>NC_090929.1:410672230-420672230 GCF_040938575.1 Ambystoma mexicanum
TTGGGGTGCCATGTCCCTTTCTCTAGTCTGTATGCCCTTCTGTATCCACTCTTCATCCACGTATCCTTTAGTCCACCCCTCCCCCCTCTGTCCGGCCCCTTCCTTCTGATACCACTCACCTGCCCCTATGCCCTATCCACATATTACCATTGCTCTATCCTGGATGTGTGTGCATATATCCCCGTGTCTTATCCCCTCATGTTTCCAATGCCGCCCTTTCTCTTTCTTCCTGTTCTTGTCCTCCTGTCTCGTTCCCACTGTTTTCTTCCCACATCTCACAGCAATGCCCCCCTCCTTGACCTGTTGCCCTCTCACCCATTAATCTGATAATCCACTGTCCGGTAAATCTAGTCTCCTCAGCAATGGTCATGCTGGGTGGGCTGATTGCTCCATCTGCCTACGTGGGAGACGTGTGCCCATTTGGGCTTCAAGTGTCCCTTCCGAGTCCGACTTCTGCCTGGCTAAAAGAAAGGAGTGAGGTGGTTTAGCAATAAGCATATTTTAGGGTTACCACGGTCCATGGCAACCCACAAGATCCGGTGCAGGGGGGATTCTGAGAAGATACCCACATCTACAACTCCCTTCTGCCCCATCATGCAAAGAGCCTATCATGACCATTTGCCCTTCTTTGCGAGCCTCGGGCTTTCAGTTAACGGATACGTCTGGTAGATTTGGTTGCTATTTTTTAAAGATAAAAATGCAGTCATGCCCCGGCCTGCCACAATGGTGATGGAGGTGGCAGGCAAAAGGGGCAGTTGTCCTGCAGTCCTGGACTTCACACAGGCCATGTGATGAGAACATCAATTTTTTGTTTTGGAAAGCACCTCCTATAATCCAATCTATTGCATCTGAGTGGGGAGCAATGGCGTATGAGGAGGGACACAAAGGTTGTCAGTGTTTGCTTATTGACCCACCCATTGACTACCCAAGGCCACCTTAATCCCTATGGCCATTCCGACCCACTTCTGGCCAAAACGCATCCACTCCTGGGATGTCTTAGAGCTCGCTTTACTCAAGCCTTGCATTTGCTGTGAAATTGACTATGATCAATTCTGCCTTTACTCAAGCCTTACCATACAACTTTGCACTTGTAATGGCTGCTAATATTTTATCAAAGCAGTCTTCTGAGAGTTATTCACTTAATTTGAGTTGTACATGTGCTACTGATATAACAAAAATGTCTTACCACTGCCTACAGCCACTCGATTTATAAGCTCTATACTGTTCTTCACTGAAGTCCTGTTAAAAACAAGCAGTGACAAAGCCAACAGTTTTGACTTGTGTATAGGTATTAGGCATTTGCCAGGCACTGAGGTTGTATGCCCAGGTACTCGCACCATTTGCACCTGCTACCATCAATGGCCAGTTAATACCACTATGGCAGTCCCTAGTAAATGCCTTTCCCATGTCTACAAAAAGGCCCAAATTGTTGGCATTGCCAATGTTAGTTTTTTTCTTTTGTTTTGGCGCGTGGCACCAAATCTAGCAGGTCACCTGGAGCTTCTGTTTTGAGCTGCCCCACATTTGTCTGTTGATTTCCTTTTATGAGTGCTGGCCTAGAAGTCAGCACCTCTTGCAGCGCAATTCACACCTCGTGAACACAAGGCTTTGGGGAGGAGGGAAGGGGGTGTGGTTGGTTGGAGAATGGTTTGTTGAGAACGGTTAGGACCTGGAGTGGGGTGGAGGTGCCAATTTGATAGTTTGCCTAGGGTGGCAAAATTCCTTGCACCAGCCCTGCTCACATCTGTACTCTTGCTGCTTCACTTGGATCTACACACACACATCCCTCTACAACCTCAGCTCCACTTCGTTCCCCACTCAGGTCTCTCTTCTTACATGTGCACTGCCATTTCTGTGTTCACATTTCCAAATATATCTCCAAGCAAGTCTTCACCATTATCGCCTCCCTTTTTTCCACTCACATCTCGATTTAAGAATCGACTCACAGTTGCAAACCACACCTCCAGTGACATGGACAGTCACAATTCTGCTGGCATATACATTCTCGGCTTAACCTATAACTGCATTGTCAGCCCAATGTACATCTGTACTCACCTGTGCACGCTCAAGTCTCCACTCTCACCTGCTCTCAGCCCCGCTTACATATCTGCATTCACCAAATCTCCACTCACATTACGACCACACTTGCATCACCCCCATGTTTCCACTCACATTACGATCACACTTGCATCACCCCCATGTTTCCACTCACATTACGATCACACTTGCATCACCCCCATGTTTCCACTCACATTATGATCACACTTGCATCACTAACCATGTTTCCACTCACATTACGATCACACTTGCATCACCACCCACGTCTTCACTCATATTACTATCACACTTGCATCACCTCCATGTTTCCACTCACATTATGATCACACTTGAATCACCCCCATATTTCCACTCACATTACGATCACACTTGAATCACCCCCATATTTCCACTCACATTACGATCACACTTGCATCGCCCCCATGTTTCCACTCACATTACTATCACACTTGCATCACCACATCTCCACTCACATTGCGATCACACTTGCATCACCCTCACGTTTCCATTCACATTACGATCACACTTGCAACACCAGCACATCTCCACTAGCGTGTTCATGTGTCCAGTCTACACTTACATAGCCACTCAAAACGACCCTTGAAACTCTACTCACAGCTGCATGCACTCTAATTGCACTCTAACAGCCTCTCCACTCACTCAAAAACAGCCACTTACACAGTTACTCTTATCAACTTAGGTGTAAAGCTTTACAAAAGTTCTTGTTTTCTAACTGTAAAAAGAGAAGTTGGTTTCAGATGATAGTGGTACTCCAAAAAAAAAATATGAAAACCGTGCATTTGAATTCTTTCCAAATATTGAAAATGTTTCATCAGTGATGGCCAATTCAGAAAAGATTAAAATGTCGTTATTTTCACTTTTTGGTGAACACGCTTTCACCAGTCCTACTAGAAAGCCTGTTTTGATCTTTTTTGTTATTCATTTACTATGTTTACTGTTTGTGAAGTAAATTAAAGTACAATTTTCTTTCTTCAAGTAAATAATTCTTCCTAAACAATCCTTATTTGATATTGCTCAATTCTGCTATAAAGCATTTCTCCGACTAAGCCAACTCCTGCTTAGCCAGTCCTCAATGTCTGGACACCGCTACCAAAGCTGAACAAAGGCAGTTACAAGTCTTGTCCTGCCTGATCCGTGGTAGTAGCCAGAAGTGGCACCTTTGCGAATACTAGGTGCTCCAACCATGCTAAAGACATGTGAACTGTTGGCAGACATCCACCAACTAAGCTTCACCTGGGCTCCTCAGATCACCATAACAGTCCCCATCTCCTGTACTGTAGCACATGTTTCACTAACCGCCTCTCCTTTATCATGCCTCACCTGTTCACACACATCCCGCCCTCCGTACTATCCGACACCGGCCACCTCCGCCTTATCTGCCCTTCCCCTCTTCCATGAAGGCCCAGTACTCTGTTATGCTAGCAGTGGAGTATTAACCTTGCTGAAATTGTTGAGGGGGACATGACATCTAAAGGAAAGGGCCCCCAGCCAAATGAGGCAGGAGGAACGGGTGCGGGGGGGGGGTTAAATGGTGTGCCACGAAAGTTGTAGAGGACAAACACCCTTGCAATTTGATGCCTGATGTCAGACGAGAGTTTTCTTGCAACAAAAATGGCCAGGTGGAATTGCTCCCCTACCCTGGAGTAGGCACAAGTCCTTTTGGGAACAGGATAATGGCTTTGTTCTTCTGTCTTGTTTAGCCTTTTCTTTAACACAACTGCACCAGAGGGTATGACTCCTTTACCCTTGTATTCTCGCGACTTGGCTTCGAATAAACTTGGTGTTCTCTTGACCAGGAGAATGACTCCCTTCTCCTTGCTCTTGTGAAAGTTTCACAATGTCCACACATTTAAAACCAGGGGGAATGACTCCCTTCCCTGGTTTCTGATACAGGAGATGAACCCTCTGTTGGTCACTCACTCTTGGCCTTTCGCATGGGCTCTCTTTCCAGATTTTAACAACATCCCAATTCCTTCTCTTGGATTCAGTGACTCCCGGAAACGTCACTGAGGTGAGGATCGATTCCTCGAGTATACTGTTCTCCTTGATAAGGGACCCAGAAGCTTATCTGGAGGATAGCGGTTTTAGGCATGCCACTGAAACAAAGACGTTCTCCTTGTATGTATAGTTCATGCTTCTTAGCGTCTCTGACCCTTCTCAGGTGATCAGTGGTTTTGTTCAAGGAGAATGTCCTTCAGTGGCGTGAATGCACACTGTAGGCTTCTTAGGGTCCTCGTCCCTTCTCTGGTGGTCAGTGGTCTTGTGCACACCACTGGAATGAGAAAACGTTCCCCGGATGCTTCCCATGTCAGCGATTCCCTTTGTGTTCCCAATGTGCACCCCTTTACCTTCACACGGGGTAAGGCACTCGTCTGGTTCTTTCGGGGATGAGTTTTCTGCTCTGCTGCTTCCGGGCACCTTCCCCTACGGCTGGCGGGCTCCACAACATTCCCACGGATCTCCCACTTTTGCGGTCTCAACGTCCTTGTTGGAACGGTCGGTACACCTGGCCAGGTTCAAGCCACTGCTCTTTTCTCCAAGTCGGACAGAGGTGTGGGCCCTGCAGGGTCCTCTTGATATTCGCAGCATATTGCGGGCGTCTGCTGCTCAGCCTGCTTCCCCTTGTGATGGGATTCAAATCTCCTGGGTTCCTCGCTCCATCGAGTCTGTTTTCAGCTTTCTTTATGTAGGGCTGGTCCCACCTCTGCCGTTCGTCAACACCTGCAATGTATGATGGCGGGGAATTCTTCATGATTCCTGGGAGCCGGCTTGTGGCAGTATTTGGTGGTGTAAACTTCATGGCTGTGATGTTCTTCCTCATCTTAGTCCTTCCTACCTGGCTGGTTTCTTCAGTATCACAATAATACATGTGTTTGTTCTCTAAGAAAGAGTTAGAGGGGGGTGTAGGACTAGGGAATATATGGGGTCCTCTTGCATTAAACCACCCCTAGGAGGACTACTGGGTAGCAGCCTCACGGGAAGGTGCTCCCCCTAGTGAATCGTCACAGTGTCCATGGGTGGTTTGCATGTTGATGGTTTTTGCTCTCTGGGGTGTTTGGGGCAGTGGGTGCTGCACTGCAGAACGTGCCCTGTTTGTGATGGTTTCAGGTTTCTGTTGAGATAGAGGAGTGTGAGAGTTTTATTTTGTGTATGAGGGTGGGTTTCCAGGATAATTGGATTATTTTTATTGTTTTAAGGTTTCAATAAACATAAACCTTTCACAAAAAGTCTCAAAACATTAAATACATTAATACCATGTTCAATCTCATTACTCATATAATTCATACAATCAATACAAACACCTAAAACAAGCAAACAACACTGGAAAGACAATGCTACAATAATCAGAACATTTAACACTGAAGAACTTCCTAAAAATTAATTTCTGCTTCTTTAGGGGTAATCTTAACTTAAGTGATGAGTGGTATTGTGTTTAAAACATCCAATTTAGCATACAACTGTCATAGAATGTATCGTAAAATGTGGTGTGGAATGTATTATGAAAAGCATGGAAGTTAATTAGTAGTGTAAGTGACGAGGGTGCTCTGTGCCCTTTTCTTGGGGTTATGCTGGTTTGGCTGGGTACCAGTTCTTTGGCTACTAGAGACCAGCCAAAGCACCTCTGATTTACCTGCACTTCCCCTCGTCCACGACCGCCCCTCTCTTCCAGATTACTAGAGACCAGCGAAAACACCTCTTCTGGCCTGCGATTACCCGCTTCCACGACAGCCCCTGGCCTCTAGATTACCAGAAACCAGCCAAAGCACTTCTGCTTTACCCGAGCATCGCCCCATCCATGTCAGGCCCTAGCCGCTGGGTTGCCATAGACCAGCCAAAACACCTCTGCTTTACCTGCACTCCCCCTCTTCCACAACAGCCCCTATCTTCCAGATTACCAGATACCAGCCAAAGCACCTCTGCTTTACCTGAGATTGCCTTCCTCAATGACAGCGCCTGTCCTCTGGATTACCAGAAACTAGACCAAGCACCCCTGCTTTACATGCGCTTCCCCTCTTCCACAGCAATTTATGCCCAACAGATTACCAGAGACCCTCCAATGCCTCTCTGCTTACCTGAGATTCCCCTCCTCCATGGCAGCCCCTATCCTCTTGATTGCAAGAGACCAGCCACAGTACCTCTGTCTTGCCAGCGCGTCCTCTCTTCCACAACACCTGCAGTCCTCTGCTTTACCAGAAACTAGCCAAAGCACCTCTGCTTTACCTGCTTCGATTTCCGCTCCCCATTAAGATCCTTTGCTCCATCAGAAGTGCTATTGTGAATGATGGTGATAGTACCCAGGTGGAATGCAAATCTACCCCTAAAAAAGGAAAGTAAGCATAAATGCAATAAAGAAATAGAAGTAAGGTGTTATACTGGATTTTGCCAGAGCAGCTTTCATTCCAGCTTGGTATTTGGAGACCGCTTGATTTAGAAGCTGAAAACAGACTTTACATGACTTTCCTATCCCATACCCGAGGAGCCGATCCTTCATAAGAAGTCGAGCAATGTTCGGCAGCTGGGTACCCTGAATGCGACGGTCTGACAGAAGGGAATGAGCAGCTTCACTGAACCTGGGCGCAAGGCTTGAACCACGGGGAGAGCAACGGGATACCAGCTACAGGCAGCGTGAATGCGTGAGGCCCCTTTAAGCTCAGCAAATATTCCTCGGGAGCTGCATGGAAATACCTGCTGGGAGGGCGCAGGCACTGCAAGCAGTTGTCTATGAAGGCGCCTGCTGTCGCCATGGCAGATCATGGAAGGGCACTTCAGGGGGGTGGGGGGTGGGGGAGGTGAAGGACCATCACAGGCACGACACAGCCCCCAGAGCAGATGCTGAAGGACACTTCATGGTGTGAACAGCAAACCTATCAATAACCTGTATTTAAGAATCTATGTCCCTGTGGGTCTATGATGACGTAAGTCAACAGCAAAGATACCTGCCGTAACCTCTGTGCCCGACAGGACTGACCCTGCTGGGTGCTATGGCCACGGTAGGCAGACTGTTCACGGAAGCACCAGCACTGTTGCCAAAGGTGCCGGAGCTTCGGTATCCCCACTCCCATAGAGTCCCATGGGAATGGGGACTTACAATTTGCCCGCGCCTGACTTCCCGGGCCGTAATGTGCGGTGGCACCGGGAAGCTAAGCGCTGGTAAAATATTATAGGACCAGCGGCAACCCACCAGTAGCACCGGCAGGGTTACCGGCATACCCGTTATGAGGCCCTATATCCCTGTGGGTCTAGGATGACGTAAGTCAACAACAAAGATATCAATAACCTGCATTTAGGATTCTATGTCCATGTGGGCCTAAGATGATGCATATCAATAGCAAACATATCAATAACTTGTATTTAAGAATCTATGCTTTACCTGAGGTTCCCCACCTGCATGACAGCCCCTGTCCTGTGCATTACCATAGACCAGTCAAAGCACCTCTGATTACCTATGATACCCCTCCTCCATGAAAGCACCTCTCTTCTGGATTACCAGAGACCAGTCAAAGCATCCCTGCTTTACCTGCGCTTCTCCTCTTCCACGACAGCCCTTGTCCTCTCGATTACCACAAACCAGCCAAAGCCTGTCTGCTTACCCGAGATTCCTCTCCTCAACGACAGCTGCTGTCCTCTGGATTACCAGAGACCAATCAAAGCATCTCTGCTTTACCTGTGCTTCCCCTCTTCCATGACAGCCCTTGTTCTCTTGATTACCAGAGACCAGCCAAAGAACCTCTGCTTTTACCGGAACTGCCCCTCTTCCATGGCAGCCCGTTCTCTTGATTTCCAGAGACCAGCCAAAGCCTGTCTGCTTACCCGAGATTCCACTCCTCAACGACAGGCGCTGTCCTCTGGATTACCAGAGACCAATCAAAGCATCTCTGCTTTACCTGTGCTTCCCCTCTTCCACGACAGCCCCTGTTCTCTTGATTACCAGAGACCAGCCAAAGACCCTCTGCTTTTACCGGAACTGCCCCTCTTCCATGCCAGCCCCCGTTCTCTTGATTTCCAGAGACCAGCCAAAGCCCCTCTGCTTATCTGAGATTCCCCCCCTCAACGACAGCCGTTCACCTCTTGCGCTGCTGGCTATCGACTTCGAGAAGGCGTTTGATTCGGTCAGATGGGATAGCCTCTGGGAAACCATGCGACGCATGGGGTTTGGTGAGGCCTTCTTGAGTTGGGTGCAATTACTGTACACGGACCCACAAGCAGAGATGAAGGTGAATGGGTGGCCCTCTGAGCCCTTCACACCTGGCAGGGGAACACGGCAGGGATGTCCTCTATCCCCCCTCCTCTTCGCCCTTGTAATTGAATCACTGGCCCTGTGGTTCCGACAGAACAAGATCTCGACAGGGTTCAGATGGCCAGGAGGAAACAAGGACAAAATATCCCTCTATGCGGATGATCTCTTATTATACTTAAGTGATCCGAACAGGTCCTGCCTGATAATCACACAAATGCTAACACGCTTTGGTGATTTCAGTGGGCTGAGAGTTAACTGGGGGAAATCATTTTTTTTCCCGGTGAAAGGTGGAATCCACGCAATCCCCCCCAAGACTTCCCCTACAAAATAGAATATAGTGGCTTCTGTTACTTGGGGATCTGGGTCTCTACAGCTCTGATGAAATACATAACTGATAACTTACAACTAATAACGGAACGTCTTGCACATAATGTTCAACACTGGAAACTCCTTCCCCTAACGCTGATGGGTAGCGCCGCACTTTTCAAAATGCTTGCTTTGCTGCGGTTCCTGTATGTGCTACAGAACGCCCCACTCGGTGTCCCTGACCCCGAATTCGACCGGCTAGAAGCCCTCCTTAGCGAACTCATATGGGGAGGTGGACAACCCTGCATCACCCTAACCACACTACAGAGGTTGGTCTGGGAGGGAGGTATCGGGATGCCACATATTCAAACCTATTACTGGGCGAGCCAATTGGCGGTGGTCAATTACCTACTTCATGGAGACTGGGGACTCCCGCATGTTAGGGCTGAACTCACCAATGCTCATGATACCGACCCACTCCACCTTATTTATCAACCCCCCACTAAACACCCTTCATAGACGACGGCGGCGCCTGTCGCCGCAGTCTGGAAACAAGCGCATATCTTCATTGGGTGGGTGAACAAAGTGACTACAATGCAATCCCTGTGGCACAATAGGGACCTCACTGAGTTGGCCAAACTTAGTGCATGGCCTAAATGGACAGAGGCTGGGATCACAAAAGTCAGTAACATCCTTGCAGACGAAGATATAGCTTTGTTCGATGCCCTTCCAAATCCCGAACACAGAACATTACCACTACACGCAACTCACTCTTGCCCTGAGGAAACACATCTCAGCACACACTACCGTGCCCGAATATACACCCTTAGAATGTAACATACTTCCGGCATGTATTCCCGCCAGACTTACCTCCACCCTATACAATGCCCTGACTGCCTTCGCCACCCCGGAACTGGCCAATCTCAAAGCCAAATGGGAAGCGGATGTGGGAATCGTAGATCCGGAAGACTGGATACTGGTACTCATGCAACCACGTGAGATCGCAATCTCCTCCAGACTCTGTCTGGTCCAACTTAAAATACTTCATCGGGTCTACTACCCTAGAACTGCACTATACAGTTGGATACACGTCCCAAACCCAAACTGCCTTCGATGCCGGACGGAGAAAGGCACCTTCATACATATCCTGTGGGAATTCCCCCGAATCAAAAACTTCTGGAATAAATGGTGTAATAAATTAACCAAGGTTCTCATCCGCACTATATCACTGGATCCGAAAACACTATTGTTAGGTATCCCAGACGATAACACTGCTAACAAATGGGAAGGACTGTTCTTATCCACGGCAGCAGCGCTGATAAAACATAATATTGGACAGAAATGGGGCGCCCCGGAAAGCCAACCGTGGCCCAATGGGCAACCGATATGGATGTATGCGCGGCGACAGAACATAGAATATACACTGCAAGAATCTGCCCTACCAAGGCCAATAAGATATGGGGGGAAATGGGAGGAGACAGAGAACTGAAAGACCCCCATGCACTGGAAATGAACGAATGTGGAGTGACCCAGGAGATGGTTTCATCTGTGGGTACGAGTGCGTTTAGGACTCTTATGATTATAACCATGTCCGAGACATATGATCGCAGACAAGCTAAAGTAATCTATGTTTTGTTACCTTGTTTTTTTCTTCTTTGTTGTTCTCAAACCAATAAAATATATTATTAAAATAAACGACAGCCGTTGTCCTCTGGATTAGCAGAGACCAATCAAAGTACCTCTGATTTACCTCTGCTTCCCCTCTTCCACGACAGCCCCTGTTCTCTTGATTTCCAGAGACCAGCCAAAGCCCCTCTGCTTACCCGAGATTCCCCTCCTCAACGATCACTGTTGTCCTCTGGATTACCATAGACCAAACAAAGCACCTCTGCTTTACCTGTGCTTCCCCTCTTCCATGACAGCCCCTGTCCTCTTGACTACAAGAGACCAGCCACAGTACCTCTGCCTTACCTGCCTACAACAACTGGATAGCTAACTCCTGTGAGCTCTTTGCCATCCTTCGAGAACTTGAATCACCAGTGCCTGCCTTGTCCACTTCCACCAAAAATAACACCTGGTGTGGCAAATTTCAGGATGCACTTCTAGGCAAAACCACCCTACTAAGAAACAAGATCCAGTCAAAACTGTCCACCATCAGCTCCATATCCCCCCTATAACCCCACCTAGTTTCACACAGCACACCCCCCCTCTTCAAATTCTACTCAGTTACTGAAGCTGACTTCTCCAACATCCTAAAAGGACAAAAAACCCTCCCACTGCAGCGGGGACATCTGCCCAGCACCACTCAACAAGGATTGTGCTG
Organism: Ambystoma mexicanum; assembly: GCF_040938575.1. Lineage (NCBI taxonomy): Eukaryota > Metazoa > Chordata > Amphibia > Caudata > Ambystomatidae > Ambystoma > Ambystoma mexicanum. The sequence goes on from NC_090929.1 coordinate 410,683,177, forward strand.
GGGGGGGGCACTGTTGAGCACCCCAAAGATGGCTGCCTAGCACCGGAGCTCCGTGTGGACCTGACGAGAATTCGCCTGCATTTGCGGTCCACTGTGTCGCCATCGCCTAACCCTTTATCAGCTTGCAGCTAAAGCCCTGCTGAACACATACTGGCAGTTTCGCACAGAACCGGGCTCCAGAGACCTGCCAACGTTTGATAGAAGTGGCAGCCCGGCCGCGCATGTGGCTCCCGGCTCGGACACGCACCCAGCCTCCTACATTTTATCCCCACGGCCACGGAGGCTGCTATTGCCACTGGTGGTGCACCTGGGACCTGCGCCCTCTGGGTCCTTCGTCGTGGGCCCGGGAGACTGCAGTGGCCGTAATCGAGGCTGCGGCGGCTTGACTAGTGTACCGCGTGCCGACCTGGGGGGCGGGGTGGTGCCCCGGGCCGGCGCTGGCAGCCTCGCTGTCGGGGCCCGCACTGGGGGTGCGCTATGCCCTGCCGCGCTGGGGGGCAGGGGGCATGCTTGTCCCGGCACTGAGAGTAGACAGTGCTAGAGGCCGCCTCTCGAGTTGAGAACCCCATAACTCCGGCAGATCACCATCGAGCCGGCGTTGTCTGGAGGCATACGCGCTCCATGAAGCGGGCACCCGATGATATTCCTGGGGCTGTCCATCGCGAGCCCGGACCAACACGCTCGCAGGTCAGGTGAGGAGCGGGTGGTCCATCCTTAAGCACCACCACTGCATGTACCTCCAGCCCCTCGCAGGACTTACACGGCGCTTACACAGCGCTTCACAGTGATCTGCCCAATATTCTTTCACAAATGTGCCCGAACACAACGCTGGACTGAGATTGGGCCATATGAGCCCCCACTTGCCCATCTGGTGACACTTGCCCCTGTCTGCCTGAGCTAGCTTGTGATTGGGACTTCAACACCTGGTACTCCTGAGCCCATACAGAGACAGACACACTCCCGCTCTGGCACGGTCTTGGAGCCCCTATGGTCTCTGCATTCACTGGACGGGGCACCCCCAACCTCCTCCTTCGACGGCCGGGAGCTGCAGGACACGTGCTCACTCCGCCTCAAGCAGTACAGCACTTACTACCTCTGGGTACGGGTGAAGCATCGCATCACTATCCCGATAAGTCAACGCTGGGTGCCGGTGGCGGCTGCTTGCCCCTTCCTGTCCCCCCGCTGGCTCCTGCCAGTGCCTCACTCTGGGACCCCGATACTGCTACCGCCTGGTGCCCTCACTCTGCCCCCCAATGCCACTGTTTATACTGACTGGGTACCACCAATCTGATCTGCACCTTTGCCTTCTATATCACCTCAAGAATCATCCACGTGGACATCACCGCGCCCAGAACTGCACCAGAAATGTCTAATCAATCTCAAGGAACTGGCAAGGGGGGAGCTATAGATAAGTTCACAAAGGCTGTACCAAGGGCTGAGGTGGGAAACACATTGTCCACCGTGGAAGAACCCGAGACTGAATCACATTCCGGCACACTAGCCCCAGATCTCACCACGATGATGGAATCGATGGCAAAGAACTTCGCCTCCTTCCACGAGAAGCTAGACGATATCAATGTAGCTTCACTTAAATCCCGGGTTGACCAAGCTGGGACTAGGATCACCGAGGCAGAAAATAGAATTGGCACGAATGAAGATGAACTACACACACTTCAGGACACGGTTGCCACCTTGACTTGAGACATGAAGATCGTGATTACTGAGTTTTACATGAACCTCTATTCCCAACCCCCCGAGCACAGTGAACAGCACATGAGGGATCTCCTTGATCAAATACCCACGACATGTATCTCTCCAGCAACTAGGGAACAACTGGACGCCCCGCTCCGACTTGACGAGATAGTCACCGCCATCTCAGATCTTCCCAAGGGTAAAGCTCCTGGTCCCGATGGGCTCACGCCCGAATTCTATCAGGAACACATAGCTATACTGACCCCCAAGCTATTGGAGGTGTGGGAGGAATCGCTCCGCGTATCTGCCCTCCCCCCCACCTTGCGCGAAGCCGTAATAACGGTGCTACTTAAACCCGGCAAGCACAGCGAGGAATGCGGTTCCTATAGGCCCCTTTCGCTTATGAACCTAGACACCAAGATCTTTGCCAAAGTAATGGCGAACCGCTTCCTCTCAGTAATGACATACATGGCTCATGAGGATCAGGCAGGCTTCGTTCCTGGGAGATCCACCTCTCACAACATCAGGCGGCTGCTCAACATCATGTCACGGATCGATCAGGGCTCGAATGCGGTAGCGCTCAAATTGAATGCTCAAAAGGCGTTTGACATGGTATCTTGGAAATACATGTGGGTGGTGCTGGAGACGATGGGCATCGGCCCTAATATGATTCAATAAATCAAACTACTATACACCTCCCTAGTGGCCAGGGTACGAGTCAACTCCTTTACATCCACTCTGATCCCGCTCTCCAGAGGGACCCGCCAGGGCTGCCCATTCTCCCCTATCCTTTTTGCTCTAGCAATAGAGCCAATGGCAGACCACATCAAAACACGCCACTCCCACAGGGGGATTCGACTAAAAGATACTCCCGAGATTATATCCCTCTATGCGGGTGATGTATTATTATATGTCAGGGATCCCTCCGTCCACCTAGATCCAATACTATGGGATATCACTCGCATTGGCACCCACTCAGGATTTACAATTAACTATACCAAATCTGAGATCTTCCCACTCACTAGCTCCACCCAACAACCGGCCACCGAATATCCACTCCGCTGGTCGCCCACTGGGATCAGATACCTGGGGGTATATGTGTCCCTCACTAAAGACACCCTGCTAGCTGACAACTACCTGGCAGTGGCGCAGCTCGCCGAATCCAAAATGGCACACTGGCGCTCTCTCCCGTTGTCATTCGCTGGGAAGCTTTCACTCATCAAGATGGTACTTCTTCCCAAGTTTTTGTACACATTCTGTAACATACCCATCTGGCCAGGGAGGACATACTTTGCGAAACTACATAAAATGTGCACGTAGTTCTTGTGGCATTCCGGCGCGGTATGCAAGAAATGGACAGCCTTGACCCACTCATACGAGAGAGGGGGATTTACTGCCTGTGACCTGACGCTATATTGGTTGGCGGCACAGACTCAATACGCCTCCCATTGGTATCCTGGCACCCCCCCACCCCGCCCGCACGTCAAGCTGGAAACCTTGGCGGCAGCCGGTGTTAATGTAATGACACTCATATTGCACCAACAGTAAATACCAGACTCGCCCATAGATCCAGTCAGCACCACCATGCATGCATGGGGCCGATTGTTCGGAATAACAGCAGATCAGCACCCTTATTACAAGTGGCTCCCCGTGTGGGGGTTCCCCGGGCTGGAGCCTACGCACGATGCAGCCCTCTCACAACACTGGAGTATCCTGGGTTACCAGACACTAACTGACTTCTATCCTGACGGGCAGTTCATAAACCCACAGACATGGAAGCCGGGCCACTCTGGGTCGGCGCTAGAATTTCTGCAATACTACAGGCTCCGTGCTGCCTTCCGCGCCGCATGGCCCGACTTCCCCGATGAGCCCCCCCGACTCCCCAGGGATTGCATACATCGCTAACTCGGTAGGTGCCCGTGGCGTTGTCTCCTCATTATATAAGTTATTACTGGCGAGTGCCCCAGCTCAGCCATCCAGGGCATGTGACGAATGGGCAGAGGAGCTGGGCCTTGAGGTCTCTGACCACCTGTGGGGGAAAATGTGCTCACACACCAACAGAGTCTCCCTCAACTTCCGCTACCGCGCCATGCAATTTAAACTGTTGAATAGGCTGTATTACACCCCTCTCAAGATCTCTAAATTTGTTCATACTGGCTCACACTCCTGCCCCCGCTGTAAAATGGAGAGGGCGGACCACCACACATGTTCTGGACATGCCATAAACTGGGGGAATTCTGGGAGAGAATACAACGGACATTATCGGAGATCATCGAAAGTATCATTGACCCGGACCCCCTTGGTATGCTGTTTGGGGTGTGGAAAGCCAAGGATACTAAGTGTATGGCTAAATTTCTAAATATAAATTGTATGGTGGCCAAGAAATGCATACTTCAAAACTGGAAGAATCCCTCTCCTACCACATTTCAGAAATGGTTGAACTTGCTTACCTGGTCCCGGAACTGCGAGGAGGAATACCTTGATATGCTTCCTATTCACTGACGCCCCAAGAACGGTTTATAGTCATAATATCGAAATCAAAAATTTCGAAAGTCAAAAAGTCGAAAAAAAAATATCGAAAAAAATAATGTTGAATTTATTTTTTATGACGTTTTTCTTTTGAAATGGGGGGGTTCCCCCCCAACCCCCGTTTTTTCTTTTTTTTTTTTGTTTTTATCTATTTTTTTTATATAAACTAGAGCCCAAAAAAAAATATCGAAAAAAAAAATAATTCGACATTTTTTTTTTCGACATTTTTGATTCGACTTTTTTGCCATTCGAAATTTTGTATTCGATATTATGACTGGACACCCCCAAGAACATATGGACTGCATTCAACAGTTATCTTAACATCCAGGAGGAGAGTGCATCTGAGAGTGGCTCTTCCCTGGTGCCGTACTGTGGTGTTTTTGTGAACTGGTGCATCATGATTCTCCTTCCTATTGGCCCTTTACCTGGTATAATGATATTCTTGCAGTTACTGTATTATTCTATGTGCATATTGAATGTAAAAGATTGCCCCGATGTATGTGTTTGCTGTATGCCTCTGCCAACAAAAATAAAATATTTTTTAAAAAAAAACACAAGGATTGCGCTGACCACCTCCTACCCCAAATCACAGCTATTATCAATTCCTCCTTCGCCGCCTGCTCAGTCCGCACATTTCTTAAAGAATCCTGGATCTCATCCCTCCTTAAGAAACCCTCACTTGACCCAGCGATCCCCACAAACTACCGCCCCATCACCACAGTGCCATTCCTGCTAAACATCATCGACCGAGCTGCCTTCATGCAAATCCAGCAACACCTCAAACAAAACCACATCCTCAGCCCTCGATAATCGGGCTCCCGCTCTAGACACGGCATGTAAAGAGCACTACTTGACCTCAAGAATCAGCTCGACAATGCCAGAGACGCCGGCAACCTCTCCCATCACATGCTCCTTGACCTGTTTGCTTCTTCAACCTTGTTGACCATGCCACTCTCTGTCACCACCTCGCCATCTCTGCATCCTTGTCAACTGCTGCCACCAAATGGGTTGCATCGTTCCTTGCTGACTGCACTGCCAGAGTCTTCTTTGACAATTACTCTGCCACCCCCACTGCCACCCACCTCATGTGGGGTACCCCAAGGCTCCTGTGTTTCACCCATCCTCTTTATTATATACACCAAACCTCTCATCAACCACCTCGACTCACTAGGCATCTTGTACAAGAACAACGCTGATGATGCTCAGATCCTTATTCCTCTAACTGGCAACTGCCACCTAGACTCTCTGAAAGCTAACCCCATCTATGAAACTATTCAAATGTGGATGGCCACCCACCTCCTATGCCTCAATGATGACAGTCGTCCTCCCACGGTAGTGCTGAAGTGGGAGAACCAGGCCCTGTGCTGGTAATGTTTGCTTGCCGGACTGGCCCGTGGATTGGGAGGACCCACAGCGGTGTTGAGAACCCCTGTAGGATTGGAATGTCTTTTTATACTGGTCCCCTGACACAGTGTTTTGTAGGAAGACGAAGACTGGTATGTGGAGCGGATATCCTGCAAATTTCTACCATAATGCTCTTTCCTGGAGCAAAATGACTGGTGCCTCTGTTGTAGTGTGCCCAGGGAACGAGCAGGCTCTGAGTCTGTTTTAATGGACTATAAAGCCTCATCCACCTTTTTCCCAAAATAGGTCCTTTCCATCGAAGGGCATATCCATGACTCACGACTGGACGTCACGTCAGAGGTCTGCGGTCTTGAGCCAACTCTGTCTGCACAGGACAGCTCCATTTCCCAGCTGGCAAAAGCCTTTGTCTGCGATGTCAACCAAGACCGTGACGGCATGGTCTGATGCCAATTCGCCCTCATGGAAGATGTCCATAGCTTCCTGTTTCTTGTCGTCAGGCTGAAACTCTAGAATGGGACCCATATTGTACTATAACTCGCAATTGTATCGTGTGAGGATGGCCATCACATTCGCCACCCTGATAGTCGTGGCTGCAGTAGTAATGATCTTTTTTCCAAAGGCATTGAGGAGTTTGACCTCATTGTCCGGGGGAACAGAGCAGGAGGATGATGGGTTAGCTGACCTCTTCCTGGCAGCAGCAGAAACAACAGAGTCTGGCGTAGGTCGGGTGCAGAGGCAGACAGGAGAGCTCTCTGGGGCCCTGTTGTGGGATGTATCAACCCACTCATCCAAGCCCTGCAACATCACTGTGCATTGCTGGCAGCAGAAACATCATATTGGCCACCGGAAAGCATGCTGCTCACCAGAAATCACCAGAAAATTGCACAGTGAAAACCTGAAAAATAGGCCACCATCCACTTTTGCCTATCTTAGTGAGCACAGGAGATCACTGCCAAAAACCACCATTGGGCTACCCACAAAGTAGCCTGAAACCACTTGGAAATAGCAATGCTGATTGAAAAAGAAACACAGAGCTGTTTGAAAATCTGTTTTCTTGATTGTCAAAAATTGCTAAAATCAGGGCTCATAAATCACCTAAAAGATCCAACCTCTTTGTTGGGTGTTCCACATAATTCTACTGCAAGAATCCACACAAATACAATGTCAGCAAAAATCATATGGTCTCAGAACAAAATCCTATTTTAAAGATACTTGATGGAAAGACAGCTGTCAAAATGGGTGTAGTACTGTTACTCGCCTCTGTCAGGTGCTGGCGATTTATAATTCTGACAGGAGAACTGGTGTTTCAGAAGTTAAATATGCCAAACAAGAGAATTCCATCAAAATGCCATATAAGAGTGCCACACAGTGATTTCATGGTGAAAAAGACTTGATTTAAAGATATGTTGCTTATTTTAAGTTCATAAATGTAATTTCTTTCACAAGGAACTATGTTACAATTGATCAGAAAGTAACCTGATGCAGTTAAAACTCCAAAAGGCTTACTTCCCCTGAGAACCCTTTACACCTTGTCATTCCCACTAGAAGGAGGATGTTGCATTGGCATGCTAACCAAAAAGGGAGGAGATTTTCTCTGCAGCCCGGAGAAAGGAACAATAGATTCCTTGGACTGAATGGGAATGCTAATTTGGGGTGTAACTGACCACAAACTGTTGGCAGGAAACAAGACATGTGACCCTCTGAGTCAGCCCAGCTCTAGGGGGCGTACCAGACTGAGATGTGAATTGAATTGATAGCAAATGTATGTTTTATAAAAAATGCTTATAACAAATTGTATCAAGCTGACGAAAATGGGAAACTTTGAGGTTCTTAAAATGAAAAATTCCCTCACGATTTAAGACTAAACTGGATCCTGTATGATGTTCTGAGACCAAACCCCGGAATTTATTCATATTATAGCTGCTCTGTTGTTGCTATGAACATAAGACATTACAGTAATATGCCCAGAGAGGGTGTGCAGGCATGTCTAAAATTTGGTGCAGAAAGAATATTGGGAAACCCACCAAAAGTGCAAAAAGTGGTCATTTCTGAACCCAAGCTCCGAGGAAGAGGAGAGTTAAACAGAAATGCATCTTAATTAATCTGGCATGTAATTTATGTAATATTAACAAGTGGTATATATTGTAAATATGTGTTTTATGGAAAATAGGATATCCTGTACAGACACAAAGGGGAGGTTTTTCCCTAAGCCATAAAGATGACACAGGATGACATGCTGATCCTTTCTCCAATAAGGGGACATGGAATCCTCTAACCTATCAAATCCTTAGAGGGTTTGGCATGTAGAATCAGCCTCCCCACCCACTTTGAAAATACTTAAATAGAGACTCCTTAGGACAGATAGGACACACACATTTTTCCACTACTCAACTATTCTTGGCGAAGCACCCTGCAGGAAGACTCCAGACTCCAGATCGATCCAGAGACCAGACTCTAGACCAAACTCTAGAACTTTGAAGCAGGGAGGCCTAATTCACAAGCTGAACCCTTCTCAGCAGGCCTGCAGAATCTAGCAACCTGATTCTAACCCCTAAACTTCCACGGGGCATCTCAAAATCCAACAGCCTGCCTGAGCTGTTTTTCTGTTCTAGCCAAGAACCCTGTGCTAGAACCAAGGTCCAGACCCAGAAAGCAGAGCTGTATCCAGAACGCGTCAGATCCAGTCCAAGAGGCCACCCAGACCGCCGTGCAGTGCTGAGAGCAGAACCCAGAGTGCCTGGGACCTGTCCGGTGGCGAGTGAAGTCCAAACCCTTGACCAGATCTGTGACGGGCCCATTCCATTCCAAAGCCTAGGAGTGAGTATTTAGTCTAGAAATGTCCATAGTCATCTCTTAGTTAAAGTAATCTTATTCCAACTATCTCAACCTGTCCAGAACTGCATTACAGAACCTCTTTTGTCAATCCTAAATTCTTCTCTCCTCCACATAAGTCTGTGATAATTGTAGCAATAATCATCTTTGCGCTGATATTTCTGAAGAGGGACAAGTGTTTTGACGGACAGAGATCAGAGCGGTGGTGCCGCGGTTCTGGTGGCTGCCCGTTGAGTGTCTTGCTTCTTCATAGCTCCTTAGTATATGCCTGTCCTTGTTGGTAAATCTTTAAAGCGCGATCTGTCATTTTGAAATCTTGACTTTATTTCTGAAAAATCTACCTCCACAAAAACATCCGTAACATTTGAACCGTACGTCCTGGAACCGCAATTTAACTGTCATTTTAAAGCTAAGATACAAAGCTTTCTAACAAACCTAAACGACATTCCAATTCAGTATAGTTTTTCCGTAATCACGTTTCACGCACGCAGAAAAATTACTGTGAATTGCAATCTAGCTTCATTTCAACACATGCCAAAATAGCTATTTCTTGTTTGCAACTGCTGAGATTCGTTTTCGACCTGATAATCATTCATGAATCATTGCTAGTGTTGACCTGAACCAATCCAAAGTAACTCTCACTAGTGCTGAATATCCTTTAGGGAATTAAAATCATTTTAGCATATTTTCCCTTTCATGACAATCAATTCAAAGTATTTTTGCCTGTTTTAAAATCATTCCTGTGTCTCTCTAAGCTTGCTGGGGGAATTGGAATTGAAGTGCATTATTGATTGTATTCCTGAAACCTGTATGCCCTCATTTCCACCTCTTCATATTGCATACTGGGGGGAGTGAGGAGTCACAGGGGAAAAAGTAATCATATTGTCTTTTGTTGAAATCATATCAAGTTTATTTCTGTATTGCATTCTTTCCTATTATTGCATTTTCTTGAACCATAAAAGTATTCTCTGCTACCTTATCCTTTCTATTCCTACTCCTAACTGATTAAAGAGATTGTTGATATTGTCCTATTACCCATTGCTGATCCCAGTTCATATTCATAAGTGTGATATTCAGATCTTATTTTATTCATAAAAGTGTGATATATATTGTTCCATTCTTCAAATAAACCTTTTAATTTGCAAAACAAACCTACTTCTTGGCTCAGTGAGGTCGGGGAGATCCAAAGAGAGGGGCGTTATATAAGGGTTCATCATCCAGATTTAAAGAACTTTGACATAAAAATATATAAATAAGGGCTTCCATTGGGCATCCCATACTAAGCATTGACTTAGTGGAGTGCTGGATTGAAGTCACTTACACTGTACCTCTTGCCAAAGTGGTCGTCTTTACCCGGGCCATAGCAGGATGGGCCAAGGTGACCAGGCCATCCTCCCGGACATCCTCCAACAGCGGGATGGACATCACTGACTGTGCTGTTCTCAGCATTCATCCAGTACGCTGTCTTTCCGCTGTTCCTCCGGGGTAAGGCCAAAGATCTTGTCCGCTCTGACCATATGCACATGGAAGGCCCCTACCTCATCAGGTGGTGAGTCCCTGATTGGAATATCATCCGGTTTCCTATCAGCTGTGATGAAATCTCCAAATTCATCACCACACCACACACCGTGGGTAATAATAAGCAGCGCTCAGATACCTGAGGGTTTGTAGCGCTATATAAGAGCCAAATTATTATTATTATTATCAGTGGGATGGATGTGTGGAAGCCATGTCCTCCAAGTGGTCGGGATCTGTGTCTGTCCCTGTATCCAACAGTTGCTGGAGCCTTGAATAGTGTTCACTTCTCCTGTGGGGTGGGGAGGGGTGGAATGTAATCATCCTCCCTGGATGGTCCAGGGGTATCTGTGTGAGCCCGTCTAGGCGGTACCGGAGCTGGAGCCGGTGCAAGTAGCCTCTGTTGCAAGGTTGCCACCAGTGTGGTGAAGGTGGATAAAATGTCAAGTGACATGTCCATTTGCGAAGGCAACAATGAAGCTGGTTGCATTGGAGGCAAGTCTTCCCCTGCCGTAGACGTGTCGAAGGGTGGTAAAGCTGGCAGTCTGATCAGGCTTTCACTAAAAAAAACATAGTTTAATCCTAGTGCACTCCTAGTAGGGAATATTCCTCATCAATCACATTTCTTGTTTTACAATCGCTCCAGCTACTATGGTCAAAATAGAAGTTCTTTGACTTCAGTTCTCCAAATGCATATTTATTTCTCCATTTCACATCAATTACTTTTAACTTCATTAAAGACATAGGGCCTCATTATGACCCTGCCGGTCCGGAAACAATGGTGGCGGTAAATACACTGCCACTGTTGTTTCCGGACTGGCTTATTCAGAGTTCTGCAGGCGGGAGGTGTCACTCCTGCCAGGTCTGACCTGGCGGGAGTAACGCCACCCGCCTTTAGGCGGAAATGGAAACACCGGCTCTGTCATAGACGGAACCAATGTTTCCATTGTCCCCATCCCCCTGGGGTCCTATGGGACGCCATGGGAATGGGGATTTACGGAATTCTGCTTCCAGAATTACCGGGTCACCGGGGTTGTAATGCCCTGGTGATTCCGGCAATGACAGAGGCGGAATGGTATTTCGGATCCGGCAGCAACCTGCTGGTTTTTCCGGCACGGCTACCGCCGGACTCGTAATGAGGCCGATAGTATTTTGTACATGTTAAATAAGGAGAATCAAAAATAACATAGACCGTGTATTCAACTTAACATTTTTTGACCTCTCTGTCATACTTTTCGAGGATCACTTTCCTCTATAAATCGACCATGTCCACATCATGAATTTTACATATTAAAAACCAGAAAATCTAAAGCAGCATATTTCTTTTTCTTTTCTTTTTGCCATTTTTGACGCGTTTCGAGTAATTCTCGCTACCCTTCTTCTTGGGCTACACTGATGTGTCTTCTCTATCCTTTCTGATATTTACTTTTTCTAAAAAAAAACAAATAACATAAGTTCTAACTTAGTTCTGATTACTTTTACATAATTAAAGCAGTTTTACGTCCAGTATTAGACTAAGTTACATCAGTCACCTCCCTCCAATTCTCATTGACAACTCACATACTCCAAAGACAGAAAACCAAAGACCAACAATACACACTCGTCAATTTGCCCAAGTATAACTCTAGATTACAACAAACTTCAATTTAAAATCCGTTATCAGAGAAACCTCATGGTCTCTAACTTACCCGACAAATTGTCGACTGCATTTCCCACGGGTGTCAGCACAATTCAGTATTCCTGTCTCACGTTCTTCATTCGCCTAAACATTGCAAATACCTATATCACTGACATGATAGACTCCTAAATTCTCATTCTCAGTTCACCCTCCTACTCCCCACTACTTACTGTGTCGATCTCCTTTACATGCAGAACACGAGGCAATGGCCTTAGCAAAGACAACCTGGAGGGAGGGCTGGGCGTCGACAAGGACTTCCTAGACACCTATTTCGAAGACGTCGACAGGGTAGTTTTGCCGCAGAAGATGAAGATTGGCTACTAGATTTGCAAATGGATTTGACTGACATGCCCGCTTCCCTGCCGCGACGGAAAACGCCTTAGCTGCTCTTCACTGCAGACACCCCTGAGCCACTGACCTTTGGTGAAGACCGGTCCTTGTGGGAGAATCTTGACTCATCGACCGAAGCTTCCTTGTGGTTGCTGTTGCTGGTGGCGTGGACCTCATGCGACCTAGACCTCTTACTAGAGGTGGTTCATTGGGCTGTCCTGCCCTGCCATAGCGAGGCATAGCTCTGTACAGATGCGGACTCAGAGGTCCCACCAGCGTTTTCGAGCCACGCAACAAGACGACAGTGACAATCCCTCAGCGTCTTGTTGGAGAACGACTCACATATTTCACAGTCTTCAATGACGTGCTAAGGGTGTAGGCAGAAGAGGCAGTTGTCTTGCTAATCTCCCACACAGATAATTTTCAATCCGCAGCAGTCACATGTCATGAACAGGCTCTTCCTTGTGGACTCGGCCATGAGATAGGTCCAACTACGCAGACGATAAGTCAGAGATTACCAGTGGCGGGAACGATCCATGGATCCAGCAACGTCGCCGCTAACACGGTCGTCGAGAAGATGTTAAAAAGATTAAGGGCCTCATCACAAGTTAGGGGCGCTAACCCCGGCGGTATTACCACTGGGGCTATTAGCGCTACAGCCAAACCCCCTGGTGCTATTAGCTCTGGATCACAGGTTTGGCGGAACGGTAAGTCCCCATTCCCCATTGGGCCCATTCAGGAATTTGCCATTCCCCATTGGGCCCAATGGGGAATGTTCAGCGCTATTACCGCCAGCGGTATTACTGCCAGTGGTAATAGTGCCAAAAATCGGCAAAATCATGCAGATTTTCCCCCAGCTCAGAGCTGGGGGTAAATCCGCCAAGCCTGTGATATGGCGCTCCCTTAAATGCGGCGGTAATAGCGTTACTGCCACATTTAAGGGTTACTGCCAAACTCGTGATGAGGCTGAAAGTCTTTTGTCAGAAATGATTTAAAAGTCGAAATTTCAGGAAGAATAGTTGAAAAGAGAATAAATGAGGACTAAAATACACTAACGTACGGTAAAAAATCTGAAGATGGTTGACAGGGGAGGAGTTAAGGGAGGTGTTCCTATTGGCTGTGGGCAGTATGACCCAAAATCACTGTACTAGAGCACAAAAGTGACTGAACGTTTTCAGTTTAGGTTTAAACTGCTCTATGTTACCGAGGATTCCCAGCCTGATGGGGAATATTCACAGCATGTGAATCTATGAAAGATCCAATGCTTGAGAACGGCTTCAAAACGTGTGTATGTTAAACAGTATTTATAACATCATTAAAGTACAAATTAAAAAAAACGTACCCATGTTAAATATAATGTACAACTTGTAAAAATGTATGCTTAAACCACTAAGCATAGTAATTCAAACTTGTAATATGTTTAATGTATGTACAGGTGTGTACAGTAAACAGTACAGGTCATATTTAACTAGTGTACTTACAATTTTAAAGTAAAAGTGTGTACTTTAAACAGAAAAAAAGCACAATACGCACCTTTTAAATGATACGCTTCACATTATAAGTGCATTAATGTATGCATAATGTTACTTTAAATAATATACCTTAAATAATCACTCATGTACGCCTAGTGTAATGTTGGTAGAACTGCGTACATGTGATAGACGTTATACCTTCAAGCGGTGTATAGGCCAAACAGTACGTTTAACATCTAGTTGTAAAGGCTAAACAGTATATATAATATCATGATTTTGGAGGCAACGTATTTAGGAGCCAGGCCACGAATACGTCAAGAGGATCTTGAAGCTAATCCTCTGCTGAACTGGCAACCAATGAAGGTTTCTATAATGTATTTATTTATTACATTTGCTAATAGCTATCAGAACCCGAGGTATCACAGCACTAATTAAGATTACAGTACAGTCATGAGATGGTAGGCAGGCATTAGACATATTTGTTAAACAATACAGATTTCTGTTTTTTCCAGAAGGTTAGCTAAGAGGCCTCTTCTTGGATACATAATGGCAGGGCATTACAGAGAGTCAGAGCTTTAACAGTGAAGCTTGCTCCACCTGCTCTTTTTGTGGTGAATATTGCTGTTACAAGAGAAGAAGACGTGGAGGAGCGTAGGCATCATGGTTTGACCCTTTTGGAGATAAGCTGGTTAAGGCAAGAGGGTGCAGTGTTGTGGATGCAGCAGCGTGTAGTTGATAGGATTTGAAACTCAATACAGGCTTTGATTGGTAGCCAGTGAGCCTTAAGTCTCACTTGAGAGATGTGGTCAGATTGTTTCATACCCCAAACCGCCCACAGGGCGTTGTTTTGGATAAGTTGAAGTTTGGTTAGGTTTTTGGATGAGGTTCCTGTGAGGATGAAATTGGTGAAATTGAAGCAGATCTGGATCGAGGTTTAACTGCAGAGTTCTGAGCAACCTGGAGGCAATGCATCTGGACAGTCAGATTACCCAAAAGAAGGTGATTACAATTGTCTAATCAAGAATTTACCAGAGTCCCAACAACAGCCGGACGGCCTGATTCTGAAATTAGGGGCAGGACAGGCCTCAGGAGTTTCAGTTGATAATACATTGATTTCACCACTTTGCTGACATGCGAGTTGCGTTTTTTCTTTGTAAAAAAGTATCGAAAATATTTATTTAGAATGATAATTGTTTATGAAACATGCATGAATACATTTTAAAAAAGCAACAATTCAATGCAGGTAAAATCACAATTGTAAAATTACATAAAGAGTTACATGAAATAACATTCCCATCAAACACTCACAACAACATCTACAAAACTAACCCAATTCATTCATCCAAATACAACTCACCAATCATATTTATATAAAATAATTTCAGTAAAACTAATTTGAATGCACATGAACATTAATACAATAATCAACATCATGTGTGTATTTCTTTTTTCTGAACTTGGAGTGGGTCTTCTTAATTATCAGAAATAGGACCCAAACATAATTCCAAGACTGTGACAGGAGCGACCGGTTTCGACATGTAGATGTCGTTTCACCACGACTTCATCAGGGCATTCAACGCAATTACTTCTTCTAGTTTAGGGAAGCCTTAAGTAAAGCATCTGGACAGCATGACTTCAGAAGCAAAAAGGATAAGGATTTCTGCTGCAGCTGCAGCCTTTGCATTTAGTACATCTCTCACTAGAAGGTCCAAACTGTACATGACCTCTCGTGGCTTGTTAAGAACAACAGCCTTTTTGTAGCTGTAGTCCTAAGAGTAAACAAGTACAAGCATCAGTAGCGGGATGGGATTCTACCTTCACAAGAAATCCTTTTGCTTGCTGTCATAGGAGCCAACATAGCGGAGGCTTTACTCTTAGGACTACAGCTACAACAAGGCTGTTGTCCTTAGCAAGTGTTTGGTGTAAATGCTATTTCATGTCACTCTTTATGCCATTTTAAAATTGTGATTTTACCTGCATTGAATTATTGCTTATTCTTTTATTTATTCATGATTTTTTCATAAACGATTTTGTATCATTCTAAATAAATATTTAACACATTTTGTCCTCTGGATCCTCCATTCTGTATATGTTCAATTGGTAATTCCCCATTCCAGAGATTGGGAACTTCCTGCTGTTCAGTGTATTGTGCAATTTAAATTTGCCTGCCAAATGCAGCCTAGATTTTTGACTTTGGCAGAGAAGGTAGTTTGGACTTCGAAGAGGGCTGGACAGGGGACACAAGATTGAAAATCGGCCAGTCGAAGGGGGGCACTCTTGTGCACACGGTGAGATGGCTGCTCCTGTGTGAGCTCCTGTGACATTCCAGTCTGAATTATCTGAAAATCTGCTAAAACGTGCCGGTTCTGCCTGCAAACTGGTGGAGGCACTCATCAAGAATCCGAGAATCGAGTGTGCAGGTTTGGTCTGTATTCGCAGCTTATTTTGGAAGTTAAGCCGTGTCAAACACGCTGCGTAAGTCAAGCGAGGCCAGCCCACCCTTACCTGCCGATGTACAAGAGGAAGAGCACAGCTTCAGGCGGACCTGACAGCAAGGCGTGCTGAACTCTGAGACCAGGACGTCAACATACGGGACAGTCGCGGGCGCTCCGTCCCACGTCGAGCGACTGCTGATCCAATGTGTTCACCAATCTCATGGAGACGTGGACCGCAGCTCTTTTGTGCTTGGGGCGATCCAGACAACAGTAAGGAGGGAGGGCGGCGAATGTTATCGGCCCAGCCCTGAGTTATCCCGCGCTACGCGGTGGACTGCTGTCCGCCCCCCCCTTCCTCGGCCCATCAAGTGTGAACACTGAACTCCGGCACATCATTCAGTATCACAGACAGTGCAAACACACATGACATTGGAGGGGTGTCACTACAATAATAACTAAGGGCCCTGGCAAGCATAATACATGCAACACAAGAACTTTCTAGAGCAAAGTCTGACCACCCTAATGTTCGGTGACTGCGTGTGGTGAACACTGCTGGAGCCCAGGTACCACAGAATAAGAGCGAGCTGGGCACCACATGCCTGCACCCCACTCCAACACAATGCCCGCCGTGTTGTTGCCAACTACGCAACTCAGCGACCGCTGATCCTTACCATTGACAACACGGCAGCCTAAAACACTACAGTAACGGCCCCCGTCCAGTGCTCCATGGGGCCCCATGAGAATGCTAAGGGCCATAACAAAGAGGTGCTCTTAATATAAATTAACGACTCTCTACCTGGTCCTACCATAAGGACAATCCTGCACAATCTGGCCTCCCGAGATACGACTCAGTAACACCAGGAGCTAAACAACCAAATCCACATCAGTGGGGCAGGGAAGCCTGAAGCAACCCCCCCCCCCCCCCCCGATATCTTTTAGTTACATCTTCAGGACAGATCACGGAGAAGGGGGAACCGGAGATCAACAGGGAGCAATTAACCATGACATAGACAATCTGGGCCCAGACACGCCTACGCTACAACCAAGTTAAATAGTGGACAACTCTAATAGTCTTTGGTGGGAATTCTGCAAGTTACAACAATAACCCTCACGACGGTGGTCATAATACATACTATATCACACTTGACCACAGCGCAACAGAGGGTGGACACGGTTGGCAAGAAGGAGAATACAATCTATAAGCAGCTTGGGGAACATTAGCTGCAGGATGACTCCTTGTCGCCAACACCCCAACTCATCTAATAAGTTAATGGTGCCAAGACAGTCAACGCAATCCTGGCACTGCACAACAGACCACAGCGAAGAGGGACAGGCACAATACCAGGCTCAGAGCTATTAAAGGACGATGGCTAAGGGCCCAGGTCTGAAAAATGGGAAAGGCACTATAGAAAAGTTCACAACGGTGACAAAGAAAGCGACTGAGACCACTATGTCAACAGAATCAACACTGCAAACAATCCCAGCCACACCAACTACTGCAATGGACCCGCAGGCAGTCTTTGCGGCTATGGAGCAAGGGTTCTCCTCTCTTAACGAAAAATTGGATGGAATAACAGCCAACGTAGCTTCGATCAAGACACAACTGGACAAGACTACGAGTCGTATCACGGAAGCCGAGACCCGAATCAGCAACACGGAGGACACACTGGAAGCGCTAAAAAACACAGGGACGATGATGGCGAACGAATTGGGAATGGTCAAAATAAAATGTGAGGATTTGGAAGCCAGATCCCGATGCAATAACATAAGCATAATTGGTATGCCAGAGGAAGCCTTGAAGGGACCCATGGAGCTGGCTGTAGAGAACCTACTACTAGACCTCTTAGGTCATTGGCACCTAGACCCAGACAGGGAGCCTACCCGAGGCCCATCATAGCACGTATGATGAACTATAGAGACAGAGACTTGGTATTGAAAACAGCCAGAGAGAAACAAGAACTGAGATGGGAGGCCAACACTATCCGCATATTCCCTGATTACACGCTGGCAGTACAGCAAGAACAACGCTCATTTACCGGGGTCAAGAAACTACTGCATGAGCGTCACATTCCCTATGCAATGCTGTACCCGGCCAGGTTGAGGCTACAATATCAAAATAAGACCTATTTCTTTACCTTCCCTGAAGAGGCGGCAAACTTCGTTGAGGCCAATATCGCACAGCCAACTCGCCAGCCAATGAATGGGGACGACTCCTGAAACACCAAGCGCACACGATCACACAGTAAGACGAGAGAACAATGGAGAGGGGGCAGAGGTACCCCTACATGGGTGTACTATTAATAGCAACATGATTGGTAATAGTAATGAGTGTACTCCCACCATTCAATATGAGATAGAGCAACAATTAAGCAGAACCAGCCAGGAAGGAAATGAACATTAAGCGCACTGGCCTGGAATGTCGCAGCAGAACCCCCCTGTTGCAGGTGCACTTCAAAGTTATGGGAGGAAAAGATGGGCAGAGGGCCATAGTTAAAGTTCGGGTAACTATGAGGGAGGGGGAGGGAGACGGGAAAAGTTTGTAGGAAACCAATTGGGGAAGGAGGGAGTTACAGTTAAAAGCACACAGGTACTGAAAAAGAATACAGACAAACACATAGCAAGGAAAGAACATGTTACACATCACCAAATGAAGTCACGAGATGATGGCTAGGGCGAACAAAGAGAATATTACCATGTTAAACTGTAATGTCCGAGATAAAGAGAAGGAAAATGATGGTGTACATCGCTAGGCTAGGCCCTAAGATAGTGTTCCTACAGGAAACTCACTTATTACAGCACCAAGCCAAAAAGCTTGCCCCTAACTGGGCACTGCATCATTACTACACATCGTATTCAAGCTGCGCAAGGGGGGTAGTAACCCTGATACATAAATCCATTCCCTTTATATGCCTCAACACAGAATGCGACCCTCAGGGCAGGTATGTCCTGGTGCATGGCACCCTCCAAGAGAGAGAGGTGCTGTTGCTAAACGTTTATGGCCCAAATATAGATGAAACTTGCAAAATTCCCCACGGCCCATCTGATGTGTGGCGGCGACATAAACACCATTCTCGACATACATCTAGACCGCACATTGGATCAGACGAGGGCACTGACTAAAGCGTCCCAAATGATACTCACCCACATGGCCGATCTGGGCCTCAGAGATGTATGGCGCTAAATGGTGCCAAACGGGCATACACGTTCTACTCTTCAGTACATGATATGCACTCCAGAATAGATGTATGGCTATTACCTCACGCGGTACTAGGCTCGATCAACAATACTCATATTTATCCGAGGACATACTCAGACCCCTCACCCATTCAGATAACATTGCAAATCCCGGAGATTAAAATAAACAGGCCCCCGTGAAGGTTCAAGTCAGCGGCACTACAAGACAAGGTCTACAAGTCATCGCTAGCCCAACCTATTTAGGAATACTTTGAAATTAATTAAGGTTCAGTGACCAGCCAAGCGGCACTGTGGCAGGCGTTCAAGGTGTGCATCAGAGGCACTGCAATGTCAACCAAATACGGTGTCCTGAACGACATCCGCAGGGATCTAGCGCAAAGGGAAGAAGACATCGCCCATAAACAAAATCAGTATGCACAAGCACTGTCTACGCAACTGGGGCTAGACATTAAAACCAAAATGGACGAATTTAGAGAAGCAGCTTACCGCGAGATCCGCTACTTCGATCGGCCCGCAGCTGGGCAGCGATATGGGGAGCAAGAACGCCCGGGTAGATTGCTGGCCAGGATGGTACGAGGGGAATGTGGGCCAACGAGTATTCCATGTATAACACGGAGCGATGGAACCGTGCCCACGGACCGATTAGATATTGAGGGGGTATTCTATGACTTCTATAAACACCTAAACTTACCACAGAGAATCCCCACAGATCCAGAAATAGATCAATACTTAACCCAGATACCAATGACACTACTATCAGGCGGCACTAGGGAGGCCTTAGAAACCCCAATCACTGATGCAGAGATATCTGAAGCCATTAAGGCATTGACCAATGGGAAAGCGCCAGGCACCGATGGCCTTGGTGCAGAATTCTACAAAGAGTTCTCTTAACTCCTCGCTCCCAAACTACTTGCCGTCTTGTAAAACCAGGTAGTATGGAGAAGCCTGGTTTGTTATCATTAAAGAATCATTACCCATTGTTAGAGAATCATTACCCATTTAGGGATGCAGTTATCCATCATACATTCTGATTAGTACTGATTAGTAGTGACATGAAATAGTGACATTAGACTATCCACATTTTTCTGCCACTTTGTATGCATCTGTATTTGCTATAGAATGAGGCCTGTTATATTTGAAGTGCCATTTAGAGACACATGTTATATTTGTAGAGACATGTAGACACATGTAGAGATATGTTGATATGTATTATGTATGCATTGTAGAGAGACACACATGAGTGTGCACTTAGAATATGCATTGAGGCATTACAGATATCGCTTGGGTTTGCGAGAGAAAGAGTAAACGCTAAACAGAGATGTAGCTGGCTCCTAAGCCATCCTGAATGGAGACACACAGAAGCGCTGCGGAGTGCGAAGTTGTTATGAGGTCGTGTGAACAAAGTATGCATGAAGTTTGCTTGGCAGACAGATAACGCGACCCTTGTCCGAGTGGAGAAGGCATTGTGGTGCTTCAGAGACAGAGAAAAGGTGGGGGCAGGCAACACCAGAGAGAGGAGAGCTTTTGCAGGCAGAGACATGCAGAAGGAGAGAGGGAGTGAATGGAGAAATATGAGGAGATGGTAGGATGGTGTTTTGTACCGCAGACAGACAGAAGAAGATATGGTATAGATATGTAAAAAATGTCATGATGACCAGAACACGCAGTGATTGACCAGAACATGCAGTGATTGAAAAAGTACAAGACATGCATCACAGACTTTTAGGCACTGCTCACATTTAGAAATGCTGACAGACAGAAGAAGAGGCATTTTAGCTTAGAGAGACATGGAACCATGGATATGTATACGTCATTGAACAGTATAATGAGAGGTGAGGCTCTGAGATTTGAGTTGCTGCTCTCTGCTGGTCTGCTCTCTGAGATAGAGAGGGAGTTGGTAGTTTGAGATGCTAGTTAGAGTTGGAGACGACACACTGACACTTTGAGAGATCGAGAGGAGAGATGACTTGGAGAGGCGTTTGGGAGTGATTGGATGTACTTCGGGAAGCGGTTTTGGGAGCAGCAGAATTAGATGGCTTTGGCTGATATGCAAATCGGGAAACATTCTGATGAGAGCGGATGAGATCGATCTGGCAGGGATCTGGCAGAGAGAGGCCTGGCCCTGACTGACTGGCTGGTTGCAGAGTTAGCTGGAGAGGCGAGACAGAGCAACACAGAGCAAAAGGGGAGTATTGTTGAATAAGAGACGTGCATGGGAATTAGAACAGACACTCACACAGAGCTTTGGCTGACATGATAGATGGGGTAATCAGACATGGTTTGTCTTAGAGAGAGAGTGTGAAGTATGGTGTGGAATGGAGTTGCTATTAGATTGCTTGCTGTAGAAGCCTGTAAGGCTTATAGGTATTGCATTACATGGTAGATTTGCACCAAAAGCATAAAAGATGCAAATTCGAGATTTGCATTATAGTAATGTTTGCATCATGCATTGCTATGTATGAATAAAAGTGTTTCTATTGTTGAATCGATTCATGTGTTTTCTTTGTGTCTTATGTTAGTGTGTCCATAGAGTTATTTAGGAGTAATCTAGGAGTAACAGTGCACAAAGGCCCTGAGATACAAGAGCAGGGGGGCATAGTGATCCACCCGTCCCCCATAGAAGTCAGATGTGAAGCCATGACAACATGGTGCCCGTAACGTGGGACTTCACTGATGTTGATTGATAACATGGAACAGAGGGTTTAGTCTGCAGAGTTTTGCAGCTGGTTTTGATCCACTTATCGATGAGCTGAAGTAGAAGTTTGAACATCGTGTGCAGCTGTCTTTTCTGCTAGTTTGTGGGAATAGATATTGTGTATTTTGTCTGTCTTAAAGATGTTATGAATTAGAGCATGCTTTGTCCACAATTTTGTTCACTGTAGGAAGGGGAACGCAATTGTCTGACTGACTTTAAATACGGAATTTGAATTGGAATTGATCCAGAGCAGTGTTTCATGACTGGCAATTTTTGGGAATTAATGTTGTTGGGTTTTGCGCGGGACCCGCCTACAACACATATCACACAGGAGCCGGGGCTGCCTACAACTTGCTTTTTATTAAACACGGCAGTAACTGCCGGAACTTCCCCTCGCCCCCTCCCTAGTCCCAATGTCATTTCCCTTTTCCCACGGGAAGGACCACAACAGCGGTCTGCCCACACAACGATGTGGGCTGGCGGCTGCCCGGGCGGGAGACGACATGACATCTCCCCCCTTTTTAACGTATAAGGTCCTCACCTCTCCTCACTCCATCTCTTCAATAAGTCTGTGAGGTTTTATGCGACACGTCTGCGGTCTCCTTGTGCTGCGAGGAATCGCCCAGGTCTAGAGGTGGTTTGCTTGACTGTCTTCAGCCTCCGAGGCCTCGCTGTCTCCTAAGTAGGGTTCATCTCGTTGTCTTTCCTCCATACAGGGGGCTTCCCTGTCCCCTGTGTCTTTGGGGCGCGACATCATGCGCTTGAAGTGTGAGACGTTGCAAGTTACTGAGGATTGATCCTCTCTGTGCCGTGATCATTGTTCCTTTCTTTTGGGTCACGGTCAGTGGTTCTTTTGCGAATGTGGCGTCCTCTTTCCGTTGTTTTGGTTGGCGCATCCACACCTGGTCTCCTGGTTCCACCGTTGATTCCCGAGCTCACCTCTTCTGATCAGCCGTGGCTTTCATTTTGGCCTTCGCGTCATCGCCGTTTCCTTTGGCTTCCTGTTCTAACGGTGTTGCGACTCCTGGGTTGGGATCTTCTGGCAGTCGCGTTTTGATTGATTTTCTAAACATCTGGTCGGCCGGGCATACTCCCGTCGTGCTATGGGGGGTGTGTCTGTAGTCCCTCAGGAATTGGTAGAGGGCTTGTTCGAATGACTTGTTGAGAAGGGCGGCTATTTGTAGTGTTCTTTTAACATTG
Organism: Ambystoma mexicanum; assembly: GCF_040938575.1. Lineage (NCBI taxonomy): Eukaryota > Metazoa > Chordata > Amphibia > Caudata > Ambystomatidae > Ambystoma > Ambystoma mexicanum. Next base: position 410,706,115 of record NC_090929.1, read on the forward strand.
GCCATGAATCTCTCAACGTGGTCTCATCTCGGATGTGGTCTATCCACTTGATGTCCTCTTGCACCGCCTCCGGTGTCTGTCTGGTCTGTTGTTTCATTTGTGCTCTCCTTTCTGTCTATATGCAGTGTCGGACGATCCGGAGAGTCGGGTCTCTTTCTGACTGTGTGATGGTGTCTGCCCACCCCACTGGCAGGGGTTGTAGGTGGTGTACGATGTAATTGATGTACGCGTCTGCTATGGACGGCTGTGTACTCGCTGGACCGGTCGGGTGACGTAACAGGTAGTCTGTCGGGTTGTCCTCTTTGCCTGGGCGGTGTTTGATGACAAATTTGTAGTCTTGTAGGCGTAAACCCCACCTGGCTATCTGTGGGGGCATTCTCGTCTTGGGGTCTCCGTATATTGTGAGCAGGGCTTGATGGTCTGTCGTGATCGTGAACTCTTTCCCATATAGAAACAAATGAAAGTACTCACACTCCCATACCACCGCCAGGCTCTCCTTTTCTGCTTGGGAGTAAGCTTGTTCTGTAGGGGTGAGGCTTCTACTGGCATATGCTACTATGTAGAGGTTTGTGGGTGTCCCAGGGTCTCTTTGCGTAAGGATGGCTCGTAGCCTGACCGGGCTGGCGTCCACTATTACTTCAGTGTCCCTCTTGGCATTGAAGTAGGCCATGTCTTCTGCTTTCGCGATGGCATGGGGTATTGCTTCAAACGCTTTCTGGCAGTCATCAGACCAGACGTATGGTTGATCTTTTCGCGTTAGTAGGTGTAAGGGGTTGCTGACAGTGGCGTAGTCCTTTAAGTATCTCAAGCAGTAGCTGGCCAAACTGAGAAATGGTCGCAGTTCCGTTGCGGTTGTGGGGGCGAGCCTGAGTTGAGGGCAGCTACCTTGTCTGGGTCCGGCCGCATGCCTTTGTTGGAGAAAATGTGTCCGAAGAAGCGTAAAGAGCCTTTTCCGAATTCGCATTTGGCTTTGTTGAGTGCGAGTCCAGCCGCCTCTAGCACCGCACACACCCTGTGTAGTGCAGTATTGTATTCCTCCTTGGTTTTCCCGAAGACTAGCACGTCATCTGAGTAATTTAAGCAATTGGGCACATGTCTGTTCACTCAGTGGATTTCCTCTTGAAAAATCTCGGTGGCAGATGAAATGCCGAAACTGAGTCTCTTGTATTGAAAGAGTCCTAGATGGGTTACAAAAGTTGTTATATATCTCGATTCAGGGGCTATCTCGATTTGATGGTATCCTTTGGTTAGGTCTAACTTGGAGAATACTTGTGATCCGTGAAGAAGGTGGATCATGTCTGTGATCCTGGGCGCTTGATGCCTTTCCCTCTCAATTGCCGCATTTGCCCTTCTCATGTCCACACACAGGCGTATTGACCCGTCAGGGGATTTCTTCGGGACCGGGACTATGGGTGATACCCACGGTGTTGGTCCAGAGACAGGTTTGATGACATTAATCGTAATGAGCTTGTCTAGCTCTTCTTCTACTTGTTGTTGTATATTGACGGGTATGCCGCGGTAGTGCTGTGCAACCGGAGGGATATCTGGGTTGATGTGAAGTTGTACCTTCCTGTTTTTCAGCTTCCCTAGCCCTTTGAAGAGATTTGGAAAAGCTTGCTCTACGGCGTCGGGCTGGGTGAAGTATTTGTGGGCCATAAGTTGGTCCCATCTCCACCGCAGTCTTAAAGCTTAGTATGCAGCCGCTGTTGGCTTCTGTTTTCAAAATATGTAGCAGGATCTTTGCAGCATGAGATTTGTGAACACACCATGCTTAGATTGTGCCTTTACAGGGTAGCGGGGACGTTGCTCCGTAGGGATAAATGTCAACTGCTGCCTCCATTCTGGCTAGTGCGAGTATCTCCTCCAACGACCTTTGCTTTTGAAGCAGTTGTTTTCTGAACGGTTGTGATATGCACCCCGCGATTACCTGCGATCTCAGCACCTCTTTGTTCGAGTATTTGTGGAATTCGCAATATTTTAACTTGATGTGGAGGCACATCACGAAATTGTCCATCAACTCCCCTTTTTCTTGCCTTGTGGTATGGAATATGTGATGCTCGTAGTCAATGTTGGTGTGGGGGGCAAAGTATTCTGATAGTTTGCCATGAAGTTCCCCGTATGTTACTGTGTCCACATTTAGTAGTTCACCGGCAATGTCTCTGACGGCTGGGCCAACGGCCATGAAGAGCATGTTTTTAAGTCTTGCATCATCCGTGAGGCCTATTGCCCCTGCGTAAAACTTAAAGTCGCGTAGCCATATGACCCACCTGGGTCCTAGATTGGATGTGTCTCTCAAATCAAAAGGGCTAGGTATGGGCATGTTTTGGGCCAAGCCTCCTGGTGTCTGTTGTGCGTCATTCAGTGCCATCCCTGTTGCTGCAGAGGAGGACGCTCCTGGGCTGGAAGGGTTGGACATGTTTGCGAGGGATTGTGATGTTTCTTCTTTGGTTGTTATTCCAAATGCCACTTGCTGGCTTCACTGTGTCCCCTTCCTCTGGGTTTGTCACACGAGGCCTCTGGGCCCACGTGTCTTCCTTCGCCTTTCTTATACGTGGCGTGGGGTGATGCTTTAGCTTTTATGGGCCCGCGCTGAGCATACGCGCTCATCAGGGCCTCCTGGGTGCAGCATGAAGCCTGTTGCCGGTAGGGCTGCTGCGTGGGGCCACCTTACTGGCCCCGAGCGTGACTCATCCTGCGTGTCCCAGGGCTCCGTGGCTGCCACTCCTAGATTGCTGGAGCGAGGAGCACTGACGCGCCAAGCCGCTCGACTGCGGTCCTCGGAGTGGCACGAGCGGGTGTCGAACACCCCTCGTCGCCAGTTGTTGGGTTTTGCACGGGACCCAGAACAACACATATCACACGGGAGCCGGGGCTGCCTACAACTTGGTTTTTATTAAACACGGCAGTAACTGACGGAACTTCCCCTCGCCCCCTCCCTAGCCCCAACATCATTTCCCTTTTCCCGCGGGAAGGACCACAACGGCAGTCCGCCCACATAACGATGTGGGCTGGCGGATGCCCGGGCGGGAGACGACATGACAAATGTACATCCATTTGGCCAAGCTAGAGAAACAGTTTTTTCTTGAAGACACTTGTTGGATTTTGTTTATTTGGAACTCCACAGAGACTGACACTTTTTGGGGAAATCTGACCTTTGTTTTGGATTCCTATTGGTTGGAATTTGTGCACATTTTTGGCAAGTCGACGACTGTATCTGCAAGTCTTGAAACTTGTTTTTTTGAAACTCAATTAAGTGCCATGAGGTTTGGTTGAAGAAAATCCCGAGGGTTGAAATAATTACTACTACAGAATGAGCTCATTTTTATGTGACTTGAAAGCAATAAGAAATCAGCTTAGACATATGCTTGATGCCTGGGAAGTTTCGCCGGCACCAACCATAATGATTGGAGAGTTGAAAGTGAACAGTGAAGAAGCAGGAACAGACATGACACCATATATTAGTGACTTGCGAGCAATAAGATCTCGTCTCAGACATGTAATTGAGAACGGGGAAGATGTCCCAGCAGCATTGAATTACCCATTGAAACCTTTTACAACAGCAGTGATGGGTGGGAACAGAGTTCATAGAGAAAACTTTGCAGGGGTGAAGCATGGAGTAGTGCATGGAGAAAATTTGAATATTGTTCGTGGGGAGAAAGAGTTACCTCAGAATAATGACAGAAATAGTGTGAACCAGAAAGCAGTTTGTTCCACTGATAGTGCAGCAATAAATGAAGAAATTGCAGCAACAGCAGAGCAAAAAATTGAACAGATTGAACGAGATGTTTGCCAGGAAAAAGAGGAAATGGAGAGTGCATTTTTGACAGACATGTGCAGAATGCATAGAGGGTTTGCCTATGAAGATTTGTATTGTGAAACTGTATCATTGGAGACACCTTTGCATGGAAGCAGTTATGTGCATGGAAGCAATTATGTGAAAATCTTTGATTTGAATAGTAATGGCATTTGTAATGGCATTTTCGGCAGGATTGGTAACAACAGTACTTTGCTTTGGTAGGGAGTGAAAATATTATTTTGTGTATTGACATAGAAACTTGGATTGCATTGAAGGAGAACGTGAATAGAGTGAATCGTGATAAAGTTGGATGTTCTGAGATATTGCATTCTTTGAATTTTTTGAGTTGTTTGAATAAATGCATGGAGAGAAGGCTTGTTTATGTTATGCAGAAACATTACGCGGGATTAGCAGACTGTTGTTTTGAAGAAGGTGTAAGCAGTGAAAGGAAGGAATGTTTATTGAATTTGAATTGTATTACACATGCGGGAAGCAGTGTCCATTTGAATGAAATCAATTTGTTTTGTCAATATTTAGTGATTCATCGTTGTGAATACATTATGTTGAAAGGGGAGTCTGTGACTAGAACACATGAAAATGACACAGAAAGCAATGCTTTTGCAGGTCAGGGAGTGCAATTGAATGAGAGGAATGCAATTAGACAGATGCACTGGCACACTGATACACTAGAAATGATATTGTAGACACTGAGAAACTAGCATTGATGTCTTTCGAGAGTCATGGGGAGTTTAGAACTAGCTATGTGCACTGGAGCATAGATTGAGAATGCCGTTTTGTTTTTGGCTTTGAATAAATCTGAAACTGAGAGAAAACTGATATGTGCACTTTTGCTTTCTTTGCATGAAATCTGGAGAGACACCTTGACCAGACCGAGATTTGCAGACAGTGAGACCTTGCAGATCGCCTTGATGACTGACCAGATTGCATCGCATGAATTGACCAGACCATGATTGAACCAGCAGCATGACGACTGAAAGATTGACCAGACCAGATTGACCAAACCTTGATGAAACCATGTGACTTTGCATCATGGCTGTTTGTAGCAGTAATTAAAGGCATTGGTAACTGACACCTATGTTTTGCAGCAGCACTTCTGGGGAATGCCGACCTAACGATTGGAGGCTTGTAGCTTTGTCAATGGCTGTGCTCTGAGAAGGTACTCAGAAGACCTGCTTGCTGCCTGATTTCCTGGCATGACAACTGAAGCCATGGAAAGTGAAGATCGTCACTGACTGTAGATATGAAACCGAAACCTTGCAGCATTCTGTGCCAAGAGAGAAAAAGAGCAGTGAAAGATGTTCAGCAAAAGGAGAGAAATCCTTTTGTGGGCTGTTTTGTAATCTGCAGCGAGAAGAGAATCCATGTGGAATGCCTTACCTTGTGAACCAGAACCAGACACAAGTTTGGGCCTGAGGAGAAAGAGAAAAATGAGAATGAGCTGGAAGATGCGCTCTGAAAGCATTTGAATTCCTGGTGCTAACCATGTTTGAAAAGCAGTGAAATTCTTTGTCTCTTGTGGGAGTGAGAGAGAGAGAGAGAGAGCATTGATCTGACACCATTGTGCTTTGAAATCTGCACTTGCCTCCAACATTGGCTGGTCCCTCATGAGAAGAGCAGGGACTAGCATGGCATGAACTGGAATACTGGTCTGGAATTGCAACAACTTTCAACAGCTGGCGACAGCATGACCTGGCAAGGAAGGAGTACATTTGAATCTGGTGTTTTGGCCTATGTGAAGGGCCTATGTGAAATTGCATGGAATTGCCAAAGGAGGGTTGCCATCTGCATTGTTTTGCAAAACTCTGAATGAGTGCCACATGAATGATACATCGGCATCAAAAGAGGATAGACTAGGGAGAGCTTTGGAGAAAGGGAAAGAGAGGAAAATGCTTGAGAATCTGAACTGATTGGCATCATCGAAGGAAGCTTGCAGCAGTGAGCAGGGATTGCTCTGAAGAAAAGATCTATTACCTGTTGTGAGAAGAGCTTGCAGCAGTGAGCCTCTGGAATCTGTCGCTGAAATTGTCTGTTTGCAGGACACGCACTTGAGTTCCGTTTGCAGCTGGAACTACTTTTGTGCTTTGGGCTATGCTTTGATGCCCATACACGTTTGCTGAACACACACATGCTCGTTGAACACATTTGTGACCCATTTGTGAACACTCACTTTGTTGACACGCTTTGTTGACATTCCTTGGCTGAGATATTTGCATTAGAACTGGATTTGTACTGACTTGGAATTTTGCACAGATGTGAGGACACACATACTATTCGGTTTGGCAACACCTGATTTGATCTCAGACTGACATGCATTGAACCTGGAAATAACTGAAATGTAACTGAATTGACCTGCATGACCAATACACTGGAAATGCATACATCTGAAATGAATGCGTCGACACCTTGATACCTGTGAAAGAGATATTGTCATTTTGTGCTTGACACACTGAAATTGAATACACCTGATGTCCACAGTACATGTGCATTGATTCTATGCATTGCATTTTCGTTTTCAATAATCTGCTTGTAGACACACTTTCGGCTAGACACTTTTGACTTGACTTTTGCTATGAGTTGACATTAGAGATTTGCTATGAGAAACTTGAATATGCTATTCTGAATTTTGACACATTTGTAGCTATGCATTTGGAATTTTAGCTTGCCGCTTATAGAGTGAAATGCTTGCATTGTTTGGGGTTTATTGCATTATGAGATAGAATGTTTTTCCCTTTGTAATTTTGCTTGGTTTTAGCATGCCACATTGAGACATGTTTTGACAAATCGTTACTAATGATTATATAATGATAAGAGGAGAGATTGTAAAACCAGATAGTATGGAGAAGCCTGGTTTGTTATCATTACAGAATCATTACCCATTGTTAGAGAACCATTACCCATTTAGGGATTCAGTTATCCATCATACATTCTGATTAGTAGTGACATGAAGTAGTGACATAAGACTATCCACATTATTCTGCCACTTTGTAAGCATTTGTATTTGCTATAGAATGAGGCCTGTTATATTTGAAGTACCATTTAGAGACGCATGTTATATTTGTAGAGACATGTAGACACATGTAGAGATATGTTGTTATGTATTATGTATGCATTGTAGAGAGACACGCATGAGTGTGCACTTAGAATATGCATTGAGGCATTCTAGGTAGCGCTTGGGTTTGCGAGAGAAAGAGTAAACACTAGACAGAGATGTAGCTGGCTCCTAAGCCATCCTGAATGGAGACACAGAGAAGCGCAGCGTAGTGCGAAGTTGTTATGAGTTAGTGTGAACAAAGTATGCGTAAACAGTTTGCTTGGCAAACAGAAAACGCAACCCTTGTCTGAGTGGAAAAGGCATTGTGGGCTTATCAGCCCTGGGCTGGTGCTTCGCAGACAGAGAAAAGGTGGGGGCAGGCAGCACCAGAGAGAGGAGAGCTTTTTCAGGCAGAGACATGCAGAAAGAGAGAGGGAGTGAATGGAGAAATATGAGGAGATGGTGGGATGGTGTTTTGTACCGCATACAGACAGAAGATATGGTATAGATATGTAAAAAATATCATGATGACCAGAACACGCAGTGATTGACCAGAACATGCAGTGATTGAAAAAGTACAAGACATGCATCACAGACTTTTAGGCACTGCTCACATTTAGAAATGCTGACAGACAGAAGGCGAGGTATTTTAGCTTAGATTGACATGTAACCATGGATATGTGTACGTCATTGAACAGTATAATGAGAGGTGAGGCTCTGAGATTTGAGTTGCTGCTCTCTGCTGGTCTGCTCTCTGAGATAGAGAGGGAGTTGGTAGTTAGAGATGCTAGTTGGAGTTGGAGACGACACACTGACACTCAGAGATCGAGAGGAGAGATGACTTGTAGAGGCGTTTGGGAGTGATTGGATGTACTGCGGGAAGCGGTTTTGGCTGCAGCAGAATTGGATAGCTTTGGCTGATATGCAAATCGGGAAACATTCTGATGAGGGCTGATGAGATCGATCTGGCAGGGACCTGGCAGAGAGAGGCCTGACCCTAACTGACTGGCTGGTTGCAGAGTTAGCTGGAGAGGCGAGACAGAGCTACACAGAGCAAAAGGGGAGTATTGTTGAATAAGACATGTGCATGGGGAATTAAAACAGACACTCACACAGAGCTTTGGCTGACATGATAGATCGGGTAATCAGACAGGGTTTGTCTTAGAGAGAGAGTGTGAAGTATGGTGTGGAATGGAGTTGCTATTAGATTGCTTGCATTAGAAGCCTGTAAGGCTTATAGTTATTGCATTGCATGATAGATTTGAACCAAAAGCATAAAATGTGCAAATTCGAGATTTGCATTATAGTAGTGTTTGCATCATGCATTGCTATATATGAATACAAGTGTTTCTATAGTTGAATCGATTCATGTGTTTTCTTTGTGTCTTATGTTAGTGTGTCCATAGGAGTAATTTAGGAGTAATCTAGGAGTAACACAGTGCACAAAGGCTGTGAGATACAAGAGCAGGGGGGGCATAGTGATCCACACCCCCTTAGGAGATTTGTCTAAGTTTGACAGTCTGGACAGAAGCCCTAGAAAAAGGGGAGCTACCTGAAACCACCAGAGAAGCGGTCATCACTCTGCTGCTCAAGCCAGGGAACCTCCCCCCCAGCCCCCAGAAGACTGTGGCTCTTACAGGCCACTATCATTAATAAATACTGATGCTAAGATTTTTGCAAAGATCCTGGCCACACAACTAACCCCACTGATGCCTTACATGGTCCATGAGGACCAAGCGTAATTCATAATGGGCAGGTCCACAGCAACGAATATTAGACACTGCCACAAGATTCTAACAGCGATACCCGAAGAACTACAAGCAGTGGCAGTCTCATCAGATATGCAAAAGGCCTTCGACACAGTATACTGGCTTTTTTAAATTCAGGGTCCTACAGAACTACGGGTTCAGTCCTAACTTTATTAAATGGATCAAGGTTCTTTACACACGCCCCTACGCTAGGATAAGTATAAACGGCACACAATCAGAGCTACTGGAATTACTAGGGGGCACCTGTCAAGGCTGTCCACTGTCCCCCCTTTTATTTGCTCTAGTGATAGAACCACTGGCTGATATACTCAGGGCTCGATATGGCAAATGGTTTTGTACATTTGTACCGACTATAAAGATTTGCATGGGCAAAAAGTCTACCACCAAAGGTTCGAACACCAAAAGTTTGCACCTTTGGTGGTAGCATTTTTTGCCCATGCGAACCTTTATGGTAAGTACAATAAAAAAAAGAATGTGGGGGCTGTGGGGGTGTCCCCAGCAACACCCCGCTCACTATACTGTGTGGTATAGTGAGCAGGGTGTTGCTGGGGAAACCACTGCAGCAGTCCCAAAAAAATAAATAAACAGGGGCTGCGGGGTGTCCCCTGCAACACCCCGCTCACTATACTTTATAGTGAGCGGTATAGTGAGCGGGGGTTGCAGGGGAAACCCCTGAAGCCCCTGTAAAAGAAAAAAAAAACAAAAGGACCCTGCGGTGCTGGTTCCCGATCACAGAAGTGAAAGGGAACTGGCACTGCAGGGAACCAGCGTGAAGACAAGGTAAGTGGGGTTTGTTTATGTTGGGGGTGTGGGTGGGGGTGTGTTGAGGGTGTGGGTGGGGGGGTGTAATGGGTGTGTTGTGGGTGGCGGTGTGGGTATGTAAGTGTTTTTCACATGAGAAAGGTGCAAACTTTTGGTAGTTCGCACCTTTCTCATGCAAATTTTCCGACCGCGGCAAATTCAGCCGCGGTCGGATCACGTGGATTCATGGCAAATACGGAGTGCTACTGGAGGGTAAGCTTGAGATAATTACGCTATACGCTGACAATATTTTGCTGTACTTAAAAAACCCTGGGCACACCCTTGGTAAGGTCCTATCAGCGGTCAAGACGTTTGGCGAGTACTCGGGCCCAAAACTGAACCCTGCCAAATAGGAAATTTTCCCACTCACTGAGGCAACTGTCAAACCACCCGACTTTCATGGCCTTCTTTGGAGTCCGGTACATATTATATATTTGGGGGTGAACGTGGCCAGGACAGCGCAGCTCTTCCATGCACTGAATAACAACACCCTCGCTAATGCCTTATGTGTCAAGATGACACGTTGGAGCGCCCTACCAATATCAATGCTAGGGAGAATTGCCCATGTAAAAATGATAATTCTTCCTAAACTCTTCTATTTATTTAGCACCTTCCCAGTGCAGCCAGGAAGGGCATTATTTGCAAAAATAGGGGGCGCATGCACCGCGTTAGTATGGGGCGGGCACTCTAGATTGAGATGGAGGGTCCTCACTGACCAATACCCACAGGGAGGCTTAACAGCACCAGATTTTGAAATCTACTATCTGGCAGCTCAAGCACACTACGCAGCACAATGGGCGACAGATTTCTTTGACCCTAAGGAAACATTGAATGAAGCCCCAATACCGTAATCGGCCATACTACTCCACGGCCTGACAACGTCACGTCCTAAACACTACAATACTATTAATCCCACACAGGTCACAACCACAGCCTGGGCAAAAATAGTTGACATTCATGGCACGGACACACTTTATCATCCAAGTATGCCAATCTGGGGCGCTCATTATATACCACCCACCCTGGACAAAGAAGTAGCGACACAATGGGGCGCTAAAGGAATTATGCAATGGGGGCAATTGTTCCAAGATAAACGTTTTGTGACATGGGAAACCCTCAAAGACACAGTAGGAGATACGACGAAACATAAGTTGCATTACATGCGGATGAGGTCTTCCATCGCAAAGCTATGGACCGAATTTCCATCAGAGCCAACGATAAACCTGGGTTTGGGATTTATGTTCACAGCTGGGAAGGGGAAGATATCAGCATCTACACTATACAAGACCATTATTCAAACCCGCCCACCTGCGACACATAGCGCCAAAGAAAAGTGGGAGTAGGATCTGGGACACTTGATTAGTGACAACCAATGGACACAAATATGCGCCCTAACAAAACACATATCGTGCAATGCTAGATATAAACTGATTCACTATAAGGTTGCACATAGGCTACACTACACTCCAGCCAAACTGAAACGAATATATCCCACAACAGAAGGCCTGTGTCCTAGATGTTGTTGTGAAGAGGCTGACACTTTTCACATGTTCTGGTCATGCACACAATTGAGGGACTATTGGGCGGAAGTTTGCAATGCACTGGACGACATGACGGAAAAACCTATTGAATGGTCACTGACGATATGTTTATTGGGGGCCACAGAAAAGAAGAATCCAACGTGGCGAAAATTATTGACTGTAAGTTTACTACTGGCCAAAAGAGCGATATTGCTGAAATGGAAAAGCAAATGTCCCCCCACTAAGAGCGACTGGGACAGAGAAATGATCTGGACAAACGACAATGAAGACATATATATTGATTCATTGCAAATAGCCACAAGACCTAAGAACATATGGGCCAGATATAAACATCACCTTGCTCATAAAGCTTAAAGGAATGGTTTGGTCAGAAATATTATTGTCCCTATGGTTCGGCCATGTGCTTTTAACCATAAATCGATCGATCGTACAAACATTTCCTATGCACCTTACCAGAGTTTCCGTCTCTTGAACACAAGCGAAATCAGGCAGCAGGGTGCGGCCATCTTGTGATAATCTTATCACTTGCCGCATCGCCCTGGTAACCTGCCTTTGCAACACTAAATCATATCCCCCGCCCCTGAGCCTGAAATCACTAGACGTGTACCGACCATTTCACAACGCCAAAGCACGTCTTGTGTCAACATTCTCTGCGCCTCAGCTAATGACGTGTTGCCATGGAAATGGCAGGACGCCTCTTTCCTCAATAAGTATAAACAGACCATTTCACAACTCACAACAGCAACAAGGAAATGGCAGGACGCCTCTTTCCTCAATAAGTATAAACAGACCATTTCACAACTCACAACAGCAGATTTTCTATTCCATTCCTCTCACTGTATTTCTTTGTGCATTCTGTGACTTGTGTCTGTGCTCTGGTCAGCTACCTTCGTTGTTTGTAGCCCGTGTGAACAGATACCAGTACCACCGCTATAAATTATTTTTGTTTCTTTACCACACAATGGCAACAATAATGCCCTACCGGTACGAGCCCGAGTATTCCGAGGAGGAATTACTGGAAAGAGAAAGAGGCGGAAACGATGGGGCTTCGGACGACATTTGGGAGGACGATTCAACAGATGAGGAGCCTGGGCCTAGTCGCATGGGTGGTGTTTCCACCTGGTGTACCTGCAATCGGTGCGCGCTAATGCCAACCGAGGAGGAGAACTGCTGCTGCCGAGAAAACTCTGGATGCTTGTCCTATATATCGCAAGGCGAGCCACGGCCACAATGCGTTACCGAGCTGCCAGACTTCAGGGCTGCCTGTCTCACACGGTCCGTGTTGAGGATTTTGATGGTGCGCCCTCGTAATCCAAGTAATGAGTAAGTATACTCTGGTTGTGATGTCAGTCAGGCCACCACTATTTCATGGTTGTCTCCTATATTCTCGTAACTTCAATATATCATTGTCATATCAGTTTAGTCTTGCAATTCTCTAGTAATAGTCGCATAAAAGTCGTTCATTATTGTGCAGTGTCTAGTTAGCATTTGTCCTGGCAAAAATGCCATTGGATACAAACATTGTCATTGACAACTAAGGTTTAATACATGTATATTGGTCATTTAAAAACAGTTTCTATCTTTCTTTTTCACCGGTGGTACAGGCTGGTGGCCTATCATTCGTTTACATGGTGGCTTCATGGGAGGCTTGGACACCGCGTTCGACGAGTAATTCCCGCCTGTGGCGTTGGTGCCATTAGAGAAACTTTCCCCAGTGACAGCTGTCAGTACAGGGGATTTTCCCTCGCTGTGCTGCAAACAGACCTTTACAATGTGTAGTAGTTCTGTGCCATCAAAATAAGAAACAGAATAAAACACAACATATTTATTATCAATGGTTGTTTCAGTTTTTAAGTGAATCAAGTGCGTTTCCATTCAGCAGTGTTCCGGTGCCTTGTCTGCTCACCCCAGGCCCATTCATCCCCCCTCCACTATCAAAGGCAGTTCGCACCATTGGATGTGCGCTGCCAAGGGGTGCTGTCAGGGGCGCGAACGGCCAAGGTGCCAAACACCATGTACACTTCAAAGCTATCTTTCGCGCAGGGGTCATTGTTCACAAAGCCTCCTCAGACCCCGTGTCTCCAGGCAGGCTCCCCTTCAAGCAGGCCGCGCCCCTGCAATCCACATAATACCACGACATATACACGTCATTCATTCACAAACACAGCCCTTTTTGTAATTCTTTATAAACCACTTGATAACATCTTTGAGCACTGCAAGTCAACTCATGAACGTGCTTCTTGAGAAGCCCGGCGACCGATGCTAATCAGGTCTTTGTCGTGTTATCTGTGAATTTCTGTGACCGCTTCGAGTGAACTTGTCAGTGTGCTACCTGTGAACATCTCCCTGATGTCCTGCCACCAACTACTCTGCTTGCTGAATCTAACTGTTGGTCAAGGTAAGGGCATGTATCCTAATCATATCTCCTTCATTTGTAAATTTTATCTATTTCGAAGTAACGTACTCAGTAGTGCTATGTTCATTTGTCTCATTGCTATTGACTTGAGTTTCTTTTGTTATGTTATCGATATATCAATTTTTATCACTGTCAAATGGCATCGAATTGCATCCTTCGCGGACTGTTTCTAAAATATAAGCGTGTTTCCTCTTCATGCACAATAGTACATTCAAGGGACAAGTGACATGTTCTGATTTTCAACACATCAATTAATTGTTTGTGAAAGTTATCCTATAATACAGCCGCCCACGCTGCACTTGTTTGCTGTGGTGCCCAAAAGAAAGCATGCATTGAACAATGTATGGTCCAATTCCTTCTTTCTCACATTTTTATGCAAAATAATTTTTGAATAATGTTGACCTTTATTTTGCAGAATGTAAAACAATGCCTGCATGTTCTATTTTCGGTTGCCCTTCGCAGACCCATGACAAATCTGAAGGCATTACAATGCATGTATTCCCTAAGACTGTTGATCGAATAAGAGAATGGGTCAGACATTGAAGATATCCGCCGGAAGAGCTTGAAAGTAGAGTCAAAAAAGTCTTGGAGGACAAGAGGGGTAATTGATACTGCATCTGCAGCCTGCACTTTACCCCGAATATGTACAACACATCCTTGTACACAAAGAAGAATCAACTGAGAACAACTCGAAAATTGCTCAGAAACGCTATTCCAACTTTATTCGTGCACATGCCGCCACAGGTGAGTCACGCTTCCGGATTTAGCTTTAGGCCTGTATTTTCGGTGTAAATGTCACTTATAATACTTTCGATATTTACATGATTTAATAGCTTTTTAAATAATAACCATTTTGCTAAAAATCAGTCCTTGTTTTTAGAACCCTCATAGAAAATTGATTTATGGGCACAGATAACTATGCTATATTATGCATTTACATAAGCATAATTTTCTCATATTCAGTCTCCTTACATGCCACTTTTTAATGTTGGCATTTCTAAATCGAATAATACTTACCCTTTACAACTCCGTGACTATCCACCGAATATGAAGCAACAAGATTCAACAGCCATGTCTTGCCTGGAGTCATCAACCACTTCGAGCGCGTGTCAGGTAATCTTACTTAGCTATTCTGTCCCAGACTTTATGCATGGAATTTGAAATAATGTGATCATATTTTCACAACGTATCATTGCTTTACACAATGTTTTTCGTGGTTTGATATTGAAATGTTCCTTTTTCCGCGTCCCAATGTGTGTGTTCAATTTCCAATATTTTCATCCTTACTAATGCAAGTACTGTGTTTCAGGGAGATGCTGAAGCATCCACTACAATTAAAACATCCCTCATAGTAGATCCAGAGCCAGAGGTATTGGTCTTGACAGTTCCGTCGAATGAGATAATCTGATCATATTTACATACTGTGTAATTGTTTTACACAATGTTTCATTCGTACTTTGCTATTGATATGTACCTTTGTCGTCTTTCCTAAGTGTGTGACCAGTTTCCAATATTTTAATCCATACTAATGCAAGTACTGTGTTTCAGGTAGATGCTGGAGCGTCCTCTACAATTACATTATCCCTTGTAGTTGTTCCGGAACCATACCTTGTAGTGGATCCGGAGCCAGACCTTGTAGTTGATCCGGAGCCAGAGGTATGCGTATTGACAGTACCCTCTAATGAAAGAAAGTCTGTCTAATTTTATGTGTAATGCAAATGACTTATTTTAAATGGATACTCTTTTCTAGGGATGTATACAAGATCCGTATATTGAACGGGAGGCACGTGGATCTGAGTCAGTGGGCCAGATAGCTGATGGTGATGTTTGAGTAAAGAAGGTTTCAAAGAAAAGTAAGAAAAATAAGGTTAGCTCTAAACAGTTTATATTTTTGGCAATTCTTTTGTGCTGAGGCCTTCATTATATGTTTTTTTAATGTAAATTGTACAATACTGTATGTTGGATTTACACTGAACATCCCTTTTCCTATCTGTCCTGTAGTTGCTCGATAAAATACGGACTATGCAGACACAGACAGTGATACAAATGAGAGATTCTGCCTGCCAAACTGTTTTCACCATGGAGGAACTATTAATTGAGGTGCGGCGTGTTCACACTCGAGATGCCTTTGTCCAATGGCCAGAAAATGAATTTAATGTGACCGGCGAATCCAGCAAAGTGTTTTTGGACCATTGCTACAATGCGACTGCTCCGCCAGATGAAGATGAAACTGAATGTATAAAAGATAGTTTTACATTACTCACAGAGTACTTAACACAATCGACACCCGCAAAAAAAATGCCCCCCAAAAAACAGTCGACATTGATGTTTTCTCCTATCCATGGTCAAGTAACAGATGTTGAAATGACAGAGACTGAAGCATCAACACTATTGACCGACGAAATAGACAAAGATATCAACTATAGTATGTCTAGTTTGGCTGATATTTCCGCAACGGTTTAGTCCGAAACAACAGTGTTGCCGGATGACAGTCTAATAAAAGAGGCCAAATACATAGTATTCGACAGCAGCTTGAGGGAGATTATAAAGATACTGAAATGTAGGCATTCAGTGGGAGGGGAAGTATGTGGGAAGTCATTGGTGAATGTGACTCGTCTAACACAAGGCAGTAACCTCAAAATACATGCCACCTGTGAAAAGTTACATACAACATTTTCATGGTCCGCTCAACCGATGCTGGGGAAACTGCCAGCTGGCAATCTACTGTGTGCAGCAGCTTTACTTTTCAGTGGCTCTAGTTGCATGAAGTTATCCAGTTTCTTTCAGTTTGTGGGACTCCATTTCATTTCTAAAACACAGTACTACAAATACCAACGTGATTATCTATTCCCTGCCATTAGTGAAGCTTGGAAAATTGAACAATTGTCTATTCAAAGTACATTCTCTGACAACCGGTTCAGGCTAGCGGGCGATGGACAGTGTGACAGGCCCGGATTTTCTTCTAGGTACTGCACATACCATTTTCAGGACATGGAAAGTAAGAAAATTGTGAGTTCGGTGGTCGTACAGGTGTCCCAATGTAAATCCTCAGTGGCCAAAATCACTGGAATATCTACAATCGAGGGGAATGCAAATCGACCTCATTGCCACGGACAGACACGTTTCAATAGCCAAGACAATGAGAGAGCAGTTTCCAAATATTAAATATCAATTTGATGTATGGCATGTTGCCAAATCAATCAATAAAAAAATCTCAGCTGCAGGGGAAAAAAAAGGTTTGGAAAGTGTTTCACAATGGTCCCAGTCTTTCAGAAACCATCTCTGGTGGAGCTCCAAAACATGTGATGAGTCTGTGGAAATTCTACTGGAAAAATGGTGGTCACTAATGCACCACTGTTCCAACATTCACCACTGGACAGAAAACCAACATTTCCACCAATGTGAACATGGCCCTTTGTCCCCAGAGCAGGCACGGAAGAAGAAGTGGTTGATTCCATCTTCACCTCCACACAAAGCCCTTGAGAATATTGTGTTTGATAAAACTCTATCTAGAGATATGAAGGGACTCACAGAATTCTGTCACACAGGAGATTTGGAGGTGTTCCACAATATGTGCCTAAAGTACAGGCCAAAGAGATTGCATTTCGGCATCGGAGGCATGAAATATAGGACATTACTAGCGGTATTAGCGCATAACAAGAATGTAGGCCGTGAACAATCTAGAACTGTAGGAAATTTAGGGATGCTTCGCTACACTATGGCCTTTACGAAAAGAAGCAAAAAATGAGTGGTCAAACCAGTTTATGAGGAAATGCAATTCGATTTTGTGAAAGATGTTATTATTAATGTCGTAGAGATGCATACTCATGGAATTGCACGTGAATCTGTTCAGAGCACTCATACATTGCCACAAAACATTTCCAACGTGCCATGTCCACCCAAAAGCAGAGCTCGTTGAGCAGTTCAAATCCCGGTACAAATGATTACCATCTGTTTTTATTTTTGCCAATTAATTTTTATAAAGTGTCCAAATAAATTATGCAATTTGTCTTTTGAAATCTATCCTCTTAGTCTGTTTTTTTTAGAAATAGTACAATTATTACGATTGCTTTCACATTTCACAGTTTAGTCGAGCTATTGTGGGACCTTCATTTTTCATGTTAATGACCAATGGATAACAGTGTGTAAGAATCTTTAGATTTTGGCAGTTGCCTTGCAGTTCCCCAAACAGCTGAATATCTGCTCGTCACACAAAAGGGATTAGACCTAGGCTACATAACATACCAGGCATGCAAGAAGTACTGACTGTGAAAACATGCCATGGGGTAGAAGGCCATGAGATAAGCAGAGGTGGGCCTATTACTAGACACACTTTGACTCCGTTTTTGTGTTACATCGACTATAATTTTGGAGTAGGGGGCATTCTGTCATTGGCAAGTTTCTCCTACCTCTCAGCAGCGCCACGAATAACAAGCAAGCAGTAACAGCCCCCAATTTTTTCCTCCAGGGCCCGCGCTTCAAAATTCATGTTCTCATGGATGTGTTGACATGGGATTTTGCAAAGTAAGAATGTATGTTCATTGTGAGTGAAGGTCACCAGCTTTGAATTTTTGCTTGGGAGCTGGGAGGCCCACGCGTCCCGCAAACAGTATAAGGTTCTGTTGTTTTTTGACCTTGAGAGAGAGGAACCATTCCGAAAGGGACTGAATTGAAGGAGGGGTGTAATAACGTATGATATGATAAGGTTATCCATTACGAAACATGACCTAGTTACATGTAAATTCAGTTTATGAAAAATCGTTGACACGAACGGAGGAGTCTGTATTACGGTCTGCATTACACCAAGAGAATGGAAATGCCGAATATAATGCAAGTTTCTCTTTAGATGATTTTATACCAGAACTAGTCGAAATACGAATAGCTGACCGTTATTTCTGGGTTACATTGTACTTGTTCGTTCTGTGTGGCATATTGCAATGAAGTGCTAGTACAAGTTTTGTGTGCTGGACTATATACCGGGCACATGGGCAGTCCAGCCTCGACACGCATGTAGACCACCACTGGTTTCCCCCTGGTTCTACGCTAATAAATCATTACATTGTGTGTGCACCTCGAATTGTTGGCTCAGTTTACGCATTACGTTTAGAGCTCGACATACTCCATTGCACTATCCTCAGAAGCAAATAACGGAGTACTTTGATATTCCACGTTGTATTCTCTCGGTTCACATTGTGTCACCTCTGCGATAATAAAGAAAATGATTAATTGTAATAAAGATCAGCTACTGAGACACATTTCCATTTTTATGTTTTGCAAACAGACACATCGTGCCATTCTGCGATTGTCATTTATTCCAGACCCCAACCGATGGATTCTTCAATCGCCAGCTGCAGCTACATGTCAATCACTGGATTTATTTGACTATTCTTTGGGACGATCGACAAGGGCCAATATTCCCCTACGCTGTACCAGCGATTATGAGCAACATAACAACCTTTACTGTGGTCTCGTGCCAAGTTGATGCACCAGCCTTGAAATTCACCGTGCGACCGAAGTGCTTCATTTAGCCAAAACGAACACCCTGTGTACCAAAAAGGAACAGCGCATGACTCACGATAAACTTTTGCGGATCGAGAGCAAAGAAACAAAATTCCATTTTGATTGAATATGTCAGACGCCGAATGTTATCGAAACATTTAATGTGAAATAAATGTACTTTACCAATTGTACAGTCTTGCTGTTTCCTTTTAAAGTACAGTTTCATATTCCTAATAGTGACGCGCTGTGCTGTGAGACGATGTGTGTTGTTTTCCGGGTTCTGCGTCAAGTCGCGTAGGTGGCGACTGGGCACGTTTGGCTATGCTGCCCAGTAACATCATGGAGAGAGGCGGAGAATATCAATGATTTGGTGATGTCAGGCTCAGGGGCGGGGGATATGATTTAGTGCCGCAAAGGCAGGTTACCCAGGGCGATGCGGCAAGTGATAAAATTATCACAAGATGGCCGCACCCTGCTGCCTGATTTTGCTTGTGTTCAAGAGACGAAAACTCTGGTAAGGTGCATAGGAAATGTTTGCACGATCGATCGATTTATGGTTAAAAACACATGGCCGAACCATAGGGGCAATAATATTTCTGACCGAACCATTCCTTTAAAGGGACGATATCTTGTGATATGCTCTGCTATTTGAAAACAATGTACAATTTGTGTAATTGAAATATACATGAAGCCCGATGTACCTGTGTGAAATAATAAAGTTCATAAAAAATGTTTTTTAAAAATCGGCCAGCCAGTTTTTTTAAGCAAACACAATATTCTCTGTCGTGGAGGAGTTGAGTTGTAACCTATTTTCCAGCATCCAGGTTTTTTTTTTTGTGCACAAGCTAGCACCAGATAGATTACTTCCAATTAATTCTTAAGCCTGACATAGATTTGCCTATCGTTGGAAAAGAGTGGTAGCTCAAGTTAAAGAGAAGATGTTTAACAGTGGCCAATTGTAGATGTTAGACAGCAAGGAGGAAAGGGAAGAGCCCTCTGCAACGCCACAGAGAACTGTCAGGGAATCAGAATAGAAGGTTCCCATTTTGACTTTTTGGGACCAATTTGAAAGAAAAGAGGTAAACCACTTGAGTGTTTCATCAGATACCAATACCACCATAGATACTCTGGAGATAAGGATGTCAAAGTTGACTGTGAAATGCTGCAGATAAATCGCACATGACAAGCATGCTTATGTCCCCTTCATCAGCAGCAAAGAGAATATCATTCCAGACAGTCATGAGGGCAGTTTCAGTGCCATAACCTGGCCTGAAACAAGATTGGTATGTGCTGAGTAATCCGTGAGCTTACATGACATTCTGAAGTTGCATGGTGACCATTTTTTCCAAGGATCTTAGAGGGCCATACCAGGCCAACTATTGGTTGATAATTGGAAAGCACATTATGATCAAATGATGGGTGGTTTAATAAAGGGGTTAGATATGATTTTCTTTAGATCAGTAGGCACACAGGCTTGGGTGAGGGAAGAATTAACAAAAGCTATAATAAATTCACATAGCGAGTAAGCATGCTGTTCCGCAAGACCGACCGGTATTGGATCATAAATATGGTTTGTAGGTTCATCAATATCCCCTGACCTAACCTGGGAGAACGGGAAGTATTGATTGAGAGGGTGCATCAGCTTTGGTGTCTGGCGATGAGGTTTGGGAATTGCAAAGCTGGGAATCAATGTTTAGTCGAATAGAATCGACTTCATTCATTAATAATTCACTGAATCCATTAGCCAATTTAAGCAAGGAGGGTAGGCTGACTAAGGTACATATAGGTTTAGTTCAATTTATTATAGGAGTAAAGAGTTCTTTTGGTTTATTGTTGTAAGATCAATCTGATTCTGAAGAGACTGTGATTTAGCGGAGAGAATCGCTCTTTAGTATAGATTCAGAGCTGCTTTGGCAGCCTGATAGTCATTTGAGTCTCTGGACTTAAGCCAGTTCTTTTCCCTTTTTGTAATATTCTTTTTTAACGTTCTCAATGGGTCTGAATGACATGCATTGTTATTATTTTTGGACTCTGTGATAGATTTTAGAGGTGCAATCAAATCACAGCTTTCCTGAAGAACTGGTATGTTAGATTGATAATAATCTTCCCAATTATGATCAGAGGAGAGAGGAGTCAGCCAAGAGATTGAGGACCTGTAATGGTGCTAAGATCTTATTTCCTGAATGAGGAAAACGTCATCACTTGACCAACTGTTACACCTAATTTGGTCTTCGCAGTGTTTTGCCGACTCTCGAACACGGCTCAAACACTTCCGGGTATCTACGGAACGGGCTGTAACGCTCTAGCGTTCTCTCCAGATCTCAACCGAAGGTTGACCACGCCCCCTGACTTCCGCACAGCATATCCGGACACCCAACCCGTCGCAAGACGCGTTGCTTCTCTCTTTACGACAAGCTGTACGCTCCGTAAGTTTCGCGTAGATCTCCATCTGCCTTAACCACTATTTCCTACTCCTTATTACCACCCTCTTAACGCTGTTCTCTTAATTATTTGTGTTTTCTTATTTTACGCTAGAAAACCCCGCCGGGTTTGCAGGCAAAGGTTCTTTCTTTATTACGGATATTCCTCGTTTCTTTTGTGATTTCCACAGGTACACTACGCTTAGTGGTCTTTTTCTCTCCACTTACTCATCATCTCGATGGATACTTATATTAGTTATTATTTGCTAATTTTGTTATCTTTACAATAGCAGTTCTGATTCCAGCCATAGCCACGGAATCAGTAGGATATTCTAGCCCGGAAGTACAGGACAGGGATTTCTCTTTGTTGCAATCACAAAGACGGTAAGGGAAGCACTTTTAGGTAGTAAGACAGTTTGTAACATACTATTGGAAAGTTAACCAACTTATCCTTCTTTAGCCCTAAAGAATCAGGACAGAATTTCTGCTTCATCTTATTCTTACATTAAGATAGACCGGATAAGACCCAGGTAATTCGTGTAATCTGTTTACTTCTATTTCTCTTACTTTTCACTCCTTTGTATTCATCAGCCTGTCACTTTGTGTATTATTCTACCCAGTTTCCTTTCCTACGGGTCAATTGACGATCATCTTCTTGCCTGAACAGAGGAAGTTTATTCCGGCTGGTTTCAGGACTCTACGAACCCTAGCAGCCCGACACAGGGTTTTTTCCCCCATTGGGGGTTTTCCCTGGGGGTTCCTGTGCGTCCTGACTCTTGGAGTCGGAGGTATAGGGGTCCCTAGGAGGAACCTTATTAACTTCCCTTCAACATTTTCGGATCCAGTACCAAGCAAGTCTTGAGGTGGGTAACAACTTGGGTGATTGATACTTGAGTTTGATGTAAGAGACAAGTTCCGAAAATAGATTTCACACCAACTTTGGAACGACCTACATGATCTATCGGAATCAAAAATTTACAACATAGTGGTCAGACCATACTACTGGCGTCTTTTCCTGATGGGATAGAATATTGCCTCTAAACATTACTAGGTCCAGGCAATGGCCACAGTTACTGAAGGCCACGACTGAGTAGGAGCAAATTGTGAGAATAAAGGATTTCATTGAGGTTAATACAATCTGGATTGTCCAAAATATCACACCAGATATTAAAATCCCCTGCGATAAGCAGATTGGAGTTGTGGAGTGATTTGGTGGCAAGAAAGAGCTCACAGTTTTCTAAGAAAGAGCCCGAATGACCTGGAAGACGATAACAGATAACTAACTGAAGAGATTCATTAGGAGGAAAGGGTACAGGCATATATTTGAGAGGTCATGTTGCAAACTTAAGGAATGAAAATTAGATAGTGCCAGTGATGACTTGGCAATGATAGCAACTCCCCCCACCCCCCACACCCACCTTCTAATGGTCAAGATTAAACCATTTAATTTGAAAGCCACTGGGAACAGTAAGTGGAAATTAGCGGTAGAACTGGTGGTTAACCAGGCTTTGGTTAAAAAGGATGTATCTAGAGTTAAATATAAGATCTTTGAGAGCAGACATTTTTACAGCAGATCTGCCATTGATCAAAGCAACGCTTAAAAACAAATTTGGATTATTATATATTGCAGTATGTGTAGACTTCTGGTTATCAAAAACCTTCACATATCTAAGATTATTATGGGTTCGAAGGTTAATCGAGCCATAGCCATTATTAAGGTTCAGCAGTTTATCTTTAGCATAGTAGAGCATCCTTCCTGAGTAATGTGTAGCAACGTACGACAACAGGGAGCATACAACATACAGCAGCAATGAAAAAACACTTTAAGTGAATATGATAAATAAATGAGCAGATCGCTTCAGAGTAAGGCAAAGCGTGATATTCAGTTGCGTTGAAACCCTTGCCGGCCAGCAAACTGCCAAACAGAGCTAACAGACACTGCATCAGCGCTTTGCGTTGATGCAAGCACTTTATGCCTGTGGTGCGGGTAACAGCCAAAGGCAGTCAGGAGTTAGAGTTCACGGAAGCCTTATACGCACCAAAAGTATGAAACATTTCAGACCATAACTGAAGAGGGCAGAAATAAAAGCTGCCAACTGTTAAAAGTTAAAATGTATGAAAAAGTAATTTTCTAAAAGTTAGTCAGTGCAAATTTATAAAACAGAAGTTTAAAGCCTTGTTGAATATTCGTAATCCGACGTGCATTCTAATGATGGAAACAAAATAGCACTATTCAAATATCAGTGCACATAAATAATGTTGGAATTGTATGAGGGTTTCCTTTCCTTTCAACTCTTGTTAACTTTGTAACATCTTAGCAACAGCTTCAACACATGTATATGTTAAACAGTACATATATCATCAATGTACACATAAAAAGCATACCCACATTAAACATAATGTATAGCTTATAAAACTGTACAATTAAACTAAGCATACTAATTCAACCAAACTTCTAATATGTAACTAATTGATTTAAAAGAAATTTAATATTTCATCATAATTAAATGTACTAATGATACTTTTTACATTGTCATTAATATAAACATTTTACTATTATGTGTTATTTTTTATAATTTAAACAACAATAAGAGAATATGACAAAACAATTCCACCAAATATTAAAAAAAGAAAGATCACCATGACCATAAATCTTGTAATGATCATTTATTATAAAAAGGAATACAAACATTTACAAGTAAAACTTGTAAAGTTAACACAAGAAAAATCAAATCGTATTCTCTCCAATACATTTAAAATACAATTGTGCTTTATAAAAGTACATTTAATAATACAAACATGTGCAATTATAACAAAAGTAAAACAAAAATGGGGTTAAAAAAAGGTAAAATAAAGTGCAAGTTTCTCTTAAAAAGGATAAATTACCTTACCGTAATGTTCTTTCTATGGATTCTTCTCCTGCAGATTCCTCATCATGATAGATATCGATCTCCTGCCCCGCTGTTCGGAAACTTTTCAACAGGGGGCGTAGTGGACCTCGACTCAACCGTTGATCCGTCTTGTGTGACTCTCGATTTTGTGGGGCATTGTATATATACCATGTCACTACGCCCAATGAATTAATTTCATTTTTCCCCTTGCGATTGAACGCTGCAGAAGAAAAACCACAGGAGGAGGATAACCAGCCATTAAAACACACCAACAGGATGACCCCACAACAATGTGTGAAGAAAAAACGTATTTTCATTTTTCTTTTAAAACAGAAACAGTCCTCCTAGAGCCATCACCAGATGCCTATTCGGTTGAACAGAAGCGATAACCCATAGAACCTTCTGAGCAGGGATGGATGGGATGGTCGATGAGGAATCTGCGTGAGAAGAATCCATAGAAAGAACATTACAGTAAGGTAATTTTTCCTTCAATGGATTTCTTTTCTCCCACAGATTCCTCATCATGATAGATTCCCCAAGCAGTTAGGAACACGGAGGAGGGTGGAAAGATTTAAACCAGTAGATTCTTCAGAACCGCCCTACCGAACCAAGCATCAGCTCCCCATGCAACGTCCAAGGCATAGTGCTTGGTAAAGGTATGTAAGGATGACCAAGTGGCGCCTGGCAAATATTTATTTATTTATTGTTTGCTTGTTAGACGCTTATATATTAAGAATATACTGTTTCAAAGCACCCGCAGGGCAGGGAGGGATGGTGGGTGGGAAGTACAATTACAACATTGCAATACAATATTTAGAAGCAGAGGTGGGAGAGGAAGGGGAGGACGAACCTACAATGCCTTGTGAGAATTCAGAACGTGCAAGGGCAGAAAGGAAGAGGGAAGAGCGGGTAAGTGCTGGGGAGTCCGAGCCTGTGTGTGGGTTATGGATGAGTGCTAGAATGTTGAGTACTACACAGTCTGGGCAAGAGATGTAGGTGCGAGTCTCCAGAGAGGAGGGGATGCAAATGCAAAGAACTGTGGAAAGACAGGAAGCCGGGAAGAATTGATGTTGGAGGTCAAGGCCCCTAAGATGCAAAAGGGCCAAGAATACTGATTCAGTAACTGTGAGATTAGCAGAGGAGAGAAGGGGTGAAGGAGGCGGAAAAGAGGAAAGTCTTAAGGAGCTTCTGGAATTTGAGAAGATCCTGCTCAAGGCACAGAGAGAAGGGGAGGCGATTTCAAATGAGGGAGTCCGCAGAGGAAAGTAAGTGACCCCCTGCCCTCTGCTTAGCAAAACGCTTGACACACAATAAGTTGATGCCAGAGGAGCGAAGTGGCATAGGCGGAGAGGATTTAGAAAGATAAAGTTGAAGATAGTGTGGTCCCCGGGCCCAGACAGCCTTGTGAATGATGCAGAGGGATTTGAAATTGCAGCAACTGGGAGCCAGTGAAGAATTTTTAGTGCAGGAGAGATGCGTTCCCTGGGCTTAAGACCAAGTATAAGTCTTGCTGCCATATTCTTGATAAGCCAGAGGTGTCGCAGAGTGGGAGAAAGAAGGTTCAGGAGGAGGCTGTTACAGTAGTCAAGTCTAGAGAGAACAAGGGCTTGAGTCACATTTAACCTCTGAGGCAAAGTGAGACATGGTAGAATTCCTTTGAGAAGGTAGAGATGATAGTTGGACTTCTTGGCAATGTCCTGAGTGTGAGGGAAGAAGGAAAAAGAGGAGTCGAAGATTACTCCAAGGTTTCTGGCTTCAGTTGAAGGTGCAGGGGGAGAGCCCAAGGAGGAAGGCCAGAGTGAAGGGAAGGAGGAAGGAGGCCTCTCTGGAGGGCCATAGAGGCGGAGGCCCCTATGGTCGAGTGAACCCTGACGCCCGCTGGAAGATCCTTGACTGCCGATTGGTAACACTCGGATATGCACAGGATGATCCACTGTGACAGGGTTTGTTTAGTGACAGCAAGGCCTTTTCTAGACAAGGAAGGGACTACAAACAACTGTTCTGATTTCCTAAACTCAGACGTATGAGCGACAGAGAAACTTAATGCTCTCTTGGGATCAAGGCAGTGGAAATGCTCTTCCTCCTTTGAGGGATGTGGAGGAGGGTAAAAGACAGGTAAGTCAATAAACTGGGACAGATGACATTCTGAAAGCACCTTAGGAAGCAATCCGGGCCTGACTTTAAGAGAAACTTTCTCAAGAAAGAACTTCAGGAATGGAGGTTTGCAGCACAAGGCTTGCAGTTCGCTAACCCTCCTGGCAGACATGATCACAGCCAAACAGGACTTTTAAGGGACAACAGCCGAAACAAAGATGAATGCATAGGCTCAAAAGGAGCCGCCATCAAAAAGGTCAAAACTATATTGAGATCCCAATCTGGGACATCAAAGGGGGTTGGCAGAAACTTGTTGAGAAGGCCCTTCAGGAACTAGGCCATGACCGGAATGGTGAAAAATGAACCTTGGTCTGGGTTTCGCTTAAACACAGACAGGCCTGTCAAATACCCTTTCACTGT
Organism: Ambystoma mexicanum; assembly: GCF_040938575.1. Classification (NCBI taxonomy): domain Eukaryota; kingdom Metazoa; phylum Chordata; class Amphibia; order Caudata; family Ambystomatidae; genus Ambystoma; species Ambystoma mexicanum. The sequence goes on from NC_090929.1 coordinate 410,732,814, forward strand.
GGCAACCTGAAGGCCTGAAGAGGCCAGTGACAGAAGGAACTCCATCACAGTGGTGGTGGGGCAAGAGATAGAGTCAGTCTCGCATCCTCTGCACCACACCACAAAGCTTCTCCAACTGCATGCATACAGAGATCTAGTAGAAGGTCTGTGTGTAGAACAGCAACACTTCAAGTACCTCCTCTGAGAGGTCCTAGTCATCATACCTTATCGTCTCAGGAGCCACGCATGTAGGTTTAGGGAATCTGGGGTTGGGGTGAGCACTCGACCATCCGACTGGGTGAGGAGATCCGGATGCCAAGGTAACCAGTTAGGCGGACAGATGGTCAGATCCAGGAGATCAGAGTAACATGTTTTCCTCGACTAATCCAGGGAGATCAGGATCATGGATGCTCGAAATCTCCTCAACCTCATGAGAACCCAAGGAATGAGAGGAATTGGAGGGAAGGTGTAATGGAGAGGGATGGTCAAATCCACCAGAAAAACATCCCCTAGTTCACCGTTCGCTGGGAATTCCCTCAAGCAAAACTGTTTGCATTTTCTGTTGGACTGTGTAGTGAACAGATCCACTGCAAGGGTACCCCAGAGGGTGAAGAACTCCTCTAGATCTTCTGGACATACTTCCCACTCATGTGAGACCATGCGTAGAGGATCCACCAAGGTGTTCTCTGTCCCCGCCAGATGAACTGCAGAGACCTAGATTTGGTTCTCTCTCAACCAGAACCACAGCTGAATTTCTTCTGTGCAGAGTGGGCGGGAGTGCACACCACCCTGCTTGCTGAGGTAATGCATTACCACCGTGTTCTCTGTCAGGACGACGACATGCTTCCCTCTGAGAGACGGAGCAAAGGCCCTCAGGGCTCCCCTGATGGCCTGCAACTCCAGCCTGTTGTATGCAACTTGGCTTCTAATGGAAGCCAGAGGCCGCTCACCTGCAATTCCTCACAGTGGGTGCCCCAACCCTTCCGGGATGCATCCGTGAACACTCGGGCCTGGGGCCAATGAGCAATTTCTTATAAAATGTTCAATCGTTGACTTGTGTTTCTACGCGTTTCAAGGTTTATTTGTCCCCTTCTTCAGGAGTTGTCTATTCTCTTCAATAAATCAGATCTTTCATCTAGAATAAGTAATTAATATTTTAATTTTCCGTTCTACTTGTATTGATTTCTAATGACATGCAAATCAAGACTTGTAACTGTCTATTCAATTGTGAAATGGTGAACAAAGTGTTGAACATTTAAAGTTCGAAGTTTGAAAATTTGGTATACTATATGGTTTCGTGAAACAATATTTTATTAAGTAAAAACTTCTTTATAAAAGAAGTTATGTATGAAGAGTGGTACTATTGAATTTCAAAATTGAACATTTAAATATCATGTACTAATTGTTTGTTTATACAATACAAATTTGGGTGCGCAGGGGATGGGAGGGATCCACAAGATTGTGGTCATCTGTTTGGTTCATAAATTGTACAACCCAGTGTCAGGGTTGGTATTCTCCCTGGCACACCTCTACTAATCTATAAATTTTAATTAATCTCTAAAAACATAGAAGGTGTGCACTAGGACAACCTACATGTAGATCTGGGGCAAAGGAGGCCAGAAATGTTCCCCTACTAATAGATTGCTGTGCGTGTTCCGCCAGCGGAGTCCAGGGACTACCTGGCTGGCCACCGAAAGGCGAACCCAGAAAACTACCAGGTACTGAGACCACTAGCCTCTAAGGAGCCATTGGAGGGATCGCATACAGAGCCTAGCCTTTGGCACTAGAAAAATACAGGAGGCCATGAGACCCAATAGGCAGAGGAAGGACGCCACTGGAAGAGTGGCGTGGTTCGGAAACAACTGCACCATCTGGGCGATGTTGCTGACTCTCTCCTCGGGAGGAAAAGCCTTCCCTACCCGGGTGTCTAGGACTGCTCCGATGAAATGGAGCCGCTGCACTGGCATCAGATGGGACTTCTTCAAGTTGAGGGAGAAGCCAGCCTGTGCAGTTGTCTTCCAGATGAGACAAGACTTGCCCTGCCGACTTCCCTCGGATCAGCCAGTTGTCCAGGTACGGAAATAGATGGAGTCCGGATCTCCTGAGGTGAGCCGCAACTACTGCCATGAGCTTGGTGAAGACCCTTGGCGCGGAGGTCAACCCAAAGGGAAGCACTTTGAACTGATAGTGCTTGTCACCAATGAGGAACTTTAGGAACTTCCTGTGCTTTTGGTGTATCGGCACATAGAAATAAGCGTCCTGTAGGTCTATTGACACCAGCCAGTCCTGGAGTTCGGGAGTGTGGCAAATCTCTCTCAACGTCACCATCCTGAATTTGACCTTCCTCAGGAACACAATTCAAGGCCCTGAGGTAAAGGATGGGACGGAGACCTCCTCCCTTCTTGGGCACCAGAAAGTAACGGAACATCAACCCAACCTTCTCTAATCGGGAGGTACCTCTTCCCTGGCACCCTTCGATAACAGGGCTCTCAGTTCTTCCTGGAGCTCCTGTCCCATTTGGATGGGGGGAGCCTGTCTGGAGGCCTCTTCAGGAAAGGCAGACAATAACCCCACCAAAACAACTGCAGGGTCTCAGGTTTCAGAAGTTATTTCCTGCCACAGGGGCCCAATGCCCTGCCAACCGTCCACCAACCGGTGCATCGTGGGAGGGGAAAATCAAAACAGCTTGGAGGGTGTAGGTGACCCTACCGCTGCTCCTGCTGCTTGTTGGCCTCTAGAGGCCCTCTGCCAATTCCGGGACCCGAGAAGCACTTCTGCCCTTGCGCCTTCCTGCCATAGGACACGTAACGTCTATAGCCTCTGCCCCTTGTGGCGAATCTGAAGGCAGGTTTGGCCGGCTGCGCCGTTAGGCCCAAAGATTTAGCAGCCAATTTTGACTCCTTGAATTTCTCCAAGGATTCGTCTGCTTTCTGCCCAAAAACCATGTCACCTTCAAAAGGCATGTCCAGCAACCTGTTTTGGACATTTCAGGAGAAGCCAGAAGTTTTAAGATAAGCTTGGTGGCTCATCACAGCTGCTGAACCCATTGCTCTGCCAAACACAGTCTGCTAAATCCAAGCCCGTCTGCAACGACTGTTTGGCTACCTCCTTCCCATCCTCCACCAGCTGTAAAAAGCCATCTGCATGGCACCCCCAGGGACGTACTCAGCAGCCTGTTGTACTGCTTTCCATAAGCCAAACGAGCATTTGGGGGAACCACACGCCACGTTAGTGGCTTTGACTGCCATGCTACCGGAAGTGAATACCTTTCTAGCCAAAGCGTCATATTTCTTCCCTTCTCTGTCCGTAAGCAGATTAGAGGTGGATGCCGTGGGTCTGGTAGCAGCCTGAATCACCAACCTTTCCAAGGATGGATGTGTGGTGAGGAAAGAAGAATCTCCTCTTGCCGGCCTATACTTCCCTGTGAAATCAGCATTGACAGGGGGAATGGTACAAGGGTGCTGCCACAAGGAGGCTAAAGGGTCTACAATGGCTGGGTTGAAAGGCATATTGTTCTCAACTGCGGGACTCTCATCCAAAATGTCGGTAAGATCATACTCCTGAAGAGGGGCAGTGAGTGTCAACTATCCTATGAATCGGCTCTATGAACTTCACACTAGTATGGGTATAGGGCTGTTGCTGTAACTCCATGTCTGGAAAAGTATCCAGACCACTGGCATCATGTAAACCCTGAACCAAAGCCAATAAATTGGCCTAGTCGTCCAAATAGTCGACGCCGCCGGCTCCCGTGTAAACGGGGCCGACTGTGTCCTCAGGGTCATCGTGTTCCTCGACTCAGAAAATGGAATTCATGCAATCAAAGAAACCGATCTCGACAGTGGCACAAAGGAACCACCGCCGACTGTTGGTGCTGATGGCTTGAGGATAGACTTCGGAGCCGTAGCTTTCGATGCCGAGGGTATTTTCGACGCAGAGGGACGCTTGGGCAACCAAAAGACATTGGGAGCCTCGGCTCTCTGGCCTTCTGGCGACTTGTTCACGGAAGACACTTTCAATGCCGACCGAATGGTTGGCTTGGGGTCGGGAGCACCGAGCACTGCTTTTGCCGCCAAAGCGTGATGGTTGGGGCAGGAGCCACATCTACAGTCGCTTACACCTTAAACATTTCTAACATAGAGGTCTTAAAACTCTCCCACTCCTATCAAGTGGTCGGCCCTGCCGAGGGCTTACCTCATCCCGACAACGAGCTGAACTCACATCGATGGCGGTGGTGCCACTTCTTCCTCGAGGAAGATGACGAGGAATAGCTTCTGGAATGGGACTGTTTCTTGGCCTTCTTACGATGCCGGTCTTTCCTCTTGACAGGGGTCTGCTTCTCAGTCCTCAGTCTCAGCCTCTGAGGACCAGACGAATGACCACGCCGGAGACTTAGTGACAGGTCGGCCGAAAGCCAGTTTCCCGGCTATCTCACGCATGGATTTCAGCTGCATCTTTGAGCATGACACGCATTCCTACATGTCGTGACTAGCACCCAGACACCATAGACAGACGTCATGGGGGCCGGTCATAGACATTTTAGCCTCGCATTTGTGGCATCGCTTGCAGCCGAAACCCTGTGGGACGATATCGCTTCGAGGTTTTTGAAGAAAAAAGTGTACAAAGTACAATAAGAACGTCGAGAAAACCTGTATCGTGTTCCCGACGCAGCGTTCAAGCGTGTGGAAAAAAGGAACTAATTCATGGGGGGTAGTGACGTGGTATATATACGATGCCTGACAGCACGTCCAGAAACGATGATCTAAAGCCAGACAAGACGGATCAATGACTGAGTCAAGGTCCACTATACCCCCTGTCGAAACGCTTCTAAACAGCGAGGCTGGAGATGGATATCTATCATGATGAGGAATCTGCGGGAAAAAAGCAATCCATTGAAACAAAACACAATTGTATTTTAAACTTAAAATGTCAAAATCTATTAAAAAACAAAATACATGATCCTTTAATAAACAAAATAAATGTCCTTTGTTATTTAATTTCAACAGCAGTCCCTGAGCCCAAGAACAACCAGGCTCCAACTTGCATACAAAGACTTGCATTGTCTTTAAATGGGCCATGACCCACTTTGAAGATGGCCGCCATGCAGCCTTTCCATCCTGCCTGCCTTCTACCATCAACCGAGGCACACTGCTGCATGCTGCAACCCAACTGGGTAATACCCATAACAAATGGAGAAGCTCCACTAAGCCGGGAGTCGAAGCCAGGCCCTGCTTAAAGGCACAGCTCTAAGGCTATAGTCCGTCTTGCCATGGATGCCGATCGGACAGAGGTAAGAGGTGCTCCAGCCCCTCACACATCAAAAACGCATTACTTTGTTTCCCTAGCTCCCTCTGATTCCCACCTCAACTTAACCCTTCCTCCGCATCCATGCGGGACTCGTCGTCGCTATGTGAATCCACCTGCGTTCCGCAACCTTTTGTCTCTGAATCCTTGTGTGGGACCCATTTTTGACCACACTCAGCCGTGTGCTGCATATTAACTTTACTTTATGGTAATCACTGATCTTGAGCCGCACTCAGACGTGTGCTGCGTATTGACTTTGTTTTACTGTAACTACCGAATCTGACTTGTTGCAGACTTTTTCTTTCTGCCCATTGGCAGCTTACTGTCCACCACTAACAACCTCACCACCATGTTATGCTTGCCCTAAAGTGCCTTGTTTAAAAAAGAAATCGAATCTTGGTGTTTTTACATCTGTGCAGCCATTTTCGTTGTTTGCCTTACAGTGCCTAAGCACTGGTCTCAAGGCATTTTGAACAAGCAAGGCACCAATTGTCACAAATAAGATTTCAGATTTTGGAGGTCATTGACTCCTCTCATCTAAGAGTGAGCCTCAGCAAAAAGCGTGAACAAAGAGAAGCTTACTGAATAGAAAACCTGACACTGTTTCTCCTAATGGATTGAATGAGGAACTAGATTTGAATTATTTATAATTTTGCTCAAAATGTCTTCACAATGCTTTCACATGATCACCACCATCCTTTTTCCTATAGACCTTTTTACTCATACCAGAGATGAATTAGAGACACGCTTATCTATTGGATTGAAGCACTAGATGAACATGTTTCTCCGGTATTACTGTTATCCGGTATTGCCATTTGTAATCGCTTTAAGATTAGACTGTGTAAGGTAGATGCTTCTCCAGTATTTTCATTGCCTCCTGTATCTTTATTTATGACACAATTGTGCCTACCGGATGTCTTCCCAGGACTACCACCATCTTATTCCCTAGAGACTATTCTACTGGTAACCAGAGGTGAATTAGAGATATACCTCTGATCATATGGAATGGTTAGATGAGTGTGTCCCCTTCCATTTGATATTGTCTTGTACTTGCTTCATGACAAGACTGTGCAAGGTACATGACTATCCATGATTTTCTCTGGAGTGCAGATGGGCAAAATAAGGTTTTGCCAAAGAACCATAGTGCGTGTCATATTTGAGACACTTTCATTAAAAGTAAAGAAGAAAGAATGGACCGAGATTGCTCACCTAACCTACTGGACAGAAAGGCCTATTTACACACGACTATGTACACCATCACTCTAGGTAACTGCTTCTACACACACGTATAGATACGTCACTTTGTTTTCATCTAGTGCGCTCATACACCCCATTTCTGAAACATTATTAGCTATGTATACATTGCAGACCCTCGTACTTGTGGGCATATTGATAACATGAGAAATACTGTACGGAGCATCTAATTTCCGAAATGTGCATATACGTTGCCCCGGCTACCGTACATGCCCTAAACACCTCTATCCCGATAAGTCATAACGCGCTACTGTGCGGTTTCCCACAGCAACCCTCCAGTATACAGAATACGAATCTGACCGCTGCATCCCTGTCCAGAGACTCAGCAGCGCTCCTCGCTACCGCGAATGCTACGTGGCAAGACACCCTCTCAATGAGGTAAGCAGGATGATGAACCATATTACAGAAATCTTCAAAATTAGCTTGATGGGCAATGCTAGATTGCATATTCACGAACGTGTACGTTTCTCACAGGCACGCGTTCAAATGGTGGGTTACGCACTCCCAACACGCTGCACACTGCTGTGTGATACACCACTGGAGCTTCTACAAGTTGATGTCTGTTAGGCTGTTAGCGGTATTACTCCACGCATCTCATTAATAGGGTAAGAAGCATTTCGCATTTTGCCAGCTATCAGCATTCGAATTTATGATGGTTATTCCATGACCCCGTAGACTTATGCATACATATTCATATTACAGAAAGGAAGAACGCCGTTACCATTTGAATGCACATGTTCTCTTGACTTCCCAAGACTGCAGGTACAATGAGGCTCCTCCTCCCTTTTCTTTTGCACGTATAATCATGTGATAAATATGACTTTGCTTTCCTGTTGAAACCGTCAGCCCCTTTCTAAATAATGTTTATTAGACATTGTTATTGTAGAACCTGCCCTGAAGAAGGACCACTGTCCGAAACGCATCAGCTTAGAGGCTTCTGCTCAAACCATGATGAAAACAAATCTGAATAAAATAAGAGACTGTTGGCATCTTTTGATACACATATCTTCATCATTTTGTTGTGAAGAATAAATTAATTCTGGATAAACTGAACCCTCAAGCACAATATGCAATAGTTTTTACTACAACATTTGGTGACCCCAGAAACTCTTTTTGCTTCAGGTTTCATATACCGATGTGGTGTACATCAGGTCTCTGAGGATTGCCATTTAATTTACAGGTACATTCATCAAACAAAAGCAACTTTATGAACTTAGTGGTGCCCACCCAAAGCCCCCCTGTAGGTGTTTTTACTTATGTAAGGCCATTTTCGTTTTGTGCTTTAGAGTGCCTTGTTTAAAATAAATTGAATCTATGTGTTTTTACTTCTGTGCAGCCATTTTCGTTTTGTGCTTTAGAGTGCCCATCATAGACCTTCCCTCTATGCTCACTGCTTATTATTCACTCACCTGAGCAATCCTTACTGTGTGGCACCCTGATTGCTGTTGCCCCTCACTCCCTGAGGTGTGACTTTGCCAACCTGTGTAATCGTACCTATGTGACTCATATGCTGCCTGAAGTTGCCCCCTGTAACATGAGGGGAGGCTTTGCCAGTCTGTGTACACACACCATTTAATGGCTGTAACCATATGTTTATTCTTGCACCATTGTACCTTGCACTTTATGTAACTAGCTCCTAGGGGCTTTGTGCGCTGAAATAAATGCAATAAATAAATAATACAAGCATGTAAAGAAAGCGGTAAAAGAAAACAAAGAAAACACCACAATCACTCCTCCAAAAAGGAACACTTTGAAAAGGAACAGAAAAGAAAACATTACTAGCCACGAGGAAGTTGAAATAAACACTCCCACTGACGACCGCCCAACTGCCCCAACTATTAGTAATGTCACAGAAGAAGTAGTTGAAATTATATTTTATAAAGAACAAGTTAGTGCAGCAACAACAACATTTATTTCACTGGCTGAAGTCTTTCCGACTGTATCCACAAGTCCATTAAAGCATTTTAAACAAACAACTTAAAATAGTGATACACTTTTCAATGCTCAATGTTACCACTGAGGCTACCTGCACCACACCTCATCAATTACATTCAACATGCGAAACACCTAAAGTCAACAAATGAAAAGCATTCAGTCTAAATTTGAATCTATTTCTACAGTATAACCCTCTCATATTGAAATAGAACTGTGCTTATATTGACTATTAACAGCTCTAGCCCTACTCCAATAATTAAAAGTGCTGTTACACCAAATAAGACAAGATACATCACCTAATATTAAACACACTACTAATTCCAACAGTTCAAAATACACAAATTCATAACAATAACACAAATACATTCCCTACTACTACTACTAGTACTATTTCAAAAGTACAAACTGTAATTATAGAAGCTGCAAAAAAAGATAGATTACCTACTACTAGCACCATTTTAACGGTGCAAAGTACTTTTATTCAGCCCCCCAAAAATGACTGCTTAGCCCTCCGACCACTTCCATTTCAAAATCCAAAACTTTTTGTATACGTAAAAATAAAACTATCGGTGGGCGAATGGCAACTTCTATAACATCAGCGAGGGTGCTAGAGAGACCAAACAAGATGGTGGTTTCGCGTTGAAATCTGCGCAAGGCCCCCATACATCCTGTAAAACGCTGCTTCTGAGGCAGCCCTAACTGTCAGCTTGGTGCGCTCGTAGAGCAGTGTAAGACCCCCTTGTGCACTTCGAAACACAGAGCGGCTGGGCACCCTACCACACCCACGCTACAGAATCGAACGCGTGCAGGTGGGCAAGGGTGCTGGTGGACCGCTGTGGGCACCCCCAGTCAGGCATCTCCCACGGGGAAGACAAACACTATAACTCCCCTCTGTGCTCAGAAAACCCAGAGGCACCGGGATGGCAGTGTTGGAGAACAACACAGCCCAGCCCGGGTGCGGAGGCAGTCTAAAGCCCGCCCCCGAGGCCAGTGACTCAGACCACATTTGACAGACAGCCCGGATAGGAAAATAAGGCAGCAGGGGTCATTGGGTAAGGCGGAGGCCCGACCTTTCCGCCCGGAAGCAGTGCAGCACGGCGCAGTTTAGAGCCCGCTCCCGAAGCCCATAACCCCATTCAGAGTGCTCAGATGACCTGGTCGGTGAAGCAGGTCACGTGGGGCACCAGGTGGGTTGTGTGCCTGGTTGTGGCTGGAGGGACAAGAGGGCGGGCTGCTCCATTGAGCCAGTGGGCCCTAACGGGCTGGAAGTAATACCGCAGTCACTTCTGCATAGCCAGGGGGCGGAGGCAGTTTGGAGCCTTCTCCCGGCAGAAGGAAGCCTCAGCCAGGCCACTGATCAGCGCGGGCACCAGGAGGAACGTTGGGGGTGGAGGATTCTCGCCAGTGACCCCCTCTCTGTATCCGGACAGTGGGGAGAGCGGTGTCCACATTGAGACTTACCGGGAGGCCACCCAGTGCTGATGCCAGCAGATGAAATAGCCAGGAGTGGAGTGGGACACTAACTGGCTCCGGAGGATAGGGCTCAGGTGAGACTGGGTCTGAAGGTCGGATTGGCATGACAGTGGCCCCCTGGGAATGGATTCACCACAAGACTTTGCTGATAACAGTGATTCCCCTACAGTCTGCCTACCCCGAGGGTGTGACTCAGTTGTCCCCCTCTTAAGCGGGAGGTTGTGTAACGCTCACCTGATTCCCGTAGAGGCGCCGGTCTTGACTGGGCGTATACCGTATCTTCAAAGGTGATGTGCAACACACGGCTGGCTCTTTGGGCTGGACCTCTGTGCACTGTATGTCTGACTTGAAGGGTGAGATGTCTGCAGATAGAAAATATGGGATTAAGGAACTGGGTTATTGAATGTCTCTCTCTTCTTCCCTTTCTCTTCTCCTGTAGAACCCCAAAGGTTAACGCTCTCACCTTAGGTAAGTGAACGCCGTGCTCTCCATCTGCCTCGGGGCAGGGTGCTGTAACCAGTTTCTTCACTGGATAAGGGGAGCAGGCCTCTTGACTTCAGAGGACTGCTGTCCGTCGTTTACTGCACGAACGGTAAGTTTCGAGTAATTCTAATGTCTTTAAAGTCTTTAGTAATGATGTTTCTTGTTTTGCAGGGTTCCGGCGATGGCGGATGACGGGCTGAAGTGAGTTGAAGATGGAGCCCGTGTGATGAATAGAAGCGCCTGGAAGCACGTAAGTAAGCGCTTGTTGCCTGCTTCACGATGCGCTCTAACTGTCTTTTTATTTTGCAGGTACAAGTTCGGAGCGGCTGCCGGAATACCCACTGGGTTAGATGTGGAAAGGAGTAATGGCACGTGAGTATTAAAGTTCCCCAATGTCTTTAAACGCACCTTGTTTTGTCTTTCAGATGCGGGATGCAGCGCCGAAGGCCTCCGGAGCGTGCGAAGAGTTGGTAAGCTTTTGTCTTTCAGATGCCGGAATGCAGTGTGAAGACCTCCGGAGCGCACGAAGAGTAGGTAAGCCTTTGTCCTTCAGATGCCGGAATGCACCGCGAGGCGTTGGTGACAGCCGATGGACCAGGTAAGTGAAGAGCTGTCACTGAAGACGGTAATGCTAACCTGTTCTTTCTTGTCTTTATAGGTGTTGCTGAAGACTGGATTCAGGATGGTAAGCCTTTTTCCTTAGGCCCAGGATCAGATGCAGAAGACACGATGAGCGTTCTGCTGCAGAGGATGCAGAATAACGCAAAGCAAGATTCATCCATCGGGTGTGGTTTAAATAGCCTCCTGTAGTGCTTAGGTGTCTCCTTCCACAGCCACGCCTAGTAAGAAAAGAGTTCCTGCTTTCCAGAAGAGTTTCAGTGTTCTGAATCTAGGGAATGGCTCCTGCCCCACCCAACAGGAAAAGTAGTTCCAAACAGAAGAGGATCAACGGCTCAACTGGCAGGCAAGTAAGCAGCATGGTCTGCTGCAGGTAAGTCCACCCAAGCATTATGAGCCCGGCGCTTCCAGCGCTAGGACTGGGCATATTTATGAGCCTGGTGCCACTGGCGCCAGGACTGGGTCCAAAAGGTCCCAATTGGGACTGGTTGGCACTCGGAACCTGGGTTATGGATCTGCTTCCAATGGAGTTGGGAAAACCCTGACCTTTTGGAAGCAGAGATCATGACAGTACCCCCCCTCAAGGCCCCTCCCAAACCGGGCTCCTCCGGGGGTTTTGGCTTGTCAGGAAATGTTCGGTGAAATCTTTTGATTAGGCGAGGAGCGTGGACATATTCAGCAGGTTCCCAGGATCTCTCTTGGGGGCCGTAGCCTTTCCAGTCAATTAGGTAAAATAGTTTAGATTTGGAGATCTTGGAGTCCAGAATGCTTTTGACTTCAAACTCGAGTTCTCCATCAACTAGGATAGGTTTTGGAGATTTAGTTAGTCGGGTTTGAGGTTGCACGGGTTTTAATAGAGAGACGTGGAAGACCGGATGTATCTTCATGTGCGGGGGCAAGTCCAACTTGACCGCTACTGGCTTTACTATGGTAGTGATGGAATAGGGACCAAGGTATCTTGGGTTGAATGTGCGTGGCCCTTTTAGAGGTAGATGTTTGGTGGATAACCAGACTTGATCCCCTACTTGATATTGAGGGGCTTCCTTCCGATGTTGATCTGCTCCTTTCTTGTATTGTTCTTTAGCCCTTTGAAGGTGAGAAACAGCTTCCTTAAAGGCTTGGGTGATTGTAGAATGCAGGTAGTCTACTGCTGGTGTTTCAAGATCTTGGAGGGGATCCAACTCCGAGGTTCGAGGGTGACTGCCGTACAAAAGAAAAACGGGGTTTTCCCAGTTCCCGAATGGACAGAGTTATTGTAGGCATATTCGGCTATCCAAAGGATGTCTTTCCAAGTTTTTTCAGTTTGTTGCAGCATGCAGCGTAAATACTGTTCCAGAGTTTGATTGGTCCTCTCGGTTTGTCCGTCGGTCTGAGGGTGGTGACTGGTCGATAGTCTCACATCAATTTGAGCCGACCGACAGCAACTTCGCCAAAAATGAGAAATAAATTAACTACCTCGATCCGAAATTAGAACCGAAGGAAAACCGTGCAGTGGGACGATGTTTTCGAGAAATTCTCAGGCCATAGTTGCTGCTGTTGGCAAGCCTTTGAGCGGAATGAAATGCGCCATCTTGGAGAATAAGTCCACGATTACTAGAATCGTATTGTATCCGGAGCATGGAGGTAGATCGGTGATGAAGTCCATAGAAAGCGTATGCCAAGGGCGAGGTGGGATGTCAATAGGGCGTAAGAGGCCTGCTGGTCTTTCCTTTTGACTCTTGTTTTGGGCGCATACTCCACAGGACATTATAAAGTCTCTGATATCTTTTTTCCAAGACGGCCACCAGAAGTAGCGCTTGATCTTTTCTGAGGTCTTGGCCATACCGGGATGTCCTTCCATTAAAGAATCGTGATAACAAGCGATTACTTTTTTCTGTAAATCTGTGCTGGTTAGGTATAATCGTTCTTGGAAATACAATAAGTTGTCCTTTACTGCAAAGTCCTTTCCCTGCAGATGCCAATTCTGTATGTCTGCTGGAGTTACAAGTTGCCTGGCTTTATCCTTAACTTCCTCTATGGATTCTGTGGCGATTACACCCAGAATTCTTTGTTCGGGAATGATTGGTACAGGTTTAGGGTTGATCAAGTGTTCTTCCACTCCCATCCGAGAAAGGGCATCAGCTTTACCGTTCTTTGTACCAGGTCGATAGGTAATTATGAAGTCAAACTCGGCAAAGAATAATGCCCAACGGAGTTGTCTAGAGGATTGGGCTTTTGCGGTTTTCAAATATTGCAGGTTTCGGTGATCCGTAATCACAGTAACGGTGTGTCGGGCCCCCAGCAGATAATGCCGCCAAGCCTTAAAGGCAGACTTGATAGCCAGAAGTTCCTTGTCAGTAATCGTGTAATTGATTTCAGGAGGTGAGAATTTGCGGGACCAAAATGCCACGGGATGCAACTGATTGGTTACCGGGTCCTTTTGTGATAGAACTGCCCCCATGGCAAGGCTTGAAGCATCAGTTTCCACGATGTAGGGGAGTTCGGGGCGAGGGTGTTTTAAGATTGGTGCAGAGATAAATTTAGTCTTCAAATCCTGGAAAGCTTGTTCCGCCTCGGTAGACCATTCAAAACGTTTGTTTTTCTTTAACAAGGCAGTGATGGGCTGGACTATTCGAGAGAATTCGGGGATAAACCTGCGGTAAAAGTTAGCGAAGCCTAACATGCTTTGCACACCTTTTACGGAGGATGGTGATGGCCATTTGAGAACTGCATCGACCTTCTTTGAATCCATACGCACTCCGCCAGGTGATAATATGAATCCCAAGAATTCAACTTCAGTCACGTTGAAAACACATTTTTCCAACTTAGCGAAAAGTTTGTGTTGACGCAATCTTTCGAGGACCATTTTCACGTGTTTCCGATGTTCAGATTCCGATGAAGAATAAACGAGGATGTCGTCAATGTAAACAACAACACACACATCTATGAGCTCTCTGAGGACATCGTTCATAAAATATTGAAAGGCGGCCGGGGCATTGCAAAGTCCGAAGGGCATGACCTGATATTCAAATAGCCCATACTTGGTGCGGAAGGCCGTCTTCCATTCATCGCTCTCTTTTACTCGTACCAAGTGGTAAGCTCCTCTAAGATCCAGCTTTGTATATATGCATGCTTTTCTGACTTGGTCCAGGAGTTCAGGGATCAAAGGTAACGGATATCTATTCTTAACGGTGATCTGGTTCAGGGAGCGATAATCTATACAAGTTCTAAGGTCTCCTTCCTTTTTTGGAACGAAGAACAAAGCTGAAGAAGCAGGGGACTTGGAAGGACGAATAAACCCATTTGCCAGGTATTGATCCAGGTATTGTCGAAGGTGAAGGTTCTCAGGCTCGGTGAGGGCATAAATTCTACTACAAGGAGGAGTAGATCCAGGTATCAGGTCTATCTGGCAGTCATAAGACCTATGAGGAGGTAGAGAGTTAGCCTGATCCTTCCGAAAAACATCTTGGTATTCTAGGTATTCGGGAGGTAACTGGGGAGTCTCTGAAGAAATTGCTGCCAGTGCCACACCAGGTGGAGGGTGACTGTAGCAATTGTCTAGCGAGATCATCTGTTAGCTCCTTGGAAATAATCAGTTCCCTTCTTAGAGCGTTCGTTTCCTGACGGGCTGCATGCACTTCTGCCCTTAGTTCCCCAAGTAACTGGGCTAGCTGGTCGGTATCCGAGGTTTCCATAGCGCCTGGACGGGAGTTTTGTGGTAGGCTTTGCGTTCTGTAACGCTCACCTGATTCCCGTAGAGGCGCCGGTCTTGACTGGGCGTATACCGTATCTTCAAAGGTGATGTGCAACACACGGCTGGCTCTTTGGGCTGGACCTCTGTGCACTGTATGTCTGACTTGAAGGGTGAGATGTCTGCAGATAGAAAATATGGGATTAAGGAACTGGGTTATTGAATGTCTCTCTCTTCTTCCCTTTCTCTTCTCCTGTAGAACCCCAAAGGTTAACGCTCTCACCTTAGGTAAGTGAACGCCGTGCTCTCCATCTGCCTCGGGGCAGGGTGCTGTAACCAGTTTCTTCACTGGATAAGGGGAGCAGGCCTCTTGACTTCAGAGGACTGCTGTCCGTCGTTTACTGCACGAACGGTAAGTTTCGAGTAATTCTAATGTCTTTAAAGTCTTTAGTAATGATGTTTCTTGTTTTGCAGGGTTCCGGCTATGGCGGATGACGGGCTGAAGTGAGTTGAAGATGGAGCCCGTGTGATGAATAGAAGCGCCTGGAAGCACGTAAGTAAGCGCTTGTTGCCTGCTTCACGATGCGCTCTAACTGTCTTTTTATTTTGCAGGTACAAGTTCGGAGCGGCTGCCGGAATACCCACTGGGTTAGATGTGGAAAGGAGTAATGGCACGTGAGTATTAAAGTTCCCCAATGTCTTTAAACGCACCTTGTTTTGTCTTTCAGATGCGGGATGCAGCGCCGAAGGCCTCCGGAGCGTGCAAAGAGTTGGTAAGCTTCTGTCTTTCAGATGCCGGAATGCAGTGTGAAGACCTCCGGAGCGCACGAAGAGTAGGTAAGCCTTTGTCCTTCAGATGCCGGAATGCACCGCGAGGCGTTGGTGACAGCCGATGGACCAGGTAAGTGAAGAGCTGTCACTGAAGACGGTAATGCTAACCTGTTCTTTCTTGTCTTTATAGGTGTTGCTGAAGACTGGATTCAGGATGGTAAGCCTTTTTCCTTAGGCCCAGGATCAGATGCAGAAGACACGATGAGCGTTCTGCTGCAGAGGATGCAGAATAACGCAAAGCAAGATTCATCCATCGGGTGTGGTTTAAATAGCCTCCTGTAGTGCTTAGGTGTCTCCTTCCACAGCCACGCCTAGTAAGAAAAGAGTTCCTGCTTTCCAGAAGAGTTTCAGTGTTCTGAATCTAGGGAGTGGCTCCTGCCCCACCCAACAGGAAAAGTAGTTCCAAACAGAAGAGGATCAGAGGCTCAACTGGCAGGCAAGTAAGCAGCATGGTCTGCTGCAGGTAAGTCCACCCAAGCATTATGAGCCCGGCGCTTCCAGCGCTGGGACTGGGCATATTTATGAGCCTGGTGCCACTGGCGCCAGGACTGGGTCCAAAAGGTCCCAATTGGGACTGGTTGGCACTCAGAACCTGGGTTATGGATCTGCTTCCAATGGAGTTGGGAAAACCCTGACCTTTTGGAAGCAGAGATCATGACAGGTTGCCTTGTCTACTGTCTTCCCCCACTGCCTGGGTCCGCATCAGAACATCAACAGAGGTCTGGGGGTACCGTGATCCTGCTGGACTGATTCCATTTCTACCTGGCTGGAGCATGCTGGGCAATCAAAGCCCCAGTTGGGTGTTTTCGTGTGGAGACCCCAGTCAACCCATGCACGGCATCTGGCCTTGTGAGTGACTGCCAATACCCTGAAATTGGGCCCTCCGACAGGATACAACCCAGTCACAGCCTGGGATTCGAGGTGGGCCTCCTTTAACATGGGGAAGTCTGACAAAACACAATGCAAACTTATCTTTCGAAGGGGGGACCTTCTCCAGGACACCCAAACCACAACACTAGGTGGAGACACCTGAACCAGCAGAGGCAATGGTGGATGGAGCCGCCCAGATCCCGGAAGTGGACATCAGGGAAATAGCTCAGGATCTCAAGGCGGGCATTGGATGTCTCGACTCCACGGTCGACCTACTGCAACATCGGATAGACAACCATGGCGAGCGCTTGTATGAGTTAGAACAGAGAGTGTCCAGGCTGGAGGATAGATCGGCTTCACTTATCACCAGGGTATCATGCCTTGAGGTACAGATTAAGTCGGGTTCTTGGCAGGGGTCAAGAGATGCCTGAGAGACTGCAGCATTTTATATTCCATGCTATTTCCTGCAAAACTCCGGATCAGTACGATGGGAAGACACAATTCTTTACATCAACAGAGGCAGCAAGCTCTTTTTTGGTCCAGATCGGCATATGCCCTCCCCATAACAATCCAAGACCCCAAGGTGATGGTTGAGACCGGGGCCTGGGGCGGAGTCGGATGCACCCTAGTTGACGGACCTCAGAACAGTCGTAAAGAAAGGGGGAAGTGTGAATAACATTGGGGGGTCCGCTAGCATCTTCGTTTCATAGACCAAGCTGCCTCAGTTATCCATGTACCACCCATAGGTGGTGGAGCCTCGCAAGCTTGGCCGGGCACTAGCGCCCCAAGCACAGCATTGGGTTTGGTTTATGGTTTGGGTTTGGGGGGGTTTCAACGGGCGAGTGGGGGTTGCCCGTGGGGGTAGGGTGGTCTGGGTGGGAAAGGGTAAGGGATATGCGAGGATTACAAGGGGACATTTGGGCCAGTTGTGGGTGACTCATGGGGGGGGGAAGACCACTGGGTCTGGTTGGAGGGAGGGGGAGGACTTGGGTTTCTTTCTACTTTGCGGGAGTCTGATCCACAACTGGGCATCACACCACTATTTTCTTCAATCGAAGTCCAAACGCACATAATGAGCGACAGTCACAAAAGTGATGGGAAGCTGTCCCCAGCAATTGAGAAGCCCCTGAGTGGATGGCATTCCGAGTAGGAACATGGAATATTAGGGGGGGAAATAACCCCTCCAAGATCAGAAAGTTTGCACAATATCTTATAAGACACCAGGTAGAGGTAGCCTTTATTCAGGAGACCCATCTCACTCCCTCCTCTGAATATAAGTGGGGCGCCCACTGAGGGTGCCATAGATCGTTCTCCTCCTATTCCTCCTATGCAAGGGGGGTGGCTATTCTGATCAGGAGGGGGTCAAATTTCTCTTGGTCTTAATCGAAAGAGATGACGGGGGAGGGTCCTGTTGGGGTGTGGCATTCTTGAGGGAGTTCTGGTGGCCTTGGAGAACTCGTATGGCCCCAACCTAGATGCATTTGACTAGGCCATGGTGAAATTGGACGGATGCCATGGCACCACCATTGTATGCAGCGGGGATTTAAATACAGGGATGGACCCTCTTAGGGACAGATCCGGGCCAGGTCTGGGCCTTGTATGCAAGGCTTGATACTCCCTCAAACTCTGTCGGACGATTCCCCTGTGCTCCTGGAGTGTGTGCGGAGTAAAGTGGAGAAAGGGGGCCACTCCTGGCAATTCAAACCTGACGCACTGCAGGATCAGGTGTTCCACCATGAACTAAGAGAAGAAATTCAATCCTTCCTACAAATTAATGAGGGCTCCGTCTCTTCGGTGGGAGTGCTCTTGGAGTCTCTTAAGTGCTATAGCAGAACGGTGTGCATGGCCAAATAGAATGGGATTCTCTGGGGTATTAGAAGGGATCTCACAGAGGGGGAATCTTGTATTAAAGAACTGGAGCCAGAATATGCTGATGCAGTAGAACCACGCACTCTAGCAAAGATCCGTGAGGAGCTCGATAAATTCGGGGCTAATGCCAACCAGGAAATTTGTTTCTTGGGCCGTGGTCACCAGTTATGCCAATACGGGGAGGGACAGAAACCAGGAGCCCTACTGGCTCGATTATTGGCGGTAGATAGATGACCTCCACAGGTGTAGTGCATTAGGAACCCCCGGCTTGGGCCAGTGCACACAGAGGAGGGTATCGCTGCAGAATTGCGCACGTTCTATGAGAACCATTTATGGTTCCAAATACACACAGAGCTCGGGATCCCTCAAGCGCTATCTGGGGTAGGTGGGGCTGTATTGGGTAGAATCACAGCTCCGCAAACCTCTCAATCGGGAGGTATCATTGGAAGAAATCCTAGCAGTAATCAAGGAACTCCCGGGTTCAAAATCGCCAGGGCCCAACGGATTACCCGGAGAGTTCAACAGGGTGTATGCTCCCACACTTGCTCCAGTACTTCTGCGAGTATATGAGGAATAGTTAGAAACAGGGACGGTTCCCCCCCATGCTGCGCGAGGCAAATGTAATATGCTTGCATAAACAAGGGAAATCGCCTGAGGACTGCACATCTTGTTGACCGATTTCCTTAGTCAATGTCGACAACAAAATCTACGCTAAAGTCCTAGCAAATAGTTTACTCCCATTGATGCCCGACCTGGTGTTGGCAGTCAACGCTAGATTAATTCCTTTAATATATACCACATATGGCCTCTGCTGCCTCTTTGGGGTTATGAAGGTGCTGGAACACACATCCCAGGCGGTTTCAGTTTTGTTAGATGCCGAAAGAGCCTTAGACTTCTTGTTTGCAGTGCTCCAAAGGTTGGGGCTCCGCTCCCATTTCATCAGACTGGTCTCTCTCCTGTATGTTGACCCCGGACTCAGATTGTCGTGGGGCGAGCAAGATCCGATAGCTTCAAGATGGGAAGGGGAACGAGGAAGTGTTGCCCGCTCTCCCCACTCCAGTTTGCTCTCGTAATGGAACCACTGGTGGCGATTCTGCAAGAGCAACATATTCAGAGGGGGCTGAATCTCAGTCCGCACAGGCTGATCATATCTCTATACGCCAACGATGTCGCCCTCTTTGTCAACAACCAGATAGACAACCTGAGCCCATAATATGAGAGGAGCTGAAGTTTGGGGAATTTTTGGGTTTGTTAACCAATAGTAGCAAGTGGTATTCACCCTTACAGGGGAGACAAGGAGGGTCCACGATGAATATGGTCTGAGATGGGAGACTACCGGAGCCCGCTATCTTAGGATATTAGTGTCACGCGATAGGGACGACCTGTTTCGAAAGAGATATATGGGAGGGCAAACAGGAAACTACAGGGGGTGGTGGCAAGATGACTCACTCACGCTCCTCGGGCGTATCTCTATTTTTACAATGATTGTGCTTTCCAAATTCTTATACCTTTTTCTTAATGTTCCCTTGCTATTGTCGGGTAGCTTTTTCCGGCACCTGCGCAGGCTTATTCTCGACCTCATATGGGCCAGAAGGCCCGCAAGGATGGCATATATAACATTGACACAATCAATGGTGAAGGGGGGCCTAGCCTTACCAGATTTTGAGCTGTACCTTTGGGCAGCACAGGCCCATTTTTCTGGACATTGGTATGCTACATAATTTAGAAGACCACATGTGCAGGTAGAGAGGATACTCGTCGCGCCGTACCTGCTGCAGGCAATTATTTTTGGGGCACCCCTGGTGCAGCCCAAAATCCTGAACATTGTCGAGATCACCTGTGCGGTCTGGAAAAAAGGGTGGGGAAAATGAGTGTCTGTTTTGTACCCACACCCCTCCTCCCAGTAAAACACATACCTGGACTACCCATAACCAGTGAACAGGTCTATTTACTGTTGGCAAATAAACTTAGCATTGTAACCCTTGGGGGTCTATTTGTTGATGGTGTATTTCTCTCAATTCAACAGGCAAAGGAGCGGGTGGTGACTCTGCGCTGTATGTCTTTCTATATTTTCGCTTAAGGCACACACTCAAGGCATTGATCACCTCGTTCCCCATGCAAACCCCAAGTGGCCACTACTACAACGGATGATCCATTCCCAGGGAGAGGGACATCTGGTCTCACAGATCTATAGCGGCATTAACTCAAATGTGCCATGAGAGGCAGCCCTGGGGAAATCTATAGCAGACAAAGACTGGGAATATGTGCTGAGACAAACTCAGAAAGCATCATTAAACTCCAAATTCAAGCTAATACATTTTAATTTCCTATACCAGATCTATCACACACTGGCCAGGCTGCATAGACATTTCCATACTACCCCTGCGACTTGCGCCAGGTGTGACTTTGCCCCGGCAGGATTTCTTCATTTGGCCTTGGAGTGCCTGTGGGTCTCTGAGTTCTGGGTGGAGATACTGGCAAAGATCTCCTTGATTATAGGGGAACCACTGGAACCGGATCCTGTCTTGGCTCTATTGGGATGTACCAAGGTTCTGAGACCGGGGATGAGGCGCTTGTTGGCCCTGTTGTGTGTGTTGGCTCGTCGCAGGGTGGTTATGGGGTGGGGCTGGGGCCACCCCCCAACTGTACAGGGATGGTTACAGGATGTTGCATACTGTCATGATGTGGAGACAGCCTTTATCCGGACATTACCATTACATGCTCGTCCGCCAGAGGTATGGGGTCCGCATGTCCAATACTTGATGGAAATGGTAAAACGATAATGCAGAAGGGACAGATGATGAAATCAATGTACTACTTGACATGACTGTGTTTACTTATGCAGAGTTTAGGGGGGGTGGAATCAGACTCCATGTATGTATGCTTGTTTTGTTGTTTCTCTCTTTTTTCTTTTTGCGTTGTCGATTAGTAAAAAAATAAAGTATAAAAAAACAACATTAGCAAGAAAACCACTTAAAACGTATTCAATTTCAAGTAGTAGTATTTTAACAAGTAAAACTATAGCATGGCCCACAAAACAAAAAACACAATTTACCTATCACTTGTACTTCTACATCAGGAAGATCAACAACTGAAGAAATAACACAGCAGAATGTTCCTAGTACTGACAGTAGTGTAAGCATTTAAAGTGCTGACACTAGCAAAACCAAAAAAACAACTTAAAAAATATAACTACCTCTGGAACAATTCCATTTGGTAAATTACAATCTTGGATTTGGGACTAGTTTGAAACTCCTGAACCAGATCATGTGCGAAATGATACTCAAGTAATTTGCACAATCTGCAAAGCAAAATCAAAAAGGGGTAACTCTCAAAAATATAATTTAGGAAATTCAGCAATGTTATCAGATATGCGAATTGGGCATGAGCATATATATTTTAAAAATGTTCATCAAAATAAAACAACTGAACAAACTTAAAAAACGCAGTTCCACTGCAGTTAATCCAACTAAAAATCAAAATACTAAAAGAAAATATAGATAAACTGTAACTGTAGATAAAAGAAAAGAACCTTTAAAAAGTTCCAAAAACAATCAAGTTGGTGATTCTGAGTCACTTCCAAATTTACCAAGAATTGATCCAGAGTATGCTTATTCTTTTTAAGGCTGCTTAAAATATGGAACAATAATTGCAGCAGGAGAAACAAATGCTGCTACTCGTCTGCATAATTTAAAGTATCATCAATATTGGTATCATTTCAATTAGTAAATATTTATTAAAAGCAGGTGTTTCCCACAATACAGCATTTCTATAAAAAGATATTTTGTAACCTTTTTATTTTGTTGCACATTCATAAATGTGGGCCATTGCTTTTTAATAATATAGCTTTATAAACCTGCAGCGAGGGCCGTACCGGGTGTTATGGGCCCTGAAGACCGATTTAATGGCTCGAGCGAAGCAAGGGCCTTTAACGAGGTATGAGGGACCATAACACCTGGGACAGCCCGAGCTGCAGTTCTATAAAGCTATTAGAACACCCTCAGTGTTTAATTAAAGTACAATAAATGAGACATGTTCAATTGAAGTGCAAAAATTGCAAAATGGTAAATAAATGTTGCAGACATTTATTTAGCATTTTGCAATTTTTTGTACTTCAATTAAACATGTCTCATTTTTTTTATAGTGTGGTGGAAGGTGATTGGGTGGGACGAGTATGCTCTTAAAGTCGAATCAGGTGTGGGTATGCCTGCTCCCTGTTCTAATTAAGGATATTTCAGGTGTGTTTTATTTCCCCACTACACAAATGTAAATTACCAATTACTGCACACTAACATGCAATTACTAAACATTTGCAAGCATCATCTGCACATACATTCATTAGCACGCTACTCATTTACCTTTCTGTGCCTTTTCTCCATTGCCATTTCCATGCAGCACTGAATTTACAGCGGTGCGCCCAAGATTCCCTGTCATTCCGTTGCCAGCAAAAAAAGCTTTCTGCACGTTCCACATTACGGAAACATTTCAGCTCCTGTGTGTGCCTTTACACTTATGGAAACGCTTTCCTTGCACCATCAAAACTGAAAGCGTTTCCTTTTGCTATGTTTCCCTGTTTCCGTGGGCGGGGCAATGTGGCACACGTTGGTCTTGCAAAGTGCATTTTGGCACGGAAAGTTAACTCATTCTGTTCCGAAATTACACGCTGACCAACGCGTGCAACCCGAACTGCGGCCTGTAATCAATTTGCGGGCTATAGCAGTTCGTATAGCCCGGAGAATGACCAATCAGCATTGTGAAACACCTGCTAGGGTGTTCTAATAATGTATCTATTCCAATAAAATATGTGTATATTTCCAAAGTAAAATAAAATATATATGTTTTAAAATAATTATAAATCACGCCACAAATTATATTTTTTAAAAATGCTTAAGAAAACAGATGACTGCACTTTACATAACGTATTTTAATAAATAATTAAATGTATCTTCAGTAGAAAATAACTTACATTTATTAACATGTATTAGATATACTAATAACTTTAAAATATACTAAAGTATGTTTTGTACATGCTTGTGTTTACATGTAAAGCATTCAATTAAAGTAAACAAATACAACCAAAACAAAATTATATATTTTAATATACATGTAAATCCAGCATATGTACATCCAGAATATGTACCTTTTCAATATACATTAAATACATTTTAATACATAAGTAAAATAATGTTCATTTATAAAATTAAAATGTACTTCATTTATATATCATTTTAAACAGCAATAAAAAAACAAATATACTTCATACCAATTGAAAAATATAAAAAAAAATACAAATGCATACAACACATAGCATATAACTTTATATTTTGCTTTATGCTTTACAAAACATACTAACACTGAAAATAGACATCAATGAAATAAAATATAAGTACAAAATATATATTGTTTTAATATAAATAATATGCAGGTCACTTTTACATACTTCCTCAATTTCAAGCGATTTCTGTAATGATACCCAGAAATTCTTTTTTACAACTACATCAAAGTATTCATATTATAACTTGCAGGACCATTAATTGGTTCTCAAAAAGATATTATACAAAAATAAAATCTAATTGGAATTATGTTCAAATGTAAAGTTTGATATATGTACTCAGACTCTTTTTCAAAGGTTCTTATTAACATTGGAGGTAAGGAACAGCTTTCAGGACTGATGTGGGGTCGTCACAAAAATGATACATTTTCAAAAATATGAATCACTTAAATTTTTCAGAACTGCATAAAAAAACTATTACAACAAGCATTCATATATTTCAATTAAATACATTAGAGAACATCATTTTTAAATTAAATAGTACTTTAACATTTTTCACATACAAGTTTATAATATATATATCATTTTAATTAATATTAATAACATCTAAGGTTACTTTTACATACTTCTTCAATTTCTGGTGATTTCCATAATGATACCCAGTAAAAATGAACAAACACATACAAGTATTCATATTATAACTTAAATAACTTTTAATTGGTATTTTTTGAAAAAAAAACTATTATACATACAAACAATCTAATTGGATTTGTTCAGATTTAAACTTTGGTGTTTTTAATTTGACTCTTTTTCATATTAACGTTGGAGGTAAGGGACGGCTTTAGGTGCTGATGTGGATATTTGATTTCAATATATATATTTTTTAATGTATTGATAATATATTTTTACATTGGTACATTAACATAATTATTTCTTTGTTTGTATACTATGTTTTTGTTGGTTTAACCTTAAGCCTTTGTTAACAAATGTTTTAAAAAAAATATGTATACACATACACACACACTACCCCTGTCCCTTCTTCTTTGTAGATTTACAAGACCAGTCTCTTCCAAGCATAATGAATTTTGTTTAGACCAAATGATATTGTGTGGTCTATGGCTGTGTCTCATGATGCTGGAAATAACTTGCTCAATTCCGACTCGTGCACAAGCATCTGTTAATCACTCTATGACTTGCATGCAGTGGTACATTCCTAAAGGAGTGATTCTTGAAGGAATTAACTCTATGTTTGTCTCCTAACAAACAGCTATGATAAATCTAGCTTATTTGTGTAAGTCACACATCCACAATATCTTTTGCCAGTGCATATTGAGATCAGCACAGTAACACAATCAGTACTACAGCTGGGGTGATATGTTGCAATTTACTGTGCATGGATCATCTGGGCTATGAAACTGAAAGCGCAGATTGCACACATGCTTAATCAAATTCATATTATAATTCTATAAATAGAAGTAGGGCAAGGCTTGTGGATCATTTAAAAAGTGAAAATCTCTCCTGTTTTTCAGGATATCCACAATGAGCATGTAGAGCACAAATTTACAAACTATGCCTTACTGGAGACTAGTTGCAAATTTGTTGGACAGTCTGATGACGAGACTCACGTTTCAGTGATGCCAGCCCTAATGCAAAGATATCAGTGTCTGCATTGGTATTTTTATGTATTTTTGTTAGTGACTTGCATTGTTTGGCTATTGCTTGATTATTGTAGTTGTCACTGTAATGAAATCAAGCTTCTTTCTCACAATATATTACCCATAGAAATGGTCATTTGTGGTCTGAAACGGTTTATAGTGATATTTTTTCGAATTACATTATGTCGCAAATCATTTTTTTTCCGAATGTCTATTTTTGTTTGTTTTTCGTTCGAAATGGGGGGGTCCCCCCCCCCAACCCACTTTTTTGTAATTTTATTTTTTTCGACATTATGACTTTCGACATAACGTTTTTGACTTTTTAACTGCACACCATCTGAAACATCTGCAATGCAACAAATAGCACTGAATATAACAAATGTATTTACAAAGTGACATCAAATGTATCTTGTCTTTAATAGTAGGGCTCTGATTACATAAATCGCTTACATCAAATAGTACGCATGGGCGGCATCAGCCCTGGCTTGGGGAGGCTTAAGAACTCCCACTTGGAGCCAGAAGGCAGCACCATGCAGTGACGCCCAGCCCAGGGCTCTGGCGGCAAGCACTTTGAGAGCTGTGCATTTACTTATGTGTGGCAGCAGCAAAGGTACAGTGGCAGAGGACAAAGGTGTGTCCAGGTGACATCAATATACCCCCTAAGATGAGGCCAAAGCAGAGGTTAATAGTTCCACTACTTTTGACCACCATTTTCATCATTGTGGGACTGATCTTTTGGAAGTTAAAGTATGTCGCTTCATTTTACCACTCTGTAGCAGTTACATCTAAACTTAAATCTGTTTCACCATACATTCACAAAGCTTGAATGACATTTCAGTCTGAAAGGGCCCAATCTGGCTTAATATTAACTAGTGGAAGCCGGAGGAGGTTCTGCTAACACTAGGAAATTGTCTCTGGTGACATCCCCTCTCCCTGTGACTTTTGGACAACTTGTCAAGCTGTTATCTCAGGTTAACTACTTAGATGTTACAGTTGATAAAGGTCCAGACCATTTCCACAGGATTTTATTTCAACAGTAAGTGGAAACACGGGATTTCCCCCCTTCATGCCACTGGACAAGTGTGCAGTTATATTAGAAGCCTTAGTGACTATTCACTTGCACTACTGTAATGCACTCATGTGGTATACTTCAGGATCTTAACTATTTATCCCTTGGACTCTGCCAGTCCAGAGAAGATAAACGATTTTCTGTCTCGGGATCCAGGCTTTCTTATAAATTACAAAGTTCTATTCACAACAGCACACATTTTTCTGTGGCAGGCCCCTATTGAAGCAGCTGTTGGTCGGGTAAGTGTTAAGTGTGGGTTCTAGCAGAGTTAAGATCAGTGAGTTAGGGAGATTTATTATTTCACAAAGGCCATATATAAATGTTCCAACTGACTGACCAACTGAGAGAAATTAATTAAAAACAATACAGAGGAAATCCCTTTGCCTGCTCCACCCATCCACATCCCCTTGAAACATGCGTTTTTACTTTGCTCCCTCCCACCAAGTCGCCCACTGGAGTCACAGTTACACTAATTGTTTTGGCACACTTCTACCACTGAGCCAAAGGCTTTCCTGCTGGGCTCAGATTTTAGATGGCCAATGCCTCCAGTGATTAGCATCTCTTTGTAAATGTTTTTTTCTGCACATGCTCTGGGGATGAGTGGCTCCGCACTGCATTCTGCCTCAATTGAATTAAGACCCTACTCTGGGGAATGTGATCCTGGAATATTCTCCTTCCTCTTCCTCATGTTTAGCTCAAATCCTATAATTTGAAAGGGCGAACGCCTCACAGACATGAAGCAGTGATAATGGCATAATTTACTGTGGACCTGAGTACTTTATTGGCGTGTCCTCATGTTCAGTAAAAAGTAAGGATCACAGGCTACAAAAGCAAATTCTGAAGTGCAGTCAACTTATCCAGCGCATTAAAAAAAGAATCCTGGATTTCGAACTATGGGTGATTGACGCCCCAGAAATGCAACAACAGTGATTGTTAGATTCTCTGGACTAATGTAGAGAAAAACTTCAGTGTTAAGAATATTTGCAAGCATCATAGAACTGTGCAAGTTTGGACTCCAGTTGTCTGCTCAACTTCTTCAGGAACTGAGATAGAGAAGCCTGTTGGATACATGGTGGCTTCCGTCCATGGAACCCCTTCGTGGTAACATCCAGTAACCAAGCTTGGTCTTTCTGTCAATCCAGGGGGAACAGGATATCTGGCATGAAAATGACCATACACACTCTGAATGTAAAGGTGGTTTCTTTAAAGCATTTTGTGAAACATTTGTAAATGTGAATGAACAAAGCGTATCCTTGCGCTGAATATTTTAAAAGTTTTGAGTCCAGGCACAGAGTCCCAGTCTGCCACAGTCTCCAGTTGTTCTTGGCGAGAGGAGCTGCACTACGCTGTGTCCTGTTTCTATTTCCACTAGCTGGGACTTTAAAAACCCCTCCTACGCACGGAGCGTGGCGTGGAGTCCAGGCACAGAGTCCCAGTCTGCCCCAGTCTCCAGTTGTTGTTCTTGGCAAGAGGAGCTGCACAACGCTGTGTCCTGTTTCTATTTCCACTAGCTGGGACTTTAAAAAACCCTCCTACGCATGGAGAGTGGCGTAGAGTCCAGGCACAGAGCCCCAGTCTGCCCCAGTCTCCAGTTGTTGTTCTTGGCGAGAGGAGCTGCACGACACTGTGTCCTGTTTCTATTTCCACTAGCTGTGACTTTGAAAATCCCTCCAAACCGCGGAGCGGAGTCCAGGCACAGAGTCCCAGTCTGCCCCAGTCTCCAGTTGTTCTTGGCGAGAGGAGCTGCACTACGCTGTGTCCTGTTTCTATTTCCACTAGCAGTGAATTAAAAAAAACCTCCTACGTGCGGAACGCAGCATGGAGTCCAGGCACAGAGTCCCACTCTGCCCCGGTCTGCCACAGCACGCCTTCTCACTTTTCCAATAGCACATTTGGGCATCATGACTTTAACTGCTGAAGGACCCAAGACCCGATGGAAAACGCTTCCGCATCGACGTATGCTGACCCCGTGGACAGCCATGAAAGCCACTTCGGCCGGGTGTGAAAAGGTAAGCAAGTGTGTAAATTGGCTCTTACCCTTACCCTCATCATCATTGTCTAAAAAACAATCGCAGAGTCTCTGGCGGCATGAGTAGTGAATCTGAAAGTGCGGTCATTCACCCACCCTATCCATCTCAACAAACTCAGCACTCCTATGACTGTTCAGGTGCCCAAAACCGCACGCAAAATTGCATACCTGTAAACACAGGAACAGTCAATCATCAGTCAAGCCCGCACACCCAGCCTTCCTAATCCATCCAGCAACCGCGCAGCGAAGTCAGTGAAAACGCAGAGGCACCTGCGGCAACTCCAAAAGAAAAAGTGCTTACCCTGTTATCACTACGCAAACTGGATACAATACCGGTTCCAACTATCAGCATCTAACTTGCCACAACTACATTCTAAGATGGCGGCGATCATTGATAACGGCGATAATTCTGATGCGTTCTATTCTTCCGTGCTCCATCACTGATGGTGAGCTAATCAGTGCAATTAACGCACCAAATGCTGATCCTCGGATTGCAAATATCAATGTTTGGGGGTCAATTGAAGGTGCCCCCCAAAAAAGCACATCCAACGAAAATGGAAACGAGACATCACAAAGTCCCTTTAACGAAGCCTTTCTTATACCATCTTCAACGTGTCTTCCCACTTCTTAAGTAGTTTTACCTGAGACAGGAGCCTCTAATGTGAACGCACAGGGCATTGATCGCGCATTCAACAAGGAAATGTCAAAGGACTTGTCCGAGTCAATTGCAGCAAAAAATGACATGAGTCCATGTGGCTCGGTCACAAACAACAGCAACTATAGCGACAGAACTGCAAATATGGTGGCGAAGTCAACCTGTGAGAGTCAGGAGTTGCCAAAAAATAACCAGACAAAGGAAAATGGCAACCATAGTGCATATGCATGTCAAGTTCCTGAAGTGACAGGAAAGTGCATTATGGTAACTTCAGGCACAGATTTAGATAACGCTGATGCCTCTGCTGCATTCCAAAGTTCACCTCAACCAACATCTAAAATGAATACTATGGATTTCAGCTCTATTGCAAGAGCATGACGCCAACAGCGAATTATTGAGCTAAAACTAAAACTAAACCACTCAACATTTAAGGAGCCAGAAATCTTGTCAATAAATGCGAGCACGCCGTGTCCTAAAATCAATAGTACTTCTGTGGAGGATCGAGCAAACAACAAACCACAAAACCTTTTGCAACTAGATGTCCAGTTCAACATCGAAAGCTTGCATGCATCATCGAATGGAAACGACTCATCTGCCCAAAACGAACCACAATTGAGTCTCTCAGTTGAAATCCTAACCCAGTTACACAACAATGTTGTAGCAGCCTCATCAATTGTGCTGCTTCCGTTCACTAAAGTATATGAATCACTGAATGGAGCAATCAGTGATCAAGGGGCAATGCTGTCCAACCTCGTAAATAAAATGGAGAAATGTGATCTTTTCACATGGTTCTTGCAAAAACAAATAGATCAGCAAGCTGACCTTTCTGTGCGATGGCAAGAATGCCGTCGCGATTTAGCCGCACAGCACCATTGCAAAAATGATAATTTAATTGAAAGTTTGTTAGAGGCGGTGAGATGGATGCGTCACCATACTAGAGAAGTGGAAAAGAAAGCACAGAACCAACGAGAATCCATCTTAACGGAAGACAGTCCACCCAAAACTATCTCCCAACAAAACAAAACCAAGCCTCTGAAGGTACATAGGAGGCGCTCTTCAAACGAGTCAGTGACAGACCAGGGCATAAGGCCAATCGCAACCACTAGCCTTAGTGCACAAACCCCGGCTCTGACTTCGGATGGCTTAACGACTTAAAAGGGAATGCAAACTAATGGTTCCGAACAAAACAAAGCCGGTAACATAGAAGTAAACAACCAGCATCCGCTCGAATGCACCACAAACGCAGCCAACCCTCTGCAATGCTTAGCTGATGCTCCACTCGCACCAGCCAATGCAAACAAGTGCTCAGCTTCCAACAAGCAACCTGAGGCAGTTGCATCAATGACGAAAATTAATAACCCACAATGTTCGTTCGACATCTTTAATGGCCCTGCTAAAACCATTGTGATGATTGGCAATTCCACAAGACCTTCTAGAGAAGTCAATAATGTCTCAGTACGAGGAAAGAAAAACAATCAACAAGAGAATGTGCGTCCAAATGTGAAAACATTCATAAGGAACTTAACTACGCCGACAAAAACTGGCATGTTTGATCGCACAGCAGGCACAAGTAAGCGGGTCGCTCAGTCCATGCCTGACCAAGGACCCAGCAAAGAAAACGGTCAACAAGCTAACAAACAAACAGCAAAACGTTGTTGTCTAGAATCCGATGAAATGAGTAATGCCAGCTCATCTGCCTCATCGGCGGTAGACTTATGCGACCTTTCAACTTATTCAGTTGAAGCTGAAGAGCCTGAAAAGTCCATAAAAAATGGCCTTGCTGCTGGATGTACAGGTCTGTCATGGACACCAGTAGCTGAAAACCTGAAACAACCAAAGGTACAATCCTCAAAAAAGTCAAATGAGAATGCCCCTAAAAAAGAAAATGATAAATCCTTGCGGACGTCAACATCAACACTTGCTTCTAAGCTCAATCCAAAACTTACAACAAATCAGCGGAATAAAGGAGTACATTATTCATCTAGGGTACACCTTAGCAAAAGCTAAAAACATGACACTCGTCTTTGGAAATTGCGTCTCCAAAACACTCAAATTGATGACAACGAGGTTAACCTAAACAGAGCAAACGTAATGAAACTATTTGCCTGTATTCCTGTACTACGAACAATATCCCCTGAAGACATAAAATTTGTGGAGTACCCAACTGAGATAACGTCTGGTCAGGTACTACTACACATTAGTAGTTCTGCAGTGAAAAAATGTGTTACTGCAATCTATCGAGGAGCTACTTGTATTTGGATTTGGCATAACACTGGAACCCGATCAAGTGACGCAAAATGGAAAATCGTGTCGACAGGACCGCGAAAACGAGGAAAAAATAGAACTACGATGAGCTAAACTGCGACTATCATTGTCATATCCTTCTGCTACTCGTAACAAGAGCACTAATCAAGGAGCACTCACAAGAACGAGAACAGGAATTCAATCATCAAATGCGAAACATCAATAACAATGATTGAAGAGGACCAATCCAGCCCAAATTGTGTTATCCTGGAACACACGAGGCTTTGTACATCTGTTTAATAACTTTGAGGTGCCGATGGACAACATTTTTGCAATATGCTTGCAGGAAACCTGGTTATGCGAGCCACCGACCCGTGATGGATTCAGCATTTTTCTAAACCCTGCTGGAAAAAAATGCCACTGGACGCCCCTTTCTCGGGCCTAGTTACCTTACTGAAAATACACAACTGGTTGATTCCCTTGGAGTCGTCAAATCCAAATCCCTTTGTACAAGGTACAATTGTGCAAATAACATCTACAAATAAGAATGAGAAACAACATCTATTACTAATAAGCGGATATTGGAACCCTGCTATGATAATCACAACAAGCTTCATTAGTGCAGTAACAACACTAATTGATGAAGCAATCATTGTTTGTGGTGATCTAAACTGCAGCTGGTTCAAATATGACTGAAAAAAAGACGAATCTGCAGATTCCAGCTAATGCGGTAGCAAACAGAGGACAAATCTGGTCCGATGCTCTTGCAATCAGAAATTGCACAATGGTAAAGGGCAATACCAAAGGCGACCAGCCATGCAACCCAACATGGCGAGGATCGTGTAGTCGAAACACTTTGGATTACATCTGGGCCTCACATAACGTCTTCGAAAGAGTGGCTTGCCTAAATGTAATTCCAATGTCTAACAGTGATCACGACCTGCTACGCCTTGTCTGGAAAGTCGACTGGGGAGAGCCAACTGTCATGTCTGATGTGCAACTTGCCTCAAATGCGGCGGGCAACCGTTTGTGGATCAACGGGCCACAAATTGAAAGACTACGATCTGAATTAAATCGATTGAACAACGTGGACTATTCCCCTTTGCTGACAGACTTCAAGATGACAATGGCATCTTCAAGAATAATCGGTCACACTTATAGACATCTGTTCAGCAAAGACATCGTCCAAGCAAAAAAGGAACTAAGGAAAGACCTGAGACAGATAAAGAAAATGAAGATGCCAGCTGAATTTAAAGTCACCAAAGTGAAAGAAAGACGCCAGGCCTATCGGCATTGGCTTAAGTCTCACGCTGTGTCAATCGAACAAAATTGTGCCGAACTTATGTTGCAACAATTGATTACAAGAAACACGCGTGACATTTGGGTTATACTAAACAAAGGAAACACAAAATCTCTACCGACAACCACTAATCCAATTACCAGTGTGAAATGGGTCGAGTATTTTGAGGGAATCTATAAAAAGCCAACAGATGAAACTCAATCCGAATCACACAACCCATCCTCGATGTGGGACATAACTCCATCAAGAGATGAAATTGAACTGGCAATACAAAACCTGAAAAGCTCGAGAGCTGCCGGCCCAGACCAAATCTCAAACATTATGCTGAAGAAACATAAGGAACACTGGGCAAAGTTTATTGAATGTCTATTCTGCAAAGTGTCCAAAGGCAAGTTCATTCCAGAGTCATGGCTAAAGGCAATCGTGGTCCCAATTTACAAGAAGTGCAATAGAGACGATCTGGCGAACTATCGTCCTATTTCCCTTCTTGACACAATTGGGAACATCTTTGGCTCTTTTCTTCGTAAGAGGCTTGCCGCATGGGCAACAGAGTCAGGGATAACTGACATTCGACAAGCAGGTTTTACCGAGAGAGTGGGAGTCGAAGTGAACTTATTATTGTTGAATGTCTTAAAGCTGGAGGCCTAAAGGGGCAAAGAGAAATATTTTATTTGCATTTATAGACCTGAGGCAGGCCTTTGACACAATAAATTGTGAGAAATTGTGGTCTAAACTAACAAAGTGGAATTGTCCACCTTCAATTCTGGAACCACTAAAAGCACTTCATGCTAAAACTATGGTGCAAATAAGGTTGAATCAACAAGGTGATCTGAGCCTGCCAGTAACCACCCATAAAGGTGTCAAGCAAGGCTGCCCTTTGGCAGCTGAATTGTTCAAACTATTCATAGCTGTCTTGCCTGTGTGGCTAGACACAGTCCACTGCTTTCCTCCCAAGATCAACGGAACACCAATCAAATGCCTTGTCTATGCAGATGACGTGGTGCTGACTGATTATACTCAGATTGGTCTGCAGCGTCTCTTGAATCGTGTATATGAGTATATTGAAACAAATGAGCTTATGATAAACGCAGAAAAAACAAAGATCATGAGCATTGGACAAGTGCTTACAAGAAAAGACAAACAATTCAGATGGTCTATTGCAAATTATGCATTAAGCACTGTAAAGTCCATAATATACCTTGGCGTGATGTTCAATGACTATCTGCGAAGCAGCATGGACTAAAGAACTAACTAATAGAACAATCAAACTTGGTCTACAAGGAGCAAAGATCAACAACAAATATGGGAAATTCACGATTGCCCCAATAATGACGTTCTACCTTCAGAAATGTATTCCAACTATCGTGTTTGGTGCTGAAGCAGGTTGGAATCTTGACCATCGTCTTTGGCAAAGATTAGAAGGCATGTATTGGAGACGAGCCCTGAGGCTCCCCCATTACATCTCAGTAATTGCGCTGAGACATGAATTGGCCATTAACTCTCTCCACATGATAATTATATGGAAATCTCTCGCCACCCTGACGAAAATGTACCTTGATGAAAAGATTCCCGCATATAAAATATTTGCGATTGGAAACAGAGATGATATCCAAACTAACACAGATGTGGAAGCTAAAGTTAGATGCCATCATGGAAGCTGCTAGCATAAGCAGATCAGAGTTACTAGATCACCCGCAACATGCAAAAAAAAAAATTTGAGATCTGGGACTGGATTTCGAACTCCGAAAAACACATGAAACTCAAAACTGCTCTTCCTTTAGCACTAAGTGAAATCAAACTACATAACCAACCGAAGTACTTATTAGACTGTCCATCACGTCATCACAGAAACCAATTCCTAAGATTCAGGCTAAACACCTTGAATAATAGGGAAATGCTCTGGATACGACGGAATAAGGATACGACTGATAATAAATACAGATTCTGTGGTACTGGAGAAATTGAGTCCTTAAAGCATCTGATAACTGCCTGTACTGGCACCAACAGCCAGCGGATTCTGCATTTGAGTAGCTTCAAACCGCAAAACAATGACATGGACGAATGGTGGGCCTATGTAACTGCTGGCAGGAACATCAAGCTATCATGCAGGCTAATTGACTACCTCGATATGATCCTGAGCGACAAATAGTCAGCGACTGGCGAAAGGAAAATCAGAGGAAAAGAAAAGACCTACTGCAAGGAAGCATAAGTGTCATGAAATAGCCTAAGGAAATGTAACGAATGTGGACCTTGACTTAGACTTTGAGAACGACTTGGGAATGAACATGTAAATGACGATGGTTTACTAATGTAACAAAAGTTCAGTATTGATTTGTTGAACTGAAGTTTTACTAAAATAAAAAAATAAAAATAATAATAATAAATAGCTCCGTATTGGGATGAAAGATGCATCATATGGGCCAAAGGAAGGTGTAATTCACCCTACCGAACTCAGAGGAAAGGGGGCGGCAACTCAGAGTTTAATGGCCCAACTCCATACCAGCTTTCAAAATGGCCTTCTGGAGGAACTTGACCTCGATGTCCTCGGTCTCACCGAGACATGGTTCACTGCCAGCTCCGTCGCAAGCTTTGACACTCTCCGCCCTGATAGCTGCAAGATTCTCTGCGCTCCCAGGTCCAACCGTTCCGGAGGGGGGGGTAGCCCTGACCTTCCTCGAGTGGATTCCTGCCTCTGTCATTCCCACGCAGGCCTACTCCTCTTTCGAATGCCTGGTCTGCAGGCTCTCTCTCTTAGCCATTCCCTTATCTTGGCGACTATCGGCCACCTGGTCTGATCTCCTCCTTCCTCTCCGAGTGGGTGGACCTCTCCTCCTCACTCTTGGTCTCGACCACTCAACTCCACCTGGGTGCCTCCTGTCCTTCCCCTGGACTCTTTTGCGACCTCTGCGACTCTCTCTCACACTCTATTCTCCCCTCTGGCACGACTCACTCTGCAGGGCAAACTTTGGATGTTCTGATCTCCTCAGACCTTCCCCTTTCTGACCCTCTCAGCACTCCTCTCTCCTGGAGTGATCAATTTCTCCTCTCCTCCCAGCTCACCCTCTCTACCCCTCAGGCCAAGCAAACCCCCATCATTGCCACCCACCTTCTCGGTCATCTGACCTATGAAGCGCATGTCAGTTGAGGCTTTCGCTGCCACTTTCTCGCCCCCCTCCCCCTTTGGCTGACTCTCACCCTGACACAGCCCTTTCCATGCTCCGCTCTGCTATATCTGATTCTCTTGATATTCTTGCCCCTGCCATGAGGATCTGCCTGAAGCCCAAAGCCAAGTGCAACTCCTGGTATGACTCAGACCCCGTCACACTTAAACGCAAGTGCAGGGTGGCTGAGAGGAAATGGCGTGCTTCATGTACATCCTCTGACAAACTGGCCTGCCGCCTTCTCCAAAGGCAATACCGGCTCTCTGTCCTCACCAAGAAGAGAGTGCACATCCAAGCCTGCGTCTCTGCGGCATCTAACAACTCGGCTGAACTCTTTAAAATCTGCAAGGAACTGGCCAATCCTGCCGCAGTCTCTACCTCTCCTGTCCGTTCCGAGGCCCTCTGCACGGCACTGGCTTCTCATTTCATCTCTAAAACTCAGGACATCCTGTCCTCTCTCTCCTCCTGTCCCCTTCCTCCCTCTACTCCCTGCTCTTCTTCTGGCCCTTCTGCAGCCACCTCTCCTCCCTCCTTCTCTGCCTTTCCCTTGTTCTCCACAGACGAGTTTTCGAGACAAGTCCGATGTATGAAAGTTTCGTCAAAACAGGTTCACCCCTGTTCCTCCAAAACCATCAAGGACCACATCGACTCCTTGGCTCCTGCCCTGGCCGACTTCTGCAACCACTTGGCCACAGGAGCACTCCCTTGTGCACCCCTTCTTAAGAAACCCTCTGCCGACCCTTCCTGCCCGGCTAACTATCTCACAATCACCATCACTCCATTCCTGGGCAAACTCCTGGAAAGACTGGCTATCTCCCAGCTCAATCTTCACTCTGAACCTGTTGGTTGTATCCATGACCATCAGTCTGGCTTCAGAGCCGCCAGAAGCATGGAAACTGCTCTCCTGAACATCTGTGAAGACCTGCTCTCCAACCTTGACTCCAACACCCCCTGTGTCCTCATCTTACTTGTTTTATCCTCTGCCTTTGACATGGTTAACTATGCCATCCTGCTGAACCATCTCCGTGACAACCTGGGGATCACCGGCCAGGCCCTGGCGTGGCTGACTTCTTTCCTTTCTGACCGACCCTCCCAGGTGCAACTTGAGTCCTTCCTCTCCTCTATCTTTATCTCTACCTGTGGTGTTCCCCAGGGGTCTAACCTCTCTCCCTGGCTGTTCAACCAATACCTGGCACTTCTTGCCCACCGTGGGTCCCTTTTGATCCTCTAAACAAGGCACTCAATTGATAGGGCAAAGCACATTGTGGAGAGAGAGACTATGTCATTTCTTTCTGCAGCCTTTCATATTTTCTCCTCCGACCATGCTCTTCCATCTTTCTCTATTATCCCTCCAGTAATCACATCTCCTCACCAGTCCTAGTGGCGTTGTGTCAAATAAAAGGGCTTATGTAATAAATAAACCATCACCAAATCCTTACAACTAAGTACCAAAGCAGTGTGGGATAGGGCTTCAGTAAAGAAAGAAGTGTTCACAAATAATAATTCAGGATGTGATTGCCAGGGGTCTCCCTCCCCCACGTTTTGAGCACGGGACAAAGTTGATCTCCTGAGCACAGCACATGCTTGGGTTTTCCCAGCAAGAGCCGACAGTTCAGTATCAGCTATCAGGTTCTTTGATTATCAAGTATCTTCTCAATAAAAAGTCTCTTGCCTTTGAGGCCTGATGTATTCAACAAACAAAACACAAAGTTTAGTTCCACGTATACTTTGGGTGATGGCTTCACCCCTGGGTCTCCCTCTTCCTGGCATAGACCCTTCAAAAAATCATATTCAACAAATCGACTAAATAGTTCCTTTTTCAATGAACTTTGGGTGATGACTTTGCACCCCGGACCGACCTCTTTCAGGCTTGCACCTGTTTCAGACATTAGCCTCCCTCCTTCAGGTTCACTGTGGCTTTTCTTACTTTCATGCATCTTAATGTCTTTTTAAACAGTTCTTCGGGCTTTGCCCCTTTTTGTCAGCTTGCCTCTGCCGGGTTCACTCTCGCCAACTTTTACAGACAGTTCACTGTGGACACCCCTCAGTCGGGTTTACTAGGGTCAGCACACTGTTCATAGGGAATTCAGACCTCGCCCCTTTTCGTTAGCATCCCTCTGCCGGGTCACTCTTGCCAACTTTAACAGACTGTTCATATGCTCATTTCACCAAGTGGGACTCATTTTCCTTATCTTCACAATCATATGTCGGTCAAAGACTTTCGACGGTACAGAGTATTTTACAAGACCCCTGTATGACCATTTTGACTCTTTCCAAGGGCTCCTGGTTATGGTAGTTTCTACCATCTGGTAATCGCCCAGAGTGTCCTGCTTGAGCACCCAAGTGGTGCCGTCCTCCTCTATTGCTGGTTTCCCACCTCTTTCCTCAATCATATCTTTGGGCCTTCAAAGTTCAAATCAGCCGTTGGCTACTCTTCGTTCAACACAGTTCGGTTTCTTATCGATTCTCTCCTCAATACACCGGCTGTGATGAACCGCTTGCCTTTCTTTATCGTCGTAGCCAAGGTTGGTACCACCGAAACAAGTGCCCTTCCCCGGCTTGGTTATCAGCGGACGAGAGTCTCACGTACCGTAGACATCTGCGCAACACAAGCTGGCTATTGTTTGCGGTCTTATAATTCCTTCTGCTGAGGTTTCACAGGACTTGGTTGGAAAGGGCAAGGTTGCTTCTTACCTTGTCACCCTCGCTGTATGCGCTGTCTTTCTCCTCCACTTGAACTGCTGCGATGGGTCAGCTCTTACGTTGTGCAGTCTGCCTTGCTCATATTGTGCTCTCTTGCTCCACCTTTTAACCCTGTGGGGAAAGGAAAGGGCCATCAGGTGTGTGTGATTTTGGTCAATTGCCTGACTTTGCCAGACCCTTAGGTTGGGACATGTCAGATGAATAGCTCCAGAATTAGTCTGTTGTCTTTCATGTTGTGCGAAGGTGTTCATGTCGGAAAGGGGAAAAATTAGAGGGTTCGAGTATCCAACAGGATATAGAGAAGAAGAGGTGTTGTGTGTGGAACAAAGAGGAATTACCAGGATTTTTGTCTGAAAATAAACAGGGGGTTTTATGGGAACAGTAGTGTTTTGTCTGAGCAGGTTGGGAATGCAGGAAATGATAATCAGAGGGACGGAAAAGGAATGACCGAGAGTATTCGGGTAGGCACCAGAAACCCAAGGATTTTGGGAGTTATGGTTTTCGAGGGCAACAGGGTTTGGGCTCCTAGTTTGTTTACCAGAGGTGTAGGGGTGGTTGGATTTTATTAAGGGAGCTTCTTCGAGTGGAAGGGAGTCTGATGTGGAATACCCAAAGAAAATCTCAGGGACCTCGTCCTCTTCTCCTTCTTCTGCCATGTAGTACCACGTCTCACCTGGGGCATTTCCCCGAGAATACCTCTAGGCTCCCCTACCCAGGTCATCCTCCGTCGCTCGTCCACCCCCAGGGTTGAGATCTGAGAGTGCGAGCCCGCCCCAGACCACCTGAATATGGGATTCCAGAGGCTTACTCAGGAGAATACCCTCAGGTTTCTCACACTACTCATTGCAGGTACTACAATGCTCTCTGTTCTGGCGAGATGGGATGCCCCCACAAAGACACATCATTCTATATAAACCCAGAAACACAGTGCCATTGCTTCTCTGCACAGAGGCAGTGAGCCCACACAACCAGATTTGTTGAGGTACTAAATGGTTACTGGGTTGTCCATCATGATTAGCACAGTCATGCCTTGAACAGAGGAGGCAGCAGAGCCAGCCAGTGCACCTGCAGCTCCATCAAATTGATGTGCTCTCAAGCTTCAGTCAGAGACCAGCTTCACTTACCATAAGGTCTAACAAGTGAGCCCCCCAGCCCTTCAATGATGCATCCATGAACACAACCAGTTAGGCCCAGTCTTGCCGAAGCAGTGACCTTCTCAGTAAGTTGTTTTGTAGGGACTATGCGAAATCTGGAGACACATTGTCAGAGCCTGCAAAAGGTCTTACATGCCACCCTGGAACTGAGACCAGTGACAACTAAAGTAGCCACTCGAGCAAATGAATGCGCAACTTGACTTCCTGAACCACTAGAATGAAGAAGGCCACATAAATGCAGGAGGGCAGAAGCTGGAACCAGCTCCTTGGACTGAAAGACAGACCATGTGGAAGATGTTCAGCAATCAATCTTCGGGAGGGAAAGCCATGCATAAGCAAGTATCCAAAGCTGCTGCGTTGAACTGAAGGGACTGGGATGGCATGAAAAGGGACATCTTGAAGTCACGGAAGAAGCCCAGACTGTGCAACTGGCTGCATGTGACGAACAGATGTGCTGAAACCAAGTCCGGGGTGTAGGCTTCGATGAGCCAGTGATCCAGGTAGGGGAAGACATGTATACTTTTCCTCCCGAGCTGAGCTACCACCACTTCCAACAGTTTGTTGAAGACCCTAGGTGCCAAGGGAAGGCTGAATGACAGAACATTGAACTGGGAGGCCCGACTACAAATCACAGGTACCTCCTGCGCTTATGTTGGATTGGAAGTGGGTGTTCTGTAAATCTACACCCTACAGTTTGAGGGACTGAAGGATCTGGGCCAAGGTGACCAACTTATCTTTGCACAGGTAAAAATTCAAAACCTCTGATCCAAGATGGGAAGCATGCCCCTGTCTTCCTTCAGAAGTAAAGGAGGTACCAGTCCCTCCGTCGCTCTGAACAGAGTAGCAATTCCAATGCATCCTTTGACAAAAAAGGGTGTGTCTCCACCAGCAGGTTAGGGGCTGCAAGCAGCGATGGGCTTGAAGGAGAGGGGTCTGGTGAACATTGAGCAAATAGGAGGCAGTAACCCGGAGTAAATGACCTGTCAGAACCCAAGCATTGGAAGTGGTGTGACACCACTGTTCACCGAACAGAACTTTCCTCCCACCCACCTAGGTGAACTGGATGAAGTGCCTTTCACAGAGGATTTGTCCTAGAGGCTGCTGTAAGGAAAGCTAAGGCAGCAAAACACCCTCTCTGGGTTTCACAACCTATTCCCTGCCAGGGGTGGGAGATGTACTGCCGCTGCCATTTGCCAGAGGGTATCTGACACCTACCACTGTGGGGCGAACGAGATGAAGGGACAAAAGCCCTCCATCTCCTCTACAAGTTCACTGCTGCACCAGAGACGGCACTCAAAGATCAAATAATGACTTGATTAGTGCGCAATACTCATTGATGGCCCTTAGGGCGAGGCTGCTGGACGCAAACACCTCGCATGGCCAGGCGTCCAGCCTCTTGCTCGACCTGTCCGGAGGCAGTAAGGGGAAAGAAGTAGTTTTAAGACCTACCATTGTAGCCTTTACCACCAAACACTTTGGCAATGCCTGGGCAGAGAGACAGCCCTGCATCCAAAGGAGCCAGGTGTTTTTTCACAAGGCCCCTGTCCACTGCTGAGACCGACGCCCGTTTCTTCCACAAAACCACCATTGGATAAAAAGAAAGCAGGGTCTCACATGGAGGACCCTCATCAGAATATGTTCAATTCATATTGGTCCTGGGGTTTGGATGGTGCGGAAAAACCAAGTGTTTCCATTATTTTGGCCATCACTCTCTGAAAAGAAGAATGAGGTCTCCCTCTTCCTCCGAGCTATCCAGATGGGGGGTTCACTGCAGTCTTGGAAGTATGGATTATCTCTAAACAAGAGGCAGCTTTTTTGACTCCTAATGACATTGGAGTTCCTGTTTTTTTACACACTCCCTAAGATTCATAAGAGTTTGACACAGCCCCCCCAGGTCGACCCATAGTGTCAAATAACAGTACCATCTTAGAATCACAATATACTGATTTTATCCTCAAACAAAAAAATTCTGAAATTATATTGTACACGAAAGACACTACCCACATCATTAATATGGTGGAAGGGCTGCCTTTTGATCAAGAAAAAGATGTGCTAATGAGTTTGGTTAGAGAATCTTTATACACCACTATCCCACAGAGGCAAATGTTAGCCATATTGAGTGAACATCTAGAAATTAATTTTGCCTCTCTTGAAGCAGAACATAGAGAATTCATCACGTGGTGCACAGAAGGTTCTAAGCTGAAAACTGTCTTTCACTTTAAAGACAACTTGTACCAACACATTGAAAGCACTGTGGGGTCCACCGTGGCCCCCAATTTGACCAATATAAATGCAAATAACTTTGAGAAACTGTACATCAATACCATTGATAATCAATTTCAACCGCATATTCAATTGTGGAAACGTACATTGATGATGTGTTCACCATTTGGAAAGGACTACCAGATAAGATCACAGACTTTCTGCAATGGCCAAACAACCTGGATCGACAATTACATTTCGTTCATACAATCAGTGAGTGAGAGACCGCTCTTCTGTATATTTCTTAAGATTCCATCCTAAATCTCTCAGGGAAAATGTACCTTTCAGTCGGTTCATAAGGCTCAGACACAATAGCACTGATTCAGCACGTTTACAACAGGCAGCAGAAGAGCTAACCCAAAAACAAAGGGCAAAGACATACCCTAGAATAATTATACGTCAAGCTCACAAACATGCCATCAATAACCCAATGGAAGCTCTATTGGAACATGGAAACACACAATGCACTAATGGTCACTTAGTGTGTGTCTCTACATATCATCTATACTTTAAAGTAAATGAATGGATTAAAAAATATTGGCACTTTTTACAAAACGGTCCACTTGAGTTACGGGTACCTTTGTTTCCTTTAAAAAATAAAAAGCAGAAGCATTAAAAACGTCATATCAAGAACTGACACATATCAAGAAAGCACAACACCCCATCCTGCCATCACTGAACTTTGGGGTCTCCCCAAAATAATGGAACATTCCCCCTGAGGCAATTGCAGTATGTGTTATCTAACAACTAAATCCACTCAGATCGATTTAAGATTAGACCAACATTGGCACGAGAGAACCTTTATTAATTGTAACAGTGATGGTTATATATCATGTAATGTGCCTGCGCCAAAAAAACGTGCATTGGTATGATTACACGAAAGATTTGTACCAGAATTATAGAGCAGAGAAACTGCATAAGAACTAAGAATCAAAATGCAGCCTTAGTTGAAAATCTTTTGTCCCAATCAAAAAGCCGAATTGGAGGACAGAAAGGCATATATTTCTGAAAAGTAGACAAAATTCCAATTTTAGGAAGGGGTGAATTCCGTAGGTCAGGCAACAACTAGGTAGGGGAAACTGCCATAGATTGGGGGAAAAGTGGGAAAATGACCGAAAAAAAAGATATGTGTTGGACATGGTTGGCTTGGTACGGCAATGGCTTCTATGAATTTTGAGAAAAGCAATGCTTCGCTACATTCCCCCCACTCTTGCAGTTAGGAAGGCACATATTTTTTGTAGTGTTTTACAAAACAAGCAATACCACAAGCCAAACACTGAGCCATGGTACACAGGAGTTTTACGCTCACGGCCTGAACAGACGCACTTAGCATGTGTAAATCGGGAAAACCAATGTGGTGAGGAACGGCAAGCACACATTTTTTTGAAAGAGCAAAGGCAGACCTTTTCAAGGGTAGGTGACTTGTGCAGGTTACAAAAGTGTATGGTGCCTAAAGCAGTGACTAAATGTAGGGCACATTTGGGAAATGAAAGGGTTGTGTGACCAAGGGCACCAGCAAATGAGTCAAAACGTTATGAAAACCACACAAACAACACATGGCCTACCGTCCCGCGTTCCCACAGGTGTCCCAATGAAAACGGTACCTCACATGTGTGGGTGCACTTACCTGGCCGCCAAGGGGAAAGCCTAAAACACAAATAACCCCAAGTCTGTTTTCAAACCGGAATTTCAGACGCTCTGCCAACCCGGAACAACATACAGATATAGGCCTCGGGTGTCCAAGCCACCAAGGAAAACAGGGACCCCCATGCATTTCCAAAAAGAGGACACCCGTGGGAATCCGCAGAGGTATGATTTGCGCACATCCCCCCAGAATTTATTACCAGACACCCCCGCAAAGTCTGAAATATGGCGAAAAAAAACACATTTTCTGCACATTTTGCTGGGCTCACCCATCGAAACACGCCCCCAACAACACATGGCCTCCCGTCCCGCGTTCCCAAAGGTGTCCCGATGAAAACGATACCTCACATGTGTGGGTGCACCTACCTGGGCGCCAAGGGGAAAGCCTAAAACACAAGTAACCCCAAGTCTGTTTTCAGACCGGAATTTCAGACTCTCTGCCGACCGGCACACCATACAGATATGGGCCTCGGGTGTCCAAGCCACCAAGGAAAACAGAGAACCCCAGCATTTCCGAAAAGAAGACACCCGTGGGAATCCGCAGAGGTATAATTTGCGCAAATCGCCCCAGAATTTATTACTCAGACACCCCTGCAAAGTCCGAAATGTGGGAAAATAAATGCATTTTCAGCACATTTCACTCGGCTCACCCACCGAAACACACCGCCAACAACACGTGGCCTACTTTCCTGCATCCCCACGCGTGTCCCGATGAAAACGGTACCTCACATGTGTGGGCGCACCTACCGGGGGCACAAAAGGAAAAGGGTAACCCACTGGTAACCCCAAGCCTCTTGACAGGGGTCTACTTCTCAGTCCTCAGTCTCAGCCTCTGAGGACCAGACGAATGACCACGCCGGAGACTTAGTGACAGGTCGGCCGAAAGCCAGTTTCCCGGCTATCTCACGCAGGGATTTCAGCTGCATCTTTGAGCATGACACGCATTCCTACATGTCGTGACTAGCACCCAGACACCATAGACAGACGTCATGGGGGCCGGTCATAGACATTTTAGCCTCGCAATCGCGGCATCGCTTGCAGCCGAAACCCTGTGGGACGATATT
Organism: Ambystoma mexicanum; assembly: GCF_040938575.1. NCBI lineage: Eukaryota > Metazoa > Chordata > Amphibia > Caudata > Ambystomatidae > Ambystoma > Ambystoma mexicanum. The sequence continues at coordinate 410,777,309 of NC_090929.1, forward strand.
GCTTCGAGGTTTTTGAAGAAAAAAGTGTACAAAGTACAATAAGAACGTCGAGAAAACCTGTATCGTGTTCCCGACGCAGCGTTCAAGCGTGTGGAAAAAAGGAACTAATTCATGGGGGGTAGTGACGTGGTATATATACGATGCCTGACAGCACGTCCGGAAACGATGATCTAAAGCCAGACAAGACGGATCAATGACTGAGTCAAGGTCCACTATACCCCCCTGTCGAAACGCTTCTAAACAGCGAGGCTGGAGATGGATATCTATCATGATGAGGAATCTGCGGGAGAAAAGCAATCCATTGAAACAAAACACAATTGTATTTTAAACTTAAAATGTCAATCTATTAAAAAACAAAATGCATGATCCTTTAATAAACAAAATAAATGTCCTTTGTTATTTAATTTCAACAGCAGTCCCTGAGCCCAAGAACAACCAGGTTCCAACTTGCATACAAAGACCTGCATTGTCTTTAAATGGGCCATGACCCACTTTGAAGATGGCCGCCATGCAGCCTTTCCATCCTGCCTGCCTTCTACCATCAACCGAGGCACACTGCTGCATGCTGCAACCCAATTGGGTAATACCCATAACAAATGGAGAAGCTCCGCTAAGCCGGGAGTCGAAGCCAGGCCCTGCTTAAAGGCACGGTTCTAAGGCTATAGTCCGGCTTGCCATGGATGCCGATCGGACAGAGGTAAGAGGTGCTCCAGCCCCTCACACATCAAAAACGCATTACTTTGTTTCCCTAGCTCCCTCTGATTCCCACCTCAACTTAACCCTTCCTCCACATCCATGTGAGACTCGTCGTCGCTATGTGAATCCACCTGCGTTCCGCAACCTTTTGTCTCTGAATCCTTGTGTGGGACCCATTTTTTACCACACTCAGCCGTGTGCTGCATATTAACTTTACTTTATGGTAATCACTGATCTTGAGCCGCACTCAGACGTGTGCTGCGTATTGACTTTGTTTTACTGTAACTACCGAATCTGACTTGTTGCACACTTTTTCTTTCTGCCCATTGGCAGCTTACTGTCCACCACTAACAACCTCACCACCATGTTATGCTTGCCCTAAAGTGCCCTGTTTAAAAAAGAAATCGAATCTTGGTGTTTTTACATCTGTGCAGCCATTTTCGTTGTTTGCCTTACAGTGCCTAAGCAAACCACAAAGACAAAGATCAAGAAGAAAGGAACGTTTCCCTGTATGTCATGTGGGAACTGTAACAGCATCATCAAAGGTGATTCTGTAACACATCCCAGAACAGGTGAAGAAATCGCCATTAGAAATTATTCAACATGTGACTCTAGAGGTGTGATATATTCGATCTAATGCCCCTGTGGACCTCTTTACATAGGCCAAACAAGCAGAAAAGCCAGGCTAAAATGGAATGAGCATAAATCAAACATAAGAACGAAAAACCAACACTCTCTGGTCTCAAGGCATTTTGAACAAGCAAGGCACCAATTGTCACAAATAAGATTTCAGATTTTGGAGGTCATTGACTCCTCTCATCTAAGAGTGAGCCTCAGCAAAAAGCGTGAACAAAGAGAAGCTTACTGAATAGAAAACCTGACACTGTTTCTCCTAATGGATTGAATGAGGAACTAGATTTGAATTATTTATAATTTTGCTCAAAATGTCTTCACAATGCTTTCACATGATCACCACCATCCTTTTTCCTATAGACCTTTTTACTCATACCAGAGATGAATTAGAGACACGCTTATCCATTGGATTGAAGCACTAGATGAACATGTTTCTCCGGTATTACTGTTATCCGGTATTGCCATTTGTAATCGCTTTAAGATTAGACTGTGTAAGGTAGATGCTTCTCCAGTATTTTCATTGCCTCCTGTATCTTTATTTAGAACACAATTGTGCATACCGGATGTCTTCCCAGGACTACCACCATCTTATTCCCTAGAGACTATTCTACTGGTAACCAGAGGTGAATTAGAGATATACCTCTGATCATAATGGAATGGTTAGATGAGTGTGTCCCCTTCCATTTGATATTGTCTTGTACTTGCTTCATGACAAGACTGTGCAAGGTACATGACTATCCATGATTTTCTCTGGAGTGCAGATGGGCAAAAGAAGGTTTTGCCAAAGAACGATAGTGCGTGTCATATTTGAGACACTTTCATTAAAAGTAAAGAAGAAAGAATGGACCGAGATTGCTCACCTAACCTACTGGACAGAAAGGCCTATTTACACAGGACTATGTACACCATCACTCTAGGTAACTGCTTCTACACACACGTATAGATACGTCACTTTGTTTTCATCTAGTGCGCTCATACACCCCATTTCTGAAACATTATTAGCTATGTATACATTGCAGACCCTCGTACTTGTGGGCATATTGATAACATGAGAAATACTGTACGGAGCATCTAATTTCCGAAATGTGCATATACGTTGCCCCGGCTACCGTACATGCCCTAAACGCCTCTATCCCGATAAGTCATAACGCGCTACTGTGCGGTTTCCCACAGCAACCCTCCAGTATACAGAATACGAATCTGACCGCTGCATCCCTGTCCAGAGACTCAGCAGCGCTCCTCGCTACCGCGAATGCTACGTGGCAAGACACCCTCTCAATGAGGTAAGCAGGATGATGAACCATATTACAGAAATCTTCAAAATTAGCTTGATGGGCAATGCTAGATTGCATATTCACGAACGTGTACGTTTCTCACAGGCACGCGTTCAAATGGTGGGTTACGCACTCCCAACACGCTGCACACTGCTGTGTGATACACCACTGGAGCTTCTACAAGTTGATGTCTGTTAGGCTGTTAGCGGTATTACTACACGCATCTCATTAATAGGGTAAGAAGCATTTCGCATTTTGCCAGCTATCAGCATTCGAATTTATGATGGTTATTCCATGACCCCGTAGACTTATGCATACATATTCATATTACAGAAAGGAAGAACGCCGTTACCATTTGAATGCACATGTTCTCTTGACTTCCCAAGACTGCAGGTACAATGAGGCTCCTCCTCCCTTTTCTTTTGCACGTATAATCATGTGATAAATATGACTTCGCTTTCCTGTTGAAATCGTCAGCCCCTTTCTAAATAATGTTTATTAGACATTGTTATTGTAGAACCTGCCCTGAAGAAGGACCACTGTCCGAAACGCATCAGCTTAGAGGCTTCTGCTCAAACCATGATGAAAACAAATCTGAATAAAATAAGAGACTGTTGGCATCTTTTGATACACATATCTTCATCATTTTGTTGTGAAGAATAAATTAATTCTGGATAAACTGAACCCTCGAGCACAATATGCAATAGTTTTTACTACAACATTTGGTGACCCCAGAAACTCTTTTTGCTTCAGGTTTCATATACCGATGTGGTGTACATCAGGTCTCTGAGGATTGCCATTTAATTTACAGGTACATTCATCAAACAAAAGCAACTTTATGAACTTAGTGGTGCCCACCCAAAGCCCCCCTCTAGGTGTTTTTACTTATGTAAGGCCATTTTCGTTTTGTGCTTTAGAGTGCCTTGTTTAAAATAAATTGAATCTATGTGTTTTTACTTCTGTGCAGCCATTTTCGTTTTGTGCTTTAGAGTGCCCATCATAGACCTTCCCTCTATGCTCACTGCTTATTATTCACTCACCTGAGCAATCCTTACTGTGTGGCACCCTGATTGCTGTTGCCCCTCACTCCCTGAGGTGTGACTTTGCCAACCTGTGTAATCGTACCTATGTGACTCATATGCTGCCTGAAGTTGCCCCCTGTAACATGAGGGGAGGCTTTGCCAGTCTGTGTACACACACCATTTAATGGCTGTAACCATATGTTTATTCTTGCACCATTGTACCTTGCACTTTATGTAACTAGCCCCTAGGGGCCTCGGGGCTTTGTGCGCTGAAATAAATGCAATAAATAAATAATACAAGCATGTAAAGAAAGCGGTAAAAGAAAACAAAGAAAACACCACAATCACTCCTCCAAAAAGGAACACTTTGAAAAGGAACAGAAAAGAAAACATTACTAGCCACGAGGAAGTTGAAATAAACACTCCCACTGACGACCGCCCAACTGCCTCAACTATTAGTAATGTCACAGAAGAAGTAGTTGAAATTATATTTTATAAAGAACAAGTTAGTGCAGCAACAACAACATTTATTTCACTGGTTGAAGTCTTTCCGACTGTATCCACAAGTCCATTAAAGCATTTTAAACAAACAACTTAAAATAGTGATACACTTTTCAATACTCAATGTTACCACTGAGGCTACCTGCACCACACCTCATCAATTACATTCAACATGCGAAACACCTAAAGTCAACAAATGAAAAGCATTCAGTCTAAATTTGAATCTATTTCTACAGTATAACCCTCTCATATTGAAATAGAACTGTGCTTATATTGACTATTAACAGCTCTAGCCCTACTCCAATAATTAAAAGTGCTGTTACACCAAATAAGACAAGATACATCACCTAATATTAAACACACTACTAATTCCAACAGTTCAAAATACACAAATTCATAACAATAACACAAATACATTCCCTACTACTACTACTAGTACTATTTCAAAAGTACAAACTGTAATTATAGAAGCTGCAAAAAAAGATAGATTACCTACTACTAGCACCATTTTAACGGTGCAAAGTACTTTTATTCAGCCCCCCAAAAATGACTGCTTAGCCCTCCGACTACTTCCATTTCAAAATCCAAAACTTTTTGTATACGTAAAAATAAAACTATCGGTGGGCGAATGGCAACTTCTATAACATCAGCGAGGGTGCTAGAGAGACCAAACAAGATGGTGGTTTCGCGTTGAAATCTGTGCGAGGCCCCCATAAATCCTGTAAAACGCTGCTTCTGAGGCAGCCCTAACTGTCAGCTTGGTGCGCTCGTAGAGCAGTGTAAGACCCCCTTGTGCACTTCGAAACACAGAGCGGCTGGGCACCCTACCACACCCACGCAACAGAATCGAACGCGTGCAGGTGGGCAAGGGTGCTGGTGGACCGCTGTGGGCACCCCCAGTCAGGCATCTCCCACGGGGAAGACAAACACTATAACTCCCCTCTGTGCTCAGAAAACCCAGAGGCACCGGGATGGCAGTGTTGGAGAACAACACAGCCCAGCCCGGGTGCGGAGGCAGTCTAAAGCCCGCCCCCGAGGCCAGTGACTCAGACCACATTTGACAGACAGCCCGGATAGGAAAATAAGGCAGCAGGGGTCATTGGGTAAGGCGGAGGCCCGACCTTTCCGCCCGGAAGCAGTGCAGCACGGCGCAGTTTAGAGCCCGCTCCCGAAGCCCATTACCCCATTCAGAGTGCTCAGATGACCTGGTCGGTGAAGCAGGTCACGTGGGGCACCAGGTGGGTTGTGTGCCTGGTTGTGGCTGGAGGGACAAGAGGGCGGGCTGCTCCATTGAGCCAGTGGGCCCTAACGGGCTGGAAGTAATACCGCAGTCACTTCTGCATAGCCAGGGGGCGGAGGCAGTTTGGAGCCTTCTCCCGGCAGAAGGAAGCCTCAGCCAGGCCACTGATCAGCGCGGGCACCAGGAGGAACGTTGGGGGTGGAGGATTCTCGCCAGTGACCCCCTCTCTGTATCCGGACAGTGGGGAGAGCGGTGTCCACATTGAGACTTACCGGGAGGCCACCCAGTGCTGATGCCAGCAGATGAAATAGCCAGGAGTGGAGTGGGACACTAACTGGCTCCGGAGGATAGGGCTCAGGTGAGACTGGGTCTGAAGGTCGGATTGGCATGACAGTGGCCCCCTGGGAATGGATTCACCACAAGACTTTGCTGATAACAGTGATTCCCCTACAGTCTGCCTACCCCGAGGGTGTGACTCAGTTGTCCCCCTCTTAAGCGGGAGGTTGTGTAACGCTCACCTGATTCCCGTAGAGGCGCCGGTCTTGACTGGGCGTATACCGTATCTTCAAAGGTGATGTGCAACACACGGCTGGCTCTTTGGGCTGGACCTCTGTGCACTGTATGTCTGACTTGAAGGGTGAGATGTCTGCAGATAGAAAATATGGGATTAAGGAACTGGGTTATTGAATGTCTCTCTCTTCTTCCCTTTCTCTTCTCCTGTAGAACCCCAAAGGTTAACGCTCTCACCTTAGGTAAGTGAACGCCGTGCTCTCCATCTGCCTCGGGGCAGGGTGCTGTAACCAGTTTCTTCACTGGATAAGGGGAGCAGGCCTCTTGACTTCAGAGGACTGCTGTCCGTCGTTTACTGCACGAACGGTAAGTTTCGAGTAATTCTAATGTCTTTAAAGTCTTTAGTAATGATGTTTCTTGTTTTGCAGGGTTCCGGCGATGGCGGATGACGGGCTGAAGTGAGTTGAAGATGGAGCCCGTGTGATGAATAGAAGCGCCTGGAAGCACGTAAGTAAGCGCTTGTTGCCTGCTTCACGATGCGCTCTAACTGTCTTTTTATTTTGCAGGTACAAGTACGGAGCGGCTGCCGGAATACCCACTGGGTTAGATGTGGAAAGGAGTAATGGCACGTGAGTATTAAAGTTCCCCAATGTCTTTAAACGCACCTTGTTTTGTCTTTCAGATGCGGGATGCAGCGCCGAAGGCCTCCGGAGCGTGCGAAGAGTTGGTAAGCTTTTGTCTTTCAGATGCCGGAATGCAGTGTGAAGACCTCCGGAGCGCACGAAGAGTAGGTAAGCCTTTGTCCTTCAGATGCCGGAATGCACCGCGAGGCGTTGGTGACAGCCGATGGACCAGGTAAGTGAAGAGCTGTCACTGAAGACGGTAATGCTAACCTGTTCTTTCTTGTCTTTATAGGTGTTGCTGAAGACTGGATTCAGGATGGTAAGCCTTTTTCCTTAGGCCCAGGATCAGATGCAGAAGACACGATGAGCGTTCTGCTGCAGAGGATGCAGAATAACGCAAAGCAAGATTCATCCATCGGGTGTGGTTTAAATAGCCTCCTGTAGTGCTTAGGGGTCTCCTTCCACAGCCACGCCTAGTAAGAAAAGAGTTCCTGCTTTCCAGAAGAGTTTCAGTGTTCTGAATCTAGGGAGTGGCTCCTGCCCCACCCAACAGGAAAAGTAGTTCCAAACAGAAGAGGATCAGAGGCTCAACTGGCAGGCAAGTAAGCAGCATGGTCTGCTGCAGGTAAATCCACCCAAGCATTATGAGCCCGGCGCTTCCAGCGCTGGGACTGGGCATATTTATGAGCCTGGTGCCACTGGCGCCAGGACTGGGTCCAAAAGGTCCCAATTGGGACTGGTTGGCACTCGGAACCTGGGTTATGGATCTGCTTCCAATGGAGTTGGGAAAACCCTGACCTTTTGGAAGCAGAGATCATGACAGTACCCCCCCTCAAGGCCCCTCCCAAACCGGGCTCCACCGGGGGTTTTGGCTTGTCAGGAAATGTTCGGTGAAATCTTTTGATTAGGCGAGGAGCGTGGACATATTCAGCAGGTTCCCAGGATCTCTCTTGGGGGCCGTAGCCTTTCCAGTCAATTAGGTAAAATAGTTTAGATTTGGAGATCTTGGAGTCCAGAATGCTTTTGACTTCAAACTCGAGTTCTCCATCAACTAGGATAGGTTTTGGAGATTTAGTTAGTCGGGTTTGAGGTTGCACGGGTTTTAATAGAGAGACGTGGAAGACCGGATGTATCTTCATGTGCGGGGGCAAGTCCAACTTGACCGCTACTGGGTTTACTATGGTAGTGATGGAATAGGGACCAAGGTATCTTGGGTTGAATGTGCGTGGCCCTTTTAGAGGTAGATGTTTGGTGGATAACCAGACTTGATCCCCTACTTGATATTGAGGGGCTTCCTTCCGATGTTGATCTGCTCCTTTCTTGTATTGTTCTTTAGCCCTTTGAAGGTGAGAAACAGCTTCCTTAAAGGCTTGGGTGATTGTAGAATGCAGGTAGTCTACTGCTGGTGTTTCAAGATCTTGGAGGGGATCCAACTCCGAGGTTCGAGGGTGACTGCCGTACAAAAGAAAAAACGGGGTTTTCCCAGTTCCCGAATGGACAGAGTTATTGTAGGCATATTCGGCTATCCAAAGGATGTCTTTCCAAGTTTTTTCAGTTTGTTGCAGCATGCAGCGTAAATACTGTTCCAGAGTTTGATTGGTCCTCTCGGTTTGTCCGTCGGTCTGAGGGTGGTGACTGGTCGATAGTCTCACATCAATTTGAAGCGACCGACAGCAACTTCGCCAAAAATGAGAAATAAATTAACTACCTCGATCCGAAATTAGAACCGAAGGAAAACCGTGCAGTCGGACGATGTTTTCGAGAAATTCTCAGGCCATAGTTGCTGCTGTTGGCAAGCCTTTGAGCGGAATGAAATGCGCCATCTTGGAGAATAAGTCCACGATTACTAGAATCGTATTGTATCCGGAGCATGGAGGTAGATCGGTGATGAAGTCCATAGAAATCGTATGCCAAGGGCGAGGTGGGATGTCAATAGGGCGTAAGAGGCCTGCTGGTCTTTCCTTTTGACCCTTGTTTTGGGCGCATACTCCACAGGACATTATAAAGTCTCTGATATCTTTTTTCCAAGACGGCCACCAGAAGTAGCGCTTGATCTTTTCTGAGGTCTTGGCCATACCGGGATGTCCTTCCATTAAAGAATCGTGATAACACGCGATTACTTTTTTCTGTAAATCTGTGCTGGGTAGGTATAATCGTTCTTGGAAATACAATAAGTTGTCCTTTACTGCAAAGTCCTTTCCCTGCAGATGCCAATTCTGTATGTCTGCTGGAGTTACAAGTTGCCTGGCTTTATCCTTAACTTCGTCTATGGATTCTGTGGCGATTACACCCAGAATTCTTTGTTCGGGAATGATTGGTACAGTTTTAGGGTTGATCAAGTGTTCTTCCACTCCCATCCGAGAAAGGGCATCAGCTTTACCGTTCTTTGTACCAGGTCGATAGGTAATTATGAAGTCAAACTCGGCAAAGAATAATGCCCAACGGAGTTGTCTAGAGGATTGGGCTTTTGCGGTTTTCAAATATTGCAGGATTCGGTGATCCGTAATCACAGTAACGGTGTGTCGGGCCCCCAGCAGATAATGCCGCCAAGCCTTAAAGGCAGACTTGATAGCCAGAAGTTCCTTGTCAGTAATCGTGTAATTGATTTCAGGAGGCGAGAATTTGCGGGACCAAAATGCCACAGGATGCAACTGATTGGTTACCGGGTCCTTTTGTGATAGAACTGCCCCCATGGCAAGGCTTGAAGCATCAGTTTCCACGATGTAGGGGAGTTCGGGGCGAGGGTGTTTTAAGATTGGTGCAGAGATAAATTTAGTCTTCAAATCCTGGAAAGCTTGTTCCGCCTCGGTAGACCATTCAAAACGTTTGTTTTTCTTTAACAAGGCAGTGATGGGCTGGACTATTAGAGAGAATTCGGGGATAAACCTGCGGTAAAAGTTAGCGAAGCCTAACATGCTTTGCACACCTTTTACGGAGGATGGTGATGGCCATTTGAGAACTGCATCGACCTTCTTTGAATCCATACGCACTCCGCCAGGTGATAATATGAATCCCAAGAATTCAACTTCAGTCACGTTGAAAACACATTTTTCCAACTTAGCGAAAAGTTTGTGTTGACGCAATCTTTCGAGGACCATTTTCACGTGTTTCCGATGTTCAGATTCCGATGAAGAATAAATGAGGATGTCGTCAATGTAAACAACAACACACACATCTATGAGCTCTCTGAGGACATCGTTCATAAAATATTGAAAGGCGGCCGGGGCATTGCAAAGTCCGAAGGGCATGACCCGATATTCAAATAGCCCATACTTGGTGCGGAAGGCCGTCTTCCATTCATCGCCCTCTTTTACTCGTACCAAGTGGTAAGCTCCTCTAAGATCCAGCTTTGTATATATGCATGCTTTTCTGACTTGGTCCAGGAGTTCAGGGATCAAAGGTAACGGATATCTATTCTTAACGGTGATCTGGTTCAGGGAGCGATAATCTATACAAGTTCTAAGGTCTCCTTCCTTTTTTGGAACGAAGAACAAAGCTGAAGAAGCAGGGGACTTGGAAGGACGAATAAATCCATTTGCCAGGTATTGATCCAGGTATTGTCGAAGGTGAAGGTTCTCAGGCTCGGTGAGGGCATAAATTCTACTACAAGGAGGAGTAGATCCAGGTATCAGGTCTATCTGGCAGTCATAAGACCTATGAGGAGGTAGAGAGTTAGCCTGATCCTTCCGGAAAACATCTTGGTATTCTAGGTATTCGGGAGGTAACTGGGGAGTCTCTGAAGAAATTGCTGCCAGTGCCACACCAGGTGGAGGGTGACTGTAGCAATTGTCTAGCGAGATCATCTGTTAGCTCCTTGGAAATAATCAGTTCCCTTCTTAGAGCGTTCGTTTCCTGACGGGCTGCATGCACTTCTGCCCTTAGTTCCCCAAGTAACTGGGCTAGCTGGTCGGTATCCGAGGTTTCCATAGCGCCTGGACGGGAGTTTTGTGGTAGGCTTTGCGTTCTGTAACGCTCACCTGATTCCCGTAGAGGCGCCGGTCTTGACTGGGCGTATACCGTATCTTCAAAGGTGATGTGCAACACACGGCTGGCTCTTTGGGCTGGACCTCTGTGCACTGTATGTCTGACTTGAAGGGTGAGATGTCTGCAGATAGAAAATATGGGATTAAGGAACTGGGTTATTGAATGTCTCTCTCTTCTTCCCTTTCTCTTCTCCTGTAGAACCCCAAAGGTTAACACTCTCACCTTAGGTAAGTGAACGCCGTGCTCTCCATCTGCCTCGGGGCAGGGTGCTGTAACCAGTTTCTTCACTGGATAAGGGGAGCAGGCCTCTTGACTTCAGAGGACTGCTGTCCGTCGTTTACTGCACGAACGGTAAGTTTCGAGTAATTCTAATGTCTTTAAAGTCTTTAGTAATGATGTTTCTTGTTTTGCAGGGTTCCGGCTATGGCGGATGACGGGCTGAAGTGAGTTGAAGATGGAGCCGTGTGATGAATAGAAGCGCCTGGAAGCACGTAAGTAAGCGCTTGTTGCCTGCTTCACGATGCGCTCTAACTGTCTTTTTATTTTGCAGGTACAAGTTCGGAGCGGCTGCCGGAATACCCACTGGGTTAGATGTGGAAAGGAGTAATGGCACGTGAGTATTAAAGTTCCCCAATGTCTTTAAACGCACCTTGTTTTGTCTTTCAGATGCGGGATGCAGCGCCGAAGGCCTCCGGAGCGTGCAAAGAGTTGGTAAGCTTCTGTCTTTCAGATGCCAGAATGCAGTGTGAAGACCTCCGGAGCGCACGAAGAGTAGGTAAGCCTTTGTCCTTCAGATGCCGGAATGCACCGCGAGGCATTGGTGACAGCCGATGGACCAGGTAAGTGAAGAGCGGTCACTGAAGACGGTAATGCTAACCTGTTCTTTTTTGTCTTTATCGGTGTTGCTGAAGACTGGATTCAGGATGGTAAGCCTTTTTCCTTAGGCCCAGGATCAGATGCAGAAGACACGATGAGCGTTCTGCTGCAGAGGATGCAGAATAACGCAAAGCAAGATTCATCCATCGGGTGTGGTTTAAATAGCCTCCTGTAGTGCTTAGGTGTCTCCTTCCACAGCCACGCCTAGTAAGAAAAGAGTTCCTGCTTTCCAGAAGAGTTTCAGTGTTCTGAATCTAGGGAGTGGCTCCTGCCCCACCCAACAGGAAAAGTAGTTCCAAACAGAAGAGGATCAGAGGCTCAACTGGCAGGCAAGTAAGCAGCATGGTCTGCTGCAGGTAAGTCCACCCAAGCATTATGAGCCCGGCGCTTCCAGCGCTGGGACTGGGCATATTTATGAGCCTGGTGCCACTGGCGCCAGGACTGGGTCCAAAAGGTCCCAATTGGGACTGGTTGGCACTCGGAACCTGGGTTATGGATCTGCTTCCAATGGAGTTGGGAAAACCCTGACCTTTTGGAAGCAGAGATCATGACAGGTTGCCTTGTCTACTGTCTTCCCCCACTGCCTGGGTCCACATCAGAACATCAACAGAGGTCTGGGGGTACCGTGATCCTGCTGGACTGATTCCATTTCTACCTGGCTGGAGCATGCTGGGCAATCAAAGCCCCAGTTGGGTGTTTTCGTGTGGAGACCCCAGTCAACCCATGCACGGCATCTGGCCTTGTGAGTGACTGCCAATATCCTGAAATTGGGCCCTCCGACAGGATACAACCCAGTCACAGCCTGGGATTCGAGGTGGGCCTCCTTTAACATGGGGAAGTCTGACAAAACACAATGCAAACTTACCTTTCGAAGGGGGGACCTTCTCCAGGACACCCAAACCACAACACTAGGTGGAGACACCTGAACCAGCAGAGGCAATGGTGGATGGAGCCGCCCAGATCCCGGAAGTGGACATCAGGGAAATAGCTCAGGATCTCAAGGCGGGCATTGGAGGTCTCGACTCCACGGTCGACCTACTGCAACATCGGATAGACAACCATGGCGAGCGCTTGTATGAGTTAGAACAGAGAGTGTCCAGGCTGGAGGATAGATCGGCTTCACTTATCACCAGGGTATCATGCCTTGAGGTACAGATTAAGTCGGGTTCTTGGCAGGGGTCAAGAGATGCCTGAGAGACTGCAGCATTCCATATTCCATGCTATTTCCTGCAAAACTCCGGATCAGTACGATGGGAAGACACAATTCTTTACATCAACAGAGGCAGCAAGCTCTTTTTTGGTCCAGATCGGCATATGCCCTCCCCATAACAATCCAAGACCCCAAGGTGATGGTTGAGACCGGGGCCTGGGGCGGAGTCGGATGCACCCTAGTTGACGGACCTCAGAACAGTCGTAAAGAAAGGGGGAAGTGTGAATAACATTGGGGGGTCCGCTAGCATCTTCGTTTCATAGACCAAGCTGCCTCAGTTATCCATGTACCACCCATAGGTGGTGGAGCCTCGCAAGCTTGGCCGGGCACTAGCGCCCCAAGCACAGCATTGGGTTTGGTTTATGGTTTGGGTTTGGGGGGGTTTCAACGGGCGAGTGGGGGTTGCCCGTGGGGGTAGGGTGGTCCGGGTGGGAAAGGGTAAGGGATATGCGAGGATTACAAGGGGACATTTGGGCCAGTTGTGGGTGACTCATGGGGGGGGGAAGACCACTGGGTCTGGTTGGAGGGATGGGGAGGACTTGGGTTTCTTTCTACTTTGCGGGAGTCTGATCCACAACTGGGCATCACACCACTATTTTCTTCAATCGAAGTCCAAACGCACATAATGAGCGACAGTCACAAAAGTGATGGGAAGCTGTCCCCAGCAATTGAGAAGCCCCTGAGTGGATGGCATTCCGAGTAGGAACATGGAATATTAGGGGGGGAAATAACCCCTCCAAGATCAGAAAGTTTGCACAATATCTTATAAGACACCAGGTAGAGGTAGCCTTTATTCAGGAGACCCATCTCACTCCCTCCTCTGAATATAAGTGGGGCGCCCACTGAGGGTGCCATAGATAGTTCTCCTCCTATTCCTCCTATGCAAGGGGGGTGGCTATTCTGATCAGGAGGGGGTCAAATTTCTCTTGGTCTTAATCGAAAGAGATGACGGGGGAGGGTCCTGTTGGGGTGTGGTATTCTTGAGGGAGTTCTGGTGGCCTTGGAGAACTCGTATGGCCCCAACCTAGATGCATTTGACTAGGCCATGGTGAAATTGGACGGATGCCATGGCACCACCATTGTATGCAGCGGGGATTTAAATACAGGGATGGACCCTCTTAGGGACAGATCCGGGCCAGGTCTGGGCCTTGTATGCAAGGCTTGATACTCCCTCAAACTCTGTCGGACGATTCCCCTGTGCTCCTGGAGTGTGTGCGGAGTAAAGTGGAGAAAGGGGGCCACTCCTGGCAATTCAAACCTGACGCACTGCAGGATCAGGTGTTCCACCATGAACTAAGAGAAGAAATTCAATCCTTCCTACAAATTAATGAGGGCTCCGTCTCTTCGGTGGGAGTGCTCTTGGACTCTCTTAAGTGCTATAGCAGAACGGTGTGCATGGCCAAATAGAATGGGATTCTCTGGGGTATTAGAAGGGATCTCACAGAGGGGGAATCTTGTATTAAAGAACTGGAGCCAGAATATGCTGATGCAGTAGAACCACGCACTCTAGCAAAGATCCGTGAGGAGCTCGATAAATTCGGGGCTAATGCCAACCAGGAAATTTGTTTCTTGGGCCGTGGTCACCAGTTATGCCAATACGGGGAGGGACAGAAACCAGGAGCCCTACTGGCTCGATTATTGGCGGTAGATAGATGACCTCCACAGGTGTAGTGCATTAGGAACCCCCGGCTTGGGCCAGTGCACACAGAGGAGGGTATCGCTGCAGAATTGCGCACGTTCTATGAGAACCATTTATGGTTCCAAATACACACAGAGCTCGGGATCCCTCAAGCGCTATCTGGGGTAGGTGGGGCTGTATTGGGTAGAATCACAGCTCCGCAAACCTCTCAATCGGGAGGTATCATTGGAAGAAATCCTAGCAGTAATCAAGGAACTCCCGGGTTCAAAATCGCCAGGGCCCAACGGATTACCCGGAGAGTTCAACAGGGCGTATGCTCCCACACTTGCTCCAGTACTTCTGCGAGTATATGAGGAATAGTTAGAAACAGGGACGGTTCCCCCCCATGCTGCGCGAGGCAAATGTAATATGCTTGCATAAACAAGGGAAATCGCCTGAGGACTGCACATCTTGTTGACCGATTTCCTTAGTCAATGTCGACAACAAAATCTACGCTAAAGTCCTAGCAAATAGTTTACTCCCATTGATGCCCGACCTGGTGTTGGCAGTCAACGCTAGATTAATTCCTTTAATATATACCACATATGGCCTCTGCTGCCTCTTTGGGGTTATGAAGGTGCTGGAACACACATCCCAGGCGGTTTCAGTTTTGTTAGATGCCGAAAGAGCCTTAGACTTCTTGTTTGCAGTGCTCCAAAGGTTGGGGCTCCGCTCCCATTTCATCAGACTGGTCTCTCTCCTGTATGTTGACCCCAGACTCAGATTGTCGTGGGGCGAGCAAGATCCGATAGCTTCAAGATGGGAAGGGGAACGAGGAAGTGTTGCCCGCTCTCCCCACTCCAGTTTGCTCTCGTAATGGAACCACTGGTGGCGATTCTGCAAGAGCAACATATTCAGAGGGGGCTGAATCTCAGTCCGCACAGGCTGATCATATCTCTATACGCCAACGATGTCGCCCTCTTTGTCAACAACCAGATAGACAACCTGAGCCCATAATATGAGAGGAGCTGAGGTTTGGGGAATTTTTGGGTTTGTTAACCAATAGTAGCAAGTGGTATGTGCAGGTAGAGAGGATACTCGTCGCGCCGTACCTGCTGCAGGCAATTATTTTTGGGGCACCCCTGGTGCAGCCCAAAATCCTGAACATTGTCGAGATCACCTGTGCGGTCTGGAAAAAAGGGTGGGGAAAATGAGTGTCTGTTTTGTACCCACACCCCTCCTCCCAGTAAAACACATACCTGGACTACCCATAACCAGTGAACAGGTCTATTTACTGTTGGCAAATAAACTTAGCATTGTAACCCTTGGGGGTCTATTTGTTGATGGTGTATTTCTCTCAATTCAACAGGCAAAGGAGCGGGTGGTGACTCTGCGCTGTATGTCTTTCTATATTTTCGCTTAAGGCACACACTCAAGGCATTGATCACCTCGTTCCCCATGCAAACCCCAAGTGGCCACTACTACAACGGATGATCCATTCCCAGGGAGAGGGACATCTGGTCTCACAGATCTATAGCGGCATTAACTCAAATGTGCCATGAGAGGCAGCCCTGGGGAAATCTATAGCAGACAAAGACTGGGAATATGTGCTGAGACAAACTCAGAAAGCATCATTAAACTCCAAATATAAGCTAATACATTTTAATTTCCTATACCAGATCTATCACACACTGGCCAGGCTGCATAGACATTTCCATACTACCCCTGCGACTTGCGCCAGGTGTGACTTTGCCCCGGCAGGATTTCTTCATTTGGCCTTGGAGTGCCTGTGGGTCTCTGAGTTCTGGGTGGAGATACTGGCAAAGATCTCCTTGATTATAGGGGAACCACTGGAACCGGATCCTGTCTTGGCTCTATTGGGATGTACCAAGGTTCTGAGACCAGGGATGAGGCGCTTGTTGGCCCTGTTGTGTGTGTTGGCTCGTCGCAGGGTGGTTATGGGGTGGGGCTGGGGCCACCCCCAACTGTACAGGGATGGTTACAGGATGTTGCATACTGTCATGATGTGGAGACAGCCTTTATCCGGACATTACCATTACATGCACGTCCGCCAGAGGTATGGGGTCCGCATGTCCAATACTTGATGGAAATGGTAAAACGATAATGCAGAAGGGACAGATGATGAAATCAATGTACTACTTGACATGACTGTGTTTACTTATGCAGAGTTTAGGGGGGGTGGAATCAGACTCCATGTATGTATGCTTGTTTTGTTGTTTCTCTCTTTTTTCTTTTTGCGTTGTCGATTAGTAAAAAAATAAAGTATAAAAAAACAACATTAGCAAGAAAACCACTTAAAACGTATTCAATTTCAAGTAGTAGTATTTTAACAAGTAAAACTATAGCATGGCCCACAAAACAAAAAACACAATTTACCTATCACTTGTACTTCTACATCAGGAAGATCAACAACTGAAGAAATAACACAGCAGAATGTCCCTAGTACTGACAGTAGTGTAAGCATTTAAAGTGCTGACACTAGCAAAACCAAAAAAACAACTTAAAAAATATAACTACCTCTGGAACAATTCCATTTGGTAAATTACAATCTTGGATTTGGGACTAGTTTGAAACTCCTGAACCAGATCATGTGCGAAATGATACTCAAGTAATTTGCACAATCTGCAAAGCAAAATCAAAAAGGGGTAACTCTCAAAAATA
This sequence comes from Ambystoma mexicanum, assembly GCF_040938575.1. Taxonomy (NCBI): domain Eukaryota; kingdom Metazoa; phylum Chordata; class Amphibia; order Caudata; family Ambystomatidae; genus Ambystoma; species Ambystoma mexicanum. Next base: position 410,794,178 of record NC_090929.1, read on the forward strand.
TAATTTAGGAAATTCAGCAATGTTATCAGATATGCGAATTGGGCATGAGCATATATATTTTAAAAATGTTCATCAAAATAAAACAACTGAACAAACTTAAAAAACGCAGTTCCACTGCAGTTAATCCAACTAAAAATCAAAATACTAAAAGAAAATATAGATAAACTGTAACTGTAGATAAAAGAAAAGAACCTTTAAAAAGTTCCAAAAACAATCAAGTTGGTGATTCTGAGTCACTTCCAAATTTACCAAGAATTGATCCAGAGTATGCTTATTCTTTTTAAGGCTGCTTAAAATATGGAACAATAATTGCAGCAGGAGAAACAAATGCTGCTACTCGTCTGCATAATTTAAAGTATCATCAATATTGGTATCATTTCAATTAGTAAATATTTATTAAAAGCAGGTGTTTCCCACAATACAGCATTTCTATAAAAAGATATTTTGTAACCTTTTTATTTTGTTGCACATTCATAAATGTGGGCCATTGCTTTTTAATAATATAGCTTTATAAACCTGCAGCGAGGGCCGTACCGGGTGTTATGGGCCCTGAAGACCGATTTAATGGCTCGAGCGAAGCAAGGGCCTTTAACAAGGTATGAGGGACCATAACACCTGGGACAGCCCGAGCTGCAGTTCTATAAAGCTATTAGAACACCCTCAGTGTTTAATTAAAGTACAATAAATGAGACATGTTCAATTGAAGTGCAAAAATTGCAAAATGGTAAATAAATGTTGCAGACATTTATTTAGCATTTTGCAATTTTTTGTACTTCAATTAAACATGTCTCATTTTTTTTATAGTGTGGTGGAAGGTGATTGGGTGGGACGAGTATGCTCTTAAAGTCGAATCAGGTGTGGGTATGCCTGCTCCCTGTTCTAATTAAGGATATTTCAGGTGTGTTTTATTTCCCCACTACACAAATGTAAATTACCAATTACTGCACACTAACATGCAATTACTAAACATTTGCAAGCATCATCTGCACATACATTCATTAGCACGCTACTCATTTACCTTTCTGTGCCTTTTCTCCATTGCCATTTCCATGCAGCACTGAATTTACAGCGGTGCGCCCAAGATTCCCTGTCATTCCGTTGCCAGCAAAAAAAGCTTTCTGCACGTTCCACATTACGGAAACATTTCAGCTCCTGTGTGTGCCTTTACACTTATGGAAACGCTTTCCTTGCACCATCAAAACTGAAAGCGTTTCCTTTTGCTATGTTTCCCTGTTTCCGTGGGCGGGGCAATGTGGCACACGTTGGTCTTGCAAAGTGCATTTTGGCACGGAAAGTTAACTCATTCTGTTCCGAAATTACACGCTGACCAACGCGTGCAACCCGAACTGCGGCCTGTAATCAATTTGCGGGCTATAGCAGTTCGTATAGCCCGGAGAATGACCAATCAGCATTGTGAAACACCTGCTAGGGTGTTCTAATAATGTATCTATTCCAATAAAATATGTGTATATTTCCAAAGTAAAATAAAATATATATGTTTTAAAATAATTATAAATCACGCCACAAATTATATTTTTTAAAAATGCTTAAGAAAACAGATGACTGCACTTTACATAACGTATTTTAATAAATAATTAAATGTATCTTCAGTAGAAAATAACTTACATTTATTAACATGTATTAGATATACTAATAACTTTAAAATATACTAAAGTATGTTTTGTACATGCTTGTGTTTACATGTAAAGCATTCAATTAAAGTAAACAAATACAACCAAAACAAAATTATATATTTTAATATACATGTAAATCCAGCATATGTACATCCAGAATATGTACCTTTTCAATATACATTAAATACATTTTAATACATAAGTAAAATAATGTTCATTTATAAAATTAAAATGTACTTCATTTATATATCATTTTAAACAGCAATAAAAAAACAAATATACTTCATACCAATTGAAAAATATAAAAAAAAAATACAAATGCATACAACACATAGCATATAACTTTATATTTTGCTTTATGCTTTACAAAACATACTAACACTGAAAATAGACATCAATGAAATAAAATATAAGTACAAAATATATATTGTTTTAATATAAATAATATGCAGGTCTACTTTTACATACTTCCTCAATTTCAAGCGATTTCTGTAATGATACCCAGAAATTCTTTTTTACAACTACATCAAAGTATTCATATTATAACTTGCAGGACCATTAATTGGTTCTCAAAAAGATATTATACAAAAATAAAATCTAATTGGAATTATGTTCAAATGTAAAGTTTGATATATGTACTCAGACTCTTTTTCAAAGGTTCTTATTAACATTGGAGGTAAGGAACAGCTTTCAGGACTGATGTGGGGTCGTCACAAAAATGATACATTTTCAAAAATATGAATCACTTAAATTTTTCAGAACTGCATAAAAAAACTATTACAACAAGCATTCATATATTTCAATTAAATACATTAGAGAACATCATTTTTAAATTAAATAGTACTTTAACATTTTTCACATACAAGTTTATAATATATATATCATTTTAATTAATATTAATAACATCTAAGGTTACTTTTACATACTTCTTCAATTTCTGGTGATTTCCATAATGATACCCAGTAAAAATGAACAAACACATACAAGTATTCATATTATAACTTAAATAACTTTTAATTGGTATTTTTTGAAAAAAAAACTATTATACATACAAACAATCTAATTGGATTTGTTCAGATTTAAACTTTGGTGTTTTTAATTTGACTCTTTTTCATATTAACGTTGGAGGTAAGGGACGGCTTTAGGTGCTGATGTGGATATTTGATTTCAATATATATATTTTTTAATGTATTGATAATATATTTTTACATTGGTACATTAACATAATTATTTCTTTGTTTGTATACTATGTTTTTGTTGGTTTAACCTTAAGCCTTTGTTAACAAATGTTTTAAAAAAAATATGTATACACATACACACACACTACCCCTGCCCCTTCTTCTTTGTAGATTTACAAGACCAGTCTCTTCCAAGCATAATGAATTTTGTTTAGACCAAATGATATTGTGTGGTCTATGGCTGTGTCTCATGATGCTGGAAATAACTTGCTCAATTCCGACTCGTGCACAAGCATCTGTTAATCACTCTATGACTTGCATGCAGTGGTACATTCCTAAAGGAGTGATTCTTGAAGGAATTAACTCTATGTTTGTCTCCTAACAAACAGCTATGATAAATCTAGCTTATTTGTGTAAGTCACACATCCACAATATCTTTTGCCAGTGCATATTGAGATCAGCACAGTAACACAATCAGTACTACAGCTGGGGTGATATGTTGCAATTTACTGTGCATGGATCATCTGGGCTATGAAACTGAAAGCGCAGATTGCACACATGCTTAATCAAATTCATATTATAATTCTATAAATAGAAGTAGGGCAAGGCTTGTGGATCATTTAAAAAGTGAAAATCTCTCCTGTTTTTCAGGATATCCACAATGAGCATGTAGAGCACAAATTTACAAACTATGCCTTACTGGAGACTAATTGCAAATTTGTTGGACAGTCTGATGACGAGACTCACGTTTCAGTGATGCCAGCCCTAATGCAAAGATATCAGTGTCTGCATTGGTATTTTTATGTATTTTTGTTAGTGACTTGCATTGTTTGGCTATTGCTTGATTATTGTAGTTGTCACTGTAATGAAATCAAGCTTCTTTCTCACAATATATTACCCATAGAAATGGTCATTTGTGGTCTGAAACGGTTTATAGTGATATTTTTTCGAATTACATTATGTCGCAAATCATTTTTTTTCCGAATGTCTATTTTTGTTTGTTTTTCGTTCGAAATGGGGGGTTCCCCCCCCCCCCCAACCCACTTTTTTGTAATTTTATTTTTTTCGACATTATGACTTTCGACATAACGTTTTTGACTTTTTAACTGCACACCATCTGAAACATCTGCAATGCAACAAATAGCACTGAATATAACAAATGTATTTACAAAGTGACATCAAATGTATCTTGTCTTTAATAGTAGGGCTCTGATTACATAAATCGCTTACATCAAATAGTACGCATGGGCGGCATCAGCCCTGGCTTGGGGAGGCTTAAGAACTCCCACTTGGCGCCAGAAGGCAGCACCATGCAGTGACGCCCAGCCCAGGGCTCTGGCGGCAAGCACTTTGAGAGCTGTGCATTTACTTATGTGTGGCAGCAGCAAAGGTACAGTGGCAGAGGACAAAGGTGTGTCCAGGTGACATCAATATACCCCCTAAGATGAGGCCAAAGCAGAGGTTAATAGTTCCACTACTTTTGACTACCATTTTCATCATTGTGGGACTGATCTTTTGGAAGTTAAAGTATGTCGCTTCATTTTACCACTCTGTAGCAGTTACATCTAAACTTAAATCTGTTTCACCATACATTCACAAAGCTTGAATGACATTTCAGTCTGAAAGGGCCCTATCTGGCTTAATATTAACTAGTGGAAGCCGGAGGAGGTTCTGCTAACACTAGGAAATTGTCTCTGGTGACATCCCCTCTCCCTGTGATTTTTGGACAACTTGTCAAGCTGTTATCTCAGGTTAACTACTTAGATGTTACAGTTGATAAAGGTCCAGACCATTTCCACAGGATTTTATTTCAACAGTAAGTGGAAACATGGGATTTCCCCCCTTCATGCCACTGGACAAGTGTGCAGTTATATTAGAAGCCTTATTGACTATTCACTTGCACTACTGTAATGCACTCATGTGCTATACTTCAGGATCTTAACTATTTATCCCTTGGACTCTGCCAGTCCAGAGAAGATAAACGATTTTCTGTCTCGGGATCCAGGCTTTCTTATAAATTACAAAGTTCTATTCACAACAGCACACATTTTTCTGTGGCAGGCCCCTATTGAAGCAGCTGTTGGTCGGGTAAGTGTTAAGTGTGGGTTCTAGCAGAGTTAAGATCAGTGAGTTAGGGAGATTTATTATTTCACAAAGGCCATATATAAATGTTCCAACTGACTGACCAACTGAGAGAAATTAATTAAAAACAATACAGAGGAAATCCCTTTGCCTGCTCCACCCATCCACATCCCCTTGAAACATGCGTTTTTACTTTGCTCCCTCCCACCAAGTCGCCCACTGGAGTCACAGTTACACTAATTGTTTTGGCACACTTCTACCACTGAGCCAAAGGCTTTCCTGCTGGGCTCAGATTTTAGATGGCCAATGCCTCCAGTGATTAGCATCTCTTTGTAAATGTTTTTTTCTGCACATGCTCTGGGGATGAGTGGCTCGGCACTGCATTCTGCCTCAATTGAATTAAGACCCTACTCTGGGGAATGTGATCCTGGAATATTCTCCTTCCTCTTCCTCATTTTTAGCTCAAATCCTATAATTTGAAAGGGCGAACGCCTCACAGACATGAAGCAGTGATAATGGCATCATTTACTGTGGACCTGAGTACTTTATTGGCGTGTCCTCATGTTCAGTAAAAAGTAAGGATCACAGGCTACAAAAGCAAATTCTGAAGTGCAGTCAACTTATCCAGCGCATTAAAAAAAGAATCCTGGATTTCGAACTATGGGTGATTGACGCCCCAGAAATGCAACAACAGTGATTGTTAGATTCTCTGGACTAATGTAGAGAAAAGCTTCAGTGTTAAGAATATTTGCAAGCATCATAGAACTGTGCAAGTTTGGACTCCAGTTGTCTGCTCAACTTCTTCAGGAACTGAGATAGAGAAGCCTGTTGGATACATGGTGGCTTCCGTCCATGGAACCCCTTCGTGGTAACATCCAGTAACCAAGCTTGGTCTTTCTGTCAATCCAGGGGGAACAGGATATCTGGCATGAAAATGACCATACACACTCTGAATGTAAAGGTGGTTTCTTTAAAGCATTTTGTGAAACATTTGTAAATGTGAATGAACAAAGCGTATCCTTGCGCTGAATATTTTAAAAGTTTTGAGTCCAGGCACAGAGTCCCAGTCTGCCACAGTCTCCAGTTGTTCTTGGCGAGAGGAGCTGCACTACGCTGTGTCCTGTTTCTATTTCCACTAGCTGGGACTTTAAAAACCCCTCCTACGCACGGAGCGTGGCGTGGAGTCCAGGCACAGAGTCCCAGTCTGCCCCAGTCTCCAGTTGTTGTTCTTGGCAAGAGGAGCTGCACAACGCTGTGTCCTGTTTCTATTTCCACTAGCTGGGACTTTAAAAAACCCTCCTACGCATGGAGCGTGGCGTGGAGTCCAGGCACAGAGCCCCAGTCTGCCCCAGTCTCCAGTTGTTGTTCTTGGCGAGAGGAGCTGCACGACACTGTGTCCTGTTTCTATTTCAACTAGCTGTGACTTTGAAAATCCCTCCAAACCGCGGAGAGGAGTCCAGGTACAGAGTCCCAGTCTGCCCCAGTCTCCAGTTGTTCTTGGCGAGAGGAGCTGCACTACGCTGTGTCCTGTTTCTATTTCCACTAGCAGTGAATTAAAAAAAACCTCCTACGTGCGGAACGCAGCATGGAGTCCAGGCACAGAGTCCCACTCTGCCCCGGTCTGCCACATCACGCCTTCTCACTTTTCCAATAGCACATTTGGGCATCATGACTTTAACTGCTGAAGGACCCAAGACCCGATGGAAAACGCTTCCGCATCGACGTATGCTGACCCCGTGGACAGCCATGAAAGCCACTTCGGCCGGGTGTGAAAAGGTAAGCAAGTGTGTAAATTGGCTCTTACCCTTACCCTCATCATCATTGTCTAAAAAACAATCGCAGAGTCTCTGGCGGCATGAGTAGTGAATCTGAAAGTGCGGTCATTCACCCACCCTATCCATCTCAACAAACTCAGCACTCCTATGACTGTTCAGGTGCCCAAAACCGCACGCAAAATTGCATACCTGTAAACACAGGAACAGTCAATCATCAGTCAAGCCCGCACACCCAGCCTTCCTAATCCATCCAGCAACCGCACAGCGAAGTCAGTGAAAACGCAGAGGCACCTGCGGCAACTCCAAAAGAAAAAGTGCTTACCCTGTTATCACTACGCGAACTGGATACAATACCGGTTCCAACTATCAGCATCTAACTTGCCACAACTACATTCTAAGATGGCTGCGATCATTGATAACGGCGATAATTCTGATGCGTTCTATTCTTCCGTGCTCCATCACTGATGGTGAGCTAATCAGTGCAATTAACGCACCAAATGCTGATCCTCGGATTGCAAATATCAATGTTTGGGGGTCAATTGAAGGTGCCCCCCAAAAAAGCACATCCAACGAAAATGGAAATGAGACATCACAAAGTCCCTTTAACTAAGCCTTTCTTATACCATCTTCAACGTGTCTTCCCACTTCTCAAGTAGTTTTACCTGAGACAGGAGCCTCTAATGTGAACGCACAGGGCATTGATCGCGCATTCAACAAGGAAATGTCAAAGGACTTGTCCGAGTCAATTGCAGCAAAAAATGACATGAGTCCATGTGGCTCGGTCACAAACAACAGCAACTATAGCGACAGAACTGCAAATATGGTGGCGAAGTCAACCTGTGAGAGTCAGGAGTTGCCAAAAAATAACCAGACAAAGGAAAAAGGCAACCATAGTGCATATGCATGTCAAGTTCCTGAAGTGACATGAAAGTGCATTATGGTAACTTCAGGCACAGATTTAGATAACGCTGATGCCTCTGCTGCATTCCAAAGTTCACCTCAACCAACATCTAAAATGAATACTATGGATTTCAGCTCTATTGCAAGAGCATGACGCCAACAGCGAATTATTGAGCTAAAACTAAAACTAAACCACTCAACATTTAAGGAGCCAGAAATCTTGTCAATAAATGCGAGCACGCCGTGTCCTAAAATCAATAGTACTTCTGTGGAGGATCGAGCAAACAACAAACCACAAAACCTTTTGCAACTAGATGTCCAGTTCAACATCGAAAGCTTGCATGCATCATCGAATGGAAACGACTCATCTGCCCAAAACGAACCACAATTGAGTCTCTCTGTTGAAATCCTAACCCAGTTACACAACAATGTTGTAGCAGCCTCATCAATTGTGCTGCTTCCGTTCACTAAAGTATATGAATCACTGAATGGAGCAATCAGTGATCAAGGGGCAATGCTGTCCAACCTCGTAAATAAAATGGAGAAATGTGATCTTTTCACATGGTTCTTGCAAAAACAAATAGATCAGCAAGCTGACCTTTCTGTGCGATGGCAAGAATGCCGTCGCGATTTAGCCGCACAGCACCATTGCAAAAATGATAATTTAATTGAAAGTTTGTTAGAGGCGGTGAGATGGATGCGTCACCATACTAGAGAAGTGGAAAAGAAAGCACAGAACCAACGAGAATCCATCTTAACGGAAGACAGTCCACCCAAAACTATCTCCCAACAAAACAAAACCAAGCCTCCGAAGGTACATAGGAGGCGCTCTTCAAACGAGTCAGTGACAGACCAGGGCATAAGGCCAATCGCAACCACTAGCCTTAGTGCACAAACCCCGGCTCTGACTTCGGATGGCTTAACGACTTAAAAGGGAATGCAAACTAATGGTTCCGAACAAAACAAAGCCGGTAACATAGAAGTAAACAACCAGCATCCGCTCGAATGCACCACAAACGCAGCCAACCCTCTGCAATGCTTAGCTGATGCTCCACTCGCACCAGCCAATGCAAACAAGTGCTCAGCTTCCAACAAGCAACCTGAGGCAGTTGCATCAATGACGAAAATTAATAACCCACAATGTTCGTTCGACATCTTTAATGGCCCTGCTAAAACCATTGTGATGATTGGCAATTCCACAAGACCTTCTAGAGAAGTCAATAATGTCTCACTACGAGGAAAGAAAAACAATCAACAAGAGAATGTGCTTCCAAATGTGAAAACATTCATAAGGAACTTAACTACGCTGACAAAAACTGGCATGTTTGATCGCACAGCAGGCACAAGTAAGCGGGTTGCTCAGTCCATGACTGACCAAGGACCCAGCAAAGAAAACGGTCAACAAGCTAACAAACAAACAGCAAAACGTTGTTGTCTAGAATCCGATGAAATGAGTAATGCCAGCTCATCTGCCTCATCGGCGGTAGACTTATGCGACCTTTCAACTTATTCAGTTGAAGCTGAAGAGCCTGAAAAGTCCATAAAAAATGGCCTTGCTGCTGGATGTACAGGTCTGTCATGGACACCAGTAGCTGAAAACCTGAAACAACCAAAGGTACAATCCTCAAAAAAGTCAAATGAGAATGCCCCTAAAAAAGAAAATGATAAATCCTTGCAGACGTCAACGTCAACACTTGCTTCTAAGCTCAATCCAAAACTTACAACAAATCAGCGGAATAAAGGAGTACATTATTCATCTAGGGTACACCTTAGCAAAAGCTAAAAACATGACACTCGTCTTTGGAAATTGCGTCTCCAAAACACTCAAATTGATGACAACGAGGTTAACCTAAACAGAGCAAACGTAATGAAACTATTTGCCTGTATTCCTGTACTACGAACAATATCCCCTGAAGACATAAAAATTGTGGAGTACCCAACTGAGATAACGTCTGGTCAGGTACTACTGCACATTAGTAGTTCTGCAGTGAAAAAATGTGTTACTGCAAGCTATCGAGGAGCTACTTGTATTTGGATTTGACATAACACTGGAACCCGATCAAGTGACGCAAAATGGAAAATCGTGTCGACAGGACCGCGAAAACGAGGAAAAAATAGAACTACGACGAGCTAAACTGCGACTATCATTGTTATATCCTTCTGCTACTCGTAACAAGAGCACTAATCAAGGAGCACTCACAAGAACGAGAACAGGAATTCAATCATCAAATGCGAAACATCAATAACAATGATTGAAGAGGACCAATCCAGCCCAAATTGTGTTATCCTGGAACACACGAGGCGTTGTACATCTGTTTAATAACTTTGAGGTGCCGATGGACAACATTTTTGCAATATGCTTGCAGGAAACCTGGTTATGCGAGCCACCGACCCGTGATGAATTCAGCATTTTTCTAAACCCTGCTGGAAAAAAATGCCACTGGACGCCCCTTTCTCGGGCCTAGTTACCTTACTGAAAATACACAACTGGTTGATTCCCTCGGAGTCGTCAAATCCAAATCCCTTTGTACAAGGTACAATTGTGCAAATACCATCTACAAATAAGAATGAGAAACAACATCTATTACTAATAAACGGATATTGGAACCCTGCTATGATAATCACAACAAGCTTCATTAGTGCAGTAACAACACTAATTGATGAAGCAATATTGACTTACAATAATTTATCAATCATTGTTTGTGGTGATCTAAACTGCAGCTGGTTCAAATATGACTGAAAAAAATACGAATCTGCAGATTCCAGCTAATGCGGTAGCAAACAGAGGACAAATGTGGTCCGATGCTCTTGCAATCAGGAATTGCACAATGGTAAAGGGCAATACCAAAGGCGACCAGCCATGCAACCCAACGTGGCGAGGATCGTGTAGTCGAAACACTTTGGATTACATCTGGGCCTCACATAACGTCTTCGAAAGAGTGGCTTGCCTAAATGTAATTCCAATGTCTAACAGTGATCACGACCTGCTACGCCTTGTCTGGGAAGTAGACTGGGGAGAGCCAACTGTCATGTCTGATGTGCAACTTGCCTCAAATGCGGCGGGCAACCGTTTGTGGATCGACGGGCCACAAATTGAAAGACTACGATCTGAATTAAATCGATTGAACAACGTGGACTATTCCCCTTTGCTGACAGACTTCAAGATGACAATGGCATCTTCAAGAATAATCGGTCACACTTATGGACATCTGTTCAGCAAAGACATCGTCCAAGCAAAAAAGGAACTAAGGAAAGACCTGAGACAGATAAAGAAAATGAAGATGCCAGCTGAATTTAAAGTCACCAAAGTGAAAGAAAGACGCCAGGCCTATCGGCATTGGCTTAAGTCTCACGCTGTGTCAATCGAACAAAATCGTGCCGAACTTATGTTGCAACTATTGATTACAAGAAACACGCGTGACATTTGGGTTATACTAAACAAAGGAAACACAAAATCTCTACCGACAACCACTAATCCAATTACCAGTGTGAAATGGGTCGAGTATTTTGAGGGAATCTATAAAAAGCCAACAGATGAAACTCAATCCGAATCACACAACCCATCCTCGATGTGGGACATAACTCCATCAAGAGATGAAATTGAACTGGCAATACAAACCCTGAACAGCTCGAGATCTGCCGGCCCAGACCAAATTTCAAACATTATGCTGAAGAAACATAAGGAACACTGGGCAAAGTTTATTGAATGTCTATTCTGCAAAGTGTCCAAAGGCAAGTTCATTCCAGAGTCATGGCTAAAGGCAATTGTGGTCCCAATTTACAAGAAGTGCAATAGAGACGATCTGGCGAACTATCGTCCTATTTCCCTTCTTGACACAATTGGGAACATCTTTGGCTCTTTCCTTCGTAAGAGGCTTGCCGCATGGGCAACAGAGTCAGGGATAACTGACATTCGACAAGCAGGTTTCACCGAGAGAGTGGGAGTCGAAGTGAACTTATTATTGTTGAATGTCTTAAAGCTGGAGGCCTAAAGGGGCAAAGAGAAATATTTTATTTGCATTTATAGACCTGAGGCAGGCCTTTGACACAATAAATTGTGAGAAATTGTGGTCTAAACTAACAAAGTGGAATCGTCCACCTTCAATTCTGGAACCACTAAAAGCACTTCATCCTAAAACTATGGTGCAAATAAGGTTGAATCAACAAGGTGATCTGAGCCTGCCAGTAACCACCCATAAAGGTGTCAAGCAAGGCTGCCCTTTGGCAGCTGAATTGTTCAAACTATTCATAGCTGTCTTGCCTGTGTGGCTAGACACAGTCCACTGCTTTCCTCCCAAGATCAACGGAACACCAATCAAATGCCTTGTCTATGCAGATGACGTGGTGCTGACTGATTATACTCACATTGGTCTGCAGCGTCTCTTGAATCGTGTATATGAGTATATTGAAACAAATGAGCTTATGATAAACGCAGAAAAAACAAAGATCATGAGCATTGGACAAGTGCTTACAAGAAAAGACAAACAATTCAGATGGTCTATTGCAAATTATGCATTAAGCACTGTAAAGTCCATAATATACCTTGGCGTGATGTTCAATGACTCTATCTGCGAAGCAGCATGGACTAAAGAACTAACTAATAGAACAATCAAACTTGGTCTACAAGGAGCAAAGATCAACAACAAATATGGGAAATTCACGATTGCCCCAATAATGACGTTCTACCTTCAGAAATGTATTCCAACTATCGTGTTTGGTGCTGAAGCAGGTTGGAATCTTGACCATCGTCTTTGGCAAAGATTAGAAGGCATGTATTGGAGACGAGCCCTGAGGCTCCCCCATTACATCTCAGTAATTGCGCTGAGACATGAATTGGCCATTAACTCTCTCCACATGATAATTATATGGAAATCTCTTGCCACCCTGACGAAAATGTACCTTGGTGAAAAGATTCCCGCATATAAAATATTTGCGATTGGAAACAGAGATGATATCCAAACTAACACAGATGTGGAAGCTAAAGTTAGATGCCATCATGGAAGCTGCTAGCATAAGCAGATCGGAGTTACTAGATCACCCGCAACATGCAAAAAAAAAAATTTGAGATCTGGGACTGGATTTCGAACTCCGAAAAACACATGAAACTAAAAACTGCTCTTCCTTTAGCACTAAGTGAAATCAAACTACATAACCAACCGAAGTACTTATTAGACTGTCCGTCACGTCATCACAGAAACCAATTCCTAAGATTCAGGCTAAACACCTTGAATAATAGGGAAATGCTCTGGATACGACGGAATAAGGATACGACTGATAATAAATACAGATTCTGTGGTACTGGAGAAATTGAGTCCTTAAAGCATCTGATAACTGCCTGTACTGGCACCAACAGCCAGCGGATTCTGCATTTGAGTAGCTTCAAACAGCAAAACAATGACATGGACGAATGGTGGGCCTATGTAAGTGCTGGCAGGAACATCATGCTATCATGCAGGCTAATTGACTACCTCGATATGATCCTGAGCGACAAATAGTCAGCGACTGGTGAAAGGAAAATCAGAGGAAAAGAAAAGACCTACTGCAAGGAAGCATAAGTGTCATGAAATAGCCTAAAGAAATGTAACGAATGTGGACCTTGACTTAGACTTTGAGAACGACTTGGGAATGAACATGTAAATGACGATGGTTTACTAATGTAACAAAAGTTCAGTATTGATTTGTTGAACTGAAGTTTTACTAAAATAAAGAAATAAAAATAATAATAATAAATAGCTCCGTATTGGGATGAAAGATGCATCATATGGGCCAAAGGAAGGTGTAATTCACCCTACCGAACTCAGAGGAAAGGGGGCGGCAACTCAGAGTTTAATGGCCCAACTCCATACCAGCTTTCAAAATGGCCTTCTGGAGGAACTTGACCTCGATGTCCTCGGTCTCACCGAGACATAGTTCACTGCCAGCTCCGTCGCAAGCTTTGACACTCTCCGCCCTGATAGCTGCAAGATTCTCTGCGCTCCCAGGTCCAACCGTTCCGGAGGGGAGGGGGGTAGCCCTGATCTTCCTCGAGTGGATTCCTGCCTCTGTCATTCCCACGCAGGCCTACTCCTCTTTCGAATGCCTGGTCTGCAGGCTCTCTCTCCTAGCCATTCCCTTATCTTGGTGACTATCGGCCACCTGGTCTGATCTCCTCCTTCCTCTCCGAGTGGGTGGACCTCTCCTCCTCACTCTTGGTCTCGACCACTCAACTCCACCTGGGTGCCTCCTGTCCTTCCCCTGGACTCTTTTGCGACCTCTGCGACTCTCTCTCACACTCTATTCTCCCCTCTGGCCCGACTCACTCTGCAGGGCAAACTTTGGATGTTCTGATCTCCTCAGACCTTCCCCTTTCTGACCCTCTCAGCACTCCTCTCTCCTGGAGTGATCAATTTCTCCTCTCCTCCCAGCTCACCCTCTCTACCCCTCAGGCCAAGCAAACCCCCATCATTGCCACCCACCTTCTCGGTCATCTGACCTATGAAGCGCATGTCAGTTGAGGCTTTCGCTGCCACTTTCTCGCCCCCCTCCCCCTTTGGCTGACTCTCACCCTGACACAGCCCTTTCCATGCTCCGCTCTGCTATATCTGATTCTCTTGATATTCTTGCCCCTGCCATGAGGATCTGCCTGAATCCCAAAGCCAAGTGCAACTCCTGGTATGACTCAGACCTCGTCACACTTAAAAGCAAGTGCAGGGTGGCTGAGAGGAAATGGCGTGCTTCATGTACATCCTCTGACAAACTGGCCTGCCGCCTTCTCCAAAGGCAATACCGGCTCTCTGTCCTCACCAAGAAGAGAGTGCATATCCAAGCCTGCGTCTCTGCGGCATCTAACAACTCGGCTGAACTCTTTAAAATCTGCAAGGAACTGGCCAATCCTGCCGCAGTCTCTACCTCTCCTGTCCCTTCCGAGGCCCTCTGCACGGCACTGGCTTCTCATTTCATCTCTAAAACTCAGGACATCCTGTCCTCTCTCTCCTCCTCTCCCCTTCCTCCCTCTACTCCCTACTCTTCTTCTGGCCCTTCTGCAGCCACCTCTCCTCCCTCCTTCTCTACCTTTCCCTTGTTCTCCACAGACAAGTTTTCGAGACAAGTCCGATGTATGAAAGTTTCGTCAAAACAGGTTCACCCCTGTTCCTCCAAAACCATCAAGGACCACATCGACTCCTTGGCTCCTGCCCTGGCCGACTTCTGCAACCACTTGGCCACAGGAGTATTCCCATCCCCCCTGAAGCACTCCCTTGTGCACCCCTTCTTAAGAAACCCTCTGCCGACCCTTCCTGCCCGGCTAACTATCTCACAATCACCATCACTCCATTCCTGGGCAAACTCCTGGAAAGACTGGCTATCTCCCAGCTCAATCTTCACTCTGAACCTGTTGGTTGTATCCATGACCATCAGTCTGGCTTCAGAGCCGCCAGAAGCATGGAAACTGCTCTCCTGAACATCTGTGAAGACCTGCTCTCCAACCTTGACTCCAACACCCCCTGTGTCATCATCTTACTTGATTTATCCTCTGCCTTTGACATGGTTAACTATGCCATCCTGCTGAACCGTCTCCGTGACAACCTTGGGATCACCGGCCAGGCCCTGGCGTGGCTGACTTCTTTCCTTTCTGACCGACCCTCCCAGGTTCAACTTGAGTCCTTCCTCTCCTCTATCTTTATCTCTACCTGTGGTGTTCCCCAGGGGTCTAACCTCTCTCCCTGGCTGTTCAACCAATACCTGGCACTTCTTGCCCACCGTGGGTCCCTTTTGATCCTCTAAACAAGGCACTCAATTGATAGGGCAAAGCACATTGTGGAGAGAGAGACTATGTCATTTCTTTCTGCAGCCTTTCATATTTTCTCCTCTGACCATGCTCTTCCATCTTTCTCTATTATCCCTCCAGTAATCACATCTCCTCACCAGCCCTAGTGGCGTTGTGTCAAATAAAAGGGCTTATGTAATAAATAAACCATCACCAAATCCTTACAACTAAGTACCAAAACAGTGTGGAAAAGGGCTTCAGTAAAGAAAGAAGTGTTCACAAATAATAATTCAGGATGTGATTGCCAGGGGTCTCCCTCCCCCACGTTTTGAGCACGGGACAAAGTTGATCTCCTGAGCACAGCACATGCTTGGGCTTTCCCAGCAAGAGCCGACAGTTCAGTATCAGCTATCAGGTTCTTTGATGATCAAGTATCTTCTCAATAAAAAGTCTCTTGCCTTTGAGGCCTGATGTATTCAACAAACAAAACACAAAGTTTAGTTCCACGTATACTTTGGGTGATGGCTTCACCCCTGGGTCTCCCTCTTCCTGGCATAGTCCCTTCAAAAAATCATATTCAACAAATCGACTAAATAGTTCCTTTTTCAATGAACTTTGGGTGATGACTTTGCACCCCGGACCGACCTCTTTCAGGCTTGCACCTGTTTCAGACATTAGCCTCCCTCCTTTAGGTTCACTGTGGCTTTTCTTACTTTCATGCATCTTAATGTCTTTTTAAACACTTCTTCGGGCTTTGCCCCTTTTTGTCAGCTTGCCTCTGCCGGGTTCACTCTCGCCAACTTTTACAGACAGTTCACTGTGAACACCCCTCAGTCGGGTTTACTAGGGTCAGCACACTGTTCATAGGGAATTCAGACCTCACCCCTTTTCGTTAGCATCCCTCTGCCGGGTCACTCTTGCCAACTTTAACAGACTGTTCATATGCTCATTTCACCAAGTGGGACTCATTTTCCTTATCTTCACAATCATATGTCGGTCAAAGACTTTCGACGGTACAGAGTATTTTACAAGACCCCTGTATGACCATTTTGACTCTTTCCAAGGGCTCCTGGTTATGGTAGTTTCTACCATCTGGTAATCGCCCAGAGTGTCCTGCTTGAGCACCCAAGTGGTGCCGTCCTCCTCTATTGCTGGTTTTCCACCTCTTTCCTCAATCATATCTTTGGGCCTTCAAAGTTCAAATCAGCCGTTGGCTACTCTTCGTTCAACACAGTTCGGTTTCTTATCGATTCTCTCCTCAATACACTGGCTGTGATGAACCGCTTGCCTTTCTTTATCGTTGTAGCCAAGGTTGGTACCACCGAAACCAGTGCCCTTCCCCGGCTTGGTTATCAGCGGACGAGAGTCTCGCGTACCGTAGACATCTGCGCAACACACGCTGGCTATTGTTTGCGGTCTTATAATTCCTTCTGCTGAGGTTTCACAGGACTTGTTTGGAAAGGGCAAGGTCGCTTCTTACCTTGTCACCCTCGCTGTATGCGCTGTCTTTCTCCTCCACTTGAACTGCTGCGCTGGGTCAGCTCTTACGTTGTGAAGTCTGCCTTGCTCATATTGTGCTCTCTTGCTCCACCTTTTAACCCTGTGGGGAAAGGAAAGGGCCATCAGGTGTGTGTGATTTTGGTCAATTGCCTGACTTTGCCAGACCCTTAGGTTGGGACATGTCAGATGAATAGCTCCAGAATTAGTCTGTTGTCTTTCATGTTGTGCGAAGGTGTTCATGTCGGAAAGGGGAAAAGTTAGAGGGTTCGAGTATCCAACAGGATATAGAGAAGAAGAGGTGTTGTGTGTGGAACAAAGAGGAATTACCAGGATTATTGTCAGAAAATAAACAGGGGGTTTTATGGGAACAGTAGTGTTTTGTCTGAGCAGGTTGGGAATGCAGGAAATGATAATCAGAGGGACGGAAAAGGAATGACCGAGAGTATTCAGGTAGGCACCAGAAACCCAGGGATTTTGGGAATTATGGTTTTCGAGGGCAACAGGGTTTGGGCTCCTAGTTTGTTTACCAGAGGTGTAGGGGTGGTTGGATTTTATTAAGGGAGCTTCTTCGAGTGGAAGGGAGTCTGATGTGGAATACCCAAAGAAAATCTCAGGGACCTCGTCCTCTTCTCCTTCTTCTGCCATGTAGTACCACGTCTCACCTGGGGCATTTCCCCGAGAATACCTCTAGGCTCCCCTACCCAGGTCATCCTCCATCGCTCGTCCACCCCCAGGGTTGAGATCTGAGAGTGTGAGCCCACCCCAGACCACCTGAATATGGGATTCCAGAGGCTTACTCAGGAGAATACCCTCAGGTTTCTCACACTACTCATTGCAGGTACTACAATGTTCTCTGTTCTGGCGAGATGGGATGCCCCCACAAAGACACGTCATTCTATATAAACCCAGAAACACAGTGCCATTGCTTCTCTGCACAGAGGCAGTGAGCCCACACAACCAGATTTGTTGAGGTACTACATGGTTACTGGGTTGTCCATCATGATTAGCACAGTCATGCCTTGAACAGAGGAGGCAGCAGAGCCAGCCAGTGCACCTGCAGCTCCATCAAATTGATGTGCTCTCAAGCTTCAGTCAGAGACCAGCTTCCACTTATCATAAGGTCTAACAAGTGAGCCCCCCAGCCCTTCAATGATGCATCCATGAACACAACCAGTTAGGCCCAGTCTTGCCGAAGCAGTGACCTTCTCAGTAAGTTGTTTTGTAGGGACTATGCGAAATCTGGAGACACATTGTCAGAGCCTGCAAAAGGTCTTACATGCCACCCTGGAACTGAGACCAGTGACAACTAAAGTAGCCACTCGAGCAAATGAATGCGCAACTTGACTTCCTGAACCACTAGAATGAAGAAGGCCACATAAATGCAGGAGGGCAGAAGCTGGAACCAGCTCCTTGGACTGAAAGACAGACCATGTGGAAGATGTTCAGCAATCAATCTTCGGGAGGGAAAGCCATGCGTAAGCAAGTATCCAAAGCTGCTGCGTTGAACTGAAGGGACTGGGATGGCATGAAAAGGGACATCTTGAAGTCCCGGAAGAAGCCCAGAATGTGCAACTGGCTGCATGTGACGAACAGATGTGCTGAAACCAAGTCCGGGGTGTAGGCTTCGATGAGCCAGTGATCCAGGTAGGGGAAGACATGTATACTTTTCCTCCCGAGCTGAGCTACCACCACTTCCAACAGTTTGTTGAAGACCCTAGGTGCCAAGGGAAGGCTGAATGACAGAACACTGAACTGGGAGGCCCGACTACAAATCTCAGGTACCTCCTGCGCTTATGTTGGATTGGAAGTGGGTGTTCTGTAAATCTACACCCTACAGTTTGAGGGACTGAAGGATCTGGGCCAAGGTGACCAACTTATCTTTGCACAGGTAAAAATTCAAAACCTCTGATCCAAGATGAGAAGCATGCCCCTGTCTTCCTTCAGAAGTAAAGGAGGTACCAGTCCCTCCGTCACTCTGAACAGAGTAGCAATTCCAATGCATCCTTTGACAAAAAAGGGTGTGTCTCCACCAGCAGGATAGGGGCTGCAAGCAGCGATGGGCTTGAAGGAGAGGGGTCTGGTGAACATTGAGCAAATAGGAGGCAGTAACCCGGAGTAAATGACCTGTCAGAACCCAAGCATTGGAAGTGGTGTGACACCACTGTTCACCGAACAGAACTTTCCTCCCACCCACCTAGGTGAACTGGATGAAGTGCCTTTCACAGAGGATTTGTCCTAGAGGCTGCTGTAAGGAAAGCTAAGGCAGCAAAACACCCTCTCTGGGTTTCACAACCTATTCCCTGCCAGGGGTGGGAGATGTACTGCCGCTGCCATTTGCCAGAGGGTATCTGACACCTACCACTGTGGGGCGAACGAGATGAAGGGACAAAAGCCCTCCATCTCCTCTACAAGTTCACTGCTGCACCAGAGACGGCACTCAAAGATCAAATAATGACTTGATTAGTGCGCAATACTCATTGATGGCCCTTAGGGCGAGGCTGCTGGACGCAAACACCTCGCATGGCCAGGCGTCCAGCCTCTTGCTCGACCTGTCCGGAGGCAGTAAGGGGAAAGAAGTAGTTTTAAGGCCTACCATTGTAGCCTTTACCACCAAACACTTTGGCAATGCCTGGGCAGAGAGACAGCCCTGCATCCAAAGGAGCCAGATGTTTTTTCACAAGGCCCCTGTCCACTGCTGAGACCGACGCCCGTTTCTCCCACAAAACCACCATTGGATAAAAAGAAAGCAGGGTCTCACATGGAGGACCCTCATCAGAATATGTTCAATTCATATTGGACCTGGGGTTTGGATGGTGCTGAAAAACCAAGTGTTTCCATTATTTTGGCCATCACTCTCTGAAAAGAAGAATGAGGTCTCCCTCCCCCTCCGAGCTATTCAGATGGGGGGTTCACTGCAGTCTTGGAAGTATGGATTATCTCTAAACAAGAGGCAGCTTTTTTGACTCCTAATGACATTGGAGTTCCTGTTTTTTTACACACTCCCTAAGATTCATAAGAGTTTGACACAGCCCCCCCAGGTCGACCCATAGTGTCAAATAACAGTACCATCTTAGAATCACAATATACTGATTTTATCCTCAAACAAAAAAATTCTGAAATGATATTGTACACGAAAGACACTACCCACATCATTAATATGGTGGAAGGGCTGCCTTTTGATCAAGAAAAAGATGTGCTAATGAGTTTGGATAGAGAATCTTTATACATCACTATCCCACAGAGGCAAATGTTAGCCATATTGAGTGAACATCTAGAAATTAATTTTGCCTCTCTTGAAGCAGAACATAGAGAATTCATCACGTGGTGCACAGAAGGTTCTAAGCTGAAAACTGTCTTTCACTTTAAAGACAACTTGTACCAACACATTGAAAGCACTGTGGGGTCCACCGTGGCCCCCAATTTGACCAATATAAATGCAAATAACTTTGAGAAACTGTACATCAATACCATTGATAATCAATTTCAACAGCATATTCAATTGTGGAAACGTACATTGATGATGTGTTCACCATTTGGGAAGGACTACCAGATAAGATCACAGACTTTCTGCAATGGCCAAACAACCTGGATTGACAATTACATTTCGTTCATACCATCAGTGAGTGAGAGACCGCTCTTCTGTATATTTCTTAAGATTCCATCCTAAATCTCTCAGGGAAAATGTACCTTTCAGTCGGTTCATAAGGCTCAGACACAATAGCACTGATTCAGCACGTTTACAACAGGCAGCAGAAGAGCTAACCCAAAAACAAAGGGCAAAGACATACCCTAGAATAATTATACGTCAAGCTCACAAACATGCCATCAATAACCCAATGGAAGCTCTATTGGAACATAGAAACACACAATGCACTAATGGTCATTTAGTGTGTGTCTCTACATATCATCTATACTTTAAAGTAAATGAATGGATTAAAAAATATTGGCACTTTTTACAAAACGGTCCACTTGAGTTACGGGTACCTTTGTTTCCTTTAAAAAATAAAAAGCAGAAGCATTAAAAACGTCATATCAAGAACTGACACATATCAAGAAAGCACAACACCCCATCCTGCCATCACTGAACTTTGGGGTCTCCCCAAAATAATGGAACATTCCCCCTGAGGCAATTGCAGTATGTGTTATCTAACAACTAAATCCACTCAGATCGATTTAAGATTAGACCAACCTTGGCACGAGAGAACCTTTATTAATTGTAACAGTGATGGTTATATATCATGTAATGTGCCTGCGCCAAAAAAACGTGCATTGGTATGATTACACGAAAGATTTGTACCAGAACTATAGAGCAGAGAAACTGCATAAGAACTAAGAATCAAAATGCAGCCTTAGTTGAAAATCTTTTGTCCCACAACCATGGGACAATGATTTTACTTGGACAATACTTCTTCATTTGCAAGGACCAAATGCCCGAAAAGGATTACTGTAAGGGGGGCAATCTTTAAAGCAAAAGCCATATATATGGCTTCAATGAAGAGATTCATTGATACATTTAATTCTGCCCACAAAATCATTTTGAAAACATTGTTTTCGTGGGAAGTTATAGTTCATGGCACTTCCGTATTGAAATCACTTGACATTTTGGTGCAATTGGCAGTTTTAACTAACCTTTGGAGTTTTTTTATTCACGCAGGACTGGTGTTCAACTTTAGTATCTCAGTTGCATCAGTACAGGCACCATAAAGTACCTGTAAAGAGACACGCACGTTGGTTTCGGGATCCCATGGAGTCCTGTTGGAATTCAGGCACTGCACTCTGACCAGTTTGGCTTGTGCAGAGAGATCCTAACAATACTCTGAATCTGGGAAGTATCTATGTGTAGGGGGAAGCACATGGCAGCCTGGCCATTTTTTGGATTCACAGTATTTATCCTTAGTGACTTAGTTATCGACAGCCATATCTCTCTTATGATTTCAAAACACAGAGTGTGGTGTTGGGATTGTGCTACTTTGTCAAAATAAGTTGGACATCTTGGTGTCATTTATGTACCATAGGCTTTAGCACAGTGTATAATAACTCATTTGTGCGTTCACAATGGGATATGTTTCTCATGTTTCAGTGTAAAAACACAAAATGTACACAAAACATTTACAGATGTTAAAATATGAATAAAAGCACCTTAGAATTAGTCTAAAAAAATAGACGAGTCATTGAGGGTAATTCTGTTTGTTAAATGTGTATATTTTATCTACCTGGACATTTACTGCCTTAATTGTGGCAGGTGATTCCAAAGAGGCTTTAAGTTTCTTATTAACAGATTGCAATGATGGAGTATCCTGAGCCACTGGTTTTGTTCCTTCTAATATCAATGAAGTCTCTTTCCTCAGTTTCTTGATGCACGTCTATATTAAAGCATAGACCAGCATATTTGGACAATGCTATTTCGGTTGCTTGTTACTCAGTTGGGTAATCGAACGCCGTAGGTTCTGTGTCATCCGGGGCCTCTATTAGATACTTTTGTGGGGCTTGGACATGGGTTATAAGCCCCCAACAAAGTACTGTGTATGTGTATGAGACTATGTCCTCTGGCTGTTCTTCATAGCGTCATACTATTCTAGTCTTTGACGACGTAGTCTCCTGGCCTATATGTGGTATATCCTTTTTCCTCCCTGCACTTACTTCTCTTTCTTTGTTAAGTAGGCGCACATTGGCTGAGGTTTGCTTAAGAGCTTTCTCCTGGCAGCAGGGTGTGTCCTTGTCTATGTCTTATATCCCCTCGTTGCCATGTGCTAACTGTTCCTCGACATCTCGCTCACTATATGCTTCTATCT
Organism: Ambystoma mexicanum; assembly: GCF_040938575.1. NCBI lineage: Eukaryota > Metazoa > Chordata > Amphibia > Caudata > Ambystomatidae > Ambystoma > Ambystoma mexicanum. Next base: position 410,816,783 of record NC_090929.1, read on the forward strand.
TCTCAATGTTCCTGGGATCCACTTCTCCCTTGAAGGAGTATGTGAGACAGTGTGTCTCAAATATTAGTATACACTCCTGTGTGTGAAATTGATAAGAGTTGCCTTAAGGGGGTCAATAAAAGGTGTTTAAAAAACATGTACATCCTTGGGCGATTGTCTTTGTCCTGTTTTAGGAATGTCTTCTCTGTACTAGACGTTTCTAAGCCAACGCTTTCAGCAGTCTGTTTTTAAGAGCCTACTGCTTCTGTATGCCTTTTCAGCATCTGAACTTTCGATGCTCTGTTTGGGTGTCGTCATAGGAGAAGAATTTCTGCTGAATGACATTAGCACAGAAAGAAACATGTTGGGTTGGGGAAATTGATGCTGTTGTAGGTTGCATTGTAAATCACAGTGTATTGCGTTGTTCTGATTATACTAAATATTTGTTTGTCGCTTTCCTGTGATGATCTGTTGTTCCTAATTGTAATGAACATAGATTGTATTTTAGAGTGTTGTTTCATATTTGAGATTCAGATGTTATAATTGGATGATATGAGTGTGATGTTAGGTTGTCTGATTGAGTGTAAATTAGGTATGTCTGGAGAATGTTTTCCGGGAGAGTATGAGAATATTGTGTTTAATTAAATAGGTCAATTGTCTTTTTGACATTTTTTAATAAGTGCATTTATGTCGGCACTATTGATGATTTTTAGAAAATTTGAACAAATTATTGTGATGTGTTTTTTCTACAATTTAATAAAAATGTTTATATTTCTATGTGTTCAGTGAAGTGAATTAAATAGTTTCACATCACAAGATTTTGCATTTGGACACTACGCTAACTCATGGTTTGGATTGATGAGATAATGGCCATATAGACGTGTGTACTTCTTTCAAGCTCACCCACAGAAACACTTGTTCTATGATCTTTTATGTTTAAGCAAATATAACGGTTCTTTCCAGGTTAGATCACAGAACAGAGATAGACCTGGTATCCCCTGTCACGGCTGTTTTTTGCTGGAGTCCCTTTGGCACCACGTTTGAAACTGTTTCCCGGACATGTTCTTTATGGCGCTATTGTTTTGAAACTGGTCTTTTGGAGCCATCTGTTTAGCCACCATGTTTGTAGCCTTACTTTTCGGAGCCATCTCTTTTGGCCCTATGTTTGGGTTTAACCGCACCCTGCCCCTCTGGGACATGTTTAGGTGTGGTGTGCTTCTGTTTTGTTTTCTCAGCATCCATTCTTTTAGTGCCGTTTGAAAGTGTTTAGGTGCTGATTTTTGCTACACCCATTAACTGGTAAGGCTAGTGCCCTTGACTTCTTCAGCCACCGTTGGTTTATTAGCCCCTTCAGCTAATAGGAAGGCATGCAAATCGTCCCAAGCTCCCTGGAAATGGTGCCTGTTGAATCTGGTCGCTATGGGTTCCTCTTTCCTCTGTTCCTCTGAGTCCACCTTTCCTCACCGATTCCACCACCAGAACATCCTTGTGCTGACCGGCCTTCATGGCATAATCTGCCCAGTGTTGGATGGGCCAACTCTTTAAAGTTTTTGCCATAAAATTCTTACATGCAAGGCAGTAGTTTTCAGTGTCGTCTCAAGCCAGCATTGATTGCATACTCTGTAGGTATCAAGTCAAGGAAACCTATTACACTGCGGGCAACACCTATGGCGTTCTCTCAAGGCGAGGAATCTGTATGGGGGAGTGCTGTCCAAGCGAAACAATCAGTATGCTAGTCATTCTCTTGTTGATACTATCTGGTCCTGCTTCACGGTGCAGTCAGATTCAGCTTTGGGATTTCCCAATAGTCAGTGCTGTAAATTTGCTAATAATTTATAGATAGCGTTTTCAATTATTCCTATGCAATACTTAATACATGTATTTCTATTTTTCAGTATTGCTTGTACTTTGGTACCAGCCCAACAGCTCCTAAGAGCGTAGACCTAATGCTCTGCTACATTACTCATTTAGAGAGTTTGGTCTAACTTGGTAAATATCATAGTTATCTCCTCACATGTGGGCTGTGGAAAAACCTCTTTAACAGTATCCCAACCCCAGGGTTAAACAATGCTAAGGGAGGCTGGAGACAGAGGCCCTGATTTTGATGGGGGATATGCTGACCTTAGAATACTTGGGTATCTCGGTTACTTTAACATTGCACCAAATATTTAAGGAAATGGTAAAGTGACATAGACTTGGCTTGTGCTGAATTGTTCACTTTGCGGGACACATCAAACTCATGATTAAGAGACAAAGATGGGGCATGTTGCAAGTAGGAACAAAGATATCAACATTTCCAGGCAAACCTGTGCCCTCTGGAAAATGTCATTCAAATTGTTCAGGTCTGTCAGATGGTGCTAGAGTTAATCATAGCTAGTCTTAGTGCTAACACGCGTATCATATTGCACAGAACAGTTTTAGGTTTAGGTTCTGTTGGGAAGGGGGAGCAATCGTCCCAGGCTCCCAAGAGGTTCAGAGTGCGGCAGAGGCCTAACAGTGTGCTGTAGATGCTTGAGGAGGTTATAGGGTGAAGGGGGGCGTCAACAGAAGCTGCATTATGGGTAGATTATTATGTGACTGGGTGTAGATTACATAAGAAATAGAATGCCACCTTAGGAAAAAGAAGCCATATTGAAATCGAGGCCTACCACTGCGCTGCAGCCAGGGCAGTAGGCTCAAGTCATGAATGTGCAAATAAGCCTGTGTATGCAGGAGTGGGTTAACGTCAACAGCGGGGAGAACGACCAGGGCCACAGCGATTCATAAACCTTGCATTGTTGCACACTGGCAGCATTTGTATCCCAGAAAGAATGCACCCTGCAAGTCCATGTGGGGGCTGGGAGCTCACAACAAGAAGGAGGGCATGAGCCTCTGTCCTTCCCGAGTCCCAACTCTAAGTTATACTGCCCAGATGCCCTCATCCCAAGACCCCAGCATTCCAAGGTACAGTCCCAGGCCCAGAACACCGACCATAAAGCTGTTGCATCACCAATCGATCAGAACAGATCAGAGAGAAGGGGCAGGCTGCCCCCACTATCTGGTCATGTGATTTGTGCTGCGAGGTGCCGGGTCGGGAAAAGCAACAAACCTAAAACCAGGCTGTGATAGAGTTGGGGTTTGTAAGATATAGTGACCTCGAGCGTAACCTCCGTGCCCATATCTGCGGTACTAGGTGCACGTTAGGTTACAGATAGAGAATGCAATGTTTTGTATCCCTAATTGGCAATTAAATATCTTGACTTCCCGTGACGTGCAATGAAGAAGCCCACGTGAAAGAAGATGGACAAGAGAAGTTGGGACCAATGGTCTGGCATCCCTTATGGAGCAAGTTGTATATGTATAAAGTCTCACCAAACAGCTACTTGGATTTGTAACCCATGTAAATTATGTCAATGACACTGCTGTGTGTCCTTATAACCTGTTGCTCATGCTGTTTTCGTCAGAGCGCTCTGTGGCAGCAGAGTTGTTTGATGGAGCGTTTCTACCTTTTTGTGAAAATAAACCTTGTTCTCCTTGCAAGAGGTGTGCTGGGGCATTTTCCCTAGTGGGTTATATTTTTTCTGGCGTGAGCATTTTCTCTACACTTTTGGTGACCCTGACGTGATCCCAGTGACCCCCATGAAGACGGATGCTTCCAGGCCGCACCTATGGATGCGCCGCGCCCACCTCAGTGACCAATCCCAAGGGCGCAACCTGTACTGGTGTACAGGAGCTGTTTTCCAGAATTCCTGTCTGCTCTTTGGAGCGGGCGCGCAGCTCCTAGGAGGGTGCAGGCCGTTATTGGGCCCCCTGATGGAGGAGCTCGGGTGAACACGCAGATGTAAGTACACCTCTTGCGGTGACAACAACTTGGGTTGACGTTAAATGGGAAACGGAAAAATGGGGTAGCAGTGTGCGGGTTTGTGTGTGGGAGGGATGGGGCGTGCAAGTATTAATGGGCGGGTAGGTTCCATGTAATAATGTCCCCTGACAAAAATGTCACTGTTTTTTGTGGAGACATTATTACATTGAACATGCGGGGGACACCGCCGAATTATTTTTTTGCAAGGGGAGCAGCAAATTATTTTTTTGCAAGGGGAGCAGGGGACATCCCTGCAACCCATCCCCATACTTAACGTCACCATATATAATGTCGCCAGGCTTTTCCCAGTGACATTAAGTATGGGGACATTATGTATGGGAACATTATTACCCGATACCGAAGGGTGCGAGTGTGAGCTTATTGCGCTTTGGAACGTGCATTTGGTAATGGATGGGATTACACAAGAATAATTCTGAGTCCACATAACCGGAAAACTCCAGAATATGGCAAATTCTATTTTATTAACAAGCATCTAAAACAGGGAGGTTACCGCGAACATCAAAGGACGTACGATCAGCCGCTCCATGATTTCCACACAAAATATGGTGCTTATACTAAATAATGCATCAGAGTGACATCATACTATGTGGCAATAGTGAAAAACCTATCAAGGGTCGGGACTGGTTAAGGGAAACATCTAAGTATACATTTCTATAGGAGCTAGGATTGTTTTTGGCGGCCCGTTATCAGGTGGACAACTTATGACTACCTCTATTTCAGAAATATTAGATACACAGTTTCTCATTGGTCTTCAAACTAGAAAGCCCTTTGTTATATGGACTAATACAATTGGTTGGCATGCTTGTGCCATGTCTGGAATATTCAGTTAATTTAGCAGCACGTAAGCCCAGACCCAGCTACAGGGATATAGGACATTAAGCTACCTCACCACCCAATTAGCCCAGCATCGCTCATCACCCATGCCTTCCACCATGAAACTGTCTTTGTACTTGGCCTTGCAGAGTATCCTTGTCTTTGAGAATACACAGGAGTGAGGGCACTCGCTATCGTGTCTGGAACTCCATTTCCATCCTTGGCTCACGTGAAAGCAGACCACAATCTGGTCCCTTTTGCAGATTTTAAATGCTCTAATTGAATCAAAACTTGCCATCCTTTGTGTTCTTTCATGCACATTAAAGTAAGAAGGTTCATCCACTGCACACTCCTTCAGAGTAGATAGCTGACCTCGATTTCTTGAATCTTGACTTTATACCAGGCAGCCTCACCACATAGCTCCATGAACCTGCTATTCTGTTGCAACACAACTTTTCCATTCCTGCTTCATGGTTTCTGTCTTACTAAATTCATGATACCAATGTCCAGTTTTAGTACAATGGCGGTTTCACCTGCATTCTATTCACTACTCATAGCTAGCTTCTACGATGAAAATCTACCTTGCATTTCAGCGTTTGTACATTTATTGAACGTTTGTTTTCTGCAGCATTTCGTGCAAGTGTAGTCTTCTTTTACACTTAAGAGTTCACTCCATCCTTACTTCGTCATTGGTGTTCAAGAGCTATACAGCATCTTCAGCTAGGATCTTGAGACGTCATGCACACTTTCTTATGACGTCACTAGCTCCTCTTCTTTGCTCTTTCTCATATTCCTTGCAGGAGTTCCTCCTGCAGGTTATCATTACTTCGGGGGTACATTCGATAAGGTTCTCTTAATGGGTATCTTCTTCCAAACACTGGCTGCGGTATCGGCACGACAGCTGGTGTCAAACATGGCACAGTCTCATGTCTCCAATACAGAGGCGGTAGGGGCGGGATCTCCTGCAGATGTATACAGCTGCTCCTCTACATTACCCCCTCTGGTCGAGTCCTAGAAAACCTCCAAGTTTTTCTGCGTCCTTGTATCTTCTTTTAAAGAAGTTGTTCTTGGGTGTCCATATGTTCATCACCACCCTCAGGGTGCCCGCTGTTTTAATGTGTTCATCCACACTCCAGGTCATGTAACTACATTGTGTTACGGTCACCTGGTCTCTGCGGAGGCGTTGGGGTACGGTTGCAGCCCTCCCTGAACTTTAATCACCCCCTCTCCCTCAGTAGAAAAGCTGTGAACGGTGGTACGTGGTGATATGCTCCTGAGTGGAGATAAGAGTGTGTGAGTGCGCCAATCTGTGATTGTTGTACCTCTCGAACCCTTCGCCCCAAAGTACGGTTTCTGTGAGCATACGCCGGCCCATAAAGCTCACCTGTGAATTATGGAAGATAAGCTCTCTGTCCTGCTACTTCTGGCAGGGGTGCGTCGAATGGGATCTAGTTCCTTCACTGATCCGTGATAAGGATTAGTCCAGTCCAGCTGTGACTATGCTTCTCCTTATGATTTAAGTCTTTCTTGAGCTCTTGTGATGCTGTTCGTTCTGTTTAATATCTTTATATGTTGCTCCTGTGTATGCCTGCAATAATGTCTCTCTTCTGTTTTCTTCCCTTAAATGGAAATGTGGCCTCAATGCAGCTGTGAGACGTGAGACGCGGCCGGATGGAAGATGGATGCTACCGCAATGTTCGACAGCACGTAAGTGATGGTTTAAGGAAAAGCACGAAGTATGGCGAAGCACAACCTTAAACTGACTGTTTTTTCGATATCTAACCTGGTCTTCCATTGTTTTCTTGCAATCGCTGCTGTCAACGATGGAGTGTGCCGTGCTGCTGTGCCAAGATGAAGATTTCGGCGTTCCGGAAAGTGTAAAGATGAATACTTGGTTCGCCAAAGAGATGTACAGGTCCGAACCGCTTCCCCCAGTTGGTAAGTATGCTGGCAGGAAGCAGGATGTCCAGGAAGCAAGATCTTCAAAGATAAGTCTGACCTCAGACGATGGTGAGCGTTACGCTGCTTGCAAGTGCAGAATAACGCGAAGCGTCTGTCTTGAGGTTTGGGGCAGCTTATATAGCTGAGATCGTGGGCACGCCCATTAGGGCTGGCTTACCAGCCACACCCTGCCACTCCTAGAGAGTGAGCACGTGCAAAGGCAATCCATTAGCAGCCACACCCAAGAATACACTTGGGGCTGCTTAATGGATGGAATGTTCAAGGATAATGCATCCTGCTTAACCCTTTAACTGCCATGGGTATTTCCCCCCAGTGCCAGGGCCTTTTTTGGTGATTTCGGTATGTGGCCATTCAATGGCTTGTAACGTTTTTGTTACATGAGCTATCTCGACCAAATTTGGCTCCTCTTTTTCCCCACATATTTGGCAGCGAATGTTCTACTGCAACGGGGGGTGGCACTCACCCCCCCGCCCCAAATGGAGGGCCCCACCTCATGCAACCCTCCCTGGGGGCAGATATCTGCTCCGAGGAAGGGGCATCTGACCCCAGGGAGGGATGCATGAGGTGGGGCCCTCCATTTGGGGTGGGGGGGAGAGGGCCATCCCCCGTTACAGTAGAAAATTCGCCGGCAATGTAGGGTGCCCCTCAGCCCCCCCTAAAAAGCAGCCTACGATTTTGTATTATTTTCTTTGTTTACCCGACTTCGCTTGGCGCAGATGGCCACATTAGTGTGCCAATCTGCTACCAGGGTCCCCAAACCCTACTGCCCCATCTATTGGGGGGCCTGTCCCACCATTTGTGGTGTCCCTCTCCTCACCCACCCGGAACGGAGGGGGGCGCATCATGCAGCCCTTCCTAGGAGGCTCAGGGAGGGCTGCATGAGGTGTCCCCCCTAGCCATTTTGGGTGGGGGGGAGAGGGCCACCACAAAAGGTGGGGCAGGACCCCCAGTGCACCCAATCGAGAAAAAACTGTAAGGCCCAACCTAACCATCAAAAATGGTTTACACCTGAGCTCATCTCTCTCAAGAAAGAAAAAAAACGTAGGGAAGTTGAATGGCTTAAAAACCTAACAGAGGACCACAAAACAAGCTGGAAGTCACTAGAAAAATCCTACAAAACAAAGATCAACGAGACGAAAAAGAACTATTTCAACAGCCAAATCGAAGCATCATCTAATTCAGCCAGTAAGCTATTCGACATTCTTAAATCCTTAGATAAACCTAAGGCGTTGGCCCAGGAATTTATTTAATCACAAACAAAATGCGAAAATATTCAGGCTGCATTTGCGAACAAAATATCTAAAGCTAGAGAACGAATTGCACTAGCACAAGCTAATAAACCTCAACGTAGCCTCCCTGCAGAACAACCAATAATAATGGGCAAGGAAAAGTTTCAATTTCAATCCATCTCATCAGAAACTATGCTAAAAACGTTAGCAACTATGAAACCATCCTCTTGCGCTGAAAACGTACTCCCTCCGAAGATCATCCTACAATATCCAGAAATTTTCACGCCACTCTTTACTAAAATTGTCAACACCTCATTTCGGGACCAAGTAGTGCCTAACAATATAAAAAAGGTTACTGTCACACCGCTAGTAATAAAAACCTACCCTTGACCCTCGTTACCCCAACAATTTAAGACCCATCACAAACTGTAATTTTACACTTAAAGTACTAGACAAAATAGCAACAGCCCAACTCCAAGAATATGCGGAAAGCCATGAGATCTTACATCCTAAACAATCTGGCTTTAGAGCAGCTCACAGCACTGAAACCGCCATGCTGGACTTACAGTCCAAAAAGCTGGAAATTATGGACCAGGGAAAGGCTGGCTTACTCATCTAGTTAGATCTGAGCGCCGCCTTCGACCTGCCTGACCACCAGCTCTTGCAACAAGCACTGGAGAAGGTCGCTAATTGTTCCAAGGAATCCATAAGCTGGTTAGCATCCTTCTTAGAAAACAGAATATCCAGAGTGAGTACACTGGGGCGACAAATTCTCCTCTGAATTTAATATCTTACGCGGGGTACCACAGGGAGCTAGTCTATCCCCTTTGCTCTTCAATCTGTATATCCGGTTCCTATGCGAGCTACTACAACAACTCCAGATATTCTTTACCAACTATGCTGACGATACGCAGTTGGTCCTGGAACTGAGTGGGAATTACGCTAAAGATAGTACGACTCTAAATACACTTTACAAAAACATCGAAGACTGGATGGACAATAACTGGATGTGCCTGAACGGAAACAAAACCGAATTAATGGTATTCGGCTCCACCCAGGCCCTTGCCAAACTCTCCGCGGAATATCAGGCTTTCCAAATCAAAGAAACCCTTATTCCAGTGACAGACAAGGTTAAAACATTAGGCATGACGCTGGAAGCATCCCTCAATTCTGATGACCAGGTTACATATGTTAGTAAAAATTGTTACTATTACATCCGGTTACTTAAAGCCATCAGACCACTATTGAGTAAGAAAAACTGCGCCACAATAGCAAGAGCGACCGTCATGTCACGCCTGGACTACGGTAACGCTCTCCTGGTAGGAGCTAGTAAGCAAAGCATCCAAAAATTCCAACTGGTCCAAAACAACGCGATCAGAATGGTCAAAAAGAAAGCAAGAAGTGAACACATAAGTGAAGCTAGATGAGACCTCCATTGGCTGAGAATAGAGGACTGTATACAATTCAAGTCTATGTGCCTTACTCACAAGTGCTTATATGGCAAGGCACCAGCCTACTTGAATTCCAAACTTACGATTTACCACCCACGCAGGGCATTAAGATCAGAAGCAAATGGACTCATTACACCCCTGAAATTCAAGAAAGAACTCGGTTTGGGCAGAGCTTTCCCCAACCGAGCAGCCTCTAACTGGAACAAGTTGCCAAAGCACCTTAGATTGGAGCCCAATCTTCTGGTCTTCCGCGAAAAAAGACAGAGCTCTTCAAGTAACCCCCGTCTTGGCCCCTCCGAATCAGTTATCTGGTATATATATGTCTCCGTCCCGTCGCCTCACTCTGGCTCCTTGTTGAGCTATGTATGTGGCTAATTGTAAGCGCCCCGAAGCCTGCGGGCGGCTGGCGCTATATAAATAAATAAATAAAATGGGGCAGTAGGGTTTGGGCACCCTGGGGGCAGATTGGCACACTAATGTGCCCATCTGCGCCAAGCGAAGTTGGGTAAACAAAGAAAATAATGCAAAATCATAGGCTGCTTTTTAGGGGGGCTGAGGGCCACCCTAAATTGGCAGCGAATGTTGTACTGCAACGGGGGGTGGCCCTCTCCCCCCCACCCAAATGGAGGGCCCCACCTCATGCAACTCTCCCTGGGGGCGGATATCTGCTCCTAGGAAGGGGCATCTGACCCCAGGGAGGGATGCATGAGGTGCCCCCCCCATCTGACGCCAGAGAGGGATGCATGAGGTGGAGCCCTCCATTTGGGGTGGGGGGAGAGGGCCACCCCCCGTTACAGTAGAACATTTGCCGGCAATGTAGGGTGCCCCTCAGCCCCCCCTAAAAAGCAGCCTACAATTTTGTATTATTTTCTTTGTTTACCCAACTTCGCTTGGCGCAGATGGCCACATTAGGGTGCTAATCTGCCCCCAGGGTGCCCAAACCCTACTGCCCCATCTATTGGGGGGCCTGTCCCACCATTTGTGGTGTCCCTCTCTTCACTCACACCGAACGGAGGGGGGGCACATCATGCAGCCCTTCCTAGGAGGCTCAGGGAGGGCTGCATGAGGTGCCCCCACCAGCCATTTGGGGTAGGGGGAGAGGGCCACCACAAAAGAGGGCAGGACCCCCAATAGATGGGGCAGTAGGGTTTGGGCACCCTGGGGGCGGATTGGCAGACTAATGTGGCCATCTGCGCCAAGCGAGCTTGGGTAAACAAAAAAAATAATACAAAATTGTAGGCTCCATTTTGGGGGGGCTGAGGGGCACCCTAAATTGCCAGCGAATGATGTACTGCAACGGGGGGTGGCCTTCACCCCAACCCCAAATGGTGGGCCCCACCTCATGCAACCCTCCCTGGGGTCAGATGCCCCTTCCTAGGAGCAGATATCTGCCCCCAGGGAGGGTTGCATGAGGTGGGTGTGATGCTGGAAATGCATCGGAGGGACAGGGCCTCCGTATCCTTGTCCTTTACTGCCTTTTTATTGTATGTTCTGTCATATTTTCTGCGCAGGAGTTCATGTGGGACTCCTGGCGGTGCAGCTCTCTCTTTTGGTTTGGTGAACAGACCCATGGGATACCCTTACGGCACTCATGGGTGAGGGGGTACAACCCTGTGCCCCTAGTGTATGTTTTGGGCACCTGTGGGTGGCCCGCAGAGCAGGGTATGGGCTGGTGGCAGCTCCATGCTGAATTTGACAGGTGCGCTCAGTATCCTCCATTTTGGGATACCCCGGCCCTGCCATTGGAGTCAGTTGATTCCTGATGGAAAAAAAAATGGCCCCTGTGGCCTCTTGCTTTCTATTACCCATTACCTTGTTTTCGCAAAGTCCTGGGAAGCCCTGACTCTGTCCCTTCCCTCTGACTGGCTGTTGGGTGGAAGTTCCATATATGGTGTTGTTGTGAAGTCCAGTCCAGACTGACTGGAGCCTTCTCAGTGACTGTATCTTGTGGGTACGCCCTGTGGGTGGGACCTGGGTGAATGGAGTGTGTGACCAATATACACTTCTTGTTGTGGCTGTCTGGTTCCTGGTATGAGACCCAAAGACTGAGACAGCCCTGCCCGAAACTGGCCTGAATGCAGTGTGTAGTGTTGAATGGCTGGGTACTTGTCCCAATCCACATTCCTTGTTGTGAGTGTCTGAGAGGGAGGAGGATGGCCTGAATTCACTGTGTGCCTGATTGGCTAACTGACTGCATGAATGCCCTTCTGTATGATTGGCTGCTGAGAGTGACCCAGCAGTGTGGATGAGAGACAAGACAGTATATCTGGGGACCTCTCACCACTGGAAATTGTTCAGAAGCTGTGTCTGCACTTGTAGAGTAACTGGAACTGCTGATCCTCGACACCCAGCCGGAAGACTAAGACTTGCTGTTGCATTTGCTTCGATCTGAAAGCTGCCGAACTCGTCAAGGACTGATCCGAGAGAGGACCTGGTAAGGCGCCCTCTTCCCGTGCTCCGAGGGACCATCGAGCACTGCTAACCTTCGCCGAAGCTCCCTGGAAGTCAGATCCTCGAAAGGCTGCCGACCCGAGACGGGACCGCTGAGGAGAACGAAGCAAAGCACCCGGACTTCGCCGCTGTCGAAGTCTATTGCTGTCGACCAGGGTTCGCAGGTTTGTGTAACCTCTGGAGGCCCGTCAAAGTTGTGTTGCCCAGCCGTGGGGACCACTTCACGCCGTGCCGCCGACGACCGGAGCCGCCCGCTCCTTTGTCTAAGAACATTTGAATCCAAGGACTCCCTTGCCCGCAATGTCGACCGCTTTGTCCCGCCGGAGAAAGTCTAGGACGACCAACGCGCCGAGGAGAATCTGCCGGTGGGTTTCCCGCCACCTGAAGGCCACAAAGACTTTGATGACGACTCAATGCCCTTGTTGGGCCACAGTTCTTCTGAAACTCTTTGCGGTCCTAAACAATCCGTCGCCGAGGTGCCCCGCACACCTCATCCTCGCAGGACGTCGCTGACGAGCACCGCCTGGATCGACATTGGGGTCTCAGCACCATTGAACTTCTCATCGCCACCATCGACGACAAGTTCACCATCTTCGACGCCTCTTGACGATCCGTGGCTCCTGCTTTAAAGGGAGTCACTCAAGAAGGATCCTTCGACGCGTCTTCGAAGAACTCTACTCCACCAGGTACATGGGGGGGGTAAAACCTTAATAGGAGGAAATAAGGCTATTGAACAATATATGGACTGGGCTTGTGCTATATATCTTTATTTTACAGGTTGCCCAGTTGTGGGGGATCTCCACACAGAACTGTACCTAGTGGTAGGGGCCAGTATTCTGCCTACTGTTTCAACCATCTTGCTTTCCCTCCTATCTCTAATGCTAGTTTCCGCGTTATTGATCTGTGTGACATTTTAACCGTACACTTGATGCACTTTAATGAGATTCGATAACATTGGTGGTACCACTTTAGAATTGTATATATTTATCATTGTTGATTTCCGAGTACAAAGTGCGTTATTGTGATCGTGTACATACCTTTGAATATTAATTATATAAAGACTGTGTTTTCAGTAATACAGTGTGTGGACATTCCTTTGTGGGGGTTCGGGGACTACACTGTACTTAAGAACCAGCCTGCATCACCTCCTGAGAAGCTAGGCCTTGATTGCTCGACTATGTTACCAATAATAGAGAACCTTGGCTGGGGTCCTCTGTGCCTCTCCTCTACCATATAGAGAGCGGAAGTACAGACACCCCCCTCCAGTCTTTACACTGGTGGCAGTGGTGGGATGCTTATGGTTTTAAGAATCAGTGTATAACCGTGCCACTTACAAAATATCTGCACTTTATTAAATTAAGGTTTGGTTGTGTACAAAATAACTGCATTACAAACAATGGAGTCTATTGCAAATGGTAAATTGACTAGGATGAGCTTAGAGGCTCTCCAGAGTGCTTGTGAAGCCAGGGAGTTAGACTTTGTGGGTAGGTCTAGGGCTGATCTGATAGCTGCCCTGGTGGACTACCAGACTGATGGTGAAACTCTTGATGAGGGGGGGAATGCAACCCATGAGGACTCGGCCCCTGGGGGTTCTACTGAATCTGTTTCTGGGAATGCCACCATTCCTGCTGCCTCTGTTCCGAACCCCAGCACTGCTCTTCAGGGGGGAAGCCCTGAAGATTGAACCTTTAAAATTGGAGCTACAACGGGAACAGTTAGCCTTTCAATACAAAAAGTTGGCAACCGAAGCCGAGTTGAAGAAAGAGGAGTTGGCACAGCAAGTGATACTCAAAGATAGGGACACTGAGCACCAAAGAATCCAGCTAGAGAAAGCTAGAGTGGAGACTTCAGCTAAACCAGTTGAGAGTGGCAGGTCCCCAGCCACCAAGTTTATGAAAGATTTGGTTGGTGTGTTTGTGGAGGGTTTGCATATCTTCTAATGGATTGAAGCGTTTGAAATGGCTTGTGCAATTCATGATGTTGACAAAAGAGATTGGGCTAAGTGTTTGTTAAGCAGAGTGCCTCAGACTGGGTATGACAGTATTCTGAAGCTGAGTGTGGAAGACAGGGGTCAGTATGAGTGTATGAAGTCTGCTTTAATTGCCAAGTTTGGCAAGACACCTACCCAATACCTTAAAAGGTTCAGGGATTTTAAGAAAAGAGAGAATGTGTCTTGGGTTGACTGGGTGAGTGCTGCGCACATGAACATGATGGGGTGGATTGATGGTTACAAGGTGTAAACTTTTGTTGAATTGTCCTACCTGTTGTTTTTTCAGCATTTTTCTGAAGCCTGTTCACTGGAGCTGCGTCAGAATGTTGCTGACCAGAACATTTTGGATCCCTTTAAGCTGGCTAGGCTGACTGACAAGTGGGTCTCCCACCGGGTGTCCCCTAAGGACTCCAGTGGAAAGGACAAGGACAAAGAAAAGGGGGCCTCTCAGAAAGCTGAGGAGTCCCAAAAGCAGTCACAGTCGGGTAAACCTAAACCCTCCTCTCCTAAGACCCAAAAATCTAGTGGGGATAAGTCATCTGTGGGTGGGAATAAGAGTAGTGGTCCACCTGCTGCAAAGCAGGCTCCCGGTGGTTCCAGTACCGTACCCCGCACTCTCGGCACTTGTTGGGATTGTGGGGCTCTGGATCACAAGAGGGGTGACTCCAAGTGTAAACGTAAGGCACTTGGAGTACAGGCTGTCACCCTGACCTACCCTTACCCCATGTCTGAGGTGGAGGCCACTGTCCTCCCCTCCTCTACAGGGATCACATTTGGTGCTGCTGTATAGATTTCCTTAGTGTCCCTTGGGGCCTGGGACCAGTACGCGGAAGTAATGGCGACTACCCCACAGAACACCCGTAGATTTTTGAGAAGTGTCCTCCTGAATGGCCAGCCTTCTACTGGTTTGAGAGACACTGGGGCAAGCATGACATTGGTGTACAGGACCCTGCTCAAGCCAGAGGACTATGTAGGTGCTCCTCTGAGAACCACCAGGTTAGCTGGTGGGCCTCCCAAATTATTGCCTGTAGTCTTAGTCACACTCGTAATTGGAGACAAGACGGCAAAGCTTCCTGTCCTGGTTCAGGACAATGTCCCTGCTAACATTCAGTTAGGTAATGATCCAGTAGAGTTGGGATTGATCTCGGATGGTCTTCCCATGACTGCTGCTGCGGTCACTAGGTCACAGGTGACCCCGGGTCTGGCTGTGAGTCAGGTACCCGAGCCAAAGGCGCGGCCTAAGGCAAGACGAAGGAAGAGCAAGAAAGCCACCTCTGTGGAGGGAGCTCCTTTTCTTCCTGCTGTTCCTACAGCACCCATTGGGATCCATGCTCCGGACGGGCTGGGTCCAGTGGTAAACCCTGTCTCAACTCCTGTGGGAGAAGAGCCAGAAGACTCTCCTGTGAGAGAGGTTCTCAACCTGGAGGATCATCCCGATCTTCAATGCTTGTTAGCTGAAGGGGGACCCTCCCGGGCAGACTTCTGTAAATGACAGAGAGAGTGTCACTCTCTTGAGGGTCTTAGGAAATAGGCCCTGTCCCAGGCACAAGGAGAAGTGCCTAGGACATTCCGGATTTATTGGGAGGGTGAGCGCCTTGTTAGTGAGCCCACTAAGCCTGAACCTGGTGCCCTCAAGAGGTTGGTGGTACCACAGGTTTACAGGCCCTTCCTACTGCAGTTGGCGCATGAGGTGCCCTTAGCTGGTCATCTTGGTACCAAGAAGACTAAGCAGAGGCTCTCTGCCCACTTCTACTGGCCTCGGATGGGAGTAGAAGTGGAGCCCCACTGCAGGACCTGCCCAACTTGTCAGTTATCTGGCAAAACTGGAGGCAGTGTCATTGCCCCACTGCAGCCATTGCCAGTGGGTGGCACACCATTTGAGAGGTTGGGCATCGACATTGTCGGTCCCCTGGACCCTCCCACTTCAGGTGGACATCGGTTCATCCTGGTTTTGGTAGATCATGCCACCAGGTACCCTGAGGCTATACCCCTTCGGACTGTAACTGCCAAGGTGGTTGCCAGGGCTCTCCTGGGCATTTTCACCCATGTTGGATTCCCCAAGGAGGTTGTCTCTGACAGAGGATCCAACTTCATGTCTAGTTACATGAAGACCATGTGGAAAGAGTGTGGAGTAACCTATAAGTTCTCCACCTCTTACCATCCCCAGACCAATGGTCTGGTTGAAAGATTTCATAAAACTCTCAAGGGCATGATAGGTGCTTTGGAAGCGCCCCTAAGGAGGAAATGGGATCTCCTCCTGCCATGCCTGCTGTTTGCTTACAGAGAGGTACCTCAAGAGGGTGTTGGTTTCAGCCCCTTTGAGTTACTCTTTTGGACATCCCGTGAGGGGGCCCCTTGCCTTGATCAGAGAAGGTTTGGAAGCCACCCATCCAGGTCCCGCCAAGCAAGTGCGGGACTATGTGTTAGGCCTCAGACGGAGGATGACACAGATGATGGGTCAGGCAACAGCGAATCTCAAGGCCAGCCAGGAATTGAACAAATACTGGCATGACCTTAAAGCATCGCAAGTGGATTGGACTCCGGGACAGGAGGTCCTCGTGATGGAGCCTACCAAGCCTCGGGCATTGGCAGATAAATGGACAGGTCCCTTCAGGATAATCTCCAAGATGGGCAAGGTCAATTAACTGGTTGACATGGGAATCCCAGGGGTAGCCCCTCAGGTATTCCATGTTAATCGGCTCAAGCCTTTCCACAGGCGAGCAGAAGTCTCATGTCTCTTGCTAGCTTCAGAGCAAGAAGAGGATGAGAGTGAGCCCCTTCCTGATTTGCTGTATAGCAACCCTCAGGATGGCTCAGTGGAGGGAGAGCATCTCTCTCCAGATTTGACAACAGAGCAGCAGAGGGCCTGCAGGACTTTGCTCCAGCAGTATGCCTCTCTGTTTTCACTGACGCCAGGCCTTACACCGTGGTTTAAGCACGAGATTGACACTGGTGACACCGTGCCTGTCAAAAGCAGGAGCTACCGTATGTCAGACACTGTTAAGAACCACATCCAGGCTGAGGTCGCCAAGATGTTGGATCTGGGTGTTATTGAACCCTCAACCAGTCCCTGGTCTAGTCCCGTGGTCCTTGTCCCCAAGGCAAGTTCCCAGGCAGGTACCAAGGATTGGAGGTTCTGTGTGGACTACCGAGGAGTCAATGCCGTCACCAAAACTGACACGCACCCATTGCCCCGGGCTGATGAGCGCGTGGACACCATAGGTGCTGCCAAATTTGTGAGCACCTTTGACCTCAACTCAGGCTATTGGCAAATAGCTCTGATGGACCATGCCAAGGAAAAGATGGCGTTCTCAACACCAGAGGGACTCTACCAGTTTAGGGTCATGCCTTTTGGGTTGAAGAATGCCCCTGCCACCTTCCAGAGATTGGTCAATCATGCTCTCAGTGGACTGGAAGCCTTTTGTGTGGCTTATTTAGACGACATTGCCGTCTACAGTTCCACTTGGGAAGAGCATTTGACACATCTGGGTAAGGTGTTGCAGGCCTTGAAAAGGGCTAACCTCACTATCAAGGCCACCAAGTGTCAGATAGCTCAGGGGAAAGTCACCTATCTTGGTTATGAGGTAGGAGGGGGTCAAATCCAACCTCTCCCCAGTAAGGTACAGGACTGGGAGACTCTCACTACTCAAACCCAGATGAGAGGCTTTTTGGGCCTCACTGGGTATTATCGCAATTTCATGGCGGACTATGGAACCATAGCTGCACCACTGACAGCTCTGACTTCCCCCAAACAACCTAGGAAGGTTAATTGGACGGAAGACTGTCAGAGGGCCTTTGATGGCTTGAAGGAAAGTCTGTGTAGGGCACCTGTGTTGTGGGCGCCTGACTAAAGCCGACTCTTTATCGTCCAGACGGATGCCTGCGACACCGGAATTGGAGCTGTCTTGTCCCAGTTAGATGACAAAGGGAGGGAACAACCTATCATCTTCATCAGCAGACAACGTAAGGGTAGAGAACTTTGGTGGGCTACTGTTGAGAAGGAGTGTTTCAGTATAGTTTGGATCCTTGGGCGTTTTAGGCCCTACCTTACGGGGTCTACCTTCAAGGTCCAAACAGATCATAAGCCCCTGAAGTGGCTTATGCAGATGAAGGGTGAAAATCCGAAACTGCTCAGGTGGGCCATTAGCCTGCAAGGGTTAGACTTCACCATAGAGCACAGACCAGGGAAGAGTCACGATAATGCAGATGGCCTTTCCAGAAGGTATGTTGACCGTCTGGATGACGGTGTCTATCCCGTGGGAGATTAGGCACCCTCCCCCTCAGTCTGGGGGGGGCGACTGTGATGCTGGAAATGCATCGGAGGGACAGGCCCTCCGTATCCTTGTCCTTTACTGCCTTTTTATCGTGTGTTCTGTCATATTTTCCGCGCAGGAGTTCATGTGGGACTCCTGGCTGTGCAGCTCTCTCTCTTTTGGTTTGGTGAACAGACCCATGGGATACCCTTACGGCACCCATGGGTGGGGGAGTACAACCCTGTGCCCCTAGTGTATGTTTTTGGGCACCTGCGGGTGACCCGCAGAGCAGGGTATGGGCTGGTGGCAGCTCCATGCTGAATTTGACAGGTGCACTGAGTAGCCTCCATTTTGGGATACCCCAGCCCTGCCATTGGAGTCAGTTGATTCCTGATGAAAAACAGGATGGCCCCTGTGGCCTCTTGCTTTCTATTACCTATTACCTTGTTTTCGCAAAGTCCTGGGAAGCCCTGACTCTGTCCCTTCCCCCTGACTAGCTGTTGGGTGGAAGTTCCATATATGGTGTTGTTGTGAAGTCCAGTCCAGACTGACTGGAGCCTTCCCAGTGACTGTATCTTGTGGGTACGCCCTGTGGGTGGAACCTGGGTGAATGGAGTGTGTGACCAATATACACTTCTTGTTGTGGCTGTCTGTTTCCTGGCATGAGACACAAAGACTGAGACAGCCCTGCCCGAAACTGGCCTGAATGCAGTGTGTAGTGTTGAATGGCTGGGTACTTGGCCCAATCCACATTCCTTGTTGTGAGTGTCTGAGAGGGAGGAGGATGGCCTGAATGCACTGTGTGCCTTATTGGCTGACTGCATGAATGCCCTTCTGTATGATTGGCTGCTGAGAGTGACCCAGCAGTGTGGATGAGAGACAAGATAGTATATCTGGGGACCTCTCACCACTGGAAATTGTTCAGAAGCTGTGTCTGCACTTGAAGAGTAACTGGAACTGCTGATCCTCGACGCCCAGCTGGAAGACGAAGACTTGCTGTTGCATTTGCTTCGACCTGATCTGAAAGCTGCCGAACTCGTCAAGGACTGATCCGAGAGAGGACCTGGTAAGGCAACCTCTTCCCGTGCTCCGAGGGACCATCGAGCACCGCTAACCTTCGCCGAAGCTCCCTGGAAGTCAGACCCTCGAAAGGCTGCCGACCTGAGACGGGACCGCTGAGGAGAACGAAGCAAAGCACCCGGACTTCGTCGCTGTCTAAGTCTATTGCTGTCGACCAGGGTTCGCAGGTTTGTGTAACCGCTGGAGGCCCGTCGAAGTTGTGTTGCCCAGCCGTGTGGACCACTTGGCGCCGTGCCGCCGATGACCGGAGCCGCCCGCTCCTTTGCCCAAGAACATTTGAATCCAAGGACTCCCTTGCCCGCAACATCGACCGCTTTGTCCCGCCGGAGAAAGTCGAGGACGACCAACTCGCCGAGGAGAATCCGCCGGTGAGTTTCCCGCCACCTGAAGGCCACAAAGACTTCGACGACTCGACGCCCTTGTTGGGCCACAGTTCTTCTGAAACTCTTTGCGGTCCTGAACAATCCGTCGCCGAGGTGCCCCGCACACCTCATCCTCGCAGGACGTCGCTGACAAGCACCGCCTGGATCGACATCGGGGTCCCGGCACCCTTGAACTTCTCATCGCCGCCGTCGACAAGTTCAGCATCTTCGACGCCTCTCGACGATCCGTGGCTCCTGCTTTAAAGGGAGTCACTCAAGAATGATCCTTCGATGCGTCTTCGAAGAACTCTACTCCACCAGGTACATTGGGGGGGGGTAAAACCTTAATAGGAGGAAATAAGGCTATATATGGACTGGGCTTGTGCTATATATCTTTATTTTACAGGTTGCCCAGGTGGGGGGGGATCTCCACACAGAACTGTACCTAGTGGTAGGGGCCAGTATTCTGCCTACTGTTTCAACCATCTTGCTTTCCCTCCTATCTCTATTGCTAGTTTCCGCGTTATTGATCTGTGTGACATTTTAACCGTACACTTGATGCACTTTAATGAGATTCGATAACATTGGTGGTACCACTTTAGAATTGTATATATTTATCATTGTTGATTTCCGAGTACAAAGTGCGTTATTGTAATCGTGTACATAGCTTTGAATATTAATTATATAAAGACTGTGTTTTCAGTAATACAGTGTGTGGACATTCCTTTGTGGGGGTTCGGGGTCTACACTGTACTTAAGAACCAGCCTGCATCACCTCCTGAGAAGCTAGGCCTTGATTGCTCGACTACGTTACCAATAATAGAGAATCTTGGCTGGGGTCCTCTGTGCCTCTCCTCTACCATATAGAGAGCGGAAGTACGGACACCCCCCTCCAGTCTTTACAGTGGGGCCCTCCATTTGGGGTGGGGTGGGGGTGAGGGCCACCCCCCGTTGCAGTACATCATTCGCTGCCAATTTAGGGTGCCTCTCAGCCCCGCCTAAAATGCAGCCTACGATTTTGTATTTTTTTTTATTTACCCAAGTTCGATTGGCGCAGATGGCCACATTAGTGTGCCAATCTGCCCCCAGGGTGCCCAAACCCTACTGCGCCATCTATTGGGGGGCCTGTCCCACCATTTTGGTGGCCCTCTCCTCACCCACACCGAACAGAGGGGGGGCACATCATGCAGCCCTTTCTAGGAGGTTCAGGGAGGGCTGCATGAGGTGTCCCCACCAGCCATTTGGGGTGGGGGGGAGAGGGCCACCACAAAAGGTGGGGCAGGATCCCCAATGCATGGGGCAGTAGGGTTTGGGCACCCTGGGGGCAGATTGGCACACTAATGAGGCCATCTGCGGCAAGTGAACTTGGGTAAACAAAAAAATAATACAAAATTGTAGGCTGCATTTTAGGGGGGGCTGAGGGCCACCCTAAATTGGCAGCGAATGTTGTGCTGCAACGGGGGGTGGCACTTACCCCCCCCCACCCCAAATGGGGGGCCCCACCTCATGCAACCCTCCCTGGGGGCAGATAGGGGGGGCCCACCTCATGCATCCCTCCCTGGGTTCAGATGCCCCTTCCTAGGAGCAGATATCTGGCCCCAGGGAGGGTTACAAGGGGTGCCCCCTTTCTACTTGGGTTGGGGGGGGTGCACCCCCCTTTCATTCAGTAAAAAATCCATGGTGGCTAGTGGCCCCCCACCCCTTTTCCCATCATTTCATTTTTATTTTTTTACATTCCCTGGGTGCAGATGGTCAGCCATCTGCCTCAGGGTTCACATGCATTTATTTTATTTATTTATTTATGTGCATTTTTAAAGCACCCTTGTGGCGCTGTTACAGGAAAGTTTACTTGACATGGTGACTTGGTTACAGGCATGGCTATGGTTCCAGGGTTACATGGGAACCGTGATCATGGTACAGTTGTAATTTACAGACATTGTTGCATGCAATAGAAATATAAGTGGGATTCACTTAAATAGGGTGATTTTCACAGCTTTTGTGAAAGCTACGAGGGATGTTTCCGCTCTTAGTTTGGGCGGTAAGGAGTTCCAGGCTTTTGGCGCTAGGACTTCGAAACTCGAGCCACCAGCTTTGACTCTAGTGAAGCTGGGGATTGGGAGTTGGTTGGCATATAGGTCCCTTTTGGGTCTGAGTGATTGGACTGGTTGTATCCGTTCATTGAGGTAGATAGGGGCAGATTGGGATATACATCTATGTGTAATGGTGAGAGTCTTGAACTGGATGCTTTGGGGGCCGGGAGAGGGCTGCTTACTTGAAGCAACCCGCCTCCCCCCCAACTCACAAACGGATCCATGGTGGTCCAGTGGGTTGCTGGTCACGGATCGAGCGCTCTGTGCCGATCCGTGACCAGCAATGCCTCATGTAGATGGTGTCGTTGGAAAGGGGAGATTCTCCCCTTTCCAAGGACACCACTTTTTGCCATATCCCTGGTGGTCTAGTGGGCCCCAGGACCCCAAGCCCCCTTCCACCTCCCCCCTTCCCTTGATTTTCTTTTTCTTTTCACCCCTGGGGGCAGTGATCATCTGCCCCCAGGGGTCTCTGGCGCTGTGGCCCCATGCTTTGGGGCCACAGGGGGAAGGGGGCCGCTTACCTAGTAAGCAGTTCCCCTCCCCCCACGTCACAAACGGATCTGCATTGATCCAGTGACATTGCTGCCCACGGATCGCGCGCCCTGCGCCCAATCTGCGGGCAGCAATGCCACACAATGGGTATCGTTGGAAAGGGGAGGATCTCCTCTTTCCAACGATACCTGCCTCGATCTCCGGCTTGAAATACAGCCAGAGATCGATGCGGAGAAAGAAGGGCTCTTACCTTCTTTCTTTCACTGCAACAGCCGAAAAAACGGCTGCTGCAGTGATTTTACTTTCGGTTTCACGCCGACGTGCTTTACGCACGCCGACGTGAAACTGAAGGTAATCCAGCCCCCTGGCAGTGAGGGGGGACCTCCCCCTCACATAGCCCGGGGGTTGGATTACAGTTTTGTGCGCAAAACAGAGTGCCTGAAAGGACGAGCTATCTCGTCCTTGGCAACAGGGAGGTAATCCCAAGGACGAGATATGTCGTCCTTGGCACTAAAGAGGTTAATGGAAGGAAAGTTCAAGGTTAATGCATCTGAAGTGCTATGTCCATAATAAAAGCTTTTTGGTGTTAAATGGATGTTCTTGTTTACTTTTGTTCATGAGCCTGGCGCCAAAGGTGCCAGGACAGTGTCCACCCGGGTCTCCTGTGCATGCGACCCCTGCATGCCTCTGCCCCTGACTTCATGACCATGGCACATTGTCCATTCGGGGTACAGTAGACCCAATGTCCCACATACCTTTTATGATCCTCTGGATACCAGAACCTAATTCCTTCAGTTGCCACAATGCTTGCCTTTATGTAATCTCTGATGGCATCATCGGTTAACTCTTTGGCGTCTGTCTCATCCTTGGCATCAACTGCTTTCTTTGCCATTTTCTTATATTGTGCAATTATCCCGATTATACAGAATCCAAACATGATCAGCACCAATATTGCTCCAAGAAACTTGAATAGATTTGTGTTCCAATGAGCAATCCATAAAAACAAGAATGCAAACCAACTGTCATCTTCAATGCCATCTGACTCTTCCTCCATCTTTGTATGCAGGTCTGTCAACATTGATATGGCCTCCGTCAAGGTCCCATTCTCACTGAATGTGCAATATGATGGCCCGCTCTTGCCGCAAACACCTCCTTCCATTGCTGTGATTGTGTCGAGGACATACCTATTCTGGAGGGTCATCAGTCGTATGGCCATTAGCCCTTCCTTTATGGCGTTGAATCCTTTTATAATAGCATTGATTGTCTGCAGAAGCTTCCACCTGTGATTGGTAGCCATTTGGCATTCACCGCTGTTTGAAGTCCAGGCATAAATATAGATGTCATTATCATAGCAGTCTTGCTGAACAACTTCTGTTCATCAGGAATGGCTTCATAGACTCTCTATTTTCATCCGTCAGAGTTCAAGTGATCTTTTTCTCAAATGATCATCCACCTTTGGGAATTCGTCAATGTTTAGATCGATCTGAGGAATCACCAATGCTGGAACATGGACGAACAGCAAGGAATACACTCCACCCCAATTCCTGGACAATTTCATATATGCTGTAGATCTGCAGGTCCAATATGGATCCATTAGGACCACTGTCCCTTTTCTCATCCCTGGGACGTCAATTATGGTATTGCACCCTTTATTATGTCCAACATGATTCTTTCCATGACTCCGGAAACACATTGTCACATTAACTAATGGGACTATGGCCACTGGGCCGGATTCATCTTCACCCCTGTCAGTAGTTTGGACTACTTGGCCCAAGACTTCAGACACTCATTATTCACTTTCTGTATTCCTCGTATTGCTTCCTTCCTCAGCAGATGAGCTGCACAGGACATCATTCCATCTTCCCATCCTTTACTTGTGCTCACTCGTCCATAAATTAGCAGCTGTGATCATTCCCAGCATCCAGTCATCAAGCTTTTCCCGTCATATCAGAACAGTTCCTCCTCTTCATTTCTTCAATGATCACCTTATCTTGTCCTGCAGCAGGATACACGAGCATCTTGTCTGTCCATCCAGGGTCCTTCTCCATCTGAGTAGTCTTAGTATAGTCATCCTGGTATGGAAACAACTGTCTTGTTCTCCATCGCAAGGTTGCCCAACTCCCTTGGAACAGTTCCCGAGTAGTACATGCTGCAAGATGACTGCGGCACTTCACATCGTATGCTGAGACCTCCTTTGAAATGAAAGTCTTTACTGTATTCATGGCATAGGGGATGAGAGAGCAGACATAGCAATTCTCATCAGATGCTCTCTCCCCCACATTTTTCATGTGTTGATACCACATATTATTTCCCAGGTGAGCTGAATTATCAAGATGGCTATTTATCCCCTGGTTATCTTCCTCGGCATCCCTCCTATCTCGTCTGAAAAAACCGATAGAGATAAAAGAAATTGTCATCATTTGTACTCATAGTAGGACAATTCATAGGAGCTCTTTCTTCAATGGGACCATTAGGATAATAGAGACCTCGAAATATAAGATATAAAAAGATCAAGAGAATACACATGCATATGTATATCAAGCATAAGAGTCTAGAAAAACAGTTGCTGTGCCATCCCAACACTTGTTGAACTTGTGCTCTCTCTATAATCAAATTATCCTCATGACGAATCATTTTTTAATACAAATATTCAATTCTTTTACATTTGTAATTGCACAATCTGCTCAATTATAGCGATCAGGAGTCTTCTTATCACTGGACCATTTTTGGGGCCCTGTAAAAAGGTATGAATATTGACGTCTTTTCTGTCAAGAGCAGGGTAAGTCTGAAGTATAAACACAAAGATAGCAACTAAAAGCTGATGTGTGTCACTGTTGACAGGTATCATGTATTTATCATTAAAACAGATATTCTCCACAAAATGAATCTGATCTCTCTTCAAATTTCTACTCAGGAACTGATGTTTAGGCATGATACTAATGCAATATTAATTCTTTCAAAGAATTTCTCAAAGTTTGTTTCAGCCTCTGGAATATCTCTGCAAGTCTATGCACTTCCTGCTAAAATGTATAAGGCGTGTCCACTGAACTCCAGTCTAAAAGAAATATGTGCTAATCACTTGCTGTGTTATCGTCCTTCTTCTTGGTCATTGATCGAGTCTGCACACGTGGAAATTCTTCTTCTCGTCTTGCTTTTTGGTCAGAAACCACTGGAGGGAGGGTCACGCCTTTGTATATTTTTACATCGCCTAAATGCAGCCAAGCTCGTCATCCCGATACCTTAACTGCAGAAGGGCAGACTTCCTCAACACTAAAGGGGCCATTAAATCTAGGTTCGTGCCACTTTTGAGTAACATTTTTAATAAGAATTAAATCACCAACATATAACTTTGTCGGTGGCAACAGTTCACTTGGATTAGTCGCTGGACTGTTCTCTTCCATGTTCCTTGACCCTCCCTCCGATGCTCGACTTGATCTGAAATCAAAGAAACACTGGTAGTCATACATGTCAAATAATTGTACATTTCACTACCTAGAGCCTTCGCTACACTCTGGGCATCACTCCTTACTCTTGATGGAGGAGTAAGAGGCATTCTCATGCTACGCCTTGTCACTAACTCGTGAGGGGTGAGGTGGTGGTCAGAACCTGGCCGATTCCGAAGGGCATATAAGGCTAGGGGTAGGCAATATAGCCATCCCTTCTTTAAAGTCAATTTGATCTTGGCAATCCTATCTTTGAGGAGTCTGTTGAGCTTCTCACATATCCAGTTTGCATGTGTGTGATAAGTAGAGGAAAACGTATGCTTTATGCTCAATAGAAGCCATATTTGCTTAAATAGCTCATTGATAAAATGTGGCCCATTATCGGATCTTAGTACTTCGCACACACTCCATCTCAAGAAGACTGCACACTAAAATCTTTGCTGCGCAAGTGGTATCAGGGTGTGTACAAGGACCGGCCTCGATCCACCTAGAGAAGGGACTCACCACCACTAATAGATACCTGTATCCATTCCATGTTTGCAGCATATCAACGTAATCGATATGTAGATGTTGAAACGGACCATTCAGTCGAGGTATTACTCCTCTGATTGTTCTCAGGGTATGCCCAGCATTTAACTTTTGACACAGTATGCAATTCACCATGAACTGCGCAACGTGTTCCAGTAAATTGGGGACGAACCAGTATTCTGCAATTGTGGTGGCAAGACTTTCTCTGGTTATATGTGCGGGAAAATGCAGTTCCTCAAGTGCGACTTTTAATAATGCCGCTGGCATCAATGGCTTTCCAGTGCTTTCCGGTCGCCATAATGCTTCCATGGGGGATAAAGTACACAACCTACGTTTCCATAGTTCTTGCTCCTCTTGCGGGACACAGCCCTGAATTTCTATTAGTTGCGTAATTGACAGCATATTAAACCCTTCTCGTATTAACATGCTTCTAGTTAAAACTTCATTAGTACCTTTAGTGTCAAAACTTGAAAATGTCTGGAGAATATGCAACCCTTTTGGCTTCTATGTCTGCAGCTTAGTTTCAGCGAGAGATAAAGTCAGTTTGTTTAGTATGTGCTGCGCATTTTGCAACTGCTATGGCCACTCTGAGTTATAGTGCTTTAAGGAGCCTGTCTAATAAGGACACATGTTGCACTGGAGAGCCGTGTGCACAGAGATAGTCCCTCCTTTTCCAATGTGACAGTCCTGCATGTATGGTTGATGTCACATAGGCGGAGTCACAATACACAATCACTTCCTCCTCTTCATGTTTCTCGAGCGTGACAATAAGCGCTACTAATTCTGCTGCTTTCGCTGAAAATTGAGGCGGTAGTCTTGCAATCGCCACTACCTCAAATTCACCATTTAATATGTGTCTTACAACTACAGAGCATGAATGCCTCTCCCCACTAGTCTGGTCAATTTTTGAAAAACCATCAAAGAGAATTTCCCCTCCTGCCAAAGCATTTTCTTTCACACAGGGTATATCATCATCAATGTTCCCTCTAATTGTTTTTGTCTATGTGCGGAACTGGTTGGCTGTTGTGCGCATATTATTTTCCATATACGCAACAGACTAATGTGGTAAGCCACTTTGTGAGCTACGGTCGCAGAGGAGAGTTTGGAAAGCAATTTCCTATTCCCAGCCACTTTAATTCTTTAGAAATCTTACAACACTTTTTCCAAACACATAGGCTAAAATAAAATATGTCATATGTGATTATACAGAAAACTCATCAACCAGTCCAAGACTTCAATATCTGCCATACTATTTTGCAAACGTACATCTGTGCAGAGAAAAATGTGAGCCTCATTACAACTCCATTACTGCCAACTTTACCACTATGCCAAATTACGATTTCTGGCCTGGAGGGAAGGATATGCTTCCAGGAAAATCCTGGAGGTAAATCCTCTAGTTCACTGCCGAAAAATCAGCAGAATTGTTGCAATTTCCGTCACTGTAATTCCTCCAATGGACTGAATCCAATGGACTGAATGTGAATGAGGAATATGAATGAGGAATGAGGAATTACACTGCACCACCACATGTAATCCGGCGGAAATTCCTCTGGACCAGGTGGTGGTAACTGTAATTAGTTTGGACGGTATTCCGGCGGATTTACGCCGGGATACCGCCCCAACTCGTAATGAGGCCCTGTTTGTTTTATGCCACTGAAAAACACTCATTTGTATTACAAAACACATGTATCTTGTCATTACTGTGGCTTTCAAGAAACTCATACAGAGTATGTTTGCCCATGGATTAATGGCAATTAAAAGCAATGCATCAAAAAACATACTGCAAGGAGTTAAAGTGCCACTTTAATGAAGTAGTTCAAAGGCCAGGAGAACATGATTCTAATAGGTTGTGCAAGGATGATAATTGCATCAAAATAACTGTACCTTAGAATATAATGATCAAAAATTCCAGTGCCTCTGTTTACTATCCACATTACGTTCTCTTGTGGGTAGTGATAACACCAGCCTTAGAGCTAAGAGACACCATGCATTTTTACTCTCGAAAAAAAGAAAATTTGCCTAACAAAAATGAGAAACAATGAACATATCATTGCTTCAACCCACAAAGCTCCACTGGTATTTTTTCGAATTAGTGACCAGTAGAGCAGTGGCATAGGAAGGAACTCTAATCATATTAATGCCCAATCTCAAGAGGAATTTTAAGGGGAAAGAACATGTTTTAATATGCAGAAAGTATCCCTATTGGCAAAGCTAATAACTTTTTTACTCCCTGAAAAATCAGTTTCAGGCAACAGCCTCCCTGCCTCTTTCCATCTTGAGCTGGACCTCTAAGTTCCGGAAACTCCTCAAGACCTTCCTCTTCTCTTCTTCTTTCTCTCTCCCTATCTCCTGCTAACATCCATTCTCGTCTCTCCTGCGTCTGTGCCTTTTCTCTTCCCCATCCTGCTCAGTTCACTGACTGGTCGCCTGGTGCACCTCCAGAGCCTCACAGGTACCTGGCTCCCCCGCCAGTCCTGCACTTGCCTCTGGGGCTCCTGCACTCTGCTTTGAACTACTGCACTCAAAATACGTTCCATGTGAGTGTCAACCACTCTGCACTTAACTCAGGCCCCTGTGGACTGGGTGCACTTGTCCCCTCCTTCCCCTCCCCCGCACTTCCTGTCTGCGTACGTGCACAACCTTGAATGTACTATGCCCAGCAGGTTTTACTGTCCTGTCGCCCCTCTGTTTCCCCTCCCTAGCGTGTTTCTGTATGTCTTTTTCCCTCTCCCACCCCTCAACCCCCACTTCTCTCCCCACTCTTTGGCACAGACTTATACCAGTAGAAATGCCTCTGGCCTAATATGCTAGTATGCTAGTTAGATCATTTGGAATCTTCAAGGCCTAAGAATGACTACTTTATCCCCTTGTTCCCTTCCCACCTTGAAGTGCTTTGAAGCACTTCACTTGTGTGTAAGCGCTTTACAAATAAACTATTACAATTTGACTCCAAGTAGGGAGCAACATTGATGAGAGCCTTGCTTGTACCCCTGACATAGGAAGTGAAATGACAGGGCACAAAATAAAGTGTATAGTTTTGCCCACCCTTCCACACCATAGCCTAGATAAAATTAAACAAGAGCCTTATTGAGGTTTATTATGGAGTACTGTTGAAGAAAAGCACACATATATGCCTTTTTAGGTTAATAGTATGAATTCATCAGAGCTACAACTGATTGAGTACCTTCTTCTGTAACTATGGATCCCTCTTCTGTAATTCTTTGTGATCAGTTAAATAAGATGCAGGGAGATGCTAGAGACTGCACACACAGAACACATGGTTATATTGAAAAGCCCTCAGCAGTTGAGCATAGAAAGAAAAAGAAGGTGCTGTTGTCTAGATGGGTACTAGAATGTCCTATCCTTTAGCAAACACGCATGACATTTGCTTCATTGTACTGCCGAAACATCTGACTTGGTTTTTTAAATTTGCTGCTTTGTTCGTCACCCGCAAGGAGTGATACTTCCACTCATACCCTCCCCCGGTGCCTGTGCTTGCCTCCAATACTAGTTGATAGAGCACTGTAAAAAGTGAGGTTTTGTAACACTGGGATATTTGCAAACCCACAATACTTTGCAAGCAAGGGATATTTCAATGCCTCAACATATGATGTGCTTTTTAAGAATGTCATGACTCTGCATTTACACAATTCTTTGGTTGTGCATACAAGATTGTTTGCAACATACACCACCTTTATATCATTGTGTAGGATTACACAAGTTCACAGTGAAACTGTTTTTGTATAGAAGCGCGTTATTGAATAATGTGTGAAGGTCTATGCCCAAAGATACTCTGAACACTTGGATGCAGATTGTGTGAAAAACATTCTCCTGTCTGCGCCCTTAAGTCCTCAGGTACCAGGTTGCACAATACAAATTTATAAACATAAACATATCTAGTGCCCTGATACTATGGACGAGTAATCCCAGGCATAGTCCATACCCATTATCCCTTGTAGGCTAAGTAAATGTTATTGCAATGTTGCTCTCTACTTATAGGGTAATGTTAGTAATGCTAAAGTAGGAGACGCTGAGCATCACATTTCTCTTTTCAAAATCTTTAAAGGGCAAATTAATAATAGATTTTTATAATGTGTTAACTTACAAGGGGGCCGCTTCAAAGCACTTGCGGGACATATGTACAAAGAAGAGGAAGTATGGGATTTGGTTACACATTCAAGTAGCCTGCTTACTTACAGTCAGTATCCGATATTTGAGCTGGCAGTTCGATTATATAATGTGGGTGACGCTTTCGGTAAGGCACAATGAGTAACAAATTCTGGCACATGAACTTTATTCATGTTACAATAAACATAAAAAAGTGGATGTAGCTACACGTCTGCTAACCTTTCACAGAGCCAAGAGTGGAAGAGTCAAGGTTGTCCGGTAGCATCTTACTGTGCTCTGGGGAAGAAGTTAGAGTCATACGGTAAAAGTGTGGTAGAGTCAGGTTTAAGAGTCATTGGGGGGAGGGAACATTTTTGGTTAATGTGTGCAGGCACATCTTGGTTAGATTCTTCTGGTCATGGAGCCAGTTTTTTATATTAGTTTATAACCTCTTGTGTTGTATTTTTCTGTTAGGGATTTTAGGTGTTTACGGTCACCCTTGCATAGTAGTGTAATGCAAATGAGCAGAATATACAAGACTAGTTGCTTATTTTAAGAGAAAAAACATGTCAGGTAATTTCTGTGGTTTATGCCTTTTTGAATAGGAGAGAATTGTCTGTGTGCGCTGCTAAAAATCTTCTGAGCGGCACCCAGAAGGAAGCTGGGCAAGCGCAGATGTGCACAGCTTAGAGGGAACATTGATCATCATACAATTCTACATAGTTTGCACAGTCATGCACATGATCACCTTGTTCTACAGGTAAAGCTGCAATCGTGGATGGGTTCACTATTTTTCACCTCATTATTTTAAATTGCTGTATTAGAAATCATTACTTCATAAACTGAAGCTCTTTGTGACGTCAATGCACCCTTGGGTTTCTCTAAAATGGCAAATAAGGCATGCTCCACGTAAAGAGCGATGAAACAGCCCATTACAATACTTGTGGACTTCTCAATTGCAAATGCGGCAGCAGCCAAAAATTGTTCGCTTGGAATATGTCCTCGCATAACTGGGTCTAAAATCCCACTGTAGTATGTCAAAGGATTATGCTCAAATGTCCTTTGTGTGAGCACTGCGGTCAGTACTGACCCATTTGTGTGTGAAAACAAATAAAATTCCTCGCTATAGTTGGGAATCCCTAAAACTGGAGCTGTACAAATTGCTCTTTTTAACTCCTCAAATCCTTCCCCCATTTCTTCAGTCCATTCTATTTTTTCCTTACCAACTTGAGCTTTCTTTAGTGCTTCAAAAGTGGTTAAGTACACGTGCTGTAATCAAACACCCAGGCCCTGCAATAATTGCATAAGCCCAAAAACTGCTGCATTTGTCTCAATGTGTTTGGCTTTGGTGTTTTCATAATAGCCGCAGCTCTTTCAGTTGTCACCTTCTTTCCTTCATGTGGAATTAACTGACCCATGTACAAATACTTCTTCCTGAAAATGCTGCAATTTCTCCTCGACTACTTTGTATCCTTTGTCTGGCAATATAATCATTAACTGAATAGAGTCTTGTCTACACTCATCCTCTGTTTCATACAGACTAGTATGTCATCTACGTATTGAATCACCACGCTCTTGAGTTCAATGTTACTGAGATTCATCTGTAGGACCCTGTTAAAGATCGATGGAGACTCGCAATACCCTTGAGGTAAACAAGTATGATTTGTCTAAACGTAAAGGAAGTCAGGTCTTATGCAACGGGATCAAGAAAAACACATTTTTCAAATCGATCACAGTGAAATACTTAGCTTCAACTGGGATAATACACAATATTGTCGCAGGATTAAGAACTAATGGAAACTCTGCTCCTACAATCTGATTAAGAGGGCGCAAGTCCTGGATAAACCTCAATGACCCCCCCTTTTGATTTTGTTTACCAGATACACTGCAGTATTGCACAGGGATTCCGATGGTACTAGAATTCCCTGATTCATCACTGCTGAAATAGTCTGGAATATGCCTTCATCAGCTTCTCGGGACAAAGGGTACTGTTTTGCTTGGGGTAAAAATGTTCCTGGCTCGAGTTTCATTTTAACCTGTCCTATTCCCTTCAATAGTTCTACGTCATAGGGGGCCATAGTCCAAAGGACAATTGACCCTTTTTCTAGGTCATCCTGAAAAAATATGGGTCGTTGCTGCATTATCGCCATTCGCTGTGGGATTTCTCTTTTTTCGATCTTTATCCAGTATGTAATGCTCATAAAAAACACCACTTCGTCATCGCTACATTATTCTCTGAACATATCTTCATCTGTTATGTCAGTCAATCTGAATACCTCTTCAAGAGTTAATACCATCCTCCATGATCTACCTTCATCATCCACCCCTCCAAGTATTGCTATTTCTCCTCGTACTATAGCTGCTTCCAGTTCTATAGGAATAGTCTGTCCGCCTTCCTCATCCATAGGAATTTGTGGTGTAAATAAGAACTCATCAGGTAACCTCACCCACTGTTCCCTACTAGCCAGGTAGCCTTGTCAATAAAATGCTCACCCCATACAGGAAGACTTCCAGATCTACCGGAAATCCTTGTAGAGCCACTTGCCCTGTGAATGCCAGTATGAACTTTCCTACGTTTAAATAGTGTATTCCTGGAGTGTTGCACACCATTCCCTGATCAGTGAATTAAATTGTAATGTTGAGTTTCATCATCAAATCTCTTCCTAAAATATTAACTGGAGTCCCCTATAGAAACAGGCAATTTATCAGTAACAGGAACTAAATTTGTAGCTCCAGAGGACCCTTGAGCATTCATGGCAATACCTGACATTGGATAGTTTCCCTACAGTATACAAGAGCGAGAAAAGAAAAGGATTTGCCTCTTATCGTCATATCGACCCTTGGTTCCTCTTGGGGGTCTGGTGTCACAGATAGTACTGAACACATCAAGTCACCCTGTGAGCTGTCCTATTGAGGGTATAAACACATCCCGTCCCGTCCCAGGATTTCCTCATACCACAGTGACACCCCCTATCCTAGGTGTCAGTATGTGCCCTGAATTGCATTTTGTTGTGTTTGCATAGCTGCTTGTTGTGACTGCCCTTGCGGTGGGTGCATTTGCACCGGTCCCTGCTGTTGTGCTTGCTGTACCCGCAGCGCCTGTGCCTGATGAGATATGTGATCCTGGACAAACCCCTCTCGTGTTTGTGTGCTGTATGGTGGTGGATAAGCTATCCCCCCCTCTTGAAGGTTGTCTGTTTTGTTGAGCGTTCCTCTGCACCTACATAAGCGCGCAATATGCCCTGTCATTCCACAATTCCAACATACTGGGGGTGGCCCTCTGGCAAGCCCTCCGTGGTTATATCCTCCCTGAGTATTCTGACTCTCATTCAGAGTGTTCTGAAATCCACCCTGGGTGTTCTTTTGTCTCTGTACTGGTTCTGGCAATCCCCGACACAAAATATGATAAAATAGTGCCACTATTTTTTCCCTAGGATCACGTGTTTCAAGCTGCCATTTCTCTTGAATATCCTGAATATAAGCAATCAGGTCTTCATCTTCCTTCATTTTACGTGTCATAATTGCACCCATATCTGATGTATCAGGATAATGTACCCTGAGAGCCCTTCAAACATCTGCTCTGCAATTATTAAATGGCACTCCATTATGCGCAGTGTTTTGTGCTGTCACACCTGCATATCCCACTCGTCTCCAAATGTCATCAGCTCCCTCTCCAAGGATAGCTTCCAATAGACCTTTTGCGTCTCCTATGGCTAACGTATTCCCCCCCCCCCGTCATCTTCTCTATAACTCGTATATCCATTTCCCAGCCCGCAAAGTCAAACTAGGGAGCTTGCATTTTAAGTTATCCTTATCCATCTGGGGCCATGGAATATATTGTGGTCTTGCTCCTTCTATAGCTGGGGGAAATGTGAGAACCCATCCCATAGTCACATCCCACTTTTCTTTTACCAATGCGGGGGTAATCATCCCTATCCGTCTTTGCGCTGGTAATGACCTTAACCTATTGACATAAGTGGAGATTCTCCTTTGTCAATAAATTATCGTCTTTGGGGAAGCTCAGGATATGGTACAGGATATGGTGTTTTCTCCTTAGGGTTTTCCAGATCTGTCCATCTTACCTCTTATTCTATCCCATCGTATTTCTTCGCTCGGCCTCATCCATTCCTTAAGGATGAGACTGGCATGCAGACCTTGCTGCCACCTATTTTGTTTTATTTCATCATACACTTCCCTTCTCTCATCCATTCTTACCCTCTCTTCCTCTTGCCTTCTCACTTCCTGTCTTCGTTCTTCTTCACTCCTACTCTGTAATCTTTTGTCATTCACCCTTTGTGCTGCTTCTTCCTCTCTCTTTCTCTCCTATCTTTCTTCTTTTTCTCTTTGTCTATTGTCGTACTTCCTTTGTTCCTCTGCGTCTTTCTTTTTCCTCTCTATATATCTGTTCCCGTCTTTCCTTGCTTTTTCTTCCTTGTTCATCCTCTCTTAACCGCTTTTCTCATCCTCAGTCCTTCTTTTCTTGCTCGTGTTTGTCCTCTCTGCCTAACCTCCTTGATGCTTTTCCCATCTAACTTGAGTAGTATCTGTCCTTCCTTCTATTCGTTCTGTAGGAGCGTTACCTCATCAGTCTTATCCTTTTCTCCTTTCCACATCTTGATTTCTCAGTGTGTATATGTCAAAATATACGATCTCTCGCCTCGCTCTTCCTCATCTCGTATGAACTTACAGGCATCATCCTTCCTTTTGCTCTCTTCTGGACTATCATCGCTACTGTAAGCAGAGGGCTCATATATTGGGTTACTATACCCCGCCGCTGCTTTCAGTTCCTTTACAGGATAAACTCCTCTCTCTTCTGTAGTTACACT
This sequence comes from Ambystoma mexicanum, assembly GCF_040938575.1. Lineage (NCBI taxonomy): Eukaryota > Metazoa > Chordata > Amphibia > Caudata > Ambystomatidae > Ambystoma > Ambystoma mexicanum. The sequence continues at coordinate 410,851,701 of NC_090929.1, forward strand.
CTTAATCCCAGAGAAGGTAAGAGGAGCTGATGGCTCAACACCCTCCCCGTATGCTGATTAAGCATCCACTCCTCTGATGGCAGGTCCTCTTTCTCCTCTTGGTACATTTTTCCAAAGTTGTAAAACTTCCAGCCTTTTCTCTAATTTCTTTCTTGTGTACGCAGCGTGCACGTATGTGGTCATGTGTTGCAATACCATTTTTGACAATGATCCCCCTTGTGGCCATAGCATGAACATTTTATCGGCTATGCCCTTTACCCATTCTGCACTGTACTGTTTGAGCTAGGGTGCATGTTTTGGTAGTGTTTTACAAAGATGCATGAGAGGAGTGTCCTCCATAACGACAAGTCACAATTGACTGTCAATACTTAACAGATTGTTAATAAAATCTCTAACTCAAGGCTAATCGGCCACCACTTTTAATCTTAAAAACAACAAATATGAGCAAGCACCAATCGCCACTCAATCCTCTTGTTTCAACAACCTATCCGTCTTTTGATTGGCGCCAATCGTTTACTACACCCTACTTCAAACAACGTCACTTCTGACCTTCACAGCTGTGTTTTTCTTAAAACTTCACACAACAAATAATACTCAAAATGACAACATAATACACATTAATAGCCCCCGTGATCACCTTCCCTGGTTTATCATTGTTCATAATAGGCGGTATGCTTCTCATGCCTCAGCTTATTTTACCCTATACAGGGTTTAAGATGTCACCTTTCACAGTCCTGACTTTGCGTATTCCCTTTCTTAATACTCTCATTGGAGTTTGAGACATCTTCTATCTCCCTTGAGATAGAATTACTTGGGTGTTCCTTTATCTACACAAAATTTCCCGTTACTCAAAATATCGCAATCCCACACTCTTATATTGCCATTTCCCTTATTCTACTTACATCCATTAATCAACTTGAGGCCTTCAGTATTGACTCCTCAACCAATTAGACCACTTTTCCGTCCGTCCGTGGACTGCCCGTGGAGACCGAGCAGGGATTTCTTCAAAGAGGGACCTGCCCACCATCTCGGTTCTTCTTGCAAGTTTATTTCTATCGGCCGCTCTCAAAGGAAACTCTACGATCTTCCAGCTAATGGCAGAGGATGCCCGATCGTCTGAAATTCTGGAGCTGAACTCGTTTGAATCTGAAACCATCCACACTGCTACCACATGAGCTTATGGCCTTTTAGAACGTGCATTTGCTAATGGATGGGATTACACCAGAATAATTCTGAGACCAAATAACCAGACAAACAAGAATATGGCAAGTTCGGTTTTATTAACAAGTATCTAAAACAGGGAGGTTACAACGAACATCAATGGATGTAAGCTCAGTCTCTCCATGATCTCCACACAAAATATGGTTCTTATATTAAATAATGCGTCAGAGTGATGTCATACTACGTGGCAATAGTGAAAAACCTATCAAGGGTCAGGACTGGTTAAGGGAAACATCCAAGTACACATTTCTATAGGAGCTATGCTTGTTGTTGGCTGCCCATTATCAGGTGGACAACTTATGTCTACCTCTAAAAATATGTCATTTCAGAAATATTCAATACACCGTTTCTCATTGTTCTTCAAACTGTAAGGTCCTTTGTTATATGGACTAATGCAATTGGTTGGCACGCGTGTGCCATGTTTGGAATATTCGGTTAATTTAGCAGCACGTAAGCCCAGACCCAGGTGCAGGGAGATAGGACATGAAGCTACCTCACCAACCAATTAGCCCAGAATCTCTCATCACCCATGCCTTCTGCCATGAAATTGTCTTTGTACTTGGTCTTGCAGAGTATCCTTGTCTTTGAGAATGAATGGGAGTGAGGGCACTCGCTATCGTGTCTGGAACGCCAAGTTCAAACTCCATCCTTGGCTCACGTGACAGACCATGATCTGGTCCATTTTGCAGCGGTTAAATGCTCTAAATGAATTAAAACTTGGCATCCTTTGTGTTATTTCTTGCACCTTAACACGAGAAGGTTCGTCCTCTGCACACTCTTTCTTCCTTGATTTCTAGAATCTTGAGTTTAGGCCAGACAACCTTGCCCATTATTCTGCTTCGACACAGCTTTTCCATTCCCGCTTCATGGTTTCTGGCTTACATAATTTATCATACCAATATCCAGTTTCTGTACAATGGCAGTTTTGCCTGGATTTTATTCACTACTCATAGCTAGCTTCTATGATGGCTTAATCTACCTTGCATTTTAGCGTCAGTACATTTATTGAGTGTTTGTTTTCTGCAGCACTTCGTGCACATGTAATCTTTTACACTTGAGAGTTCTATGGATCCTTATTTCGTCATTGGTGTTCAGGAACTATACAGCATCTTCAGCTAGTATCTCGAGACGTCATGCACACTTTCTTATGTCACTAGCTCCTCTTCTTTTCTCGTTATATTCCTTTAGGGAGCTTCTCCTCCAGGTTATCATTACTTTGGGGGTACATTTGATCAGGTTCTCTTAATGGGTATCTTCTTCCAAACACTTGATGTGGTATCAGCAAGACAGTTGGTGTCAAACACAGCACAGTCTCATGTCTCCAATACAGGGAAGGTAGTGGGGCGGGATCTCCTTCAGATGTATACAGCTGTTCCTCTACAAGTGTGCTGGCTGGAGAGGGTGAAAAGACCATGTAGTATTTGTATTATTTTTATTGTTATAAGGATATGAGATGAGAAGAGGAACAGAAGTGTGGCATCCTTTCCGAGCTAACAGAGATGATGGCGCAATTTTTTTGAATTGTGATAAGAAAATAAAGAAGTAGGGGCTCTGTATAATTGGAGAGCTTGGATTCTTTTGCCCAATATATCACGGGTGAGGTAATAAGATGAAGTAGTGTTTGTTATTTAAGTAAATTGTTTTAGTTTGTTGTTTTAGTGTTTTATATTTGTTACTGTGTATTAGACAGGGACGAGGGAGAGCCTGTGGAAGAAGCAGCGTTAGTGTGGTGTGTGCGGAGCGAGAAGGTGTGTGTCCGGCAGGGGTGCGAGTAGGGAGTGACAAGTGAACAGGAACAAAGGACCAGTAGGACCATAGATGGCAAACTATATTTGGTATTTGGTTTAAGGTTTTTGGGAAATAACGATTGTCAACATGGGGACAATAACTCCTTTGGAATATATGTGCAGTGCATTGCCATTGTAAAGGGACAAGATTGAAACAGTGGGTGGCGAGACACAAGGGGGAATGTCCCACCCATGGCCAGAGCAGGACACCAATAACAGGGGGGGTGCTGGAGCATATGAACATATTCCTAACTGCTAAATACAAGGTTAAAAAACTTCAAAAGAGGAAAGAGGTTTTAGAACTGTTGAAAATGGTAGAGGACATGGAGGACAGTGATGAGGGTAGGGCCCAAGGCGACAGCAGCCCTACTCTAAGAATAGTGAAGCCATCTGCCCCAGAAGGAGTACAGTCACCCCAGCCCCAAGGAGGGTTGTACCCATTTGCTGCCATGCCCACTACAGGATACACCAATCCAACATATGTAGCTTCCCTCGCCACAGCACCACTCCCACATCAAACGAACACCAACACTACAGTACCCCCAAATATCAACCCCCAGAAAGAATTAGAAGAAAATCTAAGGCAACGCAAGCGGAATTGGCACGGCTGACGGCCTTCCGAGTTGAAGGGGGAAAATTGGGGTGTGGCCTAGATGAATACAGGGCCAGAGTTATTTTGTTTAGCCTGGACATTACTGCAATTAAGGGTGTACATATTGAGAAGGGGAAAAGTGACGAGCGAGGAGCGGAAAGGGAATAGTTTCTTACCTGTAACTCCATTTCTCCAGCATTGGTATCTCTCATGGATTCACATGCTTAGAATATTGCCCGTCAGGCTGGGAATCCTCGGTAAGTTATATAGACATTTTCCATAGGAAAAGTTCTGACACTTTTGTGTCCTATCTACATCGTTTTGGGCCGCGTACGCCAGCGCCACTAGGACGTAGAGGTGTAAATAGCCCCGCCCCCGCGGCTACCTCAGATTTCGGCCCCCAAAGTAGTATGGGGGGAACTCTGGTTTGCATGCTTAGGGGAGGCCGGCGGGCGCATGTGAATCCATGAAAGATAACAATGCTGGGGAAATGGAGTTACAGGTAAGAAACTATTCCCTTCTCCAGCATTGGATCTTTCATGGATTCACATGCTTAGAATAGATTGTATTCTAGTATCCTCCAACGTTGGAGGTGTGTATGCAAACCAATATCACAATCACCATAATGCATATTTACCATGGCGAAACATCACATTATAGTATGTTAACAGTGAAAACGCAACACTTTAAAGTACATTAGCCGAAGGATGTAACCCCTTAATTGGGGCTTACCTTATTGAAACAGGTGCCGTAGGACTGCACGACCCATCTGTGTATCCTCAGCATGTTGCTGTTCGAGGCAATAATGCCGGGTAAACGTGTATGGTACCGAGCAGGAAGCTGCCTGACAGATATCTCCCAGCAGAAAGAAAACAAAATGTCGGGCGCGATGCGGCGCCAGAGCGAGGCTCGGCATCCTGGTTGCTAAGCAACCGTGCTTCATAGCACACAACATCCGCCGGCAGGCGGAAGAGCCGGCCACATTCAAAGGCCATTCTAAGGCCCTGTTTGCCCCTGTTCGCCGCTTACGGCGCGTGGCGAGTTCCCATATTATACATTTATGACCCTCTGATGCCACAGGACAATACATGGGCTTACACCGTGGAACGCAGCGGTTGAGCAGGAGCTCATGACATCGCAGAAGTAGCGGACTTGGCTAGGAAACCTTCCGGGATCAGATACCTGGTAAGCGCTGCCACATTGCGCTATTCTTTATCTTTGTTTGTGCTAGTCATCCAGCCTCAAATCTGCCTCACTATGGTATAAATGCACTCAAGTGCTCCGAGTTGCCCTATAAAGGCCCTAGGCAACGTGCACATGCATGCGCCTTGTATTCTCTTGTGACATTCAAGGCCCGTCAGCCACTGTCTCACTCTCATGCTCATTGCCTTACCCCGCACCCACCTTGCCACCCTCTTGCCCTCCACTTCCAGCCTCGCACTCAAATACTTTGATGTACTCCCGCCAACATACAACCCCATTGCATATGAGTTGTGTGGTGCCCCATCATCACCCCCAGACCACACTTGAACTGTGTTGTGCCCTATGGTCGCCCCCAGACCACACTTGAACTGCGTTGTGCCTTATGGTCGCCTCCAGACCACATTTGAACGGTGTTGTGCCTTATGGTCGCCCCCAGACCACTCTTGAACTGTGTTGTGCCCTATGGTCGCCCCCAGACCACACTTGAACTGCGTTGTGCCTTATGGTCGCCTCCAGACCACATTTGAACGGTGTTGTGCCTTATGGTCGCCCCCAGACCACTCTTGAACTGTGTTGTGCCCTATGGTCGCCCCCAGACCATACTTGAACTGCGTTGTGCCCTATGGTCGCCCCCAGACCACTCTTGAACTGTGTTGTGCCCTATGGTCGCCTCCAGACCACATTTGAACGGTGTTGTGCCTTATGGTCGCCCCCAGACCACTCTTGAACTGTGTTGTGCCCTATGGTCGCCCCCAGACCACTCTTGAACTGTGTTGTGCCCTATGGTCGCCCCCAGACCGCATCTGACTTGTTGTGTGCCTACCGTATGTCACCAATGCCTCATACTCGCCAATTTCCCGCAAGTCGCCCCTGCCATAGCATGCTTTCCTACCTCTTCGCAATCATGTTCCCCTTCTGTGTCATGCAAAGTAACATACCCTGCAATGGCAATAGCTACATAGCCCATAAAAACGGTCTAGCCAGGCCGGCTTGCCCAAGACATTACCCCATTATATGCCCCACACCTTTCTTGCCTACCACTCCTGCCTTCCTCCCAGTCTCACAATCCGCCTCTCCAACCCATTACCACGCATACTCTTCTGATGTCCCGGCTACTAATCACCTAGATACCTCCAAGCGGAACCCTACCAATATAAGTACCTCAAGCCCCACCTCTGGTCCCAGTACCTCCACAACTGCTGACCTTACTGTCTCTAGAACCACCACCCTCACCCCTATTGATTGGAACAAAAGACTCGGTGCCAGAACCCACCATAAGACCAGCATACCCCTAGTTAAGCGACCCTGCAAGACTATCAATCACACTGCAATACCTAGCAATTCCACCCTTTCTACTCCTAAAGGAGCTCTCCTAAATGTTAGATCACTAGTCGCCCATTCCATAGAAGTAGCCGACATCATTCTAACAAACAATTTGGACTTCCTTGCTGTTACTGAAACTTGGTTGCATGATGCTGCAGGACCATCTCCCACCCTAGCTATACCAGACAACTATACCATCCTCAGAGCAGATAGACCTAACGCACGAGGAGGCGGTGTAGCTATCATCTTCAAGTCCTCGCTTAATATTAGACTAGCCTCGTCTCCCCCACTTAAATCATGTGAACATCTCACATTCAAATTACAAACGTCCCCTAAGAACACCATTACGATGCACTTAATTTACAGACCCCTGGGCCCACCAGGCTCCTTTGAGGAAGACATCACCTCACTAGTTGCCGAAAGCTCCAAACCTTCAGCACAAATGATTATACTTGGAGACTTCAATCTTGGGTTTAATGACCCCCTCGACGTCCCAGCCACTGCCCTAGCCACAGCATTAGAGGAGCATGGCCTCCAACAATTCTGCTCCAAACCTACCCATTCGAAGGGCAGAATCCTCGATTGGGTAACCGCCCTTAACTGCAACATTACCATGAAGGATCCCATACAGCTCTTATGGACTGACCATCATTTCCTCCCATTTGACATTAACACTAGCAGCCTAGTGCATAACAAGCCTGTTACCGCACCAGCCTGCCTAACTAGGAAAAAGAGTAACATCACAGCGGAAGCCTTAATACCCTTGGTAACCCCTATCCTGAACGCACTACCAGCCACAACCGACCTGAACCAATTGGTCAACGTCTACAATAATTCCATGGCCATAGCTGTTGACACTATTGCCCCACTAAAAATGCGCAAAGGGAAACCAAAAGCGCACCTGAATACATGGTACACCCCAGAACTTAAATCCCTCCGGCAACAAAAAAGTAAACTTGAAGCACTATGGAAATCAGCGCCCTCAGCAATTAACAGAATGAATCTCACTAATATCTCCACTTTCTACAAAAATGAGATTATACGCGCAAAGAAAGAATCGCTCAACTCCAGGATCTCGGAAGCAAGCTCCAGCTCAAAGGAGCTCTTTAAGATCCTAAAGGAACTAGAAAACCCCATTCCTCCCACGGATACTTGCACTAAAAATAAACAATGGTGCACAGGGATCCAGAATGCCCTTGTCAACAAAATTTCAGGGCTCCAATCTAAAATTGACAATAAACAACAACAACTCACCTATGTTCCGACCTCCAGTCCCACCCCTCCCCCTCCTACAGCCTCCAGCCCAGGATTCACCTTCAAAAAGGTATCCATACCCGAAGTACAGAAAATCATAGCGTCATTGAAACCTTCGAACTGCAAGGGGGACAGCTGTCCCGCTCAGATTATAAAAGATGCTGCAAGGGATCTCTCCCCATTCATCACAAAATTAATAAACCTGTCTTTCTCTGATAACTCGGTCCCTAGTAATCTAAAACAATCCTGGGTCCTACCACTACTAAAAAAAACTACCCTCGACCCAGATATACCCACAAATTACAGACCCATCACCACTGTCCCATTCCTACTAAAAATTCTTGATAGAGTGGCCTATCTACAAATCCAGGATTACCTTGAGACAAACCATCTACTAGGAATTCGCCAGTCCGGCTTTCGTCCACAACACGGGACAGAAACGGCCCTGGTCGATCTCAAGTGCCAGATAGACGACCTCAAAGACAAAGGTAAAGCTGGCATCCTTCTTCTTCTTGACCTATCCGCTGCCTTTGATCTGGTTGATCACAAAATCCTGTGCAACCATCTGTCATCGGCAGTTCACTTCTCCCACTCCGCAATTTCATGGATCCAATCCTTCCTGGACAATAGGACCATGCGGGTCTTCTCACCCCTAGCAGCGGCCGACCCTATTCCTATTACTTGTGGTGTCCCACAAGGATCGTGTGTATCACCCACTTTGTATAACATTTTTACAAAGCCCCTATTCGACAAGCTGGACCATCTGGGTGTCACCTACACCAACTACGCAGACGACACCCAGATACTCCTCACCTTAACCGGCAACTATAATTCGGACGCCATTTGGATCAATGAAGTCTTCTCCATCATTCAGGCATGGATGGCCACACATGGCCTCTGCCTGAATGATGACAAGACTGAACTGCTCCTTGTCGGCTCACCCAACACCATTCGGAAACTTAGTCCTAGCTACACTAGCCTTACCATTGACGGCAACACCATCACTATCGCCAAGAATGTAAAAACCCTTGGTTTTTACCTCGACACGAACACTAACCTAGCCAAACAAATTAATATGACTGCCTCAGCCACGGCCTACACAGGCAAACTAATCAGGGCCTGTAGACCGCTGATCTCCCCTAACAACTGCCTCACCCTAGCCAGAGCACTTATACAATCTAAACTAGATTACTGCAATAGTCTCTACGTAGGTGCCAACAAAACGGTAATCAATAAACTGCAAGTTATACAAAATAATGCACTCCGTGCCGCCCTGAATATTCCCAGAAGAGAACATATTTCGGCTACCAGAATCGCATGCAAATGGCTATCCATCCAACAAAAAATAGATCTAAAAACTATCTGCCTCACCTATAAAGCACTCAACGGCCTTGCCCCGCCCTATCTCACCAACAAATTCACACTAAGACAGAACACTAGAACCACTAGATCCTCTAATACACTACAATTGACTGTGCCCAAATTCTCCCTCAAAAGAGCTGGTGGTTCCAGCTTCCCAGTTCTGGCTTCACAACTTTGGAATACCATTCCACTGGATATCAAATCTACACCCACCTTCCAACCTTTCAGAACTAAGGTCATCACCTGGTTACTCAACAATTAACCTACCATGATTGAATGCATACCTCCTGCTTGATTGTATTTTGCACCATGCCAGCATATTACTGTCTATGCACGAATTGCTATATTACTGTCTATGCACGAATTGCTATCCTGTCTTGTATACCTTTGCTTCATCACTGTATAATTGTACCCTACCTTGCCTGTAACTCGAAGATTAAGCGCCCATATACCTTTGGGTCAGGTGCGCTATACAAATTAATAAACAAACAAACAAACAAACAAACAAACCCATCGGGATAGTCCTTGTTTTGAGATCGGTTTACCTTTAGCCGAAGGGCCATAAGCCACAAATAGTTGTCTCGTGTCTCTGAAGCTTTGAGTGCGATGGAGGTAACATTTTAAAGCTCTTTTCACGTCCAATGTATGGAGAGTCTTCTCCGCAACAGACGAAGGTGTTGGAAAAAACGTCGGCAGCACTATAGAAGAGTGCTTATGGAACATGGTAGGCACTTTAGGAATGAAATGAGGATTAGTAGCCAACACGACTTTATTATTGAAAAACCTCAAGTACGGTGGATCGATCACTAATGCTTGTATTTCTGACAGTCGTCGAGCCGAAGTAATAGCCACCAGAAAGGCCAATTTCCACGACAAAAATTTCAATGATGACAATGACATCGGCTCAAAAGGGGCCTTCATCAGCGCTGCCAGAACCAGGTTAAGACTCCATATTGGAGGAAACTTTTTCGTGGGAGGAAAGGTTTGGAACAATCCTTTAAGGAAATGTTTAATCAGCCGGTCACTAAATAACAGAGTTGAATGTCTCTTCCGAGTAAATCTCGAAATGGCAGCCAGATGCACTTTTATGGATTAAACAGACAAGCCTTTTTGAGCTAGGAGCAGCAAGTATGGTAGAAGTTGTTCCGGTGTGATACTAAGCGGAACCAAACCTGGTTGACCTGCGCACCATATGCAGAATCTCTTCCATTTGTATGAATATGAAGCGTTCGTGGACGGCGCCCTTGCAGCTTGCAAACAGCGACGACAGTCCGCTGGAATCGCTAACGTACCAAACTCGGAGAAATCAGGAGCCAGGCTGTCAGACTGAGGCTGTCCGGGTCGTGATGCCAAACAACCCCTTTCTCTTCAGACAGAAGGTTCGGGATTTTCTGGAACCTCACTGGTTCTGCCGCTGAAAGATGGAGTAGATCGGAGAACCAAACTTGTCTGGTCCAGTACGGGGCCACCAGGATCACCCGACATGGATATCTGTGGATCCATTGCAGCGTCCGACGTATCAGCGGAAAAGGGGGGAAAGGCATACAGAAACTTGTCCGTCCACGGGAAGAACGCTTCCCCTAGTGAGCCTTGCTGTGGCCACCTGCTTGCGTATTGTGGGCATTTCCTGTTGTCTTTCGTCGCAAAGAGATCGAGGGCCGGACGACCCCATTTCTCAAAGACACGGTGTAGTTGTTGGTCGTTCAGTTCCCATTCGTGTAGTCGATTCATCTCCCTGGTCAGAGAGTCTGCTTGCACATTTTTGACTCCTGGCAAGTGGAACGCCAACAGACATATCTTTTGCTGGAGGGCCCAATGCCAGATCTCCTGGGCTTCAGTCGACAGAGTTCTGGAGCGAGTTCCTCCCTGCTTTCTTAGATAAAACATTATTGTTGTGTTGTCTGTCATGATCCGTACAACTGATCCCTTTATCCATGGAAGAAAGGATTTCAGGGCCCAACGCACCGCCCTTAACTCCAGCACATTGATGTGAAGGCCAGACTCCTCCGATGACCAACGACCCTGAACCTGTAGGGAATCCAGATGAGCTCCACATCCAGTTAGAGAAGCATCCGTCACCATTGTCATCTGGAACACAGGATCCTGCAAGGGCATTCCCTTTGTCAGATTTATGGAAACTCTCCACATTGAAGCGCCTGCACAAGCTTGCTGTTGATGGTCAATTTGTCCGACCAACGCCCTTGACTCTGTGCCCATCGATCCGCCAAGAATTCCTGAATCGGCCTCATGAAGAGACGACAATTGTTGATTAAGGGTATGCAGGACGACATGGTCCCCAGTAGGGACATGTACCTTCGCACTGACACTCTGGTGTCGACATTCCAATCCGATGCTTTTTGCTGTAGATTCAGAACCCTTTCGACGGATGGCTTTACCAGTCCTGACTGCATCTGGAACTCCGCCCCCAGAAAGAACAAGGTCCTTGATGGCGATAAAGAGGACTTTTCGAAGTTTATTGCGAAGCCCAAACGTTGTAGGAGGAACATGGTGGCATTCAGACTTTCTTGTGCCCTTTCCAGAGACAATCCCCTCACTAGCCAATCGTCCAGATAAGGGTACACATGATGACCTTCTTTCCTTAACCAGGCTGCTACTGGAGACAGACATTTCGTGAACGACCTGGGAGACTACTTCAGACCGAATGGGAGGACCTTGAACTGATAGTGGGTTCGTCCGATGACGAACCGTAGAAATCTTTTGTGTCGTCGACGCATCTGGATATGGAAGTATGCGTCCTGAAGGTCTAGCGACGACAAATAATCTCCCGGTTGTATCGATCGGATCACCTCCTGGAGTGTAAGCATCTTGAATTTTAGATTCTTGAGCAGTTTGGTGAGAACTCGCAGATCTAGAATGGGGCGCCATTTTCCATTGGTTTCTTGACGACAAAGTAACAGGAGTACACTCCCTGTCCTCTTTCTGCCACCGGGACCAGTTCTATAGCCCCTTTTTGCAGCATAAGCGCCACCTCTTGCATTAGGATTTGAAGGTGGGGCTGCGCCGAGAACACCGGTGGAATGTGTGGTGGCTTGTCCTTGAACTGTAGAGAATGGCGCAGATGTATTGTGTCCAAAACCCATTGGTCTGTTGTTATGCGTTCCCACTCGTCGACATGACGAGACACTCTGCCCCCCAGGAGGTCCTGAAAGTTGTCATTGCTGGCTTTTGGCCTGTTTATCCTTCGTCGACGAGGAGTAGGCACCTCGTCGTCTGGAGGTTTGGTAATCTCTGCCTTTACGAGTAGCCTGGGCTGCAAGTCTGTAACCTTGGGAAGAGTAGGAGGGTCTGCTGTAACCTCGGTCTCTAGATGAACCAAACCGGGAGTTACCTGATGCTCCTCTGAAAGGACGAAAGGAACGAAAATTCCTACCACTCTGGAGGGCTCCAAGAGAACGAGCCATGTCAGAATCTTCTTTCATGCCCTTCAAGGCCTCATCCACTTTCTCCCCAAACAGGTGTTCTCCTTCGCACGGCATATCCAGTACCTTATATTGTACCTCTGGTCTGAAAGTCGTGCACTTAAGCCAGGCTTGCCTTCGTAACACTACGCCATTGTTGATTTGCTTAAAGCCTGATTCCGCCAGGTCGACAGCAATGTTGATGGAATGATTGGAAGCCTCTTCTCCCTCACGTACGATGGCAGCCTTCCTGTGTTCCTCAGGCAGATGGTCCAAGATAGGAGCCAGCCGATGCCACATCTCTCTATCATACCTGGCCATAATAGCCAGGGAGTTGGCTGCTTTTACTGTAGTCGCTCCAACCGACAGCACTTTCTTTCCAAAAGCATCTTGCCTCCTGGCTTCGTTGTCTGGCGGGGTCGTGCATTTGTGTTGCGACCTTGCCTTTCTGGCCGCCGCGGCAGACACCACCGATTCTGGCGAAGGTTGAGACGTCAAGCACTTGGGAGTCGATTCCGGAGCCTTGAACTTCTTTTCCAATCGACCTTTTATTGCCGGTTCCGAGAAAGGATGACGCATGGTTTTTAGTCCCTCCTGCCAGACATGGTCTAAAATGGGGATAGCAAATATCGACTTTCTTCTCTTGCCCATATGATCGAAAAGAAAACAATATTTTTTCTCTTCTTCTGGGACTAGGCCAAACTCTGCACATGCCTTACCCATCATGGCATGGAAAGCACCCACGTCATCAGGCGGTGATGGCTGCGCCAGACTTTTTGGAGCTTCCATCTCCGCTTCAGAGTCCCATGTAGGGTCCCTTGAGGGGGATAATGAGATGTCCGAACCAGACCCTTCACATTCCGACTCCGACTGTTCTCCTTCTTCCTGTGGGCGAGAACGATCTTCCTCGACCGGGTAAGCGGTAGGAATTCTGGTTGTAGGGCGAGGAGCCGGGCCTGGCTCGTCGACGACTGGCGTAGCCTGTAACACTGTCGGGACACTGGGAAGAGGTAACCATGTGTCCAACCGCTCCAACAGCTTCTGTAACGTGTTCAACACCTCCAGGGACTGAACTGCCTAGTGATTCAGTAAGGAAGAGGTAACTGGAATGGCACTTCCACTCGAGAGCAACACCGAACCAGTTGGTTGCAATCCCAGATCGGTTGGATGTGCGACCGGACCACGGTCATCCTCTGCCGACGAGATGGAGAAAGCCGCTTCTGGTTGCAGCAAGGCCTCAGGCAGGATCGGATCGAATACCTTCGGTTGCCATCCCACTGACGGGGCCACCGTCGACGAAGACATCTTTTCCATAGCCGCTGTTTGACCTGACGAAATAACCGTAGGCAGAACAGTCGCCGAAGACAAAGCAGGCATCAACGATTGGACCGTCGTCGATGAATTTGTGGCGCAGGGCCTTGAGGCGTTCCTGCCGTTTTTTAACTTTACTTGTGGGACGAGGACTCTCGACTCGAGGTAGACTTATGACGGTCTCCTGAGGAGGATTTCGATGGGTCTTTTCTCTCCTTTTTAGATGAGGAGGAACAAGACGACGCCTTATGTGAAGAGGAGGACTTCGCGGGATGTTTCTCCGAGGGGCGTTTTTCATATGAACGTGATTTCTTCGCCGGAGGCTCCGCCGACACTGAGCGACGAGGGGGCACAGGAGATTTAGATTTCGAGGCTGTAGAGCCTACCTCCGATGCCGGGTACGCACCCGCTCCGTCATTGAGCCAAGTAACCAGGCGTCTGTCTTTTAGGGTCTTTTGTGAGAAGCCCTGACAGACCTCACACGTGTCCGCCGTATGGTGAGGGTGAAGACAGTAAATACAGTCCATGTGCCCGTCTCCTTCATACACTTTCTTAAGACCGCATGTAGCACACGGACGAAATAACGCCTTTCCAGACATTTTTCGAAAATAAACAGTCGAAGAAGCAGAAGAAGAAGAATGCACAACCTAATAAAATAGTAGATACTCAAGGTAATCCCACTACTTTGGAAGACGGTTGAAATCTGAGGGAGCCGCGGGGGCGGGGCTATTTATACCTCTACGTCCTAGTGGCGCTGGCGTACGCAGCCCAAAAGGACGTAGAAGGACACAAAAGTGTCGGAAGTTTTCGTATGGAAAATGTCTATATAACTTACCGAGGATTCCCAGCCTGACAACGGGGAATATTCTAAGCATATGAATCCATGAAAGATCCAATGCTGGAGAAGTGTAGGTTATGGGATCATGAGGCCCGAAAGACGCAATCAGAGAGTTGCGGGAAGAAGAATGGGCCACTATGGATGACTCTGAGGGAGAGGAGCAGAGGCCAGAAATCTCTCTGCGGTTAAAGAGCTTGTGTGGCCTTGCTATAATGCAATATACAATGGGGGATGAAGACCCTGCACAGTACATCTGAAAAGTGCAGGAGATGTGGAGGATGGAGACGGGAGAACAGTGGGACTGATCAGTTCCTCTTTTCTGTTTTGTTATCAAAAGGGGTTTGCCCAAGGAGGTTCAGAAAGCGCTTGAGAAAATAGTGGGTATCGAGGCAAAAGGGTGGGACTAAATACAGACTATAATTATACACCCCTGTAAAAAGATTAAAGAAAGAGAAAAGGAAACAGCGCAGAGGTTATGGGCTGAGGAAGCGAAACTGGTACAGAAAAAAACGGAAAAAATAGCTGTTGAAGGGCCGGTAACTACAATTACCCAGGCAGAGCAAGCAGAGCAGGCAGATGCAAGAATAGCAGCACTGTGGCAAGGCAGAGGACAGGGGCAATGGAGCGTTGGACCTCAGCCACAGTACTGGAAATGGTATCAAGGAGGTCAGCAGCGGGGAAGAAGGGCGTTCCAAGGAGGCAGAGGTGGAGTTGGTGGGATGGGGCAGAAAGAAGAGCAGGGCCTATGCAGTGTTGGAGCTGCAGGAAGGGGGGAGCATTTTGCAAGGGAATGCAGAAGTAGCCCGGGGGCATGGTACAATGCATACAACCATTCTGGTCTCGCACCACCAGTCATACTCCTTCCCGCCCGGATGTCAAACTCCATACCATACGTAAATACACCAGGCATAGACACAATTGCCCGCCGCAGCCCCCACAGGCAGAACTACCTGTCCCACCTACCACCCAAATGCAAGCAGCACAGCCAACAGGGGGGGAGGGTGGTCAGTGTCATGGGAGATAATCCTTTGCCAGGTACCAACACATATACTGACTAGGACAGCCCACA
Source organism: Ambystoma mexicanum (assembly GCF_040938575.1). Taxonomy (NCBI): domain Eukaryota; kingdom Metazoa; phylum Chordata; class Amphibia; order Caudata; family Ambystomatidae; genus Ambystoma; species Ambystoma mexicanum. The sequence goes on from NC_090929.1 coordinate 410,867,080, forward strand.
GGAAGTGCGTGCCCAGACCTGTCCATGACTACCTACCCTGAGATAGGAAACAAGCAATTCATCTTTATGGTCGACACCGCTGCCACTAAATGATGCATTATTGAGGGAAACCTACCACTATCAGGTGGAACTCTCGACACACAGGGCTTCTCTGGGGCTGTCGAAATGGTTCCATACACAGAAGAGGTAGCTATTAAAATGGGAGGAAAGGTGGTTCTTGTGCCTTATTTTATTCGGAAACCTCCCCAGTAAATTTGCTAGGGTATGACTTGTTAAGCAAACTGAACATGACCATTTCCTTTTCGGACAGGGGAGTAATATGTGCCACCCCTGAAATGTGTGCCATGGACAATTGTCATAATGCAGGCCAGATGTGGGGAGGTGGTGGTTTGTGGCATCCCTGTTGACTCCGATATGTTTGTGCATGGGATTACGGTTCTGCTTGACGCGATGCCCTAAACTGGCAAGGCGTGTTGCAGATGCAATCTGATTATATTTTGAGGCCCATTGTGACCCTAGATCTTGTACCATGGACGATACTTTAGTATTGTTGTGGTTGGGACAGATTCTGATGGGTGCGAATGGCGCACTGTGTTGTGTATTGAACCTACAGTAACTCTGAAAGAAGTAACTGATGCACAATTGCTTGAGGATCGGGTTGAAGTTGGAGAAATAGTGCTGGTTATTTGTATTCCCTGTGAAATTATGGCGCAATATGGCAAGGCACAGTGCTCATTGATGGCCCTGGTTGCCCCGCCATCCTTCACTGATAAAGATCTAGAGCAGGTCCCAGAGAGATTATGGACCACCAGTGCCCACAATGTGGGGCTCTTGCAGGGAGTGGCACCCGTACAAATAACACTCAAACCAGGTGCAGTACTGCCCGAGCTAGACAATATCCATTGTCCAAAGAGGCAGAGGAGGAACTACGAGACACTATTTCCGCTCTCCAAAATCAGGGAATTGTGCCTTCAACCTCTCCATGCACACAGCGATTTATCCGATAATAAAGGCAAAAGGGGAAGTTGGAGGATGATTCGGGTTCTCCGTCCCCTAAATGACATTGTACAGGCAGAATTTCTCATAGTTCCTAACCCTGGGACAATTCTGTGCAGCATCCCAAAGCAAGCAACACATTTTTACGGTGGTGGATTTGAAGAATGCTTTCTTCTCATACCCCTGCACCCAGACTCACAATATCTCATTGCGTTCACACATGGCAGACCGTGGTCCAAAAAACACACAAGGCTGCCACAAGGGTACTGTGAATCCCCTAGTATCTTTAATAGAATACTGCATGCTAATTTAGGAAATATTCAAGTGCCCAGTATGATCATCCAATATGTGGACAATTTGCTAGTGTGTAGTGACAGCGATCAACAGTGCCAGAAAGACAAATACAAAGGGTACAAAGTAGACAACGCTAAGCTGCAATACTGTCTTCAGGAAGTGCTCTATTTGGGACAATTGATATCTGTTCACAGGAAGAGAATCATACCAGAACGCACTTCATCTGTGCACAATGCCCCCCAGCCAAACACTGTCAGGGAAATGCAAACATTTCTTGGGCTCTGTAATTATTGCAGAGCATGGATTTCAGACTATGCAGCATAACCCAGGCCATGGCTGCAGGGGCTCAAGGAAGCAGAGAAAACAGACGAAAAGATAACATGGACAGAGGACATGCTTACAAGCTTTAATGAACTTAAAGAGGTCCTCTGAACCACCAGTGATAGCAACCCCTGATTCCACACAAGAATTCTACTTATTAACCCATTCAAAAGGTCAAATGACATGCAGTGCTCATGCAGAAAAGCACGATGGGCCACAAGCCATTGGCCTACTACAGCGGAGTGCTAGATTCGGTGATACAGGGCCAGTTCCCATGTGAACAGGCGCTTGCTGCCACTACATTTGCCATTGAGAAAAGTTCTTCAATTGTAATGGGATGTTCCGTAACACTGTATGTGGAACATGCTGTATTTGCCATAATTGAGCGATCAAAATCAACTCTGACCATGCAAAGGGCCTCGGCATACGAAGTAATTTTGTCCAGCCCAAGCATCCACGTAGTGCGATGCAAAACAGTGAACCCTGCTATGTTCTTAACAGAACTGTGCAACAAAGCATGACTTTGTGACATTTGAGGGGGAGTAAGACTACATACCAAAATCAAATGACACTCCGCTCGAGGGGGGGTCCTCTTTGGTGACGGGTAAGCAACGATCGACCAGGGGACAAGCTTGAGGCATACTTGTGCGGCGGTTGGCCGCCTAATTGACTGGGTGTATGAGATATTTGTGCAAAGGAAATTTCCCATGTACTATTCGGACCGAGAAACAGAACTTATAGTGCTTATTGAAGAGCTTCAAGCATCCCAGGGGTGTCGTGTTACTATCTATTCCAACCACAGTGCACTCATAGCCTGCAAGCTGGAAAAGGAGAGGGTCCCAGGTACAACATGCTGTATTATTAGATATACTCATTGAAGCACTATCACAGCACTCCCTGACGGCTTTGGCGAAATGCACCGCCCACACTAATGATACAGATGAGGTTTCACTCGGAAACGCTACTGCGGACATGGCAGCTAATCAAGCAGCATATCTCCCTGTGCCAAGTGTATCCTAATATCCAGTTGTAGCACAGGGCCAAGAGCAGTTGCCAGCGTCCTACAATTCATTACCAAATGCACAACATATTGAATTACAGGGCTGTGGCCCACAAGAAGAGAAAGATCTGTGGCGAAAGAGAGGGTGTCAGCAGTCCCTTACTGACTTACTATGGCGCCAGGAAACAAAAGGAAAGGCGTTTATGCCGTACAAATTGCTGCTGGTCACGTTCAACCAGCTGCACCACCAATCCCATATGTCAAAACAACATATTGCTGCAGATATACAGGAGGACTGGTTTGTCCCCAATCTGCAGGAAATTCTAACTAAAATGATTGTTCATTGCACTACGTGTCAGACTTACAGTACTGGTCTCACCTTAAGCACTATCCGAGATACCCTGCCTTACCCTACTGGGCCATTCCACGAGTTGCACATCAATTACGCGGATATGGATGAAAGGTGTAATGGGTGCCGTTATATGATAGTAGTTGTGTGTCCCTTCTCCGGATGGTTGAAGGCAGGTCTTGTGCACATCCAGATGCTAAGTGTACTGCTAAGTTTTTAGTCCGAGAGGTTTTCCCTAGCTGGGGTGTGTGCAATGTATTAATATCCGATAATGGCACCCACTTCTTCAATTAATTGTCTAAGGACATCACAGCATTATTGGGAATTAGGAATCAAATGTGCACTATTTACCACCGCTAGGCCAACAGGGTCGTGGAGAGGATAAATGGTCTATTGAAAAGCAAACTGTCCAAACTGTGTACCATGTTCATAAAGAACTGGGTGCACTGCTTGCCCTTGGCGTTGTTTAGTTTGCGCACGCAACCCTGTAAGGATCATCATGTATCACCCCATGAGGTGGTAACAGAGCAGTGAAGGCACACGCCCCTATCTCCCACCAGGACAGCATCCAATGCTAACAGGACTGCATCCATTGTAGGGGATGAATTTAAATGTTAACTTTCTGATTTAACAAAAGCAATCAAATTTGTCTCTCAGCAGATAGCACCACCATGGACAGAAGAAACAACCAGCGCTGCACCTGATCCATTGACGTCCCATCCTCTACAGCTTTTTCCTGGAGATCTGATTTATTTAAAAAATGTTGTCTGCCCATGGAGTGAGCCTAGAAGGAATAGTCCTTTTACGGTCGTCTATGCTACTCCTTTGGCGGTAAAAGGTACAGGAGCTGCGGTATTGGATACATCTTCGGATGTCTGTAGAGCACCCCATGCCGCACCCCAGGTTGAGTAGATATTAAAAGTGTGAAAACTATGACAAATAAGTGATCGATTGAATGAATACAATGTGTTTTAATATGTGTATATAAACACCAGTATTCCACTGTTTTATGGTACCATTTTCTATTCCATTTTCTTTTTATTCTCTTCTCTTTTTATTCCTTCCCACTTTCCTACCTCCACCAATTCAATACGCTGCCACGCACCATTTGCACAAATTTCTATTTTTGTGTAACATATTCCTTTTACAATCGACATTCAAGTACATGAGGACACAGTCAATGACAAGTACTACCCTTGTTTTCGTGCATATTCTTTAGTATCAGTATTTTCTTCCACTTATATATGTCTTATGCATTGTGTGGCTGGATTATTTGCTCTTGCTATGTTTGGGTTGGGTATATATTTAGGATGTTTTATATGGGGTGAACATATAAAGGGGGGGCAAGGTAACATCAGTATTACCAATATTTTGTTTACCATACACCAAAGACTGATATGCAAATGGGTATTTCCCATCTGTGAAAGGTACAGTGAACTGAAATGTGGCTGCAGACTCTAGAGTGGGCACCATCCCATAGAACAGGCCATTTTTTTCCATGTTGGTTCTCATATTGGGGTGCCCATGACTCATTTTTTGACATACACCAATGTGGCTAACATGTCTTTAACACACAAGGAATTTGGGAACGACAACACCACTGTTATTATTAACGAAAATATTAATGCCCATCATTAATATGAATGCCATCCAAGATAAAATGGAAAGGCTTACTAATATAGCTATGTCATTTTTATTTCCTAATGTGTTTTCTAATATGATAATGAATTCAAGTTTTTCTTCTATTGCTCCACACGATATTGCAGTAGAATGTTGACAAGAAGAACTAAGTATGATGCCTACAGAGGCCTAGAAGTAAAAGAATATGTGCACCACCCAGAATTAAGTAATAGCTAGTACGCAGACATGACTTCGGTAGAGAAAAAGAGGGTTAATGGGAGCTGTTACTTTTGTTCATTGATACCACACGCGTCGGTGGCCCCCCCAAGGTGTTATAATTGTAATAATTGGTTATTTAAAATTCGCTTAATACCTAAGAGGTTTCTAAGCACGGACACATGATTCGAACCTGTGTTGCTCTGCGTAATCTTGCTTCCAAGACGATCGCGTTGCCACTGAGCTATGCTACCCGTGTTATTGCAGCAAGAAACTCCGCATTTGGAGGCTCAATGTTTGGTCCATCTGACGTTGTGCAGATTGGGAAGTACTTTCCAAGCATGAAGCATAAAGCTCGATGATGATGGACCCAGATGAACTGCAGTGTGCCCAGAACCCCAGAAGCATACAGTGCTTACAAAGACCATACTTGAATCTCTAAGGTGTGAAGTTTGTAGGCAATGGGTGGCAGGAGACCACAATGAGCTGCATGGCAGGAGGGTTTGTGGGGTTTGGCAAATAAGTTATTGAAAAGGAGAACAATGTGTGCCGAGGGTACTGGAATTAGCATGTCGCAAAACTCACATGGATCAAGGCAATGGAAAAGTCAGGGAAGGAAGCGTCTTTGTGGGTGCCAACAGCAAGTGCAACAAGACATTATACATCCCAGACCTCAAGAAAGGGACAGGAGCAGTGATGGACAAATACTGGGTTTGTGGCAAGCAAGTGTTTCTGCACCTCCCGCCACTATGGAGGGGAACTTACTCGCTGGCCACGTTGCACTCGGCTCTCCTCGTGTTCCCTGAAGAAGACTTAATAGTGCTACCCCAGGACTTGCTCGCCCCAACGACACCAGTGACAGACACAATGATCCCACCACCACCACCAATATTCTGCATCCTGCCAGAGAAGGAGGAACTGTTGCGCAGAAGGTGGAGATCAAATCATCTGTCTCAGAACTCATCACAGCTACTAAAAGAAATAACTGATCAATATAGGCTGTACAGCAAGGATGAGACGTATTTCGCCTCTTTGCTAGTGCCCGGAATACAAGCAACTGCAAATGCCAAATGGCTCCAAATTGTCCACTGGGAAGTGATACAGTTGGCGAATGACACTGAGCAGGGCCTTACTGCCATCAAGGCTGAGATGCAGGCAATCAGGTTAAAGAGACTGCAGAACCGCTATGTGCTGGATTTAGTAATGGCAATGGAAGGAGGCGTGTGCAGCAAAATTGGCGATTCATGCTGTACCTATCTACCTCCAAATGATGCAGAGAACGGGTGCTTGACGCAAATAATAGGGGCAGTGCACACCCTTGGCACCCACATGCAAACGGAAGCTGGCATACGGAAAAGTGATTGGTTCGATGATCTTTTCTCCTGGGCACCATCTTGGATGGGAGCGATAGTGAAGATTCTGGTTCCAGTGATGGTGTTCGTGATCTTCTGCACATGCCCGATTGGACTTCGATGATGTGCCAAAGCAATACCTAGCAGTGCAATAATGATGGTTTCAATTGGGGTACGTGGGGCACCTTGTGGTAATAGAGACAGCTCAGTATAAACAGATGATCCTGATTGGCCCTGCATGGTTAGATTGGAGGAACGCCTCTACCCTCTAGGCACCATTAGAACTCCCCAACTAGACCCCGAAAACTATGTAGAACACTGGGTAGACCGACAGGGGACAGAGGGTGTAAATATTTGATATGCACCCCCAAGCAATATGCGCAAGCAGGGGAAAGTTTATGATCGGTGTGCAAAGCATGGGTACCAAAGGAAGTAACACCAATTGGAGAGGGAGAGAATGGAGGAGGAGAGGGAAAGACTTACATGGCAGTTTGTTAATGTGGGATTAACGAAAGAGGGAATGTTGGGAAGCAGGGCTCCCAAGATGTTTAGAGTGCGGCAGAGGCCAGACAGTGTGTTGTGGATGCTTGGCGAGTGTTAATAGAAGCTGCATTATAGGTAGATTATTACTGGGTGTAGACTGGATTAGGAATAGAACGTCACTTTAGGATGAAATCATGGCCTAACGCTGCGCAGCAGCCAGGGCAGTAGGCCCAAGTCATGAACGTGCGAATACGCCTGTGTATGTGGGAGTGGGTTATAACATGAACAGCAGAGAACGACCAGAGCCGCAGAGATTCATGAACCTTTCATTGTTGCACACTGCCAGCATTTGTATTCCAGAAAGACTGCACCTGGCCAGGGCATGTGGGGGCTGAGATCTCCCTGCGAAGAGTTATCCCACGCCAAGGAGGGCACAAGGCTCCAACCATCCCCAATCCAAACTCTAAGTTATAGTGCCCAGATGCCCTTGTCCCAAGATCCAGGCATTCCAAGGTACTGGCTAGCCCCAGACCACCGACCATAAAGCTGTTAGATCACCAATCAATCAGAACAGATCAGAGAGCAGGGTGATGTGATTTGTGCTGTGAGGTGCTGGGAGGGGGAAAAGTAACAAACCAAAAACCAGGGTGGGGAGACTTGGGAAAGGCGCACACTCGCCTGGGATTGAGTTGGGGTTTGTAAGATATAGTGGCCTTGAGAGTATCCTCCACACCCATGTCTGTGGTACCAGGTGCACGTTAGGTTATAGAAGATAGAGAAAGCAATGTTTTTGCATCCCTAATTGGCAATTAAATATCTTGACACCCAGTGACATGCGAACAAGAATCCCACGCGGAAAAAGATGGACAAGAGAAGTTGGCACCATGGCCTGGCATCCCTTATAGAGCAAGTTGTATATGTATAGGGTCTCACCAACCAACTACTTGGATGTGCAACTCATGAAAATTACATCATTGATGACGCTGTGTCCTTATAACCTGATGCATTGCTGTTTTCGTCAGAGCGCTCCATGGCAGTAGGGTTCTTTGCTGGCGCGTTTCTACCTTTTTGTGGAAATAAACCTTGGTCTCCTTGCAAGACGTGTTCTGGGCCTTTTTCCCTAGTGGGTTGTATTTTTTCTGGTGTGAGCGTTGAGGGGTTTCTCTACAGTTCCCATCCCAAGAGGCAACCATAAGTGGTTAGGGGCACCAGCACGTTAGGGTTTTACTTATGGTGCATCGAACAGTCATTCCCTTTTTATAAAGGTGTGTTACCATCCTGCACTGCTAGGCAACTGGTCGGTTTCTGACATTTTGGATTTTGCTGAGCTCCTGTGCCAACCACTGGTGCTAGTGTGTAAATAAATCAGAAACAGGAAGACAGAGTTTACAATGTCAGTCCCAAGAGTATCAAAATGTGTTTTTGGAAAGAATGGCAGGAGAACTGAACTAAAGAGGAAATATGATAAATGTATTGATCTGGCCCCTAGGCTTATGGTTCCCCATTGTAGGATAGACCAAATATTCAGATCAAAATCTTAAGAACGGTTTTAGCCGGCATTCAACGTCGCAGGCTGGTGCTCTTTCCTTTTCGGACCTAAATTTGGACGAGCACTGAGGCTCTGGGTAGACTCTAGAGAATTTAATGCAACGATTAGAACTGAGGGAGCCAAGTGAGGCTTGGGCGATACAGGTCAACCTATTTTAATAGAGGAAGAAAACATTACTTTTACTAATTGTTTTAAATTACTGGCTTATTTGTACTCTATATATTAATCTTAGAATGATAAAGGGCTGCATCAGCCGTGCAACGATTTACAGTGAAGTCTGGCACGCTGAATACAAAAACCTGGAAAATGCTTACCTCACTGTGCTCTGTCGCCGGCACTATGGTTACTGCGCCTTGTTGGTTGCTGATGCCTGTAATGATGATAGAAACAATTCAAGTTGACTGTTCTAGTACCAAATGTTCATATCCAGCAATGAGTAATTTGTAACGTGGAAACGCCCACATGCTTGGACATCAGTGGAAGTAAACCACATGCACAAGAAAAATTAAATAAAAGGATATATTTAAAAAAGTGAATGCAAGAGTAGACTGTTGAAGAAGGAAACATTCAACCGCCGGCAATCATGCACCTGTTTGCTAACATTGTTCTGGTATCATGCCGGCAAGATGGCTCAGTAAGGAAAGTGCTCGTCTAACATCTGCGCTCTCTGCCTGCAGGACACCATTTGAATACCAGCAGGGACAGCTCACTAGACGCAGCACAACTGCTGTCCATGAGCCATAAGGGGTGCTCTGGCAAATCAATAGCACAGTGCTCTACTATGCCTTATTTCCTATGCAGCATTTGACGGCTGGAAAAGACAAAGACAAAATATGCAGTTTCCACAACAGCAGAGGCCCCATAATGTAGGGAACATGCATGATCAAAATTGGGACCTCCGAGCCGCTGTCATCCTCATTCTTTATTGCTCATACAGACAGCAGAGAGAAGACAAGAGGTGGTTCTGCTTACTGAATCACACAATGTGATGTGCCAGATTATTTCTTTGTCTAGGCAGCTAGGATAGGAGAGCAAGGTCTGGTCCACTCCTGGTGCTATTACCTTCTCCTTCCATTGCCAATAAGATGACCTGACAACAGACGTTAATAGGCTATATGTTATTGGTCTTTTACACTGCACACATCACCACAATAGTGGTCTTAACGGTCCAAACTTTGTCCATGTACAGACGAATTGTGACCCCACTCAGGGTGGCAGCGAGACCGTGTTCTCTGGCGTGAAAAGGAAATGGGGTCACGGACAGCAGGAAAGCGGGAAAACTCAGGGAGCCAAAACATACTGGCTTAACTTGCAACATGTATGTTGTGTTATGTTACAATCACTTGTAAAGCGCAATGTACACCCAAAGGCATCTTGGCAGTGGATAAAACTGGGCATGAAGGCGCTATGGAGAAAACGGCTTAGGTCAGCTAAAACAGATAGGTTTTAAGAGAACTTCTGAACAAAAGATGGTTATCAGTAGCAGGAAGCGCAGGAGGGAGGGAATGCCAGAGTTGAGCTGCGGCTTTAGAAAATGCATGGCCACCAATGCGGGAGTCTTTAAAACACCGAGTCAGAATCAGGCAAGCGTCAGCAGAACGAAGAGCACGCATGGGTGTATAGGGGAGGTATTTTAGCTTGTAAATATTCTGCCCCGATTCCATAGAGGGCACAGTGGACCAAACAAAGGGATTTAAACATAAATGTGAGTGATAGTGATTGTTGTTATGAATTTATAGTTTTTAGTGATTTGAAGAATGAGAGCTTCCCTTGCTGGCAGGCAGAACTTTCATGGAGGCAACTACTCATGTCTTGGTGAAACTGAGACACGTTGTTGAGGCTTGATGGTATCAATATGTGCTCAAGAGTGCGTTAGGGCTTACTAACCAGAAAATCATATTGTATTCCCTACTGCGGATTGCCAGAGGCAGTTCTGGTAAAGCCAAACCAACTGATGGAGGGGTCACAGCCAAGAATTGGCCGTGTACAGAATGACTATTGGGGGACGCAGGAGAGTTTGACAGAAGATCTCCCCACGCAAGGCATACCTGCATTATTAACATTCACAAAGAATTCAGATCCTGAATGTCCCGTTTTAAGATGCCTAGTTTGGTGTTGAAACATCACTCATGATATATACCTATTAAGGAAGTATTAGCACACACAGGTAGCATCTGATCCAATCAGAAACCACAGAATCTACTACTAACACGCCAGCATTCTGAGCTGTCTGATAGCGGTTTCCACAAACACCTCCCCTAAATCCTAAACTTCAGTCACTTTTCACATTGCTCCTTCTCGTCCGTGCCACTCCACATAAAGTCACGCCCAGGGTAAAATGAAAATAGTTTTCTGTTTTGAAGGAAGTCTCATTTTCCTTGACAGTGTCCATTTATTTTTAATTTCTGAAGTACCCTTCACACACCGAGCGATTCTGCTCAAATAATTGTTCAAAAAATGAATCGCTCCCCTGACATTAGCTCTCTGAACGTTTGGACTGGGATGCTAAATACTAGGTCAGCAGGCCTAAACAGTGCTGCAGCGTTCCCCCTAATTACCTCAGGAGGGCGGTCCATTACTACCTAGTACACTACAGCCAGATCAGCCAGTATTTATCACCCAATTAGATTGCCATATGAGACAGAGCAACAATTTAAATATCTAAGTGGAAGTGGTAGTTGTTACTGCACCCAAGAGAAATACAACATAATGATGTACCTTATACCCAAGTGTACCACCTTAATAGGAGGGATGTTTCAAGAGTGGGTACCCAAAGACAGCATATAGTAAAAGGCATTTCGGATTTTTTCATGTCAAATGAAGGGAACATGGACCTTATGCATAAACTGGTTTTGCATTTACAAAATGTTTGTTTGCAATGTCTAAAAGGAAAATTAGATTTTGCAATTAGGATTGGACTTCCCTGTTCACCTTGCAAACTCTTACAAGTCACAAGAGATGGGTCTGGAACTCAGGCATTTCCTCCTTTCTTGCGACTTGCAGAAGAACTCATCAAGGATTAGCGACCACTTCAGTGATTGCCAACACTGAATAATTAGACTTCCAATGATAAGGTAGGTGGTAACGATTTGCTGAGTGGAAGAAATCAATAGAGAACTGCTCCTACTTGTGCTGCGCCAGGTTTTAGGGAGACATTGCTCACCTGAGACCGCTACTATTGCAACCACTGTCCCTTTAACGGACAGCAGACACAAAGTAAGTTGCATTACAATTTCATGGTCAAAAGACCGATGCACCCTACTGGCTTCCATACCTTTACCTACAGCTGGGCAAACACAGAGGCTATGCACTTAAAAAGCTATCCAGTGACTATCAGTGAAGAAACTGCACCAGGGAACTACACCAAGCTCAGGGTAACATTCTGGCCACATTTGATATGCTGCAACCTGGTTACTTCCTACATCAGTCCTCGACCGTTTTCTCTGTCAGGAAAAATCTTGATGCTAAAATCCCTCCAATTTTCAGTTAAAGGACAGAGACAAAAAGCAGAGTGATTTACCCAATATTACAGATTATACCAAATTGAGACACCCTAATTAGGATGTTAATGTTAAAGGACATTTGTACCACGCACTATCACCACCGTAGTGGTTCCTTGGCGCTCTGGCGGCTCTGAAAAGGGCGAGGGGGGGTTGAGTTAGTGGGAGGAAGCAGGAAAAATGCAAGAGAGCAGTGATGTGCTGTTGGCGGCCTCAGCCCGGTTGGTCCGTTGGCTGGGCCTGGGGTGTTTGCGGCCGGTAGTCGTCGTGTACTGTTGTGCAAGGCTATGTGTGTTTTGTTGTTGCAATGTAGTGAAGTTTGTGCGGTTTGTTGTGCTGTAGGTTTTGGTTGTGTTTGGTTTGGAGTTTGAGAGGTGTATGCAGAAAGGGAAGTTGTTAGTAGGGTTGGTTAGTTTGCATCTCTATCCTGAATTGAAGCGCTCGGCTTGCATAGTCTCCCCTGTTGCGGCTCTGTCCTAATCTGGGTCTGACAGGCCCACAGGTTCCTTACTCTTCTGGCCCTCACCTCTAACATGCTCTCTCATGACTCCCCTTATCCTCCATTTAGACTTAGTGGCCAGTGTATCTGTTAATGAGAACCTCTCAGGTAGTGGGGATTGTCAATGTCTCGATAATTCCACACCAACGTGGTACCTGGCGGTAATTAAATTGCAGTGCGGGCGAAAGAGTTGGTGGGATTGTCTGGGTTAGTTGACTCAGTCTCCGTGTGTGCCGCATGTGTTCCTGTCTATCCGATGTCACCCGTCCAGCTGCCGTGGGCTTTACTCTCCCCGGTCCGGGATGTCCGTGTCTTTTCGGTTTAGTTATCCCTTTTGTGCAACTTGGGTTATGGCAGGGGTCCTAAAACCCCTCCCTCACATCGTGCCTACCCAGACTCTCAGGCGCCTAAATGAGGGCTTCTGCGTGGAAGCCCGCAAAAAGGCCATGAACAAAGGGACCAAACATGGTGTGGCGCGTAGAGTAAAACATGAGAAAGAAATTTACAAAAAGAAATGGCGAATAAGCCCAGCCGGAACCGTAATAAAATATATATGGTCAAGCGGGTTTATGTTTGAGGCTAATATAATAGCCTAAAACAATACCATGGTTATTTTAGATAACCGCGGTATAAAAAATAAGGTAGATACCACTGCCACCAGCCAAGTCTTAGTGTAAAGGGAGCGAAACAATGCTCCAAGAGACAGACAAAAAGGGATAAGCATTACCCTTTCCAATACTCCATGGAAGATGGGGTGTAAGGGTCTGTGGTTAAAGTGACTAAATAAAGTTAATGGCAACTTTATCTTTTCTGGGGGACAGTAGTCAGCCCCAGAAAATGGAGTCGGTGGGAAATCTAAAAGACAACCCTGTGTCACTGCACTGAAGGTGCTGTGTAACACACATGGAAGAATATGGTTCCATGGAGTAGGTGAGGCTCCAGTGCCCAAGATCACACAAAAAGTAGAAATACACATAGGAAAACACATGTAAGAGTGCGAAAAAAGGCTCACACTCTTACCAGGTGAGAAAAATAAATCCTAGAAATCCAGCAAAGCTGCTGGGGGACTCATTAGGTAAAGGAAATCAACCATTTATGAGAATTCTCCCTACCAATGACCAAGAAGAGCCGCAGAGGGGTTGGAGGGAGGGTTTGCATATGAATCCATGCCATTTAGGATGGGCAATCCTAAATATCTATTCCGAGCTTGCAATACCTGGAGACCCGGGTTACTCCTCACTGATGATGCCCAATACCACTTATGATTTTTTAGGAATTCTACAAGTCTTTTTTGTTTGGACCCCCTTAACGTTTTGCTTTTTCCCTTCATCTGTTGTGGATCACCAATCTCATTTTCGGCGGGAAGAGGGACTTCTACTGATCTTTAAAAGTGTATGATCCCATGGTTGTCCATGAGATTCCTGAGACAGGAGGGCCTTTGAAGCACCCTTTTCTGGCTCTAGGGTTATTATTTCACCTTATATAGGTTTTAGGAAGTATGCTGGTGCCATCGGTTATATCATTTTGGCTTCATCAAGGATGCAACCAGGCAGTCCAATGTACCTTTTTCATAGCTATTGAAGCAGCAATGTATTTTTATGTCCTGCTCTTGACCATTTTGTTTTAGATATTTTATTTGCTCAGGAAAACCACACGACCCTGTGCCTACACTCAGTTCTGGTCACTATGTTCTGACCGAATTGTCTTGCCAGGCAGGTAGCTTACCGGAAAGATTACTGCAATGTTCTCGCTGTTACTGCATTTTATGGACCAGATCTGGGCATACTGGCTGAACCGTGTCCTGGTCAGATCTCCACTTCAGATTTTTGGCTGCTGCAAGTCCTTCTCGTTGGCTGTATTAGGACCTACATGATGGGCCTGTCTTTGGGGTGCTTTACCGCCGCCTTCTAGTCGAAATTGAGGAAAGCTTGGAGCTATTTAACTCCTGCTTGTAGCTTAGAAGAGCCTGGTTAGCTTGACAGCAACAGCTACCAGAAGCTATCTTTGGCTGCCGAAGCCAATGGATGCTGAACAAACACACTTATGTGACTATAACTGTTTGTAATGGGGACAATCTAGAAATAAACATTAGGACACATCTATACACCATTTACAGCACAAGCGTACATAAATAATGGACACAATTATATGTTTGCATCTGATGTGGAAGTTACATATGCAGAACGCTATGTACTAGTTCCTCGTTCTCCACTGGTAGTTCCTGGACACTGGTTAATGCTGGATACCCAGGAGCTGCTTTGAGCTCCTGGTTATCCAATTTCAATTTTCGAGCCTTGTTCACTGGAACCTGCTTTGACGGGTTGTCCTGCCTTTTCGGAGGTAATCTTGATACTGCTTTCGCTTCTGGCTAAAGGGTACAACTTTTAGGGAGGGCGATTACTCTTCTTTTTCATTGTCTGGGAGCGGTTCGTCTGGGGTTCAAGTCCCTGGATGTTAGGGATCCTGTAAGCCGCACCTGGAAAAGAAGACCTATCCCGACCAGTTTGGTTGGGGCTTTCCAAGCAAACTTTACAGCAACTAGCACCGTCACCACCTACATCTGGCCTTGTGTTGGGGATTTGTTCTCGATACTTAATTCAGGGGTCCCCGTTGTCCACTAGTATTAGTGTTGCTTTTTCATTGGCATTCCTAAACTGTGTTCTTACCAGGACTTTTAATACATGCTTTACTGCCCGTCTCCAACACTTCGGTGGGAGTCTATTCTGTGAATTCCCTATACCTTGTGAGAGGCAGTATTTTCTAACACTGTTACACAACCTGTAATCTAATGTGGATGTGTCTAAATTGGCTTAAGTTGAATGACAGCAACATTGACTGCTTTGAATAAATGGTCTGTCAAATCTCTGAACTGATTAATTCTGGCCTAGATGGATGGCCCACTGCCCTGCTATATTAGAGGTGGTAAAAAAAAGCATGTAGTCAAAAGTGACCCCTGCCCTGTCCTTGTTTGCACAGATTGCATCTGGGGCAAAGAGTATTTTTTTAAAAATTTGAACCATTGAGAACATTCTCAAATATTACACAAATGTCAGAGTTCTAAAAGTCAATACCTTTCATATCTAAGAGGGACGATTGCATGAGCGTGCGGTTTGCAAATAGTAGTAGCTCCAGAATCGAGCAGCACACCTGTTGTGTGATCTTGGCTAGCACCATCATGTCTCACCAGCTCTTTATAGATTGCACTTACTACCAGTGAAGTCCATAGCTCAATTTAAGGTACTCTGCTTGGTACCTATCGCTGTATACAGAGTCAGGCCTGCTTTTTACTAAACAAAATTGCCTGGGTTATTCCAAGCTGTCGAATCTGCTCTACAACTAAGAAACTGTTCAAACTTTCCATGGTACTTCAGGTAAGTACTGTAAATAAGTTTAATTAAGTACTGTAAATAAGTTTAATTATCAGGTGGCCGAACTACGGAACTCCATGCCTCTTTCTTTACCAGCCACCTCAGATCTCATAAGTTTCTGTAAGTGATTGAAACCTGGTCTCTTTCAAATTAGCATCCAACCTTCAAATCCTATGCCAGTCAGGGGAGCCAACTTTGTAATTCTAGGGGGTTGTCGTCATTCAGGTTTTAGGGACATTGCATTGAAAGTATAGGAACATTTATTTAGGCAGGTTGCTTTACCAGGGGGGTCCCGGGCCCTGGAGCACCTGCGTACTGGGTGTCCCTGCTGTGGGTAGCGGATACTATACTGAAGGATATTATGTTTTCATCAGTTCTAAACTTTCACATCCCCAAGATGCCGAAAGGTGAACGCTAGTGCTTTTATACATTTGTAATAAATAGAAATAATATCTTGACCTCTGGTTTTGGTATGTTGTGATAATTATATATTCATGCTGGAAAATAACATCATACTTTAGGCATCAAAAACATTAACTCCTTTCTTCTTGTAAGAGAACCGTTGGTTTATACTATTTTTATTTATTTACTTGGTTTAATCAAATTAATGATTTTTACAATGAGAAACAGAAAACGTAGGAGAAGAGAATAAAATCAAAACTGAATTTGTTCCAGTACATTAGTTAGAGGGCCAAGATTTGTTTCAACGTCTGTGCTATGGCGATTGTCCAGGTGGTCCTTTCATCACTCATTAGCCTCCCCCACCATAGTTCCTCATCTCTGGTATGTGAGGCAGGTAGGTGTGGTAGCAAGTACCTTTCTCCAATTTGTTTTGTGCCCGGGCAGTTCAGTAACAGGTGACGGATGGTTTCAACCTCATCCTTTTTAGAGCAGAATCGGCATTTGTTTGTGTTGCTTTGCCCTCTAACTGCCAGAATCTCGTGCGTTTCCAGTAAATTCAAGCAAGCCCTCAAAAACAGATTTCTGACCTATTTACTGGGCAATTTGCTCAGGTAATTTGGAACAGAATTTACTTTGCTCACATGGGGCGGTAGATGGCTGGTTGATTTTGCCTTGGCTGCACCGTCTAAGGTCTTGATCCAATCTAACTCAGTCATTTTCTTTTTTATTTTCTTCGGATTGCGGATGAGCTCTGCCTCAGCCGAATGGATTTCCATCAACTTTATTTTACACAATGATTCCCAGTGTTTCAGTGCGCTGCAGGATGTACCCAATGTTTCAGTTTGAATTATGTCTAGTAGAGGGCGGCGATCCGAGAGCAAGGTTTTCCTGTAGAACATCATGTTTTTGACTTAGATAATCGCTCCCAACGAAACCAATCCTAGCTCTCTTCTGATTAATAGCGTAGATGACGATTTCGGCAAACCCAGGACTGTGCGCCAAAAGTAGCCTTCCAGTTTGGGCCATAGTTGAACAGGTGTATGCAGGAGCGCCTCCGCGGCATAGGTGAGAGAGGGAACCACCTTTGCGCGATAGAATCTTATCATCGGAAACAAGGAGAAGCGGCCAAATTTGTTGTCTAATGCACGAGCTTGGGCAGCAAGTTTTTTTGCTTTTTCCAAGAGGGTAAGTTGCAGGGTTGCGTTTACACTTGAACAGTCCAAGGTTACTCCCGCTGGAGGCCAATCGGGGTCAGGTCCATTAGGATCATGTCATCCACGTAGAGCAGCCGTGTTATTTTCTGAGAGCCCATAGTTGGTGGAAAAGAGCGGATGGATACTTCGGAGACCTTAAAATCGCCAATATAAGCGATAAAAAGGGCCGGGGCTAATGGCCAGCCCTGCTTGACGCCTCTTCCAGACGGAATTTCATCAGAGAGGAGGCCGGTTTGATTTAGTCTCACTCGCAACTTGGTGTTTTTATGAAGAGCGCGGATGGGCTGGGCTATGTCCATGGGGCAATTCCAGTATCTCAGTTTTTCCCAGAGAGTCTTTCTGTTGACCTGGTCAAAGGCTTGAGCCAGGTCAATAAATGCCACAAAAACGCGGGGCCCTCCATCAATGACTTCACTTTTCAACGCGCTCGTGTACATGATGTTAGTCGAGGTTCCATGGTTTTTGGTGAATCCCGTTTGGTACGGATCAGCACATGGGACATTTTTTGCCCTTTGCTGAAAGTGGAGTAGCAGCAGAGCCCCAAAGACCTTGCCAATAGTGTCCAACAAGGCTACGGGACGATAGTTCCCTGGCTCCTCTTTACAGCCCTTTTTAAATATCGGGACCACGATGGACGTGGTCCAAGAAGATGGAATTGATCTAGAATTCATGCAGCGTTGGAAAATCGCACTCTCAGTACCGACCATTCTTTCACGGTTTTTTTAGGTCCAGATTGGCGATTCCATCTGGGCCGGGCGCTCTGGAGGGTTTGAGTCTATGCAGAACCTTCATTATCTCCTCCTTGTCACTCAGATCAATCCACGGTTCCGACTGGGTGTTGTCCTCGATAATAAGTGAGGCCGAAGGTGCCAGAAAGAGTCTTGAAGAAGTTCGTCCAGACTTCCTCACCAATGTTGTATAAGGGGACTTCCTCCAAGGGAGAGGTCGTTGATCTAAGAAGTGACCAAAATTCCCGCGGGTGATGGTCACATACCAGCTTCAGCATAGATTCTGCATCCTGTTGGTTTAAATTTAGGCGATGGTGCCTGATCCAGGCCTTGTAAGTTGATTGTGCTATGCGGAAGCTGACTTGATTTCCGGGCGAGGGCTTTTCTCGCGCTACTCTTCAATCTCCTCAATTCTCTGCATTTTTTCACCAGTTCTTCGCAGTATACATGGCTGTGAAGTTTAATGCAGCGTCTCGACTTGTTATTGAGTGCAGTGTACGGGACCAAAAGTGGTTGATAGTCCGGGAGTGGGAGGACGTTCGTGATGCGGCTCTCTTCTCCGTCCTTTTGATAGTATTGGGTGATCTTCACCAATGCTTCCACCGATAGTTTGAGATGATTTTTCTGGCTGTTATTTTCCACTTGAGCAGGCATATAAAATTTTCTGGCTGAGCATGAGATCCACTTCAGGGCCAGTAAGTAGTAAGTGTCGCCAGATGACTACTCACAAAGATGTGGTCAATATCGGCACCAGAGCTGCCCCTCTCCCAGGTAGAGACTCGATTTTGCTTTTGGAAAAGGTCGCCCGCGTTGAATAGGGCTCTGGAGGTCATCAACGCGAGCCACTTATTGCCTCGCTCTTCTCTCGGAGAAGAGGATGATGGAGGGGCGCTCATGATATCCTGTGGATTGCATATGGCATTGAGGTCACCACATATCATGTGGACTGCTGGAAACGGGCATCGTCGATGGTATGCTCGATTAAAGAGAGACAGGTGTTGCCGTTTATGGCAAGTGGGTTCCAGTAAACGTTGATGAAAATTAACGTCCCAGATGTTTGTGGACAGTTTTCTCCAGTTTGCTTATCCCAGCGAAGCTTAATTGCAAGCAGGTATGTTGAGGATTTCAGCGTTTTCTTAAGGTATAGCCCACTGCCAGAGCGGATGGCTGAAATGAGTCTGGAATAGGGGCGGCCCAGTGCCCCTTTTTTTGCTGGAACAAAAGCTATTTCATAACCATCCATTGATGGTTTCTCCATCATCCATGACTCTTGAATACAGACTATGTCAAATCGTCCTAGGTTAGTGTCACTCTCCTTGGTCAAATGCTGGAAGCCCCTGGTGTTCCAGGACCCCAGCAACAACAACTCCTTCCTTGCGCTAGGTCTTATGGTGAGGGGAGCAGGAGAGCGACTGACGCGTTGCTATTGCTTCCTGTTGCTAGAAAGCGCCTTCGGTAGCCAGGACCATAGTTGGGCTAGAAGAGCTTGTTTGGTGGTCTGTTGCGGCTCGGGTTTCCTTGATGTTGGCGTTTGGGTAATAGTTCATTGAATTTTGGCCAATGGGCCTGCCGGAAAATGACCTATTCCTAAAGGATCTTTGTAGGCACTTCACCTGTAGGCGTGTCCTGCATGTAGGATTGGTGAACATTCATCAGGCTTAAATTCTGTGTAGTGCTCCTCGTGGGGCATGGTGGATGGTAGGATCCTATTTCATTCTGTCCAGTGCATTGGTTGCCTTGGTCAGCATGTTTGGTCTCGTTTATCGCCCGGGAGGACGAGTCTTGATAGGTCGACTTGAGGGCCACGCTGATTTGAGTTTTTAGAGGCCTGGCCACGTCTGGCCGATCTCCTCAGGGGGCTTATGGTTCATTGTCTGATAATTCAAACAGGTCAAACCCCAATTTCAAAAGGTTTTCGGCAGCCTCAGAAATCCTGTTTTTAACTGAGTTAGAGGTTACCTAAAGGTAGGCAATCGCAATTTTCCCCTCATGAAAAGGCTCTACCAGTGAGATGTCGTCTGTCCCCAGACATTTGAGCGATGGGATACATTTGAAGAGATTGAGCACGAAGCCCCGATTCAGGACTACATATTTTTATTGTCCAAAAGTTGTTCCAGCTTGAATGAGCGCTCTAATTTGGCGCGAGTGGAGAGGTTCCGGTGAGCCTGCTTTGGGCTTGATTTTTGGCAGCGGGCAGTTAATTTCTCAGAACCAGAGGCTTTGGGGTACCTCCTTGTATCAGATGGCCGACGGTCCCGAGTTGCATGGACCCACTGGTGTCTGGCAGAGTTACAGGCCAGGGGACGGGGGAGGACTCTCTCCTCCTCCTTTCTGTGGGCTGAGTGGGCTTCGCGAGGGTATCCTCCACCATCCGCCTTTTGAGAGCGTCCTGAGCGCTCAGATAAGGAGCTTCGAGTTTCATCCGGGCCCCAAGTAGACAACCTGATTATTTTTTTGCAAAGGTTTTCCAAAGTCTGAAAAGTGGCTTCTGCTTCCACGTTTGTGTGCGAGGCACTTTCCTCTTTAGACTCCAGAGACGAGTACACGCTTAGATTTAGTAGTTCCTCATCATCGTCTGGTTCTCGCACTTTAGGATCCGAAGAGCCCGCCAAAAAGCTCCCTCCGCATGCCAATTTGGAGTTTGTGGGCTTTTCTCTGGTTGGAATAATGGTGGTAGATGAGGCAATTCCTGCGCTTGCTGAAGGCGCAATCCAGATAGAGGGACCTCCCTCTTTAGTTGGAAGAACCTCGGCATAGGACCGGGGTAAAGGGGTAGCTGAGATGTAATTTGTTTTCAGGTTGTCGAAAATTGCGAATTCTTTATTTGAAGGAGCTTTTGGCGGACCTTCAGAGTCCAAAACGTCCTCGGAGTCGGGAGAAATGAGGATCACCTCATTGTTAATGGCACCATTGGTGCTGTGTCCACCTGGCTTTTTCTTATTGTTGACCGACCCTAGCCCTTTGGGCCCAGACATAGGTTTTTCAGTGGGACCCTTTGGGTTAGTTAACCAAGACTTCGGGGTCTGTGTGCTTCATTCGACAGACATTGTTTGGGTGATAGAGGAGGAAGGAGGTGCAGTGGCCTGGGTTCCCTGGCAGTGATGTAACAAAGGCTCCCCTGCACCCGAGGACTTTCTTCTATTCGATTGTTTAGGGCATTTATATACCACTCAAGGAAGATCAGGCGGCTATTCATCATAGCTGAGATGGAAGTGTGATCTTTGAGAGTGTCGTTGATTGACTCATACAGTTTGCAAAATGGTGCCAGGGCTATTGTCACCGCAGACATGATTGACATTAAGTCCACCTTTTTCCCCCGACGAGTCTTTGGAAATGTTCCCCGATGACTCACTCTAACGTTGGCTTCTAGGCGGGGTGTGTTGAGTCAGCGTGGCTTTAGTCTGGACAGGGGGCGAGGCTGGTCGTAGGCCAGTGGTCAAATCAGGTTGGGGAGCGGAGCTTGAGTCAAGCGGCAGCATGGCGCTGGGATCAAGGGCCAGCGAAGCAGGCGTTTGTGTGGAATGCTCGTCCACGAGTCCACTCGGCAGAGATCCTTCCCTGGTTCTCGGCTGGAGTGGGGCTGCTGTGGGGTCGAGAAAACAGGGGTTGTTTAAATGTATCGGCGGTGCTGTCGAAGACGATGCTGGGATTTGAAGCTCGCTGTTTGCTGCTTTGTTGGTCTGAGGGGCAACATGCTCCATTGCTGCGCATTTCTACATTCAATGTCAGCGGGCTGCCGTGCAGCATCAAACACAGGAAAGGAGCGAGGTGTCTCGGCGTCTTGAGGTGGTTTCGAAGAGGTAGGGGCGACCACCGTAGGACCTAGGGGCGGCCCCCGACCCAGCAGAGGGCTGCCCCCCACCTCTGCCTGAAAGATGGAGATGGGGTGCCGCTGGGCAGGTGAAGAAACAGGGCTTGGTGACCCGAAATGCCATCTAATTCTGGCATCCGGCGGAACGCAGAGATTAAGGCCTCTGGCCAGCTCAGACATACGAGAACCCCCTACACAGGAGGGTGCCTCCGGGGTTTTTTTTGGCAGCGGTTGGTTGAGGACTGCTTTCAGGATCTCAGAATCCGAAAGCTCCTCTGAGACACTTGGTTTCCTCTTTGCGAATTTTGCAAAGAAGTTGCAGTTAGTCAAGGTAAGTGCCAGCGTTGACTGTTCACCTTTTAAAGGGGATCTGGTGGAGTTGGTGGACAAGTTGGGCAGTCTAGGACGTGTGCTCAGCTGAACTTTGTTGCCAGATTTTTGTCGTAGGAGAGCGCAGCGTTTCCTGCACGCCGGTGCCCCCTTTTTTTTCAGGTGCCGGTGGTTAACAGAAGCATATTGAGCTTTTGCAGGGCTTCTATGTGATACGTCTTTAGAAGCATTGTGAGAGGGGGGAAGTCTCTGCATTAGCCCTCTCCCCCTGTGCTTCTCGCTGGGTCTCGTTCTCTGGCGGCACACGTGGGGGTGCGCCCGGCAACACCAGCACCTCCGCCGAAGTCGGACGGGGGTGATGCAGGATAGAAACCACGGTTTCATTGTAGAACGGCAAGGCAATTGATGGGGAGCTCGCCAGCCCCCCTTGCACTCCCCCAACCCCAGCATCGTCCTGGCTGGAGGGTCGGGTTACAGGCAAAGGAAGCATCGCTGCACCCCAATGGTTGCGCTCACGGAAGGCAGTAGCGTCAACGGCCTTGGCATCTGAACCCCAAACCCACCGCCCTCACTACCCTGCCCCACCAGTCCCGCTCCCTCACCTGGGACGGCCAACGTCTCCTCTCCTCCGAGGGGCACCGTTGGACCTGCCTCGATCGGCGGGGCATTAGGACCGGATGAAGAAGGGGAGGCAGGCAAGCAAGTTCTCAGGGCATTATTCACAGAATCTCGCGTCGAGGAAGAGTCTGACTCGTTGTCTTCTAATCGCAGCTCCGGTCGAGTGTTCAGGGACCCTGCCTCCAGGCCAGGGTCGCTGGGCTGTAACGATGCAGTTGCCATGTGCTTTCTGGAGCTCCGGAGGCAGCGGCCCTCCGCCTCTTGCAAGATGGATTCAGTCAGAAGCGGAGCACAGGCAAGTAGGGCAGCTTCCCCTCTGCATTTAGCTGCCCTCGCTGCCATAGACTGGTGAGACTGCTACTCTGCAGCTACTCCGCGGCCGCTCCGCGGTGAGAGAGGGTTTTTGTGAAAGTCCAGCCCTCTGATGAGTAAAGATGGTAAACAGACTTCACAGGTAACAGGAGCAGCAAACAGACACACAGGCACGTAGAGGGTACTGCAGAGACTGCTACTCTGCAGCTACTCCGATCCTCCAATCTGCCAAGAGTGCAAACACAAATCCCACTCTGCACGGTGCCCTTAACAGTTTCCAAACGTCACCTGTGCTAACAATGGGCTACGCGTGTAAGGGGGCATTTAACTGATCTCTGGCCCCTTAGATCACATGAAGTTTATACTATATGTGTTTGTCAAATGTTTCAACATCTCTAATAGGTCCCTACTCCAATGATTTGTGATCTTCAGCAAAGGGCAAAATATGACAAAGAACAAAACACATTGATGAATACAATGGTAGAGCAATATC
Organism: Ambystoma mexicanum; assembly: GCF_040938575.1. NCBI lineage: Eukaryota > Metazoa > Chordata > Amphibia > Caudata > Ambystomatidae > Ambystoma > Ambystoma mexicanum. Next base: position 410,890,535 of record NC_090929.1, read on the forward strand.
TCAACTCAAACATATCGTTTGCACTCCTCAAATCCTTGTTACACTTCTCCCTTAGTCTGAAATTCAGACAAGAACATTTCAAGATCCCACTCCTGTTCGGTCACCTTTAAAGACTCAGCCAATTCTGTACTGCACCTTTGAATCTTTGTAGCTTGGAGGAAAAATTATGCATTAGACCACATCTCCATATTCCAGAGCCTTTACTGGACACCACTATTAATGTATATGCCTTAACATTCCAGTCACAAAAGCAGAAATAGCTAACAGCATTCTGATGTAAACAACCATTATTTGTACGACAGTTCATGCATAAACGAAGAATTCACTTCAAGTCAAAAGAAAGACTGACTCAAGAAATGTGTGGAAGGAGACACGTTTACTCTGAAATGTTACAGGGACACTTGTTTTTAAGTGCCAAAAAAATCACACCCATAAAAAAACCAATCAAAATTAAATTAATTTACATATAATGGAAAAGTAAATTAGCTTACATCATTGAACAATAAGTGCAAACTTAAAAATGGAATGTTTTCCATACCACAGGAGCACTGCTTTGGTGAAAGCACTGGATGATCTTTTGAGCTCCTGTGCTCAATACTGATAGGTCTCATTCTTAGTCACTCGGCTGTGAACACTACAAAGGCTCACACAGTCACTAGTGTTAGAAACAAGTCAAGTATCAACTACTTGACAAAGACTTCTCCTGAACCTGAAGAAGCTATGATAGTTTAAGAGGTAAAAGGTCAGTTGAGATTCTTTGGAATGCCCACGGATATCAAAGGAGGTAAAGTCCAGTCCCTTCTTGTGAAGTCATGTCTGATCCCATTCAGTAGGAGTGAAAGTCTTAATAAAATAAAATGGTCTTCATTCTATGTGGTCAAAGATGACTGTGACAGAGTGTTTTATGTATTACGGCAGCAATCAAATGTGCCCAATTCTTAGGCGGATCAAGTGGTTACCCCCAAACCCTCCCCATCTCATCCCCACCCTGAACAGATTCCGAGAACTGCTCGAAGAAAAATAAATGTTGAGCCCTTCTCTCCAGGATATTAACTTTCAACATGATTCTGCTGGATTTTGCTTCAGAAGGGCATCAAGATAAATTTACAGTTTTACTGGTGACTTTAGTCATCCAAACAGTGATGTACATTTCAGTCATTTGAAGAATAAAATGTATCTAAAGTGACAAAACACAGGCCTCTTTTGCCTTCCCCAACACAGAAATAGGTTTCCAATCAGTCATACAGAGCCATCACGAGGAACACATCTAAAATACTTCTTTGTCTCATCTATTGAAGAAAGCCCTGAAGCCCAAATCCAAATTACACATTAGCACCTGAAAGCAGACCCCATAACTGAAACGTTAAAGAAAAGCAGCAGTAATGGGACTATCAAAGAATACGTTTTTTTCCAATCAAGATACATTTTTCCAGACTTTTAAATGAGCCACTGTCACAGGATGAGATCTCAAGCCATGTTACCTCCAGATTCCAATAAAGGCAAGGTAAGATAGCTGCTTAGAAATGCAATTGGGTAAAAAAAAAATATCTCTTTCTTCCCAGCTAGATTATTTCTCTACAGCTCAACATATTTCTCTTTTGAGGTGAACAAGTATATAAAGGGATATTTGTTCCTTGGCAATACAGTCCCAACAAAAGCATAAAGCAAAGCAGTGGCGATCTTTCGTAAGGGCCAGTCTACCTCAGAAAACAGGTTAACCCATTCCATTCTCGATATTCACTTTTCAATGCAACCAAGTGCACATTTATTTGATATTTACTTTAACAGAGGAAGAACTATTTAAGTTATGGCCACTCTGTCCCCAGACACAAAACCCATTCCCAGCTTGTTTCGCCATACTCACTGTAGATTGAGATTATTGTTCACCTGGGTTTCAAATGTTGCATGTGATACTCTTGAACATGAAACATATAAACACAATTTGCATAGCTTTTACAAAGGTACATTCACCATTCAGTTAAATTCAACACAAACCATAAACTTGTGATGTACAAATTATGTTACTCAGAAGTACATATGCCCCCCCAAAGGTTATCAGTAAGAAATAACGAATGTCTGCAATAAACTGGCAAATTAGGGATTGAGAAGGGGGACTAGTGTATATTCATGTCAGGCAAGGCTATAGACAAAAATATTTTCATACGCTAGCATCCAAACATTCCCTAGGAAATGTGAACAACCCCCCTCCCACCGCCATGTGGAAAATAGTAACCTTAAAAATCTTGCGACGGCTGAGCTGGCCACTACCATGTTGAATATGATTGATGTTCCGCAGTTGTGAGAATTCTGATCCCAGACTAACTGTGACCTAAGGTGGGTTCCGCCTGCCAAACATTTTATTCCAGATTCCAGTAGCCATACTATAACTGCAACATTAACTAGGACATCATTCGTTGGGACCTCACTGTTTTTGGAGCCCTGTTTAAAAGTACACATTTCTTTCACAGACCTACAAATTAGAGAATGCCATCTGCTAGGATGGATTGAATTGAAAACATGCCCATCTCTAATTTGTATTTAAAAATAAACTTGCCTGCTGCCTCCAAACAACAAAAACACACATGCTCCTCAAACATGATCATTAGCACCATGAAAGAGACCTACCAAGATCAAATGCTACACCTCCACAAATGTCACCTTACAGTACCCATTACTCCACTTAACATTATATGGACCAGCACTCGGGTACAACTACAAGCTTTTATAAGTCCAAGACCTACCACAGCTACAGACGAACATGCTAACAATCAAGATGTTCGTGAGCTGCAGACACTCATTAACTTTGACGAAAACATTGTACTTCCAGAAACAGATACCTTTCTTCGAAGAATGATGCTTTATCTCGCTAGCAGTGAACAGTCAACGTTCTCACCTATTCAAACGCCAACATAGACCTGGCTGGCAACCCATTTAGAGATCACCAGAAACCTGCATCCCTTCATAACGCTCTAAACCAAGTGTGGGCAGCAATCCAACCCATTGGAGACCGCAGTAGATCAACAATCTGACAGATATGGTTATCACTATAGACGCGTGCCCAGAACACAGGCAAATGCAACAACTTAACCAGAGATAATCGAAGGCCAGCATTTAACCCATGAAGAGATTACATTGGAACAAAGGTCTATGGTAACGTCCCTATAAGCCAATTATCCATCATCCTACTGACAAAAACACCAAAGACCTGTGCTTGAACCTAACTAGAGACCATCCTACTCCAGTGTTTAAAAATCTTGAGACAACCATAGGACTTTAATCTTCCCAAAGGTCACAGTAGGCTAGCATTCCAACCAGACCGGAAATCACTATAAACCAATGGCTGCTGTTCAATTCAGAGACCCCCATACCTGCTCTTCAACCAATCATACAACATATACTGGCCTTCCAAACAAGAAATCATACTTCGCCATACTTCATCCTAACTACAGAACGTATTTGGCCAATATACAAGAATACATCACGTATTCCCTCTAGATTGACCCCAGACCTTCCTTTAAAAAAAAAAAACTCTGATTTGCTATACGGAAACAATTCTGTAATGCAATTTAAAATAAAAATCAATGCTGTATCTCATTTACAAGCTACCATAGACCAATATCAATATTGAAATTCATCAGCAGCCCTCCACAGAAGGGCTTAAGTGGCACTGCATGGGCCAACAATGTGACCAAACACACTTGCTGTACGCCTTTGCTTCGAACCACTAACAAAATGATCAAAGGTGAACACTGTGTCAAAATGACAGACATACTAAATAAACATCAGTCTTAAAATACAGTAGGCGACCCCACCCAGAGATGGCAGAGCAAAGCTTCATCCATTAACGTGGGGAAATAGCCCTCACGGTCTGTTATTTTGTTAACAAGCAAACCAAATAACAATGATCAAACAATACAACATGAAAAGAAGTGACGTATAATACATTTAAACTACGTCATAGCAACATGAGTAATTTAATTACTAGAAAAATAAAAAAAACTGTCATGCTGCCTGGCAACAGGCTCATCACGTCCCTCAAGTAAGGAGGACAGGGGATGGGGTGTGACAGTACACTGACCTCTAGACAATGTACAAAAGAGGTAAAGACCGCTAGGCTAAATCATATTCCAATCTCTAACAAATGACAATCTGGCCATACAACAAACCATACAATCACAGTCAACAATAGTCCAAAACTTTCTATCCTTATGCAGTAGCACAACATGGCAATCACATGCTTCTTATCCTTCCCACCGATGGACAATAAAGATTTACAAAAGTCTAAAAAACAGATTTAAAGTGCTAACTAGCAGCTGAAGCAAGCAAACTTCCATGAGAAAACAGTCACTGGTACACGCTCCAAGTAACCAAATCAAACCTTAGTTCCTAAGACGACTTCACCCAGAAGTTGCCATTTCAAAAGGGACAGATGGCTTCCACCCATAGACTTCCAGGGACAGTTTTCTTACCTATACAGATACCACTAGTGATCAATATTCAAAGCCAACCACAGGAGATGAGGGATTGAACATAATCAGACATCCCACCAGTAGATCAACCACAAGGCAGCCAGCTTCCACACATCCCCAGTCCAAACCTCATCCAATTAGACCACGACATGCCAAGACCTTAATCGAGTCTCAACCATCATAGATCATAACTCACTGCAACAATTGCTTATTACAAGCTAGACATGTGATTAGGACTCAACTATGCTCAGCCTAAAAATAAGCAATGAAACTCAACCACTTCCCATCCAAGCCAACTCTCCAACGAAACCACGACTTACTCAGCGCACACTCAAATTCATCTCAACCTCCAAACCAACCACAGGTAAAGCAAGTTTTAATATAACTTCACCTTATCCTGGAAACATAACTAAACCACAGCTCAAACCAACCTATATTCCAATGCAACCTCAGCTCGCTCTGCCATACGCTTCAATTCAACCAAAGATCACAGTCCCTATTCCTTATACAACACATGAACGAACGCAAATCTTGCAACACAACCATAGACCATCGTGAAATTAATCTCCAACTAGCAACAAATCTACCAGGAATCAACAATGGTGCTAAATGGCAGAACAATTACTGAAATGTGTTTACATCCCAACCACTAGCTTACAAAAAAAGTGGAACAAAAAAAAGGCAAAAGAGGCAAAAGTAGTTTGGAAACGTTCACCATTTGTCTGCAGGAACAGTCAGTCACGTGTTCCAGAATACGCAGAAGGGAACAGAGCAAATGGGAGAAATGGCCAGTATTTTTGTTTGAAGGTCCATCTATAAATATGCATGTGTAAATCGAAAACTATCCAAAGATATAGGGCAGAGGTTTGTTCTGTATGTGTGATCCATCCGTGTTCATGCAAACAATATAAAATGCTGGAGCGCTATTAGTAGTTTGCTTAAAATGGACTTGCTAGAGGATGGCTTGTCTATAGCAGTTTCTATATCCATCTCAGTTTTACCATTATAACTTAAAGAGGAAAGGGTGCCGGAAAGATGTATGCATGATGCATACATAGCCATCTTGAGCACCACATTATTATAAGTAAGTTCACATCTGGGTGGAAGAGGCAGGAATCACACTTGTACTGTAGTATGACCTACCAGCTATTTGAATACCCTGCATGGTAGAGCAGTCATTCTACAGCAGTTTCCTAGGATGTATGTTTGGCAGCACAGGTTAAAGGGCTACTCAAAATATGAACACTTTTTGGGTTAAAAAAATAAAATAAAATCAGAAATAGAATAAGGATATGTGAATTCCCTATTTTACAAAGGTATCAAGATTTTAGTAAAGCACATTTGTTCATGCTTCACACCACGCTAGAAATCTTGTTCCATATCAGCAGCCTCACTTCCCTTCCAGGTGCATCTCTTGTCTGGCCCCATTTTATGCCTCCCCCAACTGGAAATATCTTGATGTACCCTGCCTTTAGCAAATTCATCAAATCACTTGCCAGGCCGGAGTTGCAGCCTTTGTGTTCCAAGCTCATTGATATGCTTTTGGAGCTGTGCTACAGAAGATTTTAGTATCAGAGCTGCCTTAACCAAACTCAGACGGTCTGCCTCCAGCAAAAGACAGAGAATACTTTTAGTTCTTTGCAAGATGCTATCCTGTATCAGAAATGCAGCGAAGAAAATGTCACTGGAGTGGTCATCCAACCCGTTGCAGGCATGTTAACAAGGACAAAGGCAAAGCAGGAAAGGTGCTATCAGGCGACAGCTGAGAAGTCGAGCAAATGATAATATAGTTCTATTGAGAACTGCTTGTAATGTCTAATATATTCTTGCTGTTTGCCCGCCGTTCTGCGACCAATCTGATGCAGCTATTGTTGCTCGCATGTGGTTTTGCGGGGCAAAGAGTTTCAAACTAAACAGTGCGATGAGCACAAGCTTGGCCCCAAAACCACTGGCTAAGACATGGCCCTAAAGTATTCTGATCCACTAATTCAAGTCGTAGACAACCTCTGAATTCCAGTGTCCTTCAACAAGAGCTTCAGCGTGTCCTCGAAGGTGTGGTGTGGCTCATGTCACCAAAGTTGGTTAGATTGTCAAGTGAGGTTGTCTCAATTTGGCCTGGAGGAATTCATGAGTCAAATTATGTCGAGTGACGATTCCTACAATCTGTTGAGAAAACAAGGTACATTTGTAAATAAAGTTTAAGAAGCCATCAGATCAATCTATACGGCAACAAGAAAAAAGAAAGCCCCAGTTATTGCGTAATCACAGTAAACGTCCTACACAACTGTTTACTGGAGCTTCTGACACTATTTCAAATTAAACTTTTCCCATTTGCTTGAAAAAGGGTCAAGCCAATCAACATAAGAAAGATGAATTAGTCAGATCATATATACTCATTAATGAGCAATGGTCTGAAAGATATAAATATCCTTTGTGGCGATAGGCACAAATTCCTTATTTCATTATTGAATAGGTTGGTCCATTTATCTGATGCTATCTTCCAGAAAATTGCAATATTTGCAAAGTCCGACCCTCGATCATCCCTCCCCTGTTGACAAAGATGCACTGAATAAAACAATCCACAAGACATATGACACAGATATCCACAATTTTAGGATACAAACTTGGTTTCTGCACAATACACATGAGGTGTCAAAATCTATCTAGTTTCCCTACCGAGCAAATCAAACATTGCCACAAACATTGGGCACGCTTAATAATGCAGACTCTGTATCCCCTGTGAAAATGACATGAAATCTACATCTCTTTGAGACAGCTATGCTTTACGCTAGTGGTGCCAATGTCCGTCCATCGGTCATCAAGCACCAACCAATGCCCAAGACAAAAGCTCCTCTGTTACGCAGTTCCTACTCAGCCAGACTGCACTCACCTCGCCCACTGCATTCACCACTGGCAAATGCCGTAGTCCCATTGTCCGGAAGAGGTTGAAGACCTGCGAGACGTGAGTATTGGGCGAGACCGTGTAAGGGCAAGGATTCATATAGGGTGTGGCATCCTAAGAAGACAGAAAATAAGATCAGAAAATAGTGATCATACACTTGAATTCCTAGGGTAACTGAACAGTTTAAATCTAGGAAAGAGCATAGGCAGGTGCAGACCAACTCTGCAGTCAAAAGTAATTGTGACCGGTCTTAACATCCTTACAAGAATGCTGGTATATCTAATGTGCTTTATTTATTCTTTTGACGAAAAGGCAATTTGACAAAGTGGGGATAGAAAATAAGGGTGCATTCCAATGTGTAAACAAAAATAAAAAAAGCAAACATAAAAAAAAAGTTGCATTGGCATCATTGTACAAACTACTGACAGCCAGGTTTTAGGTTGAAAATCCTGAATGATGGCTACGACTTGATTCCCTGATCTTTCTGCTATGCCTGAAACGGTTCACCAACCTTTTTCCTTATTGCGTCCTAACCCAAGGCCTCATGCTAAGGGCAAATGGGACCCAAGTGACCACACACTGTGCAGAAACCAATGTGAATAGCAGAAAAAACATACAACTAAACAATAGAAAGAGAACAGTGTCTACTGTGCAATTGTGATGTATGCATTTGTTTTGCCAATGCCCAATGCAAAATAAACAGACACTTGATTTTCTATTGGTTGTTCGTTGAAAGTTTTCTAGCCACTGGAAATATACATTTGTGTGTGAGAAATGTCAATATAACTTGTTATCACTGTAAGGGTGCAGAAGTAAGGCTCGGACACAAAGGTGACAGTTTTCGTTATACACGTTTATTAACCAGTAAAAGGGACGAAAAAACGGCCTCTCTATCCCCATAGCTAAGAGGAGTTTTCCCTTCCTAAAAGAAAATGAATTAAACTGTCAGGATGCCAAATAAATAGTCATTTACTGTCGGTAGCCACAAACCCTAACACTAATAACTCAACTCTAATGTGCAAGGATGCTATATTTAAATTATAAAATTGATCAAGACAGTTCTTGTCAACAGAAAGTTCCCAATGTCTCGGATTGGAAAACCAAACAAATGTTCCTTTTTCAAAAAGTCAAGTTTCAAAGATAAGGGATTGGCTCCTTTCCCCTGGATTTTTTCTTACCCTTCCTTAGCAAGCTAGGAGCTTGTCTACCCCTTGCGTAGTTTTCTTTCCAGGACTTTTAGACCTTTATATGGGTGTGAGACCCAGACTCGCAAATGAGACATTATACCAGCTTGGTGTACTCTCCTGCCAAGCATATGGTTTCTTCTCGTTTATCTTGTTTGGCTTCAGGGTCCCAGACCCTCCCATTCTCTGGCACGCATATGGGCGCGGGTCCCAGACTCGCAGTTCAGTTTCACGATAGTTTGTCGAGCATATATGTGCTTCTGGACTGTCTCTGTTTCTCTCGGGGTCCCAGACCCTCCTATTCTCTCTCTGTTATTCCTAGGGACCCAGTCCCTATTATCTTAAACTCTGCAATTGTTCCCCTGCACCTCTCGGTTTGCCCGTGTACCTTTTGTGTGGTTTGCATCTTCCAAGTGGTGGTGCTCAGCTGCGAGGCTCCGTTAGTGTTCGGGTGCACTCTCGGGGCAGTTCTGTCAGTCACCCCTCTCTCGGGCAGTGCTTTTCTGTCTCCAGCTACATTGAGGTAGGAACAAGTTACTTTCCTGTAACTGTTGTTCTCCAGCATGGGTCTGGCATGGATTCACATGCTCATGAATATTCCCCGTCGTCAGGCTGGGAATCCTCGGTAAAGAAAAAATCAGTATCAGTTTCGTTTCTGATCTGTCTTTCGTAGTAGTAACCAATCACTGATCTCTGCGTCATACTGACCACAGCCAATGACTGCCCTCTACCTAAGCCCCGCCTCTGGCAGCCATCTTCAGATTTGGTAGCACGTGAAGTGGCAGTATGACCAAGTGAAGAGCCGCAGAGGGGTAGGCGGGAGGGTTCGCATGTGAATCCATGCCAGACCCATGCTAGAGAACAACAGTTACAGGTAAGTAACTTGTTCCTTCTCCAGCATGGGGTCTGGCATGGATTCACATGCTCATGAATAAAGAATACATAGCAGTACACACATGCACAACCACGGGAGGTGGCAAAGGCTCAACATTAAGCATTACATAAAACTCAACATTAAGCAATTCTTACCTCCTCACCCGGCTCACCTTAGGCGAACAGATTGCGCAGCACTGCTTGGCCGACCCTGGACTCCTCCCTGGAATCCCGATCGACGCAGTAGAATTTCGTGAAGGTGTGCGTCGACCTCCACGTAGCAGCCCTGCAGATGTCCAGCAAGGGCACACCAGATAGGAACGCCGTGGTAGCTGCGATCTCTCTGGTGGAATGAGCTCTCGGACGGCCAGGCAGCAGTCGGTTTGCCAACCGATGACAGTACATGATACAGCCGGAGAGCCATCTGGAAATGGAGGCCTTTGAGAGAGCCTTCCCCTGATTGACAGGTCCAAAGTTCACAAAAAGTTGTGACGTCTTCCGAAAACACTTTGTGCGGTCCACGTAAAACTTCAGCGCTCTAGCCACATCCAGCGAGTGCAAAGTCCTTTCGGCCGGCGACGAAGGCGACGGGAAGAAAACAAGCAACACCAAGGGTTCGTTGAGGTGGAAGTCCGACGGCACCTTGGGCATGAAGGAGGAGTGCGTCCTGAGCACTACCCTCGTGTCGTGAAAAGTCAAGTACGGGGGCTTGCAGGAAAGGGCCTGGATCTCTCCCACTCTTCGTGCGGAGGTGATGGCCACAAGAAACGCTGTTTTCCACGACAAGAACTTCAACGAAGCCGAGTGCAGAGGCTCGAACGGAGGTCCCATGAGCTTGGTCAGCACCACGTTGAGCTCCCACGCCGGGCCCGGAGCCTTCACCGGCGGGAACGATCTGAACAGTCCCTTCATGAATTCTTTCACCAGACGATGAGACCACAAAGACGTCCGCCCCGTGGTTCTGGTGTATCAGGAGATCGCAGCAAGATGAATCTTGATGGACGTGTGCGCCAGTCCAGCCTTGGCCAGCATCAGAAGGTACGGCAGTACCTGGGGAGCCGTAATCCGTAGAGGGTTAATCTTCTGTGCGTGGCACTAGACAGAGAACCTCTTCCATTTGTGTCCATAGCATTTAAGAGTTGAGGACGCCCTGGCCTTTGCAAGAACCTCTCTGCAGTCGGCCGGTATGTCGTAGCCTCCAAACTCTAATGCTGCAGGAGCCAGGCCTGCAAGTTCAGCGACTTCGGGTCGTGATGGAGGATGGCGCCTCCTTCCCTGGAGAGAAGATCCACGTCCACTGGCAGCTTGATTGACGGGGACGCTGACAAGTCCAGAAGGTCCGGGAACCATATCTGCCTCGGCCACGCAGGTGCGACGAGGATCATCCTGCACCGTGACCTCTTGAGCTGGTTGATGAGCCGGATCAGCAATGGCAATGGAGGGAACGCGTATAGAAACAGGCCCTCTCAGGGGAACGAGAAAGCATCGCACATGTTCCTCGGCTGGGGAAACCTGCTGGCGAACCTCCGGCACTTGGAGTTCGTCGCTGTCGCGAACAGATCGATCTGGGGTGTGCCCCACCGTCGGAAGAGGCGGTCCACTAGATCCTGTCGTAGTTCCCACTCGTGGCACGAGCGCAGCTCTCTGCTGAGCGAGTCGGCGATGGTGTTTTTTATCCCTGCCAGATGAAACGGCACCAGAAACATCCCTTGGGCGACGGCCCAATGCCACAGATCCTGCGCCTCCTTGGACAGGGCTGGGGATCTGGTACCGCCCTGCTTCCTGATGTAGAACATGGTGGTGGTGTTGTCGGTGAAGATCCTCACCACCTTGCCCTTGAGGGACGGAAGAAAGGACCCGAGGGCCCAAAACACTGCACGGAGCTCCAAGACGTTGATATGGAGGGACTTCTCCGTCGGAAGCCAAAGGCCTCTAGCGTGCAGATTTTCGGTGTGCGCTCCCCACCCTTCCAGGGAGGCATCCGTGGTCACTGTCTCCTGGTGGCCGGGGGTCTGGAAGTCCATGCCCGCCGTCAGATGCGCGCGGGTGCCCCACCACCGGATCGCTCGTCGGAAACTCTCGTCGAGTGTGATCCTCTCCTCGAAGCTGCCCGTCGTCTGGATCCAACGCGCGTCCAGGAACTCCTGCAACGGGCGCATCCGGAGCCTGCACAGGCGGATGAGATAAATGCAAGAAGACATCATTCCGAGGAGGGACTTGATGGGCCTCACCCTGGCCGCGTCCGCAGCCAGCATCCGCTGCACCTTGCCCAAGATGGCCCTCGTCCTTTCCTCCGACGGAGAGGCCAGAAGCGACACTGTGTCGAGCTTCGCTCCCAGAAACAGTGCGTCTTGCGCGGGCACCAGGTGGGACTTGGCGTAGTTTATGGAGAATCCCAGGTCCGTGAGTAGTTGGACGGTCCTTGCCGTGTGCTCCACGGCGAGCTCCTTCGTCTTTGCTCGGATGAGCCAGTCCTCCAGGTAGGGGTAGACGTGGATCCCCTCTCGGCGCAGCTGCGCCGCCACCGGTGCGAGGCACTTGGTGAACACCCTGGGTGCCGACCTCAATCCGAAGGGAAGGGCTTTGAACTGGTAGTGACGCCCTTGGACCACGAACCTGAGAAACTTTCGGTGTCCCTTTAGGATGGGAATATAGAAGTAGGCATCCTCCAAATCCAACGACGACAGGAAATCGCCCTCCTCCAGTTGACCCAGGACGTGTTGGAGGGTGACCATCCGGAACTTCTGTGCCTTGATGAATTTGTTCAATCGTCGTAGGTCCAGGATGGGACGCCATCCTCCCGTCTCCTTCTTCACGAGGAAGTATCTTGAGTAAACTCCGGAGCCCCGAAGCCTCTTTGGGACGAGCTCGATGGCGCCCTTCTTGAGCATCGCCTTTACCTCCAAGAGAAGTTGAGGGACGTGATGTTCTTTCCTGGCCACAGGGGGGACGCGTGGGCACCTCTTTAGAAACTCGAGCGCGTGACCCTGAGCTAGGGCGACAAGCACCCAACGGTCGGTGGAGATGGACTCCCACACGCTGACGAAGCTCGCCAGCCGGCCTCCCACCGGGGTGCTTCGGTGGGGGCCCGACCCCACGGCCGGTTCAGTCCTGCTTCGACGAGGCTTTGCCGCCTTGTCCTCCTTGGCGATGACGGCGAGGTCCGCCTGACTTGCCTCGTCCCCTGTAAGCTTCCTGTGACGACGAACGGGCCGCTTGACGGTAGGTGGAAAATCTGCCGCTGGAACCTTTGGAGGCACCCTGTTTGCCTCCGCCACTCCGAAAGGGCTGCCGCCGTTGCTGGAGAACCCCCAAGAGCCCGGGCCGTCTCAGTGTCCGCCTTGATGGCTTGAAGGGAATTGTCCACTGTTTTCCCAAACAGGTTGTTTCTGTCGAACGGAATGTCCAAGACTCTGGTCTGCACGTCCTGATGGAAGTCAGTAGCCTTGAGCCATCCACGCCGTTGCCCAACTGGCGAAATCCAGTGTCAGCGATGTCCGTCGCAATCGTAATGGCGTGGTCCGACGCCACCTCTCCTTCCTGCAAGATCTCTAGGGCTTCCGCCCTCATGTCGTCTGGTAGGAAGTCCAGCAGGGGGGCCAGTTTGTACCACAACTCCCTGTCGTAGCGGGCTACGATAGCCAAGGCGTTGGCCGCCTTAATCGTCGTCGCTGCCGACGAGATGACTCTGCGTCCCATCGTGTCCAATTTCTTTCCCTCGCCGTCTGGCGGGGAGGTCGACATAGAGGCCGCGCCCCCCCCGCTTTCTTCCTGGCCGCCGCGGAGACGACCGAGTCCGGGGTCGGCTGTGCCCGACAGCACAAGGGGGCCGCGTCCGGGACCCGGTACTTCTTCTCGTACCGATCCCTTCTAGCCGGCGTCGTGGATGGGTTCTTGAGGAGGGCGAGGCCCTCATCCCAAATATCGTCTAGTAGAGGTACAGCGAGGACCGTCTTCCTCTTGGTCTCGCGCCGTTGATAAAGGAAACCTTCCTTCTTCTCTTCCGGACAGAGCTGGAAAAGCTTGGATGCCCTGGCGATCATGGAGTGAAACGATCCAATCTCGTCGGGCGGGGAAGCCCGGGTGGGAGGTGACGACGTGAGATCCTCGTCGTAAACCCCGTCGTCTGCACCCGTCGCGGCCGTGTCAGTCCCCGTATCATCCCCACGTGTCGTGGACGGGGAGGAGGGCTGAACAGGGCGCGATGGCCGAAAAGGCGGTGGAGGATGTATCCTTCTTCTCTTAGGGGGAGGGCTCCCAGAAGGGCCTGGCTCCGTGAGCGGTTCCTCCGTTGGTGGTAACGGCAGTCTCGTCCTTATCTCCGAGCATAAGGACTGTATAGCCAACAAAATGGCCGCCGAGTTGTCTTGCGGCACTGGTTGAGGGGAGTCCGACGGGCGGTCAGGAGCCCCGTCGGCACCCTCGACGTTCTCGTCGTCTCCTACGTCGGGGTCCCTCCCGACAGGCTGGTCTTCTTCCACGCCAACGCCGTGGCTTAAGACTTCGATCAGCTCCTCCTCAGAGGTTGAGGCCGAATCCACGACAACCTCCTGCCCCCCCCTTTTTCTTCTCCGTCGGAGGTTTCACGGGGGTCCTGTCGATGGGCATGAAAGAGGACTACCTCCGCGGTGGCAGGGAGACTCTGGGCCCCGAGGTCGCCACCACTGGTGTAGCCTCCACAGCCTGAGCCAGGGCCGCCGCGACTGTCTCGATAGAGGCCTTGGCCGGGTGGATTAAGGCTTTCACCACCTTAGGTGCGCTCACCGCCTTCTCCTTGGGGGGAGGGTCACCGCCTCGCTCCCCCTCCGATGGGGCCTTCGAGCTCGACCGGGGTCTCTCCAGGAGCTTCGCCGGGTGCTCGGCCTTCCTCTTACCCGAGCCAGAGCGTTGGCTCGTGGTTGATGGCGCCGGGGAGGATGCGCCCTGCCTGGCGCCCGTAGAGCCCGACCGTTCGGCGCTCCCGGTGCCACCGGACTCACGGTGCTTGGCCTTCTGTTGGACCCCCGTCGCCGGGGCGCCCTCAAAGGTCTTAGAAGACCGCTCGGACTTCTTCTTCTTCTCGCCTGGCGGGCTCTTTCCTTCCAGCCATTTGGCGAGACGTTGATGGCGGTCTTTCATGGTCCGCTCCGACATATTGCCGCAAAACGCACAGTCCTTCTGCACGTGCGTCTTGTCCTCATGTAGGCAGTAAAGGCAAAGGGAGTGTTCGTCCTCCTTAAAGACATTCTGAAGCTGGCATCCAGGGCAGACCCTGAACAGCTTTCCGGGCGTCGAGCTTCCCTTCTCCTGGGCCATGTCCGAGATGGGCCTGAGAAACTTCTGGAGTCCTCCAAAGTGTGGCTCGACGAAATCTTCACCCTTGAGGGGCGTAGACGAATCCGACACGGGTCCCCGTTAATCGGATGAAGAAACGGTGGAGCTTGAGGCTCTTTTGACCGAAAAAAGAGAAATTTTTCTGAGAAAAAACGTGAAAAAAGCACTAACAATAGCACGAGGATCCCAACACTTGAACGTGCGGTAAAAATCTGAAGATGGCTGCCAGAGGCAGGGCTTAGGTAGAGGGCAGTCAATGGCTGTGGTCAGTATGACGCAGAGATCAGTGATTGGTCACTACTACGAAAGACAGATCAGAAACGAAACTGATTTTTTCTTTACCGAGGATTCCCAGCCTGACGACGGGGAATATTCATGAGCATGTGAATCCATGCCAGACCCCATGCTGGAGAATCTCTTCTCCTTGTCAGCGGTTGCTACACCAGTCACTGGTTCCTTCCTGGGCTGCAGCTCTTCTCTCCAGCAGCTACCTGACATTGAGACACCCGGAACTTTGTTCGGGCAGTGGATGAAGCAGCTCATTCTCCCTGGACTGCCTTTGTGTTCCCGTTCACCTCCGTGCTCTGCATCTCGTGGTGCGCTTCTCTGCTCGACTGGTCCGCGTCTCCCTCCTGTCCTCGGAGGATGGCTCTCCTTGCAGGCACACCGTCCCTGGACTCGCCTGTTGCAGGGACTGTTTGCTTCCACTCTGGCTTCTCTCCAGATCTCCTTCCCTTGCCGACTGGCAAAGATTCCCTGTCTGTCTGGTGGGTGAACCGGCCCACAACCCTTCTCAATGGATCACAGCTTCCTGGCTCCTCAAGGGAGGTCTTGAGACTTCCTGGTTTCCCTCCTCTATTTCTACTACTGTTAGACCAATAGGAACTCAGTAACTACTAGACTGATGAATGTGGTTCCCATAGATAATCGTCATGCCTCTGTGTGAGGAATTCGACCAGCCACACGGTGGGTGTGCGCTCACCTGTGCTTTTTTGAAACTTTAAATGAAATTGAATGATGGTAGATCAACCTCTGGAAAATGTGTGGGGCTAATCCACACCCATTTTCCTATGCTCACTGCATGGCATACGCATAGACCTGTGTACTTTAGGTGGAAATAGCCTACAGGTGTAGTCCCTCCTGTCAATTTAGCTAGGATACAACAGGAGCAGTACACAATGCATCTCCAGAAGGGGGAGGACCAAAGCTTCCCCCTGCCATGGCCAGCCTGATTAACTGACAAAGGCTCAATGGATCCGCCCTGTCCTTTTGTTGGACACTTCAGATGGTGGCAGCAATTAACATACTAATAGAGTGTACTTCAAACAGGCCCACGTGGGGCCTGGCTGCAGAGGTTAACTAAGGAGACAGGAAACCCCAACAACCTTTCATATGCGCTGTGTCAACCTGAAGCCAGCTCCCGCCGCTCAGTATCGATTGATAGTGAATTGTCACGTCTGGAACTGCGGGTTTACAGTAGTCAACCCTGCATGGGGACCTCATTCATAAGGTAATCATATGTGGTTTGCAGGAGCCAAAAAGTCTGGTCTCGTCACAGCTTCAAGGGAGACCTGCCCCTTTTATGAGGAACCAATGAGAGCTCCACTAACCAGAGAGACCCTTTAATCCACAACAGACAGGAAGATGGGTTTGATTTAGTATTACATGTTTTCACCCCTTTACCCTTTCTGTTGCAAAACACTCTGGTTATGACCTCACGCATACAGGATATTGTTGTTGGGGACCCAGGATTGGTTCATTAAGGTAGGCCTAGCCTACACCAACCCCTATGGTCCATTTGTCTCTAAGAGGGGCTGATTTTGGCAGATTATCTTAAGGCTTCACGAGAGGCAGTAGGAAAAACTCATCATTGGACCCTGGCTGAAGGTACAGTCTGCCTTACATCTTCCGCCAATGAAGGAAGGCCAGAACCTCCAAGAGGGAAGTAAGATCCTTCCTCTATACATCTCGTGGGGGAACAGAGGGAGATGCCAAATCTAGAGGACCCTTCAGCAGCTCTAGAACCGATACCCAGCCAGCACACAGTGTGTCCTGCTAGGCTCTGCAGCAAGCTTCCTAGGTGAGAAGTGCCCGAAGGCCTCTGAACCTGAAACCAAGGACAGGCAGCTGCCTGCAACACACTCCTTAGCTTTGGGTCATCCGCCTTAAAGGACATGAGCCCAGTGAAGAGGGTAGGAGAAGTGCATCTACAAGCATCTACCAACGTCCGCCTTAAAGGACATTTTCAAACCAGTTGAGTCCCTCGAGCTGCAGTCGATTACAACGTTGATTGTTGTTACGCCACAGTCGCTTAAAGGCATCAGAGAAATCTCGACCAGCGCTTCAGAACTGCCGACCAGCACTGAGACAACGATTCCTAACCCCGAGCTGCCAGGTAGGCCAGCCTGCCGCAGTAGTCCAGCTTTGCTCGCCAAACTGTTTGCCACCTGATACTCGCAGCTGTCGCCTGTCTTGAACCCTCTCACAGAAGATGCAAAGCACCCGGAAACCGACTCGACCCTTTCGAGCACCAGGAACACCTACAAACACAAGGTACATTGTGGTTCTGTCCCCCTGGTCCTTCTCTGAAGGCCCCTAGAGACCTTTTAAAACCCATTGCTCCCTTTATGCTGAAGCCAAGTACCCTTGAACTATTACAATTATTCACTATACCGACCACCCTCTCGTCAGTATCCAGACGGTCTGTCCTCTGTATTCCTTAACACGGTGGGTTGTATGTCGTAGTGTTGGTCGAACTATCTGATAAAAAGTAGTTAATTTTATACAACCTTGACTGGAGAGTCCCTTTTGTCATTGGGTAACAATTGTATTTTCGCTGTGTTGCAACTAACCAACGATCCAAAACCTTTCGGAAATAAGCCTGCCGTTCCGCTGATGTTACCAAAATTGGACAAGGAGGTTTATAATTTGCTTGTTATTCCAATCTGTTTGTATCCCTTCTGATTGATGGTTTAGAAACCGATACTCACCCCTGGACCACTCGTACCCCGGAAGTTGAATTGTCACACTCCACACTTCTCCCTCGTCACAGTACTGACCTTGCAGCTCCCTTTTGAGTCAATGGAGCTCTTCTTTGTCACAGTACTGGGAAAGGGATATTCACTTACGTAATTCCTATTCTTCCTTGGCCCAGTACTTTCTAGGGGAATGGTAGGGCAACAATGACTCATGACCCCATTAGGGAAGGGGTTGTTGTTAAGGTTTCAGGAAGGGGGTCTAGGGTCAGGTGGCATGGGATTGGGGGTCACTCCCCATGAAATCCTCTCACTGAGTACCACCCCCACGGGACTATCAGCCTCACCTCCCTGGACTCATGAAGAGCGGCTCCCCCGAGGGGAGAAGGAACCGCATCCGAAGTCTCGTCACACCACTTACTAGGTGCTGATGCGCAATAATTAAAAAGATGGAAGGACGTCTTAGACATGCAATTTTGAGAAAAATCCTTGAGGAAAAGGAAGCCGGGGTAAGTAATACAGGAACTGGCTGTGCCACTTGGTAAGACAATGCTCTAAAGAGCACTTGCTCTTCCCAATAATAAGACGCATTATCGGGGCATTGAGCATCTGTTGCACTGCAAAGTTGAGATTGTAGGTAAAGCCCAATTTGATGAAAATCCATTTAGTTAAACCCTGCCTAAAGCTATGACCAATCTATGAGGACCATCCAGCAACGTGTATGCTTTTATATTGGGCTTCTGCTTAACAGATTAAGACAGTAAGACAACCTTTTTTTGAAGTCTTAAGTCCAAATCAACCATTGTCAAAAAGCAAAGAGCTCTGGCGTATGATCAACTAAGTTTGTTTCTTTCCATTTTGTAGTTGGTGGTGTCCTCAACACACTCAACCTCTAAAAAAGAAGAAAGGCTGGGAGCGTGCAAACACTCCTTTCAATTCTTTTAAGTTCATGCGATGGATGCACCCAGAAATTACTTTTGTATACATTCTGTATACAAAAGAAAGCAGTTGTGATGTAAATTTTGGATTGGAAAGAAATTACAGTTTTGTTTGAGAGGTACAAAGTTCTCACAACAAGGAAATGCCCTACCAAAAACTGGACAAGTGAAGAAAAAAAATCATGTACTCCATTCATTCTCTCTGATCGATAATTCCTCACACCGATACCACATCTTATGGAATGGTGTCCAGGTGCAGACTGGCATTGATCTTTTCTCATAGCCATTAGGGGATATTGCGTGACTCTGCTTTGATTTCGTCACAGCGTCACTGGTGTCGTCAGCACTTCAAGAGACTACTTTGGGGTATAGGGTTGGAGGATGGGTATGGGTGTATGTGTATGCCTTATGATCTCAGATCCAACGCATTTCCCCCTGTCACAGGCCCTGAGGAACGGTAAAACTGCCACAAAGCGTTGAGCAGTCTGCATGATGAGTAATCTGTTGGAGGAATTCTGTATCCATCAGAAAGAACACTTTTGAAGGTAAATAGCATGTTCTTCATGTGGACCCCTTCCTCCCACCAATTCCTCATCATGTGAAAGACTTCTACTGCCCTATTATAAGGGGAGGAGGGAAGAATGTGAGGTATCAACCGTACATAGGGCAGTTCTGCACTATTGAATGTCTGAAGCGTGTGTCCTCTTCAGCTAGAACATTGAGGCAGTAACCCCTGGTGAAACGGTGTAAACAAGGCGAAGTCAACGCTGGACAAACAGTCAATGTTAGTACCCCTCTCTGCAAAGCTCGAGTAGCCACATAACCTTCGTTGGTATGAGCGTGCAGGCCAGCTAGTACCTGCGTTTATGGCATACAGGCCAGCTAGTATCTGCTTCTGTGCCAAATCACAGCACATCTTGAGGCACAGCTCGATTCATTTTCAAGTAGTCTATTCAGATCAGATTTTCCACTCATGGCTCCGCCAAAGCCAGCAAACCGATTGCCCACATAAAACTGGGGGATCTTTTAGGGTTCAACCTTTGGAATCGGTGTCCAAAGGAGGAGCAGGGGAAAGACTAGCAAATTAATCTTGTGGATAAGATTCAGATGCCACTTAAAGACATAATGAGGATATAATTCAAAGGGTAAGCACCATAAAAAACGAAATAGGACCTGGAGAAGGTATACAAAGGGCCTGGATCTCCGAAAAGTGAATTTGTGTGGAGGCGGTGACCACTAAAATCATAAACCCCAAGGTAAGCAGCAGTAACAGATATAAATGATAAAAGTGACAACAAATGATGGAACAACAAACTGTTGTGGAGGAAAATGGAACAGTGCCTTTAAAAATGGAATGTCTGTAGGAATGAAAAATATGAACCCTCTTGTGGAACCCGGGCACTGAATAGACTAATAGTAGCAACATTTTAAACCTACTTTAACAGGAATAAACAAGCTCTAGAACCACGATGCTAGGGCACAACGAGTCAACGCCCTTATCCCAACAGCAAACAACATTTTTTTAATTTTTCCATCCAAAGGCATACACTTGGTTTATTGACAACGAGCAAAAAGCATGAAATCCATTACTGCATCAGAAAAATCTGAGTTGTGATACCTCATACTCTCAAGAGGCAAGGATAAAGATTTAGTAGATCAGCATTGGGAGGAAGGATTCTGTTGCAGGTTTATAGCAGATCATCCCTGTAAAGATGGTCTCTATACCCTGTGTTTAGGGGGTGCAAGGAAATGACTTGCATCTAGGCAACAGGTTTTTCTGCAAAATTTCCCTAACTCACCCAGTAGTACTAGCAATGGCTGAAAAGATGTGGGCAATTCATATGAGGGTGAGAAGCACATTTATCATTATATTATATCATCATATTATATTATAGTCTCCCTTCGTAGGGAAAATGATCAACTGCTCGACAAGCATAAAAACCGGCCCTGGTTATCGTGGCCTATGATGGATGAAATGTTTTGCAGTTCTCTCATTTTCCCTAATACGCAGCTTACAAGCTTTCCTTTGCTCCTCCTATCATGGAACTCTAGGGGTCATTCTACGCTATTGTCTAATCCTGTTGTAGGCCAACTATTGAAAAACCATCAACTTATCTGTCTCCAAGAGACATGGTTGTTGAATGTCTGGCACTGGATGGCTACACGATAGGTTCCCAATTAGCCATAAAGGGGACTTTATGGCGCCCATATGGGGGTCTACTTACTTTTATTCGTGTGTGTAGGAAGACAATGCATTACTTACCGTAAAAGCATTTCTGATGGTTGTATCTGCTTAGATTCACATGCTGTGCATAGGTCCGACATCCAGTGGTCACTGCGGAGTATTGCATTTTGTTTTTCGTAGTCGAAAAGGGGACGTCGACAAGGCGTGTCTGTAACACTATCCCTATAGTGACGTGCGTTGTACCCACAATCCCTCACGCGTCGAGGTCCCTCTGTTTGTATTTTTCTGCCCTGAGGGAGCCTTATAGACGTGAGTGAGTACAGAAAAGAGAGATATAAAGGAAGTCTATGTTCCTTCCATCCGAGCGGGGAGGAAGGGTGGGCGCATGTGAATCTAAGCAGATACAACCATCAGAAATGCTTTTACGGTAAGTAATGCATTGTCTTCTGATGTTTGTTAATCTGCTTAGAATCACATGCTGTGCATAGACTAGCGAGCAGTACCCGGAGTTGGCGGTGGGTTATGAGAAGGAACAGTAGAGAAAAGATGTCTTAATACTGCCTGTCCCACCTGGGAGTCAGATCTAGAGTGTGCATCTAGACAGTAGTGTTTTGTAAAGGTGTGCACAGAACTCCAGGTAGCCGCTTTGCAGATGGACTCAAGGGGAACATTTGCAATGAATGCTATGGAAGCCCCAGTGCCTCGAGTGGAATGTGCTCTTGGCTTGAAGGGTAGTTCTCTCTTAGCAAGAGTGTAACAGAGAGTGATGCATTGAACAATCCATCTAGATATAGTGGATTTTGAGACTGCATCTCCTTCTCTTCCTGCTGCCACCGAGACAAAGAACTGATTAGTCTTTCTCAGTGGTCTGGTTCTTTCCATGTAGAACATGACAGCTCTGCGTACATCTAGTGTATGCAAACTTTTTTCTCCCGAGCTGGAAGGGTTTTGAAAGAACGTTGGTAGTTCTATAGTTTGGTTTACATGAAATTTCGAGATGAATTTGGGTGCAAACCTTGGGTGTGTGCGTAGAACCACTTTATTTTTGTGAACTGTTACGAAGGGGTCTAGTACAGAAAGAGCCTGTAGTTCACTTACTCTCCTAATGGAGGTGATAGCTATTAGGAAAGCAGTCTTAAGGGTGATATCTTTAAGAGTTGCCTTGTGCATGGGTTCGAAGGGAGGGCCCATGAGTCTGGAAAGTACCACATTTAAGTCCCATCCGGGAGCTGGGTTAGCTATCGGAGGGTGTATCCTCTTTACCCCCTCCATGAAGGCTTTGATAACTGGTATCTTCCACCACGACACTAAGTTGGGAAGTGGTGTATGCAGAAAGTGCCGCTAGGTGGACTTTAATGGAATTGAACACTAAACCTGAATCCAGTAAATGGGTCAAGTATAGAATAATGTCAGTAGGAGAGCAGTCAACTGGGTTGATGCTAGTACCTCTACACCAGATAACAAATCTTTTCCATTTGCTAGAATAGCAGTGTCGAGTATTAGGTTTTCTGGCTTCCCTGAGGATGTCCATACATCTCTGTGGGAGTTGTAAATGTCCAAATTCTATGATCTCAGGAGCCAGGCTGCTAAGTTCATGGTCTGAGGGCATGGATGCAGTGTCCTGCCCTTGTCTTGTGACAGCATGTTGTACGGGCAGGGAAGTTTCACTGGGGGAGATAGGGACATCTCCATCAAGTGAGCGAACCAAGGTTGCCGTGCCCACATTGGGGCCACTAGTATCATGGTAACCTGCTCCTGGTGCATCTTGTGCACCACTTTGTTGAGAAGGGGAGTCGGGGGAAAGGCGTAAACAAATTTCCCTGACCATTGAATCGACAGACCGTTCCCCTTGGACTGGTTCTGGGGGTACCTGGAGGCGTAACTTTGGCATTGTGAGTACTCCAGGGTTGCGAACAGGTCTATATCCGGGAATCCCCATTGCGTGAAGATGTCTAAGACGATGTCTTCGTGCAATTGCCATTCGTACTCTTCGGGCAGGGGGAAGTCTCTGCTGAGTTTGTCTGCTAGCAGATTGAGTTCCCCTGGTACATGTTGTGCTAGTAGGAACATGTTGTGTTTGAGAGCCCACTTCCATATATTCTGGGACAGCTTGGACAGTCCTGGAGAGTGAGTGCCCCCTTGCTTGTTGAGGTAGTACATGGCTGTGGTGCTGTCTGTGAGGACCATCACTGTCTTTCCTTGTAAGTGTTCCTGAAAGGCTTTCAGTGCTTTGAACACCGCTAGTAGTTCCAGCAGGTTTATATGCTTGGATGCTAAACTCGGAGTCCACACTCCGTGTGCCGTTTGATGGGATAGGTGAGCCCCCCATCCTGTAAGGGATGCGTCTGTGGTTAGAGTGGCTTCCACTGCGGGTGTGGCAAAAGTTTTCCCTAATAACAGGTTTTCTTTTGTCCACCACCGTAGCGAGAGAACCAAGGCCTGCGAGACCACCACTAGATCGTCCCATTGTCCGCTGGCCTGACACCACTGGCTGTAGATCCACTCTTGCATTGGGCGCATGCGCAGGCGCGCGTGAGGTACCAAATAAATACATGACGCCATCATCCCTAGCAAGCGCATTGCTTTGCGTACCGTCACCTCTCGGCCTACTACATAATGGGGAATTTGAAACAGCATGTTTTGGACCCTCTCGTTGGAGGGGAATACGAGGCCGTCCCTTGTTCGAATTAGAGCCCCTAGGAATTGTTTGGTTTGGCTGGGGTCTAAGCTTGACTTCTTTTCGTTGATGGAGAAGCCCAGTTGGGACAAGAGGTCTACGGTCTTTTGGGTATTGGAGAAGCATGTTTCGTAAGAATCCCCTGTTATGAGCCAGTCGTCGAGGTAAGGGTATACCGGGATGGATAATCTGCGCAGGTGGGCCGCTGCCACTGCCAGTACTTTCGTGAATACCCTTGGTGCAGATGCTATCCCGAAGGGTAGTACTCTGAACTGGTAGTGTTTGTCCTCTATTTTGAACCTGAGGTATTGTCTGTGCGATGTCAACATTAAAATATGAAAGTATGCATCTTTCATGTCCAGTGTTGTCATGTAGTACACTGAATAAATACCTTCTGTTACCTGTGATAGGGGGACGGGCTCTATAGCTTCTTTTTTCAGTAGTTCTTCCACCTCTTGAAGAAGAATGGAGAGGTGTTGCGGTGTCATGCGCCGGTTCCGTGGGGGTTTGTACTTCGGGGAACCGTTGAACTCGATGCAGTATCCGTGGGCTATGGTGGATAATACCCAACGGTCTGACGTGATTCCCTCCCATGCTGAAAGGAACGATGTTAGCCGGCCCCCGACCGGTGATGCATGGGAGGGGACCCGAATTTTCGGGTCATTTGCTGGTATTGGGCGTGGAACCTCTGGGGCTGGAGCCACGACCTCTTCCTTTGCCACGGCGTTGGCCTCTTTGAGTGAACTGGGTGTTACCCTGGTTGGTGGGCCAGTTGGAGCCAGAGTAATATTGTTGTTGTTGGTTCTGCTGCTGTCTTTGGCCACGAAAGGAGCGTTTATTACCATAGCCTCGCCTGTTAGGGGGCCTAGAAATTTGATCAAGAGTCTTGATGGTATCAAACTCTTTTTTAGCATGTTCTAGGGCCTCATCTACTGCTTTCCCAAACAGATGCGTCTGTTCAATGGGTTTATTTATGAGGGAGGCTTGGGTTTCGGGCTTAAAACCTGAATTGCGTAGCCAAACGTGGCGCTTGAGAAGTATTCCCTGCACTAGGGAGCGGCCAGCCGTCTCAGCGGCATCTAGGGAGTTTTTAACGATGCCCTGGTTTACCAGTGTGCCCTCTGATATTATAGCTAGCAGGCGAGAACGCAGAGGTTCAGGTGCTTCCTCTGCTTCGCTGCGCAGCTTGTTCCACTGTGCATCTGCGTAGCTAGCTAAAAGTGAGTTGTTATTAGCAATTCTAGTAGAGAAGGCGGCGGAGGTCGTGATTCTCTTCCCCAGTGCGTAGAGTTTTTTGCCTTCTTTGTCTGGAGGTGCTTCACTAGTGGATAGTGGCACCCCTGCTCTTTTTCTTGTGTTGGTAACCACAAGGGAGTCCGGGATAGAGTGTCCTCTGATGTATAAAGGGTCAGAGGATGAAGGGCTGAAAAGCTTTTCTATTCTAGGGTTGACCCCTCTTACTAAAGCTGGGTTAGTAAGGGAAGGAGAAATTCTTCTTTTAATAGACGCCAAAAGTGGAATAGATTGGCTAACAGGGGCTTTTTCTTTGATGACTTTTTCTACAAAGTCAATGTCTGGAAGAGTTTCCCCTGTATCAATCTCAAAATGCGCTGCTGCCTTGCGCAATAGTGCATTGAGGGAAGGTTGGTCATCTATGGGAGAGGAGTTCCCATGTGAATCTTTGAGAGGAGAAGGGAGAAAGGCATCAGGGTCTGAATGTACTGATGGGGATTGCCAAGGCTGCACTGACGGTGAATGCCAGGGCTGCGAGGTAGCTGTATCCTCTTCAAACCCTGTAGCAGTGGTGTAAGGATCTTCTTCGAACCCCTCTTCCTCAAGTTCTACCTCTTCTTCTCCACCCAAACACTCCTCTTCTTCTTGGAGGTATTGCTCCTCCTCAGTGAGATCAACCAGCCTAGGGATCTTGACTCTAGGGTCATCCTGTGGCCATTCTCTTTGCCTTTTGTGAGTGGGTGGGTCTTGGTTTCCTAGAAACCTTTCCATTTTCTCCATGCAAGAATGGAGTCTTTCAAGGGTCTCATGGGGTACCCCTGAATAGTCTAGAGGGGGGAAATTAGTGTTTTCGCCGTCGAATCGTTTCGAACGCTCCCACAACGTCGACGAGAGGTTCCCGTCTCCTTCTGAAAAACCTTCAGGTAGTTCGGAAGCGTCCTTTGGAGAAAGGGGCAGATCCTGGCTACTTTTGTGTTTTTTCGACGCGGTATTCGACGTTTGTTTCGTCGTCCGCGTACGTTCGTCTTCGGCGACAATTCTCGCTAGGCTCTCGGCCACGATTTTGTCCGTCGAGGGCTTTGGTGTCGACGTTGTGTGCGTTGCGCGTTGTACCTCGACGGTCGCTCTATGGAGCGTTGCGTCGGATGTTTTTGGGGTAGCGCCCGTGTTAGATGGAAGCCCAATCGCTGGTCGCGGCTGCGTTTGCGGGTGGGGCTTGTGACCTTTACGGTCTGCGGTAGACGCCGGAGTGCCCTGCGTCCCCTTCGGCGCTGATGGATCCTTCGTTCTCGACGAAGAAGAGCCGTGGGTAGTGTGTTTAGCCTTATGGGGTTTGTGTGCGTCCTTGTCGCCGGGGTGGGGTGTTCATCCCCATAAGCAGGGCGTGAGCCGAGCCCGTCGGGGCCGGGGACGGACGACGAGGAGCGGGAGCGCTCCTTCTGGGGGTTCATGACTTCCGTAACGGACGTCGAGTTATCGCACTCCTCGTCACTTTCAGTAACAGCGGCAGCGGGTGAGGAAACTGACTTCGACATCGCGTAGTCCGCCCACCTCTTAACCCTACGTTCTTTAAGAGTCCTGGGTTTTAAGAGCTTGCAGGCTGCGCAGCTGTTCTCTATGTGATCGAGGGGTAAGCAACGATTACAGAGCTTGTGCTTATCTTTCCAAGTATATTTGCCCCTGCAGCGTGGGCAAAACTTAAATGGTGTCCTCTCCATAGCTGAGGCAATAATAGCTGGCGATAACAACCCCAAGGGAAAGAAAAGGGAGAAAGAAAGACATTCTCGAAGAGAAGAGACAAAGTTCTAACCCCCACTCTCCCTACTGTAAGTTGGCCGTCGAGGCCAGGCCACGTGTTCGGCAGCGCCGAAGGATCTCCTCCGCTCTTCCTCTCCGTCGAAAATAGTTCGGCGGAGAAACAGCTTCACAGCTAACGTCGAGGGGGAGGGATTGTTACCAGTATATTAAGTTATGACAAAAGGACCGAGGTCCGTGGTAAATATAGCAATGTCTCTCTAGGAGCTCCGCGAAAGGCGACCAGAAACTGGGCGGAAAAAAACAATCTGAGGGACCTCGACGCGTGAGGGATTGTGGGTACAACGCACGTCACTATAGGGATAGTGTTACAGACACGCCTTGTCGACGTCCCCTTTTCGACTACGAAAAACAAAATGCAATACTCCGCAGTGACCACTGGATGTCGGACCTATGCACAGCATGTGATTCTAAGCAGATTAACAAACATCAGAAACTATGTATCATTAGCTCAATGGCACTATTGTTTGGCATTTTGGGAATGCATGTCAGGTTGTCACTTGACTCACCTACTGACATACTCGTGCTTAATATTTATTGGCACGCAGGCTTGGGTCTCCTTGAGATGTTCATGGATTCAATGATGGTCCATGTAAAAGACTGGTTGGCAGTTAATTCAAATGGCCCAGTGATTGTTTTAGGAGAGCTAAACGCATGCTGTATTTCTACTCAATCAGCGATAGGCCTACCTTCTTTGTTTCAAGGCAAAAAACAATCCGGGTATACATGGTCCAGAAATCTGGAAGATTTAGGTATAATAATGTTGAATGGGCCAATTGCAGGTGACGTTCCAAGTCACTACACCTGGATGAATGGGTTGCTTCGATCAACACTGGATTACATCTTTGCAAGTCATGGGTTGTTTGATAGATGTACCCATCTCCTTATTGTACCAAAGGATTACAGCGATCACTGTTCCCTATCCACTGATTTTTCATTTACTTGTGTTGAGCAAGAACGGTTGTCCCCGGTGTCTCTTCTGGTTAGGGTTAATCCAGTTGGAAACCAAGTGTGCTGGAATAGATGCACTGTTCAAAGGGTAAATGAGTCAGCGTCAGCATGTTTAATAGCCTCAACATTGGACTGGCAATACACTACATATAGGGTGGGGAACTATGGAGAATTTTTGAGGCACCTTCTAACTTATAGTTTAACATCGTACTAGTGTAGAGGGAAAACCTTGAGGAAACATCTGTATTCTTTTGATTCCAATATGGTGTGTCGGAAAAAGGTTAAGCGAGCCAAAATTAGATTCTTGAAATCCAATGTGCTGCTTAGTCCACAAAATATGCTTTTGCAAATTAAAAAGTAAAACAAACGTACAAGAATTGGGTGAGCGACAATCGTGTTTTACGGTACCAACAAGACACTGAGAGCAGTTTATCCATTTTGAGAAATAAGGATACACGCTCATTTTGGTATCTGATTAATTACATGGACTGTTCCCAGCCTGAACTTAGAATCTCATCAGTTTCTGAGTATCAGTGGGTTGCCCATTTCGGGGATGTGTTTTCTAGTCAGAAAGGAGCGGCCATTAATATGCCCATGCTACCAATATCGAAAACTTGTAATTGGAGTTTGCTAGTGGAGAAAGACCTAATTTTAAAGTAATTTTAAAAACCAGCTCTTCATGAGATACTTGGGCATCTATTTTGGCAGCCTTATTTAAGACCATTGCAGCCACCTACACTTTACCCAAAACTTGGTCGACCACTTATTTTCTCACGATTTTTAAAAGAGGCTTGCGTGCTGAGCCTCTGAACTACCGCCCAATAGTGATCTTGGACACGGATAGCAAAATGTTCTTGTCCTTGCTCCTACAGCACTTGGCAGAGGACAACTGGCAGAATACCCCAATGGCAGACCGGCTTTCTCAGGCATCATTGTACCTCTTTAAAGAGGTTAATTTTGAAGGCTACCTTTAGCCAGGTTTGGCCGAAAAAATATGAATTAGTCTCTTTGGATATGATTGACCTTTCATCTGCCTTTGATGCAGTTGATCGTGGCCTTCTGTGGGCAAAATTGCAGCGATGGGGAATCCCTGAGGGTTTATTAATTTCGGTTAGTCATTGGTCTGCACACCAACTCTTACATACAGGTGCTATTGGACCATGATGGAACATTGTCTCGCTCAATCCCAACATCTATAGGTGTCAGGCAGGGTTGCTTTCTTGTGTCCTGCCTGTTTAATCTCTATTTGAGCGATATCAGGGAATATTTAACATCGTCAGCTCTGGCTACTCCAAAAATACATCATTTGAAACTAATCTGGCTCGCCTATGCCGATGGTTTTGTAATTTTTTAAATTACCCCCGATTGGTCTTCAACACCTTTCGACTGCTTTTTCTAATTTAGCTGTGGCTCACAAATTGAAGATCCATCCAAAGAAAACCAAAATTCTTCACTGCACCAGTATGAAAAAAGTAAAACCCTTTACTTGGCGCATTGATCAGGACCACTTATAAAAATTCAGTAGTTTCATATACCTGGGATTCCCCATCTTTGTCAAACAACAAACTGCCAATTGAGCACTGGCTATTGTATCGAGGGGCGGTACTCTGCAACCAATTATTACGTGTTAATTTACGGTGTTGCAGATTCTCCATTCCACCTTGTGTAAACTTTTATGAAGGGAAAATATTGTATGGTCTAGAACTTCTTCCATCGTGGGCACTAGACTTACTGCCTATCATTGAGGGGAGGATGTGGAAGAAGGTCCTTCGGGTCCCGATTGGCACACTCCTTGCTGCAGTTTGGTATGAGCTCATCATGTGATTGTGGTCTCTGTCGCTTTTGTAATTTAACTACTCTTACGTCCCGTCCTCTTTCCTCCATACTGCATGGGCATCCCTCGCGAGGGACAGGAGACGGAACCTTTTTCACCAGAAAAAAACCTTCTTTCCCTTTAAATTTAGAGGCGTGCGGGGGTGCAACCCTGGGAGCATGCGCTCCCCTGACTCCGCCCACGGTGCCACTCCTCAGTCCCTGCTTCCGTGTCGACGGGAACGGGCCGATTTCACCAGCGCTCCTGGGTTTGGCTTCGGCCATTTTTTTGTCTTCTTTTATCATCAGGTACTCGGTTCTCTAGCGCCACGCTCTTTCCCGTCACATGTCGACTTAAGCGGCCTTCAGTAGTTGTCCAGCCTGTGAGCGACTCTTCCCAACATCCGATCCCCACGCTCTTCACCTATGCTGACTTGGCCCCCGACCACGACTGGGAGGGTTGTACACCGCGTGCTCTGAACAGGCTCGCTAGGTGGAGAGCGCTCTTCGAGAAGTCGCCTCCAGAGGACTTGAAGGACTTCGTCAGACGTAAGTCAAGGCCCAAGGGAGGGCCTCTTTTTTCCAGCGCACCCAGCAAGGGCGACTCCTTACCAAGAAAATGCCAGAGTTGGAGGAACCTTTCAGATTCTCACACCAGCCCGGGTACCAAAGCAGTTCAGCTACTGGCCGTCAGGCCGAAGGGTCCGTAGATCCTTCCAGAGACATTGCTGAGGGACCGCAAGGTTCTTTTACCGGATGTACACCAGAGGGGCTACGCCCTAGCACCGGCCAAATGTCCGAGAGGGCACCTGCACGCAGCACTACAGGCGATACTGCAACACGCCTACCAGGCCCCGTCCTGAGGTGCAGGGTATGCCTCATGCTCCATTGCCAAGAGCCCTGGAAGAGGCCAGGCTCAGTGAGCCAAGCACCCCGACTTGGGCACGTGGCACGCAGCTTGACAAGCTGGTCACCACGCCAGACAAGATGGCCACTCGTCCGATACCACCCCTTGGAGCGGAGCAGGTGGGAGAAGGAGTTACAAGGTGGGACTGGTGTCAACCAGGTACGTGGCCTATGGTTTATCCATCAGCATCGCAGGGCAGGTTTACCCCGCAACCGTATAGACAGAGTACGCACCGGCCCCAGCAGCCGGCCGCTAACCCGTCAACATCACCTGCCACCCCACCGGCCTGTGAGTACAGGTTTTTAGAAAAATTCCTCATTCTCATGAGATCTCCTCAGAAGGGGGCCATCCGTCGGGATATCATCAGGGACATGCTCCCTCCGGCCCCTCCGCCTTCGCCTATAGTCTTTCCTCCTATGACTCTGGCCCCACAGGCCCCGGTGCAGCCCCTGCTGCCCTTGCCGGCTCCTTCGGTTCCGGCTCCCCTGCCTCACACAATTCAGGTGGTCCCATACCAGCTTCCAGCTCCGATCTCCACACCCCAGCCCTCGGCGCCCAGCACTCCTCCACCGTGCCGGACCAGCCGGGATGCCCAGGTGGATACAGATGAGGAAGAAGACCCTGACACACCATCGTCAGCCAAGGACTTCCACGAACGACTCGCAGGTCTGGCAGAGTACTTGGGCCTTCCTCAACCCGAGGTTGAACAACTGGAGGAGGGGGCACTGGCCAAGATCCTCACTCTATGCCCCACGGCTAAACGGGGATCCCGATGCAGAAGGACGTTGTCGCATTGGCCAAAACGGGGTGGCTCAAACCCCACTCGGCCCAGCCTGTCAATCGGCGCCTCAACGCCAAGTTTAGGCAAATGAAGGGGGATCCAATCTTGCCGTCGGCCGACCCTCAACCTCACTCTTCAGTGATTGCTGCGGCGTCACTCTACTCAAAGCCGCAGTCGTCCTCGTCCACCTCGTCCTCGGCACGGTTAGGCAAGGAGGAGAAGATCTTGGAGGCATACAGGAAGAAGCTTTGTTCCAACGCTTCTCTGCATCTTCATCAAGCAAACGTGGATGCCATGCTGGCAGCCGTTAACCAGAGGCTTTGGCGAGAAATAGCCGACTTCCTTCCAGAACTTCCGGTGGAGAGCCAGACACGTTTCAAGGCGGGACTGGCAGAGGCTAAAATGGTGGCGCAAGACATTATGGATTCCACCGTGGTCCACATTAACACCTCTGGCTGGGCCATATGCATCGCCACAGACATACGAAGGACTGCCTGTTACGCTCACCTGGCTCCGACAGGGGCGTTGGTCGGACCCAGACAGCTGCGGTCTCCACCCACGTGATGCGTAGTGCAGCGATGACTGACTGGATCTGCCCTCCTAATCGTCTGCTTAACCTGTAGAAATATTCTCCTTATATTCTTGAAAGATGAGCTCTCCATCCTGCGTGGATTTGCAGGGGAGCGTCGGTTCCAGTTACTTCACTGGTTTGAAGGCTCAGGAGAGTTCCGGAGAGTATGGACTCTGGGGTTCCTGGTGAGGACCAGTAAGTATTAAGTTCATAGCGTTCAATATGTCCGATGTTCACTCTTGTTCCCCCCTTCCTTTCTTGTCTTGCAGCTGGCTCGTGAAAAGATGCTCTTGTGGCAGCTGGTGGCGCTCACGTAAGAGTCTGTATTACCCAGCGCTGTCCGGTAAATGTTGCACGAGGAAAACGTGTTGTTTTGTCCCTCTTTACAGATGCGGCACGTGAAAATATGAAGAGTCACAAAAGGATGCCTCCGGTGGTAAATCAGGTAAGTCTATGGTGGTAAAAATTATATTTGTTGGTTCCCTCAGCTCACCTTGTGGTTTTCTTTTGTCTCCTAGGTGCCGAAGTTTGGCGAAGAAATGATGGAGGCAGCGCCGACCCGAAGGATGCTGTGAAGACTGGTGAGTATGGTGCGGCGCTGCAGCTGGAGGTGCGGCGCGTGCAGAAATGATGTTCTTTACAGGTCCGGAGACGAGATGGATCCAGAATCAGGTGTGGAATAGAAATAAGTTCGTTTTCTAACATTGTCCCTTTCTTTCCTCTTTGTTTTAGGAGCTCCGGATTCGAGGCGGGCGTGGCAGAAGACTGGATGCAGGCTGCAGGCATGGTGAGTGTTACGCTGCTGGATGCAGAATAACGCGAAGCGTGTGTTGCTGGTCGGGCGTGGTTTAAATAGCCTCAAAAGTAGTCCCAAGTAAGAAGTCCCTAGAACCACACCCGCATAAAAAATAGTCCCTGTAGAAAAATAGTCCCTTTCAGGCTTCATGTTGGATTGGAGTCATTTACAGCATGGTCTGCCTGAGGGCAGGTAAGGCGCCAGGACTGATTCCTACTATGAGCCTGGCGCCTAAGACACCAGGACTGAACCCAGATAGCCCCTAGCCGGGGCTACTGAGGTTTTACTAAATGTCTAGATGCCTGCTCCCGGGGCTGGTGGGCTTGGTCCGGATGCCTGGGGGTAGGCATCATGACAGCACTCCCAACCCCCCCCCCCCCAAGGCCCCTCCTAAAGTTGTTCTTCCCCTGGGCCCTGGTTTGTCTGGGAAGTTCCGATGGAATCTTTTCACCAATCGAGGTGCATGGACGTGGTCACTAGGTTCCCATGACCTTTCTTGTGGTCCATAGCCCTTCCAATCGATTAAATAAAAAAGTTTTGATTTAACCATCTTGGAGTCCAGGATATTTTTTACCTCCAATTCAGGTTCTCCATCTATCAAGATGGGGTCGGGTGGTTTGGTTAATCTTGTTCCTGGTTTTAAAAGTGAAACATGAAAGACAGGATGAATGCGCATATTAGAGGGTAATTCCAATTTGACGGCTACCTGGTTGATAATGGCCTTAATAATGTAAGGTCCCAAATATCTAGGGTTAAAAGTCCGAGTTCCCTTCAGAGGTATGTGTTTTGTAGCCAGCCAAACTTGATCCCCAATTTGGTATTGTGGAGTTTCACTTCTATATTGATTAGCATTTTTCTTATATTTCTCTTTTGCTTGCTTCAAATGTTCTGTTGCCTCTTTAAAGGCTTGTGTAATAGTAGAATGCAAATGACTAACTGCAGGCATTTCTAAATGCTGAGGCGAATCTAGTTCTGAGGTTCGAGAGTGATGTCCATATATGGTATAAGAGGGGCTTTGTCCGGTTCCTGAATGTACAGAGTTATTGTATGCATACTCGGAAATCCATAAAATATCTTTCCAATTACTTTCGGTCTGGTGTAGCATGCAACGTAGGTACTGTTCAAGGGTCTGGTTGGTCCTCTTCATCTGACCATCGGTCTGGGGATGGTGACTGGTTGATAACCTCACGTCGATTTGCGCCAGTTGACAACATTTCTTCCAAAAATGTGAAATGAATTGACTACCTCGGTCAGAGACCAATACGGAAGGAAATCCGTGTATTCGAACAATGTTTTCGAGGAACTCTTTGGCCAGAATTGAAGCAGAAGGTAATCCCTTTAGAGGAATAAAGTGGGCCATCTTGGAAAAAAGATCCACAATAACTAGAATGGTGTTAAATCCATTACATGGAGGTAGAGCTGTAATAAAGTCTAACAATAAGGTGTGCCATGGTGTAGGTGGAATATCCAACGGTTGTAAGAGGCCAGCTGTTTTTTTCTTCTGACTTTTGTTTTGGGCGCAAATGCCACAAGACATTACAAATGACTTTACGTCTTTTCGCCAGGTGAGCCACCAGAATTGTCTCTTAATTTTAGCTTCAGTTTTTGCGATACCTGGGTGTCCTTCCATCAGGGTGTCATGATAATTGGAGATGACTAGTTCTTGTAGTTCCTTGTGTGGTAGAAATAGTTGCCCTTGATAATAAGGTAGGTCATTGATGACCGAGTAGTCCGGGCCTTTCTTCACCCAGTCCTGCAGGGCTGTTGGATCGAAGAGTTGTTGGATCTTTACTTGAATATCCTCTAGTGTCTGTAGAGTGGTTATGCCAAGAATTCTTTGTTCTGAAATTATAGGCACCGGTTCCGGGTTCGCATATGCTTCTCCCATCCCTATTCGGCATAAGGCATCTGCCTTGCCATTTTTACAACCTGGTCAATAAGTGATCACGAAATCGAACTCAGCAAAGAACAATGCCCATCGAAGTTGACGCGACGATTGGGCCTTGGCTGTTTTTAAATACTGCAAGTTCCGGTGATCGGTGATTACCGTAATGGTATGCCTGGCACCGAGAAGATAATGCCGCCAAGCCTTGAAGGCGGATTTGATGGCTAATAATTCTTTATCGGTAACCGCATAGTACTGTACATATGTATATAAGATCCTCCTGTAAATGTATATAATGATTCTATGTTATACCTGCACCCATGTGTAAATGTTTAATGATTCTCTGTTATGCCTGCATATCTGTAACCTTGTACAAATTGCGCCCTGATGCCTCCGGGCCTGTTGGTTTGCGCGTTATAAATAAATAAATACAAATACAAATAGTTTAACTCGGGTGGCGAGAACTTTCTGGACCAAAATGCTACTGGGTGAAGTTTACCGGTTTCAGGATCCTTCTGGGACAGGACAGCTCCCATGGCTAAACTGGATGCATCAGTTTCAACTATGTATGGAAGTTTGGGGCGTGGATGCTTTAGGACAGGTGCAGACGTGAATTTCGCTTTAAGCTCTTGGAAGGCCTTTTCAGCTTCTTCGGTCCACAAGAAGCATTTGTTTTTTCGCAAAAGTGCTGTGATAGGGTGTACAACATGTGAGAAATCCAGAATGAATCTGCGGTAGAAATTAGCAAATCCGAGCATGCTTTGTACCCCTTTAACTGAACTGGGTGATGGCCACTTGAGGATTGCGTCCACCTTTCGAGAGTCCATTCGGACTCCTTTTGGATTCAGGATAAATCCAAGGAATTCAACTTCCGTAGCATGAAAAACGCATTTTTCCAATTTTGCATATAACTTGTGCTGTCGTAGTTTCTCAAGGACTGCACGAACGTGCTTCACATGGTCTGATTCCGAAGAGGAGTACACTAGAATATCGTCTATGCATACAACAACACAGACGTCAATGAGTTCATGAAGGACATTGTTCATAAAATACTGGAAGGCTGCTGGTGCATTGCACAACCCGAAGGGCATCACCTGGTATTCGAATAACCCGTACTTAGTGCAAAAAGCAGTCTTCCATTCGTCGCCTTTCTTTACATGTACCAGATGATATGCCCCTCGGAGATCTAATTTAGTGTAGATGCAAGCGTCCTTTACTTGGTCTAGTAATTCGGGGATCAGAGGCAATGGGTATCGGTTCTTAACCGTGATCAGATTTAATGCGCGGTAGTTTATGCACGTTCTGAGGTCACCTTCCTTTTTAGGCACGAAGAACAAAGCTGAAGATGCAGGGGACTTAGATGGACAAATGAAGCCATTAGCAAGGTATTGGTCTAAGTATTGTCGTAGGTGAAGGTTTTCGGGTTCCACAAGGGCATAGATCCTACTACATGGAGGTTGTGCACCGGGTATGAGATCAATTTGACAATCGTATGATCTGTGAGGTGGTAGGGTGTTTGCCTGTTCCTTTTGGAAAACATCCTGTAATTCTTGATATTCCTGAGGTAACTGCACGACTGGAGTAGCGACTGTGGCCAGGCCTTGGTTCAAGGTTTTGTTTGGGTAACAAGTATGTGCACAATCCGGGAAGGTTATTCTCTTCTCTCGCCAATCAATACAAGGATTATGTATTTCCAACCAAGGTATCCCCAGTATTATTTGGAACTGCGGGGCACAATAGTCTCTCGATGCCCATCCTGACTCAATAGTGTCATCTCTGCGGTGGAATGAGTTACAGGCCCAGAGGCAATTTCAGTTCCATCGACTGTGGTGATGACATCCGAAGTGGTCTTTTTGCAGAGAGATAGATTCATCCTAGAAGCCAACTCGTGGTCCACATAGTTTCCTATGGCCCCGCTATCAATGTATGCCCTCACTGCGTGCATACGTGATGGCTGACTTGGATCTATAAGGACCATTGGTATGATGAAGTGCGAGGTCTGAGTATCCTTCTTCAAGCTCGGCAAGCGGACCTCTACGCTTGTCGGGCGTGGTCGTTTCCCAAATCAGGCTTTGTTTGATTTTTATCAGCAACTCCGACTACTTTTTTAGATGTTTTTATAGGGCAATCCCATAGAAAATGTCCTGAGGCCCCACAGTACAGACACAATTGAATCTGCCGTCTTCTTTCTCTTTCCTTTTGAGTTAAGGGTCCCTTGACCCCCCCCCGATCTGCATCGGTTCTGATACATCTGTTCCTTTGAGGGTAACATTGGGTTTAACCAATACCCGATTCTCGAACTTAGCTCGATCAGCCTTTCTATTCTGAATTCGGTGGTCTAACTGGACCACTAAGTCTATATATTCTGCACAATCCTGAGGTGGGTTCACAACTTGGGCCAAAACGTCTTTGAGTTCACCCCGAAGTCCACGATGAAATAATGTAATTCGTTTTACCTCTGGCCATGCGGTTTCCACCACTAACCTATTGAAAGTGGCGATATAGGTTAGTAGATCCTGGTTACCTTGTCGTAACGATAACAGTTCGTTATCCAGGGCTTCTCCCTGTGAATGTCTGGCAAATAGTATTTCCATGCTCAATTGAAAACCTTGAAAATCCCGAAGAAGAGGGTCATCCTGGTTAACTAATGGAATTGACCAATCCGCTGCGCTGCCACTAAGATATGATAGTACAAAGGCTACTTTGGTTTGGTCGTTCGGAAAAGCTCCAGGTCTGCATAAAAAGTGCAAGCGGCATTGGTTCATAAACACGGCAAACTTTTTTTGGGTCACCAGCAAAACGTTCGGGTGGAGCTAAAGGAATGCTCCCTGGTAGAACCACTTGCAAAGGATTGCTCGATGAAACAGGAGTTGGATTCACCCCGAGTCCAGGTAATGGTGTTTGCCCAGCTTGGTTTTGTAGTAATTGTCTAGCAAGATCATCAGTGCACTCCTTTGACACAATCAGTTCTCTCCTGAGGGCATTAGTCTCTTGGCGCGCAGAGTGCACTTCTGCCCTAAGTTCCCCTAACAATAGGGCTAGTTGGTCGGTTTCTGAGGTTTCCATAACGTCCGGGTGGGGATTTGCAGATAGGCTTCACGTTCTGTTACGCTCACCTGGCTTCCACAGGGGCGTCGGTCGGACCCAGACAGCTGCGGTCTCCACCCACGTGATGCGTAGTGCAGCGATGACTGACTGGATCTGCCCTCCTAATCTTGTCTGCTTAACCCGTAGAAATATTCTCCTTATATTCTTGAAAGATGAGCTCTCCATCCTGCATGGATTTGCAGGGGTGCGTCGATTCCAGTTACTTCACTGGTTTGAAGGCTCGGGAGAGTTCCAGAGAGTATTGACTCTGAGGTTCCTGGTGAGGACCAGTAAGTATTAAGTTCATAGAGTTCAATATGTTGGATGTTCACTCTTGTTCCCCCCTTCCTTTCTTGTCTTGCAGCTGGCTCGTGAAAAGATGCTCTTGTGGCAGCTGGTGGCGCTCAGGTAAGAGTCTGTATTACCCGGCGCTGTCCGGTAAATGTTGCACGAGGAAAACGTGTTGTTTTGTCTCTCTTTACAGATGCGGCACGTGAAAATATGGAGTGTCACAAAAGGATGCCTCCGGTGGTAAATCAGGTAAGTCTATGGTGGTAAGAATTATATTTGTTGGTTCCCTCGGCTCACCTTGTGGTTTTCTTTTGTCTCCTAGGTGCCGAAGTTCTGCGAAGAAATGATGGAGGCAGCGCCGACCCGAAGGATGCTGTGAAGACTGGTGAGTATGGCGCGGCACTGCAGCTGGAGGTGCGGCACGTGCAGAAATGATGTTCTTTACAGGTCCGGAGACAAGATGGATCCAGAATCAGGTGTGGAATAGAAATAAGTTTGTTTTCTAACATTATCCCTTTCTTTCCTCTTTGTTTTAGGAGCTCCGGATTCCAGGCAGGCGTGGCAGAAGACTGGATGCAGGCACGGTGAGTGTTACGCTGCTGGATGCAGAATAACGCAAAGCGTGTGTTGCTGGTCGGGCGTGGTTTAAATAGCCTCAAAAGTAGTCCCAGGTAAGAAGTCCCTAGAACCACACCCACGTAAAAAATAGTCCCTTTAGAAAAATAGTCCCTTTCAGGCTTCATGTTGGATTGGAGTCATTTGCAGCATGGTCTGCCTGAGGTAAGTAATGACTCTGAGCCTGGCGCCTTAGGTGCCAGGACTGATTCCTACTATGAGCCTGGCGCCTAAGGCGCCAGGACTGAACCCAGATAGCCCCTAGCCGGGGCTGCTGAGGTTTTACTAAATGTCTAGATGCCTGCTCCCGGGGCTGATGGGCTTGGTCCAGATGCCTGGGGGTAGGCATCATGACACTGCCTGGCTTCGGGATACTAAATTCAACCCAGACGTACAGGAACGCATATTGGACCTTGGGTCGAGGGTGGCAACTTCTTTCACTTCACCACCGATGAGGATCTAGATAAAAAGAAAAACAGCTCACAAACTGCAGTCTTTATCTATCCTTACGAAGGCCACGGCCAAGGCGTACACCCAGTCACATCAAGGCTCTGACATGGGCAGTCGTTCAGGGGGTTCTACAGCTTCCAAGAAAGGAGGTCCAGGCAGCCTGACCGTTCCCCGAGTCAACACCGGAAAGAAGGCATGACTTGCCCCTTTGAGTCCACGTGTCTCCGTTGGGGGCCATGCTTGCCATTCACGCACAGTGAAGTTCGCGGACCCCTGGATACTCTCTGTAGTATCCACAGGGTACTGCCAACCGATCTCTTCCTCTCCTCCCTCCTCCCTTCCCCTCCTTTCCACTACCACAGATTGGGACAGCAACTCTGTTGGCGGAAATTCGGTCACTCGTCGGGAGCCAGGCAGTGGAAGAAGTCCCAGCCTCCCAGCGAGTATTCGGTTTCTACTCCAGGATTTTCGCCATACAAAAGAAGAACCAGGCTGGCCCGAGTGTTGTTTTGGACCTCTCCACCCTCAACCTCTTACCTCCCTCTTCAAAAATTCAAGATGGTTACGCCAGCACTTATTGCGGAAACATGGTGCAGGGGAGACTGGATGTGCTCCCTGGATCTGAAGGACGCTTATCTACACGTCTCGATTTGGCAGCAGCATCGCTCCTTTCTGCGATTCAGGATCATGGGTTGCCATTTCCAATAAAAGGTGCTATCGTTCGGCCTCAATTCAGCCCCCAGGGTATTTACCAGGCTCATGAATGCAGTGGCAGCCCTCCTCAGGGCCCGGGCCACCACGTCTATCCGTATCTGGACGACTGGCTCGTCAGGGCCAGATCCCCAGAGGCGGTGCATCAAACTTTCTCTGCCCTTAAGGTCACACTCCATGGGCTGGGATTTTCGATCAATCTCAAGAAGTCTTAGCTGCAGCCTACGCAGAACCTGACCTTTCTGGGCCTCATCTGGGACACAAGCTCTGAGAGTTTTCCCCCGGGAGTGCAAGATCACGGCCATCAAGGCGGCCACCACTCACTTCCTCACCCTAGAGGTGACCTCAGTCTGGTGGTACCAACACTTATTAGGTATCATGGCAGCGGTCCTACTGGCCGTACCCCACATGAGACTCAAGATGAGGAAATTACAGCTGTACTTCGCAGCCTCATGGAATCAGGAGAGGGGCTCCCAAGTGGAGCTTATCAGCATCCCTCCTTCTCTTCTCCCGGACCTCACATGGTGGTCCAGGGAATGCAACCTGAAGACGGCCCAGCCCTTCCGACAGCAAGCCCCACAGGTCCCATCGCCACATATTCATCGCTGGAGGGCTGGGGGGCCACTTTGGATAACCACAGTGTCCATGGAGTCTGGACCCTGCAGGAGCAGGAGTCCCATATCAACTGGCTGGAGCTGAAAGCCATCTGGATAGCTCTCAAAGCTTTCCTACTGCTCATTGGGGGCAAGGTCGTCCTCATCCAGATGGACAACTCCACCAGCATGTACTATGTCAACAAGTAGGGTGGGACCAGATCCCCTCCACTATGCAGCCTAGCTATCAGCATGTGGGAGTGGGCCCTGGGGAACAACATTGATCCGACGGCCATCCACCTTCCGGGGAGTCCAACCTGGAAGCGGACAGGTTCAACAGACTGGAAGCAGACAAGTACGAGTGGTAATTGAACAATCAGGTGCTGCTGGAAATCTTAAGCAGGTGGGGGCATCCTCAGGTGGATCTCTTTGCCTCCTGGGACAACAAGAAGTGCCAGCAGTTAAAGTCCTGGCATGGGCAA
Organism: Ambystoma mexicanum; assembly: GCF_040938575.1. Classification (NCBI taxonomy): domain Eukaryota; kingdom Metazoa; phylum Chordata; class Amphibia; order Caudata; family Ambystomatidae; genus Ambystoma; species Ambystoma mexicanum. Next base: position 410,931,031 of record NC_090929.1, read on the forward strand.
GGGGCCGGCTCCCTGGGCGACGCCTTCCTGATACAGTGGAACGGCATGACAGCTTATGCCTTCCCTCCCACATCCTGGTCCACATGGTGATCTGCAAGATAAAGGAATCATGTCACCTCAGCATCATTCTGATAGCTCCGTGGTGGCCAGCGAGACCTTGGTTCTCAGAGTTTCTCAGCCTCTCTGACAGACACCCCATTCACTTGCCGATGGGCCCAGATCATCATCTTGTGCAGCAGGGTCATTCACCCGCTCCACAGAAATTAGCCCTCACAGCGTGGTTCCTGAGTAGATCACGCTGAAGCACCCGAGCCTCTCTCAGGCTAACTTAGACATCATTCAGGGCGCTAGGAGCAAGGCCACTAGGAGGCAGTACAAGAGTAAATGGACTAGGTTCTGTCACTGGGCGGACTCTAAAGGGATCGACCCCCTTACGTGCACATTGGACAATGTTCTCTCCTTCTCAGCACACCTTGCACACTCAGACGTGCAGGTGGACACATGCCGCACCTATTTGGCAGCCATAGGGGCCTACAGAAACTCAGAGGAGGTCCTTTCCTCTTCCAACCCACTGGTCCGGCGACATTTGGCAGGCCTCACCAGTCTTTACCCGGCCATCAAGAAACCACACCTTGTGAGGGACCTCAATGTAGTGTTGGGAGCCATGGCGCACAAACCGTTCTAGCCAATGGAGTCCATGGACATCAGGCTGGTCACCATTAAAACAGCTCTATTGGTGGGTCTCACCTCTGCTTGCAGAGTCAGACAGATCCAGGCTCTGGTGGCATCAAAACCCTATACCACTTTTCACAAGGATAAGGATTCATTGAGAATGCACCCAGCCTTCCTACCTAAGATACTCTCCGCATTCCATCTAAACGAAGAGATAGTCTTACCCAAGTTTTTTGCAGACGCTAAAGATGAGGTTCAGAGGGTTTTGCACTATCTGGATGTCAGACTTGCTCTGAAATTCTATTTGGACAGGACCAAGGGCTTCCGTCAAGGCCCGGTTATCAGGCATCCAAGGCCTCTGTAGCCATGTGGATGGTTTCAGCCATCAAGGAGGCCTATAAGGGGCAGCACAAACTTCCAGCTAACATGCACGTCCACGCTGTCAGAGCCAAGGCCACGGCCATCACCTTCCAGTGGCAGGTCTCGTGGCAGGTCATCAGCAGGGCGGCCGCCTGGGCCACCATTTTGAATGTTCTGTAAGCAGTACTGTTTGGGCGCCGGCTCTAGATCAGACGTGGCTTTCGGACAGGCGGTTCTAAGGAATATGTGTACTTAAGGAGGGACTCCTCTCCACCCTGGGGCTACACTCAGTTGTAATCGCCCATGCAGTATGGAGGAACTTATAATTACTCTTACGTCCCGTCCCCTTTCCTCCATACTGCATGGGTGATTACAACTGAATGCAGCCCCAGGGTGGAGAGGAGACCCTCCTTAAGCAAATAGGAGCCTGAGAACCGCCTGTTCGAACGCTGCATCAGATCTAGAGCCGGCATCCAAACAGTAATGCTTGCAGAAAGACGAGGAAGTGGCCCAAGTGGCCGTCCTTCTTATGACTTGCCAAGGGATATGGCGTTGGAATGCGATGGCCGTTGCCTTGGCCCTGACTGCATGGGCATGCATGTTGGCCGGCAGCAGCTTGTGCTTGCCCTCGTACGCTTCTTTGATGGCCGAGGCCATCCAGCGGGATATGGAGGCCTGAGAGCCTGGTCTTGAGCCTCCGAATGTGACAAACAGGGCGTCCCATTTGCGGTAGCCCTTGGTCCTGTCCAAGTAAAATTTCAGGGCACGCCTGACATCCAGGCAGTGCAGTACCCTCTGTGCTTCATCCTTGGGATCGGGAAAGAATGTAGAAAGGACTATTTCCTCGTTCAAGTGGAAAGCAGACGGCACCTTGGGCAGAAATGCCAGGTATGTCCACAGGACCACTTTGTCCCTGTGAAATGTGGTATATGGCTCTGAATCGACCAACGCCTTTATTTCGCTGACTCTACGAGCCGAAGTGAGGCCGACTAGCAGGGCCGTCTTGATGGTGACCAGCCTTATGTCCGCAGACACCATTGGCTCAAACGGTTTGTGTGCCAGAGCGGCCAAGACAATGTTGAGGTCCCCCACAGGGTGCGACCTCTCGACGGGCGGATAGAGCCTTGCGAGCCCCGTCGGATGTTTGACGATAGGATTGGAGAAGGATAAGATCCTCTCCTCAGAGTTCCTGTAAACCCCAATGGCTGCGAGGTATGTACGCCAGGTGTCCACCTGCACCCCAGAGAGGGCGAGGTGTGCCGAGAAGGAGAGCATGTCGTCCAAGGAACATGCCAGGGGGTCGATTTCCTGGAGTCTGCCCAGGGCAGAATCTGGTCCATTTACTCTTATACTGGGCCCTGGTACCCTTGCTCCGTGCGCCCTGTATGATTTCCAGATTAGCCTGCGAGAGGCTGAGGTGCAGCAGCGTCACCTGCTCAGGTACCACGCTGTGAGGCCTAGTTTCTGTGGGGCGGGGTGGATGACCCTGCCCCCCTGTTGAGCCAGAAGATGTGCTGGGCCCGCCAGGAGGTGAATTGGAGGCACCTCCGAGAGGCTGAGCAGCTCCGAAAACCATGACCTGACCGGCCACCATGGTCCTATTAGAATGATGTGGTTGCCAGTCATTTGGTCGAAATCAATTGGTCGACTGGACAACTGGTCGAATCAATTTGGTCGAAAACCAAATGGTCGAATTTTTTTTTTTTTTTTTTTTTACCCCTTTTTTTTTTTTTTTGGGGGGGGTCCCCCCCCCAACCCCCTTTTTTTTCTTTCTTTTTTTTTTTTTAACACGAAAACCCACAAAACACATATATAAATAAAAAAAAAAAAATTCGACCATTTGGTTTTCGACCAAATGACGTCGACCAAATTGCAGTCGACCAGTTTGTAGTCGACCAAATGACTGGACACCAATGATGTTGAGTTGGCGAGACTCCTTGATCTTGCAAATCACTCTGTGAATCAACGGAGCGGGCGGGAAGGCATGATCGCTCATACCGTTCCACTGAAGCCAAAATGTGTCGCCCAGGGTGCCGGGGCCCTGTCCCTGCCAGGAGGCGAACTGAGGGCACTTCTTCTTGTGCCAGGTGGCAAAGAGATCCACCTGGGGATGACGCCACCTGCTCAAGATCTCCTGAATGACTAGGTCGTTTAGCTGCCACTCGTAATTGTCCGCTCTCAACCCGATGAGCCTGTCTGCCTCCAGGTTGGCTTCTCCCGGGAGGTGGACTGCCGTGAGTTATGTCGTTTTCCAGGGCCCACTTCAACATGCTGATTGCCAATCTGCACAGAGGATGGGATCTGGTGCCTCCCTGCTTGTTGACTTAGTACATGCTGGTGGAGTTGTCTGTCTAGATGAGGACAACCTTGCCCCTGAGAAGTGGTAGGAATGCTCTGAGCGCTAGCTAGATGGCGTTCAGCTATAACCAACTGATGTGGTATTCCTGCTCCTGTAGAGTCCAGGTGCCGTGGACGGAGAGATCGTCCAGGGTGGCTCCCCAGCCCTCGAGCGAGGAGTCTGTGGTGATGGTGGCCTGCGGGGAGGGCGGCCGAAAGGGCTTGTTCGTCCGTAGGTTGCAGTCCCTGGACCACCATGTTAGGTCCGGATGGAGAGATGGAGGAACGTTGATCATCTCGTATTGGGAACCCCGCTCCTGGTTCCATGATGCCGCGAAGTCTAGCTCATCCTCAATCTCTTGTGTGGAACGGCTAACAGGACCGCCGCCAAGAGACCGAGGAGATGCTGGTACCACCAAGCCGAGGTCACCTCTCTGCCGAGGAAGTGGGTGGTGGCCCTCTTGATGGTCGAGATCGTGTCCTCCGATGGAAATACCTTTTCGGAGCACGTGTCCCAGATGAGACCCAAGAATGTCAGAGTCTGTGTGGGCTGCAGTTGCGACTTATTGAGATTGAGCGAGAAGCTCAGATCATGCAGTGTGTTCATAAGGGCATGGGAGGAGTGGAGAACCGCTTCCATATATATGTAGCCCTGACAAGCCAGTCGACGAGGTATGGGTAGAGGTGGAGGCCCTGCACTCTCAGGAGGGCAGCCACTGTATTAATTAGCCTGGTAAAGACCCTGGGGGCCGAGCTGAGGCCAAAAGGGAGGACCTTGTATTGAAAATGATAGCCCATGATTCTGAACAGTAGGAAAGAACGATGGGGCTGCCAAATGGGGATGTGCATGTACGCTCTACGAGCGACCGGATCTCCGCCAGAAGAGTTGCTGTCACAACCTGAGGGAGAGAAGGGGAGGAGGGAGGAGAGGCTGGGACGGGTAGGCAGTACCCCTTGGATACTACGGAGAGGATCCAGGGGTCCCCGAAATTCTGGCACCAGAAATGTGCATGGAGACCAAGCCTGACACACGTGGACCCGAAAGGGCGTGTCATGCCTTCTTTCCCTCGTAGGCTGTCGCGGAAGAGGGGGGACTAGAAAAAGCCTTTACTCCACCCCCCTTTTTGTTGCTTGTGCCGGTCCGGAGATGGCGAGCGGTCCGGCTGCCTGGATCTCCGTTCCTGGAAGCCGCGGAACCCTCCATACGTACGCCTGCTGTCGGAGCGTTGCTGTGACTGGGTGTATGACTTGGGTGTGCTCTTCGTCAAGATGGATAAAGACTTGGCCGTTAGTGAACTGTTCTTCTTTGTCCGTGGTGTAGTGGAAGAGGTGTTCCCCCCACCCCCCTTGAACGGTAGATCTAATATGCGTTCCTGGACGTCCGGGTTGAATTTCGTCACCTGGAGCCAGGCTGTCCTCATGTCCGTGGCGATACAGATGGCATGGCCAGAGGTGTCAATATGGGCCACAGTGGATTCCATGAGGTCCTGCGCCATCAGCTTGGCCTCAGCCAGCCCCGCCTTAAAACATCATTGGCTCTGCGTGGGGAGTTCCAGGAGGAAGTCTGCAATTTCCCACCATAACCTTCGGTTAGCGGCAGCCAGCATGGCATCAGCGTTGGCCTGTCGAAGATGCAAGGAGACGTTGGAATAGTTTCTTCCCGTACGCCTCCAAGATCTTCTACTCCTTGCCTAGCAGCACCGCAGAGGAGGCGGCTGAGGACAACTGAGGCGTGGAGTATAGTGATGCCGCAGCAATCGCTGAGGAGTGTGGCTGAGGATGGGCCGAGAGCAAGAAAGTGGATCCCCCTCCATCTGCCTGTACTTGGCGTCCAGGTGTCGACTGACCAGCTGGACCGAGTGGGGCTTGAGCCAACCCTTCTTGGCCAGGGAGACTACATCGGTTTGCAGTGGAATCCCTGTTTTGGCAGAGGGGCGTCACGTGAGGATTTCGGCCAGAACCCCCTCTGCCGGCTGCTCAACCTCGGGTTGGGGTAGCCCCAGGTATTCTGCCAGCCCAGCAAGACATTTGTGAAAGGCCCTGGCTGAGGATGGCGTGTCCGAAGACTTTTGAATGTGCACAGGGTTTATGTTGACCCGTTGCATACCCCAGCCTCCAGCTCCAGCTACTCCTCCACCTCCGCAGGATCTTCCTCATCCTTACCTTATTATGAAGCAAAAGATGTAGCTGAAGACGTTGGTTCCTGGCAGTTCCTGCAGATCTCACTGTACCTGGGCCTCAGTCGTGGGGACAAGAGGGAGGACGTCGGGGGACTCCTGCACTGCACGTGATCGTCAGAAAACGCTGACAAAATGGAGTCACTTCAGTTCGAGTGGCTGTAATTCAAGCACCCAAGCTGGTGTCCTTCCCCCTGGTTAATGCTAACGAGCTTCGAGAATGGTATCCAGGTGTCTTATGAGTTGATTGGTCCCACCAACTCAAAAGGAAGATGTCGTCCTTGAAGGGGCTTTCTGTCGAGGTGAACTTAGCAATTCGGACCTGCCGCAGGGCTTCACCGGGCAAACCAACGGGGTCCAGGAGTTGCAGCAGGCGTCCTCTTCCAGCTAGTCTTCGGTTCTTTCGTTCCAGTGGTCGACCCAGCTTTTCAGTCCAAGAGGCTCGCCTTTTAAACTGTTTTCTCCCATTCATTCCAGCCTAGCTGTAACTCACCCAGCAGGGTGGCTGTCCTTGCCGGACAGTCAGCCAGCCAATCACGCCAGAGTGCATATGGGTCTCCTAGGAGACTAAGCGCAGGGAGTTTCGGGCACCTCCCTCACTTCCTGCCCACCCCAGACACAGACGCCAGAGGCGGTCTTCAGTCCTGAAGCCTGCATAAGGCATAGAAACAAAGGGACCAAACCTGGTTCGGCGCGCAGAGACAAACACTAGAAGGACCTTTGAAAAAAGAAATGGTGAAAAAAGAAGACTGGGACCTGTTTAAAGAAAGGGGCTTAAGGCACCATCTTGAAAAACATGGCTGCCGCGATATTTAGCTGCTGGTGTTCGCGGTCGGAAAAAATCATGGTAGTCCGTTCTAAAACCACTGCCACCAGCCATTTCGATAGAAAAAGGTAGCATTTGACTGCTACATGAGTTTCTAGGCAGAGGGGATACTAGGTAGCCCCTCCAGCACTCTATAGGAAGATAGTGTGTGCTGGGTCCAGGAATTAAAAACGACTAGTATAGTCATTTAACCGTACATTCTCTGGGAAACAGTAGTTTATCCCAGAGAAGGTATTTAAACCTTTTGAAAGTCTAAAAAAAGACATCTCTGTGTCACTGCACTGAGGGTGCTGTGTGACACACACAAAACAGATGATGCCTATGGAGTTGTCTAAAACTCCATAACCAAAAGAAATAAACACAGAAAACAGACAGAATTAAAAAGTTCAAAGCCCCAAAGTTTAGCAAAAGAGCTGGAGGGCTCTAAGGTAGAGGGAATTAACACATTTATGAGAATTCTCCCTAACACTGCAGAAGCCAGAGTGTGTGCTTTGCTCGAGTGAACCGCTTTGCCCCATGCTGAAAACGTGGGGAAAGGAGGCCAACGGCCCGAACACCCCAACATATCATTTTGTGAACACTTCTTTCTTTTTCATGAACACTACTCCACCCTAATTGTAAATTAGCATTAAGGATTGGCAATCGTTTTTTTTTTTTTAGTATAGGCCCTTTTATTTTGACAAGACTCCACTAGGTCTGCATTATTATTATTGGATGGTCATAGCTTGCTCCCGTCTGTAGACTTCGGTACAGATAGGCGTTTATCACACCCTTGCGAAAGTTCAACAAACACCCTTGAACTGTGGTCACTTGTGTCTGTTTTACTGTTGATACCATGCCTGCCTTACAGTAGATCTACGCAGATGAACCATCAGGTAGGTAAAATGATCCACCACAGGGCACAGGGATGCCATTAGATGGATGCAGTGCTTGTTTTCAGAGGTGAAGCAGCACAGGTAAAACCTATGAGTTGCAGAGACGCCAAAATGCCCTCTGAAGAGCAGATGCCGTTGATCCTAATGGATCAGGGGAAAGTAACACGATGCAGTTCCTTCATGTCTGGAGAGGCAGAACTTCATGGCAGGTTTTGAAGAGTTCAATAGATGCTGGTGTATGGCTCCCATAATCATCCTCAGGTAAGTCGCCCCTCTGGTCACCTCCGAATCAAATGCTAGCAGTTGGCCAAGTACTTGGTGCAAAGAGTAGTTTTTATGTCAAGCCAGAGGGTAGAGAGTAACCCTAACTACCAATCATACACACAGAGGCACAGTTCAAACATTTGTCAGCCAGCCAATCTGTGCTCGCCACCACACACTAATTTTTCAGGGCATTATCCCAGGTAAAGACAGAGGGTGTGGATTTGAGCGAAATCCCACACACACCCTCTTTCAGTCACTCTCAGGGAGGCCTGCACCTTTAGGGAGCTCACATCAGCAATTAAATTGTTATTCCTGGTCTCCACCCAATCACACACTAGACAACAAAGTACAGTTGCCCGAGTACTGGATTTTACAACACTTGAGGCGTTATTTTGGGAGCCTACGGGAAGAAAAAGCCTTCCTTGGAGCCCAAATGGTTACTACTTGTGCAACCTACAAGAACCAGTACACTCTCTCGGTTAAGCTACTGACCCATGAAGACAAAGATAAACTTAAGTGGAACCCTCCATCTTTTTGGCCAATAGTTAGGGCATCTTAAAGAACACGCAACAAGTGGAAGGGACTCTCAAAAGAGCTTTCTTTGTTACAATATGGACCCAATGTAGGGATTCGGGTCCACGTTCATGGTGTCATTATAAAAACAAGCGGTCAGCAACCTGAGGCTCTCCAAATATTTTAGAATGCAACTCCCATTATTTCACACCATTGACTGTGCTAGCTAAGGCAAATGAGCGTTTTTTGCACTCCAAAACATCTGCAGAGCCAAAGGTTAAAGAAAAAAAAATAGAAAAAGTTAAGACTATTTTCTGACCCAATACACCACATAGCAGATTATGCAAAGCACAGTAATCTATAACAAACTCATGATGCAAATATTACCTTCTAAATTAATCACTTAAGCAATTAAAACGCTATTTCTCCACAATCTATAGTATGTTGCCTCTTTGCCATTTTAATATCTACAACCACTCCTCAGCCTGGTTTTGACAAAAGGAGCAGAGCACAGAAAAGACAGATGGGAGTTTTACACAAATCACAAAAGACTGTTGAAGTTATGCAGCAAGAAGAAAGCACCTGCGAAAATATTAGTATGACAATTAACAAGTGTGAATCTAGAAAAAAGCCTATTCTGTTGCATTTATTATTTGACATCCAGTGCTGAAAGTATTGAAAAAGGATGACCAGATACATTTGATTGGATAAAGAAACAATGATTAGGGAAAAGTAAATCAAGGAGCCAAAACTCATCACCTACCACAATCATGCGTGGATTCAGAAGTGTCAAATCAAGGTCATGGATGTCAGGATATCGAGGATAATCCTCTGCCATCTCTGCATATGAAAGTCGGGGCTGACTGGAACTCTGCAAATTTAAGAGCAGTAAATGTTGCTTTTAGCAGATGTATGGAAAGGGAATAAGAGGGTGTAGGGGCAGAAAATAGACAGGAAAGTGAAGATGTAAGAACCAGGAGGATGAAAAAGGGACTGACCACAAGCCACACTGTACCCCTCCCTTTAATCGATGAACCTCAAAACACTCACCGACTGGCTCTCTGTGTAACACACACCTCTGACAAGGAGGGTGACCAGCTGAGATCGCAAGATCAGACCGTGGAAGGTTAGAGGTCGAAACCGCTCTTCCATTGTCCATTCCTCACTTGGGGACTGGTCTGGGTAAAGATTTGGGTAAGGGGTGTATCTGCATCAGAGGAATACAATTAAACAGATTTAAACAAAAGGTAGCAGATATTATAAGGGGCAGGTGAGGTGAAAAACTGAGCTGTAGGAGGTGCATTGTGGCACAGTGACACATACCGACGCTCCAGCATTTGCTGCAGCATATCTTCTTTCTCCGGGGGCTCCTCCACAGCGAGGTGCTCATCGCACATATTGCGCAGCTCACTCGATGGATAGGACTTCATAGACTGGCTGCGTTTTCGTTGCTCCCCTGCCCTCGTCAAGATGCTGGACTTCTGCAGCGGAATGAGAGTGAGAAAAAGGCTCCAGCACAAAAGAAGAAGCAGCATTCCTCCAATTGGGCACCATTCAAAATCCACATGCATGTGTGAGCACATGCGCAAGCAACACTACTCGCTGTCACAGGAATGCATGCACACTGGGAGAACATTCTTTCTCTCCGCTGACCACCACATCCCTCCAGGAAGTACCCTGTCCCCCAATTGATTCTTTTGTGCACCATTATTATCTCCCTCAGGAATAGTAGAACAGTGGGGACCTGTCCTCCCTTTTTATTTACCTTAATTGCATTTTACAGTTAAGCAAAGTAATTCAAACAGACAATGTTTTTTTAACCATTTCTAGTTGCAATCCTGTGCACCTAACTTTATTTGTACCATATTTCCAGCATTCTGCCCAAATACAGTGGTCAAAATAGATAACATTGATGTTTAATCCATGTCTTTATGGCCTGCTGGTTTTGTTGGCGCTTTCCTCCTATGCAAGATAGGCAATGGCCACATGTGGTCATGCACTTTTACGGGCTCTTTCGAGGGACTGGGAAGGGAAGAGGAGTGCTTGGCAATAGTTCGGTATGGGTAGAGGGCTGTATACACTCCAATAGACACCCAAACCAGAGTGCTATTGCAAGTGCTTCTGAGCTGGCTACCTAGGATTTTTGAATAATGCAGGCCCTCGGTTAGGTAGGCTGGGGTCATCTGCAGCACAGGCGTCTGGTCATTAGGAAAATCTGTTGGTAGCTCTTTAGTTGATCACTCATACCTGGAATCCAAAGCATGAGATCACAGAGGGACGAAGGAAACTACTAATAACATATTAATTGCCATCACCAACTCCCTGCAAGGAGACGCTCTGTCCTCTTTCGACCAGGTGAAGACTTTTCAAGGCGTTTCTCTTCCAGGAGCTTATGGGCACATCCAGCTCACAGTCCTGCACCCTGTTGGACATCCTTCTGATGATGATAAAAAAAAACGTATAGCTAGCACGTTCACCCTAAGGCATCTTGGCGCGAAGGAAAAGCACAATTAGATAGGCACTGAAGGTAAATAGTAATCTTTTGAGGATACGTCAAAAGTGGAGATCATTATCAACACTTCTCAGGATGGGAGGAAGATTATTCCATAGTTTGCAAGCTCAGACCGAGAAAGCACGTCCGCACACTCTGGATAAATGGAATTTAGGAACCACAATGAGATGGGAAGTACCAGAGCGAAACATCCGCCGTGGAATATAAGGCTGAAATTTATCCTGTAGGTAGTCAGCCCCTTGGTGGTAATAAGCTCGATGAACTAAGTATAGTGATTTAAACTTAATCCTTTTGGTTACAGGGAGCCAATGAAGAGCATAAAGGACTGGACTGATGTGAGCACCATAAGGAGTGGAAGTAACTACTCGAGCAGCTAAGTTCTGCGAAAGCTACAGCCGATGTAGGAGACACGCAGGTTGAGCAAGATATAGGGCATTACAATAGTCAATACGACTGATTACCATTGCAGATACCACCAAAGGGCGCAAGCGCATGGGCAGAAATGCTAACACCTTACAAAGTATCTTAAGCAGGAAATAACCAGTTCTGCAAGTCACACTAACCTACGAGACCATAGAAAGTGAAGCTGAAAAAGACGCGCCTAAATTCTTGACTACTGCCACTGGCGTAGGCAGATTACCAAGATTTAAAGGCCAAAATGAAGGAACCCAAAGGGTAGGATCAGGAGGGAAACCCACCACCAAGACCTCTGTCTTGTCCCCATTAAGCTTCAGCCAGTGGCTGTCCATCCACCCCTTCGGCCCCCAGGTACGTGCACAGACCTGAGGACACCTCTGACTGGTCAAGATCTAATCAGACCAAAATCTGGGTGTCATCGGCATAAGCATAGCACTGGAAGCCATGAGAGAGGATAAGACCAACCAATGGCTGAAGATAGATGTTGAATAACATTGGGGACAAGGCAGCCCAGAGGAACACCACATAAAAGCAAGTGAGAAGAAGAGAGAAAGGGAGAATGCAAAAGAGATTGACCGCTGTCAGACAGAAATGAGGAAAACCATGCCAGGACAGTGGCCTGCTGTGGCCATGCAGGATAGTAAGATGGAGTGGTCCACTGTATCGAATGCGGCAGATAGGTCTAGCAAGGTTTAAGTTACTTAGCTTTAACTATTATTCTCCGGCATGAGTCTGGCATGGATTCACATGCTCATGAATATTCCCTGTCATCAGGCTAAGAATCCTTGGTAAAAGAAAAAACAGTTTCACCTTCACTTTTTAAACTGTATTTCTCCTCAAAACCAATCACTGTCCTCTGGGTCATATGGCCCCCATTTAATGACAGCCCTCTCCCTAAGCCCCGCCTCTGGCAGCCATCTTCTAATTTGGTAAGTACATAAAGTGGCAGTATAACCGAGAAGGGTTTATGGTCATAAGACCGAAAAAAAAAATCTTGAAAAAAAAAGTCGAATTTTTTTTTATGACGTTTTTTTATTCGAAATGGGGGGGTTCCCCCCAACCCCCCTTTTTTTCATTTTTTTTTACCATTTTTTTTTTAATCCGACCCCAAAACAAATATATAATTAAAAAAAGAGAAATTCAACTTTTTTTTCGGTCTTTTTTTTTCTACCTTATTGTTAGTCGAGATTTTTTTTCCAAGATTTTGACCGACCACCACCGAGAAGAGCCACTGAGGGGCCGGAGGTTGTGTTCACATGTAAATCCATGCCAGACCCATGCTGGAGAACAATAGTTACAGGTAAGTAACGTAAACCTTCTCCAGCATGGGGTCTGGCATGGATTCACATGCTCATGAATAACGAACACAGAGCAGTACAAGATTATACAACCAAGGGAATTGCCACGGCTCAACATAAACAATTAACACTTACCCCTGGAACAGACTCACCTCAAGTGAACAGGTGGAGTAGCACTGCCTGGCCGACTCTGGACTCCTCCCTGGAATCCCTGTTGACGCAGTAGAACTTTGTGAAGGTACGGGTGGGCTTCCACGTTACAGCCCTGCAGATGTCGAGAAGGGGCACACCAGAAAGTAACGCCGTCGTTGCAGCGATTGCTCTGGTGGAGTGGGCTCTCGGCCGGCCCGGCAGAGGCCGGTTTGCCAGCCGATGACAGTGCATGATGCAGCAGGAGAGCCATCTTGAGATGGAAGCCTTGGACGATGCCTTCCCATCATTCACAGGTCCAAAGTTCAAACAATTGAAAAGTTTTCCGAAAACTATGCGTGCCACGTAAAACTTAAGGCATGAGCAACGTCCAGCGAATGCAAGGTCCTCTCCGCCGGTGACGAAGCATTCGGGAAGAAAACCGTCAACACCAAAGGCTTGTTGAGGTGGAATTTCGACGGAACCTTCGGCATGAAAGTGGGATGCGTACGCAGTATCATCCTTGATTCGTGGAAAGTTCGATATGGGTGCTTGCAGGATAGGGCATGGATCTCACCCACTCGTCTAGCTGAGGTTATGTCCAAAAGGAATGCCATCTTCCACTAGAGAAACTTGAGTGGGCTTGATGTATAGGTTTGAAAGGTGCCGCCATGAGTCTTGTCAGAACCACTATGAGTTCCCATGCCAGAGCAGGCACCTTTCCCCGAGGGAAAGATCGAAAAATCCCCTTGAGAAACTCCTTGCCAAGTTTGTGAGACCACAGCGAGGATCTTCATGGGCATCTGGTGTAGCGTGAGATGGCCGTCAAGTGTACCTCGATGGATGCGTGAGCCAGCCCAGCCTTTGCCAAGGAAAGCAAGTATGGAAGAATCTGTGGGGCCGAGACCCTCAGAAGGGTAATCTTCTGCGACCAGCACCACGTAGCAAAACGTTTCCACTTATGGTCGTAGCACTTTAGAGTCGACGACGCCCTGTCTTTGGCAAGGACCACCCTGCAGTCCGCTGGCAGTGCATAACCACCAAACTCAAAGGTTGCAGGAGCCATGCCTTCAGGTTCAAAGATCCTGGGTTGTGATGAAGAATTGTGCTTCGCTCCCTGGTGAGCAGATCCGGAAGTACCGGCAACTTGACTGGAGGTGACACAGACAGGCTGAGTAGGTCCATATACCAAATCTGCCTCGGCCACGCCGGGGCGATGAGCATCATCTTGCACCGAAACTGTCTGAGTGTGTTGATCACACATAGCAGGATAGGAAACAGGGGAAAGGCGTTCAGAAACAGACCTTTCCGCAGGAAGGAGAACGTGCCCCCATGCTCCTCGGTTGGTGGAATCTGCTGGCAAACTTCTGGCATTTTGAGTTTGCCACCATGGCAAAAAGATCGATCGGGGGTCTGTCCTATTTGATGAACAGACGGTCCACCTGATCCTGATGAAGCTCCCACTGGTGGCAGGAGTGCAGCTCCCTGCTGAGGGAGTCGGCAATGGTGTTCTTGACGCCTGCCAGATGGAACGGGTTGAGGAACATTCCCTGTTCAACGGCTCAATGCCACAAGTCCTGAGCTTCTTTGGAGAATGCTGGGGATCGTGTGCACCCCTGCTTCCTGATGTAGAACATGGTGATGTTGTCAGTGAAGATCCGCACCACTTTGCCTCTTAGAGATGGTAGGAAAGGACTTGAGGGCCCAGAACACTGCCCAGAATTCCAGGATATTCATGTGCAGATCCTTCTCCTCTGGAAGCCATAGACCTCTGGCCTGCAGACATCCAATGTGAGCTCCTCAACCTTCCAGAGAGGCGTCAGTGGTACCGTCTCCAGGTATGGCAGGGTTTGATATCCAGTCCCCTGGGCGATGTGGGAGCGTACCCCCCACCACTCTATCGCCCGCCTGATCTTGTTCGCAAAATTCCCAGACACTTCCAACTTCCAACGTGCATCCAAAAAGTCCTGTAGGGGTCGTATCTGCAACCTGCAGAGACAGACGAGGTAGATACAGGATGGAATCATGCGCAGCAAAGACTTGATGTCCTGAACTGCAGCCGTCTTTGCTGATGACAGCCGCTAGCCTCTTGTCCGATGGGGTTGGCAGGCAAACCACTGTGTTGAGTCTAGCACTGAGGAACAGCGCATTCTGCGATGGATTTAAGCAGGACTTAGGATAATTCACAGAGAATCCCAGCTCTGTCAGTAGCTGGACGGTCTCCTTCATGTGCTCGTCGGCTATGTTCCTGGGAGTGGCTCATACCAGCCAATCATCCAGGTACGGGTATACGTACACTCCCTGCAGACGCAGGTGGCCCGCCACCGGGGCCAGGCATTTTGTTAACACCCTTGGTGTTGACTTTAAGCCGAAAGGTAGGGCCTTGAATTGGTAGCGTTAACCTTGCACCACGAACTGTAGGAACTTCTGATGTTTCCTGTGATGGGGACATGGAAGTACGCATCCTCTAGGTCCGACGACGTCAAGAAATCCCCTACCAACAGATTGGCCGAGCACTTGTTGCAACGTGACCATCCTGAATTTTTGGGATTTCAAATACTTGTTCAGACGGCACAGGTCCAAGATGGGTCTCCACCCCCTCAGCCCTGTCTTCTTTCTGACGAGAAATTATCTGGAATAGACTCTAAAGCACTGAAGCTTTATCGCCCCTTTCCGGAACATGGCTCGCACTTCTGCAATAAGCAGAGGGATGTGCTGCTCCTGACGGGGAACCGGTGGAATACGAGGGCACCTGCGTTGGAACTAAAAGGTGTGCCAATGGGTGAGAGCGTCCAGCACCCATCTGTCGGTGGTGATCTTCTTCCACTTGCTGACGAAACTGGTCAGCTGGCGTCCCACTGGGGTGCACGGGTAGGGGCCCCAACATCTTGGCTGGTTCATGCTTGCTTGGGCGCCGGTGCCTGACTGCCGGCGCCTGACCTCGGCTACCGTAGGCCTGGGAGTGCCGGCTGTAGGCTTCAAGCATGGAGGATCGATTAAAAAGCTTAGGACCAGTAAGCCAGGCTGAAGAATCCTGTATTGTGTGTCGGAGATACCCAGGGCCCTCCCGCGTCACTAATCAAGGCGGGGAGAAGCAGCAGCCACTGTGGTACTGTCCATGGCTCCAAGAACAAAGCAGCGTCAGTGAAATCAACACAGCTGGTGAGTTGGGGAGACCGATACAAGACCGGTCTGTGTTGAAGCCAAAGTGGCAAGCGGCAACATTGTATGGCGAGTGCTGGAAATAACATTGTTAAAACGCGTGTGAGAAAAGACGCAAGTAAAAGTTGAATTGCTGATGAGTTGACAGAGTGGTCCGGCACTGCGTGGGTGCTCAATCGAAGATCTCTGTAAAGTATCCAGCTGAGAAGTGGCAGAAGTGAAAGTTGAAGGATTACATTAAGAAGAGAACAAAGAATTGTGAATCGAAGTGGTCCTGAGACGGGTCAAGCAAAATCCAGCGCATAGTCGAAAGTCTTCGATTTTGATATAGTAAAGAAACTTTGGAAAATGAGATAAATTTGGTCCGGGCCCGTCGGAGGAAGACCAATTGAGGGTTTTGTGTTAAAGTGGGTCTGAGCCTGGCAGGGGCAGGGGCTTGGGGGGACACCCGGGGTGAACAGTGAATCACTAGAAAAGTTGCACATATGAGAATCCAAAAGAGAAAGGAACTTTGAATGTTGGCTTGTCGCATCAGGCCCTCTGAAATAAGAGACTTTGAATGACAAAGACTTTGGCACAGAAGGTCCTGATACTGAGATTTTGAACTGCATCCTCGTGCTAGAAAAGCCAGAGTATGTGCTAAGCTTGAGTGGGCCACCTTGTCCAGATCTGAAAACATGGGGAAGGGAAGCTAACGGCTCAACTATCCTGACATATCTAATCTTGAACACTTTTCTTTTGTATAACATTGTTTACCACACCCTTTGTATTTCGAAGTAAGGATTGGCAATGGGTCTATTAGTACAGGCCCTTTTATTTTAACCAGACTCTACTAATACTGCGTTATTATGATTTGACGGTCGTAGCTTGCTCCCATCTTTAGATTTAGGATTAAATAGGCTTTTTTCAAACCCAATTGAAGTTCAATAAACACCCTTGAACTGTGATCACGTGTGTCTGACTTCACTGTTTGATACCATGCCTCCTTACACTTCCCCCTGTTGATCCCTGCTGCAAAATCCCTTCCTGTGTCCTGTCTTCAGTCTTCATGACAAGGAATTCATCAACCAGGTTTTTACCTGCAGATCCTGATGTCTCCCCCACTGCAGACTCTTCCTCTGTGCCGAGGTGCTGTGGTAGCTGGGGTATTTACTTACCTTATGCCTATGTGCTCTCTGTATAGCTTTTGGGGTGTTTCTTGTGATTGGGAGTCCTCTCCTCCAGGTCACCCAGGCCCACTCCTGGAATCCTCCTAGGGTGTCTTCTCAGAAGTCCCTGGACCCCACCTACCTTGTTTGGAGAGACTTCCCCAGGAACTCTGACTTTGCCTGCAACTAAACCATATCTCACCCTGCCTACAGCTGGCTCCTGGACCACTAGGGTAGGGTCCCTCTTCTGACTCTGAGGAAACTAATGCAAAAGACTAGGGAAGGACTGGATAAGAAAAGGATTCTGCCTTGAAAAGTATAACAAGTGTTTAAAAGTTACTTACTTGTGAAAGAGTTGATTGGTAACTGCTCCTTTGAGAGTGAGCAGTTACAAAAGTTATTTCTTACTTTGAATGTTTTCTGCCATTCTGAAAAGTATATGCAAGGGTTTTTTACTCACTTGTGACTTGGTTATGCCTCTTTCCCAAAAGTAATGCTGTTGGCTTCACTCATCTATTTATTTCAGAATATTAGTGTATATGTTTACCAACTGGGTCTTGCTTCCCCTGACCTGCTGTATAGCCTGTCTAGAAAAAGTCTGCCTTGGGCTTTACTTACCTTGAATAGCTGTGTGCAATCCCTAATAAGTGTATTGTACGTTTTACTTACCTTGGTCTGCCTTGTGCCATTCTAAATTAAGTTACAGAGTTATTGCTTACCTTAGTCTGTGTTCTGCTGAACTGAAGAGCAACTGTAATAGTATATTACACCCTTAGGTTTTACCTGCCTAGAATAGCTGTGTGCCATTCCTAAAGAAAGTGTCCTGTAGGTGTAGCTTAGTTTGGTCTGCCTGGTGCAGTCCTAAATTAGCGTAGAAAGTTATTGCTTACCTTCCACTGATCTGAAAAGCAACTGTAATTGTATATTACACCATAAGGTCTTACTCACCTGGTATAACTGTGTGCTATTCTAAATGTAGGTATACGTTTATACTGTGCCTTCAATCTGTGTTCCACTATTCAGAAAAGTATCCTGGTAACAGGGTTAGCTTATTAGCTGATTCCTTAACTGATTGGCACTGCATGACTGACAAGGTCTACGATCCTTGACTTACTGTAAAGTAATCTAAAAGTAACTGATGGTTTTACTCCCCATGAATAGGTGTGTCCAATACTAAATGTGTTTGATAAGGTCAAACCTTCCTAGAAATTCTGTTTGTTTTCTGAACAGGGTCTATGCTTTGGTCTGTGTACCTTCAAGCATTGTATTGAGTGTTTTTTTTTAAAACTCTTTATTTCTTATTTTCAACAATATTCAACAAACAACAGTATCATCATCATAAGTCATTGAACTGCAAAATATACAACAGCGGGAAGCAATAGAGCAGAAC
Source organism: Ambystoma mexicanum (assembly GCF_040938575.1). NCBI lineage: Eukaryota > Metazoa > Chordata > Amphibia > Caudata > Ambystomatidae > Ambystoma > Ambystoma mexicanum. The sequence goes on from NC_090929.1 coordinate 410,949,111, forward strand.
TTCACACCATAACCCTGTATCCCACCATATCCAACTGTAAGATTAACTTAAAACCAAGTCAGATGTATCAAACAAATAACAACAGACAAACAAGACTACACAAAACAGCCACATAAACAACACAAATCCCTCCCCCCCTATATGTATAGTACCTGAAAGTAAACCATTTCACTCCACTCTATAACTCAACCTAGTATTATCCATAAAGGTCATTAAAACTCTCCCACATTTCATCATAAAGTTCTGCCTTGTTTTGTTTACTAAACAAAGTTTTTTCAAATCTTGATAAAGCTCTAACATCCAAAATCCACTCCTCCACGGTCAGCTTTTTTCGTGTCTTCCAGACCTTCAACACTTGTTTAACCGCCACCAACAAAACTTTACGCACCCCTCACAATATCACCCAACTTACATTACGCTCACCACCATATGACAGGAATATAACTGCTAAGGGATTGCGTGGGTAAACAATGTCCCAAATCTGATCAATCCTGCCAATAACCTACCTCCAAAAGCTTACCACTCTTTCACAATGCCACAACATATGTAACAGAGTACCCTGTTCTTTCTACAACCCCAACACAAATCACCATCAACTAAACCCAATGTGCACATACGTACTGGAGTCCAATATATTCTGCCCAATATCCTTTGATGCATGTAGCGTAACTGCAAATCCACTTTGGCTGTCGTCGGAACTCTCCAAATCTTACCCCATTCTCTCAATGTGAGTTCCCTGCCCAACTCCTCTGTCCACGATAACCTCAACTTTTCCCACGAGTCCAACCATTGCCCATCCGGTTGCATAAACTGCAGGTCTTCTCCGACCTAGCCACTGCATCACCCTCTATCATGCTATGTGGGGTGCCCCAAGGCTCCTGCCTCTCCCCCACCCTCTACAACATCTTCACCCGCCCCCTCTTCCTCATCCTTGACGCCATGGGCATCTCTTACACCAACTACGCCGACGACACACAGATCCTTCTCACTCTGACAGGCAACTATGACACGGACTCTGCTACCCTCAACAACATCTACAACACAATTCAAATGTGGATGGCTATCAATGGCCTCTGCCTTAACTCCGACAAAACTGAGCTCCTACTCGTAGGCTCCCCTGACACCATCAAGAAACTTGATGCTCAGTTCAGCCATTTCACCATTGACTCAATCACGATCCCAGTACTTGACACGGTAAAAACACTAGGCGTCTACTTAGACTCCAATCTATCCATGACCAGACAAGTAAACGCCATTGCCTCCTCTGCCGCTTACCATGCAAAACTCCTTAACGCAATCAGACCTTATCTGTCAAAAGACACCTGCACTAACATAGCCAGGGCCATAACCGGCTCGCGACTTGATTACTGCAATATTCTTTTCCTTGGGACCTCCAACAAAAATCTTGAGAAGCTCCAAGTAATACAGAACAGTGCCCTACGCGCTGCACAAGGCATTGCCAAGAGAGAGCACATCACCGCTGCCAGAAAAGCTTCCCACTGGCTCCCCATAAAGGAGAGGATCCTATTCAAGGCTCTAAGCATCACCCACAAATGTGTCCATCTTGCCGCCCCAATGTACCTTTCGCAGAGGATCCACCTGGTCTCCTCCACAAGACCCACTAGATCACCCTATGCCAGCATGCCCTCAGTACCCAGGGTAAAAAGGACCAGAGCAGGGGGCTCCAGTTTCCCGTACCTCGCTGCCGTACACTGGAACACCCTCCCTAGCTCCCTGCGCTCTGAACCCTCACTGACCGCCTTTCGGAAAACCCTGAAAACGACCCTGTTCATCTAACAATTACATGGCCTAGCCCTCATAATTGTATTGTATGATGTATTATGTGATATATCTGATCACAGGTCACTGCCTTACTGTAACCCAAGGCACAACCTGCTCACATTGTAACTAAGTCTTCCTGCAAGTAACAGTGCCACAATGCCCCTGGGCTGCCTGCGCGCTATATAAATTTAATAAATAAATAAATGTAGACACTTTTTGAAATCCCATTTCCAATATATCAACATTCTCTGGCCTTTTCAAGAATGGAGCATCCAACATTCCCCCCGTTCCAAGAGTAAAGCTACCAAAATATCATGTTATGTTATGTTATCAGTATTTATATAGCGCACCGTCACCAACGGAATTGGTTCCCAGGCGCTCCGGTGGATCTGCAAAAGGGAAGGTGGGATGAGTTAGTAAGGTGAAGAGGGAGTAGGATAGAGAGATGGATAGTATACTGTTGGCAGCTTCAACTCTGTGGACACCGGGTGCTGAGCTTTGGTGCAAGTATTGGATCGGTGTCAGTCCGCGTGTGCTGTTGGTGCGGCTTATGTGTTGTTGCAGTGTTGTGAGGTTTGTGCGGCTTGTTGTGCGAGAGATGGTTGTGTGAGTTCTTCAGTGATATAAGTATGCATAGAGTTTGAGCTTATATTGGTTAGTGGGTTATATGACATTTAACATGCTGACCTACATAGTTCAGTCTAAATGTGGCACATGCCAACATTCACAATTCTATCTAGATTTGGCGCAGGCTAATGTTCTCAATTCTAAGTGTGGCACAAGCTAACATTCAAGTTCCATCTAGGTGTGGCATATGCTAACATTCACAATCCTGTCTAGATACGGCGCAAGGCTAATGTTCTCAATTCTAAGTGTGGCACATGCCAAAATTCAAGTTCCATCTAGGTGTGGCATATGCTAACATTCACAATCCTGTCTAGATACAGCGCAAGGCTAATGTTCTCAATTCTAAGTGTGGCACATGCCAACATTCAAGTTCCATCTAGGTGTGGCATATGCTAACATTCACAATCCTGTCTAGATACAGCGCAAGGCTAATGTTCTCAATTCTAAGTGTGGCACATGCCAACATTCAAGTTCCATCTAGGTGTGGCATATGCTAACATTCACAATCCTGTCTAGATACAGCGCAAGGCTAATGTTCTCAATTCTAAGTGTGGCACATGCTAACATTCAAGTTCCATCTAGGTGTGGCATATGCTAACATTCATAATTCTGTCTAGATGCGACGCAGGACAGGGTTAGGAATTACGTCTAAGTGTGGCACATGCTAACATTTACAGTTTCATCTAAGTATGTTGCTTGCTAATATTCATAATCACATCTAGATGTGAGGCAGAGCTAGGAATTCTAGCTAAGTGTGGCACATGCCAACATTCACATTTCTAACATTTCAATTGGAGTTCTATCAAGTGTGGTGTATGCTAAGCCTTCCTAATTCCATCCAAGTAGGCAGATGCCGACATACACAAACCTATCTAGAGGCGACGCAGGTTAGCGTCCACAATTCCCTCCAGGTGTGACACTTGTTAATATTGACTAGTATGTTAGGATGCAGTGCAAGGCAACATTTCAAATACTGTCATGGTTGATGTCCGGCTAGTGGTCACACAACTTTCTAAGTATGCATGGGCTAAGTCTATGGCAGGTAAAGGTAAGGTAGAGTGGCGGGGGCTTTCTGGTGTAGAGTAATTGCTCTACATCCCACCCATGCCACACTTACAGTTTTTGTTGGTGTCTGTTAGCTCTTGGCTTCCCCTGCGGACACCTGCAGACACTTCTTGGAGCCGCCTCTGTCGCTGCCGCCCTTTGCCTTGGGCCCTTAGCCGCGGGGGCTGCCGGGCAGAGGGCTGCCCTGGAAGGGTCGCTTATGACAGCCAGATGGTCCAATCGGGGGAAGGGGGAGGGTTGGGGAGGCGGGAAGCACACGAACGGGGAAATGGAGGCAGGGGAGGGGGCTGTGAGATAGGCTGCACACAGGCACTGGGGCACATGGAGGCCTTAAAAAACAGGTGCAGCATGGCCCAGGAGCGTCGCTAAAGGGACTGCAGCTCACCTCTTCCCGATGGAAATGGGCACCAGCATGGTGCTCGCGCTTTGTGGTTCCCAGGAACTGGTCCTCAGATGGTCCAATCAGGGGAGGGGCAGGGTTGGGGAGGCGAGAAGAAGCACACAAACAGGGAAATGGAGGCAGGGGAGGGGGCTGGGAGATGGGCTGCACACGGGCCCTGGGGCACGTGGGGCCCTGTTTCTCAAACCAAATTTCTCAACTAAACTCCCAAAAGGTACTACCCCAGCATCATTCCACCCATCGCCAATAATCAAAACTCCTCTCTGAATCCAACTCTTCCAAGTCAGTACCTTATTATTATACTGCAGACCAGGATTATGCCAAAGTGAAGCATCTTCATAAAGATATAGTCCCTGACCAGTACCCATAATCCACAACGACAACGCTTCTTTGGTAGCTAATACCGATTTCAAACACCGTACCTTCTTTTTGTACCCACCACGGCACCCGGTTCAGATCTTCACCAGTGTAATTAGACACTTTCTTTAACAAAAAACCACTACAGTAGTTTTCCAATACCGGGTACTCAAATCCCCCATCTTTAACTTTCCTGACCATAATGTACCGGGGAATCTTGGCTTTCTTCCCAAATCCCCACACAAAATCCTGAAACAATCCATCTACACATGCAAATGCTCCCTTTGTAAAATGTAAAGGCAGAGATTGAACAACATACAGAATCTTTGGTAGCAAAATCATTTTAATAGCATTAATTTTGCCCCAAAGAGTCAGATTAACACGTCCCCATCTAATAATATCCCGCCTAAGAACCTTAATGATTTTATTCACATTATAACTTACTAACTTTCCAAAATCTTGAGTAATATCAATACCCAAATATTTCACACTAGAATATTCCCATTTACAGTTCCACCCCAGCAGGTGTTCACATCCAGGCGACGCCCTCACCGGAAATACCACTGTCTTACCCCAGTTGATCCGATACCCAGATAGCTTGCATACCTCTTCAAAGACCTCCCTTAATAGTTGACCCCCTACAACAGGGTCATTCAAGATGACCACCACATCATCCGCATAAGCTAGAGCCTTTACTTCCCCTTCTCCCACTGCAAAGAACAAGTTACTTTCTTACCTGGTAACGTTCTTTCGATGGGATGGTCCGACGACGTATTCCATATCTATGACATGTAATCACCACAGCTGTGCTGCTTCGGAAACTTTTTTTGGCGTCTGCGTCCTGCGTCGTCGTCGAGGACCTCCTCCGACGTCATCCGATGTGATAAGTAGGACGCACGACGCCCGTAGCCTCAGTTGTAGTTTTTTCCCCCAGAACGTGTGACATAAGTCAACTGCCAGTCAGACACAAAGCCTTGCGGAACGTAAGCTGCAATCGCAAAAGAAATTCTGCAGCGGGGAAGGCAGGGCGGGAGCGATATGGAATACGTCGTCGGACCATCCCATCGAAAGAACGTTACCAGGTAAGAAAGTAACTTGTTCTTCGAGGGGATTGGGTCCTCCGACGTATTCCATATCTATGACAGACTCCCAAAGCAGTACCAGAGCAAGGAGGAGGGAAAGAATTTAGAATCAAAATTTAGAATAGCCAATCAAATAGCAGAGCAAAGGACCGCCTTGCCAAAGGCCAGATCCTGCCCTCGGATGGAATCGAGGGAATAGTGACGTACAAATGTATGTACTGAAGCCCAGGTGGCTGCATCACAGATGTTGCGAATAGGAACACCCCTCTGCAGGGCAGTAGATGCAGCCACACCCCTGGTAGAATGGGCCCGCAAGCCAGCCGGTGGGTCCTTACCCGCCAAACGGTAACACTCCGAGATGGCTAAAATAATCCAGCGAGACAAAGTCTGTTTCATCACTGCTTGCCCCAAACGCTTCCCAGCGTAACCAATAAAGAGTTGATCGTCCACTCTGACCCGGGACATGCGTGAAACATAAAAGCTTAAAGCTCTCCTAGGATCAAGCCTATGGAGCCTCTCCTCTTCCTTACCAGGATGCGGAGGAGGATAGAATGCCGGAAGAACAACCTTCTGGGCCAAATGAAATTCCGTCACTACCTTCGGAAGAAAAGAAGGACGAACACGAAGGACAACCCTGTCCTTATGAAACACAGTGAAGGGTGGCTTAACTGAAAGTGCCTGTAACTCACTCACTCTGCGAGCGGAAGTAACCGCAACTAAAAACACAGTTTTCAGAGTTAACAGCCTCAAAGGGCAAGAATGTAAAGGCTCAAACGGAGCACCCATAAGAAACCTAAGAACAAGGTTTAAATCCCAACCGGGCACCAGGAAAGGCGACGGAGGGAACACATTAGTGAGCCCTTTCAGAAACTGTTAAATTAAAGGGATTTTAAAGTAAGAACACTCTTCAGACGAGCGCTTAAAGATGGACAGCGCCGCCAGGTAACCTCTAATGGTACCCACTTGCAAGCCCCTGTGGGCCAAAGAAAGTAAAAAGGACAGAACCATGGGGATGTCACATGCAAAAGGATCCACATTCTGAACTCTGCACCAGTCGCAGAACTTACGCCAACGGCAACGGTACAGAGACTTTGTTGCAGGCCTTCGGGCCGAAAGCAACACCTCCATCACGTCTTCAGGGAGGTCCCAATCCTTATACCTCAACCTCTCAGAAGCCAAGCGTGAAGGTTGAGGGATCTGACCTCTGGATGGAGAACCTGACCCCCCCTCCCGTGAGAGCAGATCGTCTCGGTAGGGAAGACGCCGTGGAGGGCAGATGGACAAGTCGAGAAGGTCCGGGTACCACGTCCTCCGAGCCCACGCCGGAGCAATGAGGATCATCCGGGAACCGAACTGCCGTAACCTCCGCAGCACTTGCGGGATGACGGGGACTGGAGGAAACGCGTACAGCAGCGGGAATGACCACTCCACCACGAACGCGTCTCCTAAGGCTCCTTTTGGAGGAAATTCCCGCGAGCAAAACCTTTCGCACTTCCGGTTGACACTGGAGGTGAAGAGATCCACTTGAGGGGTCCCCCAAAGGGCGAAGATCTCCAGGAGAATCTCCTGAGCCAACTCCCACTCGTGAGAGATCGTGCTCTGCCTGCTCAGAGCGTCCGCCGTCACGTTTTCGGCTCCGGCCAGATGAACTGCCGAGATCGAAACCTCTTTGACTGCCAGCTCCTCTCGCTTTACTGAAGGACGAGTAATAGCGAAAGGAACCACCCCTCCACTGCTGTCCCCTAGGACGAAAAGGCGGAGGATGGCGAACTGCAGCGCCCAACGACTTCGCTGCAGCTTTCGAGGTCTGCAACCTCTCAAGGCTCTCGTCAGCCTTGCTGCCAAAAAGGTGCTCACCGTCAAAGGGCATGTTGAGGAGCCGGGACTGCACATCCGGAGCAAACCCCGACTTCCGCAACCACGCACACCTGCGTATCACGGTGCTCGCCGCCATGGATCTACTGACGCATTCAGCTAAGTCCAAACCCGACTGAACGGACTCACACATGGCATCCTTACCATCCTGGACCATAGCAAGGAAACCATCCCGTTCGTCCCCTTCGGGAATATGTTCAGCCGCTAACGCAACACAGTTCCACAGAGTGTGCGTGAAACGCGACAAGGCACAAATGGAGTTGGCCGCCTGAAGCGCCATACCACCAGAAGAAAACACTTTCTTCGCCCAGCCATCAAAATGTTTGTCGTCCCTATCAGGAGGGATGGTAGGGTACGACGCCTGCTTCGCCGGGGCCGTGGCCGCCTGCACCACCAAACTCTCCGGAGTGGGGTGCCTGGTTAAGTAGCAGGGAAATCCACTGGCTGGACGGTATTTTCGCGACAAGGATCTGCCCACCGCCGGGAGACTCACCGGAGCAGCCCAAGCCGCCGCCACCCTTCTCTGTAAAGCCATATGGAACGGCAGAACCGGGTCAGTTGGGGGACCAACATCAAGGATGTCCGTCAGATCATCCTGCACAAACTCCCCTGGGGGAGCAGACCATCCCAAGTACTCAGAAACCCTAGCCATCAGGCGCCGGTACGAGGAATCAGCATGAGAGCCAGGCTCAGGCCTACAAAACTCCACCTCCGGAGAGGTGTCCAGTCCACTGGCATCATGCAGTGACTGCCTCAACTCGTCAAACTGACTATGGCCCGAGACAATTTCATCTGGAGCCTGACTAGGAACCAGGCCATCAGAATCCTCATCCGCCTCTGAAATATAGTCCAGGTGGCGAAAAGAAGGCACCCTAGAGTGCTTGCGCTTAACCAGAGCCTTCCTAGGGGGTCCACCCGTGCCACGGGGTACCTCCGACACGAAAGGCGTCGATGGCGTCGAGCGAATCGGTGCCAGCGTCGAGAGAACCGGCATCGGCGCCGAGAGGATCGGCGTCGACGTCTAGGAAATCGGCGTCGACGTCAGATGCATCGCCTCCAGAATCGGTGGCGTCGACACAGACCTCGAGGCCGGGGCCCCGAGCGTGTCCCTCGACGACCTGAGCGTCGACGGCATCGACGACTTCCTCGGAGCCGGAGCCTCGAGAAAGCCTGTCGACGCCCTCGACGCCTATGTCTTCTTCGTTCGAAGACCTCACAGGTGCACACGGTCTCGAACGCGTCGAGGACCGGGACCTGGAACGGGTACATCGAGAACGAGTCCCCTTGTCCGAACGGGACCTCTCCCGTGACTCGTGCCGACCACTCTTGCGAGCGGTGTCTCTCGACCTCACACGACCGACCCCACTCGGGGGCGCGGACGGTTGAGTACCCTGCGACTCAAGAATCGCCAGCATCTTTTTCCCGAAGGAAGCCCATTCCTCCGGCGTCGCACGGCCGGTGGGGTAAGCAACGTGCCGGGCAGAGTCCTCCGAAGAGGACCTGGAAGACGACCGGTGTCAGTGCTTCCGAGAATGCCTCGAAGAGGCTGAGGAGTGGCGAGACCGACTCCTAGAAGGAGACCCACGAGACTTCCGACGATGACGCGGAGAGTCACCCCTCGAATCATCCGTCGAAAGCCCCGCAGACTTTGACTTCCGGGGCTTGGACACCCGACCTACCGACAACTTCTTCTTACGTTCGCGTAAGGCTTTGGACGTGAGCGACTGGCAGTCGATACAGTCATCCGTGTCGTGGGCCTCCCCGAGGCACCAGAGGCAGGCGTCGTGCGAGTCCGTCACCGACCTCTTGGACCCACACTCCCCGCACTTCTTGAAACCCGGACGCGGGGTCGAAGACGAAGTAGAAGACATCTTCAGAAGGATTTTCACAAACGAGTAGGTTCGAAGAACCGAGAAGAACAGAACTCCAAAGAGTCGAGGCGTTTAAACCGAGAAACACGAAGCAACACGTTCGCGGAAAAAACGGAACTGAGGCTACGGGCGTCGTGCGTCCTACTTATCACATCGGATGACGTCGTACGTCGGAGGAGGTCCTCGACGACGGCGCATCGACGTCATCGACGCAGGACGCAGACGCCGAAAAAAGTTTCCGAAGCAGCACAGCTGTGGTGATTACATGTCATAGATATGGAATACGTCGGAGGACCCAATCCCCTCGAACCCCCTGATACATCTCACCTGACGTATATATGCCAACAAGGGATCCAACACTAAATTAAATAACAGTGGCGACAAGGGGTATTGAGTTTTTATAATGTGTTTATAACTCCATGATAAAGTACTTACCCCAATACTTAACTTGGTCTAACTGCATTTATAATAAACCTTTATTTGTTATAATACTACGGGTTTTAAGTGTTTCTGTTGAACCATTGGTATACTACAAGCTCTTTGTACCTTCCTACAGCCCTCTCTCCCTCCTAAAATGAGCCTGGCTGCTCTGTCTATGCTACCATATACTCAGGTGGTACAGCCTTATACTAGGATTTGAGTTTTGTACTGTCTCAGTTGTATGGTTTTGCTAAGCTCTTACTTGACTTCAGAAAAACTGTCCTTACACCTGTTGCTACATATGACTTTTTGTTCTACTCCTACACTGACTTTTGGCTATTTAGGGATTGGACTTACAAAGCGTTAGGAGCTTTGAAAAGTGTTGCTAAAACATCTAATATTGCTCTATTGTGAATAACCATACTTTTCCTTCCTACAGACTTTGGGCCTCATTACATGGACGGCGGTAAGGGTTTACCGGTAAATCCTTACCGCCTTACTACGAGGTCCCTTTGCGGGTTGGAGAATTTAACGCCTGCTTCTTGCAGGCGTTAAAAACCAACCCGCAAAGGGACCAGGGAGCTAATTACGGTACCGCAATTTGCGGTGCCGTAATTAGCACCTTCCCCATTCCCATTATGCCCTATGGGGCAAAAATGGGAATGGGGACGGGCAATGGGGGAAGGGGGAATTACCGCCCCACCAACCTTGGAATAGGACGGTAATTCCCCTTTCCACCAAGGCGGTGCCGGTATTTTACCGGCAAGGACCAAGGTGCTAATAGCACCTTGGTCCACCACCGTCTGTGTAATGAAGCCCTTTGTCTGGTGTAACGTTGTAAAAGAATAAAATTAGTGTTCATCTGTAAATCTATATGTACGTGGTAGTACCGATAATACGGTAGAACTGTCATTCTGTTACAATGGTAACCGCGAGCAACTACAAGTTAAGCAAACAACTTTAAAAAGTATTGTGAATAATTCCTATGTGTATTGGTTAGTCCAAAAGTGTATTTACTTACCTGCCTTGTGTATATAAAATAAATCTATATTTATATCTATATATCAGCACACATCCTCCTTCTAAAATAAGCCTGGCTACTCTGCCATTCTACCAGATCCTTTGGGTAGTACAGACTTATATTAAGAGTTGGGAACCTTTATACCGAGTGATAGTTGTATAGAGTCTTATCTGAAGTGGACTTTAGGAAAACTGCCCCAGCAGGTGTTATTCGCATTGCCGGTGCTATAAGTTGCAGAAGATGTAATCCTTTTGCCTAAGGCATATAACTTTTGCCTAAGGCATATACATGTTTACAGTCCTTGTCTGGGGGAGCCTCCACTGATGGCAAAGGAACGCCTGCACACTTCCTGGTTGTGGTGACCAACAGCCAATTAGGAACAGAGTGTCCCCGAATATGGAACAAGTTACTTACCTGTAACTGTTGTTCTTTAGCACGGGTCTGGCATGGATTCACATGCTCATGAATATTCCCCGTCGTCAGGCTGGGAATCCTCGGTAAAGAAAAATCAGTATCAGTTTCGTTTCTGATCTGTCTTTCGTAGTAGTAACCAATCACTGATCTCTGCGTCATACTGACCACAGCCAATGACTGCCCTCTCCCTAAGCCCCGCCTCTGGCAGCCATCTTCAGATTTGGTAGCACGTGAAGTGGCAGTATGACCAAGTGAAGAGCCGCAGAGGGGTAGGCGGCAGGGTTCGCATGTGAATCCATGCCAGACCCATGCTGGAGAACAACAGTTACAGGTAAGTAACTTGTTCCTTCTCCAGCATGGGGTCTGGCATGGATTCACATGCTCATGAATAAAAGAATACATAGCAGTACACACATGCACAACCACGGGAGGTGGCAAAGGCTCAACATTAAGCATTATATCCAAAACTCAACATTAAGCAATTCTTACCTCCTCACCAGGCTCACCTTAGGCGAACAGGTTGCGCAGCACTGCTTGGCCGACCCTGGACTCCTCCCTGGAATCCCGATCGACGCAGTAGAATTTCGTGAAGGTGTGCGTCGACCTCCACGTAGCAGCCCTGCAGATGTCCAGCAAGGGCACACCAGATGGGAACGCTGTGGTAGCTGCAATCGCTCTGGTGGAATGGGCTCTCGGACGGCCAGGCAGCGGTCGGTTTGCCAACCGATGACAGTACATGATACAGCCGGAGAGCCATCTGGAAATGGAGGCCTTCGAGAGAGCCTTCCCCTGATTGACAGGTCCAAAGTTCACAAAAAGTTGTGACGTCTTCCGAAAACACTTTGTGCGGTCCACGTAGAACTTCAGCGCTCTAGCCACATCCAGCGAGTGCAAATTCCTTTCAGCCGGTGACAAAGGCGACGGGAAGAAAACAGGCAACACCAAGGGTTCGCTGAGGTGGAAGTCCGACGGCACCTTGGGCATGAAGGAGGGATGCGTCCTGAGCACTACCCTCGTGTTGTGAAAAGTCAAGTACGGGGGCTTGCAGGAAAGGGCCTGGATCTCTCCCACCCGTCGTGCGGAGGTGATGGCCACAAGAAACGCTGTTTTCCACGACAAGAACTTCAACGGAGCCGAGTGCAGAGGCTCAAACGGAGGTCCCATGAGCTTGGTCAGCACCACGTTGAGCTCCCACGCCGGAGCCTTCACCGGCGGGAACGATCTGAACAGTCACTTCATGAATTCTTTCACCAGACGATGAGACCACAAAGACGTCTGCCCCGTGGTTCTGGTGTATCGGGAGATCGCAGCAAGATGAATCTTGATGGACGCGTGCGCCAGTCCAGCCTTGGCCAGCGTCAGTAGGTACGGCAGTACCTGGGGAGCCATAATCCATAGAGGGTTAATCTTCTGTGCGTGGCACCAGACAGAGAACCTCTTCCATTTGTGTTCATAGCATTTAAGAGTTGAGGACGCACTGGCCTTTGCAAGAACCTCTCTGCAGTCGGCCGGTATGTCGTAGCCTCCAAACTCTAACGCTGCAGGAGCCAGGCCTGCAAGTTCAGCGACTTCGGGTCGTGATGGAGGATGGCGCCTCCTTCCCTGGAGAGAAGATCCGCGTCCACTGGCAGCTTGATTGACGGGGACGCTGACAAGTCCAGAAGGTCCGGGAACCATATCTGCCTCGGCCACGCAGGTGCGACGAGGATCATCCTGCACCGTGACCTCTTGAGCTGGTTGATGAGCCGGATCAGCAACGGCAATGGAGGGAACGCGTATAGAAACAGGCCCTCCCAGGGGAACGAGAAAGCATCGCCCATGCTCCTCAGCTGGGGAAACCTGCTGGCGAACCTCTGGCACTTGGAATTTGTCGCCGTCGCGAACAGATCGATCTGGGGTGTGCCCCACCGTCGGAAGAGGCGGTCCACTAGATCCTGTCGTAGTTCCCACTCGTGGCATGAGCGCAGCTCTCTGCTGAGCGAGTCGGCGATAGTGTTTTTTATTCCTGCCAGATGAAACGGCACCAGAAACATCCCTTGGGCGACGGCCCAATGCCACATATCCTGCGACTCCTTGGACAGGGCTGGGGATCTGGTACCGCCCTGCTTCCTGATGTAGAACATGGTGGTGGTGTTGTCAGTGAAGATCCTCACCACCTTGCCCTTGAGGGAAGGAAGAAAGGACCTGAGGGCCCAAAACACTGCACGGAGCTCCAGGACGTTGATATGGAGGGACTTCTCCGTCGGAAGCCAAAGGCCTCTCGCGTGCAGATTTTCGGTGTGTGCTCCCCACCATTCCAGGGAGGCATCCGTGGTCACTGTCTCCTGGTGGCCGGGGGTCTGGAAGTCCATGCCCGCCGTCAGATGCGCGCGAGTGCCCCACCACCGGATCGCTCGTCGGAAACTCTCGTCGAGTGTGATCCTCTCCTCGAAGCTGCCCGTCGTCTGGATCCAGCACGCATCCAGGAACTCCTGCAACTGGCGCATCCGGAGCCTGCACAGGCGGATGAGATAAATGCAAGAAGATATCATTCCGAGGAGGGACTTGATGGACCTCACCCTGGCCGCGTCCGCAACCAGCATCCGCTGCACCTTGCCCAAGATGGCCCTCGTCCTTTCCTCCGACGGAGAGGCCAGAAGCGACACTGTGTCAAGCTTCGCTCCCAGAAACAGTGCGTCTTGCGCGGGCACCAGGTGGGACTTGGCGTAGTTTATGGAGAATCCCAGGTCCGTGAGTAGTTGGACGGTCCTTGCCGTGTGCTCCACGGCGAGCTCCTTCGTCTTCGCTCGGATGAGCCAGTCGTCCAGATAGGGGTAGACGTGGATCCCCTCTAGGCGCAGCCGCGCCGCCACCGGTGCGAGGCACTTGGTGAACACCCTGGGTGACGACGTCAATCCGAAGGGAAGGGCTCTGAACTGGTAGTGACGCCCTTGGACCACGAATCTGAGAAACATTCGGTGTCTCTTTAGGATGGGGATATGGAAGTAGGCATCCTCCAAATCCAACGACGACAGGAAATCGCCCTCCTCCAGTTCACCCAGGACGTGTTGGAGGGTGACCATCCTGAACTTCTGTGCCTTGATGAATTTGTTCAGTCGTCGTAGGTCCAGGATGGGACGCCATCCTCCCGTCTTCTTCTTCACGAGGAAGTATCTTGAGTAAACTCCAGAGCCCCGAAGCCTCTTTGGGACGAGCTCGATGGCGCCCTTCCTGAGCATCGCCCTTACCTCCAAGAGAAGTTGAGGGACGTGATGTTCCTTCCTGGCCACAGGGGGGACGCGCGGGCACCTCTTTAGAAACTCGAGCGCGTGACCCTGAGCCAGGGCGTCCAGCACCCAACGGTCGGTGGAGATGGACTCCCACACGCTGACGAAGCTCGCCAGCCGGCCTCCCACCGGGGTGCTTCGGTGGGGGCCTGACCCCACGGCCGGTTCAGTCCTGCTTCGATGAGGCTTTGCCACCTTGTCCGCCTTGGCGACGACGGCGGGGTCCGCCCAACTTGCCTCGTCCCCTGTAGGCTTCCTGTGACGACGAACGGGCCGCTTGACGATAGGTGGAAAATCCGCCGCTGGAACCTTTGGAGGCACCCTGTTTGCCTCCGCTGCTCCGAAAGGGCGGCCGTCGTTGCTGGAGAACACCAAGAGCCCGGGCCGTCTCCGTGTCCGCCTTGATGGCCTGTAGGGAATCGTCCACTGTTTTCCCAAACAGGTTGCTCCCGTCGAACGGCATGTCCAAGACTCTGGTCTGCACGTCCTGACAGAAGTCAGTAGCCTTGAGCCATCCACGCCGCCTAAGGCACACGCCGTTGCCCAACTGGCGAAATCCAGTGTCCGCGATGTCCGTCGCTATCGTAATGGCGTGGTCCGACGCCACTTCTCCTTCCTGCAAGATCTCTAGGGCCTCCGCCCTCTTGTCTTTTAGGAAGTCCAGCAGGGGGGCGAGTTTGTACCACAACTCCCTGTCGTAGCGGGCTACGATAGCCAAGGTGTTGGCAGCCTTAATTGTCGTCGCTGCCGATGAGATGACTCTGCGTCCCATCGTGTCTAATTTCTTTCCCTCGCCGTCCGGCGGGGAGGTTGACGTAGAGGCCGCGCCCCCCCCCGCTTTCTTCCTGGCCGCCGCGGAGACGACCGAGTCCGGGGTCGGCTGTGCCCGAAGTCACAAGGGGGCCGCGTCCGGGACCCGGTACTTCTCGTACCGATCCCTTCTAGCCGGCGTTGTGGATGGGTTCTTGAGGAGGGCGAGACCCTCATCCCAGATATCGTCCAGTAGAGGTACAGCGAGGACCGTCTTCCTCTTGGTCTCGCGCCGTTGATAAAGGAAACCTTCCTTCTTCTTCTCTTCCGGGCAGAGCTGGAAAATCTCGGATGCCCTGGCGAGCATGGCGTGAAACGATCCAATCTCGTCGGGCGGGGAAGCCCGGGTGGGAGGTGACGACGGGAGATCCTCGTCGTAAACCTCGTCGTCAGTACCCGTCGCGCCCGTGTCAGTCCCCAAATCATCCCCACGTGTCGTGGACGGGGAGGAGGGCTGAGCAGGGCGCGAAGGTTGAAAAGGAGGTGGAGGATGAATCCTTCTTCTCTTAAGAGGAGGGCTCCCAGAAGGGCCTGGCTCCGGGTCCCCCGTCGGGAGCGGTTCCTCCGTTGGTGGTAACGGCAGTCTCGCCCTTATCTCCGACCATAAGGACTGTATAGCCAACAAAATGGCTGCCGAGTTGTCTTGCGGCACTGGTTGAGGGGGTTGCGACGGGCGATCAGGAGCCCCGTCGGCACCCTTGACGTTCTCGTCGTCTCCCACGTTGGGGTCCCTCCCGACAGGATGGTCTTCTTCCACACCAGCGCCGTGGCCTAAGACTTCGATCAGCTCCTCCACAGAGGTTGAAGCCGAATCCACGACGACCTCCTGCCCCCCCCTTTTTCTTCTCCGTCGGAGGTTTCACGGGGGTCCTGTCGATGGACATGAAAGAGGACTCCCTCCGCGGTGGCAGGGAGATTCTGGGCCCCGAGGTCGCCACCACTGGTGTAGCCTCCACAGGCTGAGTCAGGGCCGCCGCGACTGTCTCGATTGAGGCCTTGGCCGGATGGATCAAGGCTTTCACCACCTTAGGTGCGCTCACCGCCTTCTCCTTGGGGAGGGTCACCACCTCGCTCCCCCTCCGATGGGGCCTTCGAGCATGACCGGGGTCTCTCCAGGAGCTTCGCCGGGTGCTCGGCCTTCCTCTTACCCGAGCCAGAGCGTTGGCTCGTGGTTGATGGCGCCGGGGAGGATGCGCCCTGCCTGGCGCCCGTAGAGCCCG
Source organism: Ambystoma mexicanum (assembly GCF_040938575.1). Classification (NCBI taxonomy): domain Eukaryota; kingdom Metazoa; phylum Chordata; class Amphibia; order Caudata; family Ambystomatidae; genus Ambystoma; species Ambystoma mexicanum. The sequence continues at coordinate 410,965,321 of NC_090929.1, forward strand.
ACCGTTCGGCGCTCCCGGTGCCAGCGGACTCGCAGTGCTTGGCCTTCTGTTGGACCCCCGTCGCCGGGGTGCCCTCAAAGGTCTTAGAAGACCGCTCGGACTTCTTCTTCTTCTTCTCGCCTGACGGGCTCTTTCCTTCCAGCCAGTTGGCGAGACGCTGATGGCGGTCCTTCATGGTCCGCTCCGACATATTGCCGCAAAACGCACAGTCCTTCTCCACGTGCGTCTTGTCTTCATGCAGGCAGTAAAGGCAAAGGGAGTGTTCGTCCTCCTTAAAGACGTTCTGAAGCTGGCATCCAGGGCAGACCCTGAACAGCTTTCCGGGCGTCGAGCTTCCCTTCTCCTGGGCCATGCTCGAGAAGGGCCTGAGAAACTTCTGGAGTCCTCCAAAAGCGTGGCTCGACGAAATCTTCACCCTTGAGGGGCGTAGAAGAATCCGACACGAGTCCCCGTTGATCGGATAAAGAAACGGTGGAGCTTGAGGCTCTTTTGACCGAAAAAGAGAACATTTTCCTAAAAAAAAGCGCAAAAAAAGCACTAACGCTCGAGAGCAATAGCACGAGGATCCCAACACTTAAACGTGCGGTAAAAATCTGAAGATGGCTGCCAGAGGCGGGGCTTAGGGAGAGGGCAGTCATTGGCTGTGGTCAGTATGACGCAGAGATCAGTGATTGGTTACTACTACGAAAGACAGATCAGAAACGAAACTGATACTGATTTTTCTTTACCGAGGATTCTCAGCCTGACGACGGGGAATATTCATGAGCATGTGAATCCATGCCAGACCCCATGCTGGAGAAAAAGGGTATCCAAAGGAGCAGGCCTGCACATCTTAATGCGCGGGTTAACTGCTCGTGGTGTCGTGGTGTCAGGGAGGGTGTGAGTAAAGAAGGGATGATATGCTTCTTCACAGAACTAAGAAGAGAGATTGATTGACTGACGGGCTTTTTCGCTTTGAGGATATCCCCACCGCCCCCAAAGTCGGAGTTAGGCACCGACTGTTAGTGAGTATTTTAAAATGATTTGCTGCCTTCTTAAGAATATTCTTAAAGAGCAGCTGGTCGTCAATACGAGAAGCATCTTGTACTGCACAACAGGTGTGGCGTTTACAAAAATATTGTAATGCTCTGCCTCATAAGTAGACATCAAGTCATGCATCCGTGATCCGTGTCCTGGGAGGCAGGATCTTATGAGTAGTCTCCTTGGTCAGGGATATAATATAATTCTTCATCTTGATCATACTGATCATCTTGAAATATACCCCTTGACGGGTCAGTCAGTTTGGGTTCCGGAGAGGTAATGTGAAAAACTGGGGTCTGGAGTCTAGGTAACAAAGGGCCTAGGGACCTCATCAAGGGAGAGAGTCTGCTAAGGGAACCTGCAGAAGAAATCAAACTCTTACCCCTTCATACACTCCTCAAACCTTTCTCTAGTCCAAGTCCCTGTAGGTGGGGTTTCACAGAGAGGAAAAACAACCTCCTCTTGAACCTCTTGTGACCCTGTAAGGACTGTGACAATAGGGAAGAGGCTTGGACATAACCCCAAGGTAAAACTGGAGGATCCTGGGGGCCAGAATCATGGAATCAGGATGTGTGAGGGCTTTGGACAACTTCAGGCAATTATTTAGGGTGTGTTTTAGCAGATGACACGAATTTTGACGTCGGAAACAGCTGCCGAAGACTCGGGGGGAGCACCCTGGGTCATCTAAGACTTTGAACCATGCGCTAAATGCAGGAGGCGAAAGCGCAGCAGGTCGAGAATAAGAAGGTTCCCCAGTTTTCGCCCAAGATTTTGGCGGGTCTGCAGAGGCAATCAGCTTCTTTGACAGTACCGTCGAGGGATACTTGGGGGGTCTTTGCCTTGGTGTGAGCGTATGTGCCCGTCACCATTGGGTAATGTCCCTGTAGCAGTACGTGCGGCATGCCTAGTGGGGCTGGGAACGGGCACTCGGGAGTCGGAGGAATCTGCAACAAAGTCTTCGTCCTCCGAACTGGAGACCGGGCTGCTGGAGGGTTCCTCTTCTGATGCGACAGCGCCAGTGGTGGAATGGGATTCGGCCTGCATGGCGTAGGCCGCCCTCCGCTTAGTGCGCCATTCTTTACATGTTTCAGACAAGGGAAGAATAGGAATAGGCATTCTGTAATGGAGGAGAATATCAAGAAGAAAAACTCTACATACTTCGAAAAGCCGAAGACTGATGGTGAAGGCCGGAGCCAGACGTCGAATGTTCAATCACTGAAGTCTTTGGAGGTGAGCTGGAAACGGCTGTCGAAAAACATCGTAGTGGTGCGTCGAAGACGTAATAATATAAATATTAATAGCTAGCAATAAATCTCATAGTCACGAGCTGTGCATTAATGCGACCGACTAGAATGGCGGGAAAAAAAACAAATCTTGGGGACCTCGACGTGTGAGGGATCATTAGGTACACTACCTGTCACAGTAGGGATAGTGTTACAGATACACCCAGATCGACGTCCCTTTTCCGATTTGCAAAAAAAAAAAAAAAAAGAACAGATGCAATACTCCACGATTGCCACTAGATGTTGGACTCTATGCACAGCATGTGATTCTAAGCAGATTCAGAACCATCAGAAATGCTGGTACTGACGCCCTGTTCAGAGTGGGACATGTAATGGCGCAGAGCGGAGCCAATGTAGAGCAGCCAGCACTGTGCGCCTCCCCCCGGTACAGCAATTTCCAAGGTTCGCTGGGGGTAGACTATCAAAGAAGAAGAATCTGTGAGAGGAAGGAATCCATTACTTTTAATTCATTCATTAATTACAACTTCTCCACCTCTCGAGAATCCAAGGATTCCAGCCCATAGGTGATGGGGATCCCCTTCATCATTGAAAATCTGGACCATTTTACCGAAACAGATTGGCCCCTATGAGCTGGAGTCAACTCCAGTGAGGTAAACTCCAGTATGGTATCACCGAGGATGCCCGAATCGGAGCTGGTCAGCTAGAGGGCAGCAGTCTCGGGTGTCTGCAATGGAATCTATCCAAAAGGCATGCATTTGCAGTCCAAAGAGGTGCCTCTGCCAGCTTGTCTAAGCGCAGTGAGCCCTTGCTCTGTGTGATTAATCTGAGGTTATCATACCAAAGACCCTGGCCTGGGACCCCTCTCATGTGGCCAGGGAAAGGCAGCCGCTTCCTGATCCTGCCCTTGGGGGTGGTGTTCTGCGGGAGGATCACATGGGAGGGGACTCAGGTTAGGAGAATTGGGAGAACCCTCTAAACGTCCTGTGTGACTCTACGGTCTTAATGGCCTATTGCAAAGTCGAAATATGTGAAGAAAAGAAGAAGAAACCCATTGGGGACGCCAAGTCCCATAATGCCATAGGTACTGGGACAAGGAAGAGGGGCTCAGAGGCACATAACTGAAGTAAGCAGTCTAGTGTTCCTGGCAACCTACACCTGAGAGGGAATTTTGACTATTTAAATCCCACTCAGGTGCAGATCAGGAGGAGTAACAGTGGTAGTAGCAGAAGAAGCTATCAGCGGCCATGTAAGCAGCAGGGGCAGAGAGTCAAGGACGCGGGACCACTATCTGTAGCGGTTGATGCAACTGAGAGGGTCGTGAGAAGGCAGAGCCCGAATTGCAGAGTTTGCTCAGCGGGAAGCCCTGCTGTTGCAGATTACCCGGTAGGAGAGACGCGCTCTCCACGCCGTGTGCCCGGCCGTGGTGGCTGGCAAGCACCAGGGAGCGAAAGGAGCAATGTAGGCTCTTGTTTGGGAAGGCACAAGTCACGGCACTGCAACCACATCCAACAAACAGAGAAAAAGTGGCAGAGGGACACGCGGACGTGCTGGGAGAGACCGTTGAGTTGGTCTCTGACAGATGACACTGGGGGCGCTCCGTAGTGTACCGCTGACTGCTTATAGACTATTTGAATATCGAACTAATGAAAGAAAGTGTTTTCGGCCCAAAATTCATGGGAAGAGGAAACAAGAAGAGAAAGTTTATAACCATCAATACCCAAGTAAAGAGGGAGTGATATTTAAGAAAGGCTTTGACTACCCACTGCCCAAGGAACGAGGGGTCAGTAGTGAAAGCTATGTTACCATTGGCAAAGTAAAGAGGGTGCAATAGTAAACCAAATCTATACCAAAACTATACCCAGCATTGCCAAAGTAAAGAAGAAGCAATATATGACAAATAACAACAAGCATTGCCTAAGCAAAAAAATGTTTATTGGAAGAAAAAGGGAAAGCAGCTTTCTTGAAGAGAAACACCTGAATAAAAGACATTTCCAACAAACACCTGGTGTGATAGTGGAAACTCAAAGGTGGCAGGAAAGTGGCCCTCCTTGTGGAGAGTAGCAAGGGGGAGAGGAACGCAATCTGCATTGCATGTGGCCAATGAATCAGTAGAACAAATAGCATCAATGGGTGTTGTATCCTTATGGAAGAAGTTCTGAATGTTACTGTTATTGAAAGTCAAAGACTTTACTGAAATTTTGAAGTAAACCAAACCGCAGACTACTTGTAGTAGTGTTACGAGTTTCATCTTGGCGGGAGAGTACACCAGGAAAGGGATTGTTCAGTATTGCATTTTGTTGAAAGGTTTTGGTGGAAAGAAAGTGGCAAGGTCTGTGAAGATCTGTGGTAAAAAAAACATTGTTATATATAAAGAAGAAGTGTGTAGTAGTTGTCTTTCTCAAGAAAAGAGAAATTATATTGAATTATTCATTGGAAGAGTGAAGACAAAGACCTTTGGATTGATAAAAGAAAACCTGCAGGAACTTTATGTTGAAGAGTATTGAATTTTGTTTGATTATAAGACAATCACGACGCCAAGTCAAACCCCACAGAAGTAAAGGAACTAAATACTGGAAACAGAACTTAGCTATTGGAAGAAACCTTTGTGTCTTACCTTTCGAAGTAGAGCCTGATTACTGTAGTGAACTTTATTCACTGGATCTTTTATTTAGAAATTCTATTGTGATCTGGGGCAAGGGGATCTGACCATGGTTACAAGAATAGTTGGTTCTATTTTGTTGAATCTGAACAGCCTTATAAACACTTGAAATGTTTTTGTTGTATGTATGAGTAGGAGAGACAGATACCTTTTTATGTTAAGAGCGTTTTCCTTTAGTCTTAGTTTCATAGGTAGGGAAACCCACGTTCGGTTAGGAAAAGCGAGGTGTTTATCGCACCTTTTGAGTTAATAAATTGGCTTCTTGTGAAAAATCTTATCAAGTTGTCATCCTTGCATTCCTGACCCCTCACATCTGACACCGGGTTCTTGGCAAAGATGTCAATAATCGGTTTACCAGAAATCTTCCAAATACTCCAGTTTAGCAAGTGGAGAGGGGTATGGTAACATCAATGGTGGTGAAACTGTAGAATATTCTTCATCCTGGGAAGGAGAGTAATGACCATTTTTTTGGGAGAATGAGGATGAAGAATGAGATGTAATCGGTACCCCCAAAGCAACACTGCTCAACCCCCATCTCCTCTGTCGGGCAGCCTTCCTGGGAGGGAGCTTGAAAGCAGGAGACTTGGAGGGGGTGCACTTTCCGCCCTCGTACAGAAAGGTGCACGATCCAGCGTCACACTCCTGGAGGGCCTTTCCATGCATGTAGTGGCACAAACCACAGCCTTCTGTATTGTGATCCTCCATCAGGTAGCAATGGTAAATCATAAGGGAGTTGGTGGTGGATAATTGGCTCCAGCATTCTCTAGAAAGCACAATGCCTACCTTGGGATTCATCATGATGCAGTATTTAAAGAGAAATGCTAGTGGTGTTCCCGAGTAGTGTAATGAGTGAGTGGAAAAAAGGAACTGCGGTCGTGGGCGCCAATGTAAACTGCTCCCAACATCACGCCTGGTTTCATTCGCATACATTGGAGTCAGGCAGTGCAGAGCAAGAGCCGCATGGCTCCCCCCCCCCCCCCCGAGTGGCTGATAAAGTTTCAGAAAGCAGCTGGCACCATCCAAGAGGAAAAATCTGTGGGAGGAGGAACACTTTATAAAATGCATTCACTTAGGGGCTGGCTTAAAGTAGCCCACCTACCACACTCCAGGCAGTGCACAAATGTTTTGGCAGCCAGCCAATGAGGCTGGCCCTTAAACCCACCAAACGCCTAGGTACTTCTACACAGGATGTACTTTGTGAAGTCTGGTGGACTTTAAACTGGTTGTCGCCAATTTAAACAATAACCCAGGGTAGCATTGTTGGCTCAGGTTGAGCCGACGTTCGCAAAACAGCGATTCTTCATGGTGCACACAGACTAAGGAATGGCCAAAAATAAAAAGGGTGGGAGCAGGGCTCAATAAATACATTAGTATCACAGTGGCTACCATATAGGTGCAGTTGGCTACTAATGCAGTAAAAGTGGCAACAAACCTGGTGTAGCAAAAACTAAATCACAGCTTCCAACCAGCATACTCCACAACATACTTTCCATTTGATCGAATCAAGCTGGAACCAACATGAGGGGCTTATAAATCATACCTGCCCTGGTAGGCACACAGGTTGCTATGAGCAACACGATGGAAAAATTGTTTTAGGGACAGAAGGTCCTCTAGTCAAAAAAGAAAAGTCGGAAAGCCATGGAATCCATCAAAAAGGTAAGGGACCCAGAAGGTTAGGGAGCAAGAACCCCAAAATGAAATTCTCTAACAGTTGCCAGACTCTCTAAGGGATAAAGAGCAGCAGCAGAGCAGTCAATGCTTTACTCTCAGGAGGGGAGCAAGGTGGGGAAAATGTACAGGTTTGCACACAAGAACACATAATAACAGAATAGCCATAGAGTATACCGAGTATATACTGACATGCGATGCCAACCCCAAGGCAATCTAAACTCACTCTTTACTCCTAGTAAAACCAACAACTATTAACTGTACTCGTTTAGCTAGTGACCTTGTTGAATACTTTGCTTCCGAAATCTCCACAATCAGGGAATCTCTCTGCACCCTCGTCTTACTCCTGAAACGTCTCTCATGAATGTCTCCAACTTTACTGCCTCCACTAAACAGTCCAACCTACCCGCTATCCTAATCCTCCTTGATGTATCTGCTGCCTATCTCCTAAATAATCTCTCTCTGCTTGAGATTAGCAATCAAGCACTTTCCTGGATTGAGTCCTACCTGGCACATTTTGAATTCTTTGTTTCCTGGCAAAACACCACTCAACTTACTCATCTTACTGTTGGTGCTCCACAAGGCTCTCTCTTGGGTCTCCTCCTGTTCACATGGTACACTTCTGCTCTGGGGCAGTTATCGCCTTCTTTGGGTTCTCGCACTAACTCTTCGCAGATGACACACAAATCTTTTTCTCGTTTCCTGAATTCTCCACTGACCCATCTACCAAAATCTCGGACTGTCTCTCTGCTATTAAATACTGCATGGCCTCATGCTTTCTTATGAACTACTCCAAAACTGAGGTGCTTTTCTTTCCTGCCAAATCCTCTCTCTTTTCTTCCCCTGCCTATTCGGTTCCCATTGGACACTCTTCCCTACTCTTCTTCAGCTAAATACCTTGGTGTCATCTACAACAATTCACACACATTCTCTACCAGCCTCTTTAAAACACCAATGGTTGATCGCCTCAACCTCCTAAATAGCAGAAAAATCGGGCACTGCCTTCCTTTCAAATCTGCCAAACATCTCCTAACCACTCATGTCTTCTCTAAAATGGACTACAGTACCAGTATCCTCTTTGGTCTTCGAAAGTATGCATTCTATCCCCTTGACAAGATAATTAACTTTGCTATCAGGACTCCTTTTGAACGCCCACGACTTCACTCCTATCGCCAGCAGGCTGGCTAGCTAACTATGTAAAACAGGGCCAAATTCAAATTTCTCCTACTAGTGCATAAATCCATCCATGGTAAGGCACCAACATGTCTATCAACCCCTACAAATCTTCTTGCAGCTTTTGCTTTGCCACTTCCACCACCCTTGTGTCACCTTGCCCACCCTGTGCTACCGCTCGATTCCGCTCTTTCACTCTTCTTGCTCTGCTTACTTAGAACTACCTCCCATCTGCAATTCTAAATACGGACCACATAGATGTATTCAAAAGCAAATTGAAAGCCCACCTACCTGCTTCTGAGCTATACTCTTGACTCATTTTCCATATTCTTATAAAGATCTCCGGAGCTGGATGCTCATCCAGCCTCCAATCGGACACTATGCCATTCAAACATTTGGCAGCCACAGGTGGTCTCCACATTCAAACCTTCCCTACCACAACGTATGATATGAAATCTGCAGAGAATGCCAGAGACCCATTTGTCCATCGTGCCATATCTGGTCACTGCTGTCCTGAGCCCCCAACCTGAAGTGTCTGGCGGACATGCTCATATATGGCATACACTTGTTTTCACGCTTACCAGGAAAACACAGCAAAACTAAAGCGGTGATGGCTGGAAGGTTTAGAATTAATCTGAACCTCTGGCATTGCTCTGGGCAACTCTCCAGACCATCGCTCTTTGCCTGCGAAGCCATTACAAAAGGGGAAAGACCATATGCAAATCAGGCTTGGTCCCACCCCAAAAGGGGAAGTCCAAAACAAACTGCTTGATCACATCCCTACTGCACAAGACCACAGGCATCCCCAGACATGTTTCAGCCTTGTTGAGCCTCATCTGTGGGGAGTAGCTTGGGTCTCTAGGCCCAGCAGGCACGGGACCCACGTACCAGGAAAGCTCAGCCTTGTGTAGAGTCTCATTGTACTTCAAATCCTTGTTGACATTTTTACGTGGCCATGCAAGGAAACAGCCTTTGTTCCCTGAAAACAAAATGGCTTTAGCACCATGTAACCATCTAACACCACAAAGAATTTGGCAACAGCCAGTGAGTTAATACCAAGAGTCGAGTAGAACAACCTGCACAGAGAAACAGGGAACTTTTTGGGTTGCCAGACCTGCAACTGTTGGGAACATCCAGGGATACAACAATTGAGTTATATCACCAGTGAGGCACTGGAAAAGCGGTCATTGAAAGATGCAGAGAAAAAGCAAAAATCACAATTTTACTTATGCTGATAACACCCTACCTAGCAATAGATCTTTTTGGTTCTGTGTCAAAAAGACCACTTGTTTTTTTTGACGATTTGCAGAACATTTTATTTTCTTGACAACTATTTTTTTCCTATTTAGATCTAAAGTGGGGGAGCCCCTTGCCCAATGCCCCCAATGTTCCTTATCCCAAACTTTCCTGGGTACTTCTCTGCACTTTGCCCCATATTAGTATTATTAAACCTTTTTTACTGCCCTTCGCCTTACCCTATTTCTTTAGTCATGTCAGAAAAGCTGTTGTCAAGAAAGTTTGTTTTTTTTGTCAGTCTGAGTGAACACCATTTTTAAGGTAAGAAATGTAAGCATTATTTTTTATCACACATTAACAGTGCCTATGCATTTTGATGGGCGTCTCAAAAAGTCCAGCCTTTAAGGTCAGCATTCCAATCACCTGCTGATAGTTAAGTTTGAACACTAGGTAATATCTCTGCCTTTCCTCTTTACAATTTCTCTCCTTCGAATCAAGGATCCGATTTAAATTAGCTGCTTTGGGTAAAAGGATGTGTTTGAACAGCAAACTTTGTAAATGACAGTTAAACTACAGAGAGGCGGTGGCTCTTTATCTGGGGTCTGCAACCTTTGTCGAATTCTTTACGGTTAGCCAACCTCTCTGCTTTCTGTAAAGAATTGAAAATGCATTTATTAACTAAATAGATCCTATTGGGCATATGATGGTGTCCTTTTTTTTCCTTTTTCTTTTTGCATAGTTTCTTGCGAAACTTATTTTTACAAAACTTTGCATTTACCTCTTTCACACACATCAGAACATTTCCACATCTTAAGAAAAAAAAAAGAAAAAAAACGTTGTGAAAAACAATAGTATTATTGTTTTATACATGTATTGTGTCAAGAGTGATGTTTGCAATCAGCACACTGATTATTTAAGGGTTTTATCTGGTTTATTATTGTACTTTGAGATTTGTATTTTACAGTGCTTTGTAGGCCCTTCAGCCCATGGCCACACTTAATTGAATGCCTAGAATCAAATTTTAATAGAAACAAACACCCAAAACACTGCTTTATAATAGGGAAACCAGTCTGCATGCCCAAGTTGCAGCCCTACTGAAGAGGTCCTACATTTGGCAGACCAAAAATGCACGCCTCCTAAAGAGTACTCCATTTGCCACACACAGTTTTTGCCCCTCCCTATCTGCCAAAGAAAAGGTTCAACCTCAGATGAGGACTCCCTCATTATCCTTAACAAACTAGGCACAGTGCTCTAGAAGAAGCAGCAGCATTTGCCACACCAGAGTCCCACCTGAAGGACTGATTACCATCCTCCATATCCAAGATTCCTACACCTTCTCACCCACCACCCTCCTGCAAAGCCGCATACGAAAAGAAGCCCATTGTGAAAAGGACTGCATTCCCATTTATCGCAGTGCAGAAAAGCCATTTCTGACTATTTCTCCCCTCCACCCGCCACACAGAAGATGCGTCCTTCCTAAAACGGTCCCAACATGCATCGACTGCACCCAAGATGAAGCCCTTGTATATAGGACCACTATGCCCATCCCTATCACCATCCACCCTAATGAAGGTGGACATCTGCATCACCAAAGAAGCACCTATGCCAACTTGAAGAACTCTACAGCATGTGTATAACGATTCAGAATATTAAGTATTTGATCCGACAAACATTTGATTACATTTGCACTTTTAAACAAAAGTAAATACAGAGCCAAACTGTTAACTACTTTTGACAACACACATGCACTTGGTGTCTTCAGCCGGAGGCTCTGCCAGAATTTGTTTTGCCCTAGCTGTAAATCTGAAAACGGACGATTCTTCCCAAACCTCACCTTATATTTAATATTGTTGCTGATTAGTTGATTTCCCTTCATGTACTCCTTTTCGTTTGGCCGGTTCTCTGTCACTACAGGGAAGGCATGATGAGCTGTAGTACGCAGAATGCTGACCAACGATTGGATGCGCGTATGTGGGTAGATGTAGGTAAGATTAGGTTCCATGATATCACTGGCTCGGAGCCTGTCAAACAACGAAAATCAAAGGCTAAATGTAATGAGCAATTTGGCTATGCAAGAGAACCAAGGTAGAACCCTGCCAAGAATAAACAGGCTGCCACCACAAGGGATCAAGATAGCAACAAGAAATGGGAAACAGAAAACTAGGGAACAGATCAGGAAAGATTTGGGAACAGGATTAGAAAAGCAGTCAACATGTATTAAGGGGTTGAAAAAGATCGTGATGAACAAGGGCATTTTAAGGCAGCAGGCATAAATGGGGGAAATGGGACCAGGAGAAACTGGGATAGAAAGGTGGAGTTTGGAGCAGCAGGACTGACATGCTTGGGGTGATGGGCATGGATGAACGGGGCCAGCCATAAATGGTTGGGCAGCAAGATCAGAAACTGACCAGAATGGACAGCGGAGGGATAACACATGGGCAGATAGACGGCACTACTGAGGAGAAGCAACACAGTGGTGCTGGAGCTGCTGGCACAACTAAGGAGATGAAAAGCAACAGCTTTGTGGAGAGCAAATGAGATGGCGTGAAGCACAAATGGAGAAACCGACCACACAAGACTCCGGCATCAGCAAATGGAAGCAGAAGTGCGAAACTGAGCAGAAGCATGCAAGGTGGCTGAGAGCAGGGATACATGCAAAGCACTAACCATTATTACAGAAATGGTGAACTGGGTGCCGAAACGGTTGGAGGGCAATAGGCACAAAAAAAGAAAGCTCCAGCCACGATAATATGGGTAATTAAAGTATATGAGAAGGCAAAACGTGTGAACTGGAAAGGATACAGACTAGAAAGGTACTGAGCATAATCACATGAGTAGCAACAGCAAGGAGGGCCCTAGAGAATCAAGGCAGGATGAACTGGGGGTAGGCGCATAGGCATAAAGCAATTATTTCTGAAGAGACCGGCTAGGCAAACTGGATTGCAGGAGTACAATTGCATTTTGCAGGCACAACCATAGAGCACATACAAATAAAATACTGAGAAGGATGGGTCAGGAGTAAATAGGTTAGTATTCTTGGAGAAGCCTCCTAGGATGTACTGGGAACAAGTAGAGAGGATTGAGCCTCCCATGTGGGGTTCATTCTCTTCCCAACACTGCAATGTTAAATTATTAGTCTCACTTGTCCACTTCCACCTGAGTTTCCCACTCCAGCAGGGGCACACCACGCAGTCCAACATAGATATCGTAAATGCCCTTGTTAAATAAATCACCCGTCCATTTTGCTACCTGTTGAAGAATAAAGAGTAAGTCAAAGTTCTGGGCATTGCTTGTTTCATCAAACTAGAAATATGGAGGCAGACATCTTACTACTCTTAGCACCTTTCAAGCCCTGATTCAAATGCAGCAAAACCAGAATCAAACATTACTCACCATCAGAGTGAGCATGATGGGCAGCCCATAGGTTATCTCATTGGTGGATTCGATGAGAATGATGGTCAGGCTAATCGTCATGCGGACCACACCACCAAGAAACGCAGCTGCTCCAATCAAGGCAAAGGTCCCGGAATAAATGTGATCCAGCCCAATGTAACTGGTGGAAAGAGGGCAGGTTAGAAGAAAACAAAGTGACAGAACAGCTCTTAGAAAGCATGCAACAGAAGGAAAGACAAAAGAGCAAGTGAGCCAGACATGGCCCAGAATGGAGTGCACACAATTAAGAAGCATGCATCAAAGAGAGGCCATTAGAATGATAGGCTGAGAGACTAAAATTTGCATTTACAGACAGTAGGACTTGAACATGTCAGTCCGGGGACATTAAACGATTCAATGTAAAAGGATCAAAGAGGTACACCTTGCATAGCCATGATGGAAAGTGATCACAGCTAAAACAAATTCATGGAGAATCTTATGTCTGTGTCCAAGGGTTGCACATGTCCCTGAACAGCGCTTAGCTGCAACAAACGTACTGTACTCTGCTTCCACAAACCTATTTGCAAATCGAAGTATCTTTGTATTATGTTATATTTATTGTGCGTGACTAGACACATATGTTAGGAGGACAAGTTATCCACCAGAGTGATTCCTGTACTAGTAGTCTGTAGTGACCCTTCATCCATACCCATAGGCTATGCTATGGGCAGTGTTAGGGAGAATTCTCAAAAATGTGCTAATTCCCTTCACCTTAGAGACCCCCAGCAACTTTGCTGGATTTTTGAGGACTTGATTTTTTTTCCTGGAAAGAGTGTGAGCCTTGTTCTTCCCCACTCTAATGTATTTTGATGTATGTTTTACTCTTGTGTTCTTAGATTATGGAGTTTTAAGATAACTCCATAGGCATCTTTTCATGTGTGTTACAGTGCAGTGACAGGGATGTCTTTTTAGACTTCCCAAAGGTTTAAATACCTTCTCTGGGATAAACTACTGTTTCTCAGAGAATGTAAGGTTAAATTGACTTTACTAGTCTTTTTAAATTCCTAGACCCAGGACACACTATCTTCCTATAGAGGTTACCTAGTATCCCCTGTTTCTAGAAACTCATGTAGCAGTCAAATGCTACCCTTTTCTATCGAAATGGCTGGTGGCAGAGGTTTTAGAAAAAACTACCATGATTTTTCCTGACCACGAACACCGGTAGCTAAAAATCACGGGAGCCATGTTTTTCAAGATGGCGCCTTAAGCCCCTTTTTTTGTTTAAACAGGTCCCGGTCTTCTTTTTGCGCCATTTCCTTTTGGAAAGGTCCTTCTAGAGTTTGTCTCTGCGCGCCAAACCAGGTTTGGTCCCTTTGTTTCCATGCCTTTGGCGGGCTTCAGGACTGAAGACCGCCTCTAGCGTCTGGGCAGGAAGTGAGGGAGGTGCCCGAAACTCCCTGTGCTTAGTCTCCTGGGAGACCCAAATGCACTCTGGCGTGATTGGCTGACTGTCTGGCAAGGACAGCCACCCTGCTGGGTGAGTGGCAGTTAGGCTGGAGTGAATGGGAGAAAACTGTTTAAAAGGCAAGACTCCTGGACTGGAAAGCAGAGTCGACCACTGGAACGAAAGAACCGAAGAAAAGCTGGAAGAGGACGGCTGCTGCAATTCCTGGACCAATGGTTTGCCCGGTGAAGCCCTGCTGCGGTCTGAATGACCAAGTTCATCTCGACAGAGAAGCCCCTTCAAGGACGACTTCTCCCTCTGAGTTGGTGGGACCAATCAACTCGTAGGCCACCTGGCTACCATTCTAGAAGCCGGTTAGGATTAACCAAGGGGAAGGACACCAGCTTGTGTACTTGATGAACAGCTACTCAAACTGAAGTGACTCCATTTTGTCAGTGTTTTCCGACGATCCCGCGCATTGCAGGAGTCCCCCGATGTCCTCCCTCTTGTCCCCACGACTGAGGCTCAGGAACAGCGAGATCTGCAGGGACTGCCAGGAACAAACATCTTCAGCTGCATCTTTTGCTTCATACTAAGGTACTTTGCCAACCCGATTGAGAGAACGCTTCTCTTGCGGTGCAAGTTTGTGGAACGTTCCCAACTTGCAGGCCTAATCAGCTTGTGACCCAACATATGATTCTTTTTTTTTTTCGTACAAACTACTTTTGAGAACTTTGGCAAAGCCTTTACCGTTTACTTCAAGAACTGCTCTTTCCTATCAAAGACACTAGTCCATTGACTTTGGCCTATGCCTATTGAACTGAATCGAGTCCTCTAGTAAACCTTAACTATTTGCACTGCCTAAGAAAGTATTTGTGATCTATTCTGCTAACTTGTGCCTTTTTGCTCCCATTGAAAGTAACTGAAATGCCATTTTGCTCCAATTTCAGGGGAGCCTAATCTGTTCAGAAACTTATTGGTTTGCTTTTGGAGTGTGTGTGTATAATATTAAGTTGCCTTCTTCTAGTGAATGTTTTCTAAATGATTGTAATAAATTAATAAGTGTTTTACCAAGAAACCTTGAGTGTAAGTATCTACTTGAACCATTGTGATTGTAAGACCTCTGTGTAATCTCTTGTACTGCTCACATTCCCTCTTGAGATAAGCCTGGCTGCTCAGCTCGCTACCACAAACCTGTGTAGTACAGACGTGTACCAAAGGTTGGTTTTTGCTTATACCTGTAGTCCTAATTGTATGTGGTGGTCCCAGAGGGTATTGCATGCAATTCTGCCTAACAGGCAGGTGTTAGGAAAAACTTTCTTTTTGGTGCTTTCCTTCCATAGACTTCTATGGGACATCCTTTTGACTGCTGACCTGACTTTAAGGTAAGTAAAGCCTTCTGCTTTCCCTTCCTGGTCGTTTTGCTCATTCGTACGTGGAAACTAATTAGTCCATAAGACTATCAGTGCTGGAGACTATGGGCCTCATTACAAGTTTGTCGGTATTGTGAGAAACCTGAAGGTGTCTCACTTGCTAGTCCCCGGGGATCTGTCATCCAGGTGGCCTGGACACGGCCATCGCTATTGGTGTAACGCTCACCTGATTCTCGCAGAGGCGCCGGTCTTGACTGGGCGACTACCGTATCTTCAAAAGTGATGTGCACCACCCGGTTGGCTCTTTGGGCTGGACCTCTGTGCACTATATGCCTGACTCGAAGAGTAAGATGTCTGCAGATAGAAAATATGGGATTAATGAACTGGGGTTATTGGGGTGTCTCTATCTCTTTCCTTTTCTCCTCTCCTGTAGAACCCCAAAGGTTAACGCTCTCACCTTAGGTAAGTGAACGCCGAGCTCTCCATCTGCCTCGGGGCAGGGTGCTGTAACCAGTTTCTTCACTGGATAGGTAGCGCAGGCCTCTTGACTTCAGAGGACTGCTGTCGGTCGTTTACTTCACGAACGGTGAGTTCCGAATATTTCAAATGTCTTTAAAAGTCTTTTGTAATGCTGTCTCTTATTTAGCAGGGTTCCGGCGATGGCGGTTGACTGGCTGAAGTGAGTTGAGGATGGACCCGTATGCTGAATAGAAGCGCCTGGAAGCGCGTAAGTAAGCGCTTGTTGCTTGCTTCACGATGCGCACTAACTGTCCTTTTATTTTGCAGGTACCAGTTCGGAGCTGCTGAAGGATGCCGGAATGCCCACTGAGTTCGGCGTGGATGGAGTAATGGCACGTGAGTATTGAACGTTACCCAATGTCTTTAAACGCACCTTTTTTTGTCTTACAGATGCGGGATGCAGCGCCGAAGGCCTCCGGAGCGTGCGAAGAGTTGGTAAGCTTTTGTCTTTCAGATGCCGGAATGCAGTGCGATGACCTCCGGAGCGCGTGATGAGTAGGTAAGCCTTTGTCTTTCAGATGCAGGAATGCTGCGCGAGGCGTTGATGACAGCCGATGGACCAGGTAAGAGATGCGCTGTCACTGAAGACCGTAGTGCTAACCTGTTCTTTCTTGTCTTTATAGATGTTGCTGAAGACTGGATTCAGGATGGTAAGCCTTTTACCTTTAGGCCCAGGATCAGATGCAGAAGACACGATGAGCGTTCTGCTGCAGAGGATGCAGAATAACACAAAGCAAGATTCATCCATCGGGTGTGGTTTAAATAGCCTCCTGTAGTGCTTAGGTGTCTCCTTCCACAGCCACGCCTAGGTAAGAAAAGAGTTCCTGCTTTCCAGAAGAGTTCCAGTGTTCTGAACCTAGGGAGTGGCTCCTGCCCCACCCAACAGGAAAAGTAGTCCCAAACAGAAGAGGATCAGGGGTTCAACTGGCAGGTAAGTAAGCAGCATGGTCTGCTGCAGGTAAGTCCACCCAAGCATTATGAGCCCGGCGCTTGCAGCGCTGGGACTGGGCATATTTATGAGCCTGGCGCCACTGGCGCCAGGACAGGGTCCAAAAGGTCTCAATTGGGACTGGCTGGCACTCGGAACCTGGGTTATGGGTCTGCTTCCAAGGGAGTTGAGTAAGTCCTGGCCTTTTGGAAGCAGAGATCATGACAGTACCCCCCCTCAAGGCCCCTCCCAAACCGGGCTTCCCCAGGGGTTTTGGCTTGTCGGGAACTGTTTGATGAAATCTTTTGATTAGACGAGGAGCGTGGACATATTCTGCAGGTTCCCAGGATCTTTCTTGAGGGCCGTAGCCTTTCCAGTCAATTAGGTAAAATAGCTTAGATTTGGAGATCTTGGAGTCCAGGATGCTTTTGACTTCAAACTCGAGTTCTCCATCAACTAGGATAGGTTTTGGGGATTTAGTTAGTCGGGTTTGAGGTTGCACAGGTTTTAAAAGAGAGACGTGGAAGACCAGATGTATCTTCATGTGAGGGGGCAAGTCCAACTTGACCGCTACTGGGTTTACTATGGTAGTGATGGAATAGGGACCAAGGTATCTTGGGTTGAATGTGCGTGGTCCTTTTAGAGGTAGATATTTGGTGGATAACCAGACTTGATCTCCTACTTGATATTGGGGGGCTTCCTTCGGATGTTGATCTGCTCCTTTCTTGTATTGTTCCTTAGCCCTTTGAAGGTGAGAAACGGCTTCCGTAAAAGCTTGGGTGATTGTAGAGTGCAGGTAGTCTACTGCTGGTGTTCCAAGATCTTGGGGTGGATCCAACTCTGAGGTTCGAGGGTGACAGCCGTATAAAAGAAAAAACGGGGTTTTCCCAGTTCCTGAGTGGACAGAGTTGTTGTAGGCATATTCGGCTATCCAAAGGATATCTTTCCAAGTTTTTTCAGTTTGTTGCAGCATGCAGCGTAAATACTGTTCCAGAGTTTGATTGGTCCTCTCGGTTTGTCCGTCGGTTTGAGGGTGGTGACTGGTCGATAATCTCACATCAATTTGAGCCGGCCGACAACAACTTCGCCAAAAATGTGAAATGAATTGACTACCTCGATCCGAAATTAGCACTGAAGGAAAACCGTGCAGTCGGACAATGTTTTCGAGAAATTCTCGGGCCAGAGTTGTTGCTGTGGGCAAGCCTTTGAGTGGAATGAAATGCGCCATCTTGGAGAATAAGTCCACGATTACCAGGATCGTATTGTATCCGGAGCATGGAGGTAGGTCGGTGATGAAGTCCATAGAAAGCGTATGCCAAGGGCGAGGTGGGATGTCAATAGGGCGTAAGAGGCCGGCTGGTCTTTCCTTTTGACTCTTGTTTTGGGCGCATACTCCACAGGACATTATAAAGTCTCTGATATCTTTTTTCCAAGACGGCCACCAGAAGTAGCGCTTGATCTTTTCTGAGGTTTTGGCCATACCGGGATGTCCTTCCATTAGAGACTCGTGATAACAAGAGATCACCTTTTTCTGTAAATCTGTGCTGGGCAGGTATAATCGTTCTTGGAAATACAATAAGTTGTCCTTTACTGCAAAGTCCTTTCCGTGCAGATGCCAATTCTGTATTTCTGCTGGAGTTATAAGTTGCCTGGTTTTATCTTTAATTTCCTCTATGGATTGTGTGGTTATTACACCCAGAATTCTTTGTTCGGGAATGATAGGTACAGGTTTAGGGTTGGTCAAGTGTTCCTCCACTCTCATCCGAGAAAGGGCATCAGCTTTACCGTTTTTTGTACCAGGTCGATAGGTAATTATGAAGTCAAACTCGGCAAAGAATAGTGCCCAACGGAGTTGTCTAGAGGATTGGGCTTTTGCGGTTTTCAGATATTGCAGATTTCGGTGATCCGTAATCACAGGAACGGTGTGTCGGGCCCCCAGAAGATAATGCCGCCAAGCTTTAAAGGCAGACTTGATAGCCAGAAGTTCCTTATCAGTAATAGTGTAATTGATCTCAGGAGGCGAGAATTTGCGAGACCAGAATGCCACGGGATGTAACCGATTGGTTACTGGGTCCTTCTGTGATAGAACTGCCCCCATGGCAAGGCTCGAAGCATCAGTTTCAACGATGTAGGGGAGTTTGGGGCGAGGATGTTTTAGAATTGGTGCAGAGATAAACTTTGTCTTCAAATTCTGGAAAGCTTGTTCTGCCTCGGTAGACCATTCAAAACGTTTGTTTTTCTTTAACAAGGCGGTGATGGGCTGGGCTATTCGAGAGAATTCGGGGATAAACCTGCGGTAAAAGTTGGCGAAGCCTAACATGCTTTGAACCCCTTTTACGGAGGATGGTGATGGCCATTTGAGAATTGCATCGACCTTCCTTGAATCCATACGCACTCCGCTAGGTGATAATATGAATCCCAAGAATTCAACTTCCGTCACGTTGAAAACACATTTTTCCAGCTTAGCGAAAAGTCTGTGTTGACGCAACCTCTCGAGGACCATTTTCACGTGTTTCCGATGTTCAGATTCCGATGAAGAATAAACGAGGATGTCGTCAATGTAAACGACAACACATACATCTATGAGTTCTCTGAGGACATCGTTCATAAAATATTGAAAGGCGGCCGGGGCATTGCAAAGCCCGAAGGGCATGACCTGATATTCAAATAGCCCATACTTGGTGCGGAAGGCCGTCTTCCATTCATCGCCCTCTTTTACTCGTACCAAGTGGTAGGCTCCTCTAAGATCCAGCTTTGTATATATGCATGCTCTTCTGACTTGGTCCAGGAGTTCAGGGATTAAAGGTAACGGATATCTATTCTTAACGGAGATCTGGTTCAGGGTGCGGTAATCTATACAAGTTCTAAGGTCCCCTTCTTTTTTTGGAACGAAGAACAAAGCTGAAGAAGCAGGGGACTTAGAAGGACGAATAAACCCATTCGCTAGGTATTGATCCAGGTATTGTCGGAGGTGAAGGTTCTCAGGCTCGGTGAGGGCATACATTCTGCTACACGGAGGAGTAGATCCAGGTATCAGGTCTATCTGGCAGTCATAGGACCTATGAGGAGGTAGAGAGTTAGCCTGATCCTTCCGGAAAACATCTTGGAATTCTAGGTATTCGGGAGGTAACTGGGGAGTCTCCGAAGAAATTGCTGCTAGAGCAACACCAGGTGGAGGGTGACAAGTAGAGACACATTCTGGGAACTGAACCGTTCTTGCTCGCCAATCGATCCGAGGATTGTGTTTTTCTAACCAAGGTATCCCTAGAATAATCTGGAACTGAGGGGCCTTGATCACATCGAACACGATCTTCTCATGGTGTCCATCTTGACTTACTAGCGTCACTTCTTGAGTGGTATGCGTTACTGGTCCGGAGGCTATCTCCGTACCATCCACCGTAGTAATGACGTCCTTTACAGCCTTGGGACAAAGAGTTAGATTCATCCTCAAAACCATTTCCTGATCCACATAATTGCCGATGGCACCGCTGTCGAAGTAAGCTTCAATCGCATGTAATCAATCTGGATGATCAGGGCTAATGAGGACCATAGGTATCACGAAATGCGAGGTCACGGAACTGGTTTTAACGCTCGGCAAGAGGACCTCTATTCTTGTCGGGCGAGGTCGTTTCCCTGCTCAGAGTTTGTGACCTTGGTAACGGCAGCTCCTACCGCCTTCTTGGCTGGTTTCACCGGACAGTCTCGAAGAAAGTGCCCTGAGTTTCCGCAATAGAGGCATAATTGCAACTGTTTTCTCCTTTCCCGCTCCTTTTGTGTTAGTGGTCCTTTCAGGCCCCCTATTTGCATGGGTTCCCCGGAGTCTACTCCTTTGGAAGGAGTTGGTGGTTTGGAAAATACTTGAGCATCAAACTTGGAACGATCGGCCTTCCTGTTCTGCAGTCTGTGATCTATTTGAACGACTAAGTCTATATAATCCGAACAGTCTTGTGGGGGATTCACTACTTGGGCTAAAACGTCTTTGAGCTCTCCACGTAGACCTCCATAAAACAGCGTAATCCTTTTGTCCTCAGGCCATTGAGTTTCCACTATTAGTCTGTTGAAAGATGCAATATAAGCCAAAAGGTCTTGATTACCCTGTTGCAACGAAAGAAGCTCATTGTCCAAGGCCTGCCCCTTTGAATGTCTTGCGAACAGTTTTTCCATACTAAGCTGAAAGGCTTGAAAATCATGGAGAACCGGATCATCTTGATTAACTAGAGGGATCGACCAGTCTGCCGCATTGCCACTAAGGTACGAAAGCACAAAAGCTACTTTAGCTTGATCAGTTGGAAAGGCTGCTGGCCGGCATAAAAAATGCAACCGGCACTGATTGATAAATGCTGCAAACCTCTTTGGGTCACCAAAAATCGTTCGGGCGGAGCCAGAGGTACATTCCCAGGTAGGTTGATCTGCACTGGATTCATAGGGGATGTTGAAGGAAGATTTGCCCCTAATGCGGGTAACGGGGTCTGTCCGGCTTGTGACTGTAGCAATTGACTAGCAAGATCGTCTGTTCGCTCCTTGGAAATAATTAGTTCCCTTCTTAGAGCATTCGTTTCCTGACGAGCTGCATGCACTTCTGCCCTTAGTTCCCCAAGTAACTGGGCTAGGTGGTCGGTATCCGAGGTTTCCATAGCGCCTGGGCGAGAGTTTTGCGGTTGGCTTTGCGTTCTGTAAAGCTCACCTGATTCTCGCAGAGGCGCCGGTCTTGACTGGGCGACTACCGTATCTTCAAAAGTGATGTGCACCACCCGGTTGGCTCTTTGGGCTGGACCTCTGTGCACTGTATGCCTGACTCGAAGAGTAAGATGTCTGCAGATAGAAAATATGGGATTAATGAACTGGGGTTATTGGGGTGTCCCTATCTCTTTCCTTTTCTCCTCTCCTGTAGAACCCCAAAGGTTAACGCTCTCACCTTAGGTAAGTGAACGCCGAGCTCTCCATCTGCCTCGGGGCAGGGTGCTGTAACCAGTTTCTTCACTGGATAGGCAGCGCAGGCCTCTTGACTTCAGAGGACTGCTGTCCGTCGTTTACTTCACGAACAGTGAGTTCCGAATATTTCAAATGTCTTTAAAAGTCTTTTGTAATGCTGTCTCTTATTTAGCAGGGTTCCGGCGATGGCGGTTGACTGGCTGAAGTGAGTTGAGGATGGACCCGTATGCTGAATAGAAGCGCCTGGAAGCGCGTAAGTAAGCGCTTGTTGCTTGCTTCACGATGCGCACTAACTGTCATTTTATTTTGCAGGTACCAGTTCGGAGCTGCTGAAGGATGCCGGAATGCCCACTGAGTTCGGCGTGGATGGAGTAATGGCACGTGAGTATTGAACGTTACCCAATGTCTTTAAACGCACCTTCTTTTGTCTTACAGATGCGGGATGCAGCGCCGAAGGCCTCCGGAGCGTGCGAAGAGTTGGTAAGCTTTTGTCTTTCAGATGCCGGAATGCAGTGCGATGACCTCCGGAGCGCGTGAAGAGTAGGTAAGCCTTTGTCTTTCAGATGCAGGAATGCGTTGATGACAGCCGATGGACCAGGTAAGAGATGCGCTGTCACTGAAGACCGTAGTGCTAATCTGTTCTTTCTTGTCTTTATAGATGTTGCTGAAGACTGGATTCAGGATGGTAAGCCTTTTTCCTTTAGGCCCAGGATCAGATGCAGAAGACACGATGAGCGTTCTGCTGCAGAGGATGCAGAATAACGCAAAGCAAGATTCATCCATCGGGTGTGGTTTAAATAGCCTCCTGTAGTGCTTAGGTGTCTCCTTCCACAGCCACGCCTAGGTAGGTAAGAAAAGAATTCCTGCTTTCTAGAAGAGTTCCAGTGTTCTGAACCTAGGGAGTGGCTCCTGCCCCACCCAACAGGAAAAGTAGTCCCAAACAGAAGAGGATCAGGGGTTCAACTGGCAGGTAAGTAAGCAGCATGGTCTGCTGCACGTAAGTCCACCCAAGCATTATGAGCCCGGCGCTTGCAGCGCTGGGACTGGGCATATTTATGAGCCTGGCGCCACTGGCGCCAGGACAGGGTCCAAAAGGTCCCAATTGGGACTGGCTGGCACTCGGAACCTGGGTTATGGGTCTGCTTCCAAGGGAGTTGAGTAAGTCCTGGCCTTTTGGAAGCAGAGATCATGACAATTGGATCCAGTTCCTGTGGGTGGACCAGTGGGGGAGGATCACCTGGACGGGGTCTTCGGGAGAGGAATTGTGAGACCGACAGGCGAGACGCGGTACCCCCTTCCTTGTAACTCCGTTTCCCCATCCTACCCTGTAGGATATTTAGAAGCTCGACCCCCCCCCACCCACCATTTGTTTGTTTGTTGTTTTGATCCAGCAGGCCTTGTAAGGTAAGAGACTTTGAGGAAAGAAACTTGACCTTTGAAGGTTCTGGTATCGAGAAATAGACTTGTGAACCTCGTGCTGGAGAGGGCTAGGAGTGTGCTGTGCTCAGGAGTCCCGCCCTGTCCCGTGCTAAAATAGTGGGGATGGAGGCCCCGCCATACCATCCAGATTATCATTTTGTGAACACTTCTTTTTTTTCTGGTGAACATTATCGCACACTCTTTTTGTAACTTAGTGGAAAGGATTGGCAATAGGTTTTTTAGTATAGGCCCCTTTTTTTTTTTTTTTTTTTTTATTTGTATATAATCTTTCTAGATTTTTTAACAAAAGTTGAGAGGAAAGAATTGTTCGAGAGAAACGGAAGAAACGGTGGAACTTTTCATTCAGTCTGTGTTGGAAGAAGCACGTTAAGGATGTGTTTCATGATGTTTATAGTTGCCAACTGCCATGCCTGTTTGTCTCCGTCCAACAGTTTGTTCCAGCACGTTTCTTCGCTTTGAAGAGTAAAATTTGTAAAAATGACTGTCAGGTATCTGTCACGAATTTCTATCGTCGCCGGACAGTTCAGGAGGAGGTGGCGTATGGTTTCCTTGTCCGTGGTGGACTTGCAGAGACGGCAGAAGCTGGATAAGGATTGATGTCTAATCGCCAGTATTTCATTGGTTTCTAGAAGGTTCAATCTTATTTTTAAAAAATAATTTCGGGCCGCTCTATTTGGGAATAGTTTCAGAAAAGGTTGGATAGCGTCAAGTTTCTTAGAGAAAGGAGGAAGGTGACTGGAAAGTTTGTATTTTGAGGCAGAGTCATTGGTGTTGATCCAGTCAAGTTCTTTGATTTTCTTGACAACTCGAACGGGGTTGGCGATGAGATCTTCTGTGTTGCAGGCAACTGAGTCTAGGATGTTCAAGACTTTACTTTCCCATCGAGTGAGCATATGGCAAGTACCCAGTCGGATTTCTTCACTTATCAGTTGGTATGCGTAAAGCGTTTCTTTCTGTCTACATTTTCGATAAAGCATGACGCTATTGCAATCCACAATTGATTTTAGCGAGGAGAGAGTTAGTTCTCGTCTAATTACTGATATCGGAGTTGTTTTCGGCAGGCCCAAAATTGGGCGCCAGAAGTTTGCTTCTAATTTTGGCCATAAGTCGTGGGGAAGGTTCGGCATTGCTTCGGCGCCATATGTCAAGGATGGGATAACTTTCATTTTGTAGAAATCTCTTACAGGTCTAATTGAGAATCTACCATATTTAATGTCAATCGCCTTTCCTTGTGTGGCTAGCTTGGTAGTTTTGGCGCGTAGGGACTCCTGCATTGCTTTTTCTTTGTATGAGCTATCTAGGGTGACTCCCAAATATTTAAAAGTTGTGACTTTTTCAATGGTAGTAGTGCCAAGTTTCAAATTCGGTGCCGATTTCTTTTTAGAGAATTTCTCTATTATCATCATTTTTGTTTTGGATTCATTTATTTCCAAATTGTTTGACGTCATGTAGAGTTGAAGATTTGTTAATTGACGTTGAAGGCCAATGGGGGTATTATCCAGCAAAATCAGGTCGTCGGCGTAGAGTAGGCGACTGATTTGTTCTCCTCCGAGTTTAGGCGGAAAAACTCTAATCTTTGTTTCCGTTTCCTGGAAGTCGCCTAAATAGGACAAAAACAGAGCCGGTGCTAGTGGACATCCCTGTTTAACGCCTCTGTTTGTTGTTATTGCTTGTGTTAGAGTGCCTTGCTTGTTCAGGCGGACCCTCATGGTAGTATTTGAGTAGAGGGCTTTAATTGGGTTGAGTACGTCTAATGGACATCTCCATAGGGTAAGCTTTCTCCACAGTCTTTCTCGATCGACTTTGTCAAAAGCTTGTGTGAGATCGACGAAGATGATATATAGACGTGGGCGACCCTCCCAGATTTTGCTTTTGAGGGCACTCAATATCAAAATGTTGGCGTTAGTCCCCAGGTTCTTTTTAAAGCCAGTTTGGAGCTTGTCGTGGCACGGGGAGTCTTTGGCCCAAGTAATGAAATGTTTTAGCAGCAAGGACCCAAACATTTTGCCTATTGGGTCAAGGAGGGCGATAGGGCGATAATTCGCTGGGTCTAATCTATCCCCTTTTTTGTAGATAGGGACGACGTTTGCACAAGTCCATGAAGATGGAATTGATTTTGTGGTTGTGCAGCGTTTAAATATTTGGCTCAAAAGGGGAGCCCAAGTCTCTGGATGGGATTTCAAATCGAGGTTCGTGATGCCATCCGGTCCAGGCGCACGTGATGGTTTTAACTTTTTAATTAAGGCAATGATGTCCTCAATGTTGTCCACACTGATCCAGGGGGTTTCGTTTGGTTCCATCAAAGGGGTTTTGATAGTTGGACTCTTAAAAAGGGTTTGAAAGTGGTGTTCCCAGGTCAGTTGACCAATTCCATTTATTTGGCATGGTCGATCTCCTGGTGCAGTTGAATGAAGTAAGGTCCAAAAGTCTCTGGCGTTGTTTCTGGTGATGGCCATGAGAATATTTTCCGCGTCTTGTTGGTACAACTTATGGCGGTAGCATTTTAACCATGATTTGTAGTCTTTAACGGCCAATTTAATGGTCTCGAGTGCTGATGAGGGCTCCAACCCTTTTGCTTGTCTTTTTATTCTCCTCAGTTCTCTTTTTTTTTCCGTGACTAATGTGTCATAGGTATGGTTTCGGTCTGGTGGTGGAGTCTTCTTTTTTTTTTGAGGAGCTTTAAAGATGGTCAATAGTCCACGTCTGTCCTAGGGGGTTGATTACTGTAGTCTTTGTATTGCGCTGTGATAGTAGTTATTGCTTTTTCCGTTAATCTGAGTCTTGTTCCTTGCGTGGAAAGTTCAATATCTGAGGTCATGGTGTGGTTAATCGGAGAGGAGGTAGACCAAATTGTTTCTAGTAGATTATGGTCACTTTCCTTTGTTTTAATCACTTTAAAGGAGATTATGTGGGGTAGTAGAGAACGAGATACAAAGATGTAGTCAATTGTGGAGGATGAATTTGCTCTTTCCCAAGTTGGAAGTCTATTAGAGTCGGGAAATGTTAGATCTAAGTTGTCAAAAGATCTAGACTTCATTAAGTTTTGCCATTTTGTCGGCCTCTGGTCTGCTGCTAATTTTTTCGATCTATGTCCCTTTGAATTTGCCAAGGGTTGACTGTTTATGTTGAGGTCCCCACATAAGATTACGTGGTCAGGCTTATGTGTAACTTGCACCCAGTCCAGTTCTATTGTGTTAATAAATCTTGAACTTTCAATAGTGGCTGGGTTCCAGTAGATGGTCACAATTATAAGTGTCTTTAGCAAGGTTTTAGACGATTCTCTTTTTTTGGTAATCCAATTTAACTTTACCATCAGCATGAAGTGGTTTTCTTTTAGCTTTTGCGAATTTACGAGACCTCGTCCGCTACGGATTGCTATCAGGAGACCGGCCGTTGGACGGCCTAAAGAGCCTTTCTTGGCTAACACTGTGTGGGTTTCATAGCCATCAAGTACTGGAGAGTGTATAAGCCATGTCTCTTGTAAGCAGACAATATCATAGTTTGTTAAGTTTGAAGGTCCTGATGTTAAATGAAGGAAACCTCTGGTGTTCCACGAGCACAATTTTATTTGGTTTTGGACGTTTGCGTTTAAACGATCTGTTGTGTTGATGTTGATCGTGTTCTCGAATGGCTACTTTTGTTTGTTTAACTTTAGGGCCTTTGGTAACCATGACCAGAGAGAAAGTAGAGGTGGGTTTGAAGATGGATTTGTTGTCACTGGGTGGGGTTCATTCTGAACTGTTCTTTGAAGTTTTTGACCTTCTTTTGGGAACGTCAGTCTACCAGCCCGCTCTCTATGCTCTGGGTTTAGGTTTTCCGGGTCTTTAGATGGCTCCTTAGATTTTGGTTTATTGGTGCTTTCAGACTGTTTAGGATTTTGATCCAAGGTTGGGCCGTTGGTCGTTTTTTTTGATGATTGGTGGTGTTTTTGACGTAAAGACTGGGAATATTCTGTTATTTTTGTAGATGCCAAGTAATCTTTATTAACTTGGTAGTTGCAAGTTTTAATTTCTCTTGAAGATTCGGTGAGGTCGTAGCCCATTATTAAAAGTTCTTCTAGGGCGGATTCCAGGGCATTTTTTGTTGCGTATGACGCTATGTATAAGTGTGAAATTGCCCTGGATCCTTGGTGGCTCGGGTCGACGATTTGGAGATCATCAGACTTCACTACTCGTAGTTTCGGAATGTAGCTGAATAGATCCATAACCGATCTTCTATTTAGAGTTACCTCATCGTGATTTCCCGGGATCTGTTCTAATTTCAATATCCATCGTATTAGAGGTTTTGTGTGGTGTTTTGTGATTTTTGATTTGTAAATTGGTCGCTGGGCTTCCTTGCTGGGGGCTCTTGTTGAAAATTTCTTTGGTTGTGCTTTTGGCCACGAACGTTGGGAATTGTTATGCGATCTGTGGGATCGTCTTGCCGACTGTTTACTCGAAAAAGATTTTTCCCGTCTTTCAATTTCATGTTTTGGATCGTTAGTTTTAGGGGCTATCAAGGACTTTTCAAGTACAGGATCTTTAAATTTGTGGTTGGTCGTGGCCAGTCGCGTTCTTCGTTCCTCTAGAGTTAGAAATGGAGATTCTCTAGTCTTTGTTTCTTTGTTGGAGTTTCCTACCTGCAGTGTAGGGATTGTAGGTGGATCGAAAATTTCTTCCGAGTTTCGGGTCGAAGTGGTTGATTGGTCACTGATATGTTGCGAGATGTTCATCATTTCTTCGTCATTTAGAAATGCTTCTATTCCTCTAGGAGATACATTTTGTGTTTCTTTTTCGACTCTGCTTATCACCTCAGTTTTCTTTGATTTATCCTTTATTTTTGATGAAATAAAGAGGTCTCTTTGAGCGTCTATTGCTTTTGAATTTATTGAATTCTCTTGTTGGATTAAGGGTGTTATTGGTATTGATCCTTGTTGGTGAGAATTTGTTTTTTCTACCCTTTTTATCAACTTGGTTTTTTCTGTCAAGAAAGTGGGTGGGACAGTTAGATCGATAAATGAAGAAATTTGGGTATTTTCTGAGTTTGTTTGTGAGATGACCTGGGAGGTATAGCACGCAATTGGAGCCACTTTTTGAGGTGGATCGGTACTCTGATCTTGATTCAGTTTGATCGTAGATGCGGAGATCTTTGATTCTTGTGCCATAATATAGCCCTCTAAAAAAGTTATTTTGTTCAGCATTGAAGTTTGAATCGCTGTGTGGTCTTTCAACGAGTCCGCTATTGTTTCGTATAGTTTAATGAAAGGGTTGAGGGCTATCGATAGTGCTGACATTAAAGTACAAGTGTCAAGCTTTTTTGGATGTGGGTCAGTTGCATTGGTGTCACGATGAACAGCTGATTTAATTGTCCCAGGAGTTGATGGTCGTGTGGGGGGTACAATGATGTTTGATGATCTTCTAGGGGGGAAGTCATAAGAATGTCTTCTTTGGTTACTATAATTGTCTAGGTTTGAGTAGAAAGAATCTAAAGTTTTCTCAAACTGTAACTTGTTTCTAGATTTGACAGAATACTGACTTCCACCATCTTTGTCTTGAGTTTGTGGGATTAATCTTGAGGGCTCGCTTAGTTGTTGAGGTGAGGTCGACAGAACCTGATCTTTGTGCTCGGTGCTGTCGTTTGGTTGATGTAGTATATTGTTGGTCGTTTGTTGGTCTTGTATCAGAAATTGAGTGGGGTTTATGATCATGGAACCAGTTTGCTTTGGTGGTGCCGAGATGGTTTGGAGAGGAACAGAGCTCTCTCCTTCGACTTGCTCTTGCGTGAAAGTCTGGGTGCGACTCTGCACTTCTTGATCACTGGTGAAGGTTTCCGCAGAAGTAGTGCTTTCTGGGACTGGTGTTTGATTAGTTGTAGATAGTTGTGCCAAGTTTCGGACCTGCGAAGTCCCCAACTCTTCCTGGATAATTTGTGGTATTTTTGAGGACACTTGGCCTGAGAAGTGCCATTTTGTTGGATCGATGTCCGGAGCTGGCCAGGTGTCATCGTTTGTTTGGGGGATAGGGGATCTTCGTTTTGCTTGTAACAATCTACGATGCTTACTAGGTGGTGTAATTGCATCAGCTGCCTCAAGGATTTCTGCGCCGGTCAGCTCTTTACATTTTTCTTGGATGGCTATGGAGTGTCTATTGAAAAAGTCTGACAGTAACTTAAAAGGGCGTTGTGGTTTTTTACTGCCCTTTCTTATTGTTTTAGAGCCGACACGAGGAGCTTTAGTAGGGTGTGTTTGTTTAGGTGGCGGTTTAACCAATCTTGTGGGTTCCGCTAGGTTGTTTGACAATTCTAGGGTTGAGTTTTTCTTGATAGAGACGTCTCTAGGTCGTGATCTCTTTTTTTTTTGTTGTGATATTAAGCTCCTGCGATGGCGACTTTGTTTCTTGGGATACAATTGAGCTTGTTGAAGCCGTGGCGATGTTTTCTGGATTTGGTATATTTGCTGGTAAGTTGATGTGAGTTTCCCTATGTATCATTGCTGATATCTTAAAACCAGCTATAGGTGGCGCTGTGACCATTTCTCTTTCCTTCACCAAGATTGATGAGCCGTACTTGACTCTCAAGCCACTCGGGCACTCCTGCCCTATTGCCGATGGGCGGCGGGTCTCAGAAGCTCCAACTGGCTGTGTCTCTCCTTCTCCCGACTGGTTGGCGTGCCGGGCATCTTCATTGGGGTCCCCCCCTGACCCCGCCGTGTAAACCTCGATAACCGTCGAGACCCGCGCTGCCTGCCCGCTCAACGCCGCCTCCCCTTCGAGGGGCCGCGGAGCCGCGGCTGCAGTGGCGGGGACGATCGGAGCATTCAACCCTATCAGCGCCCTCGGGGGCTCCGACTCCGGGCTCAAGGCGGACCCCCCTCCGGGGGGCCTCCGAGTCCTCGACGAGGCAGCGATCGATGAGGGCGCCGACGCGGGCGGCGCCGACTCTCTCTCGGGGCCAAGCAAAACCCCCGAGAGTGCCGGCCCGGGCCGCGGGCTGTCAGCGGCCGGCTTCAACACAGCGGTCTGGGGGGAACCCGCGGCGTCTACTCCCCGAGCTACAAGCTCCTCCTCGGGTAAGGCGGCTTCGCTGCAGGATGGTAAATGTTTGCTGCTACAAGCAGCAGAGCCTTTCTCAATGGTTTTATGATGGAGAAATTGAGCGTTGGCAACACAAATTCTGTTTCCCATTTTTGTTTTAGTATTAAAGCTTGGACTCGTGAGAATGTCACGGTCGTCTGTTGTTTCCGTTACAGTCAAGGGGGGACTAGTTTGGAGTTGATGTTGTGTGGGTGATGTAGTTGCGTTTTTGGTTAGCGACTTGATTTTACTTCTAAGAAGGCGGCCTGAAGAGTCTTCTGGGTCCAACCATTGTGGTTTTGAGGGTGATGAGGCAGCCAGGCCCGTCTTGCCTGGCATGACTGCAAGACTGCCACTCACCGCCACTCCGCGCCCGCTCCGCGGTGTCAATGAGTTTTTGTAGGGAAGGGTGTAGCAGGAAACACACCTCTTGAAAAATAGAGCTGGAAGAAACACTGGCAGCTGCAAGACTGCCACTCACCGCCACTCCGCGCCCGCTCCGCGGTGTCAATGAGTTTTTGTAGGGAAGGGTGTAGCAGGAAACACACCTCTTGAAAAATAGAGCTGGAAGAAACACTGGCAGCTGCAAGACTGCCACTCACCGCCACTCTGCGCCCGCTCCGCGGTGTCAATGAGTTTTTGTAGGGAAGGGTGTAGCAGGAAACACACCTCTTGAAAAATAGAGCTGGAAGAAACACTGGCAGCTGCAAGACTGCCACTCACCGCCACTCTGTTTTTACTGTTTGTCGTTTCCTAGTACCTACTAAGGCGAGAGCACCCTTTTTATATGACAAGACGCTACTAGGACTGCCTTATTATTGTTTGATGGCCGTAGCTTGCTCCCATATTAGCTGTAGGTTTAGTTTAGGCGTTTTTCTCACCCAATGCATACAGTTTAATAAACACCCTTGAACTGTGATCACTTGTTAAATGTTAAAGGTATTTGTACTGCGCACCGTCACCAACGGAGTAGGTCCCCAGGCGCTCTGGCAGATCTGCAAATGAGAAGGTGGGATGGGTCTTTCCGTTCCTGCATCTCTTTTGTGACATATGACATACAGGTAAGCACTGTTTGGGGCTACACGGGTCACTGGGGCCTCTCGGGACTGCACTAATGCAGATTCCCGTTTTAAACTAAGCGTGAATACCTGTTCTTGACAAGTTGTGGCTTTCTTTCTACTCTTGTCTATTCAGAATCAATCTATCCTGTTTACTGGTGATGGAGAATAGGACGAGTGGTTGCCATTCTGGGCAGATGAGATTGCGCTTGATTTTGAAGATCCATCAGTTTGGCAGATACTTTTTCTTGCACGTCTTCAGTGCCATGGTAGAAGACCTAGCTTAATTGGATGGTTATTTTAATTGATTATGTTTGGTTTTGCCATTGTCTATAGTTCAATTGGACGGTGCCTAAATAGAAAAGTGACAGCATTTATGTTTGTATTTTCTGTAGAAATTGAAGAAATGCAATCAACATCCACATCTGAAGAAGGGGCTTGTTCCCCGAAAAGCGTAGTGTACTAATGGGATTGCATGATGACACTGCTTGTGCTTTGATTTAAATTATAGAAGCTACTCCGGCTTGATTCAGGAGTCATTTTCTTTGTGAAAGTTTTCCTTAAAAAGATTTTCATTTGTAAATTTTATATTCACTAATGTACTTCAATACTAGCTTTGAGACCAATGAATGTTGTAATTCATTGCACTATATGCAACTACTCTTGTTTTGAAACTTATGTGGTGATCATTCAGTGCTCGTTAAATTAATACCCTTCTTGTGATATAAAGACATTGTGTATGTTTCTATTTTGACTTTGCTACTCGTTGAGTTTATTGTTACATTTCTTTAAGAGTATGCAAAGGGACTTTGTCCCGATTTGAGTGACAAGGTTTTCGCCTCAGTGATTTTCTGAGGCTACAAGTCTTGAAGGTGGGATGGGTTAGTCAGGTGCAGAGGGAGTAGGATAGTGAGAGGAGTGGTGTTCTGTTGGCAGCCTCAACTATGTATACACCGGGTGCTGAGCTTTGGTGCGAGTATAGGATCGATGTCAGTCCTCTTGTGCTGTTGGTGCGGCTTATGTTTTGTTGCATCATGACTTGTGTCAGTCTTTACTGTTGCCACCATGAGGTCCTTGCAGAATCCTGGCGGTAAATCCTGTTACCATAGATTTCTTCGAATACCATTTCACCCAATACCATTTCACCAAAAATGGTAGGGGAAATGGTATATGTGTAATGCATAATTCGAGGAGTGTGGGGTAAGGGTATAAGTTAGGGCAGGGAGGCGTGAGGGCAGATGCAGGGGGTCTCCACCGCATTATAAAAAGAAAAGTAGAAAGTTAAAAAGTAGATTTAGTTTTTCAGTGAAATGGATTCGGTGAAATCTCCATTAGGTGAAATATAGTCGAAGAAATCACATACATCCGGTAAATTCACCAGGATACCGGAAAACTGTATTATCATTATCAGCATTCGGTCACCAGCAGATTGCGAGTGCCTGCAACGGTTGTAAATTCCCATTCCATGATGTCCTATTGGACTCCATGGAGTCCCGAGGGTTTGCTGGTATTACCAGCACTGATAATAAAGGCTGTTAGGGAGAATTCTCAGAAATGTGCTAATTCCCCTCTACCTTAGAGACCCCCAGCCCTTTTGGTGGACTTCAGGACTTTCAATTTCTAAACCTGAAGAGAGTGAGCCCCTTTCTCACCCTCTCATGTATGTTTATTGTGATTTGGACTGTGTTTCTTTTAAACTTTGGAGTCTGACAAACGCCATAGGCATCATCTTTACATTGTGACACACAGCACCTTCAGTGCAGTGGGACCTTCAGTGCAGTGGGACAGGGAAGTCTTAGATTTCCCAAAGGTTTAAATACCTTCTCTTGGTTAAACTACTGTTTCCAAGGGCAGTGAAGTGAAATTCACTTTACTTACATTTTGTAACTTTCTAGACTTAGCACACACTATTTTACCATAGGTTGCTGGAGGGGTTACTTAGTATCCCTTTTGTCTAGTTTCTCATGTAACATTTTTATGTTACCCTTTCTACAATTAATGGCTGGTGGCAGTGGTTTACTTATTACTACCATTGTGTGTTTTTACTTGCGGGCTGCAATTGCAGCCTTGGTAAAGCACCCATGGGTGCCCATTTTGTCAAAATGGCCCTGGTCTTATTTTTTTCGCCATTTTTGGCTGGAAAAGTCCTTCTTGAGATTTACTCTCCGCGCCAAACCAGGTTTGTTCCCTTTGTTTGTTTTGTCTTTGGCGGGGTTCACGGGGCAGGAAGTGAGGGAGGGGCCCGGAACTCCCTGTGCTTAATCCCCTTGGTTATAGGAATGCACCCAAAGGTGATTGGCTGGCTGGCTGCTGGGCAAGGACAGTCACCCTGCTGTATGATTGAAGGCTAGGCTGGAATGAATGGGAGAAACCTGCATAAAAGGCAAGGCTTTTTGGCTTGGAAGGCAAAGTCGACCACTGGACGAAGGAATCCGAAGAAGAACTTGGAAGAGATGCCTTCTGCAACTCCTGGACCGTTGGTTTGCCTGGTGAAGCCATGCTGCTGTGCTGATGCTCCGAAATCACCTCGACTAGAGAAGCCCTGCAAGGACGACTTCTCCATTTGAGTTGGTGGGACCAAACAACTCCAAAGTAAGCCCGTCTGGACATCCTCTCGGAGCTGGCTGTACTCCCACTGGTGTTGCTGCTGGAACCAAAGTGCCAGGGAGAGGAACACCAGATTGAGTGTGTTGCTTTTAAGTTGGACCCGAGAGCCAGGAAGGTCCTCCGGATTTCCCTGAAGCAGGACTGATCAAGCCTGAGCCACCTCAACAGAGTGCTGGACCCCAGAAGCAAGGAAAGTCTGAAGTGGTATCCGAGAACCGCAGTGTTGCTGTTTGCTGTCAGACGCGAGGAGCTGAAACACTGAAGAACCTCTGAATTGAAGTTTGCTCATTGCTGCCGCTGACCGTCCCATTGCAGAGCAGGTGTCCCCAGACGTCCTCCCTCTTATTCCCACTACTGAGGCTGAGGAACAAGAGGATTTGCAGAGCTGTACAAGACCAGAAGCCAGCTGGAGCCATTTCTTCTAACCAGAGGCACTGTAAAGTCTAAGAGAACTTAACTCTTGCTGTCTAGCCTTGTTTGCCCTCAGTTGAGACCGGTCTTGGTTACCTTGCAGAGTTGCTAAAGATTTGCCTCCCAGCTTGTGGCCCTTCAAGTGTTCGATTTTCTACAAACATTTCAAAAAACATTGTGCAAGACTTTGTACCTACCTACAAAAGAAGATCTTCAGCTCCCCTTGACATTGTGCAATTTACATTTGCTGTCCTGGCTCCCTGAGAGACTCTTCTTACCTTTGACTCTGTGCTTTACCTTTCCCCCAGGAAAGGGTTAATTTACTCTGCATTGGAATGTTTTGAAAGTACTTACCAGTTTGTGAATTATTTGTTAACCTTTGTTTTATTCCTCTATTCTATTTTGCACCAAACTCCGTATTGCTCTAAATGTACCCGTGATAAATCAATGTCCACAGTGTCCTAGCTATTTAAGTCACCTGAGAGTGTAGGAAGTGTCTGTGTGCCATCCCCAATGGGTATCTGATTTAGAGAAACTGAGCGTTTTGAAGTGTATTTTAATTGTTACATATATTGCTCCCTTCTGAAGAAGGCTTATACAACTGACTGTGAAATAAATTAATAATTGTTTTATCAAGAAACCCTGAGTGTAAGTGTTTATTTGAATAATTGATACTGTAAAATTGTGTCACAACATGACTGCTCACATTGACCCCTCTTAAGATAAGCCTGGCTGCTCAGCCACACTACCAACCTGTGTAGTTCAGACTTCTACCAAAGGTTGGGTCCCTATTACCAGGAGGTCAAGGCTATTGTAGTGCACCCAAAGGGTACTGCATACAATCTTGCCCAACATTGATTTTTGCTGATAAGGTGACTTACTTACCTCCAACTCTGATGTAAATCAGGAGCCCCACCGGCAAACTTGTAGTCGGCCGGTGTTCATGCTGGTATACAGTACTACCGGCAAGTTAATTCTGCACTGGCCAACTTGTAATGAGGCCCTATGTCTAACTTAGTGAATTTCTGGCATCTCTAAAGCTGCACACATCACCCTAAAATGAAGTGTGAATATCCTTAAACTTTGTCTATTGTGGCTTGTTGGTTGCAATTACACTGTGTCCAGGATGGGCTGGTGGCAGCAGATATTTTTCTACCGTGTTTTTAACTTTTTACTTGTGCACTTTTGCAATTACCACAAATGGCTACTAAGAGTGGCTAACACTCCAAGATGGATGTGCCATAAGATGTCCCCCTGTCCTTTGACGAGATTGTTCTTTGGCCTTCTTCCTGCACTCTCAGGTCTAGAATTGTCAAATGTGGGAAACCCTTTCCTGGGGAAAGCTGCTGCTTTCCCTGACAAAGTGGCAGTTGTGTGTAAGCCCTAATGTGGGGCCTGGGGCTGTCTGGTCCCGGTCAAACATCCAGTTGCCTGAATGTCTGTTGCTGGGCAAATTGTGTAGCCAGTGGCCATTCATGTGTAGATAGCCACTACCAGTTTGAATGTTGCAGTTCCTTAGCAGTGGTGGACCTGGGCAAACTTCCAGTCCAAATCTTGGGTAAAAGGAGGACTCCTGCAGCCATTTGACAGATCATTGTTGAAGCCAAGACCCCTACGAAGAAGTGCAGCCCACTGACGACCCAAGGACGACCATTGTAACTCAACACCATTGCCTTCAGCTAAGTTCTGGTAAAGCTCTGCTCCTCTGTCCCGATCTGAAGGAGGCCCTTGTCTGTGCTTCGACCCCTGGACCAGTGGGAACAACCAGCGTCACCCCCTCCTCGAGGATTCATGCCTTCTGAGCCTTCAAATGTGTCTCTGGACCAATCAGTGGACTAACTAGCTCTCTCGTAGGCTACCTCGCTGCAGCCGTCGCCATTCCAAAAGCATCCTTGAAACTTGGAGGATCTTCAATTTTTGTGCTACGAGATGCATGCGTCTGCATTTTCAGCTTTCAAGCCCCAACAGAAGCTGTGCAGGGCTTTGCTCCTTGGTTTGTCCATTGAAGATCACCTGTTGCCACATGATTGTGGTGACTGCAATTGCAACCCATCTTCAGTCTCTGGAGGTGTCCTGAGGTCGCCTGCCCTGCAGAAGTCTTCTTCGTTTCTTCACAGGAAGGTTCAGCTGGACAGTGTCTGGAACTGAGAATCATGTGCGATGACTGACAGAAAGTAAATGCCACGCAAGAAAGTGACCTCTGCAGTCACGACCCTTCGGCTTCTCTCACCTGGATCAAGCAGAGAAGAACGTGTCACAAACAGAATCTAGCAGTGGACTCTGGAGAAATCGAAGTAAGAGGTGTAAATTAACACACTTGTCCCCCTCCACCCACCATTACATAAGCGTAAAGTCTAGTCCCTGTCCCTCTCTTTCCTGACTTAGATTGGTGGTGTTCTGGTCAAGGACCCCCGCTTGGCCCATATCAGATTATAGTGGGGCAGAGGTCTACTTACCTGAACCTGTTGCCTTACATTTTTAGGAACTATGAGCTGCAACCACTGCATTGATCAATCACATACAAAACCTACCTGAAAAGTATATCTTTTGGAACTGATGACTTTAAGGCAATAAGCCCCAAACCATCTCAGGGTTGGACTTATTAAGTGATAGAGGAATGTGTTAGTGTTGCTCTAAAGTGTTTTGACTATGATTACTGTATGAATACTTACCTGTATTGCACTAGTTTTGAATCCTATGCTTTTTCTTCTCACGACTGTGAATGTATATATGTATTTTATAGTAAGTGTGTGACAAAACCTGCCTAGAGGTTTCATTACTTAGTGTTTATTTTAAAGGCCTAATAAATAATTGTACATATGTGTACTTAACTGTCTAAGCCTTGCACTCTGCTATCCATTCTGATTGGGTTGGTCTAGACTTCAGCGCCTTTCCTGATCACAATAATAGGCTGGCCTCCCGGATGGTTTTTGGAAATACATCTTAGCAGCAGTAAAGAGTACAAGATCTATGAAAGCCTCGTCAAAACAGGTTCACCCCTGTTCCTCTAAAACCATCAAGGACCACATTGACACCCTCGCTCCGGCCCTTGCTGATTTTTGCAACCACTCCTTTGCCTCGGGATCCTTCCCCTCCCCTACTGAAGCACTCCTTTGTGCATCCTCTTCTCAAGAAACCCACAGCTGATCCTTCTTGTCCAGCTAACTATCACCCAATTTCCATTACTCCCTTTATTGGCAAATTCCTGGAAAAGTTGGCCATCTCTCAGCTTATCCTTCATTCCAATTCTGTTGGCTGTCTCCATGACCACCAATCTGGCTTCAGAGCTGCCAGAAGCACGAAAACTGCTCTCCTGAACATCCGTGAAGATCTGCTCTCCAACCTTGATTAACATTCCCTCTGTCCTCATCCTCCTCGATCTCTCTTCTGCCTTCGACACGGTCAACCATACCATCCTGCTCAACCAGCTCCGTGAAACCCTGGGTATCACTGATCAGGCTCTGGCCTGGCTGACCTCCTTCCTCTCAGATCGACCCTCCCAGGTCCAACTTTGGTCCTTCTTTTCATCTACCTTCCTCTCTACCTGTGGTGTTCCCCAGGGGTCTAACCTCTCGCCCTGGCTTTTCAACCAATACCTGGCAACTCTCGCCCACTGCATTGCCACTTTCTGCTCAAATTTCCAGTGCTACGCTGACGACACTCAACTCATTGTCAGGCTGCCCTCTGCCACCTCCTCTCCCTCTCTCATCTCTGATTGCCTAACTGCCATTCAAGATTGGTGTGCCGCCAATGATCTTTGTCTGAATGCCAGCAAGACAGACCAAGGCACACCTTCACCATCCTTTCCTCTCACTCTCTGGCCGGCCTCCCTTGGTCCTCCTCCTACCCCCACCTGCGAGGCCAAGAACCTCGGGGTCATCTTTGACTCGACCCTTTCCTTCTCCGCCCACATCTCTGAGGTCTATAAAAAGTCAAATTTCCGACTGCTCCTCCTCAGAGGTACTCTGCCTTCCCTCTCCACTTGTGTACGAGCGTGATAGAAATAAAATATCATAAGAACATTCTTTGCACAGAAAAATAGAGGCAGAGTGCTTTTCTCCACATACATAATTAGAGAACATAATCGTGGGATGGACAGGATTTGTCTAAAAGAAGACCGACAAAGTACCAGTACACAAAGTCTCAAGAGTGAACATCTTGAGAACTTCACCACAATTGTGGGGAACAGGGGAAAGGAGGGAAGTGTCAGGACAGGTTCTTGCTTTCCTGTGTCCACTAGAGAGATGGGCACACAGAGTGGCAGCTGCGTTTTGTTAGAAGGTTTTTACTAAGCCATATCTGCAGGGTAGAGAGAGTAATCCACATCCAGTTTGCAGGGTTTCTACTTAGATGCCTAGCTCTCCCATGGGAAAACGTGGCAGAGGAGTCCAAGCTAAACTGTCAGGAGGGGAGCAGGGTGGTAAAAAGGGTTCCATATGAAACTACTGCCTATTACAATATCACTGGTGGCAGCAAAGATTTTCTTTGTTCATGGCACTTAACCCAGTTTACTTCCCAAAGCCTTTCCCAAATGTTTTAGAACACAGTTTATTTACTATTCTAATTCCTGTCCTAGAATATTTGGAGGTAGTGCTGGATGGTGAGACAAGGAACAAGGGAAAATATCAGCAATGGTTTGTGAGCAGTATTATGACTGAATAACGTAAAAAGGTACAGGGGTACCATTCAACATAAATTAGGGATTATTCACACCAGCCCAACCCATGAGCCGCATACAGGCCATTTTTACTTTACAAAAAACAGGCAAATACCCCAATTTAAAAAAAGGATCTTGAACAAAAAGTAGCAAACAATGAGCACATAGGAGCAGTGCCACAGGAAAGAAGTGCATATCGATTTACATTAGGAATGTGAACTTTGTTTTAACCCATGTAAATAGACTTTATGTAGGTGCAATATGCAGTGTACTACAGAAAATGTACCATTTAGGAATAGAGCATATAATGCAGTGATTTCTGCATTATATGATCCATCTTTCTTTTGTCAGGATACCGTACAGAGAGCTTTGACTGAGCACATTCACAGTGCTGGACCACTCTGTCAACGGTATCGTATCTTTCCTTCCAATGTTCAAACAGCAATTTAGCGTCACTTG
Organism: Ambystoma mexicanum; assembly: GCF_040938575.1. NCBI lineage: Eukaryota > Metazoa > Chordata > Amphibia > Caudata > Ambystomatidae > Ambystoma > Ambystoma mexicanum. Next base: position 411,004,570 of record NC_090929.1, read on the forward strand.
TGTCTTTCATCACATGCGTTTAACAATATTTGTTCCATTGCTTGTTTTACAATGCTGCTGATAGCATCCTTGACTTCAACACTGACCGGTCTGGCATCGGTCTCCCTAACTCACGGGCTGTGTTGTTCTCTGTCGCTTCTTTGTTCTTGGAGCCAAGGATGATACCACGGCATCTGCTGCTCCTTCTCGCCTTGGTCAGTTACGCGGGAGGACCCTCGGTATCTGACACACAATGCAGAATTCTTAAGCCTTGTTTCCTGGTCTTACGTTTTCTGCCTTGAAGGTTTCTTGAAAGTAACAGAGTCTTGTTAAAAAGGTCAAGGGTGTTGCCCCTCTCGCGAACCTCTTGCACCTGGCTATTTTTCTCCCCTCGTTCAGCTGAAAACTCAAAACTGCTGTAACTGTGTGTTTTGCCGTGCTCAGAGTGTGCTCTGCCTTTTATCCATGTGGGGAAGTGTAATGGAAGTCAGGTGTGAGTGATTGTCGATACTTGCCTATCTGGCTTGACCATAGTATTGGGACATGTCAAGTACACGTCACAGGTGTGAGTCTGTTTTCTCCCAGAGCGGGCTCTGTCTTTGTAAAGTGTTCGTGCAGGAAAGGGGGTGGGGTGGGTTCTTAATATCCCATCGGGTAGGATGGGATAAAGGTGTTAGAGGGAAGAGAGGGATACCGCGTCTCACCATCCGGTGTCTCTCAAGGACCCCTCACCCAGGTGATCCTCCCGCACTCGTCCACCTTGAGGGTCTGGATCCAAAGGGAATGGCTGTGCTCCGGCCACCTGAGAGAGAGATCCGTGGGGACTAGCGGGTGAGACACCTTCTGGTTCCTCACAGCAGGTACAAGTTTTAGAACATCCAATGCATTATGGGATGTAGGTCCCCATCTTAACCAAAAAGTACCATCCCCACCCTCATTCCAAAATGAGACACCAGGTCGATGGGACCCATTCTCAAAAGAGGACGGACCACCAGCAACAGGGGAGGGTCTGAGGCAAGGAAGGCGTGGAAGTGACTGGTATAAGTTGAAAAAACAGGCTGCAAAAACCCAGAGTTACAACCTGTAAGGCCCAAGAGTCTGTGGCAGTGAGATGCCACTCAGAGCTCAGACAAACAGGGACAGCACTGGAGAAAGCTAAGGAGGTAAAACCCTCTCTCTATGCCTCACGACTCCTAACTTTGGTGGGCAGGACAATGCAGTTGGGTAAAAGAGGGACAACATCAAAAGGCATGACCTTTGGGAGCAGATGCGGAAAGCTGCTGGACGGCTTGACCAATGACTAACCAGTGGTCTTGGACGCCTGAAAAGCATGTAAGGCTTGTCAGCCTTAGACCCAAAATGGTGATCACCATCAAAGTGCATGTCCAGAAGTTTTGATTTGACATCAGGAGCGAATCCAGAGATGCTCATTCAAAAATGTCTCCTAGGACCAAACCCATGCCTATGGCATGCACCACAAAATCTGCTATGTCAAGGCAGATGACAATATCTGCAGGCAGCACTCTTTCCGTCACTGATAAGGTTGTTAAAAGCCTCCCTCATCTCACTGGTCAGTAGGTTCTCAGCAGCACAAGAGATGACACTACACAGACTGAAGGTAAACTCACAGTCGCAGTCTGCACTAACCAAGCTCCCCGGTGATGGATACGTAGTGTAAAACTTGGTGTGAGGGAGCCAGGTGATGCTTCTTCGCAAGGCCCTGATCCACCGTAATGGTGGAGGCAGGTATGTCCCATGCTGAAAACACAGTAGTGGCAACCGCCAGGTTGAATGTCAACATGGCCTCCCTAGCAGGACCTCCCTGCCCCCCAAGATAAACGATTGCTAGCCCCCATGAAAGTCCAAATTCAAGTCGGCCACAACCTCCTCCCTACCATAAAACACCTCAGGGAAGTCCTCAGCCTCCCCAGAATACAAGTATTCAACCCCCAAGGTGACCAGTTCCCCTTCCTCATAAAAGGTTTCACACATCTTTGACACATGCAATCTTCTCAAAAGAGGAACATATTTCATTGAAGGACCGGTACCAACGGCGCTGAGGTGGACTACCTTTGGTACCGGTCCTTCCTCGAAATATGTTCCAACCTGTAAGGCCCAAGAGTTTGTGGCAGTGAGATGCCACTCTCAGAGATCAGACAAACACGGACAGCAGTGGAGAAAGCTAAAGAGGCAAAACCCTATCTCTATGCCTCACGACTCTTAACCTTGGTGGGCAGGACAAAGCAGTTGGGTAAAAGAGGGACAACATCAAAAGGCATGACCTCTGGGAGCAGATGTGGACGGCTTGACCCAATGACTAGCACTAGCATGGCGGGCTGGCACCAAAATGGAGCGGAGTACACTGGTGGAGACGCAACTGAGCTTCCAGGCATGCTGTTCCGGTTCATAGAGGCATCTTTGCTGGCTTCATGAAGATCGGTTGGGCCAGAGGGTGGCACTGGGCCTTGGCAAAGATGTCCAACTTCTGCTGCCTGAATTTTTTCAATTTCTCTGGAGTAGAGGATTTAGTGAGAAATGATATCTGCATGGGTAGTGAGTCCTCATAGGTATCCCTGGAGCAAGAGTGATGACTTCCTGGAGGAGGTTGAGGAACGATGGCTAGAAGAGTTGCAGGGGAGCAGAACTAATGCTTATGTTGTTTTATCTTTTCATTGCAAACATTCACCTCTGTAGGTTCCATGACTATTGTCTTTATGGACTCCTGGCCAGGAGACTTTGATGGGGTGATTGTACCAATCTTGATGGCATGCTCCTTAAGGCTATGGTTGTAGAGGTACCCTGTACTCCATTTAAATTGCGTACCACAACTACCACCCATATGAACTGTAGAGCAGGGGAACCATGTTTTCCTCTTCCTGTGAATGATTATTTTTTGCATACTTTGTGAAGCACAGACAGGCTGTTGGCAGTAGGGTGAACTATTTCATTACAGTAACCAAAATGGGTGGCCATGTGGTTTAAGCCCTGCCTTTGTGCTTCACAATTTGTTTGGCAGTCTTCCTCCAGAGTTAGGTTAAGAAATTATCATTCTCTTTACAGGCTCTGTCCAGAGCCCAGGAATTGGCCTTTGTGCATGAGAAACTGGTCTGGACAAAGCAAGGGGCTGCCGAGAGCCACAATACAGATTCCAAACCTGTGTGAGGTCGGAACTGTACCCAGGTCGGAGCGCTAAAATTCACAGCCACCAAATGTTTGAATATTGCAGGTCTGAACGTCAGGTGGTCTGGAGTCTCCTGAGCCCAGGATTTTGTATATCCAGACAGGATCTGACACAATTTCATTAATCGAACAATGGAGCCAAGAATCCAATGAACAAATGACTGCAGAGCGATGTTGGAAGAGTGCAGCTGGGACAACCATTGCTTAAGCCATCTAATGCCAGGCGAAGCACTGCATTTTCAGGGGGAGACGTTCTATTGTGCCTCTCTACATTGAACTGTAAGGCTTAACTAGTTAAGAGTCCTGCATCACAAAGGGCATCCTCCTGGAGCACAAAAGAGTTGTGGGCCTGTAGTGGACACCCACCATCCGAAAGAGTGGGTGTATGTTTGCTTATTTTTTATTTTATTGAGCATTTGTAAGGAGCTTTATACAACAGAATTGTGTTTCAAAGTGCCACACGGCTAAATGGGAAGGGAACAGGGGAAATAATCAACAATGGCAAAAACAGTAGATATACAGTCGTAGTCCTACAAAGCCTTGTGGCATTCAGAGGTGCAAGTGCATTGATGAGAAGTGCAGGGGATGGGGATGGAAGGAGGGGAAGAGGAGTGGACAAGTGCTGGAGGGGGGTCCATGAGGGAAGTGCTAATGGAAGCCAAGGAGGAGAACCTCAGGCTAAGTGCTAGTACAGGTGACTCAAGGGCGGGATGTGGAGCCACCAAACAGGGGCCCACAGGGCAGTGCAGGGGTGGGAGTGGTGCTGGTATTGACTGGGAGGAAGGGCCTGGGATCCTGTGGGATTCATGACGATTAGGCCACTGGTCACAGTGGCAGTGGGGTGATTACAAGGGAAGGGAAAGAGGTAGAGAAAAGCAGAGTTTTAAGTAGATTCTGGAACTTAAGGCGATCGGCTCAAGTCTGAGAGGGGCAGTGAGGCTTTTCAAAAAGGGAGGCACCAGCCAGGATTTTACACGGACTGGCGCTCTGAAACCTGCTGTGCACTCTCATCCTGGTCCCTGGGCATCATTGATCTGCTGCTCTCTATTTAGAAGAGGATTGTTCAGATGAATTTTCAGAATCAGCCCTATGGACAGATTCTGAGAGGCCACCCTAATCTGGAGATCAGATAATGACACTAATGTCTAGCCAAACTCTATCTGGGTGGTGTGGCTGAGCAGCAAGGCATAGACTTGGAAAGTGTGAGAGTGTTGAATGGTTCAGTTAATTAGGCACAGAACACCAAGTAATTCAAGAAAGGCAGAATGTATGAAAACTAGTTATTTATTTAGGCCTCACAAACTCCTAGCAATGAAAAGCCATATTTAAATTACACCAACATATTCACTATTATTATATGCACATTCATTTTGGTGTGCTCTGCTAAGAGCTGTGAGGGGCCAGAGTAAGGAGACAGACACAGGTAGATAGTTTGCCCAAATGTGTTTATTTATATAATAAAAGGGGTTGGAAAAAGGCCTCACTATCCCTAACTCTATGAGGGGTTTCCCCGCCTCAACAAAAATAACTAATGGACCAGTCTTTATAAGGATGTCCAAAATGATGTCCACTGTCCTGTGTCAGAACCCTAATCTGACCCCCACACTCTATATGCTCCAAAACCTAGTACAATGGGAAACAAAATGTATTTGGCTGTTTTTCCTACAGCACTTCTCAGTTATCTGCGCACAATTTCTTGGTATGCACAGCAACACGCCCCAAAAGTGTTTGTAAAAAAAAAAAAAGAAAAAAAAAGTTCCTCAAAGTCACAAGCAAGACCTCTCTTACTTGTTGGGTTTTCCACTGTTTGGGAAGTTACCGTCTACCCTATGAAGGGGATCTTAAAATGCCAGGGGGGACAATCCACATTGCCTGGTCTTTCCTTTATTAGCAGTTTAATTAATGTTGTTTTTTCTGGTGCAATAGTCAGGGTTCTCTCCTTCTTTGGACAAACGTAATATCCTTCTCTAAACAGAGAGTGGGAGGCAGGTCTTTCTCTTCGGCTGGTACCTCTCTTTGGAACAGCCTCCCTGCCCCTCTCAGACTTGAGCCGGACCTGCTCAAGTTCGGGAAAGTTCTCAAAACTCTGCTTTTCTCCATCTCTTTCCCTGCTAATCATCCCACTTCCACTGAGACTGGCAGCCTGGTTCCTCATGAACCTCACATGTTCCAGGCACTCTACCTAGTCGACACCATCCCCCCTCCTTCCCTTGTGCACTGCCCTTGTGGGATCACTGCCTGGCGGCTGTGCATCCTACTCTGGGGACTCCTCCGCCCCAGCACTTAGCCAGTGGCCTCCCACCGTGGCACCCCTTGGCACTTCCCTCCCGGGCTCCCATCAGCACTTGCCAATATCTTGGTGCCACCCCCTGTCCCACCCCATCGCTCCCATTCCTACACTTCTCTTTACTGAACTTACTTGTCCTAATGTCACAAGGCCTAGTAGGACCACAATTGTTTATTTACTGTTTTTGCCACTGTAATGTACCCCCTTACTGCCTCCTTACTTTTGCCTTGTGGCGCCTGGAGACACCATTTTGGGTTTATAGTGATATTTTCGAATGCCATAGTTTGGAATGGTAAAGTTTTGAATAAAAATGCGTCAAAAAATTGCATTAAAAAAATTGAATGGGGGGGTTCCCCCATTAACCCCCGTTTTTTTTACTGCATAACACCCATTTTAGTAAAAAAAAAAAAAAAAAACTTTACCTACAAAAATTTTTTTCAATGCATTTTTTCCAAAACATTTGTCATTCGAAACTATATTTTCGAAAAAATGACTGGATACCACCATTTTGTTGTATAAGTGCCTAGCAAATGCTCATTAAGGTTTAAGTTACTTATCTGTAACTATTGTTCTCCAGCATGGGTCTGGCATGGATTCAGATGCTCATGAATATTCCCCATCGCCAGGCTGGGAATCCTCTTCACTTAAAACCTTCATTTCTCCTGTAAACTAATCACTGCCTTCTGGGTCATACTGCCCCCATCCAAAGACAGTCCTCTCCCTAAGCAGCCATCTTCAGATTTGATAAGCACGTACCAAAAAGAGGCCCAGAGGGGATGGAGGGAGGGTTTGCATGTGAATCCATCCCAGAGCCATGCGGAAGTACAATAGTTACAGGTAAGTAACTTAAACCTCTCCAGTTGTACGCACATGGGTAATTAAAGGGCTACAGCTCCTTGTAACCCCAGGCCTCCCGCCGCAGCACACATGTATAAACAAGATGTGCAACGCATTAACTGCTAAGTGAAAAAGTTATTTGTTGTTATTTTGTTCATTGTTAACACATGAAGCCAAGTGATATAAAAAATTGATGTATGAACAGTTACGTATTACAAATGCCAATAAAATATGTTAAGAATAAAATTAAACCTTCTCCAGCATGGGTCTGGCCTGGATTCACATGCTCATGAATAACAAATATATAGCAGTACAACATTACACAACCATGGGTGGTGGCAAGACTCAGCAGAATAACTTCTTACCTCTGGAACAGTCTCACCTCAAGCGAACCGGTTGCGTAGCACTTCTTGGCCGACTCTGGACCCCACTCAGGATTCCCTGTCAACGCAGTAGAACTTCGTGAAGGTATACGTGGACCTCCACGTCACAGCCCTGCAGATATCCAGCAGGGACACTCCAGACAGGAACACCGTTGTCACAGAAATCGCTCTGGTGGGGAGGGCAGCGGTCGGTTTGCCAACCGATGACAGTGCGTGATGCAGCCAGAGAGTCACCTTGAAATGCAAGCCTTGGACAGGGCCTTCCCATGGTTCACAGGACCAAAGTTCACAAACAGTTGAGAAGTCTTCCGAAAACTATTTGTGTGCGTCACGTAGAACTTCAAGGAACGAGCAACGCCCAGCGAATGCAAGGCCCTTTCTGCCGGAGACTATGGTTTTCGGGAAAAAAACAGGTAACACCAAAAGTTTGTTGAAGTGGCATTCCGACGGAACCTTTGGCATGAAAGAGGTGTGCGTACGCAGCACCACCACTCAATTTGTGGAAAGTCAGGTATGGTTGCTTGCAGGATAGGGCCTGGATCACCTACTCTTCTGGGAGCGGTGATGGCCACAAGAAAAGCCATTTTCTACGAGGGGAACTTGAGAGGGCCTGATGCATAGGCTCGAAAGGGGTCCCCATGAGCCCCGTCAGAACCATGTTGAGTTCCACGCCGCGCCAGGAGCCTTCACCGGCGAGAAAGATTGAAAAAGTCCCATGAGAAATTTCTTGACGAGTCAGTGGGACCAAAGTGAAGATCTTCCTGGAGACCTGGTGTAGCATGATATCGCCGCCAGATGTACCAAGAGGCGTGCGCCAGTCCGACCTTGGACAAGGATAGCAAGTATGGAAGGATCTGCAGGGCCGTGACCCTCAGAGGGTTAATCGTCTGAGACCGGCACCACTTAGCGAAATGCTTCCACTTGTGATATGATATGATATGGTATTTGTAACGCGCCTATACACATGTGTTTCAAGGCGCGACGAGGCAGGGAGGGGGGACAAGGGGAGACAGACAACGATCTTACTAGGCCAGGTGTCATTCAGATCGCGCAAGTGCAGGGGTGGGGGAGGGGGAAAAGTGCAAGGGGAGGGGGGGAAGTGCAGTACAAGGTAAGTGGCGTAACGTAATAAATAAATAAATAGGGCCAGCTGGTGGCAAGTGTGAGGTAAGTGCAGAACAAGTGCTGGGGGAGGGGGGGGCTGTAGGGATACAGAGACAGTCCCGCAGGAGGAATTAAATTAGCTGTTCAGCAGGGGAGAGGGAGAGAGAAAGCAGAAGCAAAGAGGAAGGTTTTGAGGTGACCATAGCACTTCAAAGTCGAGGACGCCCTGACCATGGCGAGGACCTCTGTGCAATCCGCAGGCAAATCATATCCTCCAAATTCTAGGGCTGCAGGAGCCAAGCCCTCAGGCTCAGCGACCCTGGGTCGTGATGAAGAATTGCACCTTCTTCTCTGGTGAGAAGATCCGGAAACACTGGCAGCTTGACTAGAGGCAACGCTGACGGGCTGAGAAGGTCCGGATATGAAATCGGTCTCAGCCACGCCAGGGTGTTGAGTATCATTTTGCATGGACACTGTCTGAGTGTGTTGATGACTCGTAGCAGGAGAGGGAACGCGTACAGGAACAGCCCTTCCCACGGGAAGAACACGCCCCCCAGACTCCTCGGCTAGTGGAATCTGCTGGCAAACCTCTGGCACTTGGAGTTTGTAGCCATCGCAAATAGATTGATCTGGGGACTGCCCCATTTGATGCATAGGCAGTCCACCTAATCCTGACGAAGCTCAGAGTCGTGGCAGGAGCTCTGTCCCCTGATGAGGGAGTCAGCAATGGTGTTCTTTACTCCCGCCAGGTGGAGAGGGACGAGGAACATCCCCTGTTAGGGAGAATTCTCCAAATGTGCTAATTTCCCTTACCTTTCGAGACCCACAGCAACTTTGCTGGATTTCTAGGATTTATTTTTTTACCTGGGAAGAGTGTGAGCCTTTTTTCCCCACTCTTCCATGTATTTTGTTTGTGTTTTACTTTTGTGTTCTTTGGTTATGGAGTTTTAAAACAACTCCAGTGGCATAATGTTTTTCTGTGTGTCACACAGTACCTTCAGTGCAGTGGCATAGGGGTGTCCATTCAGACTCCCCCCAAAGGTTTAACTATCTTCCCTGAGAATGACTACTGTCTCTCAGGACATGTAAAGTTAAATTGACTTTACTAGTCTCTTTAAATTTACTGACTCAGCACACCCTATCTTACTATAGAGTGCTGGAGGTGTTGCTTAGCTTCCCCTGAGTCAAAACACTCATGTAACAGTAAAATATTACCTTTTCCTGTTTTAAATGGCTGGTGGCAGTGATTTTTCGCGACTGCTAACAATGGTAGCTCAAAATCAGGGGTAGCCATGTTTTTCAACATGGCGCCACAGACCTATCTGTAAAAACAGACTCTGGTCATCTTTTTTCGCCATTTCTTTTAGGAAAAGTCCTTCTTGTGTTTGTCTCTGCGTGCCAAACCAGGTTTGGTCCCTTTGTTCAGCAAGGACAGCCACCCTGCTGTGTGAGTGATAGCCAGGCTGAATGAATGGGGGGAAAACTGTTTAAAAGCAGGTCTCTAGGACTTGGAAAGCAGAGTCGACCACTGAAACGAAAGAACTGAAGAGGAGAGGAAGGAAGAGGACTGCTGCAACTCCTGGACGACCGGTGAAGCCCTGCTGCAAGTCTGAATTGCCTGAAACTCCGACGACAGAGAAGCCCTTCAAGGTTAACTTCTTCCCTTGAGTTTGGTGGGAACAACCAACAAGGGGCAGCGTCCTATTCTGGTTGAATTTTCTTCAGAGTGCTGTTGAAAACCGGATAGCCAGTGGGAAGGAAACCAGTGGGATTTTAAGGCACTCAAACCATAAACCGACGTCTTGCTACAGCTTTTGGCCATCTTCCCTGGGCAGTGCAGGAACCTCCCAACGTCGTCCTTGTCACCACGACTGAAGTTCAGGAACAGCGAGATCTGCTCGAACTGCCAGGAACAACTGCCTCAGCTACAGCATTCTTCATTTAAAAAGGTACTGTGCAAGCGCGGTCCGGAAATCTTTTCGGCCATCGAGAAAGTGCGTGAAACTTTCCTCAACTACGAAGGCTTGTCCTGCCCCAAACATTCATCCAACTTTTCGCCTAGCCAAATCCTTTACAAATCTGTGGCAATGACTTAACCGTTACATACCAGAAACGTGCTATCCTATACAAGAGACTCTGAACCATTGACTTTGGCACAGGCCTATTGAGAAGAATTGATGGTTGTATTTAACTTGAACCCTTTGCCCTGCCTATGATTGTATTTGGGCTGTCTATTCTTATAACCTTGTCTTTTCCTTCCTTTCCGTATCTAAAGTGCTATTTTGCACACACTTCATTTTTGAGCTAAACTTGTTTAGCTACTTAGCGGTTGGATTTTTGTGGTGTATTAGTGTGTGATATTGAGCTGCTTGTGCTAGTGTAATGTTTTATAAATGATTGAGTAAATAAATGTATATTCTTTTACTGAGAAACCTTGAGTAAGTGTTTACTTGAATCACTGTATTGGTTGGCCCTTTGTGTAACTTGTTCTACTGCTCACTTGAACTCTTGAGATAAGTCTGGCTGCTCAGTCATCGCTACCACTTTACTGTGTAGTACAGGCTTGTACCAAAGGTGAAATTGTGCTTACACTTGTAGTCCTAATTACCTGTAGTGTTCCCAAAGGGTACTGCAGGTGATTCTGCCCAACATCCCCTGTCCGAAGGCCCAGCGCCACAAGTTCTGCGCTTCCTTGGAGAGTGCCGGGGAGTGAGCGCCCCCCCCCTGCTTGCTGATGTAGAACATGACGGTGGTGTTGGCTGAGAAGATCCTCACCACCTTGCCTTCAGAGATGGTAGGAACGACTTGAGTGCCCAGAGCACTGCATGTCGGTCTAGGATGTTGATATAAAGATTCTTCTCCTCCAGGGGCCACAGGCCTCTGGTGTGCAGATGTCTGGTGTGCTCTCCCCATCCCTCTAGGGAGGCGTCCGTGGTGACCGTCGATTGGTATGGCGGGCTTTGAAAACCCATGCCCTGGGCGATGTTGGAGTGACCCCCCAACCATCCTATCACCCACGGAAATCGTCGTTGAGAGAGGTCTTGTCTGTGGAGCTTCTGGACCCCTGTATCAAGCAGGCATCCAGAAATTCCTTAAGGGGTTGCATTCGCAACCTGCAGAGCTGGACGAGGTAGATGCAGGATGACATCATGCACAGCAACGACTTTATGAAACGCACAGTGGCCGTCTTAGTCAACAAAAGCTGTTGTACCTTCCCTTGAATGGCTGCTATCCTCTCCCCCTAGGGCGAAGCCAGGCAAGACATTTTATTGAGTCTGGTGCCTAGGAACAGCACATTCTGTGATGGCGTTAAGTAGGACTTTGGGTAGTTGAGAGAGAATCCCAGATCCGTTAGTAGCCGGACGGTTGCCTCCGTGTGTTAGTCGGCCAGCTCCCGTGAGCGGGCGCGAATCAGCCAGTTGTCCAGGTATGGGTACACGTGCATGCCCTGTAGACGTAGATGGGCTGCCGCTGGTGCCAGGCATTTTGTGAACACTCTGGGGGCCGACTTCAAGCCGAAAGGTAGAGCCTTGAACTGGTAGTGCTGTCCCTACACTACGAAACGTAGAAACCTCTGGTGTTTCTTGTGAACGGGGATGTGGAAGAAGGTGTCCTCCAGGTCCAACAATGTCAAGAAGTCTCCTTTTTCCAGTTGGCAGAGCATGTGTTGTAACGTGACCATCCTGGACTTTTGGGACCTTACGTATTTGTTCAGACGTCGTAGGTCTAGGATGGGCCTCCAGCCCCCTGTCTTCTTTCTGACCAGAAACTATCTGGAATAGACTCCGTAGCCCCAGAGCTGTTGGGGGACTAGCTCTATCACCCATTTTTGCAGCATGGCCCGTGCCTCTTCCAGGAGCTGAGGGATGTGCTTCTCCTGACGGGTAACCAAAGGGATCCGCAGACCCTGTGTTGAAACTCCAGTGTGTGTACTTGGGCGAGAGCGTCCAGCACCCATCTGCCGGTGGTAATCTTCTCCACTCTTCATCAGATGGCCTACCACAGGGGGGCACAAGTGGGGGCCCGATGTCCTGGTCGGTTCAGGCTTGCTTCGGTGCCGGCGTCCTGCCCTATGGGCGACAGCGACGCTGTCCTACACTAACGTAGGCCTGGGAACGGCCTCTGTAGGCTTCCTGCGTTGTGGACCTGGAAGGCTGTCGGTACCAAGTGGAGAAACCTTTGGAAGACCTGCTCGACTTTCCCCTGGAGGAGCGAAAAGAAGAGCAGTGCTGCTGGAGAGTGCCCAGGGAACGGGCAGACTCCATATCTGCTTTGATGGCCTTGAGAGACTCGTCGACGACCTTGCCAAACAGATTCTGTCCATCAAAAGGGCATGTCCAGTACTTTCACCTGGAACTCCTGACGGGAATTCGTGGCTTTCTTCCAACCTTGGCGACAAAAGCAGACACTGTTCTCCATTTGTCGGAACCCTGCGTCGGCGACGTCCAATGCCACTGTGATGCCGTGATCAGATGCCACTTTCCCTTCCTGGAAGAGAGCGAGTGTCTCCATTTCTTATCGTCGGCCCCAGCTTGTACCACAGCTCCCTGTCGTACCTGGCCAGGATGGCCAGTGCGTTGGCTGCCTTGATAGTGGACGCTGCGGTGTAGATCAAATTCTTTCCCATGGCGTCCATCTTTTACCCCCCCTCGCTGTCCAGAGGGACCGAAGACTACGAGGACAGGTTGGCTGATGTTTCCTCGTGGCCGCCGATACCACCAAATCCGGCGAAGGCTGCAACCTTAGGCACTTGGGTGTGGAGTCCGCCACCCTATATTTCTTCTCCAGCCGATCCCATTTGGGTGGAGCCGTGCAAGGGTTTTTCATAAGGTCCAGGCCCTCATCCCAAACATCGCCCAGAAGGGGCACCGCCATGATAGTCTTATACTTGGCCTCGCGCCTCTGGTACAAGAAGCCCTCCTTCTTGGTTTCCTCGGGCACCAGCTGGAATAGCTCAGAGGCTCTGGAGATCATGGAGTGGAACGATCCTACCTCATCCGGTGGGGACACCCTATGTGGAGCATCCAAATGTGGAGATTCACTGTCCGCTACGACGATATCCTTGTCTTCATCCGTCGTTGTGGCCGAATCCGTCCCGTACCAGTGTCTGGGTCTGCTGGGGGAGAAGGGACCAGACGTGGTGGCAGAGGTTGAAATTGGGGTGTCAGTTGACGCTTCCTCTTCTTCGCTAGAGGTTGATCGGGGACCTCTGGGACCTCTGGGACCACGGGTACCGGAGCCGGAGGCATCCTCATCTGGATCTCTGACACCAAGGTATGCAGAGTCAACAGAATATCCAAGGAAATGTCCCTCGGCTAAGAGGGCATAACAAGAAAACTAGGCAGCACTGCTAAAACCAGGGCAGGCCCCACAACAAGGCAAAGAAATTGATAAGACATTGCAGATTATCAGTGTCTCATCTATGTGTCTACAAAATGTATTATGTTGATACTAATGTGCAAAATATGGTGTGAAGGCCTGTTTTTTGGCCAATGAATGTGTATAGAATACGTTGTTTTTTGTATGGTTTTTAAATTTAGATTTACACAAGATCTATGGATATAAAAATAAAAACAAAATCGCTTTTTGCATCGCATGTAAACAAATGTATATAAATAGATAGAGGAGTGTGACAAAAATAGCCTTGACCATTCACATATCGATTACTGATTATTGACCTGGAGGTTGAAAGCTTACCAGGAACCCTTAGGGAAGACACTGTGTGTAGGGACTCCTGGTCTTAATCGTCCGTGGACGAGACCACCATGGTTTGACCGACAGTCCGGGAAGGCTGTTTCAGGGACTCCACCGCCTCCCCTAACCCCGACCCTGAGGGGCTTGAACCGGGGCCTGAGCCGGTTTCACCCCTTCTGGCATGCCTGTAGACTTCACCAAAGTCACTGCAGCAGTGTCACGGCTTGGGTGAGAGTAGGGACACTTTCTGAGCCGTGGGAGATACCCTCGCAGGATCAGCATCCGTAGCGGTCGTGGCAGTAGCAGTTGTTGACGGAAACGCTGACGAGGTCTTAGTCTGTGCCGGTTGAGCCTGCTTAGGCTGTTCTGCCGCCTTCTCATCCGTCTGAGGCTTCTCAGATTTCTCACGTAGTTTTGCCGGGGTAGATGTCTTCCTCTTCAAAGAGGAGCTCGATTGTTGGCTGGCAATGGAGGTGGAGGGTGATGTTGATCGTGCCCTATCCACTTTGGGATCTGCTTCTGCGGCGAACCCAGTGGACTCGGACTTGCGTCTCTTGGCCTTGTCTTGGGCCCCCACGAATGAGGCGCCCTCAAAGGACTTAGAAGACCGTTCCTCGGACCGGCCGGTCCTGGGTGAGGCATGACCCTGTTTGGGGCATGGGTCAGAGGCCTTGGCGTTAAGCCATGCCACCAGCCTACTACGCCTGTCCCTCGTAGTCTTCTTGGAGAAACCGAAGCATATCTTGCACTCTACCTCTTTGTGGTCCGGGGGCAGGCAGTAGAGGCATTGCAGGTGCTTGTCCTCCACAAACACATTCAATAGCCCGCATTTGGGCGCAGGGCCTGGAGAGGGTCCATCTCCTCCGTAATGGTAGGAGGGCGCAAATTAGGCCCCGGGCCTTGTATAATCTTAGATGATCTTCGCCCTTGAGAGGCGCGGAACTTCACCGACATTGGGTACCCTTTGTCGGCAGATGCATAAAAGATCACACAGGCTTCTTTGTAACAAAAATATAACTTTTTCCGTCAAACACAAATAAACGTACAAATAGCTCAGAGAGCAAACTCGAGGACTCCCAACACTGAAGCGTGCAGTAAAAATCTGAAGATGGCTGCCAGAGGAGGGGCTTAGGGAAAGGGCTGTCATTGGATGGGGACAGTATGACCCAGAGGACAGTGATTGATTTAGAGGCGACAGGGAATATTCATGAGCATGTGAATCAATGCCAGACCCCATTGCTGGCGAAATAAATAAATAAAATCCTTGTCTGTCAGGTTCTCCCAATTGCTACTCCCGAAATCACTGGGACGAGGAAAAGTGGGGGTTTAAAGAGTTAGCTTAGGTACTTCCTTTTAAGTCCATCTCCTCTTCTTATTCTACTCGCCTGCTAACCAATGTCCTTGTTTCTCCTTGCTCAAACACTGTTAGCTGTTTTTGTTTAGTTCGGGGATACAAGTGTGGGATCACTATTTAGGTTTGTCCATAGACTCTCACCTGTTCCATTACTTTTCTCTGCTTCACCTTGTATCAGGGTTGTTCTTCGGTTCCCAGCACGTTTACTGGGAAGGTGGCTACTTTCTTCCAGCCCCATTCTCTCCGTACCAGTCATGGAAGCCCATATCTTCTGGGCTCATTGGGAAATTCCACATCCTAGGAACCACTGTAACGCCTATGCGATGATAAACTCTCTCCGCCTGCCACAGTGTCTCGATCCGCCGAGAAGCAGTGCCTGCTCTAGGTTGTCGGTCCATTGATTTACGATAGGGTTGCCACTCATTCTGCCAGGGAAGGCCACTCACACTTCCAGGCTGACAGTACCCATTTGCCTCCTGTCACGGCGTCCAGGTCTGCTGGGGAAGCGCCGGTGCACGTTGGATGAGCCCCGTATTCCGTCAGGTCGGCGCAGGTGCAAGGTTCCCTAATTTGCAGTCTACAAAGACGGCAGCAACACCACTGAGAAAATACCTGGTTTCTGCCAGGTCTTGGGCTTCTCCAGCGATTATCTGCCGGTCTTTGTAATAATGCTTGTTTCTTGGCCTTTCTTTGTGCTCCACTGCCTCTCTTGTAAAGGGTTTCACCAGTGATCACCTGAGACGTTTCCTCTTCCACAGGTTGTGAACGACCCTTGCGTTCAAGCGGAAGCCTTTCGCGTTTCGCAACTTATGCAGGCTGCTTATCTCATGAATGCCATCTGCTTTCAGGCGGGAGAAATTATTTTAACATTTTCCTACTTCCTCTCTCATTACTTCTGGCTTCTTCAATTGACTTCTTGCTCCTCTGCCGCTACGACTTCCCTGCTTCCAATAATTACTGTTACTGCTTCCACAACCACTGCTGTGGCTACGACTGCTACTACTACAACAATAGTATTCTAGATCCTCTTTGCTTTTCTTTTTATGTTCCGATTGCTTTCGGGTAACTCAGAATAACTAGACAATTGAAAGTAGTCCTGTGCCTCCTTCTGTGGCATCCTCGTCTCAGTACTATCTTCTCCTAGTACTGGGGCCGTGTTTAATTGCCAATAAAAAGAGTTGAAACCTTCAGGTTCATCACAGAGCACTAACACTTAGAATATAGTAGCCATTGTATAGAAGAACCAGGTAAGAGAACTAATATATGTAAATAAAAGAGAAAAACCATACAAAGCTTTACAATGTTATGCTATAGGTTCTTGTACTGCGCACTGTTGCCAGCTGCATGGTCTTTTGGCACTCTGGCATATCTGTAATGCAAGGAGGGTCGGGGGGTTGTTTTTAGGACTGAGTGGGAGAAGAGTAAGAGCTGTGATCTGCTGTTGGCAGCTTCTGTTCAGAGAAACCGGTCACTTATCATAGGTGCATTTTCGGTTGGTAGGCATAATGTGGTGTTGGGGTGAGATTGTGCATGGATCGTTGTCGGGGTGGTGTGAAGCACATGCGGTTCTGTAGAGGTATGGTTGTGTTTAGTTCAGAGTTTGCAAAGGTGTATGCAGAGGGGTGAGTTTTAGTACGGTTAGTTATTGGCAATACATTTCTTACCACCGACCTTCAGTCTAAATGCAACCTATATCCCACTGCATGTAGTTCATTCAAGTGAGTGACGATTCCCTCCCCCACGAGTTCCTCCAGGAGAGTTGTGTTCCCTGTCCCCTGAGGTCAATCAGTGAGCTGCACGGCTTCTGCCCCCAGATGCATTCCTTTATGTGTGATGCATTTCACACCCTCTCCAGTACAATTAAGTGTGTTACATCTCCCTCCCCTGTTTTCGCCTTCCGCACTCTATCATGGTGGGATACACTTCTGGTCTCCAACTGCCCTTCCAAGTGAGACGCCTCTCGTCTCCCCGGCCCTTCACTCCGGTGCGGCACACTGCCCATTCTTAATCGATACATCCCTGTTCCTGCTCCTCTCAGTCTAACAGGTTTGATGCATTTCCAATCTCAATTAATCCATCTCGCTCGGCATGATGCATAATCTTACCGGCATGCTCGTAATGACCCCCAATATATGCATATTCGGGGTCATTACGAGCATGCCGGCCTGATAAAAGGTGCCGGTAACAACGTGTACTGGCACCTTTTCCGTACTGGCATACCCTGAGTCTGCCGGTAGGGGCCTGCACACCCAGCAGGTTGTGCTTGCCGGTAGGTCACTGCCCCTACCGGCAGACTCGGGGTAGAAAAACTACTGAAGCACCGGCACAGTTAACTACTATGGGACTCCATGCAATGGGGACTTACCGCCGGTGTCAGTAATATCTCAGCAACACTGGGATATCAGGGGCCGGTAACAGTAAGAGGAGTTTGTCGGTAACCCCCTAACGAGGGCCATAGTGTGTTTCAGGGAGTCACAAGGGGCTGTGAGGGGTCAGACATCTGAGGCAGACAACTTTGTGAAGGTTTTTCAAAAGATGCAATTTTATTAACTTCGAATAAATGTCTCACTATCACAACCCTGGCTATGATTTCCCTGCCGTAAATAAACTAAAAGAAACACTAACAAAAGGATTCTGTCCCCAACACTTATATGCACACCAAAACAATAAGGAAATATATGGCAGTTTAACATCAACAAATATACCAGTATAATTCACACCACAATAGCTGCTTCTTCTGATAACCCGGGTGAAATCTCCTTGCCCAGATTCAAGCAGGTTTTTGTTTAACCGTTCAAAAAGGACAAGGAAATCCTGTGTCATAACAAAAAGTTCAACTTCCGTTTTTCGTCTCAATCCAACTTGACAACACAAAGTTCCAACTTGTAGTCCAAGGATGATTCACAATTGTTTAACAAAGCTTGCCTCTTTCCACTTGTAACTAAGGTCTTGAGACAGCTTCTTGTCATCAACAATGTCTACTTCAATAAGAATCTTGAAACAGTTTGTCATTAACAAAGAATATTTCATAGCTTCACTAGCTTCAAAAGAAATGTCTTTGTCAGGATACTTTGACACCACTTCAGTACTACTTCACCAAAACACTTCAGTGATTTTTCAACTGCTGTAAGGGTCAACTTCAAAGGTTTTCAGAATGTCTTCTGCTTCACACAATTAGATTTGAGAATGTCTTCAAGGAGAGCAAGTGTCATGCCTTCCCTGCCTTCACAAGCCCTGGCTCCCTTACCTTCCTTGCTGCAACCCAGGCACTCTCGTGGGCCGCGGGTCCCTTCCGCTCAGTCCGCGGTGGCGCCCCGTCCCTCATGGCAATCTTGGCGCCTCTACCCCCATCTGTCCTGGGGTTTGCTTTGGTGCCTGCGGGAGTTCGGGGGTGCCCTCTGGCTTTGCGGGCGCCTCGGGAAG
Organism: Ambystoma mexicanum; assembly: GCF_040938575.1. Lineage (NCBI taxonomy): Eukaryota > Metazoa > Chordata > Amphibia > Caudata > Ambystomatidae > Ambystoma > Ambystoma mexicanum. Next base: position 411,022,811 of record NC_090929.1, read on the forward strand.
CCGACGCTCCACAACAAAAGGGTCACGTGAACTGACTAGCGGTCACGTGACCTGGAAGAAATGTAAGAATCAGTCACGTGGGCAGTCAAGTGACTCGGAAAAACGCTTAAAAAGACCGTCTGTCCGCTCCTCAGTGCTTCTCAGCTGTTTTCAGCAGCTAGTGGCTATTTTTGAACCCTCTTGCTGGATTTCACAGATTTCTGACCCTGCTTTGAATACCTAGGATTGCCTCTTGGACTTGCCCACTGAACCTTTTCCTGGAACTGTTTTTTGACCCTTGGACTGCCTTGCTGGACTGCTGCCTGGATTAACCTTTGGATTTGTTTGCCTTGGGACGACTGGATTGCGACTACTGGAACTATTGCAGTACTACCATATTCACTGTTTCCCCGGATTCAAGTGCTCCGCCAATCATAGCAACTTTGACTGCCTGCCAGCATCCTGCTCTCCGCTCCTTTAGGTGGGAACAGTTAGGTCCCACGTTAGCACCAGTTATCCTTGGGGTAGGTGTTGCTTATTATCCTATTCGCCTTCATTCATTGTGGTACTATAATAATTGCATTCTAACCCCTGCCCTCCCTTTCAGCCACCCGGGACCCGGTGCCTCCTGTTCCTGCCTTTATCCTGCGGCCCCAATAAACGATCAGCGAGTAGTATAGCTCCTCTCTGACTGGTACTTGGGGACGGAGGCATTATAATCTATGCGGACCTCAAGTCATAACAGCAAGAATCACACTGGTGCTATTTACTACACCTAAGTGGTTGCCCCTCGCAAGGCAGGCAATGCTTTCTTCCTTGTGAACCTCTTGTATCTGAAGGGCAGCCCTCCTGCCGATCTTGTTCCCCCTTATTATTATTAACCAAACGATGATAGTAACTTTCTCTCCTTCACACTTATTTGGCTTTGGCAATGTGGGTTTGGAAGATTCGCTCCATCTGGGCAATATTCTTCACACACACTATTGGGCTCAGTTATTGCCTTTTGGCTTAGGCAACCCTGATTGTTTATCAATTGCCTGCATGCAAACCCCTTTTGGCTTTTGGAATAACCCACTATGCAAAAGTCACCTCCTTTAGATAGAATCTTGGCAGTCTCTTTATGCCAACTACTTTGGTGTCTATCAGCTTGGTATGCGTCACAATCGCCAACTTGTTGTATATCAGTTTGGTAGTCAAAAGAGAAAACTGGATTCAAGCAACAGGTATTCATGCAGCGCTCAGGGGTCACAATATAATAGTGAACTCACCGGCTTTGCCTTGCATGTCCATGTACCTCACTGTTTACACCTTGTCTGCTTCAGATCTCCTATGCGGTCCGCCACCTCTCCTGCATGGTTTACCGTGTCATGCGCTGGCTACTTCCAGAGCCTTTGCAGCTTCCCCAGCGACCCGGTGCTCGCCTGCCACCACCGACTGCTTCATAGTGGGGAGAGTCAATTGAAGGAGCGCTTTCCGCTCCGCAACCTCTGCAACAGCCCTCACGGCTTCCCCAGCACTCCGGTGCTCGCCTGCCACCACTAAGTGTTTTACACTGGGGTAAGTTGCAGAAAGGTACGCTTTCCACCGCAAAACCTCTGCAGCTGAAATCTCGAGTGCATATGACCCTCTCAGGACCGGCATCAGCTTCTCTCGCCACTCTGGTCCCATCGTCCTGGCTCTTTTGCAACGTTTTCAGCACGGAGCAAGGCGGTTCACTCGAGCAAAGCACACACTCTGGACTCTGCGGCACGAGGATACAGTTCCGTTACCAGCCTCGGGACCTTCTGTATCCAAGTCTCTCTACTTCTTAAGTCTCTCGACGCCTGATGTAAAAAAACAAATAAGATGCAAAAGGTTATTTTCCTTTTACCAGTATTCAATTTGGGTGTTCACCCTGGATCTCCTTCAGCCGGACTCAGATCCCCTTCAAAAACAAAAGTTCAACGTTGGATCCCCCTCTTCTGGGTTCAGATCCCCTTTATTACAATGTTCAGAGAATATTCTTTCTCGGGTGACTCACAGTTCACCCCAAATCCCCCTCAGCAGGGCTGAGATCCCTTTCAATTACCCAATTAGTCACCCTCAGCCAGACTCGGACCAATTGCAGTATATTTTAAATCATCAAAGACATTCGAATGTGCACATGGTTTAGCTTGACCCATTGCAGGACCACTTCGATCTCAAGATTCCCTTTTCTCACACTTAGCAACATTTGGATACCTAACAGAGGCTTTTGAATGAGCACCCACATGGTGCCGGACCACTCTGTCTAAGGTACGTTTGTTAGGCCTCCCAAACTTCAGTAACTCCTTTGGTTTCCAATTCTATTCGCGTTGGTCTTCACATATGTCTCACACTGTTCTCCCTTTATATTCATACAATGTTGCCACTTGCAACCTTAGTTCAAAACACGGGCTGGTTTGGTATCAGTCTCTCCGACTCATCGGTTGTGCTGTCTTTACGGATGTTGCTTTGTTGTAGGAGCCAAGTACAGTACCACAGCGGCAATCACTCCTCCCCACCATGGTTGTCGACGCAGGAGAGCCCTGGTTACCTCTGACAGACTCTGCATGTTTTATCAGCTGTTGTTCCTGGTCTTAGGTGTCTTACTTTCCAAGGTTCACGAAAGTAACAGTCTTTACAGGTCAAGGGTACTTCCCTCCTTGCAACCCTCCCTGGTCTTGCAGTCTTTCATCTCGTATTAAACTGCCATCTTGGAACTGCTGTTTCTTCGTGTGCCTTGCCTCGCTCAGAGTGTGCTTTCGTGCTCCGCCTTTTATTCATGTGGGAAGTGTGATGGAAGTCAGGTGTGTGTAATGATCAGTAATGACCTGACCATTGTATTGGGACATCCTAGGTATACTGCTCTTGTGTTAGTCTGTTGTCGCTCACGGTGAGCTGTCTGTGAGAAAGTGTTTGGGGGGTTGAGTTCCTAGTTATCCTACCTGGTAGGACGGGGAAAATGTGTTACAACGAAGGGGATACTGTGTCCCACCATCCGGTATCCCACCTCCACTCCCCAAAGACCCTTCATCCAGGTGAACCTCCTGCACTGGTCCACTGTTACGCTCACCTGGTATCCACGGGGACGCCACCCAGCCAGTTGGTCGTTGGTGCCCTTTTCAATGACTCCCTGGTGCGGTTCTCGGTGGAATTCCTCCTGGAAATGAAGACTATGTTTAGGACTGGACAGGTAAGCCTTCCCACCTCCCTTGTGATTTCAGCCCCTCCGGGTTCTCTTCTCACCTTGTTATCGAAGTTGGTGGGCTCTCCGTCCTGCTTCCTGGGCAGGGGCGCGTTGTCTTTCGTGGGCGTGTGCGGTCCAGTTACTTCACTGACAGCGGCCCAAGTAATGTCTTTCAGGTAGGTCTTATTGCGGTTTATGGAGTTGTTATTCTTGCATGCCTTTTCTCTGTTCGATAATGTCTCTAATCTCCCTTAGGTGCGCGGAGCGTCCGCTTGGCGAACTGGGTAGGCTGGTTCTCGCCGGTAAATGATGGTACACAATAGCGCTATGATGCGGTAAGTAGACGCTTTGCGCAGCGCAGCGATGTCTCGTCTTCACTGACCTGTGTTTTCTCTGTTTTGTAGGTCGCGGTGTGCTCCGAGCGCGGATGGAGTTCCAGAGCTAGACCGGTCAACAACCACCAGCCAGGTAAGTCTCTAAGCAATTCGTAGTTGAAATGTCTCTACTGCCTTCTTTAATGATGTCTTTCTTCCTTTCTCAGGTCCTTCGAACCGGGTGGCGAACCATCCACACGGAGCTGCCCAGGATCTGTGAACATTGAAGGATGGAGATTGCAGGTAAGATTCTGATGCTAACGATGTTCTTTGTTGTTTTCTGCAGGTCCGGATCTTGCCAGGCTCGTGAGAAGCTGGACACGGTGAGCGTCACGGTGCTAGTAGCAAAGTAACGCAAAGCGTGTTGTCTTGTTCGGGTGTAGTTTAAATAGTCTCTGCAAAGTAGTCCAGGTAAAGTAGTCCCTAGGCCACCACACCAAAAACACTATACCGCATAGCTTGGTTCTAGGAATCAAGCTATGTGGATGCCTCCATGTTGGCTGAAAGCCTGAATAAAGTAGTTCCTTTAGCTGATGTCTTTCCCTGTTTATGAGCCTGGCGCCAAAGGCGCCAGGACAGGCCCCAAGAGAACCTGTGAAGCGGATGCCAGGCCTTATTTGCGGTCCGAAGTCTGACTCCACCTTGCCAATGGGCTTGCCAGTGGGGATCAGGGCTGAGGGGCGTGACATCCACCCCCAGGAACTGTATCCAAATGCGATGGCCATGTCCTGGCCACCTGGATGACAAATCCCTGGGGACTGGCGGGGGATAGACCTTCAGGTTTCTCACACTCTGCAGCACTCCTCTTCGTCACAGTATTCTGGGAATTCTGAGACTTGAAGTTTCCAACTCAAAAAAGTTAGTTTCATCAACAGCCTTCATTTTATAATAGGCTATTAGGAGACTGGGTCTAGGGGGAAATTGACTAAGGAGGTCTCCCATTCCTCCTGACCTGTTTCCCTTCTCATGTGATCCTCCCGACTGATACCGCCCCCAGGGTCAGGATCAGAAAGTCTGCTTTTCCCTGGCCACGAGAGGGGTTCCAGGTCAGGTTTCCTGGGTGAATCACCTCTGATTCTTTAAAGGGCAGAAGGCTTAGCTATACTATTAGACTGAAAGCTAAAGGCGGTTAGTCTGCAGATACATGCTAAATGCGAGAATGGATGATTATGTATGCTGGATGAGGCCTGTCTATGCAGATAGGTTAAATGCTGGTAGGAGTATGGTATCAGGTTATTCGAATAGGGAGGATTTTGTGGGTACTTTAGTGATTGTATTCTGCTCTTTTCAAGCATGTTTCTCTTGCTGGGTTTTGTTTGGTCTGGCTTGCTGGATTGCGTTGATGGGGTCAGTTCCTATGCTCGGTCTCAGCTGACGACATGTGTTTGGTTGTCCTCCTTTTCTGTGTATTTGATTCGTGGTACATAGATGTTGTTCAGCTATTTTCATCCCGTTTGGAGCTGGAGAGTCAGGTTTTTAGACATTTTCTACATTTTAGATGGTCCTCTGTAGTTCGTATTTATCTCGGGAAGGGAGTTCCAGAATTTTATGGCTATCCAAGAGACAGCTGATCCTCCAGGTTTCTCTCTCGCATGTGTCAGGTACAACACCTTAAAAAGTCCATCGCTAGCTAGAGAAGATGGGGCCTCCTGCCCTAGAATTACAGGTCCCAGTGCAGTTCTCTTCCGAAGGCTGGGAATCTTTTTAAAAGTCTGAAAAAAAGGTGGCAAAGCCAACAGGCAGTTTGTACAGGTCTCATAGAAAACAACTGAAGAGCAGTTCTTAGCAGACCCTCTCCCAAGCAAACTACCTTAGGGGAAGCCCACAGGAGGATCCTTGTCCAGAACTCCACCAATCACAGTCAGGCAAGAGAGAGGTAGGGTATGGACTTAACGCCTGTTAAACCATAGGGAGGATAGGAATAGGATGTTAATTCACCCCCTGTACTTTGATTGTCTCAGGGACCACTGTAGAGGTTTCTGATATCGCATGGGCCCCCATTCTGTAACGCTCACCTGATTCCCGTAGAGGCGCCGGTCTTGACTGGGCGTATACCGTATCTTCAAAGGTGATGTGCAACACACGGCTGGCTCTTTGGGCTGGACCTCTGTGCACTGTATGTCTGACTTGAAGGGTAAGATGTCTGCAGATAGAAAATATGGGATTAAGGAACTGGGTTATTGAATGTCTCTCTCTTCTTCCCTTTCTCTTCTCCTGTAGAACCCCAAAGGTTAACGCTCTCACCTTAGGTAAGTGAACGCCGTGCTCTCCATCTGCCTCGGGGCAGGGTGCTGTAACCAGTTTCTTCACTGGATAAGGGGAGCAGGCCTCTTGACTTCAGAGGACTGCTGTCTGTCGTTTACTGCACGAACGGTAAGTTTCGAGTAACTCTAATGTCTTTAAAGTCTTTAGTAATGATGTTTCTTGTTTTGCAGTGTTCCGGCGATGGCGGATGACGGGCTGAAGTGAGTTGAAGATGGAGCCCGTGTGATGAATAGAAGCGCCTGGAAGCACGTAAGTAAGCGCTTGTTGCCTGCTTCACGATGCGCTCTAACTGTCTTTTTATTTTGCAGGTACAAGTTCGGAGCGGCTGCAGGGTGCCGGAATACCCACTGGGTTAGATGTGGAAAGGAGTAATGGCACGTGAGTATTAAAGTTCCCCAATGTCTTTAAACGCACCTTGTTTTGTCTTTCAGATGCGGGATGCAGCGCCGAAGGCCTCCGGAGCGTGCGAAGAGTTGGTAAGCTTTTGTCTTTCAGATGCCGGAATGCAGTGTGAAGACCTCCGGAGCGCACGAAGAGTAGGTAAGCCTTTGTCTTTCAGATGCCGGAATGCACCGCGAGGCGTTGGTGACAGCCGATGGACCAGGTAAGTGAAGAGCTGTCACTGAAGACCGTAATGCTAACCTGTTCTTTCTTGTCTTTATAGGTGTTGCTGAAGACTGGATTCAGGATGGTAAGCCTTTTTCCTTAGGCCCAGGATCAGATGCAGAAGACACGATGAGCGTTCTGCTGCAGAGGATGCAGAATAACGCAAAGCAAGATTCATCCCTCGGGTGTGGTTTAAATAGCCTCCTGTAGTGCTTAGGTGTCTCCTTCCACAGCCACGCCTAGATAAGAAAAGAGTTCCTGCTTTCCAGAAGAGTTCCAGTGTTCTGAATCTAGGGAGTGGCTCCTGCCCCACCCAACAGGAAAAGTAGTTCCAAACAGAAGAGGATCAGAGGCTCAACTGGCAGGCAAGTAAGCAGCATGGTCTGCTGCAGGTAAGTCCACCCAAGCATTATGAGCCCGGCGCTTCCAGCGCTGGGACTGGGCATATTTATGAGCCTGGTGCCACGGGCGCCAGGACTGGGTCCAAAAGGTCGCAATTGGGACTGGTTGGCACTCGGAACCTGGGTTATTGATCTGCTTCCAAGGGAGTTGGGAAAACCCTGACCTTTTGGAAGCAGAGATCATGACACATTCTCGTGCCTTTGTTCCCCCATCAAGAAAGTCTACGTGCCTTGGGTGCAGTGGTCACATTTGATGTCATGTTTGGGTCCGGCTAGAAAGCGGTTCTGGGCTCTGATGGATAGGTACAGGCTACTGGAGAGCTGGACATCTACTCTACTGGACTGAAGAAAAAAACACCATTCTGGCGACTAACTCAGAGGACCACCAGGAAATGATGCAGGCAGAGATCAACAATAAGAAATGACGGCGGTCAACCCTCGTTTTGTTGCCACGGATTTCTCACTGCCCCTTCCTACCTACCTATCCCTCTTGGCGTATTTCTAGTACACCATTGATTCACCGGTCCCTCAGCATCAGAGTGCTAGGGAAAAATGGTGTAACTGAGCTCATGGTGTGCAGCACCACAATATATACTGGCCACAGTGTTCTGTCCAGCGCTGGGTGCATAGAGGCGTCGAACAGATCCGCACTGTGCCCCCTGGTGGCGGAAAAGCTTCCGGAGAACAGTTGTGCTGTTGATAGGATATCATAAATGAGGAATCCGTGGGAGGAATATCCACCAGAAAGAACATTACAGAGAGGCAAGTCATTTGTTCTTCTAATGAATTACTTCCTCCCACGGATTCCCATCTATGATGGACTCACAAAGCAGTACAAAAAACTGGAGGAGGGAGGAGAGCAAGGGCACCACTTAGGCCTCTGGAAGACTCCCCTACCAAAATGGGCAACATGGCCTTAGAGGGAACCGAAGGAGTAATGCTTGGCAAACATGTGTAGAGATACCCACATTGCTGCCTGGCAAATGTCCAGGACTGGGACTCCCCCCTCAGCAGGGCAGAGGTGGGAGCGGTTCCTCTGGTAGAATGTGCCCCGAGACCCTCATGCACATCCTTTCCAGCAAGGTCATAGCATTCAGAGATACAGAGAATGATCCACCTTAAAAGTGTCAGTTTGGTTACAGCCCTGCCAGCGCAAGCACCAGCAGAACCAACGAAAAGCTAGTCATCTTTCCTAGCCTCTCTCTTCCAAGAGACATAGTAGCTGAGGGCCTGCACTGGGTCCAGCCGATGGAATCACTCCTTTGCTTTAGAAGAATGAGGCAGAGGAAAAAGCACAGGAAGATGGATCCTTTGAGAGAGATGAAAATCCAGGACCACTGTTGGAAGAAAATGGGGCCTCACCGAAAAGTCACCTTCTCCTTGAAGAAAACGAAATATGGAGGTTTAACAGATAACGTCTAGAGCTCACTCACCTGTCTCATGGAAATTATGGCAACCAGGAAAATCTCCTTACGGGTGAGCAATCTAATAGAACAGGAATGAAGGGGCTCAAATGGAGCTCCAATAAGGAATGTCAAAACTACATTTAAATCCCACACTGGGACAGCAAACAGGCATGGAGAAAACTGGCTACACAAACCCAGCAAGAACTGCAGGAGTGTGGGGATTGTGGAGAACGAGCCCTACTCTGAGGCCCTCTTGAAATCTGAAATAGCAGCAAGGTATCCGTTAACCGTGCCAGTGTGCAGGCCCGCTTGGGCCAAGGACAGCAAAACAATCTAAAACAGGAGATAACGGACATGTAGAGGGTCCAGATCCCTCTCTCGGCACCAAGACAAAAATGTACTCCAACTGTTGGCATAAATAGACATCGTGGCAGGTCTCTGAGCCGGAAGGAGTACATCAAGGATGTCATCCTAGAATTCTCAGCCTCTCAGGAACCAAGCATAGAAAGTTCAGGCTACTGAGGTTCGGGTGGAGAACTCTCCTCAGAAGGCACTAAGGGTGACAGACAGCCATGTCCAGCAACTCGCAATACCACGTCCTCTGGGCCCAGTCTGGAGTGATCAAGATCAACGTTGTTTCCGAACAGGCGCAATCGCCTAAGAACCAGCGGAATGGCGGATTGATGGGAATGCATAAAGGAGGTTGAATGTCCACTTGACAATCGGTTTGTCCCTCATAGCTCCCTGACAAGGACATTCCCTCGAGCAGAACAACTCACACTTTGTGTTCACACTGGACACTAAGAGGTGCACTTGAGGAGTTCCCCAAAAGGAGAAAATCTCCTCTGGAACTTCCTGGAAGAGCTCCCATTCGTGAGCGGCGGAGGTCTGTCTACTCAAGGCGACCACTGACATACTCTCTTCCAGCCAGATGGGCTGCCGTCAGAGAGACACCATTCTCCAGAGCCAAGAACCACTGTGGCATTGCTTCTCTGCACAGAGGTAAGGACCCCACGCCACCTTGTTTGGTGAGTTAATGCATAGCCACTGTGTTGTCAGTCAGGATTAGCACATTCTTGCGTTTCACAGAGGGGGAGGAGGGAGGCAACCAGACCTAGCCTTCTCGCTCTCAGCTACAACAAGTTGATGCTTTTTCAGACGACACAGGAACCAGTCTGCTCACTGTATCTTCCAACAGGTGAGTGCCCCAGTCAGTCTGAGAAGCGTTTGCATGGCCCACCGTGCAAGATCCTGAGCCCCCTCGTACGAGACCTGTAAAAGGTCAGACAGGTGGCCCTGAAACTACGACCATTGGCAGCAGAGAAGCCAATTCAGCGACTTCATGCGCAACCTCACCTCCAGTACGACTAGGGTGCAGGAGGCCATGAGGCTCAGAAGGTGTAGAAAGGCTGATGCCTGGACTTGTTCCTGGGATTGGAGGACACTGACCATCCGAAAGATGCCAGCCAATGTGTCCTCAAGTGGTAATAAGTGTCCAAGACTGCTCTGATAAATCAGAGAAACTGGGACAGCGAAACCTGAGAAATTTTGAACTTCAGGGAAAAGCCCAAGCTGTGCAATAGAGTGCATTTGCAGAGTAGGTGCTCCGACACTAGATCTGGGGAGCGAGCTCAGACGAGCCAGTCATCCAGGCAGGAAAGGACAAAAATGCCTAGGGCACACCAACATCAATGCTAGCAGCTTGGTGAAAACCTTGGCGAAAACGCTGGGAGCCTAAGAAAAGCTGAACGGCAGGGGTCTGACCTGGTTGTGATGTTGGCCCATCACAAACCTCAAGTACTTCTTGTGTTTTCAATTAATCGGCACATGGAAGTAGGAATACTGATGGTCCAGTAATACCCACCAGTACTGCAGATCAAGGGCTTGCAGGAACTGGGCTAGTGTAACCATCTCGATTTTGTCCTTGCGCAGGAACCAATTCAACAGCCTCAGATCCAGAATGAGATGCAAGCCCTATCCTACTTCAGCACCAGAAAATAGACGGAGTATCAGACCTTGCCTCGCTCAGAGTTTTATACCAGTTCTATCACGCTCTTTGAGAAAAGCTGACAGAACGCCTCCAAGAGGATGGGATCCTGAGGCAAGGTGCTGGTCTAAGGAACATGGTCTGGAGGACGCTGCACGAAAGGGAGACAGTAACCCTGTTAAAAGACATGCAAGGCCCAAGCATCAGATGTGGTCACAACCGTTTCTTGCTGAAAAGGGAAGTCTTCCCCGACAGGCGAACCATGGCAGCTAGCCTCACAGAGGTTTTGCTCCTTGCAGCCGTTGCCCCTCTGGGTGTTGGGGGGTCTCTACCTCTGCCTCTAGGGGAAGTGCCTGCCCTGTAGTCTACCGAGGGCAGCCACATCTGTACCCTGCGGGGTGTAGGAGGTTGAGGGGTAAAGCAAGGGAGTCATCAGCTTTTGCCCCAAACAGGTTTTGGACATCGAAAGGCATGTCCAGAGGTTTAGCCTAGACATCATGCGCGAAGCTGGACATCCTCATCCAAGAGTGGCGCCTGAGCACCACACGTGTGGACATGGACCTGCTCACACAACCAACCAGCTGTGTCCAGTATCGACTTCAGAATCTGGTGAGACGTTTTTCTGAGTAAGCCACCATAGACAGTAAGCCGTCTCTCATCTCCAACCTCTGGGATATGTTCCACAGCAGACTGCAGGCCGAACGAGAATTTCACTATGGTGCAAGAGTTTACTGTGCACAAGGTGAGGGCTGCCCGACGCAAACACCTTTTTTCCCCCAACCGTCCAGTCTCTTGCTTTCCCTGTCAGGTGAGGGAGAAGGAAAGGTAGAATAATTCACATTTTGAGTCAAGGCCTGCACCACTAGGTTCTCCAGGGAGACATGAGTGGATAGAAAAGCTGGATCAGAAGGTGTAGGGTAGCCCCCTTTGTACCGCAGATGCAGAAGTAGAAGTAGGTTTCTCACATACCTCCAATACGGGGGGCCACTACTGCCACATTGAAGAGAGGCAGTGTTTCCATCCTGGGACCTTCATCCAGGATTTCCGTTAATTCAAATTGAATTTTCATGGATGGAGCAGAGAGCCCCAGGGTATCGGCCATCTTTGCCATCAGCCACTAAAAAGGATGTCTGAGGCTTACCGGGGGTATGTGCTGGAAGAATATCCAGCTCAGATGAGGTGCCTAGAGCACTGGCTTCTTGGAAGTCTGAGGCCAGCCCTTGTACATCCTCCCCCTCATCACAGAACACCTCCAGAAAGTCCCTCTCTTCCCTGGAGAACCAAGGATCAAACCTGAAGCGTACCTTGCCCCACTCCTCGTCGTAGATGTCACATATCTTAGACATGCAGGGTTTGAAAGGAGGAGGAGCATATTCCCAAGGTTCTTCAGTGCTCACAGGGCCGACCGGCACCACCAACGTCCGGGATCTTCCCTTTTCTTGGCCAGGTCAGAGCATGCAGGCGTGTTGGAGTGGTGCACAGAGGGTACCCTGCCAGACACAGAAGAAATGGTGGGGCCTGTCGGCGCCGAAGCCAACAGAGCCTTTGCTAGAGTGGAAGGCACCGAGGCCAAAGCAGTCAGTCTTGGCAAAGATGTTGAGCATCTTTTCGCGAAATCGTTCCAATGCCTCCGGGATGGAGGATTGGGTTGGAAAAGGTACCCTATCCAGCTCTGGAGAATCTCTGGATCATTTGCTTGTCTTATTGGAAGAGGATAAAGAATGCCACTGAGAGGATCCACTCAGAGCGGGATCTCTTGCGGTACTATTTCTTTTACTTTGCCTTACGCCGAAGGGAACTTTCCTGGGTAGGACACGCTGCATGACCTCGAACGAAACCATGTAACATCAACCTTTGTTTTTCTGCCCATTCCCGGAGGGAGTTTTCGGGTACATGGACTGACACGATCCACTGCTCCACACCAAAGCAGTATAAACAAATCCAGTGCAGATCCAAAACAGACATCTGACAGCCACAGTCTGTGCACAGTTTGAACTCCGAGGCCTTCGCTGGGTAGGGCATGAAGCCAAATTCGAAAAAGTAAGATAGTGTGTTCCTGAAGCGAACAGAGTGAGCGGAAAAAAGGTACTGAGGTCACGGGGCACGGTGCCTCAATATATACTTGCCCCGACATGTCCCATGTGGGGTGCAAAGAGGTGCCGGGTGGAGCTGTGCTGCGCCCCTGACGGCAGAAAGATTTACAGAGTACAGCTGTGCTGTAGAAAGGATATCATAGATGAGGAATCCAAGGAAGGAATCCATTAGAAACAGATTTTCGTGTGAGAATGCAGTACCCAATTATTACAATTCATGTACCCCATTGTTCACATGGATTTCCAAAAATAGGCCCTGGTGGGAGGATTTTGAGAGGCCACCCTATTTATGGTAAACAGGGAAGGCACTGAGAAGTTAGTCAAAACCCAATCAAGGTAAGATAGCTGAGCAGTCAAGGCTTAATCTTAGGAAAAGTGTGAAGTGGTCTAGGACTACAATGAGTGAACACACAGAAACACCAATAATTCAAGTTAGAGAGTATGTGAATACAAATACAGTTATTTATTAGGCCTTCAATTACACACCAACTATATACAAATCACAGGTAAGTATTTCAGGGTTCAAAACTGAGGAGAGCTGGGAGCTATTTAGCTCCTTCTTGTAGAGTAGAAGAGCCTGGTTAGCTTTACACCAACAGCTACCAGGAGCTACTTTTGGCTCCCCAGGCCAACTGATGCCAAACACGCAAACCTATGTGAATGTATACTGTGCATTTGGGACAATCTTTAAACATTAGGACACATGTATATGACATTTAAAGCATAAGTGGTCATAAACAATGGACACAATGATATGTTTCCACCATATGCAGAAGTGATTTGCAGAATGCTATGTACTAGCGCCTTGTTCCCCAGTGATAGCTTCCGGTCACAGGTTGATGGTGGATACACAGGAGCTGCTTTTAGCTCCTGCTTATCCAATCCTAATTTCAAGCCCTGTATTGTCACACAAAACCATTTAACAAATATACACATTATTCATTTGGAGAAAAGAATTGCATATGAATGTATTACCAGCGCAATATAGGTGAGTAGTCAGATGCAAGGAAAAATAGACAAAAACAACACAAGAACAGCTTGCCTCAATCTTAGTAAGTCCAATCCTAGGATGGTATGTGCCTTGTATATAAGCTATACAAGTTCCAAAGTATAGCTTCGTTGGGTAAGGTCATTGATAAATGATGCAGTGGGCTGTGGTGGTGCTTTAGAAAGTTTTCAAAGTTAAATATGTAAGGTAAGTACTCCACTCAATCCTGCCATCAGCCTGTTTTAGCCACATTGTCAAACAATCAAAAAGCCATTTGTGGCGAATCCAGAGTATTTGTTCCTTCTCCCCAAAGGGGGAGCCGCCACCTGTGAGACTAGGGAGGTGAGCCCGCTACGCAAGACCCTCCCTAGGCATTTGGGCAAGCTGGATCTCACTGGGAGTGACTCCTTAGGCGACAAGGACTCCCAGTGGGACAAGTCTGTTATATTTCCCTCCAACCCAATACCTACCAAAATGTTTTCTGCCTATATTCGAGTAGATGTTAATGATAAAACTATGAAATCTGTATCTATGTTTAAATGTGCTGCTGACCCCCTCCAACCAACCCCTACCTCAGGACAAATAATATGTTTCTCGTTACAGCAAATAACCTATAAGAGAGAAGACCCGTAATTGGGAACAGGGAGGAAGAGGAGGAGCTGCAACGCAGCACACCAGCTGGAGATCACGTGCGCAGAGCAGGAAAAGCTGCTTCAGTGCGCACTCATCGCTACCTAGAGGCAGTACCACGACCGGTATGTGGTGGGCGGGGAGCCCACGTAACGTTGCCAAGCCCAGGAGCGATGAAGGATTGAAAACTTGAAGCACTTGTGTATAGGCACGTTATGTTATATCATATCATATCAAGCCGGACTGTCTCAACCGGCTAGATGCCTGACGAGACCGACACGAGAAACTGGCGTTCCGAGGAACAGACGTCCAGGAAAGTGAAAGAGGAACTAGTGACCAGCAGAGAGAGGTTCTGCTGGCGAAATTCACGTTGCAAATAGCGGGCGTCCAGGACAGCGAGAGAGGAACTGGCAACCAGCAAAGAGAATTTCCGCCGCCTACGGTCCAACTGCCTCCCCCGGGAAAAAGTCTATAGAGAAACCGGTATGCATTGCATGTCCAGGAGAGGAAGGAGGGTGGTTTGGCTCTGCAGTGCTCCGCAGCAGAAAGAGGATGCCCAAATAGCTCAAGGAGCTTACAGGCCTCGCAGCCTGAATGAAGAGTGGAATCAAGCACTGGTCAAAGAGAAAGAAAACTGATAGAGAAGCAGGAGGTAATAGAAGCGGAGACATAAGCAACTCACCAAGAAGGGGTGACTCAGAGAATTATGCCGGGGAACAGGATAGTGAAAAGACGAAAAAGAAAGACAACCCTGTGAAGAGAGGGGAGGAAAGGCGGGGCCCTCAACGAAAGGATAAACCCACAGAAAAGCAGTTAAGACAAATATCAAACCCAGGAAGGGAACGCTGGATCAAGGGGGACAGCAAGAGAAACAGACTTGAGAAAGAAGCATATGAGAAAGGTAGTTTTCCCAAAAGAAACACAGGATCAATCATTTAAAAGTCTAAACAGACCACATCACTTGCAGTGCCTAAAGAACTTTACTAAGACTAATAACTCCAGAACGATAGGTCCACATAAGACCACTAGATGTCCCTACTTACAGGGAGTCGAACTGGCTAGGAGCAACATAAGAGGTTGTCGCCTTTGTTCTTTTTTCTTTTTTTTTTTAATCGCAAGAATTGGGTGACTCGCTTGAACATTGGAGGGTAGACCCACATCTAAAAAGAAACTCTAAAAGGAATATTTCATCTTTTGTTTTTTTGGCCATAACCTGATATGATCCAAGAAGCCAAACAAAAAGGAAACTTGAAGAATTTGTATGTTTTGTGTGCAGGGGCATAGGACTTGGCCCCTTTTTGTTGGAATAATAAGGAACATTTTATTTTTGAAATACTCAAACTGTGACCCGACTTTCCCTTTTTTTAATTTTTTTTATAGAGACATTTTTGTTATCGAATCTGAAAAGGCGAAACAAAAGACTGATAAGCCAAGAGGGGTGTTTCCAGAGACATTTGGTGGAGGGGTCTCGCAGCCAGCAGTTGGAATCCCAAACCAGAATAGCAGTAGCAGTTATCGACACTTGGTTTGTTTTCTGATAAAGCGGTAGTGTCAGCTAGAGTTGGTTTAGACCAAGGACAGAATTCAGGTGTAGCAGACATCCTGATGAGCACCTTTTAGTTGAAGTTCATAGATATGGCAAGGTGAGGGATTTTCCTCTTTCTGTTTAATAAAAAAACTCCAAATGGTTTCAACCACAAGTCCCATTTCTGATCCACCAAACATATACTATATAATAAAAGGCCAGTTATAGGTTTGTCCAAAGCCGTCCTGCCCACTTTGCTTGTTATCATGGCTAGAGGGAGCTGTTGCCTTAAGCATACATAAGACTTCAAGTTCATCCGCCAGGCGAACAAAATGTGTATTTCAATAACGATAACATACAAGAAAATATATACATTTAAAAAACATATAAACACAACTTCATCAAGCACTATTTCTCTAACAAAATTAATTACTTTATTTTAATGTACTAATGCATTATGTAATTAATTGTAATATTTCTTGGTATGTATTATTATATCAATAATACTCTTCATGTACGTTTTTTAATCTCATGTCTACTTCGAATCATGCTGCACGTGAATTGTATTACTCTGACATCCCATCAACATATATTTGAGTCGAAAACCGGTAAGTGGAATACAAGACAACGAGGAGCAGATACAACAATTGGCTGTATGTACTATGTTGAACTTTCAACGGATGCTGTGAGATTTTGTTTGAGGTTACTACTCCACGTAAAAGGAGCAATTACGTTAAATACACCACATAATATATTTACACTGTGAAAATGTCTTCCTTTAGGCACATTAGCCTGTGTACACAGGCTTTTCTATTAGTAAAAAGATAGAAAGATACTAAGGGCCTCATTACAACCCATGCGCTAAGGGGTTAACGGCGCCGTAAAAGGTGTCGGCGCCGTTAAAACCTTAACGCCTGATTACGAGGTCCCTTTGCGGGTTGCACTTTAACACCTGCTTTTAGCAGGCGTTAAAAAACCAACCCGCAAAGGGACCAAGGAGCTAATTACGGCACCGTAATTTATGGTGCCATAATTAACGCCTTCCCCATTCCCATTGAGCACTATGGGCCAAAAATGGGAATGGGGAAGGGGCCATGGTGAATGGGGAATTACCGTCCCGCCAATCTTGGAATGGGGCAGTAATTCCGCCATTCACCATGGCGGACCCCGGCATGGACCATGGTGCTAATAGCACCATGGTTTAGCGCCGGGGTCGCAATGAGGCCCTAAGTATCTTAACTGCACTTCACTGAAAGGTGATGTGTGTATTTGTAACACAAGAATTCATAGGAGACATTGGGCCTCATTGAAAGTATGGCAGTATGTGGAAAAAGTGGCAGGAATTCCAAAAAAATAGGCGCAGTTGGTATCCAGTCAATGCATCATATATAAAGCACTGAATGACAAAAGCATTGAAAAAAAGCACCTAATGCATTTTTTCCAAAGGTAAAGGTTTTATTTTAGTTGAAATGAGTTTTAGATGCTAAGGCATTCCATGACATCACTATAAACCAGTGCAGTTACCTCACCAAAGCCACAAGTACACCCAACTGACTCAAACAGGTGTAAGGGACACACCTTCCCCAAACTCACTGCCAAGCACCATGCAGCCCATGGCAGTTTGCATGGGAAGGAGGGTTCCTTTACCCAGAGCCAGATCATCGCCCTGGACAAGGACAGATGCACAGTTGATAACACAATCTCCTCAACCGTTAAACCATTGTCGACCTCCTCACCCTTATTTGTATTTGTATTTATTGGATTTTATATAGCGCTTTAAGCCAAAGCGATTTACATGAGACAACAGAAAATACATAAGAAGCAAGTTAAAACAGAACAAGAATCAAATAACTCAGAACATTATACAAAATATTTGCCAAGATCTTAAGAACGGACATAGGTAGGGTAGAGCAGTAGACTGGAAACAGTAGAGAGCTGTCAGGTAGAAGATGGGAGTAGGTAGGACTTTAAAAGGAGGTGCTGAAAGATGAATATGAGGTGATGGAGCGGATAGAAAGAGGGATACTGTTCCAGTGGAGTGGAGCAAGAAGCTGGAAGGAACGGAAGCGGGATGGTGCACAGGGTGGGGGTGGAACAGTGAGTAGGAAGTGATCAGCAGAACGGAGTGAGCGGGATGGAGAGTAGAATGAGAGGAGGGAGGAGAGGTAAGTTGGGGCAAGACTATAGAGAGATTTGAAGACGAGACAGAGGAAGTTGAATTTAAGTTGACAGTGAAATGAGAGCCAGCCGAGTGAGGAGAGTGAGGAAGAAATAGAATCGTGAGGAGAGAGAAGACAGAGGGAACGGATGGGGTAGAAATATTTAAGGGGGGCTAGGTGTGAGGCAGGGAGGCCAAAGAGGAGACCTGAGCAGTAGAAGAGTTGAAAGAAGATTAAGGAATATATTAAGAGTTTAGTGGCGTGAAAGGTAATGAGGGAGCAGATTTTGCGAATGTTATAAAGATGGAAGCGACAAGCACGGGAGGTATGAGAGATATGGCGAGTAAAGGAGAGGTGAGAGTCAAAGTGGATGCTGAGGTTGCGGTCAAAGGGGGAGATGGGGAGCTGGCAGGGGGGAAAAAGAATGCAGTGATGTGGGGAGAGAGGGTGTTGGCAGGAAGAAATACAACTTTGGTTTTGTCAGAGTTCAGGGTAAGAAAGTGGGAGGACATCCAGGATTTAATAGCAGTGAGTGGATGTCGGGAGTGAAGGAAGAGAAGGAGATGAAGAGTTGGGTGTCACTGGCGTAGAAGCGGGGAGAAACACCAAAGGATGAGATGATTGGAGCTAAGAGGGATGTATATAGTGAGAAGAGAAAAGGGCCAAGTACAGAGCCTTGGGGATGCCGAAATCAAGGGAATGGGTAGGAGAGGTGCAGCCACCTCAGGAGACAGCAAAAGTGCAATTGGATAGGTAGGAGGAGAGCCAATTGAGGACAGAGCCTTTGAGGCCAAAGGAGGAAAGGGTTTTAAGAAGTAGGGGGTGATCAACAGCGTCGAAGGTGGCTGAGAGGTCAAGAATAATGAGAACAGAAGAGTGTTTAGAGTAGTGTGTGGTGAGGAGGGTGCTAAGAACAGAGGTGAGAGCAGTTTCAGTAGAGTGGAACGGTGGAGAGAGAGGTTGGAGATGAAAGCTGAGAGTTGCGAGTAGACAAGGTGTTCGAGGGGTTTAGATAGGAAGTGTAAGAGAGAGATAGGGCAAATGTTGGAAGCCAAAAGGGGGTTAGCAGATGTTTTTTTTCAGAATTGGGACGATGGTTGCGTGCTTGAAGGCAGATGGAAAGGTTGCGGTAGAGAGACAACTGTTGAAAAAGGAGGTAAGATAAGGAATAAGGAGAGGGTAAGCTATGGGAATAAGAGAGGTGGGAAGAGGGTCAGAGGGAGCAGCTGTAGGGTGAGTTTTAGACAGGAGGGAAACTTCGGAGTGAGAGACTGGAGTGAAGTTAGACATGGTGGTGGATGGGGTAGTGGGAAATGGAGAAGGGGGGAGAGTAGGAGGGGGAAGGCAAAATGTTTTGGCCTAAGTTAAGTACCTTAGAAGAGAAGAAGTTAGCGAAGTCAGAGGGTGTTAGAGGAGAGGTCACAGAGTGATCCGGGGAAGGAGAGAGAAGGCGAGTCAATGTTTGAAAGATTTGGCAGGGTTGGGAAGATTGGGAGTGAAGGAGGTCTGAGGTCCTTATCCAGCATGCCATTAAGAATACCAGCAATATAAGAACAGCCTTACCACCGCTGCTGAAGCTGGTATCATTCCTGCACTTCCGTGCCACAGGCATATATCAGCACACTGTCGGCATGCTGCCTGGCATGTCACAACCACCACTTTCACAAGTGCTGGATGTACTGCTGAAATATGTACACCAGCACATCTCTCTGCCCAGCACCCCTGCAGAGGTGCATGTCACTTAGGCCAGATGTTATGCCACTGCCCACTTCCCCAATGTAATAGCAGCCCTGGACTGCACACATGTCTCATTGGTGGCACCCCCAGGTATCCGAGCATGTGTTTCGAAACAGGAAACCGTACCATTCCCCGAATGTGCAATGTAGATGCGACGCAGACCTCACTGTGACCCACTGCTGTGCCCGTTTCCCAAGTTCAAGTCATGACGCCCTGCCTGCATACAAGGAGACCCACAGATGACAGCAAACTTGGATCCTAGGTATGTATCCACAAAGGGGAAAGCAAAAATGAAGGGGGGAGGGACACAGATCCACCATCCATATGTAGCACAAAATATCCTGGGGCATGATTCAAATGTCATCGCAAACACCCGATGCCATGCCCCCTCCACACTAAAGCAGTCGGGTGAAGAGACCACAAGTCCAAGAATGCATCAGACACCATAACAAAAGTATTTTTGTGGTATAGCGCCCCCTACCCCACCCCTAAGATATTATGATGAACACAGGTGGCCACCCATGGAAGCAGAAAAGAAAGCACCCCACCATACCCAGTAGCACACAATAGTCCGAAGACATACAAAACATCACACACTGCCACAGGCACATATCAAATACACCACACTGGCCGAGAAAAAGGCGGCACAGGCCGCAACGTGCAAAGTAACCACTGGGATGTGCAGGGACGATTGGGTAATCCAGACTATGAGGATACATACATATGCTGCTGAGCAAGATGGGCAAAAGGCATTGTGCATTGTCAAATGCAAGGGAAACACACCCCAATGGCACTAGAGTGTACTCAAATAACTGCATGGAAGTGAAAAGCATGCACCACTTAGTCAGGGCAGACAAGTTTGACCATTACCTATTTGCAAGAAACAAGTTTTCATTCCACTTGCAGGTCACTCTGGGTACCCACAACTACCATGGATCATGGCTACAATAAGGAAGCTTGGGACGCCACATTAAATTGCCTACAACAAGGCACACAAGGACCAGGGTATGTATAGAACGGACATTTGAAATCTTGAAAGGAAGATTCCAGTGCTTACACCATACTGCAGGAGCACTTATGTACAGTCCAGACAAGACTAGGAAGATAGTCCTTGTGTGTGTAATGTTGCATAATATGTGCATCAGGAGGAATGTACCATTGCCTGCTGAGGAGGACGTGGCATAGGCAGACTCAGAGGAGGAGGGTAATGAGATATGGGCTGGCAGACCAGCACAGGATGGCCGTGCACAAGGAAGGGATGGGTGCAAGCAGCGTCAAGAATTGATAGACAATTTATTTTGACATAAAATATCACACACAATATAAATAGATAAATCACTGTAGTAAAATCTATGACACGACCCAAAAGACTACCGGATCTTTAGTTGTGATGCAAGAGGGCGCTAATAGCCCTACCGCCAAACCCCCCGGCGCCATTAGCGCCGGATCACAGGTTTGGCGGAAGGGTTATTGCCCATTCCCCATTGGGCCCATTCGGGAATTCCTCATTCCCCATTGGGCCCAATGGGGAACATTCGCGCTATTACCGCCGGCGGATTTCCCGCCGGCGGTAATCGCGCCAAAAATCGGCAATTTGGCAGCGGATTTCCCCCAGCTCAAAGCTGGGGGGAAATCCACCAAAGCCATGATCTGGCAGACCCTTAAATTCGGCAGTAATAGCGCTACCGCCGCATTTAAGGGTTACCGCCAGACTCGTGATGAGGCCCTAAGTCTGTGAAACCCATGTCCTACCACCTCCCTCAATCCCAAATAACCATGTCCGCCCACCACCTTCAATCCCAAAGACCCATGACCTACCACCTACCTCAATCCCCAGCACCCTTGTCTTCCCCCTACCTCAATCCCAAACACCCATGTCCTCCCACCACTCTCAAACCCCAACGCCCATGCCCTCCCTCTGTCCCCAATGTCCTCTTGGAATCAGGCAATTTGTTATGGCGTTTCTCTTGGCCAAAAGGCGCCTTTGGTGTGTGAGTGGTGGTGGACAACAACCTCCTACAGGGAAACCCAGCTTTTAACCTTTCTGGGGGGAAACGGAGGCAGTGCTGAGTGACTCTAGACCACACATGTATTGCATTGTGAGAAGTGCCCTCTACATATTATCCTAGCTAGATGAGTGCCTCAGTAAGCTCCAACCTCCTCTGGCCCACCATAGTATTTACCAGGTTAGCCTAAGATAGGTGTCACCGCTGACGTTCCATTTCCTTGGCTATTCTACTTGTGGCCCCTTGCACAACATCCTGCATTCCCTGGGTATGCGGCATGTTGAGCGCTGTTGAGCCCTTCCATCCTCTCCTGCCGCTGCTCCGGTCTTGTGAGCCTCTCCCAGATGGAAGATAAGGCATCACTGGGCAGGGCAGCAGGTGGGCGAACAGCTGAGGTGCTGTGTGAGCCATCACTCTCAAACACTGCTGCATGCCCACCATCTGAAGCATCATCAGCATCATCAGGCTGTCTGAGGGACTGCAGCTTAACAGCAACATGGGATTGGGGAGTACTAATCACAAGAGAACCAAGGCCTGGCGAATGTGGCACGACAGAGGGCAGGCCAACTCCAGCCCCACCCGTGTCTGGTGACAAAGAGCCGATGCTGGAGACCGATAAAGGGTGCCCTGCTTGACATGGCCAGGTAAACTGCTGGCATTTAAGGTGAGGGATGGTACAACCGGCAAGAGAATTGCCCGATTTGCAGCTGAGGCGATGATGGGTGCAGCAACAGATGTGGGGCCAGGCAGCTTGGTGGCAGTGGCTGGTGCAGAGGTTACTAGGCCGGTGACAATGCCAGTAGAGGTGGCAACTGCTTCGGGATACACCTTTGATCTAGCTTTTTTAGCTGGTGTCTTGCAGAGACTGCCAGATGTCTGGAATACATGGGTGGCAGAAGAGGTGCTTGTAATTGCGGGGGCTACTGCTGCGTTGATGGGCACGGCATGTGGAGGCGCTACATCACTGCAACTTGTGTGCCTCTAATGAGAAGAAAGACAGATTCCATAGTCATGTATACACTGTGGCATGTACATGCAAAGAACACAAGGTATGGTCAGGGTCCTGTGTCCATCTACGTATGTGGATCTCATGCTTGTCCTGTGCACAGTGCACTGGGGGGTGGGTTACCTATGCACCTTCAACATTACTTAGCTGGTCTATGACAGATACAGGGTGCATGTGTGTCATTGTCATGATGTGACGGTTAGGGGGTGTCCCTTGGGTTGTTAGCGCTGGTGGTTACAGACCTAGGGCTACATTTTGTAGAAGGCGCTCTCCAGCCCCATGTGTCCTGCCATACTTGTGATAGTACTATGACTCATGGGGTGGATACCTTTTTTGATGCTGTATGGCGCATGTGTTGGCTCATGTGAGGGGGCCTGGTAAAAACAAATGGAAGAATACAAAGTTGTCCATGCTCACCTATGTAAACTCTAGCAACTGTTTTCAGAACAACTTGAGAAAAAACAATAATCTGACATGGTGCACAGGGCATGACCAGGGGTACTTCTGGGTTGCTGGTTGTGGCATTGTGCATTAAGGGCCGTCAAGGGTGTATGAGGTGACTAGTCTGTTGATGTCTACAGTCATCACATTTATTTCCAGGTGAACACATGGAATGGGTCGTCCTACGTATTCCTGTGGCGTTGCCACTGGTGAGCCATGAAGGGACTTAACATCAACATTGTCACCTGTGTGTTAGCCTAATGCTGGCTGGGACACATGCACCGCCTTCCCAATTCCCTGGCCCTATGGTGTGCTTTTGTACTCACCTGGCTCTGGTTGGCTTCCTGCTCACTCTTCTGCTCCGATCCTCTCCATCCCTTCCATGTGAAGGATGCTTGCCACTCTCTCCCCCCAAGGGGTAAGATGCAGTGGCTCCACTGCGCCTCCTCCAGTCACAGCAGTCTCAGAGTGATGAGGCGAGGGGACTGTGGACACAGGCCTTCATGTTATTCCACTTCTTCATGCAGTCTTCCATGTTTCGCGGTCACTACCTAGACCTAAAGGGTGCTGTTGCAGTGGACAGAGGTTTTGGACAGATTTGCAGCAAGCAGATCATCTGCATTGTACACCACCTTATCTACTAATACCAGCAGCTCTGCCTCACTGAATTTGGGCTTGCGGACCCTAATTTCTGGCACTGTTGTCTTGTCCTTGTCTCCTGGCATGATTCAACAACGTTTGATAGCTGGATGGCAAAGGGAAACGATGGGTTGAAGATGGATTGTGTTTTTTAAAGATGGCTGCCGCTGAGCTTCCAGTTTGTGAATGATGCAATTTCCACTCATCGTTAATTCCACCGGCGGCATTACCACTCAGTAATTTCACTGGTGGAATTACTGTTCAGTAATTCCTCCACTTTTCCATAGTCTCTTAGTACTGGCAGTCTTAGGGACTGGTCAGCTTTTCCATAAGGACGAGCAAAACAGACAATGTAAGTAAAGGAGAAGGCTTTACTGACCTCCAAAAAGTCAGGGAGGGTTAAAAAAGCAAAGCAAAAAGAATGGGGTCCCATAGAAATGTACAGAGGGAAAGTTTCAAAAAGGAAATCTTTCCTAACACCCATAGTACATCATTCCTTCTTCCAGGTGCTGCTGTTATTTTTACAAGAGAGGGAACGAAGATTCAATCCCTGTATTGTTGTACTGCTTTCTGACAGTTTAGTTAATCTATGCAAGGATGGCTGAATGAGCGCGACACTGTTTCATTTGCACATTTTTAACCAGCAGAATAAGCTGAAATCTCAAGCGTTTTCTCTTGGGTTGCTCAGGAATGATCCACATTTCATTTACTGTAGGTGTATGTATATATAGATATATGAATGCAAGCAGCCTACTAAATAACACTTTTTCTCTCTCCATTTAATAAATATGCCAATCACTTATGAGCAAACCAAGTTATACATCATACATATTACGTTACGTTAAAGCAGCAAAGTAAACTTTCATCTGCAAAGGGTGCTGAGAAAATGAGTATTGTATATGTTGCCATTTTTCCAAAATGTTTGTTTCTCGCAACAAAAAAGGGAAAACCATTGAAACCGATTTCAAAATTTCGGGAAATGTAACACTAGCTAAAACACGTCATAACCTCCACAGCAGCTAGAATCAACCTGTGTAACAGCAGGAAGATCCACCCCCATCACAACTACCAATCCACAAAATCTCATCTTCACCCTTGTCCCTTTGTGCCAATTTGAAACGTTCCCACCTACACACTTTACAATCTCCCCCGCTTCTCTTCCACCATTTCTAATGCTGGTTGCCTCTCCATGCACAACCTAACCCTCGACACATCAACCTAACCCTTGACACATGTGTACTACTCGTCTTTAATTCCATTAATGGACTTGCCCCAACGACGAGTACACTCCAGCCATCTCCTACTACTCGCCTCCTCATACACTCCACAATCTTTTTGTCCCTTGCCTACCTTGCACCACCAACATTCACTCATTTGCATCTGCCTTGAAGCACAATCTCCTATAACTCAACGGGGCAGGGCAAACATCCTCTCACATAATACTACGCGCAATTGAAACCACAGGCCTAACCATCACTGAACATGAGATGTCATCCTCCCTGTAAAAAAATGACTTCCATATGGTCTGCCAGGTTTTTATTCCTAGTTCATGTTGGGTTAAACTCCCATTATTAACTGGTTCTGTTTTCACTGAGCATCAATCATTAATCTTCTGTGAGGCACCTACTTGCAGTATTGCCAGTCTAGTGTATGTTACCCTGTTTTTCTGATCAAAGCAACATGTCCTCAATAGATACGATTAAATATCATTGGTTTGGGCCAGGATTCATCTGGGACTAATGGTGACAATGGGGCCAGCTTTCACACACTTAATGAAGACCATACACCTCCAGAGGATACAACAGAGCAAGTAAAAAGATGACAGAGTCAGCCGTAACATGTGATAAGGGAACAGAAGAGCAAGCTTGCAGAGAACAGCTGCAGAGCATAAAATAGTCATTGCAGGGGACTAGTCAACATCACAAGAAGGTATAGATTACTGGCATCACTAGGGATCACTAGGGAAAGAGACAGCCAAAGCAGTAAAAGGAAGGGGGTAGTGCAGCATTCAGTAGAAGTTCAAATAATAGTAAATCGATAACGCGCACCAGCCTAATAAAAGTGGAAAGCCAGCCATAGGAGGCAACGGAGAAGAGGATTAGATGAGAACTCTCAGAGGATAGACTTGACTACCACAAATACAAGGGGCAGCCACAGATGAAAGCCTTCATACATCAAACACTACCAAAAAGAGTCT
Source organism: Ambystoma mexicanum (assembly GCF_040938575.1). Classification (NCBI taxonomy): domain Eukaryota; kingdom Metazoa; phylum Chordata; class Amphibia; order Caudata; family Ambystomatidae; genus Ambystoma; species Ambystoma mexicanum. Next base: position 411,048,437 of record NC_090929.1, read on the forward strand.
ACCTTTTCAGAAGATTGGCAACTAGTCGACCAAATGCTGCCCCACAAAGCAGAGATGGAACAAAAAGGCCACTGGGCACAGAGATCCCATACGTCCAGCAGGAGAGTAAGAAGTATAATCCAAAGAATAAGGACAGCGTGATGGGACTGAAAGTACCTGCAATAAAAGAGACACACAGTGCATTATTAGATTAGAGCTGGCAAACACATACGTGTGGACAACAACATGACTTTGTGAAAGGACAGATGTAAACTGTCTCAGCAGCATAACCTGGGTAAAGAGATGGGAAGAGAGGGTAGTGTGACAGCACTGAGGTATGTAGTGCATGCTTATGAGGGTTAGAGAGGAGGTAGCTAATTGGGATGGTGCAGCTCTGATGTGTATTGCTGCCGTTCTCGCCGCCTGGCTGGTCAGGGCAAAAGAACTGCAGACTGAAATTGAATTGTGACACAATGTAAACTATGGAACTATATAACGTCTGATTATTTTAAACTGAGAGAACAAAACAAGAAGCATACATAGTATGCATTCAGCACTTCTTCTATGGCATGCCATCTCTGTTTACATAATAAGTAAAAGTTACTCACCAGAGTAACTCTTTCACTATTATTCAGAAGTACTACTTTGGGATAGTACAGAAGCAGATGCCAGATCAATGTTAAGGGCTAAGAAGCTTCAGGGTAGGACTGCACAACCTCAGGCTCCACCTCCTAATCTAAAAGACAGTCCATATCCACATATGTTATCCACTGCATTGACATGTGTGTACCATCGCTTAAGATTTTTCTTCACAGCTGAGGGGTAAGCCGCTGTTTCATTCTTTTTTTTTTTTAAACTGCAGTCATTGCTTATTATGCTCTGTGACCTCAGCATCTGTTCCTGTAAAGGCATAGGGCAGATAAAGGTACATACATTGCTCTTATGTGCCTCCGTAGACACTAAAAGACCCCACGCATGATTCAATTTCAGAAAACAGACACTTAATCTTGAAAGCAAAAATAAAGGGCATAAACTGCAACATTTCGTGGTCCCTCATTCCCCCTCACAATCCTGCCTCCCCCATACTCCCACTATTGCGAGAAATCCCATATTGAGGTCTAAACTTGGGCAAAGTCAAACAACAAACCCTTGGGGACAATAGCTCTCACTGTTAGTTCTGGAGGTGGAGGGGATTCATCAGGTGACAGCTGGATCTGGTGGCTCTGGTCTCCGGCAGTGACGTAATTAAGTGGATCACCACCAGGCTGGTCTTAACTGAAGTAGAAGGAAGCTCTCTGTAATGACTGATACTGGAGGACCCCAGGACAACTCAGGGCAAGGTCCAGTTGGTGTTACCACAGACAGGGTCGGCAGGAACAAGAAAGCAAAATAGTTGGAATTAAGCTTCAGGAAAGTCCTCGTCTGGACAGAGAGCCAGGTCGCACAACGAAGATGCCGGTTATATCCCTATATCCATAGTTATATCCCCAGGGCTGAAAAGGATCCCAGTATTGAATGATGATCAATTCCTATAAGAACTGTTGTCAACATTCTAGTCTTTTCCGAACAACTGAGACGAGAAAGAGGCAAGGAGTAAGGATGATCGCTCCCCATGAGAACGGCTGTCAGCAGTCTAGTCCTTCTCCAAATCCTATTGGCCAGAGTGAATATAAAAAGGAGGAAAGACTCGGGAAATGTGAGAGAGGTGGGAGGACCTGGCTGCAGAAGAAGGAAGGGCTGTATACTGCTGTACCAAAAGAAGCAAGGGGGAAACCTTACATCCCAACTACCTGTGGGAAGCTGGAAAGCACGGGAGGTGTCTAGAAGGCCAGTCTACCCCTCTAGGAAGAAAGGGAACCCCTGGGCATTAGAGTGTCACAGCCCAGAGGAGACTATAGTCTCCCTTCACTGAGGGGAAAACCCCAGAAAGTCTGTGTCTTTGCCCAACTGGGCTGAAGCCCATTGAGGTTTATGGGAAGAAGTCTGAAGGTCTTTGCTGGCGTGAGAGAAATGGTCCTCTCAGAGGCTGCAGCTGTTTTGAAGAAGTTGTTGCACCTCTCTGCGAGTCTTGTAGAATTGGGAAACACAAACTGGTGTTGAAGATACAAGGGGCAACCCCAGCAGGGAAGCAGAGGAAGGCTGTGTGAGCAGGACGTGCCGCAGAGACGCCAGGAGCCAAGGAAAGATTCCTGGGCGTTCGGCTACTCGAAAAAGCAGCGTTTGACCTACCGGGACCTGAAGCAAGACAGGCGTGCTGAAGCGAAGCCACGAGAGAAACCAGAACTACATGAAAGCAGCGCAGAGTGGAAAGCAGGTGGCAAAGCCTTGCCACGGAAGCGCGAAAGGGATAGAAGACGCCAGAGAGAGCCGGTGAGTCAGACACAAGCAAAGTGGGTACCCCGGGGTGTTTCGGCGACCACACAAAATACAAACTGCCAACAGTGAAGCTGCAGAAACAGAGACATTAAAGAGACTGAGTGCAAACCAAGGAGGCATTTTGAAAATAAAGACCCCAGCCATATAAGAATGCATAGAATGCAAATATGCAGGGAACTACGACTGAAGGTTGAATCAACCAGACTCAAGAAGATATGACTCAAGAAGATGTATGCAATTGTGGAAGTAAAAGAGGGACTGTAACCTGTGTTAGGCAAGAATTGATGTAGTAAGCCTGTGGGAGAGTACACAAGACTTGTCCTCTTGGTATTGGTTAACCCACCTATTGGTAAAGGTCTGTACTGCACAAGTTGGTAGTGTGACTGAGCAGCCAGACTTATCTCAAGAGGGGTAAATGTGAGCTGTAGCAATGAAATCCATCAATACAAGTATCCAAATGAACTTGTACTCAAGGTTTTTAGTTAAAATAATTATTTTACTGTCGTTTTTAAATAAGCATTTTTTAAAAAGGGCAATGTATGCCACAATCAAATATACTTTAAATACTTTCACAGAATGAACACAAAGCTAGTAGATACTCTTTAGAGATGCTTCTTACACACTTCCTATACCCTCAGGTGACTTCACTAACTAGGACAGTAATTGCAATTATATATCACCAGTACACTTTGTAAATTCTGAGGTTTGTAGAAAGGAAAGGTTAAAGGAAGGAAAAAGGTTAAACAGGTTCTCAGAGCATGTGAGCACTTTAAATCTTCCAATGAAGTCTATATAAAAACATTTCCAGTCATATTAGTTAAAAACCAGTGTATCACCTATGAGGGACAGTAAGTACCAAAGTCAAATGGAATAGAAGAGTCTGCAGGGGCTAGGACAGCTAAAGTCAATTGACGCAAAGTCTATGGAGCTGAGGCACTTCTTAGATAGTAAAAGTCTTGCACAAAGTTAGAGAGTTTGTTGAGGAAAAAAAAAATCACTGTAGGGTCACAAGCTGTTACACTTGTGGAGGTTAGAGCTGAAATCAACTCTAGCAAAGCAGCTACTGCAAGTCTCAACTCAGAAGAGCAAGCTACAGACACTGAGGTAAGTACCCCAAGTCAGAACAGTAACTTTGGTTTGAAGAAGAGGGTCCAACTGGCTTCTGTCTGGTTGCAGCGATGCAGATCCTGTGTTTCTCAGCCTCAGTCGTGGGGACAAGAGGGAGGACGGTTTGGGGACTCCTGCGGCAGCAATTCGGAGATCAGCGGCAGCTACAGGCTCTTTTCGGATCAGCAGCACTTTGCGGTTTCAGCGCTCGGTAAACAGCACCACCGCAGATCTTGGGACACCGGTTGGGCTTCCTTCACTCCTTGAGTCCTGCATTCTGGTGAGGGGACTCGAGCTCTGGTTGTCCTGCTTCTGCAGGGTCCTGGGGAGACTCCTGGAGCTTTTGGCTGACTTACAGACGTTGCACTCCACTATGGATTTCTACTAGTTCCCTGGCACTCGGTTCCTGCAGCAGCAAAGAAGTACAGCCAGTCGGGGAAGGTCGTCCAGTGGATTTAGTCTTGGGCTAGTTGGTCCCACTAACCCAAGGGAAGAAGTCGTCCCTTCAGGAGCTCCTCTTGTCGATCAGAAAAAGGAGTTTCAGCACAGTAGCAGGGCTTCACCAGGCAGTTCAACGGTCCAAGAGGGTGCAGCAAGCTTCGTTCACGGTTTCTTCGTTGGGTAGTTCTTCCCAGTGGTTGACTCTGCCTCTAGTCCCAAAACCCTTGCCTTTTAAGCAAGTTTCTCCCATTCATACACAGCCTAGCTGTCACTCAAACAGCGGGGTGGCTGTCCTAAAAGGACAGCTAGCAAGCCAATCAGGAGTGGGTGCATTCAGGTTTCCCTTGAGATGAAGGACAGGGGAGTTTTGGGCACCTGCCTCACTCCCTGCCCTTCCAGACACACTGGAGCCAGAGGTGGGTTTCAGTACTGAAGCCCGCCAAAGGCAAAACAAACAAAGGGCTCAAACCTGGCTTGGCGCGCAGAGTAAAACCCAAGAAAGACCTCACAAACAGAAATTGGTGACAAAAGAAGACCAGGGCCATTTTGACAAAATGGTCACCCAATGGGTGCTATATTGCAGCTGAGAATTCAGCCTGCGGTAGAAAGGCACAATGGTAGGAACATTAAACAACTGCCACCAGCAATTTAAAGTACTAAGGGTAACATAACATTTTTTACATGAGTATGTAGGAAAAGGGGCTACTAAGTAACTGAGTAACATAGAAGTACTAATGCTCTATGTATTCTGTTGTCATAATGTAAAGCACTTTGGATTAAAGCGCTATATAAATACAAGTACCCCCCCCCCCAGCACTCCACTTAAGATGATGTGTGCTGGACCTACAAAGAGAAAAGGGAAGTAAAGTCAATTTCACTATACTATTCTTGGGAACAGTAGTTCTTGCAAGAAAAGGTATTTAAACCTTAAGAGAAATCTAAAGGATTTCTCTGTGACACTGCACTGAAGGTGCTGTGTGTCACCATACACAAAGTAGATGTCTATGGAGTTTGTCAGACTCCAAAAACAAAGGAAACACAATCCAAAACAGATCAAAATACATGAGAGAGTGAGAAATAGGGCTCATTCACTCCAGGGTTAAAATTAAAAAGTCCTAAAGTCCAGCAAAAGAGCTGGGGGTCTCTAAGGTGGGAGGAATTCAGCACCAAAATGAAAATCAAATCCTCCCTAACAACCTGTGAATTTAAGAAATTCTGGCAGGGGAGTATAACAGGCAATTATACATCTACAAGAAGTCCTAAGAAAGGATATAAAACAATGTTTGCTGAACAAGGAGGAACTTTTGAAAGAAGGAGCTACATGAATAAGTATCGGTGGAACTAAGAGGATTGTTGTGGGCCAAGAAAGACCCAAAAAACTGTTAGACCAAGAATCGTTGGCATTGAGAAAGAATCCAGGGGAAGGGAATCGCTCTCTGGAACCAAGGTTTGTATACATTGGAGAGCTGTTCTACGTTTCCTTTATAAACTCTTTTTTTCTATCACCAGGTTAAAGACATTCTCCTTTTCACCTTATAGTTTAGATTTGTACTGCGAGGGTCAGGATAGAATGTTTGGACACAAGGACAGTTTTGATTTTGACATCCTGGCACAGACCTATCCTTAGTTTTAGGTAGGGACATTCCTCTTAGAGCAGGGTCAGACTGGCCTTTTCCCATCCTTATTTGTGTTAATAAAAATCTTTAACCAAAAACATGGCAACTTTGTGCCCAACTTTCCCTTCTGACTCCTCACACACCCCAAAGGGAAAGACCAGGCTCTCCAATGGAAATCGTAGCAGAGCAGTCAGGTTTAACCTCAGGAGGAAGGATGGCTAGCAGGCAGGTACAATATGTTCCAATAGACACCACAAAATAATACACCAGACTGGTATACTGAATAATATATGCTTTATTTAGGTTGCATATACACAGAGTAAATATAAAACAGAAAAATAGCAAGTTATGGCCTTACTCACTCTTTACCCTGAAATGTAAGTCTCACACCTCGTGGCAGACCAAATACATATAGACTCCCAGATGTAAGATAGAAAAAACCCTTAAACAATATTACACATAGTAATAAGGACCGGACAGGATGCAAGGATGCCACACAAAACTTAGCACATGTGTCAGACTACATTCTAAATAAAGTATTATACATAATACAAATACATATACCACATACCACTGTTGTAGCATTTAAATGTAGTGAACAGGGGAACATAATGTCTAAAACAGCCAGGAGGGCTACCAAAATCCAGGATATATTTTAGTTAAACAGTCCTAATGCCCAGAAGGGTATATTACACATCAAGGAAGAACACAGAAAACCCAAGGAGAAACAATGTATATCCTATTCAGGAGTGTTATTCATAAAAATAAGTAACAAATCAGAAAACATCTTGAAAATTCGAGGGCTTGGTGGAGTGTGTCAGGGACTCCATGGTTCCCTAGAAAATGACACATTATCGTCTAGTGTCACTTGTAGGAGTTCAAAGTTGAAGAAAGTACCACATATGAAATAACCGGACAAAATTTGTAGGATGACCCGTGGTTATGATGAAAAACCTAGTACATTTCATTTCATTTCCACAGACATCCAACATAAAGCAATTGACCCCAGGGGACAATATTGGAAACCCTAGAGAAGAGATCCAGTGGAGGGTTGAAGACCCAGCAGCTCAGGAGAAAGGAAGCAGAGCAGGATTCGGTCCCCAATGTTAACCAATGAAGAAATGCTGGAGAAGGGGTCCTGTAGAACAAGATGATCGTGGACCACAAGGACCCTTGAGGGTGATTATCATGAATAAACTCCCATACCAGGGGCCAGAGGTGAATACTAACAGTTTTGGTTCCTGAAAACACCATTCCAGGAAAGCATAACACTGTAAGAAAAGGCTTCTTTTTAAAGTGGTGACAAAGAACAATCATCCTTCTATGGAGTGGCACCCATCATCCAGAAGTGGAATCAGAGACAGAAGGCTAGAGGAGGACAGAGGAACCTGCACATGGCAGACCCGGGCAGAATATTGCAGTTAAATGCAGTAAAATGGCCTGGGAAAAGGATACAGGATGGAAGGCAGGGCCAAAGTAGATGAGGAGGACCAGAAATAGGATGACCAATACCCGGGAAAGGACACCCAGCACTCGAAAATTCAAACCAGAGAATGGCAAGAGACACTAGTCCCACTAATACGGCAAGACTGGGCCGCAGAATCAGCTACAACGGCTTTCTGCACCAAATTCCTCCAGCAGGTAAGCAGACCTGAGCTTAGAAACCGTGTTTCCCCTATATTTCCCTTTACTCACAGGGGCTGGCATCTGCTAGCCCACCAATCCCACTAGGGGGTTTAAGACAAAGGTTTTGGCGGCAGGTTAATTGGGTGGGCCCCAAAAACAACCAGGTCCATCCCCCACTGGAAGTGTAGTGGCCTGCCCATTGCCACGTACTGTTAGTAGGACTGCACACCCACAGGTTCCACCTCATAATCCAAAAGACAGTCTATATCTACATATTAACTGGTGTGTACCATCTCTTAAGGTCGTCCTACACAACTGAGGGCTAAGCCACTGTTTCATTCTTTTTTTTTAAACTGCAGTAATTGCTTTTTATGCTCTACGGCCTCACCATCTGTAGTTTTAAAGGCATGGGGCAGATAAAGGTACACAAATTACACTTTTGTGCCTCCACAAACACTAGAAGATGCCACACAGGATTCCATTTTAGAAAACAGCCTACCACTTAATGAGGTCCTACAAATCTTGAAAGCAGAAATAGTCCAAAAATACTATGGAGGCTGACAGCTTAAGCTCACAAAGAGCCCACATTTGCAGAACCACAATTTTAAAGCCTCCCTCATGGCTTCTGTTGTAAACCAGAAATAGGGCTTGGATTACATCTGGTCATCGTTAAAAATGTATATTTAAATTAAAAATAAAATGCCTAGCTAGTCCCATCGCTCTGGGGGAAGTTCCCTACCTAGCAAAACTAAATCTAAGGGTGCACACATCAAGTTAAAAGTAAAAAGTCCTCTGTCCGAATCCTAGCTAACTAACTGGCCCTACCACTTTAGAAAACATCTAACTAAAAGGAAAAAGGGGAGGTTTACGCAATAGCCTTGGTAAAGGCTTCTGCCTGGCCCAACTCGTGAATGACTTGCTCTCAGTCCCAAAGTTTCTTTAGAATATAATGGTATAGTCTTCACAATTTTCGTATATAGAGTTTCGTAGTTAAAAAAAAAATTATCCTTGGTTTGGTTTTCGCTTTGCATTTGGTAAAGAAAAAAATCTTTTCTCACTTTACTTTTCTCCGGTTATGTTTGAAGTGTCAAAATTCGTCCAGGATTACCTGAAAGACACTTCCCTGTATCCCAACTTTCGTGGGACTTGGAGTCCGCAAAGTCTTTTGGCTCTTTGGTAGGTGTATTGGTTCTCAATCACAGTATTTAACTTAGGGTGTGTATTGCAGGTTCCCGTTACCTCATGGGCTTTGCTAGCCTTGCTGCAGAGCATTCATCTTCCTTTCACTGCGTTCCACGTATGACGTATGCAGTCCATCTTTAGTAGCTTTTTCAGCTTTCCAAGCCTTGGCATAAAACACATGTATCCCTTTCCCTCCATTTTACATAGGGCATGTGCCCGTTAGGTTCTCTTAAGTTCTCGTGTTTTTGGCGGCTTTTCCAGCCTTGACATATAGTGTTTGCATATCTTTCTCTCGCTTTTAGCAGGGCCGTGTGCCAGTCTCATTCTCTTATTCTTGTACCTTTGTCAGTTTCGGCCCTCCTGGAAACCAACAGTCATAGGCCTCAATGGCATCCACAATTCGGTAGCGTCTGCTTTCCCGTCGGTACTTCTCTCGGTGGCAAAGGCACTTACTGAGTGGAGCTCGCGGACCCAGGCTCTTTTCCAGTCTATAGTCTTGGTGTGCTAGGCCCGCCACCGCTCTTCAGGGGCTGCACCATCAGAGAAGACGGTTGTCTTCCCGTCATATCTCTTCCTCCGACAGGAACCTCTTGCTCGGTAAGAGCACCTGCCGTTCAGGCTCCAGGAAGCGTGTCTCGCTTCACTCAGCCACTGCTGGCTACGCCCCTCCAGGACACCATTACTACAGAGGCTTGCTTCTGCGTAGAGATTAGTGACCTCCTTCTGTAGGAGTCTCTCCTCCATTCACAGCCCACTCTCTTCTTATGCACGTCATTGGAACAAAAATAATTGTGGGCATCTTCCCGGATTATGGTATTCAGGCAACGTTCAGCATTACCTGAAGCCAATAGAGTGGAAGCAGGGTCTTTGTTGGTTATGGTCATAACACAAGATGCCAAAGTCTTTCCAACATTCATATAGGCAGAATTCCTTATTGGAATGGGAGTCCTTGTTGTGAGGTAAGATTTTAACCTTAGTGCTATATCTACCTGACTTGTGAGAACCCCAGAACATTGAGTGGGAACCTTTTTCCACACTTAGATTCTTTTACTCTTTTTTACTGCTGGTTTGCTGTTTAAACAATCATGTCGCACCAACTTCGATATGATTTCCACACAGATTAAATAAAGTGTGTGCCTTAATAAAGTGTGTGCCTTAATAAAGCGTGCCTCTGCACAGCGTGCAGGCGAAGCAGAAGGACCCGGGCTCGGCTAAATACATTGGGCCTCATTACGACCCGGGCGGTAAGTACCAGTCATTACCGGCATGGAGCAACTACTGTGTCCGTGCTGGCAATAGACCGCTAAAAGCGGCCTATTACGAGTATGCGGGCACGAGCTTTGCGCCATGCGGGTAATGACCCCACCGCCATGCCGTAAAAGTGCGAAAAATCTCCCTTTCCGGCATCGTACGTAGTGCAAATAGCACACCACCGGCATCCAAGCCATCGGCATTAGCGGTGACCGATAGCGGTCAACTCTATTAGTGGAAACCGCTATTAGCGGTCACCGCTAATAAGCGGACCCGCAAGTAGCGTCATCGCACAGGAACGGGAAAGAGCATGGCGGCCATCTTTAAAAACACAATCCATTGCCATCCACCACAACCAGGAGCCATCTGACCCCCAGAACTCTGCCACACCTCCAACACTACCTGCTGCATCTCACCATGCCGAAAGCTGTTAAAAAAAAAAAACACAGATCGCCGGCACAAGGAGCGCTTCTCCCGAGAGGAGTTGATCATGCTGGCGGAGACGCTGCAGGAACATGCAGATGTTGTGTTCTCCTCCGACATGTCCCACCCTGCAGTCCATCGCAAGAAACCGATATGGGCGGAGGTTGCCCAGAAAGTAAGTGCCGTTGGCACCACACCCCGCACTCCCAAAGATGTACGTAAGCGCTGGGACGATCTGCGTTTATGCGTGCGGAGCATCCTCTCCGCCAACCGCAACCTGGGGATGGCGACAGGCGGAGGTGCGGACTCCTCCATCAAGTTGCAACCATGGGAGGAGATCTGCACCAGCACGATAGGGACGGAGGCAATTGAGGGAGTGGGGGACATGGAGCGAGGAGCCCTGTCATCGGCCGATGCAGGTAGGTGTCCCAAATGAAACAATGCTAATACCAACACGATGATGTCCACCTGAACTGACAGTGCAATGAGGTAGAGCAGGGTCCACCAGACACATATGTACAAGACTGCCTACAGGCAGTGCACAGCATCATCTTGTCCATATGCATAATGCACCCCATATGTGTTACAACCCAGACGCTCCATGCATCACCCACCCAAAAGCCAAGCAACCCGTATGTCACTCACCCAATGTCAATCAACTGCCATTCTATATGAATGCAGCCACCCCAATGCATGCCTGATGCCTGTAGACCCATCACTAACCCTCTCCCTCTATTGGTCCCCCACAGGCACGCATTCAGACAGTGGTGACAAGGACACTAGGGAGGATGATGCCACGCCACAAAAGAAGGCCAGGGCAAGGAGGGAGAACACCGCCCCTTCAAGGGGTACAGGCCAACCTGCACCACTGCGGAAGGGCAAGAAAACCCCAGAGGCCACAGCACCAATGTGCACTACAGCCCCCACAACAGCACCCACACCAGCCACCAGCACCCAGGAGCCAGTGGCAGAAGGCACAGCATCGGCAGCCAGCATCACAGTGGGGGAGACAGCTGCCACAGCAGCCGTTTCGGACGATGAGGCAGATGTTCAGGTGCATGGCTCAACTAGCGGCACAGCCCCCCTGCATTCACCACAACTCTCCCCATGCAGCATGCAAGGGCTGTCTCCTGGGGATTCATGGCCCGGCAGTTTTAGACCCACGCCAACTGTTCATGATCAAGAAATACTGTTTGAAACCCCTCACACATCCACCACTGTTCCAACCAGCCATGAGGGGATCAGGGCTATTCTGAAGCGCCAGGAGGAGCAGACAGGGCTGTTGACGCAGCATATCTAGGAATGTGGCAGGGCAAGGGATGACATTAGGGAATGTGCTGCATCCCTGAAAACAGCAATAGAGACCACCTAGAAGGACATTTGCGCCGAATTGGCAGCAGTGCGGCAGGTCCCCTCCGAAATGGTGGCAGCAATGCAGGCCATGCGTCCACCACAGTTGCCAGGACAATCTGGGACAACTTCTAATGCCAGCTCAACTAGGACCAGCCCCGTGCGTAGGTCTGGCAGGAACCTGCGGAGATCAGACAGGGGTGCACCTGGTGCTGGTAGAGGGGGAGGGCTGTAGGTACAGCCAGGCATACTGGTCCCATGTGGACTAATGGTGCACGCCAGTGCACACCATGTGTGGGGCAGTCAAGGAGGGAGCGGGGGGGCGTGTGGGGGAGTTGAGGGGAGTGGAGGGAGAGGGTGTGTGGGGGAGTTTAGTGGGAGGGGGAGAGGGTGTGTGGGGTGGAAGGCTTGTGCACTTTGTTATATTTCTTTAATATACCTGTTGGGAAATCATAATTCACATGTGCGGACATTGCTTATTGTGTACGTGTGCTTTATTGGTGAACAGTCTACAGTGTCCATGTCCCTGATACACCCAGTGCCCTGAGTGCCACCTCCATGTCACACTCCATGTCCATGTGTGCTAGAAACATTGGTTGATCAGAGTCTGACGCATGGCACGTCCCTCCTGTGCATCGCTGCCTCCTTGAAGTGCAGCCCCATCTCCACCCTCCTGAACCTCATTGTCAGGTGGTTGCAGTTCAGCGTCAGGGGCAGAGGCACATTCCGTCTGATGCATATATTGTGTAGCATGACACATTCCATGACGATCTTGGCCACCTTCTCATGGCCGTACAGGAGTGCCCCACCAGACCTGCTGAGGCAGCAAAATTGTGCCTTCAAGAGGCCAAATGTCTGCTCAATCACCACACGGGTACGTGTATGCGCACGATTGTAGTCCTCCTCGTGCCTGTTCTGCGGGTTCCAGACTGGGGTAAGGAGCCACCTCTTCAAGGGATAGCCTGCATCACCTGCATGTGGGCAACAATGTGTATGTGTAAGTCATGACATCATAGTGGACCTGTATCAATGGCACCATAGCATGCATTGATTTACTGTTCGCTACCACATATCCATGCATGAATACAGACACATAATGTGACTGCTATGTGTGTATTCCTCCTATGGACAGGTGTGCGTGCCATCGTCTAGTGGGCGCAGGGGGGTCCTATTCCGTGTGAGTGATCATTCACTGTGTTAGTCCACGCTGGTGCTGGTTGTTCCCATGATCTGGCTGATGTGCAGTCATTTCTATGCTTTTATCCTGTCTCTGTTGATGGCAGCCTCATGATGCTCTCACTATGCACGACAGATGGTGACATGCAGTTTTGGTGGACCTCTGTGTTATTGTAGTGGTGTTTTAATGTATTTGGCCCTCATGTGACTCCTTTGTACGCAGTAATGGAGGACTGTCCTTTCTGTTGATGGTATTTGGTGCTGTGCATTGGCCATATTAATTGCTTGTAGCTTCATTGTGTTGCGGGGTATACAGTCTAATTATGTACAGTGCACATGTTGATGGCTGTGGGATGGTTGCAACACTGCATCATTTTCATGGTAGGGCAGCTTACGTCTTGCATTTTGTGGTCAGGTGTCAGGTCCAGTCTGGCCTGCTTAGGGTTATGAGCATGGTCCATTCTCCCAGGCACTCTCAGCCAGGTGAAGTATGCATCCCCCCCCACATCTCAGCCAGGTGAAGTATGCATCTCTCCCCCACTCACCTACCCACATCGCAGTTCCATGAGCCTAACATGCAACTCACCGAGAAGCCAGGATCTCTGCCCCGCATGTCGCTCCATGTAGCGTGGTATCGTGGAGCTCCTCAGGACCATTGAATCATGGGTTGATCCGGGGAATCGGGCACAACAATGTGTGATTATCTTGTTTGAGTCACATATCATTTGCACATTGATGGAGTGGTATAGCTTACGGTTGCGATACACTACCTCCATGGCATGTGGGACCACCAATTCCACAAGGGTGCAGTCGATGGCACCAATGCAAACAGGGATGCCGGCCAGTGAATGGAAGCCAACTTTGGTGTTGGAGATCGCCTGGGCTGTCCGTAGTAGGTAAATGTGGTTGCCTGTGTGCTTCAGGGGGGCATCAAGCACTTGGTTCAGCGTACGTGAGAATAATGGTTGTGATATGCCCTGCATGTGCCCCACTGTGTGCTGGTAGGTGCCTGTGGCCAGGAAGTGGAGCACAGACGCTACCTTCAGTAGGGGTGGGATGGCGGTGCGTATTTCAATCAGGCTGAAAATGTCATCATGTATCATGTCCACAATGGTGGTGAAGGTGTCCCGGTCCAGACGGTACAGGGTGTGGATTTGCTCAGGGGTTAGGTTGAATGGACTGGCTCTGATGCGAGGGAATGGGGGCTGCCTGCGTGGTGCCACTGGCTGCACTAGTGAGGCATGCTGTGCCTGCCTCACCCTCCTTCTTCGTTTCGTCTGTGCTGCCTGTTGTCGTTGCTGCTGGAGTTCCACTGCAATCATGTCCTCCAGCCCCAGCATTGCTAGTAGTATTTGAATCATTTTGGTGTGAGACTGGGTGTGGCAAGGGGTGGGGTGTGCTCCTTTTGTGCTGGCCCAGTCTATATTGCCTCCACCTGTGCTGATTGTGTGCACCTAGTTGGGAACACTGCACATGGCCGTTTACGGGTGGTCCGCAATGCCGGTATTTGCTCCATGTCGATAAGGTACTTTTCGGGCTTCAGTAAGGCGTTATTTCCATGTCCGCCTGACTTGTGATGTTCCCCTGTTTACACCATGCCGGTATTGCGGCATTAAGGGTCACATGCCCGCGCTCCTGACGCTATTAGCAGCACCGTTAATTACGGTGCCGCTAATAGCGGGTTGGCGTGTCATAACCGCGCGGAGCGGTAAGCGATGCCGGTAATCCATTACCAGCATCGTTATTCACTTACTGCCAGGGTCATAATCAGGCCCATTGTATCAATTTTATGAGCCCATCCCGGGTGCAGCGTCATTATGTGGAGAGACGTCAACAGCATAAAGATGTCTGAGCCCCACTCCCGCATTTGGCTTGGGCTTCTTCCTAGGTAAGCTGGAGTGCCGGGGTGGGGGAGCCCTTCAGCAAGCAAATATGTTAGTAATAACAGCATGCACACAAAAGGCTTTCAAATATTCTTTCATTCTAGTGAAAAGCACCGCTTTAATCACGAGAATGAAAGAATATTTACGGCCTTTTGCAAGCAGCCTGTGTTATTACTGCGGGCATTGGGTGTTAGCAAATGGCTGGCAATAATATTTCTCCTGCCCATTCGGGCGGGAGAAATATTATTGCCAGTCACTTTCTAACACCCAGGTCCCGCAATAATAACGCAGCCTGCTGCTCGCAGAAGGCCTTTCAAAAGCGCTTCTGCAAGCAGGCTGTGTTATTACTGCGGGCGCTGGGTGTTAGCAAGTGGCTGGCAATAATATTTCTCCCTGCCCTAACACCCAGGTCCTGCATTAGTAACGCAGCCTGCTGCTTGCAGAAGGCGAGCAGCAAGCTGTGTTATTACTGCAGGCGCTGGGTGTTAGAAAGTGGATGCTAACACCCAGGCACCGCAGTAATAACGCAGCCTGCTTGCAGAAGCCCTTTTAAAGGTTTTCTGCAAGCAGCGAAAAGGCCCGGTGAAAGATACATGGCCCCAGGCCACCCCCTGCTGACAGGGTCGGACTGTACCATAACCTTGTCTCGGGCACCAATGAAAAAGTGGCCCACAGTTGCAAATGGCAATTTATTCCTTTTGTAACACTGTTTGAATAACCAAGGGGGGAGTGTTTGATAAATTATAATGCAAATTGTGCATTTGAAAGAATATGTACAGTTAGATGAAGGGTCGTATTCAAGATTCCAGGCTAGCAGAGCAGTGAACTGTACTTATTCCCCTATTCTCGGCCCTGAGGACCCACTTTTTGTAGATGTGGGAATTTTGGGCTATGTCGTTATATTTTCTTTATTTTTCTATTTGAGTTTAAGATTTTCAAAGTCATTTAAAGATACATTACAAAACATTTTTCAAGAAACAACTTAATCCCGTGAACATACCCGAGTTAAACAGTCCCACCATCCAGAACAAGGAGAAAAAACCTGTACTTTGTTCAGAAAATAACTTTCCTTTTTCATCCCCCCAAACCCCTCCCATCCAATATCCTCTGTCCCCGCCTTCCAAAACTCTTCAACATTTATATACTAGAGATAGAGAGCACCGACTTGTTCGATGCACGTTATGTCTTTTTTTTTCCAGTGTTCACACTGACATGATCTGTTGAAGCATGAGGTCCTCTGAGTCTTATTTTATGTCTTTCCAGTAAAACAGGGTAAGGTGTTCCCCACAGGGGGAGAGGTGCAGCTTACCAAATACAGTACATAGTTTGCAAATTAGGGATTAGTTCCCGGCATGTATTTACTTACAAAGTCTCCCTACATTATTTCACACTGGATCGTTTTCCCATGCAGGGTTGCCGTGATCTTTTCTATGACACATATCTGATGCGACATTAATCCATTCGCTCTTGCTCGGGGTTTGTTCGGACTTCCATTTGGTGACTAAAGTGGCATGAGCCGCTAATAGTAAATGGGCGGCTAGGCCTTTGATTCTCTCTCTTTCGTCTTCACATTGCTCGAATCCAAAGAGAACTAAAAAGGGATCTGTAGGCCTCGGGACTCCATCGAGGTCTCTGATCCACCCCAAGACCTCACTCCAAAAGATCTTAATCCTGGGGCAGTTACACCACATCTGCCAGTAGTCCGCTATTCCCCCACACTTACGCCAGCATAATGGGCTTAATGACTGAAACATTCTGGAGAGCCTGAGGGGGTCATATTGCCACCTGTGTAATAATTTTATCCATGCAGTTTGTATTGGGCATCTATAGAGGCTTGAGGGACAGCCCTGCACATCCTAGCCCACATGTTCGGGTCAATCCCTTCCCCAAGATTCCTTTCCCATCTGTTCTTCAGATTTAACGTGGAACCCCTTCTTGCCTCAACCAAATCCCTGTACATAGCGGATATCAAACCCTTCATTTCCGTTCTGGAATTCAGGAGCTTTTCGAAGGGGGTGAGCTCTCTATCCACCTTGTCTTGCCGGTGACAGGTAGTTATTATCCATCGCCACCCATTGGGGTTCTTTACAGTTTCGCAGGTGGGGGATCAAAATTCGGAGTTGGGCAGCTTCATAGTATTTTTTTTTAGGTCTGGTAGTCCCATTCCCCCCTTATCCTTGGGTAATGTTAAAGTGTCATAGGCTACCCTCACTCTTTTGCCATCCCATAGAAACTTCACACTGGCTCTTTTGGCCTCTTCAAAGAAAGTTTTCGGTATTCTTATGGGGAGCATTTGGAAGGGATACAGGAAGCGAGGTAGACATACCATTTTTATCACATCAAGTCTTCCCATCCATGATATTGTGAGTTTCTTCCATCTGGTCAGGTCCGCCTGGAATTTTAGGAGGAGGGGTGGGAAATTGGCTTCATAAAGTTTAGATATGTCTCTTGTAATCTGTATGCCCAGGTATTTGAACTTTACATTTTCGAGGCTAAGGCCCAGAGAGGAGAGTCTGTCAACGTCTGCCTGCGTGGTTTCTTGCAGGGGAAATAAGACTGATTTGGCCTCATTGATTTTGAAACCTAAGAGGGTGCCATACTCTTATTAGCTGGATTGCTCTGGGGTTTGAGGACATAGGGTTCGTAACATGCAATAGTAAGTCGTCGGCATATAAGGTGACTTTATATTCTGTGGGTCCCAATTTGAGTCCCTCTACCTGGGGGTTGTCTCTCAATTTCTGAGCAAGATGTTCTACCGAGAGAGCAAAGAGAAGTGCTTAGAGCGGGCATTCCTGTTGTGTCCCCCTACCCAATTCAAACCTCAATTCAAACCAGCGAGAATATTCGCTGTTAACAAAAACCGAGGCTTTGGGTGACATGTACACTGCCTGGATCCCTCCCCTGAGTTTTGGGCCTATTCCAACTTTGCGGAGAACTGCCCTAAGAAAGCCCCATTCCACACTGTCAAAAGCTTTTTCCGCATCTACTGAGAGGAGAGCTGGGTCATTTTTCATGGTTTGAGATTCATTGATTAGGTGTAGAGTCTTCGTCATTGCGTCTGCTCCTTGTCTGCCCAGTATAAAGCCGACCTGATCCATGTGTATCAGAAGCGGCATATACATCTCCAGACGGGCTTGCCAGTATTCTGGTGTAAATTTGTGCGTCAATGTTTAGTAGAGATATGGGGCGGTACGACCCGCATTGCTTAGGGTGTCGACCTTCTTTGGGGATCACCGAGACAAGGGCTCGGACAAAAGAGTCCGGGGCCCTTCCAGTGTTCAGGATCGCGTTGAATAGTTCTACCATAAAAGGGAGAAGGGAGGAGAGAAAGGATTTATAAAATCCAGCAGTGAAGCCATCTTCACCGGGGGACTTGCCCAATGACAGTCTCTTGACCACATTCTTGATCTCTTCTTCCGTTATCGCACCCTCTAGGGCTTGGCTTTCTTCATATGTTATCTGCGGAATTTTCATGGAGGATAGGTATTGATCCATATGTTATCTGCGGAATTTTCATGGAGGGTAGGTATTGATCCGTGTCCAGTTCTCCAGGGTCAGTTTCGGATCTATACAGAGCCTCATAAACAGTGGCAAAGGTCTCTGGGATATCTGCGTTGGGTGTAACGTTATCAGTGTCCTGGTTTTGTATTTCCAGCACCTTCCGCTCTGCCCTTTGGGCAATCAGTCTGACAGCCAGTAAAGAATCTGCCTTATCCCCTTTCTCAGAGAACTTCTGTCTTACGTGCTGCAATTTATGGGCTATCATTCCATGTTACAGAAGGCGAAGTTCCTCCCTCTTTTTCTTTGCCTCCAGAATCTTATCTGCCCTCCCAGATTCATCTTCCCTCGCTTCCCTGTCTATGTGACAAATCTCCTTCCTAAGCTTGCTTTCGATCAAGTGTCTTTCCCTTTTCTTCTTTGCACCTTCCCCGCCAGGTCGCCCTCCCCGCTTCCCATACTATTAGTTTTGAGACTTTCCCTGTGTTAATCGCCTTTATATATTCAGTAATTTCCGTTTCCATCTCAGTTTTAAAAACAGAATCTATCCAGAGCATCTCATTGCACCAGCACCGGCCCCCATTGCTGGGCAATTCTTCCCAGTCAATGTCCGCTGTGACCATGTCATGATCTAACCAGGTGACTGGTATAATATCAGACCTTTTGGTGGAATTGTTGATTTCTCCTGTTAGGTATATATAATCAATCCTAGTAAAGGTGTTGTGCGGGGCCGAGTAAAAGGTAAACCCTTGCTCTTCTGGGTGGAGTTCCCTCCATGCGTCTTTTAGGCCATATATATCAAACATATTTGCAATGTCACTGCGCCCGCCCTCTGTGTGATCTCTTGCTTCCCTCTTACCCGCTTTCCTAGCTAGACTGGGATCTGCCCATAAATTGAAGTCCCCACCCAATAGGACATGTCCAGTTGCTTCTAGCCTAATTTTAGGGAATGTTTTGGCTAGGAATCTAGCTTGTCCTGTGTTGGGGGCATAAATAGTTGCAAGGGTGCTGCTTACCCGTCCCAGAGTACCCGTGACGAGCAAAGCCCGTCCCTCAATATTCCTACACGTCTTGGAGATCGTAAAGCCTAGTTCCTTTCAGATAAGTATCCCTACCCCTCCCTTTCTCAGAGGTCCGGATCCCCAAAGTTCTATCCCTATTTGCGCCCCCAGGAGCTTCCGTTCACCCCCTTGGCATATTTTGTTTCCTGAAGGAAAAGGATGTCCAGTTGTCCCCTGTGGAATTCACGGTTAACTAGGGATCTCTTAGTTGGGGAGTTAAGGACTTTAACGTTTAGTGTCCCCACCCTGAGGAGGTCTCTCACCCTTTGGTCTGTTTTTACTGCCATTTGTTTTCATACTTTTTAGAGGGTCCTTTAGCAGTAATTGCTAGTCACGATGTCGGTGAACCATGTGTGCTTCTGCGCAAGGCGCTTTGTGAGATCTCCACCCAACCCACCCTCCTCCCCCTCTCCCCCAACCCCTCCACTCCCTCATCCATCCCTAGTCGATGGCATCCGATCTGGATCAGTTGGAAAGTTAATCCAATGTCGAACCACCAGTGGGAACCATTACCTCACGGTCCGTCTTCAAAGAACATTCTCAATAACATTTGAGACCTCTTCCCCTCTCGCCCTCCACCCATCCCCAAAATACCACACATTAACTCTCTAAAAGAATATATGGTGTGGCATGTGACTTCGCCGCCTGGCATGTCGTCCACTCTCCTTTTAGGCAGGAACACCCAGCAGAGGTGTCTGCATAGTACATGTGGACTCCAAGCGGTTCGGAACACTCAGATCTTTTCGCTCTATCTGGTCTCGCATTGTAGTGTCCGATGAGTAGGCTACGTTCTTGGAGGTCATCCCCTTCATTTGTCGTTGTCGGGTGTGACATTGCCTCGTCTGCATTTCCTCGATCCCTTGACTCTTTTCCTTCGCTGTCCTTGAAGTTCCCAGCGTCCTCCCTTCTGTCCGGTTTCTTCATGTTCCCCACTGTCTGGACGTGTCCCCAAAAGGTCAGCTCTGCGGTCGCGAATCTCCCTTTCCGATTTCAGTCGTATTTCCCTGCCTTCATATTCGAATGGGAGGGAGAAGGGGTAACCCCACCGGTATCGGGTTCCTCGTTCCATTTCGTGAGGGGTCGCACCATCGCCTCAGTGCCAAGATTAGTGATAAGTCCTGAAAAATTGTAATCTGCGCTTCCCAGAGAGTGAGTGTGCCTCCGGTCCTGGCTTTTTTGAGGATCCTCGCTTTATCCTGATACCTTTGGAACCTGGCAAGGACAGATCTTGGGGCACCTGTGGGCCCACCAGCTCTGTGTATCCTCTCAGTTTTGGGTTCATCAATGTCATTGTCCGCTACCAGTATTTTGATGATGTCATGGACCGTTTTCCGGAGATCCCCTTCCGTCTCGTTCAGGGATGCCAAAAAAGCATAGGTTGTTTCTCCGCTCTCGATTTTCCAAATCGTCCATTTTTAGATGGAATTCCTCCTCTCTTTGTTCAATTTCTCTTATTCGAGAGTCCATCTGGGTTTCAAGGGTGTCTATGGAGGCCTGATTGCTCTCGACACCTTCAAGTCTTTCTTCAATCTTATCTATTTGTTGTGTTATCTTATCTATTTTGCCAACTATGTTGGCTTCCATGGTCTTTATTTAATTCAGGAGGGCAGCAATGTCCCCTTTCGTCGCCGCTGCCTCTGATGCTGGTGCATCCATGGCCCCTTTATTTGTGCTATCTGTGGCTGGAAATGGTAGGGAGTAGGCATAAGAGTATTTGGCTAGTTTTCCTCTAACGTCCATATGGTGTCTACTGTGGCGGAGGAGGCACTCGCCCCAGTGCCAGGGGCCCAACCCGCCGTATCAATACTTGCGTTTGATGATTCCAAGAGTAAGTAAATGCTCAGGGCCTCTATATGGGTGGAAGGTCAGTCCGTGGTGTATGACTTCCTTTAGTTCACTTTGTGTGGTCTTTATTACACTGATGGGGTAAGATAGTTGATTTGCCCCTCTTTGCTATCACCCTCTGCTGCGTAGTTCCGACCTGCTTGGAGGTGGGTGAGTTTGTTTTCGTTATGGGAAGTGTGGACTAGCAGCACTCCTGGGATCTGTGGTCCTGAGTCAGTTCCTCGGTTTCCTGCTTGCCTCCGTAGGAATGTGGTGTACCCAGAGAGTGGTATCAAGAATGTGGGGGTGTGTAAGGCTCCCGAGTAGGTCAGAGGCCGGCCACCCGTGTCAGTGCCACTTCGATTCACTCGGTGCAGCGTCTATTAGGCAGGCTGTCTGGATCACTGAGTTGTTTCTCCTTGCTGTGGTGTTCTGCAATATCTTCCCATTCCGCTGGGAGTTTATGGGTTTTTGCCTTATGTTCAAATTTTCCACAGGGGGTTATTTCTTGATCACGTGGCTCTAGTTTGAATCAGGGGTCAGCAAGTGTATAGCGTAATGTACAGAGGTGGGAGGACCTCGTCGTACCTTGAATTGGGATATTTTCTTTCCTCTTTACGTGTATCTGGGGCCGTGGCACCTGTTCCCAACTGTTAAGCACTGTGTGGTTTATTTTCCAGTGAGAGGAAACGTACCTTGCTCCTCCCTCTTTGTAGTTCTTCTCAAGGGTACTTTAATAGGGACGCACGTGCGTATCAATAAGTGTGTCCTCTGAAGTTGCAAACGTGTCCCTTCCTCCTTTCCTTATTCGGTCTCATGCGTGTGTAATTATTTTTCAGTACCCCGTATTATTTATAACAGAAGGTACTTGAATTATGTTCTGGTATGGGGACTTTCTTTACCATCATAAGTGGTTTCGGAGTAATCTGCACAGTGCTTGTTCACTGCTCCGTGCGAAGGCAGGCAGGCGGCTGGTCGGGACAGATGGGGGCTGACCGCCGTACCAGGAACGCCTTTGGTTCAATCCTTCTCTGTCACTGTGGACATTGGGGCCTCACTCCGCTACCTTCTGCGGGTGGCCGACTCCACGGGACAAGGCAGAGAGGTGTGGGGGGGGGTCGGACCACGGGGCGCGTCCTGCTGTTGCCTGCACTACGCGGGGGAGTACGGAGCCCGCCGCATCCACATAGCACCACCTCGCAGAGTCCCTTTGCTTCCAGGTGCCCCCGCTGTTCCCCTACTTACAGTCTCCTGGGAGGGGGTCTGCAGTTCGCACACCGCCAGAGGCAAGGGAAGGCCTGTCTGGGACACTTTGCGTGAAGCAGAGTGGAGCGGGCTCTAGATTCTCACTGGGTTCATCTTCAACGCGTGCTATGCTTCATGAGGAAGTGTTCTCCTCGTGCCCACAAGAGATGGGTTTCGGAGACCTGCGAGATTCAGTAGGCAGCTGCATGTAGGAGGGGTCCTCAAGAGCATTCCCATGAGGGTCGATCCGCCGGTCGATGAGTCTTGTTTATTTAACAATAGTTTAATTTTCTGCCGGGGACGGCCGCAGTTTCACATTCATGTCGTCAGCCTTGTAGTATCCTCCTCTTCACACAATGGTTTCTCCATCAATTTCACACTGATTTTCTTTGGGTGTTTTCCAGTCGGGGGGGGGGGCACACTCATGCAGCTCCTCTCCACTTTTTGTCGGGGGGGGGTTCCAAAGTGGGGGCTCAAGCCACTTCACGAACAACCGAGGGAGAGCTCACACGGAGGAAGAGCTCATTCGTGCGCCCCCCTGGTGGCCAGTCAATGCCTTCATTTTAACGTTTTTAAGTTGATTTTGTAGAGCTGGGGAAGTCCTCCCACTCCCCTGTGGAGCCTGGAACAAAACAATAACAGAGTCATCGACACCCCACCCCGCTGTGGCAGGGTTGTTAGCCGGCACTTCACACCTCCTCACCTGGGACTCACCCAGGCCAGTGCTCCTGGGGTGGGGAGTGCCAGGATAGCTGGCTGCGGCCACTGAGGGGAAGAGGAGTCCCTACTGATAAAGCAACCACTCATTTACTGGCCATGAGGCCCCAAGTTGCTGCCGCACAGGGGAAAGAGCGAGCTACCACAGCTAATCAAATGCCCCAACATTTATTTAAACCTAGACAAATTCAATGGATTGTATTTCAATAGATATTTACATCCCAAAAAAGCAGAAGAAGCATTTCAAGGTGGTATTTAATTCTGCAGCCAACTTGCACCCGGACCCGATTTTGGGATTTCGGAATCTGGTCCCAGCAAAACCAGGGCCGTAGCCACCCAACCATGCAAACCCCAGACGGGGTTTCTAAAATGAAAAAACTCCTGGGACCCCGGGACAGAGGGAGATTTCCCCGGACTGTCCCGGGAAAACCGGAAGTCTGGTCACCCTATGTATTCAGCAACACTGGTCAAAACAACTAGCCACAGAGTAAATTAACACATCATACTGGCCAAGTCAGTGGCCCACTTTGACCACAAAAACTGGCCCACACCAGGATTTTGTGTTTTTAGTTCGGCAATGGGCCTATTGCCCTATAGGCCAGTCCGAGCCTGCCTGCTGAGAGATTGAAAACAGTGATGCATGGAGGTTAGCTGCCAAATTTATCACGAAACAGGCATCCAGAGCCAGCAGGATGTTTTACACTAACTAGCCATAACTTTAATGCAAGCACTGCAAAGTGCATATTAAAAGCCCAAGAACGAAAATTGAGACTTTTCTTGCTGTGCTTTGCGGACTGGAAACATGAGGGCAGTAGCTGGGCCCCCAGAGGCTCGAGGCCTCTTTTGTTTGTAAGGGTCAAAAGGCCTTGACGCTGTCCACGATTGCGGGGCTGGGTTGGAGCAAGTGGCTGCGCTGGTAATAATATTTATCCCACCTGTTCGGATCTGAGAAATATTATTTCCATTCTGTAACAGGCGATGAGGGGGCCCTGTCGATTCTCGAGCCCCCACACCCCCCGATAATGAGCCTGTGCATTGCTGTGGGTAATCACTTGCTTTTTGCCTATTTTCTAGGAATTGGAATTTGTCTGTAGCGGAACATTAGGCAGAGTGGGCCTTTCCAATGTGGCTTTGATAACAACACAGGCCCGAGAGGTAAGGAGCCTAGCCCAACTTTTTATTCTAAAAAAATATCTTTGGTTTTTGGTGCCACAGGTAGCGCTTTAATCATGAGAATGGAAGACTATTCAAATGCCTTCTGCAAGCAGGATGTGTTATTGCTGCAGGGCTGTTAGCAAGTGGCTGCGCTGGGTTTACATTTTCTACCACCTGTTCGGGTGGGAGAAATATCAATTCCAGCCACTTGATTGCACTCAGCCCCGCACTAAAACCACAGCCAGTGCTGGCTGAAAGCCTTCTAAATATTCTTTTAATCACAACTGAAAGAATATTTAAAATACTTTCTGCCATCAGGCTGTGTTAAAATTGCAGGGCTGTTTTATCCCATTTGGTGGCGAAATATTAGGCTCAGAGCCCTTTGCTAGCACACAGCTCTGCACTGATAAAGCCTGCAGAAAGCTAAATCATTTATTCTTTCCTGTTGGCTGGCTGCACAGATAACAAAGGAGATTACAGCTGTAAACTTGTCAGCAGCAAATATGAGTTGCAAGATTTGATTTGTGATCAGGGATGTTAGCACTTGCATCACAATAGTGCTTTGAAGCAAGAGTAAACGGGAGACCCGAGAGTTCATGCTGATTTAACATTAAAGGTAACTCACAATGTGTAAAGAAGCTAGATGCCTTAAACACCACATTTGCACAGAAAGTGACTCAAAGCTATTTTTTTTAAAGCCAAGTTCATCCATGAGGTCAAACATGGTTTTGCATTCTGAGATGTGTAGTCTTTTGTTCAGGGTGGTGCAAATACTCAAAGGAGGTTGCTTTGGGTGTACTTTGTAAATAAACAAGACCATTGAGGTTCCTGAAACAAAAAAACAAATGGGTACTAATTAGACCTTGGAAGTTTGTGGCAGGTAAGTTGCTTAGATTGCTGGCAGATTCTGGCTTCACTGCTTAACCAAAGTATGTGGATCCTAGGCAAATCATTTGACCCAACCACACCAGTGCTGGCAAGACTAGAAATGTGCATTTGATCTTTAGGCAGTGTCGGTGGCCATCAGATAAGGGGTGTATCAGCCACTTTTACTCCCTAAAGAAAGGCAAATACTCCCCAAAAATTAAAATAGTGAGTACAAATACTACCAACAAAAAATAGAAAACCGACCTTGTGCCCCTGCTTTCACCCACGCAGCTCCATGGTTATGTTTGTACCAGTAATGCAAGTAGTACCACAGGAAGAAACTACTGTTCTAACGGCCTGAAGTAAAGCTGTAGCTTTTATTGTGCATGAATAACTAGGTGCAAAGAAATATTATTACCAAGAACATTTCATTTTCCAGTAAAAACAGCACTGTGCTGGAATTCTGACTGCATAGCCCAGCCACACAGAGCTTTGAACTGAAAGCTTTCTTTATCATTTGTTTGTCCGTTCATGTAGCAAACCTTTACATTTTACTGATATTGCAGTAATGTTATACTTCAGGAGGTACATAGAAATCATTTCTGCATTCTTGCTAATGTTATGTCTTGGGGTACAACTAATTCTGGTGATATTAAATGTTAGTACAAAATTGCTAATCAAATAAGTTTTAATTAGCAAATTCTGCTTATCAATTTTTGAAAACTAATTCATGCCTTGCATAGTGTCCTTTAATTGACAACTTTTGGTATTTACCTTTTTGTTGTTACAGGGTAGCCCTTCGGGCTCCCCCTTTTAATTTTCTCTGGCTAACCTTGTGAGAATTACTGTTCCCAAGGATAGAAAGGATATTTTATCCTCTCTAAACTTTATTTAGGTGAGACCAGCACGCCCCCCCTTATGTGGAGTGCTGGGGAGATACAATGTATCCCCTTTCTCATTCTAACTAACATTTCTGTTACAGGGACAAGCTTACCTTTAATGGCTGATGGCAGTGATCCTTTTTACCAATTCGGTGCACCTTTACTGCTGGCTGTTTCCTCAGGCCCGGTAAAGGCCCCCATGGGTGCTCAATTTACCAAAATGGCCCCCCACCAGTCTTCTTTTTTTGCTATTTTAGCATTCCTTGGATTGTGCGATTTCTATCTTCGCGGGAGACCTCGGGTCAAGCCCGCCCAGGATCCAGAGTGTCTGTGAAGGCAGGAAGCGAGGGAGGAGTACAATACTCTGCAGCCCTTTGACTTCCAGCCTGCCTGCGAGAATCCAGTCCAAACTGAGACGCTGGCTGTCCTGAAAGGACTGCCAAAGCCCCAGGTTAGAATGTTGCACGTCTGTTTGATTGGCTGGGTTCCTACATAAAAGTCAGATCATGGAAGCTGAAGAGATAGTCGACCACTGGACCTGAATCCAAAGAGGAAAATGAAGAAAACGCGGATGATTTCCAGCGACCGGGGAGACTGCTGTGTAACCGGAGCCTGCTGTTACCCTTTCTTCCAAGTGACTGGGGACTCCGAAAACAACGACACTACCCATAGCCTGGAGAGATCCACTAGACTCAAGAAGACCTGCATTTCTGTATGTTTTGGCTTGGAGTCCCTCATTGTTTGTTGACCTGCATTTTGAGCCATTCCACGTCGTGCTGCGACCTTGCAGGAGGCTGCAATACCCCCAACACCCTAGGACCACGAGCCATTGTGCAGTGCATGGTCTTCCCAATTTTGAATCAAGCTAAAACTTTGGTGGCATCCTGCTGGACCTCCAGAGATGCGATTCCAGTCCTCGAAGTCCCCTCACCAGAGTGCTGGACCAAATTAGCAACGCAAATTCAATCAGCGATATTCAGTCTTGTTCTGGCTCCTGAAAAGGGCCAAAACCACAGAGCTGCTTCCAGCCGCAAAGAAACTCTTGCCTGGAGCATTCCCTATTGAGCCCTGCTGCAGAAGCCCTTCCAGTGTGTTGTCTTCAGTCTCCATGACAAGGTATTCAGAGACCGCGTTTTTGCCTGCAGATCCTAAAGTCTCCCCCGCTGCACCCTCTTCTTCTGTGCGGAGCAAACCAATATGAAGAACCTCTTGCCTAGAGCCTTCCCCGTGATCCCTGCTGCAAAAGCCCTTCCAGTGTCCTAACTTCAGTCTTCATGATAAAGGAATTCATCGACTAGGTTTTTGGCTGCAGCTCCTGAAGTCTTCTTGCTTCAACTCTCCTTCCGTGCTAAGGTACTGTGTTGGCTGGGGCATTTACTTACTTTAAGCTGATTTCAGTAAAGCTTTGGGGTGTTTCTTGTGATTGGGAGTCCTCTCATCTAGTTCACCCAGGTCCACTGCTGAAATCCTCCTAGGGTGTCTTCTGAGAAGTCCCTGGACCCTAACTAACTTTAAAGTGAACTACGAACGCTTGGAGCGGATGGATTTGTAGAGCAGATGAGTATGCTGAATTGCGTAACATACATAATATGCTTTGGAATACAGGGAACATTTGGAAGAGCATACATCATACCACACCCCACGCTTACTCTCTCCCTTACACCACCACTCAACTAGAACACAGAGATACTATGACACCATTCGGTATAACTGTTCTCATATCTACATTCTCCCGCTCACTCCACAGCACTCTAAGTAGACATTGCTGGTTTCACACCCCCCAGCCAGGCGTTCTGCTCCGGCCTAACGCAGCCACACTCGTCCTGGATAAAGATGCCCAGAGCGAACACATACCCCTGACCACTCAACCACCACACCTACCGCTAAGAAGCAGCTACCACTTGAATTCCGCACCAGCTGCACACATACCTGGTGCGCACACGCACTTTTTGGACTCTCTCTTCTCTCTATACTGACCCGAACTTCGGTTCCCAAGGGCGTTCAACCTACCAGCGCCTTCAGACCATACCAATGGTATATAAGGCGCTATATAAATGCAAAATAACATAACATAACAAACATAACTTACTTGTTTGAACAGTCTTCCACAGGAACTCT
This sequence comes from Ambystoma mexicanum, assembly GCF_040938575.1. NCBI lineage: Eukaryota > Metazoa > Chordata > Amphibia > Caudata > Ambystomatidae > Ambystoma > Ambystoma mexicanum. The sequence continues at coordinate 411,076,213 of NC_090929.1, forward strand.
GTCTTTTTCTGCAACTGAACCCTATCTCACCCTGCACACAGCTGGCTCCTAGACCACTAGGGTCCATCTTCTGCCTCTTAGGGAACTCCTACAATAGACCAGGGAAGGACTGGATAAGTAAACGATTCGGTCTTGAAAAGTATAACAAGTGTTTGAAAAGTACTTACTTGTGAAAGAGTTAGTTGGTAACTGTAACTCAGAGTGAGCAGTTACACAAGTTCTTCCTTACCTTGAATTTGTGTTGTGCCATTCTGAAAAGTATATATAAGGTTGTTTTACTCACCTGTCAATTGGTTGTGCCTCTTCCCGAAAAGTGATGCTGTTCGCTTCACTTTACTATTCCTGTTAGGATATAAATGTATGAGTGCCCCAATTGGGCCTTGCTTACACTGACTTTCTGTTAAGCCTGTCTATAACAAGTCTACCTTAAGTTATACTTGCCTTTAAGTTGCTGGTAGCTCCTTTAAAAGGTATATAGGTTTTACTTACCTTGAGTTAGCGGTGTGCCATCCTAAAATAAGTTAAAGAGCTATTGCTTACATCAGTCTGTGTTCGACTCAGCTGAAAAGCAACTGTGATAGCATAATACAGCATTAGGTTTTGCCCGCCTAGAATAGCTGTGTCCCATTCTTAAAGTGTTCTTTAGGTGTAGCTGACCTTGGTCTGCCTGGTGAAATCCTAAATGAGTGTTAAGAGTTCTTGCTCACCTTAGTCTGCGTTCCACTGAGCTGAAAAGCAATTGTAATTGTATATTACACCAAAAGGTATTACTCACGTAGTATAACTTGCGTTATCCTGAAAACTAGTTATAGGTTTTTACTGTTCCTTAAATAAGAGTTCTACTATTCAGAAAAGTATACTTGCAGGTTCATTTATTATGTGATTTCTTTTCTGAGCATCACTGCATAACTGACATGGTCTACTATCCTTGACTTACTGAAAAGTAAACAAAAAGTAACTACTGGTTTTACCCCCCTATCAATAGGTGTGGCCTATACTAAATGTATATGAAAAGGTCTGACTTCCCTAGAATTACTGTTAGGTATTCTGAAGAAGATTTATGCTTTGGTCTGTGTACCTTCAAGCATAGGGGTATGTTTTGATAAATGTGTTTATGACTCTATGAACAGTATTTACCCCAAGACTTAACTTGGCCTACTTGCATTTATAATAAACCTTTATTTTTTATAATACTTCTGGTTATGAGTGTTTCTATTGAAATCTTGGTATACTACAGGTTCTGTGTTCTTTCCTACAGCCCTCTCTCCCTTCTAAGATAAACCTGGTTGCTCCCTCTACGCTACCATATACTCAGGTGGTACAACCTTATAGAGTGGAGTCTTGTACTGTCTCGTTTTAATGATTTTACTAAGCCCTTAGGTGGACTTCCGAAAAACTGTCCCAACACTTGCCCCAGGAGGGGAGTCCATCCAATGAGGTCCCACATGCCCAGACTCCTAGGTAGGGTTTTGCTTTGTGGGCTCATCTCCCTAGCATCAAACCAGGTGGCTCCCCACTGGAGAGAACGAACAAATTGTCCAGATTCATCAAAACACCCTCTGTTAATTTATGTTGGGTGCCCATCTGTGGTAGTGTGGGTCCAAACATAGGCAGGTGGGTTAGCAAAGTTCTTTTTATACATTAAGGGGCAGATTCTCAAAACCTTTTTTGGTGCAAGTGATGAGATGTGCTTGCACATCCAATCACTTGCACCGAAAAAGGAGCATTGCAATCCACAAAGAACATCAGAAGGAGAACATTGTACATGCACTCCTTCAGGTGTCATTTTTCAACCATTTGTGCCAATCATGGGGGGTTTCTGCACATTTAAAACCGCAACCTGAATACACAAACAGGAGGCGCTTTTAAATGTGGGTCACCTTCTGCACCTATTGGGAACAGGCGTGGGTGGCGCAAATCATGACGGAGCTATTTCTGACCCAGTTATGAATTTTCCTTTCATTGTGACAACAGTGATTTAAACTGCGGCTGGGATGAAAATCATTTTTTTTGTTCCAGCATTTCAGAGAGATGGGTCCATTAAGGGCCTGTCTCTGTGAAATGAGCTCCAAGAAATCATGTGGTTGCTGGGTGCTAGTCATACATTAGTGTCAGGAGCAGGCGTGACAGCTCATCTTTGTGCTACTGTCCAGCCCCTCCAGACATGCACAGGTATCTTTGAGGTAAAGGTGACCTGCACATTTCTTAAATAAACTAGTGCATTCTCTGCACTCCTTTCATTCACGCTACTGTTTGAGAATCTGCCAATTACTGTTCATAATATGCTTTGTGTCACATTAATATTATTTATTATACCTGATGCACTTATTTCACCTGATTTCTATTTGTTTTCTGTATATCAGCAAAGTGTATTTTCTAGAGCAATGTGTGGACTAATTGTGTGTTGTGATGACCTACTAAACTTACCTGATAGTTAGGCCTTGTCGCTCTGTCTACAATCCCTACTTTAAAGAGAGGTTCTTTAAAAAAATTGGGGCTGTCAGAGGTTGGTATGCCCTCTGGTGGTGAAATTCCCCTTTTGTCATAAGGTCTTCATGTTAGATGCCCTATCAATCTAACAGTTTAATTTTCTTGCCTAACATTTCATCGTGTTTGCCAAAGGTATATTCTGCATCAAATGGCATGCTGATGACCAGGTCCTCCACCTGTGGGCGGAATCCTACTACTGTTATGTCCGCACACGCACATTTAACCTGTTTGTTATTATAGTAGTTAACCCTTATATACAATAGCCAGTGCTCGTGACCACACCTCTACCGAGAGTATTTTTATGAGTGGTGTCATCTCATCCCATCTGCTTCAATCATACTAATATAGCTGTGGCAGGAGAAATCCTTATATTGTAAGCTGGTGCGGTATTGAAGGGCGTACTTCCCTTGCCTGGTGAAGTCAATCATGGAGTCAGGCACGGGATGAGGTTGGACTGCAATAGGATCCTGCAGTGCTTTGAATTCTTTCTTACTCCTCATGACAGAAAAGAAAACCATTTAAGATAGTGATGGCTTTCAGAAGATTTGTGGAAAGAAGATTCCCTCCATACAGGGATCCTATTCTGAACCACTCATGGAAACTACCGAAAGCTATATTAGGGAACAAAGTACCATTGTGTTAGGTAATAAAAAACATCTGGTATATGTGTAAAGCTCCAAGATACGCCTGTGGGGCTGAACATGCACTCTATAAAATACATTAGGTTTATGTTAAAGTAAAATATGGACTATCCATTGGACAGCCAGCTAATGAATAGCGTGCTGATCTAAAACAGATTCATGCACTGCAACAAATGCAAACCCACATTACATCCTGTAAAACATGCTGCAGGCAATACCTGGGAGGAATCTGGTTTCAGGGGGTCATACCTATATACTCACCATCCTGATGGAAAAGCTGTAGGATTGCAGATTCCTGGGGGTTGAAGAATAGTGTGGCCATGTCGTTGTAGGAGCCATTTGCACAGAAGAAGGTCCTGATGGTGGAATTCACCTCCTCAGAGGAGGAGACCTGTTCAGGAACACAGAGGGACACATGTTGCTTCTCACAAAAAAGATGAATGTACATGGTTTTATAGCAGCAAACCTCCCCAGTTACAAAGGCCATATTCTAAGGTTGTTTGCTCAACCCATTTACCATTAATGGCTCAACCAAAATTTGCGAGTAGTAAGTTCAAAAAATATTGAGAAAACCGAAATGGGAAAAATAAGCTTTGTGATTCTGGTTCAGTTAGTCCTTGATCTCCCTCCTTCACAACATGGTTGGAATAGGCCTATACTGCCAGATCAGAACAGAAGGTTTTCTAAAAGATTTTCTGTCTCTAATTCTGTGCAATGCATATTGGCATGCCCTCATCCTACAGAGCATCCAACCACCATGCCTTATCCCATTATGCTTACATTACATGCTCATTGTGATGTTATGAAGGAAGTAAAGCCAGAATTAAAAGAACCAAAATCTCCAGGAACATAATTTCTCCTCTGTTATACTGCCTTCGCAATCTAGTTGTGCATGACAACATGACATGCAGTTATACATACAAATTACAGCATATGTAATGTAATGGAGGTCAAATCTTGATTGAAAGCAGAAACTTGATAAATGTAATACATTCTGTATTATTGATCCACTAATTCCTCTGGGTAGTTTAGAGTGACAAACAATTAATCTCCTTTATTAGACTACCCCAGCTCTAAGCCTCAATACCCTCCAAAGAAACTGGCGGACCACAAACCTGACATTGGGGATATCCATCAGTCTACAGGTATTCTATAACACTTGGAGTTTCACGATTCTATAATCATTACGCATTGTTTTCAACCATTTAATGCATTCACCTTCTATAGCAAAGGCAAAGGAAAGAAGCAAAACACGGACCACGGATTCAGTATGGCCATGAACCCAAGTGCACACCATGTCCTAAGCCTCTAGTTTTCTCTGCTTGCCTCGGAGTGCTACAATTGATAATATTTGAAAACCACCATAAAAAGCAGTTTTTACCTGCACAGATGGCATGAATTCCAAATAATACCCAAGGGCCAAGATATTTTGACAGTTAAATAGCCTATTGGTGATATGGTGGATAAAATGGCACACACAGTATTGCCCTCAATCATACTCCAAAAGGTTTTGGCCACCTCATTCTTGTCTCACTTTTGTCTAGGCCAATTGGGGTAAGGCAAAGAAAGACATGCCTGAACCAAAGAACTGGTCTACAAGCCTGCAATCTACAAACAACCTGTATTTATTCATGAGAAGGATCAGCAGCCAGTGTACACTATACCCTGACTAAAACTAGGTGGGGCATGAGGGCAATTAGATGGTTATCTCCCTTAATCTTGAACTTAGCATGCAGCCGAGCAGTAGGGGATGATAGCATGGATTTCAGAAATCTGATTAACTATCGTCAGAACTATCGTCAGGGCCAATGAAGGCACCTCTCCCCAGATTTCATCTTCAAACATTGCCACTGAAAGTCTTCACCCTAAAATCCTACATTTGCCAAGCTGAATACGCAATCTCAAGAACGCACTAGTGGCAATCCCATAATCCTTAGCTCAAATAACCTGTGTCCAGTGGCCCTTTGCTGCTATTCGAACCCAGTGATCATCGTAAAAAGTAACTTCTTTCAACTCACTGTTTGTTGTTAGAAACCTATTCCTCAAGGATTGAAGAGTTCCGATTTTCCTCTTGCCTGTATTTATTAGTAAATCTCTTTTGTTGCAGAAGCTCTCTAAATAATTTGTCAGCAAGTTAATTGGGGACAGATTGATACGTGCTATAAATACAGCATTATCGGCATAGAGCAATGAGGACCACAGTGCGCATTAATGACGGGTACATCTGCTCCTACATCCTCCAAAGCACAACCATTCGAAAATAGGCTGAATAGATCCAGAGCAACCACACAACCTTTTCAGACTCCTTTGGTAACAGGGACGCACAATTGTACATTCTGATGGAATACATACCCTACAAAGTCTGAATTCCCAGCCTAAAGCAGCTTGATTAAATTAATATTTTATAGGCTAAGACCAATATCTATAACCAGAACCTTCCACAATTTGTACCTGTCTATTAAATCAAAACCTGCATTTAAGTCAATAAAAACAAAGCAAAGTGTACCACACTTGAGAACAACATATTTCTGAATAAATAAGACTTACCTAAAAATCTGATCTATTGTGCCCTGCTCTTTTCTAAACCCCACCCTGGCATTAGAAAGAAGGTGTTTTCTCACAATTTCTTTAAGGTGTGACTGGAGAATATTTCTGTAAATCTTACCCATGGTTTCCAGCTGTGAAAATGGCGATTGTTTGCTGGAGAATTCCTATTTCACTTTTTACAGATGGGAATCACTGTAGCCTTCGTCCATGATGTTGGGATCTGGCTTTTCAATAGCACTTCCTGAACTATTCTTTGGACAGGACCCACATTATCATATCTTTGTACCAATCCACTAAGATACCTTTGGGGCCAGAAGCCTAAAATTCCCTGTGAGAGGCTGCTGCGTTCTCTATTTAAGTAAATGAAAAATTAAGATGTAAAGAGGAAGGTACGACCCATTAGTAACAGGCAGTACATCCACTAGCTAAATGCTTGTGGTGCAATCTGTGTACAGGCTTCAGAAGTGATTGAACCATACTTCTACACTGATCCAATACATGGAAACTACTGTATTAAAAGTCCCCATTGTTTATTGTGCAGAGAACCTCCAAAGAGCCTTCTGATCATTGAGCTCTGTAAATATCTCTACCACTTGCCATTTTTCTCTACATGTGTCTTCCTTTCTATCAGTAGTGTATCGTACAGTCTTGCAATCCTCACAGTTTCAAACAAATAGTCAATGCGCCACTTGATCATTTTAGGTAGGTAGCGCTTAGCTCCCTTGCATTCTTTGTCAAACCAACTGTCCTCACTTGGACTTGAGTTATCTTTATATTTGGCAATCTTAAAAAAAACTCTGGTTCAAATTTCTCTATAAATAATTCAAAAGCATTACATACATCAGGGGTTGGCTGAGGATCACAATAGTTGTGCAATCACATTGGAAGGTAGAGCTTGAAAACTGTCTTTGCACTGTAAACGTGTTTCTGTCAGTGACAGTTACAGTCTGGGCATGACAGACAATGCTAGATCATCACTCTGCCAAAGTTATGCATAGGGGCTTGTGGAGGCTTTCCACGCTCATAATTACAACAATATCCAAAACTAGCAACCAGTTTGCCAATATTGTCTATGCAGTCCCTCAACTCACAAGTGACTTGCATGTTTTTCTGGAATATCAGTAGGGGTCCTCCAATTGGGGGGGGCGCTGTTGCGCTCGTAAGACATGGCTGCTTGAGTGGGTAGCTCCGTGCAGGGGAAGATCCTCCTCACCGATCCTGCCTTACTGGTGCCGTGATTCTCCTACAAAATCCACAGTCTGCTGTCCGCTGATCCACTGCAGGTCCTGCCTTGCACCGAGGTGGGACTGTCTCTGAGAAAACAGGGTTCGTAGATTAATGCCTGGCCTCCCCATGGAACCCCGCACTGCGCTTTCACAGTGAGCGGTCTACTTCGAGCCCAAAAGTCAGGTCTTCCGGGCCTAACTGTGGGAGGGGCGGCCGCCTCTTGAAACTTTTTAGATGGAAAATATGTTATGCAAATGCGTTTAGATGCAAGGAATTTGTTGCAATGACCATAAACCAGACAAGCCGATGGAATGGCATTCGATGCAATGAGCAGATACTGCTCGTCTCATCTCTTCCTGGACTGCTGTGACCACTCTTCACCAATTCACAGTTACAGAGGTCACCCGCTGCCGGACCCCTGAGACAGCCTTCTTACCGCTTGGAGACATGTGTTACTGCGCTCTATCACCCCCTAGAAAAGAACTTTTGAGCATACCTTTCGCCCACTGCCATTCGCTGAGCCAAGACTCCTGGGCCAGATTGGTCAACGTTGATCCTCACGCACTGTGCAACCTGCTTCCCTTGAGGGCTGGCGGGATCATGACCAAAGGAGCTAACAAAAAGCAGAGCTCTATCAACTGGTTTACTAAAACAGCGCAGAAACCGTGCGAGTCCCCCCCATACCCCACCGCCCCGAATCTAGTGAATCACAAAAAATGATGGAATACATGCGTGAGGGGTTCACCGCTTTTCATGCCAAGCTGGACGATATGAGCGAAACCATAGGCTCGATCAAAGCCCATATGGAGAAGAATGACTCTCGGGTAACAGAGGTGGAGACTAGGGTTGGGACAGCTGAAGACGACATTGTTGCCCTTCAGGCAGAAGTATCCGCCCTGTCGAGGCAGGTACTAGATGTTAGCAAGAAGAATGAAGACCTAGAATCGTGCTCCAGACATAACAACCTCTGTATAATCGGGGTGCCTGAGGATAAGATAGATGGACCCATGGAAGACTGTCGAACGCATCCTACTTACGCTTCTGGATTCTCTGAAACTCTCGCCACAGTTCGCAATAGAGTGAGCCCACTGCACCATTACAGCAAAACCCAGGCCGGGTGCCCCTCCGTGCCCTATAGTAGCAAGAGTGCTCAACTATCGGGATAGAGATTCCCTTCTTCGTGCAGCCAGAGCCAAGGGGGACCTTTTCCTCAGCTCCTCCAGAATGACAATGCATTACTTACCGTAAAAGCATTTCTGATGGTTGTATCTGCTTAGATTCACATGCTGTGCATAGGTCCGACATCCAGTGGTCACTGCGGAGTATTGCATTTTGTTTTTCGTAGTCGAAAAGGGGACGTCGACAAGGCGTGTCTGTAACACTATCCCTATAGTGACGTGCGTTGTACCCACAATCCCTCACGCGTCGAGGTCCCTCTGTTTGTATTTTTCTGCCCTGAGGGAGCCTTCTAGACGTGAGTGAGTACAGAAAAGAGAGAAATATAGAAAGATGTCTATGTTCCTTCCATCCAAGCGGGGAGGAAGGGTGGGCGCATGTGAATCTAAGCAGATACAACCATCAGAAATGCTTTTACGGTAAGTAATGCATTGTCTTCTGATGTTTGTTAATCTGCTTAGAATCACATGCTGTGCATAGACTAGCGAGCAGTACCCGGAGTTGGCGGTGGGTTATGAGAAGGAACAGTAGAGAAAAGATGTCTTAATACTGCCTGCCCAACCTGGGAATCAGATCTAGAGTGTGCATCTAGACAGTAGTGTTTTGTAAATGTGTGCACAGAACTCCAGGTTGCCGCTTTGCAGATGGACTCAAGGGGAACATTTGCAATGAATGCTATGGAAGCCCCCGTGCCTCGAGTGGAATGTGCTCTTGGCTTGAAGGGTAGTTCTCTCTTAGCAAGAGTGTAACAGAGAGTGATGCATTGTACAATCCATCTAGATATAGTGGACTTAGAGACTGCATCTCCTTCTCTTCCTGCTGCCACCGAGACAAAGAACTGATTAGTCTTTCTCAGTGATCTGGTTCTTTCCATGTAGAACATGACAGCTCTGCCTACATCTAGTGTATGCAGACTTTTTTCTCCCAAGCTGGAAGGGTTTTGAAAGAACGTTGGTAGTTCTATAGATTGGTTTACATGAAATTTTGAGATGAATTTTGGTGCAAACCTTGGGTGTGTGCGAAGAACCACCTTATCTTTGTGAACTGATACGAAGGGGTCTACTACAGAAAGAGCCTGTAGTTCACTTACTCTCCTAATGGATGTGATAGCTATTAGGAAAGCAGTCTTAAGAGTGAGGTATTTAAGAGTTGCCTTGTGCATGGGTTCGAAAGGAGTGCCCATGAGTCTAGAAAGTACCACGTTTAAGTCCCATCCGGGAGCTGGGTTAGCTATCGGGGGGTGTATTCTTTTTACCCCTTCCATAAAGGCTTTGATAACTGGTATCTTCCACCACGACACTTTAAGTTGAGAAGTGGTGTATGCAGAAAGTGCCGCTAGGTGGACTTTAATGGAATTAAACACTAGACCTGAATCCAGTAAATGGGTCAAGTACAGAATAATGTCAGTGGCAGAGCAGTCAACCGGGTTGATGTTCTTACTTCTACACCAGATGACAAATCTTTTCCACTTGCTAGAGTAGCAGTGGCGAGTATTAGGTTTTCTGGCTTCCCTGAGGATGTCCATACATCTCTGTGGGAGTTGTAAATGTCCAAATTCTATGATCTCAGGAGCCAGGCTGCTAAGTTCATGGTCTGAGGGCATGGATGCAGTGTTCTGCCCTTGTCTTGTGACAGCATGTTGTACGGGCAGGGAAGTTTCACTGGGGGAGATAGGGACATCTCCATCAAGTGAGCGAACCATGGCTGCCGGGCCCACATTGGGGCCACTAGTATCATGGTAACCTGCTCCTGGTGCATCTTGTGCACCACTTTGTTGAGAAGGGGAGTCGGGGGAAAGGCGTAAACAAATTTCCCTGACCATTGAATCGACAGACCGTTCCCCTTGGACTGGTTCTGGGGGTACCTGGAGGCGTAACTTTGGCATTGTGAGTTCTCCAGGGTTGCGAACAGGTCTATTTCCGGGAATCCCCATTGCGTGAAGACGTCTAAGACGATGTCTTCGTGCAATTGCCATTCGTACTCTTTGGGCAGTGGGAAGTCTCTGCTGAGTTTGTCTGCTAGCAGATTGAGTTCCCCTGGTACATGTTGTGACAGTAGGAACATGTTGTGTTTGAGAGCCCACTTCCATATATTCTGGGACAGCTTGGACAGTCCTGGAGAGTGAGTGCCCCCTTGCTTGTTGAGGTAGTACATGGCTGTGGTGCTGTCTGTGAGGACCATCACTGTCTTTCCTTGTAAGTGTTCCTGAAAGGCTTTCAGTGCTTTGAACACCGCTAGTAGTTCCAGCAGGTTTATATGCTTGGATGCTAAACTCGGAGTCCACACTCCGTGGGCCGTCTGATGGGATAGGTGAGCCCCCCATCCTGTAAGGGATGCGTCTGTGGTTAGAGTGGCTTCCACTGCGGGTGTGGCAAAAGTTTTCCCTAATAACAGGTTTTCTTTTGTCCACCACCGTAGCGAGAGAACCAAGGCCTGCGAGACCACCACTAGATCGTCCCATTGTCCGCTGGCCTGACACCACTGGCTGTAGAGCCACTCTTGCATTGGGCGCATGCGCAGGCGCGCGTGAGGTACCAAATAAATACATGACGCCATCATCCCTAGCAAGCGCATTGCTTTGCGTACCGTCACCTTTCGGCCTACTACATAATGGGGAATTTGAAACAGCATGTTTTGGACCCTCTCGTTGGAGGGGAATATGAGGCCGTCCTTTGTTCGAATTAGAGCCCCTAGGAATTGTTTGGTTTGGCTGGGGTCTAAGCTGGACTTCTTTTCGTTGATGGAGAAGCCCAGTTGGGACAAAAGGTCTACGGTCTTTTGGGTATTGGAGAAGCATGTTTCGTAAGAATCCCCTGTTATGAGCCAGTCGTCGAGGTAAGGGTATACCGGGATGGATAATCTGCGCAGGTGGGCCGCTGCCACTGCCAGTACTTTCGTGAATACCCTTGGTGCAGATGCTATCCCGAAGGGTAGTACTCTGAACTGGTAGTGTTTGTCCTCTATTTTGAACCTGAGGTATTTTCTGTGCGATGTCAACATTAAAATATGAAAGTATGCATCTTTCATGTCCAGTGTTGTCATGTAATCCCCTTGTGATAACAGTGGGATTACCTCCTGTAAGGTCACCATACGAAACTTTTGGGGTTTGACAAATATGTTCGCTGGGCGCAGATCTAATACAGGGCGCATGGTTAAGTCCTTTTTGGGTACAAGGAAGTACACTCAATAAATACCTTCTGTTACCTGTGATAGGGGGACGGGCTCTATAGCTTCTTTCTTCAGTAGTTCTTCCACCTCTTGAAGAAGAATGGAGAGGTGTTGCGGTGTTATGCGTCGGTTCCGTGGGGGTTTGTACTTCGGGGAACCGTTGAACTCGATGCAGTATCCGTGGGCTATGGTGGATAATACCCAACGGTCTGACGTGATTCCCTCCCATGCTGAAAGGAACGATGTTAGCCGGCCCCCGACCGGTGATGCATGGGAGGGGACCCGAATTTTCGGGTCATTTGCTGGTATTGGGCGTGGAACCTCTGGGGCTGGAGCCACGACCTCTTCCTTTGCCACGGCGTTGGCCTCTTTGACTGAACTGGGTGTTACCCTGGTTAGTGGGCCAGTTGGAGCCAGAGTAATATTGTTGTTGTTGGTTCTGCTGCTGTCTTTGGCCACGAAAGGAGCGTTTATTTCCATAGCCTCGCCTGTTAGGGGGCCTAGAAATTAGATCAAGAGTCTTGATGGTATCAAACTCTTTTTTAGCATGTTCTAGGGCCTCATCTACTGCTTTCCCAAACAGATGCGTCTGTTCAATGGGTTTATTTATGAGGGAGGCTTGGGTTTCGGGCTTAAAACCTGAATTGCGTAGCCAGACGTGGCGCTTGAGAAGTATTCCCTGCACTAGGGAGCGGCCAGCCGTCTCAGCGGCATCTAGGGAGTTCTTAACGATGCCCTGGTTTACCAGTGTGCCCTCTGATATTATAGCTAGCAGGCGAGAACGCAGAGGTTCAGGTGCTTCCTCTGCTTCGCTGCGCAGCTTGTTCCACTGTGCATCTGCGTAGCTAGCTAAAAGTGAGTTGTTATTAGCAATTCTAGTAGAGAAGGCGGCGGAGGTCGTGATTCTCTTCCCCAGTGCGTAGAGTTTTTTGCCTTCTTTGTCTGGAGGTGCTTCACTAGTGGATAGTGGCACCCCAGCTCTTTTTCTTGTGTTGGTAACCACAAGGGAGTCCGGAATAGAGTGTCCTCTGATGTATAAAGGGTCAGAGGATGAAGGGCTGAAGAGCTTTTCTATTCTAGGGTTGACCCCTCTTACTAAAGCTGGGTTTGTAAGGGAAGGAGAAATTCTTCTTTTAATAGAAGCCAGGAGTGGAATAGATTGGCTAACAGGGGCTTTTTCTTTGATGACTTTTTCTACAAAGTCAATGTCTGGAAGAGTTTCCCCTGTATCAATCTCAAAATGCGCTGCTGCCTTGCGCAATAGTGCATTGAGGGAAGGTTGGTCATCTATGGGAGAAGAGTTCCCATGTGAATCCTTGAGAGGAGAAGGGAGAAAGGCATCAGGGTCTGAATGTACTGATGGGGATTGCCAAGGCTGCGCTGACGGTGAATGCCAGGGCTGCGAGGTAGCTGTATCCTCTTCAAACCCTGTAGCAGTGGTGTAAGGATCTTCTTCGAACCCCTCTTCCTCAAGTTCTACCTCTTCTTCTCCCCCCAAACACTCCTCATCTTCTTGGAGGTATTGCTCCTCCTCAGTGAGGTCAACCAGCCTAGGAATCTTGACTCTAGGGTCATCCTGTGCCCATTCTCTTTGTCTTTTGTGAGTGGGTGGGTCTTGGTTTCCTAGAAACCTTTCCATTTTCTCCATGCAAGAATGGAGTCTTTCAAGGGTCTCATGGGGTACCCGTGAATAGTCTAGAGGGGGGAAATTAGTGTTTTCGCCTTCGAATCGTTTCGAACGCTCCCACAACGTCGACGAGAGGTTCCCGTCTCCTTCTGAAAAGCCTTCAGGTAGTTCGGAAGCGTCCTTTGGAGAAAGGGGCAGTTCCTGGCTACTTTTATGTTTTTTCGACGCGGTATTCGACGTTTGTTTCGTCGTCCGCGTACGTTTGTCTTCGGCGACAATTCTCGCTAGGCTCTCGACCACGATTTTGTCCGTCGAGGGCTCTGTTGTCGACGTTGTGTGCGTTGCGCGTTGTACCTCGACGGTCGCTCTATGGAGCGCTGCGTCGGATGTTTTTGGGGTAGCGCCCGTGTTAGATGGAAGCCCAATCGCTGGTCGTGGCTGCGTTTGCGGGTGGGGCTTGTGACCTTTACGGTCTGCGGTAGACGCCGGAGTGCCCTGCGTCCCCTTCGGCGCTGATGGATCCTTCGTTCTCGACGAAGAAGAGCCGTGGGTAGTGTGTTTAGCCTTATGGGGTTTGTGTGCGTCCTTGTCGCCGGGGTGTTCATCCCCATAAGCAGGGCGTGAGCCGAGCCCGTCGGGGCCGGGGACGGACGACGAGGAGCGGGAGCGCTCCTTCTGGGGGTTCATGACTTCCGTAACGGACGTCGAGTTATCGCACTCCTCGTCACTTTCAGTAACAGCGGCAGCGGGTGAGGAAACTGACTTCGACATCGCGTAGTCCGCCCACCTCTTAACCCTACGTTCTTTAAGAGTCCTGGGTTTTAAGAGCTTGCAGGCTGCGCAGCTGTTCTCTATGTGATCGAGGGGTAAGCAACGATTACAGAGCTTGTGCTTATCTTTCCAAGTATATTTGCCCCCGCAGCGTGGGCAAAACTTAAATGGTGTCCTCTCCATAGCTGAGGCAATAATAGCTGGCGATAACAACCCCAAGGGAAAGAAAGGGGAGAAAGAAAGACATTCTCAAAGAGAAGAGACAAAGTTTTAACCCCCACTCTCCCTACTGTAAGTTGGCCGTCGAGGCCAGGCCACGTGTTCGGCAGCGCCGAAGGATCTCCTCCGCTCTTCCTCTCCGTCGAAAATCAGTTCGGCGGAGATGCAGCTTCACAGCTAACGTCGAGGGGGAGGGATCGTTATCAGTATATTAAGTTATAACAAAAGGACCGAGGTCCGTGGCAAGTATAGCAATGTCTCTCTAGGAGCTCTGCGAAAGGCGACCAGAAACTGGGCGGAAAAAAACAATCTGAGGGACCTCGACGCGTGAGGGATTGTGGGTACAACGCACGTCACTATAGGGATAGTGTTACAGACACGCCTTGTCGACGTCCCCTTTTCGACTACGAAAAACAAAATGCTATACTCCGCAGTGACCACTGGATGTCGGACCTATGCACAGCATGTGATTCTAAGCAGATTAACAAACATCAGAAACACCATTACCCAGATTTCTCGGGGTCAGTCCAACAAGTGTGGAATACCTTTCTGGCTACCAAGAAAAGGCTGCGAGATCTGGGGGTTAAATACTTGATGCTCTACCCTGCCAAACTCCGGATCGACCACACCAGCATCAAGTTTTCTTTTTCACCATCCCTGAGGAGGCCTTGAAATTCATCAACAAACGTTTCCTAGGCTAATCATCGATGACTGTTACTTGTTACTTTAGCCATGTCGATCTGTACTCTAATGATCATGCAACAGTATTAATTGTGGAACTAGATCTTCACTATTGTAATACTTACAATTGTTGGTTAAACAATGTTAACCATCATCTAGTTCTGACTCGCAAGTCTGATTTCCTTGTTCCTCACATACTGCTCTTATACTATGCACCATGCACAACCTAGTTAATTCCCCAGTTCAGAAACAATGCCACTCACGGCCAAAGCACAGCCCCAGAGGCAAGGTTGCAGCTGATTGTGGTTATGTTAGAAGTTGTTTGGGAAAGCACCTCTCTGATTGAAGGAGGGGCGAGGTGGGGGTTGGAGGGGTGTTTTGTTGGAAAAATGCCTGACATGCGAAAGGGAACTACTTGGATTGACACCAGTAGACTGCGATCACTTTGCATCTGAGCTGACCCCTTTGATCTACTTTTTGGCTTAGTCTACTGCCTATTGTTATTAGTCTCCTTCTCGAATGGCTGAAGACAGCATTGTTTGCATGAGCTGGAATGTTAGGGGGCTGGGTAACCACACCAAAATGCACAAACTACAGTTATACATTGAACGGCACAAAGTTAAATATCTTTTCCTGCAAGAAAAACATGCTTGTGCTAGTGGATGTGAGAGGCTTGCTAGAACATGGGCTCCTAACGCTCTTATACCGACTACTCCACCCAAAACTACGGCGTCATGATCTTGATACATAGGAGTCTTACATTTCAGCATAAAGTCACTCATGTTGATTCCCTGGGACGTTATATCTTACCGTTCGGCACCCTGCTGATTAACGTATATGGCCCCAATATCGATGACTGACTTCTATACATATTTCATCCCTGCTTTCTGGGTTCCCTCTTGTCCCTATCCTCTGGGGCGGAGACTTTAATACTATTTTGGACGTGTACCTTAACAGGTCGGGCTCCAGACCCAGCCAACTTTCCAGGGCAGCCAGGACCATCATAGAGGTGCAGGCCCAGTTAGAAGTGTCTGACGCATGGAGGTCGATTCATCCTGATTCCCGATCTTATACTTTTTACTCCTCAGTACATGATTCACACTCATGCATCGACATATGGCTTATCTCGGGTGTACTAATCAGGACCATTACACATATGTCTATCCTTCCCGGAACATTCTCTGACCATTCCCCAGTGAGAATCTCCCTGAGATGGAGCGCGGATAACCCGGGGACTTGCTCATGGAGATTGAAACCACATTCTCTACTAGATATTGCTTTCGAAACAGAGTTGGGGACTGCTATTAATGACTTTTTTACACTGAATACTGGCTCACTTAAATCACAGGGTACTCTCTGGGAAACAATCAAAGCTTACATCAGGGGCATCACAATTTCTAAAGAAGCAGGGATTCTCAAGGTGATCTGTAGGAACATTGCTGAGAGCGAATCTAGACTTGCTTCCCTCGAGACCCAATACGCATCTACTCAGTCACCCAACGTCCTTCCCAATGTGGGCGCAGAGGAAGATACATTTTGCGCACATGCGGAACGGGAACGGAAGTTCCTCGGCGACCCCCATTCTTCGCGCAGAAACGGGGAAGGTGAGCGCCCCGGTCGTGTCCTGGGCAGACTGCTTTGCCAGGAGGCTGGTTCTGCTCATATTCCGGCCATCGAAAGGGCCAATGGCACCCTGGCTCGGTCATCACACGATATTAATATGTAATTCTGCTCATTTTACTAAACACTTCATTCCAACGTGGACAATGTCTCGGCGGCCGCCATTGAGGCATTTTTGGCTGGCCTTCCGCTCTCTGTCCTGTCCTCTGAAACTAGGGATACCCTAGACAACCCGATTATATCTGAGGAAATATCTAAAGTGATCGACTCCATGGCCTGGGAAAAACCCTGGATCCAGCGGGCTCCCCATCGAATTTTACAAGCGCTACAAAGCCTGCTTGGTTCTCCAATTGACAGCCCTATGGGAGGAATCCTGCGAGTTGGGCATTCTCTCCCCCCCCTCGAGAGGCTATAATATCGGTATTACTCAAGACAGGAAAGCCTCCCACACAATGCGGCTCATACCGCCCCCGTCTCTTATTAACTGCGATGTTAAGATCTGCGCCAAGGTGCTGGCTCTGAGATTGGCCCCGTATATAATCAGTCAGGGTTTATCCCAGAGCGAAAAAGAAACATTACTCAAACCCAAATCAACATTCATCCCAAACTTGGCAGCGGACAACACAATTGACCTTTTTTTCAAAGCAATGCAGGCAGATCTCAGGAGCATCTATCTCAAAGGACCACAGAAATTTACCCATCACAATCTTAGCCTACTTCAGCATCAAGCACTTAAAGAACTTAAAGCAGACACAGAAATTACAGTTAAAATAGCGGACAAAGGTGGCGACATAGTATTACGTACAGAGGAATATATTAAAATAGCCACCGAGCATCAAGATAACACAGACTGTTACAAAAGACTTACCAGCAATCCCATACCATCATTACAGGCAGACTGGCTCCTAATGAGCAAAATTGGTTAGAAATTGAACTACTCACTGAGGAAGAATACAAGTATATGAACATCTCATCTCCAATCATCCCCACAATCTATTTCATTCCAAAAATTCACAAACAATATAAAGATCTACCATCGTGCTGACCAATTATTAAAAGCATCGGATCTATGACAGAAAAAATATCGGCATATATTGATCATCAACTACAACCTTTGCCAGCCAGTCTAGCATCCTTCATAAAAGACACAAAGCACATTCTCCAGCAATTGGAACACTTCCAGTAGGAAACCAACTACTGGCAGGTTACTCTTGATGTAACATCACTGTATACTAGCATTCTTCATGATAAAGGTCCGGACACAACCAACTATTTCTTAAAAACTTGGTATGTGTCCTACTACCAACAGAACATGATGATCTTGGAAATGTGACATTTTACACTTAACAATAACATCTTCATTTTCAATCACCAGCTCTACAAACAGAGACAAGGCGCTGCAATGGGCGCAAAGTTCGCCCCATCTTACACAAATCGATATATGGGTCACTTTGAGTTAGAACATGCGTGGCAACACCAAGCGTTCACTGTCCATAATAATGTGATTTATTGGGGAAGATACATTGACGACATCATGATCTGGAAAGGCTATTGGACTATTACAACTATCTAAACCAAAATACGTACAATTTGAAATTAACTATCATATCAGTCAAACACAAATCAATTTCTAGGACCTTCAACTATATGTTAAAAACAATACCATCCATACCACACTATACATTAAACCTACATCAGTTAACAGTATATTGCACGCGACAAGCAATCATCCGACTCATGTTACCCTCAATATCCCTTACAGAGAAATGTTACGAATAAAAAGGAACTGCACTACCAAAGAAGAATTAAAGAAACATGCAGCAGATTCCAAAATGAAGTTTAGAAAGAAAGGTTATATTCTTCAGCATTTGAAAAAGTCATATCAAAACCACAACCCGCACAAGGCAAGACCTCTTACTAGACAAACCAAAGGCTCGAAAAAATTCTGCCAAACCAAGTTTCATCACACCATATAGCAGCAATAGCCAACAAATAAAACGCATCCTGAAGAAAAATTGGAATATATTAAAATTGGACCAAGAACTCGACAATATACTGGATGAGCAGCCAAGCATTACATTCAGCATGTGCAAAAACCTCAGAGATATGCAGAGCCCTTCACATTTCCACCCAAAGAAATACACACAAATTGCAACACCTGCAACATGGCTACAACCTCCCACAACTGGACATTTTAAATGTGGACAATGCTAAATGTGCCAATTTTCTGAAAATGCAAAAAGTTCAATTCTTAAGCCCAACGGCATCGAAGTACCAATCAAACAACTCATTGACTGAAACAGCAAGTTTGTAATTTATGGCATCAAATGCCAATGCAATCGACTATACATTGGAAGCACCATAAGATTACTTAAAATATGCATAGGGCAACTCATCACAGCCATCAAAAATAAAGACCTCAGATCACTACTTGCAACACACTTCATAAACAATCACAATATAGTTTATGAACACCTTGCACAACTGAAATCTTTTGGCATTGAAAAACTAACACCGCATCCAAGGGGAGGTAACTTGTCTGAAAGGTAAACAACTGGTTATATCTATAACAGTTGACTAAGACATAAGATATGAAGCAAATGAAAACCTAACTGGAAAGACTCAGCTACAATATCTATTTCCAACATACCAAGCAAACATACGTAGTACGTAACCATTTCGATTTTGCTTTTAAAATAATATTTTAAGCCCTAAACCTATGCAGTAGAAATGTGACAATGGCATTCCCGTTTTTTTCTTCTTTTTCTTTCCTATCCCAAAAGGCACCACTTTATCATTGCACCTCCTGATGAACCGCCATATTACAAGGCAAGGAAACACGTGTTGCAGAGCAAATCACTAGAAAAAAAGGGGAACTACTATACACAACAATAAACCAACAATTAGGAAAGCTAATTAAAATCTGGAAGGATTCCAATTAATGCGAACTATACAAGCAACCAAAGTACAGATCATGACAGTATAATCTCTACAACCAAAAAACAAGTGAAAGACTGCAAAGACAACATAATTAAACAAGGAAAGCAGCAACTGAATGACATTTAATTCAATCATCTACTTAACAAAGGACCGACAAACTTAATGAACTAATAAAGGTATATGATCTACAAGAAGCCAAAAAATAAGGAAATACCTAAAGAATAACCAAGCAAGGCAACAATTGAATGACTATCAATTCAAACATCTACCCAACAACGGATCCAGAAACTTTATTTTAACCCCTTAAATACCAAGGACGAGTATCCCGTCCTTGACATTACCTCCGTAGTGCCAAGGACGAGATTTCTTGTCCTTTTTGGCACCTTGTTTTGAGCGATCCCAAAGCAGGGATCGCTCAAAACTGTAATCCAACCCCCGGGCTATGGGCTGGATTACCTTCAGTTTCACGTCGGCATGCGTAAAGCACGCCGACGTGAAAATAGAAGATGAGTCTTCACCTTTCTCCCCCTCGATCTCCGGCTGTATTTCAAGCCAGAGATCGAGGGAGGTGTCGTTGGAAAGGGGAGACTCTCCCCTTTCCAACAACACCCTGTGTGACAGCATTGCTGGGCGCGGAGAGGGCGCCCTAGAATGCCCACTGGACCACCAGGGATACGTTTGTGACGTGGGGGCTGCTTACAGTAAGCAGCCCTCTCCCCCGGCCCCCAAAGCATGGCGGCACATATATAAAGACCCCTGGGGGCAGACAGATGACCATCTGGCCCCAGGGGTGGGGGCATAAAAAATAAAACAGAAAAAAATAAAAACATTATGCGAAGGGGGGCAGGGGGTTTCAGGCCCTAGTCACCGGGGATTCTTTCGGGAATGCTGTCGTTGGAAAGGGAAGATTCTCCCCTTTCCAACAACGCCCTGTGTGACAGCACTGCTGTGCGCAGAGAGGGCGCAGAACGCTCGATCCGTGCCCCGCAATGCTCACTGGACCACCAGGGATGCGTTTGCGACGTGGGGGGTAGGGGGACTGCTTACAGTAAGCAGCCCTCTCTACCCGGCCCCCAAAGCATGGGGGCACATATGTGCTGAACCCTGGGGGCAGATGGCTGAACATCTGCCCCCAGGGAAGGGGGCAAAATAAAAAAAATTAAAAAATACTAAATCAACTGGGATGGGGTGGGGGGCCCTAGACTCCAGGGATTTTTTTGCCCCCCTGAAAAGGTGGTGGCCCTCCCCCTCCCACAGCAAGTGGAAAGGGGAGGCACCCCTTGTAGCCCTCCCTGGGGGCAGATATATGCCCCCAGGCAGGTGTACATGAGCTGGCCCCCCCATCCAACTGGAGGGGGGGAGGGCCACCAGGAATAAGGGTGCAGACCCGGCAAAGGATGGGGCCTGCAGGTTAGGCCCCCCCTGGGGCCAGATGGCTGATCATCTGCCCCCAAGGAAGGGGGCAAAATAAAAAAGAAAACAAAAACAAAAAAAACAAAAAGGAGTTTTGGGTGGCAGTGGGGGGGCACTAGCCACCAGGGATTTATTTTACAGAAAGGGGGGTAGCCCTCTCCTCCCACCCCAAGGGGAAATGGGGGCATCCCTTGTAGCCCTCTCTAGGGGCAGATATCTGCTCCTAGGAAGGGGCATCCGATCCCAGGGAGGGCTGCATGAGATGCCCCCCCCTGCATTTGGTGTGGGGGGGTAGAGGGTCACCCCCCATTACATTAGAAAATTACCTGGCGGTTTAGAATGGCCCTCAGCCCGCCCTAAAGTGTAGTGTACCATTTTTCATTTTTGTCTTTATTTACTTTCCTTGGCGCAGATGGGCACATTGGTGTGCCAATCTTGCCCCAGGGGGCCTGAACCTTACTTCCCCACCCACCGGGGGGCCTGACCCACACATTTTTGGTGGCCCTCTCCCCCCACCCCAAATGGAGGGGGGGGTGTACCTCACGCAGCCGTTTGTACGAGGCCCAGGGAGGCCTGCATGAGGTGCCCCCACCACCCATTTGGGGTGAGGGCCCCCAAAAATTGTGGGACAGGCCCCCCAGTGGGTGGGGCAGTAAGGTTTGGGCACCCCAGGGCCAGATTGGCACACCAAAATGGCAAAATGTAGCCCTCCCTGGGACCAGATATCTGCTCCTAGGAAGGGACGCCTGAGCCCAGGGAGGAGTGCAGGACAGCCCCCCCTTATCTGACCCCAGGGAGGGCTACATTTTGCTGGTGTGACCGTAGGTAACGCATGTTTTTTGTTTTGTTTACAGCTTTTTCTACGCGAGCAGCTGCAACGTTATGAGCGTACTGTTTTTTATTATTCTATGGTTAGGGCCCACTGTCAGTGGGGTGGGTGAGACTGGGGCTGGATTGTTGGTGGTGTGGGTGGGAATCGGCCATCTGGGCAGATAGGTTGGTGGACTGGGACACAATTGCAGGGGCAGGCCACAAATTGCCCCCCCCCCATGCCAGCAGAACATTGGCGTTCCCCTGGGAGCAGATCCTTCCCATGTGGGTTGTCCGTCTGCAAGCCCAGGCTCCACCTCTGGCTGTGCTACGTTACAAAAGTCACCTCCGGGGAGGAATGGGGATCCTGCTGGGGCTCCCTGGAGCTGCTGCTGTGCTTAGGGGACGGTACACCCACATGGTACATGGTACATGGATGACCAAGGCCAGGGACATCACCTCCAACCGCCCTGGAGTTGGGGCTGGGCTGCATTACAGCTTTTCCCTTCGGGGAGGTATTGGCACACTGTCGAGACTCCTTGGTGGGGAGAAGCTGTAGCGCAGGGCAGCCAGGTCTCCAGCAAAGTCGGTGGTAATATCCCCGGCCTTGGGCACCCTTCTCCCATGTGGATCTTTGCCGACGGTTCTGGGTAATACATTCTGGGCCGCTTCGCGCAAGTCAGACCTCTGGGGATTCCCACGGGTGTCCTCTTTTGGGAAATGCATGGGGTTCTCCGTTTTCCTTGCTGGCTTGGACACCCTAGGCCCAAATCTGTAGGTTGCCCACATGAACAAAATGTGCTGTGGCAAAAGGCTTGGGGTTACCAACGGGTTACCCTTTTCCTCCCCCGGTAGGTGCACCCACACATACCTCTCACAAATAACCACATCAAAATATTTTTTTTTTCGTTTCCACGCAACCTGTTCTTGAAAGCCAGGAAATTGGGGAATTCAGCACAGCAAACCATTTGTTCCTAGCTCTTACAAGGAAAAGACCACAGGCTTCTTTGTACATCATTTTATTGGCATTTTTTGAAAAAACACAAAACGTTCACCCTTTTTGCTTATTTTCTCTCACCCCCTCTACAGCAACCTAGGATTCCTGGGTGGCGTTACGACCGCCTACATGTGAGGAAAGAAGGAGCCAAATTTGGCCGAGATACCTCGTGTAACAAAAAGGTTACAAGCCAATGAATGGCCACATACCGAAATCACCAAAAAAGGCCTTGGCACGGGGGGAAATACCCATGGCACTTAAAGGGTTAGAGGACCAACAAAACTTGAAAGGTAGACGCACAATTATAAGGAAATACCTATTTGAATAAAACTACAATGGAACAAGGCAGTATTTGAATGATCCCAATTCAACTATCTACCTTACATAGGATCCACTAACTTTATTAACTTAATAAAGGCAAGGACCCACAAAAACGTTGATGGTAGAAGAAAAACCATAAGGAAATATCTATTTGAACAAAACTAAGTAAGCAAGGTAGTTATTAAATGACCATTAATTCAACTATCCACCTTAAATTGGAACCACTAACCTTATGAACTTAATAAAGGAAAGGATTCTGTCAAATTATTAATGGTATAACAATAAAGCTAAAGGAATGAATATCCCAATTTGCGAATACTGTCATCATTAATACCTATTTTCATACAATTGTATCTAGTGAAAGCACAACTGGATTTTCAGGTTTTTCATTTATCCTGGGGGGTGGACAGTCATAATATCGAAAAAAAAATGTCGACAGACAAAAATGTCGACAAAAAAATGTCGAAAAAAAAAATGTCGACTTTCGTTTTTTTTAATTATATATTTATTTTAGGGGTTCGGGAGTTAGAAAAAAGGGAAAAATTAAAAAAAAAATTCAAAAGGGGGGTTGGGGGGGAACCCCCCCCATTTAAAAAAAAAATGCATTGAAAAAAAAAGTCGACATTTTTTTTTTCGACATTTTTTTTTCTACATTTTGTCTGTCGACATTTTTGTTGTCGACATTATGACTATAAACCATCCTGGGGCATTCTATTTCTTTCAACCTACGTCGCATGTTTAACATTCTTGCCCGGATTGACCCGAACACACAGCAGTCGCGGCCACTCTCGATATGCAGAGTGTTTGACTGTTTCCTGGTGCTATCTCTGGCGGGTCCTTGAGAGGTGTAACCTTGGTCCTCGCTTTCTGTCTTGGGTTAGACTCCTCTACTCCTTTCCTTTCGTCAGGGTCCGCACCAAGGACCTATGCTCGGCCCTATTCCAAATAGCTGGAGGCACGAGACAGGGGTGCCCCTTCTCACCCTTGATATTTGCTATTGGCATCGAGCCCCTGGCAGACAGGATCCGCCAAATACATGCACATAGAGGCCTGAGATTGTCTGGCTCCCCCAAGATCATTTCCCTGTATGCCGATGATGCCCTCCTCTTCATTCGCTCCCCTGAACAAAACCTAGACCCCGCCTTACAAGATGTCATTCTCCTTGGGGAGATATCGGGTCTCAGGGTGAACTGCTCCAAATCAATATTGTTTCCTTTAACTGAAGTCACTCCGCCCCACCACTCAGACCTCTGGGGTTTTACATGGTCACAATCAGGGATCACCTATCTTGGAGTAGTGGTCGCACGTCAGCAGAATTCCTTATACAGGGCCAACTTTGGGAAATACCTGACCACCCTGGTCCGAAAGTGTACAGGCTGGTCTAATTTACCGATCTCCTTGGCGGATAGGATCGGCATGCTCAAAATTATTATTTTGTCCCAACTATTGTACAGGTTCCAGAATGTTCCTCGGAGGCCGGGCTGCAAGTTCTTCCGGACATTGACTCGGATTGTCAACACCTTTCTGTGGCACTCCAGTGCGGTTCGCCTGAAACTGGAAACACTGTCCACGCCAATGTTAGGGGGAGGCTTCGGTGCCCCCAACTTTGAAAGGTATTGGATAGCCGCTCAAGCACACTACGCCTCAGACTGGTTCACATCCATAGATCCTCCACTGCATACCAAACTTGAGCGCCTGGCTGTAGAGGACTGTGATATACGCTTTTTAGTCCTCCCCTCTCATGGCGTCAAATTGTATGGTCTATATGGGGAATCTCCACCTGTATAGACCATACAACTGTGCGTCTCTGGGCTGGGGCGCGTCTTGGTGCTGTTCGAGATGTCTTCGACCAGGGCATCTTCATTGAATGGTCGGACTTATCAGAGCCCCTACGAGATGGGCCCTCCCATTGGCTACAATATGCAGGTCTCGGCCGCTCACTTAAGAGAAGATGCCCTGCAATCCCGTCGGATGACCCTATATTGTCTGAAATCCTGAACATCACGTCCTTCAGAGCGAAGATCTCCAGATTGTACACCCTTCTTCAGACTAAAGCTACCTCCCCCTTTATCAAACTTAGGCACACCAGGGGTGGGAGGTGGAGGATTTGGGTAGTGAAATGACAGACCAACGCTGGGATCGCATGTGTGCCCGTATTCACGATATTTCATTTAATTCCTGATTTAAATTGATCCAATTTAAGGTACTCCATAGATTTCACTACACCCCGATCAGACCACATCGGATGTCAAAGAACCATCCCCCCCCCCCCCCCCCCCCAAGTGCCCTAGATGCGGTTTGGACGATGAAAACTATATGCACATGCTGTGGTCCTGTCCTCGCCTCTTCCAGTTTTGGGAGGAAGTGTGCAGTACTATGTCTCAGATTCTGGATTGCACCCCAGCCCCACTGTTATGCCTCTTTCACGAACTTCCCCGGCTCGGCCGCAACTCCAGGAAACTGGCTGAGTTATGCATGTTGCTAGCAACTCAGTGTATTCTATTACTCTGGGGTCCCCACACACACTCAGTGCCTTCGGGCTGTTACCTGGGCCTCGGATACAGAGGAGTGCTGGGCGGGCCAGCAGCCGATAATGTCAAGACCCAGGAACATTTGGACCCCATTCGGCTCATACGGTGGGTCCTTTCCCGCCAATCTGTAGTATTCAATTATAGCCAGAATGATCCAGCAGGATATTGTCTGTTTTGTCACCGCTAATCCCAATTTATGACCTGTATCACCTACAAAAAGTTTGTCATTTTGACTCAATTTTGACATTCTTGAAATGTAAACACTGAGAGCCCTTTTAGGGTCCAGTCTATGCAGTCTCTCCTCTTCTTTGCCCAAATGAGGAGGAGGATAGAATGTTGGTAATATAATTTTTTGTGACAAGTGGAAGTCAGAAACGACTTTTGGTAAGAAAGAGGGTTTAACCTTAAGAACCACTTTGTCCTTGTAAAAAGTAGTATATGGAGGTTTACATGAGAGAGTCAATAGTGCACTAACCCTGCGGGGTGATGTTAAGGCCACAGGAAGGACAGTCTTTAATGTTAGAAGCCTCAAGGGACAGGAGTGCAGAGGCTCAGAATGTATACAAGTTAGAAACTTAAGTACTAGATTTAAATCCCAAATTGGGACATGAAAGGGGACTGGAGGGTACACATTAGTAAGCCCTTTGAAGAATTGAATTATTTAAGGAATTTTGAAGTAAGAAACCTCTTCCGAGGAGCGCTTGAAAATGGACTGCACAGCTAGATATCCTTTAATTGTGCCAATCTGGAGCCCCAGATTGGCTAGATGCAATAGGAAAGAGAGCACCATTGGGGTGCCGCATTGAAAAGGGCCCACATCCTTATCTTTGCACCAGTTACTGAACTTGTTCCAATGGTACAAAGATTTTGTTGCTAGCCTTCTGGCCGAAAGCAAAATCTCCATTACGTCATCCGGAAGATCCCAATCCTTGCATCTCAACCTCTCAGAAACCATGCGTGAAGGTTGAGTGTTTTGACCTCTGGATGGAGAACCCGACCTTCCTCTTGCGAGAGAAGATCCTCTCTTTGCGGAAGACGTATTGGAGGGCAGATGGACATGTCCAGAAGGTCCGGGTACCACGTCCTCCTGGCCCAATCTGGGGCAATTAGGATCATGGTTTTCCTGAACTTTCTCAAACTCCTGATTACTTGAGGAATCACGGGGCTGGAAGTGAGCTTGATGGACCCACGGGTGCCTCCCTGATCGTGATGAGGTCCCCGGCATGTCGCCGCTATTCCCAGAGTGCCGAAAGGACTGCACTTCAAAGTCGACCGCAGTGGTGTTGGTCCCATTATGATCATGCAAAGGGGATCAACAGATTGTTTGTGTATGGTCAATGGACCAGGCGGATTTGGGGTGAGAGGCCACTGACATGCACTTGTGGTCATGGGTTCTCCCAACAACAGGAGCGTTGCTGCATGCATCAATTACGTGAGGCCTGTTGCCTAGCAACAGTCCAATGCAGCCCGGACTACTTCGAGCATATGAGCTCGCTATGAAGGAGGCGGCTAGTATTGTGGTGAAGGCTGAAGCGGACGGCCATGCAAAATGTTACAGGCCCACTCGTATTTATGCCTTCACCAGGTGCAGTGAAGGTAAAACTGGAACAGGGGAAAAAAGGGTTCATTCACTATGTGAAGGCAACATGTGGAACTGGTTTCACTGTGGATAGGTGTGATATGGAAGCGGTGGCGGCCGACCTGGATCACGGGAGAAAGGAGGAGGTTGGGGAAGTGAGCAGCCGGGTGCCAGTGCTTGCCTTTAAGGGAAGGGAAAAGACTACAGATCCCAGAATGCCCCACGGAATACCGCATCAGGGCGGGGGCCCACCGATGGGGAAAGAAAGATAAGAAAAGGGAAAAACAGATTTCCGTATCATATCAGACCCACCAGAACAGACACAAAGCACAGGGTTAAACCACAGCGGGCGGAGCAGGGAGGAGGTGGGGAATCAGGGCCAGGTGTGGAAAAACCGTTGCTGAGAACACCAGGGTCTGATTACGAGGGAGGGGTGGGTTAAGAGTTAAAAGCAACTCGAAAAGACTCAGAGGGGGTCATCTTCTCTTGCAGGAACCGCGCGTGGCGAGGGGTGCCACACCCGATTGGAGTGAAACCAGCGGAGAGTACGAATGGGCTTACTAGGAAGAAGCGGAGAGCCTACAGAGTGACGCCGTACCTTGTCCGAGGCTCCAGACAACAGAGGAAAGTATTACGAGAGGTGAACTGGGGGCCATTGCTATTTAATTTCTTTTGTTTACATCGACCGGCGGCAGGTTGAGGACTGAAAGCCTGTACCCGCCGGGGTGTGATAAGAGGCAATCGGGACTGACGAAAGCAAGTCGCAACCGCAGTGCCTGCGAGGTGAAAGGAACCGTCTTCAGTTGTATGAAATCAATGACCTGAGAAGTGTTAGTTGTAAAAATAAACTATTGTTGAAAGAAAAACCTCTGTTGTCTCTGGCCGACTACTTGACAGTGGTGGCAGCGGTGGGATCCAAGAGGAACACCAATTCTCATCAGCATGGAAGCCGTGTTGAAAGCACTAGCTGAAGGCCAACAGCAGCTGCAACAGTTAGTGCAAGTACAAGGGCATCAAGCGCAAGAAGATCGGCAGGCCCTACAACAGGGTCTGCAAGTACAAACCGCAGCTCAAGAACAGGGCCAAGAAGCATTGAGGATTCTGGTTGAATCAGTAGCGACACAATGAGCACCTCCGGACATTCCTCCTACCGTACTTCAAAAATACCAGGCGGGGGATGACCCCAGTTATTTATTTTTGAACTTTGAAAGAATAGCCCGAGCAGCACAATGGCCACAGGACCGATGGGCTTTCTTTTTGGCGCCCCTGCTTACTGGAGTAATGCAGGGTGCCCATCAGGCGGCCAACCCCACAGGGTCTCCCCATACGCGGACATCAAGAAATCCGTGTTGGAAAGACTGGGAATGGATGAGGAGTCATATAGACTACAGTTTCGAGAAACCAGATTAAAACCGTGTGAGAGCCCCAGGCAATTGTTCTACCGCGTCCAAGATTTAGCAGAAAAATGGCTACAACCAAACACCGCCACGATCGAACGGGTTAAGGAAAAAGTGATGTTGGAACAATTCATTGACGCCCTGCCGAGTCCCATACAACGGTGGGTAAGACAGCATTACCACCTTACACTGTCTGAAGTCAGAGATGTGGCAATCGCCTATCAAAAAGCTGGAATACCCCGCACCTTTGACGCACTATCAGCGAGGCCCCACAATGACACTCCTATCATATGCAGCAGTTACCGGTGAGCCACCCAGGAACCACGGAACAGACCGGACCCTAAACCCACCAACGGAACCAGCGTCCTTAGAGGGCAAGCGCCCCAATGTTTTGAATGTGCGGAGTGGGGCCATATAGCCCGGTTTGGTCTCAGAAAAACCAAGGCCGAACCCATGGACGTTGGAACGTTACAAGCACCAGGACATCGGAAGAAATTTCCACATGTGATCGAGGTAACGGTGGATGGACAGCCAGCCATGATGGACAGCGGTAGCAGACAGACGGCCATACAACCGCATGTGAGTGAGCAAGACCCAGGAAAGGTGAGAACCATTGACATAAAGTGTGTGCATGGGGATGTAAAAGGGTACCCTACGAAAGACATTGTGTTGGGGCTACAGGGACACGAGATACCAGTTAAAGTAGCCATTATTCCCACCATCCCAGCCCCGGTACTAATAGGGACAGATATTCCAGAATTCGACAAATGGTTAAAGGAAGAGCCTTTTGCCACAACAGAGATCGGGGTACCGGCAAGAAGGGAGAAAACCGCAAAGAACCAGAAAAGGAGTACGGAAAAGAACATGGGAAAAGGAATGTTTTGCCCTCATAGACTGGCAAGTGGGGGACCATATTCCCTCGTTCCGGACCGAAACCGGTCTGGATGAAACCCTAAAAAGGGCCAGAGAGCAAGCACAAGCAACGGGAGGGACCCCAGTTACCACGCCATACTTCAAGGAAAATCAAGGACTAATATATACGGTAACCCGAGGCTCGGACAACCAAGAGAGGGAGCAATTGCTGGTTCCCCAGTCATACAGGAAAACTCTGATTCAATTAGCACGTGACCACACAACAGGGGGCCATTTAGCAGAAAACATGACAGTGAAAAGGGTGTTGCAGAATTTTTACTGGCCAGGAGTGTATGCGGAAATAGCCAGATATTGTCAGGAGTGTGCCATATGTCAAAAAACGAGTCCTCATACACCGGCTCGAGCACCCCTGCAAAGAATGCCCCTGATTAAGGAGCCCTTCCAGAGAATAGGAATGGACATTGTAGGGCCATTGGAGCCCACCAGTAGAGGGTTCAGGTTCCTCTTAGTAATTGTGGACTATGCAACTCGGTATCCCGAAGCTTTCCCTTTAAGAGGAATCTTAGCAAGTATGCGATGTACTTCTGCCATTCTTTGCTCGAGTGGGGATACCCATGGAAATAGTAACAGACCAGGGGAGTAACTTCATGTCGGTGGTTAAGAAGGAGGTGTGCAAAACCTTAGGAATTCAACACTTGAAAACCTCGGTATACCATTCCCCAAATGGATGGGCTGGTGGAACGATATAATAAAACTATTGAACAGATGATAAGAATAGCCACCAGCCCCACAGGGTTGGGATGGGATCGGGTTTTACCGTGGGTGTTGATGGTACTAAGAGATACCCCGCAATCATCAACCGGATACTCCCCTTTTGAATTATTATTTGGAAGACAGCCCAAATCCATACTAGGATTACTAAAAGACACCTGGTAACAACAGGAGGAAACCTCGCTCACAGACTATGTCAATGAACTAAGAGAACATCTAGGTAAACTGAGAAATTTTGCTCAGGAAAACCTGGGGAGGGCCCAAGAAAGACAAGAGAAGTATTATGATCAAGGAAGCCGACCTCGATCCTTTAAGGTAGGGGACAAGGTGCTGGTTTTACTGCCTACCCACACAAACAAAATGTTGGCCCAGTGGAAGGGCCCGTATCAGATAACCAAAAACCTGGGCCCGGTGAACTATGAGGTGGAACAACCTGACCAGAAAAATAGATTCCAGAATTACCACATTAACTTGCTCAAGTTGTGGAAAGAAGGAACACCGGGCGTACTATGTGCAACACTCTCAGATATGCCAGTCTCAGAGCAAATGGTCCCTAATAGCCATAGTACCCTGCAAGATGTTGAAATGGGGGACCAGTTAAGTGAGACCCAAAAGGCCGAATTATTGGAGACCTTGAAACCGTGGGCCGAGAGTTTTTCAGGAATTCCAGGACGAACACATATGGCTACGCATTCCATACCCACGGAAGAAGGAAAAATTGTACGTCTCAGGCCTTACAGAATTCCGGAGTCAAAAAGTGGAGAAATAGCCAAAGAAATAGACAACATGCTTGAATTGGGGTCCATTGTGCCATCTAAAAGTGCCTGGTGTTCACCCGTGGTCATAGTACCTAAACCGGATGGTACCACCAGGTTCTGTATGGATTTTAGGCAGTTGAACGCCATATCCCAATATGAAGCCTACCCAATGCCCAGAATTGATGAACTGATAGAAAGGCTGGGGTCAGCAGCCTTCCTGAGCACCCTGGATCTCACGAAAGGGTATTGGCAGATTCAACTCAAACCAGCTGACCAAGAGAAAACCGCTTTTTCGACTCCGCAAGGCTTGTTTCAGTTCACGGTCCTACCCTTTGGGTTGTATGGGGCCCCTGCTACCTTCCAAGCCTTAATGGATAAAATGCTGAGACCACACGAAGAATATGCCGCAGCTTACTTAGACGACATAGTAATCTTCAGCCATACATGGAACGAACTCCTTGCACATTTGACCCAGGTGATACAAGCATTGAAAGAGGCTGGTCTGCACATTAACCCCAAAAAGTCCAAACTGGCAGCACATAACACTAAATATCTGGGGTATGCAGTGGGAGGGGGGGGTGATAACCCCACTGTTGGACAAGATTCAAGCCCTGCAGAAGCTATGGCCTCCTGAAATTAGAAAAGAAATACGAGCCTTCCTGGGATTTGTGGGGTCTTACAGGAGATTCTTACCACACTTCTCTACCATAGCTGCACCCCTTACGGATGCACTGAAAACAACCCGGTCCCCTGCAGATCACCCTGGAGGCTGTGCAAGCTTTTCAGAAACTGATCCGGATGATCTCCACAAAGCCTGTTCTCCATTGTCCTGATTTCTCAAAGGAATTTTATTTGCAAGCGGATGCCTCGAGATGTGGTTTAGGAGCAGTGTTGTCACAGGGAACGGAACAAAATCTGTGCCCAATAGACCTTCATCAGTAGGAAATTACTTCCACACGAGATTCCGTACTCCACGTTGGAAAAAGA
Source organism: Ambystoma mexicanum (assembly GCF_040938575.1). Classification (NCBI taxonomy): domain Eukaryota; kingdom Metazoa; phylum Chordata; class Amphibia; order Caudata; family Ambystomatidae; genus Ambystoma; species Ambystoma mexicanum. The sequence continues at coordinate 411,107,757 of NC_090929.1, forward strand.
ATGCCTGGCTATAAAGTGGGCATTGGAATCTCTCCGGTATTACCTACTGGGAAGACAGTTTACCATTTTTACCGATCATGCACCCCTGAAATGGTTGGCCACCCAAAAAGACTCAAACCATAGAGTCCTGCAATGGTTTTTGACGCTCCTGCCTTACCAGTTTGTGACTGTTCATAAACCCGGAAAATATCAGATGGTGGCGGATTACTTGTCCCGTGCCATGGACCTGCCTGAACGGCATGGGTCCTCGGGGGGAGTATGTGATATGGAAGCAGTGGCGGCCGACCTGGATCACGGGAGAAAGGAGGAGGTTGGGGAAGTGAGCAGCCGGGTGCCAATGCTGGTCTTTAAGGGAAGGGAAAAGACTACAGATCCCAGAATGCCCCACGGAATACCGCATCAGGGAGGGGGCCCACCGTTGGGGAAAGAAAGATAAGAAAAGGGAAAACCGGGTTTCCGTATCATATCAGATCCACCAGAACAGACACAAAGCACAGGGTTAAACCACAGCGGGCGGAGCAGGGAGGAGGTGGGGAATCAGGGCCAGGTGTGGAAAAACCGTTGCTGAGAACACCAGGGTCTGATTACGAGGGAGGGGCGAGTCAAGAGTTAAAAGCAACTCGAAAAGACTCAGAGGGGGTCTTCTCCTCTTGCAGGAACCGCGCGTGGCGAGGGGCACCACACCCGATTGGAGTGAGACCAGCGGAGAGTACGAATGGGTTTACTAGGAAGAAGCGGAGAGCCTACAGAGCGACGCTGTACCTTGTCCGTATTACGAGAGGTGAACTGGGGGCCATTGCTATTTAATAATTTATTTTGTTTACATCGACCGGAGGCAGGTTGTGGACTGAAAGCCTGTACACGCCGGGGTATGATAAGAGCCAATCGGGACTGATGAAAGCAAGTCGCAATGGCAGTGCCTGCGAGGTAAAAGGAACCGTCTTCAGTTGTATGAAATCAATGAACTGAGAAGTGTTAGTTGTAAAAATAAACCATTGTTAAAAGAAAAACCTCTGTTGTCTCCGGCTGACTACTTGACAATAGGAACGTTTCATTGCTTATACGCTTTCTGGGAAATGAGAGGCAATTAATTTTTGAGACATTGCCCGATTTAACAGATGATACAGAATCTAATGCAAACAATGGGGACATTTTGCAAACTACTGCATGATATTTTGAAGCAGAACTAGAGTTTAAATGAAGGCATGTGATGGGGAAGGTTTATATTACTAAAAAGGGTGCGTCATTGTTGGGTTGGTGTAAGCAGAAGAAATTGCATATTCACCTAGATCCTAATACGGATAAACAAGTGTTGCATGTAAAGCAGGGTGGCACGGGTGATGAGTTTGCAGGATGTAGCGTGGTATTTGCGAGAAAGGTAGGAAAATTGAAAAGGGATGATGTATCAAATTGTGCCAAAAGAAAGCATCACGCCCGTAATTTACGACTGGTCCGATGGTCTTGAGAGATGGAGTGAAAGAAGAATTGGAGAGATGTGAGAAGGAAATCATTGAATGAGCAGGGGCAGTGGAATGGGTCTCACCTTTAGTAGTAATGAGGAAACAAAGTGGTGAATTGCGGTTGGGTGTGGACCTCCGAGCACTAAACAAGTGTATTGTTGTGGAAAGGCACCCATTGCCAAACCGATCAGAGATGTTGGCGTTGGTGGGGAAAGGGAAAGTGTTTAGAAAGTTAGATTTGGTGTCGGCATACCACTAGATTGAATCAGAGGTTGATTCAATGGAGTTCATTACACACAAAGGTGTATTTCAGTTCCGCAAGATGCCATTTGGCCTAGTGTCAGCATCATCAGTATTTCAGAAGGTTATGCATAAATTGTTTAGAAGTATAGTAGGAGTGCACTACTTCCAAAATGATAGCAGCACAACCAGGCACACCAATTCCACGGTGTATTGGTCTGGTGCGCTACCCAACCTTAGTGCCTATGAGTAAGACATTTCCAGAGTTTAGCAGTCCCATTAGTTCATGGGGCCAGCCTATGAAAACCACCACTGCAGATGAGTTGACTAGCTACTGGTGTAGCAGCATAGAGTAAAAGAAGTGAGAAAGAAAAGTGTAGCCGTCTGCAGCACCATTGCGGCTTTGTGCTTGGATCTACACTCATTCTTGGGACCATGAGCATTGAGGTTCCGCATCCCACCTATTCAAATTCAAGCGGGCTCTGCGAAGCAGACCACCAAGTGAGGCAGCAAAGTGTGGCAGTCTGCAGCCCACAGGCCAACAGCAGACGTAGCAATAAAACATTCCTCGGGTGAGTGCGAAGGAAGCCAGGCATATGAGACGTGTGACCTTTTGCATCAATCTGCAATCGTGAGTAATGGCACCTGAACTGTTCTGACAGTAGCCTCTATATCGTTTCTTGTAGCCAATGCTTCGGATTCATTTATTATGTGTAAAGTGTAAGAGCTTTTAAAAGTATAAAAGACTGAATTTCCAGGGTTTCCCAGACAAAGGAGCTTTATCTGTGACTGCAGGGTTAAAGTCCTTGGAGCCGTTTAGCACCCGGAGACCCCACAAAGAAGACCACTCTTAGCAGTGGCTTTTTGAGTACGAGCGTACAAGTGTTTATCAAAAAGACTTGGAATCAAAGTTTGGGCTAAGAAGCCAGATTGGAGCCTCACTACGGAATGACCAGTGTACAAGCGGGGAGAATATAGAAAGTGGTTGGTTTTTAAGAGAGCCTAAACAGAACTGTATTGTTCAATGTAAATGATTGTGGACGAGTTAATGGACAATTTGAGAGATGACAGAGTTTGTGTAGACGAGCCGGCCGGGCTGGGGGAACTCCAGGGCCTTACGCCTCCTTCAAGTGGAAGCACACTCAAACCCAAACCAAACCGTCGCTCCAATTTTTTAACATCTTGTGCATCCAGCACTTTCTCCTATAGCCGGACAGAAAATTACTGACTTCTTCAAAAGAACTGGTTCAAGTACAGAAATCAGATCGATTATTCCAATTAGGGCAACTGCTGTTATTGACCATTCACAAATGAAAGATTTAAGCATAATTGAGTTTGCAGACTCTGCATTGCTGAAAGCAGATCTGGGTCCAGTAGAGAGAGTTGTGCAGAAGACCTTTGACAATTCAGCAATAGGGTCCCGCACTGAACTAACTAATCTGCTTGGAAACAGTTTTATTGCTGATAGTTTATCCAGAGTAGAGGGGGGACAAGGAATCTCGTAGAGGAGCTTCTCTGCACCACACCCTTTGGAAATTCATTGAGAGAATAAGACTCACCTCTCTGACAGTTTCCACTCTCAACATGGTGCTTAGTTCATTTGTTGACTTGTATGATAATATTGTCAAAGCTAATATGCTGATTTAAGTGCTACTAATGTGAAATTGGACTTGATGGAAAATGTGTTGGGTGGGGAGGAAAAGCCAATTAAAAAAAAAAAATCAAAGACCTGTAAAAAAAAAAGAAAAAAAGAAAAAAAGAAAGAAACAAAAGGACTGTGCTTCATCGCGAAGGTTTTTAAGAAACCTGACTATTGTTGAGTCATTAGACAGGCAACGCCTACGAGTGTGTAAAAAAGGTTGCGTGAGGCCTAAAACCCCGTTGTCGGAAGATGGTGTACAGGGTGTGAAAACAAATGTGTTGGAAAACTGATTACAGGAAGGGGGATGCAGTGAATAACGTGGAAGAAATTGCTAACATGTTGAGTGATGTTGTACATGACAACGGGGTGTCAAAGGGGGGTTGTACAACGTCTGATGCGGTAGCTCAGACGGAAGGATTGACAAGTAAAGATCTCTTTTGGGGGCATTTAGACCCTCAGTGTATTGAGAAATCTTCTGATCCTGGCCCCATGCCCCCAACGGAAATTATCTCTGAAATTGGATCATCAGCCCCTAAATACTCCTCATTTGGCCTGTTTGTACACCTAAAAGAGATGATAAATTAAACATGCAATCACCTCCCTAAAAGGACAGTTACAGAAAGGCTTTTGAAAAAATGATATTGGTCTAGTACCGTGAATTGTACTAAAAACCACAGATTTGTATCTGATCCAATCCCCTCATCAAGTGGCTTACAGTGGAAGGGGGTGGATATACCCACTCCAGTGGGTCTCATGGGTTGGGAAAATAGAGCTCAGGTTGCACACTGGAATTAAGTGGGCAGAGAAAGATCCCCATCAGTACCCAGAGTTGTGCAGGAGTACTGATTTAAGAGAGAGGTCTGACAATATGGAATATCTGACACCTGACATAACCCCTGTGAATGACATTGAGGGAACAACGTATCCCACGAAGAATGTGGGCAATACATTGTGCTTCACAAGTACTTTTGATGAAAAATCCGCCTGTATTAACAGAAATATTGTCTTATTGATTTCTTCTGATATCGCTATCTTAAGAGCCCTCTAATCTCTGGATATTGAGAGAGTAGCATTCCCGGACAGAATAAAAACAGACCGGTGTATTTTGCACTTTGGCTCACGGCTTGTTAAAGAGTTGGTCCTCCCGGAAACCCAGAAATTGAGTCAAATGGGTTTTAGTATTGATCACTGGAAAGATCAAAAAGTAGGACAGAATGGGAAGACCGCTCACTGTGGTCTCACGGTCACCATGAATGTAAGAGGCGTTTGGTCTCGAGAGGTTGCACATCAGCAGAACAATCGAAGTGCATTGGAAGTAGATTGGCATAGGGAACTTTGTGGGAAACCAGAGGACTGTGACCTGCTTATAAATAGTAGTTGCTCAGGTAGTATGGAACAACCATGTCCCTATTGAAAAAATTTAATTGTGTACTCTTATAGGAGACTTAACAATACACCCTGTGATTAACGATTACCAGGTATATTCTCAGTCTGCAAAATCTAGTTGTGGAGGTCGTCCAGCAGAGGGCTTGATAACTGCTATTCGCTCTGGCCAGGGGTTAAGCGATGTGGAGGTTTCAAACCTCCCGTTCTACGACCAATGCACTGAACTATGTAAATTGGGAGACCCAATTTCCTCTTTTTGCCAATAAACATCAATCGGCAGAAGGGAATTGGGGATCAGGATGAGTTTTTATGAACTATTATTGAGTGCTTAGTTACTTGGAAGTGTAAGAAAATTAGGGGTCATGTCCTACTGGCCAGAGATTTAAATGCAAAGTGTTTAGACCACTATACTGAGGATGAAGCATGGGATGAAATTCTGGAGAGGTTGAACAAAGAGGGTGGCCTTTCAAGGAGGATCTCGACCAAATCTGGTTTGAGGCAGGGGTGTGTACTGGCCCCTTGCCTCTTCAACTTACATGTATCAGACGTTGGAGAAGATGTGGCCCTCTCTGCGTACATCTCTCCCAAAATTGGTCCCCTAAAGATTCTCTGGGTAGCCTATGCCAATGATTTCTTGCTCTTTGACAACACACGTATAGGGTTGCAGAGTCTTTTTTTGGCCTTTTCAAAGTAGCAGAGGACAACGGCTTGCTGATTAACCCCAGAAAGACCAGAATGATTGCGTTGTTGAGGGGTAAGAAGTGAGGCTCCTGTAAATGGTTTCTTGAAGATACCAGGGTAGCGTGCACTACCAGTGTTACAATACTTAGGCTTTAACATGTCAGCAGAGATGGCCCTAATAAACATCTGTTCTACCCTTGTTCAGAAGGCTTCATTCTTGTCCCGTCAGATGTTGAAGCTTGACAGAAAGTTTGGTCACTTTTCAATGAATTAAACAATTGATTTTTACGAGGGGAAAGTAAGCCCAAAAGTGATCTTTGGGATGGAACTTTGGCCTAGGGCTGCTTACTGCTGGCTGGACATAATTGAGACAACATTGTGGAGAGGGGTGCTTAAGGTACCAAATGTTGTCCCACTTGAAGCAATCCGTTATGAACTGGAACTACTATTTCTCAAGGTACGTCTTCAGTGGAGACTCCTGTCCCCGTTTCGGAAGATAAGCTGCCAGATTGATGAGTTGCTATATGCAGAAATCAAAAGATATATGGAATTAGAATATGAGTCGGGTGTCCTACTGGGGTATATCAGTAATTTAAATATGAATTGTGAAAATATGCTGAGAGTACTCGATATGGACACATGTCTTGATTGCCAGCCATGAGAAGATGAAAAATTCATTATACAATGGAGACTGGATTAATACTATTGATTCCTTCCACAGCTATCCCTCCTTGACGCACCTTAACCATGAGCATAAAAAAGGCAGTATTGCGGCATATTTGCACCTGTTCCCAAATCGTTCTTCCATATTGATTTTAATGCGCCTTCGATGGAATTTGCTGTCGACAAAAGAGGTGATGTTAAGGAGGGGTAAGATTTGCAGTTTGGATACATTTTGTAGATTTTGCAGACACAAAGAAAATATTGAAACAACAAGGCACCTATGATTAGAGTGGCCTGCCCTAACAACAAAAAGATCGGCTTTCCATAACAAGCTGTTCCACACTATAAATTGGGCTGACAATTAAAATTTGTGGAAAAGATGCCTAAGTGGTACTGACGGTTTGGCAGTAACTGCTTTTTTAAACTCCTTGCAGTTGAGCACTTTGTGATCTTACCTGAAGAGCGCCTGTTAATGGAGCACTGACTTGTGGGATGATCTCCCATTGAAAATATAGAAATCAGTGGCGCTTGGTGGCCGCTTTCAACTTGTTGTACTTGGTCCTCTTGTAATCCTGTTGCAAGATTATCTGTTAGCAGGGCATTAACGAGTGGAATTCTTTTCTACACAAAGTATAGAAATTATGTAGAAGGGATGCCAATCAGTAGGACAATACCGATGGTTTGGGGGCTGCCTACCGTCTCTTAGAATTATTAGCACTCATGCACTTTGAGATTTTGTTGGAAAACTGCACTTTACACTGCATTGCTATATGCAATTTTTACTCTCTCCCCCTCCTGAGGAATAGGTGACAAGTTTGTATTTTTTGTAACACTTGATCATTTTATGTAAATGGAACAATTTGCAGTGATGTTATCAGGGGGACTCTTTTATAACTGTGGTGTTTTATCTTTTTACTGATGTTACATTTTGTTGTATTGCTGTATTGGAAACATTTTTTGGAAACCATATGCAATGAATAAAAAAAGAAAAATTGATTTGTGGTGAGACAAAAGAGGAGCATGACGAAGTGTGTTGGATGTTTTGGAGAGAAGAGGTATGACACTAAGGAAAGATAAGAGCATATTTCCAATAGAAGCAGGTGACTACTTAGGACATGAGACATCGGACAAGGGAGTTCGTTCGAAGAAAGATGGTGGAGGCTAACAATAGATTAGAGGCTCCAAAATCCAAAGGGAAACTGCCCTCTTTTCTGAGTACGATTGAATTCTACCAGAAATGTGTAGAACCTTTTGCAGACAAGGTATGTAAAATGCACAAACTATTGAGGTGAGGGGAAGGCTTTGTCTGGTGCAGTAAGTGAGAGGAAGAGTTTCGTACCATAAAAGCAGAAAGTGACCTGGCTAAAGTGTTGTCAGTTTGATACCAGGAAAAGAGCAATTGTAACAATGGATGCTAGTGACGGGAAAGGAGCAGTTCTCTCGCAGGAGGACGTTTCTGGTGAGATGAAGGTGATTTTGCATGCTTCGAGGGTACTACAAGGACGGGAAGAAAATGCATTTTGTGTTGGAGTGGAAAGATTTAAGAATTTTGAGTGGGGTGAAGAGTTTACACTAAGGACAGATCACAGGCCACTAAAGGATATATTTGAATCAAAAGGGTTAGATAAAGTTTCACCAACATTTGCAGGTTGAGTGGTGAAAATGCAAAGCCACTCGCATAAAACAGAAGTAATTCCTGGACGTGACAACAACCTTGCTGATTGCTCATCACGGTTGGGTGGCAGTGAGGTTGGAGAAGATGTTCCATCTTGCCCTTCTTCCTCTTTTTATTTTACATCTTCTTCTCCAACTTCAGGCATCTCATTTTCCTTAATTTCTAATTCTTATACTTTATCTTTACTAGCGTGTGCCCATCCCACAGCTTCTCCTTTTGATCCAATTCCCTCGCTACTTATATGAAAAGTATATCCTGATTTCTATCTTACCTGTCTTGACGTTTCCTTACTCATACAAACATGCTTCTATTCTTCCTATTTTGAAAAAAAACCTTCTTTAGATCCTTCCTCTCCTTCAAATTTCCAACATCTCTCTTCTTCCTTACCGTTGTAATTTACTTGAACGTCTTGTTTATTCTCAGGTTTCTTCCTTTGTGTCTGACAATTCTATTCTCCCTTGTTTTCAGTCTGGTTTTCGTCCTCTTCATGCCACTGAAACTGTTCTTCTTTCTGTCTGTGACTCTTTGATTTCTGCTTGTTATTCTAAACATTCTTTGCTTCTTTTCTTATTGGATTCATCAACTGCTTTGAGCACTGTGGATCATAGTTTATTATTAACTTCTCTTTGTTGGTCTTGTTTTATCTTGATTTCGTTCTTATCTATCAAAATCGAACAGATTCAGTTTCTTGGGCTGGGACGGTTTCTGATACTCTAGCTCTTTCTCACAGGGTGCCACAAGGCTGTTTAAGGTCCTTTTCTTTTTTCTCTCTTCTCTTTATACATTTTTATCTTGCAGCTAATATTTCGTCTTATGTGATATCTCATCACTTCCATGCTGATGAGGCCCAACTCTATCTGTCTTTCTCTTCTTTTACATCTTCGATTCATGGCAATCTTTCCTCTTGTCTTCTTGCTATCAAGACTTGGATGCCAGAACATGTTCTTGTTCTCAATGCCTCTAAAACTGAAGTTCTTTTTTCCCTAATACTATTCCTTCTCCTTCTGCTCCTTCTTTATTTCCTTTCCCCCTTCTTTACTTCCCATCTCTTCTACTGCTCATAATCTTGCTCATTATCTTGACACTGATATATCTTTTTCTTATCACATTTCTAATATTTCTCGTCCATGTCAATATCTTTTTAATATTTGTAAAGCTCACCCTTTTCTTATGTTTGAGGCCACTAAACTCTTGGTTTCTTTACTTATATTTTTACGTCTATTCTATTGCTCAGTTTTACTTTTTGGTCTTCCTGTCTGTCGCTTAGCTCCACTAAAGTCTGTTTTTAATGCCTATATTTGTCTTTTATATTTACTTTCTCCTCGTGATTCAGTTTCTTTGTCTTTATCTTCTTTTGGTTGGTTACAATTTCACTCTCGTCTCAAATGTAATTTTTGTTGTATTGTTTTTAAATCATTTCTTTTTATGTACTTTCTCGCTTTCTCTATTTTCAATCTCAATTCCAAGTATCAGTTCCCCATTCCCTTGTGCCCAATCACGATTTTGGTCCTTTTCACTGTTGCCACATTTTTTAAATGCTGTACCTCTCTCTCTTCACTCTATTAATTCCTATTCTTTATTTCATTCTACATTTAAGAGCCATCTCCTCCAGTCTGGATGTAAAAGAAATTAATTTTGTAACTCCCTTTATCCTGATTTTAATGTACTGTAAGTTTGATCTGTGCAGCCCTTTGGCTTAAAGTGCTATATAAATGACAAATAAAATAAAAATACAAAAAATACAAATGCATGATGGATGGAGCAAGTATTTGTAAAGCAATAATGGCGTGATAGGGCATACTGAGTGGAAGGATGTGTTGAGGAAGGATATTATGTGTGCTATACAAGGAGTGAAAGGTGGATGGCCGCAAGAAGTGGAAATTGAAAAGTGATTCAAGGGCGTTGTTGGAAGCAAGGAATGAATTGAGCATGGAAGAAGAAATGTGTTACGGATATGGTAGTGTGGACATATTTCATTCAGGGCACATTGATATCACAAGGACTTAGGAGTCACTGAGAGAAGATTACTGGTGGCCAAGATTTAATAAGGTGATAGAGAAGAGATTGGGAAGTTGTGTCGAATGTGAACGAGCTGGTAATCGAGTGAAGGTGGTGAAGCAGCCCTTGGTTGAACATAATAGGTCTGGTTAATGTTGGAGGGTCGCATGGCCGATTTGTTATGGTATTAGTAGATATGTTTCCAAGTGGATCGAGTTCAAAATAGTGAGGAATGCGGATAGTTTGACGTTGTCCGAGTTTTTGATGAGATGATATGATAGTTTATTTACATAGCGCCTATACATAATGTGTTTCAAAGCGCTTCAAGGCAAGGGAGGGAACACGAGAAAATACAATGGCATTCTTACAGGGCATGAACAGTAAGGATGTGAAATTAATAACTATCTCACTCGGCCTGACAACATTTCAGATAGTGCAAGAGCTAAAATGATGAGGCGTAGAAAAAAAGCTAATACCATAATGGTCCGTCATGGTTGGGAAGGGTGAGAGCATCAAGAGTAATGATGGAGGAGAAGCATAAGTGGAATGGCGTCTTGCCATAATGACAAGTATAAGGTTCTAAAGAGAACAGCTGGAAGAGGGAGGCTGGCAAGGAAGACGACTGGGGGCTTTGTCATTATTATTCTTGAATAAATACATTACTGGAACTGTGGCCAGAGGCTTATTTAAGTTTTAATTTGCTTGGGTACATAGTGCATGAGAAGTACCAAATCTCAATCAATTGTGGGATCACGCAACCATATGATGGAGACATTGGATTTACCAACAGTTGAATCCACCTCAAACTCGAACTTGCCATTTCTGCTAGTGTTTATAGCAAGCTATTCAGCTTACAGAGAGTGGGCAACTCTTCCGGTGAACCCCTGTCTGCATTATACCTGTTAAATAGCTGGCATTCAAAACTATTAGCTTTAGATAGTGTAAGCCATTGGATCTTGGTTGAGCCACTGTCCTTTTCTCAAAGTATGCCCATAAAGCTGTCTTTTATTCAAATCAATTGGCCTCCCTAGTTCCTGTCCTTAGTTGATTCTTTGGCCGGAATGTAATAGGTATTATAACTCTCCTTCTTCCATCTAGCTTCCAAATCTCTTAAAGGCAGCAAATTAAGTGCTACCCCGCAAAGGGTAACTATTCAAAGTCTTCAAACGTTTCACTCAGCCAGGATGCATTTCAGAATAGGATGTTGTATTAGAACCAACGTGGAGAGAAAGGTAATGCCCAACTTTGTACATCAATCTACATCACTCAAGTCATTACCAATATCTTCATTTTTTTCCTCCATGATTAAGGGAAATTCACATTTGGACCAGGGGGCCAAATGCTGTTTTCTGTTTGTTATGGCCACTGTAGGGAAGGAACGTATCAACAACAGACAACTTTCAAAAAGCTTTATTTTGTATTTTGGTATGGTTCGGAGAATTCTTAACTGGCCCTAACTCTAGAATGGGAGTAGTCTTGACCATTAAACAAATAATAAACAAGTCCAAGTCAGTCTAGTCAAAATAAAAAGGCCTATACTAAAAAATAAAACTAACCTTGCCCTCCTTCTCAAATGACAAATGTGCAAAGGGGATATAAAAAGGAAAATTAGTTTGTTAAAAGAAATGTCAGAATAGCTTAGGTAACAACTCCCTTCCCAACGTCCAGAAGCATAGGGTCTCAAGAGTTTCTTATAAGGATAGGTGGGTGGCACAGTTCTATCAGTCTTGCACTCTTTGGCTTACTGGTACAACTCAACAGTTCAGGCTTTGGCTGCAAGCTTTTCACATTTCAATAAGTTATTTAGGCTTTGTCCGACTTGCCACAAATCTACAGTTCTACTCTTGACTTTTACTTTACCAAAATTCAACAGAGGATTCCCTCTGCCGGGCTCGAGCCTGTCTTTCTTTTCACATTTAGCTTTCACTTTACCACAGTTCAGCACAGGCTTCCTTCCGCCGGGCTAGAGTCTGTCTTTCCATTCACATACGTTTGAAATTTCATTTCTCACATGGGTCTCCTCCGCCAGGCTCAAACCCTCTTTTCTCTTTGTGGTGGTTCCCTTCCCCATGCTTTGTTTTATCCAACTTTTTACTGTCGAAGAGATTCAAACTGCAAGGATTTTACGGAGACATCTGCTTGACCACTTCGACCGCTCTTTAAACAATATATCAATCAACAATCTTCATCACCGAGCAACACCAATGCTTCTTAGTAATTGTAGTTCCTTATTTTCTTTACATTGCCCTCTTGGCATCTTTCAAATTTCATATACTTTGCCACTGCCCTCTTGGCATATTCAGAGTTCATATACTCTGCTTTTAACTCCATGAACTCTAGCTCGGGATCGCCGTTACTTTCTTGCCTTCGTTTCCTGCTTTATCACAACTTCAAACATTTCACAGAGACCTTCGAATGTGCGAGCACTCTGTTGCTCTGTATATTTTCATCACAATTCAGCAATTGTCCTTTCCATTATGCGTTTCATCAGCACACATGCAACCTTCAACACTTGTTCCAGTCACTTTTGCTTTCAAACACAAACCAGGCTTTTGTTGCCTTCGATAGCTCACCAGTCATGTTAATTGGGTTTCTTTCTTTAACGCCTCTCTTGAAGTAGTCAAGGCCGTCATCTATGCCTCCTCTGCTCCTCCCCAACTCTGTTGTTCACCTGGGAGGGAGGGGGCTGCCTTGAAGTACTTTGCCGGTATCTCCTTTCTGCTCACTCGGTTTACGCTTTGGATCGCTTATGGCTCTATGAAAGTCTGGAAATCTCGCCTGGTTCCTTCTCGTTGTCCGCAACTGTCGATCAGTCCTTTGGCCTTCCAACTTTGATAGCCTGGTTCACATCAGCCCCAGAAGAGCTGCTGCTTCTCGTACCCAGCCTCACTCACTGTGTGCCTTTGCGCACCACCTTTCATTCTGACACGGAGTGTTAACAAGTGCCAGGTGTGTGAAGTTAGGATTACGTGCCTGACTCTGCCTGGTCTCATTAAAGGGACAGAGCCATTACAAGTCAGTAGAGGTAATCTTCCTGGCCTCATTCCTCATCTTCCTTGACTCAGTAGTGTTGTCATTGTGAAGTGGGGAGGAAGTATGGGAGCTGTAGTTTCCCATAAAATAGGTAGGGATAGGGGGGTTAGATGGGTTATGGAAAAGGGGGAATACCATGTCTCACAATCAGGTGCTTCTCCACCACTCCAGAGGACCCCCTACCCAGGTCACCCCCCCCTCTGTCCACCCCAGGGTCGTGATCCAAAAGCGATGGCCTTTCCCTAGCCACCCAAGTTATCCTGATGTCACTGCTAAATTGATCCGCGTTACAAAGTCTAGATTAAAAAAACTAGGCTGTTAGTTCAGAAGACCGATAATGCAAGCAATGTGCATGCGCCTACTAGGAGTGACCAGGGATCTGCGCGGCTCATCAGATGTTTTGGACTACGACTATCTGGATTCATCTACTACTGACTACAGTGCCTTTTAGGAATTTGTTTGCAGCTATCCCACAGTTCTGTGGAATCCAGCATAACTAATAATGGCTTGTGTGATCCCAGAATGGTGTTTGGGAGTGAGATCTTTTTCAAGTTCACTCCCTGGCTAGACTTACACATTTTGGGGACACTGATCAGTCCTGCTAACAGTGCAATGGAACTTCTGCCACCTTTATGCATTCTTTTGGTAGCAGTATTACCCCTCTATGGGGAGTACTGCAGGGAAAAATAGGTTCCACTTCACACAGGGGGAGGTAGGGTTAGGACCTTAGGTCCTTGCAACTCTATGGAGACGGAGGGGTTGAAGCGGAGCCAAAACAGGTCTATTTACTTAGCCCTGATTCACTGAGGGACCATAAGAATCTCTTAAATCGCTTGGCCTTCTGAATTCAGGTCTTGCCTCAGCTGGAGGAAGTCCAGGGGCCTTGGGTGCAGAGGTCACTTCAGGCATTGGGTTTTTGGGTCAGGCTAAATCGCAGCTCTGTGTTCAGATGGATCGGTTCTGCACACTGGACAGCTGGACACCCAGGACACACTGAGTACTGGACCACCACTGGGAGACAACCTCAGAGATCTCTGAAGAGGTGATGCAGCTGTAGAGGAGGAGCCAAGTACCCCCACCACTTCACCTATATCGCCTATGTTGCCTATAGATTGGAAACCAGAGTATGAGAACGTGCTGTACCTTTACGAATACCAATACCTAAGAATTCTAGAAGCAAGATTCCCATTAAGGAAGCCATACATGTATTCGAGAAAGTATGACAGTCGTTTAAATGAGATACCTGAAGAAGCAGAGTCGATAAACGGCAAGGATGAATGGTGACGTCACAACAGAGTTAAGCGGACGTGTATAGAAGAGATGCAGAGAACAGAGAATGCAGATATTCTATAAGGCAACAAGAAAGTACCGAGGATAAGTGTTACGCTCACCTGGTATCCATGGGGACAACACCCAGCCCTGGTTGGAGGATTTGCACTCTTGAACCCTCTCCCGGTCCCTTGGTAAGGCCTCTGGTTAAAGATGGGTCTGCAATATAGGAGAGCTGGATTCAATACCAGATTGTCTTTATGTTTTACCACCTCCCTTGGCCTCAACTCCTTCCTCCCCCTTGGGCCTTCTCCTCATCTTAATATTGTAAAAGGTGGATTCTCTGTCCTGCTCCTCATGACAGGGGCGCGTAGATGTGGGGGGCGAGCAGCGACCAAGTTACTTCACTGATGCAAGCCCCCCCCCTGTGGGAATCCATGCCTGCTGCGACTCCGTAGGTTTGCTGCTTTACAGTCTTTATATGCAGTTCTTATGTTCCTCTTAGTTCGAATAATAATGTCTTGCTTTTTTCCTTTTAGGTATGGAAAGGTATTTTGGTGTTGTCATGCAGTTTGAAGATGAGCATAGGCCGGTAGGCGAAAGCGCGGTGTGCGCGATGCTGTCCGGTGAGTAATGCGCGATGCGCAGCGCTGTTTCGCCTTTTATATTGCTAATCTGTGTCTTTTCTCTCCTTGCAGGTCGCGATGGTCCTCGCTGAGCGCCATGATGTTCCAGCGATGATACTGACCAGGAGATGACTACCCAGGTAATAATTGTGTGGCTTTCTTCGTTCGGGAGGAAACGTGAGTAAACGCTTACTAATGCTTTCTTTCTCCTCTTTCCAGGTTATGGTATTCCAGGATGCATGCGGTGCCGGATGATGGAGTTCGTACCTTCAGGTGAGTGGAACTGAAGTCGCTGATGGATTGAAGACAGGATACTATTCCAGGTAAGTTTTGTAGTGTTCTTTCTCTCTCTGCAGGTCCTTGGTTTCAGTTAAGCTGGCATCAAAGAACTGGACACTGTGAGCGTTACGCTGCCCACAGCAGAATAAGGCGAAGCATGTTCTGCTGTTTGGGTGCGGTTTAAATAGTCTCAGGTAAAATAGTCCCAGGCCTGCCACACCCAAAGTAGTCCAGGTAAAGTAGTCACAGGCCTGCCACACCCAAAAGACTAGACCGCATAGCTCAGTTCCTTGTAACTGAGCTACGTGTGTGCCTCCATGTTGGCTGAATCCCTCCCAAGTTAAATAGTCCCAAGTAAATAGTCCCATTCTAATGTTGGTCTTCATGATGGCTATGAGCCTGGCGCCAAAGGCGCCAGGACTGACTCCAAGAGAGTCTTGGATGAGGTTTTAAGGCCTTTGACCTGGCCCTAACTGGAAGGCTGACTTGCCAGCGAGGGCCTGGGGTAAGGGTCATGACAATAAGTGACATCTTGCTATCAAGGTGAAGTAGCTTATGCCACAGACACAATGGAAACCTTAAGTTAGTTTACACGTGTACAGATGCAAGAAACGCAAGCAGCAAAGTAATCATGAATCTAGCGTTATGCTTTATAGTGAATAGATTGCGGCATGCGCCAATATATACATGTATGTAATTTCTTAAGGATGGATGTTTCCACTACGTATTTTAGCAGTGCTGAACAGTAACGAGAAGGCCTCATTATAGTGTGTCGCAGTCAAAAAGCAGTTGAATTACAAAATTAATCCCAGAAGGTATTGTTGGATGAGCCAAGAAGCCAAGGTCTTATCAAACTGGAGCAAACTAGCATTGGATACAATTCTGACATTGGATACAAATCGTGTGAAAGAACAGAAGAACAAGTTACTCCTTACCTGGTAACGTTCTTTCGATGGGATGTTCCTCCGACGTATTCCTTATCTATGATATTTGTATCTCCAGCTTGCTGGCCTCGGAAAAAAATGTTTTCCAAGTAGAGGGCCCGGTGCGTCGACGTCCGTCGAGTAGGTGTTCCTCGACAGCCACTGTATCGACGCCGACGTCATCATGCCTATAAAAGGCCACGCGCAGCGTCCGTTGCTCAGTCCCGTTTTGTAGAGTAAGGTAGTTATTGCATGAATGGTTACTACCCTTGAAGGAGCGTAAGCTGCAACCACAAGGGAAATGTTACTGCGGGGATGGATGGGAGGGGCGATAAGGAATACGTCGGAGGAACATCCCATCGAAAGAACGTTACCAGGTAAGGAGTAACTTGTTCTTCGAAGGGATTGTGTCCTCCGACGTATTCCTTATCTATGATAGACTCCCATAGCAGTGGTATGTGATTGGGGGGGGGAGGAAGAGATGCCATATTACTCTTTAAGAATGAACACAGTGTAACACACCTTTGCCAAATCTAGTCTCTTGACTAGAGGAGGAATCCAGGCTATAAAATTTGGTAAAGGTTATTGGTAATCCCAATTTATGTCCTGCGTAACCTACAAAGAGTTGGTCTGCTTGTCTAATTTTAGCGAGTCTACTGATATAAAAACTCAAGGCTCGCTTAGGGTCCAGCCTGTGTAGTCTCTTTTCCTCTTTCCCAGGATGGGGAGGAGGATAGAATGAAGGTAAAGTAATCTTCTGAGTAATGTGAAATTCAGAAACTACCTTTGGGAGGAAGTTAGGCTTCATCTGTAGAACGACTTTGTCCTTGTGAAAAATTGTATGAGGAGGTTTACAAGATAGGGCTTGTATCTCGCTAACCCTTCTAGCAGATGTTAATGCTACCAATAAAACAGTTTTGAGGGTGAGAAACTTCAATGAACAAGAGTGGAGTGGTTCAAATGGAGCACCCTTTAGGAAGTTTAAAACTAGATTGAAGTCCCTTAAGGGAACTTGGAATGGTCTTGGAGGGTAAACATTAGTTAGACCTTTCAGGTATTGTATTACCAATGGAATTTTGAAATATGAAGGCTCCTCTGCAGTGCGCTTAAAGATCGATAGCGCTGCGAGATAGCCCTTAATAGTGCCAACTTGAAGGCCTGAATTTGCCAAATAAAGTAAGAAGGATAACACCGCAGGTGTACCACATGAAAAGGGTTCGATATTCTTTTCTCTGCACCAGCAGCAAAATATATTCCAACGGCAGCGGTATAGAGTTTTATTTGCTGGCCTTCTGGCCGAAAGCAACACCTCCATGACGTCATCTGGAAGGTCCCAATCCTTGTACCTCAACCTTTCAGATACCAAGCGTGAAGGTTGAGGGTCTTGATGGCTGGATGGAGAACCTGACCTCCCTTCTGCGAGAGAAGATCCTCTCTGTACGGTAGACGAATTGGAGGGTGGATGGACATGTCCAGAAGGTCCGGGTACCACGTTCTCCTGGCCCAATCCGGGGCAATTAGGATCATGGTCTTCCGAAACCTTCTCAACCTCCTGATCATTTGAGGAATGACAGGGACCGGAGGAAACGCGTACAGAAGTGGGAACTCCCAGTCCACTACGAACGCGTCTCCTAGAGCTCCTCTCGGGGGAAATTCCCTTGAGCAAAATCTGTCGCACTTCCTGTTGATACTGGTGGCGAACAGATCCACTTGAGGGGTTCCCCAAAGGGGGAAGATCTCTTGAAGGACTTCCTGAGCTATCTCCCACTCGTGGGAGACTGTGTTCTGCCTGCTTAGAGCGTCCGCTGTCAAGTTCTTCTCTCCGGCTAGGTGAATTGCCGATAGAGAGATTCCTTCCTGAATTGCCCAAAACCAGAGCTGCATCGCCTCTCTGCACAGTGGCAGTGATCCTACGCCTCCTGTTTTGTTGAGGTAGTGCATGGCCACTGTATTGTCCGTCATTATCAGGACGTTTCTCCCCCGTACAGACGGCAAAAAAGCCTTCAGTGCCAGTCTGATGGCTCTCAGCTCCAACAGGTTGATATGTAATCTGGACTCCGATGGAGACCAACGACCGCTGATGGTCAAGTCGTTGGCATGGGCTCCCCACCCCATGAGTGAGGCATCCGTGACTACTGTTATCTCCGGCCATGGTTGCCAAAACAGTTCTCCTTTCAGAATGTTCTCCCGACAGGCCCACCACTGAAGGTCTCGAGCCAGTCTGACCGGAATCTGAAGGAGATCTGTCATCCTCCCTGAGAATTGTGACCACTGAGTCCTCAGTGCCCACTGAAGGGATCTCATTCTCAGGCGAGCCTCTGGCACAAGGGATATGCAGTATGCCATGAGGCCTAGCAACCTCAAAAAGTCGTAGGCTGGGAGACGTTGGGCATTTTGAAACCTGCTGACCATCTGCAGAATATCTTGAGCCCTCACCTCTGGTGGGGAGGCTTTTCCCAGGGACTTGTCCAGGACTGCTCCAATGAACTGGAGTCTCTGTGATGGTATCATCTGTGATTTCTTTAAATTGAGGGAGAAGCCCAGCTTGTGAAGGAAGTGGCAGACATAATCTAGTTGGATCTGAGCTTGTTCCGAATAAACTGCTCTGATCAACCAATCGTCCAGGTAGGGGTAGACGTGAATCCCTTCCCTCCTTAGACTTGCAGCCACAACCGACATTAGCTTCGTGAAGACCCTCGGCGCGGAGGTCAGGCCAAATGGCAGAACTCGAAATTGATAATGAGAGTTGCCAATTGCGAACCTCAGGTACTTCCTGTGCTTGGGATGGATTGGCACATGGAAATAAGCATCCTGAAGGTCCAGAAATACCGACCTGTCCTGAAACTGGAGGGCCTGAAGGATCTGAGAGAGAGTTACCATCTTGAACTAGTCCTTCCGGAGGAACTTGTACAATTCTCGTAAGTCCAGGATGGGTCTCAGTCCACCATCTTTCTTTGGTATGAGAAAGCAGGGGGAGTACCAGCCCTTGTTCCTGTCCGCTACAGGTACCGGTTCTATGGCACCTTTCTCTAGCAGGTCTACAATTTCCTGCAAGAGGAGCGGATCCGGCACTTTCAGAGAGCTGTTCCCCGGTGGATGGCTCTGAGGGATGCGTAGAAAAGGCAGGCAGTAACCTTGGGCAACTGTCTCCAATGTCCAAGCATCTGACGTAATAGCCTGCCATTCCGTCATATGGTGAGTTAACCTGCCCCCTACAGGTGTCTTGTGATGGGAGACCTCAGAGTGGTTTAGGAGCGGCTGATGCAGTTGCCGAAGGTAAAGCGGCTCCTGCGGCTTTCTTTCCTCTACCCCGTCCACCACGGGTAAATTTTCCTTTGCCTCTTTGAGCCAGCCGTCCTCTGCCTCTTCCATATGAGGAATAATAGCAAAAGGACCTTCCTCTCCAAGAGGATCCTGAGGGACGAAAATTAGTTTGGCGGATTGCAGCTCCTAGTGACTAGGCTGCTGCTTTAGATGTTTGCAGTTTTTCCAAACTGTCATCCGCCTTTTTACCAAACGGGGAAGAGCCGTCAAAGGGCATATTTAAAAGTCTGGCCTGTACGTCAGAAGCAAAGCCGGACTTTCTCAACCACGCATGCCTGCAGATTGTGGTACTTGCCGCCATAGCCCTGCTGATACTGTCAGCAGAATCAATGCCAGTTTGAAGGGACTCACACATTGCATCTTTACCATCTCTGATGATATTTAAAAATGCGTCCCTTTCTTCTCCTTCCTGGAGGCAGTCAGCCGCTGATGAAGCACACTCCCAAAGAGTGTGGCTGAACCTAGCGAGCGTACAAATCGCATTAATAGATTTTAAAGCCATGCTACAGGCCGAGAAGACTTTCTTAGCCATGGCATCATATTTTTTATCATCCCTATCCTGTGGAGCAGTGGGGTATGCAGATGTACTGCCTGATGAAGTTGCAGCCTGGACCACCAGACTCTCTGGAGTAGGGTGTTTAGATAGGTATTCAGGGTCAGAAGCAGATACCCTATATTTCGCTGACAACTTCTTGTTAACCGCAGGGATAACTTCAGGAGTTTCCCAGTTAGTTAAAATCTTTCTCTGTAAGGCGTCGTGTCGGAGGCTCTTGGCCTAACCGTTGGCTGTGGAGTAGCTGTGTTTTTTTCTTTTATCGGCGTCGACGCCGGTGTCGACTCAATCGACGGATGCGTCGAAGAACCCTTCGATAACGGCGTTGATGGCGCCGATCTATGCTTCGAAAGGGCTTTCGACGATGGCGTCGTAGATGCTTTACTTCCCGATGGCTCATGGCGCTTTCGGGTCGACTCTTTCGCCGGGTGCTTCGACTCGCGGCGTTTAGATTTTTTGGGCTTTTCACCCTCAGCTGACTTCAAGGGGGTCGAGGCCGCTTTCTCGAAGACGCTTAGTATCTTTTTTCTGAATTCCTCCCACTCAGCCTGAGAGCTGTGTTTTGTGGGGCAATGTACTCTTTCAGGGGAACTAGAAGACGACAACGAAGGAGATCTTCTACGTCTCTTTTTCGAGTGTCTAGACCTCGATGAGTGGTGGGAGCCACTTCGAGACCTAGACCGAAAATGCTTTCGACGGTGAAGAGACAAATGTCTCGACTCTACCGCAGAAACTTTCGAGGAAGTTAAAACTGACTTGCCTCTCTCGAGCTTCCCCTTACGCTCCTTCAAGGCTTTCGCCGTCATGGATAGGCATTCCTCACACTCCAAACACTGGTGTTCGATTCCCAGACACCACAAACAGATCCTGTGAGGATCCGTGAACAACATTTTCTTCCCACAGTCTTGCCATTTTTTGAAACTGGACCGAGGAGTCGTCGGGTCGGAGGAGGAAGCCATCGAGTACGAGTCGGTTTTCTCGAGGAAATATGAATATATTTCGACTGCCGAACTGAGCAACGGTATTCCGAGGCACACGAAGCGCGGAAAAACGGAACTGAACAACGGACGCTGCGCGTGGCCATTTATAGGCATGATGACGTCGGCATCGATACGGTGGCTGTCGGGGAACACCTACTCGACGGACGTCGAAGCACAGCGCCCTCTACTGGGAAAAAATGTTTTTCGGAGGCCAGCAAGCTGGAGATACAAATATCATAGATAAGGAATACGTCGGAGGACACAATCCCTTCGAACTCCTGTTCTGAAGGCATGGACAAAAACAAAAGACGTCAAAGGTCTATTAAAAATTAGTATTTGAAATGCACCAGAAGCTCGATTCCATAGTCTCTAGTCACGTGGAAGGAAGAAGGTGGACGAACGAGATGGTCACACCTACTCACGAGGGCAGACCGTGCTTTCACTCCCTGAATTTCTCAGAGCTAAGAACACTCTCGAGGACGAATTTCAAAGCCCTAATTGACACTAGGCATTGAGGTGATGATGGATTGATATGCTAATTGGTGGGAAGCTGGCACTAAGACGAGCTCACCAGCACCTTGATGTTCAGCTTTCCTGCTGCTAGACGTAGGTGGAAAAGTACTGACGGAGTTTAGAAGCCAACCAATTACAGCAGACCATGTAATTAAGGGTCCTATATTTTTTGTAGCCAATGGGATGAGGTACATTTAGTGACGTTCATAGTGGCCATTTTGAGGGGAGGGCTTAGTTGCTGCATCTGATTTTAAGTACCCTATCACTTTCATTCACTGACTCATGCTAGTATAGAACATATACTTAGATATTCACTGAGAGCCTATCATTACTGCGCATAGGTTTTTGTAGTTTGCCACATAGGATGACGTTGGTAGTACGCAGGTTAACGTCATTGATGACTAATTTTGGGTATAAGAACCCAGTTTTTTTAAGATGTATTGATTAAGAGGATCGAGTGAGTGTGTTGATGTTCGTTGTACTCCCCGTTTTAGATCACTGAAAGTAAAAGTCTTCTTTTTGCCAAATTACCTGAGTCATTTCAATTATTGATGTATGAATAAAATCTGCATCCCCATCCATCTCCAGGGTATTGCTGCTCGCCTTAAAGGGCTGGGGATCCCCCAGTTCACAGGCATCGAACAGCTATGGCCACTTGAAAAATGGCAGAAGATGACTCTCATGACGAAAACAAATAAAATGGTCCTGCAGGGCCCTTCTTTGTTGCTGGCAAAAAGGGGACTCCTGCAGCCATTCAACAGACCATCATTGGAGCCAAAACCCCTACGAAGGAGAGCAGTATGATGAAGAACCGTACCACGTTGTTGGAAGCTAGCCAACATAACTTTCTTTGCTTGCACAGCAAAGTCCTTATTAGGAAAGATTTCTCTTATGGAAACTTTCCCTCCATATTCTATGGAGCCCCAAATGCTATCCTTTTGTTTTTTTAACCTGTCCTGACTTTTTACATGAAGCCTGGCCCTTTGCACATTTTGTCATGGGGAAACTAGGTTTCCCTATTGTCCTTTAAGCTTTTTTGGTAACTGTTTAACAGTGCACACAGTATCTTACAATGCAGTGCAGTGGGGATACCTTTTGTATCATCCTTATCTTTTACACTTGGTATTTATGGTTACTTTTATATGTGCCTAAAGACAAGCTGGTGGTAGAAGATAAATTGTTACCATATTTGCATTATTTTTAGTGTGCACATTCGTGTTTACCACTTATGGCTACTAAACGTGGCTAGCGCCATAAAATGACTGTACCACAAGATATTTTGCTTGTCCTTTGGCCACATTGTTGTTTAACCATCTTCCTGCAATCTCAGGTCTGGAAATCACATGTACGGTTATGCACTTGACCGGAAAAGCTGCTGCTGGGCTAGTCTTGCCTTTGTGTGTATGGCCCAGGAAGTGGGTGAGATTATCTGGGTGTGTGGCATGAGTGAAACCCACAGTGGTCCCTGATCAACCACTGCTGGCTGTTTGAATGGTGCAGATCCTTACCATTGGTGGGCTTGGGTTTGCTTCCAGGCTGGATTTAGGATAAGAAGATGACTTCTGCAGCTATTTCTTCAGATCCACATTGGAGCCAAGTATCCTGTGTAGAAGAGCAGCTGTCTGAAGATCAGTGGACGACTCCCGAAGAGTTCTGGCATCCCTTCCTGAGTTTGGCCCGGTGAGGCCATGCTGTACTACCTGATCTGAAAAGTCACTGACCAACCAGACTGGACGCAATTTCGAGGATCCAGCCGCCCTGAGCTTTCGGAAGTGTCCCTGGACCACCTGGTGGACTGGCCAGCTCTCCAGTGGGCTACCTCGGTAGAATCATGATGCTGGAGATAAATCCCCCACATCAGGGCCATACTCGGTGAAGGAAAAGTGGCGGTTATTCTGTTACCGTCAATGTTTTCCCGCACCGCGATACTTGTAATGAGCACCAAAGTCTAACGTCTTTAGTGAAAGCGCATCAAATGATTGTACAAAAAAGCATACATTTTATAGTTAAAAATCATGAGCTACCACTTCATTAGAACAATGAGTGCAATTATAAAAACAATCCCTTGTGATATCCTTGCACAACACATGCACACAAACTAACACCCATACCACAGAACATATAATGTGCAAATATAATCAAAACTAAGCTAGTTACTAGAGATGTGACCAAGGCACTGTAAGGAAGGCATGGTATGAACAGTAAAACAGACAAAAGTGACCACAGTTCAAGGGCGTTTATTGAACTTTCGCAAGGGTGTGATAAATGCCTATTTAAACCTAAATCTACAGATGGGAGCAAGCTAAGACCACCAAATAATAATAATGCAGTCCTAGTGGAGTCTTTTCAAAATAAAAGGGCCTATACTAAAAAACCCATTGCCAATCCTTACCACTAATTTACAAATAGTGGGGGGTAGTGTTCATGAAAAAGAAAAAAGTGTTGACAAAATTATATATCAAGATGTTCCGGTCGTTGGCCTCCCTTCCCCATATTTTCAGCACGAGGCAAGGCAGTTCACTCGAGCAAAGCACACACTCTGGCTTCTGCGGCACGAGGATACAGTTCCAATAACAGCATCAGGACCTTCTCTGTCCCAAGTCTCTTTACTTCTTAAAAGTCTCTTGACTCAGAAGGCCCGAATGTACAAAACAAGATGCAGAAGTTATTTTTCTTTTTACAAATATTGAATTTGGGTGTTCACACCGGACCCTCCCTCATCAGCTGGGCTCAAAAAAGTTAAACATTGTATCCCCCTTTTCCGGGCTCAGATCCCCTTATTACAATGTTCAGAAAATATATCTCGGGTGACTCACGGTTCACCCCGGATCCCCCTCAGCCGGGTTCAGATACCTTTCATTTACTCAAATAGTCTCCCACAGCCAGGCTCGGACCAATTGCAGTGTACATTAAACCATTGAAGACATTCAGATGTGCACAGGGTTTAGCTTGACCCATTGCAGGACCACTTCGATCTCAAGATTCCCTTTTCTTATACTTAGCATCAGTTGGATACCTAACATAGACTTTTGAATGAGCACCCATGTGGCGCCGGACCACTCGGTCTATGGTATATTTTCTTGACCTTCCAAAATTCAGTCATACCTTTGGTTTCCAATTATATTTGTGTCGTTAGTCACATACGTCTCGCAAACGATTCTCTTTAGATATCCTGAAAGGACAGCCAGCAAGCCAATCAGGGATGGGTGCATTCAGGCATTCCTAAAGACAAAGGACAGGGGAGATTCGGGAACCTCCCTCACTTCCTGACCTTCCAGACACACTGGAGGCAGAGGCGGGTTTCAGTACTGAAGCCCGCCAAAGGCAAAACGAACAAAGGGCTCAAACCTGGCTTGGCACGCAGAGTGAAACCCAAGAAAGACCTCACAAACAGAAAATGGAGAAAAAAGACCAGGGCCATTTGGTCACCCATGGGTGCTATACTGCAACTGAGGATTCAGCCTGCGGTAGAAAAGCACAATTGTAGGAAAATTAAACCGCTGCCACCAGCCATTTAAAGTAGTGAGGGTAACATAAAAAATGTTAAAATGAGTAGGTAGGATAAGGGGCTACTAAGTCACCCTCCAGCACTCCACATAAGATGGTGTGTGCTGGACCCACAAAGAGAAAAAGGTAAGTAAAGTCAATTTCACTTTACTGTTCTTTGGAACCGTAGTTCGCATAAGAAAAGGAATTTAAACCTTATGAGAAATCTAAAGGATTTCTCTGTGACACTGCACTGAAGGTGCTGTGTGTCACCATACAAAACGTAGATGCCTATGGAGTTTGTCAGATCCAAGAACAAAGGAAACAATCCAAATCAGGTCAAAACACAAGATAGAGTGAGAAAAAGGACTCACTCACTCCAGGGTTAAAATTAAAAAGTCCTAAAGTCCAGCAAAAGAGCTGGTGGTCTCTAACGTTCAAGGGAATTAGCACAGAAATTAGAATTCTCCCCAACATCAGGAAGGGGGGGCAAGTTCCTAGGTATCCTACCTGGTAGGATGGGGAAAGGTGTTGCAAGGAAGGGGATACCGTGTCTCACCCTCCAGTGCCCCACTTCCACTCCCTGAAGATCCCTCATCCAGGTTATCCTCCTGCACTGGGCCACCCAGGAACTGGATCCAAAAGTGGTGGCTGTGTCCTGGCCAGCTGGAAGACAGATCCCCAGGGACTAGCGGGTGAGAGACCTTCAGGTTTCTCATAGAACCTACTCTTTTCTTAACACGTGTGCCTTCTTCACTTAGAACCTGGCGGAGCGTGGAATGAAAACTCAGCCATAGGGCATAATAACTTAATAGTGTCCAAAGAGTCAACGCATTTCCTGAAGAGTGAGCCGTCATGTGCCAACTCAAGCTTCGGCTGTACAAGTGTGAGGATTCCTCTTCCCAGCCTTCCTCAGGGAATTCCAAAACATAGGGAAAGGCGAATCTGTGCAATCTTAATCCAATTCAAAAGTAGTGTTGCATTCTAAGCAATTTCATTGTTTAATTTGTCCGTCGTCATTGCAAATGCCTCCTTCATACAGGCATCAGCTCATGTACTGCTTGCTAAGGGCTCATGACGGTACTTGTCCGAGCAATAGTGATATTGTTTTGCTGTGGTAATCCATACCTAGCCAGCAACCCAATGTTGTTTCAGCTTCCCAGCATCAAGGGAGCCTGCTCTGGAAAGTCTGCTTCAACCGCAACTGGAAAGATGCTTTGCCTTCAACTGTTGGTGAAGTGTGCTGAAGAGGTCTGCATCGGTGCCTTCTGCATTTCTTCTTCGCAAAGGGTTGCACACTGCTCCTGGGACTAACCAGAAGAATCCTTGCACCCGCAGCTCCCGGGCATCTTGTAATGGTTCCAACAGCTGGAAACCCCATCTCCCATCGACCCCTAGTCGACATACCTTGTCACCTGGTCAAATCAGTGTCAAAAGGGTAAGTAATTGCACTGCATTCACCCCTGCTCTCCTTAGAATAAATCTTAGAATAAACTTTGGTTATTCCATTCTATTGCTTTTTGATCGTCGGATTTAAAAGCGTGTGTCTGGAAGATAGCAATAATATTTTATGTACCTGTAACTTGTTAAATATCTTCTGGCACATTGTCACCACCACAAGAACTCTTCCTACATCTGTCCACTCTCCTAAGAAGAGGCTTTGTGACTTTTGGGCACAAGGCCCCATACATCATAGGGATTGGACTTATAAAGTGAAGTCCTAATTCTTGTGAACTGGTTTCATTCTACTGCATCACTACTTACCTTTGTTTAGTTGTCCAAGTTATTGCATGCATTCCTAAAAACCTAAAAGGTGACTGTACGTATGTTTTGTGTGATATTTCTATCTTCTTGTTTAATTTTCTATTGTGTATTTTGGGCCTATAATGAATAGATTATGTTTGTACTTAACTAGCTAAATTGAATCATTGTGTGCTTCACTGTGTGGAGTCATTGTGGACCCACTGACCACACCCCTTTTCTCCTGAGACTAATCCTTGATCACTCTCAACGCTTACCTTGATTGGATGTGGCTAATCGCTCAAGAGTTCTCCTGTTAACTATAACTAGGGTGGCCTCCTAAAATCTGTCCACCAGGCCAGATTCTAGAAATCCATCTTAACAGTCCTGCCTCACTGCCAATCCACTGAAGACCTTCAAGGGTGCTTCAACCCCTGGACCAGTGGGAACAGTCAGTCTCAACCACTGCTGAAAGGTCCAGTCACTGGAAGCGCATGTCATAGTCCTGGATACATTCTGCGGTCTAGTCAGGCATTGTTCTAGGGTCCTAGGATGCAATGGTTGCCGTCCTGAATTGAGCTCTGTGTCTCTGCAGATGCTCAGCTTATGAAAAAAGAATCATTTCCACGAAGGGGCAGCTCTACACCACAAAGAAGGGCCATACAGGATCAGTTTTTGTTTCTGCCACAAGGGTCTCCTTTCGCCATTTTCGTCAAGTGGCTATCACTGCTTGCATTCTGCATCGTATCCTGGGAGTCTTCCGAGGTCATCGCCAGAGTGGTGGTCCAGTAATCAGCATGTCCTGGGTGTGAAGCTGGCCAGAACAGATCCATCGGAGCATGGACCCGTGATCTAGTCAGACCCAGAAAAACAATGCCCAAAGTGACCTCTACACCCAAGGTCCCTGGACTTCCTTCAATAGAACCAGGGCACAATTCCAGAAGGCCCAGCAAATTCTGCAACTCCTTTGGTGGTCCCAGAGTGAATCAGAGTACAGGAGGTGAGTAAACATTCCTGCTTTGCCCCTTCCCCTGTCTCCGTAGGTTGTACGGGCATAAAGACCTAATCCTACCTCTTCATTGCCTAACTGTGAATGGTGGTTTTCTGGCCAGGTGCCCTCCTGAGGTCTCCCCTAAGGTGGTTGGATTGGTAGAGTGTCTTGCAGAACTTTTATCCAGTTCTTATTTAGCTTTAGAACACATAGAAGCAACCGGTTGGCTTGAGCCAACACTTGTGAAGCTCCCTAAAGCGACCCGTAGCCTCCTGAAAAGACTTAGGTTAGGACTTGTTACTCTAAAGGGCAGTAGGCCAATCTTTTCTAGTTAGGGAAGACATTTTTAAGGATAGTAAGGTTTTATAGAGTGTTTCCAACTCCTTTAATTTCAGCTATAAGTTCTCTAACTATTTGGTTACTTACCCTGTTCTATTTTGTTTATTCCATGCTTTGCTACATGTACAGTATTCTACAAACTGATTCGAACTATATTTTAAAAGTGCAGCGTTATGTTAAGTTGTCTTGTACCGTGCACCGTTACCATAGGCCTGGGGTGCACAACATATGGCATGCGGGCCATATGCGGCCCGCCCTATTGTGCTTTGCGGCCCCCAGTGGGTAGAACTTTCATAATGAAGTGTGGCCCACTTCAAGCCACGTAAAAAAACAAAGCGGGCCGCACTTCATTACAAAAGTCTTTCTTGCCTGAGACACTGCTGGCAAAAGCGTCTCTAGAGGGCTCCAATTGCCCCCCTAATTGATGGCCTGCCCCACCCCCCTTCAAATATCCCTCTCCCGGCAAATAATTATTTCGAGGAGCATCAAAGGTGCTCCTTTGTCCGGCTGTCATTCGCGCGCATTAGCAGGCTGATTTGCACAGCCTGTGTTTTTTCTTCTGGCCAGAAAGGGATAACGCTTGAAGCAATGGGCCATGAATATCACTGCAGTGGACGCCATCAGTGATACAAGCAGGCTACCTCCATGGTGGACACACTATTGTGTTCCAACTGTGCAGCTTACACTTGTTTAGAACAAAGACACATTTTTCAAACTTAAACATGCTTCTTGAACTTTCATTCGTTTTCTTTGAAATCAGTTTCTTTTTTTGTCGACTGCCACAGAAATACCCTGCGATTTATGTGTCCCTTCCTTTGTGTTTTTTCACAAGATATATTTCTAAAGCTATCATATGCTTGTAACAAACTGCTTAATCACAAATAAATGCTTCTATTGCGCTTACATGGGCGCCACCTTTTGATTTTCACTATGTGGGCAAAATTCCCCCACCCTCGCCCTGAATATAAGCAAGCTGCCAGCCCAATACATCCCGTGGTCAAACACATTTTATAGCACTTGGTTTTATAATGAATTACAAAAAAAGTTTAAGATTTGCAGCCAGGGAGCGGGGGAGGGAGAGGGGGGAATATATGTCCTACCTGTATCTGCGTGTGTGTATATTGAGAAGCAGGGGTGGGGGGGATGTGTCGGGTCTGCCTGCCTGCATGTATGTCTGTGCGGGTATCTTGAGATGTGGGGTGGGGGGATGTGTCGGGTTTGCCTGCAGGTATGTCACTTTGTGTATGTTGACATGCAGGGGTGGGGGTTTGTGTCGAGTCTGCGGCGGATCTGCCTCTATGTCTGTTTTTGTGTGTATGTTGAGATGTTTGGTTGAGGGTGGGTCCATGAGGCATTGTGTTTGGTTGGGGGTTGGGGTCCATGAGGCATCGTGTGTTGGTTGGGGGTTAGGGGCCATGGGGCATAGTGTTTGGCTGAGGGTGGGGGCCATGGGGCATAGTGTTTGGTTGGGGGCCATGGGGAATAATGTTTGGTTGAGGGCTGGGAGCCATGGGGCTTAGTGTTTGGTCGGGGGGGTCTGGGCCATGGGGCAT
Organism: Ambystoma mexicanum; assembly: GCF_040938575.1. Taxonomy (NCBI): domain Eukaryota; kingdom Metazoa; phylum Chordata; class Amphibia; order Caudata; family Ambystomatidae; genus Ambystoma; species Ambystoma mexicanum. Next base: position 411,137,111 of record NC_090929.1, read on the forward strand.
AGTGTGTGGTTGAGGGCTGGGGGCCATGGAGCATAGTGTTGCACTCCAAGAGTGAACCCAATAATAAAGCTAAAACAGGCACCATTAGGAGATGTACCTCCTTTGCTTTTTATGGATACCCGACTCAACGAAGGCCATACTCCTCTTGGCCAAACCAAACAGCAAAGTATAGCAGTCCAAAATGACGGAATGTCGAATCAGTGGTCAATAAAATATATATATACTTTAATTAAAGCATATATGCAATAACTAAATACAAATAAATGATAACAATGGAAAATGTGTAGTACCAAATGTAAGTTTGAAATACAAATAAACACTGTTACATCTCAAAAACATATTCTTTTTCCATGTGTTTAATGAAAAGGGGGGTTAAAAAGGCCTCCTGCCACGCCATGCCCTGCCGCGCCTATCGCACCACCCACATTTACTTTTCGGCCCACTAGAGGCATCATGTAAGGAACTTTCGGCCCTCTGTCAAAATCAGTTGTGCACCCCTGCCATAGGCATAGTCTCCAGGCGCTCATGTGGCTCTGTAAGAGTGAGTTGAGAAGGTAAGTGAGGGAAGGTGGAGTAGGATAGAGATTGTGCTTTTCTGTTGGTGCTTGTAGAATCAAGAGGAACTGGCTTCTAGTGCAGGTCTGGTTTATAGGTGTGTTTGGATTGTTCGTACTGGGGCTCTTGTGTCCAGATGGTTAGCATCCAGTGACTGGGCATTTGTTCGCGGCAGTTAATTTCGTGGTGGAGATGTAGGTTGTGTTTTCAGTGGGAGTTAGACTGATCCAAAGGATTGTGCGAGATAGGTGTGGGGTATGCTGGAGAGAAGTTGGAAGTCGGGGTTAGTAGTTGGTGGCTTTCCTTCAGTCCACACAGGCCTCGCTGACAGTTTCCATTTTGTGCTGGTCACATGTTTTCAATCGTTTTATGAAGGTGAGGTGGTCTTCTGTCGTCCCAATTTCCTTCGGTGTTGTGTTCTATAGATTAGTATTAGATGTGAAAACGCGGTTTCTCCGAATTTGCTTTTTTCGCATCGTTTCATTTTGTCTTGGAGGTCGCCCTTGATTGAAGGTCTCTTCTTGGTTGGTAGAGTTTGATCTTGGCCTAGAGGAATTCAGCACCTTGGAATGATTTGTGGGCAATGCAGAGGGCCTTGAATGTAATGGTTTTTTTTTACTGGGAGCCAATGTAGGCTTCTCAGAGCCGGTCTGAGGTGGTCTCTTCTGTTTAGTATCCGGAGTATCCTTGCTGCAGTGTTTTGGATGCACTGGAGTTTTTTGGTGAGCCGTTCTGGCATTCCAAGGTAGAGGCTGTTTGCATAGCAGAGCACACCAAGAAGAATGTGTATAGATGAGTAGTAAATGTTTTAGTGTTATTTTTCACTGGTTATTCATTGATAAGAATTTGCCTTAGGCCTTAAAAAATTACTATTCGCATACATTCTGGATGTATACCTTGTATTATCAAGCATGTTCTGTGTGTGCTTAACTGAACCACTCTTGCACTCTCCTGAGTCTAAGCTTTGCTGTTCAGTCACACTACCTTAGTGTTTGACCACACTCATCAGAATAGGGTAGCCTCTCAGAATCTGTTCATAGGGTTGATTCCAAATATCCATCTTAATAGTTGCCAAAGCCAACAGGCATTTTTTATGTGTTTTTGAGTTAAAGAACAATGAGTAGAATTCTTAAGAGACCCTCCCAATTCCACCACCTTAGGGGAATCCCAGTGGGGGATCCTTCACCACAACCTCACCGATCACATTCAGGCAAGGGAGAGGTAGAGCAAGGGCTTTATGCAGATTAAACCCTATGGAGGTTGAGGGCATAGAAACAGGTATGTTAATATTGTCCCTGCACAAAGTTTCACAGCACTGGAGGCTGCACGATGTACATGCACAGATGGGTCCCGACTTCGGATGATGCAGATCAGATACAGACCCACGGCTTACATATGCCTCGGAGGGCATCCAACGAGGTGGATGACTGTGGCTCGGCTTTGCCCACCAGTTCAATGGAGAAGACACATAGGAAGGCCTTGTCTTGTCGAAAAGAGTACAGTGATTTGCTTCATAAGAGTTGACATTTCAGATGATTGTTGCAGCTGCAGCTTCCAGCACCATTCCGTGGCCTCTCATACTTTGGATTTTCAGTCTCTAGTGGTAGACTGAAGAAATTGCTCGAGATCCCCTCTTGCTATAGAGAAAGATGGGGTGGCAGAGACCAAAACCCATCTATCACAGGACCTTCAAAATTCAAACTCTGAACGGTTATTCATTGCTTGATAGCCAGTTCAGATGCATTTCACTCTGGTTTAGAAGTGCAATGGATTGTCTACATCCCTGTACCCAGTGTAAACCAGTTTCCAAGCACACAAAAGGCTCTTCTCCCAGGTTATGGTCACGACCTGCTGTTAGGAAAGACTTTCTTTTTGCACCTTTCCCAGCAAATTTCCATGGGGCCCCAATCTTTTTGCCTGTTTTGAACCCTGTCCTGACATTTTGGAGGCCAGTAAAGCATTCCGCTTTCCTTCCCTCATCTGTTTTGCTCATTCTTATAGGGTAACTGACTGGTCCCCAAGACTGTCAGTAGGTCTATATCTCTATGAATTCTTGTATTTTTGCAATTGTACACATCACCTTACAGTGGAGTGTAGTTAGGTACTTTGTATCCTTACATCTTTTTATTATTTTACTCAAGCACTTTTGCGTTTACTGCGAATGGCTCCTATGGGTGGCAAGCACCCCAAGTCCTTCTTTCCGTCTTCTCAGGTCAGGAAATGCCATGTACGGAAATCCCTTTCCTGGGGAAAGTTGCTGCTTTCGTGGTCAAAGGGGCTTTGTGTGTGTGAGCCAGAGGAGGGGGCTGGGACTGTTTAGTCCCAATCCACAAACTCTGGTTCCTGAAAGTTCGTTGCTGGGTAGATGCTGTCTCGGGAGGATAGCTCAGGGGCAACATGCTCGCCTTGGAAGCCAGACGACACAAAGCAACAAGGGTTTGATCTGTGGGTCCGCACTTAGAAACCTTGGGTATTAAGCGCGTTATAAATAACCTATCATATCATATATCATGTGGTGACCAGTGGTTGTCCAGGATTGAATCTTCCTGGCTGTTTGAATGTTGCAGCTCATTACCACTGATGGGCTTGGGCTTGCTCCTAGCCTGAATCTTGAATAAAAAGAGGGCTTCTGCAATGTTTCATCAGGTCATTGTTGGAGCCAAGACCTCTACGATGAAGAACAGCCTGCTGATGACCCCTCCAGCTGACGGCATCGACTCCAGTGATTGGCTTGGTGAATCCCTGCTCCTCTGCCTGATCTTAAGAAGAGCCTCATTGGTGCTTTGATCCATGGACCAGTAGGAACAACCAGCCTCAACACCCTGCTAGAGGATCTGTACCTTCTGAGCCTTCGGAAGGGCGCCTGGACCAACCAGTGGACTGACCTGCTCTCTCCTGGGCTACCTCACAACAGCTGTCAGTTCTGAGTAGAGCGTGGAACTTTGGATATCATCAGCTTATGTTACAAGTCACCTGGTCCAGCATTTCTCAGCCATCTCACTTCAAAGGAAGCTGTGCTGGGGCTGCTTCTGTGGTGCAGACACCCCTTCAATCCTGTGAGGTGTCATGGCTGGGTCTGCACCGCAGAAGTTTTCAGCTTTCATCGTTTTGGGTCTTTAACTGGAAGCTGACTGGACAGATTCCTGTGCACCGTGACCAATCAAAATTAAATTCTGGCACCTAAAAGTGACCTCTACACCCGGGATCCCCCCTAACCCCCACTCCCCCAGGGCTTCCTTTACTGAACCAAGGGCAGAAGATTGTGTCACCAAAGGATTCTTGGAGACCTGGAGTAGAATGTGGAAGAATAGGAGTCGGGGGGGGGGGGGGTAAGTTAACATGCCCGTTTCTGACACCCCTCCCCGTTCTCCATAGGCTAACATTAGTCGTACAGTACTGACCCAAATTCCCTCAGACCTGACCACTGGTAGACAAACAGTGGTAAACAATCCCTTAGACTTATGCTAGTGAATAGGATTGTGTTGAGAACATACCGGAACTTTACTAAATAATTATCTAACTTTGAAAACTTTCTAAAAGCACTACCACAGCCCACTGCATCATTTCTGAATAAACTTAACTGAAGAAGCTATTCTTTTTGGGCACAATGCCCAACACCATCTTAGGGTTGGACTTATTAAGATTGAGGGAATCTATTCTTGTTTTGCCTATTTTTCCTTGCATCGGACTACTCACCTGTATTGCACTGGTAATTCATATGCAATTCTATTTCCTTAATGTCAAATGTGTATATATGGTATATATGGCTTGTTGTGACAATACTGACCAGTGATTTTGATATGCTCAGTGTGTAACTGAAGGCCTAATAAAGAACAGTATTTTTATATACTTGCTGTCTAACTTGAATTATTGGTGTTGCTTTGTGTGCTATGATGAATCTGATGGTATCATCACTTCTTTCCCTGAGATAGCCTCTATATCTCTATGTGGCCAGAGAACAGCAGCCACTACCAGATCCTGACCCTGGGGGCGGCTATATGACGGAGGACCACCTGGGGAGAGGCGACCCTCCAGGGAGAGACAGGACATCTTCGGGGAAAGACATATATCCCCCATTCCCTTTTAGGGATGTTCCCACCATTCCTCAAGCCTTAATGGAATATTGCAGCACTCATCCTTGTCCAGGTACTGAATCCAGTAATATTCCCCGACATGGTAACCAGAGTAACACATTAATTACTGAGACAAGGAAGAGGCAGGGAGCAATAATTATTACTCCTGAAAGAATCCAATACCAGCTTCATCAACAACACAAAGAATCATCCATCAAGTACTGAGACGAGGAAGAGACAAAAAACAGTGAAGATCACTAAGGGTGGGAAACCTACGCTGCGGTCTAGTCTTTGGAAGCTATCAGACCAGGAAGTTTAAAACCCACACAGCCGACAGCAATGATAGAGAGCTGAAGAAAACAATCTGTGCGGCAACCTGCATGAGCACCGGCCGGAACATTGGGGGAGAAGACGTCACGGGAAACGCTACCAAAGCTAATCCGCCCAGCCGGAGAAGGAACCGGAGTGCAGAGGACGCTCTGCCCGAAAGATAATGGTAGCAGAAGCCAAAGACGGGCATGGCATAGGCGCAGCTGATGACAAGTCGCACACCGAGCCCACAATCCGAAGAGAACAGAAGCCGAGGAAACACTTGGAGCATCCGGTAAGCCCAGGGAAGCGGAGAGGGTTACTGAGTTGCCTGAAAGCGTGCACAGTGAAGTATGCAAAGAAGCCAATATATTTAAATGCTATACCACGAGTGAGCAAAGTGACATATGTGAAGAAGCTCCAATACCCATAAGCTATTCCACTAACGGGTCGTTGAACCTGCATCTTAAATGGAGAGAGAGAAAGCTTGAGAGAGGGGCAAAAGCGAATTGGAATAAAGTTATGATAAGGAAGTCCTGGCAGAAGAGTATACCAGGTGGACAGAATTGGAATAGAGTTATGGTATGAGAGTCCTGAGAGGAGAGTACACCAGGTCAAGAGAATTATTGTGTGGAGGTTCTGTAGGAGAAAATACCAGGTGAAGTTAAAATGTGTAAAAGACTGTAAGGAAGCCCTGACAGGGGAGTATAACAGGCCAAATCAAGTGTGTGTTAAATTACAAGAGAATCCTTAGGAAGTTAAATGCCCTGGACCTTGAACTATTTGAAACGTGATTCTCTGTTTTGAACTTGCCTGCAAAAATGAAACTTCCCAGAGAACTGTGTGCACGCCAAGAAGGAGAAGCCATCCTCTTGGGCTACAAGAAACATGCATATTGGTAACAGGAACCTGGGGAAGGTATGAACATTGTCCACTTGGAACCTTTTGTTTGGAGTTATATCTTTTTGTTGAATTGTGACATTTGTACACCTTGAGATCCATAGAGAATATCCTTTGCACCTTAGAGTTAGACAGATCCCTTAGTTTTTAGTTGAGGTAGGGAAATACCTCCCATGATAAGTATAGTAAGGTATTGCCGCAAACCTATTCATTTGAATACAGGTTTACAGCCAAAATTAGGAGTCCTCTGTGTCCGCGTCTCATTCCTGGCTCCTCACAGTGGTCTCACTTTTCCCCGAGACCAACCCTTGACTGCTCAGCTGCTTTACCTTGATTGGGTTTTGGCTAATTTTGCGAACCAGAAGAAGGAGTCGCACTCGTTACTGACACGTTCAATGGTTTTTATTTAAAAGAAAAATGCCTATCTAGCCCTATCACTATGAGGGAAGTTCCCTACCTAACAAAACTAAAACTAAGGGTGCTTGTCAACGTCTGAGAAGAAAGAGTCCTTCCGAATTCTAACATCTAACTGGCCCGATCACTTAAAGGCCCGATCACTTAGACAAAACAACAAAAAGATGGAGGCTGGAGCAATGGTCTCTGTCCTAGCTTTGCCTGGCCCAAAAAGTGGATTTCTTTCCACAAAGGTTTTAAAAATGTATTGTAAAGTTCCCCAATTTATCGCAGCACAGTCCGCAGCCTCTCTGCAGGTTCTGTATGTCAAGTTCAAGTCCTTACAAAGATTCTATATGGCTCCCTTTTCTGAAGAAACACAAGGCTTTCCGAACAGAAGTCCACCATATCTTACTTGATGCTCGTCAGTGTCCTTGCCTTGTCTTCAAAAAAGAGAACTAGGAAATCTTCCTAATTCATGGTTCGCTCATTATCTGCTTTTCACACAAAAATCTGCATGCATTTTATCAATTTTGTGTACATTGTTTTGTTGAACAGTAACAAAGGGTACTCTTTTCTCATTTTTGTAAAAACAAAGTTTCAGATCTTTAATCCATTTGTGAAGCAGTGTGCATATCCAGAATGTGGTCATGGCACTATGAGCCAATGCATTTCAGAATGAATTCCGTCATCAGGGCCAAATGCTGCATATCTTTCAATGTAACATTAACGAAATGTCCCAAAGCACCTGTGATATATAATACATACAAGTCATGATTCCCACATATTTTTGTTTTTAATTCGAAATGTACTGCTTGATTTGTTGATTGTTATTTTTATGTATGGTGTTATTGATATGCTATTGTTGTTGACAAACTAAAAGTGTTTAAAAAAGAAACCCCACAATGAATGTCAAATGAGTATAAGTATATACCAGTGGAATTGTTAAGTCCCCATGTCAGGTAAAGATAGAGCAACTAAAAAAAACGCAAAAAGCAAAAGCAGGGTAAATCCGTCTGCATATACCAAATGTAAACACGTGAAGTCTCACTAAGAAAAATGTAAGGGCATGGATATATGTCTTCAAAACACTGTACACTCCAGGTTCTCGCTCGTCCCAGTTCTGTTCACTATATAACATTTCCTCAGGACTTCCCAAAGTCCTCTGGCCCTCTGATAGTGTTGCTTTATCAGGGCCTCGGCAGGTCGTCTTCCTGTTCTAGTTTTCCCAGGCTCCTGTAACCCTTGCAGCTTTCCCAGCTTCTAATACCACAGTTCGCTCTGGTTAATGGCATTACCTCTTCTGGAGCGTCCGCTTCCCTTGCTCTGCCAGGCTCGGCAGTTGTCATACTTCTTACTTGGAGATCGGGGTTACCAATTCTCCGCTGCAGTCTGGTTTCAGCGTCTGTTACCAGGCTCCAGGCCCACCATAGCTTCTGTGCGGTCACGCTACATGGAGAGACTGTCTCTTTACCATCTGCATCTCTCTCCCGACCTTGGCTTCTCGGTCGGTCATGAAGCCATCCTTCCGGCGTCTTGCTAGCGAACACCTCGCCTTCCACGCTACCGTCGGCTCCGCAGACTAGCGTGGCTTCACTCATCCAGAACATCCTCCCATCGTAGACACGCCTTTGCATAGGATTCGCTCCACTCCATTCAACGTTTTTTTATGTACATCATCGCAAACAAAAGGTGTGTCGCCACTCTATAACTGAAGTTATGTTATGTTATATTATGTTATACAAATGTATAGAGCGCTCAAACGCCCGGAGGCACCATGGCGCTAAACAGTGAACAGAGTCATTTGACAACCAGAATTAAAACAGGAACGTTTTAGAAAACGACGAAAGGCAAGGTGGTCAAGAGTTTTGCGCAGTGCCAGAGGGAGGGCGTTCCATGCCTTAGCAGCAGCAACCGAGGAGGCACGTTCTCCAGTGCGCATCAATCTGAAACGGGGCACCACAACTAGAAATACAGATAGAGATCGGAGACACCAAGTTGGAACATATTGGGGAAATTTGTCCTGGATGTATTCAGGTCCCGGGCCATTCAAGGTACGGTGCACCATACACAAGGACTTAAACAGAAACAGCTTTTCCACTGAGAGCCAGTGAAGTTGCCTGAGAAGTGGAGTCATGTGGGTGCCAAAAGGGAGCCGTAAGAGAGCTCTAGCAGCAGCATTCTGCAACAGCTGAAGGCGGTTGACAAAATAGCGTGGCTGGGCCAGATAAGAGTTACAATAATCTAAGCCATTCATAACAAGCACGGCTATGACCGGGGCCCAACATTTTTCAGGCACAAATGGGAGGACTTTCCTAAGTAAGCAAAGTTTAAAATGGCTGCTCTTACATACTGCCGCAACCGGACCATCCATGGAAAGGGAGGAAGAGATATTAACCCCCAGATTATTCACCGATAGAACAGGTGCCGGAAGAGGACTGAGGGCCGCATGCCAGCAGTCCTTGGTCCAGAAAAGAAGAAGCGAAGTAGTATCAATCACCAACACTTCGGTCTTACTGCCATTTAATTTCAACCAGTTCAACATCATCCATTTCCCTACCTCCTGAAGACACATCCTAAACCGACTGGTCGTATCAACCCGATTTAAATCGAGACGGACCAAGATTTGCGTATCCTCGGCGTAGGAATAATAGCGGAAGCCATGGGACTGCATGAGGGACAGCAGGTGCCTAATGTAACGATTAAACAAGATAGGGGAAAGGGCAGAACCCTGTGGGACACCACAGGAAAGTGGAACCGAACTAGAGTGAAAAGGTGGAAGGGAGACCGATTGTGAGCAATCGGGAAGAAAGGAAATTAACCAGTCAAGTACTTTACCAGACAGCCCAGCAGTGGGCAGCCTGGTGATCAGGGTGGGATGGTCAACAGTGTCCAACGCCACCGACAGGTCCAATAAAAAAATAAAACAACTGCGCCCCCCGCATGCCCCGCTCCCCCCCCCCGATCCACCAGGCGAGCCAGGTCGTCAAGTACTGAATTAAGGACTGATTCAGTTCCCCTTGCAGGCCGAAAACCAGATTGAAAAGAATCAAAATAAGAAGAGGATTCGAGAAAAGTAGACAGCAAAGGAGAGACCAGGGGTTCCAAAAATGTCCTGAGGAAGGGCAATAATGAAATGGCGCAGTAGTTGGCCAACACCTGCGGATCTAGTGAGGGTTTCTTTTATAACGGAATCACAAGGGCATGTTTAAGTGTAGAGAGAATTGCTACGTCCGTAAAGGAGGCAATAACCGCTATAGTAATATGCAAGATGATAGCCCTTGAATTTTCCTTCAACAACGGCAAGGGGATGGCGTCAGTCGGAGAGGCTGATTTCAGGCGTTGGACAGTGCCCGGATGTCAGATTCTGAGAAAATAGGAGATGAAGACAAAGTCCCCTTAACAAAAGACGGCTCAGTCATCTATTAGCAGCCGGAGAATGTGCCGCTCCATTATTGATGTCAGCACGGATAGAGGAGATTTTAGACACAAAAAAGGACGCAAGGGAATCACAGAAAGCTTGTGATGGTGTAGCCTGTGTGCGGGCCATAACGGGGGTAGATAGCGATTGAACAAGTTGAAAGAGAGCCCTAGGCTGATTGAGGGCTCTGATCCATCATCAGGTCCTGGAATTTTCCACCTGCCCACTAATGGCATGGTTATTAGGGAGGTTGAAATCACCCATCATTAATAAATTGGGGTGTTGGGTCTGCATTTCCAGTGCCAGAGCCGGAAAATCGGCACAGAACATGCTATCAGCCCCGGGGGGCGGTATATTAGCCTCACTGAGAGAGTGGATGTAGGAGAGACCAGAATGCGGCAAGGAGACATTCCATTTTCAAGGTGTAGTTAGGAATAGCATCATTTACTTTAAACTTAGTGTTGTAGATAGTGACCAATGCGCCTCCCGGATGGGCAGCCTTCCGGTCAACATGAATCAATTCGTAATTAGGGGGAAGTGACTGCACAATGGCCGGGCCAGATGTCTCATTCAACCAAGTCTCGGTAAGGAATAGGAGATCCATTGCGAAGTTGGATATTAAATCGTAACACTCCATAGAGTGTGCTACGAGGTAGCAGGTGTTTAATAGCCCACACAGGAGCTCGTTCCCATTCATTCTAGAGGTATTAAAGCATTTCAAGAAACCCTTTGGCCACCTAGTAGTACAGGGGGCCAAGGATATCAAGGAGGTACGAGAAAGATTAATGTTCTTAATTGCGTTACCGATAGAGAACTGCATCTGCCTATCCTGCGCTGTCCGTCGTGCTCACGGCACGCCCGCTGCACCCGTCCAAGTCCTGCAGCACATTTAAGAGGCTGGAAGGATCAGGGAGTGAGGCAGAAGAGCTGCCCGCTTCAAAGACAAAAAGAGGACTGGACCGCGAAGCGGAGTCCTGAAGTTAAAATCACAACACGCTAATTAAACCAGTAAAAGCAGTAGCAACAAGTGTATATCTAAAATGTATTAGCACCAAAATTCTAGAAGGCTAACTCAGTTCACAAAGTCAAGACTTTAAAGTGGCGCTCCCGAGGGATAACCTCACCTTAGCTAGCACCTTAGGAGTTCAGTTGAGACCAGCATTACCTGAAGCCAAAGAGATTCAAGAAATGTCTGGTGGATTTAAAGCAGAAGTCACAACAATATTTCCAATTCCCATGTGGGTGGACAATGTATGCTGGACTTATCGGAATGGGTGTCCTTGTCCCCAAGAGGGGAGTCACCCCAGTGAGGTCCCACTTGTCCAGACCCCACTATGGAAGGTCTTGCTGAGCGGGCTCACCACCCTAGCCTCAAAGGGGGTGGCTCCCCTCTGAGGAGAAAGGACAATTAGTCCCGATTCGTCACACTAACCTCAAAGTATCTTCCCTATTTACCAAAAAGAGGGTAGCCCCCTAAAATCCTCCCACCAGGGCTGATTTTGCAAATCCATCTTACACCTGCGAACAAACAACCATATATGGTATTTCCTACCCAGGTCTGGGAGGAAGATGACTAACAAAGTCAGAGCTAAAACAATGGGACTTACAAGTTTATCTATTTGACAACACAGTTTGTTAGGAATCTAGCGGCCTTGACCTCGTCGTGTAGCCGTATAATTCCTCAAGACAATATTCCTCTTGGGTAAAGGGAAAACCAAACTAACACCAAGAAGGGTATTGACCAGAAGAAGGTCATCAGCGGATGTCCTGGCTCTTACACGGGAAACGTCCAATATTACACCGGTCAACGTGGTACCTGCAGAACGAAGTTCATAGGTCACCAAATAGTTTTATCTGAACAAGAGAACCACAATGAATACAACAAGATGTACTAACCTGTACTACGTTGTACCGTAGATCAAAAAGTACAAGCAGAAAAACACAAACGTGTCTTCCCCTAGAACATTAACAAGAGACGGAAAAGACCATGAGAGTCAGAGCAACAAGAAAGTCAGTAAGTAAGACAGAAAACCCAATAGGCTTACCACATTGAGACGATGAGTGGAATCTCCCTCTCTGGTCAGGGATAAGTTGAAACTCAACCCGACGACACGCGGACGCCTAACCCTAAGATGGCCAGTCTCTAGTCCACAATAGCCACCGGTCCCGACGGCACGCGGACGCCTTAAACTAAGGTGGTGAGTCTCTAGTCCACCAGAATGCCACCAGTCCCAACGACACAAGGACGCCTTGAGAACTGATAATCCCAAGACCAGAGGGTGGAAAGTTGCTTTCTTGTCCCGTTTGATTGCGGGAAGACTCCAGAAAAGGATCCAGATAAGTTATGAAGCACGCGAGAGTGGATGGAATTAGGAAGTGCCCGGACCTCCAGTTGAACACCGTCCGCCAAAACAGCCAACGCTGGTTGAGTTCTGTGTCCTTAATAAACACGAGTGAAGCCAAGTGCTGATGCTGTGTGAATTTGCAAGCGAGGCTCGCAGTGGTCCGAGAATCCTGGAAGTGAGAAGTCGAAGTAACTTGATCAGAAAAAGGGAATTTCAAAGATGGTCCATGAGGCAAGCTGGGTTTGGCAACGGTCGGGCAATATTTAGAAGCAGGAAGGGAGGTTCAGACAATCCAATAAACGTAGCCAAAGGTCAGAATAACTTGCGGGCAGAAAATGAGCAGATGGGGAACAAAACAGAGACAGTTCGTATAAACAATGCCAAGGTCAAGGTACCAACAAGGACGTGGAAAATAACCAAACACTACAGAAGCTTAAAGCGACTCAACTAGAAGCACTGAGTTGCTTCCTGAAACGAACTATATGCCGGTCATCACGTGATCGTGTATCGTCACGTGACCATGTCGAAAAGGAAGCAGGCCCAGTTTCCAGGGCAACCTAACACACTCTGTGAAACGGGTTCTGGCTGTTAGAAACACCTGTTGAGCCAATGGCAAAGTGCGTTTTCGAGGGAGAGGTAAGATGCAATGTCCTGGTACGAACAGTGCCATTGTCACGTGTAAAACGAAAACCTGAAGTCGGTATCCTAATATCACACCGTTTCCTAACAGTTCCCTTCCCCAAAAAAGGCCCCACTTTCCTACAGGCCCAGAACAAAGAAACCAACTTGGGTACATGTACGTTATGAACTGGTTCCCAAGTCCGGTCCTCGGGACCATACCCCTTCCAATTAATCAGATACTGACGGACACCCTGTGACACTTTAGTATCTATAAACTGATGCACCTCGTATTCTTTAGAGCCTTGTACCACAACAGGGTATGGGCGTGCCTGCAACCTCGTGGAAGCAGGGCATGGCTTCACCAGTGAGACATGAAAAACTGGATGGATCTTCCAGCGATCTGGTAATCGTAGGCGAAGTACCACTGGGTTAAGGACTTCGGCAACTGGGAACGGCCCCACAAAACAAGGCCTGAGGGCTTTCCGGCCCGGTATCCTTAGGTGTTTAGTAGACAGCCAAACTCGAGACACCACTTGATAACAATATGCTGGAGACCGATGTCGGTCTGAGGCCATTTTAGCCGTAGCATGGGCATCGGACAAGTGCTGTTTAACATCATTCCGTAATTTAACCAAGTCTCGCACACAAGTGGAAGCCACAGGTACAGTGGAAGAGGAAACCTGTAACGCTCACCTGACTAGCACGGAGGCGCTGGCCTGGTTCGCGCTGCTGTGACCTCTTCTAAGGTGATGCGCAGGGTTCGAAAGACGGACTGGACCGGGCCCCCAAATCTGGCTTGTCTGGCTCGCAGAAGTATCCTTCTGTAGGCGAAAATAGGGGATTAACTGTCTGCAGGGTAATGCAATCGGCCTCCCACTTTCCCCTCTCACCCTCCTCGAAACCCTTCTGTGATTCCTCGTAGCGTCTCACCTTAGGGTCTGGAAGGACGAGCTCTCCATCCTGCTTCTGATGCAGGGGCGCGTTGGTATCCAGTTACTTCACTGGATTTTCGGATTGGTGAGAACCAAACTTGCTTGGCTTCCAGGTAAGTTTTTTTGATAAGAGGTTCCCCTTGTGTCCATGCATTAATGTACTAATGCCATTGTCTTTTTCCCCATCGGGGCCGGGGTACGGAATGCCGGGGAACAGGGACCAACCCGAGATGAGAGGTGAAATCCTTGTAGAAATCAGGTAAGTCTTTAATGAGCGTTTTTTTGGTAATGTCTTTTCATTCGCTCATTAACGCTGATGTCTTTTTTTCCCCTTAGGGGCCGGGGTCCGGAAATGCCAGGATGCGGCGCGGACCCGAATTGAAGAGGGAATGAATCAACTGGTAAGTCTTAACATGGAGATTTAGCTTTCCTTATTCCCTTCTCTCTCTCTCACCTTTTGTTCTGGTCTTTTTCTCCCTAGGCGCTGGGGCGTGACTGCGAATCCGGATGATCGCTGCTGAACATGGAGGCGCCCTGAAAAGGTGAGTGGAATGCAGCGCTGCAGCGATCGACGCAATGAGCTTTTAAATAAAAGTCTTCCTTTTCAGGATTGTCGGGGAGATGTCTCCGGGATGCGGATTTAGCAGGTAAGGACTTTTCCTTCTTCTGTTCTCTTCTTCTCTTCTTTTGCAGGTGATCCAGGATGCTGGCAGGCGTGGCAGAAGTCAGGATGCAGGAGCAGACACGGTGAGCGTCCAGCTGCTAGATGCAGAACAACGCGAAGCACGTGTGGCTGTTCGGGTGGGGTTTAAATAGCCTTGGAAGAAGTTCCAGGTATGTATCCTTCCTCCAATCAGGTATGTATCCTTCCCCGACCACGCCCGGATGGTAAATTAGTCCCACAGGTAAAGTAGTTCCTTTCAGGCCTCAAGGAGGCCGGGATCCTGCAGCATGGTCTGCATCAGGTAAGTGCACCCAAGCACTTCCATAATGAGCCTGGTGCCTATGGCGCCAGGACTGATGTCTTTTATGAGCCTGGCGCCATAGGCGCCAGGACACTGTCCAAAGGGCCCCTATATGGGGTTGCTGGGTCCTTCCTTGGGGACTGGATGTCCGCTTTCGTGGACGCAGGACTTGAACCGGCTCCCCGGGAGCGGGCATCATGACAGCACTCCCCCCCACCCCCCAAGGCCCCTCCCAAGGTTGTTCCCTCCGGGGGTTTTGGTTTGTCTGGGAAGAGTCGGTGGAATTTCCTGACTAATCGAGGTGCATGCACATGGTCGCTGGGTTCCCACGACCTCTCCTGAGGTCCGTACCCCTTCCAATCAATTAGGTAGAACAGTTTTGACCTAAACATTTTTGAGTCTAAAATGTTCTTCACTTCGAATTCGGGCTCCCCATCTATTAGAATAGGTTCTGGAGGTTTGAGTAGTCTGGTTCCGGGTACCACTGGTTTCAGAAGTGACACATGAAAAACAGGGTGAATTCGCATACTAGCTGGTAAATCAAGTTTAACAGCCACTGGGTTAATTATTGCCATAATAGAATAAGGTCCCAGATATTTTGGGTTAAAAGTTCGAGGCCCTTTGAGTGGTAAATGTCTGGTAGCTAACCACACTTGATCCCCAATCTGATACGGAGGTGCTTCTCTCCGATGTAGATCAGCATTCTCCTTGTATTTTCTCTTGGCTTGTTGTAAATGCGTAGTTGCCTCTTTGAAGGCTTGGGTAATTGTAGAATGCAGACGTTCTACTGCAGGCATTCCGAGGTTCTGAGGTGAGTCAAGGTTTGAGGTTCGAGGGTGATGCCCAAACAAAGTATAAAAAGGACTGTGGCCAGTTCCAGAGTGTACCGAATTATTATATGCGTATTCGGCTATCCAAAGAATGTCTTTCCAGTTGCTTTCAGATTGCTGTAACATACACCGTAAGTATTGCTCAAGGGTCTGATTTGTCCTCTCGGTCTGACCATCGGTCTGAGGGTGGTGACTGGTCGATAATCTTACGTCGATCTGCGCCATTTGACAACATTTGCGCCAGAAGTGGGAAATGAATTGGCTTCCCCGGTCAGAGATTAGTATAGATGGGAATGCATGTAGCCGAACAATATTTTCGAGGAATTCTTTGGCTAGGACAGAAGCTGAAGGTAAACCTTTCAAAGGAATAAAGTGGGCCATTTTGGAAAACAAATCCACAATTACCAGAATAGTATTGTACCCCGAACAAGGAGGCAGGTCTGTAATAAAATCCATTGATAGGGTGTGCCAGGGTGCTGGCGGTATGTCTAGAGGTTGAAGGAGACCGGCTGGTCTTTTCTTTTGACTTTTATTTTGGGCGCAAACACCACAGGACATCACAAAAGATTTAACATCTTTTCGCCAAGAGGGCCACCAAAATTGTCGTTTCACCTTTTCCTCTGTCTTGGCAATACCGGGGAGTCCCTCTATTAATGCATCATGATAACCGGAAATAACTAGTTTGTGTAATTCCTTATGTGGCAGGAATAAGCGTCCTTGGAAATAAGGTAAACCATTATCTATGGTAAAGTCTGATCCCTTTAGTATCCAATCCTGTAAGGTTGTAGGGTCCAGGAGTTGTTTCAATCTGGCTTGAATGTCTTCAAGCGTCTGTAACGAAGTCATGCCTAGAATCCTCTGTTCGGGAATTATTGGTACTGGTTCTGAGTTTGTGTCAGATTCTCCCATTCCAATTCGGGATAAGGCGTCTGCTTTGCCATTCTTGCAGCCAGGTCGATAGGTAATCACGAAATCAAATTCAGTGAAAAACAAAGCCCATCGGAGCTGCCGTGATGACTGAGCCTTAGCGGTTTTCAAATACTGTAAATTCCGGTGATCAGTGATCACTGTGATGGTATGTCGAGCGCCAAGCAGATAATGCCGCCAGGCTTTAAAAGCAGACTTAATGGCTAACAGTTCTTTGTCCGTGATTGCATAATTAACCTCGGGTGGCGAGAATTTTCTGGACCAAAATGCTACGGGATGCAGTTGGTTGATTTCGGGATCTCTTTGGGACAGGACAGCTCCCATGGCTAGGCTGGATGCGCCAGTCTCAACGACATAAGGGAGATCTGGACGCGGGTGTTTCAATATAGGTGCGGAGGTAAACTTAGCTTTTAAATTCTGAAAGGCCTGCTCGGCTTCTTCAGACCATTCAAAACGTTTATTTTTCCTCAAGAGTGCAGTAATGGGTTGTAACACGCGTGAAAATTCCGGGATAAACCTGCGATAGAAATTGGGAAAGCCGAGCATGCTTTGAACCCCTTTTACAGAGCTAGGTGATGGCCATTTGAGGATGGCATCCACTTTTCATGAGTCCATTCGGACTCCTTTGAGTGTCAGGATGAAACCTAGAAACTCGACTTCTGTGGTATGGAAAACACATTTCTCCAATTTAGCAAATAGTTTGTGTTGGCGCAGTTTTTCAAGTACTGCCCTGACGTGTTTTCTGTGATCAGATTCCGAAGAGGAGTACACCAGAATGTCATCGATATATACGACAACACAAACATCGATGAGTTCCCGAAGGACATCATTCATGAAGTATTGGAAGGCAGCCGGCGCGTTACACAATCCGAAAGGCACCACCTGGTACTCGAATAATCCGTATTTAGTACGGAAGGCAGTTTTCCATTCGTCGCCTTCTTTAACTCGTACCAGATGATAAGCCCCCCGGAGATCTAACTTGGTGTATATGCAAGCGTCCTTCACCTGGTCAAGGAGTTCAGGGATCAGAGGCAGAGGATAATGGTTTTTAACCGTTATCTGGTTCAATGCGCGGCACAACAATCTGGGTTTAGATCTAGCCACAGCACTGAGTCAGCACTATTGGATCTCCAAACTGAAATGCTTTCCATCCTGGACAGAGGCAAGGCGGGGCTGCTGATACTATTGGACCTTTCGGCGGCATTTGACCTGCTAGATCATGCCAAACTCCGCGAGGCCCTTGACAAATCAGGCAATTGCTCAACGGGAGCCATTGAATGGATCGCCTCTTTCCTACAAAACAGACAATCTAAGATTGTCTGGGGAGACAAAGCATCTAGCGCTAAGCCAGTCGACTGCGGAGTCCCTCAGGGAGCCAGTTTCTCCCCATTACTTTTTAACCTATATATGCGATGCCTCTGCACCATGTTATCCCAGATGGGCATATTCTTCACCAACTTCGCCGACGATACCCAACTGGTATTCGAACTCAGTGGAAACCACCAAATAGACAATTACAGACTTATCATCCTCTACAACACCATCGAACACTGGATGAAAGAAAACTGGATGTGTCTAAACGGCTCTAAGACCAAGCTCATGATCTTCGGATCCACACAAGCCAGAAAGAAATTGAGCCCTGCCTTTAACTCATTCACCATCAAAAACATCCAGATCCCAGTATCAGCAAAAGTAAAGACACTAGGCGTGTACCTTCAAGCCTCTCTTGGAGCTGAAGCACACACAAGCTACCTCAAAAAAAATTGCCAGTACCATCAAATTCTCCTTAAAAAGATCAGGCCACTACTAGACCAAAAGAATAGCACCATCATTGCTAGGGCCACTATACTATCTAGATTAGACTACGGAAACTCCCTACTCTTAGGAGCTAATAGCAAGTGCCTGAAAAGATGCCAAATCATTCAAAACAACGCCATTAGAACGATCACCGGAACAACAAGGAGAGAACACATCTCTGGAGAAAGGAAAGCCCTCCACTGGCTGGCTATGGAGGAGAGAATCTCTTTCAAGTCTCTCACCATGGTACATCGTTGTCTCTACGGCACAGCCCCGGCGTACCTCAAGAAACATTTCAAATGGTATAAACCATCCCGGAGCCTCAGATCATCAAACACAGGCAAACTACAAACTATTACCACAAAAAAACAACAGGGCCTTGGTAAGGCTTTCCCGACTATAGCCATCGGGAAATGGAACGACCTACCCACCCTACTTAAACTCGAACCCAACTACCTCACCTTCAGGAAAAAACTGAAAACTTTTCTTTTTAAGTAAAATCCAGAAACACCTAGCACCACTTTAAGTTAATTCAGACCTCTGCCGTCTAGTCCCGTCATCACTACTTGTTGTCTTTGTCTATCTGTTAGCGCTCTGATGCCTGCGGGCTTTAGCGCTATATAAACAAATAAATAAAAATAAAATAAAAAATCGATACAAGTTCTAAGGTCGCCTTCTTTTTTGGGCACGAAGAACAAAGCCGAGGATGCCGGGGACTTTGACGGGCGAATAAAACCATTAGCTAGGTATTGATCCAAATATTGTCTCAAATGCAGATTCTCAGGTTCGGTAAGGGCATAAATCCTGCTACAAGGGGGTTGTGCACCAGGCACCAGATCGATTTGGCAATCATACGATCTGTGAGGAGGTAACGTGTTGGCCTGTTCCTTTTGGAAGACGTCCTGAAAGTCTTGGTATTCCAGAGGTAGTTGCATGGAGGCAGAGGTTACAGATGCTAGATTAATCTTCAGGTTTTCTGGGTAGCAGGTTTGTGTACAATCCGGGAAGGTTATTCTCTTAGCTCGCCAATCAATTCGAGGATTATGTGTCTCTAACCAAGGGATTCCAAGAATAACCTGAAACTGTGGAGCCTTGATTACATCAAACACAACACCCTCCCGATGGCCGTCGGGACCAATAAGAGTCACCTCAGTAGTGGAATGTGTTACCGGTCCAGAGACAATTTCAGTTCCATCGACTGTGGTGATGACATCTTTGCTGGTTTTAGGACGGAGAGGGAGGTTAATCCTAGAGACCAATTCACGATCCACATAGTTTCCAATAGCCCCAATATCGATGTATGCCTTTATTGCATGCAACCGCTTAGGCTGTTCTGGATCTACGAGAACCATTGGTACAATGAAATGCGAAGTCTGAGAGTTAGTTTTCAAGCTCGGCAAGCGGTCCCCTACACTTGTCGGGCGGAGTCGTTTCCCGAAACAGAGTCTTCATGGTTTTTATCAGCGGCTCGTACCGCCTTTCGGGGCGGTTTTGCCGGGCAATCTCGTAGAAAGTGTCCAGAATTCCCACAATAAAGACATAATTTTAACTGCTGCCTCCTTTCACGTTCCTTTTGAGTTAAGGGTCCTTTAACCCCTCCAATTTGCATAGGCTCAGAGACATCAACTCCCTTGGGATTAGCATGGGTCTTGACCAACACCCGGGTCTCAAACCTGGACCTATCTGCTTTTCTGTTTTGAAGTCTGTGATCCAATTGGACCACTAAGTCTATATACTCTGTGCATTCTTGGGGTGGATTTACAACTTGGGCCAAGACATCTTTAAGTTCTCCGCGTAGGCCTCGATAAAACAACGTGACTCTTTTATCCTCTGGCCATCCCGTTTCCACAATTAGTCTATTAAAGGTTGCAATATAGGATAGGAGGTCCTGATTGCCCTGTCGCAGGGATAGAAGTTCGTCATCCAGAGCCTGCCCCTGAGAGTGTCGAGGAAATAACCTTTCCATGCTTGCTTGAAACCTTTGAAAATCACAGAGAATCGGGTCATCTTGAGTAACCAGCGGAACTGACCGATCGGCAGCGCAGCCGCTGAGATATGACAATACAAAGGCTACCCTGGTCTGATCATTAGGGAAGGCCCCAGGTCTGCATAGGAAGTGCAAACGACACTGATTCATGAATACGGCGAATCGTTTGGGGTCCCCAGCAAAGCGTTTGGGTGGGGCCAGCGGCATGTTTCCAGGTAGATTAATCTGCTCAGGGTTACTGGAAACCACAGGAGCGGGGTTCCCTCTGGAACCGGGTAGAGGAGTTTGCCCAGCTTGACCTTGCAAAAGCTGTCTGGCCAGGTCATCAGTTATTTCCTTTGATATTATTAATTCCCTCCTGAGGGCATTAGTCTCTTGACGAGCGGCATGTACTTCGGCCCGTAATTCCCCCAGTAATTGGGCCAACTGATCAGTCTCAGAACTTTCCATAGCGCCTGGGTGGGAATTTGTAGGAAGGCTTCGCGTTCTGTAACGCTCACCTGACTCCCACGGAGGCGCTGGCCTGGTTCGCGCTGCTGTGACCTCTTCTTAGGTGAGGCGCAGGGTTCGGAAGACGGACTGGACCGGGCCCCCAAATCTGGCTTGTCTGGCTCGCAGAAGTATCCTTCTGTAGGCGAAAATAGGGGATTAACTGTCTGCGGGGTAATGCAATCGGCCTCCCACTTTCCGCTCTCACCCTCCTCGAAACCCTTCTGTGATTCCTCGTAGCGTCTCACCTTAGGGCCTGGAAGGACGAGCTCTCCATCCTGCTTCTGATGCAGGGGCACGTTGGTATCCAGTTACTTCACTGGATTTTCGGATTGGTGAGAACCAAACTTGCTTGGCTTCCAGGTAAGGTTTTTTGATAAGAGGTTCCCCTTGTGTCCATGCATTAATGTACTAATGCTAGTGTCTTTTTCCCCATAGGGGCCGGGGTACGGAATGCCGGGGAACAGGCACCGACCCGAGATGAGAGGTGAAATCCTTGTAGAAATCAGGTAAGTCTTTAATTAGCGTTTTTTTGGTAATGTCTTTTCATTCGCTCATTAACGCTGATGTCTTTTTTTCCCCTTAGGGGCCGGGGTCCGGAAATGCCAGGATGCGGCGCGGACCCGAATTGAAGAGGGAATGAATCAACTGGTAAGTCTTAACATGGAGATTTAGCTTTCCTTATTCCCTTCTCTCTCTCACCTTTTGTTCTGGTCTTTTTCTCCCTAGGCGCTGGGGCGTGACTGGGAATCCGGATGATCGCTGCTGAACATGGAGGCGCCCTGAAAAGGTGAGTGGAATGCGGCGATCGACGCAATGAGCTTTTAAATAAAAGTCTTCCTTTTCAGGATTGTGGGCGAGATGTCTCCGGGATGCGATTTAGCAGGTAAGGACTTTTCCTTCTTCTGTGCTCTTCTTCTCTTCCTTTGCAGGTGATCCAGGATGCTGGCAGGCGTGGCAGAAGTCAGGATGCAGGAGCAGACACGGTGAGCGTCCAGCTGCTAGATGCAGAACAACGCAAAGCACGTGTGGCTGTTCGGGTGGGGTTTAAATAGCCTTGGAAGAAGTTCCAGGTAATATCCTTCCTCCAATCAGGTATGTATCCTTCCCCGACCACGCCCGGATGGTAAATTAGTCCCACAGGTAAAGTAGTTCCTTTCAGGCCTCAAGGAGGCCGGGATCCTGCAGCATGGTCTGCATCAGGTAAGTGCACCCAAGCACTTCCATAATGAGCCTGGTGCCTATGGCGCCAGGACTGATGTCTTTTATGAGCCTGGCACCATAGGCGCCAGGACACTGTCCAAAGGGCCCCTATATGGGGTTGCTGGGTCCTTCCTTGGGGACTGGATGTCCGCTTTCGGGGACGCAGGGCTTGAACCGGCTCCCCGGGAGCAGGCATCATGACAAAACCGGAGACAGAGGCAAGGAACGAGGATGAAAACCATACAAAACGAAAAAAGGAGAAGCACTCGTAGAGGTGTGTAAGGAGTTATTATAAGCAAATTCGGCCAGCCCTAGTACAGAAAGCCAATTGTCGTGGTATTGCAGAATGAGACAATGATTGTTCCATCGTGGAATTCAACCGCTCGGCCTGCCCATCCGTCTGCGGATGATAAGCCAAAGAGAACCTGTTATCAATGCCTAGAGCAGAAGTAATCGCTTTCCAAAACCTGGAGGTAAATTGTGACCCTCTGTTGGAAACAATTATTGTAGGAAGACCAAAAGGACGAAAACATTTCTGTAGAAACAAGTCGGCTAGCGCCAGAGCAGAAGGTAGCCCTCTACAAGGAACAAAACGAGCCAGCTTGGTGAAATAATCAATGACTATCCATATTGTGTCATAACCCCTCACAGGAGGCAATTCTAAAACAAAGTCCATGGATATCATAGTCCATGGGACATCGGGAACTGGAAATGGCTGAAGAAGACCCATAGGTTTAGAATGGGCACCCTTTCCCTTGAGCACAAATGGCGCAAGAGGATACATACTGGCGTACTGTCTTAAGCATGGCAGGCCACCAGCACCACCTCCTCAAGCGGTCTAAAGTCTTTCGAAATCCAGGATGCGCCGCCACCTTAGAATCGTGACACCAATTCAAGGCCTTAATACGGGTAGCCTCGTCTGGTAAGAATAACCGACCTTGAACATAAGGAAGGCCATGGACGAGATCCAAGTTATAATCCAAGTTATAATCCTTGAACTCTGAGGGGTCAGAACTCACCCAATCTAGCAAACTAGCTTTCAGGGAAGATTGCAAAACACAGCCACATGCCACCTGATGAGGAAGCACAAACGTCCTTTCAGGAGTAGGTTGAACATCGGAGGCATGGAGACATGACAGAGCGTCAGCGTTTGAATGTTGAGAACCAGGGCGGTACGTGATCACAAAGTGATATGCTGAGAAAAATTCATGCCAACGAGCATGTCTGCCCGTGTTGCACTTCACTGAACATAAGGCTACAAGATTCCTGTGATCCATAAAAACCTGTATCGGTGCACTAGTTCCCAAGAGATGATTCCACCAAACAAGAAAACCATCCCGAACCGCCAGGAGTTCCTTTTCTGTAACCGAGTAGTTTCTTTCATACGAGGTGGGTTTTCGGGAATGAAAGGCTACTGGATGAAGGATTCCTGTGTCCCGACATGCCTAGGACAGTATTGCTCCAACAGCTACATCTGCTTCCACCACAAAAGGTAGCGTTGCTTCCGGATGCTGCAACACCGGGGCGGTGGTGAATGCTCTTTTTAACTGCTCAAAAGCAGATTGTGCCGCAGGATTCCAGACAAAACGTGTTTTGCTACTAGTCAAAGCAGTTAGGGGAGCAACTATGGTTGAAAACCAGCGAATGAAACGCCTGTAAAAGTTGGAGAACGCCAGGAAAGATTGTAACGACTTTATATCTCTTGGAACAGGCCAGGCCAATACCGCCTCAATCTTGGATTCACTCTTTCAGATTCCTTGGTTGGTAATAATATACTCCAGGAATTCCACTGAATTAACATGAAAGACGCATTTTTCTAATTTAGCATAAAGGCGATGATCCCGCAGTCATTGCAACACTGTAGATATGTGTAGGATATGGGTTTCAAGATCAGATGAATAAATGAGGATGTCATCTAAGTAGATTACTACAAAAACATCCAACATATCCTTGAATATATCATTGATAAAATGCTGGAAAGTTGCAGGGGCATTACAGCCCAAACGGCATTACGCAATATTTGTATAAACCATACCACATCTTAAAAGCGGTCTTCCATTCGTCACCTTGACGAATACTTACAAGGTTACATGCACCACGCAGGTCTAACTTAGTAAACACCTCTGATGACCCCAACTGATCTAACAGGACAGAAATGAGGGGTATGGGATAATGGTTCCTAATCGTGATTGCATTCAACGCACGGTAGTCTATGCAAGGTCTGAGATCCTCTTCTTTCTTATGCACGAAGAACATAGAGGCTACAGGTGAACGAGAGGATCGTATGAAACCAGATCTGAGAGAGTTTTCGATATACTCTTTCAACAGAGCATCTTCCTTGACTGTTAAAGAGAAGATCCTTCCAACCGGTAGCTTGGCCCCGAGGAATAAGATCAATTGGACAGTCATATGGTCGGTGGGGTGGTAAGATCTCCGCACCTTTCAGATCAAACACATCTCAGTAAGAAGCGTACACATCTGGAAGCAACGCCTTAGAGACAGCCCCCACCATAGTTGTGGTCAATAACAACGGACGGCATGGATTCATAATTTCAGTACCGGATGAAAAGCAGGATTCTTCACAAAAAGTAGAAATAAAATGCACCTCCCCAGATTTCCAGTCAATACAAGGATTGTGTAATGCTAACCAAGGTAAACCCAATATAACTCAAAAGAGTAGTACCATCGACTGCGTTGAACAGTTCTGGTTTCTTCTTTGGGACCAAAGGAATACCCATGTCATGAGCATACTTAGTTTCAATATAATTGCCTGTGGCCCCAGAATCAATCACGGCACTGACTGCCCATGAGGAGACTGCCGGAATAGCCAGTTGTGCCGGAATAGTAAATACTGTTGGAACTGCTGGGTCCCGAGTATTAGTGCACGGCAGTTGGACCCCCTTCTACTGCTGCGCTTTCAAGTTTCCCTGTTTCTGTCATGACCTTATCCCCACCGAGTGTTCACGGGGCCCTAAAGACTCTATTCGGTCCGCCTCGGATTCCTTGGAGCCAGTCCTGGCGCTGTTGGCATCGGAGGCACATGCTAGGACGGGGTTTCAATGGGCAATGGACAAGCATGGCCGCAACCATGAGGAATGTTGGGGAACTGCATACGGCGGTGTAGCATCCAGGGTGGGGCTTGCCCCGAAGGCACCTGGGATACCTGCTGGCTATTTAAACCACACCCGATTAGAGGCACGCTTCGCGTTATTCTGCTCTAGCAGCATGACGTTCACCGGGTCCTGCTCAGCATCCTGGCCTGCAAGGGCGAGAAAAGGCAAGAAGCATTGCCATCCTTACCTGTTCAGCGGCATCCTCCGGCAACCGAAATCGTCCAACGCTCACCATCTTCCACCGGCACCATCTCCGACATTGTGTGAGCTTCTTACCAGTCCGTCAGGAAGGCCATCTTCTCCAAGACATTTCTGCCGCCTTGGATTCTGGAGAACCACTCATCTTCTATTCTTCTTAAACTGCAAGACAACAATAGCACAGGTTAGCCATTTGCAAGGACGCTCGCAGCACCTTGGCGTTCGTCTTACCTTCTCGAACCCAGCTTCAGCATCCACCTCAGCCTTCAACATATGCAAGAAAAGGGAAGAAGGTTATTTGTGCTTAAATCACTAAAGACATTGCTCTCATCTTCATCTTCAAAGACTTACCTGAAAAAACGTAGTCAGAGCCGGTCTGGACTCCGGCCCTCGCCAGTGAAGAAAATTGGCGGAACCGTGCCATTGACGACGCGCCCCTGCCCATCGCGGCAGGATGGAGAGCACATCCTTATAGAAATCAAGGTTAGAGACGTCTCAGGGGAACCGCAAGGGGAACGGGAACCCAGGTGGTGGGTCGCCAGGGAAGGAACAGCAGTTAAACTTCACCTCCTGTCTACTAGAGCCGACCCTCGACAGGACAAACTCCAGGGAAGGGGAAGGGACCGAAGAGCATCCCGGCCAGTCGAGAGGCGTCCCCGTGGATACAAGGCGAGCGTTACAGTTTCTTGGGTTTGCGAGGAGACAAACGTAACATATGATCAGACGCCCCGCAGTAGAAACACAAATTGTCCCTCTTGCGTCGTTCCCATTCTTCCTGGGTTAGAGGTCCCCGAAGAGCTCCTATTTGCATGGGCTCTGTGCTGCCTGAAGATGCAACAGGGATAGGTACAGGAACATGTGTCTTACGCTCCCCTTTCCGTTCCGACCTTCTAGCATCTATTTGCAACACGAGATCGAGGAGATCAGGAAAAGCAGTGGGAAGAACAGGAACAGTGGCTAGAATGTCCTTTAACGGGTCAGACAATCCTTTATAAAACAAAGAGGATTTCTACTCTTCTGGCCAGTTTGTTTCAGCCGCCAATTGATTGAATTTGGCCAAATAAGAGAATAAATTAGAATCCCCCTGTACCAGATTCAGCAACTCTAGTTCTGTGGCTTGTGACTTGTACCTTGTCAAAAACTCGACTCATGGCCTCCAGAAGTGCGTCACAGTCATACAACACATGGCTTCCATCCTCAAACAAAGGGTTGGCCCAAGCGGCCACATTACCTCCTAAATGCGATAGTACGAAAGCAGCCTTGGTAGTGGAATCTGGAAACGAGTTTGGACGGCACAAGAAATGCAGACGGCATTAATTGACAAAGGTTCTCAATACCAGGGGATCACCAGTGATCCTTTCTGTACTTTCTGGAAAGTCAAAAGGGAACGGAGCCGTTAAATATACAGGGCTCTGTCCAGGACTTCCGACTGACATTCCGGAAGTAGATGCCCCAGGTGCCGAGGAAACACTAGAGCTGGGAACAGGAATGGCTGCCTGTAACTCGTCCATCCTGCGTTGCGTAGCGTTATGTGCGGCAGCCATGTCGTTACGCAATTCAGCCACTAGCTGCATAATCCCTGCCAGCTTCTCACTGTTCTGCATATTGAAGGCTTCTAATTCTGTTAGGAATCTACCGGCCTTGACCTCGTCGTGTAGCCGTAGAATTCCTCAAAACAATCCTCTTGGGTAAAGGTAAAAACCAAACTAACACCAAGAAGGGCATTGACAAGGAGGTGGTCAGCGGATGTCCTGGCACTTACACAGGAAACTTCCAATATCGTGGTACCTGCAGAACGAAGTTCATAGGTCACCAAATAGTTTTACCTGAACAAGAGAAACACAATGCATACAACAAGATGCACTAACCTGTACTACGTTGTCCACAATAGCCACCGGTCCCGACGGCACACGGACGCCTTAAACTAAGGTGCCGAGTCTCTAGCCCATCAGAATGCCACCAGTCCCGACGACACGAGGACGGACGCCTTGAGAACTGATAATCCCCAGACCAGAGGGTGGAAAGTTGCTTTCTTGTCCTGTTTGACTGCGGGAAGACTCCAGAAAAGGATCCAGGTAAATTATGAAGCATGCAAGAGTGGATGGAATTAGGAAGTGCCCGGACCTCCAGATGGACATGGTCCGCCAAAACAGCCAACGTTGGTTGAGTTCTGTGTCCTTAATAAACACGAGTGAAGACAAGTGCTGATGCTGCGTGAATTTGCAAGCGAGGCTCACAGTGGTCTGAGAATCCTGGAAGTGAGAAGTCGAAGTAACTTGATCAGAAAAAGGGAATTTCAAAGACGGTCCATGAGGCAAGCTGGGTTCGGCAACTGTCGGGCAATAATCAGAAGCAGGAAGGGAGGTTCAGACAATCCAATAAACGTAGCCAAAAGGTCAGAATAACTTGTGGGCAGAAAATGAGCAGACGGGGAAAAAAAACAGACAGTCCGTATAAACAATGCCAAGGTCAAGGTACCAACAGGGACGTGGAAAATAACCAAACACTACAGAAGCTTAAAGTGACTCAACTAGAAGCGCTGAGTTGCTTCCTGAAACGAACTATATGCCAGTCATCATGTGATCGTGTATCGGCACGTGATCGTGTGCAGCGTTGCACTTGACCACGTCGAAAAGGAAGCCGGCCCAGTTTCCAGGGCAACCGAACACGCTCTGTGAAATGGGTTCTGGCTGTTAGAAACACCTGTTGAGCCAACGGCTTAGTGCATTTTCAGGGAGAGGTAAGATGCAATGTCCTGGTACGAGCGGTGCCATTGTCACGTGGAAAACGGAAACGTGAAGTCGGTATCCTAATATCACACTGTTTCCTGATACAGTGGAATACGTCTATTCGGCTGTAAAAAATAAGCATCTGCTACACATGATTGCATCTTCAATGGTAAAAAGTAGGTCTCACTGCCATCAGTCTGTTAGGACATCAGTGCCTAAGTGCAGGACGTAAGGTAAAAAGAAAGGGGGGGAACATGGTTCCTCTGCACTACTATCCTCAAGGGAGGTAATAGTGCTACACTAAAGAATAAATGGGCTACAGGGTCACTTGAACTGGTAGCCTAAGTGGCTAATGTGGAGAGTCAGGAGGAGGACGCGGACACTCTGAGGACATGGCTGGAGAGTTTTTATTAAAGTAAACTTAGAAGACCTAACTTTCCCTATCACTATTAGTGGTCCATGCCTATGTTACTAAGGTGCTCGTCAGTCATTCGTGAAAATCCAAAAGAATAAGTCTGCTTTCCAAAACTAACCTACCTGACCCTACCACTATGAAAACTGACTTATATTCAGATGAGGACTCCCTTCTCCTGAGGGTACTTCTAGTACCATACTGTAGGGTTCTTTATTAATACATGACTCTCAAATAGTCTCTCAGGATTTCTTGGATCAGTATCTGTGTTCAAATGGGCTATTGAGTTCCCTCTCCTCCTTGGAAGTCCCTTTTTGGGCTTATATATTCCTGGTTGCTGTTTCAGCATATCCTTGGAAGATACTATTGTTCAGGTAGGCTTTCCCTACAGGGCAATTAATACCTCAGTTTGCCCTGGCCCACTAGATTTTGTACTTGATTCAATTGAATAGTTCCTCTGAACCCTGGCTCATAATATTTTCTCCTTGATATTATGTTCTTCTTGCACAAAATCTCTAGCTGCTTTGTACTTTTCCCCACAGTATTGTTATCCACTGTTTGTTTCTCTTAGTATTCAGATTTTCAGTAATTATCTCCATTGTATCACAACATTTTAAGTTCATGGGTTTCAAGTTTGACTTTGCCTCTTTCCCGGGATATTGTTATCCACAGTTCTTTTCTTTCAGTATTAATTATTTCTCTTGTATCACAACAGTTTAATTTCATTTGCTTCAAGGTTAACTTTGTCTCATGATTTCTACTGAGCGTTCTTCAGAGACATTAAACAGCCTCTTGGGCTTGGTGAGGAATTGATCCTTAGAAGCTTTTTCCACATCTCTGCAATTTGCCCTGAAAAACAGATTTCAAATGAAGGTTCAAGCAAGAGCAGACATGTGACTTCATTTCCGGCATGATTAACAACTATTCACTACCTCCGATTCCAGGTACTCTTCTCATGCCAGGTGGTCTTTTTTATGCTCCATTTCTGGATTCCAATAAGTATCGGATTCCTTCCTCTTTCACCCGCTACAATTGGTTTTGCAGCTTTCTGCACTCCTATTTTTTCACCCAATATCACAATAGATTGTCCCCATTTCAAGTGCATGGTGAAGCAAAGAATTACAAAGCTCCAATGCACGTTATGATTTCCT
This sequence comes from Ambystoma mexicanum, assembly GCF_040938575.1. NCBI lineage: Eukaryota > Metazoa > Chordata > Amphibia > Caudata > Ambystomatidae > Ambystoma > Ambystoma mexicanum. The sequence continues at coordinate 411,166,461 of NC_090929.1, forward strand.
TTTCCAGAGGAAGTCGAACATAATAGGGAGAATGAACCACAGAAACGTGCAATAGTGCGCCATGGGAAATTCCTTGAAATTATTTTCCTCCCGTGCATAAGAGCAAGTAGTCACACCACCTTTAAAAAGGTACATGCGGCTAGCACAGAAGGTTTACCGTTTTCAAGGACTGTGGTAGTCTTACGCAGCAACAGTGCTAATAGTTTCATATGGGGACCCTGAGAGGTTGTCTACTAGACTTGAGTGTCATTTCTGCAGGCTGTTAGGAAAGATTTTTTTAGCCACTTTTCCCCACATTGCCATCTTTGGAACCCCAAGTTATGTGCTGTGGCTTGAAACCTGTTCTGACTTTTGGAAGTAAGTAAAGTCTTTTTGCTTTATTTCCCTTGCTCAACTTGGTTTCCCTCTGCAAGATTTCTGTATTTTTTACTGTAGTGTTCGTCATCCTATTATAAACTTCTGCATGGGTACTTTGTCTCCCTTTTGCTTTCTTGCAACATTTAGATGAGCAAAGAGAGGGCTGGTAGCAGTGAACACAGTTGTATTCTATTTTTCAGTAGACCCCCAAGCATGTATTTTTCTTCTGCATAATGTTATTTTGAGTACCACAAACTCAAAATGGATCATACCATTTTGTTTTTGCTCTGTCCTTTGGCCAGCTTGTTCTTTGTCTTTCTTCCTCTCAAGGTCCAGAAATGCCTTGTATGGCATAGACTTGCGGGATCCACCTTGGAATCCTGCACAAAATGAGGCTGTGAGAGACCTGGCCAGAAAAAAGTTGGGACTGTCTGGTCCCAAACCACACTCCAGCCAGGTTATGTCTGTTGCAGGGCAGATGTATGGTTACTTCTTTGAATGATTTATGTCCTTGTCACTGGTTGGTAGGGGTATCCCCCCAGCCCGAATTTGGATTAAAGGGTGTCCTAGAGCCATTTCTCATATCAACCTTTGACCCAGAAGACTGCTGCTGTGGATGACCTGCATTTCAAAAGCAAGCCAAGTCTCTGTAAATTCAGGATCTCTTGCTGCGACCCTTGAGGACCCTCATCAGTGCTTCCATCCTCGGGCTCGTGGGAACAATCAATCCAGATCGCTGCCTGGAAAACCCACCAGCAGAAGCAGTCAGAAATGTACCGGGAGCATTCTATGGACTGCATAGCCTCTACAAAGGCCTCTCGGCTGTACCGGTTATTGTCCTGAGCTTTGCAAGTCATTGAATTGTGGCTGGAGATTATCTCTTCTGCTCTCCAGAATGAAGAGGGGCCTTACTAGAGATTAGTGTTCCTCGCTGCCAAGAATGTAGCATGACACACATTGATTAAGACCTCTCGGTCTCCTCTTGTTGCGGGACCTATGGTGGCTGCTGTCCTGAAGCGCCTGGGCCATCCTACATTTTTGAAACAGTCCCACTGGAGCACCGAACCGCGACGTCTAGCACAAACCAAGCCCGACTTCAGTCACTGCACCCGTAGCCCTTGGACCTCCATCAACGGGACTAATGCCAGAAGCAAGTGGCCAGTGTGATTGTCACACAGAACATTGGAGCATTGGTCATGAACATGCATATCTATTTTCTCACCCACTTCTCACCATAGGGACTTCATGGGTGTAAAGTCCACTTTTTAACTCTCCCTTGCCCGGTCATGATCAGTGGAGTTTTGGCCAGGGATCACCTCCCCACAGCCCCCGCTACCCTGCCAACGTAAGCCCTAGTGTAGTGGGAATGAGAGAGTACCCCTTTTACCTTTTACCTATCCTCTAAACTACAAAGGTGCTTTATTCTGCATTTGTATCCAACCTATTACCTTCTTCCAAAGCGGCATTTGTATCCAACCAATTGGTACTGCCAAAGATTTTTCTCAAGGGACTTTAAACACTTCCAGGCAAGTACCCGAGTTTGAAGCAGGAACTTTGACTTGGTTGAGGCACTAGGGCTACTTACTGAGGCACTAGGGCTACTTACCGGCTAGGGAAGGACTGCTGAATCCAAAGATGCCTCATCATTATAAAGCAGGCTATATGGTTACTGATTTAAATGCATGTTTTTCTCACTTTACTACTTACTGTTTTTCACGTTTCATTGAGTTAAACTGCTTTCACTAGTTTCAATTGTAAAGTGTGGGTGATCTCACTTTGAAATCACCAACTGTACAAATGTTTGCATCTATGTGTTTTAGGTATAACTGCTTTACTTTCACTTTACCTGCTTAGAGTTACCGGCTTAATAAATTGGTATATTGTTGTACTCCTATGTTGCCTATTTTATTCTAATGCTTTGTGTGTACTTAACTGTATTATTACACCATTCTACTATCACCTGAAACCTGCATTACTTCTCAGTCTACATTACCTTGATAGAGGTGGCTGGACCTAATCACCCTATCATTAACTAGGGTATCTTTTCAAAACACTAACATAGTGCTGGTTCTGAAACTCCAACATAATACTGGTGTAGAATACATGGTTTCTAAAGGATTCTGGAACGAAATACCTGTTCAACCCCATGAAACCCCAAGCATGGATGACTTGTGTCAAACCTTGGTCACCTCTTCTGTATTACCTTAGTAACCGTATCAGGTTTGAAAAGGGCTTCCAGCTCAGCCGGGTCTGTAGTTTCAGAACAGTATTACCTCTACAAGAAGTACTAACAGTAAAATGGAGGCCAGAGTGAGTCCAGCTTAATCAGGTTGTCAACCAGAAAGGGTTGGCAACATTAACACCAGCAATGAAAGACGTCTATTCAGAACTGCGATATGGAACCAAACTACCACCACTCCCTTACCTATGACCAATCCAACATTTTATGACCCACTACAAAAGTGAAAGTTGCCTACATTATCAGTGCCTTACTGAACATCAGCTAAAGAGACATCCTCTGAGCCAATACAGAGTAGAAAGCATAGGCACTCGCTAGATTTGCAAGGCACATCGCAAATGCTCAGTGTGAGTCAGTCACAGAGTACAAGACTGCTACAAGCAATCCATTTATTGAAGTAAGCCCTATCCTGACGAATTTCAAATGACCAATTGAAAAAATTGAATTGATAAAGAACACTCCTTGGAAGTGCCAAAGCATGTTAAAAGGCTCTCTGTGGTAGAAAAATAGTAGAGGTAAAGGCAACAAAACACTTTCCAGAACAGTTACGTTTTTCTACCCAGGGACAGCATGTGACAGTTAGATGCTCAAACTACAGGAACAGTGTCTGCACCTAAGAGGACAGCATATCTTTTAGAAATGCTGCCAGACCGAAATGTGTTACGAGTATGGACCATTTTATGATAATAAAGGGCAATTTAAGCGGTTTCTGTATAGTCAGTGTATGTTGGGTATCACCATGTCCTCTTTACAGGTCACCCTTTGCCCTCAATGCGAAACATCAGTGGCCTGTGGTAGCCAAGCGTATTTACTGTCAAATTAATACCATCGATTGCATGCCTTTCTTGTGGGCCCCTACAGCACTTTCCAGTGTAATAGGTGCCCATTGCTGTCTATGTGCTTGATGCATATACTGTGCCCTAGCTTTGGGGGATGATTTCTCAATGCTCGCGCAATGCCAATCTCTAGGTCACGCTCTTTACCTCAGAGATCCAGGTGCCATTGCCTCCTTGAGATGATGAAGACAGTTTTCTACACTCTCCTAAAATCATGGAGGCCACAAATACAACCACTGTGGTCACGAGTGAAACAAGTAGACTCTCAAGCACCCTGCAGAACAAGACAAAAAGAACACAAAAAGAAGTCAGACCCAATTGAGAGAGTTACTTATTTTCCTTAATAGTATGCAAACTCATTTTCTCACCACTTTCCCTTGAACAAGTAGAGGGCACAGTGCCAACAAACTCCATGAGTTAAATATTAGATCTGCATACTGTATGCATTAAGAAATTACAAATTACTTCAAGTTGACAGTTATTCTAATGGTGTTTCACTGCATCAATGCTCACTGGCATACTCATTCAGAAAACTTAAACCTGACTGAAGGGTGTGAAAATAGAAACAAATATTCTACAGGCACACATATATAAACCACAGATGCTACACATTTAGTGCGTGCAAAGGTGTTGATCTGACAGACACACAGACAGAAGCAGAGAAAGGGACGTGTACCTGACAAGCTTGGGCTTTGGGTGTACATTCCTCATGCGATACTTTGCAAGTCTCCTATTCAGGCAGTTGAATGTAGCTCCCAGGAGGCCCCCAATCACCCCCATAATGACGAAGAAAGCCAAGTCCACCACTGACCAAAGGTGGCATTTTTTATCAGAATCGGAGCACTGAGGGCGAGAGAAAGAGGGCAGCAGTGATGAAAAGGTGTGAGAACAGACAGGATCAGAGTGCACAGAATCCACAAAATGGGCACCTTATGACAATATGAAACGCAAACAGATCAAGGGGGTAATGAAACTCTATCACTTCTGCCACTTGCCAAGGGTCAAATATGAAAGGGAAGAGATACTCAAAGATAACTTAAAGACAGCCCGAAGTAATGTTGCACTCCTTTCCCCAGGTAGCATAGAGTGAAAGTAACAAATAAAGCAGTGTCAAAATCCACCAACAGCACAAACAGGGGGAGCCCCAAATAAAGTGGTGTACCTATCTCAGGCAGCAGTGTCAACGCCATGCCTATCCCCAGGCAAAACAGAAAACAGACTAAAGTAGTCCTCTACGTAAAGAAACACTGTCCCAGAGTTAACATGGTGTCCTTATCGTCCTGCAACAGTCAGCACATGAAGAAAGTTGGTCTCTCTAAAACCGGTAGCGAGGGAAGGCAGTAGTCAACTGGCCTCACTATTCATAAAAGGTCCAATGGGATTTCAAAGTATAGGGACCCTTTTACAATCGTTTAGGTAGTAAAAAAAGCTCCTTTGCCTTCACACTGTGGCAGTGCAGAGCCCCAGAGGCCTTTTCCAGCAAATTAACAAAACAGAGTGCAAAGCTAAAGAGAGGCAAGACCCCTTCTCAGGGGCAGTGCAATCATTTGAGACAACTCAACACAGGATGCTGCACCTACCTTGAATTCCCCAAAGTTGAGTAGGCCTGCCACCTGGAACGAACCCCAGCTTCCAAACTGAATTCCAGATCGAAAGAAATTTAATGTGAATGTGGCAGACATTGAGCAGAAGAGCTAGGAAAAGAGAGACACAAGCATTATACAGTACATCTCATTTGCCAACATTTTTACTGAAGAGTTCTTTGAGATGCCCATGCAACCAATGCACACTGTGGTAAAGGCACCAACACAGTGGATCAGGGTCCTTGTCCCTGATCTTGTAGAACTGCATGGTGGCATCAAATACTGTGCTTAGAAAGGTGGGCTGCTGTGCTTCTGGCAGCTTACAAAGAGGTTTTTGGTGCCATGGAGGTAAGAGATCCGCTTGGGACACCTCCATTAAAAATGAGTGCAGGTCAGTGAGCAAACATTTTGTTTTATTTACAATGGGATATTTCCCCCTGATCTACTTAGCATGTGCGGCCAAGCACAGCAATGTGCCAAACCAGTGATACAGAATCAAGGGGGAAGGTCTGCCGCTACCTTCAAAAGCCTCTAACCCCCCACCCCGAGAAGATTTGTAAAACAATGAGCTGATACTATGCATTGTAAAGCACAATTTCTGAGAAGGTCTGGGCAAAAAGTAATTCTATTTTCACTTGGTTCTCTAGGGTAATACATTACAAATTCCAGGAAGTGGATGCCACAACGGCAACAGCAAAAAGGAGTAGAATACAACATTTACATCATTCCTATGCCCATGCGAAGCACATTTTCTTGCTGCCTGGTCCCAAAAATATGCCGGTGTTGCAGCAGTAAAATTATGCCTTAAAGGTACAATAGTATGTCACTGTCGCCAGTGTGGGTCCTCCTATTCATAGTACAGGTACGGATCCCCACTCCCAAACAGACACATGCACACATCCCACATAGCATTCACCAAAACATGCAACCACTTTTTTCATTAAAAAAAATGACCCTTTCCATGGTGATGCCAGTGTCCTCACCCCCTCCAGTTCAGACTAATTCCCAGGACTGCATTCAGCCCACTTGCTGGCACAAGCAGCACTTGAGGCAGCACAATGCGACACACCGGCAGCAGGGTGCACCTATGCCACAGATGTCGTTCAACCCTGGGATGCAGCAGGGCAGGAGTGCATTCTTTTAAAAACAAAATCTGCTGCTGCCAATCCAATTACTCACCTCCAGTGGCCCTTAGCCCTAATGAAAGTGCAGGGCTAGGGGATTGGATATACTAAAATTTGGAAAATAGCATAAGACCATCCTGCACATATTTACAAACTGAAATGACAATGCTGCAATCAGTGGAAAGAAAGTGGACATCAGGGTGGTGCGTACCAGGCCAAGCATGGGATAAACGCTGCTGCTGGCCTGACATATGTTATCATTGCTTGGGTGTTGCGTTAGGATTTTCAGGACCACTCCTGTATAAGGTTCTGGGAAACTAACCTTAGTGAACCTGCAAAAGTTTCACACAAAAGTATTAACTTTGTCTTGATAAGGTGGACAAGCAGTTATTCAAAACTTAGGAAATCAGGGGTTTGGAGTATGGTACTGTTCAGATGGATTTCCAAAATCTGCCTTAAGGGTAGACTTTGGAGGTCAGCCTATTATGGTGAACAGGAAAGACACTGAAGTCTAGCCAAAACAATCAAGCTAGGTAGCAGAGCAGAAATCCTTTTACTCAGGAGGGGTGTTAGAGTGGTCTGTGGTACAATGAGACACACACACAGCACTCTAATAATTCAGTTAGACAGGTTAAGTACAATAATCCACAGTGATTTATTAGACCTTTACAATACACGCAAGCAATACAACCTCTAGTTAAGTATTGCCACACAACTACTAAAGACACCTTTATACATTAACTCATGTGAGTTCCGAGAAGAATTCTTACACTTTACCCTAAAGACAGTTAAGCAGTAATTTAGCAAGAGTTTAGCAGCAATAATTCAATAACTATATGTGGTAAAGTTAATAAGAAGATAGAAAAGCATTTGATTCAAAACCACTGAAATGCAGGTAAGTAATTAGATTCAGAAAACATAGTAGAGACCTGAGATGGAATGGTGACTAGGGGTCAAGAATCAGTAATTCCAAAAGATATACTTTTCAGAAATGGTTACTATGGGATTGGACAATGCCAGTGAGTGTGATGAGTTTAGTTTAGTTTATTATTTGTATAGCGCCGCCTGGCCCTGGGGCATCCAGGCGCTTAGCAAGGTTACATAGTTGCACAAAATGGTACAAAGCAGGCAATATAATAATAAGGACATTGTACAATCAGTTTCTCATATAGGCATATTTGTATAGATATATACAGGCAGTTGAACACGGATTGGATATAAGCATTTGTGGGGTAGGGGCGTATGTGATGATCTAGCATTTTTAGACTTATTTGGCAAGCAGCCATGCTTTGGCTCCGTGTCTGAAGCGGTGAAAGGAAGGTTCAGCTCTGAGATTGGTGGGAAGGGAGTTCCAAAGTTTTGAGGCGAGCACAGTGAAGCTTGTACCGCCTGCTTTTTGGAGCTTAAATCTGGGGATGTTTAAGATCTGTGTTTGGGTTTATCTGGTTAGGCGAGATGAGGTGTGGAATGTGAAGTTGTTCGAAAGGTATCTAGGTGCCTGGTTAAATAGACACGTGTGTGACAGAGTGTTTTGTATTCGATTCTTTGAGGTATGGATAGCCATTGAGTGGAGCGTCAAGCGTTAGAGATGTGCTCGTGTTTGGGTATGTTCAATGCTAATCTTAGTGCTCTGGCTAGAATAGTACAGTTAAGGGGTCAAGAGGTAAGGTCTACTCGCATTAATGAGCTTACATGTGTAAGCAGTGGCGGAGGAGATGGCGTTATTTGTCTAGTCAGTGTGAGGGAGGAATCAAGATAAATCTTAGTGCGTTATTTTGGATAACTTGGAGCTTGTTGATGTTCCTTTGGCTGGTGCCCATGTATAGAGCGTTGCAGTAGTCGACTTTTGAAAGTACTAGTGCTCTGGCTAGCATAGTACAGTTAAGGGGTCAAGAGGTAAGGTCTACTCGCATTAATGAGCTTACATGTGTAAGCAGTGGCGGAGGAGATGGCGTTGATTTGTCTAGTCAATGTGAGGGAGGAATCGAGATAAATCCCCAGAGTTCCAAAAATTAGGGAAAGTTCAGGTAAGTAACTATCAATCCCACTATACTAGGGAAGGCTCAGGAGGTGATCCATAACCAGACCACCACCAATCCAAGTCCAGAAAGAGAAGGATAGGGCCAGGACTTTACGCACATGTAACCCTGTGGAGGAAGGTGAGTAAGGGGTGGGGGGTTGGGGAGGAAAACAGCTGTTAACTTACCCCCTCTTACTCCGATTTTCCCAGAGGCCCCTTCAGGGGTTCCAGAATCTGTTCCACGTACTTCTGAGCTTGGTGTGAGAAACCAAAGGGTGTCTTATCTACTAGATCCCGGGGATCGATCTCTCTCTCTCAGGTGGCCAGGGCACGGCCATCACGTTTTTTGGATCCAGACCCTGGGGCTGGACCAGTGCGGGAGGATCACCTGGGTGAGGCAACCGAAGGTAAAACGCCGTATTCCCCCGCTTTCCCGTTCCCATATCTCATCCTATTTTATAGGATTCTCTGATGTCCCAACTACCCGACGCCTCCTGCCTTCTGCACAAACACTGGGCCGAGGAAGAGGGTGACAGAGTAAAGAAGCTAGCCCTTACATATCTCATTGGACATGTCCCGCTAATCGGGTCAGACAAAGTCAGGCACTTGACATTAATCACATACATCTGATACCCATTAGCTCTCCCCACACGGATAAAAGGCGGAAAATAGAGACACACTCTGAGCAAGGTGGAACAAGAGAAGGAGCAGAACTTCCGGCACCAAAGCAGATCTACTGAAGCAGAGCGACCGATCAAGGGACTAGAGCAAAGGGTAAAGAAAACCTAAAGTTCCCTGCAGAAGGTTGTTGCCTCCGGGAGGCCGTGAGGGAGATGCAGAGGAAGCCAAATCGCAAACAAGAAGAAGATTGCATTGTGTTATAAGGGCACCAGCGACCCTCCCGAGTGAACAACAGAGTTGGGGGGCGAGGCCAAGCCTGTGGTATTAACCTTGACTCATGAACATATGGATGGAATTGAATCCTTGCATGTTAAAGTGGGTATGAATGCTGAATCCACCGTGAACCTTTTGCTGATATACCGACCACCTTCTAATTATCTGCTTCCCATTTTAAAGCCTAATTCGCGCTTCATACTTCTGGGAGATTTTAATTATTGGTTTGGTCACGTGGATGACCCTTTAGCAGCCGATTTGCAACAGGCACTCCTTGATCTGGGCTTTGAACAGAAAATGCATGTGCCGACTCACCCGATGGGTCACACTCTGGATTGGTTGTCTATTGCCAATGTTCTTTGTCAAGATATTAATATTTTACCCAGACCCTGGTCAGATCACACCTTCGTGCACTTCACCATTGCAGTTGCGTTCCCCTCCAAATGTAAGATGAAGACTTCTGGCACTATATTGGCTCAAACCTCTACTGGATCATGCAATTAACTTTGCAGACTCAGCTATCACGGAGGCAATGTCCATCGGCTTGACAGATAATATCGATCGCATTGCCAATTCCCTGGCTCCTCTGAAGCAACAAAAAAAACTCCTGGGACAATAAAAGTAAACTTTTGTTTTCCAGTGAGCTTCGAAAACACAACTCAACCACTCAGAAGTTGTTCTACAGTTGGAAATCTAATTCTCTGTGTCTGGGGTTGCTGTTGGTACTCTTGTTCAGAGGAGAATTGCCTAGCATTTCGGTGCTGGACTGCCCCAGGGCAGGACAAAGACTGATATGTTTGGGATATTTCTTCTCTGTGAAAGATAGTGCGCTAATGACTCTGGGTAAGTCTCTCGTAACCAGGACTAATGTCTGGCAGAGGGACTCCCAGGAACCCCCCCAACCGCTTGTTAATTTGGAAATCTAATTCTTGCCCTTCTTCTTTGGCACTCTAGAAATCCGCTGCTAAAGCTTATAAGCTAGCGATAGTGGATGCAAAGAAGAGTTTTCATGACTCCAGAATTCAAAAGGCAAATTCTGACGTCGAGGAACTTTTTAGAATATTAAAAGAACACAAGCCTATGCCGCCGCCATTGGCTCTTTCTCTAACAAAGAATGCAAATTGGTATCAGCAGATTCAAGACACAATGCAAAACAAACTAATAGGCATTAGAGAAGATATTGCCTCGAAGAAAGATTTCCGTACCATCTCCGGAAGGTAGCAGGCTTAAGCCCTTTGTCAGATGCTCTTCGATTCCGTTATTTAACTTCCGCCCTACTTCGGTGGAGGTACTCTCGAAGATGGTTGTGCAACTGAAGGCAACCAGTTGTCAGGGTGATCCATGTTCATCTTTGATCATTAAGTCCTGCCCCCCGGCACTTCTGGGGGCGATCTGTAAATTTGTGAATTCTTCCTTGCTAGAGGGTCATGTCCCTGACAATCTAAAACAAGCCTGGGTTACCCCCATTTTGAAAAAAACCTGGGCTTGCCTTGGACAACCAGCCGAATTAAAGGCCCATAACAAATACGCCTTTTTTGTTAAAAATTCTACACCGTGTTGCCTATTCTCAGATCTCTCAGCATTTGAACCAGTTCCCTATCCTGAACCGTTATCAATCAGGTTTTAGACCGGGTTAAGGGACCGAGACTTCCCTATTGGAACTGAAATCTAGACTTCTTGGGCACATGAATAAAGGGGTGATTTCCCTTGTAGTTTCTCTGGACCCATCAGCTGTGTTTGATGTGGTCGACCACTCCCTTCCTGTAGGCAGAATGGTCGAGGTGACCAACTTCTCTCCTTCTTATGGCGTTATGGATTCGATCTTATTTAGAAAATGGGCAAAGCAGGGTCTGTCTTGAAGAGGCGGCATCCTCTCCTATTCCAGTGCTTGTTGGGGTATCACAGGGTGCGAGTTCATCCCCTTGCTTTTACAACATCATTATGGTCCCCTTCTTTGCATTTCTTGAGCAGGAAGGAGTTTTATTCTCTAACTACACTGATGATAATCATTGTATCATCCAGTTAACAGGCATCCATACCCAAGATGAATTAGAACTTAATAGAATCTTTGAAAAAAAGAAGTTTGCAACCAAAAAAAGCCATGTCCCTGGCGACAGCTTATTGTAATGTGGTGTCTTATTTAATGATGAATAGTTGTCTGCACGAGTGATCCTCAAATCCTTGTGTGGCTGCTACACAGAAACAACTGAACAATATATTGATATGAGGGATGACAATGCATTACTTACCGTAAAAGCATTTCTGATGGTTGTATCTGCTTAGATTCACATGCTGTGCATAGGTCCGACATCCAGTGGTCACTGCGGAGTATTGCATTTTGTTTTTCGTAGTCGAAAAAGGGGACGTCGACAAGGCGTGTCTGTAACACTATCCCTATAGTGACGTGCGTTGTACCCACAATCCCTCACGCGTCGAGGTCCCTCTGTTTGTATTTTTCTGCCCTGAGGGAGCCTTCTAGACGTGAGTGAGTACAGAAAAGAGAGAAATATAGAAAAGGATGTCTGTGTTCCTTCCATCCGAGCGGGGAGGAAGGGTGGGCGCATGTGAATCTAAGCAGATACAACCATCAGAAATGCTTTTACGGTAAGTAATGCATTGTCTTCTGATGTTTGTTAATCTGCTTAGAATCACATGCTGTGCATAGACTAGCGAGCAGTACCCGGAGTTGGCGGTGAGTTATGAGAAGGAACAGTAGAGAACAGATGTCTTAATACTGCCTGTCCCACCTGGGAGTCAGATCTAGAGTGTGCATCTAGACAGTAGTGTTTTGTAAAGGTGTGCACAGAACTCCAGGTAGCCGCTTTGCAGATGGACTCAAGGGGAACATTTGCAATGAACGCTATGGAAGCCCCAGTGCCTCGAGTGGAATGTGCTCTTGGCTTGAAGGGTAGTTCTCTCTTAGCAAGAGTGTAACAGAGAGTGATGCATTGAACAATCCATCTAGATATAGTGGACTTTGAAACTGCATCTCCTTCTCTTCCTGCTGCCACAGAGACAAAGAACTGATTAGTCTTTCTCAGTGGTCTGGTTCTTTCCATGTAGAACATGACAGCTCTGCGTACATCTAGAGTATGCAGACTTTTTTCTCCCAAGCTGGAAGGGTTTTGAAAGAACGTTGGTAGTTCTATTGACTGGTTTACATGAAATTTCGAGATGAATTTTGGTGCAAACCTTGGGTGTGTGCGTAGAACCACCTTATCCTTGTGAACTGTTACGAAGGGGTCTAGTACAGAAAGAGCCTGTAGTTCACTTACTCTCCTAATGGAGGTGATAGCTATTAGGAAAGCAGTCTTAAGAGTGAGGTCTTTAAGAGTTGCCTTGTGCATGGGTTCGAAAGGAGAGCCCATGAGTCTAGAAAGTACCACATTTAAGTCCCATCCGGGAGCTGGGTTAGCTATCGGAGGGTGTATTCTCTTTACCCCCTCCATGAAGGCCTTGATAACTGGTATCTTCCACCATGACACTTTAAGTTGGGAAGTGGTGTATGCAGAAAGTGCCGCTAGGTGGACTTTAATGGAATTGAACACTAGACCTGAATCCAGTAAATGGGTCAAGTACAGAACAATGTTAGTGGGAGAGCAGTCAACCGGGTTGATGCTCTTACCTCTACACCAGATGACAAATCTTTTCCACTTGCTAGAATAGCAGTGGCGAGTATTAGGTTTTCTGGCTTCCCAGAGGATGTCCATACATCTCTGCGGGAGTTGTAAATGTCCAAATTTTATGATCTCAAGAGCCAGGCTGCTAAGTTCATGGTCTGAGGGCATGGATGCAGTGTCCTGCCCTTGTCCTGTGACAGCATGTTGTACGGGCAGGGAAGTTTCACTGGGGGAGATAGGGACATCTCCATCAAGTGAGCGAACCATGGCTGCCGGGCCCACATTGGGGCCACTAGTATCATGGTAACCTGCTCCTGGTGCATCTTGTGCACCACTTTGTTGAGAAGGGGAGTCGGGGGAAAGGCGTAAACAAATTTCCCTGACCATTGAATCGACAGACCGTTCCCCTTGGACTGGTTCTGGGGGTACGTGGAGGCGTAACCTTGGCATTGTGAGTTCTCCATAGTTGCGAACAGGTCTATTTCCGGGAATCCCCATTGCGTGAAGACGTCTAAGACGATGTCTTCGTGCAATTGCCATTCGTACTCTTCGGGCAGGGGGAAGTCTCTGCTGAGTTTGTCTGCTAGCAGATTGAGTTCCCCTGGTACATGTTGTGATAGTAGGAACATGTTGTGTTTGAGAGCCCACTTCCATATTTCTGGGACAGCTTGGACAGTCCTAGATAGTGTGTGCCCCCTTGCTTGTTGAGGTAGTACATGGCTGTGGTGCTGTCTGTGAGGACCATCACTGTCTTTCCTTGTAGGTGTTCCTGAAAGGCTTTCAGTGCCTTGAACACCGCTAGTAGTTCCAGCAGGTTTATATGCTTGGATGCTAAGCTCGGAGTCCACGGCCGTGAGCAGTCTGATGGGATAAGTGAGCCCCCCATCCTGTGAGTGATGCGTCTGTGGTTAGAGTGGCTTCCACTGCGGGTGTGGCAAAAGTTTTCCCTAATAACAGGTTTTCTTTTGTCCACCACCGTAGCGAGAGAACCAAGGCCTGCGAGACCACCACTAGATCGTCCCATTGTCCGCTGGCCTGACACCACTGGCTGTAGAGCCACTCTTGCATTGGGCGCATGCGCAGGTGCGCGTGAGGTACCAAATAAATGCATGACACCATCATCCCTAGCAAGCGCATTGCTTTGCGTACCGTCACCTCTCGACCTGCCACATAGTGGGGGATCTGAAACAGCAGTTTTGGACCCTCTCGTTGGAGGGGAAGACGAGGCCGTCCTTTGTTCGAATTAGAGCCCCTAGGAATTGTTTGATTTGGCTGGGGTTTAAGCTGGACTTCTTTTCGTTGATGGAGAAGCCCAGTTGGGACAAAAGGTCTACGGTCTTTTGGGTATTGGAGAAGCATGTTTCGTAAGAATCCCCTGTTATGAGCCAGTCGTCGAGGTAAGGGTATACCGGGATGGATAACCTGCGCAGGTGGGCCGCTGCCACTGCCAGTACTTTCGTGAATACCCTTGGTGCAGATGCTATCCCGAAGGGTAGTACTCTGAACTGGTAGTGTTTGTTCTCGAACCTGAGGTATTTTCTGTGCGCTGGCAACATTAAAATATGAAAGTATACATCTTTCATGTCTAGTGTTGTCATGTAATCCCCTTGTGATAACAGTGGGATTACTTCCTGCAAGGTCACCATACGAAACTTTCGGGGTTTGACAAACTTGTTCGCTGGGCGCAGATCTAATACAGGGTGCATGGTTAAGTCCTTTTTGGGTACAAGGAAGTACACTGAATAAATACCTTCTGTTACCTGAGATAGGGGGACAGCCTCTATAGCTTCTTTTTTCAGTAGCTCTTCTACTTCTTGAAGAAGAATGGTGAGGTGTTCCGGTGTCATGCGTCGGTTCCGTGGGGGTCTGTACTTCGGGGAACCGTTGAATTCGATGCAGTATCCGTGGGCTATGGTGGATAATACCCAGTGGTCTGACGATATTCCCTCCCATGCTGATAGGTACGATGTTAGCCGGCCCCCGACCGGTGATGCATGGGAGGGGACCCGAATCTTCGGGTCATTTGTTGGTATTGGGCGGGGAACCTTTGGGGCTGGAGCCGCAACCTCTTCCTTTGCCACGGCGTTGGCCTCTTTGACTGAACTGGGTGTTGTTACCCTGGTTAGAGGGCCAGTTGGTAGCAGAGTAAAATTGCTGTTGGTTTTGCTGCTGGCGTTGGCCACGAAAGGAGCGTCTATTGCCATAGCCGCGTCTGTTAGGGGGCCTAGAAATTTGGTCAAGAGTCTTGATGGTATCAAACTCTTTCTTCGCATGTTCTAGGGCCTCATCAACTGCTTTCCTAAACAGATGTGTTTGTTCTATGGGCTTATTTATCAGGGAAGCCTGGGTTTCCGGCTTAAATCCCGAATTGCGCAGCCAGACATGGCGTTTGAGAAGTATTCCCTGAACCAGGGAACGGCCAGCCGTCTCTGCAGCATCTAAGGAGTTCTTTACGATGCCCTGGTTTACAAGAGTTCCCTCTGAGATTATAGGTAACAGGCGTGAACGCAGGGGTTCTGGTGTGTCCTCTGCTTCGCTGCGCAGCTTGCTCCACTGTGCATCTGCGTAGCTAGCTAGTAGGGAATTGTTATTTGCAATCCTAGTTGAGAAGGCGGCGGAGGTCGTGATTCTCTTCCCAAGTGCATAGAGCTTCTTGCCCTCTTTGTCAGGTGGTGCCTCACTAGTGGATAGTGGTACCCCCGCTCTTTTTCTTGTATTAGTAACTACGAGGGAGTCCGGAATAGAATGTCCTCTGATGTACAAAGGGTCAGAGGACGAAGGGCTGAAGAGCTTTTCTATCCGAGGGTTGACCCCTCTGACTAAGGCAGGATTGGAAAGGGAAGGAGTTATTCTTCTCTTTATAGAAGCCAGGAGCGGAATAGACTGACTTACAGGGGCTTTTTCTTTAATAACTTTCTCTACAAAGTCTATGTCAGGAAGAGTTTCCCCTGTGTCTATTTCAAAATGCGCTGCTGCCTTGCGCAATAGTGCATTAAGTGAAGGTTGCTCATCTATGGGAGAGGTGTTTCCAATAGGTAAATCCTTGGGAGGAGAAGGGTGAAAGACATCAGGGTCTGAGTGCACTGATGGGGATTGCCAAGGCTGCACTGATGGGGATTGCCAGGGCTGCGAGGTAGCTGTATCTTCTTCAAAAGCTCCTGCACTAGTGTAAGGATCTTCTTCAAACCCCTCTTCCTCATGTTCTTCCTCTCCACCCAAACACTCCTCATCTTCCTGGAGGTATTGCTCCTCTTCAGTGAGGTCATATATGTCTGTAGAAGGGGGAAACAGCCTCGGAATCTTGACCCTAGGGTCATCCTGGGGCCATTCTCTTGGTCTTTTGTGTGTGGGTGGGTTTTGGCTTCCCAAAAACCTTTCCATTTTCTCCATACAAGAATGGAGTCTTTCAAGGGTCTCATGGGGGACCCCTGAATAGTCTAGAGGGGGGAAATCAGTGTTTTCACCTTCAAAACGCTTAGAACGCTCCCACAACGTCGAGGAAAGGTTTCCGTCGCCCTCTGAAAAGCCCTCCGGTAGTTCAGAAGTGCCCTTAGATGAAGGCAGTTTCTGGCTACTCTTGTGCTTTTTCGGCGTTTCTATAGCTTTTTGTGCGGTATTCGACGTTTGTTTCGTCGTCCGCTTACGTTTTTCTTCGGAAACAATTCTCGCCAGGCTCTCGACAACGAGTTTGTCAGTAGAGGGCTCTGGTGTCGACGTTGCCTGTGTTACGTGTTGTTCCTCGACGGCCGCTCTATGGAGCGTTACGTCGGATGATTTTGAGGTAGCGCCCGTGTTTGATGAAAGCCCAATCGCTGGTCGCGGCTGCGTTTGCGGGTGGGGCTTGAGGCCCTTACGGTCTGAGGTAGACGCCGGAGTGCCCTGCGTCCCCTTCGGCGCTGATGGATCCTTCGTCTTCGACGAAGAAGAGCCGTGGGTTGTGTGCTTAGGCCTATGGGGTCTATGTGCGTCCTTGTCGCCGGGGTGTTCATCCCCATAAGCAGGGCGTGAGCTGAGCCCGTCGGGGCCGGGGACGGACGTCGAGGAGCGCGAGCGCTCCTTCTGGGGGTTAATGACTTCCATACGGACGTCGAGTTATCACCCTCCTCGTCACTTTCTGTAACAGCGGCGGCGGGTGAGGAAACTGACTTCGACATAGCGTAGTCCGCCCACCTCTTAACTTTTCGTTCTTTAAGAGTTCTTGGTTTCAAGAGCTTACAGGCCGCGCAGCTGTCCTCCTTATGATCGAGGGGCAAGCAACGATTACAGAGCTTGTGTTTATCCTTCCAAGTGTATTTGCCCCTACAGCGTGGGCAAAACTTAAAAGGGGTCCTCTCCATAGCTGAGGCAATAATAACTGGTGATAACAACCCCAAAGGAAAGATAGGGGAGAAAGAAAGACATTCTCAAAGAGAAGATAAAAGTTCGAACCCCCACTCTCCCTAATGTATGTTGGCCGGCGAGGCCAGGCCACGTGTTCGGCAGCGCCGAAGGATCTCCTCCGTCTCTTCCCCTCCGTCGAAAACTTGCTCGGCGGAGAAACAGCTTCACAGCTAACGTCGAGGGGAGGGATCTTTAACAATATAATAAGTATAATTAAGGACCGAGGTCCGTAGTAAGTATTTGCAATGTCTCTCTAGGAGCTCCGCGTAAGGTGACCAGAAGCTGGGCGGAAAAAAACAATCTGAGGGACCTCGACGCGTGAGGGATTGTGGGTACAACGCACGTCACTATAGGGATAATGTTACAGACACGCCTTGTCGACGTCCCCTTTTTCGACTACGAAAAACAAAATGCAATACTCGGCAGTGACCACTGGATGTCGGACCTATGCACAGCATGTGATTCTAAGCAGATTAACAAACATCAGAAAAAGTGTTACTCAAATGCGCCAACTGCAAGTTAGATTTGTTGCGGTGAGTCTTCAAAAAATAAATGGCCGCTATAATGTTACGCAACGCGGTGACGTCATCACGTGGCGCGCAGCGCGATGACGTCATTGCGCCTCGCGCGAGGTATAAATACAGCATTGTGCAGCAGAATTGATGTGAAAGCATCCGGCAGCATTCTGCACAGGACCAGAAAGGACGTTCATTTAAGGACCATAAACCAATTAGAAACTGAGGTAATATTACTTCGACCCTAACTAGCAGCATAAATGTTGGAAAGACAACTTTTCCAAGCCTTTTTTCTATTTGAGTTCTCTGATCTGGGAAAACCTTCCCATTTCTAAAAAAAAAAGCCTTCTCTATTTAACAGAACCAATGACCGCCTGTAAACTGACTGCATTAAATCACCATAAAAAGAAACAGAGTATCGGCAAAAAAATTGTATTTAATCAAGAAGTACTTGGTAAAAGTGCACGCACCAAACACAAGGGGTGCATGAAGGAACATAATAGGGTGAGTCGAGAAATGATGCATTATTCTATAAAATCAAGATATTTATATTTAAACAATATTTCTGACTAATTTTTTCTTTTATTCTTCTTTTTCCTTTTCTTTGTTTTTTCAAAACAATGCGTATTAATGCAGAACTTGCTCTCCTGATGAACCATTGTAAACTAACAATGGGGAAAACACGTGTCGAGTAGGAACTAGAGTAGGAACTAAGATAACTTGACAAAAAACTCTGTTGACAGCAAAATTTCTTCTTTATTTTTGAGTGTGCAGAAAACACTTGTATTGAACAACATAAACATGTAATGGTAACATGTGAGAACTTATAATAAATCATATTACGGAAATCTACATTGAAGACTTTCTTTGTTAACTGGATTATTTTTTGAAGACTCACCGCAACAAATCTAACTTGCAGTTGGCGCATTTGAGTAACACTTTATCCCTCATAGCAATATATTGTTCAGTTAATAGAATCTTTGGCTTGATGGAGAAATGGATTATGGGCAACAATCTTGCCTTGAAGAGAGGAAAAATAGAGCTCATGATCGTAGGTAGCTCGGCCACATTAGCTAAACTGGAATCTGCCTACAAGTCTTTTTTACTTGGGGATACCAAAATCGGGCCACAATCTAAATTAAACATTTTGGGAGTCGTCTTGGGTCAGTTTCTGAACATGAAGGCTTATGTGGGCAGCATTGTCTCGGGAGCAGTCCACTTTGTCAAACTACTGTTGCATCTTAGACCATTCATCTCCCAAGTAAATGCAGAATCGATTACAAGAGCAATTATAGGGTCTAAAATCGATTGTTGTAGTAGCCTTTTAGTTGGACTTGGAAAGGTAGACACCAATGGACTTCAAGTCATACAGAATGGGGCAGTCAGAGTGGTCATCGGCTTATCTCGCCTTCACCATGTCTCTAAAGCCAGACGTTCTTTGCACTGGCTTCCTGTAGAGGCACGAGCCAGGTTTAGACTGTTGGTTATTACTTTTAAATGCAGACAGTGTCTTATGCCACCTTACCTGCAAGACCTTATCATAGAGAAGGTCGACGGCAGGACTCTTAGGTCCGGTAATCATAATGACCGTTTTCTCCCCATAAGTAGAACGAAGAAAGTAGAAAATTGAGTCTTTTACATGGCGGCAACCAAGTCTTGGAACCGGTTACCTTTAGCTCTCCGAAGTCAGACCTCCTTAATGGTCTTTAAGAAAGGACTGAAGACCTGGCTGTTTTCTTGAATAGCGCATGAGAGGCATATGACGTTGTATGGTTAGCCTAGTCTGGAGCGTCTCTAGTTTTTCTGTTTTTCTGTTATTTTGCCTTGTCTGCACCCTAATGCCTGAGGTTCAAAGGCTGCGCATTACAAATATTTTAAAGTAAAGTAAAAGTAAAGTGAATTAAAACCATAAAGACAAGAAAGGAATGCACACAGCCGGTGAGTTGGCGAGCGACGTGAAAGGCTGGTGTGTGCTAAGGAGAGATTGAAGTTGCAACAGTACATCTCATGATTGAAGGCTGCATGCGCGTGGATGAGACGAGAAGGAAGGCAGACCTGTGGTGAAGTTTAACATTACTGATAACTGTGAAGCCAGTAATACTGAGTAGCGGAGTGGTCTGGGGAAAGGAAGTAGCCCACTCGAAAGTCTCAGTTAAAGGTGAAATCTTTTGTTATAAAGCGAGCAAGTGAATAAACTTTAAAATGCGTAATGGTCTGCGTAGGTCTGCGTAATGGTCAAGATTAACCCCAGCAAAAGGGGACGTGAAGAGCTGAATGTTGAACTTTTGTGCATCTGATACTGAACTACCCAGACCACGAAACAGTGGGGCAAATAACACACGCGCGTGCAGCCTTCAATGTGAGCTGAACAGAAAGTCCAAGTGGTCCTGCAAAGGTCTATAGTAAAAGCCTCACACTTTTCAACGTCTTCGACACCAGGAAAAGTTCTGAGCCCGACTGAGGGAGACCTGAAGTGTGATAGGTTGGGGGAGGGGAACCCCTAAATAATGTGAATTATGCTTGGGGAAGGGAACCCCTGCAAGTGCTGCGATTGCGAGGTCCGAGGCCGACTGAGGGAAACCTGCTTGAACTTTTGATGAACTGTGAAAGAACTTTTGAAAGCTGGAATTGGTGACTTTAACGTGGAAGGCCAGGCAGGCCGCAATACACGTTTTGAACTGCCTTTGTTTTGAGAACCTGAGCCAGAGTGTGTCATCCTGCCTACAGGGGCTGCCTTATTCCGAGCTGTCCAACGTGGGGAGGAGAGCTGACTCAGCCACTTACTATTTTTTCCTTTTTTTAAACACTGTCATTTTAAAATATGAAACACAACACAATCATCAATTAACATCTGCAGGTTATATCTTAAACCAATCAAATGAATCTTCCTACTAAGCATAAACAAATTCCATTCTTTACTATGAAGTCATAACAGAGAATCATCAACTATAACTAACCCATTGCAATATTACTATATATAAGTGAATGAAAACATCACAAAACACACAAAATATATAGACAAAAACTCAAATTACAAATTATTTTCCTATTCATTCATGTCTTCCCAAACCACATTTTCACCCAATTCATCCAACTGTTATGACAGATGAGCCCCAATTATACAATTCATTGAACGGCCCCCGTATCGACAAATATTCGTCCTCTAGTTTCTGTTTTTGTAGCACAAGTTTCTCATAACTGGACAGAGTCTGCAGATCAGACAACTATCCCTTCACTTTTTGCTTTTTCCTTGTTTTCCAGACCCTTAAGATTTGCTTTGCGGCCACCACCAACACCTATTTATCAAGCTACCATAGTCTCGAGTTACTTTGCATCTCTCAGCATCTGAGAGCAGGATTACTGAATAAGATGATCAAGGAAACACTATCCCCAAAATTATGTCAAGCCTGTCCAAAACTACCCTCCAAAACTCCATCACTCTTGGGCATTCCCACATCATGTGTAATAAGGTAACCACCCCCCCCCCCGTCACATCCCCAGCAAGATTTCTCATTTGTCATACCTAAATCAAGCATCCGTACTTCTAACACTGACTTTTCTTTTCATACATATTCCCCATTACACATTTCGTATAAGATATAGGGCAGGCATTATATTTTGTTAGTATAGACCATTTCCATTTGACAGAGATTGACTAGGACTGTGTTTACTTTATTATTTGATGGTAGAGACTACTCCCATCATAGCTATAGGGAAAAGCAGGTGTTGCTCCAAACCCCGAAAACTGAATAAATGTTTTGAAATTGTACCTCTTGTGTCAGTGTCATACTTGAGATACCATGCCTCCCTTACATAGGTCTAGTCCAGGCAGGCCCATGGGTCATGAATGGAGAAGTCGGTTCCAGATGCAGAATTTAGTTTTGGTTAGTCGTGGTACCGTTGAGCTGATCACCCTTGCGACGGAACAGAGAAGACTTCTGCAGTTTAGACGACCTCAGGAAACCTCCAGGGAGCGAAGAAGATGGGTTGCCAGGGGAGTTATCACAATCAGGCAGCGACAGGCAATCTTCGGCTGAACAAAGGAGCGGGTCTGGCCCAGCTTCCGTAGTTACTAGAATGCTGAAAATGCAGGAGCAGGCATCTTGTACCACAAGTTGAAGATCCTCTAGGTTCCATGACTGCAGCGAGGTAGCCCAGGAGATAGCTGGTCAGGTCACCGGGTGGTCCAAGAACTCTTCCAAAGGCTAAGCAGGCATGGACCCTGGAGCAGGGGTTGAAACTGGTTGTTCCCATCGGGCAGAAGGGTCAATGCACAGATGAGGGCCTTCTTGAGATTAGGATAGAGGAACGGCACTTGGCTGAAGGCGATGCTGGTAAGGTGAAACTGTCATCCTTGGGTTTTTCAGCGGCTGCACTTAATCGTATGGGCTCCAACAATGATCTATCAAATGGCAGCAAGAGTCCTCTTACCCAAGACTTACACTGGAAGCACACCCAGTTACACAAATGATAAGGATTGGTAGTGGTTATCCAAATAAGCATAGCCACTGGCCACACATCCTCCCTGCTACAGGCATTCATGGGCTAGGATGTGTACTGGGACCTGACCATCCCAGCTGCCACATCCGGCCACACACACAGACCGCCACTTTGCCTGGGAAAGCAGAAGCTTTGCCCGGGAAAAGGTATTCCATATATGGCGATTCTGGACTTGAGAGAGCAGGAAGAAGGCCAAAGGACAACATGGCCAAACAAGAGGTGAAAATCTCATGGCACCGTTATTTTAGAGTATATGGTACTCTTTATGGCACTAAGTGGTAAAGTGCAAAAGTGCACAAGTAAAAAGCCAAAAACACAGTAGAAAAAAAAACGCTGCCCAGCCCATCCTGAACACATTGCATTTGTAACCACAAAATTACAAAAGAAAAAAGGTAAAAGGATACAAAGTATCCCAACCACACCTCACTATAAGGAGATGCGTGCAGTTTAAAAAAATATAAGAAATCCACAAAGGAAGACATAGTCCGGCGATACAGCAGCTCTGGTCTCCATCAGCAACATTTCTGGAATGGATTATCACCTGGCTGACCGTGGATGGAGCTGCAAGAAGAACTCTGCGAAGACTTGCATGATGTTGAAGGAATCTATATCATCACTGCGCCGATGAAAATGTCGATTCCAGAAGCGGTGCAGTGATCAGATAGATCACCTCCCCCCAATAATCCAGCCCCCACCCCACTTACCTTTACTGCGGCGCACATCTGTGTGCCGCCGCCATCTCCCTTGTACCCCTTCAGCGTCAGTTCCTTCCACTTATGAGAGGCGGTGCTGATGCCGCAGGGTTCTTTTAAAAATATATTTTCCCGTTCCCCCGCTTACCATAATGGTAAGCAGGGGACACCCCTGCAGCCCCTGACTCACATTACTGCGTCCTAGGAGAGCAGGGGACACCCCCGCTCCACTTGGGCGCAGTAATGGGAGTCAGCATACTCTAAAATGCTGACACTCCAATAAAATCGTAGTCAGCATTTTAGAGTCACAGTTTTTGTAGGGGTCCTGTTGAGAATCTATATTGTCACTGCGCGGCGCAGCGATCAGATAGATCACCCCCCCTATAGTCCAACCCCCACCCCACTTACCTTTACCGCGGCACACTTCTGTGTGCGCCGCCGTCTCCCTTTTACCTCTGCAGCGTCAGTTCCTCCCACTTACGTGGGGTGGTGCTGACGCCACAGGGTCCTTAAAAAAAAAAAAAAAAAATACAGGTGTTTTTCTGTCACCAAAGTCAAACGGTAAATTGGAAGTAGATGTATTTAAAATAATATTGCAGTCAGACTGGTGCCCTAGAGTTTGAAATCTCAGGCAGCCACCTGCAATCTTTGATGGAAACAGCGGGTCTGCAAGTGTATGGGAGTACCAGTTTTCATGAATGCGTGGAGACATGTTGTTGCAAAGTCAGAATGTATTTGCATTCTGAGTGAAGGTCACTTGATTTGCTTTTTTGGTTGCAAGCTCAGTAGGCCCATGCATCCGACTGAACCCATAAGGGTCAATTGTTTTTTGACCTTGAGCAAAAGGCAAAATTCATTAGGAATGCAGGGAATGAAAGTTTGCAAAAAATACCATTTGATAAGGTTATGCATTCAAAACGTTTGTAAGGCACATGTAATATCAGTTCAAGAAGAATCTTTGGTGCAAGCACATTGCTGTCTGAGACAAGGGAGACGGTGAATATCGTGTAAGTTTGATTTTGACGACTCTACACCGGAACGAGATTTACTTGTCTATTACCTGAAGTACTATCTTTGTGTGTACTTGTCTTTTTTTTTTTTGTTGTGGAGAGTGCAGATTCTCGGCGTTTGTAGGCTATCACTAGATTCACCCATGTTCAACGCTAATATTTCTTTAAAATGTCATGTATGACCACATCGATTTGTGTATCAGTTGCCATGTTTTTTTTGTCTTTTTTGAAATGGTTTGCTAAAGGTTGGATATTGATACGTATTTTCTGTTATGTTTTCCAAATAGCTACATCCTGCCTTACTGCGATTGCCATAGATTCCAGATGCCAAGTGATGGATTTTTCTCACGATAGATGCACATACTCGTCACCGGCTGCCTAACCGTGACTGTTTTGTGAGACGATCGCGCAGGCCCCATTTGTCCGTTTGCTGCAGTGGCCATTAGGAGTAACATAATATCTTTTATGGTGGTCTAGGCATAGTTCATGCCGACGTCTTGGAATTCACTGTGCGACAGAAGCGGTTGCTTTATCGAAAACAAATACTTTGTGTTTATGGAAAAGACAACTTGTGCCTCACGAATAACATTTTCGATGACGACCGAAGAAACAAAGTTACTATTTGATTGAACATGGGAATAGTCCGATGGTCTCGGACAGTTTAATGTGAAATAAAAGTACTTTACAAATTGTAAAGTGTTAATGTTTTCTTTTAAAAACCAGTTTATTACTTCAAAATGTGACGTGTTACGTTGTACGTCGCTGTGTGTTAATTTTCAGGTTCTGCGTCATGGCACATAGGTGCTTATGGGTGATTTTGGCTACGCTGGAGAGGAACGTCATCCAAAAAAGGTGTAGAATATCATTAGGGTTGGTTATGTGACGAGATGTGGGAGTGTTTTCGTATTTGACAAGTGTTGTAATGTAGTTAAAAAACAAATAGCAGTATATCTTTACTGACTGGGGGGTAGGCTGTAGCCATGGGGTTAGGCAGAATGTCGGGGTCATGGTATAAGGTCATGATCCGCACAATGTGGCTACTGGCCATGACCAGAAGGGAGAAACGATAGGATTAAAGTGCCCACGTCCACCTGGGACTGGATTTGTGGTAAAGTTGATCGACATTAGGATACATTTGAAAGGGAAGAAAAAAGTGCTTGTGGTAATATGTTAACAGTGTTTCCTTTTTGCTTTTTACAGGCTGCCATGGAAAGCGAAAAAGGGCCCTGTATGGAACTCCCTTTCTATGGTGGCCATCTTGGAAAAGGATTTTGTTTCCTAACCCGGGACACCACAGGCGTCCCGGTTTAGGACGAAAAATCCTCTTTTTTAGTAGCACAGGTTACTGCTTTGGAAGTCTAGATTGTTAATGGTATTCATCCCCCATTTTAGGGGTCGAAGGGGGGTAATGATCCAGAGATCGTGTTATGCACTCTCGCTTCGATTGGGCTGATAACTTGGCCTGCTGGCTCTTTATTCACCGTTCCAGTCCCTGGAACGGAGGATGAAGGGTACAATATTCCCATTAGCATAACACAAACTGCAAATGGAAATGTTGGAAAATCTGATTGCGCCTATGCACTTTACTGAGAAATATAAAGTTGATGGAGTCTATGCGATTTCTTTTTATTTATATTTTTTTACTGTGAAAGGTGGTTCTTAAAGGAACATTTATTTTGTTTACGGATGGCTTTTTTTTTGGAAGAACAGCTAAGAAGGAAAGTTGCGGACGGAAATGAGAAAAGAGGCACCAAACAGTAATATGGAGGGGTAGGTGGATGTAATATGGAGGGGTAGGTGGATGGGGGAAAATGATGTGCGTGTGTTATTTGTAAGGTAGGGGCACTGTTTTTCATGCTCCTTCATTACAGCAGTGGTGCTGTTTCTTGGGGAGGAGGGATGGCCTTAGCTCATGTCGTTTTCAGATAAATAGTACTTTTGCTAAAAGTATGTACTGTGTACTACATTGTTAATGGCCGAGTACGAATAGGTGTTGGAGCTGTGCAAGGGAAATGGTGAAGTTGCAAGTTCCTACATCAGTAAAAAATGTAGTTCCACACTGTCCACGAGGCATAGAGCTTATTGTTAAGTGTGTACGGATTCTCGGACACGTCACCGTGCTGTGTGCCAGTATATGGTCATGTGGCATTCTCCGGAAGGTGTGCAATGAAGTCAGATGTTCGTTTACATTATGGTTATGTGCCACTACTAGAAACCTATGACCTTCAGTAAAAAAACGTTGTTAAAGGGCCGTTATGGTTAAGTTGCGCTACTAAAAACCTATGAAATTCACTAAAAAAAACTTTAACGGGACGTTATGGTTCCAAGTAAAACCGAAAAACCCTTGAAATTCGCCAGTTATGGTAAGCTAAGCAACCATAACTCGCGCTACCAATGTGCACTGCTAAGACTAACACCCAGGACATCAAAGATGACATCACAAATGTCATTGATGACAGCACATGTCTGGCTCCTCCTTTTTTCCTTTACTGACATATCTAGGCCACATGGTTTTCTTCAGTAACAGTCAGGAATTAAAAATTGAAAAGGTACTATATTTGTAGCCTTATCCTTCAAGTATGTTATTACAGTAATTCCCTTAGGGTCCAGTCAAATCATGTGATACATATGCATAGGGTAAGTAGCAGCTTTGAATCAGAGCAATCATTTCTCTGGATAAAGGTAATCAGTTAGGTTATGAACACTTTCTGCTACTACTGCTTTTTTCCTTACTTCAATTTCCTTGTCTATACTCATATTTGTATGTGTTGTTGTCTCTTTGTGTTTTGTCTATAATAATGCAATTATTAGGTAAGTGGGTTTTATTACCTACTTATGATGTGTTTCACAGTACGCAAAACTCTAATAAGAAAACAGTTATCATTTCACTATTCAACATGGCAAGCTTATGAATATTGAACCTCCATCATGTATGCTGCACACAATGCCTATGCTTCGACATGAGTAGCTTAGTATACTGGATATAACTTCATAATAGAATGCTATTTATATCAATGCATTGCTTAATGCACTAATTAGCACTTGATATTTATTGCAATGATCCTTGACGCTTTTTGGTCAACATTATAATAAGAATACCTTCTACAGAGTTTTCATGAAAAGTAAATGCACAGTGATGTCATCAATGACATGTGTGATGTCATCTTTGATGTCCTGGGTATTAGTCTTGTTAGCAGTGCACAGTGGTGGCGTGAGTTATGGTTGCTTAGCTTACCATAACTGGCGAATTTCAAGGGGTTTTCAGTTTTACTTGGAACCATAACGTCCCTTTAACAAAGTTTTCTTTACTGATATATATATATATTTTTTTTCCTGTTCCCCCGCTTACCATAATGGTAAGCGGGGGACACCCCCGAATCCCATTACTGCGACCAAGGAGAGCGTTGGAGCAAAGTAATGGGAATCGGCATACTCTAAAATGCTGACAGCGCAGTCAGTATTTTAGAGTCGCAGTTTTTGTAGGTTTCCTGTTGAAGGACCCACAGGACACTTAAATCACGACGAGCCATTGAACTGACCTACATATGGTTTGCGGGCACATGGAGGCGGTACACGTCCCTACCTCTGCTTCTGTGTGTCTGTCAGATCAACATCTCTGCACGCATCCACCAAGTCTCCTCCTCTTGGTAGAGAGAAGAAGCAGCAGCCCCAGTCCCCCAATGATGATGCACTGCACAGTTCCCAGCCCCACACAGCATGACATCCTATTACCAAGAGAAGTCCCCAATTCGGATGATGTGCTTTAGGTAATGGGCCAGGACTCCTCTAGCAGTACAACCTCATCAATGCAGGACTCGGAATTTGTTAGGCTCATCAGTTCAAGTGAAGGTCTTATATACGATGTGAAGAGTGGAGCTTCGCCATGCAGTGGATTGGCCTTGGCCATTGAATGTTTCAGCACTAGTCTTCTGGCATCTCTGTGCGTTGTCATCGTCATAAGAAACTTAGTTTCAGTGGTTGATTGTCAAAATGGCTCCAGAACCCTTCCTGCTTTACGAAAACCCTGGGCTGGGGGGAAAAGAAGGTGAGGAGAGGGGGCAGCCCACCAATTAAAGGACCTGGTACATTTAAACTCTGAGCGAATGTCCAATCATGGGCAGACACCTCAGATCATCCATAACTCTCACAGGGTTAGATTGCGTATTGGGACAGTCTTCAACCACTGACCAAGAGGAAACCAGTTCCTGACTACTGGTTTGATCTCGGTGAGGGGCTTGTCATTGATTGGCTGCAAGCAGAAGGGCCATATTCTCCTTGTGCATAGAAGGTGGACAGCCACTAGGTGGAGGAAGCACAAAGAGGGTTTAAAATCAGGTGTAGCATGTAAAAAGAATGATGAGAAAAGGCTCCCAGGTACTTTCATCCTTGTGGGATGTAATAGCGCTTTGCCATAGTCATTAATGGGGAGGGGGAAGGGGATGATCCCTACACTGCTAGTGTTAAGGACTGTCTAGTGTTCCTAAAGAAGTGAATTAAGCCAGAGATTGAGGTTGAAAAATACCTTACTCCCATTAATAAGTCCATGGTCACACAAACTGACGGAAGGTACGATGGGGTCCAATTGAAAGCAATGGAAAAGCCAAAAACAGAAAAGATGTTCCTAATAGTGTTGTTTCAACAGTCCTCTGGTGTAGGGTGTCCATCAATTTGGCCCCAACTCTCACACTTGGTAGCGTGGCTGAGCAGTCATTATTTACTCTAATGAGAGGGATGGGCCGACAGTAAAGCAATACACCTCACAGAATATGCTGCAAAAATATATATACTTGTTTAATATTGCATTTACTGGAGAAAAAAATCAAATAATTAGTGAAAAATATACCAACAAGGCCAGTACATGAAAGAAAAAAAATGGGTTAAACATTACACCCAAGGCCATACATTAAAATACAGAAAGCACAAGGTCTGTATGATTCCCAGAAAGGAGAGAGAGGAAAAGTTAGAAAAACAGGTTGAATGGCCAACCAACTGCAGAAAGTTGGAATTATGTACTTGGCCTGAATAGGTCCCTGTTAGGCACGATCGTATGCAGTGCCCTTTGGGTGCATTACAACAACCCTGACCTCCTGGCAATAGGGACCCAACCTTTGGTATAAGTCTGTACTACACAGGTTGGTAGTGTGATTGAGCAGCCAGGCGTATCTCAAGAGGGGTCAATGTGAGCTGTAGGGGAGTTACACAGATTCACAGTGACAATTATTCAAATAAACTCTTACACACAAGGTTTCTTGATGAAACAATTATACATTTTTTAACAGTCAGTTAGAATAAGCCTTCTTCAGAAGGGCGCAATATAATAGCAACACACAAATACAATCCAAAATGCACACTCTTAATATTTCTAAATCAGTAAGTACCCTTTTGGGATGGCACACAGATACGTCCTACAACCTCGGGTGACTTTAGTTACTAGGACACTGTGGCCATTAATATACCACTGTTTGCATTTAGTGTCAGACTTAGGAGTATGTCAAAGGAAAAAGGTTATTAGAACAAAATAAGAGATCACACAAATATTCTGAAGCAGGTAACCCCAAATGCAAAGTTAGTTAACCCCTTCCTGGAAGAAAGATTAACACAATGTCAGAGGGAAGAAGAGTAATTCAGGGAGCCAGGCTGGGCCAAAGTCAATTGGACAACATTTTAAGTGAGCTGAAGCACTTCTTGCAGGTATGTAAAAGTATTGCACAATGTTTTAGAAGTCTTTGTATAACAGGAGAAATCAAAGCAGGGCCACAAGCTGATTAGGCTTGTGAAGCAAAGAAGCTGTTAGCAACTCTACAGAGCAACACAGAAAAGTCTCAGCAGAGAACAAGTGTGGTTACAAGAGCTAAGTTTTCTTAGACTGTGCATTTCCTTTGGTTAGAAGAAAAGGGCTTTGGCTGGCTTTTGTTCCTGTGCAGCTCTGCAGATCCCGTGTTCCTGGGACTCAGTCGTGGGGACAAGAGGGAGGACCTCTGGAGGACGCCTGCACTGCAATGGGACGATCGGCGACAGAAAAGGACCAACTTCTATTCAGTGGCACTTTGCGGTTTCAGCTCCTCGCATCTAAGCAAATAGCAACACTGCGGACTCTTGGCTGTCGAGATGGGTTTTCCTTGCATCTGGGGTCCAGCACTCTTGAGGTGGCTCAGGCTCGGTCAGTCCTGCTTCCTGGGAGTCCGGAGGATCTTCCTGGAGATCTTGGCCAACTTAAAAGCAACCTGGTGTTCCTCTCACTGACTATTCGGTTCCAGCAGCAACTGCAGTGGAATTTCAACCAGCTCCGAGAGGATGTCCAGGTGGCTTACTTTGGAGTTGATTGGTCCCACCAACTCAAGGGGAGAAGTCGTCCTTGTAGGGCTTCTCTAGCCGAAACGAAATTGGAGTTTCAGCACAGCAGCAAGGGTTCACCGGGCAAACCAATGGTTCAGGAGTTGCAGCAGGAGTCCTCTACAAGTTCTTCTTCGGATTCCTTCGTCCAGTGGTCGATTCTGCCTTCCAAGCCAAAAAGCCTCACCTTTTATGCAGGTTTCTCCCATTCATTCCAGTCTAGCTGTCAGTCAGCCAGCGGGGTGGCTGTCCTTGCCGGACAGCCAGCTGGCCAATCACCTAAGAGTGCATTCCGGTCTCCTAGGAGACTAAGCACAGGGAGTTTGGGGCACCTCCCACGCTTCCTGCCCCCGCCAGACACCCTGGAGCCAGAGTCGAGCTTCACGCGTGAATCCCGCCAAAGACAAAATGAACAAAAGGACCAAACCTGGTAAATCTCAAGAAAGACCTTTCCACAAAGAAATGGCAAAAAAAGAAGCCCGGGCCATTTTGACAAAAATGGCACCCTTGAGTGCTTTACTGTAGCTGCGAACGCAGCCCGCAGTAAAAGCACACCACGGTAGTTAAAAGTACACCACTGCCACCAGCCATTCATCGAGGAAAGGGCAACATAAAAATGTTACATGAGAAGCTAGACAAAAGGGGATATTAAGTAACACCTCCAGCACCCTACCGTAAGATAGTGTGTGCAGGGTCTAGAAAGTTACAATATAAGTAAAGTCAATTTCACTTCACTGCTCTTGGAAAGAGTAGTTTATCCAAGAGAAGGTATTTAAAACCTTGGGAAATCTAAAAAGACTTCCATGCACCACTGCACTGAAGGTGCTTTGTGACACAATGTAAAAAGATGATGCCTATGGAGTTTGTCAGACTCCACAACCAAAAGAAACGCAGAGTTCAAATCACATTAAAAATACATGAGAGTGTGGTAAAAAACGGTCTCACTCTTTCCAGATGAAAAATGTAAGTTCTAGTGTCCAGCAAAAGAGCAGGGGTTCTCTAAGGTAGATAGGAATTACCACATTTCTGAGAATTATCCCTAACACTCGTCTTCCCCCCCACCCCCAGACTAAGGGACAGGAGAATTTAATCCACCCCTGTATGAATCTCCTTACTCCAGTCGGTCATACTTTCTGGAGAGACGATTGGCATTTTGGTGATTACACCCTGACTGACTGACCTGTGTTCTTTGGTAAAATCAAACCCTTTTAGGCCGATTGACCATCTAAGCAATTTAATATTTCCCCCCCTTCATCTGCATTAACCATCTCAAGGGTTGGTGGTCTGCTTGAATGGCAAAAGTAGATCCATACAAGTATGGTCTAAAGTTCTTCAAAGACCACACAATGGCAAAACATTCACGTTCTATGGTTACCCACCTTGTTTCAGGGTCCTTCAGTTTTCTACTGCTGAAGCAGATTGGGTGTTCCCTGCCTTCCTCATCCAGCTGACTCAGAAGTACACCTGTATTGGAAGCATCAGTTTGTACAATAAAGGACAATGTACAATAAATGATTGGTTATAGTCAGGAGCTCTCAAGACTGGAGCATGACAACAAAGGGCTTTCTTAAGTCCTTCAAATGCCTTGGTGGGTATCTAGTCATCCCATTGAATGTAATTTCATCTAACACCATACCATCGAATTACATGCAACAAAAAGCCTTACCATCGAAGTACCCTTTCGTTGACTATAATTCGATAGTAGTATCTAAACGAATAATATTTGTTTTTTTGCATTAGGGTCAGGGTTGGGGCTAGATTAAGGGTTACATTAGGGTTATGGTTGGGGTTAGGGTTGGTGCTAGGGTTAGATTAAGGGTTACATTAGGGTTAGGGTTGGGGGTACCCCCCCAATATAAAAAAAAACATTAAAACGTTACAAGGAGCTGGCCAGTGCCAACATTTCAGGGCTGGACAGCTCCATGTGATGTTTTAACGTTACAAAAAAATGCATTGAAATGCTATATTTTACATGTAAAAGTGCATTTCCATTGAAACCAGTCCATTTATATTTTTGATGGACTGGTTTAGATGGAAAAGCACTTTTACATGTAATAGCCTGTCAATGCATTGGTAAAACGATGCTTTGGTTTCGATGGTGTGGCAATTCAATGCTTCAGTTTCGATGAAATGACAGGAATCCCTTGGTGCACTCCTCATTCCACCTGACCTTCTTGGGGAATTTGGGTGAGATCACATTCAAGGGAGAAGCTATGGTCCCATAGTTCTCAATGAAGTTCCTATAGTAACCTCTGAGACCTAGAAATGCTCTCACTTGGGTTTGAGTAATAGGGGTGTCCCCGTCTTGTACAGCCTGTACCTTGCTAGGCAATGGCCTTATTCCACCTCCTCCTACCTCATTCCCAAGGTAGACCACTTTATTGTGACCAATTTGACAATGACTTAACCTTTATGGTAAGATTGGACTGCTCAAGAACCTGCAGTACATATCCCAAGTGGTCAATATGTCCCTTCCAAGTAGGGCTAAACACTGCAATGTCATCCAAGTATGCCATGCAAAAGTCCTCCATCCCATTCAGAACATGATTTACCATCCTTTGGAATGTAGCTGGTGCATTCTTTAGTCCAAAAGGCATAACCTTAAACTGGTAGAGGCCTCCAGGGGTTGAAAATGCAGTTTTCTCCTTGGTATGGTCTGTCAGAGCTATTTGCCAATTGCCTGATGTTAGGTCAAATGTACTGATGAACTTGGCTGAATCAAGTTTGTCCACCAGCTCATCTGTCCTAGGTAAAGGATGGGCATCAGTCGTGGTGACTGCATTAAGAGCTCTAAGCACACAGAAAAAGTCCCAGAAAAACAAGCTACCTATTAGTGTCACACTATTTGGGCTAGTGATGTCTTGAGATAAAGCACAAGTGAATTACAATCTTGTATTAGGAACAAATATAACAAGACATGTGCGTCAACTCATAATTAGATTATATATAAAGTTTTATTCAACACATACATATTAATTGTACTCTCTAGTAATTACAGGTATGAACACCTTTCTTTAGAAATATGTGTGAGTTGTTGAAACCATTTGATAAAACATCGACATGCATTGATGGCATGCTTTTGTGGATGGTCACTGAGTAAGTGTGTGACTAATATTGGCATGTTTTATCCATGGAGCGTTGAAACAATTAATTGAACTGTTTACGTGTATTAGCTAAAATGTAATAACGCTTGATTCAATGCCTAACGAGATGGTATTACACCAAGCAATAGTGTAAGAACACAAATAATAGATGTTGGTCTAAAATAATGTCGGAAGATGTGCGAGCAGTTCTGGCGATACATATGAAACGGCAAAAGCAAATGATGTGTACATGCTGGTCATATGAAATGGAGTATGACTGAGATTTAATTGATCAGTCACAGAGAATTGTGTAGGTGCACACTGAGCAAATAAGGTAATAGGGCTGGTGATAGTGATACTGATAGAGCAACTAGTCACAAATGTTTTGATAGTATAGGTATTAATTTTTTATTTTTATTTTAATTGATTCGTCTGTTTTGGTTTATAGAGAGACAGCATTAGACACCTTATCTCCATTGTGAAGAATATGATGTCCGGGTTACCATTACCACCCTTATGTGTCCTGATGAAAGCCCTATATGGTCCTATTGTGATATAAGGGACAACAGTCATCTATAAAAAACTCCGAAGAACTGTCCCATATAAGGCTAGAAACAGAGCCATCCTGTCGACGACATACACATTTAAGATGGGCTGATGCCCTTAGTTTTGATGTACATACTGGCAATGAATACCAATATGTTTTTGTTTACAATGTAAAGTCACCGCTGCTATTACTAACATCACTTTGTTCATTTGATGTCATTTCTATGAACTACATGGTTTTTCCAACAGTGTTGTGATTTCTCTCTAGGCTTAGTCCTGTGTTTTTTTAGCAATTGAACATATCTAGTTCAATTTTTTATGTATGTGTTGAATAAAACTTAATCTAATTATGAGTTGACGCACATATCTTGTTATATTTGTTCCTAATACAAGATTGCAATTCACTTGTGCTTTATCTCAAGACATCACTAGCCCAAATAGTGTGACACTAATAGGTAGCTTGTTTTTCTGGGACTTTTTCTGTGTGCTTATAGTTCTGACCACATCCCACAAGCCCTTAACTAAAAAAAGTGGTCCCCTTTGTAGCTCAAATAGCTATATCACATGCATTAAGAGCTCTACAGTCCACACAGAATCTCAACTCCTTGGATCCTGCCTTTGGCACTAGTAAAACTGGATTAGACCATGGACTGGTAGATGGCTCTATTATCCCGAGATCAAGATTCTTGTTGACCTCTTCCATTATATGGGTCCTCACATGGTCTGACATTCTGTAACCCCTGCTTTTGACAGGGAGACAGTCACCAGTGAGACTCTCAACTGATTTAACATAATGTTGCACTGCTCCTGTTGTTCCAGTGTCAGATCAGAAGAGAGATTCACTCCCTCCATCTTCCCATATAAAGGTTGTCCCCCGAGGAGGTCAGGTAGAGGTTCACTCTCCTCCTCCTCTTGAGCAGAGGCTAAGAGCAAAGCTCCTAGTTCTGGTCTAGCCACATAAGCCTTTAGGAGGTTGGTGTGGAAGACCCTGGGGGCCTCCTTAGGGTTGCCTAAGTCCACCAAATAATTGACCTGTCCATGTTTTCCCACAACCTTGAAGGGTCCAATCCACTTGTCCTGTAAGGCCCTCTGCCTTGTAGATGCCATCACTAGAACTAGCCCGTCTTGAGTAAACTCAACCATGTTGGCCTTCTGGTCATGCCAATGTTTAACCAGAGCCTGACCTGCTTTCAAGTTATCAGAAGCTTCTGTCATCCTGTGTGTCATTGCCCTCCGCAGACCTCACACATAGTCAGTGACTCACACTGGCATATGGGAAGGAGCACTCTCCACCCCTCCTTGATTAGGGCCAATGGACCTCTAACCGGACGGCCATAGAAAAGCTCAAACGGGCTGAAGCCAACCCCTACCTGAGGGACTTCTCTATAAGCAAAGAGAAGGCATGGCAGTAGAAGGTCCCACTTTCTTCTA
Organism: Ambystoma mexicanum; assembly: GCF_040938575.1. Lineage (NCBI taxonomy): Eukaryota > Metazoa > Chordata > Amphibia > Caudata > Ambystomatidae > Ambystoma > Ambystoma mexicanum. The sequence continues at coordinate 411,201,624 of NC_090929.1, forward strand.
AGGGGTTCTTCTAAAGCACCTATCATGCTCTTCATTGTTCTATTATACCTCTTCACCAACCCATTGGTCTGGGGATAGTAGGCTGTTGGGAACTTGTAGGTCACTCCACAGTTTTTCCACATGGCCTGCATATAGTGGGCCATAAAATTGGTCCCCCTGCCTGAGATAACCTCCTTAGGAAAACCTACCCTGGTAAAAAATACCAAGGAGGGCCTTAGCCACTGCCTGGGAAGTAACAGTCCTCATAGGTATGGCTTCAGGATACCTGGTAGCATGGTCTACCACAACCAATATAAATCGGTTGCCTGATGATGTGGGAGGGTCTAAGGGACTAACAATGTCGATTCCTACTGTCTCAAAAGGGACTCCCACCACTGGGCGAGGTACCAAAAAGGTGCCACGTTCTTGCCTCCACTCTTGCCAGAAGTCTGACAAGCGTGACAGCTTCTACAGAACCTATCTACATCAGACCCCATATCGGGCCATTAGAAATAAAGAAATCCTTTCCTTGGTCTTCTTAAAACTTAAGTGACCAGCTAGAGGGATCTCATGGGCTAACTGTGAAAACTGGGGTCTCACCTCCTGAGGCACTACAAGTCTTCTGTAGTCCCCTGGGGTAGATTCAATAGGCTCACTGTAGAGGCGGCCATCCTCCAGGTACAGCCTGTGCTTTCCTGGCTCTTGCCCTTCCAGCTGGGAAGCTGCCTGTTGGCAAAGTCCTTCAAGAGTAGGACACTCTCTTTGACCTCTGCTGAAGTCTTCCCTACAGGGGCCACCTTCTGCAAGGAAAGTCTGCAGCTCAGGATGGTCTTTAGGATCCAGATCTCCAACAATGGGAAGGTTTTCTTCCATTAGCTGATTCACCATCCTCTGGTTGGTTTTCCAACTCAGCCTCGGCTGGTGGAGTGGTCACTGGAGTGACCCGGGACTCCCCTCTCGGGGATGTCCTGGTTTTGTGCACAGGAGTGCTACTTTTCTTGTTTTTCTGAGACATTGGGGTTCCCCTTTGATTCATTTATCCTGGAAGTAGAAGTTTGCTCTTCCTGTGGACTGGGTGTTAAAGGTTCTTCTGTAACAACCCACTGAGAGTAATCTAAACTGAGCTCTCTGGCCTTTGTAGTCTGCTCCTGCTTCCTTTTACTGGGAGGTCTGAGGGTGCTTGATACAACTCCAAGAGTTTAAGTCATTCCGCAACAGAACTCTCCCAGGCACCTCACTTTGTACACTGACAGGTATTCTTACAGTCATATTGTTGCACTGGTTGAGAGCTGGTAGTATTGGAACCATCTGGATAGGGCCTCCAGCAAGCTTAGTGGGGCCTTTGGGTGCCTTAGCAACATCCTCAAGTTTGAAAAAAAGGTCATCCACCACTGTGATGCAGGACCCAGTGTCTCTAACGGCAGGAGTCTCCTGACCATTCACAAGTACACTGTCCTTGTAGTATTATTTTGTGTTATCTGGAATAGAGAGTTATACACATCTACATTGTGCTGTTCCCACAGACACTAAAGAAACACTGGCTGAGACTCCAATGGGGTCTTTAGCCAATAGATGACAGTTTCCACTTGCCACATGAACTTCTCCCTCAGGGATGAAGGGTAAGGAGGCAGTGTGGACCTCTGAAGGTTTACCCTTACATCTGGGATCCCCTTTCACATGGTCAGTTGACCCACAAGCATAACATTTTCAAATGTTTTGACAAATGGGGCTTCTGCTGACCTCCCTCTAGTTTGGCACCAGAGGTTTCACTAGACTGACCTGGTTTCCCAAATGGCTTACCCTTCTTATGTTTGTGGCCCTGTTTTGGATGGGAGGAATTAGAATTCTCTTTGTCATCTTTCTTGTGCTGCTTCCTGTAAAGCAAGGGACCAGGTAAAACCAATTGGTTAAACAGTTTATTGCTTGTAAGGGTAAGCTGGGTAGTAGAGACCCCCAACCATCTGCACAAGTAGCACTAACTGAACAACTCAAAGAATAACATTCCACCACAATGCTCAAGATTGCTCTGATGTCATCACTGACTAAGACTAAGATTCCATCCGTAGAACAAAGGTTAGGAATCAGATAACACATTAACATGAATAGGAAAATACATTAACATAACACTTCCCCTCATACTTTTTGTGAGTTGCCCCAGAATCCCTGTGAGTGGCCCCGTTGGCAACCCACAAGTCAGCAGCTTTTGCTAGCTTCTTTGTATCACTCTCTTTTGAGTCAGCCAGGTGCTGTCTCAGCTCAGGAGAGCAGGCATCAAAAATAGACTCCAACAAAAATAGATTGCTCATTCCTTCAAAGGAATTCACTCTGTAACCCTTAACCCAACCATCTAAGTTTTTCAAACATTCACACACCCAGGTAGCCCAAGGGGTACCATCAGTCTTTTTGAGGGTCCTAAAGCTCTTAAGGTACTGGGAAGGAGTGTTTCCCAAATCAAAGCTAGGTTCACATTTTCATACTCCAATCTTTCAAGTTCCCCCACCTCCATTACAGCATCAGTTGCAACTAGAGGGAGCCTAGACAAAAGCCAAGGAATCAACTGATTCCCTGTGAAACCCTGAATCCCATAGTTATATTCAAAAGCACCCAACCAATCCAAAATATAAAGTTTCAAATCATAAATACACACTGCTTCTTTGGGCATGCAAGGTCTCTTTGGACTGGAAGACCTACATGAATCTGTGATAGAAACATTTTCAAGAGACAATTTCTTCATTTCAAGAGCATGTTGCATTTCTAGTTCCCCGAGTTTGATGTCCTGATGTTTGGCTTGGATTTGTAATCTTTTGAATTCTAACTGAAGTCTCATTTTTCAAGAGACACACATTCTGGACTCAGTGATGGACCTTGTGGGGTCCCAGTGGCTAACGGTTGAGGCAAAGAGGGGCTCCCTTCCTGGGACTCCTCTCCCTCTTCTGACTCTTCTAAGACATTAGAGTTAGACTCTGCATTTTCATCCTCAATATCATTTTCCACATTTCCTGGGTTACTTGGTGATGATTCAACAATCTTGCAATTAGTTCATTTGTCTTTCCTTTAACAGGGAGATGCCCGACTTTACACATTTCTTTCAGTTGCTCTACTGTTAGAATGACCAGGGCTTCCTGACTGAAGTCATCCATATTTGGCATGTTACAATTGTTTTTCTAGTGGAGCTTAGCATTGTGAATATTTTTAGTTGAACAAAAGCAAAGTAAATTCTTAGTGTAACAACTACAATATATCCCATCGCCTGCCACCAGCGTTCAACACGATTGTATGCAGTACCCTTTGGGTGCACTACAACAACCCTGACTTCCTGGCAATAGAAACCCAACCTTTGGTATAAGTCTGTACTACACAGGTTGGTAGCGTGATTGAGCAACCAGGCCCATCTCAAGAGGGGTCAATGTGTGCTATAGGGGAGTTACACAGAGATTCACAGTGACAAGTATTCAAATATAAACTCTTACACACAAGGTTTCTTGATTAAAAAATTATTAGATTTATTTAACAGTCGGTTAGAATAAGCCTTCTTCGGAAGGGGGCAATATAACAGCAACACACAAATATACTCCAAAATACACACTCTTAATATTTCTAAATCAGTAAGTACCCTTTTGGGATGGCACAAAGATACTTCCTACACCCTCCGGTGACTTTAGTAACTAGGACACTGTGGACATTAATATACCACTGTTTTCCTTTGACATACTCCAAAGTCTGATACTAAATGCAAAGGGTTATTAGAACAAAACAAGAGATCACACAAATATTATGAAGCAGGTAAGTACTTTTGGTAACCCCCTATGCAAAGTTTGTTAACCCCTTCCTGGAAGAAAGACCAAACACAATGTCAGAGGGAAGAAGAGTAATTCAGGGAGCCAGGCTAGGCCAAAGTCAATTGGACAAAAGTCTAGTTGAGCTGAAGCACTTCTTGCAGGTATGTAAAAGTCTTGCACAATGTATTAGAAGTCTTTGTAGAAAAGAAGAAATCAAAGCAGGGCCACAAGCTGATTAGGCTTGTGAAGTAAAGAAGATGTTAGCAACTCTACAGAACAACAGACAAGTCTCAGTCGAGAACAAGTGTGGTTACAAGAGGCAAGTTCTCTTAGACTGTACAGTACCTTTGGTTAGAGAAAAAAGGGCTTTGGCTGGCTTCTGTTCTTGTGCAGCTCTGCAGATCCAGTGCTCCTGGGCCTCATTCCTGGGGACAAGAGGGAGAACATCTGGAGGACTCCTGCACTGCAACGGGACGATCGGCGACAGAAAAGGACCAACTTCTATTCAGTGGCACTTCGCGGTTTCAGCTCCTCGCATCTAAGCAAATAGCAACACTGCGGTCTCTTGGCTGTCGAGATGGCCTTTCCTTGCATCTGGGGTCCAGCACTCTGTTGAAGTGGCTCAGGCTCAGTCAATCCTGCTTCCTGGGAGTCCGGAGGAACTTCCTGGAGCTCTTGGCCAACTTCAAAGCAACGCACATAATCTGGTGTTCCTCTCCCTGGCTATTCGGTTCCAGCAGCAACTGCAGTGGAATTTCAACCACCTCTGAGAGGATGTCCAGGTGGCTTACTTTGGAGTTGATTGGTCCCACAGGGATTCTCTACTCAAAACAAAATTGGAGTTTCAGCACAGCAGCAGGGCTTCACTGGGCAAATCAACGGTCCAGGAGTTGCAGCAGGAATTCTCTTCAAGTTCTTCTTCGGATTACTTTGTCCAGTGGTCGACTCTGCCTTCCAAGCCAAAAAGACTCACCTTTTATTTATTTTTTTATTTGATTTAATTGTATAAAAATGTTTTCCAAAGTTGACTTGCAGATTTGAAATATTGAAGTGAGGTAACTTCCAACGTGTGTGAGTTCAGTAGGTCACATTTCCGACCTTGAGCGTGTAGGTTCCCGTCACTCCTCCTTATATTTTGCAGGCTCTTCATTGCTTGCTTCCTTTCTCTGTTTGTGTATCCAGACCAATCAGTCTAAAAAAGGCCACTAGAGCTATTGCCCAACTCGTCTTTTCACCGCTTATCAAGCGGGCCCACCACTCTTGTTCATCGTAGGCTTGAAGATCTTTGAACAAGTGGTCTATCCATAGGTTTCTTTCTTTTGTCACTCCTGCACATGATAGAAGGAGGTTTCTTCTTGACTCAACTTGATTTTCTTGTAGACAAAAGCGACATTTATTTGAATCCACCTGACGTCTAATTGCTAGTATCACATTAATGCTGATCAAGTTCAACCGGATTCTCATAAAACTTTGCCTCAATTACTAGTCTGTAAATTTTACGAGGCATGGTATCACCTCGTTAACTTTTTTCGAATTGGACAGAAGATCTTTCGTCAAGATGCATTTATCCGCTGCAGTCTGAGTCTCGATCCAGTCCAATTCCACCAGCTTTTTGTTGACTTTCACTGGATTGGCTAGCTAGAAGTTCTTGTTCCGAACTTTTCTTCTCTCATCATTTCTCTGTCGATTTCCAGAATTGATTTTGGTGGAGGCTGCACGATCTTCCTGTATAACATCAAGCCGTTTCTTTCCACTATTGCTTTCATGGAAGATTGGCTGAGTTCCTGTCGGATCAGCAACACTGGAGAGGACTGAGGCAGTGTCAAAACTTACCGCCAAAAGAGGCCCTCTAGCTTGTTCCATAATGAGTCCGGAAGTAGTGGCATGGCTTCTGCTCCAAAAACTAGACTTGGAATCACTTTTAACATGAAGAATTTCAGAATTGGCATTGTTGAAAAGCATCCAAACTTTCTGTTGACTATTTTGGTTGGACTATTAGGGCTCTTGTCTTTGCGCAGAGGTGATCTTGCATCGATACTTCCGTTCTACTATTGCTTAAAATAATTCCCAGATATTCAAAGCTGGTGACATTTTACAGCCTGCTCCGGTCTGTGAACAATTTTAGTGTCCTTTTTGTGTTGACCTTGTTTTCAAACGACATCACCTTTGTTTTTGTTTTGTTGAGTTCCAGATTGTTTTCTCTATAGTAGGTCTTTAGATTGTCGATCTGCCTTTGCAAACCCACTTGGGTTTGGTCCAGTAGTATTATGTTATCTACGTGGAGCAGTCGGGGAATGTTTTCATTTCCAAGGAAGGCGGAAAAGCTCCAATTTGATCTTATGGGACCATGAAGTCAGCAATGTAAGAGTTGTATAAGGCAGGTGGTAAGGGGCAACCCTGTTTGACACCACTGGCTGTTGGGATCTTACTTGACAACAGTCCTGCCTTATTCAATCTGACTCTCATCGATGTTTGTGAGTACAATGCCTGGATTGGTTCTAAGATTAAACCGGGCACTTTCGATGGGCCAACTTTTGCCACAAGATGTGTCTGTTGACCCTATCGAAGGCTTGCACCAGGTCCACAAAAATTAGGCAGAGTAACATTGCCTTACAGAGCTTTAGCCTTCAAGGAACTTAGTAGGAGAATATTTGCTGAGGTTCCCAGTCCACGGACAAAACCTGCCTGTAGCAGATCATAATTATCTGCTGCAGTTGTCCACATTTGGAACCTTTCCAGAACAAGAGATCCAAAGATTTTACCAATAGTGTCTACTAGAGCGATTGGGCGGTATTGCCGCGGATCATTTTTGTCTTTGTTTTTAAAGATTGGTACAACGTTGGCGCCTTTCCATGTTAGGGGAATTGCACTACAGTCTACACAATCTTGGAATATGGCACTTATGAAGGGAGCCCACGCTTCTGGGTGCAGTTTCAAATTATGATTGGTTATCCCGTCTGGTCCCGCTGCTTGCAAGCTGTTCAATTTTCTGATCTTTTCTTCAATCGTCTTCTCATCGCTGGGAATTTTCCAGGTTGCTTTATCAGCGAGAGGAGCGAGGTAGCTTTTGCTTGCAGGGTTCTTGTATAGTTCTGAAAAAATGGGATACCCACACATGTTCTGCCACGTTATTATCCAGGCCTGTTTCCTTTGAGCCTGGTTTTATAAGTGCCCAAAAGTCTCTGGAGTTCTTGCCACTTAAGGTGCGTAGCATATCTTCTGAATCTGCTTGATATAGTTTAATTCTTTGAAGCCGTTTCCAAGATTTATCGGTTTTTTCTTCCTCCTTTGCTTTGATTATTAGTGCTGGGTCTCTTGCTTTATTTGCCAAATGTTTAATTTGTCTTACTGATCTCCTCTTGGTAACTAGCAAGTTGTTATAGACGTGTAGTTTTGGTTTTTGGGTTCCCCTGCCCCGTTTTTTGCTTGCTTTGTATACTTTCAAGAAAGGTTGGTAATAAAGGACTTCTTTTTAGCTCTTTTTCTTTGCTTGACAATAAGCAGTGGTCAAGGAGACAATTGCTTTATCGTTTAGTCAAAGGCGAGTGTTTCCATTATAGGCCTCCACATCTGTTGACATACACATCCTGTGTGGTCTTGTGGCTTTCCACTGTGTTATCGACAGGTTATGATCACTATTCGTAGACCTCACCACCTCAAAGTTTTCTATTAGGGTCAAGCGATTTCTTGAGACGCACGTATGGTCTAACGCGAGTCCCGTTCCATTTCTTTCCCATGTCGGGACACATGCTGTAAAGAAAAATATATATTATTTTGTAGAGGTTGTGCAAATCGTAAGCCTCCATCAAGAGATTCAATTTCTTGCCTCTTTCGTGTGATGGGACCCCTATCGAGTGTTGAGCCTTATTTACCATGTCGCTTAAGCACACTGAATTTAAATCACCTGTGATTATTGTATAATCAATTTTGTTAGCTTCCATTGACTCTTCTAGGATTTCGTCCATCGCATTTATATATTTGTCATCAGTGGTTCTTGCAGGGTTCCAATAGGTATTGATCAGGAGAATCTTCTCTGCGATCTTCAACTCTTCGAAATTGTCACACCTATTCCACAGGACTGTGACTGCTTGTATTAATTCAGATGAATGAAGGAATGAGCGCTAACCCGCTTCCTGATCTTAATGCGATGAGAAGCCCAGAAAAGGGCCTGCCCGTTGGCCTTTTTATTGCAGGTGAGATATCCAAATCATACCCGTCAAGGCACGGTTTGAGAGCTAGCCAAGTCTCTTGGAGGCATATGATATCAAATGCTCCAAAGTTGACGTCCGATTCAGTAGTTAGGTGCCCAAATCCTTGAGCTTAGCTTAGTGGCTAGACAAATTTGTAATTTTGCTGAACTCTCGAGCTCCACGTCCAATGCTTTGGGTGGTGATGTTGATCTTTCTCTTCTCTGTACATGGAGGGGTAATGTATTTTTCGTGCTCCTTTCTGGCCTCTTTATCATAAGTGCTGTTGTAACAGAAGACTGGTCCTTTTGGGTATCTCTCCTTGATCTTGCCATATGTTTCAATTTCACTGGTTTTCTCTATTCTTCCTTTCGGTGGGAGCTCATGTGATGAAGCCATTTCAAAGGTTCGAGACTGCGACCTTTGCCTTTGTCTAGGCGATCTTGGGTGGTTTCTTGTAGCTCTGTGAGCTGTGTCCTTTAATGTTCCCACTTTTCAATGTCTTGTTTATCTTTTCTTTGCCTGTTTCTTTCCCTCTCTGCACCGTTCTTTGACTTCTCTTTCTCATGGACCTCCCTCAGCTTGAATCCAAAACTTTTGAGGTTTCCTATTGCGCTTCTCAGGAGACTTCTTGCAATCGTTGATTAGATGTAAAGGTATGAGCACTCCTTATGACCTTCTCCCATTGGTTCTACAATCGAAAGATCCCTAGAATGTAGTTTTTTTTTTAGACGTGGGTCTTGTGTGCTCATTAAGGCTTTCCCTTTTGTCCCAGAGTGTTTTATGTTCTTCCAGTGGGCATTTTCTCGATTGACCCCTGGGAAGTGGTCTCTTTGTTTTGCCACTCTCTTTTGTGAACAGGAGCTGCCCTGGGCCCGCTCCCGTCTTTTAATGATTTTATCACTTAACTTGTTGTGGTTGAAATTAACATCTTTTCTTCGTCTTTGGGACATCATAAGTGCACGTTCGCTTATCAACCCTTTTCTGATCTATTATTATCTGTGTGTCCCGAATCAGGATTTTCTTTTTTGGTTCCAGTTTCCTTAATGGATCCTGTAGATGATCCACTTTTCTTTTTGTTGCTGGCATGGGTGCCTTCTGATTCAAACTCTTCAACTGAGTATATACTCATATCCATTAAGTCTTCAAACTGATCTTTTGTCAGCTTCAGTGTGGGGTGTTTGGTAATTTCTTGTAAGTTTTGCGTCCGTCTCCAGGTTTTCTTTCTCATGTAATGTCAAGGTTGTTGATTTTTTTGCTGTGCTGCCCTGTACAGGGGCGTTGGGTCCTTTGTGGCTTCTTTGTTGCTTCGAAAGACCATTATTTCTTTCCACTTGTCTTGGTGATTTTGCCCGAAGATGCCATAAGAGGTTTTGTGTCCTCCGTATGAGTCCTGGAATGATTTTTGTATAGGTTGATGTCGGGGTAGGGACTCAATAGTTAAATGCGTCAATATGTCTCTGGCAATTGCCCCATTCCCCTTTTGCGTATCATTCCGTGCGTCCTTCTCCTGAGGCTTCAAATTTGGGATTTTTCTTTCTGTTGAATAATCTCCTTTCCCCGTAGCATATGCTGATGCCACGTCCTCAGTTTGCGTACTTGACGAAGTGACGGGGGCGGCTCCTTTGCTCAGCTCGATCGAAAGCCGATGAAGTAACTGTTGTTATTGTTGTCGCTACATCTATTTGTCTGGTATTCTCTACTCTTTTTGCTTTAATAAAACACTTCAGGTAGGTTAATTTCATGTGCATAGAAGCTATTATTGAAGTATGGTCTTTGAGATCTTCATTCATTGACTCATATAGCTTGCAAAATGGGGCCTAGACAATTCTAACCATTGACATTATTGACATGAAGTCAGGCTTTATTGCAGAAGTGTCTCGTACAATGGGAGTTGGGATTTTGCTGAGCTGTCTGTTGGGAGGGGTCACCTCAAGGGTCATGCCATACGGCAGGGTTAATTCCAGATTTATTTCTCTTTTCATTTTTCCTTGCGTGTGTTCGAACTTTCTCCCCTTCTTCCTTCTCGACCGTGTGTAAGTTTTCCTTTTCAATATAGTTCCCCTCTTTAGGCAATGTTGAACGTGGGACTTGGCTTTTCCACTATTGATGTTGGGTCTTGGGAGTGCAGAGTCAAGAGATGACCCCTTCTTTGCACTGTTCTAAGTTGGTTATGATTTGTTCCGTGCCCGTTTCTTTTGTTGGTTGAGGCTTGTTAGTTGGTAAGGTTCCCTGAACCCTCAATGAAAAAACTCCTTTGTGGGTTATCATTTTTATCTCCCGCTTCATGCCCTTCATTTCATTGCTCTCCACTATGCTTTTTTTTCCAATACGGGCACCTTAGTCGGGAGCACTGCAGCATTAGTCAACATTTGCAAGTCTTTTCCACTGGCCCTCTGAGGGAATATAGATACTGCACATGGTTGTGTTGTAACGTGTATACCGACTCCTGATGACACACTTATGGCTTCCGTTCCAGCTATCATTTCCACATAGGTCAATTCTTCTATTGGTGGGCGATCCATTGTTTTTTTTTTTAGAAGAAGTTCTTCAAACTGCTTGATAACACTGTTTGCTGATGCGTAGAGAATAGGTGAGGTTTTGTTTTTTGAAGTTTCGGTCACATGCACGTGGGACCACATTTTCTCTTGAAGTCTTTCTTTCTGTTCTGTTGGGCACTATAGGAATTGGACGGCCCCCGTAGGTCTTTTTTATGGATTTATCCCAAAAACTCCACCGGCTCCAAGTCCCCTGAGGCCACATGATGGGCCTCTTCCATGTGTAAACTTGGCGTTGGGCCTTGGATGTATGGGTTCCATCGGATGTAACTGATTCTTCTTCCTGACCGATTTAAGCGGGTTCCCCCCATTCTTCCCCTTTAGCTTGTATCCCTTCATCTTCACAGTGTGACTGAATTGCCCAGTTATCCAACTCTATGGTCTCTGGATTCCACCCCCTGTCCGTTATTCCTTGTCGGAGTTCTTAAGTCCTCCCTTTCCACGTTTGCATGCACTTCGATGTTTACTTCCAGAGTAGTTTTGCTGCGTTCCAGAAGTGTGACGTGCTTGGGAGTACCCTGTGGTGTGACGGTATCTAAATCAGGTTTTTCCCCGAAAGTCAAGTATTCTTTGGCTCCTCTCTGTATCGGGTCTGCACTTTCTATAAGGTCTACAAGTTCTGAAATGTTCCCCCCGGGGAACATGACCCTATATATGGATCCCCCAGCGGTGCAGGCAGGACAGGCGGGGCTGACCGGGCTAGTGCTGTGCCCCACTTGCCTTCCACATCATCTCGAGCTGCTGTTTTCACTGAGAGTGCTGCTCTTACCTTCTGCCTGCTCACAGGTCTCTGTCCCGGTCGCGGTTGCTGTTGATGTTAGTATTGCTGTTTTCATGGAGCTGGGACACACTCCTCGTTCCGTGAATCTCTGACGGCATCTGCGCAGGCTTCTATTCTCTTCCATTGGCGTGGGGGCACAGGGACACAGCTACCACAGACTGCGTCCTTACTCAGCATCCTCACTCCTCCTTTTATGCAGGTTTCTCCCATTCATTCCAGCCTAGCTGTTAGTCATCCAGCGGTGTTGCAGTCCTTGGCGGACAGCCAGCCGGTCAATCACCTGTGCATTCCTGTCTCCTAGGAGACTAGGAGAATAACCACAGGGAGTTTCGGGCACCTCACTCGCTTCCTGCCCCTGCCAGACACCCTGGAGCCAGAGGTGGGCTTCACTTGTGAATCCCTCCAAAGACAAAACAAACAAAAGGACCAAACTGGTTTGGCGCGCAGAGTAAATCTCAAGAAGGACCTTTCCACAAAGAAATGGCAAAAAAGAAGACCAGTGCCATTTTGACAAAAATGGCACCCTTGGGTGCTTTACTGCATCTGCAAACGCAGCCCACGGTAGACGCACACCACAATAGTTAAAAGTAAACCACCGCCACCAGCCATTCATCGAGGAAAGGGTAACATAAAAATGTTACATGAGAAGCTAGACAAAGGGGATGCTAAGTAACCCCTCCACCACCCTATTGTAAGATAGTGTGTGCTGGGTCTGGGTGTAGAAAGTTAAAATGTAAGTAAAGTCAATTTCAATTCACTGCTTTTGGAAACAGTAGTTTATCCAAGAGAAGGTATTTAAAACCTTGGGAAATCTAAAAGACTTCCTTGTGCCATTGCACTGAAGGTGATGTGTGACACAATGTAAAAAGATGATGCCTATGGAGTTTGTCAGACTACACAACCAAAAGAAACACAGAGTTCAAATCACATTAAAAATACGAGAGAGTGGGGAAAAAAAGGGTCTCACTCTATATCCAGGTAAAAGATTTAAGTCCTAGAGTCCAGCAAAAGAGCTGGGGGTCTCTAAGGTAGAGAGGAATTAGCAAATTTCTGAGAATTCCTCCTAACAGTCCCAGATCATCCTCCACAAGAGAAGAACAAGTTACTTACCAACTGTAACGTTCTTCGACTGGATGTTCCTCATCTTATGATATTCGTATCCTGCCAGCTTTACTGCTTCAGAAATAAATATTTCGCCAGAGGGCACTGTGCACGAGGTCGTGGCGTTGATGTCCCTCGACGGGCTCCGTACCGTGGCGACGTCACCATCAGTACAAATAGCTTGTGCCGCGCCCGTTGGCTTCAGTTCTGTTTTTTCGAGGAAATATTCGAGGAACACCCAAGCGTGCCTCATGACTGATACTCTTTGTGAGAGGAAAGTGTAAAAAACAAACTGTACTGCGGGGTGGGATGGGAGGGGCGATGAGGAATATGTGGGAGGAACATCCAGTCCAAAGAACGTTACAGTTGGGAAGTAACTTGTTCTTCGAATGGATTGTGTCCTCCCACGTATTCCTCATTTTATGATAGACTCCCATAGCAGTATCAATTTTGGAGGTGGGAGTACTAGTTATTGTTCTCATGGACGGAATGAAGTACCGCCTCAGCAAATAAACCCTCATTGGAGGAAGAGGCATCTAAGCAATAATGCTTGATGAAGGTATGCATTGATGCCCATCTTGCAGCTGAACAAATATCTGCTGCAGGGACTCCCCTCTTCAGAGCCGCAGAAGTAGCCATCCCCCTAGTGGAATGGGCCCAAAGTCCATCTGGGGGATCCTTCCCCACCAATCCGTAGCACTCAATTATAGCCAGAATGATCCAGCGGGATTTGGTTTGTTTTGTCACTGCTAAACCCAATTTGTGACCTGTATAACCTACAAAAAGTTGGTCATCTTGACGTAATCTTGACATTCTTGAAATGTAAAAACTGAGAGCCCTTTTAGGGTTCAGTCTATGAAACCTCTCCTCTTCTTTGCCCAAATGAGAAGGAGGATAGAATGTTGGTAGTATGATTTTTTGTGACAAATGCAAGTCAGAAACTACCTTTGGTAAGAAAGATGGTTTAACTTTAATAACTACCATGTCCTTGTAAAACGTAGTATATGGGGGTTTACCTGAGAGCGCCTGTAGTTCACTAACCCTGCGGGCTGATGTTAAGGCTACAAGAAGGACAGTAGTCTTCAATGTTAGAAGCCTCAAAGGACAAGAACGCAGAGGCTCAAAAGGTATACAAGTTAGAAACTTAAGTACCAAATTTAAATCCCAAGTTGGGACAAGAAAAGGTACTGGAGGGTTTACGTTCGTAAGCTGTTTCAGGAATTTAATTATCAATGGAATTTTGAAGTAAGATACCTCTTCCGAGGAGTGCTTGAAAATGGACAGTGCAGCTAGATATCCTTTAATTGTTCCGATCTGGAGCCCCATTTTGGCTAGATGCAATAGGAAAGAGAGCACCATTGGGGTGCCACACTGAAAAGGGTCCACATCCTTACCTTTGCACCAGTTACTGAACTTGTTCCAATGACACCGGTACAAAGATTTTGTTGCTGGCCTTCTGGCCGAAAGCAAAATTTCCATTACGTCATCCGGAAGATCCCAATACTTGTATCTCAACCTCTCAGAAACCATGCGTGAAAGGTTGAGTATCTTGACCTCTGGATGGAGAACCCGACCTTCCTCTTGCGAGAGAAGATCCTCTCTTTGCGGAAGACGTATCGGAGGGCAGATGGACATGTCCAGGAGGTCTGGGTACCATGTCCTCCTGGCCCAATCAGGGGCAATTAGGATCATGGTTTTCCTGAACTTTCCCAACCTTCTGATTACTTGAGGAATCACGGGGACTGGAGGAAAAGCGTACAGAAGTGGAAACTTCCAGTCCACCACAAACGCATCTTCTAGAGCTCCTCTCGGAGGAAATTCCCTTGAGCAGTACTGTTCGCACTTCCGGTTTACCGTGGAAGCGAACAGATCCACTTGAGGGGTTCCCCAAAGGGCAAAGATCTCCAGAAGGACTTCCCTCCACTCGTGGGAGACAATGCTCTGCCTGCTCAGAGCGTCTGCCGCCGTGTTCTGATCTCCGGCTAGGTGAACTGCCGATAGAGAGATTCCTTCTCGTATTGCCCAGAACCAGAGCTGCACTGCCTCTCTGCACAGTGGTAGTGACCCTACGCCTCCTCTCTTGTTGAGGTAGTACATGGCCACCGTGTTGTCCGTCATTATCAGGACATTCTTTCCCTGTACAGAGGGTAGGAAGGCCTTCAGCGCTAGTCTGATTGCCCTCAGCTCCAACAGGTTGATGTGTAGTTTGGCCTCTGATGGAGACCTGACAATCATCGGTCATTGATCGCTGGTATGGGCTCCCCACCCTGTGAGTGAAGCGTCCGTTACTATTGTTATCTCTGGCCATGGTTGCCAAAAAGATTCTCCCTTGAGGATGTTGTTGTTGCAAGCCCACCATAGTAGATCCTGAGCAACTGCGCTCGGGACTTGTAGAAGATCCGACATACTCCCCGAGAACTGGGACCACTGGGTTCCGAGGACCCACTGAAGGGATCTCATTCTCAATCTGGCAACTGGCACCAGAAAAAAGCAGGATGTCATGAGGCCGAGCAACCTCAGAAAATCGAAGGACTAGTAGATGCCGGGCATTCTGGAACTTTGTTCCCATCTGCAGAATGTGGAGAGCTCTCACCTCGGGAGGCAAGGCTTTGCTCGAGGAAGTATCCAAAACTGCTCCGATAAACTGGAGCTTTTGGGATGGTATCATGTGAGACTTGAAATTGAGGGAGAAGCCCAGTTTGTGAAGGAAGTGACAGGTGATCGACAGATGTTTGAGCTTTTTCGGGAGAACGTGCTCTGATCAACCAATCGCCCAGGTAGGGGTAGACATGAATCCCCCCTCTCCTGAGACTCGCTGCCACAACCGCCATCAGTTTGCTGAAAACCCTTGGGGTGGAGGAGTGGAGGACAGCGTGATTGGCAGAACTCTAAATTGATAGCGAGAACCGCCAACTGCGAACCTCAGGTACTTTCTGTGGTTGGGATGGATTGGCACATGAAAGTAAGCATCCTGAAGGTCCAATGATACCAACCAGTCTTGGAGTTGGAGAGCCTGAAGGATCTGAGAAAGGGTTACCATCTTGAACTTATCCTTCCTGAGGAACCTTCTCAGTTTCAAGTCCAAGATGGGTCTCAATCCTCCATCCTTCTTTGGGATGAGAAAGTAAGGGGAGTACCAACCCTTGTTCCTCTCCGCTACAGGTACATGTTCTATTGCACCTTTCTCTAGCAGGGTTAAAATTTCCTGCAACAGGAGTGGGTCTGGAATTTTGACAGAGTTGGTTCCCTGTGGATGGTCCTGAGGCCTTTTTAGGAAGGGAAGGCAGTAACCTTGAGCTACTGCCTCCAGTGCCCAAGCATCTGAAGTAATGCCCCGCCATTCTTTCAGATGCTGAGAGATTCTGCCTCCCACCAGGGTTTTGAGTGATAAGGCCTCAGAGTGATTTGGAGGCGGCTGAGGGCAAAGATGCCATTCCTGAGGTTGGCTTTGCAGCCTTTCCTCGTCCACCACGAGCGACATTTCCTCTTTGAAAGGCCTGTCCTCTTCCTCTACCAAAGAAGAGTAGTATCGAAAAGAACGACCCCTCCAGGAAGATGAGTGTGAATAGGGTTTCTGAGGCTGAGGCTGTGGCATGGAGGCACTAAGAGATTTAGCTGCCGCTTTTGAGGTCTGGAGTTTTCCTAGACTTTCATAAACCTTGCTACCAAACAGCCTCAAGCCATCAAAGGGCATGTTGAGAAGTCTGTCCTGCACATCTGGTGCGAACCCCGACTTCCTCAACCACGCAAATCTGCGTAGTATTGTGCTTGCAGCCATGGATCTGCTGATACTATCAGCAGTATCAAGTCCAGACTGGAGACATTGCCCCATTGCCTCCTTTCCGTCTTTGACAATATTCAGGAAGCCTTCCCTTTCCTCGCCTTCCGGAATATGTTCAGACGCCGCTGAAATGCAGTCCCACAGGGTATGGGTGAACCTGGCCAGGGTACAGGTGACATTTGTTGACTTTAGAGCCATGCTACCCGAAGTAAAAACTTTACGGGCCCAAGCAACAACCTCCTTATCCACTCTATCCGGAGGGATAGATGGATATGCAATCCGTCTTGAGGTTGTTGCAGCTTGAATAACCAGACTTTCTGGAGTGGGATGCTTGTTTAAATACTCAGGATCAGAAGTAGAAGTTCTATACTTCTTAGGAAAATTACTGTTTACTGCAGCAACGTTGTCAGGAGCTTCCCAGTTCTTTTCTACCATTCTCTGAAGTGCCCTATGGAAGGGGAGAATTGGATTCTTCTGGGGCCCCGATCTAGTATGTCAGTCATATCATCCTGATCAAAAGTTGGTGAGGCTCTACCCCAGCCCATGTATACAAACACTCTATTCATTACACTCCTGTACCCTGAATCTGCATGTTCTGCGGGGTCAGGTTTTGCAAACTCCAGCTCAGGTGGCGTATCAATGCCACTAGCAGAGTGAAGAGTGTCACACAGGCCCGCCCCACCGCCAGTTTACCTTTCCTTTCACAAAGGGCCTTCTCCATCATCGACTGACAGGAGCCACAGTCTCCAGTTCGATGGTCTGAAACTAGGCACCAGAGACAAATGCGGTGAGGATCTGTGATCAAAATCTTCGAACCGCAGTCGATACATTTTTTTAACCCCGTCTTGGGTGTAGAAGGGGTAGAGGAAGACGACATTTTCTGAAGAAAATTTCGAAGTGTGCCATTCTCAAGAGCGAAGCAATCGGAAAAACGGAACTGAAGCCAACGGGTGCGGCACAAGCTATTTGTACTGATGTTGACATCGACATGGTACGGAGCCCGTCGAGGAACATCGACACCACAACCTCGTGCACAGCGTCCTCTGCCGAAATTTATTTGCCGAAGCAGCGAAGCTGGCAGGATACGAATCTCATAAGATGACGAATACGTGGGAGGACACAATCCATTCGAAGTAGAAATTATGTAATCGCATGCGAATACAGTAACGTCATCATATTCTATACAGTCAACTGTGGTGATTATAATAAAATGTATAATAAATCACTGTACCATCTAAAATTATACTTTCTATTCCAGAAACTCCATAGCCCCAAAGGGAACGAGGGAAACATGTCTCAGTTCAGGTAAGTATCCTTAAAAGTCAAATTTCAAGAGTAAGTGTTCTCCCATAGAAAACAAGGGGACACGCCCTATAGGTCTGCCACAGTTATGGGGAAAAGTTCTGGTTTAACCCCACAGGTGGAGAAGGAGAAGAAACCAGCCAACTGGAGAGCCAGAGGGGACCCCCCCACCCAAGGAAAAGAACCAGCTGGCCTGGATTAGGTGGTTGCAGAGCCACCTAAGGTCCATTCTCTATGATCTGGATCAACTGTGAAAGTGGAGGTGCAAACCCCACTTCTCCCAGACCGTGGGAACCCCAGAGAACAGACACAACTATAGGATCAATGTCTAAAGACCTACGGGACAGGTACTCCAGTTTTAGCACAGCAAGGGTGGGTGCATAGGTGGGTTTGGGTATCAGGTTTATATCAGGAGTGCCGGCTAAGGGACCTAGCTGGTGTAACTTGGCCCCACAATCCAAACAAGGTAAGGCATAAAAAGACAACATGCAGAGAGATGGACCCACGAGGTGAAGAACACAGCAGCACCAACAGGAGTACTCTGCAGAATCCAGCATGGGAAACTGGTTGACTGGGGATCAGGCGTGTACAGCCAGCCAGTAAGAAGAGGGTCCCAATTACACTACAATGGCTTAAGGAGACATGAGATATCCCACACCTGAGCTGCGGCGGAGCAGCTAGCATGCACTCAGGTTGTCAGGTCAAGAAAGTAAGGAAAGACACTGCACACAAAAGAATGTTACCAGGGACATAGGGACTGCATGCTAGGAAGAGTTCAGCCAGCACAGCCAGTCCAACCAGCAAGGTGGACTGCAAGAAGAAAAGGAAGAACAAAGCAAGGGATTTCACCAGCAGGTAGCAGCACGGTGCCAAGAATCAAGGATCCAGTGCCCAGCCGGTATGGCCACACCAGGATCCTCAACAGCAGCCCATCTCAGCAGCATACTTCAGGCGAGCAGATTTCAGGAATGCACATGGGTGCCCACTGATAAAGACATTCCCTCAGAGCCTGGCCAAAACCCAGTGCACCAATCACACTTCAGGCAGCACACAAAGAGTTGACAGTCAGCCAATCCAATCAGGACTGGCCAGAAAAACAACCAAACATCCATACACTCCGACTCAGGATGTAGATTGGGAGGTTTGGGGGACTAAAACCCAGGTTCAGCGGCCTAAACCTAATTCTTTGCAATCTCAGCTTTAGCAGACACCATAAAAACAGTCATATTTTGCTGTGTCACATGGTCTAAATAGACAAAGCCCAAACTACATGGCTGGGAGTAGGGCTTAAAGTATACATTCCTAACATATAAGGACAATGTGCTACTAATGTGGCAAACGTGGTAACAACCTTGGCCTAGACCAAACTAACTTCCATTCGCAACTAAGACAACCCCATAACACACTGTCAGTGTGATAGAATTAATCTTGCATAGAAATGAGGGGCAAAGGGGGTTTAAAAAGCCACCATGCTCTGGTAGCCATATTGGCTACTAAGGCCAACACATCAGAAAAAGGACTACAGTCAAAGGGGGAAAAGTACTCAAGTCCGTCTAGTCACAAAAATTAAGTAAAAAAATTAAGGAAGCCAGAAACAAGTTTAGAGGAGACAAAGTTAGAGAAGAACCATTCTAAAAATGGAATTCTGCTAAAACACTTGTTTTCCCCCTACGGGAACATGGTGCTTGTGGAATCCCAAGCAGGGAAGAGAAATCATGCGGCATGTCTCATTGCATTTACTCCAACGTGGTGTGATGAATCCTTAGATGTCATCTCTCCCTGATGGGGATCCCTTCCCATGAGGCTAGGGAGCTGAGGCCGCTGCCCGATAGTCCGCCTGGGGGTGGTACTCAGCAGGAGGATCTCATGGGGAGAGACTCCCCTTCTAGGGACAAGGACGACCATGTTGGGAGAACGCGGTATAACAATCCTCACCAAACACCTTACACACCTCCCTACTATGTATACCCCAGCACCTTACCCAATACTTCCATCTACCCCTGCAAACCTGAAGATTTACCATCTACTAATAGTAGACCCATGTATTTGCTGCAGTGCCTGGAAAGCTCACAAAACGAAAAAAGTACTGAGATGAGGTGGTTCAAGCGAGACCTAATGATTACCACAGAGGCCCCAACAACAAGGACTGGCATTACGCAAGGGTGGGGCAGGCCCTACAATAAGCAAACTGTCGGACTCAGCATCTTCTACCGCGGAAGCGAGGAGTCCACGTCAGATGGCCGGGCGAAAGGAGCAAGAAGGCGAGATGTCGCCGACGCCAAAGGACCAGAAGAGGCAGAAGGAGACCGATTCCTACCAGGAACACCAAAGTAGTGGAAGTACCTCAACTGTTATGAGGTGGACCACCGGGACCAAACAGGTGCCGTTTGAAATTGTGGAGCGAGAGGGCGAGACGTTGCCGATGCTGAAACAGCATGGCTCAATGTGCCACTGGAGAAAGCAGCTGGCCGGACCAGAAGGGAACCGGAGAGACTGGCAGGTAGAACCACGAACCCTAGAAGAGCCGATGACGTGTCCCGTTTTGGAAACAGGTAACGGGAAACACAGGATGAAGTGGAGAGCCAATCATAGCCTCAGGGATAGGATCCCTGGTCCCAGTGGGAACAGAAATACCACTGACCTCCAGAGAAGGGTATGGGACCCGCACACAAACCTAAAGAGAGTTCAAGGGAGTCTCCCTTGTACTGGGGGTCAAGCAGAGCCACTGACCACCAGAGAAGAGTCGAGCACCCGAGAAGCGAAACCTAACGCGAGTCTTCTTCCTCATGGTAGTACCTGGAAGGGAAGCAACCCAGGTCTGCAAAATCCACGTAATAAAGAGATACTGGCCTGGGACCTGCACCCACAAGGGAAGACCAGTAGAAGCTATCTTCCCTTGGGCAGTACTTGGCGGGTGAGTGAACCAGGTCTGCCAGAACAAACCTCTAGAGAGTTGTACTGTGAAACTAAGAGTAGAAAAAAGGCCAGGGGAAGGGAGACATTTCCCCGGTGTTGTGAATTGTGAAAGAAAGCCTGAGAAAGGCCATGGGAAGAGAAATATTCCCCCTGGTGGTGTGAACTGTAAGGAAAGCCTGAGAAAAGTTAGAGGAAGGGAGACATTCACGCTAGTGTGGTCAACTGTGAAAGCAAAGCCAAAGGAAGCCAGGAGAAGGGAGTAATTCTCCTGGTAGATGAGCCCGCAAGGAGGATCAAACCAGTGATCCAGGGGAAAGTAGTCATTCCCATGGGATAACAAAAATAGTGAACTTTTCTAAACGCAGAGTGTCGGAGGATCTCCAATCCCTTTGTTTGATTGTGAAATACCAAACCCAGAGAAAGGGAGTCATTCCCCCTGCTAAGGAACTTGCAACCAGAACTGTGCCACCCAGTCCAGGGTCAGGGAGTCATTCTCCTGGACCAAGAAAGGTGGTGCTACTTATTAGTTTAGTTAGAAGTATGAGGGACAGAGATAGGTAAATTTTAACACACAATGGTGGACAGGTTACTAAGACACGCTGACAGACCCATTAGCACTTTAGATGAGGCAGGGAAACCCCTCAGGAAAGAAAGGTTTTCTCTTTATTTTTGTACCAAATAAAAGTCTATAGCAATCACTATGCCACCTGTGTGTCAGTCTCTGAATTCTGCACCCTTACAATTGTGAATCTGCACTACAAACAGCCAAAAGAATCACACTCCGACACTAGGATACAGACTAATAACATCATCCAACGAGGGTAGTACATCATGAACCATAAGCTGGCACTGCAGTGAATACCTGGGAACATTGCAGGTTGAAGGGGTGCCTCTGCACTCAATCGTTTGCTCTCAGACAGCCTCTCGTTCACTTGTCAAGCTCCAACCAATTGGTTTTATTCCACTCGGAGTTACAAGACTCAAGTTCTGCTCCATCCTAAAGCATCATAGCCCTACAATTGTGAAGTTCACTTCAGATATTTTATAGTCTTGTACCACCTTCCCCACGCATCTAGATGTGTTCTTTGTAGTGAAGGGGTATAGTACATTTATTTCCACAATATTTTCCATTTGTCTAGGCATTTTCATCTTTATTGTCATCATCAGTGAAGACCTTTCTAACCTAATAGGGAGACTTGAGATGTACATTATATCATTGTTCTCAGTCAGAAGGCTAGAATGTAACACAGATCTCCATCTTTAGTATCAACAAGCAGACCAGTGACAATATGCCAGCCTCAAACCTGTGATCTGGCATGCAGTGTAAACACCTCCGCCAGTGCCAACACACATACATCAGGCAATAAAACCAGTCTACAGTGCACATACTTTGATCAGTGGCCACAAATATACCTTTTATATGTGATATATACATGTTTATCTGCTAGTGCTCTCACACAGACTCCAGCTCTATTATTCAGTACTTACACTTTAGCCAAGTCCAACCTACAGGGCACAAATACAAGATCGAGCTTTTAGCAGATCTCATTGTGTCTATACCCATCTAGTCTACAATTGAAAGATATTTTTCGGAGCCCGCTCTGTCGAAACAATTCCTAGCAAAACAATAACTGGCAATGCGGCCTCATTGGCAACTCTCAAATCAATGTAAAATGCACAAATCATTTGTATTGCCCTCTACCTCTGCCGTGCCCATGCAAGGAAGTACTCTAAACTTGCTCTACACTGGGTTCCCTATGCCACACTCTATCCTCATCCTGATTTTCCTCCACTCCTCCCTCCATGACAGAATAGTAACTCACTGTGTCTTATAGGCCTCAAAATGTCCACTCGCCACTAGTTAGTGATAATTGACTCTTGGATATGTGGAGAACTGAGGGGGTGGCCATAAGCTTTCAACTTGAAATGTTATACTCTGGTGTGCTACCTTTCTCATATGCGAATCAGGGTGCGACCTTAACCTGGTTACTCAACCTAATCTACCTCTGGGTCTTCCCTATAAACTGTGACTCAACCTGCTTTACCGCTGCAACCCATGTCAAGCTATGCCCGCCAACTGCCCTCTCTCTCTTCCTGTATACACATGGATGATCTCTCCACCTGCTCTACTCTCTGCCACCTCCTGTCTGGCTTCGGCTTCTATCAAGCTTTGATTGGCTTCTGCTACCATCTCTGCAAAACCCAACACTCCTCCAGTAAAATATGTTCTGCTAGTTGTTAGGTCCTAGAAATAGGTAAAACCAGATAAAGGGGTTTTGTTCGGTCTCTTTATGCCATTCTGTTACATACAGGGCCTATCTTTACCATGTTTTGTTGGCCATCGTCCCCACTCTACAGATCAACAAAAGGGCGCAGGCTGTGACCTCCTACCACAGTTTACTCAAACATGGAAAGCTATTGGTGTTTACTGCAGATCCCAGTTGGTGCTCAAAGAACAAATTCCTCTCTCTATCTGGATATTTCATAAACCTTCCCACTATTTATAAACATAAGTTCAAAGATGGAAAAACTCACCACTTTCCATGTGAGCCCCTGATTCCAGAAAGAGGACCCCTCCTCGAGACTGAACAATGTCCCCCCTATGGGCGCACCAAAGGCTGCAGCCACCCCTGCAGCCGCTCCTGCTGAAACAAAGTCTCGCTTGTCCCTGGGGGATAAAATGTGACAAAAATAAGAGGAGAATGACACTCCCAAAGATATCTTCTTTGCCCCCATCCAAACCCGGCAGATACAGAGTTCTGAGTACATACAATGGGAAACAAATTAAGAAAAATTCCTAATTGGGGGGCTTGGGGTGGGGGAGAAAACAACATTAGGAGGAACTTTTGAAAAAGGTGAGGGAATGTCCCATAGAGTAACCAAACACAAATACAAAGAAACCCATACCCTGTTTGCACTTTAAATAAATCTTAATCATTGAAGTCGACCATTTACTTGAGCCAAAAGGCTATACACACATTGTATTCACCACAGGCCATAAAAATGACTAAATATTCCGATCACAGCACTTCACTAAACACAGCTTGTGAAAATAACAGTATGTTCCCCTAGAACTATGGCAAATGCATCTTAGGAAAAGATTTTCTGGAACACCATTCTGACAGTGGCCCTAACAACAAGTACATGCTTTTGTTCAAACTTTCTTCAGGGAAAGATACTTGTAGTGAGGCCATACATCTAAGAAAACAACCAAAAATTAAAATAATCAATAGGTACCCCAGGCAGATGTACAATATGCCAACCTCCGGACAAGCCAGACGCTCCCAGATCACTACATTAGTGATTTAGCACAGTATACAATTTGTGTAGCAGAACATAACTACATCTGTGCCAGATTTGTCTAAATAATTCTAAGAACCCAGTTACAGTTCCAATTATTTTTTTTAAATGTATTTAGTGTTGGTTTTAAATAAATAGCCACACTATGAATACCTAACCCCTGAAGAAAGTTCAGACAAAAGCATATTAACTGAAACATGTCGGGAATGGTTTGAGGAAATTACAAAGTGTTTTCCTAAAATCCATGTACAGGTGTTTGTGAGCAATACAAGTTTTGTTGATTGTGATGCAGTAATATGATCAAGTAATTTTTATGGACGGTTTTTGATGAAAATAAATTCCATATAGCATTTTGGAATAAGTAACTGTCTGCCCTCAATGCTTAAGATTGCAAGGTGTGACATTTTGTATATTTATGGATGAAAAAGAACAGAGGAAAGGCATGAAGGGTTAGGGCATATGATAGATGGACAAGAGATGGCAACAAATACAGGATGCACACTAGAAACAGGGAAATATACATCAATTTCTGGAACAGGCAGCCCATGAGGAACAAAGAGCTTCTATCCTAGACCGTAACTGAGAATCACTCCTCTCTGTACCTGTCACTGCGGAAATAGGGAAAGTTGAAGGTGATCTTCTGGAAGGAAATACTCTGGAACTGGTGAGAGAAAGGAGTTACAACTTTTGTTAATAACTTACATGCCAAGCATAAAACTCCAACGCCCATCATCACCCTGTCCTCACCCTTCCCTAAATCACATTCACGACTCCAGTTATACATCACAGCCAGCCCTACAGATACAGGATGCATCAGCCACTATTAAGCCCTAAAAATATTCTCAAGAAATGAGAATAGTGAGTACAAATATTCCTAACATAAAATAGGAAACTGGCACATAGCAGTCTGCCCCTCTGTTTTCATCCAAACAGCTCTGTGGATATATTTGGACCAGTAGTACACGTAGTGCCACAGGAAGAAACTACTTTTATTACTTCCTGGTCTGAAAAGGTAAATATTTCTCTTTTAATGTGCATGAATAAGTAGATGGAAACAAATATTTATTAGAAAAACATTTGTGTTTTACACATAAAACATTTGTACTCGCTTAATAAATACTTACATTGGAAATTGGACTTATTTTTTACTACCTAAAAACTAATTTTACTCCCAACCTATAAAAAATAGGGAGTAAAATACTTCCACTTCAAAATCTTATCTGCAGGACTGATGGTAACATTTTTCAAAAGATATATAGGGAGGGGAAGGGAGGCACTAGCTAGCACATATTTCACAGGAGAAGTTATATAAAGTTCAGGTAGTATTCATTTGGTATCTCGTGTAGTGATTTCAGGTGCAACAGGGAAAATGTCTCGAGGCCACTCGAGACAAGAGAATACTAGGCAAAACAAAAATCACATGTTGCCACATGGTAGCCCTAAAGTGCACTCCTCGTGGGACATCTAGTCCCAAATGCAGTAAGGTGGTCTAAAGTCTGGGTGTCCCTGACTGGGTAAGCCCACATAGACACAAAAGTTCAATTGATCAGGAATTTCAATATGATAATATACTCGTATTTGACAAAGCACATGTCTTAAACTGTTCAAAATTCATAAAGGCTTAGTAAATAGAGAAGTAATTCAGAGAACGTAGAAGAGGACAAAAGGTCACAGCATTATCTCATCAAAGTAAAGAGAATACCCATATACAACATATTGAGATCATATAAGGCATAAATACAAATTTTCAAATGTACATTTCATGTCAAGACAAATACGATCAGCATAGACACAGGCAGGTTACAATATGTGACAACTGGTGTTTACAATATTCACACAAATGGTGTCGTTATGCACAATTGATGGTACAAAAATCCCAAATAGCTCCTTTCAGATTGGTATGTTGCCAACGCGTTTCTGATTCCTAACAATCCATCTGTAGGGCAAGTAAGCTATATGTTCCTATTGTTCATAGTATTTCTTTTGTAAACACCTGGGGGATTACAGATAAGGCCGTTAAGTATGGGGACTAGAAGGGGTAGTGCAACAACTAAATCAAGTGCATCTAGCTCTTGTACATTTCATACACTGGTCGCACAGGCAGGGTCACACATGTTAAGTGAGGGTAAGTTTAATGTAAAACAAAGTGGAGGTACTAGCATGTTCATATATATATATATATATATATATATATATATATATCAATACAAGGATGAACATTGCAGGGGCGTGGCCAACTGGCCATGTAACAGGACGTGCCTGAGGGAGCTGCTCCGTGGATCCGACACTGATTTGTGTGCACATACATTAATAATAAGCGAGTAGCTACAGGACTGGAGACACAGCTGTGTGAATGGGTCCTCTGACATAACTGAGGAAACTAGAGGACTCGCGCTGTCAAAAGAGAAATTGACTTGTAAACATTCGGCGGCTCCGCAGCACAGCAAGCCAAGATGGCGGAAAACAAAGGAAGCCCGACCGGGGCAGTGGAAACAATGTTGCAAACCCGCACGCAATGCGAATGAAGGGACACTGTCCCGTGGAGGCTGAGTGAATTTACATGCCTGTTCCGGCGAACGAGGACTATCAGCGGGGCCACGGAGCCGCTGTGTGGAGCTTAGCGAGATGGATGAGTGTGGAACATGAGCGCTGAGGCTGCGTGTGAAGTGAGATGCGGGCTGGCGACTGGAGCCCGTGCGGCCCACCGGCTCTGCGGGACTGTCGGACCTACGGCTCCCTGCCGCCTGCAGACGGGTGCCTCCACATGGAAAGGCCCGTGAAAGGAGCTGAGGAAGGTGAAAGACACAGGAGGTGAGCAGCTAGCGGGACGGATAGTTCCGCGATTGCACATCCAGTGCATTATAGACGTGTGAACACACACTTGAGTGCGGGCACAGAAGCTTGCTGCCACAGTCAAGTGATTGCAACTAACGTAATAGTGGCATGTCGTAATAGTGTAGTCAGACTTCCCTCAAGAAGAGTTAGGCAGCATACAGAGTATTCACAATAGGTCAAGAGAACACAATAGAACAAGTAAACACTGACCAGGGCTTGGTGTAAAAGAGATATAATTATTTATTTGAAATCTAGAAAAACACACAGGCACTAATATCAAGCAGTTCAAAAACACGGTCACTAAAAGATATACACTCCCTTCAACGATTAGTTAGACAAGTCTTAAGTAAAGCAACACTTATTTTCAGACAGCGGTGAGCGCTTAACGAAGATGGCACTCTAATCAATCGGTTTAAAAGGGAGAGAAAGGCAGAGCAAAGATAGAAACAGATCCCAACACTTTCGGAAGAACACAGTAGGAGAAGAAGGCAGGTTAAAACCGTAAAGTCAAAGTTAACAAGGCCGGACCCACTTTAAGAGGCTCCGGTCGAAATGTGTTCAAGGTCACACGGTTCAAAGTGCCAAAAAGTCTCGCAATCAGTTCGGAAAGAGTTGGACCAAGAGAAAGGGACCAGTTAGACGGTCAAGGCGGCCAGCCCAGTCCAGAAGGTTAAGGGATTATTATTACCTTGTAGCAATCTTTAGAAAGGGAGGCCTGGCGGACACGGTACCTTAAAGTGGTGAGAACACTCCAGCGGGGGCAGTTGTTCCTGGCAGCGGATGCAAGTCGGTGCTTCGTCCGGGGGAAGAGAGGATCTCGTCGTGGAGGAAGACAGGAGTCCGTTGCACTGCCAGGGAAGAAACCAGCCGCGGAGTTTCTCAGGTACAAGGAGCGGTCCGTTGATTCGCGGTTCAGTGGTGAGAGGCTATCCGGCCACCGGGGTGCTTGGCACGGGCAGTTCAACCACAAACCGGTCTGGGGTGCGAAGAAATAAGGTAAAACTGGTTGTGCCCACCAGTCAGGGGAAGAAGCCTCTCCAGCCGGGAGATCTTCTCTGTCGTCGGGAAGTGGTGAGTCGGTTCTGCAGGGCTCCACCGGTGGTGTCGTCATGGTAGGTCGGCTCAGCTTCTCCCTCGTCGGATTCTCAGGTCCTGTGGCGACTTCTGAAGTTCCAGTCCCCAAAGCCCTGCTTTTATGCAGCATACCCCCATTCACTCAGCCTAGCTGTCAATCAAACATGCTAAGGCACTTGGGCCAATCACACAAGAGTGCGACTTGAGTTACCAAGATAACTCAGTCCAGGGTGCCTAAAACCCTCCCACACCCCCTGTGGTACCCAGACAGAGTGGCACCACTTTTGGAGGCTTCTGTGGAGAAGCCCGCCAAAAAGTGGAACAAAGGGCTCGACTTGGGTTGGAGTCACAGAAGAGAACACAAACGCCATTTTTGAGTCTTGGCAAAAAATACCAACCGGCGAATTAATATTAATTAAATAAACCGGCCGTATGTTCGATGCTATGAGAATTAAATAATTAAAGTTGGTAGCCTCGAACAATGGGAAAATGCCATAGGAAAATATTCGCGATCGAATATAAAAAGTAGTTTCCACTGCCACCAGCCAAAACTCGATCAGGGGGGACGGAGACGTGCCCCTCGACTAACAGACCCCAGGGCAATCGAATTGCCCCGACCAGTACGTCCACAATATGATGGTTTGTACTGGTTTCTGTTAATAATTTGGGACTAGTAAAGCCAATGGTGACTTTACATGCCTTGGGAGACAGTAGTCTGTCCCAGGGTATGGAGTCTATGGTGGGGTGTCACTATGACACCCCTGTGTTACTGCACGGAGGGTGCTGTGTAACACACACAGTAAAAACACATGAGACCCTATGGAGTAAAGGACCCCATAGCCCATAAAACACATTAACAGTCAAAGGAACACCATAAATCATGTCCAAGACTGGGAGAAAAAGAGTCTCACTCTTGGCAGGAGAAAAAAAAGAAACTCCAGAAATCCAGCAAAGCTGCTGGGGGACTCACTAGGTTAGGAAATTCAGCCTAAAGAGAATTCTCCCTAACACTTACAGCTGACTGAACAAAGTGCCAGATGCCAAGGGGAAGATAGGGCCTTTTCGCTCGGGTCGATTTGTAAGCCTTAGGTGCTCCACCACCGCACCATTTCCGAGGATACAAGCTACAGGAGGCTGTAAGATCAGAGGAGAACGTGGGAGGACACAACCCACCTGAAGCCCTAGCTCTGGGCACTCCAGCCCACGCTGGGCACCCCGAGCTAACAGCCCTGGCCTGGAGTGACCTATTGATATTACAACAGAACAGAGCAATAGAATCGCCACATCAAGAACAGGTAGCCTTGGACACTTGAGCTGGATCACAAGATGGTGGGGAGAGTGGTGAAAGCCAAAAGCAAACAACCTACGATGGACGCTTTTGCTAAGACACAGCAGTCTCCAGCGGTATCAACGCACACTGGCGCTACTGCGCCCATGGAAAGCCCTGAGGGGATCGAAAACCACCAGATACTAACGGCCATAGCGGAACTAAGGGACTCATGGGGGATAGCAATGGCCGACAAAAAGAATGCAAAAGAGGTCCACATACTAAAGCAGCAAGTGGCTAACCTGGAGAATCGTGCGGAGGAAGCCGAAGGGCGAGGAAGACGGAATAACATTCGTGTGGTTGGCTTGCCGGAAGGAGAGGAAGGGCAGGACACCACGGATTATGTGGAGAATACGATCCTCCAGGAAATAGGGGCCGATAAACTCTCAGAAGGATTCACAGTGGAGCGAGCGCACAGAGCCCTCATGAGAAAGCCGAAGCATGGAGCCGCTCCCCACACAATAATTGCCAAGATTTTGAACTATAAAGATTGTGAAAAGATTCTGGAGTACTTCAGGAAAGGGGGAACGATCGAGAGAGCTTCGACTAATATCATAGCGTATCCCGATTATACAATGCTCGTCCAGCGGCAAAGATATAGCTACGTGGCGGTAAAGAGGAGACTACGCATGGCCGGCATCAAATATATGCTTCTGTACCCTGCAAGATTGAAAGTGTTACACAAGAGTAGAATGTTCTTTTTTGATACCCGGCAGGAAGCTACCACTTGGTTGGATCTACAGGGCTGCCCAGAACGGGACATGTAACGAGTCCAAGAGGAGCAAGGTAAGTGACTGAGACATACTATATATATTAGGATATCTCACTGATGGGTATCTCTGCAGAGACATTAAAGATGCAAATAGATGAGCGGGGATGGGCGGAGATGGAGCCAGATTATGATATCCTTGAGCTTGCTGATGTAGCGGACTGGAATATAGTGTATTGGACACATAAGTGAATTGATAGCAGCATGTGGTTGATTTGAAGCAAATAGGAGCGGCAGAACGGAGGCTTCTTACCCCCTAAGTAATAGTAGAAGTAGTAGGATAGCCATTAGGGCGACCTCACCCTGCTGTGTCTCGAGTACAGGCTATCGACAGAAAGAGCTAGATGCGGGGGTGCCTGAGATCCAGGGATGGAGCTGGGAAACAGCTTGGGGGGCTAAAGTTGGGGAAGGGAAGGGAGGGGCAGGGTAGGGGTGTTTGGGGTGTTTGTAGTTAGGGGAAGTTTGAAGGGAGGTACGTGCCTATATAGAAGGAGATGGAAGTTTAAGCTGGACTGCACCGATGGGAGGGGAGGGGGAACTTTGATAGGCCATGGGGGACCTTAGAGTAATTACTTGGAATGTTAGCGGACTCAATAGTTACTTAAAGAGGAACATGGTCATGTTGTACTTGTGAAGACAAAAGATAGATATTGCAATGCTGCAGGAGAGTCACCTGACGAGAGAAAAGATGGAGATGGTGGCAAAGAAATGGAAAGGGGTTGTGGCAGGCTCGTCATATTCTGCTTATGCTAGGGGAGTGCTCATCTGGGTGGCACCTTATGTCCTGTTTCAGCTGTTGCAGGAAAGGGTGGAGATGGATGGGAGGTTGGTCATAATAAGAGGACTAGTAGAGAACAGGGACATAAGCTTTGTAAATACATATGCCCCCAATCATAATACGGCTGCATATTTCAGAACCTTGTGTACTAGCCTGAGCTTGTGTATAGGAAGTGCGGTGATCTGAGGTGGGGGGGCTTTAACTGTGTATTGAACCCTGGGGTGGACAGGTCAGATGGGAAGGTCGATAGGTCTGCCCCAGCTGCTAAAGTGTTACAAACTGTGTTCGATGATTTTGGGATGGAAGATGTGTGGAGGATGAGACACCCCCAAGAAAGGCAATATTTGCATTATTCTGCCCCGCAGCAGTTGCATACAAGGCTGGACTATGTCTTCGTTACATAGAGGTGGCCGCAGAGAGTACACAGGTGGAATATAAAGCGAGGGTCCTTTCGGACCACTCGCCCCTGATCCTTGTATGGCAGTACTGCCCTCCGAGAGCAAGGATTCCGACATGGCGCCTTCGGGCGGAAGCACTCAAGGATCCCTTTTTTAGGGAGGATATGAGAGAAGAGATCATAACCTATTTTGAGACAAATACTGGTAGCGTGGACTCGGCGGGTACATTGTGGGAGGCCTTCAAGGTTGTTATGAGAGGTATAGCCATCGCTAAATCTAAAGGCCTACAAGGTGGGATTCTGGCTGACCTACAAGAAACAGAAAAGGAACTGGAAAAGGCACTCGAAGGAGGAAGTAACACAGTGAGAGACATGGAGCTAATACTTAAACTACAGCAAAAGCGTGCGGGGTACCGGGATAGACTATGTAACCTCAATTACAAAAAATATAGAGAGACAGCATGCAGGAGGAGATAAAACAGGAAGGCTTCTGGCATGGTTATACAAGAGCGAAACCCCCAGACCCACGATCAGAACAATAACGAGGGAAGATGGTAGTCTAGCGGATACCCACGAGGGAGTCAAAGAGTTTGTAGATTATTATAGGTTACTATATGGGGATGAGAGAGGGAATAGCCATGAGATGATAGGAGAAACACTAGAGGATATAGGGTTGCCAAAGATAAGCGTTGAAGAAAGAGAGGAGTTGGACGCACTGATTACTTTGGAGGAATTAGCAGAGGTGGTGAGGAAACTGCCGACTAGTAAGACCCCGGGAGCTGACGGGCTCCCAAGTGAGTTTTATAAAGTATACAAAGAAGAAGTGCTTCCCCCAATGTTAGAAATGCTAAACGAAGCGTTTGAGGTGGGACGGCTGCCAGAGTCACTCAGGGAGGCGATTATAATACCGCTCCCCAAACCTAACAAGCCGGGGCATAGCTGTGGCTCTTACAGGCCTCTGTCGATGTTGAACAAGGACAGCAAGATATTGACGGCTGTCTTGGCAAATAGACTGCGTAGAGTCATCGGCAAACTAATTCATCCCGACCAGACAGGCTATGTCCCGAATAGGAATATAACTCATAACCACAGGCGTCTCCAAAGGGTTATTGAACGGGGAAGTGACAACGAGGGTGAAATGGCAATTGTGTCCTTGGATGCAGTTAAGGCCTTTGATTCGGTTAAATGGCTGTGGCTGCTGGCGGCTTTGGCAGGATGTGGAATGGGGCCTGGATATATACAGTGGGCGAGGATGTTCTATAGTGAACCGTTAGCCAGAGTCAGAACGGCAGCAGTGATATCTGAAAGATGGCAACTCCATAGAGGCACCAGACAAGGATGCCCATGGTCCCCAATGCTCTATATACTAGCCTTGGAACCCCTAGCAATATATCTTAGACAACAATATGACACTGTAGGCATCTCAGTGGGTGGGGAACGACACTTGATCTCCTTATATGCAGACGACTTACTGCTGTACTTGAGACACCCAGAGGAAAACCTCCAATACATTTTGGAGGTGATGGAAAGATATGCAGGGTTGTCGAGTATAGCAGTGAATCCTCAAAGATCTAGCATTTTCCCACTGGGCAGCTATAGGGGCATTCCCTTGGGACAGCTGCCGGTGTTGCAAATACCATGGGCAGTCAGCACCTTCCGTTATCTTGGGATAGACGTGTACCATACAGTGGAGGATGAGCACAAGCATAACACGGAGATAGCTATTAAGAAAATTGAAAATTGTATGAAATTTTAGGTGAAGCTGCCCTTGGCAATGATGGGACGCGGGGCAATGTTGAAGATGGTGGTCTTGCCTAGGCTCCTGCACTATTTCGGGAATATACCGTACTGGATACCCAAGACGTTTTTCACTAAACTGAACAGTATGTGTAGGGATTTCCTGTGGCATGACATGCGAAATAGAGTGGCACTATGGAAGTTGCAGAATTTTTATGAAAAAGGAGGATAAAACTGCCTAATTATGAGGTCTATTATGTGGCGAGCCAACTGCAGTATGTTGCCAAGTGGCTCTCAGATGAGGAGACCCCCGAATCAAGGTTGTTTGGACATCACTGTACCCCATTTTATTTGAAAGAGATGATCTGGCTGGCCAAAACAGAAATGGAAGGGCGCCCCAAGATGATGATGCTTGGGTGGAGGATGTGGCGCCGGGCGTGCCTGATGATGGAGAACCCAGTCCCGTGCTCCCCACAGTTACCACTAGTTACACTCACAGGGGAAGATAAGCAGCTGAGGATGATAATCAGGAACCACTGGGAATCGGTTGGGTTAGTTATTATGGGGGACATCTGGTGGGAGGGGGCCATTGCAGAGTTTGGAACACTAAGGGAAGAATCGGGGTTACACATGGGCCAATATATTATGTATCACAGGATGGTGCAGAGAATTAAAAGAACATGGCCCGAAACTGTGCTGGAGGAGGAGCCGGATGCTACCATAGATATATGATATAGCAGAGGAGGGCCATGAGATCTCCAGATTGTACGAGATGATAATGTCTAAGGTTGGGAAGGACTTAACGCAATTAAGGTTCTACTGGGAGGAGGAAATAGGGGCCCCGGTAGAGGATGGGATGTGGGAGCGAGCCCTGGGATACCATAAAAAAGTGTCAAGAAATGCGAGATTAAAAACAGATACAACTATATATTACGCACAGAGCGCATATGAAACCCCAAAGGATATCATGGTTTGCAAATGCAGGACGACAGGCATCTCCCAAATGTGACGAAGAAAAGGTCGCCATGGTGCACATGTTTTGGTCATGCCCGGTTATTGAACGATTCTGGGGTGAGGTAGCACAGAAACTAGCGGAGAAAGGGGTCAAGATTACTATAGATACAGTCTGGGCCTGCTTGCTGGGGGGGTTCCCCAGGTCGCAGAAACTAAAGCATGTTAATAAATTGAAAGACCTAGCATATGTGCTTGCAAAAAGAAGGATTGCCATTGGATGGAAGACATGTCACAGACCACGGGTGGAGGTTTGGTGGAAATAATTGCAGAAATGGGCGGAAGCAGAAACCATGGTATGGCAAGAGACGAGTAATGTAGGGGGAGAGGATGAGACGGGAACCCTAATGGCCTAGAAATTATTAGTAGCTGAATTGTTTGGATCAATACAGGAATCGACAGAACTCACGGAAAGGGAGACCCTGCCTTCTGATGCAGGAACAGAGTGTAGGAATGAATAGGCTCGAGGTGGGGGGTGGGATAAGGGAAGCAGTGACTAAAATGAAGCAATGTACAATGCGTTGTTGATATATGCACTGCATGTTTGGTTTGTATTGTTTTTGTTTGAATAAATTAATACAATTATTTTTAATTTTTTTTAAAAGGATGAACATTGCATAATTCAGCAAAACTGGACTCACCCAGCTGGAAGGGTAGTGACTACAGCAGCTGGCAGTATGCAGCGAACTGTCTTTGAGGTACCGCTTTCACATAAGGAGTGGTAAGGAAAAGAATGGAGAAACATCTTGGTGTGGGAACGAAGTTGTTTAACGCTGCTATGGAGACAAGTGAAGTTGTCAACCCTCAATCCGGTCTCAACAAAATGTTTTGTTATATATACTACGACAACGCTGTCTAAAGTATATGGTTAGCCCGAGAGCTATGCTGGAACTACATGCCCAATCCTCCTGGGGGTGATTCTCTTGTTGTCATTCTGGGGTATCCATTCGACACTATGATCGTTGGGTTGTTTACTCCTTTAAGCTTTATTCAGGACATCTTAAATCGCCTTACACTTTTTATCATCCCACCACAAGGGAAGGGGCACTTTACAGATCATTCCCATTCCCGTAGTCCTGGCCCTGTAGCCTAGCCCCATTCCTTGGTGACTAGAATTGGGCAGGTACAGGGGCCTGAGCAGATTCTTATCTGAGCCCCCCCCTGTGCCCACCACCTATTTACACCAATTTTTATTTAGTGGCCCCCCCCTTGGACCTCATGGTACATTTACTAGAAGTAATGATCTCTTCTTTCTAGTACTTACAATTGAGTTTGGTAAGCTTATTACCATAATCCAAAGGCATCATAAGCTTTTGACTCTACCACTTTGGTTATCTGAAGGTACTGTTACACCTCTCACACGGCGTGTTACTTAACTTTCAATCCCGTTGTGGGCTTCGTCAAGGCGTATTCTATTCCTTAGTTAGATTTCAACACAGACATCGAGCATATACTTTAAACAGTGTCGTTGTAGTATATATAAAAACATTTTGTTGAGGCCGGATTTAGGGTTAATAACTTCACTTGTCTCCATAGCAACATTAAACAACTTCGTTCCCACACCAAGATGGTGGGGACCCAAAGTAGCACCAGTGCGCAGGCACGCGGTTGACGCCACGTGGCCTTAAACAGGGCTTCAGCCGCACGTCTTCTTGACGGACGGTGCATTTCTCCTCGGTACTCTTCAGGTAAGCGCCTTCCGCTACCGACATGTACTGTATTGTACTGGCAATCATCCCTTTTAGCAAATAACGTACGCAGTTCTACATGACACATTAATACTTACAGGAACACTGAGCTCTGCAATACATACTAGGAGGTTCCACAAACTGAAGTTCTGCTAATTTCTCCATAGACATGCGATTGTGCCGACAGTATTAAACAGTATTTGTATGCCGTCCTCTAGCTTCCAGCACGCTAGAGTTCTGGCACAGTTTATCTGTGGACACAGATATCTTCCTAATATTTGCAACATAAAAAGCACGCATATAACCTCTCAGCAACACTTGGCTATGAGTAACCATATCTTTCTGATTGCGGTTTCTCCATTCTTTTCCTTACCACTCCTTATGTGAAAGCAGTACCTCGAAGACCGTCCGCTACATACTCCCAGCTGCTGTAGTCTCTGCCCTTCCAGCTGGGTGAGTCCAGTTTTGCTGAATTATGCAATGTTCATCCTTGTATTGGTATATAAGAACACGCTAGTACCTCCACTTTGTTTTACATGAAACCTATCCTCACTTAACAGGTGTGACCCTGCCTGCGCGACCAGTGTATGGGCCGGAAGGTTAGTGAAATGTACAAGAGCTAGATACACTTGATTTAGTTGTTGCACTACCCATTCTAGTCCCCATACTTAACGGCCTTATCTGTAATCCCCCAGGTGTCTACAAAAGAAATACTATGAACAATAGGAACATATAGCTTACTTGCCCTGAAGATGGATTGTTAGGAATCCGAAACGCGTTGGCAACATACCAATCTGAAAGGAGCTATTTTGGATTTTTGTACCAATCAATTGTGCATAAGCACACAATTTGTGTGAATATTGTAAATACAAGTTGTCACATATTGTAACCTGCCTGTGTATATGCTGATCATATTTGTTTTGACATGAAATGTTGTACATTTGAAAAATTGTATTATTTATGCATTATATGATCCCAATATGTTGTATATGGGTATTCCCTTTACTTTTACGAGGTAAAGCTGTGACCTTTTGTCCACTTCTACGTTCTTTGAATAACATTTGTCTATTTACTAAGCCTTTATGAATTTTGAACAGTTTGTTAAGATCTGTGCTTTATCAAACACAAGTATATTATCCTATTGAAATTCCTGATCATTTGAACTTTTGTTTCTATAAGTGGGCTTACCCAGTAAGGGTCACTCAGGCTTTAGACCACCTTAATGCATTTGGGACTAGATGTCCCCCGAGGAGTGCACTTTAGAGCGACTGTGTGGCAACATATGGTTTTGTTTTACCTAACATTTTTCCAAAGAACATAGATAATAAGGAGAACGAATCAACAAGGGCATGATGTGACCAAGACCATTACACCAACAAGTGCCCCCTATATAGAACTTTATAGCATTTCAAACGTCTTTACTCCTTAACAGGCTTGCTTATCCCATCCTTCTAAAAACGATGGCACTTTCACAGACAATTAAGCAGCTACTAAATACCAAATTCCAAATACTCATATAGGACAACACCCCCAACTCACAAAAAAAGAGCATTGAAAAACATAACAATATGTCAAGTATTCACATACAGTACACCCACCAGAGCAGGAAAGAAACGGAGCAGCATGCAGGCTTCTCAAAATGTTTAGCACTCAAATTCACTACCAATTCCCCTAAAAACAAGACAGCCCCACAAAACTAAAAGGCATAGTTTATGCTCTTAAACCCAGTATGTGTCTGTTTTGTACAGCCCCACAATCGAACATCCAGCCGATACAACTTAATGCTTTACTACAGAGTCCTCTGCCCACCCTCTCCAAAATATACGGCTCAGCATGTTACATTTACAAATCCAATACAATCCAGAGAGCTGGTAACCACCATCTCTTAGCCTAACAAATCACCATACCCCTCTCTCCCCCAACACAAGGGCATATGCAAAATCAAATCAAAGAGCCAATAAAAAAAGGTTAAACCCTGCCCCAAACTCAACATTCCAGAAGGGGGTCAAGTCCCCATTATCACACACATCTGCCAAAAGGAGGTCATCCCCTCAATTATAATAAATGTATTCAAATCAAACTCAAACTACAAGAGAAAGTAAGGGCATTGCCCAATGCTCATGTTTCAGAGAGCAGGGCAGCACTCCAACATAAAATCCAGAACAGGTCACAACCTAGACCCAATGCAAACCTAACAACCACCAAAGAATATCAATCCCTCAATTTCTAACTACCCAGAGCGGCACATCAGAACCACAATACCCATCAATCAAAAGTTTATTAAAAGGACCCTTGTGTTAGACTAGCAGTAAATGCTACTTGAATCATAATGTTAGATCTGAGGCTCTAGGTTAAACTACATAACGCCCACTAATTTGCTTGAATGTAGCTGTGCATACACTGAAACAAGCAGACAGCTACTTTCTGTAATACATTACAATCTGTGTAGGTTAATAGAAAATAAATAGCGTTTTACATGAAACAGTGTTGTGACTTCTGTATGAGAAGCATAAGCTTCTTCCTAATCTCCTTATACCAAGTACATAGAGGTGTGTAAAATGGTATGTAGAATATCCAGCTCAAGTGCACATTTCAAAGGAACTACATCCCATTCACCAGTATAGGTCTTCAGGGTAGCAAGCAAAACCTACATTTAATGATTAACTTTCTATCTTCCAGCTGTGAAGGAACGGTATTCCACTATGGTTCTAAGAGATGTGTGGATTTTAATGGGATACAAGATACCACCGATAGTCTATCCCAAACATTCAGGAGTATTTCGCTATGCCAAAGCTCAGAAAATCCCCTCCATCAGCGCACTATCTAATAACCTGTAACCCAGGTCAAAACACTCCCCTCCTCTGCTCTCTACACAACATCCATGATACATTCCAAATCAGATTCTCCACTGAAGGATCCAGCTGAAAACATTATTTTAATTTGGGACACCCATATTTACGATTGATGTGGAAACCATTTTCTTTAAGTACTTGCCAATATATGGACTCATTAAATTTACCTGAGGGAGACCAGCTCCCACTACAGCACCACTGTGTATCATTGGGCCTTCCTTCCCTACAAAGAGACCTGTAAGGAAATATCGAAACATCAATTAGCGAGATGAGCAAGAAACTACAGCATAAAACCCACCCTTATTGGAGACTGGAAAGAAAATGATACAACATGTCAATTCTAAAGAGACGAACAAGCAATTGGCCAAACATGCCGCATTATGGATAAGCAAATTGTAGAAGAATCCTTCTAGAAACAAAAGCAAATCATTTGTAAAATAGTTGCGTATTAGAGAAA
Organism: Ambystoma mexicanum; assembly: GCF_040938575.1. NCBI lineage: Eukaryota > Metazoa > Chordata > Amphibia > Caudata > Ambystomatidae > Ambystoma > Ambystoma mexicanum. The sequence goes on from NC_090929.1 coordinate 411,240,233, forward strand.
AGTAATCCAACAGTAAAAAGATATATGCTAAACAGACAAGCAAGTGGAGTGCAGACCCAGATATAAAAATACAATCATCAAAAGCTGAAAACAGGCAGAACAAGCCATATGCTCATAACACTAATACTTCAGAGAAGCGCTTATCCTAGTCTTTTTAAAAATAATGCAGAGCAGTGAGCAAAATGTCTGTAACTTAACAAAACTCTTGAAAAAGCAGACCACCACCTTATAACACAAATGATGAACCCCAAGATAAATCTTAATAAACCAAAACTGTAATGACATATATAGTAGAATAATCCATTTGAGCCAAGTCACACATGCCACAACACCATCTAGTAACTATCACAGGAATCTCACCCCCAGTTAATAGCCACATCAGCAAGGCATTGTGCATATGTAAATTAGCCCAAATTGAAGCCTTTTGGTCCAGGAAATAGCCTCTCTCTTACAGGGCAGTGCTATATTATACATAGCTTAAGCAACCCAAGACAGACATTTCTCAAGACTGGAGACAACTACATACTGGGTTTCACCCTTATTAGGGCTCATCAGTGTAGTACAGTCTGACAGCCTTGTGGTTGTAGGATTGGGGCAAGTTCTTATATTTGCCAAATATAGAGAAGTGGGGTGAAGGGGAAGTGGGTGCGTGTGTATTAACATGGTAGCATTGTGACGAGTTACAGATAGCCACCCTGTGGCTGGTGAGAAACCTCAGTCTTGTTGATGTTAAGGTGTAAATGAAATAGCCAGGTTTTCAGATCTTTCTGGAACAGAAGGAAGTGCTCCGGATAGCTACTGGACTTTCGTCATGCCCGAGCGTACCTCAGAGTCTGGCAATGGTCCAACTATATGTATGTCATCAACCACCAAAGGCGTAGCTGGCAGGTAACATGATGTGCCTGATGAGGTAGCCCTGTAGGGGATTACAGGCATTCTTTTCTCTCTTTTTTTCTTTTTTTAACAGGATGCTAGAGTATCAAGCACAGATCGCATTGGGTGGGGGAAGATGTGGCTGAACATGTGTGTCCTGGTCATGGGACATGTAACCTTAAGGAGGGCCAGCTACGTGGGTGTGAGTCCTGCTAGTAGAGATTACCAGCGCATGCACTACCATTCAGAGGTCCTCGGAGGCAGGAAGGATTTGAGCTTGCAAAGTAAGGTGATTTGATGCCAGATCAATTGGGTCTTTTTAGCTACGTGTTGTTGAAAGGATTGGTTGAGGTACATCCGAAAGATTTCGTAAAATTGGTAAATTGCAACATTAATCTGTCCAAGTGAATACCGTCCAGTCACCTTTGAGTGGAAGCCTATATGGCTCGGGTGTCTAGGAGGACGGATTCTGTCTTGGTATAGTGAAGATTAAAGTAGGTGCTTGACATCCATTTTCGAATGGTAACAAGGCCTGTGTGGAGGCAGGTGATGATCTGGGGACCGCTAACTTTTAAGTAAAGCTGAGTGATGCTGATGTATCAGTGGATTGGGATTTCTGAGTCAGTTATGAGTGCGTCAAAGAGTTCGATGTATAGATTGAACAAGACCGGTGGTCATGTGGTGGCGTCTGACCTATCTCAGAGAACCCATATAAATCCCCATGTTGTGTCCGAGAGGGGTGCAAAGAGAACCATTTTATGATGGTGCCTGCAAAGCCAATTCTGTGAGTAAGAAGAGACAGTAGCTTGTCATAGTTGGCGGTTTTGAATGCGGATGAGAGATCAAAGATTAATAGGCATCGGTCTGCTTTATTGAAAACTTGCAAGGCATCATTGACCGCCTGGATGTCACTGTCTCTGTGCTACGTTTGGGGCAGAAGCTGGATTGATAATTCCAAAGCAAGCCAAAAGGGCCAATTCTAGCGAGCAGTTGATTGGCGGAAAGATCTTTCTGTGAAATGGAGGCTATTGATTGCACAATAGTTTGCCAGATCCCCAGGGAAGAAGGTGGGATTTTTCAAGTGGGGGCATATGAGCCCTGTTTATAGACTGTCTGTAAAGGAATCTTCACTGAGAGGAGTTGGCTATCATGAGAAGGGCATTCAGGGAGAGACTAAGTTGTTTGAGGATGTTTACTGAAATGATGGCATCAGAGTAGGCAGTGTGCTTTAGGGAAGAAAGTGTTAAAGGTCATCAGGTGATAGGAGCGATTAGTCCCACCCAGAGTTGCACCGATCGTGGAGGGATTGTAAAAGGGGGGTTTAATTGCTTAGATGACAAAGTGTGCCATGATTATGTGGATTTTGTTGATTAATAAGTCAGAGAGCCTCACATCTTTCTTTTGAATGTGGTACCAATGGATCAGATATGGGGTTAGAGCATTACTTGACAGACGCAAAGAGGGATTTGCTCCCTTTAGGGGCTGTTGCAATGGTGTTGTATTACACCATTGGCCTCAGTGTTAGGGGTGTGATAGTTGGACCGCAAGTGTTAGGAGGTCTTGCGGTTTATGTGTCATATGCCACTGCTTCTCTGATGACCTAATCATGAGTTTGTTACATTGGAGACCTTGGGTGTACCCAGGGGTAGAGGTTTATTTCCTGGCCCAGCCTCGTTTCATTGGTGAGTAAATCCTGGCCACCTTCTTGGAGATGAGGCCAAAAGGGAGGTGACCTTCTCTGGGAAAGGGAAGTTAGACAATCTTTCTTCCATGTTTTGCACCGAGAAGGTTTTGAATGATCGTCTTGAGAGAATAGGGCATTTATCCTGGCCTTTATGGGCTCGCATGGTGTGAGTTAGGGAGAAGATGGATGGCTGTGTCATCAGACCTGTTGTGGGCAATAGGGTCCAAACAGCTTAGGAGGGAGGTGGAGGAGAGGATTAGGTCTAGTGTGTTCCCGTTGACGTAAGTGGGGGAAAGAACATGTTGAGGGAGGCTTAGCAATTCAGTTAGGGATAAGAGTGCTTCACAAGTATTCTTGGTTGGGTGGTGTGAAGAATCCTGCCGATCCCTGCACTTAAACCCTGCCTAAAGTCTCCTGCCACTTGGCATAGGAAAGGCAGACGCTTCCTGATCCTGACCTTGGAGGTGGTGTACTGTGGGAGGATCACATGGGAGTAGGCAAGGCCCAGGGTGGTGAGGAAATCCCATGGGATGAGACACAGTAGTTGTCCTTTTTGCAAGGAAAATCTTCCTAGGTTCTCTGCAAACTTTGCAACACATATAGGAAAGTCACTTAAAATGGAGGAAAATAGTTGGTTAGTGCAACATGCGCTTAGTTCAAGGTTCTCGAGACGGTTTCTTCGTCTGGCAAGTCTAAATCTAAAAACGCAACCTTTAGCTATAAAGGCAGTTGAGAGGGCTTGAAGTCTTGACAAACAGCAAATAATGAAGAGTTTCTGCAGATTTCTTCCAGTGTCTAAAGTTATTGAAGCAGCAAGTTAGCAACTAACAAAGGAGCCCTACAAACGGACTTGAGAAGGGGACACAAGCAGCCACATGGGTCAGATGTAAGAGGGGGTTGCCCTGGAAACCTCAACGTGCACTCTAATGCTTTGGGGCAACTTATTGGAATCAGGTAAGCACTACCTTTTTCACCACAGTACCTTTGGTTTGAAGAAAAGTGTTCGTGTTGGCTCCTCCGCGATGTGGCAGCTCTGGACCCGCCCTCCAGATTCCTTTGTCTGATGACAAAAGGCACGACAATAGACAGTGTCTCTCAGCAGCAGTCTCGGGGGAGAACCTTTAGCACGACTTTCAGCAACTTCTTGGTTCACTCTGCGGTTTTGGCACTTTTTCAACAGCACCAACAAAGGACACAGATTGCCAGGTCAATCATCTTCTTTTCCTGCAGTCCCACACTCTGGTGAGGGGGTCTGTGTTCTTACGGTTTCAGCAAAGATTTGGATGGATTCGGCCTTTCCACAACGATTCACTCGAAATGGACAGCAGGTCTCCTGGTATTGGGGTTATGCAGCTCTGGAAGCTCCTAGGACATCAGGAGATGGCTTGTTTCAAAGTTTATCTTGGGACTGGTTGTTCCCACCAGCCAAAGGGAAGGAGTCCTCTGTCGCATAGAATACAGGGTCAGGACAGCAGTGGTCGCTTCACGGTCTTATAAGGGGTCTGCAGGCTTCTCTGGTCATCGCCTTCTTGGGTTACGTCCGTTTCCTGTGGTCGACTTGCTTTACACTCCGGAAGCCTCACCTTTTATACAGTTCCAGCACACACTCCTCTGCAATCTCTCTCAGCATTTTACAGAAAGGGGCGTATGGTTTTCTAATCAAGACAGCCAGACCCCCTGTGGAAGCTGGACCTATTCAGGCACTCTGTCAGACAAAGGACAGGGGGGTGCAAGACTCCTCCCCCACTTCCTGCTTGCGCAGACACCAGAGCGTAGGCGGGGTTACTTACTGGTTCCCACCAAAGGCAAAATACACACACCGACCTCGCACTCCCAGAACGGTAGAAAAAGGATAAAGAACTACCATGCTAGTAATGGCGAGAAAAAAAAAGGGAGGCCCCAAGTTGGTACTTGGGTGCCCCTATTGTGCAAACCGAGGCTATGGGCATAGCCTGTGGTATAAAAAATACACAATAGTTGATAGAACATGTCCTCTGCCACTAACCATAACAGGTGATTGTCTATATGACTAAAAAGTCACAGGAGCAGAGAGAAGGGGGATACTAGGTATCCCTTTGGCACTCCACTGAAGGTGGTGTGTGCCAATCTCTAAGACTATAGAGTTTTGTAAGAAATACTAAGTATAGTTACTTGAGCATACAGAAAAAGAATCTTAAAGGAGGACCCTAAGGGTTGCCAGCAACACAGCCGATAACGAGCTGTGTACTGCAATAGTAAAACACAGATGGCTTTAAGAGCTATAGAGCAGACAAACTCCATAGTACAGGTAGATTATAAAGAATCAAGTTCCAAAAGACAAAGCCCATAAGAATGAAGGAGTGGAAAAAGGCTCCACTCATTCAGGATTAAAAGAAAAAGGTCCAGAAGTCCAGCAAAACATGCAGGGTGTCTCACTAGGAGAGGGCATGAAGCATAATAATGATAAATCTCCCCAACAGGGAGGACCAGAACTCCCATTTTAGAATGTTTCCCCTTAGTATTGTTAGGTAGGAAAACCCACAGTAGAGTAGGGAAAGTGAGGCATTTTAATATCATTTATAGTCTAATAAAATGCCATATTTCAAACAAATATCAAACAGTTGTCCGCCTCGCATTGCTGACCCCTCGCAGTGGGCCCCGGGGAGATTCAAGTGTCTGAGAAATAAGTCACTTGTGCATGAAATTATGCTGTCAAGATTTAGTCTGTCATCTCATCTAGGGAATTACCACACTTGTGAGGTGGTCTGTAGATTAGGTGGAGTGGCTGTGTTTTTATGTGAGAGGGGGAATTTGCATGTCATGTTTGCATTGTGTTAAGGGGGGAGGGTTATGGATGAACTGAACACGGCCCATCACTTTTGTGGAGTACTGCCACTGCGCCCCCTCCCTTCTCCCTCATCCGACCACATGTTGAATGCTATAACCGCGTGGTATAAGGACATAGAAAAAGATATGGGAGGAGGTTGACGTGAGCCAGGTTTCGGTGATGAAGATTGCGTTGTATTTGTCGTAGGCAATGAGGTCTGAGATGTCAGCCGCATGTGCGACTGCTGATAGGTCGCTTATCAACATGAGGGAGCGTGAGCGTAAAGAGGGTGCATGCTGTGGGTGGCAATACGTATTTTGAGGAGGGTATGTGGAAGGGGTAACCGTGGGTGGATTGCAAGCATTTGACCGGGTAGACCTGGAGAGTGTGGGGATCGGCTGGGCTGTTAGGGGACACATGGCGAGAACTTTCTAGGGAGAGGAACTGGAGGTGTCTGGCACCACCTGAAGGATGAACTGAAGATAGGCGACTAAGATCTCCTCTCCTGAGTAAGGATGTGTATCTCACATGCAATTGACCATAAAAACACAAAGAAAAGAAAGTGCCTCCACTTTATAGTGCAAAGCATAGAAACTCGCTGATAAAAGAAATACGACAGTTACAACATCAATCAGAATGTATTTATATATGGAATAACAATAACTACACGCACAGGAGCTATATTTTACCGTTAAGAGGGATTCTATTGTTTAAATGTCAAACCTTATTACCATCACACCAAGAGTATTTAGGGAACAAATGGACGCATAAATATAAGTGGTATCCATACATACATTTAAAATGGGTATTTTCCTTATCAAAAGAGTACATGAGAACTCTTCTGCAAAAACAATGACAGTTAAAAGTCAGTTCAAGCATAGACATCACACCCACAAACCCATAATAATTCAACATGAGCAGTTGCATTCTGACACTGGCCAAAATAAACCCTTCAGGCCCCCAACAACCATCGACAGCTTACATTTCAACGCTGATTTAATAACCAGAAATCCTAAGGTGGCTCTTCACTGGTCAGCTCTGGGGCAACTTTCAACACCGTAACCTCAGGAGGTTGCCTATTGTGCGGTCCTCCATATGTCATCAGACTATGTAGCATTCCAACTAGCCAAAGTGTTAGGAAAGCTCCACTGTGCACCTTCCTTCAACTACTGCAGGGACCCATAATGAATCTCCTCAGCCAGGATGTCAGCCAAGGCAGGTTTTCGCACAACAGTAAGGCACTATGCTTAGGGTTTCTCTCAGGTGGGATACACAAGTGATCACTCTCTGAGAGGTCACGTACAGGCAAACAACTGTGCTTTCTCCAAATGATGTCCACATGCAGCTGAAGAACAGCATCTGGTAAGCAATGGGGCTGCAGAGCTCTCAGTAGCCGTGGCCAATTGAGAGAATGTGAGTTTTACAACACCTTGCGTGACTGGATTCAGAGACTTGACAGGCCAGAAGCTGTGTGTCATAGCAGGAGAATCAATCTAACAACTCTTATTTTTCCGGTCTAAAACCCTAGTACAAATCACCTTGGCCAGGGGAGCCCCAGCAGGTTCTAGTCACAACCCATCACAGCAGTGCCTGAACATGGTAAAGGAGCAATCCATCAAAGCAAGACCAGCACATTAATATCAAAAGCTGTACAATTCAAATTTAAATTCAGGAAATGTGTATTATTGCATAACCTTATATTTTCCTCTAGTACATTAACTGCCTTGCAGCGAGCCAATATGTTACAGTACTCACAGAAATATAGTTTATAAAACACAAATAACTATATATTTACATTCTGTAGTTGACTTAAGTACTCCTTTAATACATTTTCATCACTTGGCTGAGCGGTTAAACATCTCTACCTACATTAATTTCTCGATTTGTAGTGCATTATAGCCTCCACCTTCATCAACACACTCATCTTCACTGGTAGGGAGTACAACTGTCTTAGGCTTCCGATGCATCTCACAATGTACCGGGTGTAGGGAAAATAAACTTCGATTCCAGGGCCTATAGTGGGCAGTGCACTCCGGGAAATGGACTTGGGGCATTCAGATACTCCCACTGGTAAGTAGAGGGGTCTCATCTATGGGTACCTCACAATGTATGCCGGGAGATTCATAACCAAGCTTTTGGATTGCTCTAACCTCCTGGTGCGAAAGATGAGGGAATTCAGGTGAGGGTACAGGGCTCTCGGGTAGATGCAACCAGTGATTGATCAGCGGGTCAAGCTCTCCAACTTCAGGTGCAGGATGGTGCGAGTTCCAGGTCTTCATTGCCCATCACTAAAGCTTTCTGTACTTTATCACTTTTAGAAGTAGCACGTCAGTGCTGCTACAACAAAACCAGTGCAGAGCCTAGCATTCAGCATACATCAGTGAATTGAATCCTATGCCACACATTGGTTTTATTAGCTTCACCTTGTCCTTCAAGGGACTCTGAGATACAGTGGAAGCATCAACTGTTAACCTGGCGGGGGGCACCCGCTCACAGACCTCGACGGATGCACGGGCACCATCCATGCATCCGTCCTCCCCATTCCCATTGAGTCCAATGGGACTCAAATGGGAATGAGGAGTAATATTTTCTGCCACCCGGCAATGGGAAATTACTGGGACCACCGGGGCTATAATGCCCCGGTAATCCCCATTGCCAGGTGCCAGAAACAAAATGACGGGTACGGCCAGAGTCATAAAGAGGCCCTGTGTCTGTGGGAGGAGGGAATAGCAATTAGGTAAATAGATGGGGTAATTCTGAGAGGGGGTCAGTTGAAAAGCCAGATTTCCAACTGCTTTCTGCACGATCAAATTTTATTTTCACAATAGCAATTAAGAACAAAAACAGTAGCAATCCATTAAATCCACACACCTTCAATCAAAGTCAAAACACAGTAACCAATTCATCACAAACTAGCTCTAAATATCATATGTAAGGAAAAGAACAAAGGTGGATGAAGGGGAGAAAAGAGAAAGAAAAAGAAAAGGAAGAAATGAAAAAGCGAGAAAATTAAGGAGCCAAGGTCTGAAGATTTCAATTGCAAGAAACTATACAACAGACAAGAATATTACAAAACCATCACATAAACTGTAGGTAATCTTACATAACAGCAATATTCAGAGGTAGGGATATATTATCCCAGATCAAAGTTCAGAATCATCCATAGGCATCAAGAAAGCAGCTCCAAATGTCCCAAAATTTGTCAATGTCACAAGTGAGTTTGTAATTGGCTTTTTCATACGTCGAAACAGTAAGAAGCTCCTCCACCCAATCATCAACGTTAAAAGAATTACTTGATTTCCAGGACCTCAATATGAATGTTTTAGCAACCCTGCATGCGCGCAGCAACCAAACTTTCTTACCAAAGTCCATTTCATCCAGCATAGAATCATCGCCCAAAATCAGTATTGAAGCATTCATGGGGATTGCAATGTTTAAGACCAAACTCAATCTCTCACAAACCTTTTCCCAGAACTGCATCGTCTTGGGACAGGACCAAATCAAGTGACTGAGAGATCCTCTTGAGCACTTACACTTCCAGCAAAGATTGTTGTCCAAAAGTGTCTCCTGAATAGCTTCTCCGGAGTCCAATAGACCCTAAACAGCAATTTCATTTGAGAAGCTCTAAGGCCCCAATCCAAACTCACTAGACGAGTGTTCTCACAGCACCTCTGCCAACATCGGAAACTCACATCTTCCCCTAATTCCTCTGCCCAAATTGCTGGTAATCGCGGATCACCTTTCCGAGTAGCTTTTACAATTCTATACATGGTAGAAGCAGGGTGTGATGCGCTCAAGCATATCGTTAGAGCTGCCCAGGCGGGTCTCTGAACAGTCAATTGCGGTGTCTCAGCACAAGCCGAAATAATATGTTTCAATTTCCTATATTCAGCAAACGAGCATTCCGCCATATCATATATCTGGCCAAGCTGAGTGTACGTCAACCAACTGCCTCCCTCAAACAAATCTCCAATGTATTTTATGCCAGCCACAAAACATTCTGTCCAAAACAGGGTCTTACCCTGATACTTCAAGGCTGAATTATTCCATATGGAGGCATCTGGCTGCAAATAGGGATTAGCACCCACACGGTTCGAGAGCTCACACCAGCAGTCTTGCAATAACAAAGTTAGTGCACTGACCTTTTTTGATCTACTCCTCTGAGTAGTTAGCAGCGCTTTCGGGTCCAACTGGGAAACTGCACTGCACTCCCAAGATAAGAGGTCAGAATGTTCAGACTGTACAACGTCAGAGTCAGCAATTCTACACAAGTGTCGAGAGGAGAACAATAAATGGTAGTCTAAGAAATTACGCAAGTTCATTCCCCCCAATTTAAACGGAAGTTGAAGTTTCCAAATTGCGAGCCTCGGAGACTTCCCATTCCATATAAAGTTCTGCATAATCTGATTGACCTCTTTAAAAATGCTTCCTGGTATCTTTATAGGGAGCATGCTTAAAAAGTAATTTATCCGAGGTTCCAGGTTCATTTTTCAACAGTTGGTTCTGCCCCACGTCAATAAATTCAAAAGACTCCACCGTACCAAATCTGATTTGAGATTCGGGAGGATCCAGGCAAGATTTATGGCTGGTAATTTCACTATGTCTGCCCCAATCCATATGCCAAGATATTTCAACTTTTCAGCACACCACCTGAATTGAAATTGAGCACAGGTATGCCTTTGACACAAAACATTGACGGGTAGGATCTCGGATTTACTCCAATTAATCTTATAGCCTGATATCAAGGAGAAGAAATGAATATTTTGCATCAAGTAAGAAATACCAACAGCAGGATCCTGAAGGGCAATCAATAAATCGTCCGCATACAACCAAATCAAGTTATTCCGACCATTTCCAATTATAGGCTGAAGGTGTACATCCGCCCGCAAGCTTACAGCAAGTGGTTCCATAGACAGAATAAACAGGAGAGTCGAAAATGGGCAACCCTGCCTTGTACCACAATGAAGTTCAAAAGTATCAGAAATAAGTCCATTCAGCAGCACACTCGCAGAAGGGTTGTTGTACAACAGCTTAACCCAACGTTGGAATTCTTGCCCAAAGTTCATTTTCCCCAGGCATGCGACCAAAAAGTCCCACTCAACACGATCAAATGCCTTTTCAGCATCTAGCGAGATGACCACACTGGCAATAGGTTGATTACTTCCCTTCTCAATGGTCAACAGCAGGCGTCTCATGTTGTCCGCCACCGCCCTGCCAGAGACAAAACCTACTCATGTATCAGAGTTGGAATGACTCTACCCAGTCGAACAGCCAGGATTTTTGCCAATATTGTGCAGTCGCAGTTTATCAGACTGATCGGCTGATAATTTTCGCACCTGGTAGCAGATCTGTCCTTTTTTCTTAATACCGTAATCAATGCATGTCTCATTGTATCAGGTAGTGAACCAGATTCCAAGGCATCATTAAAAACGTCACACAAAATCTGTAGTGCAGAATTGGGGAGGGCTTTATAAAATTCATCAATGCCAGGCAATTTACCTACAGACAGTCTCGAAATCGCGTGTTGAATATCATCCACTTCCACCTTCCCCTCCAGGCTTGCCGCCTCATCTGTTGTCAGACGAGAGAGAACATGCGAGTCAAGGAAGTTTTCAATGTCCACTTTTTCACGGGCTAGTTCAGAGTTATAGAGTTTTTCATAGAAGTTATGGAATAAATTGTTAATATCTTTTTGCTGCGTCTCCAATGTGTTATTTAGACCTCTGATTGCGGTAATAAAGCAATCACTTTCAGCCACCTTCAGCCTATGTGCAAGTAATTTCCCTGCTTTCTCACCATTCTCAAAGTAATTAATCTTCTGCCTGAACAGTGCATATTCAACTTGGCTAGAGTTGGTTTAGTTCATATTTAGCTTTTCTCAGTTCAGTTTTTGTGTTTTCATCTTTGCTTGCTGCAAATAGAACATCTAGGCGCTTTGCCTCAGAAGAGAGTCTATGAATTTCCTTTGTTCTCAATTTTCTCTCGTTGCCAGTTTTTGAAATCAGTACTCCCCGAGCAAAGCATTTCAGCGCTTCCTAGACTGTAGATAATTGGACATAGGCAGTTTTATTAATTTGGATGAAGCTATCAATTTCCTACGCCACCTCCTGTCTGACTTGGTCATTTTTCAGTATATAAGAATTCATTCTCCACCTTGATGATTTTACCAGAGTGTGTTGCAAGGACAATCGCAATGAAACAGGTGCGTGATCTGACAGGGCAATGAGTCCAATAGCAGTATCATAGCAGCTTGAAGTCACCCGTCCAGATGTCAAGAGGAAATCAATCCGAGAATATGTATCAGGACACTGAGAATGGAAGCTATAATCCCTGTCTGACGGGTGCTCTATTCTCCAGATGTCAGCCAGGTTGAAATCCTTTATTAAACTTTCCAAGGATCGTTTACATTTATTTGATGTTCTAGTACAATCCCCATTTGAACGGCACAATGCTGAGTCCATCACCTGATTGAAATCTCCACCAATTATAATTGAGTCCATGTTGAAACTTTGAAGTAACTGAGCCACTTCGTGAAAGAATAAAGGATCATCTAAATTAGGTGCATATATATTACACAGGAGAACGTCCACACCTTGTATTCTCACCAAAACACAAATAACTCTTCCCTCTTTATCTCCTCTGCTTGCAATGACTGATAAAGGAAGATTTTTGTTTTAATAAGTATTGAGACACCTCTTTTGCTGGATGAGTGATTAGAAAAGAAAGTATCCCCTACCCATCCCCTCTTTACTTTTTCAGCCTCAGGATCTTCCAAATGCGTCTCTTGGAGGAAGGCAATATCGCATGAGTCTGAACGCAGATGAGACAATATTTCGGTCCTTTTCACAACATTGAGTCCGTTAACATTCCATGAGATGATATTCAGATGGTTCACAATTTTAGTGCCCATGGTACAGGTCATACTTTGGTTCAATATACAACGTATGAAATCACAGTCGAAGAACAGGACAGGGAGAAAGAACAGAAGAAAGAAAGGATAGAAGATAGAGCACATACCCTAATAGGGCATCAAGCCACCAGAGATATATCAGTAACAGTAACAGTTACAAGTAGATGGCGCACTGTACAGATGCAGCAGCAAGGCAACAAGCAGGTATAATGATACAAAAAAGCACTAAACTTCCAACAAGACACCAAACCCACATCTCCCATCCCCACCCTAAATGTACTCACAAAGCATACCCTAAGACGTAATTCCACAACACCCAAACGTAACAAAGTCAATATTCACTACACCAAAAAAAATCTGGAGTAATAATCCTGGACATTAATAACACCGGAAACACCATCTTGGATCCACAACCGAAATTCCAGGAAAGGAAAATATGCTCATCCAGAAACAAACTACTCAATTACACACATATACTACATCCTAAATCTGCAATAATAAGGGTCACCCGAGACCATTACACTGCCTTTGGCAAATTCCGAATGGAAACCAACACAAACACAGAAATCCCCTAAGGAACCAATCCACCCCCCCCATCAACGAGCATTACAGCACAAAACCCCTTCAACAACCAAAAAAAAAATAAACCATCTGCATAATTTAAAGGAACCACATGAATTGAAAGCACAATAAATGATTCCCATTCTCACCCTTTCATCACACGCATCCACTGCACTAACAAGCTATAACATGTCTCCCCCCTACAATAGACCTGGAACCAAGCAAGTCATCTAGAATACTGAGAAAATTGCAAATTAAGCAAAAAGTCTCAGCACTCAAAACAATGCCCACAACCGGTGACCAATCCATTGCCATTGTTTGTGCAAGGGTGCACCATCACAGGAGACCGTAATATACAAAGCATGGGGGTGACACACAAAAAACATATCTTTCCCACTATTTCCCTCTACTCTGGGTTTAAACCAATACACATTCATACACTACTCAGTCTGCCCTCATAATGCTGCAAAGAAGCTCCATGTCATCATGCACAATTAGATCTGATGTTCACATTTAGCATATTTAAATAAACAACTTCAAGTATGCACCTGCCCTATCCTACCCTCCGCTGCACATTGACCTGCTGAACTTCATCTGAAAACGCATTCCCTCTCGCGTACATGTCAGGAAAAACATGTGGCCAATACACAAAAAACATACCTTTAACGTGTCAGTCAGTCCCAACCCATGTACAAGGATAAGCACTGAGAACCCACCCAGAGGAAAAACAATGCATACATAAACATACTACATCTGTGCCTCAAGAATCCATTTAAAACCACATAGCCAACAACCGATTCAGTATTAAAGTATTGAAGTTGTAATCCATAGGCAGCCCGCCCTCTCACATCCTGAAATACTGTCCCCCGTGTGTTCTTACAACCAGCAGACACAGAAGCACAGAATCAGTGTCATACTATATGTGATCCAGGCATTGGGCTCACGAACGATAAATAATACATAGCTTCCAGTCAATGAATACATTTAATACACTCAAGGAGAGCAGCGGGCATGGTGCATATCACATATCAGTCAGTCTCCACTAGTCCCCTTCTCCCTTTGGTCAATCGTAAAGTTCGATAACCAGCGTGGAAGAACCAAGGAGGGGAGCACAAACCAGGTAGAGGAGCGTTACGGGGGGAGGAAAGGCCAGGGAGCTTCGAGAAAAAAAAAAAAAGTCTGGAACCTACCAGGGCAGCCAAAAAGTATCCAGACATTTCCACTCAATCCCCTAACATCCAGAACACGCCATCACTACGCGGCACCATCCACATCCTGGTAAACGCTGCACAGTGTGATGACATATCCATTTCGGGTCCCTTACTCTAACTCTAACATAGCCGCATACACCGCGATTAGAAAGAAAACAATCATGCGCAGCAGCCGTTCAACTGCAACAAATCAAATTCATGCAACAACAAAAAACAAAGAATGCATGGTTTTGTCGGAAATATTAATAAACATTGATAAATCTTAACAAAATAACAGTGAACCAAAAATAGCAATAACTATAATAACGTTAAAACATAAATATAACAACATGAACATAGCATATAGCATATAGTAGAGGGGAAAAAATCATGTTTTTGTAGCTTGTGAAGTCAGACAGGGGTAATTCCTAAGCCAGGCACAAGACTGATCAGGAGCTTCTGTAAGTTTCACTCCTTCTGGCAGAAAAAGTTTCAAAACAGCTGGCTTCAGCAATGACGTTTTAACTCCACGTTCCCTAGCCATACGTTTTGCCTCCCAAAATGCTTTCCTTTTAAGGACCACTTCCCTTGGAAAATCAGGATAAATGCTAAATGGGACCCCATCCCAAAATGAGGAAACTTGTGTTCTTGCAATACGCAGAATATCCTCTTTCATGCTGGTCTTTACAAATTTCACAATAATTTGCCTTGGCTTCCCAGATTCTAGTTTCCCAGCTCTGAAGACCATATCCAAATCCTTCAACTGCACACCACTTTCCAGTAGACACCTTTTGAAGATATTTGTAACCAAGGTGAATAAATCAGGCTCTGGCTGCTCCTTGATGCCAATCAAGCGCAAGTTGTTATTTCTAGCTTGAATTTCCAAGTTCATGTTTGTCAGTTGGAGCCTTGACATCCCCTCCTGCAATTCCTGGTAGGCTCTGTAGCTACCTGAAGCTTCCCTTTCCAAACCAGCAATTCTGCCTTCAACATCTTTCACGCGTGTTTCCAGACCACTGACTGCCCCAGACAAGTCATTTAGAGTTGTTTTCACTTCAATCATATCATTGGCTACCTGCTTAAGCAGTTTAAAAATGTCAGCGCTGCTTGGAGTGTCTTTTTCAAGATCCTCAGCAACCTGCTTAGGCTCCTTGGAAAGAGGATTGTCCACGGGTTCATTTTTCTTCTTTCCAGACATTTTCAGATAATACCAGCAGGTTACAGATGGTTGCCAGGGTGGGGATCAGGAGCTGCTGCCTTAAGTGGCTACTCCCTCAAAGGCCATTCTAGAATCTATCTTCCAACTGCTTTCTGTACTAAGGAAATCTTTATAAGAATAGAATGATAAGTGTTGATGAATGTGAGATCGAGCTGACTAAAAGGAGAACAAGTACAATTCCTTCATCTCTTCCTGTTGTTGTGTTGGCAAACTTAATTTTGCTCCTGTTGGAAATTGTTTCATCTAGGACTGCTGAGTGATCATCTGAGATCCAGGTTTCCATAAGGAAGGGTATGCGCCTTTCTAAGAAGATCGAAGATGTCAGAGCCATAGTTGGCTATGGATGAGGCGATGTAGGCATTTAGTGCTAACCGATCCTATGTGGTTCAGTCCTGTAGGCGGCTGAAGGTTGATTCGTGATTTGATTGAAGAAGTATCTTCTGAGGTCTACTGGGGTTTGCTTTCCTCTTCAAATAGGTGAATTAGGTTTTTTGTTGCGTCAGGATGGGCTTCCTGGTTCTGTGGGGGGTTACTGCAGAATAATGTTTTGTCATGTATGTCATAATCACTGGTGATCAGAGGAGTGAGGTGTTCTCCAAGTTGAGTTGGAGGAGGTGTAGATCTTGCAGTAGATGGAGGGCTTTGCTTGGGGGTTGGTATGGTTGGTATGGTTCCCAGTTGGTTCCTCCTCTTGGACTTTGTCTCACGCAAGTAACAAAGGATGGATGTTTGATGCTGGTGCTTGTAGTCCTTTCAGGAGGAATATGGAGATGAAAGCAGTCGTGGGTCTTTTGGAGAGGTGAAAAGTGGTCAGCCTACTGTGTCCCGCAATGACGGAATTATCGGTGGTCGAAGGGCAGGCAACACAGCTCTCATTCTTCTTTCTCTGGCTCGGATCTTGCTGTCTTTCTTTGTGTTTTAGGCATGATTTGGTTTGCGCTGTGAGAGAATCCAGTTATTACAAGGGTTGCATAGGGAAATCAGTTTCCAGTTCCCTGGGTAATATGGTTCCGGTGCTTGTGGGGGTGGTTAAATTGATGACTGGCAGGATCTCAGGCCAGGCCATGCGGCAGGTTATTTGAATAGGCATGTCAAATGACTGAGGCACTGGCTAAGTCGCAGTATCACTATTAACAACTTGGGTTAGGAAGGTGAATATACCAGACAAAGATGTGACTAGGTTGTGTAATTATCACATCAATTAAGGCTGAACTGTGCAAGGGTTGGCTACGCAACTGCTGCCTTGGAAGGGAATGTAGCTATTGAGTAAAAACCATGGCAGCTGAGTGTGTCCGTCTGGTTCTGTTGTGAGGTTTATCTGGCAGTCTGAACAAAATTGTTTAGCTGTGCAATGAAACTCCCTGATATTGACCAGTTAATTTGCTATGTAGCGGGACCCTTTGGTAGCAGTGAAAGACGTAAATGTAGGAATGTGATAAGACAAGGCAGCTAAGTAACTTGTTCTGGCTAGTACAACATAATTCAGCAATGTAATTTAAATACTCTGCTTATGCAGTTCAATTCTCTTACAGAAAATCAAGAATCTAACTGACTGCAATGACATTCTTTGGGAGTAAATTAACCTAGCTTTGCAGTGAGTCTCTCAATCAGCAAGGTGAACTAACTTGGCCATGCTGTTAAATTCTCTGGTAGCAGAATGGGTGTTAAATTAGCTATGTAAAGAGATGTTCTGATAGCAGAATATATTGATCTAGCTATGCAGTCAGATTCTCTGGTGTCAGAATACATTAATCTTGCTGCACAATCAGAATCCTGGCAGTTCAACACACTGAACTGGCTATGCAATGGGATTTCGGACAGTAGAATCAGTTAATCTAGTTAAGTGCTGAGATTATCTGGTGTCATAATAGGGAATCATGCTCTGGCAACAAAATCAGAATTAAAACTAGAAAACAAAATACAAATGAATCTATCTATGCAATAAAGTTTCAAGCAGCAAAGTAAATTAATATAACTGTGTAGTCAGATTCTATGCTTTCAGAATAAACATATCTAGCTAAGTAACAAAATAAGAACTAGTCTAGCTTTGCAATGGGAAATTCTGGCAGCAAAAAAATAAAAATAAAAAGAAAATCTATCCAACTATGCAAGTACATTTCTGGGGGAAAATGAATTAACCTAGCCGTGCAATAGGATTCTCTGGCAACAAATACATTAATCTACATAAGGAGCCAGATCCTCGGATAGCAGAGTTTAATCTGGCTATGCAATGAAATTTGTCGACTCAGAATAAATGAATCTAGTTATGCAAAAGAGATTCTACTGCATGGTACCCTTTGGTCAGACCGCACATAAACGGGAATGCCACAATTTGCATTAATTACAACTTGGATACGGCCTTAGCAGGGAGGCCTGTGTACAGTGCATTGTCAAAATAAATGCCAGAAAATGTATTGCAGCTCGGACAACCAGGGCTTTGGGCTTATTGAAGTATTTGTTTAAGGAAGCTAGACAATCACAGAGTTGGACTCTCTGGGAGCAGTTACCCTAGATGGACTGAAACCATCTGAGAGCGTTTTGGGAGACAATGGGCCTCATTACAAGTTTGCCAGTCTGGTAACAAGGGTACCGGTAAGCTTGCCGGTACCGCTGTTACCAGACTGGCAAACTACGAGTTCTGCTCACGGGTGCCTTCCCGCCCTCCAGGTCTGACCATGTCGGAGGCACCAATGGTGCCGGTGAATCAGACCTCCCCATTCCCATTGAGCCCTGAAGGGCTCAATGGAAATGGGGAGCATTTTTTTTCAGGTGCCTGGGAATGGGCAATTACCGGGTCCGGCAGGACCCCGGTAATTGCTCATTCCCGGGTGCCGGTAAAATTTGCAAGTTCGGCGGCAGCCGGCAAGGCTACCGCCGAACTTGTAATGAGGCCCAATTCCCATTGTGGCCAACCTATGGCGGGAAAGGTCATGGTCCACAGAGATAGAAATATGCAACATAAAACAAAAGAATCCATCTGCCTTCATCTACCTTGACCAGAGAGTCAACCCAAAAGCCCACAAGCATCATTTCCCACCCCATGTCTGAGAATAATCCTGATTGAAAGGGGGGAGGGGGGGTGACAAGCATGTTTGCCTAGCAAAGACGGTAGTTCTGACTCCCATAATGCCAATGCATGATGCAATGTGGTTTGAAAAAGCAACATAAATTAAACTAGCAATGCAACAAAAACAGAAGTTAATCCATCTATGGAATGGCCTTTCTGGTAGAAAAGTAGATCAATCTGGCTAAGCAATGAAATATATGACAACACATAATCTAGCTTTGCAGTAGGATTCTATACTAGCAAAATAAACTACTCTATGCAGTCAGATTCTCTGACAGCATCAATCAAGCTACACAGTGAAAGGTTTCTGCCCTGAAAATAAGGTTAATTTCGCTGTGCAATGAAACCATATAGCAGCAAACGAATCTAGCTATGCAAAGGGATTTCTGGCAGCAAAATAAATCATTTGGCTAAGCAATGTTATTTCTGGCAGCAAAGAAATTAATGTTGCTGCACAGTAAGATCTTTGGCAGTAAAATAAATTAGTCTGGAAATGCAGCAAAATCAAGATTAAAACTTGCTACGCATTTCAATTAGCTAGAATCAAAATAAGAATTAATCTAGCTTTGCAATTAAATTTCAGGCAGGAAAAGAAGTTAATCTAGCTTGCAACAAAATGTAAGTTAGTCCAACCATGCAATAGAATTTCCAGCAGCAGAGTAAATCACTCAGGTTAAGCAGTGTCATTTCCGGCAACAGAATGAATCAATCTAGCTGTGCCTATAATACTGCCCATAAATCGGAACAGAATATACTGCTCCTATTTAAGGAATTTGTGGAAGGTAACGTGGTTTACCAGTGCGGTGTTAATCCCTTTATCGTACTGGGAGGTGATTTTAATGTCAAGTTGAGCAATGTGCTTCCTGAGGGACTCTGAGTCAACCAAGGACCAGGTTCTGGGGATCCCGTATCCAGTTTTGCAGGATCCATGCCCATGCACCAATGGGATGCTGTTTGGTCTATGGCTCATTGAATGGGGCATGCATCCAGTTAACAGTTGTATACAGTCTGACATACCGGGCAGTGCAACATTTAGGAACCATAATGGTAGGTCTACTATCAACTATTATTGCATTAAGGCGAGACATTAGCATATAATTGAGGAATTGAAGATTGTGAAAGAGAATTGTAGCAACCACTTTCCTAGTTGTTTAAGAGTAAGATGGGTACAGAACATCGCCACCACAACTCCAATTCCCCACCTACTTCAGGTGGAGAGTAACCCAGCAAGTAGGAGAAGGATAAAGTGGGCCAAGATGAACGTTGCTTGCATTCACACTGTAGTCTTGGCTCCAAACCTGCCCCTGGTTAGAACAAACCTTGACGATAGGAAAGTCCCAGCACCTACTGTCCATCTGTTTGTGGAATTAATTGGGAATATATCGGCCGTATTTCAAAGTGACTACGCTGGCAAAAAATCCTCAGCTACAAGTTGGCTAGATGATGCGTGTAAGCAAGCCAGAAGGGCACTTCTTTTGACCATGAAAACAGCTGGACCTGCTAAAAGGGACATAGTACATGCAAGAGCAAAACATAATGCAGAAACTGACACAAGTAAATTAGAACTAGACCAATTGGCCTCGAAAGCCGTACTTGAAACAGCCTTCAGTAAAGATTCAAAAATGTTTTGGGAAATTGTGGTTAGGGGGCCACCCCATAAACAAGTGTTTAGAGGGACAGAAGCTACAAGGAACGTTGGGGATTGGGTTGCACACTTTCCGGACCTCTATCAGGGTCAAGCAGAGATTTTCACATCCACCAGCCCATATGTGCCAATGAACCTGGCAATTTTAAGTCTGGTCCATAACCGGGTCCCTGGTCCGGACGCAGTCCATGCCGATCTCTTCCAGGATTTACCTGTATTGAGGGCCTCTCTTTTAAAAACTGCTTTAATGCAATTGCAAATTCGGGTGAAATACTGTTATCAAGGAAAGATGCAATTATCTTCCCTATTTGTAAAAAGGGAGATTGGGCGAGCCCTTTATCATATAGACCCATCTCCCTTTTGGATACCACTTTTAAAATGTTTGGAAGAGCAGTATTGGGAGATCTGGAAGACTGGATGTCTGCCAATCGATCCTTTTAGACATCCAGTTAGGTTTTAGACCAGGTGCGGGCACAGCTGATCATGCCCTTAGCTTGATCGGTCAATAACACAGTCACTATATATAAGAAAGGAGTCTGTATTCTTAGCATTGATAGACCCGAGCACTTCTGTCGACAAGGTTAATAGGGCAAAGTTGTGGAGGCTGCTCAGGTCCATGGAATACCCTCTGGGCTTGTTGTTCGTACTTGTGGCAGTCCATAAGGATAATCGTGTCTGTGTCCGTTATGGTGACAGGAGCAATGCACTCAGAACTTAAATGTGAAGAAGGGGGCTCGCCAGGGCTGTGTTTTGGCCCCTGTCCTATTTAGTTTGTATATTAACGTCCTTGCCAAAGTTTTACAGTACACTGACAGATTACCCAAGGTTAGGACATGCGTTTTTCCCTGTTCTAGCTTACGCGGACAACACTGTTAATTGCTGGGACAACGAAGGATCTTCAACAATTTGTAAATATTTATACAGATTTTATGACCGACCTGGATCTAAAAGTCAATTCAACAAACTCTGCCATTATGGCATGTGGGATAGGGGAAAAAAAACATTAAAATGAAGAAAATGTCAACTGATGGGGCAGTTATTCCCAGAGTATGTGAGTTTGATTATCTGGGTATGTGCTTTTCCACATCCATGACTGGCAAGGTTCATGTTATTAAGAAAAATGCAAGGATGACTTAATCATTGAGGGGTGTTGAGCGTTTCATGGTGATGTGCCAAGATCAACTCCTGAAAATGATCCTTAAGATTTATGACACCCAGACTAAGGCTATAGTTAATTATGGCGTTTCTGTATGGGGATATGAGAACAATTCGGATTTGCAAAGGCTAGAGAACCAATTCCTGAAAAGACTTGTGTCTCCCTGGCTCTACTGCTAATATTGCAGCCCATATTTAAGTGGGTGCAATCTTGGAAGATGATTGGCATCTGGCCCCTCTTCTGCATTGGGCACAAATCTTGGCGAACCCCAAGGCATGCTTGAACCAATATATTATAAAGGAAAAGCTTGTTAGAGAGGGGTCAAATAAAATCCCAGTGCAGTGTTGTATTAAATCAAAGCTGACTGAAATTAATGCTCACATTTAGCACCCTGCACTTATCCAATGTTCAGAAAATATCCTAAAGAAAGTTTTAAATGTTTTAATAAGGAACAGAGGGAATCCAGTGAATTGATGATTTCAGCAAACAGGAGACATGCCATTGTTAGTAGCATGGATTTGCTGCAATCTTATCTCACTTTCAGCCACTGAAAATCTGATTACCGTTTGATTACCAGATTACGGTTTGATAGTCTGTGGCTGAAGGCGAATATAGCTAAGGGGCAAGGTTCTTCTGTGGACATGTTGCCCTCTATGTAATGCTGAGGTGGAACTCCATTTACATTTTATTTTCTTCTGCCCCGCATATTCACGTATACAGAAACAGACAATTATTTTGGTGTTAAAACACCATTCCATCACACAATGTCGCCCGGACCTTTTTTATTTATTGATGGCTAATACAAGCTGTATGGCATGGGCGTTACTGTGTAGTGTATTTATGAAAACACCACAATGAGATTGTAGTTTTCGGTTGAATTTCCCTTTTGAGAGGATTTTTGCAACTAAATGCTTTCATGTTTTGGTTAATAGGGGAATGTTTTATCTTATTATACATATGAATTAATTATTGTGCCCAATATAAGAGCTAATTAGCGTCAATCATGTATTTTTTCCCTCTTCAGTTTTTGTACTCGTAGTTTGTTGTTTTTGGTATTGTAAATTGTTTACATGATATTATTTGGTTTTCTAGTTTCTGAAACTTTGTACATTTTATGAATTTGAATGGTGGTATTTCATATTGTGAACTTTGATGGCTCTCAGACAAGTACAGTTGTTATTATTGATAAATTGCTGTGCAATAAGATTCCGTGGCAGCATAATAAAATAATCTGGCGCTGTAATGAGATTTCCGGCAACAAAATAAAATGAATCAAGTTCCACAACAAACATCTCTGGTGGTAGAATAAGTTACTCTAGCTGTGCAATGAGGTTCACTGGCAGCAAAATGAAAATAATCTAGCGGTACACTGAAATTCTCTGTCAAAAGAATACATTTGGCTGTGCAATGACATTGTTTGGCAGTCAAATCTAGTTAAGCAATGAAATTCACAGGCAGCAAGATTAAATTTGTCAAACTGAGCAATACATTCTCTGGCAGGGGGAACATATTAATACAGCTGTACAGTGGAGTTCTCTGGCAGCAACATTACCAGCAATGCAGAAACAAATCAATAGAGCTCTGCAACCATATTCACGGATAGTAAAGTCAAATTAATCTAGCTAGCCACTTACATTTTTTGGCAGTAAAACAATCTGGCTATGCAATGACATTTTGGTGGAAAAACAAGATTAATCTAGCATGCACAGAAATTCTCTGGTGGTAGAATAAATTAATCTAGCTATGTAATGAAAATCATTTGGCAGCAGAATAACAACCTATCAAAGCAATGAGATTCAGTGGTGTGGAAGAATCCTGCGGATCCCTCACTAAAATCCTACCTAAAGTCTCCTCCCAGGTGGCCAGGGGAGGGCAGACGCTTCCTGATCCCAACCCTGGGGTTGGTGTACTGGGGGAGGATTACCTGGGTGGCGACAGGACCCAGGGTACTGGGGAGATTCCGTGGGATGAGACACTGTATTTGTCCACTGAAAGGGATACTCTTAACACTATGCCAGAAGAGGTTATGGCTTATTGTCATTTTAATATCTCCAAACCGCGTGGTAAAACCGAGATGGTAAATCCTACGGTTGTAACCCCACACATCTTGTTTATCCCTAGAAACAAATGCCCTCCTCAATACCAAAGGTACACTACAAGGAATGGCAGAAATGTTGCCTTCTCTACACCTTCTTCCTCTAATAAGGTTAAAACCTCCATCCCTCTGTTAAAATGACTAAGGTAATTAAGTCTACATATACTAGAAATAGAAAAACAGTTTCACTAAAGTAAACTACGTGTCCCAGAATCCCATATAGACTGAGACAAAGAAGAGGGATGAAGATGCATGTAGAAGTGGAGGACAGGCAAGTAGGCATAGCAGGCTTTGTCACGGTCAGACAATTTACATTAAGGGCCTGCAACTCAATTGCCCCACCTGAGAGGAATAAAAGGCTGCAGCAGGAGGGGGAGGGGGAGGGGGAGAAAGAAGGAGCTGGGCAAAGAGCAGGCACTGGAAGGCTGGCAGTAGTAGTAGTAGAAGCAGAAGAGCACAAGGCTGGCAGTTCATGAGGAAGTGTGATCGCTTAAGGGATGCCGGGACACGAGGAAAGCAGATTTCACCTGCAAGTTCTGAGAGGGCACTGTGTTCACAAACCCTGCCTTGCCATGGCTGCACAGAGACGTGCTGAGAGTGAAGGTCTTCCCAGGTACACCTAGTGACTGTGACCTCAGCAGAGCTGTGATCGTGCTACAACCCGAGGCCCTTGTAAAGTAACAAGCTGCTGAGCTAAAGAGGAGTGGAGGAGACTGCCTGTTGATGAGGCCGGACCAGAGACACCCATGCTGCAGAGGGGTGTGGGTCCCAAGTGTGGCTAAAGTGGTAGTAGAAGTAGAAGAAGTTGGGAAGTGGAAGCAGCCCGCAACCGCAGTGTTACTGAAGCCGGTGAGCGAGACTGGGCATTCAGGTTAACTCGAAAATCCTTGCCGGTAACTGTAACCAGCTCTAAAGTGGCTTGCGTATAAAGACAAGCGAGTGTAAACTGTTAGTCGTTGTGAAAGCTTATCTCTTACATACAAAGGTATCACGCGCACTCCTAACAGAAAGTATAGTGCTCGCATATAAAGAAAAGTATTGAATTTACATTGTTTAAGTCTTAATGTTGCTGAAGTGGTTGCGTGTATCTAATTGAAGGGAGAACGCTGTTCTAAATTACTCCGAAAACCCGAACGCAGACTTTCACAATTGCTACAAGATCTTTTGCCATCAAAGGAAGGTCGCGTGTGACCAAATGTGATTCCCAATCGGAGTGTGAAAGTATCTCGATGCTAATACGTGGGAATACAATCATTTATAGATACTTAAGGTTAAAGACATACCTTAAAGAGTGGTTGCGTGTGCTTAAATCCGTTTCTCCTTTGAAGATAGAACTTTGTAACATTAAGAGCAAGTATTCTTTTATCTCAGAAATTGCTGTATTAACAAGAACAAGCATTACACAAGCCAAGAGGCAAGCCCTTTCTATAGTGAAGAAAAGCCTGTTTAGATCTATCCACCTAGCTGATGAAGTTGTTAAAGGTCCAGCACCCTCTGATACAAGTGTGACATGGCTATATTTATTTATTTATTGTGCATTTGTTAGGCGCTTATACAAGTAAATTGTGTTTGAAAGCACCCACATGGCAACAGATAGGGAACATGGGATTGAAAAAACAATCTATACACTGGAGGATAGAGACGGTCCTACTATGCCTTGTAAGTATTCAGAACATGCAAATGCAGAGAGAGAAGGGGGAAGAGGGAGTGGAGGTACGTGCTGGAGTGTCTGTGGTTGTGGATGAGCAGCAGATATAAGTGCTGAGTATATGAAGTTGAAAGTGTGGCAATTCAGCTTCAAGGTAGCTACTACAACCAAGAAGGTGTGAACAAAGCTGGGGAAGGAAGCTGGGTGCTTGTAAAATGATTGGACAAATAATCTGTAATGCTGAGACTGTTGAAGTGGAGAGAAAGTCAGTCTGGAAGCAGAGGCAGGTGAAGGTGGTAATTCCCCAAAATGCAGATCCTAAACGCAGAATAAATGGACACACCCCAGTAGGGAATGAGACCAGGAGAAAGATTGTAATTTGAACAAAGATTACATCGGGTAAATGATGCACGCAGAGGACTGTGCTGCTCAGAGCACTCTGCCCAATAATACAAGAACAGTAAGTTATATGCACAAAAAACGTCATGACATACAGTGTAAAATGTCCACGTTCATTGCTGGGCCCCTATGGCCCAGTATGTAGCAATATACAGTGCCAGACTTCATTGGTGCTGTAGCTTGGGCGGTCTGTGGGCACGTGGTCAGCTGGGCTCATCTCCGCGGCATGAAGGTCTGGTAGGGTCCACAAGATGCAATTGTTCTAACTAATCTAAACTACACAATAATCATTGGCATGCTAAGAGTAATGCAAGACATAAAATGTATACCAGAATGCGGGGTTGCCTGTAAATCGTGGGCAAACATATAACCAAGGCCTTGGTGGGGGCAGAGGTGCGGGGGTTCTTTTTCCCAGTTGCCTTATCTAGGGGTTTCTATCTGAGATTTATTCGCCTTGTGCCTCATGGTTCAAATAAATGGATTGATAAGTGTTAGTCCCTGGAGAATATATGATCACATAGTATTAGGCATATTGGGGGCAATCTAGAGTGGTCCGTGAGGAAGGTTCCCACCAACTGCTACATGAAAGGAAAATACAGGGGCAAAAGGTTGTGCAGGCAATCATTTCTAAAGGTGGGGGTCGAAGGAGCAGGAGCAGGTTTGTGAAGACGGATGAGTACACAAGTCAAGAGTCGACCCGGTCACACGCAGGGCAATGAGCTCAGAGGAAGAGAAATACTGTTTCTGTTTGCAAAAATGTGCGCCTGGATTCAGCGCAGACAGGGGAGGTGGTGGTGGGGGTGTCCGGCCTGGCTGTGCGCGGCACTGGACAAAGGGAGAGAAGGCATCCTAGAGATCATTGTGCAGCCTAGTAAAAATATGGAGTCTGAGGTGACACAAAATGGAGTCTGAGTGTATCGTCCCATGGCTTCCTTCCACTGTCGTCAGAGGAAAGACAAGGGGGACGTCTCCCTGCGATGGGAAGAGCAATAAACTTCTTTCATGAGGAATGTACAGGGGGGGCAAAAAGACCCTTCCTCCCTTACACAGGTTATCCTGGTGGCGGGAAAAAACAGACAGAAGAGGCAAAGAGGCTGCCCTTTTTTGGGAGCTTATGTAAAGAAGAGTGCCTTGCCTACCTGTAGAGGTCCAAGTGTCTTGTCTTTTTAAATGCCTAACTATCCTGAAGTATAGGATAGTTGAAAAAGAAATACTAGAACTGTGCTCGTGTATAATACTGTCAGTGGAGGTCAAATTGAAGCTTGTTGAAGTAGTGGTATACTGTGGAACCAAGGAGTCTGTCTCCACAGTAACAGTAGTAGAAGGGTGGTTGTCAACAGGAAAGCTACAACCCAAGAAGCATCATCCTGACAATTATACCATATGTACTGCAGAGGTTACAAACACTTGTAGAGTTGTAGAAGGAGAAGCTGCTAATCTATTCTTTTGAACTGTGGCAAAACAATCTTGGAAGGAAGACATTCAGGATTACCATTGGTGCTATTTTCTTGGCCGGAATTGGAAGGGGAACCTTTCAACAGAAACCTGAAGAACTGTGACCAGTGGGATTTTGTTTGGTGAACGTTTGTGTCACTGGAACTCACAAGAACTGGTTCAAGACTAAGGGGGTAATTCATAGAATTTCGCGCACAAGTGGCGCACGCGGCTGGCGCACAGTGTGCGCGTGTGAATGTCTGCGCCAACCACGTGCGTTAAAATCGATTTCCGCGCACAGCGTATTCATGGATTTTAGCCTCCAAAACCAGCTGTGGCGCAGCGACCAGAACGCCCTCGCGCAAGGAAAATCCATCAAAATCCCCAATCCAGCGCAAAGGGCTGCGCTAACCCTGGACCAGTTTACAGGGCTGCCAAACAGCAAACGCCAAGCGGGGAACGTGTATTACGGGGGTTCGCGGGAAGTTTCACGCGAAAGGGCCTGTGCGAGTGGGGTACGTGTATAACTGGAGTTTGCGGGAAGATTCACACGCGATTTCAGCAGGGTACGTGTATCACAGGGGTGCGCAGGAAGTTTCACACGCGATAGGCCCTGTGCGAGCAGGGTACCTGTATTACTGGGGTGCGCGGGAAGTTTCACACGCGATAGGCCCTGTGTGAGCGGGGTACGTGTATTACTGGGGTTCGCGGGAAGTCACACACCCGATTTCAGCAGGGTACGTCTATTTCGGGGGTGCGCGGGGAGTCCTACACATGAATTGGCAGTGTGGGTCCTCCCAGGTGTTCCCTATACACCCCCCACGGCCCCTGCAGGCAGCCCACACCACAGGAGACTACCCTGCACCCCTGGTCATGTTCCGCAGGCAGCCCATCTACCATGGGCATGCCCCCCAGCCAAGCCACATGTCAGCTTGCACTACTGATCACCCACTCATGTCCCACTCATGTCCCCCCTGCACACCCACCCCCTAGCAGTCAGGGGCACCTGCCAGCAGGCCCCCACTCATGTCCCCCTGCACCCCCACACCCCAGCAGTCAGGGGCACCTGCCAGCAGGCCCCCACTCATGTCCCTTTGCATCCCCACCCCCCAGCAGTCAGGGGCACCTGCCAGCAGGCCCCCACTCATGTCCCACTCATGTGCCCCCCTACACGAAATAAAGATGCACAGTCATGGCCCACTTTTACACCAAAAAATACCACATCACGCCACCCCATTCTTGAGACGCAATGATTTCCCAATCCACACTGACATGCCTATCTCAAGACACAAACCAAAACTCAACTATGTACATCAACACATGTCCATCACACACATACACTGGTTGGCATTGCCTGTGTAAACCCACAATTTCACATGGATCAACCCAATGAGCAAATCCCACACATGGAACTGTATTATGTACATAAATAAATAAATGAAATGAAAGCATACCAAAATATCAAACATGAAATGAAAAGCATGTGAAAAAGATGAAAGAATCAAAATAAGCAATGCAAAAAAATTTGAAAGAAAAACAGTCCAAACTCTCCCTCCACCAACGCAAATCCAAAAAAAGGTTATAAAAAGATATCCATTGTTTCATGTTAAAAATGATGAATAAAAATGCAACATCATTCCATAGTCCAACCATTTATAATACATTGTCCTGAAAAAACAAACCATTACTCCATGTCCATAATGAAAAAAAAATCCAAATGAATCCATGATGTAACTATATACAATCCATTGTCCAAAATAAAAATCTGTTAATCCATGTGCAAAAATCCCAAAAATAAATCAATCCATTGTCCAACGACGTAAAGGGTCCATGACCCCAACTAAACAAATGAAACCTACCTAAGAAACTACCTAAAAATATAACTATATACAAATGCGTGTGGCATTGTTCACTGACCACAAATAAAAGGAAAAGGAAAAGGAAACCTAACTCTAAAAACTATTTACAATGGCAGCGGGCTAGTCCGACGGCTCACTTTTGGATGTCCCGGGCCAGGGCATCCTGCTCAATGTCCTGGAGGCGGTCCTCTTCCATGGCCCCAAGGGTTCGCAGGGACGACGTCATGTTCTCCTCCAACTCCTTCGAATTGCCTCGAGGCACTCGGCCCGCCTCAGGGCCCTCCGCATGGAGTTCTCCGCCCTGACCATCGTGAGCCGTGCCTCTTCTGCCCGCTGCCGCTCCGCATCTATAGCCTGGCCTAACCGCTGCCACATGGAAGACACTTCCAGTCCTGGGTCCTCCTGCCCTCTGGCCGATGCCTGCCCCTCCGATGACGAAGGCCCAGAGCCATCATGGCTCCCACCTTGTTGCTGCTGCTGCTGTGCCTCTGCCTGTGCCCTGGCTCTTGCTGCCTGCACATCCTCCTCCGGCTGGGGTGCAGTTGTTGATGTGGCCACCCCTGCTGGACGTCCGACTCCCAACTGTGGCAGGGATGTGTCCTCCACCAGCCTGGCCGCAGGGTCAGAGGCAGCTCCACAGGGTACCCAGGTGATACATGGGTGGGAAGATGGCATGGAGTACGACTGGCGCATAGGGGGTTCAGTTGAGGAGGGGGTCGGAACAAGGTCCAGCAAACGGAGGAATCCGGCCCTGGTGAGCTGTCCCAGTAGGTCAACGAGCCATTCGAGATGACGTGCAGTCTCCTCATTAAAAGACTGCAGGTCACCTCGTATGGCCCGTTGACGCAACGCCACCCCACCCAGGACAGGCTCAACCCGGTCCCGGATAGCCACGTCCGCAGGGAGAGGCAGGCCAGTTGTTGTAAGCGGATGCCCTCCCTGAAAACAGGTCTGGACGTAGGCATTGCTGCTGGTGCGGGATGATGCAGTCACAGGATCGGGGACATGATTACACACAGGCACCTCTGTGGTGGCCTGTGCTGCCTCCTGTTCCTGCCCCTGCACCACTAGCACCAGTGGAATCCCCACCTCCAGACCCTGTGTCTGTCCCTCTCACGGCCTCCTCCTCCACCAAACCCCCCACCAACCTGGATGACTCTGTGCCATCTTCCTTCCGTCAGACCCTGTGGGGTCTCAGCTGCCCCTTCTGCTGCCGAGGAGACCAACTCCGACCTCCGCCTCTTGGACCTTCCCTCGGCAGCTGCGGCCTGGGACGCTGCACCGGACTCCTCACTCCCCGACAAGATGACAACCTGGGAGGGGAACCGGGCCTTGCGTCTCCGGCTGGCAGGATGATCCCTGCCGCTGTGCTCCACAGCACCCTCTCCGCCCTCTCCTTCAGTTGACGCTGCAGACAGGGAGAGATAAAACACAGGCATCAGGGCACTGTACAATGGACTGATACACACATGACGGTTGCACATGAGTGGCATTGTTTAACTACAGACACGGCATCACACTCCACGACACACATGTCATTTTAACTCGCACACATGAACATTTCAACAGCAATATTGCACCAGGCAGCACCATCCATACACATACAACAGCATGAACAGCCAAAGGTGAGCCTGACATCACATGAAACACAAGGAGTGCACTAGACATGTACACACGCCACCACACTTACATGCATGTCTACATCTCCTCCAACTGTTGCAGTGATGAGATTGCCATACATGTCACATCTGCCATTCATCCTTCTACATATCAGTGTCACGTGCATCCATGTTGCATCACAGTTGCACACTTGTCAGATACACATACATGCACATGTACACAGTGCAGATACATGCATTATGAACCACCATCCATGCCACAACCAAGCCAATGTACATACACAGAAATTCAAACAGGTGTGCTCCCACACCTGCATTTGCCCAGCATGCTTACCAACACATACACCATCAATGTGTCTCACAACTGAGAGGACTCACATGTGGCAGCCTCACGCCCATGTTCATACACATCCCTACATGGCCCTACATAAACACATGTGCAACCTGCACACTACTGGCACAGCACGGCACGCACAGCGTACTATCAACATGCATGTACACTTACCGCTCGACTCCAGACGGGTCTGCCTCTCAAGGATCTGGACGTAGAGCGCTGGGCATATGCTTTCCAGGACCCTCATTTGATGGTTCGACAGCTGGCCCCGGCGCCCCTTGGCATCCGCTGCCTTAGCGAGGGGCCGGGCCTTGTTGAGGGTCCTGGACCTGAAGTCCTCCCAGCGCTTCTTGACATGATGTAAGTCGCGGACTGCCACCACCTCCGCGTTGATGGCAGTCACGATGTCCATCCAGATCCTGGTCCGTCCTTCATTGTCGGCGCGCAAACTTCCAAAGAGGGCATCATACTGCCCCAGGACTTGCTCCACCAGGACACCAACTTCGGTGGCAGAGAAGCTGGTGGCCCTCTGCCTCTCTGGCTGGGGGTTGCCAGTGCTGCCAGATGGTGTTGTGCTGGACATGGCAACCCCAGAGGCAGGAGTGGGTGGGCAACTGGGTCCTGGGGCAGGGCTGTGGAGCGATGGAATCCCAGTCGGGAGTCTTCGGTTCCAGCAGGGGTGGTCACAGCAACTACACCCCTGGCTGACGTGCAGACAGCAAATGGCAGGGCACGTGGGCAGCAGGCAGTCAGGCAGCAGCAGATGGCAGGTGGGAGCGTGCTCAGAGCTCTGGGGGGCAGTAATTCGGCCTTCTGGGCAGGAGCGTGGTCTTCCGTGTGTTTTCGCGTGGCCAGCTTGATACGGAGTGATTTGGCACGTGAAAAAATTGAACGTCAGCGTGTAATTCGAGGAAAGGGCCTTAGCGCGTAAGCGCGTCAGCACACGCACGCGATTTCATTGGACCAAAGGCCCTTAGCGCGTAAGTTACATTACGTGCGTGGGCGTTTCCCTCAAAGCACGCGATGACAGAGCACACGTGGAAAAACTGCACGTCCGAGTGTCATCGCGTGTAATTGGAGGAAAGGGCCCGCGTATCTGAGGTGTACGTGTGGGCCGGTTTAAAAGCTACATGTAGGACGCCATTTCCTTGTACGTGCTTTTCATGGAGAGCGAGTGGGTAAAATCTGTACTTCTTGTCGGTTCACACGCGATTACGTCACAGCGTTTCTAGTTCGTACTCCCTGTTACCTCTGACAGCTCTTTTCGGATTTTTTGTTGGGCCCGTTTCCTCAAACAGAGTTCACTTCTCCTTTTGTCCTGTCTCCTCAGACAGCGTACAATTCTTCTTTTGGCGGGTGTTGCCAACGCGCACACGTGCGTATTTTTCACGTTCTTTTTCCAGGCAGACGGTGAGTTCCGCACGTACTTAGCAACTGTGCTTGCCCCGTGTGTCGCGTTCCCCTTCAGAGGTCATTGTAGGCTGCGTGCATTACGCGTACGCTTATTTTTTTGTTTCTGGGTGCCACACCGTAGTGCGGGTTCATTTTTTCACGCACGTGGTCTACAAGGGGTTGCGTGCACGTTTATTTTTGATTTTGGGCTGCCTGTGCGTTGCGTGACCCGTCATCTTCCCCCAGGGGTCACAGACAGCCTTGTTAGAGCACTAGGGTAGGAATTCCATCTAGAATCCTACCCCTTTGACCCCCAATTGCCCAGGACAATAGTTTACTGCAACTCCCATACTCATAACATCAGTGCTATGGTGGGAGGCGACCAAGCGGTAAGGGAGGCAAAGGTGGCCGACCTTCAAAAGGTGGGCGTAGTGGACGTGGCCAGGATTTGCAGGGTGCCCCTATACCCCCATGTATGGAGGAACAATCAGGGACACCCATGCCCCCCCCATGGTTGAGGGAAACGTGGCTAACACCATCCCAGCTCAGCCCCTGTTGGACCAGCCCATTGTGGCACCTGACCTGGCACAGGATGACTCCCAGGCTGACTTCCAGGTCAGCAAGTCTAGGCCACGTGTGGCGGTGCAAGTTGTTGTCACCAAGCCACGTGGATCTGGGGCAGCTATGTCATCTGCTGCCCCAAGTATGCAGGGTGGGGAGGCTGCAGGAGCGGAGGCAGCTCCATCCGCCCCAGCTCTGACTCTCCCAGCCAGGA
Source organism: Ambystoma mexicanum (assembly GCF_040938575.1). Classification (NCBI taxonomy): domain Eukaryota; kingdom Metazoa; phylum Chordata; class Amphibia; order Caudata; family Ambystomatidae; genus Ambystoma; species Ambystoma mexicanum. The sequence goes on from NC_090929.1 coordinate 411,272,899, forward strand.
CAATGTCAGTCCAGATCCATCAAACTGAGATTCCCCCTGCCAACATTACCCTGCAACCAATGCCTGCATCAAGACCTATGGTCATTGTACATTCCCACACTCCTACTACCCAGTGCACCGGTGATTCTGCCCCTACTCACCAGAGCAGCGTAAGCCACTCTGGCTCCGCTCCACCTTTAAAGAAGAGGAAGGAGGGTGCTCTGGCACGACAGGCTGAGACCCCAGACACGGCTACACACTCCGGCACGTCAAGGAAGCCTTGCTTTAATGAGGCGGCACTTGATGCACTTGTGTCGGCACATAGCCGCGAAATGTTGGTGACTGCAGGGTGCAAGACCACACCTGGTCAACGTAGGCACACTGACAGACCATCGCGGACCGCATAAGTGCCCTTGGATTTGTGAGGCGCACAGCTGAAGATTGCTACAAGCGGTGGAATGACCTGAAACGCAGAGCAAAGAACAAGCTGGCCTCAAATCATGACACTACTCTGGTGACTGGCGGTGGGTCTCCACAAGAGGACAACAAACTCACTGAACATGAGTCTGTTGCTGGGGCCTTCGTCACAGAGGAACAGATCCAAGGTGTGGGAGGACTACCTGATTATGATGCATTGTCCGGTGAGTGCCCATGCATGTGTGTGTAATGCATGCGTATGTTGTTTGGGTGACGGGTTCTGATTGAGTGCCAGGTGAGGGTGTGTGTGCCTGGGTGGTATGGGTCACCCATGTGCTTCATCCAAAACATTCAGCGGCCTTGGATTTGAGTGTGACAGTATCCCTTCTGCCCACAGTAGTAATTTAGCGCAACATTACGGCAGTTGCCCTTGAAGTGGCATCTTGCAACAACATGGTTTGTATTTTTCAGTGTTCGTTCAGGCTGATTGTTTCAATTCTCCCACTTTTGCTACGCATTCCTCAGCCCTATTGTCACATTTGTGACATGCTTCTGTCATTGATGAACCCCACATTGGACCACATGTGTTACCTTGTTAGGTGAATGATTTGACCATTCAGGCTGATTGAGTATTGGCCTGATCACATACATTTTTGGGGCCTGTTTGAATGTGGAACATGATAGTTGTTTCCTGTCATGTTGAAGTGCACAACCACTGATGTGTACATCGGCCTGCAATCACTGTATTTTTGTACACTGGATGTCTTGCAGTGTGTGGCACATGCATATTTTGTCACACTATGTAGCATTTTTCATCTCATCATGTCCATCTCACATGGATGGCTGACAGTACTCATTCACTGACATATGGATGTACTTGTGTAATGTACCATGGCTATGGTAGATGCCATCTGTGTGATGGCATGTGTCATGTATGTGTATTGGACATGCCACTCACAGGCCAATGTGTGATGGCAGTGCTACCCAGCATGCAGCAAATGTGTTGCTCTTCCATCTTGGTGTCACCAGTGTCTGCCTTTTGCCTCCCCTTCTAACTCAGTGACAGTGCATGCATGGGAGGGTTATAGGCATGTGGGACATGTGTAAATCATGTACTGGTTCTGTAGCTTGTCAGGCCTATTTGTGTGCTATGGTGCTAATGCCTGTTTCCATTTTTTGTCTTTCATGTTTTTGCAGGGGATGACGCACTTGATGCTGTTGAGGAGATGGTGCAGACCCAGGAGGAATCTCAGGCACGACCGGACACCAGTGGGGGACGTGGTGTGGTGGTGGGCGAGAACCCAATCTTGCTGCAGACCATTCTGTCCAGGGGTGTCTCTGGGACCTCCCCAGACCTCTATTCAGGTGCTGATTCGGATGATGAGACCTATGTGCCGTCGCAGGTAAGTGTTTCTGGCAGGGATTCTGTTCTGTCCAACCCACCTGCACCAGGGGTAGAACCCTCTATGGGGATGTCAGTGTTGGTAAGTCCGCCTTTGGCGGTTACTGATGCAGGGTCAACCTCCACAACATCTGATCCTGTTCCTGGGCCAGCAGATCAGAGGGGGAATGCAGTCCTGCAGCCTCAGGCAGTGCCGGCACAGCAGGGTGCAGATTGCCTTGCCCCAAGCAGGTGTGGTGCCCGCCGACACGGTGGCCGTACGCTACCAGGCAATACCGTATGGCAACAATCCATGTACGGTATGGCAAGCCAACAGGCAGCATCAGTTAAGATGATGGCTCAAGCAATGGAGGGGGTGGCCACTTCCATTGTCCCCCCTGAAAGGCAGATGGAGCAACTACAGCAGGCAACAGACTCCATTTGCCAATCACAGAGGGAGGACATGCTGGCATCCAACAGGACAGACGGGCGGCACTGGAGACTCTACGCCAATCGAGATCAATAGAGTCCCAGGGCCACAGGGAAGCCCTGAGGGTAGAACTCCATCACCTCAGGGAGACTCTTGTTGACCTTGAGGCTTCCACTAACTTGAGGACAGAACAGCAGCTGGAGCGGCTCACACGTTCGCTCTTAGCTGAGATGCAGGCAACTCGGGAGGAGATCCGGGCATCACGTCAGGTGCTGCATGGGGATCTCCGCACTATAATCCTCTAGAACGAGACCTTCCACACCCGCATGCTTGCTGCCATGAGGACCATACCAGGGCTTTGCGTGGGCTGCCTCCCATAGCACCACCACCTCCTGTGGCAGCAGCAGAGGGTGATGAGAGCAACAACAACAGTTCTTCCACATTGGCATAGCGGTGCAGGCCATGAGCCCATGGAGGTGTTTTTCTTTCCCAACATCCACACATGTGGCTGTTGGTGCGCACCCTGTCCTCGGACCTCCTGGGTGCCCTCCCCCCCCCAGCCCCACATGGCCATTTCTGATTTTTTTTTTTTACAGTGTGTTGCCTTTTGTGGCTCCCGTGGGCATCCACTGTATTCCGGCTGGGCACATGCAGGCTTGTCCTGAGTTTGGGTTAGATGCTTGGGTTCGTGAGACACACACCCCTCCTGCTTCCCGTTTCCATGGGCTTGCAAAGGGTGTGCCCAAGTGACAGTGACTTACACAGTGATGTTGGACTCCCATGAGCTATGTGGGCAGTCTGTAGTCAATACTGTGTATACATTCCTAGTGGATATTGTTGTTGTATTGTACACTGCATGGTGTATTGATATGTGCTTGTGCATCCATGTCTTCCTCCTAATTTGCAGGTTCATCCCTCATGTCTTCACAAGGCCGTCTACTTTGGAGATGGAGTTCATGTTGTAAGCAGTGCAATTACACATTTGCGTGGCACCAACACTGTACAGTTGGAAGGGGTCGATGTGCTGGCATAATCAGGTTGTAAGACTACCACTACTTTAACTTAGTACTGTCATGTTTTTGCTATGTTTGAGGTTGTGTAGCTGCATTGTATTGTTGGTAAGTATTTGGTCATGTGTGTTGTTAGTTCTACATTACTGGGAGCATATTGTGTGTGGCCAGTTTCAATTAGGGACACTGTACTTTGTGATACTTGTGTCAGGTTTTGGGGATTGCTTTGTTTGCTCTCACATAGCATGACATGCCATGGTGTGTTGGGTGGCGGTGCTGGGGAGGGGTTGGGTGACATGGCACTGTTGTCATGTTGTATTTTGCAAGGGGGTAATGAATTTAGCAGCATAGTGTCTTTTGATGACACAGCATTGGTGGTGGTGTGTGTAGGTAGGGATGCACACAATGAAACACTTCCAGGTGACCAATCTCAGGCTGGTATGGTTGTGACAGTTGACTGTCCCTTATGTCAACATCATTGATTGTCAGATGGTATGTGCAGGGCTGTGTGCACTCCACAGGGGTGTGATTTTAGGTGAAGTAATTAGCCAACAGCTGCGTAGGGGCTGCCTCACCCCATGCCCTTTCCCCTCCCATGCGCAGCGGGCGTGCATGTGGTTGGGGATGTGGGGGCACCACCATGTCCACGGGAAGGCCCCGGCGTGTTGCAACGTTGTGCAGGACACATGCTGCCACTATGATCCTGCACACTACTGGGGGAGCATATAACAGCTCCCCGCCAGAACGGTCAAGGGAGCGAAAGCGTGACTTGAGCACTCCGAATGTGCGCTCCACTATGTCCCGGGTTGCAATGTGGGCTGTGTTGTATCTTACCTCGGGTGGCGTGGTGGGGTTCCGAATTGGCGTCATCATGTGGGTGCTCAGATGCTCAGGAGGGTAGGCACTGTCCCCGGGGAGGTGGTGATGGGTATCATTAGTGGGGTTGTGACATTACTCAGTATCTGACATGCATGCATGTGGTGTGGCATTTATACTCACCGAGCAGCCATGTATCGCCATGCCGCCCAGCTTCTAGGTCCCGGTTTAGGGTCGACATTCTGTAAATGGAACTGTCGTGGGTGGACCCTGGATAGTTGGCATATACTGAGGTGATGATTCCCTTGGCATCACATACTACCTGGACGTTGATGGAATGCCAGTGCTTGCGGTTTCTATAGATATGCTCTGACGCCCTAGGGGGACGTAGAGCCACATGGGTGCAATCAATGGCACCTAGGACTTTGGGGAATTGTGCCACCCCGTAGAAATCCTGGACGGCAGCCTGCCTTTCTGCAGGTGTTCTGGGCAGGTATATGTGCCTGCGGACTGATGGCAGTGCAGTCATGATGGCCAAGACCTGATGTAGGCAGCGTGACTGCGTGGCCTGTGACACCCCCCCCCCACTATAGCACTTGTCCGCTGAAATGATCCAGTGGCCAAGAAGTGCAGTACATTGAGGACCTTCTCCAGGGGGCTGAGTGCTTGGGAGCACAGGGTGGGTGATGTGAGGTCATCCTCCCACTCACTCACCAGGTCGAGTATTATGTGAGGTGGAAACCTGTACCTCCCATACACCTGGTCATCAGGCATCCCAAAAAGGCTGGTTCTGGGTGTGAAAATTCTGGGCCCGACTATCCTCCTCCTCCTCCTGCGGTATCCCACGATCACTGCTGCTAGGAACGGTATATTCATTCTGGCGGCTGAGCTTGTTTGTTGTTTGCGTGCACTTTTATTCTCCGCGGGTCCACGTACGCCTGCTTCCTGCTGGCATACGTGTTTCCGGATTAGCACGTCTTTTTTGGCGCACGCATTAGCCCCGTTCGAATCCATGAATACGTGTTTTGAACGTGCGTGTGGGCGTTCCGTGCATTTGCCTCCTGTACTTCCCCCGTGACGCCCACATTTTCACGCGTTGTTCCCCATTCCGTGTGTCACGACCTGTGTTCCTCCTACTTTTGTTGTGTGTGCCGCGCTATGTGCGATTTCGCTGTGCACGTAGCGCACACTGTTTGGAGACGTGTGTGCCAGCGTGCGCCACGCAGAATTTCGGCGCACATCCTGGGATTTACAGGCGCACGGACTTCCATGAATCGCTGTGCGTGGGTTTCGCTGCGATTTTCGCACTGACACTGCGATTCGCACGCTTTTGCACGCGCTTGCGCGGTTGCGCTGAAAATTTCAGCGCACATTAATTCCATTAATCGGCCTATAAGTTTCTTTTTGAACATTTGGGGAAAGTGACTTTGAATAATCCTGAGAAAGGGATTTACCCAGGACAGTTGAAGGTCATACAAATTATTGGTTATTGGTTAATCCTTCATTTAAGTTGTTTATGAATTACTTTGAATGTACTTGTTAAGTGAGGGCCAGTTCCCCTTAGCTTTTAAACTAAGTAGGGAACTCCCTGGTAGAGTAGGTTTAGCAAGGATTTATTTGGTACTTTTTATCATCAATAAAATGTTTAATTTTGAGAAAAGCACAAGCAGTTGTCTGCCTCCAATTACTGACCCCTCACAGTGGTTACAAAATAAAATTATTGTAGTTATGCCACGAGACTCGCAGCAGCAAAATAAAATCAGTTAAGCTGTGCAATGAAATTCTCTGATGGAAGAATAAATTAATGCAGCTGTGGAATGAAATTCTCAATATCTAAATCCGTAGCTGTATAATGAAAATGCACAGCTGTGAAATGAAGATATGGCTATGCAGTAAGATTCTCTGCCAGTGGAATAGATTGAACTGGAAAAATAATAAAATAGTGGTACTCTGCCTTACCTGGTTGTAGATCTGTCTGATATGCAAGTGAGTGGCAGGAGCAGTGCTTGGGCACCAGCCAAACAAACAGGAGGAACCCTTGGCCTTGGCCCTTTGCAGTCTGCATGGGCAAGGATTACCTGGGTAGTTCAGATTTGAGGGAAAGTGTGGTCACGGACTTCAAGAAATACCAATACTGGGATTGAAAGGAGGGAAGATGTTTTGGAGTGGATGTGCAAGAGGTGGGGATGGTAAAGGATCTGATTGGAAAAAGTCAAAGGAGCACAAAAGGTCAACTCAGAAAGGACCCTTACAGGTGTCTGGAGAGCGAACAGGTGCCCAAAAAGAGGGTTGTCTGGGAGGAACAAACAGGACAAGGTTCTGGGTAACGTGACCCCAAGGAACAAAATTGGAATTGGGGTGACAGGAGATCAAAGGGGATGGCAGGATTCAAGGGAGCGATAATGGCTTGGACTGGAGGTGCAGGGGGTGTCCTTATTTGGCAAATTAGGATGGTTTCTGGGACCCGTGTCTTCTAGAGAAGGAGATAAATCCACTACAGCAGTTGCCCACAGCCTCAGATGGTTGTGTGGAAGGGGAACAGAGGTCTTCTAATCCTATGGCCAAGAAAAAGAGCTTCCACTTTGTCTTGGTTATGGCCCGAGTTAAAGTCTTAGACTTTTTAGTTTGAGACCTTGTCGTAGGAGAGGCTACTGTGTCACTGACAAGACCCAACTATTTTAGGTCACCACCTAACAGCACATACCCCGGGACCTGCTTTGAAACGCTGACAGGAAGAGTGACAACCATGTCATTAACTGTTAAGGTAATAGGCAATATGGGAAACTTTTGAGGGGGTCCACCAGTCAGTTTGGCAAGTCTAAGAGGAAACCTAAGCTACTTTCTACGAGTCTATAAGAGTGCAGTCCATAATTGTCCTCCTGACCCGAACAGGACCGATTAAAGTGGAATCTCTTTCATTGATCAGGACATTATCCTTAAACTATTACTTGGTACTGTCAGACACGTCATTGTAAGCATCCACTACAGGAGGCTATCAGCATCTCAGAGTCACTAAAGAAACGTCAAACACCCAAGGGTTCTTCAGCAGACGAGAGGCAGAGCCCAAGTATATGTTTTCCTCATCCTGAGAAAATGCCAAGTTCACAGATGTGGCCAGAAGGCCCTACCCCCAATAGACCCTTCACATGGTCACCACAAACGTTATATTTACCAAATCGAATAGGAGCTTCTGGTGACCATATTCCAGTCTGGCACCAGGAGTATCCTTGTTCTTCTTGGCCTTCCTATGTGGCTTACCCCCTTATGTGTGTGGCTCTGTTTGGAATGATATGCATCTTTTCTTTCTGCTTCTTACCCACCTCAGAAAATACGGGAGGGAGAGCCCTACCAAGACTCAGGACTGTGGGCCATTAACAATTGTGTACAAAGACATGTCTTTTCTTCTTTTCTCTACATTTTTCTCTATTTAGTTTTATATTTGTTTATATTTTGTATATGTGACTTTGGTGAAAAAATGTACACCTGTATATTTTGCACTTATAATTTCTTTACAAAAAATATGTAAAAGAACAAGGACAGTCACTTAATAAAAGCTGTTCTTTTACAGACTAATGGTCTAGCACAAGTGGATTATTATGGTTCTCTTATGTACTGCTATCCTTGGTAAATACACAAATGGTGATATCCAAGGATAACACATTGTCGTTAAACCTAGGCTGCAATCAATAAGCGGCAGTCGGCTTAGACTTTTCCAGTCTTACCCACCTCAGTCTTGCTTGTGAGGAGAATCTTTGTCCTTAAGCAACACTCTGTGAGACTCATAAATTAGCATCTACTGCCAACTTCTCTAGATCTAGGTCTTTGGAATCAGGCAGGTGCTGCCTCACCTCTAGGGGTACACATTACCAAAAATGTGTTCCAGCATGACACATGGGCCATCACTTTGTGGACATCAATACATCATTTCAGGTTTTTAAATGACGCTGTAGCATAAGTCATACACTACACATTGGGCCTCATTACAAGTTAGCCGGTCTGGATTTAACGGTGACGGTAAAACTGTATCGGCACCGTTTTCCGGACCGGCTAACTGAGTTCTGTGGCTGTGTGGTGTTACACCCGCCAAGTCAGACCTGGCGGGTGTAACGCCACCCGCCGCAGACAGACGCAGAAACACTGGCACCATTACCGCATGGTGCCGGTTTTCCCCCGGAATGGGGAGTAACGGAATGCTGGCGCCGGAATTACCGGACCACCAGGGCTGTAATGCTAGTAAATCCCCACGAGTCCGGCGGCATGAGGTAATGAGGGCCATTATCTTTTTGTGGTCTCTGAACCCTCTCAAGTGTTGGCTAGGAGCACTGCTTAATTTGCGGTTAAGTGCTTCTTTCATGCAACAATATACTCTTATAACCAGTCTTCAACTCTATAACAGCATTGCAGTCACCCAGAGGGGGCCTACTTAGTAGACAGGTAACCTGGTTATCCACACTCAATTTGTATTTGTCAAATGCTAGCTCAAATAACCCAATACAATAGCAATACTGGTCTTTTGACGGCAAATTGTGATACTACCTAGATAGAAGATGTCAACATCAAGCAAATTGTGGAAGTACTTGGGCATATGACGGTCCCTAGCAAATGCCTATACAAAAGCGAAGGCAGTTGTCATTCCCAATACTGTTTTTTTACTGCAGCAAAGAAGCTTCATTGCTTTTTGTAGCCTCTTGCACATTATTATGTTGTCATTGTTCGTGCTTTGTGTTATTTTCATGCATCTTCTATTGTGATTTCACTTTGTACTTTATTATTGTTCAGTGCTCTGATGTCTCAGACATAAGGTCATGCGTGAACAAAATAGAATCACAAGAATGACATTACACACTCAAATTGTTTATTGATTTTAAGAAGGCCCTATACTCATTTGGACATATTGGAAGCCCTTCAATGAGTACAATACTCTACTGAGCCCAGGAGAACTTTACAGAGGAATCTTGCAATGAGAGGTGTTTGTCTAGTAGATGCCTGCCAGGGAGAGCTTTGTGGTGGGGGTAGGAGGGTCACAGCCCCCAGTTTAAGGTATCACGCTGCTATCCTTTAGCAGCCATTGAGGTAGATCAGATGAGCATTGTACCCGCTGCAGAAAGCTCTGTGCAAGTTGCAGGTCTCATAAAAATCCCGACACGGCTAGCAGACTTTGATGAGCATTTTAGGTTGTGTTTGGTGTTAGCACACATGCCATTTCCATCACTACAATGGCAAACAATTGTGGCAGCAGTTGTTAATACAAAACCAAGTAATTATAACTGCTAATGCTAGCTTCTTGCATAGCCATTGTGTGCAGATGCTAAATGATTATATTTATATTTGTAAGCATTTGTACAGCACTTGGACACCATGTGAGCATGCAACTATGTTAAACATGCAATCATTAGACTTTAAAATAAACCACAGCATTCACAATTGTCTCCTAAACGGGTGTTAAGTCCTACTCACACAGCACCCAGCACTCTTCACAAATGACAACTTTGTGAGATGCTCCCCCTACCCCACTGGAATCCAGGGGCAGACAGAGCCTCTGCTCATGATGCCTCATTTGTTCCATTCTTGTGTCTTAGGTTTCGCTTTTTCTGGCAAGAAGGGTGCCCTGATGCAGAGTGCAGATGAGCACACCACTCCATCTGTCCCAGACATACACAACTTGCAGCTCGTCTGGGACCACATCACCCAGAGGGGAATCTGCCTGGAGGAGGAAAGATGAGGTCAGAAGATGCAGATAAATCAGCCACAGTTCACCGGGTACAAACAGCAGCAGTCTAGTAGCTGAGGCGAAGCGAAAGTTGCTGTAGAGGGGGAGGGGCATTTTTTGCAGTCTAATGGGTGAGGTACAGAGGCGCAGAACTAGTGTAGCAGAATAACATGAGCATCCGTCCTAAATAAAGGCACACAAATCGGACATAATTGTCACCAGCAGGCTTGTTTGAGCAGAGGTGCAGGAGGGGTCTTGAAAGGGGTTTGCAGGAAACCGAGTACCAAAAGCTGCTGCTGGTAGGAGAAATGAGGGAGAGCTAACTAGCTCATGCAATGCTCACTGCCTCCCTTAGGCACTAGTTCTACCGCCACTTCCAGCAAACACACCGAGAGGGCTGGAGCAGCCAGCAGACGCCATTGAGATGAGATGATGGTGACCAGTGTGACAGTGCTGACATGAGCAAAGAATTTTCAAACACACATTTTGCAGCCAACAACATAATCCCTAGAGATAAGTTTTAACAATAACCAAACATAAACCAAACACACAACATCCAGTCACAAACTCACATTTATTTCACTGATGCAACTATTAACGTTTGTTGCTTTTCGGTTCATGAAAAGCATTTATTAATGTTCAAGAAAGCAATTATTTTTTTGGGCAGAAAAAGTAGATGACAGCCATTTAGTGACATAAATTATGTAAACGCCGTATTGAAGTAGAAAATGATGAACTAAAGTGCAAAAAGGTTGTGGTTGGGGCAGGAACTGGAGGAAAATGATCGTCCTCGTTTAATCTGTGTCCCACTGCATTAACTGTTTGCCCTAGTTCAATTGTCAGACCTAGTTTAATTGTTGCCCCATAGCATCCTAGATTAACTGTTAACACCCTGTATTTTGCTCCTTAGCACTGAACACACAGCAATTTAAAATCCCTCTCTACATACAAACAGCAGGACTACACCTCTACAAACAACTTGCATAGCATTGTTGCGGCCAATACACAATAGGGCTACGGGTAGACAAGTCGCCCATCTAGATGCAAATGCATCAATGCTGTTGTCACAGGACACCTAGAAACAGTGTTTGGGTAATTCTGAATTGTGCACTTCGACACAGCAGCAAAGCTATCTTGTATTTTCACTTTCACCCAAATAAGGAACAAGTTACTTACCTGTAACTGTTGTTCTCCAGCATGGGTCTGGCATGGATTCACATGCTCATGAATATTCCCCCTCGTCAGGCTGGGAATCCTCGGTAAAAGAAAAAACCAGTATCAGTTTCGTTTCTGATCTGTCTTTCGTAGTAATAACCAATCACTGGTCTCTGCGTCATACTGACCACAGCCAATGACTGCCCTCTACCTAAGCACCGCCTCTGGCAGCCATCTTCAGATTTGGAAGCACGTGAAGTGGCAGTATGACCAAGTGAAGAGCCGCAGAGGGGTAGGCGGGAGGGTTCGCATGTGAATCCATGCCAGACCCATGCTGGAGAACAACAGTTACAGGTAAGTAACTTGTTCCTTCTCCAGCATGGGGGCTGGCATGGATTCACATGCTCATGAATAAAGAATACATAGCAGTACACACATGCACAACCACGGGAGGTGGCAAAGGCTCAACATTAAGCATTACATCAAACTCAACATCGAGCAATCTTACCTCCTCACCAGGCTCACCTCAGGCGAACAGGTTGCGCAGCACTGCTTGGCCGACCCTGGACTCCTCCCTGGAATCCCGATCGACGCAGTAGAATTTCGTGAAGGTGTGCGTCGACCTCCACGTAGCAGCCCTGCATATGTCCAGCAGGGGCACACCAGAAAGGAACGCCGTGGTAGCTGCGATCGCTCTGGTGGAATGGGCTCTCGGACGGCCAGGCAGCGGTCGGTTTGCCAACCGATGACAGTACATGATACAGCCGGAGAGCCATCTGGAAATGGAAGCCTTCGAGAGAGCCTTCCCCTGATTGACAGGTCCAAAGTTCACAAAGAGTTGTGACGTCTTCCGAAAACACTTCGTGCGGTCCACGTAGAACTTCAGCGCTCTAGCCACATCCAGCGAGTGCAAAGTCCTCTCAGCCGGCGACGAAGGCGACGGGAAGAACACAGGCAACACCAAAGGTTTGTTGAGATGGAAGTCCGACGGTACCTTGGGCATGAAGGAGGGGTGCGTCCTGAGCACTACCCTCGTGTCGTGAAAAGTCAAGTACGGGGCCTTGCAGGAAAGGGCCTGGATCTCTCCCACCCGTCGTGCGGAGGTGATGGCCACAAGCAACGCTGTTTTCCACGACAGTAACTTCAACGGGGCCGAGTGCAGAGGCTCGAACGGAGGTCCCATGAGCTTGGTCAGCACCACGTTGAGCTCCCATGCCGGGGCCGGCGCCTTCACCGGCGGGAACGATCTGAACAGTCCCTTCATGAACTCTTTCACCAGACGATGAGACCACAAGGACGTCCGGCCCGTGGTTCTGGTGTATCGGGAGATCGCAGCAAGATGAATCTTGATGGACGTGTGTGCCAGTCCAGCTTTGGCCAGCGTCAGCAGGTACGGCAGTACCTGGGGAGCCGTACTCCGTAGAGGGTTAATCTTCTGTGCGTGGCACCAGACCGAGAACCTCTTCCATTTGTGTCCGTAGCATTTAAGAGTCGAGGACGCCCTGGCCTTTGCAAGAACCTCTCTGCAGTCGGCCGGTATGTCGTATCCTCCAAACTCTAGCGCTGCAGGAGCCAGGCCTGCAAGTTCAGCGATTTCGGGTCGTGGTGGAGGATGGCGCCTCCTTCCCTGGAGAGTAGATCCGCGTCCACCGGCAGCTTGATTGGCGGGGACGCTGACAAGTCCAGAAGGTCCGGGAACCATATCTGCCTCGGCCACGCAGGTGCGACGAGGATCATCCTGCACCGTGACCTCTTGAGCTGGTTGACGAGCCGGATTAGCAGTGGCAAAGGAGGGAACGCGTAGAGGAACAGGCCCTCCCAGGGGAACGAGAAAGCATCGCCCATGCTCCTCGCCTGGGGAAACCTGCTGGCGAACCTCCGGCACTTGGAGTTCGTCGCCGTCGCGAACAGGTCGATCTGGGGTGTGCCCCACCGTCGGAAGAGGCGATCCACTAGATCCTGCCGTAGTTCCCACTCGTGGCACGAGCGCAGCTCCCTGCTGAGTGAGTCGGCGATGGTGTTTTTTATCCCTGCCAGATGAAATGGCACCAGAAACATCCTTTGGGCGACGGCCCAATGCCACAGGTCCTGCGCCTCCTTGGACAGCGCTGGAGACCTGGTTCCGCCCTGTTTCTTGATGTAAAACATGGTGGTGGTGTTGTCGGTGAAGATCCTCACCACCTTGCCCTTGAGGGACAGAAGGAAGGACCTGGGGGCCCAGAACACTGCACGGAGCTCCAGGACGTTGATATGGAGGAACTTCTCCGTCGGGAGCCAAAGGCCTCTCGCGTGCAGATTTTCGGTGTGCGCTCCCCACCCTTCCAGGGAGGCATCCGTGGTCACTGTCTCCTGGTGGTCTGGGGTCTGGAAGTCCATGCCCGCCGTCAGATGCGCGCGGTTGCCCCACCACCGGACCGCTCGGCGGAAACTCTCGTCGAGCGTGATCCTCTCCTCGAAGCCGCCCGTCGTTTGGATCCAGCGCGCGTCCAGGAACTCCTGCAACGGGCGCATCTGGAGCCTGCACATGGGAATGAGGTAGATGCAAGAAGACATCATTCCGAGGAGGGACTTGATGGACCTCACCTTGGCCGCGTCGGAAACCAACATCCGCTGTACCTTGCCCAGGATGGACCTGGTCCTTTCCTCCGACGGGGAGGCCAGAAGGGACACTGTGTCGAGCTTCGCTCCCAGAAACAGTGCGTTTTGCGCGGGTACCAGGTGGGACTTGGCGTAGTTCACGGAGAATCCCAGGTCTGTGAGAAGTTGGACGGTCCTTGCCGGGTGCTCCACGGCGAGCTCCCTCGTCTTGGCTCGGATGAGCCAGTCGTCCAGGTAGGGGTAGATGTGGATCCCCTCGCGGCGCAGCTGCGCCGCCACCGGTGCAAGGCACTTGGTGAATACCCTGGGTGCCCACCGTAGTCCGAAGGGGAGGGCTTTGAACTGGTAGTGACGCCCTTGGACCACAAACCTGAGGAATTTTCGGTGCCCCTTTAGGATGGGAATATGGAAGTAGGCATCCTCCAAATCCAACGACGACAGGAAGTCTCCTTCCTCCAGCTGCTCCAGGACGTGCTGGAGGGTGACCATCCGGAACTTCTGCGCCTTGATGAACTTGTTCAGACGTCGCAGGTCTAGGATAGGGCGCCATCCTCCCGTCTTCTTCTTCACGAGGAAGTATCTCGAGTAAACTCCGGAGCCCCGAAGCCTCTTTGGGACGAGTTCGATGACGCCCTTCCTGAGCATCGCCTTTACCTCCAGGAGAAGCTGAGGGACGTGAAGCTCTTTCCTGGCCACGGGGGGACGCGCGGGCACCGTCTTTGAAACTCGAGCGTGTGGCCCCGGGCTAAGGCGTCCAGCACCCAACGGTCAGTGGAGATGGACTCCCACACGCTGACGAAGCTCGCCAGCCGGCCTCCCACCGGGGTGCTTCAGTGGGGGCCCGACCCCATGGCCGGTTCAATCCTGTTTCGACGAGGCTTTGCCGCCTTGACCTCCTTGGCGACGACGGCGGGGTCCGCCAGACTTGCCTCGTCCTCTTGTAGGCCTCCTGAGACGACGAGCGGGCCGCTTGACGGTAGGTGGAGAAACCGCCGCCGGAACATTTGGAGGCGCCCTTGCCTCCGCTGCTCCGAAAGGGCGTCCGTCGTTGCTGCAGAACCCCAAGGGCCCGGGCCGTCTCAGTGTCCGCTTTAATGGCCTGAAGGGAATCGTCCACTGTTTTCCCAAACCGGTTGTTCCCATCGAACGGCATGTCCAGGACTCTGGTCTGTACGTCTTGACGGAAGTCCGTAGCCTTGAGCCATCCACGCCGCCTAAGGCACACGCCGTTGCCCAACTGGCGAAACCCAGTGTCGGCGATGTCCGTCGCAATAGTGATGGCGTGGTCCGACGCCACCTCGCCTTCCTGTAGGATCTCCAGGGCATCCGCCCTCTTGTCGTCCGGTAGGAAGTCCAGCAGGGGAGCCAGTTTGTACCATAGCTCCCTGTCGTAGCGGGCCACGATAGCCAAGGCGTTGGCCGCTTTAATCGTCGTCGCTGCAGACGAGATGACCCTGCGTTCCATAGCGTCCAATTTCTTTCCCTCGCCGTCCGGTGGGGAAGTCGATGTGGAGGCCGCACCCCCCCTGCTTTCTTCCTGGCCGCCGCGGAGATGACGGAGTCCGGGGTAGGCTGCGCCCGGAGGCACAGGGGGGCCGCGTCCGGGACCCGGTACTTCTTCTCGTACCGGTCTCTTCTAGCTGGCGTCGTGGAAGGGTTCTTGAGGAGGGCGAGGCCCTCATCCCAAATGTCGTCCAGTAGAGGCACCGCGAGGACCGTCTTCCTCTTGGCCCCGTCGATCATGGAGTGGAACGATCCAATCTCTTCGGGCGGAGAAGCCCTGGTGGGAGGTGACGACGGTAGATCCTCGTCGTGTACCTCGTCGTCCGTACCCGTCGCTGCCATGTCAGTCCCCGTATCATCCCCTCGGGTGGACGGGGAGGAGGGCTGGACGGAGCGCGACGGCTGAAAAGGAGGTGGAGGGTGAATCCTTCTTTTCTTGGGTGGGGGAGCACCAGAAGGTCCCGGTTCAGGATCCCCCGACGGGAGAGGTTCCTCCGTCGGCAACAGTAGTCTCGTCCTTATCTCTGAACATAAGGACTGTATAGCCAACAAAATGGCCGCCGAGTTGTCTTGCGGCACTGGCAGAGGGGAATCCGACGGGCGATCAGGGGCCCCGTCGGCACCCTCGACGATGTCGTCGTCACCTGCGTCGGGATCCATCCCGACGGGCCGGTCTTCTTCCACGCCAAGGCCGTGGTTTAAGACCTCAATCAGCTCTTCCTCTGAGGTTGAGGCCGAATTTACGACGACGCCCTGACCCCCCTTTTTCTTCCCCGCCGGGGGTTTCACGGGGGTCCTATCGATGGGCACAAAAGAGGACTCCCTCCAAGGTGGCAGGGAGACTCTGAGCCCCGAGGTCGCCACCACTGGTGTAGCCTCCACAGGCTGAGCCAGGGCCGCCGCGACAGTATCGATAGAGGGCTTGGCCGGATGGATTAAGGCCTTCACCACCTTAGGTGCGCTCACCGCCTTATCCTTGAGGGGGGGGACACTGCCTCGCTCCCCCTCTGATGGGGCCTTCGAGCTCGACCGGAGCCTCTCCAGGAGCTTCGCCAGGTGCTCGCCCTTCCTCTTATCCGACCCAGAGCGTTGGCTCGTGGCTGAAGGTGCCGGGGAGGGTGCGCCCTGCCTGGCGCCCGTAGAGCCCGACCGTTCGGCGCTCCCGGTGCCAGCGGACTCGCGGTGCTTGGCCTTGTGTTGGACCCCCGTCGCCGGGGCGTCCTCAAAGGTCTTAGAAGACCGCTCGAATTTCTTCCTCTTCTTCTCGCCTGACGGGCTCTTCCCTTCCAGCCAGTTGGCGAGACGTTGATGGCGGTCCTTCATGGTCCGCTCCGACATATTGCCGCAAAACGCACAGTCCTTCTCCCCGTGCGTCTTGTCCTCATGTAAGCAGTAGAGACAAAAGGAGTGTTCGTCCTCCTTAAAGACGTTCTGCAGCTGGCATCCAGGGCAGATCCTGAACAGCTTTCCGGGCGTCAAGCTTCCCTTCTCCTGGGCCATGTCCGGGCCTGAGAAACTTCTGGAGTCCTCCAAAAGCGTAGCTCGACGAAATCTTCACCCTTGAGGGGCGCAGACGAATCCGACACGGGTCCCCGTTGATCGGATGGAGAGTCGGTGGAGCTTGAGGCTCTTTTGACCGAAAAAACAAAGTTTTTGAGAAAAAACGTGAAAAAATAGCACTAACGCTCGAGAGCAATAGCACGAGGATCCCAACACATGAACGTGCGGTAAAAACCTGAAGATGGCTGCCAGAGGCGGTGCTTAGGTAGAGGGCAGTCATTGGCTGTGGTCAGTATGACGCAGAGACCAGTGATTGGTTATTACTACGAAAGACAGATCAGAAACGAAACTGATACTGGTTTTTTCTTTTACCGAGGATTCCCAGCCTGACGACGGGGAATATTCATGAGCATGTGAATCCATGCCAGACCGCATGCTGGAGAACCCATCTCATACTCTTTCAGATCCGTCAAGAGCACCTGGAGACAACGCAAATAGCAGTGGTGCACAGTATAAATGCCGGAAACATAATACAACATAGATTTAACCTACAAATGGGCATTAAATGGGTGCACACATAGCCAAACAGCATCTGCAGGCTATATGTCAATCTTCAAATGCCATCTGATCTCCAGCACTCATTCCCATGCCAACAGATTGGGCTTAGAGGTGGTGGTTATAGTGCCAATCAAAAGCCGAAATAAAGAAATGAGACATGCTGAAATACTTGCAGGGAAACAGAGAGAGGGGGGGGTGCAGGACCAGCATGCTAAGTGCATTCCCTCAGGCACTGTCTCAAATGGAGAGTACATACCATACAAAGGAAGATCACTCCCTACATTCTACCTCCTGCCTTAACCACCTTTAATAATACAACCCTCAATGGTCATCTGGCAGAAAAAACAAAAAAGAATCTGCAATGCAGCAAACATGACAAGTCTATGCCAGTTGCAAACCCAGCGAATAGTCTTCTTTTCAGCACCCGTTCCCCTCTTTTCTCTCTGTAGCATCGTGTTGGTCACAGGGTGGCGCTGCCATCATATGTACTAAAACAAAAATGTACAGTTCGATACATGTATTGTTTTTGAAACTTTCATGAAGCTAATCATGACTGCACTCAAGCTCCCTTAGTCAGAAAAGGTGTTCCTCTAGTTAGTACATTTCTCAATAGTCAAAACACAATAAAACGTAGCTAACTGAGTTTCTTCCCATAAACAGACTGGATAAAAAAAAAAAAATTCTAAAAGAAATGCGGCATAAGAAATGAGACCACATGCCCTCTGCCTTACCAGTCGGTCATTCATTTCGTTGTATTGGGTTAACATTTCGAACTGAATGCTGGTTACGGCTCGCCACTAAAACTCTCAGTTATAGGGATTAGGAAGCATAAATGTAATAATCCAGCCTGCTTCATGCAGACACAAATCGATCGCAAAGGAAGAACTAGATACTTGGCTTTTCAAAAGGCATCCAAGTAAATGCATGTTACATGCCCTCACAGGTGTGCAGTCAAAATATCGAGAAAAAAAAATGTCGAAAGACAAAATAATCGAAAAAAAAGTCGAATAATTAATATTTATATTTATTTTTTAGCAAAGATTGGTGAGGTTTGGTCTAAGGGGGGGGGTAAAGTTATAGGGGGGTCCCAAAATGTCTTTTTTTAACCTTAGACTGAATGGGGAAAAAAATTTGATCACACCTACAGCCCAAACCGCTGGACGGATTTTCACCAAATTTGCCGCAGGAGCAGCGGCTTGGTCCCGAAAGCTTGCTTTTGGAAATTTGGTGAAAATCCGTCCAGTAGTTTTAAAAAAAATGACCAAAAAGTAGCTTAAAAAAAAAAAGTGTGATATCTATGTTCGGTCCGCGGGCAATGTCCTGATTGACTAATCGACTTGCATCATGTCCGCGGACATGCGGCGTGTTCACCGATTGGATGTCGGAGAGCGTTGCGTGCGTCAGATTTTTAGAAAAGCCTGCCATCTTGTATCCGCGGACGTCCGCGAACAGCGCGGTGACAAATGGTGGGGAAATACAATTTTGGCAAGTGTGTTGGCCTGTAAGACTGTTTGGGGAGGGTGGAGGAGTAAGAGATGGTTCAAATATTGTATCTATTTAGGCGCTAGGCAACCCTGTTGTGTTTGTTGTGTCTGCAGACAGCCACGCTGTCCTTGATATCCGCAATCGACCCAGATGGGGATGTGCTAAAGACACAATACCTGTTCATACTGTTCGCAGGCAAGTTGAAACTGTTCTTAGAACACACACGGTGTCCGGGATGTCCGTAATTAAATGAAAATGGAGGTGTCCGACGGACACTATTCCTGTCTGTACTGTTCGCAGGCAAGTTGAAACTGTTTGAAGAACATGCATGGTGTCCGCAGACATTAAAAAGGCTATATGGCATAGTTAACATGTTTGATTCTATGGGTGTGATATGCTGGGGTGGTTGTGGCAAGGCCTAGAGTCTTGGGTGCATTTGGTGGTTGTAGTGAGGGCCTAGAGTCTTGGGTCCATGTGGTGGTTGTGGTCAGGGTCTAGAGTCTTGGGTGCATGGGCCATGCATTCAAGACTGAAGTTATATGCACTGTTTGTTTCAGTTGTTGTGTTATGGAGCAGTATTTATGAGTTGTACACATTGTAATATACTTACTGTTTGGTTTGGTAACTGCAGTACATGTATTCTTTGTCAATTTCTGTTATAAAAGAAAAGATCATGTTAGTATTGGTAGTTTGTAAGGACTTATAGCATTGAATAATATACATTGTTTATTCATTTTGACCCTCATATTTAGTAGATTACAAACCAGTGTACTGTGCTATTTGCTCAGTTTCTGTGTTTGTTTTTCAAATCATTGGGTCTGTGGGAAAAAAAAATCCATGTCGGAAGATTTAATTTATAGGTATGTTTTTGTTTTCCAGTACTTGCAGTAAGTACATTAGAAATTCATTTGGATCTTCTTGTGAGTTTATAGTGAATTTCACCATTCCAGCACAGTAGTCTAATTCTTGTCTTATTGCATGAACACTATACGTGTTGTTAGGATTGTTTGTTGCGTTTCTATGAAGTACTAACATTTGCAAACACAATTGGTCTGTAGTGTGTAAGTAAATGTTCTCAACAATTGGTGGTAATTGAAATAGAATATTCATTGCTACATTTGCGTAGCAATTTACACCAGTTATATTTGAAAATTTGAATGGACCAGATAGGTATGTGTCCAAGTCATTTTTTCGGAGTGTTTGTTGCTTCTTTGAAGAAGTACCCGAGTTACTTTGAGTAATAGGTTCTTCTTTGGTTGTGGTAATTGATGAAGTATTCGTTTCTTTTTGTCTCTTTGGAGGATTTGCAGCGAGATCCTGTTGCATATCTGTTTGAATTATTTTTCTTTTACAACGTTTTTTTTTGTGGAACAGGATATATTTTTAGATGGGGTTGTACAGAGAACGTAGTCTATTGTATTCTAAAATGCAAGGAATTTCAGTGTTTATTTGCATCAAAGTTGATTAGAAAAAGACCGTCAAGTGTACGTAAGCGTGATAGTGCTACGTAGCTCATGCCTTCTTTAAAGACTGTGTTACCAATATCTATCAATGCTTTGTCTAGGGTAAGACCTTGTGATTTATGAATGGTGACTGCGTATGCTAGAGTTAGAGAAAATTGTTCTCTGTGTACATACAGGTCTTTGAAGAGAATCAATCGAGCTGTTGAGCGGTCTATCCTTTTTATTTCTGAAAGTTTGTCAAAGAGAATATTGACAAACTGAATGTCAGGTGCAGGCCTCCAGATAAATTGCGTATCCTCCCCGTGTACGCATTTAATTATTGCAAATACAGAACATTTCTTGTTGCACTGCATATTGTTTTACGCAGGGTTTTCACAGTATTTATTCATAAAAAAAGCTTCCTATTTCCTCCACTAGATGGCACTACAGTCTGCATCATTAAACTCTACAACAGCACACCCGAGTTTCCTTTTCAGTTGGCTGGCACGGTAGGGTAAAGCAGTGTCTTTCATGGCCTTTACTAGGACGGTGGGGACAGGGGGTCACTGCCCCAGCCCTCGCCCTCAGGGGAGGCCTTGCAGCTGGGGTCAGATGCCACTGTGTCAGCCTTGTTGCTGGTGTGTTTCCAGTCCACCGCTGGCCCGTCAGGCCGCACCAGTGGGACCCGACTGTGTGCAGTGCTTATTAGCATATAACACATGCACCCAGAGGAGTGACTGACAGCCCACACACATCATGTCACTTCGCTCGGTGCATGTATTATATACTATAAATCTATAATGCCTGCCCAGTGAGGGTCTGACAGTGTTTTGATATTTTTCAAACACTTACATTCATAGGTGAATGTGTAGTGACAGTTGCACCTCTTGCATCCAGGTGTAAAATGTGCGTTTTCCCCTCCAATATATACTCGGCAATGGTGAACGTTGTGCAATATTATACCTCCTAACATATCCTAGCAGTTCATACACATCTGCATGTGTGATGCAGCTGCCGTTGATAGTGTTCTTTTGTTGGCTCTTGTGCTTATGAATAAGCTGAAAAACTCCTTTTAAATGCTGCCTTTACATCCGGGCAGATGTAATCTGCGCTTGGACCCGCTCGACAGCCCCAGCCCGTTATTTAAATGAAAACCCTCCTACATGTTCCCTCCTTCCCCACCCCCTCACACAAATCAATGTGATCTTTTACTTTGTTTGCTCTGCAGATTCACTTGCGCAACCAATACTTAGAGATGGAATCCGAGGTGCCCACCCCACTGCCTAAATAAAAGCATACGATGCATGTGTTCACTCCCAATGTTGGTCCGCTCTCTGCAATGTAGAGTAGAAAGGTAGTGTTAACCCTGCTCTGGTAACCACTCATCTGCAATCTCCACAACCAGCAGCCCCTTCCTCGAAGTATTTCAGCCCCTCTAAACATGTACAGACAATTAGGGCTTGAAAAATGTCAACCATTGCTCCGGTTGGCAACAACACTTGAC
The DNA here is from genome assembly GCF_040938575.1 of Ambystoma mexicanum. Taxonomy (NCBI): domain Eukaryota; kingdom Metazoa; phylum Chordata; class Amphibia; order Caudata; family Ambystomatidae; genus Ambystoma; species Ambystoma mexicanum. The sequence goes on from NC_090929.1 coordinate 411,294,387, forward strand.
TTGTATCAATATGCCCTTTGGAGCATTAGGCGAACTGTGTGCTGCTCAGCACACATTTAATAAAACTATCTTGCATGTCAGCTGCCTGGGATGAAAATTACAAGCCTACTTACCACGACAAAGGTGTTGTGCTATGCTGTTGGCACCTAAGAAATACAAAACCCCAACCTTCGTAACGAAAACAAATTCCAAATGAGGCATATACTAAAGCAAACTTGATTTGAAAGTAAAGTGACATTTGTTTCTATATTTTCATTTGCAAATTCTTCATCTTTACTGCATAACTCCACAGGTAATTGAGGTCATGGCTATTGGTTTGGAAAGTGAATAAAACGCTTCCGGAGTGGATAGCTTTCGAGTTAAATAATGGCCTCTCACATGGAGTCAGCCTGCACTTTGTGATTTCAAATCCCCAGTAGGCCTGACTTCATATTGAGTACTTTTATTCGGCTTCCGCCATTATAACAAATAACAGTACACAATATTTATAAATGTGCTGCAGTTAAATGAAGCTGCACAACTTCATAAAATGTTATACCCACCGACCCACACATCCCTATTTAAGCGTTTGAGGTGGGGAACGAGGGGTCCACTTGTTTTATTCCGACATTCCCCAGTATTGTCTTTGCCACTTTGCTCACAACAAAGCTTTTTTTGCGCATGTTCTACGTGGTAATGCTATGCACTGTGCACAATAAAACCCTTGTTAGACTCTCTAGGTCTAATATGTGTAATGGGATGGTCGTTTAAAAACAAATATTTTATCATTTGAAGGCTATGTACAAGAGTCGCCAAAGTTATTATTTTATACCCAAAATGATGGTAATACATGTTTGCACAGGTGAAAGGCAAATAGTCACATGCCATTCTGTCAAAATCATAACATATTTGTTAGCTCTGCAGAGTGTTCAGAGCTCATTGCTCACATTTAACGCAGTTTACGTGTGGCACTGCACAGAAATCCTGGGCAGGTTTTACAATTTCCAGCCCTATGACTGCCAAGTATGTTCACCAAAACTACACTACAGGTTCCAAGAAGAACTGGGAAGCAGGAGGGGTGGAATGGGAACCAAAAGAGTCCCTGGAAATCATTTTCAAAGTGGCCCCATATTACGCATTTTCAGGCTCAGCAACCCCAACCCTAGGAGGAAATTTGTAAATAAAATAGGTTACCACATAAGAGGCCATGGGTGCAGAGGCCCACCAGGAAATACCCAAAGTTCCCTATAGGTCAGTTCAACCCTGCTGAGAAATATTTGGAAACCACAGATTGATATTAATGTGTCTGACACGTTTATTGTCAGGCCAACGGCCAGTGGGTCAGGCTGTGTGGAGAAACTTAAGGACTTGACACCACTGACAGAACGGGTCATTACTGGCCATGCTAATTCCTATGACCATTCCTGCCCCTCCCAATACACCTCCTCATGGGAACGCTTTGAGCTAACTTTATCAAGCCTTAACATCAAACTATGCACTCAAATTGCCCTCCAGTGTTTTTTCAAAGCAGTCTTCTGCGAGTTAATGGCTTAATTGGAGTTGTAAAACATGCTACTGGTGTAATGAAAATGTCTTACCAGGCTTGTCTTCAGTCACTCAGTTTCTAAGCACTCTATGTCCTTCAATGAAGTCCTGTTAAAAACAAGCATTGGGAAAGCCAATAGGTTTGGCTTGTGTCTAAGGGCCTCATCACTATGTTGGCCTGAGCCCTTAAATGCAGCATTAACAGTATTACTGCCTCATTTAACGGCTGGCCAAATCGTGAGTGAGGTAAAAATGACAATTTTCGGGTGGTTTTTAGGTCGTAATACCACTCCAGGACCCAATAAGGGATGTTCTGCCCCCAGCAACTCGTGATCTGGTGCAAACTGCGCCGGACCAACTTGCAGTAGCACTATTAGCGTTGGCCAGTATCCAAGCAATATTACTGCTGAGATACCGCCCAACTTGTGATGAGGCCCTAAGTATTAAGCTATTGCCAGGCAGGGCTATTAAATGCCCAGGTACTCTGTCCATTTTGCACCTGCTACTATCAACGGCCAGTTAATACCACTACGGCTGTGCCTGGCAAGTGCCTTTCCCATGGATACATGCCTAACACGTGCTTACTCACACTCCCTCTGCAAGCAATACATGAGTCTTAATCTATAGTAATCTAGGCCCCAGAATTTTGAAAATGAAGCTGTGTATATAGCATGTATTTACAAGTTATTTAATGGCAGAATATTTTCCACAAGTGTAACAAAATGGCTTAAGGTAAGCAAGACAACTTTAATCTACAACTCTTCTGGTCTACGGGTCCGATTTTACGTCTGCCTTGGGTGTATGTGTTTGATATGTTTTACTCTCTTGTAGAGGAGAAAAATCATTTTTACTCTCTTGAAATTGCATTTACTCTCCAATTGAAAATTCATGCGTAAAATACTCCCACCTCAAAATCTTATCTGGAGCATTGGTCACGTAGGTATGTTTGAAAGCCAACAACTGTACCCAGTGCACCATAAACTAGTCCTTGCTCCACATCAACGTTACGTTTAAGCATTACTCTACAGTTTAAGGATAATTTTAATATTTTTTCCAAACCAGCTGTGTTGGAGATAGAATTTTCTAAGGTATTTAGTCTTGTTGTGGCAGGTTCACGCAGGGGTAGTGTCATACCATGTACGTCCAGTTTGTCTGTTGCGGAAATTTCAATTATTGGTTGCATTTCTTTTTTCAACATTGTTTCATTGAATTTGGAACAGCTTGCAAGAGTTGGCATTAAGGCCATACTATTTATATTATTGTGTGCTAATTGTTCCATAACATCAGTAGCACATGAGCTATGCCCATAAAGTGCATGGATGTGCCAGGTTTTTAATATTGCTTGTGCTTCTTGAGATAGTACACCAACTCTAATACTTTTTTAAATGTTGGCGTAGGTGAGGTCTGTAGACTGTTGCATGTTTTCTGTTAAATCTCTGTATTGGAAATGTTGCCAAAAGGTTGACATTGCCTATGCTACCAATAGTTTTCCGGCAGAGTTTGTGTCCTAAGGTTTTAAAAATTGGTTCACGTTTCACTGGTGTCAATTGAAGAAGATCTCCGAAAACAATAATGTGTTTTCCTCCAAAGAGCTCTTCATAGTTTGTTTTAAGTACTTCTTGTAATCTGAGGTGAATCAAAGCCAACATTAGGTTGGAGACCATGCTCACTTCATCTATTAGTAGCATTTTCATTTGTTTTAACACTCTGCGTAGTTCCATTGCAGCTTCTGTAGACAGTTTGTAATATTCTAATTTGTTTTGGTGTTCTACTGGTAGGAGTAGTAATCGATGTAAAGTTATACCTCCTATGTTGTAGGCAGCTAAACCTGTGGGGGCAGTTGCAACAGCTGACTGTTGTTTGTCAATTGTTGAAGGAACTTGCTGATGATTTTGATTAAGAATGTTTTGCCTGAACCAGCATCGTTTTGCCTGAACCAGCATCAACACTGACGTATAATAGTATAGGTTTGTAATTTTGGCAGGTACATTCTTTATTTTCATGTTGTACACCATGTGCAATTTCTTTTGTTACTTCTTGAAAAATGCTACGCTGCTCATTGTTTAGTTTTGATTGTAGTGTACTTAAGTCTTCTGTATCTTCATACTGACACATGGCGTTTTCTACTTCTGTCATAGCTAATTCTGCCTCATTTGCTATCAGTGGCTGTCCCAGTGGTTCTGGGCTTCCTGTTACAGAAGGTTGACTACTGTCAGGAGTGTCCATATCTAGTTGAGCCTGGAGTTCTTCTTCGGGTTGCTGTTCATTCAGCAACATTGTTTTGTACTGTGTAAAGTTTACATCAGTGATAGTGCTTTCATTTGATATGAAAGCGTCATAGGAGTCATAGTTATCTAGTATTTCTTCTTCTTTTCTCCATGGTTTAAAGAGTTGTAGCAGGGACATGTAATATAGTTCTTTATGTTGAGGAGTTTTTAATGACAATTTGATATGATTAATTAAACTTGGTTTGGTAAGTTTTACTAAGCTGCCTTCACAATTTGTCACTCTACCTTTTTTTCCCATCAGGTTTTATATTTTTGTATGTGAAGTTTTGGGCTATGTGGTATAGACACATGGTTTCCAAAGTGGTACTTCTGTTTGTGTAGTATGTGTCTATTAAATTGTTTTTCAAGATGTCTTGGCTGTTCGGATCATTTTTGGCTATGTTTCTATGTCGTCGTATGATTTGAGAACTCTTTCTAGATTTAGCAGGACCAAGACTTAGCCATACTATATTTTCAGATTTTCCATACAAAGCAGTACCGGTTAAACCATCTGCAGCTTCATAGCAGCCACATTCTCTATGGGAGAGCATTTTTATGCCCAAATTGTAGAATTTCTGAGACAGTGTTTTGTCTGATGACAGGTCATTCCAGAGGTCTTGAAGCTCTGTTTTTTCTGCTTTTGTTAAGTAGGCTGTAACATATCATGCAACTGTAGTGGAATTGTCTGCAATGTACTGCACATCTATGTTTGCATTCCACAATAGGGCAATGATTGCATTGTAATCATTTATATATTTTGCTTCTTCTGTTCTTTTTATGTAATATGTATTTTTAGGTGACTTACCTTTAACACTATGTCTAACTGTTTCTGTAACTGGTCTAGGGAAACCAAAACGGCATTTGGTGTAGTATTTCCCTTTGTTTTTGTATTTGCGACGACAATATTTGCCCCGATTTGTGTCTTTGAAATTGTACAATTTGTGCATGAAGATCACTATTTGTTGCTTCTGATGGAATTTCACACGTGACATATTGTTTGATAAACTGTAACAGCGGCATCACTGTCTTGACCAAATTTAGGAGCATCTTTAATCCATAAAAGCATGTGGATATGTGGTCCTCCTCTGGCTTGGTATTCTTTTCTCCAAAAGAAGTGTTGCACTTCTCCAAGGGGAGGAACAGTTTTATTACAAATAAAGTGTAGCATAGCAATGAAGCGGTGATGGAAATATCTTGAAACATTAACAGGATCTAGAGAGCAAGGTTCTTCAGGTGTTAGTATATCTATGTTTGTTTTTGTTTGATATGCATAGGAAATCATGTAGATCTTCCCATGCATATTCTGCACAACTTAATGTAACAAACCAAGTGGGTGGGCCAAGGTTTCTTATCATGCAACGTACATCTCCGTGACGTCGGAACCAGTACTCTTTCGTACCATGCATGTTTGCTAACAGATTTGTAATGCTTGATTGTAAAACTTCATCTTTTTCTTGCACTTTTTGTAGTAATTGCATAGCTGACATATTTTGAAAGTGGGTTCCTGATTTTAATGTGTGTGCAACTCGAAAGATTTGCTAGTTCACTTTCAAAGAGTAGGTGGAATATGTATTCCACTTTTTGTCTAAATCTGGGATTTTCAGAATACATTCTTAATGAGCGGTATTCTGATGCTGTTATCTGAGTGGGTCTATCACCGTACATTCCTCCTTTGCCAGTAGGAAAGAGTAAAGGAAAAGCACGTGCGTCTATACTTTTTTCCCATATGCTGATTGGTGATCCTTTTGTTTGTCGCATTTGGTAGGTTTCTAATGCATCATCTATGGTGTCTTTAAGAGTGTAATGGATGAATTGTATAATGGTCTAAAATATTGGATATTGTAGCAGGATCTAGAAGTTCAAATTGACCAGTTTCTGGTGACTCTTGTTATATTTCAGTTTTTCTTAAGTTTTCTTCAATATTTATTTCTTTGTAGTATTCATTATTGTGTTTTAGATATTGCTAGGCTTTTCTAACTTTATGTAAATCTACCAGTTGTTGCCAAATTTTTTTGCCTTTTGTAGGTACACCATTTACTAAGACAATTAAAGATTGTTCTATTGGACGTTGCACTCCCAGAGTGTGCACATTTTCTTTTAGATCTAATGATAAATATACTACTTTGCCGCAAATGCCTTTCACCAATTCAGAGGGAGGTAATTTTGCTGGTTTTGGTTGAAGGCGTATTATTGCTTGGAATGGGTGTACTGTTTGAATTATGATGCTCTCATATAAATTGAGTTGTTGCAGGGGTTTTGGTAGAGGGAATAATTACAAATTATTTGTGATAGCACGTGAAGGAGTTTGATTGTTGTCAAGTTTTGTAGTGCAGTAACTGCAAACTGTTAAGGGGTCAGTTATTTTGTATTTATTTTCTGCTATAAGGTAGAGAGCTAATTCAAACCATTTGGAATCTTCATTGTCTTCTATTTTGTATGTTATGTCTATAGTTTTTGTGTTACTTTTATAAAAGGTTCTGCGGCAACACACACACACATGGTTTGGCATTTCAGCGGATGTACTTTTGAATGTTAGTATTTCGTTTTTGTATGTGTTCAGTAGAAGTTTGCCATGTGCAGAATTGTTACTAGTCTGTTGTAAAGCTATTGCGTTTTATAAGTGGTTTTCACTTCCAAAATATTTACTCTGGATATGGTTGATTTCTTCGAGTAGGTCTTTGGCTGTAGCATGTAGAAGATTGTCATTTAAATTGGCTCGTGCTAAAGCAGGACTTTTAGCATAGTACAGTTTATAGAGTAGATTTCTTATAGTTGAATGATGTGTTGATATCATTTTGATATGATGGAAGCTGCTTTTGCAAATAGGTCCTGAAATGCAGGCCAATGAATGTCCTTGCAAGTCCTGTGTATTTGCGCACTGGACAGGTATACATATTTTGCAGCAGTTTTATTTTGATTTTGTCTTTGCCTTTCACATATTGATTGAGGAACTGGCATAAAGATTTGAAAGATTTTTTGGCAATGTTACACATTGACGTGCATGACCATTTGTATACTGGACGTTCTGGTTCAGTCAAATGGAGAATTGATTCTGAGTTCTTTGGGGATATTTTTGTAAGCAGTATTTCTTGTTCCATTATGGTATTAAGTTTTTCATAACCTCGTCCACTACTATGGATGGCAATTCTGTTTGTTTGATTTTGTTTGTATGCTTCTTCATTGAAATATGGTTCTGTGCTTGTGGTGTGACTCCATTCACCTCCACAGATATTTAAGAAGTTATGTTTGTTGACATTCCGTTTATATTGAGAAGCTTTTTTTGTAATTTAGTACCTAGTTCTGTTAGTGGTTTCATTCTGTTTGACACTAAACTAAATAACTTTCTTTTGAGAAGGATTGCACTGTCTATCAAAGCTTCTAAGATTAATTTTCTGCTGTAGTTTTTAAGGGTTGTGCATGATTTGTCTCCTGATTTTATAAGATTCTGAAGGACTCTGTGACGGAACATTTTTGTTAATATACTTTTTTTGGTATGGTTACTTCCTGCCATATCAAGATTTATAGGAGCAGATTTAGCAATAGTGGTACCTGCATTTCTGTTAATCATTTTCTGTTTTCTTTTACATTTTGAAAGAGGAGGCAAAGTTTCTGTACTGGAAGATTGTTTAGTTTTGCTAAATGACTATTAGCTGTTTTGTTTGAACTTTTTGTACAAACTCTGCTAGAGATGGATGCTTATTTTGGACATTTATTTGCTCTATTTCTGCGTTGCTTTCTACGGACTTGCTTTCTGGTAGGCATTCTGTGGGGTCTGTTGAAACAAACAAATAGAAGGCATGCGTTGGGCTATTGTGCAATGTATGTGTGCTGTATGCATGAGTGTTTGAGTATGATTGCAAAGATGTATCCGGTGGTGTGTGATTGTGCATTGGGCAGCTACAATTAATTGGGAAGGCTACTCTTCCATTTGTGTGTTACTATACTGCGGTTCAGATGACAGTAAAAAGTGAGCTAGTGGGGGGGATAAGCACTAATAGTAAATCAAATGGTATAAAATCAAAACTATTCTTTGTTTTGTAATACTAATATTCTAGGGGCCGAGTTATGTTTTTTGTGCTCTGAAAAAAGGGGATTTGTGTGCCATTCTGCGTGCTAATTCCTGTTTCATAAATGGTGATTTGTGGGTATAATGGTACAGAAATCTTCGTTTTTTTGGTGCACAAATTACATGAATCACCCACACAGTGTGTTTGAGTAATATTATTTAATAACAAGATGATAAATATAACAAGTAAAATTATAACAGTAACAGTGGAAACAATTTCAAATTATGAATCAGACCAAGAAAACAGTAAGTAGACCAATTAAAGTGAAGGGGAGAAGGTGAGTAGTGTAGTAGAAGTGAGAGGGAAGGTTGGGGAAGAGGAGGAGGAGGGAAACTGATGGGGCTAAAGGTGAGAATGGGGGAGACGGACGGGGAGGGAGATGATTAAGGAGATAAGGCAAGGGGGGAAGGGGCAAGAAGGGGGGAGGAGTTTCATGTTGGGGAATGGAGAAGGAGAGTTTTGAGGAAAGTGTAGAATGAGAGAGGTAAGGCGTTCCAGTGCAGGGGGGCTAGGAGATGAAAGGAGCGGAAATGGGGTGTGGTACAAGGGGAAGGAGGAACAGTGAGAAGAAAGTGGTCAGCAGAGTGAAGGGAGTGGGAGGGAGTGTTGAAAGAGAGGAGAGATAAGGGGGAGCAAGATTGTGGAGAAAGAATGAGCAGGTTTCTTTGTAGATGGTGTTTGTATTTCAGATGTTGCTGTTTTCCAGGAGAGTGGTCTTCACTGCAATTGTAAAAGAAAGAAGTTAGTAATTGTGTGTATTTATAGCAGTGATGTTAATTGAGAGATTCATTTTTATGTTTTTGTAGTAGTATTCTTGTTCAATATTTGAACATAGTGCATGCATGCAGTTTCATTTGACTATGTGCAGCCTTTATATTTCATTTACAATATGTTAGTTCAACATGCTTTGCAAATGAGTAGAATATTAAGTGTATGAAACTCACTTGGTTTTTTAAAGCTGTGTTATATGATGTTAGGAGAAAGAAGAAATAATGATATATTTTGCAATTTTTATAAGGTAAATGGCAGAAACTGTATAGAAAAGCATGGAATGTATGCATTTGTGAAGGTGTGGGTAATAAAGCAGAAGGATGTGATTTACAGGTATTGGTGTTATTGCAGCTTGGAGCTTTTCAATTATACTGTCTATGTGTGTGAGTGTATGAAGATGCATGACCTTTTACTGGCTGTGTATAATTTTATAATACACTACTAAGTGTTTTTCCACAATTATTTTGTTATTTCTCCCATCTTCTAATATTATAATTTTTTAGATAGGTGTGTGTGTAAAAATAAATTAGATAGCAGACAGGTTTGGAAGTGACAGTTTATTTATATCAGATGGGAAAAATGACAGTAAGTTCATTTTATAGGTTATACAGTTTAAGTGGCAGTTACTCTGTTTGTATGCATTTATAAGAGTTGTACATGTACTGTGCAGAAAATATGCATACCTGTAGTTTGTATTCATGCATGTGGATATGCATGCAGCTGCAGTTAGAAATCTTCGAGACTTGTAGAGCAGTTTTTGTAGTAGGTGCTTTCCAATGATATGAGAATTGTACTCAGAGTGATCAACAGTACATTTGAAGTGCTGAACTCTGATGATGGAGTTAGATGTAGAGGTTGTGGATGTGATTGGTGGATGGTTGTGTGACTGGTTAGCTGTATCCAATGAGGGAATGCACAGAGAGTGAAGTGGAAATGGTAGAAGGGCTGTCCAAGTTACAATATGTCCCCGGACATCGCGTATTACATACAGGGATTTTGGGGTGGAGAGGCATGTAAATGAGAGTGAGCAGAGCAATTGATTGTTAGTAAAGTTTAGTGGGTGTGTTGTGTACGGAGAGAGTTTGTCAGAAAGTCTTTTTCCTGAGAGAAGAACAGTTAGCTATGGCTGTGTGTTTCAGAAAACTGATTGTGTGGATTTTGGGAGACTCATGGATACATTGGTTGGAGGTGCATGCACAACACTGTGGAGTAGCTGCAGATCTTGGATTCCCTCCTGTGGAAGTGCGTGGAATTAAGTGGCTAGACTTGCTACCTCTCTGTGCTAGTTTGGAGACAGAGATTCATCCAGACATAATTATAATTCATTGTGGAGGTAACAGTTTAGGACATGTGTCAGGAATTTCTTTGCAATTTGCGATGAAAGAAGGACTTGGGAAGGTCATGGACATGTTTCCAAATTCCCAGGTAATATTTTCTCGTATTGCGCAGAGACAAATGTGGCTGCGTTCTTCTTCATTTGGTCCACAAATGGAGAAAGCGAGGCGCAATATCAATAAGGCTGTTTGTGCCTTTCGAAGAGATGTTGGCATGTCCTCTCTTCACAATGAAAAAATGTTTCGTAGCACATACATTTTTCGTAGAGATGGGGTCCATCTTACTTATGCTGGTAATCGGATTTTTCTGAGAAATTTACAAAATGCTTTGCGTCCTGTTGTGGAATTACAACCATCTTTTTTGCAGTAGGTGTTGACTATTTCAAGTTTTGCAAATACAAAAAAACACCACCAAAAGGCTCTTTTCAGAGCCACCACTTCCTCCCAGAGAAAAGTGCAATGATTTTGATAGGGCAGCACCCCAAAATTTTTGATGTTCGCGAACTGTCCGCAGACTTCTAAAAAAGAAATTGCACAGGGCGCTGCTCCATTTATTAGTCACTTTTATTTTTAGACTATGAAGGGCTGCTCTGAAAAGAGGGTAAGGGGGAGGACACCAACCACGGGGATAAGAAAGGGCGAGTGGAGAGAGGAAGATGTAGCGTGGCCCTTACTTAGGTAGTGGGCAGGTTTTCTCGTGCTCCATGACCGTAGTCTCGAAAGCACTTCGAAGTCTCTCCCCCCTGCAGAGTACTGGCTCGCAGTACATACACAAAACTGTGACCCTCGAAAGGTAAGGGTCATCAGCATTGTGAATGGCCTGTGAGGCAGCTGGAGGGATGCGCTCTCCCACAGGAGTGTCTCTTGTGGTGAGAGGAGCGGAAACGCAGGATGAAGTAGAGGAACTCAACCTACTACACTCCTCGCAAGGTACAACCTTGTGAAAGGCCCCACCGTGGAACGACCTTAGGTGTTGCTTCATAGTAGTCGTACCAAAGCTGTACGAACCAAGCCTCCCGCGACTCAGCATCATTTTGCACTGGTTGCAGGTGACTGTTAGCATGCGCCTTGGGTACGTTACCATGAATGATAAATAACCGCCACACCCAAGACTCACGGCGAGTGCTGGTAGTAGGGACTTCCACTAACTCATCCTCTTCATCCTCCTCTGCATCCTCATGTCTGTTCCCCTCTTCAGGCCCTTGGGGAAGTGGTGGTGGAGGGGGTGGGGGTGGTGCTGTAGCAGATGTAGCACCAGGTGACAGTAGAGTAGCCATGGATGCCATCAGGTTTCAGAAAAATCTGGAAGATTGGCAGCCAAAGTACACTGTGTTCTGTAAGATAGCCAGAAACACAATGAGGATGAGCTCTGAGGTGTGGCCTTTTATAGAGGTGCGGATGCGCGGTTCGCGGACACCCGCCCTGTCCGCGGACAGATCGAACATCCCAAAAAGGCTCAAAAAGTTCCAAAAAGTATGTAGAGAGTCAGGGTGATTATCTGGGACATGTGCTATGGTGAATGTTTACTATAAAATACTGTGGATAGCCTGAAAATGTACTTTTAAAATGTTCGGGGACCCGGACAGTGTCCGCAATTCAGAACACACGCTCAGCGTGGGTGCGGTCACATGATGGCGTCGCAAACATGTCCATGAAGGGAATTGGTGTCCGCAGGACATCAAATGCATGGGAACGGTTGTGCGCAAGTGCGCAGGTGTTCTACGACAGTGTTCGGATCCTGAAATTAATTAAAAGTGCGACACAAGTGACGCGAACAGTGACGGACAGGCGCGATGTTCGGAAAAGTTACGGGTGTGGTGCGCATGTGCGTAGATGTTCTTCAGGCAGTACGGACAGGTATAGTGTCCTTAGAACACCCACATTTTACATATATGAGGACAGCCCGGACACCGATTGTGTTCTTAGAACAGTTCCCATTTGCCTACGAACAATACGGACAGGTACAGTGACCTTAGGGCACCTCCATTTTGGTTAATTGCGGACATCCCGGACACCGATTGTGTTCTAAGAACGGTTCTATTTTACTTGCGAACACTACGGACAGGTATAGTGTCCTCAGGACACCTCCATTTTGGGTTTTACGGACATCCCGGACACCAAGTGTGTTCTTAGAACAGTTTCAACTTGCCTGCGAACAGAACGGACAGGTATAGTGTCCTTAGGACACCCCCATTTTGGTTAATTGCAGACAATCCGGACACCAGCACTGTCCACGGAATGAAAAATGAAGACACATAGTATTTTTGTTTTATTATATATAGATGTACAATTTATGAAAGAGAAGGGGACGCAGAAACTGATACAAAGTGTAATTGGGGGTTTCAAGAGGATGGATAGGAGGAGATGAAGGGATGGAAGTCTCATCAAAATGTTTTTCTTCGTGGAGAGGGTTTAGGGATAATTGACTGGGATATGGAGAGGGGGGCAGGTACATGTGGGACAATGGTATTTAATTTATGTGGTCCCCCACAAAGTTCTTCAAATGGTTGAAATTTGCCATGAGCATGTCCATTTTTTCTTCCATGCGCTGGAGAGTCTTATCCAATGTATCTTTTTGTGTACTATTTTCAATGTTTGTATGGTCTGTTAAAAAAAAGAAATATATATATATGTTAAGTGTACATAAAGTAATGCTTATTAATTTGGTTATATAGAGAAGTGTCTACTATTAGTATCACTATCTTCAGACATTTCCTCACGTGGGAAATTCTCTTCAAGCCACTCCAAAGTACTGGCATTTCTGTGAAAAAAAAAATCTTACTTTAACTGTATGTAATACAGAAATTTTAGAAATATATAAGAAAAATGAAGTACACTTACTAGCTTCTGGTAAGTTGTGTTCTTACTGGTCTGTAGATCTGCTGTTGCTCCTAGATGTGCAGTTTCTGTGAGGTAATTATGTTGAAGGCTATCTTTTTTTTATTTTGGTATATTCCATTTAGTACATATGGTATTTAAATGGATGGTTGATGTGTTAGATATATAGGGTCTATTTCTTATTTATTACTACATATAATGTGTTTGTGTGCTGGTTTTTGAACTTGTGTACCGTTCATATGGCACAATATAACAATTTAAGATACCCCCTGAGTTTTTGGGTAGTGTTGCTGTTGTCCGCGTCCGTCCGCGGACATACGCACAGTCCGCCGACATCAAAAACACTAGCTGGGGATTCAATATGTTCTATGTTACATGTATATAAAGTCAGGGATATTATGGTTAAGTTGTGCTACTAAAGGCCTATGAAATTCAGTAAAAGAACTTTGTTAAACGGACGTTATGGTTCCAAGTAAAACCGAAAAACCCCTGAAATTCGTAAATTATGGTAAGCTTAGCAACCATAACTCGCGCCACCACTGTGCACTGCTAAGACTAACACCCAGGACATCAAAGATCAATTTTGTTATGGTTTCATAATGTGTTTTGCTTTTCTGAATATACCTTAAGGAAGAAAGAAAAGCTATTTATGGATAACACACAAGAAAGAAACCAAGCCGAAAAGGACCCTGCAGCTCTAGTTCTGGCTCACGTTAGTGAAAGGAAACTGATGCTGCAGGGATAGAGGGGAGTTGGCGGCACACACAGAAGTGTGCTGCCGAAAGGTAATAGGAAGGGGAAGAGGGCATGGGGATGTGGGCAAAAGTGATCTATGTGATCACTGTGCCTCGCAGTTTTTGTATTATACATTGTTATCTGCATTTTCGGCAGCACAGTGATCACATAGATCCACTGCCATGGTCCTCCTTCATTGGAATTCTGAGGTCACGCCCAATGGTACATACAAGGATCCAGGAATCAGAGACCAGGACCGCCAAACAGCCTGACTCAAACCAGACTTCAAGACCAACCCCGCTCCGACGAGATAGTGACCTGAACTGATGAAGACAGCATCCAACCCCCAATATCTGTGTCACACAGAGGGGTCGATGATTGAAGGACCCCCTGAGCCACTTGAAGTGCCTAAGAGATGTTGATAACCGTAAAAAATAGCTCCAACTTGAGCATTGTCTAGAGGTTTTAGGAAGCGCCTAGACCCTGAGAGCAGCACTGAGAAGTTTAAATAGAGCCTAGAACTTGAGATGTGCTGAGAAACCTGAAAATACGTGAACCTTAGAAGGTCTGAGAATTGCGAAAGACACAGGGAATCTAATAGAGACTGTCAATAAGTAGAAAGGACTAAAGGCGGTGAAAAATCAGACTCACCTGATACAAAATAATCCTGACAGTCAAGAGAAAATAAATGATATGTGGGAAACAGGATTTTAAAATGGACAACAATGAAACGTTACTTTGTCTCCATGACTGTTTTATTAATACCTCTTTGACACAGAGAAAGTTCAAAAGTTCAGTGACAGGAACACCAGCAGAGATTTTCAGGTGATGTGACCTTATGAAAAACAGGGTGGGAGAATGGATACCAGTGGGGGACGGCAGAGAGTGGGGGAGGCCATAAAGTGACATGTACCCAACACATGTTACAGAAATCGGACAAACATGAAAGGGGCATAGGAAATACTCTTTGAGATGGTCATCGTCCTCTGCCATAAAGAGGTCACTCAATGTAGTTCAAAGTCTGGACCATAAAACAGTCGCTTTAAAAGCATTTCAGTTTTGCATAATAGACCAACTACAACAACTCAGCAAAAAAATCAAAACACATAAATACACATACATTATCCCGATTATTTAACTCTTAAAAACGTTAGGATGTATGTGCATCCTCATGCCCAAAGGAAATCATTGAAGGCCTGGCATTGAAAGGATTAAACCTCAATTATCCTTACATCTTGTCCTGTACAAAGGACGGCAAGCACTTTACAAAACATGCACCACCTTAATCCTTGGGATTTACCCCGCAAAGGATTTTGTTCAACCTCCTCTATATCAGCATCAAACTCACAAACATCAGGACACACTCAGCGTTTTACTCACCTCCTGCTACACTGAAGAGGACCCCCAAGGCTTTGCACACCAGTGTCCGCAGACGAACAACTCCTGGCACCTTCACACCATTCAGGTAGCATTTTATCTCTGGGATTCCTGAACCGGCTGCCACTGGCTGAAGGTAGACATTTTAAATAAGACATTTAACAGCACGTCTCATATAAAATGAATCTTCTTTTCCCACAAATGAAAACAATTCAAGAAAGAAGTCAGAATGAATTGAGCTAATGCTGGTTGACTGTGGTAAACATAACAATTGCACAAAATAAGGATTACATTCAAACCATCTACAAACTGTGACATGTGTACTGAAATATGAAACTTTAATTATCAGTGAGAAATGTATTATAGGAAAATCTGCGATATCGGCCCTTTTTATGCCATGCAATCTGCTAACCAGGCTCACCTGAATCAGGACAAGGAGGCTGGCAAAGAAGACAAAGGTAAGGTTGAATCCAAGCAGCTCCAGAAGAGAAAGAGCCAGGCATCCCTTCTCACTGCACTCCTCCACCGCTGCAGAACAGTCAAGGAAGACGAGCTCGACATTTACAAGGAGGAGGATGTGCACTATAAAATTCATGATTAATCAGTATTGTCAAACCACCAAATGTGTCTGCCAAGGAACCATTATCACCCTGAAATCTCCCACCCCTTGTTTCTGTATCACAATCACTTTATCACCATGAAATAATGCATCTGTCCTGGAACACTTCTTTCTCTTTGGCCAATCAACAATCCCACTCCAGTCTGAGCCGCCACCCGCCCCCTTGCCCTCACCATCCCCTCTCCCCCCCACACACAAACACACGCAGATTGCTGGATATATTTTGAGAAGGGAATTCAATGAAAGAATGAAAAGGATACAGCTCTGCACCAGCCTAAACTTTAACCCTGAAAAGAGCCGCACAAAGAAATCGACAAACAGTCCAACCTGCAAAAGAGCAAAAGCAAAAAAGCTAGATTTGCATTCAATCTATAACATCTTGTAGCCAAGTAAAAAAGAAAACTATAACAAAAAGCAACAGTACAGAAACGGTCATAAAGGGAACAGATGGGGCATTGCAGCTTCAGAAATTAGATGTTTCTGACAAAGCAACAATCAATATCTTCCAATTTTGGGCAAGTAGACCGAACACATTCCTCATAGAAAAGCCACCCCACATGCCAGTTCCTCACCAGTCCTGTGCACACTCCAATGGCAAAAACCATTAACCACTTTACAGCTTCGTACTTCCTGGCTTTCTGTGAAAGAAGAAAAAGATAAATCGGTCAAAGCACTAGCAAAATGTGAAAGCAAAACTAGATTTCATTTTAAACATGTGTGGAGGGGAATAGGGTGGTTTATGTTGCATGGATTTAAAAGCCACTTACCATTTGAAGGGACAGGGTAAGAAAGAGGATTGCCATTCCCTTGACCTGGGCTACAATGTCAACAAAACCCATTCTCGGCACTCAGAGGACAGCATTCCCCTTGTGGAGACAAGAACTAATTCCTTTTCATTCATTCAAGCATGAGCAGTTGAAATAGAAAACAGTATGCAATGTTACCATGGGGCCCACAGCTGCCATGGCTGCAGGCACTACGAAGTGGGTGCTTACTTCGAGAGCTGGGCCCTCGCATCAGTAAGCAGTACTAGTTGAGCCTTAGCATCAGTAAGCGTTGTAGAACAGACACTGGCGTTAATAAGCAGGAGAGACGCGGGATTAAATAGTACCTCTAGGCTGGCTCTGAAGTGGGACAATGCAGGACGACTATGGACACGTGATCTAGCAGAAAGTGCAATAGATATTGAAAATGGACAAGTGGAAGCACACTCCCTGAAGAGAAGGCATGCACCTTCTGTAAGGGAGGCATGGTATGAACAGTAGGACATACACAAGTGACCCCAGTTCAAGGGTGTTTACTGAACTAACACAAGGGTGTGATAAATGCCTATCTAAGCCTAAATCTACAGATGGTAGCAAGCTATGACCATCAAATAATAATAATGCAGTACTAGTGGAGTCTTGTCAAAATAAAAGGGCCTATACTAAAAAAACCTATTGCCAATCCTTACCGTTAATTTACAAATAGTGTGGAGTAGTGTTCATGAAAAAGAAGTGTTCACAAAATGATATGTCAGGATGTTCGGGCCGCTAGCCTCCCCTGCCCACGTTTTCAGCACGGGGAAAGGCAGTTAACTCGAGCAAAGCACACACTCTGGCTTCTGCAGCACGACGATACAGTTCCATTACCAGCATCAGGACCTTCTGTGTCCAAGTCTCTTTACTTCTTAAAAGTCTCTTGATTCAAAGGGCCTAATGTACAAAAAGAAGATGCAAAAGTAATTTTCATTTTTACAAGTATTCAATTTGGGTGTTAACCCTGGATCCCCTTCAGCCGGGCTCAGATCCCTTTCTTTTACCCAATTAGTCTCCCTCAGCTGGGCTCGGACCAATTGAAGTGTACATTAAACCATCAAACACTTTCGAATGTGCACTGGGTTTAGCTTGACCCGTTGCAAGACCACTTCGATCTCAAGATTCCCTTTTCTCACATTTAGCATCAGTTGGATACCTAACAGAGACTTTCGAAAGCGCTCCCACGTGGCACCGGACCACTCGGTGTATGGTATCTTTTCTTGGCCTCCCAAAGTTGTCACTCCTTTGGTTTCCAATTATATTTGCGTCGCTTGTCAGATCGTCTCACACATTGTTCTCTTTAGAATTTTTTCATACAATGTTGCTGCTTGCAACCTTGGTTCAAAACACAGGCTGGTTTGCCATCAGTCTTTCCGACTCACTGGCTTTGCTGTCTTTACTGATGCTGCTTTGTTGTAGGAGCCAAGGACAGTACCACGTGGCAATCGCTCCTCCGCGCCTTGTGCAGGAAAGCCCCGGGTACCTCCGACACACCGTGCAGGTTTGATCAGCTTTAGTTCCTGGTCTTAGCTTTCTTACTTTCCAAGGTTCACGAAAGTAACGGTCTTTAAAGGTCAAGTGCACTTCCCTCCTTGCAACCCTCTCTGGTCTCGCCGTCTTTCTCCTCATATTAAACTGCCATCTTAGAACTGCTGTTTCCTCATGTGTGTTGCCTCGCTCATAGTGTGCTTTCGTATTCTACCTTTTATCCATGTGGGGAAGTGTGATGGAAGTCAGGTGTGTGTAATGATCAGTAATTGCCTGACCTTGCACGACCACTGTATTGGGACATGTCAGGTATACAGCTCTGGTGTTAGTCCGTTGTCGCTCGCAGTGGCTGTCAGTGAGAAAGTGTTTGTATCGGGAAAGGGGGCGGGGGATTGAGTTCCTAGGTATACTACATGGTAGGATGGGGGAAAGGTGTTACAGGGAAGGGGATACCACATCTCACCATCCGGTGTCCCACTTCCACTCCTCAAAGACCGCTCATTCAGGTGATCCTCCCGCACTGGTCCACCCGCAGGAACTGGACCCAAAAGTGAAGGCTGTGTCCTGGCCACGTGGATGACAGATCGGCCACGTGGATGACAGATCACCGGGAACTAACGGGTGAGACATCTTCAGGTTTCACACACTTGCCAGAACTGTATCAAATATGCTAGGCTGAATGAGGTATTAGGTAGGAGATCCATCGTTAGCCCCATATGTACACTAGGAAGTTTTAGTTTAGATGGGGACATGCTGCATGTTATCGCTTTGCATTGCAAAGTAACAAACTGCCTCTTGCTGCACATCCAAATTATCAATGTGGATTTTGTTTGCCCCGATGGTCTGGGAGGCTGCCTTTCTTTGAAGCCCTGTCAGGGCTGTCTTTGGCCCGGGTAGACAGATAGCATTGGAAAGTGCCTTCCTCTGAACCCCACTGAGCCATACCAGACGGAGAAGAGACTGTTTAACTATCTACCAGGATAGTCGGAGGGTAGCTAACCATAAGTGGCTGTCTCTCCTTTAGGTTTATACAATACCACATTTGTGCACTGTTGCAAGAGCCAGATGCAGACTGTGTTGGGAAAAGGCCAGTTATGTAATCTGCAAAAGTTGAGTCAGGTCTGAAATGGAAATGCACTTGTGCCTATTGAGCCTAGAGACCCAAGCTACTCCTCACTGATGAGACCCGACAAGGCCAAAGCATGTTTGGGGATACTGGTGGTCTCCTGGAGAAGGGATGTGACCAAGTAGTTTGGGCTGGGACCAAGCATTATTTGCATATGGCCTTTCCCCTTTTGTAATGGCTTAATCCAGGAAACAATGATGATCTGGAAGGTTGCCCAGAGCAATGCCAGAGGGTAAGATTAATTTGAAACCTTCCAGCCATCACCTCTTGTTTTGCAATGGGCTTCTTTGTAACATCATACGTTTCAGGAATGTATATAAAAGTACCAGGATTAGTAAGGCCTGTCAGCAAAATGCTGAACGGGCACAAACTCAATCCACCCTGCAACCACCTGTCGCTCACCAGCCCATTGACAACCACCAGCTCGGCACCCAGTCCCAGACACAAGCATACTGCTTAACCCAGCTGATAACTCTGAGTGGGGGACAGCCACCCCTAGGCTCACGCCAATCCCAGACAACTCCACTTTTTCACTGCTCTTCAAAGTTAGAAAGAACCAGCACTAGTGCAAGCCCCTCTTGAGCAGCTCAGTGAAGGGTACAACTTAGTTAGCGCGCATGCCTCTTGAAGATTTGGCGATCTCTGACACCTAGCCAAAGAGTTTACAAATACATAGAAGAAGCACACAAGTTTGCCAAGGAGCTGGAGTCTGTAATTCAGTGCTATAACCCTTTCATAGGCTGATATCAACCAGTTTATGAGGGTAATGCTACCAGCACAGGTGGCTCTTTCAAAGTACCTGCGCCTAGGCTACAAATACAACTGACTTGTGCGTGAGATGCCTTTTTAGACATGATTCCAGAGGTATACCCTTGACAACGGACAGGGGAAAAAATACAAATAAAAACTAGAAAAACACAGGACCGTCCCCTGCCAATTATCTGAACAGGCTTAAATTATGATTTACACAACATATGATTTACACAACAATCTAGGATAACAAAGCTGGTAGACCCTGCAAAAGAAACTACAGCAAATGCTTTGATCCATGGGTTGGTGCCAAAACTGCAGCAACAGTTTAAAAAGATGTGTAGCATGGCAAACAAAGAGTATCTGAAATGGTTACAGTTGCAAACCACTGTCTGGCATGTCAGGAACAGAAGAAAGAAATGCAGAACATTATTTCATGGCTTTACAGCTGCAGTGCCTTTAAGGGCAGACTTTTTTGGGGGGGTGGAGGACATCAGTGAGGGCAGGAGAAGACAGGATAAGGTTGACAAAGAACTATCAGGAAACAGGTGTAGGGAGCCCCACTGCTTTCATTTACCGCAAACAGGAAGTTCACTGCAAAAATGTAATACCCCAACAAACTTTCCAGCCCCAACCCCCGAACCCATGCATGTTCCCAAATCCAGCTGCAGCAGCATTTAAGTGAGATAATAAGCACCTACTACCCCAAATAAAGACCACTATTTGGACAACCTGAAATGATAACCTAGTCTCCAATAACCATTGATCAAGAAGGTCCCCATGTGGGCGGGTGTGGCCAACCGGGGAGTGATGAAGACATGAGTCCTTTAGAGCTCCCAGGGCCGCCAGCTTAATCCTGTCTAAAATCCTGTAAATCGGGACGAAATGTGGATTTAAACACATCTATCGGGAGGTTATGGCAACTGGAATGTGCGTACAACGAAACGACCAAAACAACTGAGTAATACCGAAGATATCGGCTACAAGGTAGTGTGCCCACTAGCGTTCTGCTCGATTCCTAAAATGGCCGCCGGGCTCGGATGCACCGCGGATGTGAATCACCTGCAACGGGGAGCTCCCCATGGCGAGACCAGCATCTCCGAAGACAGCTATACTGTGGTCTAATGCAGTAAATCCGAAGAAAACATGCGTCCTAGCGAGGAATCAGGTTCCACTTTGCTGGGTGCACTTAGCAACCGGGAGGTACCGCTGCCACGATGGTGTGGGGCGATATGCAGAGATGAGGGTAGGGCCCGCCCTGGGCTGCCTGAAAACTGAGGACTGGTGGTGCTCCAGTGAGGAGAAAGAAAGACTACAGGCGCAGGAGCTACGCAAGTGCCAACGTCTTGAAGGAGAGCTTGTGCTCTCCTTCAAGATTGGGGTGCACCGCTGCCCCCGCCCGTCAATTCCCCTGTGATTCAACGCTCCCCCTGCTCCCTGGGTGGTCTGCCGGGGAGATGCTGCGGTCGTGCCTGGAGCCGCAGGACTCATGGAGAGAAAGGGCAAAACCGCCGGCCTGCAGATCGTCCCCCGGTAAGTCGGAGATGGCGCTGGACCTAAAGCTAAACATTATCCACTCACGGGAGCGGGCCAAACCCACTGCTGACACCTGACAGGGAGGGGAGAGCCGGAGGAAGATCCGGCGGTGTATTGATCCCCTCCCTGGGAGAGGGCGTAAACCGTCCCGATTTTGCAACCCAAGCTGCAACCTGAAGGCAGAGACGTGAAGAGGACCCGCCACCCTCCCTGAGCCATGCTGCGACCCCGTTCCCTGAGAGAGTGGAGGAAGCCACTACCTCACACAGCAGACCAAAGAACTCGCCTGGTGGACTGCATGAACGGGTAAGCGAGAGCACCAGGCTACGGAGCAGAGAACCACACAAGACCCGAAGCAGCGGCTTGGCGCCACACCAAACAGCAGGTCTGATTACAGTCCCCCCCCCAACAGTACTGTAATAGGGTCCACGGCATCCAGACAGGAGCGGGGGGCCGAAAGGGAGCACGTCAGTGTATGGGACTTAAGAGTGGGGCAGGAGAAGACAAACATAAACCGACTATTCAGGGATCGTGCTCTGTCCGAGATGCCGCAACTGACCCTTGGTGTGTAGCAGGACTCTGATCATGTTGCACTTGATGACCCCCACCTCAGCATAACTTACTGGAAAGCCTAGCCGGCTGAGACTGCCACGCCCCACCTCTATGTTAATGCAAGGATGGAGAGACACCAGCCTGGCAATCACGGACACCAATATTTCAGCTGATGCAAGGATAACCGCAGCAGCACCCACCCTCCGTCCATCGCCCTTTACTGTCATGCTTGTGCCTATTCACCAAGTTGGTGCTGCCCCGTATGCAGAACACTAGTCAACGGCGGTGCTGACCCCTCATACTATAATACACAGTAGCAAAATATAGGGCGGAAGATACTAAGACCAGTAAAACGGTGCAACCTCTGAACAACAGGGAAGGTGGTGGCGCCGGGGACACACAAAATTTTACTCCTGTGAAAGACACTGTCAGTAGAAGGAGAAGGGAGATCTTGAACAGGCCGAATGTGCTGAGGACCTATTGCAACTAAGGTATTAGTTTTATTGCCTATGGGGTCGCTTCTGGCGTTCTGCATGTGATGCTGGAAATGCATCGGAGGGACAGGGCCTCTGTATCCTTGTCCTTGAATGCTTTTTATCGTGTGTTCTGTCGTGTTTTCCGCGCAGAAGTTCATGTGGGACTCCTGGCGGTGCAGCTCTCTCTTTTGGTTTGGTGTGCATACCCATAGGACACCCTTATGGCACCCATGGGTGGGGGTACAACCCTGTGCCCCTAGTGCATATTTTTGGCACCTGTGTTTGGCCCACAGAGCAGGGTATGGGCTGGTGGCAGCTCCATGCTAAATTTAACAGGTGCTCCAAGTATCCTCCATTTTGGGATACCCAGGCCCTGCCATTGGAATCAGTTGATTCCTGAAAGGAAACAAGATGGCCCCTGTGGCCTCTTGCTTTCTATTGCCTGTTACCTTGTTTTCCCAAAGTCTTGGGAAGCCCCGACTCTGTCCCTTCCCCCTGACTGGCCGTTGGGTGGAAGTTCCATAGATGGTGGTGTTGTGAAGTCCAGGCCAGACTGGCTGGAGCCTTCCCAGTGACAGTACATTGTGGGTACACCCTGTGGGTGGGACCTGGGTAAATGGAGTGTGTGACAAATATGCACTTCTTGTTGTGGAGGTCTGGTTTCTGGTGTTTGACACAATGAGTGAGACAGCCCTGCCCGAAACTGGTATGAATGCAGTGTGGAGTGTTGAATGGCTGGGTACTTGTCCCAACACACATAACTTGTTGCGAGTGTCTGGAGAGAAGTGAATGGCCTGAATGCACTTTGCACCTGATTGGCTGCCTGCCTGCATGAATGCCCTTCTGACCGATTGGTTGCCTGAGTGTGACCCAGCAGAAAGAATGCAAGATCAACTAGTATATCTGGGGGCCTCTCACTGCTAGAATTTGTGTTCAGAAGCTGAAGAGAAACTGGAGTTGAAACTGAAGCTTAACCTTGAAGCCCTGCTGGAAGAGATGTCTTGCTGCTGCTCTACTTCACCAATCTGAAAGCTGCTGGGTCTCCAAGGACTGACCCAGAGAGGACCTGGTTAGGCGCCCTCTTCCCGAGCTACGAGGGACTATCGTGCACCAGCTGATCTTTGCCAAAGCTCCCTGGTAGACAGACCTACGACAGGCTGCCGACCGGGGACGGGGTCTGCCGCAGAATCCCAAAGGGAAGCGCCCGGTCTGTTGTCCATCACTGTCGTCGACCGGAGCCGCCGTGCTCCCTTTGCCCAAGAATATTTGATCCAAGGACACTCTCGTCTGCACCGCCGCCCGCCTTATCCCGCCGAAGGAGGCCAGGCTGTTGACGTGCCGAGGACTATCCGGCGGTGGGTTTCCCGTCACCCAAAGACCACAGAGACGCCGACGACTCGACACCCTTGCTGGGCCACAATTCTTCAAACTCTTTGCAGTCCAGAACTATCGACATCGAGGTGCCCCGCACGCCTCATCCTTGCAGGACGTTTATGCTTCCCTGTCGACGAGCACCGCTAGGAAAGAAGCTGCCACTTCACCGCCGTAGTTCACACTGTTCTCAACAACCCGTGATTCCTGCCTTAAAGGGAGGACACTCAAGAAGGGCCGTCGATTCCCCCGACGAGGAACTCTACAACGCCAGGTACTTTGGGGTTGCTGAACTATTGGAAAGACTCTTGTGAACAATATATGGACTGGGCTTGTGATATAT
This sequence comes from Ambystoma mexicanum, assembly GCF_040938575.1. Classification (NCBI taxonomy): domain Eukaryota; kingdom Metazoa; phylum Chordata; class Amphibia; order Caudata; family Ambystomatidae; genus Ambystoma; species Ambystoma mexicanum. The sequence goes on from NC_090929.1 coordinate 411,318,358, forward strand.
CTTTATTCTACAGGTTGCCCAGGTTGGGGGGGGATCTATAATAATAATAATAATAATAATTAGGCTTTTATATAGCGCTACAAACCCTCAGGTATCCGAGCGCTGCTTATTATTACCCACGGTGTGTGGTGCTCATTTATCGACCTCGGAAGGATGAAAGGCTGAGTTTGGCCCCGCCGGGATTCGAACCTGCGTTAACAGGCTCTGCACGGGTGTCAAAGCGAGCGCTCTATGTCTAGGTAACGGGGCCAGTCTTCTGCCAATTGTTCTAACCAACTTCTTTCCTCTTATATCTATTGTGGGTATCCTTCAAGAACTGATTTGTGACACATTTAACCGTACAGATGATGCACTTTAAAGAGATCTAATAGTAATTGTGGTACCATGTAGAACTGTATATTTGCCATTATAGATAACCGAGTACAAAGTGAGTTATCGTGATCGTGTACATAACCTTGAATATTAATTATATAAAGACTGTGTTTTAACTGATACAGTATTCGGACATTTCTTTGTGGGTGCGTTGGGACTACACTGTACTTAAGAACCAGTCCGCATCACCTCCTGAGAAGCTATGCCTTAATTGCTCATCCATTGCTACCGTAATAGAGAATCTTGGCTGGGGTCCTCTGTGCCTCTCCTCTGTCATATAGAGAGCAGAAATACAGACACCCCCCTCCAGTCTTTACACTGTAAGTGGCAAAGATACCGAGGAGTGAAACTATTGACTGTCAGAACCCTGCTGAGGCAACACCACGCCTGTCAACGGGGTACCATAGAGCACACACCTGACTGGATACAGATAAACCCCTCCGGAAGCCTGACTGGCCTCTGGCCACGCCTTGTAGGCGGTCAATCCTAAACACAATGAGGGCCGCCCATGCTAAGATGGGTGAACATTTCGACATGGGCAAAGACAATACCAAGAAAGTCACTATCCAAAGTAAAATAGAGCAATACACAACAACCACGTCGACCTCTCCCCCCGATGGAACAAACAAAGTCAGGAGATATGACGAACACAGAAGACAACAGAGGTCATTACGACCTTGGCGGTAAGGGGTTAACGGCGCTGGTAAAGGTGCCTGAGCCATCAACCCCTTACTGCCCCATTACGAGTGCGCTCGCGGGAACCCGCTAAGGATGCCTGGTTTTACCCGCGAGAAGACCAGGGTGCTAACAACGGGCCCGTTATTTAATGGGCCTGTTGTTAGCACCCTCCCTATTCCCATTGAGCCCTATGAGGGCTCGAATGGGAATGGGGATGGGCACCTTGAATGAGGAATTAGCGGGCCCTCTAAGGTCAGAATGGCCCGGTAATTCCTCATTCAAGGACCCCGGACCCGATACCCGGTAAGGGGGCAGCCATGCCGCTAATAGCGGCATGGTTACCTCCTACCTCGTAATGACCCCCAACATCTCCCTAAAGGATGTGATGAACGCTATCGCCAGTTCACAAGCCTCGATGGAGAAAAAAAATGGGACGGAATAAGTGCAGATGTCTCCCTTCTACGTCACGACTTGCAAAAATTGACTTGTAGCACAGGAGAAGCCGAAAACCGCATATCTGAAACTGAAGATGGACTCTGCACTGTGGGTAAACACTTGAAAACCGAGTAGAGGAAGGAGAGGGTAGATCGAGATGCAATAACATCTGCATGCTCGGTCTGCCAGAAAAGACAGAAGGGCCAAGCAGTGAATTATTCCTCGAACAATGGCTGACAGATTTCTTTGCTCCCAATACCTTCTCAAAATTCTTCTCCATAGAGTGAGCCCATCGAATGCCAACTGGGCGACTCACGCCCGGCACGCCACCACGTACGGTGATAGCCAAATTGTTGAATTATAGAGACCGGGACGCCCTGTTCCAGATGGTTAGAACTAAAGGTTCTATCACATTCAACGGGTCTCGGATTGCGTTTTTTCCAGACTATAGTAGAGAGGTACAAAAAGCAAGACAATCTGATCAACTCAAGAGACGCCTACAGACCCTCAATGTTAAATATGGCCTATTGTTCCCCGCAGAACTCAAGATTTACCATAATGGCACAACTGTGCATTTCATAGACCCCAAAGATGCAAGGAGGTGGGCGGAACAACACCTAGAAGGGTATTGGAGGCCGGACAGGAGGAATGGGAACGACAGGAAAGACCACTGCCAATACACCTACAGCAAGACCCAGAATAAGACGCAGAACCACTCATGGACAACAATTAAATACATGTGGCTGAAACCACGATGACCCACGGCCATCACCCGGACCGAAACGGTGTAACTAGTACAATTGTACCACCTGTCACTGTAGTGCAGCGTCAATCCCCACTCCTTCAAATTGAGTCTGAGCGGCCCGGCATGCGAGGGCCCACCCCCAATAAGCGACTGCCCAATCGACCTGAATCGCTACTGTGTTTGTTGGCAGCGCACTTTGTTTTTTGAGGTTGGGACAGTTTATGTTATTAGGTTTGTGCTGACGGTGTAGTTCTTGATTGGCAACAATGCTCGGGCGGCAGATACTTCATGTTGGGGTGGAGTATGGGGAGGGGAGGGAGCAATTTGTTAGTATTGTTTGTTGTTTAGTTTCGGTATGTATTAGTGTGGCAAGCCCAATACAGTCACCTACCATGCACAATTCACACGCCCACCTAACATGACTTCTGTAACCCTGGTGCCATATACCACCTATGGCGTACACACAGGCTCCGTTAAATGACCACTGATCGTTGTAGGTCTCTCAAGCTTCTCACCTGGAACGTGAACAGCATGGGCTCCGGAATCAAGCGACGTCTCATCACCCAATTCCTTAACAGACACTCCCCCGATTGTTGCCCTCCTTACCGAGAAACACTTAGCGGGCTCGATCTGCACCCTCTTCCGCAGAACGAATTATCGCTCTGTGCTCCATGCAGGGTATACTATGGGGTCCCGGGGAGTCTTGGTTCTAATACACAAGCGTTTTCTGTTTACGCTGCTCACGGTGGAAAAGGACCCCAGGGGACGGTTTGTGGTGATACAGGGCACACTCTGGGGAGAAGACGCTAGCCATCTTAGCTATATACACCCCGCCGGGGCTCGCAGATGAACTTTTGGACTAAATAACTACCCTGGTGGCAAAACCTCAACCAGACATGTGGCTCCTAGGGGAGGGGGACTTTAAATACAAAATGACCAACACCCCCGCCCCCTAAGACGTGGAGACTGAATAGTTATTATCTGGGCTTTCCTGAACTCATCAAACACACAAACACATCACGGAGACATCTAACAAATACTTTGAAATAAACTCTACCGCAGTCGACAGCCCTGTCATACTGTGGGAGGCTTACAAGGCGGTGCTCGGGGGGAGATAATCTCCTGGATGTCCAATAAAAGAAAGGAACAGTTGCAGAAAGTGACGGGGGCCGAAAGGAAGGTAGAGGAATGGGAGGCTAAATATATACTGGATACTGCCCCTGGCACACACTGATCCCTTCTAAAGGCCAGAGAGAGTGTCTCCAAAACACTGCTTTGGATAACGCCAAACATGCACACAGTGAGTCGAGGGCTTGGGTCTATGAACACGGTGATAAAGCAGGCAAGTTGCTGGCCTGGCTGGAGAGGAGGGAGGAGGGGCACCGACATGTCAGAGTGCTTACAGATGAGCGGAATGAATGGGCCCAATCGGACCCCGACATAGCACAGACCTTTGTTAGCTTCTATGCCGCTCTCTACCGAGGTCCGACGTCTCCAGTGGATCCCTCCTTCTTAAACAATATTGTGCTCTCGCAATTGTCCGAGCAGCAGAGGGCACAGTTAGACGGTGACCTTACCGAAACCAAAATTGCTGAAGCCATCGCCCAGTTGCAATGCGGGAAAATGCCAGGCCCCAATGGGTTCCCGGTCGAGACCTGGAAAAAATTGGGCGGAGATAAAATGGCAGCTCCCCTTCACAAGACGTTCCTCCACGTTAGGGAACAGGGTGCGTTCCCGCCTGATCTACGTAAGGCCAGCATTGTGTTTATTCCCAAACCGGGCAAACCCCTGAACTATGCGCTTTGTACAGGCCAGTTTTGTTGACAATGGGGAGGCCAAAATTCTCAACAAGCTTCTAGCCAACACACTGCAACCAGTTATCTCCTCCCTAGTTCACCCTGATCAATGTGGCTTCATGCTACACAAATCACACAAATGAACATACGCCGTCTCCACCTGCTAATGGAGCCGGCTCCTATTCTTGATATGCCACTTGCCGTACTAGCAATTGATTTCAAAAAGGCGTTTGACTCAGTGATATGGGAAAGCCTCTGGGAAACAATGAGATGCATGGGGTTTGGCGAGACCTTTCTGGGCTGGGTGAAACTACTATATGAGGCTCAACACGCGGAGGTGAGAGTGAATGGGTGGCCCTCTAGATCCATCCCACTGGGCAGGATAACGCGACATTGGCAATTGAACCGCTGGCCCTATGGTTCCGGCAGGTTAACACATGGACGGGGTTCAAGTGGCCGGAGGGCGGAGAGGACAAAGTGTCCCTCTACACCGATGATCTTCTACTATATTTAAGTGATTCATTCCGAGCTCGCCCGGTAGTAACACGGATGCTGGCATGCTTCGGCTAGTTCAGTGGACTGAGAGTCAATTGGGGAAATCGGTCCTCTTCCCGGTGAAAGGCAGGGAACACGCAATTCCCCAAATCTGTCTGTATCGGGTGGAGCCTGGAGGTTTTCGCTATCTGGGGATATGGATCTCTGGGGGACCTCTCTGACTATATATCCCGTAACCTACATACACGCACTGACCGCCTTACAAACGATGTTCGACACTGGATGCTTCTCCCCCTAACACTGATGGGCAGGGCCGCACTCTTAAAGATGATGGCATTACCGCGCTTCCTATATGTGCTACAAAACGCCCCACTTAGATTCCCGATTCCGAATTTGACCGGGTTGAGGGTCTCCTTAGGAAACTAATATGGGGAGGACGACAACCCTGGATTGCTTTAGCTACGTTACAAAGGTCAGTCTGGGAAGGGGGTGTAGGGGTGCCACATTTCCAGTCCCATTACTGGGTGAGCCAAATGGCGGTGGTCAACGATTTACTCCACAGTGACCAGGAGTTGCCACACATCAGGGTCGAAATGAGCAGTAACCACAACACTTCGCTACCAGACCCTCACAAAGCTTCCCCCACAACCAACGGCAGAACACAACGCCGTAGTCTGGAGACAAGCACACACTTACATTGGATGGGGGAACAGGGCAACCCTGATCTAACCCCTCTGGCACAATAGCAATCTCACAGAAATAGGGAAACTCACGCCGTGGCTGAGGTGGGTGGAAGCTGGAATCACCAAATTGGGCAACATCCTTACTGAGTACATTATTGCTCCATTCGAAACTCTACAACAGAAATTTGGGCTTCGGGAGACTGAACAATTTCATTATATACAAAGAACCCATGCCTTGAGGAGACGCCTGCCAGCACTTACTGATGCGCCTGAATGCACACCCTTGGAACGTAATCTCCTGATAGAACACATTCCCACCAGAGTCACTTCCATCCTATATAATGCCATAACAGCCTTTGCCACCCCAGAACTGACCAGTCTCAAAACTAAATGGGAGGCGGACGTGGGTACTATAAGACCTGTATCCAGTCTTCTGGTTCTAATGTACCCGCGAGAGATTGCGATTGTCCCAGGCTTCGCTTGATACAACTTAAAATTCTCCATAGAATCTATTATCCCAGGGTTGCATTGTATAGCTGGAAACGTGCCCCAGACCCAAATTGTCTACAGTGCCGGGAAGGGCACCTTCATACACATCCTGTGGGAATGCCCCCTGATCAGAACCTTCTGGAGACAATGCTGTGGCAATTTAGTTGAGGTTCTGGGAAGAACTATATCACTAGATCCGAAAACACTGCTACTGGGCATCTCCGATGAAAAGAATGCTAATAGGTGGGAAAGACTGTTCCTATCCACAGCAGTGGGGCTGATAAAACGCAACATAGCCCAACGATGGGGTGCACCAGAGTGCTCGACCCTGGCTCAATGGGTCGCTGAGGTGGATGTATGTGCAGGAACACACAATAAAATGTTTTTTTTTTTTTTTAAAAGAAGGTCCCCATGTGAAACGTGTCATAGAAGGACAATCTTGGAGAATGTCTGACTAATACCGGGATGTCGTCACTGCTTCCATAGGGGGAGCCCCTTCCCAGGAGGCCTGGAAGGTGAGGCCGCTACCCAATAGTCCCCCTGGGGGAAATTCTGCATTACCAGATAGTTCAAGAGTGACAGGCAGAAGACGTTCCAGGGTCTAATCCGGAAGTCCTATCCTTAGAGGTTATTTACTCCCCTTCCCTGGGATCAGACATTTTTGACTACGCCAAGGCAAGTGACTAGGTAGTTTAGTTTATTTGTAAAGTGCACCAAACCCTAGGGTAACTGGTAGAATCCGGGGGATCAGAAGATTGTGAAACACTCTCTGGAGACTCTTGAGATTCCGGGTCCAAACAGAAGACTGCCCCTCCATTAGAAGGTCTGGAAACCGAAGTACAAGTAAAGAGTTCTCTCCCAGAAAAGTTAGACAAAGCCTTATACCAAGATTTGGCATTATCATCTAATGGGTCAAATCTATTCCAAAAACAAGAAACCTTAGTACCTCTTTGTTGTTGCCCCAGGACTCACGATAAGACCTCAGAGAGACCTGAAAGTAAATACGAAGATGAGGGAAGCTCAAGGGGTTGAGAAAGAATCCCTTCCGAAACCCTAGTAACCTCGACTCAAAGAGGGAACAGAAGATCCCAGGTATAACCAAAACAAGATCCATAAAAGAAAATATGAATCCCATAGAGATCCTGATTGCACGCCTAGTGAATCATCAGATTCGGGCTGATCTAAGACACCAGGAAGGATTAGATAGACTAACTATCGATCACAAAAGCCCATCCTCCCACATGGCATTTTACAGCCCTACCGGGAAGGGGAAAGCCAAGGAAGTTTCTTCCTTAACTTGGAAAGACTGGCCCATCAATTTCAGTGGCACAAGGACCCTAAGATATGTTATCTAGCACCCCTGTTAAAGGGAGAACTACAGGCCTCACCAAACCCTGAATCCCCTAGGTATGACATTCTTTGAAGATATTAGGAAGGGATTATAATACCGGGCTGGGCAGATGGAATACTTTTACCATCAAAAGTTGAACCCAAAGTAATCTCCGGTAGAGCTGGGAGCACATATCCAAAATACTTTGTTTCTTTGGCTATGGAAGAAAACCCTTCCTGAAGTGATGGAAGCCCTCTCTCTAGAACAACTGGTCAATAGTTTATTCCCCTGCATACAGAGGGCAGTCCTACAACTGAATAAGCCTTCCTTTTCTGCTGCTGTTGATGCTGCTCTAGTCCATGCTGAAGCAGCCAAACATCTAAGAACCTTCGACCGAAGTGAGGAGGAAAAGAAGGAGGTAAGAACCACTCTCCAACCACCCACTAAAGTTCACAGGGTAGTAAGTAGAGAGGCTCCCAGGGGAAGATATAAAACCATAGAAAAGGGAAACCTGAGAGAAATTGGACGGAAAGATGATCAAATACACCCCGGTTAGGGAAAAAGTAAGGGCCATATATATTGAAATAAAATAACTGACAGCCCCCATAATATCTTGTTTCTCTTGCAGAGAAAAAGGTCACATGGCTAGGAACTGTCCCAAAAGCAGGAGAGAAGAACCCATGTAGGTAGGCTGTATGGTAGAAGAGTATGAAATTATCCCTGAAGATGATGAAGAAATAGAGAAACCATAAATAGTTGCTTCTGTGTCTCAGATCCTTGTCAAACAAATGAGACAGTCAGGATAAATGGTAGCCCAGCATATGCAGTAATTGATTTGGGAAGTAAGCAAACTGCCATACACGCTGACCTTATAGCGGCAGAAAACAAAAAGAAGTTCAAACCTGTTAGAGTGATGTGCGTGCATGGAAACCAAGAGATAAACATCAGGACTCCAGTCTCGATGGCAATCAGGGATAAAGAGGTCTATGTGAACTCCACCATCATTCCTGAGCTCCCTGAACAAGTCATCATGATATGATGTGGCATTTATAACGTGCCTGTACACAAGTGTTTCTAGGTGCGACAAGACGAGGGGAGGGAAACAAAGGGAGGACAAAATAACAATCGTACAACGCCTCGTGTCATTCAGATCGTGCAAGTGTAGGGAAAAGGGAAGGGGGCTGGTGGGAGTGCCGGCGGGAGAGGAAAGGGAAGTGCAGTTAACTCACAAGTGCAGCCAGCGGGTGGCAGAGAGAAGGGACTTTAGGGTTGCAGATACAAAACCTTAAGTGCTGGCGAGCCCAGAGGCAGTGCAAGGGCAACTGAATATGCAGGATCTGGGCCTGAATTCAAAGGGTGACCAGTGCGCGGAGCAGTCAGGTGCATCAGCAGGGGAGAGGAAGAGAGAAAGTGGAAGCAAAAAGGAAGGTCTTGAGTTGCTTCTGAAAACAGAGGTGGTTCAGCTCAAGTTTGAGAGGGGCAGGGAGGCTGTTCTAGAGGGAGGCCCCAGAGGAGGAGATAGATCTTCCCCCAACTCTCTGCTTGGAGAAGCGTCTGACCCTCAGAGTTGGATGAATGGAAAGCTCGGGTAGGAAGATGTTTTGGAAGAGAATGTTAGAGGTAGAGCGGTACCAGGCTCCAGAAAGCCTTGTGGATGATGCAGAGGGTCTTGAAGTTGATCCTTGCAGCCACAGAGAGTCAATGAAGAGATTTCAGAGCTGGAGATATATGATATCTGGGCTTGAGGCCAAGGACAAGTCTTGCAGTCACGTTCTGGATAGGTTGTAAAGGTCAAAGAGTAGATGTAAGAAGATTGAGAAAGAGGCTGTTGCAATAGTCCAGCCTAAAAAGGACCAGAGCTCTGGAGACAGAGATCTTCTGGGGGAAAGTGAGAAAAGGAAGAATACCTCTGAATATCATAGGAACCGATATCCGAAATCTTGTCAAAATAATAACTGACATTAACAAACCCACCAGAAAATATTCCTGTATAGACACCTGGGAGAAAGAAGAGATAGTTGAATATCTACCCATCTGCGACTGTAGAATCCAGGGAGGAAAAGAACCCCAAGGTGATAGCCGCCTTCTCAAAACCATAGGAGAAACCCCTGTGGGAGAAGCCACACGGAAAGGGGAAGGGCATGTGACAAATTCCGGGATGTCGTCACTGTTTCCATAGGGGGAGCCCCTTCCCATGAGGCTGTTACCCGATAGTCCCCCTGAGAGAGGTACTAAGCGGGTGAATCTCACGTTAGGGGAAAACCCTATGGGACCAGTGACGACTATTGTGGGAGAACACGGTATCAACCTAAGACCCCCACCTCTCCTGCACCCCCACTCTCTTTACCCCTACCCTCCTATCCTTTATACGTCTATAGTAAGTAAGAGGAAGTCTGGACTGAGACGAGGCAGAATAGGGATGGCTATCATGAAGATCTGAGTCAGGAAACTGTGACAAGGAAGAGGCGCTCAGATGAACCAGTCTAAGCGGTCTAGTCTTCAGTCTCAGGCCTTACTAGATACCGGTAAAAGGAAACCAGGACTGCCAACCAGGGTCAGGGATCCACTGCAGCTTGGAGGAGCATCCAAGCAACTCTTTGTCGCAGTGCATGGTAGAAGGAAACCAGGTCTGCCAACCCAGGTCAGGAATCCACCACAGCTTGGAGGAGCATCCAAGCCAAGAAAGCAGAGAAAGGCAAATTGGGGAAGGGAGACAATCCCCCACCGACATTAAAACTAATGACGAACTGACCTGAGTGTCAGATGCTCTTGAGAGGACCCACGAGAGGGACCGATACTCGGTGAGGAAAGCAGCCAGGTCAGACCCAGGTGCTGAGACGCTGAAGGGGCAGTCTCCTTCAGACACGCCGAGCGAACCGAGAGACTGGCTGGGGAAGGCACCAGCAGCACATCACTGCAAGACCATGCGGTCCGACTTGAGGAAAGATGCAGAGAAGAGTCCCAGAGCACCGGCGAAGCAGAGAAAGACCAGGGGTAGGCTGTACTGGACTAGATGGCTGCAGCCAAGAGGTATTTGGGTGGCTGAGCCTATGGTTGGGGGCACCCTGAGGGTAGAAGAAACCTTGAAACCAACCGTATATGGAAATGGGGTGAAAGAGGATATCCCCTATGAGACACTAAGAGAGATACTATCACAATACAATAAAAAGGGGAATAGGGTCTGGGAACCTTACAAGAAAATATCAAATCAAGTTTCAAGACTACCCAATCATCTTTGTGACCGTACTTGGAGGGAAGGCCAGCCAGGGCTGTCAAATAAGAAAGGAGAAGGTGAAGAGAACTGTGAGAATGAGAAACACTAACACAGTGCTTGGCAGCAGGAGAGTAAACCAAGTCCACATGCGAGTTCAAGAGACTATAAAAAGAACTGTGGGAATAAGATACATGAATACAAAACTTGGCAGGTGAGTAAACCAAGTCTGTGTTTGGGACAAAGATGCCTGAGAGAAAAAGGAATCACATCTGCCAGCCATGGTGAAGGACCCACCAGAGTTTGGAGAAGCATCCAAACTCATGCTCTTTGTTGCAGTGCCTGGTAGAAGGGACCCAGGACTGCCAACAAGGGTCAGGGTCCCACCGTAGCTTGGAGGAGCTTTCAAGAAACTCTTCTTTGTCACTGTGCCTGGTAGATGGAAATCAGGACTGTCATCCAGGGTTAGGGACCCACCACAGCTTGGAGGAGCATCCAAGCCAAGCAAGCAGAGAAAGGCAACTAGGGTAAGGGGAACAATCCCCCAGCAGTTAAGGCAATGTATGAGAAACCCGAGGAAGGCTGGGGAAGGCAGACATTTCGCCCAACACTTGAGATTGAACTTTTACAAAAATGGCAAACCAAGAACTGTCTTTTTGTCCGCTGTGAAGGAAGTCATTCATCTTGAGTAGTATTTTTTATTTAGTTTAACAGAGTGTGAGGGACAGAGTTAGGATTCCGACATCGGACTGGGGACATGCTTTTGGACATCCTGACGATAACATTAATATTTTTTGGTTGAGGTAGGGAAACCCCTCTGAGAGTTAGGGCAAGACAGGGTTTTCTTTTCATTTACTACTTTCAATAAAAGTTTCTGTCAACCCCAATGACCCGTCCGTGTCAGAGTCTTACTTCTGCACCCTTACAAATGTCACGTAGAAACTAGAGATAGTAAGTCAGCTGCCGCCCACTCAGTGTTACCAGCCTGGTCTGAAAGCTTCCCAACTTTCCCTCTTGGCACTCCCATTATTAATTATGTTGGAATCTCTGTACTGCACCCTGTAGTTAGGATTGTATCTGTCGCTCTAGGTCCATAAATGAAAAGCATGGATTTCTGTGGGTCCCTCATCTCCTGTTAATCCAGTGGTCTTCAAACTGGGGGGCAGGCCCCATATGGGTGGGCATGAAGGATGTCCAGGGTGGGCCTAAAGGATTAAGAGGACTGATTTTAATATTTAAAAAAAGGATTAAGGTGACTGCTTTTAATATAAAGTATAAGCAGAGGAAAATCTGCTCATATTTTAAAGAGCCTGGGTCCCTCTGGACATCTTTGCACCCGCTAGGTAGGGGATGGTGGGGGAGAAATAATATTTTTACTCAAGGGGTGCTCGGTATGAAAATGTTTGAATACCACTCTGTTAATCTGTTAAGGCAATAGCTCCGATGTCAACGGAACTTAACTATATACTTCACACATGACTATTTCTAGGAGGTTTTGTATTTTTTTTGTATTTGTTTTATTTATAACGCGCAGACCATCAGGCCCGGTGGCATCAGGGCGCAATTAGTACAAAGTTACAAGAGTACATATATACAGTCATAAGAAATTACAGAAATAACAATAAACAGAAATATTAACAAGGAACCCATTTACAAATATTAGCAGTGGGTATACCCATAGGGTGTACAGCATGAATAGTAGCTTCGCTCGGGTCCTTACCTATGGGCCCCGGGGCATTACCTGAGACGGTAATGCCCCCGACGCTTGGGTTCTATTGCTTAAGTAAGGCTGCTTGAAAGTTAGCACACCATTTACTGTCTTTCGTGCAAGTGTCTGGGGGGGGGGGACTGGAATTTCTAGCTCTTTTAGGATTCTGAAGAGCTCCTTTGTATTCGAATCAGCTTGCAGAATGCTATTGTTAAAAGATTCTTTTTTTGCCGCGATGATAGCATCTTTGTAGGTAAGTGAGGCAAGAAGGAAGCCATCTTTATGCTCATCAGAGGGGTGGCTTTTCCATCGATTTTCAGCACAGCGTTTAGCTTTGCGGAGCAATCTCAACTGTGGGGTGAGATGTGCTTGTGGTTTAGCCTTCCTGAGTTTGAAAGGGGCTATAGAATCTATGGCCGTAAGCATAGTTTGGTTATATGTGTCTGCTAAGAAGTGGGATCAGAGCAGGTATTGGAGGCCGCATTAAGGGAAGGGAGTAACAGAGGGAGGAGTTTCTCCTTAGTTATGTCCTTTTTACTTCTACTAGCGAGTGCTGGGGTTATCGGCGTGGGAGTTCGAGGGGTGGCTTCAATGTTAAAAGTTATGATGTGATGGTCAGACCATAAGCAGGGGGTATTGTCAAGAACCTTAATATTGCAGTTAGAGCCAGCTAACCAGTCAAGGGTTCTGCCTTTGATATGGGTGGGTTCTTGAATGTACAGGGTGTACAGAAGCTGTATTAGCAACCTTGCAGGAGGGTCCACTCTTTCCCCTAAGCCCTGAAGACATCCAATTTGTCCAGAGAACTCACTGAATCATTGTCAAATGTCCCCAGCGGTCTACGAGTCTCACACGGTAATGAAGAGTACATTCACAGTGCAGATCCTGTTCAATTATGAGTGAACTCCACCAAGCTACTACCCAAGATGCATCAGTATCAGTAATGCCCTGAAGAAGGGATTGCCCTACTAATTTAGTCACTACTACAGCAGGGAATAATAATTCCAATAAACAGCCCTTGTAGTACTCTTATGCTCCCTGCAAAGAATCCTGGTAAGGTCACTCATCGGTTTGTACCGGACCTCAGTGTATTTAATTCAGCACTATGAGTTTCCCAGTAGTTCTGAAACCCGCTACTATATAGTTATCTACTCTACCCTCAACTACATGTTTCACTGTTATAGATCCCTGCTCTGCATGATATTCCATTTCAGTACGCCCGGATAGCCAATATGAATTCATCTTTTCATACTGTGGTTTACAGAAGACTGGCACAAGGAGGTACACAGAGTCCCCAACTTGCTTTCCCAGTTATTGAAAAAGGATTTAGATGATATAATATTGCAAGGAAAAGGTCTGTTAACGAACACCCACAATGAAGCAATATTAAAAGTACCCTAACCTACAAGCTGTACACAGATGTGTACATTTTTGGACATGGCAGTGGGTTCTCATCAATGGATATTGGGTTAGGCAGCCATGGTCAACCCTTACAAGAGATAACCGAATTCAACAAACCAGAGCCATTGCAATGGTCTTCATACGCATATAAATAGTTCACCACAGTTCTCTCTAATGCATCTACCTTAGGGATGACATACTACAACAAGAAATGCATTTTGTATGGTGATGAACAAAATAGGTGTGCAATAGCAGTCAACACAGAAAGGTGGTTAGAAACACTTCCCATTGGCATATTGCAGCACTTCACTAGACCAGGTTGTTGCAGATTTTCCCCCTTGTCTCCAGTCAATTGAAGCAGCCACATTATCGCTCTAGCAATATAAATGTGTTGTATTGGGTTATCCAACTGAGGTTGCAGTACTGCATTCGACAACTACTCTATTGCTTAAAACAACATAATAATATTCTCTTTCTTGCCTTACCAAGTATGAAATTGATGTTATTGTTGAATTCATCCCATATTACTGGGGCATGGTGCCCTGTTATGAATATGGCTTATTTGCTGCCTTGTCCATTAGATGGTGTGCCACACGACTGTGTAATGTCTAAACTTGCATGTCATCACCAAATAATCCAACAGGGAATAGGCAGCAAAGGCAGATACATGGTTTGTTTCCATACATATACTCAGTAGCTGGTCAGAAAAACAGCATACTATACCGGAGCCCAAAATGTGCCCCCCACCTCTGAACACAGAAACATGGGGTTTTATACAGTTTGCACAATAAACTGCATACAGAATAAAAGTCAGTGTGATAACACTTAGTCTGTTACATTAACAATGGACTTCCCAACAGTACATCCAGGGTGCATGGCATTAGTGGACCATCCAAGCTCCATGTAATGCCGCTCAGCCCACCAACAAAGGCACCACAAATACCAATGACTCAGCAGTCACTTGGTTGTTATTTGGTTCTCTGGTGGCTAAAACCCAGATTTATGATCTAATGTAGGACATGTAGGTAGGTGTACCTGCACCTCAGACAGTTCATTACTTCATCCTCACACCGCCTTATAGGCACCCGTGTGCTTGCCAACCAATTGTTATTAGATCTGTACTACGAGCACTTAGCATGGCTTCAGTTCCTACGTCACTGTCACAGTGATGGCTACTGTTCTGCAATGTCCACCGCCTTAAAGTAAAATGCCATTAGCTTCCACAGTGGCAATTACACATAGATTTTCAGAACTAAGAAAAACCTCCACGGTGTACCACTATACAATGAATGCCAATTTGATGAATTATATAGATGGAAGGACAATGTGTTGCTGGGTATGTCCTCCCACCCTCCAAGAATGTAGTAGAAAGGGCCTGACTACCCATTGTGCATTCTGATCAAATTGAAGCTCTGACCAAAGCATGTATATTAGCCAATCAACAAAGTCTGACAATATAGCCATGTATATTGCAACACTGTTGATCAACTAATATACATGCCAGTGCACCTTTGGTGTTGCTCGTGATTTTGCCAAGCTCTGGGACCAGAGAGGTTTTCTTACATAATCAGGTTCCCCTATGCCTATGGTTCTGCCTTATTGGAAGCCATTATGTTACCAACACAAATAGGAATTGCCAATTGTGCTGCCTACAGAACCTTTTGTAACAAGGTATTGCAAGGAAATGCTTTAGAGGATGCTGCTGCAAAAGAGGGGGCTTTTTCCAAATCTGCAGCTATTCGAATGGGGAATGCTGCCCCAAAATCAGAAAAGAGCTCTTGGTTTTTAATGGGTTGTTGTTGAGGTACGGTTATCCTACCTGGCTCACACTTATCACAGACTCAACCACATAGGAAATTGGGCAATGATTGCTTCCCTCAAGAAGGACTGGTTTGGTCCAGACCCTTTCAATAGGCTAAATGTTTTACAGGCATTGTATCATATGTCAATAGCACAATGTGGGTGAGTCAGTAAAAGCAAACCCAGAAATGCACCCACTCCCCTGTGGGGTGGGGTGGAGGTCATTCACCAACATTCAGGTGGGCTTCATTCAATTACCGAAGTGCTGTGTGTTATAGTATGTATTGGTCCTGGCTGAGTTGAGACTTATCCCTGTCTCATGGCTGACAAAGATGTGGCAAAACCTTTAGTCAAAAATGATGTACCTCATTTAAAAGGCCTGTAAGCACTAACAGCAAACAGAGACCACACTTTACCATCCAGGTTGTGGGAGACTATGTGCCGCCCTTCAATTACAACAAAAACGACACTGCCCCTTTAGTCAGCAGGAGTGATTAAAAACAAATTGTAAACGTTAGGTGAAGAGACAGGTCTCAAGTGGCCAGATGCTGTGGGATATATTTACCCACTCAGCAGTACTTTCCCCACATCACAAAACTGTGCACCTGCAGTCACCAGCAAAATGGCTGTGCTAGCTCCTTTGGGCACCATGGCCTCAAAACGGTTTTGCAGCGACAAAAAGATGGCTGCAGCATCTTGCCAAGAACGTACTGGGCAGGATGGAACAAGGGGGCACACTGAGGGAGCTTGCTAGTGTGTTCTTCCATATACCAAAGAAATAGAGTGAAAAAACAGCACAGCTTTGCTGCCAGCCCAAAGTCTGCATTGAAAAGGGGGTATTTTACCTTACAATCATGCTGCTCTGACGCTATTTTTATCTGTTATTCCTCAAACTACTGTTATTAACAAGGCCCTGCTATGCCCATTCATATCCCCATTGTGCTTCAGCAAAACCAAGTATGACCCCTGAATGACAGGCCCTGTGAAACCAAATCTGAAAAAAATCAACAAAGAAACTGTTTTCTGCTGTGCAGGAAAAGCCTCACTTTTTAAGTTACAAAGTGCCAATGATCAGTAATTCAAAGAAACTCCAGCTCTAGGCAATGTCAATTTCAGTGCATAGGTGGTTCTAATAAACTACTGCCTAGAAGAAAATAACTATGGCTGCAAAACAGTGGGTGAATCCAGTTGGAAAGTTAAAAACCGAACTTGAAAGCAAAATGCTAGCAGCTTGCACCACATGTGTAAAAATGGGCTTGGCAAAGTAAAGAAGAAAAATGCTTGTTGAGAATACTATGTTAAACAAAAACATCTTCTTGCCTAACAATGTGAAAGGGGATTGTGTTGTGACAATACATAGTTCTATTCAGCAGGTTTTCTTCCAATTCAGAGCAAATATAAATACATTTAAATTAAACTTCAGTGGCTGCATGGAGGGAGGAATCAGCCCAAGACAGGTTTCTGCTGAGAGGATGACAGAAACAAAAGGGGGCCCTCTCAATAGATACTAACACCCGAGTGATAATTACTAGGTTGGATAGAATCTGGTCTGAGCCCTCTACAATGGAATTTCCAGGACACGGAATTGTGAAGTGGAAAAGGGGCAATACATCTTCAATCAAGCTGGGAAACCCCCATCCACCATCTGGAGGAAGAGATAATTGGTGGTAGGTGAAAAAGAACAATAATGGTCCAGTGCAGGACAAAGGATGCCCAGTTTTTTCAAAAGACTATTTTATTAAGAAACTTTGAAGACCTATCTTTGCAACAGGACTTTGCAAACATTTTAAAATTTAGTAGTTTAAAATGGGATTTTTGTGGCTTTCAAATAAGAGGTCTTGGCTGTCAATAGCATGTATGGGACACGAACGCCAGAAGAATGTGAATCATGGGGAAAGGACACATGGAATGTTAACAATTAACAGAAATAGGCCCCATGATAGCATGTATACACGTGTAAAGTCCCAGAATTTTAGGCCGAACATTTCACACTGAAAATGACCCAAAATCATTAAATGTACAAAACAATGTCTCACAGATTGCAGGGTTGGACTGCAATGGTCTGCATAAAACATGCAACCCGTTTATGTAATTTGCTTAGAGACTTCAACTGTATAAATGTACCATTTGTGGCAAAATTGGACTTTAGCTAAAGTAACTGTGGGAGGTTTTTGAACATTGTAAAACTCCCATCATAAATCTGCCCTCCTGCCCTTTAGATCCAACCAGCTGAAAGCGAGGCAGGGACTAGCAACCCTGACCAATCCAGTGTGTTAGAGGTGTGTTTAGCTAAGCCTGCACATCCATCCACGACAGGACTCTAGACACACACTCTCCCTGAAGTTCCGGTGCTGGGTTCCTGATCTCCATTAATCCTGCTGACTCCAACTACAATGCCTAAGCATTGCTAACCCTACTCCAGAGCCCACTACAAAACCCAAGAATAGCTGATCCCTACTCCAGCAAGGCCATTGATCCAGAATAACCCAAAAAGTGCTCCCTTTCACGTGTGCTGTGTATATGTTCTAGGAGAAGGTTAACCAAGTGCATTGTTTAATTTTCCCTGTAATTATCACCCCATTAGTGATTGCTGCCCCTTATTAAAAATTGTATGATTTCTTTAGAATTTTAAAAATAAATAAATATTGTATTTTCACCAACCGGCCTGGTTCCTGGTCCATTGTGACCTGGGGTATTTGAAAGAGGGGGGTGTGATACGAGTAGTGTTCCATCTCAAATTGAATCCACATAAAATAAGAAGAAAGGCATATCAAGTGAGCGCTAAACCCTATGCTGAGACCAAGGTGTGTGTCGCCTGATTGAAATCCTTAAACTTGGGGGATCATCGCCGGCATTTGGCTTTTGGTTGCCAACCGTGACAGTCTAACACAGCAGACTAACCTGCAAGGTAGTGATACTTTGTCTACTTGTTGAAACTGTTAGATGTTTAAAGGAGAGTTCCGGGACTTTTTTTTTAATTGTCCCTACGGTTCGGCCATGTGTTTTTAAGCATAACTCGGTAGATCGTGGAAAACTTTCCTATGGACCTTACCCGACTTTTCGTCCATTAACGCACTCGAAATCAGCCGCCATTTTATGATAATCCTATCACTTGCCGCATCGCCCTGGCTCACCTGCTTTTGCGGCACTAAATCAAATCCCCCGCCCCCGAGGCTGACATCAGCAGACGCGTACCGCCCATTTCCCAACGCCAAAGCACGTTTCGTGTCAACAATCGCTGCGCCTCAGCTAATGAAGTGTCGCCATGGAAACGGCAGGACGCCTCTTTCCTCAATAAGTATAAACACACCGTTTCACAACACACAGCAGCAGATTTTCGATTCCATTACTCTCGCTGTGTTACTTTGAGTATTCTGTGACTCGTTTCTGTGCTCTGGTCAAATACCTTCGTTGATTGTAGCCCGTGTGAACAGATACCAGTACCACCGCTATAAATTATTTTACTTTCTTTACCACACAATGGCTACAATAATGCCGTATATGTACGAGCCCGAGTACACCGAGGAAGAACTACTGGAAAGGCAAGCACGCGAAAACGATGGGGATTCGGACGGCAGTTGGGAGGACCAGTCAACGGATGAAGAGCCTGGACCATGTCGCATGGACGGCGTCTCCACCTGGTGCACGTGCAATCGTTGCGAGCTAATGCCAACTGAGGAGGAGAACTGCTGCTGCCGTGAAAATTCCGGGTGCTTGGCCTACATTTCGGAAGGCGAGCCAAGTCCGCAATGCATCACCGAGCTGCCAGAGTTCAGGGAAGCCTGCCTCTCACGGACAGTGTTGAGGATGATGATGGTGCTTATGCACGAACTTTGCGGCACTGTTCGTCCGCGTAATCCGAGTAACAAGTAAGTATACTCTGGTTGTGATGTCAGTGATGCCACTACTATTTCATGGTCGTCTCCCACATATAAAACTACATCTACATATCATTCGAATGCATGTAAATTGGTTCCATGTTGTGCATTTTCTAGATAGAATTTTTTTCAAAGCAGAATGACATTTTTGTACCTGAATCGACAGTGATAAGAAAGTTGTCATTTTAATACAGTTTGCATCTTTCATTTTCACAGGTGGTACAGGCTGGTGGCCTATCGTTGCTTCACTTGGTGGCTTCACGGGAGGCTCGGACACCGCGTTCGGAGAGTAATACCTGCCTGTGCGGTACTTGCCATTAGACAACATTTCCCCAGCGACAGTGGACAATACCGCGGCTTTTCCCGGGATGTGCTGCAACCGCAACTTTACAATGTGTAATGTTTATTATTTATGTTCAATTGAAATTAAGATCTAAAATAAAACCCAACATATATTTTAACAATGGTTGTTTTGATTTTTTAAATGAATCTAGAGTGTCTCCATTGAATAGTCTTCCTGTGCCTTGTCTTGTCACACCACATGTCTCCGGCCAGCATCCTCCCTCACGCTGGCCGCCCACCTTCAATCCACATAACCGTTGAACCCATATGCAGCAGACATACATATGTTATTTTGCGGGTTGGCATCAAGCCTCCCGGCCTTGCCTCCTCCCCCAAAAATACTTACCACACCACTTTGTTCAGGGTCTCCAGGGTGAACTGCACCCATATATTCTCCTGGGAGGCTGAGGTATTTATAAACTCACCCCCCTGCCTTCCATGTACTAGATCCTGCAGCCTGCCTCTTACATGCAGTTAGATGGCCTCTCCTTGGTGAGGCCCTACGGCAAACGAGTCTTGTCTGCACGACCACCGCCCGCACCGGGGTACTTGCGCTGGCAAGTGGAGCTGTCAGGGAGCGATAAAGGCCAAGAGGTGCCAAAGACCATGTACACTTCAAAGTGGTCTATAGAGCATGGGTTGTTGTTCCCATGTCTACCGTCAGACCCCGTGTCTCCTGCCAAGCATCTCCCCTCACGCTGGACGGCCCCCTGCAATCCACATAAGTGTGTCTCCATTCACGAGTCTTCCTGTGTCTTGTCTGCACGACCACCGCCCCAATCCACCCCCCGCCCTATCAAAGGCAGTTCGCACCGGGGTACTTGCGCTGGCAAGTGGAGCTGTCAGGGAGCGATAAAGGCCAAGAGGTGCCAAAGACCATGTACACTTCAAAGTGGTCTATAGAGCATGGGTTGTTGTTCCCATGTCTACCGCCAGACCCCGTGTCTCCTGCCAAGCATCTCCCCTCACGCTGGACGGCCCCCTGCAATCCACATAAGTGTGTCTCCATTCACGAGTCTTCCTGTGTCTTGTCTGCACGACCACCGCCCCAATCCACCCCCCGCCCTATCAAAGGCAGTTCGCACCGGGGTACTTGCGCTGGCAAGTGGAGCTGTCAGGGAGCGATAAAGGCCAAGAGGTGCCAAAGACCATGTACACTTCAAAGTGGTCTATAGAGCATGGGTTGTTGTTCCCATGTCTACCGCCAGACCCCGTGTCTCCTGCCAAGCATCTCCCCTCACGCTGGACGGCCCCCTGCAATCCACATAAGTGTGTCTCCATTCACGAGTCTTCCTGTGTCTTGTCTGCACGACCACCGCCCCAATCCACCCCCCGCCCTATCAAAGGCAGTTCGCACCGGGGTACTTGCGCTGGCAAGTGGAGCTGTCAGGGAGCGATAAAGGCCAAGAGGTGCCAAAGACCATGTACACTTCAAAGTGGTCTATAGAGCATGGGTTGTTGTTCCCATGTCTACCGCCAGACCCCGTGTCTCCTGCCAAGCATCTCCCCTCACGCTGGACGGCCCCCTGCAATCCACATAAGTGTGTCTCCATTCACGAGTCTTCCTGTGTCTTGTCTGCACGACCACCGCCCCAATCCACCCCCCGCCCTATCAAAGGCAGTTCGCACCGGGGTACTTGTGCTGGCAAGTGGAGCTGTCAGGGAGCGATAAAGGCCAAGAGGTGCCAAAGACCATGTACACTTCAAAGTGGTCTATAGAGCATGGGTTGTTGTTCCCATGTCTACCGCCAGACCCCGTGTCTCCTGCCAAGCATCTCCCCTCACGCGGGACGCCCCCCTGCAAACCGCATAATGCCACGACATATACACGTCATTCATTCACAAACACACCCCTGTTTCGAATTCTTTATAACCCACTTCATATTTCTAATGAGAACTTCTTTGCGCTTTGCTAGTCAACCCGTGAAGGTGCTGGTTGTCTGCTCTTCGTCTCTGTGAACTTCCGTGACCACTTTGAGCAAACTCATCAGTTTGCAACCTGTGAACTGCTCCCTGTTCTACGACAAGAAACTACTCTGATCCCTGCATCTAACTGTTTGCTCGTCAAGGTAAGGCCATGTACCATACTCATTTTGCGTCCAATTTCTTTTCGTTCAAGACAGTACATGCAAGGAACTAGTCACATGTTCTGAGTTTAGTGAAATTATTTTTGTATTTTTTTAAAGTTATTCAAATACTTATCCGCATGTGAATAACGTGTATAGTTCCAAGAACCAAAACATACCTTGCATTGAACCTTTTATGTATTTAATTTTTTAACACAATGGTATTCATAGAGAATTGTTGATCTTTACTTTTCAGAACTTTCCACAATGCCTGCCTGTTCCATTGGCGGTTGTCCTTCGAAGACCCATAATAAATCTGAAGGTACTATAATGCATGTTTTCCCTAAGACAATAAATCAGATAAGAGAATGGGTCCGATATTGCGGATATCCACCCTCTGAGCTTGAAAGTAGAGTCCTAGAAGTCTTTGCGGACAAGAGGGGTGATCGATACCGCATCTGCAGCAGGCACTTTACCTCTGACATGTACTCCACATCATTGCTAATAAAGAAGAACACACCGCGAGCGAGGCGAAAATTGCTCTCAACCGCTATTCCCACTCTATTCGTCCACATCCCTCCACTGGTGAGTCAAGTTTACGTATTTATCTCTCGGCCTTGCGGTAGTGTGTAGCATTAGCTAACAATAATTTCCCCATTTATGTATCCACTCAATATGAAGGCGGAAGATTCTCCATCCGTGTCGTTATTGCAGTCATCAGCCACTTCAAGCGCCTATCGGGTAATCTTACTTGGCTATTCTGCCACTGACTTGTTTTAGGCATGTAAATCAATAGTTTTAATTTATCGTGTAATTATTTTACCTAATGGTACACCCTTGTACCCGTCCTCTAGTCTTTGTTTTCAGTTATAATTATTGTTATCCAAAATAATTCAAGTACTGTCTTTCAGGGAGATGCTGAGGAGTCCAACGTATTGACGACTACCGTTGATGTCACTCAGATGCTCGAGGTACGTTTCAGGACAGTTCCATCGATGGAGATCATCAGATCTTGCATTCTTGTAGCGTGATTGTTACACACAATGTTTCTTTTGTTTCTAGCCATTGATATGTCCTTCTGTCGTCGCCCTCCTATGTGTCTTCTTTTTTCAATATTGTGTTCATTACTAATGAAAGTCCTATGTTTCAGGGAGTCGATGGAGCATTAGTCCAAGAAGAAGGGGGAGCGTGCAGTTACGGGTCGGCGCAACAGCTTGCAGAAGTGTGCACCGCAGTTACATCGTCCCTTGATGTTCTTATGCATTTCGAGGTATGGATACTGACAGCTCGATCAAGCGAGATCATATGACGTGATTACATCCGCTATACTTCCTTCTTTATTAACGCAAGTACTATGTTTCAGGGAGATGACGGAGCTTCTTCTACAAGAACATCACCCCTAGTAGTTGATGCAGATTTCTGGGTGGTGACACTTCCAACGATCGAGCAAATCGAATCATATTTAGATATCCATTATTTATTTTAGACAACTGATCATTTGTGCAGGTCTATTTAGATGAGCCGTTCACGCCTGCACAAACTTTCTGTTCTTTTTATCAAAATAGAAAACCATACTAATGCAATTACTTTGTTTCAGGGAGTCACTGAAGCATCATCTTCAATAATATCATCAATGGAAGTCTATGAGGAGCCCGAGGTATGGATCTTGACAGTTCCATCTAACTAGATCAACAATGCGTGAATAATTGTCGTTTGAATGTTCTACACAAAGCGTTCATTCGTGTTTTGCTATTGAGATGTACGTGGGTATTGGTCCCCAAGTACATTTTGTGTTTTCGATATTATTATACATACTAATGAAAGTTCTATGTTTCAGGGAGTCCATGGAGCGTCAGTGCGTGATGGATGTGCTTATCAGGAAAACATAGTCGTTGCAGCGCAACAGGAAGTGGAGACATGCACACACGAGTCGGAGCAACAGCGTCCTGATGTTGAAGTTCGAGGCAAGAAAGTTTCAAAGAAAAGAAAGCAAAAGAAGGTTAGTGTCCTGGTCACTATATTATGTTGTTTTTCACTGTTAATAGTTCAATACTGTAAGTTGTGTTTAAACTGAACACCCCTTTTCCAATCTGTCCTCTAGTTGCGAGTGGGTGTACGAACTAGATCTACACAGACAGTGAAGCGAACGAGAGATGTTGCTTGTCAAACCTTTTGGCAGGGACTTGAGACTGGAGAAGCATCGTGCCAATGGGAAGAATATGAAGTGATTGACAACGGAGCTATACCACCACCAGCCATTGATAGTGAATGTCCTCCTGGTAGTTCGGATGCAGTCGGAGATCAATTCACAGAATCCACACCCGCAAAAACTAAGACGGCGAGAAAGTTGAAGAAATTGTTTTATTCACCCATCGCCGGAGAAGGAACAGATGTTGCAATGGAAGAGAATGAAGTAGACGACAATGAAACACCATCAATATCACTGAACATAGCGGAAGACGATATCAGAGATTCTACCTTTCATGTGAGTGACATGTCCTCAACGTTACAGGCCGAACCAGCTGGGATGCAGAGTGACAGTATAAGGAAAGAGGCCAAATTCATTGTATTCGATAGTTGTTTGATTGATATTATTATTCGGATGAAATGTGGGCATTCGGTTGGTGGGGAAGTATGTGGGGAGCCATTGATTAATGTGACTCGTGCAATTCGAGGCACTAACCTTAAAATACATGCCACCTGTACAAAATATCATCCTTTCACATGGTCTGCACAACCTATGCTGGGACAACTGCCAGCAGGCAATCTACTTTGTGCAGCGGCTGCACTTTTTAGTGGTTCAAGTTTTAAAAAATTAGAGTCTTTCTTTCAGTTTGTGGGAATCCATTTCATTGCGAAAACTCAGTTCTACAAATACCAAACCGATTATCTATTTCCAGCCATTAGCGAAGCTTGGAGAATGGAAAAAATGTCTATTGATAGTACATTCGCGGGCAAACGGTTCAGGCTAGCCGGTGATGGACAGTGCGACAGCCCAGGATTTTCAGCCAAGTACTGCACCTACCACTTTCAGGACATGGAAAGTAAGAAAATTGTGAGTTCGGTGGTCGTGCAGGTGTCACAAAGTACATCCTCAGTGGCCATGGAGAAAGTTGGCTTTGTAGCATCATTGCAAGAACTACAATCGCGGGGAATGGTGATCGACCTGATAGCCACGGACAGACACGTTTCAATTGCCAAGACAATGAGAGAACAGTACAAAAATATAAATCACCAATTTGACGTTTGGCATCTTGCAAAATCAATCAATAAAAAATTGTCGGCTGCAGGTAAAAAAAAAGAATTGCAAGGTATTTCACAGTGGTCCAAGTCAATCAGCAACCATCTTTGGTGGAGCTCAAAAACATGTGGAGGGTCGTTGGAAATTCTACTGGAAAAATGGCGGTCAGTAATGCCACACTGTACAAATGTTCACCGATGGAACACGAACCAACATTTCCACAATTGTGAACATGGCCATTTGTCCACAGAGGAGGCACGGAAGAAGAAGTGGTTGATTCCTTCATCACCCACTCACAAAGCCATTGAAAAGATTGTATTTGATAAAACTATAACAAAAGCTTTGAGGGGACTCACGGAATTCTGCCACAGAGGAGATTTGGAGGTGTTCCACAATATGTGCCTAAAGTACAGGCCAAAACGATTGCATTTTGGCATGGAGGGCATGATAAATCGGACTCTTTTAGCGGTCTTGGCACATAACCATAATGTTGGCCGTCAACAAAGTAGGACGACCGGAACTTTAGGGACGCTTCGCTACAATAAGGCCTTCACTAAAAGAAGTAAACAATGGGTGATCAAACCAGTGTTTGAGGATATGCAATATGAGTTTATTGAGAAACTTATTGTTGACGTCCTAGATAGGCACATAAATGGAGCTGTGAACGAACCTGTGCAGGGGACAACTGCATTGCCACCCAACATTGCATCTGTTCCATGTCCACCTAAAGAAGAACTCATTGAGAAATACACATCACGGTTTAAATGATTGTAATTTGATTGTCTGTTCTCTCAAGTCTCCTCATGTCGCAGGCCCATTGAATATGTGTATCTATGTATTGTGTAAATAAAAGTGATTGCTCAGTGTACATGCAATGTGTCTCTCCACCCTTGCCCCTCCCTTCACCGTGCAGTAGTGCGAACCACCCGGGTGTCACCTGTGACTTTGCTCTGGAGTCTCCTCATGTCGCAGGCCCATTGAATATGTGTATCTATGTATTGTGTAAATAAAAGTGATTGCTCAGTGTACATGCAATGTGTCTCTCCACCCTTGCCCCTCCCTTCACCGTGCAGTAGTGCGAACCACCCGGGTGTCACCTGTGACTTTGCTCTGGAGTCTCCTCATGTCGCAGGCCCATTGAATATGTGTATCTATGTATTGTGTAAATAAAAGTGATTGCTCAGTGTACATGCAATGTGTCTCTCCACCCTTGTTCATTTGCGCATTAAATTAAACCAAACAGTAATATAAATCATTTTTCAATAAATATAGAATCTCTCCGTATTTATGGTTCTGTGTGGCTGCAAAGCACGCAGACAAAATGCAAAGATGGAGTGTAAATTTCAAGTCCTGTGAGAATGCCTTACACTGAATGTAGCTAACTTGGAATGTGTGCTCGTTCGAAGTGAAGGTCAGCTGCTTTGATTTTTTCTCGGGTGTCAGAATGGCCCACGACTCAGAATAAGGTTCTATTGTATTTTGACCTTGACAGGCCTGGACCACGTAAGAAACGATAATGAATATAATTTCAGAAACTAAAGCCATTTCATGTTCGTTCATTAGAAGAAATAACGTCGGCATAGAAGGAGTGGTATTTCGGGGCTGCCCTACGCACAGACGCAATGGAAAATGCAAATATAATGTAAGTAACTCTTTAGATGAGTTTATACCGCAATTTAATTACTATAAAGTTGCTTTAAAGACGGGTTAAGTTGTACTTGTTCGTTCTATGTGGCATGTTGTTTTGTACCGCGCACTATCTTGGGGAGAACCGTCTACTTGGCCCCCTTCCCGCCCCTACCTGCAAGGCTAAAAACCTCGGGGTCATCTTCGACTCCACACTCTCCTTCTCTCCTCATATATCTGACGTCTCTAAGAAGTCACACTACCAGCTGCACCTCCTCAGAGGTATTCTTCCCTTCCTCTCCTTCCCCCAGAAGCTCACTGTCTCCCGAGCCCTGGTTCTCTCTAGGCTGGACTACTGTAACAGCCTCTATCTTAATCTGCCTGCCTCCACTCTCCGCCCTCTGCAACTTATCCAGAACAGAACTGCGAGACTTGTCCTTGGCCTCAAGCGGGCCCTTTTTATTTATTATTTATTATTTATTATTTTATTACGCTACTTACCTTGTACTGCACTTCCCCCCCACCTCCTCTCCTTGCACTTTCTCCTTTTCCCCTTACCTCTGCACTTGCGCGATCTGAATGACACCTGGCCTAGTAGGATCGTTTGTCTGTCTTCCCCTTGTTCCCCTCCCTCCCTGCCTCGTCGCGCCTTGAAACACTTGTGTATAGGCGCGTTACAAATACCATATCATATCATATCATACTTTTACGGAAGCACCTCAAAACCTTTGCTTCTGCTTTCTCTCTCCCTCTCCCCTGCTACAACTGGTCCACTGTCTGCGATCTCGGTCCTGGGCCCTTCCACTCTCCACCTGCACTCCCTGTCAACCCCTGCACTGGGGGACTGTCTCAGTATCCTACAGCCCCCCTTGACGTTTAAAACCCAGTTGCACTGTCCTAGCTATGAAATAATTTCCAGACCTAATATATAAAATGAATAATTTTAATAAAGATCTGATGGTGAGACTAATTTCCTTTTTTTATGTTTTTCAAATAGATACATCGTCCATTATTGTCTGTGTCACGAGTACCAGACACCGGCGGATGGCTTCTATAATCGCCAGTTGCTTCTCCGCGTGAACAACGTTAGCACCCTGACCATTTTGTGGGACGATCGCCAAGTACAAGTATGCCCTTACGCGGTACTAATGGCTAGATGCAACATACAGACCGTTGTGGTGCCCTAGTGCCTCGTTGTTGGAATAGCCATGCGATTATCAGTGCGACCGAAGAGCTTATTTTATCGTAAACCAACACCATGTCTACTGCACACGAACATCGCTTGCCTCAAGACGAAATATTTTGGATCGAGAGCAAATAAAAATTCATTTATCTAAGACCGTGTGTACAGCAAAGGAACATCGTGTGCCTCGAAACGAACTTTTCGGAACGTGAACAAATAAAAATGCAAATCGCTGAATATTCTCAAAACATTTGATGTCCAATAAATGTACTTTGCCAAATGTACAATCTTGCCGTTTGCTTTTAAACCACTGTTTCATATTCCGAATTGTGGCGCTGTATTGTGAGATGATCTAAGACCCTGTGTACAGCAAAGGAACATCGTGTGCCTCGAAACGAACTTTTCGGAACGTGAACAAATAAAAATGCAAATCGCTGAATATTCTCAAAACATTTGATGTCAAATAAATTTACTTTACCAAATTTACAATCTTGCGGTTTAATTTAAAAGTACAGTTTCATATTCCCAATTGTGGCGCGCTGTGTTGTTTGAGCTCATCTGTGTTGATTTCCTGGTTCTGTGTGGAGTCGCGTATAAGACGCCTGGGCGCGTTTGCCTACGCAGCTCAGTCACGTCACGGATAGAGGCGGGGAATATGAATGTTTTGATCAAGTCTGTTTCAGGGGCGGGGGATTTGATTTAGTGCCGCAAAAGCAGGTGAGCCAGGGCGATGGCGCAAGTGATAGGATTATCATAAAATGGCGGCTGATTTCGAGTGCGTTAATGGACGAAAAGTCGGGTAAGGTCCATAGGAAAGTTTTCCACGATCTACCGAGTTATGCTTAAAAACACATGGCCGAACCGTAGGGACAATAAAAAAAAAGTCCCGGAACTCTCCTTTAAGTGTTAGCGCCATCTCTTTTCAATTTTGTCTGGTGTAAATTATAAGCCCTTAGTTATATTTGGAGTAATCAAACTAATTTCATATATGTTATTGTTGGGGTTGAGCACTGGAGGGGGGGGGGCAAGGTTGACCTCGCAAATCAACCTTGGAGCTTACTGTGTTCCCCTTTAACAATATAGTCTAGATAATTTTGTATTAAGTAACATTTGCCTTTCTTTTAAAACTGAAGTTTTCACTCTAACTGCTCTATTTTCCTAAAAACGAACCACACTCTACCTTCCAAATCTCTCTCAATTCACTAGCTAGAGACCTACTTACACCTCTATGTTGTACCTGTGATATAGATCTGCCCCCGCACATCAAATCAGAGTATTTCACCCATTTTTATTAAAAACCGTAATTTAGAGCGGAATTGAGAAAATTGCAACCTTCCAACGTGTCATTTGGCTGCAACATGCTCGAAAATGAGTGAAAAGTATAGAACATGTTCTAAACTTTTCACTCATTTTCGAATTGTATGCCTTTTGCTGATCCACTGCCTTGTGATTGCCAGTGAAATAACATACATGCTATTGTGATAAAAGATGTGTATTATAATTTAATTATTTGTAAAATTCAAGTGTTATTTTAGGCCTTTCCCCTCTTATTTTGTGAGGGAAGGTCAGATTTGGATTCGGTTTTCTGCCTCTTATTCCCGACTACCTGATGCTCCTTTCTATCCACAGAATTAATTAATTTTGGGTTGAGGGAACATTACAGGGGGAAACCTTAACGTGATGCCTACAGAGACACTGCATCCCTGAGACAGAAAGCCACCAAAAGCACCCTCTTGCAAAACTGAAGGTAATAAGGAGACCGGGAGGTACGGAAAGTTTCAGAGCAATCATTACCTCAGCCAGCTAACTCGTCACAGTAGGGAATGTGAAAGAGTTATCTTTGAAGTCCAATTATTACGAAAGTTCTGACTCAAGAGAATCATTATACCATACAGTTACTCGGCAACAATATAAAACAGAGTTCACGTCAAAACAAAGTAGATAAAAGCTAGATAAGAATCTGGAGAAAGAAAGAGAATCGGAGTGAGAATATACCCTGGGAAAGGGGTGAATTAACTCACCATCTTGTACAAGAGCAGTTTAATAATAAAGGCAAAGAAAGGGATGATCCTATGTATAAAGGTGGAAATCAGTTGAAAAATCAAGTGACCTAAGAGAAGTGGAACTGTTATAACCTGGGGGTGCAAGATTTGCGGCCAAATCATATTCCCTCAAAAGGGATTCAAAAGGAAGACAGAAAGTTCAACTCCCCACTACTGGCGTTAAGGAGATTAATATGAGAGGTCACGAGAGACTGTGGATCGTATATTAAAGATTGGTACTAGCAGTACCCTCAGAACATGGAACTCATTCTCCTGATCCAAGTCAGCTTTCGCTTAGTGGTAGGGTCAGTTAGGGTCATTTTGGACAGCAGACTTATTTTCTTTGTGCAATCACAACTGACGAACGAGCACCATAGTTAGTAAAGCAGGTAGGGAACACCCATAGTCATAGGGAAAGTTATGCCTTCTGCCTTTAATAAAATAATCTACACCAGGTCATCTTTTGACTCGCCATACAATACAAACAATAGAAGTAGGCTAAGCCCACATGAAGACCAGATGGGCCACCCCATTCAACTTCCTTCATCAAGACCAATGATTGCATCCCAAACGAGCATTCACTTAAAAGATGACATGCTTGAATACTGCAAAGCAGTGACCACGTCCATCAGGTCCATCCATTCCCAGGTCAAAGAAACATAGCTGAAAGAACCGGAAAAAGCTTGCCACTAATGGAAGCATGGGGACTAGGTTAACGTGAAAGCGCAACAACAGTGGACATTGTTAGCCCCATGTTGAAAGAGGCCATACCAGGTACACCCCCCATAGCAAATTCGGCAACAAAGGTAAAAGAGCTACATACCTGGGTGCATGTCGATCAATGCAAAAAAACGAAAGCTCCAAAAGATGAAACACTGCCTGCTATTAGTTAATTGTGCTAGCGATTTTTTTATAACTCCTATTACAACTTGAGAAAAATGGTTTGTTTCTGTGACAAAACGGATCCTGACCCTCGGGGCGGTGATATGAGGGAGGATCGATCACATGTTGGGAGACAGCCTCTGGGGAGATTTCAGGGCTTCATCGGATGAGACAGGATAGCAAGCTTTTGCCCGTGAAGATGACCCCTTTATACCCAATACCCTCATGGCCTATTGCTATACATCTGCACCGCCTTCTAGGGAAAATAGAGAAACCCTTTCCCAAAACCCTATAGGCCAAACTTCTGGCGCTGGTTGAAAATGTGGAAGCTCCAAGACCATCTTTTCCAGTTCTAGTTATTCGCCATATAGAACTGGTTTATCATTCAGAACTGTTGAAAGTGATTTTTATTGTGATCTACATCAACCGACAACAATGGACTCTTTTCCACAATCGCCCAAATACTAGGACAAGGAAGACGGAGGAAAAAGCAATGCAGAACGGAAGGAGCCACAAGCTCAATGAGCGTTCTAGTTGTTTTCAGAATACACCTTTGCACGGGAGATTTAAAGACCAGAGGCAAAAGTCATAGAGGATGCTGCTGTTTGGGAGTAATCGTCTCACCTCTCTGCAAGGCTTGTGAAGCTTCCAAGGATGGACTGGTGTGGCGGAGCCAAGTGACTCGCCAGCCAGGGAGAAGATAACCCTGCATAGACAGGACACACAGCAGACATGCCAGGAGCCAGTGGAAGACTCCTGGGCATTGGCCAACCTCAGAAAGCAGCATTTTACCTACAAGGACCTGGATATGATATGATAGGTTATTTATAACGTGCTTAATACCCAGAGGTTTCTAAGCGCGGACCCGGGGATCGAACCCGTGTTGCTCCGTGTCGTCTTGCTTCCAAGGCGAGCACGTTGCCGCTGAGCTATCCTCCCGAGACTCAGGATGGAGTCAGGCGTGCTGAGGCAAAGCTGCGGGAGACACCCGAACGAAGCAAGAGAAGTTCTGAAAGGAAAGCAGGACTGGACTGAGAATGCCAACAAAAGCCCATGAGCCAACCCAAGCACAGTGGGGTCCCTAGGGCGTTAACCTTGATGCATGTATAAAAAAAGTAATACCTTAAGACACAACACACTCCTTTACTAACGTGTAACCCACTATCTGGTGACAGGCACAGTTCAAATAGTCAAAAAGGGATACATAGGATATTGCCAGGCCTTCTCCACACACCACAACACCACCATGGCTCCAGATTGAGGGAAGACTATTTGTCACCGATTCCCTAGAGCAGGGGTTTGCAATTTGTGCCTCTCAATATGTTTTGGACTACGACTTCACCATTGATTATACTAGTTAGGGCTGATGGCAGCTTTAGTCCAAAACATCTGGCGAGCCAAAGGCTGCAGATGCCTGCCCTAAAGGACATACTGCCCCGTCTGGCACAAATAGGCCATTACAACTCCCCTGTAATCAGTGCAGGTCTTTTTAAACACTCCACTGAGGCTTTGGGATGGGGAACGCTGATCCGCCCAAGAGTCTATTTCGGGGAATCCATTGATCAAATTTGTATACTTGCCAGACTGACGAAACAAAACAGACTGGAGGAGGAGTAAAGCAACTCACAAATGTGAACCAGGGCGAAAGATTTTGGAGTTAAGTGATTGGTATAACCTGGCAATGAATGAGCTTGGATGATATATGTAGCTGTGCTCCTGCCTGCTGAGGAAAAGGCCTTATTTTACTAAAGGAGCCCAACATAAGAGTATGTATGGGTGAAAGTGGGGAGGAGTGGGCATTTGGCATCCAAATCACACTAGGTAATGAGAGACTATCACTTCTTGGATCCTCCTAAGAGCAGGTAGAAACTGGCTTTGACTGGAGAAAAAAAAGTGTGGCAGCTTATAATCGTATTGCCAGTGGCAGCGTCTCATACAAACTTCTAAGCTGCTCAAAGCTTCTAAAGAGTGATTTTTGCTGGCACCACAGGTCATTCATTTACATGCCCTTCGATTGCCCATGGGTTTGATGTAGGGCAATAAACCATTAATACTGTCTAGATGGAGGATAGGATTACCGTGAAGGTGATTGCGAGGGAGTCTGCAACCATCGAGTCAACCATCAATCCAAAGCAACAAAGGTTGGTTGGCCTGCACATATCCTCTGCAAGTTAGACTACAATGGTCAACTGGAAAAACACTGACAAAAAAAAGAGCCTGTACACAAATGGTGATATTTTCCAGATGTTGAGCCCTACTCGGTAGGCTAAATGTTTGTTCATCAAAGACTACAATGAGTTCTGCTCTCCAGTCACAAATATTTTGAACTCCTCTTTGAGTCTTCATTCATCTCACTCTAATAATCAGAACTCATATGAAAGGGTGTTTCTATCTCAATCGATCTTATGGACTTACACATTGCCTATATCTTTACCAGTATCAATTTGTACGCACATATACGCTGCTTAATTGTTACCTGTAGTGGTTCCTTATTCCTGGTTTCAAATTACTGTACATCATTCACTAGCGATTGGTTAACTGTTCAGAAACATATTTGGTTGTGTTAGCAAATGGATCACTGATATTCTTTATTGAGTTAATTCATATCATTCCAGAACCTCCAAAATCATCTGTGAATTTGCTTTTTATAACACCCCTCTTTCTCGAGCCCCATTTTCCCTGCTACCCCCTTTCTCGTTTTTTTTAAAATCGCATTTACCTACCAATGTTCATTTTAATGAAGCTAGGACAGATGTGAAGAAAAAAAAGAAACAGTTTTGTGCCGACGGTTCTACTGTTTAGCTCCACTAACCACAGGAAGCGTTAAGATTCCAGTGTGCACTGTTGGAACTATTAATTGACTGACCTAGCCTTGTGGGCAAAACAACCAAACTCCTCCAGGAGCAGGGAAAGCGTTCCCCATGTCAAAACTAGGAGGACAGAGCTTCCATTAAAACAGAGCTGTCTTGACAGCATTAGAAGTATGGTGGCAGAATTACAGCATTTGAGGGACAACAAATTACATTATACTAACCTACTGAAAAAGGAACCGAGGTTCAGGTACAACACCTAAGGTAATGCTGCCAGCAGTGATAATACTGCAACAATTGCATCTCACTTAACAGAACCTAACGGTAAAAGCACTTGAAGAGGAGGTTCTTCCTAGTACTGCCTATAGTAACCGCACAGGACTGCGAAACAGTCTTCCTTCACCAGGCTGCATTGTAATGATAAACATGGCAGCCTGTAACTTTACCAACCCTCCAGCTTGAAGGTTTTCCCAGACGAGGAAGGCTAAAGTAGTAAATGTGGGAGATGGCATAACGGCACTGCAATGAACCATGCACTTTAGCCAGGGATTAACAAACAGCACTTCAGGAGGAAAAGAGTGGCTGGTGAATTTATGGAGCCCGATAGATATTAAAGCCAGAGTACATATGGTAAGAGGTAAACAAGGTTTCCTTGTAAAGCACAGAAACTACACAGGATTCAAAGCAGCGCAATGGAAATAGAATAAAGAGTTGATCAAAGTGTTGAACCAACATAATTAATTATTCTAAAACCTGGAAACTTTGAAGCGAGTCAGACAAAGTGGCCATATCTTGTGGCTATAGATTCAGCACCTCTGACTCTGGCCCCATTAAAAGTAGTTAAAAAAAAAGGAGTGGTATTGTGCAGAATGTATTGGCTTTTGATAATCATTGACATAATAATCAGTGGCACCTTGATTATTGGTGGTGTTGGTGGTGGGTGGTGTGTGTGTTTGTGTGTGTGTAATTCCATTGCTCTGCTGAGACTAATTAATCAATTAAATGTTTTAGAGGAAACAACAGGCCCATTGCCATTCGTTTAATACTGCAGAGGAACAGAGGATTTGACAATCAAAAGGAATTCTGCCAGTGACTCAAGCATTTTAGCATAAATGTACATAAAATATCACAGTGGAGGAACGAGCAAGGCAGGCATACATTTCAGGGTTGGGTTCATGGCTTCTAAAGTAAACATAAAAAGGGTCCCGTTCCAAATATCTAATCTAAATGTTCATGAAGGGGAAGCGTCTGTTATACTTCAAGTTTAAACATTGCATGTTCTATTGAGGTGATTTAAACAGATATCTCGTATCGTTTTGCGCACGCGAGCCTAGGCAGGAGTGAAAGCGCAGGGCTAGCGACGCAACATATCCGTGTAGCGCAGAGTGCTGCAGGTGCGATGGGCCTCGGTCGCTCCGGCGCCGCAGGGCTAGGATGTTAGGAGTGCGCTCTCCCACGGAAGGCACAACGGCGCGAAGGGATCACAATTCTATGTCAAGACGGAGGCGAGCATTAAGCTTCATCTTCTTTATTTTCCACTCTCCAGCAGTTTCAACAAACAAACTTTGTAAACTTTTTATTCTCCAATGTAACTTTTCTTTTTTTTTTTTTAAAAGTAAGCTTCAAGTCCCATCATTCCTGTAGTCCCATAGTCTCTGGCCATGTGAGCTAGTCCTTCCTGTTCGTTTGTCCTTCCTCTTCTTTTCCTGCTCTCTAAAGATAAGTACCACTTTATAGATGTGCCTTGATTCTGTGGCATTTTTTGTTAGTGTTTTCATTTAATATTGAATGATATTGTTTATGAGATAGCAACGCGCGCGAGCGGCGCAGCAGTATATGTAGCATAATATTTAACTTGTGTTTATTTAGTCCTGGAGGAATCTGTAACCCTGTGCCGCACTACTCGGCACCCCAGGGGTCTGCAGATTCACCTCACGAGCCCCGCGGCGCTTTGCTCGCGCCAGGAGTGGGTTGGCCCCCACCCTTGGGGGGGCGGAGCTATTCCAGCCCTTTTCCTCGCTCGCTCGCGTAATAACATACGCAGCCCCCACCGGTAGAAACACGCGCAGGGGATTAACGCGGCCCAGCCGTGTAGTCGAGCAGCTCCAGCCCCCACCCTTGTGGAGGCAGAGCCAGAGAGCGAGCACAGCTCGCGCACAGAGGAAATCCCTCTGTGTACATATCAATGAAGCGCTCGCAAGAACGAGCCCCCACCCTTGGGGAGGAGGAGCCTAACACGGCAACCTCCGTTGTAAAGAGCTTTTGAAATAAATTTACGAGCTTTTTCACTACAGAGCAGGAATTAGCTCCAGCTATCGTGTTTTACATCAAGTTTTCGCTGGTTAAAAGCTCTATAAAGGGCATCTGACCCAAGGGATAGTGAAAGAATCCCTGCAAAAACCTCACAGTTACATACTGGGTGAAAATAAAGTGCAGCCTCACAGAGTGAATCAGTGGACGTGCCACTACACCTTTCTAAAGGTAAAATCGGAGGCACCTGACAGCACAGAAAATGTCCAACTTTGAGTGGAGTGAGGAGGAACAGGAGGCAGGCTATGAAGATGTGGCCTACAGTTTTAAAGAAGTGCTGGGGGATTCACTGACAGAGGCAGTAGCTCAAGGAGTTAGACCCCTACAGGAGAGATTCCAGACCATCAAGCTATTTTTGAGTAAAAAAGATACAAGCACCGAAGAAAGCACATCCACTAGGACCGCTTCAAAGGGTCCAAAGGGGTGTAACAAGGCCCGGAAGAGCAAGGACTCTTCTAACCCCCCGGGCCAAATGGAAGGGGCAGGATCAATGGCCCCAGAGGTTTCGGACGCTTTCAGCAAACTCAGGGAAGCGTTCATGAAAAAAAACACAGGTCCCGAGCCTCGAGACCCCCTACCCAGGGTATGACAATATGGGCAACATGGAAGAGGATTTCCCGGAAGAGGAACCTAATGAATCCCAGAACTCCTCACAGGAGGAAGCAGATAATGAAGGGGACGAGGAGAGCCAGCCTCCTCCAAAGAAAAGGCTCAGAAAACTGAACAACCTAGAAGAGGATGAAACCTCTGATATGTTCCAAATGGAAGAGATAAGAAACCCCAGATCATCTGAATGGGTGCCCTCACCGAGGGTAGCGAAATACATGACGCAGAGGCTGTGTAAAGCATTAGAGAAGGAAGTCGGGCAGAGGTTGAGAGCGGAGTGTCCGAAACCAGACTTGCCAGGCAAGGTGGCAGAAGCCCCGGAACTCGGCCCGAAAATGCTCTCCTTCGTCTCCAAGTCGAACAGAGACCCCAGGAAAGGGATAGACCGCTCCTGGAAAAGCTTCCAGGAAAAAGTCCTGGACATAGCTGGCCAATTAGCGAAGATTATGGACCTAGCAGAACGAGCAAAGGACACGGGGGAGGAAGTGGACCCAGGAGTCTTGGCAAACTGGGCGCAGAGAGCCGTATGCTTATTAGGCAACGCGAATTGCGTGATTTCATCAGAACGCAGAAGAGGCCTCCTGCTTAAAATTGACAACAAATTAGGAGATCTGTCGTCTTATGAAGCAGGCGAGGCAGCACAAGGACTATTGTTTGGTGACAAATTTGGCAAAGAAATGGGAAGGTTCGTGGGAACCTATACCTCCCTAGAAAAGGCCCAGGCGTCAATGAAGAAAATCTTCCCCGGGAGAGTTTTTGGCGGGACTGGTCGGTTTAGAGGCCGAGCGACCGGTCGCTATCAGGCCTCAGGGAAATAGAAACAACTACTGGGAGACCCGACAACCAGACGTATTGTTCCCATCAAGAGGTCACTTCCCGAGAGGAAGGAGAGGCAGAGGACAGGGAAGAGAACACAGCTTCCCCTCAGGTGAGCGTTTTTGCATACCCTCCAGTTGGGGGGAGGACAGCAAGATTCTGGGACAACTGGCGCGCGCTTTCCAGCGACGCCTGGGTTCTGCAGACTGTGCAAGGCATGCACATAGAGTTCATAGAGACTCCCAATCAAGGTCAAATACCCCGTCCTCTAGCCACGACTCACAGAGAAAAGTCTATTACACGCAGAATTGCAAAAGCTAGCAGAGAAGCAAGCGATAGAGCAATGCGAATCGTTCCCAAAATTTGTGAGCACCATGTTCTTAGTCCACCGGAAGGACAAAGTAAGGTCTGTAACAAACCTAAAAAACATGAACAGATGGGTAGTTTACAATCATTTCAAGATGGAAGGGACCCATCAGCTCAGGGATACACTCAGGCGAGACGACTGGCTACTGATGATAGATTTGAAAGATGCATACCTGACGATACCAGTACACAAAGAGTTTCGCCCCTTCCTGGCATTCGACTGGGACGGGCAATTATGGCAATTTGCCACGATGCCTTTTGGCCTAGCTTCAGCACCATGGGCATTCACGAAGGTCATGAAACCGGTGGCAGCAGCGATCAGGGAGAAAGGGATACATATGATTATATATCTAGACGATATCCTACTGATGTCCAGCTGCAGGGAAACTCTCCTTTATCAAGCCGACTGGGTAGTGAAACTCCTGACGTCCCTGGGATTCCTAGTGAACCAGGAGAAATCGGAGATGAAACCAACCAGGAGATTAGAATTCCTAGGGTTCATCTTAGATACCAGGTCAGCAACACTAGAGCTTCCAGGCAGGAAGATAAGAGACATAAAAAGAGAATTGAGAACATGCCTCAACAAAACAGTTATATCCCTCCGCACTATAGCACGAGTGGTAGGCTTGTTAGCAGCCTCG
Source organism: Ambystoma mexicanum (assembly GCF_040938575.1). NCBI lineage: Eukaryota > Metazoa > Chordata > Amphibia > Caudata > Ambystomatidae > Ambystoma > Ambystoma mexicanum. The sequence continues at coordinate 411,356,310 of NC_090929.1, forward strand.
ATACAAGCGATTTTTTAAGGTCCGCTTCATGATCGAGCTCTGCAAAGGCTAAAAATAAGGCACCTACAACAGGGCCTGCATTATCACCACTTAGTACAGATCGATCAGGAATCCAGGACAGAGCTACAGTGGTGGCTGGCGAACATGGAAGCATGGAACGGAAGAGCCATTTTCGGCGACCGTCCAGATCTGATAATAGAGTCAGATGCCAGCCGAGCAGGCTGGGGAGCCCGATGCAGGGATCTCCAGACGGGTGGGAGGTGGAGCGCGGAAGAACTCCAGCTGCACATCAACTGTCTGGAACTGTTAGCCGGATCTTTTGCGATCAGGGCTTTTACGAAAGGAAAAGTGAATTCCTGTATTCTGCTGAAAATGGACAACATTTCAGCAGTCAAGTAAATAAATCATTTAGGAGGGACGAGCTCCAGATTGCTGGCGGAGATAGCCAAGGATTTTTCGCACACCTGCCTGGAATCGGGGATCTCAGTGGTAGCCGAGTACCTTCCAGGATCGCTGAATGTGATAGCGGACTGGAACTCCAGATACCTCTCAGACTCCAGCGATTGGATGCTGGAGCGGGGCATATTCCGACAGCTGGAAGAACTGTGGGGACCGATTCACACAGATCTGTTTGCGTCCAGACTGAACGCACAGAAAGAAAGATTCTTCAGCTGGAGATTAGACCCAGCAGGGGTGGATGCTTTCCTGCAGGATTGGAGAGAGCAGACATTCTATGCTTTCCCACCATTTATAATGATGAGCAGGGTATTAGCGAAGGTGCGCAGAGAAGCAGCGAGCCTCATAGTAGTCGCCCCGATATGGAAATCGCAAGTTTGGTTTCCTACGCTCATGGAACTGTTAATAGACTACCCGAGACTATTACCTCAAGGAGTGAGCCTGCTCACGGACGCAGCTGGGTCATTTCACCCTCTGAGAGTGAAGGGGACACTGCCGCTGATGGCGTGCAGGATAGCAGGAGACGCTGGAATCTCCTTGGAATTTCGGCGCAAGCTGTGAGCCTCATCGCCAAGTCCTGGGCACCCTCCACCAGAAGGAGCTACGACGCAGCTTGGAATAGGTAGTCGACATGGTGCAGAAGGAGAAATATTCATCCCGTTTCTGCCCCTCTAGTCGAAATACTAAATTTCTTAGCTGAACTGCTACAAGACTGTAAACCTTACAGCACTATAGTAGTCAATAGGTCCGCAATCTCAGCAGGACACCTGCCGATAGAAGGAATACCAGTAGGAGAAAATATAGCGGTGATTACACTTTTGAAAGGGATTAGATTTAGGAAACCTCCACAACCAAGATACGAAACCCTATGGGACGTGTCCATAGTGCTGAGATTTCTGGCAGATTGGCCAAACAACAGATATCTTTCCCTGGGGCAGTTGCCCGGAAAGCTGGCTATGCTCCTGTGCATGGTATCATGCAGGAGAGTAGCAGACGTGAAAGCACTAGAGATCAATAGAAAGACTTACTGACCAGAAGGAGTGACATTCAACATAGTCAGAAGGACAAAAACAGACTCTTCCTCAATCACTTACCCATACATGCAAGACCACCCTAAATGGTGCGTAGAGACATGTATCAAAGAGTACGAAACTAGAACGGCGGAAGTGAGGCCGGCAGGAACAACCCAACTATTAAAAGCGCACAGGAAACCACATAGAGGAGTAGCAACTGCCACTATAGCGAGATGGGTCAGAGACATCATGAACCTTTCAGGCATTGACATGTCCAAATTCGGTGCGCACTCATTCAGAGGTGCGATGACCTCAAAAGCATTAGGGCAAGGCACAGCGTTGCAAGACATCATGAAAGCAGCAGATTGGGCTAGCGATACAACGTTTAGGACGTTCTATTTTAGACCGATTAATACAATAGCGGATACAGTAGTAAGAAGCTTTGAACAAGCTTAATGCTCGCCTCCGTCTTGACATAGAATGAAGATTCCCCCTGCTAATAGCGCAGGGAGCTCTTGATTCTATTAAAGACAAGGAGGCGAGCATTAAATTCCCGCCCCGAATAGACAAGCTGTTGCAATGATGAAATAAATGAGAGAATGCAGTATTTATGATTAATAGGACTATTCCTTCCAGAATAGGGTGTGTATTCCCCGTCCTAACATGTACAATTTTATTTCTTCCTGGCACTACGGGATGAGCAAAAGAACAGCTGAAAGCCCTAATCAAATTGTATTGCATGGAGCGAGCTTGCAAGTTCAAGTGTGAGAGCTCAATCCGGCATAAAGCAGGAAGTTCAGAGCAAGTTGACCAGTTGGTCACACAGTTGGAAATGATTGCAGTTCGAGCAGTCAAGAAGAGGAAGGACTAAGGAACAGGAAGGACTAGGTCACATGGCCAGAGACTATGGGACTACAGGAATGATGGGACTTGAAGTTTTCTTTAAAAAATAATTTTTAAAAAAGTTACATTTGAAAATAAAAAGTTTACAAAGTTTATGTTTGTTGAAACTGCTGAAGAGTGGAAAATAAAGAAGATGAAGCCTAAAGGCATGGTCTAGTAAAAAATGTTATTGTCCCTACGGGTCGGCCATGTTTTTTTAAGCCTAAGTGGCTCGATTTTAGAAAACTTTCCTATGGACCTTACCCGAGTTTTCGTCCATTAAACGCACGCGAAAACAAGCACCACGGAGCCGCCATTTTCTGATAATCCTATCTTTTCCCAGATCGCCCTCGCTGACCTGCTTTTGCGGCACTAAATCAATTCCCCCGCCCCATAACCTGTCATCAGCAGACTCGTACCTCCCATTTCCCAACGCCAAAGCACGTCTCGTGTCAACATTCGCTGCGCTTCAGCTAATGACGTGTCGCCATGGAAATGGCAGGACGCCTCTTTCCTCAATAAGTATAAACAGACCGTTTCACAACACACAGCAGCAGATTTTCGATTCCATTCCTCTCTCTCTGTTACTTTGAGTATTCTGTGACTCGTTTCAGTGCTCTGGTCAGCTACCTTCGCCGCTTGTAGTCCATGTGAACAGATACCAGTACCACCGCTATAAATTATTTGAGTTTAACACACAATGGCTACAATAATGCCCTACATGTACGAGCCCGAGTATACTGAGGAGGAACTACTGGAAAGGGAAGCACGCGAAAACGATGGGGATTCGGAAGGCAGTTGGCAGGACAAATCAACAGATGAAGAGCCTGGGCCTAGTCGAATGGACGGCGTCTCCACCTGGTGCACATGCAATCGGTGCGAGCTAATGCCAACTGAGGACGAGAACTGCTGCTGCCGAGAAAACTCGGGATGCCTGGCCTACATTTCGGAAGGCGAGCCACGACCGCAATGCATCACCGAGCTGCCAGACTTCAGGGCAGCCTGCCTCACACGGGCCGTGTTGAGAATAATGACGGTGCTTATGCACGAACTTCATGCAACTGTTCATCCTCGTAATCCGAGTAACGAGTAAGTATATTCTGCTTGTCATGCCACTCCTATTTCATGTTCTTCTATTATATCCAAAATTACATCTACATATCATTGTAACGCATGTAAGTCGTTCAATAGTGTGCATTGTCTAGATAGCATTTGTCCGTGCAGAATGCCATTAGTTACAAGAATTGTCATTGACAACAAACGTTTATTAAACTTATCTTGGTCATTTAAAAACAGTTTGTTTCATTTCTTTTCACAGGTGGTACAGGCTGGTGGCCTATTGTTCCTTTACATGGTGGCTCCACGGGAGGCTTGGGCACCGCGTTCGAAGAGTGATACCCGCCTGTGCCGTTCGTGCCATTAGAGAAACGTTCCCGAGTGCCAGCGGTCAGTACAGGGGATTTTCTCTCGCTGTGCTGCAACCTGAACTGTACAATGTTTAAAGTCTTGTATTTTTGTGTCATCAAAATAAGATACAAAATAAAACACCACATATATTTTAACAACGGTTGTTCCGATTTTTTAAATGAATCAAGTGTGTCTCCATTCAAGGATGAACGTCGGACATCTGTGCTCCGAATGGGTGAAGGTCTGGTCGCTGTGAAGCAGGGTGGTCACTATCTATCTAAGCTAACATAACATATTCTCGATAATGCATGCACTAAATAACACTTGTTCAAAGTCTTTCAGTGGGTTATGTCTCTATAAAAATCACACATGTGTCTATACTAACAATTACCATTGGATTATACAGGCCTTGGGTCTTGACCACTATAATACACCGGTTGAAGTGTGGGTCTGTGCTCACAACAATCTCCGGTATGTGGCATTTGTTATTGATAAGCAACGATATACTATCATTGATTTAAAGACGATATACTATATATTGATATAAAGGCGGTTCGCGCCGGTGGATGCGCGCTGGCATGGGGGGCTGTCAGGGGCGCGAAAGGCCAAGGTGCCAAACTACATGTACACTTCAAAAGGTGTCCCACGCCAAGGGGCCATCGGTCACATGGCCTCCTCAGACCCTGTGTCTCCAGCCAGGCCTCCCCTTGAAGCAGGCCGCCCCCCTGCAATCCACATAAGTGTGTCTCCATTCAGCAGTCTTCCTGTGCCTTATCTGCACGCCCCAGGCCCATCCATCCCACCCCCCTCTATCAAAGGCGGTTCGCGCCGGTGGATGCGCGCTGGCATGGGGGGCTTTCAGGGGCGCGAAAGGCCAAGGTGCCAAACTACATGTACACTTCAAAAGGTGTCCCGCGCCAAGGGGCCATCGGTCACATGGCCTCCTCAGGCCCCATGTCTCCAGCCAGGCCTCCCCTTGAAGCAGGCCGACCCCCTGCAATCCACATAAGTGTGTCTCCATTCAGCAGTCTTCCTGTGCCTTATCTGCATGCCCCAGGCCCATCCATCCCACCCCCCTCTATCAAAGGCGGTTCGCACCCGGGGATGAGCGCTGGCATGGGGGGCTGTGACAGGCGCAAACGGCCAAGGTGCCAAACTACATGTACACTTCAAAAGGTGTCCCACGCCAAGGGGCCATCGGTCACATGGCCTCCTCAGACCCAGTGTCTCCAGCCAGGCCTCCCCTTGAAGAAGGCCGCCCCCCTAAAACCACGACATACATACGTCATTCATTCACAAACACACCCCTGTTTCTAATACTTTATAAACCACTTGATATGTCTCATGAGAACATCTTTGTGCTTTGCAAGTCAACTCCTGAACGTGTTACCTGGCAACCACTGAGATCTATGCTAATCTGCTCGTCGTCGTGCTATCCGTGAACTTCTGTGACCGCTTAGAGCAAACCCATCAGTGTGCTACCTGTGGCCACCCACCTATTCTCCTGCAACATACTGCTCTGCTTGCTGAATCCAACTGTTTGTTGGTCAAGGTAAGGCCATGTATCCTAGTCATATTTCGCAGATTTTAAAATTTCTATCTATTTGCGAGTAGAGTACACAATAGTGCTATGTTCATTGGTCTCATTGCTATTGACTTGAGTTTCCATTGCTATGCTATCAATAGATCTATTTATTTTCATCTGTGTCTATTGTCATCGAATTGCATCCGTCGGGGGTCCAGTCTATAATGTAAGCATGTTTCCTTCTCGTGCAAGACAGAACATCCAAGGGACGAGTCACATGTTCAGGTTTTAGACACATCATTTATACATTTCTGCAACTTATGCAAATACTAAGCCGCACATAATGAACTGGTATAGTTCCTGCGACCAAAACAAACCTTGCATTGATCATTGTATGATTCATTTACTTTTGTATCAAATCTTTATTCTTGAAGATTGTATAATAATGTCGATATTTACTTTTCAGATTTATCAACAATGCCTGCCTGTTCGATTACCGGTTGCTCTTCGAAGACCCACGCAAAATCTGAAGGCACTACAATGCATGTATTCCCGAAAACTGTTGATCGAATAAGCGAATGGGTCAGACATTGCGGATATCCACTGGATGAGCTGGAAAGTAGAGTCCAACAAGTCTTACAGGACAAGAGGGGTGATCATTACCGCATCCGCAGCCGGCACTTTTCCTTGGACATGTACACAACATCGTGGGTAACAAAAAAGAATAAACGGCGAACGACACGGAAATTGCTCGAAAACGCTATTCCCACTCTATTCGTCCACATTCCGCCACCGGTGAGTCAAGTGTCCGGATTTAGCTTTAGGCCTTGCGGTAGTGTGTAGGTATCCGAAGGGATTAATTGATATTGTAGGTGTTCTATCCCTTGTAATAATTTCGATATTGATATGAGTGTATAGTTTTTTGAATAATGACATTTACCAATATATTCTTTTTCGATTTCATAACCCACAAACGGAATGTATATATATGGGAACAGGGAACTGTGCTGTATTGAGCATTTTACAAGTATTCTGTCGCCTTACATGGCTATTTTTAATATTGGCATTTCATTATCAATCATTAATTTACCTTTACAACTTCTTGACTATCCCTTGAATCTGAAGCAAGAACATTCTACATCCTTGATGTGGTCGCAGTTATCAACCACTTCTAGCGCGTATCAGGTAATCTTACTAGGCTAATCCGCTACAGACCTGTTTTATGCATGTCAAGTAATATTTTTATTTTATCGTGTAATCATTTTACCGAATGTTTGGTTAGTGCTTTCCAATTGATATACACCTTAGTTATCGTCCACTGGTGTTGTTTTCAGTTATAATTAGTGTTATCCATACTAATGCAAGTACTGTCTTTCAGGGAGATGCTGAAGCGTCCGCCACATCTACAACATTTCTAGATGTTCTTCAACAGCAGGAGGTATGGATACTGACAGCTCCATCGAGCGTCATCATCAGAGCTGGAATTCTTGTCGTTTGATTGTTCTACACAATGTTTAATTCGTGGTTAGCCGTAGATATGTACCTGTGCTGTCGACCCCAGGTGTGTGTTATGTTTTCACTATTGTAATCCTCACTAATGCAAGTACTATGTTTCAGGCAGTTGATGGAGCGTCAACCCCTGCACTTGATGCAGAGCCTGACATTCAAGTAATTCCAGGGGAAGTGGAAGCGGGACCATGCGTATACAAATCGGCGCAACAGTTTTCGGAAGTGCGCACTACATTTGCAACATCCATAGATATTCTTCAGCAGCACGAGGTATGGATAATGACAGCTCCATCATGCGTGATCATATAACGTGATTCCATTTGCTATACTTTCTTCCCTATTAACGCAAGTGCTGTGTTTCAGGGAGACGACGAAGCTTCCACTACAATCACAACATCCAATTTAGATGATGCAGATGTAAATAAATGGGAGAAAAAAGTCGATGAAATGTGATCATATTTAGATTTTCCTTGATTCTTTTGGACAATGCATCATTTGCGGTTATCTCTTTATATGTACCTGTGCGTTCGACCCCAAGTGTGTGTTATGTTTCCAATATTAAAAACCATACTAATCCAAGTACTGTGTTTCAGGGAGACGACGTAGCTTCCACCACAATCACAACATCTCATTTAGATGATGCAGATGTAAAAGAATCGTTGAAATAAGTCGATGAAATGTGATCATATTTGGATTTTCCTTGATTCTTTTGGACAATGCACCATTTGTGGTTATCTCTTTATATGTACCTGTGCCGTCGACCCCAAGTGTGTGTTGTGTTTCCAATATTGTAAAGCATACTAATGCAAGTACTGTGTTTCAGGGAGATGCGGATGCCTCCTCTCCAATACAACCATTCATGGCACTCCATGCAGAGCCAGAGGTATGGATACTGACAGTTCCATCGAAATAGATCATCACTGGTCGAATACTTGTCGTTTGATTGTTGCACACAATGTTTAAATCGTGTTTGGCTATTGAGATGTACCTGTGTGTTCGTCCTCACGTGTGTTTTATGCTAACAATATTTTGATACATAGTAATGAAAGTACTATGTTTCAGGGAGACGATGGAGCCTCATTCCGTGCTGTCTATGCGGATACAGAAAATATAGTCGTTGCAGCGCAAGAGGAAGGGAGGACATGCGGAAACGAATCGGAGCTACAGTGTGCAGATGTTGAAGGTCGAGTCATAAAAGTTGCAAAGAAAAAAAAACAAAAAAAGGTTAGTTACAAACAGTTCATAACTTAAAATAGTCCCCAGCACAAACATGTTTTTAATGTTTTTTTCCAGTCAATTCTGCTACACTCCATCTTGTGTTTAAACTGAACATCCCTTTTCCAAGCTCTCCTCCAGTTACCCGTGGGTGTCAGAACTATACACACACAGACAGTGAAGCGAATGAGAGATGTGGCTTGCCAGACCGTGTACACTATGGAGAAACTATTAATTGAGGCGAGGCGTGTTCAGGCTCGAGATGCTCATGTCCAATGGCCAGAACATGAATTAACTGTGTTTGGAGACTACAGCAAAGTTGCATTGGACCATAGCTACAGTGCGACCGCACCACCACAAGAAGATGTTATTGAATGTATTGAAGATAGCTCTGAAGTAGTTGCAGATCAATTTACACAATCTACACTCGCCAGAAATTTGCCACCAAAAAAACCTGTCGACATTGTTGTGTTCTCCCATCAATGTTGAAGTAATAGATGTTGAAATGACAGAGAATGAACCAGCCGCAGCATCCATAGACGCATCAGAACTTGATATCAGCGATATTACTTTCCAATGTGTTGAAATCTCCACAACGTCACAGGCCGAAACAACGTTGACACAGGATGACAATCTAATGAAAGAGAGCAAATACATTGTATTCGACAGTTGTTTGATGGAAATTATAAGTATGCTGAAATGTGTGCATTCCATTAGAGGTAAAGTATGTGGGAAGCCATTGATTAATGTGACTCGTCAAATAAAAGGCAGTAACGTCAAAATAAATCCGCCTGTAGATTAAATCATAGGTTCTCATGGTCTGCACAACCGATGCTGGGGAAACTGCCAGCAGGCAATCTACTGTGTGCAGCTGCATCACTTTTTAGTGGCTCCAGTTTTAGAAAGTTAGAGGCTTTCTTTCAGTTTGTGGGACTCCATTTCATTTCTAAAGCGCTGTAGTACATATACCAACGTGATTATCTGTTTCCGGCCATTAGTGATGCTTGGAAAATTGAACAATTGTCTCTAGCAAGTACATTCGAAGGCAAATGATTCAGGCTAGCCGGCGATGGACAGTGCGACAGCCCGGGATTTTCTGCCAAGTACTGCACCTACCACTTTCAGGACATGGATAGTAAGAAAATTGTGAGTTCGGTGGTCGTGCAGGTAACACAATGTACATCCTCAGTGGCCATGGAGAAACTAGGATTTATAAAATCAGTGGAATATCTACAATCAAGGGGAATGCACATCGACCTCATAGCCACGGATAGGCACGTTTCAATTGCCAAGACAATGAGAGAGCAGTTCCCACATATTAAACATCAATTTGACGTATGGCATCTTGCTAAATCAATCAATAAGAAAATCTCGGCTGCAGGGAAAAAATAAGGTTTTGAAAGTATTTTGCAGTGGTCACATTCTATCACCAACCATCTTTGGTGGAGCTCAAAAACTTGTGAGGGGTCAGTGGAAATACTACTTGAAAAATGGCGGTCACTGATGCACCAATGTACCAACGTTCACCGCTGGACAGCAAATGAACATTTCCACCAATGTGAACATGGCCCTTTGTCCCCAGAGGAGGCACGGAAGAAGAAGTGGTTGATTCCATCTTCACGGACACACAAAGCCATTGAGAAGATTGTTTTCGACAAAACTCTATCAAGAGATTTGAGAGGACTGACAGAATTCTGTCACACAGGAGATTTGGAGGTGTTCCACAATATGTGCCTAAAGTACAGGCCAAAGCGCTTGCATTTTAGCTTTCGGGGCATGAAACATCACACTCTACTAGCGGTCTTGGCCCATAACAGCAATGTCGGACGTGAACAATCTAGGACTAGGGGTAAAGTAAGGATGCCTCGCTACACTAAGGTGTTTTCAAAACGAAGTAAGCAATGGGTGATCAAACCAGTCTATGATGAAATGCAGTTCGACTTTGTGAAAGGCCTTATTGTTGCTGTGTTAGAGAAGCACAGATATGGAATTTTGGACGTTTCTGTGCAGAGCAGTGATCCATTGCCACCGAACATTGCGACTGTGCCATGCCCACCCGAAGCACAGCTGATTGTGAAGTACAAATCCCGGTTTAAATAATTGCAATACGATTGTCTTTTTGTAAATAAATTTTATTGTACAGTGTACCTGTAAACCTAACCCCTACCTTCACCATCATGGGTGGCGAACAAGCTGGGTGTCATCTTTGAATTCTCTCTATTCACCTCACATATGTGTATGTATATATTTTTCTCATGTCTCATCTCATGTAAATGTAAATGCTGCGCACTGTTAACGGAGGGGAGGCTTGCGCATTGCAAATAATAAAACAAACAAAAACAATAAATCTCACTTTTAACTCAACTCCTGTGGTACTTTATACTTTCCCTGACCTTCCGCAAAAAATTAAATGTCTCAATTTGGGCTGCAAAGCTCGCAGACAACGGGGACAAAATTGGGGCACTTAGAACGCGCCAGACGAGCGGGCCGTGGCATTTGGGAGAGAAGCCAGTTCGCATTTGCACATTGAGGCGCACTACATAGACGGATTCTAAACTTCAAGTTCTCACAGATGCCTATACTACGTGATGTTGCAAATAAAGAATGCGAAGGACAGCGCCCAGATGAGGCCCACAAGTCGCACTGGAAGTATAAGGGTCTATTGTTTTTTTACCTTGAGACAGGGACCATGCCGAAAGAACTACATTTGAAGGGAGTGCGCAATAACGTAAGAGACGATAAGGCAGAGAATTCAGAAACTAGACAGAGTTTCATTTTAGTTCAGTATACGAAAAATCGTCGTCAAGAGCACGGTCCGTTTTACAGACTGCATTACGAAGAGACACAATGGAAATTTCAAATATAATGGAAGTAAATCTTTACACGCTTTTATACCGGAATGAAGATTTAATGAATGGATGCATGAATAAATGAATGAAGAGCTAGGAAAAGCAAGTAAAACGTGTTCGTAGTGGGCACATGGGCATGCAGGTCCACTGGTCTCACCGATCTCGGTCCTTGGCCCAGCCACTTTTCCCTGCACTGCCTACCTGCACTACGGGACTGTCTCTGTATCCTTCAGCCCCTTCTCCCGGCATTTACCGTGCACTTGCCACCAGCTGGCCCTATTATTTAATTTGTATTCAACTAACCATGTACAGCCCTTCCCCATGCACGATCAGAAAGACACCTGGCCTAGTAGGAGCGTTGTCTGTCTGCCCTTGTTCCCCACCTGCCTCGTCACGCCTAGAAACACTTGAGTATAGGCGCGTTACAAATGCCATATCATATATCATATCATTCCTCACGCATGTAGACTAACTGTCGTTTATCATTGTGTGTTGGCCTCGATTTATCTCGTTACTTTTCGCATTGATTTTAGAGACGAACATATTCCATTGAACTATCCTTGCAAGCAAATAGTTTCTGATCGGCCGTAATAAATAAAATGAGTAACATTAATGAAGTTCGGCTAGCGAGACTAATTATCATTTTTTTGTTTTCATAACAGGTATTTGATCCCATTCTGCCACTGCCATCTGTTTGAGACACCGGCGGATGGATTCTTCAGCAGACACCTGCAGCTTTGTGTCAACAACTGGAGCACGATCACCATATTATGGGACGATCGCCAAGGGCCCACATGCCCTTACGCTGTACTAGTGGCTAGAAGCAACATATCAACCTTTAGGCTGGACTAGTGCCTAGTTGATGGAACAGCCTTGCGGTTCACCGTGCTTCCAAAGTGATTCTTTTTACGAAAATGAACACCCTGTGTACCATAAAGGAACAGCGCTTGACTCAAGATGAAACGGAACAGTTATTGCGGATACAGATAAAAGAAAATAAATGGCTTTCGGAGTTCATATGGCAATTGCTGAATATTCTCTAAACATTTAATGTCAAATAAATGTACTTTACCAAATGTACCGTGATGCTGTTTCATTTTAAAGTACAGTTTCATATTCCGAATTGTGGCGTGCTGTGTTGTGAGTTGATCTGTGTTGGTTTCCGGGTTCTGTGTGGAGTCGCGCAGAAGACGACTGGGCGCGTTTGCCTACTCAGCACAGTAACGTCACGGAGAGAGGCGGGGAATATGAATGTTTTGACAATGTCAGGCTCAGGGGCAGGGGAATTGATTTAGTGCCGCAAAAGCAGGTCAGCCAGGGCGATCGGGGAAAAGATAGGATTATCAGAAAATGGCGGCTCCCTGGTGCTTGTTTTCGCGTGGGTTTAATGGACGAAAACTCGGGTAAGGTCCATAGGAAAGTTTTCTAAAATCGAGCCACTTAGGCTTAAAAAAACATGGCCGACCCGTAGGGACAATAACATTTTTTACTAGACCATGCCTTTAATGCTCGCCTCCTTGTCTTTAATAGAATCAAGAGCTCCCTGCGCTATTAGCAGGAGGAATCTTCATTCTGGCGCCTTAGGAGTGTCACTACTGTGGGAGGCCCGCGTTAGTGTGCATGACAGATTCGAGATTTTCGGAGCGGCTCAGTAGGAATTAGTTATTTTAAACACTACGTCATCATCAGAGATAATGACCAGCGCAGAGGGCACACGAAGCAACGGTAAACAAGGAAGAAGCCTGTAGTGAGGCAATGCGGGCTCAACCAAGTGAGGTAAGCTATCGCCATCTAGTGGCACAAGTTAACGAAATACTTTTAGTGTCAGCAAACCTGTCACCTGCGGTGATAGCAGGGAAAAGAGGCACTTATTTATAACTTCAGTAAGTGTACATGCACATCACTACGGACCAGCGTAAACCCAAGATAACCTGTAGTGCAGAGAATCATTGCAGACCCACATAAGCTGCTTGCTGGCGGAGGCAGGCCAAATACTCCTGCAGTAGGGCAGTTTCGAGTCCATTTGTGGCCCAGGGCGAAACACTATGAATGCGCCCCCCACCCAATCCCACGTGCCACTCTCACTGCATCCTGCGCGCCACTCCCAAACTACACCGTTAAGGAACTCCTACCCAAAGTCAAACAGTCCATCACACAAGGAATGAATTGCCATTTGCAACAGTGGGCCACTTTCTCATTGGTGCCTAAGACAATGTTATGCCCCAGTCCCACTTAGAAGATAATGAGGACTGGGCACACCACGGGACCATAAATATGGCATAGGATGCAGTATATACAACCAACAACGAACACAAGATGCTGAAGGGGGTTTGGAGGCAACCTAAGCCAAAAGGGCAATGACAAGGAGACAGCTGAACCCAAAGGGAAGCAAGTGTATGCTTTGATACAGTAAAGTCTTGTTATAAGGATACGTGGACTCGGATTATTTATTCATGCAATGTTTGTCGGGTACCTGTATATTTATTTATTTATGCAATGTTTGTCGGATACAGGTATCCGACAAACATTCCATGAATAAATTAATAAACTGGGTCGTGGCTTAGAATATTTACTCAGCAACACTGGTCAAAACTATTATCAGCATAATGAAGTAACTCATCACCAGTGCCATGGAAGTGGTTTAAAGTGGAATGTATGTATAGTTTGGAAAAGAAGCAGCATGAAAGAAATAGTGCTTCTTTAAACTATTATTTTGGGCATTTCCTGGGCTTGCGGGGACACACGGTGGGCCCAAACGGGTCTCCGTTTGTACCGTGTCTGGGCCCACGGTGCGTCCCTGCAAGGCCAAGACCCTTCAGTTATCCCCCCATTCTTTGAGGAAGAAATGAATAAATACTTAAAGAAAGAGAAACAAGGGCATACAGTTAAATGTTTTAAAGTGCTTTTTATGCTGCAATAGTGGCACTTGTATGAACGTGAGTCGGAGAGTGTGAAGTGTTAACTTGCACACCTGCAGAGAGGCAAAGCTGCCTACAATGCACGCCCACTCCCAAAACCCCTATCCATCACAATGCCGGTACGAAACCATTCAGCGACTAATGGCCCATCATTAGCAGTTTCCTGGCGGCATTGTGATGGGAGGGGCTGGTCTTAGCTGCAGGGGGAACTGAAGTGTTCTTATTGTTGTGCTTATGCCCCCACCCCACCCCAAGTGTTGGGAAAGTGCTCAAGAAAACCTCGGACTGTCAGAAGAGGCAGTACCAGGAACTCTCCCCACAGCAATCGCGCCGCCCCACAAACTGGGGAATTTCATCCCCTCCAGCCTCGAGGGGCTCCAGGGACCATGGCAATTGTGCCCTCTGGGGCAATTGCACTCCGGGCAGCTGCTCATCTCGCCCGGGCCAAGAAAAGGGCCTGCCTGCAGGGACCCACCAGAGTGCAAGTATGCAGAGCTCCAGTGATGAGTATAATGAGCCCCATACCAGCAGAAGGTGGGCAGAGCCCAACAGGGGGCAAGCAGTAGAGAGAGTCTTGAGAGCAGGCTTGGGACCATTAACCCAAGGCAGGACCTTGATGGAGGACCCGATTACTTTCTCCGAAGGGATGCAAGCCCTGAGAAGAGAGGGCCCAGACAGAAGTCATGCGGGGCAAGGGCGAAGAAAGAAAGCCTGTAAGGCCCGCAGCAGCCAGAGCCCCACAGGCACACCACGAAGAAAGAGAAGTGGTGCTCAAAGAGTGAGGTCTTGGGAGAGGAAGGGCAGGTATTACAGCGATGAGTAGTCCAGTTCAGAAGAGCTGGACGACAGAGATTGGGACGAAACGTCAGAGGAAAGCTCTAAAGAGAGAGAGCCATCATCCCAGAGCCCTTCAACAAAACAGAAGACTGCTAAGGAAAAGATAAAGGGAGGAAGAAGAGCTGTGTGAGGTGTTCAATCCGGACTCTCTCCTCCATCCCAGGTAGGCGGAGTGGAAGCCCCCCGTTAAGATTGCCAAAATGTATTAAGAAAAGAATTTGAAATACTTCATTGAAGGAGGACAGGAACAAACTCTGGGTGGAATGCCCCATGCCCCACATGCCAGACGGGGTGGCAGAGACACTAGACAGATGAGAACATGCTATCCTTCATGTGATGGTATGGCAGAGAAATGAAGAAGGGAATAGAGCGATCCTGGCGGTCATGCCATGATAAGCTCTTGGATATTCTAGGCCCTTTAACTAAAATCTGGCAGATGGCAGAATAGGGAAAACAGCCAGACCAGAAAGTAGACCCAGACATTTTGTCTGGTTGGGCAGAGGGCAATATGCTTACTCGGCAATGCCAACAGTGCATTGACAATGGAGAGGCGGAGGTCTATCCTAGTTAAGATAGACCCCAAAATGGGAGAGCTAGCTACCTCAGAGTCAGCGTCAGATGCAAAAGGCAAGCTCTTCAGGATGCCTTCATTAAATAGATGGCTACATTCGCCAATACATACTCGGCAACTGACAAGTCTCAGGCCTCGTTGAAAAGAGTATCTGGTCATAAGGTTTTCGAAAAGGCTGGCAGAGGCCGGGCCACTGGGCCAGCCGCTACTTCACATATAGGCCCAACTACAATAACAAAAATAAACAGCTGCAAAGCGCCGGAGGAGTGCAGACCGAACCCCTCTTTCAGTCGAGATGAAGAGTATGGAGAGCCAGCAACAGAGGCCAGCAAACAAATACAGGTGAGACTGGGACCAAGCGTGCCGGTATGGCAAGCAGAGGTAGGGGCGGGGGGGGGGGGTTGCACTGTTCTTAGATAAGTGTTAAGAGTTATCAGGAGATGCATAGGTCAGACAAACAGTATGGCGTTTCCAGCGAGAATTCTGTCAGAGCCCAGTTCAAACAGAATGGTCAAGACCTAAAGTATTCAGCGAAGAAGACAAAGTAAGGTCGGACAAAGAGATCTTAGATCTAGAGTGAAAAAAAAAAAAGGCCATCACACAGGTATCAAGCTCCTCGGTCAGTTTTAGAAGCAATATGTTCCTGGTAAAAGGCAGACAGAAAACCAGACCAGTGATAAACTTACGAAACTTTAACACATTAATTATTTACATACATTTCAAGATGGAGGGAATCCATCTGTTAAGAGACGCGTTACAACAGGAGATTGGCGAGTGAGGATAGACCTCAAAGATGCTTATTTAACGATTCCAGCCACAAGAGAACAACGACGGTTCCTTCAATTCTTTGGAAGGAGGCAGAAGTGAAAGCTCACATGTTTCCCATTCGGACTGACATCAGCGCCTTGCTGTTTTACGAAACTGGTGAGAGCAGTTGTCAGTCATCTGAGAGAGCAGCGCATCAGGCTGATAGTATATCTAGACGACTTCTGTCTGATGGGACAGGACAAGGTAATTTTAGAGCATCAGGTGAAAGTAACAACCAATCTGCTACAGAGCTTGGGATTCCTAATAAATTGTCAAAAGTCGGAATTGGTGCCTGCTCAGTCGCTAGATTTCCTAGGTTTCATGATAGACACGAGGGCGGCTACACTCAGTTTGCCGATAGCAAAGGTGAATCTGATCAAGAAAAAGAAGAGGACAATACTGGCGAGGGACGTCATCTCATTGAGGGAGCTAGCCGGGTTGGTAGGGAGACTGGCCTCATCACGTCACGCGATCTCTCCAGGGCCTCTGCATTACAGGGCTCTGCAACGTCGAAAAGTCAAACACCTACGGAGAGGCTTATCTTACGAACAGAGAATACCGATCTCCACGGACATGACAGAACTGTGGTGGTGGTGATTCAGACATATGAAGGCCTGGAACGGGAGAGCAATATTTGGCTCATCCCCAGACCTCCTAATAGAATTGGATGCCAGCCGATGGGGCTGAGAAGCCTGTTGCGGGGACAAGACAAACAGAGGCAGGTGGTCAGAAAAAGGGCTAGCGCTCCATATTAACTGTCTAGAGCTAATGGCTGGGTCCTTCGCTGTGAAATGCTGGGCCCAAGACAGAGCAGATTGTTGCATGTTATTGAAAAATGACGTCTCTGCGGTAGGATAGGTAGGGCGGGACAAAGTCCAGGATGTTAGCGGAACTAGCAATAGAATTTTGGCACATGTGCCTTCAGGACAAGTTCAGCGTTATGGCAGAGTATCTCCCAGGGCTGCAAAATCATTTGGCAGATTAGAACTGGAGACATTTGAGGGACGCCAACGGTTGGCAACTGGACAGGACAGTCTTTCAGGCCGTAATGAAGCTGAGGGGTTAATGCAGGACGGACTTGGTTGCATCCAGGCTGAACAGTTAACTATCTCACTTTTTCAGCTGGAAGCCCGATCCAGCAGCGGAAGCGACAGATGCTTAGAAATGGGGCCCAGAGAGGTAATACACCTTTCCATCGGTCGCTATGATTCCGAGAACGTTACTGGAGTAGTCAGGTATGGTTTCCAGACCTTCTAGAGATGTAATTCGACAGACCTCTGATACTCCTGCAATTCAGAACTATAATGCGGGGCCCAGCAGGCGAGATTCACCCCCGATAGAGGAAGGCAACCTGAGACTGGTAGAATGGGTGATTTCCAAGGAGCCTGGCAGAGGCCAGGACTCAGGAGACGCTGAGAAGTTCATCGAAGAAGCATGGTCGCCAGGTACCAGGAAGGCTTACAGGTCAGCTTGGTCAAGATGGAGCAAATATAATTTAGGTAGTGAATTTTCCGGATGCAAGTAAAGAAAAATAGAGTACCAAAAGATCGAATTATCAAATGGTGAACACTCCACTCCCCTTGTTCATTATTTTAGGATTCAGTCTTTTCAACCAGACCGAATGCACACTAATTGTGCATTCAGACTTTTTTTGGGGTCTTTTCGTGCAAACCCGAATTTTCCAGGAGCTTTGGCAGCCCAGGGTAAAGCGTACAGGACAGTGAATACCTATAGATCCGAAATATCAGCAGGACACCTCAAGATAGAAGGCATGCTAGTAGGGGAGCACCCATTAGTGTGCAGACTCCTTAGAGGAGTAAGGCTTATGCGACCCCCAATGCCCAAGTATTCTTAGTCGTGGGACGTAGATGGCTTGTTGAATCTACTGGCCAGACAATGAACAGCTTTCGAGGAAAGCGTTATCGGCAAAGCTCACTACACTGCTTATATCCTGTAAAAGGCTTTCGGACGTTAGAGCACTAGAAGTGTACCGGAAATCCTTTACTCCCTCGGGGGTAACATTTTATGTTAATAAGACAGGTCTTAGATCGGTTTCATATTCAGCATTTCCAGATCAACCCACGTTATGCCCAGTGCGTTGTCTGAAAACCTATGAAACAATGACCGTTCGGTGTGACAACTGTTGATCGCATTGCGGAGACCATTTGCAGCAGTATCTGCGGTTACCCCAGCTAAGTGGGTAAGATGGAATAATGCTCCAGTTGGGCATCGGCATCAGAGTCTTTGGGTCACATTCAGTTAGAGGAGCTATGGGCTCAAAGGCATAGTGTAGAAGCACGGTGTAAGAAATCTTGAAAGCAGCTGACTGGTCGAAGGAGTCAACTTTTAAAGACTTCTTCTTTCGACCAATAGATCAAATGTCTGCGTTGGTGGCGAGTGAGCTTTTAACAAGCATAATCCGAGCCTGCGGTCTTGAAATAGAATACTGATTTTCCATACTACTTTTATAGAAAGTCAAGATTCTACTAAAGACACAGATACAAAGGATTATCCCACCCTGTCAATCGCTACATGAAATATGATGATCCGATGATGTAATGTTATATTAAATAATGTTTATTGTGAAAAATTTTGTACAGGCGATTGCCCACCCCATCATGGCAAGCCTCAGCTTTATTTTTATTTTTCGACAGGAACAGAAGCGAATGCAGCGGGATCCTGAGGAAAACAGGAAAAAGTGTTGGTTAAGTTTCAACATCTACCGGTTGGGGCGTAAGAGTTCAAGTTTGAGACAGACAGAGAAAGAGGAAGGGCAGGGAGAGGAAGTCAGGTTTATGGACTTGAGGGAAGGTGATTGGAGGAAGATATCACATGATAAGAAATTACAACCTATCATAAATGGACTACAAAAAAAGACTTTCACCGAAAAAATCGTTATTGTAATGCTTTATGTTTATTGATGTTGGTTTTAATGGTGCTCGAGTGAAGCAAAGTAAGAAGCGAGCATATTCCTTCACCTCCATGTCTTTAATAGAAACTTGACTTTCTATAACGTTAGAATGGAATAATCAGTATTTTCTGGACCAAGGGAAGCATATCCTCTACTGCTATCCTCATGTCATAGTGCTATTTGTCAACCTGCAGAACACCAGATAGACAGTTGGAACAATGTCAAGGTTTTGTTTGAACAATGATATGCCTTGACAAGTGTAAAGAAAATCTCCTACCTTCCGGTCCAGACTCTCCAAAATCTCCAGGTACGGATCATTGATACATCGGTCATAGTCCAAACTCTGGCAGAAAAAAAAGCAAAAAGAGAAAAAAATCACCCCAAAAATGAGCAACAGAATTGAGGGATGGTGGAGGGAGAGAGAGCAGATAGAAGCAGTGAGGGGACTACATAGCCATACTTATGAAACAAAGACTGAAAACACTGAGCAGAATTCAAAGAGTGAAGGAAATACAGCACCAGAGACTTTTGCTATCAAGTGAGTTGTCCTGCCAGGTGCTTTGGGTTCAGATCCCCCAAAATTAATAACATGAGACTGAAGTATCTCAGCTTGTATCCCCAAATAGCGCTTTGGGGGGGTGACCCCATACACAAATGACAAACCCATGCAACATTCAAACTTTAGATGCAGCCACCAGTACTGGTCGCTGCATTGAAACTCTCCGAAGATCTTTTACAGGGATTTTTATGTTTTTGTCCTGTCTTATCTTTCTAGTACTTTGTGTATATATAACGGCCTGATGCTTGAGAGCTTCAGCGCTTTAAAAAACAAATAAATAAATCCATGTGTGCAGGTTGCATAGGACTTCCAGACATTCCTCCCCTAGATACACCAAACCTTTGCCCCTTTAGATTTTTCCTGGCCTCCACTTTAGTGTAACATGCACTTTTATTTTGGAGACATATATACATGTAAAAGAACACTACAGTGGGGAAAGCCACACACAAAAAAAAGAAAGCCTTTTGGTTTGCTCCAAAAACACATGCAAGTAAGGTGAATGAGTTTACAAGAGGGACTAGGGAGATTTAGCGCCAACGATCAAAATAAATAAAAAAAATAAAATAAAATACAAATATGTTAGCACACAAGAGCACACATTTTGTTTTAAGATGTAAAGAAGTAGCAATGAATAGAAACGTATCTCCTAAAGGAAATCTGATTGATTCTTTAACATCACTGGATACCATTCTGAATTTCCCGATCATGTAATCTAATCAATAGTTTTCTGGGTTGTGCGGCACAAAGAAGGTGGCAAAGGCACTCATCTCTCCTGTTCTGTTCTAAATCTCTAGATATGAAAATTGCTAATGGAGGAATAACTGATCACGAGAATATAAAACTGTGAAAACAAAACATTGTGAAGAGCACTCTAAGTGAGCTAAAGGAACAGAAACATGTTGGTGTATTTAAACGGCAGAGAATATGCATACCTCATGGAATTACACAAAGTATATGTGCATCTCAAAGGAATAGTCAAGGAAACAGAGGACTGCAATTTTGCAACAGCCTTTTAGCACAGATCAAAACATGTTTTATTTTTGGTAGAATAAATTATACAGAACACACAGATTTTGTTTGATATTTTGGTAAAGCACCGAATGAGCCGTGTTCACAGAATTCATTAGGCAAAAGCGTGTTGTATGAAAATAGAGTTTAACAATTATTTCAAAAAGATAGGTTTGTGGTCCCTAGCACCATAGTATTAGAAGCTACAAATGAAATTGAATGTGGGGCGAATTTTATGCTGTTTAAATTGGATTGTTACACCACCTGGAAAGCAACATTACTCACATTACTGTAGACCCGTTTTAAACCGTTGACAGTAATGTACCTCACTTCGCTGTACATTAACTTGATGCAGACCTTTCCAAATCTCAACACTATTTTAAACTTGCATAATGTCCTATTTTTAAAAGATACAAAGAGTTTGGTCAAAAGTATGTTTGCTTCAGCCAAAATGGCCTGTTGGCCATTATTGGTTTGCAAGACCCTCCTCCCACTAGTTCCACTCGTGTCCCCAACGTTGATTTTTACTTGCACCAGAGACTTACAAGCCAACCAAATACTGATCTTACAGAGAATAAACACATCGAGCCCAATAGCATTTAATCTGGTGGACAGCACACATGTTTTCTAAACAAAATGAAAGCAAGTAATTTAGCACCAGGGCAATTCATAAAGCTCTTTGTGGAGAGGTTGCCAAATATCTGTAAGAAAGCTCCTCATCAAGGGACATTTTGATTCCTAAATTTGTCACATAAACACCAAACTTAATTTAGTTCAAAATGTCAAATTCATCGCAAACACAATTACAAATCTATCCATGCATGCATTGTGAAGAGAATACCATCATGCTCTTAATTAGACACCTGCATTTCAATCGCTCACCTCATAATCCTTTCGTGGCAGAATCTCCTCATCCTCTTCTCTTGTTTCCCCAAGTATTGTCTGAAAACAAATAAAACCAATTAATTTAATTTATTATTTTTTACATTTGTAGACCGCCTTAGCCCTGGGGCATTTTTTTTATGGAATTTATTTTTTTAGTCTAAAATCTAAACTAATATAAATCTGGTCTTCAGCATGCAAAGAACATTATGAGTAATGGTACCATTTACTTGAATACAGCTATCATTACACACAATATTCATTGAATGCTGAAGACCAGATTTAGCATATAGTGTAATGGCCACAACATAAAGTATTGCATTTCTCTACACTATTGGGCATTGGATCGTGCATGTTCTGTTAAACCATGACATTAGTTTTAAAGGAATGGTTCGCCCAAATATTTTTATTGGCCAAAAAGATGGGCAATAATTAAAAAAATATACTGGCACCTTCTTTTTTTTAAGCCCCTGTTATAAAGGCGTGTTATAAATGCCATATCATATCATATCACTGCTTCCCCCTCTGACCCACTGTTTTCCCTCTGATCTCGCTTCGCTTTCTTGCCTACCACGCCACAGCTCACCCATCACTCCCCTCTCACTCCTTTCTCTCACATATTGTGACCATTTTTTAATTTTTGAAGAAAACACATTTCTATCCCATTTGGGGATCAGAAATGCAAGTGAGACAGCAGCTGTCACACTTTAAAATCGTTTTTTTAAAGTATTGCATGAGTCGGTAGGGTCAGTAAAGACGCTGTAAGGCAGTGGCACCCCTCATGCACGTATTTAAAGTGGGTGCGTAGAGTGGCCTACAATTTCTGCACATTTAAAAGCGCATCATGCTTTTCAATTTGGGATGCGCTTTTAAATGCGCAGAAACGCCACCTGATTTGCACAAAGGGGTGAAAAAGGACATCTGAATGGGCGCATATAAGAAGCATCAATTCAGATGTACTTTGTGGTTCGGACTGCTTTTTTTTCCTTTTGCTCAAGTGATGAAATGTGCTTGCGCATTTCATTTCTTGAGTCCAAAAAATAAGAGTTGAGCCCCTTGGGCCCTTGAGTTTTAAATTTAAATTTTGTTTCTCCAAAAACGGACATTTTTGGGGTGTTTTTGCAAAAATGGGCGTTTTTGCGCTTTTTTGCAAAAACTGCTGTTTTTCACTGCATTTTGCGGGATCGCAAAATCGCTATAAACTGGAGGGTCTGACTAAAACAAGCGCACCTCAATACAGGAGAAGACATATGTAAAAGTGCCCCAAAGATACCTCAGCCAGAACATGACACGAACAATAAAATACTGAATTGGTCCATGACTAAAGGATTGATACCGATCTACATCACACAGGAATAGACACCAGCACTGCAATACAAAAAGGCTACTCACACTGTGGGATTAAAACAAACACCTCAACCAGGACAAACCACTTGTACTAAAATATTGAAATGCATCCTTCAGTGCAAGAATGACGTGAGCACACCTCACACAGGACACTGCCACTGCAATATGGAAAAGTAATCCTCAGTAGGACTGACAAGTGCAACGTATAGATAACTACTGAAAGGTGACCAGTGCAACAATACAAAAACAAGTACCATCAAATGCTACTGCTGCAAAAAACAATAGTGATGACGGCTGTGGGTATGGTGTGAAAAAAAGCACCTCACTGAGGACAGGGCACCATCACTAAAATACTGTACTATGTCTGTCATTGCAAGAGTGAGACAAGTGTGCCTGATGCAGGAAACACATTTGTATTAGCCCTACAGTGAAAGTACCCTTTTATATCGAAATGGTAGTGACTTGTCTAATGCTAGATGCTTGACAGTCCAATGGTGAGTGTGCGGATACTGAAAAAGTACCGTCATTGCAGGTTCAAAACAAGTGAGCCTAAATAAGGAAACATCCACCCTGACACCAACAAAGAGACTTGTACACATGTTGCTTCTTCTTTCCTTCTATTGCCTCACGTGGTGGCCCTTGTTCTAGAAAGACTTGTTAATTAGCTGTGCAGTTTAGGGGGCTCCATGTGTTAAAATTGCAGCAGAAATTGCTGTGGTTACAAAATATTACGGCAAAAATGCTGTGGTTTTGCCGTCGCAATCCATATAAAGGAGGCGGGGGAGACACCCGCAAACCCTGGACCCATTATATCATTTAAGAGGAGTGGGGGACACCCCTGCAACCTCCGCTCCCCTTAAATGGTATAACGGGGTTCACCTTTACCGGGTCAAACAACTGCATTTTTGCAGCGATTTTTTGCATAGGCGACATTTTTGCCACAATTTTATCACTGCATACCGTTTAGGAATGGGAGGTAAGAGTGGTAAAGAGGGTTCATTTTCAAAAGTCTGCTCTAAAATGCAGCATTTTAACCCATTATTTCAAAATAAATCACGGGGGAGAAGCCCTCCTCCCACGAACCTCCTTCGGTGCATCGGGCTCCCTCACTACACTCAGTTGCTATGTCAATCTGAGGGAAATATTTATGCCCCTCCACTTGAAAATTGTACCACCCGCCCCTCGACCTAGGACTGTGCAGGGAGCTGGGTGGGGGATGCCCAGGGAAAGTGGTGGAGCAGGATGGGGGGAGCCATGGGCTAGTGGTGGGAGTAGGATGGGGAGAGCCCAGGGACTGGGCAGAGAAAGTCCAGCGACTGTGATGGGAGCAGGTGCAAGGGCCCAGGGACTATACTGGGAGCAGGGTGCGGCGACGGCATGCAGTAGTTCATATCCATTTTGACTTACTGTCCATTTGGCATTTCTGGGGGGGTCTCGGCCTGCCTACATTTTGCTGAGGTGGGCCCATGCCCAAAAGGTTTGAAGACCACTGGTTTAGACTTACGCTCATCTTGCAGTGTCAATTAGGCAAAGAGCCAAGTCTTTAGGGCCTTTCGGAAAGGCCAGTAGGATTCGATTGCTCTCAGTGTAGGAGGGAGTGTGTTCCAATGATGTGCTGCAACTGCAGGGAAGCTGGACCCTCCTCCTTTCACTAGTTTGACCAAGGGAGGGACAATGAGGTGGGCGTGGATCGGTCTTAATGGTCTAGGTGAGGTGGGTCTCATAATTCTTTGGGACAGGTATTTTGGGACAGTGTTAGTAAGGCATTTATGGGTGATGGAGAGGGTTTTGAAGAGAATTCTTTCCCAGATGGGTAGCCAGTGAGTTTCCTTTCTAGCGGCAGTGATGTGAGCATTTCTGGGAATGTTGAGCGCTGAGTGCAGGGCATTGTTTTGAATCACTTGTAGTCTCTTGATGTTTTGTTTCGAGGTTCCAGAGAACAAGGCGTTGCAGTAATCAAGCCTCGCACCAGTGATTGCTCTGGCGATGGTGAGGCACCTGAGCGGTGTGAGGAAACGTCTGGAAGCGTTAATGAGCTTGGCTTTGTAAGCCGCAGAGGAGGCAAGAGCGTTCACTTGTCTGGTGAGCTTGAGGGAGGCATCCAGATAGACACAGTTTTGACTGAAGTAGAGATGGCAATGCAGATGCTATCAATGGTGAAGGCCGAGTATTGGGGATCTAGTTTTTTTCAGCATGGTCGGAGATCCCACCAGAAGGATCTCCATTATGTCGCTGTTGAGGCAGAGATGATTCATGGACATCCAGGCTTGAATAGTAGCATAAATATTGTTGATTGTGCGGGAATCTGTGACATAGGTGTCGGTGAGTCGGAGGAGGATTTGGGTGTCATTGGTATTGTTGGAATAGGCTATGCCGATGGAATCAAGGATGTCAAAGAGGAGTTTGGTGAAAATGTTGTAGAGGGGTGGAGACACAGGAGCCTTGCGGGACACCACAAGGGGCGGGTATGGGAGGGGTGCTGGCAATGTCTGAGAAGACTCATGCTTCTTCCTTCCAAGAAGGATATCCAGGTTGTGGCCTCTTGTGAGAAGTGAGCAGCTGACTTGAGGTGGTGGCAGAGAGTGTTGTGGTCCACCAGGTCAAACGCAGCAGACAAATCCAGGAGGAATAATAGGGCTAGCTTGTTTTCATCTCTGAAGGCATCCAGCTGTTTTTTTAGGTCCAGCAGTGCCAGTTCAGTTCTGTGACCTGGTCTGAAACCTGATTGGCGCATTCCTAGGATGTGATTGGATTCCAGGAAGGCTTGGATTTGTTTATAGGCTGCCCTGTCGAGGATCTTGAAAAGGAAGGGGACCGTGGTGATGGGGCGGTAGTTGTTGGGATCTGAGGGGTCTAGCAGGGGCTTTTTTAGTAGGGGAGAATCCATGATTCTTTCATGTTGTTTGGGACTTTACCTGAGGAGAAGGAAGAGTTTATGAATTTTGTGATGAATGGGACGAGGGTTTCTGAACAGTCTTTGATGATGTTTGGGGGGCATATGTCACCTCTGCATTTAGAGGCTTTCAGTTTGAGTATTTTGTCTGTTTCTTCTTCTGACACTTCCCTAAAGTGCAAAGGGCACGAGGGTGGGATATTGGCAGCAGGAGCAGGACAGGGGTGTGGGGGAGGGGGGAGAGAGTGATGAGAGTTTGTTTGGACTTTATTTTCTGTTGGAGGGTTGTGATTTTGGCTTGCATAGCTTTTCGGATGCTGTTGCACCAGGACTCATCTTTGGTGATGGAAGGGGGGGGGCAGGAGGTGGAAGGTGTTTCCAAATCTCTGAGGATTCTAAAGACTTCTTGCGAGTTCGAGCAGGCATTGGAGATTCTCGTGTTGTAGCCTGTCGCCTTAGCAGTGCAATAGTATTGAAATCGGTTTTCAGAGCATCAGATGGGTTCTTTCTCCGGGTGGTTTCTGCCTGTCTTTTTTTTGCGCAAGGTGTGTAGGTCCAGGGTGAACCAGGGGT
Organism: Ambystoma mexicanum; assembly: GCF_040938575.1. Classification (NCBI taxonomy): domain Eukaryota; kingdom Metazoa; phylum Chordata; class Amphibia; order Caudata; family Ambystomatidae; genus Ambystoma; species Ambystoma mexicanum. Next base: position 411,382,472 of record NC_090929.1, read on the forward strand.
TGAGGTGACCCACAGGTTTGACTTTCCTAGGCAGTAAGGGGGAATCCATGTTAACGGCATGGGTTAGGGAGTAGATGTGAGCTAGGGTGTCTGGTCTGGTGTATAGAAGTTTTCCGGCAGGAGTGGTGTGAGGAGAGGAGAGATGGATTCTTTAGTTAGTCTGCGGCCGCAATGTGAGAGGGTGAGAGGCAGGGCAGGAGGAGCAGGCGGTAGTAGTTTCATTGGCTGGAGGGGGGGAAGGGCACATGATGCAGGGGCAGGGTAGTATGGCAGCGATTGTGATTCGACTATTCAGGTCTGCTATCCAGTCCAGGGTTCTGCCTTTCGCGTGTGTTGGTGTGGAGACCCTATGTGTGAAGCCGAGATTGGAGACAGAGTTTTCTACTGCCGTAGCAGAGGTGTCAGTGGGGTCATAAAGACCTAGATTCAGGTCGCCCAGAATTATAATCCTGGAAGTGGGTTTGATGTTGTTCCCTGGCATTAGCGGTATGTCTTCCTCGATGGAGACGGAAAGGCCAGGGGGCCGGTATATTACGTGGATGGACACTGTGTCCCTCAGTGAGATGGCTAGTTTGACCGTGAGGAGTTTGAAGTTTACTTTCTTGGGGCTCACGGATGGTCTGATGTTTAAAGAGTCTCTGTATATAAGCGCAATGCCTCCACCTCTGGAGTTTTCTCTGTCCTGTCTATGCAAGGCGTAGCCATTGGGGAATGCGATGGAGAGAGCGGGGCCTGAGGCTTTGTGGAGCCATGTTTCTGTTATGGCTAGCTGGTCTAAGTCTTGGGTGTTGATGAAGACGTCTATGTCCAGGGCGTGGGCGGGAAGTGATCTGGCATTGATGAGGGCCCCCTTAAGCGGTGGGTGGTTCAGTGTGGTGAAAGGGGTACACAGTGAGGCAGCGGGCTTGGTCTGAGGGATGGATGAAGAGTTGGGAGATGTGGGGCGGGAGGCGAGCTGGGTGGGCGCCATGGTGAAGTCTTTAGAGATAGTGTCAATTGGAGGGTCACAGTTGGTGGTTCTAGTGGAGATGTAGTGAGTGAGTTGTGTGGGATCGTGAGTGTGCCACTCAGGGGTGTCTAGGTGCAGGTGGTGATTGTGGTGTATTCTATTGCCTAAGTGAGTATTTCTGAAGTCAGTGTGCGCGGGCTTGGGGGGAGGTGGAGTAGGCATGGCAAGTCTAGGTTTCAGTCTTTTATTCCTCATGGGGCATTAGGTGGCGAGGAGGCGTGGGGCAAGCCAGTGCATTTAGGGGAGAATAGTGGTATAATTGCACTGTTGTTGCTTGTGAAATGCTGCAATGGTATGGGTTTGCAATGGGTTCTCTGGTGTAGTGGGTTTGGGAGGATGGACTTGTGAGGTTAGGAAGGTGTTCCAAAGATAGCTGGTGATGCATTCATCACAATGTTCCATGCAGGCTATGTTTGCACCTCTGTTTTATGGATTCTTTGAGTAGCTGATGTGTGTGCCTTTGTCCTCTGAAATCTCCCAACAGCAAATGTGTGTGCCTCTTAAGTCTCTCAGCTCATGTGTGTTGCTTTACATTTGCGTATAGTATACTATCCCAATCTCACCACCAGGGCTTCTCTGTGTATTTTCAGATCAAAGTACCGGCATTGAAAAGAAATATTTTTAAAAAAAGAGCCAGGAAGAGACACTGCTCAAGTGGCTGCAGTAGTTTCCTCAGAGCCCCTTAATACGACAAGGAACCCTTTGCCTAGGAGGTGTTAATGGCTGCCTTCCCGTTAGCTCTTCGTTCCCAGCTATGGATACTGACATTTTCCCGAATCCTCTCTCTCACTCACACACACTTTGCTGCTGTTGCTCCTTTTCTTGCTCGATTTCACCCCATTTCCCCTCCCCAATATACACGTATTGGTCTTTATAGTTCATGTGCTGTATCGCCTTCCTTCGAGTCTCCCTTTTAAGAACCTTTGAATTGGGAGAAAAAAAAACCAAGAATACTCGCCTCCTCTTTTTGCTATCCTTCAATCCCCTTGCACGTTTCATTTTAGTCCTCCATCATAAGAGTCTACTTCCCATTTTGTCTTCCTCATTCTTATATGCTGGATTCTTCTCTCTCATGCACTCAAACCCTCCAATGACTATTCCTCCTCATCCTTACATGCCATTTTTTTCTGTTTTACTATTTGGATTGTGTTCTTTCTCTTTTCTATCTTTGTTTTTTCATCTCCTTTTCCCTCTTTTCTTCCCTTTCCCTTGATGGGGGAAGAGGAGTGGGCGGGAGAAAACTGCACATGATACCACTGGGCCTCTTGGAATGTTTACATCATATATTAGCGATGATGCCACTCTGTGTGGTGTGGACTGGGGGGGTTTGGGATGAAGAACTTTGTGACTGGTGGAGGCGAAGACTGACTGTGATAGATAGGGAGAGTGTGTGGTGACAATATTAAAACATGATGAAAAAGGGGGTGGGGGTGGGCTAGTGAGAATATTATACATAGGAAAGAATGTGCACTCTGGTCCAGACCTGTAAACTAACGGTCTGCTTTCCAAAAACCTATTATCGCTCACTCGCCCCTCTGGCGAGCAGCACTGGGAATATATATGTACCCTACATTCTACTAGCAACTGACGTGTGCACACCTCCAATTCATTTGCACAGAAGCTGATGCGCACACGTGTCCCTTGAATTGCTCAAGAAGAATGATCTGCCGCCATTTCTTTGCATTATCATAGCAGCTGATTTGTGCACATCTGCCAATTTCATACTGCTATTAGCTGATGCATGCACACCTATCTGCCGCATTTCATTTGCGCATCTTTTCAGTGCACGGATGTGTAACTTGTATCCCGCAAGCTTCCAAAGTGCGGGGAACTTACTATTTTCTTTTACTAGCTACCAGTTTCCATGCATTCCTTACCCTCCTCCCCGCCCCTCCCGCAGCCAGAACACCTGTCCCCTGTATTTGTTAGTAATCCTATGTGCCCACATCTGTCATCTGTTTTCCCCAAGCAGCAAGTGCCTTCATACCGACCCCTTTTAAAGTGGTTGGCAAGTGGTGTTCTTGGTGACTTGGCTGGCTCCCTACTAATTGTTGCCTGCTACCTGCTCCTTAAAGCCCACCTGAAGGTGGGGCTTGGAAACCTGCTGCCTGCTGGGAACCCTACAAAACCAGCCCACAACACGAACGCTGCCGCAAAAGTGGTTGGCAAGTGGTGTTCTTGGTGTTCTTTGGTGTGCTTTGGAGGTCCCATACTCACCTGCTTCTCTGAAAGAAGAAAGAAACCAGCTCCTCTGAATGAAAATAATAAATGTTGTGGTAAATTGGACATTAACAGAACACCCGTGGGCAATGAGGTGCGTGAGCGAGATCAAGGAGAGTCATCAGTGCTTCAAACTAAGATGGCTGTGGCCCAGAAAAGCCCTGCGCTCCCCGTCCCCTCCCACTCTCTGCCCCCGGAATAACATCACACCCAAATGCTGAAACACAAAGCCCCCCTCTAAATCATGAAGGGGAGCCCTTACTTGGGGGCGCAAGGGAGCACGATTCCCCAGGTTGCCTTCCTCCAGGTGCGTGTCCCTGCATCGGGCAGGAGCCCGCTGGGAACAGCGGATCAGCTTTGGGACAGGAGCCGCCTTCGTACGCCTCTCCTCAGCGGCGCAGATTGTCAGTGAGCACCGCCCCCCTTTGCAGCTCTGGAGGAGCCTGGGAGTAGTAGTCCCTCCGCCCATGATGACGTAATAGAACTCAGAAAGGAGTCTATCCAGGAGGTGAACTTGAGGCTACCTGAGGTAGCTTACCACCCCCAAGAGGGGCTACAAAATGACAAATGTGCACCCGCCAATAAAAATAAAACTAACATAAAAACAACGGATTTGAGACATGAAACTCTCCAAAGCCCCTATCAGCAAGTTTTGATGGAGGATGGTGAAGAAAGCATCCAAGACCTCAACCTGTTAGATTGGGAGGACTTGGAAAACGGGGATGTTTTTGAAATTCCATCAAAGGAACCCCTTGAAGGGAGGATTTTCGAGCTCCCCGTTCAGGCGAACAGTGAAAATACACCAACAGTGAATCCACCATCATTCATTTCGCCATTAAGAGGATCCAATTTAGAAAGCTCTGTCAAGAAAAGGCATTCACAGTCCTCAAAGATTTTAAAAGGCAGATCATCAGCTTGGGGATCTCTCTACGCCCCCTCCATCGGGTGACCTGAGCAATTCTAAAGTTGATCATTTCCGCCCTGACTGGAAAAATTGCACGGGAAAAAAGGAGGACACTATCATTTATAAAAGTATAAGATTGCAGCACTTGATTTATTTTAAAATTTGTTTATTTGTTTTTAACATAACATAATAGAGCCATATTGTTGGCTGAGTCATTCAATTTCAAGTCATCAATACTTTAACCAGAGGGCAAAAGGGAGGGGGAAAGAAGAAGGGAGGACGGAAAGAGGGAAAAAGGAGGGGGGTGGAGGATAGAGAAAAGAGATAAGAAAGGGAAAGAGTCAACTCAAACATTAACATGGTAACATTAACTGTCTCCATATCTGATTCTCAGCGTCCAGCTTCAAGAACTTCGGCGTGGGGCGACGTGGAGAAGGGGGGAGAGACTAAGTTTGGCAAATCCGTTAGGTGTTTAGGGGCACTCTTCCTTGTCTTCGTGTTCCTGTAGTTCAGCCTGTTCCAATCCATGTTGCTCATGGGGGCTTGTCGTCCGAGGGGTAGAGTACAGTTCTAATTATTTCCTTCCATGCTTCCAGTGTGGCGCTCAATTCTTCAGTGGATCAGGGCAACACTGTCTTCCCACGCCAGTGTCTCTGCATTAATCCATCTAATAATTTTGTTGCGCCAGGCGTCATGTCTGGGCCCCGCTGGCTTTCTCCAGGACATAGCTATGTTTCTCTTCGCCACCATGCACAGTAAGTCCATTAACTTGACCTGATGTTTGAGTTTGGTCAGTCTAGGATATGTTCCCAAAAGGCATTCTTCAGGGGTACATCTATAGTTGGAGGTGCCCGTTTCTTCGTATGTCCATTTGACCTTTGCCCATAGAGATTGCACTGTGTTGCACTCCCAAAACATATGTATGAGGTCTGTTTTATCTGTATTACACCATGGGCAATTGGGGCTCGTGCTTTTGCTAAATGTCATTAGTCTGTAAGGGGTGAGGTAAGTCCGGTGTAATACGTTTAGTTGTATAAAGCGAAATCTGTGGTTCCTCGATACGGCCTTAGGAAATGTTAGCGCTCGGCTCCATTCTCCTTCCGACAGTTCATGGCCAATGTCCTTTTCCCATTTGATTTTCAAGTTTGCTCCTTTCGGGTTGTGGTTGTCATTGAGGTGTCCATACATGTAGGAAACCAGCTTCTGCCCCTCGCTCAAGTTATATAGTAGAGTTGTGAATGGGTCCGACTCGGGTTCTTCTGGCCAGGTGTCCCACTTGTGTCTCGCTATCTTGCGTATATTACGATACCATATGTATTGGCTAGCGGGTATTCCATCAGTGCTCTGCAGCGAGCTGAACTCTTTGAAGGAGTCCTCTTCGTATAGGTCTCCCCATGTGTACACCCCCTTCTTCTCCCAGACCCTGAGGTGTAACAAGTCTGAGTCTGTTCTGCACAGGTCCCAGATCATCGGTATGTCTGGGGAGTATAAGTGCTTTAAATGTCGTAGTGATTTCCCCCTTTGCCAGATTTTTCTCCCTAGGGCGACTATGAAGGGTGCATTTTTCAGTAGATGATTTGGCGCCCAAATATGTTCTTTCAGTTGTAGTGGGGAGATCTGGGATCGTAGTAGGGGCGTCTCAGAAGTAGCCTCGTCAGCTAGCCATTTGGACACAAAGCTGAGCTGAGCTGCTAAATAGTATTTTTCAAAGTGCGGGAGCTGAATTCTGTCTTGGGAGTATTGCAAAACTAATGTGGAGTGAGCTATTTTGTGTCTGCCCTGTCCCCAGATGAATTTGCGAATCATTGCCTCTAGTAGGTGGAAGAATGGGCTCGTAATATAATATTGTACATTTTGAGATCTATATAGGAGCCTAGGGAGAACAATTTTGGTTATCAAAATTCTCCCCATTGCTGACAGTGGGAGTTTCGCCCAGAAGGCCATCGATCTGCGCAATGTAGGGATTACTGCACTTGTGTTGTGTTCGTGCATTAATTGAGGAGTGTGCATGATCTGGATACCTAAATAGCGGAACATAGTGGTCTGCCACTCTATCCCTAGCGTTGGGAGCTCCTTCGGGTGTCTGCCACTAAGGCCTGCTAAAGGGAATAAACAGGACTTAGCCTTGCTGAATTGTATGCCTGATACTTTGGAAAAGTTATTGAGAACTTCCAGCATAGTTGGGACGTTAAGGTGTGGGTCTCTAACGTACAGGAGAACATCATCCGCATAAAGTGAGATAATGTGGTCCATTTCCCCCAGCCTTATTCCAGCATCAAAAAATTGTTTCCAAAAATAGATGGCTAGGGGTTCTAGTCCCAATATGTAAAGCATGGGGGACAACGGGCAGCCCTGTCGGGTACCTCTGGATATCTCCCACACCTCTGACACGTGTCTCCCAGTTTTCACCCGTGCTCTCGGGTCAGTATAAAGTATACAGATCCATCTAATAAACTTCGGGCCAAATCCAAATTCCCCCAGGACAGCCAGTAGCCACTCCCAGAATATTGAATCAAACGCCTTAATGGCATCGAGCGATAATAAGGCATAGGGTTCGGTGCTCGTGTCTGTTTGCTTAATGATGTGTTGAAGTCTGCGCAAGTTTATGGTCGTATTCTGACCTGGGACAAACCCATTTTGATCTGAGTGCACAATATCCCCCATCAGCCTAAACAGTCTCTGAGCTAAGATTGTGGTTAGTAGTTTAACATCATAGTTGAGCATGGCTAACAGGCGATATGAGTCGCAGTGCTCGGCCGGCTTATTTGGTTTGAGTATTGGTATCACTAGGGTTTCCCTCATGCTATCAGGCAAGATAGCCCGTTCAAATATTTCTTGGAAAACCTTGTGTAAGAGTGGTACCAAAGAGGAGCTATAGGTTTTATAAAATTCTGAGGGTAATCCATCACTTCGGGGGGCCTTGCACGTGGCTTGTGACTTCATCGCTTCAGCGATATCATCTATATTAATGTCCGCTTCTAAGGTTTCTGCTTGTTCTGGAGAGAGCCTGGGCAACCCAATCTCTTCTAAGGTTTCTGTAATACAGTCTCCCAATACTTCCATCTCATGAGAATATAAATGTTTGTAATAATTCTTAAAATGATCATTTATGCCTTGTTGGGTCTGGTGTACATTGCTCTGCTCATCTTGTATTGAAGTGATAGGATGTCTAGGGTGTTCCTTTCTGCAGAGCCAGGCCAAGAGCCTGCTGGGTCTATCTGCTTCTGTATGTGCTCGGTTTGTTCTAGTAATGAAATCGAACTTGGCGAGTCTGTTCCAAGCGTTCGAGCACTCCTCGCGGAGCGATTTAAGCTTGTCTTCATGACATAGTGGGTCGGTGGGATAAATGCGGAGCCTCTCAATCTCTGCTTCCCCCTTTGATAGTTCTTCACATAACAACCTTCTGATACCACCCGCCTTTGATAAGATCGTCCCTCTGGTCACTACCTTCAGGGCCTCCCACACTATGCTCAGCTGGTCTACGCTGCCTCTGTTTAGCTCTACGTAGACATCAATCTTGTCCTGCAATTCCTCTCTAAATGCTTGATCTTTCAAGGCCTCTAGCGGCATTCGCCACATAGGAATGGGGGGTCTGGGACCAGTGTGATTCCACTCTACTATTAAGGGAGAGTGGTCTGAGATTGTCCTCCCTAGGTACTCTGCCTCATCCATCTGGGATAAGTGTTCCCTGCCTACAAAGATGTAGTCTAGCCTCGTGTGGAGGCCATGTGGGGGCGAGAAGTACGAGTAATTACGAGTGTGAGGGTGGAGCTCCCTCCATATGTCCGCCAAATCTAGTCTGTCCGTCAGCATGTTCAATGCCGTTGTGGCTGCCATAGTGGTGGTAGGTGGTGGTAATGACCTATCCAGGAGAAGGTTGTGTACACAATTAAAATCTCCACCCCAAATGAAAAGGCAATTTCTATGTTGTGTGGTTTTATCGTACATCGAGGCTAAGCGGGACGGGATATTATTATTGGGCAAGTAAGAGTTCACTATACAGAGCTCTTGTTGTTCCATGTGACCCCATAAGATCACATATCTGCCTTCTGGGTCAATTGCAGATTTAACTGATCGAAAGGGGAGTTGGGGGTGGATCCAGGTATATACCCCTCTAGCGAACTTTGAGTTAAGTAGTCCCAAATTCCTGTCCATCCCAGTGTTCCTGGAGTTTAGCCATGGGACGTCGCAGTGCGTTTCCTGTAAAAGCGTTATTCCCACCTTTTTCCTGTATAGATATGATTTAATTCTGTTCCTTCGGAGATAGGTACCAAGGCCCGTCACGATCCATGTAATTATTTTAACCCTCCCCGCCATGTTATTATGGGGTGGGTGTCACCAATTGCATTGTCCTGCGGGGAAGATGCCCGCGCTGTGCCCCCATCCCCAGCCATCGTCCCTGCTTCCGTGTCAGTATATATTGGAGACTTACCAACTAGTGTAACTGTCATTCGAGCGAAAGAATTAACTAAAACTTGTAACTGTAAACTGCCCCCAGCAGTTGCTTCCAACTTGCAGTGCTCAGGGGTTCCCGAGCCTTCTGGGCCGCTCCAGGCCTTCCGGTGCGGGTAGTGCGTAGGCATACGGCCTATACTGTCCATGAGGGGAGGTGTCAGCAGTGCGGTTGCGCGTGGTCCGTCCTGCTCCTGCCCAGCATTGCTATATTCAGGATGAGGTCCCTTGCTTTATCTAATCGGGCAACCAATTTGTAGGATGAGACCTTCTGTTGGCATTCGTGTTCTCATCATTCGTTTCACTTCTGTCTGCTTTTTGGTGGTTCTTCTTCACTCTCTGCTAAGTTATTGTGTTCGAGCCACATGTTTGCTGCAGCGGGAGAATCTAGGAAGATTGTCTTTCCTTTGTATATGACCTTAAGGCGAGATCGGTAGAGCAGCATGTATCTGATGCCGAGTGTGCGCAGCCTGGCCTTCACTGGTATGAAGGAATTCCTGGCCCGTTGGAACATGGGAGTGTAGTCAGGGTATATGACTATCTTGGAGTCCTGCCTCCTGATTTCTCCACCCTCTCTGGAGTGGCGCAATATTGTTTCCCTATCGCGGAAATTTAAACTTTTCGCTTTTATCGGACATGGGTGTGACCCCGGAGGGGGGCGCCTCTGGAGAGATCTGTGGGCACGTTCCACCGAAAACCCTTGGGAGAGCTTTCCCGCCCCTATTTCTTGCAGGAGCAGTGTTTCTATAAAGTCTGTTGGGTCAGGTCCCTCCATGTCCTCCGGAACTCCCAAAATCCTGACGTTGTTGCGCCGTGCGCGTCCCTCCGCATCCTCGGATCTCACCTCCAGCCTTGCTACCTTCAGTTCTAGGTCCAGAACCTTTGTTTTCAGGTCCGAAGTGCTCGCTACATTGTCTTGCAGGGCAGCTTCGTTCGTGTTTACTATCTCCGTTAGGTTGCGGGCATCCTGGCGCATAAGCTGCATGTCTGCCCTCATTTCTTCTATTATGGTTTCAATGGAGGTGCGTAGCGATGCAATGGCTTGTAGGTCTGCAGTGTCATTGGGGACTGTTTCCAGCGGCGCTGCATCAGCTATAGGCTCCTGTTGTGGCGGTTGCCTTGGCCTGACCGTCGTGTAGGAATCCATGGTGGAGGTTAGTTTTGCTTTTCCTTTAGGTGGAGACATCCCTGTCCACAGTTCTAGTATGCTACTTTTGTCATGCAAGAAATCACGTAGTGGTTCTCAATTTGTGGGTGTTACAGGTCGTGCGGGAGACCTGTTAGTTCATAGGCGTTACACTGTGTGTGGCTGCTAGTGGTCTCTAGGCCAATTTTTGTATCAAGCTGCTTAGGAATCCTGGTGATTGTGTGTACACAGCCCTTGAGTGAGACTCATGGAGTACTCTGTCTCATGCAAAAATAAATGGGGCCTGGGGCTTGTTTCCGCTGCTATGTTTATATGTTGTCCTGGGATGTACTCGTGAGGTAAGGTCCTGCGGGCCTCCCTCTCGGTTTGCGATGATCAGGGGATCCGGTGCGGTGTTGCCTGCATGTCAGCCCACGTAGCAGTATTTTTCCCTACTGGGGTCTGGGAGGCAGGAATTGCAGCCTGTCCCTCCCCAGGGTCTGTTTGTAAATGTGTCCGTGGGCAGGGGGGAGGGGCCTGAGTCCGGGACTCACCCTTCTCCGCGGCAGGCCTCCGCAATCGCTGCAGTCCGCGCTCCTTTCCCCAGCGCCGGGCTTCTCTCCTGCGCCTTCTCAGATACAGTATGAAGGGGATCACATTGGTCACATTGATGTGCCTCCCATCTCGCGCCGGCAGCACCGCTGCTTCTTGCTCCGGCCGGGACCTTCCTTGGGTGTTGTTTAAGGAAGGGGGAAGGCCACGTCCACGGCTCCCCGTCCGCCCGCTCCAGGGGTCTGCCTCCTCCTCCCGACTCAGGTCGCCCCGCGGAGTCAGCTTCCTGCGGGGGCGTGGGCTGCGCTACCAGGTCACCAGTGGATCAGGGGCAAGTCGGCACCTCTCTGCAGATAGTGCGAGGGAGGAAATGTGGGGGGTTCTGCGTTGATTTGTCAGATTCCTAGGTTCTCGTTGTCTGGGAGCTCCAGTCCCCATGCCCCACAGGTGCCGCGGGCGCCGCCATCTTGCAGGGCCGAGGGGCGCCTCTTCTCTGGCCCAGTTTTCGGGCTTGCCGGGCTCGGTTTTTCTTGGGAGTGGCTTCCGGTTATGGGGAAGAGGTTCCTCTTTCTGCAAGCCTTATTTCAGGTATGTATGGAGTTATTCGCTCAGCACGATTTCGCCCGTAGCAGGATCACGGGCAGGAGCTCCTCAAGCACATGTCTTCACGGCATGCTCGCTGGTCACACACCCCCCCCCCCCCCCCCCCGGAGATTGCAGCACTTGATAAGGCTCCTACAAAGATGGGCAATTTCCCGACCTCTCGGAATAAGAGCATTCAAACCCCCAAAAAAATGAACGATACCTCTGCAACTATTGCGGCTAGGTCGGAAGACTAGCAATTTGCTAAATGGGAGGTGATCTACCGAAAGGACCGGATGGAAACCTCTTCCCAATACAGTAATTGCAGCCCTCACAATCACAATGGCCCCATTCGTGAAATTATATGAATCAGTCAACGATTCTATGCAAGATCTACTAAGGGCTAAATTGAAATCTCATGAACAAATCGCCACTCTGGAGCGATTCTCATCAATCGAGAGTAGGCTCAACTACGAAGCAGATCAATCTCGGATATGGCAAAACCGACTTGGAGACCTAGCACGAAGTGAATCTAATGGTCAATCTCTACTTATGGAAGCGATCCTTGAAGAGGATGAGGAACTTTCACCATCTGAATCTGGACACTAACAAGAACAATTGACATCTTTGCATTCCCAATGACCCTCCTGGGGGCCATCACACAGAGAGAGAGAAAAGAAACGTCAAAGCAAAGCGCAGCTGGCCAACAGACACTGCCTAAAAAAAGGGGGCAGTTGACCAAGAATAAAAGGGAACATTTTTCAATTTTTGAAGAAAACACATTCTATCCCATTTGGGGAACAGAAATGCAAGTGAGACAGCAGCTGTCACACTTAATGTTTTGTTTTTTTAAGTATTGCATGAGTCAGTAGGGTCAGTAAAGACCCTCTAAAGCAGTGGCACCCCTCATGCACGTATTTAAAGTGGGTGCATAGAGTGGCCTACAATTTCTGCACATTTAAAAGCGCCTCTTGCTTTTCAATTTGGGGTGCGCTTTTAAATGCGCAGAAACGCCAGTTGACCAAGAATCAAAAGAGTACAGCCCCTCAAGGTGTCAGAAATCAGACACAGAAAGAACAAAACAAATGAGTGGGGCCCCAGCAACAAGGATTGACGGTGAAATCCCCTCGAATACTAGCTTTTCAATGGAGGATTGGGACATGCCCAACCACAGGATACTAGACCCGAATAAAAAAGGGGTAAGAAATCCAAAAACTTAACTGGACCTCGAAAGCAGCATGGCTCAAGGGCCTTCTTAAGAAATATAAGGACCCCACCAAATCTCGAGACAACTCAATCCGCTAAAAGATCAAGACAAGAACTGGCCCTTATAGGAGGACTACAAGACGAAAAAAAGCATTCCACACTGCCACAAATTGTAATGGTCACGGGAGACTCTTTTACATCAGATGTCTGCCCGAGTGACCTAATTGAAGTTATGCAAGACAAAGATGAAGAAAATAATGGGACAGTTTTAATTCAGCGGAGTGGGAACAAATGGATGATCCAGTGAACCGAAGGCTAACGCCAAGGCCCGAAGAGCGGCCGTCGGATGTGCATGATGCTAAACAAGCACCGATGAACAAACAAGGAAAAGCCACAAAGAGTGGCACCCTCCCAAACCATCCAAAAGATGAAATCGCGGACGCCAAGGAGCCATTTTTAACACTACATGATAAAATAAAAAAGTGCTCAAAAAGTGAAATCCCAAAAGTCAAGGATGTCACATTTAAACCCAATGATAAGAAAAAGTCGGAGGAATCAGAAAGATTAATCCTTTGAAGCAGAAAGCCGACAATAGAAGTGGAAAGGTGCTAAAATTACAATTGGAAAATACTTTGAGGAGTGCGAATGGGTTTAGCTTAAATCGAGAAACTGTGATGACTACATTCTGGCAGATCCCAATGCTTAGATTCCTGTCCTCAAACAATATTACTATTGTGGAATTTCCGAACGAAAAAAGAATGGACTTAGTAATCCTTCACGTGAGGACAGAAATGATAAAAGAAACGTTACTAGAAATGAAAGTAAAGCTACAGAATTTGGGATATGAGTTGTTGGAGTGGATAAAAGAGAAAAGCTCAGTCGATTCTGTGCAAATTAAGGAAGGAAATACGATCACAAAAAAACAGAGTGACCAGAAAATAACTCCTAAAGCTCCAGGAAAAACTCAAGTCCTGGATGATTGTCAAAATAACAAACATCAGCGAGTACACCAAGCGGAAAGTAAGGAGATCAAGGGGATTCCAGTGAAAGAAAAAAGGTGAACTCAAGAAAAGACCATCGGGCGTATAATGAGAAAAAAAAATAAGAGGATTCGACTCACCTTCCCTCTAGATCTGAAGGAAAGAAATATAGGTTCACGATCGACAATTCCAGCATGACGAGCCAACTAAAATGAAGTCAAGGAAAACCCTCACCTATGGAGATGATTGGGCGTGGATGGCCGAAGCCCTAGTAGCCAAAAAAAAGCAATAGACCTCCGTAAAGAGCCAGGAAACAAGTCTGTGTATTGCCTCCTGGAACACCCGGGGCTTTAGGCATCTGTTTTCTGGCGCTGACAATTTTCTGGGCACATATGAAATAATTTGTCTACAAGAGACTTGGTTAGGAGAAAAACCAATATTTGGGGGCTACGAAGTCTGACAAACCCAGCAAAAAAGGGAATTTCCGGTCGTCCTGTTGCAGGCTTGTTAACGATGATTAAACTGACCAAAGGAATTCGGGTAATTGAACACCTAACCCGAAGCCCCTTCATACAAGTGCTAAAAATGAAATTAATGCTAGAAGCAAGGGACATCACCATCCTCCTAATCAATGTCTATTGGAGTGAAAATAAAGGACTGAATAGTAATTCCAGAGAGAAAATCGAAAGCATAATTGATAAATCCATGATCGAAGATCCGGGCCAATCTATTGTCCTATGTGGCGATTTAAACATCAAACTTCTGAAGAACAAAGGAAAAAGCGAGACTCTGATCGCTTTGGGCGAGAAAGAACAGATTTGGAAGCACTTAATGGAAGGCCGATCCATGAATATTCTTACTGGAGTTACTAAAGGTGATCCGAGAGGTGCATATACCTGGTTGTGTGCAAGAACCAGTGCATGTTTGGAATGTTGTTTTGTTTCTAATAATCTATGGGACTGTATCAAAACGTTTGAAGTAAAGAAACAACTCAGCAGCAATCATGCACTCCTCAGTACAGAAATAATTTTCGTGGGGAAGGCGCAAGAGAAACTCAAAACAACCCCCAATGAAGTATGTTGGAGGCACAACCGAGTCAGAATTAATTAAAGGAATTTAGTCGACTTAATCAAGGGGTATAAGAGGCAAGCATCAGAAAAACCAGATGTTAATTATGGATGGCTCTTGATGGACTATCAAATTAAAACACAAAGAAGATACACTTACAATACAACTTTGGTTGAAAAGAGAAAAGAACACCGAGCATGATTGAGACTCCTTCGGAAAGAACCTCCCCAGGAAATCAGGAAGCATTAAGAAAACGCAAACAGACCTATATAAATTGGCTCAAGATGACAAGAGCGAGCAGATTGCAACTAGACGGAGAGGAAAAGCTTGTGGCCATCAACTCTTGTAATCCAAGACACCTTTGGGATGTAATCAATAACCGCAAGGACTTTCAATCTGCAGTCGGGACAAATCAAGTACCAGAAGACACTTGCGTTAGGCATTATACCTCCCTTTTTGCCAAGACGGAGAGCACGGCCGATCGAACTAAGCTAACAACCAATCAATCCTGGTCGATAAAATTTGACCGCACACAAATATATAAGATGATTGGCATCTCCAACCAAATTCTAAAAGAAAACAAGGACAAATTGGCAGATGTCATCTAGTTACTATTTGAACAAATAGTAAAAACCAAAACACTTCCATCAACATGGAAAGAAGCCATTGTGTTGCCTTTTTATAAAAAGGGAGACTGTAGTGACCCCAAGAATTACAGGCCCATAGCGGTTCTGGACTCAATAGGGAAGTTATTTGCCTCGTTGCTACTACACGACTTGAAGAAATGGGCCCTCCAAGAGAATATCTTAGATAAGAGACAATCTGCCTTCATGAGTGGAGTGGGTACCTCCTTAAATCTATTCATCCTGAACTTGCTGAAAGCAAAAAGGCACTCGAAACAAAGACCAAAGTATATTTGGGGTTTATTGACCTCGAACAGGCTTTCGAGAAGGACTTAAGAAGCTGGAGAAATGGGGGTTGCCCGACTGACATTCTGGAAGCAATTCAAGCCTTATATTCGGAGACATCTATCCAAATCCAACTTACCAGAGATGGCACTCTTACTAAGAAAATAAGAACATTTTGGGGAATCAAGCAAGGATGTGCACTTGGGCCTTTCTTGTTTGTGCTCTATCTGGCGGATATGATAGGTTCACAAAATCAAATTAGAGCCTTTCCTCCAACAATAGAAGACGACACAATTCCAAGGATATTGTATGCAGACGATTTAGTTTTCGTTGATTTAACTCCAATCGGACTGCAACAAAGGCTGAATGCATTTAAAACATACCTGGATAAGAATGACATGAAAATCAATGTCAATAAGTCAAAGATATTGATTATGCAATCAGCCCAAGGAACCAACAAAAAAAAAGAGGGGCTACCTTCACATGGAAAATAGAAGAATCGCCAGTTGGAATCAGTTGATTCGATCCTCTTTCTAGGAATTTGTATTAATATAAAACATTAATGAATAGGGTCATTATCTACTGATCAAGGAAAAACTCAAAACTGACAAACCAAGGAAGAGCATTTTATCGTCGATTTGGCATCTATTCCCTGAAACCAGTCACCATCTTTTTTAAGCAAAAAGTAACGCCGGTGATAACTTGTGGAGTAGAAGCACTCCTAACTCTGTCCTAGAAAACCTGGAATATTTGTGAATCTTTCTTCTGCAGAAAGATCCTAAGACTTCCAAACGCTGTTCCTGCAGCAGTTATATGATACGAGTTAAGACTGCAATCCTTATCGTCAATTGTACGCTGGAAGGATTTATCAATGTTCCGGAAATGTATCATTGATAATCTCCCAGGGCCCTTTCAGATACTTAAAGGGATGGCAGCAAACAACAAAAATAAAAATCTCGCAAGATGGAAAGATCGATGGAAAGAGTGCCTGGAAACCCTGCGACACTCTAAAGAATAATCCAAACAAGGTTAAAAAGGCAATCTTGAAAAGGATTGGCTAGAGACTATTGAATTAAAACATCAGAGTAAGATGTGTCTGAATATCATCTGGGAACGTCATAGGTTCAATGAACTGCCTGGTTAACTGATAAAATTTCCCTCGCCACACTTTAGAGACTTGTTGTTGAGATGCAGGTTAAATATCCTCCCATCAAAGGAACTATTTCTGGCTAGAAAACTGATAAAGGCCCATGAAGCGGTTTGTCGTTTTTGTGAAGACCCAGAGACGATTGAAAATAAACATCTGTTGCTACTTTGTCCGAAATTAACTGATGAGAGATGTACGGCTCTGCAGTTCGTACAGTCGGAGCTCGATCGATATGGAGAACACCTCACCTGGGAGAGAATTCCGGCGGCTACGAAAATAGGACAATTGACGCTCTAAAATTTCTTGAGAAACTGCTGATAGTAGATAATGTCATTTTGTAAATAAGGAAAAGTCAGTTCAGTGTTGCTTTCATCGATGAACTTATGTTTAAAGGTTTAAACCAGACATGGACTCCCTGCTTACTGTGCTCAGAGAGGCACAGCTCCACCTCACTGATGTTGGGCCTCATCAGTGAGGTGGAGCTTTGCCAAGGCTGAAACATGTGTATGGGGTTGCTGTTGGTACTCTTGTTCAGAAGGGAATTGCCATGGCATTTCGGTGCTGGACTGCCCATGTTGGCGGGACAAAGACTGATATGCAAATTATTATTTCCCGTCTGTGAAAGGTACAGTGAGCAAAAAACAGATGGCTGCGAATTCTCAAAGGGGTTAATAACCACTCAGCAGGTTATCATGCCGTGTTCTTTCGAGAGAGGGGTGCCTGCTACCTTCTTTGTATTTTTGGAAGGAACTTGGGGTTGGTCACTCTAAGTTACCTGGGGGCAACCAGACATGGACTCCCTGCTCAGTGTGCTCAGAGAGGCACAGCTCCACCTCACTGATGAGGCCCAACAAGGCTGAAACACGTGTATGGGGTTGCTGTTGGTACTCTTGTTCAGAAGGGAATTGCCATGGCATTTCGGTGCTGGACTGCCCATGTGGGCGGGACAAAGACTGATATGCAAATGGTTATTTCCCATCTGTGAAAGGTACAGTGAGCCAAAAGCAGATGGCTGTGAACTCTCAAAGTGGTTAATAACCACTGAACAGGTTATCATGCCGTGTTCTTTCAAGAGAGGGGCGCCTGCTACCATGTTTGTATGTTTAAAGGTTGGAATGTATACAACCATTAAAACAATTTTTTCAAAAAATGTATTTTATTAACAGAAGGTGCACGCACACGTGTCTCCTAAATCCCCACGTAGCTGGGTGCCCAGTCCATTCCCTGTGCTCTCAAAACCGTCAATATAGCCTGTCCATTATAGTGAGATTTAGGTAATGACTGCATTGACACCCACGGTGCATCTATGTACGAGTACCCATCACTGTAAGCACGTTCCAAATTGAGGAGGGGTTCTAACAGCAGATGTGGCCTAAGTGCTAGATACGGCATAAACAATGCTGGGTTTGATTTAAAGGGGGCCCTGCCCCAACCAATAAATCAGGAGACTGTGCAAACATTGTATTTCGGGTCACTCAGCAATGCTCTCAAATGGTCTTGTTTGCACCCAGTCTGCATACTTATGAGAAAAGGGACGCCTGGCACCAATGTTGGTCAAAGAGCATTTTGAGACCATGAGAACGACCCCAGTTTAATTTTTTTTTAACAAATATGCATTTGGCAGAGATCAAACCATGCAACCCTTCTAGGTACATGATGCTAATGTCATCTGTCACAGCACTCAGCTTAACAGGAACATGTCTGCAAAGTACGAACATACTCATTTGGACAACCGCGGGTGAGAGGTGTGGGGGTCTCCTGCTTCAGGAGAAGACTATCAGCTTCTCGTTTCCCCAGGTCCATTGCTTTCACAGCTTGTCAATGGACCGTGGGTCTCCTGAAGCCCCCACGACGGAAAAATCCTTATTAGTGAGGGGCAGAGAGAGCTGCAATAGGCCTCGGCTCGAAAGCAGTTTTTGGAAATTACCAGGGAGCCCCATAACACTTAAAGCCCTGTGCCCACCTTTCATGCCAACTGAGACAGTTTTGTCATTCATTACTATTTTAACGCTAATCAGACTGCGCTCACGTTATAAACTCTACATCCAAAGTTATCCTCTTAAGCACCCTCACTCTTCTGAAAACCTCTCCGTTAGCCCCATGTTATCTGATCACAGCTGTCCTCACCCAGACACAACCCTGTTCTATTATATTGGCTCCCTCTTCCTAATATAGCCCGAGCCCACTACCCAAGTCTTCCTTTATCTTCTATGCCTTGCTTCCGATACACCACCACTTCTCCCCACCCGCTTACCAGTTCCTCGGGGGCACGACCCCCTCGCTCCCCACAACACCCACACCCGGACCCGGACTCCCCACAGCAAGCCATCTCCACCGCTACCACTGACACCGCATGTGACGTCACGTGAGCCTAGGAGTCACGTGACCAAGCAAGGGTTTCGGAGATCATGCTCATTGCCGGAGCTAGTGTATAGGCAGAGAAGAAGGACCACAGAGGATACACGATACAAGCGAAGGCTGCTGGCATTACAGTCAGCGATGCAGAGGAAAAGACAATTTTGGCAGCAATTTAAAATGGCGGCCATCTTTGATAGAGCAGACGAATTCAAAGTAGCTGTCTAGCCTTGTGTATTGTATCTGTAGCCACGCCCAATGTCGAATCCACGTGCCAGCTGGTGAACCCGTTGCCCTGTCTCATA
The DNA here is from genome assembly GCF_040938575.1 of Ambystoma mexicanum. NCBI lineage: Eukaryota > Metazoa > Chordata > Amphibia > Caudata > Ambystomatidae > Ambystoma > Ambystoma mexicanum. The sequence goes on from NC_090929.1 coordinate 411,401,286, forward strand.
CCACACGACTCGGGTGACTGAGGAGTCTAAATCTGAGATCAAGGAGGCGTGGTGAGAGGAGAAGAAGGATGGGAAGATGTGAGTGGGAGGAGAGTAGAGCGCGTGGAGCTAGCGGTTGAGCCGGTGTCGAGAGTGAAAGCCAAAGGTCCAACAGGTAAGTGTGGGAAAGGGGAATTAACATAACGCTTCCCACAAGGACGTTCGTCACGTTTCTTAATTAATTCCCTGTATTACTGTAACACACCACTTCCATCCCCTCACACTCTCTAGATAGCTTCGCCTACTTGTACATACACTCTATAGCTCTGACACCCTTCATAAGCCCTCCTGCAGAATCGCCAATTTTCCTGCAGAATACTCATGTCGACCAGTGGTCGAAGTGTACGAAAAGAAGTAGTGGAACTATGTTCCCTACTGGACCGCCTGCTTCTGCTCCCCACAAGCCCATAAACACATGAGCCCAGTGGGGTCTCCAAGAGTCAAATTTAGTGTGGAGGGTACAGATGGGACCACAGACAAAAGTAGAGGGGCTGCTTATAAAAGTGCAATGCGTATGCTTTTCCCAAATTGACCCAACAAGCAAAGTAGTCCAAAAGTGGCCCCGGGAGATAAAAATCGTGCATTTATACAGTAATCAATTCTGTTGTATATATCTTGATGTTAACGATGTTGTCTGATCCTATATCGATATGTAAATATCTCCAAAACTCTACATATCGCCCTGCACACACGCAGCACCAGTTAGTTCACTCCTGGTTTTGACCTTCATGGGCAATTTGTTCATATGTTGCCTAGTCATTGGCTGATAATGGACACCTGTCATTTTATGCACTTTGAAATTATAGTGTCCCGATCTCAACTGCTGTAGGTGGTCTTTCACAAGTGTGCCATTAATACCCACATTTCGCAATGCCTTTTTGTGCCTCTCACATCGGACTCCTGGCACTTTTCTGGAAGGTCTGTGCAGATCGCAATTGGGGCTGTGGGTTCCTTTCTCAGCAATGTCTTTGTGTGGACATTATATAGTGCAAAGGTAGCAAGAGCACGAGAATATCCAGAGCGGGCATGTCAACTAGAGGAGCACAGTGTGTGGCAGTGTACACGCTATAACAGCGGTCAACCAGTGACAAGATATGATCCTTTAAAGCTGTGTCTGCTGCAGAGATGGAGCCACTCTAATGTCTCGAGGGCAGTGTGTCCCTTTCAGGCCAGAAGAAAGAAACAGGCACAGCAAAGAGTGAAAACACGCAAGTGATGGCTGGGGAAAAAGGAGGACCCCAGATTAGATCACCAAGCCCCCTGCTTCCGTCAGCAAAGCTGGGGGCTTGGCTGGGAAACCCTTGTCGGGGGTGAGCTACCCGCCAAGACCCCAATTTGAATTTCAATTCAAAATACATATTGTATATGGAGAAACTCTATAGTCGTTAGGCTTTTTTTAAAATAGCCTGATATATTAACATCTTCTCAGGTTTAGTTGATATAGATTCATTAACGTGTTGCTTTATATTTCATGTGCTTAAGTAATACTTTATTTAAAGCAATGCCTTGGAATCAAACCACATTGCATAATAAACTAGCCTTTTATAGTAAACTATACAGTATATACATTGTCGTAGAAAGAAACATGTTGAGCACTTAGAGTATGGCTTTAGGTTTATTCTCATCCTAGATGCAAAGTCACAATAGCATCATGCAGATTAATGTGAGCCTGTCAAATCCCCCTTGGTTTTTTAAGCCATAGTCATTATTTCATCAAGCATGCAGTATTATGCACCCTTCTCACTTTTGATCACTCCCTCCCATTCCTGTTTCTAAAGGGACAAAAGTCCCTGCCAATAGCCCCCCTTCCCATCAGTGCCTAACGGCTCACAATGAAATGCTCTGTTGACACAGCAAAGTGCAAGCTCCTCTGCTGCTCGGAGCTCCTTGGGGCATTGAGCTGGCAGCAGGACACCTCTCCCATTTCGAAAGGGTAAGGTGTCAGAAATTGCTCAGCACACATTCTTGCCAATGGGACAACTTTCCCTTTGGGTAATCTCATGGATGTGCCAAACGGGAGATGTGTCCTACTGACAAATGTCCCAGTGAGGCTCTCAAAAGAGCCTCTGCGAGGGCAGCTTGCCCCCCTGACCCACCACTCTGTGTGCCACTGCCGTGATATCACCTTCTGTACTGTAACTTAACGTTGCCCATGTTATTGCGCATTGCCTTGAACCCTATCATTTCCAACGTTTACTTTAGGCTTGATCATTCAATATTACCGCCATTGACAGCAAAACCTGGCAAGGAGGCCCACCTGTCTCTAGCTAGAGTCAGACCTTCAAACAAAGAAAATAAAATAACAAAAATTAAAAAATAAAGTATGTGTCCCTAAAGTTAATCATTGTACAACTCTGCCCACTCTAGGCTCTGCATTCATAACCCGCCCACCTGGGTCTGTCAGTAATTTTTGCCCACTGCGCCCTTTGCCTTAAATCTGCCACTGTCTATACATGGTTTACCGAAAATACAGGGGCGATGGCAGGTCTGCAGGACACCAGTGGTCGAAGTTGACGGGAGCGGTTGGGATCAGTGCTACTCTACTTTCTTTTATTAAGTTTTACTGTTCCTATACTTTTATTTTAAAAAGAAAGTTCCGGATGGTTTCATTTGAAAATAAAAGTGTAAGAAGTTGAAACTTGCACCTCAGTGCACTACACTGAACATACCCTTAAACAGCAGCCACATAAAGTGTTGTCACTAGGGTGGGGCCAGAGAGGCCCTCCTCTGAAATCCTGTGCCTGCCCTTGGGCCCCCCTACAGTGGCATACAGAGCGGGGGTCAGGGCAAGCTGCCTCTGCCAACCCCCAGAGGCTCTTTTGAGAGACCGGGATATTTGTCAGTGGGACACCTCTCCCGTTAGGCACCTCAATTAGGGTGCCCAACAGGAAAGGCGTCCTGCTGGCAGGACAAGGCGTGTTGAGCAATTCCTGATCAGCACGCTCATTGTCCTGGCAGCAGAACACCTTACCCTTTCCGAACGGCAGAGGGGCTCTCATGTTGCTCTGTCAACAGAGCATTTCAATGTGAGCCATTAGACGCTGATGGGAGGGGGGTGGGAATGGGAGGGAGTGATCAGAAGTGAGAAGGGTGCATAAAGTTGCATGCTTTATGAAATTACTATGGCTTTAAAACCCAAGGGGGATTTGTTAGGCTCACGTGAATCTACATGATGCTATTGTGACTTTGCATGCAGGATGGGGAGAATAAAACTAAAGCCATACTCTTATTGCTCAACATATTTCTATGACAATGTATGAAGTGTATAGTTTGTTTACTATGAAAGGATAGTTTATTATGGAATGTGCTTTGCTTCCAAGGCATCGCTAAAAATAAAGTATTATTTAAGCACATGAAATGCAACGCAAAACCTTAATAAATATCTATATCAACTAAACCTGGGAAGATGTGCTCAGTTGCTTAAATTGTCCTCATCCCCGTTTCACCATTTAACCAAAGTGTGTGGTCCTGGGCAAAGCATTTAATCACACTGTGTCTTATCTGCAGCTCTGTAAGTGATTCTCTTCATAGCTTATGTTACTATATCCTGCTGTTATTTAAAAAAGCCTAATGATTATAGAGCTGCTCCATATATAATAATGGTGCAATTTAGGTATTTTTCACCAAAAATGTATTTACCACCTGGCTTACTTATGGCAACTTATTCTACAGTCACTTCCATGGCGCCTCCAAGTATCAAAGACTGATGATGCTCCTTACGGTGTCCTTTTCTGTGAAGTAATTTCTGGTGGTGCAATCCATATGCAAATTAAGAGGTTTGCATGTATTTTGCCCCAGAGCATCTGGACAGAGCTCTAATAGAGGAGTTTCCTGCATCGATGATTCTAGAGTTTTTATTTTTTAGTTATTGTTTTATTTTTTTGTGTTGGAGTGCCATTTGTCACTAATGTAACCAAAAGTAGATTGGGGCAGGGGTGGGTGTTTTGGGGGCACGAATGATACTGTATAGAATTGTGCGCACTGCATTTGGGGGGTAGCTGGACTTTTTTTGTGGCTCAGGCCCTCCCCCCAACTCTTGCAATGCTGGATACACCCCTGTATAACGGGATAATTCCTACAGCATACAGAGCCATTTTGTGCATGTCCCCAGTGTTCTTGCCCCCCGCACTTGAAATGTCATTGAACATTACAGACTTAAAGGAGTTCACCCTTTATTCTCCATGCTCGTGGCACTTGAAAGAACCCTTAACTCCAACCCACCACCTCCATATCTCCTGCGGCTCCACATTGCCCTGCTGCAGGGCACTGAACGGAAATGGAAATGGAGAGGGAGTAGGGCATGATAGTGAGGAAGAAAAGTAGAGAAGGAGCAGGTAACATGAACACTGATGGGACAGGTGAGTGCAGAAGGAAGGAGGGCAGAAGAGTGAGTGAGAAATTGAGAGTGAGGGAAGGCAGGAGGTAAGGTGATTGAACAAGGCTAGGTGAGGGTAAAAGGTTGAATGGGTAAAGAGAATGAACGAGGGCAGGATAATGAGGAAATAGTTACTCGGGCACAAGAGTGAGCCGAAATGCAGGGTAAAGAGGATTAAAGGGAGTGCAAACATAGCAGAGTGTTCAGTGTAGGGAGAAGAGTTAGGGAGAAATTAAGAGTGAGGGCGGGCAGGAGAAGGGAGGCGAGTGATGGATGGGGAGTAGAGGGGCAGCAATTTAGGCAAAGTATGTGTGATGCGGGTAAATGAGGGAGGGAAACATTAGTTAACAAAGGCAGGTAAGTATGTGAATAGCAGCAACATGAGGAAGAGAGCAGGATCTTTAGAACAAAGAACCGTTGGCAGAAATGGAGAAGGAAAAACGAAGTAGGATGAGGCAAGAACAGGGGACGACGAGAGTAGGATAGTAAAGAGGAAATTGCTGGTTAGGAAAAAAAGAGGGGGGCAAAAGGAATGCTGTATGGGAGAAAAAGGAAGCGGGAGGGAAATAGTAAAAGGGGAGCATATTTGTGCTGCTAGGTCGGCAGGTGCTTGCCCTAGCTGCCCATATGCAGTCACAGCAATAGAAAAATGAACAGGGAACCAAGTAAAATGCAGCCCCTTACATAAGGTTTTATTGAAATGGGCCAAAAAGATCCACATGGTTGACCAAAATCCCTTTTGTGCGAGTTCTCCATGTTGACCATATACCAGGTTGGCAGCTAAAGAAGCCTGGATGAAACCCAAGGTTGGAGAACAGGGCTGGGTGTGTCTGTATGGTGGCCATCTATCCTGCATTTTGCGGGACTGACCCAATTTCATAGGCCGTGTCTCACACACAGCCAGCGCGGGAAGGGAACACGTCCTGACTTTACTTCTCTGAAGTAGGATCAGCTATCCAAAGTCTTCCCAGACCCCACTTTTGTGTGACCGTTAAAAGCACAGGGAAGCACAGCACCTTTCCCACTAGTTCTCAGCACCCCTGGGTTCAGCTTTGTGTCAACCTTATTTCAATAAAGGTTGATGACCCAGACTCGGGTGCGCCTGGGCAGGGACTGTTGTCCTTTAGAAGGTGCAATTGGTGGGTGATAATAAATGGGAGGGGTGTATAACGCTGCATCCTGTGTAAAATAATGGCTCAAGCAGATTACCTTATTGAATTCTCTTTCATTGTGAATACCTTTTTTTAAAACAAAATGATATTGTTTTTAGGTTCATATTCCTTTGCAGGGTGCTACCACAATCGTAAGTTCAGGGTGGCGAAAATAAAGCTATACATGCCTTTTTGCTTGACCGATTTCTATAACAATGTAGATGTCAGGTTGTTTTCTTATGTGATTTTGGTTCTTTTCAATGCATTGATAGAAAAACAAATCATTTTGTTTTTGGAAACCCAACCCTAAAAAATAATTGTGACCTATCACTAGGAATATATGTAGTCAAGTGCTTCAATCACAGCCTGGGTCTGCATATCGATTTCTCCACTTTAACGAAATGTGTGATCCTGGGCAAATCATTTAATCTCAATGTGCCTGATTAGCTGACATTGGATGTCAATAGTAGTGATTGAGTTTGCAATTTTTCCTATGAAGAAAAACCCTCATGGTTTAACTATTGACAGCAGCGGCCCCTATTTTGGCTACTACACAGCAACATATTTCTTATGTTCATGGCATTAAAGGTGCACTTTGCCTTGTCTGCATGTTACAGGCTGCCCTTTGCTGGCTACTGTCATCTTAACTGAAGACTTTAAATGTGCCCTCTGCGACAGGTTGGCTTTGATAGCATCCAGCAGTGTTATCGCCTCTTTTATTCTGTTGCATTAGCACCTTGCTGACATAGCAATTACTAACTTTTCAGTGGCAGTTCAGTGTTTCAGCTCCCCTCTGGCTTCCTACCCTGTGAGATTGAAGAAAATTAATTTGTATCCATACTTAGTTAAGCAACCCAAGGGTGCCACAGAGTGTGTCCACCCCTTCTAGCTACAATCAAGGGGAGACCCCATCATATTGAAATGGGCCCCCAGGAACCCTAACAAACGCTTAGCCAGGCGACTGATAAAACTTTGCTTTATTTAACTGTGCCTGACTGCCAGCATGGAGGGATGAGGGCTTGTGTTTTGTGGCTGGTGTGAAGAGATTGGGAAGGTGTCACCAGGACACGGCAAGGCCCGCTCGCCCTTTGTCCTTCATTAAAATGCTAAATCCACCTCTGTGTATATACATCCTCCGTTCCACATGCAGATCCTCCACTCTGTTCCTTGAAAACACTCCACCCCCTTTGCAGACAATCCTCTACCAGGGAGCCAAACTGCTGCTCCTACAGCTACAGGACCCTCCCAATACTCTTACAGAATTTTGGTAACTTGGACGGAACGGCAGGCTTATCTCCGCAAGGTTGTGGATTGTTGTTTAGTTGCAACACAGCAAGTACAATTATTACCCAATGCTAAGGGACTGTCCAGTCAAGGTTGTATACAAATAACTACTTTATTATTACTACAACAGACAGTTCTAGCACACTACAATTACAACCCACACTGTAAAGGAACACAGAGGACAGACAGTTTCACAAAGGAAATGGATGCACTCTGGATACTGATATGAGGGTAGTTGGTAAAGCAATCTGTCTTACTGTTTAATGGTATGGTTTCAACACCAAAGGGGCAAGGGGTTGAAGCTGTCTGTAGGGGCCTTCAGAGAAGGACCGGGGGAAGCGGGGGCAGAACCACAATGTACTTGGTCTGGTGCTGAAAAAGTTCTTGGTGTTCGACAGCGTCGAGGCGGTTCCAGGGCGCTTCACAGCCCATGAGACTGAGTTAGTGGCGGGAGACAGCTGCGGGTACCAGGCGGCAGGCAGTTTGGCAAGGCCGGCTGGATGGACGTCTGCAGGCTGTCCGGTGCGGCAAACTCGGGGCCAAGAATCGTTGTCTCTGTGCTTGCCTGAGGATCTGGAATGATGGTCGAGGCGTCTCGGGTGGCTCTGGTGACTGCAGCATGACAACAGTCAGATGTGCAGCCGGATGCAGTTCGAGGACTTAACTGTCTTGAAATTGTCGCTGAATGATGCTTGTATGGCACTCCTCCTAGCTTCTTCGCAGGGCTTGTATCCTTTCAAGGCAGACAGCCCAAAGCTCAGGAGCGTTTTGGCAGGCAATGGCCATGTCTTTTGTCTCGAGACTCTCTGGCAATTCCCACCTAGGAAGCTTGCTGTCGGAGCCTAACCGGGCACGCTGTGAGCTGGCTTGGTACCTGTTCTGGAACTGCTGGACGGGTCCTCTGAGTCTGGTTCTCCCTCTGTTCCCTGGAAGATGTTAAGGGGAGAGATATTGCTTCTCTCCTGGCCTTCCTTCACTGGCGAAAGATGGAAGGTAGACTGTACCTTCTGCTTAGGTTCAAATGAGCCCTTCTTATTCCTTGCAAAGTCTTTAAATGATCTGATCAGTGAGGGGCTCAGCCCTCTTTTTAAAGCCAAATGGTGCACAGGGATTGGTGTAGGCCAAGCCTAATTTAAGTCGGCCAATCTTGGGTCTCCACCAACAATCTTCGGTGATACTTCAGGTCAGAACCGGAGCGCTTGGCAACAGACAGGGGAAGGATGGCAACATATCTAAGTACCACCCATCTTCCTGTCTGCTGTCCATCAAAGTATCTCCCTAATTAACTGAGCCCTATGCGGCGCTTGATCACAACATGGGCTTCCTCTGAAGCAGGGGGTTGCAGGCAGACTTTCGTCTCCTACAATTCACCCACTTCCCGGCTCTGAAAGGAGTGGTTCCAGACAGCACATTTACTGCCCTTTCATATCAAGGAGGGGTGTTAGTATCAAGTAGACACATTGCATTACAAAGAGGTGTTGGTGTCTGGTCTCCATTGTCGCTTCCTGCACCCAGGCCTTCCCTGAGGCATTCTAATTAACATTCCTCGGTATTCATCCCCACTAGCAAGGTTTGACAATGGAGATGCAAATCCACAGGGCCTTGAAATTCTAATCAGGCTGCTCACGGCCAAAGGATTTTGATGTACCTGCTGCTGTCAGGTGTCAGTTACACATGATGGGGGAGGGCGGCGCTGGTAAGTTGTGTCCTCCCAGAGTAGTACATGACTATGTATCTGCTGTGCGGTGAGCATGTAAAATATGTGTGGGAATAGCCTTACATATTTTCAGAGGTTGATCTCCCATCATTCATTCTTTTAAACAAAAAAAGCCCAGGCGAACTAACTCTTCCCATGTGGATGGTCAAATCCCTCACACCGCCCCTTACTGACACGTAACACGGCTGTGCAGCATGTGCAGACCTTCATGGTCATCCCTTCCTGAGCAAGCAGACTTTACACAGCCACACACAGAGCCAGAGCCAGGGGTAGGGTACTTGGGTTGGCTGCTCCACCTGGCTCCTGGTACCCAGTGCAACTCCCATGATAATAAAAAGAAAAAAAACCTGTGAGTGTCACGCAGACGAGTGCAGCACAATGTGCCACGGAGGGGTGTTTTTTTGTTTTCGTTTTTAACTATCAAGGCTGGTGCTCAGTGCACCGCCAGCCCTGAAAATAAATCTTTTTTAAAACCCTATGAGTGGCGTTCCAGCACATGCAATGCAGCATGCTACTCACAGGGTTGCTTGGGGCAGCCACATTGATGTTGTGACACGCCTGGCACCTGCATTTGTCGAGTATTCCGCCTGGCTGTGTGCAGTCCCCTGGCTCCCTTGAAGAAAAGATGCAGCTAAGGGAAGTGTATATGTTTGAATGTAATGCATTGTGTGTATTTGATTAGTTGGTGTGTCTGTAGCTGTGAGTGTTTGTATGTGTATGTTTGGATTTCAGCAGCTTCATGTATGCGATTTACAGTGACCGTTGGAGGCATAGATAGGTTGTGGCAAGAGCTTCATGCATGTGATTTTTAAAGTGACCCATTACTGGCACAAATAGGAAATCTGTCTGTCTCAGTAATGGTCACTCTTACTGGCATAATAGGTGGGTTGTGGCAGCAAACTCATGAAAATTATATAAAATTATCCTATGTAGTGTACTGTTGATGACCTCGCATTTCATGGATTTTTCATGTTGCTGTAGAGAACCAACTGTAAATCATATGGCTGTTACCTCCCTTTTTGTGCTGCAAAATGCATTATTTCAGCACACTATTTAAAAAAAAAAAGTTCTGTTTAATTGAGCTCTTCGCTACCTTCTTTTGCGCATGCTAATTTAAGGAAATGTTTAGGCCCCTCCTTTCAAAATATTCACCAGGCAGGACTGCCCAAGAATGATGAAATGTACTGGATATTTTTGTAGTTTCTATAGAGAAACAATTATAAATGGTTTACATTTTCATCTAACATTTCTTTAAAATTGTGGTGCAAAAAGTCCCTGAAACCTGTTAAATTATTTAGGGTTCCCTCACGCTCCTCTCGGTCGGTCGTACTAATTTCAGGACAAATCTAGACCACTCCCTGAAAACATTCACCACCCACCTGAGTGCTCATCCAGGAATCGTTAAAAAACTTCTAGAGCTGTCCGCCTCCCTCCTTTAAGGTAAAACCCAGAGTGCCTTCAAATGGGAAATCCATGTAAAGAAAATGACAAAAGATTTAGGACTACCTAACCCCTGGTCAGACCAGAGTTTATTCTAAAAGATGATAGTCGCCTAAAATGGTCTGAATATCTTGGGAAGGCAGCAAACAACGAGACTGGTAGGATTTACCTGTCGGTGAAGATCACAGGTATTTTCTAGACCTATTTAGACCAGATCAATTAACCAGCCCAGAGGGCACTATACCTGAATATTTACACTCAGGATTTTACCCCTGAGAAAAACTCAGGATAACCTAAAAGTGTAACCGTTTTTCCCAGATAAATCTTATACGGAGACTCACTTTTTGCCCATATACCCTGCATACAGGAAGACCCTGAAGACAATGTTTTTTGCGATGGGAACAGGGAATACCAAGGAAGCAATAATATTCTCCAAATATACCAGCCAAAAAATGTTATTGTTGCATAGCACAATATTTGAGGAGTGCTTGGGCCATTGGGACATATCTGCAGAACTATGAACTGAGAAATAATTTGGTAACTAGTTACCACCTGAATGCACTTTATGAAATAATGAAAATATGCAAGTTATGGTTTATGCATATGCACTTTATAGAAAATCAAATTTAGAGCTGGACAAGTATTATTAGATGTTTATAGGCTCAATTTACAAGCAAAAAGTACCCGTACTCCGCATGGGTTCTGTAGACAGACATAACACTCGTCAGTTTTTGAAAATCAATGATCCTGTATCGTTTGATGTGCTTTGTACTCTGAAGTAAACTGCATCGAGAATGGGTGAGTGTGTCTGGCATATATACCCCGGAGCAGATGTGGAGGGGAGGCGAGAGTTGGCATGCTGCAGCATACTTGGGGCCTTCTGTGTGCTCTCTATTGTAAGGTTGATCAGTCATTTATCCAGGAACATACATTACAAGCTGTGGCAAGACTCACCAGAGTCTTATCAACTGACAGAATGTAAACCAACCACAAACAATTCCACAAAGAACCTTACAATGCAAGCGTTCTATCATGACCTACCTATGTACAGTATATATAGCTAATGAAGCTCCAGTAACTTCAGTAAGATTACAACACACCTCCCCTCCTAACTAATGGTCCAACAGAGACTCCACACCTTTAGCAACTCAGCCATATTCGCAACTCTCTCCTTGCTCCAGACCTCACCACCCATCATTCCCACTGCGTTACCAAGATCCTTCTCGACAATTTTGACCACTGAAAACTTCTCACCATACCACTTCCCCTTCCTTAGCAAATTAATTCCCACTTTGTCCCCACACACAAATGCAGTGACTCTAGAACTCATACCTGCGTTTTGCAACCTTTAATTTCGGAGAATCCGATCTCTAATCATCTATCCATCCACGCTCTCTAACTTGGATTTACCAAGCCACCCTGGAGTGAGAAAGGTATTAGGTTTCCTCCCTTTAAAAAGTTCAAAAGGATGCCACTCTCTACTTAAATACTCTCTGCAACAAGTCGCTCTTCCAATCCCCACCATTAGCCACCATCATTCTCACACCTTCCATGATTGTCCTGTTGAACTCTCTACACACCCGTTGGTCTGAGGAGGATATAGAGACATTTCCTTGTGCCGAATCCCTAAGGATCTTAGCCAATCCTCAAATTCAACTGACACAAATTGAGGACCATTGTCACTCAGAACATAAGCAGGAAATCCTTCCCTGGATTCATTTACATGTCTTGATGTTATCTCCGTCAATACTCCTACCACTGGCCACTTGGGCATGATATCTACTGCTACGATTACATAGCATCTTCTAGCTGCCAGAATAATTTGTGATCCTAACAAGTCAACAGCCACAGTGTCCCAGGGGACTGTACCCACCTCAGGTATCATCAAAACCTTGTTACTTTCTTGCACATACTACACTCATCCACTGATTACTCAATGTTTTTGTCCATTCGAGGCCACCAGAAATCCACCCTAATAAAGGACTTGGTCCTCGATATCCCCATATGAGATTTGTGACCCAGACTAATCACAGTCCCTCTCATCCCTTTGGGAACTAACAACCAGCTAATTTTCAGGCTACCTTCAGCCACCTCTTCTCCCTCTCTTATTTGACTGTCTGTTCGCGATCCAGGAGTGGTGTGCCGCCAATGATCTCTGTCTTAATGCCAGTAAGACTGAGATTCTCCTCATCGGCTCACCCGCTCCCTCCTTTCCTGTCACGCTCTGGCCGGCCTCTTTTGGCCCTCTTCCTGCTCCCACCTGTGAGGCTAAAAACCTCGGGGTCATCTTCGACTCCACACTCCTTCTCTCCTCACATCTGACGTCTCTAAGGAGTCACATTACCAGCCGCACCTCCTATTCTTCCTTTCCTCTCCTTCCCCCAGAAGCTCACTGTCTCCAGAGCTCTGGTTCTCTCTAGGCTGTACTATTGCAACAGCCCCTTTCTAAATCTGCCTGCTTCTACTCTCCACCCTCTGCAACTAAAGCCCAGGGATCGTATCTCTCCAGGACTGAAATATCTGCACTGGCTCCCAGTGGCTGCGAGGATTAAGTTCAAAACCCTCTGCATTGTCCACAAGGTCTTCTGGGGCCTCATTACCTTCAACTCTCTCTTCCTAAATATCTTCCTTCTCGAGCTCTTCGCTCATCGCCTCCAACTCCCTCAGGGTCAGTCGCTTCAACAAGCAACGAGTTGGCGGTAGATCTCATTCTTCGACTGGGGCCTCCCTATAGAACATCCTCCATGCCTCTGTGAAACTTGAGGAGAACCATCTCCAGTTCCGGAAGCACCTCAAAACCTTTCTCTTTGCTTCTGCTTTTTCTCCTCCTCTCCCCTGCTGACTTCCTGGCTGATACTGAAACTGCACTGGTTACCTGGCCACCCTCTGATCTCGGGCTCAGGTCCCCTCCCCCGCTAATCGCACACCTGCACTGCCTTCCTGACAACCCCCGCACTTGGGGACTGTTTTCTGTATCCCTACAGTCCCACTACCAGCACTTGATGTCCGCACTTAGCCTTGCACTTTCCACCTGCTGGCCGTACTTTTTACTTATTGTTATTAATTCTATTATCCCATGTACTGCACTGTCCCCTCCCCCTGACCCCCGCACTTTCCTCCTTCCCATGCACTTACGTGATCTGAATGACACCTGGCCTAGTAGGATCATTGTCTGTCTCTTCCGTCAGTTCCCCCTCCTTTGTCTCGTCACGCCTTGAAACACTTGTCTATAGGCGCATTATAAATGCCATATCATATCATAAACCCATCCGTCACTAACACTCAATTCATTCTTAACTCTCTTCAAACCGCAAACACCAGGACACTTCTCTTCCCGTTTCTCAAAGTCCACATTACGCCATCTCTCTTCTGTGAAATTCTTCACCAACTGATACAACTCATCACGTTTGCATTCCTCTGACCAACGCATCTGATCCAAACATTTCTCTACAGTGAAAATATCCAAAACATCTTCAACCTCATCAATACCTTCTTTATCCTCGACAGCATTGCATGACAACCCATCGGCTACTACATTCCTTTTCCCTTCTACGTGTTTCACCATGGAATCCAGTCCTTGAACTTTACTCACTTGACAATCCATCTAGACACCATCTAAACCACCTCTGTTACAAATGTTGGCTAAAGGTTTATGATCAGTCCTGAAAACCTGCGAACAAGTACACTTTGAATTTCATTATGGCCCATACCATGGCCAGAGCTTCTTGCTCAATGACAGAATAACGTCTTTCAGCATCCTTTAGAATCCTGGGCGAGAACGCGATCTATAGTCCTCTCCCTCCCTTAATCATCTATTTGCATCAAAACCCCTTCTAAGCCCAAATCACTGGCATCAGTGTAAATAACCGTCTTCAAATTGCTCCTAAAGCCACTTGGCACTGGGGTTCAGATACCCTTGAAACTCTTTTGCACACTCTAAATCCCACACAAATTTCACCCCTCTTGTCGTGAGCTTTCTGAGAGCATGAGTACAATTCGCCAACCCCTTCATGAGCTTTGCAGAATACTCTACCAACCCCCGAAGAAATGCTGCTTCCATCTTGTTCCTGGGCTCAGGCATCTCCACAATAGCCTTCACTGTACTGATGTTTGGTTTAACTCCCTCGCTTGACAAATTATGCCCTAGTTGCTCGACTTTATTTTGTCTGAAAACTACACTTTTCAAGTGTCAACGTTAGCCCTGTGTCACCTAACCTTTCTAGTACCACTGGAAGTCTCTTATCATGTTCTTCTGCGTTGGGAACGCATGCTGGCAATAGTAAGACAGACACATGTGACCACATTTAAAGGGTGTTTATTGAACATTTGCAGGGGTGCGATCAGTGCTCCAGATAAGATTTTGAGTGGGAGTATTTTACTCCCTATTTTTAAACTTTGAGAGTAAATGTAATTTCAAGAGAGTAAAAATGACTTTTCTCTTTTGCAAGAGGGTAAAATGTATGAAACTTCCAGCCGACGTGTGCAAAAATTGTATGGAAATCATTAATATGCAGCAGCTTTCTGCATTGTGACAGAGTACACCTTTCATTATTTCTCCGAGGTATGGCCAGTTGATCTCTCCTTTATATATTTAAATGTTGAAAACAAAAAAACCTAGACTTTACATAGTAAAGCAAACGTTAATTGTATTGTGTGTTTTGAGGTTCGATTAACAGAATTTTCTTTTGATGTTTAATGAAAGTCCTCATTTCCTGGAGCTATTACTACCAAATGGTATGCCAATGTTATGATACAACAGTGCAGAGAGGCAAAGACTCCATGCTAAATTCTATATCTAATCAAATGGTTAAGTGGCAAAGTGCTGTACATAGAACATATTGATCACAATTATCATCAAAAGGAAGTCGGTACTTGTTTATCGACCTCGAAAGGATGAAAGGCTGAGTTGGCCTTGCTAGGATTTGAACTTGCAATCTACAGAACATGCACAGATCGCAGCAACGAGTGCTCAACCGGCTGAGCTATCTTATTTTCTAACATCCTTCGGAGGTCGGTAAACTGAGTATCAATTGAGGTATAATAATCGCAGTGCCTAGATGTTGGACAAACCATCTATGAAGCGCTACATAATACCTATCTGGATTATCACATGGACAGGTTTTGCTGAGTGCCTATTTCCTTTACAAATGTAACTTTCATTTGTTTGTTTTTGAACAGCGCTTTCACTTTTTGGATGTTGTAATTATAGTCTTGAAGATTTGAGAGGCTAGAACACCTGTGATTGGTGTAATGAATCACTCACCCTTGAGCAAAGACTCTGCTGCCATTGAACATTTACAGTAATGTACCCTATTGACTGCAAGGTTGAATGGATGTAAACTAGACTGTGCATACTCATTATTTTACACACTGTTTTTATAATTGGAGTGTAAATCAAATTATCAGTGTAAAATGATCTGCCTCTGCATGATTATGGACACAGCACAGGAACTAATACAATTGTGCAATACTGGTTTGCTTTCACTAGGGGGAAAAAGCATAATTTGTTACAAAAGATTAATTCTCAATTGCAACTTAGTTTTCCATATTATTATACAATCCTAAAATGTTAAGAAAAATAAATAACCACAGTGCTTCTGTTTGCTCCATGAGAATCAACAAAGCAGAAGCTGAATGGAAATAAATCATCCCCTTTATCACAGTGTGCAGTTTTCTTTTTTTTGAAAGGCTTCAGAGAAATGCATTCTGTTTCAGAGGCTTGCAATTATATCCATGTAGATCAAATCAAAAGAAGTCTTCTGGTTTCTGTCAAGTAAACTGACCTTTGCACTGCCCTTTGCTCTAAACTTGTGTGTAAATGTACACAGGAAAATAATAAAGCTGTCGTATTTACAAGATTTTCATGTGTAAAAAGGCCTGGTACGCACCTTAACTGGAGGCATGGGTGCGATAAACACCTATCTAAATATGGGAGCAAGTTACAACCATTAAATAATAAAGAAGGCAGTCCTAGTGGAGTCTTGTCAACATTAAGGACCCATAATAAAAAACCTATTGCCAATCCTTACTACTAAGTTACAAATAGTGTATGTTAATGCAAAAGAAAGAAGTGTTCACAAAACGATATGATATGATACGATAGATTATTTATAACACGCTTAATACACAAAGGGTTCTAAGCGCGGCCCCGGGGATCGAACCTGTGTTGCTCCGTGTCACCTTGCTTCCAGGGTGAGCATGTTTCCACTGAGCTCTCTTCCCGACACAAAAGTCAGGATAATTGGGCCGTTGGCTTCCCTTCCCCACGTTTTCAGCATGGGTAAGGGGGTCCACTCGAGCAAAACGCACACTCTGGCTTCTGCGGCACGAGAATACAGTTCCATTTTCATAGTTCACAAAACTTAAGACCTTCTGTGTTTACTTCTCACAAGTCTCTTGACAGAGAGGGCTTGCCGTACCAAAAAACAATATGCAAATGTTGTCTTTAGTAAATTCACAGTATTCATTTTGGGTGTTCACCCTGGATCCCCGTCGGCTGGGCTCAGATCCGTTTCACAAACAAAAAGTTCAACGTTGGATCCTCCTGTTCCTGGCTCAGATCTTTCCAAAACAAGGTTCAATTAGTCTCCCTCAGCCGAGCTCGGGCCAATTGGATTTACTTTAAACTATTGAAGACTTTCGAATGTGCACAGGGTCTAGCTTGACCCGTTGCATGACCACTTCAATCTCAATATTTCTTTCACACTCAGCATCCACCATTTTTGGGGGCCCTCTCCCCCCCACCCCAAATGGAGGGGGGTGTACCTCACGCAGCCATTTGTAGGAGGCCCAGGGAGACCTGCATGAGGTGCCCCTGCCACCCATTTGGGGTGAGGGGGGAGAGGGCCCCCAGAAATTGTGGGACAGGCCCCCCAGTGGGTGGGACAGTAAGGTTTGGGCACCCTGGGGCCAGATTGGCACACCAATGTGCCCCTCTGCGCCAAGGCAAGTTTCGTAAACAAAGAAAAAAATGGAAAATGGTGGAACGCTTTTTAGGGGGGGCTGTGGGGCACCCCAAAGGGTGTGGGAATTTTCTAATGGGATGGGGCATTGACCCCCTCCGCCCCCAGCTGCAATGGAGTGGGTGCCATGTCATGCAGCCCTCCCTGGGACCAGATATCTGCTCCTAGGAACTGACACCTGAGCCCAGGGAGGAGTGCAGGACAGCCCCCCCATTATCTGCCCCTTGGGAGGGCTACATAAGATGGGCCGCCCCTCCAATTTGGCCATGTGTGGATTCCCACGGGTGTCCTCTTTTGGGAAATGCATGGGGTTCCCTGTTTCCCTTGCTGGCTTCGACACCCCTAGGCCCAAATCTGTAGGTTGCCCACATTAACAAAATGGGCAGTGGCGAAAGGCTTGGAGTTACCTGTGGGTTACCCGTTTCCTTTTGCGCCCCGGTAGGTGCACCAACACATGTGAGGTACCGTTTTCATCGGGACACATGTGGGCACGCGAGAAGGTAAGCCATGTGTTGTTGGCGGTTTGTTTCGGTGGGTGGCCAGAGCGAAATGTCTGAGAATTGTCTTAATTTCCAGCCAATTTCAGAGACATTTCCCTGTGTCCACTCACTGAAACACATCGCCAACAACAGATGTCATACCTTCTCGCGTTCCCACAGGTGTCCCTACGAAAAAGGTACCTCACATGTGTGGGTGCACCTACCAGGGGGGCAAAAGGAAGAGGGTAACCCACTGGTAACCCCAAGCCTTTCGGCACATCCCATTTTGTTCATGTGGTCACACTTACAGATTTGGGCCTAGGGTGTCGAAGCCAGCAAGGAAAACAGGGAACCCCATGCATTTCCCAAAAGAGTACACCCGTGGGAATACGCAGAGGTCTGACGTGCGCGAAGCGGCCCAGAATTTATTACCCAGAACCCCAAACAAAGTGAACATTGTGTTTTTTTCACACCAAATATCACACTTTGTTAGGGATTGTGGCTAATAAAAACTGGGGCAATTTGCGCAAGGCAGACCTCTGTGTATTCCCACGGGTGTCATCTTTTGGGAAATGCATGGGGTTCCCTGTTTCCCTTGCTGCCTTCGACACCCTAGGCCCAAATCTGTAGGTTGCCCACATGAACAAAATGGGCAGTGGCGAAAGGCTTGGAGTTACCGGTGGGTTACCCTTTTCCTTTTGCGCCCCCGGTAGGTGCACCCACACATGTGAGGTACCGTTTTCATCGGGACACGTGTGGGGACGCGGGAAGGTAGGCCATGTGTTGGGGGCGTGTTTCGATGGGTAAACCGAGCGAAATGTGCGGAAAATCTGTTTATTTCCCCATATTTCAGACTTTGCGGTGGTGTCTGGGTAATACATTCTGGGCCGATTTGCGCAAATCATACCTCTGCGGATTCCCACGGGTGTCCTCTTTTTGGAAATGCATGGGGTTCCCTGTTTTCCTAGGTGGCTTGGAAACCCGAGGCCCATATCTGTATGGTGTGCTGGTCGGCAGAGAGTCTGAAATTCTGGTCTGAAAACAGACTTGGGGTTACTTGTGTTTTGGGCTTTCCCCTTGGCGCCCAGCTAGGTGCACCCACACATGTGAGGTACCGTTTTCATCGGGACACCTGTGGGAATGCGGGACGGTAGGCCATGTGTTATGTTTGTGTGGTTTTCATAACATTTTGACCCATTTGCTGGTGCCCTTTGTCACACAACCCTTTCATTTCCCAAATGTGACCTACATTTAATCGCTGCTTTAGGCAACATGCACTTTTGTAACCTGCACAAGTCACCCCTTGAAAAGGTCTGCTTGTGCTCTTTCAAAGAATGTATGCTTGCCGTTCCTCACCACATTGGTTTTCCCGATTTACACATGCTAAGTTGTCTGTTCAGGCCGTGAGCGTAAAACTCCTGTGTACTTTGGCTCAGTGTTTGGCTTGTGGTATTGCTTGTTTTGTAAAACACTACGAAAAATGTGTGCTCTCCTAACTGCAAGAGTCGGGGAAATGTAGCGGAGCATTGCTTTTCTCAAAATTCATAGAAGCCATTGCCGTACCAAGCCAACCATGTCCAACACAAAACTTTTTTATGTCATTTTCCCGCTTTTCCCCCAATCTATGGGAGTTTCCCCTACCTAGTTGTTGCCTGACCTACGCAAATCACCCCTTCCTAAACTTGGAATTTTGTTTACTTTTCAGAAATATGCCTTTCTGTCCTCCAAATCGGCTTTCCTACCCTTTTCTTCCATTCCGTCCATGCATGTCCAATTGGCCAAAATGGCCAAAATCGCCTACCTCTCACAAAACGGTTGATAACCACATCAAAAATAATTGTTTTCGTTTCCACTCAACCTGTACTTGGCAGCCAGGAAATTTGGGAATTCAGCACAGCAAACCATTTGTTCCTAGCTCTTACAAGGAAAAAACCACAGGCTTCTTTGTACATCATTTTATTGTCATTTTTTGAAAAAACCCAAAATGTTTCCCCCTTTTGGTTA
The DNA here is from genome assembly GCF_040938575.1 of Ambystoma mexicanum. Classification (NCBI taxonomy): domain Eukaryota; kingdom Metazoa; phylum Chordata; class Amphibia; order Caudata; family Ambystomatidae; genus Ambystoma; species Ambystoma mexicanum. Next base: position 411,420,737 of record NC_090929.1, read on the forward strand.
TTTTCTCTCACCCCCCTACAGCAAACTAGGATTCCCGGGTGGCGTTACGACCGCCTACATGTGGGAAAAAGTGGAGCCAAATTTGTCCGAGATATCTCGTGTAACAAAGTTACAAGCCATTGAATAGCCACATACCGAAATCACCAAAAAAGGCCCTGGCACTGGGGAGAAATACCCATGGCACTTAAAGGGTTAAGATTATGCAGGTCAATACACAACCTTACTGATCCGTTTGCTTTTCTCGCCACCACAATGTGGCTGACCCATTCTGACGCCTTCACAGGCTCTAGCACACCATCCTTTCAAGTTCCAGCTCTACTTATTTTCTGAGAGCAAGAGGCACCAACCTCACCTTCGCCACACTGCCCTTGCTCCTTTTCTAAGCCGGATCTTATGCATAAACTCCTTCAAACATCCCACTTTGTCAGCAGAAATTTGAGGCACCCACATCGCTACATCACCACTCACCTTGGAAACAGTTCCTTCATTTAAACTGGTTTCAAGAGCATTTCTTTTCACCCCACTCTTTCTCCCACTCCAGAACAATCCACCAGCGATGTGTAAACTGTTCGATCGGCATTGGGATCTAATTTCGCTCCCAAGGCTGCCTGACTGCCCCAAGAAAGCAAATCGCCTCCTATATTCGTCACATACACCTTTTCACTTGCACACTTCTCTTGAAATTTGAAAACGACATCTAACGCTCCAATAATGTGTATTGGATTTTCTCCATAAGCATTTGCCTTTATCTTGGCTTCGTTCCGTACACATCGCTTGAACTTCGTTATCCAAGTTTCTTTCCCAATGAGATTATAGTCTGCTTCACTGTCTATTAACATTAATATTTCAATCCCACTGACTGTGACAGGTTCCTTAGGTTTCTTTAACCTCTTTCCTGACACAGCATTCACAACTTGTATCACTCGCACATCTCCAAAACCTTCCTGTTCTGAATCATTCACACCACACTCCTGAATGCTTCTAGACTAGACATCCTGCAACATCTGGCAAGATATCCTCTAACTCCACACAAACGGCACTGTACATAAAAAGCGGTCCATTCTCTAGAATTCGCCAGGAGCTATGTGCTCCCGCATCTGAAACCTCTCCTTTATTGTTGTCCTCCAAGAGGCTCAAACCTTTTTTTTTCATTCTGCTATTCTCTCCTTTCCTGCCTTTTTGTAGCTTTTGAATTTGTGAGTAACTTGTCCCTTGTCATCACTGTGACTTTGCATCCTGGTATCAATAACTGCATTGACCTAGTAAGTATCCTTCTCCCGGAAATCTTTGTTCCCTTCTTGATTGAGCTCTTTGATACACATTGTAATGTGTTCACCTTGTTTAGCTATCTCAATCGTTTCGATCAAGATTAGGGTTCTCTCCTTCCACAACTCTTCCCCTATTGTATTGTCCGAGCATTTGATCATAGGCTGATCTCGAATGTGCTCATTGTAGCAATGTTGGCAGAACAGACATTTGGCTGCTAGCCTTCTTAGGGCAGTAACAAAGTCTGCCATTGATTCTCCTCCTATTTGCTCTTGTGTGCAAAATGGTATCTCGCTTAAATCTTGTTCTCCACTATTTCATAATGTTTGTCCAGCTTGGCAACACTGATGTCAAAGACATTTTGCGTGCTTGCTTCTGTTGGTTGAGGTGGATCAGGGAGTCTCTTAAAAACCTCTTGTTCAGCATGTCCAAGACAGAGATACAGAAGTGCATCCTTCCTTTCTGCTGTGTAATATGTTCTGTACACTGCCAAAACAAATTTTTAGGAACTCTTCCTTCCATTCTCTTCATTTCACTAATGGTTCCCCAAGTTGGGATAAGAAAAATGCTGGACCTGGTATATTCGCCATAGTCTGCCATAAATTTGAGTGGAATGTTGTTGAAAATTCTTTTTTGTTAGAAAATCAGCATGAATACATGATTTAAGATTAAGGGAACAGAATACTGAATCTAACTGTAAAAATTAGTAACTGTCTGCTTATGTGGCTTTGGAGTCTCCTCTCCAGTCCAATCGATAATCAAATGGGTTCTCTTCTTGGCATGCAACTAAAGGACAGAGAAGATCTGCATTCAGTGCCTGTGCCTCCAGTATTGTTCTGTCACTTGTCATTGGGCAGATCCAACCAGCTGCGTTCCGTGCTTCCAGCTACTGTTCTGTCACGAGTTGCTAGGCAGATTTAAGTTGCTGCATTCTGTGATTATAAATGCTTTTCATCCCATGTTGCTAGGCAGATTCTTTTCTCTCTTTGAAGGGTAGCTCTGCAGAATTCCCTAGATGTCGGTGTTTTCACTCAGTATGTAGGACAGGATGGATGGAATAGGGTTCCTTCCTACCCTTCCTGCGTATTTTCTACCTCAAGAGTCTTTGCTTAGTTGGCATAATCACAGTCCTAACGTTGCTGAATACTGTGCTCTGTTCAGCTGATCACTGTAGTGTAACAATGGAGATTTTTGGGCTGGGGACAGCAGCGTTTTACTCCTATGAGAGTGTGGGATGAGATAACCGATGTCCTTCCTTGCATTCCAGTTACTGCTTTCATGCTAAATCCCTGTCTGGCTTTCTCCACCGCCGCCTGGACAGACAGCTCATCGCTAGTGTTGTAAGGCGGATCACTGCTAATGAATCCTGACACTGAAATGCAGGAAGTATCATTTATTCAGGAACATACATTACAGGCTTTGGCAAGACTCGCTGTTACTCACCGGTGGGATGAGTGCGAGGAACCAGGAAGCATCCAAACCCAGAATTTTGCTTGAAGGAGCTTAAGTAGGGCCTCTACCTAAGCCTCCTCTCTGCGAGGGAAAATAGACCTTCAAAATGATATGACCACTTGCTGTAGTTAACCAGACAAGGGGACTGATCACCCAGAAGGGCGGAGAGAATTCGTACCGCCACGAACCAGGCTGAAAAGAAAAGAACAACAAGTAAGTAATACAAAAGGTAACGGTTGTCCCTTATAAGCCTTACTAACTGAGGAGTACCTGGGTTCTTGTTTTCCTCCCCCCGTAGGATAGATGAAGGAATTAACCCGGGAATCACCTAAGAGCAGGACAAGATTTAGTATCTAACTGGTTTAAATAATTACACAAACAAAAAGGTGGGTAGGATCTTACCAGTGGGAATTGACTTAGTACTTGAAATGTTAGAACACAACGACAGGGAGAAAATAAGAAAAAGGTAAGGTTAGTAGGGTTCTACTACCCGGGCGGCACGAGGGTCGCGCTAGATTCGGGATGGTGCACTGCTGCAGAGCGTCCTGAAAATGCACAAACCCAATGTTCCGTTTAACACCAAAAGTCTTCCCACTGATGGAAAAAGATTAAGGACGATGACAGTCGGGATGGTATTTCCAGGTGAATGGGTTTTAAGGAGGTAAATTCTGGCAGGATACAGAGCAACCAATCGGAATGATGACTCTTGAGACAGGTAGGTCAAAAACAGGCAAGGTCTGGTACACTGGCTGACAGGAACTATAACAGAACGTGGAGAAGAGGAGTCCAGGAGGAAAGCAGGATTTTCGGTACACGGGAAGGCAGATCAGAAGGTGAGGGAATTCCAAATAGAAGGTCCAATAAACAATCCGAGTCGAAAACCGTAAGAACCACAAGCACATAGCAATCGAAGAAGGAACTTCTAATTACCGGTAGTAGCTGTAAACAGAAGCAGCGTCTTGGCCGTCTCCGGGAACTAAATAATGGAGAAAGGCGGGGCTAGCCAATGTGAGGCTCTTCCGGTGAACTACCGTACGGAAGCAGGTTTCCTGGGGGGTGTAGTCTCCGAGCCGCTAACTTCCACGGCAACTTCCATCGTGCATAAAACGACGCGGTTTGATGCCGAATCCTTTTGGGGAGCGCTATAAATTTCCTACTGCCTCTGGTAGTAGATTTGGAAACCCGAAGCGCCAGCGGCGTAAGTGACCGGGTTTTGCTGATAGCCGGGGATGAACGCCGACTCATAACACTCGCCAGAGTCTTATCAACTGACAGAATGTAAACCAACCACAAACAATTCTTGAAAGAACCTTACTAGGGAAACGTCATGACCTAACTATGTACAGAATCTATGTAGAGGAGAAAGAAACCTATGAAAGCCATAACGAATAGCTAATGAAGCTCTGATAACTTTAGTAAGATCAAAACTCTCCCATCGTCAGAAAAGGTAGCAGGCACCCCTCTCCAGAAAGAACATGGCATGATAACCTGTTCTGTTTTTTTCCCCCACTTTGAGAGTTCGCAGCCATTGCATTTTGCTCACTGTACCTTTCACAGATGGGGAAATATCCATTTGCATATCGGCAGTCCAGCACCGAAATGCTATGGCAATTCCCTTCTGAACAAGAGTAGCAACCCCATACACGTGTTTCAGCCTTGTTGGGCCTCATCAGTGAGGTGGAGCTGTGCCTCTGATCAGTGAGCAGGGAGTCCACATCTGGGTTCCCCCAGGTAACCCACGGTGACCAACTCCAAGTTCCTTTCAAAACATTTTCAAAAAATGTAGCAGGCACCCCTCTCCTGCTACCTTTTTATTTTCAAAACTCTCCCAACCTGTCGTTGTGCACTCTCCCCACCTGTCACCTCACTCTGGTGCATTGTGGTACAAATATCTCAGAAACGGTGCATCGTAGGGCCTTGAAACATGATTTTTGTCTTCCGGACGTCATTGGCTACATTACATGTGGACACCCCGCCCTATTCCTCGCATCAATATGCTTAAAATGACACCCATCTTGGTGTTTTGCCACTTCCAGGCAACGATCTCATGTGTGCAGGGGCTGAAATCCAGGGAACGGGGTGGGGTGTCCACATGTAATGCAGCCAGTGACATCCAGAGGGTCCTCACAAGTAACTATGCAAAATCTGGTGCAGATTGGTGGAACGGTGTGGAATTATGAGGAAGAAACAAACAGATTTTTAGAGATATATATACCACAGAACATGACACCAGCAGATGTCGGGGTCGCACGTTAACACCACCACCACCAAATCACCAACAGACAAAAGTAAGTGTTTGTTCATAAATGTATTTAATTTGGCAATGTTCACACATAAAAAAGACAATACGGCCAAAGCAATGCATTTCGTGCCTCGTCTGGGCACTTGATCACACTCAACAGTATAATGCAGTTCCTGTAGTTAAAAAGAGCAGAGACCTACTCTATGGTATTCTAACCTCTAGACAGAGCAGAAGTCAGCGATTAGGACAGGTAACATCACATCTCTTATATACAGTCATTTTAGAGACCATCAACACAACATCTAACAAATGAGAGTAGTCCTACTTGAAGTAGTACACACATTTTCTAGGGGAGGTGATCTACCTAAAATTCTATCCCTGAGGGAACTTTTTTGGATCCATCAACTTGATGCTATGACTCCCTTAGGCATCAATGAGAAGTATTACTTGGGTCCCTTCTTATAAAATTGTAACATCTGCATAATGATCAGGGTATCTAGGTTTCCCCTAAAGGGGCTCCTTGCTGGTATTAGATTGTGAACCCATAGAAGGGACAGCTTACATTGAGTACGCTGTGATACCAGACAACACATGAATAACTGATGCACGGAACAGAATTAGGATACATGTGGGATTTACATACTATGTGTTTGGTCAAATATTCATTATTTTACTTTTCAACTGGTCTGTGATCTTCTGTCCTAATACCAGAACCCATACAGTCTGTGAACCCATAAAGGGACAGTGATGTGCGATTAGCTTGATACGAACCAAGTTAGTATACATACTACACCACAAAGCTAAATTAGCAGTTGACAATCCTTAGGGTGACCAGACGTCCCGGTTTTCCCGGGACAGGTCCGGGGAAATCACCCCCTGTCCCGGGGTTTTTTTTTTTTTTCCAAACCCCGTCCGGGGTTTTGCTGCGCGGGTGTCTGGTGTCCCGATTTTCGGACGACACCGCTCCGACGCTGCAGTATGAGCCTGCGCTGCAGTGCGCAGGCTCATACTTTCACTTTCTCTGCGCCCAAGCCCCCGCCCAAGCCGGAAACACAGCCACACAGCCTATAGACGCCCTCCAGGACCTGGAGACTTCCTGCAACGTCAGCTTGTGACGTTGCAGGAAGCGCGACTTGCAACGTGTTTGGGGGAAGTTATGGGACCCCTGGCTGGCAACACATAAAAGCCTCGACCACGGGCACGAACGGTTCATTCTTTTTCTTCCGTGGCTGTCGCAGCATCATTCTTCCATCTTCTTCCGTGAGTGGGGCTTGGAGTTTCTAGCAGCATTCGTTTTCTTTTCCTTCGTGACTGCTGCTGCTGTCTGGATTCCATCGCCTGAGCGTTCGAAGAGCATTATTCTCGTGGACCTGCTTCCTGCTCCAGCCTGCAGCGCATCCCTTCACGCCACCAGCTTGACATCAGTCGATCCTCTTGCATCCAGCTCGTTTGTGACCCTCATCCCTGCTGCAGCACACCCACATCGTCCTGCAATATCCAACAGGTAAGGAAATGAAATGTGACTTGCAGGTTACTCATTTTGCATCCATCTGGTAGCGGAGCAGTTCCTATGTACATGTTCTTTAAGAATACTTGCCAACCCTACTTATTTATTTGTATGATTTATTTTTACATTTGTACAGCGCGCAGACAGGCCTTGGCCATTGCAGCGCTGTTACTTGCACACCTGTGATGTAATTGTTATGCAAGCCAATGTGCCGAGTGTTATTACATGGAGGGCACTACAATGGGGCTGGCTGGGTTGTACTATGGCATGGAATGTTGTGCTCGCATTAAGAGTAAAGCCAACATGTGTGTTCTCAGAGGGGGGCATATGACATTTGTTTACAGGTGTCAAAGGCAACATGATTAATGTTCTTACATGGGTTGCATTTGTGCAACCCACAAGGCAAGCTTTCCTTGACATGTAACATTTTACTGGTGTTAGGAGGCAACTACAACCTGAGTGTTCTTATATGGGGGGCAGAGGGCATTGTGCAGCCAGCAAGGACATGTTTTCAATGGTGGCGTGGCTTTTATTTCTAAACTCAGCCGCTCCTGCCTCTGGGACGGAACAAACCCCCTGCCTTCTGTCCTCAACATTTTTTGTTTATGAAGAGAGCCTGTGTAGGCTTTATGCTTGCCTGTAAATGCTTGCCCAGTTCCCTCCTGCAATTCAGGCACCACTCTACTCTCATTTTGTTTTTTTGGCAAATGCCAATGCTGTGCCCTTTGTTGCACCTGTATAAGTCACAAACACATTTGAGGATTTATTGACTTTCCAGGTATACTACTACAACCGTAGTTCAGTCATCAAGATATTTTTGTTGTTGTTGCGTGAGACGTAGTTCACCATATCACGATGACTGACATTACTTTTTTCTTCAAGCTTTATCTAGAAACACTAGCTAGGTAGCTACCAAAGATGCCCAAGAGGAGATGTACCGCCACTGAGGAGATGCAAACGTCATTCCCTTTCCTGAGTAAGGTTGCAAGGAGTGACAGTGAAGTGTATTGCAAGCACTGCAGATGCTCTTTTTCTATTGCCCATGGTGGAAAAGGAGATATTAAGGAGCACGTGCAAACCAAAAAGCACAAATTTTGGTTATCTGCAGCCAGCAGCAGCAATATCACCCAGTTTTTTGGGAAGGCTGTTCCTGGGGACACAGACCTCAGTAGGGCTGCTGCTGAGGGCACTTTTGCCTATCACCTTGCAAAGCACAACCACAGCTTTAGATCAATGGACTGCACATCCTCATTGATAAGGAAATTGTATGATGAGAAATTTACCTGTGCCCGTACAAAAGCAGAAGCATTAGTATCCAAAGTGCTGGCGCCTTTAGCTATGGAGGATCTCCAGTGTGATTTGAGTAATGTTACCTGTCTATCAGTTTCGGTTGATGCTTCGAACAGGAAAGAGGTGAAGCTCATCCCAATTGTAATCAGATATTTCCAGGACCTTGAGGGGGTGAAAGTTAAGATTTTGGAGTTCACCTCGGTCCCTGGGGAAACCTCATTAATATTATTTGGGGAACTGCTTCAAGCCCTGGAGAAAAACAATCTAAGGGAAAAGGTAATAGCCTTTTGTGCGGATAACACAAACTTTGGTGGGAAAGCAAGAGCAGGGAAAAACAATGTTTTTTGTAAGTTGAAGGAGGCAATCCCTGAAAATAAACTAATTGTTGTGGGGTGTGCAGCACACATTGTGCATAATGCAGTGCAAACTGCTGCTGATGGGCTCCCCTTGGATATAGAATCCTTCATATTGAAAGTGTATAAATACTTCCACATCTATACTGTTAGAACAGAACAGTTAAAGGAATTTTGTGAATTTGTGGAGATAGACTACCAGAGCCTTCTTGGCACCAGTAACACACGCTGGCTGTCCCTATTGCCAGCTCTTGACAGGGTGCTCCAACTGTACCCAGCCCTGAAGTCATACTTTTTCTCACAGGAAAAAACCCCTACAGCCATTACCAAGTTTTTGCAGAACCCTATTGGTGAGGCGTGGCTCTGTTTCCTGCAGAACCAGCTAGTCCTGTTTAATGATACGATTAAGGTTCTTGAAAAGCAAAACTCAAATGCTATTGATGTTGGCCAAAGGTTGATGAGGCTGAAGGAGAAAATGATAGGGCGGCGTGATGCATGTTTTCTGAGTAACAAAAGTAAAATGCCTCCTAAATGACCTCCGTGAACAAGGGCAACTAAATGAAACCCAATTCAACGAATATGTGTACTCTTTTTATGACTGCTGTGTAAAGTACCTAGAAGAATGGGGCGCTCACTTCACAGAACTGAACGTTTTTTCCTGGGTCCTCCTAAACAGTGTCCCTGTTTGGGGAGATGTAGAGGGCTCCCTACAATTTGTGCAGTCTACATCAGGAAGGCTCAAACTCGATGACAGAGCTTTTTGATGAGCTGAGCTGTGTGCGTAATTACACAGCTTGCAGGCTGGCCCAGTGGAACGAGCAAAAAAAGTCTGCAGATGAACGGTGGGTGGAGGTTTTCACCTATTTTTCACAGCAGAACATAACAATGAAAAACATGAGCATGATGGTCCAGTTTGTCTTGTGCTTGCCCGGCACAAATGCGCCAGTGGAAAGAATCTTTTCAATTATGAACAATACATGGACCGATGAACGAAACCGAATGGACATTGAGACTTTGAAATCCATATTGGTTACTAGGGTTAATTTCAGCCTGAGCTGCTCTGAGTTCCATAGCAGGCTACAGAAAGAAAAATCGGTGCTACAAAGAATACATTCATCAGCAAAGTACTCATAATAGTAATAAAACGTGTACAGCAATTCTCTTGCTTTTTATCTTCACTGTTTTCAATCTTCACTGTTTTCGTTCTTTGCAATAAAGGCATAGTTCTTTTCATCACCAAAAACCTTTTCGGGTGAAATAATTCCACAATAAAGTTTGCCATACGCATGTGGGGTGCATTACTTTTGTGCCATTCTATGATGCAAGGGGGCCAGCAGTCTTCATAAAGTGTGTACAATTGTGAAAATGCTTGCTTTAATCTCACAGCAAAATATTGTTGGGTTGACAATAACCCCAGTCCACTGCAGTGCTCTACCTGTACAGGTGGATCCCCAAGAATTCACTCTAAAAACAGAAAACCGTGCCACATAGTGGCTTCACAGGTATGTGTACATTAATCCAGCATTTGATCTGCTGTGGCTGCCCCCAAACTTCACTGTCATAAGTGCTATGTTTGTAGTCCCTTTTTTGTCTTTATCAGTGCTACGATATGTAGTCCTACTTTTGTGTCAGTGACCCGCGAAATTGTAGTCCTACTTCTATGTCGGTGGCCTGTCCTGTCCTGGGTTTTTATTTTGAAAATCTGGTCACCCTAACAATCCTTAGTCTTCCATCTGTGTTTTATGCCTTCGGTTCCTCTAGGGCGTATCGCAACACAGGATTCTAATTATTTGTTCTTTAGTCCTGTAGACTACACGACCTCTGCATAATAATCTTTGTTGGATTCGCATAGCGTTACTTAGCGCAGTGGACAATCCACTGGACATAAATATTGACTCATGTCGCACATAATTGTGCATCATTACCCTGGAATGACCTACCTGATTTTCGTACAAATTATTCATTTTCAACATCAATTTGAGGAGCATTCTTGCTAAATAGAGGAATATTCCATATACATTATCAAGATTGTTCACTGACGTCGTTTGCGCATGCGCGAAACAACGTCACTGTGATCTAATATTGTTCCACCTTTTTGTTTTCAATGCATTTAGTAGAACTCTGTTTAGCTTACCTGACCATATTTGGAGCACGGGTATGGGGCCCCTTTCTTTGGCTCTAGGCAATTTGGAAGTATTTAATCAGCATTCATGCATGCGAGATATGACGTCATGGACCAACTAAAAGACGTCTTAAAAACACTTGCGTTTCCACGTTATAGCATACTGTTATAAGTATTGGAAATCACATACGGTCGAGTCCGAGTGATCACATAATGCTAATTATCATGTTTTCCCCTGCTAAGCAAGTTTTCGAATAAATGTCACGCCCGACAACAATGACGCTTTTACGTAGTGAAGTCGTCCCACTACCACGTATATAAAGACAGGGTTAAACTAACAGGCTAGCTAGCTACAGTCATCCGGCATCATTCGTGAGCTATAGGTGGCTCCCGAGCATCAGAACGTGACCAACGTAGTAAAGTTATTTTCCAGCGCTCGTTTTTGTTGGCTATTGCTCATTTTTGAGCACATATTTAGCAGATACTGTTTTTTTCTTGAACTTTCGATTCCGGTGAGGTGAACTCTGCTTACTCCTCCTGAAATGTGAACTGTATAGAAATCGGGCCGTTTTAAAGCTTTTTGTCAACTTGCTTTCTCACGCAATTTGACTTTTTGGTAAGACGATTTTACAATCACCTTATAAGTGATATTTGATAACAGAATACATTTTTTTGTGCTTTTTCTAGTGTACAGCACTCCAGAAAGGGGAAAAGGGGATTTTGACTTTCTAGATTGTGGTTTTTGACAGAACCAGCACGCTGATTAATTCGCGGCAAAGACAGCCTCATAAAGTGAGCTATTCCTGTGCCTTTGTGCACCTAACATTTTTAAACCTAATTAACCACCTTTTACTAGCTATATGGAATAGATTGTACAGAACATTTTAGTGAAATCCAGAATATGGTCCTTCCCACTCTGTGGGCAACTTCTCATTAATTAAAGATAAGGGGAATGAAGCAGTGGGAAACGTCACTTCTATTGGAGATAATCCTTAAGTTTAGCTCATAGACACACTTTTTTTTTTTTTTTTACAGACCAGCGCTTTATTTGACCACATGGGAGACCTTGACGCAAGAAAAAATCTTCCTTCGGGCATCCATAAATCCATGGAGTGCTCATCCGTGAAATACCAATAATAACACAAGGGCAGCGTTGCATTTTGATTTATTATGTTGTGATTCTTTTGAACAGATTATAGAACTCATTTGCGCTAGACAATAAGACAACCCCAGGACAGAATGTGGGTACTACGATACAGATATCTACAGAGTGGATGGTTGGATTTACTTAACCAGGTGTTACATCGTGATTCATGACCCTGTAGGTCATCACAAATTATAGAACTTTTGTTGGTTTGGAATATGAACCTGTTAACTAGATGTTGGTAAATGATAAGTATGGACTGGTTGTCTTTACCGAGTACTGTTTTTGATTTGTGAAATTCACCTTATTAAGAACTAAATTCTTTTTTTGAATATTTCTTTGTAGATATTGTTGAAAAAAACGTTTGACCCTGATGAAGAGTGAAAAACTGAAATGCTTTGGGCTAATTATTGAATACATTCTGAGATCTTGTGTTACCATAAGTCTATGGAATTTCTAATGAAATAATTATATGTTATAAATATTTGCGTCTATTTCATCTACTATTTTTAAAAATATCCACAAGCCTGTACCATACCCCTTAGATTAGGAGTAATTACCGAGGCTTGTCTGACTATATTTAACTAATTTGTCTGATTGATTCAGACCAAAACAGTGTGCAGGGGGCGTGAGTTCCCTAAACGGGGAACTTCTCTTTTTGTTTGTTCTAACCTTTAGATACAATCATGAAAACAGGCATGCATGATATATATACACAGTGCCAGCGAGAAATGAAAAAGGGAAAAAACACATGCTACACTTAGAATTATGAAAAGTCAGTACATCGTAATAAGTTTACAATTAATCATTCCAACTAATGTCATCAATTGCTTGTCATCAAGCATAACCGAAGGCGAAGAGCACAGTCCCTGAGCAGTGTGAGCCGTCACTAACTGCAATATTAATTGGATTTAAGCCTCCTCAATGACCCTTCAGAATTATACACGGGAGCATGGTGTCCCGAATGATCAATAGAATTAAATATGGCCAAATTGCATAGTCACCCTGATTACATTAGAGGGATGCAATGCCGGACAGTGCCGAATATGTCACGAGACACACAATCTGCAAGATTGAATAAATAAAGCCAACACCAGATGGCAGATCATGAACGGCATAAACGGGTCAGAGACAAATGTCTAATTGCAAATAGCCATTGCAGACGAACGAGCCAACTGTAAAGTGCATGGTGCTTTTTTTGAACATGAGCTGCCAATGTATATAAAGTGCATACCAGTGCAAAACGGGGGTGAGTGCCGAGTGCAAATTGCAACTATAAACCTTAAGACTAACTTGCATAATGCAGTTGTAGGCTTCCTGTGCAGCATGCAAACTACATGCCGCAGATACACCACCGGCACAGGGATAAACCTCCCCAGAACACAGCTATAACATACCAAAATGTTGTATGTACATCAACACTGTGGACTCAGTGCCCACATGCAACCCCCAAAGCCCATCTATCAAGATCACACCTTACCTTGTTGGCTGAAGGTGCTTTCTTTGGCTGATCACAGCCTCCAACCCCCTGGGCAGCCAACGTGACCCAGGTAGTATGACTGGATTCTTGGCTCTGCCCAGAGGGTGTGTAGCCTGAGGCGGGAAAATCCAGTAAGGGAAGAAAAACCCACACAGAATGGTGGTAGTCCTGAAGATGCAATGGTACAGTAGGTGAATTCCAGTGTGGCAAGGAGGATCTAGATCTTGCACCAAAAACAGGATAATTGGAGGAATGGAACTCAGAACAGAATATGAGAAGGCAGGAAGAGCAAGAACCCAGCACGGTAAGGAACAGAGGAACCAACTGCCAGCAAGGAACCAGGGATGAGGTCATGGAGGCCATGAAAGAAGGAGGAACTAGCAGGGAAAAGAGGCTTAAGGCAAGCGAAAACAAGCATACCACAATGAAGAAACACTTGCAATGCGAGAAGTTGCTGGACGGCTGCCTCTAAGTCCAGAGACACCCGGGCTTCCGGTGCGTGATGGCATGACGCCAATGTGCGTCCTTCGCCGGGCGGATCCGCCCTGTTGGTAGGGGCTAGGGAAGCGACACCATCACCATAGCGACCATGCTGCCGCTCCGGGTCTGTGGCGAAGCATGTCATCTTGCCCTTGTCCAAGCCGTGTCCCACCAGGTTTCCAAGGAAAGGAGCAATGAAACTTCTTGAGCAGATGTGGGCATGTATATTGTTCACCGGTTTCCAGGACCTTTCACTAGGTGGACACCCTTTCCAACTCCGAGATTTCATCGACTTTTTATTCCAGGTCCTCGTCAAACTGCACAGGTGGAGGTGGTCTGTGTTTTCTTCTCGGGTCAGGGGCCTCAACATAAGGCTTTAGCAAACTGATATGAAATACATGATCTTCTGCTCCAACCAACAGATAATGCCAATTTGAAGCCAACTGCGTTGATAACTTTGATGATCCGAAAAGGTCAGTAATATCTGAGAGTGAGTGTGGAGGTTCGCAGATGGGATGGCAAATAATGGGAGGAAAGCCAGACCAGGTCACCCTCTTTGTACTCCGGTGTCTCGCCCCGTTTCAGGTAAGCAAAACGTTTGATAGTAAGTAGCCTGTGTCTTATGCATATGTTTCAAGGCAGTCTTATTGGTAGTCTTTAACCAATGCGTGGTATCTGCTACTGCTGGAATGTTGGTACTATGAATAGACTATAGAGGTAACCAACAAGGATGGTATCCAAAAGTACAATAAAAGGGGCTCATGTTTATCGAAGAATGTACAGTATTGTTGTATGATAACTCTGCTATAGGTAGCAAAGAAGGCCAATTGTCACAAGAGGCAGAAGCGAAGGATCCAAGATACTGCTCAATGGTTTGGCTAGTCCTTTCAGTCAAGCCGGTGGTTTCAGGATGGAAGACAGCGCGTTATCCCCAAGGTTTTACAAAAGGCAGACCAGAATTTAGAGGTGTACTATGTTCCTCGATCAGAAATTATCTTGGTGAATATTCCTTCTAGACGAAAGATGTGAAAAACAAAGGCACCTCTCATCTTCTTAGTTGTGGGTATTTTGCTGAAAGGAACAAAATGGGCCATCTTGGAAAACATGTCCACAGTTACCATAAATGCTGTGTTCCCCCTTGAGGGTGGCAAGTCCACAACGAAATCCGTTGAGCTAGTGTGCCAAGGGCAAGGTGGTAGCTCAGGTTGGGTTTGTTTGCCCACTGGCTTTCCTGGGACATTTTAGATTGTGCACACACAGGATAAGAAACCACATAATTTGAGTGATATCCTTCTTTTGTGAGGGCCACCAGAAGTACCGAGCTGTGAGATCTTTAGTAGCTTGTATACCACGGTGTCCCGCAATAAGGGAGTCATCACACAGGTTTATGCCTTCCATTTGTAAATCTTTAGTGGGGAGATGGATCTGATGACCAAAATAAAGTAGACCAGTATTGTTACTGAGTTCATGTCCTTGTATTTCCGTATTGGAATCCTTGAGTGGCTCTTTTTAGCCACTGTAAAAACAAATCTATGGCAGCGATAGTAGTCTTGTGAGAAAACTTCATGGTCTTTGTATCGGTGCATCCATTAGAGGGCACACAGGAACAAGACAAGGTGTCTGCTACAATGTTACTATTGGCGGGTATATGAGTGAAGATGAAATCATAATGATGAAAAAAGTGAACCCAGCGTGCTTGTCAGCTGTTTCTACACTCAAATTCCAACAAGTACTGAAGACTTTGATGGTCCGTATGAATCATGGTTGGAAAAGAAGCTCCCATTAGAAGATGATGGCATTCTTGGCATGCTGACTTGATGGCTAAAAGTTCTTTCTCCAGAACAGAATAATTTCTTTATGCTGAAGACAAGGTCTTGGAATAATAAGCCACAGGATGTTCATGGTCGTCTTGTTTTTGTTTGAGTACGACACCCACTGCTTAGTCAGAGGCATCAGCTTCCAAGATACAAGCCCAATTCTGATCTGGTTGTTGAAGAATGGGTGCCTGGGTAAAGAGCAACTTGAGATGGTTATGATGGTATGATAGGTTATTTATAACGCACTTAATACCCAGCGGTTTCTAAGCGCGGACCCGGGGATCAAACCTGTGTTGCTCCATGTCATCTTGCTTCCAAGGCGAGCACATTGCTGCTGAGCTATCCTCCCAAGACTAAAGGCCAAGTCAGATTCCTTGGTCCAGAGAAATGTAGTGTTCTTTTTTAACAAAGAAGTGATGAGAAGCACAACTTGAGTGCACGCAGGAATGAATTTCCTATAGAAAATCGCCAAACCAAGAAATCTCTGTATACCCGTCACTGGGTGAGGGGACTGCCAGTCCAAGACGGCTTTAACTTTCCGGGGGTCCATTGAAATCCCTTTGTTGGACAGAACGTATCCCACATATGCGACTTCCGTAATGCCAAACAGGCACTTTTCGGGTTTACCCTTCAACTTATTTTTCTGCCAGCGCCTTAACACTTCTGATACAATGGTCTTCTTTCTTCTGAAAGAATATACGGATATCATCCAAATAGACGATTACAGAATGGAGCAATAAGTCGTCAAACAAGTGATCCACAAACCTTTGGAAAACCAAGGGTGCATTGGCTAGCCAAAAAGCATCACTTGATATTGAAAGTGGCCAAATGGAGTGCGAAATGCGGTTTTCCACTCGTCTCCTTACTTTATTCTGATAAGATAGTAAGATAGTAGGCCCCAACGAGATCTAGTTTGGAGGAAATTTGGGCCGTCTTGACTGCCTCCAGAATATCTTGGATCAAAGGAAGCGGATACTTGCCTTTTTTGGTTATTTTATTCAATCCACGATAGTCTATTCATGGCCTCAATTCCGTAGTGTCCTTTTTTGACACAATAAAAAACAAAGCGGCTCCCACAGAGGAATGGGATTCCGTTATTAGGCTGTTAGCCAAATTTTCTTTTAAGTATTACCAGATAGCATTTTTCTCGCCTGGAGAAAGGATAAACATCTGGTTAAAAGGGACCTGCGAATTGGGCACAAGATCGATAGCACAATCTTCTGGTCTATGTGGTGGTAGCGATTTGGCAGTTCTTTCTCAAATACAGTAGAATGTTCCTGGTATTCAACGGGAATCAAGCATTGAAATAATGATGTTGAAGAGGCCTCCAAGGTAGGTAGAGAGAAATGAACGCAATAAGGATTTGATGACAAACATGTCGTAACACAATACTCTGACACCAAAAACACAGTGTGTGCTCTGCAATTAATGTAAGGGGTGTGCTCTTCCAACCATGGCATGCCCAATATAATCGGGTAATTGGTCGTTTGGATAAGATCAAAAGTTTTTACTTCCTGATGATTATGTATAAAGAACTGTATGGGTACAGTATTAGCCACAATTGGTCCACCGTCCAAAGGTCGTCCATCACCTCTTTGTACAGATATAGCACCTGGTTTCTCCAGGATGGGAATGTCTTTCTTTAGCCCAGGACTGGTCCATGAAGATACCAGCTGCTCGGCTGTCAACTGATGCAATGGCCTAGATACTGTAAATTGAGGGTGTTCTTATAGTAATCCATAACGCCAATAAGGTGGAAGGATTGGATGACGTCATTGCAGTGTTACTGCAGGGATTGTGTATTGTCTCCCGAATCGTCATCGCTCCTATGGTTGGGAGCTGGCTTTTTCTAACACATAGGAGGGGCCAGAGAACAAACACGTAACAAACAGCTGAATCGCAGTACATGCATAGGCCTTTAACTCTGTGACGTGTTCTTTGTTCATCAGTGAGCGGACCTCTTGCTTTTCCAATTTGCATGGGTTCACTGGTCTCGGTCTCTTTGTGAACAGGTATCAATGGGTTCGAAGCAATGCTAGTCTTCCTTTTCTTTTCTGACTTTCGTTCCTGAATCCAAAAATAGATCTGTAGAGCGAGTTTCACAAGTTCATCGAATGTCCGAGGATGAGGAACTCGAGCAATCTCATCCTGGAGTCCCTCATTCAGCCTTCTACGGGACAAAGTAAAGCACACTTCTTCAGGCCATCGTGTAGCTTGTGCTATTTGTTTGAATTTAGTAACAAATGTTAAGGTATCTATATACCCTTGAACCAGACCCAATAATGAGTCCTGACTGGTGTATGTCAACTCGGGGCGATCAAACATACCCTGAAAGTCTGTGACAAATCCCGCATAATTATCCAAAGGGGGATCTCCCGCTACCACGAGAGGAGTCGCCTTGGCACTGCCGGTTAAGTGCGTGATAAAAAAGCCGACCCTAGAGCAATCTGAAGGAAATGCATTGTGTCTAAATGAGAAAACCACTAGACTAGCATCAAGAACCCTTTTTAGTTTCTTGGGATCCCCGTGGTATTTTGCAGTCATAGGCTGACTTGGCAAGGGAACCAGAGCCATCTCACGAGTTATAAGGGCTTGACGTAGTTGGGCATTTTCCATTTTGAGCTGATGCATTTCCTGAGTAAGTCCTTGCACGGTATTTATCAGCTCCTGAAGCTGATCCATTCTTTCCTTTTCTTCTGCGCATTGCAATCTATCAAGATCATGCCTTACCTTGTTGGCTGAAGGTGCTTTCTTTGGCTGATCGTGGCCTCCAACCCCCTGGGTAGCCACCATGACGCAGGTAGTATGACTGGTTTCTTGGCTCTGCCCAGAGGGTGTGTAGCCTGAGGCGGGAAAACCCAGTAAGGGAAGAAAAACCCACACAGAATGGTGGTAGTCCTGAAGATGCAATGGTACAGCAGGTGAATTCCAGTGTAGCAAAGGAGGGTCGAGATCTTGCACCAAAAACAGGATAATTAAAGGAATGGAACTCTGAGCAGAATATGAGGAGGCAGGAAGAGCAAGAACCCAGCAAGGTAAGGAACAGAGGAACCGACTGCCAGCAAGGAACCACGGAGGAGGTCGGGGAGGCCAGGAGAGAGGGAGGAAGTAGCAGGGAAAAGAAGCTTAATGCACGCGAAAACAAGCATACATCAATGAAGAAACTATTGCAATGTGAGGAGCCGCCGTCCGCTGCCACTAAATACTCATGATACACCCGGGCTTTCAGGTGCGTGACGTCATGACGCCGACATCCATCCGTCGCCGGGCGGATCCGCCATGCTGGTAGGGGCTAGGGTAACGCCACCATTGCCATAGCAACTATGCTGCCACTCCGGGTCTGCAGCGAAGCATGACACCATCCTAGATGTAAACATAAGATGTAAAACTTAAATACAGCTATACAATGCTTAGTGCATTCATCAGATAACCGCGTCTGCTCACTGCACAGATGTAAACTATGTGCAACACATCAATAACAATATGCAATCCATAGGAATAAGAGAAAAATTATTTGGTACAAATAGCAAGTATAGACTTAAAATGGAAGCATTAAATATTCTAAAGTGCCTAGTGCAATGGTGGACTAGCAATACATAAATGCTAGCACACACCAAAATTGGCTGCTTGATAGGCACATACAAACCTCCATACAGCAGCAACCCATGAACATAACCAACATTGAAATAACATAATATACATCAAAACGGAACTCATTTGACCCCATAATTACTACATTTAGGCCAAGCTAATGCAAATAACATATACTTACCAACATTTTAAAATGAAAAATAAATGTGGACAACTGAAAACCACAAGATGAATCTGTCCACAAATATGAACAATAGTGAAGACTGTTTCGTAGCCAAGCAAAAAAAACTAAAGAACAGAACAAAACCAATCCCACAATGATGATCCAATGGCTCATCATGCTTACCTATAATATATAATGAAAAAGTATTAATGAAACCAATAAACACTAATCGTGATTAAACTCCAACAAAAGCATACAGCTCTTCATCCACATTGTGTCCATATGGAGATTTGGTCTGAAATATCTGTTCTCCAGATGGCTCAATCTCAATATTCTGTCACCTCCTCAACAATGTTTCTTGATCTGAGCAACTCCAAAGAAGGGAAACCATTCAGTTGTCCATTGTGGTATTCAAACAAATGTTTGGCAATGGGATATGTAAAATCTCTATTCTAAATCGCCCAGATGTGTTGTAAAATCCTTAGCTTCAACTTTCACGTGGTGCTCCCCACATACCACTTTCATCAGGGACAGCTGAGGACATAGACAACAAAATCAGTATTGCAGTTAATATTGCCATAGATAGAAAATGTCCCAATAATTGGATGTTTAAAAGAGGACATGGTTGTGGCGTACTCGCCCACCTTACATTTGACAAACCTGAATGAATTCTGTGCCAACCAAGTTTGAGATTTCACCGGAGCTGGAAAACTAGAGACAAATCTAACTTCCAAAAACCTTGTTCTGCAGAAGGTGAGGCAGGGGCGAGCTGAGAGGACCCCGCTGAGACCCTTATCTTCCCTAATCAAATACCAATATTTGGAAACGGTGCTATAAATCCGATTGGAGGCCAAGCCATGTGTGAGAATAAGATGAATTTCTGTATCCGTCTTACCGGATCGATCACTGGATGCCACCAAAAGGGAATCCCGATTAGACTGGTGTCTATAGAAAAGCATGTTCCACTGTTTGCTTAGAGTAGCCGCTCGTAAAACAAACCGGGGTGCAACCACCGCACACTGAGTGTCAAACTCGGACAAGTCCGAACAATTGTCGGTACGCACAAACTCCCCGTAAGGGATACTGTTGATGCAGGTCCTGGGATGATTACTATTAGCTGACAGTGGTTGATTAGAGCTGGTGTGCTTGCAATAAACGCTGTTAAAATTAGAAAGTCCGTTTGAGCCAAGGAATGTGTGACTTGGCTCAAATGGACTTTTATTTATAGTATTTTGTTTTGAAGTCTTTGCACGTGCACCTTAAATTGTGAGGAGTCAGTAACATAAATGAACAAAATAGAAGAAATGGACTGGCAGAGCACCGTGACTATACCTTTTAGATATGGTATGGTGGCTTGTAGTTAATTATGGACCCGATTAATTGTATCTTAAATGTTTTCATAATAAATACATGTTTTAATCGTTATTTGCTTTTTTTAACATCATGTATCTTAAGATTCCCCAAGGACAGATGACAGATATAAGATGATTGATCATATTTCCAAAACCGCCGTTTTAACCGCCGTTTTAAAATATAAACCTCCCACACTGGATTAAACAAATATAAATGTGTGTATATATACTTATGGAAATAGGGGTGATGGGGTAGCAAGGGATATCGATATTGCTATAATACATTCATGCCATGATTGGAAACTCCACATGACAGATGTTAAATGCTTTGAACAGGGTGTGGGCGGAGAAGGTGAACTTGCAGCAGTATGGACATTAACGATTTTATGTATTTCATGCAATGTACTCGGGCATGATTGTCTTCTTTTATGGCATTTTTCAAAATAAAAAATAAAGACCTCAAAAGCTGCCTCCGCCGTTGGCCACGCTCCACGCAGGCTGTGTCCCGTAGCCGTTCCACGGCCATTTCTAAAGCACACCTTAGACGGACGCATGACCATGGTGTAATTTTAGGGGGGGGCGGGGGTTTTTGTCCCCCCCAACTTTCATGGCACACCATTTTATCCCCATTCATTTGGCTGGGGCACCTTTTCTTCAGATGTCATGTCCCCCCCAACATTTTCATCAGTTACTCCACTGCGCGGCATGACTGCCTTTGTGCGCAGACCTTCTAGGGCTGAACTTTGCTTGCGCATACCTTCATGGTCCCACACACACAAACCTTCCACGACCCCATCGCCACCCCACACACATACCTTCCAAAGCTGTGCTCCACAGGAGCAGACTCCCCAAGAATGCGTCCGCACTTACATTGTCCATGGCCCTCTGCCGAATTTCCCCGACCGCTCCCCTTGCATACCTTTTCAAGGCTGCCTAACCGCCCCAGCATGCGCAGACCTTTCATGGCCACCCCCACGTGCAGACCATTGACCCTGCCTCTCTGCAATAATACTCTGTCCAGTAGCTAACAAGTTCTAACCCAAGCTAGAGTTAAAATATACTACTTACTACACTTGCACTACTCCCACTCAGCAGAATGCACACATGTGCTTTTTTTAGCATGGAATATATATTGCTGCTGTTTTGTTCATTTAATAACGTTGACGGTAGAAAATGTGTTGGTAGGTCTTTTCGTCAGCCTCTATCCTGGTAAGCTGTTTCTGAATCCAAGGGCTGAGAGCAGATCCAAGAGAGGTGCTTTAGCCATCTGAGCTGACATGAAAGACGTACTTATTGTTTATATGTTTCTTGACGAGGTCTCTGCTTGCAGATATTGAGATGAACTGGGCCTGGTCCTACACTTTTAGTTTTGGCTATTAAGCCAATTATTGCATTGAGAGTACAGATGGGTGCAAGACTGTGTGTGTGGAGTGCCACACAGCTTGTTGGTTTGGACTTCTTGACCAACCATTAACCACGCATGTCCCTGCTAATCCCTATGGCCATTTACACCCGTCCCTTGCTGCCTAAAACATACCCTCCTTGGATCTCTTTGAGCTTTTTTCATGAAGTAACATCAACCTTCGTGCAGGATCGAATACTTGTGCTATTTCTAGTCTTTTGAGTGTTCATTGCTTAATTGGATCTGTAAATGAGCTACTGAAATTATAAAAATGTCTTAACCAAGTTTACCTTCAGCCACTTGATTTATAAGCAATATCTGTGTCCTCATATTGGTTACTTGCACAGAAGTAATGTTTTTAAAAAAACAAGCATTGGCAAAGCCAAACGTTTTGTCTTGTGTATAGGTATTAAACAGAACTGGCATTCCAGTGGAGATCTGGCCTGGGGCACTGTCTTCAAGGACAGGGTGAGGCTTGGCAGATGCACGGCGGGCCGGCATGAAATGTGGGTGGCTACTTGCAGAGTCTGGATTGGCCACCTGTCTCCCACAGGTGCTAATGTATATAATAAAACCAATCGTAGATCAAAGGAGCTGTGGAGGTGAACTACAGTGTATTATATTGTAGTAGATCTGCATATGTACATACTGGAGGTAAGTATTGCTCACTACTTTGTATAAACATCTAGTCAGCTTTGTGTATTAATTATGCAAGAAGAAAGGAAGAAACTAATCAGAGTGGATGGTGTAGGAGGTAGAGAACTGAGTAAACTAAGTGAAATATTAAAGTTTGTGGGCATCACACTTGCAGGGTATCTGGTATAAAGCAACAGGCTGATAGGATAGAATGTCAAGGAGTTTGGGGTTAGTTAGCTCATGGGTTGAGTACCAGTTGCACAGATGAATTCAACCAGCTGGTCACAGAACTAGGTTTTCCATCAAAAGCATTTGGCAATGTGATCATGTACATTTTCCAATATGATGCATCTTCCCCAGCAAAATGAAATCTAGTTGACACTATACGATTTAGAACATACATTTTGCTGAAAAACATGCAGACCATGCAGTGTTTTACACTAGCAATACTCTAATTATGCATTATGTAACAACCTTACATTTGTATGAATGGAATTGCGTGTCACTTAAAAAAAAAAAAAAAAATTAACATATACTGGTCTTTGCCTAACAAGATATAGCTAACTTAATGAAAGTATCATCGCAATTACTTCTGGTTGGCAATTATGAAAAATGAAATTATCCTCTTGTCTTGCCTAGTACTTTCACAAAGGCCTCTGCACTTTGAGATTGGAGGACATGATTACTGTTAAACTCTCTCTCTCCCTGTTCATTAACCCCTCTGAACATCTAGAGGGCAGAGAAAAGGGGGTGGCGAGAGAGCAGAGGTCAAAAGAGGAATACACTGTGAGCTGTGCTTTCATTGAACAGGGTAATGTAAATAGCTACCTGTGCTACACAAGTGTCAATTTCAGTAGCAAACCTACAGAATTGCATAGCAAATTGCTATGCAGCACTGCTTATTGTATGCCTTGCGTTAGATAAATTGCAAGATCGTTGCTGCAAGAAAAGCAAGGACATGCTAGGAGTGTAATAACTGGGAGTAGGCATAAGTAAGGGAATTGTTTGATCGGAATGAAAAAAAAGGTCCGACTGTACAAAAAGTCTGAAAAAAGCTACCACCAACGTTCGAACCTTTGGTAGTAGCATTGTAGGTAATTATACATTTTTTTTTTAAAGACTGCGGGGGAGTCCCCCGCAACACCCCGCTCATTATGCTGTTTGCTATAGTGAGCGGGGGTTGCGGGGGAAACTCCTGCAGCTCCCGGGAAAAAAAAGGAAAAAAAGACCCTGCGGTGCCGGTTCCCGAACACAGAAGTGAAAGGGAACTTGCGCCGCAGGGACACTGCATGAAGAGCGGGTACATAGGGCATGTTTATGTTGGGGGTGTGTTGAGGGTGTGGGTCATGGGGTGTGGGGGGTGTGGGTATGTAGGGGATTTGAATGTGTGTTCGCATGAGAAATGTACGAACCTTTTGTGGTTCGTACGTTTCTCATGAAAACTTTCCGGCCGCAGCAAAATCAGCTGCGGTCGGATCACGTAGATCCTAAGTAAGGAAAGTCATTAATTTAAGTGGAAACCTAAGCAGATAATGGAAAAACAAGCCGCCAGATGACAAACTTAGTGCACAAAGCCTTTAAGCAGACAGGAAGGATGCGATGCACACAGTGAAATGGGTTGTGAGAGAGGGACACCATAGTGGTGGCTAAGAGTAGAAAAAGGCCATAAGAAGATTAGAGCTATCCCAACAGTGCCAAACCCGACGAAATGGAGCCCTTGGATTCAATGGCATTAGACAAGGTCACCCTATAAAGGCTGGATAAATAGGTGCTAATGTGTCCAATCAGGCGTGTGGTGCTGGTGGGTGGGACAATGGACGGCCCACTACGGTGAAAGGCAGCCACCTGATTGAGAGTGGCCTTAGCAAAGTCCAAAGATGACAAATGCCCAAGATCCCTGAGCAATGGATATTGTCTACAAACCCCCTTTTCAAGTCTTGATTCCACTTTTCAGGAAGTGCCTTAAAACCGTAGATGAGAAATGTGTGCAGTGCTTGACAGAACAGACGGATGCAAGAGTTCTACAAGAATAGTCTTTCTATTTATGGCCCACTATAGAAATACCAGTAGTATGCAATGAGGCAATGTGTCACAATACGCTACTGAGGACAGATGGCAAACAAATCCATGGAATCCCTCTGACACTCCAGCTTAACTGCTCAGGGTGTCCCCAAAACAGTTGTTCAGAAATCATTTCTAGCTGGCTCAGCTAGGAGAAGCATAGACGAGATGTATTTTGGGGATACCCTTACCCTCAAATCCAAAGTAAATCGGTGAGAGGGAGACCTTTGACTCTATAAGGGTAGGTAACCCCCAGTTGTTCTCCACCCGCACAATCCTATGGATGTGACCTTGACACCTTATCAAGGTGTCCACTGGTCACGGGTCAGGACAAACTAAAGCCAACTAATCCCTTTCTAGTTTCTTGACCTATCTGGCCATCTAGAAGGACCCTGGGATAATCTGTTCCAAGTAGTCTACCTGGAAGGGAATGTCACTGCTTTGCCTCCTTTGCATCTTACAGCCAGGCGTCCATTTTGGATGATCCACTTTGAATGAGCCACTGCATGGAGGGAAAAAGAGGCCCACCAGCAACATTCCAGTCCGGGTGCAGAGAACAGAGGGACTGTTTGGATGACTGGCTGTGTTTGCATCTCGATCGCAAGAAAAGTGAAGATGGTAAAATGGCTTTCAGGCTAGGTGAGTCTGTTATGTCTCTAAAGACAGAGCACGCCCATTTATTCAGCCCACGGTTGTACATTTGTATTTGTCTCATCTATGGGTTTACAGAATGTAGGCTTCGATTCAGTATTCGGCAAAAAGTTTGACTATTATCCAGCTCAGTTTTCGGCTTTGGACAAATACTCCCTGGATTTCTGTCTCAGTCGAACTCCACATTTTATGATTGGCTACTTTCTCTGTAAGATGGTAGACAGTCATACATAGAACACCTATAAGGACCACCAAGGACACGTTTCTTGGGTTATGCCGTTACAAAGCAGTTTGTATCACAAAAGAGCCAGTGAACTCTTAGTCGTTCTATACCTATCCTCACACACTCCACTTTAAATGGGTCATCAAAAGCTAATGGGCAATTTAGATTGGCAGTTCAACATACTAGAAAGGGACAGTAGAGAAAATCCAACTGTCCCTATACGGCCCCCCTTCTGTTCCTAGGAGTGGGTGGTGTGCCTCCTATCTACTAAATGGATCGAACATGAAGATTGGAATTCTTTACTGTTTCCATTTCCTTCCACACTTGTTGCTGAAGCCGAGCAGGTGAGTGCATTGAAAGGTATCCTGCCCCTGGGCCCTGCATCCTCGTAAATTTTGTGTAATCCCTGTGCCTGTCCCTTTGCCCACCCGCCCTCCACCCCACCGATCCTCCTTCCTGGTTGCTGCTTCCCGCCCCCGGACCCACCCACACCTCCCGATTGGTCAATTTTCCAGTTCACACAGGCCATTACTGCCACTCCAGGGCAGCCCTCTGCCCGTGCAGCCCCTGCGGCTAAGGACCTGAGGCAAAGGACGGCTCCTACAGTGACGGCGCCAGGTTGTATCTGCAGGTATCCGCAGGAGAAGCAAGAAGCCAACAATAAGTAAGTGTGGCAAGGGCGGGGACTGAAGCAATTACTTCACGCCATACTACCCTACAACTCATCTAACAAAGCATCACCAGTGTAAATTCATTACATCTGTAGTATACTTGCATTTGGAAACTCCATCCTATACATGTGAAAAGCTGCATTTAGAAGTGTGCCGAATAGCCTCTCTGTGAAAGCTGCATTTGGTGTTGTGCCCAATAGACTCTCTGTGAAAGTTGCATAGAAGTGTGCCCAATAGCCTCTGTGAATTGAAGTGTGCCCAATAGCCTCTCTGAGTAAGTTGATTCTAGAAGTGTGCCCAATGGCCTCTGTGAATAGATGTCTGCCCAATAGCCTCTGTGAATAGAAGAGTACCCAATAGCCTCTCTGTGAAAGGTGCATTTAGAAGTGTGCCCAATAGCCTCACTATACAAAGTTGAATCTAGTAGTGTCCCATTTGCCCCTCTGTGAGAGTTGAATTTAGTAGTTGAACTAAAAGTGTGCCCAATAGTCTCTATGTGAAAATGGAATCTAGAAGTGTGACCAATAGCCTCACTGTGAAACTTGCATTTAGAAGTGTGCCCAATATCCTGTATGAAAGTTGCACCTAGAAGTGTGCCCAATAGACGCTCTGCGAAAACTGCATTCAGAAATGTGCCCAATAGACTCTCTGTGAAAGCTGAATTTAGTAGTTGAATTTAAAGTGTGACCAATAGCCTCACTGCGAAAATTGAATTTAGAAGTATGACCAATAGCCTCACCGTGAAACTTGCAGTTAGAAGTGTGCCCAACAGACTATCTGTGAAAACTGCATTTAGAATATGCCCAATAGACTCTTTTGAAAGTTGATTATAGAAGTGTGC
This sequence comes from Ambystoma mexicanum, assembly GCF_040938575.1. Classification (NCBI taxonomy): domain Eukaryota; kingdom Metazoa; phylum Chordata; class Amphibia; order Caudata; family Ambystomatidae; genus Ambystoma; species Ambystoma mexicanum. Next base: position 411,447,481 of record NC_090929.1, read on the forward strand.
CCAATAGCCTCACTGTGAAAATTGAATTTAGAAGTGTGAATCTAGAACTACAATTAAAAACCTGCCTAAACTCCTCCTAAAAGTCCAACTAAAACCATACCTGGGGTGTTGCTACATCCAATTCCTCCTTAAAAGTTTACCTGTACTCCAGCTTACTAGAAAGCCTACCCAACAGCGTAACTGTGCTGTAGCGACAACTAAATAGACCGCCTAATTAGCATTTCCTAACGGCTATCTACACTTCAAAACGGCCTATATCTGCAAGCTAGTACAAATAGTTCACCAAAACCTAGAATAAGTGAATAATATCACCCGGCTTCGTGGAACCCTGAAATCAAGCTCACTCTCAGCCAGTGATATCACCAAATTTATATAGTCCAATAAACTAGAAGTCGCACTTGAAACTACACCTAACAGCTACTAAGCATGAGTGCACTCACTCCACCAAAGTTTGTTGGAAACGAGCACCATAGACCGCCCCCACTGCACGATCCGCCTTCCCTCCTGTCCCGGCCCCCCTCTTCCCCAATCAACCCACCCTCCTTCGATTTCCCTACCATTCCACACTCTCCAAACACCAAGCCGGAGGGGGAAGATGGCGAGCCAACCACCCTAAGACCACTCCTCCCCCAAACCCCGCCACCGACCAACCAAGGATAAACATGCCCGCTCCCCTCACTATCATACCGAGGACATCCCGCCCTGCAAACATCCACCCTAAGACCACTCCTCCCCTGAACCTCCCCACCGACCAGCCAAGGATAAGCATCCCCGCTCCTCTCACTATCATACCAGGGACATCCCGCCCTACAACCTCCCACCCCCCCGCCTTGCCCACAAACCCCCGCCACCTTCCACCACCGACCACACTCTTTCCCCTCCCTAAAAAGTGCACGCCTGGCCCTAGCAAGAACCGAAGCCGCATCCCTCTCCCCCTCTGACCCCCCTACCCTCTCTCACACTCCAATCGCAACTAAGAAACTAAAGAGGAAACGTACCTGGTCCCCCTCAATCTCTCAACACTCTTCACCTCTCCTGTCTCGACCCACCTCCTCTTTTCCCCAATCACCTCCTTCTCCCGTGGCTTCACCCTTCCTGAAACCCCTTTCCCTCGACTTCTCATCATCTGCAACTGAAACGCCTAACCGCCCACAACCCACCTTCAAATCCCCCGACCCAAACCCGATCATCCTAACACACGTAATCACCCAATCCGGCTCGAAGCACACCATTTTGTCAGCGCGCCCACTATTCCCAACAATCATCACCCACACTACCCCTCCCCCTCTCCAGCTTCCACTCTCTCCGTCAACACCCCCTTCCGCTCCAGCCCCGAGACCATCCCCGCCTGCCGATGTGAACTGCATCCTCCTTTAATGCCCGATCTGTAGCAAAAAACAGACACTGCATCTTTGTCTTCCTCGCCTCTGACAAACGAGACCTGGTCTTCATCACCGAAACCTGGTTCTCAGACGACTTCGCCCCAATCGCCAATGAAGCCTTCCCCCCTGACTACTCCCTCATCCCACTGAACCGTCCCTCTAGAGGAGGGGGAGTAGCATTCGTCTTCAAGTCTCTCTACCGCGCCTCAATCATCGACAACCAACCTTCCATTCCTTCCTGCGAATCTCTCCTCGTTAAACTATCCCTCTCCCCGTTGCTCTCACACAGCTTCCTAATAATCTACAGACCCCCTGGCTCCGATAGACAATTCGCAAACAACCTCTGCGACTCTATTGCCACCCTTCAACTAAACCATCTCAATCTCACCATTCTTGGAGACTTCAACATATGGCTCGACATCCCCACCAACCCTATGACACACTCTCTGGTAGACGGTTTAGACGCGATGAACCTCCCACCCCACATAAATGGCCCGACTCACTATAAAGGACACACTCTTGATGCCATCTTCAGCTCCAACACCCGGATTCATTTAAACCCACCCACCCCTGTCATCTGGTCCGATCACTTCATTCTCTCTTTCACCATTCGCTCACCTGACCCCTTTTGCGTACTCGAATCCGAACCTCCGAATCTATGCAAATGCTGGAAAAAACTAATAATCGTGCCGGACCTAGCCGACGCCCTCCTCCCAGTCTCCACCACCTCAATAAACAACTTAACTAACAACCAACTGATTGCCAACTCAATAAACAACTAACCCCTGATGCCTTTGACTCGTGGCTCAATGCATCTCTGATGCGGCTCACTCCCTCTTGCAAACCATCAACACGCCTTGGCTTTTTCCACAGATGGTTCACTCCGGAGGTGAAGACCACTAAACAACTATATAAATACCAAGAACGCAAATGGCAGAATAACAAAACCCAGGAGAGCAAGGCCACTTTGACCAGACACCTCTATCAGTACAAGGCCGAAATCCGGAAAGCAAAAAAAGCCCACTACAACTCCTGAATCCTAAACCTCAAAAATCCAAGCAAAGAACTCCACAAAATCATCTCCGAATTCACCAAACCCGCTTGCACCACCACCGTCCCGACCCCCTCCCAATCACTGTGCGACTCACTCTCCCTCCACTTTTACACCACCGCTCTCGAAAGAACAAATACTCTAGCCACCAAGCTAGCCCTCTTACATCCACCAGACAATACTTCCACCCCCCATACCGCCCAGTCCATCGGCTGCGACCACAACCCGACCAACGTTCAAATCTTTTAGTCCAATATCTCCACAGCAATTTCTCAAACTTCTATCTGCCTGCAAACCATCCGGCTCTCCGCTGGACCCTTGCCCAGCCACAACCCTCAAATAAATTTTCGCTTCCACCTGCGCAGGAGAACACGCAAGATCCATCATAAATGCCTCCTTATCCTCTGGTATCTTTCCCGACGCATTCAAAACGGTTCATGTCAAACCTCTAATTAAAAAACCTTCGCTCGACCCTCTCGAGCCCAAAAACTAATGCCCCATCTCAAACACTAGGTTCCTAGCCAAACTCATTGACCGAACCGCCTACTCCCAACTAAATGCCTTTGTCGAAGCCAACAACCTCCTTGATCCCGCACAATCAGGTTTCAGAGCCTGTCACGGAACTGAACCCACCCTAACCTCAATCTGGGATGACCTTAAAATGACAGCAGACTCTGCGGGATGCGCCGCACTAGTCCTTCTTGACCTATCCGCCGCCTTTGACACAATCAACCACTCAATCCTCCTAGACCGCCTCCACTCCCTAGGAATCCGCGGAACCGCTCTTAAATGGATAGCTTCATTTCTCAAAGATAGGTACCAAATAATGATACTCTCCACCTATACCTCCCAAGCCAGACCAGTCGACACAGGAGTCCCACAAGAAGCATGCCTATCCACCCTCCTATTCAATCTCTACTTGATCACCCTCCCACTGATAATTCGTTCACACATCCTGTGCTACAACTACGCCGACGACACTCAACTAATTCTAAAACTCCTGAACTCAAAACCCAACTCCCGACCTGACCTGGCCGCCTGCCTCCTTGACATAGAACTCTGGATGTCCCAAAGCCACCTCTTGTTAAACCCCTCCAAAACGGAAATCATGGTATGTGGCAACTCAGAACTTCTTCTGCACCCGCTACCCTGGCCATCCGTGATGGGCAACTCACCGACCCCCTCCAACTCAGTGAAAAATCTTGGATGCACCCTTGACTCTGATCTTACACTCTTGCGCTAAGTCAACGATGTCTCAAAGTCCTGCCACTACCACCTTAAAACCCTTAGGCGCATCTTTCCATATCTCTCCTTTCCCAACAGACACTCTGCAGTCCAATCAATCGTTCTATCAAGCCTGGACTACGCAAACCCCCTATACCTCGGAGTCCACGCGTACCAACTGAATAAACTCCAAAGGGCACAAAATGCGGCTGCCAAATTGCTACTTGTGCTCGGCCCAAGAGACCACATCTCCCCAGCCCTTAAGACGCTGTACTGGCTCCCAGTAGCCCGAAGGGTGACCTTCAAAACCTTATGCATCTCCCATCGTGCACTGCATAAAACCGGACCTCAATATCTTCAAGACAAGCTAAAACCCTATCACCCCCCTCAAACCCCGAGATCAAGCTCTGCCGGCCTCCTAGTCATACCAAAGACAAACTCAGTCAGGTTAGGTGGATCATCATTCTCAGCCTTGGCGCCCTCGCTATGGAACTCACTCCCACCCCACATCCTCCTAACCGAGGATTTAATGTCTTTCCGCAGACTGCTGAAAACCTGGCTCTTCCCCTAAAAACCAACCTGTACCAAATAACCCAAGCAGACTAACAGCAACTCAATGAGACCAATCCAACAAACTACCTGATGTTAGAAATTGACAGGCAATAATCCCCAATGTAAACTAGGACAACCAGAATTAAATGAATAAAGTAGATAAAAGCAGTGAAATGGTTAATAAGAGTAAATCTTACGGAATCAGTAACGAGATTTAAACTCCTGAAATAGACAGAATGCATCGATGAGTATGTAGAGTGCACGAGTGTGGATAGCGGATGAATACGGAAGCGTGGAGAGTGTGTAGATAGCCGGAGCAGATGAATGTATAGAACGGTTAGGTCTATAGAGCGGAATGAGTGTATGGAGCGGGTGGGTGTATGGAGCGCGTGGGTGTATGGAGCGCATGGGTGTATGCAGCGCATGGCTGTTTGGAGCGAATGGACCAGGTGAGTATATGGAGAAGATGAGTGTGCAGAGCAGATGAAGGTATAGAACAGATGAGTGTAGGAGATGAATATACAGAACAGGATATTGCTGCTGGATGCGTGAAAAACATGAGTACTTAAAACGGATGAGTGCAGAGAGGGGATGGGTGCGCAGAGGGGATGGGTGCGCAGAGGGGGTGGGTGCGCAGAGCGGGCGGGTGGGTGCGCAGAGCGGGTGGGTGTGTAGAGCGGGTGGGTGTGTACAGAGGGGGTAGAGAGGGGGAGTGCATAGCACAGATGAGTGCGTAAATCTCAGAGAAGCAAGTAGAATGCAGGAATACAGGAATGCGCAAACCAGACGTATATGCAGAACGGATGAGCGTAAACCGGATGAATGTGTAGAACAGATGAATATGTGGAGCGAACGAGTATGTAGAGCCCAGGAGTGTGGATAGTTGATGAATGCGGAAGTGCGGAGAGTGTGTAGATCGCTGGAGCAGATGAATGTACAGACATGACGAATGTATAGAGCACATGAGCGTATGGGGTGGATGAGCGTATGGGAGCGGATGAGCGGATATGTTGATGGAGCGGATCAGTGTGCACAAGAGGGCATGCGTGGGGCGGACAAGAGGGCATGCGTGGGGCGGACAAGAGGGCATGCGTGGGGCGGACAAGAGGGCATGCGTGGGGCGGACAAGAGGGCATGTGCGGGACAGACTAGAGCGCGCGGGGCAGACCGGAGTATTGGACGGACTGGACCGCATAGAATTGCATGACGTATATAGTATAACCCATCTCATCATACCACCACGCTTACTCTCTCCTTTACATCACCACTCACCTAGAATACAGAGACACTATGACACCATTCGGTATAACTGTTCTCATACCAACATCCGCCGCTCACTGCACATCATTCTAAGTAAACACTGCTGGTTTCACCCCCCCCCCCCAACCAGGCGTTCTCCTCGGGCCTAACGCAGCCACAGCTGTTCTGGATAAAACCCGCCAGAACAAACACATTCTCCTGATCTCTCAACCACCACACCTACCGCTTAGAAGCAGCTATTACACGAATACCGCACGAGCTGCACACATACCTGGTGCTCACATGCACCTTTGACTCTCTCTACTCTATCTACTGATCTGAACTTCGGTTCCCAAGGGCGTTCAACCTACCAGCGCCTTCAGACCATACCAATGGTATATAAGGCGCTATATAAGTGCAAAATAACATAACATAACACTGCCTTCACACAACTCACTCATGGCAGTTTATTGGGGGGTGTTTAAGGGTTTCTTACTCGCAAATAACACACAACACAATATTTTAAAAAGGAGAAAGGATCGTGGTCTCTAAGGTCATGACTCTAATATTCCTGGACCTACGCTTTCTCAGACTAAAAGGAAATTAGTGCGTAAAATAGACTGCGAAGACGTAGATTAGATCAATTGGCAGTGCTTGAAAGAGCTAAAAATACCATGGTGTGCTATTATTGTGTGCACCACTCTCGGTTTTAGGACTCCCAGGGAGGGCACTGTTCAAGCCCTGTTCCTGGTTATAGTTGCTCGACCAGTTTCAGTAGCCTACAGAGGTGCTGTCCACCTTCCTCAGTTACCAATAACCCATACATATACTATCACATTACTTTCTATCTAGTGTCAGTATGGTTTTAGTTATTTGTATACTTGTTGTAGCAATCTGGTGCACACGTGACCTCCAGTCAGACTTGTGCAAAAATTACTGAAGCTGCCAACACTTCCTTCCCTGTGGCCTTCATTCTTCAAGGTGTGTGGAAGTCGCTCTCAATGAGTCCGGCCTTGATTACAATCGTACATAACAGCACTAGCGGCTCTCGCACCTTTTATTTGGGTAGTTTATGGGCCCCAATAGGCGCCCAGTAGATGGCCGCAGCATGCGTGGAAGTTTACCTGTCTGCAGTGCCAGACCTTGCTACTTCTACCACTTTTATAATGGCAGGTTGATGAAGATATGCAGGGTGTTTTCTACACATTGCTGCTGGGGTAGGCCCCTTAACAAGTGCTGGGCAATGACTTGGTCAACATGTTTCAGTTGTTAACAAAATATCAGGGAAATGGGGAATTTGAAAGGCAGCACAGAAGCTCTCCATTTAACAAATGCTGTGCCTTCTTCAAGAACTGGTGAGTAAAGTAAAACATATTTTTAAAGCTTAGTGCGTATTTATGATGCAAGTTATTTTTTCAGGCTTTCTGCACTTTGCATTCTGGTATTTGTTGTCTTCTATTCAGGGTGCAGAAAATAATGTTGTAGACACTCTTTTTGCTTAATAGAACGACTTCTATAGTGTCAGATTTCTGATTGCACGCTTTGCAAACAACCTCTAAAACACAGCAGTTGTAATTCTTAAAAAAAAACAAGTTTTAAACATTTGTACCCTCTAAAGTACAGAAGGTATATGGTTAATTCCCTACATTTCAGAGTGGGTTCAAATCCCATCTTTCGGCAGTGATCCTTGGCAAATAATTAAATCTTTCTGGGCTACATGTTGTGTATATTGTAAATTGTGTGCATGGAAATGCATTCAGTGATCTGCCTGCAATTTTAAACTCTTGCAAAGCGGAAATAGTGACATGTAAAATGAGGTGTAAACTCGTTACACCTCACGTTTGCACTCAATTTTTACAAAAGTGTAAATACTGCCTGCTAATTTGATATAGACAGGCGAATTCTATTAGAATCCATTGGTTTTAAGCCAGCACGCATGTTTCGGGCTGGAGGCAAGTGGAGGAGGACTCTTATTTCCTCCCCCACTACACCTGAAAATGGGACAAAGATGCCCCTGGTCAGTAAAGTGAGGCATAAAAGGCTTATATCTTGGTTTTACGCCTCACTTTGCCACTCCAGGGCATGGAAAATGAGTCCACGGTTTCTCGGCTGCAAGCATTTAGAGTTCGTAGATGTGATTGAGTTCATACTATTTCTAAAAATCCTTGCTTACAGTGGGGCAGGTTTAATGTTTTTAGTGATAAAGTTTTGTCTGTGTGTGCCTCTGCTAGTGGTCCTCCATACTGTCACCTAGAATTGGGGTATTGTAGAGCTGGCCCCATCATAGTTACATGTTACTTAATTTTAACGTGTGTGTGTGTGTACATATGTGTGTATGTATGTGTATGTATATGTGTATATATATATATATATATATATATATATATATATATATATATATATATATATATATATATATATATATATATTTATATTGCGCCGGTAGCTCGCGAGCCTCGGGGCGCAGAAACAAGGACACGAGAACGGACGGAACAGATAGTGATTAGACAGAGCAGACGGGACAGTCACATAGAATTAAGCTAACTGAGGTATATGCCGTGATGGCCGTTTATTTGATATATATATATACACACATTTCTGAGGCTTCTGGAATCTGATTAGATCACATGCTGTGCATAGGCCGACATCTAGTGGAAGCTGAGAAGTATTACAGTTGTTTACGAAACTCGAAAAGGGACGTCGACAGGGCGTACCAGTAAAACTATCCCTAGTGTGACATCCACTGTACCCATGATCCCTCATGCGTCAAGGTCCCTCAGATTGTTTTTTTTCCACCATGCTAGACAGACGGATATAGCGGAGTTCCTTTCGGCGATAAGCCATTGACTTTGTATAATTATGATAGTTTTTCTTTCTATCCTTTCATCGATTGTCGTAACACCACGCCGAGGAAAGAGAAAGAATACTGCAGTCGGAGACCATCGCGACGGACCGTACGGCCTTGGAAGGCCGCCCCAAGCCTCTGCCCAGACATTAGGGAGAGAGGGGGGAGGCCATTGTTAGGAGGGCATTTTAGAATGCATATTCTCCCCTTCCTACACTTTGTTCGCTCAGCTGCCATCTTCTTAACCTAGAATTATGGAAAACACTCCATTTAAGTGTTGCCCCAAGTGTAACGGTAAATTCCCCTGGGTGGACAAACATTTAGTTTGCAACTTGTGTCTCCCGAGAGACCACGTCCAAACGTCTTGTCGAGCATGCAGGCTCTTCAAGCCTAACACGTTGAAGGACCATTCCACTAAGCGCTGGGCCCACTACGCCAGGTAACTCGAGGGCATGGAGGTAGAGGGAGCCTTCAGCAATGGCAGCGGCGCCATACTTTCGGACGGTGGGGGCACCGGAGTAGCTTCAGCTACCCATGCGCAGGCCCAACCCCGTAGGACAGGCCGCGGGGCCATGTTGTGGGGACTACACTCATCGGCGGCTGCGCTACAAAAGCACACACCACAAAACACATAAGCCCCAGTCGACATTTGACAGATGAGTCGACTACTTGACAACGTTCGACACCCCGTGAACGGTCCACTAAGTCCCGGTCCTCTGGGCAATCTCATTCAAGATTGCCACACGACGGGGCTAAGATGTTGAAAGACGGCTAGGGTGAGGCACGAAAAACACCTTCCGAAGGTCGTTCGCCCGCGGACAAAACCTCGACCCCACACTCGAAGTTCGACGTTCTTCATCTAGTAAAACGTCAGGCCCCAAAAAGTCTGTTACACACTCCCCTGGGCCCCAGGGTGTGGAAAAGCACCATAAAAATCATCTAAGACCCTTCATAGGGACAAGAGTCCTACTAGGGACATGTCTTCACAAAAGGGAATGTTATCCAAGCCCATAGAGAAACCTAAAGACTCCAGGCCAAAGCTTATACCTCCTACTAATGAAGATATGGGCATTCCCAACATTGTAATCCCAAATTCAAAGGAATGGTCTGTGCAGGATATTGACAGTTATGCGAAGAATGACCTTTATGGAGAATTTCTTTGAAAAAAAATCCAGATTACCTCCAAGGTTTTCAGTCCACCCCTCCCATCTCAGCCCTGGCTCTCAACCCTCTGCCTCTCGACCCCCTACTAAGAGGGCTCGCTCTGATGTCCCAGCACAGGGCAGAATTCTAGAACTATATAACCCTGAAACAGATCCAGAAGACCAGGACGATCGATCTTTCATTTGTGGAACCATCTAACCCTCAACTTATTGATGAGGACACAGACAAAATTTATTATGGGGACGATGAGGAACCAGACCAGGAGGCGAATGTATATTGCATAGATTCTCCTATTAATCAGGACCCTCCGGTGGTAGATTCCCCTGTAGACAATCAACCCCTCCTCAACTAAGTCTTAAGCAAAGCGGCAGAACACTTCCGCGTTGACACGCAGCAGGTACAACAAGACAGAGACTTTGCTTAACAATTATTGGGAGACAAAAAGACAGTAGGGCAGTTTATCCCACTGTTAAAATCTGTGCAACATGGAATCCAACCTTCTTTGGAGGCACCTAATTTCACATGGCCTGTTAACCCACGTGTGGAAAAACTGTTCAGACCTGCACCTTCAGACCCCTTATACATAAGAGGCCAGTTAAGACCAGACTCTTTGGTGGTTACCACCACACGAAAGAGAGCAGGCACACCCCTTGCTTCCTTCATGGCTCCTCCGGATAAGGAGAGCAAGAAGATATATGCAATGGGAAGAAAAGTCACCGCTTCTGCAGCCTACCAGACAAGAATTGCTAATAATGCTACACTTTTGGCAAGTTACAACTGCCATAAGTGTGAGGAGGTTTCCGCGTTACTCTCATCCGCACCTGAGCCACTTAAATCTCAACTAGCTCAGGTGGCAGCAGGCGGAAGAGCTGTGTCTACTTGTTTCCTCAGGACAAATTTCAACGCGGCTGACAATGCAGGGAGAGTCATCGCAGAGGGGACTATAATAAAGAGGTCGCCAATCAGGCTTCAGGCCAGAAACCCAGGCCACTCTAATAAATATGCCAGTGGAACCTGATGTGCTCTTCGGCAAAGCTGTAGAAGACGCACTTAAGACAGCAAAGGATGAGTATGACACTCTAAACTCCTTAGGTCAGCTCACGAACAGGCCCATGGGGCATAGAGGTAACAGCAATTTTTTCCGCTTTCGGGGCCAAAATTCTCAGAGGAGATCAGGATACAACCAAGGCCAAGGTTCATATGGCAACAACCAAGGACAAGCCTTTCCGGGGTATCCACAAGGACAACGTAGAGGTTGTGGTAATCGAGGCAGGGGCCCAGCTCGAGGTGGCACCTCACCTATGAGAAAGTGACATTCCGCTCCAGGTACCCTCCCATGCATCTCCAGTAGGAGGACGCATTTCCAACTTCACCCACGCATGGGTGCTGTCCACGGTAGCAGGGGGCTACTGCATGGAACTTCAACGTCCTTGCGACCACCCCCCAAGACAAAAGGTCCACTCAGAGGAACATCAGCGGATCCTTCTAGAAGAAATTGCAGTGCTTCTATTAAAGGATGACATAGAAGTGGTCCCAGCCATCCAGGCAAACGGGGGTATTTATTCAACTTACTTCCTTGTGCCAAAAAAATCGAACTATGCGCCCAGTATTAGATTTGCGGCCTGCCAACAAGTACGTCAAGCCACAAAAGTTCTGCATGACTACGCTACAAGAGGTAATGTCGCTTCTAAAAAAGGGGGATTACATGGCAACACTAGATATGAAAGATCCCTATTTTCATATTTCAATGTTGCCAGCGCACAGAAGATTCTTGCGTTTCAAGATAGCGAACCAGCACTACCAATTCAAGGTTCTGCCCTTCGGAATAGCCTCGACTCCAAGGGTATTCACCAAGGTACTGGCGGTGGTGGCACCGCACCTGCGCAGGGAGGCAATCCCAGTGTACCTTTACTTGGACGACAGCGCATAACAGGGGAATCACCTGTGATTTGCAGACAAAACATCCAAACAACTATCAACCTCCTCTTTCAATTGGGCTTCTCTATCAACGTTAAAAAATCAAGCCTAGTGCCAAGCACTTCCAAACAGTTCCTAGGAGTTATCCTAAATGCAGAGGAAGGATTGGTCTTTCCCACAGAGGAGAGAATAAGGAATTTGTTACTGCAAATACCACATTATCAGGCTGGCCGCCAGATAGGGGTGCGCAAGGTGATATGTTTAATAGGCATGATGGAATCTTGCATATACCTGGGTCCCCACGCGCGCCTGCACATGTGTCCCATTCAGGAGTGGTTGGCGAAACAATGGTCTCGGGCAAGCGGTCAGTGGGTCGATCTAGTGGTTGTTTCGCCAACCCTGGTACAAAATCTTTGCTGGCGGACGAGAGAAAACCTGACGAAGGGGAAACCGTTCTACGACCCACAGATACAAGCAGTGGCCACAAGGGATGCCTCGCTGGCAGGGTGGGGGGCTCACTACCTTCACCACACAGACCAGGGTCTGTGGTCTCACACTCAGAGGTCGAAGTGGGCAGGAGCGGTTGGGAGCGGTGCTCCTATACTTTTTATTTTTAAGTTTCACTGTTCCTATACTTTTTATTTTAAAAAGAAACCATTCTGGAATGGTTTAGTTTTAAAATAAAAGGGTAGGAAGAAGTTGAAGCTTGCACTTCAGTGCACTGCAGTGAACATTCTCATAAAGAGCAGGTGTGTTTGTTTGGGGGTTTGGATTGTGTGTCAGAGGGGGTGTGGCGATGGGGTTCGTAGAGAGCAGAGGCAGGTTAGCAGGGAACATAGTTCCACTACTTCTTTTCGTACACTTCGACATTGCTCACACTGCAGCTCAGAACCACATCAATGTGCTGAAATTTCTGGCAGTATTGAAAGCCCTGCAGGCGCTCGAAACCCCATTTTACAAACCTGTCGTTGCAGATCCTAATGGACAGCACCACAGTGAAAACAGGGGGGTACACACTCTCCAAATCTATCCAGACTTGCACAGAAAATCTGGAAATGGGCACTCAGATGGAAAATGTTCCTGTCATCACATGTTCCAGGGCAACTCAACGCTCTAGCAGACTCATTGAGCAGAGATCCCCTACCAGAGGAACACTAGTGGCGTCTACACGAAGAAGTCGTAGAACACCTCCTCTCTCTATGGGGTTTTCCAACTATAGACTTATTTGCCACAAGCGAAAATCATCCATGCCCAGACTTCGCATCCAGGTTCCGCCAGCCAGGATCCAAAGGGAACGCACTATAGATGAACTGGTCAGGGAAGTTTGCTTACGCTTTCTCCCCCGACTCCCCTCATGAGGAAAGTGGTGAACAAGTTGCACAAAGAAATGATGATGCTGATCCTTGTTGCTCCTATGTGGGCAAGACAACTGTGGTATCCACATCTGCGCAGACGGACGATGTGTGAACACATCAAACTCCCGTGCCAGTACAACCTACTCACCCAGCACGGAGGACTAACAGTGCACCCACAACCACACTCTGTGAACTTGGCAGCATGGCTCGTGAAGTCAGAGTTCGGACATCTCAATCTACCACAGAGTTGTATGGATATCTTGAAAGAGTCAAGAAAACTGAACACTAGGCACTATTACTATGATAAATGGAAACTATTCGTCATTTTGTGCCAGAATAAGCAAATCAACCCCGTTGATTGTACTCCTTCAAACATTCTAACCTATATGCTCCACCTACTGGATGCAGGGTTAGTGTTTAACTCACTAAAAGTATACCTGGCGGCTTTGTCGGCCTACACCACTTCCCATAACAAGGTCTTGTGGTGGCCGGTACCTGTCATCAAGGCATTTATGGAAGGGGTAAAGAGACTCCACCCTTCCATTTCTAACCCACTGCCAGGTTGGGACCTTAATGTGGTACTCGCTAAGCTCATGGGACCACCCTTTGAGCCTATGCACAAGTCTAGTCTCAAACACCTGACTTATAAGACTGCCTTTTTTAGTAGCCATCCCTTCCATTAGAAGGGTCAGTGACATCCAAGCTCTGCCCGTGCAGGATCTTTTCTTTACTATACATAAGGACAAACTGGTTTTACGCACTCACCCTAGGTTCTCACCTAAATTAATTTCCAAATTCCATGTAAACCAGTCTATTGCGCTACTGGCTTTCTTCCAGGAACCCAAAAGCTCTGCCGAGGTAAAACCCCACACACTAGATGTGAGGAGGGTGGTCCTCTACTATGTAGACAAGACCAGACCGCTAAGAAACACAGATCAACTGTTTGTCTCCATAGCACCAGGCAGAGAAGGAGATCACATCTCGAAAAATGCCATCTCTAGGTGGATAGTCAGATGTATCCAACTGTGCTATTCCCTCTCAAATAAGACACTGCCTTTTACGCCGAGGGCCCACTCCACAAGAGGTACTGGAGCCACTCTGGCTTTCATTGCAAATGTCCCCTTAGACAGTATTTGCAAAGCAGCCACATGGAGCTCTATGCATACTTTCACTCAGCACTACTGCATTGACACTCATTCCAAGACAGATACACAAGTGGGACAAGCGGTTCTAGAACATCTATTTGCTCATGAACCTTCTCACATCCCACCTCCTTCTTCCACTGCTCGCTAATCTATGCACAGCATGTGATCTAAGCAGATTCCACAAGCCTCAGAAGGGATACATTACTCACCGTAATCGTATTTCTGATGCTTGTATCTGCTTAGATTCACATGCGACCTACCCTTCCTCCCCTCGAAGAGAAGGCGCATGAATGCCTATGAGCTTGTCTGATACGTATCTGCTTGGATACAACTGTACTCACGCTACACCATGTCAGAAAAATAACAATCTGAGAGACATCGACGCGTGAGGGTTCATGGGTACAGTGGATGTCATACTAGGGATAGTATTACTGGCAAGCCCTGTCAACGTCCCTTTTCGAGTTTCGAAAACGACAACTGTAATACTCCACAGCTTCCACTAGAGGTCGGCCTATGCACAGCATGTGAATCTAAGCAGACACAAGCATCAGAAATACGATTACGGTGAGTAATGTATTTCGTCCACTTTTTCTCTTGTCCATGACATTTATTGATTAAAGAATATTTTTGAATGCTTGGAGCTTCGTGGGTTATTTTTTTAACTCTGGTCCAGTGTGGAACGTCTACGCAGGTCTGTTTTCTGGAGTGTACTCCAATAGCTTTATACCGTGGTACAAAGCAACTCTATATATATATTACACAGATTCTAGTGTAGAGGACAGACTGCAGGAGAACCAACATTCTTTTCCTGCCATCCCTCACCAGAGTAGGTTGAGCCTCTGTGGTGATTGGTGCCAACGCTGCACTGCTAGTCCGTCGCTGCTTGAACTCTGATCACTGGCCCTATTTCTGGCCTGGTGCAGGTGCATCTGCCCCTAGGGTGATCAGCGGTGGGTGGGGGGGTTCTTTGACTGCATTCCCTTGAGGAGTTTAAGTTGGTGACCCTCATTTCCCTCTCTGAATGTCCATGGACTTCTTCCCTGGCGATTCTTGCTTATCACCTTCTCTTTGCCCGGGTGTTTCTCTGGTTGGGTCAGAGTTGGGCTGGGGTGCTTCTGTGGTCTTACCTTAACTTGTTTTTCCTGGTGATTCTCCTTTTTCCCCATGCTTGCTTGATTGCCCGGTGTGCAGGCGTCGTTCAGCTGGTTTTGTTGTGCTCAAAGTTGAACAGCCAGGTTTTCAGCAAATTTCTTGATTTTTGTATGGTGTTTGATGGCTCATATATCCCTGCGGAGGGAGTTTATAGATTCACAAATAGACATGAGAATGCTGAACCGCCCAGCTTTTTCTTTATATTTCGTTTGGGTTCAAGGTGGGCATTGTTGCAGGATCTCAGGGTTCTGGCTGGTTTGTAGACCAGAATTTCTTTTGGATAAAGTCTGCCCCTGGCTACGTATTGCTCTGTGGGTTATGCACAAACAAGGTTTTGAACGAGATTCTCTTTTTGACCGGGAGCCAGTGTAGCATCCTGTGGGTGGGTGTGATGTGGTCTCTTCTGCTGAGTTTGAGAAGAAGTCTGCCTGGCGCATTTTGTATTCATCGTAGTTTCCACAGCAGGTATTCTGGCATTCCGAGGTATATACTGTTGGCATAATCAATCCTAGACATAATGAGGGATATGATGGCTACTGTTTTGTGCGTGAAGCAGAGGAATGATACAATCTTTTTTATTGTTTGTAGGAGGAAGAAGCATTTCCAGATTATTGCATTGTCTTGAGGCTCAAGTGTTAGTTCGTTGTCTAGGATGATTCCAAGGTTTTTTACAGCTTTGGCTGTTGTCCGTGGGTTTCCCAGTTCTGTCGGCTATGTTATGTGTTGGTGGTTTCTGCTGTCTTCCGGTGTAATCATGATTTCAGTTTTGTCCGGGTTGATTTTGAGTTTAATTTTCATCCATTGGTAGAGCTTCTTGAGACACTCTCTCATAGTGGTGTGTTCGCTCCTTGTGTCACTCAATTTGAAGATGATTTGTGTATCATCTGCATAGTTGTAGCATGTTAGTCTGTGTCTTTTGATGAGGTTGATTAGCAGTGTCGTGTAGTTGTTGAATAGAAGTGGGTATTGTGAGGAGCCTTGGGGTACTCCACAGGGAGAACCCCGTGGCATGGATTTGAAAGAATTTAGCCAGATCTGCATCAAGTCCTTCCTTGCAGACAGGACAGAAACGAACAGTGAGGTGTCAGCCGTATTTCTTAGTCTTTTTATCAGGATGTTGTAGTAGGTACTGTTGAAGGCAGCAGAGAGATCGAGTAATATTAGTGCTGATTTGGTGTTGGAGTCGGCGTTCATCTTTAGGTCATCCCAGATTTACACTAGTGCTGTTTCGGTTTCTCTCAAGGGTCTGAATCCTACTTGCGCCTGGTCTAGTAGTTGGTTTACTGCTACATCCCGTCCCCTTTCCTCTATACTTTTGGGACATTCAGTCCTGTGAAACGGGGCCAGAGCACTTTTTGTAAAAAAGCATCAAATTGAAAAATGTGTCCTTCTTCTCTTTTTATGCGGGGTATTGCACGTGGCCGTAACCCTGCCCTCCTGAGCTCTGCCCCGCGCATCGCCCTTCAGTCCTTTTCTCTGCTCAGTCAGGACTGGACGTACTTGCATCTCTGGGAAAATATTTTTTCTTTCCCGCTGTCCTTCTCTCCTGCTCCATTTCTGCAGTCGCATAGTCCTTTGTTGGATCAGTTAGGGTTTGTCTTCTGTTCATCTTGCAAACGTCCGTTCACTAGGGCGGATCCCCATTCTCTCTGCTTGGAGTGGCTATGACTGGACCACCGTTGGGACTCGTGTTTCTACTGCGACTCCCTTTCGGTCCGGGCACTTCAGCGTTGTCTTCGCTGGTGAGAGGAAGTCTTCCAGCGTGTTCCTCCACTGCATCTTCAGCTTTTAATCGACGAGAAGAAATGACACCCAGTAAGTTCCTTACTTTTTAGGGCACCCCGGCTGAGGGACTCCTTCCCGGGGTCCTCCAGGTCTGGGAAGGGCTTTAAGAGCTCTAATACCGGGGTTCTCCCTGAGGTGCTTGCAGGCTTAACGGGCGTACTGGAGTTTTCTCTGAGGGTTCCTGCGTGAGGTCTGCCGATACCGGGCTACGTTCCGAGGTTCACTTATCAGGTGCTACACCCCTCGGTTCCTCTTAGGCTTTGGGTACCGGAGCTTGCTCCGAGCTCTCCTCTTTGGGAGCTTCCCTTACAGACACTGGGGCTCGTCCTGAGGCCTCTGTGGAGGCTTTCTGTACCGAGCCGTGGCTCGAGGCCCCTCTTGGGGGAGCTATAAGTACCGGACGCAGGTCTGAGGTTCTCAAGGCTAAGGTGTGTACCGACAAAACCGAGAGTCCTTCAAAGTTCTTGTCTGTGAGGTGGATTCCTCATTTTTCCCATGCTCACTGTGATACCGGTTCTATCGAGGGGGCAACTGTTGCAGGCTTGGCCGAGGTTCCTCCTTTGGAGGCTAATTCGCGGGCAATCTCTAAGATGTCTAGTAAACATCTGAGGCCCCACAGTACCGGCTCTGCCGAGG
This sequence comes from Ambystoma mexicanum, assembly GCF_040938575.1. Lineage (NCBI taxonomy): Eukaryota > Metazoa > Chordata > Amphibia > Caudata > Ambystomatidae > Ambystoma > Ambystoma mexicanum. The sequence continues at coordinate 411,464,928 of NC_090929.1, forward strand.
ATCCTTGTATCAAGGCTAAAGTTTCGATCAAGACCCCTGACCAACCTGTGGAGATTCCTGCTTCCTTCCATATGTGATGCAGTTCTCTTCAGGCACTGACAAAATGGCGAGCATCCCCTCATGGTCTACGGCGTGCATTTTGGATTCCTCCCTTACAGCTATGCAGTCGACGTAGGGTGCTGGGAATCTTCTTTTTGGTGAGCATCCGTCTCCACGTGCTTTCGACGGTGCAAATCCATTCCGCCCTTCTTATGACTTGTGTGCTCGGATGCCGCTCCCTCATACAGTCTCGCTTCCTCCTGCTTCTGCCCCGTTGGCCTACACAGACCCGATTGGTGGCGGGCCTTCCTGGCAGCCTTCCTCATTGCGTTTGTGGGGGTGTGCCCCTTTCGAGCAGCCTCTACCCACCCCAATGCATAGGTCCTCTTCAGAGGATGCTTTTTTCGGAAAGTTCCAGAGGCTCATGCACTCTGATCCTATGAACGAGTTTGTTTGTTTGTTTGTTTATTCACTTATTATGCACACCAGACCCGTGGGTAATGGGGTGCAGCAGTATGAAAATGCAAAGCTTACATAGTTACATAATATACAAGATTATACAGATATATGAACTTACAACAATATACAATGTACAAAAATAGCGACTTATATGGTTATAACAATATCCTATGTACAGATATACATGTTACAATATGTTACACTCCGTGAAGCACTGAGACTCGGTTAGATGAGGTTGATCAGTACAAAAGTAACACTGGCTGCGGGCACAGCCTAAAAGGTAGGAGACTAGGGGTCAGTGGAGATGATGTGTTTTATAACATTTTTTCTGAAGTGTATGCAAGGTTGGTCAGCTGTCAAGTCTTGTGGCAATAAATTCCAAGATTTAGCCGCCTTAACAGGGAAGCTATTACCATCAATAGTGGTAAGCCTGTATCTAGGTATAGCCAGGCAGTTAGCATAACCAGCTCTAGATGGTCTAGGGGAGATTTTTCTCTGAAGTTTATCGGAGAGGTAGCTAGGGGCACCGTTATTGAGAGATTTATGAGTCAATGACCGCGTCTTTAGCTGAATTTTATTGCCGGTAGACCGCCATTTGTGCTGGCGTCTAAGGGAAGAGATGTGAGTTTTTATTTATGCCTAGGGCTGCTCTTAAGGCATTATTTTGTAGAGTTTGGAGCTTTCGGGTGTTAGTTTTATTAGCACCACTGTAGAGGGCATTGCAATAATCGATTCTGGAGAGTATTGGGGCTCTGGCCAGGATCAAGCAGCTGTCCTCAGACAGGAAAGGTTTGCCAGCTCTTAGCAACTTACAAGTGTAGGCTGTGGAGGAGGTGAGGGATTTTATCTGTTTATCAAAAGTCAATGCGGAATCCAAATAAAAGCCAAGAGTTTTTACCTCTTTGGAGACTTTAATGGTCTTCCCGTCAATATTAAATGAGGAATATTCCTGGCCTAGTTTTTTGATATTGGCCTGTGAACCCAAGATTAAAAACTCAGTCTTATCATCGTTCAAGCATAGGCCATGGATGGCCATCCATGCTTGTATGATAAGATATACTTTGTTCACCAACTCTGTGTCCTTACTATGATCCCCATAAAGTGGGAGGAGAATCTGAGTATCATCTGCATAGTTAGTGTAGGTAATACCCAGATGGTCCAGATCATCGAACAGGGGTTTGGTGAAGATGATGTAGAGAGTTGGCGAGACACAGGAGCCCTGAGGGACACCACACAGGATAGGGGTCGGGTCTGCCGCTGCCGATGGCGAGAAGACTCTCTCATAGTTCTCATCTATCTGATAGCCTCTGGAGAGAAGTGGGCGGCAGAGTCAAGATGTCGGCAGAGGACCTTGTGATCAACAAGATCAAATGCAGTTGAGAGATCAAGTAGAAGCAGAAGTACTGTCTTCCCTTTGTCTCTCGGCTCGTCTATTTGAGATTTTAAATCGATTAAGGCTATTTCCGTTCCGTGTAAAGGGTGGAAGCCGGATTGTCTAATGCCTAGGAGTTTATGCAGTTCGAGGTGTTTTTGAATTTGATTGTAGGCAGCTTTGTCCAATATTTTGAGTGAAAATGGAACAGTGGTAATGGGCCGGTAATTAGTGGGGATGAGAGGATCTAAAGTCTGTTTCTTGAGGAGCGGGAGCACCCAAGACTGTTTGAGGTTGGCTGGGATGGAACCCGAAGAAAACTAAGCATTGATCAGTTTTGTGATGAAGGGCGATAGTTCTCTAGCAGCATCTTTTATTAATTGAGCTGGGCAGATGTCTCCTTTACAATTAGAGGGCTTCAGTGATGAGATGATTTTTTTCTACTTCCAAGTAGACATTTTGGAGAAGTAGAATGTATTGTTATATGCCGGTGGTGACGCACTAAGCATTGGGTTTTTGGGCGAGTGCTGTAGATTCAGGACTTTTTTTTTTTTTTTTTGCTGAATTTTATTTTGGAGCATGTTAATTTTATTGGCTAGTGCATTTTGGATGTCTGTACACCAGGATTGTTTTTGGTACAGATATCGGGTATAGCTATTGTTGACTCTAGTTCTTTTAGTATGGAGAAGAGTTCTTTCATACTAGAATTTGATTTGGCAATACGCTCGTCAAAAAGAGTTGTGTTTTGCACGACAGACTTCCTTCTTGTAGTGCAAGGAGAGTGCGGTTAATTTAGCTTTGTTCTCGTTGGAAGGGCAGAGTATTTTAAAAGGCTGTTTAAGGAGATCTATCCTGAGCCTTCTTTACCAATCTTCACTTCGGGGTTCCCTTGGAGGTTCTGGCCGTGGCCTCATTTGCTCCAGTTGTTCCAGACCTGGCGAAGGACGCTCCGGCGGTCATTCCTCCTCTTCCTTTTGGCCCGCCTCCGGCTCTTCCTCCTCTGCCTCCATTGTCTCCGGTCGAGAAGATGTTGGCAGATCGGGATGACACATTGACACCGGTTGTGTCCCAGCCATCTGACCCTGATGCGCTGGACCACCCTCTTGCAGATCAGGATAGCGATGACACACTCCATCAAAGCATTCCATGACCGGTTTCTGAACATGATGAACCTTCTTGAAATTCCAGTTCCTGAGGCCCCCCGCTCTGCAGGAGGGGGTGCTTTCTGGGGCGTTCACCTTGTCGCCGCAGGAGCGAACTGGCCTGTTCCTGCAAAAGGACGTTTTGGCCAAAGCCCACAGGGTCTGGGATAAGCCCCACACCGGGCTGAATGTGAAAAATAGAATTGATGCCAGTTACAGGCTTCACACCTCAGAGGAGATAGCCTTGGCATCTTGCCCGCTCCTTTCCTCTATAGTGGTAGCGGCTGCCACTCTGCAGTCCAAGCCAGCCTCTGCAACGTCCTCTGCTGCGGCTCAAGTTCTGGCCAAGGAAGACAAGTTGCTGGATTCCTTGGGCAAGACAATTTTTGCTAATTCGGCTTTGCAGCTGCGCCAGGCCAACGCTGAGGTGATTCTGGCGGCGGCAAATATGAAACTGTGGAGAGAATTGGCGGAATTTCAGGAGTTTATTCCTGCGGATAGGCTGGATGACTTTAAGGCTGGTTGGTCCGAGGCAAGAGTGTTGGAACAGGACATGCTAGAAGCTGAGGCACATCATGCCGATACCTCGGCTTGTGGCCTCATGTTGGGGGTTGACACCTCTCGGCAGGCTTGGCTCCATGTGACGAAGTTTCCAAGGAGGTCCAGGATAAAGTTCTGGACCTACCCTTTGACGGTAAGGAGTTGTTTCGTTCCTCCACCGATGACTAGCTCACCAAGACTAAGGTGTACACTCAGACTGCTAAGTCTTTGTCGGTCCTAGCAAAGGGCCCGTCCAAAGCTCCTTATTCGCAGAGGTCTGGGCCTCAACACCGGTCTTCCTCTGGCTTTAGGGGATTTCAAGATCACCGAACAATGCAGGACTGACCCTCCTGCTGGTGGAGCCTGTTGAAAACGGAAACAGGGACGATTTTTCTCTCGGTCATCAGCCGCCTCCTCAGGGACAGGTAGTCTCCCCGCTGAAAAGTCTGCAAAACAATATTTTTGGGCAGTCGTGCAAGACTCCGGTGGGAGGACGAATCTCGTCTCTTCTGGCGGCATGGCAGACCATCACTGAAGACCGGTGGGTTTTGTCCATCGCTCGGGCGGACTTCCGCTTGCCCCTCCCCCTTACCCCACCCTTCAACCCTGCCTTCCAACAGACTGGGACGCCTTCCCTCAGGGTCGAAGTCCAGAAGCTTCTGGACCTCAAGGCCATAGAACCTATTCCCCTAGTGGAGCGAGGACAGGGTTTTTACTCTAGTCTGTTTACGTTGCTCAAACTGCGCACCATCCTCGATCTTTCCCAATTCAACCGTTCTCTTCCCCAAGTGATATTCAAGATGATCACGCCCTGCCAGATAAAGTCTTCTTTAGAGAAGGGCGATTGGCTCAGCGTAGTGGACCTTCAGGATACGTATATGCATATTCTGATTTGGAGACCGCATCGAAAATGTCTACAGTTCCGGGTGCTCCCTTTCGGGCCTCATCTCGGCACTGCGTCTTCACAAAGATGTCGGTCATCACAGCTTTCCTTCGGCTTCAGGGGGTTCATGTATACCCTTATTTGGATGACTGGCTTCTGCGCAGTCCTTGTCCTTTGACGGCCTTGTCCAATCTCCAGTTCCTGATTCAGCTCCTGCTCTGCCTTGGACTGTCGGTGAATTGGCAGAAATCCTCCATGACAATCTCTCAGGACCTGATGTTTTTTGGTTTCTGCTGGAACACGATAGACTGCAAGGTGTATTTGACTGCAGAAACGATGGCAGATATTTTCGCCACTTGTCAGCTTTTCATTTAGTCGGAGGACATGTCAGCTTGGTGGTTCCAGAGGCTTCTGGGCCTCATGGCTTCGAGTGTGCTTGCTCTTCCCCTTGCGCGCCTCAAAATGAGGTGGACTCAGCTAGCTCTTCGGAGCTCTTGGCTGCAGGCTGTGGATCCGGATACCAAAATGATCCCGGTCCCATCTTACATGATGGCGGACCTTCTATGGTGGTCCTCAAACAGTAATCTGGCCGTGGGTGCGCCTTGTCTGGAACCTTGCCCACAGATCACGGTTACCACGGACTCCTCCCTGTTGGGGTGGGGCACGACATTGGATCACCTTCAAGTTTATGATCTGTGGTCGCCTCAGGACAGACGGCTTCAAATAAATTATCTGGAGCTTCTAGCGATCTTCCTGGCTTTGAAAGCTTTCACGCCGTCCAAACCAAACAAGGTGGTCCGCATCCGCACGGACAATGCAGTGTCCATGTTTTACATCATCAAACGTGGCACCAAGTCTCCACCCCAGTGACTTGCCATTCAGATTTGGGAATGGGCCAGTCAGCATTACGTTTGGTTGCTGGCTGTGCACATTTCGGGTCAATTGAATGTGACTGCAGACTCACTCTGCTGACAGGTGGTGGCCTACTAAGAGTGGGAACTGAACTCTGAGATCCTATCCGGGATTTTTCGCCAATGGGGCGCTCCAGTAGTGGACCTTTTTGCAATATCCGAGAACAAGAAACTTCCTCTTTATGCTTCCAGGAACTGACTCGGAGCTTCTTCCCTGGGGGATGCTCTTGAGATTCCGTGGCACAACTTGAAGGCCTACGCCTTTCCTCCTCTTCCTCGGATTCATCAAGCTCTTTGCAAGCTCAAAGTTACGACAAACTGCATTCTCTTACCCATAGCTCCTTGGTGGCCAGCCAGGTTCTGGTTCTCGGAGCTACAGCATCTGTCAGTCTGTCCTCCCATCAGACTGCTGCTGATCCCCCAACCTGCTGCAGCCGAACAGTCAGCAGATATGGCGCCCCTCCCCACAATCATTCAGCTTGGCGGCCTGGTGCCTGAGTTCAGATCATTAGAGCGTTTTAACCTGTCTGCGCTGAATATGAGCTTCATCCAGGCGGCCAGGAAACCCTCTACAAGATTTCAGTACAGGAGAAAATGGCTTTGTTTTTGTCACTGGGGTTTGGCTGAGCATCTGGACCCCAGATACGCTACTTTGGACACCGTCTTTTCCTTTGTCTCGCACTTTGCGTCCTCAGGCATTCAGGTTCTGTCCTGCAGAATGTATTTGCCGGCTGTTGCAGCTTACCTTTCCACAGACAGATGTTCATTTCCCCTGACAAATCCTGTCGTAAAGAGGCATTTTCCCTTTGGTGACCCCAAAGGGGAACCAGGCTCGAAAGCAACTATCTCCTGATGGATTGCGTCCTGTATATCTGAGGCGTACGGCGTTCAGGGCCTTTAACCTCCGAAAGGAATTCATGGCCATCTTGTGCGGGGCAAGGCGGCTGCCGTTGCCTTCCAGAAATGTTCTCTGGGAAACCGTTGTCAAAGCAGCCACATGGGCTTCCCCATCAGCTTTCTGTAAGCATTACTGCTTAGATCTGAGCTGCAGGGCCGATGCTCAATTTAGCGAGGCAGTTCTTAACCTATTTCAGCAGGGGGGTTCCATCCACCAGTTTTCCTGTCGGGAGTGCTTGGCAATCTCCCAAATGTATGGAGGAAAGGGGACGGGACATAGGAGTTTAACAAAGTTAATCACCGTAGTGACAATCTTACTCTTAGTCCTTAGTCCCCTTTCCTCCATACGCCCACCCGCCGTCCCCTCTAATAAGTATCCTCTATTATTGCTTAAAGGTCTCTGACCTGGCGATAGAAAAGGACTGAAGGGCGATGCGCGGAGCGTAGCTCAGGAGGGCGGGGTTACGGCCATGTGTGGTACACTGTGTAAAAAGAGAAGAAGGACAACGTTTTCAATTTGATGCTTTTTTACAAAAAGTGTTCTGGTCCCGTCCCACAGGACGGAATGTCCCAAAAGTATGGAGGAAAGGAGACTATGGACTAGGAATAAGATGGTCACTACGGTGAGCAACTTTGTTAATTTTCGACATGCTCTAATAATTGTTGGTAAATGTAGGTCTCTAGTATTATTGCCTAGTAGAGGATGTTCGATTGATCTGTAGTTTGAGAGTGATTGATTGAAGAGGTTAAGGTAGTATTCCTGTGCAAGGATTGATTTGTAGATGTCTGGAGGGCAGGGGTCCATCGGGGAACCTACTTTGTTGCTTTTTTTTTCACCAGATTTAGTAGTTTTTCTCTCAGCGTCTGTTGGAACCAGTGTCTTTTATTTGTTTGCCCCAGGGATGGTGGTAGCTCGTGGATTGTTTTGTCTGCTTTGTATGACTCTGTTTATGCTGGTGATTTTGCAAGATCATGGCATAATTTGTGGCAGGGTGTCAGTGAGTTGTTGCATCCCGGCGGGTTTCTCATCTCATTTATGATGTAAAATAGTTATTTTTTTAAGTGTTGGTTGTTTTAGAGATCCTGTTGTATTTCCTTTTTGCTTTGAGAAATTCAGATTTGTATGCTCGGATTTGTAGTAGGTATCTTACTCTTTTGTCTTGGTCAGGGTTTTTCCTCCATTCTTGTTCTAGTTGTTTGATTCTTTTCATTGCTTTTAGATGGGGTGTGTACCATCTTGCCACCACTTTCTTTTTGAGGGGACGAGGAGTTTTTCCAGGCAGATGTCATTTATCGTTTTTATAATCCATTTGTGGATTAGGTTCGTTTTTCTGTCTGTTGCATCCAATGTTGTGATCGCTGTCTTAGAGATTTCTAGTAGCTCTTAAGTTGCTGCTCTTGGTGGTTCTCCAGTTTCTTTTCCAAATAGGTGCATATATTTCAGGTTTTTAGGTGGGTTTGATGGTGTTTGGATCACGAAAGCGATGATGAGGTGGTTGCTCCATAGTGTTTGGATGGGTGGTGATATTGTGATAGGTTTCTATTGGAAAAGATCACGTCCAGGGTGTGCCCTGCTGTGTGTGTGTCGCTCCTTTCACTATCTGTCGAATATTCATGATGTTGAGTTGCTTGATTAATGTTTTCTGTGAGTTGGGGTTCTCATCTTCAAACCAATATATTGAAGTCTCTAAGAATCATCAGATGCTCATGCTGTATGGCTAGGTTTGTGACTGCTTCTATGAAGGTGCCTTTGAAGGTTGCATCGTAGGTTGATGGTCTATAGATTAGAATCAATGTGAAGTTTGATTGTGGGTCTGTAGTAAGTTGAAGGATGAGGGATTTGCAGTTAGGGATTTTTAAAGGGTCAGCATTTTTAGGTGTTCTTTGTAGGCTATCACAAGTCCTCTTCCTCTTTTCCCTTTTCTGTTCACTTGTTTGCACTTGGAAGTTGTCCGGTAAGCAGCTGTGTAGGATCACTTTGTTGTTTTCAGCTGGCTAGGGTTCTGTGAAGAATAGGATGTCGATTGCCACGTCGCATAGTAGGTCATAGATCTCTTTTGAATGTTTGGACATCGATCTGGCGTTGCTTAGGTTGCAGTGCAGTTTCCTCTTTAAGAATGATTGTTTTTGTGTTCCGGCTTGCACTTTTGTGTACTTTTGTTGCTGGTTCACCCTGTCGTCTTGTCAGTTGTTCGGTGTGCTTAGTTAATCTAGTTTCATCGTTGAATAGGTCAGTTAGGTTTCCTATTGAGTTGATGGACTGTTCTGGTTTTCCTCAGATTAGGGCTAGTGATGATGGAGGTTACCTTTTGTGTTTGGTGATGTATGAGGTAAGGGTGTGGTTGCTTAATCTTCTAGTTGTTTCATTCTTTTTTTCTTCAGCGGTATTGATATCCTGCTGGCATGTATGGGCATCTGTTCTGGTGGCCTCTCTGTTTGCGAGGTAGGGTATTGGGTAGAGTGATTTTAGGCTTTATTTTTATTTTTTTATTTTTTTTGGAGCTGCTTCTATTTCCGTGCTGTTTATGGGTTTGTTCTGTTGGTGTTCGGTAGTTAGATGGTGTGGTGGTCTCTAGTGGTTCCCTTGTGGTTATCCGTTTGTCTTGCTTTCTCTTGCGCCGGCTGGTACTTTGCAAGGCATAGTCTGTTCTTCGGGTATCTTTAAGATTGTCTCACGGTTGCGAGTGGCATCCCGTGATTAGTAGTGGTTTGCTTCACAGTTGTAAATGGCTTCCCGTGATTGGCAGTTGGTGGAGTTACGAGGTGTATCGGGGGTGTTTTCCATCCTTTGCTGTTTGTGTTTCTGTTTCCCCTGCGGTTGATCTTCTCTATGGCTTGGTGTGAGGTTCCATTAAGTGGTTGTTTCCTTGTGTCTTCTTTTGTTGGTGGGGTTGCAGGGTATTGTGCTGGTCTTCGTCCGGTAAGCGGGAGCCACAGTATTTGTTGCCGTCTTGGTCAGGCTGTGGTGGTTTGTGGGTGGGGTTGATGGCTGGTAGGCTGGGTGGAGGGTTCCTAGTTATTTCCTGGGAGTATTTGTCTAGCCTATTTGTGGGTTCTGTCTTAAGGTATTTCGGTTGGGCTTGAGTGGGGGTGCCATTGTCGGAGTTTGTACCCTTCCTTGCACTACAGACCGACTGGAAACAAATTTGGGCTAGCAGGATGTGCGCATTTTAGGGGTGGTGGTGGCGGGTGAGTGGGGTAATTGGGTCCTGGCCAGTATGGTTCACCTCTTTTAGAGGTGGGGAAGGGCCAAATATGTTGGTGAAATTGCCAGTTCACCTTTATTGTGGGAAATGCTTAACCAACACTGTTCACCTAGGTGTGAGATAGTTAGGCTACACAGTTCAATCAGATGTGAGAAATGGCTAAGCAACACAGTTCGTTGGGGGTGGGGAAAGGCTAAGCAACACAATTCACCCAGATGTGAGAAATGGCTAAGCAACACAGTTCACCTAGATGTCAGAAATGGCTAAGCAACACAGTTCACCTTGATGTGAGAAATGGCTAAGCAACACAGTTCCGTGGGTTTTGGAAAGGGGTAAGCAACACAGTTCACCTAGATGTGAGAAATGGCTAAGCAATGCAATTTACCTTTGTGAGAAATAGCGAAGTAACACATTTCGCATGGGTGTGGGAAGCTAACACATTGAGTCTATATGAGAGGTGTGGTTGGCAAATGAATGTGGTTACACAGTGCTCCAGATAAGATTTTGTGTTGGGAGTATTTTACTCCCTATTTTTAAACTTTGAGAGTAAAAATGACTTTTCTTCTTTGCAAGAGTAAAACGTATGTGACATCCAGCCGACGTGGGAAATCATTACTATGCGGCAGCTGCCTGCATCGTGGCAGAATACACCTTTCATTATTTCTCTAAGGTCTGGCCATTTGATCTCTCCTGTATATATTTAAATGTTGAAAACACAAAAACCTAGACAATTACATAGTAAAGCAAGCATGAATTGTATTGTGTGTTTTGAGGTTCGATAGCAGAATTGTCTTCTGATGTTTAATGAAAGGCTTCATTTCCTGGAGCCATTACTACCTAATGGTATGCCAATGTTATGAAACAACAGTGCAGAGAGGTAAGGACTATGCTAAATTATCTATCTTATATCATGGTTCAATGGGTATTTATATAGTGCTTTTGGCAAAACCATGTACATTGAACATATTTATCACAATTATCACCAAACCGAAGTTGGTACTCCATTATCGACCTTGAAAGGTTAAAAGGCTGAGTTGGCCTTGCTCGGATTCGAACCTGAAACCTACAGATCACAGCAAATAGTGCCCAACCGGCTGAGCTATCTGATTGGCTAACATCCTTCAGAGGTCAGTTAAGTTTGCTGAGTATTGACTGAGGTATAATAATCACAGTGACTAGCTGTTGGACCGAACATGAATGAAGCACTACATAAAGTTAAACACCTATCTGGATTATCACAGGGACTGGTTTTCCTGTGTTTCTATTTCAATTACAAATCTAATCATTTGAACAGCACTTGCACTTCCTGGATAGTCAGGTTTTGGATGTTTTAAATGTCTTGAAGATTTGAGAGGCTAGAACACCCGTGATTGGTGTGATGACAATCACTCACCCTTGAACAAAGTCTCTGCTGCCACTGACCATTTATAGTAATGTACCCCATTGATTGCAAGGTTGAATGGATGTAAACTAGACCGTGCATAGTCATCATTTTACACACTAAGAGTGTAAATTAAATTGTGTGTTAAAATGATCTGCCTCCGCGTGATTATGCACACAGCACAAGAACTCTATAAAAATACAAATGTGCAATACTGGTTTGATTGTACTGGAGAAAAAAAGCATAATTTTTTACAAAATATGAATTCTGAATTGCAACTTAATTTTCCATTTTATTAATTTTACAATCCTAAATGCTAGGAAAATAAATATGAACCGTGATTCTGTTTGCTCCATCAGCATCAACAAAGCAGAAGCTGAATAGAAAGAAACCATTCCTTTTATCACAGTGTGCAGTTTCTTTTTTTGAATGGCTTCAGAGAAATACATTCTGTTTCAGAGGTGTTACATCCATGTAGATAAACATCAAAAGAAGCGTTCTGGTTTCTATCAAGTAACCTGACCTTAGCACTGCCCTCTGCTCTAAACTTTACACAGGAAAATAATAAACCTGTCGTATTTAAGATTTTCATGCGTAATAAGGCCTGGTACGCACCTTATCTGGAGACCTGTGGGTACATTTATCAGAACATAGTTATGGACGATGAAATACGATAAGAGGAATAAGAGAGGTGGAACAGTTTAGCGGGGTGTAGCGATTGTCCCCCCCCACATTCGCACCACACCTACCTTGTCAGTCGCTGCTGTTTGATGGCTGCCTGCTTCCCCGGCTGACACCAGCAGACACGATCTGGAGCGGCTTCTTTAGGAGCTGCTGCCCTTGGCCTTGGGGCCCTTCGCCGAGGGGGCTGAAATGGACAGAGGGCTGCCCTAATGTGATGTGTATTAAGGTGCAATGCAAGGCATAAAATAAGCAGTGTTGCATAGCAAAATTTCTACACGAATTCTGTAGGTTTGCTAATTGAATTGACACCTGTGTAGCAAAGATAGCTATTTAAGTTACCTGTTCAATGAAAGCACAACTCGCCCTGCATTCTGCTCTACTCTTTTCTCTGTTCGCTGCAAGTTCAAAGGGGCTAACGGAGAAAGAGTGCAGCAGTAATCCTCTCCTCCACTCTTAAGTGCTAAAGGCCTGTGTGGAAGTGCTAGGCAAGATTTTATTTTCTTATTCACATAATTGCAAACCAGAAGTAATCTGGAGCATACTTTGATGAAGCCAACTAAATCCTGTCTGGCAAAGACAGTTATGTGTTAACTTTCCTTTATTTTTAAGACAGTCATGCAATTTCATTTCTAAAAATTTAATATTTCATTTTGTTGGGTTAGATGACGAGTGGGCACTTTTGAAAATCTACATTACCAAATTCTTTTGATGGCAAGCATAGTTATGTAACCTGCTGGTTGCATAACCTGTGCCATTGATTCTCACCCCATGAGCTGATCCCATAATCCTTGATATTCTGTTTTATCAACCTGTTGCTTTATACCAGCTAACCTGAAAGGGAGATGGCTGCAAACTACAATATTCCATCTAGTTTGCCCAGGTTTCTGCCTGCTACGCTATCCCGTCTTCTTAGTCTCTTACTTTCTTTCCTCTTACATAATGAATAGACAAAGCTTACTAGATGTTAACGCAAAGTAGTGATCACTAGTTCCGTCCAGACTGGAACTAGACCACTATACCTGCAGATCTACTGCACTACCATCCACTGTAGTAAGCCTTCAGAGCTTGCGTTGCTCTATGATTATGATTGCATTATATATTCGCACCAGTGGGAGAGAACTGGCCAAACTGTGTTCAGGGCATTTGTCTCATATCTATTTATTTGTGTCCATTCATGAGCTAACCTTTTACATTTTACAGACGCTCATCCAAGACTCAGTCCTTTTGGCCACTCACGTAGTCTAGTAGAATTTGTGAAGGGTGAGTACCATTTGCAGGGGATGGTTGTAACTTTTATTTAACATTTACTTTGTTTGCAGTAAATGTCAAATAAGATTTCTCTGTGCATGGCTGGCCTCTGGGTGGAAGCAGTCTTCCAAATAAAGTAGGTTTGTGGTGACATGCTCCATTTTACAGAAAGCGCCTTTTTGTCATCTGTTGCCATGGTTCAAGTGCATTTCTCTTAGGTCGAGTATGTAAACTAAGTTACTTGACCTGCAATATTTCTAATCAAGAAAGTGTTTATTAGCAAACTCTGCTAATCAGTTTTTGATATGCCTTGCAATGGACCAATCTGGATCGGGGGGGGGGGGGGCGGGAGGAGGGTTCTACGCACCAGGAAGTAGGGACGGGGAAGACGGAGGCACAGAAGGGGAGTTTTTTGTAACAATCAAAATGCTTCTAAAGCACAAACGTTGCCCCCAAAGCACTAGCCTCACCTTAATCAGGGACCTTATCAGGCTCCTCAGTACCCCAGCACCAAAAGCTGCTTCCATCATAGAGGAGGATCAGCACTCCTCACCAAGTAAGGGCTATTACCAATGCATGTCGGGGTAAAGACTGCTGCTGACCTGCTCATATAGGAAAACTCAAATTGCATAAATGTATGTGCTAGGCCCTTGAAAAATGTGTCCCTGAATAAAAAGTAGCACTATATTCTTGGAAGTCAAACTTTCTGCATCTATTCTTTACTTGGGTTTCATTCTCCTGTTTTTGTTTTTTTCAGTAGTTTAGTTTCAAAAATTATTTTGTGATTAAAAAGGGTGCCCACGTTTTGTTTTAAATACATCAATATATGGTTTTTCTTTTTCCTTGAGATTTTTTTCACAAATCTATGCTGCATATCGCACAGAAACCACTTCATACGGGATCAAAGATGAACCACAGATAGTTATCCAAAAAGAAAAGAGAAGTCTCCCAGAGTTTCCTGAGTTCTGTCTTTTTTTAACTCTTTATTTTTGCAATACTCGGTGGAGTTCATGCAATACAATGATCACAGGCGTTGTTCAAGCAGTAATACAGCACAAGGCTTAGGCAGATCATGTAACTATTGGTTATGTATAAAATGACAAGTGATCTGGTATTCGGACATTAGTACAAGAATAGCTTATGGCAGTGCAGCTTTTGCTAACTACATTTGAATTTCCAACCAATTGTCTTTGGGGTGTCTAATACTCGGCAGTAGAGTAAAATAATAACATCCTGTAGCCATGCTTCCCAAGTAGGCAGTTCCGTCCAAGTCCATTTCAGTAGTATCGCTCTTTTGGCCAGGAGAAAAACCAAGTTTAGAAACCTGCGTTTGGTAGTCCCCATCTTGGTCGTATAGCCCAGCATACAGTCACGTACAGTTAGATTCAGCTGCTGACCTAGTATGTCTGTCAAAACATTAATAATGGAGTGCCAGTACCCTCTTAGTTTTTAATATGACCACAAACATATGACGCAGCATACACATGAAATCTAGAGCAATATTTCGCCTTATCTGTTTGAAATAGACCTGTTCTAGAGGGAGACTAATATAATCTGTTGAGAACCTTAAAGTGTATACTGCGATATTTCGAGTTCAGGGATAGCCTCTTCGTCAGGTTATGTATAGCCTTCCATAGTGAATCTGTGAATTGTACTTGGAGCTCGTCGCACCATTTGGCCCAGGCCTTCGTGACTGCTCGGTAATGCTCTGTTTCCCTGAATTTAGTCATATGTATGATAAGCATGCATGTGGAGGGGGCTCCTCAGAGCGTTGGCCAATGTGACGTATATGCCGCTTTTGTGCAGAGATCGTCGAGTATCTGCAGTGGGCTGTCACCTAAGTGTGATTTCAGGTCATTCCTGTCCACAAGGTGATGGGAATGACTTGACCCAATAGAAGTCCCTCGTGGAGAGGAAATTAGCCGCTCTCCAGATTCTCTCAATATTTGCGTCTGTAGTTGGCAACAGTACCTTCATCCCCCATATTGGAAGTCGTTTATCATACGGGGAAATGATATTTAGCCTTTTATTTTGTTTTCCCTGTGCGTTCCAAGTAGATTCCACTGGGTCTAAGGTATGGGCATGCCTATATGGACTTCTCGCTAGTAGTAACAGCAGCGAAGTGGGAGTCTCTTGAGTTCAAGTAACAATCCCCTGCTATGCCTACCAGCATACAATATGCAAAACCGGGATTGTCCCAGTGGGACACAGTGGGCATCTATTAACCCTTTTATGGTGTATACCTCCTTTTTACAGCCTCAACAACATGAAAACATTCCCCAGGGTATGCACAAGCAAGGTCAAGGGTTTTACAAATATTAGACATGATGTCTCATGTTAGAGGCACGGATGGTTCCCCTGGTGCAGCAAATGCAACATGTGCGATCCCTCTACATCACACTCTCCCATCTATTCAACATTCTCCCTTCTATGAGACTAACTCTCTTAGCAGCAAGAATAGGTTTCACATTGGCAGTGTTTGCCTATATCCTTTCTGACAGCACTATTATTTTTGCAGGATATTCAGTTCCAACAAGAGTTATCTTTATACAAGAACAGGTCATTGGGCTGTGTTCGTGCTGGTAGAGAGATTCCCAGACCCCCCTTTGTTTGCAAGAGTTATCTTTATACTAGATGTGGCTTCCCACCGAACCCCTCCACCCCCCTAGGCGATACCTAAAGAGAAACGCTAAGGGAGCACATCCAGGGGGTTGGGAGTTGCACATAGAGGAGGGTGCACGATCACCTTTGTGCATGCATTACAAGCTACATGGTAGGTGCGGGTGTGAACACCATATTGGCAGACGGCAGCCATCTTAGGATTTAGGCCCAGGCACTGCGAACAGCATTATGTGTGTTTAGTATTCGATCCTGTGCATGATCGCAGACACCACGCCCACATTGGCCAGGTTTCAGAGATCCATAAAATCCTCCATTGTCCAAGAAGTTATAGGCCCTCGTGCCCTGGGAAGAATGCGCCATTCAAGATAATGACAACAGAGCATAGCGCCTCTTGGCAGAACCATCCCACGGAATAGATAGAAAGGCCCTCCTGCCCCCAACGATCCCAACATGAGAAATACAGCTTTGCAATGTTTTCATCCTAAGACCCTGCATGCCACAACACCATCCAAACCCAGACCACCAACCATAAAACTTCTACAGCCCTCGATCGATCACTAAGATTAGAAGGCAAGCCTATCGTGCCTTCAGAAACGGTTCACGTGATTTGTTCAGCGAGGTGCAGGGTACCATCAAATTATAGCCTAAAACTAAGTTTGAGAACCTTGGGAGTTGCTGATCTGTCTGGGACCGAGTGGAGCATGTCAGTTAGTGTGACATTGGCTTTTTTCCCCTAGCGGGCTGTATTTGTTTCTGGTGTGACCATGCAGGGGCGTGCCTTCAATACCTGTCAAGGATATTGCACTGAACACAATTGTTATCTGTGAGACAGTTGGAAACGGTAGGTCCCGTTTTAGGCACCAAGTATGCATCGACACATTTTGCTGAATGGCTATGTATAAGTGGATAACAAAATACCCCAATAAAATTTCTTTCAGATTCAAGATATGACAGTACAGGTTAATTGAAGAAGGCTAGGGGCTGTGAAACAGGAACCCTGTAAGCCGACACTTGAGTTGATCTTCCTATTTTGTGGAATGTGTTTTCAATAGCTTTTATTAAAACGGGGCGTTCTGACAAAAGAATATTATCGAATTCTATGGAGTCATTTTGATGTTCACATTGCTGTATATTGTTTTCTTTATTTGATTGTACCTCATGGGGAAACAAATGATTTTGCATTTAATATGTGATCAATTATGTGTTTTCATTGACTTTGGTTTTTGTCATACACATTGTGATATGCTAATTGTTATTAAAGTTAGCATTTTACGTCCATGTGCCAGAATAATATATTATTTTGCCTTAGCATATTTTCTTTGGGCCCATCTAACTTAACAGGGGGGCAGCATTGGCATATATTGTTGGGGTAATTTCCCACACGTGGCACCTCCCTAAGACATGACGACTACCTGAGGATACATGTTGCTCTCACAACCAGAACTAAATGTAAAGGAACCATTTAGGAACTGCTACTGTATGTGTGGTCCTATCCTGTACAAAATGTGTTTTTGAAATGTTATTGGATATAAGCCTTTAAAATCGTGTCTGGGGAATACCTTCGCCCACACCCTCAACCTTGTCCCAAAGGGTTATATCACATGAGTCCACCTTGTTGTTGCACCTTTTTAAATTGCTTAGAGCCGCCAGTGCGAACAGCACATTTCATTGTAGCTGCAAAAGCCAAAAAACCTCTTGCCCATGGAATGTCTCTGGAGTGGCTGGAAAGGGAAATAAGAAGGGAACATGGTTTGGTTACTGCTTATTTGATTTTGAACATTTATATTGTGCTCTGGACTGACTTAACTGTATAAAGGCGCAGAGGATATAGAACTGCGGACACCCAAAGTACATAGACACTCCCTAAGCGGGCCAAATTTTACTTGAACAGGAAGGTTTTAAGCGCCTTCAGAACTGAAACAATGTCTGGCAAGCCCTAATCTCCAAGGGTAGCCTGTTCCACAGTATGGGCCTGTAGACCCCAAACTTTCTTTCACCTCTGGAGAAACACATGGTGGGCGGAACGCTCAGAAATAACTGATGCCCTGAGCGCAGCAACGTTCTCGGGTTGTAGCAGCACATTTTCGAGCTGAGATATTTCGGGGTCAGCCCATTTTGAAAACTTGAAAATTAGCCAGGCCACTAGCTACCAGCCTAACTGCAGCATTCTGTGCCTTATGTAGCCTGTAGAGTTGCTTAGCCAGGATGCCCATCAGCAGACTACTGCAGTAGTCCAAGTGGGTATTTGTCATGGCTGCCACTACCGCAGCGTGATCTTCCAGCGTGTATTCCGGAGCATCCGCAGTGAGTAATAGACTGCCTTGACCTTAGCCCCCACCTGTGCTTCGCTTCCCAAGTTCTCCTGCCATACACAGCCCAAATTCTTGATTTTTGTGGCATATTGTAGCTCCTCGCCGAGGATACTAGGGGTGGTGGTTTCCTTAGCAGTCAAAAACCGCTGCTTGGGATCAAACAGGAGGAGCCCGGTTTTTGCTGCTGGTTATTAGCCATCCGTTTATTAATGTCTGACAGGCATAGATTGACTTTGGTGAAGATGTCCTCTATATTTATGATCTTGATGTAAATTTGAGTATCGTCGGCATATGAATGGTAGATCAGCCTATGGCTCTTAATATTTAAGACCGGTCGCATATACAAATTAAATATCAGTGCATACTGGGAGGATCCCTGGGGAACCCCACACCTCAGTACAATGGGTTCGGAGGTGTAGACCCCAAATGTCACTCGCTGGGTTCTGTCTGCTAGAAAAGACCCGAACCATTTAATAGCCTGAGACCTTGCCTACTCTACTTGGACAGTCTTACATGATTCCATGATCGACGGTGTCAAAGGCCGCAGATAAGTCCAGCATCAAAAGAAGTGTTAGCCTGCCCCTGTCAACAAATCATTGTGTATTGCTAGCAGAGCTGTCTCAGACCCATGCTTCGGAAAGAATCCTGATTGGATCCTGTCCAGCAGCACTTCCTTCTCAACAAAGGTTTGGAGTTGGGAAGTGACGATTTTCTCCAGAATTTTGGCTGGCCAAGGTAAACCAGCAACCGGCCGATAGTTTCTTAAGACGGCCGGGTCCAAGTTCGTTTTTTTTTTTCATAGTGGTGCCACTATCGCATTCTTTAATGCGTCTGGGACCGATCCCTGAGCCAGAGATTTATTCACAAAGGTAGTGCTAAAGGGGGCAATTTATTGGGCTAGCCGTCTTGCAGAGCAGGCAGGTAGCACAAACGCAAGATTGTTGGTTGGCTTGAGGTTCGACAGGAGGGTGTGTATCAGCTCCTCTGCCAGCCGTCCCAAAAATCTGACCTGAATGAGCCCACGGACCAGAGGAGCCCTGGACACTTACCAGGTAAGCATCTAGGTTCTAAGTGGGCCCCTGGGTCTGGCTCCCTGGCAGCCCCGACTTCAATTGTGTTGGCCAATATTGGGGGACCCTAGTTGCCCACCTGTCTTTCCCCACCCCCTCATTCACCAGGGCTCCCATGTGCTTCCCAGCAGACCCAACTTCCTAGTGTGTATTTTGTTTTGTTATAGCCTTCTTTGGAGGGGTGGGGGCTGATGCAGTGTGAGCCAAAGTCAAGCCGGTGTAACACATGGATATCGGGTGATTTGTTCACGAAAAAGGAGACGCATCAAAAGCGGGTGATTTGGTCACCAGATCCAAGATGCAGCACATTAACACTGGATCATCTGGTCCAGGTTGCACCCCGCCAGAGAGCGAACAAGGAATTCACAAAAGTAGTTTAATGAAACCAAAGCGTGAGAGGTGAACAGGACAACAGTGGAGGCCTCCGGGGCATGAAGGGAATGAAGCTAGCTGGAACAGGGCCGATTGGGAACATGTGAGGAGGTGTCTGGCTTAGCACAAGTATGAGGGCTAGGCAAGAACAAGTAGGGGAACATGGAGGGAAGAGGAGCAAATCAAGACCACACTGGGTTATAACCAGGACAAGAAATGGGAGCATAGAGTTGCAAAGTATTTTTCAGTGGCATTGCTCGCCAGCATGTGGGCAGTACAGGTGTCATGAAGTGCATTTTACAGTGTCACATACATATTTCACTTGCTATCGATATGTAAAGTAATGTGACTTTTCCCCCCCCCAGTTAATCTGTCTCTTAATTGTTTCTTTTTATTAAGTTTAGGGATAGACCTGTTTAAAAAATAAATAAATAAACATAGGAACTCTTTTTTTATTTTTTTTATTTTTTATTGGTTTGTTCAATCTTTAAAAAAAAACAAAAAAAGACATCACATGTGAATTCTTTTGTTTTGCTTCCCTCCCTCCCTCCCTCCCTCCCTCCACCATTTCATCTTAACAACTCTTTTAACACTTCCATCGTGTCATATTGAGGGAAAGTATCATGACAGCTACCAAAGAGTTCAAGACTTTACTTGCCCCAGATATGCATATTGTTCGTTCAGGCGTCCTTTTACTACACGAAGAAAATTTGTTAGTGCAAATAAAACTGCTCTGTTGGCTCCCTCGAATAACGCTGCCCACCAGTCATCAGCCGTCATATGTAGATGCTCATTAATCAGCTCTCCAAAGTGGATTTGCCTGTGATGTTGAAAAAATTGGCAGAACAGTGTTAGATGTTTTAAGGTCTCCTTATCCTTGTTACAGAAACTACACCTTAGATCGATGATCGCGCCCTTCGCCCAGCTGTTCATACGCTCCTTTGTTTTTAGCATGTTTAGCCTAAACTGCATATATAAAGATCTTGCATGGTAATCTGGAAACAGGGTTAGATAGGTGTGCCTCTGATGATATGCTTTGGCTTCTCCTGGGACCTCTTGCATTAGAGTTGAATTGACTCTTAAGTCGCAGGTTTTAATCCAGTCAGCTCTCCAGATTTTAGTTTTTGCCAACTCAGGCTTCTCAGATAACATTGTGACAGGAATGTCAAACTCTGTTACACAAAGGAGATTCCATTGAAATAAAATTGTATGTTCTTTAGCAGTGTCCGGCCTGTGTAATATTTGAAATTGGCTCGCTGGGTTTTTTGACATTGTTTTCCTAAAGAGATTCAAGAGATTCCAGCTGACTCTTGCATTTATCGAAATGAGGCCCAATTCATATCGGAGACAATCCGTCGAGGTACCTTTGGGAAGCTGTAGAACTCGCGTCCAGAATATATTTTCAAGTGAGTTCCACAGGTCACTTGAACAGCCGAATGCGTTTTCACCGCCATAGATTAAGGCGGGTACCACTTTTTGTTGGTAAAATTCTATTACTGGTTTTAGGGAGAACTTTCCAAATTTTTTATTAATTAGGATCGCTTGACAAGCCATCTGTCGGCATTTGCTCTTTGCCAATTCTGCCCAAGGTGCATCGTTTCTACTGGCACTGATCTTCATACCCAAGTATGTCGAGTTTTTTACAGTCTGAAGCTGTTCGTTACCAAGACACCATCTGTTCTTTATCCGTCGAATGCTGCGGCCTTGCAGTTTCTACAAAATTAGAATTTCGCATTTTTGTTTGTTAATTCTAAGGCCGTTATCTGTGGTATAACTGTCGAGACAATTTAGTTTCCTCTGAAGACCTATGGGAGTCAGATCGACTAGAATAAGATCGTCAGCGTAGACCAAGTAGTTGATCGGCAAGCCATGTAGTTTCGGAGGAAATGTTGTTGAATATCCTGCTCTTCGCCCTATTTTCTAGCGGCGAGATTAAACCAGCACTGGATGTTGGATACACTTGTTGCATATGGAGTTAATTCGCACAAAAGGGGCAGGCATAGAAAGAGGAATGTTGCCACACATGCAGCGGAATGGTTGGGTGGTGCAGGGAAGATGAGCGTAACCCTCCAGTTGGTGTCTGCCTTGACCGTCTAGTCCCATACACTTCTGGCTGAGAGGGAGAGGCCTACTGGAAGAGGAAACTTTCAGGGCGTCCTTAAATGTGACCAGGCTTTGCTGCACCCTTATCTTGGGCCGCGGGAGGCTCCCCGAAGCCCGATTATTTTCCATTTGTGATAATTCCATTTGGATTAACCTGGGTAGGTAGCTTTCCCTGGGACTATGATTAGTGCGGCTCTGGTAATGGGAGTGGTCCCCCAACTAAACACAGTGTACATTGCTGCACGAGTTTAAACGTGTATTTTTGTTTTGTTTTTTTTGTTTTTTCTCTCCCCCCCTCCCCCGGGCTTTAGTGCAGCAGAGCTATTCAAACACAAATAGCAGTAACGCCTTAAACCGAGGAGCACAGCCTCTAAGCGTTCGAGACCTTCCAGGAGAGGGGTTTAACTGGAAAATGAAAACTGCAAGAGGGCTTGTATGGTAGCGACCAGAATGGTGTTGCTAGGAATATTCGAGAAAAAAAATGCGAATGTACCTTTTTTAGGTGAGTGTAGCATTGCCCGTACTAGTATTAGAAACGAACTGCTCTAACCACTTGTAAAACCGACGCGATCAGCCGCCTAACATGGCGAAATAAATATTGCTCATAATTACTGTAAAGGGTGGGTCCTGTCGTGCGGGCATAGGGGCCCCTCCCTGCCCAGCAAACATTGCTCCTAATATTACTGTAATAGGTGGGTACTGCCGTGCGCACTTTCGACCCCCGCAATACATATTGCTGCCTGTATTACTGTATGGGTGGGTATTTCCATGCGGGCAAACGGGCCGCTCCTGACGCACTAAATATTGCTGCTTCTATTACTTTAATGGGCGGGCACTTCCCGGCACTCCTAAACGGGAGGTGCTGCCAGACTGTGAGTAATTTCACTTTCCTCTGGTGCTTTAGTACTGTTGTGGAGGAGCTGTCCTGTAGCGAACATCTACACTATTAATTTCAAAAGGTTAGTACAACGCCCAGCTTCCATTCCAAATGCTATATTAGTCTAAGCACCACAGTGCAAAACGTACATATTGCTGCCGTTGGTGATTTAAATGTTTATTTCGCAGAAAATTATCATTTCTACTACCACTTTACCTATTGTCTCTTTTAGTGTCTTCGGTATTGCCCTTTCTGCAAGCCTTTCAGTCTTTCACGCTTTTCTGTTTCTCTTCGTCTACTTTTTCACGTTTTCCGTCACATATCTTGTTTGTACACTGTTCCCACGTTTTCTTTCAGTATCTGTGGCACTTACAGTCCCCGGGGATAGCTTGAAAGATCTTCAGTGAGAAAGCATTCACAAGTTCCTTTTCACCTTTCCCTACCTCTTTCATGCCTTTTCTCTTTTGGCCTCTCTTCTCCCTTTCACTAAGGCATTCAGGCATGTGCTCACCTTTAAACTTTTCTTCTCAATGTATTTGTATTTGTGTTTATTATTTATATCGCGCACAGAACCCTAAGGCAACTGGGCGCTTAATGTCTGTTTTGGCCTCTCTGTCAATCATGTTTACTCCTTTCGGTTTGCTATCACATGCTATTTTTCCTTCACTACTTTATTCCCTTCACTTTCCTTCTGCTGTTTCTCTTGTCCTTCTTAACCTCGAACCCCCTCACACACTCATCGCCCCCTCTGTTATCCTCTACTCCAATCTCTCTCTAAATCTCTCCCACAAAGCTGCCTTTTCTCTGTTGCAATTTGTGAAGATGGATTTCCAAAATCAACCTTGGAGGAAGAGTTTGGGGGTGGGGGGAGGCACCCCTTTATGGCACTCTGTGCCACTGCACTATTTGTGCCCATCTGTATTTAAATCTGTGCTGCTCTTGATTTTGCTGTATTTCTGTCGCTCTGCACACTCCCCTCGCCGCGTCTCTTTCTCTTTCTTTCTCTTTTTCTTTCTCTTTCTTTCTCTCTTTCTCTTTCTCTCTCCTCTCTCCCCCCTCTGTCTTATCCTCGCACAGTCATGTTGTATACCGGTTCTTTCGCTCTCTGTGCAACTCTCTTTTGTTCCAGAGCCTTGGTTTGAGGTCCATGGCCCACTGAAACATCTGTTAGGTACTGGGAACAATGAGCAGGGAAGTGTTAACTTGCCTTTGAATCTGTTCATCCTATCGCACTGACATTTATTTTTAGAGAGAAAATGTTCGTACAAAGTGTTGCTTCTTGCCTTGCTGCGGGGAAGTACACTGGTGGGAGCCGCACTTCTGTCCGGAGTCGGGTGAGCACACAGTGGCGGTACTGGGGCTGCACTCACGTAGGGGTCGTTCTTTGTTATACAGGGTGAACGGTGGAGCAGGCACAGCTTTCCATTGCAAAGGTTCTGGGGGCTCGTTGTACGGTGACGTGTATCCCCCACCTACTTTATTGTCGTCAGGGGAGTTGCTAGGTCTGGAAAAGACCCGGGGCTAAGCTGATGTCGGAACTGTTGGGACTGGGGGCTAGCTGGCCTTTTGGCTGTAGCTCCCGAAATTCTATCCGGGGCTACAACCAAAAGATCAGGGGCTACATCCCCCTTAGCCCCCCCCCCCCCCCCTAGCAACGCCCCTGATTGTCGTCCTGGTACTCTTCTACATTGTGGTGCACTCCCGAAGCTCTATTTTGACCGAAATAAGTGCGGTACTAAATGCAGTTTAGGACGGGTGCATCTGCATGCTCGCCATTGCAGGGTGCAGGGGCTGTCGAATTGAGAGTGCCAGTCCGGCCCTCTACGGGATTCAGGCGGTGTGTGTTGGCGAGTACCTTTCTGTCTGCAATGGGGTCGTTGTGGCTACAGAGGGAGCTGTGCATATAGACTGCGTGCAGAGTGGCTGCAGGGGTAGCATGCCATCTCGCTAAAAGAGAGCGGCACGACCTCGCTCGATAGGAAGAGGGCAGGCTTGTGAGAGTGGGCTATTTCCCGAATAGTTGTGTCCGAAAAAACGTGTCTTGGAAAAAAAATGGCGGAGTGGAAAATGTTGGACTACTTTGCACGGCAGGACTATTTATTTGAAACATATGAAGGCCACCGCACTTTAATGTCCAAATTGTGTATCCATTAACGTTACCAAACCCAATGAGGCGAGGCCAATTGTCTTCAGTCGTAAAAAAACGCTTAATTAAAAAAGCCGACGGTTTAGTTGCCCTCTTCAGAATGTGCATTTGACATCACAGCTACTACACTCATCAAAACGCTCCAAAAAAGACATTTTATAGTGCGAAATTACACGGAACATAATCTCTGGTATGCGTTAATTAAAAAACGTATACCTGCCTTTCTACCCCTCCGCCTCAGCCTTCTAGAAAAGTAAATGGGTTTTTTTTTCAGGACATACGTTGGTACCGCTTGCTGGGTGTGGAGGTTTGTGGAGGGGACTGCGCCTATTCGGGTGGGGTGGGAAAATGGGTACGTGATGAACGATGGGCAAGTTTAGAAGTGCCTCAGCCCCCAGAGTATCGGTATGTAGAAGAAGGGTGAGGATGGGGCGTGGGGGTCCAGGTATCCTCCTTACCCGCGAGCCCTACAATCCATGCCATGGCTGCGTGGCAGACCTGGGGGGCTGCGTGGCAGACTTGGGGGCCTGCGCATTGCACCCGACCCCAGCAGCCCCGCGTTCGCTGTGAACTGATCGCGAGTCTTGCGTTTTGGGCAATTAATACTCCGATATGATTTGGCCACGTCACGTGGCCCGCGTGAACCCGATTATAATTGGTGGAGTCGGACTTGAGATCAGTAGCCTACTAGCCCGCAAGACCTTTGATCCCATTTCTTCTCCCGCCCAGTTGCTAGAATAAGTGCAATACACCAAATCCTTAACGAAATATGTTAACGAAAAGGAGAGCGTAGCTCTATTTGTCGATCTTTAATGGAAGCCCGCGAGTAAACCAGTGCAAGGCGATGTGGGCTTAAACATGCCTTTTTGTGCTTCGGCAATGTATGTCATTTTGGAAACGTGGATACAAAACCACAAGATACTGTGTTAATAATTGTACCTACTCGCAACATTGGATTGGGCTGTGTGTGTGTGTGCCCCGTTGGGATCTACGTGAAATTCCATTTCTGGAGTGGCGACCCCGGAGCGGGGCAAGCAGATTGGGGAGTGAGCTCGCCGTTGGGCTGGAGATCGGAGGGGGAGGAATCGCAGTCTATCTGTGCGGCGATGGGGGAGGGCTGGCTGGGGAGGCATGCCGGCAGCAGGGAGGGGCGGGGGTGAATCCAGTGGGGGAGCACGCTGCAGGGCTGGGGAGGGAGCAGGTGCAACGCGGGGAGAAGCCGAGTCTCGTCCGACCTCTTGGCAGCGACTCAACTGGAACAAAGGGCATCATCCCGGGATCTGCAGCTAGCACACGGCCCCGAGCGGACATTTCTGACTGCTGCCGAGGCTCCGAGTAAAAGAGGGGACCACATACCTGAGGAATGAACAGGTAGTGTGAGGGGCCACCGAGATAGGAGTCGGGGAACTCCGGCCGGTACTGTGAGCAATTGCGTAGGTCTCACCAATGGGCGGACAGCGTGAGGAGCCGGCAGCCGATGCACTCGCATCTGGTTCATAGTGGCCATGTATTGACAGCAGCACAGGGACGCGTGGTGCTGTCAACAACGGGCAGGCAGTGTTGAGGGCCCAGGCACAAGGGTGCAGTGTGAGGAGCCGGCAGTCGATGCACTCGCATCTGGTTCATAGTGGCCATGTAGTAGTGTGAGCAGCCGAGGCACTCGAAGGTTCTGGTGAATGGACGGGAAGTGCGAGGGGCAGCAAGCCAACGGTGGAGCTAGCCATTGTCTCGGTGGCTTAACCCCTTCCAAATTGAGGCATTTGAAGGTACAAGGTAGCACTCTCCAGTGACACTCAGTCTGGGGCACCCCAAGCGAAAGGGGCGCTACAGGAGAAGACTGTCAATTCTGTTGCTTTTGGGAGCAGAATAGTTCTGCTTCTTTAGCACACAGTATCACCCAAATACAGTGGCAGAAGAAAGCAGCCCCCCTTTCCGTATGACACACCCCACCCCCATGATGAACCCAAAGTCTTGCCTGTTCTGCTAACCTTTCAGGTGGCTGACGCCGCCTGTTTGTGAAAGTAAATATCCTCTGAATTACAGTGAAAGAGGGATCTAATGGGTAAAAGGAAGGCTAATGGATATTCAGCCTCCTGATCTCAGAAGAAGGGAGTGAGTTTGACAGAGCAATGGTTTAATGCACCGACTGCATCTAGCTACGTGCAGCCTGCGGTTAACACTCCTGGTTCCTGGTGAGACACTGTTGATACATGTTTGCTTGCTGTGCTTGGGTCTGTAGTCGCCTCGCACCCCCTCAAGAGTGTGCCCTGTCTGATTTCTAGCACAAGTACTTCACTTTTTTCCCCTCCGTTTTTTTCAGGACATTGGGAGCAGAGAGCCAGTTTATGCGTAAGGGCTACCGAGGCATGCAGGCACTTAGAAGGGCTTTGAGGTTTTGGGGTGGGGATCACTATAGCTCCACTCACAACTTTATTTTTAAAACCGTCCTCTAGACCTCTAACATTTCGAGGCTCTCTACTCCCGGTAGCAGCCGATCGACTAGCATACAGTTAATAATGGGCGTTTAGTGAGAGGGCTCACAATCGAGGGACTTGGTAACTGTCAACAGTGAGCAGGTAGCGTGAGGGGCAGCAGCACTTGGATACTATAGGAAGTGAGCCAGCGGTGTGAGGGGCCAGCAGCTGATGGACTCAGAAAAATGGGCAAGTAGCTTGAGAGGACAGGTCTTAAGGGACAAGTGCAAAAGACAAGGAAGCAAAGATTGAACAAATGGGACGACCAGTCCCTTGCCGATGCACTTCGATATTATCAGACAAGGGACTCGGATACTGTCAGCATATAACAGTAGTGTGAGGAGTCGGGCACTGAATGACTCTGATACTAAATAGTGCGAGGTTAGGAAACTGACCCCGTTCAGCCCGAGTCCTACCTGGTGCCAGTAGCCAGTGGCTTACTTCTATGTAGTTCATGGAAATTACTTCGAAAACACTTTGAAATGTACCTATGTTTGTGGGGTAAGAGATAAAAGGGGTGTGAGGCTGGAAGTGGAGGGGAACAGGGGTTTGCGGCGCCCTCCCACCCAAAAACAATTTAAAGTGTTTTTTTTCTTCGAAGTAATTTCAACAAAGCAAATTACATCCAAGTAATTCACTTTGTTGAAATGACATGGAACCCTGGTGCCATCAGGAATTGTTGGGTCGCTAAAGGAGACTGGTATCGCCAGACCCAGGTGTCATACTTGTCATAAGAAGAAAGCTTTGCTCCCTCCACCCTAACAACGCCCCCCCTCTCCATCACACCCGACCCTTGCCCCAGGTTCACAAATGTCACATACCATGGCGAGATCAGTTGATTTCCAGAGCCCTTACGTACGAGGGTATGAGGGGCTGGTTTGCATACCTGTTTCAAAGTCTTCTAGTTTCCCATTGGATGACATAGGGCATACAGTTATTCACTGTAGTTACCCTTGCCTTCACTTTTGATGCAACCTGGGCATAGTAATCCTGCCTCGGCTACCCTGGATGACTAGGATTAGTGGCTGCCCCCTTCTTTTGCTGGAAACCTTTTAAAATAATTTGAATTGATGCACTCCCACTGCACTTCCTACCGTTTTGAGCCCCTTTATTCTCTAAGGGCAAACTTTGAATAACTTTGGGAATTCCCCCAAAGTAGCCTAAACTGGATTACTTATCTTAAACTTTATGGGCTTCTGGTTCATAGGATAGGGATGGGACTCACTAACTTTGCTACTGTGAACTCATACTGCCTCCTAATTTGAGTTGTGCTGATCCCTTATTGTGGAAGTGCCGTTTCGGTTCCTCTCGCTGGTCTGAACCCTGATGGGTGGTCCTGCAAGAGATAATGGGATTTAGCATAGGGTAGTAACTGTGAGTCACTACATTTTCAGAATCGTTCTGATGAAGTGAGCATTTGAAATAGGCCAGTAGTTACAGGCAGCTTTCGGATCATCATTGGCTTTTTTTCAAGGGTGGACAAATGTAGGTCTTATTGAGGAGGACAGTAAAGATTCCAGACTCCATAGGATAATTGATCAGGTTGCTGAGCGAAGGTGACTAACAATCAATACAGTCTTTGATTGACCTTTAGGGTTAGGGTAAACCTGCTCGCTGGACACTGTCATCTTGCTCGCTCTCTCAGCATTGTCTGGTTGAGAGAGCAGTTGTAGTATGCAGAATACAGCAACCTTTAGTGTCGGATATGGCAGAGGATCTATTAAGACTAGAGATATTAGCAATTTTGCTTTTTTAACGAAAATGAGGATGAGTCAGACCGAGATTGAAAGGCTACAGGAGCCATGAAAAATGATTCCGCTGTAAATGTTAAGTTCAGTGGCTGGGTTCCCAGGTTGCAATACATGGCAATGCAGGTAGGATTTCTTCTTTGAGATGGTAGTTTTTCACATGTGTAAAACCTTGACTTTTTTCATCCATGGGTAATTGATTTTTGCACGTGTCAGCGCTTCTTTTAAGCACAACCAACGGAGAGTACTACTAGTGATTTATCTTGGCTAGGTACATTTCCATTTGATCACTGGGATCACAGGACACGTTCCCTAGCAATTTCTTTATATAGCTTAGACAAGAGAGACCCTGCCTGCATGACAGGGCTTTTGAAGATATTTGTAAAAAGGGATGGAGTGATAGGCTTTGTAGGCCTCACTTATATACATCCCTGTGGTGTACAGCTGGTTGCAGAACCTTGCTGGCTTTGCTAGCCTAGATAGCATTAGGCTGTGGTCGATCCATGAGTGAGATGCCACTTGCACAGTTGATGATGATATCTGAGGGGCCTTGAGCATAGCTGCCAAGTTTTCCAGTTCCACGCGTGGCATGTTGAGTCGGTCCTGTTTTTTCTGATTGCATACTGGAACTTGTGGACCCATAACTACAATGGGAATAATAACACTGCACGTCCCAGAATGCAACAGGAATATTCAGGACGACCTCAAGGTGTCACGGATGAAGCTGGGAAACTTGGGAAGCTACGCATTATAGCATCAAGTGCTTGACCTCATAAGCTTCTAGGAATATATAGTAATATGATCAGGCCCAATAAGGCATGTCCCAGAATGCTAAGGGTGACTGGTTGGCGGGACAGTCAAGCTAGAGATTGAAGTCACCCAGTTTAATAATGGGGTTGGAGACAGTTTGCAGATTGCAAATGTAATATGGCAAGGCTTTCATATAAATGAGTTGTGCCACAAGGACTGTTGATGGTAACCATCGTGATGCAAGGGTTGATTTTGAATCAGGCCTTGCAAATTCCTAAAAATCCCACTGGACCTGCAGGGAAAGTTCCTTTGTTAACATACTCGACCTCAGATAAATGCACTAGTCCAATGGTGACTAGAGACAACATATTTAAAGGAATGGTTCAGTCAAATTTTTTTATTGTCCCTACGGGTCAGCCATGTGTTTTTAAGCCGAAGTCGCACGATTTTAGAAAAACTTCCTATGGACCTTACCCGAGTTTTCGTCCATTAAACACATGCGGAAACGGGCACCAGGGCGCTGCCATTTTGTGATAATCCTATCACTTGCCCCATCGCTCTGGCTGACCTGCTTTTGCGGCACTAAATCATATGCCCCGCCCCTGAGTGTGACATTATCAAAACATTCATATTCCCCGCCTCTCTCCGTGACGTTACTGTGCTGCGTAGGTAAACGCGCCCAGTCGTCTTCTACGCGACTTCACACAGAACCCGGAAACCAACTCAGATCAACTCGCAACACAGCGCGCCGCAATTCGGAATATGAAACTGTACTTTAAAATCAAACAGCAACACGGTACATTTGATAAAGTACATTTATTTGACATTAAATGTTTATAGAATATTCAGCAATTGGCATATTAAATCGAAATGTGATATATATATTTTTTTTTCTTTTCTCTCTATCCGCAAATGCTGTTCCGTTTTATCGTGAGTCAAACGCTGTTCTTTTATGGTACACAGGGTGTTGGTTTTCGTTAAAAGAAGCCCTTTGGTCGCATGGTGAACCGCAAAGCTGTTCCATCAACTAGGCACTAGGCCAGCGTAAAGGTTGATATGTTGCTTCTAGCCGCTAGTACCGCGTAAGGGCATATGGGCCTTTGGCGATCGTCCCAGAAGATCGTCAAAGTGGTGCAGTTGTTTACGAGAAGCTGCAGCTGGCGGTTGAAAAAACCATCTGCCGGGGTCTGAAACTGGTGGCAGTAGCAGTAGGGTAGGGTATACCGGTTTTGAAAACATAAAAATTATAAATGGTCTCGCCAGCCGATCTTTATTACTATTATTCATTTTATTTATTACGGCCGATCAGAAACTATTTGCTTGCAAGGATAGTGCAATGGAGAATGTTCGGCTCTAAAATCAATGCGAAAACGAACAAAATAAATCGAGGTTAGCACACAATGAGAAACAACTGTTTGTCTACATGCATGTGGAATGTGGACCTGCATGCCCATGTGCCCGGTACAAAGACGATCCCACAAACGTTTTACTTGCTCTTCATTCATTCATCCATTCATCCATTCTTCATTCCGGTATAATAGCGTCTAAAGAGTTACTTACATTATATTTGCAATTTCCATTGTGTCTCTGCGTAATGCAGTCCGTAAATCCCACTGTGCTCGTGACAACGATTTTTCGTATACTGAACTAACATGAAACTCGGTCTAGTTTCCGAATTTTCTGCCTTATCGTCTCTTACGTTATTGCCCACCTCCTTCAAATGAAGTCCTTTCGGCATGGTCCCTGTCTCTCAAGGTCAAAAAACAATAGAACCTTGTGCTGCCAGTGCGAGTTGTGCGAGTTGTGGGCCCGTAGTAACATCCCGTAGTAAAGCCATCTGTGAGAACTTGAATTTTCGAATCCATCTATGTACTGGGCCTCAATGTGCAAATGCGAACTGGCTTCTCTCCCATCTGCAACGGCTCGCTTGGCGCGTTCTAAGGCCCCCAATTTTGTCCACGTTCTCCGCAAGCTTTGCAGCCCTAGAGAACCATACTATGGGGATATTGACGTTTTGGGGGAAGGTCAGGGAAAGTATAAAGTACCTGAGGAGTTAAGTTGAAAGTGAGATTTATTGTTTGTTTGTTTTATTATTTGAAATACGCAAGCCTCCCTTTGGTTAACAGTGCGCAGCATTTACATGAGATTGCGAAACTTAGTTACATAAACAAAAATATACATACACATATTGACAAGGTCAGCAATATGAGGTGAATAGAGAGAGAAGTCAAAGATGACACCCAGGTTGTTCGCCACCCAGGATGGTGAAGGTAGGGGTTAGGGTTTGCATACTTTGTATGTACACTGTACAATAACATTTTTTTACAAAAAGACAATCGGATTATAATGATTTAAACCGGGATTTGTACTTCTCAACGAGTTCTTCTTTGGGTGGACATGGCGCAGTGGCAATGTTTGATGGCAATGCATCGGTGCTCTGCACAGAAACGCTCAAAATTCCATATCTGTGCTTCTCGAGTACAGCAACAATAAGGCCTTTAGCAAAGTCGAACTCCATTTCCTCATAGACTGGTTTGATCACCCATTGCTTACTTCTTTTTGCAAAGGCCGTAGTTTAGCGAAGCATCCCTACATTACCCGTAGTTCTAGATTGTTCACGGAACACATTCTCGTTATGGGCCAAGACCGCAAGTAGAGTCCTATATTTCATGCCCTGCATGCTGAAATGCAAGCGCTTTGGCCTGTACTTTAGGCACATATTGTGGAACACTTCCAAACCTCCTTTGTGACAGAATTCTGTCAGCCCCCTCAAATCTCTTGATAGAGTTTTATCGAAAACAATCTTCTCAATGGCTTTGTGTGTGGGTGAAGATGGAACCAACCACTTCTTCTTGCGTGCCTCCTCTGGGGACAAAGGGCCATGTTCACATTGGTGAAAATGTAGGTTTTCTGTCCAGCGGTGAACGTTGGTACCGTGGTGCATCAATGACCGCCATTTTTCAAGTAGGATTTCCACTGACCCGTCACAAGTTTTGGAGCTCCACCAAAGATGGTTGCTGATAGACTGGGACCACTGTGAAATACTTTCCAAACCTTTTATTTTCCCTGCAGCTGAGATTTTCGTATTGATTGATTTAGCAAGATGCCATACATCAAATTGCTTTTTAATATGTGGGAACTGCTCTCTCATTGTCTTGGCAATTGAAACGTATCTGTCCGTGGCCATGAGGTCGGTGTGCATTGCCCTCAATTGTAGATATTCCACTGATTGTATAAATCCTAGTTTCACCATGGCCACTGAGGATTTACATTGGGACACCTGCACGACCACCAAACTCACAATTTTCTTACTATCCATGTCCTGAAAGTGGTAGGTGCAGTACTTGCAGAAAATCCAGGGCTGTCGCACTGTCCATCGCAGGCTAGCCTGAATCGTTTGCCTTCAAATGTACTTGCTAGAGACAATTGTTCAATTTTCCAAGCATCACTAATGGCCGGAAATAGATAATCATGTTGGAATTTGTAGTACTGCGTTTTAGAAATGAAATGGAGTCCCACAAACTGAAAGAAAGACTCCAACTTTCTAAAACTGGAGCCACTAAAAAGTGATACAGCTGCACACAGTAGATTGCCTGCTGGCAGTTTCCCCAGCATCAGTTGTGCAGACCATGGGAACGTACGATTTAATCTACAGGCGGCATGTATTGTGACGTTACTGCCTTGTTTTTGACGAGTCACATGAATCAATGGCTTCCGACATACTTTTCCCTCTGACGGAATGCCCACATTTCAGCATACTTATAATATCCATCAAACAACTGTTGAATACTATGTATTTGCCCTCTTTCATTAGACTGTCATGCGGCATCACACTTGTTTCGGATTGCATCGTTGAGGACATATCAGCAGCATTGAAAGAAATATCGCCGATATCAGGTTCTGATGCGTCGGTGAATGCTGCTTCTGGTTCATTCTGTCATTTCAACATCTGTTACTTCAACATTGATGGGAGAACACAACAATGTCGACAGCTTTTTTGGTGGCAATTTTTCGGCGGGTGTAGATTGTGTGAATTGATCTGCGACTACTTCACAGCTATCTTCAATACATTCAGTATCTTCTTCTTGTGGTGTTGCAGTCGCACTGTAGCAATGGTCCTTTACAACTTTATTGGATTCTACGGACACATTCACTTCATGTTCTGGCCATTGGACATGAGCATCTCTAGTCTCAACACGCGGCGTCTGAATTAATAGTTCCTCCATAGTGTAAATGGTCTGGCAAGCAACATCTCTCATTCGCTTCACTGTCTGTGTATGTATAGTTCGTACACCCACTGGTAACTAGAGGACAGATTGGAAAAGGGATGTTCAGTTTAAACACAAGATAAAGTATAGTACAATTGACTGGAAAAAAACATAAAATAGTCCCCAGCACAAAAAAAATTCTAAAGTTATGAACTGATTGTAACTAACCTTATTTTTGTTTCTTTTCTTTGCAACTTTTTTGACTCGACCTTCAACATCTGCACGCTGTAGCTCCGATTCGTTTCCGCATCTCTTCGCTTCCTGTTGCGCTGCAACAACTATATTTTCTGTATCCGCATAGACAGCACGGATTGAGGCTCCATCGACTCCCTGAAACACATTACTTTCATTACTATGTATCACAATATTGTTAGCATAAAATACACGTGAGGACGAACACACAGGCACATCTCATTAGCTAAACACGATTTAAACATTGTGTAGAACAATCAAACGACAAGTATTCGAGCTCTGATGACCTAGTTCAATGGAACTGTCAGTATCCATACTTCTGGCTCTGCATGGACTGCCATGAATGATTGTATTGGAGAGGATGCATCAGCAACTCCCTGAAACACAGTACTTGCATTAGTATGGTTTTCAATATTGTAAACATACACACACTTGGGGTCGACGGCACAGGTACATATCATATAAAGAGATAACCACAAATGATGCTTTGTCTAAAAGAATCAAGGAATATTTAAATATGATCAGATTTAATCGACTTATTTCTCAGATTTCTTTACATCTGCATCATCTAAATGCGATGTTTTGATTGTAGTGGAAGCTCAATCGTCTCCCTGAAACACAGTACTTGCGTTAATAGGAAAGAAAGTATAGCAAATGGAATCACGTTATATGATCACGCTCGATGGAGCTGTCAGTATCCATACCTCGTGTTGCTGAAGAACATCTAGGGCTGTTGTCAATGTGGTGGACGCTTCAGCATCTCCCTGAAAGACAGTACTTGCATTAGTATGGATAACACTAATTATAACTGAAAACAAACACCAGGGGACGACAACTAAGGTGTATATCAATTGGAAAGCACTAACCAAACAATTGGTAAAATAATCACACGATACATAAAAACTATTACTTGACATGCATAAAACAAGTCTGTAGCGGAATAGCCAAGTAAGATTACCTGATACGCGCTAGAAGTGGTTGATAACTGCGAGCACGTCACGGAAGAAGAATGTTCTTGCTTCAGATTCAAGGGATAGTCAAGCAGTTGTAAAGGTACATTTTTGTTTGATAATGAAATGCCAATATTTAAAATTGCCATGTAAGGAGACAGAATACTTGAGTAATGCATTTGAAAATGCGCAATATAGCACAGTTCCCTGTGCCCATATATAGATTTCGTTTGTGGGTTATGAACTCTAAAAATAATATATTGATAAATGTCATTATTCAAAAAGCTATACACTCATATCGATGTTGAAAGTATTACAAATTGGAAACAACACTTAAAATATCAATGAATCCATTCGGCTACCTACACACTACCGCAAGGCCTAAAGCTAAAAACAGACACTTGACTCACCAGTGGCGGAATGTGGACGAATAGAGTGGGAATAGCGTTTGCGAGCAATTTTCGTGTCGGTCGCCGTTTATTCTTCTTTGTTACCCAAGATGTGGCGTACATGTTCGAGGGAAAGTGCCGGCTGCAGATGCGGTATCGATCACCCCTCTTGTCCTCAAAGACTTGTTGGACTCTACTTTCAAGCTCATGCAGCGGATATCCGCAATGTCTGACCCATTCTCTTATTCGATCAACAGTTTTCGGGAATACATGCATTGTAGTGCCTTCAGATTTAGCATGGGTCTTTGAAGGGCAACCGCTAATCGAACAGGCAGGCATTGTTGAAAATTCTGAAAAGTAAATATCGACATTATTAAACAATCTTGATGAATAAAAATGTGATAAGTAAATGAACCATACAATGTTCAATGCAAAGTTTGTTTTACTCGCCGGAACTATACCAGTTCATCATGTGCGGCTTAGGGTTTGCATAAGTTGCAGAAATTTGTAAATGATGTGACTAAACTCTGAACATGTGACTCGTCCCTTGGATGTTCTGTCTTGCACGAGAAGGAAACATGCTTACATTATAGACTGGACCCCCGAAGGATGCAATTCGATGACAATTGACACAGATGAAAATAAATAGATCTATCGATAGCATAACAATTGAAACTCAAGTCAATAGCAATGAGCCAAATGAACATAGCACTATTGGGTACTCTAATCGCAAATAGATAGAAATTTAAAAATGACCGAAATATGACTAGGATACATGGCCTTAACTTGACCAACAAACAGTTGGATTAAGCAGGCCGAGCAGTTTGTTGCAGGAGAACAGGTAGATGGCCACAGGTAGCACACTGACGAGTTTGCTCGAAGCGGTCACAGATGGCACGACGATGAGCAGATTAGCATAGATCTCAGTGCTTCTCAGGTAGAACGTTCAGGAGTTGACTTGCAAAGCACAAAGATGTTCTCATGAGACATATCAAGTGGTTTATAAAGTATTAGAAACAGGGGTGTGTTTGTGAATGAATGACATGTGTATGTCGTGGTATTATGTGGTTTGCAGGGGGGCGGCCAGCGTCAGGCTTGGCCTGCCTGGAGACACGGGGTCTGAGGAGGCCATGTGAGCGATTGCCCCTTTGGCGTGGGATACCTTATGAAGTGTACATGGTGTTTGGCACCTTGGCCGTTATCGCCCCTGACAGCACACGATGGCAGCGCTCATCCACGGGTGCGAAATGCCTTTGATGGGGGAGAGGGGTGGATGGATGGGCGGGTGGGCATGCAGACAAGGCACAGGAAGACTGCTGAATGGAGACACATTTATGTGGATTGCAGGGGGGTGCGGCCTGCCTCAGGGGAGGCCTGCCTGGAGACAAGGGGTCTGAGGAGGCCATGTGAGCGATTGCCCCTTTGGCGTGGGATACCTTTTGAAGTGTACATGGTGTTTGGCACCTTGGCCGTTATCGCCCCTGACGGCACACCATGGCAGCGCTCATCCACGGGTGCGAAATGCCTTTGATAGGGGAGGGGGGGTGGATGGATGGGCCAGTGGGCGTGCAGGCAAGTGTGTAGGAGCGAGGGGCCATCAGGCCCCTCTCCTTTACTTCTCAGTAGAAACTCGGACCAAGTGCCTCCAGTAGTGGGTTCGCCCCTTGCCCTTATGTGATGTTAACTTTGGTTGACATTCGTGTAGATGGGACCACTGAGCAGGACATGGGGCATCCATTTTTGTACCCCCTTTCGACTCCATCTTGGTGACCAGGCCTCACTGAGATAGTACAGCGCGCAGAGCACAGGGCCCCCACCCTCGTTCCCACTCTGACTGGAAAACTCCAGAGGTATTTACAACAGCTAATAAATGTAACACATCAATCTTCCTCTGAGATCACTGTCCTGCATGTGAACCAGCCTGAAATAAGCACATAGCTCGTTCATCTCCACAAACGTGTCCTTGCCCACGCATCCTCGCCAGTGGAAACTTACTGCCATTCTGACCCTGTGTCCCTGCAAGGTATTCTCTTAATGTGCCAGACCACTGACCACGCCATGATGCCCACCTAGCAGATACCCAACTAACATTAGACCCCTACCACAGTATATCGTTGCCTATCGATAACAAATGACACATACCGGAGATTCTTGTGAGCACAGACCCACACTTCAACCAGTGTATTATAGTGGTCAAGACCCTTAACCGAAGGCCTGTATAATCCAATGTTAATTGATAGTATAGATATATGTGTGACTTTTATAGAGACATAACCTACTGAAAGACTTTGAACAAGTGTTATTTAGTGCATGCATTATTGAGAAAATATTATGTTAGCTTAGATAGTGACCACCCCGCTTCACAGCGACCTGACCTTCACCCATTCGGAGCACAGATGTCTGACGTCCATACTTGAATGGAGACACACTTCATTCATTTAAAAAATCAAAACAACCGTTGTTGAAATATATGTGGTGTTTTATTTTGTATCTTATTTTGATGGCACAAAAATACAAGACTTTACACATTGTACAGGTCAGGTTGCAGCACAGTGAGGGAAAATACCCTGGACTTACCGCTGTTACTCGGGAAAGTTTCTCTTATGGCACGAACGGCACAGGCGGGTATTACTCTTCGAACGCGATGTCCAAGCCTCCCGTGAAGCCACCATGTAAAGGAACAATAGGCCACCAGCCGGTACCACCTGTGAAAATGAATGGTACAAACTGTTTTTAAATGAACAAGATAAATGTATTAAACGTTTGTTGTCAATGACAATTCTTGTAACTAATGGCATTCTGCTTGGACAAATGCTATCTAGAGACTGCACACCATTGAACGACTTTCATGCGTTAACATGATATGTATATGTAATTTTGGATATAGTAGAAGACCATGAAATGGGAGTGGCATCACAAGCAGAGTATACTTACTCGTTACTCGGATTACGAGGACGAACATTTGCGCGAAGTTCGTGCATAAGCACCATCAATATCCTCAACGAGGACCGTGTGAGGCAGGCTGCCCTGAAGTCTGGCAGCTCGGTGATGCATTGCGGTCGTGGCTCGCTTTCCGAAATGTAGGCCACGCATCCAGAGTTTTTACAGCAGCAGCAGTTCTCCTCCTTGGTTGGCATTAGCTTGCACTGATTGCACCGTCCATGCGACTAGGTCCAGTGTCTTCATTCGTTGCTTCGTCCTGCCAACTGCCGTCCGAAGCCCCATCGTTTTCACGTGTTTCCCTTTCCAGTAGTTCCTCCTCGGTATACACGGGCTCGTACATGTAGGGCATTATTGTAGCCATTGTGTGGTAAACAAACTAAAATAATTCATAGCGATGGTACAGGTGTTCACACAGGCTACAAGCGGCAAAGGTAGCTGACCAGAGCACAGAAACGAGTCACAGAATGCTCACAGTAACACAGAGAGAGGAATGGAATCAAAAATCTGCTGCTGT
Organism: Ambystoma mexicanum; assembly: GCF_040938575.1. Classification (NCBI taxonomy): domain Eukaryota; kingdom Metazoa; phylum Chordata; class Amphibia; order Caudata; family Ambystomatidae; genus Ambystoma; species Ambystoma mexicanum. The sequence goes on from NC_090929.1 coordinate 411,503,420, forward strand.
GTGTTGTGAAACGGTCTGTTTATACTTGAGTAAAGAGGCTTCCTGCCGTTTCCATGGCGACAAGTCATTTGCTCAAGCGCAACGATTGTTGACACGAGACGTGCTTTGGCGTTGTGAAATGGGCGGTACGCTTCCGCTGATGACAGGCTCAGGGGCGGGGGCTATGATTTAGTGCTGCAAAAGCAAGTCAGCCAGGGCGATGGGCAAGTGATAGGATTATCACAAAATGGCAGCACCCTGGTGCCTGTTTTTGCGTGCGTTTAATGAACGAAAACTCGGGTAAGGTCCATGGGAAATGTTTCTAAAATCGTGCGACTTAGGGTTAAAAACACATGGCCGACCCGTAGGGACAATAAAAAATGTTGACCTAACTATTCCTTTAACAGTGCTTTCTGCAAAATCGTGCATGTTACCGTAAGCACACTTCATATTTTACACAATGCTGCCACTGAAAGGCCAGCCAGCCATGTGCACTGAAACTTTTATTTGCCATTTACTGCAAATGTTTGTTTGCATTAAATGTCAAATACAAGTTTCAAACCTCCCCAAGCTTGCCAGCAAGGTCCAGTACCATGCAAATGGTACTCGTCCATCATAAAATCGACTTGCCAATGCAAGTGGGCCATTAGATTTTGCGACCCCTTTGAGTAAACATTTTGCAATTAATGTTTTTAAAAGAGGAGAATCCTAGGAGAATGCTTTTTGAGGAAATCCTTTGACTGGGATGTCTCTTGGGGCAGGTGTGTAGAGTAGGATTACCCAGTCATCCTGCATTTTTAGTATTTTGTTGACTAGAATCTTTGTCAGTGGGAAGAAGTGTGTTCACGAAAGCTGTATAAATGTCAGAAAACCACATTTCTTTGATAGCCAGGAAATCGATAAGCAGATCTTGTAACAGGTCAAGAATGTTAGGTGCATGTATTTGTTAGCAGACCTGGTGTTGATAGCACCCATGTTGAAGAAAGTTTTGGGTGTATTGGGCCTTAACCGAGGTAAGGCAGATTTTTCTAAGAGCATTGGCGGTGTGGGGTGGGGCCCACAATGAGCTGAGGGAGACGAGAGTCCAAGTGATGAGGGGGAGTAACGGACATGTGGGCTTCATTGGAGGGAATGCAGGTTTTGACAGATGGATGAGTAATGGTAGGAGCTCGGGAAGGATATCAGTAAGAGGAGGGAGTCAGCAGTAGTGTGCTGAAGAGCAGAACGAGGTAGGACGATAGAAGAAGAGACTGGAAGATGTTCCGATGGGTCAGCAATGAGAGGAAGCCACAAAGTTGTAATGTTCTCATTAAAAGAAAAGGGGTTTGGATAAAGACCTATCTTTCTCTATCCAAAAGAGAATGTTCTTGCCTATGAGACTAAAACTAAAGCAAATTCACCTGGTGTCCAAGAAACATCTGACCCTCACACTAACACACAGAATCAAAAGATGCAAGGAAAATGTTCTTGTTTTCAATTCAACAAAAATGTGTCAAGGGTTTGTTCCCTTTCCCGGAGCCGTTTCAGTAAATGTGCTTAGAATGTTCCGTTTCACCTAAGTTCTATTAAAAGTACTAAACAGGTCTCTCTCACTTGGTTCTCCTCAAAACGGCAAAGCAAATGTCCTTTGTATAACACAGGTTGGAATATATGATGATAAAGTATTTTATGATTTTCAGAATGACCAAACAAATATCCTTTCCACACACTAGTTGGAATTTAGCATGTACAAGTCTTTCCTAATGTTCAGGATGGCAAGACAAATGTTCCATTTCAACAAAGGTTTAACATGACAAAGTATCTCTTTAACACAAGAATGGATTTCCTGGTATATACCCCTGCCAGGAACTCTCCAACTTAATAGATATCCTGGTTTTCTCTCCTGCCAGGAATATCTCCTTTTTGGTCCTTGCAGATCCCCTGGCCTACTCTCCTGCTAGGTATCTTTTCCCAAAAACGTTACTACCTGATATTCATCCATGTTACTACCTGGCTGCAATGTTCACTTTCCTTTTTAAAGTATACCACATTTGTACTTTCATTGGTTGAACTTTTGTTGACTTCAGTTCCAACTTGTTCCAACTTCCCCCGCACTGAAATCCCATATATGGGGGGGTTGGCTGAAGTTCTGTCTGTCAACTTCGTTCTTAATATAGATTTGCTTTTAGCAGTGCTTGTTCCAGGGTTCCCCAAATTAACATTTCACATAAGGAGGATTTTACAGGTTTTGCCCTAGTATTTCTTCTTTAAAGTCTTTTATCTTATAGCAATGTGGTTTCAAATTTTCCCCAAATTGACATCTCATATAAGGAGAGTTGTACCACTGTTGCCCTTGTGCTTCAGATCTACTTGGTCGATATTCAGAATATATTCCAAAGTGTTCAATAACTTGTGGGCACGGCCCGGGGCCCCCAACTCCTCTGGGTCGACTCACCGGTTCTACGTGCAGCTATGGCAGAGGTTTTCTGTTTGGAAAGCTTTTCCCATCAGGCCAGGTTTCTCTCGGTTCCCGAGTCGGCTTTCTTCTGCTTTGCCGATGGCACTGTTTCCATGCCACAGGACCGCGTCGTCTCCGGTCCCACGGTGAAGATTTCACATCTAGCAGCCCCTCCAGGGCTCCTGCTATGAGTTTACTGGCGTTGCTCTCCTCCAGCACCTTACATCTCCAGGCACCTGCCTGTAAGTGTCTCTGCAGCTCAGCTTTGTAATTCTGCCTCTGCATCTTGGTCCGCTTCCCGGTCCGCGCTCTCTGCAGCTTGCTTCGACTTCTCCTTTACCTTCTTTCACCTGTAGCTGATTATCGAGTTTAAATGTCCTACACAGCGGAATGAGTGAGTGACAAACTAGATTGCACGTTATACTTGGTACCACTGTTACTCCACATTAACTCCCGGCTCTGCTTCTTCGTCCCAGTACTCAAAGCTTTCTGGGAATGGGAGTTGAAAGGATTTTCACACTGTTTAAACTTACATAGTGAAATCCTTTTGTCTACATAACAATCACAAACATCAGATGTCGAATGTGTTTTAGAGGCTTTATGTATATGTGAAAAATTAATAAAGTTCTGTTTGAGATGTTTAACAGAAGTAGGTTTCAAGTTCTTACAATTAAAGGGTTCTGAATAATGACAACATGCCATTAGAAACTCTGGAATCGGTGGTCGTCTTCACAGAAAAGGGAAGAATACTGTGTCTCTTTTGTTGGATCCATCACCTCCCCCTAACAGCCATCCCCACCCGCATGATCCTCCCTCCTGAAATCACCCCCAGGGTCAGGATCAGTAGCAGCTGCCTTTCCCTGGCCATGTGGGAGGAGACTACCAATGGGGAATACGTGATGACTTCGCAGGATTCATCACAATGCCTTACATCGTAGATATTTCAATCTTAAAAATATTGATGACAGTGCAAGGAAGGAAGCTTCTTAAAATGTGCCATTTTACTCTTTTTTTGTTTACATTTTATTTAAAAAAAAATTGTGCAATTGATCCAGCAGGAGAGAGCTTGGCCAAAATGATTACTTCCCAAGGAATTGGGTTTCAGAAATAAATAAGGATGTTTGACGATTCACTGGAGGAGGAATGGATATTAGAATCAGCAAATTACAATCACCGTTAATGTGATGATACATACGCTGGGAGACACTATACTTTGAGGGATCGGGAGCCTAACACCATTTATGCTAGAGGCAAAGGAACTCTGATACTGCGTGGCATGAGTAGGTAGTGTGGGGGGCACAACTGGCTTGGAGAAGAGCATCTCGTGAATAATGCAGAACTCTGTGGTAAAGGATTGGATGCAAGCCGCCCCACCCTACACCCCCTTGTCCTGTCCTCAGTTGAACGCAAGCTCTTAGATGAGGTCTGTTAAGAGGTCCTCACGCCTTACAGATTGGGACAGACGGAGACAAACACAACCTGTTTATCCCAATCATGTATTTGTCTGGCTGGAACTTGTGTGTCACACAGTCAACTCCCTGGCATGGTCGGTTGTAGATCTATGTCTGGTACTTTGGACGGAGGGGAAGGTGTGGCTTGGTTGCTTGTCAATACCTGGTGCTTGTGTGCCAAGCTTGATTGGTAGACTTGGGTCACTTTTCCTTGACGAGTGCTGTTTGCTTTTGGCCACTATGATTAAGCGATAACTTCTTTCCCTTTCCAGACTCTCCTCCTGTATTTTACTCAGGACTCTTGCCTCTGAATTGTACGCACTCTACTGAGCTGAGCAAACCAGTATTAATACAGCTATTTGTAAATCATTTGCAGTCTGAAGCAGTGTGTGGGGAGTGTCGAGAACATGACACAATTCTGCATGTCTGCATTATACAAATAGTACTGTGTATACTAAATTGCTGCCTTCCTACAATGAGGCAGTATTTACAGTCTGGCTAACTACATTTAACAAATGGTATACATTGCCCAGCGTTTACAATGTGAATGCAATTCCGAAAACCGTACAATGCGTATCTGGCAGCACAGTATGTGCTCCTTACAGTGCTTTGTTTTATATTCTGCTTACGCCAAGCACATGATCCGGTTCATGCAGAGCTTACAACGAGTCTTAAATAAGAACTTGATACAAAATGTGTAATGTTTACATTGGGTGTGTCTACACCGCGCATTCAGCACATCTAGAGCTATGTTAACAGGCTCTGATTCATGGATTCTTTTCGTGTAAAAATGGGATTTGCGCATCATTCTGCCCGCAAATCCCCATTCGGCAAACAGGGATTTGAGGACAGAATGGCACGCAAATCCCCATTTTTGGCACAGGATGGAGTCTACGAAAGGCCAAGAAAAAGGAGGTGCATCTGGCGTCCTCTTTTCTCAGAGAGCGCAACACATGAATACACTGCTCTTGGCATGTAGTGGTTGATTTATTTTCTTTTTGAAAAATGCTATTGGATAATAAAAAAAAATACATAAAACACCGGAGTAACTTCTCCATGGATTTTTCGTATTGCGAACACAATGTGCAACAATGGCAAGGCTTCAGCATCTGTGACCATCAGGGTCACTCTGTAAAGACTCCCATCGTATCTGTTTGTGGCATGGCCATCAACCGGGACACCTATCTCTCCACGCAGATAAGGGAAATGTTTAACCACTGCTCATTTATGTAGGATCGTCTTGTGGGCAGAAACTCCATCAGAGGGACCCTATTGAGAATGACCGCCCCTTCACCCAGAGACAAGTAAATGCTGCGTGTCTGAAGCAGACTTTGAGGCACATAAGGTAGTATCTGAAAGATAGCCTTCCATAGACCCCTGCTCCTCTTTTAACAGACTTCTCTAATCCCTCAAACTCCTTTGCCCAGCCCATAATGCTCCCCTCAGTCACTATCACAAATCACAGAAATGCAGACATTGGAATTCCTCCCAAGCTTGCCCCAACGCCAAACTGTCATACATTCATTTCCTCCTTCCAGCCTTTCACATCCGTGCAGAACCTCTTAATGACTGCCTTCTTCCCATGACAACAAACCCACACCTCGTTATTGGAGCTTAACAGACAAGTTCAACGGTTTCTTTTTTTTTTTGTTCTTTTTGCCTGCCCTCTGGTTCTCTTCAAGACACTCCTCTCTACCCCTCTCTTCTCCTCTCCACTAGTTTTCTCCTTGACTAGACGTTCCATTGATCTGACCTCCAGTTACTTAATTTGGACTAAGTTCTATATTTTGTGTGGTGGGGTCTTGTAGCGGTAATCCACGACTGAGTATTTTTGAGAACTAGGTAGAAGTGTATGGCTGGATGATCCGTGCTTAGGAAATCGTCACATCGATCTAGCTGAGAAAAATGATGTGGTTTAGGCCCGAATTTCTCCTAGACGTTTCACCCATGAACAATCATTTAATTGCATGCCTCAATAGATTGATCCTGGGGTAATTATTGTTCCTGGTTGAACATTTTTTAGGTGTCTCCCACTAAAATATTGCTGCCTTCCCTTGGGCTGTTCGGGTGTTGAAGTATTAGCCCATGGGACCTTTTGCTTTGTTGTTTTCACTGCCACAGCAAAAGCATGGCTAAAAGCCATGACAATACAGAACACACCAGCAAGGTTTGAACTCTGAAGTTGATTCATATTTGCATGAGACTGGAAGTGTCCTAAAGTACAATAATACATCAATAGTTCTTTGATATATTCCTGTCGAGAGTTCTGGGTGGATCAAATCCCTGAATAGGTCAGAGCAGCTTCAAAACGTGTGCTACTGTAACTGCAGTCTCTAGAGCATGAACTGGCAAACATTGGGCTCTCCCTTTCCCCCAAATGGTGTCCTCTGGCCGTCAGACAACCGATTCCTGTCCCAGAGATCCCAAGGTCTCCCACATCCTACATTAATTGAATTGCTTACCGTGGTCCCGTTGTCCTTTTCTTTGGGCCCCCTCTCCCTTTATAATTATAAAAACAATTACTAGAATGCAAAGAATAATAGGCACATATAAACTATTCCCTGAAGAAGAACATCTTTAGGGCTCTGTTGTTCGGAGCAGTTCCCCATCAGGTGGCAATGTGTGACTGGTTACTGGCAAGAACTTGGATTTGTAGAACAGCAAGTTTATTTGAGTTGTGACAGATCCCGAGATGTCGTCACTTCTCCCTGAGGGAATCCCCTTCACATGAGGCCAGGGTGGTGAGGCCACTACCTGATAGCCCCCTGGGGGTGGCACTCAGCGGGAGGATCTCATGGGGAGAGACCTCCCCTCTAGGGACAAAGGAGAACATCTCGGGGGAACGCAGTATCACAACCATCCACACACATCCTACACACATTCCTGTCCTATAGAACCCAACTCCATATCCCATTCTTCTATGCATGTCTGTAAGCCCAAAAACGTATTAACTACTGTGAAGAGGAAGGGCAGGGACTACGTAAGGGAGACCTACTTAACAAGTACTGGGATTTGGACGACGTGTGGAAAAAGGAAGAGCAAAGCAGAGCACTTGAATAAGCAGTCTAGTCTTCTATGTCCGCTTACGATAAAAACAAAAGGACTTACTATGTTCAAGCCAACCCCTGAGCAACAGCAAGGGTGGAAGCTGTGGGACACTGGAGCAGAGAGACGACAGAGATCTGAGAGCAGGAGAAGCCACTGAGTTGCAGAAGGTGGTGTTAGGCAGAATCCTGTCCAGTGCCCTTAGGGACCACTATACACAATTAAGACTACAGGTGGCAATACAAGTTTTACCTTTGGTACAAGCCTGTACCGCTATGTGAGAGTGGTAGCAGTGGCGGAGCAGCCAGGCTGATCTCAAGAGTATATGAGCAGTAGCAGAGATTACACAAAGGGACCACAATTACTGTGACTCAAGCAAACACTGACTCAAGATTTCAGGTAGAAAAATAGAAGTACATTTATTTTTAAACCATTCGTTATAAACACAACACTTCTATTAAACTTAAACAAAAACCACACGTTAAATATGCTACAACTAACCAATTCGCTTTGTGCAGTATGTCTCAAGGTAAGTACCCTGTGTTTAAATGAACCAGTGTTACGAACAAAACATGTTACCGCAAATACGATTGCGATCACTTTTTGACAGTTCGGTCTACTAAATAAACGTGTATCCGTGACATGAAATGCTAGCGGGGCAAAAACACACTTGGCACTGATATACCCAGAGTTGAAGGCAAAAATCACAGGCAATATTTCGGTTAGTGAAACAGAATCGAGAAACGCTCAGAGACAGTAGTTCAAAAGTCAAAGGGCCGGAGCCAGGGTCGAATGACACAGGGGGCCTGTTGCTGAAGATCACACAGTCAGAGAGTTCACGATTCAATGTAGCCAAAAGTACTTCAATATTGTCAATGTTCGGAAGCAATAGTTATAAGAAGGAGGGAAGACAAGGGCAAGCCTTGCAAATGAAGAAAAGGGGATCCACCCAGTTTCCTCAAGCAGAACACAGTACCTTGTTCCAATGGTGCAGCTGGTCCCCTGGCAGTTGTTCCTGTTGGTTTCCCGCAGACCTACGATTCCTGGAGCTTCGTTGTGAAGGAGGACATCTGAAGGGGGTCTGCACCACACAGGGATGAAGCCGGCAGCAGCGACAAGGAATAAAAGGTGCACTCCTTAAAAACAGGAGAGGCTCTTCAGGTGGCTATCCGGACCACTACAGCAGAGTGTGCAGCGATTTCGACCAAGGAAGAGGATCCTCTGGCTGTTCAAGATGAGCTGGTTATCCCCACCAAGCTCAAGGGAAGAAGACTCCAGACTGGATCTCCTCTTAGTCGTTGAAGTGAAGATAGCTCAGGGCTGCAGCAGGGCTTCACCGGGACGGGGTAGTTGCAGCAGCCTTCGTTCTCTTCGGTTCCTTGTAGTTCCAGTGGTGACTCTGACTTCTAGCCCAAGAGACCTGCCTTTTATGCGCAAAACCCCCATTCACACAGCCTGGCTGTCAATCACCCAGCAGGAGGGTTGTCCAGCCCGGACAACTACCCTGGCCAATCATGACGAAGTGCGACTTGGGTTTCCTAGGATACCCTGTGCAGGGGGTGACTACACCCCTCCCTCACATTCAGCACACCTAGACACCCAGGCGCCTTGAGGAGGGCTTCTGAGCTGTAGCCCGCCAAAAGACAGTGAACAAAGAAGGCAAACCTAGTTTGCCGCACAAAGTAAAACACAAGAAGGACTTTAACAAAAAGAAATGGCGAATAAACCCAACCGGAGCCAAAAGAAAGACGATTTGGTCAAGCGGGTTTATGTTCGAGGCTGATCTAATAGCCAAGAACAATACCACGTTTATCTAATATAATCGCGGTAGAAAAGTTAGGGTAGATACCACTGCCACCAGCCAAGTCTAAATGTTAAAAGAGCGAAACAATGCTCTAGGAGGTACAGATAAAAAGGGATACTAATTCTCTTTCCAGTCCTCCATGGAAGATGGGTTGCACTGGCCCTGTGGTAGATTGACTAAGTAAAGTTAATGGTAACTTTACCCTTTTCTGGGGGACGGTAGTCTCCTCAGAAATGGAGTCGGGGGAGTCTGAACGAGAACCCTGTGTCACAGCATAGAAGGTGCTGGGTGACGCACACCAAGAAGGGGGCTACTGAAGTGTTGTACTCCAGAGCCCATAATCATAAAGAAACGGGTAGAAACAAATAGCAAAACACAGGTAAGAGTGTGGGAAAAGCTCACACTCTTACCAAGTGAAAAAAAAAAACTCCAGAAGTCCAGCAAAGTTGCTGGGGGACTCACTAGGTGAGGGAAATTAGCCATGAAAGGAGAATTCTCCCTAACAGGTGGCTCTCCAGAACCTGTGAGGAACTCGTGGTGACAACAGTACAGATAGACACAAGTGATCAAGTTCAAGGGTGTTTATTGAACAATGAATTTTGTATGCAGGTTGGAAAAACGCCTAATCTAAACCTAAATCTTAAGATGGGAACAAGCGTTGACCATCAAATGAAAAATAAGGCAGTCCTAGTGGTGTTGTGTCAAAACAAAAAGGCCTATACTAAGAAACCTATTGCCAAACCTCACAACTAATACAAAAAGGGCGGGGGATAGTTTTCAGGAAAATAAGGAAGTGTTCGTAAATAATGTCAGAATGCGTTAAACTGGGACTCCCTCCCCCACGTTTTCTGTACGGGGTAAGATGAGAGTCTGGAGCACAGCACACACTCTGGCTTTCCCAGCACGAGTTAACCGTTCCAATGGCAGCAATCGGAACCGTTGATGGCCAAGTCTTGTTTCTCCTGAAAGCCTCTTGCCTTCGATGGCCTGATGTATCCAATAACACAACAAACACAAAGTTCTCTTTCACAGTTCACATTGGGTGATGACTTCACACCTGGGTCCCCCTCTACTGGGTGCCAACCCTTTGCTCACAAAGAGCAATGTCTTTTCAAACAGTTCCGGTTTACCTTTGTCAATCCCCTGTTTTTGGGACTTTAGACTTTGTCCCACTTTTCGTTAGCAAACGTCTTCTGGGTTCAGTCGGTCCAATTTCACATTCACTTTGACTCTCAATGTTCACAGGATTCACTGCCCTTTTACTTTCACCATGCAGGATTCACTTCCCTTACATTCTCTGATTTGTACTTCAGTCTTTCGATTGTACAAGGATTTTACTAGAACTCCAGTATGACCACTTTGAACTCTTCTGGTGGCTCTCCTACGGCCTTCTGGTTTCTGTAGTTTCACTCACTCAAACAGGGTTTGACCAGAGTGTCTCGGAGTGACACCCACCGTGGTGTCGGTTACCTCTGCAGCTGGTCTCCCCTCAATACTTGTACAGTTTTTCAACAATTCCTTTAACTAGGCTCAAACTTGCCACTTTGCATTTCTCATTCAACACAGACCGGTTCTGATCGGTTCTACCCTTAACTCACCAGCTGTGATGAACCGTTTGGCTTATGGCTTTTCTGGAGTCCATGCCAGTACCATGGAAGCAGGAGTTTCCCTCGCTCCCGCTTATCAGCATCGACACGCTCCGTGTACCGTTGACATCTGTTGCAAGACACTTGTGCTATTGTCTGCACTCTTAGGCTCTCCTCCAGGAAGGTTCTGCAGGTCTGGGACGAAAAAGTCAAGGTCACTTCTCTCCTCACCACCCTCTCGCTTCCCGCCACCTTTCTCCTTCTCTTGAACTGCCGCACCGGATTAGCTGTCTCGTCGTGCTGCCTGCCGTGCTCGTAGTGTGCTTTCTTGCTCCACCCTTTATCTCTGTGGGGAAAGGAAAGGGCCATCAGGTGTGAGCGATTTCAGTTAATTGTCTGACTTTGCCTGACCCTTGTATCAGGACATGTCGGGTAACCAACATGAACATTGGTCTGTGTTTTTCTATCACAGTAACAAAAAGTATTTGTATTGGAAAAAGTGGGTGTTAGAGGTATCAAGTGTCCTACGGGGTAGGATGGGGAAAAAGTGTCGTTAGAAAGAAAATGGTTGGTAGACTGAGAAAGACGAGATTGGTAGGATTTGTGGGGCAGACAACCTACGTGGTAGGATGGGGAAAAGGTGTTAAAAGAAGGGGGATATCATATCTCACCCGTCGGTGTCCCACCCCGACTCTCTGAGGAGCCCCCATCCAGGTAATCCTCCCCCACTGGTCCACCCTCAGGAACTGGATCTAATAGCGATGGTCATGTCCTGGCCACCCGGATGATAGATCCCTGGGGACTAGCTAGGGAGACACCTTCAGGTTTTTCATAGACCGGACGCAGGTCGGTCCTTTGACCGTGAGGCCAGGCAGAGGTAAAGGGCTCTGTAAGAAGGCGGATCGCATGGTCCCAGAGCCATACTTATATTGCTGGTAGTCACAGAAGCAGATGCGAAAAGCGGACGACCACGGAAGAGGATCAGACAGCCAACTCCAGTCCCCAGAAGAGCCATCGCTGTGCACAAGAGTCCCTAAAATTAACTGGGCTACGGTCCGACCGGCTGGGACGTAGAGAGGATAGTGGGGACCAATTCCTACACTGCAAGGATCGTGAAGCCAACGGAAAGTTGTGAGAGTTACACACACAAACCCAGACAGTGGACAAACTGGGTCTGCGACCGTGTAGAGAGAATTGTAAAGATTGGAGGGAATCTTCCTTTGGCTGGTGATCGAGTAAAGCCACTGACCACCGGGAAGGGTCGAGGACCCAGGAACAAGAGAACAACCTGAGTTGTCCTCCTCGTGACAGTACTTTTGAGAAAAGGACTCCAAGTACCCAAATACAAAGAAGAGGAGAAATGTGGCACCCACAAGAGAAGAGGAGTACACCTTCCTCGTTTCAGTATTTGGCAGGGGAGTGAACCAAGTCTGCCCAAATCTGGAGACTGGGAAGCCTGGATCTGGGACCCTCAAAGTGAAAGCTTGAAAGTCTTGAACTGTGAAAGCAAGGTGAAAGGGATATCGGGGGAAGGGAGACATTTCCCCTAATTGTAGCGAACTCTAAAGTCAAGATACCAGGAGAAGGGAGTCATTCTCCTGGTAACCAAGGCTAGGGGAAGGGAGTAATTCCCCCTGGTTTTGTTGAACTGTAAAATCCAGATACCTCGAGAAGGGAGTCATTCTCCTGATAACCAGATCTGAAAAAAGATCTATAATATGAATGATTCCTTTGAAAGGTTTGTAGGCGGGAATGTAGAACTTTATTTGTGTGGGACAGTGATTTTTATCAGTATGGGGTCTGTGATTGGTGGGGGTATGCTGTAAACCTTATTTATTAGTCAAATTGGTTTATATCAAACCATAGACTTCTATACAATCAGTGTCAACAATAAAATGCTTACTAATTGATTTCACATCGTACTAAAATTCGATGAAATAGATAAAACATTCCTACTTATTAAACTCAAACCATAATTAATTCCATCAATTAATCAACTGATACAATTAGTCGAGATATTTACACTTAACTAGTTCCCAAAAATATACTACCGCCAATATCATAGAAACCAGATATCCACTTAATAAACGTTATGTTTCTAACATTAAGATTAGTGTACCCCACAATGCATTAAAACTACAAATAATTATTATTCCCTTTAGTCGTGAGTTCCCTTCCTGGTTTGTGTTCATCAAAACACTGATCTAATGCTTTGTGGCAATTCCTAAAAATAGTGACTTTGATATAGAGATAACATTGAAGGCTTCATTAGAAACAGTTTGTCCGGTTGTTTGATCTCACAACTTTGTCTGGTCAGTGGACACTGTTCTTACACGCTGCCTGTTCTATAAGGCTGGAAACCTGGACTTTTTATTCCCAGCAGCAACAGTTACCATTTCACTCTCTGTATTGGGCATATCTGTGAACTACTTGACTTCAGTTTGCAGACGGTAAAGGTCCTTCCCTGAGCCTATTTCTCAGGGGGATCTGAGAACTTGGGACTTCAATGATCAGTGTGCAATGCTACCCCAAACAGTCTCTTTATCACAGGAAGCTAGTAACTCGGACCTCCCTTCGGAGGATGACATTTTGTTCAGTTTGTGCTCGATGCTGCTAGGCACTTGGCCTTCAAATCAGATGTCAATGGTTTCTCAATTTGCTCTACCAGCCGTTGTAATTCCCGCTCATCAGTTTCTTCCCACTAATGCTGCTCCCCTCCATTTGCCTTATGCCGCGTCCTCCCTGCCGGTCTCACCAGTTCTCCTCTCCCCCACCCTCTTTTAGGTTTCTGGACCACAGTCTTCACTCCTGGAGTTCTTGATAATTTGGTCTCTGTATGGAGAAGTCTCGTCCTAGTGCGGCCCTGTCCTCCTATTGTGCCATGGACAGGGTGGAATGAGAGAGAGGCAGAGGGAGAAGAGTCTCTGAAGAAGGCTGCTCTCCTCAAACACCCTCACTTGCACTGAGCCAGAGTCTCTGGGGGGTAGATTAGCTGCTGTGCAGGCTTTTGTCAGCTTCTTCCTGCTTCCATATGGCGGTTAATGGGGCTTCTTGCCACTGTTCCTCTTTCTACCACCAGAATATCTGCTGGGAGCGAAAAGATTTTGAGGTGAAACTGCAAACTGTAATATTCAACCCCAGTTAATGTTTTCCTTTCAGACCACGTGTTTTTTTCTCTTATACTTTGTACTTTATTTGTAGCTAGAAATGGACATACATTAAACCATTTACATCTTATTCATGCCCTCCTCCTTTCTGACAGTAATGACAATAGAGTGTGTTGTTTTGGCTGGGATACTGATGTTGGTGAACATATCTGAGACGCAGTATGGAAGGATGGGTAGACTCCAGCATCTATATTACCTGTTATTTCTTTCCGTGGAGTAATGTTGCTCTCTGATTTCTTTTGTTAGGACTAGCAGCCTTTTTCAGGCGTCGTCCATTTGCATTCTCTTTTTCTTGCCCACCATCTCCTATGTCTGTAATAATGAAATTATTACTTAAGTATTCCATTGATTCGTTTTCAATTTGAAGAATTCATTCAATTTAGGGGTGTGCTGAAAAAGCGAAATAATCTTAGAAGATTTTGCAGCACTGCTTATGTCTGGCAATTTACATGCCGAGGGGCCTATTTGCATATGTATCGGGTTCGATTTGCACAAGGATGATTTGGGGCTAGTTTGTATCCCTTTTTTTTGGTTTATGTATTTTTATAAACTCAAGAACATTCAAGCCTTTGAACATGTCTGGGCACAGCAGCCCTGCCACTTCCATTTATATCTTCAGTATTTTATCTACTTTTCAATCTTTATTGAAGTATCAAAATAAATCTGTAGCCTACTTTATCACAGCAAAAGTAAAGCTTTCACTTCCACCTTGCAGTGCGTTTGGCTCTTTATCACCGCCTCTTGTGCACCCTACCATTTCTTCTCTTGGTTTCAGGAAGCTTATCATGGTGAATGAGGTGCACGGCTCTGACTGCGTGACCCACCCCCTGAAGTCAGACAGCAGCAGTGCGAGTAGCAGCGATGGCTCCAAGGAAAGTTCACGATGCTCCACTCCCATTTTGGATGCAGAACGGCATGAGCGTCTGCGGGACAAGATGCGCCGCCGAATGGAAGCTGGAGACAAGTGGTTCTCCCTGGAGTTCTTTCCACCTCGCACGACAAGTGGAAGCGTGAACTTGATTTCTAGGTAAGTATGTATATGGCACAGGAAAGGAAGACCTGCAGAGGCAACAGAGATTCGGCTGTTTCAGTATCATTTGCAGCTAGATACGATATGTGATATGATATGGCATTTATAACACGCCTGTACACAAGTGAGCATGTGGGTGTGACAGAATGTTTCTTGGAAAAGTGGCACGTACAAGATGTAGAAAATGTACCACGTATAAGATGGAAATGCCCTGTGAGTGTGGGAATGTCTCTTGTAGGCTTACTGGGCAGTGGAGTTGGCTTGGTGTATCATGCAGAAGAATCTGGTATCGTGAGGAATTGTGGTTGAATGCCTTATTGAAGGTCACCAAGTGGAGGGTTGGGAGATTTGGTTAACCATTATCCACAGTAGGCATCCGCTCTATAAGGTGGTGGCAACGTGCCAGCGATTGATGGAACGGCAGGCTCTACCCTGCAGATAAGCAATGTATCGCCCACTTTGGCTGCCTGAAAATGGGTAAATACTCACAAAAAACAAAAATGGGGTGGGGGGTAAAAACACTTGCAAGAAAAATTGGGAAACTGACACGCAGGAGCCTGCACCCCCTGCTTGCACCCAAACATCTCCCTGGCTATGTCTGAACCACGTGAAGAAACCTCTATTACTATGGCTTGTCTGGAAGAGGGAAAATTTATCTTTTAATGTGCAGGAATAAGTGCAAAGAAATATTTTCCTAAAATCAATTCTATTTTATAGTTCAAAAGTATTTTTACCCGCCTATAAAATACTCCCATTAAGAATGGGATCTTATGTTTACTCCCTGAAAATCCCTTTTTCCCCCAACTTGAAGAAATATGGAGTAAAATATTTTGAAATGTTATCTGGAGTTCTGGGCAGGGTGTGTTGGGGAGTTCATTTACCTTAAGCGCCGTGTAAAGTCTTTGTTTGATATGCACTTGTTTAAGATTTATTTTGTTCAATTCAAAGGAACATTGAGATACAGAATAGAGTAAAATGTGATGCACTGACTTTTAATTATTCACTATAGACAATGGATTATTGAAAGTGATATAAGGATGTGCACAACGCTTTGGAGGGAATATGAATGTCCCTATAAAGCCTTGAGAAACGACAGAAGTCTGAAATGCACATTGTGTGGTGATTAAACACCACAAGCCGAATCCTCCAAGTTGTACAGCTGTTAATTTTTCTAGAAAGTTTCTTTACCTCCCAGCTGACTGAATGGGAGCTGAATGAACTCTGCCATGGTGAAATGGGAGTCACAATTGCTTGCATGACCCCTTTGCACTGAATGTGTTTGTTCCTTGTATTCTAGGTTTGATCGGATGGGAGCTGGTGGTCCCCTCTTTATCGATGTGACTTGGCACCCTGCCGGAGACCCTGCCTCCGACAAGGAAACATCCTCCATGATCATCGCAAACACTGCTGTGAACTTCTGTGGTCTGGAAACTGTTCTGCATATGACGTGTGTCAATCATAGCAAGAGCGAAATCACAAAACATCTTCAGAAGGCAAAACACCTGGGGCTGAAGAACATCATGGCACTGCGAGGAGGTGAGCAGGTTTAAAACTGGTTCTTCCAAGTTAACCCTAACAAGACAATGTTAACCTAGAATTTACTGTGAGATGAGGAAAAAATTACTTGCACCGCTACACAGGGAACAACTGATCAACATCTCCACGTAGGGTACAAATTACCTGCAGCTCTGCATGGGGAGTCCTCAACCAGGGGATAACTAACTGATTGGATGTGGGCTTTTGGGTGAGGATATGCAAATGCAGAAAGAAACAGATTAGATCCTGCAGGATGGGATTGGCACAGAGTTGCACATTTGAGGCTGGTATAGTGCAGGACATTGAATGTGCAGTGGGGTGCCAGAATATGAGGGGGACCAAACAAAAGATAGACCGGGACATGAACATTAGAATTATTCTTTCATAACGCGCGTAAGACCAGAGATTGGTTTCTAAGCGCAGGATCGGGATTCAAACCTGGTACCCCGCGTTGTCTTGCTTCCAAGACAAACGCGTTGCCCCTGAACTTTCCCCCCTCACCATTAGTCAAAACGTTTGAAATAAAAAAGAGCCCAGAGTTCTTCATTGTGATGGATATTACATATTTTAATCTTAACATTTGAAGGTAAGAATGGGTAAAGTAACTTAAAATCGGTAATCTCTATGAACATGTAAGCGCACACAAAACCATTCTAGGAGGCAATAAAACTCCCATATAAGAAAACCACATGACCTGTCATATTAAATACTAATAGATAGCAGGAGAATACAGGAGTAACATGGACAAATTACCAAACCCATTTGAAAACAAACCTGTACCGGGGGTCAAGTGAGTGAGCATTCCGGTTGAGATTAGACTGCATTCTGAAGAAGATGCTTGGTATAAATATAGTCTAATAAGACAAATGGTTCACAGAGGAGAAAACGTGGCATGGACTGTTTGTGGAAATACAAGAAATATAGTCTCCAGTGAAGACTTTGAGATAAAGAAACACTTTTTGCTGCAACTGCATAAACCTGGAACGAAGAAAATGGTGTAAACAGGCTTTGCTCAGTTGGACCAGAACAAACGGGAGTTTGGTCTTTTAAGGTACTCCCATTGTTGGGAGGCTTTTCATAGCCACTACTGTTGTAGAGTTCTGGTAAGCCAACCCTGGTGTACCTGCAAAGGTTTAAAATACAAGTCTAACCAAACTCTCACTTGGTAACGAGGCAGAGCAGTAAGGCCTAAACTAAGCAGACCAAGAGCTCTGTTTAAAGTACACTTAAAATAATAGATGTCCACACAGCCATGTTTAAAATACACGTATTCATCCGTACAGTTGCATTACAGTACTAAAAGGTAAGAGCCCTAATGATTTCGGAGGATACCAGGCAGAACTTAAGCTGCAAGTGAAGAAGTGGCTTTACTACAATCCCACAACAGTGAGAGGATCCACAAGGACTACAGTTAAGAGTCATAACTCTGCCTCTAGTAGGAATCTTTTTCTTAAAAGAAAGCAGAAGGAAACGAGCAGCCATGTCTGAGGGCAGCTACGAGGATGTACTCCAACTTTCACAGGCAACCAGAGAAGCCCCTACTTCAGGTGCATTGTGCATGATACAAGCCTACTACTTCTCAGAGCTGCATGCGGATGAACTCAGGGCTGCAGAACTTGGAACAAGTTGGCTCTACCAGCTCAAAGGAGGGAGGCACAGTGAAAGGCACTAATGGTCATGAAGACTCATGTGCTGGTACTGGTAAACCTTAACACATAAACCTGCATTAAAGAAGCCAGTTTGAGTGGCTATACATGCAGTCATATTGGCAGAATATGTAAAGAACCAGGCCATCCCACGAGGATGCTGCTCGAATCAGTGTTGTGCAGGGGCAATACAGAGTTTGGATAAAAATGGCATGGGTGTTTCTTGGATGTATCTCTTTTGACCATTCATCAATTACAGATTGCCTTATCTAGTTCAGAGATGGAGATGCGTGTGGGCCAATTGGATTGTTGAGTAATGGATCATTGTCTTGAGTAGGGACTAATGAATAATTGACTTTCCAAGTGAATTTATTTTGGCTTTTTTGTTCTCTTCAACTAAAACTCTTTTTAAGAACAATCTGTAAGCATCAATAAGAAGATTTTAGTGCCACAGTACCTTCTATTTATTTGCTAGAACTCTAATAATGTATTCATTAAGCAATACTACCTGAGCAGGAGCGGCATTACTGGGCCAAGTAGAAGCCTGAGCAAAGCAAGGGCTTTACCGATAGCCCAGGGCATTACCAGGCCCGGTAATGCCCCCCCTGTTGACCTGCAAGGGTAATGTTGCTATTAGTAACCCAGCACATTGTAACAGGATACGAATAGTGATATTTTTTTTAAGTTGAGAAAGGGCACGAAAGCCGTTTCTCACCGTAAAAAAAAAATTGAAAAAAGATGGCCGTCCTGGATGTACGTAGTCCCTTTCCATGGCAGCAAGTCACATGTCGGGATGTGCCAGGAACACTATTATTCCCGGAGGGGTACATGGCAGCGTAAGGTAAGTGGGAATGCGAGGGGGCGAAATGTGTGGACAAGTGGGAGGCAGTAGAGAGATGAGGCGTGGGAGAGCACTTACCTCATTATCTGGCAGGGGAAGATGGTGGCCTCCAGCTCTGAGGAGGTTCGGAGCTGGAGCTTTACCTTATGGTAAAGCCCCCGTTGTGAGCCTCCTCCTTGGCTGGGAGGCCAAGACCATGCCACTGCCGGGTACTAATTAAGTAATAGGTAATGCCCTGTGGCCCATAGGCCCGGGGCATTACTGACTCTGTAATGCCACTGTGGCGAGGGGCTTATTGCTATTAGTATTCCAGGCTTGTATCTCAGAATACTAATGGACTGGCGGGTGGCGGGTTGGGGAAACATTGAGTGAACTTGGTTTACCGTCTTCTCTGTGGGGATTCGGAAGCTTGCAGTTTCATTGTAATGAATGGAATGCATTGTTGGATTTCTCGGCATGGAAAGCATGGCGGCCATGTTGGGGAAAGTGATTCAGAGCTTGGAGGAAGATAATCCTGCATATGCGCTCTGTGTATCTTCTCACGTTAACGCCTGGCGGCAATGCTTTCCATGCACTGCCGCAGGACACAAGTAATGACCCCTTTTGTGTAGCCCATACAGGCATGTGGACCATCTCTGCCCGCCTTTGATTATTCCTGGTAGTCCTTTTGGACCCTGGCAAAGGGCAGTAGCAGCCATGCCGTGTCCAGTACTGGTCCAGGCCATTAGAGACCATGCCTGCACATAAAACGCACAAAATAACGAACAATGCTCAGAGAAAGTCAATTAGCATCTTTGGCTCACCCAGCCCTGTCTCTTCTCCAAGCACCCTCGCACACTGAGGACTGAAAGTGCTTTCCAGAAAGTGAACGATTTTAGCACACAGGGTAGAGTCACAATGCAGCTGGGTTATGCTGAGGGTACCTATGGACACCCCTGCGGCCACAAACACTGTGCATCCGTCGGCTCCTTCCACGTGGCTGCCTGGCAGTGCCTTTCGCACAATGACCTAGGGCAGCAGCAGGTGCAGGGTTTCCACTCCAGGCACGGGAGAGGGGCAGCAGCTACCCAGAGTGCCGACACGGAGAATACCGTACTTCCAGTTGGCTCAGGCAGGAAGGGGTTCAGGGAAGCAGAGCGCAGCAAGAGGAGGTAGCTTGGCAACCTCGTGTTCATTTGTGTGAAATTGATATCTGCGCAGAAATAATCCCTCAAAAAATATTAATGGATACATTAAATGATGGAATTGCAGTGCATGTCAGATGCAAAAAGCAAGTATTTTAAATCATTGCTTGTGCATTTAAATTGATAAGAAAAACAGAGGGTGAATCGAAAGGGTATGGAGTGATAACGCATGCAGTTATCAGAATTGGAATCCTTTAGTAGATGTCCATCCAAAAAAGGGTAGACTACTTTATTAAGTTTCAACAGCAAACCAAGATTTTAATTCAAAGAAAATTCATCAATACAGTGGAGGGGAGTGGAACAGCATTGAAAAAGATGTGTGAATATGCAGGAAAACCAAACTGCAAACAAAAAATGAAAGGCAGTTTTATCTAGCTATAACATCAAATTGGGAAACGTTTTTTCACAGTTCATTAAAACACACAAGTGTGGTGAAATGAAATTGAAGGAGATGTGGGATCAGCTAAGAAAATGAAACTTTGCAGGAGAACAATAAAAATATTGCTACAATAAAAAACCGGAAAACTTAAATTTGATAGACTCAATTGGATGAAAAGTTCTAGTGTGAATTAAATTGTACATTTCCGAAGAAGGTAAATGAGCAATTATCGAATTGAGGAATGGAATTTGATTTTCGAAACAGAATTTGAGAAGGTGACCGAGGTGCCAGAGGTAAAGGGAACACTACTGGAAATGGAAGTGAAACTATTATCGGAAGTCGCATTGGATCTAGTAGTTGAAGGAGAATGATTGACGGAGCCATGATGCAGGATGGATAACCACTTTAATGTTTCATCGCCTTTTGGCTGCCAATAACATTCTATTGAAGAAGCATTACGGTGACCTGTAACAGTCCTGATTTGATGCGATTCTAGTCCGTCGTCTGATAGCAGCTGTATAGCAGTGTACATGACATGGAGGTGCGCGCAATGACTGATTTTTGGCATAAAGTTGCCAGGGTTATTCTTGCCCAATGGCTTTTTGGAATACCCGATGTGCTCAGTGAGTAGCACTTCTTTAGTAAGACGACAGGGGGCTACAAAGAAACAAGGTGCGTCAGGAGGAATCTTGGATATGTATTGAAGAAGTGAGTTCACAGGACAGTCGGGAGCATGAGAAATGGCATAGATACGGCCAAGAAGATCGCTGCCGTGCAGTTCAAAAAGAGGATGATGATTATTGGTTGATTCGTTGAAAGTTGGGCTTGCATACTGGTTGCCATTTTCATCAGTGATTACAGTGAATGCATTGGCAGGTAATAGCATGAGTCCCTCACACCCACGACGGGCAAAATGTATCTGGATATCAAACCAGACCTTGAATTCTAGAGTATCTGGAGAGTTAAGGTTGAAAACACCAGAAGTAGGTAATTTCAGTAGATCAATGTGAGAGATAGCAGTTTTGTACACAGCAAGATCTTTACCAGATCGCCTTATATATTTAATAATGATCACAAACACATTATTGGCACTTTAAAAGTCTTGGTTGTCCATTATATTAATATTGCGGCTGAATGGTGGATTATTTAGATGTCGATTAATTCCAGGCTGTAAAGATATCAGGCTCTGAGATTGATAGTCAGTGCCAGACACAGTTTGTACCTCTGCATAGGAGTGCCGAAGAAGAGTGGCCAAAGAAGATATCCTTTGCATTTCAAATGATGGAGAATTACCTCTTTCACAAAGCCAACTTGTAAATGTGTCAACTGCCCATTTGGTGGCAACTTGGGTTTTTGCCTCAGCCTCACTCAATTCTATGGCATCTAAATCGTTGTTGCCCACAGTAGCATGTCCCTTTGTTGGAGTTCACACGCAGGTAAAAACGGAGGAAGTACTGCTGTGATTCATGGTGCATTGGCTGTTGTTTGTTTCTGATGGTGGATCTTGAAGCCACTCCTCTAGTGACTGTGCCAAAGAGATTGAAATGGATTCCTGTCTAGGATTCCTGCCTGTGGTCCTGAAAAAAGTATGCTGATATTTCTGTGTCATCCGAACTGCTTTGGAAGTGTACTGGAGCGTAGATGCTGGAAAATGTCAATGCAGGTTGCAGATGCATGTGACAAGGTCGGAATGATGGCGATTTTCAACGGATCGTGGCAGGGAACAGGAAGGAACGTTATGAAGTGCGTCGCAAGGGACCTGCGGGAAGGAATTCTGTCAGGTAAAGCCTGCATTTCCATCAATGGTGTGTGCTTTCACATAAAGCGCAGCGCCTTCCAGGGTACTAATGTGGTATAGTAAGAGATTGATCGGTTACATATTCAAACTTGTAAGCCACTCCCTAACGTTTATTTTACAAAATGCTATGCTCTCTGATCGTTAAGTGAAGATGAGAGCATTATCAAAAATGTTGAGAAGTGTTAGTAGGTATTGTATTGTAGTAGTAATTTATATAGCGCCTTTTCCCATTACTATCGTCTCAACGTGCTTGTGGTGGGAACGCCCTCGGGGACCGCAGCCCAGAGTATAGGACATTCTCAGAAAAGGCTTAGAATGCGTATGTCCATCTGAACAAGATGAGGAATTAGGTGGGCTCGCCTGGCTCCAGTAAGCAACACAAGAGATCAGGCATGTGGACGGTTGCTGAGGGAGGTCAGGAGAGTGCATGAGACTATTTGAATCCAGCTGGGCCTAATTGTTTGTCGTAGGTCATCGATGCATTCTGATGTGTGGGTAGCCATGCTTGTGGCAGATGACCAGCGAAGTGGTGCGTTTATACATACTTTGAGGCTTGGATGGAGCTTTGTTATTGACGACACTGTTTGATCTGTTTGTCCGTGTGAGAGAGTCCTCTAGGCGCACATCTAAGTCTGACACGTTTCCTGCCCCCCAAAAACATCTCGGTGCAACACATTTCCTGCCCCCAAAATACATCTAAGTCCTTATGGACCATTCTGTATAAAATCATGAAACGAGGAGGTAATTATCCGGCACTGACACAGATCAAGCGCTCATAATCACATTGAAACAATCACTCAACGAATAGACTCTTTGACCTCTGTGAGTGGAACACTCTACTTGCAGCACCTTCTGGGAAAACCCTGATACCCGATATATCACATCACCCGGCAACTTTAAATATAATAACTACGTCCGAGTCCCTGCATTTACTAAAATCTTAAATGCGATTGCAGCTAGTAATCTTATTCCTACTTGCGTCCATAATTGTGCCTTTTTTCGAAAAAAGAGCGATAGATTAGATCCAGGTTGCTACCGCCCAATCACCTTAATTGATTACTCTGCAAAATGGATTGGCAGGTGCAGTGATCCCCCTTCTGGTATACCCCTGCAAACTCCTCCCCCCGCACCCTCCGCTTTGCCCCCATCCCTGTTTGCCTCAGTGGAGGCTAAGTTGTCTTTCGTTTGTTTACACGATACTTTGGTAACATGTCATTGAGAATATTGAAGCTACTGATTTCAATAAATGCCAATAAAAAGTGTTATTAAAAAAAATAAATGGATGGGCAGGGTTGTCTTCAACTGAATCAATGAAAGGCCTCAAGCCAACAAGGCTTTTCGGAAGAGCAATACGGATTTAGAGAGGGCATGGTAACTATCAAGCACACCCTAAACCTCCAATTGATCCTGGATAAATATGTATTTGGAAATGGCTGTCCAGTCTATATGAGATTCATGGTTCCGATTGTGGCCTTCGATAGTGTAAACCGACAAACCTTGGAGGGCACAGGATCTCTTGAATCTGCTAATTGCACTACACAGTAACCTTATAACAAGGGTGCACTTGGGTAATGTTATTCCATCATTTGTTTAACATAATAGGTGGAATGAGACAAGGATGTGTGTCTTTAGTAGTAGACTACACTGGGGCAATCATGTTAACTATTCAGTCACCAGATCGGCTCAGGTTAACTGCGCAGTCTTAAACTTTGGTAGAGAGGTGGGTGGGCTTACTTTTGAATCAATCCTTCCTATGTACAATGCAAAATCAATTGCGACTGACATTTATGGTGCTGAAATATAGGGTTTTACCTTTGTCTCCCAGATTCAAATTAAGGAAAATATATTCCTATCTGGTAGCTCTGGTGTGGCTAAATATGTTCCATTTTATCTGTGACATCTGGAAGCTGGCTTACATTATACAAATGACTTAATCAGCCTCGAAGCCCTTCATTTCTGGTTTAGATTATGGTCAAACAAGAATTTACTCATCATCCAGGAAGTTTTAGCCTCTGATATTGGCATTAAGAGCCCATGTCTAAATTACATTAAAAAAAAGTTAAACCATATGGGTCTTTCTGAACTTGATGTGCAGTTGCCCAATGCAGCAAAAATGGACACCAAACTGTTTAGAAAACGTATGTATTGCACATAGATACATAAGCCCTGGGTCTCACACTCCTTTGCACGTGAACTGCACCTTCATGAACTGCACCTTGTAAAAGTGAACTAGATGTGCTGGTTCGAGAATTTCCAGAAACTTAGTCTATTGTTAAACCTAAGGGCTAACTGTCTCCCTTTGTGAGGCGTACACGCAGACGCACAAATGGACACCAATTGTCTGCATCTGGCTTTTGTGACAGTCGGTCACCGGGCGATCACTTCCATTGTTTTCTTTTTTTGTCCTCCAATGAGTGTTTTCAGGGAAAGTATTTAATCCCATTACTAAAATAAATTCATTGCGTAAAATTTGACGTTTTTGTACTCTGTACTAGACAAAAATGCTGCATATGCTGCGCACTCTTAATTTGAAAAAGCACTATTGAAGTTTGACAAATGTGTTGTTTAATCAACCGTTTTGGTTTTAACTTTTCTGGTTAAAATGGGTGTTGCACTCCTGTGGGCTCTTTGGGAGCCCAACCATGCACCCTTTAAGTATGTCTGAACTGGTCCATACTAGTTCCTGGCACTATGCCAGGCATTTCACGTACTTTAGTATTGGTCTCTGTGATTGGTGGATCTAGGATCCACCAATCACAGAGCCCCCTTGTGTGATTGGCGGGCTGGTGTAGGCCAGGTCCTGTGCTCTGGGTATAGTTAGCTGAAGCCCTTTGCCAACAATCAATTCTGTTAGAACTTTCACTGCAGATGGTGTTTTGAATGGAAGGTATTCATCCCTTCTCCCCAGACAGTAGCCACCCCCTTTGAGGCTGGCGAGGTGAGCACGCTCCACAAGACTCTCCATAGGCGTCTGGGCAAGTGGGACCTCAATGGGAGTGACTCCCCCTTAGGAGACAAGGACTCCCGCTGTATCGGCATATATGGGACTGCTTTCCATAAAGAATATCTCTTTAAGAAGAAATCTCTATATAACTGGGATGAGTGGATCACAAGAGGGGAGAGAGTATGGTGCACTGGAGAACGCCCCCTGACTTAATCATTCCTTGGAGAGGCAGACCAGGAGGAATCTGCGGAAACCGGGGCAGTTAGAAAAGTGAAGAACGCCAGCTCAAGTCACCAGAGGCCCGGCAAAGCAGTCAGCGGGGAAGCCGTTGTTAGGACGGGGAGAGAAAACCTGTCTAATGTGGTGGCATGACCACGGCTATCACATGGTAGGACAGACTCCCATCTAACAACCCCGACACCGTTGCAGCAGAGAGTGCCGACAACTCCCACCCGCCAGCGTCCCTT
Source organism: Ambystoma mexicanum (assembly GCF_040938575.1). Taxonomy (NCBI): domain Eukaryota; kingdom Metazoa; phylum Chordata; class Amphibia; order Caudata; family Ambystomatidae; genus Ambystoma; species Ambystoma mexicanum. The sequence goes on from NC_090929.1 coordinate 411,528,714, forward strand.
GACCACCACAGCCGACAGACGCGAGGAACAGAATGCTGGAGAAACCTGAGATCGAGAAGCGAGAACCCAAAGCAGGTTACCCGAACAGGTGCCAAGCCCTGCGACTTCACCCTGGACAAATAAAGGTACAGGTGTGAACTGGAGAGGCGGGAGGCCACCGGGGCAAACTATTGTAAAGATAGGAGTGCGTGAAAGGCCGGAAGTTGATATGTGAAGATCAAATAAAGCGCGTGACAAACAAGGTGATATGTGAGGAATGCAAAGCGATTGACAAACTCGGCTGAGTGGGAAACCAAGTGGGCAAACCAAGGAAAGGTGGAAACTAATGTCATGGGAAGAGGGGAAACAACCACAGGAGCTCAGTGTTGAAGATGGGGAAGACACTCCATATACAAGTGTAATAAGAATTATGATTTGAAACTGCCAAGTGAATTAAATAACAAGAGAAGGAAACCAGTATAGAAAACCCAGGCTAGGGGGATTCCACGCGCACATAATCTTGCAAAACCTAAGAAAGGGTGGATCTCAAGAACATCTGAAAACTGAAAGCAAAGTAAAAACTGTGAGACCGTATCTTCAGTAGAATCATTAAGCGGAACACTAAAAAGAGTAAAAGACTGATCAATAGTTGGCATGAACTACAAGAGCTCTTGAAGGAAACTCCAAGAGTGCCTGAGAAGATCAGCATAATTCTAAAACAGAGACATTTTGTTTTATTAACAATATAAGGAGCCAGGATAAAACCCCCAAGAGAAAGCAACAGCCGAAGAGGCACAAAGGGAAACGACCAGCAGATGAGAGACATTCCTTTGGCCGACTTTAGTTGTTTGTATTAGTGACATGGTCCGGTAGAGTTAGGTTAGGGCGGGTTTGCGTTGGACTCCTGACGACAGACAAGCACGTTTTAGTTTAGTAACTCAGAAACCCTGAGCTATCCTCCCGTCCCGGGAGGATAGCTCAGCGGAAGCGTGCATGTCTTGGAAGCAAGACGACATGAAGCAACAACAGGTTCGATCCCCGGGTCCGCGCTTAGAAACCTCTGGGTGTTTAAGCGCGTTATAAATACGTAACTAAGACAAAAAAAAAAACACAATTACGCAACTAAGAAAAACAATTCCTGTAACAGCGCCTCGATGCCTGCGGGCTGTGTGAGCGCTTTATAAATGTAAAATAAAATAAATAAGAAACCCTCTAGCAATAGGGACATATGGGCCTTTTCTTTATAATTTCATTAAAAGAAAGTCAACATGCCCAGAGTGCGTCCGACTCCTTCTTCTGACCCGCCACATAGGGTAGTTGCTTACCTGCTAGAGGATTCCCACATTTGCCATCAATGTACTCTTTGTCCCGGGGTTCTCTGTGGTTTACCAGTTTTTGCTGCTGATGTATATCTAAGGCCTCTTATGTCCTCTTACTGGCACCCCTTGTTGGTTGGGTCAGGCTTCCCTGCTTGGACAGTCTCTGGGCCCTTTTACTGCTAGTTACCGCTGTGGTCATCCCTCCTCTATGTTGGTCATGCCACTACATGGAAGGGCGTTGGGACTCTAACATGCTACCTCACCTGTTCCTATGGACTTTGCTCATTTGCCGGACGGTTCTCTCTGGATGGGCTATCATTCTTTGTTTTTCAAGCCGCCGGAACCCGCTTTGCCAGACTCTCATGCGATTTTGGAGTCCTCCTAGTCACTGCTTTTGCTTCTGGTTTGAGGGTATCACTGCCAGGAGGAGCGATTTTATTTTTCTTTCCCATTGTCTGGGCTGTCATCAGTTTGGGTTTCTGGCTGTTCAGATTGTGTAAACCACACCTGGAAAAGAAGCATTGTGCTCACTGGGTTGTTGCGCCTTCCCGGAACCATCTTTTCATTAACCAACACAATGACTACTTAACTATGGACTCTGGCTTGGTGGGTAATTCAGGGGTCCCTGTGACCTTGGAGGCGGGTCTAAACCGCATTTCCCTGTTGACTTCCATTCACGCTCATCTTGCTGTGGTGCATCTTCTCCTGGGGCGGGTGGTTCTAAAACATGCCACTGGTGCTCTTCATTTGAGTCTCTTCTGTTCTCCCCTGTGGTGTGTTGTCAATGGATTCACACCTGTTGGGTAGAACTGTGACTTGCCTCCTTTTTTCCTGTTCGAGGTCTGCTTGTTGTTGAGGGGATTATTTTCAGCTAAATGACTATCGTGTTTTGTTGGCAAATTGCTGACTTGTGAATCTCGTTTCCGCTACCTGGTCCGCTAGTGGTGTGATAGCCGTGATTCCTAGGTTCCTTTCTCCCTGATCCACTGGTGTAGCTATATTTTTGTTAACACTTCACTCCTTTATCGCGATGAAAGTTGTTTGCCTGCTGGAGGGCCTTCTCAGTTCCTGGCCGAGACACTGAGACCCCACAGAATCCGACAGTCACTTTGTGGGTACCTGATGCCTTTGGACCGATTTCCTGGTTTCAGTTTTGGTCCAGTGTGTTTTAGGTAAAATAATAGAACTTTAGTATGCACTCATGACTTTATGTCTGCTTATGTGAATGCTGAATAACACTTTAATTATTTCCAGTGACACTTTGTTTTTCCCTAGCTAACCCCTATATTGACTTTGAGGTGCACATTTGCAATTTCCCAAAAAAGTCCCAGATATCTAGCATTACTGTGACTGTGTTGGCATTTGGATCCTGTAAAAACTATTGACCTGGTGGAGGGACGAGGCACTGCCCCATTGGCCAATTCATGGGCCATATGAGCCAGCATGGATCGCTAATCTAATGGAAATTGGCCAACGCGAGGGGAGCTGTGTGATCTCAATAGTCACTGCAGCCAGAAGGGTTGTCGGAGCGGTGCTCCCAAGATGAGGGTGTATCATGCAAGAGTCCTGCTGGTGGCGGAACTGTCAACACGTTGCTCCCTTGATGAGAGGGAACACTGCACTAACAGCCCAGCTGCCAGCATGTCTGTCAGAACGGTGCTCCCTCTTATAAGGGCAGTGCTGCGTTGTGACACTTGCCTCCTGCCTGCTCCATTAAGTCTTGCCTGGGCTGCATCTGATGGACCCTGTCCCTCACCCCCGCCCCCTCCTCCTTACCTTGTTAAATTGGGGGCGGTTGGCTCTGCCCCTTACCAAATGTTCACCAGCAGTATCTGGCAGATGTGGCCCAGCTTGCCCAACTACACCGACCGCCACTCGCTCAACTTGCCAGGCCGCAACCGGCAGGCACAATCTGGCTGCAATCTTAGCCCCGCCCATCCCTCTTCCTTAAGCTGTAGGTGGTTGCTGGGAACTAGCCAGTAGCCAGCAACCACTCGAAGCAGTTTTATTTTTTTCTTTTCTTCAGCCCCCCCCTCTCCTTCACACGAAAGAGTCATAAAGGATCATAATATCATAATCACTTTATAGGCCATGCCCTTTGGCCATTCCTGGAGTTATGGGCCCCAAAACCTCGTTAAACGCTGTTGCTGCATTCAGTCCTTTAACTTGGTCTTCAGGGCCCATAATTCCCGGTCCGGCTCTATTGCTAGGTCTATAAAGCTTAATAAATAACAGTTTGTTTTAATGTCTGGTTCCCTTTTCGTCCCACCCCTTCTCTCTGTGTAATGTACCTTTCACTGGATAGTGGACCTACAATACAGTGTAGGAGTGTGTTGTGTCATTTTGGACAATTGTAATGTTTTTATACATGCACTAAATGTTTTTACTCTTAAAGTATTTATAAAATGAATAGAGTTATATGTGTAATCTTTTTTTTTTTTATAAAGGTGCATATTTTCAGCAATCAACCAGTGTGGTGTATTGTGTGTGGACTAACTGTACCTTTCGTGTCAGCCCACTTCCACTTTTCTTGAGTTAAGAGTGACTGCTCTTTTATTTGTTTAATTGTATGGCGCCGTAAGCCTGCGGGCATCGGGCGCGACATAGAGACAAGAAACGAACAGGAACTGTATATCAGACGGGACTCTTGGGAGGCCAAGTAACAGAATAGTCAAATGGACCTAAGTTGCCTTCAAGTGATTCAATTCACTTAGAACAGATGTGTTTTCAGACTGTTCCTGAAAGACAGATGATTGGTCTCTAGCCTTAAGTTTAATGGAAGACTGTTCCAGTTGAGGGCTCGACCTAAGCCGTTTGCTTTCTTGTGTGGTCTAACCATGACCTGCCCCAGATTTTCTGATCTAAGCGTCCTTGCTGGTTGATATCGGTCAATCTTTGATTTTAGGTATGCCAGGGCTCTTCCATACAGGCATTTGTGGACCAGTGTCATAGATTTAAAGAAGACTCTGTCTTCTACTTTGAGCCAGTGTAGCTCCACTGATATGCTTGGTCCTAGATTTCTGTTTAATAATTCTTACTGCGCTATTTTGGATGAGTTGTTATTTTGCCATAGATTTATTACTGGCCCCAAGCAGGAGTGTGTTGCCATAGTCCAGGCGTGATCGAATGGTTGCTGTTGCAATGGTAGTGCAATTGGCTTCATTTAGGAGGGGTCTAATTGCTCTTAAGAGTCTAAGTTAACATGAGCAATTTTTTTCTCACATATGTTGTCTGAGCCCCGGAATTGACAGATGCCTCTGTCATGCCCAAGGTCTTCACCTTGCTCACTACTTGTATCTGCGAGTCTTGTAAGTGCATGATGGTAGCCAAAGCTCATCAGCTCAGTTTTACTACTGTTCAGATACATCCAGTTTTGGTCCATCCATAGTTCTATAATGTTGTATATATCTGGCACTGATTTGCTATCTTTAGTGTAGGCCCCACTTAGCTCTATTACTAGCTGCGCATCATCAGCCTACTTTGTAAAATAGATATTGATTTTGTCCAGAACTTCACATAGGAATCTTAAATACAGATTGAATAGAAGCGGGGATAAGCTTGCTCATTGCGGAACTCTGCAGAAGATGTGGACTCCTGGGAGAATTTGTCTCCCAAGTGTATCCTGGATATCGGCGAGAAAAGAGACTAACCAGCCTATTGCTTCCTTGGAGCAATTGGCTACTTTTTCAAGTGCCTGTTGGAGTATTTTGTGATCTAAAAGATCAAAGGCGGCACTGAGACCGAGTAGAATAAGTAACCCAGCCTTGCCCTTGTCGAGGATGCCCAGCATATGTGACTGCAGGTCGGGTATGGCCATCTCCGTGCTATGTGCAGCACGAAACCCTAACTGCTGAGGATGAAGGATCTCATTTGCCTCTAAAAATGCTTGTAATTGCGCAATAGAAACCTTATCCATTATTTTCAGAGTGAAATTACAATTCGTAATGGGTCTAAGGTTCCCTGGTTCTCGTGGGTCAAGATTGGGCTTTGTTATCAACGGGGCGACTGTTACCTTTTTGATGCTGTTTGGAACCGGTTTATACCAAAATGAGGTGTTTACTATTCGCGTGAACAGGGGCTTTGAATATATTAGCGTTGTCAAGGATTATTTTCGGTGGTAGTTTATTTTCTGCACAGGAACACTGCCTCATTGAGGCTAATGTCTTTAGCATATCCTCTGTGTTATCTCATGAAAGGAGAATTTCTCTGATTGTTCTCAGAGGTCTTTAATGATGGTTTGCTCAGAGTTGGCGTGTTGAGAGTTGACATTCTTTCCTTGGGCACTTATTGATTCCCTTGCCTTGGAGATTTTGTTTATGAATGCTACCTGGGTTTTAGGTAGCTCTGCCTTGCTACTTACCTTAACATAGGTTTGGCTTCTCTTTTGAGTTGTGTGTACTGCCCCACCTTTGGGTTAGCTGTTGTACTGCCCTCAACCGACTTTTGTACAAAAACTGCCTTAAAACCTGCATGAGTGACTTTGTGGTTTTTCTATTGTGGTAAAATGCATGTAGGGCAGACGAGAAACAGAATTATGGATGGGGTCCATGTTAAGATATCTGGAACAAGGCCAAATACTATGTGAGAAGCTGCTTCATTAAATCTGGGCACAACATGAGCCAACTCTCTTTCAAGGCTTGGAACAGGTTTTACCACATCTATGATGCAGAATCATGCAATTACGTTAATGTAAGATCTATGGGACTTATTGTCTAAAGTCTTGTTTTTCTTATGGCTGAATTGTGGCTATTAACTGGAAAAGTATAGGAAATTATTAACTGTTCGTTTTGATTTGTGTGCCTCCCCATTGATGCAGTTTGATCTGTTTCAGCGTATTGTTTTGTTATTTCTGTTTGTATTATGTTTACAATGGAATTTTAGCATTAATCATTATTTTTGGCGCTGACTTAGCTGGTAACAACCCGCTAGCCCGAGCCATGGTTGACTGGGCCTACGCAAGGACCTGGGGCCAACACGGTGATTAACTTTATTAGCACAATGTGGCGGTACTATTGGTCTGTGCTTACTTTGAGCACTAGCCCGTTGAAATACAAATGTAAAAAAAGATGGCCGCATGGTAACTGAGAAGGGCTAGATACTGGGGCAGCTGCCTGCAAGTAAGTGCAGGGAGGTGGGCGAGGACCTGAGGGGCTAGCAGACGTGGCTGAGGAGTCATTGGAGCTATAATGGGGAAAGAAGAAGGTGACAGAAGGAAAAATCAGACTGGGTAGAGGCGCCGGCAGCCGACGTTGGAACCAGCTCATTCAGCCTGTATTCCAGCAAATTGGAATGCACAATGCCTCTCTTTTTACTTTATATTATAAACCTTTAATTTAGTTTTGATGTGCAAATGAGTCCTATTTTAGATTTTATTGGTTTATTTGGGTATTTGTGATTCATGTATTTCATTGGATTTTTTTTCATTGTCTATTTACAATTTATTTGTTTATACAAATTTGGTGGTTCTTTCTGGTCTTATGCGTTCTTCACTCTAATCATTTTTCATATCATACGTCATAGTTGCATATGTACACAGTAACTTCAGGAAGTTTGAGCACATTTTTCATGTTTGTGGGGTTGCCTGTATGGCGGTTGAGCAATGCGGCAAGGCCATCATACTTGTTATATTATGCATTGATGTTTTAAGGCGAATGTCCAAAAGCATATGCAACATCATTCCTCTTATAGTCATCATGTCAGAAACTGGCAGAGATTCCTCCGCCTGAGGATGTCCACGAGACACCCAACTACAGAGTCTTTTCTGGAATTTCTTTATCTCTTTATTCACCGATATTCATGTTGCCAAATCGGTACCATGAATATTTTATGTAGGTCTTCGGTACCTACATCAGGGCAGCTTTATTTAACATTTTAGTTTTCCTTTCTCCTTCTAGATTATTTGATAATTTTGCATTTACTTCCTGAAAGAAATCATGAAGGTGCTACTTCTTTTGTTGTGGACGTTTTGATTGAATCTTGGACAGAATTAAGTCAAGCTTACTCCTTTTTTGGACATTTTGCAATGGATATTTTGGTGCCAGACATTCTATTTTTTTTTCATGGACATGGAAGGTCTTCCTAGTCTATAGAAGAGCAGAGCGTCAATTTGGGGTAGATGGCTTCCGTTGGAGGCTGTTGCAGCAGCACTCTTTTAGTGTCACTCTGCAGTCTCTTATGCTTCAGATCCTTGGCTCTAGTGGTCAGCTGAAGATAGCTCCATTGCCTCTTCAAATATACCCCAGCTAACCTATCGGACCATCTGCAATATTCCAACTATGGGTGGCTGTCCAACCATGGACAGCCAGCTCGATTACAGTGTTGACCTCACAGAAGGTCCTGAATGTTGGGCAGTCTACAACCCCATACACATCCTAAGTCAGTTACAACCAGCTACTTCCCATGCTCTGAGACGAGGCCAGAAAGAGGATGCCCATATATGGACACACTCTAAACTCAGCTGAAAGTGCAGTGACGCAAAGACTGAGTTTATACAAGATGGGCAAACGTTTTGATTGCTGTAGGGCCTGTATGTCTATAATTTGGTTAATAAATAAAAGGTGCACAGAGTGCATGCAAAAAGGTGAAAGCAAAAGTACCACTGCCACCAGTCCGGACTTTACGTGGTATGGGAAATATAGCTGTAGGCCGAAAACAATCAACATTGGTCTCCCTTCACCACTCTCCTTGAGGGAGTTAGTGCTATTATAGTGCTATTATAGACTTAAATGGTTGATGAGGTAGCCTCAAGAACTGATCAATGCCCCGCACACTGAGCCCAGCCAGGGAGTGATGTTTAAAAATACCTTCCTCTCAAAATACATGTCAGGGTCTCAAAATAGTCAGCGGATAGTCTTGAGTCCCTTTGAAGTGGATGGGAAAGCTACAGATGTAAAGTGCTTTATTAACACTCTTGGTTTGCGAACTAGAAAGAAACGCAGGAGCAGTAACCTCAGTAACGCACATCAACTTGCTGCAAAGGAAGCATAACGAGGGCGAGGCCTCTGGAACAAGGAAACAGTTTTGCAGGGGAACAATATAGTTACGAGAACCAACACTTGGGACCATGTCGCCGCTAAATAAGCCGTTACAGCAGTGTGGGTAATGGGCAGGTCCTATTGCTCAGCTAGAGGTCTTCTTTAAAAAAAATATATAAACAAAAATTAAAAAGAATGGATAACAGCCAGATAGCAATTGCTAGAAATTGTACAGGCTCCTCTTCCAGTCGCTCAAATTCATTTGGATAAAAGAAAAACATCTTCAAATAAATAGCAAATAAAATCTTGTATTCCATCTACAAAAGGTAAATTACAAGAAATTATTAATATTTCACCCATAGGCTCATGGGTATATTTGAGCAAAAGCTGAAATGGTACTGCAGGAGCATTTCACCAACCACGAATGTGACTTCTCTGAAATGTACAAGCACAGAAGTATCCCGCCTCCCACAGACATGTATAGCATTTTTTGGGGGATATACTACCAGTTTCTCAATTATTCCAATTATTGCCAACTCTCAGAATATTCCATTCTTCTGTGGCTTAAATTCAATTCCTTTTATATTTTACCTGGTAAGATCTTAATTCCTGCTGTCACTACGCAGTGGTGGTGTGGGAGGGCTGCTGCCCTAGAACTGGGAGTGTGGGGACCAAGCGCTCACCCTGGCTGAAGTCGGGGTGAGGGCTGGGCTTGGGTTGACTGCAGCTGGCTGGCAACACCAGAAAGGGTGCGCTATGCCTCTGCCTCCCCTGCGCCATGCCAGATCGGAACGAGGAAGTTCTGCCTCATGATTCCTGCCTGCTTGGAAGGCGGGAGCCGGAGGCCTGTAGTAGTGATGGAGCGCACCGGCTAACTGAAGCTGCCATGTGAAACTGGAAGAGAGCTTTTTAAAACGTTTTTTAAATGTATGTATGATGCACGTGTTCAGTGCATGTTGGATGTATGTATATATTGGCAGTGCATGCGAGTAGTGTGTATGTATGCATGAGTGTGAGTGTGCTTGTCATTGTGTGAATGAGAATGAAGTGTGTGTGTGAATGTGAGAGCAGGTGTATGGATGGATGACTGACTGGTGGGTGAATGAGTATTTGTATGTAGAATGCAGTGTGAGTGAATGTGAGTGAAATAGGGTGGGCAACTTACCAAATGGTTTTGCAGGACACTTTAGATGCAGCGGTGTATCAGAAGCAGTTTGTGGTGAACGCGGTTCCAGACGGCATTTTTTGCACCCTCCTTTTCCTCGAGCCCTTCCACTTTTATGCTAACATTAGTTGCAAAGGGATTTTTGAGCCCAGCACAAAAAAATAAAGACTATAGGACTGTTTTGCATAATGGGACTGACAAGTTGGATTTCTCTTCAAAGCATGTTTTGGGATTTGAGATCCTATGCAACAAAAGACATGCAGACCCACTAATTTTGATCTATATAGACATCAACAGCAGTGGCATTATGGAAAATAACATTACAAGTAGTTTGTCGTTGATCAACTAGAACATCATTGGTAGTGACATTGATGGATGTTTCCATGTAAAAGCCAAGAGCCAAATAACTTTGATATCTAATATTGTATTGTAGTTGTCATTTATATAGTGCCTTTTACCATTATTATAGTCTCAAGGTGCTAGTAATGGGAACGCCCTCGTGGACTGAAGTCCAAAATGTGGGAAATTGCAGAGTAGGTTTAGAATGTCCACTTTTGGCCATGATGAGGCTTAGGAGGTTTGGCAGGGCTCCGGTAAAAGCAACCCAAACCACGGATCAGGCATGCGAGTAGGTGCTGAGAGAGGTCAAGAGAAAGCGTGAGTGCAAGAGACTCATTATGTGTCCAGCTGGCCCAAATTTGCCTTCAGTGCATACTGATGTGTTGGGGACAAACTCCACAGGTAGGTCTGAGGCCTACTACGAGTTTGCAGACTCAGAACTCATGGAAGTTCCAATACCTCCCCCCAACCCTCCCAAAGGAACTCGGGCCCCGTCAGAATGCAAGTTCGAACTGCGGTTTATTGCAGCCTAAACCAACAGGGATCAGTACCAGGATGTTGCGGTGTGAGGGTCTTACCATTGATTCTTGCTCGTTGCTACCCGCCCTATGGATACTGAACTGTGGTTGGCTAGAGCTGACGTCCCCCAGGCCTGGGACCCGAAATTATTCTCAGCTCTGTGTACCTTCTCAAGGTAATAAGAACGACTATGTGTCTGCATTATAACTTGTGTGTACCACTTTAGACTATGAGAGTGCTTCTTCATAATGTGCAACGGTTGTCTCTCAATGTAACATCTTTGTGGCAAGCCATTGTCTGGTGGTGTGAGATTACTCCTCTTTCCCATCTCTGTGTTTCGATTCATCATCAGCGCCAGTTGAGTCATGTGTTCGGAGACAGTGATTTTGAGCTCTGGACCTCTGAATTATGAAGATTTATCCGTACGTATTACGGCTGGTTTTACTGTCTTTCAGGGAATGGAATGTCACTTGTATCTGGTGTCCTCGGCAGCAGGTCCTGTCTCACATGCTTGATCTGTGGTTCAGCCTGAATTTCCCCCTCAGCTCTTGCTGAGAGCCTGGGCCTGCTGTGCTTTCCTAAGCTGTACCATGGCTTCCACAACGTTGCGCTACTCTATATCCTCCATATGTTAGTCGTAAAAGGCTCTGTCGGGTTCCATAGGTGCTCCTGCAGCTCCATAAGGTTAATTGCGTATAAGCAATCTGCAAGCTTGTTCAGGATCCTTTTGCTGCTTGTGGTTTCTGCATGGCTGCGTTCTTAGGCTAGTGGCAAAATAATAAAGCAATGACAGTATGTGTATGTATCTGTCCTCGAACTATAGAACTGACGCCTATGTTCTTTGTATATTCGGGTGTGTGGCTGTGTCCCAATGTGCTAATGGCACGTGTGCTTCCTGTCTAACGACATCAGGGCTTTGCTTCTTGGTGGTTTAGTCGATGCTGTCAATTGAAGTCTCCTTAGTGGTGGCTTGAGGGTTTTCATCCACTCTAGGTAGTATTTATACCGCACCTGGTCTGTAGGGCTTGCTGAGTGGGTACCTCTCAACATACTTATCAATGATTGGAGCACTGAGAATTGGTCCGAAATAGTATGGTCCTTCACTGTTCTTCCTCCGCGCCTTGCACCTTAGGGAAGGGGGGAAAGGGGGTTCATTTGGCCATCCATCTTCAGTCACCCCTCTAGTTGACTTGTCGACGACATTCTTATATGGCTGACCTCCTGCTCTGGGTTGCCATATCTTTGTTATTCCTCTGCGATGTCCATAGTAGTTAGTGTGGTCATTGAATGACCAGTGCATGTAACAGCATACTTCTTCAGGGTTGCACCAAACCCACTTTCCCTCATAGAACTTTGGATCATGAGAATTGTCCAGTTTTATTGTGCCTGCTGGAAATAATTCACAGTGTGCGATGTTTCTCCCTCAACTTGTCTCTCTCTGTCACAATCTTGTCTTTTGTTCCTCCTATGTTCACATCCATCAGGATCTGCATTCCAATTGCTTCTTCTGCTGTTTTCTTGCACCTTGCTACACAGATCTTGATCTCATACACTGATTCTGCTCCCAGCACCGGTGCTCCAGCTATTATCTTTAGTCTGTCTGACAGCCATGTTGGCATCCATGAATAACCATATGTATGCTAACCAACTTTTGGCCTTCCCTGTTCCTCTTACTTCATCCTCCATCTTCACATGCATTTGTGCCAATTGTGCTACTGCGTCTGAGAGAGTTCCTTTATCTTCGTCGTAAGCTGGTATAAACGTGCAACATGAACTCCCTATCTTTGCGCAAACTCATCCTTCCATAGCCGTGACGAGGTCCAGAACATACCTACCCTGGAGCCCAACAACCATATTGTTCCGAGTTCTTCCTTGATATCATTGAACCCATTCACTGTTGAGTTAATTGTTACCATCAGCTCCCAACGAGTGATCTGTAACCATTTGGCATTTATGTAAGTCTGTAGTTCTGGTATTAGTGATTTAAAGAACATTTGGGTCCTGCTAAATAGTCTGTGTTCTGCTGGTATCTCGTCCAATGCTGATTCTGACTTGTCTCAGAAGAAACTCCCCCCCCCCCTTCTCTTCACTCTGCTCAGCTCGCTCCGCTTTCTCACCTTCTCTGTCTGTGCTATTGGTGCTATCTTGATCAACCTCTTCTTCCGCCTGTTGTCCATCTTTGGGAAGTCATCGAGCTTCACATTGTTTCTGGGTACCACCAAAAATGGCATGTTAATGTGCACCAAGGAGCATACTCCTCCCCACTAAGGTGGCAGCTTTTCATACGCCTTTGATTCGCATGCCCAGTAGTGGTTCATCAGTAATGCTGTTCCAGCTCTCATTGCTAGAAGTTGTTCCACTGTCTTGCACCCTATATTCTCGCCCACTTCCACTTCGCCACTGTTCTGGAAGCACAATGGTGGCGTTTTCAGCAGAATTATTGGCATCAGCCAGCTTCGTTCTCCACCCTTGTTAATTAATTGGTACTTGTAGCTCATTCCTTTAGGCACTTGTTCTCTTCCTGCACCTTGTTCACCGCTGATTGGGCTAGTGTCAGTGCCTTACTTCCCACCACTCAATTTTGCCAACCTTCGTTAGTGCACACTTGTCCGTACACTAGTATCTGTAGCCTTTCCGAACATCCTGGTTCTCCTCCTACCTCTTTTACTCTCGTCCATGGGCACGGTAGTTCCCTTAATGGCATAGTCTTAGTCTCCCCTTTCTCAGGTCCATCTGTGATGTATTGCAATCCTTTGTCTAGCTGCCAGTAGTTATTCATCATGTCTAGCGTCTTTATGTAGTTGTCCTCATAGGGGAATGTTCCTTTGGACATCCACCTCCGTGTTGCTGTTTTCCCTTGGAATCTTCTTTGCGTTTGCACTATCGCAAGATACATCAGGCGTATATCGAGAGAGCAAGCTAGTGTGACATTATCCAAAGAAGTGCTCAGCGGGTGCTTCACCCAGCCCACCCCGCTTGTGTTTTAAAGAGCGGAGACCGGTTTAGCGCTGCGTCTTTGCCGTCAGTTAGGAAAGGGGAAAGGTAGAGAGAGAGAGAGAAGAAAGGGACCCGTACCCTGCGTGTGCTGGGTTGCGGTAACACGTGGGAGGTAGAGGTGCCTCAGAAAAAGTATTCTTAGCGGCGCCTGTTTCCGGTGGCGCTGGCAGACGTACCTCTGCTCAGTTGCTCCACGGGGTTGTGAGGATCTGTTAACACGCCTTATAGAGCGGTGGGTTAGCTGACTCCGAGTACTCTAGGTGTAAGGCACCTTGGTGTTGTGGGGGGGTTGTTTCACCCCTGGAGATCTTAGGTCCCGATTATTGTCCCGAGGCCCTCTTTGGTCTGCGGGTTAGGGTTTGGTACAGGTCCAACTCTTCCTCAGTGTTATCCGCACTGGGGTATTCCGGTAGTTCAATTCCGAGGTGGATTACAGCCCGGTAGCCAGACTGGGTGTTATTTACCGTTGTGTTAAGTGTTGTACGTCACTGTGACAATTTGTCTATCAGCTGTCTGGAGACGCTGGTCCGATTGATTTAAATATTTACTTACAAAGTGTGTACGCATTGGTTTTTCAAAGTGAACCCCCAGGTATAAATAAGTATTTACTTACCAAATGTGAATGTGCTAACTCTCGGGGAGATCCCACAGATTTATTTCAGTAACTATTTGCCAAATGTGAATGCTCTTGTTTTCAAAGTGACCAACTGGTCTATTCACGTGTGTATTTACCAAAGGTGAAGGCATGTATCTTCAAGGTGATCCCACTTCGCACCTTGAAACACTTGTGTATAGGCGCGTTATAAATGCCATATCATATCACTGGACCTATTGCAATATTATTATAGCTTATGTGAAAGTGTTGACACCTAAAGGGATGAAAGGGGAACTTTAATGTATTGTTTTCTTACAAGTACTAGCAGAGTGCTCCTCTGTTAGGAGCAATGTATGTAATGTTACCCAAGTATACCGAGGCTTGAATTCACAGATTACTTTTACATAAACTAAAAGCGGTCCACGCTTATTATAAGAACCAAGGCTGTATCTGTTTATTAAACCAGGGGCACAAAGGGTAGCTGTCAGCCATCTGGCTGATCCACCTGGTACTCACAAGAGGGTCTGACCAAAGCCCTCCCCCGTGTGTTCATTGTTTTGCACATGTGTGCAGTAAGGTGTTGTACTCCTATGCTCAGGTCTCCTACAGGCGCGGTTCGATCATTACTACAGATAACAAACAAAAAACATGGAGAAACACCTTACAATGATAATATTCTTTGTCTCTGTCATACCCACTTAGGCTGCCGGATCCTTGTAGCCCGATGAGATGTTAAAGTTGCCCCCCTGAAACTCGCAAAAGAAGCGTTACTGTTTTAGTTGGTGTCCTTACAATCAAGCTCCACAAACTAAATAATCACTAAGGACCAAAGCAAAGACCTCCTCCCAAGCCTTTCTTACTGAGCGGTTCCTCAATGTGGGCAGGACTGGGAAAGCGCTGTGTTCTAGTTGTGGGTCAGCTTGGGCTAAGTATTCTACAAATACAAGGTAGTATCTTTCAGGGGATCGTGCTCGAGAACATCTGGGTATATAATGCAAAAATTGGTTGGAGAAACTCTCAGGGTGTCAATAGGAGGTAACATCAGGGGGACAACCTATACAGCCCTCTCTACATTCACGTAAGATCTGCGTGCACTTCTAGTACGTCAAGATCTTGAACGTTGGCCCTGTTGGCTACTGCAATTCCGTTGCTAGGTGAGGCCACCGCTTTGTAGGGCTTGGCATCCTGGATGTGGTTCCACGTGGTTTTGCCTGCGAGCCTAACTACTCGGTCGGCTACGGCCTCAACTATGTGAGGGCCAGTAAATTGGGGTACATTCCAGCGCCTTAGAAAATGACGGAGAAGAACTATGTCTCCCACCTCTACTGAGTGTCTTAGCTTATTGTATGAGTCTTTCTCATCAGAGTTAATCTCTTTGTTGTCTTGAGGCCCACCCTGGATCCACTGTATCTGGGGAGATATAAAAGAAGCACTAGAAACCAAGGAAGTAATATATGCATACATTTCCTGACCTAGCACATCTGCACTGTTTTAACCAATCCTTCAATGCCCTTGTGGGAGGAACCAAGGGAAGATACATGCACCGTCCTGTCACCACCTTGTGGGGCATTAAATGGTGGTCGGGCCTTGGCTTGTTACACAATTCAAATAGTGCGAAAGGCAAACCGTGAAGCCAGTTCTTCTTTGTGCTCTGCTCAGTTTTGGCAATGCACTCCTTCGGGAGACAATTCAGGCGTTCACACATGCCGTTTGCTTGCGGGTGGTACGCACAGGCAAATTTGTGCTTGATGCCTAGCAAGGCTGTGATGTGCCGGAACAGTTCATTGGCAGAGCGAGGGCTATTGTCAGACCACAGGACCTCACACACGCCCAATCTTGGGAATACCTCCTGGACAGACGTTTTGCTGCTGTTAGTGCATCGGCGTGGGAGCATGGCCCAACCTCTATCTATCTGGAGAATGGGCAAACAACCACTATCATGTAGTGTTAACCTTGACAAACTGGGATCATGTACATGTAATCCATGTGGAGATGCAGAAATGGCCCTACAGGTATGGCTTCTCTCACAACTCTCCCGGTATGACCTGCAGTGAACTGTTGACGGGTCAGCAACTGCTAATGAAATCAGCTACGTGTTCATTCATATTTGGGCAAACCCATGTTTCCCCAATACGTGTAGGCATGACCACTTTCCCTGTGGTATTCTGTTGCCATAAGGCATCTGTTGGAGACATGGAGCATCCTTTCTTTATCCATAGCTCCTTTTCCTCCCGTGGTGCGG
Organism: Ambystoma mexicanum; assembly: GCF_040938575.1. NCBI lineage: Eukaryota > Metazoa > Chordata > Amphibia > Caudata > Ambystomatidae > Ambystoma > Ambystoma mexicanum. The sequence continues at coordinate 411,544,843 of NC_090929.1, forward strand.
CTTCCAGCAATTCCATGATCTGGTTCTCTGGTAGCGCATTGTACGCCTCCCTCATCACCATGTTCCTCACCCCATCCCTGGGCATCAGGTCTCTCTTCCAGTTCCCACAATTTCCCAAAATAGGCTGCACACTTTGCCTCATAGTCTGCTGCTTCAATCCCTCTTGAGATAGGATCTTCCCCTTTTGTGTGGGCCCGACACTTCACTAAGGCCACCGACCTGGCGTATGCAATCGCTTCGATCAATTTGCCTACCAAGAGCGCATGCTGCACTGGGGTCCCGTCTGCCCTCCTGAACCCCCTGATGAGCCACCACGCCAGCCCTGAATGCACTGTTGATGTGACGTAAGCGCTGTAAGAATAAATAGTCACATGCTTCTCTACGCTGTGCTCTAGCGCTAAGAGGAGAGCCACTAGTTCTGCTGAATAATGGGATAGTAGTCTTGCACTCACAACCACCTCACTTGTCCCGTCCTCCTTCAGTCTTACCAGTGCAGTTCCAGTCAGTCTTATCCTGTCAGTTTGATCAATAGTTGATGAACCATCAACGTACAGCACGTCTCCCCCTTCAAGTGCGTCTTCCTCCACCTTACGTGTCTCACTGAACATCTCTGTTCTTTGTTCAGTCCTGTGCATAGTCTCCTGGTTGGAGGTTGTCTGCCAAGATAAGTGCTGGATTAACTGTCTTGCATCTTACTATCTTCAGTCCCAAGTTCGATAGTATCACTTCATACAATGATGCTCTTTGTGTAGTCAGTGTGCTCTTTGGCTTGTGTAGATCACAAAAAGGGTGTGTTCCACGTAAAGGGTGGTTGTGCACCCCATTCTCACTGCTGATAACCTCTCCAATGCAAAGGCTGCTGCAGCCAATGTTTGTTCGCACAGATAATGTCCTCTCATCACTGGGTTAAGCTATCCACTCTAGTAAGAAATTGGTTTATGGCCCCTGCTTGTCTTCTGTGTTAATACCACCCTTGTCACTACACTGTCAGTGTGTGAAAACAGGAAGAACTCTTATTCATTTTTCTTTTTTTGTAGTCTGGGGTCCCTAGCACTGGAACAGTACATATTGCTTGCTTCAGTTCCTCAAAGGCATCAGTCATCTCTGTGGTCCATGTCAGTGTCTTCGTTCCTTTCAGGGCTTCTTTTAGTGCAGTCAATAGGGGCCTTGTATATGTGCTGTATTCGAAAATCCATGCTCTGCAGTAATTGCACAACCAAAAGAACCGTTGCATTTCCCTTACTGTGCTGGCCTGGGATGTGGTGAGTATGAGGGTAACCTGCACTTAACATTCTCCTTGTCCATGTTCTTCCAAGGCACATACTGTGGTCTCGCCCCTCCCCTTTCTAGTAGCGGCATCTGTGAATAGGCTGCTTTTTCTTCTGGTGTCAGTTGGTATAGTCTAATTTGCCAAGGCCCTCTCTCGTCCTCAAGATCTGTGCATACGTCTACTGGTTCTAAATGGGGCACTCGTTTGCTTTCGTCATAAGCCCTAGACAGTTGTCCTCTCGAACAAGCTATCGCTGTTTCCTCCTTCCTCGGTCCTGGAAGATACCGTAGTCTCATGATAAATGTATGGTGCGTTGTGCACACATCGTTCGTCCACTGTGCTTGACTGCTTCAACTGACCTCTCCCTCTCTTTGTCTGTCTGCTCTGCATTCCCATGATGCACTCTCATCCCTTGGTTTGACGCTCTGCTTCAAAAGGTTTGCCTTTGTCCTGGAAGCGCCTGCCCGTTCTCGTGTTCCGCCTTGCTCATAGTGTGTCTTTGGGTTGTGCCTTTTATTCGTGTAAGGAGAGCTAATTGGTATCCGGTGTATGCACTTAGAAATAAGTGCCTTACCTTGCCTGACCCGATTAGCGGGACATGGCCAGTACGTTGTGTGAAAATTAATTTTCTGATGCTTGTTAATCGGCTTAGAATCACATGCTGTGCACATGGTTCCGACATCCAGTGATAACCGCAGAGTATTGCATCTTGTCTTTCAGGGGACCGAAAGGGGACGTCGGCATAGGCGTGTCTGAAACACTATCCCTATCGTGACGTGTGTAGTATCCAAAATCCCTCACGCGCAGAGGTCCCTCAGATTGTTTTTTTCCGCCCAGATAACTGGTCGACCGATAGCGAAGTTCTTCATGAGACATTGTTTATCTTACCGAATTGTCGGTTTAATCCCCGTTAAGTCACTTTGCCTATCAAGAACATCTTCGACGAAGACTACGGGGGAATCATGTACGGCTGTGGGTTCCGGCACCGAAGATCCGGCATTCGGACCTTCACGTGGTCGGGCCTTCTGGCCGGCCTACACAGCAGGGAGAGTGGGCTCGGGGTTTGCCATTCTGCTATGATGTCTTTTTCCTCTTTTCCACTTCTTTCCTTTTTGGTCTGGTCACCCTTCCCTTCTGCTATGGAAAGGACTCCATTTAGATTCTGCCCTGTGTGGAGGGTCAGATATCCGTGGAAAGACGAGCACACTTCGTGTAACGCTTGTCTCCCCCTAGAGCACTAAAGCGGTGTTCGGCGTATAAACTCCTAAACCCTTAAGGAGCGCCGGTTGAAGCGGTGGGCCGCGTACGGAATGTCATGCGTGGAGCCTCCCTCCCCTGCCGCGACACCAGCCGAGAGTAATGGGGGTACATCGGATGACCAAACGTCCAACGCGGACTTTATAGACCTTGAGGCGGACTATTCTAGAGCCGCCACGCCCGTCCCCGACCCTTCCAGGCTCGACTCCGGTCTTGCTACAGGGACCACACCCGGTGACAGGGGCATACAATCGCACCGCACAATCCACACAACCCAAGCGCCCTCCTCGACGACTTAGTCGAAGAAGGCGAAAGCGCCATCGGATCGATCTGATCCGAAGCCTTCCCTGCATCCGCAGCAGCGCATGACGACTGGGCTTAACAAACATAACAAGGGCGCTACTCCCCAAACTACACACGCCGAAGTTTCTGAACAAGAAACTTCGACGGGTTTCAAGGTTTCCAAGGCCCGTGCAGGCCCGAAAACTACGAGTAGGCCTCTACCCGAGAAGCCATCATCAGAGGCGTTGTCTCCCGAGGATTCGATGACTATCAGTAAGAGCATCAATAGGATTGCTAAGGCGGTGGGCCTAGTACCAGTTTCGCCCACAGTTATGGGCCAATCTGCCGAAAGGTTTTCCACGGTTTTGGAAGACGATCCCGAGGACTCTTACGAAGAGAGCCAGGTACCCCTCTCAAGCACCCTGAGGAGATCCTCTCAACGCCTTAGGGCGGAGGACCCAGTTCCTGCTCAGCTGGGTCCATTTGGATCATCCAAGTGGTCCACGGAGCAATTTGAGGGGTATATGGATCGGCTGGAGCAGTTTTTCAGGGCTTCTGATCAACCTCCGCTGAAAAAAGGCTCGGGTAGACCCTAACCCTCAAACACAAGTTGCCCAACACCTAGATGTTCAACACTATGTTGATTATCAAGAAGATGTCCAGAAAGACACATATAGAGACATCTATACAGAAGAAGAGGAGGCTTCTTTTCTGGACAATTATGGGGAAGATCAAGGCGCAACAGACAACTGGGAGGACACCCAGCAGGATGATCACAATTCTGATATCGTTTGCCTCGACTCTCCCCCATCCACATTGGTTCGACAAGCTCCCCCGGTGGATGATCAAATGGCTTTCAACAACATGTTAAAAAAAAAAAAAAGCAGCGGAATTCTTTAAAATTGCCATGCTTGAGGCATTGCCCGAACAGGATTTCGCGGAAAACATTATTAATGACAAGCCTCCGGCAAGCCAGACTATCCCTCTCTTGAGCTCTGTAAAGAGACGGCTGGCCCCTTCCTTACTCACACCCGCTCAGACTAGGGCTGTGAACCCAAGGGTCGAAAAAACTTTTCCGGCCCTCCTCCACCGACCCGCTTTATATCAAAGGGCACGCAATCCCAGACTCGCTGGTGGTGACCAACACTCGCAAGAGAGCAGGGGTTCCCCTTGCCACGGGAGAGTCACCGCCGGACAAGGAGTCCAAAAGGTTGTATGCCTTAGGCAAACGGGTCACTTCGGTGGCTGCTTATACCGCCCGGATTGCCAATAACGCGACGTTACTGGCAAGCTACGTCGACGCCCAATTGAACCTACCCCAGGAAGGCCTTCAGGAGGTTCCGGAACCAACCAGAGCCAAGCTTCTCGCCATTGTCTCGGAGGGCATACTTGCCAATCAAAATGTTGTAAAGAATACCCTGGACTCCGCAGAGACAGCAGGCAGGTCTCTCGCACAGGGTACTCTCCTAAAGAGACATGCGTGGCTGCGCACGTCGGGCTTCAGGCCTGAGACCCAGGCATCCATCATCAACAAACCCTTAGAAGAGGCCAAACTCTTCGGGAAGGCGGTAGACGATGCGTCGGAGACAGCCAAGAAGGAGCACAAGACTATTAAGTTGCTGCACCAGATTTCCCAAAAACCCTCTTCACAGAGGGGCAGCAATTCTCGGCGGTCCTTTCGAGGACAAGCCCGCGCCGCTCAAAATAATTCTGGCACAGGCAACTTCAACTCAAGTCAACCGGCTGCAAGCCCCACTTACTACCCCCAGAGGGGTCAGAAGCGCGGAAAGAATAGAGGCAGAGGCTCCAATTCCAGAGGTGCGTCAACCTTGGGTCAGAAATGACCACCAAGTTCAGGTCCCCTTCCATGTCTCCCCGGTCGGGGGCGATTGACATTTTTCCTCAAGGCATGGGATGGGATAACTTCAGACCAGTGGGTATTAAAGACGGTCGCCCACGGTTACTGCGTGGAATTCGCCCGGCCCCCACAGTTCAGACCGCGAAACATCGACACCTTTCACCGGAACATCTGCAGATCCTGGTCCAAGAGGTGGAGGCGCTGCTGGGAAAGGACGCCATAGAAGCATTCCCGATTCTTCAGGTAAACGAGGGTATCTATTCAATATACTTCCTTGTACCCAAAAAGGATCTCACCATGCGTCCTGTTCTAGAACTGCGCCCAGCGAACAAGTTCATAAAGCCCCAGACAGAAGTTTTGCATGGTAACACTGCAAGAGGTGATCCCATGGCTAAAACAAGGGGACTTCATGACAACATTGGATATGAAAGATGCATACTTTCATATTTCAATGCTGCCAGCGCACAGAAAATTCCTAAGGTTCGTGATTCAGGACAAACGCTAACAGTTCAATGTACTCCCCATAGCCTCGGCGCCAAGGGTGTTTACCAAGGTCCTGGCAGTGGCAGCAGCACACCTGGGCAGACTTTCAGTTCCAGTTTACCCTTACCTTGACGATTGGCTCATCACGGGGGACTCGTTCGACGTTTGTTTTTTCGAACCCCAAAAGACATTAGACTTACTGTTCAGCCTGGGATTTTCTATCAACGAAAAGAAATCCAGCTTCGTCCCCAGCCAAGTAAAACAGTTCCTGGGGGCTCTAATTCGTACGGAAGATGGTCTAGTCTTCCCTTCCAGCGAGAGGGTTCAGAACATGCTCTCTCAAGTTCCTCAGTATGTAGCCAGTAGGGAGGTGACGGTACGCAAAGCTATGCGTTTGCTAGGGATGATGGCGTCATGCATATACTTGGTCCTACACGCGCGGCTGGGCATGCTTCCCATGCAAGAGTGGCTCAACAGCCAGTGGTGTCAGGCCAGCGGACAATGGGAAGATCTGTTAGTTGTCTCGCCAGCCCTCGTTCTCTCTCTGCAGTGGTGGTCGAGGGAGAACCTCTTGAAGGGGAAAACCTTCACCACCCCTGCAGTGGAAGCCACTCTCACGACAGACGCATCTCTCACAGGGTGGGGGGCTCACCTGCTTCAACAGACAGCGCACAGAGTGTGGTCCCCTCGGGTAGCATCCAACCATATAAACCTACTGGAGCTACTGGCAGTGTTCAAAGCATTGAAAGCCTTTCAGGAGCAACTTCAAGGGAAGACGGTGCTGGTCCTAACCGACAGCACAACAGCAATGTATTACCTGAACAAACAGGGGGGCACTCACTCTCTAGGGCTATCCAAGCTGTCCCAAAACATCTGGATATGGGCTCTCAAACACAAGATGTTTCTTATATCCCAACATGTTCCAGGGGAACTCAATCTTCTGGCAGACGTACTCAGCAGATATTTTCCTCTGCCAGAAGAATACGAATGGCGTCTGCACGAAGACATTGTATCAAACGTCTTTGCAGAATGGGGGTTTCCAGAGATCGACCTGTTCGCTACTCAGGAGAACGCCCAATGCCCAGATTACACCTCCAGGTACCCCCAGAACTGATCCAAGGGGAACGGTCTCTGGATAACTTGGTCGGGGAAATTTGTTTACGCTTTTCCCCCCCGACTCCCCTTCTGAAAAAGATAGTGCACGAGATGCACCAGGAACCAGTCACCATGATTCTGGTGGCTCCCATGTGGGCCCGTCAACCCTGGTTCGCGCACCTGATGGACATGTCCCTCTCCCTACCAGTCAAGCTGCCCTGCCCGTACAACATGTTGTCTCAGGATAGGGGGGAGACTCTGCACCCATGCCCACAAACTTTGAACTTAGCATCCTGGCTCCTGATGTCATAGAGTTTGGACATCTGCAACTCCCTCAAAGATGCATGGACATACTGAGGGAGGCAAGAAAGCCTAACACACGTTTTTGCTATGCCAGCAAATGGAAACGTTTTGTCATCTGGTGCACTTCCAAAGGCGTCAATCCCTCCGATTGCTCGCCTTCACACATTGTGTTATATCTAACCCATCTGTTGGACTCCTGGTTAGTCTTCAATTCCTTAAAGGATCACCTAGCGGCGTTGTCAGCCTACACCACGTCACAGCAAAGGGTGTCATGGTGGAAAATACCTGTGATTAAAGCCTTTATGGAAGGGGTTAAAAGAATGTATCCCCCCATCACTCACCCAGCCCCTGGGTGGGATCTAAATGTGGTTTTAACTAGGCTCATGGGACCCCCTTTTGAGCCTATGCATAAAGCTAGTCTGAAAGACCTGACCTACAAGACAGCCTTTCTAGTAGCTATCACTTCTATCAGAAGAGTTAGCGAACTACAGGCCCTCTCAGTCTTGGACCCCTTTGTTACAGTCCACAAAGATAAGATAGTTCTGCGCACTCATCCCAGATTTGCTCCGAAATTTATTTCGGAGTTCCATGTGGACCAGTCAATCGAACTACCCACGTTCTTCCAGAGACCTACTAACATGGCCGAAAGAAGCCTTCACACACTAGATGTGCGCAGGGCAGTCATGTTCTACATGGATAGAACTAAACAACTGAGGAAAACTAAACAATTCTTTGTTTCAGTGGCAGCTGGTAGAGAAGGGGACCCTGTCTCTAAATCAGCAATATCAAGGTGGATTGTCAAATGCATCACACTATGTTACACTCTTGCAAAGAGAGAACTGCCCTTCAAGCCTAGAGCACATTCTACTCGAGGCACTGGGGCATCCATAGCATTCATTGCAAATGTTCCCCCAGAGTCCATTTGCAAAGCGGCAACCTGGAGTTCTGTACATACCTTTACAAAACACTATTGCCTAGACACTCAATCTAGGTCTGATTCTCAGGTGGGGCAAGCAGTACTAAGACATCTTTTTTTCTACTGTTCCTTCTCACAACCCACCCCCAACTCCGGGTACTGCCCGCTAGTCTATGCACAGCATGTGATTCTAAGCAGATTAACAAGCATCAGAAGACATGCATTACTTACCGTAAAAGCATTTCTGATGATTGTATCTGCTTAGATTCACATGCGCCCTCCCTGCCTCCCCGCTCGGGGTGGAAGGAACATAGACTCCTTACTACTTTCTCTCTTCATGTACTCGCTCACTATAGCCTTGGGCTCCCTAATGGCAGAAAAAATACAATCGAAGGGACCTCGGCGCGTGAGGGATTTTGGGTACTACACACGTCACAATAGGGATAGTGTTTCAGACACGCCTATGCCGACGTCCCCTTTAGGTCCCCCGAAAGACAAGATGGAATACTCCGCGGTTACCACTGGATGTCGGACCATATGCAGAGCATGTGAATCTAAGCAGATACAATCATCAGAAATGCTTTTACGGTAAGTAATGCATGTCTTACTCTAGTCACCCTCTTCCTCTGCCCAGTGTTTGCATAAAAAGGGAGGGCGGGGAGTTGGGACCTCTGAGCATCTAAAAACAAAGCATGGATTGGAGAAACAAAAAAGGGGGGAATACTGCGTCTCACCATCGGCTGTGTCACCCCCACGCCCAGAAGACCCCTCACCCAGGATCTGGATCCAAAGGCAATGGCAGCATGTGAATCTAAGCAGATACAAGCATCAGAAATACGATTGTGAGTAATGTATCTTATATATTGGATAGCTCGGGGACAACGCACCTTTGGGAACAAGAGGGTGTAGTGCAACATGGATTCATTTCTAGTGCTTAGAAGCTGGAGGAGGCTAGCATTAAGCAAGATATACAGGACCAAAGAAAATAGTAAAATCAGCCTTTTCTAGGGGTGATGCCGTGGAGCTGCTGCTGTTTAAATGTGTAAACAGAAAAAACCCTGCAGTTACAGTGACCTGCAATACATCATCCCCTCTATCTCCCATCTAACAAAAGAACAACAAAAGCCGTGGGTTACTTACCAAATATGCAAAACAGAAAGGTGATTGCTGGAAGGTTTCAAATCATTCATAACCACTGGCACAGCTCTGGGCAACCCTCCCGACCATTGTTTTTGTGGTTGGACTTGTGTTGGTCAGTTGCTGTTTTTACAGTCTGTGGCCAGACACTTGGCAGGCACTGGATGCCTGCTCTTTGGGTTTTAGAGCTCTTTGAGATGGTCTGTTTACAGTTTAGCCCGAGTGATGTACTTAACTATTGTACATCACTCGGGCTAAACAGTAAACAGAGCATCTCAAAGAGCTCTAAACCCCAAAGCGGTTGTGTAGGACGTCCATGTACATTTACAGTAATTTGGTAACATGGGCCTATACACTGATATTAACGCTACATATGGTATTCTTGTGTGAAATGTATATCATATCAGTGATATCGTAACCCTATCTTTCTTAGTGTACTAAGTAACAATGTTATGTGATGCCACTTCATGTTTTATCAAGGGGTGAAAGGTCATGTGCAATCACTTCTCATGATGTCATTTGAGGCTGGGTCAAATGGCATCACTTCATGTGATGTCAGAAGGGTCATTTGATTTCACTTCCGCTACTCCTGGCATTTTGGTGAATTAATGTTACTGAGCATACAATACCATTTGTTGCAATTTGGGAAGCTATCTTCTTTCAGCAGAGTGTTGCATCCAATGTCTATTGTTCAGAATGAGTAGTAAAGTACACACTAAGGGCCTCATCACGAGTTGGGAGGTAGCCCTTAAATGCAGAGTTAACGCTATTACCACCACATTTGAGGGTCTGCCCAAACATGAGTATAGCAGCATTTTCCCCCCAGCTTCAAGCTGGGGGTAAATGCGCTGGAAAAATGACGATTTTTAGTGAAATTACTGTGCAGTAATGCTAGCGGCAGTAATTGTGCCGAAAATTCTCCATTGAGTCCAACAAACCCAATGGGGAATAGGGAATTAAGTTTAATGCCCATCCCATAACGCAAACACAGTTGGGCAGTATCCCAGTCGGGATACCACCCAACTCGTTATGAGGCCCTAAGTGTCGTCACGTGGTTGATGAACTTTCAAGGGTGGTAACTCCCACATTTCAGTAATTGTTTGCGTATGTTCATTCTGTGGTATGATGTTAATCTATAACCAAGCTAAGTAAGTAGCCCCCATAGTGAGGAAGTATGTCCTTGCAGGCAATGGAAGCACATCAACCATGGACAGAAAGTGCATTTAATGTCTATACTGAAGACTGGTTCATGCAACACTACTAAAGGGTAAGGTACGCCTTAGTACTTCGCAGGCAGTAGCAGGCAGATGTTTTAACATTCCGGGTTTGTGACAACATTCTAACATAGCGATAGTCTTTTTCATTCATGTAAGGTTATGAGAATCTCCTAATGAACATGCACGTTCAACTTGGAATAGTCCACTTGGGAAGTTCTTCAAATTTAATAGAATCAAATGTTTGGTTTAGAAGCACGGGGGAGACCAAAAGAAAATACAATTCATGCATGTGACCGGATCTGTAACGCAGCGTTTTGTTCAATCTGAAATGGTCAAATACTGCTTTTGTGTAAAGAAAGGTGATTAGATTAGTCATGTCATACAGTATTAATAGAAAGGTTCTTGATGTTTGTAGGGGATTTGCAGATGTATTAAAACAAATTGGAATGGGTTGGAGGTCCTAATGTTTGTTCATGTTCGGTTTATTTAGCAGGCCCCCAAACTGATATAAAGTGTCCTCTTTAAAATATTGTAAAATGAAACCGAAATGTGCTTAGATTGCTTATTATCCAGTGCAGGGGAAACTAGGACTGGCAGTTTGGACAAAATCTTCTCATTATAGGGCAGGGTTTTACTGTTTGGTACATGCTTGCCCAGGCTTGCACAGTGCTATAAAGCCATTTACTGGTTCTATGTGATATTTCTGCATTTTAAAGGCCGAACACAACAAAGACCAATTTTTATTTTTTTATTTTTTGTTGCCGTCTTTGTGTGGCCTTTAAAATACCAAAATATCACTCCCACCCCCCCCCCCCCCCCCCCGACCCACCTTTCGGAAGGCAATCCTGTCCTCGCCCCCACCCCTCCTGCTGGTGACCCTGTAAATCGGGGGTTTAACCCCCCCCCAAGCCTCCCATTTCTTCACCACCACCCCTTCCCAATCCCAACACAGACCTACTCCCCAAATACTCACACACAGCAAACATACTTACCTCCATCGATGCGCCTTTCCTCTCCTGCCGCTGCTCGTCGGCCCCTGGCGCACTCATGTGCGGCAGGGTTATGACAGTTCGATTTAGAAAGATCGCCCGTTGCGGTCACAAAGCGGTCTTTCTAAATCTTATCTTTTTTTCTCTATTTTTTATAAAGTGCGTTTTTCACTTGATACCCTTTTACATGCACAAAATAAAAAATAATCCATTCCATGGTCCGTCCTATTTTAATTTCATATCTTAATTGAAAAAGTTGGAATGCTACATGGAGCATGTTTCATAATGGTTCAAAAGCATACAATTGAGCCTCTCAATTGCAATTTAGTAATTGGAATGTTCTCCTTTTATTAGCAAAAACCTCTGCCTGTAATGAAATAGCAGTCATTTTTGTGTCCTCCTTTTGGGAGTGTGAGATCAGAAGGTAAAGGGATTTTTTGGAATGGTATAGGCCCACAGGCGAAGAGTAGGTTCTCATCCTAACTAATACAATCTGTTTGTTGCCTGTGAAGCATGAAAGTTCAGTATTTATTGAACTGGAATATTTTTGGTGGAGGACTTAACCCAGAATTTATGGATGGGATAGAGATACTACCAACATGTTGTCATTTAATTAATTCAAGACTCTTGTACCTTCTCATTGGTAGACCCGATTGGCGAGGAGTGGGAGGAAGAGGAAGGAGGATTCAACTATGCCATTGATCTTGTGAAGCACATCCGCTGCGAGTTTGATGACTATTTTGACATCTGTGTTGCTGGTAAGAGAAACGTTCCAACGGCGGTGATGCCACAGTGAGTAGTTGTGTGCAGACCGGAAGTCATTTCTACAGAGTTGATCTTGGTACCCTAATCTTCTGAGAATCTGCCTTCTCTTTCTCTCTTGACCTCCCTCTCTTACTCTGTCTCTAGGTTACCCCAAAGGACATCCAGAGGCAGCAAGCTATGAGGAAGACCTGCTGCACCTGAAGGAGAAGGTGGATGCTGGGGCTGACTTTGTCATTACACAGCTCTTTTTCAGATCCGAAATGTTCCTCAAGTTCTTGAAGGATTGTCGAGCCATTGGCATCACCTGCCCAATATTACCGGGGATCTTCCCCATACAGGTGTGTTTTTAAAAAGGATATGCAGCAACTGTTACTATGATTATGCAAGAAGCAGTTAATTCAGAAGGCCATAGTGAAGGGTTAGCTGACTTGGAAGTGTAGGAGAAATAAATAGTGGTCTCCTAGCCTTCAGGACGATGGTGACTTTTATAGTCAAAATGACCTCTTAGGTAGCCATGTGTTCTTCTATGACAAACTAAAAGAGTTGGCATTTTTTTGCCCTTTCCCCCCATGTGGTGCCTTTCCTCCAGCTTCCTCTCGGTCATCAGGTGAAGGATCAATGCCTAAAGATATCCTGTTAATTCTTTACAGGCGAGTAATTTCACAGTGTCTGTCACTAATAATCTTCTTCTTTGAGACAGGGTTACCACTCTTTGCGTCAGTTGGTAAAACTTTCCAAACTGGAAGTGCCAGACGAGATTAAAGAGGTGATTGAACCGATAAAAGACAATGATGCTGCCATCCGAAACTACGGGATAGACTTGGCTGTGGGGATGTGCCGGGAGATCCTTGATAGTGGTTTGGTGCATGGGCTACACTTCTATACCCTTAACCGAGAAGTGGCCACGATGGATGTGTTGCGACGTCTGGGGCTCTGGAAGGAGGATCCGAGGTAAGTGGCAATCCTTCTCGGTCTGTGAGACATGGGTTTGGTCCCACAAAGGGGAGGAGCGTAAAACCAGTGTTGTCCTGCAGAGGGCAAGCAGTCTCCTGTTGTCGCTCTAAGCCTCACCTTTTAATGTATTCTCCCACAGGCGCCCCCTCCCATGGGCAGTCAGCGCCCACCCAAAGAGGAGGGTGGAAGATGTGCGCCCCATCTTTTGGGCTTCCAGGCCTAAGAGTTATATTTACCGTACACAGGAGTGGGACGAGTTTCCCAATGGCCGATGGTAAGTGATGTATCTTTTACTATTTTGTGAGGTCATGTCTGTTGTATTTTGACCATAAAACACTACTTTGAAGCTGCCCAGTTGGAATACCTTGAACAAATACAATCATAGAATTCAAAGCTAGTAATAGGGTGCAGTCTCCTGGATTATCTCTGTGCAAATACTTGCCAAGGTCTAGCCACAGAATGTAGTTTGTTTATTTTATTTATATAGCGCACCTGACCCAGAGGTATCTGGGCGCTTTAAAGTACAGTTACATGAATAAGTTAGTTGAATTCAACCAGGTTACTGGCATGCACCAGATGCTTGTGCCAAGGATCAGTTTGTTCCCAGCTGGGAGTGTGACGTATAGTAATTGGTAACTTCACCTCTTCTGTGTTTGAAATTTTGGAGAGCATAATTATTTCAGTAAAACAAAGGCAAGTTTATTTTTACCAATTTGTTTCATTCGTGTTTTTGTTATTTGTTTTTTGTTTTTTATTTAACTGGAAAGTCTGACTTGAAAGTAACTTTCAAATGTTTACATCTCTTTTGATAAAGATTTTCCCAACTCTCATGAGGACACCCATGTTGCTTAAACATGATCTAAAAAACGTGCAGTATTATATTAAGGCAATAATTACACGATCACTTTAACAGCATCATTTTTCCCAAAGATTACTTAGTTTAAAAATACATTTTTGGTTTTGAAATCTCTTACGGCAATTGGGGAGCTACCCAGAGGATCCAGGAGGTCCTACCTAGAGCACCGCAAATCGAATGTTTCAGGAAATGCATACTCTAAATTTTGGTCCATATTTATATATGTTAAGTTATGCTTAAAATAACTCCTGAATGAGTCCTTATGTGCATTCGCAAACAAACCTGGTATCGCAGAGATGTGTCTGTACGTTGGCCGGGTGAATCAAAAGTAGTTCATAGTAGTTGGTGGTGTCAAGCTAACCAGGCTTGAGCTAAGTAGCACATAGCTTCTAAAAATTCCAACCCCTTCATGTGAGTTTCCTGCCTTAATTTGGCTTGTTTAAATGCTATTCCTGAATACCCCTGCCAAAGGGGCTTGCAGGTAGAGATGTGCCCACAAAGCCAAAAGGGAGAAAAGAGCATAAGAAGCAGGAGTGCAAGGACTCCTGCAGACAAGAAAGGATGGGCAGCAAAGGCAGTGAACAGAAAAGGGCAGGGAGTATAAGTAAAACAAACACATTAGTTCCCCCATTCTGTGTACACCCCAAGAGGGAAAGAGTTTCCCACAGAAGCTGGGAAACGCCAGCCTTCTGAGCAGGTTACTATTACAGGGTCACACTCTGAATGCTCATGGAAAGGAGCAGCAGCAGTGGGTGTCTGTGTCTGAACCGTAAGGCATGAACAAGGTAACAGTGCTCACAAGACTGAAGCCTGTACAGGTCCAGCAGGAACTGAACAATGACTGCCTTCTGAAACGGGAACCAGCACATCGTTTACAATGACACAAGGTACAATACTGAAACACAACAAAGGAAAGGGGCAGAGATTGCCTTCTGGAAACTCAGCAGCCAAACTCTGAACAAAGGAATGACACAATGCACAGGTTAGGACAAGAACCGGAAGAAAGAAAAAAAAGCAAGAAAACTAGAATCTAAGTTCAGGGGAAAATGAGACTGGAAACTGTAGACTGGTAACGAAGAACAGTAACTCTGGAGTGGGATAACCAGGGTAGGACTGAAGACGTATAACAGGAAGCTAAAGTCAGGTAACACGGGCAATGAGCACAGAACAAGGAACTGCAGACAGGGAGCAAGATAATTAGTGTTAGAGAGCAAGAGGCTGCAGACAGGGAACAGAGGAATGCAAGCAAGGGAGCAGGGCTGCAGTGTAGGAAGCACATAGGTGCAGGTCAAAAGGCAGGGGAGTGAAGGCAGAGTAGCAGGGATGCAAGGCAGGGAGCACAGGGCTCTGGAACAGGAGCAGGATCTGCAAACAGGACACGGCAGAAATCCAAAGATCAAAGCAACAAAGGGCTCAAAGCGAGCTCAATGCAAGAGACTTGTGCTCCTGCAGACAACTGCTTAAATACTGACCCGCCTTTTGTTGGAAGCAAGCTAATTAGCAGCACCTGGAGCAGCACACCTGAAGGTAATTGGCCTTCTCCCTCTCTGGTCCTGGGAAAGTGACAGCAGCACTGATCTCTAAGGTTTCTGGTGGATTGTAGTTCTAAGACTGCTGCATAGGAATAGCCAGGGAATGGGAAGTGCCACAAAATGCATTATGGGACATGTAGTTTGTGAAATTAAATAAGGAAGTTCCACAGTCTTGCAAGTGGAAAGTAAAGACAAAAATATGAATAGGTATTGTCCTGGAAGGTTTTGGTGATGATTGAGTACCACAAGATGCCAGTTGATGCTCCAGTGGCACAGTCGTGACAACACCAACTTTAAGTTTTACATCCTGAAGGAAATGCAGTCCGCAAATGTAAATGATGAATCTTCAAAAAAGTTGCTTAGTTGCCGCGGTCTTCCTCGTGTGTGGTTTTTTTTCATTAATGACTCCAAAGTCCAAAGCGGGTCATACACAGTCCTCTATTGAGGAAAGGTGGTCTTTGAAATTCCATCCTGGGCGTAGTTTCTGACCAAAAGCTTGAGGAGGCCAGTAGTAATTTGAAGCAACCCAGGAATAAGTGCAAGAATTGTTTCCATTTTCATAGGTAGGAGTGGCCCATAATTGTTTGAAAATGTTTATACGCAACACACCATGTGTGGATCTGTTTTGATTATATGAAACATGGTTTTCTTCATGACATAAGAGGCTCCCCAGCAAGTGCTTCCTTCTCTTCAGTCTTCGAGAAAGTAATTGATGGAAGTTCGGGAGATTGGGTTGGGTAGACTCTCTGGGGGAGACAGTCACCCGTTCTGTGATGGGACCCCAGGAGGTAGTAAATGGGGCATTCCCTGGTGCTTCCATAACCCTCCCAAGGAACCTAGCATACAGCTGCCTACTGCAGTAGGGAATGGGAAACCAGTAGCTGTGTTAAAAATGTCATATGAATTCCCACAGTCAGCTGAAGACCTTCTCCTCAAACCTTTCAGGCAGATCACTGGCTCAGACAGTAGCCATAACGGTTCTACCTGACATGAACAGTAGCAAATGCCCAATGACTTGCAGTCGAGGAGGCTATACTCACAAGGGTAGGAGGTGGGCACATTTACCTACTGTATGAAAGGCATCCATTCTCCACTAGCTGGGTGGAGTAAGAGGACTGCATTCATGAGAACCGGTGCTGCCAGGACATGGGGGGAGGGGTGGGTGTGTGTAGGGGTGTGTGTGAGAATTGATGTGCATGATTGATTCAGAGAGTGATTCGACAGGGAACATTTGTAGTTGGAGGAGAGGGAGAAAGAGGAGGATGTAGTACAATTAGTGAAGAGGTTGGAGGAGGAGAGAGCCTGCAGTAAAAGGTTGGAGTTGGGGGAGAGAGGGTGACACAGCAGAGAAGATGACCCCATCGTTGAATAGTTCGGGGAGGATAGAGCAAAGCATCAAAAAGTCCCAATCATTATAGGATAGTGCTAGCAGTGGAAAGGTTGTCCCAACATTTGCAGGGGGTCCTTGACTAGATCCTAGCCACAGTTTCATAGGATCCAGGCTTTCTGGTGGGAGGCAAAACCCTTGACTGGAAGTTGGAAGGGGGAATACAATTCACTGCAGCCTTATATTCTCCCTTATTTATATTTAATACTGCTCTTTTGCCAAAGCGCCATTACAATTTTTTAAAAAAACACAAAACGCTACAGTCAATGATGGTATGAGAGGCAAATGCAGAGGACAGCGATAAAAGATGAGATTTTAAGTGAGTGCGAAAATGACGTTAGATAGTGTGAATGCATCCTGAAGCAAGACAGACAACAGGCTTAAAATTAAAACAAAAGTTATTTATTAACTTAAATGTCCGTATGGTTAAAGGCCTAACCTGCCCTATGCTAAGGTGGGATGGAAAGTCTGAGTCAAAGAGTTCAACTTAAGTCTGTCTGTGTCCAAAGCTATGCTTGCCCTCACAACTAATGCTAAACATTGTGTAGGGATAGCAAAGTAAAAATAACTAGTGTTCAACATAAGGTAGTTCTGAGCTGCTTCCAGCTCGCAAGTTCATCTTCTGCTCCCTTCCCCAAGTACAAGAAAGATTCACAAAAGTCTTAGAATTACCTTTCTTCCACTTGAGGTAATACTGTTCCACACCATTCTAAGGGTACCCTTCCCCAAGTTTCAAGCAACACAGTTCAAAGGAAAATGGTCTTGAAGCTTTGCCCCAAAATAACAGGTGTAATGGCTCACATCTCAGGGCTCCCTTCCCCAAGACTTCAACTCTGCCAGTTATAGTTATTTCATTCTTTCAAACAAAAAGGTTAACATAACTTAAGGCCAGCTTGACCATATTTGTGTATTGCCTCGTCCATTCACTGGCAGTGCCCCTTCTTAGTATTATTCCACAATGTCTTTTTGGATCTCGCAGTTCAGGGCTCACTTGTCTAGGCGCAGTTGTCGGAAAACGGGTAGCGCAACCAGGATCCATCTCCTTGTGGCCTCTTGGCTTTCCATATATTTACACTTCTTTGGCTTCTACTTGGTGTGCCCTTGGCTCTGCCAGAGTATCTCACACCTCTTGCCAGTCTTTAGCCTTGCCGCACTGCAATTGTCCATCAAGCTCACTTTGTGGTGGTCTTACTTCTGTCCCACATTTTTTGGTACTCTTTCATATTGATGTAGTTTCTTAGATGTTATTAGTTGGGCACTTTGGCAGTCTTGTATCATTTGCTTTGCCCATAAACCTTCACTTTAATGTTATGATATGCAATGTGCTCAATGGTTAAGTTTCATTCAGTTTGTTGTTTAATAAATGTTCAATATGCTCAATTTCAAATTCCCATTTGGTTCGGTATTCAAGGTGCATCTAGCAACGTTAATGGTAAGTTTTTCTTTAGTTCTGTATTGTATTACTGCTTTTCCACCCGTTAGGAATGAACCGAACCCTTGGCTGCCAAGTGCCTCTACTGACACTCTCCGGTCTGCAGCGATGTTCCCTGGTGGCTCCCACTTGCAGGTTGGCAGGCCTGCTGGTACGAGTCCTGCTTGCATTCAGGGGCTTGTCTCTGCCCCACTGAGAGCTCTGCTGCCTCTAACTGGTCACAGACAGTGTCCCACTCCCTCTGATGCTTCTGCAGCATGTGTCTCATCGCAGGTGCTCCTGCACACTGTATTTCGGGCCGGTGTCCTGGCTATCCCACAGGTCCCACCACGGCAGCCTCTTCCAAACATGGGTCTCCCGTTGGTGTCCTTCCCGTAGGTCTCCCTATCTCTTTCTCTCTTTGCTGCACATTCTGTCTGCTTTTATACACCTATAACCTTTTAACAGGTTGCAGGTGTGTACATCCAGTTGGATTCGCCTGACCATGATTAAGAGGACATGCCTCACCTTCATTACACTTTATAGGCACCTTTCGCGTCCCAGTATTGAAGTGGTGACATGGTCTAGTGTGCATTACTCTGTCTCCTCTTCCTCGTCTCAGTACTCTCAAGTTTCATATGTGGGGAAATTATGGGAGATGTCTTATAGTAGCCCATAAAGGATGGAGGAGGGTTAGGTGGGTTGTCAATGGGGGGGAAAAGGAGGATACCATATCTCGCCCTAGGGCACCCCACTCCATTCCTCACGGGCCCTCTACCCAGGTGATCCTCCCTCGCTTCTCCACCCGAGGGTCAGGATCCAAAAGTGATGGCCTTTCCCTGGCCACCCGCGCAGAGGATCCAAGGGGAGTAGGAGTGAGAATACCCTCATGTTTATCACAGTAGGGTAAGGACGAATTGAAAGTGGGAGAGAATTTGGTTCCATGTGATGTTACCGAAATGTATTTCACCTGATGAAATATGACCACAAAAAATATCAATGTTTTAATTCATTTTTTTTATTGGGGCCCCAACACCCCACCTTTAAACTCTTTACCCCCACCCCATAAATATTTATTTTTCGGTAATATTTCATTAGTTATTTACATTTCGGTAACATCACTGGATACTAGAGAATTCCAGTGGAATGGAGCAAGAAGAGAAAAAGTGAAAAAACAAGAAGATGGTTTGGGGACAACTACACGATAAGTGGACTGGGAACTCTGGGTACGAGCTGGTGAATAAAAAGAAATGAGAAGCAAGGTAAGGGGGAGCAAGACCATGGAGACAATTTGAAACAATAGAAAGAAAATGAAACAAAAGACGGGACTCAAAGGAAACAGTGGTAGCCTGTTAGGGAGAATTCTCAGAAATGTGCAAATTTCTCTCTACCTTAGAGACCCCCAGCACTTTTGCTGGACTCTAGGACTTTTTCCATTTCTAACCTGGAGAGAGTGAGACCTTTTTCCCACTCGTTCGTACTTTAATGTAATTTAATTAGAGGGGATTGGGTCGTCCGACGTATTCCATATGTATGACAGTAATCACCACAGATGTGTTATTTCGGAAAATCTTTCGGCATCTCCGTCCTGCGTCGATGATGTTGATACGCTGTCCTCGAGGGCCTCCATCGAGCCGACATCACCGGATGTTATAAGTAGGACGCATGACGCCCATAGCCTCAGTTCCGTTTTTTCCACAAACTTGTTTGCTTCAGAGATCTGGGCGCGCCTCGATTCTACTGAATCCTGTTCTTTCGGTTCTTCGAACCTGTTTCTTCATTGAATATTGTATGATGTCTTTGGCTTCTTCCACCTGGCGGCCTGGGTTTAAGAAGTGTGTGCAGGTCCAAGATGTCGTTGACGGACACGCACGACGCTTGCCTCTGGTGCATCGGGGAGGACCATGATACGGATGACTTTGTCGACTGCCAATCGCTCACATCGAAGGCTTTGCGGGAGCGTAAGAAGAAGCTGTCAGTCGGTAAGGTGGCAAGGCCCTGGAAGTCGCGTTCCACTGGTCTTTAGACGGATGATTCGAGGGGCTACTCTCCGCATCGTCGTCGTGAGTCCGGGGGTTCTCGATCTGGGAGTCAGTCCCGCCATTCCTCTGTCTCTTCGAGGCACTCGGGGAAGCGCCGTCACAGGTCGCCTTCCCCGTCCTCGTCCGAGGACTCGCCCGTCGGCGGGTTGCTTGTCCCAACAAGCATTCCACTCCTGAGGAATGGGATGTCCGCGCCGTCTGAGGACGCGGCCGTGGCTGTGCTAGAGACACCGCTCGTCCGCCTTTGGGCTCGAGCAGTCGTCGTAACCACCGGGCGCCTTCGAGGTCCCGGTCGGACAAGTATGGTCGCTCTAGGCATGCCCGTTCCAGGTCCCAGTCCTCGACGCCTTCGAGACCGCGAGAACCTGTGAAGTCTTCGAAGAAGACATCGACGCCATTGGCGCCCAGGCTGTCGAGAAACACGCTCGGGGCTCCACCCTCGAGGCCTGTGTCGACGCCACTGAAGCTGTCGGCGCTGCGCTCAATGCCGATTCCGTCGACTCCTTTCGAAGCGGCTTTGTCGGGGGTACCCTGTGGCACGGTGAAACCCCCAGAAAGGCTCTGGCCAAGGCTAAACATGCCTTTGTTCCTTTTTCTGTACCCTCTTTCCAGCCTTTGGATTATATTTCTGAGGTGGATGACTGGTCTGAGGAAGGTGAGGTTCCTGCAGAGGTTCCTGATGGCCTCCTTTCTGGTCATAGCCAACTTGAGGACCTGCGCCAGCCGTTGCACGACGCCAGTGGGCTGGACAACTCTCCGGAGGTGGAGTTTGGTAGGCCCGAGCCTGGCATGCATGCCGACTCCTCTTACCGGCGCCTGATGTCGAGGGTCATGGATTACCTGGGGTTGTCTGCCCCCCCTTGGGATTTTCAGCAGGATTATCTGACTGATATCCTCGACCAAGGTCCACCAACTAACCCGGTACTGCCATTCCATATGGCCTTGCAGAGAAGGATGGCTGCGACTTGGACTTCTCTGGAGAGTCTCCTGGCAGTGAGCAAGTCCTTGCCGAAGAAATATCGCCCAGCCAGTGGCGACCCCTGCTACTTGACCACGCACCCCACTCCGGAGAGTTTGGTGGTGCAGGCGGCTACGGCCCCTGCATAGCAGGCGTCGTACCCTACCATCCCTCCTGATAGGGACAACAAACGTTTTGACGGCTGGGCGAAGAAGGTTTTTTCTTCTGGGGGTATGGCGCTTCAGGCTGCCAACTCCGTTTGTGCCTTGTCTCGTTTCACGCACACTCTGTGGAACTGTATCTCCTTAGCGGCTGATCATATTCCCGAAGGGGAGGAGCGGGATGGTTTTCTTGCTATCGTGCAGGATGGCAAAGACGCCACGTGTGAGTTTGTTCAGTCGGGTCTGGACATGGTTGATTGCGTCAGTCGGTCCATGGCGGCGAGCACCGTAATACGCAGGTTTGCGTGGTTGCGGAAGTCAGGGTTTGCTCCTGATGTGCAAGCTCGGCTCCTCAACATGCCCTTTGATGGTGAACATCTTTTTGGCAGCAAGGCTGACGAGAGCCTTGAGAGGTTGCAGACCTCCAAAGCTGCAGCGAAGTCGTTGGGCGCTGCAGTTCGCCAACCTCTGCCTTTTCGTCCTATGGAGGGGAGGTTCCTTTCGATATTACTCGTGCTTTAGTAAATCGAGAGGAGCTGCTAGTCAAAGGGGTCACCGTAGGGGTGCCAGAGGTGGAAAACAGGGTACTCGAGGTGCAAAGGCCGCTCGGGCAGTTTCCTCTTTGCCCTCAGACACTGCCGCAGCCGCTTCAGCTCAGTCATGAGGCCATGTCCCTTGGTTCGCCGGTTGGGGGAAGACTGGTGCAGCATTTTGTGGCATTACTTCAGATGTGTGGGTTCTGGAGATCATAGCCCACAGCTACTGTCTTCCTTTCCGGCAGGGGCCTCACGACAATCCACCAGGGAATCTCTTTGTAGAGTCCGGATCCGCTCCTTGCGCAGGAAATTCAATCCCTGCTGGAGAAAGGCGCCATAGAACTGGTGCCTGTAGCGGAGAGGAACAAGGGATGGTATTCCCCTTATTTTTTGATTTCGAAGAAAGACGGGGGGATTGAGACCCATCATGGACTTGCGCGGTTTTAACAAACTCCTCAGGAAGGACAAGTTCAAGATGGTTACTCTTTCTCAAGTCCTCCAGGCCCTTCAACTTCAGGACTGGTTGGTGTCTCTCGACCTCAACGATGCTTATTTTCATGTGCCGATCCATCCAATGCACAAGAAATACCTGAGGTTCGCGGTTGGCGACTCGCACTTTCACTTTCGGGTCCTGCCGTTCGGATTGACCTCCGCCCGAGGGTCTTCACCAAGCTCAGGCTGGTGGTGGCAGCTTATCTCAGGAAAGGGGGGGGATTCGAGTCTACCCCTACCTAGACGATTGGTTGACCAGGGCGCGCTCACCCGAGCAGGTCCTGGATCATCTGTCCGTCACCTGCCACTCCCTTCACAAGCTGGGCTTCTCCCTCAACTTAAAGAAGTCCCACTTGATGCCAACACAGTGGCTCCAGTACATCGGAGCAGTGCTCGACACGTCCCTGGGGCAGTGTTTCCCTCCCCAGGTGAGGGCTCTTGTCATTCAGCGGATGGTGCACAAGTTTCAACTTGCCCAGACGCTCCCGGGTTCGAGTTCTTGAGGTTGTTCGGCCTCATGGCATCCTGCTTTCTTCTGGTCTCAGAGGCCAGGTTACGGATGAGATCTCTGCAATGGGCCCTCAAGCTCCAGTGGTCATAGTCCTCTGGCAGGATGTCAGACCCCGTTCAGGTGCCGCCCTTGGTCACCCAGGACCTTCTGTGGTGGGCGGTCGAAGGCAATCTGATGAGGGGGGATCCATATTGGCTGCCCTAGCCGGAGGTGACGATCGTGACGGACGCATCCCTCACGGGATGGGGAGCTCATGCCAACGAGTTGACAGTCACAGGTCGTTGGTCTCCGCCGGCTGACTGTGCGAGGGAAGAATGTCCTGATTCTGACGGACAACACAGTGGCCATGCGCTACCTCAACAAAAAGGGGGAGGGGCAGGATCACTTCCTCTGTGCCGGGAGGCGATGCAGCTCGGGTTCTGGGCCATCCAGCAGGAAGGTTCGATCTCTGCAGTTCATTTGGCCGGAGACGAAAACGAGTCGGCGGACGCTCTGAGCAGGCAGAGTGCGATCTCTCACGAGTGGGAGATTCTCCTGGAAATTTTCGTCCTTTGGGGGACCCCTCAAGTGGATCACTTCGCCTCCGGTGTCAACCGGAAGTGCGAAAGGTTCTGCTCATGGGAATTTCCTCCAAAAGGAGCCTTAAGAGACGCGTTCCTGGTGGAGTGGTCCTTCCCACTGCTATACGCGTTTCCCCCAGTCCCTGAGATCCCGCAAGTGCTGCGGAGGCTACGGAGGTTCAGTTCCCGGATGATCCTCATTGCTCCGGCATGGGCCCGGAGGACGTGGTACCCGGACCTTCTCGACTTGTCCATCTGCCCTCCACGTCGTCTTCCCTAATGAGATGATCTGCTCTCACGGGAGGGGGGGTCAGGTTCTCCATCCAGAGGTCAAGTACCTTAACCTTCACGCTTGGCTTCTGAAAGGTTGAGGTACAAGGATTGGGACCTCCCTGAAGACGTGATGGAGGGTTTGCTTTCGGCCAGACGGCCGGCGACTAAGTCCCTGTAACGTTGCCGTTGGAGAAAGTTCTGCGATTGGAGCAGGGTTTAGAATGTGGATCCTTTTTCGTGTGACATTCCTGTGGTTCTGTCTTTTTTTGCTTTCGTTGGCCCACAGGGGCCTGCAAGTGGGCACTGTTAAAGGTTACCTGTCTATATTTAAGAGCTCGTCTGATGCATGTTCCTATTTCAAAATTCCTTTAATTTCTCAGTTTCTCAAAGGACTCACTAATTTGTTTCCGCCGTCACCTTTCCAGGTCCCTGGTTGGGATTTGAACTCTGTTCCGAAATTCCTTATGGATGCTCTGTTTGAGCCTTTACATTCTTGTCCTTTGAGGCTGTTAACCCTTAAAACTGTGTTTTTAGTAGAGTTTGTCCTTCCTTTCTTCCGAAGGTGGTGCCGGAATTTCATTTAAGCCAGAAGGTTGTTCTTCCGGCATTTTATCCTCCTCCACATCCTGGTAAGGAAGAGGAGAGGCTCCATAGGTTGGATCCTAGGAGAGCTTTAAGTTTCTACATTTCACGCATGTCCAGGGTCAGAGTGGACGATCAGCTCTTTATTGGTTACGCTGGAAGGCGTTTGGGACAAGCTGTGACTAAGCAGACTTTGTCTAGATGGATTATCTTGGCAACTTCTGAATGTTACCGCTTGGCGGGTGAGGACCCTCCGGTAGGCTTACGGGCCCATTCTCCTAGGGGTATGGCTTCCTCTACTGCCCTGCAGTGAAACCCGCCTCTGGCTCCAGCTTGTCTGGTGGGGGTAGGAAGTGTGGGAGATGCCGAAACTCCCTGTGCTTAGTCTCCTAGGAGACAGGAATGCACTCCGGGGTGATTGGCCGGCTGGCTGTCCGGCAAGGACAGCCACCCTGCTGGGTGACAGCCATGCTGGAAAGAATGGGAGAAACCTGCATAAAAGGCGAGGCTTTGTGGCTTGGAAGGCAGAGCCGACCACTGAACGAAGGAATCCGAAGAAGAACTTGAAGACGACGACGCCTGCTGCAACTCCTGGACCGTTGGTTTGCCTGGTGAAGCCCTGTTGCTGTGCTGAAGCTCCAAATTCGTATCGACAGAGAAGCCCTGCAAGGACTTCTCCACTTGAGTTGGTGGGACCAATCAACTCCAAAGTAAGCCTCCTGGACATCCTTCTCCGAGCTGGTTGACTTTCCATTGCAGTCGCTTTTAAGTTGGCCAAAAGCTCCAGGAAGATCCGCTGGGCTCCCAGGAAGCAGGACTGGCCGTGCCTGAGCCCCCTCAACAGTGTGCTGGACCCCAGAGGCAAGGAAGGCCCACCTCAGCAGGCAAGAACCGCAGTGTTGCTGTTTGCGGTAGACACGAGGAGCTGAAACACCAATGTGGCACTTGTTTGAAGTTTGCCAGTTGCCATCGGTGACCGTCCCGTTGTAGTGCAGGAGTCCCCAGAAGTACTCCCTCTTGTCCCCACGACTGAGGCCCAGGAACAACAGGATCTGCAGGAACAAAAGTCATCCGCTGCATTTTTCTTCAACCTAAAGGTACTGTAAAGTCTGAGAGAACTTTCCTAGATTTGCTTCTACTTCACAAGTCTCCCGGCTTGTGGCCCTACATTTGATTAATCTTGTTCACTAAAAACCTCTAAAACATTGTGCAAAGGCTTTTATTCACCTGCAAGAAGTGCTTCAGCCACATGGACTTTTGGGCATTGACATTGGCTTAGCTTGGTTCTCTGAATGACTCTTCTCTCCTCTGTTATACATTCAGGGGGCGGGGGGTCCAAAAGTATTTGCCTGCTAAAATAATATTTGTTATCTCTTGCTTGTTCTAATAACTTCTGAATGCAACAGTAATATATTGATGTCCACAGTGTCCTATATATTTAAATCACCTGAGAGTAGGGGAAGTGTCTGTGTTCCATTGGTCTTTACTGATTCTAAGAAACCTAAGATTGTGTATTTCAGAAGTGTGTTAAACTGTTGCTTTTATATTGCTCCCTTCTAAAGAAGGCTTGTTTAAATGACTGGTAAATAAATGAATAATTGTTTTATCAAGAAACCTTGAGTATGTGTTCATTTGAAAACTTGTCACTGTGAATCTCTGTGTAACTCCACTACTGCTCACATTGACCCCTCTTGAGATAAGCCTGGTTGCTAGGCCATACTACCAACCTGTGTAGTTCAAACTTATACCAAAGGTTGGGTCACTATTGCCAGGAGGCTGAGGTTGTTGTAGTGCACTCAAAGGGTACTACCCCAAATCATTACCTAACACACCTGTAGAAAGAGGAGATGAAATAGAGGATCAGGACTGGGATGGGAGAGTCTGAAATGTAAACGGTTGACAGAATTATAGATATAACAGAGGGGGGCAAGAAGAGTAGCAGGAAGACCAATGGAGAGAGAAGTAATCAATGCGAGAAAAGGAAGGTTAAAGCAAAGATTCGAAGTTTGGTAGCATGAAAGGAAAGAAAAAGGCGAGCACGACGAAGATTAAAGGGGAGAAAGTGACCGTTACGAGCAATAAGAGATACGAGGAGAGTAAGAAGGGAAAGGATCAAAGACAGCCCCTAAGTTCCGAGCATAAGGTGAAAAGGGGAGCTGGTGGGAAGAGGGGGGGGCGGAAGAAGAGAGGAAGGAGGAGAAAAAGGAGGTAGGGAAGAAAAACTCAGTTTTTGATGGATTGAGATGAGGAAAGTGAGAGGCCATCCACGACTGGACAGAAGAGAGACGAGCAGAAACAGAGAAGAAAATGTGCGAGTCGCCAGAAAATAAATGACAGGAGAGATTGAACGAAGAGATGAGAGGATAGCCTTGGGGAATCCCATAAAGAAGAAGACTGTGCGTAAGAGAGAACTGACCCGCCCAAGACAGAGTAAGAGCGACCAGAAAGATAGGATTTAAACCAAGCAGGCGAGAATCAGAAATACTCATGGACAAAACAGTATATATCAAAGTAGGTTGATTCAGCAGCAGAGCAGTCAAGTAAAATTAAAGTGGAAGAAAGTTTATTGCGTCGAGCGTAAAGAATACAATCAGAAATGGGCAACTGAGCAGTTTTAGGCCCACTCACTCGACCAAATCTGGATTGAAGCAGAGGAAGGAGAGAATGAAGATGGAGCTGAGACAAAATTTGCGAGTAAATAATCTGCTCCAGAAGTTTAGAAAGGAAGCAGTGAAATAGAAGTTAGCAGGGAGAGATGGATCAAGTGAGGATTTTTGAAGGATAGGACTGACAGTTGCATATTTGTAGTAATCAGTAACGATAGAAGAAGAAAGATGAATAAGAATACTAAATTAAGAAAGAATCTGTGGATAGACTAGAAGGATGAATGTGGATGGAATGGGATCAGAAGGAGAAGCAGGGTGAACACGAGTAAGGAAGTGAGCAGTGTCTGAGTCCGTACGTGGAAAAAGACTGAGGCGGAGGGAGAAGGGGATGAAGAAAGAGAACAGGGGGAGTGGAAGATGAAGATGGAAAAGAAGCACGAAGATTAGAGACTTTAGTAGGGAAGCAGTCAGCAAGATCGGAGGCAGAGATGGTGGAGGAATGCGAAGGGTCCGCGGACGAGGAAAAGCAATAAGGAGTTGATATAAAAGGTGTGAATGGTGGGACAGAGAAAGAGTCAACAAAGAGAAATATATTGCTTTTTTGCTCTCAAAAAGAAGAGTCATAAAAAGAGTGAACAGTAGAGAATAGCATAACCCCAAGAAGGGATTGAGACTTTTTACACCGGCGTTCGAGTTTCCGGAGGGAGGAACGGAGGGCAAGAAGAGGAGTATGCCAGGGGCATAGAGGTTGGCATGAAGGAGTGAAAGGGGACACGCATGATAAAGTCCAAAGTCGAAGTAAGAGTGGTTTGGAGAGCAGCAAGAGCAGAATCAATAGATGGTGAAGGAGACTAGGGAGAGAAGTCGTCAAAGTAGACAGAAAGGAAGATGAGTCAAAAGAACGAATATCGCAACATAGAAAAGATTTAGTAGAAGGAGGCAATGAGGGATGCGGAATGATAACAGAAAAAGAGTGGAGAAAGTGGTCAGAAGAGTAGATGGGATGAGAGGAGACGGAGCATTACAAGGAATGGAAGAAAAGATGAGATCAAGAGAAGATCTTGAGGAATGAGACGGAGGTCAGTTGAGAGCGGAGAAATTATAAGAATCCAGAAGTGGAAGAGTGTGGGAGGAGGAGAGAAAAGGCTGTCACAGGTCTTACAACCCAGTGGATATCCACAACATGTGCTGGGCTCATGGCTGAAAGGAGCAGTAGAGCCAGGGCAGGCTCCTAAGAAAAGTCATAAACCACATTATTCCTCCAGTGGTCATTAACAAAGCTGGACGCGGGGACCCTAAAACAATCGCTGAGTCTGTGATTGTTGGAAATAGCATCCACCCTTGGAGTGAAAATTGTGATATGCCATAGAACTGTGGGTCCTAGTCTAAAGTAGTACATTCTTAACACAGACTTGATTTATCCTATTCCCTCACACTTTGTTTGGTTTAAACAAAGTCTTTCTTAGTAATAGCTATTCTCCAGCCTTCTTCTTTTTGTCAAAGGTGTTGAATCGTATACAGAGGTTTTAGGTATTCTTTGATTCCCCAAGACTTCTGAAAACATGCCAAGTCTTTCTCTGATTGCAGTCCTCTTTAAAGTGGGGCCCCATGCCTTGTTTGGCTTCCTCAGTTTTGGTGCCACTCAATCCTTTGTTGGATCGAGATGCTGGCCAAGCAACACCGCTCCTATGGAGCCCTTGCTCAGTGATGCCTTTCTGCTCACCTAGCATTGGTCATTCAAATGCAATCTCTTTTGTTGCTACCCTCTTCCACTGCTGCTCCATGGCTACCACCGCCTGTGGTGTCTTTTGTCACTCTGGCACTGGGCCTTTGTGTGGTGCCATGGCTTGGGTTGTGTTATGTGCCTTTGACATTGGTCCCCGAGTTTGATCCTATCGTAATTGGGGGAGGGGTCAGAGGGAGGGAGTGCTACCCATGTTCTTCTTTATTTCCAAAGAAATCAAGTTCAAGGAATCTTTTTTTCCAAGTAACTTATCGGATCAGATGAAGTTGAGTTGCCTCCTTTTAATCTTCCTTTTGCTGTTGGTAATTATAAAAGATTAGGGTAAAACTTATTGTTTTGCAATTTGATACAAATATAGGGCTTTAATTGGGTCTTCAAAATGGTAGTGGGATGAAAACACTTTAAGAGCTTTCCTGTATGATCATTTCTGTGGCCTCAGATGAGGCAGCTTCTTTGTACTTGGTTGTCTGCAAAGGAGCTAAATCCCTAGATATCAAAATTACTACAACATAGTAACAGGCACACACATTAACAGACATTTTGGACACACATGCTATGACCAGTGTGTCCTTACCTCTCTTTGTGACATGCTTTCTTAAGCTCTTGCAGTCAATATGAATGTATCTAGAAAGTACAAACCAGCTCTGAGTGAGCATTTAAAGTGCTAACCGCCCTCAGGAAAGCTTAGTGCTCGTAAATGGCATGTTTAAGCGCAATGTCATTTCTACCACAGATCCAGATATAGAAGCAATAACACTTTGAATGGGCTAGCCCTCTAAGCCGCTAATGTTTTGTGTATCTTGTTCACATTCTCCTATGCTCTCCAGGAGGCATCTGCATTTTTTATAACTCTCAAAAACAGATTGTAGAAGGGTTCCCTTGAGTAGGCTCACAAAATATCCATTGGTTTCAACAATAAGAAATCTATCTGGCGTTGTTTCCTTGTGAACTTGGTTGGGCCTTGATCGTCAATTGTGGATACTGGAAAAGAGCCATTCGAATGGATTGTGTCCTCCTCCTCATCTTGTGATATTCGTATTCGCCAGCTTCGCTGCTTCGGAAAGTGTATTTCGGCAGAGGGCGCTGTGCACGATGTCGTGGCGTCGATGTTCCGCGACGGGCCCCGTACCGTGTCGACGCACCGTCAGTATAAATAGCTCGTGCCGCGGCTGCTGGCTGCAGTTCCGTTTTTCCGATTGCTTCGCTCTCGAAAACGGCGCGCTTTGAAATTTTCTGTCAGAAAATGTCATCTTCATCTACTCCTTCTACACCCAAAACTGTGTTCAAGAAATGTATCAACTGTGGTTCGAAGATGTTGATAACGGATCCTCACCGCATTTGTCTTTGGTGCCTAGGTTCAGATCATCGAACCAGCGACTGTGGCTCCTGTCAGTCGATGACGGAGAAGGCCCTTCGTGAGAGGAAAGGTAAACTGGCAGTGGGGAGGGATGCTTCTAAGGCCTCTTCGAAGGCCGCATCAAAAAGACAAAAAATCGTCCGATTCGAAAGAATTGGAGCGTCACAAAAAACACTCCGAGATCCCGATCTCGTAGTAGATTGAGGCGCTCTTCATCTTACTCTTCTAAAAGAGTTAAAAGGAGACATAGATCTCCCTCATCCCCATCCGATACATCGACCAAATTGGTACGATGCCCGACGAAGTCGGATTTCCTAAGAAAATGGGAAGATTTTAGAAAAAAGATGATGGAGATCTTTGAGAATGCGGCCTCGACCCCCCTCAAAGATACCTCAGAAGAGCCAGACCCCCGTCGCTCCATCGGACGACACAGGGAAGGCAGGAACTACTGCAGTAAAACCCAAGTAGTATGGGTGAAACTCGTAAGACTCGAGTTGTAGCCAAGTCGTCGAGGAACCCTCGAGAGTAGAGTTTTTCCCCGACACTGCATAAAAAACAGAAGTTGTCGAAAACATCCGCAACTTCGTCGGCGCCGACAGCTTCGACATCGCAACCTAAAGCGTCTTCGACGCCTTTGTCGAAGACTCCATCGGTGTCGTCGAAGATTCCTTCAGTACCTTCGAAGGATCCTTTCATTCCCACTCATGAACAAGACAGGAGATTTACGTCATTGCCAAAATCAGACTTTTTTAAGTCTATGTCTTCGATATTTGAAGAAAGTGGCTCTGAAGATGAGGAGGTTTCCCCTTTTGAAGTGCAATATGGCACTAGACAGGTTCCAGAGGAATTAATAGACCCAAAATCTAAAATGAGACCTGTGCGACACTCTTCACTCTGCTAGTGGCATTGATAAGTCACCTGAGCTAGAGTTTGCAAGATCTGGCCCTGCAGCACATGCAGTTTCAGGGTACAGGAGTTTAATGAACAGAGTGGTGGAATATATGGGTTGGGGTAGAGCCTCACCCACCTTTGATCAGGATGGCATGACGGAAATTCTAGATCGGGGCCCCCAGAAGGATCCGGTTCTCCCTTTCCATAGGGCACTTCAGAGAACAGTAGAAAAGAACTGGGAAGCTCCTGACAACATTGCTGCAGTAAACAGTAATTCTCCTAAGAAGTATATAACTTCTACTTCTGATCCTGAGTATTTG
This sequence comes from Ambystoma mexicanum, assembly GCF_040938575.1. NCBI lineage: Eukaryota > Metazoa > Chordata > Amphibia > Caudata > Ambystomatidae > Ambystoma > Ambystoma mexicanum. The sequence goes on from NC_090929.1 coordinate 411,575,588, forward strand.
ACCAGACATCCCACTCCAGAAAGTCTGGTTATTCAGGCTGCTACTACTTCAAGACAGACTGCATATCCAACCATCCCTCCGGATAGAGAGGGTAAGAAGGTAGATGCTTGGGCCCGCAAAGTTTTTACTTCAGATAGCATGGCCTTAAAATCAACTGTCACCTGTACCCTGGCCAGGTTCACACATACCGTGTGGGCCTGCATTTCGGCGGTGGCTGAACATATTCCGGAACGTGAGGAAAGGGAAGGCTTCCTGAATATTGTCAAAGGCGGGAAGGAGGCAATGGGGGAATGTCTCCAGTCTGGACTGGACACTGCTGAAAGTATCAGCAGGTCCATGGCTTCAAGCACAGTGCTACGCAAATTTGCGTGGTTGAGGGTTTGCAACAGATGTGCAGGCCAGACTTCTCAACATGCCCTTTGATGGCTTGAGGCTGTTGGTAGTAAGGCTGATGAAAGCCTAGACAGACCTCAAAAGCGGCAGCTAAATCCCTTAGTGCCTCCATGTGACAGCCTCAGAAACCCTATTCGGGCTCATCTTCCTGGATGGGTCGTCCTTTTCGATACTACTCCTTTTTTTTGGTAGAGGAAGAGGACATGCCTTTCAAAGAGGCAAAAGAAACAGTAGCTCAAGGTTACTGTCTTCCCTGCCTCAGGATCATCCACCGGGAGCCAACTCTGCCAAAATTCCAGACCCGCTCCTGTTGCAGGAAATGTTAACCCTGCTAGAGAAAGGTGCAATCAAACATGTACCTGTACCGGAGAGGAACAAGGGTTGGTACTCCCCCCTTATTTTCTCATCCCAAAGAAGGATTGAGGATTGAGACCCATCTTGGACTTGAGATACTTGAACAAGTATCTCAGGAAGGACAAGTTCAAGATGGTAACCCTTTCTCAGATCCTTCAGGCTCTCCAACTCCAAGACTGGTTGGTATCATTGGACCTTCAGGATACTTACTTTCATGTGCCAATCCATCACAGGCACAGAAAGTACCTGAGGTTCGCAGTTGGCGGTTCTCACTATCAGTTTCTGGTTCTGCTGTTTGGACCGACCTCCGCTCCAAGGGTTTTCACCAAGCTGATGGCGGTGGTGGCAGCGAGTCTCAGGAAAGTGGGGATTCACGTCTACCCCTACCTGGACGATTGGTTGATCGGAGCACGTTCTCCCAAACAAGCTCAAAAACATCTGTCGATCACCTGTCACTTCCTTCACAACTTGGGCTTCTCCCTCAATTTCAAGAAGTCCCACATGATACCATCCCAAAAACTCCAGTTTATCAGAGCAGTTTTGGACACTTCCTCGGGCAAAGCCTCACCTCCCGAGATGAGAGCTCTCTACATTCTGCAGATGGTAACAAAATTCCAAAATGCCCAACATATGCCGGCCTTTGATTTTCTGAGGTTGCTCGGCCTCATGGCATCCTGCATCCTTCTGGTGCCAGAGGCCAGATTGAGAAGAAGATCCCTTCTGTGGGCCCTCAGAACTCAATGGTCCCAGTTCTCGGGGAGCATGTCGGATCTTCTACAAGTCCCGAGTGCAGTTGCTCAGAATCTACTATGGTGGGCTTGCAACAACAACATCCTCAAGGGAGAATCTTTTTGGCAACCATGGCCGGAGATAACAGTAGTAACGGATGCCTCACTCACGGGGTGGTGAGCCCATACCAACGATCTGACAATCAGTGGTCGTTGCTCTCCATCGGAGTCCAAACTACACATCAACCTATTTGAGCTGAGAGCAATCAGACTAGTGCTGAAAGCTTTCCTGCCCTCTGTACAGGGAAAGAATGTCCTGATATTGACGGACAACACGGTGGCCATGTACTACCTCAACAAGAGAGGAGGCGTAGGGTCACTACCACTGTGCAGCGAGGCATTGCAGCTCTGGTTCTGATCAATATGAGAAGAAATCTCTCTATCGGCAGTTCACCTAGCCGGAGAGCAGAACACAGCGGCAGACACTCTGAGCAGGCAGAGCACAGTCTCCCACGAGTGGGAGTTAGCTCAGGAAGTCCTTCTGAAGATCTTTGCCCTTTGGGGAACCCCTCAAGTGGATCTTTTCGCGACCACGGTAAACCGGAAGTGCGATCAGTACTGCTCAAGGGAATTTCCTCTGAGAGGAGCTCTAGGAGACGCGTTCGTGGTGGACTGGAAGTTTCCACTTCTGTACGCGTTTACTCCTGTCCCCGTGATTCCTCAAGTAATCGGGAGGTTGAGAAAGTTCAGGAAAACCATGATCCTGATTTGCCGGGAGGACGGACCTTCTGGACATGTCCATCTGCGCTCCAATACGTCTTCCACAAAGAGAGGATCTTCTCTCACAAGAGGAAGGTCGGGTTCTCCATCCAGAGGTCAAGACACTCAACCTTCACGCTTGGTTTCTGAGAGGTTGAGATACAAGGATTTGGATCTTCCGGATGACGTAATGGAGATTTTGCTTTTGGTCAGAAGGCCAGCAACAAAATATTTGTACCGGTGTCGTCAGAACAAATTCAGTAACTGGTGCAAGGATGTGGACCCTTTTCAATGTGGCACCCCAATGGTGCTCTCTTTCCTACTGCATCTAGCCAATCTGGGGCTCCAGATCGGAACAATTAAAGGATATCTTGCTGTGCTGTCCATTTTCAAGCGCTCCTCGGAAGAGGTTTCCTACTTCAGAATTCCATTAATCATTCAATTTCTGAAAGGGCTTACTAATGTATACCTTCCAGTACCGTTTCATGTCACAATTTGGGATTTAAATCTAGTACTTAAGTTTCTAACTTGTATACCATTTGAGCCTCTACACTCCTGTCCCTTGAGGCTTCTAACACTAAAGACTGTTTTTCTTGTAGCATTAACATCAGCCCGCAGGGTTGGTGAACTACAGGCTCTCTCATGTAAACCCCCATATACTACGTTTTACAAGGACAAGGTAGTTCTTAAAGTTAAACCATCTTTTTTACCAAAAGTAGTTTCTGACTTCCATTTGTCACAAAATCATTTTACCAACATTCTATCCTCCGCCTCATTTGGGCAAAGAAGAGGAGAGGCTACATAGACTGGACCCCAAAAGGGCCCTCAGTTTTTACATTTCAAGAATGCCAAAATTGCATCAAGGTGAACTTTTTGTGGGTTATACAGGGTATAAATTGGGATTAGCGGTGACAAAACAGACTATATCCCACTGGATCATTATCGCTATAATTGAGTGCTACAGATTGGCGGGAAAAGACCCACCGGATGGACTTCGAGCCCATTCCACTAGGGTGATGGCTACTTCTGGGGCTCTGAAGCGGGGAGGTCCTGCAGCAGATATTTGTTCAGCTACAACATGGGCATCAATGCATACCTTCATCAAGCATTATTGCTTGGATACCTCCTCCTCCAATGAGGGTTTATTTGCCAAGGCGGTACTTCATTCTGTCCATGAGAACAATAACTAGTACTCCCACCTCCAAAATGACCACTGCTATGGGAGTCTATTACAAGAGGAGGAATACGTGGGAGGACACAATCCATTCGAAGGACAAGTTACTTAGCAACTATAACGTTCTTTCGACTGGATGTTCCTCCCACATATTCCTCATCGACCCTCCCATCCTACCCCGCAGTACAGTTTGCGTTTCTTAAACTTTCCTCTCACGAAGAGTCCATCAGTCACTAGGCATGCCTGGGTGTTCGTCGAATATTTCCTCAAAAAAACAGAACTAAAGCCAACGGGCGCGGCACAAGCTATTTATACTGACAGTGACGTTGACACAGTACGGAGCCCGTCGAGGGACATCGACTCCACGACATTGTGCACAGCGACCTCTGCCGAAAAAAAGAAATTCCGAAGCAGCGAAGCTGGCGAATACGAATATCACAAGATGAGGAATGCGTGGAAGGAACAACCAGTCGAAAGAACGTTACAGTTGGTAAGTAACCTGTTCTTCTGTCCTAACCTGCTGCAAGATATATTGGACATAGACTGTGGACCTATTTGGAGGAACCTTTGGTTTGCAGACCGTGGTCTTGGAAGAAATAAAGGTTACACATACAACCACCTCCTAGAGTTGGGGCTGATGGAATTAGCTCTAGGTTTCTCCTTTAACCTTTTCAGCGGAGAAGAGCGCAAATGTATGTGGACAACACCACAAATTTGTCTTTAGAAATCCCCACAGTCACGTTTTTTTTAAAGTGTTGAGAGGGTAGTACCCCTGGTCTTAACTGATTCCTATTTACTCAGGCCTTCTGCTCTCCCTATATCTTAATGGTTTTGAATTTCATGTGAAAGTGTGCTGTTTCTGGACATTCTATGGGAATGAATGTTGCATCCATTTGTGGGCGGGCGCCAGCCCTACATGTATGAGGTCCTAAATTGCCATTGCTTATTCCGGTCTTTCCACCTATTCGTACCCTCGATGTAGCATTTAGGCTTAAAACCTCCTAATTTTGTCTGCTTCATAACATTTGTCACTCCTTTAGGTGTGTGCTCATTTTTCGAAGGATAATACCTCCAGAAGCTCCCTCATTAAGGTGCCATTTCACAACCGGTTTAAAGAAATGTATCTTCGAATGGATTGTGTCCTCCCACGTATTCCTCATCTTGTGATAAATCGTTATCTCCAGCTTCGCTGCTTCGGAAAAAAAAATTCTCGGCAGAGATCGCTGTGCTCGAGGTCGTGGCGTCGATTGTCCCTCGACATACTCCGTACTCTGTCGACGTCACCGATGGTATAAGTAGCTCGAGCCGCGCCCGTTGCTTCAGTTCTGTTTTTCCGATCGCTTTGCTATCGAGAACGGCGCGCTTCTATTTTCTGTGAAGAAAAAGTCATCATCTTAGACACCTTTGACACCCAGAACTGGGTTTAAAAAGTGTGCAGATTGTGGGTAAAAGATGTCGATTACCGATCCCCACCGGATTTGTCTCTGGTGTCTCGGTTCCAGTCACCAAACCGACGGCGGCTCCTGCCAATCGATGACCGAAAAAGCTCTTCGTGAGAGGAGAGGTAAACTGTCGGTGGGGAGGGAGGCCTCAAAAAAGGTTTAGTCAAAAAAACATAAGAAAGCGGACGATTCTAAGGGATCGGATCCCCATAGGCACTCTAAGAGATCTCGATCTAGAAGTAGATCGAGACATTCTTCTTCGTCGTCATCGAAAAAAATTAAGAGGAGACATAGATCTCCCTCATCATCTTCGTCTTCAGAGTCGACCGAAGAAATTCGTTGTCCAACTAAATCGGATTCTCCCAGTAAGTGGGAAGAATTACGCAAAAAGATGATGGAGGTTTTCGAGAATGCGGCCTCGACCCCCTGGAAAGAACCTTGAAAAAGCCATACCCCTAAGGTCGCTCCATTGGACGACAAAGGGAAGTCCAAGGCTACTATGGCTAAGACCAGTAGCGTCGAGGAATACAAGAACCTCGAGTCGACGTAAAACCGTTGAAGAAACTTCGAGAGTCGAGCACCTCTCCAGTGCCGGCCAAGAAACACAAATCGTCGACGACTTCGTCGACGCCCTCGACGTCGATATTTTCGACGCCAAAACCACATGCGTCATCAACGCCATTATCGAAGTCATCTTCGAAAAGTTCGAAGACTCGAAGACACCCCCGAAAACTTTGAGGGATTTTCCATTTCCTTCGAAGCAGATGGAAGGAACAAGTTACTTACCTGTAACTGTTGTTCTCCAGCATGGGTCTGGCATGGATTCACATGCTCATGAATATTCCCCGTCGTCAGGCTGGGAATCCTCGGTAAAGAAAAAACCAGTATCAGTTTCGTTTCTGATCTGTCTTTCGTAGTAATAACCAATCACTGGTCTCTGCGTCATACTGACCACAGCCAATGACTGCCCTCTACCTAAGCACCGCCTCTGGCAGCCATCTTCAGATTTGGAAGCACGTGAAGTGGCAGTATGACCAAGTGAAGAGCCGCAGAGGGGTAGGCGGGAGGGTTCGCATGTGAATCCATGCCAGACCCATGCTGGAGAACAACAGTTACAGGTAAGTAACTTGTTCCTTTCCCCAGCATGGGGTCTGGCATGGATTCACATGCTCATGAATAAAGAATACATAGCAGTACACACATGCACAACCACGGGAGGTGGCAAAGGCTCAACATTAAGCATCACATCAACTCAACATTAAGCATCTTACCTCCTCACCAGGCTCACCTCAGGCGAACAGGTTGCGCAGCACTGCTTGGCCGACCCTGGACTCCTCCCTGGAATCCCGGTCGACGCAGTAGAATTTCGTGAAGGTGTGCGTCGACCTCCACGTAGCAGCCCTGCATATGTCCAGCAGGGGCACACCAGATAGGAACGCCGTGGTAGCTGCGATCGCTCTGGTGGAATGGGCTCTCGGACGGCCAGGCAGCGGTCGGTTTGCCAACCGGTGACAGTACATGATACAGCCGGAGAGCCATCTGGAGATGGAAGCCTTCGAGAGAGCCTTCCCCTGATTGACAGGTCCAAAGTTCACAAAGAGTTGTGACGTCTTCCGAAAACCCTTCGTGCGGTCCACGTAGAACTTCAGCGCTCTAGCTACATCCAGCGAGTGCAAAGTCCTCTCAGCCGGCGACGAAGGCGACGGGAAGAACACAGGTAACACCAAGGGTTCGTTGAGATGGAAGTTCGACGGTACCTTGGGCATGAAGGAGGGGTGCGTCCTGAGCACTACCCTCGTGTCGTGGAAAGTCAAGTACGGGGCCTTGCAGGAAAGGGCCTGGATCTCTCCCACTCGTCGTGCGGAGGTGATGGCCACAAGAAAAGCTGTTTTCCACGATAGAAACTTCAACGGGGCCGAGTGCAGAGGCTCGAACGGAGGTCCCATGAGCTTGGTCAGCACCACGTTGAGCTCCCACGCCGGGGCCGGAGCCTTCACCGGCGGGAACGATCTGAACAGTCCCTTCATGAACTCTTTCACCAGACGATGAGACCACAAGGACGTCCGCCCCGTGGTTCTGGTGTATCGGGAGATCGCAGCAAGATGAATCTTGATGGACGCGTGTGCCAGACCAGCCTTGGCCAGCGTCAGCAGGTACGGCAGTACTTGGGGAGCCGTAATCCGTAGAGGGTTAATCTTCTGTGCGTGGCACCAGACCGAGAACCTCTTCCATTTGTGTCCGTAGCATTTAAGAGTCGAGGACGCCCTGGCCTTTGCAAGAACCTCTCTGCAATCGGCCGGTATGTCGTATCCTCCAAACTCTAGCGCTGCAGGAGCCAGGCCTGCAAGTTCAGCGACTTCGGGTCGTGGTGGAGGATGGCGCCTCCTACCCTGGAGAGTAGATCCGCGTCCGCCGGCAGCTTGATCGGCGGGGACGCTGACAAGTCCAGAAGGTCCGGGAACCATATCTGCCTCGGCCACGCAGGTGCGACGAGGATCATCCTGCACCGTGACCTCTTGAGCTGGTTGACGAGCCGGATTAGCAGAGGCAATGGAGGGAACGCGTAGAGGAACAGGCCCTCCCAGGGGAACGAGAAAGCATCGCCCATGCTCCTCGTCTGGGGAAACCTGCTGGCGAACCTCCGGCACTTGGTGTTCGTCCCCGTCGCGAACAGGTCGATCTGGGGTGTGCCCCACCGTCGGAAGAGGCGATCCACCAGATCCTGCCGTAGTTCCCACTCGTGGCACGAGCGTAGCTCCCTGCTGAGTGAGTCGGCGATGGTGTTTTTTATCCCTGCCAGATGAAACGGCACCAGAAAAATCCCTTGGGCGACGGCCCAATGCCACAGGTCCTGAGCCTCCTTGGACAGCGCTGGGGACCTGGTTCCGCCCTGTTTCCTGATGTAAAACATGGTGGTGGTGTTGTCGGTGAAGATCCTCACCACCTTGCCCTTGAGGGACGGAAGGAAGGACCTGAGGGCCCAAAACACTGCACGGAGCTCCAGGACGTTGATATGCAGGGACTTCTCCGTCGGGAGCCATAGTCCCCTTGCGTGCAGATTTTCGGTGTGCGCTCCCCACCCTTCCAGGGAGGCATCCGTGGTCACAGTCTCCTGGTGGGCTGGGGTCTGGAAGTCCATGCCCGCCGTCAGATGCGCGCGGGTGCCCCACCACCGTATCGCTCGTCGGAAACTCTCGTCGAGCTTGATCCTTTCCTCGAAGCTGCCCGTCGTCTGGATCCAGCGCGCATCCAGGAATTCTTGCAACGGGCGCATCCGGAGCCTGCACATGGGAATGAGGTAGATGCAGGAAGACATCATCCCGAGGAGGGACTTGATGGACCTCACTTTGGCCGCGTCGGCCACCAACATCCGTTGCACCTTGCCCAAGATGGTCCTGGTCCTCTCCTCCGACGGGGAGGCCAGAAGAGACACTGTGTCGAGCCTCGCTCCCAGAAACAGTGCGACTTGCGCGGGCACCAGGTGGGATTTGGCGTAGTTCACGGAGAATCCCAGGTCCGTGAGGAGTTGGACGGTCCTTGCCGTGTGGACCACGGCGAGCTCCCTCGTCTTGGCGCGGATGAGCCAGTCGTCCAGGTAGGGGTAGACGTGAATCCCCTCGCGGCGCAGCTGCGCCGCCACCGGTGCGAGGCACTTGGTGAATACCCTGGGTGCCGACCGTAGTCCGAAGGGAAGGGCTTTGAACTGGTAATGACGCCCTTGGACCACGAACCTGAGGAATTTTCGGTGCCCCTTTAGGATGGGAATGTGGAAGTAGGCATCCTCCAAATCCAACGACGATAGGAAGTCTCCTTCCTCCAGCTGACCCAGGACGTGCTGGAGGGTGACCATCCGGAACTTCTGCGCCTTGATGAACTTGTTCAGACGTCGCAGGTCTAGAATGGGGCGCCATCCTCCCGTCTTCTTCTTCACGAGGAAGTATCTCGAGTAGACTCCGGAGCCCCGAAGCCTCTTTGGGACGAGTTCGATGGCGCCCTTTCTGAGCATCGCCTTTACCTCCAGGAGAAGTTGAGGGATGTGAAGTTCTTTCCTGGCCACGGGGGGGACGCGCGGGCACCTTCTTTGAAACTCGAGCGCGTGGCCCCGGGCCAGGGCGTCCAGCACCCAACGGTCGGTGGAGATGGACTCCCACACGCTGACGAAGCCCGCCAGCCGGCCTCCCACCGGGGTGCTTCGGTGGGGGCCCGACCCCACGGCAGGTTCAATCCTGCTTGGACGCGGCCTTGCCGCCTTGACCTCCTTGGCGACGACGGCGGGGTCCGCCAGACTTGCCTCGTCCTCTGTGGGCCTCTTGCGACGACGAGCGGGCCGCTTGACGGTAGGAAGCGAAACCGCCGCCGGAACCTTTGGAGGCGCCCTTGCCTCCGCCGCTCCGAAAGGGCGTCCGTCATTGCTGCAGGACTCCAAGGGCCCGGGCCGTCTCAGTATCCGCCTTGATGGCCTGAAGGGAATCGTCCACTGTCTTGCCAAACAGGTTGTTCCCGTCGAAGGGCATGTCCAGGACTCTGGTCTGGACGTCCTGCCGGAAGTCCGTAGCTTTGAGCCATCCACGACGTCGAAGGCAAACGCCGTTGCCCAGCTGGCGGAACCCAGTGTCGGCGATGTCCGTCGCCACGGTGATGGCGTGGTCCGAGGCCACCTCACCTTCCTGCAGGATCTCCAGGGCCTCCGCCCTCTTGTCGTCCGGCAGAAAATCCAGCAGGGGAGCTATCTTGTACCAGAGCTCCCTGTCGTAGCGGGCCACGATAGCCAAGGCGTTGGCCGCTTTAATCGTCGTCGATGCCGACGAGATGACTCTACGCCCCATAGCATCCAATTTCTTTCCCTCGCCGTCCGGCGGGGAAGTCGATGTGGAGGCCGCACCCCCCCCCCGCTTTCTTCCTGGCTGCCGCGGAGACGACGGAATCCGGGGTAGGCTGCGCCTGGAGGCATAGGGGGGCCGTGTCAGGGACCCGGTACTTCTTCTCGTACCGGTCTCTTCTAGCTGGCGTCGTGGAAGGGTTCTTGAGGAGGGAAAGGCCCTCATCCCAAATGTCGTCCAACAGAGGCACTGCGAGGACCGTCTTCCGCTTGGCCTCGCGCCGCTGATAAAGGAAGCCTTCCTTTTTCTTCTCCTCAGGGCAGAGTTGGAAAAGCTCGGAAGCCCTAGAGATCATGGAGTGGAAAGATCCGATCTCGTCGGGCGGAGAAGCCCTGGTGGGAGGCGACGACGGAAAATCCTCGTCGTATGCCTCGTCGTCCGTACCCGTCGCTGCCGTGTCAGTCCCCGTATCATCCCCTCGGGTGGACGGGGAGGAGGGCTGGACGGGGCGCGACGGTTGAAAAGGAGGTGGTGGATGGATCCTTCTTTTCTTGGTAGGGGGAACACCAGAAGGTCCCGGTTCTGGATCCCCCGACGGGAGAGGTTCCTCCGTCGGTAACGGTAGCCTCGTCCTTATCTCGGAGCATAAGGACTGTATGGCCAACAAAATGGCCGCCGAGTTGTCTTGCGGCGCTGGCAGAGGGGAATCCGACGGGCGAGCAGGGGCCCCGTCGGTATCCTCGACGATGTCGTCGTCACCTGCGTCGGGGTCCATTCCGACGGGCTGGCCTTGTTCCACACCTAGGCCGTGGCTTAAGACCTCGATCAGCTCCTCTTCTGAGGTTGAGGCCGAATCTACGACGACGCCCTGCCCCCCCTTCTTCTTCCCCACGGAGGGTTTCACGGGGGTCCTATCGATGGGCACAAAAGAAGACTCCCTCCGAGGAGGCAGGGAGATTCTGGGCCCTGAGGACGCCACCACTGGTGCAGCCTCCACAGGCTGAGCCAGGGCCGCCGCGACCGTTTCGATAGAGGGCTTGGTCGGATGGATCAAGGCCTTCACCACCTTAGGTGCGCTCACCGCCTTATCCTTGAGGGAGGGGGCACTGCCACGCTCCTCCTCTGCCTTAGAGCTCGACCGGGGCCTCTCCAGGAGCTTCGCCGGGTGCTCGGCCTTCCTCTTACCCGACCCAGAGCGTTGGCTCGTGGTTGATGGTGCCGGGGAGGGTGCGCCCTGCCTGGCGCCCGTAGAGCCCGACCGTTCGGCGCTCCCGGTGCCAGCGGACTCGCGGTGCTTGGCCTTATGTTGGGCCCCCGTCGCCGGGGCGCCCTCAAAGGTCTTAGAAGACCGCTCGGATTTCTTCTTCTTCTCGCCAGACGGGCTCTTACCCTCCAGCCAGTTGGCGAGACGTTGATGACGGTCCTTCATGGTCCGTTCCGACATGTTGCCGCAAAACGCACAGTCCTTCTCCACGTGCGTTTTGTCCTCATGAAGGCAGTAAAGGCAGAAAGAGTGTTCGTCCTCCTTAAAGACGTTCTGCAGCTGGCATCCAGGGCAGACCCTGAACAGCTTTCCGGGCGTCGAGCTTCCCTTCTCCTGGGCCATCTCCGAGACCGGGCCTGAGAAGCTTCTGGAGTCCTCCGAAGCGTAGCTCGACGAAATCTTCACCCTTGAGGGGCACAGACGAATCCGACACGGGTCCCCGTTGATCGGATGTAGGATCGGTGGAGCTTGAGGCTCTTTTGACCGAAAGAATCGAAGTTTTTGTGAAAAAGCGCGAAAAAATAGCACTAACGCTCGAGAGCAATAGCACGAGGATCCCAACACATGAACGTGCGGTAAAAATCTGAAGATGGCTGCCAGAGGCGGTGCTTAGGTAGAGGGCAGTCATTGGCTGTGGTCAGTATGACGCAGAGACCAGTGATTGGTTATTACTACGAAAGACAGATCAGAAACGAAACTGATACTGGTTTTTTCTTTACCGAGGATTCCCAGCCTGACGACGGGGAATATTCATGAGCATGTGAATCCATGCCAGACCCCATGCTGGAGAATAGGAAGAAAGGAGATTCACTCCTTTGCCCAGATCAGACTTTTTCAAATCTATGTCTGCAATCTATGAGGAGTCTGCTTCAGAAGAAGACGACGAAGTTACTCCTTTAGGAGTTACTTATGGTACAAGACAAGTTCCTGAAGAACTTATTGACCAGGAATCTAGAATGAGAGACCTGAGTGATACTCTACATTCTGCCAGTGGAGTTGACACATCCCCAGAATTAGAGTTCGCCAAACCTGATCCTGCAGAGCATGCAGATGCTGGGTACAGGGGTCTTATGACCAGGGTAGTTGAATACATGGGTTGGGGTAATACTTCACCCATTTTTGAACAAGATGACATGACGGATATCATCGTCAAGGGACCTCAGAAGGATCCTGTTCTCCCTTTTCACAGGGCCCTTCAAAGGACTGTGGAGAAAAACTGGGAGAAACCAGAAACCATTGCTGCTGCAGACAGCACTTTTCCAAGAAAATACAGACCAGCTGGATCGGATCCTGAATATTTGAATAAACATCCGACTCCAGAGAGTTTAGTCATTCAAGCAGCATCCACTTCAAAACAAACTGCTTATCCAACTATCCCTCTAGATAGAGAGGATAAAAGAATTTGACGCCTGGGCACGTAAAGTTTTCACGTCAGGCAGTATGGCACTTAAGTCGGCAAATGTCACCTGTACCCTACCCAGGTTTACCCATACCCTGTGGACTGTATTTCAGCGGTGGCTGATCATATATTCCGGAAGGCGAGGAAAGGGAAGGCTTCCTGAATATAGTCAAAGACGGGAAGGAGGCAATGGGGGAATGCCTCCAGTCTGGACTGGATACTGCTGATAGTATCAGCAGATCCATGGCTGCAAGCGTTGTGCTACGCAGATTTGCGTGGTTGAAGTCGGGATTTGCACCGGATGTGCAAGCTAGACTACTCAACATGCCCTTTGATGGCTCGAGGCTCCTTGGCAGAAAGGCTGATGAAAGCTTTGAAAAACTTCAGACCTCAAAAGCGGCAGCTAAATCACTTAGCGCCTCTTTGCGCCAGCCTCTAAAACCCTATTCCGGCTCATCTTCCTGGAGGGGTCGTTCTTTTCGATACTACTCCTCTTTTGGTAGAGGAAGAGGACAGGCCTCTCAAAGGGGCAAAAGGAACTTCCCTCGTGGAACACGGGGAAGAGGTGCAAAATCAGCCTCAGGAGCGGCATCTGTACCCTCAGCCACTCCTGCAGCCGCCTCCAAATCCCTCTGAGACCTTGTTACACAAAACACCAGTGGGAGGCAGGATCTCTCAACATCTGAAGGAATGGCGGGGCATTACCTCAGATGCTAGGGCACTGGAAACAGTAGCACAAGGTTACTGTCTCCCCTTTCTAAAAAGGCCTCAGAATCATCCACCGGGAGCCAATTCCGTCAAAATTCCAGATCTGCTCCTGTTGCAGGAAATTTTAACCCTGCTAGAGAAAGGTGCCATAGAACTGGTACCTGTAGCGGAGAGGAACAGGGGTTGGTACTCCCCATATTTTCTCATCCCAAAAAAGGACGGAGGACTGAGACCCATCTTGGACTTGAGAAACTTTAACAAGTTCCTCAGGAAGGACAAGTTCAAGATGGTGACTCTTTCTCAGATCCTTCAGGCTCTCCAACTCCAAGATTGATTGGTATCATTGGACCTTCAGGATGCTTACTTTCATGTGCCAATCCATCCAAAGCACAGAAAATACCTGAGGTTCGCCATTGGCAATTCTCATTATCAGTTTCGAGTTCTGCCATTCGGGTTGACCTCCGCCCGAGGGTTTTCACTATACTGTTGGTGGTGTTGGCAGCAAGTCTCAGGAAAGGAGGTATTCACATGTATCCCTACCTGGACGACTGGTTGATCAGAGCAAGTTCTCCAGAACAAGCTCAGGAACATCTTTCGATCACCCGCCACTTCCTCCACAAACTGGGCTTCTCCCTCAATTTCAAGAAGTCCCACATGATACCATCCCAGAAACTCCAGTTTATCGGAGCAGTCTTGGACACTTCATCGGGAAAAGCCTCGCCTCCCGAAGTGAGAGCTCTCCACATCCAGCAGATGGTAACGAAATTCCAGAATGCCCAACGTCTACCGGCCTTCGATTTTCTCAGGTTGCTCAGCCTAATGGCATCCTGCATTTTTCTAGTACCAGAGGCCAGGTTGAGAATGAGATCCCTTCAATGGGCACTCAGAACTCAGTGGTCCCAGTTCTCAGGGAATATGTCGGATCTTCTGCAAGTCCCGACCGCAGTTGCTAAGGATCTTCTATGGTGGGCTTGCAACGACAACATTCTCAAGGGAGAGTCTTTTTGGCAACCATGGCCGGAGATAACGGTAGTGACGGACGCCTCACTCACGGGGTGGGGAGCACACACCAACGATCTGACAATCAGCGGTCGTTGGTCTCCATCGGTGTCCAAACTACACATCAACCTATTAGAGCTGAGGGCAATCAGACTAGCTCTGAAGGCCTTTCTGCCCTCTGTACAGGGAAAGCATGTTCTGTTGATGACGGACAACACAGTGGCCATGTACTATCTCAAAATAAGAGGAGGTGCAGGGTCACTGCCACTGTGCAGAGAGGCAATGCAGCTCTGGTTCTGGGCAATACGAGAAGGAATCTCTCTGTCGGCAATTCACCTAGCCGGAGAGAAGAACACGGCGGCAGACGCTCTGAGCAGGCAGAGCACGGTCTCTCACGAGTGGGAGCGGGCTCAGGAAGTCCTTCTGGAGATCTTCGCCCTTTGGGGAACCCCTCAAGTGGATCTGTTTGCCACCGCGATCAACCGGAAGTGCGATCAGTACTGCTGAAGGGAATTTCCTCAAAGAGGAGCTCTGGGAGACTCATTCGTCATGGAGTGGAAGTTTCCACTGCTGTACGCGTTTCCCCAAGTCCCCGTGATTCCTCAAGTAATCAGGAGGTTGAGAAAGTTCAGGAAAACCATGATCCTAATTGCTCCGGATTGGGCCAGGAGGACGTGGTACCCGGACCTTCTAGACGTGTCCATCTGCCCTCCAATATGTCTTCCGCAAAGTGAGGATCTTCTCTCGCAAGAGGAAGGTCGGGTTCTCCATCCAGAGGTCAAGACACGCAACCTTCACGCATGGTTTCTGAGAGGTTGAGATACAAGGATTGGGATCTTCTGGATGACGTAATGGAAATCTTGCTTTCGGCCAGAAGACCAGCAACAAAGTCTTTGTACTGATGTCGCTGGAATAGGTTTAGTAACTGGTGCAAAGACAAGGATGTGGACCCTTTTCAGTGTGGCACCCCAATGGTGCTTTCTTTTCTGCTACATTTAGCTAATCTGGGGCTCCAGATAGGAACAATAAAAGGATACCTTGCTGTGCTGTCCATTTTCAAGCACTCCTCGGAAGAGGTTTCATATTTCAAAATACCATTAATAATTCAATTCTTAAAGGGGCTCACTAATGTATACCCTCCAGTCCCTTTTCATGTACCAGCCTGGGACTTAAATTTAGTATTAAAATTCTTGACTTGCATACCTTTTGAGCCTCTGCACTCATGTCCATTGAGGCTTTTAACTCTGAAAACTGTCCTCATTGTGGCCCTATCATCAGCCCGCAGGGTTAGCGAACTTCAGGCTCTCTCATGCAAACCACCATGTACTATTTTTTATAAAGATAAGGTAGTCCTTAAGGTTAAACTGTCATTTTTGCCAAAAGTAGTCTCGGACTTCCATTTGTCACAAAAAATAGTACTTCCTACGTTTTATCCTCCTCCTCACCTGGGCAAAGAAGAGGAGAGATTACATAGATTAGATCCCAAGAGGGCTCTTAGTTTTTACATCTCTAGGATGGCTAAATTAAGACAAGATGACCAACTGTTTGTGGGTTACACTGGTCAAAATTTAGGCTTATCTGTAACTAAACAGACCATTTCCTGATGGATCATATTAGCCATAGTTGAATCCTACAGATTAGCGGGAAAAGAACCACCAGATGGGCTTCGTGCCCATTCTACAAGGGGAATGGCTACTTCTGCGGCTCTAAAGAGGGGAGTCCCGGCAGCAGACATTTGTGCAGCTGCAACCTGGAGACCATACATACCTTTGTTAAACAATATTGTTTGGACACTGCCTCCTCTAACGAGGGCTTATTTTCAAGGGCAGTTCTGCATTCTGTCCACGAAAACTGAAATGATACTCCCACCTCCAAAAATTGATACTGCTATGGGAGCCTATCACAAGATGAGGAATACGTGGGAGGACACAATCCATTCGAAGAACAAGTTACTTACCAACTGTAACGTTCTTTCGACTAGATGTTCCTCCCACGTATTCCTCATCAACCCTCCCATCCAACCCCACAGTACAGTTTACATGTTCTTACACTTTCCTCTCACGAAGAATGTATCGGTCATGGGACACGCCTGGGTGTTCCTCCTATATATATTTCATCGAAAAAACAGAACCGAAGCAGCGAAGCTGGAGATGACGATTTATCACAAGATGAGGAATACGTGGGAGGAACATCCAGTCTAAAGAACGTTACAGTTGGTAAGTAACCTGCTGCAGATCCTTCCCCATAGCTGAGCACATTCAGCCTGAAAGATAGGCCTTGAAAATCTTACTCTGTTGTATGTGGATTTGGCATGAGGGCACGTCCTCCAGTCCATGTGTAGTTCTAAAGGCTACACGTTACAGTTAAAGGGAGGAGCTTGATACTGACCATGGTGTTGTAACAGGCTGTGCTTTGTTGATGTGAAGATTTCCACCCTAGATTTAGGCCCTTCAATCACTCAAAGAGGAGAAATAGCCCTTTTACTCATACCAGTGAGTACCTCCTGCTGGGAAAGCTCCTGTGGGACCCAAAGATCTGTTCATCCTTAACATTACAAATGTACAAAACCAATCTGTACTGGAGGACCTGCAGTCATTACAGTTGCTATTGGTACCAATGTTTCTGAAACCAAGGCATAAATTAGATTTAAAAAATTGATGAGTAGAATTTGTTCCTTAACTTTTTTTTGATTAGCAAACAAACGTTTTTGTTAACCAATTTTTTACTGAACGAGCGGGAGAAATATTATTCCCAACCCCGCAATCGGGAATGGCCAGGACATTTCAAAGAAAAGAGGCCTCGAGCCTCAGGGGTGTCCCAGTAACCTTCCCCCATGTTGCCAGTCAGCAGCCTTGTATCAGTGCACAGCAAAAAGTTTATTTCTCTATTTTTGTTCCGGGGCTTCAAATATGTGCTTTGCAGTGCTCGCATTAAAGCTACCTTTTCTCTTTCCACAGGATGTACAGAAGTGGTGTCACCTCATTGCCTTCCAATGCAGGTTCCTTCACATTGGTCATTTCCTTACAAGAAATAGTTTAGAGCTCTTCAGTGGCCAGTTTGTGTTTAGGCTTCCTGCTGGCTGTCCGTCTCGTGATAATCGGTGGCTGACCTCATCTTTGTCACCATGTATGTACCCCACAGGTGCCTCACTGTTTTTGCACCCAGCAAGGAGTGTGTGTGTGTGGGGGGGCACACATCTTCAGCTGGGCCTGCCCTCACTAATCACTCAGTCTGCTTGCAGGAGGTCTTTTAAATATTGAGTTCTTTCCTTCTCCTGATGCTACCCGGGGCACCTTTAATCATTAGATTGAAAGAATATTTGAGAGGCCTCTGCCAGGATGCTGTGTTGTTAGTGCAGGGCTCGGTGCTAGAAAGTGGCTGGAAATATTTCTCCTACGCGAACAGGCCTTTCAACCCTTAAAAACGAAAGAGGCCTCGAGCCTCAAGGAGGGGGCCCAGCAACTGCACCCACGTTGCCAGTCATCAGTTTTGAATCAGTAAGTGCACAGCAAAAACATTAATTTCTCCATTTTCGTTCTGGAGCTTAAAATGCACACTTTGCAGTGCTCGTATTAAAGCTGCCTTTTCTCTTCCCACGAAAGTTACAGAAGTGGTGTCACTTCATTGCTTTTCAACACTATTTCCGTCACATCAGCCACGTGCTGACAAAGAAGAGTTTACCAGTTAGCCACTTCAGTGGCCAGTTAGTGTTTAAGCTCCCTGCTGGCTAGCCGCCTTGTGATAATTGGTGGCTATTATCCTAGCTTTGTTGCCAAAAATTGCTTTCTTTCCAGCCACTTTTTAGCACCCAGCCCCGCAGTAATATTATAGCCTGCTTGCAGAAGTACTTTAAATATTCTTTAACTCTATTGAGTCACGAGAATGAAAGCATGTTTGAAAGACTTTCTGCCAGAATGCTGTGTTATTACTCTGGGGTTTGGTACTAACAAGTGGCTGGAATTAATACTTCTCCGACCCGACCGGGCGGGAGAAATATTTCTTCCCAGCAGTGGCCACTTGCTAACACCCAGCCCTGCACACAACACGCATGCAGAAGGCCTCCCCCACCCCACCCTCACCTAAGCATCCCAGTATGACTCCTTACCTCGGATTGAAGCTGGTTGTGAGTTGAGCTGAGGTGCTCTTGCTGTTCCCCATATCTCTCTCTTTCTCTCTCTTTTTCTCTCTCTCTTTCTCTCTCTCTTTCTCTCTCTCTTTCTCTCTCTCTTTCTCTCTCTCTCTCTCTCTTTCCCCCCCAACCTTTATTTCATGATGCCGCACCCAGGCTGAGCTCATACATTGATGCAATGTTTTTAGCCCAGCCCGGGATCTTCTGCCTCACCTGCACGCTCTGCACCGAGTGCAGAGCTTTAAATAAAATGGCAATGTTCTCTGTGCCTTTTAAGGTCTGAGCTTGGTGCGATAAAGCATATTGCAGTTGGTGCGATATGATAATACAATTGAACAGCAAACCAGCAGTATTATGTCGCAAATTGCGATGCCACTTATTTTATTTTGTACTTTGTATTTAATTTCAAAGCTCTTGACACCGAAGCACTGTACAAAGCAATCAGCAGTACAAATCACATGAGCAAATATAATCAGAAAAAAACAGATCAATGAGTAAGAAGATTAGTTTTTAGACAAGTCTTAAAAACAGAAAAGGAAGAAATAGAGCACAATGAAAGAGGAAGAGAGTTCTGGTTCTTAGGAACCAAAAGAATGGAAACGCAAAGAGGGACAAGGGGCACGAGGAACAGCTAGGAGAAAGAGAGATTCGGAACGAAGTGAACAAGCAGGAGAGTAAAAACAGATAGAAGAGAGATAAGGAGGAGTAAGGCCATAGTGACACTTAAAAACAATACCAAGAAAATTAAAAAGCAAACTATTTTCAAAGGAAAGCCATTGCAAAGAGTGCAGAGAAGAAGTAATAGAATCACGAGGGGCAAGGGTACAAAGAACTCAAATTCAAGATTGTTAAATAGAATGAAAATGGGGCAAAATGAGATGCAGGTAGATCAGGAAGAAGAGAAGAGCAGTAAAACCGGCGACTGAAAACTAGTGAGGAAATTCCCAGAGGGAAAGGTAAGAAACCGACAAGCTTTCTGAATGTTAAAAGGTTGATAGTGACAGGAGCGGGAAATAGAAGAGATAAGAGTAGAAAAAGATAATGAAGAGTCAAGAATGACGCCAAAATTACAGGCAGAAGAAGAAATGAGAAGAGGGGGGAAAAGAAAGAAAAGGGGAGGAAGAGGAGGAGGCAGCATAAGCAAAGCAGGAAAGAACAGAACCTCCGTTTTTGAGAAATTAAGATGAAGATAATGAGAAGACATCCAGGCTTGGATAGCAAGAAGACAAGCAGATAAAGAGTGAATAGAATCAGTGGAAGAAGGATAATGTTAAATCCTGAGATATTGTCACCTACTTTAGGTAGGGGAGCCCCTTTCCATGAGGCCAAGGAGGTGAGGCTGCTGCCTGATAGTCCCCTTGGGTGTGGTACTCGGGGGGGGGGGGGGGGGGGGGGGTGGTATCCCTTTGACCGCAGACTTATCGTGCTGTGTGCAGGAACAAATATCAACCAGGTTAGGGGAGTTCGTCTTTAGTTGGGCAAAGCTGTACGGGGAAAGGGAGTCAACCCCTTAAGTCTTGTGGAACCTTTGTTTGCTTTTCTACACCTTTTTAGATCTTTTGTTTTGAACTACAAAGCTGGGCTGCAGGTCGACAGCCAAGAGACATTTTCCCTTTTTCACCTTTTGTTAAATGTAGCTTATGAGGGATAGGTTAGGACACAGGGCGGCAACTTTACTTTGGACATTCTGACATTGAACGTTTCATGATGTAGTTTTGTTGAGCCAGGGAAACGCCTCTTAAGATGGAGTCAGATAGGTTTTCCTCCAACTCCCTTCCCGCCCCCCCCCCCCCAGTTTTGTTATTAATAAAAGTCAAAATGCCACCCTTGTTGACTGTCTTACTACTACACCCTCATAAAAAGATAATGATTTGCGAATCATCAGCATACAGGTGAAGGGAGAAACCGAAAGATGAAATGATAGAACCAAGAAATGATAGAACCAAGAGGAGAAGTGTAAAGAGAAAAAAGAAGAGTATCAAGAACCGAACCTTGAGGAACACCATGTAAGAGGGGAAAGGTGCAAGACAATGACCAGCCCAGGAACCAGAAAAAGTACGCCGTGTGAGATAGGAGAGAAACCAATTCAACACTGAGGGCTGAAAACCCAGATTTGAAATGGAGGAAAGAAGAATAGAGTGATGGACTATTTCAAAAGCGGCCAAAAGATCAGGAAAAACAAGGAGAAGAAGGTTTCGAGTGACGAGAAGAAAGACGTGAGTTAGTGACGGACAAGAGTGCACTTTCCGTGTAACGACTGGGCCTCAAGTCAATTTAGGACTTGTGCCCCCTCATGGTCCACCAATTACTTTTCAAGTGAATCTCCACCAGGGCCTTATGTGTCCCTATGAATCCCAAGTCAGGATACCCCAAAGGCATTGTGTGGTCTTTTTTCCCCAAGCAGCTTACCCGGCTTTGCTCCTTGTATTAACGTAGGGGCTGGTGGCAGCTATTTCTAATACTGAGGAAATGCTGTTTCAGCCATTTTTAGATCATCCAACAAAGGCGTGTTAGCCGCAAGTCCCCAACTGGCAACGTGGATTTAGAAGTCGAGCGGGATTCCACAAACAGGGTGTGTTTACCTAGTAACCATGAACCATGGCCTTCCTGAGATTCCGGATTAGGAGCTCGAGACATTTATGACCAGATCTACCGGATGTATGAGTGGGTGTCTGGGATTGGTCCTTGGTTCCACATCCTGAGTTAGTTTCCTAGGATGAAGCCCAGGAATGTTTGAATGTGTTGACCACTCCTGATTGGTGTCTCCAAAATTTTTAAATTGGGCAGTGTGCCTGATAGAAAAATGGATGTGGATACATGTGCAAGATCTGTAGAAGAACAGCAGTGTCTTCATAACTTTGTTACATGCTGGGACTTGAAAGCAGCTGGAAGGACTTGCCCAAGGAAAATGAAGGCTCTGCTCCTGACTCTATAATCTTACAGCAAAGTAAGTACTGCTGGAAGCTGCAAGCGCCAAACTTCACTCCATGACCAGAGGGAGCCATACTAGTGCTTGCTTCTTGCAGTGAGTGCAGAGCCTGGAAAGTGATTGAAAATATTCAATTACTTTCCAGGTTCTGGGTTTCCTTTGGATAATGCTTGCTATGTGCTTAACAGGCTTACAATGTGTCTGGGACCCAGTCTCTCATGCAGTACATAGTGTCCAAGACCAATGACTGCCTAAGCATCATCTGGACTTCTTTGAAACAGCTGGACCTTCCCATGTACTGCTTTGTTCACCAAGGCTGCAATCTGGGCTATTTGGTTATGGCAGAAGCTGCACCATTCCCCAGCTTCAGATTCTTTGTTCATTCTAGTGCCACCTCCCTTCTTGGTTGACTGGGCTTTGACTGCTCCTTTTACCTCCAGCCTTTGGCTTGCCGCTGGGCGTTGTCGGTTTAAACACCATTGGGCCAATAGAAAAATATTGTGGCATTCGTGGACTCAATTGCAACACAAACCAAGCATGGTTTTATCTTAAATAATTTCTACTTGTCCTGTGCCTCTGATTTTACTTTCCTAAAATAACTTATTGTGTATGATCAGAAACACTTCTAAAGTACACGGGATGGATACAGGTACCAGTGCACGTTCAGACTAAGACGCCTATACAGTCCATCCTATCAAACCTTTAAATTTAATACATGCAGGCTTTAAAAAATGTACCCCTGAGAAACCTCCATTTGTAGGTTTGTTTTGCTGACTAGCCTCATCTGCGGAGGACAAGCATATTTTGGGGATGGATGCTACTTTGTAAAAAGAAAAGCCTCACTATTAATCTCCTATTTCAAAAACTTTGGCCCTGAAATAGAGGTCTGCAAGGATGAGTCAGTAGTTGTGATGGGACTTCTTCCATGCAGTGTGTGCAGACGACGAGGGGAACACTGTGGGGCCTGCCCGTCCACCCCCCTCTGTACTATGCTGCTAAGGCTTAATACAACTTTGTTTGTGCCATGTTATAGCCCGCAAAATTCACAAACTGCTTCCAGATGTTGTGAACAGGTTCTCTTTGGCTTTGGGGGAATAAGGAGGCTGCTTTACAACCACCACAAGTAAATAAACATTTGACAGATGCCATTATGCAGGACAGTATTCTGATCATTGATATATGAAGACATGCCTGACTGAACACTGGGTACTTCTATTTCAAAGTAAGTACTGAATTTAACATTTGTAAAAACGTGTTTCCTCCCACGTATTCCTCTTCTTTAATATATCTGATATGCTGCTTGCAGCTTCGGAAACCGTTCAACGGCAGATGGTGCTGTGTGTCGTCGACTCGTAGTCCCTCAGCTGCTTCCATCCCGCGCTCGATGTGTTCTCGACACTGATATAAGTAGCACACACCCGTTGCCTCCATTCCATTTTTCCACACAGCACGCTTTGAAATGGTTTGTTCGCAATTGATCTACTGCGTTATCGAGCTCTTCGAGATGTCCACCCCGAATACCGAGTTCAAGAGTTATTCGGATTGTGAGACCAAGATGTCCAACACAGATCCACACCGAATATGCCTCTGGTGTTAAGAAGTAAGCCATAAAGTTGAAGACTTTGGCTTGTGCCAGACGATGACTGTTAAGGCCTTGAAGGAGAGGAAGGGGAAACTTGCCTTAGGTAGGCCCTTATTCAGATCCCTTTCCACTGCCCCCATTGAAGACGAGGTCGTTGGAGGAAAAGAGCTTGAGGGAGGTTTCACCTCATGGAGCTAGAAAGCTCAGCAAACATTCTAAGCGTGCTTGGTTGAGTTCCCGGCACTCATTGTCATCGTCCTTGCATAAGAAGTCGAGGAAGTGACGCCATTGGTCCTGATCATCATCTTTCTGACTCCTCATCCAGTAGGAAACGGGTACGTTTTAAGAGTGTCTGCTCCCAAGGCCAAATTTGAGGAATTTCAAAATGTTAGAAGTGTCATGAAGGCGGCATCATCCGTCCCTTCTGGTTAACCGAAAAATACTTTCAACCCCATCGAGCCTTGTGAGGCCAACAGGGCTACGTCAGAATCTTCAGCTTGCATGCCTAGAGCCTGGGCTGTAAGTCCTTGAACCTTCCTTGAAAGGTGTCAAGTGATTCGGCTCCTCAAGTCAAGTCAAAGCCATCATTTTCCTCTTGTACTCCGTCAAAGGAATCGACATCGGATTCTTCGACGCCAATACCATAAATATCGAAGCCATCAACATCCTCAATTGATTCGTCTATGGTTTTTAAGCCCTTAGGAAAGCGGGACATTTTCAAGTCGATTTAGCTCCGTTTATGAAGTGGAGGAGTAGAGACGTCGTCTGTTTGGATTGGAATATGGCACTCCAAATGCTCCTGAAGAGCCTATTTTAAACTTCCTATGGCCACCCAGTTTCTGAAAGGACTGACTAACATCTACCCACCAGTTCCTTTTATTGTTCCGGTTTGGGACATTAATTTAGTGTTAAACCTCTTGATGGGGGCTCCTTTCGAGCCTCTTCCTTCATGCCTGTTATCTCAGGATACTGACTTTCTGACAGCGATCACCTCGGCTCGCAGGGTAAGCGAGCTTCAAGCCTTGTCTTCCGAAAGTTTTCTACTTTCTTTAAGGATAAAGTTGTTTTGAGGATTTGCCCTTTATCTGTACCTGGCAAAAAAAAGTTTGCCATCCTTTTATCCACCACTGCATCCTTCCAAGGATGAACAGAGGCTTCATCTGTTTTGCTTTTCACAGAGTGCACGGATATATTTCTTTTTTCGCCCCAGTACACTGAATTAAAAACATGAGATGCTGAAGGGCAAGTATGTGTGTGTGTGTGTATATATATATATATCTATCTATGTTATAAAATGGCTTATACACCCTCTTTATTCACCAAAAGCATACATAAATGAATAAATGCAACACAAATAATAAATGAAAACATGAATAAAAGAAGTCTAAATAAAGTACATCACTGCTGACACAGCTACAAGTCACGCCCTCATCTTGCCAGCAGTCCCTGAAAAACTCACATACAGGCAGGCAGAGACATCTTAGCATCAACTGGCCTGAAGCGATGCATCCATCCTCAAGTGATGCTTTCTGGCTGACTGCTCCAGCGCCCCTCAATTTAAGCCATCTGCAAATGCGTGATGGCATTTTCCAGAACTTTGTGGCATTTCCCTGACCTTTGTGGCATTCTAAGTCTCTACCTGTTGACAGTTTCCATGGATCCCCGGCCAGAGTGACCCCTGGCAAACCCAAGGGGCAAAACTCTTCCCTTTCTCAAGAAAGCAGCAAAAACAACTACATAACTTCTCTTCGGCTTTAGCAAATCCCATAACAACGTTATCAGGTACCAACGGGCAGCCGCCCATTCTAGCCTGCGCGTGCATCTTCTCTCCAACGTGTCCTTGGGGCAATGCAAAATAACATAAGCAATAGGCAGCGCTGAAAACCTGTTTACCAGTGGAATAATACGAGAAGAGTTTGCATCAAGTGCAGCTTCCACTGAGGCCTGGAGCAAATGTGCATTGTATGACTCGGTGCACTGCACACAGGTGCCATGTTTTTGACAAAAGCATTACAGTCCACCCTTGGACATTTGACTTCATAACTCAGTGGCACTAAAGTCAGCTTTTGAAACAGATGAAACAACATAACTAAATTAGGAATACATTGAATACAACAACAACAAAACATTATGATGACAACAAACACACAAATACAAGCAAAGGCATAAGGCAGGGTTCCTATAGCAGCTGGAATCCAAGAAAACAACCAATCCCACAAATTCCCAGTATGATATCACGTTACCTCTTCCACTAAGTCTTTCAAACTTTGAATGTGATTTTCAATACACTGGGAATGGTCACTTAGATTAAAACAACAAATGCCTTCAAATGCATTACAACCCAGGTTATGTTTCAACAACAAATAATAAATAGCATAATGAATTTGCAAGGTTGCCTTTCTAATAGTTTGGTTATCTAGAAGCAGTTCCTCAAAAGCTTGAGAGGTATGGTTGAGTCCTTTTATCACTAAACATGCTAACTTAATTAATGATTTATAGCCCACAGCAGCTACTCCCGAAACACTCAGCAATGTATATGCAAGAGCTGAAACTTCTGATTCTAACAGGTGCACATTTGAATCACAGTCTGGGGATAGCCCTATAGATTCAAATGTTGATCTTCTCATTTGATATAATGCTGATTGGAAAGGAAACATCAGTAAGCCAAGCTGTGTTAAAGCACATGGTCCTCTTGAAATATTAGCTGGAATGTAAGTGCATGTATTGTTGCCACATGAAAAAAGCCATTCTGTTGGCGGTTTCACATGGTTCAAGTGGCTAGCGGCTAAAACTGTATGATTACAAAACATGGTGTTATTGACATTGGTACATGAGGTTGGAGTGCGTAAACACAACTGCTTCTCAAACAGTTACTTTTTTCTCTTTGGTTACATTCAAATGTTGACATTTGCCAACCTCTTTTGGTTCACAGGTCATAACACTAGCAAGCGTCACCTTGAGTAACATTGTAAGTTACTATATGGGTACGGTTTCTTCATTTTTATTTTGTTTCTTGGAAACACCTGCAGTACTCGTAAATGGAGAATGATTGCTGCACATCGGAATCCTCCACTAAAGAATCATTGTGCAAAACTCCAAAGATCTGTTGCAAAATTGAAGCAAGCATTGGCACCGCTACCAGACCTGTGGACAGGAATTCTCCTGCATTGTGCACGTCAGTCAAACAAAATCAGCGAATACCTCTGTTGTGCTAAAGACATTTCTTGTACATCCAGTGTCATGGTTTCTTGAGCTTGCACATGGCGCGTTCCCACCACTTCGCAAATCCTGTTTATGCCTGTTGTGGCTGGTGTTTCGGCATCAGGCGGCCTCCGGACATCATTCTTCAGCATTGTCAGACTCACATTGATCGGCTGCGCAGATACGACACATCGTGTTTGCTGCGGTGTGCCATTTGACTCTCCTGAACGGAGTCCATTTAGTATCACAATTACACCAGCCGGGTACACGTTCTACAAGGCAAACCCAGAAAAGACATATGAGTGTTGATAATCACTCTCTTAAGTAACATTTGTCTGCTGGCACATAGTCACATTTCTCTTTGCCAGGCTCCATTACCAAAACTACTTGGTCCTTGCTGGACGCTATGACATCTGCAGGTATGGGCGGGCCACTTGGTTTTTCTACCCAAACCTTTGCACCCTGTACCATATTATCTGAGGAGTCAAAACCACGGCCCCCACAAGAGGTTAACACCATAGGGGGCTCCCGCTTTCTGATCATGGACAATTTAACAGGTATGACAATCAGTTGGGATATCCTGTCTCCCTTATGAATAGATAGCACTTGGTCTCTGCTGTTCATTAAAATGACTTTAATTTCTCCTTGATAATCGGCATCTATTATTCCTCCCAGTATCTGGATGCCCTTCAATGCTAATCCAGATCCGGGGGCAGTCAATACCATGTGTTCTGGTGGAATCTGTACTCCAATCCCAGTTTCAATTACTATTATACCTTTTGGTTCTACCCTGATTTATTGATGAGAATGCAAGTCTACCCCTGCATGTTCTGGGGTTGAGCGGTATGGAGCTGAAGCACCTGGTGTTATCTCCCAGCATAACAAAATCTCGTCAGCTGAATTAGATTACATCTGCAATGCAGGTGTCAACATTCGCATTAAGGGCGTTTCAATTTCAGTCAATGGTCTATATTAGTCAAACATATGATCACGCCAGCCTACCATGCTGCCATTGCCTCATTTGTGCAATTGTTCTTCTCAGAAAGCCATTGATTCGCTCAATCAAACCTGCCGCTGGCTTTGGAGTGATATGGTACATGATGGAGCCACTCCATGTTAATTTCCTGACAATATTCCTGAATCAACTTGCCTTTAAAGTGTGAGCCACTGTCACTCGGAATTTGCAAGGGCACACCATAATATAACATAATCAGATCTAATAATTTAATGGTGTTCGGTTGTGTGGCTCTCTTACATGGTAGAGATATCCAGAATATGTGTCCACAATTATACATGTATACTGACAACCTTTACTGATTGGCAGAGGTCCAATATAATCAATCTGCCAGATTTGACACTGCAGCATACCTCTCCGTAAAGTGCCCTGGACAATGAGGAATGGGTCGGTGCTGCTGTTGTTTATACACAGGACATTGCAAAATCACAGTTTTTACTACCTCTAAAGGGATACTAATCCAGCAAGTAGGCTTCTCTCCAATGGGTCCACATTTCTGGTGTGCTCACTTAGACCAAACCTCCAAATCGCCCTCCTGAGTCTCTGTGTCCACAGAGGAAATATTGGTGTGTTCGTCTGCAACAGAATTGAACCAGCGTTCTAATGAGTCAGTAGTACAATGCGCATCCACATGATACACTGTTACTCACTTTGTGATATTTCCCAGATATCTTGCCACCGTTTCTTTCCCCACAACTCTTTGGAATGAATTGTCCACCCATTCCTTTGCCATATCGGCAGCCACATAACTAGCCCATTAGACACTGACCATGTATCTGTGTACAAATGACATGGACCAGGTATTTCTTGTTTCAAAGCCTGATACACTGCATAAAGTTCTGCAAACTGGCTGCTCTTTCCTTTACCCAGCGTTGTTAGAATCTTTTTTGTCTTGTGATTATACCACAAAGCTTTCCAATAATGCTCAGTTCCTACATAACGAGCTGAGCTGTCGGTGAACCAGGCATGTTATGTCTGTTCTACCGTCAAATCCCCATAAGGTACTCCCCATTTCACTGGAGACTCATGTATTTCTGTCACTTCCTGCGGTATAGAGCCTACAGGTGGTACACTAGCCACTTGCTCATGTAGTTTTGCAACTCACCTTTTCCTGTTTTTGCTCTGGCTTGGATAGTTCCACTTCATTATACTGGCTTCTTGGGCATTTCCTATCCTATACGTTTTAGGAGAACTCAAAACCCACTGCATAATCGGGATTCGCGCCTGATCAATACATCATGACGCACTGTAATTTGCTCAGTATCAACAAGAGCCCAATAGCATGCTTACAATTGCTTCTCAAACAGCGTGCCTCTATCGTAGCCTCAGGTAATTTACGACTCCACAATCCCAAGGGAACACTTTTTCGGTCTTGTTTTTGCCACAAGCTCCAGTTAGCTTAATTATCTTGTACAGACACATTCAGTTCCACATCTCCTGACTTCACAGGCCACAAATCAAGCACACACTGTACAGTATCTATTCCAAAGTCAAACGCTCTCTGTTGTTTCTCTCCCCACTAAAACTCATACTTCGAATGGATTGTGTCCTCCCACGTATTCCTCATTTTATGGTAAATCGTAATCTCCAGCTTCGCTGCTTCGGAAAAAGTTCTCAGCAGAGGGCGCTGTGCTCGAGGTCGCAGCATTGACTGTCCCTCGACGGGCTCTGTACTCTGTCGACGTCACTGATGGTATAAATAGCTCGAGCCGCACCCGTTGCTTCAGTTCCGTTTTTCTGATCGCTTCGCTATCGAGAACGGCACGTTTGAAGTTTTTCTGAGAGAAAAATGTTGTCTTCTTCTACACCTTCGACACCCAAGACTGGGTTTAAGAAGTGCTTTGATTGTGGATCGAAAATGTCGATTGCGGATCCTCACCGAGTTTGTATCTGGTGCCTCGGTTCAAGTCATCGAACCAACGACTGTGCCTCCTGTCCGTCTATGACGGAGAAGGCCCTTCGTGAGAGGAGAGGTAAACTGTCGGTGGGGAGGGAAGCTTCTAAAGCTAAGGCTGTGTCCAAAAGACATAAGAAATCGACCAATTTGAAGGAGTCGGATCGCCGTAAACATTCCAAGAGATCTCGTAGCGGGTCGAGACACTCGTCATCTTCCTCGTCTAAAAAACTGAAGAGGAGACATAGGTCTCCATCTTCTGAGTCATCGACCGAAGAAATTCGATGTCCGACGAAATCGGATTCCCCCAGAAAATGGGAGGAATTTCGAAAAAAGATGATGGAGGTATTCGAGAATGCGGCCCGACCCCCTAGAATAAACCTCAGAAGAGCTATACCCCTAAAGTAGCTCCATTGGAAGACAAAGGGAAGTTGAAAACTACTATGGTTAAAGCCAGTAGTGTCGAGGATACTCGAAAAGCTCGAGTCGGCGCCAAGGCGTTGAAGACTCTTCGAGAGTCGAGTACCTCTCCGTTGCCACGTAAAAAACATAAGTCGTCGAAGGATTCCACGACTTCGTCGACGCCATCGGCGTCGACGCCAAAAGCATCTTCGATGCCTATATCGAAGTCTTCATCAAAGTCATCGAAGATTCCCTCGACAACTTCGCAGGATACTTCTATTCCTTCGACAAGTATTGTGGAGGAAGAGATGAGATTTACTCCTTTACCCAGAACTGACTTTTTTAAGTCTATGTCCTCAATTTATGAAGAATCTGCCTCAGAGGATGAGGAAATCTCTCCTTTTGGAGTTCAATATGGCACAAAGCAAGTTCCAGAGGAACTTCTAGATCCAGAGTCTAAAATGAGAGACCTGAGGGATACTTTGCATTCTGCCAGTGGCATTGACACGTCACCAGACCTGATCCTGCAGAACACGCAGACTCAGGGTACAGGAGTCTTATGACTAGAGTAATTAAATATATGGGTTGGGGTAACACTTCACCCGTTTTCGACCAGGATGATATGACAGATATAATTGTCAGAGGTCCTCAAAAAGAACCAGTTCTCCCTTTCCATAGGGCTCTTCAGAGGACAGTGGAAAAAAACTGGGAAAATCTGGAAAGTATTGCTGCTGCAAACAGTAATTTTCCCAGGAAATGTAGACCAGCTGGTTCTGATTCTGAATACTTAAACAGACATCTGAATCCAGAACGTCTAGTTGTTCAGGCAGCATCTACATCAAAACAAACAGCATATCCCACTATCCCTCCGGATAGAGAGGATAAAAAAATTGATGCTTGGGCCCGTAAAGTTTTCACTTCAGGCAGCATGGCCCTTAAATCAACCAATGTCACCTGTACCCGAAGCCAGGTTCACCCATACCCTGTGGGACTGTATTTTGGCGGCGGCTGATCATATTCCGGAAGGTGAGGAAAGGGAAGGCTTCCTAAATATAGTCAAAGACGGGAAGGAGGCAATGGGGGAATGTCTCCAGTCTGGACTGGATACTGTTGATAGTATCAGCAGATCCATGGCTGCAAGCACGGCTCTACGCAGATTTGCGTGGTTGAGGAAGTCGGGGTTTGCACCAGATATGCAGGCCAGACTTCTCAACATGCCCTTTGATGGCTCGAGGCTGCTTGGCAGTAAGGCTGATGAAAGCCTAGAAAAACTCCAGACCTCAAAAGCAGCAGCTAAATCTCTTAGTGCCTCCATGCACCAGCCTCAGAAACCCTATTCCGGCTCATCTTCCTGGAGGGGTTGTTCTTTTCAATAGTACTCCTCTTTTGGTAGAGGAAGAGGACAGGCTTTTCAAAGAGGCAAAAGAAATGTCCCTTGTGGAGCACGAGAAAGAGATGCGAAACCAGCCTCAGGAGCGGCATCTTTGCCCTCAGCCGCTCCTGCAGCCGCCTCCAAATCACTCTGAGACCTTGTTACACAAAACCCCAGTGGGAATCAGGATCTCTCAGCATCTGAAGGAATGGCGGGGCATTACCTCTGATGTTTGGGCACTGGAAACAGTAGCTCAAGGTTACTGTCTCCCCTTCCAAAAAAGGCCTCAGAATCATCCACCGGGAGCCAACTCTGTCAAAATTCCAGACCCGCTCCTGTTGCAGGAAATTTTAACCCTGCTAGAGAAAGGTGCTATAGAACAGGTACCTGTAGCGGAGAGGAACAGGGGTTGGTACTCCCCATATTTTCTCATCCCAAAAAAGGACGGAGGATTGAGACCCATCTTGGACTTAAGAAACTTGAACAAGTCCCTCAGGAAGGACAAGTTCAAGATGGTGACCCTTTCTCAGATCCTTCAGGCTCTCCAACTCCAAGACTGGTTGGTATCATTGGACCTTCAGGATGCTTACTTTCATGTGCCAATCCACCCCAAGCACAGAAAGTACCTGAGGTTCGCGATTGGCAACTCTCATTATCAGTTTCGAGTTCTGCCATTCGGGTTAAGAGAGTCTCAGGAGAGGGGGGATTCGCGTCTACCCCTACCTGGACGACTGGTTGATCAGAGCACGTTCTCCCGAAAAAGCTCAGGAACATCTTTCGATCACCTGCCACTTCCTTCACAAATGGCGCTTCTCCCTCAATTTCAAGAAGTTCCACATGATACCATCCCAAAAGCTCCAGTTTATCGGAGCAGTCTTGGATACTTCCTCGGGAAAAGCCTCGCCTCCTGAGGTGAGAGCTCTCCACATTCTGCAGATGGTGGCAAAGTTCCAGAATGCCCAACATCTACCAGCCTTTGATTTTCTGAGGTTGCTCGGCCTCATGGCATCCTGTATTTTCCTAGTGCCAGAAGCCAGATTGAGAATGAGATCCCTTCAATGGGCACTCAGAACTCAGTGGTCCCAGTTCTCAGGGAATATGTCAGATCTTCTGCAAGTCCCGAGCGCAGTTGCTCAGGATCTTCTATGGTGGACTTGCAGCGACAATATCCTCAAAGGAGAATCTTTTTGGCAACCATGACCGGAGATAACAGTAGTGACGGACACCTCACTCACAGGGTGGGGAGCACACACCAACGATTTGACAATCAGCGGTCGTTGGTCTCCATCGGAGTCCAAACTAAACATCAACCTATTGGTGATGAGGGCATTCAGACTAGTGCTGAAGGCCTTTCTGCCCTCTGCACAGGGAAAAAATGTTCTGATATTAACGGACAACACAGTGGCCGTGTATTATCTCAACAAGAGAGGAGTTGTAGGGTCACTACCACTGTGCAGAGAGGCAATGCAGCTCTGGTTCTGTGCAATACGAGAAGGAATCTCTCTATCGGCAATTCACCTAGCCGGAGAACAGAACACGGCGGCAAATGCTCTGAGCAGGCAGAACACAATCTCCCACGAGTGGGAGCTAGCTCAGGAAGTCCCTCTGGAGAACTTCACCCTTTGGGGAACCCCTCAAGTGGATCTGTTCGCCACTGTGATCAACCGAAAGTGCGATCAGTACTGCTCAAGGGAATTTCCTCAAAGAGGAGCTCTGGGAGACGCATTCGTAGTGGAGTGGAAGTTTCCACTGCTGTACGCGTTTCCTCCAGTCCCCGTGATTCCTCAAGTAATCTGGAGGTTGAGAAAGTTCAGGAAAACCATGATCCCAATTGCCCCTGATTGGGCCAGGAGGACGTGGTACCTGGACCTTCTAGACATGTCCATCTGCCCTCCAATACGTCTTCCACAAAGAGAGGATCTTCTCTCACAAGAGGAAGGTCGGGTTCTCCATCCAGAGGTCAAGACACTCAACCTTCATGCATGGTTTCTGAGAGGTTGAGATATAAGGATTGGGATCTTCCGGATGACGTAATGGAGATCTTGCTTTCGGCCAGAAGGCCAGCAACAAAATCCCTGAACCGGTGTCGGAATAAGTTCAGTAACTGGTGCAAGGATAAAGATGTGGACCCTTTTCAATGTGGCACCCCAATGGTGCTTTCTTTTCTATTGCATCCAGTCAATCTGGGGCTCCAGATGGGAACAATTAAAGGATATCTTGCTGCGCTGTCCATTTTCAAGCGCACCTCAGAAGGTTTCATACTTCAAAATTCCTTTAATAATACAATTTCTAAAAGGACTTACTAAAGTATACCCTCCAGTACCTTTTCATGTCCCAGCTTGGGATTTAAATTTGGTACTTAAGTTTCTGACTTGTATACCTTTTGAGCCTCTACACTCCTGTCCATTGAGACTTCTAACATTAAAGACTGTTCTTCTTGTGGCCTTATCAGCCCGCAGGGTTAGTGAACTTCAGGCTCTCTCATGCAAACTTCCATACACTATTTTTTTATAAGGACAAGGTAGTTCTCAAAGTTAAACCTTCCTTTTTACCAAAAGTGGTTTCCGACTTCCATTTGTCACAAAAAATATTACCAACTTTCTACCCTCCTCCTCATTTGGGCAAAGAAGAGGAGAGACTACATAGACTAGACCCCAAGAGGGCTCTTAGCTTCTATATTTCAAGGATGTCAAAGTTGCGCCAAGATTACCAGCTTTTTGTGGGTTATACTTGTCATAAACTGGGTTTATCAGTAACAAAACAGACGATATCCTGCTGGATAATTTTAGCTATATTGGAATGCTACAAATTAGCGGCAAAAGACCCACCAGATGGGCTTTGAGCCCATTCTACAAGGGGAATGGTTACTTCTCCGGCTCTAAAGAGGGGAGTTCCTGCAGCAGACATTTGTTCAGCTGCAACTTGGAAATCAATGCATACTTTCATCAAGCATTACTGTTTGGATACTGCTTCTTCCAATGAGGGGCTATTTGCCAAGGCAGTACTTCACTCAGTCCATGAAAACAGTATTTAGTACTCCCCCCTCCAAAATTGACACTGCTATGGGAGTCTATCATAAGATGAGGAATATGTGGGAGGACACAATCCATTCAAAGAACAAGTTACTTACCAACTATAACGTTCTTTCGACTGGATGTTCCTCCTATGTATTCCTCATCGACCCTCCCATCCTACCCCACAGTTTACGTTTTCTTACACTTTCCTCTCACGAAGAGTGCATCAGTCATGAGGCACGCCTGGGTGTTCCTCCTATAGTTTCATCGAAAAAACAGAACTGAAGCAACGGGCGCGGCTTGAGCTACTTAGACCATCAGTGACGTAGACAGAGTACGGAGCCCGTTGAGGGACAGTCGAGGCCGCAACCTCGAGCACAGCGCCCTCTGCCGAGAATTTTTTTTTCCAAAGCAGCGAAGCTGGAGATAACGATATATCATAAGATGAGAAATACGTGGGGGGACATCCATTCGAAAGAACGTTACAGTTGGTAAGTAACTTGTTCTTCTAACGGAGTGTGTCCTCCCACCTATTCCTCATCTTTGATATACTCCGATATCCTGCCTGCAGCTCTGGAACTTTTCTCAGCAGAGGGCACCATCGTCGACCTTGTGCCCTTTGAGGGTCTCCAACCTCCTCGAGAATGACATTGAAGCTGGTATATAATGCACGCACTGCGCTCGTTGCCTCAGTTCTATTTTTCCGCACACCTGCTTGAAGCGGTTCTTCACCTTGGTGTGTTTGATAACTGTGTAGTTGCCAAATATGTCGACTCCTACCCCAAAAAACGGGCTTAAAGAGATGTCCGGCTGAGATGTCTATAACCAATCCTCATCGGGTATGTCTCCGATGCCTGGGGTCGTCGACGATTGTGACTTGTGCCAGTCTATGATTGGAAAAGCTTTAAAGGAGAAGGGGAAACTTGCTTTGGGCAAACTATCCCGAAAGTCTTCTTCTGGAACCCCCACAAAAAAATTGTCTGACTATAAGATCCCAAGAGAGCGATCTCCACACAAGGCCAAGAGGCATGGTAAGCGCACCAAGCATTCGCGATCTCGTCATTCCTCTGCATCGTCTTCGAGGAGATCTAATGAAAGGCGTGATGACTCCACTTAGTCCTCTACTGATTCTTTGCCCAAAAAGAATCTGGTAAGCTTTACGAAGAAGGGTGGTGTTACAGAGGAGCTGATATCCCAGGAATCAAGAATGAGGGACCTTGTGGACACTCTGAAGGATACCAGTGGTCTGGATACTTCCCCAGAAGTTGATTTTGGCACCCCTGAAGGCTCAGGACATGCTGATGCTTATTATAGAGCACTAATGGCAAAGGTTATAGAATGCCTGGGCTGGAGGAGATCATTTGTTGAGTATGAACAAGATGACCTGACTGATATCTTGGATAAGGGGCTACTTAAGGACCCAGTCCTTCCCTTTCATAAGGCAGTCACGAATAGGGTCTTGGAGAACTGGAAAAATACAGACACTATTCCTGCAGTCCAAAAGGATTTCACCAAGAACTAAAAGTACTCCAAGTCTTGTTGTACAAGCAGCCACTGCCGCTTGTAAGGGAGCAGCCTATCCCACGATTCCTCCAGGGAGAATAAAAGGCTTGATGCTATTGGAAAAAACGTTTCTTCAGGATATATGGCACTGAAGGTAGCCAATGCAACTTGTGCACTGGCAAAGTTTACCTACAGTTTGTGTGAAGTAATTGCCATGGCATCGTAGCACATCCCAGAAGCTGAATAATTAAATGGTTTTATAAGCATTATTCAGGATGGGAAAGATGCTATGTGTCAGTCTTTGGAGTCGGGTCTAGACACTGCGGACTGTACTAGCCATTCTATGGCTGCTGTTACAATGCTTGGATGTTTTTCCTGGCTAAGAAAATCAGGGTTTGCTTCTGACGTGCAATCCAGACTGTTATATATGCCATTTGAAAGGTCTTATTTGTTTGGAACAAAAGCAGATGAAAGCCTTGAATTGCAGTCGCCTAAGGCAGCAGAGAAGTCTCAGAGTCTGGCCGTTGTATGCCCGCAACAGAGTCGATCAACTGTCTTTCAATGTGGGACGGAGAAATCATTAATTTCGATACTGCTCCTCTGTTGGAAAAGCAAGAGGTCAGTTTACGCAAAGGAGACGGAGAAGACACAGCAGAGTGGCTGGTGTCGATCGGGCAGAGGAGCTGCTACAGCCTCCTTGCCTTCTGCACCGGCCAGTACCCCAAAACCGCTTTGTAAATGTAAAGCATGTGTCTGCAGTGGGAGGCAGTTTAGCCCTGCACCTGAAGGAATGGCGAAGAATTACAACAGATGCTTGGGCTCTACAAACTGTCGCCCATGGCTACTGCCTCCTCTTTCTGAGGAGGACAGTCCCAGATATGCTCCTCCTACAGGTAGTTCAGACACTGTTGGAGAAGGGTGCAATCGAACAGGTATCTTTTGGCGGAAAGAAATCAAGGCTGGTGCTCTGTCCTTTTTCGGTATCAGAAAATAAGGAGAGGGTTACGACCCATCTTGGACTTGAGATGCTTGAACAAGTTCCTCACGAAGGACAAGTTTAAGATGGTCACTCTTTCACAGGTCCTCCAGGCGCTTCAGCTCCAGGATTGGATGGCGTCATTGGATCTTCAGGAATCTTATTTTCATGTGCCGATTCATCTCAAGCACAGAAAATACCTGTGATTCGCCATTGGCAGTTCTGACTATCAGTTTTGGGTACTGCCATTCGGGCTGACCTCTGCCCTGAGGATATTCACCAAGCTGATGGCAGTGGTAGCATCAAATCTACAGACGTGGGGGATTCACATCTGCCCCTACCTGGACGATTGGTTGATCGCAGCACGTTCACCAGAGCAGGCTCTAACATCTGGACAGCACCTATCGCTCTCTCTACAGACTGAGCTTCTCCCTAAACTTTAGGAAGTTCCACATGATATTGTTCCAAAAGCTGACAATTAATTGGAGCAGTCCTGCACTCTTCCTTGGGAAAAGCTTCGCCACCCGGGGTAAGGGCTACCTACGTATCGCAGATGGTAAGCACATTTCGGAGTGCCCCAAATCTTATGACCTTTCTGAGGTTGCTCGGTCTCATGGCATCTTGCATCTTTCTGGTGCCAGAGGCCCACCTGAGGATGATATGATTGATTATTTATAACGCACTTAATACCCAGAGGTTTCTAAGAGCGGACCCGGGGATCGAACCAGTGTTGCTGTGTGTCGACTTGCTTCCAGGGCCAGCACATTGCCGCTGAGCTATCCTCCCGAGACTGATGAGGTCCCTTCAGTGGGCCCTCAGGACTCAGTTGTCACAATTCTCTGGCAGGATGATAGATCTGGTACGGATCCCGAGCAGGGTCGCAAAGGATCTGTGTTGGACCATCAAGGAGAATGTGTTAAAGGGGGAACCCTTTTGGCACCCATGGCCGGAGATTACAGTGGTTACAGGCGCCTCCCTCTCAGGTTGGGGGGGCACGGACGCTGGTCTCTGTCGCAGTCCAACCTGCATTTCTCCCTTTTGGAGCTGAGGGCAATCAGACCAGCGCTTATGGCCTTTCTGCCCTCTGTACGGGGAAGTAATGTCCTGATAATGACGGACAACACAGTGGCCATGCATTACCTCAATAAGAGAGGGGGTGTACCGTAACTACCACTGTGCCTAGAGGCGATGCAGCTCTGGGCATTGCAAAAAGGAATCTCTCTGTTGGCAGTTCATCTGGCCGAAGAGGAAAGCACAGCGGTGAGTGCTCCGAGTAGGCAGAGCACGATCTCCCACGAGTGGGCGTTAGCTCAGGAAGTACTTCGAGATCTTCGCCCTTTGGGGAAACCCTCAAGTAGATCTGTTCACGTCCAGTGTCAACAGGAAGTGCGACTTGTTCTGCTGCAGGGAATTTCCTCAGAGAGGAGCTGTAGGGGATGCATTTGTAGTGGACTGGGAATTTCTACTGCTGTATGTGTTTATGCCGATCCCTTCATTCCTCATGTTCTCAGGATGATGAGGAAGTTTGTTTTGGAAATCTGTGATCCTGATTGTACCAGACTGGGCCAGGAGAACGTGGTACCCGGAACTTCTGGAAATGTCCATCTGCCCTCCAATTCATCTTCCACAAAGAGAGGATCTCCTCTTGCAAGAGGGATGTCACATTCTTCATCCAGAGATAAGGACCCTTCACCTGCACGCATGGTTTCTGAGAGATTGAGGTACAAAGATTGGGACCTTCTGGCAGACGTCATGGAGGTGTTGCTTTCGGCCAGAAGGCCAGCAAGTAAATCTCTATACCACTGCCTTTGCAACATGATCTGCAGCTGGTGTAGCGGTAAAGGGATTGATCCATTTTCTTGTGACACACCATCGGTTTTGTTTTTTCTCCTGCATCTAACCTATCAGCGGCTACAGGTTGCTACAGCCATGGGCTATCTGGCTGAGCTTGCCATTTTCAAGCGCTCTCCTGAACAAAGTTCCTACTTCAAGGTTCCTATTGTCATCCAGTTTTTAAAAGGATTGACCAACCTCTTCCCTTCGGTTCCATTCATTGTTCCGGTCTGGGATCTCAACCTAGTTTTAAGCTTCCTGATGGTTCCCCATTCGAACCATTAAATTCTTGTTCACTTAGGATGTTCTTTGAAAACAGTATTCTTGACGACCATTACCTCTGCTCGCAGAGTGAGCGAGCTTCAGGCCTTCTCTTCTAAATTACCATTCGCCAGCCTGGGGTCTGGCATGGAGTCACATGCTCATGAATATAGCCCGTCGTCAGGCTGGGAATCCACAGTAAAAGGGAAAGAAATGGGTCCCTTACAAACTGTATTTCTCCTTTAAACCAATCACTGTCCTCTGGGTCATACTGCCCCTATCCAATGAGGGCTCTCAAGCCCCTCCTCTTGCAGCCATCTTCAGATTTTTACTGCACGCTTCAATGTTGGGAGTCCTCACGTTTGTTTTGCTTCTACTTTTTTTATGCTTTCGAAGGAAAAAGGTTCTATTTTTGTTTCCGAGAGCCTGTGTGCTCTTTTCTCCATCTGCCGACAGCAGGGATCCGTTGTCGGGGAATTTCAGCACCTCTCAAGGGCGAAAATCTTCAAAGCTTCCAGAAGGCCATTGGGCCTACTTGTGCACTCCGACAATGAAGGAGGAGGAGGGAAAGACCCTCTTCAAACCCTGCACCAAGTGCAGGCTACGAAATGTATGTAGAAGACAACACCTACAATGCCTCTACTGCCTGCACCCAGACCATAAGGATTTGGAGTGCGAGCTATGCCTCGGGTTCGCCAAGCAGACGATGAGTGACAGGCACAGTAGACAGGCGGCGTGGCTTAACTCGAAGGCCGTGCCCCGGACAAGGTCATGCCTCACCCCGGACCAGCCGGTCCGAGGAGCGGCCTTCTAAGTCACTTTGAGGGCACCTCACCCATGGGGGGCCAAGTCCGAGGCCACCGGGTTTGCAGCAGAAGTGGGTCCCAAGGTGGACAGGGCACAATCAACATCACCTTTCATCTCCTTTGCCTGCCCTCAGTTGAGCTCCTCCTCGAAAAGGGTATCGTCTAACCCGGCTAAACTGCGGGAGAAGTCAGAGAGCCACGGGTGGCCCAAACGGTCCCAATTGGCACAAGCTAAAACTTAATCGACGATAGAGTTGGTGGCAGCTGCTATCACGACTGATGAGGGAGCTGACCCTGGGAAGGTGGCCCCAGCAGCACAGATGGTATCCCTGCCCCCGAGGCGTGACACCGCCACACTGACTTTGGTAAAGTCTGAAGGGGGAAACCAGCTCAGACCCTGGTTCAAACCCTGCATGGGGGGGCAAGAAGCCCCCCGAAACAGCCCTCTCACGTCGTGGCGCAAGCCATGGAGGTCTCGTCCACGGACGACGAGAACCAGCTATCCTTGCACACGGTCCACTAGGACGTGGAAGAGGATGGCAACGGCGCAGGGCCTAGTTCTCCGATTCTGCCAAATCAGCCGAGGGATGTCTCGCTGGACATTCTGTCGACCCTTCACACCTTGGTGTCAGAGATTCAGGAGAGGATGCCACCGGGCCCGATTCCGTTCCAGACCCCTGTTCAGTCTCCAATGCAGAAGAGGAAACGTCATCCAACCACCCCATTTCAGCCTCCACACCCGCGTCGGGCCCCTTCTCCCCCAGCGGACCCAGGGACGGGTACGGCCACGACCATTGACGACTAGGAGGATATCGTTGCAGCGAACAGCGAGTCTCTGCATTTGGAAGCGCCACCTAGGGCATCTCCACCGGACGAGGTGGGGTCGTTCCACTCAATGATCGCCAGAGCCTCTGAGCTATTTCAGATTGTGGCCGAAGAAACCAAGAAGGAGGGTTTCTTGTACCAGAGGCACAAGGCCAAGAGGAAGACAATCATGGTGGTGCCCCTTCTAGAGGATGTGTGGGAAGAGGACCTGACCCTCATGAAGATCCCTTGCACGGCTCCAACCAAACATGATAGGCTGAAGATGAAGTATCGGGTGCCGGACTCTGCACCCAAGGGCCAGAGGTCGCACCCATCGCCGGATTTGGTGGTATCGGTGGCCGCGAGGAAATGGTCAGCTAACCAGTCCTTGTTGTCTTTGATCCCTCCGGACAGAGAGGGGAAGAAGATGGACGCCAAGGGAAGGAAGATGATTTACACGGCAGTGTCCACTATGAAAGCGGCCAACGCACTGGTGGTCCTAGCCAGGTACGACAGGGAGCTGTGGTACAAGCTCGGGCCTATTCTGGAGTTACTCGCCGACGATAAGAGGATGGATGCAATTGCTCTTTTCCAGGAGGGGGGGAAGTAGCGTCTGTTCATTCCATTATGGTGGCGTTGGATATCGCCGACACTGGGTTCCGGCAGATGGGGAACGGCATCTGCCTTTGTTGACAAGTCTGGATGAAGCCCGCGAATTTCTAGCAGGCGGTCCAGGCGAAGGTATTGGACATGCTCTTCAACGGAGAGACCTTTTTGGGAAGGTCGCTGACGTGTCCCTCCATCAAGGCGGATACGGAGACGACCCGTTCCCTGGGGACTCTCCAGCAGCAGCACTCTTCTTTTCGCTCCTCCAGGGGAAAGTGGAGCGGGTCTTCCAAAGGTCAGCCCCCCAGATCCATGACTCAGGAAGCCTACAGAGGCCGTTCCCAGGCCTACGATAGTGGAGGACATCGCTGCTGTCGCACGGAGGGCAGGATGCCGGCTCTGAAACAGGCCTGACCCAGCCGGGACATCAGCGTGCACCCTGTTGGGTGGCTGGCTGACAAGCTTCGTCACTGAGTGGAGGACGATAACCACCAACAGATGGGTGCTGGACGCTCTTGCCCAGGGGTACACCCTGGAGTTTCAAAGCAGGTGTCTGCGGATCCCTCCGATGATCCATCAGGAACAGCACATCCCTCGGCTCCTGGAGGAGGTACGGGCCATGCTGCGAAAGGGGGTAATGGAGCTAGTTTCCCAATTGCTCCGGGGGGTCCGGAGTCTATTCCAGATACTTTCTGGTCAGAAAGAAGATGGGGGAGGGGTCCTGGAGGCCCATCCTAGACCTGCAACGTCTCAACACCCAAAAGTTAAGGATGGTCACGTTGCAGTACGTGCTTGGCTATCTGAAGGAAGGGGATTTCTTGACATCTCTGGACCTGGAGGATGCCTATTTCCACGTCTACATTCACAAGAAACATCAAAGGTTTCTGCGTTTCGTAGCGCAGGGTCAGCATTGTAAGTTAGGATTCAATTGAAAAAGTGAACAATAAAGCAGGTGAGTAATTCATTCATATGTTACACATGTTCCAGCACCCAGAGGTAACCAATTGAGGTCAGTATAGCATTGATATAGTATCACCTTTCTAGTATTGAGCTTTTAAGGGAGGAAAGGTTAGGGTTGGATCAGAACAGACTGATAAGTGATAAGAACAGTTAGATTCGCCCAAAGGGATGCAGACAGTCTATTATCCCAGCATTAAAGTGTAATTTAAAACCTGTGAAGGAATAGGCACTGCCAAAGCCAATAGGTTCAGAAGGGGGCCTTTAGGGAGCCAGGACAGCCAAAGTCAATGGACAAAGTTAAAGTTCTGATGCTCTTCTTCTTAGAAATATATTTTCTTAAATAGTCAGTGTTCAAAGGAGAAACCACAGAAACTCAAGAGGAGTCACCTTAAGAAAGCACAAGCTGTAAGGCCAATGCAGCTAATTTGGGGTCAACTTAGTGTAGGGTTAAATTGCACAACCAAAGATAGGAAGCACCCAAAATGGCAAAAGGATTAAATACCCCAAGCCCCATTTGTACCTTTGAAATGAAGAAAGTGTTCCAGCTGGATGCCTTCCTTGTTCCTGGTGACGAAAGGGAGGACGTCTGGCGGGCTCC
This sequence comes from Ambystoma mexicanum, assembly GCF_040938575.1. Taxonomy (NCBI): domain Eukaryota; kingdom Metazoa; phylum Chordata; class Amphibia; order Caudata; family Ambystomatidae; genus Ambystoma; species Ambystoma mexicanum. Next base: position 411,617,513 of record NC_090929.1, read on the forward strand.
TGCAGCATCACTAGAGAGAGGGACTCAGCAGCAATGCATTTCCATTGATTCAGCAGATCTCTGTGGTTTTGGTGCCTTTTTCTCAGGGCCAAAGAAGAATGAAATGCTCTGGTTAGGATTTCCTTGATCCCTCGGTCCTGGACTCTGGATGCTGATTTCTTGCTTCTGTAGGGTCCTCTGGATGCCCACGAAGATCTGTTGGGATTCGGACTTCAGAAGACAATGCACTCACCGGTGGTTGAGGTACCCTGGATATTGTGCTTCTGCAGCCTTGAAAAGTCGCAGCAAGTCGGGTGTAGCGCAAAATAGAGTTTGTCTCGAGAAACGAACTAACAAGAAATAGATTAAAAAGAAGACAGGGGCCACTTTGGGAAAATGGTCACCCTTGGGTGTGCAGCACTGCAGCTGAAATATCAGCCTGCAGATACATGTCACTGGGTACTAAGAAAAGCAACCCACTGCCACCAGCCATTCAAGTGAGTTAGTGTAACAAAATATAACATGAGGAATGGGTTAAAAGAATTACTATGTAAACCCATAGCACTCCACGTAGGGTGGTGTGTGCTGGACCCATAAAGTAAAGGTAAGTAAGACAGAGGTTATATTCTTGGGAACAGTAGTTGTAGTTACACATTAAGAGAAGTCCAAGGGACTTCACAGTGGCACTGCACAAAAGATGCTGTGTGTCACCATGCAAAAGCAGATGCCTGTGGAGTTTACCAAACTCCAGAAAACAGTAAGGAATCATAGTCAGAAAAACACGAGTGAGAAAAGGTCCCACTGACTCTGGAGTAAAAATGAAAAGATCCTGAGTCCAGCAAAAGAGATGGGGGTCTCTAACATTAAAGGGAATTGGCACAGAAATTAAATTTCTCGCTAACTCTTGCAGCTACCTCACTATTCCTTTTTAACCTCTGTGGGATCCTTTTCATCTGCAATTCGTTGCAAATGGTGCCCAGGACGCTTTGTTTTTATTTGTGCGCATTTCATGTGGTTTTTGCTGGTGCAAGAAAAGTCAAATATGTGAAAATCTTCTAATTTGGGGAGAAACCAAATGGGGGTGCCTAAGTTCCCTTCTGGGTGGGCTTCCGGTGCCTGCACAGGAGACCACTGCATGGGTATATGTAGCTTGCATGGAATCCAGTATTTTACCATGCTCCGAATCGCTGATCCCCGTAGATTTAGACTTATCTTAGGGTTGCAGATTGCCCACGAAAATGTCTGCTTAATCGTGACCAAAATTGGCCTGTTATTCTGGGATATTGTTGAAAGCCTGCTCTCCCACCCCTCAAAATGGCACAAATATTAATTTTGTTTTTTATTTTTTGTTTCTATCTTTCAGGGGTAACTCCTCCTCACCAGCCTTTGGAGAGTTGAAGGATTATTACTTATTCTACCTGAAGAGCAAGTCTCCTCGGGAGGAGCTACTGAAAATGTGGGGTGAGGAGCTGACAAGCGAGGAGAGTGTGTATGAGGTGTTCACTAGCTACATCTCTGGTGAGCCCAACAGCAGTGGACACAAGGTACAAACCTGGTGTATGCAAGACTTTGCTGTTGTTGCAGTTCTCCTTGCATGGTCAAATAGTTGTGAGCCATGCAAATTGGAATTTGGTGACTTTTCTGGGGCAGGAGATGAGAAATGGGCCAATGATCGTTGGAACTCAACACTTGGAGGATTCTGATAGAAATGTTGAGCTAATAACACTTATCAGGAAAATACTAAGTCCTTTGGGATGAGTTTATAAGGTTGGTCTTCTAGTCTACCAGCCAACAGTAAATGAAGTTGCACTGTCTAAGGCTCTGGTTTCTGTGTGCGTCGAATTCTGCTAGCCACAATTGTCCCATTTACATCTACACTATCTTTTTCCATTGGACCACAACTGTCCTGTCCAATGTTAACCAAGTTCTGTCATGTTATGCCCACAAGCCCAGGTTTATTTGCATATTTCAAATCTTGGGCACCAGCCGTTTTGCCCCACCCTAGCCATCCAACCTTCCTGGACACTTGCATGTGTTCTGCCCTTTCCCGACTGCATCAGGCATCCAACTGCATCTACATTGTCCTGCCCACCGGCTACCTCACAGATGAGCCTAGCTACATCCCGCTCACTTGGAACAACAGAATTGCCTCATCCTGCAGCATCCTTTTGTTCCCAGAAAAGTGCTGAACCTGGCATCTTGGCGGTTCTCTTAATTTTTGTGGCTTTTCTGTCTGTAGGTAACCTGCCTTCCGTGGAACGATGACCCGCTGGCTCCAGAGACCAACCTAATGAAAGATGAGCTGCAGAAAGTTAACAGAAGAGGGATTCTGACCATCAATTCCCAGCCCAACATGAATGCTAGAACGTCCTCAGATCCTGTGGTGGGCTGGGGACCAAGTGGGGGATATGTCTTTCAAAAGGTACTCAAGGATATACCGTTCTGATTTGGTCATCCAGCCTACTTGTATACCATACCTCCTACTTCATCTTGGACTTCCTGTTCCTTGTGCTACCTGTCCTCTCTCCTATGCGTGTTTAATTATCCAGCAAGCACTCATTTGCATGTCCTCCTCTTCCTGTGTACACGTTGACCCTCTTGTCATTCATCACGTGTGGGTTTGCCCATTAGTGACACAGCCTCCCGTGTCCTGCCTTTGTAGACCTCTAATCATACTGCCTTTGTCCATTCCATGACCATGTTCTGTCCTTTAGAGCAAGTCTAACTTTCCTAGCATGATGACACTGATCTCTTCCCACTGCTTTCCTACCCCACAGGCATACCTAGAATTCTTCACATCCAGTGAGAATGTGTCTGCCCTGCTCAAAGTTTTAAAGAAGTATGAGCCACGAGTCAATTATCATATTGTCAATGTCCAGGTACAAAGTTTTCCTGTTTTTCCACTTACTGTGTTGAGGGGTGGGTATACATAATTTGGCAGCCCATAGTGTATCTGATGTTTTAATGCTCCTCAATTTTATGGACAATGTGACATAGCACCTGTCCACGGTGTGTTGGTTTTATTAGTTATGTTTTAATTTTTGCTGTCGGTTGCCATTCCTTGGAATTATCCAAGAAAGGGTCCCTGGTGCGGCTGTAAACTAGAGCGTTTCCTGGATGTGTTCAATACTGCTTTCCTGCAGGCAGTCACTCTCTTCTATTCACAGGGAAAAAACATTACCAACGCGACAGAGCTGCAGCCCAACGCCGTGACCTGGGGCATATTCCCTGGTCGGGAGATCATCCAACCCACAGTGGTCGATCCTGTCAGCTTCATGTCCTGGAAGGTAAGAAGCACCTTTGAGCATTGCTGCACTTGGTCATCCAAGGTCAAATCTCCTTCAGCTTGTGATGCTTCTCGAACATTGGTAACTGAGGTGGGATTGCTCAGGCTTGTTAGCTCTTCCTTAGAGCTCTCTGGACCTGTGCAGCAAGGTTATCCTTCTGGCTGTGCAAAACTCCAAGACCTGCATCTCCTCCCTTGTCCACTGGGATCATAGATTCGTGAGGCATGTTTTTTGAAAATCGTGTAATCGAGTCTTAGAAACTGAAGATTGAAACCAGTGCCAACCTCCTTTGGTTTACTTGCAGACGGCCTTGCTTCCCTTTGACACCTCAAATGAATCTCAAATTCTCTCCCCCATTGTGTAAAAAGACCCTTGGATACTTCCTGCTGCTCCCTCCCATTTTGTGCAGGCTACCATTTCTCCCCAATGCTCCTGTGCATTGCCCTCTTTGGACCCTCGGAATTGATGCCCTTTTTCTGCTCTCTAAGATCCCTGCATATTCCTTTTAAACCTACTTGTCCACCCTTCTTATGTACGCTTGGCCGCCCTCTCCCCAGGCTCATGCAGCCTGTCTTATGTTTTCCACTCCAGCACCAGAATCTGTTTTCATGTCCTCTGCTGCTTCCTGCACCTTTCACTGCCACCCGCACTTTCATCCCTGAAGCGTCTGCATTATACACCCCGTTTTTCTGCTTAGGTTTACCTGCCTGTATGCAGTCGAGGCAGCTTGCAAACGTCTTTTTACCGGCTGTGGCCCTAAAGTATGGTCCACATTCATTTCCTCCAGGACCTTTTCCTTGGGGACTCAATTGATGGACACCATTTGTTTGAGGCATTGCTTCTTTGACAATGTTTTAGATTTGTTTTCATCATCGAGTAATCAATGTGGTAAATAGAATTTCCTAATGAGTGATAAGGAATTTGAAATGTGAATTTAGTGTTCTTTTTAAGGCTGATGCAAGGGCATGTTTTTAAAGGTTTTGTTGCATGTGGAAATAAACTTGTATAGGTTGGTGTACTGGTTTCCTCCTTTATTTTGAGTAATGGTAGAGGGTTGTATGGGTTCTTATGTTTGAAAAAATGTGTACCGGCACGTGGTGTTAATGGTTAGTAGAAATAGACTTACTGATTGGGGTCAGTTGTACTTTCAATTCTTATGTTAGAGCTGCTAAAGCAGGGGTCTGCAACCTTTGGCTCTGCAGATGTTGTGGACTACAGTTCTCATGATCCCTTAGCACTGACTATGCTTGGTAAGGCTAATGGGAGTTGTCATCCAAAATATCTGTAGAGCCACAGGTTGCAGGCCCCTGTACTAGTGAGGAAAATTAAGCTGGCATGCGTTGTGATTTGTTATTGTTTTTGTTTTATTATTAATCAAGAAGAAAACACTCTAGGAAACATCTCAAATTATTCTTTAGATCTGTTGATTCATCCCAAAATGCAATTGAATAATTGCACTCTAGCAAATTTCCTAGAAGAAACGTCACTAGACTAATCACATAAATGAATTATTTTTCCTTCACTCCTCTCCCTAGGATGAGGCCTTTGCTCTCTGGACCGAACAGTGGGCGAATCTCTACGAGGACGAGTCCCCGTCTCGCATGATTATCCAGTACATTCATGACAACTATTACCTGGTTAACTTGGTGGACAACGACTTTCCTCTGGAGAACTGTCTCTGGCAAGTGATCGAGGACATGTTTGAAGAGCTGAACTGTATAACTGAGCAGTAAGGCCTGGCGCCGCCTCTTGTGAGGTTGCTACCTCAACTGGTTGCACAACACCAACCCCGCCCGCAGGATGGAGGACAAGAGCAGAGATGGGCATGACTTGCTTGAGAGACGTGCAGCTGAATGCCATTCCCTGCCAGGAATACATGCAGCCGTGGGCATTCCAGATTGGGCAGAGGGCGACAAGACTGCCCTGCTCTCCACGTTCATCCGAGTACTGTTGGTTGCCCTGACAGACATGGAGGAGGTACAGGGCTGTGTACTCCACACTGCACGGGAAATTCTTCAAACAGTGGCTGACCCACCACAGCAGCGAGTGATGTCATGGGTTGGTAGAATCTGAGCCCATCCAAATGTTTTTATTGGACTGTGGCGGACCCAGGCCCACTGTCAATAGGAAGATCTGTTTTTAAAAGGAGAGGAGGGGGTTGTATAGCACTTGGGGTGGGGAGAGGGAAAGTGGGTGCAATGCGTATTTTCTGAACACTGGACTGGGCAGCACCAGGAATCCTGCTGCACATCACATTTTCCTTTTTGGGGGAGTGTGTGCTGGAGCATCCGGCATAGAAGAATTTGCATCCATGAGGTTCTTTTTGTTGATTTTATCGATAAGCTATCCGTTTTTGCTTTTTATTTTTTTTATTTGAGGCAGCAAAGATAGGGTAATATTAAATTAATGACACTTTCGTCTAACTGTGCAGTGCTTATTTTGAAATCTACTCATTTCACCTGTTACATAAAGGGTGGTGGGCGAGAGTGGTTGGATTGGTATTTATTAATGCCTTTCACTGCATCTCGTTAAGTGACTGGTACGGTGGCTCATCTTTGTGGCCTGAAGTCACAGGTTCGAATCCTGACACGGCCCCCTATCCTTGCATCCTGCCGAGGTCGATAAGTGAGTACCTTTTAATTGGGTGGTAATAACAGCAATTATCACAGTTCTTGGAGGCGGAGGAAGATGGACAGAAGTGCTGTATTAGGAGTGCCTCAGAGCGTCTGTATCTGTAAAACCTCTCTCTCCCGCCCTTATCTCCCACTCCCTTGCTATTCCTCTCTGCTCGTTCTCCACTCTCTCTCTTCAATGTCTCCCCTTTCTCCACCCCTCCCCCTTCAGCAGAAAATTGAGCTACTTGGGGTCAGAGGTCCACTACTTCTGGAGACCAATATAGCAGGCAGGGGGTGCCAGAAAACAGGTGCAAAGGATAATGAGTGTCCATGACAGGTGGCATCAGTGCCGCACACACCAGAGTGAGAGCTGGGATTCGGTGGGTCCTTTCAATTCTAGCAGGCCGTTTTTACCACATTAACTCCTGATCCACAGTTTGTACTTCAAAGGGTGGCTTCCTTAGTTGCCCTCGAGCAGGAGTCCCCATTGATTGAACACATGTAGCGTTGCAGATGCAAACCTTTATTGGATGCAGTTTTTAGCCATTGTGGCACTATTTCTAAGCCAGAGTTCAGCAGCCTGGGCCTTCACAAAAACACTCATTCATCGTTCAGAAGCCACACCTTCTCACAGGGTGGGATGGAAGCATTCGGGTTGGAGGTTGTGCGGATGGAGATAGTTTTGACGTTGAAGCGCTCAGTCACTGATGTAGCTAGGCTCAACTGTGAGTCTGGTCACATGATGTAGCCCAGTTCACTGCTCATATTGATAGGTATCTTATCTAATGATTGCTCACTCCTTCCACAATAAACTACTTATTAACTCACAAGGTGCTCCCACTGTGTCTTCCAGTACCCTACGTTCTAGGAATGTGGGCAAAAAGACCATCCTGATCAAGACCACTCCCTCCAAAAGCAAGATTGGCAAATTCTGCCAGAATCATACATCCATATGCACAACCTGCCTGGGAGGGGAGTGATGTTTCTCTTTACACAATTCTCACCTGGATCTCTCGCATTATAAATGACTACCTCTCCAGCTGTAAAATAGTAATGGCCAAATCACCTCCTTCCCTCCCATATTTAAACAAGTACTGGGAAAGCTGACAGTTTTGACTCACCAGCTGGGTGTGCGAGGGGAATGGGATCATAGTTTAAGCAGGTATAGAAATAGCACGGGGGAAGGGTGTGGTACGTATTTACAAAGCCGGGAGGGGCACTTGGGTGCCCGAAGACAGTGTAAATGGGCTGGCAGAGCAGAAAATCCGACTCGGATTTGTATAACTTATACACAGGGTAAAAAGACTCTGTTACGTCGCCACAATTATTTTGATTGGCCCGACATGATTTGTACAGTAATGTGTGACGTTGGAGTAAGTGGAAGTGTCCGCATTCCTGTCGGTAATTCTCTGGTAAGTTCCACAGTACGACGTTCATTCATGCCCCGTTTTTGCCATATAGGTTTTGCCAACAAAAAAATAGAAAAATGTGGGGTTAGGGAATATAAGGGGTAGGGTGGGGTGGTGTAAAGGGAATACATAGGGGAGGGGAGATTGGGGGGAACCCCCATCCCCTAATAAAGTGGGTTTTTTTGGGGGGGTTTTTGGCCAAAGGTTTTCGTCAAAAAGTTATGGGGAAAAAAAAGAACGGCTAGGGAATGAACATAGAACCGAGAATAGCAGTTTTAATGGATTTGTGGGGTTTTGGGGCTGCATCGAGAGCTTACCTCAAGCCCCACATTTGCGCCCTCTCCAGCACAACCCGCAAGTGGCTGAGCCTGCACATCTGTGCTGTTAAGGCTTCCTGTTCTGTCCAGACATAGGCCTAATAAACTTCCTCAGTACTGGGTCCTCCCATGTGGTAAAAGTACTGATTTTTACTTCACAAGTAATATATAACCATTATATACTTGAAGCACTACACATTCTGTAGATCGATATGTACACCTGAAAAATATCAGGTATAGTGTTTGGTGTGCTCATGTGGGTGAAGAGAATACTATTTCCCTTTAGTTTTCCTTTTTGGTGATTCTTTTGTGTGATAATTGGGGATTTGCCTTCCATTTTTCCCTTTTCTTTTTTCCATTATTTCTGTTGCTTTTTAAATTATTTAAGTCATCGCGCGTGTGCATGCATCGGCGCAACGGAATACTCTTTCCTGCGTAGTAAGGATCATTGACTGGAGCCTTACCGTCACTGGTGGGCTTTACTTGAGATATGAACAGATGATTTTGGTGAGTTTGGTTTCCACTTTTTTTTCCATCCCTCGTTTACCCACATGATTTGCCTACATTGCTCCCTTCCACTACCCGCCCTCACTCTTCTTTTCTCCCTGACTCTTCAGACCTTCCCCATTCTCCTTACACTCCTGAACTCCCTGCTCTCTATTTCCACTGCCTTTCTGAACTCCCTGCTCTCTATTTCCACTGCCTTTAATCCTCTACCCTGCATTTCCCCTCACTCTTGTGACTGATTAATTATTGCCCCATTCTCCTGCCCTCGTTCATTCTCGTTACCCATTCAACCTTTTACCCCCACCTAGCTCTGTCCATTCACCTTACCTCCTGCCTTCCTCACTCTCCCCCTCACTCTTCTGCCCTCCTTCATTCACTGCTCTCCTGTCCCCATCAGTGTTAGTTGCCTGCTCCTTCTCTACTTTTCTTCCTCACTATCCTGCCCTTATTCCCTATCCATTTCTGTTCAGTGCCCTGCAGCAGGGCCATGTGGAGCCGGAGGAGATATGGAGGTGGTGAGTTGGAGTTAAGGGTTCTATCAAGTGCCCCAAGCAGCATGCACAAAAAAAGTAACCCCTGGTTTGTTTGGAGAATAAAAGGTGAATTCCTTAGTCTGTGATGTTCAATGACATTTCAAGTGTTTGGGGTAAGAACACCGGGGACATGCACAAAATGGTTCTGTATGCTGTAGGAATTATCCCGTGATACAGGGGAGTATCCAGCATTGCAAGAGTGGGGGGCGGTGGAGAGCCACGAAAAAAGTCCAGCTACTTTCCCCTGCACCCCAAATGCAGTGCACGCAATTCAGTACGGTCTCATTCATGCTCCCAAACCGTCCACTCCTTCCCCAATCTACTTTGTTGGTAACATTAGTGGCAGGTGGCATTTTAACACATAACAAAAATAAATAAAACTGCAGAATCATTACAGATGCAAGAAACGCATCTATTAGTGCCCTGTCCAGGCGCTCTGGGGCAAAATAAATGCAAAGCTCCTAATTTGCATATGGAGTGCACCAACAGAAATGTCTTCACAGAAAAGGACATCGCAGGGAGCATCATCAGTCTTTTGGTACTTGGAGGCAACATGGAAGTGACTTTATATTGCCATACGAAAGCCAATAACTTTGTGGTGCAAAATACCTAAATTGCACTATTATAATATATGGAGCAACTCTACAGTCATTAGGCTTTTTAAAAAAAAAAATAACAGCATGATCTATTAACATAAGCTATGAAGTGAATCATTACAGAGCTGCAGATTAGACACGGTGTGATTAAATGATTTGGCCAAAATCACACACGTTGGTTAAATAGTGAAACCGGGATGTGGACAATTAAATCAACTGAGCACATCTTCCAAGGTTTAGTTGATATAAATATTTATAAAGGTTTTACTTTGCAGTTCATGTGCTTAAATAATACTTTATTTATAGCAATGCCTTGGAAGCAAACCACATTACATAATAAACTAGCCTTTAATAGTAAACTAACTATACACTATATACATTGTCATAGAAATATGTTGAGCAATAAGACAATGGCTTTAGCTGTATTCTCCTCATGATGCATGCAAAGTCACAATAGCATCATGCAGATTAATGTGAGCCTGCCAAATCCCCCTTGGTTTTTTAAGCCATAGTCATTATTACATAAAGCATGCAGTATTATGCACCCTTGAACCGAAGCTGCCAACAGTACTTCACAGCTCCCTTGCTCTTCTCCAAAGTTTATCCTACTAACATGCCTAACCAACCCCCTTTTGTTTCAGAATTGCCAGAGCGCCATTGGACCACTCTGGTGATAGGGCACGGTACAAATATCCTTTAACATTCTCACTTCTGAGCACTACCTCCCTTTCTGGTTTCTAAATGGACAAAAGTCCCTGCTAATAGCCCCCCACCTTCCCATCAGTGCCTAATGGCTCACAATGAAATGGTCTGTTGACACAGAGCAACGTGAGAGCCCCTCTGCTGCCTGAGCACAATCGGTGTGCTGAGAAGGAATTGTTCAACACATTGACTTGCCAGCGGGACACCTTTCCCGTTGGGCACCCTCATTGATGAGCGAAACAGGAGAGGTGCCCCACTGACAATTGTCCCAGTGGGGCTCTCAAAAGAGCCTCTGAGAGGGCAGCTTGCCCCTCCCCCCAAACCCACCGCTCTGTGTGCCACTGCCGTGATAGCACCTTTGGTACTGTACCTTACCATTGCCCATGTTATTGCGCATTGCCTTGAACCCTAGAATTTCCAACATTTACTTTAGGCTTGATCATTCAATATTACCACCATTGACAGCAAAAGCTGGCAAGGAGGCCCACCTGTCTCGAGCTAGAGTCAGGCCCCCAAACACAGAAAACGGTTAAAAAAAAAAAACTTCAAAAAAGCAAGCATTTGTCCCTAAGGTTAATCAATTTACAACTCTGCCCACTCTAGGCTCCGCATCCATGGCCCGCCTACCTGGGGCCCTCAGTCATTTTTTACCACTGTGCCCTTTGCCTTAAGTCTGCCAATGGGCCGAATTTGTATTATGGACATGCCTTATAGTTTAATTATACGCCCACACACATGTGCTGCAACATTCTTATGACTCATAAGAGCTTTGCAGTTCTACCTGTGTGACACATTTACTGTCACTGTGTAGACTGACTCCAACGCAACACACAACCACACTAATCCCTGTATCGTTGTGCTCCTATAACACACACCCCCATGCCTCCATCTCCAACAACCTTTTAAAGTGTTGCCCTTCTAGCAATTATGTATGTTTACATTGGGTAATCTCGAGTTACCGTGTTGTTCACCCTGCATGCCTTGAATGCATAGATTAGTATGTAGCGTTCTGTCTCTCTCTAGCATCCTGTCTTGTGCACAAACCACACAGGCACCTACATTTAGGTAACTAACCCTCAAACTGGCACTCGGAGGGGACTGGAACTTGCTGCTCCACGTGTTGGGGGAAGGGTGAGCGTAATGCAAGAAACCCAATACCAGGATTTCTGGATCTGTGGAGGCAGGCGGGTACTGGGCTGGAATATACAAACGGACTTCAGCGATGTCAGGGTTGAGAAGTAATTCTTGGCGTATAAATGTTACTTTGTTGTAGTTTACTTCCAGTTCCTCATGTTTGGCAGTCGCAGGTCCCATACACTGCCAGAGCACGTGATCTGGCGCACTCCCCTTGTCGTGCCTGTGCAGGGATCAAGCAATACTGAGGACACTTGAATGGGTGTGTATCCAGAAGGGTCTTCGGGTTAAAATTCGTGAGCACCAGGCTTGGTCTCACTCTGGTAGGGGGGGGGAAGTTAGTACATGTCATAAGGGAGGTCTTGGAAGGTTGTAAGTTCAAGCAGTTTTTTGTATCAGGTTTCTTTTTCTCCAACATGCCTTGTGACTAGTACTCCATATTCTGCAAGTACCTGGAGCAGACCCTCCACATTCATGGCCAATTGTGAATGGGTAGGGGACCTAGACCCCCAATCACAGCGTTGCATCGGTTCATTAAACATCCTGGAGAACACCATCCAGTGAAGCACACACAGCCAGCTTTCTATGAGGAGACTCAGAGATAATATAAAGCACCTGGTGTCTCATGAACCTCCATGACATTGGTACCACTTGGTATTTGCGTCTGATGCCTAAGACTATTTAGGTTAGGGAACCATTTGCGGAAAAGCTAAAAACGGGTTTGGCACCTAATGACTAGAAAGTGCTTTCTGTCTCATAGACCTCCACACCAGGGCAGCATGTCGTGTGGGGCTATCGGCTCCAAAGTCCCCGCTTCGGCCATGGAGTGTCTGCTCTGCATGGCTACCTGCTCCATTGGGCTACCAGCCCCAGCTCTCTGCTCCAGCTGTTGTGTGGTGTGTTCCGCTTTCACCTCGTAATGAAGTTCATGTTTAAGAAACATAAACATCGAGTCAGAAATCTCGAGTAGGAAGAGTCCATTTTTTTTTTTAAAGTACCATAACATTCAGGGCACGTATTTGCTCGAAAAGTAGACAGTCAAAACCATCCTACATAAACACAATTTAACAAAGAATAGTTACACTAGAATATTCTTGCTAAACTTTTAGCACTCGTTTGTAAGGTTGTTAAATATTTAACGGTCCACATTTGTTGATGAGCAGCCCCATTCGAATTTCTCGAACATAAGCTAATGTGGACGTTTAATAAATACATTCCAGACAAATTTGCAAGCTCTGAAGTTAGTAGTGAATGATGGATGTGCATTCGTTGTTTGAAGATTTCAAGGGCGCGCATTTTATGGCAATATTATGCACAATGTATTCATTGGCAGTGAAACAATATTTAGACATAGTTTTGGGGTAAAACTTGCACACCGCCCCAAAATGAAACCGTGAAAAATGATAGTAAATTTGTGTGTGGTGGTTTTTTTGGAGGTGGGATGGGGCAACTGCTCTTATAGCAAGGATTCAAGCGAGAAATTGTGCATGATTTTTTTTTAATTTCATGCATTGTTTATTGTAGGTTAAAATGCATTATAGGATAATGGGGATGAGGGTGTGATACAAGGGAGGTACAGCCCGCCCCACCCCCATTTTTTTCAATTGAGTTTACCACCGTGTAGGTTTGGGTGTTGTACTTTATTGTGCAGAGAATGAATCTTGATTTATGTAGTAATTTAGCGTGTTCACTTTGTTTTTTATATCTGGGTTAAAATTGCACTCGAGTTTTTAAGAATAGAGTCCCAGGGTCTGGGTTCCTCTCCTGTAAGGCTGTCTGCCCCAAGGCCATTGATCCACCTGCTGGGTATCTACTCCGCAAAGCTTCTTGCTTTGTGGCCATTGCTACACCTGCTGGGAGTCTACTCTACAAGCCTGTCTGCTCCATGGCCATTGGTCCACCTGCTGGGTGTTGGACACCAGGCAAGTCTTCCCATTCCATGGCCATTGGACCACCTACTGGGTGTCTACTCCACAAGGCTTCCTGCTCTGCGGCCATTGCTACACCTGCTGGGTGTCTTCTACTATGCAAGTCGTCCTCCATGGACGGACACTGTTCCACCTGCTGGGCGTCTGCTCTGTGAGGCTGACTGCTCCTTGGCCATCACTCCACCTGCTGGTTGTCTACCCTTTGAGGCTGTAGGTTCCATTGTCTCTGCTCCAGACTCTGTATGTCTGCTCTGTGACCCTGTATGCTCCATGGTCCCAGCTCCAGCCATGGAATATCTGTTCTGGAAGTCAGATGGACCCATGATCCTCGCTGATAGATGGGATAAGGAGTTCAGTCTTCCATGGACACCAGGCAATGTTCTTTGACACCACACTTGGAAAGCCTGGAAGAGGTGGATAGAATCCAGAATCAAAGCATGCTCAGTATTTGGGTTCAAAGGCATTCAACATACACAAGAGACTGCTTCAGGTTATGTGAAGACTGAATGGAACATCTTTATAATTAAGCTTATTCCGGACAGGCAAAGGTGTACAGCTTGATTCATAGGCAAAGCAAGCATGAATTCCACTATGTTCAAAAAAACACTGGATCAGACATTTCCATCAATCTCTTTTTTTTTTAATCGAAGAAAGGTTTACTGTGCCAGTGGAATATACCAGCACCTCGTTGATGTGTCCCAGGGAGGCCGAAACGTGTTTCAGGCTGCCAGTGTTCCCAATCAGATGTGGTGTGGCCCACTGGTTTGTGCTGGGCTGCTCGCTTTGATTGTAAATTCAACATTGCTTTGCCTCGATTCTGTAAAGGCATGGCTTTGTTGAGCTGAGCGTGGGAGAGCGGTCGCCGGTAGCCAAGAGGGACTGCAGGCCAGGAAGCCCTGCCTGGCCCTAGCGGGCCTCTGTGAGTGATTTCTGTTGTTTTTTTTTAAAAAAAAAAAAGAAAAAGAATTGTGCATTTGCGCTCCGAGCGCGTTGTTGTGCCTGCTCTCCCCTCCCCTCCCACTTCCTGGTCCTCCTCTTCCTCCCGCCTCCCTGCCCGCCCACTCCCCCCTCCCCTTCCTCTCCTCCCTCTTCTATTACCACCTCGCTCCTGGGCAGCCCTCTGCGGCTAAGGGCCCCAAGGCCAAGGGTGACTCCTGCAGTTGCGGCTCCCTGTGTGTCTGCAGGTGTCCGCAGGGGACGCAAGGCGCAAGTAAATTTCGCCTTCTCCACCTTCTTCCTGCCCACCCACGCCTGGCCACTGCATTCGCACGGTGTCTTCACCTCACTGTGTTCCACAGTTGTGGAAACTAGGGTTTTTCTCTCCTCGCAGGATTCTCAAACTTAGGTGGCCTCTCCACTGTGTTCCTAAAACACAATACTGCTGTTGTTCTGAAATGTGGTAACCTGTCTTGCCGTTCCTTCCTGTCTGTGTGCTCTCGCATCATCTGTCTTCCCCCCCTCCTCCCACTCCATGGTGCTCTCTCTCTCGCCTATCTTCTCTAACTGCTTCTCTATTGACTATCCTGCTCTCCTCACTAAATCTGGTAGGAAAAAGTTTAAAAAGGACATCCTGGTCTCCAACCCTGACACCTACACTAGTGCCTGCTCTAAGGAAACTCTCACTGACATCCTCTTTTTCGTGCCTTCACCTAACCTATGGACCCTTCATATGGTCTATGTGCTCTCTCCTTTCTCCTCATCTTCCATTAATGGTGGCACCCATTGGGATGTCCTCTTGGCCCCCTTCCGCTCCTCTAAGGCCATCATTAATGTTTACGCTAATGGGACTGTGTTGGTCCAAGGCCCTCAGGCCAACCTTCACCTCTTTGATAGACGCTTCCCTCGCCTCATCAACTTCCTTTCCTCCCCTGTTGTCCCCCCCCTGTCTTCGGCTACCTTGCCTCTACCCTCCCTCCCTGCCCCCTCTCGCACTCCCTCTTCACCTCCTTCTTCTACACCCCCGCAGGGCGTACCTCTGATCTGTACCCCTCCCCGGAAGTCCTTCAAGGATGGCAACCTTCTCCACTTTGCCACTCTCAACTCCCGCTCTGCTGTCAAACATTCCTCTATCTGTCGCCTTCTTGAGGAACTGGACCTTGACGTCCTCGGTCTCACTGAGACATGGTTCACAGCCAGCTCTGTCACGAGCTTTGACACACTCCTACCTGAAGGTTACAAGATCCTCTCTGTGCCCAGGCCCAACCGTGCAGGCGGGGGGTGTTGCCCTTCTCTTCCCTGAGTGGATTCCTGCCACTGTCACTCCTACGCAGACCTACTCCTCTTTTGAATGTCTTGTCTGCCGACTCTCTCTCTCTCCTAGCCATTCCCTTACCGTGGCTACTATTTATCGGCCACCTGGTCAAATTTCCTCCTTCCTCTCTGAGTGGGCTGACCTCTCCTCCTCACTCCTGTCCTCTACCACTCAACTCCTCTTTCTTGGGGACTTCAACATCCACCTAGATGCCTCCTGTCCCCCCACTGGACTTTTTCGTGACCTCTGCGACTCTCTCTCACTCTCTATTCTCCCGTCTGGGCCTACTCATTCTGCAGGGCACACTCTTGATGCTCTGATCTCTTCTGACCTACCCCTCTCTGTCCCTCTCTCCACTCCTCTCTCCTGGAGTGATCACTTTCTCCTATCCTCCCACCTCACCCTCCCTACCCCACAGGCAAAGCCACCCTCATCATTGCCACCCACCTTCTCGGTCATCAGACCCATGAAGCGCGTGTCAGTTGCGGCTTTCGCTGCCACCTTCTCGCCCCTCCCTCCCCCTTCGGCTGACTCCTACCCTGACACAGCCCTCTCCTTGCTCCACTCTGCTATATCTGATACTCTTGATATCCTTGCCCCTGTCATGAAAATCCGCCTGAAGCCCAAAGCCAAATATAACTCCTGATTTGATTCGGATCTCGTCACCCTAAAACACAAGTGCAGGGTGGCAGAGAGGAAATGGCATGCTTCATGTTCATCCTCTGACAAACTGGCCTGCCGCCTGCTCCAAAGGCAATACCGTCTCTCTATTCTCACCAAGAAGAGAGCCCTTATCCAAGCCCGCATCTCTGCAGCATCTAACAACTCGGCTGAACTCTTTAAAATCTGCAAGGAGCTTGCCAACCCTGCTGCAGTCTCTACCTCTCCTGTCCCCTCCCATGCCCTCTGCACTGCACTGGCCTCCCACTTCATCTCTAAAACTCAGGACATCCTGTCCTCACTCTCCTCCTATCACCTCCCCCCCTCTCTTCCCTGCTCTTCCTCTAGCCCTTCTGCAGCCACCCCTCCTCCCTCCTTCTCTGCCTTTCCCCTTTTTTCTTCTGACGAGGTTTCCAGACAAGTCCGATCTATGAAAGTCTCATGTAAACAGATTCACCCCTGTTCCTCCAAAACTATCAAGGACCACATCGACTCCCTGGCTGACTTTTGCAACCACTCCTTCGCCTCTGGAGTCTTCCCATCCCCCCTCAAGCACTCCCTTGTGCACCCTCTCCTTAAGAAACCCTCTGCCGACCCCTCCTGTCCGGCTAACTATCACCCAATCTCCATCACTCCCTTCCTGGGCAAGCTCCTGGAGAAACTGGCCATCTCCCAGCTTAACCTCCATGCTGAAGCTGTTGATCGTCTCCATGACCATCAATCTGGCTTCAGAGCGGCCAGAAGCACGGAAACTGCTCTCCTGAACATCCGTGAGGACCTGCTCTTGAACCTCGACTCCAACACTCCATGTGTTCTCATTCTGCTCGATCTCTCTTCTGCCTTTGACACTGTCAACCATGCCATCCTGCTCAACCGTCTCTGTGATAACCTGGGTATCACTGGTCAGGCTCTGGCGTGGCTGACCTCTTTCCTTTCCAATCGACCCTCCCAGGTCCAACTTGGGTCCTTCCTCTCTGACATCTTTTTCTCCACCTGTGGCGTTCCCCAGGGATCTAATCTCTCTCCCTGGCTGTTCAACCAGTATCTGGCACTCCTTGCCCACCGCATTGCCGCCCTCTGCCCCAACTTTCAGTGCTATGCGGACGATACCCAGCTCATTTTCAGGCTACCCTCGGCCTCCTCCTCTCCCTCCCTCATCTCTGTCTGTCTGCTATCCAGAAATGGTGTGCTGCCAATGACCTCTGCCTTAATGCTAGTAAGACTGAGATCCTACTCATCGGCACACCCACTCCCTCCTTCCCTGCAGCTCTCTGGCCGGCCCCTCTTGGCCCTCTTCCTGCTCCTACCTGCAAGGCAAAAAACCTCGGGGTCATCTTCGACTCCACACTCTCCTTCTCTCCTCATATATCTGACGTCTCTAAGAAGTCACATTACCAGCTGCACCTCCTCAGAGGTATTCTTCCCTTCCTCTCCTTCCCCCAGAAGCTCACTTACTCCCGAGCCCTGGTTCTCTCAAAGCTGGACTACTGTAACAGCCTCTATCTTAATCTGCCTGCCTCCACTCTCCGCCCTCTGCAACTCATCCAGAACAGAACTGCGAGACTAGTCCTTGGCCTCGAGCCCAGGGACCGTATCTCTCCAGGACTGAAATCTCTACACTGGCTCCCAGTGGCTGCGAGGATTAAGTTCAAAACCCTCTGCATTGTCCACAAGGCCTTCTGGGGCCTGGGGCCTAAATACCTTCAACTCTCTCTTCCTAAATATCTTCCTTCCCGAGCCCTACGCTCATCCGTCTCCAACTCCCTCAGGGTCAGCCGCTTCTCGAAGCAACGAGCTGGGGGTAGATCTCTCTCCGCGACAGGGGCCTCCCTCTGGAACAGCCTTCCTGCCTCCCTGAAACTTGAGGAGAACCATCTCCGGTTCCGGAAGCACCTCAAAACCTTCCTCTTCACTTCTGCTTTCTCTCTCCCTCTCCCCTGCTAAATTATTCACCTAAACTGCACTGATTCTGCAACTGGGCCACTCTCACCGACCTCGGTCCTGGGCACTTGCACTGCCTCCCTGACAACCCCTGCACTGCGGGACTGTCTCTGTATCCCTACAGGCCCCCCCCCCCAGCACTTACCTTGCACTTGCCACCAGCTGGCCCTATTTATTTATTATTTTATTTCTATTCTACTTATTTGTACTGCACTCCCCCCACCCTCTTCCCTTTGCACTTTTTCCCTTCCCCCTACCCCTGCACTTGCGCGGTCTGAATGACACCTGGCCTAGTAGGATCGTTGTCTGTCTTCCCCTTGTTCCCCCCTCCCTGCCTCGTCGCGCCTTGAAACACTTGTGTATAGGCGCGTTACAAATGCCATATCATATCATATCATATCATATCATGGCTGAGCTAAAAAAGACTGAATGAAATGCTACCCACAGAAATTCCCATTACAGCTCGCTGCCCAACAGCACACGACCATCCTCGGGGAGAACTGTGCATTAGGTGCTCACCATCTGTAATTGGCTGAATGGCCGTGGAGGAAGACCAGTGCCATTAGGGGTGAAATCCCATCACACAGACTAGACTGTTGACATTATTTTGGATAATCTCTGTGGGATGGCGTTTTCATCGGCCTTGGCAAAAGTGTAGTTGCAGAGGCCTCCTTTGCCTCTAAGTGCAGCCCTCTGAGATCTCGGAGTGCAGACAGCCCCTGATTCCTTAGTTAAAACATGCAAGCTTCGGTACTTTTTGCCGAGCACTCCATTCAGCTCACCTATGGGTTTCACTACGACTATTAAGCTAACTACATTAAAGTGAAGTGCTTATATGCCACTTTTCAGAGATGTTACTACTCAGCCTAACACTAATTATTCTGTCAATCTCATGAGATAACTGGGCCCACTGGGATTCAAACGTGATTTGAAGAATGCACAAAGATCACTCCACTGGGTGTTTTAACCCACTGAGCTATAGTACCAGATGTAGGGATAAAGTCGATCTTGTCATTTTACTTCATGAATGCCATAAATGGAGCTCAGTCGCCGGGAGACAAACATGACGGCCTTTGGGATCCTCAGTTATGAGCACCGGCCCCTCAAGAGACCCTGGCTGGGACCCCTGGACGTATACCCACAAGACGTCAAGCATCAGGAGGTGAGAGGCTGGTAATGTGGACGGGGTGTAGAGCTGGAGGCAGGCTCAGGAGAGGGACAGTGCAGCCAGAAGGAGGAGGGTGCTAGTGCACAGTGGCTGCACCAGGCATCAAGGAGCACTTTGCACGCTAGTGGCATGGGGGCTACAGTGAGACAGTGAGTGGGGGTGAAGGGCACCGGGGGCAGGATCTGTCACAGCACTCTGGTTAGGCTGGAGCCACTGAGGAAGGTTGGAATGGAGGAGACCACTATTGAAGGAAGCTTGGGCAGTTTGGGGAGGACACTGGAAGTTTCGATCAAAAGGAAGGGAGACTTGTAGCTTGGTGAGTTGAGGGCGAGGCTTGACGGTGCATGCGACCAGGAGGGAAAACGGACGGTTCATGCAATGAAGGGCTAGGGGAGGTAATGGGTTGGGCGGTTGGTGCACTGATGGTGGAACTGTGGGATTGGTGCACTGAGGGTGGAACTGAATCGGTGCACTGAATTGTACGATTGGTGCACTGAGGGTGGAACTGTGGAATCGGTGCACTGAACTGTGTGATCGGTGCACTGAGGGTGGAACTGTGGAATCGGTGCACTGAACTGTGTGATCGGTGCACTGAGGGTGGAACTGTGGAATCGGTGCACTGAACTGTGTGATCGGTGCACTGAGGGTGGAACTGTGGAATCGGTGCACTGAACTGTGCAATCGGTGCACTGAGGGTGGAACTGTGCGATCGGTGCACTGAGGGTGGAACTGTGGAATCGGTGCACTGGTGCTCCCAGGGCAGCCCGCTGCGGCTAAGGGCCCCAAGGCCAAGGGCGGCTCCTACATTGGCGGCTCCGATATGTGTCTGCAGGTGTCCGCAGGGGAAGCCAGTGAAGCCAGCAGCCAACAGACACCAACAAAAACTGTGAGTGTGGCACGGGTGGGGAGTAGAGCAATCGCTCCACTCCAGAAAACCCCTGCTAATCTATCTTACCTCCCAATAACATAGACTGCCATGGACTCACACCAGGTACACTCAGAGATATTTGTAACCACCAGACTGATCTTATCCATGACAGGATTGTAGAAGTTGCCTTGCATTACATAGTAACATAGTTGTCAAGAACAACACGCACTGCATTTAGATGGAATTGTGAATATTGGCCTGCGTTGCATCTAGATAGGGCTTTGATTGTTAGCATGTCCACACCTAGACAGAGTTGTGAATATTAGCATGTCCACACCTAGACAGAATTGTGAATATTAGCAATTCCACACCTAGATAGAATTGTGAATATCAGCATATCCACACTTGGACAGAATTGTGAATATTAGCATGTCCACACCTAGACAGAATGGTGAATATAAGTATGTCCACACCTAGACAGAATTGTGAATATTGGCCTGCGTTGCATCTAGATAGTACTTTGATTGTTAGCATATCCACACCTAGACAGAGTTGTGAATATTAGCATGTCCACTCTTAGACAGAATTATGAATATCAGCTTGTCCACACCTAGACGGAGTTGCGAATATTAGCATGTCCACACTTGGACAGAATCGTGAATGTTAGCACGTCCACACTTGGACAGAATAGTGAATATTGGCATGCTTTGCATCTAGATAAGACTTTGAATATTAGCATGTGCCACACTCGTATGGAATTCTGAACCCTAGCTAGCGTCGCATCTAGATAGAAATGTGATTGTTACACGTGCCACACTCTGGACTCTTAACTTTAGCTTGCTCCGCATCTAGATAGAAACTCTATTCTCAACCTGCACCACACTTAGAATTCTGAACCCTAGCTCGGGTCGCATCTAGATAGAAACATGATTGCTAGCATGTGCCACACTCGTATGGAATTGTGAACCCTAGCTTGTGTCGCATCTAGATAGAAATGTGACTGTTAGCATGTGCCACACTCGTATGGAATTCTGAACCCTAGCTTGCGTCGCATCTAGATAGAAATGTGAATGTCAGCATGTGCCGCACCTAGATGGAATCCCATAATTGCAGGGACAGCAATGCCAACTAACCAACCAACTAACAATATCATCCCTCTGCATACACCTCTCAAACTCTTACCAAAGACAACCACAAGCCTTAAACGCAGCAATCCGCACAAACTTCACAACTTCACAACAATGCAACAACAAAACAAACCACACATAGACTTGCACAACAGCACACGACTGTCGACCGTAAAACACCCCAAGCCCAGCCAACGGACCCACCGGGCTGAGGCTGCCAACAGCACATCACTGCTCTCTTTCACTTTTCCAGCTTATTCCCACTAACCCACCCCCTCTCCTCCCCTTTTTCAGAGCCGCCAGAGCGCCAGGGGACCACTTCGGTGGTGATAGTGTGCGGTACAAATGTCCTTTAACATTAACTATAAAAGGCAGTCTCTATCATTTCAGATAATGTATGACTGGTCTCACAGGTCACTCGCTATGTTATCCACTGAGTTGTTACGATGAACAATACTTGCCGCCGCTTCATAGCACTTGTCCACTTGGGGACTGTTGCGAATGTGGGTATTTGGATCTCTAGGACCTGTGGGGGTGTCCTCTAATTGGTGGCGTGATCCACTTGCAAAGGAAGGGGAATAGAGGAAAGGAAGGCTTTGCTTCTTTGCCCTATTGAACACAACTGGAAGCACCAAAAATAGGCTTAATAACCGTATTTAAGCCCCAAAGAAACTGAATTCTCTAAGCGTGCCTCCACAACCGGTCAATTCACATAATGGTGAAGTTGGGGGGGCCTCCCTGCTGGGCGCATCTGCCTTCTTTATCTTGTGTGTGATGTTCGGCCACTTTGGCTATTTGTGACTATTATAAATTTGCAAACGGCATAGCTGGCAGATGAAATGCAGCTCACTCAGCAGAGGTGAATTGAAAATGTAGCCTGAGCTCTGGCCCTTTGAGAAAGTGTCCATGTTGATTTGCTAACTTACTGAGGCGTTTCGGTGCACACCGTATTCTGCCTACTGAGGCAGCGGGTTTTAACATACCTGTCTATATTGATACGCGTATCCATGGAAATGGCGACATTTTAACACGTTGGTTGAAATAACATCATGTACGTCTAACGGATTCCCATTTTAGGGGTGTTGTATTATTTGGATGCTGTTAAGCAGAGCTTTTTAGGAAATCATCTATTCACTTATTTCTGGCTGTGAATTAATGTGTCAGCCCGGAGGACGACCTGCTGATCGAAACACGTGTCGACTGTTCTAGGCTGTTTGTATAATTAAATTATTCCTGCATAATAATTGAGGGCTATTAGTCTGATTCTGTCAACTATAGCAATATTAGACAATGTGATAGCTATGATGATGCGATTTTCTCTATGAATTATTTCACTGAATTAATTGGGATGCGCTTTTGAACTATTTTGATGAATGGTGCATTAAACTAGTGCTTAACAAGTGCAATTGAGCGCAGTTGGATTTAAGACATTACCTTTGTGTGTTGATTTGATGAGTGGCTCTTAGGCCTGGGTCCACGTTTGATCTAAAAGTAGGCTACATGCAAACGGAACTGGTTTACTTTGTGTGCACTTAAACAGTGACTCCTAGAAGCTTCCATGATTGTCAGCCACGCCAGGTTTGCTTTCCTTGTTCTTCTAATGCAGTGCACTTCCAGTTCTGTTTCCTTGTAGCCTACTTCTATGCTTCAATTTTAAATTGCAAAAGCCTATTGAAAGACATTAACTTTAACCTTAATAGAAATAAACACCATGGTTTTCCCTCGGAGTTTGACCTCCAAATTAGAAACTGTAAAAAAGAAAATCTTGGAGTTGACATTTAACATAGGTCTGAAAAGGTGATATTTTTACACTCTCTGGATACATGTGAATGATGTAAGAGGGAGGAACAAAAGAGGTAGAAACAAAAGAGAATCAACACCTTATGTCGCTAACACAGTTGGCCACATTTCAGTGACCTCTCTGACACCTAGACACGTGATTGCAGTTGTGTTTCATAAGCCCTACTTCTGGGATATGAGGCCAATCTTAACCTTAAAACCTATTTTTCCATCATTATTTTCTGTCTTGATCGACAGACAAGGCCAATTGTATATGGAATCTGCAGAAATGATCGAATTTAAAGTAACAAAAGGAGAAATTAACTAATTTTTCAACCGATTTATTTCGAAATGTGACATTTTACTAAAATATATGTGTGGGGTAAGGTTTATAGTTAAAGTAGGAGGGATAGGGGTGCTGGGGGGGGGTCACCCGCCCCCACGCATTATAAAAAAATATGTGGTAATTTCTCCATTCAGTTACTTCATGGTAATCCTTGTAAATTACCCTGTTTATTTCCAGCAAGATTTTATTAGGAGACAAAAATGTCAGGCAATGGTGCAGGCCTTATTCAATGGAGACATTTATCTTCTAAAATACCCCATTCTGCCACTCAAGAACACTGCAATTATCTGCCAGCCAAATTCCCACGCCCCATTAAACCTTCATTTCACCCCCCACCAGGGCAATTGCTTCCCCAATCTTGCCTACAAGCCACTGTGCCTTAAATCTACCCCTGGCTTTTCCTAAATGTACCCTGCCAACCACGTGTGAGAATGGAAGAAGTGCCTTTGATTTGCAGGGAGAGCAGTCCAAGACAGCCCCAGAGTGAGAAATGTAGGTTTGACCTGAAACATGGGACTGCAAACAAGTTGGATTTCAGGGAGATGGTGTACTACGGCTGGAAGCAGAAAGTCACGCATACCCTGTGCTTTTTCTCTTTGCTAACTCATCCTTCCAATTTCCAAAAAACGCTTGCAAGGGAGGAAGAGTTGCCATGTGCACTGCTGTGGGAGCAAAGGGGCCAGGGCTGGCAACAAAATGTATTCATGTTTAATGTTCGTAATGCGCAAAATCGCCCATAGGCCTCAAAGCGCACATAAAGAACAGACGAGACAAAACAACCAGTGTACATTCAAATCGGGGCATATCATGACAACAACAGATTAGTCAACGCTGAGATTAAAAAGACTACCCCAAAATGAATCTGCTAGACCCTCCTAACCCATTGTCTGTACAGCCAGGCAGGAACTGGTCTGTAGCCTAGTTTACAGGTCAACCAACCACCTGCACTACATGAAGGGATTCTGTGTTCACAGCAACAGCCCCATTGGGCCTGGAATCTGTGTGCAACAACCTATCTGTCCGCTTTCCATGAATACACAAGACATCTGGAGAACAACAGGAATGTTAAGGTGATCGGTTGTGACTCCAGTTCTGTAAGTTATGTGAATATTATCGTTAAAGAAAACATTGAGAGTGTCTCGGTATTTTTTTAAAGACACTTAACACCCTCCCCAACATATTCTAGGACTGGTACAATGATATAAACAAACTCGAGTCCTACAGTATTTTGGGGAAGGGTTGGATAGTATGGAGTCGCCCTTGTTATTTTTAGGGATATTCTAACTGGATACCGTTCTGTACACTCGAACCGTACGAGGGGAGTTGTTGTGCCCCCCCTGTACCCTGCCTCGTGTTTGCACAAGCTGATCAGCCAATAAACTGAGCTGCATACTCACTATGGCTTCTGTAGGAAACGCCCACAGTGTAGTCAGATGGTGCAGCTGAAAACAAAAGGCCGATGTGGTGTGCTGATATAGTGAACTTCACACTACCACAACTTCTGCATATATGAAGCACATGAGGGAGACCAGGAGTCCAAACAGTGAGGGGGGAGCCAATAGACTGAGCGTCACACCAACCACATAGTGGGAGCGAGCCATGCCTTGAACCCTACCTCCTACACACCCCAGAGGCCTGGGTCACTGCACCTCTGCAGCTTACCTTTCTCCATGAAGCCACTCTTACCTTTGAAAGTAGACTTTGTTCCTCTCGCTCCAAAAAGTGCTCAGAAACCCATATTTGCAGGATACGTCTTCGCCAGATCATCCAAGTGCGATGCAGCATCTTCTGGCGGACCTGGGTCAACAAAGTACGAGAATCAGCTATCCACTCTCCATCACAGACCCTTGGCAGAGGAAGCAAAGTATGCGAAGTACAGGAGGATGGTCGTTTACAGTGAAGCCCAAGCAAACACCCCCAGTACTGTAAGACTAACATCATTAATCAGCTGTGACCTTGCAAGTAAATAGCTTGCTTTACGTTGTTCTCAGGCCCGTCACTTGACCAAACTGAGTGGTCCTGGAAAGATTGGTTTCTCTCCCACTGACTGCTCCCGTATCTGCCAAAATTTCAAAGAGCTCCGAAATAGTCGGAGAGTTTGAGGCGCTCTCTGGTGCACTATGCGTGATCTGCGAGATCCTGTCAGTTGGAATTGCAGGCCTGTGTGATCTTCTGCAAAGAAGTGCCTGCGCATGGCCTGGCAACGGTGGGGAGGGGGGGGGGTAATAGTTCCAAACGGGACTGAGCAAAGTTGCATTGGAGGAGAATAAACCCAGGGCAGCAGTGCGCCATCGCCAATGAAGTATTCAAGGCCGTTGCATTGAAGCTGGCCAACTCATCTAGCAAAGCAACGGGGAGAGCTTGAGCCCAGGGGATCACATGTCATGGTGCAACCTCAAGAAAAGGAGGGTCGACACAGTCGGACTTTATCATATATCAAAATACCTGCCTGGCAGGGGCGTTGCTAGGTGGGGGGGAGGTAAGGGGGCTATAACCCCTGATCTTTTGGTTGTAGCCCCGGATAGAATCTCAGGAGCTACAGCCAAAAGTATAGCTAGCCCCCAGTCCCAACAGTGCCGCCATCAGCATAGCCCCCGGTCTTTTCCAGACCTAGCAACGCCCCTGCTGCCTGGTATAAGGATACAGACCGCCCGACATCAGCATAGCCCCGGGTCTTTTCCAGACCTAGCAACTCCCCTGCTGCCTGGTATATGGATACAGACCACCCGAGCGAGGTACCCTGCCCAATCCCGAGCCATTCACGCCATAATATCCATGAGGTAATTCAATAAAACGTAGAAAGAAAAGAAAAGTCATGTTATTAAAAATGAAATCAGTTTCTTATTCAGTAGTAATTCTAATTATACGTAGGTTTCTAAGCGCGGACCCGGGATTCGATCCGGTGTTGCTCTGGGACGAGCGCGTTGCCACTGAGCTGTACTACCCGTGAACGTGCTAGTACGGGAGAGGGTAGTTCCTCATACCACTTCCAGTTCACCTCCCTGCAGCTCCGGGCTCAGTTCAGCCTCCTTTCTTTTCCACTAAACATATTTCTTACTTAACAAACCAGGGAAGGAGAACCCATACCCCCGCACCTGTCTGAACCCCCTCACCTCTCCAAACCATACGACTACTTGCCAGAACATGTGTTTTTATATTTCATTTATTGAACATTACTGTATGGTTAATTTTCCTTTCAACATTATCACCGAAGTGGCGCTAGCCTCCGTTAATGACAAACGTAATGGTATCGAAAGTGTATGTGGGAGTGACACGTGTACATAGACGCGGATACCACAATCTGGTACATAGATCCTTGTCAGTTTAAGACTGCAGTTCTTTCCTACCAAAACAGCTGCCGGCAAGGTCAAGGGTTAATTGCAGCTGTTAAGCTCTTCATTATCTAGTGATCTAAATCAGTGTCGCATTACGGTAATTGAGAGCAGACATTTGTGCTTGCAAAACCATCTCTCTGAAAGGTAATGAGTTTATTGCTGGCATTAAGTGGTTGGGGGTGTAATAAAAACTTTGTAAACAAGTCATTTTCAGCCACTTGACTTCTAAGCAACACAGCATCCGAGTACCTCTTTGTATTGACAAGGTAAGAACGATTAGGTACACGTTTCTTAACAATTGTATTGGGACGATTCCAACAAAATTGTAATGTATGAAAGTTGCAATATTAAAAACATAGGAACAAGGGGAAACCGACTGTGGAAAAGACCAAACTGTTGACTTTGCCAGTGCGTATTAACTTGGTGAACGTTGTCCTTTTTTATTTTTAGTACTCATGTTTGTGAAACAACTTTTTGTTGGTACTGCTAGAACACGACATCCTACCTATGGTTCAGGCCTGCCGTTGCACCCACTGTATGACACAGCGCCACCCTTGATTTCTGTTACTGACCATAAAC
Source organism: Ambystoma mexicanum (assembly GCF_040938575.1). Classification (NCBI taxonomy): domain Eukaryota; kingdom Metazoa; phylum Chordata; class Amphibia; order Caudata; family Ambystomatidae; genus Ambystoma; species Ambystoma mexicanum. The sequence continues at coordinate 411,644,574 of NC_090929.1, forward strand.
TCAAAGCTCACATTCTGGGGGCCTGATTACAGAAACTTTGCACCATCTTTGCAAGTGCAAAGTTTGCACAGCGTTAGCACTACAGCAAAGTTTGCCCTATTTTTAAAAACACTGGGACACATTAAAAAACCATTGCACCTCGACAAGTACAGTTTGGCATATTAAAAACACCAAGGCTAGAACTGTCACAGTGCTAAAAAGATACATTTTGATGCATTTTTGCATCAGGCCAAAGTTTGCCCTAGTGCTAATAACATTCCGTATTGGCACTAGGGCAAACGTTGCCCTGGTGCAAAATGTACTGAACATTCATCTTTTTTGCACTAGGGCAATATGCCAAACTGCACTTGTCAAGGTGCAATGGTTTTTTTAATGTGTCCCAGTGTGTTTAAAAATAGGGCAAACTTTGCTCTCGTGCTAATACCCTGCACACTTTGCACTTGCACCCGTGCAAAGTTTATGTAATCTGGCCGGGAAGTCTGGTTTCCCCAGCAGAGGCGTAGGCAGGGTAGGGCTGAGGGGCAAGGGCCACCCAAAATCTGTAAATGCCGTCTCAGCAGCGCTGTGTGGGGATTTACAGATATTTTTGTCAGTGCAGGGGGCCCAACTACATTAGCATCAGGCCCCATTTGCTAGGCAATCCTGGCTACGTCTCTGTTCCCCAGCAGAGTGTGATGCTACGAGACTCACTCAATGCTCGCGGAAACGTTTCTTTGCAGGTAGAACTATGTGTGTTGGTGCACAGCTACAGCAGGGCTCCACAGTATTCTGAAAATAACGCTGCAAGCGAGTTTCTATGTTATTTAATTCGGCTCTTTGAAGCGCGCACTTCAGCAGGGGCCGTTTCAAAGCACTTTATGGGAAGAGATTAGAAACACGGCCACACAGTATGCTGTCTGCAGAGTAGTAGTGTCTTGATGTCTCGACGCCCAGCGTATCGGTGCCACGGCCATTGAAAGAAGAATACAAAAGACATTCTTCATTGCAACCGAGGACCCAGACCCGGAGTCTCAAGACCTCTGAAGCATTGCAGGACGCCATTTTGCAGCTTCAGATGGGCCCTAGCGATTGGAGGCACGCCCGTCTCACCCAGGTTTAGGAGGGAGGACAGCTAGGAGGTTCTGGGCGTCTGATATTGGGCAGGAGAAACGTGGTTGAGTTTCCAGGTTTGGTCTTGTGCAGCTCTGTTTCTAGTCATCTGTGATGCTGTTGAGAAGGGATTAAGGGGGGTTGGGTTGAGAGTTTCTAGTTGCTGTTTTCGTTCAGTAGTGATGCTCTCCCCCCACATCCTTCAACTATACTTCACAAATAGGCGTGCTGGCTTCTGAATCACTTCTGTGCCCAGATGGCCTTTCTTGTAGTGCAGAGTGAGCGAAAGGAAAGCTTTACAGCCCCCAACATGCAATGTAAGACTAAGCAGAGTCCTAGGCCTGTTTTACTGCGGTGCTAACGCCTTCCTCGGGGACGAAGCTGCCCAGTTGCAAAAATGCACTGCAACAATCTGTGTTTACACTTGGGCATTTCCCCCCGTGTCAAAGGCCATACAAAATTACACTTCACTCTGATGCAAAGTATGGGAACTATTCCCACCCTCTGCCTGCTTGGTCCCCACTGTCATACATGACCAGTCTCTGCACGCTATCAGAGATACCAGGCCATGCCAGGGCGCCTCAGGACACCACGACTACTCCGACATTGCTCAAAAGGCAGCCCTACCGAGACTTTGCCATGGTCTCACGGGAGGGATTCTCCAAGTTGCCCGCCGGCCCATCACTAAGCTCCATATGCTCAAACACACTGCATGCACGCCAACTAGGACTCTTGCACAAGCTCTGCAGTGGAATGACCTTCACAACAAACATTAAACAGAATGCTACTATCCGCATACATGCCACAGTACTGGCCTACACATCAAGTGCCAAGGGCATGTGAGGCTCCCCTCTGGACACACAAGCATCTTTGATTGTAGTGTCGTAATATATATAGCGCCTTGGCCTATTTGTATTGCCTCAAAGCGCTTTGTGGTAGGCACGCCTTCGGTGACAGAAGTCCATGTATGGGAAGGTTCTAGGAGGCGTGTGTGCATTTGGCCAAGATTAAGACTTGGGAGGGCTGGCTAGGTGCCAAAAAGCAACCCAAGAGGCTAGGCATGTGGACGGGCGCAGAGCGATGTCCACACCGAACACCTAGAAAGAAGCCTGCACATAGAGCTCAGGTTACATCTGCCTGCACACTTTAACACAGCAGCAAAGCTTTATTGCCTTTTCCCTCTCTCCCCAGAATCATAACTCTACACTCCTAGCTTTCAGATCCGCCAGAGTGCTTGGAGGACAAACATATGGCAGTGGTGTGTGGTGTAAATCACATATGGTCCCTGTTGCCTCTGATTTGCCTTTCGATGGATTTATGAACCATTAGGACCACTAAATAAACGATTACTGCCAGCGCACTGTCATCTGTGAAATACAGGTCCAAGTCATGTGATGTCACTTCCTGTAATGTCAGTTGCCATATCACGTTATGACTGCCAACAGAGGAGGCCAGGCTCTCGCCTGCCAGCGAGAGGCGAACAAATGAGATCTATGGTTAAAGTGGGTCATTGGGGGCAATTGGTTGCTCCTACCCTCATTCCTGCCCCTCCTTTGGCAGCTTTTCAGGGTCTGAGTGGAAGAGCAGCTGTTGAACCTTTAGAAGTGGGGCCCAATTTATTAAAGGAGTGTCCAACAGACTGTGACGTTTCCGCAAGTGGAGGATTAAAATCTATTTTAAACATTGTTTGAAGTAAAATTAATCTGCTAAATTGATCAGAATTGAGTTCCCCAAATATAACATTCAAATCAAAATAAGTCACATTCTCAGTTCTTTAGAAGGAAATATTGTATTCTTAATATTGATTTTATGGAACCATTCTAGTGGCAAGACTTCAGTATAATACATGGTAACTGTCTATCTTCTCCCCTAACTTTCTTCTATGCACTTACTCTATCAGAACTGCCCTGGGCCTAGTATGATAGCCCCTCGTCTGTCTCCTCCCCCCCCTCTCCTTACTTGTTTTTTTCCTCCTCCCTACAGCACTATCTGAAATGTCGTCAGGCCTAGTATGATAGTCGCTCGTCTTATTCCTCCCCTCCCTTTCTGCACCCCTCTCCCTCACCTTTTTGTTTTCTCCGGCTCTACCAGAAATGTCGTCAGGCCTAGTACGGAAGTCGCCTGTCTGTTTCTATTTCCTTCCCACTCTCCCCCTCCCTTCCTTATCTATGTTTTAGCTCTTGTATTATCTGAAATGACGCCAGGCTGAGTACGATAGTTAATTTCACATCCTTACTGTTCATGGCCTGTAAGAATGTCATTGTATTTTCCCTTGTTCCCTCCCTTGTCGTGATGCGCTTTGAAACCGATTGTGTATAGGCAGTATATAAATATCATATATCATATTCTCCATTACAATTTTGCACTTCTTCAGTGTCAGAAAACAAATGTCTGTTACTGAGTTGTGATGAGATGAGAGGGACATCTGCTGGTTATGAAGAGTATTTGTCACTCATCTTTTGATTTACTGTGCTAGGAAATCAGGTTGGGGAAGTCGGTCTGGGGTAGCACAAACAGAGCCACAGCTGACATTTTTTTGGGAGGCTGGTGGGGTTGAGTCCCATCCTCCTTAAAGGCCTATCACGCCTCTTCCATTTGCTCTTCTCCATGAACCCTCTTTCTCCCTCCTTTTTACAAAAAAAAAAAAAACCTCAACCTGTATTTTCTCTGTTTCTTTGGTTCCTTCGTCTTGCTACTTTATTTCCACCTTCAAATCCTCTCATATACTCACCGCCTTGCTTTCTGTCCATCTTGAAAACACTGTGATCTGTTTACGGTGCACTTTGCCTGCCAGAACTTAATGGGTGCGGGCCGAGTGTTTGTGAGCTCTATAACATCGTCAAGCACCTGTCACTGTAGCGTCCCCTCCCCCGTCAGTGTCCAGCAATGGTGGATTGAACTGCGAAGACTGGTGGGGGTGGGTACCGTAAGTGCGGTAGCCAAGGCAGTTTCTAGGTAATCCAGTGCCCAGGGCAAACAAAGGAATTGCACCCCCTCATGTGTTTGCGTCTCCCTCTCATGACACAAATGTTGCATCCTCCGCACGAGTACTCCCAAACATATTGCCCAATGTTAGTGTGGCACATTTTCCCCAGACCCACACATTGCAGCAGGTGGGGTGGAGGGGGGGGGGGGATCCACAGCTGCAGCTCCGAAGACCTAGGGTGGGTTGGCAAAGGCAATTGTGTAGGCAGTCTTTGCTCTCAATGGCCATGCCCCAACCAGTTCCACCCCTAATCCACCAAACACTGCAGTGCAGCATTCACTTCACCCTTCTGGTAGGATTGGAGAATGGCCCACAGGTGACCATGCCATGAGCAGACCACAGTATAATTCAGCCTGGCACGTGCACCACACGCATCATAATCATCCATGGAAAATACTGCGTCCGCTCAGCTCTGCGAGGGACATTTAGTGTAGTGTAGGATGATTAATTGTGGGCTGGAAAATGGTGTTAACCATCCAGATGCTTGTTGGCATAGATGAATGTGGTGTTCTGTACACAAATACCATGGCTGTCTCAAGTGCCACAGGAACATGCTTCATAGTTTATCTCAAGATACTACCGGAATCCCAGAGAACCAACCTGCATATCAAGACCAGTCATCATCAGATGTGTCAGAGTTCTAAAATGAGCACAGGCCACCACTAGGGGTGGGCAAAATGGCGGAATTTCAGTACAAGAATAAAATGGTGAATTATGGGCAAAATCCACTCACTTTTGCCACTTGTACGTCTTGTCCCCTTTCCCCCATACTGTATGGGCATCCCTCGCTAGGGATGGGAGACAGAACCTTTTTTACCAGAAAAACTCTTCTTCCCCTTTAAATTTAGAGTTGCATGTGGCATGGCCCTGGGAGCATGCACTCCCCTGACTCCGCCCACCGGTGCCACTCGCCAGTCCTCTTTTCCGTGTCAAGGGAGCGGCCCGCTTTCACCAGCGCTCCTGGGTTTGGCTTTGGCCTTGTAATTCCACGCGCTCTTCCCCGGAAACTGTTTTTGTCTTTGGGTCTTCAATCAGGTACTCGGTCCTCTGGCGCCACTCTCCTCCCCGGCGCATGTCGACATCATCAGGCTTCAGCAGGTGTCCAGCTTGCGAAGGGCACTTCCCTACATCTGACGCCCATGCCTTGGCCCGGATCACGGCTCGGAGGGTGGTACGGCGTGTGACATGCTTAGACTGCATGCTCTGAAGATCAGGTTAGCTCGGTGGAGAGAGCTATTCAAACGATTGCCTCCAGAGGACTTTAAGAACTTCATCAAGCACAAGTCAAGGCCCAAGGTAGGGCCACTGTTTTCATCCGCACCCTGCAAGGGCGACTTTGTCCGACCGGGAGGGACTGTTCAGGTTCTAAAACCAGCACAGGTACAGAGGCTGCTTCAGCTACCGGTCGCAAGGCCAATGTGTCGCTAGATCCTGCCAGTGATGTTACTGAGGGACCGCAAGGTTCTTTTACTGGACGTCCAACCGAGGGGTTACGCCCTACTACCGGACAAATGTCTGAGGGGGCATCTGTATGGAGCACTACCGGCGACACAGCCAAGGGCACGATGCCTACCAGGCCCTGTCCTCAGGTGCAGGGTAGGCTTCAAACTCCACTTCCAATAGTCCAGGAGGAGGCCGGGCCCAGCGCGGCAAGCACCACGACACCGGCACGTGGCATGCAGCCCAACAAAACGGCCACTGTGCCAGACAAAATGGGCACTCGTCCGATGCCATCCCCCTTCAGGGAGCAGGTTGGACAAAGAGTTTCCTGTTGGGACTGGTCTTCACCAGGTACGTAGCCTACAGCATATCCTTCAGCGTTGCAGGGAAGATACACCCTGCCTGCAGTAAGGCAGAGTACACCCAGGCCTCAGCAACCTCAAGGTCCAGCTCATATTCCCGCGCCCCGACCTATGAAGACTGTTTTTTTGAAATGTTCCTCACTCTTATGAGGTCCCCTCAGATGGGAGCCATCCTTCGGGATGTGATCAGGGACATGCTGCCTCCAGTCCTGCCGCTAGTGCCCACAGTCATTCCTCCTATGGTTTCAGGCCCCTGGGCAGCCCCAGCTGCCCACGCCAGGCCCCACAGTTTCAGCACCCCGCCGCCTGCAGCCTAGGTGGTTCCGCACCAGCATCCGGCACCGGTCAGCACACCTCAGCCTTCGGCACCCAGTACTCTTCCACCTGTTCTGGAAGAGCAGGACACCTTGATGGATACCGATGAGGAGGAGGGCCCCGACACACCATCTTCGGCCAAGGCATTCCATGAACAGCTCGCAGGTCTAGCTGAATACTTGGGGCTTCCACAACCTGAGGTTGAACGACCAGAGGGCGGGGGTCATGGCCGAGGTCCTCACTCTACACCCCGCGGCTAGAGCAGGGATTCCGATGCCGAAGGAGTTGTGGCCTTGGCCAAAAAGGGATGGCTTAAACCCCATCTGGTACAACAGCCTACCAATCTGTGCATCAACGCCAAGTACAGGCAGTTGAAGGGGGACCCACTCTTGCTGTCGGCACACCATCAACCACACTCCTCAGCGATTGCCGTGGCCTCGCTCTACTCCAAGCCGCAGTCTTCCTCGACTAACTCATCCTCAGCGCTCCTAGGCAAGGAGAAGATGATCTTGGAGGCACATGGAAAGAAGGTCTATTCCAACGCCTCGCTGCACCTTTGTCCCGCATAATGCAGACGCTATGCTCGCTGCTAAAAATCAAAGGCTTTGGCAGGAAATAGCCGCCTTCCTTCCAGACCTTCCAGTGCAGAGTCAGGCACACTTCAAGGCGGGGCTGGTGGAAGTGAAAATGGTGGCGCAGGACATCATGGAGTCCACTGTGGCTCATATAGACACCTCAGGCTGTGCCATCTGCATCGCTACGGACATGAGTTGAACTGCCTGGCTACGAGCTACCAAGTTCAACCTGGACATCCAGGAGCGCATACTGGACCTTCCGTTCGAGGGTGGCAACCTTTTTCATTCCAACCCCAATGAGGAACTTGATGAGAAGAAAAACAGTTCCCAGACTGCAAAATCCTTATCTACCCTCACGAAATTTACGCCCAAGACCTACAGCCAGGCGCACCAGCATTCTGACAAGGGGCGGGCCTTCCGCGGGTTCTGGGACTTCCAAGAACAAAGGTCAAGACAGCGGGACCGGGTTCCAAGTCAGCACCACTGCAAACACACAAGGCAGGGAATAAGGGCTTCTTTTAGTCCCCCTCCTCAGCCCCAGCCTAGGAGGGAAAGAAAGCATGACACACTCCTCCGTTCCACATGTCTCCAGTGGGGGGCAGGCTTGTCCTTCACACACAATATTGGTGCGCAAGGTTTGCGGACCCCTGGATCCTCTCAGTAGTGTTCACGGGCTACCGCCTACCTATCCCCCCCCCCTCTGTCCCCCCCTCCAACCGATTGGGACAACAACCCTGTTGGTGGAAATTCGATTGCTCGTAGAGAATCGGGCAGTGGAAGAAGTCCTAGCATCCCAGCGGGGCCTTGGCTTCTACTCACGGATTTTCGCCATACACAAGAAGAACCAGACTGATGTGAGAGTTGTGTTGGACCTTTCCACCTTGAACCTTTCCCTCCCTCTTCAAAAGTTGAAGATGGTTACCCCAGCGCTTATTGCGGAGACACTGTGCAGGGGAGACTGGAAGTGCTCCCGGGATCTGAAGGATGTGTACCTACACGTCCCTATTTGGCAGCCTCATCGGTCCTTTCTGAGGTTCAGGATCATGGGCTTTCATTTCCAATACAAGGTTCTACCCTTTGTCCTCAATTCGGCTTCCAGGGTCTTTACCAGATTCATGAATGCAGTGTCAGCCCTTGTCAGGGCCCAGGGTCACCATGTTTATCCATACCTAGATGACTGGCTCGTCAGGGCGAGATCTCTGGAGGCAGTCCAGCACACCACCTCCACCCTCATGAATACGCTACACAATTTGGGACTTTCCATCAATCTCAAGAAGTCTCAGCTGGAGCCTACTCAGACTTACTTTCCTAGGTCTCATCTGGTATACAACTTGAGTTTTCCCCTCGGAGGACAAGACTACAACCATCAAGAGGGCCACAGGGCATTTTCCCAGCTGAGCTGTGACCTTTTGGCATGGTGTTACCAACTCCTCTTGGGTATCATGGCAGCATGTCTACTGGCAGTGCCTTACACGAGTCTAAAAATGAGATTATTTCAGCCTCCTAGAGTAAGGAGAGGGGTTGCCAGGCAGAACTTGTCAGCATCCAGGCTACAACTTGTGGATAGGCAGGCCCTTCAGGCAACCAGCACCACAGGTTACCCCCTCCCCCGACTCTTCCTTGGAGGGCTGGGGAGCCACTCTGGACAGCCACAGTGTGCATGGAGTTTGGTCGCTTCAGGAGCAGGAGGCAATTGGCTAGAGCTGAAGGCGATTTGGCTTGCTCGCACAGCCTTCCTGCCGATGATCAGTGGCAAGATGGTCCTCATTCAAACAGACAACTCCACCAGCATGTATTACATTAACAAGCGGGGTGGCACCAGGTCTCCTCCCCTATGCACCTTGGCAGTCAGCATTTGGGAGTGGGCTCTGGAGAACAACATGCATTTGAGTGCAATCCCCCTCCTGGGGGAGTCCAACCTGGAGGCGGACAGGCTCTGCAGACTGGGTGCGGACAACTACAAATGGCAGTAGAATGAACAAGTCCTTCAGGGGATCTTCAACAGATGGGGGTCATCCCCGGGTGGATCTCTTGGCCATCTGGTCCAACAGGAGGTGCCACCAGTTCACGTCCTGGCAGGGACAGGGCTGGGGCTCTCTGGGAAATGCGATGCAGATACAATGGAACAACATGAACTTGCATGCCTTCCCTCCCACTCCCCTGGTTCACAGGGTAATCTGCAAGATCAGGGAGGGCTGGCACCTCTGTGTCATCCTGATAGCCCTGTGGTGGCCCACGAGGCCATGGTTCTCAGAACTACTCAGCCTGTTGGAACAGGCCTCTGTGAACCTTCCGCTGGGTCCAGCTCAGACCTGGTCATCCCCCTAGCCCCCCAGAGGTTAGACCTCACAGCGGGGTTCCTGAACAGGTCACATTAAAGAATCTGCGCCTGTCACAGGCTAACCAACATACAGGGCGCTAGAAGCGACGCTACTAGGTGCCAGTACAAGAGCAAGTGGACTAGGTTTTGTAACTGGACAGAATCAAAGGAAGTCGATCCTTTGACTTGAATGTTGGACGACGTGCTGTCCTTCTCAGCACACCTCTCGCACTCGGGGGAGCAAGTAGACACATGCTGCACCGATCTGGCGGCCATCGGAGTCTATAGGAACTCGGAGGAGGTCTTTTCATCCTCTAACCCGATAGTTAAGACATTTGGCGGGCCTCACCAGGCTCTACCCACCTATCAAGAAGCCACACCCGGTGTAGGACCTCAATGTAGTTTTGGGCACCTTGGCGCATACACCTTTTGAGCCAATGGCGTCCTTGGACATCAGGCTAGTCACCATTAAGACAGCCCTCTTGGTGGGTCTTATGTCTGCACGCAGGGTCAGTGAAATTCAGGCACTGGTGGCTTCAGAGCCCTATACTACCTTTCTTAAAGACAAGGTGGTCCTTAGAACTCATCCTGCATTCTTACCTAAGGTAGTCTCCTTGTTTCACCTCAATACGGAGATAGTGCTACCTACTTTCTTCGGGAACCCCTTGGACGAGGCTCAGAGGGTACTGCACTGTCTAGATGTCAGGAGTGCTCTAAAATTCTACTTGGACAGAACCAAGAGCTTCTGTAAATCACAGGCTCTCTTTGTCACCTTCAGTGGGTGAAGGCCAGGCTATCAAGCTTCCAAGGCCTCCATAGCAGGATGGATGGTTGCTGCCATCAAGGAGGCTAATGAGGAGCAGCACAAACCACTACCAGCAAATGTGCATGCCCACGCTATCAGAGCCTCCAGAGGCACGTTCCGTGGCAGGTCATCAGTAAGGCGGATACATGGGCTACGCCTTCTGCAAGCACTACTGCTTGGATGCCGGCTCCAGGTTGGACGTAGCATAAATCAGACAGTTTTAAGGAACATGTTTTCTTAGGAGGGTCACCTCTCCAGCCTGGGGCTACATTCAGTTGTAATCGCCCATACAGTATGGAAGAAAGGGGACGGGACGTAGGAGTAATTATAAGTTACTCACCGTAGTGACTAACATACTCCTATTCCATAGTCCCCTTTCCTCCATACGTCCCACCATCCTCCCCCTTAATAAAACTGGTTTCATTAGGCAATGGTAATATTGTCGACACGTCAAAGGGGACTGAGGAGTGACACTGGTGGTCGGAGTCAGGGGAGCGCATGCTCCCAGGGACGTGCCCCAGCGCGCCTCTAAATTTCATGGGGAAGAAGATTTTTTTCTGATGAAAAAGGTTCCGTCTCCCGTCCCTAGCGAGGGACGCCCATACAGTATGGAGGAAAGAAGACTATGGACTGGGAGTAAGTTACGGTGAGTAACTTATCATTTTTTCTCTGTTTCCCACACAAAATGTATATTTTACACACTTTTGCAGTTAGGTATCTAAAATATTGGCCAATGAAGAGGCAGTGAAATGTTTTGGCCCTGTACATGTCAGAAGGATTGTATGCCTAAGGTAGAAACCACCCAAAAATGTAATTTCACCAAAACAAATTGACAAAAGAGGCTGCAATCCGCTCTGCCAGCGAAGTTGGATATCAGTGAATTTCATCTGTTTCACTTCGCCTGCGATAATTTCACACAGCCCTAAACCAACTCCACCAAGTAGGTAAAATGCTAGATCTCTAGGCAAAGATCCAACCCAAAGTGGTGTACAGGGAGCCTATATCCAGACTGTGGAGAAGGTATTGCTAGACTCCGCTGGGTATTACACTATGGTTATGAGACCATAGTGGCTGCACTGGAAGAGGTAACCTACAAGAAACGGAGGCGCTTGACTTCTGTAACAAATTGATTATCCAAGCGAACGCCTCATATTACAAAGTTTCTGAGGTGTTGCTTTTCAACTGGTTTGCTTCTACCTCACAGGCCCTACTCCTGTCTCTCTATTTACTCCTCATGCCTTTCAAGCCTTTACTTACACTCTTCAGTCTCATTACCCTTTCTTTCACTCTTGCCTCCCACTCGTACCCGTTCCCTCTTATGAAACTGTTCATCCTTCACTGTCTCGCCACATTCACTTCTCTCTCTCTGGCTGAGGGTGACTCGATTTACTCGTGCCATTCATGCTGACGTGAAGACTGCTTAGCCTGGAGAGATTGGGGCCATCCTTATTTTGTCACTCATTTAACTTTATTTTTTGTCCTTGTCTCCAATTCTATTATATGGTAAGTGATCCTTTAAATATTTATAATTGCTTGCAAAATGCCATCTAAATCACCTCGTGATTTAAAGCTTGCTCATTCCGATACTGCTAATTTATTCTCAGACCACGATGAAACATGTAGTTAGCCACAATTCGAATTGAGTTCATCTACACCTATTACGTTTCCTGCTGTTGCCTCCGTTATACCCGAGACTCTCTCAGCTGAAGGATGCTCCCCTGCTGCAGTCTTCTCTTCACTGACATCTCCTGGTCTCATACTTCACTGTTTGAAATATGAAAAATCCTCCATCACCACGGGTCCCCCTTATTCCTTTATTTCAGCAGCTTCCCACGCTGGTTGGAACATGGAATTTGCACTCCAACTCCTCCCTGGGGCAGTAGGACTATGAAAGCCTGCCATGGTCCATGGCCGCTTAACCCAAGTCAAGAAAGCAAAGGGAAACTTCTAATGTCTTGGGAATCTTGGTTGGGCGTTACTCAATGCCCGTTCCATGCCAGCCCACTCCACAGAAATCCACGATTTCATTTTAGAATTGAAACTTGACTTATTAGATATTAAAGAAACTTGGCTCAAAGATTTTTCAAGCCCCTCTTCCAGCTGGTTACCAAATATTTACTTTAAATAGGCCAGTAGGCCTGGCTGGTGGGGTAGCTCTTGCTTACAGAGACACCCTTACTATTGCATCATCCCACTGTCCAAAGATCCAGAACTGCACATTTATGAATACTACTAAATCTGCCTTTGTCCATCATATGGTCTCAATATATCTATTTTACACGCCCCCTCCCAACCCCTTTATCCTGTAATAGCCTTTGGACACTACAGTCTCATTAACTAAAACTTCAAATTGGATGCTGTTGGTTGGAAATAGCTCCGTTAGGTGTTACGGACACGTTGCTGAAAATCACTCACAGAGGCCATACATGAATGCTGATGCTCCTGGACCTGTCAGCAGCTATTGATGCCATTAACCATAACATTTTATTGAAATGACTGAAGGATTTGGCTGCTGTCACTAATACTGCTGTCGTGTGACTTGAGCCCTTTTCCCGAAAAGATGGTTTAGGAATGTACCTCTGTTTCTGAGATTTTGATGTGTCACAAGGGTCGTGCATTTCACCACTTTTTAAGATCTATGTAAATCCCCTGCATGAACTGTTAGTCAATCTTGAAGAGTTGTTGCAGAACTACAAAAACAACACCCGGATTACATTCAAATTAAAGTGTAATTGTTTGTTTGTTTATTTATTTTATATAGCGCTCCTGACCCAGGGGTATATGGGCGCTTAAACTTCAATTTACAGGCAAAGGTGAGGGACATTTGTACATTTGTGCAGCATAAGTATGGTTACAAGAAAGCAGATAGGAACACGCAGACATAGTAGAGGATACAAGCATACATTAGGCATATATACATAGTTGGTTATTTATTGAGTAATCAGGTGATGACCTTAGTTCTGAAGGGTTGGAATGTGGGTGTAGATTTGATGTCCAGTGGGATGGTGTTCTACAGTTGTGAGGCTACAACTGGGAAGCTGGATCCCCCCGCTCTTTTAAGGGAGTATTTGGGCACCGTCAGTTGTAATGTATTGGAGGATCTGGTGGTTCTGGTGTTCTGTTTTAGGGTGAATTTATTGGTTAAGTAGGGCGGTGCTAGGTGGTTGAGAGCTTTGTAGGTGAGGCAGATGGTTTTTAGGTCTATTTTTGTTGGATGGAGAGCCATTTGCATGAAATTCTTGTGGCCGAGATATGTTCTCTTCTCGGGATGTTGAGGGAAGCACGGAGTGCTGGATCAATTCTCTGGACAACATGGAATTCATTCGGACTGTATTTAAAAAAATCTCACATTGGATGTCCAAATGGTTGGGCCTTAATAAGGCTAAAAACCAAAATAGTTCTGGTCCCTCCTTCAGACACTTCGGAAAGGGCTACCTGCCTTTGTGGACATTTCTCAGTCAAAATGTTCAATCAAAGTATTGGACGGAGCTAAATTACTTGGGGTAATATCGGACTCCTCGCTGTCCATGGCATGGCACATTAGCAGCCTGACTAGTTCCATGTATTATCATCTCATGATTCTCCAGCATGGGATTTTACATGGATTCACATGTTCATGAATATTCCCTGTCGTCGGGCTGGGAATCCTGAGTAATTGTTAAAACAGTTTTGCTTTAAAGCTAAAAACGGCTTGTCGCTTATTCAGCCTATTGCTGTCTCTTTGGGTCATGCTGCCCATGCCAATGGCATTTGCCCTCCTTAGCTGCACCCCCATTGGCCATCTTCAGATTATGAGTCCTCGAATTTCACTCCTTGAAAACCTTGATTACATTTTTGCTATTGTTGTGAAAACTCATCTTTTTTCTTCATCCTAGTCACTGTTGTGATTGCTGGCGGCGGGGACCCGTTGCCGGTTGAGATACAGCCCATTGTGTGATCTCTAGACCGTGTGAGGCCGCAGTCTCTGACTTGGGCCTTCACCACGCACCATGGTGGACACCACGAGGAAGAGTCTTTTTAGGGCCTGCTCAAAATGCGGCCTAAAGAGCATCTTAGCCAAAGACGGGCATCAGAAATGCATCTACTGTCTACATCCAGACCACAATGGGGACCTTTGTCTCATTTGCCAGTCTTTTCCTTTTAAGACACAGAAGGATCGTCATTGAAGGTTGGTGGCCTGGATAGAAGGTGCTAAGGCCTCTGACTTGGCCTCAGTGAGCAGTCATGCCTCGGCTAGGGTCGACAGGCCCATAGAGCGTACTCCCTCGGCTAAGAGAGCTTGAGATCCTTTGAGGGGACTTCCCTGGGGAAGATACCAAAAAAAGTAAAATCATCTCACGCTCCTCCTACTACTGCTTCTTCTTCGTCAACGGGCCCCACAGCTCAGGCACTGATGACCACTGTGTTGACCATGGGCACAGCAGACCATTCGTCTGAGAAGCCCCTTTCGACAAACGCGACTTTGCAGACGAATCACGCACCGTTGACCAGTCATGCGCCATTGACGATTCAATCCGCATGTTCGTCTATGAAGCACATAGGCTCCTGTCATTGCCTCCTTCCCCAGGTGTGCGGGTGTGGGCAGGGAGATTCCAGCCACTGAGATCTCCTAGGGCTTTGCCCCAGGCTCTGGTAATTGAGCCATCCACTCTCTCACGACAAGCTTCCAGAAGGTTTCTTCCGAACCGAGGTAGCCTAAGCATCCTGCGCCGTTGTCTCAGAGCAGCAGCCCTTGGCCTCATGCACTGGCACTACCCCCAGTTGCTCCAAGGGTTTTTTCAATAGACATTTTGCCCACTCTCCACACACTGATATCAGAGCCTCAACATTGTCTGCCTCGGGCAGCTCCCTTCCCTGTTCTGGCCAAGAGCCCACCGTTGCCTACACAGCCCTACCTGGTGCCTCCTCATCGGGCTCCATCTGCTCCTCGCCAATTGCCCATGCCAGTGTTTCCTATAGTGGAAACTGCTGCCATCATGGACACTGGTACTAATCCGGGCACGGATACGTCCCAGGGTACGCGAGGCACAGATGATTTCAATTACCTAATTCCTGCAGATGGTGAACCTCCATTTATGGATTTGCCCCCCAGGGACTCTCTGCCGGATAAGATTGGTTCTTTTCACACAATGATCACCCGGGCTGTGAAGCTTTTCAAGTTGGTCCCTGAAGATAAGGAAGGTTGCCTTTTTGAGAGGCGGGAGACTGCCAAGAAGACAATGGTGTCAATCCCTCTACTGGACGACATCTGGGAGGACGGCCTGTTGGTCATGAAGAACCCTTTCTCAGCTCCTCCAAAGAAAAAGCGACTAGATCAAAAGTACAGGTTGCCAGACACAGTCCCCAAATGTCTAAGATCTCAACCTTCACCGGACTCTGTAGTTTCAGCTGCAGCGAGAAAGCAGTCTTCCAACCCCTCATCTCCATGTATGGCCCCTTTGGTCCCGCAGGCTAAGAAGCTGGATGCGATGGAAAAGCGTATCATCACTACGACTGCATCCATGATCATAGCTGCTTATGCATTGGCCATTCTCTCCAGGTATGATCTAGAGCTCGTGTACAAACAGGGCCCATCCTAGAATTCCTGACAGAGGACAAGATGGCGGACGCTTTAACCTTGTTCCAGAAAGGAGAGATTGCTTCTGACCATGCCATCATGGTTGCTCCTTGCGTCCTGGACTCAGGTTTCTGGCAAATGGGCTACGAGCAGTTGTCCAGCTCAAGATTTTCACTCGATGGGGCGGACCTCTTCGGAAAGGCTATTGATGATACCCTCCAGTCCATTAAGACTGATGATATTCGCTCTCAATTCACGCTTCAGCAGTGAAGGCAGTCCCTGTACTTTACTTTACGAATATGAAATGTTTGATGGAGAAAATACTCAAGTCATTTGAATGAAAATTACTTTCGGTTTTCACTCCCCAGAACATTTCTGACAACCCACTGGCCCTCCAACCTCCTTACCTGTTGGCGGCACACCTTCTTGTGTGCCGCCATCTCCTGCTTCCTTCTGCAAAGCTGGTTCCCTTCACTTATGTGAATGGGAGCCGGCGCTGGAGAGTCCTCCTTTTTTTGTTTGTTTTCCTTTTCAAATTATATTCAATAGGGAGCAAGGGAAACCCATGCAATCCCTGATGGCATTAAAGTGAACATGGGTGCAGGGGACCCCGCGCAGCCCCTGCAACCCTTGTTCACTATAATGACACCGAATGGGGGATTTATTCAAAATTTCACGCTGTAGTAATTATCGTACAACTGATTTTTAAAAAATAAATCTCCCATTCATTTTTAAAAAAAAAATCTAACAAATATATGGATTCCTTTGCATTCACTGGACGTGGTGTGTGCTTTGAAGTTCTACTTTGCACGCACAAAGACTTTTCGCACAACCTCTCAGTTGTGTCTCATTTGCACCTGGAGGACAGGGGAAGGCCCTCTCCAAGTCTTCCATTTCCAGGTGGCTCTCTGGCTGTATCACGCATTGCCATTGACTTGCAAACAGGCTGTTGCTGGTATGGCCGAGAGCCAATTCCACCAGAGCCATGGCTTCTACTACAGCAATTCCTGTGTGGTGTTCCCCTGCGGGACGTTTGCAAGACTGCTTGCTACGTTGAGGTCGACTCATACCTTCACAAAATTCGACTTCATCGGCAGGGATTCTAGAGGGAATTCCTGTCAGCCAGGCAATGCTTCGCAACCAGTTGGCTTGAGGTGTGTCCCAGAGATGAGTCATTGTATTGCTTCTGTACAGCCTGTGCCACCTAGCATGGTTGTATATGTACTGCTGTATAATCGTATTCATGAGCATGTGAATCCATGTAAAATTCCATGCTGGAGAAGGAAGAAGTTACTTACATGAAATTCCTGTTCCCCGGCATAAGTATTTTACATAGATTCACATGTGACCCTCCCTCCTACCCCGTTATGGCTCTTCATTGGTTCCTACTGCCACTTTACAGGTGCTTTCAAATCTGAAGATGGCCACTGGGGTTGGAGCTAAGGCGAACGGATGCCATTGGCTTAGGCAGTACGACCCAAAGTGACAGCAATAGGCTGTATAGGCGACTAGCAGTTTTTTGCTTTAAAAAAAACTGTTTTAATATAACTGAGGATTCCCATGCTGATGACGGGGAACATTCATGAGCACGTGAATCCATGTAAAATACTCATGCTGTAGAACAGGCGCTAAAGGTAAGTAACTTGTTCCTTCTCAGACGGCTATGACCGCTCTTGTCCGATACTGCCTGCTCTACTTTAGCGAGGGCCATAATTAGGTCAAGAATGGATTATTCTGTCCTTATGCTGGTTGTCCTAAACATATTCAATGCCTACAAATTCTACGTTTAATTCCTGCTGGTAGGACATTTTGCACCATTTATTTTGGTGTTTTGCCTCCTGTCTTTTTTGATTGGTTGTCCTGAGCGCTGAGAAACCATCTACTGGTAGTAGCGCATAACATCACTGAAATGGGAATCGAAAATGGAAATCTACATCACCACGCTTTCTCTTGCACCCACCACTCGGAAAAAGCTGTCATTGGTTCTCTTACCTAGCGCTCCTAATTAAAAAAAAGAAAATGTTATTGCTTATAGTGCAAACCTAGCACAAGAGCAGCCGAGCACTTTACAACAGGATTGTGCCAGAATATGGCTTGGCATTGTCTACAGTAATGCAGTACTGTTGGTAATGGGGGGAGAGGGATTTGTATGTGTGCCTTTTGCTATTGGCTCTCACTTCCATCTATACCTCTTTCCTGTTCAGTCTCCTTTACGCCACTTCTAACACTGTCCTTGCCTGCCCTCTCTTTCTCACAGCCCTCGGTTGATCCCCGCTCCATGCACCTTTCTCCTCAATCTAACCCATTCGTTATCGCCCCCCGCTCTTTCCTTTTTCTCACCGTTCTCTCTCCTAGTTAACCTCTCCCACTGCCTCTCACTGTTATCTCAATTTGTGCTATAATCTTTACCTCACCCAGTTTTGTTCTGACTCCATCTCACTCATTGTAAAACTCTCCGCTGTATTACTTTGTTTTTTTTGTGCCTCACCTTTGCACTCACCCACCGCTTATTCTTGTAAATATAGTGATCATTTCACTTCCACCAAGTTCCTGATTTTTCTCCCCACGTTTCAGGCCATCTTCATTGCTTTTATTCCACCACTACTCCTTTCATTCATCTGTTTTCCTTACAGTTTTTCCTTCTTCTGTTTCTGTCTTATTTGTCAGCCAAGCACTGACCATATTTCCTCTCGTTTTCTTTTAGACTACCGATGGCCTTCCTTGTTATACATATTTCCTTCCCTTCATCTCTTTCCTTGTCTACTCCCTGCTCTTGCCTGGTGCACTTCTAATGAGTTTTCTTGTTCCTGACAGCATTTTCTCCCTCTTTCTCTCCCTTTCTTCCTATATTCCACTCTTTAGCTTTTTCATTTGATGCCTGCTTTCCTTTGCTCTTCCTCCTCTGATTCTTTTTTCTTAAGTGACACTTGCTCATGCTCTCTCAATCATTGTCTCTTTTCACCCGAGTTCTCGCCCCCTTTATTTTCTTCAATTCTCGCATTCTTGTTGCTTTTTGTTTTTTCCTTTCATACCTTTTTGCATTTATGTTTTTTTGGCCTTTCCTTCTCTTGTAACTAAGCATATCCTATCTTTCGCTTATTTACTCTGTTCTGTCCATCAACTCCTCTCCACCTTACCATGCCACAATGCCTTTCTCTTTAGTCTTATTTGACATTTGTTGCGATTGTCTGCTCTATTTGGCTTTTAATCTCCTCCTCGTTCTCACCCCTCAGGCATGGTAAGTCTCTCTCTGGGTATCTAATTGTCACATGTTACCCTAAGTCATAAGGACCCCATCAAAGGTGAGGGTTTGAAAATAAGTTCTAATGTTTTGGATTGTGCAACATGCCCTTATGAACAAATGCTGTGTTTTGTCAGCATATCACTGTAAGCCCACTCTCGGAATGTCAGCTCGGAGACCTGCGTACCGGAACCAATCTTGGGGAAGGATGACGTAGGGATGGAATCTTGCTTAGGTGGACCGTGTGGACCAGAGAAGGGCACCATGTTGATAGCCATGTGGGGTTTATTCATGTTTTTCCCTAACAAAAATAATCTAAAGTAACTGTGCAAGGCTGATCTTTTCTTAAAGTAACACGTGTTCATTGTGCTTTCACTCAACCATAAAGTTTCCCAGTCTCTCTGGTAATATAAAGTGATGAAATAAACAATGTTCAAAACTGCAAGATTCCCAGGCTAGGGTTGTGCTCCTTTCCCTTAGCCTAGTGTTCTTCTCAGTTCCCCTCCTTTTGGGGCTTTGAGCCCCTTTATCTTCTTAGGCAAATGTCAAAGGACAGTCCACAAGGCTATGTTTAGTTTCATAATCTTTTGTCATGTCAACTTGATACCTTAGTTTGTTATAGAATGCAAGATTCCCTTTCCCAATTCTGGGGTACTTAACCCTTTCAGTCTCTCAGATCGGTGAGAGTCCCAGACTTGCAATATAGCTTTTTTCACTTTCCCACCAAGCTAGTGTCCTCTTGTGGACTGTCTGCTTTTGACGTGGGTCTCAGACCCGCTTTTCCTGCCTTTCGTTAGGCACTTGTATTTCATTCAGATGCACGTCACAGACTCACAGTTTATCGTGTCTATTTGGCTCACTCTTCTTCCAAACCTATGATTCTCTTCTCTTAGGGTGTCTGGGGTCCCCAGCCTCTTACACTTTCATTTCCCTGTTGGTGCAGGTCCCAAACCCTCTTTCTTCGATGTTTATATTCACTCTCTGGCTTCCCCGGACCTCCAACACCTTGTGGCAAACCTATGTACCTTTTTATTCCTCTTGATAGGTACTGGTGTTTCCCCAGCATCTGTGTTGCTCTCTGAGGCTCCGGCAGCTACCTGGTGAATGGTGTGGTCTACAGCGTTTCCGTAGGAGTCTCTCTCTGACTGGTTGCGTGTCCTGCCTGGCAAGTAGTTCACCGTAACCTGTGGTATGTATCAGCATTGACCTGAAACGTTCCTCCAGCTTGGACCGCATTCAGGTTCTCCTTCACCTTGCTTTGTGGCTTCTTCTGCTTTTGCTTCTCTCTGCCCACACGGTGCACAGGTCATCCAGTTCCACCTCAGCTGATCGTTCTCCATCTGTCTCACAGCTGAGTTCCTTTAGAACTCCTGCGCCAGCTAGCTGGATTCATTCTGTCAAATTATATCTTCAGAAAAGCTGGATTGCTCTCTGTTTCTTCAGAGTGATCCTTGGACTCTTCAAGATCATATTCATCACAGTACTGGTTTTCAATTCAGAGGCCAGATACTTAGTATACTCTTGTATTTTAGGTTTTTCAAGTATAATAAAGTGACTGACCTTGCAACAGAGTACATTTGCTGTACCTGTAGTGGGGAGGAAGGATTTGGTGTTTGAGAAGGGATTGGATGTATCAAGGTGGGGGAATACAACATTCTCTGAGAATAGAATCCCCAATCCCATAGGAGGCTTGCCTCCCCATGTGATCCTCCCTCGGTGCACCCCCACCTGCACCCACGGGGACAATTGTACTGTGGATGCACCGCCCTGGCCCCATGGGAAGGTCTTCCCTGTGTGGCGGGACATTGCTATGACCAGGCCAGAGCAGACTTCTATTTTATGCCCACACTGTGTGCCGCTGATCTGCTGCTGGTAATAATGTAGCTGGCTTGTGAACTTTAAAACTGGTGGGGTGTAAATACCTTGCCTAATTTCCACAGAGAATGTCAGCAAGTATGCAAGCTCAAACTTTCTTGGGTAGAGAAGGGAAGGGAAGGGTAGAGGGTGTTTCTGCTGGGGAACATTTTGGAAAATAAACTAAAATGGTGAATTTTGTAGCATAATTTCCACGACATTAACAAAACAATCTGTAGGATTATTACATTACCCAAGACCTGTCACGCCCCCAGTTAAAGAAATGATTCAGGAATATTTGGGGACTGGAGGGGGGCTGCTTGCATGTATTTAGTCTTCTGACCACAGAGCCATTGTTGAGTACTTTTACCAGAGCTCTCAAGTTTCCTTTGGCCCTGCATGAGAAGGCCATTCAGTCCTCTTTCCCTTTTGGATTCTGGGAATTATGGTTTTCTTTCCCGTTTGAAATTAGAGAAAACTACATGTTTCAAAAGCCCAAACAAAAATAGGACTCCATGACTTTCTCCTGCATGGCTATGTGACACTTGAGAGATCTTTATTACCCAATGTTTTGCAGTTTGCTAAACTCCAAAAGGAAAGAAAGGCTGAGTTAATGTTGCCAGGATCTATTTGTGTGACCTGCAGGTGGAAGACATCACAGCAGTAAACTCTTAACTCAGTGACCTACCTGACCAGGTAAATATTGATTAAGCTGGTGTAAGTGAGATTGTACCTGGGATATATTAAAAGATAGACAATAGGCAAATAAAGCCCAATTATAATGGGTCATTGGGCCTCATTACGAGCACGGAGGTAGCCGTGCCTCTATGGCAGGCATGGCTACCGCCATGCTCGCTACCGGCAACGCCTCCCGCGATTGGGCAATAACCGGCCCGTTAGGAGATGAGTGAGCCGGTAATTGCCCATTCGCGGGAGGCAGCAATGCCGGGCTCCCGGTCCCCATTCTGCCCCATAGGACAGAATGGGGGTGGGGAGCATGGTTGCACCGGCATGGTTGATAACAGTGCTGGTGCAATCACGTGTTCTGCTCACATGTGCCACACAGCCCGCCAGGTAAGACCTGGCAGGCTGTCAGGAACCCGCGAGCAGAACGCGTAATGTGGCTGCCCGGTATGAACTGTGGCCGCCAGCCATATAATGAGGTCCATTGACTGGTTTGTTAAATATTTTGGTAAGAGGCAGAGTAGGGAACTTTTGGAGTCTTCTCTAGGCAGTGCTATAGATAGGATTTTTGTGTGAGGGTATTGTAGTACCAATTTTTAGAATTGGAGAGTAAATCCAATTTCAAGAGAGTAAAAATGAGGTTCCTCCTTCACAAGAGAGTAGAAAGTGTCTGACAACTATCCAGTTGTGTGTAAAATTAACAGTGTTCGAAAACATTAGTGACAAAGAACTTGTAGATGCGTACTACCCAGCTTCATCTTCATGATACTTGGGCACTAAAGCTCAGTTTAGAACTACTACAGATGCCAGCTAGTTGCATCATAAATGAAGTTGGTCACTCTACCAGCATCACTTCCCTTCCTAATGGGCCTACTGTTGCTGCCTAGCACTACCTGCTTGACAGCCACTCCATGTTTTTGCTCCATCTCTCCTTCCCTTTGCTACTCGGTTTCACGTCTCTGACTGTCTGATGCTCTGCCTCTCACCCTTAAGTGTTGATATGCTTTGTTTTTGTGGTCTGTCACTCTGCCTGCCTGCCCCATCTGTGCATTCTATTATTGCTGTTTCTCCTATATTCATGCTGTATCAGTTGATATAACCCCTCTTCCTCTCTCATTTCATTACTCTGGATATATCTGTTTTTTTCATTTTCTCTATTGTGGTTGCTACTCCTTTTGATTATCCTTCTGGCACTGACTCTTATGTTATTGGCCTGCCTTTCTCTAGTCTTGCTTTTCTATTTACAGCTCTCCCCACCTGCTGTTGATCTGTGTTTTCTTATTTTATTGTCTCTAAATGTCTCTTTTGCTATGCTTCTACCCCTCACTCCTATCGTGTGTCATATTATTTAACCCCACGTCCCTTCTCACTTTCTTTGTTGCTCTCTCGTATAGCTTATTGGTCTCTCTCTTCCTGTTACTCTAATTCCTGTTTTTATTTTCTGGTACGTTCTCTGTTCACTCGCCCCCGGCCCACTTTGTTCTCCTGTATTGCTTGGGTTCAGAGTAGCTCTTCCTCTCTTGTTTTACTGTTTCAGTATGACATTGCATCAATACATATTCAAAAAGCTGAAAATGGCTTTTCTATTTGCAAATCTAGTGCAGCTTTAATATTGGGAGCTCCTTTTAGATGTGTTCAAACCTTCTTTTGGCCATTAGGCTGTGAATTATAGAGTTAGACGTTTGTCTGACCAGCTGCAGCAATTGCTTAAATGCAGATGCTTTACCAGCACTGAATCTCATTACAGGTATAACAGCCCAGATGAGATGTGTGTGTTGTGAGCATTACAAGTACAGCAGCTCTCGTGGAAAGTGCATGTTCTTCTTTTGAGCCATTACAGGTATAGCAGAACTGAGGAGGTGTGTGTTCTGAGCCATCACAGGTTTAGCAGCCCAGATGAGATGTGTCTGTTCTGAGCATTACAAGTATAGCAGCTCTCGTGGAAAGTGCATGTTCTACTTCTGAGCCATTACAGGCATAACAGCCCTGATGAGGTGTGTTCCGAGCCATCACAGGTATAGCAGCCCTGATAAGGTGTGTGTTCTGAGCCCTTAGAAGTATAATATTCCTGATGAAATGTGTGTGTTCTGAATCATTGAACATTTAGTAGTCATTTTATTAAGTCAAAAGCTAAGTCAGCTCTGTTTACAAATGAATGTTAGCTGCATCTTAAACACATACCTCTGATGCAGACACATTAACTCGCCTATCAACAGGATTTGAACTAACAGGTTTCACAATGAACTCTGCTGCAGGGTTATTGACCCACTGAGCTACATTTCCCAACAGGCTGTTGAATATGAAAGGCACACGGGGTTAGGGCACTGGCAGTTCCATGTGAGGCTTGCCTGACATAACTGGCTTGTCAAAAGCCTGTTTGGACTATCCTACATGAGTCAGGAGATTCACAATAAGGTTTTAAAATGTGCTAGAGTTTTGGCAGTGAGACCCGGGAGAAGCAGAAGTTTGGAAAAGAGGAAGACCGAGTAGGAGGGATTGGAGTACATGACAGCAATGTCATCTTCACAATTCCCGCCTGTGTGCATCACACCAGGAGGATGGTGTGAAGAGCTCAGGCACTGATCTTGCTCAGTACTGTCATTATAGCAGCTCTGTTAAGAAATGCAGGTATTGTCCCAAAACATAGCAGTCCCACTAAGAAATGTGGGCATGATGCCTTCAGCTCTGCTGTGAATAATTGACATTGTGCCATGGCATGCGTTTAGCAGCTCTGCTGATAAATGAGGCTTCTTTGCCTGAATATAGAGCAGCCCTGTTGAGAGGTACCGATAAAATATGTGCCACTGACACTATATACAGTACTGCTTCTATCTGTATCCATTATACCTGCTTGCAGTTGGTGGTCAGACAGGGAGTTTACTTTAAGTTCAGACCACATTCCCAGCTATTTCATGCTCTCTAAGAGAACAAACTATGGACAGTGCCCTTTCATGCATGCGAGCACATGCAATCGTAAGACTAAACAAAAACACATCTTCATATAGAACACCAAAAGCTTTTCCTTCTTACAAATGCCAAACAACTGCTTGCTGGGAGGCTCTCCTAACATTCAAGACATCAAGAACCCCAAGCCATTGAATGCAATTGATGTGCTTCTGCGAGGAAAAGAAAACAAAGTATGAAATACCCATGCTGCTGCAACTGCACTGGCTCTATTAAAGCAGATGAAAACTGAGGCAGAAATGCAGCCCTTGTTTGACAATTTGAATTTTACATGATATTACATGTGTCCTAAAGCAACGTGAAAAGCATGTTCATCATTCAAAATGCTTTTATACTGTAACCTACAAAATGCAAGCAGTTTAGCAAAGTGAACACCACACAGATTCCCCTCTATATTGCTCGGTACGTAGCTTGATAGAATCATTAACAGATGAGTGTTGAAAAAATAAACAGACCAGGACTCATCCCACTTCGTCTCTTTCAAGGAACTGTGTGGATTGCTAAAGTAAAGAGTGGATTTGCAAGCTGCTGCTAGCCAGGATGTCACCAATGAACTCCATGATTTATGGGGGTGCTGCCATAAAAAGCTGAGTAAGTGGTATGCAAGGAAGAATTAAAAACATTGTATTGACCTGATTTGTGTGTGTAAAAAGGCCGGATACGCACCTTATCTGGAAGGCTGCCTCTAGGTTTCCAGGCAAAGTGAATAGTCACTGTTACATAACTGTTGTTGACAGAATATCCAGTCCAAGCACAATAGTTGCACGAAACAGGGAAAACCCCCTTTACCATATAATTGCTGCATAAAGTAACATTTTGGCATAATTTTCAAAGCTCACTAAAATAGAAAGCTCTCCAGTTTCTCCTGACCATCTGTGAGAACAATCGGTCCTGTTGCTTGGATGTCATAAACTCTTGGTTTTCCTTAATTTCAAATGGGGGGGGGGACCACTACAAGTCCTAAAATACAAAGAAAAAAAAACAGGACTCTAAAGAATTCTCATGCATGGCCAGACTTTGAAATTGAGTGGTGGTACCTTTTTGCACTCCATTGGTTGATCTGTGAACTGAAAAGCTGTCGGGACAGGGCTACATAAATGCATTGCTTTTTTCTGCAGTATGAACAAAGCAATTTGTGTGTAAGACAAATTTCTGAAGACCCATACCACCTGTCCTGTCTAAAAATATGGGAGAGAGCACGAATGAGGCATAGATCATCAGCTGTTGATTGGAGCTACAATGCAGATAATTACACATTTCTGGCCATGTGTGCTGCTAAGCTTGGGCCTCGCAGCATGTGCTTGTTTTCTTTCTGTATACATTACAGGCACTCCTGCCAAGTTGCTGACTCCAGGATTTCTCCCAAAAAGACATTTTAGCTGAATTATGTCCACCTTGTGTTGCCATTGAACATCAAAGGGGCCCGTGTTTTCTGGACACTGTTCTACATGACGTCCTGGGAAGATTCATACCTTTCTTTGTCATGCCCCGGGCAGCTGCCTGTTCGGCCCTCCCATAGAAATGGCCCTGCGGTAGCTTACCACCCAGTTGCTTCTCTAGGCTTCATAGTGAAGGGAGGAGTCAGAGCTTTTTGGAAAATGCTGGGACATTGTTGTGCAGTTACTGCCACCACTCTGAGAGCTATCATGGGGTTCCTGAAAATGTTGGGGCTCCTCCTCCAGCAGGCCTCTTAGACTACAAATTCACACCACACCTTGATTTTCTGCACTGCCCCTGTAGCCCTGCCGTTTTATCCCTCAATCCAGTGACTGTTCTCTGCAATCAGGCCAGTTTTTGCAGCAGTTAAGATAGATAGAAGGTAAGTGGGGAGGGAGGAAAGGCTGGGGAACAAAAAAAAAAATCTTACCTGCGTCGCCGGCGGGGGATGAAGGAAGCCTCCAGCCATGGGAAGGCTGGGAGCGGGGATTGCCCCGTTTTGAGCCTCCTCATTGGTTGAGGGGCTGCCACGCCCCTCGCCGGGAACAGAGTAGCCGGCACGCACGGCGTGGACGGGAATACTGTGTGGTATGGCTCGCAAATGAGCCAATCACCACACAGTATTCCTGTTCAGCCACGCGTGCCGGGTACTAATGTGGCTTGTGCCTTATTAAATCTTTTTGAATAGGTGACAATTGTCTGTGTGCGCTGCTAAAAATCTTCTGAGCGGCACCCAGAAGGAAGCTGGGCAAGCGCACATGCGCACAGTTTAGAGGGAACATTGCCTGGGACCCTTCCAAAGTCTTCTAATGGCAGTACCCCCAAGGAACAGTGAGGTCTGGTTGTTACTACCAGTCCAGAGTTTGAAGCACTGAGAAAGGTCTTCAAAAGATCAGCACAGAGGAGCAGGGCTTTCCCAGGACTTTGCAATGTGGGTTGGCTGAAAGGGACGTCCTTGGGTCTTTAATGGACTGCACCACTCTGAAGGGGGTCTTGGATTCAACTACGATCTGAAGAATGGCTGCAGGAGTCCTCCTTTTATCCTAAATTAGAGCTGGGTTTGCCGCCCTGCCAACCAATGGTAAAGATCTGCACCATTCATAATGGCATGCGTTGTCCTATCATCAGCCTCTTGCCCTCACATATGCCCAGCAACAGGCACACTTTGACCAAGATGTGGACTGGGACCAGTCGGTCCCAGCCCTTGCATCCGGCCAAGAAGACATACCGCTGCTTTACTTTGCCTGGAGAAGGGCTTTCGTTATATGGTGTTTATGGATCCATGAGGTCAGGAAGGAGGCCGTAGTACAATATGGCCAAAGGACAGGCGAGGAGAACATGGCACTCAAAATGTCGTCATGCGGTAAAATATAAAAAGTCATGTGAAAAAATAAAAACAACAATAGAAAAACATTCACTGTCACCAAACCCAACCCATTGTGCAAGTAACAGAAATATTATTAAAATAAAAAAAAAAAGCTATTCAAAGTACCCCTGCTGCACCCCACATTGGAGGGATGTGTGCAGCTTACAAACAATAAAGAACTAGTTACTGGGGGACAGGGTCCCCAAGCACAGATACTCATATGTGCCCCAAAATAGATGAGCTAAACAAGGTAAGTACAACAAAAAGGCTTTACCTGGCTTCAAAACAGGTCAGGATCCAAACAATAGCAAAAAGTAAGGGGTTCATCCATGTCTATGGATGGAAAGCAGGAAAAATAAACTCTTTCCTAACAAATGCAAAGCAGATTTATTAATGGCTGTAGCAGGTATCACAAACAATTTAGACATAAGCATTGTCTCTAAAAAGTCTCAGTTCCTGCTAGTGTTAATGTTTTTTGATGTGGGAATTAATATTATGCATATCAACAGGATGCACACCGTTGTCAAACAAGGACTGCAAACATACATTTTTAAAGGGTGTTTCTAAGTCTTGAAAATAACAAGACTTCTCGGATAGTTCATAGAGATGTCAAGTTCTCCCATATAAGGTGTAAAATAATCCAACATGTCCCTGTTGGAGGGGCAGCGGGAGATGAGCAGACTCCTTCACTTGTGTACCGAGGTACTGATTTTCACTATTGCTAACATCATTAGTAAGGGTTGAATCCACAAGCAGCATTAAAGAGACATGCTGTGCCACTCGTAGATGCGCTGGGTGCAATCATGCACAGCGTTCTTTTTCTGTGAAGGAACACAAAGCCCCAGGCTGTACCAGGCGTAGAATATGTGTGCACAGTGCCAGGTGTAGCCTGTTGCTTAGGTATTTGGGCCCCAGGTCTTCAATGCATATTCTGGTATTAGACTGATGGAGCTGCTGTTAACCTTCAATTAGAATTAAATTAAGCCTCAGTACTTAGTAGGTACACAGAGAGGATGTAAGGGGCCTTTGGAGGAGGACACGGAAAGCCACACACCAAGTGGTGTGACCACTGGAGGTGGTAAATGGGAGATAATTGAGGGTGTGCCTAACCACCACAAATCCTTTCAGGGAAGAACCTGCCACTGGCCCACTATAAAATGTGTAATAGTGGTGGTGCAAGGTTCCCCAAACCAGAGCCCCAATGGTTATACAAGGCCAGATCCAGATGCAGGTAACGCAACAGTGCGAGAATGAACTTCCTAATAACTGTATGAATAGCAAGTGCATCTGGCTTGCTGCACGAATCCACTTGAGGAGTGTGAAAAACTCTCATGAAGAAACCTTGAGCTGGGTAACCCAGGGACCAACCATGGATAGGCAGCCAGAGATTAGCTGGATCTCACGAAAGCCGAGGAGTCCGTAGGCTGCCCATGCACAAAGCAAAAGACTCAACAGCAAGTTGAGAGCATTCAGTAGCAGCTGAGGAAGCTGGCCTCTGGAGGCGCTCTGGCACCATGACTCGTATGCATGGGTCTAAGAGGGCAGATGGCCTCCTTTGTCCTTGGCACCTGGAACGTAGGGCAATCGAACCACTGGGGAGAACATCTAATCTAGAGATGGCCCACACATGAGAAGGATAACAATGAAAGTAGAAACACAAGGAGGGGAAGAGTGACTACGCAATTCTGACCATTTGGGGAACGGAAAGTTAAGGGGACAATGAACAATTTAATCCTAGACAATAGTGAGACTCTTAAGCACGGTGAAACAATATAAAAAGTGTGAGACAAAATGAGTGTGGCCACACCAGCCAAGGGAGACTAGGGCAATCTGGGGGCAAAGGGGATGCAACCTTCTCCATGATGTGACCTCCTGGATTTGTACTAACTGAGGCTCAGATCAGTGTACTGTCCAAAGCACTCAGTTTTGTTCCTTCTCAAAAAGTGAGTCTGCATCAAACTGAACTAGAACGACACTCTTTCTTTCATAAAGGAAGATTAGCAG
Source organism: Ambystoma mexicanum (assembly GCF_040938575.1). Lineage (NCBI taxonomy): Eukaryota > Metazoa > Chordata > Amphibia > Caudata > Ambystomatidae > Ambystoma > Ambystoma mexicanum. Next base: position 411,673,573 of record NC_090929.1, read on the forward strand.
CCTACTTTATGCATAGGGAAGGCACAGAAGATCATACCCAAACTTCATTTAAGCCTCCATGCATGTTTACTCCAACTGACCAAGAAATCCCCCCAGAGATCACAGAGTTTGACAAAAGTATTCTCAAAGACCTTTCTAAAATGAGAACCATTGACCGTAACTATGTTCAGAAAAACATGAGTAAATAAGATTTTTCTGCAATACGCCAACTAAGTGAGAATCACTTGCTGGTAGTCAAAACAGCAGATAAAGGGGGAGGAGGAGGAATAGTAGTGATGGGCACAGAGTCATATACAAATATGGTTGGGCCTCACATTGACACCAAAGACCCATTACCAGTAGACGAGAACAGATCCTGCAGATTCCATTATTGCTCAAATCCAAGAATTATGTGTTGAAGGCACTGAGGTAGGTTACATCACGGACAAAGAAGCTAGGTTCCTTAGGCCTCAGGATGTAAGAAGCCCCACAATCTATGCTCCACCTTTTTTTTTAATTCTCTTTATTTGTTTTTATGGAACATAACAATAAGTGTTGCAGTCAAATAGCTACCTGATAAATACCTGATATATGCTGCATTGCAACCAGTGCCGCCCGTAGGACGCCGTCACCGGCTATACACTTTGTAAACATACTTACGCCATGTAAGGATCTTTACCCAACATGCTGATTATTATGCAACCTGGGCTATCTGCCCCCTTAAGTAAATATTATCATGCTATGCTTAAAACGTATAGATAGCAACTTTTGATGCATATCACTGTTCACTTCAAACGTAGTTCATGCAACTTTAGCTCTAAATTCCCACAGACACACCATGGCACCCATTATGCAGTACTGTCTGTATTTACCTAAAATACCTATAGCTAATTGCATTCATCGTTTTAACAGGTGGGATTCATCCCATGAACAAGGCAACCGACAAATTGTAAAATTGACTAACATTGACACCCACTAGGTAAGAATTTACTCCTACTAATGAGGTAGTATTTATTGTCTGAAGTATACATCACACCACGTAACAAGACTATAACTGCTAACTAATGTATTATACTTTCTCTTTTTATTCTTGTCATTATCTTTTTATTTCTCTCACCCATACCAATCCTCCCCTTGCCCATCCCTTGTCTCTCTGTGATACACTCTATGCCACATTGATATTGTACCATTTGCAATTTGTGCACTTTTTTGTTTGGACTGTTTTATTAATCTTTTGTCATGATTACCTTATCTAAATTGATGATCTTACGTTGTGCAATATTGCAAATTGAAATTTGTTTTATAACTATGGTCACCTCCTCCAGCCCTGATGGAAAAAGGCGAGTCTGTCACCGAAACACATGTCTCAGAAAGGGCACTTTGAATATATTATAATTTTTTCTCACAATCACTGAGTGTGAGTCTTTATTGACCTTTGGCGCTACATCCTAAGTGGGGTGGGGTTCACCCGAGCCCTGAGCATGTCTTATTATCTACCAGAGTAGGGGGTTCTACTTCGTTACTCCACTGAGCAGCTGCCACCCTTCTCTCAGCACAGGACACAGATGGTTGATATTAAAAAAAAAACGGTTTGTTTTCATTATTCTGAATATATATCAACAGTCCTGCTTTGCTCAGTATTTGATACCTGTACAGCCCTCTGCCTAAAATGGCTGAGTATCTAAAAAACAGTGAAGAAGATGCTACCAATCTTTTTGCCCCTAGAGGAAGCACTTTACATGCCTTTAAAAACATTAAACCCAAGAAAGAAGATCTCGGGTCCAAATTTGTTAAACTAGAAAGTGCCTCCTGAAAGGAAATTGATAAATACTGGGAAATTATATCACTTGAGAACTATTTAACCAATAACCAAATCCCGAGAGGACTACATATCCTAATATTCCCAGACTTTACAAAGGATGAAGACAAGGATTTGGCAGATCTCTGGGAACGAAATCTGAACCATAGCTCCAAATCTATGCTAGAATTATTGGTGGAGCACGCTACATGTGAGCATAAGAGAGTCACTGAATTAATTGAAGATTTGAAAATAGAAATAGCTAATGCTGAAGCATTGGAAGCAACAAAAGAATGCAATTTTTTGAAATGTATGAAATACTCAGAGACTTCCAAGAGGAAATAAAAATTTGCAAACTCAGAAAATACCTATAAAACGAGAGAGACTATCATGATGACCGTGTATACACTTTTCAAGACAAATATAATCAATTCAACAAACCACTTTCAAGAAGCAGTACTCCCAACACCTAGTCTGGAAGCTCAGATGTTGAGTCTGACCCAGAAAAAGACCAGGGAGATAAAACTACAGATCAAGCACCTAATAACCAACAAGGCTTCCTCAACCAAATTCACAGATACAAAAAAAGGAACTCGCAACGCCAACCTCACCAAACAGGTCCGTTTTCAACTACCGGTTCAAACCAACAAGAAAACTTTTACACCAAGCGAAGAGGAAGCCGGGGGAAATGCAGACAATCCAGGCGAAACAAACAAAGAACGAAGACAAACTCGATCAAATACCAGAGAAGCATCGCTCCGGAACAAATAACCAACCTGGTTTCAAGTCGAACCTTGAGTAAGGATGAAATCTCACTTCTAAACAGAGGTTTGTCCTTTGCCCCCACATATGAATGACACAACCAATGTTCACATAGACCTCTTCAAATTTGTTCGTAAATTAAAAGTGAAAAAATATTGTGAAAGTCTAGTGTCGCAACCCAAACATCTGGAACCACAACCAACTCATAGCGACATCACCATTGAGAACCTAGAAAATATTTTTGCCATCAGGTCTTTTCAAGAACCATCCTCCTATACGATGCATCAAACGCTACAAGAACTTTATAATACCTATTAGCCTTATCAAGGAAGAAATTAAACCCCAATATAAATTTACTCCACAATTGAGTCCTGAAAATACGATTGATGCCTTTTACAAAGCAGTGACCGACCTTGACAGGAAGAAATTGACCAATAGTAAGAGATACAGAAAGTTGAAACAAAATGCAATGTGGAAAAAGAATTTGAGCCCTTTGGAACAACTGGCACTTAAGAATTCTTTTTTTTTTTTTTAACCTTTTTTTTTATTTATCTTGACAACTCACAGAAAGGAAAGAAAAAACACAGGGAGCCACATGAATCACGCAGCAACACAATACACATACATTATTACCAGTACACCTCGAACATCTTATGGAAGAGAGCAGGAGATTCAGATAGCACATAAAGCATTGGCATTCTAGATAAAGGAGATTAAGATCACACAGTGGTCACATTATGGGGAACAACCTGGAGAGGAATGAACAGAGTTTGAAGTAGAAGCCATGGCAGACATGTAATCACGAAACCTCCGCCAGATGTCTCTTGGCCTTGTATGTGCATTGCACACCAGGATTCTTCTGTGTCGTGTGCCCATGTAACTGTTCTAAGCCACTGTGTGTATGTGGGTGCCTTGGGCCGGAGCCAACATAGCAATATACAGCGGACCGCCAGCAACATACAAAGCCCCGCCAGTTTCTTCGAGTCCCGTCCCAACTGGGGAAAGTCATGAAAGAGACACTGCAGTGGGGTGGGGGTAATGGTGTGTTCCAATACATCTGATAACGTGGTGCAGACGTCAGACCAGAATTGGGTCAGGTACAGGCAGTGCAACAGCATATGTATGTAGGTAGCGTGATCCGAGCTGCACCTGGGACAGTGGGGAGGGGATTCGCTAAACATACAATGTAGTCTCTGAGGTGTGTGATGATACCTCTGCAGCACTTTGAATTGTATGAGCTTAAATTTAGAGTTGTAAGACACATTGTGTGTGCGAGCGCACATTCAGAACCATCTCTCAGTGATCTCAACCCCCAGGTCCTCCTCCCAGCTGCGCCTCAATTTAGTAAAGGGTGGAGCCGCCCTAACCTGCAAATTGGGAATAAAGACTCGACACCTTGCCCCTGAAGGAGGAATAGGAACAGAGTTCTGCAACTATGGGTTCATCAGGAGATACGGTGGGGAAGTCCGGGTATTTCAATTTTAGGTTCCTCCGGAGGGAGGAATATTGTAACCACGCTGTGGGCCGATGCTTGAGGGAAGGGGGGGAGTTCAGTCCACTCAAAGTTGACTTGTGTCTATATGTCGCAGAGTGTCAGGAAGCCAGCCACTGACCAGCGGGTGACGATAGATTGTGAAACGGATGGGACATCAGGGAAGAAGTTCCATAAGGGCAGGTCCCCATGGAAAGAGTGATGTGCATCAACCATAGCCCACAGCTTGGCCAAGGCTAAGTATGTACTGGCTACTGGGTTTGGAGAGTCTGGGTCAGGATGTAAGGGTTTAAGGATAAAGGAGCCAATCACCCGGTCAGGCACTTAAGAATTCTAAAAACAACAAGCAAATTGTAATCAAGGAAGCCAACAAAGGCGGAAAGGTTGTAATTATGAACCGATCAGACATCTTGACAATGGCCAATGACCAACTTGGCACCCCAGGCTGATATGAACTATTATTGACCAATCCTCAACAAGAAATACAAGCTGAAGTAGAAGAACAAATACAATCTTGGCCATAGGAAAGGACTACTCTCTGACAATGAAAAAGCATGGATGTGGATCAAACAACGGACCACTCCCATAATTTACCTTTTGCCTAAAATACATAAAACCTATGAATCCATACCAGAAAGTAGACCCATAGTCAATGGGATTGGTTGGACCACGGAAAGAATCTCTGAATATTTGGACCACGTTCTCAGACCTAAGGTACCCAAACTCCAAGCATATCTAAAAGACTCAACGGATACAATCAAGATACTGAATGAAATTGCATGGCAATCTGACTACTTATTAGCAACTTGGGATGTTAAGGGCCTGTATACCTCGATTAAACATGAGGCAGCAATCCAAACGCTGCAATACACGTTCAGAGAGGAACCTGCCTCTCACTATCAGTTTTTGGAAATGCTTAAAGAAATGCTATCCCTAACTTTGACCAACAATATCTTCCTTTTCAATGGTCCGTATTACTGACAGAAAATAGGTGTAGTGATGGGTGTTAAATACGCCCCGGCCATCGCTAACCTGTTTATGGGAATGTATGAAGATACACACATCTACAGCATTCAACAAGAATGTTGTTATTGTTACGTTCACCTGGTTCCCACGGGGGCGTCGACCAGAACTGGGCCGCTGTTATTTCCACCAGCGTGACGTGTAGCGCCGAGATGACTGACTGGACTGGCCCGCTCAGCCTAGTTTGTCTGGCTCGCAAGAATATTCTTCTGCAAAGGAGAAGAGGAATTAACCACCCGTGGAATTGAGTGTCAACCCACCTTCCCCACTCCCGTTGTCTTCCCACAGATCACTCTTAATTTCCCCTCCTTAGTCTCACCTGATGGTTTGGAAGGATGAGCTCTCCATCCTGCGTCGACCGCAGGGGCGCGTTGATGTCCAGTTACTTCACTGGCGTAGAGGAATTGGTGAGTTCCAGTATTGACTCTAAAGTCCAATTGTTCATAAGAGTTCAAATGTCTGCTCTTCACTGTGTCCGATTCCTTGCAGGTTGCCGATTAATCCATTCGAAGATTTCCAAATGGCACTCGGTAAGATTCAGGTAAGTCTATTGTGGTTTTCCCCTTAGGGGCCGGGGTACGGTGATGAAGCAGAGTTGACTGTGCCGACCCCAGATGAGGTGAGACCCCCGTGGTAAATCAGGTAAGTTCTTGGGGGTAGCCTGTATGGTCTTAGAGAGTCCCCTTGCTCACCTTGCTGTCTTTGTCTCCTTAGGTGTCGGAGGGCGGCCACGAGATGGAGAGAGCGTGATGGAATGCTGAAGTACCGCCAAGCAGGTGAGTTCAGCGCGGCGCCATAGGAATGCAAAGCGATGCTCCAAAGACTTCTGTCTTTCAGTTCCGTGGCGAAATGGATCAGGATTCAGATTAGGATTACAGTTAAAACTCCTATTCTAACCTTTATCCTTTTTGTCTTCTTGTTTCAGGAGTCCCAGGACTAAAGCGGGCGTGGCTGAAGACTGGAGCTGCAGAAAACACGGTGAGCGTTACGCTGCAGCAAGCAGAATAACGCGAAGCACGTGTGGCTGTGCGGGCGTGGTTTAAATAGCCTTGGAAGAAGATCCAAATAAGTATTCTTCCACAGCCCCACCCAAGTAACAAAATAGTCCCTTCAGTAAAATAGTCCCTCCTCTGCCTCATTTGGCTTGAGTCTTCATGCAGCATGGTCTGCCTCAGGTGAGTATGCAGCATGGTCTGCTTAAGTTATCAATAATGAGCCTGGCGCCCATGGCGCCAGGACTGACTTTATCTTTATGAGCCTGGCGCCATCGCCAGCACTGTACCCAAACAGCCCCTAACTGGGACTTTTGGGCATGCTCCAAGTGGCATGATGCCTGCTTCCGGGGCTGCTGGGCCTGGTCTGGTCTTCCGGGGGCAGGCATCATGACAGTTATGTGGGCACGCTATATAGACAATGTGTTACTAATATGGAAAGGACCACCTGAGGAACTGGACGAATGCATGCAGAGAACGATCCTTAACATTTTAGGAATTATCTTTACGGGCACCTAGAATAAAACACACATTCATTTTTTGGATTTAACTATCTATGCGCAAGACAACATGCTCCTGACAAGAAACTTTCTTGGCAACAGCTGCCACTTTGACCCAGTGAAGAATAATATCCCGAAAGGCGAGTACATTAGAGCTCGTCGAAACTGTACTGAGACCAAGATCTTTGAACAAGAATGCCAAACTCTCTATACTAGGTTTAAAGCACGAGGATACAAAGTCAGATGCATTAAAGCAGCGTCTGAAAAATCACACAAGATAACTAGAGACTCTACTCTGACACCCAGAAAACCAGGCTCGGAGAAAAGACCTGAAACAGTAAAATTCATTACTACCTATTGCAGTAACAATGGAACCCTGTGCGCAATACTACATAAAAACTGGCACCTCCTTATATTAAATGAACATATCTGTAAGTACATGATGATCACCCCTCAATCACTTATCGGAGGGCCGGGACTCTTAAATCTAACATCAGTCCATCCATGCTGCCGGAAGAAGACAAACCTCAAAGACAAACATGGCTACAGACAATAACCTCAGGATTTAGAAAATGTGGGATATGTATGTTGTGCAAACATGCACATGACCTCACCACCAAATTCATGGACAGTTTTGGCACAACAACCATGATTAAAGACAATATCAACTGCAATTCGAAATTTGTCGTGTGCTCAATCATCTGTATATGTCGTAAAATATATGTGGGAAGCACTATACGTAAACTAAGGATACGGATACGAGAACATCTCTCTACAATAGGCAGCCAAAACTCCACACTGCCTCTTGCAGTACACTGGCAATTACATCACCAAATGGATGATAAAAGTAATATTAAATTCATTGGACTGAGTAAAATCCATGCAGGCAGAAGAGGGGGCAATCAGGAATTAAGACTATGGCAATAAGAAGCTCGAACCATATGTCACTTCAGAGCCACCCGTGTGTGTCTGAACTCCGATAATGAGATGGGAGCATTCCTATGTAGAAACTACACTAGACCCTCTATTTGCAAGGCGTGATTACATTGGAACCTTATTGTTACGAGTACCTGTGTATTGTTGTTATTCAGCACTTTATTCGGCTTGGCAATTACTCACACCTCACTCCTAACCTGCAACATGAGTACTGGCCCCAAAAAAGCCATTATTACTCTGCGGGGAATGTCGCCAACCCGTACCTCAGTCTTTGCAATTTTGCATTTTTCTGAATGCCTTTTATTTCTGTATGCCCAGACAGGTTAGAACATACCCGACTCTACATAAATGATAGCTCTGTTATTTGCTTACCATTACTTCATATTATTAACCCTCTTTCAACTGTATAGGCATACGTAGGACATTATTTTTAAGGTTCCAGACCTGACCATGCCTAACTGAGGTCAGTAACCAATGTAAATCATGCAATATTTCTTATCTACAACTAGCATCATTAGGTTTTGGTCCTTTAAACATGGCGCTCCGCTTCAAACAGGCGTAATGACCAGCGAAGGACTGTGGTCGCCATGGTTACTCAGCTACATTACAAACCTGAAGCGCGGCGTCTGTTTCTCTTCTGCAGACGCCAACGCTTATGAACGGAATCACCTCTTGCGAGGTAAGCCCCTCACACCAACCGCACGCTCATTCCGGTTTTTCATTTTAATGATTTTTATTGTTAAAATATTGATTTTGATACAGATATCAACAGGTTACAGACTTTGAATAAAACAAGAACCACAGAGAAATGACATAGTAAATGATTTTGATCCTTTGTAATAGTATTTCTATAAGGCTAAGTCATTTGTTAAATTCACTTGCGAATGTAATATGAACTATAATAGATATAAACCGGATTAATATAACATGTAGTTTAGAATTAATTATATCACAGGTCTGCAACGAGTGATTTATATGTAGTGAAAATAGAGATTTGGGGGGAGACGTACAGGGAGACAGACTAGAGACATATAAGGATAAGGAGGGAAGAGGATAGGGGGGGAATGGGTATATTGGATTATTTCATCAAAATAATCTAATCATTTCAAACATTATCAAGTTCTAGCATTTCTGAATAAGTATGGAAATATGAATAATGATGCTAATATAAGGGTGTAAATTTATGTACCATGAGCAGTTGCATTAAAACAGTTAAGATACCTGGTAAAATAATACCATTTAGCATTATATTTAGGAATTGTGTTGTGATTATTGGCCATGCACATCTCTAGTTTATGAGTGTTACAAATGGTGTTCCACCAGATTTTGGTGGAAAGTAAACTAGAGTCTTTCCAGTTAGCCGTAATACATTTTAAAGCTATACAGATGAATAAGTCATAAAGTCTTGCAGAGTCAGATGGGAAATAAGTTGTAATGGCTATACTTCCTAAAAATATGTTAACAAAGGAAAAGGGCACATCAACACAGAAGATACATTTAAGAAGCTTCCAGATTTCCTGCCAAAATTTAACAGTAAATGAACATTCAAAAAACATATGCATATACGTGGCGGGAGATATGCCACATGACCAACATTTAGCATTATAATTCGGATTAGACTTAGCCAATTTGGCTGGAGTAATAAATGCTCTGTGCATGAAGAAATAATAGTGTTGTGATATATTTGCTGATACCGATATTTGTTTGATTTTAGCAAACAGACGATGCCATATTTCATCTTCAAACATGAAGCCCAAATCAAGTTCCCATTTCAGACGTATAGGGCAAAACTTAAAATTTGAGTTGAGCATATTGTAAATTTTAGAGGCTCGAACTTCACTACCTGTGGTAAGGTGCATTAGTCTAAGGGCATCTGGAGTAAGAGTTTCATTGGAAAATTGGGCAAGTGCATCAAGGCAGGAATTAATTAAGTTGTTATAAAATTGAAAGTCTTTCTTAGGAATGTAAAAAGTGGTGGAGAATTGCTGAAAGGAAAGGACATACGTGTCATCTATAATCTGTTGGACGAATCTGATACCCTTTTGAATCCATGTTTTGCGGTTAAGGATCTTGTTATTAATTACTATGTTCTTATTATGCCATAATAGTGGGGAAAGATGCTTACTAGGAGTTATAGTGTGAGGAAAAAGAAAGGTTTGTAGAGCAGATATTGAAGCTTTAATAGGGTCTGAAATCTTTTTAGTTGAATGTTTGAAAATGTATATGTAGTCCGTGATTTCGTGTGGTAAAACTACTTGTTTTTCTAATGTACACCAGGTTGGGATATCAGCGGATATAGGATCTATGAACCATTGACGAGATTGTTTTGTAAGAAATGCATGATGATATGATTTAAAGTCAGGGAATCTAACTCCCCCCATATCATAGGGGGCTTTCAGTTTCGTCAGGGCAATTCTCTTACTTTTTCCTTTTCCCCATAGAAAATTAAGTAGTATAGAGTAAATGGATTTGAAAAAGGAAAGGGATAATGGGACGGAGAGAAGTTGCAGATAGTATAGTATTATGGGAGTAAGCATCATCTTGATAGTATCTAAGCGCCCCCACCAGGAGAGGTATAGTGGAGACCATTTGGATGTTAGATCCTTGAGGGTGCCCAGTAGTGTTTCAGTGTTGAGTTTGATCGTATTTGGGATAGTTGGGGCAAAACGAAGACCTAAGTATTTGACTGAGCTATTGCACCATTTGAGGCCAAAAGTGACGATATCATGTTTAAGGCAGTATGGATTTAAGGGCATAATTTCTGATTTCTGTGTATTTAATTTATATCCTGATACTTGACCGAATTGTGATAAAATACTCAAGAGGTTGGGAATGTGAAGTTTGGGGTTTTTAATTAATATAAGAATATCATCCGCATATGCAGCTATTTTATTTGTTGAAGCACCGACTTGAATTCCCGGGATGTTTGTGGTAGATCTTATTGATTCTAGAAGTGGTTCAAGAGAGAGGATATATAGTAATGGTGAGAAGGGGCAACCTTGACGCGTTCCTCTTAGTAAGTGAAAGGAGGAGGAAGTTTGACCATTTAAGTAAATAGCCGAATTGGGGGCAGAGTAAAGCAGTTTGACCAGTGAAATAAATTTTTCACCACAACCATGCCACCGTAGAGTTTGAAACATAAAATTCCAGTCGACGCGATCGAAAGCTTTTTCCGCATCTAATGCAATGGCCGCATAGCCTTGTGTGTCTTTTTTGTCATTGGCAGCAAGGTTGATGGCGTTTAATAGGAGTCTTGCATTAGAGGATATATTACGTCCTTTTACATATCCTGTTTGGTCTGGTTTAACTAGACTTGGGAGTGAGGATTCGATTCTATTGGCAAGTATTTTGGCAAAAATTTTGCTTTCAATATTGATAAGGGAAATGGGTCGATAGTTGCTAGGAAGAGTAGGGTCCTTGTTTGGTTTTGGAAAAATGATAAGCAAAGCTTCGGAAAATGATCCCGAGGAACATTTTTGTGAGATAAAATATGAAAAAAGGTTTTTGAGCTTAGGTGTTAAGGATTGAGAGAATGTGTTGTAGAATTCTGTAGATAGTCCATCAGGGCCTGGTGCTTTTCCTTTTCCGAGGCCATGGATGGCTTTGGTAATCTCGATAGAAGTGATGTCTTTTTCTAGATGAGATAGATCAATGTCAGGGTAGGTGGTTCTACTGATGTTGTTCAAAAAGGAATCAATGTTTTCTCTGGGAATAGCGCATTCTGGAGTATATAGTTCCGTATAAAATCTTCTAATGCATTCCAATATTTCATCAGGCCTATGATGCATCTTGCCCAGCTTATCTTGAATGTGAGAAACTTGAACTTTTTCTTTTTTGGTTTTTAGATAAGAGGCTAACATTTGACCTGCTTTATTAGAAGTTTGATAGATCTTAGTTTTATACTTAAGAATGGTTCCTGCCGCCAACTCAGTAATTTCTTTATTGATTTCAAAGCGTATCTTAATGACTTGTCGTAGATTGGCTGAGTTAGTGTCAGTATAATAATGTTGTTCTGCAATAGTGAGTTTAGAGTAAAGATCATCGAGATGTTTTTTCCTGATTTTTTTCTTCTTGCCTGATAGGGCCATTATGTGACCACGAAGGGCCGCTTTGAAAGCATCCCAATTATTGACAGTGGAGGTATCTTGATCTTGGTTTTCGTTAAAGTATTGTTGAATGAAAGCGTTGATGGATTGAATGGATTTAGGATCATTTAAAAGAAAATTGTTAAGTTTCCATCTGGGAGAACCTTTCTTCATATCTGTAAGGGAGAAGGAAGTAATGACAGGAGCGTGGTCAGAAATAATGATATTGGCAATCTTGGAGTCTATAATGGATCCCGAAAGAGTTTTTGTAGCAAAAACATAATCAATACGTGACAATGTGTTGTGTGGGGGAGAATGGTAGGTATAATCCAAATGTGAAGGATGAGATATCCTCCATGAATCAATTAGTCCTGTCTCTCCTAGACAATTTATAAAGGATTTGTGAGTTTTGTTGGGTTTAAATATGCAACTGGATTTTCGATCCAAAAAGGGGTCAAGAACCTGATTGACATCGCCACACATTATCAGGTTGACGAAATCATTTTTCAAAATCATTTGTTTGATATTATTCCAAAAGGAGGGATCTGGTAGTGTAGGTCCGTAAATGTTGAGAATTGATAATTGTGTCGTGTCAATTTGCAGTTTCACCCAAACCCATCTACCATTTGTATCTGCATCTTGGGCAAGGATTTTGTAGGGTTGTTTTTTGCTAATAAGTATCGCGACACCATTTTTCTTGGATAAAGCTGGGCTAGCAACAACTTCCTTCACCCAAAGAGACTTGAGTTTCATTGATTCTTTGAGGGATAAGTGTGTCTCTTGTAGACAAGCTATTGTTGGTTTAAATTTATTTAAGTGAAATAGTACTTTACATCTTTTCATTGGATTCTTGCAACCCTTAATATTCCATGTTATGCATTTAAATATCATCTAGCTGGCGGAAATTTGATATTCATACATCTTATAGCTATCGTACAAAAATACACATGTACCATTGTCATTCGATTGAAATAGTGTTTACACCAATATTTGTGCTGAAGGAAGGAACATTGAGGGTCAGGGAAGGGAGATAGGGGTTTGATCACATCTTGACAGGTAGTATACCATGACGAATGAATGAATTTGGGGATCAAACAGGACATGGGATAAGGAGTTGAGGGGATATATATATGGGGGATAGGAAACGCCTACCAAGTCGCTAACTAGGAAAAAGCGACTTCCTGTGGAAGATGGACCCAAAAGAGCACCCACCCCACATAGTTAATAACAATGTAAATTCAAAGCATTAGGTAATTAGATACTTATGAGTGTAAAAGTCAAGTGATGGGGAACCAGTTTCAAGTAGTAGATGAATTAGAGGCCGCCGCTGGAGAAGAGGTGTCCATGTTTTCATTTTTGATGGATTGTATGAAGAGCCTTAGGTCAGCGGGATCATCATAGACTGCAGAGCGTCCTTCGTATGTAACTTTAAAGGAGCAAGGGTGGAACAGGCCGTATCGGACATTAAGTTGTTTAAGGGCAGGCCGGAACGCCAGAAAGACCTTTCTTCTTTGGGCTGTACTTCTAGCAACATCCTGTGAGATAAATAACTTACTACCATGCCAGATTAGAGATTTACGTTCTTTAGCTGTGGAGATGATTATTTGCAGTTGAGAATATTCTAACAGGTAAAAAATGAGCGTTCTTGGTGGCTGACGAGCTGAGGGAGAGGCTGAGGGTTGGCCAATCCTATGGGCACGTTGTATATTAAAAGTGGTTTCCAAAGGCAAATGTAGTATGGCCGGTAGGAATTTTTGTAGGAAGGCAATGGGGTCTGTGCCCTCAGCTCCTTCAGGCAGGCCCGAGATGCGTAGGTTGTTACGCCTACTCCGATTTTCCAAATCTTCGTTATGCTTTTGAAGTTCTTTGATGGATTTCTCCATTTGTGCAACCTTGGGTGATAAATCTTCAAGCGCGCCAATTCTTTTCTCTGCCTCATCTACTCTGTTGATAACTCCCATCCACCTTTCATCAAGTTGTTGTAACTTTGTGTTAGTGGTTTCCATAAAGGGTTTGAGTGCCCTTATTTCAGCTAGAATGGTTTCAATCGCGGAGTCTGAGAATCCAATTGGAGGTGGGGAGTCATTTTTGGGTCTTTTTAGAGTAGTTGAGGAGGCGGTGGCGTCTTTGGTAGAGGTGCCATTTTTTAGATTTGCCTTGCTGGTTGCCATAACTGAGAAGATGATAATATGAGCGAGTAGTTATGGCGTGTAATTTTTTTTTTTTTTGTGGAAGATATTTATGCTGACGAGTAGTATATAATTATTACATCCATATTATTCCCAAAGCTTACCTCTGACCTGGAGAGACCAAAACGTGGAAAAGCCCTGAATAATAAGGAATATACTACTGAAGGTTGCAATAGATTTGTTGTTTATAGCTGTTGTCCATAGATAGGGTTTGGACTAGTGGAGCTGTAGGTATAAACCGGCTGTGTGATTATAATCCTGCTTGACAGAACAATATCGGTAAGTTGCAACTAGAAGGCATGGTAGTAATATAAGGTTTAAAGGAGAAATGGGTTTTTGTAGAAGGGAGATTGACTGACGTGCTTAGTATTGTGAGCCTGTTCGCCCCTTTAATAACTTTTATCTTCCTTAATGAGGTTGGAGACCTGTGTTGCCTCTATTATACTTCAAACTTTTCAGTCTTTCTTGTTTATTTTAAAAGTTTTTTTTTTTTTTTTTTTTTTTTTTTCCCCTAAGCCTTTTCCATCAGAATGCTTTTATATGAAATGTTAGCGTGTGCGCTTAAAAGCAGTTTCTTACGTTAAAGATGTTGTTTTTTTTTTTCTCCAGTAGGTGGCGTTCTCGTGAAAAAGTGCTTGAGGTTTAGGCCCAGCCAGCGGTGTCAGCTGATGAAGGACGCCGCACCTCTCCTCACGAGGGGCGGTTCGCGTTCCGACGTCCTTCCGATGCGGAAGCCCTTGATTGGAACTGCAGCGTGTGAAGTCCTTCCTGACGCCGGAGCCGCGGAGAAGTTTCACCGAGTGCGAGCGGGATGTTTAAGACGCTCGGTATGAAGATAAGGTAAGTATTTATATAATATTATATGCCCTAGTGCTATTTTATTTTAATGTGAGGCGGAGCCGATCCTCTAGGCGGCCATCTTACCTCGGCGCCTAGCCACGCCCCCTCATTCCGGTTTTAATAACATACCCAGGCGCACGCCACACTTCGACACAGTGCCGCGCGAGTGATGCCGTTACTTTGTGACCTAACTTGGAAATAGTCACAAAATCCGTGAGGACCCCCAATGCGTTTTGATGCACTGCATGCAAACACCCAGCATATTTACATGCTGCATGAGATAAGTTTTAAAGCACTTAACTATATTTGATTCCGTATCCTATCTTCATGATGCAGACCTGATATATGCTGCATTGCAACCAGTGCCGCGCGTAGGACGCCGTCACCGGCTATACACTTTGTAAACATACTTGCGCCACTTAAGGAAGTTTACCCAACATGCTGATTATTATGCAACCTGGGCTATCTGCCCCCTTAAGTAAATATTATCATGCTATGCTTAAAACGTATAGATCGCAACTTTTGATGCATATCACCGTTCACTTCAAACTTAATTCATACAACTTGAGCTCTAAATTCCCACAGACATACCATGGCACCAATTATGCAGTACTATCTGTATTTACCTAAAATACCTATAGCTAAATGCATTCATCATTTTAACAGGCGGGGTTCATCCCATGAACAAGGCAATGACAAATTGTAAAATTGACTAATATTGACACCCACTAGGTACAAATTTACTCCTACTAATGAGGTAGTATTTATTGTCTGAACTATACATCACATCACGTAACAAGACTATAACTTCTAACTAATATATTATACTTTCTCTTTTTATTCTTGCCGTTATCTTTTTATTTCTCTCGCCCATACCAATCCTCCCCTTGCCCCTCCTTTGTCTCTCTGTGATATACTCTATGCCACATTGATTTTGTACCATTTGCAATGTGTGCACATTTCTTGTTTGGACTGTTTTATTCATCTTTTGACATGATTACCTTATCTAAATTGATGATCTTACGTTGTGCACTATTGCAAATTGAAATTTTATTTATAACTATGGTCACCTCCTCTAGCCCTGATTGAAAAAGGCAAGTCTGTCGCCGAAACACTTGTCTCAGAAAGGGCACTTTGAATATATTATAATTTTTTCTCACAATCACTGAGTGTGAGTCTTTATTGACCTTTGGCGCTACATCCTAAGAGCAAAAGCGCATAGCGCTAATGCGGTATAAACGATAATGCTAAGGAAACACTCCAAGCTCGCGTAGTGATACAACACCAGACACATGGCGCTCTGTCACTCGTTGACGTTAACAAGCCAGTTCATAATATCATAACTGATATGCACGCCCTATTATCATACTATTTATCATATGCCCATCCCGTCAGGTGTATAGCGATATTGCCGCACACACGATAATGTGAAGCAGATATGGCGTCGTGATACAACATCAGATGCAAGGCTCGCAGGTAGTTGTCGAATGCAACAAGCAAGTCCGTAAGAGTTTAACCGACACATGCAGACGCTAGGCATGATACTGAGGGCACATTGCATGTGGCTAGGGGGCGAAATACAGCATTTTTCACCATGGTACTCATTGATTATTTGACATACAAGCAAGGAATGGAATGAAACCTTTCTTGGAAAAACTAATGAGAATCATAAGTCTGAATAGCCGCAAATAATTACAGATAAAAAAACAGCTTGCTTGACGATGTCACGTTACTTGCAGGCAAACTTTGAAAGCAATACAAAGTTGTCACACAACAGAGAAGTGGACAAGAAAACCTACCACACATATAAAATGAACTACCTCTGATCTATCAGGGTAAGTGTCACCCTAACTGCGATGCATTATGTGATATGTAGTCTGAGTTGCTCAGTACATGTATAGACAACTCATGGACGGGTACTTGTATTGTAGGGCCTCATCCACCCTTCTGAAGACACCGAAGCCAAGCCAATAATACACAGGCTACAATTCTGGGTAAGATTAAAAAGGGATATTAGAATATAATATCCAGTAGTCATGAAAAGAAAAGTTCAGTCCCCTGATGTGTATATACTTTGCCTTGCAGGCAACAGGACACAACAAGAAAATATCCGGATCTTGTAGAGGATGCCCGCACCAGCTAAAGCAATTAGAAGACAGCTATTAAATGAACTGTTTTGTACAATGGGATAAATGTCCAAATGCAATATTACAATGGGTCCTGAAGAAAGCGGCCAATAGTGAATCCCGCTGAAACCGGTCGACATTGGTTGGATTAAGCTGCCATTCCAACCTACCAGATACACAATGACCTTGGAGAAATCTGGCATATAGGACATATAGAAATTTTAACGATTTCAGTGGATTAGTTCCACGAGACGGTGGCTGCTCCATCGTATTTTATGATAAGACACACGAAAGGCCAGCAACACTATTAAAATCCACGGTTGACTGACCCTAGTGTGCAGCCTTTTAGCATACGAAAGCAGTGAGCCAGGCTAGGGAAAGTATCATTCATTCTTCCCCTTTTTCCCTTCTTCCCCATTTAGTCGATACACCAGCATCCGACTAGGGAGAGTACATCAGAAGGGATAGTTTGTCTTCTGGATAGGGACATTTAGCTAGCAATAAGGACTCCAGGATAAGGTTTAATAAGTTTATAAGCAATAACATAATTAGTTCTGCTTGGGATGTGATAACACCAGTCACAGGCAACCATACAGAAGACTTCCATGCCCTAAACAGAATCTACCTAACAATCCAAGCATGGATGGCAGCCAATGGCTTCTGCCTAAACGATAAGACTGAGATCCTACTGGTCGCCCCCTCCCTCAGTACTCAAGAACCTTGGCCCCCAATCCTCTAACTTGAGCATAGACAAACTCCCTATACCAGTCTCTTCCCCTTGACTCTTCACTCTCCCTGACATGCCAGGTGAACTCCATCGCTACCTCAGCAGCCTGCACCACAAAACTGCTCAATGCAGCCAGACTATTCCTAGCACCGGCCAACTGTGTAATCATTGCCAGGGCCACCATCAGAGCCAAGATTGACTACTGCAACGCCCTCTTTGCAGACACCACCCTGCATAACCTCCATAAACTTCAAATGATTAAGAACAATGCCATCAATGTCATACTCCCAATCTGCCCCCGCCCCTCAAGATGAATGTACCTGGTTGTAACGGTGCCTTGATGCCCTAGGGTTTTGTGCGCTTAACAAATGTAAAAATAAATAAATAAAATAATTAAATACAAAAGAAAAAAGCCAACAGATGTTTCAACCTATCACAGGTTTTAATCAGAGCTAAATTGAAACATTTTCTGCAGGTCACTTTCCTAATTTACAACACATTGAAGCTGATAAAATTATACTTGAATTAACTTGGTATTTTGATCAATCCACCCTAATGGGGGAAAAACAAATACAAATATGTGGCCTGTGTTCAGGCTAGTCTCTATCTTCTACGCCTTGAAAACCGAATGAAAACAAACTTATCGTTCCTCGGATACTATACTCCAAGTTCATTACCCATTCAAATCTCTTATATCCAAAAAGGTGTTCCAAGTTTCTATATTAAAGGGACCTCTTTCAGGCTCCCTCAGACAGCTTTCACTGTGAACGTAGTAAGGTGTTTGATAAAACGTATGATTTCATAAAATGGCATATTTTGAGAAATCATCCACAAGTTGTCCGCCTCACATTTCAGACCCCTCACAATTCCAACAATCCATATTTCGAATGGATTGTGTCCTCCAACGTATTCGTCATCTTTGACATGTGTTATCCAGCTTTGGATGCTTCGGAAAACATTTTCGTCAGAGGGTGCCCTACGTCGATGGCATAGATTCAGTGTCCCTCGAAAGCCTCCGTCGAGGGTGACGTCATCAGATGTTATATGTAGCACGCACTGTGCCCGTTGGCCTCGGTACTGTTTTTCCGCGAATGCGTTTGCTTTGTGAGAAACTCGCCGAGCCTCGTACTTGTACAAGTATCTCTTGGTGTGTTTTTTTTTAAACATTGATATGTCTTCGTCTTCTACACCGTCAACCCCACGGTCTGGTTTCAAAAAATGTAAGGACTGCGGATTGAAGATGTCCATAGCCAACCGGCATCGAATCTGCCTGTGGTGCCTCAGAGAGGGCCACGATACGACTTTGTGTACCAAGTGTCAGTCCATGACAGGAAATGCCTTGAGGGAACGATTGGGGAAGCTTCAGGTAGGCACAGTTTCCAAACCCTCGAAGTCCAGAACTGCTAGGACTTTGAGTGATGAGTCGCGAGATGACTCATCTCGGAGGAAGAAGGCCAAGCATTCTAGGTCTAGGAGTGGCTCGCGCCAATAGTCGTCTTCTTCAAAGAGGTCACGGAGGAGGCACCGCCAGTCGCCTTTCCCCACGTCTTCCTCCAATAGTTCCCCCGTGCTGGTAGCATGTCCGTCCAAAAAGTCGACTCCAGCAGAATGGGAAGCTTTCCGTGTGGAAATGCTCAAGGTGTTTGAGAGACAGGGTCGTGCTTGGACCGAGCCTTCTGAGGAAGCAGGGAAGGACTGGTCTCGGCCAAAAATGTGTGCGCCCTCAATCCCGGGTGAACAGTGTTATCCACATCGAGAGCCCTCGAGGCCTCGATCAGAGAAGAAATCGAAGGATCACTGGAGACGTGGGGAGAGATCAAGGTCTTCGACACCTTCGAAGACCTTGACGCCGTTGGTGCCTATGATGCCCAATCGGGTCCTCGACCCCTATTAGGCCCTCAATGCCATTGTCAACACCATCATTGTCGACGCCAGTTGTGCCGCTTTTGCCGGCTCAGCCATTGCTGCCTAGTGTTCCTCTGAAAAAGGCACTGGCTAAGACCAAGTCTACTCCTTCGACACTGTCGAAGCCTCTGGGTTCTCGACCTGAGAAGTTGTGCACTCCTCTCCCAAAAAAGGATTTTTTCAAGTCTCTGACTTCTATCTTTGAGGAGGAAGAGTGTTCGGATGAGGAAGATGCTGCTTTTGGACTCCAGTATGGTACCCCTAATGTGCCTGAGTGCCTTATTTCTGAGGAGAGTCATATGCAAGATCTTTGTGACACTTTGCACAATGCTAGTGGCATTGACACCTCTCCTGAGTTGGAGTTTGGTAGGCCAGAACCCGGGGAGCATGCAGACTCCTCATTCAGACAACTCATGTCTAAAGTTGTTGAGTACTTGGGTTGGGCTAAACCTCCAGTACCTTATGATCAGGATGAACTAACAGACATGTTGGACAAGGGTCCAGCCACTGATCCAGTCTTACCCTTCCATGTGGCACTTCAAAAAAGGGTGGCCATGAATTGGGAAACTCTGGAGACTAATACGGCAGTTGACAAGTCTTACAAGGGAATACCGCCCCTCCAGTAGAGACCCCAGCTATCTGTCCACAGCTACCTCAAAACAGGCAGCGTACCCTAGCCTCCCTCCTGATAGGGACGATAAGCGCGTAGATGGATGGGCAAGAAATGTATTTTCTGCAGGGAGCATGGCATTGAAATCTGCAACTCCACTTGTGCCTTTGCAAAATTTTCATACACTATGTGGGAGTGCATCTCTATTGTCGCTGAGCACATTCCCGAAGGGGAGGAAAGGGACGGCTTCCTGGCTATAGTTAAGGACGGCAAGGAAGCCATACGTGAGTCCCTTAGTCTGAATTGGACTCTGCAGATAGCATCAGCAGATCCATGGCTACCAGCACCGTGATGCGCAGATTTGCACGGTTGCGAAAGTCGAGTTTTGCACCTGATGTGCAGGCTAGACTTCTCAACATGCCTTTTGATGGGTCTCATCGTTCTGGCAACATGGCTGACGAGAGCCTTGAGAAGTTGCAGACCTCGAAGGCGGCTGCCAAATCTTTGGGCACCACTGTTAGGCAACCTCCGCCTTTTCGTGCTAGCGCACAACCTCTGAGGGGTAGATCTTTTCGCTACTACACCTCATTTGGAAGGGCGAGAGGAATGGCCAGTCAAAGAGGCCAAAGGAAATATACTCATGGTGGACGAGGTAGAGGTGCCAAGCCAGTTCACACAGCAGCCTCTGTATTATCGACTGCTGCAACTGCTGCTTCAAAACCACTCTCAGGGCTTGAGTCGCGTGTCACCAGTGGGGGGCATGCTGTCTAAGCATCTGGATGAATGGCGAGACATGACTTCCGATGCTTGGGCTCTAGAAACAATAGCCCACGGTTACTGCCTTCCTTTTCTAAAGAAGCCCCAGCACAATCCACCGGGGAAACACTCTTTGAAGATTCCGGATACGCTTCTTGTGCAGGACATTTTAACCCTGCTAGAGAAAGGCGATATAGAACCGGTGCATGTGGCGGAGAGGAACAAGGGTTGGTATTCCCCATATTCTTTTTGATTGCCAAAAAGGACAGAGGACTGAGACCCATCTTGGACTTGAGATACTTGAACAAGTTCCTCAGTAAAAAACAAATTCAAGACGGTCACTGTTTCTCAGATCCTTCAGGCCCTCCAGCTCCAGGATTGGTTGGTGTCATTGGACCTTCAGGATGCCTATTTTCATGTGCCAATTCATCTCGAGCACCGAAAATACCTGAGGTGCGCAGTTAGCGGCTAGCACTTTCAGTTTCAAGTCCTACCATTCGGTTTGACCTCCGCACAAGGGTTTTCACCAAACTGATGTCGGTGGTGGCAGCGAGTCGCAGGAGAGGGGGGGGGATTCACATCTACCCCTACCTAGACGATTGGCTGATCAGGGCGCGTTCTCCGGGACAAGTCCTGGATCATCTCAATGTTATCTGTCACTTTCTTCACAGACTGGGCTTCCCCCTCAATTACAAGAAGTTCCATATGACACCTTCCGAAAAGCTTCAATATATTGGAGCTGTGCTAGACACATCCTTGAGGAAGATCTCGCCACCCGAGGTGAGGGCTTGAGACATTCTTCAGATGGTAGCGAAATTTCAGAGTGACCAGTGTCTTCCAGCCACCGACTTTTTGATGTTGCTCGGCCTCATGGCATCCTGCATTCTTCTGGTGCCAGAAGCCCGCCTGAGGATGAGATCCCTTCAATGGCCTCTAAGAACGCAATGGTCCCAATTCTCAGGAAAGATGTTGGACCGCCTTCAGATTCCAACCAGAGTCTCACAGGATCTTCTGTGGTGGGCCTGCGAGGAGAATATTCTGAAGGGAGAACCCTTTTGGGAACCATGCCCGAGATAATTGTAGTGCCGGACGCTTCACTCACGGGGTGGGGTGCTCAGGCCAACGATCTGACCATCAGCGGTCATTGGTCTCCATCGGAGTCCAGACTACACATCAATCTTTTGGAGCTGAGAGCAATCAGACTAGCGCTGATGGCTTTCCTGCCCTCGGTACGGGGACTGAATGTCCTGATAATGATGGACAACACAAGGGTCATGCACTATCTCAACAAAAGAGGAGGTGTAGGGTGTCTACCTCTGTGCACAGAGGCAATGCAGCTCTACTTCTGGGCTATTCAAGAAGGAATCTCTCTATTGGCGGTTCACCTGGCCGGAGAGGAGAACACGCGGCGGATGCTCTGAGCAGGCAGGGCACAGTCTCCTACGAGTGGGAACTAGCTCAGGAAGTCCTTCAGTAGATCTTCACCCTTTGGGCAACCCCTCAGGTGGATCTGTTTGCGGCCAGTGCCAACCGGAAGTGCGAGCAGTACTGCTCAAGGGAATTTCTTCTGAGAGGAGCTTTAGGAGACGCGTTTGTGGTGGACTAGGAGTTCCCACTACTGTATGCGTTTCCTCCAGTTCCCGTAATTCCTCATGTAATCAGGAGGTTGCAGAGTTTTGGCAACATATGATCCTTATTGCCCCGGATTGGGCCAGGAGAATGTGGTACCCAGACATTCTGGACATGTCCATCTGTCTTCTGACGCGTCTTCCACAAAGAGAGGACCTTCTCTCGCAGGAAGAGGGTCGGGTTCTCCATCCAGAGGTCAAGAATCTCAGCCTTCATGCTTGGTTTCCGATAGGCTGAAGTATAAGGATTGTGATCTCCCAGATGACGTCATGAAGGTGTTGCTGTCAGCCAGAAGGCCAGCAACAAAATCTCTGTACCGTTGCTGTTGGAATAGGTTTTGCGGCTGGTGCAAAGAAAATAATGTTGATCCTTTTCATTGTAAAACTCTAGATGTTTTATCCTTTTTGCTTGCATTAGAATATAAAGGCCTTCAGGCTGGCACCATTAAGGGCTACTTAGCAGAGCTATCAATCTTTAAGCGCTCATCAGAAGAATGCTCCTACTTCAAGATCCCTCCGGTGACTCTGTTTCTAAAGGGGCTCACTAATGTGTTCCCCCATCTCCTTTTCAGGTTCCCGGTTTGGGCCATCAACCTGGTTTTAAAATGTCTAATGTGTGCCCCACTGGAACCTTTGCACACATCTCTATTAAGGTTTTTAACCTTTAAGACAATTCTATTGGTTGCTATAACATCAGCACGTAGAGTGAGCGAGTTGCAGGCACTTTCTTCCAAGCCACCCTTTACTATATTCCACAAGAACAGGGTTGTGTTGAGGGTAAAACTCTCCTTCCTACCTAAGGTAGTCTCAGACTTCCATTTATGTCAGAAAATCGTACTACCAGCTTTCTATCCTCCTCCTGCTCATCCTGGTAAGGAAGAGGAGAGGCTCCATAGGCGGGACCCTAGGAGAGCGTTAAGTTTTTACATCGCCAGGATGTCAAAGTTCAGAGTGGATGACCAACTCTTTGTAGGGTATACAGGACACAAAATGGGACAGGCTGTTACCAAACAGACCTTGTCGAGATGGATCATTCTAGCCATATCTGAATGCTACAGACTGGTGGGCAAAGACCCTCCTGAGGGTTTACGTGCTCATTCCACCAGGAGCATGGCTACATTGACAGCCCTTCAAAGGGGTGTCCCTATTAAGAACATCTGTGATGCTGTAACGCGGCCCTCAATACACACATTTGCAAAGCATTATTCTTTGGATGCTTCCCATGCTCAGGATGTCACTTTTGGTAAGGCTGTACTTTATTCTGCCCTTCATCTGAACCAGAGTGAGGTGGGGAGGGAGATTACAAAAAACATAGGCTATGAAGTCAATGATAAGATGAGTAAAAGAGGGCTCGGGTTTGAGTCTGAAGTTCATTCCTACGCTCTCTATCCATTAATTAGCTCCTGGAGCCCCAGCCCCTGTATTGCTTCAATAGCCAATCGCTCCTCGCCCGACTACATCACGTGCTTGTTTCTTGTTAAACTACTGATGGCCGTCACCTCTGTGATCAATTCGGGACTGGGGTCATAGAAACATCAGGCATGTGCCTCGGAAAGACCGGTGCCAGACTGGTTTGGCTGCAAAATAGTCAGTCGCAGCAAAATGGCATATCGGATCCGAATGGCAATTCACCTCTTGCACAGAGGTATGTCCCTCTCCATCCCCCACATTTGGAAGTGCTATATATTAATGCGTGCAAAGGTAGTGGCGATGCCTCCTCTTTGCAGACGTTGGTGAAATAAGGGAAGCTGGGTGGGCCAGGAATGCCACAAGAGAACTCATCTATGAGTGACAGACTGTGAGCCCTCGAAGGGCAGCAGCTAGTGAGAGTACAGAATGTGAAAGTACTGCAGGAGGAACGTGGAGTGAACTAATAGTGTGGGGTCCTACCGTTTATGCAGTGACACTGTTTGGGATCCATGAGATGGAGCTCCTGTTATGTTGGCGTATACTGCACACCGCTACCACCCAGGGGCAGTCTGCAGGCACTCCAATGTTCAAAACAAGGATACAAGTCCTAGCATGCAGAGTGCTGGTAGCTAGAAATATTGGAGAAAGCCATCTATGCTTTTGAAGCAAATACACTGCACCAGCAGGAGTACTTCCATTCCAATGCAATACCTATATTCAGAATTCATTTTAACAAAAGGGAGAAATGTATAATTTCTCAAAAATGTGCGCATGTGCAGAAGGATGCTTGCAAGTTGTATTTCATGAAAGTGTGTAAGAATGTGCTCTAGTGGTTGCGATCATCTACGGATGTGAGTCTACAGCCCTTAATCTGACTTCTGCTCCCTGCAATTCAGGCTGTCAAGCACCTGGAATGCTTTGTGCAAGGATTTTAAAGATGCTTGGGGCCTGAGTGGGTATGGCACACCCAAAATCTGTAAATGCCCACTCAGCAGCGCTGCGTGGGCAGTTACAGATGTTAATGTGATTGAGGCGGGCCCAACTAGATTATCTTCAGGCCCCACTTGTTAGACAATCCTGGCTATGCCTCTGGCGCTTGCTGGAAGAAATTCGAGTAGACTGAATGCACTGTGGCAGAATTAAACAACGGGCTATGCGAGCAGCACCCTGATAGGCTGGCGCAAAGTGCTGACGGGAGGAAGCCAATGCAGAGATGGTGCGACTTGGTGCTGGGGGTAGGCTGGGTGGGTGAGAATGAGGACAAGCCAGGTTGCAGTGGAGAAGCATGTGACCAGTCTTCTGGCTCTACACCCAAAAGAGTGGTAGTGCACACAGCATAAACGTCACCAGGAAGCAGAGCCAAGTACCAGGAGGTGGTCACCTTGCCATGTCCCTAGTGATACAGAACCCATCAAGAGACTTCAGGAGACGGCAGAGGGCCCATTGAGGACCTAGGGCCAGATGCTGTCTGGAGCAAAACAGATAGTAGCCAGTAAGGTTTCTAAAGCGAGTCAGGAATACTATATCCCCACTATCATTGATATCAGAAGGACATGGTGGTGCTAAGGCTAGCGAGGCAGTCTGCAGGCCAATAGCATGACCGTAGAGTTATTACCCAGTTAGCCAGGAACACTAAAAATCCCATTCAGACCAACCCAGGTAGGAGGGAATGCCTACCGAAATTGTACAATGCACAGACAGCCACGCCAAAGAAACCCCTATGGCAGGAGGGAGAACTACACAGCTGCTCATGCTGGACCCCTGAGGACACAAGGTGTCCATTGACCACTGGAAGTCATCTACTGACCCAAGAGGTGATGCGGCCAAGGCACAGATGATGAGATATGACCAGGAGCTCGGAGAGTACTAGGAGACACTATTTCCTTAAAACAGTGACAGTCTCCTGAGGGAGAGCCTTACAGCCCTGTAAACCAGACACAAACGTTCCCACATGCCATGGATCAATGTGAATTATTTCCCACACTGAGACAAACAATTGAGTCACTATGAAAGTAAGACTTTTTTTTAAAGGCAGTGTACCAAGATTTGTTTTAATTAGGGTGGAAACTCTGCATTTTGTCTCAAATACATTTACCAATAATACCAACATCACTACTTCTTGAACAGTGATGATGATTCACGACCATATTAGCCGTAACAATCATCAGGATGTGGCGAAAGAGACCCTTGAACCTTTCAGTAACTGTTAATTGTTGCTAGCGAAATGCAGGAGTCACATGCGCCACATAGGAGTGTGTGGCGCTTGGAATCACCCTTTCCCCAAGTTAGGTTAGTTAGTTAGGGTACTAGTAGCACAGTATCCTCCTGCTGCACTCTGAGTACTGGCAATGAGTGGGGAAAAGGGGGAGAAATGAGGGTGCCTGAGATTCAGTTTTGGTGCTGGGCAAAAGTTGGGGACGTGGGTGAGGAGGGATGGGGGAGTTGGGGCAGTTATTGGGGGGTCAGCCTATAGACACGAACCAAAAAGCAGAAAAACGGGAGTAATGGTTGGGGAGGGAGGGGCAAGATCATAGAGGATGGGTGAACTTCGAATAGTAACTTGGAACGTAAGGGGCCTGAACAGTTTATATTAAAAGGAATTGTGTCATGACTTATTTGAGACGCCAAAAGATAGACATAGAGATGCTGCAGGAAACCCACCTAACAAAAGAGAAGCAAGATACAAATGCACGGAAATGGATTGACCTTTGGGGTGGCCTACTCCGCATATGCTAGAGGAGTTCTGATTTGGATAGCGCCACATGTTCCATTCAAACTCATACAGTCCTTTTCAGACACAGATGGGAGGATGGTAATGGTACGCGGGTTGGTGGAAAGTAAAGAAATGTGTGTTCTTAATGTATACGCCCCGAACCAAGACACTGCAGCTTATTTCAGATCCCTATACCAGAAAATTAGTTCATATATATAGATGCTACAGTGATATAGGGGGGGGGCATTTTAATTGTGTTCTGGACCCATTGATAGACAGATCGGATAACAAGACCACGCACCCAACCCCCTCGGCTAAAGCTCTGAGTGCATTGCTGCACGCCTTTCAAATAGTAGATGTGTGGAGGTTGAAACACCCACAAGATCGGGCATACTCACATTACTCTCAGCGCCACCTTAAGCACTTTTGGGGCCTGGGGCACAGACCTCTTTGGGCCCCCCCTTGACCAAACCAACTGAATAAATGGATCCAGAATACCTGGTTGCGCCCCCCTCATCACGATCATAACCCATAAGCTTGATATGCTACCTCACAGCAATCATAATGAGACGTAGTGAACACACAAACTATGCATACCACAGTGAACGCAGAAAGCATTATAGGATGAACTGATCAGAGCAGAATGTACTTGTCAACAAGACAGCAGCATGCAATGCAATATCCTGTTGTGTGCTATTTAAGTTTGGTGAACAATGGAAACTGACTTCTTTATCTCAGCCAGCCTTATGGGGCCCCCCTACAAGGTGGGTGCCCGGGGCAAGTGCCCCTTTTGCCCTCCCATAAAGACGTCTCTGATTATTCTGCCCCACAAAACCTACACACGAGGCTAGACTATATGTTCACAGGAGAGGAAAGGACACATGAGGTCAAAGCCAGGGTCCTGTCGGGTCATGCCCCTCTGGTTGTGACATTGCAGGTTTACCCCCCCAGGGCCAGGATCCTGACATGGAGATTGAGGGCGGAGTAACTGAAGCACATAGGGTTTCGGAGGACCTCGGGGCGGAGGTGAAATAGTATTTTGTACGTAACACTCAGTGGTCGAAGTGAGCGGGAGCAGTCGGGAGCGGTGCTCCTCTACTTTTTTAAATTACTTTTTACAGCTTCTATACTTTGATTTTAAAAAGAAACCGTTCCTGAATGGTTTCGTTTTAAAATAAAAGTGTAGGAAGACTTTGCAGCTTGCACTTTCAGTGCACTGCACTGAATGTTCCCTTAAACAGCAGGTGCAAGTGTTTGGGGGTTTGTATTGTGTGTGGGAGGGGGCTGGTGATGGGGTTTGTGGGGAGTGGGTGCAGGCCAGCAGGGAACATAGTTCCACTATTTCTTTTTGTACACTTCGACCACTGGTAACACTGGCAGTGTAAGCTAGGCCGGGACATTGTGGGAAGCCTTTAAGGTGGTGGTGTGGAGAGCAGCTATTGCCAAAACAAAGGGGCTGCAAGAGATCATAACGCATGATTTACGAAAGGCAGAGTAACAATTAGAAACGATTATGCACGAAGGCAATAGATCCCCAGAGGAGGCCAAAGAAGTCTCCAGGTTGCAGATGGAGTGCAGGGATCACTGGGAGCGGCTGGGCTAACTGAGTTAAAAGAAATATATTGAGAGACAGCATGTGGAGGGGGACAAGCCAGGCAGACTGTTAGCCTGGCTATATAAGAGTGAGACCACCCGGCAGAAGATAAGGGCGATGAAAGGGAGGGAAGGACAGTTGCTGGAGACCCAAGAGGGAGTGAACAAATGTTTCTATGAGTACTATATGCAATTGTATGAAGGCTATGATGAGGGGGAAGGGTTGGATGTACGGGAGGCATTAACTGAAATTACTCTCCCTAAACTCGATAAAGAGGAGAGAGACAGTCTTGAGCTTCCAATTGTGTTAGAGGAATTGGAGTATGTGATTAACACTCTGACAACCAATAAGGTACCAGGGGGCTACGGACTCCCTTGCAAAATTTATTAAGCATATTTGGCAGAGATACTTCCCCCCGCTATTAGAAATGTTGAATGCGGCACTAAGTGTAGGCAAGCTGCCAGAGTCGCTGCGGGAAGCAATAATCATTTCACTTCTCAAACCAAATAAGCCAGATGTAGACCGTGGATCCGACCGGCTACGTTCCACACAGGAATTTAACCCATAATTTGCAGAGGCTCCATCACATCATTGATTATACCCAGAAGGGATTGCAAGAAATGGCGGTAGTTTCACTAGACGTGGTGAAAGCATTTGATTCAGTCAAGTGGCCTTGGCTGCTCGTAGTTCTAGAAGAATATGGGACCAGGCCCAAATACATCGAATGGGTGCAGATGCTGTAAAGCGCACCAGTGGCAAAGTTCAGGGTGGGCTCCCTTGTCTCCGAGCAGTTGCAGCTGGGTAGGGGCACAAGACAGGGATGTCCCAGGTGTCTGATGCTCTTCATATTAGCGCTGGAGCCTTTGGCGGTATACCGGAGGAAGGAGTATGGTGAAGCAGGTATAAGCACTACGGGCGGACGACATCTAATTTCATTGTATGCTAATGACATGCTCCTGTACCTGCAGCACCCTGAAGAGAATCTAATTGTTCTAGATGTGTTGGCACAATATGCCGCACTATCGGGCATTACGGTTAATCTGCAGAAGTCAAGCTTATACCCCTTGGGAGTGTACATTGGGAGGCCCATACACAAGCTGCCAGTACAACCAATAAAAAGGGAAATGGACACGTTTAGATACTTGGGGAGAGATATATACCATGACTCTAAGTTAGAACATATGCATAACACAAAGAAAGCAATGTCGGGGTTGAGAAGAGTATGGTCTTTTGGACTAAGTTACCGTTGTCCATGATGGGACGTGCTGCATTACTTAAGATGGTAGTGCTACCAATACTAATACACTGTTTCGTGAATGTTCCATACGAAATACCAAAAAAGTTTTTTACGAAAGTACAGGGTATATCCAGGGGCTTCATTTGGCATAATGCTAGGAATAGAGTAGCATTGTGGCAACTGCAGAACCCATTTGAACAGGGAGATATCAAACTGCCCAATTTTGAGGTTTATTAGGTGGCGAGTCTGCTCCTCTGATAACCGTTTGGCCACAAATTGGAGCTGACGCCTGAATCGCAGTTGCTAAATGCAGAGTGTGCGCCGTACTTTCTAAACGAGATAATGTGGCTACCCAACCAGCGAATGATTGGAGGGCGCCTACTGTTACGCCTGTGGAATGGGATTTGGCGGAAGGCTTGCCAAATGATAGACAATCCTACCCCATATTCCCCGCAGATACCACTGGTAGCGCTGGAAGGATGGATGAACAGCTTAGGCTAAACATTAGGAGGAAATGGGAGACGGTGGGAATAGCAACAGTTGGGAATGTGATGGTGGATGGGAAGCCCAAGGAGTTTGGGGAACTGGTTGGGAACATTGGGTTACACCTGGGACAATGTATCATGTACTCTCGACTCCTGAAGATCATAAGGACAGGTTGTCTGCGGACGAAGAGTCCCCACAATTGGTAGAGGTCATAGAAACGTTTCATGACGTGTCGGAAGGACATGAGGTCTCCCGCATATATGAGCTGTTAATGATCAAGGTGGGTAAGGAGGTGATACATACCAGGTGGCACTGGGAAACGGAGTTGTGAGGGCCCATGTCAGACGGGATGTGAGGCAGAGTGCAAAGATACCATAAAACGGTGTCGAGGAACGTATGGTTCCAACAACAGATACCGCTATACGTGACCCACAGAGCATACCTGACTCTTTGAGCACCTTGTCCTGTGACTTTATATATTTTGTCCCTACGTGTTTATGTCAATGCCCTGATGCTTGCGAGCTGCTGGCGCTTTATAAACCAACAAATGAATTAAATAAATAAATGATGGTGGATGTAGAGATGGTGCATATGTTTTGATCACGTGTAGAGATGGGTAAATTCTGGGAAGAGGTGGCTGTTACGCTCGCCTGGCTCCAACAGGGGCATCGGTCGTACCCGGACGGCTGCGGTCTCCACCAATGTGATGCGTAGCGCAGAGATGACTGACTGGACTGGCCCTCCGAATCTTGTCTGCTTGACCCGTAGAAGTATTCTCCTGCAAGTGGAGGGATGGATTTAGCCACCCATGGATTCAAGTGATGGCACCCCCCACAGACCTCCCCACTTATCACTCCGAAGTGCCCTTTCAGCAATCTCACCTTATACTCTTGAAAGATGAGCTCTCCATCCTGCATGGATTGCAGGGGTGCGTTGATGCCAGTTACTTCACTGGTTTGAAGGCGTGGGAGAGTTCCGGAGAGTATTGACTCTGAGGTTCCTGGCTAGGACCAGTAAGTATCAAGTTCATAGAGTTCAATATGTCCGATGTTCACTCTTGTTCCCCCCTTCCTTCCTTGTCTTGCAGCTGAGTTCGTGAGAAGATGCTCTCATGGGAGCTGGTGGCGCTCAGGTAAGAGTCTGTATTACCCGACGCTGTCTGGTAAATGTTGCACGTGTTTAACGTGTTGTTTTCTCTCTCTTTGCAGGTGCGGCACATGAAGATGTGGAGAGTTATAGAATAATGCCTCCGGTGGTAAATCAGGTAAGTGTATGGCGATAAGAGTTATATTTGTTGGTTTTCTTGGCTCACCTTGTTGTTTTCTTTTGTCCCCCAGGTGCTGGAGTTCGGCGAAGAAATGATGGAGGCAGCACCGAATCGGAAGATGCTGCGAGGACTGGTGAGTATGGCGCGGCGCTGCAGCTGGAGATGCGACGCGTACTGAAATGATGTTCTTTCCAGGTCCGGAGGCGAGATGGATCCGGAATCAGGTGAGGAATTCGAAAATAGTTTGTTTTCTAACCTTGTCCTTTTCTTTCCTCTTGTTTTTAAGAGCTCCAGATTCGAGGCGGGCGTGGCAGAAGACTGGATGCTGGCTGCAGGCACGGTGAGCGTTACGCTGCTGGATGCAGAATAACGCGAAGCGTGTGCTGCTGTTCGGGCGTGGTTTAAATAGCCTCCAAAGTAGTTCCAGGTAAGAAGTTCCCCAGAACCACGCCCGAGTAAAAAATAGTCCCTGTAATAAAAATGTCCCATCCAGGCCTCACCTTGGCTTGGACTCACTTGCAGCATGGTCTGCATCAGGTAAGTAAAGTTTATGAGCCTGGCGCCTAAGGCGCCAGGACTGATTCCTATGATGAGCCTGGCGCCTAGGGCGCCAGGACTGAACCCAAACAGCCCCCAGCCGGGGCTGTTGGGGTTTTAATAAGTGTCTGGATGCCTGCTCCCGGAGCTGATGGGCTTGGTCCTGATGCCCAGGGGTAGGCATCATGACCGCACTTCCCCCCCCCAATGCCCCTCCTAAAGTTGTTCTTCCCCTTGCCCCTGCCTGTCTGGGAAGTCCCGATGGAATCTCTTCACCAACCGAGGTGCATGTACGTGGTCACTAGGCTCCCATGACCTTTCTTGTGGTCCGTAGCCCTTCCAATCGATTAAATAAAAAAGTTTTGATTTAACCATCTTGGAGTCCAGGATATTTTTTACCTCGAATTCAGGTTCTCCATCTATCAAGATGGGGTCGGGTGGTTTGGTTAATCTTGTTCCTGGTTGAACTGGTTTTAAAAGTGAAACATGAAACACAGGATGAATTTGCATACTAGAGGGTAATTCCAATTTGACGGCCACCGGGTTGATAATGGCCTTAATGGTTTAAGGTCCCAAATATCTAGGGTTAAAAGTCAGAGTTCCCTTCAGAGATAAGTGTTTTGTAGCCAGCCAAACTTGATCCCCAATCTGGTATTGTGGAGTTTCACTTCTATGTTGATCAGCATTTTTCTTATATTTCTCTTTTGCTTGTTTCAAATGTTCTGTTGCCTCCTTAAAGGTGTGTGCAATAGTAGAGTGCAAATGACTAACTGCGGGCATTTCTAAGTTCTGAGGCAAATCTAGTTCTAAGGTTCGGGGGTGATGTCCATATATGGTATAAAAGGGGCTTTGTCCGGTTCCTGAATGTACTGAGTTATTGTATGCATTCTCGTAAATCCATAAAATATCTTTCCAATTACTTTCGGTCTGGTGTAGCATGCAACGTAGGTACTGTTCAAGGGTCTGGTTGGTCCTCTCCGTCTGACCATCGGCCTGGGGATGGTGACTGGTTGATAGCCTCACGTCGATTTGCGCCAATTGACAACATTTCTTCCAAAATTGTGAAATGAATAGACTACCTCGGTCAGAGACCAATACGGAAGGAAATCTGTGTATTCGAATAATGTTCTCAAGGAACCCCTTGGCCAGAATTGAAGCAGAAGGTAATCCCTTTAAAGGAATAAAGTGGGCCATCTTGGAAAAAAGATCCACAATAACTAGAATGGTGTTAAATCCATTACATGGAGGTAGATCTGTAATTAAGTCTAAAGATAAGGTATGCCATGGTGTAGGTGGAACATCCAAAGGTTGTAAAAGGCCAGCTGTTTTTTTCTTTTGACTTTTGTTTTGGGCGCAAATGCCACAAGACATCACAAATGACTTTACATCTTTTTGCCAGGTGGGCCACCAGAATTGTCTCGTAATTTTAGCTTCAGTTGTTGCGATACCTGGGTGCCCTTCCATCAGGGTGTCATGATAATTGAAGATGACTAGTTCTTGTAGTTCCTTGTGTGGTAGAAATAGTCGCCCTTGATAATAAGATAGGTCACTGATGACTGAGTAGTCCGGCCCTTTCTTTACCAGTCCTGCATGGCTGTTGGATCGAAGAGTTGTTGGATTTCTACATGAATATCCTCTAGTGTCTGTAGAGTAGTTATGCCAAGAATTCTTTGTTCTGAAATTATAGGCACCGGTTCCGGGTTCGCATATGCTTCTCCCATCCCTATTCGGGATAAGGCATCTGCCTTGCCATTTTTACAGCCTGGTCGTTAAGTGATCACGAAATCGAACTCGGCAAAGAACAATGCCCATCGAAGTTGGCACGATGATTGGGCTTTGGCTGTTTTTAAATACTGCAAGTTCCGGTGATCGGTGATTACAGTGATGGTATGCCTGGCACCGAGAAGATAATGCCGCCAAGCCTTGAAGGCGGATTTGATGGCCAATAACTCTTTATCGGTAACCGCATAGTTTAACTCGGGTGCAGAGAACTTTCTGGACCAAAATGCTACTGGGTGAAGTTGACCGGTTTCGGGATCCTTCTGGGACAAGACAGCTCCCATGGCTAAACTGGATGCATCAGTTTCAACTATGTATGGAAGTTCAGGGCGGTGATGCTTTAAGACAGGTGCAGACGTGAATTTTGCTTTCAGCTCTTGGAAGGCCTTTTCAGCCTCTTCAGTCCACAAGAAGCATTTGTTTTTTCGCAAAAGTGCTGTGATGGGGTGTACAACCTGTGAGAAATCCAGAATGAATCTGCGGTAGAATAGCAAATCCGAGCATGCTTTGTACCCCTTTAACTGAACTGGGTGATGGCCACTTGAGAATTGCATCCACCTTTCGAGAGTCCATTCGGACTCCTTTTGGATTCAGGATAAATCCAAGGAATTCAACTTCCGTAGTATGAAAAACACATTTTTCCAATTTTGCATATAACCTGTGCTGGCGTAGTTTCTCAAGGACTGCACCCACATGCTTAACATGCTCTGATTCTGAGGAGGAGTACACTAGAATATTGTCTATGTATATGACAACACAGACGTCAATGAGTTCACGAAGGACATCGTTCATAAAATACTGGAAGGCTGCTGGTGCATTGCACAACAAGAAGGGCATCACCTGATATTCGAATAATCCGTACTTGGTGCGAAAGGCAGTCTTCCATTCGTCGCCTTTGTTTACATGTACCACATGATATGCCCCTCAGAGATCCAATTTAGTGTAGATGCAAGCATCCATTACTTGGTCTAGTAATTCAGGGATCAGAGGCAATGGGTAGCGGTTCTTCACCGTAATCTGATTTAATGCGCGGTACTCTATGTATGTTCTGAGGTCACCTTCCTTTTTAGGCACGAAGAACAAAGCTGAGGATGCAGGGGACTTGGATGGACGAATAAAGCCATTAGCAAGGTATTGGCCCAAGTATTGTCATAGGTGAAGGTTTTCGGGTTCCGTAAGGACGTAGATCCTACTGCATGGGGGTTGTGCACCGGGTATGAGGTCGATTTGACAATCGTATGATCTGTGAGGTGGTAAGGTGTTTGTCTGTTCTTTTTGAAAAACATCTTGGAATTCTTGATATTCCTGAGGTAACTGCGCGACTGGGTTAGCAACTGTGGCCAGGCCTTTGTTCAAGGTTTTTTCCAGGTAACAGGTCTGTGCACAATCCGGGAAGGTTATTCTCTTCTCTCGCCAATCAATACTAGGATTATGTGTTTCCAACCAAGGTATCCCCAGTATTATTTGGAACTGCAGGGCTTTAATTAAATCAAACACAATAGTCTCTGGATGCCCATCTTGGCCCAACAGTGTCATATCTGTGGTGGAATGAGTTACAGGCCCTGAGGCGATTTCAGTTCCATCAACTGTGGTGATGACATCCGAAGAGGTTTTTTTGCAGAAAGGTAGATTCATCCTAGAAGCCAATTCGAACCATAAAGTTCCCTACGGCCCCGCTGTCAATGTATGCCCTTACTGCGTGCATACGTGATGGCTGCCTTGGATCAATAAGGACCATTTGTATGATTAGGTGCGAGGTCTGAGTGTCCTTCTTCAAGCTCGGCAAGCGGACCTCTATGCTTGTCGGGCGTGGTCGTTTCCCCGAATCAGGTTCTGTTTGATTTCTATCAGCGACTCCGACTATTTTGGTTTTATAGGGCAATCCCGTAGAAAATGTTCTGAGGCCCCACAGTATAGACGCAATTGTATCTGCCGTCTCCTTTCTCTTTCCTTTTGAGTTAAGGGTCCTTTAACCCCCTCCATCTGCATAGGTTCTGCTGCATCTGTTCCTTTGGGGGTGACGTTGGGTTTAACCAATACCCGATTCTCGAACTTAGCTCGGTCAGCCTTTCTATTCTGAAGCCGATGGTCTAACTGGACCACTAAGTCTATATATTCTGTGCAATCCTGAGGTGGGTTCACAACTTGGGCCAAAACATCTTTAAATTCTCCCCGAAGTCCACGATGAAAGAGTGTACTTCGTTTTACCTCTGGCCATCCGGTTTCTACCAACAGCCTATTAAAGGTTGCGATATAGGTTAACATATCCTGGTTACCTTGTCGTAGGGATAAAAGTTCGTTATCCAGGGCAGGACTGATTCTTATAATGAGCCTGGCGCCAAAGGCGCCAGGACTGAACCCAAACAGCCCCCAGCCAGGGCTGTTGGGGTTTTAATAAGTGTCTGGATGCCTGCTCCCGGAGCTGATGGGCTTGGTCCTGATGCCCGGGGGTAGGCATCATGACAGCGGCTCAAATCATGGCCATAGTGGAAATTACTTTGGATGTAGGATCCCCTTGTGTGTGTCTTTTGGGTGGCTTCCCTAGGCCTAGGAGAGCAAAGCATGTTATCAAATTAAAGGACCTACCGTACATACTGGCTAAACGTAGGATTGCTATGAGTTGGAAAGCACAGTTGAGACCGTCCGCTCAAGAATGGTGGAGAGATCTAGTGAAATGGGCTAATGTGGAAACTGGTGTGGCAGGACACAAGAGGAAGAAACAAAGATTCTGAGGGTGGTGGGCTGGAGGCTTGGAGGCAATTGATAGCCGCTCTGTCTGACTCGGGGCAAATTGTTCTGGAAGGAAGTGTATCTAGAAGGGAGGAGGATATTATTAATACAAATATGATATGAAAGGGGCACGATGGTGAAGTGTAACGTGGGCCGGTCGGGAGGGGGGAGTTGGGTGTGGGGAGAAAAAGCATATAACTGAATGTATATGTTCCTTTTTGGTTGAGTAATGGTGTGTAGATGTGAATGGTTATATGCAAAAATCAATAAAGTATTAAAAAAGAAACATCAGGAAGGATTAGGGGCCTTCAAGAAGAATTTGCATTATTAAATAACAGGCAATTGATCATCAATAAACTGATCAGGCAAGGAATTAGCAATGTTAATGTTGGGACATGTTGGCAATAATGATCATCAGGCAGGGTTAGCAATACTGCTGATCAGCATTGCAAATCCACACCTTACATAAATGTCATTTAATTTTAGTTAGTGGAATTTTGTAAATCCCATTGTAAAATGCATGTAAATGTGCTTCCAGAGTAGCAATAATACTAAAAATAACCAAATTAATTGGATGCAGTATTATCAATAAAGACCATCAGATAGGATTAGCCAGAATTATCTCTTGCAGGATTACCAATAATGACATGTTACGCAGCTCGGACGCTGTGCAAGCAAAACCATCCTCACATCCAGAAATAACCCTACCTCCCCTCAAGGCATATTTCCACCCTCCCTCAACGGCCCCACATGCACCTTCCTACACTCGACCCACCAAACATCCTACATATACATTACAACCATTCATAATCCCCAAAAGATTTAATTTATTTAATTGTTAATTTATAACGGGCTCAATACCAGCTTGTGGTTTCTAAGCGTGGGATTGGGATTCAAAACTGCGTTGCCCTGCGTTTTCTCTTCTCATCCCCACACAGGTACATGTCCACCTCTCAGCAATCCTGCCAAATGCGTATGTCCTCACTCTATCAATCCACCCACCACACAAACATTCCCGCAACCCCCTTCTGGCAGTTCCCCACTCTCATTCTACCTCCAATTCCCATTCAGTGAAGGAATCCATAGAAATGGTGAAAGTTCTTTACAAATACTGCTTAACATGACATAAAACACACGGACAAACCACACCACTCTGTAGCCAGACCGATGCATCATCCCATCCTACCAAGCACAAATACATACAAACATTGACCACCCTCCATTCAGCTCCCAAAACGCCCAGACACGGCATCGCCCATCTATCCATACTCTTACAGGCTCGTGTCCATGGTACCTCCACACTACCGATGGACCAGAGACTCAGAGGAGAACCCAGAGGGAAGGAGGGAGAAGGTGGGAAAGGAAGGGGACAGAAAGGTCTAGTGGGTAAATTGCCAACTTTGGAACCAGGAGATCTGAATTCTAATCCAGACATCCCCACTGGACTAAAACTGTGTTATTTGTGGCAATCACTTTATCTCTCCGTCCTCCAGTTTGCTTATCTACTAAATGTGGATTTGCTTAGTAACCAATTGACATCTGTGTAAAGTACTTTTGTAAATCTAGAACACTTATCTAGAAAGAAGGAATGTGATTGAATGGCTAAAGCGCTGTCCGTAGCTAGAAGATATGGACTGTAATCCTGGCTTCTCTTCTTGGACAAAATTGTGTGATCTTAAACACATCATTTTAGCTTCCTGTTCACCAACTTTAACTTTATCATCTGCCAAGCAAGGGAATACATAAACAAATAAACTGAACACCAGTATAATGTGCTGCATTAAATCAAAAAAGATTGTTGGGGGGACCACCAAGGGACGCAGGAGGCAATGGCTGCCTGATCTTCGGCTCCTGACCCGTCGAAGGAAAAAGAGATGAAATAGTGTTTTATTCACTCCTTCTGCTAAAAGAACATACGCGAAAGATCTGTGAAGATGCCCAGACTGTGCACCTGCTTCTACCAAAGTCAAGAAGGGGAGATATACAGTGCTACAGCGGTTCCCCTCCCCCATAGCACGCAGAGCAGAAAGCCCGGGAAGCACAGAGAACCGTTGGCCTGGCTGAGTGTTTGGCCTGGCGTATAACCCGACACCAATGGTGGCAATGCATTCCCAGCCCCACACTGGCCTGTGATAGGAGGGGAAAGTCAGCAGCACTCCTGATGAGAAAAGACGAATCAGGCTTGGAGGTATCCCCTGTCACAGTCCCACAAAATAAACCGCCTGTAAGACAGTCGTGGCGGTGGCGGGACTACCTGACGACCGGAGCTCTGTGAACGTAGTCCGAAAAGTGAGCGAACCAAGTGGGACCACCAACAGCCCACAACACGTTGTGTTCCGAGGAGCGACTTTGACACGAATAGCGAAGCAGCAGAGGGGAGATCGATCAGTAGAGGAACCAGGATCATAGTGGGGAGAGGCCCGAACAGTATCCCACAGAGCTCCCTGAAGTTCAGGAACTGATCATCTGCCGGTGTGTTCATGGGTAGGAGTACCGAGCATGCTGTCTAGGCACTCGCGGTACAGGACAGATTTGAGGAGGAAGGAACAGGGACCACAGTGACCAGAGCGGTAACCTTGCACGTCCACCCCTACACGACGGGGACGCCGAACGCGGACGCCTGACAACGAAAGGCACAGAGGTAGGCAGCTGTCCCCTTTAAGTGAACACCTCCGTGCTCGAGATAGGAGCTCCAGTCGGCCCACATAGAACTCAGAAGTGACTAACACATCCTGCTGCAGGCACCCTACAGTGATTCCCCCCCTAAATACGCATGCAAAGATAATTTGCGACTCAGCATTAACGGCAGAGTTCTGCAGCACCAGGCCACCCCGACCTAAATTAAATAAGAGGCACATAAAAACTTAGACGGCTGAGAGGTGGGGGAGATAACAAGGACACAGTAAAAGACACCAGAGGCAAAAAAACAGCATATTAACTGTCATGCTGAAGTATCAACTCCCCCATCGCAGCCTGGGAAATATCCAGCGGCTGTTACGATCTGAGTAAACTTGGGAAAGGGAGTGGAAGGGATCATAGAAGGGGGGTGCCCCACGTGAGAAGCATTGGCTGGCGAGAAGAAGCACGGTAGCCATTAATACCCTGGAAAGCTCAATAATAACACCTCATTGATTTGAGTGGTGCTGGAAGCGGGAGCATCGAGAGGGGGAAGGGACATAACAGTGCTCCCTTCCCACAAGGAATGATGTGACAGGCCTAGAGGCTATAGCAGTTTCCCTCAAGTCGCTAAGTGGGAAACGTAAAGTCTGGAAGCTGAAGTACACTCCCAGGGGGCCTCCCCCCCACAGACAGCTCAAACCCCCTGGTAAGGACAACCAGCAGAAACCGAAGGCAGCAACAGCAAGGGGGCTGGTCAAATTACAAAAATATAGAAGAGCGGAAACACAGAAGGTACCAGTCGCCGACATGAGCGGAGCAGCAACCAAAGACGATGTTGCAGGAATTATGGCGGAGATCCCTGCTCTGCGCTCTAACATACAAAGCTCAATATCTGAGATAAGAGGAAAGGTTGAAACCATTGGGAACAAGGTTGAAAACCTGGAGCATAACCAAATCAAAGCAGACTTAATTGAAATGAAGTTGAATGGACGTATCACAGAAATTGAAATGAAGGAAGAAGACCTTACCCTGAAGATGGATGATATGGAAAACAGGGAAAAGAGAACGAATCTGAGGGTAATTGGGGTTCCGGAGACAAATGGTGAAACGCCTGCTATTGTAGAGAAGAAAATACATGAGATGATTAACCAGCTCTTCGCTAATGAGGGGGGCGGGGGGGGAGTTCAGATCAAAAGAGCCCACAGAGGAGGCGGAGCATTTTTGGGAGGACTGAGGTCAATAATAGTGAAATTCCTCAGTTATAAGGAAAGACCAGAAATCCTTATGAAAGCGAAGCAGGTCCAAGACATTTTGTATCCAGGACCTGTCAAATTTCACACTGAGCAGAAGGAGAGCCTGCAGGCTCTCACAGCCTGGTTAATGGAAAAGTCAGTAAGATACCAATGGGGATACCACTTTGACCTCACCTTTGAATGGAAAGGAGAAGATTATTGAGTGGTCAATCCAGAGGAGGCCAAACAGGTTCTTAAGCAAGCATTTGAATGATCAGACTGAAAGGTGTCCAACTGGGCCGACTCCGAGTCAGGTCTTGCAATACCAAGACGCCGATGGGTAGCAGCAATGGCGTAAGAGATCTAAGGTCGGGAGAAAGTATGCGAAATTGAGTCCAGCATCACTGGAGAAGCCGCCGTGATGGGGGATGAGGGCTAAGTGACCCTTAAAAAACAATCTTCACCTGTTCAGTACAAAGGAAAGGGAGTCTTTAAAACAGTGTGAACGCTGGGGTCGTGATCCTCCCCTAGTGGAGGGGCTTACCAGACAGGACACCAAATGGAGATGTAATGAGTTCCTCTTGAAGGATAAGCTTTACTCACAAGAGTTAGACATGGCAATACAGGAGTTTTTTCAGATAAATGAGGGAGGAAAGATGGGGATCACAACAGTATGGGAAGCCAGGAAAGCAGTCTGGAGAGGGCACCTGATGAGGCAAGGGATGCTGAGGAAAAGGGAAAGGAAACTAAGGGAAGAGAAACTTAGGGAAGACATTGTCAGCCTAGAGAATAGAATGCATGCCCTGGGTTCTTACAAGGGGGAATATCCTGAAACGTTAGCCCAGAAACGGGAGGAGCTTAAAGCCCTAGGCAGAGGGGATGTTCTAAGAAAGCTTACACTCCTAAAAAAAAAGTTTTATGAAAAAGGGGATAATGCTCGCAAATAGACTGAGATCCTAGAGAGCAGAAAGGTGGGTGGATAAGATCAAATCAGATGATGGAAGCCTGCTACACTCCCTGGCAGGAATAGCAGATCAGTTTGCGGAATACTATGCCAACCTCTATGCGTCAAAGGGGGGCAGGAACAGATTGGAGATGGGGGAATATATACAAAATGCAGGCCTGCCTCGACTTACGGTGGAGGAGAGTGCCCTATTGGAGGGCCCAATTACCCCACAAGAAGTTGAAGCAGCAATTAAGTGCCTTCCCCCGGTGGGGCCCCGGGTGAGAATGGCTACACAATGGGCTTCTATAACCACTTCATAAAAACCCTGGCACCTCACCTTGCGGAGCTGTGCAGCTTACTGGTCTCGCCCCACCCTCATTTTCGATGGCACAATTGGTGGTAATTCCGGAGGCAGACAGAGATCCAACCTTATGTAGCTCACATCGACCAATCTCACTCTTAAATACGGATGCTAATATCTACGCAAGGGTCCTCACCACCCGGCTGGAGGACTTAATGCCGAGCCTGATCTACCCTGATCAGGTAGGCTTCATTAAGGGGAGGCAAGGATCGGACTATTAGAAAGACCTTAGATATTATGGATCATTCCAACAAAATAGATGGCGACCACATGCTCTTGAGCATTGATTCAGAGAAGGCATTCGACCGGGTGGAATGGGGGTTCCTATGGGCCACTCTGGAAAATATGGGTTTTGGAGACCGGTTTATTTAAGGAATTCAGCCCCAAAGGTAAAGTGGCGGTAAATAACAAACTGTCAGAGAATTCAACCTGACATGGAGAACCAGGCAGGGATGTCCTTCGTCCCCTCTACTCTATGCCCTCTCAATAGAACCCTTTGCCAACACAATAAGGAATACTCCGTCTATCAAAGGGGTCTGCATAGGGGACACAGAATATAAATTCGCCCTCTTTGCTGATGACATTATGCTCTACCTCTCGCACCCCAGGGCATCAGTCCCGTCCCTGATCACCTCCATGAATGAATTTGGCAAATTGGTTGGACTCAAAGTAAACTTAGAGAAGTCTTCCCTTTTGCATATAAGACGATGACAGACCCAAGTAGTGAAAACACACCGGCTGTGGACATTCCTTCAAAGCAACAGGAGCTGAAATATTTGGGGATAAAAATCACTAAAAACCTGGATGATCTCTATAAGGCTAACTTTCCCCCGTTACTACGTGAATTAAGAAGGGATCTAAAGAGATGGAGCAATCTCACAGTATCCTGGTTGGGCGGCGTAAATGCAATAAAAATAGTCATACTGCCCAAAATTTTATATTATTACCACATGTTGCCAATCGCCCTCCCCAAGTCACATTTTGCAGAGTTGCGAGACTTGTTTATGCAATTTCTTTGGCAGGGGAAGAAGCAGCGCATTGCCTATCTCACGCTTATCCAGCCGAAGGAAAAAGGAGGTGTCGGCCTGTCAGATCCCTACACATATTACCGAGCTGCACAGTGCTGCATTCTTGCCCCACACCTGAAAAATGACTAACAGAAGCAATGGGTAGCCATAGAAAACTATAGGCTTAGGCCAGTGACCCTTGGTGAATGATTGTGGGCCCCAGAGCAAGCCTTTCCAAGAGCGTGGTAAATCATGTGGCTTTGGGGCCCCTTCGGAAGATTTGGAACAATGAGAAAGAAATGAGAGGACTGACAACTTGACCATCCCCATTGAGCTGCATATGGGCTCCCCCCAGTCAGAGACAGAATCCTAGACAGAGTAGATATCAGATATGGTACAAGTAGAGTGGCTTGGAAAGAGTTGGGTAACTCATTAAAGAAGGAGAATCCATATTGATCCGGGAGCTGGAGGAGGGCCTACATCTGGGGCCTCTGAACGTCTTCATGTTCCTTCATCTTAAAGGAGTCCTTACAGCGCCGGCATGGAAGCATAAGCTGCAGAGAAACCTCACAGCCTTTGAACGGATACTTAGCGAGGCCCACACTAGCAAAGGTCTAACAGCGCGCTTCTATGGTGCGCTGATAGCAGAGAGGCGAAGTAACTTGGACGCCCTCAAGAAAAGATGGGAAAAGGACCTGGGTTCCCTAATGACAGCCCAACTCTGGGGAAAGGTGTGCCCGCTAGCGCAAAAAACTTCGACCGCAGCACAGTATAAGCTACACAGGATCAAGCTTTTGCACAGATGGCAGTACGACCCAGTGAACCTCTCCAAAATGTTTAAACAGACAAGTCCTCAATGCTGGCAGAACTGCGGGGGCATAGCGGATTATTGGCACATGTGGTGGTCCTGCCCAAATCGCAAATTTTCTGGACTGAAGTTCTGGCTTGCATAAAAAGTTTAGAGGGAATTACTAGGGCCCTTGATCCAAGGCTGGTTCTTTTCGACCTGGAAGAAGAAGAGGGTTGTCTGTTAAAGTCCCCCATATGGCGCAATTCCTATTGCTTGCGGCCAGGGTCTGTTTGACGATAAGTTGGAAAGCCAAAAGCCTTCCCTCTGAGCGGACATGGGCCAAGAATGCCAGAGTGCTATATGAAATGGAAAACATCACAAAAGTCATTCATGGTCTGTATAGAAATGTTCTGGGCGCCATTCTTGGAGGCATACAAGAATACGT
This sequence comes from Ambystoma mexicanum, assembly GCF_040938575.1. Taxonomy (NCBI): domain Eukaryota; kingdom Metazoa; phylum Chordata; class Amphibia; order Caudata; family Ambystomatidae; genus Ambystoma; species Ambystoma mexicanum. The sequence continues at coordinate 411,717,074 of NC_090929.1, forward strand.
ATGTCGCCTCCGCCTCCAGTCCTCATTAAGCTCTTTAAAGCCAATGTCCTCCGAAGCCTCATCACTGTTGTGAATCGTCTCACTGGGGAGGGTGGAGGGTGGGGGGAAGCGGGGGAGGAAAGTTCGAATCGTTAACAATGTTTATCTTTTCTATTCAAACATGAGTGGACTTGAGCTAACACGTTGTTTCTCATTATGCTTTTGTTTGCATGCTCTTTTTCTGAAAACACTCAATAAAGTAAATTTTGAAAATAAAACAAAGATTTTTGGGATATGGGGGCAAAAATAGGCCAAATGCAGCCTAGACTCTAGAACTAGAACATCCAGGTTCTAGCCCCTGTTTCACATTTGACGAAACTGTTAGACTTGGTATAAATCAATACACAGCAGTATAAAGTGCAATATCATACCACCAAAGTGCTTAGGAGAGGTATGGTCTAGTGGGTAACTCATAGATCTTTGGAATTACATGGTCTGGATTATAATCAAGGGTATCATTTTGGTGTAACAATTGTGACAGCCTTATGTTGCTGAGTGCAATCATTGTGAACCGATATCCTGCAATATCTGAAATATTTCCCACAAGGTGAGACATTTCCACCCAAGCCTGGTTCCCAGGTTGATGCATAATTTGGACATCTGGACTCGCAGGAACCTTGCGTTACAGAAAGTGGTCTGGGCCTTTGGACCCTGCAGTGGTCCACCTAGAGCAGGGAATTTACCATATTGTTTGGCTGACCCTGATATTGTTGATGATCTTAGACCATCCTTCTTACTGTTCTACCTTTTCCAATGGACATTCCTATGCTTCCTATTATACTAATGGAACAGTGACGCTCACAGATTGGGTCAGTTTTCTGTGGCCTCTTTCATGGCAGAAGGCATAAGCAGTCCATCAGTGAGGGAATTAGTTGAGTTTGTTGTAGAGTTGGTGTGTTTACAAAGAAGGAAGAGAGAGACAGACAGGCACACACATACACACACACACACACACACACACACACACACACACACACACATACACGAAGGGAGAGGGAGAGAGAGAAAGCAGGAGAATGGGTCTACTCAGTAGGTAGCTCATTTAATAGACTTGCAAGTGAGGCAATTTGCTTGGAGCCTGCTTGGGGCCAGAGACAAGCCCCCACTGGAGGCCAGATCCCACCAGGAGTGAGAAAGAGATTTGTCAGCCCGCTGGGAGCCACACTCCAAGAGCCTGATGTTAACCCAAATGACAAGGAGTAGATACCATGAGCCCCTGGAGGGCTCATGAAGGCACGAGCGATCAAGAGTTGTTTGTGGGCTCATAAGCACTCTTGGCTTGTGGGTGAGATCAACTTCGGACTCAAAAGCACATCTTCAGTGTGTGTGGTGGGGAGGGGGGCAGAAATTCCTACCAGTAATAAGAAAGTGGTTAGTATGTGGGTTAAGTTTGAAGGGACGTGCGTCATGAGCTGATGACAATGAAGCCTCTACGGAATGGAGGTGGCTGTGGCGCAAGGATTCAGAGACCAGAGGAAAGCAAGTAGACTCACAAGAACCTGCACTGCCAGCTCCACTTGGAAGCTCTGCCGCCATTGCTGCCAGGCTCTGTGAAGTAGGCTCCTCCTCGCATTGTCCTGACCCTTCCGGAACTGCACGGCATCGCGCCACCTTCTCACAAACTTCATCCTGAGCAGACATAAAAAGAAAAGTAAAAAAAAGAGGGGCTTTAGCCACGGAACCTTTTTAGAGGGTTTCCTGCAACCAAAGTCCTATCACAGTCGGAGAAGGACACTTTGGTGGCATCTTAATTGCTACCACTCAAACCTTGCAAACTTCATGCATCAGTGCTTCGTAAGTAATCCTAACAGAACCATAAGCATTTTCCTCTAGACACAGATGCATTATCTCCAGTTCTGATGCACTCCTTGTGCAGTGCAGAGGACATGCAGGGCCTGAAACTCTGCGCAGAGCATTGGCTTTGCAAGGCTGCAGCGCAGAGCATTAAGCTTGCATCGACAAATGCAGTGCAGAGACTTACCTACCGTATACCCACAGTACAGTTCATTAGCCATGTAGGGGTTGATCCTCACAGTGCTTAGAAATACAATTGCATGGCCTGACAGCATAGCCCAACATGGCCTGATACTCAAGAGTGCAGGGCATTCTGCTGCAGGATGTTCATTTCTTCTGGCACCTCAGCCGGGGCTGTCCCGCCGCCCACTTTTCCCTAGAATCTCTGCTGGAGCTATTCCTTAGTTCCACTCTGTACTGAGTACCTCTCCGGGGTCTCTCTGCATGCGCCCCAATACTAAGCTTCTTCTTTCCTTGGCTTTTTGTGTCCTGAACCCTCGTGTGTTTAGTGACATGTAACAACTCTATTGGCAACAAACATGCTGCAGTGTACGATAACACCTACATGTGTCAAGTCAAGGGCAGACTGCCTTGTATAAGTCACATGTGGCTATTTGGATCCAGAAGTGCTATGGCAGTCTCTATCCAGAGCACTTTTACAGAGTAACTACTTGGAGATAAAGTCCATGCTGCCATACCAGTTGGAAACACTGGATGAAATAAAGCAGGCTAAGGGCGAGGATGCTGCCTATCCCGACCGGTTCTGTTTCAAAGGTCCCTTTTTTACCAAGTCTCAGTTTTGACTGATATTGAGTTTGTGGATTTGTTTTTGCAGAAAGCAAGATTTTATTTTGGAACTACTTTCATTATCGGTTTTATTCTTACTTTTTAAAGTTTAAATTAGCTCTCTATGACCCTCTTTCTATCTCACTGCCATCTGGATCCCCCTCTCCATTTTTAATGTTATTTTTGTAGTTTTTTTCTTATCGTGATCACGTATTTTGGTGAGCCTCCGGGGGTCTAACTAACAATCACCATGATGGAATGGGAGCAGGGGTGAATTGAGACCCCAAAGTGTCCCTGAAAAATATTTTTGAAGCAGCCCCTTATTGCGCTAAGGAAGTGTAAGGAGAGATCCTAACCCCTCTAAAGGGGATTTGAGGGTGTTCACCCCCAAGACTATTTTGACAAAGATGATGCATTTGAGTAGCATTGCTTTTGCCTTTTTTTCAAAGATTTGCCACTGACCCCCTCCCTACCTCTGCTTCTTCTCCCCCTTCAAAATATGTCACCTGTAATTACTGTTGTTCTGAATGAAGAGAATCAGTACATTTGTGTTTACTATGGGTGGAAGGATAGCTCAGGGGCAACGCGTTTGTCTTCAAAGCAAGATAACACAATAAAGGTTTGAATCATGATCCTGTGCTTGGAAACCATTACTGGTGTTAAGCGAGTTATAAATGAACAATTATAATAAGAAGCTATTAAAATTGTCCCGGGATGATAGCTCAGCGGCAACGTGTTCGCCTTGGAAGCAAGACGACACGAAGCAACACAGGTTCGTTTCCCGGGTCCGCGCTTAGAAACCTCTGGGTATTTAAGGGTGTCTAGTCAAATGGTCGACAGACAAATGGTCGACACAATTTGGTCGACAGGACAAATGATCGAATTTTTTTTTTAGTTATATATCTTTTTTTTAGGTTTTCGTTTAGGGAAAAAAAATGGGGTTAGGGGGGATCCCCCAAAAAAAAAATGTGATCATTTTACCTGTCGACCTTTTGTCCTGTCGACCATTTAGATTCGACCATTTGACCTACAACCGTATTTAAGCACGTTATAAATACGCAACAAAGACAAAAAGAAAAAAAAAACAATTACGCAGCTAATAAACAAACAATTCCTGTAACAGCGCCTCGATGCCCACGGGCTGTGTGAGTGCTTTAAAAATGCAAATAAATGTCCCCCACAGATCATATCACTGTATGCGGACGACACCCTACTCTATGTCCGAAACCCACAGGAGAATGTGCAACACATAATGACAGACATACACACATTTTCCGATTACTCTGGATACAAAATCAAAGTCTGAAATATTCCCACTGACCCCGAACACTGGAGACCTTTCCGAGATAAGGGGGTTTAAGCCTGCTCCTATTCAGGTACGCTATTTGGGAATCATGGTAACCAGGGATAAACAAACGCTATATGCACAAAACCACGGGGAGCTACTACTAAACCTGACGACCAAGTTCCAATTGTGGACTAATCTTCCGCTATCCCTATACGGTCGAGTGGCACTACTTAAAATGGTGGTACTCCCCAAACTTCTATATTACTTTAACAACATCCCGATTTGGCCCAGCAAGACCTTCTTTACAAAACTCCAGTCACTTGTCTCCTCCTTCATTTGGAATGGGAAAACGGCTAGGCTAGGGTGGGCAAAGATGGTGGAACCATTTTCGCAGGGCGGTATCACCGCCCCTGATTTTGAACTATACTATTTAACTGCACAGGCACAATTTGCAAAGCACTGGTTCGACCCGGAGGACACAGCTGCCCACATATTCCTGGAAAAACACGCCGCCCGTCCCAACAACATACGTTCGATTATGTTCAACTCTAACTACAAAGAACCTGTCCATTTGACCCCATAGGCACCACCATACATGCCTGGTCCAGGATATATAAGAGAATTGGCCTAGAGACCCCATACGACTCGGAGGTTGCCCTATGGAATTTGCTCAGCATTGCCCCAACTTTCGACAAGGCCCTCCAGCAATTATGGGACCCAGATAAACTCTTCAAAATGTGGGACATGTTCCCGGATGGCACATTCTGCGAATTTACAGACTTTATTAATGCGGTGGGGGCGGGAGGCAGCTTAAACGCTTTCAATTCCACCAAATGAGGGCTGCGTTCGCTGCTAGATGGTCACATTCCCACTGGAACCCCCAGCGCATGAATGTATCAGAGCTGTGGTGTCCGCAGATGCTCATGGCCAGGGGGTCTCAATGTTATATTCCCTGGTGCAGGCACACTCCACTTCACGCAACACAATCAAAGAGACCTGGGAGCGCGACACAGGAACCATGATCGACGACACTAGCTGGTCCCACTATTGTCAATTTACCAAATCTGTTTCAATGAACTCTGGCCTGCGACTGATACAATTCAAAATTTTAAATCACTGCACTACTCCCCAGCCAGATTAGTCAAATTCGTAGAAAACTGTACAGGCTCCTGCCCAAAGTCGACACCCCAGACGGTGGAACGTACCACATGTACTGGTCATGCCCTTTGATTGTAGAGTTCTCGCAGGAGGTGGTGGAGCTCCTTGAGGAAATCACTTCGATTCCAGCGACCTCATCCCCCCTGAAATATTTCTTTGGGGATATTGGCAAGGTGAAAGAAACCACAACGCGACTATTTAATATCTCATGTGTCATCGCCAAGCGATGCATCCTGAAGTGTTGGAAATCCTCAGCGAGACCAACTCGAACTGACTTCCTGAAAGACTTATGTATGGTGAATGATGATGAGGAACTCTTTGCACTGTTGGTCCCAACACCCTGCCGTCCTATGGCCACTGCTGCCCTTTATTTATGTAGCTTTATACCCAATGCTGATGTAACACCTCCACCCTCCCCATGATTTAATGTACTTTCCCGTTTGCCGTGTACATATATGTAGCAGAATGATTCCTGAACCTCAATGCAATGTTTGTATAATGACCCTGCCATGAAGCAGCTCTCTTAATAAATAAAAGTAAAAAAAAAAATGCAAATAAATAAATATAAGGGTGGGCAAATCGTCTCGAAAACGATCCAGGCCTATCTAAGCAGTGCAGAATCAACTTGGCTCAAAAGATTAAAGCCATTGGGAGCTGTGGCTTGACATTTTTGAACTTTTTTGAACTGAAAGACTGGTAATGTTGGCTCTGGTAAGGTAGAAGTGTTAGACATAGTCAAGAAAGACGTTGCCATTTGCACACGAAAAAAAAATGTAATCTGTTTTATATATCGCGCTTCATGCTGGAGTTCAACCTCTAAGCGCAGGACTTGGTTTTGAACCTGTGCTGCTCCGCATTGTCTTGTCTCCAAGATAAGTGCGTTGCCTCTGAGCTACCCTCCGGAACTTCAAATTGGGCACCAGTGGTCACTGTAGCAAGATGGAAACAACCTGTCTCAAAACCTTTTCTGGCACCTATTTCTATAGTAGCCAAAATGTCTTTCATGAATGGAATCATTTCCACATGCATATTCTCTATTCAGACATATTAGGATTAACACAATATGATTGTTTTAAAGAAATACAAACTTTACAACGAAAGGTGTGCTGATAGCTCTTTAATATAGCACATTCACTTTAAAAAAATATATGGCAAATGTTCTTCGAAATGTAAAACAATGATTGACAAATATTCACAAAATTGAGCAGGGTGAACAATGTACAGAAATAAAAATGACAATTTAAATGAATATTTATTCAGGATAGTTATAGTGAAGGGTTCAAACAAAGAAAAGGGAAAAATACCCCACACCTCTCCCCTTATCCTTAGAGCTTTCCTGTATCCCCTAACAGGGATATGCAATGATGGGGTTTTATCGGGGTTGTGAGACAGGACACAGACACAAAGATACTATTTTCAACACCTTTATTAAGTTTGACTGGGGTTGGAGACTTCCTAACTGGCCCTAATTCTATAATGGAAGTATTCTCGACCATCAAAGTAAAATAAAATGGTCTACGTCAGTCAATAAAACAAAGGAAATAGTCTGTGTCAGAAATCTATATTTGCCCTCACGCTTCACAATAACTAAGTGTGGGGAAAATGCATGAAAAGAAAGAGTGTATCAAAAGAATGGCAATGAAAGTGGCTCACCACTCCCTTCCCCAAGGTCATTTCACTGGGGTTCTTACAAAGTTCCTTCAGGGTGGGTAGTATGCACAGTTCAAAGATTTCCCGTAAATCTGTTCGGCTTCCCTCGCCTATTTCAATGTCAGTTCAATATGCATCACAGTTCTCTTCAATGGTTTCTTTCGGGCTTCCCTCACCCGGGTTCACAGTTGTCAAACAAACAGATAATCACAAAGTTCCTTCTCAGTTACTTTCACAGGTGGCCCATGCCTGTCTTCAAACACTTAAACATTGCTGAAAATCTTTCCAGCTAAACAGCTCTGCTTCTCAGAGCTCGGGGAGAACTCCCTTCTCCAACCTTTGTGCTTCTCTTTCACGATGTTTACCTGTCAGAGACATTTGCAACCGCACAGTATTTTCACTCCTATGCGTGACCACTCTGACAATAGGGTTGGTTTCTTAATATCTGTGTCTCTTGCACTTGGTTTCGCAGAACGGACCCTCGGCCACTTGTTCCTTATTTCACAAAAATATCCATTCACTTTCACATTAGCCTTTCGGGATCTCTGCACGCTCTCTTTCCCTCGCGCCCTTCCCTTCAATGGCTTTGAATACATTTCGCTTTAATTATTCACTGTTCTGTTATCTTTCAAGAAGCGTTTAACAATGTGCCTTCTCACATGGCACTGCTCTGTTACTTTGTTTCTCAGCGATTCCCTCACCGGCTAAACACTGTAGCTTTCCACAATCTTGCATTTCACATAAACCGGCTCTCCCTTTCTTTGAATTTACCGGCTGTGATTGCTGTTGCACGTCCTTCTGCTTTCAGCTTGCCGAGGTCAGGGTCTTGCCCACCTGCCCCTTACACACTCCAGGGCGGCCTTGCAGCCCAGCGGCGGAAACAAGCATTTTTCTGGGACATGGATCAAAGGCACTAGCCGGCCCCTCCGCTCATTTCTCTGAACTCTCCTGGCTTCTTGAAGACACAGCTCCCTTGCCACACTTTCTCCTGCTTTAACTTGCAGCCATTCTCCATGGCCTGGTTATCGGCATATCTCTTTCAGCTGCTCCTCCGTGTCGCCATCCAGCTTCCCTTCCTTCTTGGTCCCTGTCTCGCTCTCTGTGTCTTTCTGTGCTCCACCTTTTATAGTTTGGAAAGCGGTCCATGAGTTTCAAGTGTGTGTGATTGTGACTGAGTACCTGACCCTGCCTGGCCTTATTAGTGGGACAAGGCCTGTACATGCTATTAGTTGTAATCTTTCTAGTCTCAGTCTTCCTCGTCTCAGTAGTTGGGCTGATAAGGAAAGGAGGGACGTTATGGGAGTAGTAGTATCCCATAAAGGTAGAGGGAATATGGGATAAATAACTGTCAGGAAATGGGGGATACCATGTCTCGCCTTCCGGTGTATCCACCCCACTCCCTGAAGATCCCCTATCCAGGGGATTCTCCCTCACTTGTCCACCCTCAGGGTCAGGATCCAATAGCGAGGACCCTTCCCTGGCCACCTGAATTAGAGATCCCTGGGGACTGAGTCATGAAACACCTTCAGGTTTTTCACATAGTCCTATCAAATTCTCAACAATTCTAAAACGAGGACGGTTTGCCCTTTGGTTTCAGCTAAAAGTCTGACTTTTGGGTCTCGCCTTCTGGGAAATTCTATCTGGGAGGTGTTATCACTATCATTAAAGAACATATACACTCAATAACCAAAACATTTTTCCTTCTGGTTTAGCCAACACAGACTTGCAATCTGAACCCACACAGTCTCTGAGGTTTGCAGTTCTTTGTTTCGAGACAACGTCGCAGGGTATGTTTCCCTTTCTCAGTCTTGGGGGTTTCATGTGTGCCTGCACTTCTTTTTGACTCCTGGTTCCGTCAGTTTGAGTGTTCTGCTTCTCCTCCTGGACTCCTGAGAGACCCCACTGTCTGGATCTCAGGGTCTCAAGTGTGCTTGCATGCTGTTTATTGATTGGGACTTCATAAATCGCGAAATGTGACAGCAGTCACTTCGTAGTGCTTTCAAAGCAAGGAGTCTGCTTTTCCCAGGCTCTAGAAACATTCAGATCAGTTAAGTGCAGGGGGAGGGATCATGGACAGAGCACATAGGAAATGGAATGTGAAGCCCATTAAAATGCAATAGAGAAGGTACATTACAGATACATACATTGAAAAACATAAAGGGCATGTACTGGTAAGTGCTTACTAGGTTAAAGAGGACATCAATGTCCAAAAACCCATTTCCAAAATTCAGGAGTCCAAGCCGAATGATTTTCTCAAGAGAAAGGTTTTCAGCTCCTCCAGGAAATGCAAATTGTTCTGCATTTCTCTTATGGAACCTGTGAATTCATTCCAAAGGAAAGTTCCTGCTGAATCCAACACTCTGCCTTCACATTTCTGTTTCTTGTAAGTAGCGACTGCAATAGATCTTGGGCCTGAAGATCTCAATGGTCTGGATGGCCAATTTATTTTGGCTTCTGTCTGAGACAGACCTGGTCCTTGTTCCAATAAACTTTGTGGGCACTGCAAAGGCCCCTGGAATTAATGCAGGCACTTATGGGGAGCCAGTGTAAGGAGAGAAGAACCGGCGTAACGTGGTCCCATGTTTGGGCCTAGGCAGAGGCAGACGGTAGAGATTTGACCTGTGCACCTCCAGGTTGGGTCACAAATGGTGCTCTTTCTTCCTGTCTGAGGGATGTGGCTCTAATTCTCAACACCCATCCTCATTTTCCTCCTCAGCAAGTTGGGACAGTGTTGTGTCTGAGGAAACCTCTCTTACTTCTCCCCTCATCTTTGCTGCACTCCTCTTTTCACTCGTCTGGTAGCTCCTTGATTCTCTCCCACAGGTGCGTACTTCCTCCCCTCTTCAGCCCTCTTCTAGGAGGCTTGTAGCCAGTGGCAGCTGGTGCATTGTTTTATTATGGTAGTGTAAATATTAACCAGTAATCAGGATATGCAATGGAGCATAGCGGGTGGGCACCAAACAACCAAATTGTGAAACACCACAGAGAATATCTTTTTAAATAATGGGTTAGAGGGGTGCATTTTCAGTACACTTTTTGTGGAAAATTGGGTACAAAGCCACACAATTTACACTTGGCCATGTGGGGTAACATGAAAACATCCAACAGATACCAAGTCACCAACAGTACACAGAAGCACTTTTCTACGAATATTCAGTATGCCCATGCCTGATGTATGACAGCATCTCCACCTTAAGAACACACTTGTCTTATCTTTGCCTAAAACTGCCAGAATTGTAAGAACACAACCATGATGGCTTTGCCCAAAAAGGCCAATACTGCTAGCCAATGCAAGAACACACTTGTCTTTGCCCATTAGTGTCAGTACTACAACTGTAAAAACAAAGTTGTCATGGTTTTCCCCAATAACACCAGTACTATAAGAACACACCCATGATGGCTTTGCCCAACAAAGCAAATACTGACAGCCACTATAAGAATATACTTGTGTTGGCTTTTACAAATAATGGCAATACTGTAAGAATACACCCACGATTGCTTTGCCCAAAAAGGCCAGTACAACCAGCCACTGTAAAAGCACACTTGCCCCTGCTTCACCCAACAAAGCCAGTGCTGTCACTGTAACAAAACACACTTGTGTTGGCTGATCCAAGTAATGCCAGAATATGCCAATGTAAGAACACTCACGCTGGCTGTACTCTGCACAGTAATGCTGGTTTGCCCTGTAAACACATTTCCATGGTGTGAGGCAAGCCTGCATCCCACGCCAAACAAATGACGGGGAAGAGGTCCTGACTCACATTATGGAAACTTTGTACACACACACAGTCAGACACACACTTTCTGTGATTCACTCACACATGATTCCACCCTCATTCAAACACACTCTCTTTCACATGAACATACATACACACACTCATACACACACACACACATACATGCATACACATGTTCTTGCTTTAAAAACACTTTCCGTTGGACCATGACAGTAACATGTGACATCTTGTTTATTTATTCGGATTTGTAGAGCACACATCAGCCCTAGGGCATCGTGGCGCTTGTTACAGACATATCTTAGTTACATATACATGATCATCCATAGGTTTACGGGCAAATAAGACATTTGTACAAATTTACAGAGAAATATATTTACAGAGGTTCGAGATAGTTACATTTTATTGCACACGGAGTGAGATCTTAAGTTTCCTACGAAACGAAGGGAGTGAGTTTTCAGCTCTGTCTGTGGGTAGTGCGTTCCAGGACTTGGCAGCAATATATAGGAAGCTTAAGTCGCCGGCTTTGGCTCTCTTGATGTGTGGGATGTGGAGTAGGTTAGTGTATTGGGTCCTGGTGGGACGTGTGGAGGAGGATTTGGAGATAGTCTGAGATAGGTATGAAGGAGCAGAGAGAAAGAGGCATTTATGTGTGAGGGTGAGGATTTTGAGTGTGATACACTCTTTGACTGGGAGCCATTGAGCTGATTGTCTGGCCTGGGAGATATGCTCCCTTCTAGAGATACTTAGGGCAGCCCGGAGAGCATTGTTTTGCGTGACTTGTAGTCTGTGTATGTTTTTTGCGGATGTGCCTGCCAGGAGTGTGTTGCAATTGTCGAACATTTGCACGCGGACGCCAGACGGGGGCCGCGTCCCTTACTGGAAGGAACCATACAGGACGAGGGCAACATCTTAGACTGTAAGTGCACATCGTTTGAAACATGCCTGTTTTTTGATATTGCTGTGAGAGGAGAGAGCTACTACACCTGCACGAACGTTCTTTGAGAAACTGTATCCTTGGCACTGCGAGCCACGGAGGGCTCTTGCTGAGGCACGCTCGCTCCTGGAGGAGGCGGAGCTAACCGCCGATCACGTGGGCAATCACGTGACTTTGTGCAGCCTGATAGACCAGCCCAAACCGCCCTTGTGGTGCATATTGCTGTGAGAGGAGAGAGGTACTACACCTGCACGAACGTTCTTTGAGAAACTGTATCCTTGGCACTGCGAGCCACGGAGGGCTCTTGCTGAGGCACGCTCGCTCCTGGAGGAGGCGGAGCTAACCGCCGATCACGTGGGCAATCACGTGACTTTGTGCAGCCTGATAGACCAGCCCAAACCACCCTTGCGGCGTTAAGCCCGTCCGCGGAGTAAAGGGCGTTGCAGTCTGTCTTTAGCTGTACTGTTTTGCTGCTGTTTGGCTCTGGGTGGCGCAGGAAGCCCGGCTGGGTCTCATTTATAAAGTACTTTCTACAGGGGTCAACTGCTGCTCTTAGCTGGACACTGGGGAGGAGAGACGGACTCTGGCTGCTCCTCAAGCCATCGGGCGTTCCCAAGGTGATGCTTTCATACGATTGTGATATTGATTTTAAAAGTACTTGATAAACATTATATGCTTTTTTAATCGCATATCTTTTGTTCCCAGCTACTGTTTTTATTGCTTTTACTCAGAGCCTTTTAGGAGGGATCATTTTTTATATCTAGAGGCTGCGAGCTGTGCTCCCCTCTGTAAGTAACTTAATACCTGTGTATCTACTTTTAACATGCCCGCACTTAGAAGTGGGTTTGAAACTGTTGAGAACCAAGCACCTACAATGGAGGATCAACCCGGCTTAGGGAGGCTTAGCGACACATCTGTGCACACAAATCTCACTGGAAATATGCCTAATCCTATTTTAATTGTGGATAAGACTAAAGAAAAGTCTATTTTAAGTATTGAAGGGGGTCAAAGGAGCTCCTCTACTACCGACCTCGTAGTGGCCGATAACGTAGCCCCTGGTAATGGGGTTATGGAATCAGTAGATTCTGAATTTAATGGGGTCCATAAGGACAAACCAGAATTCAGACAGGAACTTACAGATGAAGAATGCCTCCAACAAAGTTTTATTGGTATTAAAAAGGTAGTCCGCTATCACGCTTCTACCCCCCTTCAGAGGAAGATTCTGAATACTAAATCACAAGCTGGACAAAGTTCAGAATCGTTACCCTGGAAGGGTATAAACCCACCCAGATTCATGCAATTTTCACATATTTCGCCAGCTACATTCATTTTCGGAAAGGAGAATAACGATATTGGGCAGTCTCCCATAAATTCTCCTAGGATAGAAACCGTTAAACTAAATGAGGGGGAGGGCCATCCTAAAGGGACCTCTAGTCGGCCTAAGTATAATCCGAATCAACCTATTGGGGAAAGCGACTTAGATGACTCTTTCTTTACTATGGCAGATGCTACGGGTGTTTTGCTTAAAGAAATTGTGGATTTAGAGATTCCAGCAGGTAGATCTGTGCATAATGGAAAGGGGACAAGGAGCCTATCGGAGGGAGCACCTTCTTATTTTAATCCAGATGATGAAAACAACTACATAACTGGGAATCAACTAGTGGGTACGCAACAATCTTTGGTTAAATTGCCCCTAGAAATGGTCAATTCGCCTATACACAATAAAACAGCCTCTACTCAAACAGATAAAGGGGAGGAAATTATAGTGCAAATGGAAGACAAAGCCACGGATTCCCAGCAATTTCTACGAGAAATCCAGGTAGTAGAGGAAAACAAACAAGAAACACCTGGTTTAAGTAGGAAGGAGAATGGAGATTATTTGTTACCACTCCTATCAAACCTACACATTAGTCTTAATCTGGCCTTGAAAACACTGGGGGAGTCTCAAGAGACCATGGCGGGCTCTATGATAGGGCAACAGGCGGCTTTCAATCAGCTGGTGTCTCGTCTGGCATTTTTGGAGGGAATAGTAGAGGGCAAGACCATGAAGGAGCACATCATTAAAGAACAGAGTCGATGTGACAAATTTAGAAAGGAACAGGACATAAGACTAACTACCATGGATGCAAAAATTACCACTTTGTTGGAAGCTATGCTTTCAGGAGACCGCCCCACTTCGTCTAAGAGAGAGCTAGGGGAACGCGATTCCCAGGGCCAAAAAGATAACGAGGACAATAATAATAATTACGGAAAGAAGATGGTTTCTCCCGATAGTCCTTCAACACTCATAGATGTCATAATGATGGCAACTGAAGGAGGCTCCGAAGATCAGGAGTTGGATAACCATAGTACACAGATGCATACGAGAGTATCACTCAATGACATAGAACTATTGAACATCAGCAGTGAAGATACAAGATCCCCTCAATACACTACACCAATTAAAGGGCTAAAAAGCAAACACAAGACCAAATATAGAGATAATAAATCACCAACTCAAGAGATGGAATTGGAGGCAAAGAGTAATAAGGACGGAAAAGTGCCTGTGAATATCTCTGACTACAATATAAATGAGGTGCCCCAATCCCCAGTGGGTAAGCGTAATAAATCTAAAAAGCAAGGGAGGACACTTAAAAAAAGTAAAAACATGCCCAATACGAAAATCAAAGGTAGAAATACCAACCTTAAAGGAATTAGAAACATCGTGTGTCCGGAAGAGACGGAAGTGAGGGGGGGTCCCAAGAATGCCCATAAGGAAGATAATTCAGTCCAGGGCAAGAAAAATAAAGGCCCGGTGGCTTGTGGGGAAACTACTATAGATGCTAATAAGGAAAAAAATAACTTGCCGAAAAGCGGATTGGAACTTATTCAAACCAAACAAACAAAGATGACAGCTTTTGGCACAATAATTAGCACTAAACATGCCAGAACATCTTTAGGCACACAACAGGTCAAATTCCCCACGGTCTCCCAAGAAATTCAGCCGGCTGTAAATATTAATGCCAATACCGTTGAGGGGTTGACCGAATCATGTGGGGGGCTAGTAGTTCTACCGCTAATATTATGGAAAGAAATCTTCAAAATATACAACCCCCTAAAACACAAGATCCGGAAGATGAAGCTATGAGCCCTTTTAGAGTAGATCATACAAAGAAACAATCCACTGTGATTCAGGCCCCTACTAAGCTCTGTACAGGGAAAATAGTGGGTTGGATTAACAATAATATAACAGACTCACATGTTAACTTGAACAGAACTCATCTTTTAAATCTGTTTAAAAAGATCCCTGTGTTACGAGCTATAACTACAGATGATATAGATGCCATATCTCTTCCCAACTGCAACAACCACAGAATGGTAAGTTGCTTTCATTCAGAAATGGTGGCAGATATGGTGCGTGCCCAAGAAAAAAATCTTAATTCTTTGGGCTATGATCTACTCTCATTAGCAGATAAGAAAGAGGCCAATAATTTTCTTGAATATCAGGAACCGAATAACAGTCAAATCAAACAAATTATTCAACTTGATAATAATAAATTTGAAAACTTGGGCCCAGGGTTGGCATTGATTTCAAGCCTCCTGAATAATAATCAGGATTGGTCATGGTTACAACCGGCACTCAAAACCCTGGAAACATTTAGACAAGACAAAAAGTGTTCCTAACTATATAGAGATTGAGGTGATCTCTTGGAACTCTTGTGGGGGAATCAATCTCAACACGTTTTTGAATAAAAGGGAAAACTATGTACGCCCCCGTATCTATTTCTTACAGGAAACTATGATGCTTTCAGACATGCACATAGAAGGTTTCTACACTTTTTCTTCAGTAGCTACCAGGGGTCAGCTGGGCAGACCCAGCGGAGGCCTGGTTATTGCAATCGATCGCAATTTGGGGTTAGTAGGTGAGGTGATATTTAGGAGTAACTGGCTCCTGGCTCTTATGCTATCTAGGGAGAATAATCTAGAGCCGATTCTCGTTTTGAACCTCTACTGGAATCCGCTAAAAGTAGACATTGAGGAAGTGGAGGACTCTCTAGATATAATCTTGGGAAATTGGTTTGAGAAAGGGTTAGGAAATCGCATTATTTTGGGAGGAGATTTCAACTCAGCTTGTGCCGATGGTTCGATGCTTAATGAAAGAGGGGTATTACCTAGACTTCTGAGTACGACGACAAAAAGAGGTATAAGGTGGGACAACTACTTAGATAACTGGGATTTGGGTCTTTTAGACTATGCCTTAGATTGGAATCTTCCTAAACATACTTGGAAAAGAGGAAGTAAGAGCTCTAGAATTGATTTCTTCTATGTATCTAATGGCTGGAAGCAAGCCTGTGGAAAACTATCACATATGGAGGTCGAATTAAGCGACCACGTTCCCTTATGTTTTTCTCTCTTGATCCCCGT
This sequence comes from Ambystoma mexicanum, assembly GCF_040938575.1. Lineage (NCBI taxonomy): Eukaryota > Metazoa > Chordata > Amphibia > Caudata > Ambystomatidae > Ambystoma > Ambystoma mexicanum. The sequence continues at coordinate 411,732,864 of NC_090929.1, forward strand.
CAGGAGTATTTCTGTCAATCCCATGTTGCAAGGTTTAGAGGTGGGAAACAATGGGAGAAGAGTTATTTGGAATAAGAAAATAATTAAGAAATTTAATACCATGGTGTTGGAAAATTTGTCACAGGTGCAGCTTCAAAGTATCAGGGAGGATGACATTGAGTTGGGAGGTTCGTACTATAACATTATTTTGTCATGTGTTTATAAAATTAGTAGGGCCAGAGATCTGGAGGTGCCGACACTGAGGGTGCGGGTGGCTGATCCCAGAATTCAAAAAGCCAAGCATACTAAATATAGGGAAATTAAAGCCTTGAAAAAAGGATCTATTCCTCTCGAGGAATTTAGGCTGAAAAAGAAAAAAATAATTCAGAACTATAAAAATTTTATCAAGTCTCTTAGAATGGATCACTATCAAGAAACACATCAATTGATGATGTATAATCTATGTAAGGGCAGAGAGGTTAAATTTTGGTCTACCATTAACTCCATACTTACGCCCTCGAAAGACAAATTAGATTGCCCCATTCAAGCGGATGTGTGGACTCTCTTTTATAAAGCAAAGTTCGCTCTACCCGAGAATCTCGCTAGGGAACAGGATGTGAACTTGGGCCCTCCGGTTGTAAGTGAGTGTTTGTGGGACATAGAAGATATCAAATGGGCCATTAACAAGCTCGAACCTTCTAGAGCACCGGGCCCCGATGGCATTCCCCCCTTTGTTATAAAGGCGGCCCCAGAAATGTGGGCTAAGTTACTCAAACCCATATTTGATGATGTATTTAGATATCACACTATCCCTAAAACCTGGTCGCAGAGCATTATAATTCCAATCTACAAAAAAGGGGATGCCCTAAATCCACAGAACTACAGGCCTATTGCACTGTTAGATGCAGCGAGCAAAGTCTTTGGCATTTTGCTCTTGAGGGACCTCAATAAGGTTATTAGAGGTAAGGCCTGCTATAGTAAATTCCAGGTGGGCTTCAGAGAGGGCTTGGGAACCGACCTAAATGGGATGATTTTGGCTCATTTAAGGGATACAGTCCACCAAACTAAAATGGGAGATGTATACATGGCTTCCCTGGACCTCTCTAATGCCTTTGATGGGGTCATTAGAGCTAGATTGTGGACTAAAATGTTAGCTATGAACGTCCCACGCAAGATTGTCCAAATCTTGGCCCTCTTACACAGGAATACCACCGTTAGGGTACGCTTATCTCAAGAAGGCTCCCTTTCCGAGGCAGTTGCTACTGAGGTTGGGGTCAAACAGGGCTGCTCCCTTGCACCCACGCTCTTTAACCTGTACGTCAGCGATGTGGAGGACCTGTGGCAGGGCCCTTCTATTACTCCGGTCAGGTTGGGTAGCTTGGCTATCGAGTGGATGGCCTTCGCAGATGACTTTATCCTCTTTGATCGTACCCCGAGGGGCCTCCGCAGAAAGATGGATATTTTTTATCATTACGCTCTGGCGAATAATCTCTCCCCCAACGCTTCGAAATCCCAAACGATTGTAATTTCTAGGAAAAGAGTTGCCAAACCTTGTATCTGGAAGATGGGAGATAACTCTGTGGATCAGGTTCAGGCCATAACCTATCTAGGTTATAATTTTTCCAACCAATCTAGTTTAAAGATGTGGAAACTGAATCTTGGGAATAAAACAGCTAAACTAAAGAATCAGATGAAGTTTCTGAGGGGAAAGGTCTGTAAATTTTCGCTTCTGCCTATTAGACGATTCTACCTTGCGAAATGTGAACCGGTTCTTTTATACGGTTTGGATATTTGTACAAAAGACTTGAGCTCTCATCTTAATGTGATCCAGGGGAAATTGTGGAAGGAAGCTATGGGCCTTTCTAGGGCTATCCCCAATTCCATTATTCGGCACGAGTTATGTCTCATATCACTTAAAGCCAGATACTTGTGGAGGCAACTTTCCTCTTTAAGAAAAATATATGATCCTCCGATAAATACCTTATACGAGTTGTTGAATAGGGTTGTCAAAATAGGGACGGTACCATCCATTAAGAGTTTCAGCGATAGAATGCTCTTGTTGTTGGAATCGCTGGGACTCTGCTTGGACGATCTGATTCAACGACCGGGACTAGTCAAAAAATCTTTATTTAGGTCAGACTGGGTAGACACAGTAAATGATATTGAGTCCCATGTTACCTACAAGGAGTATGCTAAATTTTTGCATGCAAGGGAATCAATTCCTCTATATATTCAAAGATTTCCTTGCCAGAAGGCGAGAAATACATTTATGCGTTTCAGACTAAATCAGATGCCCACTCTAGAAAGAATCTACCATTGGAACCATAGAGAAAAAGGATCGAAGGATAATTTTAAAAATCTCGCATGTCGATTTTGTGGAGCGACCGACATGACAGAAACTCTCAGGCACCTTCTTCTGACATGCACCCATTTTGGGAATAAAAGATCTCTCTACCTGGCAGATAGATTTGAGGGGGACTGGGAAATGTCGAAGAATCTGTTCTGGAGTGGCTGCATGTGGGGTTTAAATATCTCCCTAATCCTCGCATTGAATTCCCTCCTTCTTAATATTCAGGAGGAACTGGAAGTTAAAAATAATGAATTCAACGAGTAGAGACTAGATAGATCCAATGGTACATGAAATGAGATATGAAATGTAATTTGTATATAAATATATGGAATATTGATTTTACGGCTGGGAATGATTTTAAAAGTTGATAAATGTGTTAAAAATGTTCTTTTCTTCGTAAAATGAAATATATTTTGCTATTTGCTTGAAATGTACTTTATGTTGTATAAGGTTTTATGTAAACTATTCATGCAACAATAAAAAAAAAAAAAAAAATTGTCTAATTTGGCTCCAATGTTTGCTCTAGCTATTGATAAGCAGTTGGGTTTGGATAGGTATAGTTTTATGGCGTTTATTAGTTTGGTAGTATGCACAGAGGAGGACGTGATGGCGCTAACTTGTCTGGTCATGGATAGTGAGGAGTCTAAGTATACACCCAGGGTCTTGACAGCTGTGGAAACGGAGATCAAGGAGTTGTCAATGGTGAAGTTGGCGTATAGTTTATCAAGTTTGCCTAGGGTGTTCTTTTGACCTAGTATCATGATTTCAGTCTTGTCCCCATTGAGACAGAGGCCAATTACCGCCATCCAAGCCTGGATGGTGGAGTAGATCGTATGGAGTGCCTTGGCGTCTTCCTGGTATGATCCTGAGAGGGGCAGAAGTACTTGTGTATCGTCAGCGTAATTCATATACGCGATACCAAGCTTGTCGAAAGAGGCTTCGTGAACAAGTTGTATAATGTGGGAGCAGTGCACGATCCCTGAGGGACTCCGCAGTGGATTGTGGTGGGTGTAGTGTTTGCTGTATCCGAGAAGACTTTCATGGCTCTTCCTTCGAGGAAGGAGGTGACTCAGAGAGCTGCTTCTTTAGAGAAGTGAGCTGAATGTGTGAGGTGTGATGATGATCAACCAAATCGAAAGAGAAGCAGCAGGGCTGGCTTGCCTTTGTCCATGATTTGGGTAATCTGATTCTTTAGGTCCACCAAAGCTGTTTCAGTGCCGGGTCCTTTCCGGAAGCCTGATTGCCTGGTCCCTAGGATGGAGTGGGTTTCTAGAAAATGTTGGATTTGGCTATGAGCGGTTTTGTGCAGTAATTTCAGGAGGAAGGGCACAGTGGTTATTGCTCTGTAGTTATTTGGTTGTAGAGGGTCGAGTGTTGTTTTTTTTTAGGAGTGGGCGGTCCCAGGCCTCTTTGAGGCTGGCCGGGATAATGCCTGATTTGAAGGACGCATTGACGAAGGCCGTGAAGAGTGGTGCAAAACGGTCTGCGCAGTCCTTGATGAGCTTAGGTGGGAAAATGTCGCCTTTACAGGGAGAGGGTTTGAGATTTTTGAGTAGGTTAATAACGTCTAATTCAGTGATGTCCCTGAAAGAGAAATCAGGTATGGTAGAATTTGTTGAGGCGGGTGTAGGATTGGTTGGCTTAGTCCCTGTCTGCGGTGATAGGGCTTTGCAGTGGTCCTTGATTTTCTTTTGGAGGAAGTCAATTTTGTGTAACATGGCAGGTTGGATACTGGCACACCATGCTTCATCTTTGACTATTTCATCAGGTGTATGGGGTGGGGGAGATGAGCTCATTGAAGATGGAGAACATTTCTTTGGAGTGCGATTTAGCATTGGAGATGCGTGTGTTGAATGCGTGAGCTTTGGCTGCGGTGATGGCTGCTTTGCATTGGTGGGAGATTACGTTGAACTCGTTTTTGGCAGTCACAAGGGTTGGTTTGCCAATTTTTTAATGCTACTCTTTTGCAAGAGCGCAGTGACTGGAGTTCTTCAGTGAACCAGGAGTTGGTGTGTAGTGATTTCTTTTCTTTTTTGCATTCGAGTGGTGCTATTTCGTTAATCGCTTTAGTGATAATATCCTTGTATAAGTCTGCTAGAGTGTTAGGATCGTTGGAGAAGGGGGGTGCTAGTTCAGGGATATTGAGGTAGGGGCGCCGGTTGTCCTTGTTTCGCTTCTTAGAGCTTCTCACTTGCGCTGCGGTAGCAGGGGTGAGAGTTTTGTGGCTTTTGGCGATGGGTATAATGAATTTAATACAGTTGATCGGTCCATGGCAAGGAAGTTTTAGAGGTGATAGTAGAGAGGCAGTTATGGTCCGCGATCCAATCTTGGATGCGGCCTTTGGAGTGTGTGGGACTTACTACTTTCTGGGTGAAACCTAAGTCATTAGGTTCCTTAGTGAAAGTAACTACAGGTTTGTGTTTTGCATCATTGAATCCCAGGTTGAGGTCTACTAATAGGAGGGTCTTGGTGGAGCTTTTGATGTTGTTACTGAGTATGTGGGTGATGTGTTCCTGAGTGTCAAGGGGGAGGCCTGGTGGGCGGTACAGTACGTGAATATTAATGGTGCTGTTGGGGGACAGTGTTAGTTTAGCAGATAGGAGGTCGGAGTTGCTAGTCAAGAGGTGAGTGACAAGTCAAAGGTGGAGGCTCTCTTTGTAGATGATGGCTACTCTGCCTCCCACTCGTGCTAGTCTATCTTGTCTGAGGATGGTGAAGCCTGGTGGTAGTGCAAGTGCAACCGTGGGGCCGGAGGCTTCATGTAGCCATGTTTCTGTGATGGCTAGTAGGTCAAAGTTGTTGTCGGTAATAAGGCCGTGAATCTCAGATGCATGCGCTGGGAGGGAGCGTACATTGAGAAGAGCACATGTGAGGTGTGTGTGGATTTTTTGTGACGGTGTGGGTAGGGGTGGAGACAGGTGTGTCGTGGCATTGGTGTGGTTGGTGGGTGACTGCATGTGTTCAAGTGTTCAAGGCGAGGGGTGTGTTTGTAGGTAGAGCGGGAGCCTAGTCTGTAGTTTCTGAGTGCTGTGGGAGTGGGTTGAGTGCTGAATTCTGCAATCAGTGTGCGAGCTCTGAGTCTATCTATTCTATACATTGTTGTGATGCATGCTGGTGCAGGGGATGTGTCTGTTAGTGATGGGTGTGTTAGTAGTGAAGTATCCATGGCAATGGGTTGAGTGGGATTAGTGGAAGGGCTTAGCGGTGTTGGTATGGGGGCAGTGCGGTGTAAAGTGATAGAGCAGAGAGTGTGACAAGGAGGGTGGGCAGCCTTTAGGAGAGGCGGGGAGCTTACTGGTGGCTATGGGCAATATTGTATGCAGGGTGGCCTAGAACAGCAATAGGCAGATTCAGATGCGTGCAGTGTGGCCTAAAAACAGCAGAAGGTACGTTCAAATTAGAGCAGTGTGGCATAAAAACAGCAGTAGGCAGATTCAAATTAGAGCAGTGAGGCCTAAAAACAGCAGTAGGCAGATTCAAATTAGAGCAGTGTAGCCTAAAAGCAGCAGTAGGCAGATTCAATTTTAGAGCAGTGTGGCCTGAAAACAGCAGTAGGCAGATTCAATTTTAGAGCAGTGTGTCATAAAAACAGCAGTAGGCAGATTCAAATTAGAGCAGTGTGGCCTAAAAACAGCAGTAGGCAGATTCAATTTAGAGCAGTGTGGCCTAAAAACAGCAGTAGGCAGATTCATGTTTAGAGCAGTGTGGCCTAAACACAGCAGTAGGCCTGATTCTGGCAGTTTTGAATTGGACAGGGATCAGCAAAGGCTAATACAATATTTAGCAGGTGGAAACAACAACAGGCAGTTTCGAATTGGGCAGGGTGGGCCGAAATAGCTACAAGAATACCCTAGGTGTGTGGCCTTAAGTTGAGTCTCAGGCACTATTCATGTGGATGGCCTGTTGCAGAGTTACCTTGAAGCAATATCTTGTTCCTCCACATGGACACCTGCTGTCAGCACATAGCAGGTCAGGGGCCAGAAGCCTCCTTCACACCTTCCTCTCCCTGCTATGAAATTGGGCTGGGGTGAGGTTGGCATTCTGACCATGCCCTTGGCCTGAGATAGGCAAGGAGAGGGAGCAATGAAGGGCCTTCATGTCCTTGAGGGGCCAGATTCCCAGCATCATTTGGGCAGGAGGAAGGTCATGATATGGCAGGTCTCCCTAATTCCTATCATAGAGCTGTTACTCTAACTCTCCCTATGTCCTCATCCTTCTTGATCTCTCTTCTGCTTTCGATACAGTAAACCACAACATCACAGAGCAGGCCCTGGCGTGGCTAGCGTCCTTTCTCTCAGATCGTCCTTCCCAGGTGGATCTTGGGTCCTTTCTCTCCGCTATCACTCTCTCTACTTGTGATTTCCCCCAGGGATCTAATCTAGCCCCTGGTTCTTCAATGTCTCCATGGCCCCTTTGGCCCACTGGATCTCTGCCTTCACCTGCAACTTTGTGTTATGCAGATGACACACAGCTCTCTTTCAGGCTACCCTCTGCCTCTACCTCCTCCTCGCTCATCCCTGTCTGTCCGCAATTGAGTCCTGGTGTGATGCTATTGATCTCTGCCTTAATGACAGTAAGACAGAGATTGTCCTCATTGGGACCCCTCCTCCCGCTTTCCCACTTTCACTCTGGCCGGCCTCCCTTGGTTCTGCGGCCGCACCCACCAGTGGGGCTAAAAATCTCTGGGTCATCTTCGACTCCACTTTCTCCTTCTCACATTTCGGACATCTCTAAAAAAAAGTCCCATTACCAGCTGCACCTCCTCAGAAGTATTCTACCTTTTCTCACTTTACCCCAGAGGCTCACCATGTACAGAGCCCTGGTTCGCTCTAGACAGGACTATTGCAAAAGTCTCTTTCTCAATCCTCCTACTTCTACTCTCCGACCTCTTCAACTTATCCAGAACAGAACCACAAGACTTATCCTTGGCCTCAAGCCCAGGGACTGCATCTCTCCAGCGCTGAAATCCCTCCACTGGCTCCCCGTGGCTGCAAGTATCAAGTTCAAGTCCATCTGCATAGTCCACAGAGCCTTCTACAACACTCTCTTCCTAAATACTCTCCTTCTAGAGCACTAAGCTCAGCCTCCTCAAACTCTCTGAGGGTGAGCCGTTTCTCGAAACAAAGATTTGGGGGTAGATCTTTATCCTCTGCAGGTGCCTCCATCTGGAACAGCCTCCCGGCCTCTCTCTATCTTGAGCTGGACCACCTCAAGTTCCGGAAACTCCTCAAGACCTTCCTCTTCTCTTCCTCTTTCTCTCTCCTTCTCCCCTGCTAACCTCCTTTCTCGTCTCTCCTGCTTCCCTCCTCCTTTATCCTCCCCAACTCTGCTCAGTTTCGTGGACTGGTCGCCTGGTGCACTCCCAGAGCCTCACAGGTCCCAGGCTCTCCTGCCAGTCCTACACTTGTCTCCAGGCCTCTGCCCTCTGCCTTGCCCTACTGCACTCTGAATACATTCCATAAGAGGGGCATCCTCTCTGCACTTGATTCAGGCCCTGGATGGACTGGGCGCACTTGTTCCCCCCACCTTCCTCGCACTTCCGGTCTGCACACCTGCACAACCTTGAATGCACTAGGCCTAGCAAGATCGTTTTTCCTGTCCGCCCTTGTCTCCCCTCCCTAGCTTGGCTGCGCCTGAAACACTTGTGCATAGGCGCATTAGAGATGACCAATCCATCAATCTGATTGTCGCCAGGCCTAGTACAGTAGTTTATTGTTATGTATGTCCTTTTCCCCCTCTTCCCCCTCTTTGTCATGCACTTGTACTATCTGACAAGTCGATAGGCCTAGTGTGGCAATTTATTGATTGTATGCTCTTTCCTTCCCTTCCCCCCTTCTCTCCTTCCCTCCTGTCATGCACTTGCACTAGTAGGCATAGTATGCTAGTTACTTTTGTAAAATCATTCGGAAACACAAGGCCTAAGAATGATTACTGTATTCCCTTGTTCCCTTCCCGCCTTGAAACGCTTTGAAGCACTTCACTTGTGTATAAGCACTTTACAAATAAACAATTACAATTACAAAGAGTCAGTGGCAGGGCATTGATAACCTTCAACCCCCGGTCCATGAACAGCCCTATGAAATGCGTTAAGAACCTCAAAAGTAGTTGTATCTGCAATACATCTAAATGTTTTTAGTCCCCTTGCAAATACAAAGACTACATTTGCATTGTGAAGCGAGTGAAAGGGACTCACTCTAGAATGCAAATATTAATTAGGGAGGGACCTGAGCATTTGGGTGTGCTGATGCCCTAGTGCCACCTGTGGATGAGCGACCCCTGCTTGTAAAATGCCTGCTCCTTCTCGCTCTCTCTCAATCCGCCTACATTTGTCTCTCCACATCCTTCTCAGCTGAGTCTTGCCCAACCTTCTACTCTATATATATCCTTCTTAACCGGTTTTATAATTATAATTGTTAATACCAATGAGTGGGTCCTAACCACAGGATCGGGATTCAAACCTGTGTTGTTCTGCGTTGTCTTGCTTCCAAGACAAACGCGTTGCCCCTGAGATATTCTTCCTCCCCTGGTCTTGCGTCTCCAACCTCCTATAGGTTTATGTCTTCCTCCTCTCCTCCTGTCACTCTTCCTTAAACTGCCTGTCATCATTTACTGTTTGTCCTCTTCTCCTCTCATGGCTTCCACCTTCCTCTTTACCATTTCATTATTCTTCACCTCTTCCCAGTTCTCCCCCACTTCTTCACTGTACATAACCTCCTTGTACTTTACTTCCTCCTTACTCTTCTCCACCTCTGCAATGTTCACCTCCATTTTATGCTCCATCTTCTGCTTGATGTTCCCTCTTCCTTGCTATCCTCCTGTCCTCAGGCCTCCTCTCTACAGACAACCTTCTCAAGCTCCACGTCAACCTTCTGCCTCCATGACACTCCTGACCAATTACCCACTGCCCCAAATGCCCACACCATCATGAAAATATCCGTGGTTTATACAGATGCCTGCAGCGCTTTACTTTACTGCCCTTTCCAAACAGTATTCAGGTGCTCATGGTTTTGTATCTGAAAGTGCAGGATTGGTTACGTTCTACTACTCTGTGGTTTTCCTACCACCCTGGTGGCCTAGCCCCGTCCTGCACTGAGGCAGAGTCCAAGCCTTTAAATAGGCTGTCCGCTACCTTTGACATTAGAAAACCATTCAGTACGTGCGCAGAGCGGTGTAACCTCAGTGGAGCATCGCACAATGTGGATCCACCCAACATAGCCTGATCGTGTATGCATCTCAGAAAACGGATGCTCTCCATGGGCATGGTAGCTTATGTTCATTGTTTGACTACAGGATTCAGTATTTCTGTCACTGGTCCTGTGCTACCCTGATCCCAGTGGCTCCCAAATCAATCCCCCTTCACTCGCCGGAATGAGGTATTTTCTTCTCCCCAGCAGCCCCGACATTCCCATTCCAGATGTCATGATTGTGCTCCAGAACCTCGCGTGGGAGGTGTGGGGTATGCTAATTCGTCATGGAGGGTAGTTTGGGTATCACCGTAACAAGGAAGGGCCAGTGTTTTAAAGCAGATTTCCATACCTGAAGCTACCCTTAAGGGGACAAGGGTGTGATTTAACTCTTTGGACAAGCCCCAGCTAAATTACTGGGACAAGCCGGGAGATCCACCCAGCATTATATAGAATGCAGTGGGCACAGAACAGTGCCATCAACATCTTTGTGATAAGCAAGTTTATACTCAAGCATTCTCCATCTAGTATCAAGGAGGTTATTGAATTTCAGTATGAAGAAGTATGAGTTGCAAATAAAGGTGTAAAGGAGCAGGTGGACACCTTCTCCCTGGTCTCCCCCTTCTTAGCAACGTCCCATTGGAATGACAGATGAAGAGCCACAATTGGGAACCCATTCACAAATCCTTTCAATATTCCTGTACCACGTTGAGTATAGGAGAGAGGATATGCACTCAAAAACTATAGAAGCTTGCTTATGAGAGATATATATTCAACGTTTAGGACAACCATTAGAAGAAGATGGATGACGGCTTATATCAATCAACCCAGCTACCTCAAAATACGAGCCCAGGATCTTAAAGTGAAAAGATGATGACAAAGTTGTTTTTCCCATGCAAAATAGAGGAGTACATTGGCCTAGGATCAAGGATGCTATTTCATGAGATGAAGGCAAAGTACGAAGGGAGTCCAACGAGCAGACCATGTGCGAAGGACATATTTCTCAAGATTCGGAGGAACAAGAACATTTACAGATGCCAAGTATTGGACAATTAAAAGTGCATAAAGTTTATATGAGATAGAGTGAGCAAGTCTCTAAAGGCCAAGAGGAGCAACTGCACCCAGTATAAATGTATCAAATAGTGCTGAATACAGTGTCAAAATGGACACCTTTGTGGTCTCTTAACACGTGACGAGGAGCTCGCAAACAAGGGCTATTCATTAGTTTTGAAGCTAAGAAAATGGTGTGCCTACATTCCCTGGAATGTTCTGAGACAGTGCAGACTGGCAAGGTCCGCCTTCCAACAGAAGACAGTGGCATGAGGCCTGCTGATGAGAGAGTGTAGACTAATTGGGAAAACAAGGAGAGAGCTGGTGTATCTCCAAGCACCTGGGTTTTGTTTCTATGTATGTGCTGCTAGCAAATCAAAGGTACAAGGTCGGATTTGGGTTGCCAAACAATTTGAAAAGCCTGCCATGCACGTTTACATACAATTTTGCAAAGAATTATTCTGCTTCCATATTCTCTGCTGTAATCTTTGTTATAAGTATTTAGAAGTAGGTCCGGGCGTGTCCTACAGAAAAGGGACCGTCAATGGGAGATTAATATTCATGCATTCTATATGTAGACATGTTCCCCATATCCAATCCCATTCCTTCGTGGGCTTTTGTAATATGCCACGTAGGATGACGTCATAGATGACACATCTAGCATCATATAAACTAAGTATAAAAAAAGACATTGTGATCCTGCATGAATCAATTTGATGTATGAGGATTTACCCTGCTTTCCTTCATTGAGATAAAAGCAGTATTTTACCATCTTCTTTGAGTCTGTCTGGTTAGTTGGTCTGAGACATTTTATTGGTAATTCCTTCTATCACAAAGACGCTTCAAGGTTCTAGAGTACAAAGGTATTGTGGAGCAGCTGAGAACATCTTTCTCATCATCTTTGAACCTACCATGGAATTTTGCTCTTCATCATTGCATTTTATGAAAGGCAACAAACCAAGACATGAAGATTTGTTTTGAAATCAGCCTGTTGATTTATTTTATTGTTCATCTATCACAAGCTTAATACCAGGAAGTGGTTTCTAAGCGCAGGATCAGGATTCAAACCTATGTTGCACCGTGTTGTCTTAATTCCAAGACAAATTAATTGCCCCTGAGCTATCCTTCCTCCCCAATCTTCTCCTAAGCCAGTCTTCAGTCCTTCCAGGTTGCCAGCACTGCAGACTGCACATTTTATGGACCATTTGTGATTTGTTTTTCTCTTTTTACCTTTTGACCTTTTTTAGTGAAAGGGTTTTAGGGCTGTTCATTCAAATTAACTTTGTTTGATGGCTTTAATTTCTATTTTTAGGGGAACAATACTAAGGGTATTTTAATTTTATAATTTTATTTTTTCCCATTTTCACCCCTGGCCATTCCAGTGGTAAGTAGTTATACCGTTCAACTTCTTTTGTATATTCTTTAGTTTGCATCTTAGCTTAGTTAAATTATGTGCACTGTTGTATAGTACCTTAATTTAACAGCACCTCTTTCAGAACTAAGCAATGAGCTCATACAACACTACTCTGCCTTAAGCCAAGGGTGCTGTAATGTAAAAGCAAGGAAAAATATCGAGGCTGAGTACCCCAAAAGGAAATACACCAAACACGGGCTTATAAAGATTCACAGATCTTTATTCTATAACTGTATAGTTTCACAAAGAAACAAAGTATCAGATAGCTATCTGGCCCTCAGTACCTCACAGCGAATACCAGCCCTTTTGTTGTGAGAAGTGAGAGGTACTGGACGTCTAAACATTTACATCTTTTATACGTTTCCAATCGTAATGTCCAGCCCCTCTGCAGGTTAATAATTCTCGGTTTAGGGTTCGTGCCGAGTTCACTTCTAATTAGTCCAACTATATGCATGTGGATTATTTCCAGTTTGTACATCAACAAGTCACAATGGCAACAGTGTATCTTCGGATTTAACATTAAGCCCAAGTACATGTCCTATACAATGTAGTTCAACAAGTGTCCACGTTGTATTTGATGTATGTATGTTCGCGGATCGGACTTGTTGGCGCGGGTAATCCTCTGTCTACAGGTCAAACGTAGGACAAGGTCTCATTACACGACCCAAACATTTGGCCAATGGCCAGTTTAGACATTAAATTATGTGCGAAGGTCAGGACGGCTAGGTTACAAGGGGAAACACTATCCACCATTTTAGAACACAGAATTGCTTTGAAGTGAGAATCAAAATGGCGGATGGACCTAAAATGGCAGCTAAGTCGATCTAAGATCGGAACTTTGCAACGCGGATTTCTTCGGAGAGCGACTGGGTTTAGGGCAATCTATACAATAAAGGAGGCACAATATGATATCCTGTTTAACAGTAAGGGATCTTTTCCTGTTTTTGTCTGTGAGCCGTTGGGTATGATTTGTGAATCATGCCTCCAAACACTTTCTCATTAATGCTTCTAGTTTGTACATCACACTCTGTTCCCCCAATTGTAGGGTTTGTTTTAGAGATTCATTTATATAATTGGAAGCGTCACATTCTTTACTTAATAATTATAATCGAAATGTTATAGTTTTCTACTAACTACAGATGGATTTAAAGATGTATTCACTCTCTTCTGAAGTTTGTTCTACAAAAAGCACCCCTGATTCCCCCATCTGTGCAGGTAGTTCCATGGTTCCCTGTGAACTGAGGAGATTCTTATGCATCCCCCTTGTTTGTTGGCACTGAATCATTTGTTTTCTCCTATTCTGGTTGTCATGATGACACCCCTCTAATGGAGGATGCTCCACGCTCTCAGCTGGAATTTATTCTATGGATCCAATCCTTTCCTCCAAGGCAGGTCCATGGCTCCACCTCCGCTACTGGAGGTGGTTCCATGGATCTGCCACCCTTTCTGTCAATTAACTTTCTTGAATTTATCTTTCTTCAGTTACATATTTTCTCTCACTTAAAAGCCACTTTCCTGCTGGACTCTGACTACTGATGAATGGTCTATTGTGGATGGTTCTTACCCCAGTGACTTCCATTCTGTCTCTGCAGATGGTGTGTGGGGAGTGTGATCAGATTGATGTTCTCCTTCATAAACTGGTTTGCTGTGTCTTCTTAGGGCCCATTGAGCATGTGCAATCTCTGGCTTCCGTCCATTTCTGTACCTCAGCAGCCACTGATGGAAGGAAGAGAAGAGAAGTAGGTTCCATGATCCATCACTGGATGTGGACAGCCGCGTTTGGTGAACAGTCCTTCCTAAAGAGATAATTAAGAACAAGTATAAACAACACTTCTGGGAGGCCAGAAAAGGTTTTGTTACACTGGCCATTCATCACGTGGATTAACTGATTCATGGACAATTGAGTTTATGGAACACCAAGGGATAGGATCATGCAAAAAAGAGGAGGTTTATGGATAGAGTAAGGATGCATATGTAGAGATTATAAGCAACTTACAAAGCATATTGAGGGTAAGTAGGGATCATACTGCATCAAAGAGGATGGGTCATATGGTACAGTGTAGGTAGGATGCAGCTCTACAGCATGGGTGGAGGATAGATCACATAGAATGGAAAGGAGAGTTAAGCAGCATGGAGTGATGAAGGAGGCTTGCTGAAATGAAGCACAGAGGTCAAACAACATGGTGGGTGTTGGTGGAAGTACATAACGGACTGTTGAGGGAGTGCTAAAGGAAGGAGGAATTTTGTACCGTATAAAAATGGTGTGGCTCACAGTGAATGAAGATGGGTTCAAACATTAGATCACATCTATCCCCAATAATCTCTAACCTTCACATTACACTTCAAGTCATCCAGTACAAAATGTTAGGCTGAGTTTGCAGATGTCATCAAAGTTTACAAACGAGACGTCGCTAACTTTACTTTAGTAACATTCATAAATTAATGGGGTTGAGTTATTTAAAAGTGAATGAATTGGAGACAACGGTTACATTACTTGGCTCATGTCAAAATTTCCAATCAAGCAAGGATTACCTTATCCTAAAACCTGGTAAAAAGACATGACTAAAGTAGGAATTCATGAAATGGTCCTCTATTGTAATCTATGCTTAACACCACATGATTGCCACATTGTAAAAAGATGCACACGTTACAATGGATCATGCTATAATAAGTGCATGCTTAGCAAAAAAAAAAGAACTCAGGGAAATGCCAGAGGGTTCAACATTCTTAGCAGGCAAAGAGGTTTGGTCTGGAGGGTTGCCCAGAGCGATGTCAGAGGTTCAAGATTAATTGTAAACCTTCCAGCCGTCACCTCTTGTGTTTTACTTTAGTCACCCTGAGTGGGACAGGTATGCCCAGATTTGGTTCCCGTGCCTGCTGGGCCTAGAGACTCAAGCTACTCCTCGTGGATGACGCCCAATGAGGCCAAAACATGTATGGGGATACTTGTGGTCTCGTGCAGAAGGGATGTGATTTAGCAGTTCGGGCTGGACTTCCCCCTTTGGGGTGGGGCCAAGCCTAATTTGCATACAGTCTTTCCCCTTTCTTTAATGGCTTGGTGGGTGAAGAACAATGGTCTGGAGGGTTGCCCAGAGCGTTGTCAGAGGTTTAAGATTCATTCTAAACCTTCCAGCCATAACCTGTTGTGTTTTGCTTTAGTCACCCCGAGTGGGACGGGTATTCCCAGATGTGGGTTCGTGCCTGCTGGGCCTAGAGACCCAAGCTACTCCTCATTGATGATGCCCAATGAGACCAAAACATGTCTGGGGATACTTGTGGTCTCGTGCAGAAGGGATGTGACCTAGCAGTTAGGGCTGCACTGCCTCCTTTGGGGTGGGACCAAACCTTATTTGCATATGGTCTTTCCTCTTTCTGAAATTGCTTTGTAGCCGAATAACTGCGTGCTTAGAAAAGAAAAAGAACTTGGGGAAATGCCAGAAGGTTCAAAATGCTTGGCAGGTAAAGAATGATGGTCTGGGGGGGTTGCCCGGAGGGATGTCAGAGGTTTAAAATTAATTCTAAATCTTCAAGCCATGACCTCTTGTTTTTTGCCAGAGGGTTCATAAGGCACCAATCCAGCTTGACAGGGCACTGAGAAAAAGTGTTTTTTGTCTCAACCGCAATGGGAGAGCACTGTTGTCTCCCCATGGAAGATCACATGAACTTAATTAGACTGTGTTTGACCTTTAAATGTATTATTTGGATGCCTCTAGCCATGAGGCAGACCATTCCTTTCAACAGGCCAAGATATGCCTTACATTTAGAAGGCTGTAGGCCATTGAATGTCCCCAGGACTAGGTATGAGTGGAGGTTTTCTGAGATAACGCAGAGACATGAAAAGATAGCAGTAAGTGTGGGAAACAAATCACCCTTATTTGTGGAGAGTTGGCTCTAGATTTATGGATAGTGTGGCACCTTATATATTATGCCTCTACCCTGTCCTATACCCCGACCACTTGGCCAGTCCTCTCCTCGTACACACCTATTCCCCTCTCTGAACTCCTCAAACTCCTAGCGCTAAGCTGGCCCTCAGCCTCCCCTGGAGAACCCTGACATGTTGCACTTCTTTAAAATAAGCAAACTACAACGTCTGCTGGCAACATTGCTCGGGCCATTATTAACAAGTCTCTCTCATCTGGTATATTCTTGGAGACTTTCTAAATCTCCCATGTCATCCCCTTCTCAAAAAGCCATCTCTCAACCCCCTCCTTCCTTCAAACTACCGACCTATCTCTAACACCCACTACATTGCTAAACTGCTAGACTGCACTGCTTACAAGTAACTCAGTCTATTTACAGGAGCCAAAAGGCTCCTCGACCAAGCCCAATTGAGCTTTAGACCCCTTTAAAAAACCAAATCCTCTTGTGTCCATCTGGGATGATCTAAAAAGAACAGCTGACTTGGAAGGATGCGCTTCACTCATCCTCCTCGATCTATCTGCTGCTTTTAAAACAATTGACCACCAATTCTCATGGACAGGCTTTACACACTAGGTATCAGAGAGTCTGCTCTAAAATGGATCTCGTCATTCCTCGCCGCCCCTCACCCTGTCCCGATAGGGGTCCCCCAGGGAGCCTCCCTGTCACCCCTTCTCTTCAATCTCTACCTCAGCCAACTGCCGGCACTCATCACTCTCACAACCTTTCATGCAATAACTATGCAGATGACACCCAGATGATTTTCAAGGTCGCCAAAACACCAACATCCCCCCGACCCGACCTCTCCTCCTGCCTCACTGCATTCGACCACTGGATGACAGCCAACCACCTTTTCCTCAACCCTGGCAAAACTGAAATCCTACTATGCGGCAAAACTGCTCTCATCCTCCAATCGATACCCTGGCCACTTGCCCTAGGAGCCCCACATGCAGCTTCCACTTCTGTTAAAAATCTCGGATGCACAATGGAATTGAAGCTATCACTCTCCCAACACATCAACTCTGTTTTCAGAACTTGCCACTTCTACTTATGCATCCTAAGGCGAATCTTCCTTTATCGCTCCTACCCTAATAATCTCTCTGCAACACTTCATTCTCTCCCGTTTAGACTATGCTAACGCCCTCTATCTAGGCGTCCCGGCACATCAGCTCAGGAAACACCTACAGATCCAAAATCCTGCAGCCAGACTCCTGGCCCTCTCACCCAGAGAACATATCACTCTCGTCCTCAGAATACTACACTGGCTCCCTATCAGCCGACGTACCAACTTCAAACTCATGTGCATCACACACTGAGCCCTCATAATACTGGACCAGAGTTCCTCCAAGATAACTCGCTACCAACTTACCAGATCCCTCTGATCAGGCTTAGCACTCCTTCTTGTATTCCCTCCTCCCACAACTCCACCAGAATGGGAGGATCCATCTTCTCTTTCCAAGTCCCCTCCATTTGGAACTCCTTCCACCACACATCTGCTTCAACAAAGACTACTCCTTCAGAAAAGACCTCAAAACGTTGCTATTTCATGCAGCATCCTGAAACATGTAGTGGAAGGGAGTCCCTCCCCCATCTCCATCATGACAGCATCATTCATCCAGCCACAGCTGCGTCCCTCTTCAAATTGTTTGCTCTGCCAGTTGTAGCATAACACAGATCAGCCCAACCATCTCCATCCCCCTAGCAACGCCTTTGCAAAACTTCACCCAGGCACATGATCTGACACCTCCAGGCAGCGCCGGCTGTAATTGCGGAAGCCCGCCCTCGCAAACTGGCAACCACAGACCACTATCCACACAACTCAGAGTCATTCACCGACTACGGACATGTCCGCAAGACATTTTGTCCAGGTAAGAACTAATGCTATGCCCAATCAGTAACATGGTCACGCTCTACTAGGTGGAAGCTGGCTGTAATCGCGGCGGCCCTGCCTAGGGACACCACATTCCTCTAAATACACCGTGCATATCAACCATCTACCGTCTATAAACAATAGGCCCACAAGAAAAATAGACGTATAAACAAACCCACTGCTATCGCACACACTCCTGGCCTCCTCAGCACCCTTCCACATGCCAACCTCTTAGGAGGCTCACTGTAGTACAGCCAGCCTAACTGCTTACCTCAGCCTAAGCTCACACGCTTCTACTGTATAATATTGCCAGAGAATTGCAACAAAAAATAAGCGGTTAGCCTCGACATTGCATCTAGAAGACAGTAAGACGAACCGGTCTATCACACCTAGAGGATGCATTATGATAGCTTGTTCATGGCGCCTTGAAGAACAATTATGGCGATCCGGCCAGTGGGCCTAGAGTACTCCCTCACATGAACAACCTGACCAAACGGTGGCGCCAATAACAAAGCTCCATCCGAGCCTCAAGTTACATGTAAACGCACCATTTTGGTGCCATAGGCATGGCTAACGACACACACGCACCAGAATGCAGTGACGATCTACGACAAATTCGGTCTAGCTGGGAACATAACGCTCTCGCCTCCTTACACCAGACAAAGCCTCAACACCTCTGCCATTAGAATACAGTGACCACCTATGACAAAATTCGGTCCAGCTGCATACATAACGATCTCGCCTCCTTACACCACATGAAGCCTCAACACCTCTGCCATTAGAATACAGTGACCACCTATGACAAAATTTGGTCCAGCCGGACACATTAAGAGTCTCCTGCACTCACACACTCTCCTGAGCTCCCTCTGCACCTGTCCACATGACTGAACCCTTGGGGTCGCATACTGGAGCCCAGCTAGCCCACCTAATTATTTATCTTGGCCAAAATGCACACACGCATGCTAAGCCTTTATGAGAATTTTCCCATACCTTGGACTGTGGTCCCTGAGGGCGTTTCCACCGCAAGCCCATGAAATACTTATTTTCTAAGCACCCTATACAGATCTACATTTTCTTTGTTAATTTAGGAACATAAAATGCATTATTTATAGCTTGGTTTGCTAATACAATTACAAGGTTTTGTGTGTTTATTGAAGTGGGGCAGAAACAAGTGCAATTTGGTATAATTTTATAACCAGTTTACATATTTCTCTCTCTCTGTATACACTGTGGCAGACCAGAAGAAGGAGTTGACGCACTGATGATATTTTTAAGACTTTTTATTAAATAATAATACGAAAAGACGCAACTCTCACTATCGCTATGGGAATATTCCCTGCCTAACCAAACAAAACTAAGGGTGCTTGTGCGTCATCTAAGTCCAAAGAAAATGTCCTCCGTACAAAACCTAATTGCTTTGTCGTCTCACCTCCCTAGCCTCAAAGGGGGTTGGCTCACCTTTGGGGAGAAGGGATGAATACCCGAGATTCATCACAAACCCCTCCATTAAGTGTGTTGCTTTCCCTTTGGTTTTAAGGGGAATAGACTTAGGAAGTTCACATTTCCTTGTTCTTTTCCTTTTCTGTGTTGCATCCTAAAACAAAAGGGTTGCAAGTCCAGAAACCATCTCATGATCCGAGCATTGAAGTCTTTTCTGAGGCTCTTCCATGTCAATGGGGAGTGGTCCGTTACTAGTCTGAATTTGTTTCCAGTTAGGTAGTAAAGGAGATGTACCACTGGCCATTTTATGGCCAGTGCCTCGAGTTCCACAGTGGCATATGGCCATTCTCGAGGGAAGAGTTTCCTGCTAGTATACAGTATGGGATGTTCAAGGTCATCATGTTCTTGAGATAGCACCATCTCCAAACATCTGTCGGTAGGATGAACTCCTTTTTAAAATCTGACATCTTGAGTATTGGTTTACGACATAGGAAATGTTTCAAGCACTCAAAACAGTATTGGTCTTGTTTTGCCCAGCTTAGTTTTTGGGGTTGTGAGTTTTTCAACTTGTCGGTAAGATTAGCCGCCAGGGTAGAATAATTGGGGATAAACCTGTGGTAGTATCTGGTTCAAAGATCTCTTTTACACTTAGGCGTTGGAATTTGCTGCAACACCTTTACTTTTCGGCTTGGGGTTGTAAAAGTCTGTTCGCAACACAATACCCCAGATACTTGACAGCCGCTTGGGCCAAATGACATTTTATTGGGTTTACTTTAACCCTGCTTTTCTGAGAGCAGAAGCGATAGTAAAAAGGTGTTGTTTCGGCTCTGGCCAGGTCTTGCTGTGTACAACAATATTGTTCAAATAGGCCCCACAAAACCCTGCGAAGGGACTCAGGAGTTTGTCTCCAGTCTTTGGAATGTGGCAGGAGCTCTGTGCAGGCCAAAGGTAGCTACCTTGAACTGGAATAAGCTTTGGGGTGTAGAAAAGGCAATCTTTTCCCTATTCCCTGGATTCAGAGGCACCTGCCAACAGCCCTTCCTTAAATCAAGTGTGGCGATGTATTTGGCGGTATCTAGTTTTAGAATCAGCTCATCAATTCTGGGCATGGGATAGTTATCGAAGCTGAAAATCGAATTCAGCTTCCCAGAGTCAATGAAAAGCACCCCGATTTGTCTGGCTTCGCTACCAGTACAATGGGGAAGACCAGTGACTTTCACTGGGCTCAATGATATCAGCATTGAACATCTCCTCTAGTACCTTCTCAATTAGTTTCCTGCTGGCCTTGGGGATTATATAGGGCTTCAGATTTACAGTCTGCTCTGCTGGTGTTAGAATAAAATGAAAGAAATTAGTTACTCTACCCGGTTGTTCAGAAAAGACTTCAGGGAATTGTCTCAGCAAATCACTATGGTTTTACTGTTGGGAAAGGGGTAAAGATTTGGGGGTGGGGGAATAGTTCAGGGGCAACACATTTGTCTTGGCTGCAAGATAACACAGCATAACACAGGTTCGAATCCCAATCCCGTGCTTAGACACCAATCTCTGATATTAAACGCTTTATAAAAGAACAATTATAATTATAATGAGTTGGTTCTCTATATCTGACTCAGTAAGGAGGGTGACCATGGTCACAGTGGTTTCTTCGGTGAAGTCTACCTTCCACTCTTTCGATAGATTTATGTTGTATATTTGTGTTTTCTGACATCTGTCAGGTTGGGATATCACATAATTTAAAGGGCCTTTTTTTTCTTAGGATTTTGTAAGGCCCATACCACTTTGAAATCATCTTGTTCTCTGAGGTGGGAAGGAGAACCAAGACTGATTGACCTATGGAAAAGATCTTGCTACAGCCTGTTTATCCTAGACTGCCTTTTGGTCTTCCTGAGCTTGGCCTAGATGGGTTCCATGTAATAATGTCGCCACAAAAATCTCGACATGCAAAAATATCGCCGAAAAACGGCAGTTTTTTGTGGCGACATTATTGCATGGAACATGCGGGGGACACCCCCGCAACCCCCAAACTTTTTTTTAAACATTTTTCTTGCCCCTGTCCCCATATATATGGTCACCCATATAATATCGCTGCAACCTTTTCCCATCGATATTATTTACGGCGACCATATATATATGGGGATAATATTACCTGATACCCCTAGATGTTGGTTGACTATTTCTCTCACAGCAGACATGTGAGCCTTAAGCTTTTATGTGGTTTGAGAAATTGGTAATGTGGCCTCCTCCCTTTCCCCCAGGTTTCTATAACATGTTCAATACATCCTGAGGTTTTCTCCCATAGAGTAACTCGAAAGGGGAGTAGCAAAAGAGTGGTGGGCAAAAAGAGTCCAAGGAATCATAACCTCCCAATTTCTTTCATTTGTCTCTACCAGTTTGTGCAGGATCCTCTTTAAGTTTTGGTTGGAACTTTACACAAACCCATCAGTCTTTGGATGGTACACCGATGTGTGTAGTGTTTTAATGTGGAGGAGTTCTTTAACCTCCTGCATGATACAGGGCATCAAAGTGGTACCTTTATCTCTAAGGATTTCCTTGGCGAATCCTACTTGAGAAAAGAAAGGTAACAGGTGCTTTAGGATATGCTGACTGGTGTTGCTTCTAAGGGGAAGGCCTCTGGAAATAGAGTGGCATAATCTACAATCATCAGGATATACACGTATTGCCAAGCGTAGATGTTTGTGGTGACCCACTATATCCATAGCTATTCGGGAAAAAGGTACCTCAATGATTGATAGAGGTTGTAAAGGGGCTTGTGGGACCTGAGTAGCTGCAGTCTTCTGACAGATGTCACAAGTCGAGACATAATTCTTCAAATCGGCAAACACTCTGGGCCAACAAAACCTATGGGTCACTTGGCTCTGAGTCTTACCAACTCTTTGATAAGATGGGAGTGGGCTAGCTCAAGCACTATCCTTCTATGGCTCTGCGGAACCACTAACTGAGATCTGGGAAAACCATCTCTCCCGAGGTCTCCTCTGTACAGTAATCCTTTCTTTAGGAAAATAAATGGTCTAGCTTGGCTGCGTCCATTTACTTCCATCATCACCCTGCCAATGACTTGTGTGAGGGTGGGACTATTCCTCTGGACAAAGGCAAGGTCGGGTATTGGTGTAATGTTCTCAGTCTCCTCTCAGGCGATCTCTTCTCTGGGGAGATCAGCCTCTCCAAAACCATGTGAACCTCTTTCAGTCTCCCATAGGGTTTCTACCTCTTTGGTCTGCTCTAAAAATGTCTTGGGCTATCTTCTACCCCTCTTTAACCATATAAATGTGATTCCTGAGGTTGTGTATTAGGACTTTAGGTTTGCCTAATAAATCAGGGTATATAAACCCAGCCATGACATTGGGGCTATATCGCCATGCAAGTCCTGATTTTGAGGCCAACCTGAAGATTAAGCCCTGTAGGTACTAACTGTATTTCATTAGAGGGGATAGAACTTCTTTGCTACTTTGTAGATCAAAACCCTCTGACTGGCTGGTAGGTACGGTGGGGTTTCGGGCTCCATGGTACAATCCATGGTACAATTTAGTAAACAGTATGAGTCCCAAACTTCTATCCATTGGTCTGCATCCCACATATCACACCTTAAGATTGAGTCTGACGGATTGAGGACATTTTTAAGAGTTTTTATGAAATAATAATGGAGAAAATACCCCACTCTCCGTATTTCTACGGGGATATTCCCTGTCTACACTAAACATCTTTCGTTAAAGTCCAAAGAAAATGTCCTCTGTCCAAAACCCACTTTTAACTGGCCCTACCACTATAACTAATAACTAAACAACACCAGAATGTTCAGCTTCTGGTAACTTCCCTTAAGTCAGACCGCTCAGCTTCTTCTCAGGGTTATTCCAAGAAAACAAACAACGCTCTTGTAGTTCTGAAAAGTTAATAAAAGTCAATAAGGAAGGTTTCTCAAGTTTCCTTGATTGTCTCTTATAAGATTCTGCAGCTCTTGATATAGGTTAACAGGATTAACCGCTTCTTGTCTCCTCTTTACACCGTGGTTGGTGCTAATTTTTCAATCTTCTCTTCCTACCTACAACTCCTCTAGATTCTTTAAGTTTCACACTGTTTCACACTGTTGCGTCCTGGGCCCTTTTTAGTCGATTGACACACCAAAATTTGTGGCCTCTCCAAAGGCTTACACTTTGAGTTTCTCAGGCTCTCAATGTCTTTCATAGAACACTGCCAGTGTTCGTCAAATCTTATATGCAGCAACTTTCTTGGCCATTTCCAAGACATTTATTTTCAGGTTTCAGAAGTTCCCATAATCAGTATTATAACATGTTTCATATAGTGCAGTAGGCCGAATTTCCTCCCTCTTTCCTAAACCACCCGGCTACCTTCTCTTGAGTTGCGCTGGTACGCAGGGCTTGGCGCCAGGATATGGCAGCTTTGCCTTCTTCCGTTCTCTGCTTTCTGAAGCCGATCGCCAACTTGCTCTTGGCATTGGCTCGCTACGGAAGGCTCTGCAGCAGTCGACAGATGGGACTTTTATTTCTCTAAGTTCGATTGGTCTCAAGTGTTGTTTAGCGGGCCCCAGGCCCATCACAGCTTCATCATGATCACACCACCAACCGGGGCGGTCTCTGTAACTCCGTCCCTGCAGCAGTTGCTCCAATGATCACTACACCAAGCTTCTGGTGTTCTCCTCAGGGCCTCTCTCACTCTCACCTACTGCTGACTGCGCAGCGCCAGTTCTGCCCCTCAAGGACGTCCCCACGTCAGAGGTCCTCGCCTGAGTAAGATTCAAAGTTTCTCTTGGGGTTTTTGTACATCATCCGAAATAATCGAGTTATATCTTTCGTCTTTGATTGGGAAGTTCAGGCGAAATCCAGCCTTACTTGAAACCAAAGAGATTGAGGCAATGTAACACTTTGGTGAATTCCGAACAGATGTATTCAGGGCAGAAGTAACAATAGTTTTTCCAAGTACCATGTAGCTCAGATACTATTCTCTGGACCGGGAATTTCTTAGCAGAACGGGAGTCCTTATCCTCAAAAGAGGAGTCATTCCCAGTGAGGTCCCGCTTGCGCAGACTCCTCGGGAGGGTCTTGCTTAGCAGGCTCACCTCCCTTGCCTCAAAGGGGGCGGCTTCCCCTGGGGTGAAGGGACGAATACCAGAGACTTTTCACAACACAGATATATATATATATATATATATATATATATATATATATATATATATATATATATATATATATATATATATATATATGCATATATATGTAGGAAAATCCATTTGGGTCAAGTCACCCATTCCAAAGCGCCCCTAGCAGCCACTGCTGGAAGTTCACCACCAGTCCTGAGCCACAACAGCAAGGCATTGTGGTATGCAAATTAGCCCAAATGCAAACCTTTTCTGCAGGAAATTGTCTTTGTCTAAGAGGGCATTGCTATTTTATACATAGCTCAATCGACCCAAAGAGACCCACAATGACTTGCTGTTGTTGCTCAGAACTGCAGGTGAACTTCCAGGGATGTGCGCTGTGGTGTGTGTGCCTTGACCCAAATGGATTTTCTTACTTTCACATTTCAGGTGAAAGTTTTTTTTTTCAAACCTTTTTAAACCCACCATAACTTTCTTGGTGTTACATATATATATAAGGTTAAGGTGAAACTGTTTACATAAACTTTTTCCAAAAGCCTAATGCTAACAACTTTTGATTTACTGGATGGATTTAGATGAAATTCCCAAAGAAATGTTTGTACAGTGGCCCTAAATGAACATTTTGGGGGAAATTTGGTAAAAGGTGGAAATGTTATTAAGACAACAAAAAAGACTATTTTTGGAATAGTCCCATTCATTTTCCCATAAAGGAAAAAGTGATTTGATTGAATACCCTTACCACGAAAACTGCTGGAAGGATTCCCAGCATATAGGAAACGAGTTGCGCACAAAGTGTTGCAGATGTGCCTTTTGTTGGTTTGGTGTACATCCATCCATAGTTTAAAAAGAAATTCGTCTCACAAACAACTTTTAGGAATATCCCATCATCCTTTGGGCAGAGAGGCTTTCAGAAATGAGCAGCCGCCATAAAGGAAGCTGAAAAATAGAAGTGCTCAAAGTGACATTTGAGGTGCTAAAGGGATAGATTGATATCAGTGTACAAGTGGGGAGGTCGAATAATGTTAATGTTAATGTTAAAGGACATTTGTACCGTGCACTATGACCACCGTAGTGGTCCCTTGGCGCTCTGGCAGTTCTGAAAGAGGAGGGGAGGTTGAGTTAGTGGGAGGAAGCAGGAAAAGTGCAAGAGAGCAGTGATGTGCTGTTGGCGGCCTCAGCACGGTAGGTCCGTTGGCTGGGCCTGGGGTGTTTGCGGCCGGTAGTCGTCGTGTACTGTTGTGCAAGGCTATGTGTGTTTTTGTTTTGTTGTTCCAATGTAGTGAAGTTTGTGCGGTTTGTTGTGCTGTAGGTTTTGGTTGTGTTTGGTTTGGAGTTTGAGAGGTGTATGCAGAAAGGGAAATTGTTAGTAGGGTTGGTTAGTTTGCGTCTCTATCCTGAATTGAAGCGTAGTCTCCCCTGTTGCGGCTCTGTCCTGATCTGGGTCTGACTGGCATACAGGTTCCATACTCCTCTAGTCCCCGCCTCTAACATGCTCTCTGATAGCTCCCCTTATCCTCCATTTAGACTCTAGTGGGCAGTGCATCTTCCAATGACATGCTAACATTCACAATTCCATCTAGATGCGACGCAGGCTAGTGTTCACAATTCTATTTAAGTGTGGACATGCAAGTATTGACGGTTCTATCTAAGTGCAGACATGCTAACTTCACAAATCTATCCATACGCGACGTAGGCTAATGTTCGCAGTTCTATCTAAGTGTGGACATGCTAGTATTCACAGTTCTATCTAAGTGTGGACATGCTAACATTCACAATTCCATCTAGATGCGACGCAGGCTAATGTTCCCAGTTCTATCTAAGTGTGGACATGCTAACATTCACAATTCCATCTAGATGCGACGCAGGCTAATGTTCCCAGTTCTATCTAAGTGTGGACATGCTAACATTCACAATTCCATCTAGATGCGACGCAGGCGAGTGTTCCCAGTTCTGTCTAAGTGTGGACATGCTAACATTCACAATTCTATCTAAGTGTGAAGATGCTAATATTCACAAATCTATCCAGATGCGACATAGGCTAATGTTCACAGTTCTATCTAAGTGTGGACATGCTAGTATTCACAGTTCTATCTAAGTGTGGACATGCTAACATTCACAATTCCATCTAGACGCGACGCAGGCTAATGTTCAGAGTTCTATCTAAGTGTGGACTTGCTAGTATTCACAATTCCATCTAGATGCGACGCAGGCTAATGTTCCCAGTTCTGTCTAAGTGTGGACATGCTACCATTCACAGTTCTATCTAAGTGTGAAGATGCTAATATTCACAATTCCATCTAGATGCTATGCAGGCTAATGTTCCCAGTTCTATCTAAGTGTGGACATACTAGTATTCCCAGTTCTATCTAAGTGTGGACATGCTAGTATTCACAGTTCTAAGTGTGGACATGCTAGTATTCACAATTCCATCTAGATGCGACGCAGGCTAATGTTCACAATTCTATCTAAGTGTGGACATGCTAGTATTTACAGTTCTATCTAAGTGTGGACATGCTAGTATTCACAATTCCATCTAGATGCGACGTAGGCTAATGTTCCCAGTTCTGTCTAAGTGTGGACATGCTAATATTATGGCACTCTATATTATTGGGAAGTAAGATAGAGTGGCAGGGGTTTTCTGGAGTAGAGTGATTGCTCTACTCCCCACCCATGTCACACTCACGGTTTTTGTTGGTGTCTGTTGGCTGCTGGCTTCCTTGGCGTCCCCTGCGGACACCTGAAGACACATCTTGGGATCGTCCTTTGCCTCGGGGCTGCCGGGCAGAGGGCTGCCCTGGGTGTCCTAGATGTGGGGTATGTGGATCAATCCGGGTGGAGTGGGCGTGTTGGGAGGCGGGCACAGAGAGACCAGGAAGCGGGTGGGCGGGGGCGAGAGGGACCACGCGCCAAGTGCGCTACAGTGTTTTTAAGCACCTTTAAAAATAATGTGGCATTTTGGGGAGGTGGGGGTCGGGAGACTCCTTACCTTTGGCCTGGGCACGCTGGAAATGACGCGGGCGCCTACAGCAGGCCCTCACTATGGCCTCTGTTTCCATTTTTTTTTATTAATGAAAACGGACCAATCGGGACAAGGAGAGGTGGGCACAGGGAGACCAGGAAGCGGGTGGGCGGGGGGAGAGGGACCACGCGCCGAGTGCGCTACGGTGTTTTTAAGCACCTTTAAAAATAATGTGGCATTTTGGGGAGGTGGGGGTTGGGAGACTCCTTAACTTTGGCCTGGGCACGCTGGAAAATAAGGGCATATGTGCAGTGGGGGAGTTAGGACTGTGCTAGGGAGCACATTTGGATAAAATCTTTTGAGGAAAACTTGTGGAAATCTCACAGCAGCAATGGACTAGGCAGCAGCCAATGGAAGGCTAGTTTGGAGGTGCACTTCTGTTCCTATGGTAACGGGGCGAATATGAGAACAGAAATAGTTGAAATTAGAGAAAAAAATGTTTTGCACTGAATTATGTTAGACTTTTTTTCTGTTAGATTAGGTTCAAATTTCCAATTTGGATTGGATTAAAAAATGATGTTTTTTTAAATACGTATTGCCACGGGAATGTTGCGTGAATAGGAAATCTCGAGGCAACAATGGACAAGATGACAGCCAATGTGATGTGGAGTTTGGAGTAGCACCCCCGTTCCTGTGTTAAACGGGCGAGTAACAGGAAAAAAATGCTTTAAAATCCAGGAAACTGTTCCTTTTCACTGTAATTACATTGGTAATGTATATTTGTGGTTGAGTAGGGGCGATTTGGAATTTGGGCTTGATTCAAAAGTGTTTAAGAATGATGTATTGACGTGGAAATTGCTTTAGGGATATCGAGTGAGATTCCCATAAGAATGAAAGTAAATGCATGTTTTGACATTGTTAGCCAATTGTGTGTCAAATACCTCAGAAAGAGGTTCATTGTGCAACCAATGAAAAGTTGTGGTGGGTACATATGGTATTGTATGGTATGGTATGGTTTGGAAAAGTACTTATTAAGTGCAAACATACACCTTGCAAAGGCATCATGGTGCTGAACAAGTGGGTCCAGAATGACCATGCCCCAAAACAGACAGAAGCATCCCCCCCCGACCACCAGCGAAACCCTATGCCTTAAATCAAAGTGATTTTCATTGGGCTGCGGCACCGTGGGAAAACCATTCCACATATGGGTTGCTTGCACTGAGTATGACCGCCCCCACACTTTCCCAGTCTGAACTTAGGGACAGACAGCAGATTAGCTGAAGCCGAGTGTAACCTTTTCTCAGGAACGTAACAAGCCAGTTTGTCACCAATAAAGACAGGGATCTTTACCATCAGAGCTCTGTGGATAATACAGAGCGCCTTGCTTTTTATTCGTTCCTCCACAGGAAGCCAAAGTAAACCTTGTATAGCAGGGTTTATGTGATCTCTCCTTCCAAACTTTAAAACAACCCTTGGTGCTGCATTTTGAATTTTCTGAAGATGGCTTAACACAGCTTTAGGCAGCCCCAGACATATAGCATTGCAGAAATCAAGTCTCATTGGACTTTGTGTGGAAAAGCAAAGAAGTCCAAAAGCTTGTTTAAGGACCGGCAGTGGAAGAAACAGGAACTGGAGACCTGAGAGATTTGACTATCTAAAGACATTGAGGAGTCAAGCCATACCCCAAGTTTCTTAACCTATGATAGTGGAACGGGACAATTACCAAGTGACGAGGGCCAAAATTGAGTCATCCTTGCTCCTGCCACCTGTTCCTGATGATAAACACATCCTGGGCTAACCAAATAGGCAGAATAGATTAACATTCTGTTTTTTTGGACATTGAATGTGAGTGTCATGAGGCCTACCTCCAAGGAGCCAGGTCCGACCCAGCAACCCCAGAGGCAGGCATCATTCCCCCCAGGGAAGTGCCAGCGGGCCCAAGCTGGGGCCCTTTGGACACAGTCCTGGCGCCTTAGGCGCCAGGCTCATTTTGGACCCCTGTCCTGGCGCCTTAGGTGCCAGGCTCATAAAGCTAGACATGTGTTCAAGTGTTTTAATGTGCACTTACCTGATGCAGACCATACTGCTACATCCAGGCCCTCTTGAGGCCTGAATGGAACTACTTTACCTGTGGGACTACTTTCCCCTGGGTGAGGTCGGGGAAGGATACATACCTGGAACTTCTTCCAAAGCTATTTAAACCACGCCCGATCAGCAACTCAAGCTTCGCGTTGTTCTGCTCCTCGCAGCTGGACGCTCACCGTGTCAGCTCCTGCATTTGGACTTCAGCCACGCCTGTCAGCATCCTGGGTCGCCTGAAAAGGGAGATAAGAGAGAATTGGAGAGAAAGAAGACCTTACCTGCTAAAGCTGCATCACGGAGACATCACACCGACGATCCTGAAAGGGAAGACATCATTTTAAAAGCATTTCGCTTCGATCGCTGCAGCGCTGCATTTCACTTACCTTTCCTGGGCTCCTCCATCTTCAGCAGCGATCATCCGGATCCACACCAAATTCCCAGAGCCTAGAGAGAAAAGACAAGAAAACAAGGTGAGAGAAGGAAGGGAATTAGGAAAAGCTCAGTTTCCTTCTAAGACTTACCTGTTGGGTCATTCCCATTTCATTTCGGGTCCTGCCGCTTCCTGGCATTCCGGACCCCGGCCCCAATGGGGAAAAAAGACAAAGACATTGAATGAGCGAATGCAAAGACATTACCTGAACGCTCATCCGGAACTTACACTTCGGGTCGGCGCCATATCTCCGGCATTCCGAACCCCAGCCTCTAAGGGGAAAAAGATATAAGCATTAGCGCTTGCTGCAATAAGACAATGAACATTATTATTAAG
The DNA here is from genome assembly GCF_040938575.1 of Ambystoma mexicanum. Classification (NCBI taxonomy): domain Eukaryota; kingdom Metazoa; phylum Chordata; class Amphibia; order Caudata; family Ambystomatidae; genus Ambystoma; species Ambystoma mexicanum. The sequence continues at coordinate 411,763,007 of NC_090929.1, forward strand.
CTTGAACTTTTGAACTTGCAACAGAACTCTTACAGCGCCTCACCTGAATAGTCAAGCTTATTTTGAACTCCCATCAAACCTCAACCCAGTGAAGTAACTGGGTTTCAACGCGCCCCTGCATCAGAAGCAGGATGGAGAACTCATCCTTCCAGACCCTAAGGTGAGACTTCACGGGGAATCGTGGAAGGGTATCGAGGAGGGTTGGAAGGGAGTGGGAGGCTTGAGCATTATTCCGTCAGCAGGTAATACTCCCTTTTCACGCACAGGGGAATATTCCTGCGAGCCAGAAAAGCCAGAGTAGAGGGGCCCTTCCTGTCCATCATCAGAGTCGTGCGCATCAGCACTCGAAGCCAGACCTGCGCCTCCGTGGGAATCAGGTGAGCGTGACAGAACGCGAAGCCTACCCACAATTTCCCACCCGGGCACTATGGAGACTTCCAAGACAGATCAGCTGGCCCATCTTTTGGGGGAATTACGGGCAGAAGTGCACTCAGCCCGCCAGGAGACTAACACTCTCAAAAGAGAACTGATCCTATCCAAGGAAAGAACTGATGACCTGGCCAAAAGGTTATTGCAGGCCCAGGCAGGGCACACTCCTTTACCTAATTCCGGAGGTACTTCCACATCAATGGGTTTGAATAACTCGGTGCGAATCAATCTACCTGGACACATGCCTTTGGCCCCGCCTGAACGTTTTGCGGGGGATCCCAAGAAATATGCCGTCTTTATGAACCAATGTCGTTTACACTTTCTATGCAGACCCGGGGCCTTCCCTAACGACCAGACCAAGGTAGCCTTTATACTATCTTACCTCAGTGGCAGTGCTGCCGATTGGTCTATTCCATTGGTAAATCAGGATGATTCCATTCTCCAGGATTTTCAGGGCTTCCAGGCCAGCATGGAAAGATTGTTTGCTCGACACTCTCAAGGACAGGCCCTTGATAACGAACTGTTATCCTTACGACAAGGTAATCAGGATCTCCTGTCCTACGTTGCCACCTTTAATAGACTGGTTGTGGAAACTGGATGGCCAGAAAACAAAACGATCACATTGTTTCATCGAGGCCTACGCGGAGAGCTTAAGGATGTTCTAGCTCAGCTAGTAGATCCACCCCAGGTCTGCGCAGACTACATAGACTTGGTGGTTCAACTTGATCACAGACTTCAAAATACAAAAGCGGATCGGTTCAAGTACGAAACCCGAGTACTGATCAAAACCTATGCTAACTCCAAGAGTACCGACATATCCGAACCTATGCAAATCGGTGGTGTTAAAGGACCATTAACGCAGAAGGAACGAGAGAGAAGGCGGCAAATGCAACTTTGTCTGTATTGCGGGACTTCCCGTCACTTTCTTCGAAATTGTCCGGTTAAACCACCTAAGAAGGTGGTTGGAGCCACTGATAACGATTTATTGACACCTGATTCGGGAAACGACCTAGCCCGACAAGCGTAGGGGTCCGCTTGCCGAGCTTGAAAACAAACTCTTTGACCTCGCATTTTGTCATGCTAATGGTGCTCGTGGACCCAAAACAGCCTCCGCTGTTGCATGCTATAAAAGCTTACATCGACAGTGGAGCTATTGGAAATTACATAGAGTATTGGCTTCCAGGATTAAGCTCCCTCTCCGCCCGAAAGTAACCCGAGATGTCATTACTACAGTAGATGGAACCGAAATAGCCTCAGGGCCTGTAACGCATTCCACTGTTGAAATGACACTGGTGGGTCAGGATGGACATCGGGAAGCAATCGTGTTTGATGTGATCAAGGCCCCACAATTTCAAGTAATTCTTGTAATTCCTTGGTTAGAAACACATAATCCCAGAATTGACTGGCGAGCAAAGAAGATAAGTTTTCCTGATTGTGAACCAACTTGTTACCCAAGTAATCCAGTTATGGGTCTAGCCTCAGCAACTTCCACCCCTGTACAGCTACCGTCAGAGTACCAAGAATTCCAAGACGTTTTTCAGAAAGAACAGGCTAACACGTTACCTCCCCATCGGTCTTATGATTGCCAAATCGATCTGGTACCCAATGCTCAACTACCTTGTAGCAGGATTTATGCTCTTACGGAACCTGAGAACCTACATTTGCGTCAGTATTTAGATCAGTACCTAGCCAATGGTTTTATTCGCCTGTCCAAGTCTCCTGTCTCCTCAGCTCTGTTCTTCGTGCCGAAAAAAGAGGATGACCTTAGAACATGTATAGACTATCGCGCCCTAAATCAAATAACGATTAAGAATCGTTATCCTCTGCCCCTGATCCCTGAGCTTATCGACCAGGTGAAAGACGCTTGTGTGTACACCAAGTTAGATCTCCGAGGAGCTTATCACCTGGTGCGTATAAAAGAAGGCGACGAATGGAAGACTGCATTCCGCACCAAATTTGGGCTCTTGGAATATCAGGTGATGCCCTTCGGTTTGTGCAATGCACCTGCCGCCTTTCAGTACTTTATGAATGATGTTCTTCGGGAACTTATCGACGTCTGTGTCATTGTTTATATTGACGACATCCTGGTGTACTCTTCTTCAGAATCCGATCACAGAAAATATGTTAGGGCAGTTCTTGAGAAATTGCGCCAGCACAGACTATTTGCAAAGCTCGAAAAATGTGTTTTTTATACCACAGAAGTGGAGTTTCTCAGATTCATCCTGACACCTCAAGGAGTCCGAATGGACTCGCGAAAGGTGGACGCCATCCTCAAATGGCCATCTCCTAGTTCGGTGAAGGGAGTTCAGAGCATGCTCGGCTTCGCCAATTTCTATCGAAGATTCATCCCGGAATTTCCCCGAACAGTCCAACCCATCACAGCTCTCCTAAAGAAAAACAAACGCTTTGAATGTACTCTTGAGGCCGAACAAGCCTTTCAGGACCTGAAAACCAAATTCACCTCTGCACCTATATTGAAGCACCCGCACCCAGATCTCCCTTACATTGTGGAAACCAACGCATCCAGTTTGGCCATGGGAGCTGTCCTGTCGCAAAGAGACCAGGAAAAAAACCAACTACACCCTGTGGCCTTTTGGTCCAGGAAATTTTCTCCTCCTGAAATCAACTACGCAATTACCGACAAAGAGTTACTGGCTATTAGATCTGCTTTCAAGGCTTGGCGTCACTACCTTCTCGGGGCAAGACACACCATCACCGTAATTACGGACCACAGAAATTTATAGTATTTAAAGACGGCCAAAGCTCAATCTTCACGACAACTCTGATGGGCTCTATTCTTTGCGGAATTTGATTTTGTAATTACCTATCGCCCTGGCTGCAAGAATGGTAAAGCGGACGCCTTATCCCGGATTGGCATGGAAGAACCCAATTCGAGTTTAGAACCTATGCCAATCATACCTGAACAAAGAATCTTAGGCCTAACTTCATTGCAAACTATTGAGGACATCCAAACGCAAGTAAAACAACTTCTAGACTCTTCAGCCTTACTGGAATGGAGTCAAAAGGGTCCTCATTACACCGTTAAGGATGACTTACCCTACTTCCAGGAGCGGTTGTTTCTGCCTAGTAAAGAATTGCAAGAACTTGTTATTGCCCATCATCATGAATCATTAATGGAAGGACACCCTGGTATCGCTAAAACGGAGGAAAAAATCAAACGCCACTTCTGGTGGCCTTCTTGGAGAAAAGACATAAAGTCTTTTGTATTGTCTTGCGGAATTTGCGCCCAAAACAAGGGTCAAAAGAAAAGGCCAGCCGGCCTACTTCAACCCTTGGATATTCCACCGGCACCATGGCATACCTTGTCAATGGACTTTATAACTGACCTGCCTCCTTGTGCTGGTTACAACACTATCCTTGTAATTGTGGATCTATTCTCCAAAATGGCCCACTTTATCCCTTTAAAAGGTTTGCCTTCAGCTTCCACCTTGGCCAAGGAATTTCTGGAGAATATAGTTTGCATTCATGGTTTCCCTTCCATATTAGTCTCGGATCGTGGAAGTCAATTTATCTCCCATTTTTGGAAGAAGTGTTGCCAACTAGCACAAATAGATGTGCGGTTATCCACCAGCCACCACCCTCAGACCGTCGGACAAACCGAGAGAACAAATTAGACTCTCGAGCAATATCTTCGGTGCATGTTACACCAATCCGAGTTAAATTGGAAAGACATCCTTTGGATCGCAGAATATGCATACAACAATTCAGTACATTCTGGAACCGGACAAACTCCTTTTTATACTTTGTATGGTCACCATCCTCAGACCTCTGATCTAGATCCACCTCTGACCCTGGAAATGCCCGCAGTAAATCATCTGCATTCCACAATAACCCGAGCCTTCAAAGAAGCTGCAACTCATTTACAGCTAGCCAAGAAAAAGTATAAAGAAAACGCTGATTTGCACCGAAGTAAAACTCCTCCTTACCAAGTAGGAGACCAGGTATGGCTAGCAACAAAACATTTACCCCTCAAGGGCCCGCGAACCTTCAATCCCAGATTCATAGGACCTTATCCCATCAAGGCTATAATCAATCCCGTGGCCTTTAAACTGGATTTACCGTCTAACATGCGTATTCATCCAGTTTTTCATGCATCACTTTTGAAGCCAGTACAACCAGGGACCCGACTGTCCAAGCCTCCAGACCCAGTTCAAATTGAAGGGGAATTAGAATTCGAAGTTAAAGACATTTTAGACTCCAAGGTGATAAAGTCCAAACTCTTCTATCTTGTTGACTGGAAGGGATATGGACCTCAGGAGAGATCGTGGGAGCCTAGTAACCATGTTCACGCACCTCGATTAATACAAAGGTTCCACCGGAGATTTCCGAACAAGCCAAAACCCCCGGAGGGAACAACCTTGGGAGGGGCCTTGAGGGGGGGTGCTGTCATGAGGCTTACCTCCAAGGAGCCAGGTCCGACCCAGCAACCCCAGAGGCAGGCATCATTCCCCCCAGGGAAGTGCCAGCGGGCCCAAGCTGGGGCCCTTTGGACACAGTCCTGGCGCCTTAGGCGCCAGGCTCATAAAGCTAGACATGTGTTCAAGTGTTTTAATGTGCACTTACCTGATGCAGACCATGCTGCTACATCCAGGCCCTCTTGAGGCCTGAATGGAACTACTTTACCTGTGGGACTACTTTCCCCTGGGTGAGGTCGGGGAAGGATACATACCTGATCGGTGGAAGGATACATACCTGGAACTTCTTCCAAAGCTATTTAAACCACGCCCGATCAGCAACTCATGCTTCGCGTTGTTCTGCTCCTCGCAGCTGGACGCTCACCGTGTCAGCTCCTGCATCTGGACTTCAGCCACGCCTGTCAGCATCCTGGGTCGCCTGCAAAGGGAGATAAGAGAAAATTGGTGAGAAAGAAGACCTTACCTGCTAAAGCTGCATCACGGAGACATCACACCGACGATCCTGAAAGGGAAGACATCATTTTAAAAGCATTTCGCTTCGATCGCTGCAGCGCTGCATTTCACTTACCTTTCCTGGGCTCCTCCATCTTCAGCAGCGATCATCCGGATCCGCACCCACTTCCCAGAGCCTAGAGAGAAAACACAAGAAAACAAGGTGAGAGAAGGAAGGGAATTAGGAAAAAAGCTCAGCTTCCTTCTAAGACTTACCTGTTGGGTCATTCCCATTTAATTTCGGGTCCTGCCGCTTCCTGGCATTCCGGACCCCGGCCCCAATGGGGAAAAAAGACAAAGACATTGAATGAGCGAATGCAAAGACATTACCTGAACGCTCATCCGGAACTTACACTTCGGGTCGGCACCATATCTCCGGCATTCCGAACCCCGGCCCCTAAGGGGAAAAAGACATAAGCATTAGCGCTTGCTGCAAGAAGACAATGAACATTATTATTAAGCTTGAACTTTTGAACTTGCAACAGAACTCTTACAGCGCCTCACCTGAATAGTCAAGCTTATTTTGAACTCCCATCAAAACTCAACCCAGTGAAGTAACTGGGTTTCAACGCGCCCCTGCATCAGAAGCAGGATGGAGAACTCATCCTTCCAGACCCTATGGTGAGACTTCACAGGGAATCGTGGAAGGGTATCGAGGAGGGTTGGAAGGGAGTGGGAGGCTTGAGCATTATTCCGTCAGCAGGAAATGCTCCCTTTTCACGCACAGGGGAATATTCCTGCGAGCCAGAAAAGCCAGAGTAGAGGGGCCCTTCCTGTCCATCATCAGAGTCCTGCGCATCAGCAGACGAAGCCAGACCTGCGCCTCCGTGGGAATCAGGTGAGCGTGACAGTGAGTCCATGTAGACACATCCACTTAATAATCTGTTCCAGGCACATCTTCAACCTTTCTCCTTGGGACTCTGCAGCCTCTCCTACTTGAAAGATCATTTGAGTGCCATCTGCATAGATATAAAAAATGACACCAGCTGATCTGATAAGGTGTGCTAAGGGTCTTATATAAAGACTGAACAATCAAGGGCTCAATGATGATCCCTGCGGGACCCTACATGTCAATGGTCTCAAACCAGATTCAAATGGGGGACACGCCGCAGACTGAGTTCTAGCCAGAAAAAGTGAGCCAATCTAAGGCTCTATCTCTCACCCCAAACCTTCTTAGCTGAGACAGTAAAATGGAGTGGTTGACTGCATCGAAGGCGGCCGAGAGATCCAATACAATTAGGATCCCCGAGCCACCCTTATCAACCACCCATCTCAAATCATCCATTGCAGTAACTACCACCGATTACGTGCTACAGCCAGGTCTAAAACCTGCCTGAGAAACATCAAGACACCCCTGAGTTTCTGCATGTGCTTTCAGTTGCTCTTCGGCTACTGCATCCAGGATTTTACTAACATAGCGTAGTAAGGAAATAGGATGGTAATTCGAGCAACACACAGGATACAATGTATGTTTTTTCAAAAGGGTGATCACTGCTGCTCTTTTGAGAGGAGGCGGAATTATGCCTGCATCAAATGAGCTATTTATTAGCTGGCATAGATCCTGCACAATCACCCCCTAGAGGCCTTTAAAATTCTTGCTGGGTACGGGGCATGAACATACCCAGAGGCACAGCATTTAGTCACAATTTGCAAGAGTTGCAGTTTAGTGACCTGCTCAAAGGAGGAAAAGATGGCGGCCACTGAATAACTGGCCATCTGCAAGTCCTGCTGCTCTGGGGGAGAGGATCATGTCTCCCTTGCTAGATTCCGCTTGAATTTTTCAGATTTTATGCATAATTAAGTCGTCGATCTCATCACAAAAACACTGTGAAGGGGTCATGACTTTCCTGCAGGCCACAGGCTCCCATAGTTCAGCCAGGACTTTAAAGAGTATCTGTGCAACATTGGGGCTTGTACAAATACACTCTGAATAGTAATTCCATTTATCCAGCATAATCCATTTTTTATATTTATGCAGACAGCGTTTATAATCCCCTTTTGTCTGCTCGTCATCATTTTTCCTGCAAGCGCTCTCTGCTGCTCTTACATTACATTTTAATGTTTTAATGAATTGGTAAACCATTCCTTCTTTTTCCCCACCTCCTTTTGTGTCCTCAGGAATCCTGGTGTTAGTATCTTCGAAACTTTCAAACGTTTGTCATAGAATTTCGATGGCATGTTCACAGGGTTCAGGGTTTATATTATCCCAGTTATGATACTCATAACCCCTAATCGCAAGAAATAATTGGTGGAAAGAAGGTACTTTTTGTAACATACTTGCACACTGGACACAAGTGGAAGAAAAGTGGAAGAGTGTGTGCATAGCACTCATTCTTGTTCTCACAGTGCTGTGGTTTTGTGAATTATTACAGATTTAGAAATATTTCTATTAACAGTGAGGGACATTATGGTTCTTCTTCCACTCTTTCATTGGGTAATGAATGTGAGTTTTCAGAACAGTGTCATGGAATATCTTTTATATATATATATGCGTGCTAGTAGTGATATGGAGTATGAAGTAAGAGTGTCTGGTAGACATTGGCTGCACAGATTATTTTGGTTTTTAGATATTACTTTAGATTGAGTATATGAGCAAATAGCTATGTATTCAGCTTGTGTACACATATGTTTGACTGTCAGTACATGTTTTTATTCTTTCAGGAAAAAGAAATGAGTCTGGTATTTGAAGAAAGAACATGGAGAAACTATTAAGCATTATGTATCTTCCTACAAGAGCTCTAACATACAGATTGCTGAAGAAGATTTTCTGTTAGAATAGGGAAAATCACACATTTGTCATTTAAAAGAAGCAACCTAATTGCTCTTTTAAGAGCCATCAATTATGTATATTGAAAGATATAAAATGTTTCCCAAAACTATTTTGGTATTTGGTAATTCCTGCAGAAATTCTGTGGGAATGATGGAGATTTTCTAAAAAAACCAATTCAAATAATTTTTGTATATCTAAAATGAGTAGTCCTTATAAGGACATTTTGGGTGCATTGTGTTCCTTTTTTAACAGAGTTGCAAAGTTGACAGAATGTTCTCAAGGAAAAGTGCAATGCCATCCATCATTGGTTAAATGAATTCGAAGTTAGACATGTAAAACTGCAAGTTATTATTTGATAGCTATGAATGCTTGTGGTCAGTGACACAAGCAGAAACTACCCTATTAAGCTTTCTTCATGATTTCTCAATTTTAGAATTAAACTTGGTGGTCCACTTCCATTTTTGTCTTTCTCTTATATTGGAAAAAATGAAAGTTCTCTGAGTGAACAGTTCTATAATTTTGTCAAATCATGTCTCATGATCAAAAACAGGAAATACCTCTCACATCCCTTAAATCATTACCTTGAAATGAATGAGAACAATAACTGGATGTTCTCTGTTTCACATTGAACCTAATTTTGGTAACGTTTGACTCCATTTCATCACATTAATGCCAAACATTTCAATTTTAAAATGTGGAAAATTTAGATAAATGCCCGTATGCCAACATCTGCAATATATCATCAACCACACAATCCGTGAGTAACTCGAAACCACACAGTTTCACCATGAGGCTTCATTTCTGCACTCTGTCACAGATCTAAGGTCAAAGGATGCTACTTTCTATGTGGTGTGTACTTGCGTGTGAATGTGACCCAGTTTATGATTGGCTGGTCTGTGTGTGCTTACTGTGGTCTCATATTGTATAGACTACAGGCAAAAGTAAATAGCATGTCATAGCAGACAATTTAGAAGACAGCAGTGAATGTTTTGAACACCTCATGAGATGGGGAACTTCAGTCTGCTTTCTATGTTGGTGTTATCAAAGGGGTTTGATAAGCACCATTTTGACTTCTACTATCATTGTAATCTGGCTTTCTCCAGTGAACTGGTGCCTTACACTTGCCTTTTCTGAAATCACTTTGATCCAGCTGAAAGCTTTGCTGTGTTTACTGTTGCTATTTCATCTTGGAAAGTGATTCTTGTTCATATGAAGTTCAATTTATTTGGCTAGAACTAAGGTAATGGCTGTGAAAGGATTAAGAAACTGATTATAGCTATGTACAGGCTGTAAAGGGTTTTTATGGGTCAATATAAAGGTTTGTATGGTGTGCATTGCTCGTTGTTACATTTTAAAGGATCCCAGGGCATTGGCAAAATGGACAAAATGTATGTTTTCATTGATGAGGGACAGATATTTTAGTTACTGATGTTATACTGCACATATTAAAACCGTTTTAATTTTTGTACGAAGCAGTATAGCGGTATAATTGTTTAATATTTGCTACCATTTTAAACCATTTTTTGACAAAAATATTGAGCTTCATGGTGTCTTAGATGAATACATGTATGCATTGTATTTGTGTGTGACAGGAGTAGCACCATATTATAGTATGGCTTCATTTGAAAATGGGTGTATGGATTTTAAAAGGATGGAAATGCATGCTTTTTTTGGGAGTACCTTTCACAGTGACATTCTCTTTAAAGGTGTGTGTTTGCCATCTACCTGTTATAAGTGTGCACATTGGTGGTCAAATTTTGTTATATATATGTTAGTGTGTACAGTGGGATCTCAAAAGCGGTGCAATGATCTTTCTCTTTTTTTTTATTAATAAAATTGAAGTCATCCGCACCAATATTTCGGAATCCTTGGCTACATCGATTCCTAATGTTCCTAAGGTGCCCCCTGTCTCTTGCACTGAACCCCCTACGAAGCGGCCATCCTTCCCCCTCTTCACTGAGGCGGAAGTTCTAGCGGCTATCCAAAGAATGAAATCTTCGTCCCCTGAGGATGCTATACCTATTGAAATCATGAAGAAGATCGCTCCTGATCTCCTGGTTGAACTTACATCGGCAATAAATAACTCCTGCCAATCTGGACTTGTACCCCAGAGTTGAAATCTGCGAGGGTTGTCCCCCTTCTAAAAAAGCCCTCACTTGACCCTACGGTCCCTGCTAATTTGCGCCGATTTCGCTGCTCCCTTTTCTTTCTAAACTATTGGAATCATTAATTACCCCCCTACTATCTTCCTTTTTGGAATCTTCAAATGTTTTTAATCATGCACAGGCAGAGTTTAGACCTGGTAGAGGCACTGAAAGCGTACTTGTGTCCGTGCAGGATGCTATGTCCAGGCCAGTTGGCGCAGGCGGGGTTGGAGCACTGATTCTGTTGGATCTTTCGGCCGCGTTTGACACAGTCGACCACCCCATCCTGTTGTCACGCCTAGAACAGATTGGAATATCTGGCCAGGTTCTTGCTTGGTTCACTTCTTTTCTATCAGAACGCACTCAGACTCTTGCCATGCCTCCGTTCCTTTCTTCGGATTGTCTTCTCACCTGCGGTGTCCCGCAAGGCTCGTCACTGTCCCCGATCTTGTTTAATATTTACATCTGGGCACTGATATGCCTCATCCGTGCCTACGGCCTCAATTGTTACTCGTACGCTGACGAAACCCAAATCATTATCCGCTTGGATCAGGATCAAGCTGAAGTGTCGTTGTGCCTCCATGGCTGTTTGAGGGCCGTCAGCGATTGGATGGACCAGAACTGGCTCAAGCTCAACAGTGACAAGACCGAGGTGCTGGTGGTGGGCTGCCACCCAGATCCCTCACTGAGGACATCTGCTTTTTGGCCCTCCTCCCTGGGTCCCCTCCCCTGCCCAGTGAGTAAAGTGAAAAACCTGGCCGTTATTCTCTCTGCCTCCCTCTCCATGTCTGATCAAGTAACTGCTGTATGTGAAGCAGGACATCACCAACTCAAGGTTTTGAAGAAGGTTCTACCCGAACCTATGCGCCCTCCGGTAGCCGCAGCACTAGTACTTTCACGCTTAGATTACTGTAATTCGCTGTATCTGTCGCAGCCTATTGGCTTGACGCAACGGCTACAGTGCATACAGAATCTGGCGGCTAGGCTGGCGACATGCACCCCGTATGGAGCCCGTATTACCCCGGTATTGCGCTCACTTCATTGGCTGCCAGTCTGCCAGCGTGTCCGCTTCAAGGCCCTGTGTATAATCCATCGGGCCATCCATGGTCAAGGGGCCGAGTTTCTGCAGGACAAATTTTCCCGTTATCTTCCAGAGCGGTACCTACGCTCTTCCACTGTGGACCTTCTTGTTGTCCCAAGATATCATCGTGCCAGGGTAGGAGGCCGGGCCTTCTCCATAGCCGTGGCCACCCTCTGGAATGGTCTCCGCTCCGCAATGAGAAAAACTCACAATCATCTCGCTTTTAGAAGAGCACTTAAGACCACTCTTTTCTAGCACTTACTCTGTGTCTCTTTTAATTGGTCAGTCCTCCCTCTGCAGCGCCATGATGCCTTCGGGCGACCGTGCGCTTTACAAGTGCAGATAACATAACATAACATATCAATAGAAATTAATTGAATTCATGTAGATTCCCCATCTAGGCACTGTAGTTCATTCTTATGTAATTTGTCTTTGTACCATTAAAGCTTGAAAAACGTAGATTGCATGTAAATAGAAAATGTCTCATGTAAACCCAGAAAGGTGTTTTAGCCTTCTTTTGAGTATTAGCATCAATAAAAAGGGGAATTCCATGTATCATTTGAAGCAGCACTGGTGAAGTGGGTTTTTCATGTTGAGATGAGATTGAAATCAGTGGGTCTGTTTTTCTAAACTGAATGTGGAGGACACCACACTGGTGAACATACTAGAAATAAAATTTAAAAAATGTACAGGGTCACTTTGAGCTAGGTGGTAAATATGGTGGTAATTCCTCCATACAGAATTACTGTTACCACCTCTATTTCTGACTGAATTACTGCCACATTATGAGACAATGTCCATGTACCAATCCACCCAAGGTAGCCAAGCAGGAGATGAGGGGCCAAGCATGTCCACTGCAGCATCTGCCGCCTCCACCGCCTCCAGTGCCATCATCTGGCCACACATACATACTGTTTGATCAGTGCATTTTCCTGTGCAGCAGTTACTGTACATCATAGTGCTTTCTTTATAGGTAACCATGCTAACTCTGCTTTCTGCTCTTACTCTTTTGTTTATGCCCTCTACTCACTATCTGTGCCATTGTTCTCACACTCGCAAATGAGTCCTTCTGTTGGTCCACTATGTGTTTTTCTTTTAATTGTAATTGCAATGGGTTACTTATAACACGCTTAATACCCAGAGGTTTCTAAGTGCGGACCCGGGGCTCCTACCTGTGCTGCTCAGCGTTGTCTTGCTTTCAAGGTGAGCGCATTGTGCCTGAGGTATCCTCCCGAGACTGTGAGAGGGTACTGTGAGAAACCTGAGGCGTTTCTCCCAGGCTATTCCTGGGGATCCTTTGTTCAGGTGGCCTGGCTGTGGGGCTGAGGGGGGTCATCGCTCTTGGATACCAACCCAAGGGGTGGACAAGTGAGGGAGGATCACCTAGGCAGGGGGTCCTCAGGGGCTATGGGTAACTCGCCCTCGGGCAAGACATGTATTCCTCCCGTTCCGATACACCCCTACCCGGCATCCCTTCAAATGTCATGAGATATTGTTAGCAGAGTCCCATAAAACCTCACTACCTTTCAGTAAGAACAAGGAAAAAACAACCAGGGAAATTCTTCAAACCCAATAGAAAATCCATTTACCCACCACAATACATTTACCCCTTTCATCCTGACAAAAATGACATGTTTTTTCCATGATCTCCAGGAAAACCTACAACTTCCACAATCCCTACTTCCATTCTAGAAGTCCAACTACTGGGACGAAGAAGAGGCTGATATGAGTCATGAGGATTACCCATAGGAATCCATGGGCAATGGATTCCTATGTGCAGTCTCCATGTTGTCCCGATAATTAGGTCAGGCAGGGAGGGACAACTACTCACATCTGACTCCAATCAACTCTTTCAAATAGTAGAAAAGGTCAGACACCCAGGCACACTCTGAGCGAGCAGAGGATGCTGAAGGAACCGTGAAGACCAGGAGGAGAAGTCAGCAGCTGGGAGAACCTTGGGAAGCCAGAAGGGGTGACAGACTGCCAAGGCATTGAGGCCTGTGAGCATACATGCCAACATTCTGTGACCAAAAATCTATAGGAATATTAAAGTTTCAAAAATACTAATTAGCATAATGATGACATAACTGGAAATAATGTCACATCAATTTGACCCAATGAAATGATAGGACAATGATATCACAGGAAATGTCAAGCGAACTTTGACCTTATGACATCACAGGAAATGACCTCAAGTGACACATGGCCTTGAAGGGATCACAGGAAACAAATGCCTGGTGTGTCCTATCCCAGATCCTCTGACCCATCATTAGAAAGAAATGTACCAATTAAGTGAGCTGTGCGAACTGTGAACCAGCTTCTTCCTCATTAACACAGATTTTCCCCTTCAAATATACCCATAACAAAAGGAGAGTGTGGGGGACATCCTTTACAGAGATCTACTGGGAACAGGCCAAAGAGACAGGCACTAAGGATAGGCATGACTCCAGCCTGCTGAACAATAAGGTGTCCAGTCAAATGGTCGAAAACAAAGGATCGAATGACCATTTGATCGACAGTCAAATGGTCGGAAAAAAAAGGTTGAATTTATTTATTTATTTATTTATATATATATTTGAGTTTGGGTTGGTAGAAAAAAGTTTTTAATAAAGAAAACGGGGGGTTAGGTGGAAACCCCCCCATAAAAATTTTTTTTTTAAAAAAAAATCGACCCTTTTTTCGATCAGTTTACTGTTGATCAAAAGGCATTTGATCCTTTTGTTTTCGACCATATGAGCTACAACCGAACAATAATACTTCAGTAAGCTAAGGGTCCCTGACCTGGAGAAGAAACCAAACCCAGGGACTCCCAGAGAATAACAAGTCCCAGGAAAACCAGGGAACAAGACAGGAGGGTTATGGGACATGTCAGGTGCTTTAAACCCCCCTGGGATGTAGGGGGAGAAGTGATTATGAAAAATAATTGTGACAGAGTTCTGTTAGAAGTCAGGCAGACCGTCTTCAAGACGTACTGTAACGAGGAAGGAGGACATAGAGATAATGATATTTTAACATTATATTTACTATCACATAAGCAGATGTGAATTGAGTGCAGGCCTATGCAGAGACACAGGTCTCTGTGTGCCCCTCAAGGACAAATCAAGGTTTATTGAGATTTCTCTGGTCGCAAGGTCTAAAATATGTTCACTTTATCTCTCAACCTTAGGTATTCTAGCAAACTCTGTATCACTTTTCACTTCACTCAGCTCCAGTGCCACTGAAGCTTTCAAAGGCAACCAATGGTACTCTTGATGTCAAGATACTAACTGTTCAAATTTAAAAAGGATTTATTCTTGTACGCAGTTAACACCAGGCTTTCAATTTCTCACAAAAAACAAACACACAAGCAGCTTTCAGCTTGCCACAGAGACTCTCTGCCCTTGCCCAGACCCAGCTGAAGATGTCTGGGCACCCACTTCAACATAATGGTCGGCTACCCCCGAGAGTGGAAAACAGTGAGAGGCATCTGTGAGGTACATACATTACAAGGGAGACAAAGAAATGAAGCTGGGGGTTAATTCCCACTGATTATCTTGAGATACCCAGCCAGCAAGGAGCTGAAATACAAAATGCCCACTGAAAAGATATAAATCCTTCTATGTCAGCAAGGGCCTGCTGTGGAGGAACCGGTGTGAAAAGGCAATGAGGTAATAAACCTTCTGTACACCCCAAGGGAAGTGATGGCCGCAAGGGCTCCTGCAAATGCAGCTTGTAAAGTGAGCACGTTTAAAGCCTCATAATGAAAGTAATATAGAGATAAATATATTGTTGTGTTATAGGAGAGCTGACTGGCAAGATGGGGCAGTTGCTGGGGGCCCCCCGAGGTTCAAGCACGGAACCTTCCAACTGAAAAAGTGGAAAGGCCCTGATGCCGTCCCTGGCCTTGACACATCATTTGTGAAATATACAAAAAAGTACAGCGGTGTGAAAAGGCAATGAGGTGATAACACTTCTGTGTACCTCAAGGGAAGTGACGGCTGCAAGGGCTCCCGCAAATGCAGCTTGTAAGGCAAGCGGTGCACATTTAAAGCCCCAGAACTATAAAGAGAAATATATTGCTGTTTTTGCTGACCCCCCACCCCCCTTGAGGCTCATGAAAGGCCCACTTTCAATTGAAAAGGTGGCAAGTCCCTGATGTCATCCAGTGTGACCCCTTCTCACACTCGGTTTATGGCCTTAGATGTTGCTCAGACTCTGCAAAGTTTAGTTGTGGGACTTTGCTTTTTGACTTTGTGTGTACTGACACGACCGGTCCTGCCCTGTTCATTATATTGTTGTCATTAAACAAACTTACCATACTCGGAGCTCTGTCACACTTGAAGGCGATGGCGAACATCAGCCTCTGGTCCACCCTGGATACTAATAATACACAGAGGCATTGGAAGCCCCACATCCACAGCGTTACCGTCAGACTATGACCCTGTTGCTATTTATCATGGGTTTTTATCAGTGCTTCAGCGCCGCACCAAAGACCCCGACCAAGGACTGCCCCATTGGCACCCAATGACCAAGAGGTGCTTGGTATACAGATGACTTCCCCATTGCTCGCAAATCATGAAAATAAAATGGCAAGGTTCAGCTAAATGTCCCTTGTTTGCATGATTTTATACTTTTTAAAATGCCTTTCAATGGCAAAATGCAAAACTGTGGCTCTGCTCTCACCTGTGGTTGTAAATTAGAAAGTATTGGCTAACACTGATCCAACTGATATTTACACAGCACGATGAAGCAGGCAGGCAGCTCAGAGAGGCACGGGATGGCAGGCGTCACGTTGACGCTCTGACAATGCCTGGACCTCGGGGCGCGCAGGGCAGAGTCGAGTGTCTGTTTCACGCTGGCCAGGCAGCGCAGACTCATCGATCAAAAATAATGGGCCATTAACAAGCCCACCTTGGAGGATGCTGCTCTGGGTCTCAGGCAGTCAGACCTACTGGAGCCATTATAAATGAAAAATTGGTAGGCTTTGAAAAGAATATAGGTAGGCGGTAGGACTGCTTAAAAAGCGGTAGGACTGCTTAAAAAGCAGTAGCGTAGCGCCTGAATTAGTTGGATTGGCAAGTATGTGTGAGTACCAAGGGGCCTACGGTGTGGCAGGGGAGCCGTGCCCAGGGAACCAAAACTTCAGCTACACTTTTCTGGCAGTTTTTAAACCAGCGCTTGCTCCCTGGTTGTTTTCACTATAGGTGAAACACTATATTTTACCCATATTGTGATGCACTGAAACATTTCTTTCACCAGTTTTGTAGCACAATTAAAACTATACAAATGTTTCACTTTACCTTTCACACATATACTCACTTGCTCTGTTAAGCAAAGAGCACACATCACACACTCACTACTCCCTGGCACACTACCAAACATGCTGTCTGCAGACACCTTACAGTATCTATTTTCTTCTGCAGTCTACAATACATTTTACTGCATTTATGTTTGTATAGTTTGCATCCTCCGTGACTGTACTCATATTTCAACGTACCTTGTAATCTACACCTATCTTGCGATCTACACCTGACTTGTTTTTGGTTTGCCACTATATCATTTTTGAATCTGTGTGTTCGTTATGGACAACTATTGTTTTGGTATTTTTTAGCAGTTCATCGATTCTGAGACACAGCTTTCATTGTGTTCCATTTTTAACTGTATCCTTTGTTGGACACAATTCCCGCTGTGGCCTATTGCTTCCTCTATGTGAAACCTCTCTCTATCTGCTTTTTTCTATGTCTTTCTCAGCTGCACCTTTTGGGTGTGGTCCACTGTTATGGCTACTGTTATATTTGTAGCCGATTACTATTCTATGGTGAATGGCTGTTTTTATGGACTGCTAATACCTCTCTACTTTTTAGTACTCCACTTCTAGTCTAGTGGAGTACTCGATGTATGGTTTCCTGCTGCTTCTGTCCTTTTTCCACCAACAAGGCCTCTGTTGCCCACATATTTCTCTAAGTAGAATCTCTTCCCTTACTGTCCTACAGCTATCGCATTCATTTCTTTAGTCATTTTATAATACTGTCTGCTATCACATTGTTGGGAAGAGTTCCACATATCTTTAGCTTGAAAGACTGCCTTTATGTTGCTGTACATATTGGTTTTAATGTGCATACCAATGTTATGGTTTTGGTCAATTGCTAGGCCCCGACCCACGGCTCTTTTTTGGACCACTGTTTTCTCTCTGTTTTTTCTCCCTCTATTTTTACTCTGATTTAGCACTCCTTTTATGGTCTACTGCTTTTTCTTCCTCTGTTTTGCACCTACCTAAGGGTTTGGTGCGCATTACCAAATAAATAAACAATCAAACAAAAAAACCATTCAGTTTCTAGTTAACAGTTTTCCCTAAGGCAAACGTTTTCTTATATGGGACTTTGCTATCTCTTTTCTTTCTTGCATATCACTATCTCTGTGGATATTTTGTAGGTAATGTCTGCTATAATTTTTTTAGAAACAGTCATATGTCTCAAGCTTAACAAAACACTATTTCTGCTCTGGCCTATACCGGCCCTTCCTATTTTTTGGCTATTATTTTTATTTTATCTCCTCTTCTGTGTCTGCTCTGTTGTTCTGACTGTAGATTTTATTATTATTAGTAATGTACTTTTACATTTGTAATAGTCGTTGTCTATTCATACTTTAATTCTATTTAAGGAAGTTAATTGAAAGTGCCAGCAAAAGAGCGCAAGAAGCATGTGAAAAGGAAACAAACAATACTACTTAGAGGGAAATTAAGTTTCTACTACTAAAATTGTTCAGAATATTGTGGCATGTTCTGAAAATGTGATACAGAGCAAGCATCAGTTATCTGAAAATGCTAAACTGGTAAAGCAACTTATCCAAATTAGAAAGACAAATTGGAACCAAAATTAAATTAAGCCTAAAACACAATTCTACAAAATGTCGATTTATTAGGTTACTACAAAGAAGGAAAGATTGTAATGGTAAGAAAGATTGAGAAAGTGACAGTACAATTGTTGTGTGCCAAAGAATTACAAATTTCTGCAAAAGAATGTTTCATCATCAAGTTTGGAAAATTGCAAAACCAAACCTAATTTATCTACAAACATTTCTACAGAAAAGAAAATTAGAGGCACTCATTAAAAACGGTTTTCATGTGAAAAGGAAATTGGCTGTCTTATTTTTAAATCGATTACAAAAGTTTAGTAAAGTAACCAAGGAACTCTTGCAAAAAACAACATCTTTTAGAATAATAGTTATTGGTGGGCAATGGTTATGAATATTTCTGTCACGCCTGTGCCACTGGCGCACATATTGGCAACCATCACGGATGATATGGTACTCGTTTATCTTCATAATACTCTTTAAACAACCCCTATTTGCATTTTGGTTCTTAATTTCCATTTGTACGACATTGGTACTTTCCTATTTAATTCAGCTAACTACATGTACCATAATGCACCTTGCTACAGCTATCAATTCCTGGCCATTCCCATTCATCAGTATTGGAACCACAATCCCCAGAAGCCCTAGCGATCAGTGCTGCCTCCACCATCTCACGACCAGAGAGGGAGGAGGCAGATTATCTTCAGGTGTGCTGCTGCAGGTGCTGCCAATTAGCCTGCCTCAGTACAGGGCAGGGCTGTATTTAAGCAGCTGCCTGCAGGAGCTCAGTCTCTGCCCTGCCTTGCAGCCTGCAACCCTCCGCTGCCTACAGCCCTGCTCCTCTGGGCTCGCTGCCTTGCAGCCTGCAACCCTCCGCTGCCTACAGCCCTTGTCCTCTGGGTGTAACAGTTATAACTCCGTTGAGGTTAGTACCTCTCGGTATTGTATTACCAAATCCCAAAAAGGATAATTAGGAGAACAAACACTAACCTGATCGGATGCCAACGTGTTCGGAGCAGCAACAGAAGAAGAGAAGAATCACCACGGAATCCCTGTTTCCCCCTAGTACCGAACTTAAAAGAATCGGTGAGGGGAAACACGAACCCCAGGGAAACCCTCTGGGGAATAAAACCCTGGAGATCTTGAATCAGCCTTCTTGTAAGGAAAGACTCCGGACGTCAGGACTGGTTGTTTCTCAGGATGGCCCTTCTCTATGTGGCGAAGTGGAAAGAGACCTACAGAACGAGAATAGCAGGTAAGTATAATAAGAGCAGAAAGAAGGGTAACTTGATGAGGAAAGTGTGAAACTAACTTTGGATATAACTGGAGTTAGGTCCTTCAAATGATTCTTCCCGGGCAGTTGAAGGAGTAGTAGTCCAAAGAGGAGGGTAACAACTGACAAAGGAAGAATGGTAAGTATGATTCTAAACAAAGAAAAGATAGACCAAATGTAGGAATTGGACTTACTTCCGCTAGGCGGACTTGTTGACTAGAGCGGAATATCAAATGGAGGGCCACGCTTGAAGGGACGAGGGAATTCCCTGGACTGATCGAAGGAGAGGAAGTGAGCAGGCCGAGACGAGATACAATTCTATAACAAAAAGGAATGTTAGTGAGAAAAAGAGAGTTGGATAATTATCGCTAGAATAGGGTTCGAGGTTCTGAATTTTAGCAAACTTACGGAGCATCACATTCAGCAGAAGCGACGCGTTGGAGCGGAGTTCCGGGTTCCTTAAGAGGGATCAGATGACTGATCACGTGTTCCTGACGGCAATGTGAAACAACTAGACTGCAGGCATAAGATTCCCTTGCTATATCGGAGTTTCCTCGAATCATAGCTCCACACAGGGACCAATGATGCCTAAGCTGCCATCGGCGAAATGGTGTAGCAGTATGCCCCCTCCTCAGGGGAGGCGAACCTGGTTTACCCGGGTGAAGGCGAAAGAAACGGCGCACCAATCGAGGTGCATGTACTCCTGATGCCGGTTCCCATGTTCTGTCAGCAGGGGAGTAACCCTTCCAATCAATAAGGAATTGGAGACGGCCTCGACGATATCTGGAATCACTGATACCGGCAACCTCATATTCATCTCTAGAAGAGGTTATAACGGGAGGAGGTAAAGATTTGGTGGACTGAGGGAAAAGGTCTGGTACATCCAGCCTGATCTGGGACAAGTGGAAAACAGGGTGAATGCGAGACAAAGAGGGAGGTAAGGACAATCGCACTGCCAATTAACCCACCCGTTCTAGTACCTCAAAGGGTCCAAAGAATCTTGGGGATAGTTTGGAAGGGATCAGATGTTTGGGTAGAAAGCGAGAAGCCAACCAAACTTTGTACCCTGGATTCAAATTTGGCCCGGCTTGACGGCGTTTATCAGCATATTTCTTGGCATGATCTTGTGCAGTTTGCAATGCCACTTGTGCCGTTCGATGTCCCTCTTGTATATCAGCTATCAAACTGTCCACTGGAGGAATACGTGATGAGGTTGAGGAGATGGACTGCACAAATGAAGGATGATATCCATAAGAACAGTAGAAGGGACTTGTCTTTAATGCTGCATGCCTGGCATTGTTATAGGCGAACTCTGCAAAAGGTAAAAGCTCTACCCAGTTGCCTTGAGCAGCCGACACAAAGCAGCGGAGGTAGCCTTCTAACGTCTGATTCAAGCGCTCAGTTTGCCCGTTGGTCTGGGGATGATATCCTGAACTTAGAGCTCTCTTGATGCTTAAGGATTGGCATACTCCCTTCCAGAAACAGGATGTATATTGAGGGCCTCTATCTGAAATGATAGTATCTGGAAGACCATGTCTTGAGAATATTTCTGAGATGAATATCTTAGCCATCTGAGCAGTTCCCAGAAGTTTGGGTAATGGAGTGAAGCGGGCCATCTTGGTGAAATAGTCCACAGTGACCATAATAGTAGTGTTCTGAGAAGAGGGTGGAAGATCGACTATGAAGTCAGTAGAAATGACTTGCCACAGTCTTTCTGGTATAGGCATATGGGCCAACAATCCGAAGGGAGGAGACCGTAGTGTCTTCGATTGTATGCAAACACTGCATGCCTTTACATAATCTGTGACGTCCGACTGAAGGGTAGGCCACCAAAAGTGACGTTTAATCAAGTCATGAGTAGTCTGAATGCCTCGATGTCCCGCTGCACGGGTGTCATGACACACCGAAGAACCTCCAATTGTAATGGGTGTGTAGGAATCAATACTTGGCCTTCATGAAAATACAATCCCTGATCTCTGGTTAGATGGTAAGAAGTAGCTAATTCTTCACAAAGTTGACTTGGATTTGAGGTTTCAGATTTAAGGGCTTGGAGAAAATCAAAAATGATGGAGACAAATCGAGCTTGGGGAAACATTTTTTCAGAACAGAATCTAGTAGTATGAGGATTCTTACGGGATAAAGCATCCGCTCGTAGATTCTGATTCCCTGGTAAAAAGGTGAACTCAATCCAATATGGGAGAAAAAAATGTGCCCATCTTGCTTGTCTGCTATTGGTGGTTTGAGCCTGCTGAAGTACTTTAAGGTTTTGATGGTCCGTACGTACTGCTACTGGGAAGGGAGAACCTAATAAGAGGTGTCTCCATTCTTCAAAGGCTTTCTTTATAGCCAGAAGCTCCTTTTCAAGTACTGAATAATTTTCTTCGGAAAGAGTGAATGTCTTCGAAAGGTAGGCTATGGGTCTTTCGTCACCAGTACTTGATTGTTGCAATAGGACCGCCCCCAGCGCATGATGAGAAGCATCAGTTTCTACTATAAATGGATGCATCTGATCTGGAGTGACCAAGATAGATGCAGAGGTAAAGAGGCCTTTCAAGGTATCAAATGCATGTTGAGCTTGTTCATCCCATTTGAAACGTACGCCCTTCTTGAGTAACCTTGTTATGGGTAAAACAGTCTCAGAATAACAAGGGATAAACTTTCAATAAAAGTTTGCAAATCCTAGAAATTGTTGGATCTCTTTAACCGATGTGGGGGATGGCCAATCTAGAACGGCTGAAACTTTCCTCTGGTCCATGGAGATACCGTGAGCTGATAGAACGAATCCCAGGTAGGTGATCTGTGCTTGGTGAAAAGCACATTTTTCGGCCTTACAATACAGTTGATTAGCCTGAAGGCGCTCCAAGACGATGTTCACGTGATGGATATGATCCTCCTCATTTGCAGAAAACACTAGTATATCATCCAAATAGATGATAACAAAATGAAGAAGAATGTCGGAGAATAAATGATCCATAAACCTTTGGAAAACAGCGGGTGCATTTACCAGTCCAAAAGGCATCACCTGATACTGAAAGTGTCCAAAAGGTGTGCGAAAAGCTGTTTTCCATTCGTCTCCGGGGGCAATTCGGATCAGATGGTAAGCCCTGCGAAGATCTAGTTTGGTGTAAAGTGCTGCTCCTTGAACCGCTTCTAGGACGTCTTTAATTAGTGGCATCGGGTACTTATCTGGGATGGTGATCTTATTGAGCCCCCGATAGTCTATGCAGGACGTAACTCCTCTGAGTCTTTCTTTGGGATAAAAAAGAGAGAGGCCCCAGGTGGAGATTTGGACTCAGTAATTAACCCATTCTGTAGATTAGAATGAAGATACTCCTTGAGAGCCGCTTTTTCTTTCTGAGACAGGACATACATCCGTCTGAATGGAAGAGGCTGATCGGGGAGCAGGGTGATGTGGCAATCATCCCGGCGATGAGGTGGTAAAGAGGGAAAAAGGGGTTTAGAAAAAACTTTGTGGTACTGTTGATGACATACAGGCACTGTCTTTAACTGATTAATAGAAGAAGTTGTGGGAGTATTGGAAATTTCAGATGGAACTTGAATCCCGACTGCCTCTTCAGATATACAATGGGTTAAACAATACCCTGAACCCAAAAAAGAGTCCCTGCTGTCCAATTTATAAACGGGTCATGAGTGCGTAACCAAGGGAGTCCCAAAATGACAGGAAAGTGAGCAGCCTTTATCAGATCGAAAGTCAAACTCTCCTTATGCGAGGCAATCAGACAAGTCACAGGACTGGTTTGTTCTCTAATAGGTCCAGAGATTAAGGGACTGCCATCTACACCTTGTATTGGAGTGGAGCAAGATTTGAGAGTCCTTGCAATGCCATATGTAGCTGCCCAATGGTCATCCAAAAAGTTTCCCGCCGCCCCACAGTCGAGTAAAGCTGGGATATTTTGGATTAAACGATCTGGAAGGATAAAGGTCAATGCTAGTACAATCATGGATTGATTGAAGACGGGCTGTTCAGGAGACAATCCTAAAATATGTGGGGAACTCTGAATAGATTTCCCTACCGTGGTTCCCTCTACGGCAGGGTTTTGGCGTTTCCCGCCGTCTGAGGTTTGGTTCTGCGCGGAGGAACAATCGGGCAATCACGTAATATGTGAGAAGAGGAACCACAATACATACAAAACCCCAGGGTCTTCCTTCGTTCTCTTTCGGTGTTTGTTAAAGGACCCTTGACAGATCCAATCTGCATGGGTTCCTCACCCATAGGGGCTTTGAGAATACTGGGCAGAGGATCAGAATGAGTACGGATTCCCTTAGGCTTCTTCTTTTCATGTGCCCTTTCTTGAAGTTGGTAGTCTATTTGCATGGTGAGGGTTATCATTTCGGCCAAATTGGCTGGTCGAGGAACTTTGGAAACCTCGTCCTTCAATTCCTCAGAGAGTCCTCGCCGAAACAACATTAAGAGACCGTCATCCAGCCATTCAACCTCTGAGGACAACTGTTTAAACTGGGTGATATAAAGAAGAAGGTCCTTGTTTCCTTGGCGGAGGTCAA
The DNA here is from genome assembly GCF_040938575.1 of Ambystoma mexicanum. NCBI lineage: Eukaryota > Metazoa > Chordata > Amphibia > Caudata > Ambystomatidae > Ambystoma > Ambystoma mexicanum. Next base: position 411,786,987 of record NC_090929.1, read on the forward strand.
GAAGCTTCTCTTGTGTAGTAACAGAAATTTCCTGGCGACTAAACATAGATCTCAAACTGTTTACAAATGCTGGGTAGGAATCTAATACAGCGTTACCTGACATAACTAATGGGCTAGCCCAAGCTAGGGCAGGACCAGATAGATGCGAGATCAAGAATCCCACCTTATCTTTATCGGTTGGGAAGAATCTGGGTTTAAATGTGAATTGCACGGTGCATCTATCCATAAATTCCTTGAGTTTATGAGGATCCCCATCAAACCTGCCCATGCTCAATGAAATTGGGGGAGTCTCGGAAAAGTCTCGATCACCTGTTGCCTTAATTGAGCATTATCTTGCTTGATAGCTTGCATTTCTAGTGACATAGACTGCATAGCGGCCATCAATTGTTGCATTTTCTGCTCCATGTTATTGCCACCCGATCTTGTCAGTTATTTTCTGGCGTCGCTTACTGTAACAGTTATAACTCCGTTGAGGTTAGTACCTCTCGGTATTGTATTACCAAATCCCAAAAAGGATATTTAGAAGAACAAACACTAACCTGATCGGATGCCAACGTGTTCGGAGCAGCAACAGAAGAAGAGAAGAATCACCACGGAATGCCTGTTTCCCCCTTGTACCGAACTTAAAAGAATCGGTGAGGGGAAACACAAACCCCAGGGAAACCCTCTGGGGAATAAAACCCTGGAGATCTTGAATCAGCCTTCTTGTATGGAAAGACTCCGGACGTCAGGACTGGTTGTTTCTCAGGATGGCCCTTCTCTATGTGGCGAAGTGGAAATAGACCTACAGAACGAGAATAGCAGGTAAGTATAATAAGAGCAGAAAGAAGGGTAAATTGATGAGGAAAGTGTGAAACTAACTTTGGATATAACTGGAGTTAGGGCCTCCGAATGGGTCTTCCCGGGCAGTTGAAGGAGAAGTAGTCCAAAGAGGAGGGTAACAACTGACAAAGGAAGAATGGTAAGTATGATTCTAAACAAAGAAAAGATAGACCAAATGTAGGAATTGGACTTACTTCCGCTAGGCGGACTTGTTGACTAGAGCGGAATATCAAATCGAGGGCCACGCTTGAAGGGACGAGGGAATTCCCTGGACTGATCGAAGGAGAGGAAGTGAGAAGGCCGAGACGAGATACAATTCTATAACAAAAAGGAATGTTAGTGAGAAAAAGAGAGTTGGATAATTATCGCTAGAATAGGGTTCGAGGTTGTGAATCTTAGCGAATTTACGGCGCATCACATTCAGCAGAAGTGACGCGTTGGAGCGGAGTTCCGGGTTCCTTAGGAGGGATCAGATGACTGATCACGTGTTCTTGACGGCAACGTGAAACAACTAGACTGCAGGCATAGGATTCTCTTGCTATATCTGAGTTTCCTCGAATCATAGCTCCACACAGGGACCAATGACGCCTAAGCTGCCATCGGCGAAATGGTGTAACACTGGGCTCCCTGCCTTGCAGCCTGTTACACTCCGCTGCCTACAGCCATAGACTTCCGGGCTACCTGCCTCGCTGCCCTGCTCCTCTGGGTTCCCTGCCTTGCAGCCTGCTACTCTTCTGCTTTCAGCCCTGACCCTCTGGTCCCCCTGCCTCAACGCCCTGTTCCTTTGGGTTCGCTCCTTGCTGCCCTACTCCTCTGGGCTCTCTGTCTGCCGCCTACTACAGCTCTCAGTCCTGCTCCTCTGGACTCTCTGCCTTGCAGCCTACTACAGTCCTCTGCAATCCACAACAGTTTTTATGCACCTTGTGCCATCCGTTACTGCAGCCCTGCTTCCTTGTTTGCAGCCCCCCTATTTCCTGGCTGCTGCTCCCTTGCTCTCTTCCTTGTTTGCAACCCCTTTTCTTGATCCCTGTCCTTGTCTTCCTTGAGTCCTCTGTCCTCCCCTTTAGTTTACCCATTTCTATTTGGACTGTTTTTTCCTTCATTCCCTTCTGCTAGATTTCTCTTAAACTTCCTTTTCCCTGGTTATTTCTGTTCTTGTCTCTCTTGTGTCTTATGTTGATCCTTTGTACAGAGCTTGACTGTTGGTTTCCGGCAGGCAACCTCTGTCCCTTCCCTTGTCGTGTTTTCAGTGTTACAGACACCCACAGCTGTTGTTCCCAGCCATGAGCATACAGAGTGGGCCCCTGTAATAGTAATCTATGCAGAAGGCTGGAGTTTCCATAGATCCGTGGAACACTCTTTTCCATTTCTGCACACACCCCAAGAGGGAATCCAGTTTGTTTGTATCTTTGTATTTCCGGCCCCTTTCTGTTCACAACTACAGTTGCCTACTTTTCTTTCTTGTTGAGTTTCCTACTGTGTGTGTACTTATCTGTCACCTTACATCAGCACAGCCACCCAAACCCTATCTGGGGGCCCTGTGCCACTCTTGACAAAGTGCCATCCTTGACAATTTCACACAAACCTTTTTTTAATTAAGGGAGAGCAATCAAAAGTCAAATGTGACTTTTTCGATTAGTGACACAGGCAGGGGATATTAAGTTAAAAATAATGTGATTAGTGAATGTCAAGAGGTAAAACGATCTTCAAGAAATGAAGTAAGAGACGATTTCAGATGAAGTCAGATAAGCTCATCTTCTATGGAAATGTTCGACAATGTGCAATATTCAGAAATACTTGTAGAGAAACTATTTTTATGCTCTTTTCATAAAAAGAAAGTGTGAAGAACAAATAAAAATGCTAAAAAATAATTAATGAATGTGAGGTTTGTGAATTGCATGGATTGCATGGTAATTCACGAGCTTGCCTTGAAAAAGGAAGATCTAAGGTTCACTTCCATCAACACGTATGCTAGGTGTGCATCACACTAAAATGCAATTTATTCTCCTTAAAATGTTTGATTGCAAAACTCCATGTCTGTCTCTTGAACTTCTGAATAATGTGCTGACCACTGGAACCATGAAAAGTGTTGTATCTATAACTGAGTTGTGCAGTTATATTTTAAATTTGACTCCTTCAATGAAAAATCAGATGTTGCAAGTGGACATCCGGTGCTTTCAAAGGAAGTAATATTCAAGAAGTACGGCAAAGGAAGGCCATTTTTAATTCTACTTCCACTGAACAGCCAACATTTTTGTATCTTGCAGACGCACATTCTTTACATCTCAAATACAGAAAGTGACAATAGAAGAAAAAGTTAGTGATGTTGGATACGATGCTTGGAAAGCACCCTATCTCCATTTGTTTGAAGATTAACGTTTTAATCCAATAGAACGTTAAGTGTTATGGTAATAATGTTCTGAAAGTTTCCAAAAAGGTGTGCCTTCAAGAAGTATATTAAGCATTATGGAAGTGTCCGAAGTTCCTGTGATGCTTCAAAACCTGAACATGTTTGAGGTGATTGCTTTGCCAACAGTTAATCAATTTCAGGTCATAGTTAGATTAGAAACCAAATCATCAAAACTACCTTAAAGGAGTTAATCTATTAGAGACATGAATGGAACAATTGTGTATTTAAAGGAAAATGTTTGGAGTCTGTGGGTAAAACATCAACTCGACGACCCTTGTGTTGGTAATTTGGCAAGAGCTTATTGATATTGGTAAAGTAAAGAGAGCATTAGAAAATCTGCAAAAGAGAATTAACCTGATAGCTAAATGCAAAATGTGCCAGGGTTGTCTGTTCTTCATTTGCCTGTACAAGAAAGTAGGAGCGAGAACCAATTTCAGTGAATTACAGCTGTTGAATCAAACAGTTTATATGAAAACTATAGTATTAATTCTTTATGCTCACGTGAAGTAATGGGTGGTGATCTCAAATTATATCAGCTATAATTAACCAAAGGTGCCCGATCAGTGAATGAGAAAAAAGCCTAGAGGCTCGATGTTTCCCAATGCCTTTTTCCACTGGAAAGGGTGGAAAATTGAATGACTGTAAAACTCCCATTACATCTTCTGGTATGCTCCTCTACAAGTCTGTATTAAGAGGACCCCATATTGATGACAAACATTGAATATATTTTTCACTTAATGTATGAAAGCGAGTTTTCAACTCTCTGCTATTCAGTGGCCCACACTCTTTGAAAAGGGACACACTTTCAAAGTGATACTGCCAGTGACATGGTGCAAAAGGTAAAAGAGAAGGATGAGGTTTGTAAGGAACATAAGGGTGTGAGGGTGCCCTCCCATCTATTCCCCTTGGATCTTCCTCTCAGATGGCCAGGGAAGGGCCGTCGCTTTTGTATCCCAACCCTGGGGTGGATATGCGAGGGAGGACCACCTGGGCGACAGTCCTGAGGAGTGGAAGGAGAAGGTCATCAGGTGATACATGGTACTCCCAGTTTCCATTCCATAATGAACCCTCAATCCCTGAAGCATTTATAGGATACTGTCAGACCCCTCCCATTCTACTTTTCAACTCAAACCCCACCTTCAAGAGACTAAGGTGAAAACCCCAACAAGAACATCTCATTACAGGATTTGCCCACATTCAATCCCCCTGGTACAATCAAGAGGTTATCAGAATACCCTCTGCTCTCAATCTACGTCTGTAGGTTGTTATCAATTGTCCCCATTTCCACACATTTCAGCTGCCCATTTGTGCATTCCCCTTTACCAAATGAGAATCAACATTACCCTCCCCCTGCCTTTATAGGCTATTGTAACCCTCTACCCTCAATTCCTCTCATTCATTGGGCTGTAGCACTGGGACAAAGAGGTATAGGCCGATTATAACTGACAAAAAATGGTCGCAATGACCAAAAGTTCTAAAAATGCTACCACCAAAGGTTCGAACACCAAAAGTTTGAACCATTGGTGGTAGCATTGCAAAAAAAAACAGGGGCTGCGGGGGTGTCCCCCGCATCGCCCCACTCACTATACTTCATGGTATAGTGAGCGGGGATTGCGGGGGACACCCCTGCAGCTTTCCGTTTAAAAAATAAACAGGGGCTGCGGGGGTGTACTCCACATCTCCCCGCTCACTATACTTTATGGTATAGTGAGCGGGGGCTGCAGGGGACACCCCCGCAGCCTTTCGTTAGAAAGAAAAAATGAAAAGAAAAGGACCCTGTGGCACCGGTTCCCGATCACGGAAGTGAAAGGGAACTGGCGCTGCAGGAACCCAGCGTGAAGATGAAAGTAAGTGGGGTTTGTTTATGTTGGGGGTGTGGGTGGGGGTGTGCTGAAGGTGTGGGTGGGGGGAGTGTTATGGTTGTGTTGTGTGTGTGGGTGTGAGTATGTATGTGTGTTCGCATGAGAAAGGTGCTAACTTTTGGTAGTTCGCACCTTTCTCATGCGAACGTTTCGGCCGTGGTAGTTTCAGCCGCGGCCAAATCACTTAGATTCGGACAAAGAAGAGGTGACTAGGAGGAATGCACACTAACAGATTCTTTCACCATTCTAATACTGAGACGAGGAAGAGGCCTACAGGCTGTTGTAAGGGTCAGGCATGTCCAGAATGCTTCACTAATTGTGGCCAGGCAATTGAGCCTAAAGACTCACACCTGCAACCTGTTAGACGGCTACAGGTGTATAAAAGGTGGTGTCTTAGAGAAGAGAGGGAGACCAGCAGGGAGGCCTGCAGAAGTAGAAATCTTGCGGAGTGCAAGGCAGCTGAGGGTGGTGTTGTCGGGAAACCAGGACACCAGCGAGAACCGGAAGAAATAGTGTCGTCGGGGGCCAGAAAGGGCAGCACGAAGGCCACAGTATTGGGAGGCTACTGCCTGCATCAGGAGCTGCAGGCTGGAAAAGAAATCCAGTCGTTGTAAGTCACCGGCAGGGTCCACGGAACACGACCTACCAGCAACACAGAGAGAGAGAGAGAGAGAGAGCGAGAGAGAGAGGGAGAGAGAGAGAGCAGCAAACTGCAAGCAGGGTTCGCCATCCACCGAGGAAGTGTAGGAGGTGACAACCGCCCGGAGGAGAGGGCAGAGACTGGTGAATGAGGAAAAGGGATCACTCGAACGGACGTGCTCCTGGCGCTGTTATGTGGCATAGGGGGATGCCGAATGAACAAGAATTAAGGGTATCACGTAATATTATCCCCAACAAAAATATTGCCGTATATATGGTCGTCAGGAACGGCCATAGGCAATATTTTTATTGGGGATAATATTTGGGGCGTTTAGGTGCAGGAGTTGCTGGGGTGTCCCCCGCAGATTCCATTGCATAATTCAGCCTAAAAATATGGCGATATTTTTGTATGCCAATATTTTTGCGGGGATATTAATACATGGAACCTAATTAAGGTGCAATATACAGTGAACCAAAGTAAATGGTTTTTGATAATTACTGCAAAGTGTGAGCAAACAAGAACTGGAAATTATTGAATACCAAACTGAATGAGAGCTTTTGATGAGCATATGAAAGCTTTTACTAAACCAAGGTTCAAACAACCAGGTGGTGTGAAAAGCGAATACCATACATTTCAAGTTAAGAGCGAATCTGATGAAATGCAACATAAAGCAATAATGGAACATTGCTAAGGAGTGTGAGAGAAAAGTGGTGAAGGGAAAAGAACACCACAAAGTGAACTGTATAACTGAACTAATTGTGGCAAAGTCCAGAAACTGGTGTGAGAAACCAGAAAGTTTCTCACCCGCTAGTGCCCGGGGGTCTCTCTCTTTGGTGGCCAGGCCACGGCCATCGCCTTTGAACCCAGACCCTGGTGGTGGACCAGTGCGGGAGGATCACCTGGGTGAGGGCTCTTCGGGGAGTGGGACACTTGATGGCAAGATGCGGTATCCCACTCCCTGTAACACCTTTACCTCATCCTACCCGGTAGGATATTTGGAAACATTACCCCTCCCACTTCCCTTCACAAACACTTTCACATGGATAGCCCGCTCTGGGAGAAAACAGACTCACACTCCAGCATTGTACCGGACATGTCCCACTACTATGGTTAAGCAAGGTCAGGCAATTACTGGTAACCACTCATGAGAGCACACTCTGAGCAAAGCAAAGGACACAAAGGAACAGCATTTTCTGTACGGCAGCTGAACGAGGGAAGAAAGACAGCAAACAAAAGAAGGGTGCGCAAGGAGGGAGATACCCTTGACCTTCCCGATGAAAAACCATAACTTTCCAGAATCCTTCAGATTAAAAAGTGTAAGGCTACGAAATCAGACTTAAGAGTCCTGCAATGTGTGTCGGAGATACCCGGGGGCCTCCTGCATGGGTGACCGAGTCAGGGAGGAGCCACAGCCGCTGTGGTACTGCGCTTGGCTCCAGGATGAAAGCAGCGCCAGAGAGATCAACACAGCCGGCCAGTTGGGGAAACCGATGCAAGACTGGTCTGTGTTGAACGGCAACATTGTATAAAGAGCGCAACTTTAACAGAGAAAGATAGATTACCAGTGACAGAGTAGTCTGGCACCGCGAGTGTGCTCCATCCAAGGTCTCTGTGAGGTATCCAGCCAAGAAGTGGCAGAAGCGGGTAAAAGATGAGAATGAGAAATGAAGTGAATCGAAGTGGCACTGTGACGGTTTAAGCAAAATCCATCGAAAGCTTAGAAAGCGAGATTACATGGTCCGAGCCAGAAGGAGGCAGACCAATTGTAAACATTGTGCTTAAGGGGTCCGAGCCCGAACAAGGGAGACCAATTGTGAACATTGTGCTTAAGGGGTCCGAGCCCGAACGAGGGAGACCAATTGTGAACATTGTGTTAAAAGGGGGTCTGAGCCTGAAGGAGGGAGACCCATGGTGAACAGTGGACTCGAGAACTTGTGAATGTGAAAATCATGATAAGAAAGGAACTTTGGTGCTTGTTTATTATGTCAGACCCTCTGCAATAAGAGACTGTTATTGGGAAAGAGAGTTTGGCAGAAGGTCCTGATACCTATGCTTTGAACTGTATCCTCGTGGCAGAGAAGCCAGAGTGTGCGCGGAGCTCGAGTGTGCTGCCTTGTCCCGTGCTGAAAACGCGGGGAAGGGAAGGCAACTGCTCAACTATCCTGACATATCATTTCTTGAACACTTTGCTTTTTGCATAAATCGTTATCCTACATCATTTGTATTTAGAAGCAGCCGTGTGAGTCCTGTGGAGTCTCTCTTTGCCGTGGTACTCTCTTCTGCTGTTGGCGGACTTTGTGTGCACTAACCCGAACTTTGGATTTTATCCAGACTACTATTACCACAAGGCTTTGTGGCTGTTGAGCGTGAGGCGGGAGTTTAAAAGAACACAGGCACGCGCACCGTGTGCGCGCACCCGTGTGAGTCTCGTGGAGTCCCGCTTTGCCGTGGTACTCTCTTCTGCTGTTGGAGGACTTTGTGTGCACTAACCCGAACTTTGGATTTTTTCCGGACTACTATTACCACATGGTGAACCTCCACCAAGAACAACCTAATAGTGTGCTATTATCATATTCTGGCCACTTATATACTATTTCTATTTGTTTAGGCTTTGTGGCTGTTGAGCGTGAGGCGTGAGTTTAAAAAAACACAGGCGCATGCACCGCGTGCGCTCGCATCCATGTGAGTCCCGTGGAGTCCCGCTTTGCCACTTCGCCGTGGCGTCTGGGGCACCAGGGGCTCTGGGTTTTGTTGCTCTCGCCTCTACGCTTGCTTTTATTGTATTTACTTTTGCCATTAATCAGAGACTTTCCACGAGCAAGCTGCCTGCTAACAATCGGGGGATTCTACTTGAACCCCTGGCCTTTAAATCAAAGGGTCCCTATCGACTCACAACGGCCATGTCTGCTAACATTCGCCAACGTATTATGTCTAAGTCGCAGCCTCTTTATGATGAGCAGCCGACAGCCATGGCGGCAGTTAATACGTGCTCAACCCCAATTCCTCGAACCCCCCGTTCCAAAATGAACAATAAGAAGAAAGGGGCAGTCTTGAACAACATTGACATTCGCAAATATGGTTTTGGAACCACTGGGGCTGCTCTGCCAGCTGTTACTCCTATTGCACGAGAATTACAACCATCCTCTTTCAGTGGCGATGCTGTCTCGAACTCGGCCACAGGAGCATGCGATCATGCTCCACCTGCCTTTGAGGTCAAAGCCCAGGCTTAAGAAGATTCTAAATTTGACAACATTGCAATCTCTCTCACAGATAGCATGATCCTGCGCAATGCGCTTTCTGGTGCCCCATGCCCTGCAAATTCCATTACTGCAAAACCTGGTGAAGATGCAGTGATTGAACTTGATTCTGCAAACTCTTGTTTCTCGGCCAGAGTAGATGACTCTAATCTCTCACAGTCGCCTGACATGTTCCGGCACTCTAGCTGTAATATCTCAGCATTAGATGTGTCTTACATTGCCCCGACACCTCGCAGAGCTAACAGAGAAACACAAATATCACCAAAAATCTCTGAGCCCTCTAAAGCCTCGCAATTGACCCTTGAGGTGATGAATATTGCACTAATGGCTCTGGCTAAGCTATTCGAGTCTGTCAATAGCAGTCTTAAAGGCTTCACAGACAATGTTGATATGATGAGACTTGACCAATTAACCATGGCAACTGCCATTGGTCAATTACAAAAATGTCTCAACGAAAAACTCAATAATGTATTTAACTCACAAAAAGATATAGTCCAGACTCTGGCCCAGAAGCAAACTGCAATTGTGAAAAATAACAAAGCTTGCGCTGATGTTTACACACAAACATTTAAGAACACAGACTGTCAAATCGTAGAAGATATTTCCGACTCTGCAATACGTGATTTGTCTCCGCCAATTGCACAGCCAGCCCTCTTAAAAACGTCTGTGCCATTTGTTAAAGGAATCATAACTGAAAGATATGTGGCGTCGGATCTTATTCCGCCACCACATGTCGCTCAACATGTCAGTCACACTGACAAATCTAGGAGAACTGCTCATGACCCCAAAACCACCTACCCTGTTTTTGATCTAAGAGCCACTAACCAAGTGGCCACAAAGAAAACTAAGATTAAGAAAGCACAGGTACAAAAAAAAAATCGAAGAACGTTAAGACCGCTAAATTAGTGGCCACGTCTTCAACCAAACAATTCATTAACAACCTAACACGTGCTAATAGTAGAGCACTTGTTGTCTCCAATATCATAAAAAAAAAATATGTTGCGCTGGCGAATTTGAAAAAAAAAAAACACCTCGAGTCTTGTGACTCCCCGAGAGTGATAGCAGATCATCCGCCTCTAGATGAACTGATTAAATTGGCTACAGACCATCAGTTCTTTCAGCCAACCAACTCTAAGAGCATATCTCTGCTCCCCCAAGCAGCCCCCACCAGCAGTATTTCAAAAGAAAATACTGAGCTCTGCAAGGACTCTGTGGCCTCAAGGACAGCCTTAAGGCGTGAAATTGATCTATATCTAGAGCAGCGTAAATTTGAACCTCCTTCCTTTCCTATTATAGCAAATGGCCCAGCTAAATGTGCCGCTGTAACCTTAACTTCAGCCTTGCCTGTAGCGACTATCAATTAAAATAAGGACCCTATACCCAAACAAGTATCATTTGCTGAGCCAGAGACCCAGGCGTCGGAGTGCTTTTCACACGCAAACGTAAACCATGGTAACTTTTCTCAAACTGACCTTGAAGAAATCAGAGACTCCATTGCTCGTTTGTGGCAGTTGAACTCGAGACAAGGTCTAGTGCCTCTACCGGGTCCAACTATAGACCATAACCAAAAAAACTCCCAAGTCACGGATAGACAGATGCTGGCTCCATCCAACATGACCCCTACAAGACGGCCTCTACTTCCTCCCAAAAAGATAAGCTCCAAGTTGGAAACGAGGCACACTTTGCTGCTAACATGTCGCCCAGAAATCACACCACCCTATATTATGAATCGACAGAGCATTTTAAAACTTTTTTCCGACACTATTGAGCTCAAAGAAATTGGGTCTGACGATTTAGATCAAATTGAATTTCCCAATAAAAATAACCTTGGTACTGTTCTTATATGGACCCGTTCTCTAATAATACGCAATATCATTTCGGCAGCAAAGGATGCTCTGTTTAATTTGGGCTTTCTAATTTCATCCAACGTTGTTACGAAGGGTCCCTTAAAAACCTGCCTCAAGATTGCTCAGAATTCCTACCCTTACACAGCAAGGCAAAATGTCTCTGAAACTCTATCTGGCCCCAAAGAATACAGTCACATTACAAGAGTATAACTAGAATTAGCTGACGATAAGGTGTCCCTTTCAGTAATTAGCTGGAACACTCGAGGATTCAGCCACCTTATCAACAATCCTCGGAGTATCCTGGGAGCCTATGACCTTATTTTCCTTCAGGAAACGTGGCTGTCCAGCCCCCCCAACTTGGAATAACTATGACATTCAATTGGAACCTGCAATACGAGCTTCTAAAGGTAGGCCTATGTCAGGCTTGCTCACTGCTACTAACATCTTAGCCAATATGCAATTGTTTCCACTGCCGGTTATTAACTATTTTATTCAATGATCATATGTTATTGCTAGATCTTTCGAAATAGCTTGTATCAACCTATACTGGAATCCTATGGGCATTGCGACTACTTTGTTCCTTAAAAACTTGGCAACTTCCATGGAGAACATTACTCTGTCGTATGGCATTACTAATTTCATTGTTGCAGGCGACTTGAAGTTACATCTCTAAAATGGGGACTTGTCTAAAAAACAAGAGCGAGTAGTACTATGGACCAATTTTGTGAAAGCGTGGAATTTGGTGATGCTGAATGGCACAGGTACGGCTGACTCCCCGCCTAATGCAACCTGGTCTAGATGAAATCAGAGTGCGATCATTGATTATATCTTTGTAACAAGAGGTATGTTTGATCACATAACTGAATTCGCAGTAAAAACATCTGAATATAGTGATCAGCGACTGCTGACATTTAACTTAACTTTGACCTCTGCCCGTGCCCACAGAGACAACTGTATCAACGCTCAGCTGAAATAAACAACTCCTTAGATCGGCTGAAATGGTCGGATAAGTCACTTGTCCGCTACCGCAATCACTTAAAAGCTTGTGACCAGGCAGGCTTGGACACTGCGCACTCAAACAATGTAGCGCCTTATGATCTAATGCAGTTATATGCCACCTGTCAGAATTACAAATCAAACATACCTTTAGCATGTGACAATACTGTTCGTCTTAGGAAATCATTGTTTAGGAAGCAGAAACGACAAGTCTAAACTGCACCCCCGGTTCTAAGAGATGCAGCCTTGAGAACTATTGAAACTGCTTATAGAAATTGGATGCATGACTATAAACTAACCAAACAACAAAAAGATGGCGAATCTATGATAATGCACATTCAAAGCAAAAACACCGCTCAATTTTGGCGAATACTCAATTCGATTACTAAGGCTCCACAACTAACTTCACAGTTAAATGGTGTCACGGAAAATGACTGGATAACCCATTTCCTGGCTATCTATGCTGCACCCACGCAACTTGACACTCCAAGCCTGTTGCCGACCACTTTTGATTTGAAGTTTGATGAAGACGACATTTGTTACTTCATCAACAAGGCTAGCATGTCTCGAGCCGCCGGTCCAGATGGATTATCTAATGCAGTACTAAAAAAGAATGTTGACCTCTGGGCCTCCATTCTCTACATCTTATTTAGGCTAATTCTACGTAATCAAGAGTTACCCAACACTTGGACTCATTCAATTATTGTGCCTATTCACAAAAAAGGCAACCAACAGATTCCCATGAGCTATCGGCCCATCAGACTTTTAGATGTGCCTGGGAAAATCTTTTGTAGACTGGTCCTGTGTGACCTGAATGCCTGGTCACTATCAACCCATCGAAGAGACCCTTTTCAAACAGGATTTTTGTCTAGTTTAGGCACAGCAATTAACCTAACACTTCAAATACCATCAAGTCTTCTTGTGCGATGCGGAAGCAACTACTTTATTTGGCCTTTGTTGACTTCCGCATGGCGTTTGATTCGGTTGATAGAGAGCCCTTTGTGCGAAAGCTGGCGAAATACGAGTGCCCTGAATCGCTGATAAAAATTGTGAGCCTTTTACATACAAATACATCTGTCCAAATCAAGTTGAACATGGAAGGCCTTCTGTCTAACATCATCACAACTGCAAGAGGCCTGAAGCAAGGCTGTATTCTTGCCTCGACATTGTTCAACCTTTTCCTTTTGGATATAGCAGATGCTTTTGCCTCAGCTACGTCAGACTCACCTAAGTTAGAAAACCAAATAATATCATGGCTTCTTTATGCGGGCGATTTGGTTCTGATTTCCCAAACTCCATCGGGGCTACAAACCCTTCTCGATGTACTTGATCAATATGTGTCTGCCAACAATCTAACAGTCAATCAGGATAAAACCCAAATCATGATACTCACTAAACCGAAATCATCCTTCTCAAACAAGTATCAATGGTCAATAGCCAGTCAAAATCTACAAGTGGTTTCAAAATATAAATATCTAGGGATGAACTTTAACAATATTACTTCTGAAAAATTGCTTGAACTAACGATATCTAAACTTACTTTGTTGACATCTCAGGCCAAAATCATTCTGGCTAAATTTTGTAAGTTCACATGCATGCCCATTATGTCTTTCTACCAACAAAAGGTTTTACCTGTTATCACCTATGGGATGCAATCTGTGTTGCCTAGAACTCATGTATTTTGGAATCAACTAGAGGCAAAGTTCTGGAAAACTGTATTCAATCTACCAAAAAGTACACCAACTATGCTATTGAGGTATGAACTTGGTCTCTTGTCCATTCATATACAAGTTACCTGGAAAATGTACACATTATTTAGAAAATGCCTTTTGGGACTCTCCAACCAAGATAGTCTAGCCATTTTAGCGAATCATGTGTTGACCTCGAATCAGCTATTTCCATTAAATTGGAGAAAGCATATTTTGAATGCTCTTGTCAACGCAGATATTTCAATCGATCTCCTGCTTACGAATCCGTCCAGAGCCAAGTTCAAACTTTATCAGTCTGATTGGATATTAACTCAAGAGAAATGCTCGAAATTAAAGGATTTCGAATCTCTTTGGTCACAAGCGATTCCGCATAATGGCTGACTACCTTGTGAAATGTCCTAAGACTACGGCACAATTTGTGGCCGGTGAATGAGATTTTGGTCAGAAGAGGTCTCTTGAAAAAAGATCTAATATATTGTCGCTTCTGCAAAGATGTATCACATATAGAAACTCTTCGACATATTATCACGCAATGCGAAGCCTTTGCACTAGACCGTATGAAACTTGCCAAATGCATGACATCAAAGCACATTTCAAGATCTGACAATGAGATTTGGGCCGAAATCTTTGGGTCTAAGAAAATTTCAGTTAGAATTGCAACTATTCATATGCTTGATGTTGCTTTCCCGTATGAGTGAAAGGCCCATGTGATTGTAAAATGAAAATGATCCAGTAAGTTTCTATTTTTTTCTGTTTCTTTTATATGTAATACTCTGTTGAATACTCTTAATCCTCACTTTTTTCCTTACAGGTGATTGTAGAGTCATCTTGTTGAAACCAAGGAAACGTTTTGTGATCACTGATATTTATGTATGTTTATTATATGCGAGTCATGTCAAAGAATTGATAGAATACCATCAATGATGAATTTTATATATTTGTAAAGTTGAATTGTCAACTAAATCAAAAAAAAAAAACAATTTAGAAGTAAGGATTGGCAATAGGTTTATTAGTATAGGACCTTTTATTTTGACAGAGACTCCACTAGAACTGTGTTGTTGGTATTTGATGGTCGTATCTTGCTCCCATCTTTAGATTTAGGGTTAGATAGGTGTTCAACCAACCCATTGAAGTTCAATAAACACCCTTGAACTGGGATCACTTGTGTCTGTCTTCGCTGTTTAATGCCATGCCTTCCTTACACTTGCAAAGAGTGAAACACGTTGTGGCAAAGCCAAACGGCTGGCAAAGAGAGAGCCGAGTATGAACCAGAACACAGTTGCAGCTACAGAAGAACCTGTGTGGGCAGCTAGACCGGGTAATACCCTCCCTGTGAAAGCCAAAGAAATATACAGAAAGCGATTACAAGGGCCTGAACGAGATTGGTGAAGTGAAACGGAATAAAGCAAGGAGACATGGAACTGGTTTCGAATATTGAGAGACTGACCTTAAGTACAAGTTGGCAAGCTAGTGTCTTGGGGAAGGAGAATCCTCAGACTCATCCTCAGACTCATTTTGAACTGTGTTGTTTTCTTGGCGTAAAGGAACCCCAGGATCTTGTTTTGGAACTGTGTTGGAACTGGGGAAGGGAACCCAAAAATTCCTTTTGAGACTTTGTGGAACTGTCTTGGACTTGGGGAAGGGGAGCTGGCAAGTAAGCCCAGAGCTGGAAGAAGCTCAGAACTTTATTTGGAACACAATTCATTTTGTTGCTGACATCCCTACACATTGTTTAGGTTTAGTTGTGAGGGCAAGTATAGGTTTTGGACACAGACAATCTTTTAAGTTGAACTTACTGACTCAGACTATCCTTAGTTTCTGTAGGTAGGGAAATCCCATGAAGCATCTGTACAGTAGACCAAACACGTGAAACTGAGAAAGGGAAGAAAGGATTCATTTGATTTATTTGAATTTTGAATCTATTGTCTGTGTCTTGCTTCATGATGCCTTCACATGGTTTAGAAGCATGTTTGGAACTAAGGAATACAAGCACAGATGACATTCAGAGTTCCAATGCATGCTGCAAAACCACTTGGTCTTTGACTTTGAGTTCTTCATAAAATGGCTGGGATGATATTGCAGATTTTATCAGTGAAAGTAATAAAAACAAAGAGGGTATATAGCAAATGACAACAGCAAAACTATGTGGTATGGACCCTGTTCTCGTCTCATGTTTCTTTCTCTGTTGATTCCTAGACATGCTGCACTTTTTATGAAGTAAAGAAAGTGCTCCATTGGATACTTTGAACACTTATTTTGAGAAAAGAATATCAAGCCCATAGAGTGCCCAACCCTTTGATATGCTTTTATAGGTTAAAAATGCTCCACAGTTTAGGGATGACATTGACAGCTCTCTGTATTGGAATTTATTGAGAAACATAGTACATGTTCTATTCCTACACAAGCAACCAATGACAGGCCAAATTACTAAGATTTCTGACACACGGGTGTGGAATATATCATCAATATAAGTTTAACAGTAAATGAAAATATCACCCAGTGCAGATTTGGATTTCCAAGGCCAGTATGTGGAGCTGGTCAGGAAAGCAGTGTTACGTCATCTGTTCATCGCCATGTTACTGGCAAATCACCCAAAAATGCACATCACCTTCAAAGAGACAAATAGTCTGTTTATAAATGATTAGAATCCCGTCATTGCTCAGCTGTAGAATGCAAATACTGATGTCCAGTATATATCTGATGACTCAACAGCAGGAGCTTGTAATGTTGCAGCATACTTGACCAAATCAGAGAAGTGTAATGGAGATGAGGCGTGGGGTGATTTGTCAGTACACAGAAATCTAAGTCCAAAACGTTTAAGATTTGGCATCAAAATAGAGAATGTGGTGCGTGCAAAGCCACAGATCGACTTACAAGCTCGCCTCTGTATGGACGAAGCATTAATATCCTTTCACTTAGTCTTGGACCTGCCATTAGCAGGAAAGGAGTGCTAAATATTGCTGATGATAAAGAGTTTGCTAAAAGAGTGCCTGGCAGTACAAACGTTCTCAAAACCATCTAATTGATACTTATTATTCAAATAGGTCTTACAAATAAAATAAGATTTATATTGCGCTTCATGCCAGAAACCAACTTCTACATGCAGACCAGGTTTCAAACTCGTGATGCTCTGCGTTGTCTTGCTTCCAACACAAACGCATTGCCCCTGAGCTATCCTCCCAGCCATTCACGGTAGGAGAACCTTTACTTGTTTGAAGTAGCAGAGCACTACACATCCTGTAATGTGGAAGGTTAAATAAAAGAGGATGTTTTAAAATACGTGGAAGTCCTGATTGCCTGGTGAGACAAGTCTCATCAACCACTTGGAACTGTCATGCTAAACTGCAGAGAAAAAGTAAATGTATTATGTGTGCCCTTTTGCCGCTTTTCTTAACTCTGTGTAATGGGACAGACCTGCTTGGAAGTTATAAAAACTTTGAAGCAGCTTTTCAGGAAACGAGAGGAAATACGCTCAAAATGTAATCAATAAGTAGAAATATCAGAAGAAGGAAAAGTTCCAAGAAATCCTCCAAGAAGAAATGGTGGTAGTAGAACTTGCAAAGGATAATCCTGGGGGAAGTCAAGATTCTGCACAAGTAGCACAATGCATTATGTGATCCTGTTGTTCAAACTGAATGATCTTGTCGTGAAGGAAGTAAAACATGCAATGAACAAGCAAAGAATGCAGATACATTAGCATGTAATCTAAACACAGAGCAGAAAGAAATGTATGACAACATAAAAGATTGATTCATGCATGGTCTAAAACAAGACAATCTGGTTTTCGCCCCTTTAACTCTACGGAAACAGCACTTCTTTCTGTTTCTAATTCTTTGCTATCTGCTAGGCCAGCTAAACTCTCCTCTATTCTTATTCTTCTTGATCTTTCAGCATCTTTTGATACTGTGGATCACAGCACACTACTTTTGACTCTACACTCTCTTGGTTTTTCTGGCTCTGCTCTGTTTTGGTTTGGGTACTATCTCTCTGATCGCTCTTTTTCTGTTTCCTGGAGTGGATCCAAGTCCCCCATATTTCTACTTGCCCATGGAGTGCCTCAAGGCTCAGTCTTAAACCCTCTCCTTTTTTCTCTATATACTGGCCCTCTTCCTGCAATGGTGTCCTTCCTTTTGGGCTGTCTGCACACTTCTATGCAGACCGCCAATCTATGTTTCTTCGTTATCTGATTCCCTGCACTTGGCTATTTCTGATTGTTTACTTGCCATCCAAGCATGGATACATGCTTGTTTTCTTCATTTGAACGCCACTAAAACAGAAATTCTCTTTTTTCCAGTTGCTACTGTCCACCCAATCTCTCCCCCTTCTATTAGCTTTTCCCCTGCTCTTCTTCCTTTTTCTTCCTCTGCTCACAATTTAGGCGTTCTTTTTGATTCCTCACTTCCTGTTTCTTTCATTATTTCCAATATGGTACAATCTTGTCAATTGCATCTTTTTAATATTAGAAAAGCTTGCTCTTTCCTCACTTTTCATGCAACCAAGCTATTGATCACTTCCCGTGTTTTCTCTCATCTTCATTATTGTTCATGTCTTCTTTTTGGTCTTCCCGCCTCTCATGTGACTTCTTTGCGCTCTATCGTTAATTCTGCTGTCTGTACCCTCTGTTCTATTCTCTCTCACTCTTCCATTTCGTCTGCCCTTCTTTCTCTTTGTTGGCTATCCTTCGAAGCTCGTCTTCAATTCCATTTCCTTTGCATTACTTTTAAATGTGTCCATGGGCTTTGTAAGGAAGGCATAGTATCAAACAGTGAAGGCAGACACAAGTGATCTCAGTTCAAGGGTGTTTATTGAACTTCAGTGGGTTGGTTGAACGCTTATCTAACCTAAATCTAAAGATGGGTGCAAGTTACGACCATTAAATAATAATAACGCAGTCCTAGTCGAGTATCTGTCAAAATAAAAGGGCCTATACTAATAAACCTATTGCCAATCCTTACTTCTAAATACAAAAGGGTGTGGGACAATAATGTATGCAACAAAGAAAAGTGTTCAAGAAATAATATGTCAGGACGGTTGAGCAGTTGGCTTCCCTTCCCCACGTTTTCATCACAGGGCAAGGCGGCAAGTTCGAGCTTCGCACACACTCTGGCTTCTCTGCCACAAGGACACTGTTCAAAGCATAGACATCAGGGCCTACTGTAAAAGTCTCTTTTCCAATAACAGTCTCTTACTGCAGAGGGCACGTCATAACAAACAAATATCAAAGTTACATTTCTATTGGGATCTTCACATGCACTAGTTCTAACTTCCATTATTTATCATGGGTCTGACTCCTTCAGGCTTGGACCCCTTTGTATCACAATGTTTACTCTTGATCTCCCTCGTTACGGCTCAGATCCTCTTGATATCAAAATCAAAGACTTCAAATGTGTGATGGGTTTTGCTTGAACCATCTCGGGACCACTTTGATTCACTTGATACAATATTCTCATCAATCTTTTGGCATTCGTTTCTCTTGGCGGGATACCTTACAGAGACCTTCAATTGAGCACACTCACACTGCCAGACAACTCTGTTAACGGTTTTGTATCTTTCCTTCTCAAGTTCAAACATTCATCAGCAGTTTAGCTCTACTCGCGTCTTTCATAAAATGCGTTTAACAATGTTTGTTCCAGCGCTCATTATACAATGTTTGCGCTTGCAACCTTGACTTCTACCCAGACCAGTCTTTCATCGGTACACTGCTCGGGTGTGAGTCTAGGCTGTGAGTCTGTTTTCTCGCAGAGCGGGCTGTCTGTGTGAAAGTTTTAGAGAAGGGAAGGGGGGGTAAAGTTCCCATGTATCCTACTTGGTAGGATGGGGTAAAAGTGTTACAGGGGGAGAGACACCGCGTCTCGTCATCTGGTGTCCTACTCCTGAAGACCCCTCACCCAGGTGATCCTCCCGCACTGGTCCACACCCAGGGTCTGGATCCAAAGGCGATGGCTGTGCCCTGGCCACCTGAGAGAGTGATCCCTGGGGACACTTTCTGGTTTCTCACAGCTTGCACCAGGTTATCTTATCTTTGCTCCTCGGTTACTATCTATGCCCCCTCATCCTCTCTGCTCTCAATCCCAATTTCTTCTTTCTGTTCCTAAGCCCCCTTTGCGCTCAGTCATGTTCTCGGTCCCAGTCTCTTGACCTTTTTGCCCCTCTACTCTGGATCAATCTTCCTCTACATATTCGATATCTATCTCTTCTTATTCTCTCTTTCGTACTACCCTCAAATCCCATCTTCTCGCTTCTATGCCCTACTTTTCTTGCTTTTGGCTGAAATGTTTGTTGATGCATTGATTCTTTGTACCATCTTTTATATTATATGTGCTGCGCTTTGGCAAAAGTGCCTTACAAGTCAAAAATAAATGCAAATACAAACACAATAGATAAACATTGTGTTTATTTGATGTCTAAAACTGTAAAATGTGATAAGCTCAATTCTGCAATGATGAGCTTTGAGAAAGAAATCATAATGGAATAGAATGTTCCCGCACAGGAAATGCATTGAAAACATTCTAGCAAAGTGTATTTTTATTGATAAACGCCATCTAGTATGTAGAACTTCAGCACAATCTCATTTATGATGTAATCAATGATATCATGAGTGATACCAGTAGTGATGTCCTCTCTGATGACATCAGTGATATCACATGTGATGTCAACATTGTGGTCATACGCTGCGCAACAGGGGATGCACATTTAAGGTGGTCTTGTTTCTAACAGTTGCCAAATTCCTGGGGTTTTGTTGCGTTAAATCGGCACCTTAACGTCTCTTTAACAAATGTTTCTTTCACTAAAATTGTCCTCACAATTCAAGGGCACCATGTGGGAACAGGGATAATTGTCAAAATCCAGTGAAGTACCTATTTTAGTCGCTGTAGGGGGGTGACCCTACAAGTCTCCCAAGGTTATTGGTTAAAACAAGGTAGGCATGGGAGAGATTGCAACCACTGAGCTGAAGAGTTTTGGGGACTCCTGCAGAAGAGTTCCAGTTCATGGTTTCAGACCCAGAAAGCTGGAAAGGGATGACTGCAGAGTGGGGCTCTCAGTCACACCTGTATCAAGTGCGATCTGGGTGAGGGGTGGCACTGACACCGCTTGGCACCGAAAGCCAAAGGACTCTGGAAGACAAGACCAGTGACTAGATCTGGGTCCCAGAACCCAAGGACGTCTACATATACAGCTGGCAGCTTTGGAAACAGCCCAGTATTTGCGAGTGCACAGGTAGGTTTCCGGTTCAAGATTCGGCCTGGCTAGTGAGGTGTCCAATTTAGAGAAGAAGGTTCCCTGGGGGTTCCATAGCTAGGACCACAGGATACAAAAGGAGGACCTTTGTATATGACCACAGTAAGGAGAACACTAGAGGAGCAACATCAGTGACATAGCAGGTGAGGACGATGAAACCGGGGTCACAGGCGGCTCTGGGAAGACAAAGCATTCAGCCACTAGCAGAGATGGCAGAGATGTTTCCATGAGGCAGAATAGCAATTGCTGGCAATCCAAGATGTCCTATAATGAGCATACATCAGGAGTAACACGTCAGGAGCAAGTCACTCGGTTCCTTTCAGGTCAGCAGGAACTCCCACCTCAGTGATCCAGCAAGGACAAAAAAAGCCTTCAGGTGAGCACAATGACAGTAGACTTTGATATTCTAGCAGGTAAAGATGGCAGCCCCAGCAATTAAGACCAGGCAGAAGTAGCAGAAGAGACCAGGTAAAGGAGGGCACAGCACTCCCAAGAGTTACCCATCACACCAGCAATGCTTCCAAGTAAGTAAAAACCAATCTGAAGTATGGCCTTAGTATCCCACTGGAAAGTGCATACACATAGTGGCTGGCTAAGCCAGCTCACCAAGCCTCACCCAGACAGCATATAAAGGTGTAGAGCCCAGTCAATCAGGGCTGGGCAGAAACAAACTGCCAAACAACAGGAATCCCCACACATGATGTTGGTTGGGTTGTCTGGGAGACTCTTTGTCAGTTCGGGAGGAGCATAGACCAGCAAATCTACCGTTTTGGCCATGCCTCATAGTCCACACAGACAAAGAACGTCCACAAAACAAAATTGCTAGTGGCAGGGCTACAACCATGGTGTGACCAAAACAAATGTGCTCCTTCTACTTCCCAACACACTTTCATGGTGATAGCATTAGACTAAAAACAAAAAAAACACCCCTGCTCTAGTAGCCGTATGCGGTATTAAGGGCAGCACATCAGAAAAGGGTTACAAGGACAGGGGGCTGCAGTAGAAAGCCCTCTGATCATAAAATAAAATAAGGAAAAAACACAGAAGCCAACCAAAAGGTTATAGGACCCACTCAGTTTGTGAAAAGAACCCCCAAAAGGAATTCTCCTCTAATAGTTCCATTTACTTGTTGGTGCCTTTTATATTATCTTTTTATTTCAGCTAGATTTAGAAACTAGCACCAGCTATCCCTTGGTCTTCCTTCCTTTTGAATAGGTGCAGCACTGTGTGTAACTGTAGGCAAACCTCTTGCCCCATACAGAGATTTCCACACTTAGTTGCAGATATAGTAACATCTCTCAACATTAGTTCAACATTTTTTCTTATTTCTTATGTATTGTGTTAGTCGATTCTGTACCAAAGTGGGAATGCACAGTCTTTCTTGGTTAACCTGCGCCCTCACACCACTCTATAAATGTGAGACTGTTTTTTTTGTGGTACAAAAGAAGAACATTCTCCAAACATTCAAGTGTAGCAGCTGGTCTGCTGCCGAGATTGGGCACATGGAACATGTGGCTCTAGCCCTGAGTGATATCCACTGTCTCCCGCCATATGAGCATAGTATGTTTAAAGCCCTATTGCTAACTCATCAGGCATTATACAAATCAGATACACCATCATTTAAAAACTGCCTCATTATCATACAAATTAAACTTTTGCTGGAGGGCGTCTGGCTCTTATTCGTTCAACCTTATATAAATGCACTATGTGGTGGAAACTTTGGGGCCGATTCATGGAACAAATGTGCGCTGAAAATCTTGGTGCAAGCTGGCGCAAGCGTGAAAAAGCAGTGCCCGTGCGATTCATGGAAGGCCCTGTGCGTGTTTCCCTCAGGATGTGTGCCAAATCTGTGTGTGGCGCACACGGGCACACACGTCATTGCAACATCCTGAACATCCTGAGCGACGCGCACAGCGAAAACGCACAACTTTAGCGCACACACCAAAAAGTTGGTCGAACACGGGGCGTAACGCGCAGAATGGGGAACAACGCGTGAAAAAGAAGGCGCAACTGGGGAAGTACTGCAGGGAAATACACGGAACGCCCACACGCACACGAACAACATGTATTCATGGAATTGAAAACGGGAAACCCGCGCACGGCAAAATACACGCACAGGCCTAAACACGTCCGCCACACGAAGGCAGGCGCTAGCGTCCCTGCGCATTGCAAAAGTGTGCGCAAACAACAAACACGTATATACAGGTACGATGAATGTCCCATTCTGTGGCCCCCTAGGAGAAATGACGTGTCACGCAACGCACAGGCATCCCATAAAAGCAAGAAAAAGAGATAAGTGACCCCTATAGCCCATATGCGTGTAAAAAAACACACGCAGTACGCTGTGGCAGCCAGGAACCCCAAAAATACATACGCGATCAACACGCAGGCTAGTATGGCCGGAAGAAAAGGGGTACGCGACAAACAGGGACACACGCAGTGGGAAAAATAGCGTGTGCGACTCACCGTCTGCTTTGCGTGTAGAAGAACGCAGAGCCAACACCCACCTGCTGTGAACCCAAACACCTGGAAAACACGCACAGCTTCCCACGAAAAGCACGTACAGAGCGATGGAAACCCATGTGGGACCCTCAACCCGTGCCAGGGAAACACCTGCGCGTGCTACGTCACATACGCGCTAAATTACACGCTGACGTGCAGTTTTTTCACGTGCCAAATCATTCCGTATCAAGCAGGCCACGCGACAATACACGGAAGACCACGCTCCTGCCCTGAAGGCCATTTTCCTGCCCCCCTAGAGCCCCGAGCAGCCTCCCACCAGCCAACTGCTGCTGCCTGCCTGCCTGCCGCCACCGTGCCCTGCCATTTGGTGCCTGCACATCTGCCATCTGCAGGGGTCCAGCTGCTGTGACCATCCCTGCTGGAACAGAAGACTCCCAACTGGTGTTCCATCACTCCACAGCCCAGCCCCAGAACCCAGTTGCCCACCCACACCTGCCTCGGGGGTCACCATGTCGGGGCAAACACCATCAGAGACCACTGGCGACCCCCAGCCAGAGAGGCAGAGGGCTACCAGCTTCAGCGATAAGGAAGTTGGTATCCTGGTTGAGCAAGTACTGGGGCATTATGATGCCCTCTTCACAGCATCGCGCGCCGACAAGGAAGGACGGGAGAGGATCTGGGAGGACATAGTGGGTGCCATCAACGCGGAGGGGGTGGCACCCTGTGACATCAAACACGTCCGGAAGCGCTGGGAGGACTACAAATCCAGGACCCTCAAGAAGGCCCGGTGCCTCTTGGAGGCAGTGGATGCAGTGGGGTACCGGGCACAGCTTACCACCCAGCAGATGAGGGTCCTGGAGCGCATTCGCCCAGTGCTTCACCACCAGATCCTCAGGATGCAGGCCCGTCTGGAGTCGAGCGGCAAGTGCCCATGCATTCACTTTTGAAACAGTGAATGTTGAAGCATGGTGGTAGTTAGCTACTCGGCTGCAAGTGTCACATGGGTCATGTATGGATGTGTGTGTGCAGGGAAATGATGGTGCTGCATGTGAGTCTAGTCAGGCATGACCCACATGGATGGTGTAAATGTTACAATGCATCATGCAGAGCAGCATGCGGAATGCACACATGTATGCATGCCTGTGTCTGTACCGTGAAATGTTTGTGGTTTGATAGATGTGTGGTGCTGTCATGGACATGCATGAAGTACATGTCCGTGTGTCAGAGTAGTGTGCGTGCCATGGATGCATGACACATGTCTCTGACGATGTGTCGAATCACTGATACAGCCTACTCATCCTTGTATCCACTGTGTCTGTGGGCATACGGGGCCAGATGCATGACCCTCCGGTCATGCATGAGCATGTGATCAGCATGTCCCATGATGCATGTGAGTTTCAGGCCACCATTGGATGTATCTACGGTGCGGTGGACATGAATGCAAATGTTTGTTGCATGTGCCATGCCGGTTCCTACATGTGTGTTGCCTGCACTGACCCATGTGTTGTTGGGGGACATGATGGAAGTGACGATTGACAGTGCCACTCATCTGCTATTGCTTCCTGTCTAGGGGACTATTGTACAGTACCCTGATGCTTGTGTTCAATGTCTCCGTTTACACAGGGCCGATTGAAGAAGAGGACGGAGACGGCGCTGTGGAGGAAAGCGGCAAGGATGCCTCCACCAGCCGGCGACGCAAGGCCCAGTTACCCTCCCAGGAAATTCCATCATCCGGGAGCGAGGGGACTGGTGCTGCGTCTGCCACTACGGCTGCAGCGGAAGGGGCAGGTGAGCCCCCACAGGGGCTTGCTATGGCGGAAGACGGTGTGGAGCCATCCAGGTTGGTGGTGTGTATAGAGGAGGAGGAGGCCGCTACAGAGCCGGACATGGGGCCTGGTGGGGGTGGTACCACTGGTGCAAGTGGTGCAGTCCAGGGGCAGGGGCAGGAGGCAGCACAGGTTGCCGCGGAAGTGCCTGTGCATGTCTCTCTCCCTGACACTGTGACTGCATCACCATGCACCAGCAGGGATGCCCCGTCCCAGGCCTGTCCGCAGGTAGGAGGGAGGTCCATGTCATCTGGCACTCCACTACCTGTGGACGAGGAGACCTGTGACCGTATGTAGTCCGTCCTGATTGGTGTCGCGTTGCGCATGCGTGACATTCGTGATGACATGCGTGTTTCCTAGAGGGACCACGCACGTCATCACGAAGAGCTGTGTCCCAAAGTGGCTCAGTTGGGAGGGGCCCTGGTAGGAGGGTTCGTATATGTGTCAGGCACTCTGGCAGCCCTCTCCTCCTCTGTGCAGACTACGTGCCAGTCGTTCTCTGTGCCATCCTCCGGCCCAGATTCCACCAGGGCCCCCTGTGGACCTGCCCCGATCAACGCAGCCAGATCGGTGGAGATCCCATCCCTGCCACAGTCGGGAGTCGGAGGTCCAGCAGGGGTGGACACCCCACCAACTGGAGCCCAGCAGATGGAGGATGTGCCGGCATCATCGGGCAGGGAACGTGCACGACGGTGCCGGTGGATTCCATTAGCCTGGATGCAGTTGTGCTGGCAGAGGCAGTTGCGTTGGAGGCAGCGGCAGGCTCAGCATGGGAGGCATCATGGCTCGGGGCCATCAACATCAGAGGGGCAGGCATCGGCCGGAGAGCAGGAGGACCCTGGAATGGGAGTGTCTTCCATGCGGCAGCGGTAGGGCCAGCGGATAGATGCGGAGCGGCGGCGGGCAGAAGACGCACGGCTCACTATGATCAGGGCAGAGAACTCCATGCGCAGGGCGTTGAGGCGGGCTGAGTGCTTCGAGGCAACTCGCAGGGAGTTGGAACAGGCCATGACTGCATCCCTGCGAGACCTCGGGGACAGGGGAGAGGTCCGCCTCTGGGACATCGACGTGGAGTTCGATGATGCCCTGGCCCGGAACATCACAGAGTGAGCCGTAGGACTTGCCCGCCACTATTGTATCTAGTTGATTAGTGTTAGGTTTCCTTTATATTTTTCTTTCATTTGGGGCGCATGGACTATGCCCCACCTTTTTGTATATAGTTGGTTATTAGGTAGTGTTTTTTGTAGGTTTCCTTTGAATTGTTGGGCTCATGGACCCTGGATTTGTGCATTGTATATAGTTGAAGACTGGATTTGACCTCTATTTTCTTTCCCATGGAGCAATGGATTTATCTTTTTTCATCCTTTGGATTTGGTTTGATGGGTGGACACTTTGGAGCCATTTTCATTTGATTTTATTTGGATTCTGCATTGATATATATTTTTGATTTTTTTGGGACATCCAGCCTTTTGTTTGTTATCCTTTTCTCTTGTGTGATTTTCTTTTATTCCATTGATTTTTCATTTAATACATTTTGGTTTCATACTTCAATTGTGTGGTATTCTCTCATTGGTTTCATGCATGTCACGATGTGGGTTTTCACATTCACTTGCACCCATTGTGTGTGTGTGACAGACATGTATTGATGTGCATACTTGCCATTTGGGATGTTTCATGTAATGGGGATTTCAATGTGGGGCGGATGGAATACTTGGTTGGGGGTTTGGACTGGGGTGGCGTGGGGTGGAATTTGGGTGGCCATAATGGCCATGATTGTGGATGGTAATGACGTGTTGGGGGGGGACTTGAGTCGGGGCCTGCTGGCAGGTGCCCGTCAATGCTGGGTGGGTGGGGGTGCAGGGGGACATGAGTCCGGGCCTGCTGGCAGGTGCCCGTCAATGCTGGGTGGGTGGGGTGCAGGGGGATATGAGTCGGGGCCTGCTGGCAGGTGCCTGTCAATGCTGGGTGGGTGAGGGTGCAGAGGGACATGAGTCGGGGCCTGCTGGCAGGTGCCTGTCAATGCTGGGTGGGTGGGGGTGCAGGGGGACATGAGTCGGGGCCTGCTGGCAGGTGCCCGTCAATGCTGGGTGGGTTGGGGTGCAGGGGGACATGAGTCGGGGCCTGCTGGCAGGTGCCCGTCAATGCTGGGTGGGTGGGGGTGCAGGGGGACATGAGTCGGGCCTGCTGGCAGTTACCCGTCAATGCTGGGTGGGTGGGGGTGCAGGGGGCATGTGTCGGGGCCTGCTGGCAGGTGCCAGTCAATGCTGGGTGGGTGGGGGTGCAGGGGGACATGAGTCGGGGCCTGCTGGCAGGTGCCCATCAATGGTGTGTGGGACATGTGTTGGGGCTCACGAGTGCATGGTGCCATGTGGGCTGCCTGCGGGGCATGCCCAGGGTGGATGGGCTGCCTGCGGGGCATGACCAGGGTGGATGGTCTGCCTGCAGGGCATAGCCAGGGGTGTAGGGTAGTCCCCTGTGGTGTCGGCTGCTTGCAGGGCCTGGGGAGGGGGCACACCCGGGAGGACCCACACTGACAAATCGCGTGTGAAACACCCTGCGCACCCCTCAGAATACACATACCCCTCTCGCGCTAGCAAAAACGCGTGTATGGGTTCCCGCGCACCCCCGAAATGCATGTACCCCGCTCACACAAGGCCTATCACGTGTAAAACTTCCTGCGCACCCCCAAATACACGTACCCCTCTCGCGCAGGGCCCATCGTGTGTGATACTTCCCGCGCAGCCCCCAAATACACGTACCCTGCTCACACAGGGCCTATCGCATGTGAAACTTCCCGCGCACCCCACAAATACACGTACCCCGCTCGCACAGGGCCTATCGCATGTGAAACTTCCGCGCTCCCCCCAAATACATGTACCCTTCTCGCACAGGGCCTATCGCGTGTGATACTTCCCGCGCACCCCCCAAATACACGTACCCCACTCGCACAGGGCCTATCGCGTGTGGAACTTCCAGCGCACCCCCCAAATACACACAGACACCCCATCCACCCTGGGCATGCCCCACAGACAGCCCACGCCACAGGGGGGGGGGGCTTTTTCTATGCAATTTGCCTGGGGCGAGCGGGGTACGTGTATTCTGGGGCATGCACGGGGAGTTTTACATGCGTTTTCGCTGGTGTGAGTGGGGTACGTGTATTCAGAGGGATGCGCTGGGAGTTTTACACGCGTTTTCACTGGCGCAAGCGGGGTATGTGTATTCAGAGGGGTGTGCTGGGAGTTTTACACGCGTTTTCACTGGCGCGAGCGGGGTACGTGTATTCTGGTGCGTGTGCTGGGAGTTTTACATGCGTTTTCATGGTTGGGGGGCTGTATGCTGGTCCACTGGCCTTTGCGCCATGTACTGGATTTGTGCGCTGTTCATGGCGCACGGGGCGGGGTTGGGGGCATAACTGGCGCTGCTGCAGGGTCGCTTCACCACTCTGCACCACGGCTGGTTATGGATGTTGGAATCCATGAATACGCTGTGCGCTGAAATGGGTTTTGGCGCACGCGGCTGGCGCAGACTGCCGCACACGCACACTGCGCCAGCCGCGTGCGCCACTTGTGCGCTGATTTCTATGAATTACCCCCTTTGTCTCGACACAAGGCACTCATCTCTGAAATGGACTCACGCAGACCTCTGTACCATCCCTAGCCTCTATCTTTTCTAAAAGGAAAATGAAGAAATGCATTTTCTCGAACAACAAGAGCCACCTTGATTGCATATGTGCGCTGTACAAGTACCCAATAAATACCCAGATACATTCATCTCAGACTGGATGAAAATAATGTTGATTTACCAAGTGTCCAAGACGGGACCATTTTGTGGAGCTTCCTTTTCCCGATAGCAGTGCACCCCTGGCGCCTGGAGAGGCAAGTACCTGCTGCTTTTGTCCAGTAGTTGCAAGCCTGTAGGAAGAAACAATCAGGCTAGGGTCATTGTTTGCAGACCTCACAGGAGGCATTATGAGTGGTGTTTGTGAATTCCACTAAAATAACGGGACTAGCTGTTTACTAGAGTTACTGTCTATAACTAGGACAGCAGCATGTAATACACTGCAGGCAGACATGTTGAAATTGCACCTGTCGCTGGGGCACCAATGATGTCTCTTAATTATATGCATGGTCAACCCTGGAAGATTACGTGATGGGGGCTATATAAAGGTGCATAAACATGGAAGTAGGAATGCCCATGTTACCAAGTGGCAGGGATGCATTCATGTGGGAGGGCATGTGGTTAAGTCCGGCTGTAAAGTGAAGGATGGATCATGTGAGGCAAGACAAAATTTCAGTTGGGCGAGGTATGATTGAGCGAAAATAAGTGAGAAACCCTGAGGATTGGCTGTAACTGTGTGCTCGGTGGTCCAGTGCAGATACTTGTAGTGTACTCCACTGAGGCAGGTTGCTTTGTAGATACTGTGCTGTAGTGGAGATATGTCTATGTTTGCTATTAGGAAAAGATGTGGCCTTAGTTCAAGAGATATGGTGATGTGCGAATGTCCTAATTTTAAGACGTACGCCCTTGTTCCTGATGTGTTCTAGCATAACTACTGTTGCTGCACATGTAGTTATTTGTGGTCTAGTGGAAGATTATGTAGTCAGGTGAAACGTATAGAGACCGGTCAGTGGAAGGTGCTATGGCCTTAGGACAGAATATTTGGCCTAGTTCAAGTTTTGATATAGTTAGTGGGAGGACAAGTGGATTAGTGGGAGGAAGTGTAATCTAGTGGGATATGTGCTCTAATCCATGTAAGGAGGGATGGCCTAGTTTTAGGAGTCCTGTGCTATAACATGTGGCAGGGGTCAAGTGGGAGAAACTGTGGCCCAGTGGAAGCAGTTTAGTGAGATGTGTGGTCAAGTTTGTGAGAGAAATTGATGCCTGGCGGATGAGTCGAGTGGGGGACCTGGCCGGTGGGAGACCTCTAGTCGGAGGAGTCAGAGGAAGAAGTTAAGGCTTAGTGGGAGTTGTGGGCAAGGGAGAGGGTCCAGTGTAAAAGGTTGATGTGGTCTAGTGGGCTGGATTTAGTGGGAGAAAATATGGACTAGCCAGTGGGGAAAGTTGTGGTTTAGTTAGTGTTGTGGTCTAGTAAGGAGGATGTAGTGTGAGAATATGTGGTTGTTTCAGTGGAAGAAGCAGAGGACTAGTAGCTGTGGTGCAATGAGGAAAATTGTGGTCTAGTGGGGGAAAGCTATGGCCTACTCAGGGATGGTAACTAGGGACTAGCCGTTCAGAGTCTGGAATCAGAAATCCTGAACACAAATCTTTCCCACACATGCATGTGGTGGGAGAGTGGGTACATACTTCTTCACCCTTATACGCTACTTCCTCCCACTTCTTGGAACTGCCTTAGGGTTATATTTGAAGTAATAATAAGACATGTATTGTGCATTCCTTTACAAGGGTCGAATTCTTGCATCACCTGCTTAATCAAAGATCTGGAGTCTAACTGAAGGGCATTGTGCCCCCGTATACATGATCTCCAGCGCCGTCCAGTCTTCGTTGATGTAGGGTTCTTTGGAACATGAAGTCCCTCGTGACCTTCCTGTTGTGTTACCTTCTGAAACATTGCCTTCCACCGATGAAAACACGAAATCAGCCACCGCTGATGCACACGTTCATGAAACTTTGTAATTGCCCTACGATGTGCAACTTGACGCTGGACAACTTGTACCCAAGCCCTGAGTATCCTGGAAACATCAAAGGAAAAACACATGAGAGAAAACACCCCAACCTCAGCATGAGAATTAGGGTACGTGGAAGGCAGTTGGAAAAAGCACCAGAGTATCTCCGGATACCTAAATAATGACTCACCATAAGGGGACATTTATAGCGAAGCAACCACAGGTCTGATAAGCCTCCCAGGCTAGCCACCCTGGGTTAAATCTGAGAAGTTTGTGCAGGAATCCACCGTGCCTTCCCCCCCAATGGGTTTAACCATAGTCCATACGATTTAGATCAGCATGCACAGAGAGTGCAATTGTACAAATGGAGACCTTCGCCCTAATGAGTGAACAGAGGTCATTGCACTGTGCTACATGCCACTGGTTATCTTTAGGGTGTCAAACTTTAGAAAATGTAGACAATGCTAGGAAGTAGATGGCTAAGGTAGCCTTACTGGTGAAGCAAATGTGACATGCAGATATGCAATATGGGACATTTTACAGAGCTTCTAGAATGAAGATGCTGACCCCCTCAAATCTACACTCATCCAAATGTTAAGGGAGGGAGATGTTCTGGTGCAGTACTAATCAGTTTCCTCTGTGCTTGTTTGTCCCCTCTCGCACACCCACAACATGTCTTATTGATTTTCTTAAAGGGATATAATTGGAATCTTATGAGATATGACAGAAATTGTACTAGTATCTTATGAGATTTTATAAGAATTCAGTAATTATTAGGGTTTCATATAAGTTGATATAAAGTTCTAAGTTTTCACAAATATGCATGGGAATGAAGATTACCCCTGCTAATAACGCAGGTAGTCTTGATTCTTTTAAAGTCCAGGAGGCGAGCATTATGCTTCAACTTCTTATTTATTCCTATCTCCAGCAGTTTCAACAAAATCAACTTTTTCAAATGCAAACAAAATATTTTTTTTGTTTTTTTTTATGAAAAACTACATTTCCCTTCAAATCTAGTCCTTTCTGAGCCCTGTCACCTGCTCATAGTCCTTCCTGTTCCTTCCTTCTCTTCTTTGAGTGCTCTGAACTGCGCTCTGCTCTGTAACTGAACTTTCAACTTGTAGAACTACGGAGTCTTGACCCTTCCTTCTAGTCTGCAGTGCCTTTTTTCTCCATTCCTTATTGGTCAATCTCGACGATCTCCTCAATCTGTGCCCTTGCTATGCTGGCTCAATTGTTCTGATGTTAATCTCCTATCAAGATACAAAGAATGTATTAGGGAGGGGGATACACGTCTTTGTCCTCCAGACTAGTGTGAAGGTCCCCCCTTTGGCCCCTATGTCTTTCTGTTGACGTCTAGTGCTTTAACGTCTGCTACTCTCCTGCATGATATTAGGCATAGTAACATAGTGAGTTTTCCTGACAGCTGTTTCAGTGACAGATACTTGTTTCCTGGCCAACTGGCAAGTAGCCTCAGCACTACCGCTACGTCCCATAAATGTACTTATTTTGGTTCTGGAGGTTTTCTGAACTTGACGTCTTAATGAGTCTGATCACTGCAGCGTACTCCCTTATGGGGATTTCGTCGATGGGCAGATGTCCCACTGAAATGGCAGATCTGTATACTCCTATTGTCCAAAAGCTTTTCCGTCCTGCAGCAATTTTGCTAGGAAGTTCAACACTGCTACTATAGGGGCAGAAACAGGATGAGAATGTCTCCTCTTGCACCACCGTGCCCATCTACTCCAAGCTGCGTCATAGCTACATCTAGTGGACGGAGGCCATGATTCCACGATGAGTTGTGCAGCTTCCGCTGAAATGCGTGGGAGCGCCCAGCGTCTCCGTCTATCTTGCACACCATCAGCGGGAGAGTACCTCTCACTCTCAGAGGATGAAATGACCCAATTGGGTCCGTGAGCAAGTGTTCTCCTGCTGGTGGTACTCTCGGGTGGTCTGTCAGTAAGTCCATCAGCGTCGGGAACCACACTTGTGATTTCAATATCGGAGCCACTATGATCAGGCTCGCTGACTCCCTGCAAGCTTTCGCTAGCGTTCTGCTCAACATTATGAAGGGGGAAAGGCGTAATGTTGGTTTCCCTTCCAGTCTTGGAGGAAAGCATCCATTCCCTTCGCTGTCGGATCTAATCTCCAACTGAAATATCTGCTCTTTTGTGTGTTCAATCTGGATGCAAATAGTTCTGTGTGGAGAGGGCTCCATAGCTTCTTTATTCACTGAAATACTCTTGTATCTAGCTTCCAGTAGCTGGAATCGGATAAGTGTCTGGAGTTCCAGTCCGCCACTACATTGAGCGATCCTGGGAGATATTCTGCTGTGACTGACGTCCTCCCCCCTACTGGCGGATATGTTGTATGCCTCACCTGTGGGGAAGTTTTGTCCTCTTCTCGGTCCTCTAGCTCGGCGTCCTCTCGGGAATCGACCTCTTGTGGGGAAGAAGGTATCCTGTTGTCTATTGTCCCAGTACTGTGCCCTGTTCATTTGAGGTCTTTGTGTACCCTGGTAGCAACCGGGCGCTCGACCTCTGTAGCGCCCAGTCCGGTGAAAGCCCTGCCCGGGAAGATGTTCCAGATGGATGATTGGGCTTTCTCCAGTGAGGTATATGTCCACACAAATGTTCCCGTTTCTTTCCTGAATGTTTTTCAGAATAAGAGCCCTTGGGCTGCCTAGCCCGCTTCGTACGAGGCAAGGTCTTCTATCTTGAAGTCGATCTTCAGTAGTAGCCCTCGTCGCCTCTCTGAGGAGATAGCACAGTTGACGTTGCCTAAGAGGCACACTGCTCTCTGTGCCCTGTTCGCTAATATGTCTGGGTCTACTTCTTCTCCCGTATCTCAGGATCGGTCTGCCAGGTCCATTATTTTGGCCAGTGGTCCTGCTAGGTCGAGGACCTTTCTCCTGACAACTTCTCCAGGACCTATCTATACTCTTCCTGGAATCTCTGGATGTTTTAGATACAAAGACTAGCATTTTGGGGTCTAGCTCTGGTGCTTTTGCTACCTTCCTGGGTAGCTTGGTCTGGGGCATTCTGCCCTCATGCGCTGCCTTGCCTCTTTCTCCAGTGCCTTGCATAGTATCTGGTTATATATTTGGTCACCCGATGGATTCTTAATGTATTCGGGCTCGAACATATCGCATAGGTCATCAGTGTCCTCAATGTTCTTTTCTTTCCTCAATCTCTTCTTCGTGGGGGGTTGTGGGTCTCTCCTTGGGAGGAACGTGGTGACTCTGGCAGCTTGTTTTCCGAGTCTCGTCCTTCATTTCCCATATTGTCCTCCCCTGGGTTGAGGGTCATGAGGCTTGGAACCCCTGACATGTGCATAAATGAGTCTCTGAGCTTCATGAAAGCGTCGGAAGCCTCTGGGGCCTCTGAGTCTACCCCTTCAAGTTGATCCGGGGGGGTCAGAAGAGGCCTTCTTCCAGGTCTTGGTACACCCCTGTGGGTCCTGTCGTGCAGCCTTTGTGGACGTGCTTTTCTGTTTCTCTGGGCTTGTTTTCTGCCTTAAAAAGGTCTCAATCATAGCCAGCCTGTCTTGTAGGGGTCTGATGCCTTGGGCCACTGCTTCCACCAGCGAGTTTCCTAGTGTCTCCCTGAAGCTGTGAGCTAGGTCTTCCGCCTGCTCCTCTTCTCTCCACTCGAATTCTGCCATTGCTCCTGGGGTGCTTGTGCCTTAGCTACCTGATCACAGGTGTATGTGGCATGGCCACTCTGCGCTGTGGTTAATTGTACGTGGCTGCACCTGTTGCTCTGTTTTGCCGAGCTCTATTCTCGCTGTGGGAGTTATTCTGATTCAGCTTTCACTGCTGGGATTGTGGGTGGCTTGGCAGCGGGTTTGCAAGTCTTAATTTGCCACTTGCTGCAACTTTTCCCTGCCTGTGGGAGTGCAGCCTGCGCTCTGGCACGTTAAATGCTCTTTCCCCACTTTGTGGAGTGTTAGTAATATGTGCCGGTGTGTGTTAATTGCTCCTTTCTATTTGCCAGCGAGTTTCGCTCAAGCTCTGGCTTGTTCGGCAGTGTGACAGTCGGGCGGCTCCTCCCCTTAAGGGTGGGGGCCAATGTGCTCTCCCGATCTGCCAGTGAGGCAGTGTCTCGCGCACCTATTGGCGGGCTCTGCCCGCAACTGCTCTGCCCCCCCCGCTCCGCCTCCTCGTCGGAGGGGGCCTTTCTCTCTGTTGCGTTGAGGTCGCTGAGCCCCCGGCGTGCCGATAGTACGGCACGGGGCTGCGCTACCTCCGGCTACATATAAAGCGAGAATTTCTACTTACTCTCTTTGAAACATCGCGTGTAGCTATAAATCTATTAACCCTCAACGCTCTCTCCGATATATACACTGTGCGTGTTGGTTCTTGTACATGGTATAATTAAACCCTTTAGTCATTGCGCACATCGTAGCTAAAATATATGGTACTTATCTGCTTGAAGACCAGGAAAAGAAGAGGAGGAAGGAAGGAACAGGAAGGACTATTGAGCATGTGACAGAGCTCAGAAAGGACTACAGAAAGGACTAGATTTGAAACGAAATGTAGTTTTTCATAAAAAAACGAAAATGTTGCTTTTGTTGAAACTGCTGGAGACCAGAATAAATAAGAAGTTGAAGCATAATGCTCGCCTCTGGCCTTGACATAGAATCCTGTAAGGCTTTTTTATATGGGTTAGTTCCATCTCACCCACCGCTATTGGCCTCGCCTTCATTCCTTCTCATTTTCCCCTATTGCCTCACCTCTTTCTGAGCACTCTGCTGTGATGAGCTCTGCTCCCATCAGAAAGCTGGTATGCAGAATGCCACAGGAGCCAGTGCTTCACCATCCAGCGGTGTTGTGTCTCATTGTTTACTGCACATGCCATCACTTCCTGCTTCTTGTGTTGTACCATGCGGCGATGCCAGAGGAGAGCCAGACGACGCACTCCTTGAAGCCTCTGTTGCCTTTGGTGGAGAGCAACTTTCCAGCTATGGAGTATCCACTGGATCCTCGACCTGCGGAGCTGGCTCTCTGCTCTGCTCCTCAGTACATTTTGTCTCCAGATGTCCCAAGCCTGATGTATCCTCTCCCTCATCATCCTACAGTGCAGCCTTGACACTCTCCTCCTCAGCACTTCATACTTCCAAATGTCCCAGGTCTGGCGTCTCTTTGTGAAGTTTAGCTGTTTTTCTGCTCTCCTTCCCAGCACAGTATATCGCCAGTGCTCCCAAACCCATTGCATCCTTACTCTACATTGATGTGTCTCTGCTCCCTGCCTGTATACTGCATGTCTCCAGCGGCCCCAGGCCCGGTGCAGCACCACTCTGTGATGATGTGTCTTTGCAGTGATTTCCAGCACTCTATATCTCCAGCAGTCCCAGGCTTTCAGCAACCTTCGTCCATGGGTATCTCTCTCTATCCCCTTCCCCAGCACTGCCTGTCCTGAGAAGTCCCAAACCTGCTGTGGACTCTGTCTACAGAGTTGCCTTTCTGCCCTTCTCCTCAGCATTGCTTGTCTCCAAGTGTCCCAGGAGTGGTATATCCCAACCCTGTGCCAATATCTCTCTGCCCTCCTCCTCAGAACTGCCTGTCTCCAGGTGTCCCAGGTCTTGCTCATCTGTAGCCTGTGGAGCTGTCTCTCTGCCCTACTCCTCAGCACTGCCTGTCTCCAGGTCTCCCAGGTGTGATGTAACCTGAGCTTGTGGAGCTGCCTCCCCGCCCTCCTCCTCAGCACTGCCTGTCTCCAGTTGTCCAAAGCCTGGTAAACCCTCAAACTACTGAGCTGTCTCTCTGTCCTCCTCCTGAGCACTGTCTGTCTCCAGGTGCCCCAGGCACTGCTCATCCTTTCCTTACGGAGACGCCTAATTTCCTTCCTCCTAATCATTGCTTGTCTCCAGGATTCCAAGCATTGGTACATCCTCACACTGCACAAATGTCTCTCTGCCTTCCTCCTCAGCACTGCCTGCCACCAGGTCTCCCAGGCCTGGCTCATCCGCACCCTGCAAAGCTGGGCCTCTACTTTCCTACTCAGCACTGCTTGTCTCCAGGTGTTCCAGGCTTGGTACATCCTCACCCTGCAGAGCTGTCTCTCTGCCTTCCTTCTCAGCACAGCTCTTATCCAGGTGCACCAGGCCTGATTTATCCTCACCCTGCAAATCTGTCTGTCTGCCCTCTTCCTGATAATTGCCTGACTCCAGGCGTTCCAGGCATTGCTCATTGTCACCCTGCAGAGCTGTCTCACTGCCTTCCCTCTCAGCACTGACTGCCTCCAGGTTTTCCAGGCGTTGCTCACTGTTACCCTGCACAGCTGTCTCTCTGCCTTCCCTCTCAGCACTGCCTGTCTCCAGGTGTCCCAGGCCTGACTCACTCTCACCTTGTGCAGCTGTCTTTCCATCCTCCTTCTCAGAACTGACTGCCTCCAGGTGTTCCAAGCGTTGCTCACTGTTACCCTGCAGAGCTGTCTTGCTGCCTTCCTTCTCAGCACTGATTGTCTCCAGGTGTCCCAGGTCTGACTCATTCTCAACCTGCACAGCTGTCTTTCCCTCCTCCTTCTCAGCACTGCTTGTCTCCAGGTGTCCCAGGTCTGACTCATTCTCACCCTGCAAAGCTGTCTTTCCATCCTCCTTATCAGCACTGACTGCCTCCAAGTGTTCCAGGCATTGCTCGCTGTTACCCTGCAGAGCTGTCTCTCTGCCTTCCCTCTCAGCACTGCTTGTCTCCAGGTGTCCCAGGCCTGACTCACTCTCACCTTGTGCAGCTGTCTTTCCATCCTCCTTCTCAGCACTGACTGTCTCCAGGTGTTCCAGGCATTGCTCACTGTTACCCTGCAGAGCTGTCTCTTTGCCTTCCCTCTCAGCACCGCTTGTCTCCAGGTGTCCCAGGCCTGACTCACTCTCACCTTGTGCAGCTGTCTTTCCATCCTCCTTCTCAGCACTGACTGCATCCAGGTGTTCCAGGCGTTGCTCACTGTTACCCTGCAGAGCTGTCTCTCTGCCTTCCCTCTCAGCACTGCTTGTCTCCAGGTGCTCCAGGCATTGCTCACTGTCACCCTGCAGAGCTGTCTCTCTACCTTCCTTCTCAGCACTGTTTGTCTCCAGGTGTCCCAGGCCTGACTCATTCTCACCCTGCACAGCTGTCTTTCCCTCCTCCTTCTCAGCACTGCTTGTCTCCAGGTGTCCCAGGTCTGACTCATTCTCACCCTGCAAAGCTGTCTTTCCATCCTCCTTATCAGAACTGACTGCCTCCAGGTGTTCCAAGCGTTGCTCACTGTTACCCTGCAGAGCTGTCTCGCTGCCTTCCTTCTCAGCACTGCTTGTCTCCAGGTGTCCCAGGCCTGACTCATTCTCACCCTGCACAGCTGTCTTTCCCTCCTCCTTATCAGCACTGCTTGTCTCCAGGTGTCCCAGGCCTGACTTATTCTCCCCCTGCAAAGCTGTCTTTCCATCCTCCTTCTCGGCACTGACTGCCTCCAGGTGTTCCAGGTGTTTCTCACTGTCACCCTGCAGAGCTGTCTCTCTGCCTTCCTTCTCAGCACTGGTTGTCTCCAGGTGTCCCAGGCCTGACTCATTCTCACCTTGTGCAGCTGTCTTTCCATCCTCCTTCTCAGCACTGACTGCCTCCAGGTGTTCCAGGCGTTGCTCACTGTTACCCTGCAGAGCTGTCTCTCTGCCTTCCCTCTCAGCACTGCTTGTCTCCAGGTGTCCAAGGCCTGACTAATTCTCACCTTGTGCAGCTGTCTGTCCCTCCTCCTTCTCAGCACTGCTTGTCTCCAGGTGTTCCCGGCGTTGCTCACTGTCACCCTGCAGAGCTGTCTCTCTGCCTTCCTTCTCAGCACTGCTTGTCTCCAGGTTTCCCAGGCCTGACTCATTCTCAACCTGCACAGCTGTCTTTCCCTCCTCCTTCTCAGCACTGCTTGTCTCCAGGTGTCCCAGGCCTGACTCATTCTCACCCTGCAAAGCTGTCTTTCCATCCTCCTTCTCGGCATTGACTGCCTCCAGGTGTTCCAGGTGTTGCTCACTGTCACCCTGCAGAGCTGTCTCTCTGCCTTCCTTCTCAGCACTGCTTGTCTCCAGGTGTCCCAGGCCTGACTCACTCTCACCTTGTGCAGCTGTCTTTCCATCCTCCTTCTCAGCACTGACTGCATCCAGGTGTTCCAGGCGTTGCTCACTGTTACCCTGCAGAGCTGTCTCTCTGCCTTCCCTCTCAGCACTGCTTGTCTCCAGGTGTCCAAGGCCTGACTAATTCTCACCTTGTACAACTGTCTTTCCCTCCTCCTTCTCAGCACTGCTTGTCTCCAGGTGTTCCAGGCGTTGCTCACTGTCACCCTGCAGAGATGTCTCTCTGCCTTCCTTCTCAGCACTGCTTGTCTCCAGGTTTCCCAGGCCTGACTCATTCTCACCCTGCGCAGCTGTCTTTCCATACTTCTTCTCAGCGCTGCTTGTCTCCAGGTGTTCCAGGCGTTGCTCAATGTCACCCTGCAGAGCTGTCCCTCTGCCTTCCTTCTTAGCACTGCTTGTCTCCAGGTGTCCCAGGCCTGACTCATTCTCACCCTGCACAGCTGTCTCTCTGCCTTCCCTCTCAGCACTGCTTGTCTCCAGGTGTCCCAAGCCTGACTCATTCTCACCCTGCAAAGTTGTCTTCCCATCCTCCTTCTCAGAACTGACTGCCTCCAGCTGTTCCAGGCGTTGCTCACTGTTACTCTGCAGAGCTGTCTCTCTGCCTTCCCTCTCAGCACTGCTTGTCTCCAGGTGCTCCAGGCATTGCTCACTGTCACCCTGCAGAGCTGTCTCTCTACCTTCCTTCTCAGCACTGCTTGTGTCCAGGTGTCCCAGGCCTGACTCATTCTCAGCCTGCACAGCTGTCTTTCCATCCTTCTTCTCAGCACTGCTTGTCTCCAGGTGTTCCAGGCGTTGCTCAGTGTCACCCTGCAGAGCTGTCTCTCTGGCTTCCTTTTCAGCACTGCTTGTCTCCAGGTTTTCCAAGCATTGCTCGCTGTTACCCTGCAGAGCTGTTTCTCTGCCTTCCCTCTCAGCACTGCTTGTCTCCAGGTGTCCCAGGCCTGACTCATTCTCACCCTGCAAAGCTGTCTTCCCATCCTCCTTCTCAGAACTGACTGCCTCCAGGTGTTCCAAGTGTTGCTCACTGTTACCCTGCAGAGCTGTCTCTCTACCTTCCTTCTCAGCACTGCTTGTCTCCAGGTGTCCCAGGCCTGACTCATTCTTACCCTGCACAGCTGTCTTTCCATCCTTCTTCTCAGCACTGCTTGTCTCCAGGTTTTCCAAGCATTGCTCGCTGTTACTCTGCAGAGCTGTTTCTCTGCCTTCCCTCTCAGCACTGCTTGTCTCCAGGTGTCCCAGGCCTGACTCATTCTCACCCTGCAAAGCTGTCTTCCCATCCTCCTTCTCAGAACTGACTGCCTCCAGGTGTTCCAAGTGTTGCTCACTGTTACCCTGCAGAGCTGTCTCTCTGCCTTCCCTATCAGCACAGCTTGTCTCCAGGTGTCCCAGGCCTGGTTCACTCTCACCTTGTGCAGCTGTCTTTCCATCCTCCTTCTCAGCACTGCTTGTCTCCAGGTGTTCCAGGCGTTGCTCACTGTCACCCTGCAGAGCTGTCTCTCTGTGTTCCTTCTCAACACTGCTTGTCTCCAGGTGTTCCAAGCATTGCTCGCTGTCACCCTGCAGAGCTGTCTCTCTGCCTTCCCTCTCAGCACTGCTTGTCTCCAGGTGTCCCAGGCCTGACTCACTCTCACCTTGTGCAGCTGTCTTTCCTTCCTCCTTCTCAGCACTGCTTGTCTCCAGGTGTTCCAGGCGTTGCTCACTGTCACCCTGCAGAGCTGTCTCTCTGCCTTCCTTCTCAGCACTGCTTGTCTCCAGGTGTTCCAAGCATTGCTTGCCGTCACCCTGCAGAGCTGTTTCTCTGCCTTCCTTCTCAGCACTGCTTGTCTCCCGGTGTCCCAGGCCTGACTCACTTTCACCCTGCACATCTGTCTTTCCAACTTCCTTCTCAGAACTGCTTGTCTCCAGGTGTCCCAGGCCTGATTAATTCTCACCCTGTGCAGCTGTCTTTCCATCCTCCTTCTCAGAACTGCTTGTCTCCAGGTGTCCCAGGCCTGGCTAATTCTCACCCTGCGCAGCTGTCTTTCCATCCTCCTTCTCAGAACTGCTTGTCTCCAGGTGACCCAGGCCTGACTCATTCTCACCCTGCGCAGCTGTCTTTCCAACATCGTTCTCAGCACTGCTTGTCTCAAGGTGTTCCAGGTATTGCGCACTGTCACCCTGCAGAGCTGTCTCTCTGCCTTCCTTCTCAGCAATGCTTGTCGCCAGGTGTCCCAGGCCTGACTCATTCTCACCCTGCGCAGCTGTCTTTCCAACTTCCTTCTCAGCGCTGCTTGTCTCCAGGTGTTCCAGGCATTGCTCACTGTGACCATGCAGAGCTGTCTCTCTGCCTTCCCTCTGAGCACTGCTTGTCTCCAGGTGTCCCAGGTCTGACTCATTGTCACCATGTGCAGCTGTCCTTCCATCCTTCTCCTCAGCACTGCTTGTCTCCAGGCATTACAGGCCTGACTCACTCTCACCTTGTGCAGCTGTCTTTCCATCCTCCTCCTCAGCACTGACTGCCTCCAGGTGTTCCAGGCATTTCTCACTGTCACCCTGCAGAGCTGTCTCTCTGCCTTCCTTCTCAGCACTGCTTGCCTCCAGGTGTCCCAGGCCTGACTCATTCTCACCCTGCGCAGCTGTCTTTCCATCCTCCTGCTTAGCACTGCTTCTGTTCCAGTGTCCAAGGAATTGCTCATCCCCACCCTGCAGAGCTGTCTCTCTGCTTTCTTCCTCTGTCCTACTCCTGCCCAGTGATCCCAGACCAGATACAGCCTCTCTCTATGCAGCTGCCTCTCAGGTCTCCTCCTAAACGGTACCCCTGTAATCCTTCTTAGCACTGCTTCTTCTACCCATCTGTTCATATGGAGGCCAGAGTCTGTCTTCATCCCCACGCCCATATACCACTCGGACTGAAAAGTCTTGGAACTCCACCTTCGCCGAACAGTCCAATACTGACGTAGATGCTTCCGAATTTTCCTTG
This sequence comes from Ambystoma mexicanum, assembly GCF_040938575.1. Classification (NCBI taxonomy): domain Eukaryota; kingdom Metazoa; phylum Chordata; class Amphibia; order Caudata; family Ambystomatidae; genus Ambystoma; species Ambystoma mexicanum. The sequence continues at coordinate 411,828,732 of NC_090929.1, forward strand.
GCTTTTCAAATGGCTGGAGACACCTACACAACAAACAGCCAAAGGTAAATTGGCCAGCTGAAGGGAATGGACAGCAGATCATAGAAAGCAGCAAGCAATCTGAAATTATTCAGCACAGGTAATTAAGTGGCTCACAATAAGACACACACACACACACACACAAACACACACCCACACACATACACCCCCACACCCTGATGAGTATATTATATATCTAAAATTAAAATGACAGTAAACTATGAATTTTAACCAATGGGTAGCCAGAACATTGGCCTAATCATCTAGACTAACTGTTCTGTAACTATCACAACCACTTTGAATAATCAAAACAATATTCAATTTGCTGTCCCTGTGAGAGGCTGTCAATTCCTGTAGAGTATTGGCCCTAGATGGCAAAGAATAATGTCCCTTTCTTTAACCAGCAGCATACCTTCTGAGGACAGAAACCAATCCCCAACTAAAACGTGAATGCTTTCCATTGTTGTCTGCATGTTACACAGAGCAGCGGCGAAGAACACATCCTCCTAAATCGGTTATATACGAATTGTTCATATTACAACTGTTCGAATGACAATTGACCTTTTCACAATTGACCAAATTGGAAAGGTCAATTGTAACATATATGCGGGGGGAAACCCCCCACCCAACCCAAACCCGCCCAAAACCCCATATATATGTGGTCAATTGTGAAAAGGTCAATTGTGACCCTTTAAATTCGGTCAATTGTTCATTAGAACAATTGTAAACGAACAATTTGGGTAATACCTCCTAAATCATTTTAAAACTGCAGTTTCAAAATGAAAACTGTCTTGACGTGAAACTCGCCAGCTTACTGACATACACTACACTCCCTGTTCCCTCTACTTAGCTCCCAAGTATAAGCCAACAGAATACAATGCCATGGTTTTAAATAATATTTTGCATTCGGGAAAAAAACTCCTTTTCCTTTCATAGTAAGCTAAAGTATGCCATGTGGTCTTTCAAGTAAATGTCAAACTCTTAAGTTGCAAGCCAATGTTGGCATATTAAATTGCCACGGTGGTGACAGTTGTGGTTAAGCTGGAATCCCAAAAGGAAGAGCACATGTTCAGATGCTTATAATGTGTATGTGCTGTGCAACGAAACTGGGTGAAGCTTGCAAAAGAAAATAAAAGAAAATGTTTTGTGCAGTTACACCCATGGAACAAAGTTATGGGTGGGATCCAAAAAGTTGCCTTTACTATGCAGTTTCTAATAGGGTATGATTTGATCTCATATACAGCAAAATAACTGTATAGATGATTTGCACCAAACTTGCATGAGAGTCTGCTGTGTGTTTCCGCTTATTTGGGCAACATCCGTTTGGTGTTGTTTTAAATTCACCCACAAGTGGCCAAAGTCCTGTTAGAGATATCTTGGCCTCCAGACCTATTTGCAGAGCCACCCAGAGGCTTTTGGAGATGTCAAGTGGCCATCTTGTGTTCATGGACATGAGTTGGAATAGCACATTTCAGTAAAAGGCAACAATGGTGGCTCTGGGAGTGCCTGGGGCATGACCAGAGGGCATGAGCCAAGTGGTCACTGGGCATGTTCTGTACCTTGGGAGTGCCCGGGGCAAAGTGGCCTCTCGGAATGGCTGCAGTGCAGGCCAAGGCCAATGGGCACTTCAGATTTGGGGCTGCCCCGCTCAAAGCTTCCACCCAGTGGCCACATGGGGGCAGGGGGTTGGAGGTGCCAGGGCATTGCCAAACACCAGGCCCAGGGCAAAGTCTTCACTTTAGAGATGTCCATGTCATGGCGTGTGTTTTTTTTTATTTCTGCTTTGCATTTTCATAGTTTACACTTTTCTTTCTGCGTGCGCTTGTGTGTGTGTGTTTGTGTGTTTTCCTATTTTCTGTTTCCACATGAGTGTATTTTCTGCATGCTGTGCACGACTGAATGGGACTGGCTGCGGACTGTATGTGCTTCTGTGTTTGACATGTTTTCTTTTTTTTTTACAGCCCAAATAAAGATAAATGTGAACATTTCGAAAATTGAATAACTAAACATTCCATGCTACACTTTTCACATTAATTTTTGGGAGCACCAGTTCCCTATGAAATGTATTTATATGCAAACAATCTTGAATATCAAAGGCATCCATTTTTAGATATGTGTCCAAAAGCAGGTCTTTAGTTTTGGCTACAAGTTAGCAAAGCCAACTTGCCCAAAATCTTCCTGTGTAGTGTTTGCTTTCAATGTATAAAGTATAGTTTGTATGCTATATCCTTCCGGCAGAACATTCATCAAAACAGGGTTTTGCTTGACCTATACATGACAGGGTCAGGCAAGCCTTGATTGGATGCATACTTCTGGTCCTCCATTCATACCACTACCTATACTGCCTCCCCCATACCTGAAAGGAAAGTGCTCATTTATGCTAACTAATCAGGGTTGCCAGATTGGGCTGTTGTCTGCCCAATTGGTCTTCAATGTGTGGTTTTGGGGGATATTTTGGGCTATTTGTTGCCTTCAAGAAAACATCCCGACGTAGGTGGAAGATGGGTAAACGGTGAATGCATATAGTGGGTGTGTAGGATTTAGGGATGCTTAGTGGAAAGAGGGGAAATTCGCAGATTAAACAGAGCAGGCTGCCTGCAGGGTCAAATCTTCCAGGAGTGACTCCTGCTGGGTGAGGGTGCCTTGCTGCATGGCATAATTAATACACAGAGAAATGTAAACACTGGCGTATGCACGCTTCCTTTTTCTCGTGCAATGATTCTCAGAGGAGAAATCTGTGCTGTGCGGAAGCCATACTCTTTTTCACAAATTGGAGATAAGGTGTAAACATGAAAACACTCCTATTCTTAGATGCTTACTTTCAGGAAGTATTGTGCCTATTGATATTTCGCAAATGTGATCATTTCGAATGGTTTGGCCCACTCATCACTAATTTAAATTTCAAAATTATAATTTCAAGTCTAGGGTTATGTATTATGTCAGGGCTGGGTATATTTACTTTTAGAGAAATGGGATGCAAGCGACCAGTCTCTTGAAACAGCACAAAAACGAAATGATGTGTGCACATTTAAAATTGCATATGTGTATGATTGATTTAAACAGTATACAAAATGACATGCTTAATGCAGACTTACAATTGCATGTGTGTCTTTGCATATTCAATTAAATTGGAGGCTCAATTTATATCTGTGTGTGTGTTCTCAATCAAATAGCAAAGAAGTTGTTTAATCTGAGATAGCCCATACAACTTAGTGATACCAGAACTGTAATGTATGGTTGATATCATGTTTAAATGTAATGCTAATGTTTGCAAGCACAAAGTAAATGTTCAAGGCCTGATCCCAGTTTACTTATCCATTACTCTGAGTGTAGAGATCGAAGGATACTGCTCGGAAAGGCAACAATGGTTTTTCAGGATGCTATTGCGGGCGTGTGTGCTTGCGTGCCAGATAGCAAAGTTGCAGCACTGAAGTTTGCTTTGCCCGCACTGTCAAATAAAAGTTCTGACATCCGTTTGGTCTTCTTTAATCATGCTGCACTGTCATAACGCCCATCAATGATCTCGCTCCTTCACGGTCCGCTATTGGGCTGTAACACTACCACTGTGAGCATGTACCGGCTAAACATAACCTTAAGGTGATCAGTATGTTTACTTTGTCAAAACTTGTTTGGAATGTCATGCTATTAAAGTTCTTTTTAAATAGAAACAAACCGGTATTGCTTCCGGTTCAAGAGCAACCTTTCATTATCTTCTCCCTTTAGACCCGCCTTCCTCAGCAGAATTTGAACTGGATCATAACAGCGGGTTGAATTTTTGGAGAACGGGCAAAGTATTTTTTGATCATTGATAGAGTAGGTTGCCTTGGATTCTGACCTCCTTGGAGCATATGATATGTGTCTTGGGCCTGTTAGCAGAAGGATCACCACTAGTTTGATTGTTGCCCCAATATGTGAATTGTTTGCACCACTGTATAATAGTCTGCGCTTGTGAAATGGTTCATCCTATTTTAATTGTTTCTCCACTGTATTGTGCACTTCAGCATCCTAGGTTAACTGTGGCCTCACTGTATGAATTGTTTGCCCTAGTTTAACTGTTGCCCCCCACTGTATTTTGCTTCTTATCACTGCATGAATAGTTTGCTTCAGTTGACTTGTTTGAAGTAGTTTGATTGTTTTGTTTTATTTTATTTTATTGGTCATTTGTAAGGCACTTTATACAACAGAATTGTGTTTCAAAGCACCACAAGGCTAAATGGGAAGGGTACAGGGGAGATAATAACACTGGTAAGGAACAAAAAGCAACATTAATATATAAACAGTCATGGTCCTACAAGGCCTTGTGGCATTTGGCCGTGCAAGTGCATTGATGAGAAGTACAGGGGTGAGGGGTGAAAGGGGAGCAGAGGAGTGGACAAGCTCTGGAAGAGGGCCCAAAGGGAAGTGCTAAGGACAGCCATGAGGAGCAACTCAGGCTAAGTGCGAGCACAAGCAACGTTCAAGGGCGGTATGTGGAGCCACCAGGCAGGGTCCCACAGGGCAGTGCTTCGGGGACGGGGTGCTGGTAGAGACAGGGAGGAAGGACCTGAGAGCCTGTGGGGTTCATGAGGATCAGGCCACCGGTCACAGCAGCAGTGGGGCGATTAGCAAGGAAGCGAAAGAGGTAGAGAAGAGCAGAGTTTTGAGCAGTTTCCAGAACTTAAGGAGGTCTGGCTCAATTCTGAGAGGGGCCAAAGGGAGGCACCAGCCGTGGAGAGAAGTCTGCCCCCCACTCTCTGCTTAGAGAAACGTCTGACAGTCAGAAAGTTGGAATTAGAGGAGCGTAGGGCTCGGGCATGGCAGTATTTAGGGAGGGAAAGTTCAGGATAGTGTGGTCCCAGGCCCCAGAAGGTCTTGTGGATGATGCAGAGGGTCTTGAATTTCATCCTTACAGCCAGTGGACAGATGTTAAGGCTGGAGAGATACAGTCCCTGGCCTGAGGCCATGGATACGTCTTTCAGTCTTATTCTGGATTAGCTGGAGGAGTCGGAGAGAGGAGAGAGGGAGATTGGGAAAGAGGCTGTTGCAGTAGTCCAGCCTGGAAAGGACCAGAGCTCTGGAGACAATGAGCGTCTGGGGGAAGGTGAGAAAAGGAGGAATGCCTCTAAGGAGGTGAAGCTGAAAGTGGGACTTTTTGGTGAGGTCCATGATGTGAGGGGTGTAGGGAAGAGTTGTCACACTGTATTCTGTACCTTAGCATCCTAGATTGTTTTCTCCCAACACTAACACTCTCTTCTTCACGCCTAAACATGGAAAATACAGACCATCAACGCCACTCACACACAATAAAACCCTTGCTACAGACATCAAACATTAGAACTCCACACATCTACAACCACCTTATATGCAACCACCTCGGCCATTGCATCCTAGCACCCAGGAGCACATAGGGATCTCATCTGGACACAAATGACTCTATGCGCTTGTAACAGACCACTTAGAAACAGAGCCGCATACAGTTCCACGTGCTTCTAAACTGCTCGCATTAACACAGCAGTTATCTTGCATTTTCCCTCTATCTGCATTAACCTAATGCCCCTCCCCTTCTTTCATATAGGTCAGAGCGCTTGGAATCCATGCAAATGGCAGCGGTGCATGATATAAACCCCAGTGGCATAATATGAGGTTTTGGATTTATAACTGTCTCAGAATGCAAATAAGGAAGCAGGAGTGGATGGGCTATCCACGCCAGATGTGATGTACAGAGAGCGCTCTACACATGTTATTCCTACCTGATTGCTTTAGGGATGAAATGCAGATACATCGTTTTCTTAAACAAATATGCTACATATTTACTTCGGCATCAGGGAAAAGACTTACTTTATGCATGTTTTCTACAACAGATGTAATATTTCAATGTGTGCAGTTGTAGTACCTGTGCCTTATCCAGGGGAAAACATGTATACCTGTAACATGAACATGATGGTGAATGGACGACATGATGTTGAAGTATATTTGGGTTGGTTTTTGGGTCCTCTTGGGCTATAAATGGGTTTCTGCTTCTTGCAACCATGTAAACAGTTGCGCTTTATAATTAAGGAGATAATGATGGTAGGGAAATACATTGTTAAGTTGAAGGTCTACGTTGTATGTGCTCCCAATAAATACAAACACACTTTATTTATTTGTGTGTGTGTGTGTGTAGTGCCCATGCCCTGAGGTTTCCCCTTTAATCTTCTGCAAATCTGGAATCAGATGGAGCCCGGTGGGGGTCACCCTATGGGCCCTTCCTATGTGCCCTGGTGCATCCACCCACACCTCATTTCAGAGTCTGGTTTAAAAATAAACATAAACAATAACATTCGTTCTGAAGCTCCCTCAGTGAACTGAGTGGCACCATGCAGGATCAGTTTTCTGCAGGTCACTAGCCACCCAAGTTCAGACCCATGCAGGCTTGCACATTTGTTATTACATCTTCTGTGGGCCACCTGTGCCAGGCTTCCTGAATCCTGTTGCCCTATTGCCCCAGACAAATAGAAGGCTGATCACCGCATGGACAGGACTGTGTTTTGAATTTTATATAGTGTGTGTGTGTGTGTGTGTGTGTGTGTATGTGTGTGTGCGCTTATGTGTGTGTGTGTTTGGGGATGGTGCGTGTGTGTGTATGTGTGCGTGTATGTGTGTGCGTGTGTATGTGCGCAAGAATTTGAATGTGTGTGTGTGTGTGTGTGTGTGTATGTTTGACCACGTGAGTGCGTGTGTGATTTTTACATTTGGAACGACTACTGTAAGTGTGTAGAAGTATGTGAAGGATACAGAGGTGGTGTGATTAAGCTAAAGACCTTTATTGTAAAGAAAATAAAATAAAACCTTGCTATCCCTATTTCTAAGAAGGGTTCCCTGCCTCAACTAAAGCACTAATGATTCTATCAGGATGTCCAAAAATAAAGAGTCCACCATCCTGTGTCAGAAACTTACTTCCTTCCCTTACACTTATAACTAAACTAAAGGATGAGTGGGTCTTCTTGGTCCAGAAGAATGGCACCCTTCTTGTGGACAGCAGACTATTCAAAGGCACACAAAGTTCCAGGTTGAAAGTCTCAGTTCACTTGTATATCAATTTTCCAACTCCAAAACATCAAACACTCCTTATTGCCCATAGTTGTTCTTCACAATAAGTGCCCAGGAAAATGCCTCTCTTCTCCGGGTGCCTTGTTTCTATTACCAGGAGGAATGTCTCCCTTCTCCTGGTCTTCTTAAGTACTGTTCACAACATCAGGGGGAATGCCTCCCTTCCCCTGGCTTTATTCAGGCTTCCTTCTTTACTTTATGTTTCCTGAAATACCAGACATAATGAATGCTTCCCTTCCCCTGGTCTGTCTCAGGCTTCTCACAATGTCCACAATGCCTGGGGAAATGACCTCTTCACTTGGTCTTTCTCTGGTTTCTCACAATGTCACAACACTAGGGGGAATGACTCCCTTCCCCTGGTATTTCTCTGGTTTCTCACAATACCACCAAGCCAGGGGAAATTAATTCCTTTCCCCTGGTCTTTCTCAGACTTCCTACAGTGCCACAAGATCATGGGGAAGGACTCCCTTCTCCTGGTCTTTCTCAGACTTCTTACAATGTCCACAACGCCAGGGGGAATTACTCCCTTCCCTTGGTCTTTCTTAGATTCAGATTATTTTCTCCCCATGTTAGATTTGGCTTCCAGCCTTGTGGGTGTGGGTTCCAGACCCTTGAGCCTCCTTGATGTTTATATAGCAGACCCGGTTCACTAACCTGCCAAGTACTGCGATTGTCCATACAATGTTTACACTCTCTTTCGTATCATTCAGGTTCCCCGACCCTTATTCCACTTCTTATCGCCTTTTCACAAACTCTCTCATGGGCTACCCTTTCAGCCCTTGTCTTCAGGGTATCTTCTCCCTTTGTTATGGAGCCCTACGCTCTTCTGTCCCCATGAACTAGCCCTGATAAAACCCTACCACCTGGCGGCTTTTGTTCGGGCTCCGGATGTTCCAGGGACTCTCTCACCTTCTTCGCACACTCCCTGCGTGGTTCGTTCCAGCGACTGTGTCTCTGTAGCTGCCGCTTCCTGCTGGTCTGCCTTTCTGACGCAGACCACTCGGGCCCTTTTCTTCCGTCAGGATAAGCAGCCTGATTCCTGTCGGGATCAGGGTCCTGCCAGTTCTGACCCTGCACAGAGGCTTATGCTTTTCGCCTCCCGTCTCGGCTCTCTGGGCTTCTCTTCACCGTACGGCCGACCTGCTTACAGCTCCTCGAGGGAGGGATGAACTCCATCTCGAGTCCTTCTTCTCTTTTTATGTTCCACATATTCTTACATTATCCACATTGACTACAATACTTTTTTTTAACACTTTTTTATTTTTATCAAACAACACTCCAAACAATTACAAACATTTTAGACATTCACAATCAGTATCACAGCGTTCCATTATTAAATACACTTTACTGTCCTCCCCTTTCCCCCCCATTAACTTGAGCCGTTCCACCAGTGTCATCCACCTGAGCCTCTTCATGTATCTCTGACATCCTCTCATCCATGTCCTCTGCTTCACCCTTGGTCTGGTGGGGGTTTACCATTGAAGCCACCAGTTGTCTCCAGGGTATCAGGGGACCAACCTCCTCCTCCCCTTCTTTAGTGGCTGCTTCATACGAGGCCACCGATTCCGCCTCTGCCCACTTCAGGAGGTTCGCCCACCACATATCCAGTCTGGGCGGGTGGGCTGCCTCCCAGCCCATTGCAATTCTGCGCTTGGCCAAAATATAAGCCAGATCCCTCATCTTGCTAATATGCTTTAGGTTACGGGGCCTGGGAAAGCTCCCGAGCATGCATGCCCAAGCAGATCCAACGTCAAGCACCACCCTACTGCTGGCCAGTCTCGTTTTCAATTCTATCCAGAATCTGCTCACTTCTGGGCAGGCCCAGAACATATGCAGCAGCCCAGCCTCCTCCACCCCGGACCTGGGACATTTCTGTGCAGCCGAGCCCACAAACCTAGCTATCCTGCCGGGGGGTCAAGTATGCCCTATGGGTGACGTATAGCTCGATCTGCTGAAGTCTCGCATTCCGGGACACCTTCTTGTGGTACCTCTGGGCTCTGTCCCATTGGCCGTCTGTCATGGGTTCCCCCACCTCCTCCTCCCAATCGTGCCTCAGCTGGAGCAGCTCCCTTCCCGCCTTCGTGCCCAGTAACTCATATATCCGGGATATTTCATGCCCGCCCTCCGAGACATCGTACATCATTTCTATGGTGTCGTCTGGTTGTTCTGCAAGTACTGTTTCGGGCCACCTTTCCCTCACCCGTTTCATAATTCTAGTGTACGTTATATGTTGGCCTTTATGCACCTCGGTCTCCTCCATCAATCTCTGGAATCCTACTCCCTCCCCCTCCTGCCATATATCACCCAGGGTGGCCAGGCCCACCGGTTCCCAGTATCTGCGAACCCCTTTTATCAACTGGGAGTCTCCCCCACATAGCACCACCAACGGGACCTGTTTAGAGAGCGGGTCCGGGTCCCCCATATTTCGCCACGCTCTGCGCCAGACCTCCCAGCCCAGCACCAGCAACCTTCGCCTCGCCGCCACCTTCGCCTTGGGCAACCACACTGTCTCCCTAAGAAAATACGGGGCCAGGTCTCCCCGCAAAAGCCTGACTTCTGCTGACTCATTTTCCGACAACCACCTGGCCACGTATAATAACTGTCCCGCCAGGTAATATAATTCAAAGTTCGGCAGGTTAATACCCCCCTTTTCACACAAGTTTTGTAATTTCCAGAGGGCCACCCTGTTCCTGGAGTTGTGCCATATGAAGCCCCTGCACATGCTATGAAGTTTGACAAAAATGCGTTTAGGAATCAGATACGGGACATTCACGAAAAAGTGTAGCAGTCTGGGCAACACAACCATATTAAGCAAAGCTGCTCTTCCCATCATGGCCAGGGGCAATCTAGACCAGAACGCCATACTGTTTCTGATGCCTTCAATCGCCTTCTCTGTGTTGTGTTTATGCTCTGCCTCTATACTGTGGTATACATTTATGCCTAGGTATCGGAACGTCTCGGTCTGCCAGGGTATCTGCAAAATGGGCAACTTATCTGGTGGAATACCCCTGTTTCTCCCTAAGGGGAACACGCTGGACTTCCCTGGGTTTACCGATATGCCAGAGAGGGTGGCGTATCGATCCATCACCTCCAGGACATATTGCAGGTTCTCTTCCGGGAAGCGCAGATAGAGAAGCATGTCATCAGCATACAACGATATCAAGTGTGTGCCTCCTACCGTTTGGATCCCCACCTCCCCATATTGTTGCCTAAGGCAGACTGCCAACGGCTCCAGCGCAAGGATATATAATATGCGCGACCATGGGCATCCCTGCCTGGTCCCTCTGCTGAGTTGCCATTTGTCTGAGATCATGGTGCCTGTTTTAACCCTAGCGATCGGGGAACTGTATAACATCTTGACCCATCTCATGTACCCCGGCCCCATCCCGAACCCTCTGAGGGTCGCCATCAACCATGGCCACCTAACTGAATCGAAGGCCTTGACCGCGTCCAATGACACAATGGCCAGTTCACCCGTGTCACTCTGTTTGGTCAATAATATGATGTAGCCTCCTGTGATTGTCAGTGATGTTTCTGCCGGGGACGTAACCTGTTTGGTCTGGGTGTATCAGTTTGCCAATCACTCGTTTGAGCTTAATGGCGAGCACCGCTGTGAGTATTTTGCTATCCTGGTTGAGCATCGATAAGGGCCTATACAACCCACAGTTTGATTCCGGCTTGCCTGGTTTCAAGAGCGGGATGATCACCGCTTCTCGCAGGGTCTCTGGCAGCTCCTCCCGTTCGTAGGCCTTGTTGAACATGGCCAGCAGCGGCTGGAGCAGCTCCTGCCTGTACGCTTTGTAAAATTCGCTGGGCAGTCCATCTGACCCAGGCGCCTTGCACGTGGGCAGATGCTGGATCACTGCATCCAGTTTGTCCGCGGTGATTGGGGCCTATAGGCCCGCTCATTCCAGGTCGTCTAGGGTGGGCAGGCCCATATCCTCTAGTGTTTCCGAAATTTCTTGGCCCATGTCTCCGCCTGTAACCTCGTACAAGCGTTTATAATACCTGAGGAACTCTTCATTCACGCCCATCCTGGGTATCATAAATCTGGTCATCTTCCCCCCTAATTACTCTAATCACTGATCGGGGTGTCTCATTTTTATTTTTATATAACCAGGCCAGCAATCTTCCCGGCTTGTCCCCGCCCGCATGTTGCCTCTCCACGTATTTCTTATAATTCAACTTGCATAGCCTGTCCCAGAGCTCTCCGCTAGCACCCTGCAGCTCCCTTATCCTTACCCCGTCTTCCCGGGTGTTCCCCCCTTTACGCATCAAATCCTCTAGCTCCCTTTCCGTATCCTGTAAATCCCGTTCTATACCCCGTTGGAGCCCCCTGGATTTAGATATGGCAACCCCTCGCACCACCACTTTGAATGCCTCCCATACCGTTGCCACTGACTGCACACTACCAGTATTAATGTCGAAGTATTCCGTGATGGCCTCCCTTAGGTCTTCTCGGAATACTGAGTCCTGTAGGGTCTCAGCTCTGAGCCTCCACGTCGGGATACGCGCCCTGGGGGGTGGTATCTCCACTCCAGGACCAAAGGGGAATGGTCCGAGAGCACCCTGGCCTTATATTCTGCTCCCAGCATTTCTCCTGCTACCTCCTCGGGAGCGAACACATAATCCAACCTAGTGTGCAGGTCATGCAGCGCTGCGTAATGCGAATACTGTCTGTCTGTTGGGTGCAACCACCTCCATACATCCACCAGTTTGAGGTCTGACAACAGTTCCCAAAGTGCTTTGGCTGCTGGGGTTGGTTTGTCCAGCTTACCATCTGACCTGTCTACCCTGGGGTTCAGGGTGCAATTGAAATCACCCCCTCAGAGTATCGCTCCGCCCAGCAGGGGGCAGATTTTTCCATATAAAGACCTAAAATAAGCTGCTGTGTCCTGGTTAAGGGCATTTAGGTTTATAATGTTCACTTCTCGATTCTCCAGGAGCCCCTCCGCCACCACCATTTTCCCCTCTGGGTCTATAGTGGACCTAAGCAGCTGAAACGGCACATGCGGTGCCACCCATATAACAACTCCTCTCGCGTATGCTGAGTATGTGGCTCCCGTGACGCTTCCCCTCCATTTTCTCTTAACCACCTCCAGTTTTTCTTTAGTGAGGTGGGTTTCCTGTAATACGGCGATGTCGATCCTCATCCTCCTGCGATACATCATCACTTTATTCCGTTTCAGGTAACTATTGAGGCCTCGCACATTCCAGGTCACCACCCTGAGATTACCCAACGCCATGGACATGGTATCCTGCCTCTCCTCTTAGCTTCCCTTTTTGCTCCTGATAACACTGAGTCTGGCTCCTTACCCTCCCAACCCCAACAGCCTCCCCTCCCCTCCCTTCCCCAACTACACCCCACTGCACACAACCCTTTCCCTCCCCTCTCCCCACCCAGCCCCAACAAGTGCCCAACTCCATCCCTGGATCTCAGGCCCGCCCGCGTTTGGTCCCTCCTCAGAATTCCCTGAGGACAAGAACCCAGCAGGGTGACACCGGACTACCAGCGACCTAACTAAGCTTAATGCTATGGGGGTTCAAGGGTTAGCTTCCAATAGCTCCCTCGTTTGTATTTAGGATTATTCAGTTCAAACGGATCCTACGTGCATGTACATCCCAAGCAACACCTTCCCTGTCTATATTCCAGTCCCAGTGTCTTGCGCGACGCCACCCTAGGTGCCCCTGCTGCATATTACTTCTGCTTCTTCGCCTCCTATCTGGATACCCGATTCTTGGGGGCTGCTCTGCCTATCCAGCCACCCCATGGCATCCTCCGGGGTTTCAAAAAAAGGGTTTTGTTCCTGTGGAACACCTTCAGTTTGGCCAGGTAAAGCAGCATATATTTGTGGCCTGTTTCTCGCAGTTTTCTTTTCACTGCCCCAAAGTTCATCCTGCTGTGCTGCACCTGCAAGCTGTAGTCTGGGTATGCAGTTATCCTCGCTGTCCCTTTTTCAATTGCTCCGCCCTTCCGGAAGAATTCAAGTATCCTTTCCCGATCCCGGTAATTCAGGATCTTCGCAATTATCGGCCTGGGAGGGGTACCTGGTGGTGGCTTCCTCATCAGAGCCCTGTGCCCCCTCTCAACAGCGAACCCCTGGGACAGCACCCCTCCAGTTATTTCTTGAAGTAACATAGTTTCGACATATTCCGTTGGGTTGGGCCCTTCGGCTCCCTCAGGCAAGCCTATAATGCAGATGTTGTTCCGTCGGGCACGTCCTTCTGCCTCCTCCGCCCTGCTTTCCAGGTTGCCCACTCGCTGCACCAGGGCATGAAGTTTCGATTTGTGGGCGGCGCAATCCGCTGTGTTCGGGGCCATCTCCTTTTCCAGGTCTCCGGTGCGCTCTGCCAATGTCCTAACGTCTTGCCTGAGGAGGTTTACTTCTTCCTGAACCGCCCCAACCTTAAGGTCCAGTGCCACTTTAAGTTTGTTCATGTCCAGTCCCAATTTAGTTTCTCAGGCGACTTTCAGGTCCGCAATCGGGGCAAGCACCTCCTGGATTGTGCCCGGCGCCTCTGCGCTCCCTGCGGCAGACTTATCTTTACTCCTGGCACCTTCTGCCCCTGGCGATGTCTTGGCATAGTCGTCCAGTGTGGGCTGCTTGCCCTTTGGTTTTATGGTCTTGTTAGACATCGTGCTGTTCCGACCAGGCGTGGGCCAACACGACAGCCCTCCTCCTGCAGTCCCGCTCCGTATTGAGCGGTGCCCGGTGTTTGGAACCAATTCGGCCATGTCGGGAGTGTGTGTCGATTGCCTCTGGCCCTTCTTGGGTGGGCCTGTCCACACGCGTGCTGCTGCGGATTCAGCTGGTTTACTGGGGCTTTAATCCAGATTCTTCCGGTCACTTGTGCCCAGACACGTCAAATGACACTGCACTCATCAGCTACGGGCTCCGACCAGGCCCCACAGCTACTCATCCGGCAGTGCTGCCTGTGGCAGTTGCACTTCACTTCATGTGAGTGCAAGCTTCTTCAGGCGTGCCTCCAAGTATTGAAAGTAGTCCCAAAGGTGTGCCGTGTCGCTCTGCCCCGTTCCGTGAGCGATGTGGGTTCCTTGGGACTAGGGCCCCCTTCCAGCGGCCCATTGGCATATCCGTCCTTCCTAGCCTGGTGTGGGGGTGCTGACTCCGTGTTAACAGTATCCAGAGCTCCAGTGAGGGGCTGAGCCCTCAGGCATGCCTCAGCGTCCAATATACAACGTGGTTGGCCCCAGTGCCTCTCCACTTTGTCCCCAGTACCAACGCCCAGGTCTCCCCCTTCCGCCAATGTATATAACCACCTTCCTTTGGTCGCCGCAGACATCATAATATATGGGTCTATGCCCTCACCTGTGGCTTCTCGCTGCAGGCACACATATAAGTGCCGGGCACCCACTTCGTGCAGCGTTTGGGGCAACGCCGCTTTCCGCTAGGTCCCTCCACGCCTGGTGGAGGACTATCCTCGGGACTCCGGCGCTCTGGCACAACGACTCTCAGGTGCTTCTGCTCCCCACTCGGCTCGCTCCTGCGCATGCCGGGTTCTGGCGCATCCGCCACCACCACAACCAGGCAACGCTGCCCGCTCTGTCCAGCTCTCTCCACGGCTTGGGGGCTGCGGGGGCCCCTGCTCTTCCCAGAGGCTCAGGGTCCGGTGCCACTGTGTAGGGCACCGAGCGTTTCCTGCTTGGATGCGCTCCGCTCCACGATTTGTCACACCTACGGGGGCGATCGTCCTCGGCCACGCGGGGCGTCGCACGAGCCGCACGGACCGAACTCCTCCGTCGCACCTTCGTGCGCCACGGGCCACGGTCTTTGCCCCCTATCCGGCGGGGCCCTCCACTGCTCAAGTTCTCCGGGCAGCTCCTGACCTGGATGCCCAATATTTCGGGCATCTGCCACTGACGTAATGTGTACCTCGCTGGCCTGCCAAATCCACTGCAGCGTTGCAGTTATTTTATGGCCCTTTGTCCTTCGGCCATCTTGCGGACTCCCAGGTCCCAGGCACTTCATTTCTCCCGAGAGCTCCGGCTCCTGTATCTCGCCGTCGTTCGGGCTGTCCTTAGGCACGATCCATGCCCCCAATTTTCATGTATCCCCAGGTGTGCTGTGGGCATGCATATTCTCCACAAACCATTGTTTTTTGCAATAATCAATGACGGATCTGCAGGAGCTCCTCCAGGGCACGTCCTCTAACGCAGCCATCAAGCCACGCCCCCTCCATTGACTACAATACTTACTGTGGTTCTGCGGGGTATTCTCCATTGCTCAGCGCCTCTTCTTCATCTCAGCCTTCAGGTCTATTTCACATGGGTCTTCCCTACTATTCTTCATCTCAGTACTGGTGTTGCAAAGGTAGATAGAAGAATGAGCTAGGGTAGAGGAAGGTAAGGGTGTATAAGAGGTGTGTGGGTGTTGAAAATACTGATTTGGCCCATGATGTCCTCCCTGTATCCCAGAGGGGGAATCCCTCCTCATGAGATCCTCCTGCAGAGTACCACCCCCAGGGGTACTATCGGGTAGCTGCCTCACCTCCTTGGCCTCCTGGAAAGGGTCTCCCCCTCGGGGAGAAGGGACGACATCTCAAGATTCGTCCCACTGCACAGGTATCTTTGGGGGCACAGGCATCATGGAATGTTGCACAATGATCCTGTGTACTAGTCTATTGTTGACCTGGCATCTATTGGATTTTTTCATACTTCCACACTTCTGTTTTCCAAGCACATCTCAGTGCCGTCTCACAGCCATGCTTCCACAAATTCCTAGCACTCCCTTCCAAGGTACTATAAACTGGCATCACTGGAGAATTGCTTGTTAGCATGTGATTTCTAATCTTTTCTCTTCCATGATCTGCTTTCCATTATATCCACTGTCTACCATTACCATGCACCCCTCCTTTTACAAGCACAGTCCCTTCACCTCAACCCCATTGTATAGTCCCAATGTCTTAGTTCTCTTTGTCTCTTTCTAATTCCGGATTATCCCTACCCCTCACCTTTGAACCTTTTCTTTCTTATTTTGTAGATTATGGTCTGCTCACCATGGAGGGGGGGCACAATTCACCAATTTCGCGGACAAGGTAACAGTGATGCAAGATCACCCTGGTTGTGACTGGTGCAGTATAAAAGCTTTATAACTTAACATAACAATGTGTTACCCTATCGTACATTGTGTGGCTTTATAGCCCACCTTTCTCTAAAAACTGTAAAATGCATCATTTCAGCCCAATAGGATAAAAAGATTCTTGCGAGGAGGGAATCACCTCAAACCCCCTTACATTACTTAGATCTCCCTCCCTACACTAAGTTGACACCAATTTGAGGGAAAAAAGAATTCCCCTCCAATAAAAATGTTCAACTGCCACCACTGACCTTGAACTGCTTATAATGTTGGTGCCCCCTCAGGAATACCCCATACTCATTAGCCATCAGTGTACATCTCATACATCCTAGGACGGGACTGGCTGGTAGAATGAGCAGCTGAAGCACACCCATCACGCTCCGCACACATTAAATCTGTGGAAGAATGAACAAAGGGCCGCTGCTGAAAGATCTTCACACGTTCTGTAGTGTTCCATACTTTCAGTAAGTTAGCGAACCTGCCGTCACTCCCTGCCATAGCAGGCTGTGTCGCGAAGGCCCGACCTTCCTAGCTGCTGCTCAGTAAACACTGAGGTCACATGACATAATCTTGCTGTGTGCTTCACACTGCTCCCCCCACAGTCACTCACTCCCTCAACCTCAAATTACCATTGATATGCCCTTCCTTATAATAATGTATACATTCTTACTTGCTTATTCAATAACCCATTCATCCATATCATGCTTATGAATGTATCCATCCATACATCCTCACAGTATCATATTCCTTTTACGCAAACATGTGAGTATGTACATTACACACAGAGCATGTACATTACGAACGCTCAGAACAAATGTACAGCTTCTACATACAATGCACACTGACATGTACAGTATTTACATTACACAAACTCAGAGTAAGTGTACAGCTTCCATACAAAATGCACACAGGCATGTAGAGAATGCACATTACGCATGCTCAGAATTAAAGTATAGCTTTTATACAAAATGTACATGCACATGTAGTGTATGTACTTAAGACACATTCAGCATGAATGCAGAGCTTCTGTACAAAATGTGAACAGACATTGTACAGTATTTACATCACGTATGGAGTATATACATTACACATGCTCAGAATGAATGTGCACCTTCTACACAAAAAGTACATGGATATGTAGTGTATGTACATTATGTACGCTTATTATAAATATACAACACCTATATACGAAATGTATACAAACATGTGAGTATGTATATATCGCACAAAGTATGCACATTACACACGCTCAGAATGTATTTACAGCTTCCATCCAAAATATGCATGGATATGTAGAGTATGAACATTATGGACGATCAGAATGAATATACGGTTTCTATATCAAATCTACACGGACATGTAGAGTATGAACATTACATGTACAGCTTCTATTCAAAATTTACAGGGACATATGCTCCGAGTGAATGTCCTACTTCTATACAAAATGTACACGGACATGTAGAGCATGTACATTCCGCTAACCCAAAAGGTGAAAGGCACCAAGCACCGAGGCACACAAAGTCATGCATTAGAGGCAGAGTGTGGTTCCCATTTCTAGACATGAAAGTGGATGAAGATGTATCCTCCTGCCTCCCATGCCAAGCAGTGGGTGCCTCCCGCCCCACCCAAGTCCGTATCCAATCTGCTCTGCTCAGGGCTGTCACAAGATGCGGTGAGGCCCGGGGCAAAACATTTTGTGAGGCCCCCTTTTGATGTTACGCACTGGGCCAGCAGCAGCACCTTCGCAAACAGGGGACTCGAGAAATCTCCCCTTGAGTTTGTATGGAGGAACCCAAATATGGTTTATTACTACAACTGCAAATCAACTACAGCAAAGTTAGATTTCTCTACTGAAGAAAGGTTTTATGCCAGACTAACCTTTGTATCATAGGCATAAACATATATAGGATGCATGAAGGCATGTGGTGCTGACGCCAGCATTAAGGAGCACCCTGCCCCTGTGTGCGCATTAAAACACACATCATACACAGTGACAGGTGGATGATGTACAGTGGAGGCTGGTGAATTTCTGAACTGAAGAGGCTTAAATGTTTGTGCCAATTATGCAGGATCGGCAGAGCGCAGTGAGGGTGCCCAAACCAAACAGGGGTTATTTGAGGGGGTTTCTCACTCCCAAGAAAGTGTTTGAAACATTTGGTTACAATTATGCATTTTACAGCACTTTCTTTGTAAAATTGGGTAGAAATCCATACCGTTTGCAATTGGTTTTGTATGGAAGCACATGGAAAACACCAATAGTTGCAAGTCACCAACCGTGCACAGGAACATTTTCCAATACATTCTATTCCGCCGTTGCACACAACATATGCTAGTATAAAGATATATTCATGCTGGTTATTCCCATGTGGTCCTTGCAGGCTGCACCAATATATACCATTATTACCATGTACGCCCTCCCAGCCAGTAAACATGCCATGCCACAGAAATTATGTCGAGGTTAACTGTGCACCATAAGTGTTATTACTGGCTCGATTGCCCTAAATTCAATATGGGCCAATTTAGCCAAGTATTATGTTTGCTTTAACCTTGATGCACAGTCCTATGCCACATGGGTAAAGCAAAACAAGCACTGGCAATCCTAACAGTTTGGGCTTTCATGTAGGCATGGTAAAGGCACTGCTGTATTGGTATTAACTGGCTGCTGATGGTAGCAGGTGCAAACTGGTTTGAGTACCTGAGCATCTAATAGCAGTGCCTGGCAAATGCCTAATACTTATGCACAAGCCAAAACTGTTGGCTTTGCCAATGTTTGTTTTTAACAGGACTTCAGTGAAAGGCACGTAGGGTGCAACAGCATTGAGCGGATCGGACTCTATCCCCCTCCCGAAATGTTCGGTTTTGTTGACTCGACCTGGCACGGAGCCAGCCCCTGGGTAGGGAGGGCTGAAGCCCTCCCACTTTGAGGCAGAAGGCCTCTCTCGAAGTGTCGCCAGCCCATAGCTCTCATTATGGAGTGGCAGCAAGCATCAAATACCTATCCATGCGATATCAACAGACTAACTTTGATAAAGCCAAAGTCTTAACTTCTGGTCTCAGCTTTTAGATGGCCCACCTCTCAGAGATTAGCATAGTGTTATGAAAGTAAATAGCCTCTGAATTGGGGTGAAAGGTACGACTAGTGACCAAAAGGGAATGTGAAATAGCTATTCAGCTTCCTAGCTGGGCTCAGGGTGTTGGGAGGGAGGTGGGATCAGGACTGGTTGAAGATGTGTAAGGGCTGGTGGGGGCCCATTTCTT
The DNA here is from genome assembly GCF_040938575.1 of Ambystoma mexicanum. NCBI lineage: Eukaryota > Metazoa > Chordata > Amphibia > Caudata > Ambystomatidae > Ambystoma > Ambystoma mexicanum. Next base: position 411,848,174 of record NC_090929.1, read on the forward strand.
TGCGATGTGTGTGTGGCACCCCAGGCCTTACACATTGGAAAAATAAACTAAGGCACCTGTGGGGTGCTTAAATCAATAATTTAGTCAAAATAATACAGTGAGGTGGTTAAAAGCTGCAGATTATCAATAGGTGTCTGTGTCATAAGACTGCCAACATGGGGGCAGCTGCTTGGGGGCCCATTTTAACTGCAAAAGTTGAAAGACCCAGACGCCATCCCTCAGTGGGGGACCGACAGAGCAATGGGTTTATTGGGCCCACATTGGACTCACTCACTATCCACTTTCAAAACTGTCATCCAGCCCCTGCCGGGCTGACCAACAGAGCTGTGGCCAGATGGAACAAGACGCAGACATTAAACAGTGCCTGGGCTTTGCTGTTAAAAGGCCCTGAAATTACTAGCATAAAACATTTCGCTGTTAGCACCTGGATTCATAAACATACATTTTTAGGTAATTGAAATTGTGATGTGGGGTTAGCACTTGCATGCCAGAGAAGTGATTTGAAGCGAAGTGGTTACATGAGATAGCTAATTCTCACAGCAGTCCTTAAGTCTGGCGGTTCAGGAATGAGGGTGAGAGTTAGCTGCTTGTAACATTGAAGCTTCATCAGAATAGTCCCATTCGAATGTGGAAAGATATTAGATGTGCCCCCACAAGTAAGTTTGCCCCTCCCCCACAGGCTCCGAATTTAGGGTCCCTCCCAACATTTGAAATGTTAGTCCCACTCCGTCGCCGCCCTGAAAATTTTGCATAGGTGCACCTCTGATGCCATGACCCCACCCCTTAATTAAGTGGTCCGCAGGTCTGCTAAATTTAGGGGTGGGGGCTGGCACACACACTCACATACAACACTTTCACCCATGCATTCATCCACCAGTCACACAACTCCTTGCATGCACGCAAACATAAAACCAAACACAGCAATGACACCAACATAAACATACAAGCACATATACATACTCATTTAATTTAAATACACATATATACTGCACATGTACACATTTAAATTAAAATAAAAAACACCTTACCTCCATGCACCCTTGAAAAGCCCCCGCGCAGCCACGGGGGACCGGATGGCACTCACTCCGACACGTGGCCATGCTGCCTGACAGGAGAGAACTCCTCTCCTATCAGTCAACGCGGTCACGCTGAGCAACGTGAACACACTGACTGACAGGAGAGGAGTCCTCTCCTGTTAGGCAACATGTCCACGTTGTCAGCTGAATAACGGGAGGCGGCAGAGCTCACTTCTGAGCCCTGCTGTCTCCCATTAGCAGAGAGAAGACAGCACAGTCCTGCGTGTGAACAATGGACACGGGTGGACTGTGCTGCCTTCCATTTAGGAGAGGGGGCCGCGAGGCCCACTGCAAGCGCGAGGCCCGGGGCACTTTGCCCCCCCTGCACCCCACTCGTGATGGCCCTGGCTCTGCTCCCCCACCCCGAGGCAAATCTCACTGGGAATCCCTCAGCATCGATTTCTGCACAGTCCAGGAGGGAGTATATCTTTTGGTAGCCATCAATGACTACTCTAGATACCCTGAGGTGGAGAACGTAGCCTCTACCCCAACAGAGGTAATACTGCCAGCCATGGAGAACACGTTTGCAACGCATGGTTTCCCCAGTCAGTAAAAAGTGATAACGGTCCTTCATTTCAGGGAAAGGACTTCCAAAAATACCTGTAGGATCTGCAGATCCACCACCATTTCATACCGCCCTGCTGGCGCCAGGCAAATGAGGATGCAGAGCGTTTCATGCAGTAACACAACAACAACGGTTATACTAGGAAAGTAGATATTTTAGGTGCATCATAAGTATGCTAACACATTGGTCAAATGGAGTGCTCACACTCAAACTCAGAGAAAAAGGGGGGGGCCACCCAACTCGGCGTACCTATCCCTAAGGAAGAACACCCTAGCCCTGGCGGGGGTGTCTATCCCTGGGTAGCGCGTGGTGTATCGCCTACTAAATAGATATAGAGGAGAGAGCTGTCCCTCAACCTTCTATACTGGTGGCTGTGTCCAGTGACAGACACATATTGTCCAAAAAGAGAACAGAGAAATAAAATAAAAAATGGTATTCTCCAGACGGTTGAGCAATGTTCAACAAGGTATGGATTAGATCTTGGGACTGCTTGATCTAGAAGGTAGGTACAACCTGCAGGGCAGGTCAACTGTTTTTTCCTTTCCAAAGTGTATAACTTTACTGGTGCCCGTGGGTCACTAAGGTTGGGATAGAAAACAATTCGTCTGGAGAAACCACTGGTGGATGGAGAGGTAAAACATAGCCAGGGGAAGGCTGGAGGGCTAAAAAAATGGCTCTTGTAAAAAGTGTTGAGCTTGCTCGGTGGTGGCGAGCGTGCTACAACAGGTTATTCAGGAAAAAAATCTCTCTGTCGGTATGCAAGAGATCAGAAGTGGGTCATGAGAGCCCTCATGACCGAAAAGGGTCGACCGGTTTCAATGGCGATAGGGATTTGTGCCATCTTCATCAGGACCGTTGATTTTAGATGCAGGCTGGGTTGCCAAGGTTCAGAATACAGCTGAACATGATCGAGAAAAAATTCTGGTGTCTCCTGTAGGGAGACAAAAGGAGGGGGAGGGGAACAGGGGGAAAAAGCACGATCAGGGCAAAAAGGGGTGGCACTGGTAACTGTAAGAACAATGCAATTGCAGAGATGGAGCTCTTACTGTGTTTGGGTGAGCATAAGAAGCAGGAACTGTGAGGGTAACTAATTACAGGAGAGGTTGAGGGTGCCTGGGCACCTGTGGTGGGACTCACCGCCGGGGGGCAAAAGCGTGGGGGCGATAAAAGGGAAAGGACTTGTGTGCAATCTAGGGGTGAGTGCACCATCTACACCAGGGATGGACGAAGTGCCATGGTGGTCAAAAAACCTATGAGCCCCTATTGGGAAAAACCAGGGCTAGTGCAGTTATTTGGTGCCATTGCAAGGTGCTAAAAACACATTATTACCTCTGGGCCAAAGTCCAATGTAGGAGGGAGGAGGCCGATGGACGTCAAGGGTGGTAGAACAACACCACACAGTAGATGCCCAAAACGGCAAACAGGGCTCACAGGTCAAGCGTACCTGTTGGGAATATAATTGATGTTAGAGTGAACTCCAGAAGCTGTGTGGGGTCACAGGCGTGGGGCCTAGGTGGATGGCGTACCTGTAATAGGGCTGCTGCTCGTCTCCAGAGGGTCCGTGTGCTGTGTTGGGTAGTACAGCTCCGGACTAGTGCTACTGGGAAAAATAAGGCCCATCGCCTATAAAAAGAACTTCGAAACACGGTTTTACGTTGGCGTCGCCATGACGCTCTTGGCTCAATGCTAACGCCAGGGGCGTGTGGAGTTAGCTGTGAGACAAGCCTGAGTGCCTGTCAAAAGCACAAGAGAGCACGCTCTCAGGATAACAATGGTGTGGCAGGTGTAAGGGCTAAATGGTGCTGTGGCTTTCTGTCTGAATATACGAGAACGCGTGGCTGGCAGAGGGGACTGTATAAGGCCATTAATTAGTATGAATGGTGGATGGCCACAGGGTGCAACAAAGAAAAATTACAATGAATAAAGGAATGAAGAAATTGACAGGGAAATGATTAGAGGTGATAGATGATGGGCAACAATTAGCTGGAAATTGAAAATAATAAATGAAGGGGAAGAGGGGGGAGGGGAAAAAGGGGGGGGAAGAAAAGGGGGGAGGGGGGAAAATGTGAAGGAACAGGGGAGCAGAGGGGAGGGGAACGTGGTGCAAACAATGCACAGCTCATGTGGTCTCAGAAAACGACCAAGGCTCAGAAAGAGGAGACACCAGAATTTTTTCTCGATCAAGTTCAGCTGTATTCTGAACCTTGGCAACCCAGCCTGCATCTAAAATCAACGGTCCTGATGAAGATGGCACAAATCCCTATCGCCATTGAAACCGGTCGACCCTTTTCGGTCATGAGGGCTCTCATGACCCACTTCTGATCTCTTGCATACCGACAGAGAGATTTTTTTCCTGAATAACCTGTTGTAGCACGCTCGCCACCACCAAGCAAGCTCAACACTTTTTACAAGAGCCATTTTTTAGCCCTCCAGCCTTCCCCTGGCTATGTTTTACCTCTCCATCCACCAGTGGTTTCTCCAGACAAATTGTTTTCCATCCCAACCTTAGTGACCCACGGGCACCAGTAAAGTTATACACTTTGGAAAGGAAAAAACAGTTGACCTGCCCTGCAGGTTGTACCTACCTTCTAGATCAAGCAGTCCCAAGATCTAATCCATACCTTGTTGAACATTGCTGGAGTCTGGAGAATACCATTTTTTATTTTATTTCTCTGTTCTCTTTTTGGAAAATATGTGTCTGTCACTGGACACAGCCACCAGTATAGAAGGTTGAGGGACAGCTCTCTCCTCTATATCTATTTAGTACCACGCGCTACCCAGGGATAGACACCCCCGCCAGGGCTAGGGTGTTCTTCCTTAGGGATAGGTACGCCGAGTTGGGTGCCCCCCCCTTTTTCTCTGAGTTTGAGTGTGAGCACTCCATTTGACCAATGTGTTAGCATACTTATGATGCACCTAAAATATCTACTTTCCTAGTATAACCGTTGTTGTTGTGTTACCATATGTTCTCCTTGTTAACGGTTTAAAGGACGATCACGGTTTTACCGTGCACTTTAGCTTTCCAAGTATTCCCTGTTGTTTTCAAGTATTGCTTCGTGCAACTGATCCCAGTTGCTGGGATAGATTGACTCTACATATACAAGAGGAAGGACCTTCCTCCCTCCTGTTACCTGTACACATTACCCTTGTGTGTGGGTTTTCTCCCGCCAACCACCCCTCCCTCTCCCTCTCCCCCCCCTTGATTTTTCACCTCTCACTTTTCCACCTTGACAAATGGCCGACGGCCATTATCTAGCATTCGCAGAGGAATTGGTGGATGGGATCCTAGCCAATCCATCCCTTTTGGGAATAGACCTCACACCACAGAACATTACCAACACCGATGAATGGAATGACATCGAGATTCTCAAAAAAAAGATTATACGCACCGAACTACACGGTGCACTCATGACCGAATACCTTAGGGCCCACGCAGCACCTAATGGGCTTATTATTCGTATCGAACCACGCATCTTTTTAGACAACCTCAAGTTCAGAAAGGACTAGTCTTTTATAGCCAATAAATGCACCAGAGACTGGCTGATACTCATTATTAACACTGCCAAAATAGTCACAGACCAACTAGCAAAAGAACTCAACGACAAAAGCGAGGCACTTAAAACGAAAATCGCTGCAGACACGTACTTGACTAAACTCACTCTCCTAGAAACCACACTGAAAGAGTTTAAAGACAATAACCTGAACAGAAAAATTATTAAGCTGAAGAAAGACCTCGCAGCTTTCACTCATGTGAAGATTTACCCCTATGTAGCAGAGGAATATTTCACAGAGGAAGCAAAACAAGCCAGACGTGACGCTGCACAACTCCGGTTCCAAAATCTTCAAAGATCTAATTCCAACAGATCCTGGAACAGTTCTAGCAGTAATTCGAGCAACAGCTCCAATAGCAACAAATGGCAGAACAAGAAAGTACAGTTCAGCAGCTCCAACCAGGGCACTCCCCCTGCGGTCCCTTTTTTAGGACAGCGCGGGAGAGGCCAGAACCGCGCACGCTGGCAGAACCATTCACAACCAACAGTGGTCACGCGCAGTCGGGGACAAGGAATAATACCACCACTGCTCCCTCACTTATCGTGAACCAATCATCCCATATTCTTACCACACCTGAACAAGAGATTCTACAAAAAGGATTATCTTTTATTCCGACCGCCCGCTACGACCCGTTCCAAACCCGGGTCGAAATCACGCAGATGATGCGTAAGATACGCTTGAAGCAGTATTTTGCCAACCACACCTATGAAGACAAAGATGTGACGGGCCTTCGTCCTCCATCCCAGTACTTCCCACCCCATTGTGCTAATACCGCTGAATCAGTCACGTTTGAACAAGCCTTGCTCAAAAAGATCTCTGAATTTGAATCCAACATTCCTTTCATTCATAATAACTGCACCAAACCCCAATTACTCGCTCTGACAGACCTAGCCAACAACCCTGATATCATGATTAAACCAGCAGATAAAGGGGGTGCCATTGTGATTATGGATACCACCAACTATATTACAATGGTTAAAACCCTACTCAATGACCCAAACAGCTATTGCATTTTACCCCGAGACCCCACCCCATCTTTGCAAGCTCTGATAGCACCTATCATCTACGAGGCCGAAGCCGAAGGATACATTAGCGCCCGGGAAGCTGCTTTTCTTTCTCCCCCACACCCTCGGATCCCGGCAATATACGCTCTCCCCAAGATCCATAAAGGACTCACACCTCCACCAGGACGCCCCATTGTCTCTGGGATTAGCGCCATATTGGAACCCCTCTCACAATATGTTGATTTCTTTATCAAAGACCAAGTTCCAAAAATGACAAGCTATGTTAAAGATTCCACTAATATGATGACCCTTCTAGACACCATCACATACAACCCAGAGACAGAATGGCTAGTCACGCTCGACATAGAGTCCCTTTATCCTCGGATACCACAGCAGGAGACACTACAAATGCTTAGCGGAATGCTACACTCAGGTATGGACCTACACGGAGTGCCATCCACATTCATTCTATCACTCGCAGAAATAGCACTGACCAAGAACTATTTTCTCTTCGAAGATACCTTTTTCCAACAGATTTCAGGCACCGCAATGGGGGCCACGTTTGCCCCGAACCTCGCCAATCTGTACGTGGACTGTTTCGAACGCCTACACATTTATCCTGAGACCAATCCCTATCTCGCCAAGGTAACCCTATGGCGGCGATACATAGATGATATTTTTGTGATATTCAGAGGCTCAGAACAGGACTTAGAGGCCTTCCTCATCTGGCTTAACTCCCTGAATCCCCACCTCAAGTTCACAATGGAAAAAGACAGATCTAACACCCATTTTCTAGACCTTGCCATTCAAGCCTCCAGTGGGCACTTGCTCTCGAGCGTCTACAAAAAAACTACCGACAGAAACTCTTTATTGTGCTACTCTAGTTACCACCCTAAGGCACTTAGAGATAATCTCCCCTTTGAGCAATTCCTGCGCTATAGAAGATTGTGTACACAGACCCCAGACTACACTAGACAGTCTAAACAACTCCAAACACAACTTGCCGAGAGAGGCTATCCAAGGAGGATCATTAAACATACCTGCAAAAGAGCTAGGAACATCCCACGTTCCATCACTCTACAACAACATGTTAAATCGAGTGAGTCCAACACTTTTACAGCTGTGTTCAGTTATTCACCCCTCCTCAATAAGATTAAACGGGAAGTCAAGAAACTTTGGCCCATACTCAACACAGGTGCCTCTGAGATCGCAGTCCCACGTTTTGCTCTTAAGAGACGCAGTAACGTGAGAGACAAGGTTGTCAAAACCCTGATACCCAGTACATCCAAGGAAGTTTCTACCCAAGGGACCCTGTGGAATATTCCACCTATCCAGGGACATGCGCCCTGTGGCAACTGCTCCATGTGCGCCCAGACCACTAGAACTTCACAGATAGAGATTGGATGGAAAACTCCATGGACACAGAACACATTCACTAATTGCAACACCAAGGGCGTCATCTACATGGTAACCTGCCCCTGTAACTTGAGGTACATTGGCATGACCACCAGGCCAGTCCGTACTCGAATGACCGAAAACACAGATCATGTATAAGAACGAACAAACTCACTGCACCCTTGGTGTCCCATTTTGTAGCCAAAGGACATACTGCGGACCAGTTCACGTGGACAATTATTGAAAAAGTTACACCACCCTGCAGAGGCGACAATTACAACAACATGCTGTTTAAGAAAGAACAAATGTGGATTTATAGACTCAACACTCACTCTGAAGGATTGAATGAACAAATCCAATGGCACGAATTAGCAGTACTATCTTAAAACTGTGACCCTGTATGGGACCATAGTTGCCCCGTCCTCCATTTCACGCTCCTGTTCACCTTACCCCCACCCCCCCTTTTTTTCGAGCCTTGTTTTGAGCCTCTTTCTGAGCCTTGGTCGTTTTCTGAGACCACATGAGCTGTGCATTGTTTGCACCACGTTCCCCTCCCCTCCCCTGTTCCTTCACATTTTACCCCCTCCCCGCTTTTCTTCCCCCCCCTTTTCCCTCCCCCCTCTTCCCCTTCATTTATTATTTTCAATTTCCAGCTAATTGTTGCCCATCATCTATCACCTCTAATCATTTCCCTGTCAATTTCTTCATTCCTTTATTCATTGTAATTTTTCTTTGTTGCACCCTGTGGCCATCCACCATTCATACTAATTAATGGCCTTATACAGTCCCCTCTGCCAGCCACGCGTTCTCGTATATTCAGACAGAAAGCCACAGCACCATTTAGCCCTTACACCTGCCGCACCATTGTTATCCTGAGAGCGTGCTCTCTTGTGCTTTTGACAGGCACTCAGGCTTGTCTCACAGCTAACTCCACACGCCCCTGGCGTTAGCATTGAGCCAAGAGCGTCATGGCGACGCCAACGTAAAACCGTGTTTCGAAGTTCTTTTTATAGGCGATGGGCCTTATTTTTCCCAGTAGCACTAGTCCGGAGCTGTACTACCCAACACAGCACACGGACCCTCTGGAGACGAGCAGCAGCCCTATTACAGGTACGCCATCCACCTAGGCCCCACACCTGTGACCCCACACAGCTTCTGGAGTCCACTCTAACATCAATTATATTCCCAACAGGTACGCTTGACCTGTGAGCCCTGTTTGCCGTTTTGGGCATCTACTGTGTGGTGTTGTTCTACCACCCTTGACGTCCATCGGCCTCCTCCCTCCTACATTGGACTTTGGCCCAGAGGTAATAATGTGTTTTTAGCGCCTTGCAATGGCACCAAGTAACTGCACTAGCCCTGGTTTTTCCCAATAGGGGCTCATAGGTTTTTTGACCACCATGGCACTTCGTCCATCCCTGGTGTAGATGGTGCACTCACCCCTAGATTGCACACAAGTCCTTTCCCTTTTATCGCCCCCACGCTTTTGCCCCCCCGGCGGTGAGTCCCACCACAGGTGCCCAGGCACCCTCAACCTCTCCTGTAATTAGTTACCCTCACAGTTCCTGCTTCTTATGCTCACCCAAACACAGTAAGAGCTCCATCTCTGCAATTGCATTGTTCTTACAGTTACCAGTGCCACCCCTTTTTGCCCTGATCGTGCTTTTTCCCCCTGTTCCCCTTCCCCTCCTTTTGTCTCCCTACAGGAGACACCAGAATTTTTTCTCGATCATGTTCAGCTGTATTCTGAACCTTGGCAACCCAGCCTGCATCTAAAATCAACGGTCCTGATGAAGATGGCACAAATCCCTATCGCCATTGAAACCGGTCGACCCTTTTCGGTCATGAGGGCTCTCATGACCCACTTCTGATCTCTTGCATACCGACAGAGAGATTTTTTTCCTGAATAACCTGTTGTAGCACGCTCGCCACCACCGAGCAAGCTCAACACTTTTTACAAGAGCCATTTTTTAGCCCTCCAGCCTTCCCCTGGCTATGTTTTACCTCTCCATCCACCAGTGGTTTCTCCAGACGAATTGTTTTCCATCCCAACCTTAGTGACCCACGGGCACCAGTAAAGTTATACACTTTGGAAAGGAAAAAACAATTGGCCTGCCCTGCAGGTTGTACCTACCTTCTAGATCAAGCAGTCCCAAGATCTAATCCATACCTTGTTGAACATTGCTCAACCGTCTGGAGAATACCATTTTTTATTTTATTTCTCTGTTCTCTTTTTGGACAATATGTGTCTGTCACTGGACACAGCCACCAGTATAGAAGGTTGAGGGACAGCTCTCTCCTCTATATCTATTTAGTAGGCGATACACCACACGCTACCCAGGGATAGACACCCCCGCCAGGGCTAGGGTGTTCTTCCTTAGGGATAGGTACGCCGAGTTGGGTGGCCCCCCCTTTTTCTCTGAGTTTGAGTGTGAGCACTCCATTTGACCAATGTGTTAGCATACTTATGATGCACCCAAAATATCTACTTTCCTAGTATAACCGTTGTTGTTGTGTTACCATATGTTCTCCTTGTTAACGGTTTAAAGGACGATCACGGTTTTACCGTGCACTTTAGCTTTCCAAGTATTCCCTGTTGTTTTCAAGTCGAGCGTTTCATGCAGACATTGAACAAGACACTTGGCATTGCCAAAGCTCAAGGTCTCCCCTGGCAAATGGGACTCTACCGATTCCTGAGGAACTACAGACTCACCCCACACACATCCACAGACACCACACCATCCAACCTCATGTTAAAGGTGGTTCTAAACTCTTCCATACCTCACCACAAATCGATACCGGCAAAAACTATTGACAAGCGGCAAGTACATTCCAAACGCCTCCAAGGCAATGCACGCATGAGCAACAAGGGACACGCCAGGATGTGTCTCCTTCGTGTGGGAGATCACATTTTAGTCCTCAACAAACCAAACAGGGTGAAGCTGACACTACCATTTGACAATACACCATGGACCGTGTTGGACACATAGGGCACCCTGGTAACCACTTGTCAGGGCCAGACCTCATCTCCAGGAACTTGTGATGGTTCAAGAAGCTACTGCGGCATGTATGGTCAGAAACCCCCGGCCTTGCAGCAGGGACGGACCAGAGGGGTGAACGTGATTGGCCCGCTGGCCAGCTAGACTTCGCCCAAGAGGAAGACGCAATCCCTCCAAGAGGAGCCAGAAAGAGTACCAGAACAGCCTCTCCCAGAGGAGGAAGGAACCTCAGAAGAGGGCAGCCCCTAACAGGCCCCTGTGAGCAGCACCGGCCCCGCCTGTGAAACTTAGAGACTGCACCTGTTTGTAAAAGAAAGCATTTCACGCTTCATGTGGACAGCCTCAGTTTACTTGTTTTGTTTGTTAAAAAAGAGAAGGGATGTTATGTCCCTGTTTGTACCCTCCCCCAGGGCACTCCCGACTTGTCACAGCGCACTGGCGGGATGTTAATAAAGGGGCGTGACACGGATATCCCGGTCAGATCGGAGCCTGGACATGCTACGCACCATGACTGTGTCTCCTGGTCTCCTTCACCTATTGAAGGCCTGTACTGCTACCTAGACAGTACACGGGCCCCCACAACATAGTGAAATGAATAGGAAAGTGCTCACAATCTCTTTTATGGGAGCAACTGCATTAAGTACAGGAAAAGTGCCCCGGAAGCCAAACAACAATGTTGGTCATCTTGGATTGGGCGACCATCTTGGGAGCTGCATGTTGCAGACCTCTGCCTGACAGGCAGGGTTGGTTAGTTTGGGCTTCTAGACAGACAGGTACTCCATGGGAACAGGAGGTCGACTGCATCTTTGTTACCCTGCTGGGGGGGGGGGTTCACCCGAGAGTTTTAGCTCACGTCACAGCCAGCACGAAATTATAATTGCAAGTAGCCTCTGAAAAAAGGTGTTTAAGCAGCTATGCTCAAAGACACTGGGGTGAGCAAAACCATGGGGTGGGAAAGATGGTATGCCCTACTGTATATTCCTGGAGATGCTCAGAGAAGTGGGACACTGAGCTTGTCAGCAGCAGTCTCCTAACAGAAGTGACACTGAAACAGAAGAGGGGTTTAATAATAAATGTACGAAGTGAAGGGAAATGTGGTGCGGTAAAACATGACATTGGGCCTCATTACAATTCTGGCGGTAGCCGTGCCGTTAAAACCATGCTCGCGGGCTGTCCGGCACCCGCGAGCACAGCACGTCGGATGCACCGGCACAACTCTGCATGTGCCGGTGCATCCGACCCATAGGGCTGAATGGGGATGGGGAGTCCCATGTTTCCGGCACCCACAAATGGGGAATTACCGGGTCCGCCGAGCTCCGGCATGACCCGGTTCTTACCCATTTGCGGGTGCCGGAAAAAATGCAACTCCGGCGGCAGCCATGCCGGTTTTAACGGCACGGCTACCGCCAGAATTGTAATGAGGCCCACCGCAAATGGGTAAGAACCGGGTCATGCCGGCACCCGCAAATGGGTAAGAACCGGGTCATGCCGGAGCTCGGCGGACCCGGTAATTCCCCATTTGTGGGTGCCGGAAACATGGGACTCCCCATCCCCATTCAGCCCTATGGGTCGGATGCACCGGCACATGCAGAGTTGTGCCGGTGCATCCGACGTGCTGTGCTCGCGGGTGCCGGACAGCCCGCCAGGAAAAAACCTGGCAGGCTGACAGGCACCCGCGAGGACAGCCCGTAGTATGGCGGTCCGGGATCTACGGTACCGGCATGCTTACCGGTACCGTAGTTCCGGACCGCCATGCTCATAATGAGGCCCATTGTAAAGATGCACCTCTTCATGATTAGTGATTTGGATACTTTTCTGGATAGTGTCAGATTTGACGGTTCAGTTCACATCACGATGGACCATACCGCTTTGAGCACTCACAGATGGAGGAGGGGCATGGCCCTGGGTCTACTGAAGTTAAAAGGTAAACAACGACCCACATGCCCCTGGACATGGCCTCTAACAAACAACCTTACCACCAAAACTCAAGACACTCCCTCTGTACACCTCAGATTAAATACATAAACCAGTAAACATGCACACAGGCTCACTCCAGCCACTCAAACACTTCCCTATCGCACAGTCACAACTCTTCACTTGGCCAACCATTCCACCACTGCACACCTCCGCAGACCCACCCGTGTTTGCAGGGAGAAACGCATTAGTGTGCAACACAGCATAACAACCCCTGAGGCTCTCCCACAGTAAGACAAACAGCGCATGCCTTTACCCAATTGGCCTGGAATCTGGTCTAGCACTTGCAATTTCCACCATCAACACCTCAGGTGTGGCATCTTGCCTTCCCCTCTGTTCCCAGTAACTCCAACCTCCCCCTGGCAGATCCTAGCGCAAAAAGGCCAGCAAAATGGCAGATGGTCGCTATGCAAGGCCCAGCTACATTGCGTTGCATTACATAACATTAAAAATGGGATAAGAAGGGTAGGTGATGTTTTTGGGTAGGACTTTGGGGATAGTTTAACAGGATGATGTGAGGGGGTCTATGGTTGGGACTTAGGTGACTGGGTAAGGTTGGCCGCAGCCACAGTGTGGTGCTGTGTAACATGATGTGAGAAAGGGAATGCACTAACCTTTGCAGCATGGGTGGCAACTTTCGAATTTTACTGCAATGCACAACCAAATTTAGATTTTTGCTACGGGGGCCAAAATTCCTCCACTGAGAGAAGCGAGGGAGCCATATCATCCCCAAGAGACATTTTACAACACATTTAGCAGCAGAAACTGGGAAAAGATCCATAGCCTTTACAACATATAACATCTCTGCAACAGTTACCTACTCTATTGAGGTGTATTTGAGCATTCTGCTTTTGGAACACTCACCTCTTCCACGGCTCAGCCCACAAACAGCTTCGGCCTGTCCCCACCCACCCTCAATCAAGGCTGACTACACTTTGAAGTGAGCAGCACTTGCTAATTTTGCAAGATGCATACTATCACTTCACTAAACCTGAGTCAAGCAAGAGAACAGAGTCAAGCAGGAGAACAGCAGGAGAACAGCAAGAAGCTCTGACAGCCCGGAGCATGTCATTGAATCCAGATTTGTTTTCTTGGTTTATAGTTGCAAAATCTACACTGTGGCAAAATGACTATCCTTTCCCCGTGGTTCAAAGAGAACGGGGTCAAGTGCCCCCTCTGCCGCCATTCAGCCATGGTGTGCTGCCAACGATCTCTGCCTTCATGCCAGTAAGACTGAGATCCTTCCCTCCCTCCTTCTCTCTGGTGGCCTTCCATGGGCCAACTACCTTGGTGTCATCTTCGATTCCTCTCTCTCCGTGTCTCCTCACATCATGGACCTTGCAAAGAAGGCCCACTTCCAGCTTCATCTCCTCCCAGGCATCCTCCCTTTCCTCACCTTCCCATAGACACTCAATGTCTCCAGAGCTCTGGTTCTCTCCAGGCTGGACTACTGCAACAGCCTCTTCCTCAATCTGCCTAAAATCTCCCTTTGCCCCCTTCAAATAATCCAGAAAAGGACTGCGAGACTTATCCTTGGCCTCATGGACTGCATCTCTCCAGCCCTAAAATCTCTCTACTGGCACCCGGTTACTGCGAGGATCAAGTCCAAGACCCTCTGCATCATCCACAAGGCTTTCTTGGGCCTGGGACCCCACTACATCTAACTCTCTCTCCCTAAATACCTCCCTGCTAGAGCCCTTCAGTCTTCTAGCTCCAACTCTCCCTGTTGTCCCCTGACCTCTCAGAAGCTTTCCTCATCCGAGGTGGAGCGGGCGGGAGCCCCCACCAGTCCCTGAACCCCCCACCACCACGTGGAGCTGCGCGCCATCTGCCGCAGTGATGCCGGAGATCCATCTGCACTGATTTATGTGCTTTCTGCTGCAACCGCTGTTTATTGGTGGGGCCCACATATTTGAACCCCCCCTCCCATTGCCCACCGAGGCCTGCTTGCCTCCCCTCCCACTTACTGCTCCTTGCCAACGGTGCTGTGCCCTGATTTTCATCTTTATAATCGCTGCCTGGATCCAAAATGTCCGGCGCGATGCAGTGCCAAAACAAGGCTTTGTTAGGCTCATTGCCCGGCAACTACTTCGAATAATAGGCAGTAACATCCGCTGGCAGGCGGAAGAGCCGGCCAACGAAGAAGATAAAGGCCCTGTTTGCCCCTGTTTGCTTCAGTGCGCCGGGGCAAGGCCATTACAGGTAACAATCTTTGCCGCTATATCTCTACTGCGTCACATTCTTACATGCAGCGTCTTACAAGGCATGCCTTGCAGCCGCCCACCTTACTCATCTAGGCGTTCGTCCGGCACCTCGTTTCTTAAGTACCTTACTCAAGGATTAGTTACAGCCGCTTTTCGGCACCTGCCCCACGGATGCGTTCCTGACCTCGCCTATCAGTACATAACACTACTCCCCAGACCGTATCTCACTTCCAGCCTCGTTCCGCTTACCATCTACACTCTGAACTGCTCCCGACATGTAACTCCTGACTAGGAACGCAAAAACTGCTGCATTCCGGGTTGACCGGAACTTCGAACTAGCCTATCAGCAGAATATTTACGTTTATTCACGGTATCATACCTAATTGGGCCAATGCGTTGCTATCGGCCCACTGACTTGCTGCTTTGTACTGATTCTGTCAATATCTGCGCATGCATAAATTGTGCTGTTCTGATCCTGCCTTTGATAATACATGCCTACTAGCACTCTGTACGGTTCTGTGTCTCCTAAACTGCGGATTCCTGTTGACAAACTGCCTTTTGCTTTGATTCTGCAAAAATTGCTGTTACTTGCCCATTGCTTTGAATTTGCACAAACTGGTCTTATTGGCCCATTGCTTTGAATTTGCACAAACTGCTGTTATTGGCCCATTGCTTTGAATTTGCACAAACTGCTGTTATTGGCCCATTGCTTTGAATTTGCACAAACTGCTGTTATTGGCCCATTGCTTTGAATGTGCACAAATTGCTGTTATTGGCCCATTGCTTCGAATTTGCACAAACTGCTGTTATTGGCCCATTGCTTTGATGTTGCACAAACTGCTGTTATTGGCCCATTGCTTTGAATTTGCACAAACTGCTGTTATTGGCCCATTGCTTTGTTTTTGCGCAAACTGATGCTATTGGCCCATTGCTTTGAATTTGCACAAACTGCTGTTATTGGCCCATTGCTTTGAATGTGCACAAATTGCTGTTATTGGCCCATTGCTTCGAATTTGCACAAACTGCTGTTATTGGCCCATTGCTTTGATGTTGCACAAACTGCTGTTATTGGCCCATTGCTTTGAATTTGCACAAACTGCTGTTATTGGCCCATTGCTTTGTTTTTGCGCAAACTGATGCTATTGGCCCATTGTTTTGAACTTGCACAAACTTCTGTTATTGACCTACTGCCCCTATAGCCACTGTTAATCACTGGGTTGTTTTATATACTGCACGGGCACTTAAGATTACGCTGACTAGGGCTCCTTGCATCACACACCAGACTGCAATACAATTTGCCCCTGATACATTACGAAGTTCAGCATACGCACCACCAGATTCACAGTCGGCAAGGCCACATGCCAGAGGCACCTTTAACTAATAGCCACCTTCTGACTACAACATGTACGCTGCTAGCCGCCTTTTAACTACCTCCCTGTTCATCCTAGCTCAGGCCCTTCTTCTTGCTATAGCAGCCAATCACTCTCTTTCTGGAATCTTAAAAGTAACTACCAACATGACCCCATCTTTACTACCAGAGATTAAACATTCAAAGTTTCTGCCACCCCTCCACCCTAAGTTATACTACCTTAATATCAGACCAACCACATTCTTACCTGAACTAAGCCAAACTATCAAGGACCTCAGGGCCAATCTAGTCACCAGCTCGGATGTCATTGAAACTCTAACCCCATCACAATGGATCAACCTATATGCTAGGAAACCTACACCTAACCAGCCTTGCTCTACTAGAGAAAGAAATGCCAGGCTTGGATCTAGACTGAACAGAAACTTCTCCCTACAGCCTAAACCACATGACATACCCATCACCCTGAAAGTAACAAATACCTGTACCTCAAAGATTTCTAAAAAAAGAGACAACCCAGGAAAGACTCGAGCCAACCTCCTAGACGCGAGTAACCTTCCGCTAAAAGGTGCCCTAATCAACGCCAGATCGCTGGTGGCCCATGCC
Source organism: Ambystoma mexicanum (assembly GCF_040938575.1). Classification (NCBI taxonomy): domain Eukaryota; kingdom Metazoa; phylum Chordata; class Amphibia; order Caudata; family Ambystomatidae; genus Ambystoma; species Ambystoma mexicanum. The sequence goes on from NC_090929.1 coordinate 411,864,915, forward strand.
ACGGATAGAGCCGATTTAATTAACACAGGAGACTTAGAGTTCTCAGCTGTATCCGAACTTGGTTACATGAGGCTGCAGGACCTTCCCTCCTATTGGCCATATCTGACAGTTACACTATTGTAAGAGCTGATAGAGTCACATCGAAAGGAGGCGGCATTGCCTTCATCGCGAAGTCAAGTCTAGGGCTCCGAGTACCCACATTGCCCATCGTTAAGTCCTTGCTAATTACTTACAGTTAAACTATCCACGACTAAGACAAGCACATTAACCATTCACTTAATTTACAGACCGCCAGGCCCCATTGGGACTTTCGAAGAAGACATTATGACCTTACTCTCGGACAACACCAAACCTACTTCACAAATATTGCTGCTAGGTGATTTTAACTTGGGCTACCACGACCCGAACGACCATCAGGTTAAGGTACTATCCGACGCCTTAACTGAATTAGGTTTTACGCAAAGAGTTAACCTACCTACTCATGAGAAAGGTAGAATACTAGATTGGGTTGTAGACCTCAATTCTGAAACCTCTATCTGATCTATTCAACCCTTATCCTGGACTGACCACACCACCTTATCACCTTTACTACGCAGACCAAACGGATAGACACCAAAACTAAGCAGATAGCGCCACCTAACTTCACGAGGAGCAAATGGAACATAACGACGGATAAGGTATCCAGTTATATTTTCGAAAACACATTTTTGACATGCCATTTTGCCGACACAAAAATGCAGAGAAAACAAATTCCGAACGTATTAATTTTTATTTTATGTTTTATTTTTGTATCGTTAGTAAAAAAACAGTGTCAATAAAATTAAAAAAAAAAACATTTGAAAAAAATGTCACCATTTTTGTGTCGACAAAATGGCATTTTGAAAATGTGACGTTCGAAAATGTCACTATAAACCGACGGATAAGCTCATGCCTCTTCTCATACCTACCTTAAACGCTTCATCAGAATCATCTGACCCAGCGGAGCTGGTTGAATTGTACAATTTCACCATGACCCAAGCTATAGACTCTATTGTGCCACTTAAAAAAAAAAAAAAAAAAACGAAGGCCCACCTGGTTTACCCCTCAGTTAAAAGCTACGCGTGCAGAAAAAAGAAAACTAGAAGTCTTATGGAGAAACCTCCCCTCCAAAGAAAATAAACTCAACCTGAGTGAAATATCTAACAAATACAAAGCTGAAATCATACGGACTAAAAGAGAAACGTACAACAACAGGATCAATAAAGCCAGCTCCAGTACCAAGGAGATCTTTCTGATCCTAAGGGAATATGAATCCCACATAGCCCCTGAAAATCCCTGCATCAAGGACAAAGCATGGTGCACTGACATACAAAATGCTTTATCAAATAAAATTGTTACTCTCCAAAATACAATCGCAGCCAAAAGACTTACTTTCTCTAAATTAGATTCTCACCCAGAACCTGAAGAACTCCAACTAAACCACCCCCCTAAATTTAAATTCTCACAAGTCTCTACTACAGAGGTGGAAAAAAAATCATTGCATCACTCAAGCCCTCAAGATGCCAAGGCGATATCTGCCCCGCCCAAATAATTAAAGAAGCCGCCACAGACTTGGCTTCATTTATTACCAAATTAATAAATGCTTCATTTCGCACTTGCAGAGTACCAACGAACTTAAAGGACGCTTGCGTTCTCCCCCCTGCTAAAAAATGCTTCACTTGACCCAACAATTCCAACTAATTACAGGCCTATTTCAACGGTCCCATTCCTCCTGAAAATCTCAGACAAGGCGACATATTTCCAGATTCCAGCATTACCTCGAGACTAATAATCTCCTAGGTCTAAGACAATCGGGCTTTAGACCACTCCATGGCACTGAAACGGCACTAATTGACTTGAAAATGCAAATTGACTCACTCAAGGACAAAAGACAATGTGCCTTGCTCCTTCTACTAGAGCTTTCGGCCGCCTTCGATCTGGTGGACCATAAAATACTTTGTAAGCACCTATCTTCTGCAGCTAACTCAAGAAGCCCCTGACTGGATTCAATCCTTTCTTAACAATAGGTCAATGAGGTTTTTTTTCCCAGTCGGCAGCCACTGACCCCTCCCCAATTACATGTGGAGTCCCTCAGGTCTCGTGCGTGTCCCCCACCATCTACAACATATTCACTCAGCCAATATTTGACAAACTGGACCATATCGGTATCATCTACACTAACTATGCAGATGATACCCAGATACTCCTACCCCTATCGGGAGACTATGACAGATCTAGCCCTCCTTAATAAAATCTACAGGGTCATTCAGGCATCGATGGCGGCCCATGGCTTATGCATGAATAACGACAAGACAGAAATACTAATCCTAGGTGCTCCAGCCCATCTCAACAAACTCGATGCACAATATACATCTTTCACCATTGATGGTACGCCCATTAAAGGGGCCAAAGAAACCAAAACATTAGGCTTTTACTTAGACGCTACTCTGAACATGGGCAAGCAAGTCAATGCCACGTCCACCGCAACAGAGTACACATATAAGCTGAATCACGCTAGCAAAGCTTATTTATCCACCAAGAGCTGTATTACTCTAGCCTTAATATTGTCGAAACTCAACTATTGCAGCATCCTCTATGCAGGAGCCAGAAAACAAACCACTATCAAACTCCAAATCTTAAAAAATAATGCTTTGGGGACCAGCTTTAAGCATTCCAAAGAGAGAACACATCTCTGAAGACAGAAGAGATACCAAATGGCTATCCATCAAGGATAGGATTAAATTCAAAATAGTTTCCATCACCTACAAAAGTCTAAATAACGCTGCCCCACAGTACCTACAAGAAAGAATTATCAGAAAATCGTCCTCTCGCCCCACTAGGGCCGCCCAATCTTGCTGCATTATAGTTCCCAAATTCCACCTGAAAAGAGCAGGTGGGAATAGCTTCCCGGTCCAAGCCGCCCAATACTGGAATGCCCTCTCTTTGCACCTCCGAACTGACCAGAACTTCCCAAGCTTTAGGAAAAATACGAAAACTTGGCTTATCTCTAATGACATCTGAATGTAACCCTGTCGCTTTGTAATCTCCACCTTGTACTACTTTTGTATTGCACCGTACCTGTAATTTGCCTGTATTGTAAATATTAATATCTTACCTGTAATTACCCTCTATTGTATATTAATACTGCATACTATTGCTGCACCCAGATACCTGCAGGTGAGGAGCGCCTTATAAATAAATAAACAAACAAACAAACTCTCTCCAGATCAGACGCTTTCCAAGCAGATAGTGGGAGGAGGTAGATCTCTCTCTTCTGCAGGAGCCTCCCTCCCTGCCCTTCACAGACTTGAGCCGGATCTCCTTAAGTTCCGGAAGCTTCTCAGGACCCTCCTTTTCTCTTCTTCCTTCCCTCTCCTCATCCCCTGCTAATGTCCCCCCCACCGCATTTTGACTGGCTGCCTGGTTCCACCAGACCCTCCTCGTCCAGTCTACCCCAGCGCTTTGGTCTCCCATGACCTCTCTCTCCCCCTGCACTAGCATGGCTGGGCCTGCATCCGTTTGATCCCTTCCTACCCCGTCCTCACACTTAGCATGTGGACATTCATTCCCCTGCACTCTCTGCATTCCCCTGGTACTTGGCCACCTGCCTCCCCATAGCACTCGCCTACATGGGTCCTCTTCCCCCTCCCCCGACCAGCACTTGCGCGCCCTCCTCTCCAACCTGCTCTTACTTTCACTCCTTAGCATTAGCGCATTCCTCTCTGACTGACACTTCCCCCCACCGCCCCACTCCCCTGCACTTCTTGTTACTGCACTTGCATGATCTGATTGACACAAGGCCTAGTAGGGCTGTTTATTGTTTATTCTTCATCCCTGCCCCCCCTGACTCCCCCTTCACCAGACCCATCTTTGTCGTGTTGTGCCTTGTAACACCTTTTCCTGTATAGGCACATTATAAATACGCAATAAATAAATACATTCACTCGTGTCTCATACATCCCTGGTGCAGGCGTTGAAAAGTGGTACACTGACCTGCGCAGTTTAACGTGCTCCCAGCAGGGGGCATCGGTGCGCCGTCCATTTTGCATTTTCCTCTGCTGGTCCCTCCGGCTGGTCTGCAGGGCATCAAAGGTTCCCGTGTCTGCAACGTAACAATGCATTCAGTTTAAGGGGTGGCAGAGAAAAGTGGTGGGCAGAGCGATCAAGGAGCACATACTCTATCTCGTTGCGGCCAGGTTGGGGGGGATGGGAGGTCCTTAGGGAAAACCAAGATGGGAAAGAGGTAGGGGCGAAAGAGTGATCATGATAAGGAAACGTAGTGGAAGGGGGTTAGACACGAGCCGAGCGCAGGCTTGGGCTGGGCCTATGGGCAATGGCATGGGGCTGCCTACACGGTGGTGTGTCCTAAGCCCAACACACGGCAGTTTTCAGGGTCAATGTGGGCCACCTTAATAACTTAATATGCAATGCAGCTGTGAGTTTGACCCAATATCACTATGCCAATGAGCCTTGCAAAGCTCAATTTCCCACAATGCTCGTAACGTTGCCCCCTCCCACGACCCGGTTCTACAAACATTGTGTTGAGGAAAGTCACGACTTGCGAAGGTGGACTACTTTTTTGTGAGCCCAAGCCCCGCCCTATTTTTATTCCATTTCGCCTCTGGCTGCCCGGGATATAGAAGGATTTAGAGGAGGGGCGGGGGCGTACATTCGTTTTGCCAGAGTGGTTGCATCACTTGCAACGGACAAGCAAAACCCTCGTAGCGCCCGCGCAACGTTCTTGCTTCGCGGTTTTGTTACTTCTCTGTGATGCAATAACTAGGACGTTACCACACAAGCACAGGCAGTCAGTGCACCGTTGTTTAATTGGGAAAGATAGCTGGGGATGGAGGCGGAGAAAAGGAGGCGTGTAAAGGGAAGGAAGCCGAGTAATGAGAAACAAACGGCCGCATGCCCCTGGCAAGTTCACAGACCGAGGACGTGTGGAGAGAAGGAGAAAGAATGGTGGGTGGATGTAGAGGCAGGTGGGGGAGGGGAGAGCGATGGGGAATGGGTGAAAACTGGAGTGGGGACTGGACTGTACAGACTGTAAGGAGGACCGAGAATCAGAATGAGAAGTGTTTACACTAGCAGGTCACAGTAGGCCTCGTTACGAATTTGTTTGGTAATTTGGGGGTAAATCCACTGAATTACCACCCAACTCGTTTACCATCACCGTCACTTGGACTTGCGCGGTGACCACAGGATTACAAGTGGTGGTAGGGCGGTATTAATCCCGATTTTTGAAGTCCATAGGACTCCATGGGGATTTCAAGTATTCATTCCAATACGGCAATTCCCTTCTAGCATGATGCTGGAAGAAAAGCCTCCTCTTTAAGGTCACAGTGCGGAAAAAAACAGCGGTAATTCCGATACTGCCCACAAAAAGTGGCAGCAGCAGAATTACCAGCACTTTTATCGAGCACCACCAAACTTATAATGAGGCCCAGTTTATTTTAAAAGACAGAATACTCCTTTAGACATTATTGTGATTAGGAATGCCATTTTGCTCCTAAATGAGTAGTTTCTCCCTCTGTGCCAAAAGGGCCCTCAGCTGACAGCTCTAACCAATTAAGTTCATGTTCCTTGCCAATTTAACGCTTGTAATGGTTTTCCAAGACCCTTTGCTCCAGAGTCATGGGATGTCCTTGCTTTCCAGAACATTCGTGGCACTGCAATAACAGATTGGAAACAGCGTGTCAAGGCAAAGGCGCTCTGGCTTCTGCTGGCACTCCTATCTTCCGTCCTGGCTTCTGCTGGCACTCCTATCTTCCGTCCTTCTCTTTACGAAGGAATATAGATGGGGTGGTGGGGCAGGACTAAGACAAGGCAATTGATGCATTACTAAAGAGGGCCCTGGGGGCAGGAAGGAACGACCCCAACCACAGGAACATTGTGGGAGTGAAGGGGTGGGAAAACAGGATGACATGTGATGCGGGCCCACCGGGATTGGATGGTGGGCCAGCGCCCCCCTCTTTCAACGGCTAACACCCTCCTGTCCTCCTTTGGATTAGAAGAGAGGTGGCTGGCAGCAAGAAAGCTGGTCGTGTATGGTTTGCATTGTTGACAGTTGAATACTGATGGTTTGTGTAATTGTTGTGGGAAAGGGAAAATGGTAGACGTCGGTAAGGCAAGATTCGGGCACAAAGTATAAAGAGCAGACAAATAAATAGAAAAGATTGTGAATAAGGTTGGAGTTTTAAAGGTTATGATAAGAGCATAAAAGGGTGTGTAAAATGAAGAAAAAGAACTACAGTACTTGGTCATAGAGAAGGCAGGTACGAGCAGGAGAAAGAAAGGAGAAATCAGTAAGAAAGGAGAAAAACACGGAGAGATAAGGCTGGGCATAAGAAAGAAGCTAAGGGGAAAGAAAGGGGAGATGTAAAATGAAGGTGAGGGAAAGAGAAAATGCTGAATATCAATAACATCAATAATTAATGGATTGCAAAGAGAAGTTATTGAACTATTGCAACCAGGCATGCCTTGAATCGAGCGGTCTTCCATCAAAATGAATGAGGCCAGAGTTTTTCATTGCTAACAAACTCACACAATAGCCTTCACATGTAATGATTATACACATCTTGCCTCTTTCCTTCACACTCATGGGAAGATGTTAAAGTATAAGAATTCCAATAAGGGGAAAGCAGTTTATTTCTATGCCCAATTGCAACCAGAGGTATTCTTCAGGAGGGCCTCGCCAGAGAGCATCTGACATGGCGCTAACATCAATGAAACTGCTTACAAAAGGCACTAAAAGTAGCCCCTATGGCTGCTCTACCAATGTTCCTGGGAAATTTCTGAAGCAGTCTTAGAAATAGCAGCATGAAGAAGAGATCCCCTATTTAGCAAAGCATTCAGCGCTCCGCCCACTGAGCAACAGAGACATTGATTGTTTGCTTTCCAGGAGAGGGTCCACTATAGGGAGCTACACATCTAAGAAGACAAGATGGGCTTACAGCATAAGAGCATACATAGTTCTATCCACCGCGGAACAGGGATTGGGCTATGCCAAAGGTAGAAAGATACGCAGATTGAAAAGGAAAATGGGGGCATGGATTCTAATTTCACAGGTGGAAATACTTTTTAGTTCTCCAGTCCTTATACAGATGTAACTTCAGCAAGTTACATGTCACTATTTGAGGCTCACTGGCAGCCAAGGGTTCAAATGACTTATGAGCCAGAACAGAAAGTGCGATATTAACATTCAAACTTGAATGGAGGTCCCTAAAAGTGGGAAACACATGCAGGAGCCCCTCAAAATGATGGTTCAGAAAGAGCAGCATTCTTTCTGAGAATTTCTAGTAGTTCAAATGGCTGCAAAATCGGATTTAGAGGGATGGACCTGGATAACACACCTGGGAAGGTGGGAAACACACGCAAAGGCATCACCCAATAAACAAGGGCCTTGTCTTCCCCAGCTATGGCACAACAAGGAAGCCTGAGCCATTAGCCGTTATCCAGTGGCATGGTGGTGCATTCAGTAGCCATCCACAGGATTTCCAGGTTTCCTTTGGCCATATCCTTTTAGGATCTGAGTGGCTAAGCACAGTAATTGATGGCAGAGCTGAAGGACAATAACAAAACCAAAAGAGGATGTCTGGAAGATTTTTAATCAATCATAAGGGTAATATGTTGGCAAGGCATTGATTTTCACAATGGAAGTTTGCGTTTATTTGCCAAAAGCTGACAAGAATCATAAATGTCTTTACTTCTTGTAAAATAAATGTCTGTAAACTACGCAGAGAGTAGGATGATCCCATTTTAGTAGCAAAAGTTGCAAATGGTTGCCCTGGGTCTGAAGGGCAAGGTGATCCACACTGGAGGGATTTTCTTTTACTGATAGGTTTCAGAGTTCTAGGCAGTTTCAATTCTTGAGGTTCTTCATTAGAGTCTTGGTCATCCATTGGTTCCCCCAGAATGGGAGCAACAAGCTAGGGCAGATGAGTGGGGTTCGGGGGAGTGGACCTGCTGATTGAGGTCCTTGAAGTAGTCCATTATCACCTCAAATGTCTTAAACCTAGTGATCATTGCCAACCACTGTGGTTATGTCTTCTGAGGCTGTGGCTGAACCTGCCACTAAAGCAAATGAAATCTCAATAGATCACAGGCCTTCCACCCCCTCCCCACCCCAGAGTGAAAGAGGTACTTATGGAACCATTATGGGACTTACAGCTGGGACCGGAAATGTAGACACTGAGCCAAGTGGGCAATGTGGTGGGCAAACCCCTGGAAAGCAACACTCTCCACCTGATGTGGGAGCAGCTTGCTTCACTATGGGGTGGGTTTCTCTGTTTCTCTCAGTAGTGAGAACTCTGTTCAAAAGACGTATGAAATATTGAAACACCACCAAAAAAGAGTTCTTATCCTGAAAGGCTGACAAACAATGGACTCATAACTCCCATTTCCATCTGGCACCACACATCATGAGGAGGAGAAACTGACCCGCCCAGATCCATTCAAACTGAGAATGTAATGAAGGGGCTAAGTCTATTTTATGTGTCCACGTGTACTGACAGAAGCCACCATAGCCAAAAGCCTCTTTTTTTCTTAGCTAGAGTAACGCCACCCATTTTAGGGCACACAAATGCCTGCTAAGGGTAACATTTTTCTGGTAGATGATGCTTATGAGAGTGTTGAAGCACCCATATCCCCAGAAGAGAAAATGACGAGTTAACTAAAAACACAGAATTAAAGAAACCTTTTCATCCCACAAAGTACCAGCCCCACAAGTGGGCTTCATCAAACACACAGAAGCGAAAAAACGCAAAATAGCAACAGGGTTTCTATCATCTGACCTTTCTTAGTCATATGGCATGAGCCAGAAAGCAGATACTGATGGGAAAGGTGGCAGAGCTAAAACTCCCACAGGCAGAGGCGTTGCTAGGAGGGGCCCAGGGGGTGGGGGGGTGAGGCAGCTATAGCCCTGGGTCTTTTGGTGTAGCCCCGTATAGAAGCTCAGGGACTACAACCAAAAGGCTAGCTAGCCCTGAGTCTTGCCAGTCCCGACATTAGCTTAGCCACTGATCTTTTCCAGAGCTAGCAACACCCCTGCCCACAGCCAAAGAAATTGGAAAGAAAGGGGAGGGAATCTCTGTACCAATCAGAGCTCACAAAGAGGGGTATAAGAAGGGCATGGTTGATGAAGAAGCTTGAGTCATCGCCTAGAGCTGGTGGGAGAAGTATTGAACCTCTGTACATTAGGGGCTGATGGAGACATCCTCTGACTCCAAGTACCTGCTGGCCACATATCGAGGCTGATTCTGAAAGAATCACCCGATAATCCTAGCAAAGAGCCGCAGAGAGTCACTGAAAGGTGCTTAGCCCTTAGGGGTGCGGAGAAGACTGAATGATAGCAAGCACTTAAGAAGGGTGTTAAATAATATGATATGTTTTAGAAAGTGCTGACATAGGTGCTAAGAAACCAGAGGGACATATAGAGGCTCAGAGGTATGTTGAGAAGTTTAAAAAGAGTTTAGAGCATGCGATAAGCGCTGAGAAACCTGAAACAATGTACATATCAGAAAGGCTAAACAGTTTGACTGACTTGGAATGAAACAAAGAAACTAAAACGAAAAAACAAGACCAACAAGTGCAGTTTAGTAGAAATAAGGAATGCAGTGTGACTCTTCAGTCATAATAAAGATCCATCAATCACTGACTCTATGGAGGCACCAAAGGAAGTTAAAAGTGGAACTAAAAACAGACACAGAACAAGAAACAGTCATCTCAGAACCAAGTGTTACTTTGCAGAGTGCCAAGTATGTGAAGAGAGAAAGCCTGTGATCCATACAGGCCGTGAAGAAGGCAGTTGAGAGCCAAGACCATATAGCATAGGATGGAACCGCACGGCTGGAGAAACACAAAGACACAAACTAAAGAAGAAAGGATCATTAAGAAAGAATCGGAATGGAAGAACCTGGGAAAATGTGACTGAGCATAGATATACACGAGAAGGGGGACAATGGGAATGCATGCACTGAATGGTTGGAGGAATGGTCTCAGCCAGGTACACACTCATTTATTAGTTGTTCTTGTACAGAGGAAAACATTGTAAAACTACAAAGGAGACCTATGAGTGGCCCATAATTCTTCACCACTCGGGGCTGTGCAAGAGCCTTGTGGGACACCACAGATTAGGGTGGTGGGGGATGCGCATGCATGGTCTGAGAAGACCCTCATGAGTCACCCCTTGAGAAAGGATGTTATCCAAGCAGTGGCTTCGGTGGAGAAGTGAGCCGCATTTATAAGGTGTTTGCACAGACTGTCATGATCCACAAGATCAAAGGCCGCTGACAAGTCCAGTAGGAGGAGAAGTGACAGTTGGCCTTTGTCAACTAGGTTGCCCAATTGGATCTTAAGATCCAATAGGGCAGACTCAGTGCCATGTCCTGGTCTGAAGCCTAACTGCCTCTTGCCTAGGATGTTGATAGATTCGAGGAACTGTTGAATTTGTGTGTGGGCAACTTTGTCCAATATTTTTAGAAGGAATGGGACCGTGGTGATTGGCCTGTAGTTATTTGGATATTCAGGGTCAAGATTGGGCTTTTTGAGTAGTGGTCGCACCCATGCTTCTTTAAGGGTGGACGGGACTGAATTAGACTTAAACGCGGCATTGATGAAAGATGTCAGAAATGGTGCTAGGGAATCAATACAATCTTTAACTCAGGCGGCAGGGCAGGCAACCCCTTTGCAGTTAGAGGGCTTGATTCTCTGGATGATGTCCTGTACTTCTGACACACTTACCTCCCTGAAGAAAATCCTCCCTTCCACCATGATACAAACTTCAAGTTTATCAAAGAAAAAAGAGCACCATTCTAATCTCTCAATTGCAAAGGGGTACAGCAGCGTGCCAAGATGCAGGCATGTGGGCTGCGGCAGTTTGTGTACCTTAATGTAGTCCAGACGTGATAATTGCACTTTGTACCCTATTTGGCGAATTGCCGGTTAAGTAGTGCATTTCTACAAAGCTTCTCAAATTTAACAACTTCTGCGCAGGTTTGTTTGTTTGTTTTATTTGCTTATATAGCACGCTGAACCCTGAAGTAGCTTGGCGCTTTATTTCTACGTCATATATTTCTCCTTTTGCCAAATGACATTAGGCTCGTAGTTGGTGCCAATCCTGATTCCTGACTAATTATAATTTAAACAAATAAGCAAATGAAAATGAAAATCACAGAAAATTCATTAAAAATGTTTAATACTATGTTTGAAAACTGCAAATATGGGTCTATGTATGAAGATTTCTCGTTTAGCGCTTAACATCACTTTGAGGACTTTGCTAAGCGCTCTAGGGGAAGTGACTAAAGGGTGGTACTGGAAGTGACATTACGAGGTGACACGAGGTTCCTTGCAATCCTCTTTCTGCAGACAGACCTTCTACTGTTTAGGTTATAGGTCAAAGGATCGAATCAAAATGGATCGAAATGCAATAGGGTCGAATCAAAAGGACCGAAAACAAAAAGGTCGATTTTATTATTATTATTTTTTGGGGGGGACCCCCCAATCCCCTGTTTTTGTTGTAAAAAACACTTTTTTTCCTATACGGAAACCCCAAAAAAATATACATTTAAAAAATGGCATTCGACCCTTTTGTTTTCGGTCCTATTGACTCAAACCTTTTGTCATTCGATCCTTTTGATTCGATCCTTTGACTGGACACGCGCTGTTTAAGCAGGATGTAAAGTCAAGGGTGTGGGGGCAGCTAACAAGTCAAACAACAATATCTATTGGTGGGGCTGGCCTAGAGAGCATAATTAACAAGGGGGTGTTTAATACATTAAATGAACACGTACATTTGGTATTAAAATCAATGGCATCAGCCAATGCATCTCGCTGCGACTCCCAAAGCAGTGATGGCGGTGCAATTATCGAATCTAGTGGACACTTAAGGGCACTTCCTTGAGGACACTTCCTCACAAATCATTGACTGCCCAGCCCTTGTAAAGTGGTGGGTACCTGGGCATGTCACCCCACTCTCTACAACTGATATGAGTTGAGGGGTGTTTGGTGGCAGTCTCTTGCTAAGTGGTGAGGGTTTATGCGTTTGATGTTATTATCTTGAAATAGGGGGGTGATTTACTGCCGATTTGAATGCAGCCTCTGGCAAAGGATCTATCCAATGCTGTGCTTTAATTTGCAAGGGCAAAGTCAAGAAAAGTAACTTTTTGAACACATAATACAGGTAACATTCTAAGACTGTCACCTAGTGTCTAATGTATGCATTTTCTATTGCGTTTGTATTTCCATCTGGTTCTTAATGAAGTGCCCTATTTAAGACATTTGTAACACATTTTTCTGGTTGTGATTTTTAGGGGTCGGGCGGAGGGGGGCGCCAATGATGCTTCCCGCCTGGGGTGCAATCTGGTGTAAGACCGGCCCTGACCACTCCATTCCTGGAAACTAAGGAGATATTGGAACCGAGGGTGGGGTTAAAGCATCCGTTACTTTAAGAGAGCAACGCCACCTGAAAAACAGAGTTTCAGAATCCATTTACCTATAAAGTAACACCTAAATGTGGTTGCTCCACCAAACACATATACAAATACCTGGCTTAATTCAAGATGGCCGACGGGGTTTGTATCACCTAATCATCCCTGGTCATGTAACATGAAGCAGATAGCAGAGAATTATGGGAAAAGGTGAAGAGTTAAAAAGTCCCAGAGCCAACAGATCTTGGAATAAAGGGGAGGGAAGCACCCTACCAATTAGGGCTCTAGAGGAGAGTTATGAGAAGAGCAGGATTTCTGAAGTAGAGTGATTTTGAGAGGCAGTTGGAGATAGCTTCTAACTCCCAGCACATAGCGGTTGATGTTGGACAAGTTCCCGGGATCCCTGAGAAAGTGTTCAGAGCCTTAGAGAGTGATGCTGAGAAGGTGAAGGACACTTAGAACCTGAGAGTGTTAATGAGAAGTTTAACAAAGTGCTTACAGCCTAAAATGGAAATAGAGAAGTTTAAAATAGCCTGAAAGATACACTGAGAACAATGGCATTATGTATTGTGACCAATCTGAGGATGTTGTCCCTTCTTCCCTGGGGAGACATTCCCATGGAGCCAGGGTGGTGCGTCCATAGTACAATAGTCCCCCTGGGGAGGATCACATGGGGAAGGAATCCATGCTGAGGGGCACCCCTCCCCAACTCAGCAACAAATCACGGGTTGCGCCTCACTCTGGGCCTGCCTAGATTACCACGCTTGCGCAGTACGCACAAACGTGCTGCTGCAGGGGTCCGCCGCACACTGCACCAGGAGAAAGATATACATATGTGTTTTAATGCATTATACAGCACACTTTCTGAGTAAAATTGGCTAAAAGGCCAGAGCATTTGCAATTGTATTGTAGGGTAACAGCAATCTAAAAATCCAATACATGCAAGTCACCAACAGTGCACAGGAACATTCATGCTTTAATTAATACAATGCTTTGCTATTAAAAATGCCATCCCAAAATGAAAACATGTCCAACCGGCTGCACAATGTAGACCATTCTAGACACGTAATAACATATTACAGTAAAGCATGCCAGGCCACATTCAGACATACCTAGACTGGTTGCACCAAAATGCCAGTCGAAGCAATGACACTTTTCATGGTTATTTTATCACAGATGCCCAGATAAATATACAATGCTGGAGTAAGAAATGGCTAGACTGGCAGCATCCGAATGCCAGACTAGCCAGGTAATTACACTTAGCAGGATTCCTTAATCAGAGATGCCCAGTTAAAAAAAAAAACAAGCCAAACTAAGACATTAATAGACTGGCTGCACCGAAATGCCTCTCTAACCACTAATACCACATAGCAAGCCTGCTTAGCCTGGATATGGTCAGACCATTATGATTTATCACACAATCCCCATCCCAGCCCCCTCACACACTTCAACCCTGCCCGCTCGCCCCTGACATTTTGGGCTATGTTGACTCGACGTAGCTGACCTACAGAGCCGTTGCTAGACAGAACAGGACAGGACACAGATGTAAACCGGCACCCGTGTTTCGCTGTTAACAAAGGCCCAGCAATTACTAAGATAAAGCATTTCACTGTTACTACCTGCATTCAAATGCATAATTCTTTAGGCAATTGAAATCTTGATGTGGGTTTAGCACTTGTGTGCCAGGGACGTCATTGGAAGTGTAGAGAGGGGACAGGAATCCACTTATTCTCACAGCAGTCCATAAGTGGGTGCTTTCAGACTTTCAGACTGCTGCTTGTAACATTCAAGCTGCACTAGAATAGTTTCATTAGAATGCATTAAGAAGTTAAATGCCCCACACAAATAAGTTTGCCCCTCCCCCACCGCACGATAAATTAGCACCTCTCCCAAAATTCGAAGAGTTAGTCCCCCCTTTGAAATGTAAGTTTCGTTGCGCCCCTGAACACAAGCACACACACCATTCAACATTCACACACATGCACACCCGGCCACCCATGTGTTTAAGTGTGTACACTTTCACAATACAGGCACACCCAGGCAGCCACCTATACATTTAAATGTGCACCCTTTCACCATACAGGCACACACACCCAGGCTTCCACCCATACATTTAAATGTGCACACTTTCACCATAAACTCACACAGGCAGCCACCTATACATTTAAGTGTGCACCCTTTCGCTATACACTCGACACGCACACACAGCCACCCATACATTTAATTGTGCACCATTTCACCATACACTCACACAAGCAGCCACCTATACATTTAAGTGTGCACCCTTTCACCATACACTCACACACGAACGTGTCAAGGGGTTGAGGGGAGCCCTAGGACCAAACCATAATGGAAATAATTTCTTTATGAAGGCAGAGTGACTATAAAAAAAGATCTTTTTTTTTAGTCCAAAGGGCCCCCCTCCCAGGACATCTGGTGGCGCCCCCGCCCCGCACCACGATAGGGGCCCCCATTACACAAGTGGAGAACACAGTATCTCCCTGCTTTTATACCTTCAACCCCTTCTCCAACTCTAAATCCTACTTCCCCCTTTCAAGATAGAACCTACATGACACATTTAAGAACCAGAAAATACAAAGTATCATGTATACAACTTTAAGGCTGTTACTGGGATGAAGGAGATAGCCGCGAGTCCAGGGACCACTCGTGAGAAGCAAAGCGAGCGGTCTAGCTTTGTGATGCCAGTGATTGGCCCAGAGCAGTCAGTACATCAGTCCCACGTGGGAGTTTCAAGGAAGTTCAATCTCAGCAGGGGCTGAGACGCAACAGAGAAAAAGTTCCTTTGTGAATGGACAACAGCAGCCGCAAGGTAAACACTATTGGGAGGAACAGGACCCTGACCGTGGTCCACCAGCAGGGGATTACTCAGGTTGCTGCCGTGCAAGTCCTCCAGGCGTCCCACAGCCTGGAAAAAGGAGCGAAAGAAGGAATGCGTAGCTGAGTTGCTGCAGGCCCTGCTCGAAGCCTGAACGCTACCAGAGCCTCGCAGAGGGATGCAGCTGCCCGGGAAACATGGTAACCTGTAAGAAGGAAGGGAACAGGTATGCAGGCTTTCCTGAGGTGCAGCAGCTCCGGGGAAGCAATGGGAGGAATACAAACTTGGCAGAGGGTCTGGAACCCTGAACGAGTTGCATACTTGGCAGGAGAGGGAACCGAGGGGATTCAACAAAGCCGTGCAAGTCTGGGACCCACACACAAACAAGAGAACGAGAAGTAGAGGGTCTGGGACCCCAAGTGAGTTGTATAATTGGCAGGAGAGTGAACCAAGGGGATACAATGAAGCCGTCAGAGATGTCTTTATGGGAGGGCAACAGGGACTCGTGCCCCGGGCCCCCACCCTTGAGGGGCCCCCCACATGGCTGCCTGATTAAAATCTTTCAGTGCCCATTTATTTAACAAACCTAAAATAACACATACCATGTTTTATGGTGTGTTGCTGAGGTGCCGAACCTGCAGCCAGGCTGTTGCTGACCAGTTATTTTGCTCGGGTCAATTAATCCTATAGAGCTTTAGCATACCCATTTTGTCCAGTCATGATAGCGCAGCTGCTGTAGTATTCTCACCCTTCTATGGGCTATATATAGATCATGTGCCATACTGAAAGTTGAAATTCATGTTGATAAATTTGAACGCCATGATTGCTCAGAAGGTAGCTCAGTTTGTTAGGTACTGGTTACAGAGATTTGTGGGGGCGGTGACCAGGGATTTTTTAATTCCGTAATTTCTTTGGTTTAGAGGCGGACCCCAAAGGAGTCTGTGCCCCGGACCCCAAGGTTCCTTAAGATGGCCCTGGAAGCCGTGTGAGTATGGGACCCGCACCCAATCAAAAGAACAAAAAGTAGAGGGCCTGGGACCCCAAGTGAGTTGTATACTTGGCAGGAGAGTGAACCAACAGGATATAACAAAGCTGTGTGAGTCTGGGATCTGCACCCATATGAGAAACCAAAGATTAAAGCTAAGAGGGTCAGAGACCCTGTGAAACAGAGAGACAATTCATGAGAACCCACTGGCTTGGCAGGAGAGAGAGCCAAGTCACTTTTGCGAGACTGGGACTTGCACCCATATGAGAGACTGAGTACAAGAGGGTCAAGGAAATCCTACGCTTGGTAGCAGAGTGTGCCAAACTTGTAGGAGATAAGAACTGTGAAATCAAGAGGCAGTTATTTTGTGGATTATCCAGTAACGTAAGACAACAGGAACTCTAGGGGAAAGGAACACAACTGTAGCATTTGCAATCCTGTATTTTGTGGACATAAATTTGCAACACTTTATTACCAGCGAAACTGGGAACTTTGCTGTTGATTGAAAACACCAAGACCACCCTTTTACTGTGAGAAGAGACTATCCTTGCACAGCTTTCATAGATCATTAGTGTTGGGGACAGAGGGAGGTTATGGGACACGACAGTGACAGACTTTTTAGTTTCAGACTTCCTGACCATTTCACTAGTTTCCTTTAAGGCAGGGAACCCCCTCTTAGTATTAGGGATAGACAGGCCTTTTTCCACCCTTTGTTATTTAATAAACTTCTTTATCCAAAAACATGCCACCATTGTGTCCGAGCCTTACTTCTGCACCCTTGCAGTATACATAGAAGGGCTGAGAACTGTAAAAGAGTTGGAAAGACATTAGGAAATCAAATTGGGAATGCCAATTCAATAAAGGGATGGGAGAAAAGCAGTGAGGAACTGACTGCTGCAGACTGAGTAATCCTGAAATGTGAGGAGAAACAAATATATGTGAGAAACATTCTCTTATAAAATAACATTTTGGGACATAGTAACAATGTGTTTGTTCTGTTAATACCACTTTGGCACAGGGGGTCACATGCCTTAGCATGAAGCTTGGTCTAGTTCATCAGGTCCTTGTACTAAATTGACTTCTGGCACATCTTGTCTGGAACATCTCTTACTTATGAGGTTCACAGGAACCCTTCTTGTACACTTATTTAGATTTCTGCAGCACGTTGGTGCAACACGTAGACACCGTTTCTGCACTACTAGGTGGTTACCTGGTGCTGAGGCACTCAAATTGTCTCCCGGTAGTGAACTGGTGTGATGAGGAACCTGTAAGAAACTGGTGGAGAATGCTCCACCTGCATGAGGAGAGACCAGGTAGAAGCATCATGGGTAAATAAAGGAAATATCAGGACACAGCAGCAACGGTCCTCTCTCCTCGAGCAATCTTCTTCCTCTTTATCACCACAACTTGCCTTTTGTGTACTATAAAACTCCCTTCCTCTCTTGTCATGGGAGCCGGCCCTTATATAGTGCCTGGCCAACCAGCTGCCCGCTGATTGGCCAGAGTGGTCACATGCCTGCTCTGGACATGCTCTGTGGCAGGGATGCTTTGTAGTCCTGAGTTCACGGGGGACGTCTTTAAATAGGTGATGCACCATTTTGGATTCCAATTTAGTCTCGGTTTGTTGCTGGCTGGGGAGGAACTGCTGGTTTATTCCCCTGTCTAAGGCTGGGGAGTTTTCTTTCTCTCGATTTCGGTTTAGTGTCTACCCGTGTAAAACAGCTCAGGGTATGTTTTAAGCATTACTCCTGTGGGGGTTGGAGTTTGGAAAAAAACATTTCTCCTTTGTTTGGTGCTGTGCTGGTATCCTTTCCCTTGCTTTTAATGGAGGCTTCAGTTGATTCTCTGTAAGACATGAAGGCTCTCCTCCCCCCTGTGGTCTTGGTAGTGTGGGAAGGAAGTGGGGCTCTGTCTATGTATTCTTCAACTGTACGTGTGAGGACTAGGCTTTCAGCTGCCATTTTGGATATCAAATGGGGGAGGGGTGCATGCTCCCCAACATGGCCCCTTTTGTTAAAATGGTTTGGACCTTCTGGCCTAAGGATGTGTTTTCCAGCCTTCTTCCTGGCCTAGGTGACCTGACTGGGTCTTCTATATTATATAACTTCATATTTTAAAATGTCTCGATTTAGTGTTTTGTACTCTTCTTTTTTCAGTTACTCAGCTGCTTAGGTATAGAAATAGTGTAAATAGTGTCTTGTGATTCACCCGTTTTATAGCAAAAGTTTAAAAAACTGCTGGTGTACTAGGAGAAAGAAAATACCTAAATATCAAGTAAACCAACCGTACACCAGCATTTCTTTGTCTGTCTTTGCTTGTGTGTGTTTAAGTTAGAATAGCCTTGTGTTTCTCCCCTGTGCGATTGGGTAATTCTAATCTGCCTTTCCTAAACAGGTCCACTTCCCATAGAGGTGCACCAAGGTGATCTCAAACCCAGGTAGCCGGGGTTTGCTGGAGACTTGTAAGAGGTGTGATAAGTATTTAGAAGATGAAGTGTCAGAAATGCATATCAGTGTGCCTGCCTACACCAGTCTCCCATAGAGTGCTTTAGGACCACCCTGCACTACAAAGACTCAGGAAAACCCCTTTTAAAAGATAGAGTTAGTAAAGGTAAAGTGTTTGTCACATTGTGAGGAGGACAAAGTGATGAGAAAAGAGAAAAGGGAAAAGCAAAGTGATCAGTACACTCCAAAGAAAAAGGAGGCCTACAACGTAAACCGAAGTCCAAATTGTTGCCTCGAAAATAGGTGGCAAATATGACACATTGATGGCAAGTAGGGAAATTATTCAGAGAACTTGTAGAGGATTCTCATTTCCTACCAGTGTAGATTAAAATATACCAGCAAAATGTAATTAGAAAGTGCTTCATATTTCGAGGTAATAAAGCGGCACATGAATTCATCGGCGGCCCGAGATCCTAGGGAGGAACATGGAATGGATGAAAGCATAAACAGGAAGTTGGATGAAGCTGAAGAGTGACATCCCGTGGAGGCTGAGGGAATAGCATCAAATGGATCTGATGCTGCTCATAAAAAAGAATGCTAAACCGCCACCACCAGGGCGCGTCTGAAGGTCAAGGTGCATCAGAGAATAGTTGTTGGGGATACATTCTTTAATGTGTGCTAGAGAACTATGTAAGAAAAAGATATTGTGGGACTTGGTTTCTTTAAATGGTCCTCTTCCCGCTTTGCTCCTTCCCTGGACCCAAGCTGCGGGCCAGGTCATGACCTCGCTTCTGACCCAGGACCTTTGAGGAGTGAGCGGGCCAGGACTTCAGAGCGTTCTTTTTCTTCTGCTTTTCTTCCCTTCTTTTCCCTTATTTTGACCTGCAGTGTAAGGGTTTGCACAGGGGTGCAGAACTACTTAGCGGGAGACTCTCTGGGATTTGCTTGGCAGGTTCCTATGATGTCCCAGGGATGCTGAGGAACAAGTGACCCATGCATACCAGCCAATTCATTTTTGTCTCTTCTTTGACTTTCAGGTGCAGAACATGGAGGCTCATGGCACAACACGGGTGATGGACAGCAGCTTCATCGTCTCCTCTTCGCCCAGACTATACGTACAGTAGCGGCCCGGACTTACTCGGACACCAGGGGTCTTGGGCACCATTGGCTACAGGACCTATGTTATTTTCATCTCGCAGACATTGGTTGAGGGAGCAGTCTAGAGGTTAGGAGACAGATGCAGGGCACAGGCCTCCCTCCCCAGGAGGACACCTCAGGCATATAGTGGCTGGATCTTCTTGTTTCTTTCCTCTTCACGGGTCCATGGAGCGTGGATGAATGCATGGCTCATTTTCAGGGGTGCAGGAATAGGCCTAGGCCAGGCCTCCCGAGGACTGACAGGGGACACAGGAGTCTGGAGTCCTCATTAGAGCAAGAGGCCCTCCGTTCTCCCTTTGATTTTGGCAGGCTTGAGTATTTAAGTGCAGGGCTGCAGAATTATCAGGTGCCACCGGAGGCGTGACAGGCATCTCACATATCCAAGGCTTTAACCCTGAGGGTGTCCAGTTTCCCCACGCAGTGCACCAGCTCATAGGCAGCTATTGGGTGGCACAGAGTCAATGGGGGATGTTGTAGGTTTTTCCAAATGGTACCCAGTATATTTTTTCCTCACAGGTGTGTATGGTGCCAGTATATTCTTTCCTCACATGTTTGTTTACAAACAGTGAACATTATAAATGAAACATATTAACACTCACGACTAACATATGACACTGTAAAACACTACATTTTCCATTTTCCATGGACATTACAAATCTTACATTTCCATCAAATAAAACATGTTTTACATTTACATAAAAGTCAGCTTTTTTTTTGTTGTATTTCTTAAGGATACAGAACGTTGCCATAAGATCTACTTCATAACACTAAAATGAGGTCATAAGTGACCCTATATTTATGTGGGTCTCAAGGTTGGAACAAGCATCAGTAACCTAATACCCAGAGGCAGAGGCGTTCATGGGGTGATTTGGGGGGGCTATAGCCACAGGTCTTTTGGTTGTAGCCCCGGATAGAATCTCAGGGGCTACAACCAAAAGGCTATAGCTAGCTCCGAGTCCCGACAGTCCCACATTAGCGTAGCCCCGCATCTTGCCAGACCTAGCAACACCCCTGCCTAGAAGCTGATTCAGATCAACCTCTGGTGGGGATACACCCAGACAGTACTTCGGGAAGCACCCAGGAAGTTCTAGGCCGGGGTTTCACCTCATGTAAACCCTGGTATCAGACGCTGAGCCCATCTCAGGGTAGAGCCTTAAACAAAAGAAGAAATCGGTTCCAACAAGCCCAGGACTCCGGGAAACTTAACATAATTCAGTTGCCACACCCAGTGCAAACATGCACTCAAACTGACTAAAAAAATTTACATGAGAGGGGTTGTGTGTGTGCCTAACTTTGATATGTTGATCTTGCCCTAATCTTGTTTTCTTCAAATATTGCATCCAGGACGACAATCCCCTACCCCCAAAGTGCCCCCCAACATCACCCATGATTCCGTTGTGCATGTTTCCAAGTTCATCCTGCATTAAATGAACAATACATGTGTAAAATAAGAACAAAGCCCCATTGAATCAGAATTCCAATTCCCAGCCCCAGAGGAAGCAGGTTGCGAAATCCCACAATATGAGTGTTATTCAAATTCTTGGATAATGAAGCACACCCCTCTTGGCAGCCTTGTTGCAATGTACACACCCTAGGCAAGCACATGTACCTTGCCTAGGGTGTGTCCAGTGCCTCATCTAAAAATCTGACATGAATGAATCATCCAAGAAAAGGAAAAGAAATCAAACTGGAATTTTGCCAACTTGACACCTTGTATATTTATTTTATTTATTTATTTAAATTTTTATAGAGCGCCACATGCCCATATGCCTCAGAGCGCACAAAGAACTGAACAAGACAAGACAACAAAAGCATAAGAAGAGGGTCTTAACCAGAGTAGTCAGCGGTAGAAAAGGAAGAAATTAATCTGGGCTAAGGTTAAAGAGATGTGTTTTAGTGGCTTTCTTGAAGGAAATGAGATTGCTGGCTAGACGCATAGAGGCAGGGAGATAATTCAACAGAAAAGGTGCCCGAACGTCAAAACTGGACCCACCAAGGAAGGCCAGTTTGAATCTAGGTTGGAGAAAAGTAGGCGCTAGGACACATGGACGCATGGGATTTATAAAGCGTGAGCCTAATTCGGAAGCAACGAATCAATGCACATAGGAGACGCACACAGGGTGTTAGAGTTAGGGTGTGGCAGTAGCAGGGGCTATCAGGTGAAGGAAGGGGGGAGCTCCAGAGAAGGGTGAGAAGGGCTACATGGCGTTAGCAGTAATTGTCGAGATGTTATTTGAAGAGTAGGGCCTTCATGCAATTCCTTATGTTTAGGATTTAGAAGAACAGGCTAAAACATGTTAGCAACGTGTTGCAGAGACAGGATGCATAGCAGGAAAAAGCCTGTTTCCTAGTAGCTTTCCACCGTGCAGTTCTTTGTTGGATAGGCCATGACTTCTTGTGGTGCATTCCCGTTGTAAGGGTTGCAGAAATAAGATTCTGACAAAGAGTGGTCATAGGGTTTGTTATACACTTTTATTCAAGCGTAAAAAGGAAAAGAAAACCCTATCCCGTCCTAACTGGTTGCATTGTGAAACCTAGGCCCCTTTCCCCTCTATTCAGGACCCTCAAACTTAGGTGTGTTTTTCTCCTGTTCTCAAAATTGCATTGTGAAACCTAAGCCTTTTTCTATTCAGGACTCTCAAACTTAGGTGTGTAGTCTCCTTTTTAAAAATTGCATTGTGGAAGTCTTTTAAATCCGAGTGTCTGTCGTCTTCTCCGATTGTTCAACTTGTGTCGCCTCTCTGTCTCGTCTGCTTGCACCCTGTCCTGTGTCCCTCCCTAGTTTTCTCCCCTTCCCTCTCCCTTCCTCTTCTCTCCTCTCCCTACCTACTCTATGGTGCTCTCTTTCTCTCCTATTTTCTCTAACTGCTTCTCTATCGACTATCCTGCTCTCCTCACTAAATCTGGTAGGAAGAAGTTTAAAAAGGACATCTGGTCTCCAACCCAGGCCTCCCTATCGCTGACACCTATACCAGTGCCTCCACCCGGCAAACTTTCACTGACATCCTCTTTGTCGTTCCCTCACCAGACCTATGGACCCTTCATATGGTGTCTGTGCTCTCCCCCTTCTCCTCCTGTCCCATTGATGGTGGCACCCGGCCTCCTTCCACTCCTCTAAGGTCATCATTCATATTTATGTGAATGGTACCGTCTTGGTCCAAGGCCCTCAGACCAACCGTCTCCTCTTCGATAGACGCTTCCCGCGCCTCATCAATTTCCTTTCTTCTCCTGCTGTTCCCTCTCCCCCCTCCACGGCTTAATCGCCTCCCCCTGCTGCCTCCTCCTTGGATACCTTGCCCTCTCCTCCTTCCCTTTCTGCCCCCCCCCCCCCTCGGGCTTCTTCTACACCTCCGCAGGGGGTACCTCTAATCTGTACCCCTGCCCGGAAGTCTTTCAAGGACGGCAACCTTCTCCATATTGCCACTCTTAACTCTCGCTCAGCTGTCAAACACTCCTCCGACATCTGCCGCCTTCTGGAGGAACTTGACCTTGATGTGCTCGGTCTCACTGAGACATGGTTCACAACCAGCTCTGTAAAAAGCGTTGACACTCTCCTCCCTGATGGCTACACGATACTCTCCGCACCCAGGTCTAACCGTTCCAGACAGGGTGTAGCCCTGATCTTCCCCGAGTGGATTCCTGCCACTGTCATTCCTATGCAGGCCTACTCCTCTTTCGAATGCCTCATCTGCAGGCTCTCTCTCTCTCCTAGCCATTCTCTTACTGTGGCTATCTACCGGCCACCTGGTCAG
Organism: Ambystoma mexicanum; assembly: GCF_040938575.1. Classification (NCBI taxonomy): domain Eukaryota; kingdom Metazoa; phylum Chordata; class Amphibia; order Caudata; family Ambystomatidae; genus Ambystoma; species Ambystoma mexicanum. The sequence goes on from NC_090929.1 coordinate 411,888,536, forward strand.
ATCTCCTCCTTCCTCTCTGAGTGGGCCGACCTCTCCTCTTCCCTCCTGACCATTCAACTCCTCCTTCTTGGAGACTTCAACATCCACCTCGATGCTTCCTGTCCTTCCTCTGGACTCTTTCGCGACCTTTGTGATTCTCTCTCACTCTCTATTCTCTCCTCTGGCCCGACTCACTCTGCAGGGCACACTCTGGATTTTCTGATCTCCTCAGACCTTCCTCTTTCTATCCCTCTCACCACTCCTCTCTCCTGGAGTGATCCCTTTCTCCTTTCCTCCCAGCTCACCCTCTCTAACCTTCAGGCCAAGCCAACTCCATCACTGCCTCCCACCTTCTCGGTCATCCGACCCATGAAGCAAGCGTCAGTTGAGGCTTTCACCGCCACTTTCTCACACCCCCTCCCCCTTTGGCTGACCCACACCCTGACATAGCCCTTTCCATGCTCCACTCTGCTATATCTGATACTCTCAATGTTCTTGCCCCTGTCATGAGGATCCGCCTGAAGCCGAAAGCCAAGTGCCACTCCTGGTATGACTCAGACCTTGTCACCCTTAAACGCAAGTGCCAAGTGGCTGAGAGGAAATGGCATGCTTCATGTACATCCTCTGACAAACTGGCCTGCCACGTGCTCCAAAGGCAATACCGACTCTCTGCCCTCACCAAGAAAAGAGCTCACATCCAAGCCTGCGTCTCTGCGGCATCTAACAACTTGGTCAAACTATTTAAAATCTGCAAGGAACTGACCAATCCTGCCGCAGTCTCTACCTCTCCTGTCCCTTCCCAGGCTCTCTGCACGGCACTGGTTTCTCATTTCATCTCTAAAACACAGGACATGTTGTCCTCTCTCTCCTCCTCTCCCCTTCCTCCCTCTATTCCCTCTACTCTCTGCTCTTCCTCTGGCCCTTCTTCGGCCACCTCTCCTCCCTCCTTCTCTGCCTTTCCCCTGTTCTCCCCAGACACTGTTTCTAGACAAGTCCGATCTATGAAAGTCTCGTCAAAACAGGTTCATCCCTGTTCCTGCAAAACCATCAAGGACCACATTGACTCCCTGGCTCCTGCCCTAGCTGACTTCTGCAACCACTCCTTCACCACTGGAGTCTTCCCTTCTCCCCTGAAGCACTCCCTTGTGCACCCTCTACTTAAGAAACCCTCAGCTGCCCATCCTGCCCGGCTAACTATCGCCCAAACTCCATCACTCCTTTCCTGGGCAAACTCTTGGAAAAGCTGGCCATCTCCCAGCTCAACCTTCACACTGAATCTGTTGGTTGTCTCCATGACCATCAGTATGGCTTCAGAGCTGCCAGAAGCACAGAGACTGCTCTCCTGAACATCCGTGAAGACCTGCTCCCCAACCTTGATTCCAACACCCCCTGTGTCCTAATCTTACTTGATCTCTCTTCTGCCTTTGACACGGTCAACCATGCAATCCTGCTCAACCGTCTCCGTGATAACCTGGGGATCACCGGTCAGGCCCTGGCGTGGCTGACTTCTTTCCTCTCTGATCGACCCTCACAGGTTCAACTTGGGTCCTTCCTCTCCTCTATCTCTATCTCTACCTGTGGTGTTCCCCAGTGGTCTAACCTATCTCCCTGCCTGTTCAACCAATGCCTGGCACTTCTTGCCCACCGCATTGCTGCGCTGTGCCCCAACTTCCAGTACTATGCGGATGACACTCAGCTCATTTTCAGGCTACCCTCAGGCACCTCTTCTCCCTCTCTCATCTCTGACTGTCTGTCCGCCATCCAGGAGTGGTGTGCCGCCAATGATCTCTGCCTTAATGCCAGTAAGACCGAGATTCTCCTCATCGGCACACCGCACCCTCCTTTCCTGTCACTCTCTGGCCGGCCTCTCTTGGCCCTCTTCCTCCTCCTACATGTGAGGCTAAAAACCTCGGGGTCATCTTCAACTCCACACTCCCCTTCTCTCCTCACATCTCTGACTTCTCAAAGAAGTCACACTACCAGCTGCACCTTCTCAGAGGTATTCTTCCTTTCCTCTCCTTCCCTCAGAAGCTCACTGTCTCCAGAGCCCTGGTTCTCTCTATGCTGGACTATTGCAACAGCCTCTTTCTAAATCTGCCTGCTTCTACTCTCCGCCCTCTGCAGCTCATCCAGAACAGGACAGCGAGACTTGTCCTTGGCCTCAAGCCCAGAAATCATATCTCTCCAGGAATGAAATCTCTTCACTGGCTATCAGTGGCTGCAAGGATAAAGTTCAAAACCTGCTGCATTGTCCACAAGGCCTTCCGGGGCCGCAATACTTTCAACTCTCTCTTCCTAAATATCTTCCTTCTCGAGCTCTTTGCTCATCCGCCTCCAACTCCCTCAGCGTCAGTCGCTTCTCCAAGCAACGAGTTGCTGGTAGATCTCTTTCTTCGGCTTGGGCCTCCCTCTGGAACTGCCTCCATACCTCCCTGAAACTTAAGGAGAATCATCTCTGGAAGCACCCCAAAACCTTTCTCTTTGCTTCTGCTTTTTCTCCTCCTCTCCCTGGTGACTTCCTGGCTGAAACTGAAACTGCACTGGTTACCTGGCCATCTTCTGATCTCTGGCCCAGGTCCCCTAACCTGCCAGTCCCACACCTGCACTGCCTTCCTGGCAACACCTGCACCTGGGAACTTTTCTGTATCCCTACAGTCCCACTACCAGCACTTGACCCCTGATGTCTGCATTTACCCATGCACTTGCCACCTGCTGGCCGTAATTTTACTCATTGTTAATTATTCTATTATCCCATGTATTGCACTGTCCCCTCACCATTCCCCTCGCACTGTCCCTCGTCCCCCTTCCCATGCACTTGCGCGTCCGAATGACACCTGGCCTACTAGGATCATTGTCTGTCTTTCCTCTGTTCCCCTTCCCTTGCCTAGTCACGCCTTGAAACACTTGTGTATAGGAGCGTTACAAATGCCATATCATATCATATCATAACTCTAAGAGGAGTTTCCCCGCCTCAACTGAAATGACCAGTGCAAAACAAAATGGGTGACTACTGGAACGGCTGGCATTGCTCTGGAGAGTTCTCCAGACCATTGTTCTTCGCGTGTCAAGCCATTGTAAATAGGGAAAGACCATATGCAAATCAGGCTTGGTCCCACCCCAAAGGTGGGGCCAATGTGGGAAACCCTAGTGTCAGAATGTCCAAAGCAAAAGTCCCAATTTCCAGTGTCAAAATCCTAAATCTGTCCCTTAGGTTTAGGTCTACCTGGTTGAAAATATTTGACCTTTTCACATTTGACCGAGTTTATTTTGGTCTTTTTTGGTCAAAAATACAGGGGGCCCCGCAACCCCTCCCCTATTCCCTTACCCCACCCCATATATATATTTAATTGAATTTGACCGAATTTCGACCAAGAAAACGATCAGAAAAATGTGATCAAAAGTAAGATCAAATGTTTTTCGAACAAGTAGGCTAATACCGTCCCTTGCACTCTAAGCTAACTAAATCAAAGGCGATGTCTTCTTGGTCTAGAGGAATGACTCCTCTCACTGGGCAAAGGCAGTTCTTGTCTTGGTAGGATTTTTGCAATATGGATTCAGCCACTCCTTGGTTGTTGGGGGAATGTCTCCCATTTCCCAGCCTTCCTCAGGCTTACAATGTAGATCCTTGGGGTCATCCTTGGGGTCCCAGACCCTGGTTGGTAGCTCTGGATTCCTCTCACTGTATATTGTACTGAAGACAAACAGTCTGTATGCACTACCCAAGCAGTAGAGTGTCAGTGATCCTGGTTGGCAGACCTGGTTCTCTAACACCAGGTACTGCGACAAAGAAGAATTGCCTGGATATGCCCCCCAAGCTATAGTGGGTTCTTAACCCTGGTGGGGAGACCTGGTTCCCTTTCACCAGGTATGCGACAAAGAAGAATAGCCTGTATATGCCCCCAAGCTATAGTAGGTTCTTAACCCTGGTGGGGAGACCTAGTTCCCTTTCACCAGGTACTGCGACAAAAAAGAATAGCCTGGATATGCTTCCCAAGCTGTAGTTGGTCCCTGACCCTGGAGAGGGAGACCTGGTTCCCTCTCACCCGATACTGAGGCAAAGAAGAACAGCCTGGATATACTTCCCAAACTGTAGTGGCACCCTGACCCTGGTGGGCAGACCTGGTTCCCTCCCACCAGGTACTGCAACGAAGAAGAGTAGCCTGAGTGCACTCCCCAGGCTGTGATGGCCCATTCAGAATTGGTTCACTAACCTGCCAAGTACTGCATGAACTGTCCATTAACTTCCAGTCCTCTTTATTTGGGCTTGTGTCCCAGACTCACTCTGGCCTTAGCTTTCCTTTCTATGTGCTTTTCTCACTCTCCTGTCAAGCCTTAGTACAAGAATGAGCGAAAAAGGTTCCCTATTCGGGAACTCCTGTCCACTGCACACTATCTATGGCTCACAAATAAGTCAACCCGTTAGGAAGACTGATGGGCACATTTGTGAGCCATAGATTGTGCAGGGCACAGGAGTTCCCCAATAGGGAACTTTTTTCGCTCATTATTGTATTGACAACCCAAATGCCAGAGTTGATTTTATTCTCCTCTGCACCTGAAGCTATAAAACTCAATTTTGACTAAAAGATGTAAGGAATACCATAACTTGTCCTAATTACTACTACCACAACAGGATTGCTAGGTGTAAACATTTTGGATTAAAGCCTGAGTACAAGCCCATGTACTGCTATGCTTTTCTCCCACTGCATTAGAATCCGAGACCCTCCTTTCCCAGCCTTTCGATTCGTGCCACCACATCCTTGAGCCTTCAGCACCTTCTCGCTACCCACGCAACTTGTGGTAAGGTCTGCGTGTGTCAGCTTCCTTGAGGTTCCTGGACTCATTTGCAGGGCTCCGGTAACTTCCTGGAGCTTCTCTTGCTCTGCGGCGGCTGCGCAGTCTTCTTTCCTTCCGGGACAGTGTGGACTTGTACTCTCACATTTTCTGGGTCTCTGGCGCATCAAGGGTCTTTGTCCGCCTGTATGTCTTCACGTCCTGGACCGGCCTCAGACTCTCTCTTCCTGTTCGTCCCGGTCAGCACCAGTCTGTACATCAAGCGCACTGCCTCTCTCTGCTCTTCCAGGGAAGGCTCGACGCAGTGTTAAGTCCCTCTTCAGTTTTGATCTTGTTTCTTGCAATCAATTGTTGCGATCCACTAGATTGGTAAAAGTAGTTCCGATAGTTATTCAATATTGCTCCACAGTTCCTGCTCATATCAGTACTAAGTGAGTGCTGGAATCATGTAATTGGTGGGAATACTGCATTCTCCCGATGTGGTTGTCACTGGTCCCAAAGGGGTTTCCCCTCCCATGAGATCCCCCCGCTAAGTACCGGCCCCAGAGGGACGATTGGGTAACAGCTTCACCACACTGGCCTCATGGGAAGGGGCTCCCCCTTCGAAAGCAGTGACGGCATTCTGGGAGTCGTCACACTGTCCTGAGATCGTGAGATTCTCTGCCAGGTGGAGTGGTGTTTTGGTTTTGACTGCAGCTGATACAGGAAATGTTGGCCCCTCATATATACAGTTTTCAAACCTTCCAAGCCTTTACTTAAGGATTCTAGGCCAGCTCTCGCCAGACAGCATTGAGTAGGCTGCTGGTCACGTGACTCGGCCCTGCCACTTAGTTGCTCCGCCCACCATCTATTCAATCAGTCCTCCTGAGGCATCCTCCTCACCGGCATCTTTGAAAGGGGCCCCTAGGGGTCCCTCGCGATATGGAAACAAGGCAATAACCATACACGAAAGGATGCGCCAGACACGAGGTTCAAATTCCCAATGCTAGGGTTTATTGCAAGCAAAAATAGTCCCAATTGGCCAACTGTGGTCTCACGCCCCGCAACGTGAGTTTTCTAGACCTCGAGGGACGCAAGAGAGCGAATTACGTACATCAGTTACATATATACAAAATGCATATCATACAATCAGCTATGTCATGTTTAACACCCTCCTTTATTAAGTTTCTTTGAACTCGGGATGACGATGGACATTTCCGACGGGTATGACAATTATGACACTTTCGATGTCTATTCTAGTAACAATGTGCAAATAGAAAGTGCGGAGGCATCTTCTAGTTGTTGAACAGAACGCGGGGGTTCTGTTCTTCGAAGCAAGCTGCACACGGGGGAAGAGTCACATTCCAAGCTTTGCTATCTGTGAGGTACTATTTGTGTCCTGGGAGCCGACACGCTCTAAAGGGTTTTGCGAAGGGGGGCCATAAGAAGAGCATAATTCAAGCCTTTAGCTGCTTTATTCTAACATATTCTACCACAGTACGAGACTGGCTGGCAGCTGTGAAATGATTAAATGCCCTGTAGCTCTCCCTCAAGGCTACAAAGAGGGAGCGGGGGCATTCCTTTCTGGGCTACTCATGAGGAGTTTCAACGAACTCCTCAGTCCCGCGACCTTGCCCTTTCATATTCAGACAACAATGTTAACAGTTGAGCAGAGTAAGCAGAATTCGCAAGAATTGCAAGCTGCAAAGCAGTTTTAGACAGAAAGCAAAGAGCAATAGTTAATAAGCAAAATGGCGATTCTTGCTACGTTTAAAATGGCCGCTTGTTGGTCAAGCATAGCAGTCTGTATTTCTATAATTCGCTGCATAAGACGGTTGGCCTTCGGCCATCAAGTTACGTCTATCATTCAAATGAAGGGTATTCACTTTTCCAGATTGACATCTTCAGCAAAGAATGTGCAAAGACAACGACCTTACCTGTGTGTGCCTGTTCGGGCCTTATGGGGCCTGGCCCGCTAAACTGCATTTCACCTACAAACTAACCGCTACTACTGCTACTCACCAAAAGACATCACAATGCGTCTCCTTCCTCCACAACCAATCCTCACTTTCAAAAGGGTTTCGAATGCAAGCTACCCTAGCGAACCTCACCAATATTGCCCTTGCCCCCATCCAACACTCACGGACCACATGCACACACCCTCTCATGTTGATCAATGCTTGTTCAGCAGTCGCTCACGCTGCAGAGATCGCTGACCTCATCTCGTACAAAAGCCTTGATGCCCTGTTCATCACTCAAACATGGTTTACCCCATCATCCCGAAAAAGAGGGGAAGAGAGGGGCACTACTCAGTTCTTAAAAAAATTGTTCTGAAGTCCTTGAGAGTAAATAAACAAAATTCAAAGTTCAAAGCATTCAAGAAATATCAAGGAGTTCTGTTTCAGGTGCAAAGGGACTAAGTCTGTCTCTAGACCACTGACGACAAACAATGTAAAACCAAAGAAAACTGAACCTGTCATATGCTGACTGGTGGTCCCTGCATGCACTCTAATGGGATACAGCGCCCCAAAGTTCAATGTTACAGTTTCAACATTTAATGTGGTAATCCTGGCAAGGTGAAAAACAGAAGCATAGATTGGTATTTTCAAATCACCATATTTTACCCCATCATCCCCACATGTTTTCGACATCCACCTACCCCAAGGCTACTGCATCTAACATGCCGACTGGCCAGGAAGGGCAGGAGGCGCAGCGGCAATCATGCACAGGAGTGATTGGCCATGCTCCATCATCCCCTCTCCCATAAAAAGCACATCCCTCTATCGCACAAGGAATCCATCCCCTTCCACCTCATCTACAGACCACCTCACAGGAGTGACTCTTTCATTGCAGACATCGCCAATTTACTCTTCTCTGCCAAATTAGCACATTGTAGTAATGTCTTTCTTGGTGATTTTAACGCCCCTGAGTCACAGGCTGACAACCTTCCATGCTTCCATGGACCTTAAGCAAATTGTGCTCTCCCCCACGCACAACAAATGCAACACCCTAGACTTAATCTTCACATCATCCCCCTGCATCACCTGTGCAGACCCTATCCCAACTGACTGGTCTGACCACGCTGCCATCCCATTATCAGTCACCCACTCGACTACGGCTTGCAAAGGTCAGGTTAAATGGCCCCTCACTCAATGCCGCTCATTCAAAACCTTCCCGGTCAATGAGCTGGAAGCAAACTTTGCAGACCTTCCCACCACAGGGAATGCCTCGGGAACTCCTGTAATTATTCAGTCACTCTGCTATGAAACTAGTGGACACTCATGCCCCACAAAATCTAGCCAGCCAAAGACCAAACAATCCGCCCCATGGTTCACCCCCAAACTATCCCCCAACAAAATCATAGCCGTAGGGAAACGGTGGCACCAAAATCATAACTCGGGACACCTCACCAACATCAAATCTCTCCGTGCAAAACTATAGGATTCTGATTACTGAGGCCAAAGCTGCTTACTACTCCACCACCATTGCAGCAGCATCCAACAGGAGCAAAGCCCTCTTTGAAGTAGTAGAGCATTGTACCAAATCCTCACCTGACCCAGAGGTACCAGCATCTCAGGAAAAATGCAAAGGAATCAACACACTTTTTTATTGGAAAAATAGACAAAATCTGAAGACCATCAAATTAACCTCTCACAGCATTAGAAAACCTGGCACGCACACTGCCCCTCTGGACCAGATTCTCACCTCTATTTCCCCCGGATCGCCTAAAAATGATTGCCTCCCTCAAACCTACTTCTTACAATATAATTCCGGCCTCCATCATTAAGGTATTGATGGGCCCGGCACTCAATGTGCTCCTCAGCATCATCAATGCCTCCCTCGCATAAGTATCATCCCGAATACCCTCATAACTGGCCTCATATGGCCTCTTTTGAAAAAAAACAACCCTAGATCCAGGCGACCTAGCCAACTACTGGCCCATTACGAACCTCCTGTTTATTGGCAAAATCTTGGAAAAAGTAGTTGCTACACAACTACTCACCAGAATTGTACATCACCTCCTAAATGACTATCAGTCAGGGTTGCCCTCCAAGTGTAATATCGGGACAGCCGCCATCCAGGTGGTGGATTATGCAATCCAAATCATAGGCCTCTCGGCTGCATTCAACACCGCCGACCACCGCATCCTTCTCTCCCTCCTTGCTACAGGATGGGATTCTCGGGCACTGTCCTGAATTGGTTTACCTCCTACTTATCAGGCAGACACCAGGCTGTTCAAATTAACTTGTTTCTAACCGACTCCAGGTCTCCTACAGAGTCCTACAAGGCTCCATCCTCTCAGCAATAATTGTTAACCTTTACATGGAGCCTTTGGGCACTCTTCTTAAAGATCCCAATATAGTCATCCACCAATATGCGGATGATACTCAGTTGTACATGAGATTAGATAGTGCACATGACATCATTTGTCTCTGCGATTACCTAGCCATCATCCAGTTCTGGATGTCGACTGCCTACCTCAAACAAAACCCATCCAAGACTGAATTCATCCTCATCGGTCCACCTGCTAAAAAACATTGGGCCTCATCACGAGTTTGGCGGTAACCCTTAAATCCGGCGGTCGCGCTGTTACTGCCAGATTTAAGGTCCGCCAAATCAGGGCTTCGGCGGATTTCTCCCCAGCTCTGAGCTGGGGGGAAATCCACTGGAAATTCACACTATTACCGCCGGCGGTAAATCCGCCGGCGGTAATAGCGTGAACATTCCCATTCAGCCCAATGGGGAATGGGGCATTCCCGAATGGGCTCTGTGGGGAATGGGGAATTCCTTTATCTCCAAACCCGTGATACGGCGCTAATAGCGCCGGGGGGTTTGGCAGTAGGGCTAATAGCGCCGGCAGTAGTACCGCCGGCGTTACCGCCCAACTCTTGATGAGGCCTATTGTGTCCAATAATGGCTCAATTATATGTGCCTAGAAGGATTTGATACACAACTCTCAGACTGAGAAAAATCCTTAGGCTTCACCATTGAAAGCAGCCTGTCCTTCAAGAAACACATAGCCGAGAAGGCCCAAATAGCCTAAATCAGAATCTCTACCCATCAAATAATCAAAACCTTCATCCAGCTGCAGGACTTCCAGGCTGTAGTGCAGGCCATTGTGGTCTTGCAAATCGATAGGGGAAATGCTCCCCTGACAGGGCTCCCAGCTGCTCAATTGGCTCCCCTAAAAGCAGTCCACCATGCTGCAGCACGTCTTATTACAGGAGCACAGAAAGTTTACTGAATTACCCCATCCTATGCGAACTACATCGGCTTCTCCTCCAAGCTAGGATACAGGCTACATATAATGGTGACGCCATCAACAATTCATCGATGTACTGGATTAATAGTGCCTGCCAGCATGAGCAGGGCACGCTGGCTCATTCCACCTATGCCGTTCTGCCCGCTGGAGCTTCACTCCACCATGGCGGCCTCATCTCTACCCTCTTGGCCAGGAAATTTGCTTCCCCAGCCTGCTCCTATCGAGCGATGTCATTGGCTGGGAAGCGCTTCATCTACCCGCATGAAAACCAACCGGATGTCGACGCTGGATCAACCCAACTTCGAAGGCCAACTTAAAAGGCCTCATTCCCTGACTAGGCCTGTCCGGGCGTGTACAACGCTTCGGGCTATGATTCTCTGCCATGCAGCCTCTTTCATCATTGCCACTGACTCCGAATTACTTCCTGAAGATCCTTGGCCACGGCCACCTGCTCCCACTTCAGAATGTTACATAAGGTAAACCAATCCTCCGGTGGTTCCCCACTGTGCATTATACCCTTTATCTGAGTGTTCTCCAATTCCCCTCTATACCCTGCAATATGCCCACCCGTGATAATCCTACCATCACCTTGGAAAGCTGTCATATCAAACTCACATTATGCTCATCATCAACCTCTCTCCCCTTTACCAACCACCTGACTCTTACCTGTGATGCTCCTTACCTGATATGGCACTGCTACTATGCGCACACCCTATTGTAATGTCTCCTACCTGATTGGTCTGGCACCCTCGCAATGCCCACCCTGTATCCTTCGCAATTAAAGGTAAGCTTCATCATGTATTTTTCTCATTGCAGGGACACACTGTTTTAATTCAATGCCTTGTGACTCTTTGCAGCCTGCGCTGCTCCTGCATTTTACCTATTTACAACCACTGCATTTATCATTTTGCAGCCTACGTTGCATATGCATTTAACCTACATGTAACTACTGGATTTGATACATTGCAGCCTGCGCTGCACATGCAGTTAACCTACATGTAACTTCTTGATTTGACACATTGCAGGCTGCGCTGCGCATGCATTTAACCTACGTGTAACTACTGGATTTGACTCTCTGCAGCCTACGCTGCTTTTGCATTTAACCTATCTGTATCTATTGGATTTGACTCTTTGCAGCCTGCGCTGCACTTGCTGTAACTTCTGAACTGGACAATTTTTGCAGCCTGCTCTGCACCTGCTTTTAGCATACCTGTAACTATTGGATTTGTCTAATACTTTTACCCCTGTATTATGAGGTATAGCTCTGCCATAACCGCAACCTAAGCATTTAGAGTAACATGTATGTAACAGCGCCCTGATGCCTAAGGGTTTGGTGCGCTTTATAAATGTAAACATAAATAAATAAATAAGACTTCATGTATCATCTACAAAGCAGTTACGAGTAGCACACCAGCGTACCTGTCATGTCTGGTGCCACACGCTCCTCATGCAGCAAATCGGCCAACCAGCTTGAATAACAACTCATCTGCAAAGACAGGACCTGCAAACAATCCTTCTTTTGTCATGCACCCACCCTCTGAAACTCGATCCCGGTGTCGGCTCGGAATGCCCCCACAATTCTCCAATTTTGCAAATCTCTCAAAACATGGCTCTTTTAACAACACCTGACCAAAGACTAATTCCAATGGACGCACATACCAACACACAGACCGCACAATACTGTGCTACTCTTAAAAAATGGCAGCCCGAATGCTAGCTATCCACACCCTGTACAGCGCTCCGCTGCTCTCTAACTAGGTCTGCACTTTAAACAATAAAAAAAAACATTTCTGCTTGAACAGTAGCCAATGAGGATCTCTGAGAATGGGGGCTGTCACAGAGTGTGCCAATTAAGGGCACAAACTGAGACAAGTTGGTTGGAATAGCCAAGGTGTTTGGACTTGTAATGAGCCAGTGGCACTGGGAAGTCAGGTGCCGGTAAATTATTACAAATCCGGCGGTAACACACCAGTAGCACTGGCAGGGATACCGCCGGACTCGTAATGAAGCCCAATGTTCATGACCCACACTCGGACAGGGACGTCAAGCCAATCATGAGGCGATGAAACCCAAAAGGGGTAGCAAAGAAAAGGTTTCTTCCAATAGTTCCAAAGAAGCATGACAGAATGTGAAATCCAAAATAATTAATCGTGAGCAAAGGAAAGGACTCTTAAAAAAGTCTTGACTTGGACCTGTCTGGTCCCCATTAAGGGTCTCATGTTCATCAGAGCCGTAACGTGATGTGATTGAAAGGTGTAAAAGCCTTGAGTAAGGCTTTAACGCCTTCAAATCACGTCACATCTAATTTTTAAGCATTTGTATGGCAACTTGCGTTTCCGACACCTCCTTCCTCTCCGCCATACAAATGCTCCAACATCTGCGGCAGCATTGATTTTCATGCCGGTGCAAATGCTGGAGATCCTTATGGGGTCCGCCTGCTTTATGCATAAGCATAAAGCAGGCGGACCCCTAGGGATCCATTATACATGCTCCCTGCCATGTTAGCATGGCAAGGGAGAGTATACAATTGAAATGAAACCCTCCCCGAGATGCTGGTATGTTGGGGAGAGTTTCATTTCATTTGTGAGCGCTGCTTGCCATGAGAGCATGGCAAGCGGCGCTCCCAAACAAAAGTAAACACTGCCTGGCATGTCAACATGCCAAGCCTTGGTAACTCACTTTTTACTGCAGAGCGCAAAAGGCGACGCGCCCTTTACATTTGCACCCCGCAGTGCAAATGATGAAAATTTGGTAGCAGGGAGCTGCTTGCGTTACAGTATAAATGTAACAGCTCCCCGCCGCCAGATTACGTTTTTATAGAAAATGGGCCCCTCAATGTCCAGTTGAACATGCTGGTCTTTGTTCTTGCGTTGTGGGTTTTTCGAGGTTCTGAATTCATTGCCACAGGCTTGACAAATACTTAACATCTCTTCTAGAAGTTGGAGGTAGAGATGGGTGTTTCCCAGCAACAGTGATCCACTTTCACGGGATTCTAGGCTGGGGCTTCGGATGGGTGCCCTAGCCTGACAACTTTATATGTTCTGGGGTGATGGTCCCGTGGACGCTCCACTCCTGGCTACCTATGACATAGCCTCCATGTCCCTCTGTGAGATTGTACCGTCATGTATATTCTTACGACTCTAAAGATGGCCTGGACAGTCACTGCTTACCTAATTATCTATATTCTAATGCTATGTACCCAGATACCCGTGTTTTGGCTGCTTCTCAACCCCACCACATTCCTGCACATCCTCAACCTCTTATCAACAACTCTCTACCAGCACTTCTTCTGGGGACTTTGTGAACTTCTAGCATGATTTCCCCACTGCTTGCCCCTTTGCTCTCCTCCCACCCTTCTTCACTCTCCCCACGTTTAAATAGAACCATGGCCATGCACTCCTGCCTCAAACTCATTTACTCTGCTTGCCTTCTGATACGATCAATCCCTCTTCTCTCCAGCTCATCGCCCTTCAAGTTCACTATGGATGAATGCCCAATCTCCCACAATAAAACGCCCTTTCTCTCTGAGCACTTTAACTCCCTGCACCCTCATCTCCAGATGGTGGAGTTGCTTCATGAGCAGCAAATACTGTCCATCAACCCCTATGACTTTCTCTTTCAAACATGTCACCATGTAATTGCTTGACATCAGCCTCGCAGTACTATCACCCTCATCTAAAGCCCCCCCACACCTCCCGGCACTCTCAGTGTTGTCTTGCACAATCTTGACCTTCTACTTGACTCCCTAGCTATGAACTCCCAACCATTCTTGTGGGTCACTTTTGTTTTGCCAAACTTGTGACCGATTTCAAATGGACCACCGTTAGGTCACTTGAACAGAAATTCCATAGCAAGGACGTTTTTCAAGAGGAAGCACTCGAACAGATGGCTGAACCTCTGGCAGATCTCCGTAAACAACATTTTAATGATAGAGACAGATTCTGTGAAGATGAGAAGACCACTGGCAGTCTTTTTCCCGTGAACCTGTCTTTTCACTTGATCTGGACGACTGTGAAGGAGAGAAGGAAGTTCTTGGCCCAACAACCCTGCCAGGCAACTCCACCGCTTCCATCATCATAGTCTTAGATGTGTATGACCCCAGCCTTCTCACAGAACACAGAGCTACAAGTGGTCTATGATGATGACCGCCTTGTCTTGTAGGAAATAAAGAAAACTCTGAAGGTCCATGAAAAAAGCCATCCATTAACCTGGCCCTGTCAAGGGAGGCTGGAGGGGATCCCTCTTAGCTGGGGTGGGAGGCCTACCAGGGAGGAATTCGGAGCCAGTCGTACCGCTGAGGTAGAGGGTGGCAGCAGAGAGAGACACAATTCCTGTTCCCCCTTGTGCCAGTATGTGTGTTTGCAGACACTTATCTCCAGACTTACCTCTGGGCCATATTCTCGCCGGTGTTTCTCTTTATTTAAAGAAAACGACAGAGTGATGATGAGAAGCATCCATAAAATCCAAGAGAGCAAACCAACACCACAGCAACACACTTCGTATAACAAAGCGAAGCTAGGAGGAGCCGCCACAGCTCTGCAGAGACATGATTGCAGATGTGCACCTACCCAAGGGAGAGCGACAGCTGCTGCTATCACACACTGGAGCAGCACAGAAACCCACATCACGAGTGCGGCAGTGTCTGCTGTCTGCTCACACCATCAAATAAAGGTCCCCTAGACCATCAGAGACAGAGAAGGGGAATGCGAAAGGAGACCCTGTACCCCAAACTTACCAAAATGGTCCACCGGAACAGATTCCAAACCACGAACAGGAACATTGAACTTTTTATGCCACCCTGGGCAGCAGGCAGTAGGCTCGTATGGAGACAGTGGGCGGAGCTTAGCCCCCTTTTGAAAACCTTTTCCTACACATACACACCTCAGGGAAGGAAGAAGAGCACATATTTGGGTAGGGAAAGGCAGCGAATCCCCACAAAGGAAGGGCTATTTAAACAACAGGAACAGGAAACAGAAAGTGTGGATTTATTAAGTGAGGTCAGCGGTGGAGGACGACCAAAAGAACAACAGGAGGAAGGAAGGAGTAGCAGCTTGTAGAGGAGATTGTTGAAGAAGGTGAGCTATTGGCTTAGGAGTGAAAGTGGTTTTTCAGTTTGAGTGTGCATGTTTATGTGGCAAGTGAGTAGAAAAGCTAGTGTAAGGAGTGAATGTTAAGTCAATGATACTGGGTGAAAGAAGGGTTTTGAGTTGCAGTGGGAGAGAAAGCATATTAGTAGGAGGAGGACAGTATTAGTTAGAGAAGGAGAGTAGTAGTGGGAGGAGGAGAGTAGTAGTGGAGAGTGGGAGTAGTGATGTGGAGTGGGCGGGGTGATAACATGAAAGGGTGGAGGCGAGGAGTAGGAAGAGGGATAGATCTTAGGGAAGGAGAATTGTGGGAGGAGTAAGACTGAGGGCGTGGAAGCAAGAGTAGAAGAGACGAGGTGAGGGGGCATGACCAAACTCATCTGAATCCAACAGAGTAAGTGCAAGGTACTAGCCAAAATCTCAATTGAACATTTTTTGTCTGGGTAGGGAGAGTTAGGAAGTTCCTGAGGTAGTTTAGATGACGACAGAGCGTTGGTCAATAGGGGGGTCAACATTCTATAGAAGTAGCAATGGGTTTCTGATGCCTGGTTTAGGGAAGAGGTGGGGGGAGGGTGGCCATAGACCCCACACACAAAAATAAAACCCTTGAACTATCCGAAAGAGTGTTTTGTGTGCCGTCTGTGAAAATGGTTGGATGAATGTGTTTTCTCTAACACTGAGCAGATGCCCTGGATTGATGGTTCCATCCCTGATGGTTAAACAGAATGTTACATGGAATTCAAACGTGGCCATTGCTCGCTGTCATGAAGCCAAGTGGTCTCTACGAAGGGCACAACTCATGAGTTTATATCAAAGGGTTTTATATAGGACTTCACACAAAAGTTTTACCCCTCAAACATAGGAGTCAGGATGGTAAACCAACAAAAAGAAAGTCGTCTTGCTTCAGAAAGTCTCCCTGGGTCTCCCCCCACCCCCTGTCACTCACAGAGTGATTGGAAAATGTCCTGATTTCCTGCTGGATCTTTACCTGTGGACATAGGCTTGTTGATTCCTGTAGGTAAAACCAGAGCACTTGTTGAAGTTCTGTTATTGTGCTTTATCACACGCACCGCTGCCATTTTAGTGGTCTCAAGGCGCTCTGCTGGCTCTGAAAATGAAGGGGAACCTGGGAGGGTTAGTTAGTGGGATGGAGAGGCAGAAGGCAAGAGAGCTTTGTTGTGCTGTTGGTAGCTTCAGTTTGGAAAAAACGGTCACTGTGTGCTGGGTTTGCTTTTAGTTAGTAAGGGTTTGGCAGTGTTTTGGTGTCTGAGTATGTATGGGGTGGTTTGCGTGTCTGTGGTTTAGTTTTCTGTAGTGTGTTGGGTTGAGTTGAGTTGGATGTTTTAGATTATGTGCAGTTTTGTGGTGGTTTAAAGTTTCAACTGTAGTAGAGGTGT
This sequence comes from Ambystoma mexicanum, assembly GCF_040938575.1. Classification (NCBI taxonomy): domain Eukaryota; kingdom Metazoa; phylum Chordata; class Amphibia; order Caudata; family Ambystomatidae; genus Ambystoma; species Ambystoma mexicanum. Next base: position 411,905,029 of record NC_090929.1, read on the forward strand.
GTGTTTTGTTTGGTGGTTGATGGTGAGTATGCAGGATACTGGAACATTTTTTGTCTGCTTATCTGCAAGGGCTCTATTGGTTTGGCTTGATTCATATCCTTGTAAAATGGTTTGCATAAAAATGCTTTATTTCATAAGCGTTTACCGGTTTTGCTTAATTAGGTTTCAGGTGTTTTTGGTTTTGAGTGTCTCTCCTTGTGCTGTGATTAGCTGTTTCCCTTCGTTGGTATTTCCTCTTTAGTTTGTTGAGTTCAAGAGCTGTGTTTTTAGTAATTTTCTGAATTTTAGGCGTTCTTCTATTGTTTGTATTTCCTTGGGGAGTAAATTCCAAAGTCTTGCCGAGATGCAGGAGAATGCTGATCCACCAAATTTCAACTTTGAATATTGTTTTGATTCGAGGTGAATGTCATTTCGGGACCTCAATGTTCGGTTTGTAGATGCAGATTCTTTACTGTATGAATTCCACTCCTTGGCTGTGGATTGCTCTGTGGGTTATGCACAGCGTTTTGAAGTAAATCATGTTTTTGACTGGTAGCCAGTGTAGGGTTCCCAGTATTGGTGTGATGTGTTCTCTCTTAGTGACTCTGAGGAGTAGTCTTGCTGCTGTGTTCTGTATTCGCTGTCATGTTTTGGTGAGGTACTCCAGCATTCCGAGATATATGCTGTTAGCAAAGTCTATTCTTGACATGACAAGGGAGATGATACAGAACGTTCTGTGTGGGAAGGTGAGGAAAGGTAGTATCCACTTGATTGTATGTAGGCGGAAGAAGCACTTCTTTACTACTGCGTTGACTTGTGGTGCCAGTGTTAAGTCGTTGTCCATTAATATTCATAGGTTTTTTACTACTTTGAAAGGTTCTGTTCGATTTCCCATTTCAGTAGGCCATGGAATGTGCTCTGTCACAGTGGGAAGCACAGCATCTCACATAGGTGAGGTAGATAAGAGGGTTTCTGAGTGCTTGGCTAGGGACTACAGTGCTCCCTTGCCCCAGGTGCCTGATCCTATTACCCAAGCCTGTCTCACTTTCCTCCTTGCAGATCCAATTTCACTTGTGCCTGGGGACCTGTCTCTTAGTTTTAGCTCTGACCCTAGAGTTATATGTAGGCTAGCCTCTTTGTTGTTCCTCCTCACACTTCCCCCAGAAAACAGGTGGTTGGATGTTGGCTCACCATCCGGTGGTTGATGGCCCTTTTCATACAAGGAATCTCCCACCACCTATCAGCCCTTGCACCTACTCCCTTCCTCTCCATTTCTCTCTATCCTTAAGGTTCTCCTTTAACCTCTGTGCTCCCTCTTGCTTCTGGTCTATTACCTCTCCAGTCTCTGTGCTTCCTTCTCCTCCTTGGTCTTTTCTTGCTCCACCTTCCCTCCTCTTGACTTCAGACGCATCTACTCTTTCCACACCTTGACCTCTTCCTGCTCCCTCAATTCTTTCCACCCCTGCACCTACTTTTCTCTTGGCTCGCTCTGAGCCTCTACCACCTCCTCCTGTCTCATCTCTCTCCTCCCCTGCACCACCTCCTTCGCCTTCAGCTCTCTTAACACCTCTTCCTGCTCTCTCAGCTCCCATCTTCATCCACACGCTGCACCTTAAGCTGTCTCCACACTATGGGGAGTTGGAGGAGCTCTGCACCCTTTATTATGAGGGGACTGAGCCACAAGGGACTTGGTTGGTCATGCTGCTTCCCAATGTACCCCCCAAAAGGTAGATGGAGAGGTATTCACTGGGCTAGTCCTCTCTTTAAAGCTACCAGGATGACTGGTAATTAAAGGACCCTGCATACACTGAACCCCCCCTTATGGATACAACTAACCAGTGTGCACAACCATACCTCCACCCTAACTGCATACCACCTACACACCCAACATAAAATACTAGCACACATCCGAGGCACTGAGTCCTACCCCTACGGTTACAACAAGCTGGGCCTCTCAACCGACGCACACATGCAAGACAATGCACACAGATGCCTGTTTCTCCTGCTTCTGAACCTATCCTATCCTCACTAACACACCCCGTCCGGTATCACTACATAATATCCCCAACAAAAATATTGCCGCAGATATGGTCGTTTGGTTCGCCATATGCGATATTTTTGTTGGGGCTATTATGTGGGAGCAGGAGTTGCGGGGGTGTCCCCCGCACACTAAAAAATGATGCCGCGGTTGCGGGGGTGTCCCCCGCAGGGTCCATGTGTGAATTTTGCCACAAAAATATGGTGATATTTTTGCATCGCAATATTTTTGCGGCGGAATTAACACATGGAACCCCCCGTCATCTTCGCTTGCTGAGCCATGTGAGCGTCTCGAGACTGCCCCTTAATGGTAGCATTGCGCGTTATAAATCAACATAACATAACATACCCTGGAATTGTTAAAGTCTAACTGCAGAGAAGAATGGAATTGAAGATGCTCACTAAAGTTTAACCAGAGAGAGGGGAATTAAACATCCAGTTGCAAAGAACTCCAACCAGACTTGAATCCAACCACAAACTTATGTCATGTGGGAAAAGTGAACCACAAGCATTACCTGAATGCACAATACGGAAGGGAATCAACCCGCAAATGAACAAAGAAAGCTCTGTACCTTCAGTTCAAATGCAAGGACACAGTCCGGACTGCTTGTGGTCTGACAGGAATGCAGGCCCTGCTTACTTGGAGAATGCAGACCATTGAGGAAAACTGCAGAGCCGCAAACACGCTCATCTGTTGTTGCAAAATGCTGCTGATGTCCCGGCCCAAACTTAATGCAGCAGAGCTGACAATTGAGCCATTTACATACCAATTAAATCCTGGCCTATATCAGAAGGAGAATAATAATGAGGTGACCTTTCAAACAAAACCTCACTGGAAGCAAAGCTGATCAAGGAACCCAAAAAAAGCCAGTCAGTGGAAAGACCAGGTTACAAAAACAGCTACAGACCCAAAAAAAGAGGCTGACGGAAGCCAAAGAGAGAAGAAAACTAGAAGGTAGCAAGTATGCTGCTCACAATTCCCTGGATGCATGAGAGATTGCTACCTGAGAAAAGGTAGTGCACTGGTTGTCAGCTGTACAGCAGGTGATGGAAGATGTATGCTCGAGATCATACCAAAAGGGCTAGTGTTGCACTGAGTGGAGAACTCAGAGCCCGGGTCCACCAACACCACTGAGACCAGCAGGAACGGCCGAGGACTGGGTGCTTCCTTAAGGAGCTTACGAAGAAGAACCCCTGGCAAGAGAGATAGAATTATGTCTGCCTGAAAAGGACACTGAATGAGGGGGAAAAATACTCATTACCACTAAGAGAATCTTGAGAAAGTCAGAGGTTGTGGAGAAATTATGAGGAATCAGAAGTCATGTAGAGCCCCAAGGGAAATGAGCGGGCATGCAAAGAACTAAGAGAATAGTGAGAGAACTAGAGGTTGTGTAGAGATCTGAGAGAAACATGAGAAAACCAGGGGTTTAAAGATCTGAGAGAAACCAGAGGTTGTGGAGAGACCTGGGAGAATCCCAAAGGAACAGGAGATCTTGGGCAGAACTGAAAAAACTGAGGTTGTGGAGTGGCTAAAAGACTTGTGGAAGAAGCCTGGCTTCATGAAGAGTCCCATAAGACTAGTGGTGCAGAAACCAGAGACCAGAAAGAGCTAAAAAAAGAATTGTGCTGAACCCAGAGGTCACAAGGAGACTTAGGAAAGTGTCACTGTGAGCTGGAGGTTGCAGAGACCTAAAAGAAGTATGCTGGAAACTCGAGATCAGGGTGGAGACTATGAGAAGGATGTTGCAACCATAAGCCTGAATGAAGGTCTAAGAGACATGTGCTGAAAAGCAAGGGCCATAGAAATGTCTAGAAATGTCTAAAGGAAGTATAACATTAAAAAAACAGGGTGTAGCGAGAACTGAACAACTGATCTATAAAGAAAAAGAGAAGACCAGGAGAGATCTGAGAGTCTCCTGTGCTGATCAGGAAAGTGGACAAGATGCCTTGTCAGACCTTGAGTGAAGAAATGGCTCAGAAAAGAGAAAGAGCCGTGAAGAGAAAAGAACCATGAGTACCAAAGTAGGAGACTGTCAAATTGAGCATCTTGTGTATATTTTGTCATATAACACAGCTGGACATTGAAAGCATAGGTTTATGAACATTTTTGTTGGCCAAACTTGGAGAAAGTTTTATTGTAGTTTAAGGCTAAATGACTAATTAAGAATAGGTTTGAACTTTATGTTGACCATCATCTTTGGACTTTTATTTACTAGACTAGAGCATTCCAGGAAAATACAGAAACCTATAAGATTAGGGTAAGACTTGTGTGTGCTGATCCACCATCTTGAGGTGCACAAGACACCCAGAAAATCTAACTTTTCATTTTTCTATCCATGACACTGTTTTACTAAGTTATTCCTCATTCTTTTTAGATCAATTCCCCAGTCCAAAATATACACTTTTCCAACTCCTACCCTAAACTACACAGTTAATAAAGAAACATTTATGAAAAACCTGCCTCTCAGTGGTTCTCAGTTGATGGTATCACCACAGAACCTCCACTCCATCCTGCTCTTTCAGCTTTCTCTTTCCTTCCTCCTCCTGCACCTCCAGCTCTCTCCACCCTGCTCCTGAGTTTCAGATCTCTTTTCCCCTTCAGCCTTTTCCCCACCTCCCACTCCTGCAGATTCAGTTCTTTTCACACCTCCTCCCCTAAATGCAACGTCCACTCTCTCTGCCTTGTTGCTCCACTAATTAAAACATCCAAACTGACTACAACTTTGCCCCAGACCTTAATAGGACATCAGTCCCCACACCTGGGTGGTGCTATAAGGAGTTGCACCCGGGGTTGGCAATTGCTCTGCACTTGCAATAGGTTTTGCGGTGAAGACCTAGGTGTTTGTAATATTTACCCTGCTGCGTGTGCTGCTCCACGGACTGATCAGACTTGTCTGCCATCTTGCAATTCACCTTTTGCAGCCTGTGAGGGAGAGTTGTGGGGATGGAACCTTTTCTGCAGGCCACTCAATGGTAGCAGTGGGAACACAAACACTTTGCATGTCTAATCTGGTTATCTTGACTTTCTCATTCTCACTCTTCAATGTCTGTGGGTCTGCATAGGAGTGGACTGTGACGCCTCTCTTTGGCAAACCTAATGAAAGATTCAATGGCCCATTAGAAGTGGTGAAATCACTGTGGCGACCCCCTGCACCAGAAGCCTGGTGTTGTGGAGGGGATCTTGGCATGCTCTCCAAATGACCCTTAGGCCCCCATTACATAGAAGGGCCTATGCACCCCTCAGGGCCAGACAGGGGACTCTAAAATAAAACAGATTGGAACCTGGAACACAACATAGTCACTTGTTTTAAGAGTGCATCGATTGGAATTTTGGGGATACATTATTTATAACCAAAAATGTTTACTGCTCATTTAATTTTCATGTGGCAGCAATCAAATATATATATTTATAGCTGAGCTTTGTGAAAGAAAAACATCTTTTCATGCCTAATTTGAAAACCCAAGACAGGTAACTGAATGAATTGGACTTTATCACAAAAGTTTAAGGTAATTATTAACACATGTTTACAGTAAGTTTTGTTGTAAAAACATTTGCACCTTTTACATTTAGACAAAGCCCTCCATGACTGCATAGGCAAAATACCCAAAATAACCTATAACAAAGTTCAAACTCTGCCGCCAAAACTCTGTCCAAATGCTTGTTAAGCTAAAGATTCACCAAATGTAGAACAGGTAAGACACTGGGGCTCATTACGGGCCTGGCAGTAACCGTGCCAGTGCTACCGGCGGATTGCCACCAGACTCGTAAATATTTACCGGCACCTGACTTCCCAGTGCCACCGGGCGATTACAACCCCGGCGGCCCGGAAAGTCAGGCTCCGGTAAAATGTTGTTCCCCATTCCCATAGAGTCCCATAGGACTCTATGGGAATGGGGACACGGAAGCACCGGCACCGTTGTTAATGGTGCCGGTGCTTCCATGACGGGTCTGCCTACTGTGGTCGCTGTGCCCGGCATAGTCAGACCTGTCGGGTATGGCGGCTCCGGCAGGCAGACCTGTAATATGCCGGTCCAGAAACAACATTGCCGGTAAGCTTACAGGCACTCTTATTTCCAGACCGGCAGGGTCAGAATGAGGCCCAACTGGCTAATGAAGTAATAGGGCCTCATTATGAGGCTGCCACCGGTATTCATTTTTTTCCAGCGCCCAGAAAAGGCCAATTACCGGGTCATTACGACCTTGCCAGACCCGGTAATTGCTCTTTTCTGGGCACCGGAAAAAATTCTTCCCCTTTCCCATTTGAGCCACATAGGGCTCAATGGGAATGGGGAAGGTGGTAGCACCGGTACCGTTAATAACGGTACCGGTGCTACAGTCCTGTTCTGCTCGTGGGTGCCGGTACGGCCACCAGGTCAGACCTGGTGGCTGCAAAGGCACCGCAAGAAGAACTCGTAGTATGGCGGTACGATAGCAACGGTGTCGGTAGCGCTACCGGCACCGTTGTTGCCTTAAGCAGTATGTGCCACTTTGCACTAAAGAAAACATTAGAATTTGGTCTGCCTTATACTGCACAAATCATTCATTCATTGTAAAGCTGGCCTGCAAACTCCTTTTAAATATCAGGGAGTACAGTCAGCCTTCACAATCCTCATAAAGTGACCTCCTTTGACAGTGGCTTGTATAAAAGAGGAAGGGCTGCGGGCTTACTGGCACTCAAAACTGAGGTTCATAACACTAGCTGTTCATAACACTAGCTGGACCTCCCGGAAGAAGGTTCTATGACAGTTCTGTGAGCCTCCGCCTTATCGCAGTTCTGTGCCAGCTTAGCCACAGCCCGCCCGCAGAGCAACATTCTACATGGGGAACACTCAAAATATCACAGCTTTAACCGGGTTGGGGGTGGGTGCGACCACAGAGGTTCTCCTGTTCGGGGGAGGGTGCGACAGCCCCCAACCAAACTACAGTCACCTGTTTGGCATTTCTCCCCTGAATCCTCCCCCCTGCGAAGCCTCTCGCCACTGCATTCACCCCCCTTCACATCAGTCATCTCGCTGTGCACATCAGTAACCATAGGAATCTTCCTCTGATGAGCAGGATCTTCATCGCGCAATGTGGGCCATGGACGTGGATAATCTGGGACCGGCTTAACAGAATGGAGCAGAGGCAGGCCGAAATACGCGCAATAGCGCAGGAACAGTTCGGCCATTCCCAGGCCATGTGGGATGTCATACAGGGGGCAGCAAGATGAGTGTCCTGATCAATTGATCGACTGTGCAGGAGCACAATCCACACCAATGCCAGAAACAGCCTCGCGAGCCAGAGGGCGAGGGAGCTGGCTGAAAAGTTATCAGCCTCACATGAGACCATGGGCAGGGGCATACATCTCACCATGGAACACCTCTGGGGCAGTGTGCAGGGGAGTTCGGTGTCCATTACCCCTACTAAGGGGTTGTTGGAAAGCACCCCACCCAGGCACTCACAGCACCGCACATCACATGCTTCCAAGCCTGTGGACAAACGGTACAAGAGGAAGCACTAGCGGCGGGTGTTTGTCTTGGAGCTGAGGGTGTGGGGTGGGTGATTGTGTTGTGGCTGATGGGTGTGGGGTGGGTGATTGTGTTGTGGCTGACGGGTGTGGGGTGGGTGATTGTGTTGGGGGTCCCTTTTAGTTGTTAGGTAAATAAATCACAGTTAAGTCATGATGATTCGTACAGTGTTTATTCCATGGTGTTGGTACACGTGCATTCAGTGCATGTGCTTTGACGTATGGTGTGCATCTGTGACTTTTCTGCGGATATTGGCTGTGTGTCCCTGGGGGACCATTCTTCCTCCCCTCACTTCCCCACATCTGTCATGTGGTGCCCAGTAGTGACCGGCAAAGTCTTCCTCATCTGAACCTGGTGGGAGATGGGCATTATCTGGAGGCATTTCTATGTACCATTGTAAGCACAAGTTGAGCAACATGGCACATTTGACTGCTATTTTGCCTTCTTACTCTGGGCTGAACATGGGGCACCCCCTGTGTGTGGAGGCACATGAATCTGGCTTACAGCAGTCAAAATGCGTGCACAATGCATGACCTGGGCCTCCTCTGGGCCTTATTGCTGGCTGTCTCCTGTGGTGACCAGGGTACATCACAGATGTCATTAGACATGTTAAACGCAAATAGCATGCGTCACCTGCGATACATGTATGGACTGTGTGAGACGTGGAGTTGTGTGGTCTGGGTACATATATGTGGTCCAGATGGGATGTTGGCCAATGTGTGCACATCACTGCATGTAGATGGTGCACCCTGCTTACAATGCAGTGGATGGTAATTGTCCGACATGGTACACCTGCAGTCATTTACAGTGTATGGAACATCATTAATCATTTATTTGTGAATCAATGTCATCACCAATTCAGTCATTGCTATTGGTGTGGCTTTAGGCCATATACGTACCATGGCAATGCTTTGTCAGGGTATGGGTTTGAGGGGTGCTCTGATTGCATTATTTGGCATTGCATGCTTGGAGGTCCGGTGTGGTCACATGTGTTCAGTCTGTGTACTGGGGTAGGTCAGTTATGGTTCGTCGCATCTTGTTTGCTCAATTGCTGATGCATCATGGGACTTGTAGTTGTGGCACATTACTCATCATTCCGTCCCCCATGTGAGTCACAGTGATATGTCTTATTAGGATTGCCTACTACGTACTCTCAGCCAGCTAAGCTGTCCTGTGTGTGTGTGTGTGTGCAGGTACGCTGGTAGGGTTCTTTTCATCAGTATTATGGCATCATGTGTGGCACCAGGGTATCGGATGCAGCAGTGGGTGATTGTGAGGTCTGCGTCACATGTCATTTGGACATTCACAGAATGGTACTGTTTCCTGTTCTGGTGTGCCTGCTCCACTAACTGTGGGGGCACCAATGTCACATGTGTGCAATCCCATGGTGCTATGGTGTGTGGGTATGGGCAATGGTGTAGGTGCATGCCTTTGATGCATGCAACTGCTCATGGGTGATAGGCACGCAGAAGTGCTGATGGGCGTGCCTCATTTGCACGTCCAGGACTTGGTCCGGTGCTTTGCATTAAGTGGGCTGGGACATCTCATGCAGTGTTCCAACAGTGTGCTTGTATTCGCCCGTGGCACAGAAGTGTATGGCCGACAGCCGCTTCAGCAGGGTGGGGAGGCTCGGGGTGGAAGGGGGTATTTCTGATTGCCAAGGCACTCTGGTGGTCGGTCTGGGTGAACTGGTCTGTGATGTTGGGACTGTTCAAACGATGCAGGGTCACTAAATGGCTGTCCGCCAGTGTCATGGGGATGGGCGGTCACGTAGTATGGGTGCCCTCCACAGCACACATCTCCTGCGCAGTTGTGATGCCCGTCTCCTTCCCTGCTGGGGTCTTGCATGCTGCTGTAGCTAGCTGCATGTTGGTTGGTTTTAGATAAAAATGTTGAAGTCTGCTTGGGGCAGCATGGGACTTGGATGTGTGTTGGAGGTAGGTGTGGCCCCTTTCTACTCCTCCTGAGTGGATCTGGTGCACCTGTGACTTGATTTCAGTCACCTGTCTGCATTTACGTCCAACTTTTTGGTGGAGGTAACTGTGCTGTGTTTTTGGCTGAATTTCCTCTGGAACTTGGCGTAGCGGTAAAGTTGGTGGTAACGGATTTACCACCAATTTGACCGCTTACCCACATGCTAGTTTTGAAGCCCTACGTGTTAAAATGCCAGTTTGTATAATTTGTTATAATCCTTGGAAGGTCAATGTATTGTTTCTTGTTCACTCGAAGGTGACTGAATATGGAGCGCTACTAAAAGTCTGTTCACCGTTTCTAGCTTACGGGTGACATCTGGAAACAGCTTCCTTAAAGCCGTTGCCCAGAAAATGATATTTATATTATACATTTTGATAGTTGTTAATTTCAGTTATCACTGATGGGGCTGAGCGGTCCCTTCTCTATTACACCACTCCTGTTCAAAATACAATGTCGAAACTTGGAGTGAACAAGCGTCAGGATCGTTTTTCTATTATTTTCAGTTTATCAAGACTGAAAAGGAAATTTCCTTATTCAACTACTACTGGATGAATACTTATTTCTCTCTTCAGATTAAGTTATTCTATTTCACATGAGTAAGGACAAATATTTCGTCTCTTTCGTTAAATTACCCAAAAAGAATTGATGGTGGTATTACACATGGGATTTTATACCGTAAATTTCCAATTCTGATAGCTTGTTTTTCCGTATGTGTCCATCAGGCGTCAAGAATGTACTGATAATTGAACACGCGTGTGTATTCGGTATCAAGACTATCAGTACATTATAGTACCCTTTTTCCGAGAAAAGTCACTGAACCGGAGTGTCATGACAAAATACATGTTATAACCAAACTTTATGAAAATTAAGAATTATACTTTAAAGCTGGTACAAATGCGTTTATAATGGTTGATTATTAAAGACTTGACAACTCGCGTAGATTTCAAAAGAGGCATTTAGAAGACTTTGGAAAGGTATATAAAAATAAATAAATGTGTATGCTGGCTACATCTGGAACCCATTCATACGATTGCTCGGAGGTAATATAAATGTGTCTGATTGTTTTGTTTTCTTGATTGATTGGTGTACCCTATTTTCGGGTGCCACCCACAGTCTAGGTTATAAGATAGAATCTAGAGAGATGGGAGAGGTGCCGGCTATGCTACCACATTGCTGCTTGTGCCATGTGCAATGAACACTTCTAGCTGAAATTATAGACCCATTACCAGATAGCACAATGTGGGCAGAAATAACCAGATAAGAAGATAAGAAGTGACCCAAGCCTTCCCCAAACAAAAAATGAAAATATATATACAGTGAGCAGAACTATTGATAATCCCTCACTCACTTCCCCCTTCCTTTTATGTTCCCTCCCTGCCCTTACAGCAAAGTAGTGAATCACCATTTTAGGTGTGTTTTGCAGATCTCTCCCTAAAAGTGCATACAAATAAATAAAACTCCTTTGTCCTCTCACCAGTGGAGGCTAATGGAGCGAGTGGAGTGCCACCACTCAAGGGGCAGCAAAGGGTAATAAAGGGCCACCCCTTCTAGGGGAAGCGGATTTATTCTGATAAATCTATTTTTTTCAGCAACACTTGAGCAGTCATAAGGTGCCAACCGTGTATCCAATCACTTCCACTTCCACTGTGTTAAAAGTCCAAGGATTGTTAGGAGCCAGGATTCAAACATTGGGCAGGGGGCAAATGGAAAAGAAGTTTAGAAGGACCATAGGGAAAGGTTTGAAAGTTTAGGAATGAGACCACAGTGAAAGCTTCAAAGGTTGGTGGGGCACACCCCTACTCAACCCCCCCCTTCACCCCCACAAGCCCTTCTCTCCTGTAAAAGTCCCGGGGTAATGGAGGGGTTTCATTGATTGACCAGCGATAGTCTGACCATGTACCTACACACACAACACACACACACACACACACATACATATATATGTTTAGGCAGGCTAAGGTTTGGGATGGGGTAGGGGAGATGGGAGAGGGGCAGGGGAGACAAGGGAACCACCCCCTTTAATTGAAGAAATCGCGCGACCTACAAGAGTTGATCAAAACCTGGTCAAGGTAAGCACGATCGATGAAATCGCTGAGCGCCCTTTCCTTATCATCCACTGCTGACTCTTTCCCTAGGGGTTTTGCCTGTGAAAATTCCCCAGACATGTACATACGTTTTTAAAGAACATGTTCTGGAATTCCAGTGATAGACAACAACATAGATGAGAATGAACTTACCAAAAGTGCAGCTAGTCTCTAGAGGTAGGGGTTTCATATCAGGAGTCTCATCCAAATCTGTTGTTCGTAGGGAGTTGACAGAATCTTGCTCTGACGTGGTAACTGTCGGCTGCTCATTGCTTCTATCAGAGGCAGCATGTCCAAGAAGGTTAGGTGCATTCAAGAGAATTACAGACTCCCGTGGATCGCCATTATGGCAAAGAGAACGAGCGCCTTCTATATCCAGTTTGTCTAATTCAGGAGGAGAGAGGGCGACACCAGAATGTCTGGAAGAAACATGATGAAGTGGAGTACCAACACCGATGGAGGCAGAAGGCCCAAGTGGAGTTCCACCACTCCAAGAGGCAGCAAGGGCTAATAACGGGCCACCACTTCTATGGCCAGCAGAAAGGAGTGGGGTGCCAGCACTGATGGAGAAAGCAGGAGAGAGGGAGTTACCAGCACTGCCGGAGTCATCAGGATGGGGTGATGTACCAACCATGGTGGAGGCAACCGGAGGGAGGGAGATACGTCTACTGCCTAAGGCAGCAGGTGGAGGTGACATACCAGAACTATAGGAAGGAAGAAAGAGTGAGCTACCATCACTGCCGAAGGAAGCAGGATGCAGGGGGGTCCCAGCACTGTTCTTGGCAGGTGGAGCAACTGGGATATTGGTATTGCTGCAGGCTTGAGTAGAACAATCTGACATCAAGTAAGCGATTGTGAAATCAGGCACAAAGGAAGGGGCTGTGAAATCAGGCACCAAGGAACGGTCTGTGAAATCAGGCACCAAGGAAGGGGTTGTAAAATCAGACACCAAGAAGGGGATTCTGAGTTCCGACAATGGGGTGGAGTATATGATTTCTGAAACTGAGGTGGGGGCTGTGGTCTCACATACAGGGGAGAGGGCTCTGATATCTGACATAGAGGTCAGGCCAGTCAAGTTCAAAACTGAAGTGAGTGGTGGGATCTCTGACACTGGCGCGTGTGGTGCATGCTCACCTGCTAAGGCAGGGTCTGTGTAATCTGAAACTAAGGGGGCAGCTGTGTAATCTGACAGTGGAATGCTGGCTGTGTAATCGGAAACTAAGGTGGTGGCTGTGTAATCCGACTCTAAGGTGGTGTCTGTGTATTCTGACAATGGGGTGGGGGTTAACTTATGTGACACAGAGTATGGGGCTATATCACCTGACACTGCTGTGGTGTATGTGGTATCCACTCCCGAGTTGTTGGGTGTTGATATCAGGATGTTGGTTTGTGTAGCCCCAGAGCTATTTTTCCCATTGGGGATTTTATCGATATTAAGGTTTTCAGTCTGCAGGAAAGACCGAGACAACGCTAAATCGGTCGTAGTGATAGAGGGGATGACTTCAACAGCCCAGGAGTCTGGCACACCACCACATAAATCTTTGTATTTTTCATGTTCCTCTGTATGTGCGCATCTTGGAGGGAGGCGGTAGGGTTCGCTCTCATCCCTATCTCTTCCCAATGTCAAACCAGGCTCCCTCTCACTCTTAGTAGTCCTGTTCCCAGTAGATGTAGATGGGAAAAAAGTGTTTCTTCCACATGCTGTCGCTGAACAAGAGCAAAAGATATTGGGTCTGGTCCTGGAAGTATCTCTGGTCAAGGAAGGACCGGTTTCTGTGTGCTGTGAGGCAGCTCCTGTCTTCCTCCTGTGTAGGCAGCAGAGCAGGTCAACAGTGGTCAATGGTGGCTCACAGCAATTGCAGCAGGTCTGTGGGGAATGAAGCGAGCATGGGGTCAGAGAGGTAGAGTTATTCCTCAATGTATGGAGACAGCAGGGCAACATGGCTGAGGTCTGAGATGGCTCCTGTACGACGGCAGTGGTCTGCAGGGACTGGAGACTACAGTGGTCTCCATGCACAGTCTCTTTGTGCATTCTGTGGTGGCAGCAGGAAAGGCCAGCACACGTCTGCTTGGAATGCAACAGGCAGCAGCAAGCATTAGAGCATGTTAGAGCTGCAGCAGTGTAGACATTTTTCAGATTTCCACAGGTAAGTGTTGGCCACAGTACACAGCAGCTACCTGAAGAAAACTGTGAGAACCTCTCTGGCTCTCGAGACAGTGGAGAGACCTGTGCCTGGTCTCGAGATTCAAGTGACAATGGGGCAGAACCAAAATACTCTTGAGATTTTGAAGGATGTGAACAGGAATGCAAAGGAACCTGGGAAGAACAAATCTGATCCCATTCACTAGTTGCATGATGACCTGCTCTGACACCTTGGTGCCTGCATCCAAAGCACACAGAGCTGAGACTGTGACTGCATACTGTGTGTTGGTCCAGGTGGAAGGGCCCATCCTGTGCAATCTCTGGCGTCCGCTGGATTAAATTTACAGAATGAGGACTCCAGAGGTGCTGCCGCCCTCTGGCACCAAGCATCGGAAGAGGCCTAGCCTTTTGGTGAGCAATTAGCCCAAAGGGGTGCTGCAATGTCCAGTGGCCCTCTCTTGCGTCTCCACACGCTACCCAGCGTTTACTGGTTCCAGGATCAATATTATTCTGCTGCTGCAAAAAGGTCCTCCTCTTCTGTTTCACAGTTTCGCAGAGTTGTTGGTCTGAGAAAAAGGTGGTTTGTGCCATACTGCCACACCATGCTCTTTGTCCTTTGGGCATCCTCCTGCACAGTGGTATTCTGTTCTGCTCTGCACACTGTGTGCCTTTGGTTCCATCGGAGCCGTGATGAGATCCATAGCATGCCATATACAGCTTAGTTGTTACATTGCTCTGGACATCCCTGAGATCTAAAGGAGAAAGGAAAAGACACACCCATTAGAAGTATCAATAACTCTGCTACTGTGTCCAACTTCCTCACATTCTCTTACCACCCCAGCAGTCCACACTTGCTCTTACTGTGCCCATTATAAAGTCATCATTCCATCCACCTCTCTTGCTCTCATGATTCCCACGGTCTACACCTGGTATTTCAAAACGGGATCATCAGCACTCCTTCACACCTGCCATGCTGCAGGGCACCTCCACCTCCCTGCAAACTCCACACATGGCACTTGGCTGCACCCTGTACAGAACCCGCATTAGCTTTGTCCTTTCCTGCTCAGATCATCCTCATACCCACACCTGACCCTCCAACTGTTGTAAATTTCACAAGCTCAGTCATAGATTAACCCTTTGCTCCTTTAGTCATCTTCACCATCCACACTTAGCACTCTGCACCTGGCTGTCCACTATATCCATACCAATGCCAGTCATAGCATTACACTACCATGCTTTAATCATCACTGCCTCTGAGAACTCTGGGGTTACCCAGAATGTGGCAATTGCTTATATCGGGTTAAATCTCTGAGTAGGGTCAAAAGAGATCCTAGCTATTTGTTATTGTGCACACTTGTGGAAGGATACACATGAGGGTATGGTCATGACTGCAATGTGGCACTAAACAGACGTCCTAAAATCATGCTCCTTTCAGATTACTGTGAACCTGAAACATGGAAGGCGTATATTCATTGTGTCTAGGGTTCAAATACTCAAAATCCAGTGGAATTCTCTGCGTATAGTTGGTGTGGAGCATAATTCAGAAAGTTATAGCTGTTTCAGTGTCACCTTGTTCTTGTCCCGCTGTCAAACCAGTCAATTATTAATATAGCCAGAAGTCTAAGAACATTGGTTTGATTAAGCCCTACTAAAGTCTTATAAATTGCTGAGCAAACCAGGCTATATTCCCCTCAGCACGGAAGGTTGCACCGTGCACTTCACAGTACTGCAAAGAATGTGAAGCAGAGAATTTGTGACTTTGATCCGATGGCATACATCCATCCCCTCAAGGGATTTCCTCTGGAGCCACAATTGCAGATTACATCTAAATTAGGCAAAATGGAGAGCAGGAGTTTGGTGATGGCAGAGATCCCCCCCTCTGGGGCCAATGATCAGGGCTGACCATTACTCATAACCCTGGCTGGGCCTCTAACCGGTCACTTGTCCCACTGTCTACATTCCTGTTCTTCTGAGGTTCCTGCCGAAACCATCCTGCCCTCTGGGATGGATAGCTGCAACTGGGAAGGGGAGAAACAACCAATTTCTCTTGGATCCAGAATCAAAAGACTTCAGCAAAGTTGAGTTAGATGCTATTGGTAGAGCGAGAAAAGTCTGGATTCTGCACTAGGGTAGGAGATTCACCCTGAGTAGCAAGGTATTGTCACTCACAGAATTAACAGCACACTCTAATCGTCTTGTAGTTTTAATTGTTGCAGTGAATGGTCCCTGGAGCAGGGCTCCAACTGCGAGGCACCAAACATGTTAATAATTGTCAGACACAATTGTTTTACTGCAAATGAGTGTACTCGATTATTTTCTTCAGGACGGTATACATCAGATGTCTCTTTAATATGATAAATTCCTAGTTTCAGTATACATTTTTTATATTAATCTTCCTAAACCTTTATAGTCGCACCATTTGTTTTGGGAGCATGTCCCTTTGTCAAGTTATACAAATAAACATACAAACTAACAATATCATTTGCAACCATTCAATTTTTCAAAATCACACTCCCTAAAAATATAGATTTCTTATTGTTCCTGTTAACTTTCCAAATCTTTTTATTTGGTTACTTTACTGGACATTCCATTACTATAAAAAAAAAAGAAAAATAGACATGACAAAAAGTATCTCCTCTTCTATTCCACTCCCTCCCTTTAAAACCAAAAACGGATCATGCTCTCCAGTCTGCCTACACTTTTCTATTACAAATCCTTCATGCCACAGTCAATGCATTCATTTAAGACAAAGGGCTGAATGATTATTAAAAAAAATGACAAAATGTGTCTTGATGGTGTAGTTTGAATCCTTGCCTTCCCCATTCACGGTTGTATTGGAATCTATTCAATATCTTGAAATTGTAACTGTGGCGTACACTGCAGCTTTTCTAATGTTTTGCCAATATGCGTAAGGAAATTAAAGATGCTAAGAATAAGAGACTTCCATTTTGTGTATACTTGTGATTATTGAGAAAATGTACAGAACAGCTAGCATAACTGGGTAAAGTGGTGGAGGAAATCCACAAAAAATGCTGAGTGGCAGCGGATGCTTGAGATATTAAGAAACGGTAATGTCAGGTCTATGTGGCAGATATTGAGCTCTACTAGGGGGACTAAAGACAAATGCTATCAGCGAGGAAGCTTGGCAACATTATATTTCAGAGAATATTAATTCCAAACAAAGTGAAAATCTTGTCAGTAGAAAGGATGCAGAGGTTTGGTCGCTCTCTTTTGATAAAGAGAGTATATTGTACACAATTCTGAAATTAAAGAGCTCTCGGGCCCCTGGCCCTAACTGTTTGGCCAATGCTGTACTCAAAGGTGAACCTCAGATTTGGGCTGAAATATTGTCTATACTATATGGTACAATCTGTGAGGGTTGCGCTATACCTGATTCTTGGCAGCTGTCTATTTTAGTTCCTATGTGTAAAAAAGGTCCACGTCTGATGCTGGAAAAACAATAGACTGCTGTCTATGCTTGAAGTGAGCGGCAAGATTTTCTAATTTTTTGTTTTGAAAGAACTCCAGCGATGGGCTGATAGAAACCACATCTGTGATATTTACTAGACCACATTTAGACCTGGCTCCTCGACTTCTCATAATATCCGACTTATGTATAGATTCACAATTAAGCTAGTAGCAGAAGCAATCTGGCAATATGTGTTGTATATGGAGAATTCTGGGCTGCCTTTGACAGTGTCAACCATTCATTACTATGACGTAAGATTGAGAAAATGGGGGTCCTGCCCAACTTTATACATATTGTGAAGCCTCTGCATGAAGATACAAAGTTTCAGGTCAGGTTAAGCAGTGAGAAACGTGCTGCTGTCTCTGTTCAAACTAATAGAGGTGTCAAGCAAGGTTGCGTGTTGGTGCCATTTTTATTTAATTTATACCGCGCAAGTTCTAATAGGTTCTAATATTTTGTGACTTAACATTCTGGTTAATCCCGTCTGTGATTTCTGAATAAAATATTGGCACATCTGCAAATAAATAAATAAATAAATAAATAAATAAATAAATAAATAAATAAATAAATAAAAATAATTGTTATTTGTCCCCCTAAATTAGATAAGAAGCATATTGTATGCCTTTCTTATGCTGATGACCTAGTTATATGTTATCATATGGAAATGTCCAGGACTGTGAATGAATTATGGAGATACGCCTGTGAAAACAACATATTGATCAACACAGAAAAGACGAAGGCTGTGCAGTTTACTTCCAAACGGGTTAATAGGCCTAACTTGGTTCTACTAACTGGTATCTAGTGGTCCAAGTGGTTGAAAAGAAGTAGTGGAACTATGATCCCTGCTGGCCTGCAGCGCTCCCCACAAATCCCATTGCCCTGCCACCTCCATCGCGCAATACAAACCCCCAAACAAATGCGCCTTCTGCTTAAGGGAACGCTAAGTGCAGTGAACTGAAGTTCAAGTTTCAACTGCTTCCTACACTTTTATTTTAGAAAGAAACCATTCCAGAACATTTCCTTTTCAAAATAAAAGTATAGGAACAGTAAAAAGTAGAGGAGCAGCGCTCCCAACCGCTCCCGCCCACTTCAACCACTGCTGGTACAATCGAGTACGCTGATAGTTATATCTATTTGGGGATTAAGATCAGTAGCACAGCCGAATTTGCAGAGTTAATGGAACTTAAAAGAACAAAAGCTTCTCAGCACTGTTTTCTTTTTGATAATTTTGCGAGGCAGACTGCTGGCTTTAGTCTTTTAGGTATTCTCACACTTTACAAACATAGTTTTTGCCAAGCCATATTATACAGCCTTGAAGCTTTGACATTGAAATACCTCCATTGGTTAAACATTCTTGAGGGAAATATTTGGTGAAAAATCATAAATCTTCCACCTTCTGTACAAATGGAATATCCAAGATTTGATTTAGGTCTTATTCTCTTCGAGGATTAGCTTTGAAAAGGCATGGAGACTTATATATGTTAAGGCCACCTGCTCCCCTTAGTTTCCACTATTGTCTAAAATTGGAGCAAAGGTTGCTACTGAGTCTGTGGGTAAACTTCACTACTTTGAGACTCTGATTAAAGCTTTGTTTTAACAGGTAGAGTGGGTACATACAGACGATAAAAGGGATTCATATTACTCACTCAAAAATGCTTTGGGTAAAAGGGCTGACTTGTGGGACTGGAATTCCAATTATGACCACCGTAGCAAGTTGAAGACTTATCAAAATGTAACTATTGTGGTTCATAAGTATGAATCTGCCCAACAATATCTGTTGCAGTCTACCCATCCTGGTGTACGGAAGCTGATCTTAATGCTGCCTACAAATCAGCTTCCAGCTCTATCAGTCATGGGTTCTAATTTAAAAGCTACCTCTGACAAAAGATTCTGTCGTATTTGCAGGCTGCAGCATGTAGTTGATACAGCTAGACATGTAATGACTGAGTGTCGTGTTTTGGGTACTGTTTACGTGTGCAACTTTGTAATATTTGTCAGTGATTATGAAACAATTTAGGGGTCGATTCATGGAGCAAACGTGCGCCGAAAATCCCAGCGCAAGCAGGCGCAAGGGGGCGCAAGCGTGAGAAACCCAGCACACGCGCACGCGTGCGATTCAAGGAAGACGCTGCGCGTGTTTCCCGCTGTCCGTGCGCCAAATCCTGCCATGGCGCACGCGGGCACACACAGCGTGCGCTACGCGCACAGCAAAAGCGCACATAGCGCGGCGCACACAACCAAAGTGGGAGGAACAGTGGGTGTAACACGCGGAATGGGGAATAATGCGTGAAAAAGAAGGCGTAACTGGGGAAGTACTGCAGGGAACTACACGGAATGCCCACACGCACGCGAACAACCCGTATTCATGGATTCGGATACGGGAAACCCGCGCATGGCAAAAGACGCACACAGGCGTCAATGCGTCCGCCACACAAAGGCAGGCGGAAGCGTCCCCGCGCACAGTATAAAAGTGCGCGCAAACAACAAACACGTATATACAGCTACGATGAATGCCCCATTTGTCGCAGCACTGATCGTGGGACACCGCAGGAGGAGGAGAATAGCCAGGGCACGCATTTTCGCACCACGGACAAGCCTTTTTGGGATGCCTGACGACCACGTCTACGGCAGGTATAGGTTTCCAACCCATATCATCCTAGACCTGGTCAGGGAGTGGGAAGATGACCTTACATCCCCCACCCTTTGCTCCCAAGCATTGAGCCCCATGGAGAAGGTGCTCAATGTCCTGCATTTCTTGGCCACTGGGTCATTTCAGCGGACTACTGCCATAGTGGGGGGGGTCTCACAGGCCACGCAGTCACGCTGCCTACACCAGGCAATGGCAATCATGACAGCGCGCCCCTCAGTCCGCAGGCACATATACATGCCCAGAACACCTGCAGAAAGGAAGGCCGTTGTCCTAGATTTTTTCAGGGTGGCACACTTCCCCAAAGTGCTTGGTGCCATAGATTGCACCCATGTGACCCTACGTCGACCTAGGGCCACTGAGCACATCTACCGAAACCGCAAGCACTGGCATTCCATCAATGTACAGGTGGTATGCGATGCAAAGGGAATCATCACCTCTGTCTATGCAAACTACCCTGGCTCCACCCATCACAGTTTCATATACAGAATGTCCGCCCTGAGCCGGGCCCTGGAAGCTGGGCAGCATGGCGACACCTGGCTCCTAGGTGAGTACAAATGCCCTTGCACATGCATGCACACACACACAAATACACAAACCCCAATAATCACAATCATTTACACCTCCCCAGGCGACAGTGCCTACCCTCTGAGCAACCACATGATGACGCCAATCCGGAACCCCACCACACCACCCCAGGTAAGATACAACGCCGCCCATATTGCAACCAGGGCCATAGTGGAGCGCACATTCGGAGTGCTCAAGTCACGTTTCCGCTCCCTTGACCGCTCTGGCGGGCAGCTACTCTATGCACCCCCAGTAGTGTGCAGGATCATTGTGGCAGCATGTGTCCTGCACAATGTTGCAACAGGGCAGGGCGTACCAGTGGACATGGTGGTGCCCCCACATCCCCAACCACGGGCACAGGCGCTGCCCATGGGAGGGGACAGGGCATGTGGCGAGGAAGCCCGGACCCAGCTTGTGGCCACATTTTTCACCTAAACTCCCACCCCTGCAGAGTGCACACAGGCCTGGCACATACCAGGTGACAATCGATGATGACAAAGAGACAGTCAACTGTCACAACCCTACCACCCTGAGATAGTTGCCATGGAAGTGCCACATTGTCTGCATCCCTAGCTACTTAAACACAAGCTATCCTGTGTGACCAAAAGGCACACATATGACATATGACATGATATGGCATTTGTAACGTGCCTATACACAAGTGTTTCAAGGTGCGACGAGGCAGGGAGGGGGGAACAAGGGAAGACAGACAATGATACTACTAGGCCAGGTGTCATTTAGATTGCGCAAGTGCAGGGGTAGGGGGAAGGGAAAAGTGCAAGGGGAAGGGGAGGGGGGGAGTGCAGTACAGGGTAAGTAGACTAAAAAACAAATAAATAGGCCAGCTGGTGGCAACTTCAAAGGTAAGTGCAGACAAGTGCTGGGAAGGGGGGGGGCTGTAGGGATAGAGAGACAGTCCCGCAGTGCAGGGGTTGCCAGGGAGGCAGTGCAAGTGGAGAGTGGCTGGGCCAGGGACCGAGGTCGGTGAGAGTGGCCCAGTTGCAGATCCAGTGCAGTTCCAGTGAAGAATTTAGCAAGGGAGAGGGAGAGAGAAAGCAGAAGCAAAGAGGAAGGTCTTGAGGTGCTTCCGGAACCGGAGATGGTTCTCCTCAAGTTCCAGTGAGGCAGGAAGGCTGTTCCAGAGGGAGGCCCCTGCCGCGGAGAGAGATCTACCCCAAGCTAGTTGCTTTGAGAAGCAGATGACCCTGACATGCAAGGTGTGAATCACACACACCTGCAAAACAGGACATGACCATCACTGTTATGTCACTCAAACCCTCCCAAACCACAACATGACATGGCAAGCAATAGCCATACACCAACAAAGTACCAATAAGGTACACATTGCCATGTCAAAAATGTACAGTGGCATCAGACAATGATGCCTGACATGGAATCAGATGAATTGACTGACCAACAACCTCCCACCCAAAATAAGTCATTCCCAAATGCATTACAAAAGTTGCAGACGTAACATAACAATGAATGCCTGTCTACATGCACATTGTGCATTGCAAAATCAACACTGCAGCTTCTGTGTGCTGTGTCCAACTCCTGCAACACACTGCTCAGCGCACAGCACAGTGAACAGCTATTGTGTGTGATGCACATCCTGAACATCACATCTAAGCGACAAACCACATCAAAAAGCAAATTAGGCATGTACAGGATCCATAATTGGTCACAGAACATGTGCTGCAGGGACACAGTGGGCACCAGAAGGCAAACAGAGTGTACACGTGGATATCCAAGGGTGGTTGTACATGTAGTGCATCATAGTGCAAGTGTGTGGGTCAGTAAGGACATGCACTCAACATATGCATGTGCAATCAAGTGACCATCAGTGTCCTCTACACATCACATGTGAACATTCACCAAATGCACACCCCAGCATGTCAAACCACAACTATCCCCTCACACCTGAAAGGTAAACACAACACCTGAACAGGCATTGATCAGCAGAACACAACATGTACATAGGATACCACAATTACAATGTCAGGGTTCCCATCACACTGCAGGGCAAGGCAACTATCAACAACAAAACACCCCCCCTCCCTCACAAATGACCATGACCCACTGAACAACTGCACCTGGGTCATGGAGCCTTCAACCCTCAATTTCACCTGGCCACAGGATCACCCTTCCCCTTCGTCACCATCTCCCACCTTGTGTGTAAAAAGGTGCCTGCACCCTCAGAGTCCACCCTCATTTGTAAAATCACAAAATCCAAGCTAGAAAAACGAACCAGAACACCCTCCAGTAGATGACTTGACGTAGCAGTACCTCACAAAGGCCAAGTACTACCACAATGATGTAACAACCAAGGTAGCACAGTAAAACAATGTCACAACAGGATGTGAACCATGTGTGGTACATAACATAGAATGATGCACCATGAACGGATGTGTACTGTCACAGGTCCCGTGTACAGGCGCACGAGTGGCATGAAACAACCGCCCCCACCGTGGCCCGGGTGCCTGCAAGGTCAAACTCACACAGGCCTCTGAGACCCTGGTGGGGAAGGAGGGTCAGGGATATGCAGTCGGGACAGGTGTTAGCACACTGGATAACTGGAATGAGTGGCAGGAGAGGGGAGGAGGAATGACACATGAAAGTAGGGAATGCACAAAAATGTACTACCTGCATGAACACATACACAATCCGAACAAACTTGGACATCATTGTCATGGCCTTCTGTAGTCCAGGCTTAGGAGTGGCACGAACCAACCACCCGCTCTAGGGTTTTGGCGTCTGCAAGTTTGGGGCTTACACAGGCATCCGCAACCCCAGCGGGGAAAGAGGGTTAGGGAACGTTGCTTGGATAGGTACGGGAAGCAGGAACACCGGGTAGAGGGTACAGGGTTTAAAATTGGATAGGACTCCGGGTGATTAGGGGAAAACAAACATACCAAATTGAATTACACATCCATCCATTCATTAGTGCACCCCCCAGCAAGCCTATGCAGAGCAGTTTGAAAGAAAAACAACAAGACACTTAGCTCTGGTTTTGAGTGCTGGCCTCCTGCCTGCGCACTCTCAGGTCCTGTTACAGGAGCACTTCAATGCTGCAAAGAGAGCCACAGTTAATAATCTGTCCGTGCCCATAACACAAAAACACACCACCAAACATGCCCCATAGCAACAAACTACTCTACAAACAGACAATCTGGTGTAGATGTTTCGTACCCATATGTAACAATTCCCCTGTGATGGGTCATACACAGTCAATGCAGTAAGTCAGCCGCCGGTGGGTGCGTGGCAAATGGAACACCAATGTGTCACAATTCACACAACATGCAATGTTCCCTGGGTAAGCATACAGACCCATATAGCAAGGCATGACTTCAGAACAAGTCGTGTTCCACCATGACCGAAACAAAGTAGGCAGTGCATGTTTCAAAATGTACATGGAAATGAAATGCACTGCACCCGAGTATGTCCCTTGCTGTATGTCCCTGTGAGCTGCCCCTTTCCATGTCTCGGAAGGCTACATGGTTGATACATGTGCCTCGATGGACCTTGGTGTACCGGAGGGTATGTGCCACTGCCCCTGCAGGTGCCCCAGACAACCTTACAATCAACAGCCATCAGTCCACCAACACATCTGAGCTGCATTGTGTGCTTCAACACCAATATTCGTCAAAGCTCACCCTCAGTGCTGTTACTAAGCCTGCATGTGCAACTCGCCTGGTGCAAGCTTTGCTGTGTTGTGGCCCCCCTGTGCTGCTCACCTTGCCTGGAGTTCCTTGGAACACGTCAGCAGTTCTAGGATGTAGGTCTGCAATCCCTGTGCCTCTGCTTGTGCACATATGTGCATGTGGGCACCAACAAACGTGTCCAGAATTCAGACGTCCAATGGGCTATGTCTGCTGGCAAAGGTGGTCTGGAGGCTCATCTCCCTGCAGAAAGGGCATGAAACACATAATTAATGCTTTAAAGTCATCTGTGTGAGTCTCTTCAAGCATCTCATTACTGGACCATGTCAGAGACTTACATCAGAAATCACACCATCAGTCCGTCTTTCACATCCAAAATGTGGAACACACTATCTACGGCATGAATTGCAACAAGCACGTGTACAGTAAAGATAAGAAACATACTACACAATGCATAGCAATGAATGTACACATTAATCATGAAACACCCCATCTAGCAAAAGCTGAACAGTGGACAATAACACCAAAATCATCCCCACTAGGGGTGTAAACACAAGTCACACAGCACCAGACATGCCACAGATATTACAGTCCAAAGCCCTTGTGTAAAAGTTTGTGACACCGAACCATCCTTGCGAGCCCATGGATAAGGGAGGCAGGAGTGGCATATGTGAGTCAAGGACCCCAAGCAGCAAACACATACACAAGACAAGCCTGAAGGGCCCAGCTGGAACAGACAGTGGATGCCTTCAAAAGCCACAAAGCACCACACTGTCACATGAAAGCACAATAGACAAGCAATTTTAACCTATATTAACTAATTACACTAACTATGAAAAACCTACATTACCTAATTAAACTAACTATCAAACAGAAACTTAACTAACTAAACTAAAAGAAAAATCAGAAATGGCCACATACGACCCGGGGAGGGAGGGACCCAGGTGGGGGGAGGTACAGGGTGCTGCTCAACACCCACATGCGATGATGCTGAGCCAAAAAAAAACCTCCATGGGCTCAACGCCTGCACAGCCCGACCTATGTGGGAGATAGATGGTCGTCCGAGTCTGGCTCATCCTGGAAAGGAGGACGTGGCACAGTAGCCTGGCCACGCCTACCCGCAGCTTGCCCCTCGTCGGCAGCAAGTCTGCCGGACGGGTGTGCCTGGTTCTGTGTGGCGATGTGACGTAGGTCTGCATGCAGAACCTCACGTGATACACGTGCTTCCTCTTGCAAGGTAGCACGTGTAACACGGAGTTCCTCCTGCAAGGCCTGGCTGGACAACCACTGCACCTCCCGGCAAGCCTGTAGCTCAGCCGAGATGGTACGCTCAAGCTGTGCAAACCTCTCCTCTGCCCGCTGCCTCTGGGACATCATAAGGACACCCAGAGTGGATTTGAGGGAAGCATACTCCTCCCACAGGGCATCCATGTGCGCCTCTGCGTGAGCAGCAATTGCTTGACGCAGCGATGACATTTCAGCCTGGCGTGCCCTGTCTGAGGCCGCCATGCCCAGCCTGAGCGAGCGGGCCATGGACCGTGCCGCCTGCTGCTGGAGAAGCACCTGCCTAGCAGGGGGGAGCACAGATCCGGCCACACGCTCCAAGCTCTCAGCGATGTTCTCCATTGCTGCCCCCTGCCGTTCTGAATTGGCAGTCATGTATTGCTCCCACTCAGTATACTGCGGTTGCACGCGGCGACTGCGTTGCTGGGCTTGACCCCTGCGGGACCCAAGGAACGGGTGTCCTCGCTGTGTTGGCACCGCCCGCGGCTGCACGACTACATGCCTCCGTCTACGTGATGTCCCAGGCACATCAGTGACTGGTGTGGAAGGTGACCCTCCGTCCCGATCCACCACAGGCGGAGGATCCAAGACTGTCTGATCCCTCAGTGCAGGTGTCGTGGACAGAGGAGTGTCCACATCAGAATCACTCACCCCTGACACATGGACTTGATGCTCATCCAACTCAACATGGACATCAGAGTCGTCATCAAGGCTGGACTCATAGGCAGCCAGAGACAAGATGGACTGTAGCACTTGGGGGTTTTCGTGGCCTACCACCCCACGACCCCCACTTGTGCCGGGTTGATGTAGTGGTAACAACCCTGTGTCTGGCATGACAACACCATCCTCCACCTCCATTGCGTCATCACCTGAAAAATAGAGAGAAAAAAGGTCACTACACATGTCAGAAGCACACAACACACACACACACACACACACCGACAACAAACGCATCAGGCAGACATGTGACACACAACATATAACCTGGCATGCATGCTGGGTCAACTTTGAATTGCTTCTGTGATCAGACCTGTTGAAAGGTGGCAGTTTCCATGGAAGTGGGTCTATGCAGTGCAGAAAATGTGTACGCCACTCACTACCTACATGTACAAGGACTCCATGGTGTGTGTCAGGAAATGTGAAGGCAGTGCAAGGTCAAATTCAGGCATCACGTGCATTGTGCATTCAATGTGTACCATATCTAGAAGCCAAGCACCCCTCCACCCAAGTACAAAAGCAGGGATGCCTAGCATGGTATCAAAAGGGTGACCATAGACCTGTGTATTGACAGGCAGTGTTGACTGGCAACAACAGCTTAATGTGATTCAAGTGAGAACACTGCAAATGTTGATGGGACAGTAAGCAGGACACATGATGAAAACTCTGGAGGCCGCCACGTGTGAAGAAGACACTACAACAGTTGGACAGAGTCATTGGCCATTAAACAGGCTGAGGCCTGTGAGCCACACAGATTGTCAGACCCTAAACATGTGTGCAACGTAGTACTCACCCACAGTTGACATGGGAAGGCTGATGAGATGCCATGCAATGTATGTCACCCAGGACTTGTACTACAGTGATCATTCAGTCAAGGACACATAGGGGCATGCGTGCAATGCACATGGAGCATGAATGGGCACTCATGTCCCTGCGGGACATCTGACCTATGCACAGTACAAGTGAGATACCCTGCATCAAGTACTAAGGCTGTACCACACGGCATATGTCTGGCAGATTGTACGCTGGAAGTTAGCATCTACACAGGACGCATGAACAGGAAAGTACTCATTGGCAAGATTGAAGCAGACCAGTGCAAAGGTGGAACTGGGGTGCAGAGTGGCGGAGGAGGGGCAAGGGAGCATGCCTACATGGAATCCCCGCATGCAGGCAGAGGACACATGCACGTCAGTCATGCAATGACATTGTGCCTGGGCTGAAAGGAAGGTCACCCCACGCCACATGCAGAAGGGCCAGTGAGCTGGAACATGGACCAGAGGGGCATACTTGTAACCAGCATGTCAGTAGGGTGCAATAGTGGTGATGCGGACAGTCCCTGTATGCTCCACATGTCCACCATCCAGCAGAGCAGACATGCATCACAGAAGCATTGCATTACTTACACATCAGCACCATGTACACGTCACATGTAGTGGCAAACATGTACAACACATCCCACAAGTGAAACACACACGTCCTCAACAAACACGCATCAACACTCACTGGACTGGGCATCAAAGTCCAGCATCCCTCCCACTCCTTCGACCAATTCAGGTGGTATGAACTACGCAACGAGTGCCTCATGTGGAGTGAGCTCTTCCTCCTCTGGTGCAGGCCCACCACCAGTCACCAGAGTCAATTTGTAATTAGAGGCACGCTTAGCCTTAGTGCTGCGTTTGATGTAATTCCAACGCTTTTTGCACTCTTGCGCCGTGCGCACCTCATGGCCGAATGAACTGACATGTTCCGCAACATGCTTCCAGTGGGTGTCACGTTGGGCAGCCGTAGTCTGACTATTGGCACCCACTAGCATGTCACGGCTGTGGCCCCGCACGTAGCCCACGAGGAAGTCCAGTTCCTGCTTGCAGAAAGGCTTCTTCCTCGACGTGCAGGAGGTCGTGGCTTTGTGTGGGGTCCCAGCCTGTGCTGCAGGTGCAACCTTCCTCCTCTTGGACTGTGGCGCAGACCCTGGCTGGCTAATGCCGCCCTGACCAGTATGGCCAGTGGGTTTGGTGGATTGAGCCAAGGGAGTGGCAGGTGGAGGGACGACCAAAGGCCTGACTTGTGTCAGTGGCATCTGGGTGCCCTCTAATGGACCCTGCGCAGCAACATCAGCTGTGGCAGGGTCATTGACCGCAATGGTCCTGGTTGGCAGACTCACAACCGGGGTGTTGTTGGGTGCATCTGCCCCTGCACTTGCCAACACCCGGCTGTTCGGGGCAGCAGATGACATAACTGCCCCAGGGACACGTGTCTTGGTCTGAGCAGCCCTGCCTGCCCCTATGGTTTCCCTCCTGGCCTGTTGGAAATCTACCAAGGGCTCCTCAAGTGCCAATGCAGCCTGCGCTGGCAGACCCTGAGCCTGGGTGGCGGTGTCCACAACTGCACCTGCAGCTACCACTATCCTTGGGCCCATGGCAGTCGATGGAACGGACTGCCGGGTCACACGGGTGCCAGTGCCAGATGCAGAAGCTGCATCCCCCGGAACCACATGGGGTGGTGGCATGACTGCACCGACACATGGCACATCATTGTGCTCAAGTGGCGCACCCCTGCCACTTCCCCCTCTGTGGCCGCCCTGGACACCCTGGAGTCCCCCTACTGCCTGGTCACCACGGCCACGTCCCCGACCACGCCCGCCACGAGGAGTACGCCCAGCTGAGGCGCCCCTCACCTTTGGTGTCCTCCAAACCATGGCACAGATGTAGTAGTGCCGGCACAGATGGAGTAGTGCCAATGGGAGGTGTACACCGCAATTGACCTGGGCAATTGGGGTGAAGGGGGTGGGAAGCAAGATGTTAACAGCCCCCCTGCACCTGCAAGGCTGTATGTGACCCCGGTGATGTAGTGACGGGTCACGCAACGCTCAGGCACCCCAAAACTGCAGTAAAACCGTGCACGCAACCCTGCAGCCTACGTGCATGGAATCAACCTCCCGCAGTACGCGGTGTTACCCAGTAACACGAATAACGCGTACGCGTGGGACACGCAGTCTACTATGACATCGAAAATGGGTGCGATACACAGGGGCACCCGCAGTGGGAAAAATAGCGTGTGCGACTCACCATCTGACTAGCACGATGCAGAAAAACACACGTAGCCAATACCCCCGCCAAAAGAAGAGATACATCCTTGATAGCTGTGAAGTTGTGATGGCGCGCGAAACAACAGGAAGCAGCAACACACGTCGGTCTCCACGAAAGGCACGTACAGCGAACTGCTGCCCCCGCTCACCTTTAACCCGTGCTGAGGGAAATGCCCGCTCGCGTCACTTACGCGCATGGGCCCTTTCCTCGGATTACACGCATTCCTACGCGGACGTGCAGTTTTTCACGCGCGCTGAAACGCCCATGCACACCTGCGCGCGTCACGTCACAGAGGCACTTGCACTTGAAGGGCCTTCTGTCCAATTAAATGGCGTATGCGTGCAGACGCACTTACGCGCTAAGGGCCTTTCCTCGAATTACACGCTGACGTGCAGAATTTTCATGTGCCAAATCACTCCGTATCAAGCTGGCCACGCGTAAGCACACGGAAGACCACGCTCCTGCCCAAAAGGCCGAATTACTGCCCCCCAGAGCCCTAAGCAGCCTCCCATGAGCCATCTGCTGCTGCCTGCCTACCTGCCTGCTGCCACCGTGCCCTGCCATTTGGTGCCTGCACATCAGCCATCTGCAGGGGTCCAGTTGCTGTGTCCACCCCTGCTGGAACAGAAGACTCCCGACTGGGATACCATCGCTCCACAGCCCAGCCCCAGGACCCAGTTGCCCACCCACGCCTGCCTCGGGGGTCGCCATGTCGGGGCAAACACCATCCGAGACCACTGGCGACCCCCAGCCAGAGGGGCAGAGGGCCACCAGCTTCAGTCAGAAGGAAGTTGGTGTCCTGGTGGAGCATGTCCTGGGGCATTATGATGCCCTCTTCGGATCATCATGCGCCGACAAGGATGGACGGGACAGGATCTGGACGGACATCGTGACTGCCATCAACGCGGAGGGGGTGGCAGTCTGTGACTTCCAACATGTCAAGAAGCGCTGGGAGGACTTCAGGTCCAGGACCCTCAACAAGGCCCGGCGCCTCTTGAAGGCAGCGGATGCTAAGGGGCGCCGGGGCCACTTGTCGGAAGATCAGATGAGGGTCCTGGAACGCATATCCCCAGCGCTCCACGTCCAGGTCCATGAGAGGCAGACCCGTCTGGAGTCGAGCGGTAAGTGGCCAGGCATTGCTGTGTGAGACAGGGCATGTTGTAGTGTGCTGGTTGTCTGATACTTCCCTGTATGTGTGACATAGGCCATGTACGCGTGTGTGTGTGCAGGGACATCATGGTCATGCATATGAGACCAGTAATGTGTGAAGCACACGGTTGGTGCATGTGTTTAAATGCTACATAGGGAGCCCTATGCGGAATGGACACATGAGAGCATGCCAGTCTCTGTTCCTGGACATGGGTGGGGGTGAGGGATGGGTGATGATGCCATGTACATGTATGGTTTCCATGTCTGTGTGTCTGACCTGCGTGTCTGTGACTTGTGAATGCCATGGATGCATGACACATGTCTGTGTCAATGTTCAGATCCACTGATGCAGCCTAGCGATCCTTGCATCCACTGTGTCTGGGGTGTACGAGTCCAGATGGATGAAAGTACGGTGAAGTGTGTGAATGTGATAGGCATGACCCATGATGCATGTGAGTTCAAAAACAACATTGTATGTTTCAAGAGTCCCTTGGAAATGTTTGCTTATGTCCATAGCATGCGCCATGCCTGTTACTGTATGTGTTTTGCCTGCACTGACCCATGTGTTGTGGAGGGACATGATGGAAGTGATCTTTGACAGTGCCACTCATCTGCTTTTGCTTCCTGTCTAGGGGACCATTGTACAGTACCCTGATGCTTGTGTTCTATGTCTCCCTCTACGCAGCGCAAAGTGAAGAAGAGGGCGGAGACGGCGCTGTGGAGCAAAGCGGCGGGGATGCCCCCACGGCTGCAGCGGAAGGGGTGGGTGAGCCCCCACAGGGGCTTGCAACGGCGGAAGACGGTGTGGAGCCATCCAGGTTGGTGGTTTCCACAGAGGAGGAGGAGGCCGCTACTGAGCCGCACATGGGGCCTGGTGGGGGCATCCCTGCTGGTCAAGTGGTGTAGTCCAGGGGCAGGGGCAGGAGGCAGCAGAGGTCGCCGTGGAGGTGCCTGTGCATGTCACTGTCCCTGACACTGTGACTGCACCAGCAGGGATGCCCCATCCCAGGCCCGTCCGCAGGTAGGGGGGATGTCCATGTCATCTGACTCCCCTCCATCTGCGGACGAGGGGACCCCTGGCCGTATGGAGAAGGTCCTGATTAGTGTCGCGTTGCGCACGGGTGTCATTCGTGATGAGGTGCGTGCTTCCTGGGGGGAGCACGCACGTCATCACGAAGAGCACCGTGCCAACGTGGCCCAGTTGGGAGCGGTCGTGGTCGGGGGTCTTGTACATGTGTCGGGCACTTTGGCGACCCTCTCCTCCTCTGTGGAGGCTATGCGCCAGTCGTTCTCCATGCCGTCTTCTGGCCCAGATGCCACCAGGGCCCCCTGTGGACCTGCCCCGACCAATGCAGCCAACTCGGTGGGGATCCCATCCCTGCCATAGTCGGGAGTCGGAGGTCCAGCAGGGGTGAACACACCAGCAACTGGACCCCAGCAGATGGAGGATGTGACGGCATCATCGGGCAGGGCACGTGCACGACGGCGTCGGTGGATTCCATCAGCCTGGATGCCGTCGTGCTGGCACAGGCAGTTGCGTCGGAGGCAGCGGCAGGCTCGACGTCGGAGGCATCATGGCTCGGGGCCATCAACATCAGGGGTGTAGGCATCGGCCGGAGGGCAGGAGAACCCTGGAATGGGGGTGGCTTCGTGTGGGAGCGGTTGGGCCAGCAGATAGGTGCGGAGCGGCAGCGGGCAGAGGAGGAACGGCTCACAATGGTCAGGGCGGAGAACTCCATGCGGAGGGCGCTGAGGCGGGCTGAGTGCCTCGAGGGTCTTCGCAGGGAGTTGGAGCAGGACACTGCTTTATCCCTGCGAGACCTCGAGGCCAGGGAACATGCCCGCCTCCAAGCCATTAAACAGGAGTTCGATGATGCCCTGGCCCATGACAACATCCAGTGAGCCGTTGGACTAGCCCGCTGCCCTTGTAAATAGTTATGTAGTTAGTGTTAGGTTTCCTTTGCTTTTTTCTTGATTTTGGACCTTTTGGACAATGGCCAACATTTTTGTATATAGTTTTTTTATTACATAGTATTTTTAGATAGGTTTCATTTCTTCAGTTGGGATCATGGACCCTGGATTGTTTATCATTATATAGTTGACTGTTGGATTATGGTTTTTTTTTAGATTTACCCATGGAGCAATGGTTTTTGGTTTTGTTTTTCCCTTGGATGTACTTTTTTGAACTGTGACTTTGGACACCTTTCCTTTGGATTATGATTTGTGGTTTTTCATTATTTTATGGACATGCTGCTTTTTTGATTTGAATTCCCATTGTCGTTTGTTTATTTTCAATCCCATTTATGTTGCTTTTAATACATTTTTTTCATCAAACTTCAATGTGTAGTATCATATCATTGGTTTCATGCATGTCATGATATGGGTTTTGACATTCACTTACACCCATTGTGTGTATGTGAGGGACATGTGTTCATTTACATACTTGCCAATGGGGTTGTATCATGTAATTGGCAATTCTGAGTGGATGGATGCAATACTTGGGTGAGTGTTTGGCATGTGGAGGCTGCCCATAAGGGCCAGGGATTTGATTGTGATGACGTGTTGGCTGGGGGACATGTGTCAGGGCCTGCTGGCAGGTGCCTCGCAATGCTGGGGGGTGGGGGTGCAGGGGGACATGAGTGGGACATGAGTGGGGGCCTGCTGGCAGGTGCCTCGCAATGCTGGGGGGTGGGGGTGCAGGGGGACATGATTGGGACATGAGTGGGGGCCTGCTGGCAGGTGCCTCGCAATGCTGGGGGGTGGGGGTGCAGGGGGACATGATTGGGACATGAGTGGGGGCCTGCTGGCAGGTGCCCCACAGTGCTGGGAGGTGGGGGTGCAGGGGGACATGTGTGGGGGCCTGGTGGAGGGTGCCCCACAGTGCTGGGGGGTGGGGTGCAGGGAGACAGGAGTGGGGGCCTGGTGGAGGGTGCCCCTGACTGGTGGGGGTGGGGGTGCAGGGAGACAGGAGTGGAGGCCTGGTGGAGGGTGCCCTGCACTGCTGGGGGGTGGGGGTGCTGGGAGACATGTGTGGGGCCTGGTGGAGGGTGCCCTGCACTGCAGGGGGGTGGGGGTGCTGGGAGACATGTGTGGGGGCCTGCTGGAGGGTGCCCCTGACTGGTGAGGGGTGGGGGTGCTGGGAGACATGTGTGGAACATGAGGGGGGCCTGCTGGCAGGTGCCCCACAGTGCTGGGGGGTGGGGGTGCAGGGGGACATGTGTGGGGGCCTGGTGGAGGGTGCCCCACAGTGCTGGGGGGTGGGGGTGCAGGGGGACATGTGTGGGGGCCTGGTGGAGGGTGCCCTGCACTGCTGGGGGGTGGGGGTGCTGGGAGACATGTGTGGGACATGAGGGGGGGGGGCCTGCTGGCAGGTGCCCCACTGTGCTGGGGGCTGGGGGTGCAGGGGGACATGAGGGGGGCCTGCTGGCAGGTGCCCCACAGTGCTGGGGGGTGGGGATGGAGGGGGACATGTGTGGGGGCCTGGTGGAGGGTGCCCCACAGTGCTGGGGGGTGGGGGTGCAGGGGGACATGTGTGGGGGCCTGGTGAAGGGTGCCCTGCACTGCTGGGGGGTGGGGGTGCTGGGAGACATGTGTGGGACATGAGGGGGGGCCTGCTGGCAGGTGCCCCACTGTGCTGGGGGCTGGGGGTGCAGGGGGACATGTATAGGGGCCTGGTGGAGGGTGCCCCACAGTACTGGGGGGTGGGGGTGCAGGGGGACATGTGTGGTGGCCTGGTGGAGGGTGCCCCACAGTGCTGGGGGGTGGGGGTGCAGGGGGACATGTGTGGGGGCCTGGTGGAGGGTGCCCTGCACTGCTGGGGGGTGGGGGTGCTGGGAGACATGTGTGGGACATGAGGGGGGCCTGCTGGCAGGTGCCCCACTGTGCTGGGGGCTGGGGGTGCAGAGGGACATGTGTAGGGGCCTGGTGGAGGGTGCCCCACAGTGCTGGGGGGTGGGAGTGCAGGGGGACATGTGTGGGGGCCTGGTGGAGGGTACCCTGCACTGCTGGGGGGTGGGGGTGCTGGGAGACATGTGTGGGACATGAGGGGGGCCTGCTGGCAGGTGCCCCACAGTGCTGGGGGGTGGGGGTGCAGGGGGACATGTGTGGGGGCCTGGTGGAGGGTGCCCCTGACTGGTGGGGGGTGGGGGTGCAGGGAGACAGGAGTGGGGGCCTGGTGGAGGGTGCCCCTGACGTGTGGGGGGTGGGGGTGTAGGGAGACAGGAGTGGGGGCCTGGTAGAGGGTGCCCTGGACTGCTGGGGGGAGGGGGTGCTGGGAGACATGTGTGGGGGCCTGGAGGAGGGTGCCCTGCACTGCTGGGGGGTGGGGGTGCTGGGAGACATGTGTGGGGGCCTGGTGGAGGGTGCCCCTGACTGGTGGGGGTGGGGGTGCAGGGAGACAGGAGTGGGGGCCTGGTGGAGTGTGCCCCTGACTGGTGGGGGGTGGGGGTGCAGGGAGACAGGAGTGGGGGCCTGGTGGAGGGTGCCCTGTACTGCTGGGGGGTTGGGGTGCTGGGAGACATGTGTGGGGGCCTGGTGGAGGGTGCCCTGCACTGCAGGGGGGTCGGGGTTCTGGGAGACATGTGTGGGGGCCTGGTGGAGGGTGCCCCTGACTGGTGGGGGGTGGGGGTGCAGGGAGACAGGAGTGGGGGCCTGGTGGAGGGTGCCCCTGACTGGTGGGGGGTGGGGGTGCAGGGAGACAGGAGTGGGGGCCTGGTGGAGGGTGCCCCACAGTGCTGGGGGTGGGGGTGCTGGGAGACAGGAGTGGGGGCCTGGTGGAGGGTGCCCCTGACTGGTGGGGGGTGGGGGTGCAGGGGGACATGAGTGGGTCATGAGTGGGGGCCTGGTGGAAGGTGCCCTGCACTGCTGGGGGGTGGGGGTGCTGGGAGACATGTGTGGGGGCCTGGTGGAGGGTGCCCTGCACTTCTGGGGGGTGGGGGTGCTGGGAGACATGTGTGGGGGCCTGGTGGAGGGTGCCCCTGACTGGTGGGGGTGGTGGTGCAGGATGACAGGAGTGGGGGCCTGGTGGAGGGTGCCCCACAGTGCTGGGGGGTGGGGGTGCTGGGAGACAGGAGTGGGGGCCTGGTGGAGGGTGCCCCTGACTGGTGAGGGGTGGGGGTGCAGGGGGACATGAGTGGATCATGAGTGGGGGCCTGGTGGAGGGTGCCCTGCACTTCTGGGGGGTGGTGGTGCTGGGAGACATGTGTGGGGGCCTGGTGGAGGGTGCCCTGCACTTCTGGGGGGTGGGGGTGCTGGGAGACATGTGTGGGGGCCTGGTGGAGGGTGCCCTGCACTGCTGGGGGGTGGGGGTGCTGGGAGACATGTGTGGGAGGCCTGGTGGAGGGTGCCCCTGACTGGTGGGGGGTGGGGGTGCAGGGAGACAGGAGTGGGGGCCTGGTGGAGGGTGTCCTGACTGGTGGGGGGTGAGGGTGCAGGGAGACATGCATTGTTGATCAGTAGTGCAAGGTGACATGTGGCTTGGCTGGGGGGCATGCCCATGGTGGATGGGCTGCCTGCGGGACATGAGCAGGGGTGCAGGGTAGTCCCCCGTTGTGTGGGCTGCCTGCAGGGGCCGTGGAGGTTGTAGAGCGAACACCTGGGAGGACCCACACGGCCAATTCACGTATAGTACTCCCCGGAACCCCTGAAATACACGTACCCTGCTGAAATTGCGTGTGAGACTTCCCGCGCACCCCGAAATACACATACCCAGGACATTCGCATGTGAGACTTCCCGCGCACCCCTGAAATACACGTACCCTGCTGAATTCGCTTGTGAAACTTCCCGCACACCCCAGGAATACACGTACCCAGGACATTCGCGTGTGGAACTTCCCGCGCACCCCTGAAATACACGTACCCTGCTGAATTCGCGTGTGAAACTTCCCGCGCACCCCGAAATATACGTACACAGGACACTTGCGTGTGGAACTTCCCGCGCACCCCTGAAATACACGTACCCTGATGGAATCGCGTGTGGAACTTCCCGCGCACCCCTGAAATACACGTACCCTGCTGAATTCGCGTGTGTAACTTCCCGCGCACCCCGAAATACATGTACACAGGACATTTGCGTGTGGAACTTCCCGTGCACCCCTGAAATACACGTACCCAGCTGAAATCGCGTGTGATACTTCCCGCGCACCTCAGTAATACACGTACCCCGCTCGCACGGGGCCAATCGCGTGTGGAACTTCCCGCGCACCCCTGAAATACACGTACCCTGATGGAATCGCGTGTGAAACTTCCCGCGCACCCCTGAAATACACGTACCCTGCTGAATTCGCGTGTGGAACTTCCCGCGCACCCCTGAAATACACGTACCCTGCTGAATTCGCGTGTGAAACTTCCCGCGCACCCCAGTAATACACGAACCCCACTCGAATGGGGTCAATCGCGTGTGGAACTTCCCGCGCACCCCTGAAATACACGTACCCTGATGGAATCGCGTGTGAAACTTCCCGCGCACCCCAGTAATACACGTACCCCGCTCGCACAGGGCCAATCCCGTGTGAAACTTCCCGTGCACCCCAGTAATACACGTACCCAGCTGAAATCACGTGAGAAACTTCCCACGCACCCCAGTGATACACGTACCCCGCTTGCCGTGCTGGTACAGGGTTAGCGCAGCCCTTTGCGCTGGATTGGGGATTTTGATGGCTTTTCCCTGCGCAAAGGGCGTTCTTGGGGCCGTAACTGGCGCTGCTGCAGGGTCGCTGCGCCACTGTGCGCCACGGCTGGTTTTGGTGGCTGGAATCCATGAATACGCTGTGCGCGGAAATGTATTTTAGTGCACGCGGCTGGCGCAGGGATTCGCACGCGCACACTGTGCGCCAGCCGCGTGCGCCACTTGTGCGCTGAATTCTATGAATTACCCCCTAAGAGTCTCGACTTTTGGAGTTTTTCCCTTAACTGTTGTTGTTCCTCCTTGCACTTCACACTTTATCGAATATGGGTACATGTGCTAAATTTGTTTAAAAAAATTGTATGTCGTTTTTAACAGTGCTTTTGTGAAAATTCAAGATTTGTACAATTGACTTTCCTGATTTGTATGATTTTGAAAAGACTATTTACTGCTCTGTATTTATTGGTTTGTAAACACATTTTATTTGAATGCTTTTTTAATGTTTGTAATTACGGGTGCTTAATTTGTGAAAAGTTCCCTGAACTGACCACAATAAATACATAATAATATTAATGATTAGAGGTGAAAAACTCAGAACAGGCCAAGATTCATCGGACTCTTGTCCCATCATGACTTTTTGTCACTTGCCAGAAAATGCAGAACTTCCTTGGGAAAACGTTTTCCCGTTACTTCTTTTTAAAAAATAGTTTTGGCTGTATTGTCAAACTTTAAACAATTTAATATAGACAGTAATAATACAAAAAAATCCAAGTTAACACACATTGCATACATACATGAATAAAATTCATTTAAAACAAACCCTTGAACTCCAATCAAGTTTAAAGAATAAAAACGTACTAAAATGAAATGTATCTATAAATATTTCCTATAGCTACCGCTTCGAAAAATCTAATCGCTGCTATAACTAGGGGCACGTGATCACCACAAAAAACCATCACCCAGGCCTTTTCTTTGGTTGCATACTTAAAGTTGACAACATGTTTTGTCAAATGTAATTGCCTTGGGCCGGCCAAATTCGGACAAGTTGCAATTAAATGCTTTAATGTCTCCATCCCCATTGCACAAAAACGACATAGCTTTGCCTCTGCTGATCGTTTATCTCTCGTCACACTTATCTCACGTGTTATCCAGCCATTGAGGCAAAGTTTTTGAAAATCCCTGTTGATTCCTGGACATAAGAAGCAGGTTAGATGATTCGGTAAGGCGTTCAGCGCTCTGCATTCATAAGCATAATTCTGGAAGATCTTATATTTGTGACAATCTTTGCTTGCCATACACCAGGTGAACCTCCAAAGTTTGAGTTTTGTTTCATCCGGTCTCCACATTAATGTTTCCAGTGATATGCTTGCTGCATTTAACCAGGTGAGACATTTGGCATTCCAACCTGACATCAACCCTGCTTAAGGAACCTTTATTAGAGGTTTTAACTGAGGCAGAATAGAATCTGTTTGCACCAGTATCATTCTCCTAAAAAGAGTGAGGTACTTCGACGTTACCAGTACCGACAGAGAAAGCAGCCCCAAGTCATGACACATCATCTGAATAGGAATACCCCCTGCGAGGCCTAAGACCTTCTTCCAAAATTTACTCTCCAATTTATTCCAGTCGATATTCCTCAAAATGAATTTCCTTTCAACTCCATACGTCATGGTTGGGACCACTTTCTGTTTATAAAATGTGAGCAAAGGTTGGTGGGAGAATCTGCCAAACCTTTTATGTAAAAAAAGCCCCTGAAAAGCTGCTGTGGTTATTTTCAGTCTCAAGTCGTTCCTATAAGGAGTTTCCGCTCAGGTATCGTTTGCCAGGATACCTAAGTATTGATATTCATGGACCCTCGGTAGGGGGATTTATCTACCATCAAAGTCCTTATTTTAGTTTGTTTCACAGATGGAGGTTTAATAGACATAACATTATATTTATTTGTATTCATTTTAAACCCGTTACCTTAGCAATATTATTCTAACATATAAAAATTAGTTTGCAGCACCACAGGGGTCTGGTCTGCAAGGACCAGATCGTCTGCATACAAGAGCCATTGGACAGGTTCTCCCCCTCCCCCCAGCTTTGGAGGGTGTGAGAAACCTGAGGGTGTTCTCGCAGGTAGACCTCGGGAACCCTTATTCAGGTATCACCAGTGGAAGGCTGGCGCTCTCAGATCCCAACCCTGGGGGAGGACAAGCGAGGGAGCATCACCTGGGTAGGGGAACCCAGGGTCATGCTTGGTGGGAGATACCCCAGGTGAGACGCAGTATTAAATACAAGCATGAGGGATGAGGAAGACATGGTCTATCAAGCCTTTATAGGCGGTACCAAATCAACCTCCCTTCAATACAATAAACTTCCACTTCTGAAAGCCAACAACCCTCCCATACATAACCGAACCCCTAGGATCCCAACTTCCATTGCTCCCAAAAAGCATAACTCCCATACTCCTCATCCTTCTTCCCGTCCCTCTGCTTATTATTTTCTGCATTCCCAACCTGACCAGACAAAACACTACGATTCTCACAATCCCCTTTGTTTATTTCATAATTCTGGCTATTTCCGTTTACCCTGCAAACCCTACCAATCCTGTCCCTCTGATTGTCACTTTCTGAGCTTCCAGTGGAAAGTGACCGACAATTACAATTCCCCCAATCCCCATGTTATGTTCTCCATCCCGGTCATTCACGTCCATTTCTCTAACCTTCCCTGTCCCTTCCCCTAGGATACTCTGACATTCCAACCCCCCCCCTCTTATCCGACACTAACACCTTCATACATCCAAGACAGCAGACTAATGTAAAACCTGTCTATTTGACATGTCCCAACCCGGGTATCAGGCAAGGTCAGGCAGTTAACCTGAATCGCACACACATGACGCCCTTTCCCTTCCCCATAGGGACAAAAGGTGGTGGCAGGGAGCACAGGACGAGCAAGGCGAGCATGGCAGACAGCACGACGACGAGACGGCTAAGCAGGCGCAGCAGTTCAAGCGAAGGAGAAAGGCGGCAGGAATCGAGAGAGTGGCAAGGAGAGAAGTGACCTTGCCCTTTTCATCCCAGACCCGCAGAACCTTCGTGGAAGAGAGCTTAAGACTGTGAACAATAGCACAAGTGTCCTGAAGCAGATGTCAACCGTACACAGGGCAAGCCTATGCTGATAAGCAGGAGCGAGGTAAGCTCCCGCGCCCGTGGTACCGGCCTTGACTCCAGAGAAGCCAAAAGCCAAGCGATTCATCACAGTCAGTGAGTCAAGGAGAGAACTGATAAGTACCGGGTCTGAGCCCGACCGAGGGAGATCCAGGGGTGAAGCCACACCCAAGAACTAACAGTCAAGAGCGGTGCGAGCCCGACCGAGGCAGATCCAGGGGTGAAGCCTTACCCAAGAACTGACTATAAATTGAGTGGATAACATTTGAGAAGGGTCAACACCCAGTGAGGAGGGCCCAGGGGTGAAACCATCACCCTATCTGAACTGTGGTTATAAGAATTGAGAAGGGTCAGCGCCTAGAAGTGGGGAACACAGGGGTGAAGCCATACCATACATGAGGAGTGGCCAACAATTGAGAGTTATAAGAATTGAGATGGGTCAGCGCCCAGAGGAGGGGGACCCAGGGGTGAAGCCATCACCCTACATGAACAGTGGCTAACAATTGAGAAAGGTCAGCGCCCAGAAGAGGGGGACCTAGGGGTGAACTAATCACCCAGCGAACATTGGAAACAAACTTTTCATTTGTTAAAGGAACTTTTGTTTTTGTTATTTGAACACGTCAGGCCCCCGAAGGCAAGAGACTTTTAAAGGAAACAAGACTTGGCCATCCACGGTCCTGAGAGATGCCATTGGAGCTGTCGTCTCGTGCTGGATTAGCCCGAGACTGAACTGTGCTCCAAGCCCCCATTTTACCTTGTGTCCAAAACGTGGGGAATGGAGACCCAGGCTACTGCATCCTGACATATTATTTGAGAACTCTTCTTTCTTTTCTTGAGAGCTATCCCACAGCCCCCTTTTGTATTAGGTGTGAGGTTTGGCAATAGGTTTCTTAGTATAGGCCCTTTTTATTTTGACACAACACCACTAGGACTGCCTTATTTTAATTTGATCGTCAACGCTTGCTCCCATCTTAGATTTAGGTTTAGATTAGGCATTTTTCCAACCTGCATACAGCATTCATTGTTCAATAAACACCCTTGAACTGTGATCACTTGTGTCTGTCTTACTTGTTGACCACCATGAGTTTCTCACAAGGGAAAGCCCTCGCCTTTTTCAAATAAACCTCATTGTCAGCTGTATTCAAATTAAACAAAGCCGGGGCCAGAATGCTCACTTGTTTTAATCCTCTAGATGTCGGGACTAATCTAGAGAGTTGACCTTGACTATTTAGTCTGACTTGCATAGAGGTTTCACAGTATAATCCTTTATTATTGTTATTAAAGGTATTGGGCAACCCCACTTTTCCATTTTAGACCAGAGGTTATTGTGGTTGACTGAGTCAAACACTAATTTGAAATCAATGAAAGCAAAAAGTCTGCCATCTCTGTTGGTTCCATTTCTGGAGAAATCGGCATTAGCAACGTGCAAGGTAATGGCCACTGCCTACTCTGCATAACTTGTTGTCTCCGGTTGCTAGGAAATGACTACGGCCGTGCTAATAGGCCGCTGCAGCTTACCAGAAGGCATAAGCCGTGCCCACCGCGACGAAGGCCCACGAGATAAAGGCCCTCACCTGTCTGGACCTCAGTCAGAGCCCCTCTCCCCCTCTGGTATAGGGCCGGAGCCCTCATCATCTCCCACATTGCAGGAGCAGCTGATTGAGCATCGGATTCCCATCTGCCGCTGCAGGAGCAGCTAGACCTGAACGCGAGCCGAGGCACTCAGCGTTCATTACACAAGACCCCTGCAACACCAGCTGAATCCCAGCCCCAGCTGATCCAGGCTGCCAGAAAGAAATCCGCCATCTCTGTTAGTTCAATTTCTGGAGAAATCGCCATTAGCAACGTGCAAGGTAATGGCCGCCGCCTACTCTGCATACCTTGTTGTCTCTGGTTGCTAGGAAACCATTACGGCCGTGCTAATAGGCCGCTGCAGCTGACCGGAAAGCGTAAGCCGTGCGCACCGCGACAAAGGCCCACGAGATAAAGGCCCTCACCAGTCTGGACCTTAGTCAAGCCCCTCTCTCCCTCCGACATAGGGCCAGAGCCCTCCTCGTCTCCCACCCTGCTGGAGCAGCTGATTCGGCATCGGATCTCGTCTGCCGCTGCCGGAGCAGCTAGACCTGAACGCGAGCCGAGGTTATTGTGGTTGACTGAGTCAAACACTAATTTGAAATCAATGAAAGCAAAAAGTCTGCCATCTCTGTTGGTTCCATTTCTGGAGAAATCGCCATTAGCAACGTGCAAGGTAATGGCCACTGCCTACTCTGCATAACTTGTTGTCTCCGGTTGCTAGGAAATGACTACGGCCGTGCTAATAGGCCGCTGCAGCTTACCAGAAGGCATAAGCCGTGCCCACCGCGACGAAGGTCCACGAGATAAAGGCCCTCACCTGTCTGGACCTCAGTCAGAGCCCCTCTCCCCCTCTGGCATAGGGCCGGAGCCCTCATCATCTCCCACATTGCAGGAGCAGCTGATTGAGCATCGGATTCCCATCTGCCGCTGCAGGAGCAGCTAGACCTGAACGCGAGCCGAGGCACTCAGCGTTCATCACACAAGACCCCTGCAACACCAGCTGAATCCCAGCCCCAGCTGATCCAGGCTGCCAGAAAGAAATCCGCCATCTCTGTTAGTTCAATTTCTGGAGAAAATCGCCATTAGCAACGTGCAAGGTAATGGCCGCCGCCTACTCTGCATACCTTGTTGTCTCTGGTTGCTAGGAAACCATTACGGCCGTACTTATAGGCCGCTGCAGCTGACCGGAAAGCGTAAGCCGTGCGCACCGCGACAAAGGCCCACGAGATAAAGGCCCTCACCAG
Source organism: Ambystoma mexicanum (assembly GCF_040938575.1). Lineage (NCBI taxonomy): Eukaryota > Metazoa > Chordata > Amphibia > Caudata > Ambystomatidae > Ambystoma > Ambystoma mexicanum. The sequence goes on from NC_090929.1 coordinate 411,947,925, forward strand.
TCTGGACCTTAGTCAAGCCCCTCTCTCCCTCTGACATAGGGCCAGAGCCCTCCTCGTCTCCCACCCTGCTGGAGCAGCTGATTCGGCATCGGATCTCGTCTGCCGCTGCAGGAGCAGCTAGACCTGAACGCGAGCCGAGGCGCACAGCGTTCATCACACAATAGCCCCGCAACACCAGCTGAATCCCAGCCCTAGCTGATCTGGAGAAATCGCCATTAGCAACGTGAAAGGTAATGTCCGCCGCCTACTTTGTATACCTTGTTATCTACGGTTCTTAGGCAATCACTACAGCTGTGCTAATATGCCGCTGCAGCTTACCGGAAGGCGTAAGCCGTGCCCACCGTGATGAAGGCTCCCAAGATAAAGGCCCTCACCTGTCTGTACCTTAGTCAGAGTCCCTCTCCCCCTCCGACATAGGGCCATAGCCTTCCTCGTCTCCCATGCTGCAGGAGCAGCTGATTGAGCATCAGATCCCTTCTGCCGCTGCAAGAGCAGCTAGACTTGAATATGAGCAGAGGCGCTCAGCGTTCATCACACAAGAGCCCCGCAACACCAGCTGAATCCCAGCCCCAGCTGATCCTGGCTGCCAGAAAGAAGTCCGCCATCTCCGCTGGTTACATTTCTGGAGAAATCGCCAATAGCAACGTGCAAGGTAATGGCCGCCTCCTACTCTGCATACCTTGTTGTCTCTGGTTGCTAGGCAACCACTACGGCTGTGCTAATAGGCTGCTGCAGCTTACCGAAGGCGTAAGCCGTGCCCACTGCGATGAAGGCCCACAAGATAAAGGCCCTCAACCAGGCCCGGCTCCAGCAGGGAGGTCAGGGGAGCCATGCCCCCCCCAAGGCCACCCTCTGGCCCCCCTAGAAAGGGGAGAATGCCTGTGGTGGCAAACACCACTGGAACCCGAGGGAGTAGGGGCCCTGGGGGGTAGATGTCACTCTACACATGCAGCAGCAACCAGGGTCAGACTGGGGCATAACATTGTCTCGGGCACCAACGATAAAATGTGATCCAAATTGTGCATTTAAAAGAAAATGTATTCAGCAACACTGGTGAAAACTACTAGCTGCATAGTGAAGTAATTCAGCAAACTGGCCCACATTGGCCAAAAAACGGGCCCACTTTGACCCAAAAAATTGGTCCACGCAAGTATTTTGCTATTTTGGTTCGGCCATGGGCCTATTGCCCTGTAGGCCAGTCCGAGCCTGGCAGCAACCTCAGAGACATCATTCTGAGAGGCTGAACTGCAGGCGGCCCGGCCAGGATTTTGCATGCCCTAGCCCTTGATTTATGCCCCACAACCATGAAAGATGGAGGGCCATTCACATCTTTAAGTGGGGTAGCACACTTAATCAAGCAGGCTGCCTACTACTATTTTCTCAAAACTAAAATCACAATTTTAGTTTCTGTAATTTAAAGTACGTTTCTCAAGTATTCCTTGGGAGTGATCTCCATCCCAGTAGTGATACCGAAAGAACCAAGAGACAAGTATTCCTCTGGAGTGATCTCCTTCGTCACAGTGGTGACATAAAACATCATAAATCTCAAGAGTGACTCAGGAGTGAACTCCCACTCCCTCACCACAGTGGGGAACTCAACACATGTGAAAGGTACCAAAAGGATCAAGAACTCGCAGGGAGTAATCTCCCCAATAGTCAAGATATAAAAAGTCCTGACAAAGTGCCAGCAATAAGAAGCAGAGTTGATAAAGTCTTAACTCTGTTGTTCATCAATTATTGGGAGTAGGTAAATAGACTTCTAAAGATTTGTACACAGAATCAAGGAACAGTCTCAAAGGCCAGATAGACCAGGAAAAGGGAGTCATTTTCCTGGACTAGGTATATTTGGTAAATCAGACCTTGATATAAGAGACTGCGGTTAAGTCAACCTAAGTTCATTGAAGCATTTTCTTCTTGGTTTATTTGTTAGTGTCAGGGATAGAGTAGGTGGTTTGGACAGAGGACCATATATTGGTTTCTTTTGACTTACATTGTGACGAGCACCCATGTTATTTTGGGTTGAGGTAGGGAAAACCCCTCTTGAAATAGGGAGAGACAGGTTCTTTTCTTTATTTGAATACAAGTCTATAGCCAAAATGATACTACCTTGTCCATCTCCGTACTCCATCATGCCGATACCCTTATGGCAGTACCTGGCAAATGTCTATCCTTGCCTAATCAAACCCCAAAGCTGTTGGCTTCACCAATGCATGTTGTCTTCAGTGTGTCTCCCTAAGTTAATGTGTATATGCCCAGATGTGGGTGCCTTGCTTGCTACACCTCAGAAATCAAGCTGCACCTCACTGAGTTGGTCAAACAAGGTCCTGCATGAAAATGATAAGGCTAGCATGGCAAGTATGGACCAGTTTCAGATCTTCTCATGATTACTTTTCAGTGGGAGTCTTACCTAAATAGAATGTATCTTTGTGTGGAAGCCTAGTCTACTCTGCCGGAATGTTCCATGATTCAAATGACTTGATAATCTCATACTGTTTAAGTAACTAAAGAGTTTACATTAAAACAGAATACATCATGTGTATTGTGGGTCTTGGTCTCCGAAGAAGAAGCTGATAGGAATTACATGAGCCAGAGCTAACCCGACTCGCTGCTGAAGCAGGAAGAATCCAGCAGTGGTGTGGCCTCTCGGACGTGGATTGTGTGGTCCATAAAACACATCGAGACCACTCCAATAAAAGCTCAGCAGAGCCACACAGACCAAAGAGGAGGAAAGCAGGAAGACACGCTGAACACGTGCTGAACCGACAGTGACTCGAGACCCTGCGAAGAACCGGTTGCGCTCCCCAGTCAAGATACAGTTAACAGGAGTTGCGAGAAAGCTGGGTGGAGTCCAGGAAGCCCGAAGAGTCAAGTATTCTTCGGGAGTTATCTCTCTCATTACAGTAATGATACCCAAAGAACCAAGAGTCAAGTATTCCTTGGGAGTGATCTCCATCCCAGTAGTTATACCGAAAGAACCAAGAGACAAGTATTCCTCTGGAGTGATCTCCTTCGTCACAGTGGTGACATAAGACATCATAAATCTCAAGAGTGACTCAGGAGTGAACTCCCACTCCCTCACCACAGGGGGGTACTCAACACATGTGAAAGGTACCAAAAGGATCAAGAACTCGTAGGGAATAATCTCCCCAATAGTCAAGATATAAAAAGTCCTGACAAAGTGCCAGCAATAAGAAGCAGAGTTGATAAAGTCTTACCTCTGTTGTTCATCAATTATTTGGAGTAGGTAAATAGACTTCTAAAGACTTGTACACAGAATCAAGGAACAGTCTCAAAGGCCAGATAGACCAGGAAAAGGGATTCATTTTCCTGGTCTAGGTATATTTGGTAAATCATACCTTGATATAAGAGATTGCGGTTAAGTCAACCTAAGTTCATTGAACCCCTTTCTTCTTGGTTTATTTGTTAGTGTCGGGGATAGAGTAGGTGGTTTGGACAGAGGACCGTATATTGTTTTCTTTTGACTTACATTGTGACGAGCACCCACGTTATTTTGTGTTTGAGGTAGGGAAAACCCCTCTTGAAATAGGGAGAGACAGGTTCTTTTCTTTATTTGAATACAAGTCTATAGCTAAAATGATACCACCTTGTCCATCTCTGTACTCCATCACGCCACATACCCTTATGGCAGTGCCTGGCAAATGCCTATCCTTGCCTAATCAAACCCCAAAGCTGTTGGCTTCACCAATGCATGTTGTCTTCAGTGTGTCTCCCTAAGTGAACGTGTATATGCCCAGATGTGGGTGCCTTGCTTGCTACGCCTCGGAAATCAAGCTGCACCTCACTGAGTTGGTCCAACAAGGCCCTGCATGAAAATGATAAGGCTAGCATGGCAAGTATGGACCAGTTTCAGATCTTCTCATGGTTACTTTTCAGTGGGGGTATTACCTAAATAGAATGTATCTTTGTGTGGAAGCCTAGTCTACTCTGCCGGAATGTTCCATGATTCAAACTGACTTGATAATCTCATACTGTTTTAGTAACTAAAGAGTTTGCATTCAAACTGAATACATCATGTGTATTGTGGGTCTTGTTTGGAAAGTATGATGTAAATCCTGGGTGCTGGGTGTTTAGGCAGTGCCGGAAATGAAACATGAACACCTGTAAAATAAAATGAGAGAAGACCGTTTCCTATAATGTTGCTGGAAACGTGTAAAAGGTGTACATCTTTTAAAACTAAAAAGCAGTATTTAAATATTTCCTAAAGGGTGCAATCAGAGGTGGATTTAACATTCGGGTAACGAACAAATGTCCATGCCCCCCTGCTTTGCCTTTCTCCCCTCAAATACAAACAGCCAGACCCTCCCAGTGAGGTGTTATCTTTTTAACATGTCTCAGAGGCAGATTATTTACAACAGGAAGTGATTAGAGATGACAAAAGGTAACAGGCAGTGGCCATTGCTGTGGTAGTTGTTTCTTAGAATTATATAGGGTTTTAACAAGCTATTTAAGTGTGATTGTTGGGTGATTAGAAACTAAGGGGATACAGAGCAAGCTGTGTGAAACAAAGACCTTTTCATGCATTTCAATTCATTGTGTCTTTATGAGATGCTTTGTATATTCTCATTAATTTCTATGCTGCACTCTTGTAGGCTTCCATTCAGGATAGAGAAAATAAAGCTACAATCATAGGGGGTAATTTTCCAAGTCAAGCGGAGTGAAAGAAATGGTGCTCAATGCATTTATTGACTCTTTTTATGAGCTGCAGGATTTTGTATGATTTGGCAGGCAAAGTTGGAGAGCAGATGCGAGTTAACAAGGTCCCCCTACCAGATCCGATTGGCTTTCCACCCACCAGCATGTATTTTTATGTTGGCGGAAAACCAATGGATTCCTATGGGATCTGCCTGACATTTACAAATGGTAAAAGCAGGCAAATTCCAAAGGAATTCATTGTGGATGACTCCCACAATCGTTAATTGCGGAAGTGATTTACACCTTTCCAGACCCATGGTGGAAAGGTGAAGAGCAAAGTCGATTTTCACCTGTGTTTTACTCTTTACTTTTCCAGAACTTGGTGGAAACATTAACATTAATGAATGGTCCCTTTTGAAAAAAGTGGAAACAGGAGTGGTCCCTTCCTGTGCAATTTAAGATTCAAAACAAAATTATTTTCATCTTTTCGTTTGTATAATGATGAATACATTGTCAGGTTGATTTATCAAGTGACTTGTGCATGTTTAAAGTAATCTGTATCAAATGGAGTATTATTTTAGGTATTCAAAATCAAACTTCAACACATATTTGTACCAACTTGAGCTTGGAAGATGTGTGGTTAAGAATGTAAATTTCAGGCTAGGCACAGATTCTGGCTTTACCATTTAACCAAAGTGTGTGATCCTGGACAAATTATTTAATTTTACTATGCCTTGCCTGCTAAAAATAGGTGGCCCTAGAAGTGATTCAGTTCACATTCCACATACCTTCCAGAGTAGGAACTCAACAAAACCCTCCCATGCCTGCCACCATGGCCAGTTCAAAAAAACTGCTCACCAAAGACAGAATTCTCCCCCTCCTAGAAGCATCAGCATTAGCATTGCCACTCTCCAACAACCCCACAGAACTAGTCGAGCTCTACAACGCCACTCTCAAAGAATCTGTAGACGCCATTGCCCCACTAGAGAAAAAAAGAGCACATAGTATCAAACAAGCCAACTCCTGGTATAATCAAGACCTACTTGATCTGAAAGCTCTCAAAAGGTAATCCCTAAAAAAATGGCAATCATGCCCATCTGCTTCCACACGTGACTCCTACCCCACAATTGCCAAACAATATAAAAACACCATTGCTGCAGCAAAAGCCGCTGCCTATAACATCAGAATTGACAAAGCAAAATTCCAATCAAGGAATTGTTTCCCATCTTCAATTAACTGACCGTGCCCCCCACATCTACACATCAAACCGTAAAGGACGCAAAATGGTGTAACGACATCCAACACGCAATGCTAGATAAAATTAACCTAGTCCAGGATAAAATTAAGGCTAATTTCAACAACTTGCCCAAGAGTGCACCCCAATACTCACTGGCCCTGAGCCAGACCCAACTACCCCTCCTGACGTAAAACCACCGATACCTTTTGCTTTCAGAGAAGTAACTATACCTGAGGTCTTACTAATCATAAAACACATAAAACCCTTGCTGTGTAAAGGTGACATTTGTCCAGCAAGCATAATTAAAGACTGTGCAGTAACATTAGCTCCCTTCATTACAGCCTTTATTAATGCTTCGTTCACCTCTGGCACGGTACCCTCCTCCCTTAAGGAAGCATGGGTCCAGCCTCTGCTAAAAAAAACTACATTGGACCCAGACTCCCCTAACAACTATCGGCCTATCACCACTGTGCCATTCCTGCTGAAAATTCTGAACAAGGCTGCGTATCTACAGATCCAGTCCTACCTGGAAATGCACAACATCTTGGGAAAAAGGCAATCTGGTTTTCGTCCTCGGCATGGCACAGAGTTAGCCCTGCTAGACCTAAAAAAACAGCTACTAGAAAACATGAACCAAGGCAAGTCTGCCCTCCTTATGCTCCTCGACCTGTCGGCAGCGTTCGACTTGGTTGACCACAAGATCCTAGAAAAACACCTCACAGACTGCGCCCACTTCTCCCAAGAACCCTCCACCTGGATAACATCCTTTCTGGAGGGCCGAGCCATGAGGGTCTTCTTAGACCAGGAACCAGCCGCTCCATCCCCTATTGGTTGTGGGGTGCCACAAGACACGTGCACTTCCCCTACCCTCTATAACCTCTTCAGCTTACCTTTATTCAATGACCTAGAAGAATTAGGCATAACGTTCACCAATTATGCCGATGATATACAAATTCTTCTCCCACTATCCGGCGACTATGAGCAAGACCTCAAAACCCTACAGCATACATATGCAATCATCCAGGCCTGGATGGCAGCCAACGGCCATTGTCTCAATGGGAACAAAATGGAAATCCTACTGGTAGGCCCCAAGGAGACCCTGAAAAAACTAGACAGTAAATACTGCAACTTCCAAATTGAGAACACTGTAATCACAGTCTCGGCCGCAGTAAAAACACAGGGAGTTTTCTTGGATTCCACCCTGTCCATGGAGAGACAAGTTAGTTATATCTCATCATCAGCAGCACTCACAACTAAAACTATCAGTGCTGTCAAACCTCACCTCTCTTCCAGAAACTGCCTCAATATTGCCAGAGTTACCATAGGTGCAAAATTCGATTACTGTAATGTCCTCCTTCTAGGTACGTCCTCCAAAAACATTAACAGACTACAAATAGCGCAAAACAACGCCCTAAGAGCCGCTCTCAGCATCCCCAAGAGAGAGCATATCTCTCAGGCAAGAAAAGACGCCCACTGGCTCCCGATCAAAGAGCGCATACTGTTCAAGGCACTCACAATCACTCACAGATGTCTATCTCAGTCGGCACCCCACTATCTAGTTGAACGAATACATCAAGCACAAACCTTCAGGCCTAAACGTGACCTATACTCACTCCAACTCACAATCCCTGCCTTTAACAGAGCCAAAGCTGGAGGGTCCAGTTTTGAAGTGCTAGCACCAAAATCCTTGAACTCACTACCACTAAAACGTAGAAAATAAACTTCTCTCATGGCTTTCAGAGAGGCACTGAAAACCAAACTTTTCAAGTAGACCACACCCTCTCAGCTTTTCCCCTGTAACCATTTAACAAGCATATTGTCTGAGCTTTAACTATGTTAACCTGTAACTAAGAATTGCACCTATGTAACCTGCACTTAAGAGAATATTCTGTAACAGCGCCACGATTCCTGAGGGCAGTTGTGCGCTTTATAAATGGAAATATAAATAAATAAATTATAAGCTATTCCAAAAAGTCTTCCTCAAGGTTTAACAGATGGGCAGCAGAGGCATTATGACCCACCAAGAACACACATCCACATCTTTCTTTGAAAATATCAGGCCACATTTATTGAACAAAATTGTGTAATTCAATAACAAATCAATGTAAACACATCAAACAAAAAGTAATCATGGACAATTGCATATTATAAACAGTATTTATATAGTATGTACCAGGCAATGATGTACAGGGGCATGGCAGGTGGGCAAGGCAGTCTCCTCCTTGCCACACCCCACCAGGAGCAATACCAAGAGGTTGGAAACACCTCAACCTGCACCGCCTGCCCCCTAATGCAGCTGTCCCAGCCCTAGCATTCTATCCTACATGCTAGCAATCCCTCGCATCCGCAACTTAATTAAAATGTGCTGCAAACATGCAACAACATATAACATTTTATGTTTAAAATGTAAATTGTAAGAAACAAAATCTCCTATTCCTTTCTTCAGTATTCTGGAGGGGGAGGGTCAATCTTTCACAACAAGATGGAGGGAGCACAAGCACCTCCTCCTGGGTCTGCTGGGTGTAGCCACAGTGTTCAGAAAAGTATTGTTGGGCGAACACCATCTCAGATGGTACAAAGACTGGGGGCCTCGCTGCTCAGCCCTCTCAGAGGAGCAGGAGGAGGAGGAGGAGGAGGAGGACGAGGCATCACCCTCGATTTTCCCCAGCCAGACCAAGAAAGGCATGCTGGGGCTGGTGGGAGTAGGGGGGAGGTAAGGTAAATGGGAATGGTGGTTAGAGGAGCTGAAGGAAGGTGACTTGGGGGTGAAAGGTGAAGGAGGATTGGATATAATAGAAAGGGGACAGCAGATGTGAAGGAAAGATAGTTAGCTTGATGTTGCAACACTATTTTCCTTGCTGCTCTTTTGCCCTGTACTGTTTTTTATAAAGGGGTGTAAATGTATTTTTCCAGATTTGGGAATGCATTTCTTGGATCACAGATGTGGGAAATCTGTTTCAACGTCAGCACTTTATTTAGGGTACTCCTAGACCCACACCCAATGGAATTTGGACCGGCCTGGTCACAAACCTGGCCCACCCAGTTGAAAATTCCTGGAGTCAGGCCTGGTTAGGATGAGGTTTGGATGTCTGTGGGACCAGGGTTTTACCTAAAACTAAAACCGTTGTTCCTGCTTTCAAATAAGCAAAAGGTGCCAGGATGGGTTAAACTACAAAGTGTCCTGGTAGTTAGTATACTAAGGTTATGGGCATTGCCCTAAATCTGAAGTTTCCCCCCTGTCCACGAGGAATGATACCTAGTAGGCTTCTCAAAGGGAGAGCCTGGGGGATTGCACAAGCACCCCCCCACCCCACAGGGTTATTTGGGTGCTGCACCCTAGGCAGTGATCGTAGCTTTGGGGATAGAGTGTCCCACATTATAAATGGGGCGGTGGAAGGTTTGGGTACAAGCGTCAGTTGAAAGCATTCCCGAACTTCCCCCGTCCAGCGCGTGTGGCCGTGGGCCTTTGTCGTGCGGCAGCAAGACAGGCGGCGGGTCTAGTGGGGGGTAGGCGGGTGGAGGTGAAGCAGCTTGGTTCTTATCGGTGGTGTCAGTTTGGGGGGTGTAGATTGAGCTGTCTGGAGCGGGGGCGCATGGAGGTGGGTCTCACAAGGGAGGTGCAAGGGGTCAGCTTTGATCACTGGTCAGCGCCTGGCTGTCATGGCCCGCTGGGGAAGTGCATCGGGAGCCGGGCCTAAAGCGTGAGGTTGGCAATGTGGATTCAGGGTGTGGGGAGGCTCTGCCCTCTGGGAATTTCGGTGGGGCTCTGGGAGATCGGGAGACCTGGACACAGGATGGCAGGATCCGTAAATAGTGCCCTTACCATTCTTCCTGCGTTGTTGCGGCCATCACGTGGGATTCATGAAACGGGCGGCGAGATGGGTGGCGGGTCACATGTGGCACGTCTTTGGGGGTGCATGTGCCTGTAGTGAGCGCGGGGCGCTGTTGCGAGTGGCTTCAGGCACGGCTCTTGCAGTGGTTATTGCCTGCACATCCTCAGCTGGGAAAGGGTCAGGTAGGGATAAAGAAGGTATGAGGGGACTCAGGAAGTAGGGGGATATGCCCAGATGAGCAGGTAGGGGGTGAGGTCCACGGACGAAGTGGCGGAAGGAAGGGGCGGACAGTGGGCGAGTCGATGACCAATGGAGTGGGGACAAGAGGTAGGGTCTGGGTGCAGAAAGAGAAGAGCAGCGGGGGGCAGCAGCAGCAGGACCTGGAGGTGGTAAGGAGAGGGCAGGGGAGGAGGTTCCTGAGGAAAAGCTCAGGTGGAAGAGGCCAGACACTCTCCCCATTAATGAGCCACAGCAGGGGTCGGACTGGGACGGTTCCCACAGTTGATGGCAGGAGAAAACAGAGGTGGCCTGGATGGCCCCTCTTGAGAGAAGGACCAAGAGCATCAAGGTGGATACCCCAAGCTGGCAGGGCGAAGACCAACCTGGACCAAGCGGGTTAAAAGAACAAGAATGGTAAATTGCATTGGAGACGGATGGGGGTGAGGAGGAAGAGGGGCAAGGGGAGTGGGGGGATGCAGAGAGCATAGAGGAAGGTGAAGTGGTGGAAAGGGATGAAGGGGTGAGTGAAGTCAGAGGGATGACAGATGTGAGGGAGAGATGGGGCAGAGGTGTGTACGGTGATCAAGCTAGCAGGCAGAGTAGGTCTGCGATATGATGTGTTCCTGCAGAAGGAGTCGGGAAAGAAGGGAGGAGTGGAGGTGGTACTGCCGGAATAGTGCAAAGGGACGATGCAGAGTGAGCGCTAAGAGGTAAGAAAGAGAATGATCAGCAGCATGGGTGAGGGTTGGGGAAAGGTGGGGGTCGCAATGAAGTGTGGGAATGAACGAGGGGGGTAGGCGAAGGTTGTGTTGGAGGCACAGGGGCATTGGTGTGTGCGGGCATGCTTAGCAGGAATACAATGGACGTCCTGCCTGACTGGTCCCCAGAGAACCCGGGTAAGGCATCAGAGGTGGAAGTGGCAAAGGGGACGGTAAGAGCGAAGAGAGGTTTAAGGGGTTACCATATATGGGCATAATAAAACCTCTAGGGGTGCACTTGATGGCGGCTACTAAGGAAAAGATATGGTGTGGTGAGTTTATGAACATGTTTAAGCTGCTTCATAAGGTAGTGAGGTCCAAGGAGGAGGAAAAGGAGATGGCCGCGAGGCCTATGGTCCCAGTAACAATAGAGAATTGGATGTTGGCTTTTCTCATATATGCCAGCATTTATTGTGAGAAGTTCCTTGAGCGGTGTGCAGCGCTATTCAAATACATGGACGTTATTAGAGAGGCATTTGTGATTTTGGGGGTTTTTGCATGAATAAGGTACGACAAGGAATTTAGCGCCAGGATGGGTGAGGACCAGAGTGCGGTGTGGGGAGAGATAGACATGGATCTGTGGCTGCAATGTACGGTGCTTACTCTCCTGGCACCAATGTTGCATACGGCAATCAGCCTGCCCATGCCGTACCAGCCCTTTCATGGTCGCAGGAGGCAGAGGGCAGCCATCCACAGTTTGCTGGGCGTTCAACAAAGAGGCATGCTTCAGGGCGGTTTGTAATTTTAAGCATGACTGCAGTAGGTGCGTGGGATAGCACCCTGTCACTCAATGTTTCGCAACAGGAGACGGGGGGGAGATGGGGGCACAGGGAGAGGGATTGTGGGGAAGGGTTATACTCCAGTTCAGCTGGAAAAGATGGAGGAATGGCTGAGTTTTTACCCAGACAGGACAGCTGCTAAGATTCTGGGGGTGAGGTTTAAGGATGAGTTCAGGTTGGGGTATCAAGGGCCGAGGGTGTGGCCTTGGGTGGAGAATATGAGGTCTGCAAAGGAGCGGCCAGACATAGTGGAGAAGAAGCTGATGAAAGAGATGGCAGAAGGTAGAGTGGTAGGCCCCCATCACAGAGTTGGAGGGTGATTTGGTGCTGCCTCTGTTGGGGGTAGTGCCCAGGAAGGTGGAGGGCGATTTCGGGCTGATCCATCACTTGTCATGGGTGGAGAGAATGCCAGTGAATGATTTTATGGCGGAAGAGGATTGTGCAGTGTTTTATGCAAGTGTAGATCAGGCAGTTGAGTTGTGCAGGAGCGTGGACGCTGAGCATTTATGGCCAAGCGCGACATTAAATCTCATTCTGGTTTTTGCCAAAACATCCAGGCAAGACAAGCACACCATTTCATAGGGTGGGAGAATAAAGTCACTACTGCACAAACCCTATGGCAAAATAGCAACTTGACTGAAATTGGGAGGTCTGAGCAATGGCCCAAATGGATGAGGGCTGGGGTTCTGAGAGTGGGGGATATTCTCATGGATGGGAAACTGGCCTCATTTGACGTTTTGCAACTACAATTCCAGATCCCGAGTACAGAACATTATCACTACATGTGATTGGCTCATGCACTGAAGGCCCACATACCCACAGATGCAAATGTTCCGGAATACACTCCTATTGAACGTAATATGTTACCAGCATACATCTCCACTAAATGCACTTCCATCTTATATAATGCCATAACGTCCTTTGCCACCCCCGAACTGACCAATTTGATAGCGAAGTGGGAGGTGAACGTGGGTGAAATAGAACCGGAGGACTGGATACAGGTTCTCATGCACCCCCGGGAAATCACCATTTCCTCAAGGCTTCGCCTGGTGCAGCTGAAAATACTGCACCGGGTATACTACCCTAGGACACGCTTATACGGCTGGAAACGGGCCTTAAACCCAAACTGTCTTCGATGTGGGGAGGGAGAGGGAACCTTCATACATATCCTATGGCCATGTCCTCGGATACAAACCTTCTGGGATGCATGCTGCGGCGAGCTTTCCAAAGTCCTGGCCCGTGCGATACCAATGGTCCCTAGGGCCTTACTCCTGGAAGTACCCTATGAAAAAAGGCTAACAAATGGGAGAGATTGCTCCTCCACACGGCGGCAGGGCTAATCAAGCGTAACATAGCGCAGAAATGGGGAGCCCCTGAAACTCCAACACTTGACCAATGGAAGGCGGACATGGACACATGCACCATGATGGAGCATAGGATCTATGCAGCAAGGGGATGTCCCAACAAAGCCTCGAAAATATGGGATAGGTGGGAAGAAGCGGGGACCTAAGACTCCTTCTCACATGCTGTATGAGTACGACCAATACACTAATGTACTCATGTAAAAATCCTCTTGATGATTGACAATATGTGTACCACCTCTTGATTATGGATGAACATGATAGTCTTTAAGTTGGTTTTGTTTTTGTGATTGTTATATTAAAACAATAAAAAATGTTTTATTAAAAAAAAAAAAACATCCAGGCAATTTTTGGTTGCTTGGGATGGAGTTTGAGGACCAGTTGTTTGTGGACAAGGCACTACCCATGGGGTGTGCTGTGTCGTATGCGTTGTTTGAGCAATTCAGTTATTTCCTTCAATGGTGTTTCACTAACAGGTAGGGGTTTTGCAGTGTTGCATTGCCTGAATGATTTCTGGTTCATCAGTTGGGGAGGGAGGAATAAAGGGGAGTGCAAGAAGATTTTGAAGGTTTTTCAAGGGTTAATGGGGTGATTGGGCATTCCTGTGGTGGAGGAAAAGACGGAAGGACCGTCATTGGTGCTCACATTCTTGGGGATAGAGTTGGATTCAGTAGCAATGACGTCCCGCTTGCCCAGAGATAAGGTGAGCATTTTGGTAGCGATGATGGAAAAAGCGGTTGGGGCAAGAAAGAGGACTTTGTCGGACATGCCGAAGTTACTGGGTCATTTGAATTTTGCACGTAGGGTCGTGCCCCCGGGGCATACGTTCTGCGGGAACAGGGTGCATCCCTTATCAGGGGTCAAAAACCGCACCACAGAATATGGGTGTCGGGCACTCTCATGGAGGATTTTAAGGTGTGGATACATTTCTTGGAGGAGTATAACAGAGTGTCAATGTGGGTGCTTGGGGACCCGGGGTCTTGGAAAGTGCAGATCTTTTCTGACTTGTCAGGAGCAGGAGGATTTGAATTTTACTGGTGGGGGAGATGGTGTGCAGACGAGTGACCCCTTGACTGGAGGAAAGGGTGTAGGTCGGAGCATTGCATTTCTATAGTTCTTTCCACTGGTGGCAGCTTTGTCTTTGTGGGGCAGGGAGCTGGAAAACAGGAAAGTGAACTTCAATGTGGACAATACTGCAGTGGTGATGTGGTAAACAAGCAGTCAGCCAAGGACCAGAGCGTGTCCAGATTATTGAGGGAGTTTGTGCTGTGGTGACTCTTTTTGAAAATTGTGTTTAAAGCGAGGCATGTTCCCGGTTAAGGATAACGGAATAGCCGATGCATTGCCTCGTTTTCATTGGTAGAGATTCCGCGGGTTGGCACTGGACGCAGACCAGGAGGGACATCATACCTTAGAGGAATTATGGCAGCTAGGAGATTGAGAGCACTGCATTTACTGGAGGAATCGGTGGCTGCAAGTCCCAGGGTGGCCTACAGAAGAGCGTGGCTGGAATTTATTTACGGGGGCACGCAGTTGGAGGGGCAGAAAGGATGCTGAAGAGCGATGAAGAGAATATGCAGTGAATTTTACAATGAACTAGCAAAAAGTACCTGTACTCCAAACAAGTTCTGTAGACAGACATGATAACACTCTCATACATTTTTGAAAATCAATGATCCTGTAGGTTGCTGTACAGAGTCGCTTATCGCTTGAACTGACTAACTGCACTGAGAATGGGCACGTGTGGCTGGCTGACATACCACAGAGAAGACGTGGCAGGCAGGCGAGAGTTGGCGTACTGCAGCATACTAAGACCTTCTGTGTGCTCTCCCCAAGTGTCGCCTCACCCTGGTGCAAATATCTCAGACAGGGTGCTGTGAGAAACCTAAGGGTATTCTCACTCCTATTCCTCATGGGTCATCTGCTCAGGTGGCCAGGGAAAGGCCATCGCTTTTGGATCCTGACCCTGGGGCTGGACAAGCGAGGGAGGATCACCTGGGTGGAGTGTCTTTGGGGACTGGGAGTGGGATGCTCTTGGGAGAGACATGGTATCCCCCTTTTCCTACTAATGACCAATCCAACCCTTCCCCGCCTTCATGGGTTAACTCCCCTGACTTCCACATGTAGACCCACTAAGAGTATTGGGACGAAGAAGAGGCCACTGGGAGTAATGAAGACTATTTTTTTTTCCACTCTGGTACTGGGATGTGAAAGAGGCCTGCTGGGAGTAGTAGATTATCTAGATGACAGAGACATTGAAAAATTCTGAGCCCCAAAAGATCAGGTGGGAAGAAGGGGGAGAAATCTGTTATACAACCTTGAAACTGGCCTTATGCCAGATCCCGGTTTTAGGTGTAGTTGACTTTTCTAAAGAATGTATTCTTCATACTGATGCTTCCTTAATGGGACTAGGAGCTGTTTTGTCACACAATGATGATGGGTTCGAACATCCCATTTTATACATCAGCAGAAAGCTCTTCCCCCAGAGAGAAAAATGATTCAGTCATTGAGCTAGTGGCATTGGTCAATTAATAGGCCATACTTCACCTGAAGTATTATATCTTAGGCCACAGGTTTCGGCTAGTGACAGATCTCTCCCCTCTAGTTTGGATTAGTCAAAGAAAAGAATCCAACCCTCGAGTAATGCTGTGGTTCTTGGACCTCCAACCGCATTGATTCACAGTGGAACATCGGAAAGGCCGAGAGCAAGGTAATGTGGACTTCCTCTCCTGGTTTCCATGTCAAGCACCACAGTCCAATCCACAATCAGAAAGGGTATGTGAGAAACCTGAGGCTATACTCACTCCTATACCCCATGCTCAGGTGGCCAGGGAAAGGCCATCGCTTTTGGACCCTGACCCTGGGGCTAGACAAGTGAGGGAGGATCACCTGGGTGGAGTGTCTTTGGGGACTGGGAGTGGGATGCTCTTGGGAGAGACATGGTATCCCCCTTTTCCTACTAATGGCCAATGCAACCCTTCCCCGCCTTCATGGGTTAACTCCCCTGACTTCCACATATAGACCCACTAAGAGTATTGGGACGAAGAAGAGGCCACTGGGAGTAATGAAGACTATTTTTTTTCCACTATGGTACTGGGATATGAAAGAGGCCTGCTGAGAGTAGTAGAGGTCAGGCATGTCCCCTTAATGATGGTCAGGCAGGGCTAATTGTTAAAGGGCTGCAGGTGTATAAAAAGCCCAATCCAATGATGACAAAGGGAGAAGCAGTGGCAGGAGAAGAAGTGGCAAGAGAAGCTTTGGCAGGTATGGTGGAGCAGCAGCAGACAGGCCAGGAGAAGCAGCGGGGAGCTGTACATGTGGAGCACACCAATGGTTCATGGGAGAGCAGCCCAGGAGCTGCAGCTCTATGGAACCGAGAGAATGCTGAAAGGGGAGCCGTGCAGGAAGGCTGTCCCTTTTTCTGGTGTTCAATGTGCTCATTCTCCTGGGGTCAGAAGCCGACCCAGGAGTGCCTGAGGGGCAGGAGGTGAAGCCCTAAGGCAGAGAACAGAAGGCCAAGAGATTGGCAGAGCGGGAGCCAGCAAAGAAAAGACTGGTGAGTTACTATGAAAGCAGAAACTCGGTATGCAAGTGTTTTTTCTTACACAAAGGTTATTTGTATCAGAGTGGTCATGAATGATAGAACACATTTTCGAATTGCCACTTACCATTGAACAATTGAGCTCATTAACCATAAAACAATTGAGCATACTTTGTAACAGAGTGGTCCCGTGTAAATGAAAGCACGTTTCTGAGTGATGGGCACGTTTTATAAAGACAATTTACAAAGGTATATCACAACAAAAAAAACTGAATGGAACCTGTTACAATTATTGTGAAAGTCTCTGAGTGCTGAGCACATTACAAATGCAATCTATAAAGATATATAAAAATGAAGTGAACTATATGAAAACCTTTGACACTTACTGAATTCCGAACTGAATGAAAAGCTTAACAAACCTATCTTTATGCTTATTGAATAACGAATTGAAAGAAAAGTTTTATCTATGAAGATTATTAAGGAATGAAGCGTTTCACTTCAAATAAACCCACCAGGTACCAAGCATAAAAGGAAAGAACCTTTAAAGGCAATCCGAAATTCAGATATGCTGAATCTACAGGTAAACAAAACAAGTGAACCAAAGCAAAGTACATTAAACTATAGACTGGAAGACATTGTAAATAATAACATATCATTGGAAAGCTAAATGAACTGCAATTCTCCATTAAGATATCCTGTGTTTTGAACTGTGTTTTGAAACTTGGGGAAGGGAACCCTGAGTACTGGTTAACATTATAACATCCTGAACTTGAGGCAATCCTGAGATTTTTTGTTGGAATTGCTTTTTACTTGGTGAAGGGAACTGAAAGAAAGCTGCAAGCAGGACAGAGCTCTGAACTTTGTGTTGAACACTATTGTTTTAGCTGTTGACATCCCTACACATTGTACAGATTAGTTGTGAGGGAAAGTATAGGCTTTGGGCACAGAGAGATTCCAAAGTTGAACTCTTGGACTTTGGCTTTCCTTAGTTTTGGTTTGGTAGGGAGATTCCCCCATAGATAGATAAATAGATAGAAGGCAAGATAGGCCTTTTTCCATTCTGACTTTTAAGTTAATAAAGCTGTATTGTTAATTCAGAATCTGTTTTCTGTGTCTTACTCCAAGATGCCTTTACAGATGGTGCCAGGAGTGGGATGCGGCTCAACCGATACAAGTTGGGGAACCCTAAAATTTGAGAAGTTGGGTGCCAGAGCATCAGACAGCACAGTAGCCACTAAAGGCTCTATTTGGTTTGATAGCTTCTTGAGTAGTAGGTATGAAACAACCCCACTCCCCCCAGGAGTAATAAGACTGATACCCACTGATGTAATATTGATTCCACCCCATGTCTTTTGCCGAGGACACAGAAAGTAAGACTCTAATTTCCTCTGATCTCATTAATAATCAGAAACAAGATCTATATGACCTTATAAGGCTGTATACTGATGTATTCCGGGACGAACCTGGGAGAGTGAAGGATGTTTATCATCATATCCACACTCTTGTATGTAAAGTGTACTTAGGTAAAGTTGTACACCTAAAACCGTACCAGTTACGTGGGGCCAGGAAGCAAGCCATAATTCAGGAAGTTAAAACCATGCTAGAGGCTAACATCATTGAACCTTCTACTAGCCCTTGGTTTTCCCTTATCATGTTAGTGGCCAAACCCAATGGAAGTTGGAAATTCTGTATAGATTTCCGTAAATTGAATGCCATCTTTGCTTTTGATGCTTACCCAATGCCTCGTGTTGATGATCTAATAGATCGGCTGTATAATGCTGTATATCTGTCAACCCTCAATCTCACCAAGGGGTATTGGCAAGTTCCTTTACATGGACCTGATAAAGAAATAACTGTGTTTGCCACTCCCTTTGGGTTGTTTCTATTTAAATTCCTATCTTTTGGGCTACATGGTGCTCCTGCAACGTTTCAGAGACTTATGGATAAAATCTTACAGCCGTTCTCAGAATTTTGCAGAGCCTACATAGAGAACATTGTAATTCATAGCAAGACATGGGAAGGTAATCTATACCACCTCTATGCCATCATGAGAGTGTTAAGAAAAGTGGGGTTAACAGCTAATCCAAGAAAGTGTAAACTGGCCCAGTCAGCGGTAACATATCTGTTTTTTTCTTGGGTAATTGCACCATCCAACCACAACAGGAGAAGGTAAGGGTTGTCCTGGGAACACCCCCCGCTCCAAGACAAAGAAAGATCTGAGAACTTTTTGGGTTTCTTCGGGTAATACCGTAGATTTATCTCAAATCTTCCTGGTAAAACATCTAGATGACAGACAAATTGAAAAATTCTGAGCCCCAAAAGATCAGGTGGGAAGAAGGGGAAGAAATCTGTTATACAACCTTGAAACTGGCCTTATGCCAGATCCCGGTTTTAGGTGTAGTTGACTTTTCTAAAGAATTTATTCTTCATACTGATGCTTCCTTAATGGGACTAGGAGCTGTTTTGTCACACAATGATGATGGGTTCGAACATCCCATTTTATACATCAGCAGAAAGCTCTTCCTCCAGAGAGAAAAACGATTCAGTCATTGAGCTAGTGGCGTTGGCCATTAAATAGGCCATACTTCACCTGAAGGATTATCTCTTAGACCACAGGTTTCATCTGGTGACAGATCACTCCCCTCTAGTTTGGATTAGTCAAAGAAAAGAATCCAACCCTCGAGTAATGCTGTGGTTCTTGGACCTCCAACCGCATTGATTCACAGTGGAACATCGGAAAGGCCGAGAGCAAGGTAATGTGGACTTCCTCTCCTGGTTTCCATGTCAAGCACCTCAGTCCAACCAACAATCAGGAAGGGTATGTGAAAAACCTGAGGCTATTCTCACTCCTATACCCCATGGATCCCATGCGCAGGTGGCCAGGGAAAGTCCATCGCTTTTAGATCCTAACCCTGGGGGTGGACAAGCCAGGGCAGATCACCTGGGTGGAGGGTCTTTGGGGACTGGGAGTTGGATGCCCTTGGGAGAGACATGGTATCCCCCTGTTCCTACTAATGACCAACCCTTCCCTCACCTACATGGGTTCTTACGAGTCACCTCCTCTGAATTCCTCATATATAACCACTAAAAGTACTGGGAGGAAGAAGACGCCACTGGGATTAATGAAGACTAGGTGGTTTTACCACTCTGGTACTGGGACGAGGAAGAGGCCTGCTGAGAGTAGTAGAGGTCAGGCATGTCCCCTTAATGATGGTCAGGCAGGGCTAATTATGTGTTCACGCCTGCAGCCTGTTAAAGGGCTGCATGTGTACAAAAAGCCCAATCAAGTGATGTCAAAGGGAGAAGCAGTGGCAGGAAAAGCAGTGGCGAGAGAAGCTTTGGCAGTGATGGTGAAGCAGCAGCAGAGAGCCCAAGAGAAGCAGAGGGGGAGATGCATGTGAGCAGCAGACCAACGGTCCATGGGAGAGCAGCCCAGGAGCTGCGGCTCCGTGGAAGCGAGAGAACACTGAAAGGGGACCCGTGCAAGAAGGCTGCCCCTTTTTCTGGTGTTCAACGTGCTCGTTCTCCTGCGGTCAGAACCTGACTCAGGAGTCCATGAGGGGCAGGTGGTGGAGCCCGGAGGCAGCAAACAGAAGGCTGAGAGATCTGCATCGCAGGAGCTCACAAAGAAGCAACTGGTGAGTTTCTATGAAAGCAGAAACCCGGTATGCAAGTGTTTTTATCTTACACAAAGGTTATTTTGTATCTGAGTGATTGTATGAATGATAGAACACGTTTTTGAAAGGTCTCCGCTCTGAATCTCTGCTAACCATTGAACAATTGAGCTTGTTAGCCATGAAACAATTGAGAATACTTTATAACGGAGTGGTAGCGTGTAAATTAAAGCATGTTTTCGAAAGTCTCTGAGTGCTGGGCACGTTATAAAAACAATTTACAAAGAAATATCACAACGAAAACAAATTGAATGGAACCTGTTACAATTATTGTGAAAGTCTCTGAGTGCTGAGCACGTTATAAAGGTAATCTATAAAGATATATAACAACGAAGTGAACTATATGAAAACCTTTCACACTAATTGAATTTCACACTTAACGAAAAGCTTAACAAACCTATCTTTATACTTATTGAATACTGAATTGAAAGAAAACTGTTACCTGTGAAGATTATAAAGGAAAGAAGCTTTTCACTTCAAATAAACCCACCAGGTGGCAAGCATACAAGGCAGGAAACATTAAAGGCATTCCATAATTCATATATGCTGAATCTACAAGTTTACAAAACAAGCGAACCAAAGGAAACTACATTAAACCATAGACTGGAAGAAATTGTAAATAATAACATTTCTTTGGAAAGCTGAATGAACTGCAAATTCTCAATCAAGATATTTTGAGTTTTGAAATGTGTTTTGAAACTTGGGGAAGGGAATCCTGAGTACTGGTTAACATTATACCATCCTGAACTTAAGGGAATCCTGAGACTTTTGTTGGAAATGCTTTTTACTTCGGGAAGGGAGCTGAAAGAATGCTGCGAGATGGACAGAGCTCTGAACTTTGTGTTGTTTTGTTGGTTTCTGACATCCCTACACATTGTATAGATTAGTTGTGAGAGCAAGTATAGGTTTTAGACACAGACAGATTCCTAAATTGAACTCTTGGACTTTGACTTTCCTTAGTTTTGGTTTTGTAGGGAGATTCCCCCATAGTGTAGGGCAAGATAGGCCTTTTTCCATTCTGACTTTTAAATTAATAAAGTTACATAGTTAATTCAGAGTCTGTGTTTTACTCCAAGATGCCTTCACATTGTGTCCTATGGCCTTGAAACGTGGTTTCACAGTCCTTTTGGAGGATGGTTGGGGGAAGCAGACAGGGTTATTGGTGCTGTAAAGGAGGGGGTTAGCACTGTTTGGATGGACAGGCTAGCCCAGGGGTACAAAAAGGGGGAAGAGGTCTGGAAGAAGGACAGGTGTTTGGCTTGGGGAGAAGATGGGTAGGAAAGGTGGGAAGATGGTTGAGAAGAATTGCGGGGGGGAACAAGAGGTGGGGGTAGGGATTAGGTAAGAATTGAGGTATGAATTAATTGACTGTATTGTCTAATGGTTAGTGGTTAGTACTCTGCAATGCCAAGTAGCCAGGTTAGTGTTCTCTTGTACGCTTTGGCCTGTCACATTAAAGCAACCTTATTTGAGAATCAGCAGTCTTTTGTGCAGTTTAGCACAAACTTGTATTCTTATCATGAAGGAAACGTGGATAAACACCAGCGGAACCTAGGGGTTCATTCATAACAAAGAAAGTGTGTTCTGTTATGACACAGTGACCTGTGTGAGCAGCGGGAAGGCGTTCTGGGGGCAGGGCTGGGCCACCTGCTCTGTGGTGATTTTGATGTGGGAGCTCTTAGAGCTCCCCAGTACTTCATGACTGGAGATCCATGTCTCAGATAGAGCTACAGGTGAGGTCCCCTAGGACAGAAGAATAAGGATCCTCAGCAGGGGAAAAGTGCCAAAACCACAGAATAAGATTAGTGGATCTGCAATGGAAGCATAAACTGTGCAAATCCTGGAGGCCAGGATCCTATCCTGGACTGCCAAACAGGATATTCCGAAGTCTGCAGTTCCCTTGCCAGTCTATGGTTCAAAATCACTAGTACTCTTGGCTTCCAGGAGGAGTGGGAACCATGGAAAGACTTGATGGCGAATTATGGACCACTAGAGCTGAATGCCCCGAGAGACAGGAGAGCAGAGAAAGTCACTTTGGAGACATCATTGTCGAGTCAATGTCTTCCAGTGGGTCAATTCGAGGAAGTCACAATGATTTTGGTTGATCAAGTAAGAGATTGAGATGGGCGTATTGATGGCTTACAGCATGTCGAGGTGGCCTGTGAGTTGGGTGCTTCACGGAGTTGAGCCAGCGATTGGGTCCAGTTGAGGCGATCACTTCAATGGGTTGAGTTTGGACGTCTCGAATAGCAGGTAAGCAGTTTGAGGATCATAGTATGCCAAGAGCAGGCACAATTTGAAGTAAGTTGAGCACGGTCAAGTCATCTCGAAGAGATCTCGAGGAGGTAAACAGGGGTCTGAGCTGCTTCTGGGCTCTGAGTTGCTGTGAGGCCCCATCTACGATCTCCAGTGACAATGTGAGTTCTTTGATTCCTCACTTCCACTGCAGGAAGCTTGTCTGGCACCTACATGGGGACCATTCACTTCCAGTGAGCAGGTTCCTAGTTCCAGAGTACTGTAACTGTAATGGGCAGGTGGAGATATAATGGTTCGTCAGAAAGAGCTATACATGTGCAGGAGAGCTGGAAAGGAAAGGGAGCTGAGCAGGTATATGGCAATGGGATAGAGGGAACTGTGTATTGGTTGGGGGAGAGTAGACACTGTGCAGGCGTTTATGTGGCAAAGGAAGAGTACACTGCTTCGGGCAAAAGTGCTGGGAAAGTGACATAGTGAAAGGGAAGGTGTGGGGGACACCAATGGCCACAATTACCCTCATTGGTGGGGTCTGTCGCTCCAATATAGCCACATGGTAAAAATGTAACATGGTGCATCGAGACCCTGCAACCAAGACTCAAGTTAAAGCATGTCTTGGCATTTTTAAGAGCAGAAAAATCCAAACAACTCAAATAAATAGCAGGCTGGAAGAGGGCATTGCTTTTAAAATACTCTATGGGCCTCATTACGACCCTGCCGGTCGGTAAGAACTGTGGTGGTAAAACCGCCACCATCGTTCTTTCCGGACCGGCTGATTAAGAGTCCTGCAGACGGGAGGTGCCACTCCCGCCAGGTCTGACCTGGCGGGTTTAACACCACCCGCCTGCAGGCGGAAATGGAAAGACCGGCTCCGTCATAGACGGAACCAGTGTTTCCATTGTCCCCATCTCCATGGAGTCCTATGCGACTCCATGGGAATGGGGAGTTACACAATTCCGCCTCCGGTCGTAATGCCTCGGTAATTCCGGGAATCACAGAGGCGGAATGGTAATATGAGTCCAGCGGTAACCTGCCGGTTCTTCCTGCTCGGTTACCGCCGTTTTTTCCGGTTCGGTTACCGCCAGACTCGTAATGAGGCCCAATACTTTATAAATGCATAAAAGGGCATTGCAAGTTGCATTACCCTGAGAAAAGACTTAAGCAGACATTCATTGACTATACTAACCAATTAATGCTTTCTAAGAGGAAAACGTGTAGGACGTAAAGAGTTTAGCAGTATGAGCAATACTAATATCCCCAAACTAGAGCACTGTTACCACCACCTGCAATAGCAGAACGTCTGCAGGATTCCAGGTTAATGTTATTTCCCATTCTGGAATCCCACTGGACGCCATTGGGGAGTAAGGGAGTTATGCAATTGCTGCATGCAGTCATTCTGCACGTACCTTCACTGCTGCTTTTTATGGGGGCTTTACCTCCATGTTCAATCAGTCAGTTCCTCATATATGCATCAGAACCCAAACTCAGGCGGAGCCGCAAAACTGGCGGTATTTGGAAATCCCATCTGTTTTACCATTAACTCCAGACTAGAAATGAGGCCAATAATCCACGTCCTGATCTGCTTGCCAAGGTAATGTGACTAAACTCTTAGGATGAATCGATGTCAGCATTCTGGTCATAATTATGGCCTTCTGCTGAGGGCGTAACATTTTGCAATTAGTGACCCAACCCATTTCAAGACCATGGGACAGTGCTGAGTCCTCGTATCTGCCTTTAGCCAGGCCCAATTCTGATGCCTGCGCAGTGGTAGGGCCTACCACCACACCAGCTGTGCAGATAGTGTAAATTCAGTAAGACGATGTCCACTAAACCAAACGCCGAACACTGTTTCCTGTTTGCCACCTCCCCGTGTACATACATCATTGTGTGCTGCTGCCCATTGGTTTCCATGTTGTGTCCCTTGATTCAGCATTCATCTACTTTCCAGACATGCCAAGTTTCCCGCAACTCGCGTGAGTCTCCAGCTGGGGAGACAAACTCCAGTACTTGCTCCCGCCTAAAATAATGAAACCCCCAATTCTATCCTATGGGGAAATTCCTTTCTCCCGCTTTCTGGAGCAAAATCTCCTTCCCACCTGGTCGGGGGACTTGACATGTCTGAGCTTCATTTTATCTGACAGCATATTTTATGGGAGCCGGTAGGGGGCTGCAACTTGCAGCTCTACAGGAGTATTGGACAACTTCCAAATTTCCCACCTGCTGAGGGAACGTGAGAGTTATATATGTAAGGTGTGTACTGCGTGTACTCAGAAGGAAGTGTATGTTAGGTACCTTGGTATGGTCAGGTATATCATCATATATAGTATCAGCCCGTATTTCCCACTCTGGTACAAAGACCTGAGGCGTGGCCTTGACATCCGGGGAGAGCAAAGATGTAACACCAATCTGTCTATAAATAAATGAGTGCCTCCACTGGGGCAGAATTACAGGGCTAGCCCCAGATCCCCTTAGTCCTGTGGACAGCACACGGCGCTGCCTTCAATAATGAGGCAGTACCCAATTTTACACCTGAACAGTGATGAATTAACAAAGCACACAAATGAGGTTGAATAAACGAAGTGGGCACTTTTATCCATAGGAACAATACATAAATAAATAAATAAATACATAAATAAATAAATAAATAAATAAATAAATAAATAAAGCAGCACTATCTTGGCAGTCCTAAGTACATTGGGCAAGCATGCCTTCTTCTATACAATTACCGTTAAAATAAGAATGCACACATAGTTGATACAGTGCTTAATGACAATGGCTAATTGATGCAAAAGCAACAGCAACTTGCATAAATATAGCGCCTACTTACATAATAGATAGGCCCTGTTAACAGATGCCTTGGGGGTTAAAAACTGTTTTGTAAAGTTTTGTAAAGTCATAAATATATATAAATATATATACATCCACGCTATTTTTGAGCGAACAAGAGCCGTGAAATCCAGGCCTCACAACTGTTGATGATTCTCTTCTTTGGCCTTACTAAATAGGCAAATCTACAGCCATTGTTTACTGGGCACAAATTCGAGTTTACCACAGACCAAGTGGCATTTACAGTCTGCCACAAACACAAAAATACCACAACACAACAGAGAACATAAACGCGGGACAGTCAAAGGAAATAACAAGATGTAATGTTTATGTTTATGAACATTCTAAGTGTGTTTTATTTTGTCTCAACTTGTAACTCTATTTTGTAAAGGTTTTTATTTTTAAACCAAGAACAAATAATACAAATGTTTTAAAAAAGGAAACAGCAAGAGGGATCTAGTTCCGAACTGAGCCTGTCTGAACTGGAACGAAAGGACTGTAATAAAGCTCACAGCTATCCATGGTGGGGCGTATTAAGTAAACACAACTTGGACTGCAGACACAAACTCGGTAAGTTGTATGATATAAAATATACACCATAAATAGTCACTGGAAGTGCATTTATTTAATTTATTTTGTTTATCCTACATCTCAAAAGCCCATTTCAGCACATTGTGCCGGAACAAACCTTCTCACCCCGCCTAACCTTTAGCAGAGGTAAACGATAGAGAGGGATAATACGCAAACATACTCAAACTGGGGAAAATACGACACCTCGAATAGTGTACATGTTTAACCTAGAGTGCGTTTACTCCACATGGGCTCCCTGAATGGAGGAAACACTGCAACTACCCGCGTACCCACTCTAGACCGCCACTTGCACTGGCCGGGGTACTTTACTCATAGGTGTGGCGCTGCCCGATGACGGGACGCGCAGGTGGCGGCATGATGTTGCACGCCGCCGAGTGCAGCATAAATAAACGGGGCGTTCCCGGCTGCGTCAGTGCGACCGGGAAGCCCGAGCCAGAAGGACGTGTGTGTGTGAGTCCTTGTGCGCTGGGGGGCTTACGGGCATCGCTGGGGGTCGGGACACACCCCCAACAGTGGCGACGAGTGGGGAGATGATGCCTGGGCCCGGCGGTGACGGAATCTTCAATTTTTTTCTCCCTGAAACGGAATCATGCTGACATTTCGTTTCGAGCCGTAGGCCGTGCATCACCCACGCGGCTGGCGGCCATTTTGCATATCAGGCCGTGGAACTTCACTGAGCTCCGATTTTGGGCGGTGAGTGGCATCCAGGCCTCATTTTTGGACACACTGCTAGCAGGCAGTTATACCTGCATGCCCATGTCCGATTTGGGTCTCCTACATCGAGTGCAAGCAAGGAAGAGGGCTACAATGGCTGGGCCTGCATAGCCCATATTTCTTTCTTGGCTCAATTTTTGGAACAGCTGAAGTCTGGGGTCTTCTTCATCCTCTTCATCATCAGGCTGGTGACCATACTGTTCTTCATCCTCTTCATCATCAGGGAGGAGTGCTATAGCTGTTTTTCTTTGTTCTTCATCCTGGTAATCTTCAGGCCGGGTGGCTGTGACTGCGCTGCAAATGATTCCCTGTGGAGGGGGACACTGTGTCATCGCCATTTTCGCTCCCAGGCTGGACATTTTCTTTGTTTGAACGTGGCTGGAGGTTTGAGTTGCGGCCCCCAATCTTCACGCTGAGGGTGCCTGTGCGCTCAAACTCCTGAGTGACTCTGAGGATCAGGACGGTGGACAAGCAGCAGCGGTGCAACAGCAGGAGTCCCGGCCCCATTGCCTCCAGCGCCGCCTGTGGTAATACCGATTGCCCAGCCAGGACCTCCTGCCATGGCCCAGGCATGTGCGCATGCAGCCCTGCAGCCCATCCCGGAGTTCAATGTCTCGGGCCCGCCCTCTAGCTTGGGCCCAGATGGAAGAGGTGGGTTGACCGCCTGGATTTGTACTTTCGGGCCGCACAAGTGACAGATGATGACAGCATGCTGGCAACCATGTTGTACTCAGCAGGGCCCTCAGTCCAGGAAATCTTTGAGTCGCTTCCGGCTGGGGATGGATCCTATGATCAGGCAAAGGGCGCACTTCAGGCACACTTTCTGCCCCTTGCCAACGCGGACTACGAACGTTTTGTGATGTTGTCCGCAAAACAGAAAGAGGACGAGACTTTGGACACCTTCTATGGACTCCTAAGGTGCCTGTCGTTGGGCTGTGCATGGGGAGATGCGGATGACATGATCAGAACCATGCTCATCCAGGCGTGCTCCTCGGGAAAGCTCAGAAGACAGGTACTAAGGGAGCCTGGAACCACGCTCCAGCACCTCTTGGAGCTGGGGCGGTGCCATGATGTGTCTGAGGCTCGGGCAGCCAGAATGGAGGCGGGGTCGCGCTCCGTCAAGACTGAAGACGTGTGTGCCATGTGGCCTGGCAGCAGAGGCACCAGAAGGCCTGGTGGTGGACCCCGGGACAGAGCCGGAAGAGCGGAGATGTCCTGCCAAAAGTGTGGGTATGACTTGCCCCATGCAACGGAATGCCCAGCGGCCGGAAGGACATGTGGACGGTGTGGGCTACCAGATCACTTCTCGAGGGTGTGTAAGGCGGCCATGCCTGTGATGGTGCCGAGAGGCCCGTCCCGATCCGGGTTCCTTCGCCAGGGTCGCCCGCCGAATGTTACCCAGGTAGACCAGAGTGAAGAGGATGCCCAGGTCGAGGAAGCAGACGAAGAGGAGGAAGTGAACATTTTCTTTGTCTCCAGCGTGGGGGTCCTGAAAGGAAAGAACAGGGGACAGCCGAGGTGGTGGTGGAGGTCAATCGGTCCCCAGTCCCAGTCTTGGTGGACACGGGAGCGTCAGTCAACGTGATGGCCCATGGGCACTATGACGCTATGGACACGCCTCCCAAACTGGTTGTGCCTAAAGCTCGCATCTTTGCCTTCGGGGGTCTGGACCTCATCCCACTGGACGGTGCTTTTGTGGCGAAGCTGGAGCATGATGGTTCGCAGATCAAAGCACGCTTTTATGTAACACCAGTAAACACAAACACTTTGCTAAGCTGTGCAGTGGCGGAGGCCCTCGGCATCGTCAGTTTTGCGTTCTCCGTCTATCTGGAGGACATCAATGACCTGCTGGAGAAGTATGCCGCTTTATTCAGTGAAATTGGACAGATGACCGGTGACCCGCTGTGGTTGCATATCGATGAATCGGTGTAGCCCATTGCCCTGAAACATCGCAGGGTACCCTTTCACCTTCGTGAACATGTGGACAAAGAACTGGACAATTTAGTCAATCTGGACATAATTGAGAAGGTGGAGGGTCCGACTTCCTGGGTGTCCCCGATTGTAGTGGCGGGGAAACCCAAACAACCAGATAAAGTCAGGATCTGTGTCGACATGAGGTTGCCGAACAAGGCCATCAAGAGGGAAAAGAACCTCACCCCGACGATCGACGACATCATTTCCGAGGTGCAGGGTGCTCGTTTCTTCTCCAAACTGGATCTCTAAGCGGGCTACCACCAGGTGGTCCTTCACCCCGAGTCGAGGTACATCACCACATTCACAACGCACCGAGGTCTATACCGCTATGAAAGACTGAGCTTTGGTGTATCCTCGGCGGCGGAGGTCTTTCAAAATATCATCCGAGGCGCCCTCGCAGATCTGGAGGGCATCCTGAATATCAGCGATGATATCCTGGTGTTCGCCAGGATGGAGGTGGACCACCTGCGGAGGCTAGCAAAGACGTTTGAGAGGCTGCAGTCACTGGACCTCACCCTCCACAAGGAGAAATGCGAATTCCTGCGACCATCAATCAAATTCTTTGGCTTTGTGTTTAAGGAGGGAGGGGTGTCACCAGATCCCAAGAAGGTCCAGGACATTGAGAAGGCGCAGCCGCCGGAGTCGGTATCCGAGGTATGGAGCTTCATTGGCATGGTTATGTACTGTGGCCGGTTTATTCAGAATCTCGCCTCCAGATCGGAACCGCTCAGGGCACTGACCAAGAAAGATACCACCTGGCACTGGGGCCCCCTTGAACAGGCGGCATTCGATGACATCAAGGGTGCGCTGGCAGCGGATGACACCATGGCGTTCTTTGACCCTGCACTGCTGTCGGAGATCATTGTGGATGCCAGCCCATTTGGCCTGGGCGCCATGCTGACGCAGATTGATCGTGATGGGGGTGGACGCCCGGTGGCCTACGCCAGCAAGGCGCTGTCGGAAACCGAGCAGCGGTATTCCCAAATCGAGCGCGAGGCACTGGCGGTGCTCTGGGGCTGCAGACACTTCAGGCTATACATCCTGGGGCGCCCGGTGACGGTCGTGACAGACCACAAGCCGTTGCTTCCCATTCTAGCTGGGTCGTTATCTAAGCCGCCGGCAAGGATTGAGCGGTGGATGCTCGCTCTCCCGGAATACGGAGTCACCCTGGTGTATCGGCCAGGGGAGAACAACACGGCGGACTATCTCCCTTGACACCCGGGTGCGCTCGGGGTGGAGGACTGTGATACATGCGCTGAAGAGGCCGATGAACATGTCCGCGTGGTGGTGGAGGCGGCCACCCCAAATGCGATGCACCTGGAGGAGCTCGAGGCAGCCGCGGCCGGAGATGAGTGTTTCAAAATCTTGAGGCACTCCATGCAGCAGGGCTCCTGGAAGTCGGTGCTGGAGGCCCTGGTAGGGCGCACTCAGGAGGCCAGGACCGGACTGGAGCAGCTATGGAAAGTCCGCGAGGAACTATCCTTCTCAGCGTCCGGCCTACCGCTCAGAGGCGATCGCATTGTCGTGCCTCAATCCAAGGTGCAGGATGTAATCACCCTTGCCCACCGTGCACACCAGGGCGCTGCCAAGACCAAGGCCCGGTTAAGACTGAAGGTGTGGTTTCCGGAACTGGAGCGGAAGGTGGACGACTTTGTGGCGGCCTGTGTTTGGTGTCAGGCGGCATCTCCTCTGCAGCGAGAGCCAGTCATAGAGGCGATGCCTCAGGGGACGCGACCCTGGGAGGTAGTTCATGCGGACTTCGACTCCACCACGATGGGCACCCACTTCCTGGTGCTTGTCGACGAATACTCCAGGTACACCGAAGTAGAATTTGTAGAATTGGTGGCGTTCGACCACATAGTGGTGGCCGTGGAAAAGGTGTTTACGGCCCATGGTTTCCCACACACACTGTGCTCGGAAAACGGGGCGCCGTTCCAGAGCGAGCGGTTCTCGGAGCTGATGGAGAGCTGCGAGGTGCTGCACAGGAAGGTTACCCCCCTCTGGCCAAGGGCAAATGGCGAAGCCGAACGGCTGATGAGGTCCCTGAATAAGACCTTCAGAATTGCCCAGGGCCAGAGACAGTCACTCCAGAGAGCCCTCTATCAGTTCCTGAGGGTGTACCACACCACCCCACATGCCTCCACTGGAGTGGCCCCGGCTGAGGCGTTATTCAAGCGGTGTCCTCGGGGACTGCTGCCTGAGGTGGCTGAGAAAGAGCCGGGGGTAATCGACAACCAACAGGTCGAGGCGGACCGGCGAACAAGGATTGAGCAGGAAAACATGAGGCGAGGGCTTCGACCGCAGCGGCTGGAGCCAGGCGATGAAGTCCTCATTCGAAGTAGACACCCCCATGGAAAGCTCTCCCTTCCGTATGAGCCGCAGCCGTTGGATGTCGTGGCAGTCAAGGGATCCATGGTGACTGCCTCGGACGGAAGGTCCGCTGTCACCCGCAATGTGAGCTTCTTTAAGAAGCTAGGGGACCCGAGAACTGACCCACCCCCTGATCCGGACTTGCCGGTGGTCCTTGAGGACGGAGGAGGGCCATCCTGCATGCCGGAATCCCCGGTGCGGGGAACGCCTGTGGACAGATCACCCGTGCCGGAGGTGAGCGGGAGGTACCCCCAGAGGGCTGGGCGAGGGAAACCCGCTCACCTCAGCGATTACGTGTTGGGACATTTGTCTGATCGGTCTGAGGCCGGGGACTGCTAAGTAAGGGGACCCGGGTGGATGTTAATAAAGGGGAGTGTGGGGATTTGTTATTCGATGTTTTGTAACAGTAGTATTATTTGGTTTTCAGTGTGTGGCCTTATGGCATTTGTTGTTGTCCTCCTGAAAAAGGAGGAGTGTGGCGCTGCCCGATGACGGGACGCGCATGCTGCGGCGTGACGTTTCTTTTTTTTTCTTTTCTCTTTTTGACTAGTAAAAGAAAACGCAGAATCATACGAAGGAATACAGTCATAGCTCTCAACTCACACGCTTTTGTAAAGGGCTGACTCACCCGCAAAGCCTCCTGCACGCCCATTCATTCCAATGCCCGTCTCACCCGCCATAAACAAAATCGGGTGATTTCACCCGCCTTTGCAAAGACTGTTCACACCAGTCCTTACGCATTTCCATTCCTTGACAAGCTCCCAGGAACCGTGGCATTGTTTCCTGGCGACACATTTCAAATACAACTTAAAAGTTGGTTTTCTATAGAGTTGAGAAAGCCACAGATATCATGTCTAGGGCCGAGCCAGGCCCAGCCTGGGGGTCTGGCTTGGATCTGAAGAACGCGTGCCGATCCAGCTTAATGGACGTGCAACATAAGGAAGGATGTCTGTGTCAGTTTGGTTTAGTTTAGTTTCTTTATTTGTACCGCGCACCGGAACCTGAGGTAACTGGGCGCCAGAGACTTAGAGCAGGTTACAACAGATTATAGACATACAAGATAATAACAGTAAGTGCAAATGACCGGGTTACATGGGGATTGAGTGGCAGACACAGGAAAAAAAATACAGTGGTGAGCCAATGGTTAGTATGTCAGAAAAGGGGCATGTTCTTGTTGGCGAGCCAGGACTTCGTTTTTGCTCTGAAGGTCCAAAAGGAGGGTTCTGCTCTAAGGTTCAGAGGTATAGCGTTCCATTGTTTGGCAGCTAGGACCGGGAAGCTGGAGCCGCCTGCTTTTTTTGTGAGAATTTGGGGATGGATAGGTAGTCAGAATACAACGTTCTGGTTGGTCTGATTGATATGTGTTTGTTGAACTTGTCTGCCAGGTATTTGGGGGTGTCATTAGAAAGACGTTTGTGGACGATGATGAGTGATCTAAGGGTAATTCTGTCTCAAACAGGGAGCCAGTGGGCATCTTGTCTGAAGCTGGAGATGAGTGAGTGCCGTGGGGTACTCAGAGCCGCACTGAGTGCATTATTCTGCAGCACCTGCAGTTTGTTCAAATTGCGCTCTGTGGTGCTAAGGAAGAGAGTGTTGCAGTAGTCGATTTTTGAGAGCACTAGCGCTCTGGCTAGGGTAATGCAGCTGGAAGGCGAGAGGAAGGCTTTGCAGGCATTGATGAGCTTATTAGTGTAAGCCGATGAGGAGGCTGTGGCGTTTACCTGTTTTTTGAGCGAGAGTGTGGAATCTAAATAAACCCCTAGGGTTTTAATTTCTTTGGCCACTGTGATTAGGTTACCATCTATGTTGATAGAAGCGTAACAGGGATCCAGTTTGTTTAGCCGTGGTTGGGAGCTGACGAGAAGGAGCTCAGTTTTTTCATTGTTGAGGCATAAGCCGTGTTCTGCCATCCAGGCTTGGATCTCCAGGTAGAGGTTGTTGATCCGTATGAAGTCCTCTTCATAGCAACCTGATAGGGTGATGAGTCAGTATCTGAGGGTGAGAAAATAGTCTGGGGATAAGAAAAAAGGGTGGTAACACTTGTGGGGGGAAGAGGGAGGGTGCTGGTATTTTGTGGATGGTCGAGCAGAGAAGGGGGAGGGCGGGCACTGTCTGCACTCTGGGTTGTGGTGGGGTATGGCCTCGCCCAGATGAGGCCTACCCACCTGACAAAGAAGGACACAGAGACCGGGTTGCTTGCTGAACAGGTGCCTGTGTTCACTACTCACGTGACACAGGCGGCCTCTATTTATTCCCTTTGCCTCGTGACCTAACATGTCACAAGTGCTTAAAGGCGCATACATCACATGGGTTGGGTAGGGGAATTGTGGATGGTGGCAAAGGGAAGGGCGGTCGAGAAGAGGAGATGGAGGCATTCAGGTGAGGCGGCGGGAATTGTGGATGGTGGTGTGGGGGAGGGAAAGGGGACTGGTAGCACAAGGAATGGGGGGATACATGGCATGGTGGCATTGGTACGGCAAGGGCGGTGGAGTTATGTTATGTTATGTTACTGGAATTTATAAAGCGCACATACGCCGAAGGCATCATGGCACTGGTGGCAGAGAGCAGAGATCACAGCAAAAACCTTGGAAGTTAGAACAGTAACGTTTTCAATTTACCCCGAAAGCAGAGATGATCAGCAATACTCTGCAAAGCATGCAGAAGTTTGTTCCAGGCATTTGCGGCTACAACAGAGAAGGCCCGACCACCTGACCGAGCCAGCTTGTACTGAGAAACAGCTAGAAGAAGAGCTGATTGAGAACGTAGGGGCCGGGATGGGGAGTAGCACACAAATTTAGCTTGTAGACACTCAGCTCCAATACCATAAAAGGCTCGATGCACCATACACATGGATTTAAACATAACACAGGCCTCAACGGGGAGCCAATGTAGTTGCCTTAGTAATGGACACATGTGGGTACCGAAAGAGGGGTGGAGAATAGATCTTGCAGCTGCATTATGGAGAAGCTGCAATAGCTTGGTTAGGTAGAAAGGCTGGTCAAAATAAAGCAAATTACAGTAATCCAAACTACTCAGTACAAGGGCAGACACCACAGGAGCTTGGCAGGCTGTAGGGATAAAAGGAAGGATCTTCTGTAAGACCCATAGTTTAAAATGGCCAGCTTTACATAATGCCGCCACCTGTTCTCCCATGGCCAAGGAGGCATAGAGTTTAACCCCCAGATTTCTGACTGACGACACAGGCCTAGGAAGGGAGCCGAGTGAGGGAGGCCAAAAGTCAGATGTCCAGAGTAAATCGGGGAAGGGGGTACCAACAACCAGTACCTCTGTTTTGTTAGCGTTGAGCTTCAACCAGTTAGATGACATCCAGCTGCCCAGTTCCTCCAGACATTTCCTCAGTCGGGCAGCAGTCTCAGACTGAGTCAGGTCCAGCCGGACAATAATCTGAATGTCGTCTATGTAGGAATAGTAGCGGAAGCCATGGGATTGAAGAAGAAGAAGAAGAAGAAGAAGAAGAAGAAGAAGAAGAAGAAGAAGAAGAAGAAGAAGAAGAAGTCTAATGTAGACATTAAAAAGAATAGGAGAGAGTGTCGATCCCTGAGAGACCCCACACACCAGGGAAACAGGAGGGGAATGAAAAGGAGGGAGAGAGACTGACTGAGAGCGGTCGGCAAGAAAAGCTGTGAACCAATCAAGGACACGGCCAGACAGGCCAGCGGCAGACAGACGAGAGATCAGGGGGAGGTGATCAACTGTGTCGAAAGCCGCCAACAGATCTAAATGCAGGATGACTCTGACAGCTCCGACACCACCCTGGTCCACCAGGTGTAACAGTTTGTCCAGCACGGAATTCAAAACGGATTCAGTGCCCCGCCCTGGTCGAAAACCAGATTGGAATGTGTCAAAGTACTGAAAAGGCTAAGAAATTAGACAATAAAGGGGAAACCAGAGCTTACTTTCATCATGCAAGGCAAGAGAGAAATAGGCCGGTAGTTGGCAAGTTCTGCAGGATCCGGGGAGGCCTTTTTCAGTAGGGGAATGACCTAGTCATGTTTAAGGGAGGGCGGAATAACAACTGTGGCAAAGGAATGATTGACTGCATAGGAGATATGAGCAATCATCTCGCCAGATAGTTCCTTTAAAAGAGCCAAGGGAATGGCATCCGCTGGGGAGGCCGGTTTATGATGCTGAATAGCTAGAGAATATCGGCATCCAAAAAGTGGGGGAAAGTGGACCATGTCCCTAGAGTGGGGAGGGGAGGTTCAATATGTATCTCTCCAAAAGGAGATGCATCGGCTTCAGCTTTAATATTGTCTCTAATGGTAGATATCTTTTACACAAAAAAAGAAGAGAGCGAGTCACATAAGTCCTGCGAAGGTGGCACCGAAGGGCGACCTGTCTCAGGAGTAGAGAGCGAGTGTACCAAATCAAATAGGACCTTAAGTTTGTTCAAGGCCTCCTATACCGTATGGCTGAAGTAGACTTTCTTAGCATTTATGATTTCTTTGTGGTAGGAAGAAAGAACATTTCGAAAGGTGATTTTTGCTTCCTCAGAATAGGAGGAACGCCATTTCCTTTCAGCCTGTCTACACTGTAATTTGCTAGATTTAAGTTCCTTAGTGAACCAAGGATCATGGGGACGGCTTTTTTGTTTGCATGTTCCTTCGGGGGCTAGTAGGTTAGCCGTTGCTAAGAAAGAAGCTTCTAGGGTGGCCAGAGAACATTTGCCGGCCTGCCCACAGTGTGCTTGCAGGGAAGAGACCACTTAATGGTTAGATACCCCACGCCATCTGCATTTGCAGATGGCGGGCTTAGGGCAGGGGGAGGGGGTGCCTTCGTAGAAATGGAGAAGGGAACAGTGTAATGGTCAGACAGGCCACTGGAATGGGAGAGGCCGTATCAATTACGGTCTCCAGGCCAAAGATGAAATCTAGGATGTTACCTAGATGGTGGGTGGGTAAAGTACTGAGGGAGCCCAAGATCAGACATGAAGGCCATAAAATTAGCAACTTGCCCAGTAGTAGCAGAGTTAGTAGGTGAACCACTTACCTGCTTCAAAGTTGCTGATCCACTCCAACAAGGCGTCAGCAGGAAATGCTTACACGCACTGTCTCACCACAGCCAATGAAAGAGTGCAGGAAGGATGGGACAGTAAGTCAGGCATTGCTTCTGTGCATGCCGTCTCACCAGGTAAGCACGTTTGTTTTTTTAAGGTTTTTTCATGGCTTACAGGTGCCGTGGGCAACAGATGGATCTCGTGGCTGGGCCCTGCTTTGGGCAGGCATTCACCCGAAAGGATCAGGCCAGTGCCCCATTTTTGACTCAGGCCGACCTGAGCCGCACAGGCTCGACCACCTCTAGTTTCCTAGACATAAACATCTGTCAGTAACCATGCTTACTCAGTGACTCATTAGTAAGACTCCAAGCACCCCCACATCACCACCCCCAACCACCCCCTCCCAGAATCACCCAATGTACGTACTCGGTTACTCATTAACAATAATTGGTGCTCAGTGAGAAAAAGTGCTCCCCCAT
This sequence comes from Ambystoma mexicanum, assembly GCF_040938575.1. NCBI lineage: Eukaryota > Metazoa > Chordata > Amphibia > Caudata > Ambystomatidae > Ambystoma > Ambystoma mexicanum. The sequence goes on from NC_090929.1 coordinate 411,984,204, forward strand.
AAACCTACCTCATGAGCCAGGACCTACAATTCTGACTTTTTGTCCAAGACTTGCGCTGTTGAGTTGAGTAACGTCTGTCTGAAAAGGTAGCATTGGTACCAGGCTCTTGAGTTTAGACTCCAGAGACCCAGGGCCTCCACTTATGGATGCCCTTTAGTAGTAGTTAGTCGTACCAGCTGTCACTCTTGGAAATCTCCTTGGTACCCCAGGCACTGCATCTGCCATCCCTAGCCTATTGGCCCTCAAATTTAGATGTCAAAGACTGATTTATGGATCAGTGAAAAAACACTAATGGCATAAAATGAATCACTTGGGTTTCAGCGCTCTAAGGGCCTCATGACGGGTTAGATGGAGCAGCAAAATGGCAGTTTTAACGCTATTACCGCTGCATTACCGCTCCGCCCAATCCGGAGTTTGGGTGAAAAGCTGGAGATTTACCTCCATCTTTGAGTTGGAGGTAAATCTCCAGCTTTACATCCATTTTCGGCGCTATTACTGCCAGCGGTAATAGCGCCGAAAAGCACCGAAGAGTCCTATGGTCTCTGAACAAAATGGGAAATTACAGCCTTACCATAACTTGGGATCTGGCGCCAATAGCGCAGAAACTGAGTTTCGGGAACGCTATTTACGTTGCCGTATCCCGGCACTATCACCGCTGGGATACCGCCAAAGCTGTGATGAGGCCATAAGTGTGTTTCATGCGATTCACAGTTTCAAAATTATGCTTGTACTCTGAGAGCTACCGCTACAAGCAATTCTTGTAGGAGTGTACGCTTTGTCCAATTGCACTTGCCATGGCACCTTCAAAACTAATATTGGGGAGGGAGTTGTATTCCTCCTGCCCTTTCTTTGTGCGTGTGCGCGACATCTCTGTGTTTGCAGCTTGCTTAAGTGTGATGTTTTATGTCTTATGTGTGACCCCTCTTTGTGAACGGTGCAGAAAACCTATTTCGATGTATTTTTGTATATTTAAGAAATTACCTTTTTATGCAGTATGTAGAAAGGTGGGGGCATAGCTCAGGGATAGCTCAGTGAAACAAGTGCTTACTGCCACTTCCTGTGTTCCGCCTGCATTCCACCACAATACATCATACTTGATTTACTTAACAGGTTTTTTATAAAGATATCTTATATCTTTTCAGGAATAGGAAGCAATGCAGAAAGAAATCTTAGTATGCAGGTGTAAAATGAATGATGTCACTTTACCCCAAAGGGCCTAATTTCCCTAAAATTCCCAAACCAAAGGGGATTCTGTTTAGTTTGCACTATAAAGGATCAAAGAAGCTGGATCGTGTATCCAGCTAACATTTCAGACTGTACCCGGCCTTGGATTACAGTACCTGGGCAATGTAGGCTGTACTTGGCAGTGATCACAGCATTTGGGGTTGTGAGGCTGTAACTTGCTTAGGATGACTATAGAACGTGTAGGAGGCCTCCTCTGATATAAGTGGATATAAGGTTGGGCTCAGCATATTATGGCTATAGCAGGCATGTGAGGCTTTTTAACAGATATAAAATGGCAGTAACTAGCCATAAGAGGCAGTAATGCCACAGGAAAGCCGTGCTAATGGCCTATGATGGCTCTACTGGGCATTCATTTCGTTGTTGTCTGCTTTAGTGCTATTTGTTATTTTATTAATCGTCCTCTTATTTACTTTTGTGATATCACTTTCTTTGATGCCACTAGGGGCGAAGGACATATGACATCACTTCCTGACACCAGCAGGGTCAAAGGACATATAAAGTTGCTTCCTGTGCTGCCAACAGGGGGGAATGTCACTTTCGATACCCGTGGTATTTTGGTGAATTGAAACCCTTTCCTCCACCGATGTATTCCAAAATCATACCGCGGCTGCGTCTCCAGAATTTCCCTTTTTTGTGTCTTGGATTGGCTGCGGGAAGTTACCCCACACCTGTGGGCAGCCTGAGGCTTTAGAGGCTATCTTGGCATCATGTATGTGTACAAGGGTTGTTATAGTGATGCTTGGACGGGCATCCTGGTAAATGTACATAGAATCCGCAATGGTAACCGAGTACTGTTTCACTGTGTTCTAATATGCAGTTTCAAAGAACTACTTGATGCGAACATCAGGCCCAGATATTTAATTTCTTTAACCCTCTAAGCATAGATAGCATCAAGATACCATCTCTTAGTAACCTTGATGTTGCCGTGTCGAAACACAGGCGCTGTAGATTCTGCTGTGTAAATCCATCATTCCTTCCTCTTTACTAATCCAATTGCGAGGGTGACTCCATCTATTGTTTTGTTCCCTGATATTGAAACGCAGAAGACACACACATTCTATATATCTTTTTTAATGTCTTCTTACCCATCTATGGACTTCCCTTTTTTTCACAGAACACATTTACTCCCAAACTTTGAGTCATGGAAGTATTTAGGCTCCCCAAAAACCTTACTGACTAAAGAAAATAGGTATGCAATTTTTTGACTTCCTCTCACAATTAGTTAAATGAAGCCCTGCCTGCACCTGGTAGGCTGGGGTCTCAATGGTCTTCAGCCATGCTGTGACCGCCAAGCTCCTCACCTCCAGTGGTCGAAGTGTGCGGGAGCGCTGCTCCTCTACTTTCTTTAAATTAAGTTCTACTGTCCCTATGCGTTCCGGAATGGTTTCATTTTAAAATAAAAACCCAGGAAGAAGTTAAAACTTGCACTTTCAGTGCACTGCACTGAACGTTCCCATAAAACCCTCCCTATCCACCTTTCTCAAATCCCTCAAAACCACTCTTTTCAACTAGCCCCCCTGGCTCCCACACACAGCATATCTGGCAACTATGTTGACTGCATCCTATGTAATCTCTAAGATGTAATGTAACCTCTGATTGCTATGTAACCACCAACCTTTCATTATCCTATGTATCCAGCAAGATCTTCTGTAACAGCGCCACTTGAAAAATGCTAATAAATAAATAAATTAAAAAGCAGGCGCATGTGTTTGGGGGTTTGTATTGTGCATGGAAGGGGGCGTGGCGATGGGGTTTGTGGGGATTAGGGCAGGCCAGCAGAGAACATAGCACCAGGCTTTGGGAGGCAAATGCGAGCCACGAAGGCTCCCAGGCACCTTCCCTCCCCCTCCTTGAACAACCATCAAGGGTTGCACACACCATTAAACACAGATACCAGCCGCTGTAGCCCAATGCATGAATATGCCGAAAGTAAAATGCATATTTTTCTTCACTTGTGTGGGGAGATGGGGCACAGATTCTAATTTACGATTCAGCCCCCCCTTCCTCTCTGTCATGACATTTTCGTGCGGGCATATTTGCTGTGGATTCCTATGGAACCTACTTCTTACACCAGCAAAAAGCAGGTGGGATCCATCCGAATCCATTTCAAGCGTTGCCTTCAATTTGTAAATGGCAGGTGGCTTTTTCTCAATTTGCACTGCTAACTGCAAAAGGCAGTCGCAAAGGCAATTTCGCCTCTTCTTTACGCCTCCCTTTTGCACTCTGATGTTCAAATGATGAAAACTATGCCAAGGTGGCCAGTTTGCACCACCAAAGTGCAAAGGTGATGGGTATTTTACAGGGTTTTCCAAAGTTCCATCATTTTCAAACTTGTACATTTACCAAATTCCACTAAAAAGTGGTTGTTTTCGCAAGACTTCCCATGTCTTAAAACAGAAATGTTTGTTTGTTTCTTTATTTATATTGCGCACCAGACCTGGTGACAAGTGACAAGTATACAAATCAAGAAGTAAGGCAATACAGTTACAAAGTATCATGACAAGATAATAAACAGTACAGAAACAGAAACACTGCAGATAACATGAAAACAAGCTCTGGAAACCATTTACAATGCGCTGAATATGATAGATCTTAGTGGTCATTAATTTTCAGCCAGTTGATACAGTTGTGCCTGAAATTCATGATTGATGGATCCACTCGAAGGGATGGAAGCAGGGAGTTCCACAGTTGAGTGGCTTTGACAGGAAAGCTACTCCCCCCCCCCACCTTAGATAGCCTAAATCTTGGGATAGTACGGTAGTTAGTGTTAGCTGTTCTAATGGGCCTAGTATAGCATTTTCTATAACAGCACAATGTAAGATTGGAAGGAGCATAAACCCTCTGCTTCACAGTCATGTGTGGGGGGTTGTATCCTTGGCAGACAGTATGGGGCAAGGCCCAGGCAGACAACCAGAACAAGAGGAAAGTGTTGCCATCTTGAATTCTTATGATAACATTAATGCAGTTGCAGTGCCACCTATGAGGGTGGTTGGGTTAGAGATGGGCAGTGTGTGGCCGGGAATACACAGAGGTTTTAGCACAGCTGTGAACATGGACTGATTAAGTAGCCAATGGGCACCGGCAGGTAAGTCTTTCTGTAACAAGAGTAACCCCAGGCATGTTTCTGCCTTGATGGATGACATCAGTGATGTGCAGCGCCAGAGGTCCACATCTGGATTACCCAAATTAGGGAGGAACGCCATTTATTTCAACATTTGGCTGAAGGGTGAGAGTCCTACGGTATTCAGCGGAGAATTTGCTGGCAAGACTTCCTTGTCTGCCCTTGTGGGTGGGACCAGATTCATATGCAAATGAGTATTTCTCATTTGGCAAGGGAGAGAGAGTTTAAGCGTGATAGTCACCCTCCTGGGTTCCCACCATCCAACATAGTATGTTATTTGGCCTTGTCCATTCTCAGTCCAGGGACCAGAATACATAAACACTCACCACGCGCGCACTCAACTTGTTCCAGCACTCACAGTGCACATTTACCCTCCCCCCCACACGAAGGGACACGCCCTCAGCCATAGAGAGGAACCCACACACCCCCAATACTCACGCTCTCGATGTTCCATCCAAGACATTCTATTTCTTTTTGGGCGGAGGTCTGATGGTGTTTTGTTCACATAACCAACCACCTGCTGCTGGAGATGTTGTCAGCACACACACCAAGGATGTGACGGCGTTGACGGCCCCGGAACAGGCAAAGAGGGGGGCTCGGACTGAAAGCGACAGCTCTGCTGTACTAGGCCCCCGCCACGGTCGCAGAGGGAAGGGCAATCCGAAAAAGGACGCCTGCGCGCAGCACTCCCACAAAGAAGAAGCCTTGACAGAAAGAGGGCGCTCAGCGGCCCCCAGCGCTGCCGCAGAGAGCGAGCACAAACAAGAACGAGGCAGCTCCAGCAAAGCCGCGGTGAGGAAGGCCACACCAGGGTACAGCTCCGACTTCCGCAGGCCCCAGCGCAGCCACAGTGAAGAAACACAGGTAGAAATAGGCCGTTCAGCCCCTCTGGATCCAGCACAGCCGCAGAAAACAGTTATTCCGGCCCTGCAGCCTCAGCACAGATTCAGAACGAAACTATTCGGGCCCGCAGGCCCCAGTACTGTCGCAGTGTGGAAGCGTGCACACACAGAAAGCTTCAGACTGAAAGTAAACAACTGACCACAGCCCATCACAGACAGAAAGAAGCTTATCACCTGAGATTAGGCCCATTGTGGCTGCTCAGGACTGGCTGCAGAGGCAAGAGAAAAGCAGCTTTGCTTGTCCTCCAATTAGGGCCGAGCCACGAGACAAACAGGGGTGAACAGAGGGATCTTGTAAGGGGATCCTGCTGCAAGGCCTGAGGCTAGAGCCAGCCGAAAGCAAGCCAAGCTTCCCACACACCAACCGAGACCCAGTGCCATTCAGAGCGGCACAATGCAACCAGAGCTTCAGCGATAACCTCTGCACAAAGTGACCCAGCAGGGCTTCCCAGTAGCCTACTGTACAAAGCGTCCCGGCATACATCGTAGACATGGCCACAAAGCACCCCAGACACCCAAATCTAGAATAATATCCATAATGGAAGAAGTCGAGGTAGTGAAGGGGTGCCGAACTTTGGAAATTGCCTCTTTTTCCCCCCAGTGTGTGGTCAAAGAAGGGAGAAAGGCCTAAACAGCCATCTTCTTGGGACTCATACCTCTCTCGGACAGGGAAAGACAAGGGGCCTCATTACAACTTTGCTGGTCCGGTAACTACGGTACCAGTAAGCTTGCCGGTGCTGTAGTTACCGGACAGTGAAACTACGAGTTCTGCTCGGACCTCGTGGGCAGAACGGCACACGCGAGCAGAGCATGTCGGATGCACCGGCACCATTCTGAAATACAGCTTCTGCCAGGGTTGTAATGGCCCTGTATTTCTCCTTTGCCAGGGGCTGGAAAAATATGCAACTTTGGTGCCAGCCTGCTGGTTTTACCGGCAAGGCTACCGCCAAACTTGTAATGAGGCCCAAGCTAAGAAGTCTTTCATAGCACCTTTCTGCCAATAATGTTGGCCTTGCTGTGCATGACTCAGTCGTGACCCAGTGCAAACCAGAGCTTTCAAGACAACTACAACACAATGATCCTCGCTGCACAAACTACCCAGAGCTTTACAGGCTCCCTCTGTGTGAAGCAAGCTACAGCTTTTCTCAAAGACATGGTCACATTACGAGTTTGACAGTATACGGAAAAAGTGGCAGTAAATCCAGTTACAAGCACTTTTACCGTTCTGCAAATTACGAGTTGGCAGCAATACATTTTCTGGTATTTCCAGCGCCGATATTTCCATCTCTGGAAATACTGGTGTGGGTAATACTGACAACGGGATATCCGAGGGCGGAACAACCAGCGCCGGTATTACCGGCACATTGGTATTACCGGGTGTTAGGGAGAATTCTCTCTTTAGGCTGAATTTCCTAACCTAGTGAGTCCCCCAGCAGCTTTGCTGGATTTCTGGAGTTTTTTTTTTTCCTCCTGCCAAGAGTGGGACTCTTTTCCTCCCACTCTTGGACATGGTTAATGGTATTCCTTTGATTGGTAATGTGTTTTATGGGCTATGGGGTCCTTTACTCCATAGGGTCTCATGTGTTTTTCCTATGTGTGTCACAGAGCACCCTCCGTGCAGTAACACAGGGGTGTCATAGTGACACCCCACCATAGACTCCATACCATGGGACTGACTACTGTCTCCCAGGGCATGTAAAGTCACCATTGGCTTTGCTAGTCCCAAATTATTTACAGAAACCAGTACAAACCATCATATTGTGGACGTACTGGTCGGGGCAATTCGATTGCCCCGGGGTCTGTTAGTCGAGGGGGCATGTCTCCGTCCCCCCTGATCGAGTTTTGGCTGGTGGCAGTGGAAACTACTTTTTATATATCCTATGGGATTTTCCCATTGTTCGAGGCTACCAACTTTAATTATTTAATTCTCATAGCCTCGAACATACCGTCGGTTTATTTAATTAATATTAATTCTCCGGTTGGTATTTTTGCCAAGACTCGATTCTAAAATGGCGTTTGTGTTCTCTTCTGTGCCTCCAACCCAAGTCGAGCCCTTTGTTCCACTTTTTGGCGGGCTTCTCCACAGAAGCCTCCAAAAGTGGTGCCACTCTGGGTACCACAGGGGATGTGGGAGGGGGTTTAGGCACCCTGGACTGAGTTACCTTGGTAAATCAAGTCGCACGCTTGTGTGATTGGCCCAAGTGGTGAGCCGGCCGGCTCACCACTTAGCATGTTTGATTGACAGCTAGGCTGAGTGAATGGGGGTATGCTGCATAAAAGCAGGGCTTTGGGGACTGGAACTTCAGAAGTCGCCACAGGACCTGAGAATCCGACGAGAGAGAAGCTGAGCCGACCTACCACGACGACACCACCGGTGGAGCCCTGCAGAACCGACTCACCACTTCCCAACGACAGAGAAGATCTCCCCGGCTGGAGAGGCTTCTTCCCCTGACTGGTGGGCACAACCAGTTTTCCTTTCTTTCTTTGAACCCCAGCCCGGTTTGTGGTCGAACTGCACGTGCCAAGCACCCCGGCAGCCGGATAGCCACTCACCACTGAATGGCGAATCACCGGACCGCTCCTTGTACCCGAGAAACTCCGCGGCTGGTTTCTTCCCTGGCAGTGCAACGGACCCCTGTCTTCCTCCACGGCGAGATCCTCTCTTCCCCCGGACGTAGCACCGACTTGCACCCGCTGCCAGGAACAACTGCCCCCGCTGGAGCGTTCTCACCACTTTAAGGTACCGGGTCCGCCAGGCCTCCCTTTCTAAAGATTGCTACAAGGTAATAATAACTCCTTAACCTTCTGGACTGGTCTGGCCGCCTTGACCCTCTAACTGGTCCCTTTCTGTGGTCCAACCCCTTTTTGAACCTTTTCAAGACTTTTGTGCACTGCAGCCGTGTGACCTTGGACACATTTCATTTGGATCATCTGAAAGTGGATCCGGCCTCTTGAACTCTAACTTCACGGTTTTACTTTGCCTTCCTCTCTTGTTGTGTTCTTGAAAAAGTGTTGGGATCTGTTTCAATTTGTTCTATGCTTTTCTCTCCCTTTTTATTTATTTTTTTTTTATTTTTTTTTTTAAACGAACCATTAGAGCGCCATCTACGTTAAGCACTCACCGCTGTCTGGAAATAAGTGGGGCTGTACTTAAGACTTGTCTAATATTCTTTTAAGGAGTGTATATCTTTTAGTGACTGTGTTTTTGAATTGCTTACTATTAGTTCCTGTGTGTTTTTCTAGATGTGGTTTTAAATAAATAATGATATCTCTTTTACACCAAGCCCTGGTCAGTGTTTACTTGTTCTATTGTGTGCTCTTGACCTATTGTGAATACTCTGTATACTGCCTAACTCTTCTTGAGAGAAGTCTGACTGCTCAGCCACAGCTACCAAGTGAATCTGTGTGGTACAGACTGCTACCAAGTGGGTTTACTGCCAAACACATGTAGTCCTAAATCTTTTGCAGTGGTCCCAGAGGGAACTGCACAGGTTTCTGCCTAACACCGGGCGATTATGAGTTGGGAAATGATGCTAACACTGCCATTTTTCCCTGGCAATACCGACAAAAGCAAGACAGGGAAACCCACACCTGAAACCGGGCAGTAAAGGCATACAATAGATGGAAATTAGGCCACGGTGCACCCAGGAAGATAACAAATAGGCCACACCTTGCTCAAACACATCTCCCTACACCACCATGCTGCCACTGGTCTCTGTCAACATTCACATGTAGTTGCTCCAGGCCAACATAGAGCTGCAGGGGCTGGAGGACCACCGCAGGGAACATAAGGCAGAGATTGAGGAGGAGGATGATGGCGAGGAGGAGACGCCACACAAGGCGTGCGTCCATACCCAGATCCTCACCTTGAACCGCCTCAACAAGGAGACTATTGCAGATCTCCTGAACCAGATCGAGGATAACATAGGGAGTAGGATCGCCATGAGGACAGCCATACCACCGCTGATAAAGCTGGTGTCGGCCTTGCACTCCTTGCCACAGGCCTGTTCCAGCACACTGTGAGCCAACTGCATGGCATCACACAGCATGATTTCATTAAAGTGCTGTGTCAGGTGTTGGATGCACTCCTGCGCCATGTGAGATGGAACATTTCACTTCCCACTACCCTGCCACAGGTGAATGCCACGAAGGCAAGATTTTACAACATGGTGCTCATGCCTAATATGGTTGCAGCCCTGCACTGTACCCATGTAGATTTGGTGATACCCCAGGCATCGGAGGAGGTTTACACGAACTGGAAGTAGTTCCATTTACTCAATATACCAGATAACCTGTGATGCAGACATTCACCATTACTGCTGTGTCCGCTTCCCAGGATCAACCCATGATGCAATGGTCCTGCAGAACAGCATGTTACCGGCATACACAGAGGGGCACGGAGGCCAACTGACCTGGATATTGGGTGAGTACATGCTCCATCACACTAACCTTGCTGTACAAGTGACATGCAATGGTGGGGACCCCTCAAAGAGATTGCATGCCCTGGCAAGGCCCTGCACATGCAGGACCCACCCGCACACCCCACACATGGCAGGCTGCAAACCAAAGGAGTAGGACATGACTCGCGATGCAGCAGTAGATGGCCAAGCCATGCTTCCCCACCAGGCCAGCCCCACACACAGGACTACATGCACCAGAATGCAATATCACACTTCTCAAAATATGCATGGCCTGCAAACGGAGGCGAGGGAGCTGGCCCATCTAGGGGTGTCCAAAGTATGTGCAGGGGGTGACCGAAGAGCCAGGAAAAAGGGCAAACAGGACAGTTGGCAAAACAACCAATGATCAAGGTTACCATCCACTCAAAGTAAAACCACACAGTACAACAATACGCAAGGAGGTTAGCTGCTCCAATGACACTGAAATTCTGAATAGCCTGCCCAGCCCCAGACACCCTTGGTGTGGGCTGAGGGGGCATGGGGAATGACTAGGTGTAGGGCCCACAAACACCAATGGAGCTCTTGGGGTATCCATTATGTAAAGGTGTGAAGAACACGGCCATGCATGGAATGACATTCTGCTATATTGCAAATGACATGACACTGGCATTTGACATGGCATGTACTCGGGTCACCATGCATATGAATCCATCATGGAATCCATAAAGATGACCTGTAGATGTAACCCAGACTGCCATCAGGAACCATGCATGATATCAATGCACAGGCCCAAACCACCCAACAAGCAATCTGCCCTGTCAACCATCGATCATGAAAGCAACAAGTGTTGCCTGTGAACTGTGTGCAAGATGTACCATGACAGACTGTCCCCCCCCCAAGTAGTTGACTCAACATGCATGCACTGGAATGTGAAATAGTGTTGTGCGACGACACATGGGACATGCATGCACAGACTGTCTATCGAGATGCTGCTGTTAGAGGCAACACATCCACAAATCATCATGATTTACACCTATGTCTCTTCCCCTTGCAGGTGACTCTGGATACCCACAGATTCCGTGGCTAATGACTCCTCTGAGGAATCTCCATACGCCACAGGAGGTGGCAGATAACCAGGCACATGTCTGGACTAGGGTGTGTGTGTGGAGAAAGCCCTTAGCCTGTGGAAGGCTTACTTCGGATGTTTACAAATGTCTGGGGGTGCGCTCATGTATAGGCACGACACATTGTGCTTGCATGTGCAATGTTGCACAACATCTGCATTCGGCTGAACATTACCCGGCCCCCGGGTTTGGACATGCTACCGCCTGAGGAGGAGGACGCAGTGCCTGCCAATGGCATGCATACATGCTCTGAGTGGGTAGAGGCCAGGGACGGCCGCCTGGCTCACCAGGAACAGATCTTGTTTTTAAGCCATCACATTGCACTCCCCTTGCAAATAATTTTCTCTCACATTAAAAACTGAATAATACAATTTCTGCGGCCTCATACCTGCGACTGCCGAAAATGCAGACTTATATATTTTTTTCCGATCCCCTTTACACCACATATATATGTGGGAGTGGGTATGGTATATAATACAAGTAGTGGGGGTGCAGGGGGCGTCCCACCGCATATATATATGAGGTGTAAAAGGAGTTAAAATAAAATAAAGTTGGCATTTTCGAGGTCGCAGTAATGATTCATTAAACACTTGTACACAGTAAGGAATGTCCTGTCATTGCTTAAATTGAAAAGGATTTTTATGTAGCAACGTGTAACCACCTTCACCAGAACAGCATCCGCCTCCCCAAAAACCCACCCTCATAACACCCTCCCCAAACATACACCCTCAAAACACCCCAGCATTGTTGTACTGTCACTTTTTGTGCCTCTTGGGCATGGGGCTCTTCACCAGGTACTTGCCAGTGAGGAAGAACTGTGAGCAGCGCTTTGGGGTACCAGGTAGGGAACCCTCTGTGGGTTTCACAGCAGTGGAGGAATCTGACCCCTGGGCCCACATGAACTGCAGGGTATGCTGCATGCATTGGTGCAGGGTGGAGGTGGAGGCATGCCCCACGCATGGCCCGCATCTCCTGCAGCTGCTGGCATGCCAAATCCTCAATGGAAGCCTGCCGCTCCTCAGTTGCATGCAGGCGTGCACTCATGGCTGACACATTGGTCACCGGCAGAGGTGGTGGGCTGTGTGGAGGGCTAGGGCTGAAACATGGAGATGCTCCTCCCATCCTGTGTTCTGCCTTATCCCCCTCATCATCTGTGGTCTCCACATAGGCTCTGCATGATGGGCCAGTGGCTGCAAAGTCTGTGATGGCATGGAGGGCGTGCTGGAAACCCGGCATCTTCCAGACACAGGAGGGACGGCAGTACTGTGTCCAATGGCAGGTGCTGGCTGTGGCATAGCAGTGGCAGATTTAGCAAATGCCGTGTCACCTTCCTGGCCAGTGAAGGGGCCACCGCGTGCTGCCATAGGAATTGTGTCATCCCAGGACTTGCCGGTGTGTCCACGTCGGTGGTAGGTGGAGGTGGTGGCCTGGCAGGCCTGCTCTGATTGCTGCTCCTGCTGGAAAGGAGTCTGGTGTGTGCATGGGTGGGGTCAGATGTAGTGCCTGCGGTGGAGGGTCCGGCCTCATTACTGTCTGTGCACTGTGTTTGAGTTGGGAATAGAATGACATGCTGTTAGTCATCTAGCAGACCTGTCTGCGGGCTTGCATTAAACTCATGCAACATTATATGTGTCCCATAGATGCACATTTGCTGTGGTTGGCTTGGATGGTATCACTCCAATGAGTGCTGCTACTACTAGGTGGTGGTGGTGCCTGCTGAGGGTGTACACTGTGCATGCATGTGCACATTGCCTGTTGGCCTGCCAAGGTGGCTTTCTGTGGGTGCAGTGGGTCTTTACCTTCTCACATGGACTATCATTGCACACATGGGTGCTTCTCATGTGTCCATGTGTTGGCATGCATATTTTGATTACAGTGCATGTGCATTGCTACATTTAACTGCCTCCCCTGGCATTTGTGTGTGCTCACTGGCCATTTGCTGTGACTGCCATGTGTTGAACCATTCCCGTACCCATTTTGTACATCTCTGCTGGGGGCACATGCTTTTGGACATTACATTCACATGTACATGGTGTCAGATGTACTTACCACCATTATCATGGGTCCGTGCTCCAGCCTCCACGCTCCTTATCCCCTCAATGCCCTCCATGTGGAGGATGGAGATGGCCATCTCATCCCAGGGCATGAGGTGGAGGGGTTCCACTGTGCCTCCTCCAGTGCCAGTGTTCTCCCTCCTGTGTCTGGCTTTGAGGCTGCAAACCCACTCCTTTAGGTCATCCCAGTGCTTCCGACAGTCCCAGACGCTACAGGGAACAGTTCCCAATGCCGTCACCCTTGCCTGTATGTTGGCTTATTTGGTTGTCTTTCTCTGGGCAGAGGTTTTTCTGTGGTTGATGCAGCATGCTCCATCACTTCATCTGCCATTGCAGTTTGCTCTGCCTCAGTAAAGTTTGGCTTCTGGAGATGGAGAGCTGTCAGACATGCTTTTTTTTCCTATGCCATTATATTTCCACAACGTTGGTGACTGGATGCCAGCAGGAAATGGGTGATTCGGGTGGATTGAGTTTTTAAAGATGGCCGCCGCCGAGCTTCCCGTTCTGGTGATGACGCTATTTCTGACGCCGGTAATACCGGCCGGCATGGTGTCAGAAACAGTATTACTGGCATTATTTTGCTGGTATTCCCAGTCGATGGCCATTGATGCTGGTAAAACCGCCAGTCGGTATTGCCGTTACCGGCAGGCGGGTTGTGCACGTCCCTGATGACTCGTAATACAGCAGTAATTCTGCCCATAACGTTAACAGCGCCAGAATGGTATTACTGCCGTCTTACTGGCAAACTTATAATGAGCCCAAATGAGCCAAAGAACTCATGTTAATTGCAGCCCACATTTCAAAATACCCATTGCACAACTACACAAACTAAACACTCGCTTTCCAGACACTCGCTATACAAAAGTACACACTGTCCCACAGACACAATACACAGATAAACTCAGAGATTTCCAGACACAATCTGCGTAAATCAAGTCACAACTTTACAGACATGCGCTATGCAAAACAACCTAAATCTGTTCAGACACCCAGTACACAAAACAGGCAAGACCTTTACAGACGCCTATTTTACAAACTAAGCAAAATCATTCCGGACACCCACAGCACAAAACAATCTATACACATCCCTGCAAAATGTTACATAGTGCTTGCTATGCTCCAGCTGCACCGAGTTTTTCATAAAACTAGTGAGCAAAGAAAGAAAAAAGCTACAAAATACAGCACAAGGCAAGCCAGAGCTCCCCAAACACTCTCAGAATAAAACATCTTGGTGCTTCCAAGACATCCACTACACAATATAATAATCTAATTCCCAGACAGCCATACAATAGTTATATTATCGAACGACCCAACATGTTGCATTATCCACTTTCCTGAGTACCATTCCAAAGATGGTGGAGAGTCCATGGTGACTTATGGTGATCTACTGTGCTGTGTTTAAGCATACATACAATTGAACATGTTCCTTGATCATGCAATAGGCAGTGTAGAGATTAGAGCGCATGACTTGGAAAAGGGAACAGGCTGGGAGTGGAGTTGTAACCTCTCCTTCAATGACTTTTTTCAATGACCTTAAAGGTCCTTTAACTGTCTATAGGTAAAACAAAAAGATACCACCCTTAGGTGAGAATCATGAAAGTAGGGGTGGGTGATGAGCAATGCCATTGGCAGGCCTAGGTGGTGTTCCCCAGGGTAGGGCGACCAGGGATGCATTCTCAAATTGCAGAGGACGAGCAGTACAAGTGGGGCTTGCATCGCTTCACACTTTATGCTCCCAAAAGCATGCACAATGAAGAAGCTGATCGGCACGATATGAGGAATCATGGAAGCAGGTAAGTATTTTTTTGGTTTCACTGGGTTGCTGATTAATCGAATTAAAATGAATCACAAACTGATTTTTTTCCTTTGCATTGGATCTAAGGGTGCAGCAGTGGGTAAATGTTCATGTATGTCTTTCGAAAGCGGGGTAAGGGGGTGACAAAACAGCATATGCAGGTCTGCATCAAGATCTCCTTCAGACAGGACGAGGAGGGATGAGACGAGGTCCCTGACTCTGAGCTGCTCAAGAAAAAAAATACAGCAGGCACACAGAGGAGGGGCCCAGAGAGAAGAAGCGGCCCAGAGAAGCCTTTCCAGCCTATCTAAATCTAAAGCCGAGCTCTAGCATTTGATGCATGAGGCTACAGCAAAGCCTTCAGAGAGGAGATGGCTACTCACCAATCCACCACCAATTGGGAGCATGCCAACCCAAATGTCAAAAGCTGCTATATTTCTAGGTAGGTCAGACCTGCACTCCTACACCACAGTTGGGACACTCAATAGTTCCCAACCAAGGAGGCAGGCCAAGAGGAGGAATCTGACTTACTAAGCCTATATGACCTTATGGAAGCATACCCAGATTCCCATCATAAATACCATTAGGAAGGCCATTACTAGAGAGTGGTGTAGGGAAGGCATGATATCACAAGACTGACACAATGAATACAATTTGTAAAACCTTTATTGAAAATGTTGGGGTTGGAGAAACTCCTATTTTGCCCTAGAACTATGATGGGAGTAGTCTCGACGATCAAACGATAAATAAAACAGTCCTAGTGAAGTCTGTCAAATCAAAATGGCCTATGCTAACAAAACCTAAGGCCTGCCCTATCTCTTGTACACAACTTCCAGGCCAAGCCAGATTTTGAGGCCAATCTTATATAACAACTCAGAGGGGGTATTAGGACTAAGTCATGGGGATCATCCCTCTTTTACCTGGAGTGATAGTGGCTTCTCTGCTGCTACAAATGTCAAAGCCTATAGATTATTTTGTGGCGGTAGAGGGGACTGAGGCTCTATGACAATGTTTCTGGAAATGTAGGCTGCTCCAATTTGTCTCAGTTGAGTCGTATCCCACATCTGACACCATATGTAGGGAAGGCATGGTATCACAAGTATTGAGACTGACACAATGGATACAATTTGTAAACCCTTTATTGAAAATGTAGGGATTGGAGAAACTCCTATTTTGCCCTATAACTAAGATGAGAGTAATCTCGACCATCAAACAATAAATAAAACAGTCCTAGTGAAGTCCGTCAAATCAAAATTACCTATGCTAACACAACCTAATACCTGTCTTATCTCTTGTACAAAAGTGTAAAAAGGAGAAAATGTATGCAAAAGGAAAAATCTGTGTTCAAATGATAAGGTGGCTGAACCAGCTCTCCTCCCCACTTTAGGCCTCACTAAGTAAGGCATTCCTTGTAGGCAGGATGACAGACTGGATCAAGGCTCACCTGGCCTTCCACGTTAAAGTCTCTTTCTCTGACTTCAAAACTAATGTTTCAACCAAAACGTTCACAAAGGACCCCCATCTGCCGTGCTCAGACCTTTCACCACACAGTTGTCGTAGGTGCCCCTCTGCCAGGCTCTGACCTCTCATGATGAAGTTCAATACAAAAATACAAGGGGAGGGGGCTCCCTTTCCCAAGCTTAGTATTCTTCGGGCCTCCTTCAATCGGGCTTGGACCCCTTTCGGATGTCAAAGTCTTTCGAATGTGCGTGGCTTTCTTACAGCAAAAACAAAGAGGTGATGGCTGGAAGGTTTAGAATGAATCTTAACCACTGGCAATGCTCTGGGCAACCCTCCAGACCACCGTTCTTCACCTGCCAAGCCATTACAGAAGGGGAAAGACCATATGCAAATCAGGCTTGGCCCCACCCCAAAAGGGGCAGTCCAGCCCGAACTGCTAGGCCACATCCCTTCTGCACGAGACCACAAGCATCCCCAAACATGTTTTGCCCTTGTTGGGGCTCATCAGTGAGGAGTAGCTTGGGTCTCTAGGCCCAGCAGGCACGGGACCCACGTCTGGGCATACCCGTCCCACTCGGGGTGACAAAGCAAAAACAAAGAGGTGATGGCTGGAAGGTTTAGAATGAATCTTAACCACTGGCAATGCTCTGGGCAACCCTCCAGACCACCGTTCTTCACCTGCCAAGCCATTACAGAAGGGGAAAGACCATATGCAAATCAGGCTTGGCCCCACCCCAAAAGGGGCAGTCCAGCCCGAACTGCTAGGCCACATCCCTTCTGCACGAGACCACAAGCATCCCCAAACATGTTTCGCCCTTGTTGGGGCTCATCAGTGAGGAGTAGCTTGGGTCTCTAGGCCCAGCAGGCACGAGACCCACGTCTGGGCATACCCGTCCCACTCGGGGTGACAAAGCAAAAACAAAGAGGTGATGGCTGGAAGGTTTAGAATGAATCTTAACCACTGGCAATGCTCTCGGCAACCCTCCAGACCACCGTTCTTCCCCTGCCAAGCCATTACAGAAGGGGAAAGACCATATGCAAATCAGGCTTGGCCCCACCCCAAAAGGGGCAGTCCAGCCCGAACTGCTAGGCCACATCCCTTCTGCACGAGACCACAAGCATCCCCAAACATGTTTCGCCCTTGTTGGGGCTCATCGGTGAGGAGTAGCTTGGGTCTCTAGGCCCAGCAGGCACGGGACCCACGTCTGGGCATACCCGTCCCACTCGGGGTGACAAAGCAAAAACAAAGAGGTGATGGCTGGAAGGTTTAGAATGAATCTTAACCACTGGCAATGCTCTGGGCAACCCTCCAGACCACCGTTCTTCACCTGCCAAGCCATTACAGAAGGGGAAAGACCATATGCAAATCAGGCTTGGCCCCACCCCAAAAGGGGCAGTCCAGCCCGAACTGCTAGGCCACATCCCTTCTGCACGAGACCACAAGCATCCCCAAACATGTTTGGCCCTTGTTGGGGCTCATCAGTGAGGAGTTGCTTGGGTCTCTAGGCCCAGCAGGCACGGGACCCACGTCTGGGCATACCCGTCCCACTCGGGGTGACAAAGCAAAAACAAAGAGGTGATGGCTGGAAGGTTTAGAATGAATCTTAACCACTGGCAATGCTCTGGGCAACCCTCCAGACCACCGTTCTTCACCTGCCAAGCCATTACAGAAGGGGAAAGACCATATGCAAATCAGGCTTGGCCCCACCCCAAAAGGGGCAGTCCAGCCCGAACTGCTAGGCCACATCCCTTCTGCACGAGACCTCAAGCATCCCCAAACATGTTTCGCCCTTGTTGGGGCTCATCAGTGAGGAGTAGCTTGGGTCTCTAGGCCCAGCAGGCACGGGACCCACGTCTGGGCATACCCGTCCCACTCGGGGTGACAAAGCAAAAACAAAGAGGTGATGGCTGGAAGGTTTAGAATGAATCTTAACCACTGGCAATGCTCTGGGCAACCCTCCAGACCACCGTTCTTCACCTGCCAAGCCATTACAGAAGGGGAAAGACCATATGCAAATCAGGCTTGGCCCCACCCCAAAAGGGGCAGTCCAGCCCGAACTGCTAGGCCACATCCCTTCTGCACGAGACCACAAGCATCCCCAAACATGTTTCGCCCTTGTTGGGGCTCATCAGTGAGGAGTAGCTTGGGTCTCTAGGCCCAGCAGGCACGGGACCCACGTCTGGGCATACCCGTCCCACTCGGGGTGACAAAGCAAAAACAAAGAGGTGATGGCTGGAAGGTTTAGAATGAATCTTAACCACTGGCAATGCTCTGGGCAACCCTCCAGACCACCGTTCTTCACCTGCCAAGCCATTACAGAAGGGGAAAGACCATATGCAAATCAGGCTTGGCCCCACCCCAAAAGGGGCAGTCCAGCCCGAACTGCTAGGCCACATCCCTTCTGCACGAGACCACAAGCATCCCCAAACATGTTTCGCCCTTGTTGGGGCTCATCAGTGAGGAGTAGCTTGGGTCTCTAGGCCCAGCAGGCACGGGACCCACGTCTGGGTATACCCGTCCCACTCGGGGTGACAAAGCAAAAACAAAGAGGTGATGGCTGGAAGGTTTAGAATGAATCTTAACCACTGGCAATGCTCTGGGCAACCCTCCAGACCACCGTTCTTCACCTGCCAAGCCATTACAGAAGGGGAAAGACCATATGCAAATCAGGCTTGTGGTCTCGTGCAGAAGGGATGTGGCCTAGCAGTTCGGGCTGGAAAATCATTCACGTAAACAAGCAAAGTGCATTTCGGAGTCAACCTGGGTAGCACATTTCCAGCAACTGTACTCAACAATCTGGCTATGTTCATATCACCTGATCAATCACAACTGCAGTCAATTAACTTTGATGTGGACAGATTTTAGGATGTCTTAGGAAGTTTAAAAAGCTCTAAGGCTTCTGGTCTTGATGGATTATTAAATGTAACCCTTTAGGCTGATGTTAGATTATGGGGAGAAATGCTGATGTTTTTATACACACATATTTTAGCTACTTCTAATCCTAGTCCAAAGCCATCATAGTACCGATTTATAAGAAGTGAGGTGGATCGACCCTGTTAAACCATAGACTGATTTTATTAATTGACATGAGCAGGATGTTTCGTGCAGCTTTTTGTCTGAAGGATCTCACAAAATGGGCTGAAATCCCTGGCAAACTGAGCATCTTTGAAACAGGATTTCGGAAAAACATTGAGACCTATTTGAATGGCTCTATTTACTATTGGTGTCAATGACAAGCTGGCAGAGGTCGGAGCAGTTCATTATATTCTGAGTGTCTTGATATGAGAGCAGCATTTGATATTGTAGACTGCAACACATTATTGGGTAAATTGGCCTCTTGGGATATTACAGTGGGCCTTGTAAGGAAGGCATGGAATCAAACAGTGAAGACAGACACACGTGATCACAGTTCAAGGGTGTTTATTGAACTTCAATTTGGTTTGAAATACGCCTATCTAATCCAGCAAGCTAGGACCATCAAATAATAATAACGCAGTCCTAGTAGAGTCTTGTCAAAATAAAAGAGCCTATAATAATAAACCTATTGCCAATCCTTACGATCCTTAGCTTCCCTTCCCCACGTTTTATCACTGGACAAGGTGGCACACTCGAGCTTAGCACATACTCTGGCTTTTCTAGCATGAGAATAGAGTTCAAAATCTAAGTATTAGGATCTTCTGTGCCAGAATCCCTTTGCCATTCAAAGTCTCTTATTTCAGAGGGCCTGATGTGACAAACATTCAAAGTTCCTTTCTCTTCAGGATTCTCCTATGCACAACTTCTTGGGTGATTCACTGTTCACCACTGGTCCCCCGCTACTGGGCCCAGATCCACTTTAAAACAAACCTTCAATTGGTCTCCCTGCACCAGGCTCGGGACAATTTTATCTCACATTTCAAACTTGATTTAATATATCAAAATCGAAGACTTTCAACTGTGTGCAGGATTTTGCTTGATCCGGCGCAGGACTACTCCGATTCACAATTCTTTGTTCTCTTCTTAATACTTTCTTTGCTACATCAAAATCAAAGACTTTCGACTGTATGCATTATTTTGCTTTACCCATCACGGGACCACTTCGATTCACAATTCTTTGCTCCTTTAATAATATGTGCCTTTTAACTTTCACTTCTGCCACTTCTTAGTTGGACACATTACAGAGACCTTCGATTGAGCACCCATGTGGTGCCGGACCACTCTGTCAAAGGTACCGTATCCAAGTCTCTTCAAAGTTCAAACACTGTTCAGCAGTTCAACTTTACTTGCGTCTTTTATAACATGAGTTTTAACAATGTTCATTCCAGCACTCGCCATACAATTTTGCTACCTGCAACCTTGGCCTCAACACAGACCGGTCTTGTATTGGTCTCCCCAACTCACCAGCTCTGTTGATTTCACTGATGCTGCTTTGTTCTTGGAGTCAAGGACAGTACCATGGTCGGCTGCTTCTTCTGCCCGCCTTGGTTAATGATGCGGGAGGGCCCCGGTTATCTCTGACACACAATACAGGATTCCTCAGCCTGGTTTCCTGGTCTTAAGCTTTCTAATCTTGAGGGTTCTTGAAAGTAGCGGTTTCTTGTTGGAAAGGTCAAGCGAAGTTCCCTCCTTGCGATCCCCTCCTGTTCTCTCGTTCAGCTGCTGTCTCGAAACTGCCATTTCCTTATGTGCTTTGACTTGACCCAATGTTCTTTCGTGCTCCGCCTTTTATCCGTGTGGGGAAGCTTAAAGGAAGTCAGGTGTGAGTGATGGCCAGTAATTGCCTGACCTCGCCTGACCATTGTATTGGGACACGTCAAGTATACTGCTCGGGTGTTAGTCTTTTTTCTCCCAGAGCAGGCTGACCGTGTGAAAGTGTTTGTGCAGGAAAGGGTGTGGGGGGGAGTTACTACATATACTATCTGATAGGATGGGCTAAAGGAGTTACAGGAAAGAGAGTGATACCGCGTCTCACCATCCGGCCTCCCACTCCCAGAGGACCCCTCACCCAGGTGGTCCTCCTGCACTGACCCACCCCAAGGAACTGGATCCAAAAACGATGCCTGTGTCCTAGCTACCTAGCTGACAGTTCCTCTGGGACCAGTGGGTGAGACACCTTCTGGTTTCTCACAGTCTCTTACATATATTAATCATGCTTCGTTAGAACCCTTCTTTTCAGGTTAGATTAGATTCCATGGTGTCTGAATCCAAGGAGGTAAATACCTCAATTTGACTTATACATCTCAGATATCCAGGAGGCATTCCTAAAGGCAAATGCTTTCTCCCCCAAGAATTAGCTCACTGCATATAGGTTGGTTGGCATATGCCGATTATGTTATATGGCTGTAGACTACAGCTATAGGCTTACAAATGAGCTTGAATTATTGTTCAAACTTCGTTTTCTGAAAAAATAAAAAATAAATAAATCATACAAATCATACCAAAACTAAAAGAATTCATTTTAAAAGGAATACGAAATATAATAGTTCCAAATAGTATACCACCAACACCCTAAAGTATTTCACCTATGATTTCTGATTTATTATAGACAACAGATTAATCATTTTAATAATAAGCACAGAGTTAAGGTGTGTGCCTTTATTGCACAAATGAAAATTATTTTGGGGAAGTACAGACGATATACAATGCAGCCAGTAATCAATTTTTACAAGGTAAAAGTTACCCTTAGTATTTTATAAGGTTTGAGCTACCGGATACAAAAAAAATTGAAAATGGCTAGTCACCTTAGAAGGTCAGCTTTGGCTGTCAGTACTAGGATTAACACCATATTTTCTCATTGGGGCCCTCAGATTTGAGTTAGGCCTACTTTCTTTGTTTTCCATTATTAAATGGAACACATTAAGTGTATTCGCTAAGATTTTTACAGCGAAGGAAAGAAATGGATTTGCTGAGGTAAGAAAGATACTGAAGCATGAAAAGGTTGAACCACTTCAAGTCTTTATGACATGTTGTGAAGACTATGTAAGAGAAACAAATCTGGAGGCAAGAACTGCTTTTGAAAATCCTAATTTAGCGAAACAGAGAATTAAGCAATCAATGGTAAATTATTGAAAGAATATGTAAAATGTCCTCCCTTGATGACATCTCCAATGGTATATTTGGGAAAATTCCCTGGTCCTATGTAAAGGAATTGATACTTAAGATTGCCATTCAATTTGTTGTACACATTGGAATTAGTGGGCCGAAGGAGGAACCTGGACTACAACCAAAGTAACTGTAGGTTATGTAAGACAAACCATGAAGACATTCTAAAGCAAGTGGTAATTCAGTGTGATGCCCTAATTGACAATGGTTTGGTCATTCAAACAAAAGAGTCGTTGTGGACCAGACTGATGTCTGGAAAACAGCACTTGCTGGCCTTAGCTCTGATTGCCTTATTAAAAGAGATTTTTATTCTTTTGGGATGAGAACATTAACAACTGGGAAATAATGTTGCATAACATTATGTCTACTGCTTAAAAGAAAGAAAAACTACAAGTTATAGAACACTTCATTAGCCTAATCCTTGTATATGGTATGCAAATTGGTAGAGGTTGATTACTGTTTTTTAATTGATTTAGAGACAGTGTTGAAATATGATATGAATAGTCTATGCTATTGTACATGTCACTTTACATGCTCAAGAACTCTGTTTGTTAATGTAATTAGCAATTTATTTAGATGGATTGTCCACGTAATTGCCTGTGACTTTACAAGTCCTGCAGGTCCTCGCATGTTACTAGTGTTCTATATGATGGTTAATTATTATATTGTGTTGAATAAGTACTGATGATTTTAAAGTCCTATGTTACATTTTTATGTCATACTTTAAGACTGTTAATAACAGATGCTTACAACTGGTTGACGTTGAAAAAAATCGGGTGCAAATTATTTTCTTCTTTGATTAGAACTTTATTCTATTTACATATTTTATTGATAAAGTTTTGTCTGTTTTGCAATGTGAAAGGTTTACATTTGAAAACCATAATACAAATATAAAAACAGTTCTCTATGACTGTCTCCCTCTGAGCCCTTAGATCAGGTCATTCTGAAGGCATTGTCTCACAAGACTTTGTTTCTCGTAGCTTTGTCAGCATCAGGCAATTAGGGATACAGGTAAACTTTGCTGTTGCCCTCATTACCTGAATATTCTACCCGAGGCACTGGTACTCGGCCTGGGTCCTAGGTTTCTACCATAAATATTTTGAGCTTTGCCCCTGGACCAGGACATTGTTGTTCTAGCAGTGGGCACTGTGGAGAGGTCAGAGCAAGAGAAAAATGTCTTTCGTAGAGTCTAGAAGAGCCTTTCTGATCTTCCTTGAGAACATTAAAGATATTTGGGTCTGCAATAACCTGTTAGGTTTGGGAATTGTAAGAATGGGACGAAGCCAGCCATTTCTCCATTGAGTAAGTGTATCTGTTCTGCGATATCTAAAGCCTACAAACTAGAGGGATCCCTCCTTGTTGGTACATGCCTCGGATGGGACAGGTGTGGCCAACACTGTTATGAGTGCAGTCAACTGGAAGTGTAACATTGAGTATTGGGCACAAATAAAGAGGTGTTGCATTGACATTTTATCATTTGTGTATCACTTATTTGACCTGTGGTATGCTATCTCTGGTATATCTTCAAAGAGTAAGCAAGGTGACGAGGGAGGCGAGTTCTTGGGTTATGTGATGTTATCTTGCATTTGTATTGCGCCTCCTGCCGTGGGTTTTGGTGTTCAAGCACTGCTATACCAAGAGAATAGCGACCCTGTTGCCAGGCTTAAAAGAGCCTTCCTGGAGAAGAAAAGAAGCCAGGACAGACCCCCTACCCCAGGGGTGAGTAATCCAGGGGACAACGATGAAGGCTACATGCCGGATGATGAGGGTGATGAAGTAGAAGAGGATCACCTTTACGAAGAGGCGATAGATCCTCAAGAACCTGAGAGTTCAACAGATATGTTTGACCCGGAGGCCATCAGACAGCCTAAGTCATCAGAGTGGGTCCCATCACCCAGAGTGGCAGCCTACATGGCTCAATGTATACGCAAGCCACTGGATAGAGAAATAAGATTGCGGATGCGGTCAGAATGCCCTAGACCGGAGTTGCCAGGCAAGCTGGCCGACACTCCCGAACTTGACCCCAAAATGGTCACATTCGTTACAAAGACAGCGAAAGACATACGTAAGGGCGTAGACCGAGCCTGGCGAGTGTGCCAAGATAAGCTCCTCGACCTAGCCGGCCCATTGGCAAAGATAATGGATCTCACTGAGAAAGCGAAGGACACAGGTACTCCTGTAGATGCGTCTGTGTTAGCCAGTTGGGCTCAGAGAGCCGTATGCATCTTGGGGAACGCGAATTGCGCATTATCAGCCAAGAGAAGAAGAGGTGTTCTTCTTAAGATCGACAGTAAGCTAAGCGACTTAGCGTCGTACGAGGCAGGTGAAGGAGCAAGAGGCCTACTTTTCGGCGAGGCATTCGCTAAGGAGATGGCACAGTTCGTGGGAACTTATTCAGCTCTTGAACGAGCACAAAGCTCAATCAAAAAGATTTTCCCCACTCAAGTTTTTTCCGGGACCGGACGTTGCAGGGGTCGTACGTCTGGTCGGTTTATCTATCAACGAGGACCCCAGGGGCCGCGCGCCCAATATTGGGAAGGAAGACAACAAGACACATTCTTCCCGGCCAGGTCTAGATTTCCCAGAGGACGAAGAGGGAGAGGTGCATACCGGCAACCAAATGCCTCAGGAGGTGAGTGCAATGAGAGTTCGAGTAGGAGGGAGAACCCTCCAGTTTCTAAGCGCATGGCAAGCATTATCGCGCAATGCATGGGTACTGCGAGCAGTAGCAGGATTACAGGTAGAATTTGTGGGGAACCCAGTTCAGAGATCCGAACCCCATTTTATTCAGATGCTTGTTGAGCAGCGAAATTCTCCAATTAGCAAACAAAAATGCTATAGAAAAAGATGCGCAAGGAGGGCCAGGCTTCCTCAGCAATTTATTTCTTGTTCACAGGGGGGACAAAGTACGCCCTGTCATAAACCTGAAGAAACTGAACGAATGGGTGGTTTACAATCATTTCAAGATGGAGGGCATTCATCTACTCCGAGATCTCCTCCGGACGGGGGACTGGTTAGCGCGATTAGACCTCAAAGACACGTATCTAACGATTCCGATAGCTCAAGAGTTTCGGAAATATCTCAGATTTCGGGGGGAAGGAGAGATATGGCACTTCACGTGTCTTCCGTTCGGACTAGCATCGGCGCCTTGGGCATTCACCAAGTTGATGAAACCCGTTGCAGCAGCCATAAGAAAGCGAGGCATTTGCATAATCATTTACCTAGATGACATTCTCGTCATGGGTACAGAAAAAGTCACGCTTTCCAAGAACGTGCAATGGATATTCACGCTCTTAACCTCGCTAGGATTCCTAGTAAATTTAGACAAATCCCAGCTAGTGCCAGTGCAAAATATAGGATTCCTGGGTTTCAGTATAGACACAAACAAATCAACCCTAGAGCTACCACATCACAAAGTGAAGGCTATAAAGAAAGAGCTCAGAACAGTTATAGCAAAGAAAGTCATATCTCTTCGAGCTCTCGCAAGGGTAGTTGGCCGCTCCATTATCGAGCTCTACAGAGGCTCAAGATAAGACACCTACAAAAGGGGGTAGGATATCACCAGCTAATGACCCTAGACCCAGAAGCAATCTCGGAATTCCACTGGTGGTTCGCCAACATGGAGGCCTGGAATGGCCGTGCGATTTTCGGAGACTCACCGGACATCGTCATAGAATCAGATGCAAGCAGGTCCGGATGGGGAGCCAGATGCGAGAACTTAGAGACAGGGGGGAAGTGGTCAGAACAGGAACTAGAAATGCACATAAACTGTCTCGAACTTTTGGCAGGGTCCTTTGCAGTACGAGCATTTACGAAGGACAAAGTTCGGTGTTGCGTTCTGCTCAAAATGGACAACATTTCAGCAGTGCTTTATATCAACAAGCTGGAAGGAACAAAAGCGAGGATGCTAGCAGAACTAGCAAAAGATTTTCGGCACTACTGCCTTCAGAATCAAGTAGCAGTCACAGCAGTGTATCTGGAATTCAAGATATCTTGTAGATTCAAGCGATTGGAAACCACACCCGAGTGTGTTCAACAGATTGCAGGACCTCTGGGGTCCCGTTCATATAGATCTATTTGCGTCCAGACTGAACGCTCAGACGCAGACTTATTTCAGTTGGAGATTAGACCCAGGGGCAGCGGGCACAGACGCCTTCCTCCAACCTTGGAACGGAACTCTGAATTATGCCTTCCCTCCATTTCTCATGATCTCGAGAGCACTAGCGAAAGTGCGCAGGGAGCGAGCAGACCTATTGATAGTCCTTCCCCTCTGGAGGTCGCAGCCTTGGTTTCCAGTAGCGATGGAACTTTCTATGGATTTTCCGAGGATAGTTCCACAGCAGCAGGACCTTCTACTAGACCCAATCGGAAGAATTCACCCCCTAGTATCGACAGGCACCCTGCGATTGATAGCTTGCAAGGTTTCAGGAGAAAGTGGGAATTGCCAGGCATTTCGCGACTCGCTGCAGACTGTATCAGAGATTCATGGGCGCTTTCCACCGTCAGGAGCTATAACACGGCATGGAAGAGTTGGGCTTACTGGTGCACAGAGCATGGTTTGGATCCCGTTTCTGCCCCTGTAGTACAATTATGGAACTTCCTAGCAATGAAATTCCAAGAAGGTAGTGCCTTCAGGACGATAGGTGTACTGCGGTCCGCGATCTCTGCAGGTCATGACATGGTAGATAGTAAAGCTATAGGAGAACATCCGTCAGTTTTGCGTCTTTTGAGTGGAATGAAATTAAGAAAGCCCCCAGAACCTAAGTATACAACATTATGGGATGTCAGGGAAGTTTTTCAGCTGTTTCTAGCATGGCCAGACAATAAAGATCTATCTCAATCGCAACTCTCTGGCAAGCTGGCAATGTTGTTGTGTCTCACAGCATGCTGAAGAGTTTCCGATGTAAAGGCGTTAGAGATGAACAGGAATATATTCTATCCAGAGGGAGTAGCATTTTCAATAGCTAAAAGAACAAAAACAGACACTCGAGTGATTTCAAACCCCTATTTTACATAAAATAAGAAACTGTGCGTAGCCCAATGTATTAAAGATTATGAAACAGCCACAGTACTGCTGAGACCGCGAGGCGTAACGCAGCTGCTAATAGCGCATAGAAAACCTTTTCATTCAGTAGCAACAGCGACAATTGCGAGATGGGTACGTGAGATAATGCAATGGGCAGGCATAGACTTGTCACAGTTTGGGGCGCATTCAGCTAGAGGGGCGATGGCATCTAGAGCATTTGCAGCGGGAATGCCACTCCAAGATATAATGAAAGCGGCCGACTGGTCCTCCGAGTTTACTTTTAAGACTTTTTATTTCAAGCCAGTGTCAGATTTGGCAAATAGAGTGGCGGCTAGCTTTGAATAAGCATAATGCGAGCCTCCTGTCTTGTCATAGAATAAAGATTGCCAACGCTGAAGGAGGCGAGCATTATATCCCACCGGAAAGACTCGAAAGTTGATGTTATAATGTTGATATCACATGTTCCACGTTGTCTTATCACCCGCCCTTAAAAAGAATATGGCCCTCATTCCGAGTAGGGCGGTAAGTATAGGCGATTACCGGCATGGCGTAAAGAGCGTGTCCGTGCTGGCACAAGACCGTAAAAATCGGCCTATTCCGACTGCGCGTGCATGCGCTTTGCGCCATGCCGGTAACGCACCTCACTGCCGTGCCGTAAAAGGGCCCCAAACGCCCTTACCGGCAACAAGCGCACCGTACATAACCCTACCGACATAGTGAATTTAGCGGTAACTGTAAATAGCGGTCACCGCTATTTACGGTCACCGTTAAAAAACGGAACCGGAAAAAACGTCATCGCACAGGAACGGGAAGGAGCACGGCGGCCATCTTTAAAAATCACAATCCATTGCCATCCTCTCCATACAGGACCCCCAGCCATACAGTGATCAGAGAAATAGGCTTTGGAGACCAGCATCATGCCCAAAGCATTAAAAAAGGGTGCTGCACGCATAAGAAAGGAGCGTTTTACCCAGGATGAGCTCCAGGTACTGGTCGACACTCTGCACGAACATGCAGACACTGTATTCCGCAGTGATATGCGGAGGCCCACCGTCATCAGGAAGAAAGAGATCTGGGCCTTGGTGGCACAGAGGGTGAGTGCCGTGGGAAACACCCCCCGCACCACCAAGGACTGCAGGAAATGTTGGGATGACCTCCGTCTCAGGGTGCGGGCCATCCTCTCGGCAAACCGAAGTCAGGCTCTGGAGACAGGAGGGGGGCCAGGTTCCCCCATCAAAATGATGCCGTGGGAGGAAACGTGTGCGGCTATGATGGGCAAAGAAGCCATAGAAGGTGTTGAAGAAATGGATTGCGGTGCAGCGTCATCCGCTGATGGAGGTGAGTGTCATGAGTCAAGACAGAACATGCATTCCTAACGTAAGTCACTGCCAAGGGCTGGGCAAGGTGTCACGTCATGGTTGGGCAACCCCCCCCTCCAAAGAAATCATGCTGTAACAAGTGGGACCCAGGCCGATGTCAGGTGCAAGTCTGTAACCCATATGGGCCAGACCACACAAAGAGGCCGAATCTGTGAGGCACACGGGGCAGTGATTGTAAACATTGTGAATGTGAGTCATCACAGTACTCCGCCAACATGAGTGACCCACACATCTGCATGCATTGACCATCCAAGCCCAAATCACTGTCCCACTCACCACCCAAATGTCAACAAACCGCTGCAATCCCATTGTGATACCATAGGCATGTAGAAATGCTGAGCCCCAAATTATTGCTCATGCCGTCTCTCTCTTCCCCCCCACAGGCAGCAAGCATGACAGCGAGGACCAGGAAAGCAACGGGGCCAGTACCTCCAGGGGCAGAGTCAGGGGCCGCCGCATACCTGCAAGCAGGAAGACAACACAGGCAACACCACCTGCTCCAGCAACCCCCATGGAGGGTGCACAACCCCCACCCACACCCCTACCCATGCCTGCAGTGCCGCTGGACACATGTCCCACGCTGCACTCTGAGGAGTCCAGTGTGGCTGGTGAGAATGCAGCCATGTGCCTCCTCGATGTGCCAGACAGCCCCCCATCAATATCGGGAGCCAACGTGGAGGACACCATTGACATTGGCCATACCCCTGACACACCATCCTACAGCCAGGTGGCACACAGCGACTCCGGGGAGAGTGAAACCCCAGGGCTCACAGGGCAAGGAGTACAACCTGCCTGTCCTGTATCTACTTCCCCTGCAGAATCTCTGCGAAGGCCTGCAGGCCCAATACCAAGCCTGCCAAGCACATCGGCCACATCGGCCATGGATGTAGTGCGCTCCCAGCATCTCACAGGCCTCATTGAGGAGTTCATCAGGGACAATCGCGAATCAAGGGTGGAGTGGTGCAATGACCTTCAGGCTCTGGGCGAGGTGATCACAGCGAACACAAACCGGCTCTGCGACGTCCTTGGCCGGATCGCAGATGCCCTGGAAGCAGTACACCCCACACCACAGCCCCAGGGGGAGGAGCCACCTTCACAAAGCTCCTCCACCCAGACCAGCCCGGTCCGTCGTTCACTGCATACATTGCGCCGCCACGACATGGATCCCCCTGGCTCTGGGAGTGCACATTGACCATCCCGGCACACACATGTGGCCTATGTTGCCCCAATTGAACTATTGTGGGGTTGTTGTGGGGGGAGGTGGAGGGGGGTGAGGGTGTGTGTGGGAGTTGTGGGGGAGGGGGGTGAGGGTGTGTGTGGGTGTTGGGGGAAGGGGGAGGGGGTGAGGGTGTGTGTGGGAGTTGGAGGGGAGGGGGGTGAGGGTGTGTGTGGGAGTTGGGGGGGAGCGGGAGAGGGGTGGTGGTGTAGGTTTTGTTGTACACGTTAGAACTTTATCATTCAATACACCGGTTGATCATCCAAAAAAAAAGAGTGGACATTGATCATTGTGCATGTGTCTTTTAATGTTCCACAGTGCATGGTGTACATGTATCCCCACACCCAGTGCCTGATGTCCTGTCATCCTCACACCCTCAGCTGACTAGTGAGTCAGAAATATTGTCTGATCAATGATTGCCACATGGCACGTCCCTCCTGTGCATCGGCACCGTGATGCTGTCCTGCCATTCCTTCATCCTCCCCCTCATCATCATCTGGTGGTAACAGTTCCACGTCAGGGGGCAGTGGCACGTTCCGACGGATGCACATGTTGTGCAGCATTACACATGACATGGTGATCTTGGACACCTTCTCGTGGCTGTAGATGAGTGCCCCACCCGACCGGCTGAGGCAGCGAAATCGTGCCTTCAACAGGCCGAAGGTCTGCTCTATCACCACCCGTCTACGGGTATGGGATCTATTGTAGTCCTCCTTGTGCCTGTTCTGTGGGTTGCGGACCGGGGTCATGAGCCACGGCTTCAAAGGGTAGCCAGCATCACCTGCATAAGAGTGGAATGAAGGTAAGTGTTTGTAAATTCATGGTGGAGAACTGTACTAGTCTTACATGGCAGCAGGTGATTACTGGCCAAACACACATGTCCCAGGATGCATTCACCCCATTACTGGCCTGGCTATGTGTCCTGTGCAATGGAATAATGGAGGGGGTAGCTTCTTCATGATGGGTTATGGTGTGCACTCACGTCTTGTTGCATGTGCATCGTATATGCATGCAACAGTGTTGGACTGCATTCATTGATGTGTTGTGCAGGTTTTGGTGACGAGGGGGTGGGGGTTGCCTGTAGTTAGTAGTATACTCATCATTCTGCACTGATCTGCGCCATGGTGACTTGCAGCAATCCTATGGGTGTGCAGGATCAGTCACATGCTGTGGGATCCCTGTTGGACTCACTTCTGTGCACTCTCAGGGATGACTGTCCTGTGTGGTGAGATGCAGGAGTCTGCGACATGGTGCTATTGCACTGCATGGTGCAGGATGCCCTTACGGTGTGTAAAGGCCGCCGATGAGTGTGGCATGTGTTGTGGTATTTGGGGAGGTTTCCTGTTAGTCATGTTGTGTTAGGTGTCGGCTCTAAATCGTGTGGTTAGGTAGTCATGTGCCGTGCCACTTGCCTTGGGGCACAGTGTTCTGTGAGGTGCACATCATGCACTGGCGTGAACATTCCCACCCAGGTGAAGTAGGCATCTCCCCCACCCCCTTTCCCAGCCAGGTGAAGTAGGCATCCCCCCCCCTTTCCCAGCCAGGTGAAGTAGGCATCCCCCCCCTTTCCCAGCCAGGTGAAGTAGGCATCTCCCCCCCCCCTTTCCCAGCCAGGTGAAGTAGGCAGCCAACATACTCACAGCCGCAATGCACTGCCATGGCCCATTCAGGTTACTCACCAAGCAGCCAGGCACGTCGTCCGGCATGTCGCTCCATGTCGCTCCATGTAGCGTGGTAGTGTGGAGTTCCGCAGGACCAAGGAGTCATGAGTTGATCCGGGGTATCGGGCATTGCAATGTGTAATGGCTTTACTGGAGTGGTATTGCTAGCGGTTGCGATACGGCACCTCCATGGCATGCGGGACCACCAATTCAACGTGGGTGCAGTCGAGGTCACCTATGCAATTTGGCATGCCTGCCAGTGCATGGAAGGCCACATTTGTATCATATATCTCCTGGGGAGTCCGGGGTAGGGATATGTAGTCCCTTGTGTGGTTGAGGAGGGCATCCAGCACTTGGTTGAGTATCCGGGAAAATATGGGCTGTGAAATGCCATGCATGTGTCCGACTGTATGCTGGTAGGTGCCTGTGGCAAGGAAGTGGAGCACAGACACTACCTTCAGTAGAGGGGGGATGGTAGTGCTGATTTCTATGAGGCTCACTATATCGTCATGTATCAGGTCCAATATGGTAGTAATGGTGTCCCAGTCAAGCCGGTACAGGGTGTGGATCTGCTCTGGTGTGAGGTTGAAGGGGGTGGCTCTGATGCGGGGGATTTGGGGCTGGCGGCGTGGTAATGGTGGCTGCACCGGTAGGGCATGCTGGGCCTGTCTCACCCTCCTTCTCCTCCTGTGTATCCTCTGTGGTGGGGGCTGTGGTTGTTGTTGCTGTTGTTGTAGTTTCTGCCTTGCAAGCAGGGCCTCCAGCTCCAGGAATGCTGCTACAATTGGTATCATCTTGGTGTGGGAGGGGGTGTGGTGTGTGGGTGTGCTCTTTTTGTGCTGTGCCAGACTCCATTGCCTCCACCTGTGCTGATTGAGTGCACCTGTGCCTCTTGGAAACACTGCTCATGGTTCTTAAAACCTTCTCGGCGATGTCGTTATTTACTCAATGCCGGTAAGGTACTTTGCGGCCTTGTGGAGGCCGTTTTTTGCATGTCCGCATTACTTGGGATCAGCTCCGGTTTACGCGATGCCGCTAATTTCGGCATGGAGTGTCGGGTGCGCCACACTAGACCGCTATTTACGACCTCGTACTTTACGATGCCGTAAATAACGGTCTGGTAGGGCAGAATAGTCCGTAACAGGAAACGATGGCGGTAATCCTTTTCCGGCATCGTTTTCCCCTTAACTCCTAACTCGGAATGACCCCCTATGTTTCTGTTTTTCTAGGAGATGATCAGAAAGCAGCATGATCTCAATCACGGGACCGGTGAAGTGCTCTATGTCATCTGAGAAGCAGCGGCGTTTGGTTCCAAGAACACTGTTTCAGTTATAAATTGGAAGTTGGTTGTTGACAGTTCAGAACAGAGTTGGATTTGTTTCAGAGGATTTTCAAGGCAAGAAAGAAAGAGGAAAGGACCTGGGACAGTACGGTTCTTATAGGATGACCTATCACCGCATTGGAGCATGGGATAGGGTCAGGGCTACCGCACTCCCGGAGGTGCATGGGAGTTTGAGAGTTTTTCGAGATGTAAGACTCTGGTTTGAAACTTTTAAACTTCGGATTGGCTATTTTATTTTTTGTAAAAAAAAAAAGCACAAAAATAGATGTTTAAAAGTATAAGTTGAAAATCTGTTGTGGCAGTATTAAAGAAAGATAAAGCATAATGCTTGCCTCCTTTTCTTTAACAGAATGAAGATTTCCTGAGCTGTCAGTGTTGGCATTCTTTATTATCAGAATACCCAGGACCGATCGGGGGAGGCAGTCGCAGATGTGGTCAGCTCCCAGAGATCAAAACACATAGATTCACGGGGACACCAGGTATTTTAAACTCTGGTCATAACTGGTATCTAACAATGCACAACATAAAGAGGGACCGGAGTAGAGTACATCTGTGTAGGGAATGTAAGTAGACCACACTCACTAGCACTGTAGCAATGTTCAAACCAGACAGATTATTTAAAACTTGTCAAAAATATTTAGGACAGGAAAAATTTCAATTTGCGTCCAAATTATTAAATTTTCATTATTTTATTATGCTAAAAATATTCATCAATGGAATGCTATACAAATCAATATAAACGTAATGTATTGTAAATTATATTGATACAACAATACTGTTTAAAAGTATATATAACAAAAAATCAAATTCTCAATTTAAACAGTGAAAAAACTAGAAATTCTACCAGTAGCAATTCGTCAGTGACATACACACCAGACAAACTTCCCTCAGCTAAATTAAACAATCAATACATCTAGACTAATTGCACCTCAACAAATGTGCAACATACATGAAAAATAAAACATAAATGATAACAATAATCAAAATCACCAATTTCCACTGGGGAAAAAGGGAAAAAGAAAAAAAAATGAAAACTGTTAAATATATTAGCTACCTAACTAGCACAATCTAGCAGGTATACATAAGACCAATGAAGAGAGCGATGAAGAGAATTATTGGGAGAAAAGTGCTGGACAGAAAAGTATGAAAGAAAAATAGAAAAAGGAACGAAAGGGTGCGAAGGAGAGAGAGGAGAGGGGAAGATGGAGAACACAACAGCAGTAAATGGCCTGCTTCCGCTGAAGCCTGGAAACAAGAGACGCACCACAAGCTCCAGTTTCGACCCCATCTTCCTCTGACATTTCCTTTTGTGATTTCTGACCAGAACAGAAACTCGATAGCAGTGTCTGGAGCGGTGTAGAACGCACGCCACTATCGCTATGTGTAAAACCATACAAGATTTCTGCATCCGATGCTGAACACATGCTGCGAGCACTGGGCGCAAAAGCTGTGCAGCAGTATCTACACAGCAATATCTCACCCAGAGCCTCCTGCACGCTGCAGCCTGCCTGTGTAAAACTACATAGAAATATCTCTCCCAGAGCCCTGTACATGCTGCAAACTGCAGGTGTAAAACTACATAGCAACATGTCACCCAGAGCCTCGTACATGCGGCAAGCGGCCTGTGTAAAACTACATAGTAATATCTCTCCCAGAGCCCTGTACATGCTGCAAGCTGCAGGTGTAAAACTACATAGCAATATCTCTCCCAGAGCCCTGCACATGCTGCAAGCTGCCTGTGGAAAACTACATAGCAATATCTCACCCAGAGCCTCGTGCATGCTGCAGCCTGCCTGTGCAAAACTACATAGCAATATCTCACCCAGAACCTCTTACATGCTGCAACCTGCCTGTGCAAAACTACATAGCAATATCTCACCCAGAGCCTCATGCATGCTGCAGCCTGCCTGTGTAAAACTACATAGCAGTATCTTACCCAGAGCCTCGTACATGCTGCAAGCTGCAGGTGTAAAACTGCACAGCAATATCTCACCCAGTGCCTGCTACATGCGGCAAGGTGCCTGTGTAAAACTACATAGCAATATCTCACCCTGAACCTCGTACATGCTGCAGCCTGCCTGTGCAAAACTACATAGCAATATCTCACCCAGAACCTCTTACATGCTGTAACCTGCCTGTGCAAAACTACATAGCAATATCTCACCCAGAGCCTCATGCATGCTGCAGCCTGTCTGTGTAAAACTACATAGCAGTATCTTATCCAGAGCCTCGTACATGCTGCAAGCTGCAGGTGTAAAACTGCACAGCAATATCTCACCCAGTGCCTGCTACATGCAGCAAGCTGCCTGTGTAAAACTACATAGCAATATCTCACCCCGAACCCCGTACATGCTGCGTGTGTAAAACTACATAGCAATATCTCACACAGTGCCTGGTACAGGCGGCAAGCTGCCTGTGTAAAACTACATAGCAATATCTCACCCCGAACCCTGTACATGCGGCAAGCTGCCTGTGTAAAGCTACATAGCAATATCTCACCCAGTGCCTGGTACATGCTGCAAGCTGCCTGTGTAAAACTACATAGCAATATCTCACCCAGAGCCTGGTACATGCGGCAAGCTGCCTGTGTAAAACTACATAGCAATATCTCACCCAGTGCCTGGTACATGCTGCAAGCTGCCTGTGTAAAACTACATAGCAATATCTCACCCAGAGCCTGGTACATGCGGCAAGCTGCCTGTGTAAAACTACATAGCAATATCTCACCCCGAACCCCGTACATGCTGCGTGTGTAAAACTACATAGCAATATCTCACACAGTGCCTGGTACATGCGGCAAGCTGCCTGTGTAAAACTACATAGCAATATCTCACCCCGAACCCTGTACATGCGGCAAGCGGCCTGTGTAAAACTACATAGTAATATCTCTCCCAGAGCCCTGTACATGCTGCAAGCTGCAGGTGTAAAACTACATAGCAATATCTCTCCCAGAGCCCTGCACATGCTGCAAGCTGCCTGTGGAAAACTACATAGCAATATGTCACCCAGAGCCTCGTGCATG
This sequence comes from Ambystoma mexicanum, assembly GCF_040938575.1. Classification (NCBI taxonomy): domain Eukaryota; kingdom Metazoa; phylum Chordata; class Amphibia; order Caudata; family Ambystomatidae; genus Ambystoma; species Ambystoma mexicanum. Next base: position 412,020,034 of record NC_090929.1, read on the forward strand.
CTGCAGCCTGCCTGTGCAAAACTACATAGCAATATCTCACCCAGAGCCTCGTACATGCGGCAAGCTGCCTGTGCAAAACTACATAGCAGTATCTTACCCAGAGCCTCGTACATGCTGCAAGCTGCAGGTGTAAAACTGCACAGCAATATCTCACCCAGTGCCTGCTACATGCGGCAAGGTGCCTGTGTAAAACTACATAGCAATATCTCACCTTGAACCTCGTACATGCTGCAGCCTGCCTGTGCAAAACTACATAGCAATATCTCACCCAGAACCTCTTACATGCTGCAACCTGCCTGTGCAAAACTACATAGCAATATCTCACCCAGAGCCTCATGCATGCTGAAGCCTGCCTGTGTAAAACTACATAGCAGTATCTTACCCAGAGCCTCGTACATGCTGCAAGCTGCAGGTGTAAAACTGCACAGCAATATCTCACCCAGTGCCTGCTACATGCAGCAAGCTGCCTGTGTAAAACTACATAGCAATATCTCACCCCGAACCCCGTACATGCTGCGTGTGTAAAACTACATAGCAATATCTCACACAGTGCCTGGTACAGGCGGCAAGCTGCCTGTGTAAAACTACATAGCAATATCTCACCCCGAACCCTGTACATGCGGCAAGCTGCCTGTGTAAAGCTACATAGCAATATCTCACCCAGTGCCTGGTACATGCTGCAAGCTGCCTGTGTAAAACTACATAGCAATATCTCACCCAGAGCCTGGTACATGCGGCAAGCTGCCTGTGTAAAACTACATAGCAATATCTCACCCCGAACCCCGTACATGCTGCGTGTGTAAAACTACATAGCAATATCTCACACAGTGCCTGGTACATGCGGCAAGCTGCCTGTGTAAAACTACATAGCAATATCTCACCCCGAACCCTGTACATGCGGCAAGCTGCCTGTGTAAAGCTACATAGCAATATCTCACCCAGAGCCTGGTACATGCGGCAAGCTGGAGCTGCCTGTGTAAAACTACATAGCAATATCTCACTCAGAGCCTCGCACATGCGGCAAGCTGCCTGTGTAAAACTACACAGCAATATCTCACCCAGAGCCTCGTACATGCTGCAAGCCGCTTGTGTAAAACTACATAGCAATACCTCACCCAGAGCCTCGTACATGCTGCAAGCCGCCTGTGTAAAACTACATAGCAATATCTCACCCAGAGCCTCATGCATGCTGAAGCCTGCCTGTGTAAAACTACATAGCAGTATCTTACCCAGAGCCTCGTACATGCTGCAAGCTGCAGGTGTAAAACTGCACAGCAATATCTCACCCAGTGCCTGCTACATGCAGCAAGCTGCCTGTGTAAAACTACATAGCAATATCTCACCCCGAACCCCGTACATGCTGCGTGTGTAAAACTACATAGCAATATCTCACACAGTGCCTGGTACAGGCGGCAAGCTGCCTGTGTAAAACTACATAGCAATATCTCACCCCGAACCCTGTACATGCGGCAAGCTGCCTGTGTAAAGCTACATAGCAATATCTCACCCAGTGCCTGGTACATGCTGCAAGCTGCCTGTGTAAAACTACATAGCAATATCTCACCCAGAGCCTGGTACATGCGGCAAGCTGCCTGTGTAAAACTACATAGCAATATCTCACCCCGAACCCCGTACATGCTGCGTGTGTAAAACTACATAGCAATATCTCACACAGTGCCTGGTACATGCGGCAAGCTGCCTGTGTAAAACTACATAGCAATATCTCACCCCGAACCCTGTACATGCGGCAAGCTGCCTGTGTAAAGCTACATAGCAATATCTCACCCAGAGCCTGGTACATGCGGCAAGCTGGAGCTGCCTGTGTAAAACTACATAGCAATATCTCACTCAGAGCCTCGCACATGCGGCAAGCTGCCTGTGTAAAACTACACAGCAATATCTCACCCAGAGCCTCGTACATGCTGCAAGCCGCTTGTGTAAAACTACATAGCAATACCTCACCCAGAGCCTCGTACATGCTGCAAGCCGCCTGTGTAAAACTACATAGCAATATCTCACCCAGAGCCTTGTACATGCTGCAAGCCGCCTGTGTAAAACTACACAGCAATATCTCACCCAGTGCCTGGTACATGCTGCAAGCTGCCTGTGTAAAACTACACAGAAATATCTCACCCAGAGCCTGGTACATGCGGCAAGCTGCCTGTGTAAAACTACACAGCAATATCTCACCCAGAGCCTGGTACATGCGGCAAACTGGAGCTGCCTGTGTAAAACTACATAGCAATATCTCACCCAGAGCCTCGCACATGCTGCAAGCTGCCTGTGAAAAACTACACAGCAATATCTCACCCAGAGCCTCGTACATGCTGCAAGCTGCCGGTGTAAAACTACACAGCTAAGACTACATCATACACGCTGCAAGCTGAACATGTAAAACTAAATAGCATCCAGGGTCTCATACATGCTACAATCTGCATGTGTAAAACTATATAGCAATATCTCATACATGCAGCAAGTTGCATGTAAAATTACATAGATGTAGCTAATGCCTCACAAATGCTGCAAGCTGTGTGTGTAAAACTGCATAGCACTAGTAGGCAGGCCAATACTTCGTACATGATGTAAGCTTCATGTGTAAAACTACACAGCAGTAGACCAGCCAATGCCCCATACCTTCTTTGAGTGTAAAACTGCGTAGCAGTTAGCCACCACTTTATACATGCTTCAAGCTGCGTGTGTGAAACTGCATAGCAGTAGATCATCCATGGCCTCATACATTCTGTGTGTGTAAACCTGCATATCAGAAGAGCAGCCAATGCCAAATACATGCGGCAGAATCTCACCCACGGCCTCCTACATGCTGCAAGCTTCCCGTGCAAAACTACATGGCAGTAGTGTAGCCAACGCCACATCCATGCTGCAAGCTGCAGGATCTCATCAAGGGCCTCGTCCATGCTGCAAGCTGCATGTGTAAAGTGACATATCAATATCTCAACCACGGCCTCCTACATGCTGCAAGCTTCCCGTGCAAAACTACATGGCAGTAGTGTAGCCAACGCCACATCCATGCTGCAATCTGCAGGATCTCATCAAGGGCCTCGTCCATGCTGCAAGCTGCATGTGTAAAGTGACATATCAATATCTCAACCACGGCCTCCTGCATGCTGCAAGCTTCCCGTACAAAACTACATGGCAGTAGTGTAGCCAACGCCACATCCATGCTGCAATCTGCAGGATCTCATCAAGGGCCTCGTCCCTGCTGCAAGCTGCATGTGTAAAGTGACATTTCAATATCTCAACCATGGCCTCCTACATGCTGCAAGCTTCCCGTGCAAAACTACATGGCAGTAGTGTAGCCAACGCCACATCCATGCTGCAAGCTGCAGGATCTCATCAAGGGCCTCGTCCATGCTGCATGTGTAAAGTGACATATCAATATCTCAACCACGGCCTCCTACATGCTGCAAGCTTCCCGTGCAAAACTACATGGCAGTAGTGTAGCCAACGCCACATCCATGCTGCAAGCTGCAGGATCTCATCAAGGGCCTCGTCCATGCTGCAAGCTGCATGTGTAAAGTGACATATCAATATCTCAACCACGGCCTCCTACATGCTGCAAGCTTCCCGTGCAAAACTACATGGCAGTAGTGTAGCCAACGCCACATCCATGCTGCAAGCTGCAGGATCTCATCAAGGGCCTCGTCCATGCTGCAAGCTGCATGTGTAAAGTGACATATCAATATCTCAACCAGGGCCTTATACATGCTGCAAGCTTCCCGTGCAAAACTACATGGTAGTAGTGTAGCCAAGGCCACATCCATGCTGCAAGCTGCAGGATCTCATCAAGGGCCTCGTCCATGCTGCAAGCTGCATGTGTAAAGTGACATATCAATATCTCAATCAGGGCCTTATACATGCTGCAAGCTTCCCGTGCAAAACTACATGGCAGTAGTGTAGCCAACGCCACATCCATGCTGCAAGCTGCAGGATCTCATCAAGGGCCTCGTCCATGCTGCAAGCTGCATGTGTAAAGTGACATATCAATATCTCAATCAGGGCCTTATACATGCTGCAAGCTTCCCGTGCAAAACTACATGGCAGTAGTGTAGCCAACGCCACATCCATGCTGCAAGCTGCAGGATCTCATCAAGGGCCTCGTCCATGCTGCAAGCTGCATGTGTGAAGTGACATATCAATATCTCACCCACGGCCTCCTACATGCTGCAAGCTTCCCGTGCAAAACTACATGGCAGTAGTGTAGCCAACGCCACATCCATGCTGCAAGCTGCAGTATCTCATCAAGGGCCTCGTCCATGCTGCAAGCTGCATGTGTAAAGTGACATATCAATATCTCAACCAGGGCCTTATACATGCTGCAAGCTGCATGTGTGAAAGTATATAGTAGTAGATCAGCAAAGCTCCCATACATCTTACGGACTGTATAGAAATCACTCAGGAGCCTCGGGTACATTTTCCAGTTGCTTTACTCCCTTCCAAGTTACTGGGTCAGGATAGGTAGGCCAACAGGTTACATGGAAGGGATCACCCACTGGACACACCATCACACCCAGCTCCCAGATGCCTGTGGAATCTCATGGAGCATTCACTCAGGCCACTCTCTCAACAGTTCACTCTGCATCACGCAGCCGTGTCACTCGCTCACATCAGCACTCATTCACAGGATGCAATACCCGGCTTCTTCACACACATCCTCACAACATGGCACAGGATGGAACCTTTATGGTTTAATGTCACCCTCACACGTTTCCTCATAAACCCGTGCTAGAATGTATTATGCAGAGCCTGTTCTTTAAAGACTGACCTAGGTAGTTCATCAGATCATAAAGAAATTGTGAATTGATACAGTTGAACATTAAAACCATCGCATCCTTCCAGGATCTGATATTTGATCCGAGGAAATGGGTTCTTAGCCATCTCATCCTCTCCCTTTTATAAAATGGGCATAACAAAATAAAGGGCTCCAGTTGCATTTTGTTGGGGCCTTTAACCAGGTAGTTCTTTTCGCCAGTGGGAGCAGGTTTAGCCTGGCTTTCGGTAGGAGTCTTTGTCGCTCCGGTGAATCTAAATCTGGTAATGGCCCCGGGGCACGCAGGGTCCTCTTTTACTGTACATAGCCTGCGAGAGCCGGCAGAGCAGAATTCTCCGCTCATCTGCCTGCTGTGAATTTTCCCTGGACAAGGTTTTTATTTCTGTCTTAGCTTGATCACAAATGACTCTTCATCTTCCAGCCAGGAACCTTTCCCAAAGCCTGCTTCCAGTCTTATACCATTCTGGCTTGTGTACACCTCTGGGCGGCTTTCCATGACTGAGAATCCCAGCTGGAGATTCGTATTTGTATTGTTTTATTTTTGAAAAATAAGCCAGTTGTCTGGCTTGTGTAAGAGAAGTAATACTCTTAATCCCCAGCTCGACCCTCAGGGTGCTTTTTGGGCAGCCATTTGGAAGCCCTAGAGTTTGGCGCCAGAATTGCATTTGTACTACCTTAAGGGGATCCAGTGCCTTAAGGAGTGCAGGGGCGTGGGGCGTGTATGTGTGTGAAAAAACATATGTAGCAGTATATCGGGCCTCATTACACGGATGGCAGTAAGGGTTTACCGGTATTTTACCGGTGCCGGTAAATCCTTACCGCCTTACTACGAGGTCCCTTTGCGGGTTGGGGAATTTAATGCCTGCTTTTCGCAGGCGGTAAAAACCAACCTGCAAAGGGACCAGGGAGGTAATTACGGTACCGTAATTAGCGCCTTCCCCATTCCCATAGAGCCCTATGGGGCAAAAATGGGAATGGGGAAGGGCAATGGTGGAAGGGGGAATTACCGCCCCGCCAACCTTGGAATCGGGTGGTAATTCCCCTTTCCACCAAGGCGGTGCCGGTATTTTACTAGCATGAACCATGGCGCTAATAGCGCCATGGTTCACCGCCATCCGTGTAATGAGGCCCATCATCAGATGTACACACTGCGAGCACCGGTTTTAAAACTCTATACATATCACCCTTTTTTTAAATGAAATGTGGTAAAAGACAAGGGGCCTCATTCCGCGAGTTGAGTGGTAAGGGTTAAATGTCACCGGTAAGGAGACCGGTGCCGTTAAACCCTTACTGCCCAATTCCTAGGTCCCTTAGCAAGACCCGCAAAGGACGTGTGGTCTGACCACACGTCCTTTACGGGTCCCGCTAAGGGACCAAGGCGCTAATAACGGGCCCGCTATTTGCGCGCCCGTAATGAGCGCCTTCCCCATTCCCATAGAGCCCTATGGGGGCTCAAATGGGAATGGGCAATGGTTTGTTGAATGGGGACTTACAGGGTCCTCCAAGGTCGGAATGACCCGGTAAGTCCCCATTCAACCAGACCGGACCCGGTTCTGGAGGCAGCCATGGTGCTAATAGCACCATGTCTACCTCCAAACTCGGAATGAGGCCCAAAGTTGTCCTTTGTCCCCATTACTCTTTCATTTGGCACTAGAAACACTAGCCAAGGGAATTCCGATTAGCAGCATGATGGCCAGTCGTGATTCGATTGGTGGCACAGAGGCAAGTGCTAGGCAATTCTCTGTCCTTTTACTGTAACAACAGCAATGAAAACACATCATTTGCACACACAAAACGACTGCTTCCCTACCCCCATAGTCCATGTCCCTCCTTCTCCCATAACCTCCCATCCTCATCCAGTGCCTCCTAGAAAGTCCCTCTACAATCAGCACTCCTCCCTCCTCTTTCATGTCTGCAAATTCCAACATCACCAAAGCAATGACTACTCGCTAAAACCATACACACGCTTCTTGACCTCATAAAAACATCTGTGCAGCCGAGGCAGCATCTCCCACCAAAGTCTAAAGAAGATTAGACCATAGTTTTAAGGAGTAGGACAGGGAGGGTGGGATATTACTCACTGCGTTTTCATTGATAGAATCATGACTTTCCTTCATACTATTAGGACTCATTGGAATTCTAAGGAATTCTATGGCATCGCAGAGAAGCTCCTCCCAGGCACATTTCAAAGCTGTGAAGTCACTGTAGTTGAAACATGCACAATAGGCTTGCAATAGAAAGTGTCCGAAGTTGATGCGTAAACCAAATCAGCCACCGTGAGAATGTCCTCTAATCTAGCCCCAGTCCAGAAAGTCTTAGAAATCATGGCATCCCTAGTGGAATTTGCCCAAACAGCTCTGTACTCACTCCTACCTCTAACATCACCCCTTTGACCCACCTAGCCAGCGTCGTGTAAGAAACTTGGGAAAAAGGTTTACAGATTGATAGAAACAAGGCCCCTGTGGATGCTGTCAAGCTGGCCATTAAGCTACCGCACTGCTTCAAACAAGGGATCACACAAACCTAAGGATTATTTGAAAAGCAGGGAAATCAATGACCTTGGAAGCTGTGTTAATAGGGTGATATAAATAAAAAGAAATAAACGTGAAGGCATAAAGGTCCAGCCTTTCAAATCCAATGCAAGTATGTCCGAGTCTCTGCGAAATGCCAGCAAGCACATCAATGTGATCAATTTCGCCAATAATTTACAGGCCTCCTCTCAAATGAAGAGAGGGCCAAGTGTATGTCCCACAACTAGGAATATCATGGTACAGGGGGTCATGGGGGAGATGCAAAACAAACACCTTTCAGGAGGCAGAAAACCAAAAGGTATTCCCTAACTAGAAACCTATCAACCAACTCGTGCAAACAGTAGAATGGTGTAGATTAGCAGATCAATAAGAGGCGGATTAAACTAAATCTGGAGAAACAAAATTATATTGCCTCTATATGTGCCAGAGATGGGTCCAGATTTCCACAAACACACCAGCGGAGCCAAGCTGCTCAAGTCAATCTGAGAGTACTAGGGGGCCCAGGACCATTTGATAAACACAGAGAAGCTGCCTAACAGTGCTCTCCGGAGCCCAATGTTCCCCGATAGCAAGGAGGTCACAGGGCAAAGTGTCCCTTCCAGAACCAATGGCTGTTGCTCTCTGCTCAGACCTAGGAGATCGTTGGGAAAGGTCAGGTCAGCAGTACCACCAGAATGTTGATCAATTACTGTAGGACCAGTGGATGCCATGCCTGGGACAGCCACAATGGAGAGACTAGCACTATCATGGCAGCATGGGTATAAACCTGGTGTAGCACAATGGAAATCATCACAAAAGTGGGGAAAGCGTAGTTCTGGGAAAATCGTCAGTGGCCAAGGCCTCTGAATCTGGCAGCCAACTGAAGAACCCCTGAAGCTGGGCATTGAGATGGGAATCAAACAGGTCTATCTGTAGAGGGGCCAACCGAACTTGCAAGTCCTGAAATAACTTGGCTTACAGATGCCAATCTGCAGATCTTCCCAATGTTGGGAACACCAATCCGAGATCACACTGGAGATCCCCGAGATGAACTCTGCCTGAACCTTTAACAGTCGAGGAAGTCAAACCTCCCAAAATTCCTTTGCTGACTGAAAGATAGTTAGACATTATGCTCCCAGCTTGTTGATGTAATGAACTGTTGACTGTCCATCCGAAGCCTGATGGCACACCACAATATGCCTTTTGTGAAACTCTGGACCTCAAAGGAGCCAGCAAGAAACTCAAAAACTGTAATGTGCCTTTGCGACTCCTGTAGAGACCGCAGATCTGCAGTGAAAACCCCACTGCAGCAAACCCCCACCCGCCGAAACTGGCATCAGATTCTAAAAAAAAGACTGTGATGAGAACTGAAAGGCATCTATGTGACTTAGCCAACATGTCAGCATGTAGCACGCTTCACAAGAAAGTAACACCCAAATGGAATAGCCATCACCCTTTTGGAGCTCCTTAATTCTTAATTTCTGAAATAGAGGAGTGGGAAATATGGCCTGAATGGATGCTAACAGAAGACCTATGATACTGACTAATTGACGGAGAGTCACCATGCGGACTCCAAGTGCCCGTGAAATCTCCTTCTTTATGCTCTGAAATGTTGCCTTGGGTGACCGGAGGGTAGGGATAGACAGTCCACAATGAACCCTAGAGACTGCAGCCTCTGAACTGGATGGGTCACTAATTGTTCCCAGTTGATAATGAAACCCAAGATTCTCAGCTACCAGATGGTTCTTTGCAGGTGCTGACAGACGAGGGACGAGGAATGTACCATAAAGAGAAAGTCATTCAAGGATAGCAACAACTTAACATTTGCTCTAAAAAAACGATGACCATTCGCAACAACTTGGAAAATCACTCTGGGGTGATGACAAATCGAAGGAGAGACGAACATTGAAAAACATAGTGTCACCACCAGAAGCACAGAAAGCGTCTTTGCTCCTGGGTGATTTGAATTGTCATATAAGCATCCTTGATGTCTAGCCAAAATAACCAGTCACTTAGCCCTAACACATCTCTCAACAGTGGAGCCATCTCCTTCTTGAAATTAAATGATGATAAAGAAAAAAATGATTGAGAAACCAGAGATTGAACACTGGTTGAGAAGACCAATCGTGCTGCCACACTAGAAACATATTGATAAATCAATCGGAGGTTCTGGATGTCCCTGTTTCTATCGCCCCTTTCTGGAAAAGCTGAATGATCCACGATGAACCATCAACTCCTGAGTTCCAGACATCAACACTGGGCCAGGATAAACATTCTGAAAAGGAACCCTGATAATTGCTATATAGTACCCACTGACCGTGCCCAACACCCAAGGATCTCTGGAGACACTCAATGGGCTTTTGAAAAAATATTGGCTCCAAACCCCTTCATTCCCACCCCTACTGAAATATGTGGCAAAGGAATTCGAATGATACTTACGTCCATAAGAGGATCCTCTAATTTGCCCTCCTGGAGCCTCTGTCTCTCCGTGGGAAGGAGGTGGAACTGTATCTGGAGGGATACTGGAAAGCCTGGGAATTCTCAGATTCCTGTTGTTGGGGGCCTGACTCGCCACTGCATCTGGTAGCCAGACCGCGACTGGCTGAACGACCCAGAGGGAGGCCGGCTCAAGAAGAAACCTGGGCCTGAAAGATTTTCCTTAAGCATGACTGAGCCCTGTCCAGGGTATTAGGACTAGCCATGAACTATTGTCCTGGATTGTGAGTGGACAGGCCACTGCTCCATTTCTCTCTGAACCAAAGGCTTTTGCCAGCAGAGGTAGAGAGAGCTTGTGGTTTACAAGAAGTTAATTTTCAGCCATCTTGGAATGGGATCAGGAGGAAGTGCAGCTGAAGGTTTTTTTTGTTGTTCAAAACAAACGTCTCGGGACTTAAACCATGCCACACTGTTACAATCCATCCTGTAGGGAGCGAGATAGAAGTTTTCACCTATGGGAGTTTGCAACTGTATCAGGTAGGCCCTCATTGTGCAAGCTGATATATACCTAACTTGCAGCACCTTTAGAGCATAATGCCTCCCTCACCAAGAACTAGAATAGTTGCTTTCAACCAGAAAAAAAACTCACAACCGCCTGCCGGGAACAGGGGCTAAACTCTCCCAAGACGTTGCTGCCTGCCTTGCTTGCTGCTGGAGTCCCCTGCCTACCAGCATGGTTCTTATGTAAGGTCTAAGGGCCAGAGGAGACTTTGCTAGCTAAGAGTTCTGTCTTGATGGGACAGGAGGAGGAAAGCCTAGGGGTGGGTGCATCTCATTTAGTAGTTCTCAGATTTCAGAATTTGCAGAAACACACATTTGTACATCCAGATAACTGGTCCCATTGATCTTCCAGAGATGCAAATTCGTTGGGTCAACGACAATCAGAAAAACTCTACACTCTGAGCTCACACAACTTTGATCCGACACTGTGGGGCTCACTCCAGGAAGCACGTGTGAGCATCCATGAGGCATTGTTTCTTCAAAGATCCTAATGGAGCGAAGGACTGTGGGTGTCCGCTTGCCACTTATTTTGCACAGAGCAGCCTCCTGAAGGCACCCTCTTACGAGCAGAGCATTTTCTGCAACACCAAGTTCCTTCGTTTTGAGCTTTACCCCGTGCAATCTGACACTGAAATTCTCACTTCACTTCACCTGGTACTAACGTCAAAGGAGGAATTCAAGGTTCCAGAAGCACTGCACAGGGCGATCCAGAATAGCGTCTGCGTTTATCTAGGACCCTTACAATACACTTCAGCCTCCAGGGGTGTCTTTTCCCGGATGGAGGTTCAGAAGTATTCTAATATAGAAGATAACCGTTCTCTCTGTCTCTTCCTCTTAGGGGTTGCTTGGTCAATCCTTATGGTCTGTTATGCTAAATGGAACAGCATCAGCTTGTAAGAAAGCTCTAGCCACAATCTTCTTTTCCATACACTTCCGTGGGACACATTTACTTAATTTAAATGTGCAGTTTTGTTTTCATTCTAGAATGAACTTTGGAAATTAGTTATTGAAATTGTAGTCATCATCATAAAAGTTTATTCTGAAACAAATTATCCATAAACCGTTAACAGAATAAAAATGCATACATTACAAAAGTCAATTCAACGTATTAAATAAATATCTGGAGTATAAATTACCAAACAATACATACAGATTTAAAATGTGAATGTGTGTAAGTCAGGTAATATCCACAAAGAGCAGCCAAACAATTCATTACGATTAAAATTTCATAGCTCAATCAAATTCTGTGCCACGGTTTTGGACCTCCGATTCCAGGCCCGTCACAAATAATCCACCATACCCTAGGCCACTGGAATCGCAGCTGCCGACAGCAAATAACATAAGGCAGGCTTATCCTGAAACATGCCGGCCGATCTGAGTAGTGGCAAAAGTATTCTCCGTCTTAAGTCCATATAATGTGGGCAGAACAATACAAAGTGTAGGAGATCCTCCGCCGGCCGCTGACAAAAGGGGCAAGCTGTAGGTTGCACACTATCTGTCCAGCTTTTAGTTTGTGACCCTAACCATAAGCAATCAAACCGTGCTTGAGTCAAAGCCCAGCGGTCTACAGGATTATCACTATGGAGTAGATATGGCTGAATAGCATCTGTTGTTGCATACACAATATTCCTTCTGTTTGCACCAATGCGAAAGGCAGCAGAGTCCCTATTTGCCACCAAAATGGTTTTGAACAGTTGCTTTTGTGCCCTGACCATACATGGGGTCAAAATGTTTGGTGGGCAAACTAGATTGGCGCCGTTTAACTGTCTGATGCTTTTCTGAATATACCTGAGCCCTGGGATTTTCTTTACTGCTGAGCTGCTTACGAGGGCTCTTAAAATCTTATGTGAGAGAATTGCTTTTTGATTTGCCCATATTGCCAATCAATGCGAGACCGGAGCCAATAACCACTCATCAGCAATATGGGGGCCTCCTAGCTCCAAATGTGTCCCATAGTTTGAGGCAGACTGCGGCAATCCAAGAGGTTTTTTAAGGAAGGCATTCTCCACGTTTTCAATTTTTTGGATCCTTTCCATGCCCCACAGTGCAGCCCCGTAGTTAGTAGCAGTTTTTGTTTGAGCCCTGCATACTTGTAAGATAAGTTTAATTGGGTGCCCCACACAGTTATGTTGAAAGCGTGACAGCTCCTCAAGCGCCTGCCTCATCCTCAGACACTGCTTATCAACATGGCCCAACCCTCACCAATTCTACGTAAAGCAAATTACCAGGTAGTCAAAACTAGTGACCCTCGGAATGGGTTTACCTCCACTCCATATCTTGCGCATTTTAAGGTGTCTAACTCCTGAGCTCTTACATGCCATGACTGGTGATTTTTTTTTAATTAACAGAAAGCTCATGTGAAACCATAAAGTGGGTGTAAACATCCACCAGACTTTGTAGGGCTCTAGGGGTGCGAGCGATTAGAACCATGAAATTGTAGTATTGGTCCGATAACCTGGGATAAGCAGGACCTACTTGGTGACTTGGGCAATGGGCCCCTTACGGTGGTGTGGGGCTCGGCCAGCACAGATTCCTTTGCACAGAGGGGGGTTTGGATTGGTGTCCTGGGCCTCCATGTGGGTGATGGGAGCCGATACCAACTTGTGGATTATTGAAGGAACAGAAGGAAGACCTTTTGTGGCTCCACTCCAACACACATGTGCCACCGTCAGTTGCTTGCAAGCTTTCTAACAGGGTTAGCCCCATATAACTAGGGGATCCTTTCCTACTGCAATGGGCTGCTGCAATGACGCGTGCGCCCCACTTGCCAGGTGGATTCAGTGGATTGTACATCTGGCTGGTGACAGGAGAGAGGTTTGTTGTGGTTCTTCCGTTCCCCCTGGGTGCTGCTAGACTCCTCACTCGTTTGTTCTCGGTGGTCTGCTTCATAGAACACTGTCTGGATTTGTGTGACCCTGGGCTTTTCTCTCCAGCAGCAGACACCAGTCTTGATGGGCATTCTATTTATCTCTGCAGGGGCACCGAACAAGGAAGCTTACCTGGAGAAAAGGGGCATCTTTTTCTCCTGACAAAAAAGGACAAAAGCACATGAGAGGTTTGAGCGCAGATGCATTCTTGTTCTAAGAATGAGCTAGTTGCAGGAGCTGCCGACCACTGTTCTCAGTCGGCCACTTGGGTCCATAATTTGAAGCAAGAACATCCAAATTTAAAGTAAACTGTAGCCTGTCGCCCTGAGCCCATTGGGGCTTATTCCATCTTGGAGAATTGCACACTGTTGCTGGACCTGGAGTTATCTGCAGAGTTATCTGCGGAGGAAGACTTGTTTGGTTTGCAGCTGGGGCCCACACGTATGCTTGTATATGCCACTAGGTTTAACCCATTGGGTGATGAAACAAAGTGGGTAGCAGGGGCACAATATTCTTCCAACTTTCAACGATTAACTGAAATGTAAGGAATGGACTGAAGGTTGAGGTTTACTTTTGAAAGTGGCTTTTGTTTTTACTTTTGGAGAGGAGAAAGGTTAGACAGAAAGGAAGGGATTCTGCAACGCCATTGGCTCCTTTGGACTTCCCCACAAATGTATCTGTTTCAACCAATTCCATCGTCCTGCATGACCAATACATATAGTACAGTTTGTGGGGTGCTTTCCGTAGAAGATCGAGATTGCTGACGATGGCCTTGAATATGTTTTGAGGAATTCAAAGTATTGTCATCTTAAGTATTGTCCGGCACGTTCCGTAAGATTGTCCAGAAAAGCCCCTCACCACATGTGAGAAAGGATGTGCAGAGTGGTGCTGTTGATCTTTTCAAATAGACTAATCTAACTAAGTGTAGTCAATTGGCTGCGATAGGTTCTTTCTTGCTGCTAAAGATACCTTTGCGTGGACAGTTCTGTGGGACATCTGCTATTTGGGTTCCAGAGCTTCAGACATCAAGCGCAATGCAGCTAAATAAATAATAAATTTAAGTGGCACAGAGTGCACCAAAGAACCTTATTTGTCTTAGCCTCTTATGGACACATTTGGGGGGGGTCTACCCTGCTGCCCTTTTATCACAGGGAGGTTACTGTGGCACAGCAGGGGAGTGTGTGACGTTGAATACAAAGAAGATTACCAAAAGATCCTTGCACCTGCTTAAGAGGTGGCCATAGTTGGCACACCACTGGAACCCCTTAAAGAAACTGGACAGGAAGGCTGTTGGGGGAACAAGCACTTCATCGCGACGGCAACTTACAAACTGAAACCCATCCTTACTTGGGCCCCAAAGGCCACCTACCTATAGCACAAGTGGATGAGGGCTTCCAGGGAAGGGGGGTACTTCCGGCTGACAAGGTGGCCTTGACCCCAGGAGGCGCAGCGTAGTGCACTGAAGCGTTACTCTTTACTGTAGCCATCTGAGCAGTGCTTTTGGTTCCTGAGAAACGAGCATGCTACAGTGTCTCAAAATGCATAGACTCTTCAGGCTACATCCGGTCACTTTTATTTTCGTCAGGCGTTGAAAACCTGGCTTGTTTTAGCTCTTCTTTCTTGCTGTTCTGCCGAGTGGCACCAACATGCCTTTTCGTGGTGCCCATTGCGCTTTACAGATCATTTGAACATATCATAACACTTCATAAAAGCAACAAAAACACGAATCCTGAGCGGCTAGGTGAGAGGGTCCACGCTGCTGCTGGAACGTTTTAGGTCTCTAGGGAGGCAAGTAGTTCAACAAGGTTGCTGCAACGAGTCGAAATCATAAAAGGGGTTCTATATTTTTATTTGACCCCCCCCCCTTTGATCTTTGAGATTCTGTGGCTGGACAGACATAGTGCCCATGTTACCTAGACTTTTTGTTTTTCTATCTTGGATTATTGGGACCGAGGGGAACTGGACGTTTTGGATGATCATGTTTTTGTGGCAACTGGGACTGACATTGTGAGTGCCTCTTTGCTAGCGCTAGCCACCAGGAGTGTCTTTCATAAACCAGTTGGTCATAGTGGCAAAGGGCAGTTGGCTAAGGGTGCTAAGGGCAGTTGGCTAAGGGTGCTAAGGGCAGTTGGCTAAGGGTGCTAAGGGCAGTTGGCTAAGGGTGCTAAGGGCAGTTGGCTAAGGGTGCCATCTGTTTGCCAGCTTTCTCTTCCATGAAACTACACCCAGAGTCCAATGAGTTTGACAACATGGCGGCAGCAGATTCGTGTATTGAACTGCTCACAGCGAGCACTGCAGCACCTGGTCCCAAATGCCAACTGATTGCTTGTCAATTTCTCACCAAAGAGCAGCTTTGCAATGCACAGTTAGGATATTGTTTGCGCAACTGTCTTTAGAAGGCTGCGCTGCGCTTAGGTGCTCTTCACTGCTCTGGAACTTGCTTCTTCATGTCTTGTTTTCCCTTAGGCCCATGCATCTCACCGCCCTCCTCTGCTTGCCTCCCCATCATCACTGAGAATGTGACCAATAGACTTAGATACGAGAGTCGGATTCCCCCTTCTATCTCCTCCATTGCCCCCTGAGAACGAGCAAGGAGTTGTAGGTCCATCTTTAGGCAAATTCAATGGACTAACCGTCTATTGGCTGGAGCGTCCTTATATTTAGGAGTGCAATATATTAAAAAGGTGTCCTTGCACGAGCTTTGATGATGGTTTGAATGTTATAACTAGAGTTCAAGACTAACGTTTTCAGGAGACACATCGAAATTCAGGAACCCCGCTTGCAAATTCAAAATGTAACTGCAAGAATATCCTCAACAAAGGATATGCGTTGCTCATTGCTGCCCTTCTGTTGCACAGGCACAGTGCAGCAGGAAATAAATAGGCTCTACACACTTAAGCCATATGTAAGCATTACACTGTGTAAATGTAGCATTTGCTAACATAACATTACTAAGAGACATAGACCTCATCACAAGCCCGGCGGTAACCCTTAAAAGCAGCGGTATTGGTAATAGCGCCACCAATACCGCTCTGCCGGATCATGAGCCGGCACAAATACAGCTGACTGTAAAAGTAGGCAACATTATTAGAGCCGGCGGAAATACAGCCGGCGCTATTACAGCCGCTCACACAAGGCGCATGTACGGCTGCATCACACGTCCATCCTCGGAGGTATTAGCACCAAAAACCGGCACAAATATCGCCGAAAACACGGCGCAGTTACATCCAGCTGGAGGTAAATGGACAGAGGATGCAGAAATAAATCAACAGAGAGACCATCACTGAGCTGCTCAGTATAATACAGGAGGACATAGGGAGCAGGATAAACATCCATACAGCTGTGCCCCCACTGCTCAAGCTAGTGTCAGTATTACAATTCCTAGGTACTGGCACCTTCCAACACACTGTGGCCATGATGCATGGCATGGCACAGCCCAAAGTCTATGCAGTCCTTGCCTGGTTGCTGGATGCACTCCTGCGGCATGTGCAACACCACATTGCACCGCCCACCACCCCCGCCCAGGTCAATGCCATGAAGGCAAAGTTCTATGCCCAATTGCCGAATGTGATTGCAGCCCCGGACTGCACCCATGTTGTGTTGGTGGCCCCCAGGCCCACAAAGCTGTGTACCGAAATCGCAAGCACTACCATTCACTGAATGTGCAGATGACCTGCGATACCAACCTCATCATCACCCACTGCTGTGCCCGCTACCCAGGTTCCACCCACGACACCATGGTGGTACAGAACAGCTCACTGCCAGGATACATGGAGAGGCACAGGGGACAACAGACCTGCATAGTGGATGAGTAAAACTGCCAGCACCTGTGCACTGTGAAGCACCTGACCAAATTGGAGGGTTGTAAGGCGGTGTGTGGGAGGGGGGGGGGGGTTGGAGAATTACGCAAAGTATGACAAGGAAATGCAAAACCAGTACTAATGACAGTACAGCCCAGGGAGCATGCACGTGTTGAACACACCTGGACGGACATGCAGATGGACACATACAACAGCAATTCTTTCCACATACATGACTACAGGTACCATAATGCATCATGCATAATCATAAGCAAAAACACACATTGCAGCACCCATGTACCCGCACCCCACAATGCCCTCCTGCCCCAGAAGTGCCTGGAATGTCGATGTGCAAACCAGCAGGCCACATGCACGAGGACAATACCAGGCACAAGACAGCCACCAGAGACGCGTCACTGACAGACACATCACAATACTTCTGCTGCAACATAACAGGGTCCACGTGATGGCAATACAATACATGATACCAGTGACATAGCATGCACATACATTGTACGGGCACATGGCATGGGATGAAGGCCTATACACATGCACATGATGACCACTTCCATGATGCTGTGAAAGTCCATCCCCACACATAGCACAGTGACTAATGTCTATGCCTCTTCCCATGCAGCTGACTTGATTACCCGCAGCTGCCTTGCCTAATGACCCCTGTGCATGATCCACAAACACTGCCCGACATAGTTTACAACCACGCACAAAGAAGGATCTGTGTGTGCATTGAGCGCACCTGTGGACTCCTGAAGGCACATTTTTGCTGCCTAGATCGTACAGGCAGAGCCCTTATTTAAGCTCCAGAGAAAGTCGGAAAATAGTGCTTTTGTGTGCCATGCTACACAACATCTGCATGTACCCTTACCCCCTGACGTGGACATGCCACCCCCAGAAGATGATTATGAAGTGCCTGAGGGAGGGGCCACATGAGGCAACATCAGAGATGATGTGAGGGATGAGAGACTGGCTTGCGCCAGGCACTGATTGACAATTTCTTTTAAGTCATTTCCCTTGCACAAGCCATGCCCAACTGTGTGACTGTCACTTCTGTAAATAAACTCCACAATGACACAATCAGAAATGTTCTCGCATTGATGTAGATCAACTGTTTTATTCTCTGTGCCCTGACTATCCCCCCTCCCAGCACCAACTCCCTAACTCACGATTCCCCCTCCCACCACCAATTCCCCAGCACACTATGCACCCTCCCACCACCAACTCCCCAGCACACGACCTCTCCTTCCCCCTTCTATCCCCCCTTCCCCTTCCAGCCCCAGGTGAGTTTGGGCACAGAAGGCGCTGCGATTGCTGTTGCGGTGTGCCCTGTTGTGATACCGCAGGGGTGTTGCTAAGTCTGGAAAAGACCCGGGGCTACGCTGATGTTGGAACTGTTGGGACTGGGGGCTAGCTAGTCTTTTGGCTGTAGCTCCTGAGATTCTATCCGGGGCTACAACCAAAAGACCAGGGGCTATAGCCCCCTTAGCCCCCCCCTAGCAACGCCCCTGCCTCCATGGGTGTCAAAGAGGTGGATGGAATAGAGCCGGCCAGAAGGTTCTGCTGACGTTGTAATTCATTGCCCTGCCAGATGGCTTCCGCAAGAGCAGAGACACCCTCCGTCAGTTCACGCACACGTTGGGCATATAGCATCAGGGTGGATGTTTTCACACTTGTCTCGGCCCTGTTACGCACAATCTGCTGCACAACCCTGCGGCCCCAATAATGCTATCCCTGATGGCCTGCAGTTGTGCAGAGTGCGTGTTCCTGATCTGTTCCATTTGGTGCTGCCTGTACTCCACCTTTTCCAGCCTCTGTAGGATGGTGTTGCTGGGTGGTGTGTGCTGGATGGGAGTGGGGCTGTGGTGTGTGCTGGATGGGAGTGGGGCTGTGGGGCTGTGGAATGGCTCCGGGCTGAGATCCAGTGACCCATAGAACAGCGTGTCAATGCCCTGCTCCTGTATCGTGTCGCCCTGGTGCTGGTGAGGGATCTCGGGTGTTTGTGCCCCTTCTCCTTGCTGTGACACTGGGCTGCTGTCCCCCTGTGCCTGCTCTGTGGCCTCTGTGTGGGACACTGAAGCCTTGGCCTTGCTGGGCGGTGGTGTCTTGCAAGGGTCCTTGCGCCGAGGCGTTGCCTGTGTGCACCTTGAGGGCCTGGAGGCACCACTTTTAGATGGCCCTGACCCCTCATCCTCCGCCGATGCCTCCGGTGATGCATGAGTGCCTGTAGGGGACATACGATATTCCATCAGGTATGGTTCAACCTCGTGCGTTGTCATACAAGACACATTTGCAATGGTACACAGTGGGACCACACATATTTTGACTGATGAGCTTGGTTGGTCTGGGTACATTTCAGAGCGCGACAAGGCAAGGGAGGGGAACAGAGGAGAACAAAACAACCATCTTACTAGGCCCAGTGATATTGAGAACGCGCAAGTGCATGGGAGAGGGGGAGGGGGAAAGTGCATGGAAGGGGGGAGAAGTGGAAAGTGCAGAGCAAAGGAGAAACAGATAAATAAATAATAATAAATAAATAAAAAATAAAGGCAACAAACTGTGGTAGTGCAGCCAGCAAGTGGCAAGTTCTGGGTTTAAGGCAGCAGACAGGGTAGGTCTGATAAGTGCAGGAAGAAAAAGGGGGGGCTGTAACAGTACAGATACAGACCCCAGTGCAAGGGGTGGCCCAGACGCAGTGCGGGAGGGTGGCAGGGTGAGCAGGTACCTGGGCCTGGAGGACATAGGGTGGCCAGGTGCATGGTGCCAAGAGAGAACAGATCAGCAGGGGAGAGGGGGAGCAAAGGCAGAAGCAAAGAGGAAGGTCTTGAGGTGCTTCCGGAACCGGAGATGGTTCTCCTCAAGTTTTACAGTGGCAGGGAGGCTGTTCCAGAGGGAGCCCCCAGCCGAAGACAGCGATCTACCCCCAGCTTGTTTCTCTGAAAAACGACTGACCCTGAGGGAGTTAGAGGGAGAGGAGCGAAGAGCTCAAGAGGAGAGATGGGTGTGGTGGCTTTGTCCATGGCACTGCCATGGCTCTATGGGGCGCTGCTGTGCAGCCAGCAGTGTGCTGTGCTGTGGGGTACTGGGATTGGCTAGCTGTGCCCATGTTGGTGTAAGGGGACATGTACTTCCATGTGAGTCGTCTGCCATGCCAATATGGCGCAGGCCAACTGGGCCAGCAACATGTTGGTGTGACTGCAGCACCGTGTCGTCACATTCTCTCTGGCACAGGGTGTACTGGCAGGGGTGTTGTGTACATGGCACCTGGATTGGTCACTTGCCACCCCTTCACGCTGCTGTGACACACAGGGGTGCCCTTGCTTCCCTGCCCCATGGCTGCTGTGGAGGGGGGGCTCATGTGGCACCCCATCACTTCGCCCCGATTGGCCTGCCCAGCAGCTGGGTCTGCGGACATGTGTCCCTGTCCACTGGGACATCTTGTGCTAGGCTGACATTAGTGCATGGAGTTGCTGGGGGGGGCAGGGTTTGACTGACCTCCTGGCTGTTGGCAAACACCTCAGACTCCCTCTATGGCCCTCATGTTCAGGACCGCGCTGCACTTCTCCTGTGTGGGATATATTGACCCACTCAACATTATTTCACCACATCACCAAGCTGCATTTGTGCAAGAAAAAGCAATATGGCTGCGCTGGCTCCTGTGCGCCCCAGGACCTCTAAACTGCATTTTTGCAACAAACAAAACAATGGCTGCACCGTCCTGCCAAGCACACTTCAGGCAGGATGGAACAAGGACACACACAATCTTCCTGATTTTCCTGCGCCGGGGTCCTGTTCCTGTTTCATCTATCCAGATTCCAGATTCCAACATCCCAACTACAAGGCCAAGCATTGCTGACCCTACTCGAGGGCCCACTGCAAAACCCAAGCATTGCTGATCTTGCTCCAGCAAGGCCTAAATTCTGAAAACCACTAAAATTCCCAAATAACCAAAGGGAAAGCTGCAGTGTTTTTGGGAAGTATCCTGATCCCACTAACTGCATCCAGAGGTACCTGTACCATCCAGATGACTTGTAGTATCCAGTGACCAGAATTGCCAGTCCAAAAGTGTTACCCGGTAACCAGAACTGCCCAGCTGTTTGCCAAGCGCCCTGCCGTGTAGTGCCCAGAACCGCTGACTGTCCAAAATCCAAAAACTAAAAAGTGGACTGTGAGTATCAATTTCCACCCCATCTGAACACTAACAGGCCGATTCATGGAATTAATGTGCGCCGAACATTTCGGCGCAAGCGTGCGAAAACGTGCGATTCGCAGTGAAAGAGCGAAAATCGCAGTGCAAGTGCGAATATCGCAGGGAAACCATCGCACATCTATTCATGGAAGAATGTGCGCGAGTAAAATCAGGGATGTGCGCTGAAAAAGTGCGCGGCGCACAGTTCATCTAACGGCGTGCGCTAAGGCCACAGCGAAAGCGCACATAGCGCGGCGCACATAACAAAAGTAGGCGGAACACGGGGCGTGACACGCGGAATGGGGAACAACTCGTGAAAATGTGGGCGTCACGGGGGAAGTACAGGAGGCAAGTGCGCGGAACGCCCACACGCTCGCCTACAATACGTATTCATGGAATCGAATAGGGCAAACCAGCGCACGGGCAAAGATGCGCACAGGCCCATACATGTCCGCCACACGAAAGCAGGCGGTAGCGTCCCTGCGCATGAAAAAAATGTGCGCCAAAATGTGCGCTAACAAAAAGCATGTATACACAGCTCTGATGAATGTCCCATACTGTGGCCCTCTAGGACAAATGACGTGCAAAGGAGTACGCGACAAACACGGACACCCGCTGTGTGAATAATAGCGTGTGCGTGTATTTCGTGGGTGCACAGGAAGTTTTACACGCGATCGGGCCTGGGGGAGCGGGGTACGTGTATTTCAGGGGCTCGCGGGAAGTTTCACACGCGATCGGGCCTGGGGGAGCGGGGTACGTGTATTTCAGGGGTGCGCGAGAAGTTTCACACGCGATTGGCCTGGGTACGTGTATTTCAGGGGTGCGCGAGAAGTTTTACACACGATTGGCCTGGGTACATGTATTTCAGGGGTGTGCGAGAAGTTTCACACGCGATTGTCCTGGGTAAGTGTATTTCAGGGGCTCGCGGATGGTTTCACACGCGATTGGCCTGGGTACGTGTATTTCAGGGGCGCGCGTATGGTTTCACACGCGATTGGCCTGGGTACGTGTATTTCAGGGGCTCGCGGGTGGTTTCACACGTGATTGGCCTGGGTACGTGTATTTCAGGGGTGCGCGAGAAGTTTCACACGCGATTGTCCTGGGTACATGTATTTCAGGGGTGCGCGAGAAGTTTTACACGCGATTGGCCTGGGTACGTGTATTTCAGGGGTGCGCGAGAAGTTTCACATGCGATTGGCCTGGGTACATGTATTTCAGGGGTGCGCGAGAAGTTTCACACGCGATTGGCCTGGGTACGTGTATTTCAGGGGTGCGCGAGAAGTTTCACACGCGATTGGCCTGGCTACGTGTATTTCAGGGGTGCGCGAGAAGTTTCACACGCGATTGTCCTGGGTACGTGTATTTCAGGGGTGCGCGAGAAGTTTTACACGCGATTGGCCTGGGTACGTGTATTTCAGGGGTGCGTGAGAAGTTTCACACGCGATTGGCCTGGCTACGTGTATTTCAGGGGTGCGCGAGAAGTTTCACACGCGATTGTCCTGGGTACGTGTATTTCAGGGGCTCGCGGGTGGCTTTACACGCGATCGGGCCTAGGGGAGCGGGTACGTGTATTTCAGGGGCTCGCGGGTGGTTTCACACGCGATCGGGCCTGTGGGAGCAGGGTACCACTCACCGTCTGCCTTCCGTGTAGAACAATGCATAGCCAACACCCACCAGCTGTGAGGTAATAGCGTGTGAACCCCAACGCCTGCAAAACACACGCACCACACCCCACGAAAAGCACGTACAGAGCAATGGAAATCCACGTGGGGTCTTCAAGCCCTGCCAGGGCAACGCCCGTGCGCGATACGTCACAGGCGCGCTTATGCGCTAAGGGCCTTTGGTCCAATGAAATCGCGTATGCGTGCTAACGCGCTTACGCGCTAAGGGCCTTTCCTCGAATTACACACTGACGTGCAGAATTTTCACGTGCCAAATCACTCCGTATCAAGCTGGCCACGCGTAAGCACACGGAAGACCACGCTCCTGCCCAAAAGGCCGAATTACTGCCCCCCAGATCCCCGAGCAGCCTCCCACGAGTCATCTGCTGCTGCCTGCCTGCCTGCCTGCCTGCTGCCACCATGCCCTGCCATTTGGTGCCTGCACATCAGCCATCTGCAGGGGTCCAGTTGCTGTGTCCACCCCTGCTGGAACAGAAGACTCCCGACTGGGATACCATCGCGCCACAGCCCAGCCCCAGGTACCAGTTGCCCACCCACGCTGCCTCGGGGGTCGCCATGTCGGGGCAAACACCATCTGAGACCACTGGCGACCCCCAGCCAGAGGGGCAGAGGGCCACCAGCTTCACTGCCACCGAAGTTGGTGTCCTGGTGGAGCAAGTCCTGGGGCATTATGATGCCCTATTCGGATCATCACGCGCCAACAAGGATAGACGGGACAGGATCTGAGACGACTTTGTGGTTGGCATCAACGCGGAAGGGGTGGCAACCCGCAACATCAAGCAAGTGAAGAAGCGCTGGGATGACTTGAGGTCCAGGACCCTCATGAAGGCCCGGCTCCTCGTGGAGGGGGGCCGGGGCACCATGAGTACCATCCAGCTGAGGGTCCTGGAACGCGTACGCCGAGCGCTCCACGCCCAGATCCTTGAGGGGCAGACCCGTCCGGAGTTGAGCGGTAAGTGGCCAAGCATTGCTGTGTGAGACAGGGCATGTTGCAGTGTGCTGGTTGTCTGATACTTGCCTTTATGTATGACATAGGCCATGTACGTATGTGTGTGTGCAGGGACATCATGGTCATGCATGTGAGGCCAGTAATGTGCGAACCACATGGTTGGTGCATGTGTTCAAATGCAACATAGGGAGATCTATGTGTAATGGACACATGAAAGCATGCCAGTCTCTGTTCCTGGACATGGGTCCAGGGGGTGAGGGATGGGTGCTGATGCCATGTACATGTATGGTGTCCATGTCTGTGTGTCTGACCTGCGTGTCTGTGACTTGTAAATGGCATGGATGCATGACACATGTCTGTGACAATGTTCAGATTCACTGCTGCAGCCTAGTCATCCTTGTATCCACTGTGTCTGGGGTGTACGAGTCCAGAAGGATGAAACTACGGTGAAGTGTGTGCATGTGATAGGCATGACCCATGATGCATGTGAGTTTCAAACCAACATTGTATGTTTCAAGAGTCCCTTGGACATGTATGCTAATGTCCATACCATGTGCCATGCCTGTTACTGCATGTGTTTTGCCTGCACGGACCCATGTGTTGTGGAGGGACATGATGGAAGTGATGTTTGACAGTGCCACTCATCTGCTATTGCTTCCTGTCTAGGGGACCATTGTACAGTACCCTGATGCTTGTGTTCTATGTCTCCCTCTACACAGCGGCAAGTGAAGAAGAGTGCGGAGACGGCGCTGTGGAGCCAAGTGGCGGGGATGCCCCCACGGCTGCAGCGGAAGGGGTGCGTGAGCCCCCACAGGGGCTTGCAACAGCGGAAGACGGTGTGGAGCCATCCAGGTTGGTGGTTTCCACAGAGGAGGAGGAGGCCGCTACTGAGCCGCGCATGGGGCCTGGTGGGGGCATCCCTGCTGGTACAAGTGGTGCAGTCCAGGGCCAGGGGCAGGAGGCAGCACAGGTCGCCGCGGAGGTGCCTGTGCATGTCACTGTCCCTGACACTGTGACTGCACCACCATGCACCAGCAGGGATGCCCCAGCCCAGGCCCGTCCGCAGGTAGGGGGGATGTCCATGTCATCTGACACTCCTCTACCTGCGGACGAGGGGACCCCCAGCCGTATGGAGAAGGTCCTGATTGGTGTCTCGTTGCGCACGGGTATCATTTGTGATGAGGTGCGTGCTTCCCGGGGGGGAGCACGCACGTCATCATGAAGAGCACCGTGCCAACATGGACCAGTTGGGAGCGACCATGGTCGGGGGTTTCGTACATGTGTCGGCCACTCTGGCGACCCTCTCCTCCTCTGTGGAGGCTGTGCGCCAGTCGTTCTCCATGCCGTCTTCCGGCCCAGATGCCACCAGGGCCCCCTGTGGACCTGCCCCGACCAACGCAGCCAGCTCGGTGGGGATCCCATCCCTGCCACAGTCCGGAGTCGGAGGTCCAGCAGGGGTGGACACACCAGCAACTGGACCCCAGCAGATGGAGGATGTGACGGCATCATCTGGCAGGGCACGTGCACAACGGCATCGGTGGATTCCATCAGCCTGGATGCCGTCGTGCTGGCAGAGGCAGTGACATCGGAGGCAGCGGCAGGCTCGATGTGGGAGGCATCATGGCTCGGGGCCATCAACATCAGAGGGGCAGGCATCGGCCGGAGGGCAAGAAAACCCTGGAATGGAAGTGTCTTCAGTGTGGGAGCGGTTGGGCCAGCAGATAGGTGCGGAGCGGCGGCAGGCGGAGGAGGAACGGCTCACAATGGTCAGGCGGAGAACTCCATCCGAAGGGCGCTGAGGCGGGCTGAGTGCCTCGAGTGTATTCGCAGGGAGTTGGAGCTGGACACTGCATTATCCCTGCGAGACCTCGGGGCCAGTGAACATGCCCGCCTCCAAGCCATTGAACAGGAGTTCGATGATGCCCTGGCCCATGACATCAACCAGTGAGCCGTTGGACATGCCCGCCGCCATATTATATAGTTAGTTAGTTAGTTCGTGTTAGGTTTCATTTTGGTTTTCATTTATTTTGGGGTGCTTGGACAATGCCCCACATTTTTGTATATAGTTCTTCATTAGTTAGTGTATTTTGGTAGGTTTCATTTCAACTGTTGGGCTCATGGACCCAGGATTTCATCCTTGTAAATAGTTGGACTGTGTATTTTTCGGCATTTGGAATTTTATTTGACCATGGAGCAATGGATTTTACTTTTTTCTTGCAGTTTGGATTTGCTTTGTTGCAGTGAGAGTTTGGAGTCATTTTGTTTTGTGTTCTTTTTTGGATTCAGATTTCATTTTTTAATGATTTTCTGTCATTCAGCATTTCATTCCTTATGTCCATTGTTTGGTGTTTTTATTTGTTTCACTGCATTTTTTGTTCAATACATATTTTTCCTTAGTTCAATGTGTGGTATTCTCTCATCGGTTTCATGCATGTCACGATGTGGCTTTTTACATTCACTGGCCCCCATTGTGTGTGTGTGACAGACATGTGTTGATGTACATACATGCCATTTGGGTTGTTTCATGTAATGGCCATTTCAATGTGGGGTGTATGTTAGACTTGGTTGGTTATTTGGCCGGGGTGGCGTGCGTTTGGATTTGGGTGGACATGAGGGCCATGATTGTGGGTCATGTTGGGGGGGTAGATGAGTGGGGGCCTGCTGGCAGGTGCCCCGCACTGCTGGGGGGTGGGGGTGCTGGGGGACATGTGTGGGGCATGAGTGGGGGCCTGCTGGCAGGTGCCCCGCACTGCTGGGGGGTGGGGGTGCTGGGGGACATGTGTGGGGCATGAATGGGGGCCTGCTGGCAGGTGCCCCGCACTGCTGGGGGGTGGGGGTGCTGGGGGACATGTGTGGGGCATGAATGGGGGCCTGCTGGCAGGTGCCCCGCACTGCTGGGGGGTGGGAGTGCTGGGGGACATGTGTGGGACATGAGTGGGGGCCTGCTGGCAGGTGCCCCGCACTGCTGGGGGGTGGGGGTGCTGGGAGACATGAGTTGGTGTTCATATTGCAAGGTGACATGTGGCTTGGCTGGGTGGCATGCCCATGGTGGATGGGCTGCCTGCGGGACATGACCAGGGGTGCAGGGTAGTCCCCTGTGGTGTGGGCTGTCTGCAGGGGCCGTGGAGGGGGTAGAGGGGACACCTGGGAGGACCCACACTGCCAATTCACGTGTAGGAGTCCCCGCGCACCCCTGAAATACACGTACCCAGGCCAATCGCGTGTGAAAACACCCACGCACCCCTGAAATACACGTACCCAGGCAAATCGCGTGTGAAAACACGCACGCACCCCTGGAATACACGTACACCACTCCCCCAGGCCCGATCGCATGTAAAACTTCCCGCGCACCCCTGAAATACACAAACCCAGCCCAATCGCGTGTAAAACTTCCCGCGCACCCCTGGAATACACGTACACCGCTCCCCCAGGCCCGATCGCGTGTAAAACTTCCCACACACCCCTGAAATACACGTACCCAGCCCAATCGCGTGTAAAACTTCCCACGCACCCCTGGAATACACGTACACCGCTCCCCCAGGCCCGATCACGTGTAATACTTCCCGCGCACCCCTGAAATACACGTAGCCAGCCCATTCGCATGTGAAACTTCCCGCGCACCCCTGAAATACACGTATCCAGGCCAATCGCATGTGAAACTTCCCGCGAACCCCAGTTATACACGTACCCCGCTCGCACAGGCCCTTTCGCGTGTGGAAGTTACCGCGAAACCCGTAATACACGTTCCCCGCTTGGCGTTTGCTGTTTGGCAGTCCAGTAAACTGGTTTTGGGTTGTCGCAGACCTTTGCGCTGGATTGGGGATTTTGATGCCTTTTCCTTGTGCGAGGGCGTTCTTGGGGGCGTAACTGGCGCTGCTGCAGGGTCGCTGCCCCACTCTGCGCCAAGGCTGGTTTTGGAGGCTAAAATCCATGAATACGCTGTGCGCTGAAATGGATTTTATCGCACGCGGCTGGCGCAGTCTATCGCACGGGAACACTGTGCGCCAGCTGCCTGCGCCACTTTTGTGCGAATTTCCATGAATTACTCTAAAAGCCTTTCTGTTCTTTGTCTTCACCTCACTCTCTAAGTCACCCTATCCTTATCCTGATACCTTGTTCAGACTGTCATAATCATTCTTGCAATCCTGCCCTTGATTCCTAGTGTTAGTGCCACGTTTCTCTTCATTTCTGTTTTGCAAAGATCCTAAGTCATCAGCGATATTGTGTTTGAATAAATTAATTTTCCTTCAAGAAAAGTGGTACACTGCGTGAAGGGTTACCACTGCAGCGTAGCTTTTGAGATTCACGGGTGGCGTTCCTCTTTTCTTAGCCATTAAATCTAGTTTAAGTAAGATTTGTCTTTCAATTTTAAAACCGATTCCTCTCTTTTCACTGCTCCATTTTCCTAGAAACGAACCTCACTCATCTTGCATAACTCACTCAATTTACCAGCTAGAGACTTACTTTCACTTCCATAGTGTACCTGTGATCTATAGCTACACCCCGACCAAGAACCTGCACTTCAAATCATTTTCATTAAAAACCGGTAATTTCAGGCGGGAATCGCAAAATGTGCAAAGTTTCCAACGTGTCTTTTGCTACAATCTGTTTCAACCCTGCCACTCATTTTTGAACTGTATGCTTTTGGTAATCCATGCTTTGTGATTGTTAGTGTATTTGCATTGTGGCTTTAGTGAGGAGTTATATTTGCTTCAAGGTTTTTCACACACATTCATTATTTATTTGTCCATTTACGAGTGTCATTTTACAACAATGCAAGTGGTTTAAAATCCGTTTTTCTCTCTTATTTAAGGAGGGAAGGTCTGATTTGAATTCTGTTTCCTACTTGTCATTCCTGATTACCTGCTGCTTCTCTTTATCCACTCAGAATTGATTATTTGTGGGTTGAGGGAAATTTCAACTTAAGTGCTATCTTATCTAAACCAAAAGTGCTCCCTTTCTGCTGTGCTGTGTATATATTTCATTAGTAAATTAAACCCAGTGCATTGTTCACCTTCTTATTGTTATTATCACCCCATTGTTGATTGCTGTCCCATATTAAAAAGTGTATGATTTCTTTTGAATTTTTAAATAAATATTGTATTTTACCAACCAGCCTGGTTCATGGTCCATTGTGACCCGGGGTATTTGAAAAGGGGGTGTGATATGAGTGGTGTACCATCTCAATATTGAATCTAATATTTAAAAAAATAAGCATTTCAGTTGTGCGTTACATACTAGGCCGAGACCAAGGTGTGTCACCTGATTGAAATCCTTAGCACCTCCGAAGCGTATCAGGGCAAGTGGTTCCACGGTCCCACCTCCAGTTGCAAGGGGCTCCTGCCAGTGTTGGGACAGGAGTCCTCGCACCGTGACCCTGAGATCATTCCAGCGCTTTCTGAAGTCCTCCTCATCACGTGGAATGCTGTACACCGCCGTCACCTTCTGGCTGATGGTGTGCCAGATGGCTGCTCTGCGCTTGGCCGGTGTGTTCCTGTGGCTGCTGCTGTACAATTCCTGACTTTGTGCCATCACCTCATCAGAGAGGGCCACCAAATCTCCATCACTAAAACCTTGGCTTTGGTAACCGATTTTCAGCCACCAACACTCTGGTTCACTCCGCAGACATTTTGAATGACTTGCAGGTCCGGATGGCTGCAGAAAGTGGAGATATTGAAGGGATTTCAAAATTGCTGCTGTGATGCTTCCCGTTCCGGCGATGACGCAATTTCCGCCAGCACAAATAGTGTTGGACTTGCCGGCGTTTGCACTATAAGCATGCTTTTTCCGCCAGTAGCCGTTATTTTGGCGCAATTTCCATCAGGCGCCAATAGCATTGCCGCCAGAGTCGGGGCGCGTGCACGCCAGATTGTGATACAGCGCTAATTGCGCTGCACGACCCTACAGTAATGCTATTTCCGCCTGCCCGCAATTGCACCAATTTACCGCCCAACTCCTGATGAGGCCCATGGTAGTCTTTTAAGTACGTTTATTGTTTATGCTATTTGTGTCTGTGCCAACACCAACGTATGTACATTGTTCAGTTTTATAAAAATTACTGTGTGTGCACCGTGCAATTAAGGAATGATGACTTTGATAATGGCATCCCTAGCACAAACAAGTACTCGTCAACAATATTCCACCCTATGTTTTTTCAAGGTCAACACACTAACAAGTACATTATGGTGTTGCTTTCTATATGGGCCAGCTCCGTGCTGGGAAGGGGGTACTAATTAACACGTTTGTAACAGAGCCCTGATCCCTTGACTATGGTAAGCATGGTTTTTGAATGGCACAGCGTATGTAGGAAATGCCAAAGGCGCAATGTTTCTCAGGCTCCCAGTATTTAGAGAGTATCCCATAGAGGACAAAACACAAGTATGACTCTTGAATAGGGGTGCTGGCTTATTACCTTAGACCACCCTTTCACTTCAACGATCCTCCTTCTGACTTTAAGCACAAAATACTTAGCTGTATCAAGCTGCGTGCAGAGTAGAGTGTCTCTTCCCTCCTTCTACTCCACCCAGCTTAGTGGGATAGTAGACTATGGTCTGAAGTCACATGTTTGCCAGATGCTTACGTACCTCGTGTAAATCCCTCTGCCTCTTCATGGTATTCACACAGTAAAAAAAAACACAATTATATTATCCATACAA
Source organism: Ambystoma mexicanum (assembly GCF_040938575.1). NCBI lineage: Eukaryota > Metazoa > Chordata > Amphibia > Caudata > Ambystomatidae > Ambystoma > Ambystoma mexicanum. Next base: position 412,050,485 of record NC_090929.1, read on the forward strand.
GTTAATCATCCCTTTACAGCAGTCAGAGGCTTCATAATAATAATAATAATAATAATAATAATCATCCCTTCCCTTTACAGCAGTCAGAGGCTTCATAATAATAATAATCATCCCGTCCCTTTACAGCAGTCAGAGGCTTCATAATAATAATAATCCCTTCCCTTTACAGCAGTCAGAGGCTTCATAATAATAATAATCATCCCGTCCCTTTACAGCAGTCAGAGGCTTCATAATAATAATAATCATCCCGTCCCTTTACAGCAGTCAGAGGCTTCATAATAATAATAATCATCCCTTCCCTTTACAGCAGTCAGAGGCTTCATAATAATAATAATCATCCCTTCCCTTTACAGCAGTCAGAGGCTTCATAAAAATAATAATAATAATAATCATCCCTTCCCTTTACAGCAGTCAGAGGCTTCATAATAATAATAATCCCTTCCCTTTACAGCAGTCAGAGGCTTCATAATAATAATAATCATCCCGTCCCTTTACAGCAGTCAGAGGCTTCATAATAATAATAATCATAATCATCCCGTCCCTTTACAGCAGTAAGAGGCTTCATAATAATAATAATCATCCCTTCCCTTTACAGCAGTCAGAGGCTTCATAATAATAATAATCATCCCTTCCCTTTACAGCAGTCAGAGGCTTCTTAAAAATAATAATAATAATAATCATCCCTTCCCTTTACAGCAGTCAGAGGCTTCATAATAATAATAATCATCCCTTCCCTTTACAGCAGTCAGAGGCTTCATAATAATAATAATAATCCCTTCCCTTTACAGCAGTTAGAGGCTTCATAATAATAATAATACTAATAATCATGCCTTCCCTTTACAGCAGCCAGAGAGTTCTTTATCTCTTCATGTAGGGCCTCAGTGTGGAGGGTAACCCGTCTGTTCCCCCCCAGTGTCTCCTCACATGGTTTCTGGCCTCTCGATTGCATCTGAACACCACCGCAGCCTTATTCTAGACCAGATTCACCACCATTGCTTCTTTCAGATTATTCCTCCTGATCTTCTGTGGCAGATCTATGATCCTGCATCACTGCACATGTTCAGCTTCCCAAGGGCCCTGCTTTACCCTCTACTTGCATTATTGAGCCTAGAACACATGGATTTGTGCCTGTTCTGGACAGAGGCCACTTGGGCCGTGAAGCATATCAGGAATTTTACTTCTTCCCCACCACCTGCACTACAGGAGCCCTTCTCCTCCCAGGCAGACCTTCTGACCTCCCCCCCCCCCCCCATCAGATTTCTTATAGAGCGCCTCCTGCATAGCAAAAACAATAGACATTGTAAAAAGACTTCAGTTGAAGGACCCTATTGCACTTGGTCTGTTGATAATATTTTCTGGCAGACGCACATCTCCACACATTTTGGCGCTGGGCTCCTAAATGTATACTTAGGAGTGTGTTCTCTCTCTCTCCCTCTCTCCCTCCTTCCCTAACCCTACTGGCAATGCTATGAATATTACCAAAGAAAATGTAGTCTCACTGATGGCTGCTTTACGTGCAGCTTTGAGGCCTAGAGTATAACAGCGACGGGTTCTTACATCTGACACCTAATTGGCAATATATTAGAGTCAGTAAAAGATGGAACAATTTTCTAATTATATGTTATCCTTTGTATATAAGATGTAGTGATGAGTGAAAGAAAACCATTGGTACAAGTGCCAAAACAACTGACAAGAATAAACAACAGAAACATGCTCCCAAGTCCTGTCACAGCCCAATAACCTTTTCAATGTATCAAACACTACAACACTCCCTCCTCTAATCAAGTAGCACACATCTCAGAAGCCCCAGGATCCTTATGACTGGCCAGCTTCACCTGAGAAACAAAAACAGAGTGCATCCTCCAATCCAACTACCAAAAGGAGACAAAGGACGACTGGGACAATGAGATGTTCCACATCAAACAGCCCACAACAAGAGGGGAGAATGTAACAGGCAAAAAGCACAGAGGAAAAAACTGTGAAGACAACCAAACCTTTTCATATATTGAAGCAGGATTTCTGAAACAATTGCAAGACCCTTTTATAGCATTTTAGTGTCTCAAAATGATCCGTACTACCAACAATAAGTCAGTTTCACTACAAGCCAAAGGAATTCTGAAGAAAGAAACATTTGTTCTGGAAAAAGATCATCCAAATAAAAACGTATGATGCAACCATACAAATAGAAAAAGTAATCAAAAAGCAAGAATGAACAGAGTTATTGTGTGCAAACTCAGCAGTAAGAAGCTGTAGGGAATGTTTTTCTATTTCATGTTTTCCCATCACTTTCAAATGGGACCTTTAACACATTCACCGGCTGATCTGTACCCTGGCCACTTTTTGGGGAGAGGTCTTCTCAACCTCATTCACTTCTGCAACTAATATGGTTGGAAGAGCACTGTCCAGCCCCTAGGTCTGCCAGTGCAGTGGGTCCCTGTCCAGTATAACTCCTTTCTTTGTGTAGCATTACTACCACTCTTAGGGTTATTGATACAGGCTACCTGGTCTTCCATTACATATGACCTTAATTGCATTTTCCCCAATACTTAAAGAATAAAGAGACACAGAAAGAAAGCTACCATGTCATGGGTGAATGACCCTCTTAAATGCATGCATGGCTAGATGGCCACAAAGTGGTAACATTTAGACATTGTACATTGGGTTATACTGGAGCATAATTCTGAAGCTTGATCCTTTGGGCTGAGACAGCATTTGCCTGATTCAGAGGAATTGGATCCGCAGTAGTAGGCAATGGCTGTGCACTTTGGGTGCCAAGCAGGACACGCCGACACACCCTTCCACCTCCAACAAGCACAGGAGATCCTCAGAAACACAAGGTCATCAAGAAAGAAGGGTCCAATAAACATACTTCCAAAAAGGGCTACACACATAAGGGGGATTGGAGTAAGTCACAAGGCATGCATCTTAACAGGGTTGGTGGGGCTCCTGGAGCCAGACATACGTCCAGTCACAGCAAGCCTGTATATACTAATTGCAGTGGCATTTATTACATGTGTAGAGCTAAGAACCATGGGAATGGGAATGCCTCCCAGATTTGAGGGAAATAACTTGGGGGTCCCATCTGCCAGCTTTGCCTTCTGCCCTAATGGAATTGAAATGACAGGTGCATCGTTCACCTCTTTTGAAGAATTCATGGGAGTTCATGCAAAAGCAATTTATGTGGGTTTTGATCCTGGGAGCAAAAGTGTATCAACATCTATAAATCCATACCAGCTTACTCTAAGGTGCATTTTGCCCTAATAGCATCACTGTATTAGAGTTGAATCTAGAAAGTGTGCCCTAATAGCGTCACTGTTTAAAGTTGAACTTAGAAAGTGTGCCCTAATAGCGTCACTGTGCTAATGTTGAATCTAGACGGTATTCCCAACATCATTGAGTGCGCCCCAATAGCGTCACTGTGTTAAAGTTGAACTTAGAAGTCTGCCCTAATAGCATCACTGTATTAGAGTTGAATTAAGGTGGTATTCCCAACATCATTGAGTGTGCCCTAATAGCGTCACTGTGTTAAAAGTTGAATTAAGATGGTATTCCCAACATCATTGAGTGTGCCCTAATAGCGTCACTGTGTTAAAAGTTGAATTAAGATGATATTCCCAACATCATTTTAAACATCAATTAAACCTTTGCTTAATGAAGCAAATAGGGCAACGATAGCCAGAGCCATTATTCTCTCACGGCTTGACTATGGGAACGCCCTGTTGTTGGGAGCCGCTTCCAAGGATCTATCTAGTTGTCAGGTGATTCAGAACAACGCGGTCAGAATAGTAAAAAACCTGAAAAGGAAAGACCATGTCACTGAAGAGAGGCTTGCGCTGCATTGGCTCAGGGTAGAGGAGCGCATTAAGTTCAAGGCCCTCTGCTTGGTTCACAAATGCCTGTATGGCACAGCACCTCCCTATTTGAAAACCCACGTAAGGCCCTACAATCCCACCAGAAACCTTCGCTCGGGTGGAAAATGCCTTTTACACGTGCCCAAGTTTAAGCTAAAAACAGGGCTGGGCAGATCCTTCCTGGTGCTGGCTCCCAAATTGTGGAACAGCGTCCCTGAATCACTTAGGTCTGAAGTCAGTCACCCAGTTTTTAGAAAGAGGCTGAAAACATACCTCTTCAGATAAGAACCCGTGGGCGCAGGTTCTTAATTAGAGACCTCGTCGCTTATTAGTTAGCTGTACCATCCGTCCGATCCATATGTGTTGTTTGTCCTTGGTCTTGCTGTATCAGTGTTCTACGTTCAAGCGCCCTGATGCCCGCGGGCTATCGGCGCTATATAAAAATTAAATACATACATACATAAATACATCATTGAGTGTGCCCTAATAGCGTCACTGTGCTAAAAGTTGAATTAAGATGATATTCCCAAAATCATTGAGTGTGCCTGCCGTATACACTTTACTGATTGCCACAATATGACACTACTACGCGTACTCTCTCCTATAGACCACCATTCAAAGAGAACACAGCAGTACTATGACACATTCAGTAAAGCTGTTCTCATACTAACATGACCCATCAAACTACCCATCATCCTAATAAAACACAGCTAGCTAGCACATACCGGCTAGCTTAGGCATCTCCTCAGGCCTAACGCAGCCAGGACTCAGTCTGGGTGTCCACCCTGCAGACTGAACAAATTTAACTGATCTCCTCAGCACCACACGTACCGCTAAGAAGCAGCTATCATGCAACAACCACACCAGCTGCACACATACCTGGTGCGCCCACGCACTTTACAACTCTCTCTCTCGACTGACTTGGACTGCGGTTCCTGAGGGCGTTCAACCTACCAGCACTTTGAGATTATACCAACGATACATAAGGCGCTATACAAATGCCAAATAACATAACGTAACATAACATTTTAAGGGTGTATTAGCAATGGGGCCAGCATCAGAGTAGCAGACCAGTCTTTTGTCGCCCCAGAGGAGTATGGTAGTACAGGTCTGACACCTACTCACTCTCACCATTTATCACTCATATGTCCTCTTGCTCATCATCACTGGCACCCTCCATCAATGGCTTCCACCCCTGCGCTATTCCCCAGCTCATTTAATTGCACACCTACACCCCTTAGCGCATGCTCATTTGAAACTTTGCACTCGCCTTGCACCCCGATTCCTATAAATGCAAAATGCAAAGAAAACCAGCAAATGCCAAAACTATTGGCATTGCCACGGCTTGTATTTCTTATAGTAACGTATATGTACTTGTGGAATCGACAAAAGTGAAATCACAGAAATTAAAATTACATGTAGCTACTCCAGGGATAGTCCAACTTGCTTGATTCCGCTACTTACGTAATGTGTTGTAAGTCAATCGCTCATTAGTGTTCACAGCAATCTGTTACTTAACGATACCACAAATTATTCTCAGCCTACACGTTTCACTACATAGGACACGAAAGTCAACTATCCTATGGTGAGAACCCAAAGTGCGTATTTGAATGTATAGTCACTTTCTTTGTAATGTTATAATAATGTGTATATTTTTCAGTATGGCTAGTTCTCTGCAGGACTAATTGTACCTCCCGGCCAGTCTTCCTCCTCCCTTGAGGAAAGTCTGGCTGCTCTGCCACAGCTACCACTTTAAACATGGTCTTGCCAGGGCTGTAGACAAATATCCTTAGCAGATGTGCTAAAGCACATATATGATTCTGTGGGCTTCACCCACACAGCGCGTTCGATGTGCAAGTGGATAGGACATGTTCCACTCAGTGAGGACGAGTCGTGAGAGTTGGATTCGTATAGCACCTCAGCCTTCTATTCTTTTTATTGTATTCATTACATAGCTATAGAATGTAAATGAACAGACTAATCAAATGTGAACTTCACTTGCTAATATAATTGTGTTCTGGGCAAGACAGTGGCCCTCATTACGACCCTGGCGGAAATCAACCGACCGGACCGCCATAGCGTAAATAGCGTTTCCGCCATTGCACGACGGAGCAAAGTGCGGCTCATTCCGACCCATCGGGCACGAGCACCACGCCATGGCGGAAGTGCAAAGTCTGCGATGGCGGAAATGACCCCAAAACGGCCCACACCGCCGCCGTACGGTGCCCTAGGTGCAATACCGCCACCCATCTTAGCGGGCACCGCAGTGAGCGCCAACCGGAAAGTACGGTGACCGGAAATATACGGAAACGGAAGTAAAAGCATGGTCCCGGAACGGGAAACATCACGCCGTACACCTATAAAACCACAAATTCCACACAACCATTAAAAATACTACCCTGAGACACATCCCAACCCGTCATCCACCCTAGTGAAACCAAGAAAAATGGGAAAAGTAGCGAAGAAAGCGTGCGACCGCAAGCGGCAGGTCCACTTCTCCCATGAGGAACTCACCGTGCTCACAGAGACCCTCCAGGAGAATGCTGCCGCCGTCTTCTCCACGCAAATGACCAGGACGGTACTTGCGAACAAGAAAGCCATATGGGCCCTGGTGGCACAGCGGGTAAGTGCGGTGGGGACCGCACCCCGCAACCCACAGCAATGCAGAAAGCGATGGGACGACCTGCGGATACGCGTCCGTAGCATACTTTCTGCCAACCGCAACATTGCCACAGCTACCGGGGGAGGATCGGAATCACCCATCAAGTTGACCCCCTGGGAAGAAATCTGTGCCTCCACCATTGGAATGGAGAGCATAGAGGGAGTCGGAGGGATGGAGAAAGGAGTGCAGACATCCGAAGAATCAGGTAGGTGTCCCAAATAAAACAATGCCAAAACCACAATGTCCAATCATGTGAAGTACCACGTGTCCACATAGTGCAACAGTAACACATGTCCAGGAGAACGTCCACATACATAGGCCTGATAGCACACTTTAAAACTCACATCAAATACATAAATAATTAAAAATCCTAAAAACACCCTCTACACGTGCAGCAGGCACACCCTAACTGCAGGCTGCAAAACAACTGCACCCTCACTCCACACACAAATGAAACCACCTCCAAGGCCCCGACCCAAATCACCCTCAGGTACCACCCCAATGCATGTGATACATTGCCATTCCAATTCCCACAGACCCATTAATAACGCTCGCCCTCCTTTACTCCACCACAGGGTCCGATCCAAACGACGAGCTCCAGGACACCCCTACCAGCACACCTGCAAAGAGGGCCAAGACCGAGGGCCAAGACCAACGGCCAAAGACCCTCCACCTCAGCTGCACGCATCAAGACACGGAAGCAGCACAAATCAAGTGGCAGCACAGAGGAGGGAACTCCAACAGGCACCCCAGCAGCCAGCATGCCCACAACAGCACCACCACAGGTGCCCCCAATGGATGCCACAGTAGGCACTGCTTCTGGTGGCAGCAGCACCATAGGTGACACTGCATTAATGGCAGCATGCTCCGACACAGAAAACGGGGATGTCGAAGTTAGATCCATCCATGACCTGTCTCAATCCCCCTGTCTGTTCCATCCCGTACACCATGAGGATACCACGCAGGGGCACCCACAAGACGATGACTGGCCATCCCCCACAAGCCCTGTGGCAAGGCAACATGAGGTGATCAGCCACTCTGTGACACCACCGCAAATGGCCATGGCCCAGCAGAGGCAACAGTCCCTCGACCAGGTAATCGTGCAACAGCAGCAACTGGCCACGCTCCTCAAGGACCATGCCGATGAATGTGGGGGCACTAAGGCAGACATAGAAACATCAACTGAGACACTCAGGGCAGAAATGGAGAGAAGTACAGAGACACTAAGGGCACAAATGGAGAGTAGCACCGAGAGCCTGAGAGTACAAATGGAGAGTAGCACCGAGAGCCTGAGAGTACAAATGGAGAGAAGCACCGAGAGCCTGAGGGGGGAACTGCATGCGACGTCCAAAGACGTATGTGCCGAACTTGCCGCAGTGCGCCGTGTGCTCACTGAGCTCTCACAAACCCTTAGGGACATGCATGGACGTGAGCAGGCAGAGACATCATCCGTTGCAAGTTCCGTCCAGGGCAGCCCCCAACGTAGATCTGGGAGGAACCTGCGCTCCACAGGCAGGGGTGCCCCTGATACCCGGAGAGGGGGCTTGCAATAGCGACTGCCCACTGACAATGAGCATCTTTGGACACTGGTGTTCGGGGGGGAGGTAGGAGGGTGGAGGGGGCGTGTTGGGCTCACTTGGGTGGCGGGTCGATAGGGTGTTTAACATGATATCACATATGCCATAAACAATGCACGATCATCCAATGAGATGTGTGGACATTGATCTTTGTGTACGAGGCCATTATAGGCGTACAGTCCATATTGTGCATGTTCCAGACACACACAGTGCCACGAGTCCCGTGTCCATGTATCAGCCACCAGGCGTGAGTGCTAGAAGCATGCATCTATGAGATGCTGACGAATGTCACGGCCCTCCTGTGCCTCGCGGACTCCTTGAGGTGCTGCCACATCCCCACCCTCATCATGACCATCTTCAGGTGCTTGCAGTTCTGCGTCAGGGGGCATGGGCACATTTCTACGTACGCACATGTTGTGGAGCATGACACATGCCATGACCATCTTTGCAACCTTCACATGGCGGTACAGGAGTGCCCCGCCAGACCTGCTGAGGCAGCGGAAACGAGTCTTCAGTAGGCTGAATGCCTGTTCTATGACTACACGGGTACGTGAGTGGGCATGGTTGTAGTCCTCCTCATGCTGGTCCCGTGGGTTCCGGACTGGTGTGAGGAGCCATCTCTTCAGTGGATACCCGGCATCACCTGTATGTGGACAATAAAGGAATTTTGAGGAATGCCATTGCTACGTACGCACCCCCCCCCTTCCTGCCAGGTCATTGCCGCATCACATACCCCACATCATCATGCATGAAATGAGACTCACCGAGTAGCCAGGATCTGTTCCCTGCGTGTCGCTCCATGTAGCGTGGTATTGTAGAGTTCCTCAAGACCATAGAATCATGGGTTGATCCAGGGAATCGGGCACAACAATGTGTAATGATCCTGTTGGAGTCACACACCATTTGTACATTCAGAGAATGAAATTGTTTTCGGTTGCGGTACTGGGCCTCCATGGCATGTGGGACGACCAATTCCACATGGGTGCAGTCGATGGCACCAATGCAACCCGGTATGCCGGCAAGTGCATGGAATCCCACTTTTGTGTTGGTAATTTCCTGCTCCGAGCGTGGTAGAGAGATGTAGTCGTCTGCGTGCTGCAGGAGGGCATCGAGCACTTGCAATAGTGTCCGTGAGAACAGTGGCTGTGATATGCCATGCAACTGTCCGACTGTGTGCTGGTAGGTGCCTGTGGCCAGGAAGTGGAGTACAGACACCACCTTCAGTAAGGGTGGGATGGCGGTTGGGCTATCTATCATGCTGACAAGGTCAGCCTGTGTCATGTCCACAATGGCGGTTATGGTGTCCCGGTCCAAACGGTAGAGGGTGTGGATCTGCTCATCAGTGAGGTTGAACGGATGTGCTCGGAGGCGTGGGATTGCGGGCTGCCTGCGTGGTGGTAGTGGCTGTGCTGGCGGCCCTTGCTGGCCCTGCCTTGCCCTCCTCCTCCTCCTGCGTCTCCTCCGTGCGGCCGGTTGTAGTTGGTGTTCGTCTTCTTCTTGAAGTTGGAGTACTTTCAGTGCTATCAGGTCCCCCAGGGCCAACATAGCTAGTCCTGCCGGTAGCATTTCGGAGTGGGTGTGGTTGTGGGAGGAGACTGGGTGTGCAATTTATGTGTTTTCAGGCTGTATGGCCTCCACCTGTGGTGATTCATTCCACCTGTGCAAGCTGCTCTCCCCTTTGGGCGAGCACGTCCCGCACACAACGCTGCAATTCGACGAATGGCATCTTGCTATTACAATCATGTATTTGTACCCGATGGCAGTGTAACATTGGTTGATATGTTCATTCGGCTATGGTCCCATTGTTTCACATACTATCTTTGCAGTAGCGAACAGACTTGTGAAGGGTCAGTGGAACGTAGTACTCGAGTAACGGTGGACCCTCATGCAACACTGTACCGAGGTTCACCGACGGGCGGGGCGTCCCATTTGTGAGTGAAGGCAGTTGCCATTTTCACACACAGCCGCACTAGATGGATTAATTTGTGATTTCAAGCGGCCACAGATGCCTTTTCGACGTGATGTTGCAAATGAGGAATTCGAAGGGCGGCGCTTTCGGTTTTCAGCTAGCGGCGAGGAGATGCCCACAGGTCTGACTGCAAATATAACGTTCTATTGTTCAATGTCCTTGGGACAGGGGCCATGGCGAGGATGCAATGATTGATATGAATAGTTTGGGATGCGCAATAGCGAAGTGGGCGATAAGGCCGGACGTTCCCAAATACATGTTACTTCACAACACTGGAATTACGGGCTGGGGCACAGTGGATTTTGCAGGCTGCATAACGCACAGACTCAATGGAAATTTCACATGTTATGTGAGTATGGAAACAGGCGTTTTCATTACGGGATGAGGGAATGATGTATGGATGCATGGACAGATGATTTGATACAGAGTTTGCCATGTACAGGGCTTCTTGGAATCTATCCGCCTCCCCTGCGCTATGTGGTGCAGGGCTGCCTGTTCTGACTTGAGTGTCGTGTAGACCGATGAGACCTCCGTCCCCAAGTGACGCACAGGGGAACAATATAGAAACCTGCTGTGCGACCCTTGAGGCCACAGGTGAGAGATGTCTTCCCAGATCCACGGAGCCTCTGGAACACCGATGCTGCTGTCAAGAAGGAATGAGGTTAAGCACCAGGCAATCACAATACAGGCAGGTAAACAAAAGAATCTAAAGTGTCTTACCTATCTGGTGTAAAGGAGACCCAGGAAACCTAGTAGGGAGGTTCGAGGCTCAACAAGATACAGCGGTCCCTGGAGTGGTAGAACCGCAGGTAAGCGTGGATCCAGGTGGGCCACCTGTAAGAGAGGACTTGACTTGGGAGTAGAAGTACAGCAAGGCATTCAGGGATGATCCAAAGACAAGTCGTTGTGTAGTCCAAATATCCGGCAACAGGTAAACAGTTCCAGGCAAAGGTACAAAGGGTGTCCAAGAGAGTCCAAGATAGAGTTCCGTGGTCGAGGTAGCAAGAAGCAGGTATAAACGCCAAACAGGGTCCGAAGCCAGCTGAGAAGCAATGATCGTCCTGCCTCTCAGATCTTTATACTGTGTGCCCCTGGGTCATGTGACGTCTCTGGGCCATGTGACGTCCACCAAGATCACGTGAGGAACGCCACACTGTATCACGTGACCGACGTGATGACGTAACGCCGTCTTTTCTGCGATACATCCTCCAAGGCAGTTGCCAATGCAGGAAAGGTTGTAAACGAGCCCGTACACCAAAGAAGGTACGGTGCTTTCGGTTCTGTGGGTTCACCGAATCCCTTGAGCCTCGAAGCTGGGGTGGAGATGTTTGGGGAATGTGAGCAGTGTTCTGATGTGGGGAGGCCTGACGTACTGAGGATCGCCTAACATAGCCCCTCCCCAACGGCCCACGACCCCGTGGGCAGGATGGATGGTCTAAATGGAAACGGGCCACCAAGCGAGGGGCGTTTAGGTCAGAGGCGGAAACCCATGACCGTTCCTCCGGGCCGTAACCCTTCCAATCCACCAGATACTGGATCCCTCCCCTAAACCACCTGGAGCCCAAAACGGCCGATACCTCGAAAACATCAGGAGAGGACAAGGACACCGGCGCAACAGGGGTACGAAGACGGACAGAGTCGGGACAAGGCTTGAGGAGGGAGACATGAAACACAGGATGGATGCGCCAAGAGCTGGGAAGCACTAGACGGAAAGCCACCGGATTAACAACCTTAGAGATCACATAAGGACCGACAAAGCGAGGTAGCAACTTCCGACAACCCACTAGGCGAAGATGACGGGAAGACAACCAGACCCTGGAACCCACCACCAGAGGGGGAGCAGCCCGACGTTTACCATCCACACGGGCCTTCATAGCAGCCTTTGCTTCAGTGAGATGAACCACTGTACTAGCGTGCAAGGCAGAAAGATCCCTAAGACATGTCGTGGCTGCAGGGTTCGCGGAATCCGAAGCATCAGGGACCGGCAAGACTTTGGGATGTTGGCCATAGAGGGCGTAAAAAGGAGAATAACCAGTGGCTGAATGAGCCGCATTATTATATGCGAACTCCGCAAGCCGTAAAGCGGCCAACCAAGAGGTCTGATGTTGCAATATAAGGCAACGAAGGTATTGTTCCATAGATTGATTCGTCCTTTCGGTCTGTCCATCGGTCTCAGGATGATAGGCCGAAGAATACCTGGTATCAATGCCCAATAGCTTCGTCAGGGATCTCCAAAACCGAGAGGTGAACTGTGACCCTCGATCAGATATAATGACCGAAGGAAGGCCGAATAGCATGAACACATGTTCGAAAAACAAATCCGCCAATATAGGAGCCGAAGGGATACCTTTGCAGGGAACAAAACGGGCCATTTTAGTGAACGTGTCCACCACCACCCAGATGGAGTCGAAGCCCTTCGATTTGGGGAGATCAGTAACGAAATCCATCGTCAACGTATGCCAGGGCCTGGGTGGTACCGGAAGCGGAAGCAACAACCCAATTGGTCGACCCCTTTGATGTTTAGCCTGAGCACATACTGCGCATGATCTAACATAACATTCTACATCGCGCTTCATAGAAGGCCACCAACACCAACGCTTGAGAAGATCTAAAGTGCGCTCTTGTCCGGGGTGAGCGTTAAAGGGAGCGTCATGAGACCACTCAAGGGCCAGATTACGTGTGTCAGGTGTGGGAAGGAACAGGCGTTCATGTACGAACGGTAATCCATCGGAAAACACTGGGTCCCATTCTCGCAACTGGTCAGAATGATCGCTAGTCCAGGATCGAACCGAGTCTATCAGTGACAATGAGGGAGTACAAAGACAAATCACATGACTCTTTTCGAGAACAGTATCGGGGAATGTAGGCAATTGGACCCCCCCCGGGGAACGTGACAAGGCATCCGCCTTCCCATGCGCCGTTCCAGGACGGTGCATAATCCGGAAGTCAAAAGAGGAAAAGAAAAGATGCCATCGGACCTGTCTGCTATTAATGCATTTCAGAGAGGCCAAATCCTGCAGATTCCGATGATCGGAGTATACTGTGATAGGATATTTAGCCCCCAGAAGATGATGACGCCAAACACGGAAAGCGTCCATGACAGCCAAGAGTTCTTTTTCCGTAACAGTATAATGAGACTCAGTACTGGAAAACTTACGGGAGTGGTATGCCACTGGATGTAATTTGCCTGTATTAGGACATGATTGTGACAGTACCGCCCCGAGGGCAAAGGAAGAGGCATCTGCCTCGACTATGAACGGAAGATCAGGATTGGGATGTTGGAGTACCGGTGCGGTAGTAAAGGCGGTTTTCAAAGTCTCAAATGCCTCCTGCTGTTCTCTCTGCCACTGATATGGTACCCGAGGACTAGTCAGGGTCGTGAGTGGGGCTACAATCGTAGAAAAGGAAGAAATGAAACGCCTATAAAAGTTGGCGAATCCTAAAAAGGCCTGCAAGGACTTGAGTGTTTGAGGTACTGGCCAATCTAAGACAGCTTTGACCTTAGACTCGTTCATAGATAACGCCCCGGGGGTGATGTGGAAACCCAAAAACTCAACAGAGGTCTTATGGAACTGACATTTCTCAGGTTTGGCAAATAAGGAATGATTGCTTAAACGGGTTAATACTTCTCGGACGTGTTTTACATGGTCATCAAGATCTCGAGAGAAGATCAGGATGTCGTCCAAATACACCACCATGTACACATCCAGAATATCCCTGAAAATGTCATTCATGAATCGTTGGAACGTGGCCGGGGCGTTACATAAGCCAAAGGGCATGACAAGATATTCGTACAAGCCGTAACGAGTACAGAAAGCAGTTTTCCACTCGTCTCCCTCGCGAACGCGTACCAAATTGTATGCGCCGCGTAGATCAAGTTTGGTAAAGATGGAAGCATGTGTTAAATGATCTAAGAGTGGAGTGATTAACGGGATGGGATATCTATCCTTCTTGGTGATCGCGTTAAGACGCCGATAATCCACACAAGGACGTAAATCCCCCTCCTTCTTGGGTACAAAGAAGATAGGACTTGCCGCTGGTGAAGTGGAGGGGCGGATGTGTCCTAAACGCAGGGCGTTCTGTACATATTCTTTTAACACCAGTTCCTCTGAAGGAGACAAAGAGTAGATCCTGCCCGAAGGAACAGTGGAATCAGGAAGCAATTCGATTGGGCAGTCATAAGTTCTATGTGGAGGAAGTACCTCAGACGAGCCTCGATCGAAAACTGATTCGAAAGCCCGATATTCTGGCGGAATCCCAGACACCAACCCCCCAACAGTATGGGACTGTATGACTTCTGGATCGTCAACTGTCAGTGTGAGTTGTGCTAAGGCTCCCAAGACCCGAGAGGGTGTATCAGGGGCTTGATGGATCGGGAGACAATAATTCTGACAAATATCGGACTCAAAGAGTACAGTGCCTGCTTGCCAATTGATCAGTGGATTATGTTCACGTAACCAGGGAATCCCTAGTATGATACCGAATTGAGGTGCGGTGATCAAATCAAAACATAAGGTTTCTGTGTGTATGTCTTGTATGTTCAACAAGAGGGGTGCAGTTTGATGTCTAACAGGACCAGAAACCAATGCGGAACCATCTACGGCTTGAACATGTTCCGGTCGTGTTTTTACCACTAAGGGTAGATTGAGGGAATGGGCCAAATCAATATCTATGTAATTACCAGTGGCACCAGAATCAATAATGATATTGACTGCATGTAGAAGGCCAGTAGAGGGACATAGAGTAGCCTTTACGGAGATGGGTTGAACACGAGCAAAGGCAAGAGGGGTTCCCGGAGAAGATGATGGAACACTCGACCTGGTCTCCGGTTCTAAGGTCGAGCCATCCGAAAAACCTGACTCTTCTTGGGACGTCGAGGACACTCTTTCACGAAATGTCCAGTGGTGCCACAGTAAAAGCATGCATTATCTACCCTTCTACGTTCCCTCTCAGATGTTGTAATAGGACTGCGTACCCCTCCCACTTGCATAGGTTCTTCAGTACTGGAAGCGGGAGCATTAACAAGAGTAGGAGAGGAGGAGGCCCCCAATTCAGCTCTACGCTCCGATCGACGTGCATCTACCTGCAGGACGAGATCAACTAATTCCTGATACTGAGTAGGCATAGAAGGGATCACTGCTAAAGCGTCTTTTATGGTGTTACTCAACCCCCTATAAAAGATCACCGCCCGCTTGTTTTCTGGCCATGATGTTTCCGCAACTAGCTGATTGAACCGGGTGATGTAATCTATCAGAGTTCTTTTGCCCTGAGTCAATTCTAACAACTCCAAATCCCTAGACTGTGCCTTGTGTCGAGTATTGAATACTCGGGACATTTCTAGGACCAACAAATCAAAGTCGTAAAGAACCGGGCTATTGTTTTCCAACAGGGGATTAGCCCAAGCGGCAGCTGTTCCGGCTAAATGGGAAAGGGCGAAGGCGGCCTTAGCAGTGGACGTAGGAAAAGCCAAAGGCCTGCATAAGAAATGCAACTTGCACTGGTTAACAAAGGTTCTGAATTTCTTGGGATCACCCTGGTAACGTTCAGGAGCAGCCAGGGGGGAAGGAGTCGGGAGGATTATTGGAGTCGGGACTGTAGAAGTAGCCAAGGGAGGGGGTGTAATGGAGGAGCTACCATCTCCAAACTCAGGGTCTGCAGGAAGGGAATGCTGAACGCTCTGTATGGTATCCAACCTTTGATGGATCACTGTGTTTGCAGCGGCCATATCTGCCCTTAATATTGTAATTGCCTGAACTAAAGCAGTTATGGGTTCGTCCGTGGATCCCTGCATCGTCTAACACGACTATACGGCTTCTCAGTCTGTTCTGACTTGAGTGTCGTGTAGACCGATGAGACCTCCGTCCCCAAGTGACGCACAGGGGAACAATATAGAAACCTGCTGTGCGACCCTTGAGGCCACAGGTGAGAGATGTCTTCCCAGATCCACGGAGCCTCTGGAACACCGATGCTGCTGTCAAGAAGGAATGAGGTTAAGCACCAGGCAATCACAATACAGGCAGGTAAACAAAAGAATCTAAAGTGTCTTACCTATCTGGTGTAAAGGAGACCCAGGAAACCTAGTAGGGAGGTTCGAGGCTCAACAAGATACAGCGGTCCCTGGAGTGGTAGAACCGCAGGTAAGCGTGGATCCAGGTGGGCCACCTGTAAGAGAGGACTTGACTTGGGCGTAGAAGTACAGCAAGGCATTCAGGGATGATCCAAAGACAAGTCGTTGTGTAGTCCAAATATCCGGCAACAGGTAAACAGTTCCAGGCAAAGGTACAAAGGGTGTCCAAGAGAGTCCAAGATAGAGTTCCGTGGTCGAGGTAGCAAGAAGCAGGTATAAACGCCAAACAGGGTCCGAAGCCAGCTGAGAAGCAATGATCGTCCTGCCTCTCAGATCTTTATACTGTGTGCCCCTGGGTCATGTGACGTCTCTGGGCCATGTGACGTCCACCAAGATCACGTGAGGAACGCCACACTGTATCACGTGACCGACGTGATGACGTAACGCCGTCTTTTCTGCGATACATCCTCCAAGGCAGTTGCCAATGCAGGAAAGGTTGTAAACGAGCCCGTACACCAAAGAAGGTACGGTGCTTTCGGTTCTGTGGGTTCACCGAATCCCTTGAGCCTCGAAGCTGGGGTGGAGATGTTTGGGGAATGTGAGCAGTGTTCTGATGTGGGGAGGCCTGACGTACTGAGGATCGCCTAACACTGCCATAGTGGGACCATCGTCTATCTGGCCTTGTTGAGCCCTCCCTGTCTCGACGCGCCTTCAGACACTTGTGTCTATGCACGTTACCAATCCCATCTGATGGATTCTGTTTTAACAGACGCATGCACAGGTACACTCGTTTGTGATAGTGTTTTCACCTCGATATAGATAGTTATGATTCGCAAGTGGTTTTTGGGTGGTGATGATCCTTTGGAGTGGGCTAGCATGCATATGGCTGTGGATTTGGTGTGATCATTGAAGTGAGTAATTCAAATGTGGTTCTGATGGCCATACTATTCTTTTTCATTTCATTTGGGTGACAGGTATCTCCTCCCCTTTTGCCACTGCCATCTGTATGCCACTCCTGCAGATGGATTTTACTCCCGACACCTGCTGCTTCGTGTTAATCAGTGGAGCAGCATTACGATCTTATGGGACGATCGCCAATGGGCCACATGCCCTTACGCAGTACTAGTGGCTAGGAGCAACATTTCGGCCTTTCAGCTGGACTAGTGCCTCCCTATTGGGACGGCCCTGCGGTTCTAGGCGCTTCCATGTTGCCTTTTCGTACGAGAATGTAGCCCCTGTGTACCAAGAAGGAACAGGGCGTCACACAAGAAGTAGCTGGTCATTTATTGCGGATGCAGCCCACAATGGTGAAATGTATTTTGGAGTTCATGGCCTAATGGCTGTATGGGCTTGGTGAATTTGTTGTGCATTAAATTTCTATTCTGATATGAACCGTGTAGCGTTCTTCTTTGCAAGTGATGTGGCATATTCCTATTTGGGGAGCGATGTATTGTGAGGAGATCTGCATTGGGTTCCAGCTTCGGAGTATAGTTGCGTGGTACTGTGCTGGGCGCGTTTGCCTACGAAGCCCAGTGAGGTCAGGGATAAGGGCTGCCAATATGACTGTTTTGATGATGTCATGCTCAGGGGCGGGGGATTAGCTTTTGTGTGACAGATGCCGGTCAGCCAGTTGGATTGGTGGAATGATGTGATTATCGGAATATGGCTGGTCACAGGTGCCTGTGTTTGCGTGCGTTTCTTGGTGGGAGACTGAGGTCATGTCCATTTGTATAGCTTCTGTATTCGTGCCATCTGTGCCCTGCAGCTCCCATTGGCCCCTCTTGAGATTCATTTGTTCGTTGGCAGGCATGGATGACTAGTACATTTCACTGGTTTCATTGTGTGACTTCATTGCACCAACGGGGAGTTGTACAATGTGGCCAGGGAGCGGTGTACAGGCACTCAGTAGGGCCGTTTACGGTTGGTTCGCGATGCCGTACTTCTCACCATGGCGGAATGGTACTTTCCGCCGTGCTTGATGGCGTTAGGTGCATGTCCGCTAGGGTCAGAATTCGCGTACCGTTGCGCCATGGTGATAATTACGGTTTGGCATGGCGCGCGCGCGCGTACTTGGTGCAGTTAGCGTTGGCGTTCACTACGGTGTCGCTAATGGCATCGTACTTTGCGGTGACGGGTCATGATCGCACCGAGCGCTATTCGATGGCGGTATTGCATTTCCGCCATCGTTTTTCGATTTCCGCCAGGGTCGTAATGAGGCCCAGTATGAGTTAGAAGCACCTGAGTAGCACATTACATTATTTTGCTGCAGCTAATCTTGTGGTTCCGATATCCGAGCAGAACCATGAGTTCCCACTCCACATTCTTCATCATGTTTGAAACCCCTCGACAGCCAGCATCAATTATTGTCTATGAAATTGTATGTGTTTCTCTTGTCACAAAAGGCGATATGGAGTCAGCTCAACCAACAAACCGTACAAACAGAAAGAGACACACTTAGCGTGACCATCAACACCACTTTTTTTTTTTTTAACTAAATCCCTCTATTTAAACAGACACTTCTTAGAAGGGATTCTTTAATGAAAAATGATATCATGTACTTTTTTATTTTATTTTTTTTATGTTTAAAGTGATATCATATTCTAATATTTAAGCTCACCGCCACGTGGTAGAACACACTGCAGTAAGGTAAAGAAGGGAGGGGGAGACAGATATATGACAAAGACTGCACAGCACAGAGAGTGAAACAGATGCAGAGTATGCATTCCTGTAATAGAGCAGAAGGAACACAGAATGCATGCAGAACAGACTGCAGTGGCTTAGAGAGGAAAGGGGGAGAGTTTACCAGCAGAGCAATAAGTTATTTTGCAGTTCAAGGCCAGACACCTTGCTCTTGTGTCACACCTTCGCATGTTTGGAAGACAGTTTTTCGGGCCCTTTGACATGAGGTCCCCATCCCGCTTCCCTAT
The DNA here is from genome assembly GCF_040938575.1 of Ambystoma mexicanum. Lineage (NCBI taxonomy): Eukaryota > Metazoa > Chordata > Amphibia > Caudata > Ambystomatidae > Ambystoma > Ambystoma mexicanum. The sequence continues at coordinate 412,069,538 of NC_090929.1, forward strand.
TCTGGGATATGCGCTGCCTTGCAAGCTCTGGGTGATCACAGCAGAGTGGAGGTCCTGTAGAAGTTGTGCGGTTCCCTTCCCCCAGAGGTGGGCAGAGCAGAAAGTGCAGTGCAAGCACCTGGAGTGGAGGGGTGGATTTGCTGAAGCATGAAATGCAGGTGTAGTCATGTGATTCTGCTAATCTGTGCCCCGAATTAGCTGAACTGTACTACCCATGCGACAGGGTCAGGGACTCGACCCTGTGGGGTGGGAATGCAGAGAGCCCTCCCAATCTGGTGTAGGCAGTCTACCAGGATGCATGCCAACCACAGCCAATCCTACCCTTGATTTAGTCCTGGGAGGATAGCTCAGCGGCAACGCGTTCGCCTTGGAAGCAAGACGACATAAAGCAACACAGGTTAGATCCCCGCTTAGAAAACTCTGGGTGTTTAAGCGCGTTATAAATACGTAACTAAGACTAAAAAAAAACAATTAGGCAATTAAAAAAAAACAATTCCTATAACAGTGCCTCGATGACCGCGGGCTGTGTGAGCGCTTTAAAAATGCAAATAAAAATAAATATACCCTGAGACGTGTTGAAGTAGTTTGCATGGTCACAGTCCTTGACAGTACCACTGTCTGTTGCACCATGCCTTTCAGCCTCATATCTGGATGGAATTCGGTTTCGTTTCTTGCAGAACCCCCGGCCGCAGCCTGCAAGTCATCTCCATCATGAAACTCTGTCCGCAGACGTACCGACGCCAGACAGGAGGGTCACTCCTCCGATGACCTCCAGATCACCAGCAAGGACACCGGCTTCCCAGGACAGCAGGAAGGCAACACGGGCGGCCGGGAAAAGCAGAACCATGGATGCCTACGAGGGAAACATGAGCAGTGTTAAGAGAGTTTTTTAAAAGTATGGGCCACTGTAAAACAGCCCCCAGGGAAAAGGAAGAAAGAGGTGAGAGGTCGAGTGCAAGCAGGAACCAATAGAAAGGGGGAAGAAACAGTGAAGAGAGAATGCCCGGCTTGGGTGTTGCTAGGTCTGCAAATGACCCGGAGCTATGCTAATGTCGGGACGGGCGGGACTCAGAGATAGCTAGCCTTTTGGTTGTAGCTCTTGAGATTCTATCCAGGGCTACAACCAAAAGACCAGGGGCTATAGCCTCCACAGCCCCCCCCCTCACCCCCCAGCAACGCTGCTGAATTGACCGGTATCAAATACCCACACACTTCAGAAAGGATGAAGGGTGTTCAGGTGAGGTCAAGAGGAGAGAAACTGGACTTCCTACTTAATTTAATGCCCCTCCCTTCGTTTCCTTTAGTTTGGGGGGTGCCCACATTTGTCTGTGCCACAGACAGTGGCTGTTTGCTCGTCTTTTCTGTTGTGAGGAAGGGAGGCATTGCGTTACACTGTCATCTTGACTACCTTGCCTGTTGAGAGACATGCCACCAATAGACCCAGCAACCATAGATTGAATCAATGCCATTCAGCACTGGCTTATAGAAGGGACCAAGAATTGCTGTTTTAAATATCATTAGCAGTTAGGATCTGCAACCCGTGACTCTCTGGCTGTTTTGCACTTCAGCCTCCAGGCTTCATCACCACCGGCCTTGCTCGCAGGGGCTGATGGGAGCTACAGCATAAAGCATGGCGTGCCAAAGTTTACAAATGCCAGATGTTTGTTATTAGGGCAGCTTGAGTTGAGCACCCCCTTTGAACAAGGTGGTGGGTGATCAAGAAACATACTGTATAGCACATAGTTCCTTTTTACTGTGTGTTTGCAGTACAAACGAATATGCCCAAAGAATTCAACATGTACCGCAACACATAATACTGTGAAAAGAATAAATAATGAACAAGTAGCAAACACTGCCACAGCCACTTGCGTTTATTTCCAGTGCTTGATTCAGGAACCCCCAAAGCAGGAGTATATTAAAAAAACAAAGTGAATGAATCAGAAACCAAATAAAACCAATTCTATAATGGGTGCACCAGGCAGGCTTCAACCTATGCAGCCACGGTTGCTACACAGAGCAGCAAGAATTTGTATTTATTTAACTTATTGTGCATTTGTAAGGCGCGTATACATCAAGAAGATGTGTTTCAAAGCACCCACGCGGCGAAGGGAAGGGAACAAGGGCAAACAGCAAGACAATTGGATATGCAAAGTACAAAAGAAGCGGTCCTACTAGGATTTGTGGGCATTTGGATTGTGCAAGTGCAGAGAGAGAGAAGGGACAGGGGATGGGCTAAGTGCTAGGGGATCCACAGAGGGGGTGAAGTGCTAGGGAGAACAGTTGCAAGGCAACAGGTAAGTGCAAGAGCCAGTTGTGATGGCAACACGTAGGTGCCAGGCCTTGACCATTAGATTGAAGAGGAGTCACCATCCCATTCAATAGGTGCAGGACTGTGAGGCAGCACAGGCCAAGTGGTGCCTGAGGGGAAAGTGTAGAGGGAGGGAGGGAGGATGCAGTGGGTGATTGGACAGAGGGCCAGGACCCCGGAAGACACATAAGGGCCTAGGCCACCAATCCCAGCAACTGTGGGGTTTAGGGAGGGAGGGAATGAGGAGGAGAAGAAGAAAGTCTTGAGGTCCTTGTGGAACTTGAAGAGATCCGGCTCAAGACAGAGAGAGAGGGGCAGGCTGTTGTAGAGGAGGGAGCCAGCCGAGGAAAGGGAGCAGCCACACGCTCTCTGCTTAGAGAAGTGTTTGACAAGCAGAGAGTTGGAGTCAGAAGATCAGAGGTATCTGGAGGGAGAGTATTTGGTAAAAGCAAGTTGCAGATAGCGTGGTCCCCAGCTCCAGACAGCCTTATGGATGATGCAATGGGATTTAAATATTATCCTACCAGCAACCGGGAGCCAGTGGGGAGATTTTTGGGCTGAAGAGATTTGGTCCCTGTGCTTAAGGCCAAGGATAAGTCTTGCAGCCCTGTTCTGGATTAGCAGGAGGGGTCGGCTGGAAGATGGTAGATTAAGAAAGAGGCTGTTACAGTAGTCCAGCCTGGAGAGTACCAGCACTCCAGAGACATTGAGCTTCTGGGGGAAAGGGAGGAGGTAGAGTTGGAAATGGGCCTTCTTGGCAAGGTCCAAGATGTGAGGAATGAAAGAGAGAGAGAGGAGTCGAAGATAACTCCAAGGTTTATGGTCTCAGAGGAGGGAGTGGGGGGAGAGCCAGGAGAGCCCATTGAGGGTGGCCAGAGTGAAGGGAGAAAAGAAGGAACAGGGCTCCCAATAGGAAGAATCTCAGTTTTGCTGGCATTGTAATAGAGGTCATTGGAGGCACACCAGGACTGGATAGCGGACAGGCAATCAGGAATGGCAGAGGAGATCAGAAGAGCAGCAGAGGGTAGCTTAAAGAAGAGTTGGGGATAGAAAGAGTTGAAAACATATATGCTTGAAAGGACGCATTTTTCTTTTTATTAGTGTACACAGTTTATTACAAAATGTTCACTATCTTCATTATCTAAAAACAAGAAAACAAAACAGAAGGGAAAGAAAAAAAGAAAGTGACTTCAAAGTACATTAAAACAAGAAAAATAAACTAGATGATGAAGTAAGAATAAGAATAAAATAGAAGAAACATAGTAAAATCAACACAATAAAGTTGAGCAAGAAATTTGAATTGCTAAAAAAAAGTCAGCGATCCTAATTGCTTTAAACCAGTTTCTCTATTATTGTCCATATTCATCAGCTTTCTTTCGACTTTTGACTCATCTCTTCCAGCTTTCTGAATGTAAACTCGAGGAATTTTGTTGTTGTTGCGTAGTTTTTTTGTTATTTTGACATTCGTATATTAATTCCCACCATTTCTTAGCCTCTAGGCCACATAAGTGTACGATACAGTCGTGCAGGTAATTAATCCTTAGTTCCTTTAATTCTGGACAAAATATTATCAGATGGCTTAGCGTTTGACTTTTTAAGTTACACAATCTGTTCTTTCCCGTAGCTTGCCATGGTGGTCTTGTTACGTTTAATCGAAATCATAACAGCATGTCTCTTTGTTTACAATGCAGAAACTTCCTCAGATAATCTGGGGTGACATTCACCGCTCCCCAATTTGTTTCCAACAAGGTGTTTGTGCAAGATTTTGTTCTTAATTCTTTTGTTTTTTGCCAATCATTGGCCCAAACCATTTTCTTTACCAGTTTTGGGTTGTCCATTAAAGTATTTACCACAATTTCAAGTTTAGTTAAGGTGGCATCACAGTTTTTTTTTCCCATTCTTTTAGGACCCACTCCGTATTTCCCGATTTATCCAATGTGAGATCTTCAAATTGTGGTGGACAATCATTTAGCATAGCCTTTTTATACAACATTAACGTGGTGTATGTTATATAGGCGTACAGTGAAGTCAAGCCTTATTCATGACGAATTACTGCCATTGGAGTAGCTTTTGGTAGGGGCAGAATGTTTTTCCAAAATTGTCCCTCTAGGACATTCCAGAACTCTGCTCTTATACCCATGCAAGTTTCGCCACCAAATGCCAAGGATGGGATACATTTTTATCTGTAAAATACAATGTTGGTTGCAACAAGAATTTCCCATATATTTTATTAATGGTTTTCCCTTGCGCAGTTAGTCTCTTTACTTTTATTCTCAACGTGTCCATCCAGGGATATTCTCCTTTCGCTGAGCTCAGTTGGACACCCAGATAAGTCGTTGCTCTGCTTGGTTCTATTTGTTTTCCATTTAGTTCCCAATTTTCTCTTTTGTTCTTTTTCCATCTCCTGTCGCCAAGCACCATAAGTTCTGATTTTGCAGCCTTAATTTTCAATTTGTTTTCTCCTATGTCTTTCTCCAGCAAATTCAACGACATTTGTAGACTGATCTTATTCGGGTGTCAAATAATCAGGTCATCGGAATGCAGGAGTCTTCCCACTGGTAAGCCATTTATTTTAGGTGGGACGGAAGTTTTGTTATTTGGTATTATTTTCAAGTCCTCTATATAAAAGCAGAATAGAGTAGCGGCCACCGGGCACTCCTGTTTTAAACCTTTACTTCTTACAATTTTTCTCGAAAGATTCCCACAATGATCCAGCTTTATTTTCATCGACATGTTAGAGTATAGATCTTTTATTGCTATTAGTAACTCACTTAGGCATCCCTTCGTTTCTAACTTTATCCATAGCAAGTTCCGATTTATACTGTCGAAGGCCTGTTGTAGGTCGATGCTGGCTATATATAGTCTCTGTTTGTTGTTAAATGCTCTTTTTTTCAGCAATGCCAATAGCAGTAGATTTAACCTACAGGCCACTTGTTCTACAAAGCCCGACTGTCATATATCATACGCTTTGGTCTCCTTGATCCATTTCTTTAGGCAAGTCAATAGCAGGGTGGCCAAGATCTTATCTACACAGTCTAACACAACAATTGGGCAGTAATTCGATGGATCTATTCGGTCCCCCTTTTTAAAAATGGGGACAATAATCGCCAATTTCCATGACTCTGGAATTCTTCCTACTTTGACTATCCTTCTAAATAGGATCTTGCAGTACTCGAACCATTGTTTGGGGTTTGTTTTTAGTACTGCGTTCGACAGTCCGTTCGGGCCAAGAACGCACAATGCGCTTGCTTTGTTGATCAAGGCCTCAATGTCTTCTGTATCAAACTCCAATTTCCACGGCTCCAGTGTAGTACTGGGCTTGTCCATTGAGTCGTAATTACTTCCTGCTTTGTCAAACAGTTTCTCAAAAGGAGTTGTCCAGGTACTTTCTGGGATCGGATTTAGTAAGCAAAGATCTTTTGAGCTTTGTTTTTCATTTAATAGTTCCCATACATTTCTACTGTTGTTGTTATTTAAGGTTCTGAACATATGTTCTGCATCTCTTTGAAGGAGAATTTATTGTGTGATTTTTCCCAATTCTTATATTGTTGTTTTCTCTTTCGTATAAGCTCCTTTTTTTGCTCTCGTTTAGATGTTTTTATCATCCAAATATTTCCTCAGCTGTTTCTTTTGTTCGGATACTTCTGTATCATAGATATGGTTTGGTTTGAATTGTGGTTTCATCAAACTTACAGGTTTTCTTTAAAACTCAGTAGCGTTTGATTGTATTCTACTGAGTTGTGTTCCTTGCTTTGCCATATTTTCAAATTCTTTATTAGAATTGGACTATCATTTTGTTTTGTCCACAATCGGTTCCGTCCCGACTCAAGTGCCACCTTCACATTCCATACAGATTTTATCACTTTCTTGTGTCTAGATATCGTGGCAATAACAAGATCATGATTGCTGTGCGAAACAGGTATCACATCCAAACTCGAGATTCTATGGAGTACGTTTTTCGAGGTGAATATGAAGTCTAGTGTTCCTTTTGTTTTGCCATTGGTCCGGGTAGCAGCCGGCGGTATATCGCCTCTGATGTTACCATTCAATCTATGAATTCCTCTCACTTCCATTTCCTCCATCCAACTTTTCCTACTGACACATTTTCTTCCTTTGTGGCATGTTTTTAATTTTGTTTTGTTCCACTCGTTTTCAAAACAGTCAGCATTAAGATCTCCACAAATTATTATATTGGTATTAAAATGGTTCCCTCTTATTTGGCCGATCCCATCTGTTATCAGATCTACAAAGCTATATCCTTCATTATTAGTTGGATGCCAGTAAACATTCAGCAAAATGACGCCTTTGTGTCATACCCCTCTCAATCGCAGCGTGCCTGTGGCCTGAGCTACCCCATGAAGGTACAGATGGTTCCACCCTTGTTGAATGGCAACGACCTGTGAAAAGATAAACAGTGTCTCTAAAGTGAGTGTATGACCAGTATTGAAGATAAATTGGGCCAAAACGAGCGTTGCAATTGGTTGACGATGTGACAGACTCAACCAATGAAAAAGGGGATATGTAAAACTGTTGGTGACAGATACAGAGTGGTCACAGCTGGATGAGACCAGAATGGAATACAGAGTGTTTCCTCCACAGTTAAATCCAGGGCAGATAGCTGAGGGGGTGGGGAACTGTAGAAAGTATGTTTTGCCATATGGTGTTTAGACTCTAATTGCTAGAATCTACTTTCAAGATTCAGACAGACCACATGCCTCTTAAGTAACAGATTCATGTGAAGGGTAGAACCCCAAGTTGCTAAAGTGGTCCATTAGCCTCCAAGGTTTAGACTTCACCATTGAGCATAGGTCAAGATCCCAAAATTGCAATGCTGATGGTCTGTGCAGAAACAGGAGATCAATCCAAGCGTTGGTTATCACCCAAGCCCTCTATCTGAGGGAGCACAAGTGTAAGGAAAGAGGTGTCTTTTCTGCAGCTTTCCCAACACTTTCAATGTGACCACAGCATATTTCCTGATGGATTGGTGATTCTGACCATGTTTTGCTGAAAGGTATTGTTCATCCTCCCCTCAGTACTGAAACTCATATCGTGTTGGGGAACATTTGCCATTTTCTAAAACTGTCAGTGCGTGGTGACCCTGCACCCCTTTATGCTTTTCTTTATGTAGCCTTACTACCACCCTTAAGGTTAATAATGCACGATACACATGTATCCTATTTCTTTTTACATTCCACAGTGAAGCCCAGAACGGCTGGTGGCACTGATGCCTTCTTTTTTTAAATAATCTGTGTTTATCATTTTTTGTGTCAGATAACACACCTAGAGCCGAGGTTTGTACCAAATCATTGAACGCAAACTGCTTCATCATACCACAATGCACTTCAACTCAATAGGACCCAATCAGCAATTCCTCTGCGAGCCCTGCCCCTCCCCCGCCCCCACTTCCTCATGTCCGAACAAGTTCATCTTTTGCATTAAGACTTAGATCTTCATTGATAGGCATACCGTTCACCAGGGCCATTGCTGCTTACTTACAATGGCGACCATGCCAGGATTGTCCATGGCCCAGGCCCTGCCCCATACGAGAAGGTCAACGACAGAAAGACTGACTTTCTACCCACTCCCAGGTTTCATTAACCAGTGCTGTCAGCTTCTCCATTTCTATAATACCTTCTTCTGACACTTTTTGAGGTGTACACTTGCACCTTTAATTATTTTTTACCACAAGGCATCCTTTTGCCCAGCATGGTGGCCAACATGACTAACCTCATTGTTTAAGACCTGCATTTTTGGCTCTCTGGCTGTGTTGGCTATCTTCACCCTGCTTCAAGTTAGGAAATGGCCATGTATGAACTTTCCCCATCGCTGGCTCGGACTAAAGCACCAGAGAGCCCTTGTTTGTTTGGAATTGGTTTGCACTGGATATGGGGGTTAAACGCACCATATTCCCAATTGAAGCCAGAGAGAGTGATGCCACAAATGCACTCGCTTAATTAGGATTGGACAGCTGCAAATCATTGGATAAACAGTCTGAGGTCATCCCCAGCCCAGGTTTCTGTAAATCAGGAGAGGATTTGGAAAACATCATTGAGATATGCAGATTTCCCTTAACCCATGCAAACCTGGGGTCAACAATCTCAGAGTAATGTCATTTTAATGACAACCAATTTCAAAAGTGGAGAAATATCTTCACAGTTATATATTACTCAATTAATAAACCAATACAAATAAGAACATGACAAACACAGAATGCATGCAAATACAATGCACTGATTGAAACATCCCAAAAAATGAACACGCGTGTTGACCTGCACAATTCATCAATATAAAATAATTTACAAACACAAATGCTTCTCTATTATGTAACCTTCAACGTAATTAATAGATGTGGAAACCGTACTAAACATGTCTTCTATGGAGTCCTTACAGAGCAAGCATTCCTAAATATAAAGTCATTGGCTGTGCAACCACCTGCAAAGCGGAAGTGCTCCATCAAAATCGAGTCCTTTGCTTCTGTAGTCATATAATGCACTTCTTACAAAAGGCCACCAGTCTGTCACCAACCTGTTTCACAGTAAATGTTTGATTGTAGAAGGTACTCTTGTGATTAATGAATTAATGAAGTTGTAAGTTGTAACAAAAGCTTGAAGCCCCAGTGTTCACATTGGGTCTCATCAGGCAGAGGTTTCAAATAAAAAAAATGTTTGATTAGAGCCACACCTTCTTCATGGTTAATAGTCTATTTGGACAAATATTACTTGATTATTAAAAGCTCATACATATACTGCACAGCTGATGTATCAACATTATGTGGAATTCATTACTTGCAGTCAATTGATCAGGATGAGATATTTCATATTCCTGTAAGGTGAGAGCGCCAGTGACTTTGAACAGGCTCTCCCATCATCATCCCAAGCCAAACACAGGGGCCTACTCGCAGTCTGTTCAATAGGACTCCGTGCTTTTAATTTAACAAGATAAATAAACGGCAGCAGCCTCAGAGCTGGCGACCAAATCACTGCTTTAGATGCAGAAGTAAAGCAGCAGGCAGATCACAATTAACAATATTGCCATTCATGCTTGCTGTTGCACTGCTTAAAGAAATGAGCAGAAACAAATAAAACATTCAAATGTGTGATCTTGGGACACTGCAATCTTTAGGAACATGGTTATATTGATGCAGTGGATGTGCTTATCATGGATGAGCCGTGCTACGTGCCTTTTAATCTTTTGAAGCAGTTTGCGCAGGTCCTGTGGAGCATATTAGCATGTTAACTCGTTTTCATTAGTATGCTATTTGCATAATACACACCTTTGTGCAGTTAAATTGTGGGCACGATGCAAGCTCGACATGTAACTCCTGCTTGAAATCTCCTTCAATGGTGCTCACTCTTCCTCCTGCAGGGCAGCTGCAGGAACAGCAGAGGGCGTGACAGGGAGAACCGTACACATCTCATCCATGCAGGGTTCTATTTGCAAAATGCGTTTTTTGCACAGAATGTGAATTTTGGGACAACATCCAAAAAGGCATATTCTGTGTAATAGCAATATTTTGGAAATTAAACCTTGCATTGAGCAGTAATACTGCACATATAAATACTGCATTGCTCATCATATCAAGGGTTGCATTCTCATGTTACTCTAATTGACAAGCATTGCAAGTTCAGACCTTTGTTACAAATTCCAACTGAAGTAAGTGCAGTCATGCTGTACCAGTAGAGATGTATGATATGGTAATGTTTATTTGTAAAGCGCCTATACACAAGGCAAGTGTTTCAAGGCGCTCAAGGAGGGAGGGAACAAGGGGAAAAACAACAGTCATTCAGAGCCCTTGAATTTCTGAATGGCACAAGTCTGCACAGACAGAGTAAGTGTATATAATACAATTGACAGTGTAGATAACAGCAAATAGGTCTGATGATGATTCTGCAGTTTTTCCAAGTGCATTGAGGCGCCACCGAGCAAGGAGGGCAGACAAGGAAGACAGACGAGCTACAAGGCATGGTACGTTCAGATTGTGCAAGTGCACAGACGGTACAGGAGAGGGTGGAGGACAAGTGCTGGGAAGAGGGCTCGGGGGGTCCAAGTGCGCCCAGTCAGAAAATGGAGTAAGTGCTGAGATGCCACTCTCAAGGGTGCCAGGGACATGTGAGACTCTGAGGTGCAGCCGGTGGCCAGTAAGCAAGCTGTGTGGAAATGGAGGTAGAGAGGGAGAGAGAAGGAGGAGGAGAAGAGGAGGAATGTCATAAGGAGTTTCTGGAACTTAAGCAGATCAGGCTCAAGAGGGAAGCTATTGCAGGGGGAGGACCCTGCTGAGGATAAAGATCTCCCTCCAAATCTCTGCTTGGAGAAGGTTGGAGGTAGATGTGCCGAGGGCTCAGGAAGGACAGTATTTAGGTACCCTCAACAGCACCAGATTCTATGGGTTCTTGGGGCCCAATCCCCACAAATAATGTGCTGATGCTGGAGCTCCTTTAGTGCAACTTCATAAACTCTACATAGCCCAGACAGATTCACCGGAGACCACCCTGAGAATGAGCACAGGGCTGTAAGACGAATGGTGCTGTACTGTGATTTGTAATTTATTTTAAAAGATTTAGAATGTGCACCTTGGCTCCGTAAGCAAGATCTTTATGCTAGCGATTGTCCTTGCGCAGTGACTTAAAAGTGCCTATTTAAAACTTAATTGTCTGTGTGTTTAAGCAAACAAAACACATGCCTCTCATTCTGTGAACACCCCAGGCTCTCGGATGACTATTTTGTACCCAGCATGTTATGTCCCTTGTTTTCTCTGTACTGTTGATGTTATAGGGCAGCTGAGTATTTGAACACCTTTGCATCCATTTGCGTGGCAGAAATGGAGTACAAGGACACCGAACATGTCATCGGTCACTCAGATTGTTGTATAAACTAGCTAATCTCAATGTCATGAGGCAGTCCTGCACATAATGTCTTGTAAAGATTCTAGACAGAATTGTGAATGTCAGCTTGCATCACATCTAGATAAAATTATAAAGATTAGCATTGCGTCACACCTAGACAGAATTGTAATACTAGCTCGCATCACATCTAGACAGAATTGCAAAGATTAGCATTGCATCATATCTAGACATACTTGCAATATTAGATTATATAACATCCAAATAGAATTGTAAAGATTAGCTCGTGTCAATCTAGACAGAATTGTGAATGTCAGCTTGCATCACATCTAGATAGAATTATAAAGATTAGCATTGCTCACATCTAGACAGAATTTTGAAGACTAGCAGGTGTCGCCTCTAAATAGCAAAGCTGCTAAGCAACCCACTAAACAATCTCTCCCCTCTGCATACAATTCTCACACTCTACACAAAAACAACTACAACTCCAAAGCACTACAAACCGTACACACTTCACTACATCGCAACAACAAAACATAACGCACATAGCTTTTCACAACACACAACAGCTACCAACCGAAAAGCACAACTAAGATCGTCTAACAGTGTTAACCAAACTGAGGCTGCCAACAGCAGATCACAGCTCTCTTGCTCTTTTTTTCCCACTCAACCTTACTAACCCATCCCACCTTCCTCCATTCTCAGATCCACCAGAGTGCCAGGGGACCACTACGGAGGTGATAGTGCACAGTATTAATATCCTTTAACATAACATAAGTAAGCAGTATTTGAGCATTTTAAATTTCACTTAGCATGTGATGACAGGTATTTGGTCAAAAGAACTCCACCTCCCCCCAAGGTAAAAAAATGTAGAAAGCGCACTGTGACCGCACAGAGCAGTGTTTCTAAATCGAACTGTCACGCCCTTGCCGCACACGAGTGCATGCAGGGGTTGACAGTGCCGGGTGTCTGCGTGTGTATGTATATATATATATATATGTGTGCGGGAATGGAGGGGGGGGGGGATGGGCCGACGGGGAGCAAAGGGGGGCCCGGGCATTTAAAACCCCTGGATTTACTATAAAAAAACAACATTGACCTTGTCCTTTTCCCTCTTCGGGGGGGGGGGGGGGGGGGGTGGGTGACGCACAAAATCGACTGAAATAAAACGGTATTTTTTATGTGCGACCTTCAGAAAGCAGAAAAATGCCATAGAACGGTGAGTGCAGCACTTGAATAGGCAATACTGTAATTTGCTTGTGATGACTGCATCTGGCCAGTGAGGTTTCGGGCATGCAAGGCTGCACTTAGCATTTTAGGGCAGTACACGGGTATGTAACACTGTACCTTGCATAAAACAATTACAACAGCCTTATAAGGCTGTACCCTGTATAAGGCGCCAGTAGAGTGGTATTGGCTGTTGCATGTGGCATATGATAGCAGCACTGACATGTGAGGCTTTGCATGGGCTGGAAAGGCTATATTTTGCTGGATTATGAGTCTTCACCTGGCATGGAATGAGAGTAAGGATCTATGTAGACTGTACTGGCATAAGAAGATGGTGGCCCTGAACTAGGATGTGCATTCCCCGGACAAAGAATTACTGCCCCACTACCCCTCTCCCCACCCCCAAAGGCAACAACCATATATTTACAAAGGCAGTAATTAAAATAAACGTTTGTACATACATTCATTTTACAAATATTACAACTGTTAGTTTTCCTTTACATCAGTGACGTCCCTTCTTGCTATGCCACTGGTATCAAAATTCATGTTACATTACTCCATGGAATGTTGCGGCCATGGGATGTCATGATGTCACTTCTGCTACCCATGGATTTTGGTGAAATGACAAACCTGGCTTTGCTGGAGCGGTTTACCTCACAGGGCCAAACACTGTCACTAGGGTATGGTGAGGGGCCCTCCACCTTCCGTACACGCATGGATGCAGGATTATGCCTATTGTCAAGACATGCAGGAGGAATACAGGAACTTGGGTCCGGTTTCTTCCCGACCCAGGGATATATGGGCCCTCTACCAGAACTATTTAAAAAACATACTCCCAAGTTTGATCACCGGCCAAGAACCTTCAACTGTCTCACCTGGTGGAACCCAATGACTGAATTCAAAGGGTTGGGGACTGAGGGGTATGTTGTGATGGTGGCTGGGTGGTCCGTATCTTGCTGTTCATTGTGATGATAGGGGTTTGATCCAGCCTATCCCATCATTGAACCTCTCATTGTTGTGTTGAAACTCCCAAATTGTGGGGCAACCTTGTTCCGCCCATGCTGCAATGATTGGACATGATGCGGCTAAGTTGTCATTCTTCTGAAATAATAAAAAAAGTTTAAATAAATGTAAATATTTTCCCGGACAGGTTGGTATCCTTGGAGGGATTTGAGGGGCCGGCTTCCATACCCCTTTTGGTTTCCCTGTGGGTCTGTGTAATACTCCTATAGGGCATAAAGTCGTTCCTTTGCAGCCACCCCTAACTTAGACTTTGGTGGTGGGACCTGGGCACAAGACTCGTGTGGGGTCCCTCAAAAATCTAGGGCAGGTGGCTTCCCCCTTCTTCATCAAAGAACCCCTAAGTATAAACTTGCAAAAATAATCTGTCTGGCTACAAATTATCTTTAGTCAATTAAATCATATGGGAGAAAGTTTCTAAGACTTAGAACTCCCTTAAAGTAGTAAAATCAAGTTACCTGCCTGGGACTATTGATGCACAATTGTACAGGGAGCAGGGTTGGACTTCTCAAGACAGCTTACACGTTGTGTTGGTGTGCCTTATACTCAATAAGCTTGGTATTATAAACTAAGCTATTTGTCTTCGCCGGTACAACTTCTGTATCAATGTGTGGTATCTAAAACGTGTTCAGATCCCCTTTTGGACATCACTATTGTGTGGTAACTGACCATGTAATTTACAAAACTGAATTGCATCTTTATATGATAAATAAGTATATTTTGTATACGTACCTATGTGGACAATGTATTGTTTGACAACAATTATGAATGTTCTCTGTAATTTACCCCATTCTCCTCCACCCCTTATTCCACGTCCTACTGCTCAGTCATGTTGCTAGTGAGAAGCTTGGTTTAACTTGGGGGGAAACCCTGCAGGTCCACTGAGGTAGAGGTCTCAGAACATCACACCTGTGCTGGTTCTGACAAACCCTAACGTAAGCAGTGGCCTCCAACGCAAACAGTAAAGTAACTGATTAAGGAGGCGTGGCTGACCAGCCATAAAATACCACCTAATCCTGAGGTCCACTCACCCACCTGCTTAACACACCTAACATCGATGATAAACTCACATGGAGACCACACTGGCGACACTGGATACTGAAATCCATCAAATCCTGGGTGCCACTCATTATTCATGAATAATCATGGTGGATACCCTCTTTCCTCCATAAGTAGCATCTATAATTCAATGATCGTGCCCAAATTAACCTATGCACTGAGGCGTGGCAGGGGGGAAACAAAATTCTCATTAACAAGTTGGAAGCTACTTGTTTGAAATGTCTGCTTCGCTTAGCTACAAGAACTCTGGTGGAATGTATACATAGTGAATTTATGATAAGATCAATATCCTCACTCAGGGTTGTTTGTGATGCATTGCACTGCTACAAATTGATCAACTCTGTAGAGAACCTCTTGCGTGCAATGATTTTGGGAGCCACTAAGCTTCCGACGTTGCCAAACACCTCTACACAGATCGTTGAGAAAGGAACACACTGGAAGCACAAACTCAATATTGATATTAACACCATTCCCAGACTTGAATATAAAAATATACTGAAAAAGAAAATTCAGGAGTGGGATATTGTGCAAAATTGGATTGATTTGGCCGTAAAGAGCTGTAGTAGAGTATGCTGGGCTTCAAAAACCACTGCCTCGACAGCCTAAATATCTCACAGACTTCCCCAAATCCTTCTTAGGGAACGACCATCTAAAAATAAAATGTAACCTGGTCGATTTGCTGGAAGTAACAGGCAGCAGATGTGCTGTACCCAGAGTTAACGGCAAATGCAGACAATGCGGTACTAATGAACTTTAGTCGGCAAAACATCTCCTCTGTGACTGTCCTATCACTCATCAGTTAAAGAAATCAGCCTTACTTTTAACAGGGGATACACATTTGATGCAAACGGATGGAGATTGTTTTTGGCTCCAGTACATTCAAGGCCAAAACATACCACTTATCATTTAACTAAGACCTGGGACATATAAAAACCTGGCTAGACTTGGAGCTATAGCATGACACAGCATTATTAGAGGGCAGTTGTAGCACTGTAAATCATATCTGTTGGACAAGTTGGAATTGATGTATCAGATTTTTATTTGTATATTTTAGGACGTGATTTATTGTAAATTATAAAAAGCCATGAATATGTCTGAAAT
This sequence comes from Ambystoma mexicanum, assembly GCF_040938575.1. NCBI lineage: Eukaryota > Metazoa > Chordata > Amphibia > Caudata > Ambystomatidae > Ambystoma > Ambystoma mexicanum. The sequence continues at coordinate 412,085,093 of NC_090929.1, forward strand.
AGAATTAAAAAAAATAAAGAATCCACCATTGCATGATGCACAGGGGTACACATGCAACTGGTGCAGAGGGGATGTAGGTGCTGTGGGAAGTGCACAGCAACTTAACCACTACAGTGCTTATAATCTCTCATCGCTTCAAGGTTGTAGAGCCTGTCCCTCCCACATTAAATGAGACCGCATTGAACCCCGGACCCAGGGGCCCTCCTCTTCTCCTTTTCTGGGAAAAGGGGGCTGGAGGAGTTGCACCTGATGGGGGCTGGGGTAGAGAAGATGACGACAGGCTGCAGAGGAGGGGTTGGCTCACTGTCCTGAAAAGGTAGGATTTATAGAGCGTCCTTTGTAGATTGGTCTTGGACACACCCAGTGGGTGATCCAACTGGAGGGCACCTCATTGGTTGCACATGAAGGCAAGGACATTCATGGTGGCATCCAGAGGAACCCTTTTGCTGCGGTCCAACAGAAATGGAGGCTGAGAAAGGGGCCCTTGTATAGATACTTGCAGGGAGAACAACTGCCCATGGAGTGACCTACTAGCCTGCTGTGCACAATGATGGACAGAGACCACACAGCTAACTAAGGGCACCTCGCCCAATGTCTGAAGTCAAATTTGGAAGAGTGCTTAAAGACTGGTATATGGAAGATGCAGTTGTCTGTTTTGCCTTTAGTTTTACTGGACCAAGGAATTCCACCTAGTGATCAGAGTGGCGGAAGCCGGGCACAAACTGGTTGCCCCCACAGTTATAAAGAAATGCAACCACAGACAGATAGAAGTCGACTATGCAGTGGGTAAACTGGGCACAGACTACGCAAGATATGCAAGGGTTCACAGCACCAAACAGAGGCTTCACACTGACATCTTGGATTCTTTTGCAGAGGTGCTTTAGACATCTTTGGTTACCTGCTGCCAATTGGGTAGCATTTCCCTTTTCGGTACTGCAGGTACACTTTGGCCAGATGCTCATTATTTGACACACGTTTATGCTTTCCTGTCGTGGCTTCCCTGAGGCTGGGATGGTTTGTTTTTGGGGACGCAGGGTGAGCAGGCAGCGTTAAATCCACTAGGTTAGGTAATATTGTTAGGACAGAGGTTCTTTAATCAGTAACATAGTCCACCTCCTCCAGAACAACCTTGCTCCAGTGTGTACAGTAACAATTGTTGTATAAGTGCTCTGACTGGTTTTGAGCCAATAAAGAGGAGGGGTTATTTTACACCATTTCCACACATTTCTGTGGAACACCGCCCCCTACTTTAGCTGTGCTCCTAAGGCAAACCGATTTGCCTCACTTACAAGGTTGACTTTTAGGCGAGCCTCTGTCACCTCACAGTATTCAGGTCCCGAGTCCTTTCATATATATGTGTTATAGATTGGAAAACATATATCCCAAGATGGGCGAAAAGTGACACCAGAAAGAGCAGAGGTGATACGCAAGACAGCATATCCCACAACCATAAGACAAATGCATCAGTTTCTAGGACTATGTAATTATTGCAGAACATGGGTATTTGACTACAGCACTTAATTAAGCCCTTACTGAGTGCACTAATGGAAGCACAAAGAGGGAAGCGTACATTACAATGGGCACAAGAAATGACTGAGGGATTTGACGAGCTGAAAGAAGTAATATGCACAGCTCCAGTGTTAGGGATCCCAGACTATCAAAGTGAATTCTTCTTATTCTCGCACTCCAATGGAGTGGTTATGACTGCAGTACTGACACAGAAGACAAGCATGAGGCACACACCTCTAGCATATTAGAGTGGGAAGTTAAACCCAGTAATGAGAGGACACTATGGGACACTATGTTATTGCCATTTCTAACGTGCACGTTCACCCAAAGGGCATCTTGGCGCACGGATTCCCAGATCACAGCCCACATGAGTAACAGACGAACAAGTTACTTTCTTACCTGGTAACGTTCTTTCGATGGGATGGTCCGACGACGTATTCCATATCTATGACATGTAATCACCACAGCTGTGCTGCTTCGGAAACTTTTCCGGCGTCTGCGTCCTGCGTCAATGACCTCCTCCGACGTCCGACGTCATCCGATGTGATAAGTAGGACGCACGACGCCCGTAGCCTCAGTTGTAGTTTTTTCCCCCCAGAACGTGTGACATAAGTCAACTGCCAGTCAGACACAAAGCCTTGCTGAACGTAAGCTGCAATCGCAAAAGAAATTCTGCAGCGGGGAAGGCAGGGCGGGAGCGATATGGAATACGTCGTCGGACCATCCCATCGAAAGAACGTTACCAGGTAAGAAAGTAACTTGTTCTTCGAGGGGATTGGGTCCTCCGACGTATTCCAGATCTATGACAGACTCCCAAAGCAGTACCAAAACAAGGAGGAGGGAAAGAATTTAGAAGCAAATTTTAGAATAGCCAATCCAATAGCAGAGCAAAGGACCACCTTGCCAAAGGCCAGATCCTGCCCTCTGATGGAATCGAGGGAATAATGCCGTACAAATGTATGTACTGAAGCCCAGGTGGCTGCATCACAGATGTTGCGAATAGGAACACCCCTCTGCCGGGCAGTAGATGCAGCCACACCCCTGGTAGAATGGGCCCGCAAGCCAGCCGGTGGGTCCTTACCCGCCAAGCGGTAACACTCCGAGATGGCCAAAATAATCCAGCGGGACAAAGTCTGTTTCGTCACAGCTTGCCCCAAACGCTTTCCAGCGTAACCAATAAAGAGTTGATTGTCCACTCTGACCCGGGACATGCGTGAAACATAAAAGCTTAAAGCTCTCCTAGGATCAAGCCTATGGAGCCTCTCCTCTTCCTTACCAGGATGCGGAGGAGGATAGAATGCCGGAAGAACAACCTTCTGGGCTAAATGAAATTCCGTCACCACCTTCGGAAGAAAAGAAGGACGAACTCGAAGGACAACCCTGTCCTTGTGAAAAACAGTGAAGGGTGGCTTAACCGAAAGTGCCTGTAACTCACTCACTCTGCGAGCGGAAGTAACCGCAACTAAAAACACAGTTTTCAGAGTTAACAGCCTCAAAGGGCAAGAATGTAAAGGCTCAAACGGAGCACCCATAAGAAACCTAAGAACAAGGTTTAAATCCCAACCGGGCACCAGGAAAGGTGACATAGGGAACACATTAGTGAGCCCTTTCAGAAACTGTGAAATCAAAGGGATTTTAAAGTAAGAACACTCTTCAGACGAGCGCTTAAAGATGGACAGCGCCGCCAGGTAACCTTTAATGGTACCCACTTGCAAGCCCCTGTGGGCCAGAGAAAGCAAAAAGGACAGAACCATGGGGATGTCACATGCAAAAGGATCCACATTCCGAACTCTGCACCAGTCGCAGAACTTACGCCAACGGCACAGAGACTTCGTTGCTGGCCTACGGGCCGAAAGCAACACCTCCATCACGTCTTCAGGGAGGTCCCAATCCATATACCTCAACCGTTCAGAAGCCAAGCGTGAAGGTTGAGGGATCCGACCTCTGGATGGAGAACCTGACCCCCCCTCCCGTGAGAGCAGATCGTCTCGGTAGGGAAGACGACGTGGAGGGCAGATGGACAAGTCGAGAAGGTCTGGGTACCACGTCCTCCGAGCCCACGCCGGAGCAATGAGGATCATCCGGGAACCGAACTTCCGTAATCTCCGCAGCACTTGCGGGATGACGGGGAATGGAGGAAACGCGTACAGCAGCGGGAATGACCACTCCACCACGAACGCGTCTCCCAAGGCTCCTTTCGGAAGAAATTCCCGCGAGCAAAACCTTTCGCACTTCCGGTTGACACTGGAGGCGAAGAGATCCACTTGAGGGGTCCCCCAAAGGGCGAAGATCTCCAAGAGAATCTCCTGAGCCAACTCCCACTCGTGAGAGATCACGCTCTGCCTGCTCAGAGCGTCCGCCGTCACGTTTTCGTCTCCGGCCAGATGAACAGCCGAGATCGAAACTTCCTGCTGGATGGCCCAGAACTCGAGCTGCATCGCCTCCCTGAACAGAGGAAGTGACCCTGCCCCCCCCCCTTTTTGTTGAGGTAGTGCATGGCCACTGTGTTGTCCGTCAGGATCAGGACATTCTTTCCTCTCACAGTCGGCAGAAAAGCCTTCAGGGGTAGCCTGACGGCCCTCAGCTCCAACAGATTGATATGGAGTCTGGACTCCGACGGAGACCAACGACCGCTGACTGTCAGCCCGTTGGCATGAGCTCCCCATCCCGTGAGGGATGCATCCGTCACGATTGTCACCTCCGGCCAGGGAAGCCAAAATGGAGCCCCCTTCATCAAGTTGCCTTCGACGGCCCACCACAGAAGGTCCTGGGCGACTGAGGGCGGCACCTGAACCGGGTCCGACATCCTGCCGGAGGACTGCGACCATTGCGTCTTGAGTGCCCACTGCAAAGATCTCATTCGCAGGCGAGCCTCTGGCACCAGAAGAATGCAGGATGCCATGAGTCCGAGCAACCTCAAGAACTCGAACGCTGGGAGCGTCTGGGCATGCTGAAACTTGTGCACCATCTGCTGAATGTGAAGAGCCCTCACCTGGGGAGGAAAACACTGCCACAGGGAAGTGTCGAGCACTGCTCCGATGTACTGGAGCCTCTGTGTTGGCGTCAAATGGGACTTCTTTAAATTGAGGGAGAAGCCAGGCCTGTGAAGGGAGTGGCAGGTGACGGACAGATGATCCAGGACTTGCTCGGGAGAGCTCCCCCTGATCAACCAATCGTCCAGGTAGGGGTAGACGTGAATCCCCCCTTGCCTGAGATGCGCTGCCACCACCACCATGAGCTTGGTGAAAACCCTCGGGGCGGAGGTCAATCCGAACGGCAGGACCCGAAACTGAAAGTGCGAGTCGCCAACCGCGAACCTCAGGTACTTCTTGTGCTTGGGATGGATCGGCACATGGAAGTAAGCATCCTTGAGGTCGAGTGACACCAACCAGTCCTGAAGCTGAAGGGCCTGGAGGACTTGAGAGAGAGTAACCATCTTGAACTTGTCCTTCCTGAGGAGTTTGTTCAAACCGCGCAAGTCCATGATGGGTCTCAATCCCCCGTCTTTCTTGGAAATCAAAAAATAAGGGGAATACCATCCCTTGTTCCTCTCCGCTACAGGCACCAGTTCTATAGCGCCCTTCTCCAGCAGGGCTTGAAGTTCCTGCGCAAGGAGCGGATCCGGACACTTCAAAGAGAGGTTCCCTGGTGGATTGTCGCGAGGCCTGTGCCGAAAGGGAAGACAGTAGCCGTGGGTTATGATCTCCAGAACCCACACATCTGAAGTAATGGCTTGCCACTCTACAAGATGCTGCGCCAGCCTTCCCCCAACCGGCGAACCATGGGACCTGGCCTCATGACTGAGTAGGAGCGGCTGCGGCGTTACCTGAGGGCAAAGAGGCAACTGCCCGAGCGGCCTTGGCACCACGGGTACACTGTCGTCCACCTCTGGTACCCCTGCGTTGCCCTTTTTGACTGCCAGCTCCCCTCGCTTTACTGAAGGACGAGTAATAGCGAAAGAAACCACCCCTCCACTGCTGTCCCCTAGGACGAAAAGGCGGAGGTTGGCCAACTGCAGCGCCCAACGACTTCGCAGCAGCTTTTGAGGTCTGCAACCTCTCAAGGCTCTCGTCAGCCTTTCTGCCAAAAAGGTGTTCACCGTCAAAGGGCATGTTGAGGAGCCGGGACTGCACATCAGGAGCAAACCCCGACTTCCGCAACCACGCAAACCTGCGTATCACGGTGCTCGCCGCCATGGACCTACTGACGCATTCAGCCAAGTCCAAACCCGACTGAACGGACTCACACATGGCATCCTTACCATCCTGGACCATAGCAAGGAAACCATCCCGTTCATCCCCTTCGGGAATATGTTCAGCCGCTAACGCAACACAGTTCCACAGAGTGTGCGTGAAACGTGACAAGGCACAAATGGAGTTGGCCGCCTGAAGCGCCATACCACCAGAAGAAAACACTTTCTTCGCCCAGCCATCAAAACGTTTGTCGTCCCTATCAGGAGGGATGGTAGGGTACGACGCCTGCTTTGCCGGGGCCGTGGCCGCCTGCACCACCAAACTTTCCGGAGTGGGGTGCCTGGTTAAGTAGCAGGGGTCGCTACTGGCTGGACGGTATTTACGCGACAAGGATCTGCCCACTGCCGGGAGACTCTCCAGAGCAGTCCAAGCCGCCGCCACCCTTCTCTGTAAAGCCATATGGAACGGCAGTACCGGGTCAGTTGGGGGACCAACATCAAGGATGTCCGTCAGATCATCCTGCACAAACTCCCCTGGGGGAGCAGACCATCCCAGATACTCAGAAACCCTAGCCATAAGGCGCCGGTACGAGGAATCGGCATGGGAGCCAGGCTCAGGCCTACAAAATTCCATCTCCGGAGAGGTGTCCAGTCCACTGGCATCATGCAGTGACTGCCTCAAATCGTCAAACTGACTATGGCCCGAGACAATTTCATCTGGCACCTGACTAGGAACCAGGCCATCAGAATCCTCATCCGCCTCTGAAATATATTCCAGGTGGCGAAAAGGCACCCGAGAGTGCATGCTCTTAACCAGAGCCTTCCAAGGGGGTACACCCGTGACACGGGGCACCTCCGACACTAAAGGCGTGGATGGCGTCGAGCGAATCGGCGCCGACGTCGAGAAAACCGGCAACGGCGCTGAGAGGATCGGCGTCGAGGAAATCGGCGTCGACGTCAGATGCAGCGCCTCCAGTATCGGCGGCGTCGACACAGCCCTCGAAGCCGGAGCCCCGAGCGTGTCCCTCGACGACCTGATCGTCGACGGCTTCGACGACTTCCTCGAAGCCGTAGCCTCGAGAAAGCCTGTCGACGCCCTCGAAGCCTCAGACGTTGATGTCTTCCTCGAAGACTTCACAGGAGCACACGGTCTCGAACGCGTCGAGGACCGGGACCTGGAACGGGTACGGCGAGAATGAGCCTCCTTGTCCGAACGGGACCGCTCCCGTGACTCGTGCCGACCACTCTTGCGAGCGGTGTCTCTCGACCTCTCACGGCCGACCCCACTCGGGGGCGCGGACGGCTGAGTACCCTGCGACTCAAGAATCGCCAACATTTTCTTCCCGAAGGAAGCCCATTCCTCCGGCGTCGCACGGCTGGAGGGGTAACCGACGTGCCGTGCAGAATCCTCGGAAGAGGACCTGGAAGGCGACCGGTGACGGCGCTTCCGAGAATGCCTCGAAGAGGCTGAGGAGTGGCGAGACCCACTCCTAGAAGAAGACCGACGAGACTTCCGACGATGACGCGGAGAGTCACCCCTCGAATCATCCGTCGAAAGCCCCGCCGACTTCGACTTCCGGGGCTTGGACACCCGACCTACCGACAACTTCTTCTTACGTTCGCGTAAGGCTTTGGACGTGAGCGACTGGCAGTCGATACAGTCATCCGTGTCGTGGGCCTCCCCGAGGCACCAGAGGCAGGCGTCATGCGAGTCAGTCACCGACATCTTGGACCCACACTCCCCGCACTTCTTAAAGCCCGGACGCGGGGTTGAAGACGAAGTGGAAGACATCGCCGAAGGAAATTCACAAACGAACAGGTTCGAAGAACCAGAAAGAACAGAACTCCAAAGAGTCGAGGCTTAGAACCGAGAAACACGAAGCAACACGTTCGCGGAAAAAACGGAACTGAGGCTACGGGCGTCGTGCGTCCTACTTATCACATCGGATGACGTCGGACGTCGGAGGAGGTCCTCGACGTCGGCGCATCGACGTCATCGACGCAGGACGCAGACGCCGGAAAAGTTTCCGAAGCAGCACAGCTGTGGTGATTACATGTCATAGATATGGAATACGTCGGAGGACCCAATCCCCTCGAATGAAAGGTTTTCAAGGCCCCCCGGAAGAGGAGACGATTTTCCATCTCTCTGAAGGCTGCAGGCAATTCATTCCACAATTTAGCGGCCGCAAATGAGAAAGCGCAGCCTCCCACACGGGGCAGTCGAATTTTGGGAATGACCAAAAGATTGGACACACTGGAAAGACGTGACCTAACCAGGATAGAACAATGGAATTTTTACTCAAGATATTCGGCCCCCTACAGTGACTTGAATTGAATTCTTTGAGCTATCGGGAGCCAGTGCAAGGCCCATAGCACAGGACTGATGTGGGCTCCATACAGAGAATTAGTGGCTACTCTGGCTGCCAAATTTTGCCATAGCTATAATCGATTAATAATGCCCAAATGTTGAGCCAGATACAGAGCATTTCAGTAGTCTATACGGCTAGTTATTAATGAAGCCACTACCATCAGCCGCAGATGAGAAGGAAGGGGAGCACCTTCCACAGGACTGTCAACAAAAACTGCTGCGCCTTGCGTACTGCACCCATCTGCGGAGACCTAGAAAGTGAGGATGAAAGCAACACCCCCAGATTTCTGACAACCATCACAGTGACAGGAAGCTCACAGAACGTGGAAGGCCAGAGTGAGGGAGTCCAAAGGAGGGATCCAGAAGGAGAACCCACTACCAAGACTTCCGTCTTGTCCCCATTCAGTTTGTGCTAGTTCACACTCATCCACTCTCACACTGCAGAAAGGCATTCGCACAGCCCCAACGACAGCCCAGCGTGGTCCAATCGGACCAGTACCTGGGTGTCGTCGGTATAAGAGTAACACCTGAACCCTGGGAGTGAATGAGGTGAACTAGCAACTGATCATAGATATTAAAAAACATGAAGGACAAGGCAGAGCCCTGAGGAACACCACAGGTGAGGACACATGCTGATGATAGAAAAGGTGAAATCAACAGAGACTTCTGTCTGAGAGGAGCCAAAGAGGTGAACCATACCAGGACAGGCCCAGAGAGGCCAGCCAAAACCAGCCGGTAAACCAGGAAGGAGTGGTCGACAGTGTCGAAGGCTGCTGACAGATCTAACAGAATCAGGGCCCACACTCCGCCAGCATAGTTTGATCATCAACTACGGACACCAGGACACTCTCCGTGCCCCACCCCAGGAAAAATCCAGACTGAAAGGAGTCAAAGAGTAGAGATGTTTCCAAACAAAGAGGAGAGCAGAGGTGAAACCAGTGATTCAAGTAATTTCATAGAGAAGGGAGATCGGACGAAAATTAGCTATGAGTGCAGGGACAGTTTCTTCAGTAGGGGGATGACTGTTGCTTGTTTTCAGTTCATCTGGGATTGAGCCTGACTGACGAGCATGGCTCACAGCTTTGGTGACAAAAGGCAGCATGCAGGCATAATTTCTTTAGCCATAGCCAACGGAATCAGGACAGAGGGGGCAGCCGACTTAAACTTACAAACAGCCTGTGCAATGTCCTGCGCTGAAAAAATAAGGAAATCTGACCAAATCTGCATGATAACCTAAACAGGTGCCAACAGGGGGGAGATTGCTCTACAAGGCCTCCCTTCTACTTTAGAAATTAAGAAACCAGAAAGGGAATCACCTAATTCCTGAGAGGGCCGAACCCCTGAGGAGCAGTGGGAGATAGACCAGAATGATTTAACCAGTGATAAAAGTTCCTTAGACTGGTTCAACGCACATTCCACTTTCTTGGTAAAGAACGCTTGTTTGGCCGACAGGATGTCTTTATGATGGCTTAACAGTTGACTGCAGTATGGGATTCTCGGACAAGTCATAGGATAGTCGCCATTTACGCTCTGCTTGCCTCACGAGCAGGCCAGAAGCATTCAGTTGGTTGGAGAACCATGGCTCAGAAGGGGCCCTCCGTGCCTGCACCAATTTCAACAGGGCAACCTGATCAGCTACCTCTTTATAAATAAGCGAAAGAGAGGACAAATTAATACTACTAGAGCCCTTACATTTATCCAGGATTAACGACAGTAGGCCTTGGTGGTCCACCGAGCACCAGTTACGTCTCAGCAACAGTGCTGATGATTTGCTAGGCACTGCCAACATCTTTACCTTAAAGGAAATAAGGCTATGATCAGACCAGATCACTTGATTAACTGCTGTGACCGCAATACTATTTACCACTATGCATGCAAACAGGCATTGGCTGCTGCCACACTCGCAGTAGACAAATCAGCAAGTATTACCATGGGATGCAGCACCACTATGTGGAGCATGCTCTCTTTGCAATACTGTAAAGACCCAAAAGTACATTGACAACACACAGAACTTCAGGGTACGAGATATTACTGTCAAACCCAGCTCTCAAAATAGTGAGATGCCGACTTGTCAACCAGGTGGCTTTCATCGTCAAACCCGTGGGGAGGGCGACTATGTGCACAACTGCACAGCCAACATAGAACAATTCAGCGACACCCAAAAGATACAGGAGAATGCGCTTGAGGGGGGAGATGTGCTTTATATTGACATGTCTTCAACAATTGACCAAATGACTGGGGAAAGACATACTGGGACAACAGTGGTAAGACAGAGGATTGGACGAGCGAGATGGTGACAGGCGCATGTCTACTGTCACATTTATCAGCACAAGTAGCAGAATTAGTAACTTTAATATTGGCAATAGAGCACAGCAAAGGCAAAGAAGTAACATTATATTCAGATTCAGCCTACGTGAAATCCACAGTGCATTCTGGGCTGTCACGTTGGCTGAGGGGGGGCTTCAGACCTGCTGATGGGTCACTGGTGCAGCACACACTCCTACTGGGCAGACTGATAGAGGCACTCCAGTACGCACTGCGCATGGCAGTGGCGAAGTGCCAGGCTCAGGCAAGAACGGGGGAACCCCATCTCTAAGGGTAAGGAGGCAGCAGAAGCAAAATGCGCTGCATATTTTGCTGACATTTTAGAAATTGATTCTTTGTCCCCAGCATGCAATTATGCGTGAACAATGACACTAAAGGAAGGATATAACATTACCAGTGACACAGATTAAGAATTGCAGGGAGCTGCACCCAAGGAAGAAAAGGAGTTGTGGATAAAGAGGGGATGTACAGTGTCTCCAACAGACGCCTTATGGTGGCAAAATAACACAGGAAAAGTGGTAATGCCATTCTCATTTTTGCACACTGCACTTACAAAATTACACCCTACTACACATATAGGGAAGGAGGTGTTGCTGCTCATATTGGAGAAGATTCGTTCTGTCCTAATTTGGCGGAACACGTGGCAGAATTCATGACAAATTGTCTAGTTTGTAAACAATTTACAGCAGGTCATACACTAAGGGTAGTGAGAGGAACAATGCCTCACCCAATGGCTCCATTCCAGCACCTGCACGTCGACTATGATGACATGCTCCAAGTATGCCAGGGCCACCGTTACATGATAGTGGTTGTGTGCCTGCTTTCCCGATGGATCCAATCTGGTCTTTGTTTCCATCCTGATGGATTTAGAGCTGTGAAATTCCTGGTTCAAGAAATCGTCCCATAATTGGTGTGTATGAGGTCTTGCGGTCGGACAACGGTCCTCACTTTGCTGATGAGATGTTCTAACACATCACAACCTTGTTGAGAATACAACACAAATTCTCTTGTGCCAATCAGCTGCAAGCAAACCGGGTGTGTGAGCACCTAAACAGACTGCTTAAAGAAGGCATCACCAAAATTAAAAAGACCCTTAATAGAGTTGGCTTCATGGTCTTCTATTAGCACTATTTGCAATACGCAATAAACCACGGTCTGACCACCATTTAAGCCCACATGAGGTGGTGACAGGATGGCACATGAGACTTCCCCTGGCTCCTACCACTAGGGCTTTAAAAACAAGGTCTGATTTATTGTAATGAGTACACTGCTTCCTTGATGGCTAGTGCCTCTTTTATTTCTCGTCAAGTGCAGGGACAACGGTAGAGGCCTGAAGCGAGAGGAGAAAACAACGACCCAGAAGCAAATAAGGACCTTTTAAAGCAACCACAGTTGTAATCGGGCGATCAGGTTTTGCAGAGGGATTTCACGAGAAGGTGGTTTAAGCCACACTTTACCAGACCATGTACAGTGGAGCGGTTACTGAGTGAGCAGTAAAACTAGAAGTAAAGAAGACTTTAAACTACCTGGGGAACATCAAGCCCTGCAAAGCGGTGGCCTCTTCTAGCACCAGCAAGAAAAGGGCCAACGATTTGCAAGCAGAAGTAGCAAACAATTGCCTTGAAGCAACACAACCCAGCAGAGACCAACCTAGTATTACTCGCTCCAGAGCAAGAGAGATAGGGCAAGGACTTCCTACACATTCAGAGTGCGGGTACACAGTCTGTTTATTATTTTTTTTTCTGCACACGGACAGCATTCATCGTGAAAGTGCAACTTATTACTGCATTGTCAAATGCTTCCCTTTGATTCTCATCGCGATATCTTCCAAGGCCAATTTGTCCAATTTGTCAGGAGATCCAACAGCGCAAGAAGGCACCATCCTAATGTGTTTTCATAGCTTATCTGCCCCAGTATACCGACACCTAGGGATAGGAAACTTATTGTATAGAATACCATGTGGTACAAGTGCATGACTAAAGTAGATAAACCACAGGGGAGAGCTATGTCCGCTCACTAATCCCCTATGACATGAGTGTCTGCAGAACAGTTGTAGCAACTGAAATACCAGCAGCAAGAGCACAATGCCTTATATACCTGTCCATGTTTACAACCCTAGAAAGATTCCAAGGGAGAACAGAAACATTGTGATGGATGTCCAAGGCAACATTCCCCTATGAAGATAGTTATACAAAAACACTTGACATGATGGACGAGTATTGGAAAAAAGACCAAGCTATACAATACATAACTGACGGCCCACAGAAGGGAGGGACAAAAATAAGAACACTGAAAGAATTGCTACATCCTAAGAAGGGACCCAAGGAAGTAGTAGGAGAACTAGGATGCTGGGAATGACCACAGTGCCTTGTGTATGGCCGAGTGTACACAGTTGAACGATGGAAGGAGGGACTAGTAGGCAGCAAAGCACACACACTCCAGTAAACACTGTACAAACAGAAAACAATAAATGCCTGAAAGAATGGAATGCAAGTACAAAGTTACTGACCTGACCTGGGTGGCCAATGAAACTGGTCCAATGCTCATAATACCACTGAAGAAAGCAGCATTGTGTTTCCAGAATGATGGCGCACTAAAGGTTGGAGAAAACAGAGTGAAAGTACACAAAAACATCCAAGCATGAAGGTTGGGTTGGCTGTATTAATGGATCATTATTGGGCCTGCGGATCTAAGGTGTATGAGACGCTGCCACCCAACGGGGGGGGAGTAGGTTTATTGGTGCACATCAATACACCAGCACTAGTAGTGCAACAAAAAGACATCAAAAACAGAAGACTTCCCTAAAACGGACAATTCAAGAAGTAAGGTGGTCAGTAGAAGTGAGTAGAGTGACAAGCAAGAAGTACGTCCCATCAGCATCGGATGCATCACTAGACCACGTACCACCTGAATGTCAATTGTTCAGTCGGACAGATATGTTCTTCGTGTCAGTAGTTCCAGCTATAGAGACATACACAAATGCAAAAAATGGGAGCTGATGCAGACCATAAACTCAACTGTAAATGGCTTGAACGCAATAAAAGAGCTCCGAGCAGTAAGGTTGATGGCCCTTCAGAACAGATATGTTCTAGACATTCTCCCAGCAATGGAAGAAGGAGTTTGCACCAAAAGTGGGTCTTCCTGCTGTACATTTGTGCCTGCAAACGATGAAGCAAACAGCACACTCACAGAAGCAGTTACCAGATTGTTGAAAATGCACGCCAAGATGGAGGAGGAAACAAAAAAGGTACCGGAAAAGATCAAAGCTCGCTGTCATATGTATTTTCCTGGATACCAACATGGATGGAAGACGGGCTAAAAGTATTACTAGGAACACTAATATTGGTTCTTTGTAGCACTATGTGTGATTAAGATCTGCATCACGCAATGCTGCAAAACAGAGAAAACAATAGGGATGAAAGTAATAGATATAAATACAAATGTTACAATGACAAGATAGTAGAAGAAATAAGATAAGGACAAAGATCAAGGAGTGCTTAAAGTTCCCGACTGAGATAACATTCGATGATCCCGTGGACAAGAGGTAGTGGGCGTAATGGGCATAGTGTACCCCAGAAGGAGACTGCAGTTACATGACATGGAGTTTCGATGACCATGCAAATTACTATGGACATCTTGGAGAAATAACAAAGATATGGCTACCAACAGCAACAGTGACTAGGTTTGGTGGTTTGGTCGACTGAAGAGAGGGGGTCCCTGGAATGCTCCTCTTGACCTCCATAAGCATGAAAGCCCGAAGAGCCAGAAATGTAAGATGCCAGTCACTGTTTAGCCAGCCCCAGGAAGGCCAGTGGCATCTACATATGCAGACAGATATTCTCTCAGAAAAACATTCAAACCTTATCCAGCTGACATCTTCCTGGATACAGGTGCCTCAACACTGATCATGGATGCAGGTGCCTCACTAGACCTGATTGACTAATGACAAATATCCTGCTGTGCTGGCTTCATTAGAGCCACCACGACAAAGTAACGTTAGCCACAAAGCAAACTTGCATCCCAGCACGAAGTTACATGAACACACACTCGCACACACGAAGAACATGATTACACAGCTCTGTAGATAGAGGACAGATACATATACATACTGTCGAAAGCCTTTATTATGTTCTCTCATTGCAGAAACACAAGAAGAGCAAGAGATGCAGAGCAAGCTTGCAGCCGCTTATTGCAACTAAACCTATGGTCCTGACATGATCAGATAAGGAACCTGGAAGGACCAACTACCACTAACCCATAAGGAAATGAATACAATATAGATATATAGAAATCATAGCATAACCATAGTAGAATTACAGAATATGGGATGAAGGAAAACAGATTTTTCAGCACACTGTCCAGGGCTGCTGCTCACAGCCACGGTCAGAGACAAACAGAACAGTCCTAAGCTCCAGAGACAAAGAGCCACCTGCAAAATAGCAGAATACATCCTCACTAATTGCAGACCAGAAAGCTCAATTTTGCAGTCTTCACCCACGTGGTGCGGCCCAGCCGAACAATGGCCATTCACCCATGGTGGGATTAGGAGCAGTTCCCACCGAAGCAGACAAGAACTGATTCATGTGTTTTACACTGTTGTAGCTTTGCAGGCACTCTCCAAGGCAAAATGGTTATAGCAGTAGCAACAATGGGGACACAGTCTTTCTCATCACCTTGAACACAGAACACACTGAGAACAGAGCTGGGTGCCAGACCTGAGGAGACCCGCTCCCATCAGGGGGCAGAAATCCAGGGGTGGATGGCAAAGGGCAAGGGACAATGATAATTTTTTCAACCCTGCAAAAATGTAATGGATATTTGTGGCGAATGCTCAGGCAAAGCCACCTGACATTAGAGGGCCAGTTAGCTAACGTCTATAGGCGCTGGCTATAGGCACTACCACCCCAGCCACCCAATCGTGTGAGCTCTTAGATTTCTGGGGAAATTTTAGACATCACACCACAACAAATGCCTGGCAGGCTCAGGAGCTGTGATTGCTGGAAATTGTCCCCATTTCCTGTATGATCCCTGTCTGTTATGGAAAATAAAGGACAGTTCTAACTTGCCCTTGGCTGAGTCTTCAGTCTGTATACCAGGGCAGGGTTTGTTGGGCCCCGGGTGCTCTGACTGGTGAATTAGTAGTGTGAACCACGGACCTCTGGTATACCTAGACAATGTAATAACAAGAGACTGACAAAATTTCAAACATGTGCATTTATTCAAACAATTGTGCTAGAAGGAAACAGAAGCAAATGAACTGAATGAAACGCAATGAAAGGAGCCAACAAATTTAAAGAAACCAAATAGTAACATAACAAGAGACTGTTAAGTTTACAAGTGTGCACAGTACGAGTATAAGAAGTCCTGGCAGGAGAGTATACCAGGCAGTCCTAAGTTACAGAAATGTGCATCTGAAAGGAAGCCCTGGCAGGACAGCACACCAGACATTTGCAAATAAGAAGGCGTTTAAGTAAAAGGTAAGCCCTGGACAAAGGACTTGCCAGGGAAGGTCAAATTGGACAATGTTATATGAGCGAAGCCTGACAGAAAGATAACAAGAGATAACCAAGGAGTGTGAATAAAACATATCCCGGAGTAGAGGAGGCCTGGCAGGGAGTACACCATGCAGTACTCTGTATACTCATTCTATTGATGTAAAGGAACTCCAAGAACTGCTATTAAGTGAAGAGAAATCCAGGGGGAGAGAATAACCCTCTGGAGTTGTGAGCTATATTTACTTGGAAACTTTGTGTTGGAGTTAAACATTCCTTCTTTTGAACATTTATACCCTAAGGCCAAAGACATTTGCCTTTCACTTTAGAGTTGATTTTTGAATGTGAGGATCAGAATAGTACTTTAGACACAGGACTAGTTGTTTTGAACATTCGAACAAAGGACTGACCAATTAGTTTTGCTTTAGTAGGGAAAGTACCTCTTAGAGCAGGGACAGAGATGTGTTTTTCCAACATCATTTTGTTTAATAAAGGTCTATAGCCAAAAACATGAATCCACTGCGTCAGCGTTTCGTTCCTGACCCTTCACAATATACAAAAGGAGAAAATCACAGTGAGTGATCTGGGTTTGACAGACGAGATATACACATGTGGGGGATGTTGCAATGGTCAGAAAAGGGATGGATTATTGTAGGGGCGTCTCTGGTTGCCATCTTGATAATGGTTATTGCCACTCAAATTATACATTTGTTCAACCGGGTTAACAGCAATGAAAAAGAAGAAAACGCGTCTGAATGGGGCACATGAGTTCTTGTCAAGTTATTTGTTCTGCATAGTCCCCATGTTTAATCAGTGTCCTCAGCTGTTAAGGAGGGAATATGTAGGAGAGGTTGTGAACTAAATAATGTGTGCAGCATATGCTGTGTGCAATGTAGTACATGGTTACCAACATTTAGTATGGGGGACAACTATGGGGGTTATATTTGGTACTAACAACTACTATAGGACTAAATCCAGTGCGTCAGATCGGTCAGGCCACAGGTTCTGAGTCTCTGGGTAATGCAGCAGGCACACAAAGATTGCTGACTGAAGCTTGCCAGTTTAAGAAAAATAATGCAAAATTGAGAGCCGACACCAGTGCTTTGCAAGGCAGAGTGTGCAGCACAATTAGCCTTGAGAATAAACATGCATTGTCCTCAGCAGGAAGAGGAAGGAAGAATATGCAACATTGTTGGGAGAGGTTATGCCCAATACTGTCAGAAGGGCAGAAAGTTACACGAGTGGTGTCAGAAGGGGGACAAGGAAAGGTGCTAGAAGGTTCTGGCACGTGATACAACAAGGACAGCAGACGCCACGAAAGAGGCAGGAAAATTATAAAGAAAAATAGGCTAAGGGGCAGTTCTGACTTAAAGATTTAAAAAGAGTGAGTAATGAAGGAGGGGTTTTCCTGTCTTCTGCTGGTTCCTCTTCCTGGTCGATTCTTTGGTCTTTCTGTGGTCTTCCTGGGTCCTACTCATTCTTTCTGGGCTGCCCGAAAGGAGGGCCAATCCTATCAACTGTCTCCGGAGACCAGTGTAGCTGCAGCAGGGAGTTACGCATTTTGAGTCGGGGGCAGTGTCCTGGCAGGGACGGGACGATCGTTCAGAAAAAGCAAAGGGCTTAGTGTGAGTATATAAATAGGCTTAGGGTGAGTATATAAATAGGTCTGGAATCAATTAGGACCCACTGCTGCCGGGGTTTTATAATTGGCAAAGTGTCCGACTGGGCACAGAAGGCTGAACCTTTTCAATCTTTCTGGTACCAAAGGATTAACAAAGAAGCCAAATTCCAAAGCATTAGCTGCGGGTTCTTTAATTCCAAAAGAGGGGGGTTGCAATGCCATAATCTTGCTTCTAACCCAATGTTAGCTAAGGGTAGGTGAGTAAATGAGAACTGAAACTGTATTAATTGTGCATTGCTTTCATAGCCAAAGTGTCAGTAGAATGTTGCAGGTTAGAGGGAAATCACTGACATTTGAAGTGCTATGCTGATCCAATGTAATGTTTTTTGATGCGGAGTGCGTTTTCCTGTTTTTTTTGCATGTGCTCAATGTAATGTCCCAATGCAGTGGGGGGTAGTTCCGTCTAAGCTTAAAGAGGCTTTAGTTATTCCATCGCTGAAAAAGCCATCACTTGATTCTCTGATTTTGGCTAACTATCGGCCTATTTCACTCTTGCCCATTCTTATGAAGGTTTTGGAATCAGTAGTGGCCCCCTAATTGAGAACTTTCTTGGAAGCTATCTAAGATGTCTTGATTTTCCAAGTGGGCTTTCGCCACTTAATGGGAACTGAATCAGTTGTGGTATCGGTACTGGATGATCTTACCATGATCAAGGACGAGGGCGGCATGATACGTCTCATTCTTTTGGACCCGTCGGCTGATTTCGATACCATTGATCATGGAATATTGATGGCGAGGCTATAGGAGGCAGGATTTGCTGGGACAGCACTGGATTGGTTTCATGCTTTCTTGACCTCTCGCTTGCAGAGAGTTTCCCTTCACCCCTACCGCTCCTCTCCATTTTCGGTTTCCTGCAGTGTCCCGCAGGGTTCATCTCTTTCTCCCCTGCTTTTCAGTTTATATATTCGCCCTTTGCTGATCTTGATTCATCCGTTTGGCTTTAGAGTCTTTTCATATGTAGATGAAGACTCTAAAGCCTGTTTAGACTAGACACTAAGCAGGGCGATGTAAGAGATAAGCTAAAAAACTGCCTGGAAGCTGTCAGAGTCAGGATGGAGTCAAATTGGCTCAAGTTGAATGGGGGGGGAGGGGAGGTGGGAGACAGATTCTGATCTCGGGCCCGCAAGGGGCTGCTGATGGATGGTCTGATCCTTTTTGGGACGCATCATTGGGCCCGTTATCTAAGCCTTCCAAGACAGTTCGTATTTTAGGTGTAAAGCTTTCGGAATCCCAGTCTATGGAGGTGCAGGTTAACTCAGTGTATGGTGCAAGTTTAGTTAAGCTCAAACAGCTAAAGAAAGTGCTCCTGTTTCTTTCAGATAAATTTCATGCTCAAGTAGTGGTAGCTTGTGTTAATGGGAGTCTGGAACTACAAAACACAGCAGTGCATTTGGTTACCCACTTGCCAGCCAGAGAAAGAGCAACGAAGGCTAGACAGTGTCTCCATTGGCTCCCGGTAGAAGCTCGGGTACAGTATAAGGCGCTTTACATTATGCACCGTGCACTAGATGGAAATGGATGCTTAGCCATCCAGGAGAAACTGGTTAGATATAGCCTGGTGCGTTCTTGGAGATCCTCAAATACAGCACTCCTTCAGATACCCAAGTACATGAAAGAACGTTTGGGAGGCTGGGCGTTTTCAGTGGCCGGCCCCAGCCTTTGGAATTCGTTGCCTGAAAATTTGAGATAAAGTGCGGATTTCTTATCTTTCAAAAAAGGCATCTCAAAATGTTTCTCCTTAGATAAAGCTCAGAGATACTTACCCCCTTTGACACCTAGGTTTCGTTTTCATCTATCCTATCAGTTGTTTGATTGCCATGATGCCTTGAGCGATAGAGCGCTATACAAATAAATGTATTGAATGATTATTGATGCAGAGTGCTTTTTTCTGGCTGATAAAAACTGAATAAATAGATACAAGATTCTAACTGTGAAAGTGTGTGGTGGTTACGTTTTGTGTCTGGTTTGTCTTTGGGTTGCAACTAGAGGTAAATAGTCCACATACAATAAAATGCACAGTACAAGGTCTGTAGATGACTAGCTAAGATGCTGTGGTTTAAAAACAAAAAAAGGACGTTGACAGTCCACATCAACAAGTACAGTATACAATCATCAAGAATTAAAAAAAACATTCTCACACACTGGGCAATTTTGACATGTAATCTTAAGATACAGACACTTTTCAGAGAGAACCCCATTTTTGCCCATGAAAGAAGCAGCAACCTAAGATTTCCTCGTGAGAACCACACCATGAACAGCACCTACCACTCCACCCAAACAAAAGGGGGCATTCCCAGGTTTAGGATGCAACAGTTGCAATAACAATAAAAGGAGAGCATGTTATGCACCCCAGATCAGAGAAAATATCCCATTGAGATAACTATCCACTTGTAATTCGAAGAACAGTGTATGCTATCAAATGTCCCTTCTTTATTTATGCCAGACATGCAGAAAAGCACATATCAGGTGAAATGAGCATAAATCAAATATCTGCCTACTTAACCAGAACTCACCAGCTGTCTGACATTTTTCAGACCACAAACACCAATTATCACAGAACTGGTTCCAGATTCCTAAAGTGGTCTACAACAGAGATCCGAGTATTAGCATTAAGAAGAATCTCGAAGAAAGGGAAACCTCCGGGATAGATAGGTTAGACACAGTAATGCCAAATGGCCTCAATGAAGAAACCAATTTTCATTGTTTCTTGTGAATCTTGTCAGTTCAATCTAATATAATGAATTTATTTCTGTTTGAGTGATGCATTTCTCACAATCTGCAAGAGAAGGTCATTGCATCTCCCCAACATGTAACAGGAAATCACTGTAATGTGCAAACAAGAGTATCGTTGTTGATTGTTTTATTGTTAAAGTTGTTCTGCACATTTTGTTTGAAGGCAACTTAGAACATTAAACTTCTTCTGCAGCTATTTAGATTACACAAGGGGTGTACATTTACTTTCTGTTATATAGACAAACTCACTTGTCCTTCCAGATCATACAATTGTTGAAATCATTACTCTTTGTACAGGTTGTGTTTTACCATATATGTTGGATGCCTGCAAGGCAATCACCCTTACAATTAATACCAATCATGTTTCTGCATTAATAAATTCTAGACACTCACAGCAAGACTCTACGGTTGTTTAGGTAAATCTCAAGAACGACATGTAACTATGATTGTTGTACAGCACTGATGAAGCAGTGTACTTGTATTGAATGTCTCCAATGGTTCCAGAATCGGAATGCATCCAATATTTTCAATTCACTTACACCACCAATGTAAGATTAGACTAGAGAAGTGGTCGATTGCTCAAGGATGGCATCTCGTGAACTTTTTAACATTGTGTTATTATAACTGCTGTATAGGGTTAATCCCACAGCTCCCATTGTTTCCTACATGGCAACTTGTCCAACAAATTAAGGCAACAGGGGGCAAGAGTACCTTTAACCTGATGTTACAATAGCATCAGGGTGCAGCCAAACGACAGAGTTTTAGATTACAAGAATCCTACCAATATGCTACATTTTAATCTCCCAAACAGGACTCCTTCATGTAGCCATAACCGCAGCAGTTACCACACTATATGCGTGACATAACTGACGCTATACTGGCGACACGGCCAGCACAGGCAAAACCATTACTTAGCATTTTATAAATGAGCATAGCACGAGCAAGCTGGTAAGCAGCTCGCGGACGGTTAATGCCAATGTCTGTATTCTGCTGGTAAGCGAGAATGAAAATAGCACATTATCCACTAAAATCTCCTTAAAAAAAAAAAAGACTCCTTGCCAGGACAGAAGTCTGCACAAGGATTAACCTAACGGTTCTCCTGCAACATTGTTCTCAACACTGTATTTTCTTTACAGATTATACACACTCTAAAAGGGTCTCAGCTGAAAGCCTGTTAACATATCACAGCAGTCGCCTCATTGTCACACTAAGTGCCAAGGTACGTCCTTCTATTACAAGCGTAGAGTATGTGACAAGCGACATATTTAAGCCATAAACATAAGTTATAAGCATGCTTTCACTAGCTTTACAGTTGGATAGGCAAAACTGAATATTGAGGACGACAGTCACACTCTTCTTTGAACACAGAGTGACCTTACTTGATTTTAAGGTATGGATATACCTTAAATAGATTGCTAGCAGATGTCTTTTTGAGTGTACTGGTTGAAAAGAGCATAGATTTCTATGGGCTATTTACAATATTCTGCAGATAAGATTTCCTTAAACGCAGTGAACAAAAGGCACGTAGGCTAAGCACATATTTATACTTCTATCAACATAGCAATAAGGCTTCGCAAACATGGTGTGTAAACAATGTTCCTAATGATAAACACTTGTATATGTTGTTGTAGAATTTGCACTGATGATGGACCTTACAGGTCTGAAATGCATTGACAGCAGCAGCTTCTCCTTTGACAAGAAGAGATAAAAGAAGAACAATAAAGAATGCATAAAATCTGAAAGTGTTTTTTCTTGTGTAAAGTAGATCACAAACACCACTAATGAGAGTAGTCTTTACTACATTAACAGCGTCTCTGCATCTGGTGTAGATACATCTAGAGTATCTGGTTAGTAAAAAAGAGAAGTGGTAGGATCTCTCCTACATTACTGAGTGTTATTCCCCTCATCACCAGCTTTAGGACAATAAATGCAATAATCCCCAAAGCCCCATCTGCAAATCCAGTTTGGAGCCCCTTCGATTGTTTCCAAAATATCACTACTCAAAAGTAGAGGAGATTGTGTGAGAGTCAGTACAAATAATGGTGCTTCTTTGGTCACCAATGTGAGCTGGAAGGAGGCCAGTGTAATGGTCACTACAGCAGACAACCTCAAGACAGAGAAATAAAATGAACAGACGAAACCCATGTTCTCCAGGATGGAAGGCAAAAAACAAATGTACTACTGATGGTAAAGGGAAGGTGCACGCCGAGGACATGGCTATGTGAGATGTTGGATGCTGGATGAATGCATAGAACCCTGCTGAACAAGATGCTGCAGACTAGGAGTCGGAAATCAGTAGGAGCAGATGGCCACTGAGCAGAACGGTGAGCTGGCAGAGTACCAAGCCTGAGACTGGAAGAGCCCTGCCAATGGAGAAACACAAACTCAACCTGCTGAGAGAGAAACGTATTAGGGCGTCAGGCTCAGAACATCACGTAAATAAGACTCTGTGAAATCAGGAGGGGAACCGTACACCGAAGCTGCAATGCAGAACATTTCAAAGTGCCTCGGTGTGGAAGAATGATCAAGCAGAGGGTCCAGCGAGATGATCATCGGATGACATGCACATACAAACTCTGTGATGAGCAAAGCAAGAGAGTTATTTAATGGCAATTGGAGTCCTGAAACGCCCTAACGAGTTAACAAGTGAAGTAGAACATTGCCCAGGCAAGTATACTGCTTGATGGGAGTTGTGTTCATGAACCCCACCAACCCAACGTTTAAGTCAAGTTGAGTGGAGCACCGATGAGGCGAGTGTACTGCTTGATGGGAGTTGTAGTCCTCAGGCACCCAATGAGTAACCCAAGTGAAGTTGTCTAGACCCGACAAATGCACTTCTTGATGCTAGAGGTAGCCCTGAACCTCCAATGTATTAACCAAGGGAAGTGACTCATTGGCCAACAAAACACACAACTTTATGGGAGTCATGGCCCTGAGACTTTTCAAAAGGGATAATGGACAAAGACTTTCAGGAGGACAGAGACTACAGCAAGATAAGGGATGACAAGAGTCGCTAAAGAGAGAAACTGGTTTAGTAAAGGATAGGGCATTGATGAGTAAGGGCCTTATTATTTATCGGTAGTACGGTAATAAAAGGCAATGATAATCACAGGCACTTTTATTGGCAGTAAGGGAATTACTGCCACTTATTGCACCGCCGGATTTCGCGTTTGGCAGTAAAGTGGAGGATTCAAGTTTACTGCTCTATGCAAATCTGCCAAAAACATCCCCATGGATTCCTATTGGCTCCAAAAATGGGATTTTACACCTTAATACTACCACTCGTAATACAATGGTAATGTCTCGGGACCAAGTGGAAGAACAGTAAAGCAGTAGATTCGAGTAAGCCTGCTAGTTTAGTTTGTTTATTTGTATAGCGAAGCCAAACCTTAAGGTAACTGGGCACATTAACTTGTACGACAACATAGGTAACAGAAGTTTACAAATACAGAGTAATAAAAAAAAAATAAGCAGTGGGACTAGGTTACAAGTTGGTCATCAGCGATTGGCACAATTGTTACAATGATGACCAGGTTACAGAATGGTCTGGATCGATAGATAGTACAGATGTTACAGGAGGAGACCCATGGAGGACCAATCCTGAATACGATTATTAGTGTAACTGGGTCATGAGCAGCGCCTTCACCTTGGCTCTGAATGACCAGAACGAAGGGTCCGCTTTGATGTCTGTAGGGAGCGAGTTCCAGCATTTCACAGCAAGCACAGGGAAGCTAGCTCCGCCTGCTGTTTTCAGGTTGAATTTAGGAATGTTTAGTTGGTGCAGATATGGGGATCGGGTCGGTCTGGAGGTGCCTTGTCTGGTAAATTTGTCTGAAAGGTAGCGTGGAGCTGTTAAGGAGAGGCATTTATGTGTGATAACGAGAGAACGTAATTTGACTCCGTCACGAATAGGGAGCCAATGAACATCCTTTCTAAAGGTGCAAATGTGGGCATTGCATGGTAAAATGAGGGCACATCTGAGGGCATTGTTTTGGAGAACCTGTAGTCTGTTCAAATTGTGATTAGTTGAACCAAGAAGAGTGTGTTGCAATAGTCCAATCTAGACAGAATCAGAGCCCTAGCCAGGGTGAGGCAGCTGTTGGTAGATAAGAAGGGTTTACAGGCATTGATAAGTTTATTGGTGTAGGCGGTGGATGAGATAGTGGCATTTATTTGCTTTTTAAGCAAGAGTGTAGAGTCTAGATACACGCCCAGTGTTTTTACATCTTTTGAGACTTTTATAATGTTACTGTCAATGGTGAAAGATTGGTACCATGGGTCAAGTTTGTTGAGACGGGCCTGGGAACCCACCATCAGCAGTTCCGTCTTGTCCTCATTTAAGCAAAGGCTCTGGGTAGCCATCCAGGCTTGGATTTCAAGGTAGATTTCATTTAGTTTTACAACATCTTTCTCATAACAACCTGTGAGGGTAATGAGGACCAGGGTCTCGTCAGCATAATTAGTGTATGTGACACCCAAGTCATCAAGGCGGTCGAAGAGGTGTTTAGTAAAGCTGTTGTAAAGTGTGGGGGAATACAAGACCCCACATTGGATGGGGATAGGGTCAGCTGCAGCAGATGGGGCGAAGACCCTGGTTGTCTGTTAGACGGGAAGGATTGTATCCAATTAGTGCCGTTCTGGGAGAATGCAGCAGCCGAGGAGAGGTGTTTGGTTAGAATTTGATGGTCGACCAGGTCGAAGGCTGCCGACAAATCCAACAAGAGAAAGATGGCCAATTTGCACTTGTCTTTAGCTTTGTCCATTTGGATTTTTAGGTCCAGGACGGCCGTTTCTGTCCCATGCCTGGGCCTAAAGCCAGATTGTTGCAGGCCTAGGAGGTTGTTCTCTGCCAAATTTTGTATTAGGAGGTATGCCACTCTGTCTAATATTTTCAAAAGGAAAGGAACAGTCGTGATGGGTCTGTAGTTAGTTGGTATATTGGGCTCTAGGTTGGGCTTTTTAAAAACATTTTTTAGAAGTGGCAGGACTCACGCTTCCTTCAGGTTATTAGGGACAGACTAGTTCTTAAATGATGAATTAATCAAGGTGTTAATGAATGGAGCTAGGTCTTTAGCCCCGTCCTTGATAATTGGGGCTGGGCACAAGTCACCTTGGCAATTGGAGGGTTTGAGGCCAGCAATTATGTTGACTACTTCATCCTCTGTGACTGGGGAGAATTTGAACAGGGGACAGTCCGGTCGGGGAGAGTTGTGGGCATTATCAGAGTGGTCTTTGGGTGCAAGGTTGGCTTTTTTAGATTCTATCTTAGCTTGTAGGAGAGCTATTTTGTTTGATAGAGCTTGTTGGATGTTGTCGCACCAGGTTAAGTCCTTGATTGTTACGCTCACCTGGTATCCACAGGGACGCCACCCAGCCGGGTTACTCGCTGGTATGCTTCTCAGCTATGCCCACATGTGGTCTGCGGGGAAGGTTCTGCCTGAAAATACAGGAGGACTGTGTTCAAGGCTGACCGACCGGGGTAAGTATCCTTCCTCCACCCCCATATGATTTCAGCCCCTCTGGGGCCCTCTCCTCACCTTGTGGTAGAGTTAGGCGTGCTCTCCATTCTGCCTTCTTTGCAGGGGCACGTTGTCTTTTATGGGCGTGTGCAGTCCATTTACTTCACTGACGCCGGCCCGTTTGAGATTGTTCAGGTAGGTCTTATTGCTGTTCTTTAGTTTTGTTGCTATCCTGCATGCCTTTCTTTGTTTAAAATGTCTCTTTTATCCCTTAGGTATGCGGAGCTTCAGCGCAGCGAACTGGCTTGGTTGAGCCCCGCTGGTAAATGATGGCGTATTAAGAGCGCTATGATGCGGTAAGTAAGCGCTATGCGCAGCGCTGCGAAGTCTTGCCTTTGCTAACCTGCGTTTTCCTTCCTTGTAGGTCGCGGTGTTCTTCAGCACGAGTGGAATGTCCGGAATATTGCCAGTCGAGAGGCGACCAGCCAGGTAAGCCTTTTGGGCAGTTCGTAACTTGCAAATGTCTCTACTGCTTTTTTTAATGTTGCCTCCATCTTCCTCTTTCAGGTCGTTCTGTCCGGGAGGTGTGCAGATTTGAGGAAGCTGTTCTCAGTAGCTGCGAGTGGCTAAAGATGAAGACTGCATGTAAGATGCTGCTGCTAATGATGTTCCTTTTGTCTCCTTGCAGGTTCTGCTTCTCCGAGGTTCGAGGGAATAGCTGGACACGGTGAGCGTCACGTTGCAAGCTGCAAAGTAACACGAAGCGTGTTGTCTTGCTCAGGTGTGGTTTAAATAGCCCCAACAAAATAGTCCAGGTAAAGTAGTCCCTAGGCTACCACACCCAAAACACTAGACCGCATAGCTTGGTTCCTTGGAATCAAGCTATGTGGAAGCCTCCATGTTGGCTGACAACACATTAAGTATTTCCCAAGCACATGTTTTTCATGGTGTATGAGCCAGGCGCCATAGGCGCCAGGAGTGGCCCCAAGAGTGTTTTGGAAAAGGATGCCAGGTTCTAGAGGCCCGAGTCCTGACTCCACCTGGCCAATGGGTTTGCCAGATGGGGTTTTGGGCGAGGGTCGTGACATTGATACAGTCATCAGTAGGTGGCACTGCTGTTTCCAATTCTCTTAGAATAGAGAATAGCTCTTTGGTGTTAGATTTGGCGTTATGGATTCTGGTATTAAAAACCTCTTTTTGGTGTTTGTAATGGCAGCTTTATAGGTGGTGGCTATAGTAGAGAACTTTTCTTTAGAGGAGCGAGAAGGGGCTTTTCTCCAGCTAGCTTCTGACGTTCTTTTGATATTCCGCAGTGCTTTCAGTTCTGCTGAGAACCATTTGTTCAGATGAGCGATTGGTTTAGCCTTTCTTAGTTTGAGTGGTGCCATTTGGTTTAAAGCTTGTTCCATTGTGTCTTTGTAGAGTTTGACTAAGGAGGTGGGGTTAGCGTTGGTGATGGTCTGAGCGTTCGTGATCGGTTGTAGAAGGGGTCTTAGATTCTCTAAGGTGATATTGCGTTTGTTCCTAGACATGATTTGAGGTGCGGTGGTTATGGGTGTGTTCTTGAGAGCATCTTTGGGTATGGTGAAGGTGATGCTGTGGTGGTCTGTCCAGACGCATGGTGTGATGTTAAGCAGGGAAATGTCAATTGGTGTCAGCCAGCCAGTCCAAGGTTCTGCCTTTGGAGTGTGTAGGCTTATCGATGCATTGTGCGAGGCCTAACTGCGTGATAGTGTCATAGAGCAGGGAGGCGTTCGCATTGTTAGGGTCATGTAGACCCAAGTTGAGGTCACCCATTAGAATAAATTGTGAGCCTGGTTTTGTGTCAGTAGATGGGAAATATCCTCATCAAAGGGAGCTGATGGCACCAGGGGGTCTGTAAATAAGGTGAAGTAGTATAGTCTGGGTGTTATACAGTGGGAGTTTGATTGATAGGAGTCCGAGGGCAGCCCTGGGTTGGGAACTTCTCTAATGTTAAGGCTGGATTTGGCAATGATGGTACACCGCCCCCGGACCCGAACATTTTGTCTGCCCGGATAATGGTATAATTCTCTGGGATAGCGATCGAAAGAGTGGGATCAGCAGCGGGGTGTAGCCATGTTTCGGTGACTGCAAGGAAGTCAAGGTGATTGGAGGTGATCAGGTCAAAGATGTCTGGGGAGTGTGCCACTAAAGAGCATGCATTGATGAGAGCACCTTCAATTGATTTGGTGGCAGTAGAGGCCAAGTCTCCTAAGCAGGGGTTCGGTGATGTGGAGAGGCTGTGGTCATTGAATGTGCTGGTATGTGCCAGTGAGGGAAGCAGGTTGTTTTCCCTAGTCTGCAAGGTGCATGTCCTAGGGGGCTTATGCTTGAACGAGAACCAAGTCTTGCATTTCTGAAATGAGGGGGGCATGGAATAAGTTGTGTGGGGGGGCAATTTAGTGATCCATTCTGCAGGTGATAGATATGATTGTAGGAGAGGGGTGATTGTGGTTGGTGGGACTGGAGACACTTGGTGCAGTATGGCAGGTGGGAGGTTAGAGGGTAAAATGTTATGGAATAGAGGGATAATAGTGGCCATTGTGAGAGTTACTCTTCTTAGAGTGGCCATGACTAGAGGCTGAGCGGCTAGTTAAGTTGGGCTAGTTTTTTTTTTATAGAGGATGGATAATCAGGAAGATTCGCAGGCTGGGCAGATACAATAGGTCCGTATTGAGTATCTAGTGGGCAAGAAGCTGCTAGGCACAATGCAAAGAGCAGTCACAGGGTCATTTTATCAAGCAAGAAGCAGTGGGCTGACAAAGGGTGATAGGCAATCTGAAGTGCATTAGGCAAGCGAAGGTCAGTGGGCCAGGTAATTGGTTAGTAGGCAGTCAGCATGCGATGGACAAGTAAGAGATCGCTAGACAGGCAAGATCCGATATGCAAGTAAGAAAGTCTACTAAACAATCTAAATGCGATAGACAGATAAAAGTCAGTTGAACAGGCAAAAAGCAGTGAGCAAATAAACATGTGCTGGACAGTAATGTGCTATTATTGGAATGGGTAAATAATAGGTTGCTAGATGGACCGAATGCAGGCGGCCAGTAATGGATCGCTAGGCAGGCAAGATGCAATAGATAAGTAAAAGTCTGCACAACAGGCAAAATGCACTAGTTAAATAAACATGTGCTAGACAGGCAAAATGCTAATATTGCAGTGGATAAATAATAAACTGCTAGACAGGCAGAATGCAAGAGGCGGGTAATAGACTGCTGGATAGTTGAAAAGTAGTCGGTAAATACTAGAGTGCTAGGCAAGCAAAATGCAATAGGTTGCTATGTCCAGCAGACGCAATAGACAAACAATAGGGCAGGCCAGGTGAGGTGCAATAGGGAACTAGGGCAGGCAACGTACGATAGGTAGGCAGTAGGTTACTAAGGTATAGACGGGCAGTAGGCTAGATCAATGTAGTTTGTTTTGCTATAGGCCATGAACGTCAGCATATTATGCACAGATGTTTCAATGCAATCGGTAGATATATAGCTGGAAGTGGTATCTTACAAAGGGGATCTAGCGATGTATAAAACAATGTAGCTAATGGTGGGGTCAGTGTCCAGGATGATGAGGAAGGCAGTGTTATCCTTGGGGTACAGTCTCAATGTTGGTGAAGAGAAGCATTGGGCACGAGTAGATGAACTAGAGGCAATTTCACATAATGAATGGTTGGTAGAGATAAAAGTCCTTGCTCTCCGGAGCGCCAACAGAGCCTTATCTCGTTTGGCCTTTGCGGAGGCAGGCCAGCGACCGCCTGCCGGCGGAAGTTTGTGGCTTTTAGATGCTCCCAATGTTGCTTAGCAATGCCACGCTGGCCTCCATTGCAGCCATTTTAAGAGCAGGCATCGGGTTTGGCGTGCAGAAAATAAGCTGCTGAAGATCCGGATCGTTGTGCCAATAAATGGTCGGGAGGTTTGCAGGATTAGTAGCGTGTGGGCATTCCCACCTTAATGGAGAAAAGGAGTGCGGTAGTATGCGTGAGTACGACCAGCTGCTGCAGCAGCTAGTGTGATGCGCGGCGTAGGTAGAGGGAAAAGGGCTCCTACCCTCTCAGCCGGTGTCGTGAAGAATGGGATCTGCTGAGACAAATGCCAAAGGAGATATAAGAACAGATGCAAATTGAATGCCAAGAAAGGACTCAGGAGCAATATAGAGATGACTCAGTAAAAACAATTACTTGGAGAAGACCATGCGCAACTATAACCTCAAATCATCCAACTGGAAAACCTGAACAAGGTCCAACATTTACTGCACAATGATCCTCTGGGGGCGTTGCAGGGGAAGGTATGGTCATCATCCTTGGTCTTCCAAAACACATGCTAAATCTTCTGACATTGACATGCAAAATGTGCTGACATGGAGTTGCAATAACCACCTGACCCGGACACTCCCTTCTCAAATTCAGGGGTCCAAGACATGATTTAAGGCAAACCACTCTCTTTACACCATTTTTTTTATGGTGCTTACTCCAACTTAATATATGGTTTATGCAGGCATTGCAAAGTTGTAAAAAATCCCCTAGACCTGCAGGGCTTTGGTTCTTAGTTTAAATACTTTACCTAAGAGAAATGTACTTGCCCAATGGCGACAGGTGACAAAATAGTTACCAGTGTTTTCTGTCAAATGGAGCATGTCACCATAAGCACACTTCACATTTGGTGCAATGCGGCTACTCAAAATGCCAGTCATGCACAGTGAACATTGTATTTGCCAGCTACTGCAAACAATTGGCTTGCAGAAAACGTCAAACAAAAGTTTCAAACATCTCCATACTCGACAACAAGGTTGAGTACCATGCAAATGGTACGTGCCCTTCATATAATCTACTCGCCAATGCGAGTGGGCTATTAGATTTTGCAAGCACTGGGATCCACAAAAAAACATAATGGGAATTTGGGAGAAGAAATCAAGTTGAAAATTAAACACTGGCAGGCAAACTCCCAATGTTTTTGCATACAGGTAAAAATGCAAAAACTGGTCCATGCACACAGCATTGACCACATCCACCTGGACTTAGATAGAAGATAGTCTAGGATCTCCAAACTGGTCAATCCAAAAATAGATAATACCATCATCTTTAATAAAGAGCCAATAACTTTCAGAACTTGTACACTTAGAAGATAAATCCTGGCCACAGAACCACTCCTTCCTCAAGCAAGGTTAAAGACAAAGTTTGCAAACGATCCGACAGGACAAACCAAGTACTTAAAAAGTGCTCTTTTTGGCCACTTTTCTTGCATTCTCCTATCCGCATCCCCTTCAGAGATGGAGAGGACCATTAACTAAATCAATCTTGGTTGGCTTCTAAACACACTTCATTGGATCCAAATGTACTGCCTCTTCTTTATGGGAACCTGTTGAAGTGCAATATATACTCTAGCACCTGCTTTTGTCAGCCAATCCATATTCCAGTCCAGGAAACTATAGGTGAATTATAAAGCTATCTAAATCAGCCACTGGAAAGTCAGAGGATGCGCATCTTTTTGTCTTTGAAGCAATGTATACTGGAGTTCCTTCTAACTACTCAACCGCAACAGCTAGTGGTTTGACTCACCTGCCCTATGATAATATTTGCATGCATCCTACCTCAAATCACACAGGGATAGCTCAACCAAAGTTATCATGTGCAGATAGTAAACGACTAGCAAAGCCTTTCCAGAAAACCTATTTACTATGAAGGGGGAAGCAAACACTACAAAAGGCAGAACCGGCAATATAAACATACCCTCTTAAATTCCACGATCCAAACCCAGTCTTTGTGCAATGGAAAACAAAACAAAGCTTTGAACATAACTGGACCTAACGGGTGTAGAGAAATTCCTTGATCTTGTCTAGATCCCTACAAAACTTGCAATTGAATGGGTCACTTCAAAGATCCTTCAGTCTACAGGTGGCAAATTCCCTTTCTTTAGATTAAAGACCTCTGCACTGCAACTTGCTGTTTCCCCGACATTGATGTTATATTATGTCAATAGAGGCAAGACTTCTGCTATTGGGTACAGGAAATCTTAAACATATCAGTTTTATGAATTTTGGCAATTATAATGTGTCTGCATACACTTTATACCTCATATATAGTCCTATAGTATGCATCATTTTGTACCAGGTATTGCGTTAACTGGTTTTAATAGGTCTGTTTCTTGTATAATAAAAAGGAGAGAAGTATGTGTTATCTCCATTGTTAATGAATTGGGTTAAAGTTCTTTGAACATATGTCAGAAAATAGTTGCTATTAGCTACAATGCATCACCTAGGAACCCACCTTTTGTCATGTACAGACTTGTGTATAATTTCAGGATTAGACCGAGGATGCTTCATCCCCTCTGCTTCAAGATGTCTGCCGTCTTTCATTTTTTAAATCAAACATGTATTTATCAGAATGTATAGAAAACATAAATAGCTGACAAGCATTGAAGTGTGGTACAATGGAGGGGCAAGATCAAATGAACAGGCTGACAGAGTGTGAGGTTATCCTATCCTGTTCCAATATGGTGTTGAATTGGTGTATCTATAACAATGGGCCGGTGCAACCTTTCACATTTCTTTTCCTTTATCCGAGCTAGATGCAGCTCCAGTCAGATTCCTTTCATGATCCTGGATATCTTAATCTTCCCCAAGCTTTTCTTACAGTGAATACCCACTCTTGTGGACTCTGTTAGTTGCTATGTTGCAACCAGAGAGTGCAGCATAGGTTCAGGCAGGTCCCTCATTTTCCCTGGACAAAAAGAAAAAAAGTGCTGCCTGTGCGTTAGACCATGACAAAGCTCAGCTAAATTGTGTTGAGCCTCCAACTACCCTCCCTCTGATGCCCTACCAGCTCAGTTTCTTACAGACACGCTGCAAGCAGGCAATGTAAAAAAACTTCTAAATATCTTAGTTGCCTTATGTACCCTTCAAGCGATGCAAACATCTTTAAAGCAGCAGTTCACCCAATGCCACACAAGCCCCTCGCCCTCACTCATATATCCGGCCTTTAACCGCCGCATTATGTACATCAGCTGCTACCTGCTTTCCTGCTCCTCTTACACCTTACATAGATAATCATGGACCAAATTAAATACATACCCTGCCCTACCATGTCTAGAAACATTAGGCTTTGCCGTATCAACCCTAAAAATACTTCTAGGAATCTGTTGCGAGATCCTCCACAAACTTCTTCCACTACCGCTATAATGAAGAAACCCACCCTAACATCTGCCCACCCAAAAGCACCACAATAGTAGGAGCCCTAATTAACGCCAGATCGGTCATGGCCCATGCCACCGACATAGCTAACATCCTAACCTCAGACAACCTGGACTTCCTAGCGGTCACAGAAACCTGGCTACACGACGCAGCAGACCCAGTGCTATCACTGGCTATTGCAAAAGAGTACCAACTCCTAAGAATGGACAACCCAACGCTAGAGGAGGTGGTTTAGCCATCATTACTAAATCTAACATGGAACTAAGACTCTCTACGCTACCACCACTAAAATCTTGTGAATTACTATCGGCAAAACTGCCCATATCCCCATGCCGCACTCTGACTATCTACCTCATTTACAGGCCCCAGGCTCATTTGAAGAAGATATCTCCAGCCTGATAGCTAGTAATACAAAAGAATCATCTCAGATAATGATCCTGGGTGACCTCAACCTAGGTCTTAACGACCCAGACAACAAACAAGCGTTAGCAATAGCTAACATGCTTAATGAATACGGCCTCTCCCAAAAAGTCCTCACCGCTACCCATGAGAAAGGTAGGACCCTTGACTGGGTAGCCACCTCAAACTGCCCAACTAGAATCACGAAAATTACACCCCAACCCTGGACCGACCACTTCTTGATTGAATTCAGCTTAACACTCAATAAAGAAGCAAACAAAGAAAAAATAATGGCACCCCCCTCTCCCTAACAGATCAAGGAAAAACATAACAACTAACATCCTACCTTATCTGCTTCCTGTGATTAATGCCCTACCACGCAACTAACCCAGACACGATGGTAGACCACTACAATGAAACTATGACTAAGATCCTAGACTCCATCGCCCCACTTAAGAACTGTAAAAGCAAACAGGCCCACCTAAACACCTGGTTCACCCCTCACTTAAAAGAAGAACTCAGATTGGAAAAAAGGAAGCTAGAAACCATATGGCAACACACCCCCACAGATGAACACATTAAAATTCAAAGTCTTTGCTACTAAATACAAAAATGAAATCATTCAAACTAAAAAAGAAGTCTATAATTAAAGGATCTCCAAAGCTTCCTCTGACATCAAGGAACTATTTACGATCCTACGAGAATTAGAATCCCCTATACCTCCACCTGATAATCTACCTAAAGACAAACAATGGTGCACCAATATTCAAAATGCTCTAGCAAATAAAATAAAAACATTGCAAACCAAAATCACATTAAAAAGCCCCACTCCCACCCATGGAAACCCCTACTACACCCCTTCCTAGTAACAAACCTAACCTAGTACCATTCAAATTCTCCAAAATTTCTATCCATGAAACAGAAAAAATTATTGCCTCACTAAAACCGTCAAACTGTAATAATATAATTAAGGATGCAGCCAGAGATCTAGCCCCCTTTATATCCAAACTCATCAATGCTTCATTTATGTCAAGTACTGTCCCAATTAGCTTAAAAGAATCCTGGGTATTCCCCCATCTATAAACACAAACATTAGTCCCATCCATTCCAACAAACTACAGACCTATCACTACTGTCCCCTTTCTCCTGAAAATAATTGACAGAGTTGCCTACTTGCAAATTCAAAAATACCTTGAAACGAACCAACTATTAGGCTCTCGCCAATCAGGGTTCAGACCCCAGCACGGCACAGATACAGCTCTAATAGATCTTAAAGCCCACATTGATGAATTTAACGACAATGCAAACACAGCTATGGTACTCCTCCTTGATATGTCGGCGGCTTTTGACCTGGTGGACCATGCAGTCTTAGGCAAATACCTGGCATCGGCAGCCCACTTCTCAAGTGAAGCTATAGCCTGTGTCCAATCATTTCTTGATAATAGAAGCATGAGAGTCTTCTCCACGGCAGCTTCTGCAGATCCAGTCAATACAACATGTGGTGTGCCCCAAGGCTCATGTGTCTCCCCCACCCTGTATAATAACTTCACTAAGCCTTTATTTGATAAATTGGACAGGCTGGGTGTCACCTACACAAACTATGAAGATGATACCCAGAAACAATGCTGCACCCCCATACCTCCAGGAAAGAACAACCAGAAAACTCTCTACTCAACCAACTAGAACGGCTAACACCTGTCTCCAAATACCAAGATTCTGCTTACAAAAAACAGGTGGAAATAGCTTCCCAGTAAAAGCAGCTCAGCAATGGAATGCTTTACCAGTCGAGTTAAGAAGGGACCAATCTTATAACAGCTTCAGGCGCAACACCCGCAACTGGCTACGCCACAATGATCAGTAACCTACAGCCACACATGCTTGCCCTCTTCTCTCCTCTCATTCATTAATTATGTACTAATTGCAATTACCATGCACCTGTTTATTTCTAGAACTATGGGCCTCATTACACGGAATGTGTTAAGGGTTTACCGGTACCGGTAAGGGCACCGGTAAACCCTTACCGCCTTACTACGAGGTCCCTTTGCGGGACCCGACCTCAACGGCTGGTTTTGCCAGCCTTTAAGGAACGGGCCCGCAAAGGGACCTTGGTGCCAATTACAGTACCGGAATTTGCGGTACCGTAATTAGCTCCTTCCCCATTCCCATTGAGTCCTATGGGGGCAAAAATGGGAATGGGGAAGTGCCTTGGTGAATGGGGAATTACCACCCCCGCTCACCTTGGGAGTAGGGCGGTAATTCTGCCATCCACCAAGGCAGACACGGTAAAATACCGGCGGCAACCATGGCGCTAATAGCGCCATGGTTACCGCCTACCGTGTAATGAGGCCCTATGCATACGTAATTTTATATGTAGATGTATCTACCGTATCTATGCAAATGTAACTAAGCTATAAGTAATCTTGTTATGATGTGCGCCCAGCTACCTAAGGGTTTAGGGCGCCCTATAAGTAATAAACAAACAAAACAAACACCACACACAGTGGGAGTGCAAAGACCAAGACTATAGCAGACTCCCCATCTTATGACTTACACACGCTGGGAGTGAGAATAGTAATACTCAGCAACCGTCTCTCATCTGATGTAAAGCAAATGTTTTGGGAGTGAGGCGTAAAGAATGTGCAGTGTGAAGAAAGAAATCAATGTAGAACGTGGATAGTGTGCGGGTATCTAGCAGGTAGACTGGTTTACTGAACCCAGGGGCCTGAAAGAAGTCTGAAAATGTAACATATGGGCATTATCAGGCAATATCTCTACTGTCAATTTTCAGTTACATGGCATTGAAGGTAAATATTGTGCAATCTCAGCTGTTCTATATCAAGGAAGCATTTATCACATAAACCATGTTGATATGTTTAACTCACCATCAATGAAAAATAAATCTATTGGGGGTAGGGAAAATGGGTGGTGATGGCAAAGGGAGGGTGGCAGACAGTCAAGGAACTGGTGGCGACGGGAGAACAGGGGGAAGCAAGGAGGGGATGAAAGAGAGAGGGAGAGGAGAAGGTTCTGCTAGTTTAAGAGTTTCCTTTATTGTGGTGTATAAAAGTTGTAAGTTAAAGACTATGGTAAAGAAAACCTAAAAAGGGATGGGAGTTGGTTAATGCACAGAGAAGTTATAAGGGAGTCACTTTTTCTGTGGATCTTTTTATTTATTGCAGAGACTTAACATGTGAGTACAAGCTCTGCTGATAAAGGCACAGAACAGTAGAAGGCACCGAAATATGTACAAGAGACAAACTCACTAGCTATTCTGTATGTAACAAAAAATGCACAGATGTTCCAATAGAGCTTGGAGGCCTGGCCTCTACAGCTTCTAGTGGAAGTGGAATGGATGCCAAAGTCATTGGAATGGTCCAGAGAAAACCAACCTGTTCCTCAATGGCACAGGACTTGGATCCAGGAACCTGTGATCTGGAAGCAGAATAGCAGCACCACCCAGAGAAACCAATGCCCCAGAATTGGACGATTCATCCCAAGAGGAACACAGTTGGCTTTTCTTGTCCTTTGAGAATGAAGAAGAGGAACCATCTCCATGTGGCAGCTTCTATCCAGGGATTAAAGCTCAAACTTCAGCAGCCACTTATCGCACACGCACCATGGCCAACACCAGGCATAGCCATAGACTTGAACGCATCAGAACAGGATATGCAATGAATTCACCCATGCAGGGTACACACAACTATGAGCAGACGGACAGTTGTGGCAGGGCACGCCAGTCTCAAGGAAGAGCCAATCTCTTGCTGAAATTTCCCCAGTATGGAGGAGAGTTCAAGATGTCACGCAACAGCCCTGGATTACGTTCAGCATTCTTGCTTACTAGACCTAGCAGGCCAGGATGAGATGCCAAGCTTCAGAGCTTTCCAGGCAGGGAGCCTCAGTATTGGTGGGGAGGCATTTTTCCCTCTTGCTCCATTGGTGCTTCCTGTTGGTCAATGCTCTGGTAGGCACTACGGTCCTGGGCAACGATGGGGAAACCTGTAAAGAGAGAAAAGGTTAGTTAGGTGATAACAGCTCCAGAAACCAAAGATCAACCATGAGGAACTCAAGGAACCCAAAAAACAATGCTGGAAAAAACAGCAGCTGGTGTTTATTGTACACACACATTTGACAAACTAAGAAAGTACAACTTGTTTGGGAATTCTGCCATACGACATAAGACTTGTCTGTGTTCTGCATGACTCAAATCATGGAACAGAAAAGGAAGGACTATGCAGGGAACTCAAGGGTGAGAAAGATGAGCTCATGCGTGAGAATGAGTCCACATGAGCATGGCTAAGTGGCAATTCCTGTCTAACCTCGACCTTGGGTGGAACTATTTCTTATATGCTCACTAGATGGGTCGGGGGGAGGGAGTCGTGAGATGGCTCCCTACCCGCAGCAGGAGGTGCTCTTGAGTCCATGCTGTCGCAGGTAAAACGGCTGTCGGTGGAAGACTCCAGATCTGTAGAGGAAACTGGTTAGGGGAAGAGAAGACAACATAAAACACAAACAAACAGGACAGAAGTGCATAGCAGAAGAAGGGGAGCAAGCTGTTAAGTGGTGGTGAGATACTAAGGAAGGTCCAATATATTACACTCAGACATGAAAAGAATAGAGACTACCTAAAGTTTAAATCTTCTGCTTTGGGACCAGGAGACGAGAGGTCTAATCCTTGATTCCAACCTTGGTCAAAGTAGACCACACCCTGTGCCTCATTTCCCTTATATGCCAAGAAGCATGCAAGTACTCTGCAACAGAGTAATAGGATGGCACAAATGTCACGTGCTTTGTAAACACGTGACATTTAAATGTTTTGTTAGAAGGCACTGTAAAAGAGTGCAAGAAAAGAAGTTACTCTATTTAGATGGGACACAAGCAGCACTCCAAGCAAATACTATCTTCCTGTCCCCTCTGGGATCCTGGCAGAGGAGTGACAACCTTTGTTGGGTACATAACTTTCTTAAATGTAAAAGTTACATTTCATCTTTGCTATTAAAATAAATATTTAAAAAAATCAAAAGGGTCGTTCTCCACCATTTACACGTTCCCCACCCATCCAATGGACAAAATAAACAAATATGATTGTACCTCCAAAATCAAGTGATGTAGATTAGGGACAACAAAAGTTATAAGAAGCTGGAGGTGGACCCCACTGATATTCGTAAAACCAATATGACCATTAAATTACAGAAGGCGGTCGAAAGACAGTGGATAACAAAACAGGAACCAGATTTTTCTCATGAATCAAAATCTGAGCATGCCATACTCTTACTATCTGCCCAAAATACATAAAATTGTACAATCACCACCAGGACGTAATATCGTATCAGGTATCAATTCCATATCGGAACCCCCATCAAAATTTTCAGACCACTATCTCAATCTATTGGTTAAAAATATGAGGTTGTATATCAAAGATACTGGCCATGCCATAGGTGTTATTGAAAATCTTGATTTAGACCCCCGGAAAAATGTGATGATTGGGCTAGACAGTGTCATTGTACTCGAGGATTCCCAAACATGCGACTTTGGAGGTGGTAGAAGAGGTGCTACTGAAGAGAGCTGATGGGGATCCTGTTCCAAATTAGATTTACTGTGGTGTTTGAAACTTGCCCTCACATATAATTACTTTATCGGAATTTTTTGAGAACAGATAGAGAGCACCGCCATGGGGGGCCAGGATGGCCCAAAACCTGGCCAATGTATTATGTTGAAGGTTTTAAGAAATTGATAATCTGTTCAGAAACTAGTCCATTTGGTAATAAGATCGCCAAATGGAAACGTTATATAGACAAATTTGTCTTGTGGAAAGGCACGATTGCGGAAGACGAAGCATTTTTTGACTGGCCTAATAAACAGAATAGGTTCCTGCAGTTTACCCACAGCTTCAGCTACAGCCAACTTAACTTTCTGGAAATTACCATTTACCATCACAGAAGTCACCTTTTAATTAAACCGTTCAACAAGTGTACGGATACAAATTCATTGCTCCACTTCTCCAGTCACCATGGGTTTGGGTCTATTTGACCTAAAATATTTGACCTAATCAAATTTGATCAAATTTATTTGACCTTTTTTTCCCAGTCCAAAATGCGGGGGGAGACCACACCACTTCTTCTGAACCTAATCTGTACTCTTACCCACCCCCATATATATATATATTGAATTAATTAGTACATAATTAATGAAAAGGTTATCAAATGTTTTATGTCAAATGTTTTATGTCAATTATGCTAATACCATCACCATGTGAAACATATCGGTGACAATCTTCCTTTCAGCCAATTTCTTAGGCTGAAAAGGACCAGCAGCACAAAGGTATCCTTTGAAATGGATAGATTTGGGTCTGATCAAACTTTGCTCACAACCGGGTTTTATGAACTGCAATACCAAGTGTGCAGTATATTGAATAATGTATTCGTGTGGCGCTAATATATTGGCAAAGCGATCCGGAAGATTATCGGATCACTGAACATAGAAGTTGTTTCAAAAAGCAAATTGAAAAGGTCCCTTTAGTTAAACACTTTATGGAAATACAACAACAGTTTGAGAACTTAATGTCGACGGTGCTATTGAAAACTTCTGAGACAGCAAAAAGGAGAAAGAAAATAAATTGACAAAAGCTGAACAGAAGCTGATTTTTCTCACCGAGAGCCATATTAAAGGTCTCAATGAAAAGGTAGAATGGTACAAACCGAGAGGGTAGTGTGAGAAAGCAGAGGGTGTCTCACCCGCTAGTTCCCGAGGATCTGTCATCCAGGTGGCCAGGATACGGCCA
The DNA here is from genome assembly GCF_040938575.1 of Ambystoma mexicanum. Taxonomy (NCBI): domain Eukaryota; kingdom Metazoa; phylum Chordata; class Amphibia; order Caudata; family Ambystomatidae; genus Ambystoma; species Ambystoma mexicanum. Next base: position 412,125,232 of record NC_090929.1, read on the forward strand.
TTGCTTTTGGATCCAGTTCCTGGGGGTGGAACAGTGCAGGAGGATCACCTGGATGAGGGGTCTTCAGGGAGTGGGACACCGAATGGAGAGACGTGGTAGCCCCTCCCCCTGTAATACCTTTTACCCCATCCTACCAGGTAGGATACGCTGGAACTTTACCCCCACACCCCCTTTCCCTTCACAGACACTTTCACACGGACAGCCGCTTTGGGAGAAAAGAGACTCACACCCGAGCAGTGTACCCGACATGTACCGCTACAATGGTCAGGCAAAGTCAGGCAATTACTGACAATCACTCGCACATGACTTCCATTAAACTTCCCCACACAGATAAAAGGCAGAGCATGAGAGCACACTCAGAGAGGCAAAGCACATGAAGGAACAGCAGTTTCGAGTTGGCAGCTGAACGAAGGGAGAGAGACCACAAACCAAGAAGGGTTTGCAAGGAGGGAAATACCCATGACCTTTTTGGCAAAAAAACGTTACTTTAAAGAAACCTTGGAGTCAGACAGCGCAAGGCCAGGAAACTAGACTGGAGCATTCTGCATTGTGTGTCAGAGATACCGGATGCCCACAGGGGTAACCAGCCAAGGCGGGGAGGAGCAGCAGCCGCTGTGGATCCCGAAAGAAAGAATAGAAACCAGAAGACCAGACCTGAAGGGTAATGAGGAAAGCAGGAAAGAAGAACTTAAAGGAATTAAACGGTCGCCCCGATTTGTTTTTCGTGTAAAGAAACTGGCCATCTGGCTCGTCATTGCCCTAAAAATCTAAAAGAAGATCCTATGCAAATAGGGTGCCTCAGAGGGGACGAGTGGGAAGAAACAGAGGCTTATCTAGAAACCTTCAGCATATGTCTATGCTAGTCATCAACTGATTTTACGTATGAAAAATCCCTAGTAAATGGAAGGCCCGTAAAGGCACCAATTGATTCAGGCAGCAAACAGACCGCCATAAGGGCTGATTTGGTGACAACAGCAGACCTAGAAAATGCAACTCTAGTTAGAGTCACATGTGTACACAGAGATAAAGTTTATCCCAAGATACCCGTGTACATTAACATCAGGGGAGAATCACGGCTAGTGTCATCCGCCATTATTCTTGGGCTCCCCGAAGAAGTCATCGTGGGAAGAGACTTCCCTGCATTTTCTACTCTCTTGCAAGATATCCCAAATCCACATAGGGAATTTATACCCCAGGATTGTTGGCAACTTGACTGTTACTCCCAAACCTCTCCGGTGTGGGAGTGGACGGAAACAGAACCTCATGAGCCGACCATTCACCAAAACCTTACCACCAAGCATAAAGAACACCTAATAACAGGTTCACCACCTCAATCCCAATTTATAGGATACATTAGGGAGACAAATCTGAACACCCTTTCTCTACCAGACCAGAGGAAAAGAACTTGTGCTTGCGATAAACTTAAGGAGTTCAGGCTTTTTCAGGCTTTTAACCTGCGTATGCTGGGAAATCCCTCGATGCGATCAGTCAGATTCCCAGGAATTAAGAGAACCCAAAAGGCAGCTGCCGTATGAGGTTATGATCATAATAAAGTATGCGTTCCTATGCAAGGGGAGCTATGTAAAACCCCTTTGATGCAGCCTGCATAGCCCCACTGACACGCAACGTTTTGTTTTACCGTTTACAGTGGGAATCCTGACATTACATATTGGGACGCATCATGGCATTTAAATAAATCGACAACGGCAGAACCAGAGAAGCCGTAGACAGCCCTGACACATATAGCCATTTAGTGATGGACAGTAGGCATGCAGGACGAGGTGTCCTCACTAAAGTGAACACTGCAGCATCTGTGCTTTAGGTAATACTATCACAAAGTGACGGTTTGTTGTTTACCATTCACAGGTTTATTAATTGCATGAATTGACATAGTATACTGTAAAGACTGGAGGTGGGTATCTGTACTTCTGTCCTCTATATGGTTGGGACAAAGGCACAGAGCACCCCAGCCAAGGTTCTCTATATGATAGCTTGGACGAGTAACCAAGGCTTAAGCACTCAGGAGGTGATACATGCAGGTTCTTAAGTACAGTGAGTCCCCAAGCCCCACAAAGGAATATCCACATACTATGTTAGGTGATAACACAGCTTCTTTATGTAAAATAAGGTTCAGCAATATATATACACACATAAATAATAACACTGTGTACTTGGGCAGTTCTATTCAAAGAATGGCAAACATATACACTATGAGGTACCACACAATACTTTAATTCAGTAACAAATGCACCAACTGCAGACATTTTTAAATAGGCATGTGAATTCTTAAGTGAGGTGTAACAGCACAGAATAGGGAAGAAAGGCAGGTTAGTTATCCACAGTGGCAGAATGCTTTCTTTAGTCTAGATACACAATTCTGTGCGAGGACCACCCCCACCCAGGAAACCTGTAATGGAAAAGTTAGGGAGCAACGTATCTTGTCTTTTACAGCCCAGTCCAAAAATGTTCAATAACCCTCTGCTTTCTTCTTAAAGTTTCTACCACCCCAAATAACCGGACAGGCCACGGGAGAACAGGATCCAAGATGAATCCGGGACCCCTGGATGACTCCTGGGGCTATTCCTCGTATCTTTGGTGCCTTGGCAGGCGAAGTGGCAGAGCTTCTTGGTTTCACTAGACGATTCCCTTGTAGTATGGGCTCCCCCCTTGGAAGTAGGAGCCACTGGGATGCGGAGTCCAAGAAGAAAAATGGAACCAAAGTCTTTCTGAAGATGTTACATTTTGCAATGCTCTCCTTTGGTTGATGATTTCTCATACTGTAGAAGTCCTGGGAAGATTAAACTTGCTCTGGGCTCCTTAAAGGCTTGGCAGAGGAGACTAAGACTCTGATGACTTGGGGGCGACCGGTGCATATGTCACTTTTGGTGTTGGGTTTCGCAATATTGCGGATTGAACAGAAGTTGTGCACTGCGGTGTCTCAGGCAAAAATCATGCAATCTCGGTATGGCAAATTCACAATACGCCCTGCTTTGACCTATTGGAAAGCCAAAGTAATTCCCACCATTTTATATGGTATGGAGACAGGCATTCCGTTATCATCTTGCATCTGTGAGAAATGGGAAAAACGTTACTGGATATATATATTACAACTACCACACTGCATTCCCATGGCATGGATCCGATATGAACTAGGACTTACTTCATTGTATGCGAATTTCTGTTGGAAAGTATGTGCTCTTTTTCGAAAATGTATAATATCTACAAGTAGTCCGAGCATACTAAAAACAGTATCAGAATATATGGTCTCAAGTCATCATCCTTTTGTGAAGAAGTGGTTAGTAACAATTTATCAGATTATGTCACACGCAGATGTTTCAATTGATATGTTAATAAACAAACCCTGATAAAGCAAAAAAGTCTATCTATAGAATGGACTGGATTGATAATCAGGAAAGAGGTCTAAGCTACCAGTCTATATCACCTGAAGTATTCAAACCAAAACAAAAGTACTGTGAGCAAATACCGACTGTTTTTTATAGACATGCCATTTTGCGATTTCTTTTCAATCTATGGCCCACGAGGGGCCTGGCTTGTAAACGTAAACTTATATCAAAAGCAGACAATGTATGTAGATTTTGCAAGATTAAGGGGGGTCGAAGAAACAACTGCACATTTAATTACTGAATGCACTAAATTAAGATCCGAGAGTAACACATTACAGAACCTTTCATCAATATTTAGGACAAATGGAAGAGAAAATGTGTTGGGCGCACATTGCAGGCTCTGCTCAGAAGATGCTACAATTTTCTAACATCTTTAAACTTAGAGCAAGATTACATGAAATGAAATTGTGTGTATGAAAAATAAGCAACAAGAGACATATCATTAGCCTTGTCTACTTTTTGTCTTGTTTTTTTTAGCTAATGAAATTTATGTAGTTACATGTTGGCTATATATTTTAAATGGTTTTTGATTTTGTAAGTATATCGTTAGCACTTTGTTAAATGTTGAGTCTTTATTTTTTGTATTATATGTATCTTGTTGCATCTTAATTGTCAAAGTATTTATCTTTTTTTCTTTGCTGTTTGTATTTTTTATGTATGTAATGATAAAAATGAAATTGAAAAGTTGATTAATTCAACTAAATCAATTAAAAAATATATATATTGCGGATTTTCCCCTTTTGGTTCTTCTGTGCTGCAGTACAGACCTATGGGCGGCTTCTGGTGACTTAGACTGGACCACTTAAGTGGACCACGGACCCTCACCAAGTCTGGACCCCCGGGACATCTTCTTTGGATTCTGGTGGCGGGATACTCACCGGTGGACCTTCCTCTGCACTCAGCAACACTGGACCTTCTCCGGAGGGGAAAAAGTGGTCTGTGATGATGGCGAAGAGGTCTTTTGACGTATTCTTATGCAGTCTGGAACTCACAGCTCCGGTGTCCAGCAGCACTATGCCAGGGTACCCCCTCCTTTGGGCTGTAAACAGCAAAAGGCTTCCAACAGTCACAAACGCTCCTCCAGGAACCTGGGTGACACCAATGGACTTCTTCAATGCACTCCTCTTCAGGATTCACAAAGACCCCTTCTCCGGACAACAGGCACACAGGACTGGCTTCCAGGGGACTTCGGATGAAGAGTAGCAGGTCGCACGATGGTCCCTCGTAGCTCAGGAAGAGGTCTCCTTTGCAGGTCCTCTCTGGATCAGTTCTTGGAAGAACACAGCAGCTTTTGGATTGCACAAAGAAAATGTAGCAGCAGACTTCTCCAGCTGGGCCTCAAGGAACTTCTTGCTTTAGCTTCGACTTCTGAACAAATTGGTGAGTGAGAGGTCCCATGTTACACACGTTTGGACCCCATTCACTTAGGCTGAGCCACGCTCAGTTATCCAGTCACGCAGAAGGGCATTCATGTAGGCAGGCAGCTAATCAGGCTCACAGGGATTCAGGCCATTCACTCCACCCAGACACCCATAACAAAGAATATGGATTGGGGCAAGTACCCAGCCTTTCAGTACACTACATTGCATTCACTCCAGTTTCAGTCAGGCACGCCTAGGGTGTACCCACAACGCACAGCCCCTGGGAAGGCTTCCGTCAGTCTGACAGGAGGCAGGCCCAGAGCCATATATGGTATTTCCACCCAACAGCCAGTCAGGGGGAGCGGACTGAGTCAGAGCTTCCCAGGTCTTGGGAAACAAGGTAAAAGGCAATAGAAACCAAGACATCTTGCCTTCTACCGGAATCCATTGATTCCTATGGCAGGGCCTGGGTGTTCCAAAAATGGAGGACAACTAGAGCCACTGCCAAGTGGGCATGTAGCCGTCACCAGCCCATACCCTGATCTGTGGGCAACACACAAGTGCCCAAAAACATAAGGGTATCCCATGGGTGGTGTTCACCAAAAAGGAAAACATGAAGAGCTGCACTGCAAGAGGATCCGGCTGGACCTCATTGGCAGAAAACTGAGAAAACGCATACAGAGACGTGGTAAAACAAGGACTAGGCGGCCCTGTCCCTCTTAAAGGCCTTTCCAGCATCACACATACTCTGGATGGTGGCCGTGGACTGAACGCAGTGAAGTAGTATATTCTGCAGTAGTTTGAACACCTATTTTGAGGTGATGGATGATTTGGCCAGGGAGAGAGTTTGAAGGACACAGTAATCGGCAGTATCGTGCATGCTTTATTGCAGATGTGGCTTCATTTGTTTGCACTGTGTGCATCATTAATTTTGATGCCATTTCCCTGCCTGAAAGAATAAGGTATTTCCACCAAGGTTGGAAGGGGTTTATGAATTATCCAGTAGGAAGAATTTGCATTAATTGCATGTGTTTGATTTGTGTTACAGATGGGGAGATTTCTATACCACACATCTCTTCTTTCAATAGGACAGAATACTGTTGGTCAGCCCCTGATGAATGTTCAGGATTTGATTGCTATAAGAACAGAAACATGACATGTTATGTTATGTTTGGCGTTGATGCACACATTAGAGTGTGCACTTATATTAGCAGTGCTTCCATGTACACCTTTTTTTGGTTTAATGTTTACTAATTATGCAGTTTTGTATTATGATTTGTTGTTGATATGTGTGGTGTTTGATGGAGTACGAGTGGTATGTTTAAGAATACATGACGGATTAAAATGTCATGGTTTTTATAAACAGAATATTTTATTGATTATTGCATTAGAATTATTTGAATACAGATATTTTTATAATGGGAGTTTGGAAGTTATAGAATCTGCACCCCGCTGCACAATTCAATTTGGATCCAGCCTTTTTGTTGATTTTTTGATTCGTGAAATTAGCCAGACAACCTTGAAGGCACTGAATGTTTTACTGCCTGCAAAAACGGTGCACAGACTGCAACAGCATGTCTTCTACTTTATACTGTGGATCTGGCTGATAAATTACACTGACGTTAGTAAAAAAAAAGTACAGGCTGTAAACGTGCATCCAGCACCCAGTGTACAATTGATCTCCTGGCCTCCAATCAAAGCCGTACGTACCCCTGCAGGTCCTTGGACAACATGCTACATCCCAAAAAGTCTCCAACCTTCTATCCAACTTTACTCAAAGCACAGGTGCACCATGATATGATCTGATTGGAGTTGCTTGTTAATACGCTTTAATAACCAGACTGACTTAACTGCATCTACGCAAAGGCGAGTTCACAATACACTTATAGGCAAGGTTGAGGACAAATAAAAAGATACGTTTTGAAGGCTTTCTGGAAATAAATCAGGGAAATTAAGTTTCCAAGTTGACGCAGCAAAGAGTCCCACATTCATAGGCCAAAGACTGAAAACCATCCATCACCTCTTCTTTGAAATGGAAATTGAAAGTCAACATTGATGATCAGAAGAGCATCTTCAGGACTAAAGTTTGATCTTCTTGGATAAGAGGGAGCAAGACCATGCACCTATTTTAAGACCATACAGAAGTTGCTTAAAATTATTTCTTTGTCTAACAGGGAGCCAATGAAGGCACTACCTCAATTGGGGGACCCTGAAAAATGTGGGCAGCTGAAAAACAAGACACATAATTTGTGGCTATCAGTAACCAAGCCAGTTGATTTTCTGGGGTCCCTGCCAAGGGCGTATTTGTGCAATCCAGTTTGCAATTGCCAAGGGAACCTACTAAAGCAGTGTAGTCATCTGATGCGATGAAAGGCAGGGCATGACGCAACAAAGTCTGAAATAAATGAGGACCTATATTTGTTTTCAACCCATGATAGAGTGCCACATGCATCCTAGATGTTTGGCTTTCCTAGAAAAAGACGCTGGCATGTCAAAATACACAGAGGCTGAGGGGAGCAGTCTGGGTGATTATGAAAATGTTAAGGCCAAAATAAATACCCCCTTTTTGTGGGATTGAGCTGCAGAGCATTTTTTTTAATCATCCAGCCTCTGACTTTGTTCATGCAGGAAACACTTAGAAAGTCCTGGACATAAATGTGAGCGTCGTCAGCATACAAGTGATATTTTAGTTTGGAGGAAACCCTGGAAGTCGTCAAAACAGTCTAGAGGGGAAAAGGGCCAACTTCAACAGACTGGGATTTGGTTAATTTCTGGATAACCAAAGAGATCTAGCTATGATCAGAGACTAATCATGAAAAATGACCAGAAAAGGCATCACTAAAAATATCGCCCCAGGCTGCAAGCAAAGTCGTTGTAGTACATTGCAAGGGACAGAAACCTGATTGTAGAGGGTACCCTCCCAGATCGCTAGACACAGTACCATGTCCCAACAGAGCCTCCAACCTTTTGCCCATATTTACTCACAGCACAGCCATGCATGCACACGCAGTCATTCACCCGCCCCCCCCTCCCCTTACTCAAACCACCAGACTTTTGCTACTCACCAAAGGGAAGGTGTACTTCTCCTCCTCGCTCTCGGTACATGAAATACACAAAGAAGCAGGAAAACGGTTTAAGGATCAGACTGAGGATGGCCATTCCAGCACTGAAGCGGAAGAAATCAGACACATTTCTGTCCACATAAAACACACTGACGTGGATGACATCCGTCAGGATGGTCATTACAAGTCCAACCAGAAACTGGAAAAAAAAAAAATAACTATTAAATCCAGAGGACATTGCAGAACACAAAATCCATCCCTATAATATTCTAACCCACCCCACCCAGTCATACAAAACATTAGAAAATCCTCTTCATAGCCCTAAGATCTCTCTCCTCACTGTTCAGCCCTACCTCTAAAATCATCAGAGAGGGAGCGAAGGGTCAGTGGTCTGTGTGGTCCTACAGATAAGTGGTGTATCAGCAACTTTTATTCCCTACAAATAGGCAAATACTCCCAAAAAATAAAGATACAGAGTATAAATACCCTCAACAAAAAATGGGAAACGGACACATAACCTTGTGCCCCTGCTTTCACTCACACAGCCCCATGGATAGGTTTGGACCAGCAGTGCTAAGAAACTTCTATTATTACTGTGTGAACAGAGGAAGTAAACATGTATCTTTTAATCTGTATGCATAACTAGGTGTAACGAAATAATGATTACAAAAACATTTCCGTTTCCCAGTTTAAACAGTTTTACTCGCTGATGAAATACTCCCATTGGGAATTGGATTTACATTTTTAATCCCTAAAAATCATTTTACTCCCAACTTAAAAATCTTATCTGGAGCACTGGGTCTGTGGTATCTGGTCCCACCTTGCCTGTGCATTCTGCAATCGCCAACATGTAAATAAGCACAGAGGCCGCTCGTTTGGCAGACAGCTGCATATACAGGGGTGCTTGATCACCAATCCTAAATCTAACTTTGCAAAGTGGTTCCTCAAAACAGGTGGCCATCAATCCCAAGATCTGTAGGACAAGACACTCCCGAATGGCATGTTATCAATAAACCTATCAGGAATCTGCTTGCACTGCCCTCTCCTTACAGCCAGAAAGTCACTCTCCCTGTAGACATGCAAAACTCACCAGGATCACTGCATCAACGGAGTCTCTCTGGGCGATGGCCCAGACGCCCAGTGCGAGCACGCTAAAGTTTCCCCAGGCATATGATTGCGGCATCCAAGCCATACAGCCCCTGTAAGTGACAAGACACACAGGGCATGTAGGGTGTGTACAGGGGCCCAACCTCAGGGGCGGGAGGCAGGACATTCATTGAATGCAACATACAGGTTAAAGAGCAGCACACACTATGTGTGCAATGCAGTATATTTAGCAGGTACGCAATACAGACGGCTGGATGTTCTACAATGCAGCATGCAGGATTTTCATGCAATGTAGCAAGCACAGCATGAGCATCCGGCCATTTCAATGATAGGCGCTCAATTATGATAAAACATAATGCAAATACTTTCTCTAAAAAATGTAAAGAGATTGAAATATTGCAAAGTTAGCCATAAAAGTACAACACATTAAAAAACACAAACTTTGACATAAATATATAGATGAAATACATGGAAGAATGAATAACTCATACATTTTACAAAATAGAACCACATACTTATTGTAGATCGGAATAGAAATGTAGGTGTGGAGTGTCTGCTGAAACTGCCGGCTCTGCGACGGCTATTAAACATGCGAGAGCCAACCTAATGGTTTGCATACCCGTACACCTAAACTGGGGAAAAAGGGTCTTCCACCCAATCTCTGTGTATAACTTACATAGGAGCATAAAGTGCTTAGTGTCCTCCTCTCCTTGAGGGCTCTGTGGGAAGGTAGGGGTGTGTTGTCCAATTGTATAACATACCACTCGGCAAAAAGACGAACCTGAAAGGTGTGATAAGGGACCCGTCATTGCGGCACGCAATCTGGTAGAAGTCATCCATCCTTGGCCCGGGATGGAGATGTAAGCTTGCTCTGATGGTTTGAGCAGTTCTTTTCCCCACATCTATGTATCCCACAAAAATAATAATACAAGTTTTTATATAGCGCTAGCTCACCCGAGGGCATCAAAGCACTGTAATAAAAGTGGATATCATTACCCAACACAAGGTACTCAATGTTTCCACCTCCGAAGGATGAAAGGCAATATTGGCCATGCTGGGATTCGAACCGGCGTCCTACGTACAGATGTCAGAAATGAGCACTCAGCTATCTGTCCTGAGTTTAGGGTTCCCACTGATCAGCCCAACATCATTTTTGGTGATAATACGTAAAAAGGTCTCCTGCGGTTGCTTTCAATAAGGCCTTAAACACATAGTTTAACCAGGGGATCCTATATACACACATTCTCTCTCACAATAAGGTCCCTCTGAATGTTATGGGACAAGACAGATTCAGGGTTATCCACAGGGATAAAAACATACAAATTCGCCTTAACCCGAGTTCATTGCTTATGAACGATGGTTCAATTTAGAGGGCATGGCAAAAAGCAGGGCAGAGCGTGCGAGATCGAGACGTGTACTAAAGGAGTCCTCCTTTAATTGAATTAAATAGGTGGCCTCAAGTGCCCAAAGCTCAGCACCATTAAGTGCTATTGCACATGGTTTGGCCTATAGATTTTCCAGCTCGTTGCAATGGACTGGTAACCTAAAGAGTTTACAGTGCTGTTAATGGCTACACATATTTGGCCCATAGTCTGAGCTTGTTTATAGAAGTGGTGCCTCCCCTGCCATATGTTTGTGAATACCAATCCCAAATAACTAAATTGATCCACCAGCTCGAGTTTAATATTGTTTTGCATAAGGTAAGAGGATAATCCACTACCCCGCCCCTGAGACCCCCCCTAGATCATCACCACCTTTGATTTGGTGGCATTAATGTGTTCAAGGTCTCTTGCTCCCATGAATTCTGAATATTTGTTAAGAGCCTGCAATGCTATAGGCGTCCTAGCAACTAAGACTGCATCATCTGTGTAACTCAGTACTGGAATGTGTGCACCCCCAATCAAGGGAGCGTCAGCGAGTGTAGCCTTCAACTCAGACTCTAAAGGTTTAGTGTAGAGGTTAAACAGGAATGGTGCCAAGACACCGCCCTGTTTCACACCCGTACCCATGTTGAAGCACTCCGTACACTCGTCCACATGTCCAAAACGGATAGCTGCCCGAGTATCAAAGAGTCAAAGCTTAATTAGTGCTAAAAGGTTTGGGGGTATTTTTAATCCTTTTAAGGCCGCCCAGAGCCTGGCACTACTAACCACATCAAATGCAGTAGAGAGGTCCATGAAAGCCAAGTAAATTGGTGCTTTGCACAAATAATAAATGTTTTGGCACCGGGAGGAGATACTGAGAGTTTGCTGTCGTGTACCCAGTTCGGAGCAGAATGCTCCCTGCGACTCGGCTAAAAATCCCTTATGCCAACAGCCACTCAATTTAGCCGGATACAAACCAGTTTGGCAAAGAGCTTGCCGACTGTCTAGTAGCGCAGTTGGGTGGTATGATTGGGGAACCGTCTGATCATCCTTCTTGTAGATCGGCACGATAAGGGCCTTTCGCCAGCTGCTGGGAATTTGGCATGTGTACCAAATGGCACTAAAAGTATTCACTAAAAAGGGAACCCAAAGGTCTAAGTCAAATTTGAAAAGGTCTGCCGGAATCGCACCAGAGCCGGGACTTTTGAGGGCGGCTTGTGTAGTGATGACTTCCCTGACTTTTTCTAATGAGAACTCTGCCTGTGGACCATGAACAGTAAAAGGTGAGTCAATTGACAGACTAAATCCACTGTCCATTCCTTCATTTGAATAGACCTCCTGAAAACACTCTGTCCAAGCTTGGGAGCCAACACAGAGATCACAATGCATTTCAAAAGGCTTCATTTCTGGGCACTTTTGTAGTTCCGAGAAGTGACGAGAATTTTCAGGAATTATTCAAGGATGCCGCCTTTTCCATTTCCTATGCCTTCTTTTCTGCCCAGATCTTTTTTACGACCATGCAGGTGTTCTTATACACAAATCTCTCTAATTTCACCTCTTTTGGGCTATAAGGAGTTGATTTAAGGATAATTATGAAGTCCTGTTTTGCTAGCCTACATTCCTGTGAAAACCAACCCACCTTAATATAAGATATATTCTTCCTTGTTTTTGAAGGTTTGGAGCTTGAAAGTTTAATATAACTAAACTTGGGATGCAGTTCTCTTCCAGACAGCAAATGGGCAACAATTTTGGGTGACCTGAATGTTAACACATTATACTCCTTGAAAAATGTCGAGCTGATCAATCCAAGCTACCCGTCTTGCCATCAAAATGTCACATGGTACAATAGGGCCATAATTAAAGTTCTTTGACAGCCAGTGGGCATATTGTCTGCTGAACCCTGAAGTGTCCTCTTACCCCAACGATGGCAAGCTTGGAGTCTTCAAGGCCAACATGAGATGCTCGACTTTGGGTGGTAAAGAGTCCGTCTTTCACACTTGGCATCGGGGTAATGGGCAAATCCCTTAAGGACGTTCCCAATGGCTTCAATCTTTAGTCGCGGTTTACTGGAGGCCTGCTTGTGGTGAGAGCAACACCACTTGCCCCTTAATTCCGCCTCACCCTGCCCTTTTTCTCCATTTGTGACATGTAAGCCTCCTTCGCAGTGCTCCAGATAAGATTTTGGAGTAATATTTTACTCCCTATTTTTTTATGGAGCAAAAGTGGCCGGTACGCCCCTTAGGTCGGCTCCTTCTAGTTTATAAAGCCAGGAGCTGGACTTTTTCCCCTCCCCATCTCTGCCAGATGTCACCTTGGAATCCGTAGCAGAATGCACCAGTCGCCCTACGGCTGCTCCCTTGGTCTTGAGGCCCAGTTTGAGGTTAGATGGGGTTGTTAATACCGTGGACTGTGTTCTGTACAATTCGTTCTCCCCCTTCTTCCTGAGGCCTTTGTGTCAAAGACTCAAACTTTTCTTTACATGATAAGAATTGACCAGTTTGCGTTATCCAAAAACTTCTTTAATAAGTCTATTACCATCTTCATTGTGAAGAGCTAGTTCACATAGATCAACCAACTCTGCATGCATCTTATGTGCAATGTTTCTAGATTGTTGTTGGAGGTGTGTGCTTTTGTATTAGCCACTTATAGAGCATTTTCAACAACAAAGTTATTAAAATGTTAACTGAAAATTATTTCTTGATATTCTAGTTATTCAACGGATGGGGGGAAAATAGGGCACAAAACAGGGGGTAGCATGCGTCAGCCAACAGAACGCAGAACAAATGATATCTGGTTCAAAAAAGGTTCTATTCTCCTCGGGATGGATAATGGGATATATGCCTATAGTTTCTCTCTAACTAGAAAGTTGGTTCTTTTCATTGAACAGGTCAATGGTGTTGGAAATAAATGAATCATAGGTGCATCACGTTCCCTGTATGATAGGGATACAGATACCCCTCTGAATCCCTATTTTAAACAGAGTCCCTGAATATAGTGGGCAGTATGCTTACCTCTCAACGACTGTCTCCGGAGTATTACACCCAGTCCACTATTTGTAGCTTAGAGGAATATAGTGTGGAAGTTCACTTCCAGGGATATAGTGCCTGGCTCACTAGAGGCAGGGAGTGACTTGCTTCCTCCGCTTTAGTTAGTTTAGTGACGGATACTCACACCCTGTAGTTGGGTCGCTCTCTTGGTCAACAGGTGATCCCACAGGTATCTCTGGATTTACCAGCACTCTGCAGCATTTCAACTCTCTCAGGCCCCTCAGCGGTCTCAACTCTATTGGGCTTCTCAGCATTACCAGCTCTTTCAGCAATTCTGTGCCTCTCCAGCACTCTCGCTCTCTTACTGTGGTTTACCTGCAAGTGCCACACTTGGTCTGGTTTCTTCCGTTTTATAAGCTGCTCATTGTTCGCTAACGAGGTCTCTTATTGTGCATGTTTTTCTCAGCCTAACCCATTGCTATCCGTCATTGATAAATAATGTCTCACTTATATACTATTCACGCAATGTCAAATATCTAAATGATCTGGCAGCCATTTTGAGATTAGACAGAAATCCTACATTTGGTATGCAGGTCCACGTTTGTCCAGGGTTGGTCACAGCTCCTCTGCAATGCTTACTCTTTGCAACCCAGGCCCAGGGCGATAAAGCAGGATCAGAAAATGTGTGAGTTTTTGCCTCCTTTTTATCTGTTCATGGAGTTGGTGCCCATATGTTCGCAGAACAGCAATAAGGGGGTTTTCAGGATGCTGGCACATGGCAGAGATTGGCTCCCTCGACTCTCCCTTTTATTTAAACCGCCAAATATAAGTGATTCACACGCATCTACCCTTCCTGATTTATTCACATAACATTGCCGGTTACGTTATCTTTTGGAAAACTTTACACTCGGACTGCTGTCTTCAACACCTCCTCCCATCGGGCCGCCGCCACTGTGCGACGCCGTTTAGCGTAACTTGCATTTGAACATTGGGCTTCATTACAAGTGCTCCGGTGCCAGAATTAACGCAGCCGGTATAACCATACCGGCACTGTTTCCGCGTCCGCCTAATCATGACCTGCGAACCCGGAAATAGCACCACCACCAACCGCCACTGCGGAGTCAAAGCTCCCATAAACTCCGCCTGCACGGAAACACCTCCGTTGCCGCCAATACGAAACACCGCGAGCATCACAACTAGCGTGGACATGGAAACACCGACAATAAAATGGCGGTAAAACCGTGATCACAGTGGCGGTACCGCCGCCACAGCGAACATGACGTTAAACTGTGCCTGGTGTCCTGAATCAGGCCACAGGTGCACCAAATCAGCCCAGCTGGACCCAGCAGGCCACTGGGTGCGTACAAAAGGGCCACACCCAGCCCAACTCAAAACAGAACCATGCAGGCAGCAGCTTTAGTAGCATTGGGACTGGGCCTACTCAACCAACAGGCAGCACTGCACATGATGGCAGTAATGTTGCAGAGGAGGAGGCGGAGGCGTAGGAGGCGCAGGCGGCAACCAGCTAACCCTGTACCCATGGCAAACCCCATTGTTCAGCCGGCAGCACCCCGCAGGCAGCCTGCAATACCACGCATCAGGGCCTCACCCTGGAACCTCACCACAGGACAGATCCACACATTATACCGGCTGGACCGTCCAACAATCCTGTACATCACAGGCCTGATAGAGGACATCAGCAGCCACATAGACATCCCCACCACCATCCCCATCTCCTGAAGGTCGTGTCTGTACTGCACTTTCTTGGCACCGGTACCTATCAACACACAGTCAGTGAGCTGCACGGCCTATCACAACCCTGTTTCTCAATAATCCTTGTTCAGGTACTGGATGCCCTGTTGCGCCATGTGTCTGAACAGATTTTCCTACCCCATACCCTCCCCAGGTGATTGCCACCAAGTTGGCCTTCCATGCCATAGCAGTCATGCCAAATTGCATAGTTGCAGTCGACTGCACCCACATTGAGCTGACAGTAGCACGTGCAATTGAAATGGTATTCCGCAATAGGAAACAGTACCACTCACTGAATGTACAGATGGTATGTGATGCGACGCAAGTGATTACACATTGCTGCGCACGTTTCCCGGGCTCAACCCATGACTCAATGGTACTGCGAAATTCAACATTGCCACGGTACATGGAACGCTATGCTGGACAAAGCACATGGCTATTGGGGGAGTACAGCTGCCAATGCTCCGGACCTGTGTAACTGGGGTGTGTGTGTGAGACCAGGGGAATGAGCTACGTGAGTGGGCTGCTGCGACTGCACATGCATCCCCCCCACCCATCCACTGAATAGACAGCAGAACCCAAACTTCACAAAGCAACACATGACAGGTAGCCACAGTGTGGCCGTACACACCCTGCCACCTGACATACACAGCCTGAACTCCCGCTGGCACACACACCTGGAGCCACAGCAAACCCCCCCATAATATGCAACACAGCACTCACAATGCACATGATGGCTGTACATGAGACGTCCTGCATCTACTATATCATCACCGTGGAGTGACCCTGCCATGTGTGCACATCACTGCACAATGCCATACTCACAAGCCACATGCACACCAATGCATTGGGCAATGTCCAGCTGCCAACCCCCACTATGATGGCCATAGAAGATTAACACCCATCAGTGAAAACACTGCATGACACTTACGCATGAATGACCAATGACACAAGATTGCACTGCATCTGATGAAGACATGATACTACTAACACTGACATGTCTCCCACATCTACATCCCATGTAGGAGATTCTGGATATGCACTCACGTCATGGCTGATGCCGCCTGTACCGAGGCCAAGGAACAGGCATGAGGATGCGTACAACATGGCACATGACCGCACACGTGGCATGATTGAGAGGACATTTGGACTACTGAAGGCCCGGTTCCGCCATTTAAGCAGATCTGGCGGATCACTGCTGTACAGCCCAGTGAAGACGGGTAAAATTATTCTAGTTTGCGCCATTCTGCACAATCTGTGCCAGCGCAGGAACATTCCAATGCCCCCAGATGGAGATCATTAAGATGGGGATGGTGACGGGGACGGGATGGCACAACCACCTCCTGGGGGTCCACTAGATGGACAACGAGCATGGGATGCACTGCATTTACTTTTGAGAGACAGCACATCCACAGCATTTCAGGGATATGGTGATGCCACTAAATGAATAAAGGGTATTTCCGTGACCAAATTCTAATTTGCCCTATGGGTCGGCCATGTGTTTTCAGGCATGGATCTGTCGTTTGTAGAAAATGTACACATGGACCTTACCCGACTTTTCGTCCACTAAACAAACGATAAATCAGCCTGCTGTGCGCCGACATTAGGCGATAATCCTATCACTTGCCCCATTGCCCAGGCTGACCTGCTTTTGCGGCACTAAATCATATCCCCCGCCCCTGAGCCTGACATCAACAAAGCATTCAAATTCCCCACCTCTCTCAGTGACGTTACTGGGCTGAGTAGCCAAAATCGCCCAGTCGACTTCTACGCGACTTCACACAAAACCCGTTAAACAACACAGATCATCTCACAACACAGCGCGCCACGATTTGGAATATGAAACTGTGGTTTAAAAGCAAACAGCACGATTGTACAATTGGTAAAGTACAGTAAATTTATTTGACGTCAAATGTTTAGAGAATATTCAGCGATTCGCATTTGTCTTTGCTCTCGATCCGCAAAAGTTCATCTTGAGTCACGTGCCGTTCGTTAGCGGTACACAGGGTGTTTTACGATAAAAGAAGCACTATGGTCGCACTGATAATCGCAAGGCTGTTCCAACGAGGCACTACACCACCGTAACCGTTGGGATGTTGCTTCTAGCCGCTAGTACTGCGTAAGGGCATATTGGTCCTTGCCGATCGTCCCATAAAATGGTCAGGGTGGTAAGTTGTTGACATGGAGCTGCACCTGGCAGCTGAAGAACCCGTCGGCCGGGGCCTGGAAATGATGGCATTATGGAAGGATGTACCTGTATCAAAAACATAAATTAGTCTCTCCAGCCGATCTTCATTAAAATTATTCATTTTATTTATTGTGCCTGAAACTATTTGGTAGCGAGGAGAGTGCAACGGAGTATGTTACGTTATTACCACTAACCCACCCCCTCTCCTCTGCCTTTTTCAGAGCCGCCTGGGCGCCAGGGGAGCACTTCCGCGTTGATAGTGCGCGGTACAAAATGCCACATTGAACAAACAAGTACAACTTAACCGGCCTTTAATGCTGCGCTATTGTTAATATATTACGGTATTAAATCTTCTAAAGGGTTACTTACATTAGATTTGTATTTTCCATTGTCTCGGCGTAATGCAGTCCCTAAATATCACTCCGTCTGTGCCAACGATCTTTCTTTTAGTGAACAAACATGAAAATAGGTCTTGTTTCTGAAATTGCATCCTTATCTCTTACGTTATTGCACCCCTCCTTCAAAAGAAGTCTTTAGGCACGGTGCCTGTCTGTCAAAGTCAAAAAACAATAGAACCTTATACTGCGAGTCGTGGCCCACTCTGGCCCGCGAGCAATAAATCGAAGCAGCTGACCTTCAGTGTGAACGTGCATACATTCTTACTTTGCAACATTCTGTGTGAAGCCATCCCTAGGAACTTGAATTTTACACTCCATCGGTGTATATTGTCCGCGTGCTTTGCAGCCCTATAGGACCATAAATATGGAGATGATTGTCTATCTAGGTAAAAGTGAGATTTATCGTTTGTTTAGTGGACGAAAGTTCGGGTACGGTCCATAGCAAATTTTACTACGATTGACTGATTAATGTTTAAAAACACATGGCCGACCCGTAGAGACAATAAAAATTTAGGACCGGAAATACCATTTAATTGTACTGCATATGAAATGAGAGATGTCCACTCATTATGGTACATTTCAAAGGTGTTGTATTTTCGATAAACCAGGTAAGAAAGTGCATTGAGTAGGTAAGCTGTACACCCGTGCCCACCCACCACCCAAACATACACACCCACAACCAGGCCCCAAACAACTAACCCCCTAATGGACCTCCCCCACCACCCAAACGTACCCACACCCCTACACCCATGGTGTCCCCAAATGTCATGTTGACTGACATCCCCACAGGCCACTATTTGCGGGGGCGCTCATGCGGTGCTGTGTCCTTGCTGGCGGCTCCAGTCACCGACTAGAACGCCTCCGTGTCCTGGCAGTGGCAGAGCTGGATGGGGTGGTGCTGGCTGAGGTGACTGTCGGTATGACTGTGGGCAAGTGCCCTTGAAACGCCTGCTGGGCTACCAACATTGACTGAGCAATGCTGGATTGCACACTGTTCCCTTCCCTGACATAGTGTGCCAGGGTGACGATGGTGGCCGCAAATCGTCCAATCGACCTGGAGAGCCGCCGCACTGACGTAGCATTGCTCTCACGCTGCAGCCTGGCCTCCTCCCGCTGATACATGGCCTCCGCACGCTGCAGCCTGGCCTCCTCCAACTGACTTTCCACCAGCTGCGTGAGGGTGGGCTGTTGTTGCTCAAAGTGCTGCAAGCGTGTACAGAGCTCAGCCATGGAGGGAGTTGGGGAGCGCATTGTAACGCTTACCTCAGACTCTGCGGGGACACCACTAAATGCTGATAACTTTCTTCTGTGGGTGTATTCAGCTATCTCTTATCGCTACTCTTCTTCTTGAACCTTTTGTCTAGTGAGAGAACCAGGGACAACCATTAGAAAACCTTTTCCTATAACTGGATATAACTATTGATTCCCACTGTTCTTTATTACCTTAGGTTCTTATTTGGTGAGCTCTCCATCCCTGCAACTGGCAGGGGTGCTTGTTCTGAAGACTGAGGGAACGGGAGGCTAGTGATATCACTGAATGGAAGTCGCTGACTAGGAAGCTGTCAGGGGTCAGAGAGAAACACGGAAACAGCCAGAAGGACTCACACTATTAATTCTCCTGAACTGCTGTGGGGACAATTAATTAGTTCAATTAATATTAGTGACACACAACTGCGGGAGAATGCTAAATTATGTTTCAAAATTTCTTCACAGAAAAATGCGCGCCTAATGTGCAGCAGGAAAATAATTCTGCACCTAGACTAGTCATGACAAAACATGTGCTCATGGTGCTGAAAGAACACTAGCCAGTGACGCGTAACTAATTCCTAGAATACGTGCGCCTGCTGAGGAGAGCGAATTTACTGAGAAACTCAACGACTTACCATAAATTAACTATAATGGCACAATTCAAGGCGAAGCGCATAAGATTCACTGGTGCACCACAAACATTCCAAAACTAACTCAAAACCTAGGTTACCTTGAAATTCAGTGATTGAATAGCAAGAAAACTGAATCTTGAACAACTCCCAATAATGGAAACAATACTTGCATTGACTGTGTAACCCTCCGTACTCCGGTTTCGACTGAATTGGACTAACTTGCTCTCTGTGAAAACTCGAACAGGATAATACCTGGAAAAACAATGACATGGGCAGGACAAAGGGCAGACAAGGGTGACAAAGGAAATACGGGCAAAAGAAGGGAAAAATACTGAGGGAACGCTGCAGGAATTCCGAACCGCGGTAAACGTCTCTGAAGAAAAATCAGACGCGAAGCGCGGAACGAAAAAGGAGAGGGGCTTAAATACCCAGTGAGGTGTGAGTGATTGCAACTAGACTGCGAATTCTATTTCGAGGAATTCCGTTGGCAGCCATGTTGAAATCTAATAAGTGTTCTACAAGTAACTACCACAGACTATTTCAGCATTAACCCACGAATACCCTGCTGCACTGGAACCAAAGAAAATCTCTGAAGGGAAACCCAGTGATCATGACAGTATACCCCCCTAAAGCCCCTCCTAAAAAGATCTCCCATTCCCTGGTTTGCATGGGTTATTACGGTGAAAACATTTTAACAATCTAGGGGCATGCAGGTTTTCAAGGGGTGCCAAGTTCTGTCCTGTGGGCCGTACCCCTTCCAATCCACCAAGTAGTATAGTTTGTTCCGCACAATTTTGGAGTACAAGATGGCCTTGACTTCGTACTCCAGCTGATCGTTCTCCACTTCCACAGGGGCTGCAGCCTCTTGGATTCGAGTGTTTGGATAAACTGGTTTCAAAAGAGAAACATGAAACACAGGATGGATTTTCATGGTTCTCGGAAGGATCAATTTCATGGCTACTGGGTTGATTACTTTCTCAATAGCAAAAGGTCCCAGGAATCGTGGAAGGAACTTTCAGGATCCCTTCAGGGCCAAATTCCGAGTGGATAACCACACCAAATTCCCCACCTTATACTCAGGAGCATCACATCTCTTTGCATCCGCAAACTTTTTCTTAGCCAAGGTCAGATGTTCTTTTGCCTGGTTTACAGCTGTGGTGATTTTTTCATGCAGAGATTTCACTGCAGGCATCTCCTGAGGTTCCGGTGGATCATAGACCGAAGTACGTGGATGTCTGCCATGTAGAGTATAAAAAGGACTTCGTCCAGTGGAGGCATGCACTGAGTTGTTATATGCATATTCTGCAATCCATAGAACATTCAGACAGGTTTCTTCGAGCTGATGTAGCATGCATCGAAGGTACTGTTCCAGAGTTTGATTGGTTCTTTCAGTTTGGCCATCAGTTTGGGGATGATGACTAATTGACAGGCGTACATCTATCTTTGCTAATTCACAACATTTCTTCCAAAACTTAGAGACAAATTGGCTTCCTTGATCTGAAATCACTATTGTAGGGAAGCCATGTAACTTTACAATATTTTCTAGAAAGGTTTTTGCCAATTCAGAAGCAGATGGTAATCCTTTTAATGCGATAAAATGTGCCGTTTTTGAGAATAAGTCCACCACCACTAAAATGGTATTGTACCCTTCGCAATTTGGCAAATCTGTGATGAAATCCATCGATATTGTGTGCCCGGGGGCAGGAGGAACACTCAATGGTTGAAGCAAACCAGCAGGTTTTTGTTTTTGAGTTTTGTTTTGTGCACAGTTACCACAGGTTTTCAAATATTGAATGACATCCTTTCTCCAAATAGGCCACCAATACGACCTTTTTACCTTCTCCAAGGTCTTGGTGACTCCAGGATGACCTTCCAGCAGTGCTCCATGATAACTAGCAATCACTTGCTCTTGTAGTTTTGGCGTGGGTAAGTACAGACGTTCCTGATAAAAAGGGAACCCATCCAGCACAGTAAAACATTCTCCCCTTGACTCCCACTTCCTCAATTCATCCTAATCAATACTGGTTCTGATCTCATTGTGTAGATCTTCAAGTGTCGAATCAACGCTATTTAGAACCCCAAGTACCTTCTCCCCAGAAATGATCCCGACGGGATTCACAGGCACATAAGCTTCTTCGCCTTTTCCAATGCGTGACAAGGCATCAGCCTTACCGTTTCGCACCCCAGGTCTAAAGGTAATGATGAAATCATATTCGGCAAAAAAGAGGGCCCATCGCAACTGCCTAGAGGATTGCGCTTTTGCAGAGCGTAAATATTGCAAATTACGATGGTCGGTAAAAATGGTCACAGTGTGTCTTGCTCCAAGTAGGTGATGCCTCCATTCTTTCAGTGCACATTTTATTGCTAGCAGTTCTTTGTCAGTAATGGTATAGTTCAATTCTGCAGCAGAGAATTTCTTAGACCAAAAGGCTACTGGGTGCAACTCTTGAGTATCCGGATCACGCTGGGACAAAACGGCTCCCATGGCCACATTTGATGCATCCGTCTCAACCACATACGGGAGGTCGGGTCTTGGATGATGAAGGACTGGTGCTGCCGTGAATCGCTCCTTGAGGTTTTTAAATGCTTCGTCAGCTTCTTTTGTCCATTCAAATTTTCTATTTTTTCTCAGTAAAGTAGTGATAGGATGAACCAGGCGGGAAAAATCAGAAACAAATCGCTGGTAAAAATTGGCAAATCCGAGAAAACTCTGAATCCCTTTGATAGAATTAGGGCCGGGCCAAGACAGAATTGCTTCAACTTTTCTGTTGTCCATTTTGATTCCTTGTGCCGACAGGATGAATCCCAAGAATTCCACTTCGGGAACATAGAAATGAAATTTCTCTAATTTAACATACAGAGAATTCTCCTTAAGCGTTTGCAGCACTGATGTTACATGTTTCACGTGATCTGAAATAGTTGCAGAGAAAATGAGAATGTCATCCACATAGACAACCACACAGATGTCCAACAGTTCTCGAAAGATGTCATTCATGAAGGACTGAAAAGCTGCGGGTGCATTGCAAAGCCCAAAGGGCATGACTTGATACTCGAAAAGCCCGAACCGTGTCCGAAAGGCAGTCTTCCACTCCTCTCCCTCCTTAATGCGGATGAGATGATAGGCACCTCGCAGGTCTAATTTGTTGAATACTTGTGCCTGTTTAACCTGGTCCAGCAAAGTTGAAATCAGGGGGAGAGGATACCGGCTCTTCACAGTAATCTGGTTCAAGGCTCTGTAGTCAATACATGTCCTTAAATCACCTTCTTTCTTGGGCACGAAAAAGAGAGGCGAAGCCACCGGAGACTTAGGTGGCCTGATGAATCCGTTGGCTAAGTATTGATCCAGGTATGACTTCAAGTGTACATTTTCCTTTTCGGTGAGGGCATAGATTCTACTGCATGGAAGCTGTGCTCCTGGAATGAGGTCAATTTGGCAGTCATACGGTCTGTCTGGAGGTAATACTTCTGCTTGTTTTTCTTCTTGAAATAGATCCTGGAATCTTTGATATTCCTTTGGCAATGAACCTATTAAACCTAGAGTAGTTTGGGTAGTTGCACAAGGCTGTCGAGTTTCTTTCAAACCTTCTACTGAAAGAATTCTTTCTGACACTTGGGGGAAAAGGTTAAGGTTCGGGCACACCAATCAATTACGGGGTTATGCTTTTCCAACCAGGGTATGCCCAAGATGATCTGAAATTGCGGGGCTCGAATCAGGTCAAAAGAAATCCTCTCCTTGTGTCCTTCCTGACAAAGCATAATGAGTGGGTTGGTGCACTGTGTAACTGGACCCGACACCAATGGAGTGCCATCGACCCCTGAAACATTCTCGGCTTCCAATTATTCCTCAAAGAGAATCCCAAAGTGCTTGCCAGCTGTTGATCCATGTAATTACCAATGGCCCCACAGTCAATGTATACTATTAAAGCATGCCTGTCTGCGGGGTTTTCCGGATGAAAAAGGACTATAGGAAACACGAAGTGTGAGGTCGCTGCAACCTTTTCCATGCTCGACAAGCGGACCTCTAAACTTGTCGGGCACTGGAGTTTTCCGCCACCTGCTCTTTTTTCTCTTGATTAACTCCTCCCAATGGTTTCCGAACCGGTTTCACCGGGCATTCTTTCAAAAAGTGACCAGCCTTGCCACAATATAAAACGCAACTGCATTTGCCGTCTCTCGTCTCGCTCTGCTTGAGATATTGGGCCTCGGATTCCCCCTAACTGCATAGGTTCTGGACGAGCTTCCACTCCTGACTTCCCCACTGGTTCCCTGGAACGGACTATGAAGGGCCGATAGTCTTGACGAGCCCGATCTAGTCTTCTGTCCTGGAGACGGTGATCCAATTGCATAGTTAAATCTATGAAATCTGCAATTCCTTCCGGCGGGTTTACAACTTGAGCCAGAACGTCCTTCAATTCATTGCGAAGACCACGATAGAACAATGTGGTTCTCTTTTCGGTGGGCCTATTAGTTTCAGCTACCAGTCTATTAAAAGTTGCAACATATGCAAGCAGTTCCCGATTGCCCTGCTTTAGTGACAGCAATTCATTATCCAATGCTTGTCCTTGCATGTGGTGAGCAAACAGTTTTTCCAATTCGTGTTGAAATTCTGCAAAATCTTGTAACATAGGATCATCCCTATTTACCAGGGGGATGGACCAATCTGAGGATGAAGTCTGGGCATTCTCTTGGGGTAAGGGCACCTGCCCTGCTTGATTCGCTAACAATTGACGAGCTAATTCGTCAGTTTGTTCCCTATTCATTCCTAGTTCCCTTCTTAGGGCACTGGTATCAGACCTGGCTGCAAATACCTCAGACCTCAATTCGCCCAATAATTGGGTGAGCTGATCTATCTCAGAGGATCCCATGATGTCCAGGCAGAGTACTTTTCTGCACGGCTTCGCGTTCTGTAACGCTTACCTTAGACTCTGCGGGGACACCACTAAATGCTGATAACTTTCTTCTCTGGGTGCGTTGTATTCAACTATCTCTTGTATCGCTACTCTTCTTCTTGAACCTTTTGTCTAGTGAGAGAACCAGGGACAACTATTAGAAAACCCTTTCCTATAACTGGATATAACTATTGATTCCCACTGTTCTTTATTATTACCTTAGGTTCTTATTTGGTGAGCTCTCCATCCTGCAACTGGCAGGGGCGCTTGTTCTGAAGACTGAGGGAACAGGAGGCTAGTGATATCACTGAATGGAAGTCGCTGACTAGAAAGCTGACAGGGGTCTGACAGAAACACGGAAACAGCCAGAAGGACTCACACTATTAATTCTCCTGAACTGCTGTGTGGACAATGAATTAGTTCAATTAATATTAGTGAGACACAACTGCGGGGGAATGCTAAATAACGTTTCAAAATTTCTTCACAGAAAAATGCACGCCTAATGTGCAGCATGAAAATAATTCTGCACCTAGACTAGTCATGAAAAAACATGTGCGTGTGGTGCTGAATGAACACTAGCCTGTGAAGCGTAACTAAATACTAGAATACGCGTGCCTGCTGGGGAGAGCGAATTTACTGAGAAACTCAACGACTTGTCATAAATTAACCATAATGGCACAATTCAAGGCGAAGCGCATAAGATTCACTGGTGCACCACAAACATTCCAAAACTAACTCAAAACCTAGGGAAATTCAGTGATTGAATAGCAAGAAAACTGAATCTTGAACAACTCCCAATAAGGGAAACAATACTTGCAGTGACTGTGTAACCCTCCGTACTCCGGTTTCGACTGAATTGGACTAACTTGCTCTCTGTGAAAACACGAACAGGATAATACCCGGAAAAACAATGACATGGGCAGGACAAAGGGCGGACAAGGGTGAGAAAGGAAATACGGGCAAAAGAAGGGAGAAATACTGAGGGAACGCTGCAGGAATTCCGAACCGCGGTAAGCGTCTCTGAAGAAAAATCAGACGCGAAGCGTGGAACGAAAAAGGAGAGGGGCTTAAATACCCAGTGAGGTGTGAGTGATTGCAACTAGACTGCGAATTGTATTTCGAGGAATTTTGTTGGCAGCCATGTTGAAATCTAATAAGTGTTCTACAAGTAACTACCACAGACTATTTCAGCATTAACCCACGAATACCCTGCTGCACTGGAACCAAAGAAAATCTCTGAAGGGAAACCCAGTGATCATGACACTTATGGGGCTGTGCAGTTCTTGGGGGCTGAACTGTAGGCCATGGATGGGTGACACCTCATCCATGTTGTCCCCCTCACCCTGTTGTACTTCTTCGGCCTGCATGGCCGGGGCACTTCCATCACTTGATGCAGCCTCCTCAGCTGTGCAGGTGGGCTGCGAATCATCATCCCGGGCTAGGGTGGGTGCCTGCATGGGGATGGTGGCGTATGCGGGTGTGCCTGATGCAGCCGGTGCTTGTGTGCTGGAGCAGCTAGCATCATCCTCCTGGGCAGAAGTGCTGAGTTGGGCGCATGCAGGTGGCTGCTGCGTTGCATCCTGGCCGTCTCTGTCACTTGTCTCGACTGTGGGGATACAGAGGGCATGCTGTTAGTTGTGTGATGTTACTAGATGTGTCCATCACATGCATCCAACATGAAAATCCATTACCACTTGCATGTACACACTTGTGACTATTGATGCACTCAGGTGTGTGTGTGTCTGCTTCCAGTCAGGCACGCACTGTGTGCATTTCCTGGGTTCATGCTTTGGGGATGTGTTACTTGGCATTGGGCCAGTCAGTGGGTCTGTTGGGTCACTGCTGCCCTGTTGTGGGGGGGGGGGCATTGTGAGTGGGTCCATTGGGTCACTCCTGCCCTGTTGGGGGGGCATTGTGAGTGGGTCCATTGGGTCACTCCTGCCCTGTTGGGGGGGGGCATTGTGAGTGGGTCCATTGGGTCACTCCTGCCCTGTTGGGGGGGGGCATTGTGAGTGGGTCCATTGGGTCACTTCCATTCGCACTTATGGCTTTGTACTATGTGCACTTACCAGCATGTGCAGGTGGGCTCACTCCTGCCTCTGGCTATCCTATGCCGTGGATGCCTTCGAGGTGCATGACACTGCTGCAGCGCTCCTCCCACGGTTGCAACTTGAGAGGGGATTAAGGGCCTCCACCAGTGCCAGTGCTGTGTTGGCGGTGTGCAGTCATGAGGTTGCGCACCCGGAGCCTGAGGTCATCCCACCTCTTATGGCAGTCCTTCACAGAGCGTGTGGTCACACCGACCACTGTGCACTTGCGTGCTGCCTCCGTCCACACCTCCTTGCGCCGTTGCTGAGTTGCGCGCAGCTGATCTGCACTAAAGAGCATTTCCGCATGCTCAACAATGTGGTCCACCAGAACTGTGGGTTCAGCCTCACTAAAGCGCGGCTTTCGCTGTCTGCGTGCTGGTATACTGGATGCCATTCGATGAGTTGTCGGTCTCAGGGAGGTAATCTGACCTGCGGTGTCTAAGGATGGCAGTGGATTGTGCTTTATATAATGGCTGCCTCTCTATTTCCGTTTTTTTCCCACGTCATGCTGTTTGCGGTTCCAGTGTTGGTGTTTCCGGTTCCGGAGTTTCCGTGTCGGCAGGGGCGGACACGGGTTTAGCACCGTTTTCTGTGGCGTAAGGTCCATGTGCGTGGGTGTTTACATGACGGCGGTGACTCCGTTTCCGCCTCAGTGTGTTGCGCGTGACCCAAATGCCGTGATCGGCCCTTCTTTCTGCAACCTTACCGTCGCGGAAGTGGAGTAACCGTCGTCACGGAATCACCGGATTCCGGCACGGCCGACTCGTAATGAGGCCCACTGACTATCACAGCCCGTACCACTTTGCATCGTAAGGTATGTCAAAAGGCTACTCTGCACTTGCTTTATGTTTTAACTGTGCCTACCGCATTTACTCGATTAGCAAATATCTTTTGCCCATTAGCAACAGTGCCGACTCGTCTACCTATGCTTCGCCCTCAGTAACATCAGCAGTTGTTTTCTCATTCGTGTGTGTAATCTGATATCCCTAACCTAGGACCAGGTGCCTTGTGTTATGCCTTTCATTACAACCACCTCAATACGTATTACACTCTATTAGCTTGCTATAATTCACGCTGCACACTGCCTCATACCATCTACTGTTAGTACTCCCTTGTACTGCATTCAGCCCACTTGTGCCGTGAATATTGCATCAGCCCATTTGTGCCCTGAATATTGAATACTGCATTCAGCCCACTTGTGCCCTGAATATTGCATCTTGCTCACTTGTGCCTTGAATATTACATTAGCCCATTTGTGCCCAGAATATTGCATCTTGCCACTATGCCCAAATATTGCATTCCGCCCTCTCTCGGCTGTGTACATCCCACGGACCAATGTAACCGACTACACCTCACCGGCCACCTCTCATGTCTACACTTCAATACACTTTTCTCACATCACCTTCACCACTCCCACTCATTGCAATAATACTCACACTAGTCACACTTCTGCACATGGACCCAACAACATCAACTACGTCCTACACACACACACCTCTCCCCACTCGCTCTATACAAGCTCACCAGGCCAGCGAACACCACCACTATGAGCAACTCCTCCACCCTTCCAGGCTCCCTAACACACATTACAATCAGGAAATCAAGGCTCATAGCACATACTGAGCCCTTGCCTCACAGAAATCAAGGCTCATAGCACATACTGAGCCCTTGCCTCACCTTAGCCTCCCTAACTCGATGGAAATGAGAAATCTCAAGCTAGGTTCTTGCACCAAAACTACTTACACACCCTACATTACACCTCGGCCAAACACAATCCTTGCAAGCTAGCACCAGCACGCCAGACCACACCTCAGCGCCTCTGCACACAACCCTCCAACGCCACAGGACCCCCCAACAGTCGTATCCGCCCTACCGCATTCTCAGTAACCCCCACTCTGTGCCCCACTAGCCCCCCCCTTACTCTTCCCTCCCCAGAAAGACTAGGCCCACCAATGCCCTTAAATGCACCCTTATCAATGCTCAATCTCTCCCAGCTCACGCCCTCGATATCAACGACCTCATCACCACTCTTTACCTAGACCTACTTGCCGTTACGGAAACTTGCCTCAATGAGGCCTCCGGTTCAGCTATCACGCTCGCTCTCCCACAGGGCTACTCCATCCTCCGCCAGGACAGAAAGCTCACTAAAGGTGGAGGTGTTTCACTCATATCCAGGGATGAGCTCCCCGTCAGACTATGCAACCACATCTGGGAAGGTGACACCAACCTCCTCTCAGCCAAACTACCTCATCCGCGAACTGCTCTATAAATATACATGTCATATACAGGCCTCCCAGCACAGCCCGACCCCTCCACCCCGACTTTCAAGGGCATATCTTCCATGTCCTAAGCAATAATCTAAAAAACTCCACCAAAAGCATCTTACTCTGCGACCTCAATCTCGGTCTCACTGACCCCCAAGGACAAAGCAGCTTCAGCCCTTGCTAGGGAACTCAAAGACTTTGGTTTCACACAAAAAGTAATTCACTCTACCCAATCTAAATGCCGCACCCTTGACTGGGTGGCAGACCATAACTGCTCCTCCATTATAACCTCCAATCTGGCATACCCCTGGACGGACAACAACTGCATCCAATTCTCCATCCCACTAAGCCCACCACCAAACCACTCTCCTATGACCCCCCCCCCCCGAGCTATGGTCAGAAGCTCCAAAAAAACTCACAGCAAAAAACCTTTGCCCCTTCCTAGATGTCAAGGAACTGAAACCCCCTTTTGCTAATGACCCCAACACCCTTGCTGACATCTACGCTCTTACTCTCACTAGAGCCATTAACGCCATAGCTCTGATTGAAGCTAAAAAAGAGAAAATAATTCATGAACACAAACTCATGGTTTACGGATGACTTACTAGTCCTCCGCTCAAACAAACGCACTGCCCTAACCAACTGGCAGTCCAACCCCTGTGACTCAACCAATAAAGAAACTCAACGCAATATAAAAAAGCTATTTTCCATGCCAAATCTAATGCCATCAACCTCTGGATCTCTAAAGCCAACTCCAAGTCCAAGGAGCTGTTCTCCATCTTTAAAGATCTCACCACCCCGCCCACCAGCCCCGATGAAATCATTAAAGATTAAGCTTGGTGCACGAGTATACAGGCTGCACTTCTAAACAAAATCTCTCCTCTCCAAGATAAAATACAAGCACAACGCAACGCGTTACCCAAACCCGATTCTCCTACCACCCCCACCACCCCATGCAGAAGACTCTCCCCCTCTCTTTTCCTTCAGAGACGTCTCCGAAACTGAAGTTACAGCTCTCTTCAAACACCTCAAACCATCCACATGCAAAGGAGACATTTGTCCACCCAACATCATCAAAGATGGCGTCGACTCCCTGGCCCCCCTCATCAATGCATTCATTAATGATTCTTTCACCTCAGGTATCGTCCAGTCTAAAAGAAGCCTTGGTCCACCCCCTTCTTAAAAAGCCCTCCCTTGATCCCTCTTCCCCCAACAACTACCGCCCTATTACCACCGTCCCATTCCTGGCTCAAGGTCCTAGATACAGCTGCCAACAATCAGATCCAGCACTTCGTTGAAACCAACACCATCCTAGGCAAAAGCCAATCAGGATTCCGCAAAGGCCATGGCACCGAAACTGCCCTCCTGCCTCTCTATCGCCCGAACCCCAATCAGTGCCAAGTTAGATTACTGTAACGTTCTCCTTGCAGGCACCTCAGCAAAAAAAACAAATAACTAAGATAATAGAGAAAGGTAAACCAGCCCTTTTACTGCTTTTGGACTTATCTGACACATTTGACCTTGTGGATCACAAAATACTTACTTCCCACCTTGCCAATGCAGCCCACTTTTCTAAACAGGACTCCTCATGGATAACCTCCTTCCTAGAAGGTAGAGCCACGAAAGTCTTCTCAGATTCGGCTAACGATGCTTCCACCACCATCCACTGCGGTGTTCCCCAGGGTTCGTGCACTGTGCCAACCCTTTACAACCTGTTTACCAAGCCCCTTTTTGACAAACTGGACTACCTCAGCATATCTTACACCAACTATGCCGATGATACTCCAGTTCTCCTTCCCCTTACCTGGTTCATATGACCATGACTCTGCAGCCCTTCTCCAAATATATTCCACCATCCAAGCCTGGATGGCAGCCAATGGACTATGCCTCAATGGAGACAAAACAGAGATCATTCTCATAGAGCCCAAAGAAATACTGAACAAACTGAACCAAATATACAGCAACTTCATCATGGACAACACCACCATCCCTGTCTCTTCCTCAGTGAAGACCCTTGGGATCTATCTTGACTCCACCTTGTCCATGAACAGACAGGTCACTGCCATTGCCTCCGCCTCTGCCCACACCACCAAATTAAATGGACGCCATCAAACCATTCCTCTCCAAACAAAACTGCCTCTCTATCGCCCGAACCCCAATCAGTGCCAAGTTAGATTACTGTAACATTCTCCTTGCAGGCACCTCAGCAAAAAAAACAAAACCAGCTCCAAACTGTCCAGAATATCACGCTCAGAGCAGCACTCAATATCCCCAAAAGAGATCACATCACACAAGCCAGACGAGATGCCTTTCTGCCCCCTCCTACCTTTCCGAAACCATCAGGAGATACACCTCTGCACACCCCAGAAGAACGCACCACGCCAACCAACTGCGCATCCCGCCCTTCAATAGGGCTAAAGCAGGGGGTTTAGGCTTTCCTCACCTAGCTCCCAAACTCTGAACGCCCTGTTCAACGCCCTTCGAGCTGAAACTTCCCTCACTACTTTTTTGCAAAGGCCTCAAAACCTCACTATTCAACTGACACTCCCCCTGTTGCCTGCCGAACTCTGCACCCCCTATGTATTGACTATAACTACGTATGTACAACCAAACAGACCGTCTTGTAATTAAGCTTGCTTTTGCTTGTCTCTGTAAACAGTTATGCTCCCTGTACCCAGATTTGTATGCTGTAACAGCGCCACGATGCCTCAGGGCTGCTTTGCGCTATATAAATGTTAATGAATAAGTATTTATTTATATACATACAGAAAGAATAATGCTCTTTTGATCACAAAAGAATATACAATACAGTTGATGGGAAGCAGTGAGCTTCTTACAATGGGGAGAGTTGGAGGACATTCTGACCAGGTTGTGGAGGGGAGTAAATGGAACAGTCATCAGGGACGAAACGTAAGTGGACATACTTAGATTAAGGTCAAACAACATTTGACATTTTTAGGTGTAGGTAGGCGGTACGGCCATCTGTGCTCGGGATGTGACCATGATGGGTGAAGTGCTAGAGTGAAGGCGGAGGAAGTGAGGGATAGAGTCAGGTTAGAGGCAAGGGAAATAGGTTAGCTAGCAGGAAGATGAGAGGTAGGTTAAGAGGGTAACTCTGAGGCGAGGAGGTAGGCTTTTAGTTTCAATCCGCGTGGACTGTTTCTCTGATGTCCGGGGGAAGAGAATTCCATGCAAGACGAGAGAGAGTGAAAGCGGGAGGAAACACAGGGATGGCGAGGAGCCACAAGTATAGTCGAGGAGGCCAAGTGGAGAATATGAGAAGGCTTGTAGGGTCAGATAAAGGCAGAAAGATACAGTCGTACCTTACCGTGGATAGATTTGTGAACCAGGTGAAGAAATTTAAATTTAGTCTGGTTTTGCATTCTCAGCCATCTCAGCCATTGAGCCTGGTGAAGGTAAGAGGAAGTAGATTTGAAGAGAGGCAGTTCAAAGAGTCCTGGTAGTTAAGTTAGTGCTTTTGTCGAGAGGACAGAAAGCATAGTTGGGGCGACCAAAGAGAATACTGGCACAGTAGTCTAGTTTAGAGAAGACAAGAGTGGTTAAGCAATGCTTGGCGGTGTTGTAATGAAGGAGGTGCCCGATTTTGATATTTTAGGAGATTGAGGGGAGCTGCTGTTCAGGTTTTGGAGATGAAAGTAGAGATGGTGTGAGAAGGGTCAGAGATTACACTGAGGTTTCTAGCTGAAGAAGCGCAAAGGAGAGTGTCAGGTGGGAACTGGATAGGCAGAGGAAGAGTTGAGAGAGAGCCTTGCAGCTCCGACTGACGTTTCACCAGAGTCTGGTCTTTTCCTGCACAGTAGGAGGGTTCATGTTGTGAATTAACTCACAGACTCTAGGATGAGTTAAAGTGGGTTTAACGATTAAGGGCCACAGAGGCGGTAACAAGCTGGATGTATATCCTCGTCAACCACCAACCGTCTCAATGATGCCACAGGTTCCAGAGCCTCCATGCAAGGAAGCTCTGGAACACAAATACGTAACATCCCCCCCAACAAAATAACAGACAGAGGAATAATGGAGGGAAAGAGGGGAAGAGTGGGAGGAAAGGCAGGGAACCTTGTAACCAGGAAAAACAAATAAAAAATATAATCTTTGCTCCGACGAGGAACTACTCTTCTTGCTCCGCTGGATGAACCTTAATCACTGTTGCATGCCATAGCAGTGTTCCCATTTGATGCCGGCGCAAAGATGTCACCACCTGAACCACTTCCCGGCCACCTTCCATGGGCATTTGGAGCAGTTGAATCAGTACTCTATAGGGACTCATCTGATATGTTCTTTGAAGCAGAGACAAGCTAGTCAGTTGACCATTTGGTGCCACTCTCAAGTTGAACATCTTTTACTTGCAGAGGTAGATGGTATTTTGACAACCCTTTTAACACCCTTTGTGGGTTATTGACATACACCCAGTTGCCCTCCTGAAAAGGTGAGCTGTGGGTACCTTTCATTTTGTCACAATACTCCTGGTATTTACATTGATTTTCTTAGACCCTCAAGGATACATTCGACGTCTATACTTTTGGTATGGTTTCTCTCTGCCCAAAATGGATTTAATCTATTGCACAATGCTCTTCCTTTCATTACAAATGGTTCAACACAAGTGGAGGAATGAGCAGTCATCCTGTAAGCATTGAGTGTCTCTTTCAATGTTTCCTTCCATGGCAAAGCATTTGCCACTGCTAGTTATATAGTATTTCTGATTACACCATTCATACATTCAACTAGACCATTCTCCATCGGGTGGTCAAGTGAGGTAAGTCTGTGGTTGATGCACCTGTTGTTCAGAAATCATTTTATCAGAGAGAAACTGAATGCCATTATCTGTCACTATTTCCTCTAGATCTCCTTCTCTATTAAACACTTCCTCCAGAAACTTGATAACTCTGTTTTCAGTAACTACACCGCAAGGATAGAGGAGTGCCGCCTGAACCCCACAGGGGTGCTGGTGAGGTCCGCAGGCACATATTGTGGAGTAGAAGGTTGTGCCATGGCTCATTAGACATCCCTTTCGGCGGTGGTGACACAGAGGAAGCCCCAGCCTCCCTCGCAGAGGAATCCAGGACATGGGGGGCACAACCGTGCCCTGGCAGTCAAGAGGTGAGGAGTGGCCCCATGGAGCGGCACTGGCCCAGTACTAAGGGTCTCCAAATGACGCCTGCACCATTTACAGTTACACACCGCAGGGGTCCTGAAGTGAGACCTACGGTTGCGGGACCTAGTGGGAGCCGGAGCGGTCTGTGTTTCCCTGTGTCATGATTCCTCCCACACGCACACCACTGGCCCGGGATTGTGTGGTCTCCAAAGCGCTCCCCCGCCCCCGTCTCGCTCATCCCTTTCTCCCTCTCCTCTCCGGGACTCACGTGGATACTCACATGCCTTGCGCGCGCGGCCGCGCCTGGTCCGTAACAGGACTGCTCTCAGGTTACGGCTGTTTCTTCACTGGCAGTTACCTTGGCGCCTGGGATCACGAAGGACTAGCATCGGGCTTCCGCGTTGCGGGACTAAGGTTGCGTGACGCGCTTGACCGATCACTTGACCCAGCCGCGCATCACGTGACCAGAAGCGCTCATCACGTGACCAGAAGCGCTCATCATGTGACCAGAAGCGCGAGTACTTAAACACAGGAAACCCATGTACTTGTTGCTTCACAGCTGTGCTCTGCATCCTGTTTGGCGTTACGTACTTCGGATCATTGACTACTCACAGAATCCACCTGGCCTGCTCTAATGGACTCTTCTTGGATTTCCCCTTGGATTTGTTACTTGGTGATTATTGGCTTTCGACCACGGACTGTTTGGACTGCCTCACGGGTTCTCCCTCTGGCACTTCGACTCTTTGGACTTCTTGTCTCTCAGCTCCACAGTTTACTCCTGCTAACAGGGGGATAAGCCGACTACTTCTCCTTTTGGGGTCATTCAGTCCACGTGGGTCCCGGACCTCGCCATTAGGTTCATCATCTCTACCTTGACCTCTTTAGGTAAGACCTTTACGTTTTTCCTAACACTGTGCTTTATTGCTTATTGCTTGGTACTTAATCCGCATTTTCTTGCAGCAGCTTGGGGTCCCAGAGGTTCGCGGTCCCGGATTTGAACATCTCTGCCTGTGGCCTCAATGGCTGCACAGAGAGTGACTTTGGGTTCTCTCTGTGCGGCATTTGGGGACGGAGGCCTCCTCTGCCTACACGACACTCAAGTCACAACAGACTGTGAAGCCTATTGTCGTGTAGGCAATGGAGGGGAACGCTGAAGATCCCATGACTGCTGTAGTCCAAGCCATCACAGTGCTGTGAGCCGACATGGCAGCAGCCAACACGGCTATCCATCAACGCCTTGACAACATACAGAGTCTCAGACACCCTTTGCCCCCAGATGCGGAGTTCGGAGATACACCCCCTGTCCCTCAACCCGTTCCGCCACCAGTTCCCTCACCTCAGAATCCCATTCCCGTGGTGTTACCCACCCCGTTCCCGCTGGCAGCTCCTGAGAGATACTATGGGGATCCCAAGAAATTCAGGACCTTCCTAAACCAATGCAAACTGCACTTTCTGTGCCGACCTCAGGCTTTCCCAGATTCCACCACAAAAGCAGCGTTCACCCTTTCCCATCTGGCTGGTGTGGCTGCTGCATGGGCCAACCCCTTGTTGGAGAATGACAACCCGGCCCTATATGACTTCGATCTCCTTGTCACTGAAATGTCCAGGGTCTTTGATACTAGACACAAAGCCCAGTCCCGGGACCTGGAACTCCTGGACTTGAGTCAGGGTAGGGGTTTCCTCATTGAATTGATAACCCATTTTAACTAGCTCTCCGCTGAAGCCTCCTGGCCCGAGAGTCCCTTCGTTACCCACTGCATTCCAGGATCTGGTTGATCTGTCTCTTCAGGTGGACGCACGTAGGTCCGAAAGAAGAGCGGAAGCGGGTTTCGCTCAGTCCACCACTCCTCACACAACAGTTCCTTCCCCTGACTCCTCACAAGAACCCATGCAGATCGGAGGGAACGTAGGAGGGTGGATAACGCCTGCTACTATTGTGGCACACTAGGTCACTTTGTTAAGGAATGTCCGCGACGCCCCAAACTCAAGCCACAGGGTTTTCGGACAGCTCGATCATAGTACCGGGGACGGGATCAAGCTATATCACTCACACCCCGGACTCAACACCCGCTTTCGGGCGGATCCGCCCCATCCATGTACAAGCCACTCTACAGCCCACAGCATCTGTCACGCATCCTGTTACCCTGATTATCGATTCGGGGGACACGGGTAACTGCAACGACATTTCCTTGGCCCATTCCCTGAATCTGCCCCTCGTGACCAAGACTAGGCCCGAACCAGTACATGCTGTAGATGGCTCTTCTTTGATTTCAGGCCCGGTAAAACAACAAACAGCCCCTTTGCTATTGACGATTCAATCCAAACACAGGGAGACCATAAGTTTTGATCTCATCACCATGACACAGTTCGGACTCATACTGGAAATCCCTTGGCTTCAGGAACATAACCCCCTCATTAATTGGAAATTGGGTTTGGTTCACTTTGAGTGGGACATATGCCAACATTTCTGTCTTCCCACAGACACTGTCAGCGATAACCCTGCTCAGGCTATAGCTCAGTTAACGGTGCTTGACCCGCAGGAAACATTATCGGATCACGTAGTCGGACTAGTAGCGACAGACGTTCCCCAAGTCTACCAGGATTATGCGACTGTGCTTGATCGTGGCTCCTCCGAAAAACTTCCACCTCATCGTCCATACGATTGCCCCATCGATCTGCTCCCTGACGCTGTGGTTCCCTCAGGGCAGATCTATTCCCTCTTACCATCCGAGGAATCGGCTCTCCAGGAGTACATTCGGAAGGCCTTGAGCCAAGGGCACATACGGCCATCCACCTCACCTGCAGCGAGCCCTATATTTTTTGAACTCAAGAAAGAAGGCGATCTGCGCCCATGCGTAGACTATAGACGCCTGAATGCGGTCACGAGGAAAGACCGGTACCCTATTCCCCTCATCACGCCCTTGCTTGACCGACTCACACACGCTACTATCTTCACCAAATTAGACCTCCGCAGAGCCTACAACCTGGTCCGCGTCCGTTCCGGGGACGAATGGAAAACCGCTTTCTGTACCCGGTACGGCTTATACGAGTATACAGTCATGCCCTTTGGGCTGTGCAACGCCCCGGCGACCTTCCAGAGGTTTATGAATGACATCTTGAGTGATATCCTAGATGTCTACGTTGTGGTTTACCTCGATGACATCCTGATTTTTTCTCAATCTCTGGAAGAGCACGTACGCCATGTTCGTAAGGTGTTGTCACGGTTGCAAAATCACTTGTTATATGCCAAGCCGGAGAAGTGTCTGTTCCACTTTGATAATGTTGACTTCCTCGGGTTCTGTATCACTCCCGGAGGGTTGTCCATGAACCATTCCAAGGTAAAAGCGGTTTTGGACTGGCCTGTTCCTGCAAACCTGAAAGCTCTTCAGTCCTTTTTGGGCTTCGCGAATTTCTACAGGAGGTTCATCTCTGGTTTCTCTTCTATCGTGTCCCCCTCACCACATTAACCAGCCCTAACGTCCCCTTTCTTTGGTCTGATACACATCAGAAGGCCTTTGATGCATTAAAGACTGCTTTCATTACAGCCCCTGTTCTCCAGCATCCCGACCCAGAACTCCCTTTTATTGTAGAGGGTGACGCCTCCTCCTTTGCTCTTGGTGCTGTCTTGTCCCAAGCATGTCAGTCCACGGGTCGCCTGCACCCGGTTGCATTCCATTCCCGAAAATTTATTACCCCCGAGTCCCACCACACAGTGACTGAGAAGGAGCTGTTAGCGGTGATGGACGCGTTCTGCGTTTGGCGACACCACCTTTTGGGCGGCAAGCATCGAGTCACAGTATTCTCAGATCACCAAAACCTGCAGGATTTGGCGTCCCTAAAATGTCTTAAGCGTCGACAGGTGAGGTGGCATCTTTTCTTCGCGGCATTCGACTTCCAGATCCGACATCGGGCTGGTTCTGCACATGGCAAAGCCGATGCATTGTCACGCTCTCCCGGGGGGGGGGTTTCTCTGCCAGAATTCCCTGACACGTTGTTGGACAACACCAAGGTAATTTGTCTATGTACCCCCTCAGTGCCCTTAGTGGACGCGGTACACAATTGGGTTTCCTTGCACCCCGACCAGTTATCAGAGTGGGATCCGGTATTCCATGATGGTCTCCCGTATGTGTTGAACCGCCTGTTCTTGCCCACTTCCGATACGTGCAATATGGCCCTGGAATGGTTGCACGATGCCCCTGTGAACGGTCATCCTGGCCAACGCCGGACGTTATCTCTCCTAAAACGCTGGGGTTGCTGGCCGGGCATGAAGAGGGACGCGGATTGCTACGTCAACACCTGCACCGTATGTACACAATGCAAAACCCGTAGGGGACGCCCATTGGGCCTACTTCTCCCTTTACCCGTGCCTCCGAGACCGTGGCATACATTAACCATGGATTTTGTTACAGAACTTCCCCGGGTGCAGGGTTATGATACTATTTGGGTGGTGGTGGAGTCCTTCTCAAAGATGGCCTGTTTCATCCCCTGTAAGGGTATACCCTCCGCTTCCGTCCTGGCCACCTTGTTCTTTGATTCCATCTTTTGTCTATTTGGGTTGCCCTCTGTCCTTATTTCTGACCGGGGTTCTCAATTCACTTCTCGCTTCTCGTGCTCTGACCAGGTTAATGGGAATAGATGTCCGGTTCTCTTCGGCCTACCACCCGGAGACGGATGGTCAGACCGAAAGGACAAATCAGACCATGGAGCAGTATTTGCGCTGTCTGATCCTGCAGCAGCAGCGCTCTTGGTTGCGTGCCCTTCGACACGCTGAATTTGCCTACAACAATGAGGTTCATGCATCCACTGGGTTCTCTCCCTTCTATGTCCTCTATGGCCAGCATCCCTGTACATTGCCGATTCCTGACCTTGCAGCCTCCACCAATCCGGCCGCTAGTGCCTGTCTTAGGGATCTGTCATCTATCCACGCCCAGACCATGTTGCATCTCCGTGAGGCCCAGTCTTCTATGAAGGTCCAGGCAGACAAGAAGCGTCTGTTAGCCCCTAGTTTCACGGTGGGTTCCCGGGTGTGGCTTTCTACCCGTCACTTGAGGTTAGTGGGTTGCAGGAAGCTTTTGCCCCGTTTTGTGGGTCCTTATGTGGTGTCCCGGGTAATCAATCCTGTCACGTACCGTCTTGTTCTCCCGGGGTCGTGGAGGATCCACCCTGTGTTTCATGTCTCCCTTCTCAAGCAATGTCCGGCCCCTTCCTGCTTGCGCGCCTCTGCTGCCCCGGTGTCCCTGGCGTCCCCTGATGTGTACGAGGTGTCCTCCATCCTGGGCTCCCGGTTCTACAGGGGGCGCTTGCAGTATCTGGTGGATTGGGTTGGTTATGGCCCCGAGGAGCGCTCTTGGGTCCCCACTATCGATGTCAACGCTCCCCGGTTGGTGGCTCATTTTCACCGGGATCACCCTTCCTGCCCACGGAGTCGTGGGCCTTTGGGGGGGGCTCTGTCACGATTCCTCCCACATGGACACCACTGGCCCGGGATCATGTGGTCTCCAAAGCGCTCCCCCGCCCCCCATCTCGCTCATCCCTTTCTCCCTCTCCTCTCCGGGACTCACGTGGATACTCACATGCCTTGCGCGCACGGCCGCGCCTGGTCCGTAACAGGACTGCTCTCAGGCTACGGCTGTTTCTTCACTGACAGTTACCTTGGCGCCTGGGATCACGAAGGACTAGCATCGGGCTTCCGCGTCGCGGGACTGCAAGGTTGCGTGACGCGCTTGCCCGATCTCGTGACCCAGCCGCTCATCACGTGACCAGAAGCGCGAGTACTTAAACACAGGAAACACAGGTACTCGTTGCTTCACAGCTGTGCTCTGCATCCTGTTTGGCATTACGTACTTCGGATCATTGACTACTCACGGAATAGACCTGGCCTGCTCTACTGGACTCTTCTTGGATTTCCCCTTGGATTTGTTACTTGGTGATTATTGGCTTTCGACCACGGACTGTTTGGACTGCCTCACGGATTCTCCCTCTGGCACTTCGACTCTTTGGACTTCTTGTCTCTCAGCTCCACAGTTTACTCCTGCTAACAGGCGGATAAGCCGACTACTACTCCTTTTGGGGTAATTCAGTCCACGTGGGTCCCGGACCTCCCCATTAGGTTCATCATCTCTACCTTGACCTCCTTAGGTAAGACCTTTACGTTTTTCCTAACACTGTGCTTTATTGCTTATTGCTTGGTACTTAATCCGCATTTTCTTGCAGCAGCTTGGGGTCCCAGAGTTTCGCGGTCCCGGATTTGAACATCTCCGCCTGTGGCCTCAACGGCTGCACAGAGAGTGACTTTGGGTTCTCTCTGTGCAGCATTTGGGGACGGAGGCCTCTTCTGCCTACACGACACTCAAGTCACAACACCCTGCTGGCCGGCTTCTCATCTTCACATTGCTTCGTTAATGTCGATCACACAGACACCATCCTGGTTCAGTGTCCACAAACCAGCCTCCTTCTCTGACCGAATCCTTCCTTCTCCCCCTACTACTTGCTCTCCCTATACCATACCTCAGAAAACCTTAAAAGGTGGAGACCTCCTCCATCTGGTGACTCCTGCTCAGCCAACAACCACTATGCTGACATCTGCCTCCTTCTTTAAGACATTGACCTTGACATTCTCGCTCTTGCAAACACATGGTTCAATGCCAGCTCAGTCATTACTTTTGACTCCCTCCACCCTGATGGCTTCAATATCAACTCCAAGCCTCAATCTCACTGCACCGCACTGGCGGGGGGGGGGTTGCCTTAATCTTCCCCGAGTGGGTTCCTACCTCCATCTTAGCCACCCAGCTCTCCTCTTCCTTTGAGAGCCTGGTTTGCAAGTTGGTCATCTCTCCCATCTGCACCCTGGTCATTGCTATCATTTACCAGCCATCCTGGCACCACCACACTGTTCCTCTCTGAATGGGCCGATTTCTGTTCTTCCTTACTTTCATCCACCTCCAACATCCTCCTGGGTAATTTCAACATCCAACTGCACTCCCCTGGCTCAGCATCCACTATTTTCATTGACCTCTACACCTATGTTTCCGTCTACTTTCTCTCTTCTGGGCCAACCCACTCAGACACACTCTGGACACCCTCATACACTCTGACCTCTCTCTCCCTCCCTCTAGTCACCCCACTCTCCTGGTCAGAACATTCTCACCTCTCCTTCCACCTGGGTCCCTTTGGCCTGCTGACCGCCCCCCACCCTCATAAACCCCGCCAACCTCGTTCACTAATACCAGTCCAATGAAACGAGTGTCAGCTGCTGCGTTCGCTTCCACCTTCATCCCCCCTCTCATTCCTTCCTCTGACTCTACCTCAGACTCTGCTCTCAGCAACCTCACCCAGTCACGAGGATCCTCCTGAAACCTGCCCACAAGCGTAACACCTGGGACAACACCAAATTTGCGGCCCTGAAACGAAAGTGCAGGACGGCGGAGCAGAAGTGGCATATCTCAGGCTTCTCCTCTGACAAACTGGCCTTCCTCCTGCTCCAAAGGCAATACAGACTCTCCATCCGTACCAAGAAAAGAGCCCACATACAGGCTTGGGATTCCTCTGCATCCAACAACACGGCTGAACTCTTAAAGATCTGCAGGGAACTAGCCAACCCTTCAGCAGTCAATGCACTAACCACACATTTTGCCTCCAAAACCCAGGACAACCTGAACACCCTTGTTACCCACCTTGCGAACCCACCCCACACCCTCATGCCTCCCATGGCCGCACACCCTCCTCATTCTGTTGTCTGCTCCATGAAGGTCTCTTCTAAACAGGTTTCCCCTTGCTCATCCAAGACCATCAAGGATCACATTGGGTCTCTTGCCCCCGCACTGACCGATTTCTGCAATCCCTCTTTTGTCACTGGATCTTTCCTCTCCTCCCATAAGCAATGATTTGTGCGCCCACTCCTGAAAAAGGCTTCAGCAGACCTTACCTGCCCTGCCCTATTTCCATCACCCCCTTCCCGGGGAAGCTGGCCTTGCCCCAACTGAACTCACACACCAAACTTGTTGGTGGTCTCCACGACCATTAATCTGGATTCCGAGCATCGAGAGGCATTGAAACTGCTGTTCTGAACACCCGTGAAGAACTGCTTGCATCTCTGCACTCCAACTCCCCAGCTGTCCTCCTCCTTCTAGATCTCTCCTCAGCCTTTGATACAGTCAACCATTCCATCCTCTTACAAAGGCTCAGTGATACCCTTCTTATCTCGGAACGGGCACTGGACTGGCTGACATCCTTCCTATCTGACCGCTCTTCCCAAGGCAGATGGGGGTGGGGAGCAGGTACAAGTGGATCTAGGTCACCTGGCCTAAGCCCAGCTTACCTGGCGCATTCCAGGTTGCCGCTCTTTTTCCCCCACTTAGCAAACCCTGCCCACCTGGGGCCTTCCAGTTTGCCGCTTTTTTCCCTACTTAAGGAGCCCTCCAGCCTCTTTTCCTTTGCAGATGGCGAGCAGGTGCAAGTGGATCTAGGCCACCTGGCCTAAGCACCACCCACCTTCTTAGCCCTGCCTCTTCCTTCCTGCTCTCAACTCTTAGATCCAGAGCGTCTTTCGCCCGGGTGTCCGAAGTGAAGGGCAGACAAAGAAAAGGGCAATTCCTGTTTGGACCACGAGGACCCAGGGCCCGGCCTTTTGTACAGAGAGCAGGTAAGCATGCACCAAAATGTGTTTACTCCCTCTGTCCCCACAGGCCATCCCTACCACTTCTGGTCCCCCTTGATGTTCCCTTATGCCCCCCTCCCTTCTCGTACATAGGTGTTGCTGCCCCCCTCCTTTCTCGCACACAGGTGTTGCCCGTT
Organism: Ambystoma mexicanum; assembly: GCF_040938575.1. NCBI lineage: Eukaryota > Metazoa > Chordata > Amphibia > Caudata > Ambystomatidae > Ambystoma > Ambystoma mexicanum. Next base: position 412,167,884 of record NC_090929.1, read on the forward strand.
TTGCTTGATTCTTCTACCCTGCTCCCCCTGCCCCCTATTTCTGCAGGTGTCTGCCCCGATACATTCTGGTTTTACCATCACCGTCTTGTGGCCAAGGCTGGATTTAACTTTGATGGACTTCATTGATTCACAATGCGTCACCCTTTCTCAACTCTCATGCTTGACTTCCTTTCCATCTTGTACTCATGGTGGCCCTGAATCATACTGTTCCCATCTTCATCTTGTATCCTGGCTTGCAACATTATGTGTTACTATGGACTTCTGCAATTGTATTTGCTCTTCCCTCTTGCTTCTCCACTCTTTTTGACTGCTTCCTCTCCCTTCCTTCCTTTCCCTATCTCCTCCCCTTACTTTCTTCTATGCACTTACTCTTATCAGAATTGTCCCTGGACCTAGTGTGATAGCAACCTCGTCTGTCTCCTACCGCCTCCCCTTACTTGTTTCCCCCTACCCCCTCCAGCACTGCTTGGAATGTCGTCAGGCATAGTACGATAGTCGCTTGTTTTGTTCCTCCCCTCCCTTTCTGCACCCCTCTCCTTCACCTTTTGTTTTTCTCTGGCTCTACCAGAAATGTTGTCAGGCCTAGTACGGTAGTCACCTGTTTCCATTTCCTTCCCAGTCTCCTCCTCCCTTCCTTATCTAGGTCTTAGCTCTTGCACTATCTGAAATGTCGTCAGGCCGAGTACGAGTTAATTTGTCATCCTTACTGTTCATGGCCTGTAAGAATGTCGTATTTTCCCTTGTTCCCTCCCTTGCCTTGAAGCACTTTGAAACACATTGTGCATAGGCGCTATATAAATAGACTATCATATCATATCCTGGGCACCTTCTGCTCTCCTACTTCCTTCACCACCTGTGGTGTCCCCCAGGCTCTATACTCTCCCTCTTGGCTCTTTAACATCTACTTAGCTCTGCTTGCACGCCTAATCTCCTCCAACTTCCAGTGTTACGCAGATCTTCTTCAAACTTCCTGCTGATCCTCTTGCACCCTCCATCATCCCTGACTGCCTATCTGCAACCAGTCCTGGTGCACCTAAAACGATCTCTGCCTCAACGCCTGTAAAACTGAGATCCTTCCCATAGGGACCACTGCTCCCTCCTTCCCTTCACTCTGGCCATCCTCCTTGGGCTCTAACCCAGCTCCTTCTTCTGAAGCCACAAACCTTGATGTCATCTTTGACTCCTTTCTCCCTTTCCTCCCTCACACTCTGGACATTGCCAAGAAGTCCCACTTTCAGCTCTTCCTTCTCAAAAGGCATTCTGCCTTTTCTCACTTTCCCCAGAGGCTCAATGTTACCCGAGCCCTAGTTCTCTCCAGGCTTGACTACTGCAATAGCCTCCCCCTGAACTCACCTTCTTCCACTCTGTGACCCCTCCAGCTAATCCAGAATAGGGCAGCAAGATGTATCCTTGCCTTTAAACCCAGGGACTGCATCTCTCCTGCCCTAAAAAGTCTTCACTGGCTCCCGGTTGCTTCACAAATTAAATTCAAATCCTTCTGCATCATCCACAAGGCTCTTTGGGCCCGGGGACCACACTACCTTCAACTTTATCTTACTAAATACGCTCCCTCTAGACCACTATGTTTCTCTGGCACCAACTCTTTGTGTGTAAAGAGCTTTGCTAAATAGAGGCTAGGTGGTCAATCGCTTTCCTCAGCTGACCCCCTCCTTTGAAACAGCCTCCCCCGGACTCTGCTCCTTGAGCAGGACTTTCCTAAATTCTGGAAGCTCCTCAAAACTTTCCTCTTTACCTTCTCCCTCCTTTGCTAATTCCACAGTTGCTGTGATTGGTGTCCGGGACCCTTATGCATCCTCAGAGCCCCTGACCTCCCACACCCAATTTGGGCCTGCACCTGTCTACCCTCTGCTCGGGAAGTTTGCACTTGCTTCGAACGTGGCTCCTGGCCATGTAGCACTCAACAACCCTAGCACTTCATCTGTGGCTCACCTTTGAGCTAGGACTCCCCACCACTTATCCCCCCTCCACCCTCTTCCTTGCTGCACTTACACGTTCTGAATACTCAAGGCATAGTAGGTTCATCCTTTTATCCTTTTCCCCCCACTGTTCTTATGAAATAATGGGTTTTGTTTTGAAGTTTGTGCTCCTCCTCTCTCCACCTCTCTTGAATCATGTGTTCCAGCCACAACCTCTTCATCTCCTTTCACTTCCTCTTCCCATTCTTCTTTGGAGATGGCTGGTTGAACTACTGCTATAATGCATGCCTCAACAACGTCTTCTTGCTTTTCTTTATCTGCATCATTCCATGGCAGTCCTGATAAACAGTCTGCCACAACATTCTTGTGGCCAGGAACATATGTCACTTTGTTATTGTACTGCATTATATCTACCAACCACTTGCTGATTCTTGGCGAAACAGAGAGGGACTTCAATGAAGATAATGTGGACGAGAGGTTTGTGATCAGTCTTAATTGTCACTGGCAAACCTCATAATAATGTCTTAAAATGTCAAGTGCCCAAAGAATTCCTAGAGCCTCTTGTTCAATTGTAAAGTAATTCCTTTCCGCTTTGTTCAATACACGCGGGGCAACACGCTAGGACTACATAGTTTCCTTCTTGGATCTGTTTACGTATGCACCCCAAACCAATGCCACTTCCATCAACGGTCAATATGTCGGTAGCAGATGGGGAGAACATTTTAAGTGTGGGAGCTTCTCTCACTCTTTCTTTAATGTCAGTGAATTTGCCTTGGCATTGCTCAGACCATTCAAACAATGTGTTCCTCTTCATGAGGGCTCTCATATTTTCCGTATTGTTGGCAAAATTATGGACCCTCTTTTCGAATAGTATCCTGCCATACGCAGGAACGAGCGCAGTTGGTCTTTCTTCATCAGTGGAGGTATTTTTGATTTTGTTTCCATTTGGCCTTGGGTTTTATCCCATCTTGAGTAATGACATGTCTTAGATACGTCACTTCTGTTACTTTAATCTTGCACTGTTCTAACTTGAGAGCAAGTCCTCTGTCACAAATAGTTTGTAGCACTCCCAACAACCTTGCATCGTGCTCTTCCTCTGTCATAGCCGTGATAAATGTATCATCTTGGAAGTAGTAAACTCCCTCCAGGCCCAAAACAACAGTTGCATCAGTCTGTGGAAGACATCAGCCGCTGATGTTAAGCCCAACAGCATGTGCCTAAATCGGAATGCCCCTAAAAGGTGTCACAAAGGAGGTGTTGCATTTAGACTCCTCTTGTAAAATCTGATAGGCCGACGATAGGTTGAGGGTCGTGAATATCTTGGTTGGTTTCATCGTCAGCAACATCTCATTAATGTTGGGAAGTGGGTGCCTGTCAATCCTTATGCTGGAGTTAAGATCTCACACATTGTGATGCGGTTGTCTGGTTTCCTAACAATTACAATGGGGGCCAATCATTCAGAGGATTCAATCGGTTCAATGATTTGTTCATTGTACAATCTTCTAAGCTGCTCTTGTAAAGCATATTTTGTGCCATCTCGCATATTGCATACTAAAATAAATGTGTGTTCATTGATGCTCAAGATGTGTTGAGCCTCTCCTGGATGTTCTCTTCATGCGTAAAGTAGATTGTTCCTCCTACCCTACAATGGAGGATCTGTGTTTTGCTTTCATATAACTTGCATCTATCCCTGCATTTCTGGTAAATCCACTTGTAACCAAGAATGCAGATGGGGCTTTTGCCATAGCCAACAGATCTAATATGTGTAGGTCTTAGTTATTTCACATCTTCATCTAGATGTTGGTATATATTACATGGCCTGCGGTAGTGGCCGTGTAGTTATGGTTAAATTGCTCAACTCATAGGAAGAGCACTTTTTGGGCGACTTATAACTTCGCTCCCCTGGATTAATCCTCACCAAACTTTGCAAAAAAATGATATGGCCCCCTCTGAATCCAAGTTTGGTGAGGTTTCGTCAAGGGAAGGAAAAGTTATAGGGGGGGTCCCAATTTCTTTTTTTTTCTCCATAGACTGAATGGAAAAAAAAACAGCCCAAAACGCTGGACGGATTTTCACCAAATTTGCGGCAGGAGCGGTGGCTTGGTTCCGAAAGCTTTCTTTTGTAAATGTAATGGAAATCCATCCAGTAGGTCTTTTTAAAACAACCAAAAAGTAGGTCCCAAAAAATGTGCGATATCTTGGTTCGGTCCGAATTTCCCTGTTCGGTCCGCGGACAGGCATCCGATTGGCTTAGAGGGTGACATGATGTCTGCAGACATCCGACGTGTCCACCGATTGGATGGTGAAAAGCGTGAAGTGCTTCAGATTTTCTGAAAAGTCTGCCATGTTGGATTTGTTGACATCGCAGTAAAAACATTTAAAAAAACACAACATTACACTTGTCAAACTTATCAAACAATCTCTGGGGAGGTGATGGGTGATGTGGATGGGATGGGAGGAGATAAGGTCAGCAAACGGTCCGGATATTCGCCAACAGTCCAGTGAAGTTCAGGCACACTTAAGATGTTCGGGAGCAGTTCTTGGTTGGCTTATACCTTTGGCACCACTCAACGAAACTGCATGAAATTATATTCTAGACCTGGTACTGAAAGGCTTTGCAAAGTTTGGTGGGATTCTGTAAAGTGGGGGTGAAATAGAGGGTGTCCCAAAATAATGTAAAGGCTTATAAATGTGGTGCCATTTGACGAATCTGCACAAAAGTTTGCAAAACGATTTTAAATCTAGATTGTTTTTGTAAAGTTTGGTGGGATTTTCTCAAGAGGGGGCTAAATTAGAGGGGGTCTCAACATATTTAGATGGCTTATAAAATTGTTGCGGTTTGACGAATGTGGACAAATGTTTTCAGACAGATTATAGACCCAAGCTTGAATGTTTGTGTATAGTCTGATTGGATTTTGTCAAGTTGGGGGCTAAATTATATGACTATTATATGTATATGCATTTTCACACACACACAAAAAAAAAAAAAAACATGGGCGGATTTCTAGCAAACTCGTGTAAGGAGCATTGGCAAGGACATGAAAGCATGCTTTTGCAAACGTGCCTATGTTTTATTTTTTGACAAGTGTCATAATGCAGGTACAAAAAAATAGTGATATACTTTTGGTGACTGAGGTATAGCCTTGGCCATGGGCAGTGGCCAGATTGTCCGGGTCATGGTATAAGGTCATAACCCGGACAATCCGTGGAGTTTCCAAATTTTTACAAATAATGTGCCCCAAACTTTTTCACCGATGTGGCCCAGGTTTTAACAAATAATTTCGATCCCTCTGCTGCGGCGCGGTGAGCGAGGCGAGCGCCTGCTGTTACCTCCCCTTTCTCCGCTCCCTCACTCACCTCGCAACACGTTTTCCTCCTGCAGCTTAATTTGCGGTGACCGACAGCCGGCAGACTTCCCGTTTGCCGGGCAGGTCCCTCGCAACCTCTGAGGCAACTTCTCCTTCACTCTCCGAAAAGCTTTACCAATGGCTTCCTCGATCCCTGTGGCGGCCCGCAGGTACTTGCACCGGGTTCCGGATGAGTCTTCATGATCAGCTCGTCACAAGCAGGCCTCAACTCAGCGTGGCGCCGAAATACTCTGCTGCAAACAAAACGTGAATGGTCCTCCATCCACGAACATCGTACGGCATCCTTCTGCTGCAGTGTGCCGAGGGCCCAAACCAGGCAGCTTATAAGCCCCCTGGCCCACCCCGTTTGGTCGGCTTCCAGCCCCTCAGGATTCCCGGCCTTGCCTGCAACTCCTCCCCCTTACCCAGGGGGGATGGAGGAGAGGACGCTGCCCCGTTATTTGGGGCAAGCCATCCTTTATAATATTAGAAATGTGTTACATATTTCTACGTTTATAAAAGATGGCTTGAAAAGTATGAAAACCGTAGTAAGGTACACCCATAAATACATAAATACTTACATTTATATATTTGTTTGAATGCCATTCTATGGTCTGTGTACTTCAAGATGGCTTGAAAAGTACACAAACCTTAGTAATGTACGCACACAAGTAAATAGCATTTATTGATTTGTGTGCCTACCTTATGGTTTGCATACTTTTCAAGCCATTTTTTTCTTAAACATTCTATGTTTCTAAAAGATGGCTTGAAAAGTACACAATTCAATCCATCTTTTTATAAAGCTGTGACGACGACAAAGTCAGAGGCGTCTTTGTCCATCGGCAAAGCTTTGTAAAAGATGGCGTGAAAAGTATTTCAAGCCATCTTTCAAAAACACAGAAATATGGCACTGAGTCCCGAGGTTCGCCGAGGGTTAAAGACGCCTCAGTGACCTGGGGTGGGGAAACAAAAGGACACTAACTTCCTCTTGTGAACCCTCGCACGAGGCGTCACAAGAGGAAGTTACAGTGACTGACAGAAGTGCCAGCCAGCCACAGCTGCGGCTGGCTGGCACATCAGCTTGACTTGACTCGAAAATGGTAGGCTCATATCCCATTGAGGCTGCAGCCGTGGTGGGATCATTTATCCTGCTGTGGTGTGGTGGGACGGGGGTCCTCGGCTCAGCCCCACTTTTTCGAGACTGCCAAGGCCTGGCCCCGGCTCACTTAAAGCACTGGCCAACGGTGTAAATCCCTTTATCCTGGAAACTTTCAATACTAATACCAGTGTTTAAAAAGGGAAGCCCCGGACCTTGCCATCTAACTATTGTTTATTGTCCATCCTGGACATTACCAGCAAGTTATTTGCATCCCTGTTGCTGAAGGTCCCTGCAGGAGTGGGCAGAGTCAAATAAACTACTGAGAATGTTTCATACGGGTTTTACAAGTGGTTCCGTTATAACACATAACCTGCTTTTGGTGGATTCACTGATTAGGAACGCACTAGTTCAGGGCTCGCCTCCTCTCTACGTTTTATACGTGGACCTGAAGGTGGCATTCTATGGTTGACCGCGGAAAGCTATGGCAGAAGCTGAATGTAACTGTCAGTGGCTGATTGTAAGTGTGCAGATGGGAGGTGAAGGCGCCAGCACCGACCTGGTTCACACAAATGGTGGAGTTAGGCTGGGCTTTGTGCTGGCGCCTCTACACATACATACATATAGCATCGCCCCAACTGTCTGGAGAAGGTAAATTGAAGACCCCCTACCCCCCGCCCAAGTTAAATGGTGAGCATGTTCGCTGGCTGTCCTACGTAGAGGATATTGCTCTTTTTTTCCATACATACGTGGGTCTGCATAGGGCGGTCAGAGACTTGTGCTAATATATTGAGGACCTGAACTTGGCACCGAATGCTGATAAAACCAAGTTTATGTGCTATGGGTGGGGCTGTAGGCAAATACCTCGGATTACTAATCAGGGAATGATAAACGTGGTATTTGAGGGTGCAATTTGGAAAAGGGAAGGTATCTGGATACAAGGGTGGAAAAAAATATTAAATAAATCGCAAGGCAAACAGACAGCTCTGATTAATAGATTCAAGCTAAGAAGAGTTGGATATAGGTATGCTGGTATTATCTTGCTATACAAGCAAAGCTTTTGCCCAGCGGTTTTATACGACCTGGAATCACTGTGCATGAATGAACTGAAATGGCTAAAATCAATGAAGGGTACAATTCGGAGAAGTCTTTTGAATCTCTCTTGAGCAGTCTCCATTGAACTGATTCGCCTAGAGTTTGGTTTATTATCAGTCTCCACTATGGTACGTAAAAAATGAGATATCCTTTATATTAAAGCGATGAAGGACCCAAAGTGCCTCTATTGAAAGAAATGAGCCAGGTTATGCAGAGGGTTCTAGCGAGAACGGATAATACACCTGGGCAAAATTAACAGTTGACTTGTTTTCTCAGATAAATAGGACCCCCGACTTTTCCTAACTGAAAAAATGTGTGTAAAATAACTGATGGTATTGGTTTTCCAACTACACTCCTATCGAATCCCATGCATTATTTAGTGACCTACACATTCTGGACTAATCAAGGTTATCTTTTGAAATGCCCTCCCAGTATGGTTCACAGATTTCATCTGCTTCTTAGAAGGGACCTTCTCCCTACCCTTGCTACACTGGGACCAAGGCTCTTGATTCCCAGGAATTAACGACTCTGCCGATTATGTTGTAGACCAAATGTGATAGAGACAGAAAAGCATATTTTAACTTCTTTTGTAAGCTTAAAACGCATTATGCAAGATTGCCTTCTGGAGTTATTGCTTGAATTCGGGTAATATTTCGCTTGCGATGGCACGTGTGGCAACTAAGTGTATAGACGAACCTATGAAATGAATAAAGTGTATTATGTTGAGACTAAGAGCTAAAGGAAGTAGAAACTACACTAGTTATTGCATTGTGTATTGTAAACAGGCACGTGAATTGGTTCGAAGAACTAAAAACACATTCAATTAAAAAAAAAACTAAAAAACTAAAAAATAACTTTAAAAAACGAAATGCGGGAGAGCTGCTTACGACTCCAGGCATGGCTATCCTGTGTGAGCTGTACACGCCAAAACCAGTCTCCCAGGGCCTGTGACACTGCAATGTGAGCAGAGGGTTTCTAACTGTATATTGTAGCAGTGGATAGTCACGCTACCCGAATCTCACCCTCCATCACTATCCTCTCACCCACAATGCAACCAACTGCAGATGTGTTGGATTCGAATGGCCTTGGGGAGGGGTTATAAGGGAGCCCCCGGGCTCGGTCTCTCCCAGTGATGCCCTCACTGCGCTCTGCCGATTCTCTGGTGGGGCTGGAATACAACAGAAAATCCCAAAGAACAGGCAGGGATACTGACTGGAAATTACTCTCCAACCGCTCCTTTAAGCAATATGGATATTGGCCTCTGAACTTTAAAAGCAACCTGTGGTCCGTGAAAAACTTTACGACGAGACCACCCTAAGGCTGGACTACTGAACCCATCTAGCTTTATTTAATTCTTGGCCCTATCAAAAAGGGCGTTCTTTTTGCAATTGAACTTTGATGTCTTTAATGTTTGTATGTACATTATTTTAAATACAGCAAGTAGTCAACTACTTAGGGCCCTCACACTTCTCTGAAGGTCGAATAAAATTAGAGGGGCTCACGCCCCCAAAAAATAGCTCCTCACAGAAGCACGTCACAAGGGGAGTGACAGAGGGAGAGCAGCACCAGGAAGGGGGGCTATGCAAGGCCTCATGGCCCCTTGGTGCGCCCTCTTGGTCCTGCTCCCCTCCCAGCTCAGAGGAAAGAAGTCTATCACACTGTTCGAGGAAGGAGTTTGTTCGAGGAGGTGGGAGCAGGGCCATCGCTGGAGGTAAATATCGAGCAAATGTAGTTCTGTTGGGAAATGGGCGGGAGGTGTTGGCTGGTGATGTTGGGTTAGTTTGGTGTTGCTGGGCAACCGCTGGGGGCGGGCAATGTGTTGATGTCCTGACAGTGGAGTGAGGGGTTGCTTTTGGTTTGCTGTCTGGGGCGCGCATAACTTGTGGTACAATTCTGTAGCGGTTAACATTTACGTACGGTTTGGTGCATTGTAGGTGAAAGCGCGTTGCTCAGAACCAATGTGCTGTGTCCAAAAAATAGAGGTTTGTTTTGGTTTTTGTCTTGGTTGGTTGCCGTGCCACCAACACTGTGCGTGGCGGTTAAGCAGAGCTGTCCGACGCGCCAGATGTCATTACCATGGGCACATTAGGCCAAAGGTAGGCACGTCGGTTCTGCTGTTTGAAGTGCTGATCAAGGGTGGAATTATGGGGGAAGCAGATCATGGCATGGGTGCCGGAAACTGCTCAACACTCGTCTGTGGAGGCAGAACAGAAGGGGAAGGCTTAGCTTTTCTGCCCAAGTAAACTGTGGTCTCAGGTTTTGCATGGCGGCCATTGTGGAGGACGCACAATATGGGTGCATTTTACAGAAATGTTTTAAGTCCGGTAGAAACATTCTTGCATTCAAATTGAAACACTGGAACCCGCCAAAGCAGGCAGTAACTCCTGCAGGATTGTAGAAAGGTTAGGTTGGGTCTGTGTTTATAATTGTGTAAATTAGTACTTTGCCTGCAAGGCTTTCCGTGACAAGTGGCGTCCTGGGAATTTGCTAATTATATGTCCCTCGGCCACAGCCACGATGCAGGGTTATACGAGGGAGGGACATGAAGGAGGAATGTCTAATGAACACGGGATGGCCTGCAGGAGTGAAATCGAAGTGTTTGGTGGCGTGCTGGTCGGCCGCTGTGAGTGACATCAGGGCAGAAGTGGAATTAAGGGTGCCTGGATGAGGACATTGGCCACTTGCTACTGGCCAAAAGGGGTTAGAAAGAAAGTGTTCCACGTGTTAGTGTACATGTGCAAGGTGTTAACTGTCTACAGGTTTAGCCAAAGTGTTGCAACGTTGGTCAGTGGATTACTGGTGTTTTGGGGTGCAAATTATTCGGCAAGCTATTGTTGGCGCGCAGGTATCAGGTGGTCTGTGTTGGAATTAAGGTTTCGTTTACAGGTTTACAGGCTGATATACAAGAGTTAGACGGATTTAGCGCATGTCGACCTAGGTGTTTCTAAAGCACCTGCAATTTCGGGGGCTGCGCGTGGCAATTCGGAAATTGTTGGCTTTGTTTGGCAAGAAGCATACCTTGGTCCAGAGGGTTTTTACTCCACTGAGTTTACTGTGTTGAACAAGGTGTTTGAAAGCATGTGCCTTACTAGGGCCTTGGCAGTGTAATACAGTAATGCTGGCATGCAACGTGTAGGAGGGGAGCTTTTTGTTGTCGCAACAGTGGTTTGATGAGTCTTATATTAGGTCTTTGGGTAAGTACGGTATTCCGTTGGGGGTTCATGTGGTAGAGGTTTGGCTCATTGCGAAAGGCCTCTCCCGTGGGTTTTGGGTCGCTGGTGGGGGAGAGGGAAGGGCACCGTTTACCATTGGTAACAGTTAAGGGGTGATACGAAGTGCACTTGCAACCGGGTGATTGCTTTTGATTCGATCATGATTAACTCAGACCTAAGAATCTGGAACCGGCCAGTGAGCAAATATTGACTGCATCAACTTGTAACTAGACAAAGAGCATATCCACACAATGATGTCTTATTGAGACTACAGAGCATCTACTCGCGTTGACAAACGGGCTAACCCACAGATTGAACTACTACCAAACCATTCTGGTATAGAGCATAGCACACTTGCCTTGAAAACGATGTATGCTGAAAAGCGTGTCGGTTGACATCCTTCTTGGAATAAAGATATATTTAACTCATGAAATATTACCTGCATTGTTACTTTGAAGGATTTCAAGCTCTTATTGAATAACCTAGGTTTTAAGGGCACAAGCATGATACGCCTTCACACTTTCACTGCAATAGTCCAATTTGTAGGTGGTTATGGGTACACCTATTGTGTGACTGTGGCGACACAGTTGGCCCCTTTTAAAAGCACTCGAGAGAGGACAGCGCACACCACAAGGTCCTTTACCCATACACACTTTCTGGGGTTTGTAGTTTCCATTGGGGGTAGTGGTGCACCTTGCCAACCGGGGGTTTGAGGTAGGTAGGGTCTGGGGTCGGGTTGGTGGTAAAGTGGTTGCGATAGCAATTGGTAGTTGGTGTTCACTTCTGATGAACTAACTGATGATTTTAAGTGCAGGCAGGGCAATGGTTTAAAAGGTTGGAACCACCATTGTATATCTTGCAGGGCCCAGCACTCGAGGCGTTGGCAGATTACAAATTGCACGAAATGCTCATCTGTTTGTAGCTTAAGGTTGTTTCGTGCATTGCGGCTAGTTGTTTTGACAAGCATTGCTGAATAAATATTCTTTTGAATGCACAATTTACATCACACTTAATCAAAACATCCTCCCTTGGGCACTACTCAATCAATGTCACAAAAGAATGAATGGAGTTTTACAATTGGGGGCCACCTTCTCATTGGTGCCCGAGACAATTGTGTGCTGCAGCGGCTTCGTAGTACACATGGAAATGGTTTGAGGCGGGTCTTGCTGGTTTTGTCTTGGTTTTGCGGCAGGGACCAGAAATGAGCACTCCACCTCGAGAACGAATCTAAAAAGACTTGCAGGCGGGCAGAGCACAGGGGAAGGTTCTTGCTCGGGATGCCACACTCTACAGGGTATAGGTGGTCAAGTTGGTTTTCAAGTGGTGTCATATTGGCTTGGCGTTTTGCATGCCTTATCACTGTTTTGTGCTAGGTTGATGGGTCCCTGGGAGGGGCCTGCTAATAATGTTTGTGAAGTAAAATTGATTGGTCATGACCTATACTAATACACTTTGTCTTCTGTTTTTCAAGGTGGCAACGTTCACTGGGCAGTCAAAGGAAATTTACGAGGGGCTCACCTAGCCTCCGAGGCAGCTGTCCCCTGCAAAATAGTAATGGCATACGCTGGTAGCGGCGAGGGGAAAAATGGGCGTGCAAGACCATACATGTTCTTCCCATACTTCGAAGGGTGGAGGCAAACATTCTCCTTGTACAGCATACATAAATCTACACAAGCGAGGTTAATTAACTTCGAAGGAGCAATTTACGTGATTATGAACACTAAGGCAGCCGTACGAAAGGCACTGCATCGACTACTTCCAAAACAAGCAAATACAATACGAACAAAGGGCTGGCACAGAGGGGTTCCATTGTCTTAGTGGGTTTGGATTCAGTGGCCACACGGACGAATAACCTCAGGAAGGAACTCTAATTGCCTACATGGGGAGATTCCCTTGCTAACAGAAGGCGCGTTTAAACAGAATGCAGTAGCGGTCTTCTCCAGCTATGTTCCTCCTGTCTTGGGGTTTTTGGGAAGACAGGTACATTAAGCAATGGGGTATGAACAAGGCAAGGAGGAGGGGACAATAATAACTGGGATGCAACACAAGGGAAAGGGTTCACAAAAGGCTTGGAGGGAACTTAAGAAGGCCAGGGCTGCACTGGAGACACACCTCGCAGACAACTCAGTGCAACTCCTTCAGAGTAAACAAACGTACTACAAAAAGGGGGATAAGGCTAATTGGTTTCTGGTGGCCAAACTTAGAAAACAAAAAAGTCCTAAAACTACATTAGTCAGCTTAAACATCCCAGTGAGCGGGGGGTAAGGGGTTGTTGGGGTGGGGAGTTGGCGGGTGGGGGGAAATCGGAAAGAGGGGAGGTGGAAATGACCGAAATCATGCACGCATACTTTACGCATAACCTGGAGGGTGAAAACCTGGAGAGGGAGGCTCAGGAGACATTCTTGGGTAAAGTGGATCACCCATAGATTTCAGCGGTGGACAGGCAGGCGCTGGAGGCACCGATAACGGAAGAGGTGGGATGTGCCATAAGCGCTCTGAAAGGGAATACATTTCTGGGCGCGGAGGGGTTCGGAAATGCCTACTACAAGATGTTTAAAGCTATACTGGTGCGCCCCCTGACAAAACTCTTCAATCACATAAGGGATACGGGCCCTTTCACCACGGTGCTTCTGCGAAAACCGGGTAGGAACTCATTGGACTGCGCAATTTATAGCCCCATCTCCTTACATAACGGAGATGCAAAATTGTACACAACGATTTTGGCACAGAGGTTGGCTGGTGTTCTCCCGGCGATAATTCATCCGGACCATGCCGGGTTCGTAAAAGGACACCATACATACGACAATATCCGCAGAGCCATTAACATTATTGAATGGGGCTGGTAGTCCAGACAGCGCATGTCTGTGTTGGCCTTGGACGCAACCAGGGCTTTTGATAGCCTGGACTGGAATTTCTTACAACTGACTCTGGGAAAGTTTGGGTGTGGGCCAACATTGTCTCGCATAGTCTTGGCCAACTATGGTAAACCGACCACTAGCTTAATGGTTAACGGGCAGCTCACAGACAGTATCCCTATATGTAAAGGGACTCATCAGGGGTGTCCACTATCCCTGTTAATATTTGCCATGGCCATGGAGCCACTGGCACAGGCGATCTTAGTGGAACAAAGGGTTCAAGGGGTATCTACAGTAGCCAGTGGCACACAAAAAGTAGCCGTATATGCAGACGATGTTTTACTGTTCATTATCGCTAGGGACCCAGCTGTAGGAATAACTTTCCAACAATCATCCTTCTGTCATTTATGTGATATAACGATTAAGGTATAGACAGGAGGCGACCACCTTTCGACACCATTTGTTGTTACTTACTCCCAGATATGCCATGTTTTTCTGTTCCCATTTTAATGGATAGCTCTCCCCCCCCCACACTCCCATACCTTCTCTGGGTCTTCCGTGACATTAAGTGCCTAAGACTTAGCATAGTTAACGTGAAACCCTGAGACCCTCGCAAAACTATCCAACAACGCGGTGACCCAGGGGAGAGACTGGCCTTACATCCATACCCCGGTATATTTGGCTATGGACAGAAATCACTAGTATATGGAGAATGGTGGCGGTATTCGAAATGCGCACTTGAAACAACAATGCACATCTCATCCTCAAAAGAGACACACAGCTACCAAGGCAACCTTCCTAAGGAAACCTGTTATATTACAGGAGTAAAACCCAAAGAACCGAGGAGTCGATCCTGGATCTTCCCTCCAACAAGATCAAGTGGTGAAGACAGGTGAACAAGCTTTCGGAGTCATTTGTTGTTCGGTCTTGATGTACTACACTTCCCCTTGGGGCAGTAAGTGTACAAAAGAATGGGATACTAGCATCTATGGCTCATTTTTTCTCACAGATTCCAGCAAGGAATACATCTAATTGAGCCCAAAAACTGCTCACCACACAGCAGGAAGAAATAGGAATATCCTGCATAAGAATACAGGTAAAAAGTTACTTACCCCAGGATTTGTGAACAAACACCCCCACAGCTTAATAGCAGAAACTCGATTGTAGAAGCACTTTAAGACTGATGATAGTTCCAATTGTCTTTCTTGCCCTTTAGGATTTAGGGATTGATTCAATAAGCCCACTGCATACCCGAAAATATCCTCAAAGCCTGCAAAGATTTGAAGGTCGCAAGTAGAATACTACATGTATAAGGATTTGTCTTGAAGAAAGCGGCTACTAACTAATCCCGCTGAAGCCGGTTGACTTTTTTCTTAGTAGTACTGGATTGATAACCCAGACTCTGATACTCCACATACATAGATGAAAGGGCTCGTACAAAGAAACTATCAGAGCTACTTACCTCTAACTCACTGTGAGGTGAACAGTAAATGAGCATTTTAAATATTCCTTGACCATTGATCAGAGAACCTTTCTTTGTGATAAGACACACGAACTGGAGGCGGTAACATTAAATATTTACACCGACCCCCACCATGTGTGCACTTACTTTTAGAAATTAGGAAAGTAGTGAGAGAGGAACGGGTCAGGACCTCTACACCCCATTTGTAGGCGGCACACCTGCACTAACTAGTGCTGGCATCATCTATGTACGAGGTTCCTCACATATAGGGCTAACAAGATTATCACTAGGGACCCAGCTGTAGGAATAACTTTCCAACAATCATCCTTCTGTCATTTATGTGATATCTGGGAGTAAACCTGTCACCTACATATGAGAGGCTATATGGGGCCAATGTCCCGGGATTACTAAAAACTCTTAAACGGTGGGACATGCAGGAGTTGTCCTGGTTTGTACGCATTACGGCCACAAAGATGTCCCCGTTACCTAGATTCTTGTACGTGGTGGGTGCACTTCCAATACAGATCCCAAGCTCAGCGATTAAAAGCCTGCAGAGGGAAATTATGTCCTTTATTTGGAAAAGGAAGAGGCCAAGAGTCCCTAGAAAGGTCCTATGCCGCCCTCAGGCACTTGGGGGGCTGGGAGTACCAGACTTGCAGATACTTCTATGCGGCACAGGTGGCTCTGATGCTTCAGTGGGCTCCCTGGGAGAACCAGAACCGGTGGGCAACCCTGGAAAGAGGCAACGAACATACCCTTGGAGAGCTTGGGCTTCGTACCTCCAAAACACAGGGGGAGAGGGGGCACGCTGTTGGAGACTACAAAAGCTACCCTCTGGTATTGGGATAAAGCGTTACGGGGGAGGAAATAAAATTAGGAGGTCCACTTACACCAATGGGTCACAACCCAGATTTTACAACGGGAAGGCAACCCAATTTTTAGTTGCACTTGGGCGATTGGCAAAACCTGGCTTTGGGGGATTTCTATGTTGGAGGGAGCGCATTGACATTCGAAGACTGTAAAAACAAGTTCAGATTCTCGAGCGAGCGCTTCCGATACACCCATATTAGGCATTGGATCTCAAACACAAAAGTAAAGGAGGAGGCTAATAGAAGCCCAATAGGGCTGGAACTCACGGTAAAAGAGGGGGTACTTGAGAGGGGGGTGTCGAGGCTCTACTGATTGTTGGACGGGTCGGACCTGTAAGAAGTCTTACCATACATGTCGAAATGGGAGCAGAACTTTGGGGAACCCATCACTGGGGATACTTGGTGTCAAATTTGGCTACGGCCAATGAAAAGCTTTGAGTGCGTACCAATTAAAGAAGCAGCATATAAACTATGTTTGAGGTGGCACATGACGCCACAATGCATGCACTCATCAGCGTGGACTACCCCTCGACATGTTGGCGGGGATGTGGGTAGATTGGGGACTTGATTCACATGTGGTGGGTTTGTCCGGGTTGCAGAGATATATTGGAAAGACATTTTAAGCCACATCAAGGAAGTGACTAAGGCGCAGCTGCCTTTTGACCCAGCAGTGGTGTGGCTGGGAGCAACAGTGGAGGCAGTCTATGCTGCCGCAGGATGTAGTGCCGCCCTCATCACCCACAGTGCGGCCAGGATCAACTTGGCACAGGCATGGAAGAATAAACAAGGGCCGGTTGTAGCCATGTGGTGGGTGATGTTAAGGGGAGTGACTGCCCTGGAAAAGGTTATGGCACTGGCATATAAGTTCTTAGCCACCTGGTTGCCCTTCCATGAGTTCACGGTGGACAGGGAGCAAATGTATTTCAAGCCAAAAATAATTTGCAAGGTCTCTATTCTCCCAAAGTAAAACTAGCTCGGGTGGCAGGGATCAGCCTGATAAGTAGCCCAAAGAGTCACCTGTCCCACTCATAATAAAGGTCGCATCCTTGACTGGATAGCTGATCACAACTGTGGAGTAACCATTACAGACACTGTTCCCCAGATCTGGACGGACCACTTTCTTCTTCTATTTACAGTAGATACTAACTTAGCCACAGCCAAGCCCACACCTGCCCCTCCTATACCCACGAGGAACAAAAAGCTAATAACCACGGAAAAATTGTTGCCAATCATACTACCCCAACTAAACTCGCTCCCAGCTAACACGGAGCCTGATATGCTAGTTGATAAATTCAATGAAACTATGAACTCAGCCCTTGATCACATTGCACCGCTCAAATTACGGACTAGTAAACCGAAAAAACATCTCAACTCATGGTTCACCCCCCACCTAAAAAATCTCAGGTTAACCAAAAGAAAACTAGAATCCAAATGGAGACTTACTCCTACAGTTGAAAACAAACTAAACCTTGCAAAGATATCATCCCAATACAAAAAAGATATCCTACTAGCCAAACAGGAAACATACAATACCAGAATATCCCAATCTAAATCAAGTGTCAGAGAACTGTTCAGTATCTTGAAAGAGCTGGAAACACCCATCATTCCCCAAGAAA
The DNA here is from genome assembly GCF_040938575.1 of Ambystoma mexicanum. NCBI lineage: Eukaryota > Metazoa > Chordata > Amphibia > Caudata > Ambystomatidae > Ambystoma > Ambystoma mexicanum. The sequence continues at coordinate 412,185,373 of NC_090929.1, forward strand.
ACTGCACCAAGGACAAAAAATGGTGCTCAGACATTCAATCTGCCCTTATCAACAAAGTAGTCAACTTACAAACCAAAATCGCCCTAAAAAAAGCATCTCTCACACCTCAGGACGCCCTAACCCCAGCACCCCTACTCAAAGCTAAACAAATAACACGTTTCTGCTTCTCCAAGGTTTCTACCATTGAAGTCGAAAAAGTGATCCTGGGACTTAAACCGTCCAATTGTAAAGGTGACCAATGCCCTGCCCAATTAATTAAGGATGCTGCAAGAGAATTATTGCCATTCATAGCTAAACTCATCAACTCATCCTTCACTACCTGTCATGATCTCTGCTTCCAAAAGGTCAGGGTTTTCCCAACTCCCTTGGAAGCAGATCCATAACCCAGGTTCCGAGTGCCAACCAGTCCCAATTGGGACCTTTTGGACCCAGTCCTGGCGCCAGTGGCACCAGGCTCATAAATATGCCCAGTCCCAGCGCTGGAAGCGCCGGGCTCATAATGCTTGGGTGGACTTACCTGCAGCAGACCATGCTGCTTACTTGCCTGCCAGTTGAGCCTCTGATCCTCTTCTGTTTGGAACTACTTTTCCTGTTGGGTGGGGCAGGAGCCACTCCCTAGATTCAGAACACTGGAACTCTTCTGGAAAGCAGGAACTCTTTTCTTACCTAGGCGTGGCTGTGGAAGGAGACACCTAAGCACTACAGGAGGCTATTTAAACCACACCCGATGGATGAATCTTGCTTTGCGTTATTCTGCATCCTCTGCAGCAGAACGTTCATCGTGTCTTCTGCATCTGATCCTGGGCCTAAGGAAAAAGGCTTACCATCCTGAATCCAGTCTTCAGCAACACCTATAAAGACAAGAAAGAACAGGTTAGCATTACGGTCTTCAGTGACAGCTCTTCACTTACCTGGTCCATCGGCTGTCACCAACGCCTCGCGCTGCATTCCGGCATCTGAAAGACAAAGGCTTACCTACTCTTCGTGCGCTCCGGAGGTCTTCACACTGCATTCCGGCATCTGAAAGATAAAAGCTTACCAACTCTTCGCACGCTCCGGAGGCCTTCGGCGCTGCATCCCGCATCTGAAAGACAAAACAAGGTGCGTTTAAAGACATTGGGGAACGTTAATACTCACGTGCCATTACTCCTTTCCACATCTAATCCAGTGGGTATTCCGGCACCCTGCAGCCGCTCCGAACTTGTACCTGCAAAATAAAAAGACAGTTAGAGCGCATCGTGAAGCAGGCAACAAGCGCTTACTTACGTGCTTCCAGGCGCTTCTATTCATCACACGGGCTCCATCTTCAACTCACTTCAGCCCGTCATCCGCCATCGCCGGAACCCTGCAAAACAAGAAACATCATTACTAAAGACTTTAAAGACATTAGAATTACTCGAAACTTACCGTTCGTGCAGTAAACGACGGACAGCAGTCCTCTGAAGTCAAGAGGCCTGCTCCCCTTATCCAGTGAAGAAACTGGTTACAGCACCCTGCCCCGAGGCAGATGGAGAGCACGGCGTTCACTTACCTAAGGTGAGAGCGTTAACCTTTGGGGTTCTACAGGAGAAGAGAAAGGGAAGAAGAGAGAGACATTCAATAACCCAGTTCCTTAATCCCATATTTTCTATCTGCAGACATCTTACCCTTCAAGTCAGCCATACAGTGCACAGAGGTCCAGCCCAAAGAGCCAGCCGTGTGTTACACATCACCTTTGCAGATACGGTATACGCCCAGTCAAGACCGGCGCCTCTACGGGAATCAGGTGAGCGTTACAGAACGCAAAGACTACCACAAAACTCCCGTCCAGGCGCTATGGAAACCTCGGATACCGACCAGCTAGCCCAGTTACTTGGGGAACTAAGGGCAGAAGTGCATGCAGCCCGTCAGGAAACGAACGCTCTAAGAACGGAACTGATTATTTCCAAGGAGCGAACAGATGATCTCGCTAGACAATTGCTACAGTCACAAGCCGGACAGACCCCGTTACCCGCATCTGGGGGAAATCTTCCTTCTACATCCTCTATGAATCCAGTGCAGATCAACCTACCTGGGAATGTACCTCTGGCTCCGCCCGAACGATTTTCTGGTGACCCAAGGAGGTTTGCAGTATTTATCAATCAGTGCCGGTTGCATTTCTTATGCCGGCCAGCAGCCTTTCCAACTGATCAAGCTAAAGTAGCTTTCGTGCTCTCGTACCTTAGTGGCAATGCGGCAGACTGGTCGATCCCTCTAGTAAATCAAGATGATCCGGTCCTCCATGATTTTCAAGCTTTTCAGCTCAGTATGGAAAAACTGTTCGCAAGACATTCACAGGGGCAGGCCTTGGACAATGAGCTTCTTTCGTTGCGACAAGGTAATCAAGACCTTTTGGCTTATATTGCGTCTTTCAACAGACTGATAGTGGAAACTCAATGGCCTGAGGACAAAAGGATTACACTGTTTTATAGAGGTCTACGTGGAGAGCTCAAAGATGTGTTAGCCCAAGTAGTGAATCCCCCACAAGATTGTTCGGACTATATAGACTTAGTCGTTCAAATAGATCACAGACTGCAGAACAGGAAGGCCGATCGTTCCAAGTTTGATGCTCGAGTATTTTCTAAACCGCCAACTCCTTCCAAAGGAGTAGACCCTGGGGAACCCATGCAAATAGGGGGTCTGAAAGGTCCTCTAACACAAAAGGAGCGGGAAAGGAGAAAACAGTTGCAATTATGCCTCTATTGCGGAAACTCAGGGCACTTTCTTCGAGACTGTCCGGTGAAACCTGCCAAGAAGGCAGTAGGAGCTGCAGTTACCAAAGTTACAAACTCTGAGCAGGGAAACGACCTCGCCCGACAAGAATAGAGGTCCTCTTGCCGAGCGTGAAAACCAGTTCCGTGACCTCGCATTTCGTGATACCTATGGTCCTCATTAGCCCTGATAATCCGGATCGATTACATGCAATTGAAGCTTACGTCGACAGCGGTGCCATCGGCAATTATGTGGATCATGAAATGGTTTTGAGGATGAATCTAACTCTTTGTCCCAAGGCTGTAAAGGACGTCATTACTACGGTGGATGGTACGGAGATAGCCTCCGGGCCAGTAACGCATACCACTCAAGAGGTGACGCTAGTAAGTCAAGATGGACACCATGAGAAGATCGTGTTCGATGTGATCAAGGCCCCTCAGTTTCAGGTTATTCTAGGAATACCTTGGTTAGAGAAACACAATCCTCTGATCGATTGGCGAGCAAGAACGGTCCAGTTTCCAGAATGTGTCTCTACTTGTCACCCTCCACCTGGTGTTGCACTGGCAGCAATTTCTTCAGAGACTCCCCAGTTACCTCCCGAATACCTAGAATACCAAGATGTTTTCCGGAAGGATCAGGCTAACTCTCTACCTCCTCATAGGTCTTATGACTGCCAGATAGACCTGATACCTGGATCTACTCCTCCTTGTAGTAGAATTTATGCCCTCACCGAGCCTGAGAACCTTCACCTTCGACAATACCTGGATCAATACCTGGCAAATGGGTTTATTCGTCCTTCCAAGTCCCCTGCTTCTTCAGCTTTGTTCTTCGTTCCAAAAAAGGAAGGAGACCTTAGAACTTGTATAGATTATCGCTCCCTGAACCAGATCACCGTTAAGAATAGATATCCGTTACCTTCGATCCCTGAACTCCTGGACCAAGTCAGAAAAGCATGCATATATACAAAGCTGGATCTTAGAGGAGCTTACCACTTGGTACAAGTAAAAGAGGGCGATGAATGGAAGACGGCCTTCCGCACCAAGTATGGACTATTTGAATATCAGGTCATGCCCTTCGGACTTTGCAATGCCCCGGCCGCCTTTCAATATTTTATGAACGATGTCCTCAGAGAGCTCATAGATGTGTGTGTTGTTGTTTACATTGACGACATCCTCGTTTATTCTTCATCGGAATCTGAACATCGGAAACACGTGAAAATGGTCCTCGAGAGATTGCGTCAACACAAACTTTTCGCTAAGTTGGAAAAATGTGTTTTCAACGTGACTGAAGTTGAATTCTTGGGATTCATATTATCACCTGGCGGAGTGCGTATGGATTCAAAGAAGGTCGATGCAGTTCTCAAATGGCCATCACCATCCTCCGTAAAAGGTGTGCAAAGCAGGTTAGGCTTCGCTAACTTTTACCGCAGGTTTATCCCCGAATTCTCTCGAATAGTCCAGCCCATCACTGCCTTGTTAAAGAAAAACAAACGTTTTGAATGGTCTACCGAGGCGGAACAAGCTTTCCAGGATTTGAAGACTAAATTTATCTCTGCACCAATCTTAAAACACCCTCGCCCCAAACTCCCCTACATCGTGGAAACTGATGCTTCAAGCCTTGCCATGGGGGCAGTTCTATCACAAAAGGACCCTGTAACCAATCAGTTGCATCCCGTGGCATTTTGGTCCCGCAAATTCTCGCCTCCTGAAATCAATTACACGATTACTGACAAGGAACTTCTGGCCATCAAGTCTGCCTTTAAGGTTTGGCGGCATTATCTGCTGGGGGCCCGACACACCGTTACTGTGATTACGGATCACCGAAACCTGCAATATTTGAAAACCGCAAAAGCCCAATCCTCTAGACAACTCCGTTGGGCATTATTCTTTGCCGAGTTTGACTTCATAATTACCTATCGACCTGGTACAAAGAACGGTAAAGCTGATGCCCTTTCTCGGATGGGAGTGGAAGAACACTTGATCAACCCTAAACCTGTACCAATCATTCCCGAACAAAGAATTCTGGGTGTAATCGCCACAGAATCCATAGAGGAAGTTAAGGATAAGGCCAGGCAACTTGTAACTCCAGCAGACATACAGAATTGGCATCTGCAGGGAAAGGACTTTGCAGTAAAGGACAACTTATTGTATTTCCAAGAACGATTATACCTACCCAGCACAGATTTACAGAAAAAAGTAATCTCTTGTTATCACGATTCTTTAATGGAAGGACATCCCGGTATGGCCAAGACCTCAGAAAAGATCAAGCGCTACTTCTGGTGGCCGTCTTGGAAAAAAGATATCAGAGACTTTATAATGTCCTGTGGAGTATGCGCCCAAAACAAGAGTCAAAAGGAAAGACCAGCAGGCCTCTTACGCCCTATTGACATCCCACCTCGCCCTTGGCATACGCTTTCTATGGACTTCATCACCGATCTACCTCCATGCTCCGGATACAATACGATTCTAGTAATCGTGGACTTATTCTCCAAGATGGCGCATTTCATTCCGCTCAAAGGCTTGCCAACAGCAGCAACTCTGGCCCGAGAATTTCTCGAAAACATCGTCCGACTGCACGGTTTTCCTTCGGTTCTAATTTCGGATCGAGGTAGTCAATTTATTTCTCATTTTTGGCGAAGTTGCTGTCGGTCGGCTCAAATTGATGTGAGACTATCGACCAGTCACCACCCTCAGACCGACGGACAAACCGAGAGGACCAATCAAACTCTGGAACAGTATTTACGCTGCAAGCTGCAACAAACTGAAAAAACTTGGAAAGACATCCTTTGGATAGCCGAATATGCCTACAATAACTCTGTCCATTCGGGAACTGGGAAAACCCCGTTTTTTCTTTTGTACGGCAGTCACCCTCGAACCTCGGAGTTGGATCCCCTCCAAGATCTTGAAACACCAGCAGTAGACTACCTGCATTCTACAATCACCCAAGCCTTTAAGGAAGCTGTTTCTCACCTTCAAAGGGCTAAAGAACAATACAAGAAAGGAGCAGATCAACATCGGAAGGAAGCCCCTCAATATCAAGTAGGGGATCAAGTCTGGTTATCCACCAAATATCTACCTCTAAAAGGGCCACGCACATTCAACCCAAGATACCTTGGTCCCTATTCCATCACTACCATAGTAAACCCAGTAGCGGTCAAGTTGGACTTGCCCCCGCACATGAAGATACATCCGGTCTTCCACGTCTCTCTATTAAAACCCGTGCAACCTCAAACCAGACTAACTAAATCTCCTAAACCTATCCTAGTTGATGGAGAACTCGAGTTTGAAGTCAAAAGCATTCTGGACTCCAAGATCTCCAAATCTAAACTATTTTACCTAATTGACTGGAAGTGCTACGGCCCCCAAGAGAGATCCTGGGAACCTGCTGAATATGTCCACGCTCCTCGCCTAATCAAAAGATTTCACCGAACATTTCCTGACAAGCCAAAACCCCCGGAGAAGCCCGGTTTGGGAGGGGCCTTGAGGGGGGGTACTGTCATGATCTCTGCTTCCAAAAGGTCAGGGTTTTCCCAACTCCTTTGGAAGCAGATCCATAACCCAGGTTCCGAGTGCCAACCAGTCCCAATTGGGACCTTTTGGACCCAGTCCTGGCGCCAGTGGCACCAGGCTCATAAATATGCCCAGTCCCAGCGCTGGAAGCGCCGGGCTCATAATGCTTGGGTGGACTTACCTGCAGCAGACCATGCTGCTTACTTGCCTGCCAGTTGAGCCTCTGATCCTCTTCTGTTTGGAACTACTTTTCCTGTTGGGTGGGGCAGGAGCCACTCCCTAGATTCAGAACACTGGAACTCTTCTGGAAAGCAGGAACTCTTTTCTTACCTAGGCGTGGCTGTGGAAGGAGACACCTAGGCACTACAGGAGGCTATTTAAACCACACCCGATGGATGAATCTTGCTTTGCGTTATTCTGCATCCTCTGCAGCAGAACGTTCATCGTGTCTTCTGCATCTGATCCTGGGCCTAAGGAAAAAGGCTTACCATCCTGAATCCAGTCTTCAGCAACACCTATAAAGACAAGAAAGAACAGGTTAGCATTACGGTCTTCAGTGACAGCTCTTCACTTACCTGGTCCATCGGCTGTCACCAACGCCTCGCGCTGCATTCCGGCATCTGAAAGACAAAACAAGGTGCGTTTAAAGACATTGGGGAACTTTAATACTCACGTGCCATTACTCCTTTCCACATCTAATCCAGTGGGTATTCCGGCACCCTGCAGCCGCTCCGAACTTGTACCTGCAAAATAAAAAGACAGTTAGAGCGCATCGTGAAGCAGGCAACAAGCGCTTACTTACGTGCTTCCAGGCGCTTCTATTCATCACACGGGCTCCATCTTCAACTCACTTCAGCCCGTCATCCGCCATCGCCGGAACCCTGCAAAACAAGAAACATCATTACTAAAGACTTTAAAGACATTAGAATTACTCGAAACTTACCGTTCGTGCAGTATACGACGGACAGCAGTCCTCTGAAGTCAAGAGGCCTGCTCCCCTTATCCAGTGAAGAAACTGGATACAGCACCCTGCCCCGAGGCAGATGGAGAGCACGGCGTTCACTTACCTAAGGTGAGAGCGTTAACCTTTGGGGTTCTACAGGAGAAGAGAAAGGGAAGAAGAGAGAGACATTCAATAACCCAGTTCCTTAATCCCATATTTTCTATCTGCAGACATCTTACCCTTCAAGTCAGCCATACAGTGCACAGAGGTCCAGCCCAAAGAGCCAGCCGTGTGTTACACATCACCTTTGCAGATACGGTATACGCCCAGTCAAGACCGGCGCCTCTACGGGAATCAGGTGAGCGTTACACTACCGGCATTGTACCGAAAAATCTTAAAGAGTCGTGGGTCTTGCCACTCCTAAAGAAGCAAACCCTCGACCCTGCCATTCCTACCAATTTTAGGCCTATCACGACTGTGCCCTTTCTTCTAAAAAGTTTAGACAAAGTGGCATACATGCAAATACAAAATTTCCTTGAATCCAACCACCTGCTCGGAACCCGCCAATCTGGATTCCGTCCCCAGCATGGTACAGAGACTGCCCTTATCGATCTCAAGGCCCAAATAGATCAATGTAGGGACAATGGCCAAGCAGCCTTACTCCTCTTGCTAGACCTCTCAGCAGCGTTCGATTTAGTCGACCATACAGTCTTATGCAGCCACTTAGACTCTGCTGCTCACTTCTCTAAAGAGGCCATATTATGGATCAAATCCTTCCTGAATAACCGTACCATGAGAGTCTTCTCTCCATCAGCCTCAGCTGACCCGATCCCTATAACGTGCGGTCTACCCCAGGGATCTTGTGTATCACCTACCCTCTATAACATTTTCACAAAGCCGCTCTTTGACGAAATGGATCATCTGGGTATCGCCTACACCAACTATGCAGACGATACCCAGATCCTCCTTCCGCTTTCAGGAGATTACGTCGTGGATCTGGCTTTAGTGAATAAAATTTACAGCATCGTTCAGGCATGGATGGCCACACACGGCTTATGCCTGAACGACGACAAAACTGAGCTCATAATCCTAGGCACCCCGACATACATAACTAAACTCAACACTGACTATGCCAGCTTCATTATCGATGGGAACAATATCAAAGTAGCAAAGGAAGTCAAGACCCTAGGCTTTTACCTTGACGCCACCTTAAACTTTGGCAAACAAGTCAACTCCCTAGCCTCTTCCACAGCATATACTTGCAAACTCATTAGAGCCAGCAAGCAATTCCTCTCTACAGACAGCTGCATCACGCTTGCCAGAGCCCTTATTCTGTCCAAACTGGACTACTGTAATGGTCTTTACATTGGGGCTAACAAACAGACTATCCAAAAAATCCAAGTCCTACAGAATAATGCCTTGAGAGCTGCGCTTAAGATCAACAGGAAAGAGCATATCTCCTCTATAAGAAGAGAATATAAATGGCTATCCACTCAGGACAAAATCCAACTTAAAACTGCCTCCCTTACTCACAAGTGCCTCAATAACATGGCACCACCCTACCTCATGGACAGGCTACACTTAAGAACTTCACTTAGACCAACAAGAATGGTCAATGCAAATTGCCTCTATGTCCCTCGCTTTAAACGTGCCACTATTGGAGGACATAGCTTCGCAGTCAAAGCAGCACAGCTTTGGAACTCCCTATCACATGACATAAGAGAACCCCAGCCCTTTGCGAAATTTAGGCAGAATTTGACCAAGTGGCTGAGAGCTAATGACATCTAACTAATCCGACCTGCTTGACCCGACTGTCCCTACTAGCTTTCCACCTGCATGCCCCAGTTCTGATACCACTTTCTGTATTTTACTCCATTGTATATTACTGCACCTATTCCACTGTATATCACCTCCACATTGTGAATATTCCTGTACTTTGATCACCTCCTGTCTCGACCTTGCTCCAGCCCTGCTCATTCTTGCTTATTGTATACTGCATTATGACCATGCACATGTACCTGTATATATTTTATTTATGGCAGAATGTATTATGTCTATGTAATTGTACCTGTAACAAAGCTGAGCATATTCTTGTCTTGTGCGCCCTGATGCTCCAGGGCCTGGCGCGCCCTACAAATAATAAACTAAACTAAACTAAGTACAACGGCAGAGTACCAGCAGGAAGTGCTCCATCTCAGCCTTGTATTGATATGTTAAAAGGAGGGGCGGGGGAGGGAGTTATACTAAAGTTAAAAATGATAAGCACATGTGCAACAAAGATAAAAGCTGAAGTTAAGAACTGCATAGGTGATAATGTATGTTATGGATTTGATTTGTTTCATTGGATCATTTCTAATAAATAAAGTTTATTACAAAAAAAGAATAACTGCGATGCCCATGGGTTTTGGATAACACAAGGCATTGGGGCATGAATTATGAACTCCCAAATTTGCTGGCAATCGACAGTGAAAATCGCAGGCAAGGGGGGGGCACTCCCATGTTGCCGCCTCCTACGGGGAAGGGCTGTCCACGGGCCCAGGTACTTCCGGTTTGGCACTGGGGAGCGGAAATAAGGCGGGGGGCTGCCAAGCCCAATCTCTTCCCTCTGCCACCGTCTGATGTCCCACCCACTCTCGCCTGACAGTAGGATAGCGAAAATACATAGAGGTATTTCTTTGCACGTAGGGTTAAGGGGTAAGCCACTGGTAATTAAGGTTTCTGTTGGTCTAATTAAGTAAGTCACCCTTTTGGTTAAGGTTGGGCATTTGCTTTCAGTTGAGGTAGGTACGTTTTCGGTGATGACGGGGGGGCCTCCAGGCCCGAACAGATGAGGTAATGTTGAAGACACAGTGGACGCCACCACTGCCAGACGGGGGCAGGACCTCCGTTTAAGGAGCTTAGGGGCGGCAGTCCGTAAGAGAGACAATCTCACACAAATGTGAAGGCCGGGGCCGGAGCCCCACTACAAAGTTCAACATGCTGCCGGACACGTCCGGATTGGCCCGGCTGATGGCATCAATGTTGTGATGAATGCATGCGTGAGGCGAAAGCGGGTGGTAAGTCCCTTGCCTCAGGGCGAGCCACAACCTGGTGTCTGGGTAGAACTCTCTACCGCCGGTAACCAACAGAGTTATGGTGGAGTCACAGGTCGATCCCAATAGGAAGCGCTGACAGATCCCAAAGGGGACTGCGCAGAGAATAGCTTAGAAGTACGGCACCCAGGAGCACTAGACTATGGGGAGGCCCTGGGAAAGGGGGAGGAGTTAGGGGGCTTGGAAGTCCTTCCAACTCCAACGCGCAGCAGGGGTGCGGGGGTGGTTAATGGGAGAACTGAAACTGGGGGAAAGTGAGGGGGGGAAGTAGTGGGGACGGGAAGAATTTGGTTACAGGAAGGATTGGGTAAAGGAAAGAAGGATTTGGGGAATGGATAAGGAGGGGGTAAGGAAGGAGTTGGCTAAGGAAAGAATTGGGGGAAGGGGAAGCATCTGGGGAAATGTTAAGAGTGGGGGATGGAAAGGCATCGGGGGGAGTAAAGATTTCAGGTCTTGAATGAATTAGGCGGTTGGAATAGACTTGCTGGGGGATGGTGGTACTGTAAGAGCTAGGGAAGAAGAATGAGGGGACTGGGGATGGATTCGATTAGCAATAGGAGTTGAGTGGGGGGGCAGGCAAAGAATTTGGGGAACTAAGAGGTGGGGCCTACGAAGAACTTGGGGTGAGGGGGAATGGTTAGGCAACTTGGGGAATAGAAAGAACCGAGTATGGAAAACCATGGGGCGGCAAAATGGACAAAACCAAAGGGGGTGAAAGCACTGGGGGAGGAAGAAGGGACTCAGGAATGACAGAAGGAAGTACCTCGGGTGGAAAGAAAGAAATGGGAAAATAGAAAGAGAAGAGAACAATGAAGAAGGGTAGAATGTGAAGAAAGAAACTAAGCAATAGAAATAGAATGTGTAGAAAGAATGAAAAGATAGAATGGAAGAAAAGTTCATGAAGAGCAGAAAGAAATTACACTGACGTGGGTGCTTAAGAAGCCACACCCAGCGTAGAATAATCCTGTGGTGGAGAAACGGATCACCTGTAAAATAAATCCTGGCTTAATAAAGCTTGCTGCAGCATTTGTGACTTCCACCTTTGAAAACTGGTCCTGCCTCTTTATTTCGGTGAATCCTCAAGAGGTCATTGCAGGGCGGGGGAGGGTAGTAGTATGACTGCGGTGATGGATACTACAACCATGGGAGGCGCAGTTGTGGGCTGTCCCCGCGATGAGAAAGCAGCATATGTGGTGTACACACAATACAGACTATCTGTGCATTCACATTAGCCGCCATATATAACCGGGCACAATGTCATATGTATATATACCAGCAGAAGAATGAAGCAGGTAAACATACAGTCCATGAATAGGTTCATGGATCAGCCAAAGTGGGCATGTAAGCCACAACAAAGCAAACAGCTGCTTTGTTACAAGTCAATAATTTTGTTTCACTACAATCTTAAAAAAAGATTAACTACATAAGGGCAGCGCTCGAACCGAAGGGGTGCAGAGGCATTATGCAGGGAATGTCTAGAAAGGGACCATCACAGCTCTGTCACTCAAAGTACAGGCATTCACAGCATTCAGTGTATACGATGAAGCACCGACTAGCGCTATATAAAAACGACTGCAGCAACACATAATGCAGCTGGGTTAAGAGAATTGCACAATTACTCACCATACCGTCAGCAGCCAGTGCGTGAGGACGATAGCCTGCAAGGGACAAACAAAGACAGGGTCAGATTACCCACTCAAATTTCAGGATAGAAAGGGGGCTGATGAACAATTTCATTGGCACACTAAGAACCGCGATCGCAAGACATGCCTGTCTCCCTCACCTCCCTTCGCCGTCATAATTCAATGGACAAAATGACTGCCACCTTCTTAAGATATAGCCTTAAGGACAGCCTGTAACCCCCAAAAGGCATAATGTGGGCACACAACATGCATCCCCCCCGAGACATTGGGCCTCATTACGACCCTGGCGGTAGGGGGTTAACAGGGCCGGTAGAGCTGCCGGTCCCGTTAACCCCCTACCGCCATTACGAGGTCTGCTTGCGGGACCCGCTAAGGACGCCTGCTAAAACCAGGCATCCTTAGCGGGTCCCACGAGCAGAGCTGGATGCTAACAACGGGCCCGTTAATGACAGGCCCGTTGTTAGCATCCTCCCCATTCCCATTGAGCACTATCGGGACTCAAATGGGAATGGGGATGTACCGGGTCCGGGTTCCCTGAATGGGGAAATACCGGGCGCTCCAAGGTCGGAATGGCCCGGTATTTCCCCATTCAGCAAACCCGGACCCAGTACCCGGAATGGGGGTAGCCATGCAGCAAAAAGTGGCATGGTTACCTCCAGGGTTGTAATGAGGCCCACTGTCTAATCGATACACGAGCCTGGACCACCTTGGGCCTTTCTCCCATGGCCCCCAACATGTGAACTCCTTGATCCATCACCGCAGCGACATGAGGCCTTCGACCCCTCCCACATCCATAATTACAAGGGATCAATAATTACAAGGGCATATGGGCCTTCACCTGAAATAGCCATCATTGCATGGACACATGTCCAGAAGCTTGTGTGAGGAGCCAGGAATGAGAAGCGGACACAAGTTAGACATGCCTTTGGCTAAAGACGTTTATTCAATAGATAAGGGGTTGGGAAAATGCCTCACTATCCCTAACATAAGAGGAATTTCCCTACCTCAACAAAAATCTAATGGTCTGCCAACGTCAAGATGTCCAAAGAAAAGTAAGCCCTATGTCCGTAGTGCTATTCTGGTCCTCAGACTCTAAAATAAAAAATAACTGTTGGATTTATTTTGCATTTATTTCAGCGCGCAAAACCCAGAGGCATCTAAGCGCTAGTTACAGAAAGTACATAGAACATCAGAGAAGTGCAATAGTATGCGTAATGATACAATCAGATCATGGTGGAGGGGGTCTACATCAAGTATGCAAGGACAATTTGGTAAGATGCAACATTAATATGGGTGCACAGATTGGGAAAGCCTCACCTCATGGTGTGGGGGGGGCTATATCAAGTGGGCAGGGGCTATTAGACAAGGTGAATAGCACAGAGCTGCAGAGTCAAATCAGGTGCAATTGGGCAAGTTTTGTAACAGTCAGTAACAATGCAAGGCAGAATATTAGGGCCGTGGGAAGCATCGGTAAACAAAACAGATGAGGTGGTATTAGTAGAGGAACAATGTGATGATGCAGCTAATCCAATAACATCACAAGGCATAACACTTGTGGCGAGCGAAGAGACAACATCACTCTAGTGCTCCGATGCCAACAGTGCGTTTCAAGCCCTGACATTAGTGCTCTGATGCGAACAGTGGCGTTTCAAGGCCTGGCATTAGGAGCGTGCAAGACTGTGAAGGGCAAATCAAGGGAGTCACAACAACAGCATTACAGTGGCATTTGCACATGGCATGGCAATTGGAGGCAAGGTCATACATACATTGCATGGATCAATATCCTTTGCAAAGGGCATTTTGCTCGGACTCACAGACTTGCAAGCAGTGCAGAAAAATGTGTCATTTAGGAAGTCATTAGTGTTGCCATACAGATCGTCGTGGGACACGGGGGCCCAATGTGGGGTGTTAGCCAATACATATGGTGAAGCTGGGTGGGCTGCAGCCGTTCGATAGTGCTGGCACGGAGTCGGTGGCAGAACAGATATGGATGTGTATGGCCCAATGCAGGGACAGCAAGAATCTGGTCGATGGAGGTAGGTGGCAGGTATGTGGTAACAAGTGACTCTCGGAGTGTAATATGCGCTCACCAATATCACGGTAGGGCATGGCGAGAGGCAGGGCGGGGTACCGCAGGGTGGTATGCGCTTCCACTGCACTGGGGAGCTAGGCTAACGGGCCAGAGGAGATTGTGGAGCGCTAGATGCTCCCCTTACCTTGTTGCAGCATTGAAATCCATGCTGTAGATGGGATCAGCAGCGGTCGGGAGGGGCTTGTAGGTATCCTCTGAGTGTTGCAAGGCTTGTGGTCAGAGGCATCCCGGGCAGACAGGCAGAGACAGGGGCCACATACCAGGGCCTTCGGTCTGGGCTTGGCTTCGCCTGCCGGCTCAGCTGGGCCTCAGGATTCGTTGCTAATGAAGGCCAATCAGTGAGCATGGGGCTGCTGAGTGCCTCTCCAAGCAATTCAGGGAGTGCAGGCAGGTAGGGCACAGTGGCAGCCAGCTCCAAAGTGTTTTATTGCAGGTTCTGCTGCTGGTGCCTTGATGGTAGGAGGCACATCCTCCTTCAGCTGTGATGAGGGAAAAACAAAGGGTAATGTTCCTTGTCTTAAAGTTTTCAAAAATTGTCAAAAGTTAGTTCAAAATCTAACAAAAAGGTTTTTCCTCATGGACAAAAGTTCACAGTTCTAGGGGGAACCTCCTTCCCTATGCTCTTTGCCTTTAACATCCAGGTTCAAAAGAATCACCAAGTTTCCAAGAGGACTTCACTCATCCTAAGGGTCAGTTGCTTCTCCAAGCAACGAGTTGGTGGTAGATCTCTTTTTGGCTGGTGCCTCCCTCTGGAACAACCTCCCTGCCTCCCTGAAACTTGAGGAGAACCATCTCCGGTTCCGGAAGCACCTCAAGGCCTTCCTCTTTGCTTCTGCTTTCTCTCCTCCTCTGCTCTGCTGAACTCCTAGCCGAAACTGAGCTGGTCACCTGGCAACCCTCATACTCGGGGGCTGTTTCTGTAGCCCTAAAGCCCCCTACCAGCACTCGAGACCTGATGTCTGCACTTACTGTTGCACTTGCCACCAACCGCCGCACTTCTTATTTATTGTTTTTATTAATTTTACTTTTTGCCTATGTCCTGTACTGCCCCTCCCCCTCGCACTTTTCTCCTTCTCCCTACCCCTGCACGATCTCAATGTCACCTGGCCCAGTAAGATCATTGTCTCAGTCTTCCCTCTGTTCCCCCTCCCATGCCTTGTCGTGCCTTCAAATACTTGTGTATAGGCACGTTATAAATGCCATATCATATCTCCCCTTAGTATTCACGTTGCTTGAGGATCTTGCTCCCTTCCCCAAGGATTCTCTTTACTTCTAGTTTCAAAGGCACCTTTCTCCCCATGGACCTTTCCTTCTCTTGTGTTCATAGTTCACAATGTTATTGTTTTCCTTTAACTTCTTCTATTAATACGTCACAACCATAGCTCAAGGTCTCCAAGACAGGATTTTCCCTTGAGCCACACCATTATAGATCATAAATGGCTTTTCATTTTCACAGTTTATACAACAGACACATTCTTTTCTACCTGGTATCCTGCCAGGACCTTTTTATTTAAAACACTCAACACTTTGTAGTATCGGGGCAAAATTACTCCTGTCCCCTGATGCTCGACAGGCTGGGTTCACTAACCTGCCCAACACCGTCTCTTGTCTTGACAAAGGTTCACAAGGACAAACAGGATATTTTCTTCCCTCTCACAGGCTTTGTCTTCTCCTTCGTGTATTTTGCATTTTTCACTAGTTACCAGCTTCCCCTCGTGTAGATTTCTTTCCTTTTGTTCTATTTTTAAGTAATGACATTGGTGCGCTGGTAACCCGTTCACTTTCCCTGGACTCACTGGTAGCTTTTGGCATTGCCTCTTCTCCATCTGCTTTGTAGAATTTGCCCATTGTACACCTGGCTAAGCGCAGTCTTGCCACTGTGCCACTCTCCTCAAAGTGCAGTTTGTGCAGTGTTTCCCTTGCTCGTGGTAAACCGGTGGCACCTCCTCCTTGCCTTGGTGAAGTCGGGTCAGCCTCTCTGCTGTGTGCCGCAGCGCGTCTTCCCCCAGTTGTGTTACTGACTGGCAGACAGACCCGCGTCTGCAGCTCTCTCCGTTCCTGCTGCTTCTCCCTGTCCTCTCTGTAGACTCCAATGGGCCTCACCACTGCAGGGTAATGAAATTAACTCTCCTGCCGTCTGGTGAATTGAATAGACTGTGAGCCCCAACTTTCCCCCTCAGCTGGCTGGCTATCTCTCCCTCTGCCGTACCAGTCTCTCCTGGGGTCTGTGCAGGTTCAGCAGACTGTGTGACCCAGTTCTGCTTGTCAGCTCCTTCTGCTGGACCAGTCTCTCCTCCTTGCCTGTGTCAGGGAATCCACTGCCTCAAGGTAAGCATCCTGGTTTTCCCTCTTCTGGCTTCTCTGGACTGGCTTCACTCCTTCCACATGGTTTGCCCAGGGAGGGCTCCTCTCACACTTCCAGAGTCTTTCCTTGCTTTTATATTGGCTCTGGCCAATAGGATTTGGGAAAAGACTAGACTGGTGATCGTACTTCTCATTAGGAGTGATCATCGTTCAGGGTTCGAAATTGAGGGGAGCTGGATGCTATTTAGCTCCTGCATGTAGCCTAGAAGATCCTGGTTAGCTTGATACCAACAGCTACTAGGAGCTACTTGTGCGTCCCCAGGTCAATTGATGCTGAACAAATCCAACTATATGAATTTAACTCTGTGCATTTGGGACAATCTATAAATAAAGATAAGGACACATCTCAATGACATTTAAAGCATAAGGAGTAATAAATAATGGATACATATATGTGTGCATCTTATGTGGAAGTTAGATTTGCAGAAACTATGTACTAGCTCCTCATTTCCTAATGGTAGCTCCTGGCGACTGGTTACTGCTGGATACTCAGGAGTCACTTGAAGCTCCTGCTTATCAATCTGAATTTCGAGCCCTGTTGTTGCTCCTTGCCTCTTTCTCGTCTCAGTTGTTGGAAAGAGACTAGACTGTTGACAGTGGTTCCCATTCGGAGTGATCATCACTCCTCCATTCCTCCCTCTCATCACAGTACTGAGAAAGTGATATTCATTGAGGTGACATTCTTCCTCATCCCAGTACTTTTTAGGGGCATAAGAGGGGTACAATGTATGAGTACATTATGGGAGAAACCTTAATGTTAACGGATGGTGGTTTAAGGTCTTTTGACTGGCGGGAATACCGGTTTCCATCTAGCAAGTCCACTTTACTCCCATTAGGATTGTCTATCCCTGCATGGTCCTCCCTCGGACAGCCACCCCCAGGGTCGGGATCAGGTGGCGGCTGCCCTTCCCTGGCCATATGGAGAGAGACACTTTCCACGGGCAAATAGTGGTGACATTGCTAGATTTATCACACTTCAATGTCATCTTCCCTTGGAACACAACCAGTATTCTCCCAGATCCATGGCCCCAGGGTGCATGGACTCTGGACCTTCCAGAGCCATCAACCCCAACACACGTGAAAATAGCTGTGCCAGCACACAATTTCAAAATGCAGACACAATAAGGAAATAGCAGGAATTCCAAAGTAGCCCAAATGCTTGAATGAATTATTAAGTATTAAATATTTGCACAGTAGTGGCGAGCCAGCAGGAACCACATATCCGTAGGCAAGGATTTGTCACAATCTTAAAGAGAGACCCAGCTCCTAGTGAGAAAACGGGTGTGTCCCATCGTGTCAACTAGGTTGGAGACCAGTCTAACATTTTTACTTAGACAATTCTGCGTACAGCCCGCCCCAGAGAACCCCCGAGTATCTCATCTAAGGAAGGACCTTCAATCCTACCACTTTTGGCAGCAGTTTAAGATTTGCAGTCTTGGTTATTGCTGTACGCCTCACACTAAGGGGGTAAGGGGGCGTAAGGGACATCCAGTGCTATCCAGAGCTCTGTCAATCTTGCAAGAAGGAATTAAGGAATGGTTCATTATATGAATATTCTTGACATTCAGGGCAAAGGAGATCTCGCCTTGTGCCAATGGCACTGTCCTGGGGAGCAATCCTTTCAGGTGAGGCACTTACCGCTGTACCCCACAACCTTGTGTGTCTTCAAGGCAAACAATCATGACAAACTGCATCAACATGTTCCCGTATCCCAGAACTTATCGACTCTTGCAAACACAGATGAGGCAAATTGTGTTTAGATATACCGATATTTGAGAATCTGAATTTTGTAACCGTTGCCCCCAATGGCATTTTACATTTCAGGTATAGGTGCAGGTTTTTAGAAAGGATATACAATGACTGAAGGACTTCCTCCAAATTTCTTCAATACATCGTGGATATTTATTTGCCCAACCCCTGGCTGTCTATCCTCTCTGTGGTACCAGACTCTACTGCTCTGGGTGCTACATCTGCTCTTTCAGAACATTCTTTTGAGTTTACCTTCCATTTTGCTATTTTATTCTTTTACCCTCCACAGCAATGCCCAGCTTAAATCTGCTGCCATTTATCATGCATTTGTAAGTCGAGGCATTTGTGGTTTCTAGTTTCACCCCTTAGTGCAGGCTTTGGTTCACACATGGATCCTGGTACATTCTCAGCTTTAATCGGTTACCACAAGTCATCCTCGCTTTCTGCAAGCAGTGGCCTTCCACCTGCCGTCCAGTTGGAGGCCAAGAGTTTTGACAGAATTAGCCTAGTTCTTAAGCAGTTGCACAGACATCCGCTTGATGTGAGGATTAGCACGGAGCTAGTTGGTCTTGTCCAAAAGGGAGCCCATGCGTAAGCAACTTGTTACCATAGCAAAATGGACTAGCAAGCTCTAGTGTCTCGATGTTGCATGCTTTTGATGCTTCTCCTTGCCCCCCCAAGATCCACACATCTGAGAACACTCTACAGGTTCATAAATGTCAAATCCCCAATTGGCTTTTTAAAGGAAGCATTGCTACACCTGGCTATGCAATGAACACCTGGCTATGCAATGAATGTCCCGCTAGTTAGGATTGCAGTAGTGTCCTCTCTGTGGGTTTCTGCTACCAACAAGGCTGCCAATGTGATCTAGCTACACTTTATGCCAATGTGTCTTCCTTTACAGGTTTATTTTCAAGGTGTAGGTTTTCACCGCACAGCGCTTTGGTGAACCTTGATGAAATACTTGTGCTTCTATAAAAGAAAATAACTATACTGTAAGTTGAAACAGTTTGGAAACCAAATTGGCACTACATCCTCAACAAGGCTGTAATGTTCATTTCCTGGTTGGGCAGTGGTGGCATCAGTCTACCTGAACACTGCCACCCCAGCCCAATGCCCGAGAATACTGAGATGTCTTGAGCTTGTAAATCAGTATGAAGGGGTCTCTTGGGCTTGCCCTGATAAAACATGTACCCCAGCCTCAGGACCAACTGCTGCCTCAGCCCATTTCTTAGTTCCAGGCCCATCTTTTGTGTCACGGCAGTTTGTCTGTAGAGACTGTAAGGTTAACTGCAAATGCACCACCTTGCAACATCCATCCACCTGTGACGTTGTCAGTATACACGACGCATGCGCGAGCCTCGTTTTGGGTCACGCATGCGCGTTTTGAATAAGGAACGTCCATGCGGCAGTTGCCGCTGGGACCCTGGAAAGCACGGACGCATGTGTCATATCTCAGTTATTGTGTGCGTGTGCGTGCTAGTACAGGGCGGCCCGAGGCACGGGCTCGCCCATCACATTGGCGACGGAGGATGGGATTGTTTTTTTTTGGTTTCATCTTCCATGCCAGCGGCATCTCGCCAGATCCTGAAAAGGTCAAGGACATCCGCGAAGCGGAGGCGCCCCAATCCCCCACGGAGGTATGTAGCTTCCTGGGGATGGTTAACTATTGCGGGCGATTCATCAAGGGGCTGGCATCCCTGTCCGAGTCTCTCAGGGCATTGACCAAGAATGAGGCCACCTGGGTGTGGGACAGGAGAGAGCAGGAGGCGTTTCAGGAAATCAAAAGGGCACTGTCCGATCGAGACACGATGGCATACTTTGACCCCACGGCTGAATCTGAGATTGTCGTTGATGCCAGCCCGGTGGGACTTTGGGCTGTTCTTATGCAGGTGGATCACAGAGGTGACCTGCTCCCCATCGCATATGCGAGTAAAGCTCTCACGGACACGGAAAAGCGCTACTCGCAGATCAAGAGAGAGAGGCGTTGGCCATTCTTTGGGGCTGCCGTCACTTTTGTCTGTACATTCTGGGCAAGCCAGTTACGGTTGCGACTGACCACAAGCTGCTCCTGCCCATCCTAGCAGGCGTGTCGTGAAAGCCCCCCCCCCCCCCCAAGGATAGAGCGCTGGATGCTTGCACTCATCGAGTACGGGGTCAAGCTAGTATACAGACCGGGGACTAATAATCCTGCGGATTACCTCTCACGCCACCCAAACCACGAGCGGGCGGAGGGTCCCAGTGAGGTGCTGGATTGCCAAGAGTTGGTGTACCACGTTGTAGAGAGCACGATGCCCATGGCTCTATCTAGGGTAGCCGTGGCCGAGGAGTCGATGGACGAGTTGTTTCATACTGTCAAGGCTGTGTGAGAAGTGGTGACTGGAAGGAAGTGCTCCAAAACAACTCCAGGCGGGAATTGAGGGCTCAGAAGGACCTTCAGGGTCTCTGGAGGGTGAGGGATGAACTCTCGATATATGAAGATGGACTACTGCTGCGGGGAAGGGAGATCGTCATTCCACAAGCCCTGAAGAACCACGTCCTGGAACTGGCACATACGGGACATCAAGGTATCGCCAAGACAAAGGCGCGGCTCAGAACCAAGGTATGGTTCCCCGATCTGGAAAGTCTGGTGGAATTGTATGTGAAAAGGTGTTTACCGTGCCAAGCGGCAAGTCCTGTTGAGAGGGCTCCGCCCATCAGTTCCATTAAAAAGGAGTGAGAAGTCGTGGGGCACCATCCAGGCTGATTTTGGATCAACGGGAAGGGGCATGTACTTTTTGGTGGTGGTCGACCAATGGTCGAGGTGCCCAGAGGTGGAAGTGGTGGAATCAACAGCGACCGACCACACCACCAGGGCGTTGGACAGAATGTTTGCGACGCATGGCTTCCCTGAAATGTTGTGCTGGGATAATGGACCCCCATTCACTGGGTGCCAGTTTGCACAGTACTTAAGGAAAAAGGCATCCAACATCGGAAGGTCCCGACCCTCAGGCGAATGGGGAAGCTGAAAGAATGATGCAGAACCTTAACAAAGTGTTCAAAATATCAGCCAATGGAGGGAAGGATCTACAGCAGAAATTGGTTGAGTTCCTAAGGGAATACAGAACCACGCCCCACCAGTCCACGGGGGTCGCCCCAGCTGAAGCGCTGTTTGGACGCTGCCCGAGAGGTTTGATACCCGAGATGGAGGGCCGGGAACCCAGGGTTATCGACAACGAGAAAGTCCGAGAGGAGCGAGCGGCACGCAACGTGAAGGAGAGTGCGAGGAGAGGTTTGCAAGACAAAGAGCTGGCCGTAGGTGATTCGGTGTTAGTGCGGAATCAGAGACCTGAAGGAAAGCTGTCACTACCATACAAACCCCAGCCGTGGACTGTTACCCATGTGAAGGGGACCATGGTCACCGCAGCCAATGAACGAGGGACAATCACCCGCAACCAATCTTTCTTTAAGAAAGTGGACGTTCCCTGTGAGTGAGGCGGGCCCCGACGACATACCCTCATTGGGAGCGGGGGCTGAGAGCCCCGGAGCGGATGCCCCACCGGATGTGCTGCCGCAGGTGAAGTGCCCCGGCGTGATCCCCCAGAGCAGCCGCCGATACTCTGTGCTACATGATCGCAGACTGCCTTCTCGTCTCAAGGACTACGTCCTGGACTCAGGAGACTGACCCGGCGTCCGAGTCAGGTCAGCGACCCACGTTGGGTCCAGTTATCGTTTTCCATGTTGGACTGTTGTGTTTGATGCAAGTTTGTTTTGATTAAAGAAAGAGGGATGTGACGTTGTCAGTGTACACGACGCATGCGCGAGCCTCGTTTTGGGTCGCACATGCACGTTTTGAATAAAGACCGTCAGTGCGGCAGTTGCCGCCGGAACCCTGGAAAGCACAGACGCATGTGTCATGTCTCAGTGATTGTGTGCGTGTGCGTGCTAGTACAGGGCGGCCCGAGGCACAGGCTCGCCCATCACACCACCGTTGCTGCCCTGCTAAGATACCAGTCCTGTTAAGAGTGTACATGTCCTAATGTAGTGCTTGAAAGCTAAACGTTATGGACAAACACTAGTGTTTCTCTGAACATTTTTATAAAGCATTGTGCCAAGTCTTGAGATATTTGCTACATCCTGGAACCCTTTTCACCCTCACCCTGCATAGTTAAATGGAAGAAGTTGGAGGAAAGCTTAGCTTCTTTTTTTACTGCCTACTTGGTGCTCACACTCCTTTAAAAAAGGATGCGTTTCCACCATTCTTCTTCAGAACCATGAGCGCTCATGTCGGATGCCAAAAACTGCCTATGCTGAAGGTTGAACTATGGCTTGCCCCGTCCACCCCTCCCTGTTGCAGAACGGCACATTTCCAAAGCCGACCAAAGAGACTTCTTTACACAAGCTTAACTTCTGCATTTGTATTATGTTATGGTTACATCAACTCTTTCACAACGTTTTGATTATATATTACTTGGTTTAAAAAGGCCCACACGGGTCCTGAAGTAAAATAGAACAATGTGTCATCACTTATCCTCATGGGACAGGCAAAACAATTTTAGCCATCTAGGGAAACTCAAAAGCTATGCACATGTACCTTATATGCTCTACACCTTTAAACAAGCGCAAACATATATTAATTTGTGCCCTGCAATTAAACTTAGAAGATTCCTGTTATTAAGAATTAACCACTTGCCGGTTATCGAGGTCTTAGTTAAGCCATTGCAAATACCCCAATCTCAACGGTTTTGCAAACTGTGCAAATATAAAAACCAACTTCAAAGTTCAAACCATATATTAACACAATGTCCAAAGATGGCAACATTGTATTTAAAATACTAAGGGAAATATGTATACAATCTTGACCACATTAAAGATCAGGACTTTTGGTACCAGAGTATTAATACTTGGAATGCAAGCCTCCATATTGCATTGTTTAATGTGTTTAATGTGTGGTGTACCTACTTCGAGAACCTGCCTGCGACGAGTTGAACTGCAGCCAAGATGAGACTCCGTTATAGTTCGGGCTCTTGGGACTATTGTGAGGGACCGCCTACGATCTAGAAGGGGCCTTGTGCCCTAAAAGTGTTGAAAGGACTGTCATGGCCTGTGATCTTCTGTCTAGGCCAAAGGGTAGCGGTGAATGGCGAATTATCCCTACCCGATACTATACTATGAGATTCTGTTATGCTGCTACGACAATTTATGGTATGCTGCAGTTTGTTAAGCTGTGCTGTAGGGTGTTGTTATGTCGATACCTGTAGTCTGTGGCTTAGATCTGTAGACTAATCGACATAAGGATTTTGATATTTGAGATGTGATATTTGATTTGATATTTGGAAATTTTAATGTAATCCAATATAACCTATTTATGTGGAAAATATGCAGAAATACGAGCAAAACGGTACTCTAGTATGTAGTGAAACAAATTGTGATAAGTTAAGTTATAGTATGACATTTTACCTTTTACCTCATCAGTTTTATTATTTTACTTTTATCTGTTTTCTATCTGTATTTTCTTGCTTTTATGTATGATTTACGTGTAAAGTTTATTTAAAAAACGGTATCACATTACATTTGTATTAAACTTATCCTCAAAGGTCATCCAGGCTATGAAAGAGCAACACATATTTTTACAAATTTACTAATCAATATAAAAGAAGCCAATGACTTAACGCACTTCCACTATCCCTCTATACAGCAACCTTTTGTAGTTGTAGACGTCTCCTTTCCACAATGCAACCCATCAGGGATATGTGTGACCCAACAATCTTGTCCAGACACACACTGATGATAGCACACCAATATCTCCAACAAAGCAATACCTGTATTTGTACACTCTCTGGCCAAGTGTTTCAAGGTTCCTTTGCTGCTAATATGACCTACAACCACGTCTTTGCTTTCCATATCCCTTGTCTGGAAGTCAACACTTTGCTTCCAGCAAATTAGAAACAATACATAATAAAGCAGCACATAGGTTTGCAAAGTATTTGATGTGGGTGTGAACATTCTTATAGTTAATCGCTAGGCTTATAGGCCAAACATCTAGAATTATGGAAATAGGCCCATACAGCCCCACAGATAAGGGGTGTGTATCGGCCACTTCTACTCCCTAAACATTGGCAAATACTCCTAAAAAAGAAATATAGGGAGTACAAATACCCCCAACAAAATAAATGGGGAAAAAACGTGTTGAATCTGGAAGCCCTGAACTTTCTCCCTCACAGCTCCATGGATATGTTTGGGCAAATAGTGCATTTAGTACCACAGGAAGAACATATTTTAACTGCACAATTGGAATTAGCCAACATGTATCTTGCTGTGCATGATTAACTAGGTGCAAAGAAATAAAGGTTACAAAAACATTTCTGTTTTTTCAGTTAAAACATTTTTACTCGCTTATAAAAATCCTCTCATTGGGAATTTTACTGCCTAAAAAATCATTTTACTCCCAACTTTAAAAACATAGGTAGTAAAGTACTTCCACTTTCAAATCTTATCTGGAGCACAGCGTCCATAGAAAGTGCTTGCCTTTTTATTTCCATAATATAGTAATGAAGAGACAATATACCACATTTACCAATAACTGGCATCCTTAAAATGGTCAATATACTACATATCCGTCCCACCTGGGTTAACATTTTGCTGTGTCCCTTTCTAAGGAAATTCAAGTTACTATGTAGTTCCAATGGAAATACCTCTTTCTGGGAATTGTTCATTTACTTGACACAATATTGCTTGTGTAACACATTGAGATGCTACACTACCCACCTTGTGCAGAGCCAAGGCTCGTCGTTCCACTGCCGCTACCAAGAGGTGAACTGACAATGCCTAGTATTCCTGCTGTGCCAGTGCAGGAACGCTGCAAAGTAATTGGGAGTTCTTAGGTCTATCATGAGGGTACAGACCAGATAGGGTCTGACAACACAGATAGAGAAACTGAGAGTGTGAAGATAAAAAGCAGGGCTAGAAATGTGCACTAGCCGTTGGCTAGTGATAATTAACTCTTTAAGACAGAGTAATAAATAGTGCCCTGACCTTGTATGTCTAGCTAGTAACTTGCAACTTCAAAGATTTACCCCTGGAGGTATGTCTAAAAATATAAAGTTAGGGCGATAGCGGAAGCTGAAGGGATAGGAGTGGGGGAATTAAAAAACACAGGAATGAAGAGCTAGAGTTGGAAAGAAAAATATATGTAGACAAGAAGGGAATGAGCATGAAAAACATAAAAAAATAAAACGTAAATGTTTTCAGAGAAGCTTATTCACAACAGTGCATGTACAATATACTTATTTCACTGCATAGGCAAGATCCATATACGATATTCATCTTAAGTGGTAAGGATAGATCAGGGACAAAACTACACTGAGCAGCATAGGTTTGATACCCAGTCCTGGTACTGCACTTAGAGAATGTAGTCCTGCATGAAGCGCAATATAAGAAACATATTTCCTTTTATAATGTTTTATTTTTCATTGTTAACTCTAATTCCCAATGGTTTGGGAGTCTATCAGTCCGGAAGAAGAAAGCATTTAAAACATGCTGCAAGTTTTGAGTCTTGAGGGTAATCTAAATAGGTGCTGTGGAAATGCTCACAAAAATCTATTCCAACAAAAGAGTTACATGGGTTCCCCATATTTTCTAACTTGTAAACAAACACTTCTCCACCCGAGCTCCACCATCTCGCCACTGTGGGGTATGCCAAAAAAAGATCAGATCCACCTCTAGACACCTCGTAGATCTCCTACCAGTAGATGCAATAGAAGGAACGTCAAGATCCAAGACAACAAGTTAAGTAATAGGGGTTGGCATCAAGCAGTGCAGAATGCTCTTGTTTTAAAGTCCTGGCAGGAGGGAGTGGGAAGTAGGAAGTATGCTCGGCCTCCTAACATGGCTATGGTAAAGTTGCCAAGCCACCACAAGGACCTCTTACCTCAGAGTAGAAAGCAACACATGCAACAGTGGGAATCAAGCAGGACCCAACAGAGCCTAGTTAAGATAGCTTGATTGCTGTCAAATATAGTTACCAAACCCTCTTCCACAACTCCACTGGAGCTCACCCTCCGGTACGGCCACTTGACCGTAGGCTGGGTGACTCCTGCTGGCTCACATCCTCCCTCTGCAGACAAAGTGAAGTAATGAAATGATGCACTTTCCTGTCCATATTGCCACAAGGAAGCCTTGCCACGTGTGATGCACCACATCCACCGCCATCTTATACGCAAGATCACAGGTAACCTTTGCCACCTCTGTCACTCAAACAACCCAAAACTCCATCCATACAACACCTAGAAGCAAACCCAACACGAGGCGATTCATGGCTGCGAAGTGCAAGGGAGTCGAAGAAGGATACCGACACAAAAGTTGGCATGGTTATGGTTTTAGACCTATTTTGAAGTGAAAAAAGGATTCTTACTATCCCTAACTGCTAAGAGGGGTTTTCCCCGCCTCAAAACGAATACTAAAAGTGTCAGTCAAAGTCTGTCAAAGTAAATTCCAATGTCCTGTCTCGAAAGCCTACTTCTGTCCCTCACACTACAACTAAAAAGTTAGCAGAAAGTTCCTTCTTTAAGAAGGACTCCCCTTCTCTTGCTTGTTCGATAAAGTTCAACAAAATGTTATTTCAAAACAAATATGCCAGGGGGAATGAATGGGCTTGCAGGTTTCAGACATTCTTTATGCAATGTTTTCTCCAGGAGAACGGCTCCTTTCTCCTGATATGGCACTACACAATTTCATATTGAACCCGGGGGAATGACTCCCTTCACCTGGTATGGCTGAATACAATTCCTGCTTACTACTTCCAACTTGATATTCACTTTGCCTCTGTGGGGTAGAATCCCTCGTGAGTCTTCTTCATTCACGTTGGGGTTCCAAAACCCTCCCCTTATAACTAGTGGACGTATCTCTGCCACTATAACGAGGAAGACTTCCTCTGTGTTTCGGTTTACTTCTGTTGGGGTCCCAGACCCTTCTTCTATGGCCAGTGGTCTCCTCTTTCTCACTGTTAAGGTGGACATCTTCCCAGACCCCTCCCTGGCGACCAGTGGGCTTCCCTTCTCTTCTGGTTTGAGGTGGTGGTGGTTGGATGCACTCTCGACCCTCCAGGAGTCGGTCAGCAGTATGCTTTGTACAAAGCCAGGTAAGGATTACTTCCGTGCCTCCCACCTGTGGCCCCTCTGGATTTCCCGTACCACCTTTACCTGCTCCAGTATGTCACCAGGGCTTCCAGGGATGGTTGTCCATCTTCATGCTTGGCTCGGCTTCCCCCCCCACCCCATCTGCTTCTGAAGTGTTTCTAACTGCAGGGCTGCCAGACTCTTCTTGCCCTTAGCGTTGTGCATGGGACAGCTCCTGCAGAACCCTGTGAGGACACACACAGCCGACTGCCAGCATCCTCAGTCCCTTATCTCCTTGGATCTAGAACCAGATTTCAGATTTCCCACACCAAACATTCTCCCAGCAGGTGCTGCAGCTGAGCTCCGCACTGGGGTTGACGACTATCCTAGTCCATTATGTTTTTATACAATGTAGCCTGTTCTTGAGGGGAAGGCTGTCAACGTCTCTTGTTACTTTTGACAGGTTCATCACTATGCCTCTTTGGGGCCACCTAGTGTTAGTACCTGTATTGGGAGCAGTTTTGGTGTTTCCAGTATTCTTCCTCATTTTGGTGTTTTTGAGGCCATTTGTTTCTTTTGCATCACAGTAGCAAATGGTTCTGCTTTCAACAAGAAGGTTGCAGATAGAAGGATGGGCTAGAGAATGTGGAGATGTCTTCTTCTCTGGGCCAACCCCAAAATGGTTGTTCTTGTCCCAAAGGAGGGAGTTCCTCCCCATGAGGTCCTCCTGCTTTAAACCACCCGTAGGGGGACATGAGAAAGGGGCTCCATCTTGGGGAGAAGTGACAACACCTTGCAAATCATCACAGAAGGCTCTTAAGAGTCAGTGAAAGCAAAAGTAATATTCTTCAATAGTAGTCCATCCGGACGACTCATATCCTAGGTCACCATAAACTTAAAATCCACCCCAAAGCCCAATCGGTGGTCAGCATATCCCACCATGCCAACTCTAACACATTTGGGACCTGAAAGGACATGAACTAATTAGTAGGCTGGCAGTCAAAATTCAAGGATCACCAACAGAGTGATGGAGGGACACACAATGTATTATAGCCATCGTGCCTGTGTGGAAAAAGAACGATGGTCCATTAAAACCTCTTCCAGTGCAGTGTGACCTCTCAGTTGTTAAGCATTTAGTATGTGGTGAGCTCTCAGGCAATAGATTTTTTTTTTTAAATTGTGGTGATTTTACATGGTCAAAATGAAGGCAGGCTTTCAGACCTGCCTAGTCCCACACCTGGGAAGAAAGTGTTCGCCTGTATCCTCCTCTGATATTTTTGATGATGCCTGTGTAATTAGGGCCCTGGTTCGGGGTACCAGTGGACTACTCTATGAGAGGGTTTGTGGACCCTCGGACTGGGCTGCAGCGTGCCTCCCTGTCTGGTAAAATAATATCCCACAGTTGAATTAAAGCTGTGTGAATGTGACATATCACCATTGAAACTTCTTTTCTCCCATTAGACCGCCTCAAAACTCCAAACACTTTCCTTGCACTTGTATGGCCAGAATCCCCCAGCATGCTCCATCCGAGACCATACACAATCGTTGCCTTCCCAATCCACCTAGATTAGAGGTGGAGCCTAATTGATGTTAAATTAACTGCAGAACGTGATAATCCCGAGTGGGTGCGCAGGGGAACACAGAAATAGGTGGAAATGCCTCCGCAAAGGAAATTACGCTATTTTAGATGGCACTGGCTTAAGATCCAAGTGAGGACAATAACACCACTCTAGCCTCTGCATCCAAGTGGCGTCTTCCCATTTTTTACATTTAATTCAGGAATGCATTTATACATTTTGCACTATTTAGCAATCATTTGTATCATTTTAGATTTGTATAAGTACTGGAGCAACATACCAAATATTAATATGGAATTAGGTGTACTTTTTGGGAATTTTAGATTCATTAAAGTAGTCTGTAGTTAATTCAAACCTTCCCAGGGTGTCAAAACACCACATCACCTTTGCTGCTAAAACAAACCCCCAGGGGTGCCCCTTCCCAAACTACCAGATCCTGTAAACTTGCTTCCGGTCAATAGCAGTCCTATTGAAAACACTCTGCCTCACCACAAATGCTTCATCAGGAAGGCCCAAAATATACCACTACACCCTGGTACTCTCCTTGCACTAGTCAGATAAAAAAAATGCAATTGACTCCACGCTTACGCAGCTGCACAAGCTGCGGGTGATTGCAGTTCCAGGACCCCCCCTCCCAAGTCACGAGTCGTGTCCCTTCGGACCATCCACAAAGCGGTCAACCTCCTAGCCTTAGGAAAATATGTTTTCTGAATCCTTCGCTGTAGGAGACATTAACATTTGGATGTGGGGTGCCCGGGACCTCCATACTGACAAACCCTCCAACCCAACTCTTACTGTAGGTTTGAGTACCACGGTCTTCAGGGCACCATAAACTATAACATTGTCACATCCAAATCATGCCAGTTTTACAAATACCAAGATGATTTTTAAACAGGTCTGCTCATTTCCTACTGGTATTTTTTTTATTGAAGAAAGCATAAAGCCCTCCTGCCCATCTAACACATCACATTAGGGTTCTTAACACCATTACCCAGGAACTGCAGATAACATTGCACAATCAGCACATGCAATGGCCAACATTTCCAAAGACTTTGAAACTTGGAAGCAATCACAGAAAGAAGTACGCATGTTGGCTCCTGAAGATACTTCATTTGCTTGCTTTGCTGCCTGTGCATGAAGGGGGAAGCGTTCTTGCAAGGCTCATCATCACAAAGGGAGATTGCGCTGTAGTTCTTGAGCCTGGTCTCCAATTGCCAAGAGAAGGCCTTCTAGAAGGTCTCCTAGCACTGCTAGCTCTAGACATGCGACCATGGTCAGAGGTAGGAAGCTCAACTCTCCCAGGACAGGCAGAGACAAAAGGCCAAGGGGCGAATCCCCAGACTTGCCCAGAATTCTAAAAGGATAGCAACAGGCGATGGACCGGGCGATTGCTTTAAACCTTGAGAAGGACAGATTGTTCCTGATACTAGGGGACAAAGAGCAAGCAGACCTGGACACAAGGCGGCTGGACCTCAAAAGGGCCTGTAGAGGCCCTCATCATGCACATTTGGGAGGAACTCTGGCCCCCTGGCACCAAAGAGGATCGTGAGGAAATAATACCTGCGCCTCTGACTTTAGGGCCACCCCTGAAATTCCCATGAAGACGAAATTTAAGAAGTCCATCACCAGGGACATGGAAGATTTGGAAAAAGTGGTGGTGCTTAAAAGATTACAAAGGGGTTGCCTGACCAGTCCTCAGAACCTGCCCTACCTGAGCAAGTTACAATTGATGCTATGATTCACAACTTGACAGGGAAGTCTTCCTTGGTCAGAGAGGACATGGCCGCCCGTGACTCAACACACAAGAAATTGGACGGAGCCCTGAAAAAATGTATGCATGATCCAATATTTCCCTTCAAAACAGAACTTACCAGGTCTATACAGCCCAGATGCATATACAGGATTTGCAGAGCCAGTGCTCCATATAAGATTTTGAGGTGGGAGTATTTTACTCCCTATTTTTAAACTTTGAGAGTAAATGTGATTTCAAGAGTAAAAATGACTTTTCTCCTTTGCAAGAGAGTGAAATGTATGCAACATCCAGCCGATGTGTGCAAAAACTGTATGTAAAGCATTACCATGCAGCAGCTTTCTGCACTGTGACAGAATACACCTTTTGTCATTTCTCCAAGGTCTTGCCATTTGTCTCTCCTGTATATATTTTGAATGTTGAAAAACACACAGTAAAGCAAACATGAATTGTGTCGTGTGTTTTGAGGTTCGATAGAATTGTCTTTTGATGTTTAATGAAAGTCCTAATTTCCTGGAGTTAGTACTACCTAATGGTATGCCAATGTTATGATACAACAGTGCAGAGAGGCAAGGATTCCATGCTAAATTCTATACCTAATCTCATGGTCAAATTGTTATTTATATAGCGCTTTTGCAAAGCGCTGCACATAGAACATATTTATCACAATTATCACCAGACCGGAGTTGGTACTCCTTCATCTACCTCTGAAAGGCTGAGTTGGCCTTGCCGGGATTCGAACCTGCAACCTACAGATCACACACAGATTGCAGCAACGAATGCTCAACCAGCTGAGCTATCTTATTGGCTAACATCCTTCACGGGTCGGTAAACTGAATATCAACTGAGGTTAATAACCACAGTGCCTAGATATTGGATGAACCATGTCTGAAGCGCTACATACAATTAAATACCTATCTGGATTATCACAGGGACAGGTTGTGCTGAGTTTCTATTTCAATTACAAACTTAACTTTCATTTGCTTGTTTTTGAACAGCGCTTGCGCTTCCTGGAGAGTCAGGTTTTGGAGAGTCATGTTTTGGATTTTTAATTGTAGTCTAGAAAATGTGAGGGGCTATAACACCTGTGATTGGTGTAATGACACCATTGAGCGACGACTCTGCTGCCATTGACCATTTATAATAATGTACCCCATTGACTGCAAGGTTGAATGGATGTAAACTAGATTGTGTATACTCATAATTTAATTTTACAGTCCAATTATAAAAAGTGTAAAATGATAAGCGTAAAAATGATCTGCAGCTGCATGATTCTGCATAAAGCACAGGAACTCTGACAAATACAACTGTGCAATAATGGTTTGCTTTAACTGACAAAAGAAACATGATTTGTTACAAAGGATTAATTCTCAATTGCAACAGTTTTCCATCTTATTAATTATACATTTGTAAAATGCTAGGAAAATAAATATGCACAGTGCTTCTTTTTGCTCCATGAGCATTTACACAATACACAGAAGAAGCTGAACGGAATGAAATCATTTCTTTGATCTCTGTGTGCAGTTTTCCTTTTTGAAAGGTTTCAGAGAAATACATTCTGTTTCAGAGGCTTTTCTCCATGGCTTGAAATTACATCCATGTAGATAAAAATCAAAGGAAGTGTTCTGGTTTCTGTCAAGTAACCTGACCTTTGCACTGCCCTCTGATCTAAACTGGTGCGTAAATGTATGCAGGAAAATAATAAAGCGGTCGTATTTACAAGATTTTCATGAGTAAAAGGCCTGGTATGACACTTATCTGGAGGTCTGTGCAGAGCCTGCATAATGCAATGGACAGAGGGGGAAATGGGGCAGGGCCTTGTGGCAGATTGAGAAGCTAGCACAATTAATGTTGGATGGGGACATGGGCACAAAATCAACGCCTGTTCTTTCAGCGTGTGCAACCAGGTCAGCCAGGTGCAACATCCATATCAGATGAAGGTGGATGCCAGGAAGACATGCATTGTGGTGCACTTGGCTTTTCTGGGTAGCAACCTTTCGGCCCAGGCATTAACGCAAGAGTTAAAAAGATATATATGAAGATGGATCCGCCTCTCAATGCCTCCGAGGACCAGGGGTTTTGCCAGGACAAAGCAAGATTTCCATTAGGGGAAGATACAGCCTACTCACATGTCGTCCCAGCCAAAAGTAACTGCTTCCCGATGATAGTTGCGATCTGGAGATCAGACATCTCCTTCAAGCATTCGGTTAAGAATGGGAGCCACTCATTCGGGATCCATGGGCAATGACCATTGTGTCAGAGGGCAACATGATGGCAGCACCATTGGCCCAGGAATCCAGTTTGCAGACATTGCCTACTGGGAAGTATTCCGACTCTCCTTCACAAGAAGGTAACAGCTCCAATTTGTCAGGGCGAGGAGAGGTTGGGCTTTCATTTTTATGTTGTTCTGATCAAGAAGGGATTCTGAGGGTTCAGACTAGTCTTCAAACCCTGGAATCCAAACACATGGATTTCTTCTGCCCATTTCACCAGGGACAATAGCAATAGCACCTGGAGCATTCCAAGTGCTGAATGGGATTACCACAATAAATGATATCATGCCCAAATAAACAGATTCAAGGAAGATGGCAAAATAAGACTTTATTATCAGTTCAATAAAGTAGGGAAACCTGGTGAACAGACTGCAGCTCACACACTCTCAAAGCATTTTAGTTACACAAAAGGTTTTATATCTGGTCATATGTCAGCTATGATGTCATCCTACGTGGCTAACAGTAAACACCTACTGGGTGGAAGGATTGGTTAAGGGGAACATATACATATAGTTTGTATGAATGTTAGAACCCCCATTGGATGCCCCTTATCTAGTAGGAACACCATTAATTACCTCCAACTATGTAAAATACTGATAAAAGCATACCAACAGCAACGGATAGGACCATGCAACAATGTATGGTGCACCATTACATAGACCCTCCTGTCTCACGAATCTTGGACATACGGCTTGTTAGCAGCATGTAAGCAACAAAACCCAGGTGCAAGGCAACAACGTCAGACAACTGCCTTTCTTAGCTAATTAGCCTACCATCTGTCATCAGTTAGTCCCTAAGCCAAGGATTCTTCTTTGTAGTTAACCTTGCTGACTGTTCTCTTCCTCAGACTTTTAAAAAGGGAGTAACGGTGCATTGCTATCTTCCTCTGGAGCTTTATGAATAGGCCTTGTAGTCCGGTCCTGGATCACATGTGTGGAAATCATGATTTTTTTTCTCCATTTTGCACTTCTATTAAATGCTATTTGATTCAATTATATTGGGTGCTATTACTCTCCTGCAGCATCCTTGCTTCTGAGCCAAGCGATTACCCTTTGTTTTTGCACACATTTGTATTCCAGTGCCAGCATTGCAGCCTTGGATTCCCTTCCCAAGGCTTCTAGCTTACTATTATACGATGCAGTTGTCCATTTTCTCAGCATGGCTGCTTTACTCGTGTTCCATTTCCTACCTAAGCAAGCTTCTGTATCTTCTTTCCTACCTTGCATTTCTGCAGATGTACATATACTACATCTGTTGTCACTTATCGTCTTAATTTATATTGTTTTCTTCAGATTCACATATATGTTTAGTCACTTTAATCACATCTTCATTTTTTAGATATCCATATATCGTGTTCAGTGCATCCACACCTCTTTTCTCCTTAGTGGTGTCACTTTACATCTGCCAGACTTCACTCATATGTCCAGTGGGGTCTGCAGGCTCATATCTACCTCATCAGTTCAAGGGTACACTTGAAAGGTTGTCTGAGCGCATAACGTCTCTCATACCTTCGATGTGGTATTGGAATGATACCAGGTGTCAAACATAGTGCTCTCTTGCTGTTCTTCCAGTATGACAGAGGTGAGGGGGTGGGCTCTATAAATGACATGCACATCTGCCTCTCTACATTCCCCCCTCTGGTCGAGTCCTCGACCACCTCCTCAATTTTAATTTTCTTCACCTTTTCTGCACACTGTGGTTTCTTCGGGATCCATACATCTTTGCCAACCCCCTGAGGTCACCTGCATTCTTTATGTGTTCATCCACACTCCAAGTCATATGGCAGCACTCCCAAGGCGGTGAACAGAGCACTCAACATTCCACATAGTTCCTATGATCCTTAGGATAGTAAATCTTTGTTGCTGGGTGTGCAAGTGGACTTCCTTTCAGGTGATCACCGTTTGTGTCCTATGTCCCTGTATTTTAGTTAGTCACAGAATTCACATTGCTCATCATCTTCATTCCGACTGCTTTCTTCACTGTCTTCTTACATTGTCCTATAACTATTCATATGAGACAGAATCCCATCAATACAAATTGCTCCCAACATCTTGAATGCATGCATTCGCCAGCCAGGGTGCAATCCATGAGAACAGGTGTGAAAACCAATCATTCTCTTCGGATTCATCTACATCTTCCAGCATTTTCGTATGTAGGGTCGATAACAGAGTTACAGCTTCTGTCAGGGTTCCATTTTCTGGATCATGGGCAGGTATGTATGTACAGCAAGAAGGCCCAATCTTGGCACACTCGCCTCCTTCCATTGCTGTAATTAACTCCAAGATATACCCATTTTGGAGGGTCATACGTCTGATGGCCCTCAATTCTTCTTTCATCACATTAAACCATTGTATTGTTTGTAGTAGTTGCCACCTTGTGATTTGTAACCATTTGGCATTTACTGCAGCTTCAATTCCTGCCATGAATATGGCTGTAAATATCACTGCCGTCCTACTGAACAATTTATGCTCATTAGGAATGTCATTCTAAGCTTCCATTGATTTTGCCAAAAAGTAATATTCTCTTTTCTATCGGATGAGGTTAAGCAACCTCTTCTTCCTCTGGTGTGCATCCATTACACTGTCTATGTGGAGGTCAATTTGAGGGACCACCAGTGCAGGAACATTTATTTTCACCATAGAACATATTCCCCTCCCCCCCCAGTTTAAAGGCAACTTCATGTAGGCTCAGGATCCATAGGCCCAATAGTGGTCCATCGGCACTGCAGTTGCTCCTTTCATTCCTGTCACATTGAGTATGTGCCTACATCCTTTATTTTCTCAAACTTTGGTCTGACCACTGTTTCTGAAGCACAGCGTCGCATTCTTCATTGGCAATATGGATACGGGTCCTACTTCATCTTCGACCCATGTTAATTACTTCAAATACCTGGCCCATTCCTTAAGTCATTTGCCACTCACTGCTTGCACTATCTGTACTGGTGCTGTCATCAATAAGTGTGGACTGCATCCCATTATTCCTTCTTCCCATCCTGTACTGGTGGCTACTTGCCCATATACCAATAGCTGAGGTCTCTCCCAGCATCCTGGCAATTCTGGCGTTTCCCCATGTATCTACACAGTCCAGTCTCTTTTGTTCAACAATCAACAGGTCCCCTCTATTTGGACCATTCAACGTGTACTGAATCATTTTGCTCTTCGAGTTCGGGTCTTTTATCATGTTCTATGTTTTTATGTCAGCATCTTCATATGGGAATGTTCTTTTGGACATCAATCGTATGGTTGCCCACTTCTCTTCAAATTGTTCTCTTGTCATGCATGCTGCTAAATGGCTGAGGCATTTTGCATCATGTGTAGGTATCACTTGCTATAAATGTTCTGGCTGTGCTCATGGCATAAGGGATGAGCGAACACACATAGCAGCTCTCACCTGACATTCCTCTCCTCACATCATTTATGTGCTGGTACCATAGGTTATATGTACTGACTTATCAAGATATGCATTTATATCCAGGTAATCGTCTCCAGCATTCCTAGTAAGCCAATTAATTTGTATGGAAATATCAGAAGGAAGGTCGCTCGTGCATTTGTTAGGGAAAGAAGCAGATGTCTCATTGTTGGACACTCCATCAATACTGTAAAACATCATTTCATGAAATGCTATAAGAATAAGGAAGTAGAGACTACATATCGTACAAAATGGAGCTACAATAAATATTGCAAAAGAATGAATGTGCCTTACTACGTTTTGTGCATCAAGTGGCCCTTCTTGGTAACTATGTACATCTTACAAAATAAAGATTCCCATTCTCTTTCATTATCGTTTAGTTCTTGTTACTTTTTATAATAACCTCATCTGTTTATAACAAACATTTTTATAATAATTTCACAATGATAATCCTAAATATAATGGGGCAGTCTTTGGATTTCCCAAAAGGTTGACAATTTCAACACATTGTCTCACTAGAGCTGGATAGGATCAAAGCATATATGTGAAAACAGCATGCAAGAATGCGTGCAATGTTCTAAGCAACAACGAGTTGTGTGCTCTTCTTTGCTACAAAATATTGCCTCTTTTACCCAAAAGGAATAGTTCTGTCAACACTGAAAAGTTATTGGTTTCCCTTTAAACTTGGGAATGATCTAAAGTCTGAACTCTTTATTTTGTTGACTCCTGTTGGCTCTTGGTAGCCGATCTGGTCTGCATACACAGAACTTCTTCTCGGAGGGGTACGGGTCACTCCTTTGTAGAGCCCGAAGTCATTCAGGTGCAGCCAAGCTCGTCTTCCATGTATTTTAACAGCTGTGGGGGAGACTGATACCAGTTACGGTCCTTCAAACCGGGATTTATGCCAGTTGCAGACAAATCTTTTACGAAGCACTTGGTCCCCAGGATACAGACTAAGTGGTTTCAAAAGTTCAATAGGGTTGATCGTTTGGTTGTCTTCTTCAATCTTCTTCGACCCTTCTCTCCGATTTTTGATCTGTTGGGATATAAAAGAAATACTAGCGGTTATATTTGTCAAATAATCATAAATCTCATCATCTACTGCTTTTGCTACACTAGGGGCATCCGTTTTTGTTCAAGTGGTAGGAGCAAGGGGTACTCTCATGCAGCGTCCAGTCACAAACTCATGAGGAGTCGGGTGGTGACCTAAGCCCGGCTGGTTTCTCAATCCAAATAGAGCAAGGTGTCGGCAATAAGGCCATCCTTTCTTCGAGGTGATCTTTAACTTTGCTATCCTCTCTTTAAGGAGTCTGTTTAAACGCTCACACATACCATTCCCTGTGGGTGATAAGCAGATAAAACATATGCATTATGCTGAATAGAAGAGTTATTTGCTCAAGCATCTCTTTTTCAAAATGCGGCCCATTATCATCAGACCCTCGGACTTGGCATGCACCCCCAACTAGAAAATACCTCACGTACGAGAAACTTGGCAGTAAATGTGGCATTGGGGGGGGTGCATGCATGCCGATGCTGAAAAGGACCATTGGGATAGGGTATTGCTCATCTCACTGTTCGCAAGGTATGCCCTGCTGCACATTTCTGACAAACAATGCTGTCCAAAATGTAGTTAATAATAAACTGTGAACATGGGTCAGTAAATTTGGCAAACACCTTCTGCGATCATGGCTGCAAGACTCTCTGGTTATACGCGTGGGAGAGTGAAGCTGATCCAGCGCAACTTTCAAGAATGCTAGAGGCATAACTGGCTTTCCAGCACCATCGCGTCTCCATATAGCCTCTGTGGGGGGGGGGGGATAAAGAACACCCCCGTCTTTTACAAAAATCTTGTTCCTTCTCTGGAGCTGACCCTTGCAGCTCAATTAACTGTACAATGGACATGTTAAAACCTTCTTTCATCATCATCCATCTTTCTGCCAAGAAATATTAGGAAAATATGCTGCTCTTTTTACTTCAATGTCTGCGGCTTTGTTACCGTTGAGAAATCATGTCTGCCTTCTTAGTATGGGCTGCACACTTCACCACAGCTATAGCCAACGGCAGCTTTAGTACCTGAATTAGTTAGTCCAATAGCAATGCATGTTGGTCTGGTGCACTGTCTGTGCGGAGGAAATCCCTCCTTTGCCACTGTGACAACCCTACGTATACAGTTGACGTCACATAGGCAGAGTCAAGAGTACACTATCCTTTCCTCATATCTCTGGAGTGCAGCAATAAGCGCCACTAATTCTGCAGCCTGTTTTGAAACAATGTTAAGGCAGTCTTGCACTCGTCACTACTTCAAATTTACCATTCGTTTTAACTTTACTACTGTTGATTCTTTATGTATTTCTCCTGCAATTGGGTACATTTTCAAAGAACCAACAATGAATAGAATGCCCCCACCTCTACTAGAGCATTTTCTTTAACCTGGGGGAATATCATCATTAAAAAAAATAAACTCAGTATACGTTGTGCAATCAGGTACAGAATCTCCCTTTTCTACTGGTTCTGCTATGAATGTTGGATTCACTACTCTACATCTGAATTTTAAATTGCAGGGTTTGAAATGATCACCTCATATCCTGAAGCTCTTTGTTATTTTGGGTTTCTCCAAAATGGCGAATAAGGCATGCTCGACGTATAACATTGAACACCCCACTGCAATACTTGCAGCTTTTTTCAATTGCAAAAGCAGCAGCAGCTGCTTGTTCACAGGGGGTAGTGCCCTCTGATTACTGGGTCTAAAATCCCACTGTAATAAGCCAATGGTTTATGTCCATGTCCTAATGTCTTCTGTGTAAGAACTGCTGTCATCACCACTCCATTTGAATGCAAAAATAAATAAAACTGTGCTCATTATAGTTTGTTATCCCTAGCACTGGGGCTGTACAAAAACACCCTTTTCATCTCTTCAAATCCTTCAGTCATCTTGTCTGTGCATACTATCTCACCTTTATGTGTCTTCACTTCTTTGAGTCCTTTTAAAAGTGTGATTATATATGTACTGTAATCAAAAACCTAGGCCCTACAATAATTACATAGGCCTAACTTCATTTCTCTCACTGTCTCAGGTCATGGAGTTGTCATGATTGCTTC
The DNA here is from genome assembly GCF_040938575.1 of Ambystoma mexicanum. Classification (NCBI taxonomy): domain Eukaryota; kingdom Metazoa; phylum Chordata; class Amphibia; order Caudata; family Ambystomatidae; genus Ambystoma; species Ambystoma mexicanum. The sequence continues at coordinate 412,224,697 of NC_090929.1, forward strand.
TGCTCTCTCAGGTGTCGCTTTTCTTCCTTCTTCAGAATTAGCCGTCTTATATACAGGACCTCTTCCCGACGATTCTTTAATGTCTCCTTCCCACACTGTATCCTTTTTTTTGCCAATACTGTTATTAACTGGACTGAATCTCCAGTGCATTTTTCTTCTGTCTCAGTGCACACTAATAGGTAATCTACGTAATTAATTATTGTGCTCTCAAGTTGTAGGTTAGCTAGGGCCATCTGAAGGACCCTATGTCGACAGGCATGGTATCAAGAGACACAGACACGTAAATATGTTTTCAAAACCTTTATTGAAAGTTTCAGGGTTTGTGTAATACCAACTGGCCCCAACGCTAAAGGGATGTTTCCCTGAAAGGGCCGTCGATAACTGAAAGTCCAAATGTCTGCGACCTATGCTTGCCCTCACTCTATGCAAAAATGTGTAAGGGTTTCATTTGTCAAAAATGAAAAGTAGTGGTTAAACAGAAAAGTAGGAAAACCACAGTTGATTTCTGGTGGCCTTCTTGCCAGGCGTGGATTTAAGCTCACCAAAAATGAGTTCAATCAAACAGGGTTGCCTGCTTCGTCACAGGGTCCTTGCAGTGAATTCAAATACCTTCAGTGTCTTTGAGTTCCTTGGAGCCCTTCCCCAAGCTTCAACTTATTCAAGTTTCAAACACCACAAAAGAAATGTATCCTAGCTCCTTCTGAAGCTTCTCAGGGCTCCTTTCCCCACGCTTCAGGCCTTTCAACACTATAAGGCAAATTAATAAGTCTTAAACTTGGCTGGGGCTATTAGGGCTCCCTTACCCAAGCTCATGCCCCTTCCAGCTTTCAAAACACAAAGTCAGTTTTATCAGGATGCACTTTGATTTCTTAAGAAGGCCTCTCAGGGTTCCCTTTCCTAAGCACAGGCCTCTTCCAACTTTCAACACAAAATAAAATATATCAGAGTTATTCAAATGGTCAGGATAGCTCTTTTCTATATTTACAGCTTTTCTTATATACAATCCTCTCATGGGGTAGAATCAGAAGCTTTGGTAAATGCCAGGCTCTTTGCTTTTCCTAGGCGCGACCACTGATCCTTTTCCCGTCTTTTTGTTTCCTACTTGCACTTTCCTTTGTACCTTTTATCTTCTGGTGCTTGTCGTGCACAGTTGCATTGTCTTTTATTCCTTTCACTTAGTTGTGCACACTTCCGCTGTTCTTTTCCACTCTATACTTCTGTGCCTCTTGCACCTTTCTGCTTTAATTTGCTTCTTGCACCCTTCCGTTTCACTCACTTCTGTCTCTAGTCGTGTACACTTGCAGTTTCTTTCCTTGGTCCTGCGTCCTTGCACCATTAAACTGTCACTTTCGATCTCTGTGCCTACTTGCACTCGGACGGCTTGCCCTTTCTTTCATATCCATTTTGTTTTGGTTTTATTTCTGCGCCGCTGGTGCACACCGTTTCACTTCTGTTGCTTTCTTATACTCGCTTCTCTCTTTCTACTTTACTGTTTCTTAGAACTGTCCTTCTTGCTTTTCGTCATTTTACCACTCTTGCTTTTTCCTCCATTTCCTGCTCCAGCCACACGCACGCTCCAGAGTTTCTCGCTCTGTCATGCAAAACTCACCAGGTAGCGTAGCGCTGACAAATGGTTTCTCCGGGATGCTTTGGGTCGAGGTCAGGGTCTCACCACCTGTCCCTCAAATACCCTTGGGCCCGGCACACAAACCAAGGGAACAAGCAATTGCACAGACTCTGCTATCAGGGTCCCAGCTGCTTCGCTCTAGCTCTCAGGAGACATGGCTCCCCAGCCATGCTGCAGCCCTCTTTACACGCCAGGCCAGAATTGTGCTCTCCTCTACTTCTTCCTGCAGCTCCCAGCTTCGTGGCTTCTCTGGTCCAAAATGCTCCTCCAGCTAGCTCCTTCACATGCGAGAGGTCACGCCTTTTATAGCGGAACACACAGTCAAGTGGAGTTAGGTGTGAATGGTTACTTACAAATTCCTGACTCTGCCTGACCATTAGTGGGACAAGTGTTTTCTCTAAAGTAGGTTTCCCTTACATCCCCCATGTTATTCCTATGGGTAATCATTATTGCTCCTAGTCACCTCTTCTTCGTCCCAGTGTTATGTGGAAATGGGAGGGGGTGATGGGAAGAGTTTGTATATATGTCCCCTGAAAGCTGAGGAAAAGTGTTTTGAGGTAGAATGAAATTGTAGGGGATTAGATTGATGGTCAAGTCCAGTGCTCCCGATAAGATTTGGAAGTATTTTACTCCCTATTTTTTAAAGTTGCGAGTAAAATTTATTTTTTTAGGGAGTCAAAATGCAAGTCCAATTCCCAACTGGAGTATTTTTTTTAAACATGTAAAAAAGTTTTAACTGGAAAACAAATGTTTTTGTAATAATTTATTTCTTTGCACCTAGTTATTCATGCACATTAAAAAGATACACGTTTACTTCTTTTGATCGGGCAGTTATAATAGTTTCTTCCTGTGGTAGAATGTGCACTACTGGTCCAAAGATATTCATGTAGTTGTGGTAGTGAAAACAGGGGTGCATGGTTCTATGTGTCCGTTTCCTATTTTTTGTTGGCAGTATTATCACTGCCCATTTTTATTTTTGGGGGAGTTTTTGCCCATTTTTAAGTGGCTGATATTCCCCTTGTCTGTAGGGCTGCTTAAGTCTATACTATTAGGAGATTGACATCGGGGATAGGAACAACCTCTAGCCTTGTTCAACGGGATAGCTTCCCTTTGTGGCATCTCGCTGATGTGATACAAGCATGGGTCTTGATAGTATTCCCTGTGGTCTAGATGGGTAACAGATGAATGGATATCACTGTCCTGTCTCTGTTGTGCTTGAACTTTCTTCTCACCCAATCTAATGTACTTAACTCTTTTCCTTCTCTTACTTGGACCATGAATAATGGTCTTGAGGAAGGAAAGGCACTGTTAAGGTCAAGATTTGTAAACTGGTTTGTTCTCTCTAGCCGCAAATAAAAGGGTGTGGGGGTACCATGTCTCGCCTACGGAAGCCCTCCCCACAGTCCTCGAAGATCACCTGCCCAGGTGATCCTCCCTCGCTGGCCCAACCCCAGGGTTGGGACGCACTCAAGAGCAATGGCCCTTCCCTGGCCACCTGAGCAATGGATCCCCAGGGACTAATTGTTGAGAACCTCCTCAGGTTTCTCACACCTATTAAAGATTGATGGGGACTCACAGTACCCCAGTGGAAATCTTGTATGTTTCCACTGAGTTCTATAGGAAAAATTAGAACAAATCTTGGTAGTCCTCATGAAGGGGAATTGAAAATAAAGCATTCCTTAAATCTACTACTGTAAAATATTTGGCTGTAGCTGGGACGTTATATAATATCGTAGCTGGACCGGAACCACAAACTCTGCTTCAAGAATATTGTTTAAGCGGTGTAGGTCCAGAATAAAACTCCACGGCCCTGTTGATTTCTTTACTGGATACACAGCCGTGTTACATGGGGAATCTGATGGCACCAATATTCCCTGCTTTATTAAAGCGGAAATGGTTTCAAAATATACTTTCATCTGCTTCTCTGTTAATGGGGTACTGTTTTGCTTGTGGTATAATTGCTCCTTGCTTAAGCTTTATTTTAACTGCTCCCACTCCAATCAATAGACCCACATCATGTGGACATAAGATGCTTGGCACCCTTTCTAAATCAGTCTGGAAAAATACTAATTCATCGTCGGAAAGCTCATCTCTGAACAACTCCTCGTCTGTCAGATCCGTTAGTCTATACCCTTCACCAAGAGCGATTACAGTTCTCCATGCTCTTCCTTCGTCATCGGTCCCATGAATAAAACGCCCTTGCCTCTCTCACAATCACTTCCTCCAATTCTATGTGAATAACGTGTCCTTCCACATCGTCTATAAGTACTTCTGGTCTAAACAAAAATGTGTCAGGTATCCTCAGTAATGTACCTATTAATTCAGGAAGCCATGTCAACAAAATAATTACTCGATACAAAAATACTTATCGGTCCAAGGCGATAGCTCGTAATGCTTTTTGGCCTGTAAAAGCTAATATCAATTATTTTACATTCATGTAGTGTATTTCTGGAGTGGGACATATTACCCTTTGTCAGTAAAATATATTGTCATGTTAAGTTTTGTCATCAAGTCACAGCCTAATATGTCAACTGGTGTCTGTCGAGAACACGTTAAGGATATTGTACTCCAAGTGACCTCCATACATCTGCTGTACAATTAAAATGCCGCTCCATCATGTGTCGCGTTTTGTGCTGTTACACTTGCATATCCTGCTTGTCTCCAAATAGCGTCAGCTCTCTTCGCTAGGATTGCTGCTAGTAGGCCTTTTATGTCACCCACCGCTAATGTCATTCCCACTGTCATTATTTCTAACTCATTAAATCCATTTACCCACTCCTGAAGTCAAACTGGGTCATTTAAATTTCAAATCATCATTATCCATCTGTGGCCATGGTATATATTGTGGTCGTCCACCCCCCCTTTCTCTAATAACGGGAATTGTGTAAATCCTGTTCTACAATGGTATAAACCCATGCTTCTTGTCTTTCAAGCATTGCTAGTTTCACCCGCTTGTCTACTTCCTGGTAATGACCTTAGTCTACATACATAAGGCAGGGACATTTCCACTAAGCTATCCGTGCGTTTTTGTGGTCGTTCAGAAAAGGGTGTAGGTTCTGGTGTTTTTTTTCTTTCAGTTCTCCTAAATCTGATTGCTTTACCCCTGGTTCTATGTTTGTTCCCATCAAGGAGCCACATGCACCTCTCCTCGCACCCTCTCCTTTTTATCCCTTTCTTCGTCCGAAATCATTATACTCCAACTGGTATGGCTGTTATCCCTTTCCTAGTCATGATCTAGTCTGCTTAGGGACAGCATTCTACGCTTGTCCATCATTATTTCACCCGATCTGCCTCTTGTTTCTCTCAGTGGGGATCCTTCAATACTCCCTCTGGTCTTATAACCATCTTTTTCCCTCATCTGCCTAGATAATTCCCCAATCCTGTTCCCTATGCCTTGTGTCTCATGCTCATCAGCCCATGTTGGTACTGTAAGTATCTTGTGCAGTTCCCGGCGGGGCTGTTGTGACCTTCTCTCTTCCTTCCATCTTTCTTGTTCTTCAACTGGTTTTACACATATATTAACAATGTGATCTATTTGGTGATCCCTTTGTCTTCTACTCTTCGTGTTCTTCCTCTTCCTGTGTTCTCGTCTCCCTCTTCTCTGCAACTTTTTCAATCTTTGTGTTTCTATTTCCTCACGTTTCTTTTTCTCTCCATCTTTTCTCTCTCTCCTTTACCTGCTCTTCATACCTTCTTCGTTCTTTCCTTTGTGTAGTCCCTTTTGCCATCTCTTCTTTGTATGCCCTTTCTCATTGCTTTTCCTTTCTTTTCCGTTCCTCTCCAACATCATCAATACCCTTTCCATCTGATTTGAGTAGTATCTGTCCTCCCATCCACTCATTCTGTACAATTGTCACTTCACTGGCTCCATCTGTCTCTCCTTTTTGTCACTTCTTCCAACCTATGCCTTCTTTCTCTACGCTCCTCCTGTTCCTTTCGTACATACATATTTGTGTTCTTTAATCTTACTTTCTTCACTACTATAAGCGCCGGTGGCATATATTGGATGACTATACCCCGCCACTGCTTTTAGCTCCTCTAAAAGGATACAATCCCCGTTTCTCATTGGTCATGCTATTGTCTTCAGAAGGAGAAAGAAGAGCCAAGGGCATTGTGCCCTCCCATTCATACTGATTAAGCATTCACACCTTCTCAGGTGGGTCTTCTTTCTCACTCCGATACATTTTCCAAAGCTCCTAAATAGCTGACATTTTGTGTAACCTTTTCCCTGTATACGCAGCATGTGTGTATGTTGCAGTAATGTTCTTAATAGGGGACCCACTTGCGGTCAAGGTATGAACATTTTGCCAGCTGTGCCCTTTATCCATTCAGCATCTTAGATGTGTACCTCAGTAATGTTTTGCACAGTGTGGAAGGGGAATGTCCCCGATAATGACAAGTCATTTTTAACTGTCAATACTTACTGTATCTTTTATTCTGCTATTACTCAATTAGTATTGTTAAACGTTATTCTTTCCTTCTATCACAATACTTCATATATCACAACAATCAATACAGCCAAGCACCATCAATCGCTGACCATTCCTCAAAAGATCTTCTTCAAAAGACCTTTCCAAGCCTATACACTAATATTCTCTTTGCTTATTTGTTACAATTTTATCAATTCTCACTATCCTGTTTTATTATTGACAGTCTAAAAATCTATCTTGCTATATTTTTTCTCAACTGTTACCCTCCAATGATTAGCACCAATTGCTTGTTTTTAGGGTCTTATAAGCAGTCAAATTATTACTCTTGTTCTACATTTCAAAACCATTACATAAATTATCAAAACCATGTGTCTTTTTAAACAAATCAAATTCGTACACTAACATCTTCATGAACCCCAAACAAATGTGCACAACAAGTTCTACGATCCCTTCCTAGTAAAAGTAGCTCACCTCCATTTTAGAGTGTAAAACACATTCTTCATATTGGCTTGCCACAGGAATCCCTAATCTTAATACTCCATCTTGAAGTGGGAATAATTCTCTTCCATCGCCTTGAGAATAGGTATCGAGGAATCTCCCTTCAACCAAAACCCGTTTCGTTGTCCCACTATATATTTACACATGCAGTTCAATGCCTTCCCCTTTTATTTGCCGCTTTCAATGTTCTACTTGCATCCGTTGCTCAGTTCGAGCCCTTCTGTATTGACTCTTCCCCAATCAACCACTTCGCCTTCAGTGCGCGGGGCACTTGTGGGGACCGGACAGGAATTTCTTCAAAGAGGCACCTGCCGACCGTCTCGATTTACACGCACGATACTTACGCTCTCCATAGGAAACTCTGCGATCTTCAGGCTGATGGTAGAAGAAGTCAAAAATCTGAGTCTGGATCTGATCCATCAGCACTGCTACCAAATGTGCAATAGCACCTGGAGCATTCGAAGTACAGAATGGGATTACCACAATAAATGATCGCAGGCCCAAATAACCAAACAGACTCAAGGAAGTTGGAAAAATACTACTTTATTATCAGTTCAATAAAGTAAGGAAACCTGGTGAACAGATCACACACTCAATGCATTTCAGTTACACAACCTGTTTTATATCTTGACATACATCAGCTATGACATCATCCTACGTAGCTAACAGTAAAATCCTACTGGGTGGAAGGATTGGTTAAGGGAAAGATATAAATATATTGTGTATGAATGCTAGTACCGTCATTGAATGCCCCTTATCTAGTAGGCACGCCTTGAATTACCTCCAACTACGTAAAATACTGATTACATTACATAGACCCTCACCATTGGTTGGCACTCTCTTACCAACCTTGGACATTCAACTTGTTAGCAGCCCATAAGTAATGAAACCCAGGTGCAAGGGGACGTCCAATGGACGTCCAATAACTGCCTTTATTAGCTAATTAGTCTACCATCTCTCATCAGTTAGGCCCTAAACCAAGGTTTCTTCTCTGTAGTTGGCCTTGCTGACTGTTCACTCCCTTTAAAGTTCAGGGGAGGAGAAGATACATTGCTATCTTCATAAGGAGCTTTATGAATAGGCCTTGTTGTCCTGAATCACGTGTGGATGAGACCATGCTTTTGTCCATTTTGCCCTTATATTAAATGCAATTTGATTCAATTATATTGGGTGCTATTACTCTCCCTTGCCTCTGGAAACTTGGTTGCTCCATTCTGCATGTGATTTCTGTATCAATTGACCAGAAATTGGCACTCGCAAATGTTCACTCCTTTATTTAATCTAAGAGAAATGGGTCCTACATACATAGCTTATCCTTTTCGACTCATGTAGTTGCTCTTGCTGCAGCATCCCCGATTCTGAGTCAAGGGTATATCCTTTGTTCTTGCACGAATTTGTATTCCAGCGCCTGTCGGCATTGCAGCCTTGGTTTCCATTCTCGAGGCCGACATCCATTCTCTAAGCATGGATGCTTTATTTGCGTTCTATTTCCGACTTTAACAAACTTCGGTATCATCCTATCTACCGTGCTTTTCAGCATATGTACATTTACTACATCTCTGGCCACTTATCACCTCAGTGTATGGTTTTCTTCATATTCACATATATGTTTACTTCATCAGTTTAATCACATCATCATTCTTTAGATATCCGTACATCGAGTTCAGTGCGTACACACCTCTTCTCCTTAGTGACGTCACTTTACAGCTGCCAGACTTCACTCACAGTTCTCTTTCCAATGTTGTCTGCAGGCTCATGTCTACCGCAGCATCAGTTCGAGGATACATTCGATACGGTTGTCTGAGCGCATAAGGTCTCTCATACCTACGATGTGGTAGTGCAATGATATCAGGTGTCAAACATAGTGCTCTCTTGTTCTTCCAGTAGGACGGAGGTGAGCTCTATAAATGACGCGTACATCTGCTTCTGTACACCAGTTTGCCCACCATCATGTTCCCATAGCACCAGTTCACCAGAGGTGGCACCGCTTTGTAATATTCTTTGAAGCCTTTACAAGGCTGTACTTCCTGTCGAGCTTAAGACCACCCCGTGGATTTTCACCAGGCTGTTGACCCCCATGACTAGCCATCACCACAGGGAAGGGATCCAGATACAACCGTATTTGGACGATGGGCTTAATCTGGCACACACAAGGATGTGGTGCTTCACACACAGAGTTTGGCTGCTGGTGCGTGAGTTGAGATCCCTTGCAAACTATCAGAAATCCCACTGCTGGTGCAGAGGCCGATACTTATTGGAGCAGAGATTGACACAGCTGCACGCACTGACTTTCAGCGTGATGCGAGAGCAGTCAACCTTCGGGAGCAACTTGTGTCTTTCCACCAAGCATCAAGGTCTTGGATGAAGACCCACATCTTCATTGCAGCGACAATCCTCCCACTCTAGTGGGCAAGGTTCCATCCAATACAGCTAATGGACAGGACCACAAATCCACCCCCCCCCCCACAACAAGCACATACGAGAGTCCCCCATATCAAGTCCTTGCTACAGAAATGGCTGGTGGACCCTCAAAATCCCTCTATTTGGGCCCCCCCGGATCCTCCTGCTCCAGTGATTTTGACCACTGGTGCCACCATGCTCTTGGGGCACTCACTATGTACAGGGGCAATGGCCATCCTCAGTGAGGAGCCAGGTATCCAACTGGAAGGAGCTTGTGGCAGTGCGGGAAGCCATGTGACATCTCTCTCTGTTGCTGCAAGGGCAAGCAGTACTGTTAAGTTGCATAGTGCTTTCATGAAGGCCTAGATCAATAGGCCCAGGACGCACATTCTATATTTCTAATGACAGTGGAAGGCAACATCTTTCGTGGGCAGAACGTCATCCACCGTCTTGCTCAGCAAAGCGTCTTCAGTGAGTGATGATGATACAAGTAGACTAATTAAGCAGGGTGTTCCCCTCCTTGGAGTCTTGCTCTTTGATATACTACAGATTTGGGATCCCACAGGTCGACTTGTTTGCCACTCAGGAGAATAGGATGTTCCTCTTTTCTGATCCTGAACCATCAAGCATAGGGGTCATTGTATTTAACTTGTCCCAGTGCTCTATGCCTTCCCTCCCCTGCAAGTGCTAGCTATGATTCTGGGAATCATTCTCCCAAAGGCCCACCCCCCCCCCACCCCACTTCCTGGCTTGCGGTGGGAGGAGATGGTTCTGAAGGCGTCTCTGCTGCTATTATCAATTTGGAGGTTGAGCAGCGCAGTGTCGGTGGCAGCTGCTTCGGCGACACAGTGGGCCAGGCTCCCATCCACAAGCATCATTATTCCCCTTTCCAGACTTGGTGTGACCCTCATGGCCTCCATACTCTGTACTGTGATCCTACAAAGATTTTTGATTTTCTATAAGAGATCTGCCTCCCACACCCCTGCTCACTGAAGGTCCAATGGGTAGCGATCAAGACTTTCCAGAAGTCCTGGCGAGGTTTGTGGGCTCTTGGCGAACTGGTTGTGATGATCAGTGTGGGGTTTCATCCCCATAAGCCATCCCAGCAAGAGGTTGGTCTCCCCAGAAAACCTTCCTCTTGTTTTGAGATATCTCCTAGTGTTGACCTATAAGACAGCAGATGTGTCTGACGGTTTATAGTGATAATTTCGAAAACAATGTCGTCGAAGGTCTTTTTTTGTCGGACCCCCCCCCCCCCCCCAACCCTCCTTTTTTAATTTTTGTTTTTGTTTTACCCATTTCTTTTTACTCCCGGACCCGAAAATAAATATATAATTTTAAAAAACGGAATGCGAAATTTTTTTTCCAACATTTTTGTCATTCGACATTAAAATCCTATTCTTGGGGACCAACTCATCAGCCAGGATACTTTCTAGCATTGTTCTGTAAGGAGCCCTACTTGAAAATCTTGCCCACTTCGGTCCTTATGCGTAGACCGGAGTTCCTTCCAACAGTCAGCTATTCCCTTCCTCTGGGAGAGGAACTGGTTTTGCCAGCACCAAGCTCCTTGGTGGATTTGATTAAAGGATGCAGGCTGGTTCGCCAAAATGTCTGGCAGGCTATCCCGAATTTACCTGGAGAGGATGGTTAGGGAATGGGATAGACTCATCACACATGGCAAGAATAGATGGGTCTCTAGGCCAGCTGTCTCTCATTCAGCCTCTAGATTAGGGTGGTCATCTTGAAGGTACCTCTCTCCGAACTATTCTGCTGGCAAGGTCAATGAGAGAGTTATGGAAGCATCCTGGGTGGAAGCAATTGGCGGGGGCGGGGGGGGTGCGCGCATTTGTCAAGCTGCTACTTGGGCTTTAGATAGCAGTTAATTTTCAATGTGTCATTTTTTAAATATAACGTTAGTTCTGTTTCGCAGAGTCTGGGTGAGCGACAACAATGCACGAGGGATTTCGAGCTAATAGCAGTAATTCCACTCTGACAGCTAAAGTCTTTGCTGAGCAAACTCCTGGAAAAGCTGGCCATCTCCCAGCTTAATCTTCACGCAGAATCTGTTGCTTGTCTCCATGACCATCAGTCTGGCTTCAGAGCTGCCAGAATCACGGAAACTGCTCTCCTGAACATCCGTGAAAACCTGCTCTCCAACCTTGATTCCAACACCCCTGTGTCATCATCTTACTTGATCTCTATTCTGCCTTTGATACGGTCAACCATGCCATCCTGCTCAACCGTCTCCGTGATAACCTGGGTATCACCATTCAGCCCCTTGGGGAATCACCGTTCAGGCCCTGGCTTGGCTGACTTCATTCCTCTCTGATCGACCCTCCCAGGTCCAACTTGGGTCCTTCCTCTCCTCTATCTCTACCTGTACCTGTACCTGTGGTGTTCCCCAGGGGTCTAACCTCTCTCCCTGGCTGTTCAACCAATACCTGGCACTTCTTGCCCACCGCATTGCCGCTCTCTGCCCCAACTTTCAGTGCTATGCGGATAACAACTCATTTTCAGGCTCCCTTCTGCCACTTCTTCTCCTTCTCTCATCACTGTCCATCTGTTTGCTATCCAGGAGTGGTGTGCTGCCAATAATCTCCGACTTAATGCCAGTAAGACCGAGATCCTCATCGGCACACCTGCTCCCTCCTTTCCTGTCAATCTCTGGCCGGCCTCTCTTAGCCATCTTTCTGCTCCCACCTGTGAGGCTAAAAACATTCAGGTCATCTTTGCCTCCCCACACTCCTCCTCTCCTGACATCTCTGGCTTCTCTAAGAAGTCACACTACCAGCTGCACCTCCTCAGAGGTATTCTTCCTTTCCTCTCTTTCCCCCAGATGCTCACTGTCTCCAGAGCTCTGGTTCTCTCTAGGTTGAACTACTGTAACAGCCTTTCTAAATCTGCCTGGCTCTCCTCTCCACTCTCGCAACTCATCCAAAACAGGACTGCGAGACTTGTACTTGGCCTCAAGCCCAAGGATCGGATCTCTCCAGGACTTAAGTCTCTGCACTGGCTCCCAGGGCGGCGAGGATTACGTTCAAAACGCTCTGCATTGTCGACAAGACCTTCTAGGGCCTGGGGCCTCAATACCTTCAACTCTCTCTTCCTAAATATCTTCCTTCTCGATCTCTTCGCTCATCCGCCTTCAACTCCCTCATGGTCAGCTGCTTCTCCAAGCAACAAGTTGGTGGTAGATCTCTTTCTTCTGCTGGGGCATCCCTCTGGAACAGCCTCCTGAAACTTGAGGAAAACCATTTCCGGTTCCAGAAGCACCTCAAGACCTTCCTCTTTGCTTTTGCGTTCTCCCCTCCTCTTCCCTGCTAATCTCCTGGCTAAAATTGAAATTGCACTGGTTACCTGGCTACCCTCCAATCTCGGACCCAGTTCCCCTCCCCGCCAGTTGCACACCTGCACTGCCCCTTTGGCAAACCTTGCACTCTGGGACTGTTTCTGTATCCCTACAGCCCCCTTCCAGCACTTGACACCTGATGTCTGCACTTACCCTTGCACTCGTCACCAGCTGGCCGCACTTTCTATTTATTTTCTGTTTTATGTACTGCACTGCCCCCTTCCCGCATCCCCCTAAACTTTCCCCACTTTCCCCCCTCCCCTGCACAATCTCAATATCACCTGGCCTAGTAAGATAGTCGTCTCTCCTCTGTTCCCCCTCCCTTGCCTTGTCGTGCGTTGAAACACTTGTCTATAGACGTGTTATAAATTCCATACCATACATGCTTGATATTTACAAAAGCTTTGTTGTTAGGGCAACTTTTGTTTTATATTAAAAAAAATAATTAAAAACATGCATGCCAAACCCAGCTAACAGCTATTTAGCGATACAGTCATACAACTGTCACATATGATGGATATGCTATTTTGTTATTCTTATGTTCAAAAAATGCTCTTTAATTAGGCCCTCCAGCTTATAACGATGCCGCGAAAACGGTCTATATTTTCCAAAAGGTGCAAAAACAGCAATTTTTGCAAGAACACCGGTGAAAAAATATCAGTTTTTGCTAAAACAACCATTTTAAAACAATAAATAAATAAAATACATTCTAAAAAAAAGCGCCTAGTTTCGCAAAACTTTTTTTACTCAAGAAAAGAAATGCGCAAACACAACTCGTCACTTGCACAAAAAAAATGAAAGGAGCCCAATCCAAAAAAGGACATCTGAATGAGCGCATCTTATAGGCGCCCATTAAGATGGCCTTTTTCACCCCTTTGTGCAAATCAAGGGGCATTTCTGCGTATTTAAAAGCACATCCCAGATTGACAAGATGCGTTTTTAAATGTGCAGAAAGCGTAGGCAACCTTATGCGCCAGCTTTGAGTAGGTGCACAGGGGTGACAGGGTCATTACGAACTATTGCAATACTTTTAGTGTTTTAAGTGTGACAGCTGCTGTCTCACTTAAATTTCGGTTCCTCAAACAGGATAGAAATGTGGGTTTTTTTGGGAGCCTGCAGAACATGGTCGGGAGAGCACTTCCAACACAAACGTACTGCAGGCGGCTGCCCAGCACATCATTTGCTCTACAACTCAGCCCTGTGGAAATGTGCAGGTGATCTTTGAGAATAAGGTGACCTGGTTATCTAAAAATAGCATTCCCTCTGCTCTATTTTTAGAAGCCCCATTTTTTGAGGACGTGGACCAAAATCTAGTTTTCAAAAATTAAAAAAAAGTGTCACATGTGAGAGGGAAAGGAGAGAAAGGGGTGGGGGGGGGGAGTGATGTGTGAGCGGTGGAGTGGTAGGCAAGAAAGCAGAGGGAGAGCAGAGGGGGAAGCGGTGGGCAAGAGAGCTGAGAGGAAGCAGTGGGCCAGAAATCAGAGAGAGAGCAGAGGTACAGAAAGTAGAGGGAGCTTGGGTTCAGGGTCGCGAGGGGGCCAAAAACAGAGAGGGGCTGGCTGTAAAGAGGCAGTGAGCTGCAGATTGGGAGAAAGGATGAGGGAAGAGTGCAATAAAATGGGAGAAAGGATGCAAGATGCAGACGTAGCAACAAAGAATTAAGCAGTGTATACTGTGGGGGGATTTGGGGAGCGTAAGGTGCGAGTTGGGAGTTACGAGTATGGTTAGGAGTTTGGCAGGGACTGGAGAGTGCAAATTGTGACTTGGCAATGTGACAGAGCATGCGAGTGTGTATGACTGAGTGAGAGGTTCGGGAATACAAGTTGTGATGGGGAATTGGTGAAAGGTGTGTGGGTGTTTGGGGAATTGGAGAACATAGAAGGGGAATATTTTCAGCATTGCACATTATAATGATCACTACCGTTAAAAATATTAAAAAGGCATGCACATTAAACCAAAAAACGTAGCCAAAACAAACTGTTCTCGCAAGCCAGAGACATCTGGGACTCTTGCTATTAATTGATACAAAATGTACAAATAATGATACCCAGGCTCTCTTGTCGCCTTGCACACTGCCTCTTTCCTTCAATGTGCCAATATTGCCCCCTCCAGTCAATAAAAAATGTGCTACAAAAATGCTGCAATAAATAAAGGTTAGTGCTGCAAAATCCTGGAGGGTCCGTTTAGCCAGAACTTAATTGTTTTTTTTGGTGCAATTCTTTCTAATCAACTAGAGCTGGCCGAGCCTGGCAGGGCTGAGCCCGGCCTGAGCCCCACCTAGGGCTCTGTCCTGATCCCCCTCTCAGGCCAGTGGCTGGCCACAAGCCCCACCTGTTGCTTGCACACACTTATTTTGGCCTGACTGCCAGCAGAACCGAGACCCCTGTTGGTCTGCATTTGTGGTGAGGGCGCAAAGATCTTGCACAGGGTACAATGGCAGACAAGCGCATTTCACATGTAATATTGGTAGCTATACGTGCATGCATCATATATAGAAGGGGGTCATATATAGAAGGGGGTGAAGTATAGCTACTAATCTTGCATTTGAAATGCGCTTCTCGCTTGTGCGCGCCCTGGATGCCAGGATGGAGTTGGATGCTGGGGCAGCTTGATGGAATGTGTGTTCATCTCATTGCCACTACTTTGAAACGAGGGGAAAAATCTTTGAGGCATGTTTGTTAAAATGTGTTCACAGATTGGTGGTTATTGGGCAGTGATATTAGTGGCAGCATTACGAGTGTGTGTTGCTGCACACCACCTACTTGGATGGAGGAGCAATTTGTGCTGTAGAAGATCTAATGCTTAATACATTGCACAAGCTGATTAAGTTTACTTGTTTTAATTACCACCATTTTGTCGGAAGGAAAATGTGTTTGGGGCATGCTCTGTAATGTTTTCATAGGCTAGTGGTTGCAGCAAACACTGTGCTTATTTGAAGATAAGATGTGTTATGCTTTCATGAAAACAAATCTGAAAACAATTTCCAATAAAAGGGAATTTGAGTGAAGGCAGCAGCTGTGCTCCCGTGTGGGCGAGGTGCCGTCACCTTTGTTTGCCCCTCAGCCCACCCTGCACGCATCACCACCGTTCATATTTTGTGAGCTTTCACTGAGATTTTTACTGGTCTGTGATGACGCCAGGAGTGGATGTCGGGCAGGGCGCGGGGGGGGGGGGGGTTTCCCCACACCCTTCTCCGACCCCTGCGTACGGAAGGCGCACCCCTGACCCCGTCAGCCTGCAGCGGTTTCCTTCCGGTGTTAACGTGAAGAAAGCACTATGCGTTTCTCCCTCATCTGAAGGGAGATGGTTTGGAGAAAGCGCTTTGTGCAGCCATTTTCCGGGCTCGGCCCGTGGTGGGCTCGTAGAGCCAGGCCTAACCCCCGGGCTCGGCCCTACCCATGAAATCTCTGGCTCCCCCCACCTCTATAATCAACGCACACATATAATGCGCTCAGTAATCCCTTTTATGTTCATATAAAGAGGACATGCATTTTAAAACGCAGAAATGAGGGATTTCCCTCCAGAAAAGTGAAAAAGTTTAAAATGGTGCATCATTTTACAATATTAAATGGATGCCTATCCTTAAGTCTGGCACATAGTTCCCAGAGGTGGGCACTAAAATCATGTTCAGAAGCAAGCACTACTTTCCATCCCCCGCCCCACATTTCAGGAGGTCTGCAGCTGCCCAAAAGGTGCTAGCATAAAGAGGTTGCACAGAAGTTAAAATGGCAAAAAGTAAATCTAAATGCGCAAGTGCATCAAGAAACCTGTGAAAGGATGCCCAAAGTCAATGAATGGTGAAAGAGAAGGCAAACTGCATGCCAGAGGTACACGATGTCTCACAGCTGTAAAGAAGAAAGGTCCAAGAAGTCCCATCAAGATATCCTTCAGTCATTTCATACAGAAGCTGCCCATTGCTAAGCAGGCAAATGGCATCCCTGCTCAGTTTACTGTCTATTTGATGACATTCCGCTGTACGCTCAGCTTTACCAGGAGAACCAACTGCAAAGTATCCAACACAATGCATAAGAGTTGCGTTTTTACATTAATTCGATTGTAAATCCAAGGTTGGACTTTTACTGCAAAACAGAACCTCAAACGACAGCGGGAAATCTACATCTATAACCCACACATCTACAAAATGTTCCCATGTATTGTACAGTCCAACCAACTCCAATACCAAATACCATAAACGCAGGCTGTCGAGACCCATAGCCTAACCCACACCCGCAAACGTATTGCTATGCTGGAACACCCAACCCATGACTCTGTTTTACTCTCGGAGCGTTGGGCAGCAGTGATCTGAAAACACTCCTTCAGAAGAGAACAGGCTTGAATTAATAGAGCGGAAGCAGCGTTTTACTTTCTAATCCCCACAGCCTTAAAAATTTCCTTATGTTTTTATGGAGTGAAAATGGGGGTGAAGGGGTGTAGTTTGGCAGCGGCAGAGAGAGTGTTGAAGGGGCGGAATCTGGTGAAGGCACAGAGTCTGGCAAAAGGTGAGGTAAAGTTGGGGAGGTGGGCACATGTGCTTGGTTGGGCATAGGGCTGCAGAAAGCCTACAGTTGCCACTACATTTGCAGAGTCGTGCATACAGCGTAGCAAGATTTACATAACAAGGACAGTGCATCGCGTGGCAGCATTGGAGGGGTTATTGGTGCTTCAAAAGGAGACCGTGAAATACGGGATATATTTGTTGCTACTCATCCCACCCCCACCCTCCCTTCTCGGCTCGGAGCGCGCGCGGTCATGCGAGGTCCTCAACCCGAAACGGGGACTTTTTCAGTCGGAAGAACCGCACATCCTCACGTGACATGAACTGTTGGGGGAAGGGCTCGGCTGAAGCTGCAAGAGGCTTTTCACAGGAGGGTGAAAACATCCAAGGAGAGGGAGATGGCACTGTGGCGAGAAAAGTGTCGGGCAAGCAAAAGTGTCGGGCAAGCAATAGGCGGGAGTGGGGGCCAAGGGGGAATGGGTGTCTTTGGGGCGAGAGGCGCATGGAATACAGCATTCTTTGGGTGCTCTACGGCCCTCCACCCAAAGACCACACACCTGTTTCCATTAACGCCGGGTCGTGTGATCTCATATTCTGAAACTACGGGACCCAGTTCTAACCTCAGACGCCAAATTAGATTTTGCAGCCCTGGCCTAATCACGCCTTCCTGCCTCAGGGCCTTCATCTCTGACTACTGCAAGTGCTCACCGTCAGGCCCGAAGCAATACCATGAACACATGCCCGGCTGAAGATGTGTGGGGTGCATTTCAACAGGATGGTTGCGTCCCGCCCCTCTCCACCCCCCCCCCCCCCACTGCTTAGAGCAGAAAGCAATCTGAGGCAACTCTGAGGGGCATACATTATAATGGAGATACAGATAAGGTTAATATCCTCCAATTATCATGAGACAGGGAGCTAAAACGCCGAATGCCCGCTGAATAGCTATGAATCCTTCTTTGTAAGCAAGTGGCTGACTGGAGTGTTGAAAGGCAACGAGGTGATAATACTTCAATTTTTACCCAATGGAAGCCAGGCACCACGAGCTAGGGCAAAGGCAGCTAGCGCTACAGAGTGGACGATGTAAGCAATATATCAAGGAATATATTGCTGTGTTATTGGACTGCTGACTAGCAATATGTCCCCGTACCCCCAGGCCCCTTTCATTTTTAAGGCCCTGGCGCCGTCCCTGCATTCACAGACAACCTCGTTTAGCCAACGTCCACAGACAAGCGTCTTCAAGCTCCTTCCCTGTAAGTTCCTCTCTAAATTCTACCACCGTTTCTACTCCTCCCCGCCCCCCCCCGTTCAAGATAGTGTGGGGGGGGAAGACCCAGAAAAACCCGCGTCCATTGTATGCGCCCCTCCACAACCCCACACACCAGAGGAGCCCCGTACTACAGTCTCGGATTGATATCGTACTATCCTCTCCGACTTTTTCTGACCATCTCCTCCCCCATCACAACTGTCACAAAACAC
Source organism: Ambystoma mexicanum (assembly GCF_040938575.1). Lineage (NCBI taxonomy): Eukaryota > Metazoa > Chordata > Amphibia > Caudata > Ambystomatidae > Ambystoma > Ambystoma mexicanum. Next base: position 412,242,972 of record NC_090929.1, read on the forward strand.
GTACTGCCGTTTTGGGGACCCCTGCAGAGAAACCACAGACTGATAAGTCTATATAGCTCAACCACATGCCCGATCGATGCAGGTTTAAGCGATTGACACTGTACGGGGCTCACCCGCCTTGGTGCCGCTGTGCGAGGAGTCAACAAGGCAGGGCTGCCCGAGATCTCTGTACCTTCGGGGGGCAGAGCGAGGACCCAGCAAGGGCCCCGGGCCCCTGACCGGCAGCACGAGGAGCCCGTGGCCAGCGTGATGAAGTGGCGAGCAGTGCTGGGAGCTATCCCTGTGGCCACTCTGAGAAGCGGGAGCGGTCACTGGTGGTCGCCGTGAGGCGCGATTGCCCATTGCGAGGTGCTTGCAAGGGGATGGGGTAGACGGGCGGCCAGCGTGAGCCAGGAGCTCGCAGTGGGTGTAGTACGGCAGGCATGCGGGTACTGTGTGGGCAGTACGAAAGGCAGTGGCTGGCGGACGGCGCGAGAAGCGGGCTGCGTGGCTCACTAGCCAGAACTAGTGGCAAGAGGGAGAAGTTCGGCAGCACACAAGAGTGGGCGCTATGAGTTGGCTACTCTGCTGCCTGTGCTATTCTGTACACAAGTCTAACAAAGTAGCCTTTCATGGCCCCTGGGCGGGTGAAAACACCCAATTTTATATTTGAGGGGTGAAAGCCCATTGATTCATACGGGCGTGTAGGGATTTTGGCGGGTGAGAGAGGTGCCGTGTGAGTTAAGGTATGCCAGTACCGCGCCTAGCCCACTTCATGGCTCCCCACGCCACTTTTCTGGACTTTACAGTCCTTCGTTTGCAGTCATTCCGCGGGCACCTGTGCCCACTCCTTCCTTGCTATCTCCTGCAACTTCATGCATTCTCCTTTCATCCATCCCCCCACTTACCTTCAGATTCACCGTCGGCAGTTCCATATCTCGTCTCGCCCTTTCACTCAGATACGAGAGTCATATGATACATACTCAAAGGGAGAGGTTGTCACGTGATGGGGACGATCAGTCTCATGATCCTATCCCTTGTGCCGGGATCAACCCGCAACTTCCCGAAGTAACCACCAGATGGCATCCTGGCGGAATAAAGCCCATCACCCCACAGAGAGGCCACCATTGGGTCATAGAATTGGCGCCAATGAAAAATGTCAATTCGTATCTGTTCTGACAAACAGTGTCTGATGTACCAAGAGGACGTTTCGTGGTAGAATGTGTAGCAAATGGTGCATTTTAAAGAATAATTATTCATTGATCAAAAATACTAGCTGCCCAGTCAGGGCCGGCCTTAGGGGCAGCTGCGCCCTGGGAGAATTGGCACCCCCCATTCCCCGCGGGGGGCGTGGCCACGGAGTGTCACTTTTTTGTGTGTTTTTTTTAAACCTCCTGGTGCATGAGCACCCTATTGTTCCTAAATGTGCTCCGCTGCCGTGGGCGCATTAACTAACAATGAGACGCCTGCCGCCACTATGCCAGCTCGTGGGAGCCCTTGAAAGACTCCCCCAAGTTTGGGGGAGTTGGCGGGGGCTAATGGTGCCTTTGGTTGGTGAAGGCACCCGATTGACATTGAATGCGCCCGCCTGCTGCGCCTTCTCCCGCTACGCCAGCTCGGGGGAGCTCTTGAAAGACTCCCCCAAGCTGGTGCGGGGGGCGCGGTGCGCCGGGCAGTCCCTGGCTCGCCCCCCCTGAGGCTGGGCCTGTGCCCAGTGACAACGTAACTAATCAAAATGGGCCACTTTGCACAGAAAACGGTCTCACTTTGACCCCAAAACTGGCCTACGAGAGCATGTTGGGCATGCACTTTGCCAACTTTTGAGCCACTGTGTGATGCTTTCAGCTCCTCCCAGCTTTGACCTGTGGTTGATGGTGCATGCTAACCCATCATTGTAATGGGAACATTGCAAACACAATCTCTGGCATGCTACCTGACAAGTGTAGTTGAAAGCAGGGGAGTTGCTAGGTCTGGAAAAGACCCGGGGCTAAGCTGATGTTGGAACCGTTGGGAGTGGGGGCTAGCTGGTCTTTTGGCTGTAGATCCTGAGATTCTATCCGGGGCTACAACCAAAAGATCAGGGGCTACAGCCCCCTTAGCCCCCCCTAGCAACGCCCCTGGTTTGACAGTGTCATACATAATAGTGTACCATAGCTGGCAAGTGGCCCTGTGTCACGCTTAAGATTTGCTGGGTTTCTGGGACTTGTAGTTTAATTTTTCCCATTGTAAGTATGGCCGTACAAGTTCTATCATGTAAAGTTAAAATTCTGGACAGGCTTATTAAGTCACACATCACTTGGTTATGGGGCCACTTGGCTACTGTGATAGCGCAGTTGTGGCGAGCCGTCACATGTCACCAGGGCGAGCCGCACCAGAGGCTGGGGTCACCCAGACTTACCAATATTGCTGCGGGCTCACAGCGACCAAACAGCAGGGGACACCTTGCAACGACCGGATCACCGGACGTTTTACCTTGGCTGGGGACACCCAGCAAACATAGCCTCAGCCGTGGGAGCACCCAGGCCGGGGCTACTGTACCAGGCCGTGATCACACAGCGAACAAAGGACACAGACACGAGTTGCCACTTCCTGGGGCTCTGCTGCACTACCCCTCCCGTGCCAGCAGAGCCCCTTTTATTGAGGGGCAACGGGCCCACAGTTAAATGGGCAACACACCACAGCAGTGAGCTTGTTGGAGGATGGAGGGTTGAAAGCCTCTGTGGATTTCGTGTACCAGAAGATTCCCTAACCCATTATGAGGATTGAATAGACCATTTGAGCTAATCAATCAAACCCAACACAGCGCCCTCTAACAGCCATCGCTGGAAGTTCACCTCCAGATCAAACCCACACAGTAATGGATAACAGGTATTCAAAATAATATAAAGGTTTGCTATTTTGCTCTGGGCCGAAGAATGTCATTGTTTAATAGGGCAGTGCCATTCTTTACATAGCTTTATCAAACTGACCGCTCTCAAGGGCACAACAACCAACCACTTCATCGCTCTGACAGGCAGACATCTTTCTTCTACTTAAGATTTCGACATGGCGACTTCCGTCCATGAGTTTGATGATTTGCCCCCCCCTCCTCACCATACCTGCCTACATTTGAAAATCAAAATTCCTGAGATTTATGCCCCGCTCACAGCCACACAAGACTCCGCCCATTTGTACACAGTTCCGCCCACACGCCCTGCCCACCTGTCAAAAAGGTAAACTCGGTTGTTGTAGGCTTCAGTTTGCTTACTATAGCATTGAAAATCATTCATTCAATGCTATAGTAAGCAAACTGAAGGCAGCGCCACAGCCGTAATAATGCTGCTTTCAATCCATGTCATTGGATTGAAAGCAGCATTATTTCTGCATTGGCGCCGCCTTCCTTTTGCTTACTATAGCATTGAATGAATGATTTTGGTAAGCAAAATGAACGTGGCACGCCGCCGTAATAATACTGCTTTCAAGGCAATCATATGGATTGAAAGAGCTATTATTACAGGAGTTGGAGGTTGCATTGAGCGCCGTTTTCGAGTCCCGGCCACTTCTCCACCCGATTGGCTACCGGCTGTGATGTTGCTGATGTGGCCCAGCATCAGCTGGTGAGCGTGAGCGGTGCTTGCTTGGTGGCGCTGCGTGGGGAAGGCCGCAGCGCAAGAAAGACACGACTCGCTCGTGAGGTGCTTAAACCCGGACTGGCGTCATTACGCCAGTTCCGGTGGTTCCTTTATTATCTCCGCGTCACGTGACCCTCTACGTAAGGGCACGTGACACCACATTCCTCCCCAACTTGGAGGTATTTATACGGCTGTTAACAACAAACTATTGTGAACTGATATAACATATAAAGTAATACACAATCGCGATGCACCTGCTCTTGTTTACTGCTTTCAGGGTTCATCTTGGCGTGGGTTTCTGACGATAGACTCCGTCTACTACATATCCCTGGAGGCGCGACGACGGTTTGGGTCTTTCTCTCAGACGGTAGCGGGTGCTTCTTTCCCTGGGCGTGTCTCCCTTGGTGGCTTCCGCTTCGGTTCTCTCATCTGGCCGGTGTGGTCTGTCTGGATCTCCTGGTGTGGCCAGACCACCCAGTGGTGTCGGCCCTTGAGGCGTATGCAGCGCTCTTCCTTCTTCCCCTCTCAGAGGCGTTGACGGTTCTTCCCACATTTCCGGGGGTACTTTCCTGAAGTGCGACACGTTTCTTGTCACGGTCTCTCCTCCTCGGGTGGCGGTGACCATGCTATGGTTGGTTGTACTGACTGTCCACGGTCGAACCTCGAAGTTGAGGGACATTTTCTTGGGCGGTGCACGGTTCTTGACAATGACGGTGTCTCCTGGGGTCAGTTCTCGGTGGCAGGCTCGCCTGGTGATGCTTTCTTGTTCATTTCGCCTTAGCCGTTTGGCGTCTATTGCTGGGATGTCAGGTTCTGGGGCTGTCCAGTGGGGGTGTATGGGAAGCTCCGCATGTATGGGTACCCTGAACATGAGGGCGGCGGGGCTGATCCCGGTGGCTGAGTGCGGGGTTTGTCTGTGTGTTCTCAAGAACCGATATACTGTCTTCAGCCACGGGTGCCCTTGTTCTTTGGCAATTCTGATGACCTTGTTGAGCGACCCCATGAATCGTTCAGCGTCTCCATTTGCTTGGGGCCATCTCGGGGTGATCCGCTGGTGTTTGACGTTCACTTCTTTAAAGTATTCGCGTAGCTCCTGACTGGTAAAGGATGGCCCGTTGTCGCTTTTTACTTTCCTCGGAATTCCATGAGTGGCAAATATCTTTTCCAGCGCGAGGATGGTGGTTTCGGCGTTAGTAGAGGCTACGTGCTCTACTTCAGGATATCTGCTAAACTCGTCGATTATCACGAGCAGGTAACCTTCGCCGGTGATGGTGCAGTGGTCCATGCTGACTGCGTCCCAGCGTTTGCAGCTTCTTGGGACACTGCTGATCGGTTCAGGGTTTTCAGGCCTCCTGGATGCTTGGCAGGCCGCGCAGGACTCTACCAGCTCCACTACTCTTTGCTGCATGTTCGGCATCCACATCCTGGATTTGAGGTATGCTGTTGACTTTACGATGCCTTGGTGTCCACTGTGGGCTAACCTGAGAGCTCTTTCCTCCAGAGACTCTGGCAATATGATTCGGTGCCCTTTTAACAGCACCCCTTCCGGGGCTATTGAGAGTTCGTGTCTGATCCCGAACAGCGCTCTGAGTTTGATCTGTGCCGATGCTGTGCGTTGGGCTATTGACATGAGATAGTTTTTCCAATTCCCGGAATGGATAGCCGCGGTTGTGTGCTGTAGGATGGTGTCCTCCTCTGTCTCTCGCACCACTTCCTGCAGTGTCAGGGCTCGCGGTCTTGCGCAGGCAACTACGTGACAGACATGCTCATCGGTCTCCTTCGCATGGTGTTGTTCGCTGTCGGTAGCCGGCCTTGGGTGGCGGGACAGGTAGTCTGCCGGGTTATCCGATCCTGGGCGATACTCCAACTCGATGTTATACGGCTGTAGCTGCAGCATCCATTTCTCTATGCGTGCAGGCGGGTGGGGGGCAGAGCCTCGGAAGATCGGGATCAGGGGTTTATGATCAGTGAAGACTTTCGCCTGCTTGCCTAGCAGGTACACTTTGAAATGGCGGCATCCCCACAAGATGGCTAGGGCCTCCTTCTCTATGTGTGCGTAGTTCTGTTTGAGTTTTGTGAGTGCTCTGCTGGCAAACGCGATGGGGAACACTTTACCTTCGTTATCCGTTTGGGTTAACACCGCCCCTAGGCCAACTGGGCTGGCATCAACGAGGAGTTCAGTCTGCCTTTCTATGTTGAAGAAAGCCATGGTGGTGGAGGCAGATAGAGTGTCCTTGATTTGTTGAAATGCTTGTTGATGCGCTGCGGTCCAATCCCACTTCTGGTCTTTCTTTGTCAGCTCCCTGAGCGGGCTCGCGATGCTTGCGAGGTCGGGGATGAAACATGCGCAGTAGGTTGCCATCCCCATGAAGCTTCTCTCTTCGGAGGCTGATTGTGGTGCTTTGGAGTCCTTTATGTCTCGCACTTTAGACGGGTCAGGGGACACGCCTTCTGCGCTGAAAATGTAGCCAAAGAAACATAGGTCACTTTTGCTGAATTCGCACTTCTCTGCGTTGAGTGTGAGGCCTGCTTCTTCGAGCCTTTTCAGGACTGCCGCTAGACGTCGATGGTGCTCACTTTTGTTTGGGGCTTATACAAGGATATCATCACTGATGTTGGTGGTTCCTTCTAATCCTGTGATGACCTTGCGGATTTCGTGTTGGAACACTTCTGCGGCAGACGATATTCCAAAGTTGAGCCGTTTGTACCTCATCAGGCCGAGGTGAGACGAGAAAGTGGTAATGTATCTTGACTCCTTGGATAGTCTTAGCTGGTGATAGCCTGATCTGAGGTCATGTTTACTGAAGACTGTTGCTCTGGTGAGGTCTACGATGAGTTTGTCAATCGTGGGTGTTACATGGCGTTCCCTCCCAATCGCTACATTGGGAAGCCTCATATCTATGCATATTCCTACTGCGTTCGGCTGTTTGGGTTTTTGAGCTACTACCATGGGTGAGACCCACGGAGTCGGTCCGGATGTTTTCTCGATGATCCCTTCTTCTTCAAGCTTGGCCAGTTCCTTTTCTACTGCGCCTCTCAGGTGGAATGGAATCCGTCTGTGTCGAACTGCTTTCGGTTCAATAGTGGGGTCTATATGAAGCTTGATGGTTCTCCCCTTGAGGCACCCGATGCCCTGGAATAGCTTTCTGTGTCGTCTTAGTAGGTTGCTGAGTTCGTCGTGTTGGAGGCCGAAAGCGAAATGTATTAGCTTCAGCTTCTCTGCCGTTTTGCAGCTCAGTAGCGTCTCGCAGCCGGCGTCCACTACATATATGCATGCACGGCAGTTGGTGTTCTCGTGGGCAAAGTCTGACTTGAACGACCCTCGCACGGGGAGGGGTTTCTTACATCCGTAGGCATACAGCCTGACCTTCTTCTGGTGAAGGTTGGGTTTCGGGTGAAGTCTGTTGAATGCTGCCACTGGCATGACGTTCACTGTTGCGCCAGTATCAATGACCACTTTTAGTGGTTCCCCGTTGGAGAGAACAGTGGACGACGGTCTTTTCCTCTGTCGTGACCGATGTGGTTCTACTGCAGATATTAGGTGTATGCGATGTACTTGTCTGCTTCCCTCTTTCCGTCTTCCTTTGTCTCTCCTTTCGGGGGATGTACTGCTGTCGCTGTCGCTCGAGTCTGGGGACCTTTGGGATTCATCGACGGCTCTGGCTTTTCCTTTACGTGCTTGTTGGTGGGAGGATTCTCTGGGCGCAAACTTTTCCGGCGTTCTTGCGTCGGGCGCGGGGCTGAGTCTTTGTCAGGCGGGTTCAGGCAGACCGCAGAAAAGTGGTTGAGGCGATTGCATTTCCTGCATGTGGATCCCCATGCGGGTCAGGAATCGCCTTTGTGCCACGGGACTCCGCACCATTTGCAGCTCTTGTCCCGCCCCTGTGATGGGTGGGGCCTCAGGCCCTGCTTCGTGCGAATGTTCTGGTGTCTGGAGATGGCCGATACGTCTTCCGCGGGTCCAGGGTTGTCTAGTGGTAGTCTTTGGATTGCTGCTTCCATTATCGCTACCTGGTCTTGCGTCTGCTCGCAGAGGCGCGCCATTTCGAGGATGCGTGACAGGCATATGTTCCTTTCAGATAGTATGGCCCTTCTCAATTTTTCAGAGGATATCCCGTTGATGATCTGGAGACGGATGGCGAATTCTTCATCTGGGAACTCACAGCCTACTGCCATTTCGCGAAGGCGAGTGTGAAATTTGTCCACTGTCTCTTTCTCCCGCTGCCTCGCCATGCAAAAGTGGAAACGTTCATAGTCTGGGTTGAGATCAGGTTTGAACATGTTAGTGAGTGCTGATCTCGCTGCATCATAGTTGTCTACGTAACCGCGGTTCGGTGTGGCGTTGAAGAGGCGCAGGGCCGCTGCTCCGATGTTGAGTAGGAGGAAAGTGCGCATCTTCTTCGGCATGGTGATGTCTCTGGCTTCGAGATGCATCTCAAATTGTTGAAGCCAGATTTCCCACCTGATAGCAGCTCCTGTGGTGAATAGGTCGAACGGCGGCATGAATGTTGTCTGTGTTGGGTCGGGATGCTCATTGGAGAGGCTCCTCCTGGAGGATGAACTCATGCTAGTCCTTACGGGGCTGGTGCTTGGGCTGGACATGTCGGTTTTCTGCGTGTTCCTTCTAGAGTTGGGGCGCAGGCCTTAGGTGGCGGTGCTAGAGGTGTCACTTCAACACCGTAGGGGCAGTGCAACCGGCGTGTGTTCAGCTACGTAGTACCTGCTTTGACCCGCCAGACTTCTCCAGGAGGTGCACGAGGAGTGTTGAAAGACTTTTTTCCTGCAGCGTGTGGGAGCCCCTGTCCTGAGTATTTGCGGGGCTTCAACCGACTTGTGCAGATGTTATACACAGCCACGTGACGTCCGCGGCGTGTGGCTGTGTTGGAGGTGTGGCGCCGGTGCGGGCGTTGGCACGCAGATCCGCATGTGGAGGAGGCGCGGATCCGCGTTGGGTTCGAATCCGGCTTTGTCACCAGTGTGATGTTGCTGATGTGGCCCAGCATCAGCTGGTGAGCGTGAGCGGGCCTGCTTGGTGGCGCTGCGCGGGGAAGGCTGCAGCACAAGAAAGACACGACTCGCTCGTGAGGTGCTTAAACCCAGACTGGCGTCATTACGCCAGTTCCGGTGGTTCCTTTATTATCTTCGCGTCACGTGACCCTCTACGTAAGGGCACGTGACACCACACCGGCGGCAGCCAATCAGGTGGAGAATATGACGGACACGGAAAGAATCTCAAAATTCCTGAGATTCACTGGACTTTTCCGGAGACCCGGAGAAATGCTTAAAATTCCGGAGTCTCCGGAAAAATTCCGGAGGTTAGGCAGGTATGCTCCTCACCCCCCACTGACTGATTTAGCCTACTGCTATAATTTCCCCCATTTTCCTGTATCAGCGATGTATTGCCGGATGGCCTGATTATTCCTATTTTACTTTCCACTTTCCTCCTCTCTTAAGATATCTGCAATTGATAGAGTGTGGTGACTTGGGTCTGTGCTATGGGGCCTGTCTGTCTCATCGCATCGAATGTTGAGTGCAGGGGAGAGTGTACATGTACTGGGGGTTCTGAGTTTGGCAGTTGGGCCAGCGAGTAAGAGGAACGGTTGATAGTTGGGGTATGTACCCCACGTGCTCGGAGGACCGAAGGCAATAAACCCGCACTGCATTTTATCTGCTTGGCTGATGTGTGTCATATTTGACCCGAAGCCCACCACAACACAGAGCCTCTACTGCCAGCTTCCTCAATTTTTCCATCTTAACTAGAATTTGATCTGCAAACTCTATACCTTGTGATTGGAGCATAGGGGCATCTTTACTAAACCACATCACTGTTATGGTGCATGTAATAAAGAAAAAAAACCTCAAACCCATACTGTGAGTGTAGAATAGGCCATGTCAGCTAATAAGACACATATCGCCACCTGGTAGTCCTCACTGGAAGTTCACCTCCCGAGCAGGGGCACACAGCAATCCATTATGGGTATGCATATTAAACAAAACATGTGCTTTTATAATTGTTTTATAGGGTAGCTATTTTATCACATAATCGAAAGAAAGATTTTTTCTTATTTTTTTAAACGCTGATAATGTGCGCTGAGGCCTTCGGCCGTGTTGCGCAATCCGAAAATTAAATAATAATAATACTGATGCTGTTTGTTTATGAGGGTGTTCAACCTAACCGCGCTTTGAGATCATACCAATGATACATAAGGCGCTATATAAATGCCAAGTAACATAACATAACATAATATATAACAGGAAGGGAAGCCTGTCACAGCCGAGCTGACCTAGTCATTCCTTTAAGTGTCCAGTAGAGGTCTCCCTGACACTAAACATAGTGGGTATCAGAAGGCACCTTGAGGTACACCCCTTTTTTGCCATCGTTTTGTTGCAGGCTATTTTGGCACAGCTCTTGGGCCGCAGTGCCCATTTCGGCGCACCCATTTTAGCGCGAAAGCCATTCTGGTGCCGTTCATTTGGCGCGAGGGATGTTTAGATGTGGCAGATACTGCAGCGTTTCTGAACGCGCTCAGGCCAAATATAATGGATTATGACCTGTAAATGCTGCACGTTGACAGGTACTGTGGTGGTGTGGTACACACAGCCTGTTAACATTTCTCATTTGCAGGGAATAATCTGCCGCTCACAGGGCGGTTATCCAAATGGGCGGCAAGGTCAGCTGCTAAATGCTGACATTTAGCAACTGGACTTGAAAGCCCTGTGCCAAAGGAGCGCATACATCAAATGAATACAAACAAAAAATCTTGCAGTCTGGAACGCTGGTCTGCTAGAGCTCACAACCCAACATTTAACCACTAGGCCAGAGAAGGCTTAACGTTTCGGTTGGCATATGTTTCATACTTGTTGCACAAGTGAATATGTCAACTTCTAAAATAGAATATGTATTTTGTTGAAACTGTGACCGTCCTGTGGCCTTGTGGTACTGTATGTATCTTGAGCTCTTGCAGGCCTTGGTTCGTGTCAGCAGGATCATTTTATTTTAATTTCTTTTTTATAATGTTTAATAAATGTTGTTTATGCTTCCCATATAGGCTCCCTCTGTTGCGTTGCTCCAGCTGGAATTTTGTTTTTGTAACTAACCTGGCCTTTTTTTTTTTATTTATGCCTGTTCATGAACCTGTAACTCATTCATTTACAGGTGCAGGTCCATGTCCGTCGCAGCGGGTCACTGCGGCTGGTATCTCTGTTGGATAATGCACCAGCAGAAGAGATCTGTGTGTGACCTGCAGGCAACGGACACTTGTCCAAGTGGCACCTGCCATCTGTTGAGTTTTTCAAGCTAGGTCAGTGAATTAATATATAAATATATATGATAGTTATTTATGTTAGTCAAGCAGCGCGCCCAAAAGCCCCAGGCCCTAATGGCGGCTATGGACAATTCAAATGTTGTGAGGATGGAATCTGTGAAGTCAGGAACACGGCGACCTGGCACCGAAACTGGCAATGTTTGTATTTTTATGATATTTGCAACTTCTTCGCTGCTTCTTTGCACGCACGGCCCGTCTTTATTTACGTTTATTACTTATGCGCCATATCCCCTTTGCTCTAACCGAAAAATAAAGTGTTCTTGTTACTTTATTTTTAAAGGTTGCACTAGATTAGAAATAAAAAAAATTTAAAAAATGACCTGCGGGGGCAGGGTATGCATTTAAATCGGGGCACAACATAAAGTGTTACCATTACATCATTGGGGAACGGTGTAAAACCCGGAACAGGCCGGAACGGCCCGGAACGGTACCCTAATATATAAAACGGCAGCAAAACTCACCTGAAAACGATGCACAAACACATGAAGAACATTTTGGAAGTGGGGAAGGTTGAATAATGTGCTGTCATTAACCCATTACTGCCCAAAATATACATTTTCACATGAAAAAGTACCCGGAACGAGCCGGAACGCTACCCTAATATATAAAACGGCAGCAAAACTCACCTGAAAACGATGCACACACACATGAAGAACATTTTGGAAGTGGGGAAGGTTGAATAATGTGCTGTCATTAACCCATTACTGCCCAAAATATACATTTTCACATGAAAAAGTACCCGGAACGGGCCGGAACGCTACTCTAATATATAAAACGGCAGCAAAACTCACGTGAAAATGATGGAAACACACATGAAGAATATTTTGGAAATGGGGAAGGTTGAACAATGTGCTGTAATTAACCCATTACTGGCCAAAATCTACATATTCACACGAAAAAGTACCCGGAACGCTACCCTAATATATAAAACGGCAGCAAAACTCACCTGAACATGATGCAAACACACATGAAGAACATTTTGGAAATGGGGAAGGTTGAACAATGTGCTGTGATTAACCCGTTACTGCCGAGAATCTACATTTTCACACCAAAAAGTACCCGGAACGCGTCCCTACTATATAAAACGGCAGCAAAACTCACCTGAAAATGATGCAAACACACATGAAGAACATTTTGGAAATGAGGAAGGTTGAATAATGTGCTGTCATTAACCCATTACTGCCCAAAATCTACATTTTCACACGAAAAAGTACCTCTGGGAAGCAGGAATTGACTGTTCGCTGGGAAGAGCTGTGGGGTTTTTGCCTTGGTTGTGGGGTTGTCCTGGTTGATCCAAGAAGTCAATATATGGCAGTTTTCCATGAGCTAGATCAGGGCTTTAGTCATTTTTCAGGGAGCTGTCCAGACTGAACCGTGAATATTGATCAACAGTGTTATGTGAAGTGAAGCCTGTTTGGATGTAAGTTGTCCATTGGTACGTTGTGGATTGTGGTGGATCTGGGACTTGTCTGGTGTATTTTGGTAAAGATGTTGCCTCTGTTAGTTGAAGGAAGTTGACATTTGATTTGTTCTTGCCAGTTGATTTAACTTTTGCCTCCACAGGTCTGTCAGAATATGAATGTGAGAATAGGGCATTGACTTACGGGGGTTACTTGTGTATGTGGTGTGTGTTGTGCTCACTGGGTGGCCTAGCAAACCACCTTCTGGGGTTAGACAGTTTTGTTTGTATTTTGTGTGGCAGGGTAGTGCCAGCCACCTGGGCTGCTAGCTGCCAGCACATGGCACACCACAACACTTTTGGGAGGTATTTTGTGCCGTGCCATTTGCATTCATGGTTGTTGTTGGAGAAATGTTGTTAAGTGTAGTTTACCTCATTAGTTTGTTTCTGTGGAGGTGGACCCCGCAATCACATGTTTTTTTTGCCATTTGCTCAAGTGCGCTTTGCCATTGTGTGTTGGGGGGACACCAGTACCCTTTGTGGAGGTGTCGCTCCCACACCTTGGATGTGGTGGTCTCAACCTATGTGTTGTTCTTGTGGTTGGGGTGCTCCTCTTTGGGGCACTGGTGGGGCATTTTAGTATGCCATCTATTTGCAGTGGTGTAGTGTTGCTTGTCTGTCAAGCAACCTCAGTGTTGGTTTGGTTAGGTGATAAAGTGGTTTTGTTTGGTTGAGGTGGGTAGTCGGCAGTCGTTCCGAGGGGTATGGGGCCGGTCCCCTGTGTGAGTTCCTGCTGTATGATCAACAGGGAGGATGGTGACATGTTTTGGGTTGTGATGTTTTTCTAGCATTTCATTGGTAGGACGGTTGAGGGGATTTTATTTATTTTAATTTTATTTATTTATTTAAATATGGTGCTGAAGGCCCACAGGCATTGATTGGGGCTCCAGGTAACATCAACACCAAAAGACATACAGAAAGACGGGACAGAAGTCAGGAAAGTTGGGTCATTTCAAAGGGAGCATTACTTAAAGGGATGGTCTAGTAAAAAATTTTATTTCAAAAATAGATAGGCGACATAAAAAAAAAAATACTAGCATCCTCCTTTTTAAAACTTCCTATGTTAAATTTTGAGCTATTCAAGCTCAAAATTCGAAAAAGCAAGCACAGGGGCGCAGCCATTTTGTGAAATGGAGGCCCTCCTGTGCTGGCTTTTGCTTTTGCGGCACTAATGAAGGAAAAGCCAGCCAGCTGTAGTAAACAAAGTCTACCGCTGGGTGGCTTTCCCTTCATTAGTGCCGGGACTCGGAGGACGCGGACCGGAGACCAGAGCAGGAAAGCTGCAGCTGAATCTCGGTAAGTGCTATTTATTTTTTTTACAAAAAATAAGCACTAGCTGCGATTTTTTTTTTTCTAAGTTTTCCGGGCTGGAGGAGCCCGGAAAACTTAGAAATAAAACCGCAGCTTTAAAAATGTATTTATGTTTGCGGTCGCTTTTGAAGCGACCCCAAACATAAATACAACGTTATTGTGTTGGAAAACGCTGCGGTTTTAAAACCGCAGCGTTTTCCAACACAACCGCGTGTGTTTCTGCCTGCTGTGGCTATCACTTTGAGTCTCCGGTGCTCCCAGCACTGGAGACCCAAAGTGAAAGCCACAGCAGGCAGAAACACACGCGGTTATGTTTACATGCCGCATAGTGTTTCTACCTGCAGCTGATTTCCCATTTGGGGCTCTCGGGCTCCCCGTGGGGAGCCCGAGAGCCCCAAATGGGAAATGCTAAATGCTGCGTTGTCTGCCTAAATCTGCTTTCCCATTTGGGGCTCTCGGGCTCCCCGGGAGCCCGAGAGCCCCAAATGGTAAAGTAGATTCAGGCAGACACAACGCGGTTGTGTTGGAAAACGCTGCGGTTTTAAAACCGCAGCGTTTTCCAACACAATAACGTTGTATTTATGTTTGCGGTCGCTTCAAAAGCGACCGCAAACATAAATACAACGTTTTTAAAGCTGCGGTTTTATTTCTAAGTTTTCCGGGCTCCTCCAGCCAGGTAGTAGTTGATGAGAGTGCTAAACTGTGGTTCTAACAAAGAACTCTTTAAATCCGTTCTTCATCCGGGAGGAGTTGGTACACACTATTTCTTTTAAAATCAAAGGTTTGGAATGGAATGGAATAGATGGAATGGAATAGATTTTGTAAAGCGCAGCATTTGCCTGAGGGCATTTTAGTGCTCCCTACAGAGCAGTGAAAGAGATAGCCTAGAAAAGAAACATTTTCAGAGCTTTGGGAAAAGCCAGAGGAATCGGGGTAGCTCTGAGAGAAAGAGGTAGAGAATTCCAGAGAACAGCCGCAGCCACTAAGAAAGCGCGGCCATCAATGCAGCTATACCTGACCGATGGAACAGTCAGCAAGCAAGCTTTAGCTGACCGCAGAGCATGGCTCGGGCTGTAGGGCGAGAAGTTTGCCATGAGGTATTCCACCCCCTGACCATAGAAAGCTCAGTGGACCAGGCAAAAGGTCTTGAATTGAATATGTTTGGCCACCGGCAGCTAATGGAGTTTGCGGAAAACAGGGGAGATGTGACAGCCACGAGGAGTAGAAGTCACCAATTGGACAGCAGCATTCTGGAGGACTTGCAGGTTATAAGCAGGATGGCCAAAGTATAGAGTGTTGCAATAGTACAATGAGGATGTAACCAGAGCAGAAATTACAAAGACACAGAGATGCTCCGGGATATAGGGGATGACCCAACACAAGAGCCTCCGCTGAAAATGGCCCCGCTGGCACACAGAGCTGACTTGTGACTCCATGGACAAGGACGCAGTGAGTTTAACCCCAAGTTTGAACATTGAAATTGGCTGAGGAACGGCGCCCAGGGAAGTAGGCCAGAAAGCTGGTGTCCAAATAGTATTAGCAGTCGGTGGGAAGGGAGAACAGGTACCACCAAAATCTCGGTTTTTATCACAGTTCAGTTTAAGCCAGTTGGAATTCATCCATTCTCCCAAGGCCTCCAGACAGGCATGAAATCTGGCAGCTGACTCAGGGCTGGAGGGATCCAGAAAAACCAGTATCTGCGTGTCGTCGGTGTAGGAATAACAGAGGAAGCTGTGAGAGGATATCAGTTTGGTCAAAGGCTGGACGTAGATGTTAAATAAAAAGAGGAAACGGCAGAACCTTGAGGAACCCCACATGATCTAGCCATAGCCGCAGGACAAAAAGGAGGGAGTGATAGAATTTGACAGTCAGAGGGGAAGGAAGTGAACCAATCAAGGACGGTGCCTGAGAGGCTGGCACCTGCCAGGCGGCCTAGCAGGACTCCATGATCAATGATGTCAAAGGCGGGAGACGGGTCCAATAGAATCGGAGCACTGATGCTGCCCCCGTCATGAGTCTGCGCCAAGCCGTCCATGACAGGGACCAGGACACTCTCGGTCCCACGTCCTGGGTGAAACTCCGATTGTGAGGGGTGAAAGAAAGAGTATTCCTCCAGAAAAGTGGAGACTAGTGGACAGACCAGGGATTCTTCGGGGATGGTAAAAGAGAGATAGGACAGAAGTTAGAAGGGATCAGTGGACCCAACAAGGGATTCTTTAACAGTGGGATAACAGTGGCCAGTTTAAGGGAGGCTAGGATCACTCCTGCTTCTGTCAACAAATGAGCAATGTGAAGAAGGATAATTAATAAGATGAAGAGGAATAGAATCAAGAGGGGATGATGACCTGAGCTTAGTAACAGCAGTAGTCACCTCCAGAACAGATCAAGTAGATAAAGTAGGAAACACAGCCAAAGAAGCGGCCGGCAGAGGCTCCGATGGATCAATATCATTTGCTGATATTTTAAAGTTAGTTGTTTGTACCATGTGCTACTATTTTAAAGTTAGCTGTTACTATCATTTGCTGCTGTTTTAAAGTGAGCTATTAGTACTAGTTGCTGCTTTTGACCTTGGCTGCACCCAGTGGCTCCCCTGTGCTACCCCCATCCTGCCTTTCCCCCATCCTGTCGTCGCCCCAGCCCCCCTCCGCTACTCTCTCTTTTCTTACCCCTCCTCCACAACACCTATGGCACTCTCTGTCTCTCCTATTTCACCGACATCCTCTTTGTCGTTCCTTCGCCAGACCTTTGGACTACCCATATGGTCTCTGTGCTCTCTCCCTTCTCTTCCTCACCTATTAATGGTGGCACCCAGTGGGAGGCACTCCTGGACCCCTTCCACTCCTCTAAGGTAATCTTTAATTTCTACTTTAATATCACGGTCATGGTCCAAGGCCCTCAGGCCAATCTTCTCCTCTTTGATAGACGCTTCCCACGCCTCATCAATTTCCTTTATTTTCCTGCTGTCCCGTCTCTCCCTTCTTCAGCTTCCTTGCACCCCCTCTGCCTCCTCCTTGGCTACCTTGCCCTCTCCTCCTTCCTCTTTTATCCCCCCTCGAGCTCCTTCGAAACCTCTGCAGGTCATACCTCTGTTTTGTACCCCTCCCCGGAAGTCCTTCAAGGATGGCAACCTTCTCCATATTGCCACTCTCAACCCTCGCACAGCTGTCAAACACTCCTCTGACATCTGCCACCTCCTGGAAGAACTTGCACTAGATGACCACGGTCTCCCCAACACAAGGTTCACGGCCAGCTCTGTCACAAGCCTTGAAACTCTCCTCCCTGATAGCTACCGATCCTCTCCGGTGTCCAGATCCAACCGTTCCGGAGGCGGTGTAGACTTAATCTTCCAGGAGTAGATTCCTGCCTCTGTCATTCATATGCAGGCCTACTCCTCTTTCAAATGCCTTGTCTGCAGGCTTTCTCTCTCTCCTGGCTACTCTCTTACCGTGGCTACTATCTATCGGCCACTTGGACAGATCACCTCCTTCCTCTCTGAGTGGGTGGACCTCACCTCCTCCCTCCTGGCCTCAACCACTCAACTCCTCCTTCTTGGAGACTTCAACATCCATCTGGATGCTTCCTGTCCCTCCTCTGGACTCTTCCGCGACCTCTGTGACTCTCTCTCTCTCTTTCTATTCTCCCCCCTTGCCAGACTCACTCTACTGGGCACACTCTGGATGCTGTGATCTCTACAGACCTTACCCTCTCTATCCCTCTGACCACTCATCTCTCTTGTAGTGATCACTCTCTCCTTTCCTCCCATCTCTCCCTCTCTACCCTCAGGCCAAGTCAACTCCAACACTGCCACCTACCTTCTTGGTCATCCGACCCATGAAGCGTGTGTCAGTTTAGGCTTTCACTACCACTTTCTCTCCCTCTCCTCCTCCTCTGGCTGATTGACATCCTGACACAGCCCTTTCCATGCTCTACTCTTCTATCTCTGATACTCTTGATGTTCTTGCCTCTGTCTTGAAGATCCGCTTGAAGCCCAAAGCTAAGTTCAACTCTTGGTATGACTTTGACATAGTTACCCTTAAACGCAAGTGTAGGGTGGTTGAGAGGAAATGGCGGGCTTCTTGTGCATCCTCTGACAAATTGGCCTGCTCCAAAGGCAATACCGGCTCCTTGTCCGCACTAAGGAGAGAGCCCATATCCAAGCCTGCGTCTTTGTCGCATCTAACAACTCGGCCAAACTCTTTAAAATCTGCAAGGAGCTGGCCAACCCTGCGGCAGTCTCTACCTCTCCTGTCGCCTCCCAGGCCATCTGCATGGCCCTTGCCTTTCATTTCATCTAAAAAAGCCAGGACTTCCTATCCACCCTCTCGTCCTGTCCTCCTCCTCCCAGAGCTGCCAGAAGCACAGAAAGGGCTCTCCTGAGCATCTGTGAAGACCTGCTCTCCAACCTTGATTTAAACATCCCATCTGTCCTCATCCTACTTGATCTTTCTTCTGCCTTTGACACGGTCAACCATGTCATCCTGCTCAATTGCCTCTGTGATAACCTTGGTATCACTGATCAGGCCCTGGCCTGGCTGACCACCTTCCTTTCCAACTGACCCTCCCAGGTCCAACTTGGGTCCTTCCTTTCCTCTATCTCACTTTCTACCTGTGGTGTTCCCCAGGGGTCTAACCTCTCTCATGGATCTTCAACCAATTCCTGGCACCGCTTGCCCACTACATTGCTGCTCTCTGCTCAGACTTTCAGTGCTATGCGGGTTGACACCCAACTTGTTTTCAGGCTCCCCTCTGCCACCTCTTCTCCCTCTCTCATCGCTGACTGTCTGTCTGCAATTCAGGTCTGGTGCACCGCCAACGACCTCTGCCTTAATGCCAGTGAGACAGAGATACTCCTCATCGGCACACCTGCACTTTCCTTTCCTGTCACTCTCTGGCCGGCCTGCCTTGGCCTTCTCCCTGCTCCCACTTGCAAGGCTAAGAACCTCTGGGTCATCTTTGACTCCACGCTTTTCTTTTCTCCACACATCTCTGACGTCTCAAAAAAGTCTAACTACCACCTGCACCTCCTCAGATGTATTCTTCCTTTCCTCTCCTTCCCCAGAAGCTCACTGTCTCCAGAGCTCTGGTTCCCTCTTGGCTGGACTATTGCAACAGCCTCTTTCTAAATCTGCCTGCAACCACTCTCCGCCCTCTGCAGCTCATCCAGAACAAGACTGCAAGACTTGTCCTTGGCCTCAAACCCTGAGATCGTATCTCTCCAGCCCTGAAATCTCTTCATTGGCTCCCAGTGGCTGCAAGGATTAAATTCAAGACCCTTTGCATTGCCCTCAAGGCTTTCTGGGGCCTGGGTCCACAATACTTTGAACTCTCCCTCTGTAAATACCTTCCTACTTGAGCTCTTCACTCCTTCACCTCCAACTCCCACAGGGTCAGTCGCTTCTCCAAGCAACGAGTTGGTGGTGGATCCCTTTCCTCGGCTGGGTCCTCTATCTGGAACAGCCTCCCTGCCTCTCTGAAACTTGAGGAGAACCATCTTCGTTTCCGGAAGCACCTCAAGACCTTCCTCTTTGCTTCTGCCTTTGCTCTTCCTCTCCCCTGCCAATCTGTCTGCTTTGGCACCGGGCACCTGGTTACCCTCTGATATTGGGCCCAGATACGTGCCCTCCCAGCCACACAGCCGCACTGCCTCCTGGCAACCCTTGCCCTTGGGTCTGTATCTGCTACGCTACAGTCCCCTTCTAGCACTTATCATACACCGTTGTCTACACCTTATTTTCGCACTTACACCTGCTGGCCGCACTACCTGTTGTTGTTCTATCACGTGTTCAGCACTTTCCACTCCTCCCCTACCCCTCGCACTTCCCCCTTCCCTCTCCCCTGCACTTGCACATTCTCAATATAACTGGGCCTAGTAAGATCATTGTTTTGTCCTTCATTGTTTCCCCTCCCTTGCCTCGTCACGCTCTGAAACACTTGTGTATGGGCACAATACAAATAAAATATCATATCATATCAATATCAGCCTCAGAAGGAAGGTGAGTAACAGCAATATTCGATTGAATAGAAATTATTTTATCCATAAAACACCTGGACCTGAGAGGGCCTGAGAGGAGGGAACAGGAACCGGTAAGCCAGTAGAGAGATTACGAACCACTTTGAGCAACTCCCTGCGGTGATTCACAGAAGTTTCAATAAGAGATGCAACGTAAGAGATGCATATTTAATGGCATATGAAATGGCAAGGTGATACTGCAAGGTGACCAGAGACCAGGCAAGCTTGTCCCTGTGGGTATAAAGAGCGCCTCCACTTTCGCTTCATCTGCCTGCATTGTAGGCGAAGGGCACGCAGCTCATCCATGAACCACTGCTGAGAGGGTATAGCCTCGATGTCTTGAGCAGAGCAAGGCTATCTGCAACTGCGGTCAGAGTCCTACTTAAAGAATTCATGTCCACAGGGGACAGCCCTGAAAGTCGGACAAGTATAAAAGAGGTCATATCAGATTTAGATACTGAGCACCATCCACACCGCTGGAATAATTTGGTTGGTGGAGCCGATGGTGGGCCCTTAATTCCACAGGTGAAGGGAACAACAAAATGATCAGACCACAGGATTTGAAAGGCCGCAAAAAGAGTGATCTCAGCATCTTCTGAGAAAATCAGGTCCAAGGTGTAGCCTAAGGAATGGGTCTGTTCATGAACCTGCTGGATGAAGGAGAGTTCTTTCATAGAGGACAGAAAGCTTTGAACCTTAAAGTTCTCCACCTCATTGACCTTAAGATTAAAGTCACCCACAATTGTAATTGGTTATTTATAAGGTGCTTAATACCCAGAGATATAGAAGCGCGGACCCGGGGTTCATACCTGAATTGCTCCTCATTGTCTTGCTACCAAGGCAAGCATTTTGCCCCAGAGCTACCCTCCCGACACAATGGCATATCATCCTGACAAAGACAGTTGTTGTTTACTTGAAGGAGACGAATGTAAAACCTGTTCTTACTCCAGGAGGAGTTGGAACTTATCCCTTCTTTTTGTACATTGTTGATACAACTGAACTTTTTATTATCAAGTTTTGAATCCGCAAGAACTGTGTGGAACTTTGTGGCCAAACAGAATTTCCTGATTTCTTATGAACTGTGGAGGAAAACCTTGCTCAAACCTGGGGAAGGGGAATTAACCCAGGTTATGAGAAGAGGCAGTGGCCATATTGTGAATGGGGTTTTATGTTATATTGTTATATATAATTGTTGGATTGAACTGCCATACATTTCCTTATTGATTTATTGAATGTACAAGTGTGAGGGACAAATATCCTTTAGAGTGTTTTCTTTAGTTTATTTTAGATGGGGAAATCCTTGTCGGGGTAGGGATAGTGACGCGTTTGTCCAACCTTTTTATTTAATAAAATGGCTAAAGTTGAAACCTCTTTATAAAGTCGTCTGCCTCACATTTCTTACCACTCACAATAGGTTCTGAGATGCTGGATGGTTGGGGAAATCCAAGGTTCAGGACACGGGCAAGAGGGATAATGGTACTCAACGAGAGCACTAGTGGTAGGTTACAATCTGGGAAGGCCTTCTCACTGGAGTTGGTAACAGATGGAAAGAGCACCTAAAGGAAGGGCCTGACTTTATTCAGATGAGGAGTTATTTAATCCAGTGAGTTTCAGAAAAAGTGGATCGACTAATTGGGGGAGGGTGACCAGAAAATTGTCAGATTATGAGGAGTGAAGGTGAAGACAGTGGCCGTAGTCATGTTCGGCAGGTTGAATTGCCAGGAGTTCAGTGGCAGAGATTTAATTAAGAGCTCCAAGTCATTGGAAAAGAGAGATTGAAGACTCAAGGAGGTCAATAGATGAGAATTATGCAAGAGGAGGTGGAGCACGGAGCTGAATACAAATGTACTCAAAAGAAAATGAGATTAAGTAATTGGGGAGAGAGGTGGATGGCGTGAGCTCCAGGGCAGCCTTGCCTGAACAGCCATTGGTTAAGGACCAGAGGCAAAGGGAAGCGCACTCCAAAGCAGCTCCATTCCCTTTTTGCCCTTGTTAGCCCATGAACGCCTGACGTAGACAACATACAGTGACTGACAAGGTAAAAGTGGTGTGGGCGGGGAGTACAGCCATTACTGTACTCCAGTAAAACACCACCACTCTTATTACCTAATATCATATATCTACCTGCATTCCATATTTTGCATTTAGCCTAAATGTGTAAGTTAGACATGGGTTTCTTCTAACTAACGTTACAAAAAATGACCAAATCCTGCATACTCAACTGCAAACTCTGAACTGGACACAACCATACCTCTACCGCACCACAACCCGGATGCACTTCACAACACCCAACCCAGCATAAAACCAAACCATGCACAATCATACCTCAACACCACATGCCGGCTAACAGCCGAAAATGCACCAATGCCCAGTGACCGGTTTCTCCGAACTGAAGCTGCCAACAGTACCTCAAAGCACTCTTGCTCTTTTCTCTCTGAATCCCACTAACAACCCCTCAGCCCAATACTGCTTACATTGCAGATATGCCAGTGTGTCAAGAGACTACACCAGTTGCAACAGCGTGCGGTACAAGATCTCATAACATTAACATCATTTGCCAGTTTTGGCATCAAATGCCCAGTTCTTCCACCATATGCTCAAGCACTTCTGTGATAGGACTGTGCTCTTCTACCATACAGCATACCCTCATACCTTTAACTGACAAGTTCTTCTTCATATATTCAGGTACTGGAAGAGACATCACTATAGACCAGTGGTCTTCAAACTTTTTTGGCTCGGGTCCCCCCTGAGCCAAGTTTGGGCAGGCCGGGCCCCCCTAAAAGTGCCGGATGGACAGTATGTAGAAATCGCTATGAACTTTTTGCGTGCCGTCACCGCACCCTACTCCCAATACAGACCCTGGGCTCTCCCCCACCATACTCCCACCACTTACCCAGTGCTGCCACCCATCCTGCTCCAACCAGAGTCCCATAACACAAGCATACACACATCCATACACATTTAAATAAAAAATAAATCATGAACTTACCTTCTGCAGGGGCCTGCGCATGGCTGCTAAAATGCCCCGCTCCAGGTTGCTCTGCCCATATGTGCGAGGAGGCGCAGGAGCACCCCCTCGCACATACATACATGCAGTGCCCCAGCTAGCATTTCCAATGAGCTATGCAAGGCTGGCGAAGCAAAACACCCCCAACGTTGCATGGCTCAGTGATCATGTGCGGCTGGGGAAATGAACTGTCAAAGGCAAACATTGTTTCCCTTTGACAGTTCAGCCAGACAGGGAGCACTCCCTCAGCTGGAAAAAGCAGCTGAGGGAGTGCTCAGTGTTTCACTGGGCTGGCTCCTCGGCTCCTCCATAATGGGTGAGGTGGCCATTGGGTGGACGCCCCCTCACCCATTATGGATGAGTCGGCAGGCTGGGGCTGGCCTATAGAGCAATAGGGCGATGACTGTACCAAAAATGCAAAATGCTAGTGTAGGCCAATCAAAATGGGCCACTTTTTTGGCCAATGTGGGCCAGTTTGAGGAGTTGCTTCACTATGCAGCAAGTAGTTTTGACCATTGTTGCTGAATAAATATTCTTTACATATCACAATTTGTTTACATTTGAATAAAAAACAACCCCTTGGGTACTATTCAAACAGTCTGTGACTAAAGGACTGAATATCCATTTGCAACTGCTGCCCATGTTTTCATTGGTGCCTAAGACCGTTTTATGGTCCAGTCTGACCATGTGAGCTGCCCCCTCCCATTACCTCCAATCTAAAAAAAAATAAAAAAAAAATAAAAAATGTTTTTTTTTTTTTTTACATTTCATGCTGGGCTCTGGCGCCCCCCCCCCCCCCTAGGAGGCGGCCGCGCCCCCCTGGGGGGGTGCGCCCCACAGTTTGAAGACCTCTGCATAGACCATGTTCGTGAGTAATGGGTTAATGACAGGCAGCGTTTAACCTTTCTAATTTCTAAATGTTCTTCATGTGTGTTTGTATCATTTTCAGGTGAGTTTCTCTGCCATTTAATATATTAGGCTACCGTTCCGGGCCGTTCCGGGTACCTTTTTGTGACAAAATGTAGATTTTGGGTAGTAATGGGTTCATGACAGCATATTGGTGCCCCTTTTTCATTTCAAAATGCTCTTCATGTGTGTTTGCATCATTTTCAGGTGAGTTTCGCTGCCATTTTATATATCAGGGTAGCGTTCCGGCCCGTTCCGGGTACTTTTTCATGATAAAATGTAGATTTTGGGCAGTAATGGGTGAATGACAGCATATTGGTGGAGCTTTCTCATTTCAAAATGTTGTTCATGTGTGCTTGCATCATTTTCAGGTGAGTTTCACTGCCATTGCATGTGTTAGGGTAGCGTTCCAGCCCATTCCGGGTAATTGTTCGTGATAAAATGCAGATTTTGGGCAGTAATGGGTGAATGACAGCATATTGGTGCCCCTTTTTCATTTCAAAATGTTCTTCATGTGTGTTTGCATCATTTTAAGGTGAGTTTCGCTGCCGTTTTATATATCAGAGTAGCGTTCCGGCCCGTTCCGGGAACTTTTTCGTGATAACATGTAGATTTTCGGCAGTAATGGTTTAATGACAGCATATTGGTGCCCCTTTTTCATTTCAAAATGTTCTTCATGTGTGTTTGCATCATTTTCAGGTGAGTTTCGCTGCCATTTTATATATTAGGGTAGCGTTCCGGCCCGTTCCGTGTACTTTTTCGTGATAAAATGTAGATTTTGGCCAGTAATGGGTTAATGACAGCATATTGGTGCACCTTTCTCATTTCAAAATGTTTTCATGTGTGTTTGCATCATTTTCAGTTGAGTTTCGCTGCCGTTTTATATTTTAAGGTAGCATTCTGGCCCATTCCGGGTACTTTTTCATGATAAAATATAGATTTTGGGCAGTAATGGGTGAATGACATCATATTGGTGGAGCTTTCTCATTTCATAATGTTCTTCATGTGTGCTTGCATCATTTTCAGGTGAGTTTTGCTGCCATTTCATATGTTAGGGTAGCGTTCCGGCCCGTTCCGAGTACTTTTTCGTGATAAAATGTAGATTTTGGGCAGTAATGGGTGAATGACAGCATATTGGTGGAGCTTGCTCATTTCAAAATGTTCTTCATGTGTGCTTGCATCATTTTCAGGTGAGTTTCACTGCCATTTTATATGTTAGGGTAGTGTTCCGGCCCGTTCCGGCCACTTTTTCGTGATAAAATGTAGATTTTGGGCAGTAATGAGTGAATGACAGCATATTGGTGGAGCTTTCTCATTTCAAAATGTTCTTCATATGTGTTTGCATCATTTTCCGGTGAGTTTCGCTGCCGTTTTATATATTAGGGTAGCATTCCGGCCCGTTCCGGGTACTTTTTTCGTGATAAAATGTAGATTTTGGGCAGTAATGGGTTCATGACAGCATATTGGTGCCGCTTTTTCATTTAAAAAAGTTCTTCATGTGTGTTTGCATCATTTTCAGGTGAGTTTCACTGCCATTTTATATATCCGGGTAGCGTTCTGGCCCGTTCCGGGTACTTTTTCATTATAAAATGTAGATTTTGGGCATTAATGGGTGAATGACAGCATATTGGTGGAGTTTCTCATTTCAAAATGTTCTTCATGTGCGCTTGCATCATTTTCAGGTGAGTTTTGCTGCCATTTTATATATTAGGTTAGCGTTCCGGCCCGTTCCGAGTACTTTTTCGTGATAAAATGTAGATTTCGGGCAGTAATGGGTGAATGACAGCATATTGGTGGAGCTTGCTCATTTCAAAATCTTCTTAATGTGCGCTTGCATCATTTTCAGGTGACTTTCGCTGCCACTTTATATGTTAGGGTAGCGTTCCGGCCCGTTCCGGGTACTTTTTCGTGATAAAATGTAGATTTTGGGCAGTAATGGGTGAATGACACCATATTGGTGGAGCTTTCTCATTTCAAAATGTTCTTCATGTGTGTTTGCATCATTTTCAGTTGAGTTTCGCTGCCGTTTTGTATGTTACAGTAGCGTTCCGGCCGTTCCGGGTACTTTTCCATGATAAAATGTAGTTTTTGGGCAGTAATGGGTTAATGATAGCATATCGGTGCACCTTTCTCATTTCAAAATGTTCTTCATGTGTGCTTGCATCATTTTCAGGTGAGTTTTGCTGCCATTTTATATATTAGGGTAGCGTTCCGGCTGGTTCCGGCTACTTTTTCGTGATAAAATGAAGATTTTGGGCAGGTATGGGTTAATGACAGCATATTGGTGCACCTTTCTCATTTCAAAATGTTCTTCATGTGTGTTTGCATCATTTTCAGGTCAGCTTGGCTGCCATTTTATATGTTAGAGTACCGTTCCGGCCTGTTCCAGCGCGTTCCAGGTTTTACACCCCCCCCCCCCCCCCACCAGGTGCCCAACCAGTCTGTAGATTTTTCTTTTTTTTTTCAAACACACGCTTTTGGTGTGCTAGCAGCACATAGAGAAGCACGTCTGCCTGTCTTCCGGTCCCGGCTGCATGAGCATGACTGCGATCCCTCCCCAGCCACTCATTGATTGGCTGGTGCAGGACGCACGGTCAGGCAGCCGGGGCAGGAAGTCAGGCAGACACACTCCTGTAAGTGCTGCCAGCACACTGGAGCCTGTCATTTTTTTTTTCCTGCCCCAGCATCTCGTTGATTGGCTGGGGCAGGACTGGAACACTTCCTGGTGGTGCTGTGAGGCAGCGTCAAGTACAAAAAGCTGGGTCCCTTTGTTGCCCATTAGCTCCTTTTCTTGCCCCTCCCAGTACCCTTCATCCTTTCTTGTTGCCCCAAGCCCTTTAGCTTCACCCAGACCCATGTTGCCCCCTTTACTGACCCCAGTGCGATTTAGCCCCTTTTGTTGCCCCTTAAACCTATTAGCAGCCCCAGACCCGTTCTGCCCCTTTCCTTGACCGTCCAGTCCCATTTAGCCCCTTTAGCTGACCAGAATCATGTTGCACCTTTCATTGACCCCACAGTCCCATCTAGCCCCTTTTGTTGCCCCTTGAACCCCTTAGTTGCTGCAGATCCACTTTGCCCCTCTCCTTGACCCCCAGTCCCATTTAGCCTCTTTTGTTGCTCCTTAATCCTATTATCTGCCTCCAGACCCATTCTGCCCCTTTCCTTGACCCTCCAGTCCCATTCAGCCCCTTTAGCTGCCCCAGACTTGGTTTGCTCCTTTCCTTGGCCCCACAATCCCATTTAGCTCCTTTTGTTGCCCCTTAACCCTTTCAGCTGCCCAAGTCCCTTGTTGCCGCTTTTTCTTGATCCCGTCCTATTTAGCTGCTTTAACTGCCCTCAGACCCGTTTATCCTCTTCTCTTGACCCCTCAGTCCCTTCAGCCACTTTTTGTTGCCCCCAGTCCTGTTTAGCCCCTTTTCTTTCCCCATCTCATTTAGCTTCTTTAGCTGCCCTCAGACCCATTTTGCCCCTTCTCTTGACCATCCAGTCGCTTTAGCCCCTTTTGTTGACCCAAGTCCGTTTAGCCCTTTTGTTGATCCCCACTCCTTTAGCCCTTTTTTGTTGCCCCAGTACCGTTTAGCCTCTTTTCTTTCCACAGTCTCTTTTAGCTCCTATTCTTTCCACAGACCCTGAACTTGCCCCTGTTAGCCCCTTTCTTGCCCCAGCCCATTTCAGACACTTTTCTTGTCCCTTTAGCCCCTTTTTTTGCCTCCACAACTTCTTTATCTCATTTTCTAGCCCCAGCCCCTTTTCTTGCCCTCAAACCAGGCTCCTCCCCTGGTTCGCGTGGTCATATCCCATGCTCGGCACATCGTTGGCCCTGACTCGGCCCTACCCATACATACAGCCGCCACTAGGCAAAGGCCCACGGACAAGGCCTCTAACCCTCTCTGCAGCTCCGCTGCGAGGGATGACCCCAGAAGCACGCCGGAGCACCATGACCGATCCCGCAAAGGAACCCAGCACAGCCCCTGCGGCCATCACCCTCCACGCGGCCTCAGTCGCAATCAACAAACCATGGAAGCCGTGTCTCGCTTCCATGGTAACCGGCCGCAACATGAAGGAAGCGGATCAGCTGACTCACGCGTCGTTGCAGCCGTTGTAGTCTGCAGCCCCTCCTCTCCCGCTTTAAAGGGAGAGGAGGACCGCCGCCAGGCACAGCCGACACCAGGCAAAGGCCCACGGATAAGGCCTCTAATCCTCTCTGCAGCTCTCCGCTGGTCGAGGGCGCAGATGGCGCCCCAACACTCCGCCAAACCGGCTCAAGGTAAGGGCAACCTCCTCGATGCCCCCTTGATCCACGCCTCTTGTGCGCCCACCCTGCTAGCACCTGCATGCCCTCCACTGCACAATAGCAGGAATGCGCGACTATGGTCCCGCACCCTACCTACTAACCCCATCAGCTATACCCCTACCGTGGGTTACCGCAACGCCAGGTTGGCCACAAGAAGCCTGCCGCCAACGCTCAGGCACGCTGCCACCAAATATGCCTTGGACCCCAGGGTTGCTCCGCAGTCTTCGGCTACGACACGACAGATCTTCAAGGGTCATATTAACAAACACTACCCCTCCAATAACATTAACTCTGTATTTCTACCTCAGCCCCTCTGCTCCACTGTATCCACCGATAGCGCCCCCATTGCCACACTGGATTGTTTACAATTTACTGATGTTCATTTGCCTACTGGTCCTATTGCTTCCGCCCCCATTGATTGTGTGTAATTTACTGATGGTCATATGCCTACTGGTCCTATTGCTTGCACCCCATTGACTGTGTGCAATTTACTGATGTTCATTTGCCTACTGGTCCTATTGCTTGCGCCCCCATTGACTGTGTGCAATTTACTGATGGTCATATGCTACATGTCCTATTGCCGGTGCCCCAATTGATTGTGTGCAGCTCACTGATGCCTCTGTGCCCTTTGATCATATCGTTGACACTCCCCTGAACTCCCCACCTAGCTCCTCTGACCCCCCCACCGACCAGCCCACCCCTCCCCCTGCCTCCCTCCACCAACACGCTCAGGTGCGCCCTGCTCAATACCCGGTCTGTACTAGCCCACGCCCTCGACGTAAACGGCCTGCTCATAAAAGATTAGCTCGACCTCCTCATCCTTACGGAAACATGGCTGAATGAAAGTTCAGGCCCAGCCCTATCACTGGCCATCCCACCTGGTTATTCCATCTTCAGGAAAGACCGCACCTCTCAGAGAGGTGGAGGCGTCGCCCTCATCACCAGAGACACCCTCTCCATTAGTGAAGTTGAAGGCATACTTGACAGCAACAGCGACTATCTCCTGTTAAAAATTAATATCTCACCCAACTGCACCATATCCATGCACATTGTCTACAGACCCCCAGGACCGTGCACCGACTTCCACGACACCCTTATCACTGCACTCTCTCACAACATCAAAAAGACATCACAGGTTCTACTCCTCAGTGACCTCAACCTAGGGCTGAATGACCCCAAAGACTCCCCTGCAAAACACCTCAAGACGGCACTCTCCAACCTAGGCTTCGGGCACTCCATCTCTCAGCCCACACACATCAAAGGGTGCACCCTTGACTGGGTCAGCCATCATAACTGCTCCCTTCTCATCAAGGACAACAACCCTATTCCCTGGTCCGACCATCACTACATCCAATTCAACCTCGGAACCAACAAAGTGGCTCCTTCTCCACCACCACCATGCCCCGCCACTTATGCCAGGAGCTCACGCCTTCTCATAGTCGAGAACTTGGCACCCTACCTCCTTAACCCAGCCCTTCAAATCCCCTCCTCGAACAACCCAATACCTTAGCTAACACCTTTAAGGATGTCATCATGTCTGGATGCTATTGCTCCCCTGACTCTCAAAAAAGCCAAAAAAGCCAAACATGCAGACTCCTGGTTCTCCAAAGAACTCCTTGACCAACGTGCTGAGAAGAGGATTACACTATCCATTTGGAAAGCAAACCCTTCTGAAGCCACTAAACAGACGTTCAAAGCCATCTCCAAATCATACAAGACCAACATCACTCTGGCAAAGGCTGCTTCCTTTAATTCCCGGATCACTGACGCCAAGTCAAGATCTAAGGAACCTTTCACCATCTTTAGGGAACTCGAAAAAACCATCTGCCCCCCCCTCCTCAATCATCAAAGATGACAAATGGTGTAATAGCATTCAATCTGCCATGCTAGAGAAGCTTAACACCCTCCAAACTAAAATTTGTGGCCACCAAAAAGCCCTCTCCGACATTATAGCGAACATGCTCGCTAAGCCATCCACCAAGACCACATCCTCCCCGCTGCTTGAATTCAAAAACATGACTGAGCAAGAGGTCATCACCCTGCTCAACTCCATAAACCCTCCAATTGCAAAGGTGATGCCTGCCACGCCAGCCTCATCAAAGGCGCACCCAGCCTAGCCCCCTTCCTTACAGCCTTTATCAACTCATCCTTCCAATCAGGCCATGTCCCGTCAGGACTTAAGAAGCCTGGGTACGCCCACTCCTCAGGAAACCCTCCCTAGACCCTACCATCCCAGGGAACTACAGGCCCATCAGGACAGCACCTTTCCTGCTCAAAAATTTGGACAAAACAGCATACCTGCAAGTCCAGAAGTTCTTAGAGGACAACCGTCTCCTCGGCCTACGGCAATCTGGGTTCCGCCCCCGACATGGCACTGAAACGGCTCTCCTAGACCTTAAAAACCAAATGGATGATCTCAGAGACGCAGGCAAACCTGCCCTCCTACTGCTCCTTGACCTTTCCGCAGCGTTCGATTTGGTCGACCACAATACACTGTGTCACTATCTAGCCACCCAAGCCAACTTCTCCCCTAAAGCCTGCCAGTGGATCACTTCCTTTCTCCAAGAAAGGGCCATGAAAGTCTTTTCTAAAGTTGCCACCCCACTCCCAGCCTCCTCACCTGCGGTTTCCCCCAGGGATCCTGTATCGCACCTACACCCTACAACCTCTTCACTAGGCCCCTGTTCAGCATCCTGGACTCCCTTGGTATCTCATATACCAACTATGCGGACAATATGCAGGTACTCATCCCACTCACGGGCGACTACCAAGCAGACTCCAAAACCCTCTCTTCTATCCACTCTACCATCCAATCCTGGATGGTGGAGAATTGGCTCTGCCTCAATAGTGAAAAAACCGAACTCCTCCTTATTGGCTCACCTTTCACCCTCGGTAACCTTGGAGAACAGTACGCCTCCTTCACTATTGATAACATTCCAATTAAGGTCTCAAACCATGTTAAGACACTCTGAGTTTACCTTGACTCCGACCTGTCAATGGACAGACAGGGGAATGCCATCGCTGCCTCCTCAGCCTACTACTCCAAAGTCCTCAACGCAGCCAGGCCCTTCTTGGCCCATCAAAGTTGCCTCACGATTGCCAGGGCAATCATCCGGTCAAGACTTGACTACTGTAATGCCCTTCTCGTCGGGACTTCCAACAGAAACCTTGCCAAACTCCAGCTAGCCCAGAACAATGCACTAAGGGCAGTCACCGGCACCGCAAGGAGAAACCACATCTCCGAAATCAGAAGACAAGTTCACTGGCTCCCTGTCAAAGAGAGAATTGTCTTTAAAACTCTTGCCCTCACCCACAAATGCCTTCACGAACTTGCCCCCCCCTACTTGACTAACAGAATTACCAGGCACTCCGCCACAAGGCCGCTCAGATCCATCTATGGCAACACCATTGTTAGGCCTACATCACGGAAAGTGCGCGCTGGTGGCTGCAGTTTCCCCACCCTAGCAGCCACGCACTGGAACGCCCTGCCTCCTCACCTAAGACTCATTAAGTCCCACATAGCCTTTCGTAAGGCTATCAAAACCAGACTGTTTGTGTGAATTATATCTGTATCCTCCACTGCCTATTCGCCTGCCAAACTGTAACTAAGAGCCTCTGGCACCCGTATGTAATCTTAAATCTATGTATCCTCTGTAACAGCGCCTCGATGCCTTATGGGCGGCAAGTGCGCTTAACAAATGCAAATAAATAAATAGATAAAAATTCCCTGCCTCTCCCAGGTCTAATTTCCAGCACTCCTGGTATATTTCTGGAGGAGACACATCTTCCTTCCCCTGAGGCAAAAATAATGTCGAGGAAATGGTCGCAGAGCAAACCTTTTCTAGTAGAAGGACTGTGTCTGATGAACAAGTGCAGCGAGATAGAGATTATTAAATACATATAGACAGGCGGGATAGATGGATGATGGTAAAGTTTAGGAAAAGAAATGTAACTTTAACTTTAGACTTGACGTATTTGGAAAATCGTAGGTATTCTCAATAGGGCTCCTACGTGGAATAATCCATTGATTCCAGGGGCCTTTCAACCTAGAAAATCCACTTACCAGAGGGGGATTTCCGAAACATTAGGGCAGTTGTTTCAAGGGCATATATTTGATAAACATGAATTACAAGGTTGAGGTGAAGTGGTGATGCCATTATTTCTTGACTTCCAATTGAGATCATAATTCTCACAATTTGTTGCCGGGAGGCTTGGGGGAAGAAGTCATCTGTTCTTGTCAGTTTTATGGGACAAAGATCACACTCACAAAATGATATCCAGAATATACACGTTTGATTTGGACCTGGAAGTTGACAGCCCTCATAAAATACTTGAAAGGTGATGGCACAATGGAGATATCAACTAGGGTCTATGGGGAGTTCACTGTTAGGAACGTTTCTCTTCTAGCAACTTTCCCTCCATATTCCATGGACACCCAAACGTTTTGCTTTTGTTTTTTAACCTGTCCTGACTTTCTACAGGGAAGTGAAGCCTTCTGCTTCACACCTGTGGCCCTTTGCTCATTTTGTTATGGGGAAAGTGATTAGTCCTTCAGACTATCAGTACTCAGAAACTACGTTTCCCTTTTGTCTTTTTACATTTGTACCTTTTATTAACTTTTTAACAGTGAATACTGCATCCCACAATGCAGTTCATTAGGGATACGTTTGTATCACCCTAGTCTCTTACACAAGGGATTTTTGGTTACTTTCATATGTGCCTAAAGAAAAGCTGGAGGCAGCAATCACCTTTTTACCGTTTTGAGTTATTTCTAGTGTGCACATTCACGTTTACCGCATATGGCTACTGAATGTGACTAGTGCCCTAAAATGGCCATGCCACAAGATTCTTTGCTTTTTCTTTGGCCATATTGTTGTTTGGACTTCTTCCTGCCTTCTCAGGAAATCCCATATAAGGTCATGCACCAGCCCGGGAAAACCTCTGCTTTTGCGGGCTAGTGATGCCTTTGTGTGTGCTTGTTCCAGGAAGGGGTGGGGCTGCCTGGTCCCACTCCACATCCATGGTGCCAGAGAGTCTATGTGTGGGGCATGCATGAAAACCACAGTGGTCCCTAATGAGGCCACTGCGGGCTGTTTGGATGGTGCAGATCCTTACCATTGGTGGGCTTGGACTTGCTTACAGCCATGATTTCCAAGAAGAAGAGGACTCCTGCAGCCATTTCTTCAGATCAGCGTTGGAGCCAAGAATCTATGACTTTTCGGCACAAGGCTCCTTACATCATAGGGATTGGATTTATAAGGTTAGGGTATGATTCTTGTGAACTGGTTTCATTCTACTGCATCACTACTGACCATCATTTTGTTGTCCAATTTATTCAATACATTTTGAAGAACCTAAGGGTGACTGTATGTGACTATGTTTGATAATTGAATGTTATCACCTGCTTATTTCATGTGCTATTATGCATTTATGGGCCTAGAATAAATATAGTATTTGTGTAATACCTGTCTAAATTGAATTATTGTGTGCTTCACTGTGTGGACTCATTGTGGACCTCTGACCTCACTCACACTCTCCTGAGACTAAGCTTTGGCCACTCTCCAGCTTATCTTGATTGGGTTTGGCTAACCTCTCAGAGTTCCGCTGTTCGATATGACCAGGGTGGCCTCCAAATATGTGCCCGCCAGGCCAGATTCTAGAAATCCATCTTAACCAAACGCCCCATCTTGATATGTGGGGGAAGAAACCCACCTGGGACTGGGCTGCTCCAGCTGCTACCCAATGTGCCTCTCGGCGATTGAGTGAGGAGGGATCCCACTTTCTCACAATTAAGATAACTCATTAAGGAACATTGATTTATGCACTAGCTTTGAGCATTCAGAGAATGTAACATTTGAAAATCCATTTCAGAAAACCTATGCAATACCTTTTTTTCTTTTTTACTCTAAAGAAAAAATCTGCAAGTGTTGTTATTTATATTTTGTTGAATACATGAGACCTTATTCATCCATGTGACAAGACAAAACTCACTCTATTGCGGAAATCACAGCAGGAATTTCCAGTACATTCGATGCAGCGTTTGCATAGGAGGTCAAGGCACACATAGTGCGCACAGAAAGAATGATAACCCTGCTTGCTATGTTTAGACAGTTCCCCGTGGCTGTTGCTCGCTTCCTGGGTTCTGTGGGAAGGTATTGCTTTCTTCTTGAAATGATGGCGTTGTGGTATGTGGCTCTCCCGCCTTTGTGTTCCAGTAGAACATGGTGTTCCTTTAATTTCTAGCACACTGTAACCTGTTTGGGGCATCTCTTTGTTCCTCTGCATACCATGGGTTACTTTGGGAGTGATTGTTTCTTTTCTGGATTGGGGCAGAGCAGTCACGCATGTATGATACTGCATGCCAGTATACATAGCAATGTAAGGGCAGAGTCCGCTAGAGCGTAGCTGTTCAACTTGGAGATGTTGTCCTTCATTCTGTCCTTGAAAAAGACAGGGAAGAAGTTTCTTGTTGGAGTGGTACGATCTGCGGCTTATGAATGGGGTGTTCTGATTGGCTGATGGGAAAAAAATGACTTAATGGTGTGGCCATTTGACCATGAGACAGCGGAGTGTCGTTACAATCAGTCTGCGCTGGAGGACTGTGCATGGGCAGCATCTTTTGGTATGTGAGTTAAAAAAAAAGTCTCGATTGAGGTTTCTACAGATATTGACAAATTCCTTGTTTGATAGGATGCTGTCATCCTTATCCAGAAACACAGTCCCTTGTGAGAAGGAGGTGTTGGGATGAAAGTTAGATCTGTTGCAGGGAGGAGGAGGAGTGTGTGACAAACTTTGACACATTTGTAGCATGTTTGTGGTCACACATATAGTTGTGAGACACAGTTTCAGTGATGCTTCAGCCCGCCCCCCCCCTTTTGACAGCATCATCATCCACAATTACTAAGTCCACCAGACACAGGAATAACATTGTAATTGTCATTTATATAGCACCCTTTCCCCATTTGTATGGCCTCAATGCGCTTTGTGGTTGGGACGCCCTTGGGCACCGAAGTCCATGCATGGGAGATTGTAAGAGTTAAGTTTAAGATGCGTGTGTGCATTCTGCCAGGTTAGGACTCATGAGGTTTGGCTGGGCCCCAGTAAGCAGCCCCGAGGTCAGGCACACGGTTGGGTTCTGTTGGTGAATTAGTATAGAGTGCTAGTGCAGGAGATATGATGTGTGCCCAGCTAGACCTAATTTCTTACGTAGGTTGTTGCTGTATACTAATGGCAGCAGTGTTGAGGTATGTCAGGGATTTCAGTGTGGACGGCTATGTGAGCTGCTAGACTGGATTTGCATAGCCATAGCTGCATTCTAGAGTGCATGGATGGGGAGCCGTGCCTGTGACATGTGTTTACAGATGTGGTTGGTGTGAGTTATACATACCTTGGTCTCGTACGGATATTTGTTCAGTGTCTTGTTCTTAGGTCTCTCAAGATGGTAGGTTGGTCATTCGAGTGCATCGCTGGTGGTGTTAGCATACTACCTTGTGGAGGACCTGGCTGTTGCCTTTCTTTGAGTGCAATAATAAATACATTAAATTAAATAGATCTTGCCAC
This sequence comes from Ambystoma mexicanum, assembly GCF_040938575.1. NCBI lineage: Eukaryota > Metazoa > Chordata > Amphibia > Caudata > Ambystomatidae > Ambystoma > Ambystoma mexicanum. Next base: position 412,278,434 of record NC_090929.1, read on the forward strand.
TTATGGCAGAGATCAATAGCATTGCTCACGTCCCTTTCGGAAAGAACCGTCTTTGATAAGCCCTGTAGGGACCTCCAGCTGAGTGTGCAAATCTTAGCTGTCCCCTGTTCAAACTGATCCTGCTACCGTTGGTATCTCTTGTGGTTCGTCTGAGCGAGCATCCTGTACCTGCATCTTTAGGTTGCCACATACAAGTTGCATCAGATTTACTGGCACTGTTCAGTGACCAGATTGCACTGGTTATAGAGTTGGTGGTTTGGGCATGGGCGGTGAGGGCTCGGGAGGATAGGGTGAAGTATGATCATCTGTGGGGGGATGAAGAGAGTTCAAGTAGCTCATGGAGTGCCGCTACGAATGCTGCCGGCATCTGTGGTGGTTTGTAAGAGTAGGTGTTTAGTTGGATCTTGGCTAGTTTGTGTGCTCGGCAATCACAGTATAGAGTGGGCAAGTTTCAAGAGGAGGAAGGAAAAAGACAGGTTTTGACGCCTTTCTGAATGAGAGGTGATGGCGGGGCATAGAGTTCCATAAGGTGGGAGCTTCGACGGAGTAGTAGGATCCGCCCAATCTGGTGTAGTTATATTGGAATATCTAGGAGAAAGGCTGCACCAGATCTGAGTGTCATGGAGGGTCGGTAGAGTTTTAGTTTGTTTTGGAGGAATTCCGGGCCTGTATTGTGGATGGCACAGTGAGTAATGCACATGGCTTTAAAGGTAGTTTGTCGACCAATAGGGAGCCAGTAGAGGCTGATGTGTGGGGCTGATGTGTTCTCTGGGAGGGAGGCTGATAAGCAGACAGGCCTCAGTCTTTTGGACTCAGTTTGCGTAATCTAGGGCAAGAGAGGATGATGGTGAGGATGGCACAGATTCAGTGAGGATAGGTGAGGTAGGGGAAGATACACCTGTGGATGCATAGGTGAAAGTAACAGGTTCTGGATACCCAGTTGATGTGTTGGGAGAGGGAACGATCTGTTCCGAGTGTGCATCCAAGGTTTTTCATCAAAGTGTAGGTTGCCGGCAGAGGGGCCTAGTGAGTGAGGCCAGGGGATAGGATGGGAAAGGAGCGCAGTTTTTCCACAGACTAAGATTTCCTCCAGTGGTCAATATCCGAGAGGCATGAAGAAAGAACTGGATGGGTGGAGCCTGGTGATTTTGGGATTTTAAGGGTAATCTGGGTATCGTCTGCATAATTGTAGCAGGTGAGATTGTGGGAGTGCATGAGTGCGGGAAGTGGGCTTGGATAGATATTGGCGAGGAGGGGAGATAGGGAGGCTCTCTGTGGGACCCCTTTCTTTTTTCAAGGAGAATGAGTACAGAGCATCCTTCTGCATCCGCTCTTCATTTTAGATTGTCCCAAATGGACACTAGGGAGGACTCAGTTCCTCAGAGGTGTCTGAAGCCGGATTGGGCATGGTCAAGGAGATTACTGGCTTCAGTGAAATGACTGAGTTGCTTGTATGTTGTGCGGTCCATTAGTTTGGCCATGAGGCGGGTATTGCAAATGGGCCGGTAGTTTTGCGGAAGGAGACGTTGAGCGTAGGTTTTTTGAGTAGGGATTTGATGTTAGAGGTTTTTAAGGCTTCTGGGAAGATTCCTGATGTAAGGGATTGGTTAAGGAGTGAGTGTGCAATACTACTTGCACAGGTTGAGGAGGAGGGTGGGCAGGCAATGGTCCTCGGGGGATCCTGACAGGTGGCTTTGTGCTAGCAGCGAGAAGAACATCGGATGTGAGATTGAGGGCAAAGAGGCAAAAGTTTGCATCAGGAGGTAGTTGGGACAGGGAGTGGGAGGTGGGCAGGCAACAGGCAGAGGCAATATTTGGTGCAAAACTGGATTATTGTAACGTTCTCCTACTGGGCACCTCCAACCAAAAACATTAACAGACTACAAATCACACAGAACAACGCACTGAGAGCAGCCCTCAGTATTCGAAGGAGGGAGCACATCTCCCTAGCAAGACAAAATGGCCACTGGCTCCCTGTTAAAGAACGCATCCAGTTCAAGACCCTCACTATTACCCATAGATGCATATCACAATCTGCCCCCAGCTATCTATCTGAACGAATACAACAAGTGCAGACACTCAGACCCAAAAGGGATCTGTACACAAACCAACTCTCAGTCCCTATCTTCAACAGACCTAAAGCCTGCGGCTCGAGTTTCGAAATTCTAGCACCAAAATCCTGGACCTCACTACCACCTAAACTGAGATCTGAAGCATCCCTCATGGCCTTCAGAAAGGCACTGAAAACCATCTTATTCAAGTAAATCTGTACCTAAAATGCTAGTATAAACGTGAATAATGTCTGTAACCAATCATTTACCTGTGCCAACAAATTGTACCTATGCACACTGTTGTCATGTAACCCTGGAACATGAGCAATGTCTGTAACCAAGCTTCCACTGTTTTCCTGATATTACACCTATGCCAAGTACGTTTTCTTGTAACAGCGTCACGATGCCTGAGGGTAGTTGTGCGCTTTAAAAATGCAAATAAATAAATTATTTGTATTTTCGAGCTGATGTCAAAATGTATGTTGATAGCAATGTTATGAACATTTTTTGAAAAGGCATTGCATAGGGATTGGGAGTTAGGTAGTGGGGGGTTGAGGAACCTGGCGATTTGAATTCTGAGATGATTCTTTGCAGTTCCTTGCTTGGGTTGCGAGAGTTCAAGATTATGTTCCCATAGAATGCTTTCGGGGGGTTGGGTTGGTTCTCCAGGTCTGTTCCAGACAGTGCTTGAGGGTTTTCAGAGATTAGAGGTGAGTGGCGTACCACCTGGGTGTCATGTCTGATTTCTGAGAGGTCTGTTTTGTTGGGGTGAGGGGTGTGAGGGTGCTGGAGAGCCAGTGGTCGAAGAGTTGGATGCAGGGGGCCTTCCTGGAGGGAGAGTGCTGGGAGTGAGTTGAGGAGGGAGTTGGCTAGATCAGGGGTGATAACGACGTTGTTCCAGAGGGATGGGTGAGAGGTGCAGAGGTTGGAGGTGGCCGGGTGTTGTCTTAGGAGGGGGGCGGTGGTGAAGATGGTAAAAAGAAGAATATTGCTGAGTAATCTGTCCATGTTAGGGGGCTTGGGGGCAGAGTGGATATGTGTTTGTGGCGCTGAAGACCACATCAAGGGTGTGGCCTGCAGTGCGGTAAGGTTGAAGGCTTCTAGGTTATCTGTGAGAGAGCGGGTCATGTGGTTTGAGGGGGAATCAAACCAGATATTGAAGTCACCTAGCATGGACTGTGTTGGATGCAGGTTGACAGTAGTTCCACTCTTGTTGTAGCCAGGGGGTCTATAAATGAGTAGAAAGCTGTGGGAGGTGGAGGGTGAGAGTTGGAATTTTACAAGAAGAGATACATAACCATAACCTGTGGTGTTGGCTGAGGTGTCCTTGATCAGCAGAGTAAATTGGTGCGTGTGTAGGATTGCTACACCTCTTCTTCATCTATTCTGAACAGTCTGATTGTAGCCGGGTGGGTGGGGGGCCTTGTGATCAATGGGTTTGGTCTCTGTGATAAAAAGTATACGATGAGGTCAAAGATGTTACATTTGCTTTAAGAGACTGACCTGGCATTGATGGGAATGCAAGACATTTGGTTAGATTTGGTGGGATGTGCTGGATGGCTTGGTCATGGTGGGGATTGTTGAAGGGGCGGGAATGGTGGGATGACTGGTGGCAGTGGGGTGAGGGACGGGGAGGCCAGTTGAGGGCATCATGGGTGGAGGTCGATAGCAGGGGAGGGGGGAGGAGGGGACTAGTGCTAATACCGTGTTGGAAGCCAGAGGGGAAGTTTGGGTGCTATAGCGAAGGGGCAAGGATTGAGATCTGGGATGGAGCACAGGTGATGCTAAGTGGGGCCTGAGGTGGCTGAGGCCTGGGACTTTTCACGTCTTTCGTGTGGCCAATGGGGTGTGGGTGAGAGTGGGGGGGTCTGTTGAGGTTGGGGGTTTGTCCAGGGCTTCCTTCGCTACACAAAGAGAAGGGAAGTAGGAGTAGCGGCCGTGGGAGCAAGTTGTTCGGGAGAGGTGAGTTTAGCAGGCGCAGGTGAGGTGGACACAATGGGGTTGGAGTAGGAGAGTTGGTGGGACTGCATAGGTGTACGCAGCGGGATGCTCAGGGTGTCAGTGTTTTCAACTCTAGCTCTCCAACGTGCTACTCTGGCTTGGGCATAGCGAGATCGGAGCGTGGAGGTTGGAGCAGGGGAGAAGATCGGGGATTGGACAAGGGTGGAGGTGGGGCATAGACCTGTCAGTTTGGGAGGGGGAGGGCAGGTATGTGACGCAATGGGCGTTAGGAGGTTCTTCTGTGCATGGAAGAGGATTCGGGTTGGGTGGGGTGGGCATCGTTAGGCATACTGGCACGCCATCGTGCAGCTCTGGTCTGGGCAGAGTGGTGCATGGTGTCTATCTTGTGGGTGGGATGCGCCCTTAATAGAGCGATCACACACACATGGATGGTGCAGCTGGAGTAGTGAAGGAGCACGGAGAGGGGCCTGACCATGAGGTCGCAGCTGGGCCACTTCACCTGTGGTGTAAAGGGTCAGTGGGCTGGGGTGCATCTAGGTCTTAATAGGAAATGCCTAAATTAGAACATGTCTGAATGTAACCTAGGTTGGAGACATCCGGGAAGTGGGAAAAAATGCCTTGATCAGGGACACAGCAGCAAGTAGAGACACTTAGAGTTGTGAGACACCCGGCAGGTGGGAGAAGCCCCTACAATTTGAGACAAAGCAGCAATCAGAACACCTAGATTTGAGACACCTTTAAGCCACAGCAAAATATGCTTGATGCAGGCATCCAGCCACCTAAGCACAAAGAATCCCCAGCTTTACACCTGAGTAGCAAAATATCACGGCCTTGTCCCAATTATATGCCACAGGTGCAGACCCTTACAAAGAGTCCCATCAACGGGGAGGAGGAAAAAGAGTATAAATCCCAGAAGTCCCAGTCAGTGAGTGTGGTCCTTAGGAGAATAATGTGGCTGGTGTTTGGAGAGTGATGCTGGTGATGAGAGGAGGAGAATACAGTGAAAAAGGTGATAGTAACAGAGGAGTAGTTGGTAACAACAGAAGAGGAGGTCAAACCTCTCCACTGGCTCCCGATCGCTGCAAGGATCAAATCCAAATCCATCTGCATCATCCATAAGGCTGGCTCCAGCCCAGGACCACACTATCTACAACTTGCTCTGACCAAATACTCTCCCTCCAGATCTCTTCGATCCTCTGGCTCCAACTCTCTGCTTGACAAGCGCTTCTGTAAGCAGTGAGCGGGTGGCTGTTCTCTTTCCTCGGCTGGCTCCCTCCTCTGGAACAGCCTCCCCCTTCATCTCTGTCTTGATACGGATCTCCTCAAATTCTGCACACTCCTCAAGACATTCCTGTTCTCCTCCTCAATCTCCCTCCTGTGCTAAAAACCACAGTCGCTGAGATTGGTGACCTGGGCTCTTAAATGTCCTTGTGGGTCCTGGCCTTTTGTCCAATTGCCTTCAGCCTCCGTGCTCCCCCCTGCACTTGCCTTTGGACACCCAATGGCCTGTGTTGTCTCACAGGCCTGCACATGTTACTGGCAGGTGACCACTCTCCTACCAAACTGTTCACTGCCTTGCACTTATCTGTTGCCTTGCAACAGGCTCTCTGGCACTTCCCCTTCTGTGGAACCACCAGCACTTACCCCTCTCCCCTGTCCCTTCTGTCTCTCTGCACTTGCACGTTCCGAATGTTCACAAGGCCTAGTAGAACCGCCTCTGTCTTTAGCTCAAAATTGTTAATGCAGCCTGTTTTCATCTTTTGTTCCCTTGTTCCCTCCCCTTTGCCCTTTGGGCGCTTTGAAACACAATTCCTTGATGTATAAGCGCCTTACAAATGCACAATAAAATACATAAATAAAAATAAATAATAAAAGTGGAAGAGGTAATGTTGACAGAATAGGAGATGGTAACAGAAGAGGTGATGGTGACAACAGTGGAGGCAGTGTTAGTAAAGGAGGTGAGGGTGGAAAAAATAGTGTAGGAAGTGCCAACATCAGAGGAGAAATAAATAACAGAAAAGGAGGTGAATCCAACAGCAGAGGAGGTGGTAGTAACAGCCGGGGGGAATTGAGGGGGGGGGTGACACTTGAAGAAGAGGTGGAGACAGTGGAAGAACCAACAGCCGGAAAGAAAGAGGAAGGCAAGCCACTAGCCAGAAAGAATAGGAAAGCACGAAGAGGGTGGGTTGACCCAAGGTAGGGTGAGGAGGCGGGAGGAGGAACGAGGTAGACAAAGGAGGGCTAATGAGGGCGACAGTGAGAGGTTCTAGAGAATTGAGGAAGAGGAGACTATATCCCCAAGAAGAGGTGATGTGCTGGAGAGCAGAGGTGTGGCCACTGGACCCTACTCACATGTGCTTATACGTTATTCCTATACCAACTACTGGTTAAAGATATGGTTCAACTGAGCAAGGGGCTTGGAATGAGGTCCGAAGAAAGGGTTCAGGTGTGCCTGAGAAACCTATGGGCAATGGTCCTGAAAGGAGAGACGTTATCACATACAGTGCGAGGGACTTGTTTGTTTGATTTCTTCTCAACAATTTGCTTTCAACATTTCGTATTGTTAACTCTTGAACCAATAAAAGCATGTGAACCATCCATTCCAAGTCTAGTCTGTGTGCATCTCCACACTCCCTTGATACAACTGCTCACTGCCAGTTAATACTCAAATGAGTCCAACTCATACATATCTTAATTTCACCTGATCGAATCTCACAAACAACAGTAGACTCTGTGTGTCAGGATTGTGGGATATGTAGTTTCAAAATGTTAATTGATGCTGATTTCATGTTATAGAATGGACTGCATACTTCTTTACAATTTCCAATGTTTTGGCTAAACACATGTTAAGGTATACTTTCATTGACATTGAGGCTAGTTGGACATAAAGAAGTAAGTCTCCCTAGCCAACATATTTCACATGGTTTCAGTAAGCATAATCTTCCTCCACCATGTTTTTGTTTAATCTGTTCCAAAACACTAAAGTCTAATGGGAACAAAGTGTAATGGAGGTACTGTGTGTGAAGCCAAATTTAAATGCCTTGCCACTGATGAATTAACTGTATTGTTTCTTGATATCAGATGCATTTTCATTTATGCAATCTCTTACTGGACGTGCAGTTTCTGCAACGTATTGAAGTCAACAGGGACATTGAATCATATATATGACACAGGAACTCAGACAAGTTGCATAATGTAAAACAATAGATTGTCCAGATCTTTGGTGATTAAACTCAAAGCCTTTGCACGTGTTTTTATAATTTAGAACATGCTAGACATGAGAACGTACCTTATGGTTTTGCAGGTAGATTCCAGGATTCAGGAAACAAGAAAAAAGAATCAGGATAGGACTAGGAAGGGGATGGAAAGTCTTTGATACGTGGAAAATGAGTGGTAAAATAGCCAGGAGATTGTGGAGATACATGGAACATACGAGTATCTCCCTAAAGCAAAGTGATCCTAGAAAAACTGTGCTTGTTCTTTTATTGTGGCGTGCATTGGAAACTTAATGGAAAATGTTGTTTAAATTCAAAAGCAAACACATGTCGCCCTCTAACATCACCTAAAGAGCGATGCAGAGATACCCCACAAACAGTTCGAGATTTCACACTCGCCAGGAACAGGTCATGTTGAATTAAAGGAGAGTTCCGGGACTTTTTTTTTATTGTCCCTACGGGTCGGCCATGTGTTTGTAAGCATAAATCGGTAGATCGTAGGAAACTTTCCTATGGACCTTACCCGACTTTTCGCCCCTTATCGCACTCGAAATCAGCCTCCATTTTGTGATAATCCTATCATTCCGCCGCATCGACCTGGCTCACCTGCCTTTGCGGCACTAAATCAAATCCCCCGCCCCTGAGCCTGACATCAGCAGACGCGTACTGCCCATTTCAAGCACGTCTCGTGTCAACAATCGCTGCGCCTCAGCTATTGACGTGTTGCCATGGAAATGGCAGGACGCCTCTTTCCCCAATAAGTATAAACAGACCGTTTCACAACATACAGCAGCAGATTTTCGATTCCATTCCTCTCTCTGTGTTACTTTGAGTATTCTGTGACTCGTTTCAGTGCTCTGGTCAGCTACCTTCGCCGCTTGTAGCCCGTGTGAACAGATACCAGTACCACCGCTATAAATTATTTTACTATCTTTACCGCACAATGGCCACAATAATGCCGTATATGTACGAGCCCGAGTACACCGAGGAAGAACTACTGGAAAGGCAAGCACGCGAAAACGATGGGGATTCGGACGGCAGTTGGGAGGACCAGTCAACGGATGAAGAGCCTGGACCATGTCGCATGGACGGCGTCTCCACCTGGTGCACGTGCAATCGGTGCGAGCTAATGCCAACTGAGGAGGAGAACTGCTGCTGCCGTGAAAATTCCGGGTGCTTGGCCTACATTTCGGAAAGCGAGCAAAGTCAGCAGGAAGGCGAGCAAAGTCCGCAATGCATCACCGAGCTGCCAGAGTTCAGGGAAGCCTGCCTCTCACGGACAGTGTTGAGGATGATGATGGTGCTTATGCACGAACTTCGTGGCACTGTTCGTCCGCGTAATCCGAGTAACGAGTAAGTATACTCTGTTTGTGATGTCAGTGATGCCACCACTATTTCATGGTCGTCTCCCACATATAAAATTACATTTACATATCATTGGAACGCATGTAAATTGGTTCCATATAGTGCATTTTCTAGATATAATTTTTTTCTAAGAAAAATGACATGTGTTACCTGAATCGACATTGATAAGAAAGTTTGGTCAGTTTAATACAGTTTGCATCTTTTTTTTTCACAGGTGGTACAGGCTGGTGGCCTATCGTTGCTTCACTTGGTGGCTTCACGGGAGGCTCGGACACCGCGTTCGGAGAGTAATACCTGCCTGTGCGGTACTTGCCATTAGACAACATTTCCCCAGTGACAGTGGACAATACCGCGGATTTTCCCTCGATGTGCTGCAACCTCAACTTTACAATGTGTAATGTTTATTATTTATGTTTAATTAAAATCTAAAATAAAGCCCAACATATATTTTAACAATGGTTGTTTTGATTTTTTAAATGAATCTAGTGTATATTCTCCTGGGAGGGTGAGGTATTTATAAACTCACCCCCCTGCCTTCCATGTAGTAGATCCTGCAGCCATCCTCTTACATTCAGTTAGATGGCCTCTCCTTGGTGAGGCCCTGCGGCAAACGGGTCTTGTCTGCACGACCACCGCCCCGATCCACCCCCCGCCCTATCAAAGGCAGTTCGCACCGGGGTACTTGAGCTGCTGGCAAGTGGAGCTGTCAGGGAGCGATAAAGGCCAAGAGGTGCCAAAGACCATGTACACTTCAAAGTGGTCTATAGAGCATGGGTTTGTTGTTCCCATGTCTACCTCCAGACCCCGTGTCTCCTGCCAAGCATCCCCCTCACGCTGGACGGCCCCCTGCAATCCACATAAGTGTGTCTCCATTCACGAGTCTTCCTGTGTCTTGTCTGCACGACCACCGCCCCGATCCACCCCCCGCCCTATCAAAGGCAGTTCGCACCGGGGTACTTGAGCTGCTGGCAAGTGGAGCTGTCAGGGAGCGATAAAGGCCAAGAGGTGCCAAAGACCATGTACACTTCAAAGTGGTCTATAGAGCATGGGTTTGTTGTTCCCATGTCTACCTCCAGACCCCGTGTCTCCTGCCAAGCATCCCCCTCACGCTGGACGGCCCCCTGCAATCCACATAATGCCACGACATATACACGTCATTCATTCACAAACACACCCCTGGTTCGAATTCTTTATAACCCACCTCATATTTCTAATGAGAACTTCTTTGCGCTTTGCTAGTCAACCCGTGAAGGTGCTGGTTATCTGCTCTTCGTCTCTGTGAACTTCCGTGACCACTTTGAGCAAACTCGTCAGTTTGCAACCTGTGAACTGCTCCCTGTTCTACGACAAGAAACTACTCTGATCCCTGCATCTAACTGTTTGTTCGTCAAGGTAAGTCCATGTACCATAATCATTTTGCGTCCAATTTTTTAATTTATATCTATTTGCTAGTAGTCATCAAATTGCATCCATGTTTTCTTTTCGTTCACGACAGTACATGCAAGGAACTAGTCACATGTTCTGAGTTTAGTCAAATTACTTTTTCTATTTTTTGAAAGTTATTGAAATACTTATCCGCATGTGAATAACGTGTATAGTTCCAAGAACCAAAACGGACCTTGCATTGAACCTTTTATGTGTCATTTACTGTTTTAACACATTGGTATTCATAGAGAATTGTTGATCTTTACTTTTCAGAACTTTCCATAATGCCTGCCTGTTCCATTGGCGGTTGCCCTTCGAAGACCCATAACAAATCTGAAGGTACTATAATGCATGTTTTCCCTAAGACAATAGATCAGATAAGAGGATGGGTCCGATATTGCGGATATCCAGCCTCTGAGCTAGAAAGTAGAGTCCTAGAAGTCTTTGCGGACAAGAGGGGTGATCGATACCGCATCTGCAGCAGGCACTTTAGCCCAGACATGTACTCCACATCATTGCTAATAAAGAAGAAAACACCGCGAGCGAGGCGAAAATTGCTCTCAACCGCTATTCCCACTCTATTCGTCCACATGCCTCCACTGGTGAGTCAAGTTTACGGATCTAGTTCTCGGCCTTGCGGTAGTGTGTAGCAGTAGCTAACAATAATTTCCCCATTTATGTATCCACTCAATATGAAGGCGGAAGATTCTCCATCCGTGTCGTTATTGCAGTCATCAGCCACTTCAAGCGCCTATCGGGTAATCTTACTTAGCTATTCTGACACTGACTTGTTTTAGGCATGTAAATCAATAGTTTTAATTGATCGTGTAATTATTTTACCTAATGGTACACCCTTGTACTCGTCCTCTAGTCTTTGTTTTCAGTTATAATTATTGTTATCCAAAATAATGCAAGTACTGTCTTTCAGGGAGATGCTGAGGAGTCCAACGCATTGACGACAACCGTAGATGTCACTCAGATGCTCGAGGTACGTTTCTTTCGTTTTTAGCCATTGATATGTCCTTCTGTCGTCGCCCTCCTATTTGTCTTCTTTTTTCAATATTGTGTTCATTACTAATGAAAGTCCTATGTTTCAGGGAGTCGATGGAGCATTAGTCCAAGTAGAAGGGGGAGCATGCAGTTACGGGTCGGCGCAACAGCTTGCAGAAGTGTGCACCGCAGTTACATCGTCCCTTGATGTTCTTATGCATTTCGAGGTATGGATACTGACAGTTCGATCAAGCGAAATCATATGACGTGATTACATCCGCTATACTTCCTTCTTTATTAACGCAAGTACTATGTTTCAGGGAGATGACGGAGCTTCTTCTACAAGAACATCACCCCTAGTAGTTGATGCAGATCTCTGGGTGGTGACACTTCCAACGATCGAGCAAATCGAATCATATTTACATATCCATTATTTATTTTAGACAACTGATCATTTGTGCAGGTCTATTTAGATGAGCCGTTGACGCCTGCTCAAAGTTTATGTTCTTTTTAACAAAATAGAAAAGCATACTAATGCAATTACTGTGTTTCAGGGAGTTGCTGAAGCGTCATCTTCAATAATATCATCAATGGAAGTCTATGCGGAGCCCGAGGTATGGATCTTGACAGTTCAATCTAACTAGATCAACAATGCGTGAACTATTGTCGTTTGAATGTTCTACACAATGCGTTCATTCGTGTTTTGCTATTGAGATGTACGTATGGGTATTGGTCCCCAAGTACATTTTGTGTTTTCAATATTATTATACATACTAATGAAAGTTCTATGTTTCAGGGAGTCGATGGAGCCTCAGTGAGTGATGGATGTGCTTATCATGAAAATATAGTCGTTGCAGCGCGAGAGGAAGTGGAGACATGCACACACGAGTCGGAGCAACAGCGTCCAGATGTTGAAGTTCGAGGCAAGAAAGTTTCAAAGAAAAGAAAGCAAAAGAAGGTTAGTGTCCTGTTCACTATATTATGTTGTCTTTCACTGTCAATAGTTCAATACTGTAAGTTGTGTTTAAACTGAACATCCCTTTTCTAATCTGTCCTCTAGTTGCGAGTGGGTGTAAGAACTAAATCTACACAGACAGTGAAGCGAACGAGAGATGTTGCTTGTCAAACCTTTTGGCAGGGACTTGAGACTGGAGATGCATCGTGCCAATGGGAAGAATATGAAGTGATTGACAACGGAGCTATACCACCACCAGCCATTGATAGTGAATGTCCTCCTGGTAGTTTGGATGCAGTCGGAGATCAATTCACAGAATCCACACCCGCAAAAAATAAGAGCGCGCGAAAGTTGAAGACATTGTTTTTTTCTCCCATCTCCGGACAAGGAACAGATGTTGCAATGGAAGAGAATGACGTGGACGACAATGAAACACCATCAATATCACTCAGCATAGCGGAAGACGATATCAGAGATTGTACCTTTCATGCGAGTGACATGTCCTCAACGTTACAGGCCGAACCAGCTGGGATGCAGAGTGAAAGTATAAGGAAAGAGGCCAAATTCATTGTATTCGATAGCTGTTTGATGGATATTATTATGATGATGAAATGTGGGCATTCGGTTGGTGGGGAAGTATGTGGGGAGCCATTGATTAATGTGACTCGTGCAATTCGAGGCACTAACCTTAAAATACATGCCACCTGTACACAATATCATCCGTTCGCATGGTCTGCACAACCCATGCTGGGGCAACTGCCAGCAGGCAATCTACTTTGTGCAGCGGCCGCACTTTTTAGTGGTTCAAGTTTTAAAAAGTTACAGTATTTCTTTCAGTTTGTGGGAATCCATTTCATTGCGAAAAGTCAGTTCTACAAATACCAAACCGATTATCTATTTCCAGCCATCAGCGAAGCTTGGAGAATGGAAAAAATGTCAATGGAAAGTACATTCGCGGGCAAACGCTTCAGGCTAGCCGGTGATGGACAGTGCGACAGCCCAGGATTTTCAGCCAAGTACTGCACCTACCACTTTCAGGACATGGAAAGTAAGAAAATTGTGAGTTCGGTGGTCGTGCAGGTGTCACAAAGTACATCCTCAGTGGCCATGGAGAAAGTTGGCTTTGTAGCATCATTGCAAGAACTACAATCGCGGGGAATGGTGATCGACCTGATAGCCACGGACAGACACGTTTCAATTGCCAAGACAATGAGAGAACAGTACAAAAATATAAATCACCAATTTGACGTTTGGCATCTTGCAAAATCAATCAATAAAAAATTGTCTGCTGCAGGTAAAAAAAAAGAATTGCAAGGTATTTCACAGTGGTCCAAGTCAATCAGCAACCATCTTTGGTGGAGCTCAAAAACATGTGAAGGGTCGTTGGAAATTCTACTGGAAAAATGGCGGTCAGTAATGTTGCACTGTAGCAACGTACATCGATGGTCGACAAATGAGCATTTCCACAAATGTGAACATGGCCATTTGTCCACAGAGGAGGCACGGAAGAAGAAGTGGTTGATTCCTTCATCACCCACTCACAAAGCCATTGAAAAGATTGTATTTGATAAAACTATAACAAAAGCTTTGAGGGGACTCACGGAATTCTGCCACACAGGAGATTTGGAGGTGTTCCACAATATGTGCCTCAAGTACAGGCCCAAAAGATTGCATTTTGGCATGGAAGGCATGATAAATCGGACTCTTTTAGCGGTCTTGGCACATAACCATAATGTTGGCCGTCAACAAAGTAGGACGACCGGAACTTTAGGGACGCTTCGCTACAATAAGGCCTTCACTAAAAGAAGTAAACAATGGGTGATCAAACCAGTGTTTGAGGATATGCAATATGAGTTTATTGAGAGACTTATCGTAGATGTCCTCGATAGGCACATACATGGAGTGGTGAACGAACCTATGCAGGGGACAACTGCATTGCCACCCAACATTGCCTCTGTTCCATGTCCACCTAAAGCAGAGCTCATTGAGAAATACACATCACGGTTTAAATGATTGTAATTTGATTGTCTGTTCTCTCGAGTCTCCTCATGTTGCAGGCCCATTGCAATTAAACCAAACAGTAATATAAATCATTTTTACAAAAATTATAGAATGTTTCCGTATTGCAAAAACATGGCCGACCCATAGGGACAATAAAAAAAAAGGCACGCAGACAAGATGTCCCTAAAACTAACTGCAGCTAACTAGAAATGTGTGCTCGCTCAAAGTGAAGGTCAGCTGCTTTGATGTTTTGCTCGGGTGGCGGAACGGCCCACGACCCAATATAAGGTTCTATTGTGATTTGACCTTGACAGGCCGGGACCATCCTGAAAGACTAAGAAAAGATAATGAATAAAATTTCAGAAACGAAACGATGAGCCACGTTCATTAGAAGAAGTAACGTCGGCAAAGAAGGAGTGGTGTTTCGGGTCTGCCCTACACAGAGACACAATGGAAAATGCAAATATAATGTAAGTAACTTTTGATGAGTTTATACCGCAATTTCATTACTATACAGTGGCTTTAAAGACGGGTTCAGTTGTACTTGTTCGTTCTATGTGGCATATTGTTTTCTACCGCGCACTATCTTGAGGAGAAACATCTGCTTTTACTGAAGCACCTCAAAACCTTCCTCTTTGCTTCTGCTTTCTCTCTCCCTCTCCCCTGCTACAACTGGTCCACTGTCTGCGACCTCAGTCCTGGGCCCTTCCACTCTCCACCTGCACTCCCCCCCCCCTCCATGCCTCGCCACGCCTTTAAACACTTGTGTACACCCAGTAGCGCTGTCCTCGCTATGAAATGAATAATTTTAATAAGGATCTGATGGTGAGACTAATTTCATTTTTTATGTTTTTAGGTACATCATTCACTACTGTCTGTGTCACGAGTACCAGACACCGGCGGACGGCTTCTACAGCCGCCAGTTGCTTCTCCGCGTGAACAACGTTACCACCCTGACCATTTTATGGGACGATCGCCAAGTACAAGTATGCCCTTACGCGGTACTAACGGTTAGATGCAACATACCTACCATTGTGGTGGCCTAGCGCCTCGTTGTTGGAACAGCCATGCGATTATCAGTGCGACAGAAGAGCTTATTTTTATCGTAAACCAACACCCTGTGTACTGCACACGAACATCGCTTCCCTCAAGACGAACTAATTTGGATCGAGAGCAAAGAAAAATGCAAATCGCTGAATATTCTCTAAACATTTGATGTCCAATAAACGTACTTTGCCAAATGTACAATCTTGCCGTTTGCTTTTAAACCACGGTTTCACATTCCGAATTGTGGTGCTGTATTGTGAGATGCTCTAAGACCCTGTGTACAGCAAAGGACCATCGCGTTCCTCAATACGAACTTTTTGGAACATGAGCAAATAAAAATGCAAATCGCTGAATATTCTCTAAACATTTGATGTCAAATAAATGTACTTTACCACATTTACAATCTTGCGGTTTGATTTCAAAGTACAGTTTCATATTCCGAATTGTGGTGCGCTGTATTGTGAGCTGATCTGTGTTGATTTCCGGGGTCTGTGTGGAGTCGCGTAGAAGACGCCTGGGCGCGTTTGCCTACGCAGCACAGTCACGTCACGGATAGAGGCGGGGAATATGAATGTTTTGATAAAGTCTGTTTCAGGGGCGGGGGATTTGATTTAGTGCCGCAAAGGCAGGTGAGCCAGGTCGATGCGGCGGAATGATAGGATTATCACAAAATGGAGGCTGATTTCGAGTGCGATAAGGGGCGAAAAGTCGGGTAAGGTCCATAGGAAAGTTTCCTACGATCTACCGATTTATGCTTACAAACACATGGCCGACCCGTAGGGACAATAAAAAAAAAGTCCCGGAACTCTCCTTTAAGATACATTTCTAACAGCCATTTGCTTCAGCAAGGGACAACACCTGTAGCACAGTAACTATCTCTGTTGAAATAGCAACAGGATCACATTCAAAAGTGTTAAGGCCCAAGCATTTGCAGTGCCATTATCAGCAGAAGAACTCAGCTCAGGCATCAGAACCTTTATTTCGAAGCTCTGAAACATAAATGAACAATTCCAGGATTTCATCATGTTTTCATATTCTTAAGGTTGTTTACAGAGAAAGATGCACTTGTGAATTATAAAATAATATACTTTGTGTTCAACTATTGTATCTTGCCTGGTAATTCATTTAACTAAAATGATGCAAGTAAAAAATAACAATCGGAGCCATTAGTTCTATATATAACATAGCATTCTGTACAGCTTGGAATAGTTCTGAATGCGTGCAAACTTGGATTCACTTGGAGCAGTTTAATCCGCCACCCAGGAATGTGTGTAAAAACCACATGCCAGTGCTGGTAAAACCAGTCATTAACTCTAAATCATGAGTTGTTGTCCACTAGTTAATTGCATCTCTGAGCGTCCCCAAAGCAGTATTGTGGAAAAGAGCTTGTTGATAATGTAGTGCTGAGGACATCTCGAGTTCGGAAATGGGTATTTTATTTAAATGCATTGAAGTCATGCATAAAGAGGCTCTCTGCTGTCTTGGTAGAAATACAATTAATATATAACAGGAAGAGAAAAAGCACAAAACAATTATTTGTCACTTTTCTCTGATACCATACTTGTTTCGATACTTGAGAAAATCAAGCGGTTTGAAGCATTTTTCAATGGTTAATAAAAATGGTCTTTGTGATGGCTATACAAATAGATGTGAACACGCAGACCGATGAGCGTCAATGATACTTAGATAGAAACCACAATAGAAGCAGTGGCAGTGTATGTGTGTATTGACAATAGTGAGATTTCAGCAGAAAGGACAATTTCATTCTTATTTAGATAAGATGCCTATGATCAGGATTCAGGCAGGCATGGCAATTTTGTTTTTGAGCATACACTGTCTGTGATTGAGTAATATTGTGCTGGCTTCCCCTGCATAAAGCTAGAACGCACCTTTTTTGGATTTCACTTTGATTTTCTTTAAATACATTTGATCTTTAATCACAATGTCTAATCCTTGACCAACATTGTAGGGTGTGACTACATCAGCTTGGTTTGTGCTTGTTAGCAGGGTGTTAGATTGGAGACGTCCACCTAACACTGAATCTATATTCAAATGAAACAATATATCTCACATCCTAAGGGGAGCAAATCCTGTTAGGTCCCAGTATTAGGATGTTTACCTACACACCATTCCAAGATGGCCCCCAGATCAGATCTCTGTTAATAACACAAACAAAGACGCAAGAATAATGGGATTGGATGGGACTAGAAAGACTCTGCGTGAACTTGAAGAATTTGCTTTGGTGGAACTTCTTGGTTCTTTCACAGCCCATTGATTTTTGGATTTGCTTTTTTTTATTCCGGTCTTTTACTTTCCCCTTCCACTTTCAACCTACTCTCTGAGTCAATCTCTTGCTCATCTGCTTCT
Organism: Ambystoma mexicanum; assembly: GCF_040938575.1. Classification (NCBI taxonomy): domain Eukaryota; kingdom Metazoa; phylum Chordata; class Amphibia; order Caudata; family Ambystomatidae; genus Ambystoma; species Ambystoma mexicanum. The sequence goes on from NC_090929.1 coordinate 412,295,812, forward strand.
CTCGCTTCTATCCCTGACTTCTCCGCTCCTTCTCTCACCTCCTCTTACGTGCTTGTGTAACCGTCTACATTACTTTCCTCCTCCACAGCTCTCACTACTCTCCCAATGTTTGCCAGGATGCTCATCCCTCAGCTCCCATGGTGTCCTAGTGAGCAGCCCTTGTTTTCCCCAGCCTGTCAGTACCTTTCCTGCACTGTCTGTGGCCGATCTCTGATCTCACTTTCAAGCTCATTCCTGCTCTGAATCCTCTGGGATGGTAACTGCAAGGGATATGACAGGATGAGTAGGTGCCAGCAGGCTATTGTGACAAGATGCCCTCTGCTGGGTAATGCCTCAAAATGTAGGTTCTGCATCAGATTGAGTCATTGTAGCCTGCTCTTTGACAATGTTGATTTCTCTTGCTTCCACCAGTGATCCTGTGAAGAACTTGCTCCGGACCTTTCCTTGCTTTGTTTCCCCCCTTACACCACATCATAGAGCCTATGTATGTAGAACTCACAGGGCTCTCTCAGATACAGTAGGATGGGAGGGGACACTAGAAGACATTGGATGCTTGGTACAACCATAAGGTCAGTTTCCATCGTTTGATCTCCCACATTTTTGCCTGCTTATGTGTTAATAAGGGTAGCCCTGCTATAAATTGCTTAATTCCCCTGTCAAGATACCATGATAAGAGTTCTCAAATAGGAGACCACTATGGCACGTCCACCTTGGCCTAGGACCTGGAGCTTCATGTTCTTTGTGAGGAGGCCCAGCCTGTGGGTGAATTTAGAACTAAATGGACCCTGAGGCCCCTGTGACAGTTCACAGGATCTCATCGCTCCTTGTGAGGCTAGGGTGGTGAGACCGCTATGCAACAATCCCCCTACAGGTGGTGGAATGCAGGACCTCATAGTAAGAGACTCTCCTCATGGGGATAAGGACTCCTTATCCGTGATGGAACTCCCTAACCCCCTTACCTTTGAGAACATGCAGGCTTAAAAATCTTCTAAAACCCAACCTGAGAAGATTACTGTCTGTTATTGTAGAACTCCCTCCTGACAATACCAACACAAGGAGTGACATACCAGGTGATCATGAGCCATCTCTAAAAGTTCTGAGAAGAGGAAGAATGAAGGAGTGATGCAAACTACTCCTTTACTTATTATCAGCAGTAATGAGAAGAGATTGCCCCAAGGAAGCATTAAGAATGTCTCATCGAAACAAAAGAGGGACGCTGGCACTCCGCTGAGGCGCATATAGCTACAGACCACAAAAAGCAAGAAGGGACTTACTGAAATGACAACCTGGTGTGATGCCTGTTAACCCTGTAAAGTTCAAACCTGGGAATTTGGCCAGGAGATCGGTGTGGAAGGCTCAGAGGAAATCCCCATCGTGGAGCAGAAAACCAACCGTTTCAGAAGTTGGACCCAGGCTAACGGTGGCATGAACTCAGGGAGGTGGACCATGTGGCCCTTCAGCTATGCTGACACCGAAACGCCTATCAAGTCATGGAGCCAGCGTGGTTCAGCAGGGAGCGGAGTGAGAGAGACGCCGAGAGCCCTCAGCAAGAAGATGCAAGATCAACACCTCGGAAAGAACCGGTGACACGGCACCATGAGAGACCAGGTAGGAGTTTGGGCAATACTGAAGAATACTTCAGGAGTAATCTCCCTCATCACAGTAATTACTGAGAAGGTATTAAGGGTGAAGAACACCTTGGGAATAATCTCCCTTGTCACAGTAACCGTTTTAAAACCATCAATACTGAAGAATACTTAGGAATAATCTCACTTGTCCCAGTAATGACAGAGAAGGTATCAAGATTGAGAAACATCTCAGGAGTGTTCTCCGACGTCCCAGTAGCAGTTTCAAAACTTCCAAGAGTGAGGTGGGCATCAAGAGAAAGCTTCGTCACCAGAATAATCGAAAGGAAGATTGTAAAAGCGAAAAGTGCCTCAGGAACAGGGGTCAAGTCCTAAAAATGAAAGTGGGGGACTCATCACCAAACACAATGGGAATGTGACGTCGCCAGAAATTAGCGTATCAAGTTAAAATATGCACATTTCATTAAATTGGCTTTGCATAACCCCCCAAATTGAACAGGACGAATGGCATTTGCCTTTAATAAAATCAACACAAACACAAAACCAAGACAGGATATTTTCTTCTAATAGTGTTTTTAAAAACGTTAAAATGTGTGCATGTTTTAAACTCCAAGAACCAATACAAGTGTTTTCCCTGGGACATGTAATACTGAAATGGGATATTTCACCTTTAGTTGTTTCTCATTTTTATATAATGCAGTGATGAAGTGTCCGGCCTACACACCTGACGACTGTGGTTTGATCCCCAATGTTTGCTTTAATTCATAAATTCAAAGAGGACATTCAATGTTTCTCTTTAGCTGGATGAAAGGCTGAGTCCACCCTCTGAATAAAGTGGAGGGACTCCGTCTCCCGGCGTGTACCCTCGACTTGAGCCCTGCTCAGGAGAAATCACCCTCACTACAATAATCATAAGAGAGTTATTGAGAGCCAGGAAAGTTACAAGAGGGGTCTCTTTAACAATAGGGCTTTTAAGAATAGTGCAAGAAGCCAAGGATACTTTGGGAGTGATCTCCCTTGTTTCATTGCTTTAGGAGAAGACCAGGAAAGCCTGTGACTGTATGTTGTATCGAAAAGGAAGAAAGGTTGGACATTTGCTCAAGCCAAGAAAAGTCCCTGGGAGGAACTACAAGGACTCTTGAAGGCTTTCACCAGCGACTATCCCAAAACATCCTTTAAGACTGACACAGTTATATGAGGAGAAGGGAGTATTCTCCTGGTCTCACCTTTTGTTCAATCAGAAGCTATTCAAAGATTGGCAGAAAAGCTGAACCAGCTGAAGCGAGAGAAGGGAGTCATTCTCCTGGTGACCTTCTGTTGTTTAGAGTTTGATAGTGGTAGGATCAGAGTAGGAGAGTTTGGACAGATGACGGACACTTTAGTTGACAACCACCCCGACGATGAGCACCCAAGTTAGAATTCAGTTAGGTAGGGCAACCCTTTAGTTGTAGGGAGCGAAAGGTTATTTTCCTTTTTGTTAAATAAAACTCTTAAATTGAAATGCCACCTCTTTGTCCGTCTCCTTTTTCTGACTTACCACACTCCCTAAAAGTGATGCCCAAACCCTTCAAAGACCAAGGACTGGATGACCGTAAGTCTCCCTTACAAGCCAATACTAGTAATCAAACAATGCCTTTCCCTAATGGTTTCTCACAACTGTGAGAAACCTGAGGGTATTCTCCCAAGCGAGCCTCGAGGAGCCTTGATTGAGGTGGCCAAAGGAAGCTTGACATGCTCAGATCCCAGCCATGCGCGCGAGAGAGCGAAAGCGAATCACCTGGGCAGGGGAACCCAGGGTTATGCTTGGGAGATTGCCCCATGTGAGATGCAGTATTACACCAGAGAAAGGGATGAGGAAGACGAGGTCCACAAAGCTTTTATGGGCTGTATAAACTCGACCTCCCTTCCATCCGATAAACCTCCTTTTCAAGAATCCATTACACAACACGCTTACACACCACGCTACATGCAGAAACCATCTTTTCCAAAAACCATGTTTTTCTGTTCCCTATGAAAATACTACCAATCATTCTTCTGCCCGTACCTCTGAATATTATTTTCTGCACTCCCACCGTGCTCAGGTAAAATAATACAGTTCCCACAATCCCCCTTGTTTATTTCATGATTCTAGATATTCACGTTCATCCCGCAAACCCTACCAATCCCGTCCCTCTGATTGTCACTTTCTGAACACCCAGTCGAAAGTGACCCACAATTACAATTCCTATCATCCCCTATGTTCTGTTCACAATCTCGGTTATTCTCGTTCATTTTACAAACATTCCCTGTCCTGTCCCATAGGATACTCCAAAACTCCATCCCCGCTTTTCAATACAAAGACTATGGGCCTCATTACACGGTAGGCAGTAAGGGTTTACCGGTACCAGTAAGGGCACCGGTACGGGTAAACCCTTACCGCCTTACTACAAGGTCCCTTCGCGGGACCCGACCTTAACGGCTGGTGTAGACCAGCCGTTAAAGTTGGGACCCGCAAAGGGACCTTGGTGCTAATTACGGTACCGCAGTTTGCGGTACCGTAATTAGCTCCTTCCCCATTCCCATTGAGCCCTATGGGGCAAAAATGGGAATGGGGACGGGCCATGGACAAAGGGGGAATTACCGCCCCGCCAACCTTGGAATGGGGTGGTAATTCCCCTTTTCTCCATGGTGGTACCGGTATGGTACCGGCAGCAACCATGGTGCTAACAGCACCATGGTTTACCATATTCCGTGTAATGAGGCCCTATAATTTCCGATACCCACACCTTTCCCCTTTCCAACATGAATACTAGTAGACAATGGACTAATGTTAAACTTGTGTACCTGACATGTCCCAACCCGAGGATCAGGCAATTAACTCAAATCACACACACCTGACGGCCCTTTCCTTTCCCCACACGGATAAAAGGTGGAGCCAGAGAGCACAGTACGAGCAAGGCAAGCACGGCAGACAGCACAACGAGACGGCTACCACACGGCAGTACAAGAGAAGGAGAAAGGCGGCAGGAATCGAGAGGGTGGCGAGGAAAGAAGTGAGCATGCCTTTTTCGTCCCAGACCAAGTGAATCTTTGTGGAAGAGAGCCTAAGTCCGTGAACAACAGCACAAGTGTTCTGCAGCCAGATGTCAACGGTACACGGGGCAAATATATGCCAATATGCAGGAGCAAGGGAAGCTCCTGCACCTGTGGTACCGGCCTTGACTCCAGAGAGGCAACAGCCAAGCGGTTCATCACAGCCGATGAGTCAAGGGGAGAACTGGGCTGTGTTGAGTGGGAATCATAAAGTGGCAAGTTTTGAACCAAAGATGATGAACTTTGAATGTACTGTAAAAAGTGTGAAGGGGAGACCAGCTGCAGAGAGAAACTGGCAACAAGTTGGTGCTAACTCAAGATATTCTGGTCGAGATGAGATATCTTGGGCAAATTTGGCCCCTTTTCTTCCCACATGTAGGTGGTCATAACACCATCAAGGGATCCTAGTTCGCTGTGGGCAGGGCGGGGCGTGAAGTGAAAATAACCAAAAGAGGAGAAAAGTTTGGGTTTTTTCTGAAAATGCCAATAAAATGATGTAAAAAGAAGCCTGTGTTTTTTTCCTTGTAAGAGTTAGGAAAAAATGGTTTGCTGTGCTGAATTCGCCATTTCCCAGGCTTTCAATAACAGGTTGAGTGGAAACCAAAAAAACATATTTTGATATGGTTACCAGCAGGGGTGTTTCTAGGTCTGGAATAGACCCAGGGCTACGCTAATGTCAGAACTGTTGGGACTGGGGGCTAGCTAGCCTTTTGGTTGTAGCTCCTGAGATTCTATCCGGGGCTAAACCAAAAGACCAGAGGCTGTAGCGACCTTAGCCCCCCTAGCAACGCCTCTGGTTACCAGCCGTTTTGTGAGAGGTAGGCGATTTTGCCCTTTTTTTCCAATAGGACATGCGTGGACGGAATGCAAGAGGACGGTAGGAAATATGAATGGGAATGCAGAAAGGCATACATTTCTGAAAAGTAGTCAAAATTCCAAGTTTAGGAAGGGATGATTTGTGCAGGTCAGGCAACAACTATGTAGGGAAAAATGCCATAGGGTAATAATTGGAAAAATTACAGAAAAAAGGAACGTGGTCGACATGGTTGGTCCAGTAAGGCAATGGCTTCTGAGAATTTTGAGAAAAGCAATGCACTGCTACATTCCCCCGACTCTTCCAGTTAGGAAATCACACCTTTTCCGTAATGTTTCACAAAACAAGCAATACCACAAGCCAAAAACCGAGCCATGGCACACAGGTTAGTTATGCTTACAGCCCAAACAGATGTACTTAGCATGTGTAAGTAAGGAAAACAAATGTGGTGAAGAATGGCACACATACATTTTTTGAAAGAGCACAGGTAGACCTTTTGAAGGGTAGGTGACTTGTGCAGGTTACAAAAGTGTATAGTGCCTGAAGCAGCAACTAAATATAGGTCACATTTGGGAAATTAAAGGTTTGTGCGATAAAGTGCAGCAGCAAATGTTCGAAAACGTTATGAAAACCATGTGAACACAACAAATGTCCTACCTTCCCGTGTTCCCACAGGTGTCTCGACAAAAACGGTACCTCACATGTGTGGGAGCACCTACCTGGGCGCAAAGGGAAAAGGCTAAACCACTAATCACCACAAGCCTTTCGGCAGAGCAGATTTTGTGGGATTTTGCTGTTGTGGACAACCTACAGATTTGGGCCTAGGGTGTCGAAGCCACCAAGGAAAACAGGGAACCCCATGCATTTCCACAGAGGTCTAACTTGCGCGACTCGCCCCAGAATTTATTACCCACAATACCTGGCAAAGTCCGAAATTTGGTGAAAAAAACCTCAATTTTCAGACATTTCACTCTGCCAACCCACCGAAACACGATGCCAACAACATATGTCCTACCTTCTTGCCTTCCCACAGGTGTTCCAACAAAAACGGTACCTCACACGTATGGGTGCACCTACCTGTGTGCAAAGGGAAAAGGCGAAACCACTGGTAACCCCAAGTCTTTCGGCAGAGCAGATTTTGAGGGATTTTGCTCTTGTGGACAACCTACAGATTTGGGCCTAGGGTGTCGAAGCCACCAAGAAAAACAGGGAACCCCTTGCATTTCCAAAAAAATGGACACCTGTGGAAATCCAGAGAGATCTGACTTGCGCGAATCGCCCCATAATTTATTACCCACAATCCCTGGCAAAGGCAGAAATTTGACGAAAGAAACACCATTTTCAGACATTTCCCTCTGCCCACCCACCGAAACACGCCGCCAACAACACATGTCCTACCTTCTCGCATTTGCACAGGTGTCCCGACAAAAACAGTACCTCACATGTGTGGGTCCACCTACCTGGGCGCAAAGGGAAAACGCTAAACCACTGGTAACCCCTAAAGGGATTGGGGAGACAACCTACAGATTTGGCCCTAGGCTGTCGAAGCCACCAAGAAAAACAGGGAACCCAATACATTTCTGAAAAGAAGACACCCATGGGAATCCACAAAGGTCTGACTTGAGCGAATCACCCCACAATTTATCACCCAAAATCCCCAGCAAAGTCCAAAATTTGGCTAAAAAACACAATTTGCAGACATTTCCCTCTTCCCACCCACCGAAACATGCCGCCAACAACACATGTCCTATCTTCCTGCGTTCCGACAGATGTTCCAATGAAAATGGTACCTCACATGTGTGGGTGAACCTACCTGGGTGGAAAAGTAAAAGTGTTGACCATCCACAAGTTATACGGCAGTCCCAGGGAGCCCCGGCAGGGTCCCCGACCTTTCTCAGAGGGGGAAGCTGCAATGCAGGCCAGCTAGAGCACCAGGATAGTTGGGGGGTAATATCCCTGACCTTGGTGGGCTATCTCCCATATGGGGCAACCATCTCAAAGTGCAGTGGCTGTCCCAGGGAGCCCCCGCAGGGTCCCCATCCCTCCCCCTAGGGAAATTCTGTAACACAGCCAAGCCAGAGCTCCAGGATTTGTCGGGGGGTGATGTCCCTGGCCTTGGGTGGCTGTCTCCCAGGTGGGTTGAATATGGCTGAAACACTTACCATGCAAGTTACACTTCATGTTTGTTTTTTGTATGATAGAGAAAAGTATTTTTCTTTATCTCTACTATACAAAAGCTCCATTATTTGCATTAGCATAGAACATAATGCTGAAGAAAATGTTGGAGAATCTTATAGAGTCTAAGTACTTTACACAAAAATGTAAAGTAGATGGATTCTATAAGACTGCGTTTTTTTAGTTCTATTTTTTTAACTGTTAAAGGCTGTTCCAATTGGAACCTTTTCTTGTTCGTTTTTCATTTTCAGGTTGACCAGCAGCATGTACATCACACCTCGCTCTCCCCTTCCCATTCCCATCTTCACTTCCACATGCAAAGATCCCATGCATGGCCCACTGCCACACACACACCTGCAAACCACAGAACCTCATTTGTATCCTACACATCTACCTAAATAAAAAAACTCATGCTCATTAATGCTGCATGCAGTAGGCATTGCTGACCTCAACCCCACTGACAACCTAGACACACTTGTTATCACTGAGACAAAGCTCACCCCTACCTCCGCAAACATCCTGGATGTCCTCATGACCATAGGTTCCAGCATTCAAGACAAGAAGCGCAAATGGAAGAATGGTGGGATCCCACTATGAAGCCGATAGACCTTATGGATATGCACCCTGCAGGAGTGTGCCACACCTGCATACATGAAATTCCTCACGTGCCACTTCCTCCCCACCCACGCTCAGACAACCACCTTCCACTAGATCTACTGAGCATCCTAAACCAACATGGCCTTTCTCAAGTAAATGACAGACATTATCACAATAGCATTCATCAACAACACAATGAATAATTTCCTCTGGGACCTCGACTCGGCAAAAGGTCATCCCATCAGGAAAACCAGAGACATTCCAAAAAAGGCAACGCACTAGACGTGATATTCACCACCTCACCAGCCACTGACTGTCTTCTTCTCCACCTTTGGGCTGGACAGACCATGCAGCCATACCCACCCTGCTCCACCAAATACCTCTCCCCACCAAGGCCAACCCAAATCAGCCAACACACCCCTTCAACAACTTCCCCATGGAGGCACTAGAATGAAACCTTGGCATCTGATCTCAACCCCTTGGTGAATACCAATGCCCATCTCAGCCATACACTAACTGAGACCACTAACACCCCAGTACCACTGAAACATTGATTCAACAACATAAGCCTGCCACACCATGGTAAACTCAGGAACGTATCAAAAGCAAGAAAGCCATGCTCAGACAAGAAGATTTCTGGAGGAAATCCCACCAGCATGGAGACCTCATCAGTTAGAGAGACCTATGTTCATCACGCAGACCATTCACCACCTACGCCAAAGTAAATGACAACACAACAACCATCCTGGAATCATCCAACAAGGGCAGCATGAACTTTCAAGCCATGAATCACTGCATCAACTCCCGGCAATACTGCAATCCACTGACAAATGAAACACACTCACCAATTCTTCACAAACAAGATAAGGCTGCTCATTGACACCTTCAAACACACCACTTCCATAGCAATGTTCAACATTTCAAGATGTAACCAAATTCAGGGAATGTCCTCCAGAAGACCTGACCAACACTCTAGCGGCCCTTAATTCCAGCACCTACAACGACAACATCCTTCCCTCCTACATTGTGAAGGCAACTGCAGGTCTCCAAATCCTCAATGCATCCTTCACAGAAGGCACCATCCCACATGCTGAGAAAATTAGGCAGATGCTTACCCTGCTGAAGAAACCCACGCAACCAGGATGATCTGGTCAGCTATTGCCCAATTACGTATAGCCCCTTCCTTGGCAAAGTGATCAAGAAGATGGTTGCCATCCAGTTGAACGAAAGCATCACTCGGCACAATCTCTAACAGGGCAGCCACTCTAGATTCTGACAACTGGATTCTGCCCATAATACAGCACAGAGATCCCCACAATCCAAATTATTCATTACACTCTCCACATCCTGGACAAAGTGCACCTCTGCTTACTTGTTCTACTCAAACTCTCTCCTGCCTTTGATACTGTTGACCGCCATGGGCTTCAGTGGAACAGACCTTCAGTGGTTATCCTTCTACCTCTCCAACAAAGACCGATTCATCCGGATGGGCCCCAGCAGATTCCAGCACCTCCTAGTAGCCTGAAGAGTTCCGCAAGGCCCCATCCTTTCACTTGTTATCTTTACTAGCTGCATGGACCCTGTGGGGAAATGTCTCACCAACACAAACATTAAGCTACACAAGATGCAGATGATATACCCTTTTACGTAATGATCAACTGCATTAACAACAACCCTCGACTCAAGCAATTCCTGTCTCATATCCAAGCTGGGATGTAAAATATCTACCTGAAGCTCAACCTGACAAAGACCAAATTCATTCTCATAGGTAACCCAACTTAAGCATGCACAATTAATTGGCTGACTGAGATGAAGCTTGACAGATTCGCATCTCAACTCTCACCCAGTGCCAAATCTCACAGCGTTACCATCAACTGTGACCTCTCATTCAAAACGCACATTGCCAAGAAGGCCCAAACAGTCAAAGTCAAAACTTGTATTCCTTCCCCAAGTTTCAGAAAAGTTTTCTAAGCCATGGTCATCTCGTACCTGGATGGGGACAACATCCTGCTTTCTGCAGTCCCAGAGGGCACCTAAGCCTCTCTAAAAGCTGAGCAACACACTGAAACACTTGTTGCTTGGCTAACAAAATACAGCTATATCACCCCACTGACAAGGAGCTGGACTGGCTCCCCCTTCAACCATGCATTATATTAAAGACAACCTGAATCACATACAAAACTATCATGACCAAAGCACCAGTCTACCTGTCTGAGTTAGCATCTCAAGTAAGAGTAGCCCCTTTCATGCTACACTTCTGGAAGTAGCTGAAGACCCTACTCTTCAAAGAACATCTCGCCAATCACTGATCACTTCACTCGCCCCTACTTCACCCCCTTTGGTGCCCACCCCAGTGCTCTGCTTCCTCTACCAATTTCAGGAACCTCTGATACCCCCACATCCTACCTGCAATCCCAGTGCGACCTCTATTAGAGTGCTCTGTTGCTTCTCATATAGGTTTTCTCTTCATGAATCCCATACTTGCATACAGGGAGTGCAATTCTTTTAGGTAGCATGAAAGGTTTAGGAGGGACTAGAAGAAAGAGGATGCAATTTCAGATTATCATCTGCAGCAGTGCTCCACCAGATATCCCACAATGCTACGTTGCTGTTCCAGTGGCAGTTCAGTGGTCTACAAATTCCAAACGAATGTAAGAAACAGATCATTGAGCCTCATTAGAAGTATGGTGGTACTTCTGCAATTAATGACAAACATGTTTACCATTGCCACCACCTGGTCTAGTAAATTTACTGCTGGATTACTAGTGATGGTAAAGTGAAGTAAATCCCCATTTTTGGTGTCCATAACACTCTACGGGGAGATTTGTGGCTTTATCAGAAGCGATTATTCTGCTGGTCTTTGGAGGTTAAGTGGGATATTTATCTCCAGCACTATGCTGGAGGTAAATTCTCCACTGTACCTTCAAACATAGAATTCAGTAGTGTGGTAAAGATGGCAATAATTCTGTTGATAACATTTTTTTGGCAGCAACAATTACTGTCAATTCTTTGGAAACGGCTGAATTCTGAATTCGGTGGAAATAACTCTGCCACTGCTCAACTCTTAATCTGTTGGTAATTCTACGAGACCGAGTGGTGTTAGTGCTATTTGAGTTTGGCAGTAAGTCTATGGCTGATGAACTCTGAACATGGAGATTAACGCTGCCTTGCCACCACTCCTGATCTGTTGGTAAATCTGCTGAAGAGAGGGGTGGGAAAGGCAAGCAAAATTGGCAGTAATACCCCAGAAAAATGAAGGAATTGCCATACTCATAATGAAGCTCATGTTGTCAGTGTGCTGATTGGAAGCCTGCCAGTGCAGAAGATAGACACTGAAGGGCACATCGACACTACGAGTTTTGAAGCATGCAGTCTCCAAAGGTCATCCAAAACCACCACTGTGCCTCATCGCAACTAGAGGGTGCCCAGGGACTTTGTGGATAGTGTGCCTTTCGCTGCAGGAAAGAAAGCCCGCAGAGGTAGAGGGGCAACCACATCTTAGGTGAGTCTAGGTAGGACTGTCACCAAGTGCAAGGAGAAGTGGCTCAACGGCCATTGAGCAGACCGGGTTTACCCCCTTCGAGAGTTTGAGTTATGGTGACTTGACCTGGCTGAACTTCAGAGCCGTGGCAGGAAAGGACTGGACACAGACAATAAACAGTGCTTGTAGCTGCACTGTTAACAAAGGCCCCAAATACCAATGTAAAACGTTTAATTGTTAGCACCTGCAATCGTATGCATACATTTTTAGGCAATAGAAATCGTGATGGGGTGTTAGTACTTGCATGTCAGGGGAGTGATTAGCAGGGCATGGGGGAATGGTGACAGCTCATTCTCACAGCAGTACTTAAGTGTGTGTTTCAGACACGGAGAGAGGTAACAGCTTGTACCATTGAAGATGCACCAGAATAGTGTCATTAGAATATGTAAAGAAGTTAGATACCCCCCACACAAGTATATTTGCCCTCCCGCACAGTCTCTAAAGTTAGCCCCTTTTGCAACATTGGAAGGGTTAACTCCCCCTCCCTCTTTCCCTGGCCCCTGAAATGTTTGCCTAATTGCACGCCTGGCAAGGAGTAGCTAACAACAGATGGCGGTGCACTACGAATACCAACCAGAATGTGGCAAACCAGAAGGCGTGCTTGAAGGTAAAGAAGATTTACTCCTGCAGTTTGTGTAAATGATGCAGCAACCTGCAAACAATTTAAAGGGAACATATACTTTTTGGTGGTTTTGCTAATCATACTCTTTGTCTATTTTGTGAACTTCCCCAACACATGTAACAGGAAGTGACATAAGACAAGGACAGGAAATACAATATGAAGACCAATCATAACAGCAAAACGCTTAATTAAAGGTTGCATTTTCTTTTAATTTCCACCAGCACTTGAACTTTAACTTTAAGACATTTATATAGCGCAGTCATGGACCCGAGGGCGTTAGGGCGCAGACAGGACGAACAACATAGAACATAATTGGAGGACCCTATCTAACAGAGAAGCTGCTCAACCAGAACTTTATGGGAGATTAAGTAAACAACCATGTTATCAATTCTTTCTTAAAACATGTTAAAGGCACTAGGCCATGGAGATCTGAAGGAAGCGAGTTCCAGGCTTTGGGGGCTGATATAGAGAATGCTGCAATTTCCATCTTCTTATTCTTGCTTCTAGGTAATGTCAAATAGTTCTGAGAGCTAGACCTCAAGGAACGGTTATTTGCCTTATTTGAGATGAGATCTTGTAAATACCTAGGCATTAAGCCAAGTCTACATTTCAAGGTTATCGTCAATAGACGATAATGGATCCGAGAAGCTACCGGCAACCAGGGCAAAGATCTTCTTGCAACAGATACATGGTTTTGACGGGATAATCCGACCACTACTCTTAGGGCACCATTTTGCACAACTTGAAGACTATTGGTGGCGGCTTTCCTGATCCCAACCAGAAGGCTACCACAGTAATCTAACTTAGACTCGATAATTGCTCTGGCTATCTTTTCAGCATTAGTTTGAGAAATGAAGGGACGAAGGTGAGCCAGCAATTTATGAAATAAGCTGCAGAGGAGGCTACGCTCCCCATGTGAGCTTTCATGTCCAAGTGCTGATCAGACACCATGCCCAGGGTTTTTACTTTCTTCTGTGGCGTAATAGTAACCTCCTCCTAGGTGGAATTCATTATAAGAAGGGCCAAGCTTCAAAATCATTGACTGAGTACAAACTATCATTAACTCCGTTGTTTCCCTGTTAAGGGCAAGATTATTCTCAACCATCCATTTTTCAACTATAGAGTAAACTCTATTTAATTCATCCTCATCATGTGAATGGGAGCCCTCAATAGGGACGACACACTGAGTGTCGTCTGCGTAATTGGTGAATAACACTCCCTCCTGTTCCAAGCTGTTAAAGAACGGTGTTGTAAAGATGTTACATATGCAGGGGGAGAGGCAAGCCCCCTGAGGGACTCCAAAGGCACTAATAAAGGATTTGCCTTGGCCTCATCAATGAAGACACGGTTCACTTTATGTTTCAAAAAAGAGGTGGTCCATTGAGCCGTCCCAGGAGAGAAAAGTGCTACCTCTCCTAGCCTGTCAGCCAAGATAGCGTGGTTGAATAAGTCGAACGCGGCCGACAGGTCTAGTAGCATTAGCATAGAAGGGATCCCCTTGTGCATTTGTTCAAGAAGTCTTGATTTCAGCTCCAAGAGCGAGGTCTCAGTGCCGAATCCCTTTCGGAAACCTGATTGACGAGCATTAAGGATAGGGTACTGATTAAGATGTTGGGAGATTTGGTTGTATACAACATGATCCACAATTTTTAACAGAAAGAGTGTGTTCATTATGGGCCTATAATTAAGGGGGTCGTCAATTGCAAGACCTGTTTTTTTTAGAATCGGTGGGACCAATGCCTTTTTAATATCGGAAGGTACCTGGCCCTCAAAAACAGGCATTTACGAATGTGCATATGGCGTTGAGTAAAAAGGGGGGACAAGATTTAATTATCGTGGAGGAGCACGGATCACCTTTACAGCATGAGGTTTTTAGTCATTTCACAATTAACGACAATTCTTCCACAGAGATAGGAGAAAAGTGAAATTGGGGAATGGAGGGACATCTTGAAAATAAGACTTTCCCAATATTGTTTGGGGTCAAAGGAAGCTTGCCCTTTTTGTGAGCTATATTGGCCCGGATGTCATTTAATTTATTTTGCATGGTGTTCTGTATGTCTTGACACCATGCTGCACCCTTCTTTATTGGGTAGACCCTGGGTTGTTTAGTGGTTTTGTTTTCTTTTAGAATTTTAAATAATTCTCTAACATCTGATTTAGCATTTATAATTCTCGAATTGTGGATGTTTTTTTTGCCTCCACAATTGCTGGTTATTATGATTTGCAACAGATTTGTATGCAGCCAAAGCCTCAAGTGAAGGATTTTCTATCCATATGTGAAATATTTTAAGCATCAATGATTTCCTTTTTTGTAATTCCGGCGAGAACCAAGCTTGGCTTATTCTCCCTGTGATAGATTTTGCTGTTTTAACGGCACCAACGTGTTAGTCATAAGGTCCAAATAAGCAGTAAGGGCTTGGGACATTAGTATCACTGAGTCCGTAGGGGAGAAATCAAGTAAGGGATCTAATAGCAGAACAATATTTTCCATCATAAAACCATCGAGTTTGCTAGACGTTAGTCCTTAATTTTCATAGGGAAGTCTGCTATAATGAAAAGTGTATAAAAGAATGATCGGACCATGGGCATGGGAAAACCTTAGAGTCCTTGCTCTGAATATTATTAGTCGAGATCCAATCAAGGGTATGATCCAAAAGGTGCGTTCGGACATGAACATTCAGTTCAAAACCCAGTTCTAAAAGGCCCAACACCAGGTCTGCAGCCAACGCATCTTCCGGATGGCCCAACCAAAAATGTAAATCACCCATTAGAAAACATCTAGAATTGGGTTTGAGAATGGCCAATAGATAGTTTAAAAGAGCAGTTATAAAATCCTCCATAAGAGATAGCGTCTATAGATTAAGAAAAGTTTGAGAGTCGATTCTGCGTTCAAGCCCAACTTCACATGTAGTGACTCTATGTCCCCCATAATTTGGCTTTGTATTTCCCAGATATGTAGATCTTCTTTGAAGATCAGGGCTACCCCCCAGACGCCCTGCCTTCCAATCTGTCCTGGCGTAGCATTACATATCCCTCAGGGATAGCTGTATTAAGAGAGGGCCCAGAAGCTTTAGAAGCCCAGGTTTCTGTCAGCGCACACATGTCTACATCATTATCTTCAATATAGGTGCGTATCTCATGGGCATGTTTGATAAGGGATCGTGTGTTCAATAGCAAGCATGATAGGTTTTGGACGGGGATAATAGGGCAAGCGACAAGCGGTTTTATAGTAGTGATTTCATCCCCCGATATGTGTTTATCAACGCAGGCTGTCCCGTGAATTGTGGTGTCTTCCTCAAGCAAATCCTACATTAAAGGCTCCGGTTCCCCTGAGACAGCGCCGGGCTCGGCAGCCTCACATACGGCGGTTTTTAATGGATGGGACAACTCAGCAATAGGCAATTGCTCCACTGCACCATGCGTGTCCCCACCACAAAATGCAACACTCACTATCGGGTACGGGCAAACCGAAGCTTCGACCGTAGTGTTACGCTCACCTGGTTCCACGGGGGCGCCACCCAGCAATTGGTGTCCAGGTATCCCTCCCTGCGATGCCCAGTAGTGACCAGTGGAAGAATCCTGCCAGAAATACAGGTAAACAATGTTTAGGTCCGGGTAACTGGGATTAACAACCTCCCACATCCCAGTATGTCTGCGGTCCATCTGGGCTTCCTCTCACCTTGTTCTTGATGTTGGCGGGTTCTCCGTCCTGCTGTCTCGGCAGGGGCGCGTGGTGCTTTGTGGGCAATGGCGATCGAGTTACTTCACTGATGCCGGCCCGACGTGAGTCTTTCAGGTAGGTCTTATTGCTATAATGTTTTGCTGTCCTAGCATGCCTTTCTGGAATTAACAATGTCTTTTTTCTCTTCCTTAGGTACGTGGAAGTCCAATTCGTGGCTAAGATTGGATTCAGGGTTCGCTGGTAAGTATTAGCGTTTTTGGAGCACCTAGACGCGGCGAGTTGGCGCTTAACGCAGCGCTAAGGTGCCTTGCCTTTGCTAACCTGTTATCTTTTGTCTTCACAGGTCGCGGTGCTCCGCTGGAGTGTAGTATTCCAGAGATGTTGCGGAATGAAGTGTGAGTGGGAAGGTAAGCCTTTTGGTGGAGTTCGTTAACTGTGTAAAATGTCTAAAGCCTTGTCTTTCGCTTTCTGCAGGTCCGTCGATCCGAAGGAGCGCTGGTTCCAGGATGCCAGTCGGAAGAGCTGAGAACCGCTAATGATGGAATTCAGGTAAGCTGCAACCTTTTCTAACAATGTCTTCTTTCTTTTTCTGCAGATGCTGTTTATCCGAGGTTCGTGGCTGAAGCTGAACGCGCTGAGCATCACGTTGCAGTATTGCAAACTAACACGAAGCGTGTCAGTCCAGTCGGGCGTGGTTTAAATAGCTTCAAGAAAGAAGTCCAGGTAAAAGAGTTCCAAGGTGCCACACCCAAACCATCCTTCTGCAAGCCAGGTTCCAAGAAGCCTGATTCTGTGGATGCTTCCACATTGAATGACAGTAACAAAAAGTAGTTCCCAAGCACAAACTCATTATTAAGTATGAGCCTGGCGCCGAAGGCGCCAGGACTGGCCCCAAGAAGGCCTCGGTTGGGATTTAGAGGAGACTGGGGTCAAGGCTCCCCCTGGCCCATGTGTAGGCCAGGGGGGCTTTGGGGTAAGGGTCGTGACAGCACTCCCCCCAAGGCCCCTCTCAAGGTGTTCCTTCTGTCCGGTCCAGGTTTAGTCGGGAAGTTTCGATGGTACCTTTTGATTAGACGTGGTGCGTGAACATTTTCGCTGGGTTCCCAGGATCTATCTTGGGGTCCAAAACCCTTCCAATCTATTAGATAGTATAGCTTGCCCCTAGAGTACTTAGAATCCAGTATACCTTTAATTCTGGTTCCCCGTCGACAAGAATGGGTTTAGGTGCCGTTCCAATACGTGTGCCAGGTTGCATCGGTTTTATCAGGAACACATGGAATACTGGGTGGATACGTAGATTGGGTGGCAAATCTAATTTGACGGCCGCTGGATTGATAATTGCCTTGATAGTATAGGGACCCACATACTTAGGTTGAAAGGTCCGGGTTCCTTTGATGGGCATAAATCTGGTGGCTAACCAGACCTTGTCTCCTACTTGATAAGTGGGGGCCGTAGTCCTGTGTTGGTCGGCGAATTGTTTTTGTTTGTCTTTGGCGTGCGTTAGATGTTCTTTGGCCTTTTTAAAAGCTTGAGAGATGTTGGTGTGAAGGGTTACTACCGCAGGCATTTCTAATCTGGTTGAGAGGTCCAATTCCGAGGTACGCAGGCGTCTGCCATAAAGAGTATAAAAGGGCTTTTGTCCCGTGCTGGAATGTAAGGAGCTGTTATAAGCGTACTCGGCTATCCATAGCAAGTCTTTCCAGACTCTTAGCTCGTGATGTAACATACACCGCAGATACTGCTCTAGGGTCTGTTTGGTCCTTTCGGTCTGGCCGTCTGTTTGAGGGTGATGGCTAGTGGATAGTCGAACGTCAATTTGTGCCATAGCACAGCACTTCCTCCAAAAGTTAGAAACAAACTGACTACCTCGATCGAAGATCAGGACTGACGGAAAGCCATGTAATTTAACAATATTGTCCAGAAATACCTTGGCTAACGTGGATGCATCTGGAAAACCCTTGAGTGGAATAAAGTGGGCCATTTTTGAGAATAGGTCGACAACTACAAGAATCGTGTTAAACCCTTGACTGGTAGGTAGCTCAGTGATGAAATCGAGGGAAAGAGTGTGCCATGGTGCTGGAGGAATGTCCAAAGGTTTCAGAAGGCCAAATAGTTTGTGTTTTTGCAATTTATTCTGTGCGCAGACTCCACAAGACTGAATATATTGGATGATATCTCTTCGCCAGGAAGGCCACCAGAAGTTCTGTTTAACCTTGGCTAAGGTTTTGGTAATTCCGGGGTGTCCCTCGATTAGGGAGTCATGGTAACTTGAAATAACCTGTTGTTGTAAGTTCTTGGTGGGTATGTATAAGCGATTCTTGAAGAATGGTAATTGGTCTTGGACGGAATACTGTTCTCCTTGCGCTTGCCACGCAAGGTAGGCATCCGGATTCATGCTCTGTTGAATTTCTTTTTTCAGTTCTGTGTGGGTTAAGGCAGTAGTAAGGCCTAAGAGCTTGCCTACTGGTATGATGGGGACTGGATCTGGAGCCGTAGAAACCAAGTCATTAGTGTCAGTACGAGAAAGTGCGTCAGCCTTTCCATTCTTGACGCCGGGTCGAAACCTTATGACAAAATCATATTCAGCGAAGAAGAGAGCCCATCACAGCTGGCATGAAGATTGGGCTTTGGCTGTCTTAAGATATTGCAGTTTTCGATGATCTGTGATTACTGTAATGGTGTGTCTGGCTCCCAGAAGGTAGTGTCGCCAGGCTTTAAAGGCGGACTTGATTGCCAAGAGTTCTTTGTCTGTTATTGCATAATTTCATTCTGGGGGTGAGAACTTCTTTGACCAGAAGGCCACGGGATGTAGCTGGCCAGTTTCGGGATCCTTTTGAGAGAGGACAGCTCCCATTGCTATACTGGAAGCGTCCGTTTCCACGATGTACGGGAGGTCTGTACGTGGATGTCGCAGGATTGGTGCTGAGGTGAACGTTTTTTTTAGTTCCTGAAAAGCCTTTTCTGCGTCTTCAGCCCAGGCACATTTTTTGTTATTTTTTCACAGTAATGCGGTGATTGGGGTACGATTTTGGGAGAAGTCTGGTATAAACCAGCGATAAAAGTTTGCAAAGCCTAACATGCTTTGTACTCCTTTTACAGACGTTGGTGATGGCCATTTCAGAACGGCGTCGACTTTGTGCAGGTCCATCTTGATGCCTCCGGAGTAAGAATGAAGCCTAGAAACTCTACTTCGGTTACGTGAAAATGGCACTTTTCCATCTTGGCAAATAAATGATGTTCACGGAGTTTGGCGAGGACTGAACGGACATGTTTGACATGGTCTTGTTTGGAAGTCGAGTACACCAGGATGTCATCAATGTACACTAAGGCGCAGACATCAATTAGCTCTCTCAGGACGTCATTCATGAAGTATTGGAATGCTGCCGGCACGTTGCATAACCCAAAGGGCATGACTTGATATTCGAACAAACCACATTTAGTACGAAAAGCAGTTTTCCATTTGTCACTGCTTCTGACCCGAACCAGGTGATATGCTCCCCGCAGGTCCAATTTGGTGTAAATTTGAGCATCTTTGACCTGGTCCAGCATTTCCGGAATGAGTGGCAAAGGGTAACGGTTCTTTACAGTGATCTCGTTCAATGCGCGGTAGTCAATACAGGTCCTTAAATCCCCTTCTTTTTTCGGTACGAAGAACAAAGGACTAGCTGCAGGGGACTTCGATGGACGGATGAATCCGTTTGCAAGGTATTGGTCTAAATAGGACTTCAGGTGAAGGTTTTCGGGTTCAGTTAGAGCATAGATTCTCCCACAGGGGACTTGGGCACCAGGGACAAGGTAGATTTGACAGTCATAGGGCCTGTGGGGTGGCAGGGTATTTGCCTGTTCCTTCTGGAATACATCCTGGAAATCGCGGTATTCTTCAGGCAGATTACTGATTGCACCCAAGACAGATGTCCTTGTTCGGGGAGTTGTTGAATTACTGCAAGCTGTCTTCTGTTCTTGGTAATAACAGGTTAGAGAACAGTCACTGGGGAAGGTACATTTCCTGTCTCGCCAGTTAATCAAAGGATTATGAGCAACTAACTATGGCATCCCTAGTATAAGCCGAAATTCAGGCGCTTTGATGATGTCAAACGAAATGAGTACTCTATGCCCATCCTGACACAGCAATGTTATTTCAGCTGTGCATTGGGTAACGGGTCCGGAAGCAATTTCAGTTCCATCAACTGTAGTCACCTTATCAGTAGTCGTCTTGGAACATAAGGGAAGTCCCGTCTCTGCAACCAGATCCTGATCAATATAATTTCCGATTGCCCCACTGTCGATGTAAGCATCAATGGCATGCATTCTTGAGGACCGTTGGTTGTTGATTAGGATCACTGGTATTGCAAAGTGTGAGGTCGGTGGCTCCTTTCTCTCACTCGACAAACTGACCTCTACATTGGTCGAGCTGGGTAGTTTTCCGACTTAGGTTCTTTTTCCTCATCTTTCTCAGTGGCCCCGACGACCCTCCTAGGGGATTTTACTGGGCAGTCCTTCAGAAAGTGTCCTGATTTTCCACAGTACAGGCATAGTTGTTGCTGCCTTCTTTTGTCTCGCTCTTGTTTGGTTAACGGGGGTCGCACTCCCCCAAGTTGCATGGGCTCCATTGGGTTTTCTTGTGCACGAGTTGCATTGTCTCTTGACCGAACATACACTGACCGTGGATCCATTTTGGAGCGATCTGCTTTTCAGTCTTGCAGCCGATGATCTAATTGCACGACTAAGTTTATGAACTCTGAACAGTCTCGAGGGGGATCCACTACTTGAGCTAGAATGTCTTTTAACTCTCCCCTTAACCCCCGATGAAACAACGTGGTTCTCTTGTTTTCAGGCCACCTAGCTTCAGCGACCAGTCTGTTGAAAGTTGCGATGTACGTTACCAAATCCTGATTTCCCTGTCGGAGGGAAAGGAGTTAATTGTCCACTGCTTGTTCTCGAGTGTGACGGGCAAACAGCTTCTCCATCTCCCTCTGAAATCCCCCAATGTCATGTAATATAGGATCATCATGGGTCACTAATGGTACTGACCAATCTGCTGCGCTACCGCTCAAATACGATAGAAGAAAGGCCACCCGAGCTTGGTCATTTGGAAATGCTCCTGGCCTGCAAAGAAAGTGAAGGCGGCATTGAGTCATGAAAGAGGCATATTTCCGTGAATGGCCTGTAAATCATTCCGGTGGGGCTAAAGGAACTGCTCCTGGTAGAGTAATTTGCACCGGAGTTGAAGAAGCGGAAGGCAGTGTAGGGTTCTGCATCGTTGGATTGACTCCCGGCAGAGGTATCTGGCCTGCCTGTGATTGCAAGTATTGTCTGCTAAGGTCTTCTGTGCGCTCCTTAGTCACAATTAAATCTCTTCGGAGAGCATTAGTCTCCTGACGGGGCAGATTGAACCTTGGCGCGTAATTCTCCTATCAGATGGACCAATTGGTCTAGTTCTGAGGTTTCCATGGCGCCCAGGTGGATTTTAGTTTGGAGGCTTCGCGTTCTGTTACGCTCACCTGGTTCCACGGGGGTGCCACCCAGCAATCAGGGTCTAGGTATCCCTCCATGCGATGCCCAGTAGTGACCAGTGCAAGAATCTTGCCAGAAATACAGGTAAACAATGTTTAGGACCGGGTAACTGGGATTACCCGGTATGTCTGCGGTCCCTCTGGGCATCCTCTCACCTTGTTCTTGATGTTGGCGGGTTCTCTGTCCTGCTGTCTCGGCAGGAGCGCGTGGTGCATTGAGGGCAATGGTGATCGAGTTACTTCACTGATGCCGGCCCGACGTGAGTCTTTCAGGTAGGTCTTATTGCTATGATGTTTTGCTGTCCTAGCATGCCTTTCTGGAATTAACAATGTCTTTTTTCTCTTCCTTAGGTACGTGGAAGTCCAATTCGTGGCAAAGATTGGATTTGGGGTTCGCTGGTAAGTATTAGTGTTTTTGGAGCGCCTAGACGCAGCGAGTTGGCGCTTAACGCAGCGCTAATGTGCCTTGCCTTTGCTAACTTGTTATCTTTTGTCTTCACAGGTCGCGGTGCTCTGCCGGAGTGTAGTATTCCAGAGATGTTGCGGAATGAAGTGCGAGTGGGAAGGTAAGCCTTTTGGCAGAGTTCGTTAACTGTGTAAAATGTCTAAAGCCTTGTCTTTCCCTTTCTGCAGGTCCGTCGATCCGAAGGAGCGCTGGTTCCAGGATGCCGGTCGGAAGAGCTGAGAACCGCTAATGATGGAATTCAGGTAAGCTGCAACCTTTTCTAATGATGCCTTCTTTCTTTTTCCACAGATGCTGTTTATCCGAGGTTCGTGGCTGAAGCTGAACGCGGTGAGCGTCACGTTGCAGTATTGCAAACTAACGCGAAGCGTGTCAATCCAGTCGGGCGTGGTTTAAATAGCTTCAAGAAAGAAGTCCAGGTAAAAGAGTTCCAAGGTGCCACACCTAAGCCATCCTTCTGCAAGCCAGGTTCCAAAAAGCCTGATTCTGTGGATGCTTCCACATTGAATGACAGTAACAAAAAGTAGTTCCCAAGCACAAACTCATTATTAAGTATGAGCCTGGCGCCAAAGGCGCCAGGACTGGCCCAAAGAAGGCCTCGGTTGGAATTTAGAGGAGACTGGAGTCAAGGCTCCCCCTGGCCCATGTCTAGGCCAGGGGGGCTTCGGGGTAAGGGTCGTGACACGTAGTCACGTTAGCTCGGGCATTAACTATAGTTCTTGCTGCTGTTATGGCAGCTAGTACCTCGAAGATCCCCATTGTTGTCTGATATGCGTAGAGAGAGTCTACACGTCACACGGCTCAATCACGGACTGGCACAGACCGGCTTGGCTAATAAAGGGCCACCGCTCACGCACCTATTCAGCACATGTGTAGTCCACTAGGACTACAAAGCTGATGGGATGTGTAGTTGAATGCTATCTGGCTGCGAAAAAAGCTTAAGAATCTAGGTTTCGCCTGCACAGAAGCAGCTCCTGAAGATACCTGATCTGGTCATCTGTCCCCATTACTCTCTGACAGGCTTATTAACCTTGCACATCACCCAACACTAAACATGCCTTTGGGGGCAACCAATGTAGCCCTCTCTTGGGGAGGTGGAGAGGCGCTGCTACCAGCCAGGACATTTGGTGGGGGGATGTGGGAGGTTTCAGAAAGCTGATGAAAGTTCCAAAGGTAAACTCCCACACCTCCTCTCCACAGTTGAATCGTACAAAAAGCGTGTGCTGAGGAAAAATTTGAATTTTAAAGAGGCCCTTTAGATCAGTGAATGAAATGGAAAGACAGAAGTGCAGGTACTCACTATCCCAGAGTACCTGTTTACTGAAGTTCTAGTACTCTCCCATTAAAGCATTGGCTTCCTGGTGAGGTTTGTTGGTACTATGGGCCTCATGGCAAGTTTGGTGGTATTCTGGTGACAAATCCAACAGAATACCTCAAAACAGAATGACCGTTACTGCCACTTGATCTGGTGGATTTGCTGCCGGATTACCAAGTGTTTGTAGGCAGTGTTAGTCCCCATATATTGGAGTCCATAGGATTTCAGCGGAATTGCCACTTGCGCTAATTCCATCAATTTTGGGCAGTAAAGCAGTGTATTTATCTTCAGCTTTTTGCTGGAGGCAAATCCTCCACTACACCACTGTACTTGTAGTATGGCAGTGCGGTAATGCGGCAGTAATGGAAAACCACTCTGTTGCTGTCGTTTTTTACCTCACTGCCGTACTTGTAATCAGGTCCTATGCCTTTCAAATAAAAGAAGTGCAGGTACTGCGGACGACGAGTACCTGCCCATTTAAAACACTGCATTAGATCCAACCAAGCCTTTTAATCTTGTGGTTGAATGGTGTTCCACAGAAGGCTTTTAAAAGCACTCAGGAATATAACAAACATTGCCTTTACCATCATTCATTTTGTGTTTGCACAGAAGGGATTGTCACGACCCCCTTGAATAAGGCAGTGTGGCAGATGGCGCCACGCAATTCTAGATCCAGGTTTCCTCGTCTACTGGGGCTTGGTCCTCTTTCAAGAACAGCATTGGTTGAAGGAGCGACTCCTGGTGTGAGGACCGTGAGGAGTGCATTGACCCTGGTCCTCAACCAAAGAGCCATCAGAAGGGGATGAGAAGGGCAGAGGATGTCTCGGGGTTAGTAATGAGCTTCCCTGAGCTGCTGAGTAACGTCATGAGTATGATAACAGTCTTTTCATGGAGGACTTGGAGGATGACTGTCTGACTAAGAGGAGGTCCGCACAAACCTTCTCATGTGTAGACATCCGTGGACAGCATGCCCTGAGACCTGCGAACCACCTCTTAGGGGGACAGGTCATCCATTTTGGGGTTTACACATTCGAAAGGGTGCAATTTGCAGTGGCAAGTGAGCAGGTTGCTCTTTGAGTCCTGGCTTGCAGAGTGTCTGCCCTTGAGAACATCCCTCCACTTTTTATACACGCAATCAAAAACACCTTTTAAGGACCACATTTGTGATTTGCAGCCCTTGGCCTTGCAGAGAGATTTATATACCATTGCAGCCAGATCAAAACAAGCACATACACAGGCTCTGTCACACACGTATACATACGTGCGCGCACACACATACACACACACCACACACACACGCGAGCTGTGCATACAGCGTGTTTCATAGTTGAGTCCCTCCAACAGATATACATGTTTTTCTTTGACAGTAAATACCTGGTTTATCCCCACTCCCCTCTTGACGCTCTTCACCTCTCTCCGTCGATGCAGTCGCACATGTAGGCGGTTTTTGAACCTATAGGTTTACTATAGTGTCCTAGCTTCTTCTGCCTGCAAAGTGAATGTGGATTTGTGGGGTGTGTGAGGGAGAGTGTGGCAAGAGTGTGGCAAGAGTGTCTGTTCGGGCAGATGGGCGAGATGGGTGATGTGGTAGGTTTGCCATGATGGAGTCCCCCACCTACCCCTTCCTACTTGCAACTACTGCTTCAAATAAGGAATCCTTTTCTACCACTACAGAGTACTGTCTGGTACCTGAGCTGCCACACTTAATTACCTCCTGGCTGGATACTTCCTTTACCAAACCATAATCAGGAGGATTGACAAAACAGGAGGTAATACTGTTATCGCCTGCTCTTACAGTTACCTCCACACTCCACTCGAAATAAGGACCTAAATCTGTCAAAGAAAATCAATGTCCGCCATTCACAGGTGTGAGGAATTGGACCATCTGTATCTTGGGTGTCCGCTCACCTAGGCTTCTAGGAATACCCAAGATAGTGCTGAAGGGGACAACATAACTAACATGCAGGATAATAGTCCCATCGCTATACCCATGGTGTGGCTCAGCTGAATTTACCAAAATAGGTTAGGGGAGGTCTCAATCAGGTGGGGGGGTGTAATTTTGGCATTAACAAGGCAAATACCTGATTTGTTCCTATTAGCATCTTATGTTACAGACCACCTACGTTTTCCGTACAACCAAGTCACCTCAATTGCATTTTGCATTGCATTTTGTGTCCCTTTTTGTGAGATTCGTAGGCTGGTGTGTGTCTAACATCTCAGCGCTCCATTTTACATTGCATTGTGTGTCCCTTTTTTGGTAAAATCGAAGCCTGGTGTGTGTTTGTAACATCTCTGCACCCCATTTTGCATTGCATTATGTGTCCCTTTTCGGGAAATCCGAAGCTTGGTGTGTGTTTGTAACATAGCTGCACCCCATTTTGCATTGCATTTTGTGTACCTTTTGCAACTACTAGGCTGCCTGATGAGTTTGTGATCGAACTGTGCTTTGCAGCCCCTCCTCTTTCTTCCAACTATCCTCCACCATCTCTATGGAACTCACCATCTCCCCTATCTTTTTTAACTGCTACACTATCACCTATCCGCCATCTTTCAGGAAGTCTGGAAGAAAAGAGCTAAAAAAAAGAGATTGTGACCACTAACCCTGGCCTACCTATCGCAGACACCTATGTCAGCGCAATTTCCAAACACATCTTCACTGATATCCTCTTTGAGGTCCCCTCTTTAGATCTATAGACTCCTCATCTCATCTCTACTCTCTCTCCTTTCAGATCCTTATCCATTAATGGTGGCACTAAATGGGTAGTCCTCTTGGCGGGCATCGCATCACTGAGGTGTATCATTAATGTCTATCATACTGGCACTATCTTGGTTCAGGCTCTTCAACCCAACCTCCTCCTCTTTGACCGGCACCTGCCCTCCCTCATTAACTTCCTTCCCACACCTGCTACTCCTTCTACTCTCTCTGTGCCCTCCCTATGGATAGTGTACCAGGTCCCTACAATCCTCCTCGGAAGACCTTCAAAGATGGAGACCTCCTGCTGCAGCCACGCTTAATGCTTGTTCTGCCATCAACCACTCTGCTGATATCTGCCTCCTCCTTGAACACATTGACCTCAATATCGTTGCCCTCACCGAAACGTGGTTCAATGCCAGCTCAGTCACTACTTTTGACTCCATTCTCCCTTATGGTTATACAATCATCTGCAAACCTTTCCCTAACCGTGTTGGCGGTGGGGTTGCTCTGATCTTCCCTGAGTGGGTTCCTTCTTCCCTCATACACACCTAGCCTTACTCTTCCTTCGAGAGCCTGGTCTGCAAGCTGGACATCTCTCCCACCTCCTCTCTGACCATTGCCACTATCTACAGGCCACCTGGCTATACCACTTTGTTCCTCTCTGAATGGGCCGATTTCCCCTTCTCTCTCCTCTCAACAACCTCTAAACTGCTTCTCGTGGGCAATTTCAACTTCCACCCTGTTTCCTCAATCACAGCATCGACTTTCTTCCGTGACCTTTGCACCTCGCATTACCTCTCCATTCTCCCATCTGGTCCTACCCACTCGGCTACCTTCATCCACACTGATCTTTCACTCTCCTCCCCACTGATCACCCCTCTCTCCTGGTCAGACCACTCTCTCTTCTCATCTCACCTTGGTCCTCTCGGCCCTCTGACCACCGGTCCCCCAGCCCTGCCAACCTCGGTCACAAGCATCCACCCGGTGAAACAAGGGTCAGCTGCTGCCTTGACATCTACCTTCATCCCCCCTTAATCCCCACTACAGACTATACCTCAGACTCTGCTCTCAGCAACCTCAATCTTGCCATTACTAATAACCTTGACATTCTTGCCCCAGTCATGAGGATCCACCTGAAACATGCCTCATATCGTAACACCTGGTATGACTCTGAACTTGCAGCCTTGAAACGCAAGGGCAGAACTGCAGAACGGAAGTGACAGATCTCAGGTTCTCCCTCTAAGAAACTGGCCTGTTGGCTGCTCCAAAGGCATTATAGACTTTCCATCTGCACCAAGAAAAGGGCCCGCATCCAAGCTTGCTCCTCTGGTGCATCCAACAACATGGCTGAACTCTTTAAAATCTGCAGGGAACTAGCCAACCCTTCCGCAGTCTCATCCTCACCTCTTCTCTCCCAGGCCCTCTGAAAGCATTGGCCACTCACTTCACTAAAAAATTCAGGACATCCTGAGCACCCTTGCGCCCCTCTCTGTTAGGCTATCCTCTGCACACCAGTCCGCTACACACCAGAACACTGCTCACATTTCCCCAACATCTCCTCCCACGGTTCGAGGCTCAAGTGATTCGGTGAACCCAAAGGACCGGAAACTCCGTACCAGCTATGGTGTACGGGCTCGATTGCAACCCTTTCTGCATTGGCAATTGCCTTGGAGAACGTATAGCAGAAGGGGCGGTGTTACGTCTCCACGTCGATCACGTGATCCAGAGTGGCGTTCCTCACATGACCTTGGTGGACGTCACATGACCCAGAGACATCACATGACCCAGAAACGCACAGTATAAAGGTCTGAGAGACAGAACACTCATTGCTTCTCAGCTGTCTTCAGACTCTGTTTGGCGTTACGGATTGCTCCACTGTTACCTTGATCACGGAACTCTACCTCGGACTCCTTCGGATACCCTTTGTACCTTTGCTTGGAACTGTTTACCTGTTGCCGGACTTTGGACTACATCCTGGCTTGTCTTTGGATCATCCCTTGGTACTTCACTGAACTCCTACGCCATTTCCCTTCTGGGGATCCAAGTCACGCCTTCACTCCTACAGGTGGCTGATCCTACATCCACGCTATCTTACGGTCCTACTATTTCAGGGACCGCCGCATCATCTGAGTCTCGAACCTCTACTAGGTTCCCTGGGTTTTCCTAACACCCGATAGGTAAGACCTTTTGGATCCTTTGATTTACTGAATATGTATTGTAGTTGCATGGTACTTAACCTCGTTCCTTTTTGACAGCAGCATCGGTGTTCCAGAGGTTCCGTGGATCTGGGAAGTCATCTCCCACCTGTGGCCTCAAAGGTCGTACAGCGGGTTTCTTTAGTTCCCCTGTACGTCACTTGGGGATGGAGGTCTCATCGGTCTACACGACACTCAAGTCAGAACAGACTGAGAAGCCATATAGTCGTGTTAGACAATGCAGGGATCCACGGAAGAACCCATAGCTGCTTTAGTCCAGGCGATTACAGTATTAAGGGCAGATATGGCCGCCGCAAATACGGTGATCCACCAAAGGTTAGACTCCATACAGAGTGTTCAGCATTCCCTTCCTGCAGACCCTGAGTTCGGAGATGCTAGCTCCTCAACCACACCTCCTCCCTTGGCTAATACTACAGTCCAAATTCCGGTGATCCTCCCAACCCCACCCCCCCCCTGGCCGCCCCTGAACGTTTTCAAGGTGACCCCAAGAAATTCAGGACCTTCATTAACTAGTGCAAGTTACATTTCTTGAGCAGACCTTTGGCCTTTCCTACTTCCACTGCTAAAGCCGCCTTTGCCCTTTCCCATTTAGCCGGGACAGCTGCAGCTTGGGCTAACCCTCTGTTGGAGAATAATAACCCAGTCATTTATGACTTTGATCTGTTGGTTCTAGAAATGTCTCGAGTATTTGATACCCGACACAAGGCACAGTCTAGGGATTTGGAGTTAGAACTAACTCAGGGTAGAAGGACTTTGATAGAATACATCACCCGGTTCAATCAATTAGTTGCTGAAACATCATGGCCAGAAAGCAAGCGGGCAGTTGTCTTTTATAGAGGGTTGAGTAACATAATGAAAGATGCTTAAGCAGTGATCCCTTCTATGCCCACTCAGTATCAGGAACTAGTTGATCTTGCACTACAAGTAGATGCACGGCGATCGGAGCGTAGAGCCGAGTTTGGGGTTTCTTCCCATCCTACACTTGCCAGTACTCCTGCTTCCAGTACGGAAGAACCTATGCAAGTGGGAGGTTTACGTAGCCCTATTACAACATCTGAGAGGGAACGTAGAAGGGTGGATAATGCATGCTTTTATTGTGGCACCACGGGACATTATGTGAAAGAGTGTCCTCGACGTCCCAAGAAGAGCCAGGTTTTTCGGACAGCTCGACCTTAGATCCGGAGAACAGGTCGAGTGTTCAGTCTCCATCTCCGGGTACCCCTCTTGCCTTTGCTCGTGTTCAACCCGTCTCTGTAAACGCTACACTATGTCCCTCTACAGGCCTTCTTCATACAGTCACAATCATCATTGATTCAGGTGCTACTGGAAATTACATAGACATTGCTTTAGCCCATTCCCTCAATCTACCTTTAGTGGTAAAAACCCGACCTGAACCTGTTCAAGCCGTAGATGGCTCTGCGTTAATTTCTGGTCCTGTTAGACACCAAACTGCACCTCTCTTGTTGACCATACAAGATATTCACACAGAGACCTTAAGTTTTGACTTAATCACCACACCTCAATTCGGTATCATATTAGGGATACCATGGTTACGTGAACACAATCCGCTGATTAATTGGCAATCAGGCACTGTGCTCTTCGAATCCGAGATCTGTCAGAATTATTGTCTCCCGACCCATCAAACAACTGATACCCCTTCTCGGGCTTTGGGAGCCTTAGCTCAACTCACGCTGAGTGTTGATGGATCCGAGCTTGTGACTCCTCATACCGTTGGGGGGTTGGTGTCTGGGATTCCGTCTGAGTACAAAGCATTCAAATCAGTTTTTGATCGTGGCTCTTCTGAGTTACTACCTCCACATAGACCATATGACTGCCCAATCGAATTAATCCCTGATTCCACTATTCCTTCGGGCAGGATTTATTCTTTATCTCCTTCGGAGGAACTAGCATTGAAAGAGTATGTACAGAACGCCCTTCGTTTAGGACACATCTGCCCCTCTACTTCACCAGCTGCAAGCCCTATATTTTTTGTACCTAAGAAAGAGGGGGATTTACGTCCTTGTGTGGATTATCGGCGTCTTAATGCCATCACAAAAAAGGATAGGTAGCCAATTCCGTTAATCACACCCCTTCTGGACCACTTATCACATGCTTCTATTTTCACCAAGCTTGATCTGCGCGGCGCATACAATCTAGTACGCGTTTGCGAGGGCGATGAGTGGAAAACTGCTTTCTGTTCTCGTTACGGCTTGTATGAATACCTAGTCATGCCCTTCGGTCTGTGTAATGCCCCGGCCACATTCCAACGCTTTATGAATGACATATTCAGGGATATTTTGGATGTATACATGGTTGTGTACTTGGACGACATCTTGATCTTTTCTCGTAATCTTGATGACCATGTAAAACATGTCCGAGAAGTACTATCCCGTCTCAGAAAACATTCCTTATTTGCCAAACCTGAGAAATGTCAGTTTCATAAAACGTCTGTTGAGTTTCTGGGATTTCACATTACTCCGGGAGCATTATCCATGAACGATTCCAAGGTCAGAGCAGTCTTAGAGTGGCCATTACCTCAAACACTCAAGTCCTTGCAGTCCTTTTTGGGCTTCGCCAACTTTTATAGGCGTTTCATTTCCTCCTTTTCCACAATCGTTGCCCCGCTCACGGCCCTGACCAGTCCTCAGGTACCCTATCGTTGGCAAAGGGAACATCAGGAGGCTTTTGAGGCTTTGAAAACCGCTTTCACTACCGCACCGGTGCTCCAGCACCCCAATCCTGATCTTCCATTCATAGTTGAGGCGGATGCCTCTTCTTTTGCTCTTGGTGCGGTATTGTCCCAATCATGTCCTACAACAGGCAAATTACACCCAGTGGCATACCATTCCCGTAAGTTCTCCAGTACTGAGACTCACTACACCGTTACGGAGAAGGAACTCCTGGCTGTCATGGACGCCTTTCGTGTTTGGCGCCATCATCTTCTGGGGGCTAAACATCCAATCACTGTATACTCAGATCATCGAAATTTACAGGACCTGGCTTCATTGAAGTGCATTAATAGCGGACAGGTTCGGTGACATCTTTTCTTTTCCTCTTTTGATTTTCATATTATGCATCGTCCTGGAACTTCACATGGTAAAGCAGACGCCTTGTCACGTTCCCCGGGTGGGGTCGAGTTGCCAACCTTCCCTGACACTGTTCTCGGAAAGAGTCATGTAATTTGTCTCTGTCCACCCTCATTGTCATTATTAGACTCGGTCCGAACCTGGACTAGCATTCATTCCGAACAGTTGCGAGAATGGGACCCCGTGTATTCTGATGGTTTGCCTTTCGTGCATGAACGCCTGTTTCTCCCCACACCTGACACTCGTAATCTGGCCCTTGAGTGGTCTCATGATGCTCCATTTAATGCACATCCCGGTCAGGAGCGCACTTTAGATCTTCTCAAGCGCTGGTGTTGGTGGCCCTCTATGAAGCGCGATGTGGAGTGTTATGTCAATTCGTGCGCAGTGTGTGCTCAGGCTAAACATCGGAGAGGCCGACCGGTTGGGTTACTACTTCCGCTTCCGGTATGTCCCAGACCTTGGCATACACTGTCTATGGATTTCGTTACCGATCTCCCCAAGTCACAAGGTTTTGACTCCATCTGGGTAGTGGTGGACACGTTCACAAAAATGGCTCGTTTTGTTCCTTGTAAGGGTATTCCTTCGGCTCCGGTCTTGGCGGACCTGTTTTTTGAACACGTGTTCATGTTATTTGGACTCCCTTCGGTCATTATATCTGATCGAGGATCACAGTTCACCTCTCGTTTTTGGAGGTCGTTGACTAAATTGTTGGGCATTGATACCAGGTATTCTTCGGCCTATCATCCTGAGACTGATGGGCAGACTGAAAGGACGAATCAATCCATGGGGCAGTATCTTCGCTGCCTTATGTTGCAACACCAGACCTCCTGGTTGGCCGTTATACGGCTTGCTGAGTTCGCATACAATAACGCGGCTCATTCAGCTACAGGTTATTCGCCTTTCTACGCCCTCTACGGCCAAAATCCCAAGGTCTTGCCGGTCCCTGATGCTTCTATTTCTTCAAATCCTGCGGCCACGACATGTCTTAGGGATCTGTCTGTGATACATGCTAGTACTGTGGTCCATCTCACTGAAGCAAAGGCTTCTATGAAGGCCCATGTGGATGGCAAACGTCTAGCTGCTCCTCCTTTGGTGGTGGGTTCTAGAGTCTGGTTGTCTTCACGTCATCTTCGCCTAGTGGGTTGCCGGAAATTGCTGCCTCGTTTTGTCGGCCCGTATGTAATCTCTCAGGTTGTGAACCCGGTGGCGTTTCGTCTAGTGCTTCCTAGTTCTTGGCGTATCCATCCTGTATTCCATGTCTCCCTCCTCAAACCCTGTCCCGACTCTGTCCGTCTCAGAGCCCCTGTTGCGCCGGTGTCCCTGGCCTCTCCTGATGTCTTTGAGGTGTCGGCCATTTTGGGGTCCCGATGGTTTAGGGGTAGGCTCCAGTATCTAGTGGATTGGAAGGGTTACGGTCCGGAGGAGCGTTCTTGGGTTTCCGCCTTGGATCTAGACGCCCCTCGGTTGGTGGCCCGCTTCCATAGGGATCATCCGTCCTGCCCACGGGGTCGTGGGCCATTGGGGAGGGGCTATGTTAGGCGATCCTCTGCACACCAGTCCGCTACACACCAGAACACTGCTCACATTTCCCCAACATCTCCTCCCACGGTTCGAGGCTCAAGTGATTCGGTGAACCCAAAGGACCGGAAACTCCGTACCAGCTATGGTGTACGGGCTCGATTGCAACCCTTTCTGCATTGGCAATTGCCTTGGAGAACGTATAGCAGAAGGGGCGGTGTTACGTCTCCACGTCGATCACGTGATCCAGAGTGGCGTTCCTCACATGACCTTGGTGGACGTCACATGACCCAGAGACGTCACATGACCCAGAAACGCACAGTATAAAGGTCTGAGAGACTGAACACTCATTGCTTCTCAGCTGTCTTCAGACTCTGTTTGGCGTTACGGATTGCTCCACTGTTACCTTGATCACGGAACTCTACCTCGGACTCCTTCGGATACCCTTTGTACCTTTGCTTGGAACTGTTTACCTGTTGCCGGACTTTGGACTACATCCTGGCTTGTCTTTGGATCATCCCTTGGTACTTCACTGAACTCCTACGCCATTTCCCTTCTGGGGATCCAAGTCACGCCTTCACTCCTACAGGTGGCTGATCCTACATCCACGCTATCTTACGGTCCTACTATTTCAGGGACCGCCGCATCATCTGAGTCTCAAACCTCTACTAGGTTCCCTGGGTTTTCCTAACACCCGATAGGTAAGACCTTTTGGATCCTTTGATTTACTGAATATGTATTGTAGTTGCCTGGTACTTAACCTCGTTCTTTTTTGACAGCAGCATCGGTGTTCCAGAGGTTCCGTGGATCTGGGAAGTCATCTCCCACCTGTGGCCTCAAAGGTCATACAGCGGGTTTCTTTAGTTCCCCTGTACGTCACTTGGGGACGGAGGTCTCATCGGTCTACACAACACTCAAGTCAGAACACTCTCCCTTCCCCGACCCGCCTGCCTCTACCGTCTCCCATCCTCCCTCTGCCTTTCTCTCCACCTTCTCTCCTATCACACCTGATGAGGTCACCAGAGTTCTCTGCTCCATGAAGGTCTCCTCCAAACAAGTTCCCCCCTGCTCCTCCAGAACCATTGAGGGCAGCATAGTCTCTCTTGCCCCTGCATTTGCTGATTTCTGCAACCATTCTTTTGCCACTGGATCTTTCCCCTCCTCCCTCAGGCATTCCCTAGTGCGCCCTCTCCTGAAAGAATCTTCTGCAGACACGTCTTGTCCAGCCAACTACCACCCCTTATCTATCACCCCCTTCCTTGGGAAACCCTTGGAGAAGCTGGTCTTCCCCAACTGACCTAGCACACTGAACTTGTTGGTTGCCTCCATGGCCATTAATCTGGAATCCGAGCATCCAGAGGCACGGAAAACTGCTCTTCTGAACACCTGTGAGGAACTGCTCACCTCTGTTGATTCCAACTCTCCTGTTGTTCTAATTCTACTTTCCTCTGCATTTGATATGGTCAAACACTCCATCCTCTTAAAATGGTTCCACAATACCCTTGGTATCTCAGAGTGGGCACTGGACTAGCTGACCTCCTTCCTTAATGACCGTCCGTCCCAGGTTATTCTGGGTTCTTTTTCCTCCCCCACTTCTATCTCCACCAGCGGTGTGCCCTAGGGCTCCAACCTTTCTCCCAGGCTCGTTAACACCTATCCTGCTCTGCTTGAACATCTCATTTCTACCTTTTCCCCTAAATTCCAGTATTAAGCAGATGACACACAACTCTTCTTCAAACTTCACTCTGACGCTCTCCTTACTTCCTCCATCATTCCTGACTGCCTATCTGCTATCCAGTACTGGTGTACTTCTAATGATCTCTGCCTCAAAGCCAGCAAGACTGAGATCCTTCCTATTGGGACTCCTGCTCCCTCTTTCTTCCCCTCACTCTGGCCATCTTCTAAGGGGTCTCCCCCTTCTCCTTTATTTGAAGCCCGAAACCATGGAGTTATCTTCGACTCCTCTCTTTCCTTCCTCCCTCACATTCAGGACCTTGCCAAGAAGTTCAACTTTCAACGCCACCTCCTCAGAGGAATTCTTCCTTTCCTCACATTGCCCCAGAAGCTCAATGTCTCTAGAGATCTGGTTATCTCTAGGATAGATTACTGCAATAGCCTTTTCCTTAATCTACCCTCTTCTTCTTTATGACCCCTCCAGCTAATCCAGAATAGGATTGCAAGATTTATCTGGTTCCATGTGTTAATATCGCTGCATAAATGTTGCCATAGAAGAATGGCACAGTTTTTTGCCGCAATATTACCCCATGGAACCTCCCCTGCAACCCCCTTATTTTTTTTAAGGGAGCTGTGCCACGCCCTCAACCGCCGCTACCATTTAAACATAATATTAACCCCATCAATAATGTTGCCTTTGCCGTTTTCTGATGACTATATATATATGGCGAAATAATTGGTGTGGATAATATTACCTGATACCACTTATCCTTGGCCTCAAGCCCAGGGACCACATCTCTCCAGCCCTAAAAGTCCCCCCCTGGTGTCAGGGTTTCTACTGTGACTAATGCAGGTTTGGACTAGGGAAAGACAGGCTGTGGTCCAAGCATCTGTATTTTAGGACTTTGTTGTGTCCTTATTGTAGAGTGCAGGCCTGTAGGCAGCAGAATGCAGAATGCAGCATTCAGCATCAGGACCAAGAAAGACTTCAATTCCCAGCATGCTCGCGCCTTCCCGAGCAAAAGAACTACTTCGGGACAACGCCCGAGGATCAGCGCATGCGCGCGAGGCGCGCAAGGATCCCTGCTTGTGCTAAAGGAAACGGACCTGAGAAGACGTGCGGATAGAGGGCTCCTGCAGGCAGCAACCCGCGGGGCCACACCCCGCCTCTGAACACTGCAGGCCCCGTGCACCGTGACAGATAAGTGCATTTCTTTTATGGGAAAAACTAATGCGAACAAGCGACCGCCAACGGAACGCTTGCAGAGAACAGCTGATACTTTCGGTGTGTGTCTGGAACACGCCGATTGGGATCCGATGTTGTGTGCACACGTCAGAAGTGGGGGGAAGCCTCAGCAACACTGGGAGGGATTCCAAAGTCCGTCTTGGCGGATCACTTACCCGGTGCCAATTAGTTTGTGTGAAGCAACACAGCCTGTCTAACTCAGCACGGAACAAATGAATGTGTGATTGTGCCGTGTGAGGAAACACGGTTGGCGACATTAAACTCACATCTGTTTTTGATTTTCTTGTAGCGGCGGTCCGCTGTAGTGTACAGCAAGAACTTGTATCGCGCCGTAGTGTTACGGCAAGAACTGGGGCACAGCTTGCATACCTCTCAGCAGCGTCACACAAAGCTAAGTGTCTTTTGGGTTATTCCAATTACAGTGCTTGGTAATACTTGTTCCAGGGGTGTCTGTGTGGGAGAACAGAGGGTAGAGACTGTGAACATCCCAAGGAGCGTGATAGGAACGCTTCCACAAAAGTAATGTAATATGTGTATCTATCATCATTATGTATAGCGTGAGACCCAACAGGTCTCTGAGGTTATAGCTTGCTGAGTGTAAGAGTGAGTGTAAGGGCGGAGTACCACCGATCTCAGTAACCCCACAAGGGGACAGCAAGACGGACCTTTCCTAAAACCCCCTTTACCTACCCATTACCATTCCCTTACCCTTTTTCTCGTTACCCTAATTTCCCCCTACCTATCGAATCCAGCGGACCCTAACCCTCTTTCCCCGGCGGGTTACGGAAGCCTGAGTTTATTACCAAGCCAGGCACCAAGACCCAACGGGGAGGCAGGTGTACGTGCTACCTCCGCGCAAGGTTGAGTGTCTGACACCTGGCTCCCGGTTGCTGCAAGGATCAAATTTAAGTCACTCTGCATCATCCATAATGCTGTCGGGGGCTGGGTATCATGCTATCTAAAACTTGCAGTCACTAAATACTCTCCCTCCAGATCTTTACGTTCTTCTGGCACCAACTCTCTGTGTGTCACTTGCTTCGCCAAACAGTGAGCTGGTCTTCGATCTCTTCCTCAGCAGGCTCCCTCCTATGGAACAGCCTCCCCCTTCCTCTTCATCTTGATCCGGATCTCCTCAAATTCTGGAAGCTCCTCAAGACTTTCCTTTTCACCTCCTCCTTCCCTGCCTCCCTCCTCCGCTAACCCCCACAGTTCCTGAGATTGGTGACCAGGGCCCTTATGTGTCCTCTTTAGCCGTGGCCTCACACCCCTAATCACCTTCAGCCTCGCCCGCTCCCAGCACTTTCTTTGCACCAACTGGCCAATGCCACCACGTGCCTGCACTTACCTATTTATTGGCAGCTCACCACTTACCTAGGCACTTACGGTTGCTCACCGCCCTAGCACTTCCCTTTTGGTACACTTAGCACTTACCCCACCACTCCCTTTTCTCTCTCTCTGCACTTGCACGTTGTGAATGCTCACAAGGCCCAGTAGGTCCACCTCTGTCTATACATTTTTATTTGATTTTCAGTCCCATGTTCCCTCCCTGTTGCCCTGTGGGCACTTTGAAACTTTATTTGATGTATAAGCGTGTTACAAACGCACAATAAATAAATAAATAAAATAAATAAATAGAGCGGGACAGGGCCGCCATAGAGCTGCACAAGCTGGTGTTTGAAGAGAAGAAGGAGGCCAACAGATCCACCTCTATCGAAAGCAGTAGTGGCTCAAACCAGAGTACCTCGGATAAGCCCCAGCGGCACATTCCCAAACACTTAGTGCAGGCTTACGAAGTGGGGAAGAATATTTGTGACTGGTCTGAAGCGCTCAAGCTGGCTTTTCAGCAACAGGTGTACGAGGTACTGTGGGATGCAGCCCTGATGAGTCACTTACCGACACCAGGGACTGATTAAATTCTTTAACTCCTGAGGAAAGGCCCATTTATGAAAGCATGAAGGCGGCCCTGCACAGGAAGTTCTGTAAAACCCCAGAACAGTATAACAAGAGCTTCAGAGAGCTCTGAAAGAAAAGCGGGCAGACATTTGAAGCATTTACACACTTGTCGTTGAAAGAACTGAGCGGGAGCATGGCTGGTAACAAAGGTGACACATTTAAAGGGATGTACAATTTGATTGCGTGTGAGCATGCATTGAAGAATTGTGAGGAGCATCTGTGTGGACAAGACTATCACAGACCCTAGGTAGCTTGCAAAGGCTGCCGACAGGTTTGTGAGTACTCAAGTCCAGAAAAAGGCTCATACGACCACGCCCAAACCAGAGGAGACATCTTCAGACATTAAAGTAAACAAGGATGGGAAGGACAAAGGTCCAACCCAATCCTCTTCAAAGTCAGGTCCCCATAAGAATGATGGGAAATCCCAAAACGTGAGTTCAGCTGAACAGACTGAAAAGAAGAGCGCAGGCGCCCCTAACACTGGGACACCTGCACTCTCACCACCCAAAGATTGTTTCATGTATAAGGAGCTGGGCCATAGGAAAGAGAATCTTGCTTGCAAGGGCTTACCCAAGCAAGCCATAGTGAATGTTGGATTCATGGAAGAGGCCACCATTAGTGTGGGCCTCCTAGAGGAGGACTTCCCACGATGCCAAGCAGTGGCAGAAAGTGGATTGGTTACACTGAGTGGGAACAGTACCGGGTCCCCAGAAGATATCCCCTTTCCCACTAACACTCAACTCTATTTAGAACATGTGTATATCAATGGACACAAAACTCCTGCGGTCTGAGACACAGCGGCTAGCATCCCTGCTGTCACCCGGCAGTGAGTACAGCCAGGCTAATATATTGATGGGCCTGATTGTAGCATCAGTGGGTTTGACGGAAAGAGTAAGTTCCACTTTGGCGATAGCAGAGATCAGCTGGCAAGGTGAAACAACCCAGCGCCGTGTAGTGGTTAAAGACTCCATCCCTGTCCCATGTCTGTTGGGCAATTATCGTCCTGATCCCGAGATAGTCGGAGCGGCTACCTGATCGAAGGCCAAAAAGATTGCCAGATTAAACACTCTCAGAGCCTTAGGGCCTGGAGTGCTTCTGGAGGGCTTGTTGGAAGGACCGGCATGGCCAGTAGCCCCTAGTCCAGTTCCACAGACTGCTGAGTAACTTACTCCTGTGGGAGAGGGGCTAGTAGCCACTGTGGACCCTAATTTGGTAGCAGGGGACACAGTGACTTCAGAGTTGCCTGGTGCAGTGCAAGAACCAGAGGTGGAGGACCAGTTGGGCCCAGATCTGAAGGGCCTACCCAAGCTGGATGAGTTTGCATCAGCTGGGGTCCCAGATCAGACTAACTTCTTCGCAGCCCAGAAAGAGTGTCCCAATCTGGCATGTCTGCAGAAGCAGACTAGGGACCAGGCCCCTGGACTGTTCAAAGTATACTAGGAGGATGGACGCCTGTACAGTGAGCCAAACGACTCTGAGGGCTAGGGCACCAGAGGGTAGGTGATTCTCCAGTACCACAGAAAGTTACTTTTGGATTTGGCACACCAAATTCCTTTAGCGGGCCACTTGGGAGTGACTAAGACATTGGACTGGTTGTCTGCACACTTTTACTGGCTGCAGTTTGGCGTGAAAGTTAAGGAATTTTTCCAGTCCTGCCCGAGTTGTCAAGTTTATGGCAAGTCGGGTGGTACCAAATTCCACTACCTGTGGTTGGGCGGCCTTTCAAGAGAATAGGCATGGATATTGTGGGTCCTTTGGATCCTCAAACCAGCTCAGGGAACAGATACACCTTGGTGGTGGTAGACCACACCACAAGGTACCCCGAGGGTGTCCCTCTAAGGAACATCAATGCCCCTTTGGTTGAAAAGGCTCTGATTGGGATATTCCCCCTTGTTAAATTCTCTAAGGAAGTTGTTCCTGACAGGGGATCAAACTTCTTATCAGCGTATATGATGGCTAATGTAGGAAGAGTGTGGAGTCACCTACCAGTTCTCTACATCCCTCCATTCACAAACAAATGGGCTTGTTGAAGAGACCAGTGGTGGGAAGACTGAAGTTCACTTTTGTGTGGACTACAGGTGGTTCAATTCTGTCATGAAGACAGATGCTCAACCCATTCCCCGCCCGATTGAGCTCATTGACAATCTCAGTGCTGCCAAGTACATGAGTACCTTTGACGTCACGGCAGTATATTGCCAGGTCGGCTTGACAGATGGAGCGAGAGAGAGGGATCAGCATTCTCAACCCCAGAAGGACATTATCAGTTCACGGTGATGCCCTTCGGATTGAAGAATGCCTCAGCCACTTTTCAGCAGATGGTTAACCAGTTTTTGTCTGGTCTGGAAAATGTTGGTGTCGCCTATTCAGATGACATTGCTGTCTTCAGCCACACCTGGGAGGATCACTTATGCCACCTTAAAACAAGTGCTTCAGGTGCTGCAGAATGCAGGTCTGACTATCAAGGCCACGAAATGCCAGATAGCGCAGGGCACAGTGACTCACCTAGGCCACCTGGGCGGTGGAGGTAAGAAACAACCTCTCGAAGCAAAGGTACAGGCTGTGAAGTATTGGGGCATCTCCACCACGCAGATGTAACTGAGAGCCTTTCTCGGTCTCACCGGGTACTAATGGTCATTCATCAAGGGGTATGGGAACATTGCCATGCTCCTGAATGATGTAACTTCCAAGAAGATGCGGAAGAAGGTAACTTGGACCTCTGCCTGTCAAACCCCCTTTCAGGATTTAAAAGATGGATTGTGAAAGGCCCCAATTCTGAAAGTGACAGACTATGGTCAGGAATTCATTATCCAGACAGACACCTGTAATTTTGGGATTGGAGCAGTGTTAGCGCAGCTGAACTCTCAAGGGGTAGAGGAACCTGTTGCCTACATTAGAAGGTGATTGACAAAAAGAGGCTGTCATTGAAAGAGAGCCTTACGTGGTCATGTGGGCCATAAAAAAACTGAAAGCCTACCTTTTGGGTCACATTTTACAATCCAGGCAGACCACCGGCCTTTTTGGTGGTTAATGGCCATGCAAGGGGAGAACCCTAAGCTTCTGCACTGGGCCATATCCCTAGAGGGATTAGATACGGACATCCAGCATGAGCCAGGGTCCCACCATGGAAATGCAGATGGCCATAGCCTTGATGATGACCCAGACCCTCAGTAGAGTGGTGGTTCACATGTTAATGCTGGG
Source organism: Ambystoma mexicanum (assembly GCF_040938575.1). Taxonomy (NCBI): domain Eukaryota; kingdom Metazoa; phylum Chordata; class Amphibia; order Caudata; family Ambystomatidae; genus Ambystoma; species Ambystoma mexicanum. Next base: position 412,336,778 of record NC_090929.1, read on the forward strand.
GGGCATGTGAGAAATTCGACCATTCGCACAGTGGGTCTGCCTGCATCTAGGCTTTTTTGAAATTTTAAATGAATTTGAATGATGGTAGATCCACCTCAGGAAAATGTGTGGAGCTAAGCCGCACACATTTTCCTATGCTCACTGCACGACATACACATAGACCTGTGTACTGTGGGTGGACAAAGCCTACAGGCGCCATCTGCCCTGTCATATTTAGTTGGAATATGACAGCCAAGAGTACATTGGGGCATCTCCGAAGGGGTAGGGCAAAACCTTCCTTCTGCCATGGCCAGCCTAATTAACTAACAACAACTCCATGGATACACTCTGTCCTTTTTTAGCTGCTGGTGGCAGCTTTGCATACTAATCAGAGTTAAATGAAGCAGGCCCACAGGAGGCCTGGTCGCAGGACTAACAAAAGACAGGAAAACCCCAACAACCTTTGTTATGCATTTTGTCAACCTGAAGCCAGCTCCTGCCTCTCAATATCAAGGGCAGTGACCTGTCATATTTGGAACCATGTATTTACAGTAGTCATCCCCTCAGGTGGACCCCATTCAGAAGGTACGAACATGAGACCTGCCACTTTACTCAGGAACCATAGAGAGCTCAATTAACCAGAGAGACCCTTTGAGCCACAACAGACAGGAAGATGGGTGGGACTTGTTATTACATGTTTTCACCCCTTTACCTTTTCTGTTGCGAAGCACTCTGGTTATGACCTCACGCATAAGGAGATTGTTGGTGGGGACCAGGATTGGTTCATTAAAGTATGCTTAGCCTACACCAATGACTGGGGTTCATTTGGCTATAAAAGAGAGTTGAGGCCCTCTTTTGGCAGATCATCTAAAGACTTCGCAAGGAGTAACATGAAGACCTCCGCATTGGACCCTGACTGAAGGTACAGTCTGCCTTACAGCTTCTGCCAATGAAGGAAGGCCAGGATTTCCAAAGAGGGAAGCAATATCCCTCCCCTAAACATCTCCCAGGGAACAGAGGGCGATACTGAATCCAGAGGACCCTCCAGCAGCTCCAGTACTGGTACCCAGCCAGCACAAAGCATGCCCTGCTAGGCTCAGAAGCTAGCTCCCTAGGTGGGAATGCCAGAGAGTCTCTGAACCAAACCAAGGACAAGGCAGTTGCCTGCAACACTTTCCGCAGCTTTGGGCCGGTTGCCTTAAAGGACGACATGAGCCCACTATATAAGCTAGAAGGAGGGCTTCGACAAGCATCAACCAGCATCTGCCTTATCCCCTTAAGTGCCGAGGATGAGTATGCTTGTCCTTTTTTCATAGACTTGCATAATAGCCTGGCACTTAAGGACATTTCCATGCCAGTCGAGCCCCTCGAGCTGCAACCGACTGCACTGCTGACCATTATCATGCTGCAGTCGCTAACGTCATCTGAGACGCCTCGACCAGTGCTTCCGACCCATCTACCAGCACTGAGACAACGATTCCTGACCCCTATCCGCTGTGTAGGCCAGCCTGCAGCCATCCATCCAGCCTCGCTCGCTGAACTGCCTGCCGCTTGATATCCCCAGCTGTCTCCCGTCTTGAACTCTGTTGCAGGCGCTGAAATGCACCCTGAAACTCACTCGACCCTGTCAAGCACCAAGAACCTCCATAAGGTACATTGTGGTTCTGTCCCTCTGGTCCTCCTCCAAAGGCCCCTAGTAACATTTCTACAATCCATCGCTTCCTTTGTGCTGAAATCAGGTATCCTTGAACTATTGTGATTAATTACTTTAACGACTACCCTCCTGTCGGTATCTAGAGTGCATCCCTTTTCCTTCTTGAAACTGTCTGTCCTCTGCATCCCTTTACAGGGTGGTTTGCATTTTGTAGTGTGATAGAACTGTCTGTTGAGTAATAATAAAGTAGATATTTATATAAAACCTTGACTGGACATTCCGTCTTATCATTGGGTAATAATTGTATTTTTGCATTGTTGCAACTAATCAACGATCCATGGCCTTGTAGAGATAAGCCTGCCTTTCTATCCACGTTACCAAAATTGGATAAGGAAGTTTATGATTCCAATCGGTAATGGCCCAAAATGACGCCCTCACAATTATGACAGCCAAAAAAGCTGACTTTTCTTTAGATCCCCCCTCACACCATATATATATGTGGGGGGTATGTGATATAATGGTAATATGGGGGAGCTGCAGGGGTCTCCCCCCGCATATGTATGTGGTGTAAAGGGGGTATAAAAATAAAATCGACATTTACGGCTGTAGTAATTATGGTCGCAATAATCACATAGATCCTTTCCAATCTGTTCAGATCCCTTCTGGTGTCCTAGCGGTGTGGGGCTGATCGATGGTTTAGAAACGGATATTCATCCCTGGACCAGTGGTGCCCAGAAGTTGATTTGTCACAACAGTTCTCAGCAGGGTAGTACTGGGGTATAAAATTGCCTCGGGTACCAATGAAAAAGTTGCCCACATTTGCAAATGGCAATTAATTCCTTTTGTGACAGACTGAGTTTTACCATAGGGGGTGTTTTTCTGATAAAATGTGATACAAATTGGGCATTTTAAAGAATATGTATCCAGTAACACTAGTCAAAACTGCTAGCCACATGATGAAGTAATTTATCAAACTGGCCCACATGGGCCAAAAAAGTGGTCCACTATGACCAACAAAACCGGGCCCACACCGGCATTTTGTTTTTTTGGTTCAGGCATTACTCTATTGCCCTATAGGCCAGTCTGAGCCTGGGTCTCAGCCTTCGTTACCTTGCCTGGCATGGGAATTCTTGCAGGGAGGACATGCACATTGAGGGAGAGAGTCATATCCCACAGGCTCTCCCGGCCTCATTGAAAACACAGCCACAAATAAGATCTACCACTCCTTTATTAGCAGTCTATCATTTGAGAAATCACAAGTACAGGCAAAGTCACCCCACCAACCACCTTTTTTAGAAATATTGTCCATTTTCTCCCCAAGGAACAGCATTCACATTCCCCCCACCCGTAAAAATAGTATCTACATTTCTTAGAGAGTAACCCAATGGCCGCTGGATGTCGCAGTCAAGTTGTGCAATGCTCATGTTTTGGGGTTTCTGTGGCCCCTTGTTGGCTAAACCTTGTGGTCCTGTTGAGCTATAGGAGCACAGAGAATCATTTGATTACCACCAGCCCCCTCCCAGCCCATACACCTGTCACCCTGTGTCCCTGCAGGGAAGTGGCAACAAAGTAGCTGGGCAAGAAGTCTAAAAATAAATCCTTCGTCTAGACATTAATGAATGATCCACGTTCGCTATCAGTCGTTTCCGGCTCCACGCAGCGCCCTTTCCTCCGTGTCACTCTTCGATTCCGGTGGAACTTGGCATAACAACGTAGGCCTGAAATAAAGGAAGGACACAGAATAGTGTTAGAGGCAGATCCACAGAGACAATTAACAAGCTTTTTAAAGATATGTGTGCACTCCATGTCGATTGTTTATATCATATTTTACAATTCTTTCACAATGCACACTTAGCAGAGCTCTTAAGCTGACCATTTCAGCCTTGAGATGTTTAGGTAATCCTTGCATTTTTTTCCTCACCTCACTTTGTGTTTCCACACTTGCAGACCAGCATTTCAAATGGAAAAACTCCAACTTCCACAAAGAAAAATGCCATGAACTACAACGATAGCACTGCTGGAACATCATACACCTGTTAGAGGTGAGAATAACATCCTGGTTTGGGTAGATATGTTTGAATAATTGCATCTACTGAAATTGTGGAATCTGTTTTATTAAAGAATCGCCTGAAGAAGGTGCGTTATTAATACAGGCTGTAACTGCGGTCAGCCAACTGAGGACAGGTTCTAAACACAACCATTTTTTAGATGACTTGCATTGGAAAAATTCTCATTTTTGTTGACATCATTTTGTGTGAGCACGTCAAGAAAGCTTTTATACTGATACTTAGTTTAACACTTTATGACAGTGTCTAAGCGCTACCGGTATGTGTGGAATAGGAGGGCAGTGACAGTTCACACTCAACTGAGTGATCTTTGAATTCCATGGTTGCCCCCAATGCACCAAACTGATACAAATCTTTTTTCTTACAAGCGATTCAACAATATTCTACAGGGCCTCCACTTGCCGAACAACCAAGAACCCTGAAGGACCTCTGTGGTGTGTGGGAAGCTCCCCGGGTCACTCACCACTCAACTTAATGTCACAATCTTGGTTGAAAGTCAATTCTCTTGATTAGAAGTTCAGCTGAACAGCATATCGTAAACCTGCAGCAGACGTGTACACCGCCCCTCAGAACTTGCACACTTCCATCTATCCATTTGCTTTCCTTATCTGCCCTCTTAAGGGCCGGCATAACTGGAAAGTCTCTACATTGGGGCTCATGTTCGAGTTCCCCGTAATTTGGCGGCGGCGACCCGTTATGTTTACACTGTAACGTAAGCATGTTCCTGTCACCAAATGTTGGTCATTTGCACTGTGGGGTGGCACTCAACAGTGCAACGTGAGTAAATGCTGCCTAGTATGCTGGCATGCCAGGCACCAATTACTTTTGACTGTGCGTGCTGCTTGCGCTCACAATTACTATTAAACACTCTCTGACATGCTTGCATGCCGGAGAGCATTTAATTTTCATTTGTGAGCGCTGCTCACCATGCATGTTGGAGAGCGTTTATTTGTAATTGTAAACACTGTCAGACTTTGGCACAGAAGGCCCTGATGTTGAAGTTTTGAACTGCATCCTTGTGCTAGAGAAGCCACAGAGTGTGCGAAGCTCGAGTGTGCCGCCTTGTCCCATGCTGAAAACGTGGGGAAGAGAAGCCAATGGCTAAAATATCCTGACTATCATTTCTAGAACACTTTTCTTTTGCATAACATTATTTCCCACACTATTTGTATTTAGAGGTAAGGATTTGCAACAAGTTTATTAGTATAAGCTCTTTTATTTTGACAAGACACCACTTGGACTGCATTAGTATTATTTGATGGTCGTAGCTTGCTCCCATCTTTAGATTAGATAGGCGTTGATCAAACCCAATTGAAGTTCAATAAACACCCTTGAACTGTGGTCACTTGTGTCTGTTTTACTGTTGATACCATGCCTTCCTTAAAGGGCTCAGTGTTTTTTTGGTTACAATCCTTTCTATCAGACCGGGCACAGTTGCTTTCCCTTATGCCTTTTCGGTTGGCTGAAACTCTGCTCACTTGTGGGGTTCCCCAAGGTTGTGCTCTTTCCCCATCTTGTTCAATGTCTACATCCAGCCTCTTGTTAAATTGATCCAGTCCCACGGTTTCCAATGCTATTCTTATGCCGACAAGACTTAGATTATCATCCGGCTAGATCTCTTTGAGCAAGACACCGCATCACGGTTTAGGCTATGCTTGGAATCTGCTGGTAGCTGAATGAGTAACAACTGGCTGAATCTCAACAGGGATTAGACATAGGTGTTGGTGGTTGGCCCCCCAGCAGCTACCTCTCACTGGTCGTCTTCTTTCTGGCAAATGTCGCTTGGAGCGTGTCCTAACCCTGTTCTGTAGTGAAAGATCTTCGTGTCAAGATTTCAGCTTCATGATATGATGAGCCTCAAATTAGTGCTGTCTGCAAGGAAGGCCATTTCAAATTGAGAGTTCTCTGGAAGGTTCTTCCATTCCTACAGAAATCTGTGCGAGCACCAGTGGTTGCTTCCCTGGTTTTTGGTACCATTGATTACTGCAACTCCTCATACCTGGCTCAGCAAGCATTTCTTATTCAGCGAATGCAGGTTCTTTCAAATCTGGCCACTAGAGTCACTACACTATCACCATTGCTGGCACATATTTCCCTTATTTTGTGGCAGTTACGTTGGTTACCGCTACAGAGTCGGATTCACTTTAAAGCATTATGCACAGTTCAATATGCTTTTTAAGGTACTAGGGGTGAGTATCTCCAGTCGAATTTCCCTCCCTATCCTCCATCCTGTACCGTTCACTCTCACGATGTCTGTCTTTTAAAGGTTCCATGATTTTGCTGTGCTAGGATGGGTGGTCTTGCCTTTTCGATTGTGGCTGTCTCTTTATGGAATCATCTTCCCCGTGAGCTCAGGGCCACGGAGGATCCCATTTTGTTTCGCCGCCTGCTAAAAATTCATCTGTTTTAGGTTGATCGCACCAATTGGTGTACCTACTGGCGGTCTATCTAGTGACAAGTTGCCTTCTGTTGTAAATTGTGCTCTACAAGAAACCCTACCTAGAACCTACAACCTAGGTCCCCTAGTCTATGTACGGATGTGATTGGTGCTGGAAAAAGCATTTTACAGGACATCCAACAAATATGATCCTGCTCTGGGAGCTCAGGGTACGCCCCTGTCATGCTCTTAACATCAATGGAATCTCTCAATGGGGATTACATGCCTTTGCTGTAGAATTAATTAGGATAAATCCTTTGAAAACCCTAGTTATTGGTGGGTCTACTCCGGACATGTCTTCTCATGGTTGTCTTCAGGTTTTTATCACACCCCACTGACTTCACATGGTTGACACCACCAGACTTTTCTGAAAGCCCTGCAAGAGGAAGTCTAAAAACTGTAGTTAATTCACAAATTAAGAGGCAAAAGCCCCGCCCCACGCACCATTGTTGAAATTAACTCCACTGGTGAGCATAGGAAGGCCTCTTGAACTATGGCTGCCACCCCTCTGCTACACCTAAGGAGCATAGTCTCCCATTCAATACCAGACCACCCATTTTCAAGTGGGATAGAGCTGGAGAAGATGCATGAGGATACATGTCATGTGGGATTGGCCTGGTTGGTAGGTCTGAATCTGGACCCAATTACAGTTGTAGTATTAAGGAAAAACAAGCCTGCCTAGGCCAATATGAAGCAACCAAATGCACTTTGGTCTGCATCGCTCTGATCCTTAGTAGAGACATCGACAGCCGAGGGAAGTGAGCGAAGGCACATAGGTGGCCGCTGCGCCCATTGTGTTGCTATGGCATCCACCGTCCGTGCCTCGTTGTCTGGCCTCTGAGCACAGAGGATCAGGACCACAGTTGTTGAGTCTTGTGGCAAATAGTTCTATCACTGAAGATTGATATCCCAATGTGTGCTATTTAAGTCTGGTGAACAAAGGAATCTTACTTCCTTAGATCAGGCAGCCCTGTGGGGCCCCCTCCAAGGGGCGGGGGGGCCCTGGCCAAGTGCCCCTTTTGCCCTATCATAAATACGTCTCTGGGTTACTGGCTCTGGCAAGGGTAAGGAATACTTCCCCAGTGCCTGTTCTGAACCATGTCCTGATGAAGTGGGGATTCTGCAATAGGATCAGGTTAGATTTCTGTTTGTTCAGCAGTAGCCCCATTCTCTGTAGCATCTCTGAAGCCTGAGACACATCCCGTCACAACTTCTTCTTGGCACTTGCATATAGCACCCGGTCATCCATTTAGGGATGTGTCAGTAGTTTCTTCTTATGTAAGGCTCCCACAGCTGGTGCTACCACCTCAGATACGCGTATTGGCACTTCCTCGATGCAGAAGAGAAGTACCTTTACCTTATTAGAGTATTCCTGACACATCGAACTAGATTGTGTCGGATGAAGTGGGATATGATGCTGGGAATCCTGAAGGACAAGCATTGCTTCTCTTAGCATCACCATCGGGATTACCCACTGAAGCATCCCAACATTGAAGTGTTTGTAGTGACCCTGCAGTTTAATCTTTTGGGGTTCAGAAGCAGTCACAAGTTCCTCGATTTCTTCTGGACCGGGAATGCTACGGAATAGAATATTTGTCACTGCTCGTGTGCTGGTGCTGTGTCTATCGCATCTTCCATACACTGTTCTGCGACTGCTTGTTCCATCAGTTTGTGCTGTCTGGCATGGAGTGTCCTGCGCCCTTTCTGGTGTGGTTTTGATTCATTTGATTCTGTACCCATTCTGCACAATGTTGCATACCAATTTGTCTTTGAACGTCTTCATCCAGTTGTGGGCAGAAATATGCAGTATGCTCCACAGGACAATCCTGTAGACTCTGTGTTATGTGGTAGTCTGGACTGGTTGGCTTTGCAGTAGACTGCAGGCCTTTTCCTGATGCCCTTATTGATGTTCAAGCCATGGGTGTTTTGTTTTTAATCATGTAGTTACACTGAGGTCAGCATCTTTGGCAATCTGAGCTTAAGATGGACACGATTGTATGAAGGTATTTGTTGACCTTGTAGAGGAGCAGAGGATTTTTTGTCCTCAAAAGACTTTTTGACCATCTTGTCAAGGCTTGGACAGAACAGCTTTTGTCGCAGTAATGGAAGGTGGGATTGCCAGTTCTTATGGGAAGCATCTGTGCTTCACTCCCCTACGAGGGCGGGGCGTTGGGCGTCTACTTTCACACCTTTTTTGTGACCTGCAGCTGTTATTGTGCCCATGCTGGTCCTGATATCGTTTGAGTTTATTGTTCTGAATGCAACAGGGAGTATGAACAGTCCTCTCCTTCCTGCATGAGTGCAGAGAGGGGCCAGCTACACTCTGTGTGACGTGAGGGATTAGCTCCTGAGAAGGCTTTCTTCGGGGTGTCATCCAACATTTTGTCTGTAGCTTCTGTGGGGGCCATGTCCTCCACTGCCATTAAGGGCTTCCTTGACAAGTTTGGCATCAGGGAGTCCACTTGTTCTGTTTCCTATAGGAGTGCTTTTGCAAAGGTACCCTTTTGTCACAAATGTGGGATGGATCGATTGATCCAGGTCTTTCCTTTTCCGATCCAGTACTTTCTTAACTGTCTTATATACATGGTGTTTCTTTGCTGTAGTGGCATCATATCCGCTGAGAAAGTCTTCTTAATCTTCCTCTCGGTTGACAGAGATCTGAAGGTTGTTCCAAGTGTACTGGAATGTTTCTGGGCACTGCTCTTTGGACATGTAACAGCCCTTGGGTGTTCCTTCACCCTCATCCTTGTCCCCTCCAGGAGCTTTTCTATCCGCTGCATGACTCTACGCACAGGCACTTGACATGATATCCTCCAGTTCCCTTTTGGGGTGGGGTGGAAAGAGGGTGTTCTTGTGTCGTTCCTGGAGTGAGAAAGAATTTTCTATATTTGTGGCTTGAACTTTGCCCCTTTGCTTTCTCCGCCCTTTGACCTCACCATAATCAGAGTAAAGTCAATGTCTGGGAATACTCCCCACATGCGGCCACTTACCTGTCTGGCAAACGTTTGAATTGCATGCTGCTTCATTTTATGGCAGTACACCGCTGCATAGCACTACACCGCTGCATAGCCCTACACCGCTGCATAGCACTACACCGTTGCATAGCCCTAAACCGCTGCATAGCACTACACCGCTGCATAGCCCTACACCGCTGCATAGCACTACACCGCTGCAGCTTCCCAACTCCACTGGCACAGCTTTCACCTGCGTTTGGGAGGAGATTCACACCCTCCACTATTTTGCAGGGCCCCACTAAGCCCTGTGGTGGCCCCTGGAGGTTTTCACCCATGTTCTCCCATACTAGGTGATGAACCTCTTACTCTCTGTTATCTTGGGCATGGTTTGGCGCTCATTCCTGAACGTCCCCTTGTTCTACTTTATAGAAAAGAGAAAGAAAGTCTGATGCAGCCCTTCCCCCTATTGGAATAATGGATGGAGCCATGGGCAAACACCAACCACAACATAACTCTAAAAGAAATCTGGCTGCAGGGCAACGAACATCACTGTGATGAGGGCTCTAATGGTCAATAACGTTAATGATAAGAAACATTAGTTTTTCTACTTATCACACATCATTCCTCTATTTTGATCTATGTAAGAAGGACTATTCTCCTCTGATCACTGCCCAGCACAATGATCCTCTCATCGCTACCCAGCTCTATTCTTCTCTCATCGCTACCCAGCACTATTCCCCTCTCATCGCTGCTCAGCACTAGTCCCCTCTGATCACTGCCCAGCACAATTCTTCTATCATTGCTACCTAGCACTATTCTCCTCTCATCACTGCCCAGCGCAATTCTCCTCTCATTGCTACCCAGCACTATTATCCTCTGATCGCTGCTCAGCACTATTATCCTCTCATCGCTGCTCAGCACTAGTCCCCTCTGATCGCTGCCCAGCACAATTCTCCTCTCATTGCTACCCAGCACTATTATCCTCTCATCGCTGCTCAGCACTAGTCCCCTCTGATCGCTGCCCAGCACAATTCTCCTCTCATTGCTACCTGGCACTATTCTCCTCCCAATCTTTGCCCATCACTCCTCTCCTCTCAGTGCTGCCCAGTGGTATTCTCCTCTTATCACTGCCCAGCACTAGCCCCTCTACTCGATGCCCAGCACTATTCTCCTCTCATCACTACCCAGCACTATTTTCCTTATCGCTGCACTGCACTATTTCCCTCTCATTGCTACCCATTCTCTCATCTCCAACACTTCCTTCCTCTACACATTTCCTACTCCTGCACTTAGGGGAGTGTCCTTCATGCAAAAAAGGGCTGGTGTCCCTCATAAAAGGACACCCCCAGAAGCAGAATGCATATGGCGCAGCCCCCTGAAATAGGGGCTAAGGGTGCCAGGGCTTAACATGGTGGAGGGGCCAAGCCCCCCCTTGCCTCCCTCTCTCCCTCTCCTTAGGAGAAGAAAGAGGAAACAGGGTCACAGGTAGGGTGACCAGGACGAAGGGAATATAGAGGCACAAAACGGTGCTGGTGGACAGGCAGGGGCGGTAGCCCCCTCCCCTGTGGAATTATATGATTGTAGGACAAAGGTATATTTTCACCTCCAACATGTCACATCAGAGGCCCCAGCAGGGCCTCTAATTAGTGGATGCACAGGGTGGGAGCGGTCTCTTTCACCTCATAACCCAATGCAGCAAGAGAACGTTGTCAACACCGTTCATCAGCGCCCACAAAGAGGCACTACGTGAACTGGAGGACAGCCACTTTGGGAGTTTATTGCAGTCTCCCATCCAGCAGATCCCCCAGACCCTGTGTGCAGAAGCTGGCCAGCAAGGAGGAAACTCGGCCGCTGGGAGCATTGAAGAGGTAAGATCAGCGGCGGCAGGCCGGCGAGAAGAATCAAGGAGAGAGCGGGTGAACATTGAAGTAAGGGAGCGTTCGACCCACCAAGCGGAGCTCCCAGTCTCCGATGTGCACAGAAGGTAGGCGGTAAGGAGGAACAGAGTTGCTGAAGGCAGCGAGGGGAGAAGCTCAGGTTTGTACTGGCCCGTTGGCCATTCGAGGCCGATCCGAGGCCCTGGGGGCCGGTCTATAATGTGGGCTGATGTGCTCAGGGCTGGCTTGCCTGCAGCCTGCAGCCCACTCAGCAGCCAGCTCGCGCCTCACGACGCACAGCGGATGCATTAAGAAAGGTAACAAAGTGTTACCTTTCTTTGATGAATGCATCATGTAGGTGTGCTGGCCTGGCAGTGCCATGGGCCCATCCGGCGACGGCATGGCGCTAGTTGTTGCAAATGCCATGAATCGCAACAAAAGGTGCGGCACCTAGGTGGAGCTGCTCCTTTTGTCCTTTTGTTGCAATTCATTGTTGACCCTGCACCATGTCTTGGGCTCCTCTGTTATGTTATGTTCTGTTAATGCCATTTCTAAAGCGCAAGCGTTCACCCGAGGGCATCTTGGTGCAACCTCCTTGAGAGCAACCTCCATGAAGGAAAACAAAAAGAACCTACCCTTAACAGAAAATAAATGTCTTTATCGCTTTCCTAAAGGCAAGATAATCAGATAGTTTCTTTATAGAAGGTGGCAGCTCATTCCAAGCAATGGCAGCTGCCACGGAGACGTCTCGGCCTCCTACACGAGCACGTTGATAATGGGGCACAATAAGTAAGTCTGCAGTAGCAGAGCGCTGCTGGCGGTAGGAGAATAGCGCACAAACTTGGCTTGGAGAAACTCTGCTCCCAGATTGTATAGAGCCCAGTGAACAATACACAGAGCCTTGAACCCCATACTTTGATTCACAGGTAGCCAATTAAGGGACCGTAAAACAGGAGAAATATGGGCTCCATATGGGGAGCCAGTGGCCACTGTCGTGGCCAGATCTTGCAGGCGCTGCAGTCTCTGAAGAAGCCCCTTTGGTTGAGACAAATGTAAGGAGTTACAATAGTCCAACCAAGATAGTATGAGGGCTGCTACCAACGGAGGACGAAGAGGCTCAGAAATCAACGGTAGCACTTTCTTCAGGACTTTCAGCTGAAAGTGGCCTGTTTGACAGACAGTTGCGATCTGACTTTCCATAGAAAGAGAAGCCGATAGTTTTACACCCAAATTTTTCACCTTGCCAACAGGAGTGGGAAGGAGACCAAAAGATGCAGGCCAGAAAGAAGACACCCAAAGTGAAGGATCAGGGCGACACCCCACCACCAAGACCTCCATCTTGTCTCTGTTTAATTTGAGCCAGTTGTTGTTCATCCACTCACTAACAGCAGTCAGGCATCTTCGCAAGCACAACGCCATCTCGGCCTGATCTAGATCTAGGCATATCAGGATCTGAGTGTCGTCGGCATATGAATAAAACCTTATGCCGAAGGAGTGGATGAGACAAACAAGAGCCCAACTATAGATGTTAAAAAAGAATCGGTGACAGGGAAGAACACTGTGGTACTCCACAGCTAAGCGGGCAAGAAGTAGATAGAAAAGGTGGCATAGAGAGAGTCTGAGTATGATCCGCCTGTGGTCCTTTGCTCGTGCTCAGCACCCTCAGCACAGGTCTGGGGTGGGCACGGATTTGTGTTCACCTGATCTGCAAGTGCCATTGGTGGCAAGAGTGTGCACTGGTATGTGTTACAAGCAGAAGCCTGGCAGCGCTCCTCTGTTTGTTATATACAAAGACAGCAGGCCCTCGGGAGTCCGACTGTCCCAGCCCCATTCTCTGGCTCCAATCCTGTCTCTGGAGACACGGCCACATTAAGAATCGCTGGCGCCCAGGCCGAGGACGAGGCTGGGTATTACTGTCAGACCTCGGATGGTGATGCCGCACAGTGGCACAGAGTGATGTGCAAGTGAGACAAAAACCTGCCCTGCTGCACAGAGAGTACTGCCAGGCTGCCTCTCTTCTCCAGATGGTTAGGGACGGGTGGGATTTCATTCTTGAAGAGTGTCAGTATTTCCCTCGCCTGCACGCCATGTAAGGATATAATATAATATTACCTTTTTATCGTATATAGTTCGGATTGCAAACTGAATGTTAGCATATGGCGGCAACAGATGGAAAGGCCAAAACTCTATAGAAAACAAGCGGGGGTCTGAGAATCTCTCTACCAGCAGGAACACAGCCCAATGACCTGTTGGTAACCCCTGGGAGAGACTCTACCAAGTCTTTAGCTCACTGTCCCTTTCACAGGGAAGAAATGTCCCTGCATATCAGTCTTTTTCCTGCCCAGGGGCAGTCCAGCGCCGAAATGCTAGGCAATTCTCATCTGAACAAGAGTACCATCAGTAACCCCATACACGTGTTTCAGCCTTGTTGGGCATCATCAGTGAGGTGAAGCTGCGCCTCTCTAAGAACAGTGAGCAAGGGGTCCACGCCTGGATTGCCCTTTTAACTTAGGGTGAGACCCAATGTTAATTTATTCAAAACAAGGGGGGTCTGTGAATCTCTCTACCAGCACGGACACAGCCCAATGACCTGTTCTTGGGTGAGTGACCCCTGGGAGAGACTCTACCAAGTCTTTAGCTCACTGTTCCTTTCACAGAGAAGAAATCTCCCTGCATATCAGTCTGTCATGTCCAGGGGCAGTCCAGCACCGAAGTACTAGGCAATTTTCCTCTGAACAAAAGTACCAACAGCAACCCCATAAACGTGTTTCAGCCTTGTTGGGCATCATCAGTGAGGTGAAGCTGCGCCTCTCGAAGAACAGTGAGCAAGGGGTCCACGTCTGGATTGCCCTTTTAACTTAGGGTGAGACCCAAAGTTAATTTATGCAAAACAAGTGGGGGGTCTGGGAATCTCTCTACCAGCACGAACACAGCCCAATGACCTGTTCTTTGGTGAGTAACCCCTGGGAGAGACTCTACCAAGTCTTTAGCTCCCTGTCCCTTTCACAGAGAAGAAATGTCCCTGCATATCAGTCTTTGTCCTGCCCAGGGGCAGTCCAGCACCAAAATACTAGGCAATTCTCGTCTGAACAAGAGTACCAACAGCAACCCCATACACGTGTTTCAGCCTTGTGGGGCATCATCAGTGAGGTGATGCTGCGCCTCTCTAAGAACAGTGAGCAAGGGGTCCACGTCTGGATTGCCTTCTATACATAAAACTCTATAGAAAAACTCAGGATCAGATTGCCCATTCAGGAATTCTGCCATTTCCAGAATCACTTTGCAGTTTCCTGGGGCGACTTTGCAGCCTAATTAGTGCGGGCCGATTTTGTCATGGTTTGTTTGTTTTCCTCCTGCGCGCAAAACATTTTCTTTTTGTTCCTTTCTTGCTGAGCTGCAGCTGCACTTGTGTGTGTCAGCACAGCAAGAAACACAATGTTGTCATATTTGGTTGACAAGACGTTAGAGGACTACAATACTACTGCACCCTGCCCCTGCTTCTGGTTGAGACACAGCACTGGAGCCTCAGAGATAAGAAAGGATGAACATGGGAAACTAAGGTAAGCAACGCTTACAGAATACGTTTGTCTGTGTTTTTGCCTTTCACTGTAAACGGTATCTTTTTTTATAAGCAAGGGTGAGCACATACGGTGTCTGAGATGATGGCATGAAGTTTGCTTTTTTTGTTGGTTACTTAAAGTTGTATTTACGCACTCAGTGGTAGTCTTATATTGCATATTTCATGAGAGTTCACAGCAGCACCACAATCGGCATACTGTGCATACAAGCTAGTGTTAACAGTCACCCAGCTCCATCTTTACAGCTCCTCTTCTTGATCAGGTTCATGGGCCAACACTACCTTGAGGTACCCTGGAAAAGTCTGACCAAATGTCCTTAGGACCACAATTGTGAGGTGACAAAATTATGTAAAGCTCTTCTGTATTGGTCGCCCAGAACACATTTGATTAGCACATTTCTACTATAGGGAGCCACACCTGGGTCCATCTAATCAATCGCATCTCTTAGCTAGGAGTAACCCACATTGAAGAATCTACGTGTGGCTATCAGCATTTTAGCAATGACCCCCAAAATAGAAACCAGTGACCAAACTTTTTGACTTCCTGCCATGCACTCACTGTCCCAGAATGCCCCTAACTTGCTCCCGCAAAATCAGAACCCGCTCACCTGCAGCTCTCACTCTCTTCCATTGCAACAGCAGGGTGAAGTCCGGTCGGCTCCTCCGCGAGCGGGCTTATGCTCCCGAAGGGCTCAACGGGATCCACATTGTTTCAGGCGACTACCTCCGTTCTTGCATTGGCAGCTACCTTGGTGCTTGTCGGCATGCATGCCGAGACATTGCGTTGCCATGGACCCACGGATCACTGCACGTCACGTCACACAGAAGTTGTGGGAACGTGATTTGGGTTCCATGGCAACCCCATAAACCGCCGCGGATTGCGCCACTCTGCGCTTCACAGCTGTTGTTCCATTCAGCGTTTGGCGTCTTGTTTTGTGGACCTCATCTTGCCTTTGGATCATTCTGACCACGGATAACATTTACTGGACTGCGCTCTGCCTAACCCTTTCTCTCGTTCACTCTGCTGACACTTCTGGATTAACTCGACTTCGGCTATTGCTACACGGACTGTTTTGGATCCTGATTTTGCTACGCCGCTTTGGTTGATTACCCGGTTTCTTCACCGTGCTTCTCGGATTTTGGGCTCCTTGATCAATAGAGCTAACTTACACCTTGACAGGGGATTGCCCTCCCTTGTCCTTCACCTCAGGGGCGTCCAGTGAGTGTTCGCTTTTTCCTGGAGCTGTTGCCACGGACTCCTCTTGCTACTGCTATTCACTCACTGAGGGTACGGTAAGCACCATTCTGGGAAACTGAAGCCAATCACCATCTTCCTTGGTTTCCCGTTGTGCTCAACCCCCTCCATCACTTGGGTAAGGTGCCATCCTTTCATACTTCCACCCATTATATTTGTATTGGTATTTAGACCCAGTTGCGCCAGTTGCCTAATTGCTTGTTTTCCTTGCAGTCGATCGGGGGTTCCGGTGTTCCTTTTCCTGCCATCTGTGGCCAAAAAGACTCAACAGTGAGTTGTTGGTATCTCCCTGGTCGGTACTTAGGGATGGAGATTAACCTAATCCACGCGACTCTCAAGTCTTGACACTTCCCCTGACATACATTCACCCAATATGATGCCAGCACATGACAAGACCATAACGTATGGAACAGATTTGCATTCTCAGAGTAACAACTGGGACATACGCCCTCACTTTCGGCATCAAATGTTTTAAGTCGCATAGTAACCTTTTGATAATGTTAAAATATATAAGATGAAATGTAGAGTTGATTGAGATCTACTTGGTGACACTGCAGACTGCCTCCAATTGTGTATCCATAGTCCTCGGTCACTTGACAAAATCCTTGTGCCTAAAAGCTTGTGTACAGTGTAGAAATATTTGACCATAGCACATTAAGTGGCCATTGACTTCATTGTGCCACAATGAATGCTTTGTTGTAATGTGTCTATCTTTCTCATCTCACTGGCATGCTGTTCAGGATGTTTGTTTGCATGTATGAAGTAACGAGTGCTCAGAGTATGGGATGTCCTGTGAGTGCGCTGCTTTCCTTATTTTGCCGAACTCTGAAGCCTGAAAAGTAGATGCTCACAGGCTTGACATGTGGCCAAATTTGCACCAGACCTGCAGATTAACTTAACTGGTCTGCTGTTAAATCTCAGTTACCAGTTTAATGGTATCCACTACAGAATAATTGCTCATTTTGCTATAGCTGAAATGATAGCTCAGTGGGTTGAGCGCTCGCTGCTGTGATGTGTGTGTGATCTGCAGGTTGCAGGTTTGAATCCTAGCAAGGCCATCTCAGCCTTCCATCCTTCTGAGGTCGATAAATGAGTACTAACCCAGGTTGGGTGATATTGTATGCATATTTGTTCTATAAAAAACAGCTTAGGCGCAAGTGCTATACAATAACATATTATTATTTGGCCTTGGATATCTGCTTGCATTCACAGTAATTTGACAATATGCATCTATACACACAGATATTAATGATATATATGGTGATCCTTTCTTGATTGCAAAGTTATGCTATTTTATGAGTTGTGTTGTAATGTAACAGACACATGAACCCTCCATAAGTAGCATTTTCTATAAAGTTGCGAATTGACGGGATTCATGGATGATGGTTTAAGGGTCATTTTTTGAGGCAGAGGTGGGCCACTTTTTTTGGGGTTTCCGGGCCTATTTCTTGTCCCAGTCCGACCCTGGAGAAGCTTCTTGAGGGAGCCGCAGGCGCAGGGCAGCTTAGGATGAACAATCCTTTGTCTTCAGGTCCCATTGGGCCCAGATTGCAGAGAAGGCACTGTTGGACCACTTCTAGGAACAGGCGCGTGTGCGTGAAGGAGCAACAAACGTTGAGGGCTAGTGGAAAGGACCTGCTAAACTTGCGGCAGCATGGTGGCCATTTGGGTTGCCATAACAACCTATAAACAATAGCGGTACGGTCGGGGAGACCATTATAAGAAGCGGAACTTCGCACATAGTGAATTTCTTCCTTGGTGCAGGAATTTCATTGCTGCCTCTTCATAACAGGAGAAGGGATGGAGTGCTGGGGGCCAGAGCAGTAATTGAAAGGCCCATCAATACGAAACAAGCAATTACAGAGGGTAACAGAATAAAATACAAAGAAATAAGGGGACAAGAAATGTGCATTTTGCAAGCAGCCCGCGAAAATCCCAGGGACAACGAGCATGGAGAATGCACATGAGATGGCGGATTTATTGAGAAGGATTAGAGCGACCACTTAAGAGAAAGGCATGGACTGGCTCATAGCCCAAGATACAGGGAAATAAGAGAGGGAGCAGGATGTCATCTTGGGAATGGAAGCTGCAGAAGGGGAAGATCGCATCCCGGATACGCAGCCACAGCGGCAGAGAAATCGACAAGTGGCTGGTCGCAGGCGAAAAAAAGGAGAGCGAGATCATGGGAGAGTATTCAGAGGCGCCAGAAAGATTAGAGGCAGTTCTTAAAAGAAAAAACACCAAACAAGAAGAAGACCCTACAGCATCAAAGAGGACTCAAAGAGTGAGGAAGTCGTCGGTGAAGGCGGAAGAAGCACATGGTGAGAAGGAAATGATGAAGCAGAAGCAGCAGATGATCACTAGAGGAAGAAAGCTGCTGGTGAGCTCAACAGCGACGGCTGAGACTGATGAATAAGGTGAGAGAATAAATAAATTGGTTGAACTACAGGATGAAAAAGCACTGCAAGGTTTGCATGATAAGTTGTGCATTCATAACATACATTCCTGCACAAACAACTATGGTTTACAGGCCAGCAAAAGCAGGGAAGGCAATACTAACACATAGCTGAGTGTCTCAAAATCAAACAATGATGCAGGAGCACCTGCGAGTGGCGCCCAAGCACAAGAAATAAAGGCAGCAAGCAGTCTGCAGCAAGATAAGAGTGTAGCTACTGCAGCAAGCAGTCTAGACCAGGAAAGTAGGGGAGCATCTGTTCCTTTACAGTTCCTTTTCCCAGCGGAGGCTTGGGGCCTCGAGAAGAGGGGCACCCGGGTAGCAGACGGGCAAGGAGACAAGTGGGCTTCAGCAGTAAGGCTCAGAAGGAACCCATGGTTTACACCAATGGGCATGCGAGTAGCCGGCCTAGTATTGCACATACATGTAGAAATCAAAGAGAAGATATGCAGTAAAGTTTTCATTGCTATGTTCACCTTGTTATAGCTGGAGCAGATTGGGTAAGATATAGTAGAAGAAGCTAAGAAGGATGACGATAGGAGGGAAGGCAAGAAGAGAGTAAGGAAGGAGAGGAACATAATGAATTGGCTGTATGCATTCAGGAGGTATACTTCCGTAATGGTTGCAAAATATCCAGGGGACGCCGCTGCACTGATGACATATGAGCAGCACATCCATTAAGCTTACAAAGACTCCTTTTGGATTTGCTTGGCTGGATACCTGGGGTGAGTGGTTGTGGCTTGGTCAGCTATGTTTATAAACAAATTGTGTCCAACTACAAGATAAATGATGCTGTGAGACTGGGTTGGAACCAAAGGATTGGTGAGGACATTGCGGAAGAGCATTGGTCTCGAATCTGTGAGAATGTGAAACTGTGTTCTTTGAGTCTGGTTGAAAGATCGCGGCAGATTAAGATTCTACATAGAACTTATTGGACACCGGAGCATTTGATGGAAAGAGGAATGAGTGATAACTCTGACTGTTGGGCATGTGTACAGGAGAGGGGCACCTTTGAACATATGTTGTGGGAATGTCCAAGAGTGAGGGGTATGTGGTTCGAATTTGATCAGATTTGTGAGAGAGTTCTCGAAGAGAGAATCCACTTGGATTTTAAGACTATTGTGCTGGGCAGCACAGATGTGCTGGAAGACTTGAGTACCTCCCAGAGAAAGTGGATCTTTCGGGGAGCAATGGTGGGAAAGAAATTGATATTGAGAAACTGGAAAACATCTACTCCTGTTACAATTGAAATGTGGATTGCTGAGATGCATATTTTGGCTGATATCGAAAGGGTTTTGTACCTGAGGGAGAAAAAGAGTGCATTGTTCAATAAGATATGGGGTAAATTTCTTTTATTGTATTAGGCCTGATTTTAGATCTGATTTGACTCTGGGGGGTTTGTATATAGTTAAGTATGTAGGTTAGAGAATATGTGTTTTTGTTGTAATCATTTAAGATGTTTTTGCTCATCTTATTGTAATTTTGAAAATTAAAATAAAAATTAAAAAAAAAAAAAAAAATAAGCTTACAAAGACTATGGGGGAGATGCATGGCTCAAATATGATGAAGGGTTTAGGCTTAAAATACCAATGTATCACAGCATGAATTGGGATGATGAAGACGTTTCAGGGTACACACATCAAAGGACATCCAGGAATGGGCACTTGGACAACACGGGGGAGGAGCATCAGCCATTTCGGAGACAGTACTCTTGCTGGAGGTGTAAGCATTATTATAACAGTGACAGAGGAAGGCGGCGGCCCTTTTGGAGCGGGTTGGTGGCTGGTCCAGAGGTTACGAATCAGGCAAAGCACCACCTGCTGGAAATTTGAGACAGGGAACTGTACTTCTTGGGGAGCCAACTGCAAATTTAAGCAAGCATACAGCAAATGCAGCACAGAGCATACGGCTACCCAATGTGTTAACGAAGAGAAGAAGGCACCAAAGCAGAGGGAACAAGCAAAACAGAAATGGGGGGAGCATGAGATATTTCAAAAAGCCCCAACTTCGATCAAGCTAAAAACATTGCGGCCACTTCTTAATGCATATCACGACAAAGCAGCAGCCGAGACACACTTAAAAGGCTTCTCAGATGGGTTTGAGCTACCATGCCTCAATGGTTTTAGTGGGTCGATCCCCTGTGATCCGAAGTCAGCAAACAACAAAGCAGATATAGTGGAGCAAAAGATTCAAAAAGAGAAGAGTCTGGGCAAGATAAAGGGGCCTTTCGAATCAGCACCATTTGAAGGATTTGTGGTTTCTCCCCTGGGGTGGTCCCAAAGAAAAAAGAAGGTCAATTTAGGCCGATCCACCATTTATCATACCCGAGCAGAGCTTCAGTTACCAGTGGCATAGATCTGAATCAGTGTTCAGTCGTATATACATGGTTTAATGAGGCAATGGGTCTGGTGAAGCAAGCGGGAAGAGGAGCTCTGTTGACAAAAGCCGAGATTGAGTCTGCATTTCAGCTATTGCCAGTTCACCCAGAGAGCTTCAGGCTACTAGGTCTCAATTTGCAGGGACGGCTGAACTTTGACAAGTGCATCCCTATGGGCTGCGCAGTATCTTGCCACTATTCTGAGCTATTCGCACATTCATAGAGTGGGCAGTAAGGAAACGACATCCAGCAGTGAAAGTGGCCCATTAACTAGATGACTTTCTTTTTGTAGGAAAGGATGGAGAGGAAGGATGCCAGGTAGCATTGGGTACATTTGAGAAATTGGTAAATCAGCTGAGAGTCACACTTGCTCAGGAGAAAACTGTTAGGCGAACAATGAAATTGACATTCCTTTGAATTGAAATTGACTCAAATGAGAGAAACTGTAGGCTCCCTGCAGAGAAGGTTGAGCAGTTTAAGAAGGCAGTGCAGGAAATGTAAAGAAAGGAGAAAGCAACTTTAACAGAGGTGCAGAATTGATGGGGCAATGTAACTTTGCAGTGAGGGTCATCCCAGCTGGCAGAGTATTTTCTAGGAGACTGGCCAGGAAGACTATGGGGCTGGCGCAGGCTCATCAGATCCGTTTAGGTGCGGGAGTGAAAGGAGATTTGCAGATTTGGGAAACCTTCCCTGAATCATTCAATGGGGTTTCAGTATGGAGGGAACTATGGCACTCTAGCAAAGAGAGAGCTTTTCACAGATGCCTCAGGAGGTTTGGGATTTGGAGCGTTTCTGGCAGGAAGCTGGGGCACCAGCTCATGGTGGTGGCATGGAAAGAACAGCACCTGACGGCGAACATAACATTCCTGGAACTGTTTCCCATTCCGGTTAGTTTTTACATCTGGCAAGAGAGGTAGGCCAACAAAAAGAACAGGTTTTTGGTGCAATAACCAAGTGGTAGTGCAGGTTGTGAACAATAGTTCAGCAAATTGCCTGATGGTGCTTGCTTTGTTACGACTCTTGACGCACACCTGGCCAAGACCGAGCACAGTGGGGCCTCTGAATAGTGGATACACAGGGAGGAGTGGTCTCTTTCACTGCGTAACCCACTGCTGCAAAGGGAACTTTGTCCCATACACCACACCCTAACATAATTTCTATTTCCGGTTTTCTAATGTGTTTTTTTATGTATTGTCGCAGGCAGTTACACAGGCAATTGAGCAGTGCCAAAGTAAAGAGTTTATAACGAGAAAAGGAGAGCTGACTGCAGGTGATTAAAAAAAGATTCAAAGTTGAAGGGTGTGTGCTGATGAAGAGAAAGGCTAAATGAAAGGTGCTGCCGGTCGTCTGTGTGATTAAAAATTAATGTGTGTTCTCGAAGTTTATGGTTGTAAATATGCAATAATAAACTGCGGCTTTGTTTTTGCCACTTTAAGACGAGTTGGTTTGTCCCCAGTTATTCGTACAAAGTAAGCCAAAGTTTAATTGTTGGATATGGTGTGGGGCACAGTACCCAACAACCTATGCTAATGCTTGAATCGCGCAATGTTGTTTCCTGTCTGAGCTGGGAAACTAGACGCACAGCAAAGTGCTCCCCCGGGAAGCCAGGCAAAAAGAAAAAAAGGGAAAACAGGCTGGCAAAGGGGCGGGGAGTACAGGAATGGAGGGCAGGCCAGTGTGGGCTGCTAGTCATTATGCCAAGGGGGCGGGGTAACTGAGGTCCCACTGTGCAAATAGTCATGACATAATGCTCCGCAGTAAGAGGACCGCCATCCCTTGAATCATAACTTTAATTGGCATTAGTTCGGAAAATCTACTAATTGTGCTCTAATATTATTTGCATTGTAGCATTATAATCTAGTCTTTTACAGTGGGTTCTATCAGGCTGCAGTACCTTTGGTGTGATTGCTACATGTAAAGGGGATCTCAGCCCTGAAGTGAACATGGTTTCTGGGTCACTCACCTTCAGTGCACATGCAGTCATCATAGCACTTGTTGTTCAGTCCGCGGTTATGCGGTTTGCATATGTGCTCCCGCAAGTCACAGCAGTACCCTAGCAAGACAGCAAAAAGCAGAGCATTTGTTACCCTAGGAGGTTATGGGAGGGATATTCATTATTTATTCCAGGGAAAATAATCACGGATTTAAGAAAATAATAAATAAAGTGCAATTATTTGTCATTAGCAATTGATACATTTTAAATACTCAGAAATACAGTTCCCTGGGAATGGGGAAAAGCATTTAATGCATGCAAACTTTAACTCGCATATTTGTAATGAGATACGCCAGTGTCAAAAGTGTTTTGTATAGTGCCCAGCAGCCAATGTCATTATTTCACAGCACTGTATTCTTGTCCAAAGATGGATTCGTGGCACAGTTCAGGTATCTGCCAGAATGCAGCGTGGATATATTGTGACTTGGACGTGGATTGCATTATACAGTGAGTTGTAGTTGTATGGTGTGGTGTGGTCAGGATGCTCCAAAACGGGCACTGCACGTTTGCCACTGTGGTCAAATTGCACTTAGGTAGGCAGTGTGGTGAGAAGTGCATCAGGTGACCAGTACAGAGTAGCTGTGGCTCTAGCATTGTGTGCAGAGGCCATACATATCCCGTTCACAGATCCTAGCCTGAGTGCAGGTGTGAGGGTCGGAGTTCCCTGGAATGACTTTCATCTGTGGGCAGTGAGTGGGCTTCCTCCTTGACCTCTCAGCATTGTTCAACACTATCAACCACACCACCCTCATAGACAGACTCCACTCCCTATGCATCAGAGACTTGGCATTAAGCGGGATCTCCTCCTTCCTCGTAAATCGTCCACAAATCACCATCCTCCTCCCTTTGACTCAGCCTCCTGCCCGGTTTCACAGGGGATCCCTCAAGTAACATCCATCTCCCCCATCCTGTTCAATCTCTACCTAAGCACCCTCCTGACGATTATCCGTTCCCACAACCTGACCTACTACAATTATGACGAAGACACTCAGATAATTTTCAAGATTCCAAACTCCCTTTCCTCCCCGCTCCCTGACATTTAGCCGTCTGCCTTATGGATATTGACCACTGGATAACAACCAACTACCTCCTGCTCAATCTTGGCAAAGAAAAAAAGACTGCAACAAGACTGCACTGATCCCCCAACCCACCCCGTGGCCATCGTCCCTAGATCCCCCTCCTACAGCATCAACCTCAGTAAAGAACCTAGGATGTGCTCTCAGTTCTGACCTTTCTTTCTCCCCATATCAACAATGTATCCAACTCTTGCCATTATCACCTCTGCATTCTCAGGTGAATCTTCCCCTATCTCTCCTACCCTTACAGAATAACAGCAATATTGGCTATCATTATGTCTCGGCTACATTATGCCTACTCCCTCTACCTAAGCGCCCCCTCCTCACAGCTCAGAAAGCTCCAACAGATATGAAACTCTGCAGCAAGACTCCTCCTCGCCATCTAACCCAGGGAACACATTTCTGCTGCAGTCAGGGTACTCTACTGGCTCCCAATGAGCCGAAGGGCCACTTTCAAAGCCATGTGCATCACCCACTGTGCCCTCCACAAGAAAGGCCCTCAATTCCTCCAAAACAAACTCTCTCGCTACCTTCCGAACAGAACCCTGAGATCTGGCTCTGCCCACCTCCTCGTGCCCCCCCCCCTTTTACTCCTCTAGAATAGGAAGAACCTCTTTCTTGGTTCAAGCAACTACTATCTGGAACTCCCTCCCTCTCTATCTCTTCCTCCAAGAGGACCACCTCGCTCTTAAGAAGGCCCCCAAAAGCTGGCTCTTCCCTCCATCATCCTGAGCCCCCATTGAGCTTGCCCTAATCAAATCCCATGACCAGGGATTTCTCACAATTCGATGTCTCAACCAGGTAACCCCCGCACAGGCAACCACCAGGAGATCAGAGAGAGACTCAGGGACCTATTCCCCTCAGTCCACCCCTCTCTAATTGGAGCCCCTTCCAGACATCATAACCTGAGCCTGCACTCTTACCGAGATCCTTGCAGATTGTAGTCTGCTACCACGCTCAAGCCTAGGCAAAGGTCATTTACACCCAAGAATTGTTCTAGATCCGACTGTATGGCACCTCACATAGGAACCATTAGGATTCTTCCGTTTTAATTCCTTCAGATGAACTCAGAATGTATCCCTTGCTTAGTCGCACGCAGAATAGACCTTTCATTTCACAGCTTGCAATGATGAATGGATGCTTAACATAGACGAAACAGCAAATCTTGGAACCATGAAAAATTACAACAATTTTTGTAATCAAGACTAATGTGGCTACCAACCTTCGTTCAGCTCCTAAGAGCATTATAATGTAGCCTTTCATGAATATACTGGCTCTACTGCTCAGCCAATCTATTATTCCTTGGTTCTCCTCTCTTAACCCCTCTAGTCCTTTTAGTACCCTTGTTGCCACTCCTCTACAGGCCAGTTTGACATGGGTGTACAGCAACGACTTGGCCACCCCTCACATCCTAAATACTAGCCAATATTCACACACGCATACTAGCACCTCCACGAATTTCCTATACCTGGACTCCAGTCCCACGAGCAGGCTCGGACTGGCCTATACGACAATAGGTCACAACATGCTGGTGTGGGCCAGTTTTTTTGGGTCAAAGTGGGCCACTTTTCTGGCCCATGTGGGCCGGTTTGATGTTACCTCACCATGCAGCTAGTAGTTTCGACCAGTGTTACTGAATACATTTTCTTTAAAATGCACAATTTGCATTAGATTTTGTCATAAACCTCCCCCTGGGGTGCTGCTGAAGCAGTCTGTCACAAACGAAATGAATTGCCATTTGCAACTGTGGGCCACTTTTGTACTGGGGCCCGAGGCAATTTTGTGCCCCAGTCTGACCCTGCCCGCAAGGGCTTTCAACCAACAGCACGTTGGGACCATACTAATGGTGAAGGCACTATAAAAATGATTAACTACTGCTACTTTTGCATTACTCTGAAAAGTAGTCCTATGCTTTCGAGTCGTGCAATGGCCAGTGTGACTTCTACAAAATGCATTCAAGATGGGTACATTAAGACCACACTCCAGAGTGTCTTATGTGTTTTAGAAGTGTAACTGTGGAGGGGCCTGCCTCTGTTACATGAATGTTAGTGCATGGACGGTGTGTGTAATAAGGGTGTCATTGTAACGGGAAGGGTGTGTTATAGAAGTGCTGTATGGACAGGATTGTGTGTGTGGGGTGGGAGTGAACTACTTGTGCTTACCCTCTACTATCAAGAATAAGAAGCAGCTATTGTAGAAAGTACCAGTCCCCATTCATCGTAATGGAGCCAGTGGCTTCAGAGATGGCAGCTTTTTACAGCGAGCTCGAGGGTGTGTGCAACGCACCTCCCCCAGCAAAGATGGGCATATTTGGGAACATTATATAGCTCCCCTCACCACGCTAAGAGGGCACTAAACATGCGGAATTCTGACTCAGTAAATGTTTGTAAATTTGCTCGAATTAAAGATGTACGGTAAAAGCTAAACATAGAACTGGGAGTCAAAGGATACAAATCTATGGCGCTGCCATAAGTACAAAACCCAATGTAATTATTTGTTCTCAATGCTATAATCAACTTATTAACACTGGTGATTCTCATGCTCTCCCTCCCATCATCTCATATCTTTTAAATTGCTAATTTTAACATCATTATAATGGTCTGAGAAACATTAATTTCAAAATAAACACCATATTAACAGTGAACACTTGTTGAAGAACTACTGGACAAGGCGGAAGAATTAGGTTGGATAAGCGAGAAAACTAAATCTTTCCTCACCAACAAACACCCAAGGATTCCTAACTTTTAAACCTTGCCGAAAATACATAAACACCCAAGGAATCCACCAGGCAGACCCTTTGTTTCCGATGTGGACAGTCTACTACATCCACTAGGTCAATACATTGACCAGTTTTTACAACCATTGATACAGAAAACCGATACTTATATCAAAGACACTACTCATTTCCTAGAAAAAACTGAGAAACACCAAACATACAGAGAACTCCATTTTGTTTACAATCGACGTAAAGAGTCTATACACATCCATCCCGCACAATTTAGAGAAGCAGAGTAGAAACAGTGACTAATAGACTGCGCTATGAATCCACAGAATGAATAAGCTGCACAAGAGTGCTTAAAATACTCTGGGTAATTGTAGTCCAAGAGGTAGAGAATTTTAGTTACTATTATAAGATTCTATCACAAACAGCAATTAATATGGCAATGCATTCGAATGAATTTTCTTTTCTTGTCTCTTTTTCCCACTAACAATTGTGTAATCTCACCTTCGGACCACAACTACACTGTGGTATGTGTTATGACAAAAAAATCATTTTTGATGATTTAGCTATTATAGTAATTTATGAACATGATGGTCAATGGGGATTCAATGCTAACATTTTGTAATTATGTGGAATTATGAAATCAGTTATGATAAATAATTGACAGTGTCCACAGCCCTGACGATGGACGGAAGTCCGAAATGCATTGGCAAATAATAATAGGGCACTGAGGAGTCAGGAAAATAAAGAATACGATATATTTGAAAAACCATACATAGAGCTGTGAATTTGTGATTGAACGACAGAAGTATTGAAGTAAAGGCATTGAATTGATTAAATATAAGATAACTTCGGAAGAGGAACTTTGAGTGAGCGCACTCAGGAATGGAAGCTGTCCGATCCTAATCTTTAGACATTACTATAACCTTGTGCCAAGGTCATAGGGTGTGCTCCCATGAAAGACTTTGAGAAGAATTGAAAATGTTTTTATTTTTGAAATACAATAGCGGTGTCTACCCTACCCCCTTGCTTTTGTAACAGTTTAGGTATCTGCCAGAATGCAGTATGGACACTCAGATTGGCATCCAGTTGAGCGGTCACTATAATAATTATGCTGACACTATCAATACCATCTATAAAGCCATCCAGGACTGGATGCTCTACCACTCCTTGGCCCTGAATAACAATAAAACAGAGCTCATGATAGTATCCTCTAAGAACACCCGAAACAAGCTAGCCACAGACTATGCCAACTTCACTATCGTGGACAATGACATCATGGTCCAAAGGAAAGTAAAAACATTAGGCGTCGTTCTAGATGACGAACTATCCATGAAGCCCCACGTCTCCAGCATTCGATCTAGCTGTGGACTGATTAATAAGCGAATACAGTCGGCCACCAGGGGGCGCACGGATGATGTCCTCTTCCGTGTGAGCTCTCTCCCTGTAGGTCTGCGAGGTGACCTGAGCCCCCACCTCGTGACCCCCTCACGGTGAAAAGAGCAGAGCATCGTGTATTGGAATACTCCTGCACCTCCCTGGAGAAAATCCGATCGAAATCGGACCCGGGAAGCCCAATTAAACTTTGAGTGAAGTTCTTCGCTGGTGACAGCGCAAAATCGGAAGCGGACAGGCCGGGTCGGCAAACGGGCCCATCGGGAGGTTGACGCGCGGCCTGTGCGGCCCTGGCCAACGCACCCCCCCTCCGACCCACAGAGCTGCTCCCTTGCAGTGCCCCCCACCCGACCCATGGCGTGGACCCTCCAGCCACGCTCTCGGGCCCGCGGACTATTGGAACACGGCAGAGGCCCTGCCGAGAGGTAAGCTGCGCCTCCAAACCTGCGCAGCCCACGCTGTCTCACGCGACTGCGGTGCATCAGAGCGCCGCGGTCTGTATGCAGGGCCCCAGCTCTCAGAGGAACTAGCTGAGCTCACGTAGTGGTGGGCCTCCACGACGAACGTTCTGCACATCGTGGATCTGGGCCCTGGCACGCACGAAAGACGCGTGGGATCAAGCGGGACCCCCGCGGTTTGAGGAACGCCCGCCTTGGGAGCCACGCACACCACATATCATCTGTCCCTCCCAGTGCACAGGGCACAGATCCTTCGGACTGAGTGTAGGGCCCCCGAAACAGGGGCATGTGCCTCCTCAGGTTCCCGGTACCGATCGGAGTTGACACCAGGGAGACATCTTCCGGCCTCGCTCCTGCACCGGGGATCCAGCAAATTCCGAAGATTACCTGCTGGAGGGTGTCGCCAACTTGTCCCCCCTACTGGGCGAGCGCATTCCCACGGGCGGACGACTGAGAATTGCGCGGGGCTACAGAGCAGTCTGAGGGTGAGGCCCAGACGTCCCTTCCACACCTGCACACACCCAGGACATCGAGGTGAAGCACCTACGTATATGCAGGCCAAAATAAAGCTAGCCAGTTACGCCTACACTCCTTCTGCCCACACACTCATCGCCCCCACGATGGCAACGGAATCCGTGGCACATGGAGACACAGCGGCCACGAAAGGTGGCATAGCAGCCCTCCTGCTGGAGATAAAGAATATGGGGGCCAACATAGTCGGCAAGATTGATAAAATCACCCAGCGTATGGATAAGATTGAGGACAGGTTGGAGGGGGTAGAAAACAACCAAACCTCCATAGATACTATGGAGATATAACTTGAACACAGAATCACAGATCTAGAACAGCGGGAAGAGGAATACAGGCTAAAGATGGATGATATGGAAAACCGGCAAAGGCGGAACAATTTGCGGTTTTTCGGGATCCCGCAGCAGGATGGGCAGACTGAGGAGAGCCTTAAGGCAACACTTCATGATATTATCAAAATCTTGGCGGCAGAAAATGAGATTGACGAACCGAGAACCGAACTGATCCACAGAGCAGGTGGCCCACCCGGAGGCCCGAGATCGGTCCTCGCTCGCTTCCATAGATACCACGACAAAGCAAAGATTCTCGAGACGGCAAGGCGCGGCGGCGTGATCACCCTCAACGGTGCCCAGGTCACCATATATCAAGACCTGTCTGCCATGACATTGGCGCTGAGAAGGATGTGTGGCCCCCTGATGAAATGGTTGAAGGAACGAGATACCAGATACCGGTGGGGATACCCCTTCTCGCTCTCTTTTGAACACAAAGGCACGAGAATCAGACTACGGTCGGAGAGGGAAATAAAGGCCTGCATAGCCGAACTTGTTGATCTACGCGAACGAGGGGAAGAAGGAAATAACCCGAGAAATGAAGGGAGAGAATGGAAACTCCAAGGACCTAAGAGGCAGAGAGTCAACGGGTCGAGAACATTTCCGAGAGGTAACAGCTCCCCAGAGGGGGACAAGTGAACTGGACTACCGGCAACTACGTTGACACTATGAGTATGTTCGAGACACGGGCCAACACAAAAGTTATATTCGATGGTTGTAAGTTGTGGTTGATGGGTGGTTTGGAGGGGCTCAGACCTATGTGGTGTTCATTGATAATTAAAGGACCGTGCGACGATGGTCCCTACTGGTGGTTCGGGGCTAGTTCAATGAATCTAACTGGACTTGCTTGGACGCCGACACATGCGGGGAGGGAGTGCGTGGGAAGGAGAGGGAGGGATATGCAAGACAAGGGGGAAGGTGGAACTGTTATAGAACTTTTACTCACTGCTGAGATGGGACAAACACTAATATTGGTTGAGGGCTCTAAACACAAGGTATGGCAATGCATTGTTGTGAATATTGTACTGTTATATACTGGTGGCCACCTCTGATGGTAACACACGAGGCCCCTTGAAAGTCGGGACACTTAATGTCAAAGGCCTTAACTCACCAACTAAGAGGTCATTAGTGCTACGGGAATTTCGAAGGGCTAATATTGATATCCTACTCTTACAGGAAACAAAATATATGAAGGGGGAGGAGAGGTCCATTCTGGGGAAACGTTTCAGCATAGAGTTCTGGGGCTCGGGGGCACTGCGTAAAGGGGGAGTGGGAATCCTTATCAGAAAGGGACTTGATTTTCTTGTCTCCAAGACCTGGTCAGATGCAGAAGGGCGGGCCCTGCTAGTTGTGGGGACTATTGGAAAGGTGGAAGTAGTGATTGCCACAATCTACTCCCCCAATGTAGGACAGCTCCGATTCCTCTCTAAAACTGTCCCCAAAATAATGTTGGAGGCCACCGGCCACCTTATACTAGGCAGAGACTTCAATTTGTGGGCAGATCACGACCTGGACCGGAAAGCAGGGCGCCCGGGAGTTGAAGCTCCTGTGAGGGGGGAACGTAGTGACTTTGTAAACATGATGCAGGTATATGCGCTGGTAGACTTATGGAGGGCGATGCATCCTGATGAAAGAGGGTATACATTTTATTCACCGCCACACAATACTTTTACCCGAATAGACTACATCTACCTTTCGCAAGAGCTGAACGACACCGCCACACATTCGGGGATTACTCCAATAACATGGTCCGACCATGACATGGTCACAGTTAATATACAATGGGAATATCTGCCAATTAAGGGTGGGAAGTGGAGATGTAACGAGGCCCTGTGGAGAGACCCTGTTTTCAAAGAAGAACTCGAAACAGAGATCAAAGAATACTTCAAAGCCAACGACACTGGCGAGGTCTCTAAGCAGAGTGTGTGGGAGGCGGCCAAGGCAACCTGGAGGGGGATCCTGATACAGGAAGGGGCTCGGAAGAAAAGGGAGAGAGCCCTTATCGAGAATAAGCTCCGGAGTGAAATATGTCAACTTGATAGAGAAGCTAGGGTGGGGGACACCATAGACCCCGAAAAGATCCAAGAGGCTAGGAAAAAACGGGAAGAACTCTGCCACCTAGAACATGGCCAGATAGCACGTAAACTACATTTATTGAAGCAGAAATTCTATGAGAAGGGAGATAAGGCAGATGCGCTCCTAGCGGATAGACTCAGGATCCAACGGGCAGAACGTAGGGTGAAAGAGATCACGGATCCAACACCTGACCAAGCGCAATACACATCCCCATTCCCAGAACTGTTTGCAAACTTCTATGAGTCCCTATAGACTTCAGAAGTAGATCCACACTCACAGGAGACAGACGATTACTTCATCAGCATTGCCCTCCCAAAAGTTGCAAGCGCTGACTCTGCCCATTTAGAATCCCCCAGAACTGAGGACGAAATACATGAGGCGATCAAACGACTTACACTAGGCAAGTCCCCTGATGAAGATGGTTTCACTGCCGGCTTCTACAAAACATTTGGTGCCCTCCTAACTCCATTCCTGACCACCCTATTTAACAATATCCTTGACACGGGGACTCCTTCGACCGAGCACTCATATCGGTCATTCCCAAAGAAGGCAGAGACCCCACGTGTTGCAGATCATACCGCCCCATATCCTTGTTCAATCTTGATGCCAAGATTTACACACGAGTCCTGGCAGCCAGGTTAGAGGTCCACATTCCCCATCTTGTCCACCCCGACCAGGTAGGGTTCATAATTGGACGACAAGGCGCAGACACCATGAGAAAGACTCTCCATTTGATCGAGGCCTCCCAAACCATGTGCAGTGATCCCGCTTTACTCTCCGTCGACACTGTAAAAGCCTTCGCCAGAGTGGAATGGGGTTTCCTTGCCGCAGTCCTCCGTGCTGTGGAAATAGGACCGAAATTTAGAAGGGGGATAAAAGCAGTTTACACCGCTCCAAAAGCCTTGGTGTCTGTTAACGGGGAGTACTCGAGATGGTTCAAGCTGAAACGCGGTACCCGGCAGGGATGCCGCCTATCGGCCATCCTCTTCGCCCTCTCCATGGAGCCTTTGGCCCAAAAATGACGACAGGATACTGAAGTAGCAGGCATGCATCTCAGGGAAGAGGAATTTAAAGTAGCGCTGTATGCCGATGACTTACTTCTTCATGTGACGAACCCCACCACATCCATTCCCAGAGCGTTGTACCTCCTGGACGAATACGGCCAAGTATCCGGGTTCAAGGTCAACAAATCTAAGTCCACACTTTTCCCCCTAAAGGGCTCATCGGAAGCAAACACTGAAAAATACCAGTCCCTGGGCCTTATGATTGAACATGAAAAAATGAAGTACTTAGGAATACAGGCCACAAGGTTGCTAAAAGATTTATATGAAGCCAATTTCCCAGCGCTTCTCCAAAATGTTCACGCAGACCTCGCCAGATGGGACAACCTAACCATATCCTGGTTGGGGCTCTTAAACGCGATAAACATGACTTGTCTCCCGAAATTCTTATACCCCTTTCAGATGCTCCCCATTCAGATGCCACGCCAATTCTTTACCGAAGTCAAGAAGGCGATTCTGAAATTTCTATGGCAAGGGAAAAAGCCCAGGATTGCTTACTCCAACTTGACATTACCGACAAACAAGGGTGGAGTGGGCCTCCCAGACATCCAAAAATATTACGAGGCGGCTCAATTACGAATCCTTATTCCCCATCTCCGTAACCAAAAATTGCCCCAGTGGATCTCTATGGACAATCACTATCTTTATTTGTTTATTTATTTGGGTTGGCAGGGATGTGGGTCCACAGCGGATTACTGGCACATGTGGTGGGCTTGTCCTCAGATCAAAATTTACTGGAACGAGGTGCTAGGTTGGATTAGGGATCTAGACGGGATCCTATCTGTCCCCGGCAACAATCTCTGAATGGCTGTGGTCCCCTAGATGGAGAGTACTGAGGAAATCTAAGGCACACCTGATGTTCGCAACCATATGAGACATATGGCAGGAGGGGGAGATATGGGGAGAATTACCACATGGCCATCACCATTAAGTCACCTCTGGTCACCTGGCATTAACGACAAAATCCGTAATGTGGAGAGGTTTCAAGCTTGGTATGAGGCAGGCCTGGAGAGGGTGGGACAGCTCCTAAGGAAGGACTCCTTCATCACGCTTCCTGAACTAGAAGAGGCACTTGGAATAGGTACACTGTCAGCATTCCACTTTCTGCAGATTAAGGGAGTTCTGACAAAACCAGAATGGAAGGATAAGCTGAGCAGGAAATTTACCCCATTTGAAATAATACTCGACTCCAGGACAGAAACAAAAGGGTTGATAACTGTTTTGTATAAAACACTAATGGAAGCTGGAAAGGGCTCAACAGAACCGCTTAGGCTAAAATGGGAAAGGGACATGGGCGAGGATATCGACCCAGAGACATGGGATAAGATATGTAGGATTGCGCCCAAAGCCTCGATCTCATGCCAGTATAAATTGCCCTCGATTAAACTGCTGAATAGGTGGCAATATGACCTGTGCAGGCTCTCTAAGATGTATCAGTCGTCTAATCCAATGTGTTAGCGAGGATGTGGGTCCACAGCGGATTACTGGCGCATGTGGTGGGGTGGTCCTCAGATCAAAATTTACTGGAACGAGGTGCTAGGTTGGATTAGGGACCTAGACGGGATCCAGCGAACAGCAGACCCCTACCTGATCTTATTTGGTCTCGAGAAAATCGAGGATGAATTGAGAAGGGTCACAGACATAGCTGCACCACTCTTACTAGCTGCAAGGGCTCTATTGACCACAACATGGAAATCTCCAGTTACCCCCACAGAAAAAGAATGGGTTAACGTGGCCTCCAATATGTGTATTATGGAAAAAATCACAGCATCTATACATGGGAAAGCCACGCAATATGATATCTTATGGTTGGAGTTTGTCAATAAATACATCCCCAGAATAGCTCACTAACGCCTAACAGACGATCAGTGCCATGGGTAACGAAGCATCATAATGTCCTCCTGAACAAGGTAGGCCTCAATGCCTGACAGACCTATCAAGCAATCTCCCAATTGCTAGACAATACATCCCTTGGCGGCAGAGTATAAAGTCTTGTGGAGTAGAGGGAGGGGGGAGGGAGGGGATAAATGGGAGAAGATTAGTCAATGTTTATTGACGCTGTAAAGAGGAGCTACTTATTGATAGGACAGAATACAAGAATTTTGCTGCAATGTAACACTGAATCTTAAACATGTTCTCTATTTTACTGTGATACCTGCTTCTATGTTATGACGGTTAATTTTGGATGTTTTTGTTGTAATCTGTTTGATATAAACTCCAATAAAAATAAGTTTAAAAAATAAAAAAATAAGCGAATACACTATAATCACCCAATCATAACAACTGAAAACTGTGCACTTCTCCTCCTCTGCGTTGATAAATTCTAGATTAGATTATTATAACAGCCTACTGTCCGGCACCATTTCTGCCAGCATACAATCTTTGCAGGTGGCTCAGAATAATGCTGTCCGTACCATCTTTAACCAATCACGCCACACTCACATTTCCACCTACAGAAAGAAACTACATTGACTTCCGGTAAAACACAGAATAACAAATAAAGTGTTAACAATGACACACAAGTGTGTGTCCTTAAGCAGTCCCTCATATTTGTCAGAACGCATCAAAGTCAAGACAACCGGCAGGAACCTTCGTTCCTCTCTGCTACAGTACTTCCTTCTCCCAGATTCAAAATCACTAAATTTGGAGGTACCACTCTCAATTTCCAGGGTCCTCACCTATGGAATGTACTTCCACCTACAATACGCCAGGTTCAAAACTACCCTCTTTTTAAAAGAGCTATAAAGACTCACATTTTTAACATAAATTAATCTTACGACTTTTCCACACTTCCTCTGCTTCGGTCTTTTAATGTTTTGTTTGTCTTGTTTTCATTTTCTGTGTGCCCTGAGGCCCACGGGCAGGAGGCACGTAACAAGAATTAAAATAAATAAAATAAATATATGGTGACTTGGACGTGGATTGCATTATACAGTGAGTTGTAGTTGTACGCTGCAGTCAGGATGCTCCAAAACTGGCACTGCACGTTTGCCACTGTGGTCAAATTGCACTTAGGTAGGCAGTGTGGTGAGATGTGCATCAGGTGACCAGTGCAGAGTAGCTATGGCTCTAGCATTGTGTGCAGAGGCCATACATATCCCGTTCACAGATCCTATACCTGAGTGCAGGTGTGAGTGTTGGAGTTCCCTGGAATGACTTTCATCTGTGGGCAGTGAGTGGGCTTCCTCCTTGACCTCTCATCATCATTTAACACTATCAACCACACCACCCTAATAGACAGACTCCACTCCTTAGGCATCAGAGACTTGGCCTTAAACTGGATCTCCTCATTCCTCGAAAATCATCCACAAATCACCACCCCCATCCCTTTGCCTCAGCCTCCTGCCCGGTTTCACAGGGGATCCCGCAAGTAACATCCAACTCCCCCATCCTGTTCAATCTCTACCTAAGCACCCTCCTGACGATTATCCGTTCCCACAACCTGACCTACTACAATTATGACGAAGACACCCAGATAATTTTCAAGATTCCAAACTCCCTTTCCTCCCCACTCCCTGACATTTAGCCGTCTGCCTTATGGATATTGACCACTGGATGACAACCAACTACCTCCTGCTCAATCTTGGCAAAGACAAGACTGCAACAAGACTGCACTGATCCCCCAACCCACCCCGTGGCCATCGTCCCTAAATCCCCCTCCTACAGCATTGACCTCAGTAAAGAACCTAGGATATGCTCTCAGTTCTGACCTTTCTTTCTCCCCATATCAACACTGTATCCAACTCTTGCCATTATCACCTCTGCATTCTCAGGTGAATCTTCCCCTATCTCTCCTACCCTTACAGAATAACAGCAATGTTGGCTATCATTATGTCTCAGCTACATTATGCCTACTCCCTCTACCTAAGTGCCCCCTCCTCACAGCTCAGAAAGCTCCAACGGATACAAATCTCTGCAGCAAGACTCCTCCTCGCCATCTAACCCAGGGAACACATTTCCGCTGCAGTCAGGGTACTCTACTGGCTCCCAATGAGCCGAAGGGCCACTTTCAAAGCCATGTGCATCACCCACTGTGCCCTCCACAAGAAAGGCCCTCAATTCCTCCAAAACAAACTCTCTCGCTACCTTCCAAACAGAACCCTGAGATCTGGCTCTACCCACCTCCTGGCGATCCGCCCTTCAACTCCTCTAGAATAGAAGGAACCTCGTTCTCGGTTCAAGAACCTACAATCTGGAACTCCCTCCTTCTCTACCTCTGCCTCGAAGAGGACCACCTTGTTCTTAGGAAGGCCCTCAAAACCTGGCTCTTCCCTTCATCATCCTGAGCCCCCATTGAGCTTGCCCTTATCAAGTCCCATGACCAGGGATCTCTCACAATTTGATGTCTCAACCAGGTAACCCGCGCACAGGCAACCATC
This sequence comes from Ambystoma mexicanum, assembly GCF_040938575.1. Taxonomy (NCBI): domain Eukaryota; kingdom Metazoa; phylum Chordata; class Amphibia; order Caudata; family Ambystomatidae; genus Ambystoma; species Ambystoma mexicanum. The sequence continues at coordinate 412,373,426 of NC_090929.1, forward strand.
AGGAGATCGGAGAGAGACTCAAGGACCTATTCCCCTCATTCCACCTCTCCCTTATTGGAGGCCCTTCCAGACATCATAACCTGAACGGCGTATCCCTGTCTCTTACCCATATCCTTGCAGATTGCAGTCTGCTACCACACTCGAGCCTAGGCAAAGGTAATTTACAGCCAACCAAAACACTCATATAGATCTGCGCCAGTTTTCAGTATTAACCATAAGTTTGGTTTATTGCAAAAACACCTTGTAGTTGCCCCTTACGATGACTCGTGTTTCGGCATTGGCCGCCTCTTTTTAAATCACAGCCAATGTCACAGACAACGCGTGAGATTGCAGCGTTCTTGGAAACGGGATCTAACCCGCTTAAGTACCGAAATGAACCAATTTAAGAAGACAAATCTTTTCTTTTTTCCGTATGAACAAATACCATATGCCCTGATTTGAAAAAGGCTGCCACTGCCGAAACACGTGTCAATGTAAGGGACAACTACAAGATGTTTTTGCAATAAACCAAACTTTTGGTTAATACTGAAAACTGGCGCAGATCTATTTGAGTGTTTTTGTTGGTTTTTATGTGGTGGTTTTGTGGCTTTGACCACTTCAATCAAGACGCAACAGCACCAAAACACACAATTTATTTTAAACAATAGTTAACTTCAAGATTGTAAAGCAAATAACGACCAGTGGACAGGCGTCGCCAGACTGAACAGCCCTAGACAAATCCAAGCTTGTGATACAAACGTAATTTACAGACAAGGATTTTTCTAGATCCGACTGTATGGCACCTCACATAGAAACCATTAGGATTCTTCTGTTTTATTTCCTTCAGTTGAACTCAGAATGTAGCCCTTTCTTAGTCGCACGCAGAATAGACCTTTCATTTCACAGCTTGCAATGATGAATGGATGCTTAACATAGACGAAACAGCAAATCTTGGAACCATGAAAAATTACAATTTTTGTAATCAAGACTAATGCGGTCAGCAATCTTGGCTCAGCTCCTGTCTAATGCGGTCAGCAACCTTGGCTCCGCTCCTGTCTAATGTGGGCAGCAACCTTCGCTCAGCTGCTGAGAGCTTTAAAATTTAGCCCTTCATGAATATACTGGCTCTACTGCTCAGCCAACCCATTATTCCTTGGTTCGCCGCCTAGAATATATGTCATTCACTAGCCTCGTCACTCCTTGCATAGGAAAACTAGCCCAATGCACGGACGCAAACCCACATGCACCTCTCGAACACACTTCGCACAAAACCTCTGTCATAAGAATGTCGCTACCGTTCATGACAACATTTAGATACCTAGTTGCCCACATAACTTCTATCCACCTCTCTTAACCCCTCTAGCCCTTTTAGTACCCTTGTTGCCACTCATGCACAGGCCAGTTTGACATGGGTGTGCAGCAAGGACTTGACCACTCCTCACATCCTAAATACTGGCCAATATTCACACACACATACTAGTACCTCCACGAATTTCCCATCCATGGACTCCAGTCCCGGCTGCGATGGCTTTCAAACAACAGCTCGTTGGGACCATACTAATGGTGAAGGCGCAATAAACATGATGAACTACTACTACTTCTTCGTGCATTACACTGCACAGTAGTTCTGTGCTTTTTAGTCGTGCAATGGCCAGTGTGACCCCTACAAAATGCATCCAAGATGGGTACATTAAGACCACACCGCAGAGGGTCTTACGTGTTATAGAAGTGTAACTGTGGAGGGGCCTGCCTCTGTTACATGAATGTTAGTGCATGGACGGTGTGTGTAATAAGGGTGTCATTGAAACGGAAAGGGTGTGTTATAGAAGTGCTGTATGCACAGGATTGTGTGTGTGGGAGTGAACTACTTGTGCTTACCCTCTACTATCAAGAATAAGAGGCAGCTACTGTAGAAAGTACCAGTCACCATTCATCTTAATGGAGCCAGTGGCTTCAGAGATGGCAGCTTTTTACAGCGAGCTCGAGGGTGTGTGCAACGCACCTCCCCCAGCAAAGATGGGCATATTTGGGAACATTATATAGCTCCCCTCACCACGCTAAGAGGGCACTAAACATGCGGAATTCTGACTCAGTAAATGTTTGCAAATTTGCGCAAATTAAAGATGTGCAGTGAACGCTAAACATAGAACTGAGAGTCAAAGGATACAAATCTACGTCGCTGCCATAAGTACGAAACCCAGTGAGCTACCTACGGTATCGTCTGAATCATCTGCTGCTGCTGGGAATATAATCTGCAATTGCACCCATAATGCACCATTCATTAACGAGAAAAAGTAGCAGCATCTAATGGCGCTTTTTTAAACTAAAAGACCTGTGTGTAAGAAAAACAGTGGGACTATTTATTTATTTATAACGCACACCAAACCCATAGGCAACTGGGCGCTGGGGACAGTGGTAATAAGAGCAGGATAGAGCAATGCAGTCTCATGGCAAAGTCAAGAGTTAGTTGAAGAGGTCGGTTTTTTGATTCTTCCTGAAGGAGTTGTAGGACGGGTCATTGCGCAGGTGCACTGGTAACTAATTCCAGAGCATGGCAGCCTGGACAGGGAAACTGGAGCCACTTGCCCTTTTCCGGTTTAATCTCGGGGTGGTGAGGCAACAGTGACGTCGCTAGGGGGGAGCTGGGGGTGGCCCGGGCTCCCACTCTGAAATCCTGGGCCCCCATTGTGCCCCCTCTACCTCAGCTGGGCTGCTTTCTCTGCACTGTCCACGCAGCACAACTCAGAAGCAGAACAACAGGATCGTTTACCATTGTGCAGAAATAAATAGTGAACGGTGGCTGTCATAAATTATGTTATGTTATGTTATTTAGCATTTATATAGAGCCTTATATACCATTGGTATGGTCTGAAGGCGCTGGTAGGTTGAACACCCTTGGGAATCGAAGTTCAGATCAGTAGAGAGAGTAGGGGGAGTCAAAAAGGTGCGTGTGAGCACCGGGTATGTGTGAAGCTCGTGCAGTTTTCGTGTAATAGCTGCTTCTTAGTGGTAGGTGTAGTGGTTGAGAGATCAGGAGTATGTGTTCGTTCTGGCAGGATTTATACAGACCGGATGTGGCTGCTTAGGCCTGAGGAGAACGCCTGGCTGGGGGGGGTGTAACCAGCAGTGTTTACTTAGAATGATGTGGAGTGAGCGGGGGATGTTGGTATGAGAACAGTTATACCAGATGGTGTCATAGTATCTCTGTGTTCTAGTTGAGTGGTGATGTAAAGGAGAGAATAAGCGTGGTGGTGTGATATGATGGGTTATACGCTCTTTCAAACGTTCTCTGCATTCCAAACCATACTATATACGTCAGGCAATTCTATGCTCTCGAGTCCGTTCTATGCACTCCTATCCACTGCATGCACCCCAGTCTGCTCCATACACTCCGACCGCTCCACGCACTCATGCATTCCAGCCCGCCCCGTGCGCTCCAGTCCGCCCGCGCGCTCCAGTCTGCTCCACGCATGCACTCTTGTCTGCCCCACGCATGCACTCTTGTCTGCCCCACGCATGCACTCTTGTCTGCCCCATGCTCTATGCATTCAGCAGTTCTACGTACTCATATTCTACGGACTCATCAGTACTGGATGCAATCTGTGCTCGTTCGGTCTACGTACTCATCCGCTATATGCAACACGTCTGTTCACTCTGGGCACTCGTTTGTTCCAGGCACTCGTTTGCTTTATGCCCTTACACGTATTAAGCATTCACCTGTTTTTCGCACTCAGCCCTTCCCCGCTCTGATCCCTTCCCCGCACTCAGCCCCTCCCCACACTCATCCCCTCCTCACACTCATCCCCTCCCCGCACTCATCCGCTTTAAGCACTCGTGCTTTTCACGCATTCAACAGCAACATCCTGTTCTATAAAATCATCTCTACAATCATCTGTTCTGTGCACTCATCCCCTCTGTGCACTCCAATCTGCCCCATGCACTCCAATCCGCCCCACGTACTCCAATCCACCCCACGCACTCCAATCCGCCCCACGCACGCTTCAAACTTCAGGTTTTGCACAGAGAGGCTATTAGGTACACTTTTAAATTCAACTTTACACACAGCGGATATTAGGCACTGTTCTAAATTCAACCAGGGTGGACTATTGGGCGCTCTTCTAAATTAAACCAGTGCACGCTATTAGGCACACTTCTAAAATTAACTTTATACAGAGAGGATATTAGGCACAATTCTAAATTCATCAGGGCACGCTGTTATGCACACTTCTAAATTCAACTTTGCACCGAGAGGATATTAGGCACAATTCTAAATTCATCAGGGCACGCTATTCGGCACACTTCTAAATTCAACTTTGCACAGAGAGGCTATTAGGGACACTAGTCAGTTCACCCGGGGCACGCTATTAGGCACAATTCTAAATTGAAGCAGGGTACGCTAATAGTCACACTTCTAAATTAAACTATGCACAAAGAGGCTATTAGGGAATACTAGTCAGTTGAACTAGGGCACGCGATTAGGTACGCTTCTAGATTAAACTTTGCACAGAGAGGATATTAGGTACACTTTGTCAGTGCAACTAGGGGCATGCTATTAGGCACACCTCTGAATGCAACTTTACACAGAGAGGCTATTCATGCACAATTCTAAAATCAACTTTGCACAGAGAGGATATTAGGCACAATTCTGAATTCACCAGGGCACGTTATTAGGCACACTTCTAAATTCAACCAGGGCACGCTATTAGGCACACTTCTAAATTAAACTATGCACAGAGAGACTGTTAGGGACACTAGTCAGTTCAACTAGGGCACGCTATTAGGCACACTTTTGAATGCAACTTTACACAGAGAGGCTATTAGGCACAATTCTAAAATCAACTTTGCACAGAGAGGTTATTATGGACACTAGTCAGTTCAACCAGGGCACGCTATCAGGCACAATTCTAAAATCAACTTTCAACAGAGGATATAGGACTTCTAAATTCAAGTCTTGCACAGACAGGTTATTAGGCACAGTTCCAAATTCAACTTTGCACAGAGAGGATACTATGCACAATTCTAAGTTCACCAGGGCATGCTATTAGGCACACTTCTAAATTCGACTTTACACAGTGAGGCTATTGGGCAGAGTCCTAAAATCAACTTTGCACAAAGAGGCTATTAGGCACAATCCTAAAATCAACTTTGCACAGAGAGGCTATAAGGGACACTAGTCCGTTCAACCAGGGCACGCTATTAGGCACACTTCTACTTTCAACTTTACACAGAGAGGCTATTAGGCACAATACTAAAATCAACTTTGCACAGAGAGGCTATCAGGCACAATTCTAAATCAACTTTACACAGAGAGGCTATTAGGCACACTTCTAAATTCAACTTTACACAGAGTGGCTATTAGGCACAATCCTAAAGTCAACTTTGCACAGAGAGGTAATTAGGGACACTAGTCAGTTCAACCAGGGCACACTATCAGGAATAATTCTAAAATCAACTTTACACAGAGAAGATATTAGGCACCCTTCTAACTTCAAGTCTTGCACAGAGAGGCTATTAGGTACAGTTCTAAATCCAAGTCTTGCACAGAGAGGTTATTAGGCACAGTTCCGAATTCAACTTTGCACAGAGGGGATGATATTAGGCACAATTCTAAGTTCACCAGGGCACGCTATTAGGCATACTTCTAAATTCACCTTTACACAGAGAGGCTATTAGGCACAATTCTAAAATCAACTTTGTACAGAGAGGATATTAGGCACAATTCTGAATTCACCAGGGCACGCTATTAGGCACACTTCTAAATTCAACATTATACATTCAACTTTGCACAGAGAGGCTATTAGGGACACTAGTCAGTTCAACCAGGGCACGCTATTATGCACACTTCTATATGCAATTAAACTACAGATGGAAGAGATTACAGCGGTTTAGCATTCGGCAGATGAGTGGTAGGGTGGGATGGGAGGAGGGAGGGAGGGCAGGGAAGAGCAGGAGAGGATCGGGAAGGGAAGAGAGACAAGCGGGGCCTAGGGGCATCCAGAACAGGCAATTAGCCTAAAATAATGCAAAATCCCCAAGAGGTGCTTACCAGCATAGGAGGGGCAGCTGCAGCAGTGGTCTCCCGCTCAGCCAGGTGGAAATGGCAAGCGTGGAGCACCGCTGGCTGCTACAAGCAGCAGGGCCACGGCACCGGCCAATCACGGTGGAGGGTGGGCTCGGAGGAGGGAGGGAGGGCGGGGAAGAGTACGAGAGGATCGGGGAGGGAAGAGAGACAAGCAGGGCCTAGGGGCACCCAGAACAGGCAATCAGCCTAAAATAATGCAAATCCCCAAGAGGGGGCTACCAGCACAGGAGGGGCACCTGCAGCAGCCGACTCCCGCTCAGCCAGGTGGAAATGGCAAGTGTGGAACACCGCTAGCTGCTACAGGCAGCAGGGCCACGGCACTGGCCAATCACGGTGGAGGGCGGGCTGGGAGGAGGGAGGGGAAGAGCAGGAGAGGATCGGGGAGGGAAGAGAGACAAGCAGGGCCTAGGGGCACCCAGAACAGGCAATCAGCCTAAAATAATGCAAGAGGGGCTTAACAGCACAGGAGGGGCAGCTGCAGAAGCGGTCTCCCGCTCAGCCAGGTGGAAATGAAAGGAAAGGTGCAGTAAGGAACAAGTCACCCACCCGCATGGGTCTGGCATGGATTCACACGCTCATGAACATACCCCACCGTCAGGCTGGGAATCCTCAGCAAAAAAAAAAAATCAGTCTCAGCGTCGCCTCCGAACGGTCCTTCCACCAACAACCAATCACTGAACTCTGGGCCACATCTCGTCCTCATAAGCACTCGGCGTGACTCATAAGCACTCGGCTTGACTCATAGCAAAACAATCAAAACAGTTCAGTTCCCTCTGCAGCTAACACCAGCCCCTCCAATCAAAATGTAGCGCACGAAACTGCTAATGATGGGCCATTAGTCACTGAATGGTTTTGTGCCTGCATTCTGATGGGAGGGGAGGTGTAGTGGGGTGGGTAGTTGGTGTGCGCAAAAGCCTCTCTGCAGGAGTGCATGAGACGTCACACGTTCCCTTTCATAGGCGGCCCCCCACTTTTGTCTGTGTGCCCCCCTACGTTTGTCTTTGGCCCCCTCTGTGCCCTTCCTAAATTTGATTCCTGGCGACACCACTGTGAGGCAATGGGGGTCATTACGAGTTTGGAGGCAGCCATGGTGCTTTTAGCACCATGGCTGCCTCCAAACCCGTGTCCGGGTCCGGGTAGACAGAATAGGGATTTACTGGGTCATTCCGACCTTGGAGGACCTGGTAGGTCCCCATTCTTAATACCATTCCCCATTCCCATTGAGCCCCTATAGGGCTCAATGGGAATGGGGAAGGAGCTAATAACGGGCCCGCAAATAGCGGGCCCATTATTGGCTCCATGGTCCCTTAACGGGTCCTGCTTAGGACGGCTGGTCAGACCAGCCGTTCCTGGTGTTACCGGCATCCTTACCGGTGACTTTAACCCCCTACCGCCATACTCGTAATGACCCCCAATGATTGTAAGCCAATCTTATAGGTCTTGCAGAGGAGTGTCTTTTGAGTTTGCTGACAATGTATGGCGGAGCATTGTTAGAGAGGCAACGGTGGACGATGGAGAGGATCTTGAAGTTGACCCTATCTTTGGCTGGGAGCCAGTGGGTGGCTTTTTCACCTCTGAGATGTGTTCTCTCTTACCGATCTCAAGGGCTTCTCTCAGGGCATATTTTATGACAGTTACCAGTTAAACTGCAGAGCAAGAAAACCAAAACTGCAGAAAATACGAATTTACATTCACTGTTTAAGGCAAGAAATACAGGACATATTTGCTGAACTGTAATAGGTGATTCAAAAAAATACATGGATGGAACTTTGACCAGGAAATCGGCTACCTGGTAGCCAAGCATCAAAAGATTAGTCCTGCAATTTGTGTGCCTAAAATACTTTTTTTTAAAAGGAGACAATTTCGAATGCAACTATGGTGATAAAGAGTCCTGTCTTCAAAGAACAAACCATACACATGGAGAAAAATGAAACGCCATTGAACATTTAAGTATATAACTGTTAAGCAGGGGTTTACATCCCACCCCTGAAGCATGTTTCAAATCCATCTAGGTAAATTTCCTGTCACAGACACCCACTCCTGCTCTTCTTTCTGCTCATAATATATATCTAATAGTCCTGCAAATAGTGGAATTCAGAAAACTTGATGTCAAATAAATCTGAATTAATTGTAAAGCAACACCCCTAAAAGCACGCCACGGGTAGATTAATCAGTAGACATAGAGCTGCACCCTCAACTCATTTTCACAAAGGTTTCTCGTTTTGTACAAAAGAACCTGCTTTGCATTGTAACATATCCAACACTGAAAAAAGACCCTCAGGACAAAAAGTCTTACAGTAAAATATGGATAAAATATTGCACACAGAATTCAACGCCAGAATAAGTGCTATAGACGCAGGTTTTTTGCTGTTCACTTGAAGCGTCTGCATTGCATTGCCACTCATCCAAAAATCCATTAAAAAAAGTCCAGCTGGCAAAACATGTACGGCAATGACCACACATGGGACGCCTATTACGCAGGGTCTCTCCCTAAACAGGAGACCCCAATACATGTTTGCATCGTGCCCATTAGGGACAGGACTGGCCATTGTTTCTATTGTTGACAACACGAGAAGTCTTTCCATATCTCTTTTGGTGGAGTTAGCTGATCAAGAAGGAAAGTTGATTTTCCACCACCCATATTCTTGCCGGGCAGAGCCCTTTTCATCACCCATGACTAAACGTGTGGAGCAAACCCAGCCCTGATGAAGACCGATAATAGGCCGAAACGCATGCTGGCACTTGGGCACTAGTTACGTTTCAACCCACACATGGGAATAAAAGGTTTAAACCAAGCAAATAAGTGACTTACCCAAATGTATGAGAGAGGAAATACAACTACGAAGACTGTCAATTCACACCTATACTCAATCATAATTCATAGCTAATGAGCTATTAGCAGACAGGGACATGCGCATGGACTGAGGTGTATCATTTTCTCATCTTATATGTTTATTTATTTATTTGATTTATTTGTATTGAATCAAAAAAGAACCTTTACAAAACATCAATTAATCTCACATATAATATCACCATAACAGGTTTATATGTTTACAGGCTGCGGGGCAGCCTATATACACATACCCAGGCAGCAGTCCACCTAGTATTCCTTTTCCAAAGCGCAGCTGGACAGAGTTTGCCTCACTTCCTTTGACTGGTAAAAAAGGTTATATAGAATAATGTGTTGAAGATACAAATGTGGAATCTGAAATATCCTCCTTTCAATTAGCTCTACTTTACTAGACTTACTGATGACCATGTCTAGGCGTCCCTCTTGTCTGCCAGCCAGGTAGCACGCTTCCTGTGTGGCCCCCTCTGGACTGCCACTTGCAGATGTGAGACAGCTGTTTACAAATATACCTGCAAATAGGCTGGTAAAGTGCCCCTTCCCCTTCTGCGTTCTCTACATTTAGTTGCTCATAAAGCCTCCCAGATGCGCCTATTTGGACATTGACTCTTCCTTTGTTCCTTGGTCTACAATAGCTGGGTATGATTATCATCTGGATTGTTAGGTTAAGGACGCTTTGGATATTTATTTATTTGTTGTGCATTTGTCAGGCGCTTCTGTTATGCTTAGTCTTGGAAGGAGTGTGAAGGCCTGACCCAAGTACTTTCCAGTGAGTAGCCTGTGTGCAAGTTCACTGTCAGTATCTGACATATGCAAGCTTATTACATAATTTATGTTTTTGAAAAGCTAGCCTACACATCAATGTGAACTGATGACTATTATGGGTAGGTGAGGCAATAGTCACTTTAATCCTACAGAAGATCAACGTCTTGCACGCTTTCAGATGCGTAACTGTTGTTTTATTATTTTCATTTTAGGTGTATAATTGGTTATTTATAACGTGCTTTAAGGACCTGGGATTAAAACCTGTGTTGCTATGCGTCGTCTTGCTTCCAAGACGAGAGTGTTGCCATGAATTTCCCGGGGGGGGGGGGCCCAACTACAGGAAGTGACATCACTGGCAGTTATAGGACCGCAAATTTGCATGTAGTCGCCAACTTGGTGCAACGGCGCGTGGGGGGGTGGAGCCGCGCGCAGCGCAGAACAGTGGAAACATTGGCTAGCATGTACTGCATATACTAAAGTCAAGTAAGAAGGAGATTTAAGCCTTCGAGTTGCATTCCAGTAAGCCATCACTGCCCCTACGCCACCCCTCTATAATCATCCAGGTTGTAGTAGCCCTCAAAAGGCAGAGCAACACAACTAGGATGGGAGAACGAAATGCCGTCCCATCCTGTGAGTGTGTCAAATGTCCGAGCAAAGACTGTGCGTGTGCCTCCTACCTTGGAGCACAATCTCACAAATTTGGTGAAAATCTTGCAAGTGGGAGCATGGGAATCCCCTGCGTGTGTGTGGGCTGCAGGCACCGGATCACACGCTCACTTCTTCAGTGTGAAACTCTGGCCAAGGCTCTTTGGGCAAGCATTCAGGATGGGACTCCCACCTATAAACAGTGTGATATATTGAGTGGGCACCTCACTCCTCGGAGCATAGTATCAACCGTTGCTGGTAATCTCACAACTGAATGTACAGTTTCACTCTTGGTCATCTCAGTGACCCCAGTATATTAATGGGATCAGTGGGGACCATTATATTTCTGTTAAAACACTCTGAATTGTCACTCCAGTTTTCTCGATCTATAGATCCATACCATATTCATTCAGTGTGTGTGCAGGGGCGATAACTTGTATCAGAGAGCTCATTGTTTCATTCAGAAAAGATAAAGGGGTAACAACCCCCTGTATGTGGGATCAGGCTCATTTTGCCCCATGGCCCCTCCAGAAGGAGTGAGCAGGTTTTAAGACCCTGCTGATTCTGCTGTTCGACAGACTCGAGCCTTCTATCCCTTGCCCCTTCACGTATCCCAAAATCCTGAGCGGCAACTTATGGACAGCAGGTAGCTCCGGACATGCCTTTTGCCAATTGAATGTAGGCAGATCTACTATTTAGACACTGGGAGAGAGCCATGAATCCACATTGGTGGTGAAGGAACACTCAACATACAGAACACAATGGTATAGTGTTGCAGTCCTGCTGAGAAATGACAATTCGGGGCATGTGAGCAGTAGGCTAGATCAGTGCTGCCCCATAAAAGGTGTAGAAGCCTCTGTGTGAGAAGTGGCAGTACTGTCCCAACGGTGAGAAGTGTATTATTTTCACATGAACTATGCTTAAGAACTTTGGGTTATTGAATAGTGCTGCTACATTCTGAGTAATTCCATCCCTTTAAATATATGATCTCTTGTATAACCACGACAGTGTTGAGTTATTCTGATGATGACAGACTTGCTCAATAGTTCTGGTTCTGTATCATTAAATGTACTTCAGATCTTTAGAGTATTGGAAGGATAGCTCAGGGGCAACGTGCTCGCCTTGGAAGCAAGACGACACAGAGCAACACAGGTTCGATCCCTTGGTCCGCGCAACACAGGTTCGTTCCCTCGGTCCGCGCTTAGAAACCTCTGGGTAGTACACGCATTATAAATAACCAATTAAAATAAAAAGAAATACATCTGTTGAGAAGTGGTGGGGCCTTGTCAATAAGAGTGTAGCAGCTCAACTGAGAAATGCTGATGTTGTCCCATCAAACGTATAGCAGCCCCACTAAGATGAACTAGCATTGCCTCAACAAAAGCATAGTATTATCGCTGAGAAGATTCCACAATTATAGAAGCCCTTTTACAGCAGTACTATCCCATCAAGAGTATAGCCAGCTAACTGAGGAGTACCAGCATTGCCCCATTTCAAATATGGCAGCTCTACTAGAAAGTGCTGGCTCATACGCCTCCGCTCCCCGCCCATAGTATTCACCCTCAACACATGCACACTCAGAGACATGCAAACAGTCTCATTTGCCCTCTCCCTGTCCCTGCTCCCTGCCCCCTCCCTCGCTTTGCATCTGTACCTCCATTTCTAAAAATCCTTCTGGGTTCGGTGTACCTCTACATCTGTTCACCCCTCTTTCCAAGAGGGGTGCACAGATGTACCAATACACCAAACCCAAAACAATTTTTAGAAATTGAGGGACAGACTTGTTTTACATCTGTGCCTCCATTTCTAAAAATCATTTTGGGTTGGGTGTACCTCTACATCTGTGCACCCCTCTTGGCAACAGGGGTGCACAGATGTACAAATACACCAAACCCAAAACGATTTTTAGAAATTGAGGGACAGACTTGTTTTGCATCTGTGCCTCCATCTCTAAAAATCCTTCTTGGTTGGGTGTACATCTACATCTTTGTACCCCTCTTGGCAAGAGGGGTGCACAGATGTACAAATACACCCAACCCAAAACGATTTTTAGAAATTGAGGGACAGACTTGTTTTGCATCTGTGCCTCCATTTCTAAAAATCGTTTTGGGTTGGGTGTACCTCTACATCTGTGCACCCCGGTGCACAGATGTAGAGGCATCTGTCCCTCAATTTAGAAATTGAGGGACAGGTGCAAAGCAAGGCTTGATGTTTGTCCAGAAGCAGTGAGGGAGAACCCAAATACAGTTAAGAGAAAGCTTTGGAACTGTGGTTGGTTACATACGAGAGCACTGTTTGGACATTACAAACGTACTAAACATCTAATAATAGACGAGAAAGTATATTAGCACCCTGTGGGGGAGCCAACCAATCAGGTGGCTAGGAACATAGGCTGAAACTGGTGTTCTCAGGCCACTTTCCAAGCCGCCTGATGGGTGGTTCGCCTCCCATTTTATCCCCACCCGCACTCCCCCTTTTTCTGTACATCCGTGGCCCCCACTTACCTCATTTCAGTGGCTGCGAGTTCCGCCACTGCAGCTGCTGCCACTCCTTCCTCTCTGCTCTGGATGGCCGCCATAGAAAGGGAAGAGGGGCTCTGTACGGAACCCCACCTTGCCATTCCATGGTGGACATCTTTGAACAGTCTTTTCCTTCCGTGAACGGAATGCTGCTAGTTGACATGTTCACGAAACAAAAAAACATTGAATTAAACCCGTCCCAGCCCTTCGAACGGGGGCTAATAGCATTCACCACCAGTGCCAGCCCTTGGAGCAGGTGGTTAATGCATATAATACCCTTCCAAAGTATTTAAATAAAATTCCCGAACAACAAATGGATGGATGCATTTTTTAGACTGAAATTACATATATTTGAAACCGATGAGATCATAGGCACCAGGCAATTTTCCGAGAGAGCAGTGAGGCTTTAGATTTTGTCTGGATGCCACTAACGTAGAAACTCTTGAACATTTGTTCATTGATTGTTTTTAATTAAACTTTGTGCATGCTTCATTTTGCACATGACTTATACATGTAGGAAAATAATTTAAACTCCAAATAGCATTGCCTTGTCACTTGTTGCAATACGATTTGTACAAGCAGCGCTTTGAGGGCATACCAATGGCTTTAGGCGCTAAATAAGTGCCATATAACATAACGTAAGATTTTCAGGCCTGTCTTGTAACCGTTGATTTCATTATAATGGCCAGATGGAATCTGGTAGTGAATCCCTTGATTGTAACCTTGAACTCCCTCAGGGTCAGTTGTTTTTCAAAGAAACCAGCTGGTGGCAGATCTCTGTCTTCGGCTGGGGCCTCCCCCTGGAACAGCCTCCCTGCCACTCTGAAACTTGAGGAGAACCATCTCTGGTTCTGGAAGCACCTCAAGACCTTCCTCTTTGCTTCCTCTTTGCTTCTGCCTTTGCCCTTCCTCCCCCATGCTGATCTACTCTCTCTCTGCACTGTGCATCTGGTCTACCATCTGAATTCCGGGCCCAGGTACCTGTTCACCCTGCCACCCACCCGCACTGCCTCCTGGCAATCCCTTGCACTGGGTACTGTATCTGTAACCATACAATTCCCCTTTTTTCTGCACTTACCAGACACACCCTGCCTGTTGCCTTAAACCTAGCGCTTGCCACTTGCTGGCTGCACCTCCTCTGTTTGTTTGTCGCTCTTTATTATGTATTTATTTATTATTTATCTGTATTCCTTTGCTCAGCACTTTCCACTTCTCCCCCCTTCCATGCAATTTTCCCCCTTTCCCTCTCCCATGCACTTGTGGGTTCTCAATGTCAATGGGTCTAGTAAGATCGTTGTTTTGGTCTCCCTGGTTCCCCTGCCTTACCTCATCGCGCTCTGAAACAGTTGTGTACGAGCGCGATACAAATAAAATATCAATATCAATATCAATACCAAAGAGTGATATTATTCATTGACTTCAGTTTTATCGAAAAGTTCTTTCTTCTCTTTTTTGTGCCTCCCTCTCAGAGCGATTGTGGCTGTTCGGGAGGGTAATAGTGACAATCAGTCCTGGCAAATGTGCAATGTTCGGAAGGAGGATTTGGCTCATTTGTTGCGGTTTTGCCCGGTATTCTCAGCGCTAAGAGCAAAGCCGCTTAAGCCGCTGCTGAGTGAACCTACGGTCGACAACAAACAACAACAAAGCACAGACAAAGCGGGGGGACAGGGAAGTCTGTCTAATCTGAACAGTCTTGTGTAGACAATGACCCAATCCTAGCAAGATACTTTTGTCTTTAAACTTAAGTATTTTGTGGGCATTCTTTGGGACACCCCATCACAGAACTTTACAATGGCATGGCAGCCAGGAACATGTATCAGGATGACGCCCTTCACCAGTTAGCTATTCTACAAAACAAAATACGGAAAAACATAGGTGTCTGAATTTTATATATTTTTTTGCACAACACTCGACACGAGGAGCGAAGCTTATCCCATTATAGTGCACACTGGTCATGCTCAGCAGCATCACAGCTTCTACAACTAAACATTGGGAGCAAATGCTTTGCAACCCTATCACCTATGCAGCTAAGAACCTGTGAGTGATTTTCTTGGAAATAATCCTTCTCATTGTGACATACACACTCTCAGTGCATTTGCCACAAATTGTATTCAGCAATAAAGGGGTTTTAAAAAAAGGGCAAAATAAGTAAAATGACAAAATACTTCCAGTTAATAAATAGCTTTCTCTTGACTCCTGATGTTAGAAATAACAATGTAGCAGGTGCAAAACGTGCTAAGGGTCTGCCCTAATTTCACCACAGGTGCCACACAATACTGTTGTTGCTCTGGTGCTAGGGCCTCAAAGCACTGCTCCAACATATTGGTTTGTATGATATGATATGATGTGGCATTTATAACTTGCCTGTACTAAGGTGAACAGATAAAAAAAACAAAACGGGACAGGCAATGGACATAGATGTAGGACTACAGTAAACACAAATAGGACTCCGATAAACTGTAGCCCTACTTCTAGTCCTACTTCTATGTCACTGGCCTGTTGCGGGGTGAGGGGGGGTGCTAACAGGCACACTCCTCTCAGTGGCCAGGGAGGGGAAGGGGGAGGAAATGGGGGCATGAATACTCACATTCACACGCATGCAGGGTCGCACAGTGCCCGATTTTGGAGGATCTCAGTCCTACTGACATTAAGGTGGAGATCATTGGCAGCACACCATTCCTGAATTGCGGCCAGACAGTTTGCTATGAAAGAAGAAGCACAGGTGGCTGAGGGGAGCCTGAAAGAGAGCTGAGTGTCAGCTGCATAACTTTGAAAATTGGAGAAGAAAGTAGTAAAGCAGTGGGCAAGTGGTGCCAGTTAGTGGTTGAAGAACCAGGGAAAGAGGTTAGACCCCTGGGGAGCACCACATGTAGAGAGATAGACGAGAGGAAAGACCCCAGTTGGACCTGAGAGGGTCGGTCGGGGAGAAAGGAGGTCAATCAGGCCAGAGCCGGATCAGTAATACCAAGGTTGTCACAGAGACAATTGAAAAGGATGGCATGGTTGACCTTGTCAAAAGCAGAGGATAGATCAAGGAGAATGAGGACAGAAGGGAGATTAGAGTCAAGATTGAAGAGCAAGTCATCAGGGGTGTTCAGGAGAGCAGTTTCCATGCTTCTGGCAGCACTGAAGCCAGACTGGTGGTCATGGAGGCAACCAACAGATTCAGTGTGTAGTTTAAGCTGGGAGATGGCCAGCTTTTCCAAGAGTTTGCCCAGGAAAGGAGAGATGGAGATCGGGTGTTAGTTAGCCGCAGAGGAAGGATTGGCCGAGGGATTCTTTGGAAGGGGTGCACAAGAGAGTGCTTAAAGGGAGAGGGGAAAGTTCCAGTGGCAAATGAGTGTCGATGTGGTCCTTGATGGTTCTGTATGAGCAGGGGAGAACCTGCTTTGACGAGGCTTTCATATATCGGACTTGTCTAGAAACATCGCCAGGGGTGAACAGGGGAAACGAGGAGAAAGGAGGAGGAGAAACAGCCTCAGATGGGCCAGGAGTGGTAGAGGCAGAGGAAGATGAGGTGCATCCACTTGAACATGTATGAAACATTTAGCTATTGTTATTAGTCATTCAAAAGCAAGGGCCTGCTACCTTAGATGCTTTGGACTACAACTCCCATCAACACCTGGCAGCATAGTCAATGGTGAGGGATCATGGGAGTCATAGTCCAACACATCTGGAGAGCCACAGGCTCAAGATTGCTGGATCTAAGGTTTGACCTTTGAGGGCTACTCTCGGGTGTTGGGGTTCTGCTTCACACAATCAGATGTGCCCCGTCTGCCGCATGCTGCCATCCATGGTGGCAAAGCTGAAAAATGTACAGAAGCAGGGGATACATGAACCCACAGGCTAGAAATGGGTGACGTTTACTTGCCACCATTCATCCCATGTGTTAGTGTGAGGATTTAGCTTGAAAGCCTTCGATTAAAAATGAATTGCTCAAAATGAAAAACAAGAGAAACGATATAGCTCAAAATGAATTTGTTGTAACCATGTAAAGCGGTTGGAGACTGAACTTTGATATTACGTTTTTTTTTTAATGGATGGGTAGGGTAATGAAGGATACTGTAGAGAGAGTCTGTGAACAACTTTGCCCCATATATTTTAAAAATATATGAAGCTACAAACCTTTTAATGTACTTCTTAAGAAGGATACCTCAGCCCTCTGTTCAAGTGGGAAGACACAATGACCAACAATTAGGCAACATGGTTTCCCGTATGCTTTCCCTGGCTCACCCAGGGGTGGCGGTGGTTGAGCAGTCCAGGTCAACTTTTAGTAGAGGAACGAGTCAGTTTAAGATGCAGTTGAACATGTAAAACATTCAATATGGGAAGGTCCCCACAAAGATGTGTAGGAGAATAATTCGGTGTCTTCTGTGAATGTGAGTGTGATGCTGTGCAGGTTTAAGGTAAATTGACTCACGTAGAGTCGTATTCGGAGTTCAGGATTGTGAGGCTTTCCCACTGGTGGCACAAAAATGAAACAGGGTATGAAGATGGGCTTGTGGTACCCCAGTGGCAACTCACAACCTATAGCCACTCAACAGGGAGATAGGCTGAAAGCCAAAAGTGGCTTGGATGCATTAGCTTTGAGATGCTCTATTAAGGGTGAGAGCGGGGTGATCTGTGTGAGGTGACCATCTGCCCCAAGTGTATAAATGACTGGTATGCATTTATCAATCACTGAACGTACCGATGATGTGGGACCAGGAACACCACTAGGCTTCAGCGCCACACTCTCAAAGAAAACACTGACAATGCAAACGATTTGCAAAACTGGTCAATTTAGCCACTCACCTGGTAGGCAGTCAAGGTGATGGTCGCATGGGTCGTCCTCAGCCAATGAAGTTGTGTTGCCACCTTCGGCGTGCTTAAAACGGTGTTTTTCTGAAGGAAATAAGTCACAGTTCAGTTTTTTCATTGGTGAAACAATGTTTTGTACGAGGGAGGCAATCTCCAGAGGATGAGAATGGAAGTTGGTTGCCAGGCTAGCTAGCCAATAGGAGTGCCGTTTGTTCATCAGTGGGGCATCGATCTGTTCATGCAATGGGATATCAGACTGAGGTGCCCAACGGCCATGTAATGGAGGGTGTTCAAGCCACATGCACTGCAGTCTGTTCAACTAACAGGAGATAAGTAACCTCAAGCAATATGTGGGAAGTGAGTGTTCACCCAATGGTGCTCCGCTTGCCCAATGTGTTTCTGTGTGCTGGGGCCGGCGGGGAGTGGAGCTGCACTGTTCATCCAGGGGAGATGAGTGTTTCAAGTAATGTGCAGGGGTCAGTTCCTTCAAAGGGGGAACAGTATGTTCAAAGAATGTGTGCATGCAGAGGTCATGAGGTGAACATCCAATGGAGATCAGTCTGGCCATGCAATGTGGGTATGTGCAGAGGGGGTTGCCAGCACTGATTAGTCTGTTTAAACAATGTGCATATCTAGGTGGTGTTGGGGAGTCATACAATGGAGATCGTCTGCTAAACTAATGTGCATATGATGGGGGATCATCTTGCGGTGATCTGTCTGTGCAAGCAATGCACGTATGTGGGGAAGGGGTTTATCCAGCGGGGATCAGTTTGTTCAGGCAATGTGCCTATATTTAAGATGGGGTCATCCAGTAGCGATGGGTCAGCTCAAGCAATGTAATGTGGGGGTAAGTCTGTTTAAACCATGATGAACAAATGCAGAGGCGTAAGGGATGGATGTCCAGATTAATGGGGCATGTGATGAGCTATCAATAGGGCCGGTGGAACAAATGCAGCATTGTGGATTTTTTTAAGGCTATTCAGGGATTTACCTCTCCTCTTGGGTGATGGCCAAACATCAGGTTTCAGGTCTTCGTAATCTGTCCAGTCGAAGAGCATCATGTCCAGTGTGGGCATCACATCTCCATGCCTTGGCCGAGCCTATGTGCAAAATGGTGGAGTGTTAGAATGGGCATGGGAGAGTCTGTAACGTATAGGCTGGAGAACAATACCATCCCCAACACTATCCAATTTGTAATACCCTTACACAACTTTGTCTCCGTGTGCATGAGGTTGGTTGCCAATTCATCTCTCTCTCTCTGTCTCTTTCTCTCTCTCTCTCCCAAAATACTCAGAGCTACCATGCAGTTCTTCTATCATATAGTAAATGCAGATGCAGTGCTGATGTTCCCTGACTTCACTGTGGGCAGGAAGGGGTGCAGCCATCTATTTCCCTGCAATCTAATCCTGGTGGAGAAAGCATTGTTACAGAAGATGCAGTGTGATATCCCAGTTTCTCCCCGTTCAGACACATGGCTGAGTATCCTTACTTCCACTGGTGCATGGATCAAGATGTGTCTTTACAACGCACCCAACGTTAAAAACTGCTCTTCTCTACATCCACTCAAACTTGTGGCCATCTTCTCAGTTGGCAATCAGGTTGCCTAAGCTAAAATACAACATTCTATTCCACATGGTCCGGCACCTTCTGACTGCTTGCCGCTATGGTCCTAGTCATTTTCAAAATGTCTGCTTAGGGCGACTCCTCTGAATTCAATGGCTCCATCTTGATAATGGCCCCCTTCTCTGCTGAAGACCCCACTCTTCACTACTATCCCCACAATTGCCTTTACATGTTTCTCTTTTGTAGTCTGTCGACCTTGGTCACAGGTGGGTGAGGTGGATGTGTGATTTTGATCTCCTTATTGCAGCAGTGAGTCTTGTGGATAAAGGGTGACAACGAGCTCTACTAGGGCACTGCGTGACACCACATTAGAATTTCCTGAAGACAAAACTGACAACTGTCTTAATGATATACTGGCCACTTAATTCACCCCTCCAAAAATTGTAGGCTATGAACGTCTTCTATTTCACTCGTCAAGATAAAAGCGAAACAATTCACCGTTTTTACTGCACATGAGAGGGAGAATAAACACTGCAATTTCCATCTCTAACAATGAAGAATTGAAATCTCAAGTCATATTTGGCTGAAAATTCACGATGTTCCATAAAAAGTTATCCCAAGAGCCCAGGCACATTTTGAATCATCAGCAGGTGTGCATGCCAACACTATGGACAGAGCCGCACCCTCCAAATGTCAAACTGGATCAGTGCACAAACTCAGTGAATGACTGAAGGCCCTCAAACATGGCAAACAAGAGTGTGTCTCCTGTGGCCATGATGAGAGTGTCGCATGATCTGTTCCTGAAGACATACTGCAAGTGGGTACATGTTGGCACTGGGGAATGAAACTGCTATTGAAAACAGTCCTACCTTCCAATTACAACTACATGGGCATTGGGTGGAGCTCCTTATTGACCAGGGCGCTACCATGAATGTGATGGGTGACGAAGAGCCTCTACAGATTCAGGGCAGAACACTGTTGTCTCAAGCTATGGTAATAACTACCCACGTGGCTTAGAGCAATCTCTGATTTCAAATTGCCAGTGCAGATTGCGCGACATATTCCGATCATGATCTATGCATCAGCATTTCAGTGAATGCCAGACTGGTGCGGCTGGGAGCAATACTAGCGCAACTAGAACCAGGAAATCATACACCAAAGAGAATCGTTTCTTACACAAGTAGCAGTTTTCTGGATTTGGAAAGAGCCTATGCTCGGGCCGAAAAAGAGAGCTTGGCAGTGGTCTGGGAATATGAACACCATTATCTTTTTTTTACGTCAAAAAATTCACCATTGCCACGGATCATGAGGTGCTCCTAGGAACCCAAAAGCAACGACACCTCCTAGGATAGAATGTTGGGATCACGGTTTACAGGATTAACACTTCAAAACTGGATGTAAACCAGGAAATCATCATAACCTGACTGACTTCTCTCATCACTGTAACAAATCCAAGCGGTTTGTCACCTCTCCCCAAAGGCGAGTGAACCCTTTTGGTGCTAGGGAGGAAAGCCTACTATGCTTAACACCCCCAAGGAGACAGGGTAAGCGGTATCCCTCTGGAATTGACTCTACCATAGGGGATAGGAAACGCACACAGAGGGACTTAAGTCACTATTCCCCACCCCCATACAGTAACATCTTAATGGGTTATGTAGTGGATAAGGTGTATAATAAACCTTGTCCCCTTTAATGGCTAGCTGGGCTTCTGACCCAACCACTACTCAGTCCTTGTGCAAAACAGGAGAAAGGCAAAAAAAGAACAGCCTCCTGGAGGCACATCTTCTGAGGAACCAATCAGGAGATGGTATCAGTGCAGCCTGTGAGTTTCAAATATGTCACAGCGCACACAGGAGGTGTGTCCGACAGGAGAGGGAGGACACCAGATGACGTCCTGTGCGGTGGTGTGCACTTGGCGAGTGCAGCAAGGCCTTATGGACGGGTAACCGGAATCAGCACTGCAACAGGAGCAAGAGCAGAGAGCCTTGGAGGCCAAGGAATGGCCCCAAGAAGGAACCGTCCACCAGTCCTCGCAAGGATAGACTGGCAAAGGAGAGAACCCTGCCGACTCTGACAGAGTCCAGTTGGCGCATCACGCAAGTGGGTCTGCAGATAGAGGAATGCTGGAGAGACTACAGAGCCATCCAGTGAAGAACTGCCCATCACAAGCAGGTAGGCGGACGCTTCAGCAGAACAGGAAGTGGGTGGCACGGCAAGACACAGGGACACACGCACCAAAGCGGGGAGAATACAGAGAAGCACCAAGATGGGGAAACAGTCAGACCAAGCCCCGGAGTGGGGAAAAATCCAAGAAACCCCAGACTGGGGAGAAAGACAGATGAGCCCCGCAGCGTGGAAAGATCTGAGTAACTCCAGAGTAGGGAGAAAGACTAAGAGAAGTCTCAGAATGGGGACAATTTCGAGAAGCTCCAGCGTGGGGAGGAAGAGACTGAAAGGAACCCGGTAGGGTGGTGGAGCAAAACAGAGGTGACTCTACCGAAAGGGAGAAAGACTGTGAGGAACTCAATTTTGCAAAAGAACCTGGGAGACCTGGCTGGACTCCAGGACGGCTTACTAGCAGTGCACAAATCATCTGTTTGGGGCTGTGAACATAGACAAGGACCAGAATTAATTCATTATTATGTGTTGTATTTGTTGTTCAAATTCTCCTATAGTATGAAGGTTTTTATAAACCAAAAGTACATTAAATTAATAAATAAAAACAAGGGCCTATGGTAAAGAGACACAGGGGTGGGGTCAGAGGCCAGCAGTCTCCCCTTTCACTGAGCAATGCCTGAAAATATGTCTTGGTTAGTAAATGGTTTTCTTGGGTAAGGCACTAGGTTAGAATAGGACTTAATTTAGGTTTAGCCATCTTGACACCCTGATGAAACTCCTTTTGGACTTTCTTTTGTATGTAGTAGGGCTTAGTATCACAGGTTTAGGGAAGGATCAGGTATTTTTGCTTTGAAGAGAGAATAACACTTGATACTAAACATGCCTTCTTGTCCATCTCCTAATTCTGACATACCACAAGTGGTGTCAGACATGGGATGCGCACAACCTGATACAGGGATGACCCACATATTAGTGAAAAGATTAGAACCTAGAGCCTGACTCCCTGAAATAGCTACACCTTATTCTATTGTTGTTGACCTCTTTAGCCTGTAAGAGATGAACATCTTCGCCGAAGAAAGGAGATTAATATCAACAGACTTTCCCTCACTCCACCATTAGGGACGTGTGTCTGTTTGGCAGCTAGTCTGGGTTGGTCTGGAAACATTCCCTGGATTTAGCATCCAGGGTCAGCAGACCCAGACTATAGGAGGGAAGTCAAGATATTGTTACACAATGCGGGGGGTCACAGCTACAAAATAAAACCTGCTGAATCCTACAACGAGCTCTGAGCCCTCAACTATATGTGGAAGGCCTCTCCACCACCTAGAGGGGTAACCTAGGTTTTTGGTCGGCTGATAAACCCTTAAATCCTTAAACCCTGTATCCCAAAAAGAACAGGCTGACACCATCAGTTTACCCGATCTGGCCTTTGCTCAGAGGAATAATCAGACCACTTTTTTTTTTTACAAAAAGAGGTCTCCTATATTGAAGATATGCAGGGGGGATGGGAACCGGAAGACCCAACTAGTTCTCCATAGGAGTCACTGGAAAATTGTAATTGAACTGGCCCATTCCCATTTAAGCACAAGACATGAAGCTATAGGGAAAGCTCGGGACCAAGTTCTTGGCAAATTTTATTGACTCAGCAGCTACGCCTATATCAAAGCCTATTTCGATTCTTGTGAAAGTTTTTGAAAGACATCAAACCCTGGGTACCCCAAGTCTCCTTGCAGCCCTCATGGTTACTGAACTCCCTTTGTCATGAATTTCACTGCACATTGTAGGACCGCTTGAACCATCCAAATTGGGGAATACGTACATTCAAGTAAATTTTATATTAGGCTACCCAATACCACAAGGCTTCTCCAATAAGAAGCAACACTAGGCAACAATTCTCAAACTTCTAATTCCCTTTTTATTGAGGGGGAGTTCCTAGGGAAATTTTCACCGAACAAGGCACAACTTTATGTCTCGCCTTATGCAGTAAGTGAAAGAACTGCTCAACATTAAAACCCTAGAGCCTCTGTGTACCATCAACAAATGGACGACCTGGTTGACTATTTTAATCAGCCCTTAAAACACATCCTTAGGAAATTGGTGGAAACTGGCGGAAGAAACTGGGATACGATGATACTGTGGGTCCTGTTCACTGTCAGAAAAACTCCTGCGTCATCACTAGGGTACCATCTCTTTGAGTTGCTATACAGTAGGGAACCCCAGAATGTGCTGGATGTGCTTCAAGAATTTTGGGAAGAGAGAGAAGATGCTCCATTGCCCGTATCATAGGCTGCCGCCAAACCTACGACCCACATGAAAGTGGTGAGAGAGATTGTCCAAAGTCCAGGAACATCAAAAGGAGCACTATGACTGCAAGGCGGTTGCTAAGTCCTTTACGGTTGGCTACTAGGTCTTAGTATTATTGCCCTCTTCTGAGTACAAGATGGTGTCAAGGTGGTATGGACCCTATAAGATTCCAGAACACAAAGGACTCCTTAATTATCTGGATTCCCAACTTGATCAAAGACTAAAAAAGAAAACTCTCACATCAACCTGCTAAAACCCAGAGAACCAACCCAATGGAGCAGAACATCGTAACTATGGTATTCCTGATAGTCTTAGTAGAAAACAGTAGGCTGACCTCAGGACCTTCTGGTAAAGTTTACCAAAGTCTTTTCAGAAGAAGTGGGGAAGAGTTAAACATTCTTCCATTCCATCAGAACACCTTCTGGGCAACTGGTCAAACTGAAGCCCTATTGGATGCACAAGATCCGAAGACAGATAATAGGTGAAGACATTGAAAAGATGCTGAAACATGGGCTAATAGAAAGGTCAGAAAGTCCCTGGTCTTCCCCTATTGTTTTAGTAGTGAAACCCGATAACGTATGTAGATTCTGTATATACACCTGGAGACTAAACTCTATCTCAGTTTTCAACAGTTATCCTATGACAAGGATTGAGGCGATGATAGAGCACCTAGGGAATGTCCTGTTATCAGCAGCCTGGACTTGACAAAAGGCTATTGGAAGATCCCCTTGAAACACGCTGATCAAGAAAAGACCGTTTTTAACACCTCTATCCCCCATGGCCTGCAACAGTTTCCCGTTCTCCCTTTTGGGTTGCATGGCGCTGCTGCTCCATTTCAGAGGTTAATGGATAGAGTGTTACAACCTTACTCGCCCCTCGCAGTGGCCTATTTAGATGATATAGTGCTACATAGCTCCAACTGGGAAGAAGATCTACATCACTTATATAAGGTCATTAGGACCTTAAAAAGAGGAGGACTCATGGATAAACAAACAAAATGCCATCTGGCCCAAAGTGCCGTAAAATACCTATGTTACTTTGTTGGCGATGGGTTAATACAGCCTCGAAGTGAAAAAGTAAAAGCAGTGGCCCAAACACCATCCCCAAAATCCAAATGGGAACTGAGAGCTTTCCTAGTGCTAGTCATCCAGTACTGGTGGTTTATCCCAAACCTTTCCACCCTTGTTGCCAGTCTGACAGACAGACTTAAGAAATCAAAACCAAACAAACTTGTCTGGATGCAGAAATGCCAGAATAGCCTGGACATCCTAAAGAAGGTCCTTTGCAATTTACCTGTCCTTAAAATGCTAGACTTCAAAAAGGAGTATATACTCCAGACAGATGCATCCAAGAAAGACTTAGGTGCTGTCATGTCTCAGTTGCATGAAGACCAAGAACACATGGTTTTGTATAGCAGTCGGAAGATTATTTTCGAGGAACAAAATTATGCATGTGTGGAATTGGATGTCCGGCTTATCATATGGCCCATCACCAATTTAAGGTATCACCTAACTGGCAGAAAATTCAGGCTCATCACAGATCACTCTCCTTTAACCAGGATGTATCTACATAAAGACAATAAACGCCAGGATAATGAGGTGGTTTTTAGACGTTCAGCCTTTCTGTTTCACCATTGCACATATGAAGGGCAAAGATCTATACTCAGTCGTTACCGTCGTGCTGGCTAGATAAGGCCCTGGATCAAACAGTGGGGTATGTGATGAATCCAAGGAATTCATCACCTCTCCCAAGGTAGCCACCCCCTTTGGGAGTATGTAGATGAGCCCACTACGGGTGAACTCTATGTTTGGGACTGTGAACATACTCAAGGTCCTACGGTAAAGCGACACAGGAGTGGGGGTGGGGGTCTTCTAAAGCATTCTTCCCTTTAATGGGGCAATGCCCCAAATTATGTCTTGGTTATTATATGTCGTTCTTCTGAGTAGTAGGGTGATAAACTAGGTCAGAATACGGTTCTGGATGGAGGAGTTCATTTATGTTTAGCCATCTTGACACCCCGACAAGCACCCCTTTTGGACTTTCTTTTGTATAGAATAGGGTTTAGTATCAGAGAAAGATTAGACCTTTTACGTTTGAAGAGAAAATAGAATGTTACACTAATCATGCCTCCTTGTACGTCTCCTAATTCTGACACCACACCCTTACACCTAATTCCAGTGGCACATCATTAGCCAAGGAGTATGTCATTAACATTGTGCAAAATGCCAAACCTCTTGGGATTCCTATAAGTGACCTAGTTAATTTGTCTCATACTGATCATGCAGTGTAGTTTGTCAGGGACCTAACCAACTAACAATAGTTGAATATATTCTAACTGTGGTGGGTAATAATAGAGATGAGGTGAAAACATTTAAATTGATGCCAAGTGAACTTTCCATGTCTAATGACAGTATTCTCCTATGGGAAAGCAGAGTACTGATAACGACTGCATAAACAGTCACAGAAGATTTGGCTCCACCAAACATATTAATGAAAGAAAATATGTGCTTTCCCAGCCTTGACAAAATGGTAGAAGACACATTGTAGAACTGTCAGGTTCAATAAAGTGCCACCTGAACATTTGCAGATATCTCCACTTCCATTTGGGATGAAGTGGCAGTTGACTACTTTGGCCCACTGTGCAGCGGCCAATACTAGGGAAGGGCAAAATTACTGTCACTGAAGCAAAATGTGTGAAATTCGTCTCCAATTCTGCTTTGTGGAAGGAGTGGATTAATCCTTATTTCACCACTTTTGGGTGGTTTTGCTTTGGGTGTGGTGGTGGGTCGGCAGAAGGAGTCAGTCACGTTAAGGACATTTTAGTGTTTTTAATGAAATTATATTGATAAAGCCTAACTTTCCCTATCACTAAAGGGGTCACCCTACCTATCTAAAAGAACTTTAGGGTGCTCGTCAGTCGTCAGGAACTTCCAAAGTAAAAATGTCCTCTGTCCAAACCTAACTCTACCTGACCCCACCACTACAGTTAGGGAAGATAAATGTTGCCCAAGAAAATTATTAAGGTAAACCCAAATGGGCTACAACATAAAAAAAAAACCTTTAATGCAACAGCAATTTATCAGGAGGGAATCACACCTAGATTCAAATTTGCCCAAATGTGATATTTACACTGTTAAAATGGCTGGCCATATTTTATGGAAGCTGCCCTTCTGTGGAGAAGCGGGCTCTCAGCCCGCCTCCCCCTGCAGCTGATTAGCCTGCCCTTGATGTTCTAACATGGACCCATGGTAGCCGGAAGGCGATGCCTGCACCCTGAAAAGGCCGACTGACAAGGCCTCCTACACACCCTGGCTGGCCCTGTCAGGTCTTGGCAGACCGCCAGACTGCCACGATTGACTACTGGTACGTGTCTCCAAGTATCCCCGATCAATATCTATTTTCGCTTGTGCCCAGACCTTCCGCTCCACAGAGACATTCACCCTTCACCTTTTTTGCCCCCTGCCTTATTTGATTCCTCTCCATTCACCAACCCCTACCCCTCACTTAATCAGGTACCTCCAGGAATGCATACAGGCCTGCCTCCCTCTGCCCGCTGTACCTCTTAACCTTGCCAAGGACCCTCAAGACTCCATCGCATATCAGTGCCTATGTCCCACCCAGCAGGCCCCTCTCCTCTACCGCCACCGCTCTCCACACGTGACACACGCCTATAAACCACCAGTTCTGCCCATAATGTTGCTCATTGATACTTCACGACATGGGCTACACCTTGCAAGGCTCTGCTGCTTATCAGCGTGCACGTCCCACCTACTGTGCCCATCCCCTCTACTGCCGCTGTTATCCACGTACAATAAACTACTACAAGCCCGAAGCTGTGCCCATAATGCTGATCGGAAACATTCCATAACCCGATCTGCCGCCACATCAAACACCTGGCGCTCCCCGCAGGCATGTGCCTCACACTCTGCAGCTGCCCCAAGTCATTGAGACTCACCACAGTCTTCAATCAGCACCCGTATCCACACGACACAATGCGCCCCACACTGACACTGTCAGACACCTTAGATGTTGCCCAGTGCACCGCTCTGTCAGCAGCAGATCCGAGTCAGAAAGACTTACCTAAGCCTCTATCTTCCATCACCCAAAAGACCTCCGTGTGTACGATCACACCACAGCCTCTCACTGCTGCCTCACTTGTTACCGGCCTCCTCCCGCCTCACAGCTGTACCTGATGCATGTCACTGAGTCTTCAGGCCCTTCTAACATCTACCTCTTCATTGTTAACAATCGTCTCTAAGCCCTACCCTCTACCATCTGACAGGGGATCCCTTGATCCTATGGTTGCCCTTTGACCACCCCACAGCCACCCACCTGCACACTGCCCTACCTACCTACTCTGGACCCCACTCCAGCAGCAACCAACTCTAAGGACAGCCCTACACTGCCAGTCTTTAAGACTAGCAGTACCCTTGATGCCTTATCACATCACATCCTGCCTCACACCTACAACCAGACCATCCCACCCACCTCAGTACCAGGCCAAAGCCATGATACCAGCTACAATACATCCAATAGCCCTCCCCCCCCCGCCCTCCACACCCACCCAGGATGGGGCTAACCAAATCAAAGGTGCACTCATAAATGCTAGATCAGTGACAGCCCACACGCTCGATACAGGTGATCTGATCACTTCCCACAATCTAGACATCTTGGCCTTAACTGAAACGTGGCTGCATACCACATCAGGGCCCATCCTCTCCCTGGCATTTCCTAGCAACTACACTATCCTGTGCAAAGAAAGAGTGGACACCAGAGGAGGAGGAGTGGCCATTATAGCCAGAATCTCATTAAACATTAGAGAAGCTAATGCAATGTCCACTTAATCAGTGAACTTTTGACAATAAAATTGTCCCTATCTCACACTAACTCCGTAACAATTCACCTAATATATTGACCCCCAGGACCACTACTGTCCTTTGTAGATGACATCACTCATATTCTTTCAGCCAATACTAAGCCCTCTACAAAAATAGTCCTTATGTGTGATGTCAACTTAGGCTATAATGATAACGCTGACCCTAATACCCTAATGCCCTAGCCTTGGCCAAAGCCCTAGAGGCCCTAGGCTTTACACAATGCATTCTGCACACCAGACATAAGCTATTACCCGAATTGACCGATCACAATTGACCTTTTGACACAATTGACCGAATTACACTGGTCCTAATTGACCTTCTATATAATTGACCATTTGGTTATTATTATATATATAGTGGGTTGGTTTGGATTTATAATAATATAAGGGGATTGGGTGGGGGTTGTGGGGGAGTTTGGATTGGGTGGTGGGTTGCGGGGGAGTTTGGATTGGGTGGGGTATTGTGGGGGGGTTTCCCCGCATATATATCCTACTTGACCTTTTAAATTCGGTCAATTGTGCAGAAGGTCAATTATGATTCGGTCAATTGTAATACAACCAATTCGTATACAACCACACATAACAAAGGTCGAATCTTTGATTGGCCAGCGGAACAGAACTGCAACATCACAATCACAACTAATACACAGTGCCCGTGGTCCAACCACAAGATCATCAGCTTCAGCATACCTACTGTGACACCCTCTCACTCTAGCCCGGCAGAACTCCCAGCCCCACTAACAAAACATTCCAGGAACATCACACCAGCACGCATCTTGCCCTTACTAACTGCCATCACCGGCACTCAAATCACACCTACTGACCCATCTACTATAGTAGATCTCTGAAATCTCTCCCTAACTCAAGCCATCAACACTGTGAACATGTGGATGTGGAGGCAGGACGGCCTCTAAGTTTGACCCAGGCCGTGTCGCAATCAAAGGCCGGCCACGAATCAAAGTGGGAGACACCAGCAGAGGGAGGTTTCTGGCCGGCAGACAAAGCGGAGCTCACCCGAGGAGCCGCGGCCAGTAAACCGAAGTTTCAGCTCCAACGCAGATGGGAGGGGGTTGTGGAAGCGGGTGGAAGCTCAGAAATGGGAACTCGGAACCACGAGGAAAGTGAATGGCGTCTCTGGTGTCCGTTCATTAACAATGATGAACAAATAGCAACGGATGCCGAGTGAGACAAACGTGACACGGACTTGACAATAGCCGCTCCCCGCTCCTGCATACAAACAAGAAACTCACCTGTTAGTCGGTTCGGCAGCAGCCCATGGAAGGGGAAAGCCACCGGAACGGTGGATGAGATATCTTGGCAACCTTCGTACAGAGAGGAAGGGGGCAGGGTTTACGGGGGTATTTATAGACTTAACAACCAAGTCCCTTCTGATTGGTCAAAACCCATCTGTCCCCTATTTAAGAAAGAAACTGACAACGGACTGTGTGTGTTTCATCTGATTTCTTTCAGAACACCCGAGCTAAGGGAGAGAGCGCCACACCGGAGACGCTCTGGGCTTATGAGGATTAACCTAAGGAGACAACAGGTTCATCCCTACAAAGGAAGGAGCAAAAGATTGAATTGAAGTTCTTTATCTTTTAATTTACATACTTTTCCTTGCACACCTGAATAAAAGGCTGTTTTATTTTCCAACTCACTGCCTTCCTGCCTCATCCTTACAAATTTGGTGGCAGCAGTGGGATAAGGAAGCACGCAATGGAGGCCATAATAAAAACCCTGGCTGAAGGACAACAGCAACTTCAACAAGCAATCCAGGTGCAATCTCACCAGGCCCAGACTGATCGCCAAACCCTGCAGCAGGCCTTACAATTGCAAGCCACCGGTCAAGACGCTTTGAAGAAGGTGACTGAGTCTGTGGTAGCTAGAGGGAACCCTATGGCTCCAACGGCAGTCCTACAGAAATTCCAACCCGGTGAGGATCCGTGCTATTTTTTTACCAATTTTGAAAGGGTAGCCCCGAAACGCCCAGTGGCCAGTGGAGAAATGGGGCCACTTCATAGCCCCTTTATTAACTGGAGCCATGCAGGGGGCTTATCAGGTGGCTAACCCAGCTGGAGATATCTTGTATGCTGATATAAAAAGGACAATACTAGAACGAGTGGCAATGGACGAGGAAGCCTACAGAATCAGACTCAGGGAGACCAAGTTAAAGCCCGGGGAAACACTCCAGCAGTTGTACTATCGCATCCAGGATATAACGGACAAGTGGTTAAAACCAGCTAATAGTAGTGTTCAAGATGTGGGGGATAAAATAAAACTGGAGCAGTTTACTGAGGCTCTTCCCCCACCTATGCAACGGTGGGTAAGACAACACCATCGACCCACGTTGGCAGAGGCCATTGACATCGCTTCTGCCTTCCAGAAGGCAGCATCTGTCCGTGGAATTACCACCAAGTCACCAAGAACAACTACCATGAAGGGACCTGGAACAGGAGAACCAAGACCCCCACGGATGGAACCAAAGACTGTAACCTGGCCCAGCATAAACAGACAGCTGCAGTGTTTCGATTGTGGGAGCTGGGGACATATCGCAAGGTTTTGCCCCAAGAAATCTAAACCGGCTGAACCAATGGAAATTGGGTTCATTCAAGGAAAAGAATTTAAGCGAAGTCGAGACCCGTACTTCCTAGACGTGAGCGTGAACAGGATATCTAGACAAGCCCTACTTGATAGCAGAAGTGAACAGGCGGCAGTCCGACCGGAAGTAAGTTGGACTGGGGGTGGGGCGATGTCTCCAATACCTATCAAATGTGTTCATGGTGATACTAAGTCATACCCTTCAAAGGAAGTTACCATAGAGGTAAAAGGGGTTGAATCTAAGATGAAGGTCGCCATCATGCCTCATTTACCAACCCCAGTGTTATTAGGGACAGATCTGCCATCATTTCAAGATTGTGTAAAAGATGCTGAATGGCTACAAACCGCCCCATTCTCCCAAATAGACTTAGGGGGTACACCCCAAAAACATCACAAGAAAAGTAGGAATGAAGTCAGAAGAGGGAAAAGGGAGTGGGCTGAAGGGAACAAATTTACAGGGTTGATAGACTGGTTACCAGAGGCCAAACACCCTACCTATCGCAGTGAACTAAGGACGGACCCTACCCTGAAAACTGCATGGGAACAGTCCATTTTACCTCCAGAGAAAGGATGAACCTATCCATGGTTCAAATCATCAAGGGGTCTTCTGTATTGAGTGACTAAAGGTCAATCAAGGGAAGAGGTAGAACAATTGTTAGTACCCCTAAGTTTCAGAACGACCGTGATACAACTAGCACACGACAACACCACTGGTGGTCATCTGGCCAGGGAAAAAACTCAAGATAATGTGCTAAAAAGGTTTCATTGGCCAGGTGTGTATCGAGATGTGGGTCGATATGGTGAAGAGTGTGTGGTATGTGTCATGCTGAGAACCTGGTGTCTGCAGAAGCTGCTGAACCCCCGACAATCCACCCAAAATGTGGCACTCTGAGCTGACATAAATATAACTGCTCAGTTTACCTCACTTTCAGGGGAAAGGGGGAAGGGACAAAGAAATAAACACCAGGCTGGAAGCTATCAACTCGCTGGTTCTTCACCTGTAGTTAAAACAAAAACATGCAATATACCTCATTACTCATGGGTTACTATACTAACCTTAAACTCTAAATCCTTTACCAAAATAGTTTAAAAACCATACCTGGTACTTCTCTTCAGAATGCCCAGAGAAGTGATAAGCAGACAAGACCTCCTTACTTGTGGACCAGAATCTTATAGATCATTCAGCCTTCTCAGTAGGTCCATGAATGTAATTTAACTTTGTAGTTAGTCTGCTCAACCCTAAGATTCTTGAACAAGGTCTTCAAATAAGTTTTAGGAAGTTCTTTTAAGTTCTTGTATTTGTTTTTAATATTTCCTTTGTAGAGTGTCTTTTTCTCAGGAACGAATTTAACTTGCGATGGAATCTTCACGTGGAAAGCCGCAACACGCGCTAAATTCCAAAACCGCGGGAAAAAAAATCACACGCGCTTTTCTCCAAATCGCGGGAAATACGCACACGCGCTAAATATCCAATTTGCGGGAAAAATGCACTTGCGCTAAAGTCAAAGACGCGATAAAAAATTACACGCGCTTTCCTCCAAGTCGCGGGAAATACGCACACGCGCTGACAATTCAATTCGCGGGTAAAACGCACTCGCGCTAAAGTCCAAGACGCGATAAAAATTACACGCGCTTTCCTCCAAGTCGCGGGAAATACGCACACGCGCTGACAATTCAATTCGCGGGTAAAACGCACTTGCGCTAAAGTCCAAGACGCGATAAAAATTACACGCGCTTTCCTCCAAGTCGCGGGAAATACGCACACGCGCTGACAATTCAATTCGCAGGTAAAACGCACTCGCGCTAAAGTCCAAGACGCGATAAAAATTACACGCGCTAAAGTCCAACTCACGAATAAATACGCACACGCGCAAATAACCAAATCGCGAGAAAAAACACACGCGCTTATTTTATCACGCAGAAAAACCCTTGCGTAAACGAACAGTAAACGTGAGTCCAAAGTTCACGCTCGCGCTTCACCCTCACGCGCAGAGACACACGCGCGGGCTCAAAGTAACGGGAAAAAACTCACACGCTAGTTTGAACTGACACGTAGCGATAAAAACAAACGTACGCGCTTCAATCTTTTTAGATACAGATTTGCGATTTCAATCCCTTAGATAAATATAACCTTTTTACAAAGTTCAACAAAACTGGAAGGTCACTTATCTTGTGAATAAGACTTGAAAACTTCTTTTCTCAGAAAAAAATGAAGTTTCTGACTCCTGTCCTGTGTCTCCACCAAACTCCAAACACAACTCCTGTTATACTTTCAGATCTTCCGCTCAACTGCTAGAAACTTGTCACCCTTGACAAAGTTAAGCAGGAGCAACAAGGCACACGACCTCTCAGCTGGGCAAGGACGATGAAAGGCAGTTTAGAATGTTCATTGTCCTTCCTATAAATAATACCCAGCCAATCAGAATTTATACTGAGAACCTCCATCTTGGCTTGGGGCAATTTCCTTAGACTGCAATGAAGGTTAAGGGCAAAATTGGCTGTTTAAAAATATAACCCATAATAACTTCCTAAAACCTTTCTATACTAAATATGTGTCTCCCCTGACCCAATGTAAATGAGTATATGATACTGTATGTAAAGAATATTTCACTCCAACCTGACAGTACCTGACAGTACCCCCACTCCTAACGCCCAGTCCCTGGGCCACTCTTCAATGGAAATTTTTTATGGAATCTTTCAACCAAACGAGGAGCATGCACATCACTTGCTTTCTCCCAAGTGCGCTCTTCAGGACCATAGCCCTCCCAATCAATGAGATACTGTAGCTTTCCTCTTACTCTTCTAGAGTACAGAATTCTCTTAACCAGAAAGTCTTCGGAAGCATCTTCCTCAATCACAACTGCCGAAGGAGTAGGTGTTAATCTAGTTCCTTTAACCACAGGTTTTAATAAACTAACATGGAAAGTTGGATGAGTTTTCATATGACTGGGTAATTTAAGACAAACAGCCACTGGATTAATCACCTTTTCAACAACAAACGGTCCTACGAAACGAGGACAAAACTTATTCCTTCCTTTAATTCTCAAAAACTTGGTTGATAACCACACCAAATCTCCCTCACTATATTGAGGACTAATCTTTCTTTTACGGTCAGCAAACCCTTTGTATTTTTGTTTACTCTCCACCAACACCCCTTTTGCCTTTTCCAAATTTCTTTTCATAACTTCTAGTCTCCTTTCGACTTCTGGGTTTCCTGAATCATTATTAATCTCAATACTAAGAAAACGAGGATGAAAACCTCGTCCCAAATAAAACGGAGACATAGAGGTGGCATCCTTACTACAGTTGTTATATGCAAATGCTGCAACCCACAACAAATCTACCCACTCTTCACCTGTCTGCAGATAACACCTCAAATATTTTTCCAACTCCTGATTTATCCTTTCTACCTGCCCATTGGTTTCTGGATGGTAACCTGAAGATAAACATACCTCCACTCCCAATCTCTTACAAAAAGCTCTCCAAAACTTAGAAATAAATTGAGAACCTCTATCTGAGATGACCTGACTGGGAATTCCATGTAATCTTACCACTTCTTGCAAGAAACTGTGAGCTAAACTATCAGCGGTAACATCTCCCTTCATTGGAATGAAATGTGCTTCTTTAGTGAGTAAATCAACTGCAACCAATACCGAAGTACACCCTTTGTCTTGTGGAAGATCCGTGATGAAATCTAAAGACACTGAGTACCAAGGCCGCGGTGGAACTGGTAACAGCTCCAATAACCCAGAAGGCTTTCCGATGAGATTCTTAGATCTAGCACAAATTTCACAGGTCTTAACAAAATTAAGGGTATCTAGTCGAATTTGTTCCCACCAAAAATTTCTTCTGATCAACTCAAGAGTCTTCCGATACCCTGGATGTCCTGCCAGGAGTGATTCGTGACACTCCTTCAACATTTTTTCTCTAAGTTCAATTGATGGTAAATAGAGTCTGTCATCTAAATAAGGTAAACCATCTTTAATTTTGCAAGCTGGATCCAAACGAACCCAATCTTCAACTTGTGTCTCAGAAATGGATTCCCGTACTTTCTTGAAGATTTCGTTCTCCTTTTCAACCCCAGCAAGAACAAAACGTTCTGGAGCGATCAATGGAAGAGGCTCACAGACCGACTTAACATCACTTTCTGGAAACTGCCGTGACAGAGCATCTGCCTTTTTATTTTGATTACCTGGCTTAAAAGTTACTATAAAGTCATAATCCGCAAAAAATAATGACCACCTAAGTTGTCGAGGTGTCAGAGTTTTTGCTGTCTTCAAAAAAAGTAAATTTCGGTGGTCAGTTAATACAGTCACAGTGTGACGTGCTCCTTTTAGAAAATGTCGCCATTCTTCAAATGCTGCTTTGATAGCAAGAAGCTCTCGGTCTGAAATGGTGTAATTTTCCTCCGCAGGTAAAAATCTCTTAGAAAAGTAGGCCACTGGATGCAATTGTCCTGTAACATTATGCCTCTGAGACAACACTGCTCCCATTGCCACATTGGAAGCATCAGCCTCTACAAAAAATGGTTTGGAAGTATCAGGGTGAATCAAGATAGGAGAGGTAATGAATTTCTCCTTCAAAATTTGAAAAGCCTCATCAGCCTTAGCTTCCCAAACAAATGGAACTCCTTTTCGTAAAAGTCGAGTAATTGGAGCTACTAAACTGGAGAAGCCTTCAATGAATCTTCGGTAAAAATTGGCAAATCCCAAAAAGCTCTGGATCTCCTTCACCTTAGTTGGAGTAGGCCAATCACGAACCGCTTCCACCTTTTTTGGATTCATTTCCAGGCCACAAGGAGTGATCACAAATCCTAAAAATTCTACCGAATCCGTATGGAACTGACTCTTCTCCAATGTAGCGTAAAGATTATTCTCTCTCAATTTCCTTAAGACCTGTCGAACGTGAATTTTGTGTTTCTCCAAATTCTGGGAAAAAATCAAAATGTCGTCAATATAGACGATAACAAAAACATCAAGAAATTCCCGAAGAACCTCATCGATAAAAAATTGAAAAGCCACTGGGGCATTGCAAAGACCGAAAGGCATCACTTGGTACTCGTACAGGCCAAATCTGGTTTTAAATGCCGTCTTCCACTCATCCCCCTCTTGGACCCTTACAAGATGATAAGCTCCACGTAAATCCAACTTAGAAAATATGGTTGCACCTTGGATTTGGTTTAACATTTCTGAAATGAGAGGGAGAGGATACCGATTTTTTACTGTCATTCTATTTACTGCCCTGTAATCTATACAAGTTCTGAGAGAACCATCAGCTTTAGGCACAAAGAACAATGGTGAGGCTGCCGGCGATTGAGAGTGCCGAATAAATCCTTTAGCCAAATTTTCCTTTAAATATTCTTTCAAATAATCATTCTCTTTTTCAGTCAAGGCATAAACCCTACTGCTTGGTAAAATAGCTCCAGGCTCCAACTCTATCTTGCAGTGAAAAAGGTCTATGAGGAGGCAACTCTCCAGCTTCCTTTTCATCAAAAACATCCCAAAAATCCTGATAACAAGTTGGAAGTTCACCCACAACTGCTCCAATGTCAAAACCTATTGCCCCTCTTTCTGCAAGCGAGAATGAAACAGAATTCACAACTTTTTCTTTCTCTTCAAAAGATTCTCCTGAAAGACAATGTTCCTGACAAAAGGTTGATTCTAAGGATACAAGTCTTGCACTCCAATCAATTCTGGGATTATGAAGTGTAAGCCAGGGCATCCCCAAAATAATTTTCAAGATTGGCGCGTCAATTAACTCAAAAGAGATATTTTCTTTATGACCTCCAGTCATCTCCATCTCAAGTAACTCTGTATTATGAGTGATTGGACCTGAAGAA
This sequence comes from Ambystoma mexicanum, assembly GCF_040938575.1. Lineage (NCBI taxonomy): Eukaryota > Metazoa > Chordata > Amphibia > Caudata > Ambystomatidae > Ambystoma > Ambystoma mexicanum. The sequence goes on from NC_090929.1 coordinate 412,410,362, forward strand.
AGAGATGTCCCATCAACTGCTCTGACCTGCTCCATTTCTTTCTTAGCAACTATAGGAACACCTAGAGTTTTTGCCATTCCTCTATCCATAAAATTACCCGTAGCTCCTGAATCAATAATAATTGGCCCAGAACCTAAAAATACCTTTTCGAACATCAAGGATACGTTCACAGTTATGTGAGGAACCGCTGTCTGTATTGTGTTAGCCACTTGTTGTACTCTGCCTGAAGATTTGGAGATCTTCTTGGGGGTAAACGGACAGGTTTCAAGAAAATGACCACTCCTACCACAGTATAAGCACAAATTATTCTCTCTTCTTCTTGCCTTCTCTTCCTTGGACAACGGACCTCTCACCCGGCTCTGCTGGTCAATTATCTTTGACTTCACTTCTCTGTTCACCACCTCAACTTTAGACCTCTCCATTCTTCCCGGAAACCTAACCTCTCCCTGAGTACGTCTACGCTCAGAACGTCTTTCTGTTAAACGAAAATCCAACTGTACCACCAAATCAATTAAGGCATCTAAAGTATTTGGTCGCTCCAAAACTCCAGCCAGAGCATCTTTTAACTCATCCTTTAAGCCCCTATAAAAAAAGGAAGCCCTCTTCTCCTCTGGCCATTTACTTTCTAAAATTAAAGTTCTAAATTGAGTGATATAAGAAATCAACTCCTTTCCTCCCTGGCGCAGTTCCAGTAATTCTCCATCAACCTCTAAAGATAACTGTCTCTTATCAAACATTTTCTTAAATTCTGTCTGGAAAAGGGAATAATTATTCAAAGCCAAATTCTTTTGACTAACCAAAAGACTTCCCCACGCAGAAGCTTCTCCAGATAAATATGATAAGATGAATGTTACCTTTGAAGCATCTGTGGAAAACAACTCTGGACGACTTACAAAATGCAATTCACACTGAGTCTGAAAAATTTGAAACTTTCTAGAATCTCCTAAGAAACGTTCTGGAGCTGCCAAAGGAACAGGCATAACTAAAGTTCCTAAACCTCTCTCTGCCCCCCTGGGAAGCCTAGGTTCTTGTTCTTCTCCTACTCTCACCAACTCGGGTGGGTTTCCTGCACCTTCCGAAACTTCACCTTCTCTTTCTTGTATTTGGGTTACCTTTAAATTTAACTCATCCATTCTTTGACAAAGACTTGAATACTCCTGATGAGCCACCCGTAACTCTTCTCTCATTTCCCTAACCATTACTCCCAATGCCTCCATGGTTGTCTCGTCGGGGTTCCTAACAGCTTGGGCAGACACTTTTTTTTTTATTGGCCTTTCATACTGTCATGCTGAGAACCTGGTGTCTGCAGAAGCTGCTGAACCCCCGACAATCCACCCAAAATGTGGCACTCTGAGCTGACATAAATATAACTGCTCAGTTTACCTCACTTTCAGGGGAAAGGGGGAAGGGACAAAGAAATAAACACCAGGCTGGAAGCTATCAACTCGCTGGTTCTTCACCTGTAGTTAAAACATAAACATACAATATACCTCATTACTCATGGGTTACTATACTAACCTTAAACTCTAAATCCTTTACCAAAATAGTTTAAAAACCATACCTGGTACTTCTCTTCAGAATGCCCAGAGAAGTGATAAGCAGACAAGACTTCCTTACTTGTGTACCAGAATCTTATAGATCATTTAGCCTTCTCAGTAGGTCCATGAATGTAATTTAACTTTGTAGTTAGTCTGCTCAACCCTAAGATTCTTGAACAAGGTCTTCAAATAAGTTTTAGGAAGTTCTTTTAAGTTTTTTTATTTGTTTTTAATATTTCCTTTGTAGAGTGTCTTTTTCTCAGGAACGAATTTAACTTGCGATGGAATCTTCATGTGGAAAGCCAGCACACGCGCTAAATTCTAAAACCGCGGGAAAAAAAATCACACGCGCTTTTCTCCAAATCGCGGGAAATACGCACACGCGCTAACAATCCAATTCGCGGGAAAAATGCACTCGCGCTAAAGTCCAAGACGCGATAAAAATTACACACGCTTTCCTCCAAGTCGCGGGAAATACGCACACGCGCTGACAATTCAATTCGCGGGTAAAACGCACTCGCGCTAAAGTCCAAGACGCGATAAAAATTACACACGCTTTCCTCCAAGTCGCGGGAAATACACACACGCGCTGACAATTCAATTCGCGGGTAAAACGCACTCGCGCTAAAGTCCAAGACGCGATAAAAATTACACGCGCTAAAGTCCAACTCACGAATAAATACGCACACGTGCAAATAACCAAATCGAGAGAAAAAACACACGCGCTTATTTTATCACGCAGAAAAACCCTTGCGTAAACGAACAGTAAACGCGAGTCCAAAGTTCACGCTCGCGCTTCACTCTCACGCGCAGAGACACACGCGCGAGCTCAAAGTAACAGGAAAAAACTCACGCGCTAGTTTGAATTGACACGTAGCGATAAAAACAAACGTACGCGCTTCAATCTTTTTAGATACAGATTTGCGATTTCAATCCCTTAGATAAATATAACCTTTTTACAAAGTTCAACAAAATTGGAAGGTCACTTATCTTGTGAATAAGAATTGAAAACTTCTTTTCTCAGAAAAAATGGAAGTTTCTGACTCCTGTCCTGTGTCTCCACCAAACTCCAAACACGACTCCTGTTATACTTTCAGATCTTCCGCTCAACTGCTAGAAACTTGTCACCCTTGACAAAGTTAAGCAGGAGCAACAAGGCACACGACCTCTCAGCTGGGCAAGGACGATGAAAGGCAGTTTAGAATGTTCATTGTCCTCCCTATAAACAATCCCCAGCCAATCAGAATTTAGACTGAGAACCTCCATCTTGGCTTGGGGCAATTTCCTTAGACTGCAATGAAGGTTAAGGGCAAAATTGGCTGTTTAAAAATATAACCCATAATAACTTCCTAAAACCTTTCTATACTAAATATGTGTCTCCCCTGACCCAATGTAAATGAGTATATGATACTGTATGTGAAGAATATGTCACTCCAACCTGACAGTACCTGACAGTATGTCAGAAGACAAATCCCTGTATACCACCTAAGGCTCCATTACAACCAATGCCTCAATAAAAGAACCTTTTTTCAGAATTGGGATGGATATAGTGGGACCACTGGAACCTAACAGTCACGGTCATCAGTACATCCTGGTCATTGTGGACTATGCCACAAGATATCCTGAATCCTTCCCCATGAGGGGTATCAGTGCTACTAGTGTATGCAACCTCTTGGTACCTTTCTTTGCCTGGGTAGGTTTACCCGCAGAAATAATTACTGACCAGGGAAGGAATTTTGTCACCGGGGTCATGCAGAAAGTATGCCAACAACTGAAAATAAGGCAACTTCGAACATCGGTTTATCATCCGCAAACAGACAGCCTTGTAGAAAGGTATAATAAGACCATTAAGCAGATGTTAAAAAAAATCACTGAACCATCAGGAGCAAACTGGGACAGAGTATTAGCATGGGTCCTTATGGTGCTAAGAGACACCCCTCAGTCGTCCACGGGGTTCTCCCCATTCGAGCTGTTATTTGGACACAAACCTAGAACAGTCCTGGACATCGCAAAAAGTGAATGGGAAGACCAGGAAGAGGAAACCCAACTCACTGTTTATGTTATGAAATGACGAGAAAATCTAACAGAATTGAGAGAATTGGCACAAGAGAACCTAGGCAGAGCCCAGGTAACCCAAGAGAAATATTAAAACCGTAACTCCCGGGTACGATCCTTCAAAAAAGGGGATTAGGTACTGGTGTTGTTGCCTACCTCCTACAACAAGATTTTAGCCCAACGGAGAGGCCCATACACGGTATTGGCTAATTTAGGGCCATTCAACTACTTCATAGAACAACCAGACAGAAAAGAAAAGACTAAGAACTATCATATAAATCTATTAAAGGAGTGGAAAGAACCTATTGTTAAAACTGTGGGAGTCCAGGCCATGGACATATCCACTATCAAAGAAGAGGCAGAGCCAACTGCACTTCAGTCAGTCCAATGGGGGTCTGAGTTAACAGATGAGAAGAAGAAAGAACTGTTAGAGTTCCTTACCCCTTTGAGGAACGTATTTTCCTTCTTACCTGGCAGAACCAACCTGATAGAACATCACATAGAGACTCTTCCGAATCAATTTGTTAGAATAAGGCCATACAGGTTGCCCGAAAGCAAAAGGGCTGCTGTTCAGCAGGAAGTAGAAGAAATGTTGAAACTGGGAGTCATCGAACATTCTAGAAGCCATTGGTCATTACCAATCGTACTAGTACCAAAAACGGATGTTTCCACACGGTTTTGTATGGATTATAGGAAATTAAATGGCATTTCAACTTACCAAGCCTACCCTATGCCTCGCATTTGTTTATTTCTTTATTTATTTATTACATTTGTATAGCGCGCAGGCAGCCCAGAGGCATTGTGGCACTGTTACTTGTAAGGGAACTTAGTTACAGGTACGGGTACATGTTGTGCCTTGGGTTACAGTGAGGCCGGTCCCTGAGTTAAGCAATAGGGAGAATAATCCAGCAATGTACATCAAACACCATAGAACATCATACATGTTAGTCTTTAAAGTTTGAGCATGTGAGGCTGGTTAGGTGAACAGGGTAGTTTTCATGGCTTTGCGGAAAGCAGTCAGTGAGGGTTCAGCTCGCAGTGAGGTGGGAAGTGTGTTCCAGTGTAGAGCAGCAAGGTAAGGGAAGCTGGCGCCACCTGCTCTAACTCTTTTTACCCTAAGTACTGAGAGCATGTTGGCATAGGGTGTCCTGGTGGGTCTTGTGGACGCGTCCGGGTGGATTCTTTGGGATAGGTACGCTGGAGCTGAGAGATGGACACATTTGTGGGTGATGCTTAGCGCTTTGAATATAATCCTTTCCTTTATGGGGAGCCAATGGGACGCTTTCCTGGCAGCAGAGATGTGCTCTCTCTTGGCAATGCCTTGTGCAGCACGCAGGGCGCTATTCTGAATTACTTGCAGCTTCTCGAGGTTTTTGTTGGAGGTCCCTAGGAAAAGAACATTACAGTAGTCTAGCCGGGAGCCAGTTATGGCTCTGGCTATGTTGGTGCAAGTGTCTTTGGACAGAAAAGGCCTGATTGCGTTGAGGAGTTTTGCATGGTAGGCCGCAGAGGAGGCGATCGCGTTTACTTGTCTGGTCATAGATAGGTTAGGGCCTAGGTAGACGCCTAGTGTTTTTACCGTGTCAAGTACTGGGATTCTGATTGAGTCAATGGTAAAGTAGCTGAACTGGGAGTCAAGTTTCTTGAAGGTGTCAGTGGAACCTACGAGAAGGAGCTCAGTTTTGTCTGAGTTAAGACAAAGGCCGTTAATAGCCATCCACATTTGGATTGCGTTGTATATGTTGTTGAGAGTAGCGCAGTCAGTGTCATAGTCCCCTGTTAGTGTGAGAAGGATCTGAGTGTCGTCAGCGTAGTTAGTGTAGGAGATGCCCATGGCGTCAAGGAGAAGGAAGAGGGGGCGGGTGAAGATGTTGTATAAGGTAGGGGAGAGGCAGGAGCCTTGGGGCTCACCACATAGCATGATGGTGGGTGATTCCGTGGCTAGGTCAGAAAAGACCTGCATGGTCCTACCTTGGAGGAAGGAGGTGATCCAAGTGGTAGCTTCTTGGGAGAAGTTGGCTGTGGAGGTGAGGTGATGGCAGAGGATGTCGTGGTCTACAAGATCGAACGCTGCAGAGAGGTCGAGGAGAAGGAGCAGGACAGGTTTGCCTTGGTCCCTTGCGTCATCCATTTGGTTTTTGAGGTCGAGTAGGGCGGTCTCTGTCCCATGTCTAGGCCGAAAGCCGGATTGTCTCAGTCCTAGGAGATTATGCTCTTCGAGGAAATGCTGGACCTGCAGGTAGGCTGCCTTGTCCAGGTTCTTGAGGAGGAATGGGACTGTGGTGATGGGGCGGTAGTTGTTGGGGGAGGTGGGGTCAAGTGTAGGTTTTTTTATGAGCAGTCGGACCCATGCTTCCTTGAGGCATGAGGGGCCTCTCCCTGTGGTGAAGGATGCATTGACAAATGCTGTTAGGAATGGAGCAAGGGTGTCAGCGCAGTCTTTGATGATGGAAGCGGGGCAAGGGTCTCCTTTGCAGTTGGAGGGTTTGATGTTTTTCATGATGTTGATCATGTCTTTCTCTTGAATGGTTTTGAAAAAGAAGGTAGGGGCGGCCTCTGTGGGTGAGGAAAGGGGGGGTTGGGGAGGGGGTGGAGGGGGTGGGGAGCGCTAGTTTAGTGTTCAGAATTTTGGCTTGGAGTGAGCTGATCTTGTTGCGCATGGCTGTTTCGATGTCATCACACCATGCTTTATCTTTGGTGAAATTTTGAGGGGTTGGTGTAGGGGTCTCGAGTTCCCTGAATATGGCGAACATTTCTTTGGTGTTCGATTTGGCTTCAGAGATTCTATCTTCAAATGATTTGGCTTTGGCTTTGATGATGGCTTTCTTATATTCATTTGCGAGGGATTTGAAGCCAAGTTTGTCTTTATCATCACGGGATGTTTGCCATTGAGCTAGTGCTGCTCGCTTGTCTGTGCGCAATTTGAGAAGGTCTTTGGAGAACCACGCATTGGTATGGCTGGTACGTTTGGTTTTGCGCGATTTAAGTGGAGCGATGGCATTGATTGCTGCTGTGATAGCAGAGTTGTAGTTCTTGGCAAGGGTTTCTGGGTCGTTGGAAAAGGGGTGTCTAAAGGCGGGTCCCTGTAGGAAGGGTAGGAGTCTTTCTTTGGTCAGTTGGCGGGCACTTCTTGTGAGAGCTGGAGGTAAGGGTAGGGGGGGATGAGGCGGAGGTGGGGATGTTAAAGATGATGGTGTGGTGGTCGGACCATGGGGTGGGGGTATTGCCTGTGACTGTGAGTGGCCAGTTGCGGTGAGCTATCCAGTCTAGTGATCTGCCTAGTGTGTGAGTTGGGTCTGTGATGGTGTTTGCAAATCCTAGAGTGTCTAAAGCTTTGTCAAGTGATTTGGCAGCAAGGTCTTTGGAATCATGCAGGCCTAGGCTGAGGTCACCAAGGAGAATGGCTTTGGATGACTTTTTTAGGTTGTCAGCCAGGAGGTGAGTAAGGGAGGTCTGGAAGTCTCCTAGGGGGCCTGGTGGTCGATAGACGAGGTGTAGGGTGATAGTGCAGTGGTGTGAGATAGTGAGTTTCAGTTGAAGGTAGTCACTGTTGTTGTTTATAGTTTTGTCAACCTTTCTGATGGTGATCGAGTCTTTGGCTATGAGAGCAACACCGCCTCCCTTGGTCAGGCGATCTTGTCTAGTGATGGCATAGCCTGGTGGGAGAGCGAGGGATAAGGCGGGACCTGAGGCTTTGTGTAGCCAGGTCTCAGTGACCATTAGAAGATCTAGGTCTAGGGTGGTGATGAGGTTGTGAATGTCTAGGGCGTGTGCATTGATGGATCGGGCGTTGATAAGGGCACACTTGAGGCGGGGTTCGGGGGAGACATTTACATTAGTGGATGGTAGGGCTGTGCTAGAAGAATTGCACATTGCAGTAATCACATTAGAAGTAGTGGGGGGCACATTTTCTAGGGTCATAGGCATGGAAACAGTAGCATTTACATTAGTAGACGGCAAGGCTGTGGTAGAAGAATTGCACATTGCGGTAATCACATTAGAAGTAGTGGGGGGCACATTTTCTAGGGTCATAGGCATGGATAAAGTAGCATTTACATTAGTAGGTGGCAAGGCTGTGGTAGAAGTATTGCACATTGCAGTAATCACATTAGAAATAGTGGGGGGCACATTTTCTAGGGTCATATGCATGGATAAAGCAGCATTTACATTAGTAGATGGCAAGGCTGTGGTAGAAGAATTGCACATTGCGGTAATCACATTAGAAATAGTGGGGGGCACATTTTCTAGGGTCATAGGCATGGATAAAGTAGCATTTACATTAGTAGGTGGCAAGGCTGTGGTAGAAGAATTGCACATTGTGGTAATCACATTAGAAATAGTGGGGGGCACATTTTCTAGGGTCCTAGGCATGGATAAAGTAGCATTTTCAGCGCTGGATGGCAAGGCTGTGGTAGAAGAATTGCTCATTGGTATAGTCATATTCAAGCCTGTGGGTGGTGCCTTATCCCGGGTTGTGGCCAATGTTACAGATGCATTGTGGTCAGGGTAGTGCTTACTGCGTGGGCTCTGATCCATAGTGTGGCACAGCCTATGGGGATTGTAGTTAGATGAGGCTGGAGTGTTTGGGCTAATGGAGAGTTTCATTGTTCTGGTTTGCAGGCGTGCGTTTCGTACGCTTGTTGGTGTGGGTATAGAGGGTGGTGCACATGTAAAAGTATGAGCATGCAGAAGCTGGGTGCAGCGAGTGTGTTAAGCTGATCAGGAGTGCGGGACTCCTTACCTTGTGATGCAAGCAGAGTTCCACGTCGGACACGTCGAATGGCAGACTTCGAGCAGCGAAGATGAATTGTTGGAAAAGCTAGGGGCGGCACAATATTTGACCACAATAGACCCTACCAAAGGTTATTGGAAAATTCCTTTAAGACAAGAAGACAATGTCAAGACAGCCTTCGCGACACCATCTGGGTTATACCAGTTCACGGTATTACCTTTCGAACTACACGGAGCCCCAGCTACTTTTCAATCACTAATGAATCAGATATATTAGATCCACATGGGGAGTATTGTTCGGCTTACTTGGATGATATCATAGTGTTTAGCAACTGTTGGAGCAAACATCTCGTCCATCTGCGGAAGGTAATAACCGAACTAGACACAGCCGGTTTAAAAATCAACCCAAAGAAGACAACAATAGGAGCACAACAAACTCGATTTTTAGGATATCTGGTTGGAGGAGGGAAAATCAGACCTCAGTTGGACAAGGTAGACGCCATACTACGGCTCCCTATGCTGAGTAACCGCAAACATATAAGAGCCTTTTTGGGGTTTGTAGGTTACTACAGAAGATTCATTCCTTTATTTTCCTCTGTAGCAGCTCCATTGACCGAAGCCCTGAAAACTACCTACAAACAGGATATACACTCCGACCCTAAGGCTCTTCAAGCTTTCCACCAGTTAAAGAAAGCCATTTCAGCTCTACCTGTTCTCCGGTGTCCCAATTTCAATGAGGAGTTCTTTCTACAGATGGATGCCTCCGGTTCCGGTCTAGGTGCAGTGCTTTCACAGGGGGTTGAGGAGAACTTATACCCTGTTGCTTTTATCAGTCGAAAACTCTTGGCACATGAAGCAGCTTATTCGACAATAGAAAAATAGTGCCTTGCTATTAAATGGGCAGTGGAAACCCTTAGATATTACCTCTTGGGGCGGACATTTACAGTATTCACAGACCACGCCCCTTTACAGTGGCTGGTTATTCAAAAAGATTCAAACCAGCAAATTCTGTGGTGGTTTCTAACCCTACAGGCTTTTTGTTTCAAAACCCTTCATAAACCTGCTGCCTTCCAGGTAGTATCTGATTACTTGTCCAGGACTGTTGATCGACCCGAATGGCTCGATTCTTCGGGGAGGGTTTGTGAACATGTGGATGTGGAGGCAGGACGGCCTCTAAGTTTGACCCAGGCCGTGTCGGAATCAAAGGGCGGCCACAAATCGAAGTGGGAGACACCAGCAGAGGGAGGTTTCTGGCCGGCAGACAAAGCGGAGCTCACCCAAGGGGCCGCGGCCAGTAAACTGAAGTTTCAGCTCAAACGCAGATGGGAGGGGGTTACGGAAGCGGGTGGAAGCTCAGAAATGGCAACTCGGAACAACGAGGAAAGTGAACGGCGTCTCTGGCGTCCATTCATTAACAATGATGAACAAGCAGGAACGGACGCCGAGTGAGACAAACGTGATACGGACTTGACAATACCCGCTCCCCACTCCTGCATACAAACAAGAAACTCACCTGTTAGTCGGTTCGACAGCAGCCCATGGAAGGGGAAAGCCAACGGAACGGTGGATGAGACATCTTGGCAACCTTCGTACAGAGAGGAAGGGGCGGGGCTTTTGGGGGTATTTATAGACTTAACAACCAAGTCCCTTCTGATTGGTCAAAACCCATTTGTCCCCTATTTAAGAAAGAAACTGACAACGGACTGTGTGTGTTTCATCTGATTTCTTTCACAACATCCGAGCTGAGGGAGAGAGAGCCACACCGGAGACGCTCTGGGCTTATGAGGATTAACCTAAGGAGACAACAGGTTCATCCATACAAAGGATGGAGCAGAAGACTGAATTGAAGTTCTTTATCTTTTAATTTAAATACTTTTTATTGCACACCTGAATAAAAGGCTGTTTTATTTTCCAACTCACTGCCTTCCTGCCTCATCCTTACAAACACCATTGCACCTCTAGGTCTACGCAAACCCAAACCACCTGCCCATATAAATGCCTGGTTCACTCAAGATCTCAAAGTACTCCGTAACAAGAAACAAGCATGGGAAACCATGTGGAAGAATGATCCAACTACATCCAACAAAGCCCTCTTCTCCACCTCTTCCAAAGCCTATAAACTAGCTATACTCAACGCAAAAAGGTCCACATGTAACGCACAAATAGACAAGGCTAGCTCTGTCTCCAGAGAGTTATTTGCCATCCTACGGGATCATTCTCTACCAAAACAGTCCCAACTAACCTCAAAGATGCTTGGGTCTTACCGCTCCTAAAGACACCTACACTAGATCCAGATATCCCCACCAACTACTGCCCCATCACAACCATCCTTTTTCTCCTCAAAATCATAGATAGAGCAGCCTATCTACAAATTCAAGCTAATTTGGAATCCAATAATCTCCTGGGCCTGTGCCCATCTGGGTTTTGGCCAGGCCACGGTACTAAATCATCCCTTGAAGATCTTAAGACCCAACTGGACGAATTCAAAGACACTGGCAAAAGGGCTCTCCTGTTATTGCTGGTCCTCTCAGCTGCTTTTGACCTGGTCGACCACCAAATCCTCTGTAATCACCTCGCCATAGCAACCCATTTCTCTAAGAAAGCCACCACTTGGATCTCATCCTTACTCACCAACAGAACCATGAGAGTTTTCTCACCATCTGCATCTGCCGAGCCAGCCACAGTCACCCGTGGCACCCCACAAGTTCTTGTCTATCGCGTATATTCACAAAGCCACGATTCGACCTTCTGGACTCCCAAGGTAGCTCGTACACAAACTATGTGGAAGATACGCAGATACTTCTACCCATCCCGGGTGACAACACCAAAGACACTAACACGCAGCCTTTCACACCATTCAAGCCTGGATGGCTTATCGCTCACTTTGTCTCAATGACAATAAGACTGAACTGCTCCTGGTCGGCTCTCGAGCCCAGCTAAACAAACTTGACAACAACCTACAAATCGTTCATCATCAATGACCTTTCCATTGCAGTCTCCCAGGAAGTCAAACACTTGGAGATTATCTTGACACCAACCTATCCTTAACAAAAAAGTTAATGCTATTGCCTATTCAGCAGCTTATGAGACCAAGTTAATCAACTCCTGCAGACCTTGTCTCTGCTCTGACAGCTGTTCCACCATTGCAAGAGCACCAATAAGATCCAGACGTGACTATTGCAACTCCCTATTCGCTGGCACCAGCGCCCACAACATCAACAAGTTGCAATTCATTCTAGACAATGCCCTGAGAGCAGCCTTGAACATCCCCAAGAAAGCTCACATTTCCTCAATCAGAGGAAAAACACACTGGTTGCCTATCCGTGATAACATTCTGTTCAAATCCCTAGCCATCGTCCATAAGTGCATCTCCCACAGCACACAGAAATACCTTTCTGCCAAGTTCAACAAAACGCAAACGTCCAGACCCACCTGATCTACATACCTGTATCGGCTCACTACAGATACAAACGTCAAAGATCAGGGGGTCTCAGCTTCCCGGTGATTGCTGCCAAGAATTAAAATGCCCTCCCACTCTCACTAAGATCAGAACCCTCATACTGGGCCTTCCGTAAGAATCTCAAAAGTCTGGCTATTCTCACAAGTTAACTACCCTGGGAGGAAGGAACACAGTCTCAAAAGCCAATAGAGGAAGACTGAATAAAGCATGACCTAGTAGCTCGTTACACTGCCAGTTAAATAACTTTAGCCTTTGTGTCTCCTCTTTAGGACTATGACAAGTTACATTCTCATTTGATATTCCCTCTACTAGCTTTTCACATTGCCGGTTGAATAGCTTTAGTCCTCGTGTCTCCTCTTTAGCACTTGGATGAGTTGTAATCTTCACGCACGTTATTCCCTTCACAGGTTGCTGGTAATTGGCTGTAACACCTTTCACATTGCTAATTCAACAATTGTGTTCCCCTTGACTCGCCTTTATAACTGGGACAAGGTGTACTCTTCATATGTTCCTTCCACAGTTACCTCACACTTTTCCCATGCTCCCCGGTAACTTCAGGTGATTATGGGAACGGTGTAGGGATCGGCACTCGCTTGGGTATTTTTCTCAGTGTGCAGTTTCTTATCTCTTGGCTTTCGTCTGTGTCCCATTCTCGGCTTCTCCTGGCGATGGTGCCTGCTACGGACGTGGACGATAGGGGGCTCTGCTCGCTCACATCAGTGATGGTCTTGAGAGAGTTGTGGAGGTACTCAGCCCACTACAATTTGCTCGTGGTCACTCCACCACCAGCTTCTGGACACCTCTTCTCTCTCGGGCAGCAATTTCCTCATTGCCTTGCTTTCCAACCCCCCCGCGTCTCACTTTGGCAATTCTCTCTGGTTAGAAAGTTGCAGACTTCACAGCTTGTCTCAACTCTGCCCCTTCTTGGTGCAATCTCATCAGGTGGCTTCCCATGCGTCCAAAACTCTCCCTCCTCCTCTCAGTTAAGTTCAAGATTCTTAAAGAGACATCTTTAACGTTCTCTGTTAGTTTTGCTTCAGCATTGCCTTCAGCCACATGTACGGATGTTTCATTCTTCTTCCCCATAGGCAGTCCCATATATGCTGATAGTGTGGCTGATCCAGGGAGTTCCTCAAAGGAATGGGAGTCCTGGTCCCCTAAGGGGGAGTCACTCCCAGTCATGTCCCACTTGCCCAGACCCCTAGGGAAGGACTTGTGCAGCAGGCTCACCTATCTAGCATCAAAGGAGAAAGCTCCCCCTTGGAGAGGAGGGACGAATATGCTTGATTCGTCACAGCATGCAAATGTTTCATCCAATTAGGAGCACAAAACGTTTTGCAACTCCCTAATTGGCTGAAATATACATGCGTATGAAGGTAACCCAGACAAAAAACAGAATTTCAGGCAGGATAATGTGCAAAATTGCCAGTCTCACCTAGCGGGTGAAATGGTTAAGCAGGCAGATTTTGCCCAAAATGGGTACTTTTTTTACAGAGTGAAATTCGACTGTTTTGCCCTGCCCTATTGACAAATTGATTATCTGATTAGTTCTATTGAGGATATTCATAAAGCCATAAAGGTGTCACTTTTCGGTGCTGGAAACCTAAGTAGTTTGCAAACATGTTTATCTCTTTTCCATTATACTGTTGTCTGCTGGCAGATTTGAGGACAGAGGTTATTCCACAAGCTGAGAATATATTGTCTAAAGCAGGGATCACAGAGATGGCAGGAGTAGAGGGAATAATCAGGACCTCAGGTTATCTTCAAAATTCATAGATTACAGCTCGGATGTAGTGAGGTAGGTGGCATTGTTCTAATGCGATGATCTATGACACACAAAGCTCTTACCACCTCTGATCCACATGACATACTATGGCCATAGTAAAGGGATCAATAATACTTAGGCATGAACAATGTCATTTTTTAATAAGCTATCCCTGATGATAAGACAAGAAGTGTTGATGAATGTTTTCCATCAATCCCTCATGTGTCGCCTCTATTTCTATTTCAAAGGCGTCTTGGAGGCACTGCGACCCAGAGGTTTCTCAGTGCTCAGATAACCATAGAGACGTACAAGGTGGCAAGAAGAGGTGGCAATTTAATGGCTTCTGTTCGAACAAAAAGGTTTCTACCCTTTTTCTGAAGAGAAGAAGGTTGTGAGTTTCTATAATTCATGATGGAAAGCTGTTCCGGGGCCTGGAGCCCAACTCTCTATCTGATCTTCCAAAGCCTTTGTATTTCTGAAATCTGGGGAGTAAGAACCTCAGTTTCATAGAAGATCTTAGAGATCTCAAGAACACCTTGGCCCACACACCCTCCACTCCCAACCATACTTGGGACTGGGTGATCTGAACCTCATTCTTTCCTCCCCTGGTTGTTTGCAGAACCCTTGCTGACTATTTCCTTGCACGCTCCCTCACCTTTTGTTAGCTACCTACTCCCTTGTTTCTCTGCTTCTCTCACTATGTCCTTCTCCCTATGATTGTAAAGCGCTCTGTTGCTTCCCGAAGCTAGGTCTGTGCTCAATAATTACCCTAATAATAAGGACCCATAGCAGATGAAGTGTTCTTTAGGATACAGAGGTGCCAAACTATATAAGGTATTGTTCATCAATATAAGAAATATAAACTTGATCCTAGCTCTGAACAGGAGCCAGAATGACCTCTTGAGTAGGGAGTACTGCAATCCCATTTAAGGCTCTTAGTGACAATTTGAGCTGCAGAATTTGGAAGCATCTGCAAGAGTTGAATAGCTTGCTTGGTCGGACCAAAACATCAATTTTACAATCAATTTTAGGCTGACGATGGCTCTGGCTAAAGTGGTGCAGTGTGTTCCAGAAAGAAGAGGCCTTATTTGTACTCTCCCTAGCAAAACATAACAAGGCAGAAGCACTGACAAAGCCAACAGTGTAGGCTTTTGTACAGGAATGGGATCAGCATTTTCCAGGCACTGCCATAATGGTACTTCCTGGCCAATAGATGGCACAGCTGGCAAATGCTGTTATTAGCCAATGTGCCAGCCCCTAGAAAATGCATCTAATGCCGATGCAAGAGCCAGATGGTTGGCTTTGCCTGTGCTTGCTTTCAACAAGACTTCCGAGCAAGGAACATATACAATGTGATACATACTCCTTATAAATCAAGAAGGAAAAGGCGCACCTGGTTAAGACATTTTCATTACACCAGAAGCTGGTTTATAGCTGCTATTAAGCCATACATTGTAAGAAAGCTGCTCGGAAAACATATATCCAGCTCAAAGAGGGCCATGTGGGGGTTTTGGGCAGGGAGGGGTAGGTCGTTTGTGGGAATGGCCATGGGCACTAGCTAGCAATAGTTTATAGTCATTGCATCGAATGCAATAGCATTGAATGCCATAACAGAGAAATAAAAGCATCGGGAAATAAAGCATTGAATGCATTTTTCATGTTTTTTTTTTAATGGGGGTCCCCCCAACTCCAATTTTTTATCCTTTAAACCCCATTTTTATTAAACTAAACCCTTTACCTTTAATAAAAAAAGCATTCAATGCTTTTTTTAATGTTTTTTTTCCTCTGGTATGGCATTCAATGTGATTTCATGCGATGCAATGGCCAGATACCGCTAGCAATGTATGATCAATGGGTGGGTAACATCCAAATTACACTCACAGGCTGTGTGCTCCTCCACACATCACACCATTATCCTATCTCCACTCCCCATGAAAATAGTTTAGGCATATAGGGAGGTCTTACACCACCAACTAGTGGCACAAGGGGGGCCCCGGGGGGAACGCGAAGCGTTTCCCCCGGGGAGTTTTTTGGCGATGCACATGGCCAGCGAGTGGCCGTGGGGCAGAGCGCCTCCTGGGGGGGTATTTAAGGGCTCAGGGAAGGTTCGGGAGGCAGGCGACAGTTAGGACTTGATGATTGTACAGGTCCCGTTGCCCGCTCCCGAGCCTTCCCTGGGTTCCCTGGGCCTAGTTGGCGGTGTAGCGCAGGTGAGATAGGGGATTTAGTTTAGCGGAGGGAGGGTAGGTAATTAAAAAAAAAAAAAGGGAAAAAGTTCGGTTTTCATTAGCAGGGTAGGAGGGGTGCCGTAAATAAGACACCCCTCGGCTTACCGGTTTCTCCAGGCTTCCGTGTCTTTAACTTTATAGTCCGCAAGCGGGGGGCGTTGGGCTCCGTTCTTTTTGTCGGTGGGAAGAGGATTATTTCCTCTCAGACACGCGGTTCGTGTGGGCGTTGGTGCCGAAAGGGGAGCGGAGCTTCAGTGGCCCGGCAGCGTTTCTTCCGCGGGCTCTTGGGAATTATTCCCTCTCCGCTTCCGAGCGTTGGGTCCGTGTGAGAGGGCTTTTTCGGCAGCGCGCGCAGGAGAAGGGGGCTGGGCGGCGTGTTTAAAGGAGCCGCGTCCCGATTGTTGCTTGGTGGAGTGCGGTGCTCTCGGGACACGGCCAGGTGGCAGTGTTGGCCTGTTAGCAAGCGCTAATTAGTGCTGGCTACTGGGCGTTCAGGGCTCCTGCTTCCGGACTACGTGGTGGGGAGGGAGAGTGTAAACTACTAAGTGGTAGTGGGGTAGTTAAAAAAAAAAAAAAAAAAAAATATTTATAATTTATAATTTTCGATTTAGCAGCAGGGAAGAAGAAATAAAAGAAAAAAAAATTTCTTTTTAGGAAGGTTAGTTTAAAATGTGTTGCCTTTATTAATTGGCACTATTAGGGAGACTTCTTTCAGGGATCCACCTAGGTGTGTGTGGTGATTGGGGTTTTGGGGGCGCTTAGCTCCTTTCAGGTTTTGAGGTTTTTTCAGGGCCAAAAGGGCTAGTCCACGGGTAGGTCCCGGCTCGGGGGCATTAGAGTATTTAGGGCAAATTTTGAAGGGGTGTTATTTGCTGGGCACACACATTTTAGTGTGCACAATGACAGGCCGGGGGGCGAGCAAGAAGGGGCTGGTGGATGCCGGGGCCTAGAAGAAGGCCCTGGAAATAATTAGCAGGGCCACTAAAGCCCAACTGGAAAGTGCGGTAGGGGAAGTTACGGGAGAGGACGAGAGCGGTGGGGGCCGGCCGCAGCGCAGAGCGGCGGCAGACGGTGCATTGGCGGCGGTGGTGGCTTGCACCCCTACGGCAGGGAGAGGGGAGATTTGGGAATCTAGGGGCAAGAAGATGAGGATGGAGATAGACAGGAGGGCAGATGGGGGTTTAATGGGTTCAAGGGGTCAGCCAGAGAGGGAGGAAGGGTATGATAGCTCTAGGGTAGAGGGGAGCGCTCGAGATGGTAGGGACCGAGGGAACAACAGTGGGGGCAGGGGGGGAGGGCAGGTGGGAGTGGCAGGGCAGAGAGGAAGAGGGGGAAAATACCTGCAGAAGAGCGCAGGTGGGAGAAGGAGGGAGAGGTCCCCGTCAATTGAGGAGGGTAGGGTGGGGCGCGGAACGGCCCCCCCGGATAGGAGGAGTGGGAGCGGAGGGCGCTGCGCAGCCCCCGCTGTGCAGATGGAGGGTGAGGGTTTTGGTACGGCCCCTCCTCGGTTAGCGCAAGGAGAGCCTAGAGGGCACAGCACAGCCCCTAGCAACGAGGATGTCAGGGTGGAGGTCGGAACGCCTCGCCCAAGAGAAGAGGACCAGGCAGAGGTTCCCACAGCCCCGCAGAGAAGACGTCAGAGGAGTGGCGGGGCGGACGCCCCGGGCTCGGAGGAAGATCAGCAAATTATCTCGGGCAGGAGCCCGCATCCTCAATGGTATTTAAGGGGTGATGAAGTTGGTTGGGAGGAATACGGGGGGCAATGGGAATTTGAGGATTACAGGGCGGAAAGGGAAAGGGCGGAGGAGAGAAGAAGTTCAAGGTGGGACAAGGAGAGGGAAATACAAGGGGGTCGGGGTGAAATGGGTCGAGGAAATTATTGGCTGGGCGATTGTGCTGACATGTTTTGTCCCCGCAGCAGGAGCCCTCTGAGAATGGAGAGGAGGAGCAGCGGTGTGGAGGTCAGGCCGCAGATGGCAGGTGTGGAAAGAGGTGAGCGGGAAAGGGAATGGTCATCTGCATGGCAGAGAGGGGTTACAAATAGGCGGTTGGGGGATGAACGGGGTGGTTTTCAGGGTGTGATGAAGGAGGTGGGGGTGCAGGCCATTGGAGCCAAAGGGGTTGGAAAGAACATTTGCTCAGTGGAGGTCCGAACGGACAAAGAGGTGGAGCCATTGGGGCTCGAAGTACAGGCAGGTAAAGATAAAGAGGGGGAAGTAAAAGGAAAGGGGAAGAAATTGCCATACATGGGGATAACAAAACCATTGGGGGCACACTTGATGGCGGCGACCAGGGAGAAGATCCAGGCAGGGGAATTTGTGGATGTTTTCAAATTGCTACATAGGGAGGTGAGAGCGAAAGAGGGGTCTAAGGAGGAAGAGAGGGAACTGGCTTCTCGCCCGAGGGTCCCGGTGACCATTGAGAATTGGACGTCAGCGTTTATCATTTATGCCAGCGTGTATTGCGAAAAATTCCCGGAGCGTTGCGTGGCCCTGCTTAAATATATGGATGTAATAAGGAAGGCTTTTACGAGTTTTGGGGGCTTTGCCTGGGTAAGGTATGATGAGGAATTTAGAGCGAGAATGGCAGAGGACAGGCAGGCGGTCTGGGGGGAGATAGATATGGATCTTTGGCTGCAATGGATGGCCCCAACGAGGCCTGCCCCGACATTGCACACAGCAAGTGGGCTGCCTGTGCCTTACCGGCCCTTTCTTGGTCGCCCCGCCCATGAGGTGGCGGGGGAGGGGGCGGAGGACAGCCTTCGACAGCATGTTGGGCGTTCAATAAAGAAGGCTGCACCAGGTGGATGTGCAAATTTAAACACGAGTGCAGCAAGTGTGCGGGTCGGCATCCAGTTACAGATTGTTTTCAGGCAGGGGACAGTGGGGCAGGGCGAGGAGCGGGGCAAGGAGGTGGGGGGGAAGGACCGCAGGACAGGTAAATTGTGGCGGGCTGGTAGTTCGGGCTCAGCTAACGTAAAAGGAGGGGGGGCACAAGGTTTGTTGAAAGGTTTTTGGGGGTGACTTAAAGGGGGTAGGAGAGGGGTGAGGAGGAAGAAGCGTAGGTAGAGGAGGGCCGCAGGGGGAATGTAACTGTGGAAATTGTTAAGGGGCGGTGGCCGTCTTTTAGAGGGCATGGACAACGGTGGCGAAGCTCTCACGCTTGCCGCACGACAAGGTGAGTAAGCTTCAGGCTGCATGGACGGAGGTGCGGGAGCACCTCTGGTGCAGCTAGGGGAAGTGATGAGCTGGGTAAGCATGGACGGGGGTGCACTAGGGCCCCTGGTGCAGCTGGGGGAAAGACGTGGAGCAACGAAGCAAGGTGCTGGAAGAGGAATTTATTTGGAATGGACTGCATGGACGGGGGCACAGGTTTGGCCCCTGGTGCAGCGGTGGAGAGGAGTAAGGAAGAAAAGGGGGCCTGCATGGACGGGGGTGCACTAGGGCCCCTGGTGCAGGGGGAAACAGGTGGTAATGGACGCGAGGATCTTGGAAATGAGTGATAAGGAAGGGACTGCATGGACAGGGGTGCAGGTTTGGCCCCTGGTGCAGGGGCGTGAGGAGCAATAAAGCAAAGGGCCTGCATGGACGGGGGTGCACGTGGGCCCCTGGTGCAGGGGGGGCAACGCAGGGCCAATACTAATAAGGTGATGGAAGGTGGGGGGGCAAAGGGGGGAGCAAGGGGGTAATAGTTTAGAGGAAAGAAGGGGGCTAAGTGGGTTTAGGTGTGTGGTATAAAGGTTAGGGAAAGGGGCGAAATATTGGGGGACGGTAGGAGAAGACCTGAGGTGTGTGCGGAGAAGGTTAAGGAGATGGCCAGAGAAGATAGGGTACTGAGGAGGTGTTACTAGTGGTGTGGGAAAGGTTAGAAGGTTGGAACTCATTCATTCAGGAGGGGTGCAGCATCTGAAAGTAGCAGGCTGGGCTATTAAGAGGAGTAGGTGAAAAGG
The DNA here is from genome assembly GCF_040938575.1 of Ambystoma mexicanum. Classification (NCBI taxonomy): domain Eukaryota; kingdom Metazoa; phylum Chordata; class Amphibia; order Caudata; family Ambystomatidae; genus Ambystoma; species Ambystoma mexicanum. Next base: position 412,430,088 of record NC_090929.1, read on the forward strand.
TTGGGACGCTGGGAGTAAGGGAGATACAAAGGGTATGTCAGGGACCGGGGGCAAACGGAATGTCTTTATAGAATTCTTTCAGTAGGTAGCAAGAGTGTTGCATTTATTAGGATGTTGTTGATTTGTAAGTGATTTTGTAATTTCTTTTTCAGATGCTGCTAAGAGGTCCGGTCAGATGTCAAAAATCTGGTTTTTGGGACATTGCAGGGTTAAGTGGGCGGGGAAAGAAGCTGAGAAAAGGGTTGTTGGCGGGCAACCGGGGGGCAACTATAAAGATGTTGTGGTAAGATGTACGGGTTTGGGAGGCTGGGCTGGGATTAGTTGCTTCCTAGGTTGGCTGGGGTGAGGGAAAGCTATGGGCCTTCAGATGGGGGGGGATTAGTTTTGCTGGGGAAAATGATCTGGTGAGGGATACGGGTGGCTCTTCTTAGTTTCTGGGCTGGGAGACTGGGTAAAAAGTTTGAGGTAGAAAAGTTTGGGGGGGGGGTGGGGCAGAAAGAACTCCTCAGGGGAGGGTTTTTTCTGGTGCCGGGGGCATGGCCCCTTTTGATGTGGGGGGAGGGAAGCACAATGGGGGAATGACACGGGAAAGGATGGGGTGGCGCTGTTTGCACAAGCAGGTCACCCCGGGGGAACAGGTATTGAGCCTGGAGGGGCATGGCCCCTGGGAGAAAGCGGGACGCCTGGAAAAGGGGCAAGGAGACGGTAGGATCCAAGGGATCATTAGGGAGGAATTGGGTTATTTAATTATTTAATTGTTGGGGGAAAATGAAAATGTTTAATTTATTTAAGTGGTGGTTAAATTATTCCTTTAGTTTGTTAGGCCATGGAGCCAGTTAAGCGTTTGATTGTAAGCTTTGGCCTGTCACATTAAAGCGACCTTTTCCACTTTTAAACGAGTCTGGGTTTTTGTGCATTAAGGCAAAAGGGGGGCCCCGGGGGGAACGCGAAGCGTTTCCCCCCGGGGAGTTTTTTGGCGATGCACATGGCCAGCGAGTGGCCGTGGGGCAGAGCGCCTCCTGGGGGGGTATTTAAGGGCTCACGGAAGGTTCGGGAGGCAGGCGACAGTTAGGACTTGACGATTGTCCCGCCCTCCCACCCCTTTCACTTTCGTTAGGATAGTGTCTGGTTATGTAATATGGGGGGGTCCATTGTTCATGGGATTATGCAGGGGGTTTTTTAGATGACATGGCGGGTTCATGAGTTTTGGGGTCTGTTAGGAAGGTAGGGTTGGTGGTTTTGTGTGACAGGTCAGGGCATTGTGAAAGCGTATGTAATATATGTTGCTGATGTGGCAGGTCAGGCTGGCTGCAGGTCATAGGAAGGGGGAGTTTGGTGTAGAGGGGAGTTTGAAGGGTGTTGAAGTGGGTCGGGGCGCCGGGGGCATGGCCCCTTTTGATGTGGGGGGAGGGAAGCACAATGGGGGAATGACACGGGAAAGGATGGGGTGGCGCTGTTTGCACAAGCAGGTCACCCCGGGGGAACAGGTATTGAGCCTGGAGGGGCATGGCCCCTGGGAGAAAGCGGGACGCCTGGAAAAGGGGCAAGGAGACGGTAGGATCCAAGGGATTATTAGGGAGGAATTGGGTTATTTAATTATTTAATTGTTGGGGGAAAATGAAAATGTTTAATTTATTTAAGTGGTGGTTAAATTATTCCTTTAGTTTGTTAGGCCATGGAGCCAGTTAAGCGTTTGATTGTAAGCTTTGGCCTGTCACATTAAAGCGACCTTTTCCACTTTTAAACGAGTCTGGGTTTTTGTGCATTAAGCCAAAAACTGATGTACTTGGACGTTTAATTGAGCAAATGGAATAATCATGCTGTTTTCTTTAAGTGTTGGGTCCGGGGTGCAATGTTCTAGCCACATAGTTATGTAAAATGCAGAATTGGGCGTCCCACAACTTGATGTGACATACACGGGTTTATGGAGGGACAGGAAAGGATGGGAACAAATAAAGTAAAGTATGGAGGCTAAGAATAATAGAGAAGGTAGCACATGCATGTAGCCCCCTCGCTCATGTATGAAGTTCTGCCAAACATTAGAGTATTGATCTGAAATTCTTTGTTTAATTATCACCTTCCTGTGAATTACATTTTCCTTCAAAAAGTACACAGCTTACATTCTCTTCATCTCAACCCCCCTGAAATGTAAAGATTAAACACTGTGCAAGCAGCAGTTTGAACTACCTCAGTGGCCCCACAAATCAACCTCCCGGTGCCATGATGATGCCCCCTTCCCCTTGTTTCACCTCTATTTTCGGTAGACTCCCATTCGCATTTTATTTTCTTGGTGACATGCTAGTATTCCTGCTTTTCCTTCTGCTAATATTAATATTAATTGCATTCCTATAGGCCGCTTAGCACTTCACTGTCCCCCTTCCCGAGTACTCATTACTCACTCCCTGCTGCAAGCTTGCAGGTACTTTTTGAGCATTTTAAAATATTCCACTTGCATGAAGAGGCCAGAAAAAGTCAGTCTGGCTGATCCCATATTTATGCGTAGCCATAGAGACAGAAACCCGAACCCCTTCTTGACTATGGACTATCTTTCTGAGAATGATCAGGAGGGCACAGATGATAGAGGTGGAAAGCCAGTGAGACCACAGGGTCTTTAAAGGAGGTCAAAAGGGGTTCATGCGCCAGGCAACCACCTTGGAGAGGGGGCCCACAAGGCTGCCTGATCTAAAGAAGTCAGTTCCCCAGCACTCATTGCTGAGAGCTGTGTTCATATGCAAAATTACAATACCAAATTCCAGCAAAGTCGATTCAGCCGTTCCTATTTCGGAAGTTGATAAACCTGCAGGTATGTGTACTTTGTTGTGTAGCACAACCAGTGCTATTGCCCGAAATGTGTCTGCATCAGCTAGCTGCTGCTGTAAAAGGTAACATCGCATTAGTATAGTGAAGGCCTAGAAATTGGTTTGTTCAGGTGTGGAGTTATAAAACCTAGCCAGCCACCTCCAATGATGATCATAAGTGTTAGTCCAACAGGTGATTAGGTTTCCAAATTCAAGACTGTGACGTGGAGCCAAAGCTTTAATGCTTGTATCCTGACTTTGCCAGCAGATGATACAGTGATCCTGGACAAATCATATTATATCACGGGTAGTATAGCTCAAATTATCTTATACCATGGGTAGGATAGCTCAGTGGCAACGCGCTCGTCTTGGAAGCAAGACGACGCAGAGCAACACATTCCTCTTCGGTATAAAGTTGTTATAAATAAACAATTACAATTACTGACATTACTGTGCTGTCTTCTGTGAAAAGGTTTGCCTTCTTACATGCTTGTGGCATTGTTTAGCCCATTACCTGATCTTCCTTTTTATGTAAGCCATTTGAGTGGAAGGGGTTCTAGACAGAAGAGAGTGGACCAGATGTTCCAGGCCTCTGGCAAGCATATTTTAAGGTCTGCTCTTTTGACACAAAAAACATTTTTCTTTTTTGTACAATTCAGAGGTTTTGCACATTTATAAATAACAATTTCACAAACCTGTGTTTTGGGCGTATTTAAAGCTTTAAAATACAAAAGGGAAACCCAGATGAAATCTTTTAAGATCACATTAATTATATTCCTTCACTTGATGATGGAGAAAATTAAGCTACAATCATTCCCACTTTACATCATTCGCTTCCATAGCATTTTGTTTAAAAAAAATGTCATGTCAAGTTATGTGAATTTTGTACTTTCCAAGTTGGTTCTATAAAATGGGATTATTTTAGATCATGGTCAAATCTGGAAAAGAAAGTAGTAAAGTGCATAAATTGCAGAGTGGGCACAAATCCCAGCTTCAACACTTAACCAATGTGTTATCGTGGGCCTCTCATTTAATCTGTTATTGCCGAACCTGTCAAATTACCAGTACCTAAACCTGTCAAAATTATCAGCCCTTCAGAGTGATTTAATTCCCTGGGTATGATCCTCAAAAAAGCCTCACTCATGGCTTCACTGGCTATACAGTTTTGCTTCCTCTATAATAATAGTGAGCATGGATATATTGCACACCACAGATATGTGTTTCTTTGCTCTCTAATGGCAACACTACTTGAAACCCATGCCCCCTTCTTATCTCAGTCTGTCTGGATATGGACATGTGCCACGGAGCTTCTTATCTGCATCCACTGTCTATGACTTCTGCAGTCTCCACCTCTCCTGTCCCCTCCCAGGCCCTCTGCACGGGTCTGGCTTCTCAGTTCACCCCTAAAACTCATGACATTATGTCCTCTCTCTCCTCTTCCTCTACATCTCCTGGCGCCTCTCTGGCCACTTGTCCTTCTCCTCCTCCTTACCCCTCTTTATCTCTGACCACTCCTGATAATGTTTCTAGACAAATCCGATCTATGAAAGTGTTGTCCAAGCAGGGGTTCCCCCTGCTCCTCTAGAACCATCAAGGACTACAGTGACACCCTTGCTCCAGTCTTGGCTGATTTCTGCAATCACTCTTTTGCCAATGGAACTTTCCCCTCTCCCCTCAAGCACTCTCTTGAGCACCCCCTCTTGAAAAAGCCTTCTGTAGATCCTTCCTGTCTGACAAACTACTGCCTGATCTCTATCACTCCTTTCCTGGGCAAACATCTGGAAAGGCTGCCATCTCCCAGCTTACTCTCCACACTGAATCTGTTGGTTGTCTCCATGACCATCAGTCTGGCTTCAGAGCAGCCAGAGGCATGGAAACTTCTCTACTGAACACCTGTGAAGATCTGCTCTCTAATCGTAATGCTAGCCTTCCTTCTGTCCTCATCCTCCTTGATCTTTCCTTAACTTTTGACATGGTCAATCATGCCATCCTGATCAATCGTCTTTGTGAGAACCTGGGCATCACGGATTAGGCCCTGGCCTGGTTGACGTCCTTCCTTCTGGACCGACCCTCTCAGGTCCAACTTGGGCACTCTCTCTCTCTCCACCACCTCTCTCTCCACATGTGGTGTTCCCCGGGGCTCTAACCTCTCACACAGGCTCGTGAATATCTACTTGGCCCCTCTGGCCCACGTTATCTCTACCTTCTCCTCTAACTGTCAGTGTTATGCAGATGACACTCAGCTCTCCGTCAGGCTCCCCTTAGCCAGCTCTCCTCCCCCGCTAATTCCTGACTGTCTATCCACGATTCAGCTATCCTCCCGATTGTCTCGGGAGGATAGTTCAAGGGCAATGTGCTCGCCTTGGAAGCAAGACAACGCGGAGCAACCTGGGTTTGATCCCTGGTCCGCGCTTAGACACCTCTGAGCATTAAGCGTGTTATAAATAATGAATAATATATAATTTTAAAGGAATGGTGTGTCTCCAACGATCTCTGCCTAAATACCAGTAAGACTGGGAACCCCTGATCCTACTTTCCCTCTCTCACTCTGGCAGACCTCACTGGGCCCTCTTACTTAGCCATCCTGCGAGGGAAAAAACTTTGGTGTCATCTTCGACTCCACTCTCTCCTTCTCTCCTCACATCACAGACCTTGCCAAGAAGGCCCACTACCAGCTGCACCTCCTCAGAGGTACTCTTAATTTTCTCACCTTCCCCCAGAAGCTCACTGTCTCCAGAGCCCTGGCTCCCCCTAGGCTGGACTAATGCAACAGTCACTTTCTCAATCTGCCTTCCTTTACTCTCTGCCCTTTGCAACTAATCCAGAACAGGACTGCAAGACTTGTCCTTGGCCTCAAACCCAGGGACTGTACCTCTCCTGCAATCTCTCCTCTGGCTTCCGGTGTCTGCAAGGATCAAGTTCAATGCCCTCTGCATCATCCATAAGGCTTTCTGGGGCAGGGCCTGCAATAAATCCAACTCTCTCTTCCTGAACACATTCCTTCTCGACTCCTTCGCTCAGCCACCTCCAACTCTCAGAGGGTCAGACGCTTTTCCAGGCAGAGAGTGGGGGGTAGATCTCTCTCCCCTGCTGGTGCCTCCATCTGGAATGGCCTCCCTGTGACTCTCAAACTTGAGCAGGACCACTTGAAGTTCCAGAAGCAGCTCAAGACATTAATTTGCACTTCTGCTTTCTCTCTCTCTCTCTCCCCTGCTGACCGACCTGTCTGCTGCACTGACTGGTTGGCTGGCTACCCTCTGAGTCTCACCAGTAACAGGCTCCCCACGCCCAGTAGCCCCTTCACTGCCTTCGGGCTGACCGTGCACTTAGGGGTGTATCTGGAACCCTACAGTCCCCTCCTCCTAGCACTTACCCAGAGCCATGCGGCACGAGCTGCAATTACACAGAGAATTGCTAACCTAACAGCACTTTCCACCTCCCTTCCCTTGGAACTCCAACCCACCTGCACTTTTTTGCATCGCACTTGCACAATCTGAATGACACAAGGCCTAGTAAAATCGTTTGTTTTGTCCTTCCTCTGTTTCCCTCCCTTTTCTTTTTGCACCCAGAAACAGTTCTGTACAGGCGTGTTACAAATGACATATCATATCATATGCTATGGTATGTGTAGCTTTAATCTTGCTTCCAGTTGGTCCCTCTATCCGTGCTTGAGCACTTTTGCATTCTGTCAGGCAACTAATCTGAGTCCTCTGTCTATTCTGGATTATGTACACCTTTTTCATACGATCTGTGTCCTGCATTTATATTGCGGCCTGTCTAGCTTCCTCATGACTGCTATTAGCGAGAAGTGTCTGGCACTTATGCTAGAGCACAAGAGCACAAGTACCCTTGTCGTGGACTGGTATTGTTGCCCTTGAAATGCCACTTGTTTATCATTAGGATAACAGCACAAATGTAGACGGTAAAGGATCACTGGAAGGAGACATTTCAAGCTATGTTTTGTGATTACGATGATGGGGCATGACCAGATATTCTGGATTCCTTCATTCCTTTGGTTAAGTGGAGGGGGGACTCAAAAGCTGTCCATCTCCAGGCCCCAAAAGTGCGTAAGATGGCCCTGGGTGAGACATCACGGCTTTCCCATCTGCCTGCTTCCCAAGGCAGTGGATCATGAAGCCCAGATACTTTGGCAACATGGCCATAGAGAGACATTGCAAGATATCTGTTGGATCCTTCAGCTCCAGGCTCTGCAAAGCACTCTCTGCAGATCCTCAGCACATTGAAGAACCAGTCTGCCCCTTTCTCATACTTTGTTCACTTGGCAGTGGACTCGCCCCACTCAGGTTCAAATAAGGGCACAGTCCCTCTTTTAATGAACTGTGCATCTTGATCAATTAGGCATCTCCCTGTGTTGTTCTGTAATTCTGTAGACTTAATTGCATACCTTTTAATTGAATGTTTGCTTATTTCCCACCACAAGCACACAGGCCTCAGTACGCACATAGAGCACATAAAGCATCAAGACAACTCAATATCCCAAAAGCAAGATCCAGGTTCACACAAGAAAGGAGGAGAAAGAAATAATGTCTCTTACCTGTGCTTTTTATTTGGAACTTTTTCTCTAAGGCCTTTATAAATAAATGTATGACTAGCACGTTTCAAACATGCATTCTTTGCTTTTATTACTGAGCAACATTCAGCTCAGTGACCCCATTTCAATTCCTTGGATCGAGGAGGGGGGGGGGGAGGGGCGGGGGTGATATTGTGATGAGCGCTTTTAAAAGCAGATCGCACAGTCATATCTTCCACGAGCTCACTAAATGGAAGATGGCGGCGGGGGGAACAGACGTCAGTCAGCTTAGATCGCGGGCTGATATTGTACGTTTTATCCCATGTTCCTAGCCACCTGATTGGTCGGCTCCCACCGCCAGGGTGCTAATTGTAATTATTTTCGTGGATTTCATGGATTCAGCATAACTTGTACATGTAGGATTTTCTCTGGCTCTTGGATAGTGGGATATGTCAAAAACTATTTCGGGGTATCAGACAGTGATCTGCTGGAGGGCGATTTGCCCGTCGACCTTACCATGCATGGCCCAGCACTTACCCGCTGACGTGGCGATGTGACAGGTGCTGGGGATACTTCCGTGGGGGCCGCAGTCCATGCTGTGCTTGGGAGCACAGTGCTGGGGACTGGGTCTGTGGTGAGTACCTCAGGCTGGAGGTTCTCAGTCGGCTCTGGGAACACTTGCGGCTCCATGAAGAGTGCGCTCGGCTCAGGGTCATGGCTTGTACCTGTGGGGTTGGAAATACAACCTTGTAATAAATGCAGTAACTCTTTTCATCACCCCTGATAGTAGAGTGAGGAAATAAGTGTGAGCAATTTTGCAGCAAGACTTGTATATTGTTGTACACTGCCATGGTCTGCCTCTAGAATCTAGATACAGGTACAGCTGTGGAGGTGTCTCTAGATACAGGCATGGTGGTGCCTCTAGATACAGGGTTGCTGTGCCTCTAGATACCGCTGTGGGTACCTCTAGATACACGGGAAGAGCGTGTGGGTGCCTCTGTGGAGGTGCCTGTAGATACAGGTGTGGGTTCCTCTAGATACAGGTGTGGAGGTGCCTCTAGATACATGTGTGGGTACCTCTAGATACATGGGAAGAGTGTGTGGGTGCCACTAGATACAGATGTGGAGGTGCCTCTAGATACAGGGTTTGTAGTATATTTTATTGTGTTTTGGAATGCAGCGCCACTGCATGGGATCACATTATTGCTATATGTGTACCTCTAGATACAGGTGTGGAGGTGCCTCTAGATACAGGTGTGGGTACCTCTAGATACACGGGAAGAGTATGTGGGTGCCTCTAGATACTGGTGTGAAGGTGCCTCTAGATACACAGGAAGAGTGGGTGGTTGCCTCTAGATACAGGTGTGGGTACCTCTAGATACAGGTGTGGGTCCCTCTAGATACACAGGAAGAGTGGGTGGGTGCCTCTAGATACAGGTGTGGGTTCCCCTACATACGAGGACTGGGTGTCTCTATATGCAGGTTTGGGTACCTCTAGATACAGGTGTGGAGGTGCCTCTAGATACAGGATTGCAGTGCCTCTAAATACAGGTGTGGGTGCCTCGAGATACAGGGGGAGAGTGGGTGGGTGCCTCGAGGTACAGGTGTGGGTACCTCTAGATACAGGCTGTGGGTACCTCTAGATGCAGGTGTGGAGGTGCCTCTAGATACATTGTTGCAGTGCCTGTAGATACAGGTGTGGGTACCTCTAGATACACGGGGCAAGTGGATGGGTGCCTCTAGACATAGGAGTGGATGCGCCTATATAAAGGGTATGGGTGTTTATATATACAGTTGTGGGTACCTTCAGATACAGGTGTGGAGGTGTGTCTAGATACAGGGTTGTGGTGCCTCTAGATACAGGTGAGGGTGCCTCTAGATACACAGGCAGAGTGGGTGTGTGTGGGTGCCTCTATAGATACAAGGTTGTGGTGCCTCTAGATACAGGTGTGGGTGCCTCTGGATACATGAGGAGAGTGGGTGGGTGTGGGTGCCTGTAGATAAAAGACTGCAATGCTTCTATATACAGGTGTGGGTGCCTCTAGAAACAGGGTGTAAGTGCATCTAGACAGATGTGGGGATGTGCCTCTAGATACAGGTGTGGGATCTCTAGATGTGTACTCTACAACCTCTGGCTCTCGAGATGTTTTGGACTACAAGTACCATATGCCATAGGCAGCAAGGTCACTGGTGAGGGATAATGGGATTTGTAGTCGAAAACATCTGGAAAACCTCAGGTTGCAGACCCCTGCTCTAGCTACATGTTTGGGGTGCCTCTAGATAGAGGTTTTGAGGTGCTTCTAGATACAGGTGTGGGTGCTTCTAGATACTCATTGACACTGGAGTTGCTACTCAGGCCGAACATAGGTCAGCCTATATACTATAGTCCACGTTAAAAAGATCATTTATACAGGAGCACTATACAATGAATTGTCTCTTGACATTTACACAATAGGTGGTAGTATTACCCTACTCAATGGTGTTTATTTAATCATCAACAGAAATATGAATACCAGATTTCCCACACCCTGCCTACTGCGAAACCCCTCCCACTCACACACAGGTAAGGGCTGGGACAAGCAGAGCAGCAGCCGCTCTCATGCGTCCGCTGCTTGCGCCTCCCTTTCATGAGGTCGCCGTTCCGTTCATTAGTAGGTAGCAAGGATGTGCCAACTCTTTCCTCAGGTTCTGCACATAGACCAGAGGGTTGCGGGTCTCAGCATGTGGTATGTTCTTCCTAAGTTCACCCCAATGGACTGGAGCCCACTCCCTGCTGAGACACCTGCCTCTAGGCCAGCGGTATTCAAACTGTGGGTCGCGACCCCCCAGGGGTCCGTGGGTGCATCCCTGGGGGGCCCTGAGAGCTCAGCAAGAAATATTTTTTATAAAAAAACTTTTTTTTTTTTTTTTAGATTGGAAGAAATGGGCTGGGGTGGCTCACATGGTCGGGTTGAAACATGAAACTGTCTCAGGCAACAATGAAAAAGCGGCCCGCAGTTGTAAATGGATATTCATTCCTTTAGTCACAGACTGGGCCTCATTACAACTATGGCGGTACGGTAACAATGGTGCTGTTAAGCTACCGGCACCATTGCTACCGTACCGCCATAGTACGAGTTGTGCTCGTGGGTGTCTGACAGCCCGCCAGGTCTGACCTGGCAGGCCGTGCGGTACCCGTGAGCACAGCTCGTCGGATGCACCGGCACCATTATTAACGGTGCCGGAGCATCCGAGCTCCCCATTCCCATTGAGCCCTATGGGGCTCTGATGGGAATGGGGTTCTACCGGTACCGGCACCCGCGAAAGGGCAATTATCAGGTCTGCCCAACTCGGCATGACCCGGTAATTGCCCATTCGCGGGTGGCGGACCCGGATACAACTCCAGCGGCAGCCGTGCCCGTTTTACCGGCACAGCTACCGCCAGGGTTGTAATGAGGCCCACTGTTTCAATAGTACCCAAGGGGGTGCTTTGTGTTAAAATGTAAGTACATTGTGATATATTCAGCAACAATGGTCAAAATTACTAACTGCATAGTTAAGTAACTCATAAACCTGGTCCACATTGGCCAAAATGGTGGCCCATTTTGACTGGCCCACACTAGCATTTTACATTTTTGGTACAGGCATTGCCCTACAGGCCAGTACGAGCCTGGCGGCTCATCCATATGGCCCCTCACCCATTATGGAGGAGCTAAGGAGCCAGCCAACACTGTTTCCCTTTGACAGTTCAGTTTAGTTCCCCAGCCGCACATGCTCACTGAGCCATGCAAGTGCTGGGGTGTTTTGCTTCGCCAGCATTGCATAGCTCATTGGAAATGCTGGCTGGGGCACTGCATGTCTGTATGTCCGAGGGGGAGCTTGTGCGCCTCCTCGCACATACGGAGAAGAACAGCCTGGAGCAGGGCGTTTCAGCACCCAAACGCAGGCCAATGCAGAAGGTATGTTTATGTTCATTGTTTTTATTTAAACATGTGTATGGATGCGTGTATGCTTATGTTATGAGTGAGTGTATGGTGATGGATGCTCGTGTGAATGATAGAGTGATTGCTGTATGAATGTGCAGCGCCTTGCATACACACATAATCATGTTGATTGTGTTAGGCCCAGTGGGGCCCAGGAGACAGGGATGGTAACTTTTTACTGGACATCTATCATAGATGTCCAGTAAAAAATGTCATGCCTGCCCTCTGGGCCCCCCAGCACCATTTGCAAACTGATTGGTTATTTACCCATTTTTTTGTTAAAAGTATGCTCTACAATGCAACATTTCAACCCATTATTTAACAAAAATTCACAGGGGGAACCCCCCTGAACCTCCCTTTATTGGTTCGGGCTCCCTCACTATGCTCGGTCGCTATGGCATTTTTGGGGGAAATAGTTGTGCCCCTCCACTTAAAAAAATCACCAGCCGCCACTGGCCCTCAGACTGTGTTGGGAACGGGATGGGGGGAACCCAGGGACTATGGTGGGAGCACAATGGGCGGGAACCATGGGATAGTGGTGGGAGCAGAGTGGGGAGAGCCCAGGATGTGTGATGGGGTGGGGAGAGACCATGGACTGGGTAGGAGTGGGATGAGAGAGCCCAGCAACTGTGATGGGAGCAGGTGACGGCGCGCAATACATACTGTCCATTTGGCATTTCTGGGGGGTCCTGACCTGCCCAAATTTTGCTCAGGGGGGCCCCGGCCAAAAAAGTTTGAAGAGCACTGCTCTAGGCACAGACAGAGCGCATATACATCAAATGTCCTCTAAAACGGTTGTTCTACAAATGTAATCATTCATTTGGGAATTTTATTGAAAACTACACCAATACAGTTGTTTCCGATAGAATGCTGTGGAGAACTTGCAAGCTATTCCAGATTTCTCCCACAAGCCTTTGAGCTGACGTGTCAAAAGCTTGTGGGGGTAAACCTCTTCCAGGTCCAAGTTACTAGGGTTGCTTTAGACAGGCTGATGTCCCCTCACTGATTTCTGTTACTCTGCTACTGAGGTCAGAATCGTGGCACTATTTCCTGGCGCCTGAAAGTTGGCGTCACTGCTTTAAGTGGAAGGAAGAATTGAGGGGAGATCAGGTGGGGGCGTGCCTAAGTACTGTGGGTAGGGTGGAGTCGGGTAGGGGTGCTGGCACTTGCCTGGGAGACAAGCAGGAAGGACAGGTCACAGTGCTATCATCCTTTTGCTGTGACCTGCCTCTCCTTGTTGTTTCTTTATCATAGGTAGGAAATAAAAGGAGAGGTGGGTGCACGAAAGGCCCGATAGCTGTGTGCCATGCCCCTCCTTTTGTTTCTTTGTGAGATGTGGCAATCCCTTAAGGCAGCCCTTTGGTTAAAGGTCTGCCTGCGGGCTGGGCACCTATGAATAAGAAACAACGGGTGAGGCAGGGGCACTGCTAGCATGCATTTTGGAGTCCCCCCCCCGCACCTTCTCCTTTTTTTCTAATCAGAAGCACCAAACCCGGCAAGCAGCCCCTTAACCATGCAGCACTCTGAGCGAAAGGGCTGCCTGATGGAGTTGGCACTTCTAGGGCTAGTTGGGAGGAGCTCTGGATCGGGAGCACTTTTTGGAGACTGCCAAGGAACTGCCCCAGCTAACCCCGGCCCACTCAAACCCTGTTTGGCGTAAAGAGGAGGATGCTGCATATCTGAGAAAGCATTATCTTGAGGTTTCCCAGAGGCCTTTGGAGTAATCAACCCCTGAAATGAAGTGACCTCCACGAACCACTCATTCAGATGTTGAAGCAATCCACAGCAAGCTGTCAAACGAATATCTTCCTTTTTATTAACACAACTTGACAAAACACTTGTGGCGCTTCTTTTTGAGCAAATGTTTTTTTTTTACTTTTTTTTTTAAAGTAAACCTTTCAGCAGCAACAATGCAGAGGATGTTCATTGAACATTGAATGTATAAACCTGACAAAGAAGCTATTGTGAAAAGTGTTCCCGTGTTCCCACCCTACCAGAGCGCTTAGATACACTTGCCTGTGTATAGGCGCTATATAAATAAACAATACCACACCATACCTAAGACACCGGTTTCCAGATTAATAAACGTGCTGGATGTATGAAGAAGCTTTTAGAGTTGAAATTTAAAGTTACTACGGAATTTATATCAGTAAAACAATAAAAAAACACGAGATAAGAGAGTAAACTAACACATTGCATTGGAACACACCCCACGTAACAAGAAACAACTCAGGACACTACAACCTAACGTGTAAAATGCTTTTCTGATAATGTCGCTCAAGAGAATTTTTGAAATATACATTGCTTAAAATGCTCTTCCTTCAGCGAATGCAATTACATTTCGAAACACCAAATGAGAGCTTGGGCCTTGGAGGGTCTCACCCCTGACAGAAAACAACGAAAAAATTGAAGGGGAGCACATGAAACAACCCTCCACCCCACCAAAAAAGTCAATTAACTAGAGTTATGTAAGTGGGAGGAGGAATCGAGGGTGGGTGATCAAATAAGGGGCATGGCCTAAGTGCACGGTGGTGGGGTGGGCGATGAGTGGGGGCGTCATTGCTTGCCAGTGAGACCTAAGCAGGAGAAATGGGATGCACTGCTATCATTCTCTTTGGTGCGCCCCTCTCCTTTTGTTTCTTAATCACAGGCTCCAACCCCCTCCTGCTGCTTTTAGGAGAGGCGCCAACACCCCCCCCTACTAGCTATAGACATGCCAACCGCCTTGAGCAACCCTCTAACTCCACATAGCCACGTGGTTAATGGGCTGTCTGCAAGGTCAGCGCCACTGATTAAGAAAAAAGGTGATGCTGGGCTACCTGAGGGAGTTGGCGTGTTTAGGGCTAGTCAGGGGGAGCCAGGTGGAGTACGGCTTTGAAACACTTTCTGGAGACTGAAAAGGCTCCACCCTAGCTAGCCCCGGCCGACTTACAACCCTGCTGAGTAGCGCAACTTGCGGCTTGACAATACTTAAAACTAAAAAGAGTGCACGTTTTCAGAGGCCATGGCCTCCTGGCTGCACTGTATCGCCATGGCATCTGGGAAGCACAAAGAGGTGCCGTGATGAGAGGGGGGGCTGTTTCCGTTGCCATGGTTACGGCCAAACTAAGGGGTGATGCCGGTAAGTGCAGGCCACAGGAAAGAGTTGGCCCACTCACCCACCTGCAGCAGCAGGAGAGAGTGATCGAATTGAGCGGGAACGGTCGGGAGCGGTGTTCCACTACTTTTATTTTGTTCTGTTTACCATTCCTCTACTTTTTACTACCATATTCACCATTCTAAATAGAGGATTTGTCTATTCATGTCCCTGTGCAAGTGTACATTTGTAATAGGTGCCTTACTTACTAGTCACTTAGCGCAACACCTTGCTATATGCTGCATTATCCTTCCGTCAACCCTCTCCCTTGACGAAACCATAGTTCCACTACTTTTTCGGTACACTTCTAGCAATGAGTCTGGGTCAGAGGCAGCATGCTATGGGAGAGGAGCTGAGTGAGCCAAGAAACGCGACTGGAAAGGTGAAACGGGACTGTATAGGGCATGTGCCAACGTTCAGTGCAGATGGCAGAGGAAGGTAAAATGTGAGAGCCGAGCCCTCCTAGAGATTAGTGCCCAGAATTACTAGATCCATGTTAGGTAGGATGCTCTATGTGTCCTACAAATAAGAGCTAAAGAAGGGAGCAGAAGTTGAAAAGGTTTGAAAAAAGAAATGAAACCAAAAAGCAAATATTCCAAAGAAATTAATGCAAAAGCAATGCATAAAATTTAAAAAAAACCATTATTCAGCAAGAATAAATTAAGCAGCTCTACCTCCTTTAAGCACCCCCTAAGGACAGACCTCTCTAGTCTGGCCTCAATGCGGACATCTTTCACTTGGGGGCTAGATCCCACACACAACAGCATCCTCTGAAAGACCTTGCTTGAACATTGGGATCCATTCCCACATAGTGCTTTTCCTCCATTTGGCATAATAGCGAGGATGCAGGTGAAGGACTCTCTAGGAGCGAGAGTGGGTGAGTATTACGCCACCGTGGAACTCGCAACTCTGGTTTCCAGTCACAGTTGAACTTTACGGAGAGTCGTCTTCTCCTGGGGAGGCCACTGGATTGGCCTCACCGGAAGGCTGTAAGTGGTTCCCTAGTTCTGGTGGACTGGATATTTTCCAGGCATGTTGGAGTGTTAGGAAAAGCTTAAGAGCTCATTAAAGAATACTGGCAACGCTGGTGTGTGGTGAGCACTAGTGCTGAATTTTCTGGACTTTTGGGTGGATGAAGGGAAGGCATACCAGACAAGCTGCGACCTATCGACCAGACATCTCGGCCGTTCAATCTCCTGTCAACAGAGCTCCAGTGGTGGAGTATCATCTAGTGTGTCATTTGCTGGAAGAAGTGCACATAGTAACACCGCCAGTAAAATGGTATGGAGTTCTTTGGGTTATGGGTATGTAGTCTTTATACCGAAATATTTTATAAAGAATGAACACATATCACATTTCTTTTAACTATAAATTGTATAGAGAATGCATTTAGGGGTGGGGTAAAGGGTTAAATATTTTTGGGAAATGGTTGGGCTGGGTTTTTAGGGGTGGGAAACAGGGGTTTCAGGAGACCCCCAAAAAATGTGAATTATGATTGTAGTGCTTAGTCTGCCCAGGATAACGCTGTCCTGCAAGCTGTGCATGACCTCCTGTCACAGAGTATTGGATGTATATGTCCCAGATCAATTGGGCACAGTGTCCTCATAGAACAGCGTGGCCTTTCACAAATCCTTGCACTCTAAATGCAACGCCAGGGTGATTTCTTAACCTGAATTCCTCAACCATCATGAATTGGATGTAGTGTGCTGCTTAAAATCTTACGACAGGGAAGGCAGCACCTGTGCAGGAAAGGAGGTGGACTGGGAGGTCTACATCTGCTTATTGTATATAAAAATCCGATCATCACAGTTAAATATATCAAACATGGCTTCCGTGCATGTCCTGACTCGTCTTAGCAAGAAGTAGGGTCTTAGCAAAGTCAGGAGTCAAGGGCAGATAGACCATATCTATATCGATCCCTGTTCGCACATGGTTTGCTTCCCCCTAGTCCACCTTCTCCTTTTATTTAGGGGTAGTACATTTAATCTGACCAGTAGCACCAATCTCCTACAATCTGTTGGTCTAATTCCATAGATTTCTCCTGGCCTTCGTATATATGTAGGTGTAAGACAGGATATAGTGCTAGAGAGGGCACATGTCTTACACTTTCAATATCTACCCCTCACTCCCAGGGAGTGGCTGTAGTCTTGAGGGCTATTTTAAGTTGGCTGAACAAGCAAATCTTAGAAAGGGCCCAGACCCCCGTCCCCACCAATCCAGGCAGACCATATCTTACAGCCCCCATTATCCCACGTGAATTGTTTTTTTTTTTTTAACAAACAAGGCTGCAGTCTCGGTTACACTAGCATTCACATTTTGATTGGCAGTGAAACCAAGGTGTAGTTTTAAAAAGTAATAAGTCTGACCCACCAGACTCAGCACTCCCAATTCAGTTCTAAGGACACTAACGGTTAATTGTTGCAGACATTAGCTTTGCACTACCTCCAAAACATCACAATTTGAAAATCCCCAGATTTCACAGCCGTATAAAATCATAGAACAGACCTTTCCTTTGAGTGCCTCCAAACATGTATCCAAACTGCATACCCAAACTTATGATAGAATCTTAAAATCCCTCTCAGCCTTAATGATGCCCTCTCGGACATCTTCCTTATACAGCTAACCCGGGCGCCACGCCTCGAGAAGAGTACGCCAAACAAAAAATATGAGTCCACCTCCAAAATTCTAATTCCATTAAGGAACCATTTATGAGGTTTCCAGCTTTTCCCAAACACTAACATTTTTGTTTTTGTTTTGTTTAGTTTTAAACTATGTTTCCCAAAATAATAATTAACAAACAAAAGTCTCTGTTGGAACCCAGCCAGGGTTAAATCCCAATGGATGTAACCTCCGCATACAGCTGGGGCAGTATAGGGTGTTTCCTTCAAATAGGGTGGGCAAACTTTCCTGCAACATGTGCTTGGATCAAAGTCTGCAAAGAATAACATAAATATGAGTGGGGCCATCAGACATCCTTGTTTTGCACCTTTATTGGTGGGGAACCGTGGTGTGTAGTTCCGGGATCTTGTTCATCAAACTGATGCCGAGTTATCTAGATAACACAATTGGATAAGGTTTAACAAACCGTTAGGGGCCCCGATAAGATTGACTTTGCACTAGAAGCTATATCTATATCTTTCTTCAGCTGGGGCCTCCCTCTGGAACAGCCTCCCTACAACACTAAAACTTGAGGAGAACCACCTCCGGTTCCGGAAGCACCTTAAAACCATCCTCTTTGCTTCTGCTTTCGCCCCCCCCTCTCCTCCACTGATTCTGGTCTCTCTTGGTACTGTGCCCCTGGCCACCCTCTGTCCACCGGGCCCAGGCTCCTGCTTATCTTTTCCACCCTCCTGCACTGCCTTCTGGCCACCCTTTGCACTGGGGTCTGTATATGTACCCACACAGGCCCCCCTCCACGTCCCTTGCACTTACCAGACCTACCCTGTCTGCTTCCCTCAAATAAGCACTTGCTGGATGCACTACTATTGCCGTGTTTGCTGTTCTTATCATGTATTTATCAGTATTTATTTCTGCTCTCCCCTTGCTCTGCACTTTCCACTTCTCCCCCCTCCCTTGCACTTTTTCCCTGCACCCTCTCCCAAGCACTTGCACGTTCTCAATGTCACTCGGCCTAGTAAGATTGTTGTTTTGTTTTCTCCCCTGTTCCCCTCCCTTGCTTTGATGCGCTCTGAAACACATGTGTATGAGCGCGTTATAAATAAAATATCAATATCAATATCAAATCAAAGGCCTTTTTTAGATGCAGGAACGCCACAAATAAGCTCCCTACCTTGACCTTGCAATATTTCTCCCCGATAGAGCTCAGCAGCGGTCCACCGTACCAAGCCCTCTCCTAAAACAAGCTTGAGAGGACTTTGGAATAGTATTACAGTGAGCTCACTGTGCCAGTGTAAGCAAAGATCACTTTGAGAATATCTTGCTTGAGATATCCAACAGGGAGATTGACCTAAAAGAAATGGCAGTCGGTAGTGGAACCCTTTTTACAGATAGGCACAACCAAACTTAATTTCCATGAAGATGGCATGACAGCTGACTCAATAATTGCTTTAAACAAGTTTCCCAGTAAAGGCCATCACCAATCTGGGAACCAGTTATAAATGTATACAATCTTAATCTGTCTGGGACAGCAGCTTTCCCACATTGGAGGGAGCTGATACAGATCCCGATCTCTTCATTACATGGTTATACATTCCGACCCATGTACTCCCCCATGTTACTATCCTTAACTACCCGAGGATCCAAGAAAATGTCCCGATAGTGCAACATCGCCTTCCTGATCACACCCCTTGGCTGCCAATTTCCAGAACAATTTAGTATCATTCAACGTCAGCGCTCTCTTCAGCAAGTCCCATTGTTCCCCAAAAAAGTCTTATTTTTTTAAATCTTTTAATAATTTTGTATATAACTCATTAGCACTGAAAATATGGCCTGTTGTGTAGACACCACTTCTTATATCGGAATTCAGTTTACTTTTCACAGCTCTACAATCTGCGTCAAACCACGGGGCATTCCTCACTATAGTCAATGCTACCTGAGATGGAGGCTGCCGTTTATTGATAACTCTATCCCGGTTGGTTACAACTAGAGACTCAAACACCTTAACACAATCTCTTGGAGCCTCCAAGTAACTCAACAGATTTACAACAACGAGGCAGATTCTCAAAAATGTGTTCATATAAAAAAAGTGCAGAGAATGCACTATTTGCATTTGCACTCATTGCTAAAATGTGCAGGTCACCTTACTCTCAAAACTCACCCGCGCATTTCAGTGGGGCTGGACAATAGCGCAAAGATGCGCTGTCTAGCCCCCTTTGCATGCATTAGTGTCTGGACCAATGTTCCCTCTAAGCTGTGCGCATGTGCGCTTGCCCAGCTTCCTTCTGGGTGCCGCTCAGAAGATTTATTAGCAGCGCACACAGACAATTCTCCCCTATTCAAAAAGGCATAAACCACAGCAATTACCTGACATGTTTTTTCTCTTAAAATAAGCAACTAGTCTTGTATATTCTGCTCATTTGCATTACACTACTATGCAAGGGTGACCGTAAACACCTAAAATCCCTAACAGAAAAATACAACACAAGAGGTTATAAACTAATATAAAAAACTTGCTCCATGACCAGAAGAATCTAACCAAGATATGCCTGCACACATTAACCAAAAATGTTCCCTCCCCACCCATGACTCTTAAACCTGACTCTACCACACTTTTACCTTATGACTCTAACTTCTGCCCCAGAGCACAGTAAGATACTAACAGACAACCTTGACTCTTCCACTCTTGGCTCTGTGAAAGGTTAGCAGACGTGTAGCTACATCCACTTGTTTTATGTTTATTGTAACATGAATAAAGTTCATGTGCCAGAATTTGTTACTCATTGTGCCTTACCGAAAGCGTCACCCACATTATATGATCGAACTGCCAGCTCAAATATCGGATACTGACTGTAAGTAAGCAGGCTACTTGAATGTGTAACCAAATCCCATACTTCCTCTTCTTTGTACATATGTCCCGCAAGTGCTCTGAAGCGGCCCCCTTGTAAGTTAACAGATTATAAAAATCTATTATTAATTCCCCCTTTAAAGATTTTGAAAAGACAAATGTGATGCTCAGCGTCTCCTACTTTAGCATTACTAACATTACCCTATAAGTAGAGAGCAACATTGCAATAACATTTACTTAGCCTACAAGGGATAATGGGTATGGACTATGCCTGGGATTACTCGTCCATAGTATCAGGGCACTGGATATGTTTATGTTTATAAATTTGTATTGCACACCCCAGTACCCGAGGACTTAAGGGCGCAGACAGGAGAATGTTTTTCACACAATCTGCATCCATGTGTTCAGAGTATCTTTGGGTATAGACCTTCACACATTATACGATAACGCGCTTCTATATAAAAACGGTTCATAGTGATAATTTCGACAACAAAAATGTCGAAAGTCAAAATTTCGAAAAAAAAATGTCGAAAAAAAAAATGTCGACTTTTTTTTTCAATGCATTTTTTTTTCGAAATGGGGGGGTTCCCCCCCAACCCCCCTTTTTTTAAATTTTCTTTTAAATTTTTCCCTTTTTTTAACTCCCGAAACCCTAAAATAAATATATAATTAAAAAAAACAAAAGTCGACATTTTTTTATTTGACATTTTTTTGTCGACATTTTTGTCTGTCGACATTTTTTTTTCGAAATTATGACTGCCCACCATAAAAACAGTTTCACTGTGAACATGTGTAATCCTACACAATGATATAAAGGTGGTGTATGTTGCAAACAATCTTGTATGCACTGCCAAAGAATTGTGTAAATGCAGAGTCATGACATTCTTAAAAAGCACATCATATGTTGAGGCATTGAAATATCCCTTGCTTGCAAAGTATTGTGGGTTTGCAAATATCCCAGTGTTACAAAACCTCACTTTTTACAGTGCTCTATCAACTAGTATTGGAGGCAAGCACAGGCACCGGGGGAGGGTATGGGTGGAAGTATCACTCCTTGCGGGTGACGAACAAAGCAGCAAATTTAAAAAACCAAGTCAGATGTTTCGGCAGTACAATGAAGCAAATGTCATGCGTGTTTGCTAAAGGATAGGACATTCTAGTACCCATCTAGACAACAGCACCTTCTTTTTCTTTCTATGCTCAACTGCTGAGGGCTTTTCAATATAACCATGTGTTCTGTGTGTGCATTCTCTAGCATCTCCCTGCATCTTATTTAACTGATCACAAAGAATTACAGAAGAGGGATCCATAGTTACAGAAGAAGGCACTCAATCAGTTGTATCTCTGATGAATTCATGCTATTAACTTAAAAAGGCTATATTTGTGATTTTCTTCAACAGTACTCCATAATAAACCTCAATAAGGCTCTTGTTTAATTTTATCTAGGCTATGGTGTGGAAGGGTGGGCAAAACTATACACTTTATTTTGTGCCCTGTCATTTCACTTCCTATGTCAGGGGTACAAGCAAGGCTCTAATCTATGCTGCTCCCTACTTCTTTGTAAAGCGCTTACACACAAGTGAAGTGCTTCAAAGCACTTCAAGGTGGGAAGGGAACAAGGGGATAAAGTAGTCATTCTTAGGCCTTGAAGATTCCAAATGTGCAGGACTGGCGGGGGAGCCAGGTACCTGTGAGGCTCTGGAGGTGCACCAGCAACCAGTCAGTGAACTGAGCAGGATGGGGAAGAGAAAAGGCACGGAAGCAGGAGAGACGAGAATGGATGTTAGCAGGAGATAGGGAGAGAGAAAGAAGAAGAGAAGAGGAAGGTCTTGAAGAGTTTCCGGAACTTAAAGCGGTCCAGCTCAAGATGGAGAGAGGCAGGGAGGCTGTTGCCTGAAACTGATTTTTCAGGGAGTAAAAAAGTTATTAGCTTTGCCAATAGGGATACTTTCTGCATATTAAAACATGTTCTTTCCCCTTAAAATCCTCTTGAGATTGGGCATTAATATGATTAGAGTTCCTTCCTATGCCACTGCTCTACTGGTCACTAATTCGAAAAAATATCAGTGGAGCTTTGTGGGTTGAAGCAATGATATGTTCATTGTTTCTCATTTTTGTTAGGCACATTTTCTTTTTTTCGAGAGTAAAAATGCATGGTGTCTCTTAGCTCTAATGCTGGTGTTATCACTACCCACAAGAGAACGTAATGTGGATAGTAAACAGAGGCACAGGAATTTTTGATCATTATATTCTAAGGTACAGTTATTTTGATGCAATTATCATCCTTGCACAACTTATTAGAATCATGTTCTCCTGGCCTTTGAACTACTTCATTAAAGTGGCACTTTAACTCCTTGCAGTATGTTTTTTGATGCATTGCTTTTAATTGCCATTAATCCATGGGCAAACATACTCTGTATGAGTTTCTTGACAGCCGCATCAGTTATGACAAGATATATGTGTTTTGTAATACAAATGAGTGTTTTTCCAGTGGCATAAAACAAACGGGGCCTCATTACGAGTTGTGGCGGTATCCCGGCGTAAATCCGCCGGAATACCGCCCAAACTAATTACAGTTACCACCACTTGGTCCAGAGGAATTTCCGCCGGATTACATGTGGTGGTGCAGTGTAATTCCTCATTCCTCATTCATATTCCTCATTCACATTCAGTCCATTGGATTCAGTCCATTGGAGGAATTACAGTGGCGGAAACTGCAACAATTCTGATTTTTCGGCAGTGAGCTAGAGGATTTACCTCCAGGATTTTCCTAGAAGCATATCCTTCCCTCCAGGCCAGAAATCGTAATTTGGCATAGTGGTAAAGTTGGCGGTAATGGAGTTGTAATGAGGCTCACATTTTTCTCTGCACAGATGTACGTTTGCAAAATAGTATGGCAGATATTGAAGTCTTGGACTGGTTGATGAGTTTTCTGTATAATCACATATGACATATTTTATTTTAGCCTATGTGTTTGGAAAAAGTGTTGTAAGATTTCTAAAGAATTAAAGTGGAATTTCCTTTCCAAACTCTCCTCTGCGACCGTAGCTCACAAAGTGGCTTACCACATTAGTCTGTTGCGAATATGGAAAATAATGTGCGCACAACAGCCAACCAGTTCCGCACATAGACAAAAACAATTAGAGGGAACATTGGTCTGGACCGCGCTCCCGACACTAGCAGGTACTGTGAAATGCTGGGAAAAAAAACACATTTCTATCCCTATTTGGACTGTAAACGGTTTCCTAGCATTGGACACTTTTTCTTTCAAAGATAAGTTTATCAACCCTTGAATCCATTCTTCACCCCGCGGCTTGTAGCTGCTCTTCTGTTTCTTCAAAATGTGTTACTTCGCCATTAACAGCACTCTATATAGCTGTTCCTTATTATCAGCACTCTTTATACCAGTTCCTTGTTTCCTGGAAGTACAAATCGTGTGGAAATACACTAAGGGCCTGATTCATGGAATTTTTGCACGGTTCAAAGTGCCTTTGCACTGCTGAAAAGTGACTTTGCACTGCCGACACAAACCCTGATTCACGGAACTGTGCAAAGTGTATTTTTGCATTGCAAAGTCAGTGCATAGTCATTTTTGCAGTGCAAAATTACTTTGCACGGACATTGCGCTGCAAAAATTCACAGTTCCGTGAATCAAGGTTTGTGTCGGCAGTGCAAAGTCAATTTTCAGCCTTGCAAAGTCACTTTGAACCGTGGAAGAAATTCCATAAATCGGGCCCTATGTATATAAATCATATGGGCATGTGGTACGTGGCAGCTCATCACCAACTCAATTAATTGCAGAATTTCCCCCCAAAACTGTGTAATTTATTGCAACTCCCAAACATATATAGGGATATGCCTGGTCCACGCTGGCACGCCCATCACAAGTAGTTGGATGACAAGAGCTTACGCTGCATCATCTTCCGCTGTGACCAGTACAGGTGAGAAATAATTCGCTGTTTCTTCCAGTCCAGTTCTGCAGTTATGTTCCCTGCCTCGTCTTCCTCGTCTTCCCACAGCTCTCAATCTCTTCCAATTCTGAACCAGCATTTGACGATAGCCAGCCATAGATCGGTGATGCTGTGAGAGGCACTGCATTTGTGGGTCTTGTGCATATTTACATTCTGTGGTGAGCAGATTGAAGCAAACAGTATCGAGAGTCGGCGGTACCTTGAGAGTTCTGCGTTGCATAACCTATATTTGTATAATTGTAAAACACCGTAAATAAAAAAATAAAAAATTCAAACGTATATTTGAAGTGCAGGAAACCAAAGACCACCAACGTTTACCTGTCAAAGATGTGTTTAACCTTTCATATGCCATATGCCTGCAGCCTGCCATGATCACCAATTTAACTGTAGATTGTCCAGAAACATTGCTCGATTCCTCCATAACCTGATTCCCCAGATAGCGGCTACTTCTCCCCGAGTCCTTGTTAGCATTCTTCCATGCCACAAAGGTGTGACGTACAGGAGGTGCTGTTGTGGTGACCTGCTGACATGTATCCATCACTATTAGCCAATCCGGCGGAATGGGGTCTACGGAATCCTTCTCAATCCTTACCCATGTTGGTATGGCCGACGTGCTTGTGTTGAGCCAATCTCTCAAAACGTGCAGAGGGAATACTCTATGCAACTTCTTCATACTGGGGAAGCCAACATGTCACAGATGGCCGTCATCATTTTCAGAGTTTCTGGGAAAGTTTCAAGGGTTTTAATTCTTTTTTTGATTTTCACAGTAGTTTACAGTAGGGGGTTTCATATGTTTCAATGAAACAATGAACAGGTACTTCAATGTAGCGTTGGGTTGGAAAAAAGGGTTTGGCGAGTGGTGTTATGGTGTCACCCTCTATTTCATCTTTACGCAGAGCCCCTCCCTAAAAGCAGACTCTCTGTCTCCTTCTTGGTCTTCTGAACTTGCCTTACTCTCCTCAGGTGTTAGTGTACTATTGGGTAAGTTAGGGAGTGTGCCTTACCCTTATTCTGTTTGATTCACGTAACCAGTGAAACTCACTCTTACCTTATCCTTTATCCTCTACCGTCTTCCACTCCCGTAACTTCTCCACAACAACCTTCTGTCCCTCCGGTACTCACTCCTCCTCTCTCCCACCTCCACCCTTTGATGTTACTACTTCTGCCACTGCTACTTCAATTCCTTCCACCCTACTCCGACAAATCATCCCACTCTACTACTCCACCTCCTACAACTACCCTTATTCCAACTACTATTGCTCCCACTATGACTCCTTCTGCTACTCCAGCTCCCACTGCTACCTTTTCCATTACTTCACTCCTCCTTCCACTATTACATTGCTCCTCCCACTACTACTCTCCTCCTCCACTACTACACTTCTGTTCTCCCACTACTATCACTAGACTCCTCCCACTGCTACCACTACTATCTTCCCACTTCTACCACTGCTATACTCCCACTCCACTTCACTAACACCCTCCTTCTACCGAGTATCATTCAATGTACACTCACTCCTTATACTAGCTTCTATTCAGCTGCCACATAAACATGCATGCTCAGACTGGAGTACCTTTGCAGTCAATAAGTCAATACCTCACCTTTTTACAATAAATGCCTCCATACTCCATCATTCTATCTTTCCTCCTGCTAGTGTCTTGGTCCACCAACTTCACCCCCTCTGACTTCCCCAGAACAACCCACACTTCCTGTTTTTTGTCCCTTGCTTCTATGTCCATCCCCTGCTGAGGGTTGGCTAACGCCCTTGGCCAATCTCCTGACTGACTGCCACCCCCGCCAGGTGTGCATGTGGGAAGAAAGGCTTGAAAGCGGGCCTTGGCCCCTCCCACTTTTCCCATGCAGGTTTCCTGCTCCAGAAGTCGGGGAGTGATAGACCACACAAATCAAAGTTTATTTTCCAGCCAACTTCTGATGGGGCCCTCCGGGTACATCTCTGGATTTTTCCTCCACCTTAGTGTCTCTGGTGATTTAGTGGGTTTGTTTCTGGTCAGGCAACAAGCACAGCTGATTCCATCAATGAAAACGATGGTTGAGGCTGCTGAACGGCTGCACTTGGCATGGCTGTTCTGAGCCTCTCTGCGGGTGAGTGTGGTGTCTCTTCTTCTCTCGTGGCTCAGCTGGGTGGCATGGAATTCTTACGTATGAGGGTTTGTCTGCTCTGTAAGCGGCTGTTCACCCTCTTGAGTTTTCTTGCTTCTGAATATTCTCGGGATTTTCTTCTGTGAACTCAGTTCCTGGAAAGACAAAAGACAACTGGAAGCATATGCATTGGGGGGCAAGGCTGGAGCCAGGTTTCCCTAAAGTGTCTGGTTCAGTTGCACCCATCACCTGCAATCAAAAACCATTTCTTTAAGTTGTCTCATCACATTAGTCAGCAACATGAGAATTATATTCCTTATGATGAAAATCCCAAGGTACACTTAAACCCGTCCCTGGCCCATTTGAATTCAAGATCAATGAATAGGTTTCTAAAACACACCCTAGTGTTTGGAAGACTTCCGTTTTTGACATGGCAACCTTACATTTTGAAAAGTTCACCAAACTTAGTAAAGATTTCCAACAATCTATGATCTGAGCGTTCAGGGCCTGAAATAAGGACTTAAAGGTAATCTGCAAACAGTAGCACCTTGAAAGTACAAGTACCACATGCAATACCTTAAATGTCTAGCTTGGTTACCATGTTCAGGAGATCGATGAAGAGATTAAAAATAAGCGGCAAAAGCCGGCAAACCTGGTGGGTGCACAGATGAGTCACAAAAACTGTACTTTTACCCCATTCACCAGTGCCTTTGCTTTTGCTTCTCTAAACAAGGTTTCAAAAAGGTTCAGGAATTTGGGTCCGAAATAGAGCTTTTTCAGTACACTGAAGAGGTACATCCAGTTTATTCTGTCAAAGGCCATCTCCGCATCTACACTGGTTGCTGCCAATGGGTGGGGGCGTTCCCTACAGAGATGAATAACTTTGATTCATTTTCTCTACTTATCATGTTGTGTGACTTTTTGACAAACCCTGCCTGATTCTTGTTTATCAAGCGAGTATCAACCGAGTCACAAAGACCTTTGCTAATATTTTGACATATACCTGCAGTAAGTATATTTGATGGAAATTGCTGCAATTCATGAGATCGCTCCCTGGTTTGATGATTAATGTGATCAAGACCAATTGAATGGACTCCACTAGCTGGTCCCTTCTGATAACCTCTCCATAAATGCTTCGCAGAACCAGCATCAATGCTTCATGAATGTACAATAGAATTCTACTGGCAGTCCATTCGGGTCTGGGGTTTTGACAGTTTGCATTAATTGTGCCACAACCACTATTTCTTCCAAACTTATTGGAGAATCCAGTAGATCTGCAACCTTCCTGCCCAGAACATCTAAGTCAAGGCTGTCTAATAAAAACACCACGTGTCTCCTAACCATGGTCCTCTACTCTATAGAGCATCCCATAATTATTCCTAACAGCTTCTTATCTTAATCAGCTTTCACTGGGATTCCCTCTCTCTGAGCAATCCTGCATGAAGCTAGTGTGAGAATGACACGAAACAACTATTTCACTCTTGTCTGCCGTCGTAACCTCTGGCAGTAAGTAGCCTGTAGGAGGGAGCAGTAATTCAATATTGTCTAAGAGTGGGGTTAAGGAATCTCCTCGAATCTAACAAGTACAAGGTCTCCACTAGGCAGGCTACCAAGCTACCTATGAAGTTTGCAATCTATAGTTAAATTGAAGTTGCCCCCTTTGAAAATCCCGTCAGCAGGTACGATGTCCATGATGCCTTCAATTTCCTTGCAAAATCCACGTTGGTCTGCATCTGGCACCTAAATGTTTATAAAAATCTGTGGTCTGTCCATTGCTACAGATCTGCCTTCTGTGTCTTGCACTTGTCAACTAACCTCCATGCATAAGTCCCTCCTGGAAATTAGATCTACCCACCTACATTTCATCCTACAGGACCTAGACATCTCCTTGCTGCAGCTCCTGTTCAATATATATTCCCTATTTTATTCCCGGGGATTGGTTTCTTATCGGAAAATAACATTAGCCCCCCTCTTCTTAATGAACGTTAGTATTTCTTTCCTTTCTATCCGATGTTGTAACCCTTTAACATTCCAGGATAAGAAATTTAAATGGAGTGACATTTTCTATTTCCACAGTTTTATACACCTGTATAAAATGTCACCTTTCCATTGTGCCTTATTCTACCAGATGTACTTACATATATTAGGGTCCCACCCATGTCGATACATTCACTTGTCATGGTAACAACTCTCTCCTAGTTCCGCTAGCTGGCCAAAGAGCTCGGAAAAGGACCATACATAAGGTACACTGTGAGACACAAGGTTGAGTCTCGGAGCGCTCTCTCTGCCGCTTTCAGTTTTAAGCAATCCTTAAATTATCTCCAACTTGTCTAATTGTTTCAGCAAGGCAACTAAGTGTATTTCCATACACATACACGGCATGCTAAGACTGGTCTGGAAAGAAAGGCACGCTTCTCCACCACCTATTTCTAATTCATTTAGACTTGCTCCGCAATATACAGTCATACGGGGGAGATACCTGAGGAATAATCAAATGGCCATATTCAACTACTTTCATAGCAAACTATTTGGAGATGCATCCCACACTAATCTCTACGAATGTTGACCATAATCAGAGTGTTCTGCCCATGCTGTCTGAGAATCAGAAATAAGGATTTCCCACTTGAGTGGCATGGCCATTCATACATAAGAATGGCTATATGGAGTATATTAGGTCACCCATTTTCCAGTCTCTCCTTCAGATCCACAAATTTGGTTTCAAGAGAGCAATGTTTCATGTGTATACTAGGTGGGCAGTGGGTACTTTGGCAATGTTTACTTTGCCATAAGAGACATTTTCACATCGGCAAACATGTGTAGGTTCAGTAGACCAATATTCCTATAATGTCATTACAATTAGTCCACAACATCAACACATTACCTAATGATGTGATCAACATTGAAAGCTCAGCTGTAATGATAGTCGTGTAGGTACTTGGGCTCTGTTCATATGAAGAGGTCCCTGTTCCCACCTAGGGGATTGCGGTACAGTTTTTCTTCAATTGAACTAGCTGGTGGGGCGGTGGCTGACGCTCATCCTCCGATCCACGGGGAGCATCAGAGGGCTGGGGTAAGTTAGAGTAAGTAAGGGAAAACACCCGGTCGACAACATGTTTCTTGCGCTCGTCTAATCTGCCACACTCGTGACGCCACAGCACCTGTGGTCGTGAGCTGTCTTCCGCTTCTTATATGCCCCTTCCCTGCCGGTGACATACCCAACATGCAGTGCGACCCACGTCCGTGTCGCCTGTTCATGGCAGAATAATCAGCAGATGAGATTGTACATTTTTATTTACATTTCAACCGACCCCAGCGACATTTTTACACTCATGTTAAAGATGTAGCGTTAACCAAGAATATGAACAGTATACAAATATAATGCAAGGAGGGGGAGGTGCTACTTTGCAGAAATGTACATGATATATTTTTTTGCTCATTAACACTCTCAAGTGGAACTTTAAAATGCTGAAACCTTGTAGATCGCCTTTGAATTAAACCCAGGTAAGGTCCAAGTGGCCTGAGTGCTTAACTACTCCCAGTCCCTTATGTTGCAATCTCTGTGGTGAATTCATCCACGGGACCAGCATGTAATCTTCCCAGAACAGTGTCAGCTGCTGTAGTTTGCGCAAATTCACTTTTGATGTCTTCTTTTAAACCTTTACATTTCTGAGACTCTCCTTGACTACCTCTATTGCAAGTAATCTGCATTTACTTCTATCAGTCAACTTTTAAATTGATCTAAAAAACGAATACATCTCCAGAGCAAACGGCTTGTGGTAATGGCTACCTAGTTGACTACCACAGTCCAAATGATTTTTTTAAACGAATTACAATCCAAAGGAAGTTCAAATTTATTTTGGACGTAAATAACATCCCTAAAACGGTTAAAACAAATCTGAATAATTATCTATCTATCTATCTATCTATCTATCTATCTATCTATCTATCTATCTATCTATCTATCTATCTATCTCTATCTTTTTATCTATCTAAAGCAGAAAATCTGCTTGTTTGTTCCTTATACACTTCCAGACTGTTCCACCAATCTATACCAGATTTTGCATAGTTACCTGCTAGGACCCTCCGAACATTACTTACTGCTTGACATTTGGACACCCGACCCCTTTCCACAAATTTCAGCCCCTTCACACATGAGACGGTTGTCTGAAATCAGTGAAACATCAATGTGGTTGTAGAAGGACCGAACAGAGCTCATTTTAAGCATCTTAAAGTGAGGAACAAAACTCAAAGGTCCCTATGAGTTGAAAACTATGTTTTAAGGCCCTAAGACGCACCGTTTCTGAGATATTTGCACCGCAATGAACTGCACTGCACCAGGGTGAGGACAGGTGGAGAGAGCGTACAAAAGGTCCCAAATGCTGCAGCATGCCAACTCCTCACCTCCACGTCTGCTCCGGGGTATGGCAGCCAGCCACAGGCACCCATTCTCAGTGCAGTTTACTTCAGAGTGCAAAGCACATCAAGCGATAAACGGCTCGGAAACAGCAACCTACAGGATCATTGATTTTCAACAATTGATGACAGTGGTAGGTCTGTCTACAGAACCTGTGCAGAGTATGGGTACTTTTTGCTAGTAAAACTATAAAATATATTCTTTGAGTGTAAAAATGCCTAAAACGTGTAAAACAGATGTATAGATCACTGTAATTCAAAACGTGCACATTTGTTAAAAACAATATATATTTCTATTCTTATTGGATAGAGCCAGAGGAAAAAATTGGTTTAAGACCCAAATAGTAGTCATATCCTCGGCAAAAACTAAAAATAAAAAAGCTGGTCATGCTTACATGTTTAAAATCTCTATTCTTTTATTTTAAGTGGATAATTATTTTTACCCTTATTGTTTTGTACATTGGGCAAAAAAGATAAAATGTGCAATGAGAAAACAAACATTGTTGGGTAGTGTGATGAATCCTCTGGAGTCATCACTGG
This sequence comes from Ambystoma mexicanum, assembly GCF_040938575.1. Classification (NCBI taxonomy): domain Eukaryota; kingdom Metazoa; phylum Chordata; class Amphibia; order Caudata; family Ambystomatidae; genus Ambystoma; species Ambystoma mexicanum. Next base: position 412,461,001 of record NC_090929.1, read on the forward strand.
CCCCCATTCTACGTTCTCCTCCCACGTGGTCGGGGAAGGGCAGCCGCTACCTGATCCTAACCCTGGAGGTGGTATCAGGAGGGAAGATCACATAAGAGGAGCTGGCTGTCAGGGGGAAGTGGTGACTCCTTTAGGAGAGATGCAGTATTCATTGTCTACTGAGTATGTACATCCTCTAATTCCCAGATACCTGATGGCATTCTGTCATTGTTCAGTTCCCTCTCATGAAACTATCCAGAGAAGACATTGTGGCAAGTCTTGTAATCAGACTTAGATGTACACGTTGGGAGTTCAGGACTTAAATACACCACCTCCCCATTGTCATGACACTATCTCATATAGAGATCCTAATCCAAAGGATAGAACACAAACCTTTTTTGCATTTCATAAATTTGACAACTCTCGTTTTTCAAACAATCTGAATGGAATAAGTATAAAGGGTTAATACAAGCAGGGACTTCAAGGTCCAGAATGCTCATTGTACTGGGACGAGGAAGAGGGGCTCAGAGGTAGTAACGATCCAAAGTGCAACAAATCTGAATGAGCGGTCTAGTTGCTGCAAATGAAAACACCTGAGTGGTCATTTAAATGGAGAAATGAGCTGCAGCTGAGAGAAGAAGATGGGAACGGCGTGGCTGAATCAGACCCAAGTGCGGAGGTCGCTGTGAGAACAGCAGCAAGCACAGCTGATTCGAAATGGGAAGCCAGAGAACCGTGGAGAATGTTCGCAGCGGAAAGCAGCATCAGAAGAGAAAAGCTGACTGAAGGGGAGACTTGCTCCCATTCAGGCGGGCATTACTCTGAAGTGTGAGGTGAAGCAGTGAAGTGCAAAAGCTTCAGAAGCAGAAGCAGCAGTCCACAGAAGCATAGAGGACACTGTCAGGAGTGCTGTCAGGAGCGTGGCCAGACCACGAGAGGTCTGCTGCCTCCGATAATCAAGAAGAGACTATGCTGAGTTAATTCAGTCAGTTGGCCTAAACGCATAGGTGACCTCGGAGTGCTCCAAATAGACTATGTTACAATAAAAAATCTTTTGAATACTGAACCAAGAAAGTAACATTACGGCGGGCAGGGCATAATTCTTCTTTTATGGGATATCAACTAGAGGAAACCTATAACCCACAGTGCCAACAGCCAAGAGGCTGTACAGAGGCAGCATATGAGAAACAGGAGTGTAATTGTTCTTTTGTGGAACAACAAATAGGGAAAACCAACCACCCGCATACTTACAACCAAGAGGCTATACAGAAGCTACAGAGAAGTAACAAGGATTCAAGTCCTCTCTGTTGGGATATCAATGGAGGAATGTTTATAACCCATATTGCCAAGAGCCAAGAGACTATAAGAAGGGCCTACATTTTTCATATCTCCTCTCATAGGATGCTGGTGTGGAGGGTCTGAGGAACAAATATTTCCACTGTGAACAATTGTAGAGGTAGGAGTTTTATCCTGGCAGGCAAGTAAAACAGGAAAGGGATCTATAGTGGTTAGTCCTGGCAGGCGGGTGGACCAGTAAAGAAGAAGATAATGTGAAACATTATACTGGTCGCAAAAGGGTGTGGCAGAAAGAGTATATTACCTCAATAATCATTTATTTCCAAACTGTTTCAAGAAGAAGTTGTTTTCCTGACATGAGTCTTCAGTTGGAAGAAGAACTGTGATATGTTAATAATTGCTCGATGTCTTGAAGAGAATAATTTTCCTAAGTCATAAACTGTTGCTTGGTGAGAAAGGCATTGGTCTTGATAAAAAAGGATATCATGGAAGATATTAAATACTTTAACAGAGTGTTATGGAAAGACAGTTGCCTTTACCAAAAGGAAAGTGGGAAGAATAACAAGTACTTTGTTTTTGGACGCAAATGTTCATGAAGAGACATTTACTTTACCAAAGGCAAAGTTGTATTGGGAGAAAGGGAACTTTTGTGCTGGATTGAAAGCAACTTTGTTGAATCAGAACTGTTCTTTGAGTGTTGCTGCATTGAGCCAGGGGAAGCGAACACTACCCTGGTCACAAGGAGTGCTCTTTGAAACTTATATGTTTGAACTTTTGCACTGGGGTGTTGAATTGAAGATGGACAAATATTCCTTATATTATTTTGTTGTTTGTATTAGTGTGAGGGTCAGAGAATTTTGGACACTAGGTCATCCTTCTTTAGTTTAGTTTGCCAGGTAGGGACATTCTTGTTAGAATATGGAAAGGTAGAAGTTTATCTCACCCTTTATTGTTTAAGAAAAAGGCAAATTCTGAGAAACCTGTACTTTTATATCCGCCTCACATTTCGGACCCCTCACAGTACTGGGGCACTTTAAGTATGGCACAAGAGAAGTAGGACTACATATAATCATGTAATAATGATTTCACTGCTTTAGCAATTGAATTTGTTCTTGCTCCTTGATTTGCTTTTACATTAATACGTTTATAGCCACGGCTTGTGCCTGTGGAGTAATAGTTTCTGTAGTTTCAAACCAACCTGGTGCATTAAAAGATACCAGAGAATGTTTGTCACAGGCTAACCGAGGAATTTTTTAAGCCCCTTCATAGACCATCACATATCTTATGATGGACCAATTTAAGGATGCCTTGGTGTTAGCCCATGAAGCAGCCCATGACACCAAAGGCACTTTGATGGAACTATAATAATTTGGCACTATGGTGGAACTATAATTAAAGACAACATTATTATACTTAATATGTAGAATGTATTAATGATAAATTCAATATTTCCAGGCTAGGTTTGGTAAGCTCAGACCAGAGAACCAGCAAGAATTAAGATGTAACAAGTCTCATATGATAAGTCTGTACATACAATCAAATGCTGAACTCAGGTCTGTGATAGGACAATAAATGCTACCCCTGTACCCCCCATCACCTTTTTATTAGCTGTTGAATATAAATGCAGGGTCTGTTCAGTCATTCCCATACTGTCTCAAGCCATAATGGATCTAGACATCAGCCATTATGCCAGTGTCAGACACTAAGGCCCTGATTCATGGAATTATTTGTGTGTAAAACAGTGATTTGCGTGCCATTCTTCCCCGCAAATCCCTGTTTGACGAATGGGGATTTGCGGTCAGAATGGCACCCGGATTTACAAGCAAATAATTCCATGAATCAGGGCCCTAGTCTATAAGTATTTTTTATATACACTTTTATTTTACTAGATAACAACAGATATTGATGTTTCAGGAAACTTGGGCCCTGACTGATTCAGATACAGGGATATAGGATATTGTTTGTACCCGCGGTGAGGCCGATGTGCAAGAGAGAGACCTTCGGGAGCTCTTGTGGCCTGCATATCAATCCACTTGTCACTTTCTGATATTCGAGCCATCAGGACAGAGCCGAGCCTCCTCTTGATCTTCCTTAAATGGAAAGGGGTTGAGGAACTTAGGTTGATAAACTATTATAACAACAAAGGGGGCAAAGCTGTGCATGTAGAATTTCAGGCATTAAAAGAAGCTATTGCCCACAAACAAGGTGAAGGACACCCGTAATTGTGGGGGAGACTTAAATATTAGAGGACGATCTGCTACTAGAAGATGAAGAAGAAGCGGCTCTAAGGATACTTAAAGCAGTGTTGGCGGGCCCTACCACACCTGATGGAGCGCAAACTGCATGGGAGATGTTATTTGAGCAAGGCTACAGAGCCATAAATGGAAGGACTGTATCACCCTTGTAGGGTAGTTATACTTTTTCAAATGGCCCATCTAGTAGTATATTAGATTACATCCTAATTGCAGTCTCATGGTGGACAATGTGTGGGGTTTTGAGATAGATGAAAGGATAGAGTGCTCACAATCCCCTGAGCTTAAGCTGAGCATGGGAACTCGAGGATTTTGGACTTGTAACTTTACCTATCCATGCGACGAATTCAATGAAGAAGAGTCTGAAAATTGTCCGATGGGCACTCAAAATGAGAGTACATTATTAAACAGAATCTTCTTTTCCTGTAAGGAGGAGATCCTGGTCTGTCTGCAACTTCAAGGCAACCCAGAGGAGATTATTGATGCTTTTTCTAACATCCTGTCAAATTGCGGTAGGATGTTTGACTTGCCAAGAAATGAGAGGGAAGGAGTTACTAAATCTAGAAGTTCATGGCTCTCCCAGAAATGTAAGGAAAGAAGGACGCAGCTATTATCTGCTCTCAAGTGTAAACTGCCTGACACTAACTTTCTTAGAATAAGAAGACAAGTATAGGAAAGAATAAACTGTAAGGAAGTGATAGATCGCTGAAGAGAGTTGGGAGAGGTTCCAAGTGACAGCAGGACAGAATAATTCCAGGGACTTTTGGTCCCTGATATCCAGGAACATACAGGAGCTAGATCTGGGTACGTGTGCGTCCACAGATCAACATTCCTTGATGTCCACCGGGTTAGACCACTTTCGATCTCTGTGTTTCTTTTATCATGGAGGGAGCAGAAGATATGAGCAGTGTACTACGGGGAGTTTTAAACTGCTGGATTTATTTGCTTTGGAAGAGATACATTTGATATAATCGAGGCAAAGGTGGCTTAAATCCCCGGGGTCGGATGGGGTGCCAAATTATATCTTCTTGACCCTGCAGGAAGTTTGGGCCCCAGTTCTGGAACAGCTTTTTTAATACAGGTATAGCCAAGGATTATATACCACATATGGGTATAATCGGTCACATGTTTAAAAAATGACATTGACCTGATCCCTATGCCCACCAACCAGTGATGCTCCTGGATGGAACATCTAAGATTTTTGTTGGCCTGCTCCTTAAAAGACTTGAGGCATGGGCCGGGGAGAACAATATACTCTCAGATACCCAACTCGCTTTTAGGTCGGGAACTGGCATGATTTTTCAGGGTCTCAACCTTTTTCTGATACTTGCAAATAGGACAATGGGGGTTCCTGTCTACGTGGCCTTTATGGATTTCATCTCAGCTTTTTCACCACATTAAAAGGAGCCTTCTGTGACTATGCTGCAGGGCATGAGAGTACTGGTACATCTTCTGTCAGCCATTGTAGCCCTTTATGAATATTCTAGAGTGTGGATTTGTTATGGCGCAGGAGGAGAGATTAGTGAGGAAATGAAGTTGGCAAAAGGGATATACAAAGGATGTGTACTGGCCCCCCTTTTATGTAATGTATACACTAACTCGCTAGAATAATATTTGCCCACTCTTGGGGAGGATGTACCAAGATGCAAGAGGAGGAGACTCCTGGTGCTCAGCTATGAACGATGTGGTTCTTATTGCCACTACTCCTAAAGCATTGCTGTCGTGGGTTGGTGGTTACAGGTCATAAATTGTGGATAGGGGACTCAAAGCTAAATGCAAGATAATGTGTCTCCCTGGGAAACCAAGGTCTTTGCCGAGGATCTATCTGGATGGGCAGATAATTGAGGTCTGTAAGAGTTTTGATTACCTCTGACTGAGATTCTATGACAGACTAAGCTGGGCTGACTATCTATTAAAACTATGGATACAAAGGAGACACACCATAAGAGGGATATTTAGATTCGCCAAAAACTTGGGGAACTTCTCACAAGCTCACATGACGACTATAGAGGGCTGCACAGGGTGGGTCCTCCTTTTAGGGTGGCGATGGGCGTGCTGCCAATTGGTGATATTGTGTATGTTTTATTTCCTGCCATTCCAATTGGCTATTTTGTATGTGTTTGATGTGTCAATAATGTATTCTTGCTAAGGATTTTTATATTCTTTTATTGAATTTTGTGGATGAATTTGAACTTTGAATAATGATTTGTAATATTTTATGGCGGTTTCTGCCAAAATAAAGGAATTTGGTGATGATTTTATATATATATATATATATATACACACGTGGGGCTGGAATACATTGTTTATATACCAACTTAATTAATGTCCTAGACAATTTAGAGTCTATAGTGATGAATTGCAGGATATGGCAGAGTTTGAGGCCAGGCTATTTTAATAGTCACAGCTCTAAAGCAGTGGCATGTCCACACTCTTTTTACTGTGGTGGCCCAAGTGGGCAATGAGTTATGCAGGGGTGGCATGAAGTACGAGCACACACACTTAGCAACACTATTATGATTCATTTTCACTTTTGGACATTCCTACAACCCATTAGGCAAGGGAAGAGGGGATAGCACAAGTGCATACTTCATATGAGGAAATGCGGATTTGTAAAACTTGCTTGTTAGGGAAGGAAGAGATTATTGTGCCATTGGCACGTCTCCCATGGCACGATTTTTGAGGGGATGGCGGACTGCCACATGGGGAAGGAGTATACATGCAGGTGTACCACAGCCACTTAATTTTGTCCAAAACATTTGTTTGTACGCTACTTGTAAGGGGGCACAATGGTTCCCTATTCTTTTCACTTTGCTTTCCGGCCTGTCTATTTTGCACAGTTTCCTTGCTTTCCTATGAGTGAATGGTGTTGTGCAAGGATTGTGCCTTCTGCTGCCTTGCTTTCCTTTCCAATATGTTTTGTTATGGAAAACAGAATGTCATTGCTGTACATGCAGGAATATATAGTCCATAATGTATGCTTCACACTACAGTGCGTACCAATGGGGTTACTGTAGAAAGACATTCTGTTGTGAGGGAAACTTTTTTCAGCTACTCGAAGTTGGTTGGCATTGGCGTGTTAAAAAAAGACACGTTATACATACGTACTATTGCACACTGAAACACCTGTGCAATTATTAGACACAGTTCTGCTTCCTTACTACATTGTACCGCCATTTTGCTCTAAGCTTTTGCCAGTCGTTACTTTGCCTGTTAGTTCTTTGTTACTATGTACAGTATCAGTGCGGTACGATTGGTGAAGGCAGATGTTATTTCTCTTGTTGCTGCATTCCCTTATGGTGTACCCCTATTGACTTTCTCCTGTTTAGTACACACTTTCTACACCTGCTCCATTTTCTCTTGGCATTCTTTGCCATGCTGCTGTTTTCATAAATGTTTCCCGTTGGGTGTTTGCCTGCATTATGTAAGAGAACAGGTGCCTTTCCGAGCAGGTTGGATGGCACCCAATGTGTGCAACCAGACGCACAGTCCGTGACTGCTGTCCGCATTAACATGGTGCCAGCACTTTCACTAAGTAGCACTGTTCTTTTTTACAAACTAAGGGTATCCTGCTCAACACCAATGAAATTCACTGACAAAAAAACACTGTTAAAGGGAAATTATGGTTAAGTTGCCCAACTAACAATCTTTCTCCTTTATTAAAAGAAATGAGCCTAAAGCAACGTTACGGCTAAAGCGCCCTGCTAAAAACCTATGAGATTCAAAACCAAAAATGTTATTAAAGGGACGTTATGGTTAAGTTGCACTAGCAAAAACCTATGAAATTCTATGGCAAAACGTTGTTACCGGGACGTTATGGTTACAGGTAAAACTGAAAGACAAACTAAATTCTCCAGTTATGGTAAGCTAAGCAGCCATAACTCGTGCCACCGGTGTGCACTGCAAGGACTAACACCCATGACATCAAAGATGGCATCACAAATCTCCTTAATGACATCACTCATGACATCACATGTGTGGCTCCCTCTGTTTTGTTCACTACCCTAAGTAGGTAGGTACTTTTCCTCACTAACAATCATGAACAAACAATTGAAAAGGTTCTATATTTGTGTACAGCAACCTTCTCAAATGTTCTTACACATCTTTCTTAACGGTTCACTCACATTATATGATACATATACATAATGAGGAAGAGGAAAGCGTAAAACACAGCACTGGTTTCTGTGCATGAAGATAATCTGTTATGTTATGAACAGCTTCTGGTAATACTGCTGCTTTTTAGCTTACTTTGAGTACCTTGCATATGGTCATGTGTGTATGCATTATGCTGTTTGTATGGTTTCTGTGCAGCAGGGCAAATATGTAGTTATAAACGCAATGGTAGCTGCTTCTTACATGTTTCACAGTACCCGACTGTTACGTTCACCTGGTCTCTGCGGAGGCATTGGGGCACAGTTGCAGCCCACCCTGAACTTGAATCACCCCCTTCAGGCCTCTCCCTCAGTAGAAAAGCTGTGAGCAGTGGTATGTGGTGATACAGCTCCTGCGTGGAGATAAGAGTGTGTGAGTGCGCCAATCTGTGATTGGTGTACCTCTCAAACCCTTCACTCCAAAGTACGTTTTCTGTGAGCATACGCCAGCCCATAAAGCTCACCTGTGAATTATGGAAGATAAGCTCTCCGTCCTGCTACTTCTGGCAGGGGTGCGTCGAATGGGATCTAGTTCCTTCACTGATCCCTGATAAGGATTAGTCCAATCCAGCTGCGACTATGCTCCTCCTTATGCTTGGTAAATCTTTCTTGAGCTCTTGCGATGCTGTTCGTTCTGTGTAATGTCTTTATATGTTGCTTCTATTTATGCCCGCAATAATGTCTCCCTTCTGTTTTCTTCCCTTAGATGGAAATGTGGCCTCAATGCAGCTGTGAGATGCGAGACGTGGCCGGGTGGAAGATGGATGCTACCGCAATGTTCGACAGCAGGTAAGTGATGGTAAGTGATGGTTTAAGGAAAAGCGCGAAGTATGGCGAAGCGCAACCTTAAACTGACAGTTTTTTCAATGTCTAACCTTGTCTTCTGTTTTTCCTTGCAGGCACTGTTGTCGACGCTGGAGCGTGTCGTGCTGCGGTGCCAAGATGAAGATTTCGGCATTCCGGAAAGTGTTGGTTCGCCGGAGAGATGTACAGATAAGAACAGCTTCCCCCAGTTCGTAAGTATGCTGGCAGGAAGCAGGATGTCCAGGAAGCAGGATCTTCAGAGGTAAGTCTGACCTCAGGCGACAGTGAGCGTTAACTGCTTGCAAGTGCAGAATAACACGAACCGTCTGTCTTGAGGATCGGGCAGCTTATATAGCTGAGATCATGGGCACGCCCATTAGGGTCGGCTTACCAGCCACACCCTGCCACTCCTAGAAAGTGAGCATGTGTGAAGGCAATCCATTAGCAGCCACACCCAAGAATACACTTGGGGCTGCTTAATGGATGGAATGTTCAAGGTTAATGCATCCTGCTTAATGGATGGAATGTTCAAGGTTAATGCATATGAAGTGCTATGTACATAATAAAAGCTTTTTGTTGTTAAATGGATGTTGTTTAATTTTATTCATGAGCCTGGAACCAAAAGCGCAAGGACAGTGTCCACCCAGGTCTCCTGTGCATGCGACTCCTGCATGCCTGTGCCCCTGACTTCATGACCATGCCAGCACTCCCCCTCAAGGCCCCTCTCAAGAGTGGTTCTCCTCCCGGTCCTGGTTTGGTGGGATTATTGCGATGGACCTGTCTGATTAAACGCAGAGCATGGACGTGTTCACTGGGTTCCCAAGTTCGGTCTTAAGGTCCGTAACCTTTCCAGTGAATTAGGTAATAGAATTTTGATCGAACCACCTTGGAGTCCAGGATGGATTTGACTTCATATTCTGGTTCTCCATTTATTGCTTCGGGCTCTGGCGGAGAACTAAGCCATGTATTGGATTTCATTGTTTTGAGGAGAGAGACATGAAATACGGGTGAATTTTCATGTGAGATGGTAACTCCAATCTCGTGGTGACAGGATTGATTATGGACTTTATAGTATAGGGGCCCAGGTATTTTGGGCGGAAAGCTCTTGGCCCCTTCAGTGGAATATATTTGGATGCTAACCACACCTTTTCTCCAATCTGGTAGGTGGGAGCTTCCTTCTGATGTCGATCAGCAAACCGTTTTTGTCTTTCCTTAGCCTTGAGCAGATGATCTGTCACCTCCTTAAGAACCTGAGTGGTGGTTTTATGCAAGTTTTTTATGGCTGGCATTTCCAGGGTATCGGGTGGATCAAGTACTGATGTCCTCGGATGTCTTCCCTGCACAGTGTAGAATGGAGTTTGCCCTGTGCTTGTGTGGACTGAGTTGTTGTATGCATACTCAGCTATCCAGAGTATATTTTTCCAAGAATCCTCGGACTGTTGCAACATACACCTGAGATATTGCTCTAAAGTTTGGTTGGTTTGTTCAGTTTGCCCATCAGTTTGTGGGTGATGGCTTGTGGACAACCGGAGATCAATTTTGGCAATCGTACAACACTTTCTCCAAAAGGCAGAAAAAAATTGACTTCCGCGATCAGATACTAATATTGATGGAAATCCATGAAATCAAACAATTTGCCCTAGGAACACAGAAGTGAGAGTTGACGCAGTTGGGAGTCCCGTCAGAGGAATGAAATGGGCCATTTTGGAGAATATATCCACGACTAATATGGTGTTGTATCCATTGCAGGGTGGAAGATCCATGATGAAGTCCATCGACAGGGTATGCCAAGGTGCTGGCGGTACTGTTAGAGGATGTAGTAAGCCACTAGGGTTCTGTTTCTGAGACTTGTGTTGTGCACAGACACTGCAGGCTTCAATAAATTGGGTGATGTCTTTTAGCCAAGTTGGCCACCAGTAGTTGTGTTTTACCTTAGCCTGAGTTTTGGCTATTCCTGGGTGTCCTTCCACTAATGAATCATGGTAATTTGTGATGATTTGCTTTTGCAGTTCTTGGTCTTGGACATATAATCGTCCTTGGAAATACAGTAGATTGTCTTTGATGGTACACTGGTCACCTTTTAACAGCCATTCCTGTTGTGTCGATTGATCCATCGGGGATTGCAAACTGGTTATTTGGTCATCCACAAACTTGGCGGCAGCTATTTTGGTTTGAACCCTTTCCTCAGGAATTATGGCCACGGGTCGGATGCTGTAAAAGCATCTTTTTCTTCACTCATGCCTGATAGAGCGTCTGCTTTCCCATTGCGTACTCCAGGTCTATAAGTGATGATAAAATCGTATTCCACGAAAAAGAGAGCCCAACGAAGTTGACGCGAGAATTGTGCTTTGGCGGTTTTCAAGTATTGCAAGTTACGGTGGTCCCTGATGACAGTGACCATATGTCTTGCCCCAAGAAGGTAATGTCTCCAGGCCTTGAATGCTGCTTTAATCGCCAGTAATTCCTTATCTGTGATTGCATAGTTCAACTCAGGGGCTGAAAATTTGCAGGACCAGAATAAGACTGAAGCATATGTCTCAACTATATAAGGTAGGTCTGATCTTGGGTCCCGAAGGACTGCTGCTGTAGTGAATGCTAGTTTCAACTTCTGGAAGGCTTCTTCAGCTTCTGTCGACCAATGGAACTTTTGATTTTTCTTTAACAAGGAGGTAATTGAAAGTACAATTTGTGAAAACCCAGGTATAAACCGATGGTAAAGGTTGGTGAATCCAAGCACGCTTTGTACTCCTTTTGTGGATGTTGGTGAGGGCCATTGGAGGATTGCATCCACCTTTCGTGCCTCCATATGTACACCTTAGGGTGTGAGCATGAAACCGAGAAACTCGACCTCGGTTACATGGAAAAAACATTTTTCCAACTTGGCATACAATTGGTGTTGTCGAAGCTTTTCTAAGACTGCCTGGACATGGCCTACATGTTCTTCCATGGAATTTGAGCAGATACGAATGTCGTCAATGTAAACAAGAGCGCAAACGTCCAATAGTTCTCAGAGTACATCATTCATAAAGAATTGGAACGCCGCGGGTGCATTGCATAGTCCGAAGTGCATGACGTGGTATTCAAAGAGGCCGTACTTCGTGCGGAAGGCTGTTTTCCACTCGTCTCCCTCTTTTACACTTAAAAGATGGTACAAGATGGTATGATCCTCTTAAATCCAGTTTTGTGTAGATTTGAGCATGTTTCATTTGGTCCAGGAGCTCTGGTATAAGTGGTAAAGGATATTGACTTTTAACTGTGATCTGATTGAGGCGCTATAGTCGATGCAAGTTCTTAAGTTCCCCTCCTTTTCAGGCACAAAGAATAAGGGCGAGGATGCAGGTGACTTGGACGTGCGAATGAAACCGTTCACCAGGTACTGATCCAGGTTAGTTCTAAAATGCTGATTTTCCTGCTCTGTCAGAGCGTAAATTCGGCTGCAAGGAATCTGGGCTCTGGGTACAAGATCTATTTGACAATCATAGGGTCTGTGCGGGGGGAGAACGTTGGCTTACTCTTTTTTGAAGACATACTGGTAATCTTGGTATTCAAGCCATAAGGGGCTGATGAGGCCCAACACGATTCCTTTCTTCGGTTTCAGATTGGTGTCATCTTTTTTGTAACATGTGTCGGCACAATCATGAGGAAATGTCAGAACTTGTTTTTGCCAGTCGATCCTAGGATTGTGGGTCTCAAGCCAGGGCATTCCTAATATCATCTGGAACTGAGGAGCACCGATGAGATCGAAAGTAATGTCCTCTTGATGCCCGTCCTGACACACAAGCTTGACTTTCTCAGTGTATTGTGTCACCGGGCCGTATGATAGCTGAGAACCATCCACAGCAGTGACGTTTTCCGATTTCTGCTTCTGTCGGAGAGGAAGGCCTATTCGGAGAGCCAAATCTTGATCAATGTAGTTACCCACAGCTCCACAATCAATATAAGCCTCCAAAGCATGTGTTATTGATGGTTGCTTGTGATGCACCAAAAGCATTGGAAGGAGTAGATGTGAGGTCTGTACGGATTCCTTTTTCATGCTCGACAAGCGGACCCCTACACTTGCCAGGCATTGGCGTTTCCTGAGTTCTGTTCTAATTCTTCATCAGTTTTGTCTGTTGCCCCAACCGTTTTCTTGGGTGGTTTTACTGGGTAGTCACAGAGGAAGTGACCTGCTTGTCCACAATATAAGCAAACCTGTTGTTGTCGTCTTTTTTCCCTTTCTGCTTTGGTAACAGGACTTCGTAATCCACCAATTTGCATTAGCTCAGACTGTTCATGTGGTTTAGTCTGATTCTCACAAGGTCGTAGGTAAACTGACCATTCCTCTGATCTAGCTCGATCCATTTTCCGATTCTGCAACCTATCATTGAGTTGCATCGTCAGGTCTATGTAGTCCGCACACCTCTCAGGGGGATTCACAACTTATGCCAACACAGCCTTAGATTTTCCACGTAACCCTCGGTAAAAGAGTGTAGTCCTCTTCTCTTCTGGCCAGTTGTTCTGGGCTATGAGACGATTGAAGGTTGCAATATAGGTTAATAGATCTTGACTCCCTTGTTTGAGTGACAACAAATCGTTGTCCAGAGCTTGTCCTTGAGCATGACGGGCAAACAATTTATCCATCTCATGTTGGAAATTCCCAAAGTTCTGGAGTAAAGGGTCATCTTGATTTACCAAAGGTATAGACCAGTCTGCCGCACTACATCCTAAATACGAGAGTACAAACGCCACTTTGGCTTGGTCATTGGAAAGGCTCCTGGTCTGCACAAGAAATGAAGGCGACATTGGTTCATAAATACAGCGAACTTGTTTGGGTCGCTGATGAAGCGTTCGGGAGGGGCTAGAGGTACTGCTCCTGGAAGAACCACCTGAAACGATGTTGATTGTTGTGGTGTGGAAGAATGAGAAGAATGGGTCACTCCAGGCAGTGGAACCTGTCCTGTTTGTGCCTGTAGCATTTGTCTTGCCAATTCATCAGTTCTTTCTCGAGTTAAAATAAGATCCCTCCATAATGCATTGGTTTCCTGTCTTGAAGCATGTACTTTAGCCTGTAATTCCCCTAGTAAGAGGGCTAATTGATCTGTTTCTGAAGTTTCCATAACTCCCAGGCAGAGAGTACTAGAGGCTTCGCGTTTTGTTACGCTCACCTGGTCTCTGCAGAGGCATTGGGGCACGGTTGCAGCCCTCCCTGAACTTGAATCACCCCCTTCAGGCCTCTCCCTCAGTAGAAAAGCTGTGAGCAGTGGTACGTGGTGATACTGCGCCTGCTTGGAGATAAGAGTGTGTGAGTGTGCCAATCTGTGATTGTTGTACCTCTCGAACCCTTCACCCTAAAGTACGGTTTCTGTGAGCATACGCCGGCCCATAAAGCTCACCTGTGAATTATGGAAGATAAGCTCTCTGTCCTGCTACTTCTGGCAGGGATGTGTCGAATGGGATCTAGGTCCTTCACTTATACCTTATAAGGATTAGTCCAGTCCAGCTGCCACTATGCTTCTCCTTATGATTGGTAAGTCTTTCTTGAGCTCTTGTGATGCTGTTCATTCTGTTTAATGTCTTTATATGTTGCTCCTATTTATGCCCGCAATAATGTCTCTCTTCTGTTTTCTTCCCTTACATGGAAATGCAGCCTCAATGCAACTGAGAGACGCGAGACGCGGCCGCATGGAAGATGGATGCTACCGCAATGTTCGACAGCAAGTAAGTGATGGTTTAAGGAAAAGCGCGAAGTATGGCGAAGCGCAACCTTAAACTGACTGTTTTTTCGATGTCTAACCTTGTCTTTTGTTTTTCCTTGCAGCTGCTGCTGTCGACGATGGAGTGTGTCGTGCTGCAGTGCCAAGATGAAGATTTCGGCATTCCGGAAAGTGTAAAGATGAATACTTGGTTCGCCAAAGAGATGTACAGGTAAGAACAGCTTCCCCCAATTGGTAAGTATGCTGGCAGGAAACTGGATGTCCAGGAAGCAAGATCTTCAGAGGTAAGTCTGACCTCAGGCGATGGTGAGCGTTACGATGCTTGCAAGTGCAGAATAACGCGAAGCGTCTGTCTTGAGGATCGGGGCAGCTTATATAGCTGAGATCGTAGGCACGCCCATTAGGGTCGGCTTACCAGCCACACCCTGCCATTCCTAGAGAGTGAGCATGTGCGAAGGCAATCCATTAGCAGCCACACCCAAGAATACACTTGGGGCTGCTTAATGGATGGAATGTTCAAGGTTAATGCATCCTGCTTAATGGATGGAATTTTCAAGGTTAATGCATCTGAAGTGCTATGTACATAATGAAAGCTTTTTGGTGTTAAATGGATGTTTTTGTTTACTTTTGTTCATGAGCCTGGTGCCAAAGGCGCCAGAACAGTGTCCACCCAGGTCTCCCCTGCATGTTACCCTGCCTGCCTGTGCCCCTGACTTCATGACCATGCCAGCACTCCCCCTCAAGGCCCCTCTCAAGGGTGGTTCTCCTCCCGGTCCTGGTTTGGTGGGATTATTGTGATGGAACTGTCTAATTGAATGCGGAGTATGGATGTGTTCACTGGGTTCCCAAGTTCGGTCTTGAGGTCCGTAACCTTTCCAGTCAATTAGGTAATACAATTTTGATCGAACCACCGTGGAGTCCAGGATGGATTTGACTTCATATTCTGGTTCTCTATCTATTACTTAGGGCTCTGGTGGGGAACTAAGCCATGTATTGGATTTCATTGGTTTGAGGAGAGAGACATGAAATACGGGTGAATTTTCATGTGGGATGTTAACTCCAATTTCATGGCGACAGGATTGATTATGGACTTTATAGTATATAGGCCCAGGTATCTTGGGTGGAAAGCTCTTGGCCCCTTCAGGGGAATATATTTGGATGCTAACCACACCTTTTCTCCAATCTGGTAGGCGGGAGTTTCCTTCTGATGTCGATCAGCAAACAGTTTTTGTCTTTCCTTAGCCTTGGTCAGATGCTTTGTGCCTCCTTAAGAACCTGAGTGATGGTTTTATGCAAGATTTTTATGGTTGGCATTTCCAGGGTATTGGGTGGATCAAATACTGATGTCCTCGGATGTTTTCCGTGCACAGTGTAGAATGGAGTTTGCCTTGTGCTTGTGTGAACTGAGTTGTTGTATGCATACTCAGCTATCCAGAGTATATTTTTCCAAAAATCCTCGGTCTGTTGTAACATACACCTGAGATATTGCTCTAAAGTTTGGTTGGTTCGTTCAGTTTTCCCATCAGTTTTAGGGTGATGGCTTGTGGACAACCGGAGATCGATTTTGGCAATCGTACAACACTTTCTCCAAAAGGTAGAAACAAATTGGGTCCCGCGATAGCTTGCAAGTCCAAAATAACGCGAAGCGTCTGTCTTGAGGATCGGGGCAGCTTGTATAGCTGAGATCGTGGGCACGCTCATTAGGGCCGGCTTACCAGCCACACCCTGCCACTCCTAGAGAGTGAGCACGTGCGAAGGCAATCCATTAGCAGCCACACCCAAGAATACACTTGGGCCTGCTTAATGGATGGAATGTTCAAGGTTAATGCATCCTGCTTAATGGATGGAATGTTCAAGGTTAGAACAGCTTCCCCCAGTTGGTAAGTATGCTTTCAGGAAGCAGGATGTCCAGGAAGCAAGACATTCAGAGGTAAGTCTGACCTCAGGCGACGGTGAGCGTTACGATGCTTGCAAGTGCAGAATAACGCGAAGCGTCTGTCTTGAGGATCGGGCAGCTTATACAGCTGAGATCGTAGGCACGCCCATTAGGGTCGGCTTACCAGCCACACCCTGCCATTCCTAGAGAGTGAGCATGAGCGAAGACAATCCATTAGCAGCCACACCCAAGAATACACTTGGGCCTGCTTAATGAATGGAATGTTCTAGGTTAATGCATCCTGCTTAATGGATGGAATGTTCAAGGTTAATGCATCTGAAGTGCTATGTCCATAATAAAAGCTTTTTGGTGTTAAATGGATGTTCTTGTTTACTTTTGTTCATGAGCCTGATGCCAAAAGTGCCAGGACTGTGTCCACCCAGGTCTCCTGTGCATGCGACCCTGCATGCCTGTGTCCCTGACTTCATGACCATGACACCGACACTCTAAAACGAATGCATTAGTATTGTCACTATGTAACATGGAAAGGTTTTGAAGGTTACACTTCCATGAGCCATGGTGCAGACAATGGCTACATTTGCACATGAGTTCCTTCATATACACTGAAAAGGTATTTAATAACTATGATGTGTAGAGCAATGCATTCCTCCATGACATACTGCTCTCATGATAGTTCTTCCAATATTGTTTTATAGTTTTCTGCCACCATTACAATAACAATCGCTTGAGAAGGCTTGCTATGAAAAGTGATTGCACATGTGATGTCATGAGTGAGGTCAAAATGAGATTTGTGATGCCATCTTTAATGTCAAGGGTGCTAGTCCTTGCATCCTGCAGTGCACAATGGTGGCACGAGTTATGGTTGCTTAGCTTACCATAACTGGCAAATTCCGAGGGGGTTTCGGTTTTACCTGTAACCATAACGTCCTGGTAACAACGTTTTTCCATAGAATTTCATAGATTTTTGCTAGTGCAACTTAACCATAACGTACCTTTAACAACGTTTTTGTTAGTGAATATGTATATGTATATCAATGCATCAAATTACTTTGAAGGCAAATCAACTAAGGAGAACTAACAGGGTCCATCCTCATCCCTCCTATTGAATACTGGACCCCACTGCCCCATGCTTTCTTACTGAAGTTATTCTTCACGCTATCACTGCATTAAAAGTACAAGCCAGCAAAGAGGCTCAAATTGTTTCCTCTTTGTTAAAACGGTGAATAGGCACCCTGTCAGAGTGTGGGCTCCTTGTTTGCAGTGTGGGACCTAAATGCTGTGACAACTTCACTCACTCTCGCCTGAAATTGAGGGCGCTGATCCGAGGGGGATCAAATGTTGTCTTCCCGAAACTGCTTTTTGATGCACGCTGCATTTAACCACCAATGAATGCCTATGCACTTTTCTTTTCAATAACCCATCCCAAATAGCATATTTAATTGGCAGCAATAGGTCATACATAGGGATTACTGACCGTATTGGTGGGCTGACCTATCTGGTAATGGCGGGCTAGCCCAAGATAATGGGCCAGAGGGAAGCAAGGGCCTTCAGCAAGGTTCTTCGGGTGGGCAGTAGATGAAGCGGCGTTGAGATCATGTGTGCATATGCAGGAGTAATTTGGATACCTTTGAATGTGTACACGTGCGGAAGGAATACATTGTTTATGTACCAACTTAATTCATGTCTTAGACAATTTAGAGTCTATATGGAGGAATTGCGTGATATGGCTGAGTTTGATGCCAGGCTATTTTAATAGTCACTGCTCTAAAGCAGTGGCATGTCCAGACTCTTTTGACTGGGGTGGCCCAAGTGGGCAATGAGTTATTCAGGGGTGGCATGAAGTACGAGCACGGACACACATAATGATCATAGTTTAGGATAATGGGGTGGCACCTGGGGTGGCCAATCAGATTCCAGGGGTAGCACGTGCCACCCCAGGCCCCCTGGACACGCCCCTGCTCTAAAGGCAATTCGTGAGCAGCCTCCCATGAAATAAAGTTGTATTCAAGAAGCGAAAATGGGATTCTAGTTGTTCTTAAGTAAGCATACTGACCCATTGCCATTACGTCAATATCAACCCGCAAACATGGAAACAGACCAGGGAAATTAAACTGCTTTCATAACTGTCGACGCCACACCACACAACCCTGTTATGTTTTGCTGTCGGCACACTTGCTGATGCAAGCCGGCTGTGGATGCCTGAATAATTCACATGCCAGGTAAACGAGATGATGAGGACGGTCTGGATGCTCACAACATATGGGATGCCACCCAAAGAGGGAGTGACTATTGAAGCACCCTTTCCTTTTAAACAAAGATCCTTCCACAAAGGCAACCGAAAGGATCTGATGCTTCAGTCCATAGTTACTATGTAGAGCTGGGGTCGCCACAAACAGTTTCTAGGCGCCAACATTTTAACTTTGGTCTTTGTCCAAGGGCTGCATTAATAATTGGCTATAGCCAAAAGCACATAGCACCGAAAACCCTAAGACCTCCATTGTAATGGCATTGAGGGCTCCATGTCCAGAACAATGATTTGCTATTCTTAAAATGACATTCAGCGAGTAATATTGATAACACATTAAACGATTTAAATTAAACCTTATGCAGGGTTTGGTGATTCTTCCCAAGAAATTTTGATTGCTACCTGTGCCAAATGGTGCATTTTAAAGCAGACAAGCAAGTAGCAATAATAAGTAAATGGTTGCACATTTCAATTTGTAGGGAGGCTTAAAAGTTCTCCCACAAAGAATAATTAGAAAAAAGAAACTGTGTCAAAATAAAAAGCATAACAGTGACCAAAAACGTATTGGGATTTTTTAAATAAAGAATTTTTTCTTGGGTTGTACAGCTTCACAAAGACATTTTAGATAAGTATTGTGATAAATTGCATGGAAAGGCAAGTTGGGTCAGTGCCATGCATATGAGCAATTGATTGCTATCATGCGGCATTACTGTGACACTTATGTCTCTGCTTGGCATATGATGCATGTGTGAGGCTGTGCAGAACTTGACTCATGGTACCTTTCTGAACTGTCTAGGTGAACCGCTCGGAAAAAAGTGCACACCTCTCACAAGGGCCCAACAGGTCCTTTGCCAGTTCGATTCCAGTTGCAGGGATCACTGAGCTTTTCATCCTTTTCAGGGTTGATACATTCAGTACCTTAAATGGGGTCAAAATGACACCTGGTTTTGCAGTGCTTAGAAGCAGGATGTATCGGCCAAGAAGCACCAGATAAGAACCAAAATGATTGAACCATGCATATGAGGCATTGACTGGAATAGGATGATCTTACTAAGGAATTTGAGCCTGCACCTGATATCTGATGGCTGCACTTTACATTTGTGACTATAACATGCATTTGACACTAGCTGGCATTAATGTGACAGCTGAGGCTGTGCATGACAGATGATGATTGCAACTAGACATGTGATGCTGCACATTATATTTGGTGAGTAAATGATGCATGTGGGGCATGAGCTAGCATCGGATGTCATTGCTGATGCATTTGAGGTTGCGCTTGCATATGATGGCAGTACCATCTAGGCGTCAGAATAAAACAAATTCAATTCAAAAGCTGCAAAAATAAAACAAATTCAATTAAAAAGCTGCAAAATAATGCTTGTCAATGCTTATTTTGGCATTATTTATCTTCCTATATATCATGGTTAGGCGTATGAATTTGTAATAGTGTTAGCGTTTCCCATTTAGCATACGTGACTGTGGCAATTTGACCTTCTGCCTTGATCCTGAAGTCGAAATTGACGATAACATTAAAAATGCAAAGGTTCAACAGAGATGATGCTGGGGGGAGGGGTGCTGCAAATGGTCTGAAGGGCTTCAAGCCACTGGTGGGCTGTAAATCGAGCACCCCTGCTATCGAAATGAAGTCTGGGGAATTTACAGAGACCATGATTTATTGACAACCTGGTACTGTGAACATACTGCAGTGGATACGCTCACACATGGCCTACATAAGTTGTGTTCCAGTTCCAATAAAAAGACTCTGCAACATTAAAGGGGCTAAAAGTGATAGGAACATTATATTTCCTCAGAGCAAATCTATATTTATAAAAGTGAAAATGTGTGGGTGTGTGGCTTGGTTTGTGGTTAAGTGTTGTTCCTTATACAATTTCACACTGTTTCACCAATCTGCACCACATTGTGCATAGTTACCTTGTTAGGACCTTCAACACAATACTGGCTACATGACATTTGGACAGCCCACCCTGTTCCCTGGATTTCAGCACAAGTCAACATTTGTTTGTGGGTTTGTGGCTTGGCGAAGCGTTGTTCCTAATACAATTACACACCGTTTCACCAATCTGCACCAACTTTTGTATAGTCACCTGTTAGGACCCTGCAGACATGACTGGCTACATAATATCTGGACACCCCACCCCTTTCCCTGGATTTGAGGGTGAGGTGACAGGTGGGGACAGAGCACAGAATGTCCCAGTATGCAGCAGCACACCAACTCTCGCCTCCCCCCAACGTCTGCTCGGGGTATGTCAGCCAGCCACACACACCCATTTTCAGTGCAGTTTACTTCAGAGTGCAGAGCATATCAAGCGATAAGCGAATCGGAACAGCGACCTACAGGATCATTGATTTTCAACAACTGATGATGGTGTTGTCTTGTCTGTCCACAGAACCCGTTTGGAGAATGGGTACTTTTTGCTAGTGTTATATACATTTGGCTATGGACTATTGTTGGTTGTTGGTTGGCAGGGACATTTTGTGCTTGCCAATGTTGATTAATAAGCAGACTGTGAAGTTATTTTTAAAAAGCAATGAAACATTTTATGAATTACATTCGAGTTATGGGGAATCTGCATATACCTGGCAGGGTCCCCATGGACTAGAGATTAGACATATGCAGGATATGGTTATATGGCTATGCCCCTCTACTGGCTGTTCCTCCAGGGCTACACACCGGGCGGATGATGATAGGCAACCCTCTGAATAAATTAACATTCCAATAACATGGAAGAAAGGTATTGATTACTGCTTCCGGTAGATTATATAAACTGGTGACAAGCAGATTGCCTGTGTGCCTAAGGATCAAAGGGAAGTATGGCCCAAAAATGACTTTCAAAAGCCAAATGGACTGCCTTACCCACATGTAAACTGGTTTACCCTGAAGAAGGAAGCCCCTTCGTTGAAACCAGTGCTAATAGACATTTATTTGTGTTCACTTACATTTAGTTACTGGGAGTTTAGATGTATTTTTGTGAGATAACTTGTAGGATGAGAAGTAAATGGGGGTGCCTGATTGATGAATCAGTGTGGCTGTTTTTTTTAAATGAATTGTATAATGTAAACGAGATGGTGTATCGACAAACCTAGATGTTTTATGATAGATTGAGATACGGATTAATTAATGTCAAACATTTAGACTTGTGCGTTTTACATAAATGACTGAGTCATTACCATTGGGAAGATTTTTTGAAGAGTGTTCCCATTTCTTTTGCTAGGACTAGAAAAAGAGTATTTCTAGCATTGGGTTCTAGAGAAACTCTGTCCCAGATCTCTGTGTTGGTGTCCCAGATCCTGTGTTGGTGTCCCAGATCTCTGTGTTGGTGTCCCAGATCCCTGTGTTGGTGTCCCAGACTCCTGTGTTGGTGTCCCAGATCTCTGTGTTGGTGTCCCGGATCCCTGTGTTGGTGTCCCAGATCCCTGTGTTGGTGTCCCAGATCTCTGTGTTGGTGTCCAAGATCCCTGTGTTGGTGTGCCAGATCCCTGTGTTGGTGTCCCAGATCCCTGTGTAGGTGTCCCAGATCTCTGTGTTGTTGTCCCAGATCCCTGTGTTGGTGTCCCAGATCCCTGTGTTGGTATCCCAGATCCCTGTGTTGGTGTCCCAGATCTCTGTGTTGGTGTCTCAGATCCCTGCCAGGCCACTGACCAGAAAGGGGCCATGTTTAAGGGCCATCCTAGGGAGGCGCCCTGCCCTCTCATGCACAGCCTACTGGACCAATCTTATTCATAGGGATCACTACAAAAGTGTAGGGATTCTGCAAGCCTGGACTCACTGAACAGTCTAGTGATTCAGAGTGTGTATGGCGAGGTTCACCCCAGATTACTACATTACCATGTTTAAGATCCCACTTTCCTTTTCCATTTGACTTTTCCCTATAGTAGAGAATGGCCTGGAGCCAATGAGGGACCAGCTCATGGTCTAATGGCAACTGAAGAGCACATCTAGTTATTACTGGTCGCCACAAGAACTTATGGGCAGCAGGCTCCAGCTTCCCAATAGCCGCGCCAATGCTCTGGAGCACTCTACCAGCACACATTAGAAATGAGCAATCACACTTGCTATTCAAGTCAATGATCAAAACCTGGCTGTTTGTCAAATTTGATTAAGGCCGTAACTAACTCCGTCCATGCTCTCAATCTGCTGTAACTGAACGTATGTAACCTGTATCCTAAGCATGTAACAAACGTTATCTTTAAGTAACCAACACCATGATACCTTTGGGTTTGGGCGTGTAACAAATGTAATAAATAAATAAATAAATACATAAAATCAGCTACACGTGTCTTGCACTGTGTCAGTGTTTGAGGCCCTATACTTCTAATAGGTCCCTATTGGTGGTGTTATGTGCGGTTAGGCAGCGGGCAGGCACTCACCTCTCTGCTGTTTCAGGCGATCCCTGCGGTTTTGCCGCTTCTGCTCCCGGTTCTGTTTCTTGCCTTTGGACCCAGACCCGGGGGAATGATTCTCCTTTTCGCCGTAAGGGTACTCGAAGCCCAGAAATACCCCCTTGCTCTGCCTCAGAGCTGCGGAGCTTTCTTCATCTCCCCTTTCAGCCCAGGTGCTGCCCATCCTGGGGATCTCCTCCCCAGATCCACGGGCTCGGGTGGATGTCCCCTGCGGTCCACGGCCTCTGGTCACTCCTTGCTTGTGGTGCCGTCCCTCCAGGGCTGGCTGCTGCCACGGTTCCTGGTTCTGCGCCTCGTAGCTCGAAGCCTCTGCTCTCTTCCTAGATTGGCCTCCAGCCTCGAGGGGAGACACCGGGTGGAAAGCATGCAGCAGAGGCACCAGGATGAGGGTGACATGGAACAGGGTGTGGGCTGCTGGCACCGCCATTCTAGCTCTACAACCTGAGATGAAGGAAAAAAAGAGGAGACTCGTGTTATAAAGGCGAGAGGTCATCTACCGTCTTCCGCAGCCCGTGTCAGGACTACAGTCTAAGCATGCGCAGGTATGGTGCGTGCGAGCAGAGGGGCGCTGCCTGCTTGGCTGGGACCTCTCTGTCCTGCTGCCTCACCCATTCTGCTCTTTCATCTCCTGCCTATAAGGCAGCCCTGTTTCCTTTCACTGTGATGCCTCCAATGTCTCATCAAATGTCAACCTCTTCTCCTTTCTCATTCCCTCCCTCTTTTCCTCCCTCCCTACCTCCGTCCATCCCGCCCTTCAATCCCTGCTTCCGCCCATCCCAGCCATCCTTACTAACTTCCCTCCATCCTATCCCTCCTTCTTTTCCTCCCTCCCTCCCCCTTCCCTTGTGCCTTTGCTTTCTTGCATACTTCCATCTTTCCTTTGCTCCCTCCCCCTTAATCCCCGCTTCTCCCATCTTGCATTCTTCCCCATCCCTTTCTCCCTTTGTTTACACCCATCCTTCCTTCTTTCCCTTCCATCCTTCTCCCCTCCCTCACACCGATTCCTCCTTCTTTCTCATCCTCCGTCCCACCCTTCCTTCCATCCTTCTTTCCCTCTGTCCCTTATGTCCTTCACTCTTTCCCCTTCCTTTCTTCAGCAGTCCATTATTGATTACACAGGCATTATCAGACCTCAGCCCACTGATCATGAAACCAACATGAACCCTGAAGTGACTGTAAACTGGCGGCCATCATTGCACAGTCACTATCAGACCTCAACACATCTCCCCTCGCCACCTGCCTGATCCCCAAATTGACCAGTTTACTGGTGTCCATTACTGATTGCACAGCATTTATCAGACCTCCGCCCAGCAGGTGGAGGAGGCATGTGGGCTCGGGTCTGATAATGGCTGGGCAATCAATGATGGGCCTCGGCATTCTGAGTACTTTGATGGTCTTACTGGTGGTGTTGTCCCTGTGGCCTCATATCTACTTTTTACAGGTGTAAAAAGCTGGTGTAATCAATAGGCTGGGGTGGTCGGGCCTACAGGGAACTCTGGAGACTTCCTGGTAGCCCTCTGCACCCTGGGCCTCTTTTGTGTGGGCCCCTATTTCTTTTCCACATGTTCTCATAGGAAAAGAGTTGGGCTTGCTGAAAATATGTAATATGGGGGTACTTTGTAAATTATTTCTGGGTCCACCCTGTCAATAGAGATTCAAGTCGGCCGCCCGCATACGGGGACTCTGGTAAGTTTCCTGCACAGAGCAGAGGAAGCAGTTAGGGCAGGAGGAGCGCTGTTTATTACCTTCTGTGTCATAATCTCCACCATTAAAATGAGAGCCTTAGTGCACTGTGCAGCTCTTCGTTTGATCATTCCCACTGGACCAGTGACCTTTAAAAGGCCACATTTTCCACACATTCACCCGAAAGTGTCCTCCCGGGCTCTAACAGTTCACTGATTGCCATTTACAAATATGGGTCACTTTTAGTGTATTTTGTTTAAAAAACATACTTTATTTCATTTCAAACCGCAACAACAGTAATCCAGCAGATATATACTATATATACACAATGGTAAAGGGGGAAATAAAGAGAATAAAGGAGCGGTCTGGCATAATCACCCATGCACCCCAAATCTTTTCATGTTCATCTCATGTGTCTTTGCTTTGGAAGGAGACTTTTTCTCTTGCAGATAGTGTCATTACATTATCTAGCTAGCTTCATGGAGGCTGGGGGCTAGCTACATTCTTCTGCAGCCTCAACATCTGTATTTTGCTACTATAAGCGCTCCACATCCCTTTATTTTGGCCTTTTTTGGTCCAGAGAAGATTCTGCCTATGGGCCTCTCTCACCCCGCACTCTCAGTGGACAGATTGGCCTCTCTCCCCTTCCCCGGCTCTCTCGCCTGCTCCTTGTTCTTGGAGGGCAGATGACCCCTTTTACCTCATAGCATTCTCTCCACTATCTCCCTCCACCAGTGATTTAAGTGGAATAATAAATCCGGGGGGGGGAGGATCTCTAATGCGTTGGAATGCAATATTTGGGGGCAGGGCCTAAAAAGGATTTCCCACAGCCTCCAATCCCAAGTAGCTAATAAACCTTTAAAAGAGGAGTAGCCTGTGTAATTAAAGGAGTGGCCTAACAGAGCCAATCGAGTTTACATATGGGCAATGAAAGGGCAAATTATATGGTTTAAAAGATGTATTTCAATAGGGTTAACGTGTTTATACATTTTGACCAAAATAAATATATTCAAATATTAAATAGAACATCAAATCAAAAGGGATCCGTACAACATGCAATCCCAGTGTTCTTCTGAAAGAGATCCATCATTTGTGCATACTAATTAAAGGCATTCTAATGATGATAATTTAATACAACATGTGTCAAAAATCAAACAATGTATTCTCTTATAATTTCCATTTCCTGTTTGAAAAGAACCTGATTTCACATTTCTTTAAATGATATTGTGATTCCGAACATTACTGAAGGTGACATATAATGGCAAAGAGCAGTATTGCCAATCATATGTTTAAAGAAATTTGGTGAGACAGATCAGTTCGGAGAGCCCTGGCAGAGCCCTGGCTCATGGCAATATTTGAAGGCTGTCAGGACCGAGTCCAGACTAGACCTGGCCCACTTAAAGCCCTGCTCTCCCCACTCCCCTATCTCCTTCCCCACTGCTCATCCACAGATGTCAGTCTGTGCACTGTACTACCACTCTCTCCTGCTCCTCTTCCTTCCATCCCTTCTGTCTTGCAGCACTCCCTCTTTACCTTTGAGGCCAGGGTGTCTCCTGCCCTTGCCTTTCTGCCCTTCCTTGCAACCTCTTCTGACCCCCATTAGGCGGGCTATCCATTCTCTTTCCTGCCTCTCCTCTCTCTGTTCTCTCTGCCTTTCCGCACACCACAAGACCGATTGCTGTATGTCCCTGCCATCCCAATCCCTATCCACTCTCTCTCTCCACAGCAGGTGCCAGGGGAGAGACTGATATGAGACGTGAATTTTAAGTTGCAGGCGCAAAAGCAGCTCATTAATCACTTGTGATGTCCCTTTTCACGTCCCGTCTCAGAGGGTTTGCGCCCTGCTGTTTAAGGCTGGGCACACAGGCCTCCCTCTTAGCGCTTGCCAGACTCCCGAGGCGCCTCATACAACAGCACAGCAGCTGGCGGCGCGCAAAAGGGGCTGCCAGGACGAGGAGGCCGAAACACAGTTCGCTGTAGGGACAAGCTGATACCGACAGGCACTTCAGGCCCGGCAAGGCCTGGCGCCACAGTGGCGTGACGCATCCGGATACCACACAGACAGCCCTGCCAGTTAGAGTCCTGCTAAGCCCATGGGCCACACAGGCAGACTTGAAGGAAATGGACACACAAGTCTCCAAGTCTTGCCGTCATTGGGGAGGAGGACATCGACCAACCACACCTTCCCAGTCCTTGCACTAAAAACCACTCCAAGTGAGACAGATTTACAAGAAGTGCGGCATACAGGCGTTCAGGCACCTCCACACAAACAGCCCTTTTTGGCAATGTGCAGAAAAACCTGCCAGGCCGAGGCGTCACCATTTAGACACAACCATATAGTTCCCATATAGACGCAATATCCAGAACAGAAAGACCTAAAATACAATACAGTAAGGCTTTATTTGCATGAACAAACAGGCAAGAATTAGCAACGCTTGTACACAATTGGCCTGATTCGCCAACGGTTTCTCCCACGTTTACCAGCCATTTGCTCGTGCAAGTAGAAAACACAAGCGCATTTCGTGCTACGGGCGATTCTCCTAAACAAACATTATATCTAGAAAGGTAGAACGTCAAACGGGGGAGATGGGCAGAGGGGTGAGCTATGTTTGTCATTAGGCCAAGCCCCAACCTCATTTAGAGGCGCGTGAGGTGTACTAGACGGTGGCGTGTCAAGCAGCAGATGTAGTGGGCTCGTGGTGGGGATAAGCCATGTTGTCTGAGTCCCGTGATATGTAAGGAACTGTTAACTACTTCATGCCCTGTGATGGCGAAGACCCCGTGAAAATCAGCCCTACTGCGACAAGTCCACACAGACCAAGAAGAATCCTAACCCACAACTATACACTCAACCCGAGAAGATGGTGTAAGGAGGTTCAAGCCTTGGTATCCAAAAATCACCGCTTATGGATACAAATCTGTCAGCAAGAAGAAGAATTAGCGCCGTTAATGCCTGCTTCCGCTTTCTTCATTCAGTTCTAGATGGGGCCCAGTGTCATCTGGCTTTCTAGGGAAACACGCGTCATGCAGTCTAGTGACGTGTGATAGCAGGGCCATGCATGCATGAAAGGGATTGTGGAAGAGAAGGCCCGCCCTTGGGTGACTCTGAGGAAAGGTTCAAGATATGGAGGTTGCGGGTGGTCATTTCGTTGTAGTTCAAGGGACTTTTATTGATTATTTCATGTGGTTGAGCAGGATGGCGCGGTATACCTCGTAAAAGGTGATGGGGAGGTCGAGTAAAATCAATGCACTTGCTTGTTATTGATCCTCAGTGTTAACCGAATCATGTCTGATGTCGATGACTTGTTTCTATGCCTCTCTGTGCACGGAACCCAAACGGAAGCCATTGAAGAGGGTGATCAGTTTCACAGAAGATAGTGTTTTAGCCACACCAGGGAGACCAGCGGTCGGTATATAATTTCCTAGGTTTTCAGGAACTTCTGTATATTATACAAGATATATATATATCTTGTCTAATGATAACTTGCGTAAGGCTGGAGCCAACATCCCTTTGAGAGAGGAAGTCATCAATTAATCTGGCCAGTAGTGGCAACGACTTTGAGTTCCCGTTTAGCAATGATGGCCTTGCAGATGTCTGGGCAAGCTGATTTGAATGACAGCTCTCTATTACTCCCTAGCTGGTGTCGCGCTATATACACCCCAAACATGATTAGAGATACAAATGATAAGATTGATTTCTAGACGTATTAACTGCTCCGCTGTAGCTGGTTGGGTTTTGCATCTCCTGTAGGTCAGCGATGCACTTGATCCCGCACAGGTACCACTTGGTCATAAGACCAACTCACTGTTGACCTTCACTTTAGGGATGAACCAGACAGAGGCCTCTGGGGAAAATAGTCGGCCCACCTCGAATTTCATAAAGCTTTGTAAGCTGCAGCAGATAAACAAGAACTCAGTAAGGGTGGACTCATCCTCACACTGGGTCACTAAAGTATTCAATGTCTTAAATTCCAAAAAGCAACTCGCTGATGATTCAGCCTTGATTATCATGGTTTCATTGATGTAATGACTCACGAGTGCCAGGTGGGTGATGTTAACTGTAATTGGGGACATAGACCCTACCCTAATGATCAAGGTAAGTGCCATATCTCAGAGGTCTTGCATCCCAAAGAACGGCCTGGATTGATCTGTGTGTGTTATGAAGCTTTTGCCGAGACTGAGCAAGCAGATGCAGTGGTAGGGTGCAATTTTCAACAGAACGGTGTTCACTTTATCACCTTAACTTTGTTCACTTGACCCAAAGGGAGAGAGCTTGAGAAGATACCACCTGTCATGGCCAGTCCGGATCTGGGTTCATAATTCAGTGAAATCAAGCTGCATTATTCCAGACATTCCTGCAGCTGTCCATGCAGCCAAATGTTCCTTCTTATATACTTGGCACATCATTTAAATCACCTGCTCTTATCGAGTTCCAGGCCTGGTGGCAAGGGCAGAGTGTGGGCCGCTTGTAAATCTTTGTCTCATCACAGTCACACTCTCTCAGAATTTCCCAAGTGTTCTCAAAAGAAACAGTGATTTTCCTTACAGGGTCTCTGAAGCAGAGCCTCCCTGTATCTTCATGCTTGACACAATAGATAAGGAGGTGGGTGGCATCGGTGATACATAAGCCGCATGTTGTATTGCATATAAATCCCGGTTTCCTCTGGTTAGAGCTCTGACTGTATCTGTCTGCAGTTGCATGGGTTAGTAGTTCTGTAGATACACTGTGATGTTGTGACCTCGGTTCAATCATCTTTAACACTTGATCTTGTGCTCAGCTTGTTGTTCAGTTTTCCAGATGGGCATTTATAGGTAAACCAGTGTAAGAACCCATGTACACGGGCCAAAGTGCAGGTTTTCATTGACACAGTAGGGCCACTACATATCCTAAGGCAACAGCTCCCTCAAGCGAGGACAACAGGCGAAGCTATGCGAATTGGCATTGTCTCTATGTACCCTAACGAAACAGCTCCCTCTAGCGGGACAACAGACAAAGCTATGCAAATTAGGCCACTGTGTATGCTACGGCAACAGCTCCCTCTAGCGGTGACAACAGGTGAAGGTATGCAAATTGGGTCACTGTGTATCCTACGGCAACAGCTCCCTCTAGCGGTGACAACAGGTGAAGCTATGCAAAGTGGGCCACGGTGTATCCTACGACAACAGCTCCTTCTAGCAGTGACAACAGGTGAAGCTATGCAAATTGGGCCACTGTGTATCCTGCGGCAACAGCTCCCTCTAGCAGTGACAACAGGTAAAGTTATTTGTCTCTACTGCGCATGACTGCCCCAGACAAACATACATCTGCCCTTTTATTCTATTGTTAGATGTAGATGGTCATTTTCTCGATATCCAAGTCGTGGAGACGCACTTCTGGGGCCTTTACCATTTTGGGGTGAATCAAAATGGCCGGGATTCAAGCCGCCTTGTCCTCGTCGTGGGGCGTGGCAGCCCCTCAGCCAATGAGGAGGCTCAAAGCGGGGCCATCCCTGCTCCGAGCCTCCCCACGGCTGAGAGGCTGCCTTCGCCCCCCGCCGGGGACTCGGGTAAGCTTTTTTTTTCATACACTTCTGTTCCCAGCGTGTCCGCTCCCAATGGCCGTCATGGAAAGGGAAAACGGACTCCGTTTTCCCTTTCCCGACGGCCATTTACTTGGTTGTTTCATTTTTTTTTCTGTCCCGAAACGCTGCAGCGTTTTGGGACAGAAACAATTGGTTTTAGTGCCCCAGTCAGGCATATATTGCGGGACGGGGTACTAATAGCAATATGACACTCGCGGCGGGGGCATTACCGACTCAGGTAATGCCCCGGGGCATTCGTTAAGGCCCTCGATTCGTTTGGGACTATAACTATGGGCCCCGGGGCATTACCTGAGTCGGTAATGCCCCCGTTGCTCGGGTCATATTGCTTAATTCATGGTTGCTCTGCATGCACTTGTGTTGGCATTTTGGTGGACTTGCTTAGAAAGCATGACTCGATAGTTTAGGTTGACATGGTGGCCCCACGTGACACGATATGGCCTAGAGCAGGTGCTGAGACAACACCATACAGGAGAAATGGCTTTAATGAAAGAAACAGCACTAATGAACACGTTGTACAGGCAGGTTCATATCGAACTCTTTGAAATGCATGCATAATATTCATGTAAACAAAGTGTCCTTTCTTGCAGGTCTTTCATGATCTCTGTACAGCTTGTAGGTCATGATGTTTTCAAAGACCTCTCCCAGGAAGGGGAAAGTGGTGCTCGCTGGTGTTTCTGATGGAAGATACTCACCTTTGTTTGTGTTTATTTATTTAGTCATTTGTGTAGCGCACCAAGCCCTGGGGCATCTGGGCGCTTAACTTGAGCAAATGGTTACACGTTTGTTTGCTGTGGTAATAGGTTACAGTCGTACCACATACGCTTGCATATCTGTTAGGATACTTACAGGTTGTCATGGCACGGATACGTTGTTGTTTACATATACCGTTTTTAAGCTCCATATATAGCAGAACTTTTCTGGGATCTGTAGAATTGATAATAATAATATCAGGGTTTCCTTCCAGATTTGTTGAGTTTCTAAGCACTGTAATCAGTGCTCCAGATAATAATTTAAAGTGGGAGTAATGTACACCCTATTTTTTTATTTTGGGAGTAAAAGTATTTTAAGGGAGTTACCCCAATGGCAGTATTTTAGAAGTGAGTAAAACTATTTCTTTAACTGCAAAACAGAAATGATTTTGTAATGAATATTCCTTGCACCTAGTTGTTCATGCACATTAAAGATACATTTGTAACTCTTCAGATCAGGCGGTAATGATAGGGCTTCTTCCTGTGGGATTGCAGTACCACTGCTCCAAATCCAAACATCTCCATGGATCTGTGTGGGGTCAAGCTGGGGTGAGGGTGGTGGCGGGGGCGCCCATGTGTCTGTTTCCTATGGCTTGTTGGGCGCGTATTCTTGCTCCCTAGTCTTCTTGTTGGGGATTATCTGCCAATATTTAGTCAGTAAAAGAGGCAGATGAGCCGATTGTCTGTAGAGATGACTGCAATAGTACCTGAGATTAGGACTCAATGTAATGGTATCCCATTCATCGACCTCGGAAGGATGGAGGTCTGAGTCACCGCTGCCATGTTGGAACTTGCAGCATCCAGGTCTGCCCTTACACTTACAGGTGAAAGAAGAATCGGATTATAAGCATAAAGGATGTTGCTTACCTTTGCTTCTCCGGTCTATTGATCTCCTTCTCCGAAGCGATGCAGGCAGATCACGACCTGAGACAAACAACTCCCCTCTTTCATGCCTTCCCCTGTGCAAATGAAGTTTCTTTCTTGTTATTTACTGGAGCAAAATACGAACAACAAAAGGGATTAAGAGAGGTGTAGTCAATTTTGTTGTTCGTATTTTGCTAGTTTCCCTCCCTTGTCACAAGATTGACCCCCGAGAACAAAAAATAGGGAGTACCCTTTTTTTCTTATACCTTGTTATTTACCTGAGTCGGGCTGCATTGGGCCCTTAGGAGCATTTCCCGTATTGATAGATACCAGATCTTCCATGCCAGTTTAAAGGAGTTTTAGTAACATCTCTGGATGCCTAAAGGTTTTTTGGAAGGCCACAAATCAAGCACATACTTTTGTATTTGCGGTTCATAGAAATAACTTGTTTTTATGAAGCGCTTGCTAGCTCCATTGTTAAAAACTGGAAATATCATGTGTTACTATTTCCAGAGGCAGCTGATAAATGTGGAAGTGAAAAGGGGCAAATATTCCCCCAAAGTTGTGCAAGCAAATGAAGCCCAACCGCCACCAAAAGCTGTTCCGATGGGTCGGTACCAAAGGACATTTTGTGTGTCAAATTAAATAAAAAGTCACAGGAGTTTTGAGCTGCTCTGTCCGGCGAATGCATTAAATATTTCAATGCTCCAAAAGCCGTGTCGTCTCGGGAGGATAGCCCAGGGGCAACGTGCTCGCCTTGGAAACAAGACGACACAGAGCAACACAGGTTCGATTTCCGGGTCTGTGCTTAGAAGCCTCTGGGTATTAAGCGCGTTATAAATAACATATCATATCTCAGTATTCACGAACATGTTGCCACAGCAAATCTTGCATCTGCTCATCAGAGAAGGGTCCCTTTTATGGAACCACTGGATGCAGAGTAGAGAGATACGTCCTTGTGGCACATCACTGAAGCAGTGGCTGGTACCGTGTGCCAAACCCTCACTGGAAATCATGCCAGTAGAAATGACATCAGCTTTTATTATTCTTAGAGATGGATGCAGCTGCTTGCTCCTGTGATGGTTAATAAATCATGATCCGAATGAGCTATAATGGTGCGCGTTCGGCAAACAAGAGCCAGGCACATTGAGTTCCTAAATCTATATAATTATAATTGTTCTTTTTTTAAATTATTGTTTATTAAGTGTTTTGGTTCAGACAAAAAAGTATAAACCTTTCACTTTATACAAAAATCAATCAACAGTAAAAGAATTTGAAGAAGAGAAAAATTTAAATCAACATTTCTCAATCAATGAATAAAATGAATCTTCTTAAACAAATTTCATGAAAGCAACACATCACTGACAAGGAGGTAACTACTGAGTGTCTGCATTCATACACTGACAAGGAGGTAACTACTGAGTGTCTGCATTCATACACTGACAAGGAGGTAACTACTGAGTGTCTGCATTCATAAATCCATTATTTTTTTCAATATGATAGCAAGGAATCCAGTCAGAGCCGATATCTGAGTCTGCCCCCGGCCACCCATCAAACTAGACCATACCAGTTCATTAGCAGTTTCCATTCTCAAATGCTTTCCTCTTTCTTTTTGCAGGGCCGGGCAATGAGCTACCAGGTGTTTAATAGTTTCTTTAGTAGCCAAGTTCTTACAAAGTCTGCAGCTCTGATTGCTCGATCCCTGCCCCCACTTGCTCGTCCTGTTGAAAGTTGGGAATTGATTAAGCCTAAATCGTAGGTAAGTTAACCTACATTTTGGGCAGGGGAATATATGAATATACTTAGGGCGCTCCTCTCTTTTTTTGTGAGGAATTTGCTATATTCAGCATACATACTATAGGTCCCCCACCTGATACGAGGAGATCACCCAGTCATACTTATGCCATAATTGGTTTTTTTTTAACGTGCACGAGATTGGGATTCGAACCTGTGTTCTACTTCCAAGACAAACACGTTGTCCCTGTGCTATCCCCCCTCAGCAATCAGAGTAATCTGGTCATTCCTTGCAGTGTGTCATGCATATGTGGGAATAGTGCAAGCTTCCTTGAAGCAAGCAAAGGGGAACTTGGGAAGGAGCAGTTCACGATTCCTAGGGGAAGCACAACACAAGTCATTCTCGCTCTTCTGAAGTTAGCACCCTTCCCCCTCCCCTGCTACCCTTACCCTTCCCAGCACCTCTACCACCCCTTTACCCTGCAACATACAGGGAATGGCATTTGGGCTGGCATTCTTTAATGGTAGTACAGTATTGTGAGGTCTGTGCTTTGGCATGTACGTCCATTGGAATTAGTCCTTGGTCAGGCGCCATAGACACCCCTGCACCCTCCCTAAACACACGTTACCTCTGGACTGGATTTTCCAACGGATCATAGAAGATCCAGATATCTGTGGGTCTTGCTACATTTGGGAAAGTCTAAACATAGGTTTCTTCAGCATCCGGGCAGAATGCCGCCCCTTTAAGACGTGTTTCCACTCTTGGCGTAGACCTTCTTTCCCAATTCCTGACAGCACATCAGCGAGCCACCACGAATAACAATCCAGCCAACTTCTCAGCATATGCGGGGATATCGCTCGTGTGGCCCAGCAAACCAATCCAGGGGTCAATAGGTACCACACCCCCATTCTTATACCCAACTTCTCATATACCCCAACCCAGAAGGTTCTCTACAGTGCCATGGAATGTGAAAGGAATGAGCTTGTTCTTCCTGACATCGACTACATACATGAGGAAACATCCAGGAGAATTTGGTGGAGTCGGGCTGGGGAGAAATACATCTGGTGCAGGTGCATACCATTAATTAATTTGAACTGGGCATGGAAGGACACCTTCTTGATCTGTGAGCGCATGTATGTCCATTCATGTTCAGTAATCACCCGTTTACGAGAATTTTTCCAAGATCTGTTTAGTCACCTACACTCTCCCTATGCAGCCCTGATCCAGTTTATTCCATAAACTAGAAACCAATCGACCTCCCGTCTTTGCCACTAAAATGTCATGAACAATGTCAGCTTTACTCGGTTGCGTGGGAAAGCATGCAGGAATAACTCACAAGACATTGCCCCTATAATATAAAAAGATCTTCAGCAGCGAAATACGTCACGTCTCCTTAAATACCGCTGGCGCTAATGACATACATTTAGCGTGACCAGATTAAAAAAGTTAAAAAAACGGGACAGGGAAACTAACATAAAGGTAGGACTAACTGTTGAACATGGCGGTCACGTTCTCCTCCTTTCGTACACTTAAGTAGGATTTGGAGGAGAAGGGGGTTTAACTGTTACTGTTCAAATAAACACATATTATAATTAATTCATCACAAATTTATCACTAACTAACACTATCTTAAATTGTAAAATGCAGCATTTCTTCTGTGCGAGCTCTGCCTCCCAGCTATGAAAACTTACTACGAAAAACCGTGACCACTGCAGTTTCCAATGGAAACATAATCTTGAAAAAGGGGAGTGAGGGGGGGCAGAGCTCCAATTTCCGGTACAGTTCCGGCTAAAGCAGGACGTCTGGTCGCCCCATATACATGTCTCCTCTCGAAAAAATCCCTGCGCGTGTCTATACCTAGTTTACATATAATGCTGATGAGAAATTTCTCTGACGAAATAGCCACGCCAGCTACATGAATTGCAGGTAGTAATTGTGAAAAGAAGCATATCTGGCGTAGTTCTGCTGCGACCCTGTTCCAGGGATAGCATTTACAAGCAACAACGCGAATCTCATCCTGTCTACACTTGACTCCTTGTGAAATAACTGTCTTAAGAAAAGCTGGTGCCCCAATTGCTCTTTCAACTTGTACATGAGGTCGATCTGAGTTGGGAGAAAATGAAAATGATAGAGATTTCACCTGAGGGGCTAAGTAGTAACTCTTACCAGAAAACTAGGTTATGAAATGATCTGCTGATTACAGCTGCCCGAGCTGGAGGCCCATCTCACTTTAGGAAGAATTAAAAAAGACATCTCTTCAATAAGTAACCTCTTGAACTCTGACAATCAAAGTCCTATGTTCTGCTTTGAGGTTCATCTGGTAGCAAAAAGCTCTCCGCTGTACACATTCCTCTTAACATAACAGGTAGTAGCAGTGCCAGCTTCACTCAGAAAACAGGTACTACATGAGTAGCAACAGGCCAAGCATCCAAGTCGGACACTTGTACTTTGGCTACTTGTAACCGCCTGCGAAAGGCGAGAAAAAAAAAAGGACACAAAAAAGAAGGGTTCCTGACATGTGAGTCTTAAGAAGGGAACTACAAAGTAAAACCCTCAAAAAAGGAACGCTATGCTCCGTGCGAGCAGATCATCATTGGAAAGTTTCAGCTTGACGACCCTCATGCTGGAGGGTCGAGCCAGTGCTCTGCTCAGCACCAAACACAAATTACATGGTTGATCCTGCCTTTGTTTTTGGTGTTGTCAGGAGGGGAGCTGGGTTCTCTACCTCAGTCCTTTCTCTTAATAGTCTCAGCACCTCATCAACGATCACCATCGCGAACTGGCTCATTTATTGGCACACCCAATGAAGACGGGCAGTGCTCACCATTATCACCGGTTCCTGGGATGTTGCTCCTGACTGAATGTTGCTCTCCACCAAGGAAGTGGAGCACCGCATCAATACGGCAGGGCCCAGCCCCATGCTATGGCAGGCCAGCAAAAACTCCATGGGCCGCTGCTGGCAGACGCAGCCCGAGTTGATAGAGTGACTGTGGGCCCCCCACTAGTGCAATTGATGCTGCACTGCTCCCAGCAAACACTGCCCGTCCAGTAACTAAAAAAGAGATCCACTATGCTGCTGATATACAGAGCTCAGCCTACAAGACCTTTGGGGCCCACAGACTGCTGCTGCCCTGCTTGCCCTTCTGACCACCCACGAGCACTAGAACAACAGAGCAGCAGCAAAAAAGGACATTGAGACAGCCCTGGCCAGCTTGTCTCCCAACTAAGGCTTTTTTGCATAGTTTTTAAAGTGCATCTTATAAGGACTCTTTTTGTATATTTTTGAAAGACTTCGGGCCTCATTACACGATAGGCGGTAAGGGTTTACTGGTACCGGTATTTTACCGGTACCAGTAAACCCTTACCGCCTTACTACGAGGTCCCTTTGAGGGTTGGAGAATTTAACGCCTGCTTTTTGCAGGTGTTAAAAACCAACCCGCAAAGGGACCAGGGAGCTAATTACGGTACCGCAATTTGCGGTGCCGTAATTAGCGCCTTCCCCATTCCCATTATGCCCTATGGGGCAAAAATTGGAATGGGGAAGGGCAATGGGGAAAGGGGGAATTACCGCCCCACCAACCTTGGAATAGGGCGGTAATTCCCCTTTCCACCAAGGCGGTGCCGGTATTTTACGGGCATGGACCAAGGTGCTAATAGCACCTTGGTCCGCCGCCGTCCGTATAATGAGGCCCTTTATTTTTTGTGTTTTTAAAGAACCTTATATTTTTAAAGGACTTTTTTAGTGCTAAGGGACTTTTTTTGTTTGTTTACTGCAGCTGCTTTGGGATAGTTATAGAGTTTGTATATAGTGTCTACTGTGGGTCCCTTTTTAAAAAAAAGAAACTAGAAAAAACGGCTGGTCTACTGGGGTAAAAGGATGTAGCTTTATATCACAAACAAACAACAACTAAAGGAACAGTACAGAAGAATGTCTTTGTCTGCCGTTGCTTGTGTTTGTAATCAATATTTATTATAATCTCGTGTTTCTATCCTAGAGGGTTTGAGGAATCCTACCCACATACATTTCCATCAGAGCTGCACCCAGGGTGATCCAGAGCTCAGGTAAGCGAGGGTTGCCGGAGACAGATAAGAGGTGGATTAAGTAAATCTTCTATGTGCAGGCCTATATTTATTATAAGATTGTTATTTTTATAACTTACTTGTGTGTGTATTTTACTTGCATGATAACTGTTAGCTGCACGACACAACAGTTACCCCTTCCTCCTTAGTTCAGCCTTGCTACTTGGTCATTGCTACTTAAGTGAGTGGCTTTGCTCAACTTGCCCAACTGGGGTTGTCAGAAGCTTTGCTAAACCCTAGGTTGCTTTTCCAAGTAGTGACTTTGAAAAACCCTCCTAACACATGGATACAGAGCTTAACTCATCCTTCACTTCAGGTATGCTCCCAACAGTTTTCAAGACATTCCACATCAAAGCCAGGCTCCTAAAACCCGCCCATGACCCCCTTATACTGGCCAACTACAGACCTATTTCAAACAACCAATTCTTAGCCAAATTAATTGACCGAACAGCTTACTCCCAGCTATGCCTCTTCACTGAATCCAACCTCCTACTCGGCCCTGCCCAATCCAGATGCACACCCCTATGAGGAACTGAATCCTCCCTATTCTCCATCTGGGATGATCCCAAAAGAACCTCAGACTCAGAAGTCTCTCCCGCCTTATACTTCTGGACCTCTGAGTGGCCTTTAACACCATTGATAACCGCACTCTCATGGACAAACTCCACTCACTCGGCATCAGGGACGCAGCATTGAAATGGATAACCTCCTTCCTCTCCAACAGATAGAAAATTACATACATGCCTCCTTTCTCCTCTAATACCTGCCTGTCACCAACGGAGTACCACAGGGTGCCTCCCTATCTGCCCTGCTCTTCAACCTCTACCTAAGACCTCTCCCGCTCTTATCCATTGACACAGCCTTTCTTGCTACAACTACACAGATGACACCCAAATCATCTTCACGACTCCTAAGGACACTTCCAACCGTTCTCCCGATCTCACCTCTTGCCTCACAGAAATCAACCATTAGATGACGGCTAACCACCTCCTTCTCAATCCAGGAAAAACTTAAATCATGATCTGCAGGAAGACTTCCCCTCCCCCTCCCAGCTGTCCACCAGAGGCCCTACCCCACCCACCTCTAACACAGTAAAGAACCTTGGATGCACCATGGACGCAGATCTGACTCTATCACATCACATCAACTCTGTGTCAAAATCATTCTATCTTCACATAAGCATTTTCCAACTTACTTTCCCATACCTCACCAACCCTCACAGAGTTGCCGCAATCATGACCATCGTCCTCACTCACCTAGACTATGCCAACCCTCTATACCTGGGCGTCCCTGTATCTCAACTCAGAAAACTCCAATGAGTACAAAACACTGCAGCCAGGCTCCTGCTGACCCTAGACCCTTGACAGCACATCACACCCACCCTGCGTGTCCTGCACTGGCTCCCAGTCGAGCGATGATCCACCTTCAAGGCTATGTGCATCAGACCCCATGCTCTGCCCTACACAGACCCAGAATATCTACAGCACAACCTCACCCCCTACAGATCCAACAAGAAGCTTGTGATCAGGCACAGTTCTCTATCTGATCATCCCTTCCTCTAAATAGATCCTCCTTCTCCATCCAAGCACCCACAATATGGAACTCCATCCCTCTTAGCATCCGCTAGATATAGGATCACCTCGCCTTCCGGAAGGCACTCAAGACCTGGCTCTTCCCACCTGTATCTTGACTGACCTAATCCGCCCGCCGGGTAAAGCATCGGTGAGACACACAAGGAAACTCCAAGAAAGTGCTGAGCATGCACAGAAAGGATTACCGTAGACCTGCACGACAGGGGTGGCACTCCGTCAATGAAAAAAGTAATCAGTTATGACTCACGGGTACGTATCGCACTCCATTTCGATGGAAGATAGCCATATCCCTTCCAAGACACGGCCACCCACCGGCAATCATCTGCAAACACTTGCTACTCAAACGCATATCGCACATCACCTCTGCCACTAGAATGCAGCTAATAGCGCGGGATCACGAGTTGGGCGGACTTGGAAGTCCCTATTCCCCATTGAGCCCATTCGGGAATGCCCCACTCCCCATTGGGCTCAATGGGGAAAATTTGCGCTCTTACCGCCGGCGGATTTCCCAAGAGCTGGATTTCCCAAGAGCTGGGGCGAAATCCGCCGAAGCCCTGATTCGGAGGACTCTTAAATCCGGCGGTAATAGCGCTACCGCCGGATTTAAGGGTTACCGCTGAGGTCGTGACCAGGCCCTATGTTGGGATGTTGCAATACGGGAGCAATGATAAAAGCCTGTTTCAGTCTCTCAAACGCATGTTATGCTGTGGGGGACCATTGGAATGGGATTCCTATCCTAGTAAGTGCAGTAAGAGTGGCTGCTTTCTCAGAGAATGAAGAAATAAAGTGGCAAAAAAGTTTGCAAAACCTAGAAATATTGCCGACTGGTAACAGAGGTGTTGGCCACTTCAGAGCATCTTGGATCTTTCAAGCACACATGTGTACACCTTTGGGCATCAAACGAAGCCCAAAGAATTCGACGTGTTGGGCATGAAAGCAGCATTTTTCCAATTTGTTGTACAAATGGTTTTCACGCAAACATTGGGCCTCATTCCGAGATTGGTGGTAGTCATGGCGTTATTTGCGCCATGACTGCCTCCAATAACGGGTCCGGCACCGGTGTTGTTCAATGGGGACTTACCGGTGCAGTCCGACCATGGCGGGGCCGGTAAGTCCCCATTGAACAAACCATTCCCCATTCCCATTGAGCCCTGACAGGGCTCAATGGGATATGGGGAGGGCGCTAATAACGGGCTTGTGACTTGAAAGCCTGTTATTAGCGCCCTGGTCCCTTAGCGGGACCCGTAAGGGATGTGTGGTCAGACCACATGTTTCTTACGGTCCCCGCCAAGGGACCTTGGAATAGGGCAGTAAGGGATTACCGGCACCGGTCTCCTTACCGGTGCCCGGTATCCCTTACCGCCCAGGTCGTAATGACCCCCATTGTAAGATGGTTTGGACGTGGATGATATGTTGATCTAGGTTACCTGAATATATGAGAATATCATCCGCGTACACAACAACAAACTGGTCTAGAATTTCATGAAAGATGCTATTGACAAAATGTAGCTGAAGCATAACGAAGGCCAGAGGCATCACCAGGTATTTGAATACACCGTAACGCGTGCAAAATGCGGTTTTCCACTCGTCGCCCTGTCGTACCCGATTGGGCTGTAGACACCGCAAAGTCGAGTTTAGTAAATATAGTTGCGATCTTGATCTGATCCAGTAGTACTAATATTAGAGGTAACGCGTTGTGATTTTTTACTGCATTAAGCCCGTGGTAATCTATACCGGGACGAAGGGTGACCTCCCTTTTGGGAACAAAAAACAAAAGGGATGCAGCGTGTGACTTTTAGTGACGGATCCGGGGGCGTCACAAGGAGGGTCTGGGGTACTATAGCCCCTGGCCTTTTGGCTGTAGCCCTGGATAGAAGCTCAGGGGCTACAACCAAAAGGCTAGCTAACCCCGATTCCTGACAGTCCCATTAGCATAGACCTAGATCTTTTCAAGACCTAGCAATACCCCTGGACGCATCCACCCCCTTTTTAGGGAGTCCTCGATGTAGGTTTTGAAAACCAGTCAATCATCCCTGGCTAGAAAATAGATGCAGCCATGAGGGATCGATGCACCTGGAACCAGATCTATAGGGCAATTGTGTTCTCAATGTGGCAGACAATGATCGGCATCCTTTTCACTAAACACGTCTAAAAAGGAAAGATATGCAGTCGGTATAGTAGTCTCCACTGCCCCGATAACATGAAGACCTGCTGTCAGGACTACAACCTACCATTGCTGGCAGTCCATCCTATGGTGAGAGTGGCGACTGCCGTGGAAGCTCAGGCAGCGAGTAGTCCATAAGACCCAATTAATCCCTACAGTTCCCATAAATTCCAATGGGTTCCAACTCTTGTCACGCGAGAACTGTACGCTCTGCATCCCGATGCTGCCAGGAAACTCACAACGTGCGATGGTTCCGGAGCTTCTAGACTACATCGTTTTTAGTATCCTTTCATTGTACTTCTTTTCTGAGTGATGGCTTCAAATTTGACCAACCTCTCTCTTCAGTCTCTTGGACTCATATACTCTTTGCCACCTCTGCTCTGTTTGCTTGAACTTGTCAACCTGATTACCGGACCTGCCTGTTTTCGGACTACGAACTGGATTGCCCTTTGGATTTGTTGTTATATCTGCTGTGGTGAGTGTCCTGTCATGCGTCACCTTTTTTCTTCTCTCAGATTTCTGCCTGGATTTTAGACTGCGTTATTGCATCCCTACCTGTTCTAGAGCGTTCTTGTGCCGATTGGGTTAGGTCCCCTGCGTCCCTTGGATTTGTTAGCGACTGCGCCCTCGTGCTGTTTGGGTTAGTGTTTCATCCTGGACTTCCTGCATTATCTCGAAGTTGATAACTGGCGTCAGTCGGTTTTCTGGTCTGTGGACTTTGCAAGCTTTGGTAAGAGGTCTTTGCTGCATGGGCTTCCAACAATCATCTTGTGCACTACAGGAAGGACTGGTTTACTTGGGAGAGAATAATAGTTCTGGGACATTGCTGGGTTGGGATGCTCAGATCCCAGCTAATTGTTTTGATTTTATTAATGACTAGGATGCTTTAGAAAATAACAGGGTACATGAGCCAGGTGATTCAGTGCTTCTTTGTGCCTTGGAAACAGATGAAGCCAAAAACCAGGATACACCATAAAGGATCACTAGATCTTGCCCTCAGGAGACCTACAAGGAAATTAACGTTGATGTGCCGGGTAAGAACTGCACAAAGATTACTAATTTACGTACCATTGCCGAGGATGACCATATAGAGCTGGTGGCTGAGCTGGAGATATAAGTGCCCTGTCTCAGCTCCAAAACAATTGAACATTTTGTAACATCATTATTGGCGGTAAAGAATGAGCAACAAACTTGCCCATCGCTTGGTCAACCAGAGGTCACTTTCACCCTGAATGACCACCAGCAGCTAGGAAATACTGAACAGGGATTAATAACTGATACAGGAGCTGCCAGGGAGGAATCACCGAACAATTTGAAACAACTTTCTTCACATGTTCAAACTGAGGCCAATGCAGTGCATATTAGTCCGAGCAGCCAGCCCATTAGAACACCTTAGAGAGGCGTTTAAACACCTATTGACTTACAAAGTTCTTCATACCTACCTGTACTCTATACTTCGCCTTCTGTCCTCAACGAATGTCGTTTGGAATTAAGTAACAATGTAGTTAATTCTTCAGGATTGGATGGGGCAGAGCAGAGGGGGATGTTGATGAGGGGGGTTTACTTGAAAGTAGCTGCGTAAGTTTAGGAAGTAATGGAAGTTGCACTTCCGCAGAAATGTTTAGTGTGTTTGAAAATTTGCTGACCACATTGGTGGTAAAATGTGATAGCATGATGGAGAAACTAGACTCACGGTGGAGACCCTTATGGGGTTATGTCCACATTGTGACTCTTTTGATATAAAATGTCATAACCATTCCTTGTTGCTAGAAAAATATCTTGAATATACTCCTGGCATAATATCACCTGCTAAACAGTTGCCTGATCAAGTACATTGAATTGGAAAGGGGTAGGTGCAGACGATAATTGATGAGACATGCATTGAAGCAAATGAAGGGAAGGATCTTGTGAAAAATTTAAAAAAGCACAAGTCTAAAATAATTATTAGACAGGCTATTATGTATGCTAAAACCAATAATAAGAAAAGGAAGCCCTTGCCTGAATTAAACGGCAACACTCACTTACACGGTATAGTCAACTTAAACTTAACGGAAAGGGTGGAAGCACAAACACATGATAAGATTATTTCACTACCCGACTCTCCCCGCACTACAGAGAAGGACTACCATGTACTGCCTAGAAAAGACACACGAATGCTAGGAAGTGTGTCTGGCATCTCCTTCAGTATAGAGGAGGGAAGTAATGTAACCACATTGGGCTGCTCCAATAAGCAAGTACGGAATGCTAAGGGTCATGCCAAGGGAAGAGCGGATCATGGGAAGGTCCATGCAAAAAGAGTTCAGGACTGCCATGCTGCAACCACTACAGTCATAAATGTAGATATAATAAGGCATGGAACTAATAAGGGTCTATGAGGTGGAAATGCCCCCAAAACTAAGTATATTCGTGCGTACCTTTTGGCCCAAAGACATCGCATCAATCTGGCCCCTAGACGAAAAAAGAAACATCTTAATAAAAATGTGTGTGGAGATGAGATATTAACTGATTTAGAGGGTTTGTTTCAGCTGCCTGACATCATTGAAGTTAACACATCTTCTGATGCATCTTCACAAATGATCCCTTTATTACAATTGAAAGACTCTAATCAGAGTGTGAAGACCTATCAGATGAATCATAAAGAAACAAAAAGTAAGGCTCTTACAGTGAGGCGCCTGTTTGGGGCCGGCAAGGATGACTGGATTAATGGAAAGAGGTTTCTTGATTTAATCCATAAAGTAATCCCTCTTTGTTGTATAAGTAATAAGGAGATACGAATTGTAGACGTCAGGGAAAAGGTAAATGTAGCCATATCATATATTCACTTCAAAATAAATGAATTTATTGATTACATCATCCAGCATGACACTGCTCTCTTGAAATTGGGCTATGAATGTACTGTTATAGAGGTTGAAGATACAGTTAACAATGGGCCAAACACCTTGATATGACAAGGGGTGACATGGGTTGAGAAGAAGGCACTAAGTGGTGGGAGGAATACAAGTGAAATATTGCCAGCACTGCTAGAGATTCGAAGTAGTCTTACAAGACAAAAGCGCTGTGAACA
Organism: Ambystoma mexicanum; assembly: GCF_040938575.1. Taxonomy (NCBI): domain Eukaryota; kingdom Metazoa; phylum Chordata; class Amphibia; order Caudata; family Ambystomatidae; genus Ambystoma; species Ambystoma mexicanum. The sequence goes on from NC_090929.1 coordinate 412,505,253, forward strand.
ACAACTGTGTAGGGAGGAGGAGGGTTGGGAATGGCCGATTAACACCTTAAGGCAAGAATTGACTATGCATTCCTAATCAAGGGCCCTTCTTGTTATCATGGAAAACTAGGGGATTTAAACACCTATTTGCACATGAGTGACTTTTGGAATCCATTGATAGGTTCAGCATCATTGCTTTACAAGGAACTTGGTTAGTTGCCCGGCTTGTTGTAGATGGATGGAAATTCATCACCAAAGAGTCAATGAAGGGCCCTAGGGGAAGGCCTAAGGGGGATCTTAGATTGGGAGTTAAATATCCGCTACAACATCTGGAAGTAGAAATTAACTATAACTACCTTTTGGCAGGCAAAATACTAGCCTATGGCAAAGATGATCAAGGGCAAGCCAGGCAAGAGATAATGATTATCACAGTATATGACCCTCCATATGTACATGAACACTGTGATATCACCAGAGTACTGGAGGTCTAAGTAACATGGGAGCTGCATCTGTGGCAATATGTGGTGATTTCAAAACTGCTCGATTGACGACATTTAAACAAAACAGTGCTCATCTCCATGTACTAAAGGGAGACTCGAAGCAGGAAGCAAGTGAGGAATGAGCTGGGCTAGATTATTGTTTTCCATGGGTTTAACTATGATGAATGGAATGTGCCTCTCTGACGCTCCTCCACACTTCACCTGGTCTTCTGCTCTCAGCTCAAGCATTATTGACTATGGGCCTCATTACACGGTAGGCGGTAAGGGTTTACCGGTACCGGTATTTTACCGGTACCGGTAAACCCTTACCGCCTTACTACGAGGTCCCTTTGCGGGTTGGAGAATTTAACGCCTGCTTTTTGCAGGCGTTAAAAACCAACCCGCAAAGGGACCAGGGAGCTATTTACGGTACCACAATTCGCGGTGCCGTAATTAGTACCTTCCCCATTCCCATTGTGCCCTATGGGGCAAAAATGGGAATGGGGAAGGGCAATGGGGGAAGGGGGAATTACCGCCCCACCAACCTTGGAATAGGGCAGTAATTCCCCTTTCCACCAAGGCGGTGCCGGTATTTTACCGGCATGGACCAAGGTACTAATAGCACCTTGGTCCACCGCCGTCCGTGTAATGAGGCCCTATGTCTTCAGAATCAAACTTTCAACATTGGTGGTCGATTTGTGTGCTTTACATAGAGATGAGAGTGATCATCTTCCTCTTACTTGCTTTAAATTGACACATAACCTCTTCTAGCTGTGGGGAGCAAGATGGGCTCTCTACTAATCAACAGAACACTCGTATTACTTGGTCCACTAATAATTTACATGTGGCGGGTGAGGCAGCAAACGATCTACTTACTAGCTTCTCCACTGAGTGCGAGTGGATGTATTCTATTCAGAAGACTATGGAAACGGTAAATTATGGAATAGCAAGATGCCGGAGCTGGGGGTAGAAGGTTAGTCTAAGCATAACGATAAACAAGAAAAGGCTCATTAATCAGGGAGCAAATAATGTACAGTTGGTGCATCGACATGCCTTTGACATCGCTCAGAGGAATAGAATGAGGCAACCTAGAGCAGAACTCAGGGGGGTCACACGTGATACATTTCATCCAAAGAAACATGCACAATTGGTAGGCAAGTGTCGAACACTGTACAGACTATGGTTAAAGCAGCATAACTATGCCCTATAATGTAAAAAAGTGATGAAAAATAGTACATGGTAGCATAACAAAAGATGCAAAGATGTTCTGGAGGATTATTAATTCATATAAAGAATATAGCCCAGAGATTTGTGATGTGATGGAAGTAGACTGGGTAAGGCACATTGAGGCAACTTTGGGTGTTATTTCCACTATAACTGCTCCCAACATCTTCATCAGCGAGGTGCGATGGGAGTATTGCTTGGAGCAGTCAGACATCCTAGAAATCATAGGCACTTATAAATCATCCAGAGCACCGGCCCCTGATGGTCCCTGTAATCAGTTCAGACAAAATGAGCTGGGAGTGTGGGCAGGTTCATTACACTGGCTGTTCACGCTGATTGGCATTACCCAGCAAATCCTGACAACATGGAGGGAATGCACTGTTGTTCCTACTTATAAAAAAGGCCTAAAACAGGATCCCTGTAATTACAGATTATTGGCAATGCTCGACGACCCGCAAAAGACTTTGCCATGGTTTGACTTGGGGAATTAAATAACTGGATCCTTGAAAATAACACCATTCCCTTCAATCAAAGTGGGTTCAGGAGGGGCTCTAGCACTGCTTACAATTGACTGTCTTTGATCACCATCATTCAACAGGCATGGTTAATTCAGTTGTTGCCTGTTTATGCAGCCTTTGTGGACTACATTGCACCATTGGGCACTGTTGACAGGAGTAGGCTGTGGATGAAACTGACCAAATGGAACATACCTAGGGGTTTGTATAATATGATCATTGCTGTGCATACGAATACAAACGTAATAGTGGTAATGAACCATCTAGGGGGAATGAGTGAATGGATTGATACCTGCTCTGGCCTAAAACAAGGCTGCATCTTAGCCCAGATGCTGTTTAATCTATACCTGGCTGATTTGGGAGATGTATTTGTATTTGTATTTATTTGTATTTATTTATTTATAAAGCGCACCAGGCCCGAAGGCATCCAGGCGCATCACTTAGGTTGCAACATGTTAGAAGGCAGACAATATAATGGCAGATATGTTAAAGGCAGACATATCATTACAGTAATTTACAGTTATGTGGATTTATACAAATTAATTCCACTTCCATATCACCGAAGCTGGGCAGGGTGGGTATACAGTGGCTTGCATATGTCGACGAGCTGGCATTGCTGGATCTAACACTAAGGGGGCTGCAGACATTGTTGGACCATTTACATGAATATGCAGTGATCAACCCATTAAAGATCAACACTAGTAAGACAATAATCATGGAGTTTCTCCCCAAAAAAGCACTCTACAAAAGGGCTTATGCTGCGGAACTGGACATTAATCGAAGAGCATATCGAGACGATCGGCTCCTATAAATATCTGGGAGTGATCATCGATTCTAAACTGGATGAGAAATTACAATTGCAACATGTCCAGTTTAGGACTGCATAAGTCACAGGGGCCATTAAATCATTGACTTATAAAGCAGGAGGCTATACTGTTGGAACCATCATTAAGCTATATTACAGAACGATTCTTCCTATCATACTCTATGGGATAGAACTATGGGGCTTAAACATGATAACCAAATTAGCTTTGCTGTAGAGATGCATGCTGCAGAGGCTTTTGCACCTAAGCAAGTGCACACCGGCAGAATGACACAAAGAATATTACTGCTAACATTGACCAGTGTAGCCTGCGCATGTATTGGAAAATAATGAATGCAACACCTGGTACAGTGCAATGGTCTCTTAGAGATGTATTTACAAACAAAAGAGCCTCTATGAAAACCAGTAACATCTCTATAGTTGCTGACCATGCAAGGCCGTGGATTAATAGGTAATCTTTTAATGTCTTGACTCTACAATCTGTAGGGTTCAAGAACAAGATGCAAATGTTACTTCACGAACACAGTAGAGAACAAACTTTGGTGGACCTAGCAGACAAATCTACCGCTGAACGATACGTCACATACTTCCAGGGACGTCCATTTCTTGGGGAACCATCTCATATCGTCATACATAAGAATTAAATGCAATTGTGTACAGACCCATGACATTCTGGTAGCACATTATAGGATGCTGAAGGGGGCAACATTATATCAACTGTGTGGTGATAACTTTATTGAGTCTGCCAAACACCTCATGTTGGACTGTGAAGCCCTGAAAGAAACAAGGGGCGTGTACATGCTGGCCTGGATCAAATGTGAACAATACAATCGGAATGATATATGAGAACATTCTGTTTGTAAATAATGATGCATGTATCTTTTATTTGACACAATTATGGATTTTAATTGAGACAATTGTAAGGATTATTAATTGTTGATGCCTTTTTTTATTATGAAGGAATATTTCTCTGTTTTTCTGTTAAAGAGATCTGGTGAATAGTATTTAAAGTTGACTATATGTTATACTGGATAATACTAAATACATTTTTTTAAAAAGATACGAGAAGGAGGGTGGTCTACTGTAAACATCATACAGGAGGAGAAAAAAAAAGAGGAAGTAAATTGTACTTCCTGTGTAAATCGATGTGGGGATTATGTTTTTGCAACCAAGGAAACCCCAAAATGACCTTGAAGTGTGAGGCAGTGAGTGAGTCAAACACAACCTTTTCTTCATGTCCCTGAGAAGTCTGCATTAGCAGAGGCAAAGTATTGGAGGTAATGGGCTCCGATATCAAAGTTGTGCCGTCCACCACCCTAACTGCTTCTGGCCATTCTTTGACTCCAATAGGAATATTGTGTTTCTAGGCAAATTCAGAATCCAGGAAGTAATCAGAAGCACCAGAATCTATCCTAACATTGGTCTGCACCTGAAGCTCAAAATGACCTGTATGTATACATGAGGTTTTTTTCCGTGAGGAGCCGGTGGTCGTCTAGACCAGTCCAGATGGTCCCATCTCTGGACGACTCTTCTCTTTTTCCGAAGGCTTCTTCGGTCTCTGAGGGCCCGCACAAATGGAATGGTCTGATTTGCTACACTATATAAACAAAGAATGGCAGCACTGCGATGTTATCGCTCTTGAGATGTTGGCGGACCCCATTTAGACCCGATCTGCATGGGCTCTGTAGTGTCACCAGGTTTATGTCGGCTTTCTGGGTGAGGTCTAGAGATAGGGCGCATAGCTGGATGTTTCCTTTCTCCTTGACGGTCGTCAAGACGTGCATCAATTTTCAATACCGTGTCTAATAGTTCTGGTAAGCATCAGGAATCAGGGGTACTGGAGAGAGGGTGTCCTTTAGAGATTCAGACAGACCTCTATAGAACAAGGAGGCATGTTTTGTATCAGGCCAGGATGTCTCCGCCACAAGCTGATTGAACTTAGCCATGCAGGAAAGAACCGACTGAGTACCCTGTTGCAAGGCCAATTATTCTAGATCAAGAGATTTAGCTCTATAGCTGGTATCAAATACTCTGTTCATGGCTTCTAACAAGGTCCCAAAATCATATAGAACAGGACTGTTTGATTCCAGCAAGGGGTATGGTAATGTGGCAGTCATTCCCCCAAGATGAGACAAAACTAATGTGGCCTTGGTGGTAGCGTCTGGGAAGGCAGCAGGACGACACAATAAATGTAATTTACTTTGGTTAATGAACGTTCTATATCTCTTGGGGTCCCCAAGAAAACCTTCTGGAGGGGCTAGCGGAAGTGGTTGTGGCATCAGAACAGAAATCAGTGGTGGAACGGCAGCAGCAGCACCCTCTGGGGTGGCCATAGCCTGGTCAGAGGGAAACTCGGAATCAGGGAAAAAAGCCTGTGCGGTGCCTTGTCTGATGTCAAGAAGCTGATGAATGGCTGCATGGCTGTGACCATGTCAGTGAGAAGCAATACCATTGACTGCATAAGGGCAGCTATTGGATCTTTGGATACATACATCTCTCCCCCCAGAGGAGAAAAAAAAGGGCTACTCAATTTGTGGTGGTGTAGGTGGAGACTATCCATCAAAGGTGACAGACCTTCCCCCCTAATGCACCACATAGGAAACAGATAAAACACCCGTGAGAGGATGAGGGTGTAGGGGCAAGAATGAGACCTCAATGACCCTCAGCAGTTGTGAAAAAAGGAAACAAGTATGAATAAGCAGGAACTGATCACCGAAATTACCACCCACCCACCAAAAGACTTCTTCCTGAATGCGGGCTGTAGAAAAAGAAAAAAATATAACAGGAGTGAGTTCAAAAGGGGTAACGTCCACAGCCCAGGAGACCGTTGCCCAAAAAAGGTAAAAAAGAAGAAAACACAACAGTGGAGCTGACCCGAACGTCACACGGACGATTGTCAAAAGGAATAGAAATGAGCGTAAGGAGAGAAAAAAACAACTCCAAGAATAGCTGCATTTTCAATTCCAAAAGAGTATCACAAGCAGTATCCTGTCAACAGTGCACATGTGTATTTTTCAATGCATTTTTTCGATCCATTTGCCTACAAGATATGCCAGTATTCTGCCAGTTTAACAACATATTTTCAAGATGGTTGTGTCCAAAAATGTCTCTGCTGGTTGTACCAATACGGGCCAGTATTCACACGTAGAAATACTCATGTTTGCTTTGCCCATAATGCCAATAATTATGTCCAAGCTGGCTCTGCCAGTATATGATAGTATGTCCACATAAGTGCATACACTTTTTGGCATTGCCCATAATGCCAATAATTAAAAATGTCATGCCACTGCAATACATTATGTTCATACTGATTGCATCAATGTAGGTTTTGCTCATAAAGGCAGTAACACAAAATGACATGCCACTGCAAGAAAACATTTCCATGCTGGCTGCACCAATGCAGGTCATTATGCCCACATAAGAACACTAAACGTGTTGGCTTCAGCCATAATGCCAGTAATAAATGCCATGCCACTGTAAGAAACCATGTCCATACTGGCTCTGCCAATGTAGTCCAGTATGCCCCAGGCCATGCTCTGGTTCCTGAGATCATGGGGAAAGCCCACATTTACACACACATTTGTACTTACTAACTGGCATTCACAGTATCCCCTAGGCCTGCATACACAGATTGACAGACTCACACACATGCAAAAGCAATTCATTTTTAAAAAACGTTTCCTCCCAATTTGCGCGAAAAGCTGTAAACTTCTCCTCCGCCATAGGCCCCGGGATCCATAGTCTTCCCTACAGACAAAGCAAGAGCTGTAAGCTTGCCACATGTGTTGTTTAGAAACCTCTTTCTGATCCCCGACCCAGACATCAGAAAGAGGTATGTCCGACCTATCACATTACCATTAACAATTACAGTTAAGAAACATGCACCCAAGCTAACACAACCATGATCCCTCCTCATCACGTCATGCAATTTTCACCCACTAAATTTGTATCCACTGGCTAATCCCCCTTTTCTCTCCCCCAACCCTTCTTCTGTATCAACAGAGCAAGGTCTGATGAACTCAAGGCTGGTCACAATACGTCACGTCTCAGACAAGGTTAAAGCAGCAAAAGGCTACTTCAGTGGTGATGGGCACATTATAAATATTTAACAAAGCATAACATTATCTAAATACACCACCTATCAGAAAGTGGAGGGGGACAACAACCACTAAAGTAGATTCAGCCTGCTTTGCATGAAAAGAAAGAGCATTTTGGGAACATAAGAATGTCTGGGACATGGAGGCGAGACCTGGGGTGGCAACCCCCTCACCCTGACTCTGCCATTGAGTGGCGGGCTGGCCAACAGGAGAGTTTGGTAATTTATCGGTGGGTATCTTATGTGAGGGCAATCTGAATAGTTTACATTGCTGCACGCTGCACACACAATTAAGATGGGAAATTACAAACAGAACGTTGCCTACCCTAGGGTGGCAGGGCTACTCAGATTTCTGTTTGTTTCTTGGTAATGGGAGATTGGCCGTGCTGATGCCACTTGCCTAATGGGTAAGCATGACATGATATGTATCGTGCGAGGGGGGACAGAAGTGACTGGTGTCAGAGAGCAGGGTCACTATTAGAAACTCCCTATAGGTGTGTCCCGGAAAGGAAGGGAGTTAGCCTGTGACAAGTCCTTACTTGCTAAGATAGGCGAACTGTATTTCAGTTGCCTGGCGGGAGAGGGATACTTAAGAGGCAAGCTAGGGCAGTGCATGAAAGAAGAGATAGATTGGAACATAATCGTATGGCTTAATGCAGATACCAGTATCAGACGATGCAAGTTAGTGTTACACTGCTAGTTCATTTGATATAAGTACACATGCAAGGTCCATGCCCTAAGGCATGGCTGAATGCACAGTGCAGTGTGTTCATCAGTGCTGCACGAGGATTTCCTGCAAGAGAATAAGGCAATCATTTTACACAATAGAAAGGAAACATGAAATTAGCATGCTTATTACGTCAAAAATATATTAACACATGACACCCGCCCCATTCGTCTTTGGGTATGACAGAGAGCAAGTACATTACAAACTAATTCTCCTTGATTCGCATACTCTCCCGATGACCTTCACAGCAACCAATCACAAGCCAGCTCTACATGGGCCGCTAGCAGGGACTTAGCCCCCCATAGCTACCTATGTATCGGCTAAAATGCATACATGCATACTAAATTCCTCTGACCAATCTCTCATACTGCGGACTTCGGTCTTCCAAGAGCGTTCAACCAACACGACTTTGAGGCCATGCCAATGGGACTAGGCGCCATACAACTGCCATATTACATTGCATTACATGCAGGCTGTGTTAATTCCTTGGGTAAGGGAGACTGTGGGTTCCTGCTTGCTGGAACAGTGCAGTGGTGTGCACCATAGTGTAGCATCTACTCAGTCTCTGCTCTAAGTGCCTTTGTGTGACAGTGGTGAATCCCTCTGGAGTATGAGGTAGCAGCTGGCAGTGCTGAGGCATAGGGACTGTGTGTGGCAGTAGCATAAGCAAATGCAAATAAATAGACAATGCTACTGCACAGTGATGTAGGCCTCCTAGATGTGGGATGTGATATTTCTGGATTTCTGACCATTGGGTTCAATGGTCAGAAGGATTTGAGATGGTAAACACTGGGGTTTGCTGTGAAACAATTAACTATATGGAGGGATACAGGAATCCAGGCAAAACCCCTTGATGGAAGTGACCCAAGAGAGAATTTTCAGAGTCTATAACCTCTAGCAATATACTCTTTACCACAATTCAGTCAGACAATCAAAAGTACTTTATTTCGGATATAAATATCCATAAAAAGCAACAACAATCACTATTTATAAAGCACATATGTAAAACACGATTACAAAAAATAAAGATGATAGTTTTAAATGTTTTAAAAACAATGTTCACAAGGATACATAAGACATGTCCCATTCTGAATCCAAAACAAAAGAAAATGGTCTAAATGTACACCAACTAATGGTTCTATCCTGGCCAAACTGTCATTTAATATAACCTATCTGGGTCGACTAGTGTCCCATCCTTATTGTAAATAAAGTGCAAAACTGCAAAAGAGAAACTTGGCCAAAGATCAGCAAAGGCTGCACAAGAAATAACAACAAAATAAAAGGAGACCATATCAGCCAAAATGTACTAGCCGTAAAGTGCCCATGCTTTTTTAAAATACAAAATGATAAAATTGGTATATCAGTTCAGCTGAAATTCTTTGATTCGATGTAAATCTCATAGCATACACAAATAAAAATAAACATTACATAAATAAGTATTTGTAAATTATGTTAATGTTAAAAACACATATAATCAAAATTACATTAAAACACGATACCATTTAGGGGCATCTGGGAGATGCTGTTCATCAATTTAAAAAATCAGTGTTGGCAAGGATATCGGAATCCATCCGTTGCTTGTTACTCCATCTGCGGATGAGGCAGGCCAAATAATCAGGCCCTAGGCAACTAAAGCAGGGCTCTAGCGGCAGATAACCTTCATCTGACAGAGCCAAGCTCTATGGATATACTTAACAATAAAATGCACAGTATTCAAGTGCACGGTTTGCTTGCAGTCGGCCATGACATGGTCCACGCTGCAAATTAAATATCTGGTTCTCAATATCTTGTAACCATTACAGATTAACATAAAATGGACCAGCGTCTCATTACCAGAGCCGCAAACAGGGCATAAGCTTGTTTTTGCGCCACCCCACGAGCTAGTAAATCTTGCTACATTTAGGGTATTTATCGTTACTTTAAGGTAAAGTGCACGCGCAAATGGTGGATTGATGACATTCTGGGTATTTCTGAAACCCAAAGTCCAGTTTCCCTAGAAGATATTGAGGGCCCAAACTCAGGTTGTTACATGCATCCACCATCCTTCTTCTTGACAACAATATGGTAGCGGAAAGGTGCATTTGGACTACTCAGCGGAAGCTTTAGTAGTTTCTTTGAAAATGTATTTTTGGCTGTAGACAAGATCCCTTAGTTGGCATAGCCTCATATATCGGCGCCGTAGGTAGCTGATGGCTTTGCCTGCCGTCTGTACATTTCCAGAGCTGGTGTCACAGCTCCGCTACCATGGCTGATGTAGAATTTGTTCACAGCCCCGCTGCATTTCTCAAGGTTAATGCATGCTTTTTGTATTTGCACGGTCCAGATGCCACACTCAGAGAATCTTACACCCAAATAATCATAAAATGTTACTTGCTCTAGCTTGCACCCATCCACATGGATTATGATTTTTGGGTGTTTTTAAAATTTTGGTCTGAATACCAGAGCTATGATTTTTTCAATGTTAAATACGAGTCAATCTCGTAACATTTTGCCAAGAAAGTATTCATAGACCTCTTCAAACCCATAGGGGTGTTGGCCAAGATGTCAGCGTCATCGGCAAATAACGCAGGATTCAAATCGCTCCCCAACTTAGGTTGATCCATGCTGCTCTTAACCAGCTTCTCAATGATGTCATTTATGTAGATGCAAAATAAGAGAGGGGCAAGGACGCAGCCCTGCCTCACTCCTCTAGCCACGCCACAGGGTACTGTTGTGTTCACCTCTAAACCCCATCGGACCACTGGATGACTTTCCAAGTATAGTTTTTGGACGATATTCAGGAGATGGAATGGAATTCACCATTTTGACAGAACTTGCCACAGTTTATCCCTGGGTACCACATCAATGGCGGTGTTAAGGTTGACAAAGACGGCATATAGTTCTGATTTCCTCAGGCCTGTGCATTTCTTCACGAATAGATGCAGTCGGCATTCCTGTTTTATAGTTCTTTTTCCTGATTGGAATCTCACTGCAGATGTTCAATAATCGCATTATGTGTGAAAGTCATTGAGGGACCACATGGGGTTATCACCTCTACAGCAAAGCACGATAAAAATAATGAAGTGATATTTGCCCTAATCTACAAATGCCAGTAGCTCGACTAAGAACCAATACATATTCATGGAGCATTATAGGACAATAACTGAAGCCTTTGCTCCTACTTTCCTCCTTCCATTTTGAGGTCGTAGCTTAAACTTAATGCAAGTGCCTTTGACATCCCAACTTGGGGCCGTTCATGTTGTGTAGAACAATGACAGAATGTTCTCATCTGTTTGCACACTTTTTGAAAAATCTGTCTTCCGCTTGTTGAGACTGCATGCATATTCTGTGTTATATACAATTTTGACCTTTTGCGAGTATGTTGCATACACTTGCTCCCAACTTTCCCCGAGGCACTGCAGGGCTTGCAACAGTGGATTTTATTTTATCCTGTGTGCTACATACCTCTGCCCTGTTAGTGTGCTTCCAAAATCCTGTTGTTCTTAAAGTGAAGTAAGACTGAGGGCTTCACCCCTATCACGGTTATGAAAGACACTCAGGTTGCATTTTTCACACTTCATGATTATATCATACCTACTCAAACCCACCAGCCTTGTTCTCTGTTGGCAGCTACTGCAACTTTGGGCAGAATTTTCCACAGATAGGGTCTATCTGGGGTGTGACAGGAACAGGTATCTGCCCCTTTCAATGGGGGTGGAAACACCTTTCAACCTTGGACTGGAAGCCCACATGGGTGTTTGCCAGAGCCAGTCCTGTCCCAGAGGCAGGGTGAAAGAGTTGAGAGGGTCCCAGTCTCCGGTTCCTTCCACTTATGCCTGGCTGCAACTGTCAAGTACCACTTGTTAGTCCCCCATTCCTGCCGTACCCTGTTCTGGTCAGTGGTCTTCTTCCTCTCTTTCAGGACTTCAGAGCCCAGAAGTCCTTCCGGCAGAGGAGGGAACGAGCAACCTAACAGTGAGAGAACTGTCGGTGAACATCAAAGCCGCGCAACTGTAGGTGCTGAATACCGGAAACCAGGAAGTCCCAAAATACACCCAAAGGAACTTTGGGAGTGATTTTTTTATCGAAGGCTGCCATTGCAGACATATGGTGGACCCAGGTTTGAAGACAAGGCACATGATAACTCTGGGATTGGCAGTCTTTCTCATGAGCTGCAATTGCACACCCCCCAGAGGCCCCTGTTTGAAGAACATGTGCATAAGAGGTTTGAGAATGACAAGGGATTGTCGTGGGCCTCAATTGCAGAACTCCGGTGGACTTGCGTTTGCAGAGGGGGAGGATATTTAGAGACATTTTACAATCTTATACTTGCATGACACGACAGCAGAAAAAGAACAAGCTAGTGATTGGCCTGAGGTTACCAGGGGTGCCAGGACCAACGGGAGGAGCAGAGGGAGAAGGAGCATAAAAGGGGACAAAGGAAATACGGCAATGTGGGTCGTTCGGGTAAGCTCAAGGTAGGAGGAGGCAGACCAAGAGACAAAGCGGAAGAAGGACAGTGCAGCAGAGCGTGGAGGAGGATTATGAAGAGCGTGTGCAAGGTGAGGCATTGGATGGTGAGAGAAAGTGGTACTTGGGTGTGAGAGCTTGTGTACGGTGAGTGAAGAGAGTGACTGCCATTAAGTGTAAGAGTAGGGGATGTATGTGAGAGTGGTGAATGAGAAAATAAACAAAGGGTAACTGTGAGAGAAGGAGGGGTGGAGTGTAGAGTGTGAGCCGAGTAAAGTGCAGAGGGAGAGTTGCAGAGTGGAGAGTAGCACAGATGAGAGTGGAGAGTAATAGAGAGCGAGGGAGAGTAGCAGTTGACGCAAGAATATCAGAGGGATATAGAGAGAGGAACAGAGAAGGAGAGAAAGAGGCGAGTGGGAGGAGGAGAAGGGAGGCGAGTAGAAGAAAGAGAAAGGAAGCAGAGAACATTAGGGTGAGAAGCACACAGGTGTGAGAGGTAAAGACTAAGTGAGACCTGGGTGATTGAAAGGCACCACTGCTTGAGATCTTTGCTTTTTGTGTGACCCCCGGTTACGTTCCACTTACATATTCTAGGGGGAGCCACATGGATAAGGCAAGTGTCTTCAGGCCCTCACTAGTAGCCAGCCATGGCCTAGATAATAGTGGTTACTGATCTCTTGTGACCCCCCTTGGGATTTAGGGATAACTGGGCTAGATAGGGAAAGCCCTTGGAAGATGAGAGAGAGGGACAGCACTTAGTGAGATTCAAACATTTAAATAAAAACCCTTGAACCGTCTTTGAGAGTTGGTGTATTCTTGAGGACATCTGTGACACATAGTGTCATCGTGGGATTCATAACACCCTGATACATAGGCTGCATAGGCTGCCCAAGTGAGAGAGCGAGAGAAATGGAAGTTAAGGCATAGGCAGGAAACTCCTGAGTGCAAGCACTGAACTCCTCGCCTGAGAAATCTGAAAGGTCAGAGTAGACCTGGCATTCCTTCGCGTGCATGCCCTACCAGAAGAATCAGAGGACTCTTGGGAATCAGCCGGGTCTGACAGGAACCCCACCAGAGACGACCTGGTGGAGGAACCAAAGAAAAGGCTTTTAGAACAGATACTGGAGTCCTGGGAGAGAACAAGTAGATTGAAACAATCTGAAGCCAGTGGAAGTAGTCTGCCAAGCCCCTGGGTGGTCCCACATTCCAGCAGTGATGAACCCACACAGTCCTAGACGTGAAAGAGACAGAAACCATGGAAAAACCACCTGAAGAGGATACTTGTTCCATGGGAGTCGATTCTACCCTGCACCAACACCCAGGGAAGACCTGCTAAGGGCCCTAGTGGAAGACCAACTGGCTATTAGTCGTAAACATCAAGAGACCCTTACATCCTTGCATGGGTCTATTAATAAGAGCCGGCAACAATGGGCTGTGCCAAGTATGATTGTACAAAAATGTAGTAGTGGAGAGGATCCAGACGCGTTTTCTGTGAATTCTGAGAGAGTGGCAGAGACTGCAGGCTGGCACTGAGACAACTGGGCCCAGGATACATCCCCCCACTTCTAATTGGAATAGCCCAGCAGGCCTTTCAAGTCTTGAACCCTGATAGGACAACCCCTTACGAAGAGCAAAAGGAGGGTATCCTAGCAGGGTTGGGACAGGATCAGAACTGCTATAGGATCTGCCTATGACATCTACCTTTACGAAAAAAGAAAAAAACGCCTTGTCAATTGCCTTATAGAATGAAGTCCTGTTAAACAAATAGCCTAGCACCAAGACGCATGAAGAGGCCAAAGAGATGTTGGTTTTGGAACAGGTCGTCGATTCCTTCCCCCCATATCTGCAAAAGGTAGTTTACCAGCTACATAAACCATCCCTACAAGAAGCAATGCAGATGGCTAATAGACACTAGAAGGCTATGTACTCATGGGAACCAGTTCTGGGGCCTAAGACAACCAGTTAAAACCTGGGACTTGGGGGAAAAGAGAGAGACCAACTTTGAGGAAACCAAGTCCTGCCCCACCAGTACCCGAAATAAAGACTAGTCCTTGTCTACCAACACATTAGAGCAAGTCCACGTCCCGAGGTAATACGGTGTTAAGCCTCCTGAAGACTGGGATATATTGCTAAATTCTGCACAAAAGAAACCAAGAAGGACCCTAAGGAGATCAGACCCCTCAACACAGGGTTACAAGCACCTCTCAATGAAATCACCACAGAAGGAGGTGAAATACCTCCCTGACCTGTTCCCGCATTAGGAAGATCTCCCATAAACACCCACCTAGACATTTTATCCCACAGGCCTGGCTGATAAAAAATTCCATATGCTGGTATCAGTCTAGGGGATAGGAGCCAAAGCCCTACTGGATTTGGGAAGTAAAAGGACTGCCATTAGGGCCAACATGGTAACCTCAGATGAGCTTTACAGAGGGTCCATGGCACAAATAATATGGGTAGACGGAGATGCAGACATTTACCCGCAAGCAAAGCTCAAGATCCAAAGCTTCGGGAGTCAGATGCCTGTGCCAATGATAGCTATGCCAGGACTCCCGCAAGAGGTTCTTGAGGCGCCTCTCGAGAACTGGGGAAGGAGAAGAGAAGTGACCAGCTATGTGTGAGTATGAATGCATGAATGAGTTATGGTGCAATCCCCCCACATCCCTCCCCCCCGAGCTATACTGAAGTAATCTGATGTTAACTCCTGGGTGCCAGATTGGGTGAAACGCGTTCCTAGAGTGTATGCTAGAGTGTATGAGTCAGGTAGCTTCCCTACGCCGCGCGGCTGCTGTGAGGTGAAGGTATCGTCTGTGGCTCTGTGTAGGAATCCTTTTATGCTCCTTTTGTAAATTATTTTTTTGTGGAGGAAATTCGGTGTTCTTTGGTTTGTAAGACTGCAGAATTGTTTTCTGATGGTGCGGATAATGGACACCCACTTTGTAGTTGTGAAGGACCAGCGTTATCATTATATTTTAGGGGGATTCGCTTTCTGAGCACGTTTGGGAAGTGCTGCTTTTAAAGAGTGAGAGCACAGCGTTTCATTAGGGCCTCTTCTTCTGGAGCAGTGCTATATTTAGCACAACATTCAAAATACCAGCTGTGCCTCAAGATGTCTTTGCTGTTTATTTGAATTACACCATTGATGTTGTTCTTGGCTTGCCAATCATTTGGTCTGCTAATCTTTAATAATTTACTTTAGGAGTTGTCAAGATTTCTGCAAATGTGTCTCTATTTTTCAGAATCTTTTTTTGGTAGTAAATAACACACACGCACATTATACAGCAATCGACGTACGCCTGTTAGCCTATTCCTCTGTTCTTGCGTGAGTTTTTCACCAGGGATGATTTTGTAAAAGTTTTTGTAAAGGCAAGCTGAACCGTTGACAGGTTTAATAAGCACTTTAGGTTTTCGGATTGTTCTGAATTTCTCACTATGTTCCAGAATGAAGGGAAGCCAACAGCAGCTTTTGTTTATCTCAGTGTTTGACATAGATGTAGTTTCTTCTTCCTGGTGCCTGTTTGTATACGTTGGTGCATTTTAGTATATGCTGTGATGTGCCCTTCAGAATGTACCCAGCCCCTTTGTTTCAGATTTGCTAAATGCCTTGTTTTGCTTGGATTTCTGTGTAGTCTTTTCCAAGCAACCTCTATTTTAAATTTATGCTTTGTGCCTTTTTTGCAATCTCTTCAGAGCCACGGCAAGTTTCTCTTTTTGTTTTGTGCCTTTTTTGCAAGCTCTTCAGAGGCACGTCAAGTTTCTCTTTTTGTTTTGTGCCTTTTTTGCAATGTCTTCAGAGCCACTTCAAATTTCTCTTTTTGCTTTGTGCCTTTTTTGCAATCTCTTCAGTGCCACGTCAAGTTTATCTTTTTGCTTTATGGCTTTTTTGCAATCTCTTCAGAGCTACGTCAAGTTTATCTTTTTGCTTCGTGCCTTTTTTGCAAGCTCTTCAGAGCCACCTCAAGTTTCTCTTTTTGCTTTGTGCCTTTTTTGCAATCTCTTCAGTGCCACGTCAAGTTTATCTTTTTGCTTTGTTCCTTTTTTGCAATCTCTTCAGAGCTACGTCAAGTGTCTCTTTTTGCTTTGCGCCTTTTTGGCATTCTCTTCAGTGCCACGTTAACTTTATATTTTTGCTTTGTGCTTTTTTTTAATCACTTCAGAGCCACATCAACTTTATCTTTTTGCTATGTGTTTGTGCTTTTTTTGCAATCTCTTCAGAGCAACGTCAACTTAATCTTTTTGCTTTGTGCTTTTTTTAATCACTTCAGAGCCACATCAACTTTATCTTTTTGCTTTGTGTTTGTGCTTTTTTTGCAATCTCTTCAGAGCCACGTCAACTTAATCTTTTTGCTTTGTGCCTTTTTGCAATCTCTTCAGTGCCACGTCAAGTTTATCTTTTTGCTTTGTGCCTTTTTTAATCTCTTCAGAGCCACATCAACTTTATCTTTTTGCTTTGTGTTTGTGCTTTTTTTGCAATCTCTTCAGAGCCACATCAACTTTATCTTTTTGCTTTGTGTTTGTGCTTTTTTTGCAATCTCTTCAGGGCCACATCAACTTTATCTTTTTGCTTTGTGTTTGTGCTTTTTTTGCAATCTCTTCAGGGCCACATCAACTTTATCTTTTTGCTTTGTGTTTGTGCTTTTTTTGCAATCTCTTCAGAGCCACGTCAACTTAATCTTTTTGCTTTGTGTTTGTGCTTTTTTTGCAATCTCTTCAGAGCCACATCAACTTTATCTTTTTGCTTTGTGCTTTTTTTGCAATCTCTTCAAAGTCACTTCAAGTTCATATTTTTTGCTTTGGCCTTGTTTAGCAGTCTCATTTGTTCCTTGTTTCTAGTTTAGCATTATGTTTTTTGTAGTCTCTTCCTAACCATGTATAGTTTATCTCTACTTTGTTGCAGTCTCTCCCAAACACTGTTTATTTTAGCTTTTTGCAGTCTCTTCAACGCCATGGTTATTTTCTCTTCATATGTTTTGCTTTTCACAGTCTCTTCGAAGCCATCTTTAGTTTTTATTTGTGCTTTTTGCAGTCCCTCCCAAGCCATGCTTAGTTTCTCTTTATGAGTTTTGCTTTTCTCAGTCTCTTCCAAGAAATCTTTAGTTTCTCTTTATGAGTTTTGCTTTTCTCAGTCTCTTCCAAGAAATCTTTAGTTTCTCTTTATGCTTTTTTGCAGTCTCTTCCAACCCACATCTAGTTTATCTGGTTGCTTAATATCTTTTTTGGAGTCTGCTTTTGTTTTGGTTTCCTCTGTCCAGATGTCAAGTATACTTTCCTGTTTTCTTTGTTTTTACAGTCTCTTCTGAACCGCCTCTTGCTTAGCTGTACGGCATGTGCTTTTCTGGCAGTTTCGTCCATTCTGTGCATCTACTTTATGTTTATCCTTTGTGCCTTTTTTGCTGCTATGTTTTGCTTGTAAAGTGAGTTCCCTCATAAAGCTTTCACTGCATTTACATATTTTACTGCTTGGTCTGACTGTGCTAGAGTCCCGTGACTGGATTTATTGAGGAAGCTCGTGGTTGCGCTGTTTAGCTACTGCATTCAAACACAGTGGGGACACCTATTTCCTTCCAACCACTTTCTGCCAGAATAGGGAAGCCTTTCCAAGTGAAACAGGACAAGAGCAGCTCTGCTTCATTCTCGGACAACCGGCAGAATGCGCAATGAGAGCAGGAAAATATGCCTTTGCAGATCAGTGCATAAAGCAACAGAGACGTTAACCCCTTAAGTGCCACGCTATTATGCAGGTCTATGCAAAAAGGACGAGCTTACTCGTCCTTGGCACTTTTAAGTAAGCCGAAAACCAAAATGAAGACCGCCGAGACAATGTCATATTGCATGTGTCCTATTTATGTACATTGGCAATATTTGTCGACTTGTCATGCCATGTATTGAGCCGTACTGTATCATGAGAGCGGGTGGATATCGCTCTATCTTCCTCTGTCCAGGTGCACTTTGCCTGGAGGTTGTAGAGATGTTCAAGTCATGTAACTTTTATTTGGCAAGTCTGTATGTGTATTCCCGCTTCTTTTGCACACGTGCACGCCTCTGTTTATCTGCACAGCGCGTGTTTGTCTGTTTGATCCCGCATCTGTTTTTTTACGCCGCTTTGCACAGCCCTCTTTCTGCATCTCCCTGTGCCTGTCCTGTGTGTTGGTGCAAGCATGTGGCATTGTGTCTGCACAGCCCTATGTGCATCATTACACACCCATGAGTTTTACATTTTTGAATTTGGGTTTTTCTGTAGCACGAGCTGACCTGGGATGTTTAAGAGTGCTGATGAGGTGTGTTTTAAAGAGTGAAGTCTTTCATTGCTTTCTTTTTTTTTCTTTGTTTTTTTACAAACCTTTAAAAAGAGAGAAAGAGAGAAAGAAAGTGTCAAACAGTACAAAGTACATCTCTTTCTGTCCAATTCGTCGTCAGAGCCACATCTTCCATCGACAAGGTGCACAAAGTTTCGTCACATCAATTAGGGGATGGGCTTTACGTCCAGACTCTCCTTTAGTACACAGAGAAAAGTGACCAGAGCGCATAACACAGATCTATTTGAGCCATCAAACAGAGCTCTCCACCAGTCTTCCCGAGATAGACACTGAAATGTCTTTGTTACTGGGCCGAAAATGATGTTTCTTTGTTGTTCTAGCCCAGAGCACGTCATTATCAAGTGTTTGAGAGTTTCATTGGTGGTTCCACAGAGTCGACATGATAAGTCTGAGTAGTCCGACTGGGACCAGAAGCTTAGGCGCTCCTTGGTAGGCAGTGCATTAAGCCTAAACTGCATGTATAAGGTTCTTGACCGCTGGTCCGGGAAACGAGTTAAATATTCCGGGAGCATGCCATATGCTCTCGCCTCTTCGGGAGCTTCTTTCATTGTTCGTGAGTCAGATCTTAGTTTACATGTATTGATCCAATCAATTCTCCACATCTTCAATTTCGCCGAGTCTGGGTTTTCCATCAATGTTTGTACCGTGATGTCGTATGTGTCTAGTACCTCACGACACAACGCATTACATTGATACAGAATTGTTTGGGTTTTTTCAGATTCTGGATTGTGGAGTATGGCAATTTGGGGTGGCGGATTCGTTTGTATTGTTTTCCTGAATAGGCTTAGAAGGTTCGAAGCAACTCTTGCTTGGATTGAGATATAACCAAGTTCATATCTTACACAGGCTGTTGCAATCCCCTTTGGGAGGTGTAGAACTTTTGACCAAAAAAGGTTTTCAAGCGAGTTCCAAACATCATGCCCACAGCCAAAAGCGTTTTTGCCACCGTATATATCAGAGCCGGCACCACTTTTTGCTGAAAAAAGACTACCGTGGGTTTTAAAGAAAATGTACCAAATTTCCTATTGATCAGAGACGCTTGGCATGCCAACTGCCGCATTTGCTCTTTGCTGATTCTACCCAGGGTGCGTCATTTCTACTGGCACTTATTCTCATCCCCAAATAGGAGGTGTTCTTCACAATCCTAATTGTCTCTTTATCCAGATACCAATTGAATTTCTTTGTGCTTCTTTTGGTGCCCTGCAATTTTTCAAATACCATAATTTCACATTTTTCCTTGTTAATGTTAAGGCCATTCACTGTTATATACTTTTCAACGATGGTGAGTTTACGTTGAAGGCCTATGGGTGTTAAGTCCAGAAGGATGAGGTCATCCGCATAAAAAAGATAATCAATATGGGTACCATGTATTTTAGGTGGAAACGTGGTCAACTCTTTAAAAATATCTTTGATGTCAGATATGAACAAATTGAAGATGCTCGCTTCTAGGGGGCAACCTTGTTTCACGCCCCTGAACGTGTCAATTGGGGCTGATAGATTGCCCTTGAGGTCTAATCTGACCTTAATAGAGGTGTTTGTGTGTAGTTCACGAATAGCGGCCAGCAAACTAGGTGGACAATTCCACTCACTCAGCTTTCCCCAGAGTAGGTCTCTGTTTATGCTGTCAAATGCTTGTGATAAATCTATTAGGGCCAAATAGATCTTAGAATTTGACCGATGAGCTTCCATCTTCAATAGATTTAACAACAGGAGATTGACACAACACCCTACACCCTTGACAAAACCTGTCTGCCTCGGGTCTACCCTGTTGCATTTAGTAGACCACTCCAGGAGTTGCTGTTGTAAGAGGGTGGCGTACACTTTCCCTAGCACGTCAAGCAGTGCAATGGGTCTGTAGTTATTTGGATTTCTTCGATCTCCTTTTTTAAAAATTGGTACAATCACGGCGGATTTCCATGATTTCAGAGTATTACAGCACTTGACAATTCTATGGAACAAGTTGCACAAAAGTCTGACCATTCTTCTGGGTGGCGTTTAATGGAGAAATTCGTAAGCCCGTCCGGGCCAGGTGCTCTAGAATCGTGCACGTTCTTAATAACTCGCAAGATGTCTTCTTTGTCGAACACAATCTCCCAATGTGTTAGCATGGGAGGTTCCCAATCTTTAGTGAGCACATCTTTGTGATAGAGATCAGAGTAGAAAGATATCCACTCCGTCTCTAAGACCAGGTTTGCTTGCAAAGCGTGTTGTAGCACGAGATTGTTATTTATTAGTCTCCATAGTCTGCTGAGTTAGTGCTCGCCATTTTCATCAGCATAAGCTCAGCGTCATTTTGTATCATGATGGCTTTGTGAGACTTGAGCCAGTTCTTGTAGGCTTGTTTGAGCTTTCGTCTTTGTTCACAGGCATCTGAAGAGGGGGATTTTCGCACCTTTCTCAATTGCCAACGCAGAGATATTTTTCGTTGAGAGATGTCTAGATCAAATTTATGTTTAGAAGTAAACTCAGCATTTCCTAAGTTATTCTTCCGTTCCAAGTATTGAGTCAAAAGGTGATCATATTCCAACGTTCCAGAATTCTGAAATTTGGCTGAAATAAGAGAAACGTCATCAGTATCAAGATACAGACGAGTTCGACCAGCTCCCGTTCTTACTGAGTGGGCCCAGCACTCCTTATTGTGTCGAATGCTGGAATTGAATTTCAAGATCACCATATCATGGTCACTATGGATCATTTTTGTGACTTCAAAAGCGTTAGTTCTCGTGTGGATGCTTCCAGATACGAATAAGTAGTCAAGCGTAGAGCTTAGTTCACCTCTTCTCCACGTCGGAGCAGCCAGGATGTCCCCCGGTGTTTGACCATTTAACATTGTTAGCCCATGTATGTCCATTTCCAAACACCACTGTGTTGTCAGTTGTTCTTCTGAGTTACTTAATCTCTTCTTGCCACTAATTAGATTTAAATGAGTGACACAATCAATGTTAAGGTCACCACAGATGATCAAGTCATTTGAGTTGCCCGTTTCCATTAAGTCATCAATTGCAGTTGTTACTTGGTCGACAAAAGATTTGGCACCAATGGCCACATGGTTCCAATAGAGATTTATGATGTAAAGTTCACAATCTTGTACTTGTGTTGCCCCAGGACAACTGAGCGTCACCACCTGGATAAAGGGAGAGAGGTTTAGACAGTTTACGATCCTGAAGACTGAGGCTATCCTAGCGGCCACCAGAAGCCCGGCCATTGGTCTCCCCTTGGCCTGTTTAATTGCTGTGTTAAGGGCTATTTCAAACCCTTCCAATATTGGATTTTCATTCAGCCATGTTTCCTGCAGGCAAATAAGGTCTACGTCAGCAGCCCAGGCTGTGTTGAACAAATGACTAAAGCCCCTGGTGTTCCAGAATCCCAATTTGCAGTTTGTGCGTGAATCATGGGCCTGGCATTATTTCGACTGTTCAGTATTCAGTGTTTCGGCAACCCATGACCAATCATTTTCTTTAACAACCTTAGGCACGGTCTCTTCTGTAGTGTCCACGTTAGAAGTGGCACGGTCCGCTCCTTGAATTGTTATCCTTATACAATCATTCCATGACATCTCAGACGGCGGTTCAGGATCAGGAAGGACAAGTCATGATGAGATTACAGGGGAAGTCGATACCAAGGTTCCATTCATCAAAGAACTGTTTTACTGTTCCACTTTGCTGGTACCTGCCTTGCAAGACGCATTTTCAGTTGTTCTGACTGTACACCGAGTTGGTGCTAAAGAAATGTCGAACCCCAAAGACATTAACACAGGACCTGCTTCGAGCAGCGTGTCAACTATGAGTTTCGACTGTAGATGTATTATTACAGCATCGTTTTTGGTTTCGTTGAAGAATTCGACAATTTTTAGATCTCCAAATTCAATGGCTCTAAGACTCGGTACAAGATGGCACAAACACAGAACGTTGTGGCGATTCAAAATTAAATCATCCGAAGACTCTATACGTTCCAAGAGCACTTGATGGACTATTTGTTCGTTTCGTGTGTTACTTCCCTTTTTTAGATCATTTGAATTTCCCGGGGCGTTTCTGGTGTTGTCCCTTACAGTTGATCTTGGGTGGACAATCGGGCCAGTGCTGGGTCCCAAAAGCGTGTCAGGTTTAAAGACCTTTTTCTGGTCTTTTTGGTTTTGAGGTGCATCCGACCAAACTGGTCTCGGCTTACAGCAACTGTCAGATTGTTTTTGTAAAACTGTTGCTTTCGACTGTTAGACCAGTTTATTCGACAATGCCGTTGTCTTACAGCGTTTTTCGTCGAGTGTCATAAACGTCTTCTTCAGTGTGTCAGAACCGTCCGGCAATACTGCTGTCTGCTGAATCACTTCACATAGTCTTAAACTCTGTTAAGTTGTGGAGAAAGAGTTCTGTCACACACGTTTTCTTTGCAAGATGATTTAGGTGGAAGAGAAGCACTGTCTTCCAGTTGCGAGGGCGCTGGCACTGAGGGCAGCAGCAGCGGATTTATGGTGATGTTAGACTTTGAAGCGCCATCACTGCTGTCAACCCCTTCGCCATTTTTGATTCTGCAGGGAAGTGGATCAGTTTCCTCTATCTCCCCCTGCTCCTTCTCCACAGCATCCTCGTAAATTGACATGTTCATCAGATCTTCAGATACGTCGCAAGGGTTTGTTTTAGGCACAGTGGTTTGATCCAGCACAATTACTACTTCATTCGTTTGTGTTTTAGATTGACCACTTTTCTCTTTCATGATTGTTCTGTTCACTGTCAAATTTACAGTTTTGATGTTTCTTAAGAACTTCGTGAGTCCTTTCCTCGCTTTGTTTTTTTCAAGGGTAGATTTTTCGATTGAAGTCTGGCTGACTTTTGGGTCGGTTTTAGAGGTCTTAAATATGTCAGAAACTTCTGTGGGATTAACAGTCCCTTCTTTGATAGCTGCATCTGGATCCACGCCTGTCAAGTCATGCCGGTGATTCAAGTTAGAGGAAGACGCCATTTGTGGATCTAGAGAGAGCCAAGTTCCTTGAAGATTGACTCACAATCTTTTTCCAGCGTAGAGAGAATGTCATGGAACTGTAACAAGTTTCTCTTTTCTTTTTCCAGCGTAGAGAGAACACCAGGCAATTTTTGAGCTCTCACTTCACAATCAAGGTTAGAGGTGGCCGGTATCAAGAATGGTTGGATGACTCTAGCTGAAGTTGGTTCTGTTTTATCTAGGATCTCCTCACAACCTCGAGCAACGTCTGTACGTACACTCTCTTGTGTTCTTTCTATCATATTTAGTGATTTGGTTAATGCTTTGGCAACTGAAAATGATTCACGTATGACGGAAGGCAAGCATCTTGGATTACAGGTGGGCGACCTATCAATGCAAGGGTGATCGTCAGCCTCTCCTTCACACTTATTGCCCCGTCCAGAGTTCACTTCTATCTTTTGTTGGAACAGGTTGAGTGCTTGTTTCGCCACTTCAGCCAAATGTTTTTTATCCAAATTCGTGTTTTTGGTAAAGTCCATGAGTGACACCATCGCCAACTCAGCCTTAGTGTTTGTTCCCGTCACTGAATCCTTATATGACATGTGTGGGTTTTCAATCGTCAAGAGCTTGGTGTTCATGACGGAAACTACCGCTGTGAGCTCTTTTATGTTCTCATTTATGTGTTCATACATTTTAAGAAAGGGCGCAATAGACAGCGTCATTGATGATATTATAGTGGCCCGAAGATCTTTCATGTGTGAGTGCTGTCCCACGCTGGTGTCAGCCACTACTTCATGCCGTGTTTTGCGCTTTCTACAAAGTGGGAGACGTCTGATCTTCAGAAACGGATGCTCCATTAGGGACGAGTCCAAAGAAGATGAGTCAGACGAAGAGTCAATTCGCTCATTGTAGGGGGCAAACCCTTCCCCAAACAAGCGTGACTCATTCAGTGAGCAGTTTTGCAGCGGTTTAAGTGGAATGGTACCCATTTTAGGTATCTTCATCTGTGAGCATTGTAGGCTTGGCGAAATGCTCGAGTCAGCTCTCCTTCTTTTAAACCGACTATTTGTGTGAGGAGTCTGTAGTTTGCCATTTCTAACTATGTCCAATGGATTTATAGTATCTAATGGCTCAGCCGCAACCTCCAATCTTTCTGGTATTACATTTGATGTTAATTTGTTGCATCTGTCTTTGTTTATCCGGGTGAGGTCTGTTAATAATTTATTAACGACATCCAAGGAGTTTCTGCGATTTTCGTCTTGTTTTGGAATCACCATGCTTTGGCACACTCATAAGAGCTACAGAGGAAGGGGATTGATTAAAAAATACATCCGGAATTGGTTCTCTACCTAACTCCACAGCCGCCTGTAGCGTGAGGAGTGTGTTGTCTTTGTGAACACCAACATATGCCAATTCGTGAGAGTTCAAAGGAGATGACACCGGTTTTTCATAAGCACTGTAAAATCTCGGCCGTGGGGACCCACTTTTTTGTTCGTCATTTTCATCCATACAGATACTGTCGATGCCATTTTTGCCTGGGTTTTGCACACAGTGACTAGCATCAGCGTAGTTTGTCGCACTAGCAACGCCGTTTGCGTGCCTCCGTCCACTCGATGCCACTGGGGCAGATTTCTCAGAGCGAGCAAATAACTTCTTGTTATTCAGGGGAGCGGCTGCGGCCGCTCTTGCATCGACACAGTGTTCACATGGCAACATTAGTTTGAGCGAGGTGTGTGAATCCGCATACGTGGATGTTACAAACACTGTTTCTTTTCCTAGTACACTCGAAGTGTGTGGTACATAGTTCAGGGTATTCAAAAAGACTCATTCAGCTCGATGGGCGCATAAACACTTACTTGGAATGCTTGATCTGCTTGATTGAGGCTGACGGTCTCTCGGCTCTCAATCTCCAGCTGACTCAGAGATGCCGACGCTGACACAGCTGTGAGCTCCAAAGCCGCTCCCAGGGAGGACTCTGCTGGCAGCGAGGGGCAATCTGACTCTGTGCTCGGCGAGTCGTTTCCCTGCTTCCGTTGAGCCCGCGTTTTCATCGCTGCAGTGTTTTTGTTTTCACTTTCCCAGCGACGCGTATGACCCGAGCAGCAGCAGGGGAAGCGGCGCGTGGAGAAGGTGAGCCGGGGAGAAACAGAGAGGAGTCCAGGATTCCACTGACTTCCTCTGACTCCTCAGACTCTGCCAGACTCGACGCCCGCTGCGCGGGGAGATTCAGTTTTTAAAGCAAGACACTCCCACCAAGGTAGACGCAGTAGAGTTACTGGCAGCAGCAACAGCAAGGAAAGCAGACTCCACTCCTCAGACTCTGCCAGACTCCGCACCCGCTCTGCGGGGAGATTCAGTTTTTAAAGCAAGACACTCCCACCAAGGTAGACGCAGTAGAGTTACTGGCAGCAACAACAGCAAGGAAAGCAGACTCCACTCCTTTCCAATCCTCAGACTCTGCCACCCTGTCATTGCTTTCTTGGGGTGCCAAACTCGGGATGGCTAGCAAAAGAATTCTTGTCTTCCTGCTTTTTCTTTCTTGCATTTCTTGTTGTCCAGCCGGGTAACATCAATGCTTCTTCTATTGTGCTGCCAGGAAGGACGATAAGTGTAACAGCCAGGAAGGACAGACCTTGTTTGCACGCTATCTTGAAGGTGGTTTGTGTCTTCAGTTGCAGTGGCTCTTCAACCCCACCCCCGCCGCCCCCCATCAGTTTGCACATCTTTGGGAACGTTTAGGATTAGTGAAGTTTGTTACAAAAGAACTGGTCGAATCAAATGTTATTGCAATGTGTTACACTGATTTTTTTACTGCAAAATGTGGGGATGTGGTGGGGGGGCAGACGGCCCCACTCCATTTCAGCTACCCCCTCCCAACCTTCCTATATGCTTAACCCCATCCCACCATTGGATTAAGGCGCTATATAAAACAATAAATATAAAATAAAATACAAATATATTTTTTACGGTAAAGAAAGTAACAAAATTGCGGCAAAGTGTGATCCGTACAGTTTGTAAGTCGAACAAAGTAGGGAATACCCGTGTTTACACATCCTCGTCTAAGTCTGTACACCTTTGTGTTTATCCGCACATGCCAATGTTTGTTGTTGTTGTTTCATTAATCATTTACAATGCTCAGAATGGCTGTACGACACTAATGAGCATGCACCCACAAACCTCTAAGTGAACAGCTCTTTGTTTTCATGTGTCTTGTCTGTACACACCCTTCGTCTCTCTGCATGCCTCGTGTTTAAACCGCTGTAGTTGTACATACACACTTTTCCCAGTCTGTACACCACCTGTGTCTACCAGTATAGAGATTGTCTGCATGTACATAACTGTTCCTGTGCAGCCTGGACAACGCAGTGTCCGTCAGCAAACCACGGAGCCTGCATCGATGATCACATCCCCTGTTGGTCTAAATACCCCGGTGGGAATATGTACTCCCGTGTGTATATGCGCCTGAGCTTTTGTGAATGTTAATCACATTTACATACTGTTTCCATAGGACCGAAGGGGGTGTGGGAGTGAGCAGGGGTCAAGGGGTCAATTCCAGCGCAGGTGTTTGGAGCCGATTAAGATGCCAATCAATGGTGCTCGCGGTATGGAAGCGGCAGAATACGACATGGTGTCAGGCGTGTGATGGAGAGAGGGGATTTTGGGAGGCAGAGGGGAGGAAACTGGGGTGAGGCCCGTGGGTACAATAAACAAGAGAAGGATAGGGGCATGTCGCCCTGTCCGGAGTATGCTTGGAGAGAGGGTTATGGAGAGGCGGGGCAGGTCTGTGTCTGCTGGGGGAGGGTTGAAAGAGGGTAGAACGACGCGTGCACAACACGTTTTGGGGGGAGAAGAGGGTGGAAGGGAAGGAGGGATACAAGAAGGGAGATTGAAAGAAGGACATAGGAGAGACGGGGCTTTCAGAAGGAGGGGGTGGGCTCAATGTGCACGGGAGAGGCCCGGTCGCTGCGGATCTGGCCCAGTGTGAGACGCTTTGTGCGCACGGATTCATCCTGCGGGCTCTTTTCCTGATGGAAGAGGATAAAAGTGTCCCGCAGAGGGCCACACACCTCGCTCTCAATAAAGCCCCCTCGTCCTCATACCCAGAGGCGCTCCTGCCGCCTCCAAACACAAGTCCCATTTCTAAGCCGCACAAGTCAGCTGGGAGCTGGAGCTACAATCTGCGCTTCTGCAGACGACAGAAGCGACTGTATTGTGCGGGGCGAATAAAGCAGGAGAGTGGTGTGTGAGGAGAGGGGGGTATTGTGTGAGCAGAGCCAGAAGGGACACTGGGAGTAGCCTAGGGTGGCAGTATGCGAACAGGGGGCACTGTGTGATGGCAGGCTCTTATGTTGTCTGAACAAATGGGATGGTGTGTAATCTGAGGCGACGCTGTGAGCAGCGTGAAAATCAAAGATGCAGGAAACTTGCTGGAAACGACATCATAAAATGCAAGGAACAAACGTTTGGAAGTCATTCCATTTTGTATGAATCATGTTTAACATTAAACGAGAAAACTACGTCAATGACAGAAAATAGAAGTGAACAGTTTGATAAGAAGAGAGATACAATCATACTGCTTTTTTCTTCAAATGTGAGACAACACAGAAGGCTAAGTAGCAATTTACTTTACTGGAAACGACCATGGAAATGAAAGATAGTGCAGTCTCCGGTTCCTGTTTTGTGGATTTTCTGGACTTGCAAATGTCCAAAACACGCTTCAATGGAAGCCCTGTGCAGAAAGTGTGAGCTAAGTGGCCGTGTGATTCAGGTGTGGTGCCCAGCGGTTACTGTGAGAGCATGGGTAGTGTATGAGAGAAGTTAATGGTGTGTGGACAGAGTAACAGTGTGTGAGGGGTGGATATTCTGTGAGAGAAAGGGAAAGGTGAGCAGAAGGAGTAGTGAGTGAGCAGTGGAAGGTATGAGTAGAGGAGATACTTTGAGTAGAGATGATAGTGTTAGCAGAGAGAGCGTGAGCAGAGTGGATAGTGTGAACAGAGAAGCAACTGGGAGCACAGATGATAGTGTGAGCAGAGAAGCAACTTTGAGCAGAGATAATAGTGTTAGCAGAGGTGATAATGTGAGCAGAGAGAGCATGAGCAGAGTGGATAGTGTGAACAGAGAAGCAATTGTGAGCACAGATGACAGTGTGAGCAGAGAGGCAACTGTGAGCAGAGAGAATAGAGTGAGCAGAGGTGATAGTGTTATCAGGGTGGATAGTGTGAGCAAAGTGAATAGTGCGAGCAGAGATGATAGTGTGAACAGAGAGAAAAGTGTGAGCAGAGGAGATAACGTGACAAGAGTGATGTCATGAAGCAGCCCTGTAAGGTCTGGAATCGCTGGAAGACTCCATTATGGTCCTGCCACGTTACCATCAGAACGTGTCTCAGTGGTGTAGTGTTACACCAATAACTGCCACCATGCACATCCAAGCTTCAGTGGATCGCCTCAGTGCATTGCAACTCTGCTCTACTGTGAGACGTACGTTGTTTCGCACCTGTCGGCACTTGCTAGCCGGCTTCGTTATCTGTTCTCTAACGGTATCCTCTTGCTCTCTCTCCTCTAACGCTTTTGCGCATTCTCGCTCCCACTTTTAGCGTTTCGTTGTTGCTTTCGCGTTGCTGGCAGTCCCCTGTTTCTCCTTCTGCCTTTGGACTTCCTTTTTTTCGACATACTTTATGAACAGCTGTACGGTCCCGGACCAATCTCTCCTTCTTCCTCTTGCCTATTGTACACCGACATTGCATCAGATTACCTGCTATTGCATTCTGGTACCTGGCGTCATTTAGTTCTCTGCCCCTTTGATTTACCTGAATCCTGCTTGCGCCAGAGTACTTTCTTGTGCAATTTCTACCCAACCATCACTGGATTCTTTGGTGCTTTTGCTACTGTGGATTACCCAGCTACCAAGCTGAATCAGCCTGCATCTGCTAAGGGCACCAGGGGTTTTGTGCCTGATGGCTTTTCCCTGGACTGGAGTTGGCTCCCCGTAGTCCCCACTGCCTGGCAGACTGCTTATTAGGCATAGTGGTCTCTTCCAGAAGAAGGGAAAGAAGAAGGCAGTACCTCAGAGGGGAAAGAAGAAGAATGTGTCCTCAAATGACTCCCCAGAAGAACCAGGTGAGGAGTCGGAGGAGGAGACTTGCATAGTCACCAGAGGTTCACCGGTAGATTCTGAGAGTTTGAAACGCCAAGACAGTACAATTGTAAGTTTGGAACAATACCAAGACCTTCAAGGGCTCACGGTTGAAGTACAGAATCTAAGGGCAGAAAATGTGGCTTTGCATCAACAGGAAAATTTCAGGGACGATCAGAGGTGACCTTCCACCTTTGTCCTTAACTTGTGGCAAATATGAAAATGATGGGAACCCAAGGAAATTAAATGAGTTCTTCGACGTCTGCCTGGTGTATTATACATTTCGCCGTGAGCCTACAAGTCTGAGAGAGCCAGAGTTGGCTTTCTTATATCCAATCTGGTGGGAAACGCCCTGGCCTGGACAACTCCTCTTGTAAAGAACACAGATCCCACATTGAACCACTATACCCTATTTGTGCAACAATGCAGAACCCGGTTCGAGAGGCCCGAGGTCCAGTTGTCCTCATATTAAAGCTTGCTTGACATCCGTTAAGAGGCTTCTGATATCCAGACATATGTTTCCACCTTTCAGAAGGTGGCTGCAGAAGCCAGATGGCCAGACATGGCTCAACATATATTGTTCAGGTGGGGTCTTCAAGAGGACATCAAGGATGAAGTTGCCCGAGTGGCATGACCAACAACTTTTCAGGATTTGGTAATCCTATCTTCACAGATAGAGTTCCGCTTAATGGAGCGAAAGATGGAAAAGAGAAGGACCAGATCCGGTCTTCTCATGCCTTCCGATGTACCCCTCTTGTCTGAGAAACCTCCAACTGACGAGCCAATGCAGATTGGAACCGCCAGAGGTCCCCTCACAGCAGCGGAACGTAAAAGGCAGAAGGGAATGGGGATGGGGCCCGTTATTAACTCATTAGTCCCCTCGCGGGACCCAGAAAGGATGTCTGGTTTTACCAGAAGTCTGTTCCGTGTCCCGCTAGGGGACCTCGTAATCAGGCATCACGTAATGAACGGTGCCGGTCCCGTACCGGCACTGTTCATTAGAGGACCGCCAGGGTCGTAATGAGGCCCAGTCTCTCTCCCAAATACTGTGGTAGACTCTATACCCGCACAGTACCACAAATACAGGGACTTCTTTGCCAATGTGCTACTCAGGAGATTACTGCCACACCACAAAGAAGATTGTATAATAGAACTCCAACCTGAGGCCCCAGTTCCTTTCGGAAGGATGTTTCCATTGCCTTTACCAGAGAAAAGGGCACTTAAGGAGTATCTTGAGATAAACATCCAAAATGGACTGATTTATGAGTCCACTTCCTCTGCGGGTGCTTCTCTCTTCTTTATCCCAAAGAAAGGGACAGCAGAACTCTGCCCCTGCATATACTATCGCAGACTAAATAGTCTTACCATCCAGGATAGATATCCCATGTTCCTCATGAAGGACATTCTTGAAGCAGTACAAGGGTCCAGTATATTCACAAAACTGGAATTATGAGGAGCTTACCACCTCCTGAGAATCAGAGCAGGGGACAAGTGGAAGACGGCCTTTCGGACATCTCGAGGCGACTTTGAATATCAGGTCATACCATTCGGCTTGGTGAATGCCTCAGCCCAATTCCAACGGTTCATGTATAAGATATTTACAGATATCCTGTTCTCTTCAGTTGTACTCTATCTAGACGACATCCTGGTCTTCTCAACCAGTTTATCTGAACATCGCAGACATGTCTCGGAGGTCCTGGTCCTCCTTCGTTTAAGCAATCATCAATTATTGACCAAACCAGAGAAATGCATATTTGAAGTATCTACTGTGCTGTATTTAGGTTTATCCTCTCTGCAGAAGGAGTCCAGATGGATCCCAGTAGGAGCAAAGCCATCCTACAATGGCAGGCTCAACAATCCGTCAAGGATGTGCAACAGTTCCTGGGATTGGCAAACTTTTATCGGAAGTTTGTACCACATTTTTCCGAAACTGTTCTACCCATAACTTCACTACTCAAGAAAGGAGTACAGTTTGTATGAGAAAGCGGGTGGAAGGAGCCTTCTGAGACCTCAGGAAGGCCATCATGTCAGCACCCATAATAAGATAACCTGATCAGTCCATTCCATTTGTGGTAGAAACGGATGCCTTCGGAGAGGCCTTAGGACCCGCTTTGTTGCAGAAGAAGGAAGACGGCTTGCACCATCCCATCGCTTACTGCTCCAGAACCCTCAATACCAGTGAGAGAAACTATTCGGTTCTAGAAAAAAACTTCTTGCTATCCGACAAGCATGTGAAGAATGGCACCACCTGCTCCAAGGAGCATCCTATCCTTTCCAGGTTCGCACAGACCACCGCAACCTCTGCATCCTGCAACAAATGGAATGTCGTAATGCCAGACATGCCAGGTGGGCCTATTACTTCTCGCAATTTGATTTCACTATCACATATCTACTAGGGTGGGAAAACATCCTGGCAGACGCTGTATCCCGCAGCCTAGGAGAAGATACAGGACAGTATCAGCGGCACGAGAGGATCCTAGCTGGGAAAAGGTTGGTCGGAGTAGTGAACACCTTCCTCCAACAGGTCAAACAGGCTATCAGTAATCATGCACCTGATACCAACCAACCTTTGGATCTAAAGATGGGTCTACTGTTTAGAAAGGATGCTTTGCATCTACCCTCTAAGGAGCTGCAAACCCGGCAGTTTCGTGGTGTCACAACCTTCCCACAGCAGGCCATAAGGGCCAGGCAGCCACCCTGGAATTTACATTGCGTTATTTTTGGTGGCCAACCATGAACAGGGACACAAAGGAATATGTCTCTACCTGCCCCACCTGTCTGTGGCCAAAATAAATATCCCACAACAAAACAGCTGGGTCTCTTACAGTAGGAACCACCTCCATCTGGGCCGTGGCAACACATTTTGGCAGACTTTATAGTCGTCCTTCCCCCTTCACTGGGGTTTTCGGCCATCATGGTAACAGTAGACTCATTCAGCAAACTAGCCCACTTTTCTCCTCTTAAAGGGCTGCCTTCAGCTTTGGTTACAACCGACGTCTTCATGTGTGATGTTGCCAGACTACATGGGCTTCCTCTTACCATCTTTTCAGACAGAAGGTCACAATTGACCTCAGCATTTTGGGCAACCCTTGGCAAGCAGTTGAATAACCATCAGGCTTTCTCTTCAGGCTATCATTCAGAGAGCAACGGACAGACCGAGAGACTCAACGCCACCTTGGAACAATACTTAAGATGTTTCTGCAACCAGAAACAAAGTGACTGGTCAGGACACCTGCCTCTGGCAGAGTTTGCATACAAGAAAATAAAACACTTGGCCATAGGCATGAGTCCGTTCTTTTGCACGTATGGATTTAACCCACAACACATTCCCATGACAGGCCTGCCTACCTCAAGAGTGCCAACAGTGGATCAGCTTCTGGAAACCCTTAAAAACACACACTAGGAAGCACAGCTGAACCTCCAAACAAGCCGGCAGAACTACAAGAGGTGGGCAGATACAGGAAGAAGACAAAATACCCCGTGGGACGTAGGCACAAGAGTTTGGTTGTCCACGAAATATCTACCTAGGTGGGTTCATCCTGGGAAATTCTCACCTCGGTTCATCGGGCCCTTTATCATCGAAGCAAGAATCAATCTAGAGGCCTTCCGATTGAAACTCCCACATCATCTCCGAAAGGTTCATCCAGTGTTCCATACGTCCCTCCTTAAGGCATATCTACCAGACCCTTACTCTAGGAAGATAAGAAAAACCGGAAGCATGCCAGATGATGCATCCAACAAGTATGAGGTATCTCGGCTGATTGATTCCCGTTACAGAAAGGGTGGATTGCAGTATTTGGTTCACTGGAAAGGCTACCCTATATCAGAAAGATCATGGGAACCGTTACGCAACATCCAAGCCCCCCGGCTGACATGTCAGTTCCACAGACTCCCTCCGGGAAAGCCAGGGGGAACCTCGTTGACAAGGGGTCATACTGTCATGAAGCAGTCCTGGAAGATCTGGTATCGCTGGAAGACTCCATTATGGTCCTGTCACGTTACTATCAGAGCGTGTCTCAGTGGTCTAGTGTTCCACCAACATGGCTGCCGCCATGTATATTCAGGCTTCAGTGCATCGCCTCAGTGTGTTGCAACCCTGCTCTACTGCTAGGTGAGATGCACGTTGTTTTACTTCTTTCTGTCAGCACTTGCTAGCCGGTTTCGTTATCTGTTCTCTAACGGTATCCTCTGCTCTCTCTCCTTTAACGCTTTTGCGTGTTTCATGCTCCTCAGCTGACTCCCACTTTCAGCATCTCGTCGCTGCTTTCCCATTGCTGGCAGTCTCCTGGTTCTCCTTCTGACTTTGGACTCCCTTTTTCCAACATACTTTATGAACAGCTGTACGGTCCCTGGCCACTCTCTCCTTCTTTCTCTTGCCTATTGTACATGGACATTGCCTCTGATTACCTGTTATTGCATTCTGGTACCTGGCGTCATTTAGTTCTCTGCACCTTTGATTTACCTGAATCCTGCTTGCGCCAGAGTACTTTCCTGTGCAATTTCTACCCAACCATCACTGGATTCTATGGTGCTTTTGCTACTGTGGATTACCCAGCTACCAAGATGAATCAGCCTGCATCTGCTAAGGGCACCAGGGGTTTTGTGCCTGATGGCTTTTCCCTGGACTGGAGTTGGCTCCCCGTAGTCCCCACTGCCTGGCAGACTGCTTATTAGGCAAAGTTGTCTCTGGGGGAGCCTGCCCTTATCTCTTCCAGAAGAAGAAAGCAGAAGAAAGTACATCAGAGGGGAAAGAAGAAGAACGTGTCCTCAGACGACTCCCCAGAAGAACCAGGTGAGGAGTCGGAGGGGGACACTTGCATAGTCACCAGAGGTTCACCCGTAGATTCTGAGAGTGGATAAATAGAATAAACTGAGCAAAGGGGATGCTGTAAGAAAAGATGAAAGTGAGAGTTAGTGAGATGATGTTAGAGTAAGTAGTGTGAGCAGAGAAGCAACTGTGAGCAGAGATTGTAGTGTGTGCAGGGAGAAAAGTGTGAGCAGAGTGGATAGTCTGAGCAGAGTTTGAGGAAAGAGTATATTGTGAGCAGAGATGAATGTGTGCAGAGAGAATAGTGTGAGCAGAGAAGATATTGTGATCAGTCAGTGGGATCGTGTGAGCAGAGAGAATAGTGCTAGCAGAGAAGATATTGTGATCAGTCAGTGTGATCGTATTAGCAGAGAGAATAGTGTGAGCAGATGAGATAGTGTGAGAAGAGTGGACAGTGTGGACAGAGGGAATAGTCAGTCTAAGCAAATAAGGTACTATCATCCCGGTGATAGTGTGAGGAGAGGAGAGAGTATGCGCATAGGGGATGGTGTGAGCAGAGCAGATAGTGTGAGCAGAGTGGGGACAAAGTGAGTAGAGGTGATAGCGTGAGGAGAGTGGATAGTGTGAGCAGAGGAGGGACTGTGAGCAAAAATGATAGTGTGGGAGACAGTGTAAGCAGAGGAGATAATGTGATTAGATGACGATAGTGTGAGCAGAGAGAGTAGTGTGAGCAGAGTGGATAGTGTAAGCAGATGAGATAGTGTTAGCAGAGTAAATAATGTGAGCAGAGAAGCAACTGTGACCAGAGATGGCAGTGTGAGCAGAGAGAATATTATGAGCAGAGGAGATAGTGTGGATAGTGTGAGCATAGTGTGAGCAGAGAGGATATTCTGAGCAGATATGATACTGTGGGCAGAGAGAATACTGTGAGCAGAGAAGATTCTGTGATCAGTGTGATTGTGTGAGCAGAGAGAATAGTGTGAACAGATTGGGCAGTGTGGGCAGAGGGAATAATAGTCTGAGCAGAGGAGATACTGTGATCAGGGTGATAGTGTGAGCAGAGGAGAGGGTGTGAGCATAGGGGATGGTGTGAGCAGGGTATCAGGTAATAATATCCCTATATATATGATCGCTGTATATAATGTCACCAGAAAAAAGTCGTAGCAACATTATATAGGTGACCATATATATAAGAATAGGGGCAGTGGGAGTTGCGGAGTGCCTCCGCTCCCCATGAAAAAAAAAGGGTTTCGGGGTTACAGGGGTGTCCGCCGCATGTTTCATGTAATAATGTCCCCACAAAAAATTGCCATTTTTCGGCTATTTTTTTGCAAGGTGATATTTCTGAGGGGACATTATTACATGGAACCGTGAGCAGAGGGATAGTGTGAGAAGGAGATGTTAGTCTGAGCAGGGGAGATATTGTTAGCAGAGATGTTAGTGAGGTCAGAGAGAATAGTGTGATCAGAGGAGACAGTGTGTAAAGAGGGGATTGAGGGAGTAGTCTGAGCAGTAGGGACAGTGTGAGCAGAGATGATAGTGTCAGCATAGAGAGACACTAGGTGATCAGAAAGAATAGTTCGAGCAGAGGAGATACTATGAACATTGGTGGTAGAGAAATTAGTGGGGGTAGTTTGATCAGAGGATAATAGTGTGAGCCGTAGCACCATAGCAGTAGTGTGAGCAGAGGCAAAATCTTGATCGGAGCAGATTGTATGAGCAGAGTAGGCAATGTGTGCATAGGAGATAATGTGAACCAAGGATACAGTGTGAGCAGAGGAGGCAGTGTGAGCAGGATGGATAATGTAAGCAGTGGGGATAGTGTCAGCAGAGAAGGTACTGTTGGCAGAGGAGATAGTGTGAGCGGAGCTGGCAGTTTGAGCGCAGGAGATAATGTGGGCAAAAATGGATAGCGTCAGCTGAGGAGATAGTGTGAGCAGATGGGGTAGTGTGAGAAGAGGGGATACTGTGAGCAGGTAGCATAGCGTGAACTAGCTTCAGTTCAGAAAAACTGGTCACTGTGTGCTGGTTTGTTTTCAGTTGGTTGACGTGTGATATTAGGTGCAAGGTTGTATATGGGTGGTTTATGTGCGTTTGGTTTAGTGTCCTGTTGGGTGTTGTGGAGTGCCTTTAGAGTGATTGTAGTTTCCGTGCTTTGGTTTTTTTCTTTTTCTGTCCGAGGTATGTGTCTGGTTTGTTCAGTGTTGGAACGTGGGTATGCAGAGTATTGGAGAGTTTTTAGTAGGTTTAGGTTGCGGTCGTCTGAGTTTTTCTGCTGGTTGGGTGAATCACGTTGGGTTAATATTATTCTACGGTGTTTTGCAGTCAGATGCTTTATTTCTTTGGGTGGGCCTGTTTCGGGTTTCTATTATGTTGCACTGGCGGTTTTCCTTTGCTGGTGTTTCCTCTTTAGCTTGGTGAGGTAAAAAGCTATGTATGTGTACATGAGTAATGATAGTGGGGGCAAAGAAAATAGTTTCAGCAGAGAGAAATGTGTGATGAGAAGGACTAGTGTGAGCAGAGGAGATACAGTGAGCATAACAATAGTGTGAGCAGTAGGCTTGGTGTGAACAGAGGACATACTGAGTGGAAAGATTAAAGTGTGGGCAGAGAAAATTGTGTGATCAGTAGGACTAGTGTGAGCAGATGAGATATGGTGAGCATAGATGATAGTGTGGGCAGGGAGAATTGTGTGAGCAGTTGGGTTAGTGTGAACAGAGGAGATATGGTGAGCATAGATGATAGTGTGGGCAGGGAGAATTGTGTGAGCAGTAGGGTTAGTGTGAACAGAGGAGATATGGTGAGCATAGATGATAGTGTGGGCAGAGAGAATAGTGTGAGCAGTAGGGTTAGTGTGAACAGAGGAGATATAGTGAGCATAGATTATAGTGTGGGCAGGGAGAATTGTGTGAGCAGTAGGGTTAGTGTGAACCGAGGACCTACTGTGAGGAAAGATGATAGTGTGGGTAGGGAAAATTGTGTGAGCGGTAGGGTTAGTGTGAACAGAGGAGATATGGTGAGCATAGATGATAGTGTGGGCAGGGAGAATTGTGTGAGCGGTAGGGTTAGTGTGAAGAGAGGAGATATGGTGAGCATAGATGATAGTGTGGGCAGGGAGAATTTTGTGAGCAGTAGGGTTAGTGTGAACCCAGGACCTACTGTGAAGAAAGATGATAGCGTGGGCAGGCAGAATTGTGTGACCAGAAGGACTAGTGTTGGCAGAGGAGATATTGTGAGTATAGATGATAGTGGGAGCATACGAAAATTGTGCGAGCAGTAGGGTTAGTGTGAGCAGAGAATATATGGTGAGCATAGATGATAGTGTGGGCAGAGAGAATTGTGTGAACAGTAGGACTAGTGTGAGCCGAGACGATACTGTGAGTATAAATAATAGTGTGAGCAGGGTGAATAGTGTGGGCAGAGAGAATACAGTGAGCAGAGAGAATAATGTGTTCAATGGGGATAATGTGAGCAGAGGAGATACTTTGAGCAGAGAGACATATTTGAACAGAGTAGACAATAGTGTGATTAGAGGGGGTAGTTTGGTCAGAGGACCATAGTGAGAGCAGTAGTATTAGTTTGTGCAGAGTTTACACTTTTAGCAGAGTGGGTAGTGTGTGCAGAGAGCATAGTGTGAGTAAATAAGTTACAGTGAGCAGAGTCGGCAGTGTGTGAATAGGAGACATCCTGAGCTTCGGGGACAGAGTGAGCAGAGTAGATAATGTGAGAAAAGGGATACTGTGAGCAAAGGGGATAGTCTGAGAAGAGTGGATAATGTGAGCAGGAGGGATACTGTGAGCAGATAGAATAATTTGAGCAGAGGAGGTATTGTGAACATGGCTAATAGAGTGATTAGACGGGATACTTTGATCTGGGGTTCATATTGTGTGCATAGGAGATAATGTGAGAAGAGACGATGGTGTGAGCAGAAGAGAGAGTGTGAGCAGAGGAGATAGTGTGAGCCAATGAGATAGTGTGAGCCAAGGAGTTAGTGTGAGCAGAAGGGCTAGTGTGAGCAGAAAAGATGGTGTGCTCAGATTAGACAGTGTGAGTAGAGGTGGTAGTGAGAGTAGAGTGGATTGTGTGAGCAGTAGGATAGTGTCAGCAGAGGAGATACTGTGAGCAGAGTAGACAGTGTGAGCAGAGGATATAGTGTGAGCAGAAAGGATAGTGTGTGCAGATTAGACAGTGTGAGTAGAGGAGGTAGTGCGAGCAGAGTGGATTGTGTGAGCAGTAGGGATAGTGTCGACAGAGGAGATACTGTGAGCAGAGTAGACCGTGTGAGCAGAGGAGATAGTGTAGGCAGAGGGGTTAGTGTGAGCAGGGAAATTAGAAAGAGCACAGTGCCAAGGTGATAGCATGAGCAGAAGAGCTAGTCTGCGCGCGGGTTAATTTAAGCAGATGTGGTTGTTTTGAGCTCACGGTTAATGTGACAATCTGGATAGTGTGTGAGACTCAGAGATAGTGTATGGCTGTAAATTAATTTAAATAAAAAAGTCACCAAACTAAGAAAGGACCTAACTAGTTTCACACAAGAGAAGATCTATCCATACAACACTGATCCATATTACGAGGACCAAAGCCAAGCTCAAACACCAGCGGGCCAGTTTTTCAACCAATACAATAAAAAACGCATACAGCGCCCACGGGCAAGACCACTAAATTGGACCTTCTCGAGTGGGAGCTTAGGTGGAAGTAATCAAATCTTTGCAAGTACAAGTAGTGCTCTACCAACAATGTCAAACATGAATGCTCAAACTGCACCACAGTTTTTTCACAGAGGACAAGGAAAGTCCAAAAACAAAAACAGAGGCCAATGGAATCAACCATGGCAGAACCAGTCGACCAGGGTTACGAGGAGCATAGGACAAGGAGCAACACTAAATCTGCCCTAACGAATAGAAAAAGAACAGTAACTTGGGGGAATGTGGAAACAATAGGGAGAACAGAATCCACAACCAACACCACCCCAAATTCTCTGATTGGTGAATCAACTCAATTGCAAAATCCAGAGCAAGAAAGGATAGATGGACCAGCAATCTCTCTAGTAATGAACCTGTCTCGATACACACTCAGCAAGGATTAACATACGCTACTTGAAAAAGGCTTAAGTTTTGTACCAACCACACGCCATGACCCCTTTAAAACCCATATAGAGGTGGCGCAGTTGGTCAGGAAGATACGTCTTAAACAGTACTTTCACACAAGAACACAAAGGGACGATGAAAAATCTGCAACCAATTTGAAGAATAGATCCACTTTCTATCCACCACCGCACGAAATTTCACCTGAATTCATCACCTTTGAAAAGGCCCTCATAAGAAAAATTGAGACCATGGAGAAGAAGGAACAACATACATTTAATAACTTCAC
This sequence comes from Ambystoma mexicanum, assembly GCF_040938575.1. Taxonomy (NCBI): domain Eukaryota; kingdom Metazoa; phylum Chordata; class Amphibia; order Caudata; family Ambystomatidae; genus Ambystoma; species Ambystoma mexicanum. The sequence continues at coordinate 412,545,071 of NC_090929.1, forward strand.
CAAAAAAGACCGCCTAGCCTTAAAAAGTCTGATGGACAATGAGGAAATCACAATAAAATCGGCTGACAAGGGAGGTGCAACGGTGATTCAACATACAATAGATTATAACCAAATGGTACAGACACTTCTAGATGACCACTCTAGCTATAGACAACTTGGCAAAGACCCCACAGAGGATATACGGAAACTAATTCTACCCATCATAGAGGAAGCCATGATTGAAGGCCATATTAGCCTGAAAGAATACGAATATCTGAATCCAAAGACACTGAGGAAACCAGCATTTTATGCACTCCCGAAAGTGCACAAAGGCATAACACCGATACTGGGAAGACCTATTGTGTCTGGCATAGGATCTATCCTAGAGCCCTTATCTGAATTTGTTGATTATTTCCTCAGGCCCATGATAAGCAAAATGAAATCACACCTAAAGGATACCACAGCTGTTTTGAAGCTATTAAAAGATCTTCCCTTTGATCCAGGTCAGCAGATACTAGTAACTATGGATATTGAGGCCTTATATACCAAGATTCCACAAATGGCCACTCTCCAAGTTGTGAAAAGACATTGAGAAATGCACAACCACCTGTTGAAACACCCGTTACTCTGATTATGCAACTAGCAAAATTAGCTCTCACCAAAAATGTCTTCCTCTTTCAGAAAACAGTCTATGAACAAATCTCTGGAACTGCAATGGGGCAACATTTGCCCCTAGTCTAGCACACTTATATGTAGCAGACTTCGAGGACCAAAAGATCTATCCACCAACGAACCCATGGCTCAAAAAAATAGACCTGTGGAAAAGGTATATAGATGATATTATTATGATGTTTAAAGGAACAGATGAGGAACTTGCAGCATTTCTGATATGGCTTAACCAACAGAATCCTTATCTATCTTTCACGGAGACCCATAGCCATACAGCTGTACATTTTTTGGACCTGCAACTTGAAATACGCAATAATGCCACATCCACTGTGGTATTCAATAAACCTACCAACAGGAACTCCCTGTTACAATTCACCAGTTACCATCCAGCAAGTCTGAGAAAAAAATTACCATTTGGACAATTCTTGAGATTTCGCGTAACTGCTCACAGGTAATAGATTATGACAAGCAGGCAGACCAATTGAGCCAAAGACTGAGAAACCGGGATATCAAAGGAGGATTATAAAACAAGCACGAAAAAGAGCAAGGAACATCCCAAGGGATGTGACTCTAGAACAAAACACATAAGATACAAGCTCCCCAAATGACAACATCACAGCTATCTTCACTTACTCCCCTCTAACCAACAAAAAAAAAAAGAGGTACTAAGACTTTGCCCGATGCTGAATGTTGGTGAATCCCAACTCCAATCCCCTAGATTTGCAATCAAAAGAGGGAAAAACCTAAAAGACTCATTGATGCATACCTATAAAGAACCGGTTACACCACTACAGCAACAATATGGAACCAAGAAAAACCAAGAGGGCATGGCCCGTGTGGTACATGTAGCTCCTGTGTAAGTACTACCAGAACCAAGGAGATCAATATTGGTCTGAAATACCCCTGGAGACAAAAGGACCTGACCAATTGTAACACGAAGAATGTCATCTATATCATAACCTGTCCCTGTAACCTGCACTATATAGGGATGACAACACGCCCTATTAGGACCAGGTTGGCTGAACATTGTTCATGCATTCGAACTAGAAAACTAACAGCACCGATGGTGGAACATTTTGTCAGCAAAAACCATCATCCTGATAACTTTATGCGGTCCATTATCGAGAGAGTGAACACTCCATCAAGAGGAGGAAACCTGCACAACCTATTATATCGCCTTGAGCAGCAATGGATATTTAGACTAAAAACAGATGCAAGAGGCTTAAATGAACCTACATCTTGGCAAACCCTTGCAACATTATGAAGAGTAACAAAGGGAGGGCATTGGATTGACTATGCCAAGTTCTTTATGAGAATTGGACATAAGATATGGGATATAGATTTTATACCGCTATTTAGACACATTTACAGCACTTAGCTCTAGTACTACCTATCAGAGCATGAGCCGTTAGGCAGTGGATCCAGCCAGATAGATATACACTATATACTAGAAATTGTTGAGTCTTTCTGTAGAGACTGTTGTAATGTAATCCGGGGAACCAAAGCTTCTTGTTTAATTTGTCACTGCAAATCTATTTGGGAAGGCATATATGGTTACACCCCAAAGGATATCCTTAATCAACCCCTCCCCTTGTTATGACCGAATCACATCCCATCTGCTATGGTTGACTGACATCCATTGATTCATCTATACGGATGCCGTCTCGAAATTCATCAAACTCACTAATTTCTGGGCAATATGATCGAGAACAAGGTATACTGTAGCTGTAAAAATAAAAATATATACGGGTCGTATTACACACAAAAAATGACTTGGACGCATATAGCCTTACTGACTACAATTCCCATCATCCCCATGTAGAGTACCACACACGTACTAGCTCCTCTTGCTGCAGGAGCCACGCACGTTTTAATTGGTACGTACGTGTACAGAAACATCACGTGAGCTAGATCACGTGTCTTTCTGAAGCTGCAGCATCACTGCTGCCCATACAACGGCTAGGCGAGATGCATTGAAGACAAGCTACCTATCCCGCGCTGCACAGAATTATAAGGTAAAATTTGAAAACAAAAGGGACACGCCACGTCTGTCATGTTTGGCCCCAAGAGGGTTAGGAAATGCCGTTTAGCGCCCCAAGGCTATACTGATCGGCGTGTCTTTTGTTTTTTGTTGTGTATTCCCTGCACCCCATACAGTGTGGTGCCTTGGCAGAACTTGCCTGCCAGAACCCAGCCGCAACAATTCGCCTGTATGACCCGCATCTATAAGTAAAAGATCTCAAGGTCAAAAGGTCAGTCTAGCTATACTACAGTATATACGTGCACTCGGAAATTCGTTTTAAATATCACTTGCAAATCATAGTTCCCCATAAAGGTGGTGCTCTGTGCACAGACTTGCATTGCGGTATTACACCCCTGTGTTTGCCAATCACCGGGTCTGGCTTATCTGCACCTTATTAACATACACAACTAGAGATATGTTGGTACTTTTTCGTTCATTGTGAACTTTGCCTTAAGTAATTGAAGAGGTAGTTAAAGTTATGTCATATAAAATGGATACCGTGATGTAGTGCATGACCCAAACTGTTTGATGGTCTATACTTAGGTATCCTGTGCAGAAATTGGATTAATGGTGATATCTGCAGTAGAACTGAAGTCTACACGTGAATCATCAAGGACCTCCCTAGGAAGAGAAGACACCGATAGTGGAGGGTAAGATACCTACCACATCAGGCAAAACAATAGACACAAGGTGTAGCCACAACATTTCTCACCAATGTGCTATGTCTCTCTCTTCTTTCCTCCCTCCCGTTCCCTGTTACCAACTCCCCTCCCCGTTCTGTACTTATACAGATTGGTCCACCTGTATGAAAAGAAGCTACATTCAGCCTCTAACTTCCAACAGCAATACAATTGGTTAAGCTGTCGCAGCCCTGATGAAAGTGGTCTTTTACCACTGAAACCGGTCGACTTACCATAACACTGCATCGGCACATCTGAATGCAATATGCCAGAGTACAGTGTGATCAACCCAAAAGAAGCTAAGGATTGATCTAGGATCATCACTGTGTATTACACACACAGAAATACAGAGAAACTTTGTTCGATTATCAACATCAAGAAAAAAGAAAAAAAAAAAATTGAAAAGAAGTAGACGTGAGGAATGTAGGTCCCAGTTATACCAAGTATTCTCACCTCCCAGTAGATATATCCATCAGGGATGAGTGGGGGTCTTTTTCAACTAAAAAACCTGCCCTCAAATGAAACTGAATAAAATTAACGTTACTTAGTTTTGAGGGCAGCCTTTTATGACAGAACAACAGACGTTTTCCTAAAAACTCTTTGTTTTCATGAAACCAGTATGAATAAAATTGCCCAAATCCCGTTGTGAAGACACTTTACTTAAGGGAAGATTTGGGTCTTGATCTCCCTTACGGTCCAGTATGTGGATACCTGTAGGCAAAGTATGTCAGCAATGGCTATTCTATCAGAGAAAGGCAAAAGTAACCAGAAGGGGCAGAGGTCTGGCAGAGAGCTTATGCGCAAGTGTGATGACCTAGTGTGAGCAGAGGGAACATTCAGTGCAGAGAAGATTCTGTGAGCAGAAGTGACAGCTTGAGCAGAGGCTATCGACTGAACAGAGAGAATAGTGTGAGAAGAGTGTGAGCAGATGGGATAGTGTGGGTACTGGGTAGAGGAGGTAGTGTGAGCAGAGAAGACAGTTTGGGCAGAGGAGACAGTGTGAGCAAAAGGGACAATGTGAGCAGAAAGTGTGAGTTAGCAGAGAGGACAGTGTGAGCAGAGAGGACAGTATCAGCAGAGGGGACAGTGTGAGCAGAGGAGATAGTGTGGGCAAAGGGGACAGTTCGAGCAGAGACGACAGTTTGGGCCGAGGAGACTGTGTAAGAAAAAGGGAAAAATGAGCAGAAAGTGTGAGCATAGAATTAACAGAGAGGACAGTATGAGCACAGGGGATAGGGTGAGCAGCAGCAAGTGTTAGTAGAGGGGATAGTGTGAGCAGAGCAGACTGTGCAAGCAGAGGAGACAGGGAGGGCAGAGGAGACAGTGTGAGCAGAGGGGACAATGTGAGTCGGGGGGACAATGTGAGCTGAAGAGATCGTGAGGGGAGAAGGAATGCTGTGAGCGAGCTGATAGTGTTATTTGAAAGAATAGTGTGAGCAGAGGAGACTTTTTGAACAGAGGAGATAGTGTCGGCAGCGGGCATAGTGTGAGTACTAGGGGAAGTGCAAATAGAGGCAACAGTGTGTACAGTGGCACGTGTGTGAACAGATGTATTATTGCCACCCTCAGGAGGCGCATCAGCCAATCAAGTTGCTCCAAATCTGGTTTGAATCACACGATCAAAGTGTGTAGCAACCCGAGTCGCTTAGGTCTAGACCTTGGGCCCGGTTCCTTATTTAGGTGTAAAGAGAGGCAATAGTATGAGAAAAGAGAGGATAGTTGTAGCAGATCCAATACTGTGAACAGTTTTTACATTGTGAGCAATGTGTGGATGAGGGGTTCAGGTACACAGAATGATCATTATTATTAGAATCGTTGGTGAGTCAATTCCCCAATCAGGTTGCTTCAAACCCGGGCTGAATCCCACGATCCAAGCCTGGCTCAGAGCAACCCCAGTGCTTGACGCCTCTTCCTCGTTTCTCCTCAATTGTCCTCGGCCTCAACTTGCACCCCTCTACTTCACAGACCCAACATCACTATCCTTCTACATGTCACACTCTTTATATTGATCTCTGGAATGCCCAATATGTCTGTAACAAGACTTCCTTTACCTCTGACTTCCTTCTTTCCCATTCTCCCTTTCTTGACCTCATTACACTTACAGAAACCTGGATTTCTTCCTCAGACGCTGCAGCCCTTACTTCCATTCACGGCCTTGCCTACACCTTCACCCACTCTCTCCGCCCAACTAGTAGGGGTGTTGGTGTAAGACTGTTTGCATCTTCCAAACTTCCTACTCCCCTATATCCTGCTATTCCTCCCTCTTTCAAATACACTACCTCCACATGTCATGACCCATAGAACGTGCCCCTTCTGGACTTCCTGGTCCTTATCGCGACGGGGCTTGTATTCCTTGTTACTCCCAACATGGCCATGCCAAGTGACTTGCCTCGCACCAGCCTTCACGTCGCACATGGCACGTTCTATAAATTGGCCACGCCCCTGAGGCCCTGTGCGTCTCAACGCTATCATTAGGTAATGACTTGACATGTGTGTGCTGTTCGGCGAATCCACTATTCCTAGTTTCCTGGCTGCTTCTTCCTTCCTTTCACCCCTTCCCTCTAATTCTGCTCCCGGAATCCTCATCCCTAGTGACTGCTACCATTTTTCCTGGACATCCTGGAACTGCGACCTTCCCGGAACTCTGAACGCGCTCTGCAGCCGGACGAGACTCGAGCGAGCCTACACAAGACCCGATCCATCCACAAGAGGAATCCTCCCGCGGAACAGAGCAAGAAGCGATCCTAGGTGAGACGGGGGGAGATTTACGACAGTTTGAGACGCCAAACGACCGACACTGATACTGCTATGGAGAAAGCAGTCCAGGACCTTATGCGTGGCATGCAAGAACTCACAACTGAAGTACAGAACTTAAAAGCTGAGAATGCTGCGTTAAAACAGCTTGTTTTGTCTCGCGACCCTGCTAACAAGGACAGCGTGTTATTGGGTGGAGTGGTAGACAAATATGATGGCTCGGCAAAATCCTTACGTGGATTTCTGGATTCCTGCTTGGTGCATTTTACTTTTAAGCCCTATTATTTTTCAACTTCCAGGGCGAAGGTGGGCTTCATAATCTCACATCTCACAGGGAACGCGTTGACCTGGGCCATTCCCTTAGTCAACTCAGGAGATGCCCTCCTGGATGATTATGATGGATTCATTCAGGCACTCAAGACTATGTTCCACCGCCCAGAATAGGTTTTTAGTGCTCAGGAACGGTTACTTAATTTCCGACAGGGATCTCAGGATATGCTAACGTACGGTACTAGATTCAAACAACTGGCCAAGGAAGTGGATTGGTCCTCAGAAGCAAGTTTCACTCTATTTCGCAGGGGTCTAAACGAGGATATTAAGGACGAATTAGCCAGGGTGGCTCGTCCTAGCTCATTCTAGGATCTTATGGATCTAGCCATGCAAATAGACTTCTGAATCCAGGAAAGAAAGGCGGAAAGAAGAAAGACAAAGATACCCTTTCAAAAGAATTCCCTTGAGAGTTCTGTAAAGGCAGATCCTGCCCCAACCCCTGACATAGATCCGGAACCCATGCAAATAGGAGCCTTCCGTGGGCCTATTTTCCCACAAGAAAGGATGAGAAGGATCCACACAGGCCTGTGCATGTATTGTGCCTCGGATAAACACCTTGTTAGAGAATGCCCTCTAGCCCCTCCTCTGCGTTCGGGAAACGCCAGCTCCCGATCCTAGATGGAGCCAGGTGTCGGGAGAGAGATGTTTGCTCCACATCAATTCCATCCTTGAACTCTCCTGGACAAAACAATTTGGTGATACTACAGGCCTTCCTGTCGCCCTCCAAGAACAAGACCTATCCCATTCTGGCCTTGGTGGACTGCGGAACTATGGGAATTTTCATTGATCAAGACTGGGTTGTTAGTCATCATATTCCGTACGAGACACGAAACACCATGCAGCCGGTGGAAGCAATTGACGGAAGACCCCTCTCTTCAGAACCCATAAGCCTACAGACTAAAGAGATCCAACTTTCCATAAACCATCATCAAGAGCGGATTACATTCGACATCATTAAGTCAGCTCATTACCCCATGGTTTTGGGTATGCCCTGGTTACAAAAGCACAATCCGTATATCAATTGGACAGCAGGAACATTATTCTTGGGCTCAGAGTTCGGTATGTCCCACTGTCTATCCCTGTATACCTCCTCGACACCTCATAAAGAACCATCAAGAGACCTAAAAACACCACTCATGGTTTCCAATATCATAAAGGTTCCAGAGGCCTATCAAGGATATGCTGATGTATTTTCTACTGCCATAGTCCAAGCCTTACCCCCTCACAGGCCTGAAGACTGTGCTATAGATACAGATCCCTCAGCAGTAATTCCCTTTGGCAGAATGTTCATTCTTTCCAAACCTGAGAAAAAGGCCCTTCGGGAATACCTAGACACCAATCTTGAAAACGGCACCATAAGACCCTCGAAATCTCCAGCGGGTGCTTCTTTGTTCTTCGTTCCCAAGAAGGATACCAAGGAACTCAGACCTTGCCTTGACTATTGAGGCTTAAATCAATGCACCCTCAAAGATCGGTACCCACTGCCCCTGATCTCAGATATCCTGGAAGCTGTGAGAGACGCTGTAATATTCACGAAGTTGGATCTCCGGGGTGCCTACCACTTAATCCGTGTCCGGGAAGGAGACGAATGGAAAACAGCCTTTAGAACACCCTTTGGTCACTATGAATATCTAGTCATGCCCTTTGGACTAGCTAATGCTCCCGCAGTCTTTCAGCGTTTTATGGATAGGGTGTTCTCTGACATGTTGTTCCTCTTCATCATTGTCTATCTGGATGACATATTGATTTTTTCCAAGGATCCTCTAAAGCATGAAGAACATGTAAAGGCAGTACTACAACGACTTTGTGAACACAAACTTTTAGCCAAACCCGAAAAATGCTTGTTTCACGTTACTTCTGTTCACTACCTAGGATTCATCCTTAGCCCAGAAGGAATTGGTATGGACTCTTCAAAGGTAAAGGCCATACTGGCTTGGCCCGCTCCCACATCTGTGAAACAAGTTCAATCCTTCCTGGGGCTCACCAACTTTTACCGGAAGTTTATTTCTACCTTTTCCGAGATCGTTCAGCCGATCGTTGCTCTCTTGAAGAAAGACACCCCCTTTATCTGGTCTACACCGCAAGATAAAGCATTCCAACGATTGAAGACAGATTTCACGCAAGCCCCCATCCTGGCCCAACCTGACGTAAATAGCCCATTCCTAGTGGAAACGGATACCTCTAACAACGCCATAGGAGCGGTCTTGAAACAGGAACTTGAGGATAAACTGGAACACCCAATTGCTTACCTTTCACGGACCCTGACTCCCAGCGAGACACACTATTCTGTCCTGGAGAAGGAACTGTTGGCCATCCGCCAAGCCTTCACTGAATGGCGACACCTACTTCTGGGTGCTAAATATCCAGTTCAGGTCCGCACAGACCATCGGAATCTCCAAATTCTACAGTCGTTGGAGTGCAGGAACAGTCGTCAGGCGCGTTGGGCCTACTTCTTTGCCCAGTACCAAATCCAAATCACTCATGTTCCCGGATCACAAAACATGATTGCTGACACCTTATCTCGACGTCCTGACTACGTAGCCACTGAAGACAAGGCCTATCCTAAGATGTTTCCCCACACTATCTTTGTAGCTCAAGCAGTCAACCTCCTGGAAGAAATCCGAGTGCAAACCCAGTCCTCTGACCTCTGGAAGGATATTTCAAGGAAGAATCCATGGAATCTAAGAGTTAAGGAAGAATATTTATTCAAGGACAATGCACTGGTCATTCCTACGCCGAAATTACAACAAAGGATAATAAACCTCTGCTGTGATACCCTTCACTCCGGTCATCGTGGTATAACTAACACCCTCCGTCTTATACAAAGACAGTTTTGGTGGCCTGGAATGAAGACCGACGTACAACAGTACATCAAGGCTTGTGCTATCTGCGGTCAAAACAAACATGATAACAAGAGACCGGCAGGTCTTCTACTGCAACCATCGCTGCCAACAGGACCATGGGAAATTATTGCTACAGACTTCATTGTGGAATTACCACCTTCCCGAGGATACACGACCATCATGGTAACCATAGACTTGTTCACTCATATGGCTCATTTTACACCGTGTATAAACTACCATCCTCCTCAGAACTTGCTGGAATCTTCCTGGAACACATTTTCCGTCTTCATGGACTTCCTTCCAAGATCATATTGGACCGAAGACCTCAATACGTTTCACAATTCTGAAAACATCTGTGTCGTATTCTAGGGATCCAACGCGCTCTCTCATCAGGTTATCACCCACAAACCAACGGAGCCACGGAACGTGTAAACCAAACTCTGGAGCAATATCTTCATTGTTTTGCCACCAAGGTTCAGGATGACTGGTCTCTCCTCATACCCCTGGCCGAGTTTGCCTACAACAATTCCGATCACTCAGCACTCAAGGTCAGCCCTTTCTATTGCAGTCAAGGTTTTCACCCGTCCGTTTTACCTTCTGTTCTTCCACATCCCACTCCAGTACCTACTCTCAACTCATTGATTCAGACTCTCATCAACATACACAAGGAAGCCAAGGAACAATTGAAAGAGGACCAGACACACACTAAGCGTTATGCAGACTCCAAAAGAAGACCAGCGCCTTCTTATTCTGTTGGTGATCAAGTCTGGTTGTCCTCGAAACTATTACCGTGACATCGACGGCCAAACAAATTAGCCCATTGGTACTATGGACCATTTTCCATAAAGGAAATCATCAATCCTGTCACATTCCGACTCAAGCTACCTGACTCCTGGAAGAAAATACATCCAGTCTTTCACACTTCCCTATTGAAACCCTACATCCAATCCACCCGAAAATCCTGCAGATCCAGTCCTGTTGTTGTGGACGATCAGCTGGAATACGAAGTGTCCAAAATATGTGATTCCAGGTATAAAAGGGGTCGACTTCAATACCTGGTTGAATGGAAGGGATATCCTCTTAGCGAGAGAACTTGGGAACCAGTTTCTAACTTAAATACCCCTCGATTGCTTGTAAGATTCCATCTCATACACCCGGGCAAACCTGGTGGAACAGGTCTTCGGAGGAGGCATGCTGTCATGACCCATAGAACTTGCTCCTTCTGGACTTCCTGGTCCTTATCGCGACGGGGCTTGTATTCCTTGTTACTCCCAACATGGCCGTGCCAAGTGACTTGCCTTGCACCAGCCTTCACGTCGCACATGGCACGTTCTATAAATTGGCCACGCCCCTGAGGCCCTGTGCGTCTCAAAGCTATCATTAGGTAGTGACTTGACATGTGTGTGCTGTTCGGCGAATCCACTATTCCTAGTTTCCTGGCTGCTTCTTCCTTCCTTTCACCCCTTCCCTCTAATTCTGCTCCCGGAATCCTCATCCCTAGCGACCGCTACCCTTTTTCCTGGGCATCCTGAAACTGCGACCTTCCCGGAACTCTGAACGCGCTCTGCAGCCGGACGAGACTCGAGCGAGCCTATACAAGACCCGATCCGTCCACAAGAGGAATCCTCCCGCGGAACAGAGCAAGAAGCGATCCCAGGTGAGACGGGGGGAGATTTACGACACCACAATCACTGCTCCCTATGGCATTCATATTATATCTCTCTATCGGCCACTGTGTGCTGTTGGTCAATGTATTGACCACCTCTCCCAAATGATTGACTTCCTTCCTCCCCAACATCACCTCATTGTAACTACAGACTATAAACTGCATCTCTCTCCACTCCTCTATCCACTGACCTGAGCCCTCTTCTCCTTCACCATTAGCTCTCTTCTGTACGCTCTCTGTCCACTCATTCAAATGGTAACTCCCTTGACCTTATTCTCATCTCCTCCCAACTCTCCACCTCTAATATCTCCACCACTCCTTCTCCCTAATATCATTAATTCCATTGTCTTTGCCACTTCTACTTCCACCCCTCTCTCTCCATCTAGCACTTCTATTACGAAGGGCAAAGTTTTCCTCCTCCAAGTGCCCTAGCTACCTCTCTGACCTACACCACTCTCTCTCTCTCTCTCTCCACAGGTCAAAATTCACAGTTGTATCCGCTGATAAATCCTTCACTAACTTTAACGATGCTCCCAATACTCACTTCCCCTCTCACTTCCACTCCTAAACCCTCCCATGAATGGCCTTGCATTACTTCAACCAACTGCACCGAGAAAAAAACAACAATGAGGAAAAACCTATGCACTTGGCAAAGAACTAGACACTCCTTGGATCTCCAAATCTACCTAACTGCTCTTCAAAACTACTCTTATGCTCTCAACTCTGCCAAATGCGACTTCAATCTCTCATTTCTTCTCAATTCTCTCAACCTAGGTGCCTCCGAAAATTTCTCAACTCAATTCCCTCACCCCTAAACCTTCCTCGATTTCCTCTACTCTTTCTACTAACAATCTAGCTCTCTACCTTGCTTAAAAATTGCCAACATTCAAATACCCTTGCAAAGTACCTTCTATACCACCCACCTGCTCACTTTTTTCCGCCACCTCCCCTCTCCTGCGACAATGTCTTACTTTTCCCCAAAAACCCTGAAGAGATTCTTGACCTTCAACTCATGGCTAACCCTTCATGTGCACCCATAGACCCTCTGTCCCACATATAACGAAACCCATAGCTCCCAGTGTTGCTCCATATCTTAGTTCCCTCTTCATCTCCTATCTTGACAGTGGCACTTTTCCATCATCCAAGTCGGCTTCTGTCATCCCCATCCTTAAGAAACCTGGCCTAGATCCAAGCTGTCCTGCCAACTTTCATCCTGTCTCTCTTGTACCTCACTATTCCAAAACCCTAGAGCGTGTAGTTTTCAACCGACTCACTGAGTTCCTCGATACACACACACTCAGAGATCCTCTTCCGACCTCTGCTCTCTACCGAGTCAGCTCTCCTCAATGTCAGCAACTACATCCCTTCCACTCATTATGATAACAATTAATCTATTCTTATTCTTCTCAACCTCTCTGCTGCCTTCTATACCATCACCCATTCTGACCTTCTCTCAACACTATCTATCCTAGGCAGCAGGGATAAGGCCCTCACTTGGTATGCTTCATATCTTGTCCCCAAACACTTCCAGGGGACCTGGAACAGCCTTACCTCTTACCTCCCTTCTCACCCCTGTATCTGTTGGTGTTCCCCAAGGGTCAGTCCCGGGTCCACTTCTCTTCCTGGTCTATAGCTTTGCTCTTGGCACCTGGATCTCCTCCTATGGTTCCTCCCTTCAGCTCTTCGCTGAAGACACTCATATATTCTTATCCTTTCCCTCCTTATCTTACAAGCTATGGTCAAACATTTCTAACTGTCCCTCTGCCATCGAATACTGGATGGCATCTCACTCACTCATGCTCAACTCCACTAAGACTGAAGTTCTCTACTTCCCAACCAAACAGGCTATCTATTCCTTTCCCCCTCTTCTATTCTTCTCTCCTACCTACCTTCCCTACTCTGATTCTGCTTGCAACCTTGATGTTGTCTGCAACCCATCTCACAACCTAATCTCCTCTTCAGCACACTCTCCATCGGACTACTGTGCCAGTCTACTCTATGGCCCTATGGCCTTCCCAAATTATGCTATTTCACCTCTCAACAAAGTCCTCAACTTTGCTGTCTGTTAAATCTTCAACCGTCCCCACCTCACCTCCACCTCCCCAGCCCGTTGTCAGTTAGGCTAGTTATCTATAAGATAGAGGGTAAAGTATAAACTCATTCTCTTCATCTTCAAAACTATACATGAACTTGCCCCACCCTACTGATCGGCCCATGTCAGGCCTACTCTCCCTCTCACTCCCTAAATGCATCCTCGGGTCACCTGCTTGCCAACCCGTGTCCCCCTTGTGCTCCCCCTCCTTTCCACTCCCTTCCTCTCCTCGCTCCCTTACTCTGGAATGCTCTTCCTCGCCCTCTCTGCACTACTCACACTCTATCTCTATTAAATCTAACCTCCTTGCTCTCCTCCTTTCTGAGGAACCACTTATATTACCTTCAACGCTACCACATCTCCTTGTTCTCCTCTTCCCCTACTTCTCTAAGACAACCCCACAGCACTTATCCCTCACCCCTTCATCCTAAAACGTATCACTCCCTCCACTATCCCGGTCCTATATCATGCTCTACGGTCCTTGCTCCTGGTTCATGTTTCTACCTCCCCTGCATCATCTGGTCTTATAGCCACATCCTCTCACCTATTGTTTCCCCTATCATTTTCATTAAATAAACAAAATAAACAAATGGACAAAAACATTTCTGTACAAAATAGTAGCTCATGAACAATCATATTAGCATACAGATAGGTGTCACAGACAGGGCTCAAGGCGACGGTACACGTGGGTGGATGGAGTCCCCTGACTTTTTTCAGAGGGGACCTTGATATGCTAGTTTCTGGTGACACCACATTCAATTGGTATGTTAATGAGTCCCCCCACTTTTTCGTATGACTTGACCCATGGTTACACATATGTGTGCATACTACTTTATGGGCATATACAGGCATGCTTATGGATTTATAGAGCACACACTGCAAACTCTATTACCTCTTGGCACTAGAAAACCAAGATCAGATAGATGGGGTGGGGTATTACATGTATGCCCAGATTATAAGTGATGAAGCAGAAGTCGGTAGTGTCCAATAGCCCCCTGTAAGCAAACGCTAATGTTGCAGCAAGGAGTGAAGTTCTGCGTTGCTCTCTGCCTCGGAAAAGTGCGATTCATTGCCCCACTGGAGAGCTGGCTGCAGCAGCTCGACCAGCAGACTGTGTGGAGAAATGGGACGGGGTGCGGGCTGCAGAGAGATGGCGGCAATGACATTGAGGGGGCATGGGGTGGTACTGGGAACCAAAAAGTGCTGAGTTTTAAGTGGCACTCAAAACTGCATGCGGGATGGTGTGCTTATCGGGCCTTTATTAAAAATGCTTCCAGATGTCAAGCCGTTAACGGAGATGTGACGGTCCAGGCAACTTTTGGAGTTTGCATAAGTGTCTATGAATAATGGAGGAAAGGATGGGGGATGACTGTACCTTGTGTTTCCCATTGTATTTTGTATTGTATTTATCGTGAGAAAAGATGTTTCGACCAGAAACACTTACAGCAGTAACAACAGTCTTTGGGCAGTGGTCTTCAAACTGTGGGGCTGGCCCCTTAGTGGCGGGGGCCCAAAGGATGACTGGGGGGGGGGGGGCATGAGGCTCTTCAAAAACGGATTATAATGACTGCATATAATAGAAAACATAGAAGATATGGCATCAGGAGGGGGATACGCAGCAATATGTTTTACTCTCTGGGGCTCAGCATAAAACAGTTTGAATAGCACTGCTCCAGAGGGACAAGTGATGCGCAACTCACTCACCGGATGATGGTATGTTAGACCCTGAGGACAGCTGAGGGGCAAGGCACATGCTTTGGTAACAAGGTGATGCCAGCATAAATGACCAATAAAACATACACAGATGAAGCATGGGACAAGACAGACAGTGATGTACAGAAAACGGGCTGTACGGGGGAAAGGGTCCCCATGCAAAGGGGCTGGAGACAGGTTCTTCAAGGAGGGGGAGGATGACTCGAAAGTTGGAGCGGCAGGGCAGATTTAAAGGAGTGCTGCTTGAGACTTACAGGTGTAGGATATCAGTGGTGAGGCGTAAGGAGGGAGAAGAAACAGAAGCAAGCAGGTGGGGTGGTGGCTGGGCAATGGTGAGATTAAGGAGGGTGTTCGAGCAGGGGTTGCAGGGAGCAGAGTTATGTGAGATAGAGTTAGCTAGTGGGTGTGGGGGCAAGACCTCAGATGGATTCATGGGCAAGCAGCAGGAATTTGAAAAGGGTCGCGTTTTCCATAGGTCAGACCAGCATTGTGGACTTTTTGGAAGCATCTGGATTTGGCGGCCCAGAGGTGGTATCAATGAGTGGCCATCATGCAGCGATGCACACCCGCGCCTCATGAGCAAGTGGAGTTATCAAGGTTAAAGTCTGGGCTCGGGGCGCACATACACATCATATTATTGATTTGGTCTGTAACCTTTTTAATGTACCCAGAACCCAAAAATCAACCCACATTTGGGGAAGTCGCTAATACATTCGAGTATTTTATTAATACACTAACCTCTAGAAACATGTCACAGTTAGGGCCCAGAAATCAAACGTGTGTGGTTATTTAACGTGTGTGGCTCACTGCAACGCCCTCCTTGGAGGCACCTCGCAGCAAAATCTAAATAAGATGCAAACTATTCAGAATAACCCCCTGTGAGCTGCCTCTGTCCTAAATAAACATGACCATATAACCGCAGCAAGGAAAGAAGCAGACTGGCTCCCAGCCAGAGAACGGATCATGTCCAGAATTCTCATTATGACCTCGCCAACGCTGCCCCTGGATACCCGGCCCAGAGACTTTCCAAACCAGCCTCTCCAGGCCCTCGCGTACTGCCTGGGCCAACTGTTTATGCATTCCAGAGTCCAAGGAGGCTAAAGCCGGTGGCTCTCGCTTCCCTGTCTCACATCTGGAACTCCCTCCCCGCTGCCTCGAGATCCGAGCCTCCTTACACCGTGTTCCGGAAAAGACTGAAAACTCACTCACCTGTTTCATTGCCAGCCTCACCACCTGCTAAATGTTGTTTTTAACGGCGTACCCCTCACCTCCAGTAACTAGCACCTAGACGCTCCTACAAATGTGTAAATAAATAAAATATAAAATACATGATTTCACACTCACAGCCTGAATAAAGGCAGAGGACTCAATTCACTTGCTTGGATTCTAGACTCCAGAGCCAGCCTTGTACGGCATCACTAGCCACCAAGCCATGGATCACAATGTCGATAGTACCCTTCACCAGCTCTCATCCTGCATGCCTCCAAGGATCCCGGTTTATGCATGCATGGGCTCTGTAAATCGCTGGCCTAGCTGCGAGTGAACAGAGCCATGTACACAGGGGACGCCCCCAGTGGACTTACTGGGGCCCTAAAACGCAGATGGTCCCTCTTGACTAGCAATCTATTGCTTTATGAAGCGCGTTGCATGGCCACTTCTGTGCCTGCCCTGTCAATAAATGGAAAGCGGGGCGTAGCAGCGCCCCCTCTGTTCAATACTGGCTGGCAATGCCAAGGCTGGATACACCCTCTTCTGTGTTTAGGACTTGGGCCGGGTAGCGCCTTGTGTCCCATTGGTTCGGATGGCGCATACATTATTTTAAAATAAAAAAAATACATCACAGTCTTATTCTGCAACATTGGACCAAACCAACGATACTGCGGCGATATCTACGGATCATGAGCACGCGAGTCGTTGTCCATATTCTATAGTAAATAACATCAAAATGACAGCGTGCTCTGCTTTCAGCATGCGGCACGAGAAGATATACCTAAGTCGCTCTTTACCTCCCCTGGACACTAAAAGGCCTGATTCACAGAAGCGTTTTATAATGGTGCAATCCCATTGAAAAACGATCCCCTGAAGTTTTTTTTTGGAGCGTGGGGGTAAGGGCGCCGATATTTTTTTTTTATAGAGTGGGGTAGTTCGTAGGAGGGGTCTGTAGGACGCTTGCCATGTCCCCACCTCGTAAAAATGCTGTCAAAAATGTGGCGAAACTGTTAGCGACTTGTAAACAGAAGGCCTAGGAAAGCAATAGTAGTCGCCTGGTCACGATGCGTCTAGGCGCTCCACGGACACGTCTAGACGCTCCACGGACACGTCTAGGCCCTCCACGGACACGTCTAGGCCCCCTGAATCACTAGCGGTGATTGAACACAGTAGAGAAGTATAGCAGCAAAACATGCTTCCACCCTCCCCTTATTTCTGTCAGGCTTTCATCAGGGCCGCCTGCAGACATTTGATCGCATCCAGATGCTTCTAAAAATGCTGCACATTGATAGCGCCGTGCCTTGGTGCAGCTCTGAGTCCAGACTTTCAACACCCGCCCACTCTCTTCCATCCACACACCGAGGTGCGAGCGCCAGTGTGATATGCTTTCATTTCTCGACGATCATAGTTCACCAGTCCCGTGTTTGCCTTTTGTTAATGACCACCTGGCTCCACATACATACATTGTCTTCAATAACTTGCTATCACACGGGTGCGTGTCTGGGGAGACTTTCCGTTGAATTAATGTGGGGCTAATTTTGCCGCTCGCGACAGATAAGGCTCATAACGAGGCCACCAGCTTGCGGGCCACGGGGGAGGGGCTCTTCTCTGGGGGGCTCATTAAGAATAGTGCCAAGATGTGTTGTATCCTGGCCATGTTTGATGGGAGGGGGTTGGGTGAGTTACACTCATTAAAACTGTCCTGGGCTAGGAGTCCTGGTCGCATTTCAGATGGGGCGCTCTCCCATATGGAGCCTCTGTTGATTATACAAGAGACCCCGCCCCTTCTTCACTCATAGACCAGTGCGAAGGACCTGACAACCGAACGCTCGTACATTTGGTGGCTGGGGGAGGAGGGTTTATGCAAAGATACAAGCAGCGCAGATTGGTTTTGGGGTTTCGTTAATGCACAACACAGATGTCTCTCCTCGATGTGACATTGATCGAGTACAAGTAAAATTACCCAGAGGGCGAGAAAACAAGGAAAGGGTTAAACTATGGCATGCCTCTCAGTCAGGAAGCGTCTAACATATGGATCGCGGGCGGGGGGCGGGGGGGAGGGGTCAGGTGAATAAAGCATCTGACGCCTGGGGCAGAAGCAGAGAAAATCTCACACCAGGGACAGCCACTGTCTCCCACCTGTAACAGTAGCAGGGAGCGCCTCACAAAAATGGAAGAGGTGGACTGAGTGTCTCACACCTGTGAGAAGTGCAGGCAGAGCATCACACACCCACACACCTGGAAGAGGTGGACTGAGTGTCTCACACCTGTGACAGGTGCAGGCAGAGCACCACACACCCACACCCCTGGAAGAGGTGGACCGAGTGTCTCACACCTGTGACAGGTGCAGGCAGAGCACCACACACCCACACACCTGGAAGAGGTGGACCGAGTATCTCACAACTGTGACAGGTGCAGGCAGAGCACCACACACCCACACACCTGGAAGAGGTGGACCGAGTATCTCACAACTGTGACAGGTGCAGGCAGAGCACCACACACCCACACACCTGGAAGAGGTGGACCGAGTATCTCACACCTGTGACAGGTGCAGGCAGAGCACCACACACCCACACACCTGGAAGAGGTGGACTGAGTGTCTCACACCTGTGACAGGTGCAGGCAGAGCACCACACACCCATACACCTGGAAGAGGTGGACTGAATATCTCACACCTGTGCTGTGACAAGTGCAGGCAGAGCCCCACACACCCACACACCTGGAAGAGGTGGACTGAGTATCTCACACCTGTGACAAGTGCAGACAGAGCACCACACACCCACACACCTGGAAGAGGTGGACTGAGTATCTCACACCTGTGATAAGTGCAGGCAGAGCACCACACACCCACACACCTGGAAGAGGTGGACTGAGTATCTCACACCTGTGACAAGTGCAGGCAGAGCACCACACACCTAGAAGAGGTAGACTACGGATCTCACACCTGTGGCAGGAGCTGGGAGCACCATATACCTGGAAGAGGTGGACTGAGTATCTCACACCTCTGACAGGGGCAGCGAACTCCACACACCTAGAAGAGGTGGACTGAGCATCTCACATCTGTGGCAGGAGCAGGGAGCACCACACACCTGGAAGAGGTGGACAGAGGATATCCTTCATCGGATAAGAACAGAGAACATCTTACACTTGGTGCAGGAGTCAAGTGGATATCAAACCTGGGGCTGGAGCAAATAACATCCGACACACCTGAGGATAGTGTAACTCTCACCTGAAAGAGGAGTGGGCATCTCACAGGTGTGAAGGGAACAGGGACTGATAACATCACACGCTTGAAATAGGAAGGTTTGCCCTCTGACACGTGTGACAGGAGCCCAGCGAATATCACTATTGGAAGAGTGAAATATTGCATATTGCACTTTAAGCAGGCGTAAAGAGCATCTCACACCTAAGATGGGATCCGAGGGCATATTCCACCTGGAACAGGGCAAAGCACAATTAGGAATAGAAACACAGGGGTCTCACACGTGGGGCAGAAGCAACGAAACCTAACATGCAACAGGCGGTCATAGCATTTTACACCAGGGATGGAAGGAAAGCACACGTCAGACTTGCCCTGGAATAAAAGGGAAAACTGCCTTCCACCTGGGGCAGGAGTAAAGACTATCACAGGCTGTGAACACGATGACAGAGGGATTCACAGTGGAGACAGAAGCAAGCACGACTGCACAGGTGCAACAGAAGAGCAGAGCATTCTCCCCCACCCCCAGAGAGGGGCAGGGGGCATCTCACACCTGCAAGAGGAGGAGAGAGGGTGTCACTCGTGGGATAGGAAACGAGAACGAAACAAACCCCGAAAAGGACAAAGAACATCTCAGCCTAGCAACATGTAGGCAGAGTCGCTCACACCTAAGCCACGAACAAAGAGTATGGCACCTAAAATGCGATAGAGTATTGCACGAAGATGGGATAGAGTATTGCACGCCAGGTAACGGATCAAAAACATCTCACACCTGGGCTGTGAAACTGAGAATCTGAGCGAAAGGCGGGCGGGCAGCGCATCTCGCACTCACGCCTGAGTATAATATCTTCTGTATCCCTCAGACGGAGGACAGATAACCCCACAGCTGGTACAGATGATTCAAAATGCAATCCAATGGAAGAGGAGCACGAGTCATGCTGCATGGCAGCTTACACCAGAGATGGGGGACAAAACAACCCATGCCATAGAGAAGAGGGTGCCACATCTCCCACATGAGAAAAGGACATCCCACATACTGGACATGTGGACGAAGCATCTCTCATCTGATATACGATACGGAGCATATTATACGATACAGAGTATATTACACCCAAGACAGCAGGGCAGAGCATCTCCCACCCAAGGTAGGAGCAAGAGAAGCACTCACGTGCAACTGAAGGACATACTATGTCTAAGTAGTGCACAGACAGTCTCACAAATTGGGTAGCAGGACAGAGCGTCTTTCACCCGAGATGGGGCTCCAACCCTTTCACACCTGAAACTGGCAGACATGCCATGTCTCATCTGGGGTAGGGGGCGAGATCAACTGCTCACACCCGGACAACATCCCTGTCCCTTACCCAAAGACCACGTTAGCGATGAAGAGTGCATCCCCTTCATGAGATAGGAAGACAGAGCATCTCGCGATATCGAGAGGGGCGCTCTCGCACCTGCAGCATGAGACTAGAGCACGCCCCACCCCGACCCTCCATTCATTGCCCCGGTACCCCGGGGGTATCCCCTTCCTTCACTTTCCCAATCCCATCTCCAGTAAACCCGCATTTACTGCCCCAATAAACCCTCATTATATGTCCCAAAACAACCCCCTTTCATGCCCTCGATATCCCCTCATTCGCGTCCCAAACACCCCCCTACCCTCCATACCCCCATTCCCTGCCCCAGAGAATCGAATTCAGAGCCCGACGTCCTCTTCCACTATTACGTACTCCCTCGTTCGCTGCTCCGGCTGGCACACTCCCATTCTCTGCCAGCCTCCCTGGACCCCCTATCCCTAGTAACCCCTCGGTTACTGTTTCACTAACCCCCGCCCCACCCCCCATTCGCCTTTCTCCCATGCGTGCCTCTCGGGCACGCATGGTAGAAAGCGCCCTATAAGCCAACACCGCACACCCTCCCAGTCCCGCCACCCTCTAATTCACTGGCCATGGTACTCCATCCCTCACGGCTTCGGATACCCCCAGTAAACTGCCCTAATACCACCCCATCATACGATACCCGATACACTGCCCCACTCCATTCACTCGCTAACCCTATATATCCCCCCATAGTCTGGCCCCTGCCCTGCCCCCGGCTACATGTACTACCCGCGCTTGCAAACGGAGTAGCTGCCCCCTCTCTGATCGGATAGGACGAGGTTATTGGGCAAACGTGAATTGGCTATGATGAAGAATGGGGCAATGAAAGCAGTGGCGCACAGATGATGAAAGCATTGGGCAATGATGAAAGGAGGGACACCGATGTACGGGCGGGGCAATGGTGAAATAACGGGGCCAACGGTGAAAGGCTGGGGCAATAAGAACACGAGGGGGCAGTGATGGGAGGATGGGGAAAGGTTCGGGCTCTCTTGAAAGGCGGGACGCTCCTGGAGGGATGGGGGCAAAGGGGAAGAACGGCAGCAGATTAACGCGCAAGTAGGGAAGACTGAGCCCCCGTGAGCCGCCAACCACTGCGACTTTCGAGGCTGGGGTCTGCGGGACCCTCCGTCGGCGGAAGCGCTCCTCCCTACCTGTCTCTGCGGCGCCTCGGTCCTCGGAAGTCAGCCTTTCAATAGAGCCGGCGGGGCAAGGCAAGGATGGAAGACTAAAGGACTGGGAGGGGCGAGGAGGGGGGGGGGGGGTCTGCACATAGAGGTGGGACACGTGGGGGAGGAGTTTGGATGGGAAAGGAACCAAGGGGGAGACGCCCGGGTATCTTGAGTTGTGTGTGTTAGCGTGTGTGTGTGTGTGGGGGGATGAGGACACAAAGAGGTTGGTTGTCTGGGGTAATCAATGTAGAGTGTGCCCCACAGCAGGAGCTCCAGAAGTGAGGGGTGTGGGACGCAGACGCAAGAGGGAAGGAAGGGCACAGGGGCAGTCATGTTATCCCCACATACAGAGGTGAAGGGAGTGGGGCACACGGGCAAACATGTTACCCCACCCACATGCAGAGGTGAAGGGGGTGGGCCACACTGGGCAACATGTTACCCCACCCACATGCAGAGGTGAAGGGAGTGGGACAAACTGGGCAACATGTTACCCCACCCACATGCAGAAGTGAAGGGGTGGGGCACACTGGGCAACATGTTACCCCACCCACATGCAGAGGTGAAGGGAGCGGGACAATCTGGGCAACATATTACCCCACCCACATGCAGAGGTGAAGGGGTGGGGCACACAGGGCAAACATGTTACCCCACCCATATGCAGAGGTGAAGGGAGTGGGCCACACTGGGCAACATGTTACCCCACCCACATGCAGAGGTGAAGGGTGCGGGACAAACTGGGCAATGTGTTACCCCACCCACATGCAGAGGTGAAGGGGTGGGGCACACAGGGCAAACATGTTACCCCACCCACATGTAGAAGTGAAGGGGGGCACACAGGGCAAACATGTTACCCCACCCACATGCAGAGGTGAAGGGAGTGGGCCACACTGGGCAAACATGTTACCCCACCCACATGCAGAGGTGAAGGGAGCGGGACAAACTGGGCAACATGTTACCCCACCCACATGCAGAGGTGAAGGGAGTGGGGCACACAGGGCAAACATGTTACCCCACCCACATGTAGAGGTGAAGGGAGTGGACCACACTGGGCAAACATATTACCCCACCCACATGCAGAGGTGAAGGGAGCGGGACAAACTGGGCAACATATTACCCCACCCACATGCAGAGGTGAAGGGGTGGGGCACACAGGGCAAACATGTTACCCGACCCACATGCAGAGGTGAAGGGAGTGGGCCACACTGGGCAAACATATTACCCCACCCACATGCAGAGGTGAAGGGAGCGGGACAAACTGGGCAACATGTTACCCCACCCACATGCAGAGGTGAAGGGGTGGGGCACACAGGGCAAACATGTTACCCCACCCACATGCAGAGGTGAAGGGAGTGGGCCACACTTTGCAACATGTTACCCCACCCACATGCAGAGGTGAAGGGAGCAGGACAAACTGGGCAACATGTTACCCCACCCACATGCAGAGGTGAAGGGGTGGGGCACACAGGGCAAACATGTTACCCCACCCACATGTAGAAGTGAAGGGGGGCACACAGGGAAAACATGTTACCCCACCCACATGCAGAGGTGAAGGGAGTGGGCCACACTGGACAACATGTTACCCCACCCACATGCAGAGGTGAAGGGAGTGGGCCACACTGGGCAAACATGTTACCCGACCACATGCAGAGGTGAAGGAAGTGGGGCACATGGGCAAACATGTTACCCCACCCACATGCAGAGGTGAAGGGGTGGGGCACACCGGGCAAACATGTTACCCCACCCACAT
This sequence comes from Ambystoma mexicanum, assembly GCF_040938575.1. Taxonomy (NCBI): domain Eukaryota; kingdom Metazoa; phylum Chordata; class Amphibia; order Caudata; family Ambystomatidae; genus Ambystoma; species Ambystoma mexicanum. The sequence continues at coordinate 412,568,520 of NC_090929.1, forward strand.
GCAGAGGTGAAGGGAGCGGGGCAAACTGGGCAAACATGTTACCCCACCCACATGCAGAGGTGAAGGGAGTGGGGCACACAGGCAAACATGTTACCCCACCCACATGCAGAGGTGAAGGGGTGGGGCACACAGGGCAACCATGTTACCCCACCCACATGCAGAGGTGAAGGGAGCAGGACAAACTGGGCAACATGTTACCCCACCCACATGCAGAGGTGAAGGGGTGGGGCACACAGGGCAAACATGTTACCCCACCCACATGCAGAGGTGAAGGGAGTGGGCCACACTGGGCAACATGTTACCCCACCCACATTCAAAGGTGAAGGGAGTGGGCCACACTGGGCAACATGTTACCCCACCCACATGCATAGGTGAAGGGAGTGGGCCACACTGGGCAAACATGTTACCCGACCCACATGCAGAGGTGAAGGGAGTGGGCCACACTGGGCAAACATATTACCCCACCCACATGCAGAGGTGAAGGGAGCGGGACAAACTGGGCAACATGTTACCCCACCCACATGCAGAGGTGAAGGGGTGGGGCACACAGGGCAAACATGTTACCCCACCCACATGCAGAGGTGAAGGGAGTGGGCCACACTTTGCAACATGTTACCCCACCCACATGCAGAGGTGAAGGGAGCAGGACAAACTGGGCAACATGTTACCCCACCCACATGCAGAGGTGAAGGGGTGGGGCACACAGGGCAAACATGTTACCCCACCCACATGTAGAAGTGAAGGGGGGCACACAGGGAAAACATGTTACCCCACCCACATGCAGAGGTGAAGGGAGTGGGCCACACTGGACAACATGTTACCCCACCCACATGCAGAGGTGAAGGGAGTGGGCCACACTGGGCAAACATGTTACCCGACCACATGCAGAGGTGAAGGAAGTGGGGCACATGGGCAAACATGTTACCCCACCCACATGCAGAGGTGAAGGGGTGGGGCACACCGGGCAAACATGTTACCCCACCCACATGCAGAGGTGAAGGGAGCGGGGCAAACTGGGCAAACATGTTACCCCACCCACATGCAGAGGTGAAGGGAGTGGGGCACACAGGCAAACATGTTACCCCACCCACATGCAGAGGTGAAGGGGTGGGGCACACAGGGCAACCATGTTACCCCACCCACATGCAGAGGTGAAGGGAGCAGGACAAACTGGGCAACATGTTACCCCACCCACATGCAGAGGTGAAGGGGTGGGGCACACAGGGCAAACATGTTACCCCACCCACATGCAGAGGTGAAGGGAGCGGGGCAAACTGGGCAACATGTTATCCCACCCACATGTAGAAGTGAAGGGGGGCACACAGGGTAAACATGTTACCCCACCCACATGCAGAGGTGAAGAGGGTGGGGTACATGAGGCAATCATGTTATCCCCACATGCACAGGTGAAGGGGTGGGGCACACGGGGCAAACATGTTATCCACCACACCCCTTCCTTCTACCTTCATTCCCGCTATGGTCCATGGTGCCGGCTCCCTCTATAGTGGTACTCTGAATCATTTTCCCTCCCTACCAACACCAAGGCCTCTCTGCCCTGACCGCAAAACCACCTATGCCAGCACCCTGTGATCTACCACCCCCACCCCTTACTCCCCCCACTACATGCTGCACAACGTGCAATGGAGAAACTCATTCCAGCACACTTCCCTGTATATCGCAATCACGCTGCGTACACTCCCGCCCCAGTCACAAAGCACGCCTGGGCACAACGCGCTCTTCTCAGTTGCCTCACCATGGACATATGTGTTACCACTTGCATTGCATGCCATGAATTGCCTTCTGAACGGCTGCCCACATCTACAACCACGCCCCAGATGATAGCATAATGAATGATACAGAAGCATCTACTGTTGTCTCTGCCAAAGATAGAATGGCCAGATTTCATGATATGACAATGAACCTGTTTTGACATAAAAGAGAGTGGGGAAGATCGTTTAACTATAAACACATATTTAGATGAGGCAGTACATTTAAAAAATAACTTATGGTAGCAGCACATGAAATAAGTAGGAAGAAGAACGTTGGACGAAAGCTGTTTTATATGTTTCTTGGGACCCTATGCCTTGGGAACATTCAACATATTCATCGCTAAAGAAGTATCAATTGAAAAGGCACACTGTTTGATGCACCTTGCACTTTGCCTAACCAGAGGGCAATTCCAGGGAAGAACAGCACCCATAGTATGGCTGAATAAGAATACAAATCAGAGAGAAGATGACTATGTACAGGATACAAAATCAAGAGAAAACAAAAATACAACGCATCAAATTATCAAATATGAACAAACTAGAATGAATGTAGTAGGAATCAAGAGAGGAGCAAACAAGATGTTAAACTGCAAAGGCACGAGTAAAGAAGAAATACAAATAAGTCGGGAGAGAGGACAAATGCAAATAAAGGGGACAGTGCTTACTCCCGAATGATGGGCTGAAGTATTGGTTGAGTGCAAATCACTCGCATTAACCGGACAATGGAAAGCAGTGTGATGAATGCAGAAAAGTAATGTAAAGACCAGTGGCCTAAAATTGTACAATTACTGACTTGGGTGGATGATGAGGGGGGACCTTCACAGATATTGCCCCTAAAGAATGCATCCCTGTGCTTCAGAAATGATGGCAAAATAAAAGTTGGAGAAAACATCAAGTGTGGCCGGATTTTCGATGTACCAGGCATGATAGATGGAACCACAGTCCTGATGAATCATTATTGGGCCTGTGGCACAAGAGTATATATAAAGTTACTACGAGACTGGGGAGAAGTTTGTTAATTAGTAACTGCTGAACCCATATGCATGCATTAGTATTGGCCGACCCCCAAACCCTCACCTGTAATAATAGGCTCACAACTTATGTCAAGTGTTGGCAATAAAAGGCCGTAGGATTTTATTGTACAGTTGGGGCTATGGCAATAACAATAATCACATATCATAATAGTATCATACTTTTGGGCACCGGGTCCTGAAGTTACCCCCTCTGGCCCGTGCCCGCCTTCTTGTGTCCCACGACTTGTTGTGGGCACCTTACAGTGCCCTGTACTTCTTTTTGTTCTTCTCCCTTCTTTTGTAGGGTGGGAGGGTTCTGTGGTAAAGAAGCAAAAAGGTTGGCAGACACTGAGTAAACAGTAAACCTCCTGTCTGTTTGGGTCCCTGTTCAGGGTCCACAAACAGATTGTGTTTACTCAGAGCATGCTGCTCTTATTTATAGAACCCACGGAGGCCCTGGGTCTTTGTTATGTAAGTAGTGGGGGCTGCTGTTGTCACAGCCCCTGGCCGGATAGCCGACTGTCTGGCCCCCTGATGGGGGCAGGTCTTTGAACCTGGGCCCTGCCTGCCTGTTTGTTTCCTTTTGTTGCTTAGCACCTTGCTGTTTGGAGGAAGGGTGAGGTGACTGTTCACACCTCACCCTTCCTTGGCTTTGTGCTGCCGAGACTGCGAGACTGCGTGTCTCTGCAGCTGGGGGGAGGAGAGGAGCATGGCTGAGACAAGGTTGGGACTGCCCCTCTCCCAGGCTGCTAATGGTAACAGCAGTTACCCTGCCTCGCTTTGGGAGGCCCTGCAGCATTCCCCATAACTGCTGAACCCATATGCATGCATTAGTATTGGCCGACCCCCAAACCCTCACCTGTAATAATAGGCTCACAACTTATGTCAAGTGTTGGCACTAAAAGGCCGTAGGATTTTATTGTACAGTTGTGGTTATGGCAATAACAATAATCACATATCAAAATAGTATCATACTTTTGGGCCCCCGGGTCCTGAGGTTACCCCCTCTGGCCCGTGCCGCCACACGCAGACAGGTTGGCGGCTGGCCGTGTCCCCCCAGAAGTATTCCCTAAAGACAACCCCTGGAGGTGAGTGTGGCTGTGATTTCTCGAAAGAAATACTCCATGCCCTGGTTAGATAAATGGGTGCCGTCATGGAGAAAAAGGTCCGGGTTGCCTATTGTAATGGCCGGGTGCTTTATGAAGCCCAGCACTCTTGCTGTACAGAATTTCTCAAGTCCCCTGTTGAGTTTTCTTCTAGAAATGTCTACAGATTTGTAGCAGTTGGCCCCTAGCCATTTCTTTCTGGGTAAGATGGTCGAGAAGTATATTTCTGTACCCCTCCAATTGTGTGAAATGCCCGCGAGGGAGGAGCAGATATCCTCAAATAAAATTTGCCTACCAACGGAGACCAAGTCGTTGCCCCCTAGATGGATGATCAGAAATTCTGGCTGGTCTCTGTATGCGACCAGCTCAGCTAGCGTTTCGTGGATGTCGGCCCACCGTAGGCCTCTGTATCCCACCATGAAGCAATGGTGTTTCTGAAGGATGGCCCTTCTTTGGTCTCTTCTGCCCATCTGCCTGTCCTGAAGACAAATGAGTGGCCAGCTATCCACGCTGATCGGAATGTGGTCCTCCCTTCACCGGTTGTTTCTGCATGGGGGGAGGGAGGAGAAAGCAAAAATGAGGGGGGGGTGTGACTATATCAGCTGTGGTCTGATATACCTTTTGTAGCAATCAGACTTCCATCCCCCAATGTTTTTTTAGCTGTTGAGGTGCTAGACCTCCTTGCCATGCTGAGGTGGCGGCACCTATCCTGAAAGACTGAGTGCCGAAACCCTTGTGGTCCCACCCTGCTTTGCTGATTGCTTTCATCAGCACCCCTTTAAATTGGTAGCGGCTTAGTGCCGATGAGTCCTTGTGGATTAGGAACCCCCCCCACCTTGGGCCTTTGTGTGTAATAGAGGTTGGTGATACAAACCCGACAGTTTGTTGCTTCATCAATGCAGCAAATGTTGATGGTTCTTTTGGCCCCCGTTTTTGACTGTTGAATTTCTATGCTAACGCTCTCTTGTCTCACCCTGACCTCCATGACACCCAAGCCGTTTGCGGCCTTGGTGCTGGAAGCGATCAGTTCTCCTATCCGGAAAGCCCCGAAGTAGGCTAGAAAAAATGCTGTTTTGAACAATATTATCTCATATGGATGCCAGCATATGGCTTCCAGCTGGCTTGCTATCTGGACTAGCTTGTTGAAATCAAGGGGTCGGCGGGTCTCCAGTTGCGGGCCCTCTATTCTGCCCCATCCTTTTAATGCGTAGGAGATGAGGGCGTTCTGGGTAGGCTCTGAATCGCCCCGTATTTTAGAAAAATATGAGATTGCCACTAGGTGTCTTTTTGCCCAGTCTCTTTTAAAGCCCTGCTCCCGTGCCCATTTTAAAAATACTTCTATGTCTTTAATCGTTATTCATTCTACATGGTTTAAACCTGTGACTCTAAATACTGTTTGTAAGCACTTACTGTACTGTGCTGCGGTAGTGCTTGCCAATGCTTTCTCTGGCATCTCCGTTAGGAACCCTGCAAGGTTGTTGGCACCCATTTTTGATGTGCCTGCTTCTTGTTGGGCATCCCGGCCTGGGCTCCCTGGCACTGGCGTTGATGCCGATGTGTTGTTGGCACCCGTTTTAGAGGTGCCTGGTTTATGTAGGGCATCCTGGCCTGGGCTCTCTGGCGCTGGCATTGATGACGATGTGTTGTTGGCACCCGTTTTAGAGGTGCCTGTTTCATGTAGGGCATCACGGCCTGGGCTCTCTGGCGCTGGCATTGATGCCGTTATTCTTGGTTTCCCATTATTGCCCAGCATTCCGCTGGTATTGGCGTCATCTGTTCTTGGTCATCGGCAATGTTATTATCCACCCCCGAAATGTGCTTTGCTTTGACCACAATGTTTTCTTGTAGTGTGACTGCTGTAATGGCTCGTAGGACTTTCAGTACTAAAGACCATTTGGTAGACCTTCTGTTTATGGAGCCAACTACTGCCATGTTATCGCACCAGACCAATAGTTCCGTGTTAGCTAGCTGCCTACCCCAGATGTGTAAGGTTAGCCAGATGGGAAATTTTTCTAGGAGGGTGATGTATTTTGTCCACCCTGCCATTTGCCATGAGGTGGGCCAGCGGCCTGCCACCCATTCTGAGTCTAGTATGGCTCCAAAACCCTTGCTCCCGGCTGCGTCGGGGAATAGGACCCTGTTTGTCCAAGTATTCAAAGGCGTTCGCCAAAGTGAGGTCCCGTTGAAATTTCTAAGGAAATTCGCCCATGTTTCCAGGTCCTGTTTCACCTCTGCGTCTAGCCGGATGTGTGTAGGTGGGGTTTGGTGAATTATTTGATTTTTAGCTCCAGCCTTCTGGAGAATATCCACCCTTGGGGTATTATTCTGGATGCGAAGTTGAGACTACTTGCTAAAGATTGTATTTCCTTTACTGTCCCCTTGTCTTTTGTTGTCAGGCCTTGTATTTTTTCCAAGAGTTCTGTTATTTTTGTTTTAGGGATTCTGCAAAGGCCCCTTGCCGAGTCTATTGCAATCCCCAGAAAAATTATGGTGGTGTCTGGTTTGGTGGTTTTTTCTCTTGCTATGGGGATTCCCCACTGTGCGGCCATCTGTTCTAGTTTTGTTAGGGCCATGCCGCATTCTCCAGAATTCGGTGGTCCCATTACCATGAAATCATCAAGGTAATGTACTATTTTGGTCCCTGGTCTCTGCTTTTGAAAAGCCCATTGGAAAAACGAGCTGAATTGCTCGAATAGTGCGCAGGATACTGCGCACCCCATGGGGAGGCATCTGTCGACATAGAATTTGTTATTAAAAGTGAACCCTAGCCATTGCTGTGAATCTGGGTGGACTTGCAAGAGTCTGAAAGCGGATTCGATGTCCAGTTTGGCCACCAGGGCGTTCCTGCCACATTCCTATATGAGTCTTACAGCCTCTTGGAAATGTGTGTAGGATATGGCAGATTCCATGTGTGGAATGCCGTCGTTTAGTGATTGGCCTTTGGGATAGGAAAGGTGATGGATTAGCCTCATTTTCCCAGTTTCTTTTTTGGGGACCAAGCCTAGTGGTGATATTATGTAGTTATTTAGAGGCATGTGATCCCAGGGACCTGCTCTCCTGCCTAGTAGCAGTTCTTTCTTGATTTTGTTCTTCACCATCAGGGGGTTGTCCCTGGCTGACTTCAGGTTCATCAGGACGTTTTGTAACCCTGTGCCCTTGAAAGGGATGATGAAACCTTCGGTGAAACCCTGCCATATTGCCTTGCTGGTTTCCTTGTCTGGGTAGTTGTTGAGTGCTTCTCTAAAATGCCTGGGTTGATGGGAGTTCTTCCTGGTGCTAAAATTGGGGTGCTATTCTTTTTTGGCTGGTAGTCTGGTGCAGTTGCTTGCTGCATGGTCACCGTTGCAGTTTGTGCAGGTGTGTTTGTACCAACATTATTTGCCCCATGTGCACTGGTTTCTCCCAAAATTCCTACATGGAATGTTGGACTTAGCAGAGTGGTTTTTGTTCTGCCTGTGGGTATTAGTTTTAGCCACCCATGGCTGGTTCTTCCGAAAGGGCTGCTCCCCTTTTTTGAATTTATCGTTATCATTGAGTCTGGTACCCTGCGCATTTTTGTTATTTTTGGAGGATGTTTGCGGGGCCTCTTCCTCTGATGGCGACTCTGCGTTGAGAATGTACAAGTCATTCTGGACCTCGTCCCACTTAATGGCTGGCCTCTCTGACATGCTTCTCCTGAGTCTAATATCAAATGCTAGCCATGTCTTCCCTCTCTGGGTGACTTTCACTTCTCTTATTTTATCCATATACGCCCATAGTTTTCTACAATCATTGGGGAATTTTTCTTTGTATATTGTTGCCAAGATGGCAAAAGCCTGTAGCCAGTTGTCCCAGTTCTGTTCTACCTGGGCGTTTCTGGCTATGGCTTTCTCCTCAATCTTTTTGGGATCCCTGAAAGCATCTTTCCCTTTGCGTTGGGCTTCTATCAGTGAAAAGATTTCTATGAATTCTTTAGCCCATATGGCTTCTTTGATTGTGATGTCAATGTTCCATGCTAGGCATCTTTTGTATCTATTTAATATTTCAGTCTGGAAGGATTTCATTTTTAAGTCTAACTGGACATTGCAGATCATTACTATGTCTGTTGTGTTGTTGCTGATTGTCTCTGTCTGGCCCATGGTGTCAGTGATGGGGTTGCCCATGCCTTTAGAGCACCTTCTGGGTCTGTTGATGATGCTGTTGGTGCCATTGCGGTGGCTGTTGCGGATGTTACTGGCACCTGTGGAGGTGGTGTTGCCGGGACCGGTGTTGCCGGGGTGTCAGCTACCGTTGCCGCAGGTTCTAGCGGTATGGGAGGATTCGGGACCCCAGGTTCCACTGTGGTGGGTAGTTGTTTCCCCCTTATTTCGAGCATTAATTGCTGTAATTCAGTTATATTTTGACATAGTTTTGTCAATTTATTGTTACCTTTTTTGGCGCCTTCTGTTAATGTTCTCCTTTTTGATGGTGCTGCGCCCTCCTCTTGGCTGGGTGGCCTGGGTATTCCTTCCTTGGGCAGGCCGTACATGTTCTCCCTAACCCATGCCCATCCGTAGTGCTCTGCTGCTTCGATTGCTGCTGACAGGTGCAGTGATTTGGGTTTTTGTGCCGGTGTTGTGGGTTCCTGTGTTTTCCGTTTGAGACCCATGTTCCTTTTTGGCCTGAAAGCTGTAGCTGTAATTGACACTGTCCACGGCGAGCTGTTCAGTTGTCCTCTTCCCCCTTCAATCGGGCTAGGCTGGAAACTGCTTCCGCACGGCACGCGTCCCTGGAGATTTATCTTCTTGTTTCTCCAGTGTTCACCGCTCACTTACCCGGCTTGCATGGCATGCGTCCCTGGAGATTTATCTTCTTGTTTCTCCAGCGTTCGCCACTCGCTTACCCGGCTTGGATGATTTGAACAGTAACAATGTTCACAATGGGAATAAGACGCTGCGGTATACAACAAACCTTTAAAAGTTTGCTAAAGAAGCAAAAAGGTTGGAAGACACTGAGTAAACAGTGAACCTCCTGTTTGTTTGGGTCCCCGTTCAGGGTCCACAAACAGATTGTGTTTACTCAGAGCTTGCTGCTCTTATTTATAAGACCCAGGGAAGCCCTGAGTCTTTGTTATGTAAGTAGTGGGGGCTGCTGTTGTCACAGCCCCCGGCCGGATAGCCGACTGTCTGGCCCCCTGATGGGGGCAGGTCGTTGAACCTGGGCCCTGCCTGACTGTTGGTTTCCTTTTGGTGCTTTGCACCTTGCTGTTTGTAGGAAGGGTGAGGTGACTGTTCAAACCTCACCCTTCCTTGGCTTTGTGCTGCAGAGACTGCGTGTCTCTGCAGCTGGGGGGAGGAGAGGAGCATGGCTGAGAAAAGGTTGGGGCTGCCCCTCTCCCAGGCTGCTAATGGTAACAGCAGTTACCCTGCCTCGGTTTGGGAGGCCCTGCAGCATTGCCCATATGGTAAGCATACTAGCCTTGGTAGTACCGCTGAGCGACCTACAAATAGTAGACTTCCCGATGATGAATGCACACCTGAGGAAGAGAAGATTTCTTCACAGAAACTGACACAAAAGAGAGAATTACTTCTCAGCAAAATCATGTGTATCATGAGATACCAGATGAGCACAAATTGTTCAGCCAGATGGCAGTTATATTTACATCCATATTCTTGCCAGGACTCCAGGCTGGAGTAAATGCCAAGTGGCTCCATTGCACTAGATCGGAACTGCTGCAGTCGATCAATACAACAATAAGGGGATTCAACACAATTAGAGAAGAATTAGGGGCAATAAGGCTTGTGGCCCTTCAGAACAGATATGTCCTTGACTTGATTACAGCAATGGAAGGAGGCCTGTGTGCCAAGGTCAGACCTTCTTGCTGTACATACAAACCTGTCCATGATGAAGAAAATGGAACCTTAACTGAAGCGATAACTACATTGACTAACCTACACACAAAATGGTAGAGGAAGTAGATGAAATTGAAAATGATAATTGGTTTACATCTCTGTTCTCACAGATTCAAACTTGACTAGCAAATTCTTTCAAGATGCTTGGAATAATACAAGTTTTTGTATTGCTAGGATTTTGTCTCATAATGATCCTCATGGGAAAATGCAAAAAGACAGCAAAAAAAGCTATTGGAATGAAGATAATGATTGACATAGACGCTGGGACAATTGATCAAACTGAAGCCAGTACCCAAGAGTACATAAAGAAAAGTACTCTTGCACCTCCAGGAACTGAGTTTCTTTATCCCAAAGATCGGAAGAAACATGTGGCCGATGGATACTCTGTTCAGCAACAGGGGATCGCTGTGATGTGACCTGGAGTGTGGACAAACATATAAAGAATGCTGGTCACTCCGGAGCGGGGGGGACAAAGATATGGGTCCCGAAGAAAAGGAAATATGAGAAAATTATATAAGAAGACAAAGCAGGAATTGCAGACGAGGAGGCAAAGAGTTTGGTTGAGAACTCAACCAGAAGGGGGAATGTAGAGGAGCAGGTAGACACCTTCTTTCTGGTCTGTGGCCCCTTAGCACCGTCCTATTGAACTGACAGACAAAGAGCCACAATTAGGAACTCATGCATGATTCCTTGCAATATTCCTGTATCTTATAGAGTATATGAAAGATGATATGCACTCAGGCAACCATTTAGAGTGTACCCATAAGCTGACATAATGGAGGAAAGTTACGAAGAAGGATGTTCATTGCCGAGCTGTCGAAATATAGCCATGAACAGAATGGATGTGTGTGAAAGCAAAGTCTGACGACAGCAAAAGAATGTCTTAAAGAAGATATAAGAACCTATGCTGAAATACTATAAAAAACCTTAAGGACAACATAACTGAAGCACTGAGAGAAAGATGTACCCCACAATACAGTTATTCCAAACACAAAGAAGAATGAAGTGTGAAAAAATGGAAGCTGTCTCACTTACTAGTCCACGGGGATCTGTCATCCAGGTGGCCAGGTCACGGCCATCACTTTTGGATTCAGTTCCTGGGGGTGGACCAGTGGGGGAGGATCTCCTGGATGAGGGGTAATCAGGGAGTGGAAGTGGGAGACCGAGGGTTGAGATGCGGTATCCTCTTCCTCGTAAAACCTTTTCCCCATTGTACCCTTTAGGGTATTCAAAAGCTCTACCCCTGCTTTTCCAACACAAACACTTTCTTACACTGTAACAGACAACACACTAACACCAGAGCCGTTTACCTGAAATGTCCCAACACACGGGTCAGGCAGAGTCAGGCAATTGGCACTAACCATGCACACCAGATGGCCCTTTACCTTCCCCAGCAGGATAAAAAGCTGAGCACAAAAGTACTCTTTGAGCAATGCCGAACGCACGAGCGAACAGCTACACCAAACCGGCAGTTCAAATGGAGGAGAAAGGCGGGAAGACCTCGAAGGACAACAAAGGGGCAACTGCCCTTGCCCTTTTCAACTCAGACCCGCAAAGCCTCCAAGAGGGAAATCATAAGACCTGGAGTTACAGCTGGCATGTGGAAGAACGGATGTCAGCGGTGGGCGGGGGCCTCCCGCATTGATAGCACAGGCGGGGAGGCATATGCACAGACAAGACCAGCCTTTGGGTTCAACACAGCCAGTGAGTCGAAGGGAGCTGAAAGCAAACAGATGTGTGTTGAGCCCAACGTTGCAAGTGGCAACATTGAATAAATGCTGGAACCTGAAACAAAGAACTTGTGTGTGTTCGCACCTTATGTGAAAGCCCAGGGAAGGGCCAGCTGAAGAGGGGTCAGGCACCATAGGAGTTCTCACTCGATGGACTCGCCAGTGAGAGTCCTTCGACTGAGAACTTTTGTGTAGAACTTGTGTAGAAAAAAACAAGTTCCAGAGGGCCCTAGGAAACAACGAACTGAGATGTCAGAGTAGTCCTACAAAGGTCACATCAAGCCCTTTGTACAATAGAAAGTTTCTGACCCATGGCAGAGATAGAAAGCTAGGGGAAGGGAACGCCGATTTCTGATAAGATTGTGAACTGTGAAACAAGGCAAGTGTGAACCCGACAGAAGGATGCCCAAAGAAAGCTAGGGGAAGGGAACCCACACTTTCTGATGAAAGTAAGCAAATCATGAACTGTGTCGAAAAGGTACATAACCTGTGTTAAAGAAGGCCATTGTGAACCCAACGGATGAAGGCCCAGGTTGACAAGTTGATATAAAGGAGAGTAAACTGTGAACTTTGAACAGTGTGTTAGAATGGCCATATGAACCCGATGGAGGGATGCCATGTGGAGAGCTAACAAGAGTGAATCCCGTACTGTGTATCTGACAAGAGAAGCAAGTTGAACAGTGTATCGGACAAGAGTGAATCCGGACGAGGGTTGTCCACAAGGACATTTTTTTTAAAAGAACATTAAGTCTCTAGAAAATTGCAAGCTGCAGTTGAAAGGCCGTAGTGAACCCACTGGTGGGAGGACCAAGTTACAAGGCAGGATTCGAGCCCGACGGAGGGAGATCCTATTGGTGAAGAGCAATCGCAGAGGTGCAAAAGTACAGAAGAACATTTTCTTTGTTTGTTTGTTTGTTGTTGTGAATCAGTGGACCTTCTAAGGCAAGAGAATTTTGCAGGAAAGAGACTTATCCGGAGAAGGTTTTAGATATCATTGAACTGGAACTGTGAACCTCGTGCTCATTTTTTATTTTTAAATTTGTTTATTGGCATTTAACAATGTTGTTGCCGTAGTTTGGCATAGAGATATACATCATTAAGGATGGTGTGTATTTCGTGGGAGAACATCCATATTAACATTAACATTAATAACTAACAAATTAACAATTCAACAGTAACTGTCTCCGAGTGTTTCATTCGTTACGGTGGCCCAGAATGTCCGTTCAGGGGGGATCAGGTTAGCTGGTGATAGGGGGGGAGAGGGGGTTAGAGCTAGAAGGAACTTGGTGAGGTGAAGGCCGGTTGCTCTTGGGGTTCGATGACATTGATCGTGGGATCAGGTGCCCTGGGTTTATTTCCTTCATGGGGGCTTATCATCCGAGGGATGAGACAGGGATCCTATGAGTTCTTTCCAGGCCGCTAGGGTCGTGCTCGAGGCGTCCGTTGATCTAGTTACGCTGTCTTCCCATGCCCTTGTTTCAGCCTGTGTCCAGCGTTCTAATTCCCTGTGCCATATTTTTTGTTGGGGCCCTGCAGGTTTTTTCCAGGACATTGCGATGGTTCTTTTGGCCAGTATGCACATGATATCCATTAGTTTGACTAGGTGTTTAAGTTTGGCTGGTCTGGAGTACGTTCCTAATAGGCATTCGTCCGGAGTCCATTTGTATATCGTGGACCCGGCTTTCTCGCTTGTCTGTTGTACGGTGGTCCATAGGGCTTGTGTTCTGGTGCACGACCAAAACAGGTGGATCAGATCCGCATTATCCGCCCCGCACCAGGTGCAGTGAGAATGCGGTGATTTGGTGAGCTTCGCTAGCCTGGATGGGGTTAAGTATGTCCGATGTAGGAGGTTCAGTTGGATGTGTCTAAATCTGTGGTTCCTGGAGACTGTTCTAGGATGCTCTAGGGCCCTTTCCCACTCCCCGTTCGTTATCTCCCGGCCCAAGTCCGCTTCCCATCTGCTTTTCAGGTCGGCGCTGCGTGGGTTAGGGATGTCACTCAGTTGGGCGTAGATTTGGGACACGGGTTTCCCCCCCTCGCCCAGGTTATACAATAATGTAATTAGGGGGTTTGAGTCTGGTTCCTCTGGCCATGTTGCCCATTTTTTTCGTGCTGTGGTTCGTATCCTATGATACCAAAGGAACTGGCCTGTGGGCACTCCAGCCTCTTCGCGTAGTCTATCAAATTCCTTGAAGATGCCGTCAGCGTATAGGTCACCCCATGTGTATATCCCTTTCCTTTCCCAGTATCTGAGGTGTTGTAGATCCGAGTCGGAACTGCATAGATCCGAAATTAACGGTATGTCCGGAGAGTATTGGTGTCTTGCGTGGGCGAGTGTTTCTGCCCTGCGCCAAACTTTACGTCCTAAAGCTACTATAAGGGGGGCATTTTGCACCAGGTGGCTGGGAGCCCAGATAAGTTCCCTCAAGTGAATTGGAGAGATCAAGGACTGGAGCAGGGGAGTTTCAGATGTGACGTCATCAGCCAACCATTTGGACACGAAGGTAAGTTGTGCTGCCAAATAATATTTTTCCAGGTTTGGGAGTTGGATTCCCCCCCGGTCGTACGGGAGGACCAAGGTGGTGAGCGCTATTTTGCGCCTTCCTTTCCCCCATAGAAAATCGCGGAGTATCCCTTCTAGGAGGCGGAAGAAAGAGGCGTTAATATAATAGTGAATGTTTTGAAACTTGTACGGGAATCTAGGAAGGACGATCATTTTAATTATTGAGGCTCTACCCATCATGGACAGGGGGAGTTTTGCCCAAAAGTTCATGGATTTTCTCAAGGCAGGGATTGCTGCCTTTGTATTGCGTTCGTGCGTCAATGCCGGGGAGTGTGTCACATGTATGCCCAGGTATTTGAAAGTGGTGGTCTCCCATTGTACCCCCAGGGAAGGGAGTTCCGATGCGTTTTTGTTCCTGAGGCCCGCCAGAGGGAAGAGGCAGGACTTTGCCTTGCTAAATTGTATGCCTGAGTATTTCGCAAAGTTGTCTAAAACGTCCAGTATTGTGGGTACATTGTTGTGTGGGTCCCTGACGTACAGTAGTACGTCGTCTGCATAGAGTGAGATGATGTGATCCTCTCCCCCCAAGCGTATCCCGGCATCAAAAAATTGCTTCCGAAAGTAGATGGCAATAGGCTCTAGTCCTAATACATAGAGCATGGGGGATAGTGGGCATCCCTGTCTAGTACCCCTGCATATGTTCCAGGCGTCAGATATGTATTTTCCGGTTTTCACCCTAGCCTTGGGTTCCGTGTAGAGAATCCTGACCCATCTAATGAATCCTGGCCCAAAGCCAAAAGTTTCTAGAACCGCTACAAGCCACTCCCAATATATCGAATCAAATGCCTTGATGGCATCTAGGGATAGCAGTGCACATGGGTCTGCGAGGTCCTGCGTTTGGTTTATAACCTGTTGCAGCCTACGTAAGTTCATGGCCGTGTTGCGGCTTGGTATAAAGCCGCACTGATCGCCGTGCACGATTTCTCCTATGACTCTGGCCAGTCTCTTTGCTAATATTGTCGTCAAAATTTTTACATCATAATTAAGCATGGCTATTGGGCGGTAAGAGCCACAATCATCGGTGGGTTTATTGGGTTTAAGGATCGGGACCAAGAGGGTCTCTCTCATACTGTCAGGGAGCCGTCCTCTCTCGTATGCCTCTCGGAAAACCCCGTGCAGTAACGGTGTAAGGGACCTTTCATATGTTTTATAAAATTCGGCGGGTAGCCCATCACTGCCAGGGGTTTTGCCGGCGGCCAGTGCTTTGATCGCCTCAGTTATGTCGTCCGTGGTGATATCTACCTCCAGGGCCTCAGTTTGTTCTGGGGTCAATCTAGGGAGGCCTATTTCCTCTAGGGTATCTGTAATCTGTTCCTGGGGAACTTGGTCTGTGTGGGAGTATAGGCGCTCATAGTAGCGCTTGAAGGTGTTATTAATGTCCTGTTGTGTGTGGAATTTGTTGCCGTCTTCGTCCTGTATCGTGGTGATGTTGTGTCGTGGGTGTTCTTTCTTGCACAGCCAGGCCAGCAGCCTGCTTGGCCTATCAGCCTCTGTGTGTGCCCTATTAGTCTTGGTGGCGTAATCAAATTTGGTTAGTCTATCCCATGCCAGTGAGCATTTGGTTCTAAGTGTTTTGAGGGTGTCTTCTCTTTGGTGTGTGTTCACCGGGGCCGTCTCCGATTGCTCAATCTCTCGTTCCCAATGGTCTAATTCCACCCGAAGCTGTCTTTTGATGCCGCCAGCTTTAGCTATAATTTCCCCCCTGGTTGTCACCTTCAGGGCATCCCACATTGTGCTCAAGTATTTGACACTTCCGGTGTTTACTTCTATGAAGTTATCTATAAAGTCCTGTAGTTCTTCCCTGAACACTAAGTCACCCAGGGCGTCTGACGGCATCCTCCACATGGGTATAGGGGTTCTAGGGCCAGCGTGATTCCATTCTATTAAGAGTGGTGAATGGTCCGAGATAGTTCTCCCTAGAAATTTTGCGTCGTCTATCTGTGATAGGTCTCGTGCTCATGAGGCCCATGAGTGTGCTGTGTTCAGAACTCTAACCTTGTCCTGTGCTTAAAACATGGGGAAGGGAGACCCAGCCATACCATCCTGATTTATCAATTTTGTGAACACTTCTTTCTTTTCTGGTGCAAGTTATGCCACACACACTTGTAATTTAAGTAGTAAGGATTGTCAATCGTTTTTATTAATATAGGCCCTTTTTTATTTGACAAGATGCCACTAGGACTGCCGTGTTATTATTTGATGGGCGTAGCTTGCTCCCATCTTAACTTTTGGTTTATATTAGGTGTTTTTCTCATCCCTACATACAGTTTAATAAACACCCTTGAACTTTGATCACGTATGTCTGTCTTTACTGTTGCCACCATGAGTTCCTTACATATGGTGTCAGAAGTCTGATGTGATTCAACTGATACAAATTGAAACCCATGCTAATAATTGTGTTGCCACCAGTAGGGGAAAATAAATTAATTGACCTCCTTGATTCTGATCGGTATCCACGCCTAAAGAGGTATTGTTCTCTCAGTTGCCTGTCCCACCTGGTCAACAGGATCTGTTCTGCAAAACTCAGGAACTGCTAGACACCCTTCCTCTCTCACATTACAACATACACCTGTGGGATTGGATAATCCTAAAAGTTTGACCTGTCCTTTCCTTCATCAGACCTAGTGCTCTGAATCCCCCTTCTTCCAAACCTTTTTTTTGTGGTACTCAGCCATTGTCCTGGCCACAGGACAAGGGCCACTATCTTTATCATCTAAAGAGTCCAAATGGACCAAGTCCTTGTGCCTTTGACGCCAGGCTCATGAGAAAGTGTGCTCTGCACACTTTGTGTCTGGGGCACGTGCATCCAGGCCAGGCGTGGCCATTAGGAAACATTGGGGAGCACGTGCAGCAGTCTCTGGGAGTGGCATGGTGGAGCCACAAGGCAGGGCCAAACGGGAGTGGCTGGGACCAGGCTATTTAAGCCAGCCCCACCCGCAAGCAAGCACTTCGCGTTAGTCTGCTTCCTGCAGCGTAACGGTAACTGCCGCCTGAAGCGCTCTTACCTGTTTCCAGCTCATCATATCAACGCACATGTCACCTGGTTCCAGTACATCATCTTCAGCGTGCACCTTACCTGACTTCAGCCACACCAACGGTTGAAGCGCAGCTTACCTGACTCCAACACTTAATTTTAGCGCACACCTTACCTGCTTCCAGCAATACCATCACTCGACGTGCAGCCTACCTGACTCCAGCAACAGCATCGCCGGACGCGCATCTTACCTGTGAGATATCTTGCCGGTGAGATAAAACTTTGGA
The DNA here is from genome assembly GCF_040938575.1 of Ambystoma mexicanum. Lineage (NCBI taxonomy): Eukaryota > Metazoa > Chordata > Amphibia > Caudata > Ambystomatidae > Ambystoma > Ambystoma mexicanum. The sequence goes on from NC_090929.1 coordinate 412,585,832, forward strand.
TTAAGGCACTAAATAAATAACACATCATTATCATTATCATTACCTGCCTACTGCAATCCCATAGCCAGCAGCGCATCGCATTTTACCTGATTCCCATTGTCATCAGAGTCGGGGCTCATCCTCACCTGTTGCGGACGTTTAGCTTCTTCTCGCCAGCATTCTCATGGATCCATCCAATCAGTAATTGCTGGCAGGTCTTCGGATAGCCGCTTCCCGTCTGACGCCGCCAGGCCATCCCTGCAAGAGAAAAGGACACATAAGGTTAGAGACTGCATAAATATCTTATGCTTGGCCGCGCAACACATAAGTCTTGCGTTCGACCTTGAAAGCCAACTTACCTTCTAATTGGGAGCTCCGCAATTCCCTCTGGCACCATCTGGACTCGCTCCCAACACCACGACTCCGCGTGGCCATCTTCACACCTATTGGGGAGAGAAAAGACATTACAAGAGTTACGGACAATAATCACAGGAAAAAGACATTGAAAAAGGATACGGACAATAATCATTGTTAAGAACACTTAACTTCAAAGTGTTATGGTCACAGCCAGTCTGGGCCCCACACACACGGACCAGTGAAGCAACTAGGTCCATCAGAGGCACACCTGCTGATGAGAAGAAGGACGGAGAGCTCATAATCACAAGAAAACAGGTGAGACTATATGGATAAACGCATGCTCATCTCATTCTGGAACAGAGGGTTTTGAGGGAAATCACAATCCAACCACAGCATTCTCACTGCCTCTCGTATTCTCTCAGAGACAGTGCCAGCAACCAGAGCAGTCCACGCTACAGCAGCTGGGGAAGGAGTCCGATCCAGGGGAGCCAAGTCATAGGGAGGGCTCCAACCGTGCCCCTACATCCCCGCAGAGACCAGGGGAGCGTAACAGAATGCAAAGCCTCTCTGAATCTCTGCCTGGGCGTTATGGACACCTCGAAAACTGACCAGTTGGCCAAATTGTGGGGGGAACTGCGGGCCGAAGTACAGGCCTCCAGACAAGAGACCAATGCCTTGAGAAGAGACCTTATTGTAGCCTGTGAACGGACGGATGATCTGGCGAGACAGATACTTCAGACACACGCAGGGCAGGTTCCGTTACCCGGAATTGCACCAACTCCTTTGACGCAACCATCACCACCAGTTCAAGTGGTGCTCCCGGGGGCCGTGCCACTGGCCCTGCCAGAACGTTCCACCAGTGATCCTAACAAATATGCCATATTAATGAACCAATGTCGTCTTCACTTTTTGTGTCGTCCTGGGGCCGTCCCTAACAATAGTGAAAGAGTTGCCTTGGTACTTTCATACTTGGGAGGCAGCATAAATCAGGATGATCCACTACTTCATAATTCTGGAGAATTCCAACGGGAATTGGATAAAATTGTCTGCTATCCACACCCAAGGACAAGCTCTAGATAACAAACTACTGTCCCTCAGACAGGGAAGCCACGATCTGCTGACTTATATTACCACCTTTAATCATCTTGTAGCAAAGACCAACCACACTGTTTTATCGGGGATTGCGTGGTGAACTAAAGGATGTGCTACCTCAAGTGGTCAACCCCCTGAATGTTGTGCGGAGTACATCAATCTGACGGTACAACTGGACCATAGCTTACAGGACCGAAAAATGGACCACACAAGAACTGAAGGGAGGTCGGTTTATATGCCACCCCAGGACAACCAAGTGAAAGCACATGAGCCAACCGAGCCCATGCAGATTGGGGGATTACGGGCCCCTATCTCCAAAGCTGAGGGAGAAAAAAGGAGACAACAACAACTCTGTTTATACTGTGGAAAAGCAGGACATTTTCTCCAGATTGCCCGATAAAACCCCCAAGAAAATAGTAGGTGCAAAGGATAACTACAATGAAGAGAAAGAACAAAACCCGGAAATCTCCAACGCCCGACAAGCGTAGGGGTCCACTTGTCGAGCTAAATGAATAAAATTGTACAGACCTCACACCTGGTCATTCCGGGACTCTGGGTCCACCACCAACAACCATCAAAGGTACATGCCGTACAAGCATATATTGTTACGCTCACCTGGTATCCACGGGGACGCCACCCAGCTGTGGGGACTCTGGTATCCTTCTGAGCGGCTCCCAGGTATGATCAGCGGAGAAGTTCTGCCTGGAATACAGGTGGGCAATGTTCAAGAATGGGCAACTGGGGTAAGAGCCTCCCAACACCCCGTATGCCCGCAGCCCCCCCCCAGAGCTTTCCTCACCTTGTTATGGGTTTTGGCGTGCTCTCCGTCCTGCCTTCTTGGCAGGGGCGCGTTGTCCTTTGTGGGCGAGTGCGATCTAGTTACTTCACTGATGCCGGCCCTTTTGAGTCTTTCAGGTAGGTTTTATTACTGTTATGCTTGTATGCCTTTCTTTGGTTTAAATAATGTCTTTTCTCTTTCCTTAGGTGCACGGAAGTTCACGGTGGAACGTTGGCTGATTTGGGATGCCTCCTGGGGTAAGAATAAAACCCAGAAACCAAACTTCGGTGACGTGAAAGAAACACTTCTCCAGCTTTGCATATAAACGATGTTCCCGGAGCTTGGAGAGGATTGAACGGACGTGCTTGATATGATCCTGTTTTGAAGTTGAGTACACCAAGATATCATCCATGTACACTAGGGCGCAGACATCAATTAACTCTCTCAAGACGCATTCATGAAATACTGAAACGCTGCAGGAGGATTGCATAACCCATAGGGCATGACTTGGTATTCGTACAAACCATATTTGGTGCGGAAAGCAGTTTTCCATTCGTCACCGCTTCTGACCCACACCAGGTGGTATGCTCCTCGAAGGCCTAGTTTGGTGTAAATTTGGGCATCTTTGACCTGGTCCAGCATTTCAGGGATGAGCGGCAAGGGGTAATGGTTCTTCACAGTGATCTGGTTTAATGCGCGGTAGTCAATACAGGTTCTTAAGTCCCGTTCGTTTTTCAGTACGAAGAACAAAGGACTAGCTGCAGGGGACTTAGATGGACGGATGAATCCATTTGCGAGGTACTGGTCTAAGTAAGACTTCAGATGAAGGTTCTCGGGTTCCGTGAGAGCATAGATCCTGCCGCAAGGAACTTGAGCACCGGGAATAAGGTCGATCTGGCAATCATAGGGCCTGTGTGGCGGCAGCGTGTTTGCTTGGTCCTTCTGGAATACATCCTGGAAATCGTGGTATTCCTCAGGCAAGGTATTAGTCACTCCCAGGGTTGCCACTTCAGGAGTCGTAGAGATACTGAAAGCAGGTTTCTATTTTTGGTAATAACAGGCTGGGGAGCAGTCGCTGGGGAAGGTAAATTTTCTTGCCCGCCAGTCAATCAAAGGGTTGTGAGCGACTAGCCATGGCATCCCGAGTATGAGCCGGAATTGAGGTGCCTTGATGAGATCAAACGAAATAAGTTCCCGATGTCCGTCCTGGCACAGCAAGGTTATCTCAGCTGTGCGCTGGGTTACGGGTCCGGAAGCAATTTCTGTCCCATCCACCGTAGTTACCTTGTCTGTAGTCGGCTTGGAACACAGGGGAAGCCACATCTCTGCAGCCAGGTCCTGATCTATATAATTCCCAACTGCTCTGCTGTCGATGTATGCTTCAATGGCATGCATTCTTGACAATCGTTGGTTATTAATTCAGATCACCGGTATTGCAAAGTGTGAGGTCGGTGGCTCTTTCCTCTCACTCGACAAACTGACCTCTACGTTTGCCGAGCTGGGTAGTTTCCCGACTGACACTCCTTCTCTTCATCTTTTTCCGTGGCCCTGACGATCTTCCTCAGAGGTTTCACTGGGCAGTCCTTGAGGAAATGCCCTGACTTTCCGCAATACAGACATAGTTGTTGCTGTCTCCTTTTATCTCGCTCTTGTTTTGTTAGTGGGGGTCGTACCCCTCCAATTTGCATGGGCTCCACAGTATTTTCTTGCACTCGAGTTACACTGTCTCTAGGTCGAACGTACACTGGCCGAGGTTCCATTTTAGAACGGTCTGCTTTTCGGTCTTGCAACCGGTGGTCCAGTTGCACAACCAAGTCTATGAATTCTGAACAATCTCTAGGAGGATTAACCACTTGAGCTAGAATGTCATTTAATTTGCCTCGTAAACCCCAATGAAACAACATGGTCCTTTGTCTTCAGGCCACCTAGCTTCAGCAACCAATTGGTTGAAAGTAGTGATGTATGTTAACAAATCCTGATTTGTAACGCTCACCTGACTCCCACGAAGGCGCTGGCCTGGTTCGCGCTGCTGTGACCTCTTCTAAGGTGATGCGCAGGGTTCGGAAGACGGACTGGACCGGGCCCCCAAATCTGGCTTGTCTGGCTCGCAGAAGTATCCTTCTGTAGGCGAAAATAGGGGATTAACTGTCTGCGGGGTAATGCAATCAGCCTGCCACTTTCCCCTCTCACCCTCCTCGAAACCCTTCTGTGATTCCTCGTAGCGTCTCACCTTAGGGTCTGGAAGGACGAGCTCTCCATCCTGCTTCTGATGCAGGGGCGCGTTGGTATCCAGTTACTTCACTGGATTTTCGGATTGGTGAGAACCAAACTTGCTTGGCTTCCAGGTAAGTTTTTTGATCAGAGGTTCCCCTTGTGTCCATGCATTAATGTACTAATGCTAGTGTCTTTTTCCCCATAGGGGCCGGGGTATGGAATGCCGGGGAACAGGCACCGACCCGAGATGAGAGGTGAAATCCTTGTAGAAATCAGGTAAGTCTTTAATGAGCGTTTTTTGGTAATGTCTTTTCATTCGCTCATTAACGCTGATGTCTCTTTTTCCCCTTAGGGGCCGGGGTCCGGAAATGCCAGGAAGCAGCGGACCCGAAATGAAGAGGGAATGAATCAACAGGTAAGTCTTAACATGGAGATTTAGCTTTCCTTATTCCCTTCTCTCTCTCACCTTTTGTTCTGGTCTTTTTGTCCGTAGGCGCTGGGGCGTGACTGCGAATCCGGATGATCGCTTCTGAAAATGTAGGCGCCCAGTAAAGGTGAGTGGAATGCAGCGCTGCAGCAATCGACGCGATGAGCTTTTAAATAAAAGTCTTCCTTTTCAGGATTGTCGGCGAGATGTCTCCGGGATGCGGAATTAGCAGGTAAGGACTTTTCCTTCTTCTGTTCTCTTTTTCTCTTCCTTTGCAGGTGTTCCAGGATGCTGGCAGGCGTGGCAGAAGTCAGGATGCAGGAGCAGACACGGTGAGTGTCCAGCTGCTAGATGCAGAACAACGCGAAGCATGTGTGGCTGTTCGGGTGGGGTTTAAATAGCCTTGGAAGAAGTTCCAGGTATGTATCATTCCTCCAATCAGGTATGTATCCTTCCCCGACCACGCCCGGATGGTAAATTAGTCCCACAGGTAAAGTAGTTCCTTTCAGGCCTCAAGGAGGCCGGGATCCTGCAGCATGGTCTGCATCAGGTAAGTGCACCCAAGCACATCCATAATGAGCCTGGCGCCTATGGTGCCAGGACTGATGTCTTTTATGAGCCTGGCGCCTATGGCGCCAGGACACTGTCCAAAGGTCCACTATATGGGGTTGCTGGGTCCTTCCTTGGGGACTGGATATCTGCTTTCGGGGACGCAGGGCTTGAACCGGCTCCCCGGGAGCGGGCATCATGACAGCACTCCCCCCCAAGGCCCCTCCCAAGGTTGTTCCCTCCGGGGGTTTTGGTTTGTCTGGGAAGAGTCGGTGGAATTTCCTGACTAATCGAGGTGCATGCACATGGTCGCTGGGTTCCCACAACCTCTCCTGAGGTCCGTACCCCTTCCAATCAATTAGGTAGAACAGTTTTGACCTAAACATTTTTGAGTCTAAAATGTTCTTCACTTCGGATTTGGGCTCCCCATCTATTAGAATAGGTTCTGGAGGTTTGAGTAGTCGGGTTCCGGGTACCACTGGTTTCAGAAGTGACACATGAAAAACAGGGTGAATTCGCATACTAGCTGGTAAATCAAGTTTACCAGCCACTGGGTTAATTATTGCCGTAATAGAATAAGGTCCCAGATATTTTGGGTTAAAAGTTCGAGGCCCTTTGAGTGTTAAAAGTCTGGTAGCTAACCACACTTGATCCCCAATCTGATACGGAGGTGCTTCACTCCGATGTAGATCAGCATTCTCCTTGTATTTTCTCTTGGCTTGTTGTAAATGCGTAGTTGCCTTTTTGAAGGCTTGGGTAATTGTAGAATGCAGATGTTCTACTGCAGGCATACCGAGGTTCTGAGGTGAGTCAAGGTTTGAGGTTCGAGGGTGATGCCCAAACAAAGTATAAAAAGGACTGTGGCCAGTCCAGAGTGTACCGAATTATTATATGCGTATTCGGCTATCCAAAGAATGTCTTTCCAGTTGCTTTCAGATTGCTGTAACATATACCGTAAGTATTGGTCAAGGGTCTGATTTGTCCTCTCGGTCTGACCATCGGTCTGAGGGTGGTGACTGGTCGATAATCTTACGTCGATCTGCGCCATTTGACAACACTTGCGCCAGAAGTGGGAAATGAATTGGCTTCCCCGATCAGAGATTAGTATAGATGGGAATCCATATAGCCGAACAATATTTTCGAGGAATTCTTTGGCTAGGACAGAAGCTGAAGGTAAACCTTTCAAAGGAATAGAGTGGGCCATTTTGGAAAACAAATCCACAATTACCAGAATAGTATTGTACCCCGAACAAGGAGGCAGGTCCGTAATAAAATCCATTGATAGGGTGTGCCAGGGTGCTGGCGGTATGTCTAGAGGTTGAAGGAGACCGGCTGGTCTTTTCTTTTGACTTTTATTTTGGGCGCAAACACCACAGGATATCACAAAAGATTTAACATCTTTTCGCCAAGAGGGCCACCAAAATTGTCGTTTCACCTTTTCCTCTGTCTTGGCAATACCGGGGTGTGCCTCTATTAATGCATCATGACAACCGGAAATAACTAGTTCGTGTAATTCCTTATGTGGCAGGAATAAGCGTCCTTGAAAATAAGGTAAACCATTATCTATGGTAAAGTCTGAACCCTTTTGTATCCAATCCTGTAAGGTTGTAGGGTCCAGGAGTTGTTTCACTCTGGCTTGAATGTCTTCAAGCGTCTGTAACAAAGTCATGCCTAGAATCCTCTGTTCGGGAATTATTGGTACTGGTTCTGAGTTTGTATCAGATTCTCCCATTCCAATTCGGGGTAAGGCGTCTGCTTTGCCATTCTTGCAGCCAGGTCGATGGGTAATCACGAAATCAAATTCAGCGAAAAACAAAGCCCATCGGAGCTGCTGTGATGACTGAGCCTTGGCGGTTTTCAAATACTGTAAATTCCGGTGATCAGTGATCACTGTGATGGTATGTCGAGCGCCAAGCAGATAATGCCGCCAGGCTTTAAAAGAGGACTTAATGGCTAACAGTTCTTTGGCCGTGATTGCATAATTAACCTCGGGTGCCGAGAATTTTCTGGACCAAAATGCTACGGGATGCAGTTGGTTGGTTTCGGGATCTCTTTGGGACAGGACAGCTCCCATGGCTAGGCTGAATGCGTCAGTCTCGACGACATAAGGGAGATCTGGACGCGGGTGTTTCAATATAGGTGCGGAGGTAAACTTAGCTTTTAAATCCTGAAAGGCCTGCTCGGCTTCTTCAGACCATTCAAAACGTTTATTTTTCCTCAAGAGTGCAGTAATGGGTTGTACCACGCGTGAAAATTCCGGGATAAACCTGCGATAGAAATTGGCAAAGCCGAGCATGCTTTGAACCCCTTTTACAGAGCTAGGTGATGGCCATTTGAGGATGGCATCCACTTTTCTTGAGTCCATTCGGACTCCTTTGGGTGTCAGGATGAAACCTAGAAACTCGACTTCTGTGGTATGGAAAACACATTTCTCCAATTTAGCAAATAGTTTGTGTTGGCGCAGTTTTTCAAGTACTGCCCTGACATGTTTTCTGTGATCAGATTCCGAAGAGGAGTACACCAGAATGTCATCGATATATACGACAACGCAAACATCGATGAGTTCCCGAAGGACATCATTCATGAAGTATTGGAAGGCAGCCGGCGCGTTACACAATCCGAAAGGCATCACCTGGTACTCGAATAATCCGTATTTAGTACGGAAGGCAGTTTTCCATTCGTCGCCTTCTTTAACTCGTACCAGATGATAAGCCCCCCGGAGATCTAACTTGGTGTATATGCAAGCGTCCTTCACCTGGTCAAGGAGTTCAGGGATCAGAGGCAGAGGATAACGGTTTTTAACCGTTATCTGGTTCAATGCGCGGTAATCGATACAAGTTCTAAGGTCGCCTTCTTTTTTGGGCAAGAAGAACAAAGCTGAGGATGCCGGGGACTTTGACGGGCGAATAAAACCATTAGCTAGGTATTGATCCAAATAATGTCTCAAATGCAGATTCTCAGGTTCGGTAAGGGCATAAATCCTGCTACAGGGGGGTTGTGCACCGGGCACCAGATCGATTTGGACATCGTACGATCTATGAGGAGGTAACGTGTTGGCCTGTTCCTCTTGGAAGACGTCCTGAAAGTCTTGGTATTCCGGAGGTAGTTGCATGGAGGCAGAGGTTACAGATGCTAGATTAATCTTCAGGTTTTCTGGGTAGCAGGTTTGTGTACAATCCGGGAAGGTTATTCTCTTAGCTCGCCAATCAATTCGAGGATTATGTATCTCTAACCAAGGGATTCCAAGAATAACCTGAAACTATGGAGCCTTGATTACATCAAACACTACACCCTCCCGATGGCCGTCGGGACCAATAAGAGTCACCTCAGTAGTGGAATGTGTTACCGGTCCAGAGGCAATTTCAGTTCCATCGACTGTGGTGATGACATCTTTGCTGGTTTTAGGACAGAGAGGGAGGTTAATCCTAGAGACCAATTCACGATCCACATAGTTTCCAATAGCCCCACTATCGATGTATGCCTTTATTGCATGCAACCGCTTAGGCTGTTCTGGATCTACGAGAACCATTGGCACAATGAAATGCGAGGTCTGAGAGTTAGTTTTCAAGCTCGGCAAGTGGACCCCTACACTTGTCTGGCGGAGTCGTTTCCCGAAACAGAGTCTTTATGGTTTTTATCAGCGGCTCCTACCGCCTTTCGGGGCGGTTTTGCCGGGCAATCTCGTAGAAAGTGTCCAGAATTCCCACAATAAAGACATAATTTTAACTGCCGCCTCCTTTCACATTCCTTTTGAGTTAAGGGTCCTTTAACCCTCCAATTTGCATAGGCTCAGAGACATCAACTCCCTTGGGATTAGCATGGGTCTTGACCAACACCCGGGTCTCAAACCTGGACCAATCTGCTTTTCTGTTTTGAAGTCTGTGATCCAATTGGACCACTAAGTCTATATACTCTGTGCATTCTTGGGGCGGATTTACAACTTGGGCCAAGACATCTTTAAGTTCCCCGCGTAGGCCTCGATAAAACAACGTGACTCTTTTATCCTCTGGCCATCCCGTTTCCACAATTAGTCTATTAAAGGTTGCAATATAGGATAGGAGGTCCAGATTGCCCTGTCGCAGGGATAGAAGTTCGTCATCCAGAGCCTGCCCCTGAGAGTGTTGAGCAAATAACCTTTCCATGCTTGCTTGAAACCTTTGAAAATCACGGAGAATCGGGTCATCTTGAGTAACCAGTGGAACTGACCAATCGGCAGCGCAGCTGCTGAGATGTGACAATACAAAGGCTACCTTGGTCTGATCATTAGGGAAGGCCCCAGGTCTGCATAGGAAGTGCAAACGACACTGATTCATGAATACGGCGAATCGTTTGGGGTCCCCAGCAAAGCGTTCGGGTGGGGCCAGTGGCACGTTTCCAGGTAGATTAATCTGCACAGGGTTACTGGAAACCACAGGAGCGGGGTTCCCTTTGGAACCGGGTAGAGGAGTTCACCCAGCTTGACCTTGCAAAAGCTGTCTGGCCAGGTCATACATTCTTTCCTTTGATATTATTAATTCCCTCCTGAGGGCATTAGTCTCTTGACGAGCGGCATGTACTTCGGCCCGTAATTCCCCCAGTAATTGGGCCAACTGATCAGTCTCAGAACTTTCCATAGCGCCTGGGTGGGAATTTGTAAGAAGGCTTCGCGTTCTGTAATGCTCACCTGACTCCCACGGAGGCGCTGGCCTGGTTCGTGCTGCTGTGACCTCTTCTAAGGTGATGCGCAGGGTTCAGAAGACGGACTCGACCGGGCCCCCAAATCTGGCTTGTCATGCTCGCAGAAGTATCCTTCTGTAGGCGAAAATAGGGGATTAACTGTCTGCGGGGTAATGCAATCAGCCTCCCACTTTCCCCTCTCACCCTCCTCGAAACCCTTCTGTGATTCCTCGTAGCGTCTTACCTTAGGGTCTGGAAGGACGAGCTCTCCATCCTGCTTCTGATGCAGGGGCGCGTTGGTATCCAGTTACTTCACTGGATTTTCGGATTGGTGAGAACCAAACTTGCTTGGCTTCCAGGTAAGTTTTTTGATCAGAGGTTCCCCTTGTGTCCATGCATTAATGTACTAATGCTAGTGTCTTTTTCCCCATAGGGGCCAGGGTACGGAATGCCGGGGAACAGGCACCGACCCGAGATGAGAGGTGAAATCCTTGTAGAAATCAGTTAAGTCTTTAATGAGCGTTTTTTGGTAATGTCTTTTCATTCGCTCAGTAACGCTGATGTCTCTTTTTCCCCTTAGGGGCCGGGATCCGGAAATGCCAGGATGCGGCGCGGACCCGAAATGAAGAGGGAGTGAATCAACAGGTAAGTCTTAACATGGAGATTTAGCTTTCCTTATTCCCTTCTCTCTCTCACCTTTTGTTCTGGTCTTTTTGTCCCGAGGCGCTGGGGCGTGACTGCGAATCCGGATGATCGCTGCTGAACATGGAGGCTCCCAGTAAAGGTGAGTGGAATGCGGCGCTGCAGCGATCGACGCGATGAGCTTTTAAATAAAAGTCTTCCTTTTCAGTATTGTCGGCGAGATGTCTCCGGGATGCGGAATTAGCAGGTAAGGACTTTTCCTTCTTCTGTTCTCTTTTTCTCTTCCTTTGCAGGTGTTCCAGGATGCTGGCAGGCGTGGCAGAAGTCAGGATGCAGGACCAGACACGGTGAGCGTCCAGCTGCTAGATGCAGAACAACGCGAAGCATGTGTGGCTGTTCGGGTGGGGTTTAAATAGCCTTGGAAGAAGTTCCAGGTATGTATCCTTCCTTCAATCAGGTATGTATCCTTCCCCGACCACGCCCGGATGGTAAATTAGTCCCACAGGTAAAGTAGTTCCTTTCAGGCCTCAAGGAGGCCGGGATCCTGCAGCATGGTCTGCATCAGGTAAGTGCACCCAAGCACATGCATAATGAGCCTGGCGCCTATGGCACCAGGACTGATGTCTTTTATGAGCCTGGCGCCGTAGGCGCCAGGACACTGTCCAAAGGGCCCCTATATGGGGTTGCTGGGTCCTTCCTTGGGGACTGGATGTCCGCTTTCGGGGACGCAGGGCTTGAACCGGCTCCCCAGGAGCGGGCATCATGACATGATTCCCCTGTCGGAGGGAAAGGAGTTCATTGTCCACAGCTTGTTCTCGGGTATGGCGAGCAAAAAGTTTTTCCATTTACCTCTGAAATCCCCCAAAGTCATGTAATAGAGGATCATCATGGGACACCAATGATACCGACCAATCTGCGGTGCTGCCACTTAGGTATGATAAAACAAAGGCTTCCCGGGCTTGGTCATTTGGGAATGCTCCCGGCCTGCAAAGAAAATGAAGGCGACACTGATTCATGAAAGCTGCGTATTTTCATGGATCACCAGCAAACCTCTCCGGTGGTGCCAAAGGATCTGTACCTGGTAAAATAACTTGTACCGGAGTAGAGACAGTGGATGACACGGTAGGGTTTTGCATCGGTGGGTTGTTCCCAGGTAGAGGTGTCTGATCCGCTTGTGATGGCAAGACTTGCCTGCTGATATCTTCGGTACACTCTTTAGTCACCAATAAGTCTCTCCGGAGAGCGTTAGTCTCCTGTCGGGCAGAATGAACCTCGGCACGAAGTTCTCCTAACAATTGGGCCAGTTGGTCTAATTCTGATGTTTCTATGGTGCCTAGGTGGATTGGTTTGGCAGGCTTTGCGTTCTGTTACGCTCACCTGGTATCCACGGGGATGCCACCCAGCTGTGGGGACTCTGGTATCCTTCTGAGCGGCTCCCAGGTATGATCAGCGGAGAAGTTCTGTCTGGAATACAGACTGGGCAACTGAGGTAAAAGCCTCCCAACACCCCGTATGCCCACAGCCCCCCCCCCTGGAGCTTTCCTCACCTTGTTATGGGTTTTGGCGTGCTCTCCGTCCTGTCGACTTGGCAGGGGCGCGTTATACTTTGTGGGCTAGTGCGATCTAGTTACTTCACTGATGCCGGCCCTTTTGAGTCTTTCAGGTAGGTCTTATTACTGTTATGCTTGTATGCCTTTCTTTGGTTTAAATAATGTCTTTTCTCTTTCCTTAGGTGCACGGAAGTTCCCGGTGGAACGTTAGCTGAGTTGGGACTCGCCAGTAAGTGATGGTGCATCGAGAGCACCTTAATGCGGTAAGTAGGCGCTATGCGCAGCGCTATGATGCCTTGCCTTTGCTAACCTGTTGCCTTTTTCATTCCCGTAGATTGCGGTGCTCACCCAGAGCAAGAAGTCCCAAGGCGATGCTGGTCAATGGGCGACTCGTGAGGTAAGCTTCCGGCAGGATTTTAAAATGTCTAATGTCCTGTTTCTCCCTTTTTTGCAGATCCGTCGGTCCGGGAGGCTCGCTGATCCTTGGATGCTGTTTGCAGGAGCTGAGGGCAGCTAGCGATGGAATTACAGGTAAGCTGCTGCTATTAACGATGTCCTTTTGTTTTTCAGATGCTGTTCTTCCGAGGTTCGCAGGTACAGCTGAACACGATGAGCGTCACGTTGCAGGATTGCAAAGTAACGCGAAGCGTGTCATTCAAATCGGGTGTGGTTTAAATAGCTTCAGAAAAGTAGTTCCTAGGCTACCACACCCAAAACACTATACCGCATAGCTTGGTTCCAAGGGAACCAATCTATGTGGGTGCTTCCATGTTGGCTGGCACTGGAAACAAAGTAGTCCCCAAAAACACAAGTCCTCACGAAGTATGAGCCTGGCGCCAATGGCGCCAGGACTGGTCCCAAGAGGGCTTCAGCAATGGATGCCTGAGTTTGTTAGAGACCCGGTCCAAGGCCCCTCCTGGCCCATGGGCTGGCCAGGGGGGTTTTAGGATACGGGTCGTGACATATATTGATAGTGGAGCGGTGGGAAATTATATCGATGAGAATCTGGCCGCACGGACAGGCCTTCCCCTCCAGCAGAAGCTGCAATCGGAAAACGTCACCGTAGTGGATAGCTCTCAGTTGTCATCTGACCCAGTGACGTAACATACCGACAAAGTGATGCTGATGTGTCAGGATGGTCATCGGGAAGAGATTTCTTTCGATCTTATTGGGGCCCCCCAGTTCCAGATAATCCTAGGAATGCCGTGGCTAGAAACCCATAACCCCAGGATTGACTGGTGAACAAGAGTGCTGACCTTTCCTCAAGAATGCGGCAAAAGTTGCTACGACAAAGACGTGAAGAGTCTGAAACTCAAGATGAAACCTATCCTGGGACTCTCTGGTTCCCTACCCCCTGAATATCTGGACTATCTGGATATGTTCCAAAAGAAGCAAGCAAACACCCTGCCTGCACATAGGCCTTACGACTGCCAAATCGATCTGGTCCGCGGAGCACAAATTCCTTGCAGTCGAATTTATGCTCTAACTGAGCAAGAAAATCAGTATCTGAGGACTCACCTATCATGGTCATGAAGTCAGGGGTACAGGCATGCAGGGGTCGCATGCACAGGAGAACTTGGTGGAAATTGTCCTGGCGCCTTTGGCACCAGGCTCATGAACAAGAGTAAACAAGAACATCCATTTAACACCAAAAAGCTTTTATTATGGACATAGTACTTCAGATGCATTAACCTTGAACATTCCATCCATTAAGCAGGATGCATTAACCTTGAACATTCCATCCATTAAGCAGCCCCAAGTGTATACATGGGTGTGGCTGCTAATGGATTGCCTTCGCACATGCTCACTCTCTAGGAATGGCAGGGTGTGGTTGGTAAACCGGCCCTAATGGGCATGCCCACGATCTCAGCTATATAAGCACCCCGATCCTCAAGACAGACGCTTCGCATTATTCTGCACTTGCAAGCAGCGTAACGCTCACCGTCGTCTGAGGTCAGACTTACCTTTGAAGATCCTGCTTCCTGGACATCCTGCTTCCTGCCAGCATACTTACCAACTGGGGGAAGCTGTTCTTACCTGTACACCTCTTTGGTGAACCAAGTATTCATCTTTGTACTTTCCGAAACTTCGAAATCTTCATCTTGGCACCGCAGCACGACACGCTCCATTGTCGACAGCAGCGCCTGCAAGGAAAAACAGAAGACAAGGTTAGACATCGAAAAAACAGTCAGTTTAGGGTTGCGCTTCGCCATACTTCGCACTTTCCTTAAATCACTTACCTGCTGTCGAACATTGCAGTAGCATCCATCTTCCATCCGGCCGTGTCTCGAGTCTCACAGCTTCATTGAGGCCACATTTCCATCTAAGGGAAGAAAACAGAAGAGAGACATTATTGTGAGCATAAATAGGAGCAACATATAAAGACATTAAACAGAACGAACAGCATCACAAAAGCTCAAGAAAGACTTACCAATCATAAGGAGAAGCATAGTCGCAGCTGGACTGGGCTAATCCTTATCAGGGATCAGTGAAGGAACTACATCCCATTCTATGCGCCCCTGCCAGAAGTAGCAGGACGGAGAGTTTATCTTCCATAATTCACAGGTGAGCTTTATGGGTCGGCGTATGCTCACAGAAACCGCACTTTGGGGTGAAGGGTTCGAGAGGTACAACAATCACAGATTGGTGCACTCACACACTCTTATCTTCACGCAGGAGCAGTATCATCACGTACAACCTCTCACAGCTTTTCTACTGAGGGAGAGGCCTGAAGGTGGTGATTCAAAATCAGGGAGGGCTGCAATTGTGCCCCAACGCCTCTGCAGAGACCAGGTGAGCGTAAAATTACGTAGATCAGTACCTAGCTAACGGATTCACCCGCCCATCTAAGATCCTGCCTCCTCGGCTCTCTTCTTCGTACCCAAGAAGGAGGGCGACCTCAGAACTTGCATAGATTATAGGGCATTGAACCAAATCACAGTTAAGAACAGATATCCTCTGCCACTCATCTACAATTTGCTTGATCAGGTGAAGAATGCTCAAATCTACACAACACTGGACCTGCAAGGAGCTTATCACCTTGTGAGAGTTAAAAAGGGCGATGAGTGGAAGACGGCATTCCACACCGAATATGGGCTTTTTGAATATCAGGTCATGCCCTTTGGGTTATGCAATGCACTGGTGGCATTCAATTCTTCATGAACGATGTGCTTCACAAATTGTTGGAAGTCTGCGTCCTCGTTTACATTGACAACATTTTTATCTACTCAACATCCAAGGAAGACCATGTTGGCCATGTAAGGGTAGTTCTGGAAAAGCTTTGTCAGCATCGGCTGTTTGCCAAATTGGAAAAATGCTTCTTCATGTCACGGAAGTTGAATTTTTCATGCTTACCCCACGAGGAGTTCACATGGACACACACAAAGTGGATGCTATCCTTCAGTGGCCATCCCCAACAACTACCAAAGGAGTGCAAAGTGTTCTCGAATTTGCCAATTTTTACAGACAGTTTATCCCAAGGTTTTACAGATCGTCCACCCAATCAACTCTCTCAGAAAGAATAAAAAGTTCTTCTGGTCCCCTGAAGCTGAAAACGCCTTCCAGGAATTGAAACAGGCCTTCACCTCAGCACCTGTTCTTCGGCATCCCCGACCTGACCTGCCTTATGTGGTTGAAACAGATGCCTCCAGTGTGGCCATGGGAGCAGTATTATCACAAAACGACCCGGACACGGGGCAGTTACATCCCATAGCATTTTGGTCCCTTAAGTTTTCTGCACCGGAAATGAACTATGCAGTCACTGACAAGGAACTACTAGCAATTATAGGAGCCTTCAAAACCTGGAGACACTACCTTTTAGGGGCAAGACACACGGTCACAGTTATCACAGATTACTGTAATCTGCAATACCTGAAAACTGCTAAGGCCCAATCTTCGCATCAGCTTCGCTGGGCTCTTTTGTTTGCCGAATACGATTTTGTTATTACTTACAGACCAGGAGTGCGTAATGGAAAAGCAGACACCCTGTCACGACAAAGACGCTGTTACACCATCTGAGCCAGTGGCCATTATTCCAGAAGAACGGATTCAAAACCAGATCGCTGCAACCGCCTGCTGGGAAGACTTGAAGATCGATCTCCAATATCGGATGGACCAAACAGGCCATCAGGAGTGGTTGGTTAAGGGAGACCAGTACTTCCTCAAAGATAACTTAACCTATTTTCAGGGAAGTTTATATGTTCAGGACAAGGAACTACAAAACAAAATAATACCAAACTACCATGAGTCTTAGTGGAAGGACATCCTGGAATTGCTAAAACTCGGGCCAAAATCCAGAAGAACTATTGGTGGCTAATCTGGAGAAAAGACGTTGCCTAGTTTATTGCGACTTGCAGTGTTTGCGCGCAACACAAATCCCTGAAGTTAAGTCCCGCAGGGTTGTTGCATTCATTATCTGTACCACCAGCTCCATTGCATATGCTATCTATGGACTTTATTACCGATCTGCAACCCTGCGATGGCTTTAATACAATCCTGGTCGTAGTAGACTTATTCTCCAAGATGGCACATTTTATTCTGCTAAAGGGGCTTCCCACTGCTGCTGCTCTGCCCACTGTATTCTTGGAGCAAATTGTCAAATTATATGGTTTCCCGTCTGTATCAATTTCAGACCGTGGAACGCAATTCGTCTCCGCTCTCAAGAGGAGATGTTGTAAAATAGCCCAAATTGATCTTCGACTATCCACGAGTCACCATCCCCAAACCGATGGTCAAACTGAAAGGACCAATCAGACTCTAGAGCAATATCTGAGGTTTATGTTGTAGCAAACTGAAGGGTCCTGGAAAAGCATTCTCTGGTGAACCGAATTTGCCTACAATAACTCTATCCACACTAGCACCGGACAAACCCCATCCTACACAATGAATGGTCGGCATCCTCAGACGTCCTTCTTTGATCCGCTGCACGAACTGGAAGTGCCAGCAATCACCTCCTTACATAAGACCATTACTCAAACCCTTAAAGAAACAACCGAGAACCTGATCAGAGCCAAGGAACAACAGAAAAAGTTTGCAGACAGACATAGAAGAGAGGCCCCGCATTACCAAGTCAGAGATAAAGTAAGGTTGGCATAAAAGAATATTCCATTAAAGGGACCTCAGGCCTTCCGTCCAAGGTACTTGGACCTTATCCCATCAAAGCCATCATTAACCCTGCTGCCATGAAATCGGATTTACCAGCCAATATGCGAATCCATCCAGTGTTCCATGTTTCCCTCCTAAAACCAATGAAACCAGATACTCGGATTAAAACACCACCTGAGCCTGAGATCAGAGAAGGAGAACCAGAGTATGAAGTCAACAGGATTCTGGATTCCAAGATAGTGTGATCAAAACTGTACTACTTGATGGACTGGGAGGGGTATGGACCTCAAGATCGCACATGGGAACCTGTTGAATTTGTCCATGCTCCACGACTAATCAGACAGTACCACCGTGACAATCCCGCCAAACCAGGACCAGGGAGAAGAACGCCCATGAGAGGGGCCTTGAGGGGGAGTGCTGTTATGGCCAAAGGACAAGGGCCACTATCTTTATCATCTAAAGGGTCCAAATGGCGCCTTTGGCACCAGGCTCATGAGAAAGTGTGCTCTGCATACTTTGTGTCTGAGGCACGTGCATCCAGGCTGGGCGTGGCCATTAGGAAACATTGGGGAGCATGTGCAGCAGTCTCGGGGAGTGGCAAGGTGGAGCCACAAGGTGGGGCCAAAGGGGATTGGCTGGAACCAGGCTATTTAAGCCAGCCCCACCCCCATGCAAGCGCTTCCCGTTAGTCTGCTTTTTGCAGCATACTTACCTGTTTCCAGCTCATCATTTCTACACGCATCTCGCCAGGTTCCAGTACATCATCTTCAACGCACAGCTTACCTGACTCCAGCCACACCACCGCTTGAAGCGCAGCCACCTGACTCCAGCAACACCATCACCGGACGCGCATCTTACCTGCCTCTGTAATCCCATCGCCGGCAGCGCATTGCATCTTACCCGATTCCCATTGTCATCAGAGTCGGGGCTCATCCTCACCATCCTCACCTGTTCCGGACGTTTAGCTACACGGGAGCTCTTCTTCTGACCAGCATCCTCACGGATCCATCCATACAGTAATCACTGGCATGTCTTCGTATAGCCGCTTCCCGTCTGACACCGCCAGGCCATCCCTGCAAGAGAAAATGACACATAAGGTTAGAGACTGCATAAATATCTTACGCTTGGCCAGGCGCAACACATAAATCTTGCGTTCGACCTTGAAAACCAACTTACCTTCTAATTGGGAGCTCCGCAATTCCCTCTGGCACCATTTGGACTCGCTCCCAACACTGCAACTCCGCGTGGCCATCTTCACACCTATTGGTGAGAGAAAAGGAGAAAAGACATTACAAGGGTTATGGACAATAATCACAGGAAAAAGACATTGCAAAAGGATACAGACAATAATCATTGTTAAGAACACTTACCTTCAAAGTGGTACGGTCACAGCCGGTCTGGGCCACCCCACACACACAGACCAGTGAAGCAACTAGGTCCATCAGAGGCGCCCCTGCTGATGAGAAGCAGGACAGAGAGCTCATCCTCACAAAGAAACAGGTGAAACTATATGGGTAAACGCATGCTCACCTCATTCTGGAACGAAGAGTTCGAGGGAAATCACAATCCAACCACAGCATTCTCACTTCCTCTCGTATTCTCTCAGGGGCAGTGCCAGCAACCAGAGCAGCCCACACTACAGCAGCTGGGGAAGGAGTCCGATCCAGGGGAGCCAAGTCCAGGGAGTGCTCCAACCGTGCCCCAACGTCCCTGCAGAGACCAGATGAGCATAACAGCCATTAGCTGTTGCAAGGCCATCAGGCTTGGGGATTAACTCACCGCAGCCCACTACTTCGACTGACTCAGAGTCAGACGGGTCAGACGATTTCGAGACCTTATCTAACGGAGTCGAAAGATGCTTCCTCTCTGATTTAGAACCATCAACAGAAGGGACTCTTACAGCCTTGCAAAAAATGGCCGATCTAGCCAATTACATGGCCCAGTTAGCAGCCCATCAAATCCAGGCCGAGATTTTAGACTTCAAGAAAACTTAAATCAGTTTATTGAAGTACAAGCAAGAACCTTAATACCACAGGGGGTGCTACAACCATATCTTGAAGGCGAAGATTTGGGAAATATTTTCTTAAACGTCGAGCACCTAGCTGACCAACTACGGTGAGAAGAGAACCTTGGAAGATGCTATTTGGCCCCTCTACTGAAAGGCGTTTTACAAACCTGCTATTAGCTACTTAACCTTGCACAAGAAGCCACCTTTCGATCCATCAAAGAAGAGCTGTTAAAAAGAGTGGGGCAAACATGCAATTTGTATCGGCAGAAACTAAGAGCTATTGGACCGAACCCGGGAGAAACCCCCTTAGACATGAGTGAACGCGTTAAAAACACTGTGGCCCTGTGGATTAGTGGCAAATCCTTTGAAGAAAGGTTAGAGATAATCACCCTAGTACAGTTCACTAACTCCTTTCCCCCTTTTTTTGCAGAAAGCTGTTCTACAGTTAAATAGACCTACCATAGCCATCGACACTGCACATCACCATTCTGATGCAGCTATACATTTCCACTCAGCCCACCGTTTGGAGAAATGGAAGGATCATAAACCTATACGCCAACCTGAACCTCAGGGAATAGAAAAAATCAGGGGGATCGTATCGAAACAAAGACAGCTTAACACGAGATAGAGTGGAGATCAAGAAAATTGACCCAAATGCCAAAGAGGAAAGTAGAAGGGAGGACGTAAAAGGAGGCAGATCATCTCCTCCAATCTGTTTTTCATGTAAAGAAACAGGACACTTAGCCAGATCCTGTCCAAAGAATATTAGAGATGAACTTATGGAAATAGGTTGTTTAAAGGGTGGAGAGTGGGAAGTACCTCTGGAAGAGCAAGAGACATTTAGCATTTGTTTATGTCAGGCTCCTACCGAGTTTACCTATGAAAAGGCCTGGGTAAATTGGAGGCCAGTACAGGCCTTAATTGACTCGGGTAGTTAGCAAACTGTGAACAGTGTGTTAGAACAGCTATATGAACCCGACGGAGGGTTGCCAAGTGGAGAGCTAACAAGAATGAATCTTGTACTGTGTATCTGACAAGAGAAGCAATTTGAACAGTGTATCGGACAAGAGTGGCCTTGGGCGAGGGTTGTCCACAAAGATACATTGTTTTAAAAGGACATTAAGTCTCTAGAAAATTGCAAGCCGTAGTTCAAAGGCCGTAGTGAACCCGACTGAGGGAGGCCCAAGTGACAAGGAAGGATCACAGCCTAACGGAGGGAGATGCTAGGGTTGAAGAGCAATCGCCCAGGTGCAAAACTACCAAAGGAACTTTTGTTTGTTTGTTTTGTTTGTCGTTGTGAATCAGTGGACGTTCTAAGGCAAGAAACCTTTGCAGGAAAGAGACTTAGCCTGAGAAGGTTTTGGATATTGTTGAAATGGAACTCTGAACCTCGTGCTAACAAGGCCCATGAGTGTGCTGTCCTCAGAAGAAGTCCTGTTAGTATTCGCTGTTACAACCACTAAAAAAGTGGAGGAACTGACCTGGAACAGTGAAGTCCACTGCAGTGAAGCTGCAGAAACAATCCCTCACTGTTCACAATGAACCCCATGGTGAGACAGGGGGCGGCAGAGGAAACAATAAGTGCCAAGCCCCTTTTGGGAAAAACCCACAGTAAAGGGGAAAAACCCAAGGTAACAGAAAATTTGTCTCTGTGTCTCTGTGTTCCGAGGTAAGGAATTGGCAGGTGAGTACTCCACAATCCTCTGGAGGTGGTCGGATCCACGTTGGTCTGCCTGTAAAGACTGCCACGCAACCGCAGCAAGCAGTATGTAATGGACACAGTATCCGTGTCGGAAAGCTGTACAAACAAGAGAGTACTCTCAGGAAGGATAGCAGCAGCACCGAAGGGGAATTGAGGCTGAGGAAGGCAGGAAAGAGGTCAGCCGCTAGAAGGAGAGGAATTCGGTATCAAGGGTAGGAGAGTGGCGGAGCCGCGAGAGAAAAGGAAAAGGCAAAAACAGAGCGGAACTGATTCCACAGAGGGAGACAAGGAACGCCAAAGATAGCATAATACTAGGCAAGGAACTATCTAGCATATAGCCACATAAGGCAAGTACCAACGCAGTTTGGAACCTGATGCTGGGTCCTTATGTATGAAGTCATGATGAAGCATCAGGATTTCAGGCGCCATCTTGGGAAAATACTAGAGCGCTGTTGTCAGTGTGAGATAGTGTACCAACTTGCCGCCATCTTGGTTGTCCTTCTACACCATGTGGGTGATTCCTTCTCCATCGATGCCATAGAGACTAGGAGTTCCTAACAAGTCCAGCCTTGTTGCATACTTAAAATGTGGGGAAGGAAGATCCAGGCATACCATCCTGATTTATTATTTTTGTGAACACTTCTTTCTTTTCTAGTGAACATTATCCCACACTATTTTGTAACTTAAGTAGTAAAGATTGGCAATCATTGTTTTTAGTATAGGCCCTTTTAATTTGACAAGACACCACTAGGACTACCTTATTATTATTTGATGGTCATAGCATGCTTCAATCTTAGCTTTAGGTTTAGATTTGCTTTTTTTTCTCACCACTGCATACAGTTTAATAGGGACTCACTAGTCAATAACTATAAACATGCTGAAACGCAAGGTAGAAAGAACACATAGAAGCTTGCTTATGATGTTAAACGGATATCATATTATGCCTCCTTTATTGTATATATTGGCCTAAGCCCAGTCGCTCTGCAAAGAAATCTGCGTTGCACCTTATATCGACCTAGCCGCCATTTTGGGAACATCCGCCATTTTGATTTCCACCTCAAACTCACTCTGTATTCTAAAATGGTGGACAGTGTTCTCCTGCTCGTAACCTTAGCTGTCCTGACCTTTACACAGGTTAATGCCTAAAGTACCTGTAGGCTAAATGTTTGGGTCGTGTAATAAGACCATGTCCTATGTTTGACCTGAAGATCAAAGGATTACTCGCGCCAACAAGTCTGATCCGCAGGCATACATTGAATACAATATTGTTTAAATACTGAATGTGAGCACTTGTTGAACTACATTGTATACAACGTGTACCAAGGCTTCATGTCAAATTCTAAGATACACTGTTGCCATTGTGACTTGTTGTTTTATAAACTAGATGTAATCCACATGCATATAATTGGACTAACTAAAGGTGAACTCGGGACGAACCCTAGTCCAAAAATAATTAACTTGCAGAGGGGCTGGACATTGCGATTGAGAATTGTATAAAAGATGAGGATATGTAGACGTCCAGTACCTCTCACTTCTCACACCGAAAGGGCTGGTATTCGTTGTGATGTACTGAGGGCCAGATAGCTATCTGATACTTTGTTCCTTTGTAGACTGTACAGTTATTTGAATGAAGTTCTGAGAATCTTTATAAGCCTGTGATTGGTGTATTTCCTTTTGTGGTACTCAGCCTCGATATTTTTCTTTTGCTTTTACAGATGGTGCCCGAATAGGGACCCTCAAGATTGATGCCAGCTCGTTGAAGGTTGACACGGCTATCGGACCGGGATCGGACGGTGTAAAAGGGGGCCCCTTTCTTGGATGAGACGTGACACCTCAGCAGCGCAGCACGACCCGATTCCTGGATGGTGAGCCCGCGGTCCGAGTCGGCATCTTGACGAGGGTCCATATATCGAGGCGGGCAGATTTGCCAAAATCACCAACCACGAGGCACCTTAGATAGAAAAATTTGTATTCCAATCGGGCCTCCTTAGGATTTGATCAGATGAGTCGTGACCCAATTCTTAAGTATCCTGATAATTTGTTTTGGCGCATTACACTTGCAAGTGCAATTATTGACCAGGTAACACCAGTATTCTGATATGCCTGGGAAATTGTCTGCCTATTTCAGGGCGTTATTCCGCAGTGACAGACAATCTTTGGAATTTGACCGACCGGCACCAATGGAGGGGTCGCCGGCATGTACTATGCATTGGTAGTATAGTATTTAATGGTATTTGGCACAGACAAACTAGACATGCTTCCGAACTTCAGTGGCCAATCAATGGTAGTTTTGAAATCCCTTGTATTGAATACTTAGAATCCATATTATTGAAGAAAGAGGCTAGACCTGCAGCATTCAATGTATTACAAAATTGGAAGAAAGAAGCTATGCAGCAGCTTAAGAGTAAAGAAAAGCACACGCGCTGTCATAAAAAAAAGCATTCCTATTTGACCAGAGTAAACAGTCTGAGTGAGTTAGGAATATGGATAGGGCTTTCTCACTTGGTATCCAGAAAATGTATCCTTCTAAAGACTTTCATGTATTTGATGAACTTATCGATAAACTGCTAAACGAACGAAGGCCTGGTGCCACTGCGCCACCTCCGTATGTTCCTCTTCCTGCTGTCATTACTCCTCCCGTTGCTCCTCCTGCTCCTCCTATTGCTCCTCTTAATGTTCCTCTTCCTCCCGTTGTTCCTCCCCTTGTCACCGCTCCTCCACCAGCTCCTCTACCTTTGCCTACTGTTACGGGTCTGGTGGGCTTGCCTGCCGCGCCAGCGACAGTACCTCTGTATCCGGATTTTCGAAATGTGCCTACTCTCCCTCTTCCAAGTGGTTTTACACCGCTTGTAATATATCAGGGAGCGGGATCGAGGGTTGTAACTTGTTATACTGTATCTTCAGAGAAAAAGCGTGAGTTAACTGCGTGGGCTAAGCATTGCATGGAGAAGGGTGACCAAGCTGATATTCTTGCCACACTTTATAATTTAGACAATTTTCCTGAGAAAAACATTTTTATTGAGGGATTAGGAATTAATTTATGTGTAATGTGGAACAGACTAAGTGATACAGATCTCCCACAGGGGTTAAGGGATCTGAATGACACGTATAATCAGTATGCACCAGAAATGCAGAGGAAAGTGATACAGGTAATGGGAGAGTACCTACAGGATGAGTGCGTAAAAAGAAAGATTTGTTGTCCCGCAGAGTTATTGAGTATTTATAAGAGGGCTTTTTTGTTTGACACTTCTTCAGCTGCTTTAGTGCTCGATTTAGCTCTGTTGCTTAGTAAGGGTTCGGAGTTCCCTACTTCTCAGTTGCCAATGAGAGAGGTCCCTCCGACATTTGTCCCAAAAGA
Organism: Ambystoma mexicanum; assembly: GCF_040938575.1. Classification (NCBI taxonomy): domain Eukaryota; kingdom Metazoa; phylum Chordata; class Amphibia; order Caudata; family Ambystomatidae; genus Ambystoma; species Ambystoma mexicanum. The sequence goes on from NC_090929.1 coordinate 412,610,247, forward strand.
AGAGATTCCGGCTAATGCTGTAGCAGGTACTGCTGCTCAAGAAATTCCTGCACATTATGTGTCGCAGTTCGTTCACGTCCCTTTTTCGAGACAGGAAGTGAACACCATTAAACAGTCTATTCCCGATATTAGAAAGAATCCGACAGGGACAAAGAAATAGAGTCTGATTTACAATCCTCAGTATTCACCTTACGTGATATTGATCTGTTGTTTCCCATACTCCTGCCCATTGATTTGTGCAAACAGATTAGGACTATAAATGATGTACCAGGGTTAGGAGATTCATGGGATACTATGACTAGACTCGATAGAGAAAGACCAGCTGGTGAGAGACCACCACAGGTAATACTAACCTTACCTGATAGAATAGTTACAAAATTGAAGACTATAATTCCTGAAAGAAGGATATTTTGAGACAAGTTTACGGCCTGTTTCCAAGGGAAATCTGAGGGTGCTACCGAGTTTTCCAACCAGTTTGAACAAGTATTTTCAGATTACAGTGGGCAAGACTTAAGCACAGAGTCTGGGAAAAGGTTATTCGTGGACAAATTTGTGCGTGAATTGCTGCCTGACATCCAGTCACAGATCATGTCCTCCGAGAGCGCTTGGCAAGCGAAGTCTCAGTCAGAAGTATTGCACATGGCTCAATATTATGAGAATCATGTCAATAACGACAAGGAAAGAGTTGAAAAGAGAAAAGGTGACTTAAAGACAAAAGTACTATTGCAGCAAATTGTTAGAGGCCATAGAGGGGGTAATTCGCAATTCAGAGGTCAGTACGTTCCACAACGAAATGCGCCCTTGGGTCCTGTAAACATTAATCAGTGTGCTTATTGCAGACAAGAGGGTCATTGGCATGCACAATGCCCGATCCTCCAGCAGAGGTCAAATAACACATTTGGAAATATGGGTAGACAATCCAGAGGCTGCCAAGGGTGGGGGGTCCTGGTAGAGGTCAGTTTTCACAAGGTTCACAGCAACCTTTTTCGCAGGATAATCGGGCATCGAGTGTGGATAATAGAAACATTTTTGACCATCGTTCTGCTGCTTACCTCTCTGAAGAACTTCCTTTCAACGACATTCTGTTTCGCTAGGATTGCCCGAAACAGGGTTAAGAACTAACGCATATTCCTGTTAATCAGAAAGGTCCCTATGTTGAAATTTTAGTGGGTAATAGGAAACATCTATTTTTGATAGATATAGGGACACAGAAGTGTTTCATTGACCATTCGCGGGTTCCAAACATTCCACTGTCAGGGCAAAGCAATGTTTCTGTAGGGTTTTCTGGCACACCAGTCGCCTGTCCGGTTTCTTCGTCAGTACCTATTTCCTTGGGTCCATTTACGGACCACAGGCCATTCCTTTTGACCACGAATTGTGGAGAGAATTTGTTGGGGTGGAATCTGTTGAAGGAATTAAATGCGGTAATTCATTGTTTTTCTGACGGAGTGCGTTTGACGATTTCACCACAGCAACTTTCTGTCTCTCAATTCTTGACCAGACCATTGCTGCCGGAATTTAGAGATGTTCCGGAGTGTTTGTGGGCGATTGACGACAATGATGTTGTGGATCGAGGGGTGATTGAGGAAATTGCAAATAGTTTGTGCAATAGTCCGATTTTGCCCGTGTACAAAAAAGGCGATAATGCAATTCCCTTCCGTTTTATTATTGATCTACATGCCATTAATAAGATTGTTGCTGCACAATTTCCTATTGTGCCTGATGTGACAACAATATTGACTATAATCCCAGCTTCAGCTACTTACTTTAGTGTTGTGGATCTAAAGAACGCCTTCTTTAGTATCCCTATACATTAGGACAGTAGGTACTTGTTCGCCTTCACCTTAGGCGGACGCTTGTTTACTTTTTATTTTTTTATTTTAATGATTTTTTATTGTTCTAAATATTGAGTATAATACATGTGTTAACAAGTTGCAGACTTTAAGAGAAACAGGTAACCTTGAATGATTAACATATTGAAAGATCTTGACCATTTTGTGATTTCTTATGACAAATTCATTAGTTAAATTCGCTCATGTGCAATTTAAACTAGAGTAGACATGAAATTGTGAAGCCTACCAATAATGTCTGAGTAGTTGTGAGTCCAGTCTGCAAAGAGTAACTAATATGGAGAGATGTATAGGAAAAAGGGGAGACGTACAGGGAGACAAACAGGAGACATACAGGAAACATATGGGAACAGGATGAGGGTGGAGAGGATGGGTATAATACATTATATCATGAAACTGATTTGTTCATTTCTATAGTAGTATTGACCGGGCATATCAATATGAGAATAGTCGTCAAGTTAATGAAGAAGAAATAAGGATATAGGTTGATGTGCCATGAGCAGTTGCGTTGAAACAGTTAAGATAACAAGTGAAATAGTGCCATTTAGCATTGTATTTAGGAATTGTGTTTTCATTGTTAGCCATATACATTTCTCATTTATGAGTGAGACAAATCACATTCCACCAGACTTTAGTAGAAAGCAAACGCGAGTCTTTCCAGTTAGCTGTGATACATTTTAAGGCTATACAAATAAAAAGGTCATATAGTCTGGCTGAATCGGGTGGAATGTATGTTGTGGTGGCCAAGCTTCCTAAAAATATATTTAGAGAGGAGAATGGTACATCTACACAGAAGATACATTTGAGAAACTTACAGATTTCATGCCAAAATTCAACAATATATGAACATTCAAAGAATATATGCATATACGTGGCGGGAGATAAGCCACAAGACCAGCATTTTGCATCATAATTCGGGTTAGCCTTAGCCAATTTGGCCGGAGTAATGAAAGCTCTATGAATGAAGAAGTAATAGTTTTGTGTAATATTTGCTGACACCGATAATTGTTTGATTTTGGAAAACAGGCGGAGACAAATATGATCTTCAAATATGTAACCTAAGTCAAATTCCCATTTCCGACGAATTGGGCAAACATTAAATGTTGAGGTGAGCAAATTATATATTTTTGAGGCTTTAACTTCACTCATCATGGTTAGGTGCAGTAATCTGAGGGCGTCTGGAGTAAGAATCTCGTGAGAAAAATGGCCAAGTGCATCAAGACAAGAGTTGATTAATTTATTGTAAAATTGAAAATCTGTCTTGGGTATGTTAAATATGGTAGAGACTTGCTGGAAGGAAAGAATAGAAGGACCATCTATAATGTTTTGGATGAATCTGATTCCTTTTTTAATCCATGCTTTGAAATTGAGGATCTTATTATTTATTACTATATTCTTATTGTGCCATAGTAACGGGGAAAGATGCTTATTGGGGGTTTTAGCATGTGGAAAGAGAAAGGTTTGTAGGGCTAGAACGGATGCTTTGATAGGTTCCAAAATGTGTTTTGAGGTATGTTTGAATATGTATATATAATCAGTAATATTATGTGGTTGAACTGTGTATTTTTCGAATGTACACCAAGTCAGGGTGTCAGCGAATTCGGGGTCCATGAACCATTGGCGGGACTGTTTTATAAGAAACGCAGAGTGGTATAACTTAAAGTCAGGGAATCTGACGCCTCCCATTTCATAGGGTGCTTTAAGTTTAGTTAGAGCAATTCTTTTACTTCTTCCTATTCCATAAAGAAAATGTAGTAATATAGAATAAATGGATTTGAAAAAGGAAAGGGATAATGGAACTGAGAGAAGCTGCAGATAATGTAAAACTATGGGAGTTAACATCATTTTAATTGTATCTAGACGCCCTGACCAGGAAAGATAAAGTGGGGACCATTTGGATGTAAGATCCTTGAGAGTATCCATTAACGATATAGTGTTGAGCTTGATAGTTTCTTGAATAGTAGGGGAAAAGCGAAGTCCTAAATATTTAATGGAGCCACTGCACCATTTGAGGCCGAAAATATCAATGTCGTGTTTAAGAAAGTAGGGATTTTAGGGCATAATTTCTGATTTTTGTCTATTTAATTTGTATCCTGAAACATGACCGAACTGCAATAGTGCATCCAAGAGGTTAGGAATATGAAGTTTGGGGTTTTTGATTAAGATAAGAATGTCGTCCGCATATGCGGCTATTTTAGTGATTGAGGAATCTACTTGAATTCCCGGGATGTTCTTATTTGATCTTATTAATTCTAGTAGTGGTTCAAGACAGAGGATATATAGTAATGGTGAGAAAGGGCATCCCTGCCTCTTTCCTCTAAGTAAGGGAAAAAAGAGGATGTTTGACCATTTATGTAGATAGCGGATTTGGGGGCAGAATAAAGGAGTTTAACAAGTGAAATAAATTCTTCACCACAGCCATGCCAGCGTAAGGTTTGAAACATAAAATTCCAATCTACACGATCAAAAACTTTCTCTGCATCCAATGCGATGGCAGCGTAGCCTTGAGTATCTTTTTTATCTTTGGCTGTTAGACTAATGGCATTAAGTAGGAGTCTGGCATTAGAGGATATGTTACATCCTTTTACATACCCTGTTTGATATGCTTTGACCAGCTTTGGGAGTGAGGATTCAATTCTGTTGGCTAGTATTTTGGCAGAAATGTTGCTTTCTATATTAATAAGGGAAATGGGTCGATAATTACTGGGGAGGGGAGGGTCTTTATAAGGTTTAGGGAATATTATAAGTAAAGCTTCTGAGAAGGAACCCGAGGAACTTTTTTGTGATATGAAATATGAAATAAGTGTTTTCATTTTTTGGGTTAATACTTGGGATAGTTTACTATAGAATTCAGTGGATAATCCATCGGGCCCGGGTGCTTTGCCTTTACCGAGGCTGTGAATAACTTCAGTAATCCCAGGGGGGGTAATCTCATTTTCAAGGTGAGATAGGTCTACTCTGGGATATGTGGTGCGACTAATATTGTTCAGAAGGGAATCAATATTATCTTTGGGAATAGCGCTTTCTGGAGTATAAAGATCAGTATAAAATTCCCTAAAGCATTCAAGTATTTTATCAGATTGGTGATGAGTTATACCTTGAGAGTCTTTAATGTGGGAGATTTGAGCTTTTTCTTTTTTGGTTTTTAAATAGGAAGCCAGCATTTTGCCCGCTTTATTTGACGTTTGATATATCTTAGTTTTATATTTAAGTATGGTACCAGCAGCAAGCTCTGTAATTTCTTTATTGATTTCAAAGCGTATTTTAATAACTTGTCGTAGGTTTGTTGAGTTAGTGTCAGCATAGTAATGTTGCACTGCAAGGGTGAGTTTAGAATAAAGGTCATCTAGGTGTTTTTTACTAAGTTTTTTGTTCATACCTAAGAGGGCCATTATGTGGCATCTTATGGTTGCTTTGAAAGCATCCCAATTATTAACAATAGAGGTATCACAGTCTTGGTTGTTATTGAAATATTGTTGAATGAAAGCTTTTATGGATTGAATACACTGTGAATCATTTAAAAGGAAATTATTTAGTTTCCACCTGGAGGCACCTTTATTCATTTCTGTAAGGCAAAAGGATGTACTAACCGGTGCGTGGTCTGAAATAATAATATTGGATATTTTAGAATCTATAATGGATCCAGATATGGTCTTAGTAGCAAAAATATAATCAAGACGTGATAATGTGTTGTGAGGGGGGGAATGAAAGGTATAGTCCGGTTGAGTGGGATGAGATAGCCTCCATAAATCGATTAGTCCTGTTTCCGCTAGGCATTTAATAAAGGATTTGTGAGTTTTATTAGGTTTAAACATGCAGCTGGATTTTCGGTCTAGAAAAGGGTCAAGGACCTGATTGACATCATCACACATTAGCAGATTGGCAAAATTATTTTTAAGTATCATTTGCTTAATCATATTCCAAAAGGGGGGTCTGGTAATGTGGGTCCGTAGATGCTTAGAATTGATACTTGTGTGGAGTCAATTAGGAGTTTTACCCAAACCCATCTACCATTGATGTCAGCATCTTGGGCAAGAATTTTGAAGGGCTGTTTTTTACTGATTAATATGGCAACACCATTCTTCTTGGATATAGCCGGACTGGAGATAACCTCCTTAACCCAGAGAGATTTTGATTTCATTGTTTCTTTGTGGGATAAGTGGGTTTCTTGTAAGCAAGCAACCGTTGGTTTAAATTTGTTCAAGTGAGATAAGACTTTGCATCTTTTGATAGGATTCTTACATCCGTTGATGTTCCATGTTATGCATTTTAAAATCATTTAGACAGAAATGTAATGATATACATGCAACTTATAACTGTAGAATGATAAAGGTAACATACTCTTTTTCATGTGATTCAGATCATATATACCCAAATAGTTATACAGGAGGATAGAACATTGGGGATAAGGGGTGGGGGCAAGGTGTCTGATCAAACATTGAGAGGACACAGACAATGTCACATGGGTAATTTTAGAGATCAAACATGACATGGGAGCAGGATTAGGGAGGAGAGATATATTGGGGATAGGTAACACCAACTGGGTCGCCAAAAGAAAAAGAGCGACCATCAGTGGAAGAGGGACCCCAAAGGAGCACCCGCCTCACTTAATTAATATACTTGGATAAACATTGCATCAGGTAAATAATAACACGAAAATAAAGTTATAAATGCTAGATTTCAAGTAGTAGGTGATGTTGAGGCCATTGCAGGAGAGGAGGTGTCCATGCCGTCATTTTTAATGGATTGTATGAAGAGTCTCAGGTCAGCTGGATCATCGAATTCTGCAGTGCGACCCTCATGTGTTACTTTAAAGGAACAACGGTGGAATAAGCCATAGCGAATATTAAGTTGTTTAAGAGCAGGCCGGAAAGCCAAAAAAACGTTTCTTCTTTGTGCCGTGCTTCTAGCCACATCCTGTGAAATATAGAGGTTGCTACCATGCCAAATGAGTGATTTGCATTCTTTTGCTTTGGAAATAATAAGTTGTAGTTGAGAGTATTCCAGAAGGTAAAATATAAGTGTCCTTGGCATCGGACGAGATGTGGAAGAGGCTGAGGGTTGACCAATTCTATAGGCCCGTTGTATGTTAAATGTGGTTTCCAAGGGCAAATGTAGTATGGCCGGTAAGAATTTTTGTGGGAAAACTATGGGGTCAGTACCCTCAGCCCCTTCTGGTAGGCCTGAGATGCGTAGGTTATTGCGCCTGCTGCGATTTTCCAAATCTTCATTATGCTTTTGGAGTTCTTTAATAGATGTTTCTAATTGTGCAACCCTAGGGGATATGTCTTCAAGATCACCAACTCTTCTTTCCACCTCATCCACTCTGTTGGTGACTCCCAACCACCATTCATCTAATTGTTGTAGTTTAGCGTTAGTGGTTTCTATAAAGGGTTTGAGTGCTCTAATTTCCGCAAGAATGGCTTCTATAGCTGGATCTGATATACCTAATGGAGGTGGTGAATCACTTTTGGGTCTTTTCAGATTTGTTGAAGAGGCGGTAGTATCCTTAGACGAGGAACCATTCTTTTGGTTAGCTTTGCTGGTTGCCATATCTGCACAATTGCTTACAGATGTTTGCAGTGGAGGCGTGTAATTCTTTGTAGATATTATTTATGATTTCTCATAGTATATAATTATTACATCCATATTATTCTTAATGTTTTACTCTTAAGTAAAGAGACCAAAAAATGGAAAAACCAAGAATAATAAGGCATATACTACAGAGAATTTAGGAATTCCTGTGGGAAATTAAGCAATCCAGGAGTGGACCAACCGCTGTTTTACAGAGCTGTTTACAATGAAGGGAGGAGCAAGCCTTTATAGCTGTGGAGGTGTACAGGTTGGGTGATTATTGACCAACCTGTATGTTAGGATGTGGCAGTTGATATAATATTTAAAGGAGAGGGGTGTTGATGCTGGAGGCAATTGACATAAAGAGCTTAATGCTTTAATTTTATACATATGTCTGTATTAGTTTTCTTCACTTCCCTTTTTATAATCTACCTCTCTGCTCTTATAATTGACAAGCTATTTCCCAATCCTTTAGCAGCAGTTCCTTTCCTCCCCTCTCTCAGCTTATATATATTATCAGTAAGACTTATTTTCTTTTTTTTCCCTTTCTTCAATGCATTTCCATGTATAATGTTCAACAGATAGATCTGTATTAGCTTCTTACTTTATTATTATTTTTTTCTTTTCCTCTTCTTCCCCAGCAGGTGGCGCTCTTATATGGATGTGCCTGTGATGTAGGCCAGAGCCGGCGCGTCGCTTGAAGAGTGACGCCACACCTCTCCACATGAGGGGCAGCTCGCGTAACAACGTGCACCCGAAGCAGCTCCTGGGAGAGCAGTCCGCAGCCAAAGACGCCGTTCTGCATGTCGGAGCCATTCAGGAACTGTACCGATCCTTCCTGGGCTGGCTGCAACACGCATAACAGCGGATTTAAGGTAAGTAAAAGCAAAATAACAAACCTAATGCAATTTATATATTTATCAGAGGCGGAGCCGATCCTCTAGGCGGCCATCTTGCCTCGGCGCCAAGCCACGCCCACGCTTGTTTGCTTTTACCCATGCACCACAAGGTTACACGGAAAGTCCTAGCATCTATAGTAGGGCTTTGAAAGAGCAGCTCAATACCCTTGAGTTGCCCTCTACTTGTACACTGCTTCAATATGTTAACAACCTGCTTTTAGCTGCTGCCTCAGAGAGTGCTTGTAAGGAGGACACTGTGTTGTTGCTTATTCATCTAGCTCAACATGGACACAAAGCTTCGCTTAAAAAATTTCAATATTGCCGACAGGAGGTCGCCTATTTAGGCTATCTCCTGTCAAAGGAGGGAACAAGGTTGACGTCTGAACGGATACAAATTATTTCTAGCATGTCTGTCCCAAATACACAGACGGAAGTTAGAGCCTTGATAGGTATGGCTTCTTACTGTAGGTAGTGGATCCTGAATTTCTCCTTAGAGATTAAACCAATGTTGGCTTTGACGAAGAAGGGCATTTCTTCACCATTGCAGTGGAACTTGGAACACCACCGAGCATTTGATCTGCTCAAAACTGCATTGTGCTCTGCACCAGTTTTGGGCACACCAAACTATGAAAAGGCCTTTGTGTTGTATGTGCATGAATGTGATGGATGTGCTTTGGCTGTATTAACGCAGGAACATGGAGGGAAGAATAGGCCGTGCGGCTACTTTTCTTCCGCCCTTGATCCTGTAGCATGCACTTTGCCAAGAGGTTTGAGAGCTGTCACTGCTGCTGCTGCGTCCATTAAACAGAGCGAGGGAATGGTCCTAGGCCATGCTCTAACCCTGATGGTATCTCACTCTGTCGATATTTTATTAAACAGAACACAAACGCAACACCTCACCTCCACACGATTAACGAGATACGAATTGATCTTGTTTACACCGCACATCCAAATTAAGAGGTGTTGTGTCCTTAATCCGGCTGAACTTCTACCTTTCCCGCAAGGTACTGCTTGCAGTGACGAAGAGTCACATGACTGCCTTTACACCACAGAACAAGAGACTAAACGCAGAATTGATGTAAAGGACACTCCTTTGAATAATCCGCTACGGGAGCTGTTTTGTGACAGCTCCTGTTTCAAACTACCGGATGGTACATCCACAGCTGCTTATGCAATCACCACATTGAGTGCGGTCGTGGAGACCAAAAGAATCATGCATAACTCTGTGCAGGCCGCAGAGATTATAGCATTGACCCAAGATTGTGAACTTTCCGAAGGGCTTACAGTAAATATATATACTGACAGTCAGTATGCCTTTGGGGTGGTTCACAACTTCGGCAGACTTTGGGCAGAAAGAGGTTTCTTGACTTCACATGGCACTAAAATCCAACATGGCTCCTTAATAGTACGGTTACTCTCAGCGCTTGCACTCCCTACTCAGCTAGCTGTCATGAAATGCGCAGCGCATCAGAAGGTCATAGACAATGTAGGAAAAGGTAATGCTTTCGCTGACCAGCTAGCCAAACAGACTGCCACTGATCCCTCGTCAGAAATGTATACTTCAATGGAAGCCACAAATGCTTGTACTTTGGACGAGGGTATTGATTCCGTAAAGAATATTCAAGCCGATGCCACGTTAGAAGAATCTAAGAAATGGGCTGAGGGCTTGGGAAAACTGGATGATGATGGGTGCTGGGTGGACAAAGTTGAAGGGAAATGGCTATTTCCTGATGCATATGTTATGATGATGGTTTTTATGGCTCATGGTCCCACCCATATTTGTGCTCGTAAAGTCCCTAAAATGTTGCAAAATGTGTGGGTAAATGATAAAATCCCTAAAGTAGCTGAACGATTCATTCAGGGATGTATGATTTGTTTGCAGCACAATGTGGGAAAGGGCACATCAACTCCTAGGGGTAGATTTGGTCCACCTTCTGTCCCGTTTGAGGTGATTCATTTTGATTTCATCAAAATGGAGCGTTGCAATAATTTTAAGTACGTATTAGTTGTCATCTGTGCCTTTAGAAAATGGGTTGAAGCTTTTCCCATCAAAGATGCCACAGCCATGACCACGGCAAAGACCATGCTAAAGGAATATTTTCCAAGATTTGGTTTGCCAAGAGTCATCTGGTCGGACAATGGTCCACATTTTATCACTGCTGTAATTCTGCAGATATGCGCGGGATTACAGATCGATAAACGATTCCATTCAGCCAGACACCCACAGAGTGCTGGATTAGTAGAAAGACACAACGGCATCATCAAAAACAAGCTCGCTAAGACGTGTGCCGGCACCAAACTAAAATGGCCGGACGCCTTACCGATCGTATTATTGTCCATGAGGACGACCCCTCAAACTAAGACTGGGCTCTCTCCCTTTGAGGTGGTCATGGGTAGGCCAGCTAACATTTGGAATGTCCCCAGGTCCCGTTCATTGCGCAAGGTCGATAATGTACTTCTTTCTGACTATTGTGGCAGTTAACAAAAAATCTGTATTTGATTTATCATCAGGTGCGAGAGGCTTTACCTGTGAAATATGAGGGCCCCGGCCACAGCATTCGGCCGGGTGACTGGGTCCTTACGAAAGCATTCGAGCAATGCTCTTGCCTCGCACCTCGTTGGCGGGGCCCGCATCAGGTCCTCCTGATCACAGAGACGGTGGTGCGGGTAGCAGGAAAGAAGAATTGGATCCACGCGTCACACATCAAGAGGATTCCACAACCTGTGCCACACGCTACAGAAGATACAGAACCCCTCACCAGTACTGCAACCAACGATAATGAAGCAGTAAACAGCATCAAGAGTGCATCAGGGACTCTCCCTGAGCCCGTGAGGCCTGGGGAAACAGCCATTTTGCCTCCAGACTCTCCAACAGTTTCGTCTTTTGAATTTGTTCCGGATCTTGCATCAGAAGGTATGATCTGCATCCGAGGAAATAGACTTACTGCATGGTTCAGCTGTGCCTTCGAAGAAAAGTCATCAAGGGCTTGCCTTTTTGGCTGTCATAAATCACCAATGTATCAATTGAAAAGGATACCGTAACCAAAAAAGGATACAATTGGTAGGGCTCTTCCGGATCCTTTTTCACACAACTTGATTGTAGTTATGTCAAATTAGACCTTCCAAATGATACAACTCTCTAACTGATGAAACAGGCAGAGAGATGGATCACTGAAAAGGGCGTGGGTATTGTATCAGAAGTCAGAATGTATCAGAAGTCAGCCTAGGATAGATAAAGTATCATAAGAAACTGTCCCAAACTCAACTCACTATGATAGCACAGTATTAGCATAATTTCAAAACACTGACCTTATGGCAAAAACTGAAGTATTCAACAAAAGTCTCTTGAAGAAAACCAGGAGTTGAACCAACGACAAAGGAGGGGAAGATTAGTAAGGGAGACTTATCCCGAACGGCACAAGGCTCACGCTAGATACCGGGTTGGTGCACCACAGGATAGCGTCCAAAGTACTGTGCACAATCACCTTCCAATAGTTCATGAAATACTTCCTTCCCCACAAAGAACAAAAATAGAAGTTCACCTGTTAACTAGCACAGGTACCAAAGGTTCAAAGAAGTTCAGAAAACCATGTGCAGGATTGCACGCGACAGCGTTCACGCAGCCAGGACAGCCGCGCTTGGAGACAGCGTCCGCGTATGGAGATTTGGCATGCGAACAGAATACACGCAGCCCAGGACAGCCGCGCTTAAAGACAGCGTCCGCGTGGAGATTTGGCATGCGAACAGGATACACGCAGCCCAGGACAACCACACTTGAAGACAGCGTCCGTGTGTGGCGATTTGGCACGCAAACAGGATACCCGCAGCCCAGGACAGCTGCGCTTGCAGACAGCATCTACGTGGAGATTTTGGCACGCGAACAGGGTACATGCAGCCCAGGACAGCCGCGCTTGCAGACAGCGTCCACGTGGAGATTTTGGCACGCGAACAGGATACACGCAGCCCAGGACAGCCGCGCTTGCAGAAAGCGTCCGTGTGGAGAGTTGGCACGTGAACAGGATACACGCAGCCCATGACAGCCGCGCTTGCAGAAAGCGTCCGCGTGGAGAGTTGGCACGTGAACAGGATACACGCAGCCCAGGACAGCCGCGCTTGCAGACAGCGTCCACGTGGAGAGTTGGCACGCAAACAGGATACACGCAGCCCAGGACAGCCGCGCTTGGAGACAGCGTCCACGTGGCGATTTGGCACGCAAACAGGATACATGGCTCCAGAAATTAGCGTGTGGCGGAAAACACACTACAAAAGGCCAAAGAAGTTGCTGAAGGGAATGCGAGGACGCAGGTCCAGAGTTCAGCTACAAAACGCCAAAAAATGAATTAATCAGAAGCAGCGATCGACGTTTCCACGCTGCTTATGTACGTACTGCCGTGACACACGTGACGGAACTAAGTCACGTGAATTTAACGACGTGAAAAATGCAGACGTCGTTTTCCTGGCAATGCATCGAACAACCTCCATTTCGAATAGAACGGTCTAGCGGTTCTATGGGCGTAACTCATTCTGTATGGAGAGGTTGTTCCCGGTCCAGAGATATGTCCAGCAGGCATGACATTGGCCCGATCATCTGTGTAGAAGGGGATTCTGTTGGCTAGGGTTTGTGAAAGGACTAAGAAGACGCTTGGCCTGGAGGTCGCCAGCAAAAAAACATTTGAAGAACAATGCCTGCAACCGCTCCCGCTCGTACGGAAAAGATAAGAGAATGTGTGACCAGCTATGGAAATGAACATTGAAATGCGTGGGCCCCGAAAACGTATTGTTGCTTAGTGATAATGTTGATTGGTTTTACAATAGTCATTGCCTTAGGATTTTGGTATCTGGAAGAAATACATCCGCTCGAAAATGTGTTACCCACTGAAAATGTACCCACTGTTCCTACTCCTTTTGTACATCTGCATACTTTATCTCTGAGAGATTCTCAGCACAGACAGAGTTATCACAACAACACTCTATTACTCATCATGAACGCTACACATACCATTCTTAATAGGTCTAACTGTTGGGTTTGTTCGCATTTACCGCAACACGGGCATAAGGGGCTGGGTTGGTATATTCATACCTTTGACAACTGCTTGCTATGCTTCTCTTAGAGCACTATTCTTTGGCCAATGGAACGATAGCATCTCAGGAAACTTTGATTGGACGAACTTGAACGATTTTGAAAGACGTGTTCTGATGCCCCTGGGCTGCTCACTTTTTGCGAATAGGAGCAAGCCAAATGTTTCTTCTTATTTATTTATTTTTATTTATTTATTTATTTATATAGCGCCGACCGCCCTCAGGCATCGGGACGCTTACAAGTAGACATGTACATAGCTCAAGGTAGAGCCTGAAGAAGCAACAGGACAAATACATAAAAACTACAGGGTGGCTGTAAGGCTTCTATTAGGCCTTCTGACAGACTGTCCCGTCCTTTCCAATCTTTAATTTCTTTTAAGATGGCTACTATAGGCAATAGGGATGCCACGCCACCTTCTTATGCTGTTAACCACAGCCCCGATTCAGTTTCTTTCTGCATACAAAGGAATGGTACACAGTCAATGGGTGATTTTAAAGGTTGCGCCAACGTTGCAAATTTGATTAGTGAGAACAGACCTTTGTATGTAGGCGAACCTGTCTACTTTGTTTGCGGTAATGTAGCATTTCCATGGTTACCCAGGGATTGGCAGGGAACTTATTATTTAGGGATTCTGTTACCCGGGGTATTCATTGCTAGCACTATAGAAATTTCAAAGGTTCGTCCACGGCGGGACGAGAATGGCGATACTTCATCACAAGTTCTGGGCGATGTAGCTACATCCTTTGTGCCATTTTGGGGGCAAATACTGAACTCAGAAGACATCAGGAGACTAGCAAGAGTACTGGAGAGGACCATCAACCGGATCACTGACATACTATATAATATGACGTTAGAACAGAAAGCAATAGGTTAGTGGCACTTCAGAACCGGATGGCATTAGATGTCATCCTGGCTGAACGTGGTGGGGTATGTAAATTAGTGGGGTCCAATTGCTGCGTTTTCATGCCAGATTTGTCCCCAACGATTTTCAGAGCAATCCAAAATCTGCATGTCCTTAGTTCAGAAGTGGATGTTCCCGGGGGAAACTTGGAACTTAGCGCTTGGTTCTGGGACCTCCTACGATCTTGGGGATGGAAGTTACTTTCGGTCTTGATGATTATTTTAGGTATTCTGTTGTTTCTTTGCTGCTGTATACAATGTCTTCCTGGTATATGTTCGATGTTAGGAGGATGTTGTGCACAAGCGATGAGTGCATTAGGGCACAAAGTATATGCCCCAGAGAAGATCTCCAATGAATTTGTGCTGAAAGAAATCTTAGTATCCGACCTCATGGCAATTGATATTTCCGATAGTGATTCAGGATGTATGGACATTGAGACGTGGAGTTACTCGTTAAGTTACTAGAAGTAGTTTAGCGCTTGGCTTAGGCCAAAAGGAGGGTTTGTTAAACGGGATATCATATTATGCCTCCTTTATTGTATATATTGGAAGCTCAGTCGCTCTGCAAAGAAATCCGTGTTGCAAGGTTCCGACCTTAGATCGTCCTAGCTGCCATTTTGGGAACATCCGCCATTTTGATTTCCACCTCAAAGTCACTCTGTATTCTAAAATGGTGGACAGTGTTCTCCTGCTCGTAACCTTAGCTGTCCTGACCTTTAAACAGGTTAATGCCAAAACTGCCTGTAGGCTAAATGTTTGGGTTGTGTAATAAGACCATGTCCTATGTTTGACCTGAAGATCAAAGGATTACTTGCGCCAACAAGTCTGATCCGCGGGCATACATTGAATACAATATTGTTTAAATACTGAATGTGAGCACTTGTTGAACTACATTGTATACAACGTGTACCAAGGCTTAATGTCAAATTCTAAGATACACTGTTGCCATTGTGACTTGTTGTTTTATAAACTAGATGTAATCCACATGCATATAGTTGGACTAACTAGAGGCGAACTCGGCACAAATAATTAACTTGCAGAGGGGCTGAACATTGCGATTGAGAATTGTATAAAAGATGAGGATATGTAGACGTCCAGTACCTCTCACTTCTCACACCGAAAGGGCTGGTATTCGTTGTGATGTACTGAGGGCCAGATAGCTATCTGATACTTTGTTCCTTTGTAGACTGTACAGTTACTTGAATAAAGATCTGAGAATCTTTATAATCCTGTGATTGGTGTATTTCCTTTTGTGGTACTCAGACTCGATATTTCTCTTTTGCTTTTACAATGAGAGGTATATATTCAACATTTAGGATGACCATTAGAAGAAGATGGATGACTGCTTATGTCAATCAACCCAGTTACCTTAAAATACAAGCCTAGGACATTAAAGTGAAAAGATGATGAAGAAGTTGTTTTCCCCTTTCAAAATAGAGAAGTACACTGATCTAGGACCAAGGATGCTATTTTGAGAGATGAAGGCAAACTATGAAGGGAGTCCAATGAGCAGACCATGTGCGAAGGAAATATTTCTCAAGATTAGAAGAAACAAGAACATTTACGGATGCCAAGTATTAGACAATTAAAAGTGTGCAAAGTTTATATGGGATAGAGTGAGGGTAAAGAATGGAGGTGGGTATCTGTACTCCTGCCCTCTATATAGCAGAGGAGAGGCACAGTGGACCCCAGCCAAGATTCTCTATTTGGTCAAATGTGGCGAGCAATCAAGGCCTAGCTCTCAGGAGGTGATGTGGGCTGGTTCTTAAATACAATGTAGTCCCCAAGCACCCACAAAGGAATGTCCACACACTATGTTAGTGATAACAAAGTTCTTTATATAAATAAGGCCAAATTATAAACACAATCACAATAACACCCTTTGTGCTCCAGTTAATCTAAAATAGTAAATATACAGTCTCAATGTGGTGCCACAATTACTTCTTAGATTCCATTAAAATGCATCAACTGTACCCACTTCAAATGTCATACAAATCAGTTAATAATGTGAACCAGCAATAGACATAGGAGGAAAGCAGGTTGATTAAAACAATAGGCAGAATACTGGGCCCCTACCACTAGGCACAGTTCTGTATGAGGATCCCTCCACCTGGGCAACCTGTAAATAAAGATATAATACAAGCCCAGTACATCTATTTTTTCTCTATGAGTCTTATTTCCTTCTATACGTTTCTACCACCCCAATGTACCTGGAATAGTAGATTTCTTCGATGAGGAGTCAATTGATCCTTCTTGAGTGGCCCCCTTTAAGGCAGGAGCCACGGATAGTCGATAGTCGTCGAAGAAGGTGAACTTGGCGTTGAGAGTCCTCGATGAAAAGTCCGATGGCATCAAGGCAGTGGCTTCGGTCCAGGCGGTGCTCGTCAACGATCTGTCAGTGATGTCCTGCGAGGATGAGGCGTGCAGTGCACCTCGACGACGATGGTTCATTGCCGCAAAACGTTACTGAAGAACTTTGGCCCAGCAAGGGCATCGGGTCGTCCGAGTCTTTGTGGTCTTCGGGTGGCGGGAAACACACTGGCGGATTCTCCTCGGTGCATCAGCGGCCTCGACTTTCTCCAGCGGGACAATGCGGTCGACGGTGCGGACAAGGGAATCCTTGTATTCAAGTGTTATTAGGCAAAGGTGGAGAGTTGCGGCTCTGGTTGTCG
Source organism: Ambystoma mexicanum (assembly GCF_040938575.1). NCBI lineage: Eukaryota > Metazoa > Chordata > Amphibia > Caudata > Ambystomatidae > Ambystoma > Ambystoma mexicanum. The sequence continues at coordinate 412,627,222 of NC_090929.1, forward strand.
GCAGCACAGCGTCAAGCGATCCCTGCTACTGGCAACACAGCTTCGACGGGCCTCCGCGGTTATAGCAAACCTGCGAACCTCGGTTGACAACAATGGATGGCTGTCCGGTGCTTTTCTTTGTTATCCTCGCCGGTCCCCCGTCTCCGTTCGGCAGTGTTTCGAAGGCTGGCTTCCAGGGCACTTCGGCGAAGGTTTAGCAGTCTGCACGATGTTCCCTCGTAGCTCGGGGAGAGGTCTATTTAGCAGGTCCTCTCTCGGATCAGTCCTCGACAAGCTCGACAGCCTTCAGATCGGGTCCAAGCAAATGCAACAGTAAGTCTTCTTCTTCCAGCTGGGCTTCCAGGGTAAGCAGTTTCAAGGTTCCACTTAAGCTTCTGAACAATTCTAGCAGTGGGAGGTCCCCAGATATACTGTTCTGTCTCTCATTCATTCTGCTGGGTCACACTCAGGCAACCAATCACTCAGAAGGGCATTCAGGCAAGCAGGCAGCCAATCAGGCTCACAGTGCATTCAGGCCTTTCTCCTCCCTCTCAGACACTCACAACAAGGAATGTGTATTGGAACAAGTACCCAGTCATTCAACACTACACACTGCGTTCATACCATTATCGGGCAGGGCTGTCACAGTCATTGTGTCACATACCAGAAACCAGACATCCACAACATGAAGTGTGTATTGGTCACACACTCCATTCACCCAGGTCGCACCCCAATGGTGTACCCACAACATACAGTCATTGGGAAGGCTCCAGCCAGTCTCATACCTTGTATGGAACTTCCACCCAACAGCCAGTCAGGGGGAAGGGACAGAGGCAGGGCTTCCCAGGTCTTTAGGAACATTAGGTAACAGGCAATAGAAAGCAAGAGGCCACATGGGCCATCTTGTCTCCTATCAGGAATCAACTGATCCCAGTGGCAGGGTCTGGGTATCTCAAAATGTAGGATACTCAGAGCACCTGTCAGATTCAGCATGGAGCTGCCACCAGCCCTTACCCTGCCCTGTGGGCCACACACAGGTGCCCAAAAACATACACTAGGGATACAGGTTTGTACCCCCACCCATGGGTGACATAAGGTTATCCCAAGGGTCTCTTCACCAAACCTAAAAGAGGAAGAGCTGCACTGCCAGGAGTCCCACATGGACATATGAAAAAGGACTACAGGACAAGGACAGGGAGGCCCTGTCCCTCCAATGCATTTCCAGCATCACAGTGAGCAAGTCTCTAAAGGCCAAGAGGAGCAACAGCACCCAGTATAACTGAATCAAATACTGTTGAATACACTGTTGAAATAGACAAATACGTGGTCTTGTAAGACATGATGAAGAGCTCTCAAACAAGGGCTATTCAATAGTCTTGAAGCTAAGATAATGGTGTGGCTATTCTCCCTTGAATGTCCCTCAATAGGTTTTTGTAATATGCCATTTAGGATGACATCTTACATGATGCATCTAGCATTATATAAACTAAGTAAAATCAAAAATACATTGTGATCCTGCATGAATCAAGTTGATGAATGATGATCCACCCTGCTTTCTTTCATTGAGATAAAAGCAGTATTTTACCATCTTCTTTGAGCCTGTCCGGTTATTTGGTCTAAGACATTTTATTCTTAATTCTATCTAGCACGAAGACACTTCACGATGCTAGAGCACAGTTCTCTTCTTTCCTGCTTCTACTACACCTCCTTCTCTCCCCCTCTCTCTATTTTATTTCCTCTTGCTTCTCTTCCTATCTCTAAGTTGTATGTGATCTGGGTGTTATCTTCAACACCTCTCTCATTCACTGCTCACATTTCTACCATCTCTCTGTCTTGCTAATTTTCAATAGCCGCAAGGTCCATTGTTTCTTACTTTTGAGGCCTCTAAGCTTCCTATTGCTTCCTTACATTCCTCATACCTGTTCTACTGCTATATTCTTCTTCTCGGTCCCCCTACCCACTAGCTTACCCCTCTTCATTTAATCTATCATTCCTCAATTTGTGTTCTGTGTATCCTCTTCCTATGTGATTCTATCTCCTCAGATTTATATTCATTACAGTGGCAGTCCTTTGAAGCCGGTCTACTTTATAATTTTCTCTGTATTGTGCTCAAATATCTTCAAGGTTTAGCACCTGCTTTTCTTGTTTTATTTGCCTTCTCACACTTTTCACAATAGGTCTAGCACCCCTTTAATCCAGCAGATGTTGAGTGCAAGATAGCCACCCTGGTGATTAATTTACTGCCAATTTCCTTTTCTTTATACAATGGCATATTCTTTCTGGCATGGCAGTAGAACCAAGCATAGCTCCCTGGGAAATGTACAGCTAGTTGCATGCATGGTCCTCAGGAGCCCCAAAGTGTCTACTGGATCCTTTCCTTTCAAGCAATAAAGTCTAAAAGATTATACACAGTGGGAAGGATGAGTCGGTCATACATATGTGGGTGGACTATTGACTAAAAACTATAGTTACTAAGGTGAATCGCTTGTACCTGCATGTATGCCTTTTCCTCACCACTCAACGGTAAGACATTCTTAGATGGCTGAGAGGGTTATGGAGTAAGTACAGCAGCAGTATGAGAATCTCATAGAATATCTATGCAGAGAGCGCAAACTAGCCATTCAATCAAGACTTCAGATATGGATAATACAGTTGAAAGAAAGTGGGTATCTGCCCATGAGGCAACCTTGCTGAAAATGCCCAAGAACAAAGCGTGTAGGTGATCAATCAGAGCTGGCACCTTCAAACTTAGACTATCTAGATGTTTTGGGAAACTCCTATCGGACCCACACAGCATAGCCAATGGTGAGAGTTGATGGGAACCATGCAGCAAAACATCAGAAGAACTACAGGTTTCAGATCCCTGCATCAGTGTTTTATTCTGGAATGCAGTAAACACCCAAGCCGTCTTTCCATATGAAAGCCACCATATGCCAAAATAGTATGTCAGAGGACCAGACATATTTTGTGCACTTCAAATGAAATGAAGGGCTCTCCATGAGTCAAGAATATCAAGGGTACTTCATGGAATGTATCAAAGGCATTTTAAATAATCTAAGGAGAAATATCTGTTCAATTTACAAATTCAATAAGCCTTTAGGTACAAAAGAAGCTTGAATCATTATCTCATGAAACAAACACTGTCGGTTATGTTAAGAAAGGGCATATAATGTTATTTATTTAACCCACACATGAGGGTATACATGTCTTACAGCACAAGAGTTGTTGTTTTTCTGATGCTGTGGTCGTGGGGAAACTAGTGCAGTAGCCCTTTTATGTCACTTCCCATGTTCCCTGTGGAGAATGATTTAGCTTCTTTATTCAGGTTGGCTCCTCCGGGTGCATCCATTGGTCAAGGTTTTCTTGCATCACAACTCTCGGACATCCACTTTTTTGTATTTTGTGATACCAAATAGATGTTTCTATAAAAATTCTCTTTATCTAAAAAAGACATAGGAAAGAAAGTCATATATAATGTAAATACATTTTTTAATAATAGTATATTGAATATATTTCTAAAGCAAACAGTGTATTTTAGCTTGAAATCTGATACAATATATAAAGAAATTATTAAGAAAGCTGCTGAATCAAAAGCATTGTGACAAAGCAGTGTAGTCCAATAGAGTTCTTCAGCTATAAAATCCTGGAGGTTATCTACAGTGATAATATCGGGATGAAATAAGGAAAATGAAGCCGTATGAACCATTCCGAACAATGTTGCAAAATGTCTCATGCCCATCCTACTGAACAGTGTGAGAGCTCAGCATGGCAAGTGTTCTGCAAATGAGTGATTGCCACTGACCTCTCCCTTGGTGGTGAGCATAAAGTACTGTTTGTTCTGGGAGACTGGAGCTTTAGGAGACAGAATAACAATTACCAGGAGTATCGTTGCCCCGATCAGCTGGCTATATTATCTAAGTGAGTAAAAGAGTGTCCTCCTGTCATTGTTCAAATGATTTAGATCCTCTAAGAAAATATTTTGCTGCATTAACCACTCATTAATAGTGCTATCAAAACTACTAGAAAGAAGGACATTGCTGCATCGAATCATTATGCCAGTGAAGAAATGACTGCACAGTTTGTGAGCATTATTATTGGAGTTAGGTGAACAATCTGAGTTTCAAGTAAAATTTAAAAAAGTATTGTTCCCTGATGGAGAGAAACCTTTCATATTTCCTGCATATTATGTGCCTATATTTATTGAGAGTATTGAGCAAAAAAGAAGTGACGACACATTGTGGAATGACACTTACCTTGTTCTACCCAGAGCTCAGAATCAGGTCCTTAGTGGGTTCTTTTTGCATTTTTTGTGGCCTTTGTAGATTGGTCCAGGCTTGGGAACAAATATGACTCATTATACATTTGAATTAAACCATTCAAGCACTGGATGGTAGTGTAACTCATATCAGATCTAAGGTACCTGTGCTCAACATACATTCACCATTCCATGACCCACCCTGTTTCAAGAATATCTATTAGAGTTTCTGTGGCTCAAATGGGTTTCCTATACTGTTAGAGGATTATAAATCCTGTCTACTGTAAATTGATTATAAAAAAGGTACATGTTTACCATTTACAGTGATGTTGTCGCATGACACCAGTTTCCTTACCAGAGACCAGAGATCAAAGCTTCAGCATGCTTAACAGGGTACCCCTTCTCTGTCAAATATTAAGAAAGCCACTGGACAGATGTTCCCCAAGTTCAATGAGTGCAACAATGACAGTGACTAATCATCAGTATCCCAATGACCCAAGCCTACCTGAACCAATGGCGAACTCTCGGATATCAGTCTTACAGGGAGCCATTGATGAGCCAAGCTAAAATTCTGTTTGAAATCATTTCATTGAGAAGTTATGACCCAGAGGATTCCCTGCATACTGTATTTCACTTTCATTTCAGGACGCCCACCAGCCTAGCCAAATCATGCAATTTGATGTTTTTATTAGTGAACCACAGTTGCTTATTATGTCCTTGCATTGTAGGTGTCCCAAATTCCCAAAACGTTGTATGTGATTTCAGCACTAGAAAAGAAACATCGTTGGATAAATAATATTTGTATTCAGCTATTAAACGCCCTTCCCAGCATATTTTAAGACTGGTGAAAATACATAAACAAACTTCTGTCCTAGAATATGAGGGGAAAGGTTGGGATAGTGGCAGAAAAGTAAATATCGTTTATCCAACTATGTTTGCTTTCAGTTCTGAAATCACTGACTACCCCCCAAATAAAAATGCATTCTGTGATAGACAAGATAGCATAAAATCACTCAGCTGTCTATATTTAACTTGAGCTAACGGAAGTTAAATAAAGCAAAACACGTGCGGCATTACACGTCGCTTCCTATTGATACTGGTTTTATAGAATATAATGAAATGGAACTGAAGCGCTATAATAAGGAGAATGAAAATTCAGATGACACACAATGCATATATTACTTTACCTTCATCTTTCATGCCACTGCATTTTGTACCGTCAGACACCTTTTTTAAATGTTTTTATCTTGAACCTCAGCAGAAGTTTGGACAAATAACTTACGTAACTTTTTGGACTACTCCACGTTTTATTCCTCCTGCTTTAATGCAATGGGGCCGTATAATGAAACAAGTACTTAGGACAAACAGTCCAACAGAACACATCATTAATATCAAGTGTCTGAGGGATTAAAAGATTTGGGAATATTTCCTGGAATAAATACCATGTAAAACACACACCAGAATGCAAATCAATGACTACAAAGAAATCATAAAAAGCAAAACAAAAACAAATTGTATATATACTGCCCCCCCCCCCATATTCTATTGCTAATAACTTTTGATTCGCAGGATAGATTTAGATGAAATTAAAAAAAATAAAAAAAGTTTGTCAAGGCCCCCCAAACAGGAACATTTGGATAAACTCGTTTTTTTGGCCTACTCCCATTCATTTTCCCATAGAAAAAAAGTGCAATTTTAAACAGTTGTAGTGCAAAGACCACTGGATGGATTTGGACCAAATAAGAAACAACTTGGGCACAAAGTGTTGACTTCATTTCCTTGACTGGTTTGGGGTAAATCATCCAGTAGTTTTGAAACTATTTGACAGAGAAGGGGGAGCCCCGACTCCCAAAACATTTAGATATCTCCCCATGGTGCTTTTCAGCAGAAAGGCTTTTCAGAAATGAAAATGTGCCATTCCTTTTGCTCGATTTACAGAGATGGTAGCAGCACTTTGGCATCTATGAGGGATTTGGACCATTACTGACCCTGTACAACACCAGACAAGGGAGTCATTGCTGTTGGCACCCCAGAGCTCTGTCTGGGATGCAAATAGTTTTCATGGTTTTTTTGTTGCTGAGAGATAGGCTCTGCACATATTTCAGGGTCCAATCACCCATCAAAAAAAGAACAAAAAGAGGATGTAACCATAGTAAATAGTAAAGTGGCCAAGTCTCTTTTCTATTTCTATGGCCGCAACTTGGACAGAGAAGGATTATAGTACCCTGACCCAGGGGCCACAAGCCAGCAGTTAAGTAGGAGGTGTTGAGGCAGATTATTACGTCATCCATAGCTACTGCCCCTCTCCAATACTGCACAGGTGAGAAACGTTACTCACTAAGGCACCCGTACCGCCCGTATCCCAGGCAGGTAACGCAGGAGATGAACACAATTTAAACCAAAGATGGCACGAGTAAAACAAAACTAATGTTATGACATTACATATGCATGCATTAGACATGAAACAAATATGCACTCAGCATGAAGAAGACAAACACTAGGTATTAAACATGAAGAATATTACCATGGCATCCATAAAGAAATGAAGAACACTAACATAAGCAATATATAAGCTGAATGCAACATGAACGACACACGTATATGGCTCACTGACATAGATCATAGAAACACAACAGTAACGGGCAGCCATCTTTACCAAAATGGAAGCCGCAACATGCTTCTAAGTAAATAAAAGGCGTTGAGGATTCACAAGAACTAAAAATACTGAATTTACAGAAATACAGATCCGTACAGAGCTCAGCTAGTAGCTAAGCAAACAAAGCCAAGGTTACTGAGAAATTAGGGAGGGTCTGAATGTCTCAGAGCAAACACAAGATAACGATTCCCAAGACACAAGCCATATATTCTTAGATTAATTTAAAAAAACAGTCTTTGTAAATCAGGTGCAGCATAATTATGTCTAAAGACTCCATGTAGAATGGCTCAGGAGTTTCCCCAGTTGTAGAAAAAAAACATAACACTTGCACTCATTTTAGCTAAAATCCCAATAAATGCAGGGTGAAATAATTCCAAAAACGGTCTCATCACACGTGACCCATCATTTTGTAATTTGTATTTTTTTATTATTTGTATTGGGCACCTAACCCTGAGGTAATTGGGCGCAGGACAACTTATTTACAGACAACCATATAAGGATAGCAACAGAAAGTCGACCAGTGGTTACAGATAGGTCTAGTAGACAATAAATACATATAAGAGCATGAGACTTGGTGCGGTAGAGCACAAGTGTTACAAAAAAGTCATTGTGGTTAACATATATAAAAGGAAAGTCCACCTCTTATAAGGAGCATCAGCATTTACATATGGGTCAAATCAGGTAGTGACTAGAATATATAAAGTGAGAGTTCACCTCTTATAGGGAGCTTCAGCAGTTACATATGGGTCAAATCAGGCAGTGGCTAGAATATATAACGTGAGAGTTCACCTCTTATAGGGAGCTTCAGCAGTTGCATATAGGTCAATCAGGCTGTGGATGGGTCAAATCATGAGTTGGCAGAGTTGTAGCAAAATAAAGATAGTGAGCTCGCCTCGTGTTAAGAGGGACTACATTTGATACATTTTAAAGTCCAAGCAGGCAAAAACATTTCAAGGGTAAGTAGGGTCAGATATATGCATGATGATAACAAATATACTTAGCAGACTCGCCTCGTGTTGTGATGAACCATGTATCTAGTTGCAAGAGATGAAACTTTGGCACATGTCTAGGCATATAGGTTAGATTAGACATAGGAGGGAAGGGTATGTGAGTCAAAATTATAGGTTGGCAGCAGACATGGTATGACAGAGATTTTGAATCAGGGAGTAAAGGCGTGAGAGAATTTGGGCCAAGTGGTATGGGATGCACAGTACGAGCAAGGCAACATGATACAAACAAAAGTGCAATGTGGCAAGAGCGGGTAATTAGCCATGAAGTTTGCATAAAAAGGAGAAGGTAGAAGATACAGTAGATGTTTTTTTAGAAGCAGCGGCTGGACAGATACGTGAGGTGCTGTAGCCAGACGGGAGGCAACAATTCTGTAGATGGTGTTACGGTATGGTAACGATTAGTTCTAGTCAAATAGATGTAAGACCGCTTAGTTTGAAGCACGGGTTGGTAGGGGCCCAGTGTGTTTCTTTGATGAGGAGTCCTGAATACAGACAGCAGCCAGTGCGGCAGAGAACTTGGCGAGGAGCGATGCAAAGTGTGCACACCCTTGAGACGTGAGGGCGAAATTAATTTCTGAAGCACAATGATTGAGAGTTGAGCGTTACAGGCAGCACGAAGGGAGGGCATCGGGAAGCTTCAATACACAAGTACGCACCTCTTACCTGATGCTGAACAGAGGCGAGTGGGCAGATGTAGATAGCCACGGGCAGGCCAGTGTGGTGAAGCCACGCCCAGGAAAGGACAGGGAAAAGACAGGCAAAGCGCCTTAGAAGCTAGGCCTTTCATTGCTGGGCTGGGCTCCGCCTCACGGCTCGGCTGGGCCTTGCATTTGATGCTTGAATAGGCCAATCACGACGCAGGAGGGGAGGAGGTGCATCTCCACAGAAGGCAGCTCGCAAAGGAGGCTAAAATGCGGCAGCCATTTTAGAAGCTTCGGCGTCTCTTACTGATTGATGGGGGCTGCACTGGAAGTGCACCAGGGACAGAGGGTGCAACCAACCAGGGCGGGCGAAGCAGGGAAAAGACAGGCACAGCGCCTTAGAAGATGGCCTTTGAATGCTGGGCCCGCTGCGCCTCACGGCTCAGCCGGGCCTTGCATTTGATGCTGGAATAGGCCAATCATGGTGCAAGAGGGGAGTAGGTGCATCTCCATAGCAGGCAGCTTGCAAAGGAGGCGAAAAAGCGGCGGCCATTTTAGACGCTCAGTACAATTGATGTCACCAACGTTACTCGGAAGGTGAAGTTAGGCTGGTGGGCTTGTCCTTCTGCCTTGAGTAGATCATGCACCGGGGTCTTCCCTAAGCGTGTCCCATACTCCTGCAGAAGACATATGGGCATCTTTGAAGAACAATGTCTATTCATTCGCAACAAACACAGATAGGACACCTGCCTCACTCCTCACGCAAATTCCCACACACGAGACACCATAGAAAGCCAATTACAGGGGAATCATCCTGGCTCAAGGCCTAGGAATAATGGATGGTATCTTTTTTAATGGAAAGGGAAGCAGTACATTCACCTCTCGCCCACTACACCTGTCTGGCTCATGTCTTGACGACCTGTCAGTTGTCCAAGGTTGGTCAGGAGAAAGCCAACTAATCAAAACTCCCAATGTTAGGCCACCCAGTACGTATTAGGCCAACCAATAGCTTATTGTAGAGATTATTTATTTTTATGTTATCAATTTAGAGGTGGTCTCAGGAGGAGCAGATCGTTATTACCCACTAAGAAGTTTAAACCCTATAGAATGTACATGTAGTCAATCCCCTTTACCAGAGGTTTTGTATTAAGAGATTATATTGTGATGCCAACAGTGATGATTTCTAAGTATTTAATCCATTGTTTGTATTGAATTAATTCAGAGTGACTGCTTTTATGCTTGTCTGCTGTCCCTGCTTTGTTTTGACATTGATAAAGCTGGGTGTTGCCTTTATTTTTCTGTATCCAGATCCTCTGTGTATTTTTGGGGTTTTCCCAGGGTGTTTTAACAGAGAGGTGGGGAGAGGGTTTGCAGATTATTTGGGGGCAAGGTGTGTTTAGGGGGCTGGTGGAGGGGCCGGGGCAGTGCGATGAAAGCAACAAAATACATGGCAGCACCTAGGGAAGGGGATCGGGTGGATGGTAGTACCTGGGCGCACACTGGTATGTTTTCATGGGTTACAGCCAGTTCTAGATTTTATGAGCAGTGGTGTGGGGAGAGAGTTGTGATTGGCTTTATTGGGTTCTAACTATAGTCACAAGAAGGAAGTGTGACAAATCCAGGGAATTCATCCCCTCGCCCGAGGGCGAGCAAACCCCTTTGGGACTAGGGAGGTGAGCATGCAAAGCCCAACGCCCCCTAGGGCACAGGGAAAGCAGAATCCCACTGGGTGACCCCCCAACCCTCTTTCAGCATAGGAAATCCCTAGAAAGGGATACAAATTGTTCTCCCTATTCCCAAGATCCTAATATCATTGTTGGCTACTTGGGGGTTAAACTGTGTAATGACTTGAAAATGACTGGCATGGTTTCTGACCCTTTGTATGCATGGTAGTCATTCGGAATAAAAGAACAGGGGGAAGTCGCGCTCCCTTTCAGAGGGAAGTATAAAGCGCTAATCAAGAAGCCAGAGAGAGAGAGAGAGAGAGAGCAGATGTCAGGACCTCCCCCATAGGGTTACAAGAAGCCGGGACTTACAGATGTTCATGTTGGAGGAGGGACAGAGGTACGCTACCCACCTCATCTTCCTGGACACTACGTCCCCGGCCTGGAGACCGAAGCGAAGAAGAGCAGGGAAGCATGCTGCATTAACAGGACCACCACTACCAGAATGCTCCCCTAGCTCTCCAAATCCATCTTGGGCCCCCCAGGGTATTTAAACCCTGACCAATCGCACAACCGTGCTTGGCGTTACTCAGTCACCCTGACAGCACCTGTAAGCACTCAAAGCCTTACCATTTTACAAAACCCCTATTATCCCACTTGCAGCATGTTCTCTCCATGCTCCGCTTCCCTGAAGTTCGGGGCCAGCTAGTTCATCCTTCGACACCTGCAAATAGAAAGAACGCCAGAAACACAGGTTAGCAACTGCAGTGTTCCGCTCCTTCATTTCATTCCTCGCCGCCCACCACAGCATGCGCTCTACGTTGTTATCAGCAAAGGGCACTAATCATTGCATTATAAAAGGGAAGCAACACTTTTCTTGAACTAATAAGCCTATTACCCACGCCATATGCCGACATATCTCTTATCTACTTACTGATCACTTAATCAGCATTCCTCTGCAGCAGACTCCTCGTCGCAGTGCCTGAAGTGCCCTGAAAAGATAAAGGGCCTCATTACGAGTGTGGGGGTCCGGAAGCAAGGGTGCCAGTAAGCTTACCGGCACCATTGTTTCCGGGCCGCCTCACTACAAGTCTGCCTGCAATGGGCTGTTGCAACCGGCAGGTCTGACCCTGCCCGACGCAACGGCCCCCAGTAAGCAGAGTTGTCACGAAAGCACTGGCACTGTTAGCAATGGTGATGGTGCTTCCGAGTCCCCATCCCCATGGAGTCCTATAGGACTCACCAGGAATGGGGACTTCAAATCCAACGCCTGACTTACCGCGCTTGTAATGTCTTGGCAGCACCGAGAGGTCAGTGCCGGAAACGGTGTTTCGGGGTCAGCAGCAACCCGCTGGTGGCACCGGCAGGTTACCGCCGACCGCGTAATGAGGCCCAAGGAGACATATTTTAGTGCAAATCACGCAAATAGCACAAGCCATAAGAGACATTTACAGCACAAGTCAAAGAGACATTGTAAATCTACAGCAGAATGAATGGAGACGTTATATACAATCTTGAAGTTAAACGAATATTACAGAGACATTAAGAGAAATGTTCAGCCAAGGCCAGGAAGATCAATACAAGTACTTTTTAGTGAGACTATTAGTTGTTGCCCAAAAGCAGGTGATTACACCGTACCATGCATGCCCTATGCGGGTGACCCAGCTCTGTTTAATTTTACTTTGAGTGGAGCTAGGGACATGTTTGAAAAATTGGTGGAGTATGCAAAAATAAATGATCAAGTGATAAATATGGATAACACGAAGGTTATGGTTGTTGCAACCAAGCATGTTAAATGTCCTTTGTTTAACACCAGTCTTGGTATTATAGAAAGGGTAGAAAAATACCCATACCTGGGCTTAGAGATGAGCTCCTCTCGTTCATATTGTTATGTAAAAGAAAGTAAGAGATGAACACATTTGATAGATAAGTTTGCAAGTCATACTGCAGGATTTTCCTTGGAAGGAGTTCTGACATTATACAACCAATGGTTATGCACAAGGGTGGTATATGGCTTGGATGCCCTGGTTATCGTGGACCTCCGATGGTTGGATATCATTGAGGGTTGTTTCTGGAGAAGGATCCTGGGTCTAGCTCAGTCTACATCGATAGAGTATATCAGGCTGGAGCTGGGCCTGGTGTCATTAAAAAGTTGGGTAAGAAAAAACTAGGCTATGTTGTTTTTGAAAACGAATATGAATCCAAGATGTCAGCTCCTCGCGCTGATGGCTGCTTATGGTCAAGTTAGTATTAGGCGTAAAGGGAATGATTTTACGAACTTTATGATGAAGTGGCTTTAGAATATTGTCTGGGCACCGGAATTTAATAGGGGCACCAGTATTACTACTCTGAAATGTATGTTGAAAAATAAAATATGATTATGGGATTGGACTAAGAATTATGAACATCTTGGTAGCCTAAGTTCCCATATTGACGTGGTTAATGTTACTCATCGATACCTTAAGGCACAGAGGTATTTGTTAATCGGCCCAAGTATTGCGGCTAGGAATTTTCGATTGAAAATAAGGTTAAACCAATTGCCCCTGTGGATAATCCTTGGTGCTAGGTATAATATTCCACGTCAGGCACGTACATGTCGAATTTGTCAGAGTGGTGTATTACTGGAGTCTGCTGAACATTTATTTACTGAGTGTTCTGGTGACTATGTTTGGTAGTCTCGTACATAGTTATGAGACTATCAAAACTGATTCATTCTGGACTTATTGCCTAAATACTGATAATTCAATGATGCACCTTGCCTTATTTAGACTTTGGGGAATGGTAAGTAAATTGCCTCCGAAGCCTTTATTCTCCAAGGAAGTATAATGAATTGTATTTAATTAAGATTGCTAGAAGGTCTTCTACGCCTTCCCAGTTATGGGTGTATACATGTGTTTTAATACGCTGAATTGAAGATCAGCAGTTTTATTATTTATTATTTTAAATATATAGTAGTACAATGAATTGTAATCTATAAAGTACCTCATGTCTGTATATTTTGGGTATGTTGCACCATTGTTATGAATTTACAATGTGGATAATGGTTTTTAATGATGGGTGATGTAAGTGTTATAGGCTGTCTTGCATTTGTGTTTTAAGGTATTTTAATTTTGTAAACGTTTTATAACTTATTACAAATAAATATAAATAAATAAATAAAAACTAAAGGTCCAAAATAGCAGGACAACTTCTGGTCCATCCAGTGAAGTTAACTGTTTGGAAAAACTTTCTCACTGCTATCCTCTTATCCTCCTCAAGAAACTAGGAAGGTGCCAGTCAGCCTTGGGGGGGGGGGGACCAATAGGGAAACCTGGGAGAGGGTTAGTGAACAGCTCAGCTTACTACACCTTGTTTCCATTGTCGATGTCAGCACATCACTCATAACATGGTAGAAGAAAAAGGAAGCAGCAAGGACATCTAAAAATCCTCATTCTCGTCATTGGGCCTCTCAAGACTGTGCATTATTCCAGTTTTGGGCAACCTGGAGGAAGTGGTGGGTGCACAGATCCCTGCAGAAGGCAGCAGGTAAGAGTGCGACAGCTGACAACCGTGGAGCTGGAGAGACATGAAGCCCTCCCCCAGGAGGTGTTTCAGGAGACGCAGGGCATGTGCCATGCTTGGGGAGCCCTACTGCGGCCGAGCACACAGAAGGCTAACTACGCCGCCGAACCAGTAACCGAAAAGGCCCGGCCGAGAGGAATCCCATGCAGATGAGACAGCTGCCCAACTCTGCTCGGAGCAGAGCAGTGAGAACTGGCTGCAGAGTCAGAAACGCGGAAGCCAAACTACTCCACTCATTCGAGTAGCAAAACCTAGAAGCAAAGGTACACAGTTGCTCCAGGGAACTGAGAGAGGGGAGGTTAGAGTAAACAAGACCACAGGGAGGGGAGAGAGCAGGACAATCAGAGGCAGGGTGAGCGAGAGGAGACCCCAAGTAACAGATTGTGAGACAAGACCCTAAGGAGGGGTAAGAGAACCTAGACTCCAAGGCAGGGTGAGCAAGACGAAGACCCAGGGCAGGGTAAGAGAACCCAGATCACAAGGTTGGGTGAGAAAACCCAGACCACAACACAGGGTGAGATAAGGGAAACCTGAAGGCGGGATGAGTCAGGGGAGACCCCATGGCAGCATGAGCAAGAGAACAACCCAAGGCACAGTGAGCAAGACAAAACACAAGGGTGGGGGAAAGAGAACCAAGATCCCAAGAATGGGTGAGCAAGAGGAGACTCCAAGGCAGGGTGGGTGGGACAAGACTCCAGGGCGAGGTAAGAGAACCATGACCCAAGGCAGAGTGCGAGAATCCAGACCCCAATGTGGGGTGAGCCGCAAGACGAGGTGAGAGATGTAATGCCCCAAGGCGAGGTAGAAACCAAGACCTACTTTGAGGGCATAGCCTTTCTGGTATATGATACTCTGAGCACTTTCCAAAAAAGTGGGGGAGCTAGACCCATATAATAGACATTTATGCGACTTGACCAAACTGGAGCTGGAAGAGTACACTTGGAAAGACATGCAGACCACTTCACTGATTGTGCATCAAGGACGCGCAGCTATAGTAAGGACAATATACCTGGGTGGGGGTCAGACCCCAGCCACCTTTCATGGGCAAGGGCCTGAATTTATCTTTATTTGATTGATGAATTTGTTTGTAGGGTTCAACTCTAGGTTTTCGGAGAGAGCACTTCCTTGTTTGTAACAACCTTCCTGACAAACACTCTTTGGCAGTTTCTTTTGCAGAATAGGGCTAAGATCCAGGCTCAGACTGGCCTATAGGGCAATAGGCCCACGGGCGAAACAGTCACACAAAATGCTGGTGTAGGCCAGTTTTTTGGGTCAAAGTGGGACACTTTTTGTCCAATTCGGGCCAGTTTGATGAGTTAAATCACTCTGTGGCTAGTAGTTTTGACCAGTGTTGCTGAATACATATTCTTTAAAATGCACAATTTACATCACGCTTTATAAAAATAAAACCTTGGTTACTATTCAAACAGTGTCACAAAAAGGAATTAATAGCCATTTGCAACTGTCGGACACTTTTTCATTTGTGCCCTAGACAATTTTATGGCCCAGTCCGACCCAGCTAAGATCTTAGACCAAGGGCCAGTTTACAACTGATAATGTAAAAGAAAGACAGTCACAATACCACTCTGTCCGTCTCCTGATTACGATCTACCACAGGAGGTAGATATAAAGTCCTAAGAAGGCAGAACAAAGTTAGAAGCCTTCCTCATATGCCAGTTTTCCACATGCACATAGCACACCGTTTATTATTTGCCAATGGCTAGAGGCAAGGGCAAGATTTGAGACCTGGTCCTAAGTACCAACCACTCTAGTCATGGGTCTAGGCTCATGGGGCTAATATGTCAGACAAAGTGAAGCAAATGGCCTTTCATGCCTGTTATGGAATGTTATCAGCGCTGCAAAGAAACATCTCCAGGGGAAGTGATGCAACATTCCGGGCAGAGCACAATACAATAATGGACAACATGCTGAATTCTGAGAGTTTGCAATGGGGTGACTGTGTAAATGTTCCCTAGCCGCTTAGCTTGGAAAGTTGCACAGAGTCCACAAGGGGTGATTAATATAATCAACATAAAACCACCCCAAGTGTCATTGAAACTGTAAACGGGATATAAAAATCCCGCTGATTTCAGCACCTCCAGAAAGGATGCCAATGGGAGGGAACTTACATGACAAGGCAGCCATTGCTGTATAGGTCAAAGGTTGGGGCTGTATGGGTATTGAGGTCCAACGACTCTGGTCTTCTGCTAGTTGCCAAGACTGAACTCTCACTTGTAATGGAAGGATGCTTCCCAATGTCTGCTCCTGGCCTGTGGAACACACTACACCAGATTTAAGGTCTTGTTCCTCCCTGGGCTCCTTTAAACGCAGACTCAAAACATTTTTGTTCGAATTAGTTCTTTCTTTTCTCTCTGGACTACTGATACTCCGATCTGATGCCCTATGTTTCTTGACTCTCCCTTGTATGTTATTTGTTGTACATCTGTTCGCGATTCTATGCCCAAGGGCCTCTGTTTAAGCGTGTTACAAATAAATTAAATAAATAAATACATTCTGCACAATTTAAACGAGCCCTCTTGATCTTCTAAATTGTGCAGAATGTGTGCTATTTATCCTTCGTCCTTGCGAATAGACACTGCCAAATAGTAAACCCTCTAGCCAACAGGAAAGTAAACTACAACACAAAAGGATCCCTCCGCCCCACCCTTATCTGGCCCAGATTCTGTCTATTGGCAGCCTACAAGCACAAACACTGAGACAGTCTGGATCACAAGGACAGGTTTTGGAGAACACTTGGGCTCCTAGTGCATTACCCAAAAAACAAAGGAAACCCTTCCAGAATCAAAAAAGTATCATGAAGGATCAATATAACAGAGTGAATGCATGTTCTAATTCAAGCCCTATTTAAGAAAATAAGATCCAAAGTCCAACAAAGTCACTCACAGCTCTCAAGAGATGTAAGATCCTGGCACAATTCTTTCACTGTGTTTGGGTCTGGCCATCTAAAACCCTAGGTCATAGTTCAGTGCCTGTATCTTTGCTATGTCGCCTCCTGGGACAGTAACTGTCTTCCAGCAGTTATGGCACCTCTCTACATCCTTACGGTTCTACAACAGACAGGTGCATATTTTCCCCCTCTTCCCTATGGGTTTGCTGGGCTTGGCTGTCCCACCTGGGACAACTCATGGAATGGAAGGTGCATGGTTCTCTCTCATGCTCTAGACGTTCTCTTTGGCCTGGCTGTCTCTGCTTGAGTCAGTTTGGATAGGCACGAGTATTGGCCTGGATAGGAGTATCCACCGGCCACCAGGGTATAATATCCCTCCTAGGGTCCAGGGTAGTGCGGATGGCCTGCTCATTGCCACACTAGCCTGAATCCTAACCCTATTTCTCTGTTTAGTGCCCTGGTCACTCTGCTAAATTTAGGGGATATAAAGCCTCAGGCTTGCACAGCAATTTTTGAAGCCGGGTAAGAAGTTCCAGTTTCAAGCTACTAGTACGGCATAAAAAGCCACTTGGAAACCCCCGACATATACCCAGCACACCACATCCTGCTCACCAAGAGTCAAATATCACTCCCCAAGGGCTAGTGGTGAGTGCACATTTTGAGGTCTGTATACTGGTACTCTTTGTTTGGCTCCTAACAACGTTTGACTCCAGGTCGTCAATAAGCCCTGTGTCAAAGCCTGCTACCTATATCCAGGGGCAGTCATGTTTAGGCCCCAGGGCCTCCCATCTGGGGCCCTCAGAAGCCACTGGAAACAAAAAAGAGCCAGAGATAGAGATCCCAATAGAGATGAGGTAGTATGGTGCTCCCTCCAGACAGACCCAAATGTACACCGGGAAAAACTCCCTTTCGTTCGTACATGGGAACAGAGTCACAACATTTTACAAGCCTGAAAAATGGGCTGGATGAATGCAGTCCTCCAGCAAAACTGCAGTGGGACCAGCGTGGTTTGTGGGTTGCCTGCAAATACATTGTTACAAGTGAGAAGGAAACAAGGCACTGTTCTCCTGCACTGGTAAGCTTTGCGGGTGAAACAATGTATCAATTTTATGCCATGAAGAACGTCTGATACCTCTGAGTCTTGGGCGCTAACAACAATTCAAATAAAATAAATAAATAATACAACAAAATGTTTCCATACTTACAAGAGGATGTTCCAACCTCAGAAATAAAATGTTAGGGTTGCAAAGGAACCCAGAGAGAAATAGGCAATGGACATATTGATGTAGGGGTAAGGAGGGATTACCTAAAAACCTTGGACTAGAGAGAAACCCAAAATGGTGGCCAGTCTCAATATAATCTCAGGCCCATCCTCTATAGACAACATGACCCTAAGCCCATGTACAATCAGGAGACAGCCCAATCCCTGTTTGACAGTGCAGACCATAGCTACAAGTACCACTCAAGCTTAGGGGGAACAAGCTTTAAAAGCCACCATGCTCAATTAGTCAGTTTAAAGACTTTGGAGAGTAGCAGGAGGAGAGTAAAAGACCCTGCAGGATCCATGTCCTGGATGACCGATGACCTAAAGTCTGTGCCAAAAGAGTGTGACAGCAGAGACCATAAAGGAGGAGAGACTGGTGTGCACCCGTAAGGAGGCAAACGCATGGGGTACAGAGGAGAGAGAGGTTGGCTTAGGGAAGGAGCTTGTGGTGTTAGTGGAGAAAGACAAGAATTGTGTGGAGCAGAAGGGAGGTACTGGTTTATTAGGAGAAAAAGTAAAGAGACATTCTGGCAAATGACCTGTTAGAAACTGGCCAAACCTTCAAAGGCACTGCCTTTACTCTAGTAGTATATCTATTACTATCTTTGATCATATATTTACACTTATGTATACCAGCAGTTAAGTATTTAGACAATCCTGTTCATAAAAGAGAACATGCTTTTATTGTGTGTAGATCTTGTGTACTGGTGCCCATTCTAAACGGGGAAGTAAACCTTCAAAGAATACTAATCTGCTATTGGGGAACAGTTCATCTCCACACACAAACCTGCCCCCTATTGCAGAGCAGACGATTGCAGATTTCTTTAAAGTAACAGTGCTAATTCTATAACTAAGCCTATAATTGTTAGAGGAACTGCAGCTTTAGACTGTTCAAATATGAACGACTTAAATTATCTAAGTCTGATTGAGCATGCACATTTAATGGCATTAGAAGATGCCAGACACAATTGTAATAGTTTGGTACAACATACATGTGATTCATCCTTCCTGTGTTCCACTAACACACTTTACTAATTTTATTGAAAACTGTACTGATGCTAACTCTCTATCTAAATCTCTGATGGGGGGAAGACTCTCATGCAGCAGACTCTATTCCTCATACACTAAGGGAGGTGGACGATGGTATTCTTCTTACATCACCCATTGTATCTGCTCTCAATATGGTTTCAAGTTCCTTTGTAAATTTGTATGACATCATCTGGATAGAGGTAAAAGCTCATACAATGATGCTTAGCAATATTAGGGTTCAATTAGAAGAGTTATCCACTTTTGAACGTTCATCTATTTCAGCATGCCATGCTTGTATATCTGAAATACCTACTCTGATGGGGTTGCATATTCTAAATACTACCCCGACTGTCATTACGACAGACTCTGAGGAGGAAGTTGTGATGCTTGAATCTAACAATGAAATTGATACTGAAATGGGGGCAAACATGTCTAATGCGGGTGTCTGTAATATTGACTAAGCATTTATTCATGATTGTCCTGATCGGCATTTATCTCATCCTAAAAAGGTTAGGAGGTTGTTGTCAAAAGAAATAAATGCGGGATTACACAAATAAGGAAAACAAAAAAACCAGAGGTTGATGAAAAAGAAAAATGCATCTTCTCGACATTTTGGGAGAAACCTAAGCATATTGGAGTCATTAGGGAGAATGAGGAGTGGGTCCTCTGAGGGTTTTGCATCCAGTCAACCTAATCCTTTGCTTGAAGAAAATGTTAGTGATTTTGTTGAAAATTAAGGTATCAATAACAATTATATTACTCCTTCAAATACAATAAGTGCAGGGCGATTTTCGCCTGCAGTCCAAATTGATTTACTACAAATCTCTGAGGTACTCTAAGCTACTGTGTGTACAATTTCAGGGGCAGCGATCAGGTCCGAAAACTTCTCCACTCAGTCCTGTGGTGAAGGGTAAGCCACCAACCAAAGATTAAGGAATGTTGATTTAAAAGAATGCACTATGAACTCTGCTACACAGACTGATCTTGGGTATATAGTGAACAGGGACCCTTTAAACTTGGTGCCTAAAGGTCTAACTTCTTTAAATTGTCGAAGTAAATATAACACTAATATACCCCTACAAATGGACTTTGGGCTCAAAATGAACCACGGCCAAGTTGATCTAAGGCCAAACGTTCATTTGTTTAGGGGTAATTACTTACCGCATTGTTCAATTACAAGATTTTCTTTAAATGGTCGAAGTGAATGTAGCACTAATGCACCTTTACAAATGGATTCTGGGCTTACAATGAACTACGTCCAAGTTGATTCAAGGCCGAATACTCATCTGCTTAGGGGAACTGATTTGCTGAATTGCCCTAGTTTAAGTTCTGTGTTCGGTGATGTGCTACAACGTATCTATAGGAGAGAATTAATTACAAAACTGTGTCACATGCGTTTGAACCAGTACCCTTATAGTCTGTATTGGGATAAAACGAATTTGTTTGAACCCAATAATTGTGCTTCTCACAATGCTAACATACAAGGGCCAAATTATAAACTCGAGGCAAAAGAAATTAATATACCTTTTAGCATACTGAGACGTGTGAGACGCAATGATCGAATAGATGGGGTGGAGTACAAGCAGTCATTACCAAATTCCTACTAAAGGTTTCAACTTGGGAGGTGATGCCCTAAATAATAGAATAAAGGGCAATCAATTGGTATTTACTAGCATTCTTGGGGACGGGTGTAATGTGTGTCTGAATAGAAGCAATGTTTTACTGATTTTTGCTGAAATCCCCTGTTTAAGGTCATTGTCTACAGTTGATCTGGAGGGAGTGGAATTCCCAGAGAGAATTAGCACAAATAGATGCATTCTACACTTTGGCTCTAAATTGGTACAGGAATTGATCTATTCTGAACGGTAAAAACTAAAAAATCTTTGTTTTTATTGTAGAATATTTGGAGGCATTGAATGATGACGGTGAGATGTGCAGGGGTAGCAGTGAGTATAAGGTCCATATGCTCTCTGACGGGGATCACATTAGGGAAGTAGTAAATCATCTACCTCAGCCTTCTGCAAATAAAATTGATTGGCCTGCAATCACATCTGTCCTGTGGCGAACAACTAACTGGTGACATAATCAGTGAAGTAGGGCTATTTGTTGAAGAGGATGATAATTTGACATTAATATCTTGGAACTCATGGGGGAATATTCAACGTTTAACAAACCCAAAGGTTATGGACAACATTAAGGATACTATGTGTATTATGCTACAAGAAACATGGTTGTGTTCTTCCCCCTATGTTGGATGGTTTTTAGGTTTTTGTTCAAGCTTAAACCAAGGAGAGGAGGGCGACCGGCTGGGGGTTTGATTACAGCTATCCTCTTTGGCATGGGCTTGGTTGTTGAGATGATCCCATACCTGCCCTATGGTCTCCTAGCAGTTGTTCTTTCATGGCCCTCTGCACATATCCATTTGTTAATGATTAATGTTTACTGGCATAGAAAAGTAGGGGACTTGAATGCATTTTTAGAATTATTAAACACTGCATAATGGCCATGTGAATAAAGGAACCTAATAGAATAATTCTCCTAGCAAGGGATCTGAATGTAACCTGCACTCCCCCTGATTTGAAGGGAGAGCTCTGGGTTTATGTCCCAGATAGGCAGTCCACCGATTTTTTGTGGCAGGACAGAAATGGGTTACCGCTCTAACATCAGTTGGTTTACATTTATTGAATGGACAGGTTCAAGGAGCAGCTAAGGGTCAATTCATATGCCATCGAGCTGAAAGTAAGTGTACCCTGGACTACTATTTTGTGGAACATTGTTTATTTGAAACCTGCACTGATTTTAAAATTATGGAAAATAAAGGCTCGATTTGCACATGGTAAGGGAGGCCCTAACAGTCTGAAAGTAAATGGCGGGGGAAACCGTATTCGATGGACCCCGTACAAAATTGGGCTTTTCAATGCTGGTTTGGGAAATATGATGAACAATTCTACAATGGAATGGAAATTGGAACAATTTAATGTGGATTATTTTGACTCCTCCTTGGGTAACTTAATAAGTAAATTGGAAAGTTACTGGTGTTGAAATACAATCTATCCCAAGGGGGGCACTCAGATGTAGAAACTAATGTGCTTGTCAAAATGATAAAAAGTACAGAACTAGAGTTAACACAAGATAATCTGCTGCGGGTGATGATGCCAATTGGATCCCTGTGTACAGTTGGACCCTGTAAACTAGTGGAATTAATTAATGCACTATCACACTACGCTGATTAACATGAACTTGTTTATGTATGAAAGCACACAGCAGACGCGTGTTTCGACCTCATAGTCTTTTTCTAGGCTGAGTTACAGAAAACACAGTTTCAATCATGATTGATTACAAAAAGTCCAAAGTACAGCATACAAACAAAATAAGGTTTTCACAGTTTCCAGAATGGCCAACATCAAACATGATTAAGTGTGAAACACCATATTCCTAACATTATTTGAAACAAAAATGTGAATAAACCAAGGCATACAATTGGAGTGGGTTGCAAGATGAGCAAACCAATTTATAAGAAAAGAAATATGTATAGATACAAAGAAAAATATATGCCTACAAATGCAGTAAAACAAAACAATTTAAAATGGGTTTAGCGCAACCCACAAAACAAACACACCAGCACAAAAGAAACCAGAATATATATATATATATATATATATATATGTATATATATATATATATATATATAAAATATATATATTATATATTATTTTGACATCCTGACCGCTTTGAGTGCCGTCCCTGTTGGAAAAGTGGAAGCTTCTTTTCCTTTTGTTTTGAATATATTCAAAACAAAAGGAAAAGAAAATTCCACTTTTCCAACAGGGACGGCACTCAAAGCGGTCAGGATGTCAAAATAATCTTCAAAATGAATCCACCATTCACCAACAAGGTTACTTATGCCATATCCAGTTTTATTAAGGGCATAACAGAGCTGACGCGTTTACGATCCCGTTGCTTGATCACATATAAAATGAGTGATTTGCACAGCGTTTAAATACAATCAGAGAAGAAAGTTTCAAACTCTATGGTTTTTACCCACTACAATTAGTCCCTTTTCTCTTTTGACTTTTTCCCAAATCCATATAGATTCTCTCCTGTGTAACTACAGGTGGCCATTTTGAAGTGTATTTCAAATCATTCTCGTTATGTTGGATATAAATACCAGATAACAATTTTTTCGGTAAGCCGGCAGTATTTGTTAATGGTGTTAACAGAAATATTGTGACGCTAGTGGTCAAAGCAAGAAATACTGCGTATTTGGTATAAATATACCTTATTAACTCGCTTACTGGCAAACCAACTACATTTCCCCATCTTAATGAACAATAAAATGAATATACTGTTATTTCAAATTCAATTAGAGATCTCCTTTTTCTTTAAGCATATTGTCCGTAGATATAAGAAAACAGAGAGGAAACATGATGAATAAAAGTGCATAGTGCTGTAAACATTGGTTCTGAATAAAACCAAAAATGTATAAAGTGCATAGTGCCATCATTATTCCTCATATACGGGCAATAGCTTAGTTATAAATAAACTCGTTAATTGTACAAGCAGAAGATATTCTCAATAAAGTGCATAGTGCTGTAAACATCCATTGCCACTGTGAATCAGTGTGCAATATAGGTCATAATAAAACCAGAATTAGGGGAAATACATGCCGGATTTTAAACGAAAGGGGAAGTATAGAGAGAGAAGGGATAAAAAAAGCTGTGCAGTTTTCACTAAAAAAGGTCAATACACATACAAAAAGGTTTATACAATTTACAAAATATTAGAAAATGTTAAAAAGAGCTCAGGTATCAAAAATATTATTAAGCAAAGTATTGCCATTAGTGGTGAGCTACAAAAAACTTGTCAGAGTTCAAATGGGAAGGGTGCCCTATGTCCCAAGGAAAGTATACAATTCTTCATCTAAGTTGTGTCCTCCTGGTTTTTTGGTTTGGAAGTCTAAAATGCAGCGTGTTTCCATCTGTCACAGTGCTAGCTCCCGGTTACCACCACGTGGATTGAGTTTAATGTGGTACACACCAAAAAATCTGCTGCCTACATACCAAAGATTGCATGAGCATACTAAAACATATACCACAAATTCGGTGTTGCATGTGATTTTAGTTTTAATTTCAACATCATGTCCCAGTATCGGATGTATATAACTGGTTTTGTTAAGGGCAAATTGGCAGGCTTTACTTTTGGTGCATTTCAGAAAACCAGTATTTCTCTTGCTCAACCATGTGAGTTCGGCTTGTATTGCATTTTTCTGTGCCATAAAGCTTGTTACTAATGTGTCTTTGATGGAGATTGACTTTCGGTAGGTTATATTAGCACGTTGCCCCATGAAAGGAGATAGGGCTTCATCGGTTTTCAGGACATGCCAATGTTTTTGTATTATTTGCCTTATTATTTTAGCGTGTGAGCCATAGGTGAGTATCAGTCTTACATCATCAGTTTCAGATGGTTGTTCAGGAATTCGATTAGTGGAGAGCAATACTGCTCGATCTAAATTTCGAGCTTTGATATAAGCTCTTTCAATAACAGCCTTAGGATATCTTTGTTTTCTAAAATTCCGGGCTGTAATTTTACACTCTCTATCAAAGCAATCCAGTTTACTACAATTGCGTCGAATTCTAATGAACTCACCATATGGTATACTCCATTTGAGCGGAGTCAGATGATTGCTTGTCGCAAATAACGGCATGTCCGAACTTGTAGGTTTTCGGTGAAGTTCAGTGCTGATTTCTTTTTTGTCCGTTTTTACCACGACATCCAAGAAAATTAATGATTCTTGGCTGTGGGTCTCAGTAAATTTGAGATTTAAGTTGTTAACATTCAATATAGACACAAAATCTAGCCAGTCTTGTTCTTCACCATACCATAGGACAAACAGATCGTCAATATACCGTAACCAGAGGACAACTTGGTCTGTGTATTTACTGTTGGCATCAGTCCAGACAATGAATTTTTCCCACCATCCCATGGTAAGGTTTGCATAAGATGGCGCAAAGCTTGTGCCCATTGCCGTACCTCGTAATTGGTTGTAGTAAACGTTGTCAAAGAGAAATACGTTGTTGGTCAAGCATAGATCTACCATTTCCATAACCATTTCTCCATGGCTCAAATAGTTTAGCGATCTGCTATGCAAAAAATATTTACATGCTTTTTTACCATCGTTATGTTGGATTGACGTATACAATGATACTACGTCTAGTGTGGCAAACAGGAACTTTCTTTCCCAGGTGATACCTTCAATTCTACTGAGGAAGTCTTTCGTGTCACGTAGGTAAGAAGGTAATGTTAAAACTAAAGGTAGTAATGTTTGATCAACGTATTTAGACATATTTTCTAATGAAGCACCGTTTAGGGTGACAATGGGTCTTCCAGGGGGGCAAATAGGGTTTTTATGTATCTTTGGCAAGAAGTAAATTGTTGGGATGATGGGGGTTTTATTGAAAAGATATTTCCAGTCGTCATCATCAAGGATATTCAATTTCTGCCATTTGTGCAGGAAACACTCAACTTTCGTTTTAATGGATTCCAATGGATTATCTTCAAGTTTTTCATAGCAAAGTTCGTCGCCAAGTTGGCGTTGTGTTTCCTTCACATAGTCTTCTCAGTCGAGAATTACAATGTTACTTCCTTTGTCTGAGGCTTTTATGATTACATGGTCAATTTCTTGCAGTTCTTTGATAATTTTTCTTTCTTTCAATGAGAAATTTGGCTTCATATTATTTTTATGTGATCTAGCTTTCTTCAGGTCGTGAATTACCAAGTCCTGAAATGCTTCAATTTTGCCACCTGGCTGAAACATGGGATTAAATTTTGATTTGGCTTTTAGAGTGCTCTCAATAGGCCAATCAGACTCGATGTCTAGCATTTCTGGGGTGATGTCAATGCCTATATCGGTTGACGAATCCGTGAATTCCAATTCCGCCAGAGCAGTTAATGCATCAAAGTCCTCAATTGCTACTGCTGTACGACCAGATGATTTGATTTGGGTTTCATTTTAGGTGGATTCAAAATGAAAAATTTCTTCAAACTAATTTTTCTCATGTATTTGAAGAAATCTATTCTGGTTTCCATGTAGTCATAACCTGCTGTGGGACAAAAATTAAATCCATATTGAAGAACTTTTATTTGATCCTGATTGAGTGCGTACTTTGACAAATTAATGATGCTTCTGTCAGAGTTGCTGGGTTCTATTATGTCTTCTTCCTCCCAGAGCGTGTTCTTATACCTTGCTCTGACTCTGAGCTGCTTGTGCCCTTGTCCCCTCCTTGTTTTCTTCTTCCTCCTGACCCTTGAAATTTGCCCCGTCCTTTGCCCATATGTTTGGTGGGTTTTTTTCTTCCATCTAGACCGAGTATCCTCATCTCTTCTAAAAAATTGATTTTCTTGGGTGGATTTTCGTTGGGGCTGGTTGATGCTTCTGAATCTGAGGTTGTTGCTGCTTCATTTGAGACTGGGGTTGTTTCTTTGCCCTCAATACTTTGATTAGCTATATTTTTCCTCAAACTGTCGAATCGGCGTGCAAAGGTGTAAACTCTTCCTCTTGAGTAATCTTCTTTGTCGCGAAGGAACTTCCTCTGTTTCCGCACTTTTATATCTTCCTCATAAGTTTTGAGGGTTATTTCCATACTTTTTCTTAGTTTGTTGCCTTCATCACTAGGTTCAATAGCGGACAATTGCTCATTAATTTCTTCAACTCTCGATTAACACCTTGTCTCTGTCAATTCAGGCATATTTAATCAACATATTTAGGAACTGTCCCGAGCACATATTAGTGGAGTCACCCCATTCCATGAGCATCTCTGGGTCTTGTTCCTCAAAGGAGGGTGATATTAAGATTCTAAGCCCACGTGGAATCCTCCCAACATCCACGTAGTTCTGAAGAGAATGCTCCTCCCACCATTTGCTCACTTACTTTTTCTGTAGTTTTTCCAACTCTTTAAGTAGGCTAATTTCATTTTTGTCAATTATATTGTTTTCTGTTGTATTTTTGCTTGCTGTTTTAAATTGCTGAGCTTCGCTAAATAGATTCTGTGCCTCTTCGCGGCGTGTATTTTCTTTCTCGAGTTGCAATGCCATGTTCCTTCCTATATAGATTGTGATTGTAGAGGTTGGTCGCAAAGAGGTTTCTCTAATAGATGGTTAATCTGGTATGGCTCACCCTTCAATCATAATGATGTATATATGGAAAAATGTGGGGTCAATTTAGTGGGATGGCATCAGGCACTGAGTGGTGGTGGTATATGTGTTGGTAAACACAGCAGGCAAATGCATGAACACAAAGGGCATGTTAATGCCCTGGGTGGCAAATGGTCTATGAAAATGGATAAAGGAATGATTAAATTATTTCGTAACCATAACAATGGTGCTTTTTTGAGTTGTTTTCTGTCTGTTTCTTTGTGCTGTTGTATTTGTTTTGTGGGTTGCGCTAAACCTATTTTAAATTGTTTTTTACTGCAATTGTGGGCATATATTTTTCTTTTTATATACTTATTTCTTTTCTTATGAATTGGTCTGCTCATCTTGAAACCCACTTGAATTGTATGCCTTGGTTTATTCATATTTTTGTTTCATATAATGGTATTGTAGGAATATGATGTTTCACACTTAATAATGTTTGATGATGGCCATTCTGGAAACTGTGAAAACCTTATATTGTTTGTATGCTGCACTTTTTGACATTTTGTAATCAATCATAGTTGAAACTGTGTTTTCTGTAACTCAGCCTGGAAAAAGACTATGAGGTCAAAACACGCGTCCGCTGTGTGCTTTGATACATAAACTAGTTCATGTTAATCAGCTCAGTGTGATAGTGCAGTAATTCATTCCACTGGTGTTAAAATGGGTTATGTGATAAAAAAGCATAGGCACATCTATGATGAACATCTAGCATCTCGAAAATGTAATATGAAGAAGTTGATTAGAGACATTAAGGGTTCTAATTAGGTTTTGAAGTCCCATTTTAACAAGTGTAGGATGTTCAAGCAGACATATAGGAATTCCTGTAGAGCATGTGGTGCATATCTGCTGCAGAAAGATGCAGAAAATATGTTATATTCACTTATTAAGAGGGACCTGCTTCCTTCTGGGCCCTGGTGAATGCACAGGATGTTCCCACAGCTATTGTACAACTGAACGCTGTCTCAGAACACACCTGGATTAAACATTTTGAAGAACTATATGCCCCAAATGAGAGTCTTAATTGTATTATTATTACTCCCTCTGAGAAATCTCTGAAAGAAGAGTGGAGGTTTCATGTTGATCTCGATGAGGTCTATGAGACTATTTTAAAAAGTAATAACTCGAGGGCCCCTGGACCTAGTGGTCTTACTAACAATACTCTCAAAGCTGATGCGACTAATTGGGCTACCGCATAAACTATTCTTTTTGGTAGTATTGTTAAATGTTCTCGCTTCCCTCTCTCTTGGCACACAGCGTTTGTGGTCCAAATTTATAAGAGGAGACTGGTTTTTGACATGGACATTCCACAAATGTGCACAGTTTCATCCTTAGGATGATATAAGAACATGCATGGGCCGATTCCTCTACGTGCATCTATGCGGCTTCAATCGATCTATCAGCCGCTTTTGACATGGTCAGAAGGTTATGGTCAAAACTGGATTCATGGGATCTGCCTAGCGGCCTGCTCTCATTAATTAGGGGTTCACATAAGGAGACAGGCCTAAGAGGTAGATTAAACAAGGAAGGAGATATGTCTGAAGGATTGAAACTAACTCTGGACTGAGGCAGGGGTGTGTTTTGGCTCCTGCCCTCTTTAATATATATGTTTCAGACATTGCAGAACACCTCTCTCCTCATGTATTCATTTCCCCAAAACTGGGTCGCTATGCGATTTCGTGCATAGCGTATACAGATGATTTTCTGCTTTTGGACAACACTAAGAAAGGGCTGCAGAGACTTCAATCTGCATTTTCTTGCTATGCAGAGGATAACGTCCTTATAATTAATCCGGCTAAAACCAAAATCCTGGCTGTTACTAAAAGCAAAAAACCTGGTACTACCTCATGGGTTTTTGAACGCACAATAATTAAATGTAGTTTGAATGCTGTGTATCTAGGATTTCACATTGCATCGCAACCTATAAACTCAAATATCACTCTTGTCCTCATGTAGAAGGCTAGATGTCTTTCTAACTAGCTTTTAAAATCAGATCGAAAAATCTGGCTGTTTTTCTGCTAAGTCTGCTATTACTTTTTATGAAGGAAACGTGGTTCCCAAACTGATCTCTGGAATGGACTAATGTTATGATGTGATTTTATTACAGTTGGATCAATTGGAAGCTGCATTTTGGAGGCGTATTTTAAATGTTCCAAATTCTGTCCCTCTGGCCGCGATCCAATTTGAGTTGGGCTTATCTTCCTAATGGGTGAGAGTACTCTGGAGACTATTTTTCCTGTTTAGGATCATTGTTTTACCAATGGTGGATACATTATATGCAGAATTGAATACATGTATTATTAATATTCTCCTAGTAGGGTCTGCAAGATATTTTGTATATCTGAAGGAGAAATGTGTCACTATTTTGAATGAGTTAAACTTGTATATGGAAGATCTGGTTAAGACTTGTATGAAAATGAAGAAGGACTTTGTTTGAATGAGACTGGGTAATTATAGAAGAAAGCTTCCACGGGTAAACCTCCTTAAGGCGCCTTTCTTATGAACACAAGACAAGAGGATTAATTACACCTTACTTAATTCTGTTTCCAAACCGTTATTATCGTTCTATTCATCTACGTTTTTGTTGGAATTTGTTGCCACCGAGGGATGTTCTTTTAAGAAGGGGCCTGATCACCACTGAGACTGCAATTTGTAGGTACTGTAAAATTAAAGACTGTATTGAGCTAAGCACCTGATCATGTACTGCAGTGCGCTTGATTGTTTAAGAATGATATACCTTTTGAAAGTATTTTCTTTGATTAAATGGTCTGAAGAAGACAATCTGTGAAGACGTAGTCTCAGTGGTGTAACAAATTCTGATCGGCTGGCAGCTGCTGCTTTTCTTTTAACTCCCTATACTTAGGCACTCCATGATTTGCTGACTTTTTGTATTTTTGGAATCATTTAGAATTCAATTCTTTTATATTGTCTTTTAAATATGATGATGATGAATTTATTGAGGGTTTATGTAATATTGTTTTTATTGACCTTTAAATATGATGATGATGAATTTAATGATGTGGTTTTCTAAAGAATTTGTTCTGTGTAACTTCTTTTATTTAGAAATGTTGGTAGTTTGTATTAATGTGTTTTACTATGATGTTTCTTTGTAAAGGTTTTTCTTAACCATATACAATAAAGCACAATTAAAAATTGTGTGTAGATCTGATGTCCTTTTTCAAGGATCTGCCTGTATGCTTTTAGAATCTGTCATCAACTGCTAATATACCAGAAATGGAGATCCTGCCTTGGTCGCACCATTTTCTTTGTTTCACAGTTCTTATTAGAAGAAATGTTCTTTGTGGTAGTGACCAAATTTAAGATGTTATTAATTCGCCAGGCTTTTTTTTCCACTGCGTTTTTAAAAAGTCGAGAAAGGAGCATGGTGTGATTTAGTCCACACCATGCTCCTTTCCCGACTTTTTAGATGAAATCTTCTTTGTGGTGGTGTGACAAACTTTGTGGTTTACAACCGTGCTCAAAGGAACTGTTGTGTTTGACTGTTTTTTATTAGGAAGAAAAGTGCCTGGGAGCTCAGACAGAGGGTTATCATGTTGGTGTGGAGAGGAGAAAGGAGAAGACTTGGAGGCATGGGAGCATTACAGTGATTGGGAGAGATACCCTCAGAGGAGGGAGTGTTGTTGACCAGAGTAGGTAAATACACCAAAGTACTAGAGAGGGGGATGGAGGCGGTCCTCCTTACACCTCATGTTGTGAAGTTGGGGAGCTCCCAGGGGAACACATTGGTTCAGGGGAGGAGTATTGAGGCTAGTGGAGGAACGAATCGGCACAACTATGCTGGGGTTCAGGAAGGACAGCCCAGAAGCAGTCAAGACGGATGGGAAAGGGGCCTAGGCAGACCATTAAGAGGAGCAAGGGGTAAAGGTGGTAAAAGGTAAGAGAAGAGCCATACTTCTCTGCAATAAGCAATCAGGTTACTCCAGACCCATCTGGAAGCACCAGCCTTGGGCTCAACCTGGCAGGAAGTCTGGCAAGAAGCGTGCCCCAAAGAAACCCAATAGGAAGCAGAGAGGAGGACAAGAGTGATACAAAAGCATCAGTCTATGCAAAAAGCCATGGATCCATGGCTAGAGAAAGTAGCCAAGCCAAGGGTCCAAGGACTGGATGACTTCTACCAGTCTGTCAGCGGGAGGAATGGTGACATCCTCCTTGGAAAGGAACCTTTTGGGTTGCCTTTTTATTTCTTTTCTTGGGATTGGATGGAACTTTAGCAACACTGCTTTGTATCCCTCTCTTGGCCTGGATTGTTTGTTTTTTGTTGAACTTGGTGAGACTGAACATTGCTTTGACAGGCCTCTTTTTGGGGCAAGAGGGAAAAGGGAGGCCCTATTCTGTTTGCCCATTGTTAAAGAGAAACTGGTCCTTCCCTCATATTACATACTGGCGCTTGAAGTAAATATTATGCTGACACTTGGAGGCAATGCACCTTGATTATTGAGTTTTGCTACCGTACTGATGCACAATTCTTAAACTGCATTCTGCGTTTGAGCCTCAGTTCTGGAAGCATTGTGATAGGCCGTCTTCATACAGTCCTATCAGAGCTCTCTGCCGTGGCCTCAATTCTCTTATGTACTAGACCACTGGGGTCCTCTTGAGCTGACCCCCTCCCTGGCCCTGGCTCTGCCCCTAGTTGATTATCTGGGTCCGTAGGCTGTAGGCACTACCAGACAAAGCATGCCACCTGCTCAGCCCCAACGAGCTGGCTTATCTCCAGCCCTGGCCCCTCTTTTCTCACCAACTGCACTATGGCACCCTCTCTCCTGAGCATTTGCCTTGTTACCTTGGCCAATGGGAGTTCTCTATTTTGTTGACATCTATGTCCCCCTCTTGGCTCTTCCAGCCTCCCTCTGGTCTTCCCCTCCAATTGCAACCTTTCTTTTCCTTTCTGCTCCTTCAAATATTCCTCCCCCTCCTCTAACTCTGAACCTTCTGCGACTCTGTTCCTTGTTTCCACCAGTTAATACAGATATTGCTTTCTCCCACCTGCTCCAACCACTCCACCTCTCCACATCTCAATCCTCCCTCTGCCTCCTCTCTCTTCCTCTTCTCTCTCTGTAACACCAGCTCTCAGGAGTGCCATCCTTTCCCTCACAACTCAAGTCGTAACTGGCTGCCTTTTATGCTGTAGGGGAAAGGCGATTAAGCAATAGGGGGCCTCATTGGCTGGCTGGTTCCTCTGTACTTTTCCCTGTCCCCGATTGGCCTCTTGAGCTACCTTATCTGCTTGTGGATATTTGTTCTCCTTCCTTAATTCCAGATGAAGGGTGTTTTCTACTGTTCTGGGAATGTTCCCACTTAGTTACGATCAGTCACTGCCCCATCCACGCCTACCCTTCTTTAAATCTATAACCCCCTCTAAAGTCTCATCCAGACACCATTTAAAAATAATTATCCAAACCTGCTCTGAAGAAAGTCCCATTTGCACCCCTCTCGAAAAAAAGGCACACCTCAGTCTGCCTTCTACAAAGCGCCATAGACACCACATTTCCACAATCCTCCCATACAGTCTTCTTTTGGTAAGCAGCTGCCCCACTGATGGCATTAATATCAGAAACAGACACATGCTCATCAACTATACACTGAGTGACCACAAACTGTTAATTGAAAACCTGTCAGCACAGAGCAAACAGGAAGTCCAGAGAGGCCAGAATATGCCAACAGTGTGACTTCCTGTAAGTGCCAGAAATAGAAAAAAAACACTATCTGCGGCACTGCATTGCATAAAGACATATTTGGAACACTCACGTGTGGCATTTTCCGCCTGTTGAGGCACAATGCATTGTATATAGCGACACTTTCTTATCAGGTCTCTCCAACAACAGACTTTACCCACCACTCCGCCACATGTCGGCTGCATTAAATCGGAAGTGCAGGGAAGACTTAGGACCGTCATTTAGTCTCACCTGTGCTTTAGCTGAATGCAACTACCAATCTCCGAATCCTTTGATACAAAAGGGAAGAACGGACATACCTGCAAAAGCAATCACCTCTGCTCACTTTGTGCCCCACCACTATGAGTAAAGGAATGTAATTGAACACCATAAAAGGGGGTGGGTGAGGAATGTTGGAATGTTACTTGTTTATGAAAATGGAAATAAAGAATAAAAAAAAATGTAAAAACAATCAGAAGCAATTAGGAGACTCATACTGAGAAATCACCCCCTATCGCTTGGTCAGGCAGACCTTTTGCTCCTAGGCCATCATGATGAAGCCACTTCCTCTGGGACAACAAGGCAAGCCATGGGAGATATGGGAGCCAAGGGGAGCCTCCTATTCTGTGATGCAAACCCTGGAGCTGGTAAATGGGGGGATCTGCCATATCCCTGCCCTCCGTTGGTAGCGAGAAGGCCGAAAACAATATCTATCAGGAACACAATAGTTGGCGTTTAGAAACCTCAGTTACCCCAACACACAAGTTCATAGCTGGCTGCTGAGAGAAAGAAGACTTTCTGCAGGATCACTACTGGTTGCACGGGTCCATGTGCCGAGCAAGAGTCCCAGCCCGAGGCCCATCAGAGGGACAAAGTCTGTCACAACCCTGTCTCAGAGCAAAACGTAGGGCGACCAGGACGGATACAGGTGCTCATGCTTCACATGTAAAAACGGAAAACCTAGGAAGCAATGCTCATCAAATTGAGCGCTTATTGCCGAAATCAAACTATTAACCATAATATAATAAGGAGGTAGAACTCCTATAGGAACATGGGGAAGTGCGAGAAAGGAGGAGAAGGAAGGCAGGAACTCAGGGGGGTAGGCCAGGTTGGTCACCTGATATCAGAGCCAGTGAAATGAAGGTGGCAAATTCCAGGGAACTTCGGTGATAAAGAGGCAAATTTGGGTCTTCTGTGTGCTTCTACTGCCAATTTTTCACTGTGACATTTTTTACTGCCATTATTATGTTTATATTTCCATGACAATGCAGGTGGGAGGCCACCCATAGCACCCACTCAGCCCACCAACCCACTCACCCCCCCACACACACCTCCCAACCTCTACCTATACCATATTGCCTCCACCATACACCCTCTTCATTTTTGCAGCAAATATTCTGTAACAAAAGTTGCAGTAAATTAAATGCTGCAGTAAACATTTTTCTGTGAAAATACCAAGCTACAGCAGGGGGCTTGTTAAAGACTAGGACTAGGCAACAGAAGTGGCAGATACCAGACAGAATCTGGTAGAAAAGATGGTTAAGCAAGGCAGGGGACCTACATCACCTGATCCAAACTGAGTGAGACTAGCGATACAGGGATGGGGACTGGTGAAAGTGGGAAGGTCATTGGCAAGACCAGAGAAGCATATAGTAAGCACCCAGGTAAAGGGGGAGAAAATATTCTCCGAAAGTACTAACATGGGGAGGAGGTAACAACTAGAGTTGTCTGAAGTGGGGCAACTAAGCATAAAAGTCCTGTAGGGGAGAAGGGAGAACCATGCACCTTGTCGATTTCTGAACCTTCCAGACCTCTCAGGGCAATATGGGTCCAACCACCACTGGAATGCATCACGCTGTATCACGGGTTGACAGGCCCAGGGCACAGACACCAAGCAGGAACCATGATCCCAGAGAACCAGACCCCACCAACAATATAGAGTTGTGTTGCAACAATATTACTCCTTTAGACTGTGGGTGACTTTGTTGGACATTGTCCTTGGCCTGATTTTGAATAGGGTATGGACTTGTGGATTCAGGACAATGGATTGTCTAAGAGCAGGGAATACACTGTATTGTCTCACCCATCATGCCCATCTCATCATAGAAGGCTACCTTCCTCTCTTTCATAGAGAAACCCCTAGGTCCGACATGAACTCATTCAACCCATCCCTGAAAAAGGGGGACATCACAAGGCTCTAACCCTGGCAGAACTCAGGATTGAGTGATAGAGAAAGTCCTGCCGGGGAGACAAGCTTCATAAACACCAGGAGTGTTCCTTAATGGCTGGGTATCTGGGTCTGCAGGGAGACCACAGGGTGAGGAGACCTTTTATTTAAGGCTTCAAAATATGCATTCGTCACTAGTGAATGGAGATTGATGATTCACTCTTTGCGAGTAAGAAATGGTGTGCTGTGTGCATTTGGGGATCTTGAGGGCGAATAACTTTTTATACCTGGCAAGTAGCTTCAAGCTTACATTTTTGCCTCGTTACGAGTTTAGTGGTATTTAGGCAGTAAATTCACAGATAAACCTCCGAACCCGATTACGCTACTGCTACTTGGATCCGCAAGATTTACAGAGATTTAGGGCAGTGAAAATCCTAATTTTTGGAGTCCATGGGGATTTTGGCAAGATTACTGCGGGCAGTAATTCTGGCCATTCTTGGAGGAAAAGTGGGGGATTTACCTCCAGCTTTTGATGGAGGTAAATCCTCCACTTTTCCTCCATATTCGGAATTGGGTAGTGGGGTAAAAATGTCATGACTGCGCCGCCACTACAGACCACCTATGACACTACATCACAAGTCCACAGCACCTCGCTTTTCTTGTGTCAAAGATGCCTCCTTCTTGTAGCATTGGAGGTTACTCTGGCAACATTGGGGGCACGCCTGTAAGGAAAGGCACTGGTCTTTCGCACGTACCGTTGCCAAGGGAACCCAACGCAAGCTTGGTCAGCTGATCGTGGCTGACGCCTCACGCCCCGCCTCCCTTTTTTCTTTAAAACTTGGCAGAACGCGGGCCTTACCGCTTCTGATTAAAGTTGCGACTCGACTCCTGGTCTTTGTTCGTTTTTGTTCCTTGTGATTTTGGTTGTCACGGACTTCCGCTCCTAGCAGTCCTGACTCGTCTGCCTTCCCCGTTGCAAGCCCAGCCTTGGATACTGACTTCGCCTGCCTCGTCCTACTGTTCACTGCTTGCCTGGACAACGCTGACTCCACTTGCCTGACGTTTTGATTCTCAGCCGTCTGCACGCTGCCAACCTTCCTTTACTCCATGGATTACTACGGATCTCCCTTTGCATTTCTACAAATACGGACTGTGCACAGAACTAGAGATGCTTACCTGCTATTCCACGTGCACCATCCCATTTGTTAGTGCACCCTTGTGCCGCCTGGAAACCAGGTCCCTTAACAATACTAACCTCCCTTCCTTTCCGTTGCTCGTTGCCTTCTGCTTCAACACTTTGACTGCCTTCGGCCATTCTACCTACGGACCCCATCCTCTTACACTGTATAGGTAAGAGACATTCCAGTCAACTAACACCTGTCATTGACCCCCTGGTAGGTTCTTACTGTTTATTGTTATTCACATAGGGCCATCCAACCCAGAAGAGCCAAGTACGCTGACAACTACTCTCAGAAAGACCCAACCAGCACTCTGTTCTTTAATGTGGCATCCTGAAGCTACAGGTTAGTTGTTTACCATTTGGTTCATATTCTGCTTACCAGTTGTCCGTGACAGACCTGAATTGTCACATCACTCTTTCGATTAATAGATTTCTCTCTTGTAAACCAGTGCAAGAGAGGGGTACATTGGTAGAAGGATCTCCCTCTAAGTGAAGAGACCTGAACCTACTGGTCCAAGTTCCGGTTCCGGTTACTGGTCCACGTGAAGATTAACCTGGTCTTCGGGAATGCACCACTGGTGAGTCACTACAAAAAAGCAACAGCATTTCCGTTACTGCCAAAAAAGGGGCAGTAACAGAAGTTTTACTTTTTTTACTGCATTGCTGAACTCGTGATGAGTCCCAGAAAAGGCTTTCCTATTTTGTTTTACCTTTGTTTGAAACCTCATTCATCTGTCAATAAACTGTCAAAGCTCAAATTCTGGACTCAGGGGTCCGGGCCCCCCCACCCCACTTTTTTGAAATATGGTGTGAGAAGTGGATATGACATGACTTGTAGAATAAGGTCTGACCAACAGCCATAACTTACCTTAGAGAGTCTACCCATCCAAGCCCTCGGGCCACAGGCTAGGGCCAATCTTCCAAGTGGGTGGGTCTGGCCTGGTGAATTGCCTGAGCCACCATTACCTACAAAGGAGTCCACTCCTATATCGACACAGACTCTTCTCTAAGCAACCCACCCTCAGGCCTCCCCTCTTTGCAAACTGATTCCATTGAGGCCGGGAGAGCTATCGCCCCACTTATCCCACTTCCTTTGAGTCATACAAAGTGGAGGAGTTAGCAGGGTCGAAGGAGTTCAATTGCACAGAAACTGAGAAGTTTACCAAATCCAGAGAGGGAGAAAACAAAGTCTAAGATATCAAGTCGGGGTGCTTTACAGAATGTCTGGATAAGGTTCCAGGGATAAAGCCCTCCCTAAAATGACCCCAGACAGAAATCCAAGAGATACCTTTAGCTTATCCTACAGCCAGTGCTGAAAGTGTTTGCATGGACAGCCCCACTTAGAGCAAGTTCTGGAATGGGACACTTTTCCTGACCGAGAAACAGGATAGTGGACAAAAAAAAAACTGCCCCAAGCAATTAGATGATCATCAAGTTGATGCTGAGAAGTGACACCGTGAGGTTCTGGAAGAGTTAAAGAATGTTATCACCCAGGTGGCACAACCTTACCTCAAATACCCTGATGCTTTTTTTATTACAACATTTGAAATGGGGGCATAATGCCAGAGTAGGCCTGAGATAGGGGGAAAGATACATTGCGCGTCTCTTAATATGAGACTTTCAAGCAGAGGACCAGATTCCAAATCTTGATGGACAACAGGGCATGACAATGCAAGGGATACTGGAGCGTATAGGTCACAATTTCAAATTCTATAGGCAAAGATGAAGTGGAATTCACCTCATTCGATACAATCCCTCACAAACTCTTGTATAGAATGAAGACATGATCAAGAAATGGATGTCAAATAAGACCTTAACAGAAGTAAAAACCCACCATGGCCCTAAAACAACGTACTAAATCCCTTATCCTTTACCAGAAGAGAGCAACCAGTTACCCCCAGCAAACTTATCTTGTCCAGTAACTGTGTGGTATCCCACATTGTGGGGAAACCTCTCTCTCCGGAGGGGTAAATCAGAGGTAAACCCTTCCCCATACAGTGGAGCACGACCAGTAGGCCCTCCCGAATCCATCAGAACCATCCCATACAGACTGTCAGGAGAAGTAAGACCTGCTAGAACCATTCCCTCTGAACCCTAGATACCCTTTTACTCAAGGTAACATGTCGTACTATGGATGGGACGGAGAATAACTTCTCGAACTAAATAATAAGACCGTCTCAGGAAGTTTGCAAATAACTTTGTTTTAATAACAATAGTCTAAAACAGGGAGTACAACGGACATCAACGGACGTCGCACAGCACGATCTCGAAACATTTCATAAAAAACAACACATTTATACTAAATGTTGGTCAGAAGTGACGTCATACTATGTGGCAAATTAAGAAAACCTATGGGAGATTGTGGTTTGCTCAAGGGGAACATCTAAGTATACATTCTATATAGGATAGGATCGTGATTGGGTCTCTACAGTCAGGTGGGCACTCATGCCTTCCCCTAGTGCAAGTCATAGTGTAAGTCGCAGGACGGGCTGGGGAGGCAGGAATTTCAGGGATCAGGAAGCGGGGAGTGAGGGGATGCGGGCGGACGGGGCAGGGGTGTTTTACCAAATTTTGGATGAAAATGGGGTCCCAGAGGATGGCACTACTCACCTGGGCAGATTAAATCCAAAGAAGGCTGACAAACACTTGGAACGCACTAAGCAAAACACCAGGGGCTGGGGGCCAATCAGGTCGCGGGGCGGGCTGGGGAGGAGGGCTTATCAGAGATCATGAAGCGGGGAGCGAGGGGATGCGGGTGGACCGGGCAGAGGTGTTTTAGCAAATTTTGGATACCTATGGATATCTAGTCTCTATATACTGATTTACAATAGCGGAAGGTCAACACTTATATTACATGGAGGTTAAGATAACAATACGCACACTGGGGAATTTTCGATTTCTATTAGAAGTTTTAAACCGTATGATGTAGGTTTAGTAATGGGACGTGTTAGAGTTCAATAATGAATAGCACACGAGGCAAAGGCAGTGTGTGATTATGAATTTGCTATTCACAGGCTATTTAGAAGCGATCTATCGAGCGTCATTTGGCAGGAGACCGTTAACTGGTTCAGGAAATGTAAGGAGAAGTTTCCCACATGTGAAATTGGACATGTTTTGTTTATTAACATATGAGCCAAAGGCAGTGTGTGATGTTACGTCCGTCATTTGCAGGCTAACTTAAAGTGAAGTAATGGATTTGGTGCATAATTAGTCAAGAATTTAGGTGAGACAATTAGGCAACCGCCCACATACGCAAAAAACTATTGGTGTACAATTTCTAGAGAAATAAGATGGTTACTGATTCAAGCATTAGATTTCATGCCTGCGAGTCAGGGACATGACGGTAAATAGGGATTGTCATGCCGTAATGGTTGATTGGCTATTATTAACTTTGTTTTCTCAACAGGCGTTGGACACACTGATGCACAGCGGGTGAGCTCTGTCAGGTAAAATATCAGAGAGGGTGTACACATTAAAAGGATTTAAATCACAATGTAGGAAGATATGACAATTTGTTCATACAATGTTTGTATTTATTTTTTGTCCCTATCGTTTACCCCATGCTGTGCAACAAACCCTTGGTTCATGACCTGGCCGGTATTGAAAATTTAATTGTGATTTTTCTTATGTTGATCGGTACTGTGATGGTTGATATAATGTTTGTCCGGATGGTACATGAAATATGATTTAATTGTATGTATTGATGTGAGCAAATTATAATAATAACACAGTGACATGTATTAAGGTGATTTACCAGCCCTGATGAAGACCTATGTGCTTTGAGATCAAAACACGTGTTAAACTGAATTTTCAGTAGAAGGCCGTAGGAATATGTATAGTGGATAAACCAAACAATCTTTTCTTGTTTGTTATTGTAGTAGTACTTTGTGAGTCAATGTTCTTTTTAAAAAAAATGTTTTTATTAGCATTTGTTATCAAACATACATTTCAAGGTATAGTGCAATCTCATATGGGTAATGTTATAGCATCTGCCATTTTGAGTTTCAAAACAACTTTTAAACTATAAACAACAAACAAACACTGTCTGCGGCCGCCAAATGAAGCCTATCGGAGTTGCAGTTCAGGTGGTGTGGAGTTGTTTATGCTATGATGGTTGACCTGGAGGTACGCCAGTCGGGTGGTCTCTCAAAGTTCTTTTGCGTTTTGTTCAGTTCGTGTGGCAGTTTCTTGGTTTTTCAGGGGGGTTTATCGTCCCCTGTGAGGGAGAAGTCTCTGATTACGGCCTTCCATGCTTCCAGGATGGGGATCATGTCGCTGTCTGAACCTTTGTTTCCTTCTGTCCAGGCTCTAGTCTCTGCTGTTGCCCATCTTTCCAGCTCTTTTTTCCATAGTGTGTGTAGTGGTCCTCCGGGTGTTTGCCACGCCATGGCTACTGCCCTTTTTGCTAAGATGCAGGCCAAATCGATTAGTTTTAATAGGTGCTTATGCTTGCTTAGTCGAGGGTATGTGCCCAATAGGCACTCTTTTGGGGACCAGTCGTACCTGTTCACTCCCGACCTTCTACATTTTTGCTCCATTCTGGCCCAGAATGTTTGTATTTTGGGGCAGCCCCAGAACATATGTATTAAGTTCGCTTGTTCATTTCCACACCAAGGGCAGTTCGGTGAGGTCTGTTTGTGGAAGCTAGCAACTCTGAAGGGTGTCATGTATGTCCTGTATAGTATATTCAGTTGGATTAGTCTGAATCTGGCGTTCCTAGACACCTCTTTAGCGTGTGCCAGTGCCCTCTCCCATTCTTTGTCTGACAGTATGTCCCCTAGGTCTTTCTCCCATTTCTCTTTTAGTTCGGTGCTGCGGGGGTTGGGCCTGTCTGTTAGTTGGTGATACAGTCTTGACACAGGTCTCCAGCCGTCGCTCAAGCTGTGCATCTCCATGAGTATAGGGCTCGGTGTTGGTTCTTCAGGCCAGGTGTTCCATTTTTTCTTTGCAGTGTGTTTGATCCTTTGGTACCATAGGAATTGTCCTTTTGCTAATCCCACCTGCTCGTGTAGCTCCACAAACTCCCTGAAATTGCTGTCTTCAAACATGTCTCCCCAGGTGTATCCCACCTGTTCCCATTTTCTCATTGCTGGTGTTTCAGCAGCAGCTTTACAGACATCTGCTAGCATTGGAATGTCAGGTGCGTAGGGCTGTTTCAGTTGGATTATTGCCTTAGCAAAAACAAAGAGGTGATGGCTGGAAGGTTTAGAATTAATCTTAACCACTGGCATTGCTCTGGGCAACCCTCCAGACCACCGTTCTTCGCCTGCCAAGCCATTACAGAAGGGAATGCCCAGACGTGGTTCCCTTGCCTGCTGGGCCTAGAGACCCAAGCTACTCCTCACTGATGACGCCCAACAAGGCTGAAACATGTCTGGGGATGCTTGTGGTCTCGTGCAAAAGGGATGTGACCTAGCAGTTCGGGCTGGACTACCCCTTTGGGGGTGGGACCAAGCCTGATTTGCATATGGTTTTTCCCCTTTTGTAATGGCTTGGCAGGCGAAGAACGATGGTCTGGAGGGTTGCCCAGAGCAATGCCAGAGGTCAAGATTTATTCTAAACCTTCCAGCCATCAACTCTTTTGTTTTGGATTATTGCCTTAGTTCTGTTCCATACCCTCCTTCCTAGGGTCACGATCATAGGTGGCTGTGCTGTGTTCGTTGGGGGGTTCCACAGTATTTCTTTGAGGTATGTCAGGGCTATTAGATGTCACAGGAGGTTGGTCTCAGGTATGGTCTCGTCCGACAGCCATCTTGTTACATGGCTAAGCTGTGCTGCCAGGTAATACTTCTCTAGGTCTGGGAGTTGTATCCCTCCCTCCTTGTATGGTAACGTCAGTGTGTTTATTGATATTTTATGTCTGGCCGCGCCCCATAGGAAGTCCTTAATCAATACCTCTAGTTTCCTGAAAAAGGGTGGGCCAATGTAGTAGCACACGTTTTGGAAGTGGTATAAAAACCTCGGAAGTATGATCATCTTGGTAATTGCAGCTATACCCATCATGGACAGCGGTAGTTTGGCCCAGAATCTCATGGATTTATGCGGTCCGTTTTTTACGGCTTCTGTGTTGCTTTCATGTATGAGCTCCGGTGTGTGCCTAATGTTGACGCCTAGGTATCTGAACCCCTCCGCTTGACAGCTGACTCCCACTACAGGTAGATCTGTGGGGTTCACCTCTCTTAGTTTTTCCAGTGGGTACGTGCATGATTTATGTTTGCTGAACTGTATCGCGCGTAGTTCTCCAGTATCTCTAGTACTATCGGGGCGTTTATGTGCGGTTCCCTCAGGTATAGCAGCACATCATCCGCATATAGGGATATTATGTTGTACGTGTCTCCAAACTTTATCCCAGCGTCAAAGAATTGCCTCCTGAGGTAGATGGCGATTGGTTCCAACCCCAGGATGTATAACATGGGGGATAGCGGGAAGCCCTGTCTGGTGCCTCTCTGTATCTCCCACGCCTTTGACACTGTGTTCCCTGTTTTCACTCTGGCCTTGGGGTTGTTGTATATCACTTTGACCCATCTCACAAAGCCCTCTACAAATCCGAAGTCCCTCAGCACCTCCACTAGCCACTCCCAGTATATGGAGTCGAACGCTTTGATTGCATCCTATGATAATATTGCTAGCCGTTCCTCGCTGTCTAATGTTTGTGCCATAATGTCCTGTAGTCGGCGTAAGTTGGCCGTTGTGTTACGGCCAGGTACAAATCCATTTTGGTCTTCATGGATCAGTGCCCTCACCACCCTCGCCAGTCGCTTGGCCATGTATTGAGGTTAGTATTTTGCTATCATAATTCAGCATCGCAAGCTTCTGGGGGTTTATTTGGTTTGAGTATCGGGACAATCAGCGTTTCTCTCATGCTTTCCGGGAGGGTCCCCATCTCGAACGCCTCCATGAATACTTTGTGGAGCAATGGTGCTAAGGTTGGCTCATATGCTTTGTAAAACTCTGGCGGTAGGCCGTCGCTACCGGGGGTCTTACATGTGGCTAGTGATCGGATGGCTTCCGTTATATCTTCTATGGTTATGTGTTCGTCTAGCAGCTCCCTCTGCTCTCTGCTTAGTTTGGGTAGGCCTATTTCCTCCAGTGTTTGCCTGATGTCATTTACCGGTACTTTGATTTCGTGGGCATAGAGTTTGGAATAAAAGGCGGCAAATGTGTTGTTTATTGATTGTTGTGTCATGTGGGTTGTGCCGTTATCGTCTTTTATCTCGTGAGGTAGGTGTTTCGGGTGCTCTCGTTTGCACAACCAGGCTAGTAGTCTGGCTGGTTTGTCTGCCTCTTTTTGGGCTCTGACTGTGCGTGTGGCGTGATCGAATTTGGAGAGCCTTTCCCATGCCTTTTGACATCCTGTTCTGATTTCTTTTAGTTTTATTTCGTCTGCTTCTGTGAGTTGGGCACCTGCCTCCAGCTGCTTTATTTCCTCTTCTTTGGTCTCTAATTCTTGTTTTAGTTGTTTTGTAACCCCCTCCAGCTCCCGCTATTACCTCTCCCCTTGTCACCACTTTAATTGTTTCCCATAGAATGGCGGTTTGACCACACTGCCTTTATTCATTTGCACAAATTCCACTAGCTTGTCTCCAAGCTCCTCCTTAAATGCTGAATCTGTGAGTGCCATTACAGGCATGCGCCACAACGGTATGGGAGGTCTGGGTCCCCTGGTTCTCCACAATATGGTCAGGGGGAGTGGTCTGATATTGTCCTGCCTAGGTACTGCGCATTTTCGACCTGTGTCATTAGGTTTCTGTCG
Organism: Ambystoma mexicanum; assembly: GCF_040938575.1. Lineage (NCBI taxonomy): Eukaryota > Metazoa > Chordata > Amphibia > Caudata > Ambystomatidae > Ambystoma > Ambystoma mexicanum. The sequence continues at coordinate 412,671,151 of NC_090929.1, forward strand.
ACAAACAGGTAATCTATCCTGGTGTGTAGTTTGTGGGGGGAAGAATAGTGAAAGTAACCTCTGTCTGGAGGATTTAGTGCCCTCCATGCGTCTACCAGGTCTAGGTGATCGACCAGTGTTTAGCACCTGTGAGGATGTTTTTGCCCTTTGTTGCAGTGAGTCCGATCTGTCCAAAGCTGCATTTTTTGACACAATTAAAATCGGCCCCCATATAAGAAGGCCTTCTCTGTGGTGTGTCATTTTGGTGCATATTAGTTTGAGATGTGCTGGTATGCCATGGTTGGGGAAGTAGGAGTTTACTATGCATACCTTAGTTTGTTCGAGCATTCCCCAGATCGCCAGGTACCTGCCATCATTGTCGCTTTCGTGTCCTAGCATTTGGAACGGGATCTCCGGGCTGACCCATGTGATTACTCCTCTTACGTATTTAGAGTAGGGCGCTCCTTGCCCCTGTCCGCTCCATCGTTCTTTCAGTTTGATTGTGTCTTCTGCCGTCGGGTGTGTTTCTTGGAGCAGGGCTATCGAGATTTTTTTCCGTTGTAAGAAGGATTTGATCCTGTTTCTTTTCAAGTAGGAACCCATTCCCCTCACATTCCATGTCATTATTCTAAGTTGTGTGGCCATAGTCTAGTCTTATCAGTTCCTTTTGTCCCCCCTTCTGTACGGACAATGTGTAGTCGGGGTATATGGTGATTTTGGAGTGGTCTCTCTCTATTATTCCCCCTTCTCTGGAGTATTTGAGGATGGTTTCTCTGTCTTGGAAGTTGAGTATCTTTTTCCGATTATTGGTCGGGGGTAGGAGCCCGGTGGTGGTCTTTTCTGGAGCAATCTGTGGGCCCTCTCCACCGCAAAGCCCTGCGTTAGGTGACTCGCTCTGATTTCTTGTTGCAGCAGTGTTTCAACATAGCCCGTCAGATTTGGTCCTTCGGCCCCTTCAGGAACCCCTAGTATCCTTATGTTGCTGCGACTTGCGTGCCCTTCTGCATCCTCAGATCGTGCTTCAAGTTTGGCCACTTTCTTCTCTAGTTCCAATACTCTGACCTTGAGGTCCGCTGCATTTTCTGCTGTTTCTTGGAGTGCCGTTTCTGCGACAGTTACTCTCTCCGGCAGGTTTCGTGCATCCTGCCGCATTAGCTGCATGTCCGTCTTTACCTCTTCTATTTTAGTGTCAATGAAGGTTATCAGCGCAGCTATGGCTTCTAATACTTGGCTGTCTTTGTTGGTTTCTTCTGGTACTTTCTGGGGTTCGTTTCCAGGGTCCCCGGTTTGTGGTGCGTGGTGTGACTTATTGGCAGCAAACAAGTCCATTATGGTTGCCTTCCCTTTGTTTCTGGAGGATGACATTATGGGCACTTGTCTCAGCTATGCACTGTCCCTGTGCGTGCAGATGTCTCCTTCTTTTATCTTATTCCTCCCCCTTACTCAAGGCAGTGTTTGTTTAGGCTGTGGACCTGTGCCGTTACTGCAGCTCTAGGTGGGCCCGTGGGTCAGTCGGCACAGTCTCTTGATTTCTGATTTCTGTGCTATGATTTGGCTTGTAGCTCTTATGTTTAGGGCCGAGGGGTTGGGCTATGGCTATTGTTATTTGTGGCTCCTGCTTTCCGTTTGAGGCGGCCTGCTGTATAATTGGAACTGTTGCTTCGGGGTGCTGTGAGTGCTTTTAGCGTGCCTGATGGCTGGGTGGGTTATTTGGTCCTTTGCTTCTGTGCCCAATTTCGTTTGGGTCTTGGTGTGGTAGGTTATTAGACCCAGTTTTGCTGTCTTAGCGCTGTGTTGTTGTGTCTTGCTAGTGTCCACAGCCACCACGCATGCTTACGTGTTCTTTTAATTGTGGGCGTCCTTTCAGGTTGTGTGGGCTGAGGGTCACTGCTGCCCCGATTTTGCCGGTCAGTGTATGCTAAAGGGTATGCCCCTTGCTTCTGTATGGTTCTGTGCCTTGCATTCCGTTCAGGCGTGTGGGTGCCACTCTTCTAGATTAATTTGCTTGTCTGTGTCCTTAATATTTGGGCTCACCTTGTTACCTAGAGTGCATACGAATTGTACAGTGTTCCTCTCCTCCTCGCTTCGTAGCCGGGGGACTTGCTCTTCCTCTCCCCTCGCTTACCGACACGCCGCCTTTCTGCACTGAAGGATCCACTTCGGTGATTCCTGGGCTCCCGATCACGCTGTCTTCTTTTTCTGCCAGTCCTGACTCACCGCTCATTCTCTCTGTCGCGCGGTGTTCAGCTTATCGTCCTCGATGTTCCAGCCGCCAGGTATGTACTCTGGATATAGCACATTCCCTGGAAGCCGCTTGCTGGTGACTGCCTCAATCAGGGTATCGTTGGGTTGTTTCAGGGGGCAACTCGATCGGGGAGGATGTTGGTTCACTCCGCCCTTCCCCCTCCTCAGCCGCAGCTTCTTCAGGCTGCGCCCACCATTTTGGGTGGTACCAGGGGGTCTCGATCAAGAGGGCGCAGTTCACTTCAAGCAGTCCGATTTTCACCGTTCTCGATGGCGCCTTGTCGGGAAGCTCTTCTACTTCCCTGGGATGTCTTTGCTTTTTGAATATATAGTCAGTTAATCACCGTCGCAGGATCTCTTGGTTGAACCTCGGCCGGAGCTCCGCTCTGTCACCTCCTCACTCCATGAGCAAAAGGCCATGCCCCCTCGTGAGTCAATGTTCTTACGAATGGATTTAACCTTATCATTAAAGAAAACATTGAACTGATTGGCCAAAGTATGGGACGGAGATAGTTTAAGCGAAGCACAAGATGGTAGGGCAAGGTTCTTAATTATAGCAAATAGATCCTTGAATAGTTTTTTTGTGGAGGTAATATGACTTTGAAAGGTTTTTTATTTTGCCTGAGCAATTCCATATTTATATATGCCAGTGCCTCTTTGGCATCATGGCGAGAAGGTAGATCTTTAATTTTCAGCCAGATTTTTTCTTTTCTTTGATAGTTCTGCTTAAAATCTCTTAAAGAGTCTGAGAACAGGGCATTATATTTAGTTGTGCTTTGTTATTTTAGTTTCAGGGTTGCCCTTGCAACAGTTTTTCAGTGATGCTATATTAGCTGATAGTATTTTTCACAGTCTTTTTCCGCTGTGAATGGTAATAAATCCACTATTAATTGAGATCCTGTAATAGCATCGAGAGCCCTCTTGCTACGGGACATAACAGGGTTTCTTTTGGTGCTTTTTCGAGGTTCTGCATACTCAGAAAAAATCACAACCATATGATCTGACCAACTAACTGGCATATTTTTTAGTGCCGCATGTTCAGCCCCCAATGGGGCACTACCCAATTTATCGATAAGATCATCAATTCAAGGCATTGGGTAGGCATTGAAGGCTGAGATGTTGTTCACCTTTTGGAAGTCTATACAGAACATTCAACTTTTATCTGATTTTGCCCGCCACATGTCGGCTGCATTAAATCAGAAGTGCAGGGAAACGGTCATTTAGCCTCACCTGTGCTTTAGCTGAATGCAACTACCAATCTCTGAATCCTTTGATACAAAAGGGAAGAACAGACATACCTGCAAAAGCAATTACCTCTGCTCACTTGCCCACCCGTTGTCCCCCACCACTATGAATAAAAAAGGAAAAACAGCAGCATCGTATAATTACAAAGGAATGTAATTGAACACTGTAAAAGGGGGTTGGGGGCACAGGAATGTTGGAATGTTACTTGATGTATGTTTATGAAAATGAAAATAAAGAATAAAAAAATAATAATCAGAAGCAATTAGAAGACTCATACAGAGAAATCACCCTCTATCGCTTGGTCAGGCAGACCTTTTGCTCCTAGATCATCATGATGAAGCCACTTCCTCTGTGGCAACAAGGCAAGCCTTGGGAGATGTGGGATCCAAGGGGAGCCCTCTATTCTGTGATTCAAACCCTGGAGGTGGTAAATGGGGGGGATCCGCCACAACCCTGCCCACTGCTGGTAGTGAGAAGGCCGAAAACAATATCTATCGGGAACCCAATAGTTGGCATAGAAACCTCAGTTACCCCCACACACAAGTTCATAGCTGGCTGTTGAGAGAAAGAAGACTTGCCGCAGGATCACTACTGGTTGCACGGGTCCATGTGCCGAGCAAGAGTCCTAGCCCCAGGCCCATCAGAGGGACAAAGTCTGTCACAACCCTGTCTCAGAGCAAAACGTAGGGTGACCAGGACGGATACAGACATTCATTCTTGACATGTAAACACGGACCACTGCTTTCAGGTACCCATGCAGAAGCACAGAGAGAACATCCGATTAACCAGTAACTAGGCAGACAGAATATCACCACAAGATACATCCATGATCCCCTTTCCTGAATTTTGTATGGTGGACTCTTGCAGGGGGCTAGACTCAACAATCCTACAACATCCCTCTTCAGGAGTTAAGGAGGGGGCAGGGCAAACCAGGACCAGGGAAACCTAGGAAGCAATGATCATCAAATTGAGCACTTATTGCCGAAATCAAACTATTAACCATAATTTAATAAGGAGGCAGAACACCTATAGGAATATGGGGAGTGTGAGAAAGGAGGAGCAGGAAGGCAGGAGCTCAGGGGGATAGGCCAGGTTGGTCACCTGATATCAGAGCCAGTGAACGGAAGGTGGCACATTCCAGGGACCTTCAGTGACAAAGAGGCAAATGTGGGTGTTCTGTGTGCTTCTAAGGCCAGTTTTTCACTGTGACATTTTTACTGCCATTATTATGTTTTAATTTCCATGATAATGTAGGTGGGAGGCCACCCATAGCCCCCACTCAGCCCACCAACCCACTCACCCCCCACACACACCTCCCAGCCTCTACCTATACCATATTGCCTCCACCATACACCCCTTCATTTTTGCAGCAAATATTCTGTAACAAAAGTTGCAGTAAATGAAATGCTGCAGTAAACATTTTTCTGTGAAAATACCAAGCTACAGCAGGGGGCTTGTTAAAGACTAGGACTAGGCAACAGAAGTGGCAGATACCAGACAGAATCTGATAGAAAAGATGGTTAAGCAAGGCAGGGGACCTACATCACCTGATCCAAACTGAGTGAGACTAGCGATACAGGGATGAGGACTGGTGAAAGTGGGAAGGTTATCGGCAAGACCAGAGATGCATAGAGTAAGCACCCAGGTAAAGGGGGAGAAAATATTCTCCGAAAGTACTAACATGGGGAGGAGGTAACAACTAGAGTTGTCTGAAGTGGGGCAACTAAGCATAAACGTCCTGTAGGGGAGAAGGGAGAACTTCTGAACCTTCCAGACCTCTCAGGGCAAAATAGGTCCAACCATCACTGGAATGCATCACGCTGTATCACGGGTTGACAGGCCCAGGGCACAGACACCAAGCAGGAACCATGACCCCAGAGAACCAGACCCCACCAACAATATAGAGTTGTGTTGCAACAATATTACTCCTTTAGACTGTGGGTGACTTTGTTGGAGATTGTCCTGGGTCTGATTTTGAATAGGGTATGGACTTGTGGATTCAGGACAATGGATTGTCTAAGAGCAGGGAATACACTGTATTGTCTCACCCATCATGCCCATCTCATCATAGAAGGCTACCTTCTTCTCTTTCATAGAGAAACCCCTAGGTCCGACATGAACTCATTCAACCCATCCCTGAAAAAGGGCGACATCACAAGGCTCTAACCCTGGCAGAACTCAGGATTGAGTGACAGAGAAAGTCCTGCCGGGGAGACAAGCTTCATAAACACCAGGAGTGTTCCTTATTGGATGGTTATCTGGGTCTGCAGGGAGTCCACAGGGTGAGGCGACCTTTTATTTAAGGCTTCAAAATATGCATTCGTCACTAGTGAATGGAGATCCATAATTCACTCTTTGTGAGTAAGAAATGGTGTGCTGTGTGCATTTGGGGATCTTGAGGGCGAAAAACATTTTGTACCTGGCAAGTAGCTTCAAGCTTAAATTTTTGCCTCATTACGAGTTTAGTGGTATTTCGGCAGTAAATTCACAGATAAACCTCCAAACCTGATTACGTTACTGCTACTTGGATCTGCAGATTTTCAGAGATTTAGGGCAGTGAAAATCCAGATTTTTGGAGTCCATGGGGATTTTGGCAAGATTACCACGAGCAGTAATTCTGCCGATTGTTGGAGGAAACGTGGGGGGGGTTTACCTCCAGCTTTTGATGGAGGTAAATCCTCCACTTTTCCTCCAAATTCGTAATTGGGTGGTAGGGTAAAAATGTCAGGAACGCACTGCGCTCCCACCACAGACCGCATGTGGCACTACACCACAAGTACGCAGCACCTTGCTTTTCTTGTATCAAAGATGCCTCCTTCTTGCAGCGTTGAAGGTTACCCTGGCAACATTGGGGGCACGCCTGTAAGGGAAGGCACTGGACCTTCACACGTACCGTTGCCAAGGGAACCCAACGCAAGCTTGGTCAGCTGATCGTGGCTGACGCCTCACGCCCCGCCTCCCTTTTTTCTTTAAAACTTGGCGGAACGTGAGCCTTACCGCTTCTGATTAAAGTTGCGACTCGACTCCTGGTCTTTGTTTCTTTTTGTTCCTTGTGATTTCCCTTGTCACGGACTTCCGCTCCTCGCAGTCCTGACTCGTCTGCCTTCCCCGTTGCAAGCCCAGCCTTGGATACTGACTTCGCCTGCCTCGTCCTACTGTTCTCTACTTGCCCGGACAGCACTGAACTCTGCTACGCTTCTTGGACTCCACTTGACTGACGTTTTGATTCTCAGCCGCCTGCATGTTGGCAACTTTCCTTTACTCCACGGATTACTACGGATCTCCCTTTTCATTTCTACAAATACGGACTGTGCACAGAACTAGAGACGCTTACCTGCTATTCCACATGCACCATGCTGTTCGTTAGTGCACCCTCGTGCCGCCCGGGAACCAGGTCCCTTAACAATACTAACCTCCCAATCCTTTCCGTTGCTCGTTGTCTTCTGCTTCAACCCTTGGACGGCCTTCGGCTATTCTACCTATGGACCCCATCCTCTTGCACTGTATAGGTAAGAGACATTCCAGTCAACTAACACCTGTCATTGACCCCCTGGTAGGTTCTTACAGTTTATTGTTATTCACATAGGGCCATCCAACCCAGAAGAGCCAAGTACGCTGACAACTACTCTCAGAAAGACCCAACCAGCACTCTGTTCTTTAAAGTGGCATCCTGAAGCTACAGGTTAGTTGTTTACCATTTGGTTCATATTCTGCTTGCCAGTTGTCCGTGACATACCTGAATTGTCACATCACTCTTTCGATTAATAGATTTCTCTCTTGTAAACCAGAGCAAGAGAGGGGTACATTGGTAGAAGGAACTCCCTCTGAGTGAAGAGACCTGAACCTACTGGTCCAAGTTCAGGTTCCGGTTACTGGTCCACGTGAAGATTAACCTGGTCTTCGGCAATGCACCACTGGTGAGTCACTACAAAAAAGCAACAGCATTTCCGTTACTGCCAAAAAAGGGGCAGTAACAGAAGTTTTACGTTTTTTTACTGCACTGCTGAACTCATGATGAGTCACAGAACAGGCTTTCCTATTTTGTTTTACCTTTGTTTGAAACCTCATTCTTCTGTCAATAAACTGTCAAAGCTCAAATTCTGGACTCAGGGGTCCCACTTTTGTGAAATATGGTGTGAGAAGTGGATATGACATGTCTTGTAGAATAGGTCTGACCAACAGCCATAACTTACCTTAGAGAGTCTACCCATCAACGCCCTCGGGCCACAGGCTAGGGCCAAACTTCCAAGTGGGTGGGGCTGGCCTGGTGAATTGCCTGAGCCACCATTACCTACAAAGGAGTCCACTCATATATCGACACAGACTCTTCTCTAAGCAACCTACCCTCAGGCCTCCCCTCTTTGCAAACTGATTCCATTGAGGCCGGGAGAGCTATTGCCCCACTTATCCCACTTCTTTTGAGTCACACAAAGTGGAGGAGTTAGCAGGGTCAAAGGAGTTCAGTTGCACAGAAACTAAGAAGTTTAACAAATCCAGAGAGGGAGAAAACAAAGTCTAAGATATCAAGTCGGGGTGCTTTACAGTATGTCTGCATAAGGTTCCAGGGATAAAGCCCTCCCTAAAATGACCCCAGACAGAAATCCAAGAGATACTTATCCTACAGCCGGTGCTGAAAGTGATTGCAAGGACAGCCCCCCTTAGAGCAAGTTCTGGAATGGGGACACTTTTCCCGACCGAGAAACAGGATAGTGGACAAAACGCAAAACTGCCCCAAGCAAATGGATGATCATCAAGTTGATGCTGAGAAGTCACACCATGAGGTTCTGGAAAAGTTAAAGAATGTAGTCACCCAGGTGGCAAAAACCTCTCAACTAACTCCACGACCCTGATGCTTTTTTTTTTACAACATATGAAATGGGGGCATGATGCCAGGGTAGGCCTGAGATAGGGGGAAAGATACATTGTGCATTTCTTAATATGAGACTTTCAAGCAGAGGACCAGATTCCAAACCTTAATGGACAACAGGGAATGACAATGCAAGGGATACTGGAGTGTATAGGTCACAATTTCAAATTCTATAGGCAAAGATGAATGGGAATTCACCTCATTCGATACAATCCCTCACAAACTCTTGTATAGAATGAGAACATGATCAAGAAATGGATGTCAAATAAGACCTTAACAGAAGTAAAAACCCACCATCGCCCTAAAACAACGTACTAAATCCCTTACCCTTTACCAGAAGCGAGCAGCTAGTTACCCCAGCAAACTTATCTTGTCCAATAACTCTGTGGTGTCCCACATTGTAGGAAAACCTCTCTCTCCGGAGGGGTAAATCAGAGGTAAACCCTTCCCCGTACAGTGGAGCACGACCAGTAGGCCCTCCCGAATCCATCAGAACCATCTCATACAGACTGTCAGGAGAAGTAAGACCTGCTAGAACCATTCTCTCTGAACTCTAGAGACCCTTTTACTCAAGGTAACATGTCGTACTATGGATGGGACGGAGAAGAATTTATCAAACTAAATAATAAGACCGACTCAGGAAGATGGCAAATAACTTTGTTTTAATAACACTAGTCTAAAACAGGGAGTACCATGGACATCAACGGACGTCGCACAGCACTATCTCGAAACATTTCATAAAAAACAACACATTTATACTAAATGTTGGTCAAAAGTGACGTCATACTATGTGGCAAATTAAGAAAACCCACGGGAGATTGTGGTTGCCTCAAGGGCAACATCTAAGTATACTTTCTATATGGGATAGGATCGTGATTGGGTCTCTGTAGTCAGGTGGGCACTCATTCCTTCCCCTAGTGCAAGTCATAGTGTAAGTCGCGGGACGACGGGCTGGGGAGGCAGGATTTTCAGAGATCAGGAAGCGGGGAGCGAGAGGATGTGGGCGTATGGGGCAGGGGTGTTTTACCAAATTTTTGATGGAAATGGGGTCCCAGAGGACGGCACCACTCACCTGGGCAGATTAAATCCAAAAAAGGCTGGCAAACACTTGCAATGCACTAAGCAAAATACTAGGGGCTGGAGGTCAATAAGGTTGCGGGGCGGGCTGGGGAGGCGGGAATTTCAGAGATCAGTAAGTGGGGAGCGAGTGGATGAGGGCGGACGGGCAGGGGTGTTTTACCAAATATTGGATGGAAATGGGGTCCCAGAGGACGGCACCACTCACCTGGGCAGATTAAATCCCAAAAAGGCAGGCAAAAACTTGTGGCGCACTAAGCAAAACACTTGGGGCTGGGGGCCAATCAGGTTGCTGGGTGGGCTGGGGAGGCGGGATTATCAGAGATCAGGAAGCTGGGAGCGAGGGGATGCGGGCGGACGGGGCAAGGGTGTTTTACCAAATTTTGGATACCTATGGATATATATTCTCTATATACTGATTTACAATAGCGGAAGGTCAACACTTATATTACATGGAGGTTAAGATAACAATACGCACACTGGGGAATTTTCGATTTCTATTATAAGTTTTAAACAGTATGATGTAGGTTTAGTAATGGGACGTGTTAGAATTGAATAATGAATAGCACACAATGCAAAGGCAGTGTGTGATTATGAATTTTGCTTTTCACAGGCTTTTTAGAAGCGATCTATCGAGCGTCATTTGGCAGGAGACCGTTAACTGGTTCAGGAAATGTAAGGAGAAGTTTCCCACATGTGAAATTAGTCATGTTGTGTTTGTTAACATATGAGGCAAAGGCAGTGTGTGATGTTACGTCCGTCATTTGCAGGCTAACTTAAAGTGATTTATTCAGCAACTTTGAGTCCATTATCGGTTCGGGAAAGCTGAGGAGAAGTTCTTAATTTAAAACATATACCTTTAGTTTGTGGAATTTTAGTTTGTGGAAAGACTGTGAGGGTGGGAGAACACAATTCTGTGGGATCGATTTTCATCAACATACACTTATTATGTGATATGCTTTATGAACAGAAAATTAGTAGAAGGAAATGATTGACTCGAACATTGGAGGAACTATCTAAGTAATGGATTTTGTGCATACTTAGTCAAGAATTTAGGTGAGACAATTAGGCAAACGCCCACATACGCAAAAGACTATTGACATACAGTATCTAGATGAATAATGGTGTGATGATGGTTACTGATTCAGGCATTAGATTTCATGCATGCGAGTCAGGGACTCACTTGACGGTAAATAGGGATTGTCATGCCGTAATAGTTGATTGGCTATTATTAACTTTGTTTTCTCAACAGGTGGTGGACACACTGATGCACAGCGGGTGAGCTCTGTCAGATAAAATATTAGAGAGGGTGTACACATTTAAAGGATTTAAATCACAATGTAGGATGATATGAATGTATTCTTTATGACAATTTGTTCATACAATGTTTGTATTTATTTTTTGTCCTTATCGTTTAGCCCATGCTGTGGAACAAACCCTTGGTTCATGACCTGGCCGATATTGAACATTTAATTGTGATTTTTCTTATGTTGATTGGTACCGTGAGTGTTGATATAATGTTTGTCCGGATGGTACATGAAATATGATTTAATTGTATGTATTGATGTGAGGAAATTATAATAATAAAACAGTAACTTGTATTAAGGGGATTTACCAGCCCTGATGAAGACCTATGTACTTTGAGGTCAAAACACGTGTTAAACTGAATTTTCAGTAGAAGGCTGTAAGGATATGCATAGTGGATAAACACAACAATCTTTTCTTGTTTGTTATTGTAGTAGTACTTTGTGAGTTAATGTTCTTACGAATGGATTTAACCTTATCATTAAAGAAAACATTGAACTGTGTCATGACCGCTGCCTCCAAAGAGTCAGACCCAGCCCAACATCCTTGGAAGCAGGGTCACAACTTCCATTCCAGGCACCAGTCGGACCCCACAGGGGCCTTTTGGACCTTGTCCTGGCGCCAGTGGCGCCAGGCTCATAAGGGAACCCAGTCCGGGCACAGGAAGCGCCGGGCTCATATTGAGAGGAATGGTGCTTGGGTGAATTTACCTGCTGCAGACCATGCTGCTCACTTACCTGTAGGATGATATCCTCATCCATTCCTGGCTGGAACTACTTTACCTTCTGGGTGTGGCCAGCACCACTCCCTGGGACTGGATACTGGAACTGTTCTGAAAGCTGGAACTTCTTTCTTGCCTGGGCGAGGCTGTGGAAGGAGACACCTAAGCACTCCAGTAGCCTATTTATACCACACCCGATCAGTGCAACGTGCTTCGCGTTATTCTGCACTAGCAGCAGGACGCTCACCGTGTCAGCTCCAGAGAATCTTCAGCTTCTGCATCTGTGAACAAGAAATCTTCAGTCTTACCTCCCGGAAACCAGTCTTCAGTCTTCAGCAGCGTCTGAAAGAGAACAAGGACACCAGGTTAGGACAAGGCAAAACCAGCGCTGCACTTGCCTCGTCCATCGGAGCATTCCGAGGCCGTGTACCGCACTCTTCATACTCCGGCAACCCTGCGGAAACAAAGAACAGTGGTTAGTGAACCTCTGTGATAATTTTGTTTACCTGTGCCACGTACGCCTCGATCTCCGCCAAGCGCTGTTTAACCGCACCTGCAAAAACAAGAAGGACATCATTAAGGGCACTGTACGCCATCACTACTCACGTGCCTTCAAGCTGTAATCTGCTTGCCCATACTCCGGCACGTACCTCGGCGTCCATCTCCAACGCCGGCTGCTACGGCTACCTGAAAAAGGGAAAAGAGACATTAAGAAGTGCATTTAACTTCGAATAACATTCTTTTGCTTACGTGCCTTCACGAACCCCGGCATTCTTCTCGCTTACCTTATCTGCATACCGGACCTGCAAAGGCAAGAGACATTTAAGGGGACATATAAATAAAACTCCATATTCAAGCAATTACCGTTCGTGCGGCTAACGACGGCGTTGCTCCCCGACTTCATCCTCTGCAATCAAGAGGCTGGGCTATTAACCAGTGAAGCAACTGGCATTAGCGCCCCTGCACAGACGCAGGATGGAGAGCTCCGCTTTCACCTATCTAAGGTGAGCACATTCAGTCTACGAGTAACGTGGGGAGTCCAGAAAGGGGAAGGTCAGATTGGCCAACCAGACATACATTAACCCCTTGTTCTCCTACTTGCAGACACCTCCCCCTCCAGGTCAAAATTACAGTGAGGAGAGGGCCCATCCAGGGTGTTACCAGAGGCCTGCGCGTGACCCTAGAAGACTGAAATCTCCCAGCCCGTACCTGCGCCTCCGAGGGATTCAGGTGAGCGTTACAGAACGCGAAGCCTACCGCAAATTTCCCACCCAGGCGCAATGGAAACCTCGGACACAGATCAATTGGCCCAATTGCTTGGGGCACTGAGAGCTGAAGTACAGGCATCCCGCCAAGAGACAAATGCTTTACGAAGGGAGTTGATCGTTTCCAAAGAGCGAACGGATGATCTGGCCAGACAGTTGTTACAAACACAAGCGGGACAGACGCCTCTGCCTGCCTCGGGAGGGAGCTACACTCCTACAACCTCAAATAATCCGGTGCAAATTAATCTGCCAGGGAATGTGCCTTTGGCCCGGCCGAACGTTTTTCAGGTGATCCAAAACGGTTTGCGGTATTCATCAACCAATGCCGCTTGCACTTTCTATGTAGACCCGCCGCATTCCCAACTGACCAAACCAAAGTAGCGTTCGTACTTTCCTATCTTAGCGGTAGTGCTGCAGATTGGTCCATTCCTCTTGTGACACAGGATAATCCGATCCTCCATAACTTTCAAGATTTCCAGACCAGTATGGAAAAGTTGTTCGCAAGACACTCACAGGGGCAGGCCTTGGACAATGAACTCCTATCACTAAGATAAGGGAATCAGGATCTCCTGGCATACATAGCATCTTTTAACAGACTGGTGGTTGAGACTGGGTGGCCTGAGGATAAGAATCACGCTTTTCTACAGAGGGCTGCGTGGAGAACTTAAAGATGTCTTAGCACAGGTGGTGAATCCTCCGCAAGATTGTTCCGATTATATCAACCTAGTAGTCCAATTAGATCACCGGCTACAGAACAGGAAGACCGATCGTTCCAGATTTGAAACCCAAATATTTTCAAGACCTCAGAGCTCCGCTAAAGGAAAATATTCCGTGGAGCCCATGCAGATAGGGGTTGTTAAAGGAACATTAACCCAAAAGGAACGGGAAAGGAGAAGACAATTACAGCTGTGCCTCTACTGTGGGAATTCCGGACATTTCCTTTGTGATTGTTCAGTGAAACCGGTCAAGAAGGCTGTAGGAGCTTCCGATAAGAATGCTGAAAAACTAGAATCGGGAAACGACCTCGCCCGACAAGTGTAGAGGTCCGCTTGCCGAGCATTAAAACCAGTTCCTTGACCTCGCATTTGGTAATGCCTATGGTCCTCATAAGTCCAGATCGACCAGATCGCATGCATGCTATTAAAGCATACATTGATAGCGGAGCAATCGGTAACTATGTAGATCAAGATATGGCAACCAGGATGAATCTTCCTCTATGTTCTAAGATGGTTAAAGACGTAATCACTACAGTGGATGGTACAGAAATAGCTTCCGGACCGGTTTCTCACACCACCATGGAAGTGACGTTGCTATGCCAAGATGGACATCGGGAGAAGATTGTGTTTGATGTAATCAAGGCCCCGCAGTTTCAAGTAATCCTGGGAATTCCTTGGTTGGAAAAGCACAATCCTCAGATAGACTGGCGAGCCAAGGTAATCCGGTTTCCAGAATGCGCCCCAACTTGCTATCCTCGAACCGATAACAGGCTAGCAGCCATCGCTTCCGAGAGCTCCCAATTGCCTCCAGAATACCAAGAGTTCCACGACGTCTTCCAGAAAGATCAGGCCAACACCTTGCCCCCGCATCGGTCATACGACTGCCAGATAGACCTAGTACCTGGATCTACTCCTCCGTGCAGTAGAATAAATGCTCTCACTGAGCCAGAAAATCTCCATCTCAGGCAATACTTGGACCAGTATCTGGCTAACGGATTCATTCGTCCCTCGAAATCTCCAGTTTCTTCAGCTTTGTTCTTCGTTCCGAAAAAAGAAGGTGACCTGAGAACATGTATCGACGATCGCGCCCTGAACCAGATTACAGTCAAAAACAGATATCCTTTGCCTCTGATTCCCGAATTATTGGACCAAGTTAAAGGAGCCTGCATATACACAAAGCTAGATCTCAGAGGAGCTTACCACTTGGTACGCATTAAGGAGGGTGACGAATGGAAGACGGCCTTTCGCACTAAATACGGATTGTTTGAGTATCAAGTAATGCCCTTTGGACTATGTAACGCTCCGGCCGCCTTCCAGTTCTTTATGAATGACGTTTTCCGAGAACTTATTGATGTATGCGTAATTGTTTATATCGATGACATCCTGGTATACTCATCCTCAGAAGCTGATCACCGAAGACATGTCACAGCGGTTCTACAGAGACTTCGCCAACACCGTTTGTTTGCTAAATTGGAAAAGTGTACTTTTCATGTAAAGGAAGTCGAATTCTTGGGGTTCATCTTGTCACCCAATGGAGTTCACATGGACTCAAGAAAGGTGGACGCTATCACCAAATGGCCGTCCCCAACTTCTGTGAAAGGAGTACAGAGCATGTTGGGCTTCGCTAATTTTTACCGGAGATTCATTCCAGAATTCTCTCGAGTAGTTCAACCCATCACGGCCCTTCTGAAAAAGAATAAAAAATTTGAGTGGACTCCAGAGGCCGAACAAGCCTTCCAAGAATTGAAAGCCAAATTTATCTCCGCTCCAGTCTTAAAGCATCCTCGTCCAGAACTTCCTTATATCGTCGAGACAGACGCATCCAGCCTCGCAATGGGGGCTGTGCTATCACAAAGAAATCCCGAAACACACCAATTACACCCTGTGGCATTTTGGTCCCGCAAATTTTCGGCCCCTGAAATCAACTACACAATTACGGACAAAGAACTTCTGGCAATTAAGTCCGCCTTTAAGGCCTGGCGGCATTATCTCCTGGGAGCCCGGCACACTGTTACTGTAATCACTGATCATCGTAACCTCCAGTATCTGAAGTCAGCCAAGGCCCAATCTTCGAGACAACTCCGCTGGGCATTATTCTTCGCGGAATTTGATTTTGTGATCACGTATCGGCCAGGCAATAAGAACGGAAAAGCAGATGCCCTTTCCCGAATAGGGATAGACGAACACACAGCTAATCCAGAGCCGGTACCAATAATCCCCGAACAAAAGATACTGGGAGTAATCAACACGCTATCCCTTGAAAATATCGAAGCGAAAGTCAGTCAACTAATAACTCCTGAAGATTCATTGAATTGGCAACTGAAAGGAAAAGATTTTACGATAGATCAGAATCTATTGTATTTCCAAGGAAGACTATATTTGCCATGTGTTGACTTACAGAAGCAGGTCATCACCTGCTGCGATGATCTCTGCTTCCAAAAGATCAGGACTTGCCCGACTCCCTTGGAAGCAGACCCATAACCCCGGTTCCGAGTGCCAGCCAGTCCCAATTAGGACCTTTTGGACCCTGTCCTGGCGCCAGTGGCACCAGGCTCATAAAGATGCCCAGTCCCAGCGCTGGCTCATAATGCTTGGGTGGACTTACCTGCAGCAGACCATGCTGCTTACTTACCTGCCAGTTGAACCCCTGATCCTCTTCTGTTTGGGACTACTTTTCCTGTTGGGTGGGGCAGGAGCCACTCCCTAGGTTCAGAACACTGGAACTCTTCTGGAAAGCAGGAACTCTTTTCTTACCTAGGCGTGGCTGTGGAAGGAGACACCTAAGCACTACAGGAGGCTATTTAAACCACACCCGATGGATGAATCTTGCTTTGTGTTATTCTGCATTCTCTGCAGCAGAACGCTCATCGTGTCTTCTGCTTCTGATCCTGGGCCTAAGGGAACAAAGGCTTACCATCCTGGAATCCAGTCTTCAGCAGCACCTGTAAAGACAAAGAAAGAACAGGTTAGCACTACGGTCTTCAGTGGCAGCGCATCTCTTACCTGGTCCATCGGCTGTCACCAACGCCTCGCGCTGCATTCCGGCATCTGAAAGACAAAGGATTACCAGCTCTTCGCACGCTCCGGAGGCCTTCGGCGCTGCATCCCGCATCTGAAAGACAAAAGAAGGTGCGTTTAAAGACATTGGGCAACTTTATTACTCACGTGCCATTACTCCTTCCCACGCCGAATCCAGTGGGTATTCCAGCACCCTTCAGCTTCTCTAAAGCTCCGAACTTGTACCTGCA
Organism: Ambystoma mexicanum; assembly: GCF_040938575.1. Taxonomy (NCBI): domain Eukaryota; kingdom Metazoa; phylum Chordata; class Amphibia; order Caudata; family Ambystomatidae; genus Ambystoma; species Ambystoma mexicanum. Next base: position 412,687,818 of record NC_090929.1, read on the forward strand.
AGATAAAAGGGATAGTTAGTGCGCATCGTGAAGCAGGCTACAAGCGCTTACTTACGTGCTTCCAGGCGCTTCTATTCCTCACGCGGGTTCGATCCTCAACTCTCATCAGCCCGCCATCCGCCATCGCCGGAACCCTGCAAAACAAGAGATATCATTACAAAAGACTTTTAAGACGTTTGAAGTGCCCAGAACTTACCGTTCGTGCAGTTAACGACGGACAGCAGTCCTCTGAGGTCAAGAGGCCTGCACCCTTATCCAGTGAAGAAACTGGTTACGGCACCCTGCCCCGAGGCAGATGGAGAGCTCGGCGTTCACTTACCTAAGGTGAGGGCGTTAACCTTTGGGGTTCTACAGGAGAAGAGAAAGGGAAGAGGAGACAGGCACCCAATAACCCCAGTTCATTAATCCCATATTTTCTATCTGCAGACATCTTACTCTTCGAGTCAGACATACAGTGCACAGAGGTCCAGCCCAAAGAGCCAACCGTGTGTTACACATCACCTTTGAAGATACGGCATTCACCCAGTCAAGACCGGCGCCTCTGCGGGAATCAGGTGAGCGTTACAGAACACAAAGCCTACCGCAAAACTCCCACCCAGGCGCTATGGAAACCTCGGATACCGACCAGCTAGCCCAGTTACTTGGGGAACTAAGAGCAGAAGTGCATGCAGCCCGTCAGGAAACGAATGCTCTAAGAAGGGAACTGATTATTTCCAAGGAGCGAACAGACGATCTCGCTAGACAATTGCTACAGTCACAAGCCGGACAAACTCCGTTACCCGCATCAGGGGCAAATCTTCCTTCAACATCCTCTACGAACCCAGTGCAGATCAACCTACCTGGGAATGTACCTCTGTCTCCGCCCGAACGATTTTCTGATGACCCAAAGAGGTTTGCAGTATTTATTAATCAGTGCCGGTTGCACTTCTTATGCCGGCCAGCAGCCTTTCCAACTGATCAAGCTAAGGTAGCTTTCGTGCTTTCGTACCTTAGTGGCAATGCGGCAGACTGGTCGATCCCTCTAGTTAATCAAGATGATCCGGTTCTCCATGATTTTCAAGCTTTTCAGCTCAGTATGGAAAAACTGTTTGCAAGACATTCACAGGGGCAGGCCTTGGACAATGAGCTCCTTTCATTGCGACAGGGTAATCAAGACCTTTTGGCTTATATTGCGTCTTTCAACAGACTGATAGTGGAAACTCGATGGCCTGAGGACAAAAGGATTACGCTGTTTTATAGAGGTCTACGTGGAGAGCTCAAAGATGTGTTAGCCCAAGTAGTGAATCCCCCGCAAGACTGTTCGGACTATATTGACTTAGTCGTTCAAATTGACCACAGACTGCAGAACAGGAAGGCCGATCGTTCCAAGTTTGATGCTCGAGTATTTTCCAAACCACCAACTCCTACCAAAGGAGTAGACTCTGGGGAACCCATGCAAATAGGGGGCCTGAAAGGACCACTAACACAAAAGGAGCGGGAAAGGAGAAAACAGCTGCAATTATGCCTCTATTGCGGAAACTCGGGGCACTTTCTTCGAGACTGTCCGGTGAAACCAGCCAAGAAGGCAGTAGGAGCTGCAGTTACCAGGGTCACAAACTCTGAGCAGGGAAACGACCTCGCCCGACAAGAATAGAGGTCCTCTTGCCGAGCGTTAAAACCAGTTCAGTGACCTCGCATTTCGTGATACCTATGGTCCTCATTAGCCCTGAACATCCGGATCGATTACATGCGATTGAAGCTTACGTCGACAGCGGTGCCATCGGCAATTATGTGGATCATGAAATGGTTTTGAGGATGAATCTGACTCTTTGTCCAAAGGCTGTAAAGGACGTCATTACTACGGTGGATGGTACGGAGATAGCCTCCGGACCAGTAACGCATACCACCCAAGAAGTGACGCTAGTAAGTCAAGATGGACACCATGAGAAGATCGTGTTCGATGTGATCAAGGCCCCTCAGTTCCAGATTATTCTAGGAATTCCTTGGTTAGAGAAGCACAATCCTCAGATCGATTGGCGAGCAAGAACGGTTCAGTTTCCAGAATGTGTCTCTACTTGTCACCCTCGACCTGGTGTTGCACTGGCAGCAATTTCCTCGGAGGCTCCCCAGTTACCTCCTGAATACCTAGAATTCCAAGATGTTTTCCGGAAGGATCAGGCTAACTCTCTACCCCCTCATAGGTCTTATGACTGCCAGATAGACCTGATACCTGGATCTACTCCTCCTTGTAGTAGAATTTATGCCCTCACCGAGCCTGAGAATCTTCACCTCCGACAATACCTGGATCAATACCTAGCGAATGGGTTTATTCGTCCTTCCAAGTCCCCTGCTTCCTCAGCTTTGTTCTTCGTTCCAAAAAAAGAAGGGGACCTTAGAACTTGTATAGATTATCGCGCCCTGAACCAGATCACCGTTAAGAATAGATATCCGTTACCTTTGATCCCTGAACTCCTGGACCAAGTCAGAAAAGCATGCATATATACAAAGCTGGATCTTAGAGGAGCCTACCACTTGGTACGAGTAAAAGAGGGCGATGAATGGAAGACGGCCTTCCGCACCAAGTATGGGCTATTTGAATATCAGGTCATGCCCTTCGGACTTTGCAATGCCCCGGCCGCCTTTCAATATTTTATGAACGATGTCCTCAGAGAGCTCATAGATGTGTGTGTTGTTGTTTACATTGACGACATCCTCGTTTATTCTTCATCGGAAACTGAACATCGGAAACACGTGAAAATGGTCCTCGAGAGATTGCGTCAACACAAACTTTTCGCTAAGTTGGAAAAATGTGTTTTCAACGTGACTGAAGTTGAATTCTTGGGATTCATATTATCACCTAGCGGAGTGCGTATGGATTCAAAGAAGGTCGATGCAATTCTCAAATGGCCATCGCCATCCTCCGTAAAAGGTGTTCAAAGCAAGTTAGGCTTCGCTAACTTTTACCGCAGGTTTATCCCCGAATTCTCTCGAATAGTCCAGCCCATCACCTCCTTGTTAAAGAAAAACAAACGTTTTGAATGGTCTACCGAGGCGGAACAAGCTTTCCAGAATTTGAAGACTAGATTTATCTCTGCACCGATCTTAAAACATCCTCGCCCAGAACTCCCCTACATCGTTGAAACTGATGCTTCGAGCCTTGCCATGGGGGCAGTTCTATCACAAAAGGACCCAGTAACCAATCAGTTGCATCCCGTGGCATTTTGGTCCCGCAAATTCTCGCCTCCTGAAATCAATTACACTATTACTGATAAGGAACTTCTAGCTATCAAGTCCGCCTTTAAGGCTTGGCGGCATTATCTTCTGGGGGCCGGACACACCGTTACTGTGATTACAGATCACCGAAACCTGCAATATTTGAAAACCGCAAAAGCTCAATCCTCTAGGCAACTCCGTTGGGCACTATTCTTTGCCGAGTTTGACTTCATAATTACCTATCGACCTGGTACAAAAAACGGTAAAGCTGATGCCCTTTCTCGGATGGGAGTGGAAGAACATTTGATCAATCCTAAACCTGTACCTATCATTCCTGAACAAAGAATTCTAGGTGTAATCGCCACACAATCCATAGAGGAAGTTAAGGATAAAGCCAGGCTACTGGTAACTCCAGCAGACATACAGAATTGGCATCTGCAGGGAAAGGACTTTACGGTGAAGGACAACCTATTATATTTCCAAGAACGGTTATACCTGCCCAGCACAGATTTACAGAAAAAGGTAATCTCTTGTTATCACGATTCTTTAATGGAAGGACATCCCGGTATGACCAAGACCTCGGAAAAGATCAAGCGCTACTTCTGGTGGCCGTCTTGGAAAAAAGATATCAGAGACTTTATAATGTCCTGTGGAGTATGCGCCCAAAACAAGAGTCAAAAGGAAAAACCAGCCGGCCTCTTACGCCCTATTGACATCCCACCTCGCCCTTGGCATACGCTTTCTATGGACTTCATCACCGATCTACCTCCATGCTCCGGATACAATACGATCCTAGTAATCGTGGACCTATTCTCCAAGATGGCGCATTTCATTCCACTCAAAGGCTTACCAACAGCAGCAACTCTGGCCCGAGAATTTCTCGAAAACATCGTCCGACTGCACGGTTTTCCTTCAGTTCTAATTTCGGATCGAGGTAGTCAATTTATTTCTCATTTTTGGCGAAGTTGCTGTCGGTCGGCTCAAATTGATGTGAGACTTTCGACCAGCCACCACCCTCAAACCGACGGACAAACCGAGAGGACCAATCAAACTCTGGAACAGTATTTGCGCTGCATGCTACAACAAACTGAAAAAACTTGGAAAGATATCCTTTGGATAGCCGAATATGCCTACAATAACTTTGTCCACTCGGGGACTGGGAAGACCCCGTTTTTTCTTTTATACGGTAGTCACCCTCGAACCTCGGAGTTGGATCCACTCCAAGATCTTGGAACACCAGCAGTAGACCACCTGCATTCTACAATCACCCAAGCCTTTAAGGAAGCCGTTTCTCACCTTCAAAGGGCTAAAGAACAATACAAGAAAGGAGAAGACCAACATCGGAAGGAAGCCCCCCAATATCAAGTAGGAGATCAAGTCTGGTTATCCACCAAATATCTACCTCTTAAAAGGACCACGCACATTCAACCCAAGATACCTTGGTCCCTATTCCATCACTAACATAGTAAATCCAGTAGCGGTCAAGTTGGACTTGCCCCCTCACATGAAGATACATCCGGTCTTCCACGTCTCTCTATTAAAACCCGTGCAACCTCAAACCCGACTAACTACATCTCCAAAACCTATTCTAGTTGATGGAGAACTCGAGTTTGAAGTCAAAAGCATCCTGGATTCCAAGATCTCCAAATCTAAACTATTTTACCTGATTGACTAGAAAGGCTACGGTACCCAAGAAAGATCCTGGGAACCTGCAGAATATGTCCACGCGCCTCGTCTAATCAAAAGATTTCATCGAACATTTCCTAACAAGCCCAAACCCCCGGAGAAGCCCGGTTTGGGAGGGGCCTTGAGGGGGGGTGCTGTCATGATCTCTGCTTCCAAAAGATCAGGACTTGCCCGACTCCCTTGGAAGCAGACCCATAACCCCGGTTCCGAGTGCCAGCCAGTCCCAATTGGGACCTTTTGGACCCTGTCCTGGCGCCAGTGGCACCAGGCTCATAAAGATGCCCAGTCCCAGCGCTGGAAGCGCCGGGCTTATAATGCTTGGGTGGACTTACCTGCAGCAGACCATGCTGCTTACTTACCTGCCAGTTGAACCCCTGATCCTCTTCTGTTTGGATCGGATATCCCACGTGCACGTGATCACGTGAGCGGATATCTCGGCCGCGTGACCGTGCACATGACCATAAAAGAATAACAGACACAGGGCAACGCAGTAGTGGATACGATTCGATCCGGGAAGGAACAAACCGACGAATGGAGGTAAGATGCGCCAACACCAATGCAGAAAAGCCAGATTTGGGAAACGGCATCTTTGCAGGACCTCTAATCTCTGACATAAGAGCAGAGGTCATTGCTAAAACCCAATTTGAAAATAATTAAAACAATTAAGGATAACAACAACTTAAACAAAAGCCTACCTCACTCTTAAAGGGCGATGGACCCATGAAAAATATTTGTATAGATGCAATATAGATGACAGCAGGCTCTTACAAACACCTTTTCTTTCAAATCACAGGGATAATATCCAGAAGAAAGGACGAAATAAGACCTACCTTGCTAGCATTTTGGCTATAAATTGGACACCACCGAAAAATCAAGCCGCTACCCTTGAATTACAACACAGAGGTATGATTCCCCATATAGAGGTGGTACTGATAGAAGTACCTTAGAATTCTCATTTTTTAAAGTAGAAACTGTTGGTACATGAGACTGATTATAGTCCCCAATTTTTCTTGTTTTGTTGTCCATACAGGACTAGGAAGTAATTACCCTATCAAACCTTGGACACCCTCTACCATCTAACAGTGTTGAAGACACTGTTTAGGATACCTCAACTTGAAGTATTCGTCCTGAAGAAAGCGGCAACTCAAGAATCCCGCTGAAACCGGTTGACCATACAATAGGCCTGGAGGGTAACCCAGACCCACACTCCCTTTCCAAAGAAAAACAAAGGGATTGTTTCAAGGAAATTTAATTTGTTATCCACACAATTTGCGGTTCAAATCTGAACCTTTGGGAGTTATGAAGAATTAATATCTTCACTTTCCACACAGCTTTTAACGAAAATTCTTTCCCCATTGTTATCTGGCCATTCAACCAGATACTCTGGGATTAGCACTCGTTGTTTTTTAACGATAAGACACACGAATTGGGGGCGACATATTAAAATTCAAGAATCGACCTCCAACCTGTGTGCACATACCAGACACTAGGAAAGTGTTTTTAGAGAGTACAGGGAGAAGATCTCGACACCTTTTGTAGTCGGCCCAACAGCACTAACTAGGGACCCTACTTAATGGCCTGAGATTATTCACAGATAGGGAGATTTAGTTGTTGGCTAGGGATCTAGCTACCGGAATAACTTACAATAACTTTACCTTCTGTTGTTTTGAGTGTTATAAACGATTGGCATAAACAGGAGGGAACCGCCCTATAACTCCTCTTTGTGGTTACCTCTTCTGTTTGGGACTACTTTTCCTGTTGGGTGGGGCAGGAGCCACTCCCTAGGTTCAGAACACTGGAACTCTTCTGGAAAGCAGGAACTCTTTTCTTACCTAGGCGTGGCTGTGGAAGGAGACACCTAAGCACTACAGGAGGCTATTTAAACCACACCCGATGGATGAATCTTGCTTTGTGTTATTCTGCATTCTCTGCAGCAGAACGCTCATCGTGTCTTCTGCTTCTGATCCTGGGCCTAAGGGAACAAAGGCTTACCATCCTGGAATCCAGTCTTCAGCAGCACCTGTAAAGACAAAGAAAGAACAGGTTAGCACTACGGTCTTCAGTGGCAGCGCATCTCTTACCTGGTCCATCGGCTGTCACCAACGCCTCGCGCTGCATTCCGGCATCTGAAAGACAAAGGCTTACCTACTCTTCGCATGCTCCGGAGGTCTTCGCACTGCATTCTGGCATCTGAAAGACAAAAGCTTACCAGCTCTTCGCACGCTCCGGAGGCCTTCGGCGCTGCATCCCGCATCTGAAAGACAAAAGAAGGTGCGTTTAAAGACATTGGGCAACTTTATCACTCACGTGCCATTACTCCTTCCCACTCCGAATCCAGTGGGTATTCCAGCACCCTTCAGCTTCTCTAAAGCTCCGAACTTGTACCTGCAAGATAAAAGGGACAGTTAGTGCGCATCGTGAAGCAGGCTACAAGCGCTTACTTACGTGCTTCCAGGCGCTTCTATTCCTCACGCGGGTTCGATCCTCAACTCTCATCAGCCCGCCATCCGCCATCGCCGGAACCCTGCAAAACAAGAGATATCATTACAAAAGACTTTTAAGACGTTTGAAGTGCCCAGAACTTACCGTTCGTGCAGTTAACGACGGACAGCAGTCCTCTGAGGTCAAGAGGCCTGCACCCTTATCCAGTGAAGAAACTGGTTACGGCACCCTGCCCCGAGACAGATGGAGAGTTCGGCGTTCACTTACCTAAGGTGAGGGCGTTAACCTTTGGGGTTCTACAGGAGAAGAGAAAGGGAAGAGGAGAGAGGCACCCAATAACCCCAGTTCATTAATCCCATATTTTCTATCTGCAGACATCTTACTCTTCGAGTCAGACATACAGTGCACAGAGGTCCAGCACAAAGAGCCAACCGTGTGTTACACATCACCTTTGAAGATACGGCATTCACCCAGTCAAGACCGGCGCCTCTGCGGGAATCAGGTGAGTGTTACACCTGCTACCATGATTCTCTAATAGAAGGACATCCGGGAGTTGCCAAAACCTTAGAGAAAATCAAAAGACATTATTGGTGGCCATCTTGGAGGAAAGATATTAAAGATTTTGTGGCTTCTTGCGGCATCTGCGCACAAAACAAGAGTCAGAAGGAAAGACCAGCAGGTCTGCTACATCCAATAGACATTCCACCATGCCCTTGGCATACTCTCTCAATGGATTTTATCAAGGATTTACCCCCCTGCGCCGGATACAACACAATTGTAGTAATTGTGGACCTTTTTTCAAAAATGGCTCATTTTATTCCACTGAAAGGTTTACCCACAGCTCCCGTTTTGGCCCGAGAATTCCTTGAAAACATCGTCCGGTTGCACGGTTTCCCTTCAGTGTTAATCTCCGATCGAGGGAGCCAATTTATTTCCCATTTTTGGCGAAGTTGTTGTCGTTTAGCGCAAATTGATGTATGACTTTCCACCAGCCATCACCCCCAAACTGACGGGCAGACTGAGAGGACTAACCAAACTATGGAACAATATCTACGCTGCATGTTGCAACAATCGGAGGGCACTTGGAAGGATGTCCTTTGGATTGCTGAATACGCCTACAACAATTCAATCCATTCAGGAACTGGAAAAACCCCTTTTTTTCTGCTGTATGGGATTCATCCTCGAACCTCTAATTTGGATCCACCTCAAGCTCTCGGAACGCCCGCTGTAGACCATCTGCATGCGACAATAACTCAAGCATTTAAAGAAGCCACAGCCCACCTTCAACGAGCCAAGGAAATGTATAAGAAAGGAGCGGATCAACATCGAAAAGAGGCCCCTCAATACCAAGTAGGAGATCAAGTCTGGCTGTCCACTAAGCATTTATCTCTAAAAGGACCACGCACCTTCAACCCAAGGTATTTAGGACCCTACACGATCACGGCTGTGATAAATCCGGTGGCTGTGAAATTGGAACTACCTACTCGGATGAAGATACATCCCGTTTTCCATGTTTCTCTCCTAAAACCTATGCAACCCGGAACCCGTTTGACTAAACCTCCAGAGCCAATCCAGGTTGATGGAGAACTCGAATTTGAAATTCGAAACATCTTGGATTCCAAAATTTCCAAATCAAAACTGTACTACCTGATTGATTGGAAGGGATTTGGCCCCCAGGAGAGATCTTGGGAGCCTTCAGAATATGTCCATGCACCTCGTCTAGTCAGGAAGTTTCATCGGACTTTTCCCAACAAGCCAAAGCCTCCGGAGAAGACAAGCTTGGGAGGGGCCTTGAGGGGGGGTGCTGTCATGACCGCTGCCTCCAAAGAGTCAGACCCAGCCCAACATCCTTGGAAGCAGGGTCACAACTTCCATTCCAGGCACCAGTCGGTCCCCACAGGGGCCTTTTGGACCTTGTCCTGGCGCCAGTGGCGCCAGGCTCATAAGGGGACCGAGTCCCGGCACAGGAAGCGCCGGGCTCATATTGAGAGGAATGGTGCTTGGGTGAACTTACCTGCTGCAGACCATGCTGCTCACTTACCTGTAGGATGATATCCTCATACATTCCTGGCTGGAACTACTTTACCTTCTGGGTGTGGCCAGCACCACTCCCTGGGACTGGATACTGGAACTGTTCTGAAAGCTGGAACTTCTTTCTTGCCTGGGCGAGGCTGTGGAAGGAGACACCTAAGCACTCCAGTAGCCTATTTAAACCACACCCGATCAGTGCAACGTGCTTCGCGTTATTCTGCACTAGCAGCAGGACGCTCACCGTGTCAGCTCCAGAGAATCTTCAGCTTCTGCATCTGTGAACAAGAAATCTTCAGTCTTACCTCCCGGAAACCAGTCTTCAGTCTTCAGCAGCGTCTGAAAGGGAACAAGGACACCAGGTTAGGACAAGGCAAAACCAGCGCTGCACTTGCCTCGTCCATCGGAGCATTCCGAGGCCGTGTACCGCACTCTTCATACTCCGGCAACCCTGCGGAAACAAAGAACAGTGGTTAGTGAACCTCCGTGATAATTTTGCTTACCTGTGCCACGTACGCCTCGATCTCCGCCAAGCGCTGTTTAACCGCACCTGCAAAAACAAGAAGGACATCATTAAGGGCACTGTACGCCATCACTACTCATGTGCCTTCTAGCTGTAATCTGCTTGCCCATACTCCGGCACGTACCTCGGCGTCCATCTCCAACGCTGGCTGCTACGGCTACCTGAAAAAGGGAAAAGAGACATTAAGAAGTGCATTTAACTTCGAATAACATTCTTTTGCTTACGTGCCTTCACGAGCCCCGGCATTCTTCTCGCTTACCTTATCTGCATACCGGACCTGCAAAGGCAAGAGACATTTAAGGGGACATATAAATAAAACTCCATATTCAAGCAATTACCGTTCGTGCGGCTAACGACGGCCTTGCTCCCCGACTTCATCCTCTGCAATCAAGAGGCTGGGCTATTAACCAGTGAAGCAACTGGCATTAGCGCCCCTGCACAGACGCAGGATGGAGAGCTCCGCTTTCACCTATCTAAGGTGAGCACATTCAGTCTACGAGTAACGTGGGGAGTCCAGAAAGGGGAAGGTCAGATTGGCCAACCAGACATACATTAACCCCTTGTTCTCCTACTTGCAGACACCTCCCCCTCCAGGTCAAAATTACGGTGAGGAGAGGGCCTATCCAGGGTGTTACCAGAGGCCTGCGCGTGACCCTAGAAGACTGAAATCTCCCAGCCCGTACCTGCGCCTCCGAGGGATTCAGGTGAGCGTTACAAACTGATTGGCCAAAGTATGGGACGGAGATAGTTTAAGCGAAGCACAAGATGGTAGGGCAAGGTTCTTAATTATAGCAAATAGATCCTTGGATCGTTTTTTTTTGGAGGTAATATGACTTTGAAAAAATTGTGATTTTGCCTGAGCAATTCCGTATTTATATACACCAGTGCCTCTTTGGCATCATGGCGAGAAGGTAGATCTTTAATTTTCAGCCAGATTTTTTCTTTTCTTCAATAGATCTGCTTAAAATCTCTTAAAGAGACTGAGAACAGGGCATTATATTTAGTTTTGCTTTGTTATTTTAGTTTCAGGGGTGCCCTTGCAACAGTTTTTCAGTGATGCTATAATAATCTGATAGTATTTTTCACAGTCTTTTTCCGCTGTGAATGGTAATAAATCCACTATAAATTGAGGTTCTATAATAGCATCAAGAGCCCTCTTGCTACGGGACATAACAGGGTTTATTTGGTTGCTTTTTCGAGGTTCTGCATACTAAAAAAAAAATAGAAAAAATCACAACCATATGATCTGACCAACTAACTGGCATATTTTTTAAGTAGCGCATTTTCAGCCCCCAATTGGGCACTACCCAATTTATCAATAAGATCATCAATTCAAGGCATTGGGTAGGCATTGAAGGCTGAGATGTTATTCACCTTTCGGAAGTCTATACAGAACCTTCAACTTTTGTCTGTTTTTTCCGCTAGCACAACGGGGGAGGCCCAGGTACTGGTAGATGGTTCACTTATGTTAGCCTCAAGCATTTGCTCCACCTCTTTGATGGTAATATTTTTACGGGCTTCAGGTCGTCAATATGGTTTAAGATGTACTACCTTGCCTACAGGGGTGCAGATGTAATGGTATATTCCTTTCACCCTTCCAGACTCTTCATGGAAAACATCGGGGAATTGTTCTAGCAATTCAAGGAGATCTTGTTGTTGAGTGCCAGTAATGTCAGAGGGAATTAGAGTGTTATTATTCACCTCTTCCGGTATCAAACAAGATAACACTGTGGCATTTGACTCAGAGGTGTTCTCCTTCCATTCTTTTAACAAGTTTATATGGTAGATTTGCATCTTCTGGCGACGGTCTGGTTGGGCGATCTTATACTTACATAGTCATGTCTTGTTCAATACCTCATATAGCCCATGCCATTTATAAATAAGCTTGTTGTCTGAGGTAGGGAGAAGTACAAGGACGTTTTGCCTGATGGAAAATGACCTAATAGATATTTTATTTATCAAAAGATGCCTTCTGTTGTCTTTGGGCTCTACCAAGGTGGTCTTGTACCAGGGATCGAACAGCTGTCATGTGTTCTTTAAATCGAGAGGCTGTCTGAGAGAGTGGTATTGGAGCTTCTTCCCTTTCCTCCCATGTTTCTCAAAGCATAGCTAAAACATCTCTGGCTTGTCGCCCATATAATATTTCAAAGTGTGAGAAACCAGTGGAAACTTGAGGTGTTTTTCTTATGGCAAACAAGGCCCATGGAAACATCTGATCCCAGTAGGTTCCATCCTTGTCAACCAACTTCCTAAGAATGATCTTAAGGGTCTTGTTCAACGGTTCAACTAATCCGTCCGTTTGGGGCTAATAAACGGGCATCCTCAAGGTGTTTATATGAAGTAGCTCCTCTACTTCCCCAATGAGATTACTCATAAAGGTGGTACCCTGGTCTGTTAAAATGTCTTTAGGGAATCCCACTCAAGAGAAGAAGGGAAGTAAATGCTTGAGTATCTGCTGGGTGGTATTATTGTGCAGGGGAAAGGCCTCCAGGTGGCATACTCAATCACAAACACATATTTATTCCCTAACTTAGATTTTTCAAGGGCCCCAATGATATCCATCCCAATCCTCGAGAATGGTACTTCGATGATGGGTAATGTAACGCTCACCTGGTTCCCACGGAGGCGCGGCGTCGAAAGCGCAGAACTCTGAAGATGGACAGGAAGGACCCCTCTATTCTGGCTTCCCTGGTTCGTTGGATACCCTCCTGTGCGTGAAAAGGGAGTATTACCAACTGTGGAACAATGCTCAAGCCTCCCACTCCCTTCCAACCCTCCACGATACCTCCTCCACGATTCCCCGTGAAGCCTCACCTTAGGGTTTGGAAGGATGAGCTCTCCATCCTGCTTCTGATGCAGGGGCGCGTTGAAACCCAGTTACTTCACTGGATTGAGGATTGATGGGAGTTCAGGTAAGCTTGACTGTTCAGGTAAGGCGCTGTAAAAGTTCTCTTCAAAAGTTCAAGCTTAATAATAATGTTCGTTGTCTAATTGCAGCAAGCGCTAATGCTTATGTCTTTTTCCCCTTGGGGGCCGGGGTTCGGAGTGCCGGAGATATGGCGCCGACCCGAAGTGAAACAGTTCTGGATGAGCGCTCAGGTAATGTCTTTGCATTCGCTCATTCAATGTCTTTGTCTTTTTTCCCCATAGGGGCCGGGGTCCGGAGATGCCAGGAAGCGGCAGGACCCGAAATGCAGTGGGAATAATCCAACAGGTAAGATTTAAAAGGAAACTGAGCTTTCCTTATTCCTTTTCTCCCTCTCACCTTTGTTCTTGTCTTTTTTCCTGTAGGCGCCGGGGCGTAGCTGAATCCGGAAGATCGCTGTTGAAGATGGAAGCGCCTTGCAAAGGTGAGTAAAATGCAGCGCTGCAGCGATCGAAACGAAATGCCTTTAAAATGATGTCTTCCTTTTCAGGGCCGTTGGAGAAATGACTCCGGGATGCAGATTTTCTTCTCCTATTCTCTTCCTTTCTCCCCTTGCAGGTGTTCCAGGGTGCTGGCAGGCGTGGCTGAAGTCAGGATGCAGGAGCTGACACGGTGAGCGTCCAGCTGCTAGGTGCAGAAGAACGCGAAGCATGTGTGGCTGTTCGGGTGGGGTTTAAATAGCCTTGGAAGAAGTTCCTGGTATGTATCCTTCCACCAATCAGGTATGTATCCTTCCCCGACCACACCCGGGTGGTGAAGTAGTCCTACAAGTTAAGTAGTCCCATTCAGGCCTCAAGAGGGCCTGGATGAAGCAGCAAGGTCTGCATCAGGTAAGTGTGCACCCAAGCACTTAAACACATATCCTCTTCTATGAGCCTGGCACCCGCTATGAGCCTGGCACCTAAGGCGCCAGGACTGAATCCAAAGGGCCCCGACTTGGGCCCGCTGAGACTTCCCTGGGGAAAATGATGTCTGCCTCTCGGGTTGCTGGGCCCGGCCTGGCTCCTTAGAGGTAGGCATCATGACAGTACCCCCCCTCAAGGCCCCTCCCAAGGTCTTTTCCTCCGGGGGTTTTGGTTTGTGCGGGAATCTTCGATGGAATCTTTGAATTAATCGTGGTGCGTGAACATAGTTACTGGGTTCCCAAGATCTTTCCTGAGGTCCATATCCTTTCCAATCAACAAGATAGAAGAGTTTCGACTTAACTATCTTGGAATCTAAAATGTCTTTCACTTCGAATTCTAATTCTCCATCAATTTGGACAGGGCCTGGGGGCTCAGACAGTCTGGTTCCAGGTTGTACTGGTTTTAGAAGAGATGCGTGAAAAACGGGATGAATCCGCATGTTGGATGGTAAATCGAGTTTAAAGGCCACTGGGTTGATAATAGCTTTGATGGGCTAAGGCCCAATGAATCTGGGATTAAAAGTTCGCTGACCCTTGAGGGGTAGATGTTTAGTTGCTAGCCATACCTGATCTCCTACTTGGTAAGGAGGAGTTTTACTTCGGTGCAAATCAGCGTTTTCTTTATACTTTTTCTTGGCTTGCTGTAAGTGGGTTGTAGCTTCTTTGAAGGCTTGGGTTATTGTGGAATGTAGGTGATTTACTGCAGGCATCTCCAGGGTCAGAGGTGGATCTAGGTCAGAGGTCCGAGGATGGTGACCATACAGGGTATAAAAAGGAGTCTGTCCGGTTCCAGAATGCACTGAATTGTTGTATGCATATTCTGCAATCCAAAGGATGTCCTTCCAATTCAACTCGGATTGGTGTAACATGCACCGCAGATATTGCTCGAGAGTCTGATTCGTTCTCTCGGTTTGTCCGTCGGTCTGGGGGTGGTGGCTGGTGGATAACCACACGTCTATTTGTGCTAGTTGGCAACATTTCTTCCAAAAGTGGGAGATAAATTGACTTCCACGGTCTGAGACTAATATGGAAGGGAAACCATGTAACCGCACTATATTTTCCATAAATTGCTTGGCCAAGGTGGAAGCTGACGGCAATCCTTTTAAAGGGATAAAATGGGCCATTTTGGAGAATAGATCCACTATTACGAGAATCGTGTTGTAACCACCACAAGGAGGCAGGTCAGTTATAAAGTCCATTGACAAGGTGTGCCAAGGTGCTGGTGGAATGTCCAAAGGTTGAAGTAGGCCGGCTGGCCTTTTCTTTTGACTCTTATTTTGGGCACAGATTCCGCAAGACAACACAAATGACTTTATGTCTTTTCTCCAAGAAGGCCACCAGAAGTGGCGTTTGATCTTTTCTTCTGTTTTCGCGATACCGGGGTGTCCTTCCATTAATGATTCATGATGACGGGTAATGACAAGTTCCTGCAATTCTTTACTTGGCAGAAATAACCGCTCTTGGAAGTAGGGTAAATCATCCTTAACGGTGTAGTGAGGACCCTTTTGACTCCATTCCAGTAAGGCAGAAGAGTCAAAAAGCTGTTTTACTTGAGCTTGGATGTCCTCAATGGTTTGCAATGAAGTCAAGCCCAGAATTCTTTGTTCCGGTATGATTGGCACAGGTTCTAAACTCGAATTGGGTTCTTCCATGCCTATCCGGGATAAGGCATCTGCCTTACCATTCTTGCAGCCAGGGCGATAGGTAATTACAAAATCAAATTCCACAAAGAATAAAGCCCATCGGAGTTGTCGCGAAGATTGAGCTTTGGCCGTCTTTAAATACTGCAAATTTCTGTGGTCCGTAATTACGGTGATGGTGTGTCTTGCACCGAGAAGATAGTGACGCCAAGCCTTGAAAGCTGATTTAATAGCCAGAAGTTCTTTGTCGGTAATTGCGTAATTGAGTTCAGGTGGAGAGAATTTTCTGGACCAAAAGGCTACAGGGTGTAGTTGGTTAGTTTCTGGGTCTCTTTGCGACAGGACAGCTCCCATGGCCGAACTGGATGCATCGGTTTCCACGATGTAAGGGAGATCTGGGCGCGGGTGCTTCAATACAGGTGCAGAGGTGAATTTGGTTTTCAGGTCCTGAAAGCCTTGTTCAGCCTCAAGAGTCCATTCAAAGCGTTTATTTTTCTTTAGGAGAGCTGTGATGGGTTGAACAGTTCGAGAAAATTCCGGGATGAACCTTCGATAGAAATTGGCAAAGCCAAGCATGCTTTGCACTCCCTTCACAGAGCTAGGAGATGGCCATTTGAGAATGGCGTCCACTTTCCGCGAGTCCATTCGGATTCCTTGAGGTGTCAGGATGAATCCGAGAAACTCCACTTCTGTGGTATGAAAAACGCATTTTTCGAGCTTGGCAAATAATTTGTGCTGGCGCAATTTCTCAAGAACTGCCCTAACATGGTTTCTGTGATCAGATTCTGAGGAGGAATACACCAGGATGTCGTCAATATAAACGATGACACAAACATCGATAAGTTCCCGAAGAACATCATTCATGAAGTACTGAAAGGCGGCAGGTGCGTTGCACAAACCGAAGGGCATTACTTGATATTCGAAGAGCCCAAATTTGGTGCGGAATGCAGTCTTCCACTCGTCGCCCTCTTTTATACGTACCAGGTGGTAAGCTCCTCGGAGATCTAGCTTGGTGTACACACAAGCATCTTTTACTTGGTCGATAAACTCAGGTATCAGAGGCAAAGGGTAACGATTCTTAATCATTATCTGATTTAGGGCGCGGTAGTCAATACAGGCCCTAAGGTCTCCTTCCTTTTTAGGTACGAAGAACAAAGCGGAAGAGATTGGTGACTTTGATGGACGAATGAAACCATTGGCCAGGTATTGATCCAAATACTGGCGCAAATGCAGGTTCTCAGGTTCAGTAAGAGCATAAATCCTACTACAAGGTAGTTGTGTATTGGGTACCAAGTCGATTTGGCAATCGTAAGATCGATGGGGAGGTAAGGTGTTAGCCTGCTCTTTCTGAAAAACGTCTTGGAATTCTTGGTATTCAGATGGTAGCTGTACAGGGGTGTAAGTTGCAGAGGCTAGACCCATAGCTGGATTCCTTGGGTAACAGGTTGGTTCACAATCAGGAAAAGTTATCTTCTTTGCTCGCCAGTCTATTCTCGGATTATGTGTTTCTAACCAAGGGATTCCAAGAAGTACTTGAAATTGTGGGGCCTTGATCACATCAAACACAATTGCTTCCCGATGTCCGTCCTGACCCACCAGAGTGATTTCAACTGTGGAATGCGTTACAGGCCCTGAGGCTATTTCGGTTCCATCAACTGTAGTAATTACATCTTGGGTTACTTTCGGGCGGAGAGGAAGCTTAATCCTGGAAGCCAATTCACGGTCTATGTAATTTCCAATAGCTCCACTGTCTATGTATGCTTTAATAGCATGCAACTGCTGAGGCTGTTTTGGGTTCACAAGCACCATTGGCATGACAAAATGCGAGGTCAAAGAGTTTGTTTTCAAGCTCGGCAAGCGGACCCCTACGCTTGTCGGGCTAGGTCGTTTCCCGAACCAGGTGTCAATAACTCGTTATCAGTGGCTCCAACCACCTTCTTGGGTGGTTTAACTGGACAACTTTGAAGAAAGTGACCGGAAGTTCCGCAATACAGACAAAGTTGCATTTGTCGCCTTCTCTCTCGTTCCTTCTGCGTTAATGGTCCTTTAACACTGCCAATTTGCATAGGTTCGGAAACGTCAGTACTCTTGGAGTTAACGTGGGTCTTGATAGGTACTCTGGTTTCATACTTGAGCCGATCTGCTTTTCTATTTTGAAGTCTGTGATCAAGTTGAACCACTAAGTCTATGTAGTCTGCGCAGGCCTGGGGTGGATCTACTATCTGAGCTATAACATCTTTAAGCTCTCCGCGCAGGCCTCGATGAAACAATGTGATCCTTTTATTTTCAGGCCATCCGGTTTCCACAACTAGTCTATTAAAGGTGGCGATATAGGACAAAAGATTCTGATTACCTTGTCGTAAGGATAGCAGTTTGTTGTCAAGGGCCTGTCCCTGCGAGTGTCGAGCAAACAATCTTTCCATGCTGGCCTGGAAGCCCTGGAAATCCCAGAGAATGGGATCATCCTGATTTACCAATGGAATAGACCAATCGGCAGCACAGCCACTGAGGTAAGATAGTACAAAGGCTACTTTGGTATGGTCGTTGGGGAAGGCCCCGGGCCTGCATAAAAAGTGTAAACGGCATTGGTTCATAAAAACGGCATATTTCTTGGGATCCCCCGCAAAAACGTTCCGGCGGGGCCAAAGGCATGTGTCCAGGTAGATTGATTTGTACCGGGTTATTCGAACCCATTGTTGTAGAAATATCTCCGGAAACAGGTAAAGGAGTGTGCTCTGCCTGGCCCTGCAATAACGTTTTGGCCAGATCATCAGTTCTTTCCTTGGATAGGATTAGTTCCCTTCTGAGAGCATTAGTCTCCTGGCGGGCTGAGTGCACTTCTGCCCGTAATTCCCCTAAAAGATGGGCCAGCTGATCTGTCTCGGAAGTCTCCATAGCGCCCAGGTGGGAAATTGTGGTAAGGCTTCGCGTTCTGTAACGCTCACCTGGTTCCCACGGAGGCGCGGCGTCGAAGGCGCAGAACTCTGAAGATGGACAGGAAGGGCCCCTCTATTCTGGCTTCCCTGGCTCGTTGGATACCCTCCTGTGCGTGAAAAGGGAGTATTACCAACTGTGGAACAATGCTCAAGCCTCCCACTCCCTTCCAACCCTCCACGATACCTCCTCCACGATTCCCCGTGAAGCCTCACCTTAGGGTTTGGAAGGATGAGCTCTCCATCCTGCTTCTGATGCAGGGGCGCGTTGAAACCCAGTTACTTCACTGGATTGAGGATTGATGGGAGTTCAGGTAAGCTTGACTGTTCAGGTAAGGCGCTGTAAAAGTTCTCTTCAAAAGTTCAAGCTTAATAATAATGTTCGTTGTCTAATTGCAGCAAGCGCTAATGCTTATGTCTTTTTCCCCTTGGGGGCCGGGGTTCGGAGTGCCGGAGATATGGCGCCGACCCGAAGTGAAACAGTTCTGGATGAGCGCTCAGGTAATGTCTTTGCATTCGCTCATTCAATGTCTTTGTCTTTTTTCCCCATAGGGGCCGGGGTCCGGAGATGCCAGGAAGCGGCAGGACCCGAAATGCAGTGGGAATAATCCAACAGGTAAGATTTAAAAGGAAACTGAGCTTTCCTTATTCCTTTTCTCCCTCTCACCTTTGTTCTTGTCTTTTTTCCTCTAGGCGCCGGGGCGTAGCTGAATCCGGAAGATCGCTGTTGAAGATGGAAGCGCCTTGCAAAGGTGAGTAAAATGCAGCGCTGCAGCGATCGAAACGAAATGCCTTTAAAATGATGTCTTCCTTTTCAGGGCCGTTGGAGAAATGACTCCAGGATGCAGATTTAGCAGGTAAGGGCTTTTCTTCTCCTATTCTATTCCTTTCTCCCCTTGCAGGTGTTCTAGGGTGCTGGCAGGCGTGGCTGAAGTCAGGATGCAGGAGCTGACACGGTGAGCGTCCAGCTGCTAGGTGCAGAACAACGCGAAGCATGTGTGGCTGTTCGGGTGGGGTTTAAATAGCCTTGGAAGAAGTTCCTGGTATGTATCCTTCCACCAATCAGGTATGTATCCTTCCCCGACCACACCCGGGTGGTGAAGTAGTCCTACAGGTTAAGTAGTCCCATTCAGGCCTCAAGAGGGCCTGGATGAAGCAGCAAGGTCTGCATCAGGTAAGTGTGCACCCAAGCACTTAAACACATATCCTCTTCTATGAGCCTGGCGCCCGCTATGAGCCTGGCGCCTAAGGCGCCAGGACTGAGTCCAAAGGGCCCCGACTTGGGCCCGCTGAGACTTCCCTGGGGAAAATGATGTCTGCCTCTGGGGTTGCTGGGCCCGGCCTGGCTCCTTAGAGGTAGGCATCATGACAGGTAATGGATTTAAGGGGGCTGGTGGTGGTAAGTGAGTACTGGTACGCTGGCATATTTAACAGGTCTGGATGGCATTCATTGTGTCGACATGTATCCCTGGCCAGTAGAATTTGCTGGCCAGGTGAGCCTGAGTTTTGGCTTGGCCTTAATGTCCTCCTGTAAGATGTGAGTGTGCGATCACGAACACTATCTGTTTGTGACTTCAGGGAACCACTGCTGTGTTCTTGGTATCCTTTCTGAAGTAACATCCCCTTTATACAGGAGTCCTTTCTTTAAAAAGAATAAAGGCCCTCCTCCCTTCCGACCCTGAGACTCGGGTACAACCTTAGGAAGGCTTGCTTTAGCAAGGGATTGTTTCGCTGAGCAAAGGCTAAATCGGGAAGTATGTCAGAAACTTTGTCATGGATGGCTGGGGGCTGGATAGAACTAGGTTGGGCTGTCACGCTCACCTGGCTCCCACAGAGACGTCGATCTGAACTGGACAGCTGCAGTCTCCACCAAGGTGACGCGTAGGGCCGAGATGACCGACTGGACTGGCCCACTTAGCTTCGTTTGTTTGGCCCGTAGGAATATTCTTCTGCAAATGGAGAAAGGGAATTAACCACCCGTGGAGTTGAGCGTAAATCCCCCCACCCCCGCTGTTCTCCCCACTGATCACCTTTGATGACCCCTCTTATAGTCTCACCTGATGGTTTGGAAAGATGAGCTCTCCATCCTGCATTGAGCGCAGGGGCGCGTAGATAACCAGTTGCTTCACTGGCTCGAAGGAATTGGTGAGTTCCAGAACAATATTGACTCCGAGATTCCCAACAAGACACCGTAAGTATGTAGTTCGTAAGAGTTCAAATGCCTGTCTTTCAATCTTGTCCGATTCCTTGCAGGTTGCAGCTTGACCCTAGAGAAGAGTTCCTCGTGGCAACCGGTAATGTTCTGGTAAGAACTTGTATTATCCAACAGTTCGATAAAATAATGTCAATATGTCACCTGTTGCTTTCTCCCTGATTCAGGCCCTGAGAGAAAGTATGAAGTCTTGGGAATAATGCCTCCGGTGGTAAAATCAGGTAAGTCTATTGTGGTGAGGAGGGTTCCCCTTGTTTGTCCCCTTATTTCACTTTACTGTCCTTTTGTTTCCCCTTAGGGGCCGGGGTTCGGCGAAGATGCAGTGGAAGCTGCGCCAACCCGTGAAGAGGAATAGTACCCTCGGTGGTAAAATCAGGTAAGTCTATGAGGGGGTATCTAATATATTCCTCTGTGTATTCCCTTGGCTCACCTTGCTGTTCATGTTTTCTCCTTAGGTGCCGGAGTGCGGCGGGAAAATGCAGGAGGATGCGGTGGAATGTGAAGATGCTACGAAGGCCGGTGAGTTCAGCGCGGCGCTGCAGCAGGCGAGGCGCCGCGCATCAAATAACTTCTTTCTTCCAGCTCGAATGCGCGATGGATCGGGAATTCAGGTAAGAATCAAGGTATTGCTCTTGTTCTAACCTTTTCTCCTTCTTTCTCCCTTTTTCTAGGAGCTCCAAACTCGAGGCGGGCATGGCAGAAGACTGGATGCAGACTTGCAGGCACGGTGAGCGTTACGCTGCTGGATGCAGAATAACGCGAAGCGTGTGCTGCTCTTCGGGCGTGGTTTAAATAGCCTCCAAAGTAGTCCCAGGTAAGTATTCCTCCCCAGCCCCACCCGAGTAAAAAATAGTCCCTAGGTAAAGTAGTACCTTCCAAGCCTCTTTGGCTTGGAGCTCTTGCAGCATGGTCTGCGTCAGGTAAGTTTGCAGCATGGTCTGCATCAGGTAGGTTTTAATCTATGAGCCTGGCGTCTATGGTGCCAGGACTGGCTCTCCATATGAGCCTGGCACCATAGACGCCAGGACTGCACCCAAATAGCCCCTAGCAGGGGTTGTTGGGCTTGCTTGGGAAAACTTGATGCCTGCTTCCGGGGTCGCTGGACTTGGTCTGGGTCCCGGGGGGTAGGCATCATGACAGCACTCCCCCCCAAGGCCCCTCCTAAAGTCGTTCTTCCCTGTGGTTTCGGTTTGTCTGGGAAATTTCGGTGGAATTTTTTCACCAATCGAGGTGCATGAACATGGTCGCTAGGTTCCCATGACCTTTTCTGTGGTCCGTAACCTTTCCAGTCAATTAAATATAAATATTTTGACTTTATCAGCTTGGAGTCCAGGATGTTCTTAACTTCAAATTCAGGTTCTCCGTCTACAAGGATGGGGTCTGGTGGCTTGGTTAATCTTGTCCCTGGTTGCACTGGCTTCAAAAGTGACACATGAAAGACGGGGTGAATTCGCATATTAGCAGGTAAGTCCAACTTGACAGCCACCGGGTTGATAATGGCCTTAATAGAGTAAGGTCCCAAATATCTGGGGTTAAAGGTCCATGTTCCCTTTAGATGTATATGTTTTGTGGCTAACCATACTTGGTCTCCTATCTGGTATTGTGGATTATCTCTTCTATGCCGATCAGCATCTTTCTTGTATTTTTCTTTTGCCCGTTTTAAATGTGTAGTTGCTTCCTTATAGGCTTGTGTAATCGTAGCGTGCAGATGGTCCACTGCGGGCATTTCTAAGTGTTGGGGAGAGTCAAGGTCTGAGGTTCGAGGGTGGTGCCCATATAAGGTATAAAAGGGGCCTTGTCCAGTTCCAGAGTGTACTGAATTATTGTACGCATATTCGGCGATCCAAGGAATGTCTTTCCAATTACTCTGAGTCTGATGTAGCATACAACGCAGGTATTGTTCGAGAGTCTGGTTGGTCCTCTCCGTTTGGCCATCGGTCTGGGGCTGGTGACTGGTCGATAACCTCACATCGATTTGCACCAATTGACAGCATTTTTTCCAAAAATGTGAAATTAATTGACTACCCTGGTCAAAGATCAATATGGACGGAAATCTGTGTAAGCGAACAATGTTTTTGAGAAACTCCTTGGCCAGGATTGAAGCTGAAGGTAATCCCTGCAAAGGAATAAAGTGGGCCATCTTGGAAAAAAGATCCACAATAACTAGAATGGTGTTAAATCCGTTGCATGGAGGTAGATCAGTAATAAAATCTAACGATGAGGTGTGCCATGGTGTAGGCGGAATGTCTAAAGGTTGTAAGAGTCCAGCTGTTTTTTTCTTTTGACTTTTGTTTTGGGCGCAAATGCCACAAGACATCACAAATGATTTAATATCCTTTCGCCAGGTGGGCCACCAGAATTGTCTTTTAATTTTAGCTTCAGTTTTTGCAATACCTGTGTGCCCCTCCATTAGGGTATCATGATAACGGGAAATGACTAGCTCTTGTAGTTCCTTGTGTGGCAGAAATAGCCGCCCTTGGTAATAAGGCAGATCATTGGTGACAGAGTAGTCCAGCCCTTTCTTTACCCAGTCCTGCAGGGCTGTAGGATCAAAGAGTTGCTGGATCTTTACCTGAATGTCCTCTAGTGTCTGTAGAGTAGTCATGCCAAGAATCCTTTGTTCGGAAATTATAGGTACTGGTTCTGGGTTCACTTCTGCCTCTTCCATCCCTATTCGAGATAAGGCATCTGCTTTACCATTCTTACAACCTGGTCGATAGGTTATCACAAAATCGAACTAGGCAAAGAACAATGCCCATCGGAGTTGACGTGACGATTGGGCCTTGGCTGTCTTTAAATACTGTAAGTTCCGGTGATCGGTGATCACAGTAATGGTATGCCTGGCACCGAGAAGATAGTGCCGCCAAGCCTTGAAGGTGGATTTAATGGCTAATAACTCCTTGTCGGTAACTGCATAGTTTAACTCGGGTGCCGAGAACTTTCTGGACCAAACAGCTACTGGGTGAAGCTGGCCAGTTTCATGGTCCTTTTGAGACAGGACAGCTCCCATGGCTAGACTGGATGCATCAGTTTCCACTATGTATGGAAGTTCAGGGCGCGGGTGTTTTAATAGAGGTGCAGACGTGAATTTCGCTTTCAGCTCTTGGAAGGCATTTTCAGCCTCTTCAGTCCACATAAAGCGTTTATCATTTCGCAAGAGTGCTGTGATGGGATGTACGACATGTGAAAAATCTGGGATGAATCTGCGGTAGAAATTGGCAAAGCCGAGCATGCTTTGTACTCCTTTAACTGAATTTGGTGATGGCCACTTAAGGATTGCGTCCACCTATCGTGAGTCTATTCGGACTCCCTTTGGGGTCAGGATAAACCCAAGGAATTCAACTTCTGTGGCATGAAAAACGCATTTTTCCAGTTTTGCATATAGTTTGTGCTGGCGCAATTTCTCAAGGACTGCTCGGACGTGCTTCACATGGTCAGATTCTGAAGCGGAGTATACTAGAATATCATCGATATATACAACAACACAAACGTAAATGAGTTCACAAAGGACATCTTTCATGAAGTATTGGAAGGCTGCTGGTGCATTGCACAACCCGAAAGGCATCACCTGGTATTCGAATAACCCATACTTAGTGCGGAAAGCAGTCTTCCATTCGTCGCCCTCTTTTACACGTACCAGATGATATGCCCCCCGGAGATCTAATTTAGTGTATATGCAGGCGTCCTTCACCTGGTCTAGTAGTTCAGGGATCAGAGGCAATGGGTATCGGTTCTTAACAGTTATCTGGTTCAATGCGCGGTAGTCTATGCACGTTCTGAGGTCACCTTCCTTTTTTGGCACGAAGAACAAAGCTGAAGATGCAGGGGATTTGGATGGGCGAATAAAGCCATTGGCAAGGTATTGGTCTAGGTATTGTCGTAGGTGAAGGTTCTCAGGTTCCGTAAGGGCATAGATCCTGCTACAAGGGGGTTGTGCACCGGGTATGAGATCGATTTGACAATCATACAATCTGTGAGGAGGTAAGGTGTTTGCCTGTTCTTTTTGGAAGACATCCTGGAATTCTTGATATTCTGGAGTTAGTTGCATGACTGCTGTGGTTACTGTGGCCAGGCCTGCGTTCAGATTTTTCTTTGGGTAACAGGTTTGTGCACAATCTGGGAAGGTTATCCTCTTCTCTCGCCAATCAATACAAGGATTATGTGTTTCCAACCAAGGTATCCCCAGTATTATGTGGAGCTGTGGGGCTTTGATTAGATCAAACACAATAGTCTCTCCATGCCCATCCTGACCCAATAGTGTCATCTCTGCGGTAGAATGAGTTACAGGCCCAGAGGCGATTTCAGTTCCATCGACTGTGGTGATGACATCTGAGGTGGTTTTTCGGCAGAGAGGTAGATTCATCCTGGAAGCCAATTCGTAGTCCACATAGTTTCCTATGGCCCCGCTATCAATGTATGCCCTTACTGCGTGCATACGCGATGGCTGCCCTGGATCTACGAGGACCATTGGTATGATGAAATGCGAGGTCTGAGTATCCTTCTTCAAGCTCGGCAAGCAGACCTCTATGCTTGTCGGGCGTGGTCGTTTCCCGAGTCTGACTCCATATGGCTTTTATCAGCAGCTCCTACCACCTTCTTAGGTGGTTTCACAGGGCAATCCCGTAGAAAATGCCCAGAAATTCCACAATATAGACACAATTGCATTTGCTGTCTCCTTTCTCTTTCCTTCTGGTTTAAGGGTCCTTTAACCCCTCCGATTTGCATGGGTTCTGAAGCATCTGCTCCTTTGGGGTTAGCGTGGGTTTTAACCAACACCCGATTCTCGAACTTGGCTCGATCAGCCTTTCTGTTCTGAAGTCTGTGATCTAACTGGACCACTAAGTCTATATATTTAGCGCAGTCTTGAGGTGGGTTCACAACTTGAGCCAAGACATCCTTGAGTTCTCCTCGAAGCCCTTGATGAAATAACGTGATTTGTTTTACCTCAGGCCACCCAGTTTCCACTATCAACCTATTAAAGGTCGCGATGTTGGATAGAAGGTCCTGGTTACCCTGTCGTAGGGACAAAAGTTCATTATCCAGGGCCTGTCCTTGGGAGTGCCGGGCAAATAGTCTTTCCATGCTCGCTTGAAAGCCCTGAAAATCTCGAAGAATTGGGTCATCCTGAGTAACTAGTGGAAATGACCAATCAGCTGCACTGCCGCTGAGATATGACAATACAAAGGCTAACTTGGCTTGATCGTTTGGGAAGGCTCCAGGTCTGCAT
Source organism: Ambystoma mexicanum (assembly GCF_040938575.1). NCBI lineage: Eukaryota > Metazoa > Chordata > Amphibia > Caudata > Ambystomatidae > Ambystoma > Ambystoma mexicanum. The sequence continues at coordinate 412,713,531 of NC_090929.1, forward strand.
AAAAAGTGCAAGCGGCATTGGTTCATAAACACGGGGAACCTTTTGGGATCTCCGGCAAAGCGTTCGGGTGGAGCTAATGGAATATTTCCAGGTAGGTTTATTTGCACAGGGTTACTCGATAACACTGGAGCTGGATTTCCCCCGGAACCAGGTAGGGGTGTTGGTCCAGCCTGGCTTTGCAATAGTTGCCTAGCAAGGTCATCAGTTCGCTCCTTTGACAAAATCAGTTCTCTCCTAAGAGCTTTGGTTTCTTGACGGGCGGAAAGCACTTCAGCCCTCAGTTCCCCTAGTAATTGGGCCAATTGGTCAATTTCTGAGGTATCCATAACGCCCGGGTGGGAATTTGTAGGTTGGCTTCGCGTTCTGTTACGCTAACCTGGCTCCCACAGAGGCGTCGATCTGAACTGGACAGCTGCATTCTCCACCAAGGTGACGCTTAGGGGCGAGATGACGGACTAGACTGGCCCACTTAGCTTTGTTTGTTTGGCCTGTAGGAATATTCTTCTGCAAATGGAGAAAGGAAATTAACCACCTGTGGAGTTGAGCGTAAATCCCCCCACCCCCGCTGTTCTACCCACTTATCACCTTTAATGTCCCCTCTTATAGTCTCACCTGATGGTTTGGAAAGATGAGCTCTCCATCCTGCATTGAGCGCAGGGGCACGTAGATAACCAGTTGCTTCACTGGCTCGAAGGAATTGGTGAGTTCCAGAACAATATTGACTCTGAGATTCCCGGCAAGATGCCGTAAGTATGTAGTTCGTAAGAGTTCAAATGCCTGACTTTCACTCTTGTCCGATTCCTTGCAGGTTGCAGCTTGACCCTAGAGAAGAGTTCCTCGTGGCAACCGGTAATGTTCTGCTAAGCACTTGTATTATCCAACAGTTCGATAAAATAATGTCAATATGTCACCTGTTGCTTTCTCCCTGATTCAGGCGCTGAGAGAAAGTATGAAATCTCAGCAATAATGCTTCCGGCGGTAAAATCAGGTAAGTCTATTGTGGTGAGGAGGGTTCCCCTCGTTTGTCCCCTTATTTCACCTTGATGTCCTTTTGTTTCCCCTTAGGGGCCGGGGTTCGGCGAAGATGCAGTGGAAGCTGCGCCGGCCCGTGAAGAGGAATAGTACCCCCGGTGGTAAAATCAGGTAAGTCTATGAGGAGGTATCTAATATATTCCTCTGTGTATTCCCTTGGCTCACCTTGCTGTTCTTGTCTTCTCCTTAGGTGCCGGAGTGCCGCGGGAACATGCAGGAGGATGCGGTGGAATGTGAAGATGCTGGGAAGGCCGGCGAGTTCACGCGGCGCTGCAGCAGGCGAGGCGCCGCGCATAAAATAACTTCTTTCTTCCAGCTCGAAGGTGCGATGGATCGGGAATTCAGGTAAGGATCAAGGTATTGCTCTTGTTCTAACCTTTTCTCCTTTTTGCTCCCTTTTTCTAGGAGCTCCAAACTCGAGGCGGGCGTGGCAGAAGACTGGATGCAGACTTGCAGGCACGGTGAGCGTTACGCTGCTGGATGCAGAATAACGCGAAGCGTGTGCTGTTCTTCGGGCGTGGTTTAAATAGCCTCCAAAGTAGTCCCAGGTAAGTATTCCTCCCCAGCCCCACCCGAGTAAAAAATAGTCCCTAGGTAAAGTAGTCCCTTCCTATGGACTGGCTCTCCATATGAGCCTGGCGCCATAGACACCAGGACTGCACCCAAATAGCCCCTAGCAGGGGTTGTTGGGCTTGCTTGGGAAAACTTGATGCCTGCTTCCGGGGTCGCTGGACTTGGTCTGGGTCCCCGGGGGTAGGCATCATGACATGGGCATCAGCTTCCCCAAAGCCTAAAGCACCTCTCTCAGTGATATCTTTCTCAGCCTCTTCTCTAAGGATATGTAAAATCATTCATTCAGTATGCCCTGGGCTATTTGATCCGCTGTCTGGATCTGAAAGGTCTTTGTCCCATGATTATTGAGTAGTACCTTCACATCCCCTCTAAAATCAGGGTTGATCACCCCAGCCAGGACATTGATGCCAAACTTCCAAGCAAGTCCTGAATTGTGTGCCAACTTAATATTAATATAGGTTCCAGGGTATGGAATAAGAACAAGACCAGTAGAGATAAGACGTCTTTCTTTTGGCGGGATGGTTTCAGACTGCCTACTGCAAAGATCAAACCCAACAGAACCGTCAGTGGCCACTGTGGGGTTGGAGGCTCTATCACTTAAGTTCTCACATTCTAGGGTCCCCCATTTGTTTTGGTTGGTTTGCATCCCATTCCTGACACCATATATGAGACAGGCATGGTATCAAGAGAGACACAGACTCAAAGCCAACAGTTCAAAAACATTTATTTATAATCCTGGTTGGGTTGGTAGAATGCCTAACTAGCCCTAACTCTAAAGGGATTGTTCTTTCAACTGATGTTTCTAAGGACCGTCGCTATCTAAAAGTAAAAACCAAAATCCGTCTGTGTCTAAACCTATGCTTGCCCTCACTCTCTGACAAAATGTGATGGGAAGTTTTCTTAAAGGAAATAGTGGTTCAAAGAAAATGAAATGTAAACCACAACTGGTTTAAGATAGTCTTACCAATGGGTGTAGTTCTGCTAGTGCAAGATAGTTCAATTTAAAAGGGGAGCCCTTAGAACTGTCCATACAGGGCTCTTGCAGCAAATCAACAACGTTTTCAATATCCTTGGGTCTCTTGCGGTTCACTTCCAGTTCCAAACAACAGCAAAAAATACATAGTTTGGGTCAGGCCTCTCAGGGTTCCCTTCCCCAAGTGTAGACCTCTCTTTACATAGTTCAACAATGTTTCTTGCACAACTCTTGTTAGGCCTCTCAGGGTTCCCTTCCCCAAGCTTAGATCCCTTTCATCTTTAAACAAAGGTCTCATAGTCAGGATGTACCTTTCAGTGTACAGTTCTTACATGGGGTAGTATCAGTGACATTTGAGAACTCTGGGCTCTTTGCTCCTCCCAAGACCGACCACGCTGACCTGCAACCTCTCTCCTTTGCTCTTCGTACCTTTCTTCTGGCACCTTTTCTCTTGTGCACCTTTCACTCTGTTGTTTTCCACTTCACTGTGCTTCCTGCGCGCCTTCTTTTCTATCATGCACACTTGCACCCTCTTTTTGTCTTGCTGTGCCTCTTGCACAATTCTCTTGTCTTTAGCGTTCCCTCGATACCCTCTGTTCCTTTGGTTGTGCACTCTTGCACCTTCTTCTCACTTTCTCCTGCTGCTCGCGCTCTCTTGTTTTTACCTTCGGGTCACTCGTACCCTCTTTTCACTTCCTCTCACTTTTACTTTCCCCTTTTAATCTGTAGGGTCACTTGCACCCTCTTTCCTGCTTTGGGTCACTTGCACCAATCTTTCTCTTATATTTCATACAGTTCTCTTTCTTCTTATTTGAGCGTCCCTAGTGCACTTTCCTTCAAGCTTTCTTTTTGACTTTCCACTTGTTTTCTCTCTCTCTTGCTTTCGGCTTTCTTTCTTTCGTGCCGGTTTACACTCTTTCTGCTTACTTTCTTGCTTTATGCCTTTTCACAATCTGTCATTTGCCTTTTGCTCTGTACCGCTTTACTTCAGTGCCTTCCTCCCGCTCCAATGCGGTCACATGCAAGCTCCCGCGTTTCTCTCTCATTTACTTTCATGAAACTCACCAGGCAGCGTTGTGTTGACAAGCAGTCCCTCCAAGATACATAGGGTTGAGTCAGGGTCTCACCACCTGCCCCTTAGACACCCTTGGGGCCAGAACAGGTCTCTGGGGAATGAGCACTCCACTGCACGGCACCAGCAGGATGCAGGCACCCCTAACTCCGGCTCCTTGGAGACATGTCTCCCTCGTCACGCTGCAGCCCCTCACAGACACCGGGCCAGCGTATTCACACACCATTCTCCTAGAACCTTCAGCTCCTGTCCCTCTTTGCTCCTTTTTTCCTCTGGTCCAGACTGCATCCCCAGCTCGCTCACTACTTCTGGCAGAACCCCACCTTTCATAGTGTAGGGAAGAGTCAAGTGGAGTCAGGTGTGCACAGTTGGGATGAAGTGCTGACTCTATTAGTGTGACAGCCTAGTGGTAGATTGTAGTAGTAGGCCCTGTCTTGCTTCCCAATGCTTTTCCTATGGGTAATCCTCATTGATCTTAGTTGCATCTTCCTCGTCTCAGTGTTTGTTGGAAATGGGGAGGAGGAGATGGGGTGTGATGGAAAATACCCTATGAAGGCTGAGGGAGAGTGGGTTGGGGTATTGTTGGGAATGGGGGAATACCATGTCTCACCCTTGGGTATTCTCCTCCCAATCCCTTGTGACCCTCCATTCAGGTCATCCTCCCACGCGTGTCCATCCCCAGGTTCGCGGTGCAAAAGCGATAGCCCTTACCTGGCCACCTGAATGGAAGATCCCAAGGAAGTAGGGGGAGAATACCATCAGGTTTCTCAGACTAAGCAGATGTAACTTGGCAAGAGGGGGGTGATCTTTATATGTTGTGTTTTAGCGCCACATTGTCTGGAGGGTTCCTATTTCATTGTTGGACTTTGTGTTTGTGTGCAACATCTTTCATCTGTCAAACCCTGTAAGAACTTGAATTCTGGCCTCATGGTGTTCTGTTCCTCCTCCTTTGTGGCACCACTCCTCTAATTTCTCTCCACCAACTTCACCAGTGAATGGGACCTTCCAGGAAACAACAATATGCAGTCATCGATAACCACCACCTCAAAACGAAGAACCTCACAGCCTGCCAAGATGCACACCCAAGACTGTATCAAGCTACTGAGACCCTCAAATCTAATCGTCATAGCTCAGTGACATCAGGCTCCGACCCAAACTAGAAACCAGTCAACTATTGTACCCCTCGTTATCACCAAATGAAGACCACAGGTACTCAGAGCCTTGTCCGGATACTAAAGTCAGGACTTCAAACTCAACCCTACATGGAACCTCTTTAGCCTCTTTAAAGGTTGTTTCTACTTCCCCTCACAAGCTTTCTTACCTAGCCACAGCTGTGAAAATAATGAATATGAACAAGACAACAACAATCCTCTGAAAACCACATAAAACCACAAGACACACAACCACAACCAGAATGGAACCCACCGAGCAGCAATCCAAGAGATTGCCTAACCAGAATAAAACATCTTAGATGCTGTGGTTAGTCAGAGAAAGGAGACAGACACAAGGACATGTACAAACAGGATACTTTATTCTTAACACAAAGAACACTTACTCTCATACCTAATGCTATGTTGAATTCCCTATTCTAGAAAATAATAAACAGGTGTTCGTCAAGATGTCCAACAAATAAAGGTTGGTCCTCTTTCAAACCTATGCCAACCTAAATTCTGCTCTATCACTTAAAAGAAAGAAGGTTTGGACTTCGAATAGGATTATAATGGTATACGAATAGTGTTTGTAGTGACACAGCGCCCTCCTAAGTCTAAACTATATTTATGTTAATATACAATACAAATGTAGCAAGATCCATATCCTGGAGTCTGTAACACTGCTATCAATCTATGTCCAACTCAAAAACACAAATGCTAGAATATTGGTGCGCTCGGTTAAGCATAATTCAGATCTCAAACATTATAATCTCATGTTTGGTGCCCACATTAGATGTCCATGTCTATAACCAGAACCCATATGCTCTGGATTTTTACAAGATTTCGTACCTCGGATATTTCAACCTACAATTCCTCACAGTAAATAGTCATATTATGTTCCAACTCCGCCCCATTTTGTGAAACAACGAAACAACCAAGAGATCAGACTTTGGGGGAAATTCTCTCCAAGTGAGAATATTGAAGAGGGGACAGACAATCCAATTGGACAGTACAAGGTCTATGCAACTGACAGGAGGTGAACATCCATTTTGTAGATTTCCCAGGTGAACTATCAATCAGCCAGAGGAACAGATCCAAAGGTGAAACAGCCAAGTATGCAGTATTATAAATAGATTATAGGTGGATCTTAGACAAAGATTGGATGTGTATCGAACTCTAAATGATATGATATGATATGATATGATATGAAATAGCATGTATAACGCGCCTATACACAAGTATTTCAAGGCGCGACGAGGTAAGGGAGGCGAAACAGAGGGAGGACAGAGACAGCGATCCTACTAGGCCAGGTGACATTGATATTGCGCAAGTGCAGATATGTGCAATGCATGATATTTGTGAATATAGGGTTATGAATGCCTGGATAAAGCCTGAAGTGGGCGAAACATTGGCACGTGCACCAAGGAGTTAATGTTGGCACAAGGTTTCCAGATTTTTTGTAAAAGGTTCTTTGATTCAAATACTTACTGCTCTACATCCAGGTCTCCCTCCTTCTCTGGCGTGGCAGGTGTATTTAGGTTCCTGCTTGGAGTGGAAGGGAAGAATTAATTGGTCCTCAGTTCCATAGAGGAGAAGGAAGTCAGGGAGGACTGAAACCAAGCCATCGACGTTAAAGTGGCCCTGTGCCTGATAACCTCGTTCAGCTCCCATATAACCCATGAATGCTTGGGACTGTCATGAAGGGAAATACTTCTCTGGGCATTCCTTGTCCCCAAAGGGGGGTTATCCCCAGTGGGATCCCACTTGCCCTGTCCCCTAGAGAGGATATCACGTAGCATGCTCACCTCCCTAGTCACAAAGTATGTGTCTCCCCTTTGGGGAGAAGGGACGAAGTCCCTGAATTCGTCACATACCGTTCCAGTTACATTGGAGCCCTCCTCTCGTCGACCTATGAAAAATCGACTAAGACAGTCTACATTATCTTGTTCCTTTCCTTTCCTGTGTTCCACAGTGAAACACAAAGGCTGTTGGTCTAGTAACCACCTCATTATCCTGGCAGTGAAGTCCTTCCGCAAGCACATCCATGTTAGGGTGGAGTGATCGGTAATAATGTGGAATTTCCTCCCTGTCAGATAATACAAGAGACTTGTAACGCTCCACTTAATAGCCAGGGCCTCCAATTGTACAATTCCATAAGCCTGTTCGTGAACAAACAGCTTCCTACTGGTTTACAGGACCGGATGTTCTTGGCCATCATGCAACTCTGAGAGTCCGTTTGCAGGATGAACTCTCGATTGACGTCGGGCATCTTCATAGGTCAATCACAGAGTATTTGCTTCAATCCCTCCAAGTAAAACACTTGTGTATAGGCGCGTTATAAATGCCATATCATATCATATCATATCAAACTCTCTTGGCTGTGGCGAGTCCAGATACGCTTATTTAGCTGGGAATTCTTTAACTTATAAGTAAAATCGTCCATGATGGACAAGAAGTTAGGTATGAACCTACAGTACTAACCGTCTAGTCCGTGAAAGGCCCAGCGTTCCTGCTTGGTCTTAGGGGGAGGTGTTAGTGCTACTGCATTAACCATCTTGGTCTGGGGCTGGAGGAGTCCATTACATCCAAAATACCAAATATAGTTGACAGCATTTTGGGCTAGATGGCATTGTTTTGATAGGCCCACAGTCCTACCCTTCTGAAAGACTTGGTGACCTCATAGAGGTGGTAAGGTTGTTCTTCACAACTACTGTTATGAATCACAATATTATCGAGATAGGTCCCTGTGAATGCTGAATAGGGTCTTAACACCTTATCCATCAGCCTTTGAAATGTAGCCAGGGCCTCATGTAGGCCAAAGGGGAGGACAGTGAACTGAAAAAGTCCCTTAGGCGATGAAATGGCAGTCTTTGCTTTATCAGAAGGGGTAAGGGAAACCTGCCAATATCACGTTGGGAGATCTAGGGTGGTAATGTATTTGGCATTCCACAACCTTTCTACTAGCTCGTCTATTCAAGGCATTGGATAGTTATGAAGACTGAGATCGTATTAAGTCTTCGAAAGTCAATACAGAAACACGATGAGCCATCCAGTTTGGCATTGAGTACAATTGGGGAGGACTAGAGACTCTCTGAGGTCTATAACCCCCCCTCCCAAGTTTTATCATCCTGTTGATCTCCTCCTCTATCTACTACCTTCCTGCGCACCTCAGGGATGCAATAAGGTTTGAGATTATTAGTCTGCCTAGGAGGAGTTTGTATATGATGGAAACAATTGGGCCTCATTACAAGTTTGCTGGTATTCCAGCAGTAAATCAGCTGGAATACCGGCAAACGCAATTACCGTTACCGGCACTTGTCTGCCGGTATAACTGGCAGATTACAAGTGCCGGTATACACAGTAAGTCCCCATTCCATGGAGTCCTACAGGACTCCATGGAATGGGAATTTTGATGCTTTTACTGGCCGTGCCTGTAATACAGGCAGTTTTTGCCCAGTAGGGGTCGGATTTATCTCCAGCTCTTAGCTGAAGGGAAATCCTTAACCCCTACTGGCAAAGTTGTAGTTGGCCAGTCCAGTAAAAGTGCCGGTAAACGTTATTACCAGCACTGTTCCTGTGTACCGGCCAACTCGTAGTGAGGCCCAAATGTCTGATCCTCCCTGGTTCTTCAGAGAAGACTTCAGGCAACTGGTTCAATAGATATGCAAGGTTCCTTGTCTATCGTGAGGTTACACTTTTAGGGATCAGGCTGAGGCCAGATACCTGCTCTGTCAAGAGGGTTGCTATGTTGATGGTACTTTGTTCAATTGGGTCAGCTCTCTAACCAGTTAGAAGATGTATGTGCTCGATTTGTATTTTTTGCCACCTGTCAGTTTGGGATATGAGGTAGTTAAGGGGTCCCTTACTTTCCAGTACTTTATAGGGACCATACCACCGAGAGACCATCTTATTATCAGAGGCGGGTAGGAGGACCAACGCTTGATCCCTCACCAAAAAAGATCTAGTAACTGCCTACTAATTATAAAGGTTTTTCTGGTGTTCTTTTGATCTTGAGAGGTGTTGGTTGACAATGTCAGTTACTGCCTTCTTGTGGATTTTCATTTCATGGGCAGCTTGAGATATGGGCAATGCCGCTTCCCCCCTCTATTTCCATGTCTCCCTTAGCATGTCCAACACAGCTCTGGGTTCTCACCCATTAAGCAGTTTGAAAGGGCAGTATCCCAAAGAGGATTGGGGAGTTTTCTAACTCCAAAAGGGCCCATGGTATCATCATATCCCAATGTTTGCCATTTGTTTCAATCAGTTAACGTAATATACATTTCAAGGTCTGATTGAAAAATTCCACTAGACCATCAATCTCTGTGTGATAAACAAATGTTCATAAGGTTTTTATATTCAGTACCTCCTTTATCTCGTGCACCAGACAGGGCATAAATGTCATACCCTGGTCAGAAAGGATTTCCTTCGGTAAACTAACCCGGGAGAGGAAGGGAATGAGGTGTTTGGAAATCTGCTGACCAGGGTTATTTCTGAGAGGGGAGGCCTCTGGGTACCGGTTGCATAATCTAAGATTACCAATATGCATTTTTTACCCAAATTAGATAATTCAACGGGCCCCACTATATCCCTTGCTATTTCTAAAAACGGTACCTCAATAATTGGCTATGGTTGAAAGGGAGGAGGCAGAGGTCTTTTGAGAGATATCACAATTGATTACATAGGATTTAACATCGATGTAAACGCCTGGACAATAGAACTTGTTCAAGACTTGGTCCTGAGTCTTGGTCCCTCACTGATGGCTGGCCATTAAGTGTCAATGAGCCAATTTCATAACCACCCTCCTGTTGCTTCTGGGGATCACCAGCTGGGACTTTCAGGTGCCATCACGCTCACTACAGCCTCAATACCATAGACCTTTCCTTTCAAAGAAGAAAGGGCCATTCTGTTCCCAACCATGACCTTCAGAGGAGGCTCTTTCAAAGGCCTTGGCCAGATTCTGGTCATTGATCTGGGCGTAGGCAGGTCAGGCAATGTGGTGGTATCATCCTCCTCAGTCTGGGCAGTTGGGATCCGATTTCTGTTGGCTTCCCCAAAGACTAGGGCTCCCCAAGATGTCTGGGAAAGATTGTCCACTTCTTGTAAGGTGAGACGCATGGCTTTTTCCAGGATCCCCTGGGCAACAGGATCTCCTTCCTATACTGTGTATGGCTATGTCCCTGAGTTATGTAACACCACCTGAATCGCCCCTTGAGAGTCGGGGTCTACAATTCCCCACTGCAACATCCAAAGAGTATTACCATTATAGGCTGGATTTTGGTTCGAACATAAGATAGCTGCCTTCAGGCATAGATACACTATCCCCTGTGGGAATCAGCCTTCTTTCCCTACCAGGGATCTCTATTTCCTTGGTACTGAAGAAAAGAAAGAAAGAAAGAAAGAAAGAAAGAAAGAAAGAAAGAAAGAAAGAAAGAAAGAAAGAAAGAAAGAAAGAAAGAAAGAAAGAAAGAAAGAAAGAAAGAAAGAAAGAAGGAAAGCAGCTAACTCTAAGTTTGGATTTAAAGTAGGATTAGGCTCCCCTTTTGGTGTATATTGCTGGTTTTCTGAATCCCACCATGGAGGTCTTAAGAATTTGTTCCAGGTCTGGGCCTGGTAATTTCAACAAAGAAAAGATGTATCTCAGCATATGAGGAGCACAAGCAGGCTTCTGCCAGTCCCTCTAAACAGTTCTTGGTTTGTCCCCCTCTTCTGGGATGTATTAAACACATCCAGTTCCTCTGATCTGTATCGATCAATGTCCACCACAAAAAGTAGTTCTTCCCTGAATATTGCTTGGATAACTCTATTTCCAGCTTCGGGAAGAGCCCCGGGTAGGCTAAGGACTTGCTTGTCCCGACTTTGGTTCTCAATCTGCTTCTAGTTTCTCTCACCCGCTTCAGGGGTCTTCTGATGCTCGGCCAGTCATGGACCACTGGCCTGTTCGACCTCATTTCCGTTGTGGTTTCTGGCACCCCATTCTGGGGCTCTCTGATCTAGGGCCCTGATTGGGCCACGGGCTCGCTCACTCATGGTTTGGTTGATGTTTCTCTTACCCGCTTCAGGGATCCTCTGGTGCTCAGCCCTGCATGGGCTATGGGCATGCTCACCCCTGCTGCAGTTGCAGTTTTGCTTACCCCCTTCAGGGGTCTTCTGGTGATCAGCCCTGCATGGGCTTGTGTGGGGCCTTCCCACCCTCCACCCATTTCTCATACAATGCCATGTACCCTATATCCAGCAACGTTGCTTGACTGGGGAGGTGGTTTCTCAGGTCTTTGCAGATCTGCATACTAGTCCTGGTGGTGGACTACTCAGTCGGCGTCTTTGCTCTGGTTCTTCCTTTTGGCAGCTTTGTCCACTGGTACTTCTCGGTTTGCTTACAGCTGCTTCCTTTTTCATCCCCCCAGGATTCGTTCAGGATACCGCCTTTGTCGAAGTGGCAGCCTTCCATGAGATGCCTGGAGTTGTGCCCCACCACACCAACTGCATGGCTTTTCTGGCAGCCGCCTCCATTGGGGAAGAGAAAGAGTTTCCTGCTCCCCGGACAGGTCTCTCTCCTTCTCTGGTATGGCAGGTGTATTTAAGTTCCTCCTTGGAGCAGAGGGGAAGAATCTATTGGCCCTCAGTTGCATAGAGGGGCGGTATCTCAAGTAGGTCAGAACCCAAGCCAAAACTGGCCCTGTACCTGGTAACCCTGGTCAGTTCCCATATAACCCATTAATGTGTGGGACTCTGTCGTAAGGGAAAGTGTAAGAGAATAGTTCTTTAGGCATTCCTTGTCCCCAAAGGGGGGTCTTCGCCAGTGGGATCCCACTTGCCCTGTCCCCTAGGGAGGATTTCTCGTAGCAGGCTCACCTCTCTAGTCTCAAAGGAGGTCACTCCTTCTTTGGGAGAAGGGACACATTCCTCAGTTTTGTCACAAGGCACTCATTCAGATGCCCATTTTCCCCCTTTGTGCATTTTCACAAACAAGGGCGCGTTTCTGCCCACTGTGAAGGCATCATGAAGCAAGACACAGACCACAGATTCAAGGTTCAAACAAAATATCTTTATTTTGTTAAATGTCAGGATGGTGTAAAGCCTAACTTGTCCCATGCTAAAGTGGGATTTCCCTACCTAATGAAACTAAGGATCGTCTGAGTTAGTAAGTTCAACTTAAAAGTCTGTCTGTATCCAAAACCTATACTTGCCATCACAACTAAAGCTAAACAATGTGTAGGGATGTCGGCAACAAAATAAATAGTGTTCCAAATAAGGTTCTGAGCTTCTTCTAGCTCGTGGCTTACTTTCCAGCTCCCCTTCCCCAAGTTCAAAGCAGTTCCAAAAGGCATTGTGGGTTCCCTTCCCCAAGAAAACAACACAGTTCCAAAAATGTCCCAGGGTTCCTTTCCCTAAGGCGATAACACAGTTCAGAATGGGCCTCATTATAATGTTGGTGGGCACTGTATGAACGGTGCCGGTAAGGCACCAGCACCGTTCATACCGTGCCGCCGAATTACAATTTCTGCTTGCGGGTGTCTGACAGCCCGCCAGGTCTGACCTAGCGGGCTGTGCGGCACCCGTGAGCAGAACTCGTGATTGCACCAGCACCATTATCAACGTTGCCGGTGCACCCATGCTCCCCATCCCCATTCTGCCCTATGGGGCAGAATGGGGATCGGGAGCCCGGCAATACCGCTACCCACGAATGGGCAATTACCGGCCCATTCAACTCATAATGGGCCGGTTATTGCCCAATCGCGGGTGCCGGTGCCGGTAGCGAGTTTGGCGGTAGCTGTGCCTTTAAAACAGGCATGGCTACCACCAAGCTCGTAATGAGGCCAATGTCTTGCTTGGGTCCCCTCAGATCCCCCCCGACATCCACCCCAAAGATGTCAAATCTTCCAGCTTGTAAACTCACAATCAGTTCAAGTCTATTAATTGTCAAAACCAGTTCCAGGTCAAATTTATAATCCTTCAGGTTCAGTTGATACAGATTGCTGTCTTTCACATTCACTTCAGCAATCTAAGTGACAAGTGGAGATTATTTATCTTTACTTTCCTTGGCTTTTCCAGACAGGGTATCCTCGTACTAGGCGCAGTTGTCAGACCACACGGTCCACCCATTACAGGTCATGCTACTGATAACCGTAGACTTCTTGCCCACACAGGTTTCTCTTTCAGTGCATCTTTGCTTTGGTTTGCATTCACTCTGGATTCTCCTTGCCATTCTTTGGCTTTGACACAGTGTGTTCTTCCACACAACTTACTGGATTCTGCTTGACAGTATTTTGGCTTTTCACTTTATTCATAAGGATTCATAAGTGCTCATCACTTGCTTTTCACTTTATTCTTAAGGATTCATTCTTTGTCTTTAAGTGTTCATCACGTGTGTTTTGCCTATACTTTCATTTCATTCTTAGGCTTATTAAAGCTTTCCTTTAGTTCGGTATTCAAAAATGATTGCATTCTATTCACGTTCCTTTTCTTATAATTCAGCTTTGGTTTATGGTGTTCAATAACCCCTCACTTTGGGTGCACCCTTACTTGTACATATATTTCAGTTCATCCGGCATTACCAGATGCCCCAGCTGTAGACCCAGTAGCGCCCCGTTACCGGTGTGCCCTTCAACGCAGTTACCGGTCCTCAGCAGCTTCTTTGAGGGTCCTCTCTCTTCATTCTACTTGCATTTGTCGGCTCCGTGCACACTTCTCTGGAGATCTACGAGCAGTGCTCTGCTTCTGCGAATCTCACTGTGGATTGCCGGTCGCTCTGCTCCTCACTCATGGATGTTACCGGTGACCTGCAGCACTTGGGAGTCTTCCGTGCCCCAGAGCTCCGGCTGTGGATACCCGACAGAAGAGAATCAGGCAGTCTCGACCCTCACAGCCCACTCAGGTCCCTCCCGGCATTGTCTCTCCTCGGCATTAGCGAGTGCCCTGGCCTCCAGGCAGGACTCTCCTCTGCACCCTCTTCTGGGCAGGAATTCTCCTATCTCAGGCCCGTCTCTCCCAGAACGGCTTCTCTCCTGCTGATTTCTCAATCCTTGCAGGCGACTCCACCTTTTATGCACCTGTGACCTGTTAACAGGTGGAGGTACTAGCCCTTCAATTCAGTTTACTGAATACAACTACTTAGGATCTCTGGACATGCATGACCGTTGAAATAGTTTCCAGGCCTCTTCCTCGTCACAGTACCAGAGTGGTGTAACTGAATGTTAGTGTGTACAACTCCTAGTTGCCTCTTCATCGTCCCAGCACTAGAGTGGTATGACTGAGGGGAAATAAGAGGGAATGATTGGCAATGACCTATGAAGGTAGGGGAAGGCTAGGGTTTATTGTTACAAGGGAAAGGGGAATACCATGCCTCGCCTGAAGGCATCCTCTACCCAATGCCCAGGGACCCTCCACCAAGGTGATCCTCCCTCGCAACTCCAACCCCAGGGTCAGGATCCAAAAGCGATGGCCTTTCCCTAGCCACCTGAGAAGAGGATCCAAGGGGAATAGGTGTGAAGATGCCCTCAGGTTTCTCACACCATTTAAAAGCACATTCACAAACGAGAAGTGCTTTAAAATGTGCAGAAATTAGGGCTTCCTGACACTAATGTGTGAAAGGGGGCTGAACATTGCATCTTTGCACTACAGTCCAGCCCCTCCAGAAATGCTCACGTCACCTTTGTGAATGAGGTGACCTGAGCATTTCTGAAAGCAGTGCAAGTGAAACGAGCGCATTCTCTGCGCTCCTGTCATTTGCTCTGCTTTTTGTGAATCTTGCCCAAAGGCTTTATTGAAAACCCTCCCATTCCTAAAGTTAAAATTAAGGTCTACCCTTAGTAGCCATCCCTATACATTATCATGCTTGCTAAGTTGTGGAGTAAAAAGGGAGCCATAGACAACATTAAAATGCATTTACATGGTTATACTCAGGACACAAAAATGCCAGTGTTTGAACAGTCACTATATTCCCATAACGCACAGTACATAGTAAAACAGGTTACACGCCTATAGACCATTTACTCGTTGTAACACCTAGTGGGTGGAAGTGGGTTATGTGGTTTGTCAGAAGAAGACGTCAGACAAAGGGGTGGCATTTCACACACAAGCTTTTATTCAAATAATAAGAGAAAGGCCAATCATTCCCTGTAACTAGAGGATTTACCCTACCTAAGTGAACTCAGGTGCTCGTCACGGTGGTTGTCCAAAGTAAAGAAACAGTCATCTGTCCAAAGCTGTTGTACTCTGACCCTACTACTAATCCAAAAGGTATTCAGCAAACAAAAATAAGCCCAGGAGAATGACTCCCTTCTCCTGATTCAAATGGTTCAGCCTTTAGAGCTAATATGTGATTGTTTCTTAAGACAGATAAAAGATGCAAAAGCATCCAGAAAGATCCAAGACAAAGCGCCTTGTAAGATTAAGAAAAAAATATTTATTTAATTGGTTTGTTATTTATCCTTATTTATTTTTGGTCTTCACATTGTGATCATAAATTAGCCCTTATGATAACACGTGTTTCGGCCCTCGCCGGCCTTTTTCAACTCACGGCTGGTGTAATCATACTGGTGAATGACAAACATTGAACAAAAATGGGTTGCACAGAAACATATCAAATATTCAACAAGATAATATAAATGAAGTCATGTAATGCATCATACATTTAAGAAGAAAACAACACCAATCCCCATTGTAAAAAATGAATCAAAAACATCAAATACCAGATTTAGAACATATTAGATGACCATAAACATTATTTTGGTTTCAATCGAAAATAAAATGAAATCATTGTTTAGTGAAACAAGGAAGGGGAAAAGGTTGGGAGAGAGAAAGGGGAAAGAGGAGGACATACATACAAACAGGAGACAAGAAAACAGATAATGCGTTAGTCACGATTTACCTCATGCCTAATTGTAATAATTAATTGGAGGCCACTGCTACAACATGTCATAACTTACCCACACCGTGGGTTAATGACTCCTCAATCAATCAATAATGTATTGGGTCAAATCCCATTATGATGTAATCTGTTAATAAGAAACAGATGTACAGAGAAATGTTTAATGTTCCATATAACTATTTAATGAATTGTTAGATTGCAGACTTTGTTTCATTGAAGTCTCGTGTGTCTTAAAATTTGGGTACTCCCTAAGTAATTAGGTGTACCGTCAAGTATGCGTAAACACGTAGTCAGCTGATGTCCTGACATTGATATATTTGTCATTGGCACACCGTGGTAGTGTGATGCACAACTAAGTGCCCATAACGTGTGCTTTTCTCCTTGAAATCGCATCTCTAATTATTAACGATCTGATCCACAAAATATTATGCATGCTACAATTTACAACCTCTCAAAGTATTTAGATCCTGAACCGAAGTTCAGTCTACCGCCCGTATAAGAAAAGAAAGTAGCACCACTTACCAAGAAAGTAATGTAATCGCTTGCATCGGCTTCTGTAACAAGAGCAAGCGCCATCTTGGGACTCTTTTAAAGGTTCCCATGTTGACGCAATGCTAAATCCACCGTTAGCCCAGTTGCCAAGCAACTGGCGGCGGATTACTTTATGCACGGAAAAGTCTTAATGATCGTTCTAGTATCCCGATTCCCTAATGAAAAGGAAACCTCGTCGACTATTACTTGTTCGAGGTATGGAGAGAGTCCAAATTAGTGAAACAAACTGATTGAAGCGTGAAAAAATACTATGATATATTTACATTTACATAGTATCGTTTATGTTCGTCAACTTGGTCTGTGATGGATGTTGCCTTAATGGCCTAGGCAAACTCACTTGCTAACGACGGTGCGAGTTGATTTACTCAACTGTTATGAGCATTCAATGCCCAACTATTAAATTACTGAATACACGTAGTCATAACCAGGACAAAAAAGGGGTAAGAATGAAAAATTATAATGAAAATATATGTTAGTATTTATCGAGAAAACAAACACATTATTGTTTACTATGGCGGACATTACCTGCTGTAATGGACCATATACATGTAAGTCTGATCCAAAGCAAATCGGGAGTGTTGTAGGGAAAAAAGCACATTAATCCACTTAGAACTAACAGGTAAAAATACCCAAGCAATGAAAACATGCAAAAACGAAAATATAACATAAATTATCAATGAGTGATATAACATAAGTGTCATACATATAACATCAATGTACCCACATTGATTGGTTTACATGCATCTTTGTTTTTATAAAAATTAGGACATTTCTGTGTCTAGATTCAAGCCCAGCACAGTTGTGTTAAAAAGGCAAATTATTCTGGCTTCCGATTGGCGTAGTGCTCGTACTCTATCACCACCCCTTTTGGATATTGTAACATATTGCAAACCAATAAATCGTACATTCGCCTTGTCATCCAACTGGTGATTCTTTTGCCAATGAACTGCAAGGGGTAGGTTGGGATCCTGACTTCCAATTTTCGCCAAATGTTCACGGATTCGAATTCTGAGTTCTCTTTTTTTACTACCGATATAAAGTTTTGAACATGTGCATCTGACTGCATAGACAACAAATTTTGATCTACAATTAATTGCATGTCTGATTGTGAACACTTTTCCATTAGGGCCCTCTAGACTTTTGATTTTATCTCCCACAAATTTACACATCGTGCAGAAACCACATTTCCTGAATCCTGGCTCATTTCTGGTGAGCCAAGTAGTTTCTTTATCCTTTTGTAGATCTGGTAACAGGGATCGGCATATAATTAATTTAAGAGTGTTTGCCTTTCTGTAGATAATTCTGGGGCTGTCCTCAATAAATTTACACAAATGCTCATTTAACTGCGGTAAGTACCAATGTTTCTTAAGAGTTTTCCTGATTATTTCGTGATCTTTGTTGAATTGAGTTATAAACAAGAGTTTCATCTGTTTCTCCTCAGTCGGTTTTTTGGGGTTCAATGTATCTTCTTGTTTTAAGTTCTTTGTTTTTTCAAATGCCTTTTGTAGGCATTTGTTAGGGTAGCCTCGTTGTTTGAAACGAGTCCTCCAGAATTTGCATTCATTAGTGAATTTCTGGTTGTCTTAACAATTACGTCTTGCTCGGATGTATTCACCAAATTGGATATTATGTATCGTGTTGCGTTGATTACAACTCTGCGCATGCAGGACTGAGTTTACCTCTGTGGGTTTGCAGAATGTCCATGTTTCCAAACGATCATCTTTGACATGAATAGTGGGATCCAAATAATTAATTGATTGTGTACTGTATTCTTCTGTAAATTCTATTTCGAATTGATTATGATTCAATCTTTCTCTAAAACCAAGTAATGTAGTATCTGAACCATCCCAAATTAGAAAAATATCATCTATGTATCGTATCCAAAATTTTACTTGATCTTTGACTGCCGGGTCCTGATATACTGTATGCTCTTCCAACATTCCCATAAAAATGTTGGCTAGAGAGGAGGCATACTTGGTCCCCATCGCCACTCCTTTCAGTTGTTGAAAAAGACAATTCCCAAAAGTGAATAGGTTTGCGTCCAAAGTGATCTGTAACATTTCTTTCAGCATTTCAATTTGGCAATAGTAGGATGCCGAATCACCTTTAAAGCTGTGATCAATAGATGCCAGTGCCCATTTGTGTTGTATGGACGTATATAACGCCTTAACGTCCAAGGTTGCAAGTAGGAATGAATTTTGCCAAACAAATGTCTGAAGTGTCTGAATAAGGCTGGACGAGTCCCGTAAGTAAGATTTGACTTGGGTAGCACGTGGTTTGAGCACACGTTATGGGCACTTAGTTGTGCATCACACTACCACGGTGTGGCAATGACAAATATATCAATGTCAGGACATCAGCTGAATACGTGTTTGCGCATACTTGACGGTACACCTAATTACTTAGGGAGTACCCAAATTTTAAGACACACGAGACTTCAATGAAACAAAGTCTGCAATTGAACAATTCATTAAATAGTGATATGGAACATTAAACATTTCTCTGTATATCTGTTTCTTATTAACAGATTACATCATAATGAGATTTGACCCAATACATTATTGATTGATTGAGGAGTCATTAACCCACGGTGTGGGTAAGTTATGACATGTTGTAGCAGTGGCCTCCAATTAATTATTACAATTAGACATGAGGTAAATCGTGACTAACGCATTATCTGTTTTCTTGTCTCCTGTTTGTATGTATATCCTCCTCTTTCCCCTTTCTCTCTCCCAACCCTTTCCCCTTCCTTGTTTCACTAAACAATGATTTCATTTTATTTTCGATTAAAACCGAAATAATGTTTGTGGTCATCTAATATGTTCTAAATCTGGTATTTGATGTTTTTAATAAATTTTTTTACAATGGGGATTGGGGCCGTTTTCTTCTTAAATGTATGATGTAATACATGACTTCATTTATATTATCTTGTTGAATATTTGATATGTTTCTGTGCAACCCATTTTTGTTCAATGTTTGTCATTCACCAGTATGATTACACCAGCCCTGATTTGAAAAAGGCCGGCGAGGGCCGAAACACGTGTTATCATAAGGGCTAATTTATGATCACAATGTGAAGACCAAAAATAAATAAGGATAAATAACAAACCAATTAAAGAAATCATTTTTTCTAAATCTTACAAGGCGCTTTGTCCTGGATCTTTCTGGATGCTTTTGCATCTTTTATCTGCACTTAGGACGGGTTTCTTTCGGCTTACCAGCAATCCAGTGACCTGCGACGATATACGATTATTTTGTGGAAATAAGGGGTTATTCCTGTCCCCTCACTTTTTTATTGTTAAATTTGATTTAAATCACATTTTCTTCAACCTAAGGGAGTAAGAGTCGCCCGACAGACCAGCTGTAACCCTAAGCCTTACTTTTTGTCTTATACGTTTCTTAAGACAGTTCGTACAAGTCTCTATAGTTCCTGCCAGGGGCTCCTTTACTCTTGGTCAAATGTCTCACAATTGTTCCTCCTCCATATCAAAGGTATTTCTACCCTTTTCTCTATGATGGTTATTCCGCTCTGTTCGAGTCTCATCCAGACTAGATCTATATGTTCCACAGTCACTGTGTCCAGGGGGATTACTCCCACAGTATATTGGAGTTTCTTTATCCTCTTGTTCACTACTACCAGAGAGTTTACTCCTGTACTGTTCCTGGGATCCTTTACAACTTTTATCACCCCTGCAATGTGGGAGATTACTCCGGTAGCAATCTGCACACTTGATAGTTGTGTTGCCCTTACAATTACTGTGATGAGGGAGATCACTCCAAAGGCAATCTTTATTCTTAATATGATTCTTGCAACCACTGTGATGAGGGAGATCACTCCTGAGGCAATCTTTACTCTTGATATGACTTTGGCAATTACTGTGACGAGAGAGATCACTCCCCAGGTAGTCTATACTCTTGATATGACTTTGGAAATTGCTGTGATTAGGGAGATCACACCCAAGGCAATCTTTACTTTGCCACAAATCCCTACCGGGTCTCCCGCCACTCCTGTTACCTGTTGTGTGATGGTGGCGCGTCACCAGCTCTTCCTGGGGTGTTGGTCTCGCTCACTCTCATTACACGCTCGCTGTGTTCTTTTCTCTGCTCCCTGCCCTGCGGCCCTGCTGAGTCTTTGGCCTGGCAGTATCAGCACATTTGAAGGACCATCCGGTCCACGTCCCAGAGGTAACGCCCCAGTTGGCCTCCTTCCAGCCTGAGAGTAGGTTGTGTCTCTGCCTCGCTACGGAATTCTCCACTGACCGTTCCACAATGTCCTCACGACTGAGGCTCAGCTTCTCTCAACAACCTTCTTGTTCCCAGGTTTGAACTTCCCGGGATTGGCAGGCTTCACACCAGCTTCCCTCGCTTTCCTTGAGTCCTTGCTTGGTTTTTATTCGCGGTAGCTGGGTCCTCCCCAGCGGAGTATCAAAGTACTTCTTCTGTTTCAATTAAATGTTTCTCATGCCTTCTTGGGGCCACCTCATCCCAGTACTGTCTAGACTTGTGAGAGGAGAGGGGCTTGCAGACACTTTTTTTGAATTATACGAGTAGTTTGTATAACTCCTTCGCTCTTCATCTTCTCAGTAACTTTGGGACATAACCTGTTATCACTCTGTATGTTCCTTTTACTCTTCCTCATCTTGTTGGTGTTAAGTCTTGGTTGAGAAAAGGAGGAGACAATAACAAACAGTAGTGCTTTCAGGTTGGTTCACAGATAGCCTTTAAGGGGTGCTTAGCTCCAAGGGAAATGGGTTAGGGAGTTTCCTCACAGAACATGAGTCCTTATCCCCATGAGGGGAGACTCCCCCTGTGAGGTCTCACTTGTCACCAGCCCTAGGGGGATTGTTGCGTAGCTGGCTCACCGCCCTCTCTGGGAGAAGTGACGATATCAAGAGAATCATCATGTTTAGCAAATCTCAACAGTGGCCGGAGGGCCACCAAAAGTCAGAATAGGGTTAGACTTACAATAACAAACCTTTCATGTTTCATTACGCTCATAGAAATGAATAGATACAATATAACCACAGTTAGACTTATAATGCATTTCTGTGGCGGGTGTGTGGTGCAGTGATTTAGTACATTTAATTCTAGTGTAAATCACTGGTAATGGCTAAAGTTCCAGCCTTTGGTAGAACCTCCAGGGACCCATGAGAGACCCACATAGAATGTCAATATTCAGATAATTACCCTTTTTAGTCACTTTAGGGGGAGTTGCAAAGTTGTAGAAGGTTTCCCATAGGAATAAATGAGAAGAGATCCATAGGCAGAAATGCGGAACCGCAGTTATAGGGTGAAGCCGGGTAAGTACTTGATTGACTGCACAGGTTTGCATAAAGAACTCCCTCTGACTACTCAACTAAGTTTGAAGAGCCAGGAAACCCGATAGAAAAAAAGCAAAAGGTTTAGAGGTTCCACAAAATGGATTAGGAGAGGCTCTAAAATGGAATGTGTTAGAGCAGAAGCTCTAACACATTGGCCTAACCCTCTATTGATAGGGACTATCTAACCAGCCTGGGCGACTTCCATTTATGGCTGAAAATGAACTAAAACTCATTGGCCATGTGTATATCAGCAAACCTAGAAGCCCCACATCTCAAACAACTAGTGGAAGGACCCAACACTGCAGCCAAACACACATGGACTGGATATTCTGCAATTAAAAACACATCACAGTTTTTATGTGGAGAACATCTCACAATTCTATTGAAAAACAAAATGTAACTCTCCCCAAACGTATCACTACAACCCACACAACCAAGACAGCCAGTAAAAGTATTAAGCAAGGGGACAACTTGCAACCCTGGAAACCTCAAATCAGAAGAAACTTTCCTGGCATCTCATTAACCTGGACAAATGAATCCAAACTCTTTACTAATGGATTACAAATACCCCAGAGAAGTTAGCCCCAAAGACACTATTCCAAGAATGTGAGGGTAAAAGAGCCTTGCATGATGGTACTCCAATACATTAAATGACCTAAAAAAGAAAATGGAAGAAGGAATAATTTTTGAAGAAAAACTTCCACAACAACAAGAAATGTACCTATCAGCAACACCATATCAACAGAATGGGAACCTTAAAAGTCAAAAAAGCTCACTGCGCCAAACAAAATGAACTAGCATAATACCCACTCACAAATATTCAAACTCATCAAGGAAATCAGGAACCCATTATGCAGAATGAACACCCCCCCACTGTCACAGCGCCTATGTGACATCATCTCATCCCACTTCTTCAATCATGCATTCTTGATCTAAAACAGACATCTGAAGACCACCTCAGACTCCATAGGGTTCATTCTGTAACCCCATCTGCTGACAGCACTTTTCCCACTCACCACACAGGACTTCTCAATAATAATTATAATCATTAATCGAGCAGGATCACCAGATCACCCATGCCCGCCAGAAAGCTACAGACCCATCCTACAAGCCATCCTGAAATAACTGGAATTCACCCACCTCTTTAGGAATCTATGCAACTGTTGGATTGACCAAAGAATTGCCTGCTGAGCACTAAATACAGCCCATATCAAACCGCTCCTAAAAACATTACAGCTAACTTTGCTGAGCCTACCAAGTACCAATAAATCTCCAACCTTCTTTACCTGGCAAAACACCTCAACAAAACACAAGTACCATCAACTACTTGTCCATGAGAAGTTGAACAGCATCCGACACAACACACAGCTTGTATTCAGGCCTAAGAGAAGAACAAAACCTACCCTTTCAACTATTTGCGACAACCTTTAAAACAACACAGACTGAGACACCTCTGGCACACTGATTGTTGTTGCCATTTACACATCTTCAAAACAATTATCCAGAAAATCATGATGAACAGGCTGTTTGAATTCGGGATGGAACATACAAAATTAGGATGGATTTCCTAATTTCTTTGAGACAGAATGGACACAGTCTATCTACCACCTTTCAAATCATTCCCGTGGAGTATCATGCATAGCATACTACATGGACAAAGCCTCTCACACCTCCTCTAAGCCTGGCTCCTGTGACATATTTCCATGTCTTAGGCTAAAGAATGGGACTCAAGACACTATGGGGTCTAGTAATCACCACCCACTTTGTTATGTAGGCCCCGAAGGAGGTACATGGAGGATGCCACAAGACCCCCATTCTATCCTTAGCCTGCTCTGTTTAACCCTTCCATTGGCCCAGAAGAGATATTAGCAACAGAAGTAAGGAGACCCGTGGGGAAGTTATGAAGGGTTCGGAGCTCCACTTAAGCCTGAGACCACCAGAAATTTCAGGAGAGAAAATGTGAGAAACCTTCAAGGAAAAAGTAGCATTGCTCGCACAAAGTTCCGGGGCTGTTTTACTTTCTAAAGATGGAATGTTGGAGGCTCGGCAAGCCGTGGACCTGCTCCCACCTGCTCCCACGGGCGTACACTGAGCTCAGGACTGGAAAAGAGAAACTTGGTTTGAGAAGCACTGGACATCAATAGGTGCCCTTTGCGGACCTACTTGAGAGCCCTCACACAATGAGCTTGCAAAGCCTAGATTGGAAACGGAAGACACTTAGAACAACTTTGGATGCTGGCAAACAAAACCCTGGGCCTTTTTCAATCCAAGATGGTGCCCAGACTTAATAAGATGTTGGCAAGTAGAACCATGATGGGACCCGCTCACAAGTCAAACAGAGCTGGAAGCTAGATAGTTCAATACAGTGATCACCAATCGTGGTGGTTGCTTACTGGCGGCAACCAGAAATATATGAATCACTTTTCCAACCTATAGGAGTGAGCATAGGTAGATAAAAGGGGGAGGACATACAACCCCTTCCAAATGCTTTTGGGGTCCTTTGCAAGTAAGTAGAAGGGCTTTGCCATCTGTGTACGGTTCAAAATGCTGAGGCTCACCATGCAGTGAGTAAATTCCAGACATAGCCTCTGGCACAGTGAACATCTTTCTCCAGTTATCTCTCCTTTTGGTGCTGCGCCCCATAGAATACAGTTGAGTCTTACAATAAATACAGTCCAATTGTCCAACTTTACCTTCTCTTGCCTTGAGTATCTTATCTATCCCTCACCCTCATCCCAACTAGCTACCCGACTTTGCTCCTCCCTGCCACTACTAAATGTTCTATCATACTCCTCCTTTGCCTCTCTGACAGGCAATAGCACTTCGACCACTTCGACACCATAAACTATGGCTAAAGGCGCAATACAAATGCAAGATAACATAGCATAACATAACATTGGAGGAAAGGAGGTGTGTGGGAGCCAGGAGTAGGAGGTAAGTGGAGGGAGACAGAATGTGGCAGAGCAGCAAGGTAGAAAGTGGTGGAGTAGACAGTGAAGGAGAGAAGCAATCTGGAGGAGGACGGGAGAACAGCAATAGGAAGAGTAGATAAAGGAGAAAGAGAGCAGCAGTCTGGATGAGGAAGAGGGGGAAACAATAGGACAGAGGAGGGGAGGAGATGGAGACAAAAAGCCTCAAGGAGGAGAGAACAAGTAAGAGAGGAGGAAATGAGGTGAAGGAGAGAAGCAATTTGAGGTGCAGGACGCAAGGCCGCCAGTAGGCAGGTTAGGAGAAGAGATGACAATAGCTGAGAAGTAGTCAGGGGGAGGAGCAAAGAACATCAGTAGAAAGAGGAGTAGATGAGGTGGCAGAAGAAGTGGAGGAGCAGTCAGGAGGGGACAGAGTATAAACTGTAAAGCTGTACACAAAAGGAGAGATCTAGAAAAAGAGAGACAGGGTAGTGGCGGAAAAAGACAGAGTTTCACAAAATGCCAGAGGGGAGAACTTGATGAGAAAGGGTTGGAGTAATCCCTTGTCACTAGGGAGGCCCCTAGGTCGGTGAGGCAGCAGCACCCAATGAGGTCTTTGAAAGAGTGTTCTGGTCAATAAACGTAGGGCCCACTGCAATCTTGCAAAGTATCACAAAGAGTTAGTCACCCAGCCCATTTCTGTACAACACAAGACATCACAGGTTTGGTGCCATTATTTCTTAAAGGTGAAGAGCCACATCCTGACAACATCTATGAAAGACAATCAAACATCTACACGAGCCAAGAAAAAGTGCAGGGCACATGAAACCCCAAAAAGCTACGAATGAGAGTTTCCCGTCAGGAAGGCAGAGTGTACAGGAAGGAGAGATAGAGTGGGTACCCTGGACTGAGGACCACAGTCCTAGGGAATAGGTTGATTAATATTGTATTAATTACTGTCTCGTAACCTTAAATAACCCCAAACCCTTAGTTGTCTGTTGTTTAATAAACCTTACAACTTGGCTTTGAGTCATCTGTTGATCCCTCGGCCTGTGGCACACCCTAATCAAAATGATCAACAAACAAGGAATAACCTGTGCAACTATGTGTATCGCACTCACATTGTTTACAAACGCACAAAGGACTGAACAAAGCAGAAACCAGTTTGACCAAGGCCTTAACCTTGATCAACTTTTTGATGTCAAAGAACAAATTAAAACTCAACCCGGACTAAACAGAAATAATGATCTGTGCAGTCAAGACCCTAGATTCCTTCACTTTTCCATGGCTGGATGAGATGGGAACCTGGCCTCAGCCCAACAAAATGGTAATAAAGAGTGGAACAATTTGTGCTCTCTAGAACCATAAACTAAAGTACTGGTCAAAAACTGCTTTTCCACCTAAAATCTATCCAGGGTGCCATGTCTTATCTATATTTCCTCTACAGAACACTAGCAATCGTGCTAGTACTGTCAAGACTGGGTCCTATGGCAACAGCCTCTGCACAGGCCATCCTGATTACCCCCTAAACGAATCTGGCCCATCTCGTAGCTGTGGCCATTTCCCTGCGATCTTTGCTGCATTTATGGAAGTCAAGACCCCATTCCTCTCCACACCTCCCCTACTACCTTGTCTTAATCATTTTTTAGTATTCCTTAATCTTCCCCCGCTAAATATGCTTCAGAAATCACAGCAAAAGGCCTGTTTCACCAAATGCAGTGAAACAGCCGCAACAAGATGAGTGGGTTTACATTAAAAAGTTCTATCTTTTTTAATAGTCTCGGGACTCATACTATTGGCCAATTACTTTTTTTGCCAAAGATAAGTTATCCTTGGGTTCCCTACACTTTTTAAAGAGGGTATTTCCTTGATTTTCAAACTGTTAATCATAACCCTTCACAGGTGATGACATAGGATGTCCACACATCTAAATATATCTACAAACACAGCTGTTCTTTTTCCATCCACCTCTAGATAGGCGGCCCACCGCCGTCTGATAGGAAAGGTAGTGGAGAGGCAGCGATAGTTAGTGATGTTTCTCTGTCCTCTTTTCTCTTCTTAATAAAATATGGAATTACCTCTATGCTGTGTGGGCAGTTCTTGTGACCTGGTAGCATGAACAATATAAGGCTATTGCACGCAATCTGACAGTTTGAGGAGTCTGCCTCTGTGGTATTAGAGATTCTGGTCTTTGGAGGACCTCAGCCAACTTTGTTGGTGGCCCTTTCTGTGTTTTTTCAGTCCTTCTTACAGCAGTAGCTGCAAGCACTTGCTTTTCATTACTGATTGATTAGTTCTTTCGGGAAATAGCTTATTGATGACTAGTGTTAGATTATGTTTCTCCGGTTTATCAGTTACCATTGTGTCTTTGTACTAATACGTTGTTTTACATCATGGCTGAATCTAACTTCATGGCCTTTACAGAAGAGCTACTTGAGGGAATCCTTGCAGCTCCCTCAGTCATAGGCAACATCCCTGGAGCAGATGTCAGCTTCACAGATGATGACTGGAATGAGTTGGAACTCCATGGCTCCCTGATGACTGAATATTTGAGAGCCCATACCGCACCAAATGTATTGATTATCAGAAAAGAGCCTCAAAATGTTTCTGTATCAGCTGCAGTTCCGTAAGGACCGGATCAACATTGCTAATAAATGAATTCAAGACTGGTTGGTTTTGATAATCAATACTACTAAAGCGGCCTCTTGGGTCAAATTGAGCAAAAACAAGATCAAATGAAATCCAAAATATTTTGGATGCTTATAATTAAAAACTTTAAGGGCTTGACATCACTATTAAGGAATTCAAAAATTTAACCATAACAAAAAATATAGAAACTGAAGAAAGATACCCATGAGCATGTTTATTCATATGTAATGGACTCCTATTATGAAGAAAATAATGTTCAGGAATGCAATCAGGAAACTGGACGAAATTGGCAACAAATACAATTAAATTTCAAAAGAAGCAATCTAGGTCATTGGAGTTTCTTGAGTGGTAGCTCTGCGGGGGAAGCGCACGCCAGTACCTCAGGGGGGAATGATAGAGACCATGTACAAGATAGGTGTAAAGACTGTAGGGGGTATCTGTACGTCTGCCCTCTATATGGCAGATTAGAGGCACAGAGCACCCTAGTCAAGGTTCTGTACATGGTAGCTATGGACGAGCAACCCAGGCTTAAGCTCTCAGGAGGTAATGCAGGCTGGTTGTTAAGTACAGTGAGTCCCCAAGCCCCCAAAAAGAAATGTTCACACATTATGTTAGGTGCTAACACAGTTCTTTATATATATAAAAATAAGGTTCAGAGATATATACACAATTCAATAACACACTTTGTACTCTGGGAATTCTAGAATGGAAAATCTATACAATGCTATGTGGAACCACACTTAGGCACTCATTACATGGTAGGCGGTGGACCAAGGTGCTGTTAGCACCTTGGTCCATGCCAGTAAAATACTGGCACCGCCTTGGAGGAAAGGGGAATTACCGCCCTATTCCAAGGTTGGCAGGGCGGTAATTCCCCCTTCCCCCATTGCCCTTTCCCATTCCCATTTTTGCCCCATAGGGCATAATGGGAATGGGGAAGATGCTAATTACGGTACCGCAAATTGCGGTACCGTAATTAGCACCCTGGTGCCTTTGCGGGTTGGTTTTTAACGCCTGCTAAAAAGCAGGTGTTAAAGTACCAACCCGCAAAGGGACCTCGTAGTAAGGCGGTAAGGGTTCACGGTCACCGGTACCATTACCGGTGACCGTTAACCCTTACTGCCTTCCGTGTAATGAGGCCCTTAGACTTTAGATTCCTTTAAAATGCATCAACTGCTGGCAGTTATAATAGAGCATACAAATATTTCAGTAAAGTTTATCAACATAGACAATAAGGAAAGAAGGCAGGTTAAGGTTAAAAAATAGCAGAATGCTTTTTTTAGATATAGATGCACAATTGTGAATGAGGATCCCCCCACCGGGGCAACCTGTAATAAAGAGTTACCAAGCCCAGTCCATAAATGTTCAATAAACCTTTCTTCTTGGTTAAAAAGTTCAACCACCCCAATGTACCTGAAGTGGACGAGTTTCTCCGACGGTTCATCGACGGGTACTTCGGGGGGGTACTCCTTTTCGAGCAGGAGCAACTGGGTGTCGAGAACCTCGAGGATAAATTGAACACTTGCGGTGATGCTGCAGCTTCGACCTTCGTGGTGCTCTTCAACAAGATATCGTGGAAGTCCTGGGAAGATGAAGCGTGTGGTAGACCTTGATGCAAAGTGTTCAGTGCTGCAAATGAGACTCAGTGATGCATGCATGCCCGGCAGCTGGCGCCGGGTGTCGGGAATCGCGCTCGGCAGTCTTCTGGCCTGTTGGTGCTGCAGTCGCAGAACGTACCTTGGGATAGCTTCAGCAATTGGGACTCGACCACAGGCTGGACCTCAGATCTTCACTCCGTCAGTGTCCTCGGGAAGTCTTTGTTGGCTTCTGGCGGCGGGAAACCACAAGCTGACTTTCCTCGGTAGCCAGCGACCTTGACTTTCTCCAGCAGTACAAACTGGTCGACAGTTTTGGCAAAGAACCCTCTGTCAAATGTTCTTAGGCAAGAGTGGAGCTTTCTTGGCTCTGAGCATTAAGCAGCATGGCGTCAGGGTGTCCCCACTTTTGAGCGACATGATTCGACTGGCTTCCAGTGGTCAAAGAAATCTTCCGAAGCCCGGTCGATGGCAATGGACTTCGATGTCCAGGCACTCTCTTCAGGATTCTCAGCTGACCCCTTCTCTAGACGTCAGATTCACAGAACTGGCTTCCACGGTGCCTCGATGAAGAACAGCAGTATTTACATGATTGTCACATCCCAGATTTGCAACATTCCACCTGGAACAGATGGAGAAGGATCAGCCCGATCCTCCAACCTATTCCCAAGATGGCGCTCGTTCCACACAACAGTCTAGCATTCAGTCACCCTCCGGTCTCCTTCCTGTTTCCGCCCATTTCAGATTCCAGCAGAGGATTTATGCGGCCACAGTCAAGACATCAGTGCGTTGCTACTCTCTTAGTCAGATGCTCTGTAGGTTTACTATCCCTCGTACTTTTCCCTCCCACACTTTCTCTTCGACTGACTTTCTTTCTTTCTGCTTCAGCGAGCTAGTGTCAGCCATAAAAAGCTGTTCAGTGCCTTACCCAGCCCGATCCAACTGTGCCTTTAACATCCAAAGACCATACGCCTCGCAAACATTACATCTATCGCTCTCACCTTCTGCCAGCACAATAACTCTGACTTCTGCACAACCCATCAGATCTGGAGAATCATCCATGCCCTTCTGTAAACAGAATCCCTCCTGGGTACGTAGAACTGCTGCACCTCTCTTAAATCTTATCTTCCTCCAGCACGACAGCTTTGATTCCTGTAGTACACGGCAGTTCTGGATTCCTCAAACTTTCACACTGCAAGGCTAACCCGAGCAAGACAACGTAGCAAGACCCGCTCAGCGACCTGCATGCCTGGGGTTTTTTCCCCACAGGTTTTCCCTGGAGCCTCTGTACCTCCTGTTCTTGTCATCTCTAGGGAGCGGGGAACAAGGGTTCCCGGGGGATTTCTCTTAAGCCTCAAGTTGTTGTTGCATCGGATAAAGGTTATTGCTACATTGCTGGTGTATGAATCGGTCATGGTATCATAAAACTATTATTAGCTACTGTGATCTTGCCATTAATGATGATGATAGTCCCTCGAAGCTCGTGGAGAGGTCTCCTTGCTGGGTCCTCTCTTGGATCAGTCCTCGACAGACTCAACAACTTTTAGATTACTTCGAAGGAAATGCAACAGCAATCTTTTTCTAGCTTCAAAGATGTGCTACAAGTTTCAACTTCAGCTTCTGAACAAACTGGTAACTGAGAGGTCCCCAGATATACACATTAGTCCCTCATTCACTCTGGCTGAGCCAGGCTCAGTCAGCCAATCACACAGAAGGGTATTCATGCAGGCAGGCTGCCAATCAGGCTGACAGGCATTCAGGCCTTTCACTTCCACCCAGACACCCATAACAAGGAATGTGGATTCAGGCAAGCACCCAGCCATTCAGCACACTACACTGCATTCATGTCAGTTTCAGGTAGGGCTGTCTCATTCATTGTGTCACACACACAGAAACCAGACACCCCTAACATACAATGCATATTAGTCACACACTCTATTCACACAGGTCCCACCCCAAGGGTGTACCCACAACATACAGACACTAGGAAGGCTCCAGACAGTCTGGCCTAGACCTCCCCACAATATCATATATGGTTCTGAGCTGGGTGATCTCCAGCCGTTTAAGATGAGTAGCACTACCCTGGAGATGGAATGGGATGCAGACCTTAATCATACATCAATAATCAAAACGACTCAGGAAGTTGGCAAAAAGGATTACTGGTTTAATATCAATTATCTAAAACAGCGAGTACAAAAGACATCAACAGACGTCTCAGCACAAATTCTCTCAATGCATTACAAAAAAAGCAATCTTTTATAGCAAAATATCGTCATTGATGACGTTAACCTTCGTATTACTAACGTCATCCTACGTGGCAAACTACAAAAACCTATTGGAGAAAGTGATTGGGTCTAAGGGAATGTCTAATGTGTTCTATACTAGTATGGGACAGTGAATTAAAGTAATTGGTTTCTTAACATCAGGTGGGGCAACTAACACCTCCCTTTAAAATGGCCACTATGAACGCCACTAAATACACGATGTCCCATTAGCTCTAAAAACTACAGGACCCTTAATTACGTGGTCCCCTACAATTGGTTGGCACTCTAACCTTCGTCAGTACTTTTCCACCTGCGTCTAGCACCACGCAGACTGGACCTCTAGGTGCTGGTGAGCTTGTCTAAAACAGAGCTTCCCACCAATTAGCATATCCTTCTATTATCACCTCAGTGGTCTGCTGGAAATTAAGACTTTGAACTTGTTCTTGGGAGTGTTCTTAGCTCTGGAGAATTTAGGGGAGTGAAGGCACGCTCTGCCCTAATGCGTAGGTGTGATAGTCTTGTTCGTCCAACTTCATCTTTCCACGTGACTGTAGACCATGATTTCAAGCCTTTTAAAGTATTAAAATAATATTTTCTAATAGACCTCTGACGTCTTCCTTGTTTTGTTCATGCCTTCTGAACAGGAGCTTGTTCTTTCACATGCTTTTGTATCCAATGTCAGCTCACTCTAGCCTGATAAGACCTTGGCTTCTTGGCTTGGTTTTATGGCTCATCCAACCTCGCCTTTCTGAGATTCACTTTTAATTCATTTGTTTTCTTACTGCGACACACTGAAAATGAGGCCTTCCTTTTTTAGTCCAGCTCTGCTATAACACATATTGGAAACATCCATCCTTTACTTACTTACGTATATATTTATATATTGGCGCATGCCGCAATCTATTCACTATAAAACTAGCCTCAAGAATACTTCGTCTGCTTGCGTTTCTCTGCATCTGTACACGTGTAAAACAGCCTGATATCTTCATAATTTCTGTGCATAAGCTTCTTCACCTTGGTCCCACGATGTCACTTATCCTTGATACTTTCTCGATGCCTTATAGAATATCTTCATTCTCTTGTCTCTGCATCTCTTCTATTTATGGCAGCTCGACTCTGCATGACGTCACCATGCATCTTGGTCATTCATTTGCTTTGCTTCTTCAGGGATTTCATTCAAATGGACATCATATTATCTCATATGCAGGTATGGTTTTCTCAATGGGAACCTTGCTTCCAGGATTCTTTTTGGTATCAGTATTCTTACAGGTACTGCACGTGTCCCACACTCTGGTTCCCAACATAAAGGCAATATGGGTGACGTGGTTGAGGTGGGGCTACTTGGCTCCTTCTCTACACTACCCCCTATGGGCGATTCATCGACCACTCTCCCATCATCCTTCACATCTATACAGCCTTGCCTGAAGAAATGTTTCTTGGGGATCCATATCTTTATGACTCCTTTCAAGCACCCTGCTGATTTCAGATGCTCATCCTTGTTCCATGTCATGAGCATGCACTCTTCACTTGGACTGCAATAGATCCATCTTCCCACATGCTTCTTATGGTTCTTTGGATACAGGAATTCCGTTCCCTCAGGTGCATGGATGCTGGCCTTCACATAATCTCTGATTTCTTCATCTGTCAAATCTCTAGCCTTCCATCTTGATTCAACATCAATCGTGATTTTCATCCCTATGGCTTTCTTTGCTGTCTTCTTGCATTGTGTGATTATTATCTTGATCACACAGAATCCAAGCAGCACCAACATGATCAGGGCTCCAAGGAACTTGAACATATCTGCCATCCATTGTGGAACCCATGAAAAATGTGATCCAAACCAACTGTCATCAGCAATGTCCTCTACTTCGTCCATCATCTGGACGTCTAATTTTGTTAGCATCTCTTTGGCCTCAGTCAAGGTTCCATTCTCGTCGTCATGAGCAGGTGTGAATGAGCAACATGATTCTCCGATTTTTGCACAAACACCTCCATCCATAGCTGTGATCATGTCTAAGACGTATCTGTTCTGAAGAGTCATCAGTCGTATGGCTCTGTTACGCTCACCTGGTTCCCACAGGGGCATCGATCGGACCCAGACAGCTGCGGTCTCTACCAACGTGATGTGTAGTGAAGAGATGACAGTATGGACTGGCCCGCCTAATCTTGTCTGCTAGACTCGTAGAAGTATTCTCCTTATGTTTTTAAATGATGAGCTCTCCATCCTGCATGGCATGCAGGGGCGCGTAGATACCAGTTACTTCACTGGGTTGAAGGTACTGAAGGAGTTCCAGAGGAATATTAACTCCAGTGTCTATAAAGTTCAAAGAGTTCAATATGTCCGATGTTCACTCTTGTTCCATTCCCTCGTTAGGTTGCAGCTAGGTCCTAAAGAATATTGCCTGGAGGCAGCTGATGGCGTTCAGGTAAGAGTCTGTATTACCAAACACTGTCCGGTAAAAGTTGCACGAGTTTAACTTGCTGTTTTCTCTCCCTTTATAGGTGCGGCATAGGAAGATGCAGCAAATTAAAGAATAATACCTTCAGTGGCAAAGCAGGTAAGCCTATGGTGGCAAAGAGATTGTTTTTGTCGGTTTTCTCGGCTCACCTTGTTATTCCTTTTGTTTTCCCCCCAAGTGCTGGATTTCGACGAAGAAAATGATGGAGGCAGCGCCGAGTCGAAAGATGAGGTGGACTGGTGAGTATAACGCGGCGCTGCTGCTGGCGAAGCGACGCGTGCTGAAATAATGTCCTTTCCAGGCTCGGAGATGTGCTGGGTCCGGAATCAGGTAAGGAATCAAATAATGTCCATGATCTAACCTCTTCTCCTTTCTTTTCCTTTTTTCTAGGAGCTCCGGATTCGAGGCGGGCGTGGCAGAAGACTGGATGCTGACTTGCAGACACAGTGAGCGTCACGCTGCTGGATGCAGAATAACGCGAAGCATGGGCTGCTGTTCGGGCGTGGTTTAAATAGCCTGCAAAGTAGTCCCAGGTAAGAAGTTCCCCAGAACCACACCGGAGTGAAAAATAGTCCCTGTAATAAAATAGTCCCATCCAGGCCTCACGTTGGCTTGGACTCATTTGTAGCGTGGTCTGCATAAGGTAAGTAAAGTCTATGAGCCTGGCGCCTATGGCGCCAGGACTGTTTTCTATGATGAGCCTGGCGCCTAAGGCGCCAGGACTGAATCCAAACAGCCCCCAGCCGGAGCTGTTGGCGTTTTAATGAGTATCTGGATGCCTGCTCCCGGGGCTGATGGACACGATCCGGATGCCCGGGGGTAGGCATCATGACAGCACTCCCCCCCAAGGCCCCTCCTAATGTTGTTCTTCCCCTTGGCCCTGGCTTGTCTGGGAAGTCCCGATGGAATTTTTTCACCAATCGAGGAGCATGAACGTGGTCACTAGGTTCCCATGACCTTTCCTGTGGTCCGTAACCCTTCCAGTCGATTAAATAAAAAAGTCTTGATTTAACCATTTTAGAGTCCAGGATGTTTTTTACCTTGAATTCAGGTTCTCCATCTATTAGGATGAGGTCAGGTGGTTTGGTTAATCTTGTCCCGGGTTGAACTGGTTTTAGAAGTGAAACATGAAAGACAGGATGAATCCGCATATTAGAGGGTAATTCTAATTTGACGGCCACCGGGTTGATAATGGCCTTAATGGTGTAAGGTCACAAATATCTAGGATTAAAAGTCTGAGTTCCTTTCAGAGGTATATGTCTTGTAGCCAGCCAAAATTGGTCTCCGATTCGATATGGTGGGGTCTCACTTCTATGTTGATCAGCATTTTTCTTGTATTTCTCTTTTGCTTGTTTCAAATGTTTTGTTGCCTCTTTAAAGGCTTGTGTAATAGTAGAATGCAGATGAGTTACTGCCGACATTTCTAAATGCTGGGGCAAATCGAGTTCTGAGGTTCGAGGATGATGTCCATATATGGTATAAAAGGGGCTTTGTCCGGTTCCTGAATGTACAGAGTTGTTGTATGCGTATTCAGAAATCCATAAAATGTCCTTCCAATTACTTTCGGTTTGGTGGAGCATACAACGTAGGTATTGTTCAAGAGTCTAGTTGGTTCTCTCCGTATGACCATCGGTTTGGGGATGGTGACTGGTTGATAACCTTACGTCGATTTGTGCCAATTGACAACACTTCTGCCAAAATTGCGAAATGAACTGACTACCTCGGTCAGAGATCAATACGGAAGGAAATCTATGTATTCGAACAATATTTTCGAGAAATTCCTTGGCCAAGATTGAAGCAGAAGGTAATCCTTTTAAAGGAATGAAGTGGCCCATCTTGGAAAAAAGATCCACAATAACTAGAATGGTGTTGAATCCATTACATGTTGGTAGATCTGTAATAAAGTCTAAAGACAAAGTGTGCCATGGTGAGGGTGGAATATCTAAAGGTTGTAAAAGACCAGCTGGTTTCTTCTTTTGACTTTTCTTCTGGGCGCAGATGCCACAAGACAGTATAAATGAGTTTACATCTTTTCGCCAGCTGGGCCACCAGAATTCTCTTTTAATTTTAGCTTCAGTTTTTGCAATACCTGGGTGCCCTTCCATCAGAGCTTCATGGTAATTGGAGATGACTTGTTCTTGTAGCTCCTTGTGTGGTAGAAATAGACGCCCTTGATAGTAAAGTAGGTCATTGACAACTGAATAATCTTGGCCCTTTTTAACCCAGTCCTGCAGGGCTGCTAAATCAAAAAGTTGTTGGATCTTTAAATGAATATCTTCTAAGGTCTGTAGAGTAGTTATCCCAAGAATTCCTTGTTCAGCAATTATAGGCACCGGTTCCGGGTTCGAATATGCTTCTCTCATCCCAATTCGGGACAAAGCGTCTGCCTTACCATTCTTACAACCCGGTCGATAAGTGATCACGAAATTGAATTCGGCAAGGAATAAGGCCCATCGAAGTTGACGCGATGATTGGGCCTTGGCTGTTTTTAAATACTGCAAGTTCCTGTGATCGGTGATTACAGTAATGGTATGCATGGCACCGAGAAGATAATGCCGCCAAGCCTTGAAGGCGGATTTGATGGCTAACAACTCTTTATCGGTAACCGCATAGTTTAATTCGGGGGCTGAGAATGTTCTGGACCAAAATGCTACTGGATGAAGTTGACCTGTTTCTGGATCCTTCTGGGACAGGACATCCCCCATGGCTAAACTGGATGCATCAGTTTCAACTATGTATGGGAGCTCAGGGCATGGATGCTTTAAGACAGGTGCCGACGTGAATTTCAATTTCAGTTCTTGGAAGGCTTTTTCAGCCTCTTCGGTCCACAAGAAGCGTTTGTTTCTTTCGCAAAAGTGCTGTGATGGGGTGTCCAACATATGAGAAGTCAGGAATAAATCTGCGGTTGAAATTAGCAAACCCAAGCATGCTTTGCACCCCTTTAACTGAACTGGGTGATGGCCACTTGAGAATTGCGTCCACCTTTCGAGAGTCCATTCGGACTCCTTTTGGAGTCAGGATAAATCCAAGGAATTCAACTTCTGTAGCATGAAAAACACATTTTTCCAATTTTGCATATAACTTGTACTGGCGTAGTTTCTCAAGGACTGCACGAACATGCTTAACATGGTCTGATTCTGAGGAGGAGTACACTAGAATATTGTCTATGTATGCGACAACACAGACGTCAGTGAGTTCACGAAGGACATCGTTCATAAAATACTGGAAGGCTGCTGGTGCATTGCACAACCCGAAGGGCATCACCTGCTATTCTGATCTTCGAATAATCTGTACTTGGTGCGAAAAGCGGTCTTCCATTCGTCGCCCTTCTTTACACGTACCATATGATATGCCCCTCGGAGATCTAATTAAGTGTAGATGCAAGCATCCTTTACTTGGTCTAGTAGTTCGGGGATCAGAGGCAATGGATATCGGTTCTTCACCGTGATCTGGTTTAATGCGCTGCAGTCTATGCACGTTCTGAGGTCACCTTCCTTTTTGGGCACAAAGAATAAAGCTGAAGATGCAGGGGACCTAGATGGACGAATGAAGCCATTAGCAAGATATTGGTCCAAGTATTGTCGTAGGTGACGGTTTTCGGGTTCCGTAAGGGCGTAGATTCTACTGCATGGAGATTATGCACCGGGTATGAGGTCGATTTGACAATCGTATGATCTATGAGGTGGTAAGGTGTTTGCCTGCTCTTTTTGGAAAACATCCTGGAATTCTTGATATTCCTTAGGTAACTGCATGACTGGATTAGAGACTGTGGCCAGGCTTTTGTTCAAGGTTTTTTCCGGGTAACAGGTGTGTGCACACTCCGGGAAGGTTACTCTCTTCTCTCGCCAATCAATACAAGGATTATGTGTTTCCAACCAAGGTATCCCCAGTATTATTTGGAACTGCGGGGCTTTGATTAAGTCAAACACAATAGTCTCTCGATGTCCATCTTGACCCAACAGTGTCATTTCTGTGGTGGAATGAGTTACAGGCCCAGAGGCAATTTCAGTTCCATCGACTGTGGTGATAACATCCGAAGTGGTCTTTTTGCAGAGATGTAGATTCATCCTAGAAGCCAATTCGTGGTCCACATAGTTTCCTATGGCCCCGCTATCAATGTATGCCCTAACTGCGTGCACACGTGACGGCTGCCTTGGATCAATAATGACCATTGGTATGATTAGGTGCAAGGTCTGAGTGTCCTTCTTTAAGCTCGGCAAGCGGACCTCTATGCTTGTCGGGCGTGGTCGTTTCCCGAATCAGGCTCTGTTTGATTTCTATCAGCAACTCCGACTACTTTCTTGAATGGTTTTATAGGGCAATCCCGTAGAAAATGTCCTGAGGCCCCACAGTACAGACACAACTGCATCTGTCGTCTCCTTTCTCTTTCTTTTTGAGTTAAGGGTCCCTTAACCCCCCCCGATCTGCATTGGTTCTGATGCATCTGTTCCTTTGGGAGTAACATTGGGTTTAACCAATACCGATTCTCGAATTTAGCTCGATCAGCTTTTCTATTCTGAAGTCGGTGGTCTAGCTGGACCACTAAGTCTATATATTCTGCCCAATCCTGAGGTGGGTTCACAACTTGGGCCAAAACATCTTTGAGTTCACCCCGAAGTCCACGATGAAATAATGTAATTCGCTTTACCTCTGGCCATCCGGTTTCCACCACCAACCTATTGAAGGTTGTGATATAAGTTAGCAGGTCCTGGTTTCCTTGTCGTAGGGATAGAAGTTCGTTATCCAGGGCCTGTCCCTGTGAATGTCTGGTGAATAATCTTTCCATGCTCAATTGAAAGCCCTGAAAATCCCGAAGAAGAGGGTCATCCTGGTTGACTAATGGAATTGACCAATCCGCTGCGCTGCCACTAAGGTATGACAGTACAGAGGCTACTTTGGCTTGGTCGTTTGGAAAAGCTCCTGGTCTGCATAAAAAGTGCAAGTGGCATTGGTTCATGAACACGGCAAACCTTTTCGGGTCCCCAGCAAAGCGTTCGGGTGGAGCTAAAGGAATGCTCCCTGGTAGAACCACTTGCACAGGTCTGCTCGATGAAACGGGGGTTGAATTCCCCCCAAGTCCAGGTAGTGGTGTTTGCCCGGCTTGGTTTTGCAGCAGTTGTCTGGCAAGATCATCAGTGCGCTCCTTTGACACAATCAGTTCTCTCCTGAGGGCATTAGTTTCTTGGCGCGCGGAGTGCACTTCTGCCCTAAATTCTCCTAACAACTGGGTTCTGTTACGCTCACCTGGTTCCCACAGGGGCGTCGATCGGACCCGGACAGCTGCGGTCTCCACCAACGTGATGTATAGTGAAGAGATGACAGTCTGGACTGGCCCGCCTAATCTTGTCTGCTGGACTTGTAGAAGTATTCTCCTTATGTTTTTAAATGATGAGCTCTCCATCCTGCATGGCATGCAGGGGCGCGTAGATACCAGTTACTTCACTGGGTTGAAGGTACTGAAGGAGTTCCGGAGGAATATTAACTCCAGTGTCTATAAAGTTCAAAGAGTTCAATATGTCCGATGTTCACTCTTGTTCCATTCCCTCGTTAGGTTGCAGCTGGGTCCAAATGAATATTGCCTGGAGGCAGCTGATGGCATTCAGGTAAGAGTCTGTATTACCAAACACTGTCCGGTAAAAGTTGCATGAGTTTAACTTGCTGTTTTCTCTCCCTTTACAGGTGCGGCATAGGAAGATGCAGCAAATTAAATAATAATACCTCTGGTGGCAAAGCATGTAAGCCTATGGTGGCAAAGAGATTGTCTTTGTCGGTTTTCTCGGCTCACCTTGTTATTCCTTTTGTTTTCCCCCCAGGTGCTGGAAATCGACGAAGAAAATGATGGAGGCAGCGCCGAGTCGAAAGATGCGGTGGACTGGTGAGTATAACGCGGCGCTGCTGCTGGCGAAGCGATGCGTGCTGAAATAATGTCCTTTCCAGGCTCGGAGATGTGCTGGGTCCGGAATCAGGTAAGGAATCAAATAATGTCCGTGATCTAACCTCTTCTCCTTTCTTTTCCTTTTTTCTAGGAGCTCCGGATTCGAGGCGGACGTGGCAGAAGACTGGATGCTGACTTGCAGACACGGTGAGCGTTACGCTGCTGGATGCAGAATAACACGAAGCATGGGCTGCTGTTCGGGCTTGGTTTAAATAGCCTGCAAAGTAGTCCCAGGTAAGAAGTTCCCCAGAACCACACCGGAGTGAAAAATAGTCCCTGTAATAAAATAGTCCCATCCAGGCCTCACGTTGGCTTGGACTCATTTGTAGCATGGTCTGCATAATGTAAGTAAAGTCTATGAGCCTGGCGCCTATGGCGCCAGGACTGTTTTCTATGATGAGCCTGGCGCCTAAGGCGCCAGGACTGAATCCAAACAGCCCCCAGCCGGGGCTGTTGGGGTTTTAATGAGTATCTGGATGCCTGCTCCCGGGGCTGATGGACACGATCCGGATGCCCGGGGGTAGGCATCATGACAGGCTCACATCCCCTCTCTGATAGCATTGAATCCCTTTATGGTTGTATTGATCGTTTGCCGCAATTCCCATCGGGTAATCTGCAGCCATTTGGTATTTGCTCCAACCTGAATTCTCGGCATTAAGATCAATGTGAAGACTGACGAAGTCTGGCTGAATAGTCTATGCTCATACGGAATGGCATCAAAAGCTTCTATTGACTTGGCAGAGAAATAATTTTCCCTCTTCATTCGATTGATCAGCTCCACAGATCTCTTCTTCCTCAGGTCAGCATCTGCTTTCGGGAAACTATCTGGCAAGATCATCAGTGCGCTCCTTTGACACAATCAGTTCTCTCCTGAGGGCATTAGTTTCTTGGCGCGCGGAGTGCACTTCTGCCCTAAATTCTCCTAACAACTGGGTTCTGTTACGCTCACCTGGTTCCCACAGGGGCGTCGATCGGACCCGGACAGCTGCGGTCTCCACCAACGTGATGTATAGTGAAGAGATGACAGTCTGGACTGGCCCGCCTAATCTTGTCTGCTGGACAAAATAATTTTCCCTCTTCATTCGATTGATCAGCTCCACAGATCTCTTCTTCCTCAGGTCAGCATCTGCTTTCGGGAAACTGTCAAGATTCAGGTCACCTTTAGGAATCACCAACGCTGGAACATGAACATTCACCAGTGAACATCGTCCTCCCCAATCCTTGGGTAGCTTCATATATGCTCTGGATCCACAAGCCCAATAATGATCCATGATCACTGCTGTTCCAAGTTTCATTCCTGGTACATCAAAGTTTCGGCCACAATTCTGCTTTTCTCCATTTTTTCTTGTGCCATTGTTTCTGAAGCACAGCTTTGCACCCTCCAAAGGCACTATCTACAAGGGTCCTCCTCTATCTTCGACCCATGTCAGTAGCTTAGCAAGTCTTGGCCATAGTGGCTTGCATCCATTTTGCACTATATCAATGACTGGCTGATAACAAGCAATGGCCACCCAGGCTCTGCAGATGACCACTCATTCTTCCCATCCAGCAGGTGATAGCACTGATCCCCAAATCTGCATTTGGCCTCTGTTTTTCCATCTACGAATTTCTTCTGCAGATTTTCCTGGACTCTCAAGTCTTCTCTTTACTTCCCATCTGATTCCAGCCCCTTTTACTCCAGGCTTTTCATATCTGATCATGTGATTCTTAATGTGAGCTCTGTTTCTTGTTGTTGTGTCTTGGACATAGTCATCTTCATCTGGATCTGTCCATTCAGTTTCCCATTTGAGATAGGCATCTTGACCCATGAACTGGCCTTTTGTATGGCAAAATGCTATGTGATATGTGTGATAGGCAATGTGCTGTCTGGACGTCTATTTCAATAGCTATGAAGATTTTAGACTTCCCCATTCTATAAGGCAGGAGTGCATATCACATGCAAAGCATTCCTCCTTAGAGGTCCT
This sequence comes from Ambystoma mexicanum, assembly GCF_040938575.1. Lineage (NCBI taxonomy): Eukaryota > Metazoa > Chordata > Amphibia > Caudata > Ambystomatidae > Ambystoma > Ambystoma mexicanum. Next base: position 412,754,847 of record NC_090929.1, read on the forward strand.
CCTTTCCACTTCTTTCAAATGCTGATACCATATGTTATTCCCCAAGTGTGCTGAACTGTCCAGGTAGTCATTTAGCTAATTATCATCTTCCCTAGCACTTCTCATATGTCTGGTTCTTTTCTTACGAGCTTCTTTGACCATCTCATGTAGCATGTCAGCATAATTCTTCTTTACTGGACTACGTATAGACACATTTGTCAGTGAACTGGGTGTGTTTACATGTACTATCTGTGAAGGAGAAAGTTCCAGAAGTTTCATCCTATCAACATAGATTTTAGGCATCAAAATGTCTAGCATTATCTCTATACGTGATCTCTCTCTAAAAGGTAACCCAGGCTTATTCATCACAGGCCCCAGGTGCTCTCGTGTGCATCTCTAAAGTAGGAATAATCACATAAGGTCTCGACTGCCTTGTAGTTGCCACATTGGTACCGTTCTCTTGTACAGGAGGATACACAGGAGTCTTTGCTCCACTTACATCTATGTAATAGGACGTACACACTGTAATCAAAAGCAATAACACTATGAACAAAATGCAAACATAAAACATGCAAAGGTACGTCCACTTACAGCAATGACTTTTTATACATCGCGGACGTCTCTCAGGATCTGTCATGACGATATTGCTACTAATGCTGCCCATTTCTCTTTTTTAAGGAACGAAAAACACTTTTTAATGGGGCAACATTATACTTCTGGAAGCTGCTGAATCGGCTCTGTAAATCTCATCAATCAGCAGACTGCTCACTGAATGATGAACACAAATTCCCAATGAATGCCACTAATTGGTCTCTCGCCAGATGACATGATGATTTTCTTTCAGCATGAAACAAAAGTTCTTTAACCAGTAGACCTCAGATCTGTTCCTCAAAAGAAATTCTCATTCAGTTCTTATTGTTCTTGCAGAGTACCTGTTCACCTGTATGATAATATCTCTCAGAATTTCATTAAGCCCTGCATTGTTTCTCAGGTCTCTGAGGAATGTTCAGACATCGGTTTGCCTGCCAACAAGATGCGGTCACTCTTCAATAAGGTAATAGAACTAGGCTGACCAGTCTGTGTGCATTATCCGGTGACAGGGGCATTTGCGTTCTCCCCACTGAACTCAGGAAGCTGGAGAATCTGCTCAACAATTGCTATGAGCAATCTCCTCACAATTGGACCATTCTTAGGATCTTGCAAGAAAACATGAACACTAGTAGTTCTCCCCACAAGCGCAGGGTATCCGCGCAATATGAACACGAAAACTGCAAGAATGACCCGTGAAACGTTGCCGTTGGGCACCACCATATGTGCCTCTGAACAAGAACTCAGTGGGAAACTAATCTGGGTACTGCTCGCTCTTCCCGTTGTCGAAAAGGAACTCCAGATTTGGCATGTCTTTGTTTTCCAATCAAGGCTAAGCCATGCCTCAGTCCAATGTCAACAAACTCCTGTGGCTCAAGAATACAATAACTTCCCTTAACTCCTTTTTAAATGACTGAAAAGAGTGTCCCGAAATAAGCCACAGTCCAATGAACTCTTTATCCAGCAGCTTCTGCGTCCTTCTTCCTCACCATAGATCTGGTCTGCACGTGCAGTGGTTCTTCCCCGATGCTTGCTTCCAATGGGTGTGGGTGTGAAGGGGTTCTCCAGTATAGACCTTTACGTCACCAAGGAAAGTCCAAGCATGCCTGCCTTGCACCTTGACTGCACACGTCTTCCACAATGAAAGGACAGTTGAAGCGAGGTTCGTGCCACTTTCTAGTGAAATTGCGGATTAGGTCTGCATCGCCGGGTAAAGTTTTGGGAAGACAGAACTTTTTAGTTCCACTTATTGAAGCATCTCCTTCTGTGTTCTGCGCTGCCCCACACCCTTTTCGCTTGAGCTGATCTGATATGACAGAGATACTTGAAGTCACACAAATAAGGTAATCACGTAGCTCCTTTCCTAACAATTCTGCAGTTGACTGGGCATCACTTCTAACTCTAACCGGAGGTGTGAGAGGTGTCCTCATTCACCTCCCTGTCACTATTTTGTGCGGGGTAAGATGGTGGTCTGAACCTGGCTGATTTCTCAATGCATACAATGCCAGTGGTAGGCAATGCCGCCATACTTTCTTCAAAGTAAGCTTCAAGTTAGCTATTCTTTCTTTAAGCAAGCCGTTGAGTCTCTCACAGATACCGTTCACTTGCAGGTGATAAGCTGATGAAAACGTGTGCTTTATGCCAAGTGACAAGCTTATTTGCTCAAAGACTGTGTTAACAAAATGAGGGCCATGATCTGATCTCAATATTTCACATATTCCGCATCTGGGAACTTCTTCTACTAGAAATGTTGCTGCACAGGTGGAGTCTGGGTGTGTACACGGTCCATTCTCAATCAACCTCGAAAAAGGACATACCACTACGATCATATATCTATATCCATTACATACTTGCAGCATGTCGACATAGTCGATATGTAAATGCTGAAAGGGGCCACTAGGTCTAGGAATAACTCCCCTAATTGTGCACAATGTGTGCACAGTAGTAAACTTTTGACATACGATACAATTTACTACATAAAGTGCAACATGCTCTATTAAATTTGGAACTAACCACTCTTCTGCAATAGTTGCAGCGAGGTTCTCTCTAGTTGTGTGCACAGGGTAGTGTTACCGATCCAACGCCACCCTTAATAAGGCTACAGGCATCACTGGTTTACCAGTACTGTCTTGTCGCCACATTGCTTCAGAGGGGTTTAAAGAACACCCTCTCAGCGCCCACAAGTCCTTCTCTTCTTGGGGTGCTTTCCCCCTGGATCGCTAGCAATTGAGTTCTAGACAGGTTGTTATAACAATCAGACACACTCATCATCACCACCATGCTTTCATTCACATTCAGTCTTTCAAACAACATAATGTCATCTGAATATGCAACACGTTTGGCTTCCTCGTCTGCTTTTTGATTTCCACGTGAAATAAAATCAGCCCTTTTAGTGTGAGCTGCGCATTTAAAGACTGTGATGGCTACTGGGAGTTGTAGTGCTTTAATAAGCCTGTCCAATAGGGCTACATGTTGCACTGGAGTGCTATCTGCTCAGAGGTAGTCTAGCCCTGTGTGCACCGTCAATTTCACATAGGCGGAGTCACTGTGCACTGTTACTTCCTGGTCTCGAGCATGACAATCAGAGCCACTAATTCTGCAGCCTGTGCTGAAAAGTGAGATGGCAGCCGTGCGCTTACCAATACTTGAAACTCCCCATTGGCCATGTACTTTACCACAGCAGCACCTGTATATCTTTGTCCATCATTTTGATCGATTCTCGAAGAACCGTCAATAAAAAGAATCTCCCCAGCTGCCAAAGCATTCTCTTTTACCCTCAGGATTTCATCATAGTTCAAGCAAGTACATGTTCGTCCTCTGCCAGTGGTTCAGCTACAAGCATGGCAGGATTCACTATTCTGCATCAGACTATTTTAATCGCTGGATTCGATATGACTACTTCAAAAGCAGAAGCCCTTTGAGATGTCAACGTGCCCTTAGCTTACTCCAAAATGGCAAACTACTAGCCGCCTTCTCAGTGGTCGAACGCGGCGGCTGCCAAAGACTGTTCGCATGGAAAGTGACCCCTCATTACTGGGTCTAGAATCCCACTGTAATATGCAAGGGGCTTGTACCCCAAAGTGGTTCTTTGCGTGAGGACTGCTGTCATAACAGTGCCATCTGTGTGTGAAAACAAAAATAATTCCTCAGCATAATTAGGAATCCCTAAAACTGGAGCTGTGCAAATTGCCTTTTTCAGTTCATCAAACCCTTCTTCCATTTCCTCAGTCCAAACAATTTCCTCTTGAGTTGCCTGTGCTTTCTTCAGAGCTTGCAATAAGGGCCTTATGTATGAGCTATAATCAAAGACCCATGCTCTCACATAGTTACATAGTTACATATCCCAAAAAATCTCTGCATGTGTTTTATCACTTTACTGTTTTCAAAATAGCCTCAGCTCTTTCAGGAGTAACCTTCTTTCCTTCATGCGAAATTAACTGGCCAATGTACAACACTTCTTGTTGACAATACTGTAACTTTTCTCTGTTGACTTTATATCCTTTGTCAGCAAGAATAATCATTAGCTGAACAGAATTGCGTCTGCATTTTTCCTCTGTGGTGCTACAGACCAATATATCGTCTACGTACTGCAACACAACACTTTCTAAATCAATATTGCTTAAGTCCATCTGCAGGACCCTATTGAAAATCGATGGAAACTCACAGTAGCCCTGGGGTAAACAAGTACTTTTCAGAGGAGTCTGTCTGAACGTAAAGTGCGTCAGATCTTGCGAGTCTTTATGCAATGGGTTTGAGAAAAACGCATTTTTCAAATCAATCAAAGTAAAATACTGTGCCTCAACAGGTATGTTACATAAGATTGTCGCAGGATTAGGAACTAGAGGGAACTCTGCCTCTCCAATCTGGCTAATCGGGTGAAAGTTTTGGACGCCATGACCCCCCTTTCCCTTTTTTGATCGGATAGATTGCAGTATTACACGATGACTCTGATGTCATTAGGATGCCTTGTTCCATCAAAGCTGATATCATCTTAAAAATACCTTCATCTGCCTCTCGAGACATAGGCTACTGTCTTGCTCGAAATAAAATTGCTCCTGGTTTCAATTTAATCTTCACTTCTCCAACCCCCTTCAATAAGCCTACGTCATAGGGGTCTGTCATCAATAATGAAGCTGGCACTTTTGCCATGTTTTTCTCAAAATACGCAGGACGTTTTTGTACTAACATCATTTTCTGAGGAACATCTCGTTTAATTGCTCTCACCCAATAAGTAATACCCATCTCAAATATCACTTTGTCATCAGATGGATGATCTCCAAACATATCCTCATCAGTGATGTCAGTCAATCTGTAACCCTCCCCAATGGCAATCACTGTGCATTATTGTCTGCCATCATGATCATTCCCATCAAGCAAGGCCATTTCTCCATGCACTATGGCTGCTTGTAATTCAAAATGAAAGATTCACCCTTCCTATTCATCAATAGGTATCCTTGGCCTGAATAAGAATTCATCAGGTATTCTCATAGTCCTGCCCACTAAGCCTGGCAGCCATGTTAACAAAATGCGTACACCATAGTGAAACACTTCTGGTTCTAACCGCACTCCTCGTATGGCAACTTGTCCTGCAAATGCCATAATAAATTCACTGACATTTAAATAACACATTCCTGGTGTTGAACATACTATGCCTTCATCACTAAACGAAATTGTCATATTTAACTTGGTCATTAAATCTCGACCCAATATATGAACAGGTGTCTGCCTTGAATATAGCAATCGCACCGACATATCACACTCTCCTATACAGACTGGTAATGCATCAGTAAAAGGAACTCTACTTGTAGCTCCTGTAAATCCTTAAGTATTCATGGCATTTCCAGACAACGAAAATGTCCCCTCTCGTATGCATGAGCGTGTTGCACCCGTGTCTACTAAAAACAAAAAATATCTGCCTCCTATGTTAATGTCAACCCTTGGGTCCTATTGAGGATTTGGCGTTACTGATAGTATGGAACACATCAAGTCACCCAGTGAGCTGTCCTATTGTGGTTACAGCCTCATCCCTGTACCTGTGAAAGGATTCACTCCATTGACAGTGATACCCCCTACCCTTGGAGTCATTAACTGTTCTGTGCTCGTGCTTTGCTGTATCTGCATGGGCGAATGCTGTGACTGCCCTTGTGGGAGATTCATTGTTGTCTGTTGCGTCTGTAAATCTTGCTGCACTTTCGGCGCTTGTGTCTGCTGCACTGTTTGATTCTGAGCAAACCCATCTCCATTCTGCTGCGAATATGCAGGCGGGTGTGAAGTCCCCCCTCTCGAAAATTGATTATTCTGCACAAATCCTTGACTTTTACATACGCGGGAAAAATGACCTGTCATACCAAAAGTCCAACATATAGATATGATATGATATGGCATTTATAGCGTGCCTGTACACAAGTGTTTCAAGGCGTGATGAGGCAAGGGAGAGGAAACAGAGGGAAGACAGAGACAATGATCCTACTAGGCCAGGTGTCATGCAGATCGCACAAGTACATGGGAAAGGGGAAAGTGTGGGGGAAGAGGGAGGGGACAGTACAGTACATGGGATAATAGAATAAATAAACAATAAGTAAAAAGTACGGCCAGCTGGTGGCAAGTGCATGGGTAAGTGCAGACATCAGGTGTCAAGTGCCTGTAGTGGGACTGTAGGGATACAGAAAACAGTACCCAAGTGCGGGGCTGTCAGGAAGGCAGTGCATGTGTGCGACTGGCGGGGGAGGGGATCTGGGCCCGAGATCAGAGGGTGGCCAGGTAACAAGTGCAGTTTCAGCCAGGAATTTCTGCAGTGGAGAGGAGGAGAGAAAGCAGAAGCAAAGAGAAAGGTTTCGAGGTGCTTCCAGAACCGGTGACGATTCTCCTCAAGTTTCAGGGAGGTCGGGAGGCTGTTGCAGAGGGAGGCCCCAGCCGAAGAAAGAGATCTACCACCAACTCGTTGCTTGGAGAAGCGACTGACCCTGAGGGAGTTGGAGGCGGACGAGCAAAGAGCTTGAGATGGGAGATATTTAGGAAGAGAGAGTTGAAGGTATTAGGGCCCCAGGCCCCAGAAGGCCTTGTGGACAATGCAGAGAGTTTTAAACGTAATCCTCCCAGCCACTGAGAGTCAGTGCAGAGATTTAAGTCCGGGAGAGATACGATCCCTGGGCTTGAGGCCAAGGATAAGTCTCGCAGTCCTTTTCTACATGAGTTGCAGAGGGCGGAGAGTAGAAGCAGGCAGATTTAGAAAGAGGCTGTTGCAATAGTCCAACCTAGAGAGATCCAAAGCTCCAAATACAGTGAGCTTCTGGGGGAAGGAGAGGAAAGGAAGAATATCTTTGAGGAGAGAAGGAGAGTGTGGAGTCGAAGATAACCCTGAGGTTTTTAGTCTCACAGGTGGGTTCAGGAAGAGGGCCATTAGAGGCCAGCCAGAGAGTGATAGGAAAGGAGGGAGCGGGTGTGCCATTGAGAAGAATCTCAGTCTTAGTGGCATTGGCAGAGATCATTGGTGGCACACCACTCCTGGATGGCGGACAGACAGTCCGAGATGAGAGCGGGAGAAGAGGTGGCTGAAGGTAGCTTGAAAATGAGCTAAGTGTCATCCGCATAGCATTGGAATTTGGGGTAGAGCGCGGCAATGCAGTGGGCAAGAAGTGCCAGGTATTGGTTGAACAGCCTGGAAGAGAGGTTAGACCCCTGGGAAACACCACAGGTAGAGATACAGATAGAGGAGAGGAAGGACCCAAGTTGAACCTGGGAGGGTCGATCAAAGAGGAAAGAAGTCAGCCATGCCAGGGCCTGCCCGTTGATAATCAGGATATCACGCAGACGGTTGAGCAGGATGGCATGATTGACCATGTCAAGGCCAGAAGAGAGATCAAGTAAGATGAGGACACAGGGGGTATTGGAATGACGGTTGGAGAGCAGGTCTTCCCTGATGTTCAGGAGAGCAGTTTCCGTGCTTCTGGCAGCTCAGAAGCCAGACTGATGATCATGAAGACAACCAACAGATTCAGTGTGAAGATTGAGCTGGGCGATGGCCAGCTTTTCCAGGAGTTTGCCCAGGAAAGGAGTGATGGAGATTGGGCGGTAGTTAGCTGGGCAGGACGGGTCGGCATATAGATTTTAAAGAAGAGGGTGCACGAGGGAGTAGTTCAGGGGGGATGGGAAGACTCCAGTGGTGAAGGAGTGGTTGCAGAAGTCGGCCAGAGCAGGAGCAAGGGAGTGAATGTGATCCTTGATGGTTTTGGATGAACAGGGATGAACCTGATTTGACGAGACTTTCATAGATCGGACTTGTCTAGAAACCTTGTCTGGGAAGAACAGGGAAAAGGCAGAGAAGGAGGGAGGAGAGGTGGCCGAGAAAAGGGCAGAGGAAGAGCAGGGAGGAGAGGGAGAGGAGGAGAGAGAGGAAAGGACATCCTGAGTTTTAGAGATGAAATGAGAAGCCAGTGCCATGCAGAAGGCCTGGGAAGGGACAGGAGAGGTAGAGACTGCAGCACAATTGGGCAGTTCCTTGCAGATTATAAGGAGTTCAGCCGAGTTGTTAGATGTCGCAGAGACACAGGCTTGGATGTGAGCTCTCTTCTTGGTGTGGACAGAGAGCCGGTATTGCCTTTAGAGCAGGCGGCAGGCCAGTTTGCCAGAGGATGTACCAGAAGCCCGCCATTTCCTTTCAGCCACCCCGCACTTGCATTTGAGGGTGATGAGGTGCACTTGACTTGGCGGAGGTCTTCCTATTTGTCCTTCCTGCATGCTTTGATTATCATTCTGCATGTTCTGAAACTCACCTTGATTATTCTGGAAATTCCCTTGATTATTCTGAAAACCCCTTCGTCGAAAACCTCCCCCTTCCCGTGGTATAAACCCATTATTACCTTGGTCAAACTGCCTTTGGTTATTCATCTGTGGCATGTTTGCTGCTTGCTGCAAGCTCGATCTGTCTCCACTAGTTAACATTGCCCCTTCAATGGCATACTTGGAAAGTTTTTTCTGCACTAACTTTGCCTCTTCGACTTTCCTAATATCGTCTTTCTTGCGATTCTTTTCTTGCAAGAGTCTGCAATAATGTGCGATGGTCAGCTGTATCTCTGACCATGGTTTGGCCTCCATACCCACTAACTTCTTGAGCTACTTCTGTACTGGGCCTGGCAGCCCCTGACATAATATATGATAAAACACAGGTATAGATTTCCCCCAAGACCCGTGTGTTTCCAAAGCCCATTGCTCTTGGAAATTCTGAATATAATCAAGCGGATCCTCTCCTTCCTGCATCTTTTTCATCATTCTAGCTCCCATATCTGATGTATCTGGTTACATTACTCTAAGTGCTTTCCAAACGGCCGCTCTGCAATTGTTAAACAGTGCTCTATCATGAGCAGTGTTTACGGTGGTAACACCAGAATATCCTGCTCTTGACCAAACGTCATCCGCCCTCTCCCCAAGGATAGCAATTAGGAGTCCCTTAATATCCCCTATAGCCAACGTGTTTCATCCTGTCATTTTGTATAATTCATGTATCCATTTCCCAGCGTCAGAAGTTAAACTCAGGGGTTTGCACCTTAAATTATCCTTGTCCATCTGTGGCCAAGGTATATACTGTGGTCTGGCCCCTCCCTTCTCTAACAAAGGAAATTGTGAAACCCCAAATTCACTCTCACCTCCCATTGTTTGTCTATCCATAACAGGAACAATGGTTCTGCACTGCCTTCTTCCTGGCAATGATCATAACCTGCTCCTATAAGATGGTGAGTCCGCCCTCTGACCATGGGACCGCCCATTAGATGGTGGATCTAGCCGCGTCAATGATTCTGACGCCCGAGATATAGCTAGGTCGAAAACCGACCATCAGACTTCCTTATCCATTGTAAAACATCCCTCAGGTCCATATGTGTTACCTTCCTCCTCCCCACGGAAGGCTTCTCTGTCTTCATCTAACATCTCCTGTGCCAGCTCTTTGGGCTCCAAACTACATGAGACTCCCTCCTTGTCTTACAACTGTCGACGCTCAAGTCGATCATTTTTACCCTTCCCCTGCAATACTTTCTTAGTCTTCATATCATGATAGACTTTATCGATAGCATCTCCAATGCTTCTAGAGTCAAACTCATCCTCTAGATTTGCTTTAGACGGACCTGCTATTGGCTCATGTTCTGGGAAGTACTCTACTAAATCTCGCCATGATACTACTGGATCAGGATCCATGACCTCCTTCTCCATACAATCAAGATTGCGTGCTCTTTGTGTTCTCTTTCATTCTAATTCCTCGTAAAACTCTCTTCGCTTTCTTGATTCCTCTCGTACCCTGTCTTCCTCTTTTCTTTTCATATCTCTTCTTTCATTTGCCCTTCGAATTTCTTCATTTCTACGTCTTTGCATTCTTTTATCCCTTAATTTCTGTTCCTCTTCTTCCATTCTTTTCCTTTCTAATCTTTCCCTCTCTTCAATTGCCCTCTTTCTATTATCATATTTTCTTTGCTCCTCTGCTCTTTCCTGTTTCTTCAATTGCTCCTTTTGATACAATTGTTCCCGTCTTTGTCTATCCTTTATTTTTCCCCATCACCTTTCAATCTTTCTTCTCTTTCTTTATCCTTTTTATCATGCTCGTCTCGATCTTCCCTTTACCTTACGTCCTCGATGCCTTTACCATCAAGTTTGAGCAAAATTTGACCACCCATCTAATCATTCTTTATAAGCGCTAACTCATCAGCCTTATCTTTTTCTCCTTTCCATCTCTTTATTTCTCATCCTATATCTAAAGATGTACTTGGTCGATCACTTCTCTTCTTATCACGTCTCTCCTTGTCCCTCGGGACCTTAGAGATTACATCTCTCTCAGTATTTTTCTCTGGGTCTCTGTCGCTGCTTTGCGCAGGCGACTCACATGCCGGGTTACTGTACCCTGTCGCTGCCTTAAACTCCCTCAATAGGTACAGCCCATCATCTTTCGTAATATCGCCATCTGCTTCAGCCGGCGCGGGTGGAGCAGAAGGCTCCCCACCCCCTTATTTGCATACATTAAGTATCCAATCTACAGGAGGTGGCTCATCTCTCTCCTCCTGGTACATCTTCCAGAGCTCTAAACTCACTAGTCGCTTTTCTAGCTTTTTCCCTGTATATGTAGCATGCAAATATGCCGTCATATGCTGCAGCACTACCTTCGATAGTGATCCCCCATGTGGCCATGGCATGAACATTTTGTCTGCGGTTCCTTTAACCCATTCTGCACTGTACTGTCTAAGCTTAGGTGCGTGTTTCGGCAGCTGTTTATAAAGATTTATAAGCGGAGTAATATCTTCCATTTTGACACGTCACTCCTTGACCGTCAATACTCACCATTTTACTCTTTGCAAATTTCAATAATACTTTTCAAGAAAACAAAACAATATGAGCGTGCATCAATCGTTGCAGGCTCCAAACCCTCTATATCCCCTTTTTACTTTAATCTGCTAAAAATATCATCAATTCAAATTCATTAAAATACACGCTTAATTCTTTAACTCTTGCGTTTCTCCTCTTTACGTTTATCAATCTCGTCTATTAGTTCGGCATCACAATCACATAAAACAAAACAAACGTACAAACATACTAAGCCGGCCACACATAGCTTAGCCTTTTTCCTCAAGACTTCTCCTGCCTCTAAAAATACTCATATAGATTTGAACTGTTCTCTACAAACCCGTCTTTAACCGGGTTCATCTCCTACGTCATCCACTACGGGATTTAAGGTGCTGTTCCTTCTGTTATGTTCTTTAAAATGCAGGTATCTCGGCATACTCTTTATCATGGACTCTCCTCACGATACTTCTTAATTGCTTGGCTGCTCCTCAAGTCAATTTACTCAATATTTAACACTCATTATTCTCAAGTTGCTTTACCGCAGCCTCCCTCCGTTACTCGTTTTCCCCTTATCACTTTCTCCATTCACTGCCCATACACAATTTTGCCACCTCACTCAGTTCTACTCACCATTTGTATGTTCGACTTCTGACTCTCGGGATCGTCCGCCTTGTTATCGCCTCTTCAACTCTCCGTTCGTTTGGCTTCCTGTAGACGGTGGGAGGGGATTCCATGGAAACCGGGTCACCCGTCAAACCCTACCTTGCAAGCATAACGTTTTTAACTAACACCGCTATCTACAGGGAGCTCGACGTCCTTTCAGCTGAATGGCAGAGGTTGTGTGATATTGCCGAGACCCCAAAGCTTACTTATCTCAATTGATTTTTTTAAACCATCCTCTCCGCTACCACGTGAACTGGGTGATCTCCAGCCCTTTAAGATGAGTTGCACTACCCTGGAGATGGATGGGCATGCATACCTTACTCATACATCAATAATCGAAACGACTCAGGTAGTTGGCAAAAAGGATAACTGTTTTAATATAAATGATCTAAAACAGGGAGTACAAAAGACATCAACGGACGTCTCAGCACAAATTCTCTCAATGCATTACAAAAAAAAGGAATCTTTTATAGCAGAAAATCGTCATTGATGATGTTAACCTACGTATTACTAATGTCATCCTATGTGGCAAACTACAAAAACCTATTGGAGAAAGTGATTGGGCCTAAGGGAATGTCTAAATATACGTTCTATACTAGTATGGGACAGTGAATGAAAGTAATTGGTTTCTTAACATCAGGTGGGGCAACTAAGCCCTCCCTTTAAAATGGCCATTATGAACGTCACTAAATACAAGACGTCCCATTGGCTCTACAAACTATAGGACCCTTAATTACGTAGTCCCCTACAATTGGTTGGCACTCTAACCTTCGTCAGTACTTTTCCACCTACGTCTAGCAGCACGCAGACTGGATCTCCAAGTGCTGGTGAGCTCGTCTAAAACAGAGCTTCCCACCAATTACATATCCTTCTATCTTCACCTAAGTGGTCTGCTGGCAATTAAGACTTTGAACTTGTCCTTGGGAGTGTTCTTAGCTCTGTAGAATTTAGGGGAGTGAAGGCACGTTCTGCACTCATGCGTAGGCGTGATAGTCCTGTTCGTCCAACTTCATCTGTCCACGTGACTGTAGACCATGAGTTCAAGCCTTTTAGTGTATTAAAATACTTTTTTCTAATAGACCTCTGATGCCTTCCTTGTTTTGTTCATGCCTTCTGAACAGGAGCTTGTTCTTTCACACTGTTAGGGAAAATGCTCATTCAATGGCTAATTTCCCTTACCTAGTGAGTCCCTCAGCAGCTTTGCTGGATTTCTGGAGTTTATTTTTTTCCCTTGGTAAGAGTGTGAGCTTTTCTCCCACTCTTACCCATGTTTTGCCATGTGTATTTCATCTGTTTTTGTGATTGTGGTCTCTGGAGTACACCACTTCAGTAGCCCCCTTCTTTTGTGTGTTACACTGCACCTTCAGTGCAGTGACACAGGGTTGTCTTTTAGACTTCCCACTGACACCATTTCTGGGGCTGACTACTGTCCCCCAGAAAAGGGTAAAGTTGCCATTAACTTTACTTAGTCATTTAACCACAGATCCAGTACACCACATCTTACATGGAGTACTGGAATGGGTTAATCCTTAGCCCTTTTTATCTGTAACTCCTAGAGCATTGTTTTGCTCTTTTAACATTTAGACTTGGCTGGTGGCAGTGGTATCTACCCTAACTTTTCTACCGCGATTATACTATATAAACGTGGTATTGCTGTAGGCTATTCTATTAGCCTCAAACTTAAACCCGCTTGACCAAATACTTTTTCTTTTGGCTCCGGCCGGGTTTATTCGCCATTTCTTTTTTGTTAAAGTCCTTCTTGTGTTTTACTTTGCGCGGCAAACCAGGTTTGCCTTCTTTGTTCACAGTCTTTTGACGGGCTTCTGCCAAGAAGCCCTCCTCTAGGTGCCTGGGTGTCTAGGTGGGCTGAATGTGAGGAAGGGGTATAGTCACCCCCTGCACAGGGTATCCTAGGAAACCCAAGACGCACTTTGCCATGATTGGCTGTGGTGGTTGTCCGGGCTGGACAACCCCCCTGCTGCGTGATTGACAGCCAGGATGTGTGAATGGGGGATTTTCGCATAAAAGGCAGGACTCTTGGGTTTGGAAGTCAGAGTCGCCACTGGAACTACAAGGAACTGAAGAGAAGCGGAGAAGAAGGTGGCTGCTGCAACTATCCCGTCCCGGTGAAGAGCTGCTGCAGTCCTGAGCTATCTACCCTTCGACGACCAGAGAAGATCCAGTCGGGAGTCTACTTCCCTTGAGCATGGTGGGGATAACCAGCTCATCTTCTACAGCCAGAGGATCATCTTCATGGTTGAAATCACACACTGCTGTAGTGGATCGGATAGCCACCTCAAGAGCCTCTCCTGTTTTTAAGGAGCGCACCTTTTATTCACCGTTACTGCTGCGGGCCTCAGCCCTGTGTGGTGCAGACCCCTCCAGACGTTTTCCTTCTTGCTGAAGCTCCAGGAACAGTGGGTCTGCAGGAAACTACCAGGAACAACTGCTGTGGCACCAGCTTCGTCATTGAATAAGGTACTGTGTTCTGCTTGAGGAAATTGGGTGAATCCCTTTTTCTCCTCCTACAAGGCTTGTCCTTATCTTCCCTCCTTCTTATAACTTTTGCTTCCTCCATTGGCAATATCTAAGTGCTCCTGGCTACGTTGAATCGTGAACTGTCCGACTGTGTGATCCTCGACAACAGGAACCCGGTTCCACTTGACACTGGCTCCGGCATATTGACTCTTGAATTTCTGTCCATGAGTGTTCTCTGATTGTGTCTGCCTTGACAAAAGTATTGCTTATGATTTTTGCCCCCAACTCTCTCTGGGTAACTCAGGTGCTAAGTGTGTTTTTGCCCCGGTAACATTTCTTGCCACATATACGCGTTTCTTTAGTAAGACCGAACTGTCATTACCGTCAAAAAGTGATCGCATATGTACTGTCGGTAACGTCTTTTGTTTCACAACACCAGTCCGTTAAAACACAGGATACTTAACTTGAAGTAATACCGTACAAAGTGAATTGGTTGGTTGTAGTAGTTTTGATGTGTGGTTTTGAATTAATAGAAGTGTTGTGTTTATAACAAACGGTTTAAAAATAAATGTACTTATATTTTTCACCTGAAACCTTGAGGCAGTGTTTGCTTGAGTCACAGTAATTGTGGTCCCTTTGTGTAATCTCTGCTACTGCTCATATACTCTTGAGATAAGGCTGGCTGCTCCGCTACTGCTACCACTTTAACATAGTAGTACAGGTTTGTACCAAAGGTAAAACTTGTATTACCACTTGTAGTCTTAATTGTGTGTAGTGGTCCCTAAGGGCACTGCACAGGATTCTGCCTAACACACACGCTTTTGTATCCAATGTCAGCTCACTCCAGCCTGATAAAACCTTGGCTTCTTGGATTGGTTTTATGGCTCATCCAACCTCGCCTTTCTGAGATTCACTTTTAATTCATTTGTTTTCTTACTTCGACACACTGAAAATGCGGCTTTCCTTTTTTAGTCTGGCTCTGCTATAACACGTAGTGGAAACATCCATAGAGCCATAACACGTAGTGGAAACATCCATCCTTTACTTACATATGCATATATGTATATATTGGCGCATGCTATTCACTATAAAGCTAGCCTCAAGAATACTTCGTCTGCTTGTGTTTCTCTGCATCTGTACATGTGTAAAACAGATGTGGAATAATCTTCTTCACCTTGCTCCCAAGATGTCACTTATCCTTAATATTTCTCGATGCCTTATAGAATGTCTTCATTCTCTTGCCTCTGCATCTCTTCTATGCACATCAGCTCGACTCTGCATGATGTCACCATGCTTCTTGGTCATTCATTTGCTCTGTTTCTTCCGGGATTTCATTCAAATGGCCACCGTATTTTCTCCTATGCAGGTATGGTTTTCTCAATGGGAACCTTGCTTCCAGGATTCTCTTTGGTATCGGTATTCTTATTGGTACTGCACATGTCTCACACTCTGGCTCCCAACATATAGGCAATATGGTTGACGTGGTTGAGGTGCAGGTATTTGGCTCCTTCTCTACAGTTTTTCCACCCAACAGCAAGTCAGGGGAAGCGATAGAGTCAAGTCTTCCCAGGACTTTGGAAAAAAAGGTAACAGGCAATAGAAACCGAGAGGCTGAAGGGGCCATCTTGCCTTCAATAAGGAATCCACTGATTCCTATGGCAAGGCCTCAGTATCCCAAAATGGAGGATACTCAGAGCTCCTGTCATATCAGCATGAAGCTGCCACCAGCCCATACCCTGCTCTGGGGGCAACACACAGATGCCCAAAAACATACACTAGGGGTGCAGGGTTGTAACCCCGACATGGGTGCCATATGGGTATCCCCAGGGTATCTGTTCACCATGACCAGAAAGAGGAAGAGCTGCACGGCCATGGATCCCAACTGGATTCCTGTGCTGAAAACAACACAGAACACACATGATAAGGGAGTACATGACAAGGGCACGGCGGCCCTGTCCCTCCAATGCATTCTCAGCATCACAATAGGGATCTACAGAGGGATTGGGCAGTTCATTTTCAGGACCGAATTAATCAACAGAATCCGGATTTACCTAATAGGCCTTTTTTTACATCAACGAGGCAGAGGACGTGGACACGGAAGAGGAAAAGATCCCAACTCCCCCAGGATTACCAGCAGCCAAGGGAGGGGGAGATTTCCCCCACATAATTATTAGTGACCAATCTGTCTACTCATGTCCTGTCCACTAGTGAACTCCAAGTGCTTCAGAAAGGACTTCGTTTTGTACCCACGGCTCAGTATGACCCCTTTGAAACACACATAGAAATAGCCCAACTCATGCGTAAGAATAGATTTAAACAACATTTTGGTGATCGAGATGCTGGAGAGGACCTCACAGATGCCACTAGTTTACATGTAAAATCAACATTATTCCCTACTAATATATCTACAGAGTCCATTACTTTCGAAAAGGCTATCCTTAAGAAATTGGAAGAAATTGAATCCCATGAAAATCATGACTTCCAAAACATCTCTAAAAACGAAAGAGTTGCAACTGCTGAGTAAAAAGGATATGATGCATATTAAAATGGCAGACAAAGGGGGAGTGCGCATTGTCATGGATGTAAAAGAATATGGTCAGATGGTTATTTCCCTCCTTGACAATAGATCTAACTATTAACATCTCCCAGGTTTTCCCACCTCAGCTATTTGTCAAAAGATAGCACTGATAGCAGGAAAAGCATTAAACAAAGGATATATAAGCCTAAAAGAAGCAGAATTCCTAAGTCTGCTTTATCCCAAGATCCCTGCATTTTATGCCTTACGGAAAGTTCATAAAGGCTTATCACCACCACCTGGCTGACCAATTGTGGCTAGCATTGAATCTGTCTTGAAGCCCTGTCAAATTTTGTGGACTTTCTTTCTAAAACCAGAGGTTTCAAACATGCAATCCTTCCTAAAAGATACAACTGCTTTTCTCAATGTAGTCAAAGCTCTTCGATTTGATCACAATACAGATACTCGTCACACTTGATATTGAATCATTATATACGAGTATTCCTCCATTGGATACCCTGTTGGTTATTGATAAGTTTTTGGAAAAAAGTACTCCACCCATTGAAGTACCTCGCCTCTTCAATCTACAACTAGCAGAAATTGCTTTAACAAAAAACTACCTCATGTTTTAAGAAGACGTTTTTGAACAGCTGTCCGGAACGGCTATGGGTGCTACTTTTTCCCCATTGTTGGCCAATCTATATGTGGCAGGTTTGGAGACACTATCTATTTGTGCTAATGATAATCCCTCTGGACACATTTCATTGATCATATCCTTATAATTTTCAATGGCGACAATGCAACATTTGTGGAATTTATGTTATGCTTAAACTTCAGGAACAGTTATCTAAAATGTACTGCTGACACCAGTAAAGAAATGTGCTGTATCGGAAAAGGTGAGAAGACAGACCGAGCTGACCACTAATGAAGGTGATCTACTGTGATTGTGGTCTCATGCACTGGGTCAAATGTATAAAGAGGGGGAGCATTTTCTAGTTCCATTTTTATCCTCTCTACTGCCCCACACAAATTCTCTGCGACCCTTCAATAGATTCCTTAAAGGTGTACATTTCAAAGAAAAGTTCTCAACAAACTTTGAATAAAACTCCACAACACCCAGAAATGACCTTAACTCATCTCTGATCATAGGGGACTTGATTATCAGAATTGCATCCACCATGTTCCAAAAACGTAACTTGAACCTTGAATTGACACCTCTCACTCTTAATAGTTAGTCCAGCCTTTTCCAGTCTCCTCAACACCTATGCCACTTTAGTATCGTGTTCCAGTTCACTCTTTGCCCTCACCAAAATATCTCCCTTTGAACATCAGACACCCTCCAACCCTTCAAGGATGTCCTCCATGATTTTCTGAAATACATATGCTGCAGATGCTAGAAAAAATGGCAATCTTTTATACTGAAATGTACCCCTGGGTATAATGAATGCAGTGAGGTGTTTGGATGATTCATTTGATCTGCCTGCTGGTATACATAGGATAAGTCTAATGAAGAATACCATTCAGCCTCACCCATGGTGGAAAGCATTTCACTCACTATAGGTAACTGATGCCTGTTGACAAGGATATTCTTATTGAAATCATGCAAATCTACACATAGCCTCATCCTGCCATCTGGATGTTGTGTGACCACCACTGGTGAAAGCCATGTACTACTCTCTATATGTTCAATGACCCCCTGCTCACATAGGTTTCTCAGTTCCAGACTAACTTTGCTCCTCAAACTAAGAGGAATATACCTCACTTTGTGTACCTTTGGAGTCGCATTTTCCACTAGCTCAATCTTCTGTTCATAACCTCCTAGAATCCCAATGTCACTGTGAAAAAGTTTTCCAAATTTCCTAGCCATTTCATCACAGAATTTCTCTGACACCTGCCTTGTAATTGCTCGTACTTGCCGATCTTTACCAGGATGCATTTCCAATCCTAATTTTCCCTGGTGTTTCCATCCTAACTGACAGTCTGTCTCCCTTAGTAGCTACATAAACTTTAGCATGTATGTGCCTGTCACCATGAGCAATAACGCACCACACAAAACCTGTAAAGTTTATTTTTCTTCCCCCATATGCTCTAAGTCTGATGCCTGTGTTGTGTAATGTGTGTTTCTTTTCACCCCATATTTCTCTGCATTTGTGTTACGATATGATAGTATATGGTGATCCCAAATCTGCTAATACTCTTGTGACACAGCCTGCTAATAGTATGTTAATTTCAGGTGGGATATATTCTCCATCATCATCATCTCCCACTTCCCCTATTATGTGAACTACTTTGTTTGACCATTCCTGTTTATCCTCCGTCGCAGCATTCACACCAGTTTCCCATACAGTGACATGTGTGTTATTTTTGCAAAACCTGGCAAAGTGTCCTAGAACACCCCATTTCCTGCACTTGGCTCTCATTGCCGGACATTCTTTAGGATTCAAACCATGTTTTTCAAATCCACAATGAGGACAATGTCCCTTTCTCCAACCTTGTTGGGTATTGTAATTGTTCCTACCAAATCTATTTGACTTTCTTATCGTACAAACCTTGGATTTTTCATCCATAACTTGCTCTTTTACTTCCACACATTTCACCAATTGAACATTTTCCTCACCCATTTTTACACCTACTTCCTTGAGACAGTTACTAGTCAGCTCAATACCTTTTACAATAGTCAACGCCTATTGCAAAGGATGATTATTTTCTTGCCGTAATCGCTCTTGTATTTCAGGATTTCATATGCACATCTTGAGTTGATCTCTAATGTATTCATACTCTGTTCCAGTGAATTCACATGAGGTTAGTAACCCCCTTAAAGCAACTACAAATCCATCCACTGATTCACAACCTCTTGTTTCCTCGAAAAAAATGTATCTCTCTGAAATATCACGCTAACTTGCTTACCATATTGCGCTTCCAATTTTCTCATGGCTTTGCCATACATCCCTGGCCCATTTTCCCCTCCCTCCACTGTCCATCATTCACTTCAATATCTGGTAATTTTGTAATCACTCTCACAGCCTCTGCGCCAATACAACACATGAGAGTCAAACATTTCTTCTCATCTGAAAATCTTTCAAACCCAGATGCAACAAAATAAAATGTGAACGGAATTGGAGGTTCCCCAGGTGTTGCTAAACTTTTGGGGGTGGATCTAAACTCTGCAGTCTTGCCCCCAAGTTGTGTATGCAACTATTGACAACAGTAACACTGAAATATATTTCTCTAACTGATTAAAAATCAAAACAGAAATATGGTCCTTATAGTGCAGGATCGACCTCCCACCACACTGTACGCCAACAATCGTCTGAAACACCTTGTTCCGGGTTCATAAAGCACTTTATTAAATGTTTTTTCCAATATGTACTGCGGAACAGATTTCAGTCAGCATGTGATGCAGTACCGGTACTGGCCAGTAGATGGTGGTGTTCTCCTGTGGGCCAGACATGTAATACTACAGTGCTGATGTTATGTTATGTTATGTTATGTTAGCAGTACTTGTATAGCGCACTGCCACCAATGGAATTGGTCCCCAGGCGCTCTGGTGGGTCTGTAAAAAGGAAGGGTAAGTAGGGTTAGTCGGGAGGAGGGGAGAAGGAGAGTGGGAGAAGTGGTGTGCTGTTGGCAGCTTCAGCTCGGTATACACCGAGTGCTGGGCTTTGGTGCTAGTATCGGATCGGATGAAGGCCTCGAGTGCTGTGGGTGAAGTTTATGTGTTGTTGATGCGGTGTGGTAAAGTGCGTGCGGTTTGCTGGGAGAGAGATGGTTATGTGGTTTTGTGTGGGTTTAAGTATGCAGAAGATTGAGGGTTGGGTTAGTGGGGTCTGTATCCTGGTTCAGGTACTTATGATTCTGTTAGAGTTGTGAACCTGTGGGTTCAGATGTTGCTGGTTCTTTGTGGGCCGACTTGTTTTGGTGGTGATACGCTGATCCACCTGTATCCTATTGAGTATAGTTTGGATTGGTGGGCGAGTCTGAACCTAATCTTCAGGTGTGGGACTGGGTGGGTAATATTTGTTCTCAGGTGATCTAGTGTGACCCTGGTCAGTTAAGGCTTTGAATGGTTCAGGGTCAGGGTCGTGTTGCAGTGTTGTCCTTCTTTCCTGACCGGTTCTTTGATTTTCGTGGGGTGAACATCCTCAAGACTATCGTTTAGTTGTAGTTTGTGTGGTGGGGCATTGTGCTTCCTGCTTTGTATTGGTGGAAGCATTCTGTTTCTCACCCATTGTAATGGGGCCCGTGATGCAGTGCTTCCTTTCTCTCTCTATGTTTTGTTCTTATGACTGTTGGGTAAGGTCATAGTTAAGGTCATGTTCCTCTTGATGATTCGTTCTAGTCTTTCTGTCTTAGTTTGCTATGTTTACTGACTTTGGTCGTATTGCGACCATATCCCCTTTGGTCCGTTAGTATGTCTTGGGATATTTACCTCAGTTTTTCCCACTGGTTGATCGGTGTGTATCGCGGTCGCTCTACGTTCATTGATGTTTTTAGTTATGGCGGTGCCCCTGTGGCTAGTCTTTTTAATTATGATATGAAAAGCCAGGTTTTGAGTAGTTTCCTGAATAATGGGTGGTTTCTTGTGTTGCGTATGTACTTTGGAAGGTCGTTCCAGGTTTTTGGGGCTTGATGAGAGAAGGAGGATCCTCCAAGTTTTCTTTTGTTGTAGGGCTTTGGTTCCAGGCGGATGTCCATGCTTGATCTGAGCGTTCTTGTTGCTTGATGTAGGCGCAGTTTGACTCTTAGGAACTCAGCGCCTTCGTTGTGTAGTGCTCTGTGCGTAATGCACATTGTTTTGAATTTTATTAGTTGTTTTATTGGTAGCCAATGTAGTGTTTTCAGCGCTGGTGCGGTGTGTTCTCTTCGGGGTAGTTTCAGAAGTAGTCTGGCTGCCGTGTTTTGAATGCGTTGTAGTTTTTTTAGGAGTCGTCCAGGCATGCCTAGGTATAGGCTATTGGCGTAGTCTACTTTGGACATGACAAGGGCGATGATGGTGGTCGTTTTGTTGGCGAACGATAAGAACGGTAAGATTCTCTTTGCCGCTCGCAGGAGGAAGAAGGATTTCTTGAGGAGAGCGTTTACTTGTGGCTCTAGCGTGAGATTATTGTCCATCAGAACCCCCAGATTTTTTACAATCGCTGAGGGTGCTGGGGTTGTCCCGAGTTCCCTTGGCCAAGGGATGAATTGGTTTTCTCCTCCAGTTTTTGTGACAATCATTATTTCAGTTTTGCCTGGGTTGATTTTGAGGGAATCAGAGTTTATCCAGAAGAATACATCGCGGAGGCAGTTTTCTAGCGTTGAGTTTCTTTCCGGGTTGTCTTGTATTTTGAAGATTATTTGAGTATCATCAGCGCAGTTGTAGCAGGTGAGGCCGTGTCTTTTGATGATTCTGATCAGTAGGTACAGGTAGATGGTGAATAGTAGCGGGGAGAAGGATGATCCTTGTGGTACTCCACAGGTGGAATCTCTCGGGCTGGATTTGAAGGGTTTCATCCATACAGTTTCCGTTCTGTTTGTTAGGAAAGATTTGATCCGTAGTAGGGCGGTGTCTGTAATTCCAAGTCCTTCTAATCTCATTATGAGGGTGTCATGGTCGACTGTGTCAAATGCTGCCGATAGGTCTAGGACTATCAAGGCAGTGCTGTTGTCCGAGTCTGTGTTGATTTTTGATCGTCCCATATTGAGAGTAGAGCTGATTCCGTTCCTCTCAGTGGTCTGAAGCCAACTTGTGCTTGGTCTGGTAGGCGGTGCTCTTCTATAAACTCTTGGGTCATTTTGTATATGTAGGTTTCGAGCAGCTTGGCTGTATATGGGATGTTGGAGATGAGTCTGTAGTTGGAGAGGTCCTCTACAATTCCTGCTGTATCTTTGAGGAGTGGCCTGATGTATGCAGTTTTGAAGGCTTGTGGCACTTTCCCAGTTGCAATGGAATGGTTGAGGACGTTCCTGTGATATTCCATGAGCGTTCCTTGTTTAAGAATTGATTTGTATATGTCTGGTGGGTGTCAGAAAAACATTTGTTTGGGGCAAGAAACAGCGCGTTACAGTTAGAAAATAGGCTGTTCTGGGAATAAACTACGTTTCCCAGCATGTCTAGGGAATTCAGTAGTCCGGGTTTTTCGCGCGATGCAGCAGCTGGTAATTAAGGAAGGAATAAATCTCCAACCGCCCGTGACTCGGTGCAGGTAATTAATGATTATGTGCACGGGCGGCAGGTTGGAGAGTTGGTGAACCAGGTTATTGTCTCGGACGCCGAAGGACTGTTGGGCGTCAGCACGAATTCCAGATCAAGATAAGCATGCATTCCGGGCCGCCGTGGTGATTTACAAGCGGCTTGGACGTGTTTTGGAAGCAACGATCTTCAGGGCTCGGGTGTCCTTGTGAGGCGCCCGGGCCATCAGCTAAGTGCATTTTCCATGGTGTTCTGTTTAATGGTTACGCAACTCTTGAAGTCATTAGTTATGTGTGCGTGTAAGGAAACACACGACCACGTTGATACATAGCGGGCCGAATTACTTATCTCAGATCGCTCAAGTGTCTCCTTTAAACTCAGGAATTTATGTACAAACATATGACATAAGGACATTGTGTTTGGTTGTTGCATGTAGTTTTCTGTGCACCATTTGTTCGTTCTTTCATTGTGCTAATTGGGGCCATGAGTACAATGTGCTTCATTCCAATGTATGTTACATGCTTTATGTGCTAAGTCCGTGTTGCGCAAAGTGTTCCTTTATGTTGTGTTCATTACGTTTGATTTTCTAAACTCACTTACGTGTGTTCAAAAGTCAGGTTAGGTGTTCTTGCTTGGAAAGATAATATGAATATGAATATACAGTGTTAAGGACAGGTCAGGTCAGGTGCAGGATTTATTATAGTGTTGTATGTTGTGTTTCCCCTCTTTCCCTTTGTCATTCCACCCCCTTGTGTGACTAGTTCAAGCGCCCGTGCTAACCAAGGTGGGAGGGTCGAATCTATTCGGCTTCTGTGGTTCGGGAGAGAGGGTCGAGACCCTTATCCCTTTGCTTGCGTTGACAGAATTACCTGCCCCCGAATTCGGGATAATAGAACCACCCAGGCCAAATGGAGACGAACCCTCCTTCATTAGCCGATGTGCTAAAAGCACTACAAGATATTCAAGTGGAGTTAGTACAAGCCAGACAAGAATCCAACACATTAAAAGTTCAAGTACAGGGTTTGGTCGCGCAAAATGTCCCGTTGGATGGGACAGGACCATCTACAAGTGCGCCTACAAATAGAGTTCCTGCCACGGTGATAGTGCAACCACCCAGTAGTGTGCCTTTAGCGGCACCCGAAAGATTCACAGGGGACCCCAGGAAATATATGACCTTTTTAACCCAGTGCCGCTTACATTTTTTATGTAAACCCACAGCCTTTGAGACCATACAGGCTAGAACAGCATTCGTCATCTCATATCTGACGGGAGATGCGGCCGCGTGGGCAATGCCTCTAGTACAGAAGGATGATCCGTTATTATACAATTGGGATGGTTTCTTGGGAGAATTTGGAAGGTTGTTTGACCGCCGAGAAGTTTCTATGGCACAAGATAAAGAGTTGTTGGCTTTAAGACAGGGAACGCGTGATTTAGTGTCATATGTTACCCAATTTAACAGATTAGTTATTGAAACAGATTGGCCCGAGAATAAGCAGACTGTGTTATTTTATCAAGGGTTAAAGGAAGAATTGAAGGATGCTATTGCGCAAGTGGAACCTCAACCGACTACTTGTACGGCCATGATTGATTTAGCTTTAAGACTAGATCATCGTATTAATGAGCGCAAAGGAGACAAGAAAAAACCCGAAGTAACACCCTTCGCCCGACTGGATCGGGGAAGAGGCAATAGGAGTATAGAAGAACCCATGCAGATTGGTGGAGTGAGAGGGCCCTTGTCAACTGCAGAAAAGGAACAACGCAAAGTGAACAACTTGTGTTTGTATTGTGGGCAACCAGGACACTATATTAGGACATGCCCGAATACTCCCAAGAAAGGAGTAATTGGTGAACAAAATAAAGGGGAATCGGGAAAAGGATTGGGCCGACCTTAGGGGGAACTAAGGTGACAGGCCCGAAGGAGACTAGGTTCCCCAATTGGATAGCTAACACGACAGGAAACAGGAAGTCTCATGTGTATATTCTAGTGACTTTATTTTTTGCCTGTAACAAACAGATTGTATCGGCCATGGTTGACTCAGGAGCCACGGGTAATTTCATTGATATTGGGCTGGCCAAGAGATTACGTTTACCCTTAAGAGAAAAGTCACAGGCGGAGGGGGTACAATCGGTGGATGGGTCACCCTTGATTTCTGGGCCTATTTGTCAGCAGACTCAACCTATTACCATGAAGTGTGGGTCAGGGCATTCTGAAACAATTGTGTTTGATTTGATAGCGGCACCTCAGTTTGGACTCATTTTGGGCATGCCTTGGTTAATGAAACACAATCCTAGGATTGATTGGGTTAAACACGAGGTGAAATTTGAAGATTCAGGGTGTGTGAGTCACATGGAGGAGAAGATGGGCCCCGCATTGTTGCTGGCGGAACAAGTGGCTGAACCACACAAGGTGGGAGCGGTGGTAAAAAATATTCCAGCACAGTACCTAGATTTGTCTAAAGTATTTGATAAAGGGGGAGCAGACAGGTTACCACCCCATAGATCATATGATTGTGTAATTGAATTGGAGTCAGGGGCCAAGTTACCTTGCAGCAGAGTCTATGCTTTGACGGAAACAGAAAATCAATATTTAAGGGAATATTTGGATGAAATGTTAAAGAAGTGGTTTATTAGACACTCTACTTCACCTGTTTCGTCTCCTTTATTCTTTGTCCCCAAGAAAGAAGGAACTCTAAGGACATGTATTGATTACCGAGCATTGAATAAGGTAACAGTCAAGAACAGATACCCTTTACCTTTGATTTCTGTGTTGTTAGATCAGGTAAAAACAGCAGTGGTATACACTAAACTAGACTTGAGAGGAGCTTACCATTTGATCCGGGTAAAGGAGGGAGATGAGTGGAAAACGGCTTTCAGAACTAAGTTTGGTTTGTTTGAGTACCTTGTCATGCCCTTCGGCCTGTGTAATGCCCCTGCAGCGTTTCAGTACTTCATGCAGGAGGTGTTGAGTGAGTTCCTGGATGTGTTTGTCATTGTATATATAGATGACATTCTAATTTACTCAACTACTGAAGAGTTACACATTGGTCATGTTAGAGCAGTGTTGGAACGGTTACAAGATTATCAGTTGTATGTCAAACTAGAGAAATGTGCCTTTCATACTACTCAAGTAGAATTCCTTGGGTTCATTTTGACCCCTTCTGGTATAGTGATGGACAAGAAAAAAGTTCAAGCAGTGACTGAATGGCCAGCACCTCAATGTATCAAAGACATTCAGTCTTTTTTGGGTTTTGCTAACTTTTACAGAAGATTTATTTCTAATTTTTCACAAATTGTTACACCCATCACGAAATTGTTAAAGAAGGCCACTAGGTTTTGTTGGAATTCTGAGGCAGAAATAGCCTTTCAAGAACTGAAGAAGGCGTTTACAACAGCTCCGGTGCTAAGACATCCGAATCCGGAGAATCCTTTTCAGGTGGAGACAGATGCATCTAATCTAGCAGTTGGGGCAGTTTTGTCACAACGGGATGAAGCAGGGGTGTGGCATCCAGTAGCTTTCTATTCTCGCAAGCTTATTAACTGTGAACAAAACTATTCTATTACCGATAAAGAACTATTGGCCATTCGAGCAGCCTTTTTGGAGTGGCGACATTACTTGATGGGGGCCAAACATCAGGTGGTGGTTGTCACTGACCATAAGAACCTACAGTATTTCAAGACTGCCAATACTCTGAGTCCCAGGCAATTACGGTGGTCACAATACTTTAATGAATTTGACTTCTTGGTAACTTTTAGACCAGGAACAAAGAATGGGAAAGCGGATGCTTTGTCTAGGCAGCAAAATCTAGAAAATACTATAAGTGAAACTAAAACCATTATTCCAGTGGAAAGAGTGGTGGGAGCGGTTATGACACAGTTATTGAGACAAGTGAGACAGGAAATGCGGAAACCCGAAAAAGTGCAATGGGGAAAGGAGAATCCTTTAGAAACTTTTCGCCATGGTCTTCCGTATTATGCTGGTAGATTGTATTTACCCACACTCAATTTACAAAAGAAAGCGTTGCATTGGTGTCATGATTCTCCTTTGGCAGGGCATTCAGGAAATAAAAAGACACAGAGTATGCTGGAAAAGTACTTTTGGTGGCCAGGTTTGAGACAGGACACTATGAAATACATCCAAGAGTGTGAAACCTGTGTACGTAGTAAAGCAGACCATACAAAAAAAGCAGGGCTGCTCCAACCTTTACAAACACCTGAGAAAGTGTGGACACATATATCCATGGATTTTATCACTGATTTACCTCCAGAGGATGGGTATGATACCATATGGGTGGTGGTGGACTATTTATCAAAACAAGCTCATTTTGTGCCTTGTAAAGGTATCCCAGGAGCAGGAAGATTGGCTGAATTGTTCTTGCAGCATGTGGTTCGATTACATGGGTTACCTCAGAAGATCGTATCGGACCGAGGTCCTCAATTTACTTCTAAATTTTGGCGTGCATTCTGTCTGATGCTAGGAATTGATTGTGCTTTGTCCACCAGCTATCACCCACAGACGGATGGACAAACTGAGAGGGTCAATCAGACGCTGGAGCAATATCTGCGCTGTTATTTACATGATGGTCGTGATTCTTGGGTACAATCATTATGGTTGGCGGAATTCACGTATAATAATACCGAACACACATCATTGGGTATGGCGCCGAATGAGTGTTTGTATGGCCAAGTGCAAAACATGATACCTGAATATTTACCTGATGTTGAGAATATTCCCATGCTACAGGAAAGAGAACGGTTACTTCTGAACATCAGACAGACAGCAAAAGCCAATTTAGAACAGGCTAAGGAACAGTATAAAAAACATGCAGACAAGAAAAGGAGAGAGGCTCCTCAATACAAGGTGGGGGATAGAGTATGGTTGTCTACTCACAATCTGCTGTTAAGAGGACCTCGAAAATTTGCACCTAAGTTTATTGGACCATATGAGGTGATTAAATGTATATCTAAGGTGGCGGTTCAACTACAATTGCCACAATCATTGAAGATCCATCCAGTATTCCATGTGTCTTTGCTTAAACCCGCAGCTCCGGGAACACGAGCAAAGAAACCCCCAGCAATCATCAAGGATGGGCAATCGGAATACGAGGTGCAGAAGATACTGGACTCCAGACGCAGACAGAAGAAATTATGGTATCTTGTCCAATGGGTGGGATATGGACCTGAGGATTGTTCATGGGAACCAGCTTCTGCGGTTCACGCACCCCGTTTGGTGCGTCAATTTCATCTGCGTCATCCGGAGAAAGCAAGACTTGGAAGGGGCCCTGAGAGAGGAGGTACTGTCAGAAAAACATTTGTTTGGGGCAAGAAACAGCGCGTTACAGTTAGAAAATAGGCTGTTCTGGGATTAAACTACGTTTCCCAGCATGTCTAGGGAATTCAGTAGTCCGGGTTTTTCGCGCGATGCAGCAGCTGGTAATTAAGGAAGGAATAAATCTCCAACCGCCCGTGACTCGGTGCAGGTAATTAATGATTATGTGCACGGGCGGCAGGTTGGAGAGTTGGTGAACCAGGTTATTGTCTCGGACGCCGAAGGACTGTTGGGCGTCAGCACGAATTCCAGATCAAGATAAGCATGCATTCCGGGCCGCCGTGGTGATTTACAAGCGGCTTGGACGTGTTTTGGAAGCAACGATCTTCAGGGCTCGGGTGTCCTCGTGAGGCGCCCGGGCCATCAGCTAAGTGCATTTTCCATGGTGTTCTGTTTAATGGTTACGCAACTCTTGAAGTCATTAGTTATGTGTGCGTGTAAGGAAACACACGACCACGTTGATACATAGCGGGCCGAATTACTTATCTCAGATCGCTCAAGTGTCTCCTTTAAACTCAGGAATTTATGTACAAACATATGACATAAGGACATTGTGTTTGGTTGTTGCATGTAGTTTTCTGTGCACCATTTGTTCGTTCTTTCATTGTGCTAATTGGGGCCATGAGTACAATGTGCTTCATTCCAATGTATGTTACATGCTTTATGTGCTAAGTCCGTGTTGCGCAAAGTGTTCCTTTATGTTGTGTTCATTACGTTTGATTTTCTAAACTCACTTACGTGTGTTCAAAAGTCAGGTTAGGTGTTCTTGCTTGGAAAGATAATATGAATATGAATATACAGTGTTAAGGACAGGTCAGGTCAGGTGCAGGATTTATTATAGTGTTGTATGTTGTGTTTCCCCTCTTTCCCTTTGTCATTCCACCCCCTTTCCCTAACTCCTTCTTCCCCCCATTGGCTGCCACGTGGCTCCTTGTGTGACTAGTTCAAGCGCCCGTGCTAACCAAGGTGGGAGGGTCGAATCTATTCGGCTTCTGTGGTTCGGGAGAGAGGGTCGAGACCCTTATCCCTTTGCTTGCGTTGACAGTGGGCATGGGTCTTCAGGGGACCCTGAGTTATTGCTTTCATCCACCAGTTTGACGAATGTCTCCACTGATATTTCTGGAAAGCTTCGTAGTTTGTTTGGTTACTCCTCCCGGGTGTAGGTTGGAGTTGTGGTCATATCCGACGGTCTGCTTTGAATGGTTTGTTGGATGTTGGTGATTTTGTTTTTTAAGTGGTCTGCAAGTTTGTTGCAGAGTTTCATGGACGGAGTTGGTGGGTTGTTACATCCTGGAGAGTTTTTGATTTCGTTTATGATTTTGAAGAGCTCTTTTTGGGTGTTTGGTGCTTCGAGGATTCGGTTGTCGTAGTGTTTCCTCTTTGCTTTTTGTATTTCCTTTTTGTTACCCTGGTTGTGTTGTAGGAATTTCAGTTTGTTCGCCGCGTCGTTTTGTTTTCCCCAATCAAGTTCTAGTCTTCGGTTTTTTCTTTTCATGGTGCAAAGTAGTGGGGTGAACCATTTTGCCATAGACCGTTTATTAGAAGAAGCGAAGGGTTTTTCTTTGGCGATGTTGTCTATAGTAGTTATAATCCAGGAATGCAGCAGGGTTACCTTTTTGTCCAGGTCATCATCTTCCATGAATGTTGGGTGTGATCTGTTTAGCTCCAGGAGTTCATGCAGGTTAGAGTTTTTGATGGATCTCCAGTTTCTTCTCATGGTTTTCGTTGTTTTGCCCAGTTGATTGTTTGTTAGTCTGGTCATTTTGATTACGAAGGGGATGATGAGGTGGTCGGTCCAGGGTATTTGGATTGGGGATGCCGTGGTGAGGAGTAGTTTGTTGGCGAAGATTGCGCCAAGTGTATGCCCTGCCGAGTGGGTTGCTCCATTGACTAGTTGTTGTAAGTTCATTGCTGCTAGTTGGCTGGTTAGCGATTTTTGTATGGTTGTGCTTTCTCCTTCAAACCAGATGTTGAAATCTCCTAGGACTATCAGGTGATTTTGTTTGATGGCTAGGACAGTGATTGCCTCTATAAAGGAGTCTATGAAGGTTGCATCGTAGGTTGGTGGTCTATATATTAGTACGAATTTCAAGTTTGTTTTGGATGTTATTGCTAGACGTATGATTAGGGATTCGCATCTATCGATGATCAGTGGGTCTTCCAGTTTGATATCCAGGTGTTCCTTGTGAATGATTGCCAGCCCTCCTCCTCTTCTGGTCTTTCTGGTTGATTGGACGCATTTGAAGTATTCAGGCAGGCAGTTGTTGAGGGTGATCTTATAATTGTCGTCCAGCCAGGTTTCTGTTACAAATAAGATGTCAAACCCTCCGTCGCAGAGCAGATCGTATATCTCGGTGGCATGTTTCGACATTGATCTTGCATTGATGAGGTTGCACTTATGTCAATCACAAACCAATCTTTCTTTTCCAAGAATTCAGACAAATGCCAACATCCGTGGGAGGCATAAGTCTTTTGTATATTCCCTCAGATGACACCTCCACAGACCAACTTTAAACTCCTTGTCTGTTGTGCCGTCATCAATCTCTGCCCCGGTGAGTGACACCCATGATTGCGTATTTCTCTGCTGATCCCGAGTTTCGATATGACCTCCGAAATTGTATAAGCCTCCCGTTGGTGAGAAACAGCCTTAATAAGCACTGCCTTTGCTTATGTGTGAAGAACACCGTAATCCTGGTAGTGTTCTTTCATGTGCCTCTATAAGAAGCCCTGATGGTGATATGTTGTTAGTGCCACAAACATAAAAGATTCTGTCCACACCTCCACAGTTAAACAGCTGTTAACTGCTATATATATTATGAGGATGTCCTAAGCCCCTGAATGAACCCCGATAAGGATGTGTACCCACCAAACTATCTCGCAAACTTCCAGCTCAGTGAGTCCTTGCACTCTACTTATGAAAGGCCCTGTGGATATACGTGGTGTGTCCCGAGCCCCAAATTGAGCCCCGGTGGGAAAATTACCCCTCACCCAATCCCGCCTTCCTCCATTGTATCGAGTGGTAGCACAGAAATGTACTGGCTGATCACCCGCCTGATGACACCGCCACCAACCTCTTATGTCCTCACCAGTGTTGGGGTCTTCACTTCTTCACCACTGTGAAAAAGTTTTGATCATCCTTGTCGCCCTGAATTGCTGTATCAGAAAAGCTGAGAAGACAGTCCAAGCCGACCACTAATAAAGGTTTACGTATGAAGACAGGTTTATTAGGATAAAGAAGACCCCAACACAGCCATACTGAGGGATAATATCCAACTGTTATGCATTGGAACGTTGGTGCGCAGGTGATGACGTTCCAAATAGAATGCAGTGATTGTCATTGTGCGCACACCACATCAAATGCATAGATTTGACACAACAAAATGGTTAATTTATTTGATGTGAAAATTTGTGTCAAAGATGGCAAGTTGAGCACCACTGAATTTAGAAATAATACAGACAGAGATTCACTTCTGGAATATACCAGTTTCCATCCAAAGAGTTTATGGGACAAGCTGCCCTTTGGGCAATTCCTCATATAAAGAAGAAATTGTTTGGAACTACCTGAATAAGATACTCAGGCAGCTGTCTTAACATCACAGTTGCAAAAAACATTTGAAACATGCAAAACAAAGTGCCAGAAATATACCACGAGATGTTACATCACTGGAAGACAAAAGACCTACTGATGACCATAAAATTATGGCAGAGTTTATTTATTCTACAAAAGTGAACTCGATAGAATAAGAGATACTCAAAGGGCCTCATTCCGATTATGGCGGTAAGGGGTTAACGGTGCCGGTAAGGGTGCCGGTGCCGTTAACCCCTACCGCCGCATTCCGAGGTCCTTTAGCGGGTCCCGCTAAGGGCGGCTGGTAAAACCAGCGGCCTTTAGCGGGAGCCGCTAAAGGCCCAGCGAGCTAATACCGGGCCTGTTATTAACGGGCCCGTTATTAGCTCCCTCCCCAGTCCCATTGAGCCCTATGGGGGCTGGAATGGGAATGGCGATGGCTTCCCTGAATGGGGAAATACTGGGTCCTCCATGGTTGGAATGACCCGGTAAGTCCCCATTCAGGGAACCCGGACTCGGTTGGAGTTTGGAGGCAAATAGCAGCATGGCTACCTCCAAACTCGTAATGAGGCCCAAATTCTGGCCAATCTTAAATGTGGGAACAAATCACCTTTCTATACCTAGATTCGCCCCGAAAAGACGTAACAATTTACAAGACAATCTAGTACAGTTTTACCAACCTAAACCTGCCTTGGAATTACAACCAACTCTGTGGGATGCTAGTCGGCCACTTGGTCATTCTCTGTGTGACCTTTGTTCTGTCGGCGCTCAAACATCTTGCACAACTAATATTGATTTGGGTTTGAGAGCCCCCTGGAGACAACAGCAATTTACGAATCATAATACACTGCAAAGCTGTGTACCTTACTACACGTTCTTTTACTTAAGGCACATAGGGATGACCAATAGGCTTGTAAAGAAAAGAATTATAGAACATACATCGTGAATTCGCACTAAACGCATGAGTGCACCTTTAACCGAGCATTTTCATCAACATCACCATTCTGAGGACGATCTCAAATGGACTGTAACTGAGAAAGTTTTCCATCCACCAAGATGGGGAGAAATGCATAAAATTCTCCTGAAGAGAGAGTAGAGATGGGGTTTTCATCTCAAAACAGACACTCAGATCTCGATTCTGAACGTGGTGTTAGGTACCGAAAAAAGGCTGCAGAAAGTGCTGGTGACCTTTTCGGTACTTAAGACCTATTCTGAAGGTGGAGCATTTGTCCGAAGTCTGAATGAATGTGCCACTTTTGGAATATGTGTGCCGGTTGCTAGGGCAGAAAACCAACCTAGCAACCCGCACTTTCAGAATCTTTCATTTTTGATGCCCATTCTCGTGGCATTCCTAATCTTTTGCAAAAGCAAAAAAGTGGCACCCATATACGGTACCAAAAATGGCACTGTTTGGGTCACTCTTGTGGAGTAATGCCACCGTTGGTAGTATGACAAGCCCCCAGCCTCAGTGAGGGACCACTCAGTGGCGAGTCAGCAAAATCCGTCCGCATTATGAAGAAAAAACTGTGAAACTTGAGGTCAAATGACTGCAAGTTTATTGTGCTAATAAAAATAAATACTAAAAACAACCACATACAACAGAGGCAGGACACCAGTAAAACATGTCCTGAACGACACGTTTCGCGCTTTACATAGCCCTTGTTCACATACAGGGGGCAGGACAAGAAGGGATAATATGCATAACAGTAGTCCTTTCACTGTGTTGACGATAGCCATACAACATTGCCAGCAATATAACAACTACGGCAGACATCTTACAGTGAAATAGCATAATGAGAAATCTAGCAAGATAAAAACAAACGTACAGAATTGTAAGAATTGAAGCAGAAGTCTGCCATGGCATCAGCACAGTTTAAACAGGTGCAACAACAGGTTAGAAATTAAGGAGCAGGGGGGAGGAGGAGGGAAGGACGTGTGGGATTTTAATGTCTTCAACAGTACCTTTGCATAGCTCGCAACCATTTGTGTTGCAAAGGCGGGTGAAAACACCCGATTTTGTTTTTGGCGGGTGAGAGCCCATTGAAACAAATAGGCATGCAGGAGGTTTGGCGGGTGAGTGTTACGCTCACCTGGTATCCACAGGGACGCCACCCAGCCGGGTTACTCGCTGGTATGCTTCTCAGTTTTGCCCAGATGTGGTCTGGGGGGAAGGTTCTGCCTTGTGGTAGAGTTAGGCGTGCTCTCTGTCCTATCTTCTTGCAGGAGTGTGTTGTCTTTCGTGGGCGTGTGCAGTCCAGTTACTTCACTGACGCCGACCCATTTGATATCGTTCAGGTAGGTCTTATTGCTGTTCTTTAGTATTGTTGCTATCCTGCATGCCTCTCTTGTTTAATAATGTCTCTTTTTATCCCTTAGGTATGCGGAGCTTCAGCGCGGCGAACTGGCTTGGTTGAGCCCCGCTGGTAAATGATGGCACTTTAAGAGCGCTATGATGCGGCCAGTAAGCGATATGCGCAGCGCTGCGATGGCTTGCCTTTGCTAACCTGTTTTGTCTTCTTTCCTTGCAGGTCGCGGTGTTCATCAGCGCGAGTGGAATTTTCCGGAGTGGGCCAGCCGAGAGGCGACCAGCCAGGTAAGCCTTTCCAACAGTTCATAATTTGCAATGTCTCTTCTGCTTTCTTAATGTTGCCTCTATCTTCCTCTTTCAGGTCGTGCAGTCTGGGAGGCGTGCGGATCCAAGGAAAGCTGTTCTCAGGAGCTGCAAGTAACTAAAGATGAAGACTGCAGGTAAGATGCTGCTGCTAATGATGTTCCTTTTGTCTCTATGCAGGTTCTGCTTCTCCGAGGTTCGGGAGTATAGCTGGGCACGGTGAGCGTCACGTTCCAAGCTACAAAGTAACGCAAAGCGTGTTGTCTTGCTCGGGTGTGGTTTAAATAGCCCCAACAAAATAGTCCAGGTAAAGTAGTCCCTAGGCTGCCACACCCAAAACACTAGACTGCATAGCTTGGTTCTGAAGAACCAAGCTATGTGGATGCCTCCATGTCGGCTGACAAGACAATAAAGTAGTTCCCAAGCACATTGTTTTTCATGGTGCAGGAGCCTGGCGCCATAGGCGCCAGGACTGGCCCCAAGAGGGTTTTGGAAGCGAATGCCAGGCTCTAGAGGCCCGAGTCCTGACTCCACCTGGCCAATGGGTTTGCCAGAGGGGGTTTTGGGCGAGGGTCGTGAC
The DNA here is from genome assembly GCF_040938575.1 of Ambystoma mexicanum. NCBI lineage: Eukaryota > Metazoa > Chordata > Amphibia > Caudata > Ambystomatidae > Ambystoma > Ambystoma mexicanum. The sequence goes on from NC_090929.1 coordinate 412,789,647, forward strand.
AGTGAGTCAGTTGTTTACAAGGCGGGTGACACCCGCCAAAAGCATGTGAGTTGCGAGCTATCCCTTTGTTAAATTTGCTATCACCTCGCTCTTTAACGAAACTGCTGCCGAGATTGCAATCTGCCCGTTTTCTACAAAAACAGGTGGATTGCAGACAGTTCATAACAATTATGTGTCTTGCACTGCTCTGATGCCCAGGCCCACTTTATAATAAACATGGTGCTGAGAATCGGCCCTCACTCTTATGGGCTCTGGGGTTGGCGGGCCCACACTTATACCAACTGTGTTGTGTGACCCTCCGAAGTGTCTTGCTCCTTTAAGGGGATGTGGCCCTCCCATGTGTATTGTCCTTTTAAGGTGGGCCATGACTGTGTCATGACCCAAGCTAATAAAAGGAGCCTCTGCAGGCACGTGCATCATAACGGCTGCAGACTCCCAAGAGGAACGATTGAGTCCATGTCTCATTTATGTAGGCCTGCAGGTCTACACGTGGAGGTACAGGCCAGCATACCCTGATGCCATGGGACCTTTGTGCCAGGATGGTGGCAGAAGTCTGTATGGTCATAGGCATGGCTGATTGCACCCCCACCCCGATGGTGCTGGAGTCCTGTAGCACCATGTGGCCTGCCAGATGTCCAGGGTAGGCCCCCACCTCCACAGGCACTGGGTTCATCGAGTGCAGGTGTCCCTAGCACTATGGGGGGCCTGCTGGATGTTCATAGCGGACCCCCTGCAGCATTTTCAATGAGGTGTGTAACCTTGCTATGTGCCGTTCCCTGCTGTCCCTCAGGGTTTGCGGTTTTTGTTCATTCCGCAGAGGGACAGGAGAGGAGGAGCGGCAGCTAATTGCCATGGAGTAGAGAGACCTTCGTGCCAGGATGGTGGCAGAGGTCTGTATGGTCATAGGCATGGCTGATTGCACCCCCACCCCCGATGGTGCTGGAGTCCTGTAGCACCATGTGGCCTGCCAGATGTCCAGGGTAGGCCCCCACCTCCACAGGCACTGGGTTCATCGAGTGCAGGTGTCCCTAGCACTATGGGGGGCCTGCTGGATGTTCATAGCGGACCCCCTGCAGCATTTTCAACGAGGTGTGTAACCTTGCTATGTGCCGTTCCCTGCTGTCCCTCAGGGTTTGCGGTTTTTGTTCATTCCGCAGAGGGACAGGAGAGGAGGAGCGGCAGCCCATTGCCATGGCGTAGAGAGGTGCTGGGGCCCCTGGCATGCTTCGCCCCGGCCGTGACCCTCATTCGTGAGGATGCTTGTGCGGCCGGGATCAGAGCGTGGGGGCACCACTGCGACATCTGCGGTCTCTAGATTCTACGGCATCGGCAACCACGAGAAAGAGAAGAAGGAATGCTGTGGCTGCAGACCATGTGGCATAGGCAGCTGTGCTCCAGATCCTGCTGCATCAGTAGCCGCGAGAAGAAGAAATGGGGCGGCAGCAGTCGAGGGAAATAAAACACCCCCCAACCCGGCGAATGAGGAGTGTGTTGCCCCACAAGGGATAGGGGCCTGAGAGAGAATATGAGGGCGTTCTGCCGGCGCTCTTAGGAGGGTGCTCGTGTGGCCGGGGTGAGAGTTTGGCCCACAGCCCGTCTGCCGCATCCGCCGCGAAGAGAGCATGATGAGTAGATGCTCCGATACAGAGCGAAAAGTGGAGGGCCCGCATGCCCGCCCGATGCAGCAATGCTGGGGCCCTGATGTGCCCCCAGCAAGAAACAGAGACCCAGGGACGGCCTGATTGCCCCTCCTGCAAAGGAGGAATGTGAAGCGGCAGCATCCGCAAGAACAAAAGGGAGACCGGAGCCCTGCTGTGGGATCCTCCCTGGCCACGGCCCTCTCATGAGGGTGCTCGTGCGGCCATGGGAGGGTCGGCCCGCAGCACCTGCGGTATCCGCTGCCGTGAAGTGAAGAGTACAACATCAAGCGGCCGCAGCCGCAAGAAGAAATGGAGCAGATGCAGCCCTGACAACAACGGGTCCTCCCGCCTAAGGAAATAAAATGAAGAGGGAGGGAGGTGATTGCCTGCCCCCCACCCGCCCCCAAGCTGCAACAGAATTCCCCAAGAATTCTCCAGCTGGCCGCCCGCCGAAGCCCTGGCGACGTACCTAGACTCAGGCAGTGAAATGGAAACAAAGTGGTGTGCACCGCCTGGCACCCAACCCGTGGCACGGTGCTGCCGCTGCCGCACTGTGCTTTATAGCACCTTGTCACCAGCGATACCCGAAGGAAGTGTTGAGGACCAAACATCCTGCCATCAGTGCTGCTCTGCCCATCTAGCAAGTGGCCTCATTGCCTTGCCACAGGTGTGCGTTTGTACTGTTGGCAGTGCAATGCCAAAGACTCCAGTCTGAGGTGAGCAGCTTCCCCATGTCAGAGCAAGGTCTGGGGAATAATCTGGTGACAGGTTGCCCAACAAAGAAGTCCCTCTAGCCCTGAACGTCTGCGGGCTGCCCTGTGACTGACATTGCTCCATGCCAGATCTGTAGGAAGCAGCCCCGGGCCGCGTAGCAGTGAATGTTAACACGCCCCACATCTGAGCCGGGATAGGCCCAGGCAGACAGGCACTGATACACTGAAGCAGCGTTTCAGATTGAGGCGAGAGTGGAAATAAAAGTGCTCCAATGTCAGAGGTTGGGGAAGGAACATTACTGAAGTGTGGGGGCCGATCAGTCACTGTATGAATGTTTCACAAGGCTGGATGCAGATATGAACTCAAACAGTGGCAAGGGTACTCTGGTTCCATCGTGTGCACTGGTGTATCATTTCTCAGCAATTTTTGCTTGTGAGTTGTCTGCTGAGTGCTTTTGCAAGTACTGTTCCCAGTGCTCTGCTGTTTTACCGAATTAGTCAGGCAATCCCTGACAGCGCTGCACCAAGTTTTCCTGCCCACCCTCCTGCCTGGGGAAGAGAATGATGCAGGTGGCCTCATCGCCCTGCCACTGGCATGCGCCCTCCTGGGCCCGCCGTCCATGGACCAGGCCGATGTGGCCCTGGGTACCATCTCTGTAAACACTGAACTGGGACATCACCTGCACCACCATCATCAGCAGTGATTCCTGCCTGGGGGAGGAGAAGAAGTGGCCCAGACACTTGGTCATCAGTGTCCGGCCAACCATGGTGTTGTAGCCATCAAACCCACCAATCAGAAGAAATGTTATGAGGCAATCGAGGGTTGCAGTTCAGTATGAGTGCTTGTGCGCCCTCCAGTCTCATGACAGTGAAGAGAAACTCCTGCCTGGGGGAGTATAGCCAAGGAAGAGGGGAGTGACTAATCTGCTGTCGCCCCTACCCTGTCGACGTCATGTGGCGCAGCCTAGACGCCTGCTACCTGCTCCTTGCTGATGGCCCAACCTTCAGGGACTAAGCCGATGTGGCCCTGGTGCCCCCAGGTGCGGCTTTACTGGTCTCTTTTGAACTGTAACATCAACGGACCTGTACCAGTGGAAATGACTATCGTGAACGGATGCTGGAGCGAAGTGAACTGGCCTCCTGCTGTCCTGCAAATCACAGGAGAAGACTCATGGACATGTGTTGAGATGTTGGGGGGGGTAAAGTATGTAAAGTATGTGTTCAAAATGGTCCCAGTTAAATGGAGGTGGAGCTGTGTTCCCGTAAGTTTGCAGCCATGCTCTAAATGGTGCCAGCAACTAGCAATGGCTTCATACAGTGGTGGAAGGTTCACTGACCCCAGGTTAATAAAGGGTTTGTTATATGTGGTCAAACGGGCAACGTTCCACCGGCGGTTTGACAACTGTGACTGTGACTTGTGGGTAATGTTTAGAGTGTGGAGATATGCGTTGTATGTCTATAACGATGTGAGCCCATGTGTGTAACAGTGGCATTTCCTATTTGTTGTCGATCATACAATTTGGAAGTTGCCCAAGTAATTTTGTTCTGTAACGGGCGGAGGGGGTTGTTTATGTCTTAGTACCGTTTAGTTTGTTTGTTATGAAAAAGGAGGCGTGTGGTGTGTGACCCTCCCAAGTGTCTTGTCCCTTTAAAGGAACAGTGCGCTCAAAAATATTATTGTCCGAGGTTTCGGGCATGTGTTTTTAAGAATAAGTTGATTGATCGTACAAACATTTCCTATGCACCTCACAGTAGTTTTCCTCACTTTTACACATGTGAAATCAGGCAGCAGGGTGCAGCCATCTTGTGCTAATCTTATCCGTTGCCGCATCGCCCTAAGGTGAACTGCCCTGGTGGCACTAAATCATATCCCCCGCCCCTGAAGCTGACATCACTAGACGCGTACGGCCCATTTCACAACGCCAATGCACGTCTCGTGTCAACGTTCTCTGTGCTCCAACTAATGACGTGTCTCCATGGAAATGGCAGGACGCCTCTTTCCTAAATAAGTATAAACAGACCGCTTCTCATTAGACAACATCGGAGTTGCTTTTTGAATAGTTTCACTGTCTTTTTTTGTGTATCCTGTGACTCGTTTCTGTTCTGTTCGGCTATCTTCGTTGCTCGTAGCCCATGCGAACAGATACTAGTACTATCATTGCTATCTATCTTAATTTGGTCGCATAATGGCAACAATACAGCCCTACCAGTACGAGCCAGAGTATTCCGAGGTGGAATCAGTCGAAAGAGAAAGATGCAGAAACGATGGGGCTTCGGATGACAGTTGGGAGGACGAATCACCGGAGAAAGAGCCTGAGCCTAGTCGCATGTAAGATGTTTCCACCTGGTGTATCTGCAATCAGTGCGAGGTCATGCCAACCGAGGAGGAGATCTGCTGCTGCCGAGAAAACTCTGGAAGCTTGGCCTACATGTCGGAAGACGAGACACGGCCGCAATGCGTTACCGAGCTGCATGACTTCAGGGCAGTTTGCCTCACACGGTCCGTGTTGAGGATTATGATGGTGCTTATGCACGAACTTTGAAGATTTGAGTGTGGGTGGGACAAAGACTGATATGCAAATTGATATTTCCCATCTGTGATAGGTACAGTGAGCAAAAAGCAATGGCTGCGAACTCTCAATGTGGTTAATAACCACTGAACAGGTTATCATGCCTTGTTCTTTCGAGAGAGGGGCGCCTGCAACTTTTTTGTATTTTTGAAAGGAACTTGGGGTTGGTCACCCTAGTTTACCTGGGGTCAACCAGACGTGGACTCCCTGCTCACTGTGGTGAGAGAGGCTCAGCTTCACCTCACTGATGATGCCCAACAAGGCTGAAACATGTGTATGGGTTTGCTGATGGTACTCTTGTTCAGAGAGGAATTGCCATAGCATTTCGGTGCTGGACTGCCCTTGTGGGTGGGACAAACACTGATATGCAAATGGAAATTTCCCATCTGTGAAAGGTACAGTGAGCAAAAAGCAATGGCTGCGAACTCTCAATGTGGTTAATAACCACTGAACAGGTTATCATGCCTTGTTCTTTCGAGAGAGGGGCGCCTGCTAACTTTTTTGTATTTTTGAAAGGAACTTGGGGTTGGTCACCCTAGGTTACCTGGGGGCAACCAGACGTGGACTCCCTGCTCACTGTGCTTAGTGAGGCTCAGCTTCACCTCACTGATGATGCCCAACAAGGTTGAAACACGTGCATGGGGTTGCTGATTGTACTCTTGTTCAGAGAGGAATTGCCATAGCATGTTGGTGCTGGATTGCCTTTGTGGGTGGGGCAAAGACTGATATGCAAATGGATATTTCCCATCTGTGAAAGGTACAGTGAGCAAAAAGCAATGGCTGCGAACTCTCAATGTGGTTAATAACCACTGAACAGGTTATCATGCCTTGTTCTTTCGAGAGAGGGGCGCCTGCTAACTTTTTTGTATTTTTGAAAGGAACTTGGGGTTGGTCACCCTAGGTTACCTGGGGGCAATCAGACGTGGACTCCCTGCTCACTGTGCTTAGAGAGGCTCAGCTTCACCTCACTGATGATGCCCAACAAGGCTGAAACACGTGTATGGGGTTGCTGATGGTACTCTTGTTCAGAGAGGAATTGCCATAGCATTTTGGTGCTGGACTGCCCTTGTGGGTGGGACAAAGACTGATATGCAAATGGATTTTTCCCATCTGTGAAAGGTACAGTGAGCAAAAAGCAATGGCTGCAAACTCTCAATATGGTTAATAACCACTGAACAGGTTATCATGCCTTGTTCTTTCGAGAGAGGGGCGCCTGCTAACTTTTTTGTATTTTTGAAAGGAACTTGGGGTTGGTCACCCTAGGTTACTTGGGGGCAACCAGACGTGGACTCCCTGCTCACTGTGCGTAGAGAGGCTCAGCTTCACCTCACTGATGATGCCCAACAAGGCTGAAACACGTGTATGGGGTTGCTGATGGTACTCTTGTTCAGAGAGGAATTGCCATAGCATTTCGGTGCTGGACTGCCCTTGTGGGTGGGACAAAGACTGATATGCAAATGGATATTTCCCATCTGTGAAAGGCACAGTGAGCAAAAAGCAATGGCTGCGAACTGTCAATGTGGTTAATAACCACTGAACAGGTTATCATGCCTTGTTCTTTCGAGAGAGGGGCGCCTGCTAACTTTTTTGTACTCTAGATTTGATATCACTTTGACCACTTACATTTCTTGTTTGTCTCCTATATTGTCGTAACTTTGATCTATCACCGCCAAAATAATGTAGTCTTGCAATTCTATACATCACTAGCGATTTGGGAAAATCATACTGGTCATCTTTTGTGTCTTTCACCTACAACTTAGGAACAATATTTCTCTGTGCCCACAACATTATGGAATGCATAGCTATTCACTTTTGTAATGCGTCTACACTTTCAAGCCCAACTTGATTGATCCATGAAGTAACATTTGTACTGGCAACTATGCCATAGGGTACAAGATTGCATTTTCAATTAAGGTTTGATGCACTTATCATGTTCATTTAATAGTTTGTATGTTTCTCTTCCACAGGTGGTACAGGCTGGTGGCCTATCGTGCTTTTACATGGTGGCTTCATGGGAGACTTGGATACCGCATTTGACGAGTAATACCCGCCTGTGTCATTGGTGCCATTAGAGCCACATTCCCCAGTGACAGCGGTCAGTACAGGGGATTTTCCCGCAATGTGCTGCAACCCGAAGTAAATAATGTGTAGTACATTTGTGTTGTCAACATCAGCAACAAAATAAAATACAACTGCACGTTTATGAATGGTTGTTTCATTTTTTCAGTGAATCAAGGAAACGCTCACTTGTCCTGGCAGGGCTGACTGGGTGGGAACAGCCGACGTGCCAAACACCATGCACACTTCAAAGGTACCCTACGCTCAGGGGCCATTGGTCACATGGCCTCCCCAGACCGAGTGTCTCCAGGCAGGCTCCCCTGAAGCAGACCGTGCCCCTGCAATCCACATAAGCTTGTCTCTCCCTTCAGCTGTGTTCCGGGCCTTGTCTGCATGCATCATGCCCATCCATCCCCCCTCCATCATCAACGGCAGTTCGCACCTGTGTCTGTGCCCTCCCAAGGGGGCTCTCAGGGTGGGAACGGTCGAGGTGCCAAACACCATGCACACTTCAAAGGTATTTTACGCGCAGGGGCCATTGTTCACATGGCCACCCCAGACCCAGTGTCTCCAGGCAGGCTCTCCTGAAGCAGACCGTGCCCCTGCTATCCACATAAGTGTGTCTCTCCCTTCAGCTGTGTTCCGGGCCTTGTCTGCATGCCTCATGCCCATCCATCCCCCCTCCATTATCAACGGCAGTTCGCACCTGTGTCTGTGCCCTCCCAAGGGGGCTCTCAGGGTGGGAACGACCTAGGTGCCAAACACCATGCACACTTCAAAGGTATTTTACGCGCAGGGGCCATTGTTCACATGGCCACCCCAGACCCAGTGTCTCCAGGCAGGCTCTCCTGAAGCAGACCGTGCCCCTGCTATCCACATAAGTGTGTCTCTCCCTTCAGCTGTGTTCCGGGCCTTGTCTGCATGCCTCATGCCCATCCATCCCCCCTCCATTATCAACGGCAGTTCGCACCTGTGTCTGTGCCCTCCCAAGGGGGCTCTCAGGTTGGGACCGGCCGAGGTGCCAAACACCATGCACACTTCAAAGGTATCTTACGCGCAGGTAGACGAGTTTATAGACAAACAAGTCAAGGTTTCATTTTCTGACCGGTATTGCTGGCTTATATTGTAATGGGTTGTTGTTTGTGGTATATTGCAACAACACGCAAAAACAACCTGTGTGTACTTGTCTTTGTCCTGGGCACATGGGCAGTCCAGCACCAAAATGCATGTAGTCCACGTCTGGGTTCCCCCAGGTTCCACCAATGCCAAATTTTACGCTAATATTCCATTAAAATGCCGTCTATGTGTTCTTCGAATTCCTCCGTCAGCTTCTGCATCCGCATCCCATTGCAAGCAAAACATACAGGGATGTCATTTCACCAAAATTCCAGGGGTAGTGGAAGTGACATCACGCGACCTTTGACCCCAGATGACATCACAGGACGTGATGGCATTTGACCCCACCCTGAAGTGATATTGCGGGAAGCGATGGAACACGACCTTTCACCCGTTGACAAAACAGGAGTGGCATCACATAGCATTGTACACTACGACAAATATCATACAAGAATGTATCGCCATATGTATCGTTAAGTGTGTATAGGCCCATATTACCAAATTACTGTGAATGCAAGCAGACGTGCATGACCAAATGATAATGATGTGTTATTATATAGCACTTACGTTTAAGCGCTTTATGTAGAAAAAGTATACACCCAATATCACCCAACCTGTGTTGGTACTCATTTATCGACCTCAGAAGGATGAAAGGCTGAGTTGAGGAGTTTAAGAACAGACTAAATCGGTGACTCACCACCTGAAGTGTGCCTGAAATAAACCTTTAATGAGTCTAGCAATTATTGCATAGAATTCCAGAAAGACACATTATTTGGTATTCCTATTCTTTCTTATTTAGGGTCACTGCTGAAAGTGCTAGACTTGTGGCACTCCTGTTCTTATTTTTCTTATTTTTTGTAAGGGGCCTAAACAAGAAAGCCAACCCCTCCAGAAGTAAAGAGCCACATGATGGAGCTTGCATTAAAAAAAAAAAATTACAAATAAAAAATATTTTTTTTGTTTATTTTTTAAAGGTCGCAAGGGAGACCACAGAGGTCGCAGTTGCGACCTCTGGCGACCCCTAAATGACATCCCTGTAAACATACTCCATAGCACTAACCTCTCAAGCACATCGTACACTCCAACTTTCCAAGATGTTTTCTCTGTGTTTTGATTGTTTCACGTTTGTGTTAATCATTAGTTTTCACACGGTGCAGAATTAATGGGTAAATTGATCAATTAGAATAAAGAACGGCTACTGAGACACATTTCTGTTATGTTTTCTACGCAGCTGCATCCTGCGAATGTCATCGTTTCCAGATACCAATTGATGGCTTCTTCAGCCGGCAGTTGCAGATACACCTAAATGGCTGGATTTCAATCACGCTGTTTTGGGCCAATATGCCCTTTCGCGGTACCAGCGTTAAGAAGCAACCTGACATTGTTTACGGTGATCTAGCAACAAGCTGATGCGGAAGCCTTGCGATTCACTGTGCGTCCAATGCGCTTCTTATACCCAAAGGAACAGTGTGAGACTCACGATAAACATTTGTGGATCGAGAACAAAGAAAGAAATTACCAATGTGGTTGAATATGGAAATCGGCAGATGTTCTCGGAGTGTTTATTGTGAAATAAAAGCACCTTATAAATTGCGGAGTATTGAGGTTTCCTTTAAAAATAGTGTTTTGTATTCATAATTGGGATGTGCTGAGCTGTGAGAGGATGTGTGTTGATATTCCGGGTTTGGCTACGCTGCCCAGTAACGTCATGGAGATAAGCAGAGAATATCGCTAGGAATGGTGATGTCAGCTGCAGGGGCGGGGATATGATTTAGCGCCGCTAGGGCAGTTCACCTTAGGGCGATGCAGCAACGGATAAGATTAGCACAAGATGGCAGCGTACTGCTGCCTGATTTTGCATGTGTAAAAGTGAGGAAAACTACGGAAAGGTGCATAGGAAATGTTTGTACGATCAATCACCATATGCTTAAAAACACATGCCCGAACCCTCGGGACAATAATATTTTTGAGCGCACTATTCCGTTAAGGGGATTTGTCCCTCCCATGTGTATTGCCCTTTTAAGGAGCCCCTGCAGGCACGTGCATCAGAACGGCTGCAGACTCCCAAGAGGAACGACTGAGTCTGTGTCTCATTTATGTAGGCCTGCAGGCCTACACTTGGAGGTACAGGCCAGCATGCCCTGATGCTGTGGGACCCTCGTGCCAGGACGGTGACAGAGGTCTGCATGGTCATGGGCAAGGCTGGCTGCGCCCCCACCCCAGATGGTGCTGGAGTCCTGTAGCACCATGTGGCCTGCCAGATGTCCAGGGTAGGCCCCCACCTCCACAGGCACTGGGTTCATCGAGTGCAGGTGTCCCTAGCAGAATGGGCTGGCCTGCTGGATGTTCATAGCGAGCTCCCTGCAACACCAACAATCACATTGGACACAATAACAGAGCCAACACGGTAGTCAGTTCAGTGCGTGAACTGGAGGGCGGAAAGCCGCCCACCCACATTTATTAACAACACGTGCTCCGGCATGCTCCCGTGGGTGATGCATAGCTCTCAACCATTTGTGTCGCAAAGGCGGGTGTAATCACCCGATTTTGTTTTTGGCGGGTGAGACGCCCATTGGAATGAATGGGCTTGCAGGAGGCTTGGCGGGTGAGTCAGCCCTTCACAAAGCGGGTGACACCCACCAAAAGCATGTGAGTTGAGAGCTATGGTAATGGGTCGTGATTTCTTGATAACAGACACATGGCCACAGCGGCACCCTACTGTGTCCCCCTGTGGTCACAACAACCAGGGTCTAAATTAAATTATCAGTCGGCAGAATTTGGCAATGACTATTGAAACATTCTTGAGATAAAGCATTATGGGTCCTGGAGATAAAGCATTCTAGGTCTCTCAACTATTGACCAATGTGATGACCTGTTGTCATTTGGAGTGAAGGACTTGTTTACAGTAAACATAAAACAAAATGGAAGAAGGTACATCTTTAGTGCCATGATGAGAAATCATTGATTTGAATGATTTGTAAGAGGCCGTGTGTGTCTTCAATGGCATAAAATATAAGGATTCTAACTAAACAGTACTTCAAAGGCGCGTTCTGATGTCAACAGCAAGGATGCATAGCTCTCAACTATTTGTGTTGCAAAGGCGGGTGAAACCACCCGATTTTGTTTTTGGTGGGTGAGACGTGCATGAGGCTTGGCGGGTGAGTCAGCCCTTTAAAAGGCGGTGACACCCGCCAAAAGCGTGTGAGTTGAGAGCTATGATATGAGTTTTGTTATTCTGCTGCTGTTCAGCAATTCTGTATTTTTTTTTTTTACTAAGATGGGATGCCACATGCAACATTCTGACGCACCTGGTAGGGAGATTTTGTCAGGGAAATCGGGAGATGTAAATTTCCCCATAGGAATACATTGGGGCTAAAACGGTTACAGGCGGGAAAACGTGAAAAATTAAATAGATACAATTTTTTTACTGAAAAGTCGGGAGTCTCCCGCCTAAATTGGGAGGGTTGGCATGTATGCCTGAGACTGGGTACAATAAAAACAACCAAAAACGTCTGTTTGCGAAGTTTGCACACAGATTGTGGTGCGCTCAAATCTCATTTACAAAGGACGCAAGGTAAATGTAAATATATTAGTCACTATGACTATATGAGCAACGTCTAAGATAACATACACGGTACTGTTATTGTTAAAACACGCATTTAAGAATGGATTGAGAGACTTGACACTAAGGCGCGTTGTAAGTCTATCAGTAGGCAACTGAGGGGCTAAACAGAAATCCACTGTTGCTTAGTTACCATGCATATGCATAAAACACCGGCAACATTCTGACTTCCGTGCGTGATCACGTGATAGAGTACGTTTTCCCCATGATGGGCGTAAATATGAGCCCAATACGTACCATCACGTGTTTTAGGTCCAGACTTCTGCCGAATTATTTCTCTAGTTGGAAATCGTTGTCTCCAGCGGCCCTGATGGGCTGTCCCAGAAAGAAAACGGACACGTGCAGGAAGCAAATCGCTTCATTTGTTTACAGAACCGAGCTCAAGGGTGAGTTCTCCTTTTCCTCGGGTCGCAAATATGGATGCCATTTTAATGTGGTTTTGGTAGCTACGGGAGGAGTCTATTTATATATCCAACGCCTCCACGCCTTTGGGCTGCTTTTGCGCTTTACAAATATAAATAATTATTTATAGTGATATTGCTGTTTTTTTTGCAGGCATTCTGTAACCCTCTACGGCACTACATTGCAGCTGATGTTATATGTAAGGTGAATGGATGCCAGATACACGTTCTGTGAGTGTGTTTAAACTTATGTACACGTTTTTGCTGTAAATTGTACACGTTAAAACCAAAAAAGTGATGGGTGGAAGGTTTCCAATGAATCAGAACCACTGCCATTGCTCCGGGCAACCTTCAACACAATGTTTTTGGTTGCCCTGAGGAATGTCAGAGGTTAAGAATCATTCTAAACCTTCCAGCAAACCCCTCCCCTCTTCTTCTCTTTTTTTTTTTTTTTGCTCTGTAATTTTACATGTGCATTAAGTTTACTGAAGTGTAAGTGCAATATACCATGAATAGAGTAGTCATTTTGCGTATCTAAGCCTATTGCAGCCAGGGGCGCAATGAAACCTAAATATTAGAGGGGTGGGGGGGACTAACTGGTGATGTGAGGGGCCACTTCAGAAACTGGGCAGGCACTCGTAAGTTCACATGCGCACCCAGTCCCCCATTCATCATGCACTCCATACACACACATTACATAGTACATATAGACACTCATTTCTGCACGAACACAGTAAACCTTAACGCCGCAAGTTTCAGGAAAGGCTTCCCTCACCTTTCTGCTTAACAAAACATAAGTACGCACATCCGCTCCCTCCAAGGGTGCAACTAGGCTAACAGCAGGGGGGCTAACCCTGGCATCTAACTTCTTGCCATATGATATGGCATTTATAATGCGCCTATGCACAAGTGTTTCAAGGCGCAACAAGGTAAGGGTGCGGGAACAGAAGGAAGACAACAACTATCTTACTAGGCCAGGTGTCATTCAGATCGCACAAGTGCAGGGGAAGGGGGAAAGAGAAAACTGCGGGGTGTAGGGGGAGGGGAAAGTGCAGTTCATGGGAATAATAAATAACAGTCTAAATAGACCGGCCAGCTGGTGGCAAGTGCAGTGTGAGTGCAGACATAAGTGCTGTTTGGGGGGACTGTAGGGATACAGAAAACAGTTCCCAGATGCAGGGGATGCCAGGGAGGCAGTGCAAGTGTGCAACTGTCAGGGCTTAGGCACGAGATCAGATGGGTGGCCAGGTAACCAGTGCAGTCTCAGTATCAGCCAGGACTTCAGCAGGGGAGAGAAAGCAGAATCAAAGAGGAAGGTTTTAAAGTGCTTCCGAACTGAAGATGGTTCTCCTCGAGTTTCAGGGAGGCTGTTCCAGAGGGAGTCACCAGCCGAAGAGAGAGATCTACCACCAACTCGTTGCTTGGAGAAGTGGCTGACCCTGAGGGAATTGGAGGTGGCTGAGCTAAGAGCTTGAGAGGGAAGATATTTAGGAAGAGATAGTTGAAGGTATTGAGACCCCAGGCCCCAGAAGGCCTTGTGGACTATGCAGAGGGTGTTGAACTTAATCCTTGCAGCCACTGGCAGCCAAGGCAGAGATTTCAGTCCTGGAGAGATACGATCCCTGGACTTGAGGCCGAGGATAAGTCTCGAAGTCCTGTTCTGGATGAGTTGCAGAGGGCGTAGAGTAGAAGCAGGCAGATTTAGAAAGAGGTTGTTGCAATAGTCCAGCCTAGCGAGAACCAGAGCTCTGGAGACAGTGAGCTTCTGGGGGAAGGAGAGGAAGGGAAGAATATCTCTGAGGAGGTGCAGCTGGTAGTGTGACTTCTTAGAGACGCCAGAGATGTGAGGAGTGAAAGAGAGTGTGGAGTCTAAGATGACCCTGTGGTTTTTAGCCTTGCAGGGTGGGAGCCGGAGGCGGGCCAAGAGAGGCCGGCCAGAGGGCTATAGGAAAGGGGGGGCGTGGGTGTGCTGATGAGGAGCATCTCAGTCTTACTGGCATTAAAGCAGAGGTCAATGGGGGCACACAACTCTTGGAGAGCAGACAGTCAGATATGAGGGACGGAGAAGAGGTGGCCGAAGAGAGCCTGAAAATGAGCTGATTGTCATCCGCATAGCACTGAAAGTTGGGGCAGAGAGCGGCAATGCGGTGGGCAAGGAGTGCCAGGTATTGGTTGAACAGCCAGGGAGAGATGTTCGACCCCTGGGGGACACCACATGTAGAGAAAGATAGCAGAGAGGAAGGCCCCAAGTTGGACCTGGGAGAGGAACGAAGTCCGCTATGCCAGGGCCTGACCGGTGATACCTAGGTTATCACTGAGACGATTAAGCAAGATGGCATGGTTGACAGTGTCAAAGGCAGAAGAGAGATCAAGTAAGATGAGGACACGGGGTGTTGGAGTCCAGGTTGGAGAGCAGGTCTTCACAGATGTTCAGGAGAGCAGTTTCCGTGCTTCTGGCAGCTCTGAAGCCAGACTGATGGTCATGAAGACAACCAACTGATTCAGTGTGGAGATTAAACTGGGAGATGGCCAGTTTCTCCAGAAGCTTGCCCAGGAAGGGAGTGATGGAGATTGGGCGATAGTTAGCCCGGCAGGAGGGCTCGGCAGAGGGTTTCCTAAGAAGAGGGTGCACAAGGGAGTGCTTCAGGGGGGATGGGAAGACACCAGTGGTGAAGGACTTGCGTTGCGAGCACCAGGTACCATGGGTTGCCGCGCCCTCCATCTCTGTTATCAGTGCACTAGCAGCCGGTTGGTGGGAGCTTGAAACAAGGCCCGTGCTCGTGGTGCCTGTTGCGTTTATCAAGCGAGGATTGTTAAAGCTGCCACTCAGTTGGCGCGTGTGCTGTTAGCTAGGCTGGGATTTAACCCATTGCTTCATTGCGAATGAAAAATGTAACTTCCACAAAGCTGCTTGTTATCATTATTTCCAAATTTTTATTATTTCCTTGGATTCATCCATTGATGGAAAAACAAGCGGTGCCGACACATGTTTCGACCTAACAGGTCTTTTTCTAGGCTGATGGGTGTTGGGGGAGGGGGGGCGGTCCTAAATGACAGCTTATCTCTATTACATCAGGTTGATCCTGGGTGGTTGGATTCTTCGGGGGCTGTGGTCCGCCTCCGTGGTTTAAAGGTTATTACCTCTTGTGTTTCGTGTCTATCCGCATCAGGAAGAGGGTGCACAAGGGAGTGCTTCAGGGGGGGGGTGGGAAGACACCTGTGGTGAAGGAGTGGTTGCAGAAGTCAGCTAGGGTGTCAATGTGATCCTTGATGGTTTTGGAGGAACAAGGGTGAACCTGTTTTGACGATACTTTCATAGATCAGACTTTTCTTTCGTGACCTCTGCGACTCTCTCTCACTCACTATTCTCCCCTCTGGCCCGACTCACTCTGCATGGCACACTCTGGATGTTCTGATCTCCTCACACCTTCCCCTTTCTGTCCCTAAATATGCTAATGAGACTAGTTTAGTGCAGCTTCAATATTTCAAGCAGTTCATTCTATCCTTCACATCTGAAACCACACACTTAAGGACTGCTGTAAGAATGAGCGGTCTCCTGCCCCATCATCCCCAATTCCAATCATTCCCCTGGCATGCAGGTACTAACCCCACATTACGATTTCAATTGCCTAAACAAGTATGCATATGAATGCAGGTGCTAACCATGAATGCTTTAATTGCCGGGCCTTTGTTAAGAGAAGCCCAGGTGCTGTTTAATGTCTGTGTCCTTTTCTGTCCAGCCACAGCTCTGTAGGTCAGCCAGGTCGAGTCAACATTGCCTGAAATTTCAGGGGTGGGGCTATAGCTTGATAAGCTCAGTGGTGTTGCACCACTGACTGCAGGGACCCTGTATAATATATCGTTTATAATGTGCCTGTACACAAGTGTTTCTAGGCACGACAAGACAAGGAAGACGGAGGGAGGACAATACAAACTATCTTACTAGGCCTTGTGACATTCAGATTGTGCAAGTGTGACAGCGCAAAAGTGCAGGGGGAGTGATGGGGAGTGCGAAGTATGATCAGGGAAGCAATGCTCTTGAGCAAGCGCATCCAGGGCAGCGCGGCATTGGTAAGTCCCAAATACAGACTCCAGAAATCAGGCGGCACCAGTTTCCCAGTCTTGGCAGCAAAAAAATGGAACTCTATGCCCCCATCACTGAGAGATGAACACTCCTTCCTTGCCTTCCGCTTCAAAGTCAAAGCATGGCTCTTCTCCTCTACCCCTCCCACATGATCTTATACTCGTTCCTCAACCCCTACTTGTATATACCTGTAGATAATTCAACTCCCAGCCTGCACCTTCAATGTTCCTGCTATTTAATCTTGTAAATGACCTAACACTGCATCTTTATCATGTCTGTAACCAACAACACAGACCATACGTGTACTCTCATGTATACTGTATATTAAGCAACTGTAAACCTATGTATTTATGTAACTGTACATGTATGTAACCGTCACACGAGACCAAGCGCCTAGCTACCCCTGGGTTCAGCACGCTATACAAGCAAACAAACTAAAATAAACGAAACTAAGTGCAGGGATGCAGGGGACTGTAGAAGTTAAAGTTACAGCCTCTAAGTGCACAGTGCCTGAGGCAGTGCAGGGGAGACTGATTATGGAGGAGCCTGGTACCCGTTAGGCTCAGACGGTAGCCAGGCAACCAGTCGGTGCGTGTCAATCGCACAAAAGGGAAGAAAGCTCAACACTCTTCCCCGAACCACAGAAGCCGAATGAATTCGACCCTCCCACCGTGGTTGGCACAGGCGCCTGATATGTATACATACAGGACGCCACGTGGCAGCCAATGGGGGGAAGAGTTAGGGAGAGGTTGTGGATAGGGTGGGGAATAAGGAACACCGGATAGAGGGTTAGGTAACACCTAAGTTGGATGGGACATGGGGAAGCACAGGGAAAAATCCTCCCTACCTATACCATGCACAACATGTAGCATTTAGTGATACTCAAGAACTTTTACTAACCCTAAACAGTACTTGCACATACCTACTCCCTGCTTATCTTGAATGTAACACACTTACACACCTTGATACGTGTGCTAGGTTTATAACCCAATATATAAAACGCATTAGCAAAGCATGATGTACACATACAATGGGATCTTACCCATATATGATAGACACAGACCCATGGCCTATTGGGCAAGCATTAGCAGCATATATGACACACACCAGAAAATGATTTCTAACTAGTTTTGGCCGTATGAGTTGACCCTTTCATGAAAACGGCATGTATTCCAAAATTACGTAATTTAGTTGGAAGCGGCGTACTTGATGCCGTCTGAATGCACTGAAAACATGAAACTGACAGTATGCTCCCGCCTCCTGGTATAATTTGTTTGCGCATTTAAACACCATCAGCATAGCAGGGAAGTTGTGTTTGGCATTGTCCGTATAGCCGATGCAGAAGCAAACAATCCCGCCCCTGAAATTCCCCAACACTTATCTGAAGTCCGAGAAGCCCCGCTGGACTTCCCGGACGAGAAGAGTTCCAGCAGTCAACACGCTCGGTCTCTGCTTCCTCTGCAGCCTCCGTGCGTGCACCGAAGGGCTCATTAGTCAAGAAAGCAGTACCTCGAACGAACCCCTCCTTCCTGCTCCATCTCCGCACCCACCACAAAAGTCAATAAGCCACACCTGATGCGTGCCGTTTCTCGCTCATAAACTGTTCACAATTAGCAACAGCTGACAACGCGTGCGCGTCCGAAAACTACACGTTTTCTCAAGGCTGATGTGAATTGTAGTTTCTCGGCCATTCCACCATTCAGCCTGCAACTAAATGCCCTTGAGCACTCCTTTCCGACTCCAGCCCTTATTCCTAACAGTGTGGCAGACGGTAGCTCAGCAGGGGAGGGAGGGAGAGAGAGAAAGTGGAGGAGAATAGGAAGGTCTTGAGCTGCTTCAGGTACTCTTTGTGGTCGGGTTCATGTTTGGGAGGGGCAGGGAGACCATTCCAAAGGGGGGCACCTGAAGTAGAGAGATCTACTCCCCACTCTCTAAGCGCCTGACCCCCAGAGAGTTTGTCGGTAGTTGAGCGAAGGGCTTGAGAAGGAAGGTTTTTTTGGAAGAGAGAGTTTGATGTAGTGCAGCCCCGACCCCAGAAAGCCTTGACTATGCCGAGGGTCTTAAACCTGATCCTTGCAGCCACAGGGATCCAGTGGAGAGATTTCAATGCTGGCTGGAGAGATGCAGTCGGTTACCAGTCATTTGGTCGAAAACCAAATGATCGAATGCCATTTGGTCGAATGCCATTTGGTCGAATGCCATTTGGTCGAATGCCAAATGGTCGAAAAAATGGTGGTTTTTTTTTTTTCCCGACCAAATGGTCATTCGATCTTTTATTTTCGACCAAATGACTGGACAGCGATACAGTCCCTGGGCGTGAGGCCAAGGATACGTCTTGCAGTCCTGTTTTGAATTAGTTGTAGAGGAAGGCAGATTGAGAAAGAGGCTGTTGCAGTAGTCCAGCCTAGAGAGAACCAGGGCTCTGGAGACAGTGAGCTTCTGGGGGAAACTGAGAAAACGAAGAATACCTCTGAGGAGGTGCAGCAGGTAGTGGGACTTCTTGCTGAGGTTCGAGATGTTAGGAGAGAGTGGAGTCGTAGAGTCAGAGATGACACCAAGGTATTTTGCCTCACAGGAAGGCTAAGGAAGAGGGCCCATGGAGGGCGTCAAGAGTGAGCGGGGGGGGAGCGAGAGCAGGGGTCCCAATGAGAAGGATCTCCATATTACTGGCATTAAGGCAGAGATCATTGGAGGCTCCCCAATCCTGAATCTGGGATAGACCGTTAGGGATGAGCAAGAGAGAAGAGGAGGCTGAGGAGAGCCTGATAGAGAGCTAGGTGTCATCCGCGTAACACAAAGTTAGAGGAGAAAGTAGAGTTTAGATGGGCCATGTTAGGCAAAATTGTATGTAATAACCCTGTGAGACTGCACCAGCCTTGTCCTCTTGGTAATAGTTAACCCACCTATTGGGATAGGTCTGTACTACACAAGTTGGTAGAGTGCCTGAGCAGTCACACTTGTCTCAAGAGGGGTAAATGTGAGCTGTAGAGATGTGACCTAGAGATTCACAATAACAAGTATTCAAATAAGACTTATACTCAGGGTTTTCAAGTAAAAGAATTATTTATTTAAAGGTTGGTTTTAAATAAGCCTTCTTTAGAAAGGGCAATATGCAACAATGAAAGTACGCTTCACAACACTTCCTCATATTTTAGATAAGCAAGTAGATACCCTTTTGTTATGTCACTCACACTTCCCACACCCTGAGGTGACTTCAATTACTAGGACATTGGGCCTCATTATGACCCAGGCGCTGGACCATGGTGCTATTGGCACCATGGTCCGTGCCGCTCTCCGGCATGGTGGATGGCGGAATTACCGCCCCATCACAAGGTTGGCGGGGGGGGGTAATTTCCCATTCACCATCTGCCCTTCCCCATTCCCATTTTGCCCCATAGGGCATAATGGGGATGGGGAAGGCACTAATTACGGCACCGTAAATTACGGTTGCCGTAATTGGCTCCAAGGTCCCTTAGCGGGTTGGATTTTAACGCCAAACAGGCGTTCAAGCCTCTAACCCGCTAAGGGACCTTGTAATCAGGCGCTAATAGTTTAACGGCGCCGACGCTCTTTACGGCGCCGTTAAACCATTAGCGCCAGGGTCGTAATGAGGCCCATTGATATATCACTTTGTACACTTCTTGCAATACTGAGGTTGTGGCAAAGGAAATGGTTAGGGAAGGTAAAAGGTTAACAGGTTCTCAGACTGAATACTTTGCAATCCTTCCAATGAAGTCTAGGTTAGACCTTTTCTAGCAATACAATTTTTAAACCTTTGTACCACCTATGGGGCATAGTTAAAACCAAAGTCAATGGGTCAGAAGAGTCTGCAGGGAGCCAGGGCAGCCAAAGTCAATTCAACAATGTCTAGGGAGATGTGGCACTTCTTCAGATGGCACAAAAGTCTTGCACAATTTATTTAGAGAGTTTGTAGAAGAATCGCTGTAGGGCCACTTGCTGTTAGGCTTGTGAAGGGCAAAGCTGCATGCAACTCTGCAGAAAAAGCAGCTACTGTAAGTCTCCAGTGAGAACTAACAAGCTACAGACCAAAAAGGTAATTACCTCTTTAGTCAAGACGGTACCTTCAGGTTGGAAGAAGAGGATCCAGCTAGCGTTTGTTTAGTTTACAGTCCTAGGTTCCTGGGCCTCAGTGGTGGGGACAAGAGGAGGACATCTGGAGGACTGCTGCACCGCAGTTCGAAGGTCGACGGCAATGGACTCTTTCCAATTTGGCAGCACTTCGCGGTTTCAGCTTTCGGTCAATAGCATCACTGCGGTTCTTGCACACTTGGAGGGCTCATCTTGCTTCTAGGGTCCAGCACTCTGTTGAGGTGGCTCAGGCTTGGGTCATCCTGTTTCCGGAGCATCTTCCTGGAGCTCGGGTCCGGCTTAAAGACAATGCACTCGTTTCTGGTGTTGCTGACCCCTGGCATTCCATTCCAGCAACAGCTAGGAAGTAAAGCAAGCAGGCAGAGGGGTTCCAGCAAAGTTGGTGTTGGGGTCAGTTGGTCCCACCAACCCAAGGGAAGAAGTTTGTCCGTTCCGGGCTTCTCTAGTCGATACGAAATTGGAACTTCAGCACTGCAGCAGGGCTTCACCAGGCACTTCAAGGGTCCAGGAGGGCACAGCAAGCTTCTCTTCCAGTTTCCTTCATCAGAGGTTTCTTCCAGTGGTCGACTCTGCTTTCTGTTCAAGAGACCTCGCATTTTATGCAGGTTTCTCCCATTCATTCTAGCCTAGCTGTCACTCACACAGCAGGGTGGCTGTCCTCCGCACTGGGTGCATTCAGGTAACCGAGGAGACTAAGGACAGGGAGTTTTGGACACGTCCTTCGCTTCCTGCCCTACCAGATTCTCTGGAGCCGACGCAGACTTCAGCATTGAATCCCGCCAAAGGCAAAACGAACAAAAGGATTAAACCTGGTTTGGCGCGCAGCAGTAAAACCCAAGAAAGACATCCCAAGCAAGAAATGGCGAAAAAAGAACAGGCCATTTTGAAAAAATGGGCACCCATGGGTGCAATACTGCAGCTAAGGATTCAGCCTGCCGTAAAACGCACAATGGTAGGAACATTTAAACCACTGCCACCAGCCATTAATTGTAGTGAGGGTAACATACATTTTTTTGCATGTGTAAGTAGGAACAGGGGCTACAAATGTAACCCCCCCCCAGTACTTCCACATAAGATGGGGTGTACTGGACCTACATAGGAAAGACAGGTAAGTAAAGTCCATTTCACTTTACTACTCTTGGGAACAGTAGTTAAAGAGAAGGTATTTAAACCTTCTGAGAAATCCAAAGGACTTTTCTGAGGCACTGCACTGAAGGTGCTGTGTCACAATGTAAAAGGTGATGCCTATGGAGTTTGTCAGACTCCAGACCCAGAAACTCTCCTAAACTATTTTACCCCAATGTCAATCCTGAATATGTAAGGCTTTTATTGAGAGTTGCTAGGCAGAAAAAAGATGCAAACATCTTCCATGCACACCTGTGCCAGCTATTGTTTGCATGCACTTACGGTAGAAACTAATTAAACGCTGCTACAAACTAAATTACGGAAACAAATTCTAAGGGATGCAGGAATTTGTTCGACCTGCATCCTAGCATTGGAAAGGTTGCACAAATTGGCCGAAATCTGGCCCAATAAAACTAACCCTGCAAATAATCAAAATAGAAGACGCATGATCAATATCTAAATCGAGCACCAAACGGGCTGACAAACCACCTGAGACAGAATGATGCTACACATACTGTGGAACGCATTCCCTCTTGCAGGTCCATGCCTGGTCAAAGGATAAACTCCGGCTGCTGCAGTTGCACCAAGTTTTATGCGTATACAGAGCTCCATTTCCTTTAATGAGGAGCAAAGCGAACACTTAGGGTAGCGCAGGTAGAACAATCTCTAGATGCTCATGTAACCCTTGAATCGGAAGAGAATGGAGAAATATTTTTCATACCCTGCGTCCTAGGTGTTGGAAGGAAAGGCATAGATGGCACAGGTGCATGGTGAGAACCTCAAATGTAGTCGCCGCCGTCATTCTCATAAATACAAGGGCCTATGTAAACGTTGAGGTGTCCTCCCACTTTGGCCGTAGAAAAGGAGTATCTTCTCTTTTCCACACGACCAGAACTTTACACATTTGGGGGATCGAAACCAATACCACTGCGAGTGACCACAACATGAAAGCAAGTTTCTGTTACTGACATTAGTGAAGAAACTTGCTATGCTGTGATGTAGCTGAAGAGCTGCACAAAGTGAACTTTGGTTATGGTGTTCAAGCAGAAGATGTGTCGGCATACTGCCCATCGATAAGACAATTCAACCCATCGCAGTCAAACTCTGAAGAATCCCGTTCCACTTAAGGAACAAGAGCTCCTCATACTAGAAGCAGAAGATTGCATTGAGAAACTTGAAGGCCCCACCAACGACCACGTTATTCCCAGACACAACATTGGTCCCTTTTCCCTGCTGAATTATGATATGCTACCCACACCTTTTCTTCCATGTAATCCACTGACTTTTACGACGCCAGTCTTGTATAAATTGTATATTACTACTGTATCTTGTATAATCTGGATAATTTGACTGTATTTTGTATAATTTGTAACTCTGTTGTTTTGCATTATCCTACCTGTTGCGCCCTTCTACCCATGTGTCTGGAGCGCATTAGAAATAAATAAACAAACAAATGGGATTTCACCCCCAAATCCCCATAGTCAATGCGACAAAGCCAAAGGAACCGGGAGCATTGAGAATCTGCGTCAATGTGTGCCTTCCCAATAATGCCATTAAGCAAGAATGCCATCTTACTCCGACAATAGATGATGTAATCTCTCTCTGACATGCAAGTGTGAGGAATCCGAGGATTCTGTCACTTCTCCCCAAGGGGGAGCTTGTCCTTGTGAGGCTAGGGAGGAGAGCCCGCTACGTAACACCCTCCCGAGGGCTATAGGCAAGCGTGACCTCATATAGGGAAGATACTTTCTCCTTAAGATCTGGTAAAGAAAGACAGGAAGCACGAGCTCAAGTTTGTTACTGTCAACCAAGCCCCCCTTCAAGATCTAGAAGAGGAACTGGGATGAAGATCACTCGAGTCATAAGGAGTGAACAAGTGAAAGAGACGATGGACTTGTACCAATGCTCGGGGAAGCCTGAACAAGACTTCATTAAAGCAAGAAGTGAGGCACTGTCAGAGTGAGAAGGACTGCAAAGTTTCAATAGGCTGATGCTGCCCAGCTGATGAGGTCCTGAAGAGAAGATCCCAAAGCACCGCTTTGGGGAAGAAACGCCATGCTGCAGAGTGGGGGAAGGCATGCAGGGAAGCTGAAAAAACTGAAGCAGGACACTGACGCGCTGATTTGCGAAAAGTGGTGGTTTGACCGCTAGTGATATGATAGGTTATTTATAACGCAATTAATACCCAGCGTGGACTCGTGGATCGAACCTGTGGTGATCCGTGTCATCTTATTTCCAAGACGAACATGTTGCCCCTGAGCTATGCTCCCAAGACCTAGAGAGACGTGCTGGACCCATTGGCCCCTTAACAATGCTGATGCCACATAAGGGAAGGAGATCGAAGGAGTAGCCGAGCAATGAGCTAGCTGGTTACCGAAGCGAGAAGCCATCCCGACACAAGAAGAACAAATCCCCTGTCCACGCAGGACCCCAATGACGTTGCCCTGTAAAACCAGATGTGAGGGAGCAAACGGGAGACCCTGGTGGGGAACGAAAGAGAATAAAAAACATTAGTGG
This sequence comes from Ambystoma mexicanum, assembly GCF_040938575.1. NCBI lineage: Eukaryota > Metazoa > Chordata > Amphibia > Caudata > Ambystomatidae > Ambystoma > Ambystoma mexicanum. The sequence goes on from NC_090929.1 coordinate 412,813,603, forward strand.
GACACTTGTACTCTTCTGCGTACATCTTAAGTGTTAAGATACTGAGGCAGAATAATGAGCATCATTTGGGCACACTTACTGGCCTCCATGCATTAAAGTGCTAAAGGTACAGAGAGAAAATAATAAACGGGATTGGGACTCGCTAATTTGTTATAGTCCACAGCAAGCGTTTCAAATGCTAAGAGAGGATAATCCTTATCCAAACCCTCCTACTCGTCGGTCAAGATGAAATGGAGGAAGTACCAACAAAGAGTGACAAAAATGACTGGAACAAACGTTCCAATCTAGGAGGAGGAATAAGAGTGAGAGAGTGTTGGAACTTTACTGTTTGCATTACACAAGAGAAAGACAAGGCAGACTGTAGTAAGAACAGAGCGATATTGAAAGAGCTGATGAGAAAAAAAGGATAATTGTTGGAACAGAATCCTCTGGGAGAGTCCAGTAGATTAACTGGAGAGATTGAGTGGTAGCGTGGATTTCTACGTGTACCGTATTATGAACTTGGCAAGACCCACACTACAGAAGAAGGGAGTCCTTCTCGTGTACTTTCATTGTTATTATAGTGATAGGGTAGTTGTGAACTGCTGACTGAGTCTGATTTGGGACTCACGCACATGCACACGACTGACTAGCACACTAGTTAGGCAAGGAATACCCATAGCCCAGGAAAGAGGGGAGGTTGCACCTTTTCTTAAATAAAAACCCCTATAAATATGTATGTCCTCCTTCTGACCCGCCACAAAGGGTGCATCAGTATTTCCAAAGCTTGTTGTTGACAGATCATGATCCTCCCTGAATCCAGTTACATCACCATATTCATCCTTCAATGTGGCCTGTACCGGTACAAGAAACTGTTTCAGCATCTCTTCTGCCCAGAAGAACTTCAGCACCTCATTAGAAGCACCCTGGCAGGCATTCCAGGTGTCCTGAATATCAGTGACAATATTTTGGTATTTACAGCAAAGCTGATCACCTGAAACGTCGACCACATACTTAACAAACTACAATATGTTGGTCTCACTCTGTACTGAGAGAAATGCAAATTCCTGAAATTCAGGTTGCTTTTCAGCTACATCTTCCAAGCTGAAGGGGATATCAGCTGATCCACAGAAGATAAGATATACATGCAACGTTCCATCCATCGCTTCCTTTCTAGGTTAACGTAATGTTGCTGATTCCTCTGGACCCGAAACCTAGCTACCATTTCGGAGCCTCTGCAGCACCTCACAAAGAAAGATTGCTGCTGGTAATGGGCAGAGCCGGAGGACACTGCATTCACCAGAATTGACAAAGCTCTCACATCTGAGACCACAATAACCTTCTTTGATCCTGACAAATTTACAGAAATTCTGGTCAACGCCAATTCTGTTGTGCCCTGAGCCGTGCTGCCATAGACGCATGCAAGAAGGGAAGTCAGACCAGAGTCATATGCTAGCAGATAGCTGTGCCCCGCCCCCCACCCCATCCCACAGAACAGAAGTCCAATTGTGCATCCACCTCTTTTGTACTGCTTTTTAGTGCGTTCTGGCAAAATTGTAATTTAGGTGTGCTTTCCAATCTGTTAATAACCTGAGCATCTGCAGCATGCTCATTGATTTTTGTCTGCTTGGCCGCCTGGTGAGATTCTATTGTTGCATAGTGCTTCTAACACTCTCCCCTGCTATCCTCTGATTTCTCTGCTCCCATGGTGCTCTCCGTCTCTCCTATCTATTCTAACTGCTTATCAATCACCTATCCTCCCTCTCTCTCTCAAAGTCTGAAATCAAGAAACTTATAAAGGGAATCTGAGTTCCAACCCTGGACTGTCCATCACAGACACCTACAGCAATGCTTCCTCCAGACAGACTATCACTGACATTCTCCTTGCTGTTCCTTCTTCTGACTTATGGACTCCCATATGGTTGCTGTCCTCTCCCCTTTTTCCTCCTCACCCATTATTGATGGCACCAGATGGGAAGTGCTCTTGGCTCACTTTGCATCTTCCAAATGCACCATTATATCTATCACAATGGCACTATCGTGGCCCCGGGCTCTCAGCCCAACCTCCTCCTTGACGGGCGTCTTCCCTCTCTCCAACTCCCGATTTCCCCCCCCCCCCCACACACCTCCACTCTCCTGCCACCCCTCCATCCCTCAAATCTTTTAAAGGGGGCAACCAGCTTCAATTGGCTACTAGCTGCGATTCATGTAAATTAAAATGTGAGGTGGGCAATTCTGCAGCTAAAGCACTTGTCGGAAGCGGCCTCTTGACGCCTGATTGATCCTGAGGTGCGGCTTGACACTGCGTTGCGGAGACGTGTCCATCTGGCGTCCAAAGACCCTTTCCTTAGAACGCTGTGAGCCGAGTACGCCAAGCGGAACGGAGCAAAACGGAGCTCGGATTTGGATTGTTCTCGTGCTCGTGGAGCGGCGGACCCGGGGAGCAGACCGGGGGTGGGGGGGGGGGGGCGGAGTGGGTGGGGACCTCTGCAACCTGCTTTATCCGCAGAGTCCCAGCCCAGGCTCATATTGCTGGGAGAAGTGCTGGTGAGTGGCGGTGGTCTATGGCCAGCCGTTCTTTTGTTCTTTTGGCTCGGGTCAGCTAGCTTCAGCCAGGTCGCAAACCCAGCCAACGATTAAAACCCCAATCCACAATCCCCACCCAAACTGCACCGCACCGAAAAATCCAAACAACTTCGGTGTTGTGTGGGGGAGGGGGAGACAGAGCAACCTCACATTAATATAGTGAGGCTTTCTTGGGAGTGTTAAAGCAAAGTAGGTTAGGTGGGGACTGCAGGGACTTTGCCTTTGCCCCACTCGACCCACTTGGCAGTTGCTGCAGAGTTTCTGCAGTTGGAGCAGTCTTCGCAGTAATGGCGGCAGGGGCAGCCACTCCCCGGTCTGAACTTCAGCTACAGCCAGAGGCCGACTCACAGAGCAGGCTGAGGAGCGGTCGTCTAAGGCAAGAGCTTATTACACAAACAATGATAAGTTCTAACCTACAAAGTATGCATCAAAAACAAGACCACACACACGGATGTGTTAATGTGACCAGGTTCACATTCGAAATAGTCAAGGACTTGTCGGGGCTGGGATCGGCATCAGCCACTCCTACCTTGTCTTCCTTTGCTGATGTCGAGTCCCTAGTGCCCCCGGGCGCAGAACCACCTCCGGCAGCCTTACCGACTGCCTCACCAGCTGGGGGGAGCGTCGCCTTGCTCCTGCAGGTCTGCGGGGCAGGAACAGGGAGTGGGGGGAGGGTGGGAGGAGAAGAGGACAAAAGCACGCCAGGGAGGGACTTCCCAACACGGGATGGCGGGGACACGGGGTCTCCCCTGGGGTAACGCTGCCGGGGTACTGCACTACATGAAGCTGGAAGGGCAGGCAGCACCGCCCACAACGAAGGCCCCGTCCACCGTCCCGAACAAAGGAACGAGCTTGCAACAGACATGAGAAGACGAGGGAAAGAGCCCTACAGAGTGGTCAATCGGAGGAAACAACTATTCCACTCCACACTCGGCCCCTCATAAAGACTCCCAAGAGGTTGAAGAGGGGAAAGAATAATTGAACTCTTACCCTCAGATCAGCAGGGCAATGTGCTTGAAATCCATCAATGTTAACTATGTCTGAACTAAACATTCTCCTGGATGACTCGACCTGGTCGGACTCTTCATGCAGAGAAATTAGTACCTCATATACCACGGAAGATGAGACAGATAGTCCACCAATTCAAATTGTGGCACAAAATGAAACCCTAAAACAAAGCAAAGTAAAAAAGGGGAAACGGGTGACATGGAAACAAAGTGGCATGAAAGAGGGAAGACAAGTAAAAAGAAAGGACAATTCTAAACCACCGAAACCCCGAAGGCAGCGAGCCAAATTAAGCAAGGAAACCGAATCGAACTGGATAAATACAAACATCATCCCGGGACCGCATAAAGATAAGGGCCCGACAATAGATAACATTGCCGGAGGGAACAAGGGGAAGAACCCCAGTGGATTTATATTTGGCCCACTAGACAACTTCTTCCACAAACAACTGAAAACCACATTAGCACCAACAGAAATGTCGGACGCGGAAATCAGGGAACAAAACCAAAAGACAATGAACAACCCATGAAAAGACAGATACAAAATACAACCACTCCAATTAGATGGCATTTTTGGAAAACGAATGGAGCAGTTAACCCCAAATAATGGTGGAGGGACAAATAAAATGGAGTTACAAAAAAGTCATGTGCCCCAAAGAAACACAAAAGCAAGACAGAACACCTAGTATTCAAATTAAACTGGCACAGAGCAACAACCAAGAAAACCAGAGTTTAAAAACAACACCAGATGAACTAGGTGACCAAACTAAGACAGAGGCCCAAAAAAAAAAACGCCCGTCAACAACAAAACTGCACAGATCGACAACAGACAGCGGCATGGAAAACTTAGTAACGGATACAAAACGGAAGCTGGGCCAGCAAGAAATCAAGGGGCAAAGAGACAAATCAACATCAACCCATATAGTAGAAGTCTATTCAACATCGGCTAAAAACAAGACTCTGTGTTGTACAACAATCCCCAACCAAAGAATCACCAAGCAAAAAAACAGACTTGATGCCAATAATGTCCACGGTAACCATGGCATTGGCACCTTTCAGTAAACTGTATGAGTCGATAAATGATACACTTAAGGACCACATAACTATGGTGGCTTATATACAAATGAAAATCACCTACCTAGAAGGTTACTTCATGTCACTAGAAGTGTATAAACGGAACACCAAAGAGTGTGGAATCCAAACCGAAGATAACGACAAAAAAAACAGGTCACAGGCGATACAGACAGACCAACAAGAGTCTCAGACCAAACAAAAGGGGGCGGAAGAGCGAAAGGAAACACCCATAAAGACCTCCACTGTGGACCTGACAAAAGAAAACAAAAAGGACACAAAAGTGAACCAACCAATAGATAAGTCTCAGAATCTTTTAAAAACACAAAAAGAAGTAGCCATTCAAAAAAGCCTACCTATAATCGCCCTGAACGCCATACCAACATTCAAGCCGGCCAAGGGGTCGAGCCAACGAAGTACAAGGGAGAGCCCCAAGGTACAGCAAGGGAAGAAACAACAAACATTCAAATGGAATGTAAGAATATGGAAACTATACAACAAATGGAAACTAAATTTTGCAAAAAATCAAAACGAAAGATTCTGCAGTACGAGAGGAAACATGCGAGATATCTGAGTCAGAAGATAAAGTCGAAGAGGAAAAGGACGCATCAATTACAGATTTACTGGACGTCAGCCAATACCCGATCGAAGATGTAGAAATGGTGCCCTCGGACTACAAAGAAAACCAGCCGGCGACACCAGAAGCAATCTCTAAAAACCCAACGAAGAACAAAGTCTCCAATGGGGATACTTGAGCCCCCAACTTTTCAAACCTTGGAGCAGAAACAAAACAAATTAAAGAACCTTGAGAGGCGAGAGAAACTATCTCAGTCTAGACGCCAAGAAGAGCCCAGAAGTAGTATAGAAACTGACCTAAAAGGGAACACAAACCCTGGGCCAAAAACATTGACCCCAGCCATTGGGGAAGCTAAACACAACCATTTCAGAAGGGCAAGATCACCGGGAAAATCCATAGGGGGACCGTGAGATGTTAAAGCAACACCGTAACAACAATAGGAGCAGATCAAGATGCAACAGAAGATCAGTATCAAACGATGACTTGCACCAAGAAAGTGTCCACTACAAACAAAGACACGACAAAAGGAGGACATCTTATCATGAGTCGACTACTATGAAAAAGAAGCCAGATACAAAGAGGGAAGACACACTACATAGCTCGAGAGAAATAAAAAGATCACGAATGACGTGAAACAAGAGGTCAACAAACACAAGATCCTTTTAAACTAGAAAAATTACTGGAGGAAGGAGGAAATGTGATCTTGAAGCGGAAAACCACGGTAAAGCTCTTACCGCACATTGAAAAACATTAGAACAGATGATATAGACATCATTGAATTCATGGGTAACGACCACACGGGACAGAGTATACCTACATATATCTATACCTACATATATCATCTCACTGGGTGAGACGTAGGATCTCGGGAGCCACAGACCAACTACGAGCCATGGGCTACGACCTGAGCCCAATATCCTCCACAAGAAGCAGGGAAGAAGGATCACCGGACAGAGATGTAAGACGAAGTTACAAAGGCATAACTCGCCAACAAGACCAAGGAAGGGCACATATAGACGTCCCAAAGGAACATAATAGAAGAAAAGAGGACCCCAAAGTACATAGAACGCGAAACGATTCCGGGAGCCGGGATCACGAAAACAAAAACAAGCCAACATATGGATCCTGAAGAGAAAGTGAGAGGGAAGAAGAAAAAAATAAATCTTTTAACAGACCACTCTGGTAAGAAAAACAGAGTACAATAAAAAATTCACTTCAAGAACGGAAGATCAACAACTGCAAGGAGATTACTAAAATCACAATAACAGAGTATGAAAACTCACACATTGAAGAAGAGCGTTTGCCAGGAGGGCCCCTGCAACATTGGAATATCACATTCAGCAGGGAACCGTTAGTGCGAACCCGACGATCTAAGCCAGCAGAATGAGTGGAACGAAAGGAAAAGAGATCAAAATAGTTGGGAATGGATACCTGGCTACCTAAGGTATTAGCGGAGCCAAGAAGATCCTAGCAATGAAGAAAGCTCACTGAATCGAGACGAATTCAAAATAAGCTAACAATAACAGAACAAAGACGAAATGTAACATCTTTGGGATCATGGAACACACAAGGGTTTTCCCACCTCATGGATCCAGGGGAAGCAAATTTAGGATACTACTATCTGATATGTCTGCAAGAGACTTGGTTGCTTGAGCCACCAACTCTGGATGGGTATGAAATAATAACTTCGCCAGCCACTAAAGGCCCTAAGGGAAGACCAGTAGCTGGACTGCTGATTGGAATAAGATCAGGCAGCAGATACAAGCTGGAATCCATAGAAAGGAAAGACACTTTCTTTTTAGCCTTAACAATTTCGGGAAACCATATACAGCAGAGAAGGAAAGGGCCAAAACACTCCTACTCCTAATTATGACATATTGGAACCCAAAAGCACAATCCGACAAAAGTTTCCTAAGAGAACTGGAACACACTATTGACGAAGCTTCAGTCAAAAAGCTCATTGGTCAAACAGTGATATGTGGAGACAGGAAGGCAACCAGCTCTGGCAATACAGAAGAACTGGCCAGAAAAGAAAATCAATGCGGCAGCACAGAGAGGAAGCAAGCTCGTCCGGGTTTTATTATCTCGAGATCTGCATAACCTTCAAACTACAAGATCAAAAGAAAACCAGGAGATCTCGACCTGGGAACTAAATGGTTTGAGAGCCAACATAGATCATATCTATGCCTCAAGATCAATATTCGCATTAACCACAAAGTTAGAGGTCACGAGAACCTCAAAGCGATCATAACATACTACAAACTGGTTGGGAGATACCACCAACTCCCATACCCCACTTCATGGATCACCAAATAGAACCGTCCCAACAAGGCAAGAGCTTAAAACTGACGAATAGAGCAATAGCAAATGTCACCGCCAACTATCATCAAGCTAAAGGGGAGCTACCATCAAAATTGGCCCTGGGAAAACTGGACTACAGACCATTATTAAATCCATACCTGCGAGTAAGTAAGAACAGCATGCAAGTTACAACCTATCTACATTTCAGGAATGAGCAGCTGAAGGGCGTGGCGGGGGGGGAAGAATGGTCATGAGACATGCAATTCGAATAGCCAAGAAAGGACTGACCCAAAAAAAAAATATAACCGCAAATAAGGCAAAAAAAATCTATAAATCTTGCCTGAAACATAAGACATATGCTGTACCAAGAGGACTCGGAAGCAATGTTAAGATGTCTCAGTGGGAAAAGAACAAAATGGGCTATGATCGATTCGACAAACCAACTCGCGCAAGATACGTTGTTGAACAATGTAGGAGAACATAAATGGATCGAACCCTTTTCAAAACTTTTCTATAAACCAGAAACAGATACCCAGTACAAAGAGCCACAGATGACTACAACATGGGAACTGGATTACGATGGTCTCCATCGAAGACAAAATTAAAAAACTAAAATCTTCACATGGATGGATGGATGGGATCACTAACCAAGATATGAAAAGGAACTCAAGAGACCTGAGTCTCATTAATCATGGACATCTTCGATACATGTATCAGATCGAAAAGCCTACCACCTTCCTGGACATCAGCCAATGTAGTCCTCATCTACAAGAAACGAAAAAACGGATCCTGAAGAATACTGCCCCATAGCACTCCTAGATGTGCTGGGCAAATTATTCGGATCCTTCCTGTTGGATAGCTTCCGACTTTGGGCAACATCCTTGGAATGTCAAGACCCTTTCCAGTCAGGTTTCATCAAAAACTCTGGGACACAATGTTTGCTCTAAGTGCCATGAAGGCTAAAATCCTGGACGGGCGACCGAGAATATTCCTGGGATTTGTGGACTTAAGCCAAGCGTTTTACAGAGTAAACAGAGACACTCTGGTACAAACTGACAACATGGAACTGTCCAAACACAATTCTAGCCCCAATCAAAAGTCTTTACTCGGAGACCACTACGCGAGTGCGGCTCAGTGGCACGGGCCAGCTATCAAAAGAAATCAAAACTGCAAGAGTAGTCAAGCAGGGTTGCCCATTGGCACCTGCACTGTACAACGCCTACACGGGCGACCTTGGGCACCATGAGACCAATTTAAGGATTTTCCCTCCGCAACTAGGAAATGACAAGATGAGTTGCCTATTGTATGCAGACGATATAATATTACTCGACCACACGGTAATAGTTCTCCAACGTCGAATAGATGGGCTACAGGAATACGTAAAGGAAAACGACCTGGAAATTAATATCCAAAAAACGAAATCTTAATCTTGGAAAAACATCACAAACCAAAGAAAAGCGCAAGATGGTCAATTGCGGGACAAAAGGTGGGAAAAGTCACTTATTTTACATACTTGGGAGTAACCATCAACTGCAGCAGACAAGAAACCCAAATGCAGGAAACACTTTGGGCGAAAACAAAACTGGTGACGGCACAAACAAAGAAAGTGGACAGAAAATATGGCAGTTTCTCGATACAAGCGACAATCCACTTTTACAAGTCGAAAGCAATTCCGGCCATTATATGCGGCACAGAAGCGATGCCCGAGATGCCAGATGGCATCTGGTCAATATTGGAAGGTTTCCTTTGGAAAAGAACATTAAACCTACCATAATCAGCACCAATCGCATCAATAAGAAGAGACTCTACCCTGGTCTCCCTGAAAGCGGCAGTCACACTAAATGGCTTGATGCTGTACCGCAAAATCAAAATCTCTAACTTCAAAACTTTCGAACTAATCAGAGAGGAAATGGAAAATAAACGAAACAAGATGCTGACAGCATGGGCAAAGAAAAATAACGACCTCCTTACAGAAATAGGAAGCTCAGAAAGTGAACTAGAAGAAAATCCAAACAAAACATCGAGACTAAAAATCTGGGACTGGATCCAAACCTTAGAGGACGCAGCGAAAAACAAACTTCCCCCAACATCTTCCACTGAACTCGCAAAAAGTCAACGAGACAACTGACTACTTGAGAAAACTTCTGAATAAAGGAACACTAACAACTTTCCTGAGAATCCGTTTAAATCTCTTGAAAACCAACGAGATACTGGCAATCCAAGGAAGATCAACTAACAAATGTCGATTCTGTAAAATCAAGGAAAACGTGGAAACCCTAAGACACCTACTTTTAACATGCAAAGGAACAACACAAAACGGAGAAACCCACATGGGCCACTTGTTCAAAAAGGCATTGATTTTTAGAAGAGCAACACTGGTGGGACCACTTGATGTGTGGCTAAACAAGAAAAGGGGTAATTTCAGTGGTAAACTTTTTCAATAGTCTACATCTTGATAACATTGATCGCGAACTCACAGGAATAAGAACAAACATGAAAAACAAGGACCACAATCAATGAGGTTTTAAAGATAAGAAGCTAGGTCAGATACCTAAAGATGACACACATCTTGTAATAACTGCAACGAACAGTTAAACCAAGAATAAAAAAAAAATTAGCTACCCTCAATTCTCACTCTATCAAACACTCCTCTAACATCTGTCACCTCCTTGAAGACCTTGACGTCCTTGCTCTCGCCGAAACGTGGTTCAAGGCCAGCCCAGTCACTGTTTTTGACAATCTTCTCCCTGAGGACTACAAGATCCTTTCCAATCCCAGGCACTCCTAGCCTGGTGGTGGAGTGGCTCAGATCTTCCCCGAGTGGGATCGTGCCTCATCCCCACTCAAACCTACTCTTCTTTTGAAAGCCTATTCTGCAGGCTTTCTGTCTCGCCTACCTTCTACTTTCACTATCTACAGGCCCCCCCCAGGTCAACCTCCCTCTTCCTCTCAGAATGGGCCGACCGTTCATCCTCTCTTCTTGTCTCCTCCCCCACTCACCTTCCTTGTGGACTTTAACATCTATCTCAACTCTCCAGATGTGGCTACTGTTCTCTTTTGCGACCTCTGCAACACACTTTCCCTCACTAGGTTTCACTATGGTCCAACCACTCTGCCGGCCACACCTTGGATGCTCTAATCTCAACAGACATCCCCCACTCTCCAACCCTCTTACTACCCCTCTCTCCTGGTCTGACCACTCTCTCCTCTCCTCCCACCTTGTCCTCCCCTGTCCCCTGATGATGCATCTTCCCACACTGCCAGTCTGTCTCCTTCTCCGTCATTCAACCGATGAAACGTGTCAGTCGCTGCATTTGCCTCTTCCTTCACTCCCTCCCCCCCCCCCCGCCACCCCCTCCCCTTCTGACTCTGTTGTAGCTAACCTCCATATTTCTATCTCAACACCGTGGACATCCTTGCACCCGTCATGAGGATCTGCATGAAGCCTGCCTCCAGATGCAACTCTTGGTATCACTCCGACTTGGCAGCTTTGAAACGCAAGTGCTAAACTGAACAGAAATGGCAGGCATCTAGCTCATCCTCTGACAAACTGGTCTGCCACCTACTCCAAAGGCAAGATCGTCTCGCCATCTTCTCCAAGAAGAGGGCTCATGTCCAAGCCTGCATCTCTGGAGCCACCAGTAACACGGCTGACCTCTGCAAGGAACTTGTCAATCCCACTGCAGTTTCCACTCATTCGACACTGGTTCCTTCCCACAACACCTCAAACACTCTTGTGCACCCTCTCCTTGTATACATTTTTTTTTTTTTTTTTGAAAAGCAGTTTGATGACACTTCATGCCCGCATACATATCGCCCTATCTCCATCACCACTTTTTTGAGCAAACTCCTGGTGAAGCTGGTTATTCCCCCAACTGACCCTCTGCACCTAAGTGGCGGGCTGCCTCCATGGCCACCAGTCCGGTTTCAGGGCGTCCAGGCACGGAAACTGCTCTCCTGAATACCTACTCTCTAATCTGGACTGAAACACTCCCTCTGTTCTGATCCTCCTCAGTCTTTCTTCTGCCTTTGACACAGTTAACCACTCCATCCTCATAAACCGTCTCCATGATACCCTAGGAATCACAGACCGGGCTCTGGCATGGCTTACCTCCTTCCTTTTAAACAGACCATTGCACGTGCAAATGGGTCATTTTCTCTCCTTCACCTCACTCTCTACCTGTGGCATCCCGCAGGGCTATATTGCCAACATCTACCTGGCCCCCTCTGATCTCCACCTTCTCCCCCGCCCATTTCCAGTGTTAATCAGACAACGCACATCTCTTTCAAGCTGCCATCATCTACCTCCTCCGTCTCATACCAGACTGCCTCACTGCTATTCAGGCATGGTGCTCTGCCAATGATCTGTGCCTTAATGCCAGGAAGACTGAGATTCTTCTCATTGGGACACCTGCTCCTGGTTCCCCCCTCCTTCTCTGGCCAAACTCCTTGGGTCCCCTCATCTCGCCCACTTGTGAGGCGAAAAACATTAGGATCATCTTTGACTCATCTCCACACATCAGACCTTGCCAAGGAGTCCAACTTTCAGCTTCACCTCCTCAGGGGCATTCTACCTTTCCTCACCTTGCCCCAGAAGCTCAATGTCTCCAGAGCCCTGGTTCTCTTGAGGCTGGACTACTGCAACAGCCTCTTCCTCAATCTGCCTCTTTTCTCCCTATGCCCCCTTCAACTAATCCAGAATAGGACTATGAGACTTGAACTTGGCCTCAAGCCCAGGGACTGCATCTCTCCAGCCCTAAAATCTCTCCACTGGCTCCCTGTGACAACTGAGGATCAAATTCAAGAACTTCTGCATCATCCACCAGGCTGTCTGGGGTCTGGGACCTCTCTACATCCAGCTCGCCCTCCCGGCCAGAGTCCTTCGGTCCTCTGGCTCCAACTCTCTGCAGGTCAGAGGTTTCTCCAAGCAGAGAGTGGGCGGTAGATCCCTTTCCTCTGCTGTTTCCTCTCTCTGGAATGGCCTCCTTACCCCCCTACCCCCCCCACTCCCCCTCAGACTTGAGCTGGATCTCCTTAAATTCTGTAAACTTCTCAAGACTTTTTTTACTTTTCTCCTCTTCCTTCTCCCCCACCCCTCGACCCCCTCCCTCTGCCGCTGCGACTAGGGCCTGGTCCTAAAGAGGCCAGACCACCTCCTAGCAGTCCCCCACCATACCTTGCCAGCACTTGCCTTCGGGCTCCCTTTCCTGGACTAGCCCAACTTGGTCCTCCCTGTCCTCTGCACTCCTCCTCCTCTTCTCTTCCCCTGGCACTTGCCGTCTTGGCCCCCCTTCGCCTTCCCGCCCCCACCCTTGTGTGCACCCCACTCCTGCACTTCTCCCTCTACCCCTGCACTTACCACCTTGTCATGCACTTGCATGGTAGGATTGTCTCAAGGCCAATATAACTGTTTTTGTTCTACTTTTGTGATTCCCATGTCCACCTGCCCCCTCACACCTTGTCTTGTGGCGCCTGGAAACACTTCTGTATAGGCGCCATACAGAGTATTCTCAAATCCGTATGATGCCACTCTGTTTTATAAGCCAGGTGTAGACAATCCAACTGATTTACTTCTCGAGCATCCTTCCCATCACTGCACCAAAAACACCAGAGGGCAAGGGACAGAAATTCACATGCGTATGATCACGCAGGCAGCAACACCAAAATCCATTTCACTTGGTAACAATAAAGCAAGCCCCCATCCAAGAAGCTCATCATGACCACTGTAAGAACAGGTGACTGGAACCGACTCTTCACGTCTGTGCAATGTCGCACACCTGCGGCAAAGTCGAGCAGTATGGTGAGTTAAACATGAACTGTCTGCTTCTCCAGAAGGCCTCCTCTTACGACGCACATTCATTATACCTCAAAGAAACTTTAGATCTGGCCCATCACGAACTAAGGCTTGGCGACGCCAGAGAGAAACCTTGAAAAGGTCAATGAATACATTAAACAGTGCATTTGGTGTCCAGCAACTCCAATACCTGGTTAGCAGCTCAAAGCCTTGGAGATATCTAAGCATTGACTTTGGCTCCACCAGCATAGATCACCACTTCCTTGTGGCAATCAACCAGTGGTCAAGGTACCCAGAGGTCTAATTTGTGGACAACACCACGGCTGGTGAAGTCAAATCAGTGTTAGAGAAAATGGTGACCCATGTGCCCCCCGATTGTAGTCCAATCGGGCAATGGCCCTTAATTTTAAGGAAACTGTTTTCAACAATCGAAGACCTTGCTATCTCTCATCACAGACTCACTCAGTTGTTTCTCACACCAGTGGGATGCTGAAAGATGTATGTGCACCCTCAACAATTCAATTTTCCGATAGTGCATAGTGAAGAGCATGACCTCCGCAGAGCACTGTGCCGGTTTCTAGCTGAGTACCACTAGGCGCCCCCTTTCCTCAACGAGGGTCACCACTTGTTGAGGCTCTCATGGGAAGGTGCATATGAAAAGCCATATCCCATCACGTCTCGAGACAGAATCTGTTGATTGATTCAACGGTAATGGAGCAGGGACACATGGATGTGTGCGAGTTCTTCTATTTCACCTAATGGAGATTCCACCAAATCCATTTAACTGAAAAACAAATCTACTTTTGAGTTTTTTTACTATTTTATTTTATAATGTGGGGGAGACCCCCCTGCAGCCACCTCACCCCACCCATTATGCATTACTCATATACCATTTCCCCTCCCATTTTCGGTGAAATGGTATTGGGTGAAATGTACAGTAACTGGGACACATCAGCAAAGAAAAGGGAAGCCATTGTAGGAGATTGCAACAAGAATAGATCACTGTTGGTGATGATGTACTTATCCATATCAAGAGATGCGCCAACAAAATGGCTCTGAACTACGAGCCCACACATAAGGAAAGTTGTTGATGTAAAAGGGTCCACGATAACTGATGCCAGTGGGCGGCAACGCATAACCCAAAATGATTCTGATGTGCAAGGACACCCCTACTTCGGGTACTGACGCAAGTATGCCCCAAACCTTGACGCTGCCGGTGGAAGGCTGACCTGGCATCCCGCTTGGCCCACAAGAGACCCTCATTCACAACGACAGTGAAGATGGCGGCAACATGGAAAACGCCAACACTTGTCCAGCTGAATCTTTGCTCCCTGCCCCCCATCCACTGCAATGGAGGAAGAACCGCAATATCCTCGAAAAATGACACATGCCAGCACGAGACATTTAATTAAGTAAATTGTATACAAATACCCCAAAACTCAGGACATCATGTCCTCCTATCCCCTCCGTCCCCCACTCCCTGCTCTTCCCCTGCTCTTCCTCTGGCCATTCTGCAGCCACCTCTCCTCCCTCCTTCTCTGCCTTTCCCCTGTTCTCCACAGACGAGGTTTCTAGACAAGTCCGATCTATGAACAGGTTCACCCCTGTTCCTCTAAAACTATCAAGGACCACATCGACTCCCTGGCTCCTGCCCTGACTGATTTCTGTAATCACTCCTTTGCCACTGGAGTCTTCCCATCCCCCCCCAAAAGCATTCCCTTGTGCACCCTCTTAAGAAACCCACTGCCGACCCCCTCTTACCCGGCCAACTATCATCCAATCTCCATCACTCCCTTCCTGGGCAAGCTCCTGGAGAAACTGTCCATCTCCCAGCTTAATCTCCACACTGAATCTGTTGGTTGTCTCCTTAACCATCAGTATGGCTTCAGAGCTGCCAGAAGCACAGAAACTGCTCTCCTGAACATCCTTGAAGACCTGCTCTCCAATCTTGACTCTAACACCCCTTGCATCCTCATCCTGCTTGATCTCTCTTCTGCCTTTGACACTGTCAACCATGCCATCCTGCTCAACCGTCTCCGTGATAACCTGGGTATCACCGGTCAGGCTCTGGCGTGGCTGACTTCTTTCCTCTGCGACCGACCCTCTCAGGTCCAACTTGGGTCCTTCCTCTCTGGTATCTTTTTCTCTACCTGTGGTGTCCCCCAGGGGTCTAACCTCTCTCCCTGGCTGTTCAACCAATACCTGGCACTCCTGCCCACCGCATCGCCGCTCTCTGCCCAACTTTCAGTGTTACGCGGATGACACCCAGCTCATTTTCAGACTACCCTCAGCCCCCTCCTATACTTCCCTCATCTCTGACTGTCTACTATCCAGGAGTGGTGTGCCGCCAGTGACCTTTGCCTTAATGCCAATAAGACTGAGATTCTCCTCATTGGCACACCTGCTCCCTCCTTTCCTGTAGCTCTCTGGCCGGCCTCTCTTTGCCCTCTTCCTGCTCCCACCTCTGTGGCTAAAAACCTCAGGGTCATCTTCGACTCTACCCTCTCCTTCTCTCCTCACATCTCTGACGTTTCTAAGAAGTCACACTACCAACCTCACCTCCTCGGAGGTATTCTTCCTTTCCTTCCTTTACTCTCCTTCCCCCAGAAGATCACTGTCTCTGTTAGGGAGAATTCTCTGTTTAGGCTGAATTTCCCTACCTAGTGAGTCCCCCAGCAGCTTTGCTGGATTTCTGGGGTTTAATTTTTTTCTCCTGCCAAGAGTGAGACTCTTTTACCCTCACTCTTGGACATGTTGAAGTGTGTTTTCTTGGTTAAACCTTGTGTTGGATGGGCTATGGGGTCTTTTACTCCATAGGGCCTCATGTATTTTTGTGATGTGGGTCACACAGCACCCTCTGTGCCGTGACCCAGGGGTGTCCTAGGGACTCCCCAACATAGACTCCATACCCTGGGACTGACTACTGTCTCCCAGGGCATGTAAAGTCACCAAAGACTTTGCTAGTCTTGAATCCTGAACAGAACCAGTACAAACCATCATATTGTGGACGTACTGGCTGGGGCAATTCGATTGCCCCAGGGTCTGTTAGTCGAGGGGGCACGTCTCCGTCCCCCCTGATCGAGTTTTGGCTGGTGGCAGTGGAAACTACTTTTTATATTCGACCGCGAATATTTCCCTATGGGATTTCCCATTGTTTTAGGCTAACACATTTAATTATTTATTTACGGTAGCCTTAAACATACCGCCGGTTTATATATTTATTTTTATAACTCCGGTTGGGACTTTTTGCCAAAACTTGATTCTAAAATGGCGTTGGTGTTCGTCTCTGTAACTCTGACCCAAAGTGGAGCCCTTTGTTCCACTTTTGGCGGGCTTCTCCACAGAAGCCCTCCAAAGTGGTGCCACTCTGTCTGGGGTACTTAGGAGGGGTGGAGGGGGATTTAGGCACCCTGGACTGAGTTACCTTGGTAACTCAAGTCGCACTCCGTCCTGATTGGCCCAAGTGGTGAGCCGCCCGGCTCACCACTTAGCATGTTTGAGTGACAGCTAGGCTGGGTGAATGGGGGTTTGCTGCATAAAAGCAGGGCTTTGGGGACTGGGACTTCAGAAGTCGCCACAGGACCTAGAATCCGACGAGGGAAGAGCTGAGCCGACCTGCTTCGACGACACCACCCGGTGGAGCCCTGCTGAACCGTCTCACCACTTTTTCCCGACGACCGAGGAGAACTCTTAACGGAGTGGCTCCTTCCCTTGACTGGTGGGGACAACCAGTTTTCGCCTTCTTTCCGTCCTTTTGAGGTATCTCGTGGCCGCCTTGCCTGTGCCAAGCACCCCGGCATCCGGAATACCACACTTTACCCCCATACCGCGAAAGTCGGTACCAACCCTTTAACCGGAGGACTCCGCGGCTGGTTTCTTCCCGGGCAGTGCTACAACCTTTCTCTTCTGCTCTTCAGCGAGATATTCTTCTCCCCTGACCGACGTCGAGCCTTGCTGTCGCTGCCTGGAACAACTGCCCCCGCTGGAGGATCCTTTCCGCTTAAGGTACTGTGTTCCGCCTGGCTTCCCTTGCTACCGACTGTACGGGGTAGATTTAGTCCCCGGCTTTCGAACCTGGGAGTGCCTGGGACACTTTGGCTAAACTTTCTGAGCCACTCTAAACTCTTTTTGACTCTTTGCAAGACTTTGAATCTCTAACTAACAGTGTGATCTTGGGCACATTTTCGCTCCGGCTACTCTAAGAGTGGGCCCTGCCTAGTGACTTTTGCTCACCTGTGACTTTATTCTTCTTTAAGTCTATTGCAAGTGTTCTGGACCTTAGAGTGGTGTGTCTAACCTATTTCTGCTTTTTCTCTCCCTTTCTTGGAAACTACTAGAGTGTCATCTAACGTTAAGCACTCACCTCTGTTTTAATTAAGTGGTGTTAACCTAGAGTTGTCTAGATAGGAGAAAGGATTGAATTTACTTTCAGTATAACTGTGTTGAAGTGCTTTTACTATATTTTTGCTAGAGTGTTTTTAACTTATGTGTATTTTAAATAAATAACTATATACTTTTGAAACCAAGCTCTGGTCAGTGTTTGCTTGTGCTATTGTGTCTTGGTACATATTGTGTATACTTTACATACTGCCTAACTCTTCTTGAGAGAAGTCTGACTGCTCAGCCACAGCTACCAGGTAAATCTGGGTGGTACAGACTGCTACCAAAGGGGTTTACTGCTCTACCTGTAGTCTTAAATCTTTTGCAGTGTTCCCCAAGGGAACTGCACAGGTTTCTGCCTAACACTGGTGTACAGCGGTGGGATTTGTATTGAGTATACATTTTATTGTGCTTTAGATACCTTAGTGCAACTAACCACAAAGCTTAGCACTGAAAAAGTAAAACCTCTAACATGTCAGTTATAGAAAGCTATAGTCAAGAGTCCCTTGCAGCCAAAACTGCTGATTGTTTAAGAGTGCTCTGTAAACATAAGGATCTCCTGACTAAGGGCAAGAAAATGGAGCTGATTGAAAGATTGTTAGCTAACCAAAGTCTGGGTGATGGTTCAGAGGAACCTACCACTCCAGCAACTGTAGATGACAGTGTTGAAGTTAACATGGAGCAAAATGTTGATGTTTCTGAGGAAGAGTCAGAAGAGGAGGGTGAGGCTGTTGTAACTGTCCCCCCTAGGCCTCTGCCTGCTCTACCTGCTGTGCCTACTGGACCTTTACCAGGTCCCACATTTAGTCCTCAGTACTTTGAACTGGAGAAAATGAAGCTAGAATTGGAGTATAAGAAACTTAATGCTCAAACTGACAAAGAACTAAGGCTAAGGGAAATGGAGCTCAAGTATGACTTAGAAATGAAGAAATTATCTGTTGAGAATGTTTCTCTCTCTGGCTCCTCTAGAAGTTCCAGTCCTAAAAGACCCCGGATGCCTAAAGAATTGGTTGGTATGTATGAGCCTAAGTTGGATGTGTTGGATTGGTTGTCTCTGTTTGAATATAATCATGGGCTCCAGAACATCACAGGAAATGACTTACTCACCTGGTTGTTCTCTAGGCTTCCCCCTGTTGCAACTGATGTGGTAATGGAGATGGGGGAGGAGGATAGGAAGGACTATGAATGTGTGAAACTAGCTTTGATAGCTAGGTTTGGGAAGACCCCTTCCCAGTATCTTAAGAGGTTTAGGAGCCTCAAAAAGCATGATGGTACCCCTTGGGCTACCTGGGTGAATGAATGTTTGAAAAACTTAGAGGGATGGATTAAGGGTTACAAGGTGAACACTTATGAAGGTATGAAGAATTTGTTTATGTTGGAGACTATTTATGATGCCTGCTCTCCTGAGCTCAGACAACACTTGGCTGATTCCAGGGAATTGGATTCCCGGAAGCTAGCTAAGGCTGCTGACTTGTGGGTTGCCAACAGGGCCACTCACAAGGATTCTGGGGTAACTCAGAAGAAGGATGGGGAGAAACAGCCTAGAAAAGACTCCAAAGAGAATTCTAATAATTCCTATCCCAAAGAGGGCCCCAAACCACAAAATAACCAGGGTAAGCCACATGGGAAACCTGGTCAGGCTACTGTACCTTCTGGCCACAAGCCAGAAGGAGGTCAGAACAAGCCACCCTTCCAGAGAGCATTTGGACAATGCTATGTCTGTCAGGGTACTGACCATATCAAAGGAGATCCCAAGTGCAAGGGTAAACCTGCAGGGATCAGCACAGTCTCCTTAGCCTTCACTCCTGAGGATGAAGTACAGATGGCTAGTGCCCACTTTGAACTCTTTGCTGAAGAACCCTTGGGTCTTCAAGCAACTGTAAACTTAGAGCCTATGGGTCTGGTTAGTCCCCAGAATAGGGTTGTGTATAACTCCCTACCTGTTAACTCTAAGGTGTATTATGTGGACAGTGTTCTTGTCAATGGCCAGGATACTCCTGCCAGGAGAGACACTGGGGCCAGCAGAACAGTAGTGGATGAAAGCTTCTTTCAACCTGAGGATGTGGCCAAAGCACCCAAAGGTCCCACTAAGATGTCTGGAGGCCCTGTCCAAATGGTTCCTATTCTACCAGCCCTCATTCAGTGTAACAACATGACAGTGAGGATCCCTGTCAGTGTTCAGACTGAGGTACCTGGGAAGGTCCTGTTGGGGAATGACCTAAGAACTCTAGGAGTAGTGTCACATACCCCCAGGCCTCCCAGTATGGAGAAGCAGAACTTAACCAAATTGGCTAGACAGGCTACCTTGAAGGACCCTTCTAAGCCTGTGGGACCCTCTACTGAGAACCCCACTACAAGCCCTGGTGTTAGTAAGTTGACCTCTAACCCAGGCACATTTCCGGATAGTATGCTAGGAACATGGGCGCCCCAACCAAGCTCCATCATTGTTCCCCTAGTCTCAGAGTCTCTGACTCCCCCTGCTTCTGAGGAAGAGGTGGATAGACCAACTAGGCCCCTATCTGGACCTGAGAGAACTGGTAATTCTCAGTGCTGGTGGAAAACCAGAAAAGAAAAGTCTAAGGCCAAAAACCTTCAGACTGTTGGACCTTCTACTGAAGACCCCAACTCAAATCCTAATATTAGGGGGGAAACTCCTAAAATAGGTAAGGGTAGATCTAAGAGGAAGGGGAAGCAGGTACATTGCCTAACCCCAACCCCTCCAACCAAGAGGCCTAAGACCCAACCTGCTCCCACAAGCGAGGTGTTGAGGAACCTTGGAGGCCCCTCTAGATCTAAGGGAATCCTTTATAAGGACCCCTTCAAAAAGCCTAACATAGGTTCAGAAGTTGTACCAACTTCTGAGGGACTGGTCAACCAGATCCCCTATAACAAAAAGACTGATGTTCCTCAAAGGGTTTGTAGGTCCTTTAGCTTGCAAAAGAAAACCTTTGAGTTCTCCCTTAAGCATAGGTCAAGGTGTCACCATCAAAATGCTGATGGACTCTCTAGGATGTATATCATCGACTAGAGGTATGAGGTTCATCCAGGAGTGGATTAAATCCTCCTGTCCCTTAGTCTGGGGGGGGCGAGTGTTAGGGAGAATTCTCTGTTTAGGCTGAATTTCCCTACCTAGTGAGTCCCCCAGCAGCTTTGCTGGATTTCTGGGGTTTAATTTTTTTCTCCTGCCAAGAGTGAGACTCTTTTACCCTCACTCTTGGACATGTTGAAGTGTGTTTTCTTGGTTAAACCTTGTGTTGGATGGGCTATGGGGTCTTTTACTCCATAGGGCCTCATGTATTTTTGTGATGTGGGTCACACAGCACCCTCTGTGCCGTGACCCAGGGGTGTCCTAGGGACTCCCCAACATAGACTCCATACCCTGGGACTGACTACTGTCTCCCAGGGCATGTAAAGTCACCAAAGACTTTGCTAGTCTTGAATCCTGAACAGAACCAGTACAAACCATCATATTGTGGACGTACTGGCTGGGGCAATTCGATTGCCCCAGGGTCTGTTAGTCGAGGGGGCACGTCTCCGTCCCCCCTGATCGAGTTTTGGCTGGTGGCAGTGGAAACTACTTTTTATATTCGACCGCGAATATTTCCCTATGGGATTTCCCATTGTTTTAGGCTAACACATTTAATTATTTATTTACGGTAGCCTTAAACATACCGCCGGTTTATATATTTATTTTTATAACTCCGGTTGGGACTTTTTGCCAAAACTTGATTCTAAAATGGCGTTGGTGTTCGCCTCTGTAACTCTGACCCAAAGTGGAGCCCTTTGTTCCACTTTTGGCGGGCTTCTCCACAGAAGCCCTCCAAAGTGGTGCCACTCTGTCTGGGGTACTTAGGAGGGGTGGAGGGGGATTTAGGCACCCTGGACTGAGTTACCTTGGTAACTCAAGTCGCACTCCGTCCTGATTGGCCCAAGTGGTGAGCCGCCCGGCTCACCACTTAGCATGTTTGAGTGACAGCTAGGCTGGGTGAATGGGGGTTTGCTGCATAAAAGCAGGGCTTTGGGGACTGGGACTTCAGAAGTCGCCACAGGACCTAGAATCCGACGAGGGAAGAGCTGAGCCGACCTGCTTCGACGACACCACCCGGTGGAGCCCTGCTGAACCGTCTCACCACTTTTTCCCGACGACCGAGGAGAACTCTTAACGGAGTGGCTCCTTCCCTTGACTGGTGGGGACAACCAGTTTTCGCCTTCTTTCCGTCCTTTTGAGGTATCTCGTGGCCGCCTTGCCTGTGCCAAGCACCCCGGCATCCGGAATACCACACTTTACCCCCATACCGCGAAAGTCGGTACCAACCCTTTAACCGGAGGACTCCGCGGCTGGTTTCTTCCCGGGCAGTGCTACGACCTTTCTCTTCTGCTCTTCAGCGAGATATTCTTCTCCCCTGACCGACGTCGAGCCTTGCTGTCGCTGCCTGGAACAACTGCCCCCGCTGGAGGATCCTTTCCGCTTAAGGTACTGTGTTCCGCCTGGCTTCCCTTGCTACCGACTGTACGGGGTAGATTTAGTCCCCGGCTTTCGAACCTGGGAGTGCCTGGGACACTTTGGCTAAACTTTCTGAGCCACTCTAAACTCTTTTTGACTCTTTGCAAGACTTTGAATCTCTAACTAACAGTGTGATCTTGGGCACATTTTCGCTCCGGCTACTCTAAGAGTGGGCCCTGCCTAGTGACTTTTGCTCACCTGTGACTTTATTCTTCTTTAAGTCTATTGCAAGTGTTCTGGACCTTAGAGTGGTGTGTCTAACCTATTTCTGCTTTTTCTCTCCCTTTCTTGGAAACTACTAGAGTGTCATCTAACGTTAAGCACTCACCTCTGTTTTAATTAAGTGGTGTTAACCTAGAGTTGTCTAGATAGGAGAAAGGATTGAATTTACTTTCAGTATAACTGTGTTGAAGTGCTTTTACTATATTTTTGCTAGAGTGTTTTTAACTTATGTGTATTTTAAATAAATAACTATATACTTTTGAAACCAAGCTCTGGTCAGTGTTTGCTTGTGCTATTGTGTCTTGGTACATATTGTGTATACTTTACATACTGCCTAACTCTTCTTGAGAGAAGTCTGACTGCTCAGCCACAGCTACCAGGTAAATCTGGGTGGTACAGACTGCTACCAAAGGGGTTTACTGCTCTACCTGTAGTCTTAAATCTTTTGCAGTGTTCCCCAAGGGAACTGCACAGGTTTCTGCCTAACAGTCTCCAGAGCTCTGGTTCTCTGTAGGCTGGACTACTGCAACAACCTCTTTCTAAATCTGCCTGCTTCTACTCTCTGCAACTTATCCAGGACAGGAGTGCAAGACTTGTCCTTGGCCTCAAGCCCAGGGATCTTATCTCTCCAGGACTGAAATCTCTACACTGGCTCCCTGTGGCTGTGAGGGTTAACTTCAAAACCCTCTGCATCGTCCACAAGGCCTTCTGGGGCCTGGGGCCTGGGGCCTCAATACCTTCAACTCTCTCTTCCTAAATACCTTCCTTCTCGAGCTCTTCGCTCATCTGCCTCAAACTCCCTCAGGGTCAGTCGCTTGTCCAAGCAACGAGTTGCCTCCCTGAAACTTGAGGAGAATCATCTTCGGTTCCAGAAGCACCTCAAAACCTTTCTCTTTGCTTCTGCTTGTTCTCCTCCTCCTCCCTTGCTGACTTCCTGGTTGACACTGACTTTGCACTGGTTGCCTGGCCGCCCTCTGATCTTGGGCCCAGGTCCCCTCCCCCGCCAGTCGCACTCCTGCACTGCCCTCCTGGCAACCCCGCACTTGGGGACTGTTTCTGTATCCCTACAGTCCACTACCAGCACTTGACACCTGCTGGCCGTACTTTACCTATTGTTGTTATTTTCTTATCCCATGTACTGCACTGTCCTCTCCCCCTTCCCACCCTGCACTCCTCTCCCCCTCCCCAAGACCAGGGCCATTTAGACAAAAATGGCACCCTTGGGTGCTTTACATTTGGCTGCGAACGCAGCCCGCGGTAATAACACACAACAGTAGTAAACCACTGCCACCAGCCATTCAGTGAGGAAAGGGTAACATAAACATGTTACATGAGAAGCTAGACAAAGGGGATACTAAGTAATCCCTCCAGCACCCTATTGTAAGATAGTGTGTGCTGGGTCTAGAAAGTTACAAATGTAAGTAAAGTCAATTTCACTTCAGTGCTCTTGGAAACAGTAGTTTATCCAAGAGAAGGTAATTAAACATTTGGGAAATCTGAAAGACTTCCTGTGCCACTGCACTGAAGGTGCTGTGTGACACGATGTGAAAGATGATGCCTATGGAGTTTGTCAGACTCCACAACCAAACAAAACCGTGTTCAAAATCACATTAAAATACACGAGAGAGTGGGGGAAAAGGGTCTTGCTCTCTCCAGGTTAAAAATTCAATTCCTCAAAATCCAGTAAAGTTGCTGGGGGTCTCTAAGGTCGAGAGGAATTGGCACATTTCTGAGAATTCTCCCTAACACTATATAGTTGTGACAACATTTATCATGCAAAAGTAAATGAAATTTTTAATTTCCTCATGCTAGTGCGTAGTATAAATTATATTTTAACATAACATACTCCGCATACTCACTCGCATTCACAACTTACTAGACTAAAAAAACATCTCCTTTTTTGTGTTTTTGCTGGGCATTTATGGCTTTGGCTCATAGAGGCCTGGATGGTTTCCTACAAAAAATAAATGTGGATTAGGCCATTTATTTTATTGTGGATTGGACAGCAGTGAGAGTTAATGTTATATCAATGTATACCCATAAATATGCAATGTATGTTTGTAATGAATATCAGTTTAGCATATAGAAAATATGCGGGAGACTGTAAGATGCATGTTCAGAGTATATGTTTATTGACTAGATTTCTAGGTTTGGGCTGGGTTATCAAGAGGGTGGTTTACAATCGGCTGCTGTCAAGATGGAGAATATGCATTTGATGTAGTTTGATTAATTTGCTTTTGTGTAGGGAAATTATGATGGATTAAGCGGGGGATGGCTCTTGGAGCGGTCGTTATTAAGAGGCACTCGGTTTGAACTCTGCAGTGGATTTTTTTGTTTTGTTTGTGGTTTGTTTTTTGTTGGTATATTTGTTGGTATATTTTCGAAATGTTTATTTTTTTTTTGTTTCTTTGAAGCTATTTCTATATCTGGAATACGTCAAAATATAGGGTTGTTTTATGATGCAAAAAAGGGGAGTAAGAACCACGGTTGACTCTTCATCTGTTGTCTAAGATACCCTGAATGCTGTCTCTTGGAATGTAAATGGTATTAATAGCCTGATTAAGAAAAAAAGATACACGTGATATTAACTAAATGCTAAAGAATGCTGTAATAACAAAAACGAAAAATATATTATTTTTTTCTTTATTTTGAGCCCCCCACCAAACCAGTTTCCCTATGCTTTTAAACCCACCCCTCACAACCATATAGTTTAAAACACAAATGCAATATTTTTCCGTTATAACCTTTTCGTTATTACAGCATTCTTTGTAATTTAGATGGTTGTCTTTTCCGTATGTAGTGATTTTAACTGTCACATTTCCACCTTTTTTAAAAGTGGATGTTGCTCTCCTACAGGAGACACACCTTATTGAGGCTGAGGCAGAAAACACATGTAGATGCTGGGTGGGACAAGTATTCCATTCACTGTATTCTTCAAGTTCCTGGGGGTGATGATTTTACTTTGGAAGAATTTACCAGTCATTAGTTTGGCCACACATAGTGACAAAGTATGAATGGTGTTGGTGACCATGAGATTTCAGGACATGGTTGTGTTGATGTGCAGTATTTATTCCCTGGTAGCTAACAGTGGAGCCTTATTTTGGTGAGGTAGGACCGCATTTACAGAATACGGAATGAACAGAATATTTTGCTAGGTGTTTTCAATGTGGTGCTTCATCCATTTTTGGATAGAAGTGGCATGAGGTATAGAGATGGGAGAAAGAAAGAGAGATGTGTTAGGGAATACACTTTTCAGGAGCCCATGTCTAATCAAGGATAGATAACATCTTGACCACTGGTCTGTCTCACCGAATTTCAGTAGGTTTGTAATTGAGAATATTGTGATTTCTGATCATGCCTGATAGTAATGGTTTTATCCCTGAATTACAGACATTAAGGGAGGTATTGGGGAGTGAAGCCAACGAATTCATTGAATTGAACATGAATGGAGAGGTAGAAGTGGAAACAGTGTTGCAGACCTGAAGTGTGTGATGTGGGGTGTGTTGATGGGACTCATTGGGATCAAATGGAGGGAAAGAAGGCAGAGTTGGGCATCCCGAGTGCTTCTGTGTGATGGAATTGGTGAAGGAAGTGATGAGGTTTCCGGAGGAGGGGGGTGGAAAGGAGACTTTACATAATGATGTACAAGCTTAATAAATAACAAGCAAATTGGCTGAGAGATCCCTTTTTAGAACCTGGAGCTTATATTATGAAGGAGGGGAGAAATGTAGCAAGGCACATCGTCTGAGGGTAGCAACTGGGAGCAAGGCGATTTGTGTGATTGAGAAGGGTTGGGGTAGATACATATGACCCTGCAGAGGAGTACTGATTGGATGATTCTGGTTTTGTGAATGGATGACTTGAAACATTAGTCCTTGGAATGCTTGTCGAAAGAAGATGGGACCATATTGGAAAAGGAGTTGACTGTGGATTAGGTCTAGAGGTCTACGTATGCGCTAATCTTGAGGAAGAGTCCTGGAGCAGATGGGTTGCCTGACTAGTTCTATAGGGCAATGCCTGAGAGGATCTTTACCTTACTGAAATCCACTTATGCAAAGGTCGACTCCCTTCGACATGCCACAATTCTTCAGCCAGGGAAGCCTCTGCTGTATCCTGGAAGCTACAGGCCAATAAGTTTGATAAATGTGAATTGTAAAATCCTTTCCTTTCTAAAGCATTGGCCAGAAGATTGGAGGATGTCTTGCAAAAGTTGGGGCACCCTGATCAAGCGGAATTTGTGAAGGTAAGAATATCAGCGACAAATATGAGAAGATTACGGTCGACCTGGTCGGAGTCCAGCAAGCTGAAAGTAAGGGCAGCGGCAGTCTCGCTGGATGCAGACAAAGCCTTCGACAGTCTGTTGGGAATTTTTGTTTCAGATATTAGAGAGGATGAACTTTGTACTAGTTTACATGAGTTAGGTGAAATTAAGGCCCAATGGCGGAGGTGTTAACCAACGCTATTGTGTCCACAAAGTCGACTTAAATCAAGGGGCTCTCCCCAATGTTCTTTGTCCTATCTTTAGAGCCACTGGCAGCTGCCATTAGATCGAAAAGAAAGCATAACTGGAATCCGGTTGTATGGACTGGTGCAGAAGCTCTGGTTCTATGCAGATGATGACCTCTTGTAATTGCAGGACTTAAGTGTCCAGCATTGACGGACAAGGTTGAGAAGTTTGTCAAGGTTTCAAATTATAAAATAAACTGGCTGAGACTTTACCGTGCTCACATTCTTGCAACAGCACACTTCTAACTGGCCTTGGTTTCAAGTGGTGTGTCTTGAAAATTAAATATCTGTGGATCTGGTTGACTAGTGAAATGAGTCAAATGATGAAAGTTGATCTGAAATTGGCAGCGGAAAATTTGTCGATGGACATACAGCGCTGGGATGCTCTCAATCGATCATTGGGAGGTAAGGTGAACGCATTGAAAATGACTGCAGCGCCACAAATCAATTATTAGTATGATTCCACTTCTGACATGCAAGTCCATGATGAAAACCTACACTGCGTGATTAAGAATTTTCCATGGGAGTACAGACCACTCAGACTTAAACTTTGGAAACTACAGTGTGAAGGGGGCAAGGGGTTCGGGAGGGGGGGTTGAGTGTTCATAACTTTGGTAAATACCATTTGGCCTTTGTCGCGTCATTTCCTGCAATTTTTGAGGGAACCTCATCTTATTTGAGGGAACCTCTTCTTCCTCCATCATCCCTGACTGCCTATCTGCCATCCAGTCCTGGTGTACTTCAATGATCTCTGACTCGATGCCAGCAAGACTGAGATCCTTCGTATTGGCACTCCTGCTAACCTTCGGTCCCTCACTCTGGCCATCTTCTCTGGGCTCTCCTCCTTCTCCTTCATCTGAAGCCAGAAACCTCTGAGTGACTCCCCGCTCTCCTTCATCCCTCCCATTCGGGACCTTGCAAGAGTCCCAATTTCAACTCCACCTCCTCAAAGGAATTCTTCCTTTCCTCACTTCCCCCAGAAACTCAATGTCTCTAGAGCTCTGGTTCTTTCTGGGCTAGACTATTACAACAGCGCTTTCCTTAACCTACCCTCTTCTCTACGACCCCTCCAGCTAATCCAGAATAGGGCTGTGAAATGTATCCTTCACCTCAAGCCCAGCGACTGCATCTCTCCAGCCCTAAAAACTCTCCACTGGCTCCCGGTGGCTGCAAGGATCAAATTCAAATATCTCTGCATCATCCACAAGGCTGTCTGGGGCCGAGTCCACGCTATCTACAACTTGCTCTTATTAAATACACTCCCTCCAGGACTTTACGTTCCTGCAGCACCAACTTTGTGTATTGAGGGCTTAGCTAAACAGCGAGCTGGTGGCCCATCTCTTTCCTCAGCAGGCTTCCCTCCTGTGGAACAGCCTCCCTCTTCTTCTTCATCTTGAGCCAGATCTCCTCAAATTCCGGAAGCTTCTCAAGACTTTCCGTCACCTCCTGCTTTCCTTCCTCCTCTGCTAAATCCCACAGTTGCTGAGATTGGTGACCAGGGCCCAATGTGTCCTCCCGGGTCCTGGCCTTCCACAACCACAGCTTCCACCCCTTCCAGCAGTTTGCCTTGGCACACACTGGCCTGTTCCACCAAAGACCTGCACTTATTTATTGACAGATGACCACAACACCTATGCACTTAAAGCTCTTGATAACACCTAGCACTTACCCTCCACACACTCTCATCCCTCTCTCTCTCTGCACTTGCACGTTCTGAATGTTCACAAGGCCTAGTAGCTCTGCCTCTCTCATTGTTTTATTTGTTTTAATTCCCATGTTCCCTCCCTTTTTGCCCTGTGGGCGCTTTTGAAACGCAATATACAATATATATACAAATACACAATAAATAAAATAACGAATGGTCAATTGCAGAGGCGAGCATGGTGGGTCCATTGGAACCTTCAGCTTTTCTGACCACCACAAGGTTGGAGTGAGAAGTCGATTATGTCTGATTTCTTGCAGTCCTGCTGGAGAGACAAAGCAAGGTCCCCTGAACATGGATCTGAATGGGATAGGATCTGAATGGGATAGGTTGTGTCAATATGGTTGAATCCTTTGATAAAACTAAATATTTTGCAATTGGTACCTGGGACGAGTGAAGATTATGGACCCTTTAGACAATGGGTTGTGGTTTTCAGTTCATGACTAGGTATTGCCCTGAAGGCAGCATACATGGAGTATATAGGTCCATAAGATCGCCAGTGCCAGGTTGGTTTGGGGGGGGCGGATTAGACCATGGGTCGGGAATACTTTTTCCATTGCCTGGAGGGTTTGTTCGCATGACGTGGAATCTACTAGTTTCACCTCCGGGTATCTTGACCATTGGTTCATCAGCACCAAAAAGTACATCCCTCTCCCCGTCGACCCAAAATCCACATGTACTGTGTCCCATGGGCTGTTGCTTCGCTCCATGGACTCAATGCAGGGTTCTTTATTGGCAGGAGCGGCCCCCTGGCACCAGATGCACTGGCTCACATATTCATAGACCTTTTCCTCAAGCCCTGGGAGCCACACCTTGGAGCGCAGCCTCGCCCTAGTCTTTGCTGTCCCCTGGTGGCTGTAGTGGGCCAATTCTGTCACTCTTGCGACCAGCCTTCTTAGTACCACAATTTGCCGTCCTCGTAGTATCAGGCCTTCTGCCGACCTCGAGAGTTTGTGTCGGACTCGCCACAGTTGCTGAATTTCACGTTGAGTATCTTTGTCTTGGCAAGATATGCTAGCTAGAGTTGACCTACAGTCACCGCTAATGACGGCATTCTGAATTAGCCAAAAGCATTCATCCTCTCTTGAGGCCTCCACCACTTCCTCTGTCAGGGCTATGGATATGGCTGCGTCCACTACTAGGCGAACATGATGCTCGCAGTCCAAGATTGTCTTCGACCCCTGATCACTGCCACCCCAGGGATGACACGACAGGTAGTCTGCCGGGTTGTGTGTTCCCGGTCTGTAATGTAGTTTCACCCCATATTCCATGAGAGTTAGCATCCATCTCTCCTCTGTGGTGGTTTGGAGGATGAACCTGCCAGGATTGGTAGTAATGGCTTGTGGTTGGTGATTACGGACACAGGTTTTCCCAGAACATAGATGCGAAGTGTCGACAGCCCCATAATACAGCTATCGCCTCTCTCGATTTGGGAGTTCCTTTGTTCGGTTGCAGTCAGTGCTTTGCTAGCATAGGCAATGGGTCTAATTTCTCCGTGGACATCTGGCTGAAGGAGCACAGCCCCCAACCCCACAGGCCTGGCATCCACAATCAGTTTGGATTCCTTCCCTGGATCGAAGAATGCCATGGTTTCCTCCCCCGTGAGGGCTGCTGTTATTGTGTCAAAAGCCTTCTGGTCAGTGTCTGACCAAGTCCATGCAGTGTCCTTCGTCAGGGTCCGAAGAGGTTCAGAGAGCTTTGCCATGTGGGGAATAAACCTCCCGCAGTAGGTTGCCATGCCGAGGAAGCTCCTAACCTCTGAGGCGTTCTGCCGCTCAAATGTCCTTCACCTGCAGCGGGTATGGAGAGATTCCTTTGAGTGGAAGATGAAACCAAAAAATTCCATGCTGTCTCTGAGAAATTCACACTTCTCCCGATGTAATGTTAGGCCTAGGTTTCTGATCCTTTCAAGCGTCTTTTCAAGCATGGCCATGTGCTCAGTCTCTGCTGCATATACCAATATATAACCACTCAAGTTTATCACGCTTTCTAAGCCAGCGAGGGCACCACTAATGACATGGAAGACCTTCACTGCAGAGGAGAGACCCCGAGGCTCAGGCGCTTGTATTGGTTTAGCCCAACATGTTGTGAATGTCGTTATATAATTTGAGTCTGGGTGTAACTCTAGCTGGAGATATCCGGATCGCAGATCGAGTTTGGAAAACACCTCGGCTCCTTGTAAATCCCCGCCCCCCCCACGTCATCCAGTATTGGCGTGAGGTGTTTTTTTCTGTTTTATGGCGAGGTTAGGTAACCTCATGTCCACGCAGATGCGAACAGATCCTAGCTGTTTGGGGGTGACTACGATGGGGGACACCCACAGGGTTGGGCCATTTATTTTTTTTAAAATGATTTCTGAGTCCACTAGGTTTCTTTTTCCACTTGGGCTCTCAGGTGGAAAGGTATGCACCGATGTTTGAGTGCCGTTGGGCGCACAGTTTCATCAATATGCAATTTGATGGGCTCCCCTTTTGAGCTTCACAACGCCTCGGAAAATGTCAGCAAACGTTTCAATAATGTCTGTCTGCCTCATATACCGAGAGCGCAAAGTGTACAATGCCCAGCGCCTCCGATGCGGCACAGCTCAAGAGTGAGTGGGGGGCTGACGTCAGTCACAAAGAATCTCGCTCTAATAGTATTGTTGGCATGAGTTACTTTAGCTACAAATACTCCTATGGGGAAGTGGTCGGGTCCCCCGAATGAATATATCTTGGCACTCGTGTCTCTTAGCGCTGGTGGTCCTGGGAGTGCCTCGTAATGGCGCGTCATAAGTCCGCATACCAATGCGCCTGTGTCAATTAGCTCCGGAGTCAAAGTCCCACAGATTACCACTGTAATGGGACTTGGGTTGCCCTTCTTTTTCTTTTTTACAGAGTCAATGTTCGATATGAAGAAGACCTCCTCACTCTTATCCTCTTTTTCTTCCTCTGCAATCTCCAGGTCTTGTAGCTCTTGTTCCACCATGGCCACATTCCTCTGTCTGCGTGGTCCTGCACTGGCCACTCTACTCGGTCCCCTGGGAATTGCGGTCAGGCAGCAGCCCGGCACATTCTCGCAAAATGTCCCCCAACACCAAAGCGCCCGCACACTCTCCCTTTCGCTGGACAGTCACTAGCATTTGGGAGGTTGTAGCCACATTTTGGACAAGGCTGTGATGTGTCTGTCTAACTTCTTATGGGGCCAACGGGGTCGTGACAGGCCAGCGTTCACCGCCCTCCCAATAGCACATTCTTTCACTAACTTGACTGTGGCGTCCATCTTGGTGGCACGGCTGTCCGCAAGTTCGTAGGACCTCCCCCATTTCAAGGATGCGTGCTAGTGTGAGCCCCAGTTCACGGAGTACCTATTGACGTAGTTTCCCCGAACTACAGCCTTGTAGAAGCTGGTTGCGGGCCATACCTTCCTCATTTTCCCAGTGGCATGTGCTAGCCAGTTGAGATAGCCTCCTGCAAAACTGGTCCAGTGTCTCCTATTCACGTTGCTTTTCGCTACACATCACAAGGCCATTCAAAGTCTTGGTTCGCTAGCGGGATGACGTGCTCCTTGAGCAATTCCTTCATGGCTTGATATGAGCCGTCAGTGGGAGTTAGAGATTTGAAGATGCCATGTACCTCAGATCCAGCAGCATAGAGGAGCATCGCCAACCTCGCATCGTCATTCTTCTCACCCGCTGCCTTGAAATACTTCTCGAGTTTCTCGACCCACAGTAGCTATTTTGGACCCAACATTGAAGGGATGCCTGATGTGTCAAATTCTGGCATGGGGGCCAGTGTGCCATGTTGTCTGGGCACCCTTCTGATCTGTGGGGGTGCACTAGCCCCTTGAGTGTTATCTCCAGAGTCGTTCGTGGCCACGGACCGCACAGGCACCTAAGGCTGCAAATCTGCTGATCCGACGGTTCACTGGAGTGTGTAAGACGCACAAACACCCACACCTGGGCTGCGGTGTGTTTCCTGGTGGTGCTGCTTCAAGTAGGCACAGAATGTCTTCCGAAAAGCCCTCCTCTTCCTTGACACCAAATGAGAAGAAACAAAAATTCCTCTGTACCAAGGGTTTAGGCAGATAGTTTCTTCCTACATGCACTGTTTGCATGTAACAAAAAATGATTTTAATTATTTGTTGTTGAAATTTATGGGCCTCCAGACCCCTCCTGGTGGCCCCTGTGGCCTTAAACACAAATCGGCCCTAATGGGCTCCAAATATTGGATGGATGGCACATGAGCACCCCACGTGTGGGGCCACGACCATCAGCTCAAAATGGCGGTTAGAACGTTCATGCATGGGTAGCGCTCCTGGCAGGCATCCGAACAATGATGTGGACACTGAATGAGGCGTCGGATCTTGAGCCCCCTACCCAGTAGCAGCCTCATCGCCAGTGTGATGCTCTGTAATATGCCCCCGGACTCCTGTTACCAATCCTTGGTCTCCCGTACCTTAATGAATATGCAGGACACAGGTCTTGCTGGTTTGGGGTCCCGGCCCGATCTGATGAGCTCCAGCACGCCCCCTTCATTATGGGCGCAAGCGCGATGGCGAACATCGCTGTCGGCACTCACAAGACTTCGTCACACCCTTGCCCCCACATTTATTTTTCGGTATAGTTTTCGTTGTTTTTTTCGGTATAATCACTGCATACCAATTTACTTGATAAGTGCATTATAAATGTACAATAAATAAATAGGCTACACATGGCCCAGCACGCACCCTCTGGTGACGTGCTGTGGTCACATGCTGTGGTCACAACATGTGTGCGTCGGAGCCTTTCAATCTTATCAGGTGAAATGGGGCCGAGGCTCCGGAGGGGCCCCCAGCTGCAGCTCCTATGTTGGCTAAATGCACACCAACCGCTTCTTTAAATCGGAGTATTAAATGTGTTGAATGCGTGCTAGAGGCTGATTTAACAGCCAGCAACGTTCTAATCACCTTCGTTCTCCCATTTCGCATACATAATTGCTCTTTCACATTAAAATGCTACATGATTTTACGGAGCACTATTAGTGTTTCAGCTCCCTCGGGCTGCCTGGCCTGGCATCTGCTGCTATGATTCCCCAGTTTCTTGTGTTTCCCTTGTAATCACACCACGGACAGGGGGGCCCAAACATCACCCTTCCTGCCCCTCCACTGAGCAGCCAGCCCTTTTAAGAACCCCTCTGCAGAACACTGGGCTGCAGTTTAGGGCAGCGTGAGGTATAGATGGCAGGAAATACAATGACGTACATCCAGCATGAGGTAATGCAGGAAGTAATGTTCATGTGAAGAATCATTGCTAGGGCCGTATCTTGAACAGGAGCTAGTCGCTACCGTACCATAATTGCACTCGAGTCACTAATCATCCTTACTATGAGATTGCACGGCGGTGAAGCACCAGGTTCTTGGCCCCCCTGGCCGGGTACTAAAGGGAGAGGGAAGCGTGGTGATCGAAGAAGGTGATTGTGGGTAATGGCTGGCAGGCAGCAGGCGAGCTGACGTTAAGTGTGTACCGCCACAGTAGTGCCAAAACAGGATGAACACCTGTGGGACAGGGACTTGAGTGCCAAGGCTTTTTCTTTTAATCCCTAAATCTTTACCCCCGTACCCATCTAGAAGTTTTCGTCCATATGTATTAAAATCATTTCGAAAATAGACCGTCCATCAATCTGTTGGGCAAGCTTCACAGATCTTGGTGCCTATGTGTAATCAGTGGAACACAGGGTGCGAGTGGTTGTGGGCGGAGGGCAGCGTGCCATTGAACAGGGCTCGCGAATCATATTGAATAAGCAGGAGCTACAAGCAGCTCGTGGGTATCGAGCAATAACCACGATTGGGAAGGAGCTATCACTTGGGAATGAGGATCTAGTACACATCATTATGCAAATCTAACTGCCGCAATAAAAGGCGAACATATAATTGTATCTACTGCCCAATCACAACTGTCCCCTTTCTACTTCAAATCTTTGACAGAGCAGCCTACTTAATATTCAGAGACACCTTAAGGACAACCAAATCCAATCAGGCTTTTGCCCAGGCCATGGGACTGAATCTGCCCTTATTGACCTGAAAATCAAAATTGATGAAATAAGGGACGAAGGCGAGCCCGCCCTGCTACTACTTCTAGACCTCTCTGCTGCGTTTGACCTAGTCGATCACTTGATCCTAGTTCATCACTTAACAACCTCGGCTAAATTCTCTCCAGAAACCTCAGGCTGGATATCCTCATTCTTATGATACCGACCCATGAGGGTATTTGCAGAGGTTGCGAGCGCTCCACCAGCTCCCATCTCCTGTGGGGTCCCGCAGGGACCCTGTGTCACCCACCTTATACAACATATTTACAAAACCACTATTCACTCTCCTAGACGCCATTGGCATAACCTATACAAACTATGGCATGAGACGCCATATCTTACTCCCTCCTCTCGGGGAAACTACCAAGAAGATTCTGCTTCTCTTACTCTGTATACGTGACAATCCAATCGTGGATGGCCATGCACCGTCTCTGCCTTAATGATGAGAAGACCAAACTTCTCGTTGTAGGCCCCCCCAGTAATCAAAAAAATTATGCCCCCAATACTTGTCATTTAACATTGACAAAGTAACCATCCCATTCTCCCTGGTAGTGAACACACTTGGTGTATATCTGGATGTGTCACTATCTCTCACAAAACAAGTGAATGCCATCTCCTCCAGCACTGCCTACACAACCAACTATTGACTGCAGCTAGACCTTTCCTCTCCAGTTGCATGACTGTATCCCGAGCCACCATAGGGTCCAGACTGGACTATTGTAATGCCCTGTTCACAGACTCCAACATTTGAAAAATACAAATTATCCTAAATAACGCTCTCAGATCTGCACTCAACATCCAGAGAGCCGACCACATTACTGCAGCAAGAAAACTTGCCCATTGGCTTCCAATTCATGAAGGAATCGTATTCAAAACACAGTACATCACTCACACACATGTGCATCTAAAACTGCCCCCATGCCTATCCCAAAGAAATCTCCAAATCATATTCCTCGAGACCACCTAGAACAGCATACACCCACCACATTACTCAACCTAAATTCAAATGGCAAAAAGCTGGATCGTCCAGCTTCCCTACATTTGCAGCCAAGCAATGGAACCTTCTCCCTCTCACCATGTGGGCAGAAAAGTCCTATTGGTCCTTAAGGAAATCACTTAAAAACCTTATTGTTCAACTAATCCTTGCTCGCACTGTTCCTTTGAGGCCGAGCAACAGCCATGAAGAGCAACCAATGTCTACCTACTACTTGCATGTTTCAATCACTAATGAAACTTGATCTATTTACTGTTAATGTTTCTCCTATGTACCTATTCTTGTTTTTGCCTTATGTAACTGGCATCCTCTCAATAAGCAGCGCCTTGATGCCTAAGGGCTTAGTGCGCTATACAAATGTAAAAATAAATGAATACATTTTACATTAGTTATATGGAACAGCAAGTGGTAGATTTTGTGAAATTAAGATTGAGCAAGAGGCCAGGTAGTAAAAGAGATGGAAGTGTGTGGCCATGTATTATAAGAAATAAAATGCCTCTGTTGGCACATAAAAATTATATTTACAAGTCGCCTCAGAGCTCCATGACCTTACAAAGGAACTCTGCCATGGGCATTGTTCCTCTATTTGGTCACGGAACTCTGCTGTGATCTCCTTACAGTACAGTAGGGGGTACTTTATCCCATATATTACACATGACTCATGTTTGACTTTATAACAGCTCGTCATAAAATCTCCTTGAATACAGTAGAAATTAATACGTTTGTTAACTTTGTGGTATTAGACATCATTTGATTCTGTAACTCTCCATCTGGAGCTATTGCCTGCAAGCCCCCAAAAAGGTACAAGAATGTCTCTTACTGGTGGAAGTTAAAATGGACTTTGTTTATGTAGTACTGTTTTTATTTGTTAATGTTGAATTAGTTGTCTTGTAATGCAAGCATTTGATCTTTTTTCACAAATTACCTTTTGCTAATTTTTAAATGTGAAAATTTTACAAGCTTTAAAACCTGAATAGTGCTTTATTAGAATGTTGTACTTCTTTCTAATTTGTTCATGACAACTTAGTTGAAGGTTTGCTATAATCCTCATCTTAAACAACACATCTTTTTTTTTAACTTCATATGTGTTTGCACTTGGGCATTATATGTAACCTCATATACTTCCTTCCAATATCACGACTTGACCAATACAAAGTTCTTTTAATTTTCTCTTTATTTGAGGTACTTATACTTTGCACATATTCAGGCCCTTACCACATATTCAGGCCCTTACCACATCCATTATGTCAGTTTAAATTATCTTGAATAAAACGTGCTCCTTTCTTCTACATTATACACATGTTCAAGCAATCTTTTCTCCGCTTATTCTACTATCCACATGTCATGCTAGTGCACTCTACCGTCTAACACTTCACAGCTGCCTGCATTCCTTTCAAGGTGGTATTCGATTACCCATACTTTTTTGCTTTTGTGGTTGGACTATATAACACTCATCTGAAAAGTGCAGGCAAGCAATTGAATCCCTTTCACTTCTCCTAAAACACACTTTTGAAGAAAAATATTTGTTTAATCATGACCTAAACTAAATGGTACATTCTCTCATCCTTAAGTGCTCAGCATGTTCTCCAGTGGTGCCGCAAAGTCTCCAGACTCAACTATCACACCGAGGCATCATTTGTTTTGCCATCTGACCATATCACCATCTGTTTGGGGTTGATTAAAACGGACAGAGACCCCTCCTCTTTTTACAGGTAGGTTAAAGAGATAGCAAAGAGGTTTCATTTCACGTTTGACCATCATGTATTCAATCCTTTACCTTCTCTCCCCCTGCTATTTAAGGGTGCAAGATTTATTATTTTTTTTATTATTGCTGCTTTCATCTTTAATTTGTAATGCACGTATGCGAAGTGAAGGATTGAAAGTTAATTGCAGATTGTTATTTTAAAGACCTACAATACCAATGGTATGCCCATCGTATGCTCTCTGCTTGTACCAGAAAGTAGCTCATAAAGCATAGATAACAGTATGTCCTTGTGCAAAGCAAGTATGCCGAAGGTATACACATATTTAGTGGCGAGATTCCCCAACAAGATTAAGCCTAATTAATTTCTGAGGAGTTAAATTGATGGACCTTGACTAATCCTAATGATTTTTCACCACAAATGCCCTGCTCCATGAAGTACTCCTATTTTGGCACTATACAAGATGAATCCCTGCTACACCTTTGATTTATGGATTGATATTGAAGGTGGAAGTATGTTTCGATACTTTGATAAAACCTTCAGCACATCCATTGTATTGCAGCTCCTATTCCCTGTACTTTCTTTTAGTTTGCTCCACTTAACCGGTCATCTATAGTGACGCCCGAATACTTGACATAAAGCGGAAGTAGACACTGCGTTTAGGCGATTAGTGAAGGTGTTTGATTTCTGGAGGGCAGTGTGGGTGCTGAGCGGAAAGCAGGATGCCCTTTAGGGCAATCTATAGAAAAAAATAAGCAGGAGCAAGATCCGTAATATGTTGGTTTTCTAACCATTTTGATTGGCGCTGTAAACGGAATGAGTTTTGTGAATACTTGCATCTAATGCTTTTAATATTACAATATATGGCATCAATCGATGCTGTAACTGTCTGCCATAGATCTGTTGATCAGACCCGCCACCCCTAAAATGGGGTGAGGTTGTTTACTGGTGCTGCCGATGACAATAGAATTATTTATTTCTGGAGCACCTTTGGGAATTGTTTGTGGGGAGTAGCATTTCACCACCCTGTGGATATTTCGTATGCTACCACTCTCCATGCTCACATAATCGGAACACATCAACATAACTCCCCTGCGGGTGGTCTCCTTACCTTGCTTTGAGTGCCTTTACCGCGCACACATTTCAATTCCCCTCTGATTTAACAGCCTTACCAGGTGGGGCCTCAAGCACACAGACTGCTTTCAGCAACGTGCTTACTTCACACCCTTGTATGAGGCGTAATGGGGAAATCACAATGTTTGGGACCGACATCCCATTCCACTAAAATACTTTTTTCCTTAAAGCGAACTACATCCTTTCCATTGACTTTCTTTACAAATTTTACTTCAGGCCATTTTGAGTAGTTGGTCCACTTTGATTCTGAATCTTTTTCTTGGGCGTTGGCATCTGATTTGATCCTACTGTGTCTAATATCCAGTGTTTCCAAGCGCCAGTCAGACTCCATTTGTGAGCATGAGCAGGGCTACTAGCTATTCATAAAAAAAACTATTTGCCACCTCAATTTTATACACGCACTCGTCACACAATTTCTTACTCGCCTAGAGTAAAAAATCACTAGCTATCGCACATTTTACACCCTGGGCACAGTGTTTGTTTGTGAGGCATCATACGTTTGTCATATTTAATACTGAGCTGATGTAAGGTGAAGAGCCATGGGGGACTATGCATGGCGAAAACACCAGTGGCGCTACACTTGGAACCTATATCCTGTAATGCAGCAACCAAGAACAATAAGTCATGAACGTCACAACTGAGTAAAGGGAATGCTAAGTAGCCTGCAGGACTATAACGTAGGAAAGAATGTTATCTTGTAGGGGGAGGTCATGCCTGGTGTCCTGCATTTACCCCCTTGCTGTGTTAACAGTCACATCTCGATCACGTGACTGTTTAAACATGAGCCAATTTACTGTTCTAGATTGTGCTGGGGAGCAGAATTTTACATGAAAGGGGAATGAGTTGATGGCTAAAACTTTATATGCAGAGGCTGGGCAGAGTGGGTTTACCTCTGCCTCATTTCTGGACATCTGGTCTTAAAATAGGGAGACTTATCAGTTTTATGCTTAATCACCTCTCCTAGTGAGACCGCCAGGACTTTTTTGCTGGGCTTCTGGACCTTTCTTCTCTTCCTGAATTAAGGGAGCCTTTTCCCCCCTCATTCATTCTTATTTGCTCTGACTTTTGGGAACTGTTCGTTCTTTTTGTTTTACCTTATACTACAGAGGCTTTCTTTCCTCCGTTTCTCTTAAAGGCAGCTGTGTAAAACTCTTGCAGCACACATCACCCATCGCCACATGTGCAGTGTTGCTGGGAACCCTTGAGGGTATTCTTTTACTATCCTTAAACACTGTTCTTGAGGATAGAGCGATACTTTGTATCCTTCCTAAAACATGAATTTATGAGAGATTAGCTCTGACCCCCTTATATGGCGTGCTGTGGGGATACCTAGAATCCCCCTTCTGTCTGCTCCTGTGACCTTTTGGTCACAGTGACAACCCTATAGTTATGACTGGTGGCAGTGGACGTGTTCTGCTAACATTTGTGCTATTTTCACAGACTCGGTTATGCACAAAAGGGTATGTTCTGGCATGGTGACTCCTTTCTTTTTTTTTCCATTTGTTGTGTGGTTGTCATTTGTTTGCCCTTCTACCATTCTTGGAGGGGGGGGTCTGAATGTGAGTTTTGCCTTTGGGCGGAACCCCTGGGTGTCCCCGCTTAGGCTCCAATGTGTCTGATGCAAGAATCAGGGGAGGAGTTTAACACTCCCCTGGCCTTTGTCTTCTTCAGTGCCTGAATGGAACCAGTTTCCACTGGGGCGCTGGCTGTCCTGATCTGTAAACTGCTGGGAGATTTTGCAGAGGAGTGAATGGGATATGTGAATGAAAGGTGAGGTCCCTGAGGCAGAAGGCAAGTCTGCCACTGGAACAGAAGATCCAAAGCTGAAGATGACCAGAGACGCATGCAGACCATTCCAGTAACCATGAAACGACCACTGCTGTCCTGACCCTGTTTTTTGTTATCGACAGAAGAGTTCCAAAGAAGAAGACTCCTTCCATTTGGCTGGTGGCACCAACCAGCCCTAGGATGAACTACAGATTAAGTCATCCCCGAGGTGCTGTGACCTTTCAGGGCTGCAAACCGCGAATACCAGGGGACCTCTGACCCATTTGCAGTGCAACATCTTTACGTGGATGAATCCACCCAGAACTTTGGTGTGCTCCAGTTGGACCTTCAGAGGCATGATCACACTCGTCAAAGTCCCCTCACCAGAGTGCAGGACTGCAGAATCGAGGTAGATTGACCGGACGATAACCGTTAATTGTTGGAGCTGATAAAAAGGCACCAAAACCGATGTTGCAGTCTGAAGAAATCCTTGCTGAGGGGTCCTCTCTCGTGGCTGCTGCTGTGACATCCCATTCATAGTCCTTCCTTTCATCACTGGTACGAGGAATCAGGAGACTGGTACCGCCATTGCTGCACAGGGGAGAATCCAGCTGCGTTTTCATCAACAACCTAAGGTACTGTGGGGCTGAAGGTAGAACTTATCTCAAGCCGAATAGTCACTCCAGTGTGACTGGAGTGTTTTACAAGGTGTTTGGGTTTCCACCCATACCTCTGGCCCAGGCTTAACAGCTTGTGCTCTCTTAGGGTGTTCTTTGCAGGGTCCCTAGAGATTGTTATCGTGCTATAGCATTTTATTCAAGTGACTAAAGTGAACCTTGCCTTTTCTGTTGCGGCATAAGACCTTTGCTCCACTCCTACGCTGACTTTGAACTCTTGGATAGTTAGGTTGCCTTGAAAGTACATTATTGCTCAGGTGTTGAAGAACCCTCCATTTCCTTCCTACAGACTTTGTCTGAAGTGACTTTAGTAAATTAATGCAACTGTCATTAATTCCTCTGTAACAAATGCGAGTGCCAGGCACTACTAGTAATACGGTAGTA
This sequence comes from Ambystoma mexicanum, assembly GCF_040938575.1. NCBI lineage: Eukaryota > Metazoa > Chordata > Amphibia > Caudata > Ambystomatidae > Ambystoma > Ambystoma mexicanum. The sequence goes on from NC_090929.1 coordinate 412,854,932, forward strand.
CTGTCATTTTCTGTAACAATTGTAAGTGTGAGCAACTACTATTGAAGCAGTCGTCTATGAAAAGTATTGTTGATGATTCCTATGTGTGTTGATAGTCTAAATAAATATTTACCTACCTTGACTTTTGTATCTAAGAATAAATGTATAGTTTAATATAACGTTCAGCGTGTAAGAGTTTCTTTGGATAATTGTATTGACTGTGTTCAGTGTACTTACCTACAGCTCACATCCTCCTCATAAGATAAGAATTGTTGCTCTGCCATTCTACCAAATCCTTTGGGAAGTGCAGACTTGAGTTGGGGACCTGTACACCAAGGGACCGTTTTATCGAGTCTCCCCTCCAAGTGGACTCTAGGAAAACTCTGCAAACCCATTAGTACTGAAAAGGGTGGTGTAAAACATTGGACCTAATCTTAGAAAAGCTTCAATGCACTAGGCTGTAAAAAAATGTCGACAAAGCATATACATGTGAGAATCCAGGGCGTTTATCATGGATACAATTGTCGCCAGTGTTAAAAGCAAGATGGACTTTTCAGTAGCCTATGAAAGGTTTATTTGATAGCCTAAATCTGGTCCAGGAAGGTTGGGAATTGAAGTATAATCTTAAAGTATGACCTCAACAAAGAATGGGGAAAAAAACAAAGCTTGGTCATAAACGCCCGACTCCCCGCGTTGTTATTGATTTGTAATCTTATGTATATACTTATGTCCTTTGGGGAATACAATGATACCCCGAAGAGTAAGAAAGGTCTGCACACTTACTCCCTTTGTGTTTTATTTCAGACTCTGGCTAAGGCTGGTATGCAGTTTGATACCAAGCTCCTCCAATGGGGGTATGCCTATAAATGGACGATCTTTCCCAAACGCAGAGTTGAAACTTTGGTTTGTTCATTCTGTACTCTCAACATTCTTAATGGATGATAGTGATGTTTTTATAAAAACAAAACATGATAGTATTAAAGAAACATTTCCACTGCGTGTTCTGTCGAAACCAAACATGGCCATTGTAGTGTTTTACAGCTTTCTTTTAATTTTAACAACTCGTACTGATGTTTACACTGAGTTCTATTTTGTCTGTGTAGCTTATGAATCTCTCTATCTCCACCAAACGTTGCTGCATCTAATCGAAGAATTCCATTGCACCAGTGGAAATCTGCATACCTCTTTCGGTGTCATTGTCATGATGTCTTGAATTTGACCAATTGCTACCCACATTGATAGTTGAGTCTTCTCCCTAGTGAAGTCCTTTAATGCTTTGTGCTGCTGGTAAGGTGAATTAACCAGTTTTTAGTTACTATACTCCTTATCCAGAAAGATTTGATTTCTTTTAACCATGGCCCTTCCTCTATAGTTCTTTAATGAGGTTCCGTCTCAAGAATCTTGGGCAGTTGCCAGTGAAATATCCACAAGAGACAGTTTTAGAATTTGTTGTGAAACGGGAGGGGAGTAGCTATTACCTTTTGTGGCTCTTGGTGTGTGTGTGTGTGTGTGTGTGTGTGTGTGTCCGCCCCCAAAGGTTTGCATGTGGGTCAGTTTCTAATTCTGTTTTGGAAGCATAGAGACTGGGAGCAAAATATGCACTCACCACTAGCTATTGGCTAGTGATATTTGACTCTTAGCATGTAAGAAATGGTGGGCAGTGTGTTTAGGTTAAAGAAAGGGTGACTCCCAATTTTTTGTTCTTGGGGGGGATTGAGCGACAAAGGGACTAATTATGAAATTACAATAGAACAAGTAGCTCAATTACCCCTCTTTTAGTCTACCTTAAGACTGGATCACTGTCACAGAAAGGAATGATAGATTATCTAATTCATCTATCTAAGATTCACATGAGACAGACGTTCTTACCATAGAGTAGGCAAAGTAAAAACACAATTTTAATGAATACATTTTATAACGCACAAATACATGGTGGGTGCTTTCCGCAAGACACCTCACACACTTAAAAAGAATTGCTAGTTAGAAAACACAAACACTAAAGTCCAGCAAAAGCACATTTTCTACTAGTGGTGTCTGGAGTTAGTAGAGTAACATGGATAGAAAATCACCTAGACTTGCTATTCTTAAATTGTTGATTGTTTTACAATTTTGGGGGAACATGCCATAAATGCACAGCATCAAAAGTACTAATGCTGCAGAAAGAACACATTTATTTCAGTGTCTACAGGATGTCTACATATGTTTCGGGTCACAGATTACATCAACACCATCCCTGGTGTTCTGTTGTTTTGATTGTGGCCGTCTTCAGGACGGTATATTGCTTTTCAGATTGACAAAGTTCCAAAAACCCCCAATATTTTCACAATTTTTCCAGGTACTGTAAAGAATGAAAAAGCAAAATTTGTGTTAATAGCTGGTCTGAGAGATCACCATATTAAAAACTCTTTTGGTAAAGTTCATGTGTTTGGGGCTCTTTTATTACCCCTTACCTAACTTTTCACTGACCTTTCTTTTCTCTTATGGTTGGACTAAAGCATGGTTTCTTATAGCGGAAGAAATGGAGATTCGGTTCCTTTTCATAAGTTGCGTTTATGCAGCATTCATTTATTCTGCTTTGTCAGTTTTGGGACGGCCATCATGCCGTTGTTATTTGCTGAGAGGAAATAACGTGTACTTTATTGACCACTTTGCAAACCCTATTGGCAACGTAAATGTTTTTATAATATTGAAGAAAACATTTCCTGATTTGTAGTGTAACACAAGTCATATGACGTGTGTACTAACCTTCAATTTAATAGTCGGCTTGTCTGTAAAAAAAATTGAAACCAGAAGGATCGGCTTCAAGGACGGACTGTTCGCAACCCTGCAAACGGGTGCGGCTTATTCCTTTTGTCCTTCCTGTACGTCTTCCCTGTGGCTGGAAGGCGAGAGAAAATGGAAGGGACTTTAGAAAAAATGTCCTACTTGATTTTACGTAATGTTTACAAGTTGATTATTAGTGGCATATATCTATCTACATGTCCATGTGTGCCCGCTTCACGGGACACAAGTTTTTCCAATGGTGGAGTTGATTTACCTGTTTAATGGTTTGTTGCGATGGGTTCGGACGTCTTTTCAGTCGCAGCAGCTCCTCACTGTTAGCGCGCAGCAAAGCCGATCACTCTTGCGCAGTGCTGGGGAAAGTTATTCTTCCGGGTTGAGCTGGCGTGTCACGTAGCTACACGTGTACGCGTCTAGTCCTCATACTGTTCCTCCTTCTGTTTGGTGCGCATCCCCTCTGTGCGGCCATCTTGGGAGAGTATGCGTGCATAGGGGATAGCACTCTTGAATGCAGAGAATGAGGTGGTAAATGTGTTGAAAAAACCTTTGGCTGCTTTGTTTTCAATATTTGAAAAGGCTTATTGTGAGAAACATTTACTTTGCAAATTTGCACACTCGAGGTGTATATTTGAAAAGAAATTTGGGGGGAGATTTCCCTTGCGTTGGTTTAATCGCTTTGTGTGTTAGTATCCCACTTAACTACATGTGACTTTGAAAAATGTCCATTATGAGGCTACTGTATAATCCTGGTCTTACATCTGTTTTTGATGGCAAAGTACAGTGTGATGTCGGGAGGGAGGGGCAGGGAGTTCACTAAAGCACTGCTGCTGATTTGGATGTCCGATTCATGGTATGATAGTAAGTCAAGTCATCACCATGGGTGTATTCTTTAAGTGAAAAAGATTTCCGATGTTTTAGAAGAAAATGCCCCATTCGACCGCTGAATTTAGACAATTTTTCACCGAGTCCAAATCAAAGATCCATTTCTGTTCACATTTGCGAAGTGCCAAGTCTCTGTCACCTCCTCTTTTTGAAATTTGGACCATTTGTATAATGAACTAGAAGATTTCACACGGTTTTATGTTTCAAAAGTAGATAATGAGCAACCAGAGGTTCATTTGGTATTTGATTTCTGATGTTTGTGTGATGTTCCCCTATTCGTGTTTTTATTTGTCTTTGTCTTCCAATGTAGAGGAGTTGGCAAGGGCACTGGATTGCATACACTACCCATTGTGAGGCACAGTTTGTAAATGATTTTAGTTGCCAGTTTCTTCCCTTTAGATTGACAGTTTTCATGTTTTTTGTTAATGAGCAGACAGAACAGTGACCGCATCTGAAATGTCCGGTAACCGGTGGTAGGGCCCAGAGGGTTCTCTGTGTCTCTATTTTCTGTGTTGCCTGAGGGTACGTATGAACTAGGTTGTCAAGTTTTTTTGTCTTCTGAAGGCGAATCTCGGAAGTGCTGGATTGAAGTCTTCTGTTTTTATGATGTGCCAGTTTTTCAAAACCAAGAGGGATGGGACCCTTATCACCAACCTCTTTAGGAAAAAAACAGACAAAAATACATTACTGGAGTACCATAGCCATCATCCAGCAAGTTTGAAGGCCAACCTTCCCATTGGCCAGTTTTTAAGAATCCGCCGAAATTGCACTCACCTAGACGATTACAAAATGCATGGAAAACAACTTAAAAAACGTCTAGAACAAAGAGGCTACCCCAAAAAACAAATTAACACGGCTAATAAGAGGGCAAAAAATAGAAACCGTGACATGCCTGAATCCACTGAACAAGACAACTGCAGAAAAGATGACATGCGTCACGACCTTCAGCCCCATAAGTCATAACTTACACAAATTGGTTTTGAAAAACTGGCACATCATAAAAACAGAAGACTTCAATCCAGCACCTCCGAGATTCACCTTCAGAAGACAAAAAAAAACTTGAGAGACAACCTAGTTCATACGTACCCTCAGGCAACACAGAAAATTGAGACACAGATAACCCTCTGGGATCTACCACCGGTTACTGGACATTTCAGATGTGGTCACTGTTCTGTCTGCTTATTAACAAAAAACATAAACTGTCAATCTAAAGGGAAGAAACTGGCAACTAAAATCATTTACAAACTGTGCCTCACAATTTCAAATTCTTTAATGTGATACAGAATGAAAATAAATTCAAACTTTACACATACAATTTTTACATATTTCAAATTACAAAACATTATACTCAATACAAGGATATACATAAACCTGCAAATAAAATCATATATGCATATCAACATTAAAAACTATAACTAAAAAGAACCATTACATAGACTGCGTGAATAGCTAATTTCCCTCGCCATTGAGGAACTCTGTATGTTTTCATGTGCTCCTCAGTCTTGGGATGATTCCACCCCACCCTTTAAACCAAGTTCCACTTGTTGCCAGATGTTATAGAGTGCAATGAATAAGTGCATGTTGCTGGTATTGGTGCAATAAATCCAAAAAGACATATCACATATTGTTGCACAATCATGTACAAAGTTGCCCAAATGGCGAAGAGTTGTGTCTCTCAGTGTCTGGCATCCCGTGAGGAGATGTCTAGCTGTCTCAAGACCATCTGGGGATTTGCAGAGACGACATATACGCTTGTCCACAGGGATTTTCTCCCAAGCCCCTCTACTATACAAGGTAGGTAATTGCTCTAATCTAAACAGGATGATGAAGCGTCTACGTTTCCTGGAGGGGCAGAGAGATGAGTAAGCTTGAGGCTTCATGAAATTATACAGACGATATTTAACAAAGTGATGTCTCAAGATTACTTATATGGACGAAATTCTCTAGCAAATCCCTATGTCTACTTTATTACCTAATGCATGTAAGGTTTCTTTTGTGACCCTAGTCCCTCTATGTATCCAACCATTGTCAATGAAAAATGTAACCATGTCTTTATTGAGGGGTGAGGTAGAATATTTTTTGGTCACCTCCTGGTGGATCACGGATAGAAGGGGGTTGGTAGAGTCACTTATCATCTGAAGGTGGAAGCCAGCTCTTTTCCTCAGAACCACAGCCTTAAAGGAGGGAAGGCCCAGTTCTAATCTAATCAGTGCCATCGGTACCCCCGGGGATAATCCCAAAATTTGTCTCCAGAACTTGCCCTCCAGCACTTGTAACCACCCTAGATCCATAGTATGTAGTGATTCGAGACCATATACAATATGGGTGCAAACACTTGAATATAAAGATGACGCGTCCCCCACAAGGTGAAACCGCCCTGCTTATTTGTAAATGAGGAGATAAGTGAGGTGACTTGCATTGCTCTTGTGATTTGCCCCTGTCTACAGAGTGAGTAATCGCCTAGGGGCTCAATGTCCACTCCTAAATAGCGGTAGGATGGAGCGTAGGGTATGGAGTTACCATGCACCATCAGATTCACACGAGTTGCTCTTTTCCTCGTGAATCTTAATACTTTTGTCTTGTCCAGGTTGATCGTTAGGCCATTAATTCTGGCATAGTCCCAAAGAGAAGTAGCAGAACGCCTTAAACCACCTATGGTGTTATCAAAGACAACCAAATCGTCCGCATATGCCAATACTGTGCATGATACTTCCCCAACTTTAGGAGGGCAATTGTCGACCTCAGCCAGGGCTGCCAGGATGTCGTACATGTAAAGGTTGTAAATAAGGGGTGCTGTGACGCATCCCTGCTTTACCCCACTGTCTTGAGTCACCTTTCGAGTTAAATTTCCTTCCTGATTTAATCTAAGGCGTGCCGTAGTATTGTGATGGAGTAGTTTTAAATAATATAACAAGCCTGTCGGGCATCCCAATTTCTCTAGCTTGGTCCATAGTCTCCCTCGGGGGATGGAGTCAAATGCGGCCTTAAAGTCGATGTATAAAGCGTACAACGGGGGCTGCCCCTTGCTAAGTGCCCGTGTACGCAGTATATCCATAACCAAAAGGTTATGTGAGGTGGAAAAATCCCGCCTAAACCTGCATTCAAATCTGCTGAGTATTTTGGAATTGTCTACCCATTTCTGCAGCTCACTGAGTAACAGTGAGGCAAATAGCTTACCAGAGATATCTAACATGTATAAAAGCCTGTAATTATTAGGATCCAAACGGCTACCTTTTTTAAATACAGGAATAAGAATGGCAGTTTGCCATGAGCGGGGGATTACCCCCTGCTCTAATATTTTATTGAAAAGTAACGAAAACAAGTCGGCCCAAAATAGAGGATGGCTCTTAATCACTATATTGGCTAACCCGTTAGGTCCGGGGGATCTGGAGGACTTGAGGGCAACAATTTTGTTCAATCTTGCCTCTGCTGAGATGTCAAAAGGCAACGGAGAGGGAGCCTTCACCCGAAAGCTAATCAAGGTTTCTATACCTCCTGAGTTCCGGTCTGATAGGAACTTTTCCCATGCCTCCTTACTTATTGGGTTAACTAAGGGGCCTTTAGCCTTCTCTCTGTTCTCATTAAGTAGGGACCAAATGCCGCGAGAGTTTCTAGTGCAGATCGTTTGTACTAGCTTCTGATACCTGGCGTTTTTTTCAGTGCTCTTAATGTTCTTGATGTCTGCTCTGTATCGAGTTTTGATTTTCCTTAGTTTCTCACGGTATAAGGCTCCAGGTAAGTTCATCAGTTTCAAACCTCGAATAGCCGCTCTTAGACCTCTCTTAGCATCCCTAATTTCCCTGTTAAACGGGGGTATGCACCCCCCTATCTTTAACATATGACCCTTATTGGCCGTAGCATGCTGGCCTGAGAATTTAGATGTCCAATCCTCAATCTCATTTATCGACATATGTTCGAACTCCAGGAAATCTAGGGCTGCGGTAGTTTTAAGTGCTTCCGTAGCGGAGCTTATATTTCTCTCGGACCATACAATTCTGGACCCTGCACAGTTGGTTTGGATACTGCCTATATTAGGAGGTACAGATGTAGGAATAGGGATGCATAGAGTGCACTGTAGCGACGCATGGTCGCTCCATTCGTTGTGCTTCACGGCCATGTCAGTCACTCTTGTCTGTAGCTTGGGGCACATAAATATATAGTCTAACGTGCTAGTGAAGGCGCCGTTAGACCAAGTGTGTTTCCCCGGCCGATCTCCCCTGGTACGGCCGTTAATCATAGCCATGTCCCAAGCTCCAAACGATTGTAGCCAGCCTAGCCCTTCAGCTTCCCTCTTTCCGTGGGTCATTACACACCTAGTGCTAAGGTCAGGATTAGAGGATATGAGTATTTCATCTGTCATATGGCAGTTAAAATCGCCCATGACCATCACAGCCACATTTCCATCTCTCAGCCACCAGGAAGACAACAGGTCCTGAATCGCCTCCTGTAACGAATCACAAATCAATTCTCCTGGGGGGTTATAAAGATTAATTACTAAATACCTTCCCAGACCTCTTTCATCGTGTAGTTCGACTTCTACTGCCAGGAGCTGCTCCTCAGCTTTACACTGTATCTTACGAGACCTAATCAAATTCATTACCCCAGTTAGTAGCCCCCATAGGGACGACCCATACTGCCACGTTTAGCCACCGCTTGATGTATAACAAAGCCGTCAAGTAAAAGTGGGTCGAGAGACCATGTCTCTTGGACACAGATACAGCTGTGTTGTGACAGTAGGTCTGCAGAACCCTCAGATCTCAGAAGGTGGGAAAAGCCTCTGCAGTTCCAAGAAAGTAATGATAAGCATCAGTGGTTCTTTAGCATTTGCGGGATGGATTCTAGCAGTGATTTCAGGGCTTGCTGTATTTCAGCCAGAGCAGGGTTATCCCCCTCCCCCATTTTAAGTACAGTATCGACCGGAACTGAAGGCATAATATCTTCTGGTTTAGGCAAGGGGCCCTTCTCTATAGGGTCCACATCAATCTCAATGTCCACTGCCATCAAATCCTCTTTATAATTCCTGATTAAATGCGCCGTAGTCGGGAAGGTACAATGTATGGCTGAAACATTGGGATTAGGGCAGCCAAGTGGTTCAATAAAAAGAAAGTCCTCAGATTTTAAAACACGCAGTTGAGGTATGTGATATAGTCTAGCGAGCAGCTCTGAGCGCCTAACCAGGGATTAGTAGTTGTATCATTCACTGCTCTCTTCTGATCCAGTGATGGTGACTCCCCAGGTTCCCCTGACGCCTGTGTCTCGGGAACATACTCCGGCTGTGTATATATATATATGCTGGTTTCCTGATCAGGCTCTTCGCACAGCACAGATGCTTCATTATCATCCACTTCAGTTGCCTTCTCTTCAGGTATCAGCCAATCTAACAGAGGGCCCTTTGCTCTAGCCGCCCGTTGGGCTGCTCTCACCATTCTTTTCCTGGCCTTTTTAGACCGTGTCTCCGGTACTAATTTAGGTCCCAATATAGGAGATTGGGCACCTGTTGCCACTGGCTTATTCTTCAGTGCCTTTTTTGCCAATCTGCGCTGTTTGTGTGTGAGGGGGGACTGGGGACTGTGCTCCTGCTCCCGTTCTTCCACCTCCTCATGAGGTACCTCAATTATGCTGTTGCTATTAGGTGCATGAGGCCCCTCGTTCTCTTCCATCTCCACTTCCTGCTCGTTGATCACATCTGCTGTGAGTAGTGCAGCTGATAGATTCATTTCGGCCTCTTCCCGAGGAAGGCCTTTGGAGCCTAAGGCCATAGTAATAGAGTTGGTATTAGCCAGGATACGTCCCGACATCTGTAAAAGTATCTTGAGGGCAAATTGCAGGGCCGCCACCGACGATTGGCGCTCAATTATCTTTGATGAGCTAGGGTGTAGGTCGATGTTATCTTCCGTTATGTTGTCTGGATCGTCCTCCATCAACGTCATTAATAAGTTAGGAGATGCAGACAATCGTCCGCTCCTTTCCGGCGCGTGGTATTCCCCTGTGGCATTATTCATGCTACTATCTTTAGTAGGCGTTATGCCACTGTTTGGCCTCATAGGAGTTTGTGTCTGCATCCCTTTCTGTATAGTCAGACATAGATCTAGAAGGGAGTTGTTATCTATATCATCGAAATTAGAGGTGTTTAAGGAGATGCCATCATTATGTATCGGTGCTGTCATATCCTCGTTTACTGTAGAGTTGATGGCAGGGGGAGGATTCACCGGAAAAAACTCGGTTATAGCCCCTTGCACCACCGGTAGGGCATTTTTAGCGTTTTTTTTAGATTTTCCCCCTTTCTTTGGACACTCTTTGGATTCCTTAATGGGTGGGCACTTATTTTTGCGTAGATTGTATATCGAGTGGGGGGCATTTCTGACCGGCTGCATATCTATGCTATAGCTCACTTCGCTTCCCAGACTAGAGATAGAGAGGGCTGATGTTTACGTGGTGAGATGGTTCCCCTCGTTCCACGCTGGGAAGCAAAATTGATTTCCCACCTTTTCCTGTGGGCCCCCTTGTCAGTCAACCAGGGGGCTATAAAGCCTGTCTCTCGGGCAGGGGCCCTCAGTCGCTGGGTAATAATGGCAGGTTCCCCTTCTTCCCAGGTACAACTCTGGGTAGGGTATGTTTATTCTCAACTCCTCTACACCACTTATAGGTGCCTCACCGTCTCCTCTGAACCCAGCCCCCCCCCCTCCTATCAAGGGGAGAGGTCAGTCAGGGTAGAGGAACTGACGTCTACCCCCTCAAACTCTGGGGGGGTGCTGGAGGCACCGCACCACCTCTTTCAGGAAGGCTCCTTTTAGTAAAGGGGCCAATCACCCAGGGCCACCCGTGGCTTAGTGTCAATACCAGTGGGGCCGTGGGAACCAAACACCACTGGGAGCTTCGGGGGCCGCCTCGCCGTGTCGTGCGGTATTTGGCACAGTTCCGGAGCAGACCCGGAACACGGGGTGGCGTGGTAAGGCTCTCACCTGTAATCTTGCCTGTGCTTTTCCTTACGATCGGGGCCTCTCCTTCTTCCTATCCTTCTGCCGCACTTTTCCCCCCGCGTTGTTGTCCTCGCTGCCTCGCCCGCACACTCGAGAGAAACAGGATGCTGGATTTGAGGAAAGGACCCTCCTACGCGTCCTGCGCATCAAGCCGCACCTCCGTGTCAAGCCGCACCTCCGACAAACATACTTCCCTCAGAGGCCGCCTCCGACACACAATTGCACATTGTGCCTCACAATGGGTAGTGTATGCAATCCAGTGCCCTTGCCAACTCCTCTACATTGGGAAGACAAAAAGACAAATAAAAACACGAATAGGGAACATCGCACAAACATCAGAAATCAAATACCAAATAAACCTCTGGTTGCTCATTATCTACTTTTGAAACATAAACCGTGTGAAATCTTCTGGTTCATTATCCAAACGGTCCAAATTTCAAAACGAGGAGGTGACAGAGACTTGGCACTTCGCAAATGTTAACAGAAATGGATCTTTGATTTGGACTCGGTGAAAAATGGTCTAAATTCAGCGGTCGAATGGGGCATTTTCTTCTAAAACATCGGAAAAAATATTTTCTCTTTCACTTAAAGAATACACCCATGGTGATGACTTGACTTAGTATCATACCATGTATTAGAAATCCAAATCAGCAGCAGTGCTTTAGTGAACTCCCTGCCCCTCCCTCCCGACATCACACTGTACTTTGCCAACAAAAACAGATGTAAGACCAGGATTATACAGTAGCCTCATAATGGACATTTTTCAAAGTCACATGTGGTTAAGTGGGATACCAACACACAAAGCGATTAAACCAGAGCAAGGGAAATCTCCCCTTTCAAATTTTTCAAATATACACCTAGAGTGTGCGATTTATATTTGCAAGTAAATAAGCCTTTCCAAATATTGAAAACATAAAGCAGCCAAAGGTTTTTTTAACACGTTTACCACCGCATTCTCTGCATTCAAGAGTGCTATACCCTAATCACGCATACTCTCCCAAGATGGCCGCACAGAGGGGACGCGCACCAAACAGAAGGAGGAACAGTATGAGGACTAGAAGCGCACACGTGTAGCTACATGACACGCCAGCACAACCCGGAAGAATAACTTTCCCCAGCACCGCACAAGAGTGATCGGCTTTGCTGCGCGCTGACAGTGAGGAGCTGCTGCGACTGAAAAGACGTCCGAACCCATCGCAAAAAAAGATTAAACAGGTAAATTAACTCCATCATTGGAAAAACATTTGTGTCCCGTGAAGCGGGCACACATGGACATGTAGATAGATATATGCCACTGATAATCAACTTGTAAATATTACATAAAATCAAGTAGGATATTTTTTTCTAAGGTCCCTTCCATTTTCTCTCGCCTTCCAGCCACAGGGAAGACGTACAGGAAGGACAAAAGGATTAAACCGCACCCGTTTGCAGGGTTGCGAAAAGTCCGCCCTTGAAGCCGATCCTTCTGGTTTCAATTTTTTACAGACAAGCCGACGATTAAATTCAAGGTTAGTACACACGTCATGACTTGTGTTACACTACAAATCAGGAAATGTTTTCTTCAATATTATAAAAACATTTATGTTTACCAATAGGTCTCGCAAAGTGGTCAAAGTACACATTTGCTGAGAGGAAATAACAACGGCATGATGGCCGTCCCAAAACTGACAAAGCAGAATAAATGAATGCTGCATAAACGCAACTTATGAAAAGGAACCGAATGTCCATTTCTTCCGCTATAAGAAACCATGCTTTAGTCCAACCATAAGAGAAAAGAAAGGTCAGTGAAAAGTTAGGTAAGGGGTAATAACTTTACCAAAAGAGTTTTTAATATGGTGATCTCTCAGACCAGCTATTAACACAAGTTTTGCTTTTTCATTCTTTACAGTACCTGGAAATATTGGGGGTTTTTGGAACTTTTTGTCAATCTGAAAAGCAATATACCGTCCTGAAGAGGGCCACAATCAAAATGGAACACCAGGGATGGTGTTGATGTAATCTGTGTGCCGAAACATATGGAGACATCCTGTAGACACTGAAATAAATGTGTTCTTTCTGCAGCATTAGTACTTTTTTTGATGCTGTGCATTTATGGCATGTTCCCCCAAAATTGTAAAACAATTTAAGAATAGCAAGTCTAGGTGATTTTCTATCAATGTTACTCTACTAACTTCAGACACCGCTAGTAGAAAATGTGTTTTTGCTGGACTTTAGTGTTTGTGTTTTCTAACTAGCAATTCTTAATTGTGTGAGGTGTCTTGCGGAAAGCACCCACCATGTATTTGTGTGTTATAAAATGTATTAATTAAAATTGTGTTTTTACTTTGCCTACTCTCTGGTAAGAACGTCTGTTTCATGTGAATCTTAGATAGATGAATTAGATAATCTATCATTATTCCTTTCTGTGTCACTGATCCAGTCTCAAGGTAGACTAAAAGAGGGGTAATTGGGCAGTGTGTTTAGACTTGAGGTGGAGAGTGACTCTTTAAAGGCTGGCTAATAGATTGCAATTTTAATTTGTACCCTCTGATACACTTGTGTATATGATATGGCATTTATTTCGAGCCTGTACACAAGTGTTTCTAGGTGCCACAAGACAAGGCAGGGAAGACATGGGGAGGACAAGCCAAACAATCCTAGTAGGCATTGTCATTTGGAATTGTAAGTGCGACAGTAGAGAGGTGCAGTCAGGGCAGCATGGCTCTGAGTAAGTGCAGCGCAGATCTAGGTAGGTGCAAGGAGGCAGGGGGTGGGGGCTGTAGCGGTTAGGGTTACAGCCCCTATGTGCGTGGTAGGCCAGGAGGCAGTGCAAAGGAAGACTGGTCATGGAAAGAGCCTGGTACCCAGTAAGATTCTGAGGGAACCAAGCAACCAGTCGGTGTAGCAGACTGGCAAGTTAGCAAGGGATCACGAGAAGGCAGAGGAGTAAATGATGGTCTTGAGCTGCTTCTGGAACTTCAGGTGGTCCAGGTCAAGTTTGAGAGTGGCAGGGAGACAGTTCAAGAGAGAAACACCTGCAGAGTAGAGCAATCTACCCCCACCCCCCTACTCTCTGATGGAGAAGCACCTGAGCCCTCTGAGTTGGAAGTAGCTGAGCAAAGGGCTCTAGAAGGAAGGTATTTCGGTAGAGAGAGTTAGATGTAAATTGGGCCCCGACCCCAGAAAGCCTTGTGGACGATGCAGAGGTTCTTGAACTTGATCCTTGCAGCGAGTGGAGAGATTTCAGGACTGTTGAGATACGGTCCCTGGGCTTTTGGCCAAGGATAAGTCTTGCAGTCATGTTCTGGATTAGTTGCAGGGGGCGAAGAGTAAAGGTAGGCAGATTAAGAAACAGGATTTTGCAGTAGTCCAGCGTGGGAGAGAACCAGGGTTCTGGAGATCGTGAGCTTCTGGAAGAAAGATAGAAAAGGTATAATACCTCTGAGGAGGTGCAGCTGGAAGTGGGCCTGGTATGAGGAAAGGAGAGTGGAGTTGAAGATGACTCATTTTTTTTGCCTCAAACAAAGGTGAGGGTATAGGGCCCAAGGAGGCCAGCCAGAGTTCTGAGAAACCTGAAGTTGTCTCCCTGACTGGTCCCCGGGGATCTGCCATCCAGGTGGCCAGGACTCACCATCGCTATTGGATCCAGTTCTGGGAGTGGACCAGTGAGGATCACCTGGATGGGGGCGGGGGAGGGCCCCCGGGGAGTGGAAGTGGGACAGAGATGGGTGAGACACGGTATTTCCCCTTCATATGACACCTTTTCCCCCAACTTAACACGTAGAATACGCGAACACTCTAAACTCCCTCTCCGCCCCCCTCTCGCATGAATACTTTCGCATATCACCAGACTAACACCCGGCCGTTTAACTGACATGTCCCAACACAAGGGTCGGGCAAAGTCGGGCAATTGACCAAAACTGCACATACCTGAGGGCGGCCCTTTCCCTTCCCCACAGGGATAAAAGGTGGAGCACGAGAGCACAAGTCGGGCTAGGTAGACCGCATAGCGAGAGAGCTAACTCGGCATGGCTGTTCAAGAGGAGGAGCAAGAAAGCGCGAACCGAGAGGGTGACCAGGAGAAGCGACCTTGCCCTTTTCGACCAAGGTCTGTAAAACCTCTGCAGACCGTGATCAATAGCCAGTGTGTGTGTTGTAGCAGATGTCAAAGGTACACCGGGCCCTCCTCTGCTGATAACCAAGCCAGGGAGCGACCCTTGTCTCCGTGATGCCAACCTTGACTCCAGAGAGAAGAAAAGCTAAACGGTTCATCACAGCCGGCGAGTCAAGGGGAGAGCCAATAAGAAACCGAACTGTTGAGTAGCAAACGACTAATTGAATTATGAAAGAATACACAGAACTGTTGATACTAAGAGGGGGGAAAACCAGCAACAGTCGTCGGGCGCCACGTGGGTGCTCACTCAAACTCTGGGCGATTCCCGATAGTTGAAACTACCGTTACGAGAAGCCCTTGGGAAAGGCAAGAAGGGGGTCAAAGTGGTCATACAGGGGTCTGGTAAAATCCTCTGTACAGTCTTTGACCAACATAACATTGTGAAGCCAAGGCAAGTGGATCCTGCATCATAGGAACTGAATGAGAAAATGTGCAATTGAAGTTGACCTGAAAAAGGGATGCCGATAAGTTCCTCTATATATATATATATATATATATATATATATATATATATATATATATATATATACACACACACACACACACACAGTGTGTTGACAAGAGTGAGCCCGGCAGAGGGATGTCCACAGTGAACTGGTTAAAAGGACATTAGAGATTTGTGGATGTCGCAGATGAAATCTTGTTGAGAAGTCGTAGTGAACCCGACTGAGGGAGGCTAAAGAGTGAAAAGGGTCTGAGCCCGGAAGAGGGGAACCCAGGGTGAGGAAGCATCACCCAAAGTGAAACTAGAAAATAACTATTTTGATGCAGTGTACTGATCAGGCCCTCCAACAAGAAAACTTAGCTACCAAAGGTACTGATATAATTACAAACTTTGTAGATCTGAGCCCGGAAGAGGGGGGGATCCATGGCTGAATGGTAATCGCCCACCGTGTACACTGAAAATAACTTTGGTTTAATTTGCAACCCATCATGTCCTCTGAAGAATGACTTTTTGTGTAAAAGACTTAACAACCAAACGCAATGATTGCTGAGAACAGAACTGTTGGCTCGTGCTGGGAAAGCTCGAGCATGTGCTGTGCTCCAGAATCCTACCTTGTCCCGTGCTGAAAACGTGGGTAAGGAAGACCCCCCCCCCCCCCCCCCGACTACCGCATCCTAACTTATTTGTGAACACTGCCTTCTTTCTTATGAACATTATCCCGTGCTTCTTTTTGTATTTAGCGTAAGGATTGGCAATAGTTTATTTTTTAGTATAGGCCCTTCTTGTATTTGACAAGACACCACTTGGACTGTCTTATTATTGTTTGAATGGCGAAGCTCGCTCCCATCTTAGATTTAGGTTTAGATTAGGCATTTTTGCAACCTACCTATACAGTTTAATAATCACCCTTGAACGGATCACTTGCGTCTATCTTTACTGTTGCCTCCATGCGTTCCTGAGAGGGAAAGTGGGCGCAGGGGTCCCAATTAGGATCTTTGTCTTACTGGCATTAAGGCAAAGATTGATGGAGGCGCACCAATCCTGAATCGCCGGCAGACAGTTGGGACTGAGCAAGGGAGGAGAGGAGGCTGAAGGAAGCCTGAAAGTGTCGAGTCATCTGCATAACCCATTTAGAAGAGAAGGTGGAGATCAGGTGGGCCAGATAGACATTGAAGAGCCACGGGGAGAGGATAGAGCCCTGGGGGAACACCACATGTGGAGAGAGGTAGTGGAGAGAAGGGACCCAAGTTTGACCTGGAAGGGACGATCCAGGAGGAAGGTCAGCCAAGCCAGGGCCTGATCTGTAATGCCCAGGTTCACACTGAGTCTGTTGATCAGGGCGGCGTGTCAGAAGCAGAGTAAAGGTCAAGGCGGATGAGGACAGAGGGAGAGCTGGAGAAGATGTTAGAGAGCAGATCTTCACTGGTGTTCAGGAGAGCAGTTTCCGTGCCTCTGACTGCTCTGAAGCCAGACTGATGGTTCTGGAGGCAGCCAACAGATTCAGTGTGGAGGGTAAGGTGGGAGATGGACAGCTTTTCCAGGAGTTTGCCCAGGAATGGAGTAATAGAAATCGTGCAATTAGGATCGGCAGAAAGCTTTGAGGGGGTGCACAAGGGATTGCTTGAGCGGAAAGATTGTGTAGCGAAAGAGTGATTGCAGAAATCGGCCAAGGGTGGCAATTTGGTCCTTGATGGTTCTGGAGGAGCAGGGGA
This sequence comes from Ambystoma mexicanum, assembly GCF_040938575.1. Lineage (NCBI taxonomy): Eukaryota > Metazoa > Chordata > Amphibia > Caudata > Ambystomatidae > Ambystoma > Ambystoma mexicanum. The sequence continues at coordinate 412,871,864 of NC_090929.1, forward strand.
GCACCTGTTTGGATGACCCTTTCATAGATCAGACTTGTCTAGAGATATTGTCAGGTGTTAGAGCAAAGGAGGAAAAAAGGAGAGTGGGCCAGAGGGAGAGGAAGATGAAAGGACGTCCTTAGTTTCAGTGGTGAAATGAGAGGCCAGAGACTTAGAGGGCCTGGGAGGGAACCAGAGAGGTTGAGGCTACTGTAGGATTGGCCAGCTCCCTGCAGATGTTCGGGTGTGTTAGAGGCTGGAGAGACACAGGCTTGGCTATGGACCCTCTTCTTGGAAAGGATCTCGGTCCTCGCCTGTAGTGCCTTTGGAGTAGGCGGCAGGCCAGTTTGTCAGAGGATGCGCCAAAGCCCTCTACTTTCTCTCAGCCACCCTGCACTTGTGTTTTAGGGAGGCGAGGTCGGAGTCGTACCAAGAGTTGCACTTGGAGGTAGGCTTCAGACAGATTCTCATGACTGGGTAAAGGATGTCCGGAGTGTTGGAGATAAAAAGATGCAGGTTAGAGAAGGCTCTGTCAAGAGTGCAAGTGAGCCACTGGAGTAGAAGGAGCTGAGAACATGGAGGCAAAGGCGTCCACTGGCACTCGCTTCATGGGCCGACTGACCGAGAAGGCAGGTGGTAGACTTTGCTTGAGCTGCAAGAAGTTCTAAGTTCAGAGGAGAGCAGGAAGTGGTCAGTTCAAGAGAGGAGTGGTGAGAGGGGAGGATGTCTGAGGAGATGAGAACATCCAAGGTGTTTTCAGCTGAGTACGTTAGACTAGTGGGTAGAATTGAGGTATCGGGTAATAAAATTGCTGCAAAAAATGTCACCGGTAAAAAGAATTGCGGCAAACCTGCCGTGGTTTGACCCGGTAAAGGTGTACCCCATTATACCATTTAAGGGGAGCGGAGGTTGCAGGGGTGTCCCCCGCCCCCCTTAAATGGTATAATGGGTCCGTGGTTTGTGGGGGTGTCCCCTGCATCCTTTACATGACTGTGGCGCAAAAAAACACAGCATTTTTGCAGCAATATTTTGTATTCAGTAATTTTTGCTGCGATTTTCAGACATGGAACCAAAATGGAAAATGGAGGCAGGGCGGGTCGCATAGGTTGCAGAAGAGCCCAGGTGGATGTTGGTCTCCGAGGAGAAGTTGAGAGGTCGAGGCAAGGATGGGTCAGCCCATTCTGAGAGGAAGAGGGGTGACCAGGCCATGTGGCCTGTGGCTGTTGGCCAGTCAGCGAGAGGCCAGGAGAGATCGAGAGCCTGCAGACTAGGCATTCAAAGGAGTAGGCCTACATAGGAATGACAGAGAAGCAGGGACCCATTCCGGAAAGATCAGGGCCACGCCACCTCTGGGTTGGTTGGTTCTGGGCTCGGAGAGGATCTTGTAGTCCTCGGGGAGGAGGGAGTCAAAACTCATGACATAGCTGGCCGTGAACCATGTCTTGGTGAGAGCGAGGACATCCAGGTGAAGGTTTTCGAAGAGGTGGCAAATGTTGGAGGAATGTTTGACAGCAGAGCGAGAGTTGAGAGTAGCTACATGGAGCAGGTTGCCACATTTAAAAAAACTTGTGAGGCGTTCCCAGCGGAGGCGGTAGAAGGGCCAGAGAGTGGATAGAAGCAGTAGACTGAGGAGGCCAGAGGAGGAGGTGGGTGCCACAGAGGCGACGAAGGAGGAAGGAGGAAGGAGGTGGCAGAGGAGACAGAGAGGTGTTAGGAGTGGCAGGAGAATGGAGGAAATTGATGAGACACAGACCCCTATCAAGTAGGAGATTTGGCTGAGAACCCTGGACCATGACGTTTCTATTTAGATAGACATTGATGATGGTTTTAAGGAATTAAAAGGGGGCCACGAGGCCTGCCACCGTTAATGGGGGAGGAACAGAAAGGAGTGAGAACAGAGACATATGAGGGGTTCATAGGTCTGGAGAGAGAATGACAAAGATGATGCCAGTGAGAGTCTGTCTGAAGGAAGCGTCGATGTGGGTATCATCGATAGGGAGTTGGAGACCAGGATATCCCTCTTGAACGTTTTCCTTCCAAACTTGGAGTGATCGGATAGGATGGGAGGTAGCAGTTTGAGACAAAGGGAGAGATAGAGAGCACCATAGAGAGTGCAAGGAGGCAAGAACGGAGAGTGAGGGAGGAAGAAGAGACACCGCCCACAGCCGTGCACCACAGGAAGAACTAGAGAGGGAGGATTCACACAGGAGGATGCACACATGAGGGAACAAGCAGGTAACATGCCACAGGGGAATGCAGGAGCAGTGTGGTTAGAAGAACAGGGGCTGGGTGGGGGACACTACAAAAACTCCCAGGTTTAACTTTCCTAAAAAGAGGGCAAAAGGCCAGCAATGCAAGAGAAAAATCGACTTTCCTAGAGAGATGTGTGATTCACTGAGATGCAGATGAGTGGTGCGATCAGAAAAATGGGGTAATTGGAGGGGTGGGTCAGTTTATTTGGGTACAGTGATTGCTGCCCCCTGATCGCCTGCACTTACTTTAGCAGTCGCAGCAGGTTGATGGCTGCAGCCTTCTTGCTCACCCCTGCTGACACCGGGAGACACAATCTGGAGCTGCTTCTGCTGAAACTGTCCTTTGCCTTGGGGTCCTTCATTGAAGGGGTCGGGGGGGGCTGCACAGGCTCGAGGGAGGTGGGTGGAGAGGGGGGATAGAGAGAGGGGGGAGAGTGGGGGAGAGGGACGGGGGGAGAGAGAGGGGGAGACTTACAAGACCCAAAGGCAAAAACTGGTCCAGCCCCGTACCACCTCTCCCCACCCCCCCATTCTAATTGAGGTCTGCGTTGATCAATACCATTTTAAAATGCTCCATTTGCACTTTAATTCTATTTATATCACGTTTGCATTGTACCTGATGTACAACATGGATCTGGGGAAGAAAGCATCCTGGAGACTAATTGTTACCAGAAGCTAAAGATTATTGGAGTCATATGAATGTTTGGTACAGAGAAATGGCTTTTTGCAATCAGTAGACCCAAAGTGCCGTTTCTCATTGCTTAGTATGTTGGTTGGCAAACTTCACTCTTGCTCAGTGGTTAGCTGAGGCTTTTGACCATCCTGGCAGCAAACCTAATGGTTGTTCAGGGCAGGGTCCAGAATCCCTGATCGTTTCTCCCAGGAGTGTAGTGTTCCCCATAAGACCCATTTCCTCTTGCATAGCTGCTGATCAAAATGAACACACCCACCATGTCCTCCCAGCCCCCCAACCCTGCCAGTAGGACATTTTTACTGAACCATTGGCTAGATCTTCAACAGTTCCAATGATGGTGACCTCTTTGAGCCTACTGACCCTTTACAATAGAGGGTTGATACCTACGATTTTATAACATTGCTGTGGGAAAATGTTTTTGTTCATGGCACAAACTTTACTTGTGGTGAAAACCATAAAGCAGCGATCTTCAAACTGTGGGACTGGCCTCTGTAGGGGTGCCTGCAGGAGGTCCATTGAGGGATGGGGGTGCGAGGACCTTCCGAAAGTATGGAAGGTGACTGCTTTTATTAGTAAATCTTAGCAGATCTGACATTTGTGGCGTGAGGGACAAGCTTAAAATGTTTAATCAAGGCGAGCTCGGCATAAAACAGTTGAAGACATTGCCATAAACTTACAAAATTCTACAAGTAGCAAGCCCCACTATTGACCTTCTTTCTCACAAGGCCCGCTTTGATCACATATTGCGTACCTCGTATGTCATTGTCTGACCTCTGTTACTCAGCAATAGCTGCTGTACAGTTTCTGAATGCCCCTGAGCCAATTGGTACAGAACTGTCCTTCCTGTCCCTCTATTCCTCAAGGCTTTAGTCATTGATTTTGTGGTAGCATCTTTCATGAAAGAGGAGCAGGGGATCTGGTTTCCTTGATTGCAGACGCTGGAACAGGCCATGCAGGGCACTCTGAAGGAACAATTGAGTCAACTGAGATGTTCAGCATAAATGGGAACTTTTCTTATATCCCCCTTTTTATCTTTTGCTATGGTTTGTCTTCAGGCAGCTGACAAGATGACCACCCTCACCCGACAGGACCTGAATTTTGGCCAAGGTAAGAGCTGGGAAAGTGCGAGTACAATGATCTGATCTAGTCTAGTTTTCTTCTGTTGCTTCAGGGCTCTGAATAACTATTATCGAACTGGTCCATAAAGCACGATTAAGCTGCAGCCAACTGGATAATCTCGTATTGTTTTATTTATATAGCATGCCTGACCCATGAATATCTGGGTGCTAGTGGATAAGAAGATGGTTACATGGTTACATGTTACAGATCATACAGAATATTACATAATACACAACATACAGATCATACAGAATAGTACATAATAAGACATGAACTTCAATTGATGCAAAGGTCCAGGCATAGATACAGTCATGAATGATAGAATGGGAACGTGTGGGTGCATGGCTGAGAGAGAAGGGTAGGGTTAGTTCTTATTGAGTAGCAAGGTGATCACACTACTTCTGAATTTTTCGAATACTTGGATGGATTTAATGTCCTGTGGGAGTGTGTTCCAGAGTTGGGAGGCCAGGTCCGGGAAACTGGAGCCGCCTGCTTTTATGAGGTTGTATCTAGGTACCACTAGGCAGGAGGTGTTGGTGGATCTCGTAGTGCTGATGGAGGGTCTCGGGTGAATTTGTCAGTAAGAGAAGGTGGGGCTCCGTGGTTCAGTGCTTTGTGGGTTAGGCAGAGTTTTCGAGTCAAATTCTTTTCTTGTATAGAGAGCCATTTGCAGAGATATAATCTGTTCTGGGTATGTTTAAGGTAGCTCTAAGCACATTTTTCTGTTTGTTGATTATGGACTTGTTGGCGCCTAGGTAGACCGTTGCAATAGTCCAGTTTGGACTGTGAGTGCTCTGGCTAGTGTAAGACAACTGTTCAGTGACAGTAGGGGTCTGCACGCCCTGATCAGCTTCCCTGTGTAAGGAGTGGCTGAGGCAGTCATGTTTACATGTTTAGTTAGTTTAGTCGAGGTAAAAACCTACAGTTTTTACATCTTTGACAATGGGTATGTTCCCATCCAGATGGTCAGAGTACCTTGTGGTCGACCAGGTCAAAGGCCGCTGACAGGTCTAGGAGGAGTAGGATGGCCACTTTGCCTTTGTCTTTTAGTTCGTCAATCTGGCTTTTGAGGTCAACAAGGGCAGTTTACGTTCCACGTTGGGGTCTGAAGCCAGATTGTCGTGTTCCTAGTAGTTTGTTTGTCTCAAGATAGTCTTGAATTTGAAAATATGCAACCCTATCTAAAAGAATTTAAAGAAAAGGGACCGTTGTGATCGGTCTATAATTTGTGGATATAGATGGGTCTAACGTTAGTTTCTTAAGTAATGGGAGCACCCATGATTCCTTCAAATTTCATGGTACGGCGTTACTGGAGAATGAGTTGATTAATTTGGTGATAAAAGGAGCCAAATATCTGGCCGCATCTTTTATGATCTGTGCTGGGCAACTGTCACCTTTGCAATTCGAGGGTTTCAGTGAGGCTATAATTTTTTGAACCTCTGACACTGTTATGTTGGTGAATTTTTAAAGCCTGAATTTTGGTGCGAGGATTCGGAAGTAGTCTGACTAATTGGATTACGGGTGGTGAGTTGGTGCCGTTTGTCGGCTATTTTGGTCTGGAGACCAGTGATTTTATTGGCAAGGGCATTTTGGATGCTGGTGCACCAAGGTTTATCCTTAAGTGTCTGCGGGTGGGTTGGTATTTTCCAACTCTCAAGATGTTGAACATTTCTTTGGTGCCGGGGCTTGCTTGGTTTATTCCATCATTGAAGGTTTCTTTTTTTGGTGCGGATAATCTCGCTTTTGTATGTGGCTAGATTGTTTTCATTCTCTGAATATTCTTCCAAAGTGTTTCGAGTTTCCTCTTTTCTGTACATAGTAATTTTAAGTTCAGGGGTAAACCAGGAGTTCAGATGTGCTCTTGGTTTCCTGCTACGCAACTTTAGTGGGGCAATTGTGTCTATAGCTTTGTCCATAGATTCGTTGTAGGTCTCTACAATCAGATTTGTGTCATTCGTGAAGGGTAGAGCATTGAGTGTGGGGGTTACTAGAGGTAAGATGGCCTCGGCTGTGCTGTTGCTTTTACTTCTAGTGCAGCATGGTGGTGCCACTAGGCTTTCTTTCTTCTCTAGATTGTTGATGATAAGCTCAAAGGAGAGGAGGTAGTGGTCAGTCCACAATGGGGGTGATGACTCCTTTATTGTGATGGTGCAATTTAGGTCTGCTACCCAATCGAGTGTCCTACCTTTCTCGTGGGTGGGTTGGGTACTTTCTTGTAGGAATCTGTTCTGACAGGGCATTGGCTAAAGATGTGGCAGGTAAATCATTAGGGTTGTTATAGCTGAGGTTAAAATCGCCTAGGCTAATGTTTTGCGCAGTTAGTTTGGTGTTGTCAGCCGCTAATGACGTAATGTCTTCCTCGAATTATCCTATAGGACCTGGAGGCCTGTAGATTAGGTGGATGGTGATCGTACTTTTAGGCGAGGTTTGGAATTTAACTGATAGGAATTTGCATGAGGTGAAAGGAGTCGCGGTGGCTGTTCTCATGTCTAGTGTGGATCTGAAGATGATGGCGGTGGTTCCTCTTATAGAGTTTGGTCTATCAGCTCCAAGAATAGAGTAGTTGTCGGGGACCGCTAGGTTAAGAGACAGGCCTGCTGCAGCATGCAGCCGGGTTTCTGTTATAGCAAGGAAGTCCAAGATTTTTTTGACAAAATGTCTTCAATCTCAGTCGCGTAGGCAACAAGGGATCTAGCGTTAAGTCGAGCCCCTTTTATAGGCTGCTTCTGAGTGAGTCCAGGGTTTTTGTTGACTGGGGTCTCTTTCAGATTGACTTGCGGTTGGGTTTTTGCTCCGAGTATTCTGTGGGCTGTTTACTGGTAGTGTTAGGGTTATGATTAGCTAGTCGGCTATGGTGCGTAAGGATCCTAGCCCTTAGCCTCTTGTTGCTGACAGAGCTGTCAGGGAAGATTGTGGGTATCCCTGCTGAGAGGTTAGGTGTATTTTTGTCGTTGGTAGGGTTGAGGGGTGTGCCATTACTGTTCCAAGATGGGGCAGGGTGTAAATTAGGTAGTTCTGGTGTGGGTCTAATTCTTGAGTCTCGGCTGAGGGTGTTCAGTGCAGGTACAAAGGGGGTGGCCTTGATCGTGGGCTTAACGGTTGTGGTAGAACTTTGGTTAGGGTCCAGTGGATGCTCCATCTGGGCAGGGTTAAGTAAACTAGAGTCGAGCCTGGAAATGGTGAGTAGCAGTGGGATAATGCAGAGTATGCTAAGCATGATGTAGCGGCTAGCTGGTGTGTACATTAAGTGTGTGGGGCAGGTGACAACTTGGGCGTATCGTGGATAAACCGTACAGAACTGAGTTACAAAGCTAGAAGTGCATAGAGTTATGTCACAGTGTGAGTGATGGGTTGGCGTAGTAGAAACAGTGTTGTGTATTGAGGTGCCTCCTTGATGAGCTAGTTCGGCAATTGCAGTGATAATCAGTCAAACAATCTGGTAATAGGGTCTGGGTAGGTCTAGAGAACAAAATGGGCTAGTTCAATAATCACAGCAGTAGTTACAGTCGGGCAAATGGGCTGGCTGGGTCTGGGCAACAAAATAGTGTGGTTCAAACATAGCAGCAGTGGTTAAGAACAAGCAGTGGGTCTAGGTACGTCTAGGCAGCAGAATAGGCTGGTTCTAGATGGCAGTAATCGTTTCAATCCAGCAGTGTTCCTCGGTAGGGCTAGGCAAGAAAATAGGCTGGTACAAGATAGCAGTAGTAATTACAATCGGGCAATGGGCCTAGGTAGGGTTGGGCTACAAAATAGTCTAGTTCAGGACTAGCAACAATGGTTACGAACAATCAATGGGTCTAGGTAAGTCTAAATAGCAAAATAGGCGTTTCATCACATAGGTCAGTGCCACCCAGGGACTATACTGCGGTGGATCATAAGATGTATCATTCAGTCAGCAGGAGACCACATTATGTGTGTTCTTTCTTTTCTCTTGGATGTAATTAAGGCTGTTGGTAAGTGCATTTCCAATAGGTATATTTTATACATTTGTGTAACGCCCAGACACGGGGGTATCCCAGCGTTTGTACAGAGATTGAGCGGTAGGTGAATGGTCAGTCAAGTTGTGGAACAACGGGGCATGATCAACATGAGAACAATAAAATTACATAGCCAGTAAGGATTGCTTGGCTTTTGATGTTCTCTTTTTGATCATGCTGGCAGTAAAACCATGTTAGTGAGTTGCAGAGTTTGTGTCGCTGGGTGCTTTAACAATTGGTCTTGGTGTTTATCCTTTTTTCTTTTTTTTTCTGCTGTCTGTTTTTCACAGTTGTTGCTGATATTCTGTGTGAATTCCTGGAGGTGGCTGTTCACCTTATCCTGTACGTTCGAGAAGTTTATCCCATTGGAATCTTTCAGAAGAGAAAGAAGTACAATGTACCAGTCCAGGTAAGGAAAGCATCTGGTCCCATTTTGGCCAGGCTTGGCCTGTCCCCAGCGAGGAGTGTGCGCCCCTTTTCAGGGTTTTGGTTAGATGTTTTTCTGCCCTCTCCCCATCCCAGGGTTGTCTCATTTCATTGGGGGCTTAGCATTATGCTGCCATTGCTTTAACCCTTGTTGTTTCATCTACAGATGTCCTGTCACCCGGAGCTGAACCGCTACATCCAGGACACCCTTCACTGCATAAAACCCCTTATTGAAAAGGTGTGCATCATTGGAGTTATATGGGGCTACTCTTAGTTTTAAATGTTAAAGCTGCTCACTATTGAGAAACTGAAAAGTAGAGTAGTTTTCTAGGAAGAGTGTAGCCTTTTCCTACCAATGCTCAGAGGTAGGCTTTCCCCATTGCACTTTTCTGTGCTCACAAGACCTCCATGTTGCCTAGGAGTAGTAGCTCAAAAATGGGTGAATCTGGTCCACGTCACTGAATTTTATTTGCCAATTCAAGCTTCCCATGTCATTAATTAGCTTCTTTAAAATGTGTTTGCATGGAACCTGGATAGAGATCTTGTTTTTGTCTTTGGGCTAGGGCAGGTCTGAGGCTCTCTCTCCTCATAGATCACATTGGCCATGTTCTGCCTTGGGTTCCTGTTCTTCTTGTGCTGATTGAGTAGGACCAACCTGGGTATCTCCTTCCTCACACTGCCAATTGGACACAACAATCTTGGGGTTCTCGCGCCTCACATTTGACTAATTTCTGACTGGCTCTGGCAGGGTTAGGACTCCCATTCCAAATTGGCGGGAAAGATTTGAGGGGTGTGGTGGGGCTGAGGTGGATTCTCCTTATATTGCCAATTGTCTAAGGCTAGACTGAGGCTTTTCTTCTTCTTTACATTGCTGGTTGGCCTTTTGTAACTATGTCCTCTCTGGTTACAGAATGATGTGGAGAAGGTAGCATTGGTAATCTTGGATAAAGACCATCATCCAGTTGAAAGATTTGTCTTTGAAATCACTCAACCACCCCTGCTGTCTGTTAGGTCAGTCCTTGTATCTTATTACTGTTTCTATTTCCTCATAAACATGGGTCTGTCTTTTGTGACCATTCCTTGCATGTATTAATGCCTCCTTCATTGGGTTGTCTCCTAACCTATCAATCATTTGCAAATGTTAGTCTGGCTCTTTGCTGTGAAGTTCTCCTGGGTCTTTTTACAGCACTTTGGGATGTTTTAACTGCACCCTCCTATGCTACCTTTTGATCTATGTGACTTTGGGGTATGTGCCTTTTTGTGACTAGTGATATGTAGCATGCTTGTGGTCTGTCTGTGCGAGTATTTGTTTCCACATGTCGCATCATTTGAAGGCTGTGCGTGTTTCGGCTGGGCCTGAGACTCTTTGCTCTTTGGGTTGTTCACTTAAGGTGTCAGTTGGGCCTGTGCAAGGTTCCATGTAATAATGTCGCCACAAAAATCTCGCCATGCAAAAATATTGCCGAAAAATGGCCGTTTTTTGTGGCGACATTATTGCATGGAACATGTGGGGGACACCCCCACAACCCCTAAACTTTTTTTTTTTTGCCCCTGTCCCCATATATATGGTCACCCATATAATATCGCAGCGACCTTTTCCCGGCAATATTATTTACGGCGACCATATATATGGGGATAATATTACCCGATACCCTGTGCAAGATCATGTTGGCTGTGTTAATGCAGGGAATGATTGTGCTTGTGACGTGCATCATTTGCTGCTCTGTCAAGGGTATGGTGGGGCCAGAGAAAGTGCAACTGGTTTAAAATCAAGCGGAGGATAAGCACCCTCTTTGCAACCGATGTGCTGTCCTGCTGTGCACATAGCAAATGGTCTTTGCAGACAGGTGGCGTGCACATAGTACCTGCATAGTTTGTACAGGGTGTGCTTGAGTAAAGTGACCACATTAGCAAGCAGTATTTACAGAGAGGTGTATACACTGAGGTTATGGCCAGTGTGTGTAGGGACTCTGTGGATTGTATGCAGGCAGGTGGATGTATGCCATCTGCAGAGGCAGATGGTACTGCATTTGCAGTGTTTTCACACTTGTAAGTAATGTCGACCTGCAATAAAGCAGAACTTTTGGAAGCATGGATGTGCATGCTGTCAGTGCTAGGTTCAAGCAATGAGCAGTTTTACTGACAATGGGCCTGTACAAGATGTGTCCAGACTTTTCTTTTGATGTTTGCATATTTTGCTGGTAACAGGTTTGTAGACATGGAACCTGTAAGCATGCATATTGTGTGCCATGGCAATTCCCCCTCACTACCTATGCAGTATGTATTCCTGCGTGCTCTAATAAGGTTTTTATCATTTCCCCATTGTTGTGATTCAGCTCGGACACCTTGCTGTCACATGTTGAACAATTACTGCGGGCATTCATTCTGAAGATCAGTGTGTGTGATGCAGTGCTGGACAACAACCCGCCAGGTACGCGTGCACCAGGAACTGTGCATTAAAGCTGCCACACCCTTTTAATTTTGCTGCCGACATTTAGCCATCCAAAGATTAAGCCTAGATAGCAGAATTTGGTGACTTAAGTTTATAGCACAGAAAAACACTTTAATGGTATTTATGATCTTTGATGTCCTGGTTGTTAGTCTGAGCAGTGTATGCTGGCTGCACAAGTTATGCTTGCATAGCTTACCATAACTGCCAAATTTCTTTAGGTGTTCAATTTTGAGCTGCAATCACAATGTGAATTTAGCAAATCTTTTTCATAGAACGTTTTTATTAGTAATAACCTAACCATAATGTCCCTTTCACAGTGTTTTAAGTTTATTGATGTTCCAGCATTATACATGTTATAATTCCACTTTAAAAATATAGGAAAGAACTATACCTCTCCTTAACAAACATATTTGCAGCGCATACTGACGTGTATCACTTTGAGCAGTATGTTTGGGATGCAAGTCATGGGAGAATTGCATGGGGCATGAGGTTTAATCATGACCCCAACCCCACCAAGCTACCCATAATAGAATCTGGACCTAGCCTGCTGCAGTTTCCAGTATACTATAATGTGACCTTGGGCCACTGTCGTGACTTGTGGCCATGGCCACAAACCCTGGGGCATGGGCTTCAGACATGTTGTCTGTCCCGCAAAATAACCCACAGCAGCCTGGCCCAGTGGCAACTGTAACTCAATTGTGGGACCCATGGCCTCTATAAGGAAGGCATGGTATCCAAGCAAGACACACAAGTGATCACAGTTCAAGGGTGTTTATTAAACTGTTAAATGGGTGAGATAAACTCCTAATCTAAACCGAAGTCTAAGATGGGAACAACCTACAACCATCAAATAATACAGTCCTAGTGGAGTCTAGTCAAATAAAAGGGCCCATACTAAGAAAACCTATTGCCAATCCTTACTGCTATGTTACAAAAAAGTGCGGGGGGATAAGGTTCACAAGAAAATAAAGTGTTCACAAAATAATTCGGGAGGTTATGGCCGGGGGACTCCCTTCCCCATGTTTTTAGTACGGGACAAGGCGGGACTCTTGGGCACAGCATGCTACTGGCCTTCTCTGGCACAAGCTTGCAGTCCCTTTTCTCTATATCGGGGCCTTCTGTGCCCAGTCCCTGCTCATGCAAGGTCTCTTGCTTCAAAGGGCCTGGTATGTTAAATCAACAAAAGAAAAGTTCCTTCGATCAATCTTCATGTTGGGTGATTACCATTCACCCTTGGATCCCCCTCAGCCGGGCTCCGATCCTTCTCTCAGCGTCACCTCTCACCCTTGGATCCCCCTCAGCCGGGCTCCGATCCTTCTCTCGGCGTCACCTCCCAGAGCACTTACCAATTTAAACTGAGACTTCAGAAGGGCGATATCATCTCACTGAGTCGCTCTGTTAGCCTATGGCAAGTGCAGGTTTTTACAAAGTCATAGTTCGCTTTGCGCTCCCGTCAGCCGAGCCACACGCCTGTTTTACAGTTCCCTCAGTCGGGTTCACAATTTTACAATACTCTTAATCCAAAGTCCTTGACACGTTGCAGAAGTTGTCGGAGGGGTTTGGCTCGACCCTTATGACGACCTTGACACTTCACGCCGGCCTTCTTTATGGCCTCTTGGTACTTGTTGTTTCAGGAGAGGTGTACCAGCTAGTGACCTTCGATTTTAAGCACCCACGTGTCGCCAGAGTCCTATTTCTGGTGCCAAGTTCATTCACAAAAAGACCTCTGTCTATTTCTCATAATGTCACTGCAACCTTGTGCCTCACACAGTCCAGTCCACTAGCCGGATCTTCTGCCTCACCGGCTGTACTGAACTTGTTGGCGTTTCCTTGGCCGCTGGACTCCAGGATGGTACCTTGATGGCAACCGCGTCTCCCCGCCCTGGCTATCAGTGCGGGAGGGTTTCACGTACCGCTGACATCCGTCACACTATTCGCCAGCTGCTATTCCTGGTGTTAGGTTTACTTTGTTGGCGGTTTTGTGGCTCTGGGTTGAAACAGGGAAGTGCAATTACCTCCTTGACGTCCTTTCAGGTCTCGCCGCCTTTCTCCACCGTTTGAAATGCCGTCCTGGAATAGCTGCTTCCTCGTGCATTTGGCCTTGCTCAGTGTGCTCTCATGCTCCGCCTGTTATCCCTATGGGAAAGGGAAAGGGCAGCCAGGTTTGTGTAGTTTCCGGTAATTACCTGACTCTGCCTGACCCTTGTGTTATGACTTGTCAGGTAAACGGCTCTGGTATTAGTCCGTTGTCGCTCACGGTGTGAGAAAGTGTTTGTGTAGGAAAGGGGTGGGACGGGTTGGTTAGAGTTTCTATATATCCTATTTGGCAGGACGGGGAAAAGGTGTCATAAGGAAGGGGAAACCGCCTCTCACCCTTCGGTGTCCCACCTCCCCAGAGACCACTCATCCAGGTGATCACACACTGATCCACCCCCTGGAACTGGATCCAATAGCGATGGCCGTGTCCTGGCCACCTGGATGACAGATCCCCGGGGACCAGTGGGTGAGACCCCTTCAGGTTTCTCACGCCTCAGTCCATGATTTGTGGCCACTGGCCTTACTAACTGGGGCATTATATTCAGCCTTGTTGCTTGCCTCCCGAATCGACCCACAGTAAACAATGGACATGGCATGTAGCCTGGCCCACTGGCCACTATTCTTCTATGGGGCCGTGGGCCACTATTCATCGCTTGTGACCACAATCCCTGGGACATGGGCTTCAGCTGTGTTGGTGACCCCGCTAGCCGTCTCTAAGTAGACATTGGGCGTTGCCAGAGACCAGGCACAGTGCACACTTTATCCCCATAGCCGGTCCCCTGGTGGTCATGCCTCGGGCACAAGTTATCACTTTTTTTTTTCCTCCATACATAAAATCTATCCGGATTTTGAAAATTGAGACCGCCACCCCAAGCCCTCACCCTCCTAACAAAACTTTCCCTACGTGACGTGTAGTGTACCCAAAATCCTTCCCGCGTAGAGGTCCCTCAGGTAGTTTTTTTTCCACCCAGCATACTGGTCGCCCTTATGCGGAGATCATCCAGCGACATTGCTATAGTCTTCCTTTGGTCGTATATTATTAAAGTTATTGAATATTATCCTACCGTGCCTTCCATCGGTGGCTGTTTCAGATCTCCGCCGAAGACGGTTCTACGGATCTTCGGACAGTGTTCCGGTCGGCGCTGCTGACCACGTGGCTGGGCCTTTATGCCGGCCTACACAGTAGGGAGTGTGGGGTCGGGGTGGACATCCTTTTCTAAGAATGCTGTTCCCTGGGTCTTTTTGTCACTATTTCCTCATCTATGGAGAGGACTCAGTTTAGGTTTTGTCCTTTTGTAAGGATAAATTTCCCTGGAAGGATAAACACTGCAAGTGTAATCAGTGTTTGCCCCTTAATCAGGACGAGACAGTTTGTGCCGCTTGCAAGCTCCTGCGTCTGAAGAAACTGAAGGAGCGCTGTGTTAAGCAGTGGGCAGCCTACGGAATGTTGCAAGCCAAGTCTACTTCTCCCGCTGCCACAACCGCCGATTGTGACGAGGGGCTGAGTGGCCAGCAGGCCTCCTATTCGGAGACGATTGACCTCTCACCAGAGCATTCCCGCTCCGCGTCGTCTGTCCCCAGCCCCACTAGGCAAGACTCTGGTCCTGCTATGGGGACTGTACACCCCAGTGTCAAAGACGCACTCGCTTCACACACTAAGAACACAACCCCAGGGACGTCTTCGTCAAAACAGTCGAAGCAGTCCATAGCGCCAACAGGCACACTGATCATTTTGGCCTTGCCCGCCGATCGGTAGGATTGGCAGCCCTCCCTGCAAATGCAGGTGCGCCTTGTGACTGGGCCCTCCAAGTTGAAGGGCGCTGCCCCCAATATTCGGGAGTCTGCCGAGACGCATCGGAAGAAAGTGTCCACGGCCAAGAAGGCCCCGGTTCCGCCGGAAGTAACCGTGCAACCGCAGGCCCGAACTTCACAACTTCCTGACTCTGAGGTGATTACCGAAAGCATCGCTAGGATTATTTCGGCGGATGGTCTGGAGCAACGGTCCAAGGATTCATCGAGACCCAAGGACAAACCCAAGGATTCTTTGAAATCCAGGTATAGGCCGAAGGATTCATCGGAACCCACAGAGAGGCCCAAAGACAAACATAAGGACATGCGTCAACCGTCCGTCCTCCGAAAGGACTTTTTGGAAGGCACCGGAGGGATTTCTTCGACGTTAAAGGAGAAATCTCGACGTTTGGCGACAGAAGATCCATTACAGGAGCCCTTTCCACCCCTGGACTCCTCTGGTTCATCTATTTGGACCAGGAAGAAATTTGAGGGATGTATGGAGAGGCTAGAGAGATTTGTAGAACTTGAGAAATCCACACCCAAAAGGCCTAGAGAGGAGAACCCCCCGCCCCCTCTCCCTGTGGCTAAGCTTCAGAAAGTCTTTGGCCCTTCTCAAGAGGAAGAAGTAGAAGAGTATGTTTATGACCTCACTGAGGGGGAGGTTCCTGTGGACCTATACAATCAAGATGAAGATCCCTTTGCTGACACTGAGGATGTTCAGTTGGACTCCACAGAGGGTTGGGAAGACAACCCCAACCCGGTTGATCCTCAGCCTTGGCAGTCACCTACTCCAACACCGGAACCTGATGCCTTGTGCTTGGATTACCCCCCAACCACACCCACTCGACAAGCCTTCCCGGTCGACGACCAAATGGCGTTCAACACCGTATTAAGGAAAGCAGCAGAACATTTCCATATTGCTACCCAGGAGGCTGTTCCAGAAGCTGATTTTTGTGGAGGACATCCTAAAAGAAAAACCACCGGCCAGCTAAGCTAGTCCTCTGTTAAATTCGATCAAGAAGCAGTTGGCCCCTTTATTGATGCCTGCCCTAACTAGAGCAGTAAATCTTAGGATAGAAAACCCTCCCCCTCTGACCCACTTCACATCAGGGGTCATGCTACTCCAGATTCACTGGTAGTAACAACAACCAGGAAGAGAGCAGGTGTTCCCCTATCAACTGGGAAAGACCCCCTGACAAGGAGTGTAAAAGGCTATATGCTCTAGGGGAAAAGGGTCATGGCGGCTGCTGCTTTTTCCACGCTCCTAGCAAATAATACAACCTTGTTGGCCAGCTATGCCGATGCAAGCTCGCCTGCTCTCCACAGTGGCTGAAGGCAGGCAGGTTAATCCGAGTATCCTTAAGAATACTTTGGATGCGGCAGACAGCTGGCAGATCCTTGGCTCAAGGTACTCTCCTAAAGAGGCACGGTTAAGCAACTCTGGTTTTAAACTAGAGACTCAAGCCTCATTAATAAATAAGCTGGTGGAAGAGACTGATTTATTTGGAAAGGCGGTTGACGAAGCAATTGAAACTGCTAAGAAAGAGCATGATACCCTCAAGACCCTGGATCAGATCACCCAGAGGCCTTTTCCGAAGAGGGCGAGCGGGTCTAAACTGTCCTTTCGTGGTCAACGGTTCCCTCAGAACCAATACAAAACCAATAATTGGTCCTCTACCCAAGGAGCCAACACCTACACCACCCTGTATCACCCAAGAGGCCATCGACGTGGTAAAGGAATGGGTCGGAATTCTACCCCTCGAAGCTCCCGGCCTCAGGCCAAAAAGGACCCGCAGATCCGGGTCCCCTCCCATGCCACCCTGGTCAGGGGCCGGCTAACATAATTTCTTCAAGCATGGGAGGGGATAACTACAGACCAGTGGGTACTCAAGATTGTTGCCCACGGGTACTGTATAGAATTCGGCCAGTCCCCCCAATTCAGACCTCCACGAGCAAGACGCCTGATGCCAGAACATCTGCGCATCCTGCTACAAGAAGTCACGACCCTGCAGGAAAAGGGCGCCATAGAGGTCGTGCCTCTTCTACAGGTAAACAAGGGTATTTATTCAGTGTACTTCCTTGTACCCAAAATCTCACCATGCATCCCTGTACTAGATTTGCGCCCAGCGAACAAATTTGTCAAGCCCCAAAAATGTTGCATGGTCACTCTGCAAGAAGTAATTCTCCTGCTCAGACAGGGGGTTTACATGGCAACATTGGACATGTAAGATGCATACTTGCATGTTTCAATATTGCCGGGGCACAGAAAATACCTTGGATTCATAATACAGGACAAACGCTCTCAGTTCAAGGTACTACCCTTCGGCATAATCAACATGATGGTGCACAAGATGCTCCTACCTGTTTGCACATTGTATTTTTAGCCTAAATTGTGATTTTTGAATCTAGGTGAACCCTTGCTGCTATAATTGAGCCTACCTGGTTGCACATGCATCTTAGCCTATTTCACCCTAGTGAATTTTGATTTTAGGTGAACCCTCATGGGCCACATTTGCCATCCTGATTGTACCTTATAGTCGCCCACTGGCCACATTTGCCTTCTTGACTATGCCTATTACTGTTCGCAGACCACACTGACATTTTTGTGTACCTTAGGATGCACTACAGCCCACTCTGTACTAATCTGTTCCTACCTACCACTAGCCAGGGCCACCCAACCCAATTTGACTGTGCCCACCACTACCCCAGCCCTCCCTGCATACAATCATGCCCATGGCTCCCTGCAAGCTCGCCGCTGCCACTACTACGTTGCTCACTCTCCTTGCAACACTTGCTGCTCTCCAACTTTACACCAAGTCCGGCCCCTCACACCCACACCACAAAGCCCCTTCCCCCATCCCACGCTACCCCGGATGCCTCACAAACACACGCACATCTCAGACTCACCCACCGCACCCTGCATTACAATAATGCATAGACTGGATAGACTTCGAGCTCGCACACTGACTGCAGAATTAAGCACACAACCCCCCTCTCATAGAACACAGAAACCATAGATTGAGCTCCCGCACCATTTCCAAACACATCCCTCGCACTGAACATCCACATACCGACAAACAACCACTTACTAACCAAACCATACCCCACATTGTCACCACACATAACATATCAGACACATCCACCACCCACACCTCATCAAACAAACTGCACACACCTCACATCAAATTTCCCTCCTCAATGTCTGCTCCTCCCAGCTCACGCATCAGATATTCATGACCTCATAATCAACAATAACATTGACCTATTAGCCATCACAGAAACATGGTTACATGAAGCATCAGGCCCTGCCGTTGCACTTGCACTACCACCAGGCTTCACCATACTCTGACAAGACAGACCTGAACGAATAGGAGGCGGAATAGCCTTCATCTACAAGGAAAACCTCCAGCTCCGACCTGTCAGTCACTCCTCGACCAGCAACTCTGACCTTATCGGCCAAACTCACACTGTCACCCAACAGCAACATCAATATTCACTTACTGTACCGTCCCCCAGGCCTCACCCTAGACTCTAAGGAAAACATCATCCACATTCTCCGCAATAATATCAAAAGCTCCACTAAAACACTTCTATTGGGAGACCTCAATTTGGGATTCAATGATACTGAAGACAAACCTGCAGTCTCCCTCACCAAGGAACTTAGTGACCTAGGCTTCACCCAGAAAGTAGAAAGTCCAACGCACTCCAAAGGCTGCTTTCTAGATTGGATCACGGACCATAATTGCCTCTTTACTATCACTTCCAACAACTCACTGCCCTGGACCGACCACAACTGTATCGAATTCTGTTCCTATCACCAAAAACCACAAAACCCTGGCCCCGGCTATCGCTGCAAAAGTCAGCTCGAAAAAGCTTAAAGAGAATAACCTGCGCCCCTACCTCAACACCCCGGAACTAGCACCCCCATTCGCTAATGACCCAATATTCTAGCAGACACCTACAAAGATGTCATCACTAAAGCCATAAATGAAATAGCACCACTTGAATGGAAAAAAGAAAAGGAATCACTACACACCAACTCCTGGTTCACTGAAGCACTCCACTCCATGCGCTCCCACAAAAGAGCAGCACCAAAACAGCCATCACCGTTGCCAACGCCTTCAACACACGTATCTCCAATGCCAAATCGCACTCTAAAGAAATCTTCGCCATTTTTAACGAGCTTGTCTCCCCCCCGCCCCCACCCTCAATACACCTGATGAAATAATCCAAGGTGAAGCCTGGTGTGCTAGCATCCAAGCTCCCATGCTATACAAAATTGACCTTCTTCAAAAGGAAATCAAAGACCATTGCAAAGCATTACCTCAACAGACAGGAAACAAGCCTACCAACTCCACACCCGCCTCGTCTAAGCCCACCATAACCGACTTCTCTTTCAGGGACGTCACTGAACCAAAAGTCATCAACTTACTAAAAAATCTCAAACCCTCCCTTTGTAAAGGCGATATATGCCCCCCAAAGCTCAGCAAAGACTGCGCATACTGCTTTGCGCCGCTCTTTACGGCATTCATCAATGCGTCCTTTAAATCGGGCATTATCCCAGCGAGCCTCGGAGGCCTGGGTCCGACCCCTCCTTAAAAAAAAAAAACCTACCCTCGACCCCCCCCCACCCCACAACCCCACAATTACAGACCGATAACTACAGGGCCATTCCTCTTGAAACTACTGGACAAAGCCGCACACTGCCAAATCCAACACTTTCTGGAAACCCACTCCATCCTTGGGACCAGGCAATCAGGCTTCCGGAAAGGACACGTCACTGAAACAGCCCTACTGCTCCTCCTAGATCTATCCGCCGTTTTCTGGTTGATCACAAGACCCTCATCTCACACACTCAGCCAATTTCTCCTAAAGAATCTGCTCTCTGGGTCCCCTCATTCCTCGAGGGAAGAGCCGTGAAAGTCTTCTCGGATACTGCCAACGCCACACCCACTACAATCCATTGCGGGGTCCCTCAAGGATCTTGCACTGCACCCACACTTTACAACTTGTTCACTAAGCCTCTCTTTGACAAACTCGACTCGCTTGGTATCACATACACGAACTACGCGGACGACACACAAGTACTTCTACCTCTCTCAGGATCATACCACGAAGACGCCAAGGCACTCCACACAATCTACTCCATCATGCAGGCATGGATGGCAGTTAATGGCCTCTGCCTTAATAGAGACAAGACTGAAATCATGATACTAGGTCAACAGAGCACCCTAGACAAACTGGACAAACTGTACGCCAACTTCTCCATTGACAACTCTATCATCCCCGTATCCACAGCTGTCAAGACTCTGGGAGTATACCTAGACTCCTCACTATCAATTACCAGACAAGTCAGCGCAATCACTTCCTCATCTGCGCATACCACCAAACTCATAAACGCCATCAAGCCATACCTCTCAAAAACTAACTGCCTCTCAATAGCCAGAGCAACCATTGGAGCCAAACTGGACTACTGCAATGCCCTCCTAGCAGGCACATCGGAAAAAAACCTAAACAGACTGCAAGTCACACAGAACAATGCTCTCCGGGCCGCTCTTAGCATCCCAAGAAGAGAGCATATCTCCCAGGCCAGACACTCAGCCCAATGGCTCCTGGTCAAAGAGCGGATCACACTCAAAATCCTCACCCTCACACACCAATGCCTCTCGCTTTCCGCCCCGCCCTACCTATCGGAGACCATCTCCAAACCCTCTTCCTCGCGTCCCTCCAGGACGCAATACACCAACTGACTCCACATCCCACACATCAAAAAAGCCAAAGCCGGTGGCCTAAGTTTCCCCATACATTGTTGCCAAGTCCTGGAACACTCTACCTGCAGACATTGGAGCCGAGAACTGACTCCTGATTTTTCATAGGAAACTGAAAACCTCTTTCCTTGCACGATAATATGTGACACTCGCTAACCTATGTAAATATTCTGCACTGTAAATTTGCACAAATGTCATATATTTTATTTTTTTGCACTCCTGTAAATATTGTATTATGCTTGTATATGCAACTAAGATATGTCTGTAACAAGCGCCACGATGCCACCGGGCTGACGTGCGCTCTACAAATCTGAATAAATAGGAACCAGTCACCATGATATTGCTGGCCCCATTTGGGCCCGCCAACCCTGGATCGCTCATCTGATGGAAATGTCTCTATCTCTCACAGTGAAACTACCTTGCCCGTACAACAAGTTGTCGCAGGACAAAAGGGAGACACTACACCCATGCCCGCAAACATTGAAGTTAGCGGCCTGGCTCCAGAGGTCATAGAGTTCGGTCACCTACAACTCCCTCAGAGGTGCATGGACATATTTAAGGAAGCGAGAAAACCTAACACTCGATATTGCTATTCGGTGCAATACCAAGGGCATCCATCCCATTGACTGCTCTCCTACTCACATTGTATTTTACCTGACTCACTTGCTTGACTCAGGCCTGGTTTTTAATTCCCTTAAGGTTCACTTAGCTGCGGTCTCAGCCTACACTACATCACAACAAAAGGTGTCCTGGTGGAAGATGCCAGTTAAGGCTTTCATGGAAGGGGTCAAGAGGATTCACCCCCTGACCTCCTACCCCCCATTTCAAATCTAGCTCCCGGATGGGACCTGAATGTGGTATTAACCCGACTTAAGCGGTCTCCATTTGAGCCTATGCATAAGGCAAGCCTCAAAGATCTTACCTAAAAGACAGCCTTCCTAGTGGCTAACACTTCTATAAGAAGGGTTAGTGAACTACAGGCCCTTTCAGTTCTAGACCCTTTCGTTACCGTTCAGAGATAAGGTGGTTCTGCGCCCTCACCCTTGTTTTGCACCTAAATTTGTCTCCAAGTTCCATGAGAACCAATCAATAGAACTGGCTATTTTGTTCCAGCACCCTACTAAAATGGTTGAAAGAAGCCTACACACATTAGATGTGCGTAGGGCAGTCATGTTTTACCTGGACAGAACTAAACCACTGAGTAAATAAAACCAATTTTTTGTTTCAATGGCAGCTGGAAGAGAAGGGGATTCCGTTTCCAAATCGGCAATCTCAAGGTGGATTGTCAAATGCATCACTGTTTCTCTCTTGCTAAGAGAGAACTGCCCCTTCAAGCCTAGAGCACACGCTACTGTGGGCACGGGGGCTTCCATAGCAGTCATTGCAAATGTTCCCCTAGAGTCCATTTGCAAAGCGGCAACCTGGAGTTCTGTACACACCTTTACAAAACACAATTGCCTTGACACTCATTCTAGGTCTGATTCTCAGGTGGGACAAGACCTCTTTTCACTACTGTTCCGTCTCAAACCCACCTCCAACTCTGCTTACTGCTCACTAGTCTATACACAGCATATGATTCTAAGCAGATTAACAAGTATTAGAAGACATGCATTACTTACAATGGTATCTGCTTAGATTCACATGCGCCTGTCCTTCCTCCCTGTTCGGATGGAAGGAACATGGACGTCTTACTATGTCACTCTTTTCTGTACTCGCTCATGATAGTCATAAGGCTCTTTCACGGTAGAAAAAATACAATCAGAGGTATTTGGACGCGTGAGGGATTTTGGGTACACTACACGTCACGTAGGGATAGTGTTACAGGCACGCCCATGTCGACATCCCCTTTCGATTCTCGAAAGACGAGATGCAATACTGGATGTCTGACTATATGCACAGCATTTGAATCTAAGCAGATACAATCATCAGAAATGCTTTTACGGTAAGTAATGCATGTCATATGTACCAGACTGAATTTGCATAGTCTTGTGCAAATTCATCGAACCGCACCAAAGTTATAAGCCATCAAAAAACTGCTCTTTGCCGACCCTGTAATGTGTGCATACGTGTACTGTGAGGAATCTGAGGGCGTCCTCACTTCTTTCTCAAAAATATTGCTCTCTGATCCTGACCCTGGGGGTTAATATGTGAGGAAGGATCACCTTGGAGGAGGAGACTTTGGGAGTGGAGTTGAGGCACTCTTGGGTGGGGGACGTGGAATCCCCATTCCCTTTCACAAATGAAATATGCCCCAGGCTATTCTAGGATATTTCCAAACTCTTCCCTATTGTGTTAGAAAACCATCTCCCAATTTATAACAATGTGGTACTGAGACGAGGAAGAGACCACACAGGAACTTGCATTTGTTTTTGGCTCTGACCTGCGTGCACACGCGCACACATGCACACCTGTACTGCGATGAGGAAGAGTGATGTCACGTACCATGACCGTTGTGAACTCAATGCGAATATCCAGCACCTGGATAAGCTGCTATTCAGGCCTGGGCCCAGGAGATGATACTGTGTTAGAGCGGACGAGTTCCACCCCCTTCTTTTGTTTAAAATATTGCGGGAACCGCTAAGTGGTCGGACAGTGGCAGTCCGCAGGACCGCCACTGCGTCGAGCCATACTTCAAGGTCTCGACCAGAGAGCAGCTCACAAACTAGTAAGTGCACTTGAGACTTTCCATTGCTAAATACAACAGAAGTAGCCAGACTGCTGCAGCTCATCTGCGGTTGACTCCTTTAACTGGCTTGCTCAATAAAGGTCACAGTTGACAGTCCGCCGCAGAGAACAGTGGGTCTTTGTATTTACAAACCCGATCGCAGTTGAACGCCGGCTGGGGGAGGGCCAGAGGAATGCTTCGGCGAGCCGCCGCAGGCCTTTACAGGAGAGGCCCAGTGGGCTCTCCAGGGAGCTCCTGAGACAAGCCTATTTGGATTTACCGCAGAACAGTACCCCTTAATTCCAGATTGAATGCAGTACCCTTTGGGTGCACTACAACAACCCCGACCTCCTGGCAATAGGAACCCAACCTTTGGTATATGTCTGTGCTACACAGGTTGTTGGGCAGCCAGGCTTATCTCAAGAGGGGTCAATGTGAGCAGTAGGGGAGTTGGAGATTCCTAGTGACAAGTATTCAAATAAACTCTTACACACCAGGTTACTTGATTAAACAATTATTAATTTATTTAACAGTTAGTTTGAGTAAGCCTTCTTCAGAAGGGGGCAATATAATAGTAACACACAAATACACTCCAAAATACACTCTTAGTTTCTCTAAATCAGCAAGTACCCATTTGAGATGGCACACACACTTCCTAGACCCTCAGTTGATGTAAATAGCTAGGACACTGTGGACATTAATATATCACTGTTGCATTTAGGGCAATACTTAGGAGTTTGTCAAAGAAAAAGGTTATTAGAATAAAACATTCTGAAGCAGGTAAGTACTTTTGGTAACCCCCAATACAAAGTAAGTTAATCCCTGAGGGAAGAAGTCCTTCGGGGAGCCAGGCGAGGCCAAAGTAAATTGGACAAAAGTCTAGGTGAGCTGAAGCAATTCTTGCAGGTAGGTAAAAGTCTTTGTAGAAAAGAAGAAATCAAAGTAAGGCCACAAGCGGATTAGGCTTGTGAGGTAAAGAAGCTGTTGGCAACTCTACAGAAACAACCAAGACAAGTCTCCACTGAGAACAAGTGAGGTTACAGAGGTAAGTTCTCTTAGACTTTAAAGTACCTTCTGGTTAGAGGAAATGGTTCCAGCTGGCTTCTGTTCCTGTGCAGCTCTGCAGATCCTGTGTTTTGGGTCTCAGTTGTGGGGATAAGAGGGAGGATGTCTGGAGAACTCCCGCACTGCAATGGGACGATCGATGACGGAGTAGGACCAACTTCTATTCAGTGGCCCTTCACGGTTTCAGCTTCTCGCATCTCAGCAAATAGCACCACTGCGGACTCATGGCTGTTGAGACGGGCTTTCCTTGCATCTGGGGTCCAGCACTCTGTTGAGGTGGCTCTGGCTCGGTCAGTCCTGCTTCCTGGGAGTGCAGAGGATCTTACTGGAGCTCTTGGCCAAGTTTAAAAGCAACGCATACGATCTGGTGTTCCTATCCCTGGCTATTCGGTTCCAGCAACGACTGCAGTGGAAATTCAACCAGCTTCGAGAGGATGTCCAGGTGGCTTACTTGGGAGTTGATTGGTCCCACCAACTCAAGGGGAGAAGTCGTCCTTGCAGGGCTTCTCTAGTCGAGACGAATTCGGAGCTTCAGCAGAGCAGCAGGGCTTCACCCGGCAAACCAACGGTCCAAGAGTTGCAGCAGGCGTCTCTTCCAAGTTCTTCTTTGGATTCCTTCGTCCAGTGGTCGACTCTGCCTTCCAAATCAAAAAGCCTTGCCTTTTAAGCAGGTTTCTCCCATTCATTCCAGCCTAGCTGCCAGTCAAAAAGCAGGGTGGCTTTCCTTATCAGACAGCCAGCCGGCCAATCCCCTTTGGGTGCATTCCTGTAACCAAGGGGATTAAGCACAGGGAGTTTCGAGCACCTCCCTCACTTTCTGCCCCCGCCAGACCTAATGGAGCCGGAGGCGGGCTTCACTTGTGAATCCCACCAAAGACAAAACGGACAAAGGGACCAAACCTGGTTTGGCGCACAGAGTAAATCTCAAGAAGGACCTTTCCACAAAGAAATGGCACCCTTGGGTGCTTTACTGGGCTGTGAACACGGAGCCCGCGGTTAAAAAGTAAACCACTGCCACCAGCCATTCATTGAGGAAAGGTTAACATAAAATTGTTACATGAGAAGCTAGATAGACTAAGGGGATATGAAGTAACCCCTCAGCACCCTATTGTAAGATAGTGTGTGCGGGGTCTAGAAAGTTACAATGTAAGTAAAGTCCATTTCACTTCACTGCTCTTGGAAACAGTAGTTTATCCAAGAGAAGGTATTTAAACCTTTGGGAAATCTGAAAGACTTTCCTTTGCCACTGCACTGAAGGTGTGTGACACAATGTAAAAGATGATGCCTGTGGAGTTTGTCAGACTCCACAACCAAAAGAAACACAGTGCTCAAGTCATAGCAAAAATACATGAGGGAGTGGGGGGAAAGGGTCACACTCTCCAGGTTAAAAAAACCAATTCATAAAATCCAGCAAAGTTTATGGGGGTCTCTAAGGTGGAGGGAATTGGCACATTTCTGAGAATTCTCCCTAACATGGGCGATAACAATGTCTGTTTTATCGGCAAATCAAAGCACACTCCGATCAGCGCAAGTAACCATGAAGGTGCTAGTCGATCTTCCGTTGCTACAGGGAGTACTGAAGAGCAGCAATGTACCCGCTAGAGCAACCGCTCCTTGTGAAGATGCTTCATTGGCTCTGGTAGCCAGGGAACTGAGGTCCATGGAGGAATCAGCCACAGTTGTTTTCAGATTCGTAAAGCAGACCCAACCAGTCGCCAAAAAAACCAGGACTAGCAGTCCTTGAAGTACTTCTGGAAACCGAAAGGCCTAGCACCTGAAAATCTGCTCTCTAAACGCTGCGTCTACCGGAAGGCGGGGGACCCACCCCAGAGATGGGGAACGGAGCTAATGGATGGGGGTGCTTTTTTTCTCAGACGAGGCAACCCCAAAGCACTTGTGGAGAGTGGCTCAGCGGTTGGCCGAGTTCTGTGTGGTCCGCAAAAGGCCGCTGGCACTTTGATCTTGCTGGGTCAGTCTGCCCCAGAAGGCTTCGACAGCCCTGGTGCCATTCCAACGAGCCCCTCCAAAAAAAAAAAAAGGTCCACCGAGGAAATGGAAGCTGGGGGGTTCCCACCATTACAAAGTAAAAAGACCACGTACCGTGCACAACAATGTACCCCGGCAAGGATAACTCCGA
The DNA here is from genome assembly GCF_040938575.1 of Ambystoma mexicanum. NCBI lineage: Eukaryota > Metazoa > Chordata > Amphibia > Caudata > Ambystomatidae > Ambystoma > Ambystoma mexicanum. Next base: position 412,898,226 of record NC_090929.1, read on the forward strand.
GATCCTCTGCATGTCCACAAACCCCCACTGGTGTGGAAAAAGTAAAAGATAGAGAGAAAAGTAAAGATCAGGAGCATCCACTCTCAAACTAAGACCTCCTGATAGATCTGCCGCTGCGCAAGTAGTGGACAAGACCCTGGTATCCTCACAGCTAGACACAGACCTTATTGTGTCCCCGATGCTAACTTGGTGCCATTCATGAAGCTGTACGAAACCCTGAGTGGCCAAATAAGAGACCAGACCACAGTGATGACCACGCTCCGAATGCTTTGTCACTGGCATTCAGGGAAACCTAGACAAAAACAAGTAAGAAATCATTTATATTCTACACAGCATCATTGAAACAGCGACTAGAGCAAAAAGTAAGTCATCGTGCCGTGGACCAATTGAGTCTCTGGCCCAAAATTATAGAATACTCAGGAACTCGAGCTGTGAATCCCACTGCGAAAGATGTGGCCGAGGGGCCTTGGGCTGACCCTTGTCTCCCCAGGAGGAGCCCTCCTAAGCAGGATCAAGTACCTATGTCCCTGTCACTTGATGTGTAGTCCCTGGAAACTACGCCTGTTGTGAAATGTCATGTTCCGGAGCTTGTATCAATAGAGGAGACTCCAGCAATGGCCACAGTACCCTCCTCTGATTTATGTAATAGTTGAGCCATCCACCGCAGGTCCAGTTAACGCTCTACCCACAAATAAATGAGATATTTGCCAAACTCTTAGAGGGGAGCAAGGATAACGCCACTTTGATTGAATGAATAAGTCTCCTCAAAGTAAAAGAGTTGCCCTAAGAAGAAGAAAACCGGCTTAAGAAACAGGCAATGCTATTAAAGTGCAACCTATTCATCGTAACTCCGAACACAATCAGCCAAAACCTGTACCGAGGGAGCAGCACATCCTAAGAAACCTAGTTCCACCGAAATTAACAGAAGAAAAGAGCAGGAAAGAGGCCCGCATTACTACGGGAGAAGGCATCCGCTCTGCCACCATTCAAAGGAGTGAGATTGGAGATGATACACAGGGACAGACAGTGGTAGCTTCTGAGGATGAAGACCAGTGGGACCTCATGAATCTATCCACATATACGGCCTGGGTGGATGAAGTTAGATGTCGAGAGGGATGAGGCTTCAGCCCTGCATAGAGCGCCACCTCAAGGAAGTCTGAGTGATGAGATGAGTCAAAGCGAGGACAAGATTGAAATCCAGCAGTCTGAAACAGATGACGCATGTTTAAAATCAAAAGCTACGTCGGCAGAAGTCGAGACCGTTTGATGTAGCGACCAAAGTATTATTGAAGTTCAAATTATGGAGGATGCTTCCTTCGTCAACCGAAAGGAGGTGGTAAAGGTCCCTGCCCAGCAAGAGAAATGTGCCCATGTAAAAAATTGGAGGACCAAAGACCATTCTATCATAGAAAATGGAGGGAAAACCAGAGTCCGAGTTATGAACCCTCTAAGAAACACTAATCGCAAGACCAGGAACAAGAGAAGGCCAAGCCCCTCAAGGCGAATATTAAGGAAGGCTCTGGATTGAAAGATCACCACAACACTTCTAACAAGACATCTAGACTTTATTTAGAAAGAGTATTCTTCATTAAAGACAACTTGATACTGAATAGAGCTACTTATTGCGCGAGTTTCATAGTATTTTTGCGCTAAACCATATTCACTCAAATGATCTACACCTGGTAGAATTCCCTGAGGAAGCAGGTTTGGACAAAATCGTTATGCATTTATCCTCAACTAAGGACATCCTCTTAAGTGAGAGGGAAAAACTGTTCTTTGGGCTTTACCCTTTCTGAGTATGACACACAAAAGCAGTCCAAAAGTAGAGGCGTTAAGGGGGCTGAGAAGTTGACTGTCACGTGGACAAACGCCAGGTGGCTAAACTAGGGCCATCGGTGTATGAAAGCCACTCGCCCAAGAGGGAGTCATTGCCCCGGAAGAAATCAGTCGATTCGACTAGTAGTGGAAAACAATCGGAAACCTAAAGATATCGATGAATTCCTGACGATCGACTGACCGATCTGGAAGAAGATTGGGGGTGGCTGGCATGCGCCTTGGCCACTGGTAGTAACCTGGCATAGCGCTCTGGGGAAGGTGGGGTTGTCAGTGAGGGCCTCGGTGACATGCCATACACGCCTTTGCTGTTGGAACACGAGAGGCTTTGCCCACTTCTTTGGTGAGGGATCTCTAAAACTACAGGATTTTTACTTAGTCTGTCTAAGACGTGGCTCCGCTCCCCTCCCCTCTTGGATGGGTTCACCATATATTAATCCGGCAGAAAAGGCCCTAAATGGAAGTCCCGCGGTGGATCTATTGATGGCCCTAAACAGTAGAGGCTATAAAGTGATCTCTGAGAGTCAACCTTCACCCTTGATTCAAGTCCTGCTAATAAACTTGTATTGGAATGAGGCCTCTCCCAAAGGCAAAGGGGTTTGTAAGTAGTCATGGCCCTGATTGATGAGGCAAAAGGCAATTGGCCCAAGATGGAATTTCTACTGTGTGGTGATCTTAACATTTACTGCTTTGACACAAACCTTAACCTTATTGAAGATTATATTCCAACAGCAAGCATCCAAATAATGAGAGGTTTGCACTGGAGAAACAAACTTGCCTTGAGAAACCTCTATTTGGCAAACTGTCCTATTGTGGGGGGATTCTCCTGATAATCCAACATGGAAAAGGGGAGGGAGAAAAATGTTTTGTATTGCATCTTCGCTTCAGACAATTTACAGGAGCACTTAACCAGCCTAATCGTCCAAGTCACCGACCTTAGCGAGCACAACATAATGGAACTAACCATTTCTAATTGGTTGACAGGGCCAGTTGTAAGGGAAACCTCCAATCTGGATGTAATGCCTGGGAGAAACGGGATGAGGGTTCACTCCCGTGGGAGACGCAGTCCGAAGGGAAAATGGACCTGTTGCGGTGACCTCCTCTTTCAAAGCCTTCAACACAGTCAGAACAACTCTGAATAAGCCACAATTCTGACGTCAAGGTGGCAAGGAGGAAAAAAAAGACCTAACTTTCAGAGTAACAGGCATAAGTCTTTGGAAAAGGTAAGGCGACTGAAACAAAGCTTTAAAAATGTATTAAACCATACATTTTGGATGCTGCAGCAGAACGCTGAAAAAATGATGAGCATATTTGCCACCAAGAAAACTGCAGAGGTTTGGACAATTATGAACGTTCTCCTCGTGCCCTAGGTGTCCCTGAGCTACAACCCGATTGCTCCAGAGTCTTGGAGCAAGCATTTTACATCCTTGTATACACTGCCTGACAATAGTTGAACAAGTAGGGAAGGGCCATGGATGTTTCAGTCTGAAAAGGGTGACATATTAGATCAGATCCAGGAGATAAGTAAATAAGTAAATCCAGGGCTCCCGTCCCGGACATTGTTACCAACCATATGCTGACGAAAGAACCAGAGAAATGGGCAGACTGGTTTTGGTCCTGGTTTGCGGAAATCAAAAGGGAGAAAAGTATTCCAGACTCTTGGAAGCACTCTAGAATAGTCCCCATCTGTAGAAAGGCCGATAGGTTAAATCCAAGCAATAATAGGACTATCGCCTTATTAGATGTGACGGGCAATATCTTTGGCTCTCTTATTTTGAATACCCTCACGAACTGGAGTAAAACCAGTGTTACGACCAATGGCAAGCAGGGTTCATTAAAGGCATGGGGACCGACCTTGAACTTATTCTTGCTAAACATCTTAAAGGCTAGAGCGAAAATGAAGAATGGGTCGGAATTGTACCTAGCCTCGATCGATTTATCTCAGGCGTTTGATACCATCAACCGACAACTCCTCTGGGCGAAGTTGAAATCTTGGGCTTGTCCCAAGGACATAAGAGAGGCCATCTTGATGTATGGGGCAGAAACCTCCTTTACATTTGTCTGCTGAGATCTGGGCTAAATAAGAAGGCATCTTTTGGTGAAGAGTTTTATCTTTGCCCAACTGTGTGCCCATTCAAATCAGAATGGTCGAGTTGGGCTTGATTTCACTGCACGTCTGTACATTCAGGAAAACCCTGTCATGTGTTCGGAAATGTGGTGGGGAAAACATGGAAGGAGGCTTTGCAGCCATATGAAAAACAATGTCTGGCAACAAGGACTCGCAAGGCAAGCCGACTTCCGGGTCTGCAACAGTAATATTGACAGACCTAAATGAGGCCAAATCAAGCCTGTGGTTCCACCCAGGAAAGGTGAAGAAGAAATTGTATGACTTGATTGGTACTTTTGGAGCACAGGCGCAACTCTAAGTTATATGGCAATAATTTCCCGGACATATGACCTAGGGGATCAATGTCCACCTATCTTTCTAAATTTCCATAAATACAATCTATTCTTGCGCTTCAGACTAAATTTGTTCCCGATTTTAAAGAACTTGCCCAAATACGAAAGGCAAAAGAGCAGCAAATTTAAAATGCAGAATGTGCAAATGTTAGAGGGAATCTTTGTATCATCTGGCGCTGTTATGCCCTGGGCTAAGAAACACAAAGACAAAGTGGCTAGGAAAATACGTCAATCTGTTTCCAACTCTTAACGGCAAAAGACTGGTGGTCAAAGTTAATGTTGGACGAACAAGTGTCTGTAACTTTGGCATTGTTAGCTTTCTTAAGCGTTTACGCTGATTGACAAGTAAAAGGAATGGATTGAGAACTTTAAAGGTGCTTTGAAGTGGTCATTTTGTTCTACTATTCGGGGCAACCCTGAGCTGAGAAAACGGGGCTTTGCCCCCAGTGATATGATGAGATACATTATGCAATGTTGGAACTAACAACCGCTTCTCTCAGGCTCGGTTATCTTGCTTGTCTTCTTCTTCTATTTGTATCATGTCATTTTTGAATTTGCAATTTTCGAATTTCTTTGACAATCAAACGCTAAAAGGTTTGTATTTTTAAACCAGAAGGTAATAAAAAATAAGGAACTGTGAATCATAGTAACTGAAGAAAGCAAGTATTTGTGATGAATGTAAAGAACTGTGAGTTATAAGTTGAGAAAAAGCAAGCATTGGCAAGAGTCCTAAGGAAAAGAACTGTACAAGCTGCAAGTTGAAACTGGGGCAACTGAGAGCCTGATAATCTGACCAGTGAATGGAGGCAAAACAAGTGTTGAACAAGAACAGTGAGAATATATGTCCAGTACCATTTTTGAGCTGAAGCAGTGGTGGTGCAACTGTGCAAAACAAGCCAATCAGGTGTCGGTTGCGTGACCTGTAATGGGTGGACAGTGTGGTCTGACAACTGTGCTTAGACCGAGCACACCCCACTAAAGAGAAGCTGCTTGATTTAATATAAAAGTTTATGGTTGATCTTGAGAAGCTTGCTTATGGTGAACTGACAGAGTTGAACGTTGTGATTTTGATGAGATCCAAAAGGGCTGAATGCTGAAAAGAATCCTGAAGAATTGTGTTGCGAAAAAAGAGAGACTTGAAAGCTTTGGGGAAGGGGACCCCCTTTATGAAAAGTGAAATATTTGGAATCCTGGAGAAGGGAGAGCCCTTTTCTGACCTAGTGCTGAAAGCTCTAAACTGTTTTTTGTTTTGTCCACTTTCACTTGATGCTGACACCCCTACACAGTTTGGACAAAAAGATGTGAAGGCAAGTATAGGTTTTGGACACAAACAGACATTTACTTTGGGCTTCCTGACACTATTAGTTTTATTTGGGGAAATCCCACCCTGGCATAGGGCAAGGGGCATTACTGCAACCTCTTTGTGGTTTTTAATAAGTGTATAGCCCATACTGTACACTGTTGTCGGTCTACTTCCTGATGCCTTCACAATGCATATAGACCTGCATTAATTTTCTCACTGATATTCGGAGACTAGGGCTGCAATTCACAAATTGTGCACCTTCTGTGTCTCAATTGAGCGATCAGCACCTAAGGTTTGCGTTAACGCGGCTTTGTGATTGGACCAGTAGCGTCAGCGAACCCAGATTCAGGAAGGGAATCTGCGGACCAAACCGAGATATTACTAAACTTAGTTTTTTTCCTTCTTCCTACTTGTTGGCCATTTTTCTTCTTTTAATATCTACTAAACAGGTGAACACAATTTGCGAAAGCATGCTTTCAGGACCAGGTTGCTGTCCTCTTGCAGGTTTGGTGCAAATTGGTCCAGGAGTTCGGGCTGTAACACATTACCCGCCACCACCCAAGTCTATGTGGATTTTGCAAAACAAATTTGTTGGGTCTATATTTTATGTGGATTCATCGAACTGTGCCAAAATTATAAGGTGCCCAGAAACTGCTCTTCCAGTAGGAAAGCCAACTTCTACTTTAACTACGGAGTCACTACCACAGAGCCTGTAATGGCTCAAAGATTCACTCTCCACTACGCCTTCTTTCTCAACTCTCCCCAGGCAACCCAGTATATCACGGTCGAGGATGTCAAACTGTTTAGATATTGACTGTTTGAGACCGTTTTCTTATACGCTGGTACATTTTGCAGTATGAAGTCTGTTGTGTACTTTTTTTGTAAAGGTATGGTGCATTTAGTATTTTTACAGTTCTTTTGGGCAGAATGCATTCCATTGAGCACACTGTGCAATTCATAAATTTCGTGGACAATGATTTGAGCGTTTATCGCCACATTCTTCAAACTTTCCTACCCATACACTTGTATGTGGATTTTCCAGTGAATCACAAAGCCAGATCATGTATATCCTTGGCGCTAAACCCAGTAATCTGAGGAAGGACTTGATCTTACATGGCACGCATTTATTTCCATGTTTGGGCAGCATTGTTGAAAAGGCTCACTTGGAGTCCTGCCGGGATAACGCCTTCTGTTCCCTTATCACAAAATCGTTACAGCAGCCTACATTCTACAAAATAAAGAGCTGCCACCAGACCGTGAATTACACAAGGACCGGAGTAGGGGTAACATCTATTGAGTGTACATTTGGGTCGCTCTGATGTGTGAGTCTTGCGGACATGTGCATAGGGGAGGGGGTATAGGGTGAGGCAAGAGGAAGGTGAACCCAAAAAGGTAAACGTTTCAGGGGAGTCGCACTGAATCGCACATAACAGCAAGCTTTAGCTGAAGACTGTAATGAGATGATCTAGGGCTTGGGCGCATTCCTTTTGAAACTGCAGGGAAGTGTTCAGTTCTCAAAATGATTTTTAGTGAGGATCGAATCCACGGGGACAGGACGGGTATGAATTCAGTAGTTAATGTGGGGGACGGGGGAGTGGGGTACTCCTGGGCACATGCTTTGTCTAGTTGCTGTTTTAAGTTTATCGTATTGCGTTATTAACTTGCGATTGTGGATGAGCGTGTGGAAAGGTGTGATTGTTTCTGATTGTGAACATATTTTTGTTGAGGAAGTACTTCAAAATCTCATTGCCACAGTTCTGTAGGTCATCCACTGCCTCCCTGTTGTGCTTGTGACCCACTCCAGACATTGAGCAAAATGCTTTTAAAAGGAATATTGGGTAAGAAATTGGAATGCATCCGATTATTTATGAAGAGCTATGCCATTGATAAAAATGGATGTTGCACATGCTATTTTACTCTGAACTGAGACACCATGAACACGGCCATATCCTTACAGTAGTTTAAAGACTTCATAGTTTTTCTTTTATATCCAGGTTGCACTTTCACTTTGCTCGTCCACACACGTGAGGCTGCCACACGCAACATGGAGAAGATCCAGGTCATCAAGGTAAGAACTAAAACAAATGTACCCCTCCCTCCATCCCCTTTTCCCTCCCAGCACAACACCAGCTCAGTAAATGTGCAGAACATGGACGCTCCCTCCCATTTTACTTGTACCCTATACACAAACATTTCTTTCATTGAAACCATTCTAGTGCCCTACCATGTATTTTTGTTGTTTTTTATTTAAAGTTTTTTTTTATTGCATAAAAAAATTAGCCCTGGGATACAATTGTAGTATCCTATTTACTAACTCTAGAACTGCACATTCTTGTGAATCTGGCTGCCATTGCACACAATATGTGGGCTCCATTGTGATGCTGGAAATGCATTGGAGGGACAGGGCCTCCTTGTCCTGTACTCTTATGTGTATTCTGTGTTTTCTGCACAGGAGTCCATGTGGGACTCATGGCAGTGCAGCTCTTTCTTGGTTTGGTTGTGGTGACCAGACCCTTAGGATACCCTTATGGCACCCATTTCTACAACCTGTACCCCTAGTGTATGTTTTTGGGCACCTGTGTGACCCACAGAGCAGGGTATGGGCAGGTGGTAGCTCCATGCTGAATTTCACAGGTGCTCTGAGTATCCTCCATTTTGGGATACCCAGGCCCTGCTGTTGGAATCAGTCAATTCCCGATAGGAGACAAGATGGCCCCTGTGGCCTCTTGCTCTCTATTGGGGGTTACCTTGTTTTCCCAAGTCCTGTGAAGCGCTGACTCTGTCCCTTCCCCTGACTGGCTGTTGGGTAGAAGTTCCATATATGGCATTGTGGAGGAAGTCCAGGCCATACTGGCTGAAGCCTTCCCAATGACTGTATGTTGTGGGTACACCCTTGGGGTGGGACCTTGGTGAATGGAGTGTGTGACCAATACACATTTCATGTTATGGGTGTCTGGTTTCTGGTGTGTGGCACAATGAATAATACAACACTGCCCGAAACTGGCATGAATGCAGTGTGGTGTGCTGAAAGGCTGGGTGCTTAGCCCAATCCACATTCCTTGTTGCGAGTGGACAGAGAAGAATGGCCTGAATGCATCGTGAGCCTGCTTGGCTGACTACCTGCTGAATGCCCTTTTGAATAATTGGCGTCCTGAGCCTAGCTCAGCAGAGTGGATGAGAGCCAGAACAGTCTATATTGTTCAGAAGCTGAAGTCGAAAATTGATGCTTCACCTTGAAGCCCAGCTGGAAGAAGGGTTTGCTGCAGCTTTCCTTCAACACAATCCGAAAGCTGTCATCTCCAAGAACTCATCCAAGAGAGGCCCTGGCTATGAGACCTCTCCCCAAGCTACAAAGGAATATCATGCACCAGCTCATCTTCATCAAGGCACCCTAGTAGTTGGTCCCTAACAGCTGTTGACTGGAGACGTGTTCCGCTGAGAATCAGCGCCAGGTCGGATGTCGACGACCATCACTGTTGACCTAGGTTCGCAGGACCGCTGTAACCTCGTCGACCGGAGCCGCAACGCTCCATTGCATAAGACACTTTGAAATCAAGGGCTCCCTTGCCATCCTCGTCGTCCTGCTGGAGAAAGTTGGTCACTGAGGAGAATCCGCTGGTGGGGTTTCCCGCCACCCGAAGTCCATTAAGATGCCGATGAAGATTCGAAAGCCAGCCCTGGTAGAGTCCCGATCACCGACGCAAAACGTTGACGACCCAACGCCCTTGCTGGGCCTACGTTCTTCATCAATCTGCTTTGCGACAACGCACTCTTGTCGTTGAGGTGTGCCGCATGCCTCATCACAGGACGTCCACAACCGATCGTCGACGAGCAATGCGAAGGTCGAAGCTGCTGTCTCAACGACATTGTTCCCCTTCCTTGGTAGGAATCTCGACGATCCGTGGCTCCTGCTTTAAAGGGAGACCACTCAAGGAGCTCTGGTACATTAGGGTAGTAGAACATGTTTAGCAGTAAACAATACTATTTTAAACTTGTATGGACTGGGCTTATTAATACACTTTATTTACAGGTTGCCCAGGTGGGAGAGTGCTCACACAGAATTGTCTTTGGTAGAGACCAAATATCTGGCCATTTGTTTAACCCAACTTGTCGATTCACTTTACTATTTGATTTGTATGCCATTGAAACTGTCAGCAGTTGGTGCATTTTAAAGGAGTCACGAGTTAGCTGTGATACCACATAGACATTGTACCATATTAGAATTGTCAGAGTACAAAGTGTTATTGATTGTGTGTGTGTGTGTGTGTGTATGTATATATATATATGTATATATATATATATATATATATATATATATATAGTTGGGGACTACACTGTACTCAAGAACCAGCCAGCATCTGAGAGCTTAACCTTGATTTCTCAACCTTTGTTACAATATAGAGAATCTTGGGTGGGGTGCTCTGTGCTTCTACTCTGCCATATAGGGGGCAGGAGTCCAGAACACCCCTCCCCCAAGCCCCCGCCCTCCAGTCTTTACATCATACAAACTCAAACCAAGGAAAGTGTATTCTTTTTGCCAATACGAGTGCAGTTTGTCATGTTTACTTTTCCCGTTACTAACTAAAGCCAATATACATTGTGCATCTTGCATTGTACCTTCTGATCAATTAAGCCTTTAACTCATTCTCATACCTCTTTCTAATGCCTCTACACAAATGTGTAGTCACATAACATTTGTAGAACCCATACACCCGGACGTTGTAGATATGCATTCAAATTTAAATAACAAAGTCCTTGATTTTTACAGAACAAAATTGAACTCAATTCAAGTTCTTAAATCCATATGTTATCCTTGTCGTCCTCTGTATTTGGCATGACTATACATTTCCTCCTTTTTTTTTTTTTCTTTTTTTCGTTGTACCTTCCCCATCCTTCTATATGCGACAAAGAAAATCTCCTTACTACTCTTTGCATGCCAATTTTCATCCCAACTCTTTTACTTTCTATAAAAATTACTGGACTGTGTGGTTCATTTTAACTTGCTTATTTTGACTCAAATTCGTTCCCGCTCTCAATCAGGTTTTTGTCTTTCATTCTACTAAAATGGCCTTTCATGTCGCTAACTTTCTTGCCTCCTCTAAACACTAGTAGCCCTCACTCATTATTATTTTGCACTTATCTGTGGCCTTTGACTGGTTGGATCATTGTTTTCTTTGTTCATTCGTGTCTTTAATCTAATGTTCTATCCTAGTTCTCAACCTAGATCCCAAATGGCTGTGTCTTGGAGGGGTTTGCTTTTTTTCTTCTCTGTAATAATGCTCTGTCTTCAGCCCTTTCCTGTTTAGTCTCTACACAAGTCCTCTGTCCTCCATTATTCAGTTTTCTGGTCTGGAGTAATTTTTTTTAAATTTTTTAATGCTGGTGATGCCAAAATCTTTTTGTTCTCTTATCCTTTTCTGAGCAACTGCACTCATCAAGTTTGGGTTGTCTGCGTCTTGAGTGCTTTCACAGACTCTGCATCTAAGCGTACCCAAGAGGGAGGTCCTTTTTTCTTTCCTGTTCCTATCCCTTATAGCTGTTCTCCTGCTTCCTCCTTCCCACCTGGTTCTCTTCTTTCCCTTTTGTCCTTGACCTGTACTTTAGTAACTTGGCGTTGTATCACTGTTTTCCACTAGAATGAATTAATTTGTCATAGCGAAGGTGCACTTGGCTGGATTGGTTGTAAAATGGGTCTTCAAGGGTGCTACATACCACTTTCAGATGAGCTGATCTTCCCAGGTAATCATGTGAATGATTTCATCAACAATGTATGTTCTTGTTTAGTCTGTATGCTGAGACAAAAGGTGATCCATTATGTGCTGGAAAATACCACTGCCCTGAGTATTCATAAGAGCACTACCTCGGACTTCTACATGCCTTGAGGAGGGGCAAAGATGTGATTTTTTTTTTTTTTTTTTGCATTCTTTTTTTGCATTCTGGATGGAGTAACAGCATGGGGTTATTCCTGTATTGCTCTCGGGGCTTGTGGTAGGAATCAAATTCTGAAATGTAATCTATACAAAATCTCCATGTCCTGTTTGGTTTTGGCACAAAAGGAATGGGGTGGCCTATTCACTAAACGATGTTCCTATAGCCCTGTATTTAACATGGATATCCACTTTGTCCTGGAGGATCACTCCATCAGCCTATGCTAGCTGGTATGGCCTCAGGCTCACACAGAATATGAAGGTGTACATCTCTCAAATCCTCAACTCTCATGCATACTGGAGCCGCTCCCCACAAATAAGTGCTCCCAACTAAAAGGTTTTGGATTTTTAGTTTCACCCATAGCCATCCTTGCAGAATGATGGCAAGTTCTTTAGCTCCCAATCTGTTACTACTGCACTATATAGTTTAGTAGGTATCTGTGGCGTCCTGCAGCAAGTTCTCTCTGGTGTAAAACACCTTTGCAGTAGAAGCTGGAAAAAAGCAGTGCCTGGACAATGATTTTTTTTAAAGGACTCTTGAGGCGCACAATCTGCAACCACAGCCATACAGGAACTTGGGACTTCTGCAAACATGGAGCGGCATGGCAGAGCAGTTTCCTGTGAGACAGTGATACAAATCTACCATTGGCCTATCCCTTAGTGGGTGACCATGCATCAGTCTTGGACAATCTCCTAGTCGGGTGTGGATCATTATGCTTCCCCCCCCCCCCCCCGCTGTTGTATCTCGGCCTGTTACTGTTACTCCTAGACTACTCCTATCTTACTCCATTGACACATTAACATAAGACACAAAGAAAACACATGAATCGATTCAACAATAGAAACACTTTTATTCATACATAGCAATGCATGATGCAAACACTACTATAATGCAAATCTCGAATTTGCACCTTTTTTATGCTTTTGGTGCAAATCTACCAGCAATGCAATGACTATACGCCTTACAGGCTTTTAATGCAAGCGATCTAATAGGCACACCATTCCTCTCCATTCCACACCATACTTCACACGCTCTCTAAGACAAACCCTGTCTTATTACCCAATCTATAAAGTAGGGCCAAAGCTCTGTGTGAGAGTCTGTTCTAATTCCCCATGCACATGTGTTATTCAGCAATACTCCCCTTTCTCTGTGTTTTTCTCCGTCTCTCCTCTCCCGCTAACTCTGCAACCAGCCAGTCCGTCAGGGCCAAGCCTCTCTGCCAGATCTCATCAGCTTTGCTCAGAATGCTTCCCCAAATGCTCCCTCGATCTCAGCTCAATCTCTCAGAGAGCAGCTTGATCCAAAACTCCATCCAACAACTAGAAACTCCCAAAAGCCTCACCTCTCATTATACTGTGCAATGATATATACATATGCATGGTTACACTCGTTCTCTAAGCTAACGGGCCTCTCTGTCAGCAATTCTAAATGTGAGCAGTGCCTAAATGTCTGTGATGCATGTACTTGTACTTTTTCAACCACTGTGTGTTCTGGTCAACGTGGCATTTTCTGCATATCTATACCAAATCTATCTTCTGCCTGCAGTACAAAACAACATCTCCTCATATTTCTCCATTCAAATCCCTCTATCCTCCTTCTGCATGTCTCTGCCTGCACAGCTCTCCCTCTCCATGGCACTGCCTGCCCCCACCTTTCTCTGTCTGCGAAGCACCAGCCATGCTGATAAGGCCTCTCTTGCCTTCTCCCTCTCGGACAAAGATCATGTTATCTGTCTGCCTACGCATACTTGTACACTGTAACTCATAACTCTCTGCGGCGCTTCTGTGTGTCTCAATGGAATGGCTTCATAATGCCATAGGAGCCAGCTACATGCTTTCTCTATAGTGCTTAGCACATTCACTCACACCAAGTGCTACGTAATGTGGACTCATTGCCCACTCAATGCGTGTTTCTCTACATGCATACATAATACATAACATATCTCTACATGTGTCTCTACAAATATAACATGTGTCTCTAAATGGCACTTCAAATATAACAGGCCTCATTCTATATTCAATTGCAAATGCATACAAAGTGGCAGAATAATGTGGATAGTCTAATGTTACTATTTCATGTCACTACTAATCAGTACAAATCAGAATGCATGATGGATAACTGGATCCCTAAATGGTTAATGATTCTGTAATAATGGGTAATGATTCCATAATAATAGGTAATGATTCTGTAATGATAACAAACCAGGCTTCTCCATACTATCAGGTTATACAGAGAGAAGTAATGCAAACTAAGAAAACTGCTCTGGTATGTGGTCTGTAATGAAGTAAAAGGATTTCTGCTATAAACGCCAAGTACTGACGGCACGTCTTTATCAAGACTCCTTAATTATATTATTTGAAAGGCTAATTCCGACCAGCTTCATTTGACTTATTTAGAATAGGACTTATTAAGAACATAATTTCAAACGTACTCGAAAGGAATTCCTCAAAACAGTTACTCAAATTGTCAAGTTATCAAAAAGGAGGATGCCCTCAACATTTATCAAGTCAAAATTTTAACCATTTTATTCCATCTTACATTTAAAATTTGTCTTTGAAGCCCCATGCGATTGCTTGGGGCTCGCCACAAAATCCCAAGAAGACAGCCCTCCGAATCCACACATGGTGCATTATTTCCACAATCCTTAACCTCGTCAGTTTGAAATATCATATGATAACTAGTCCCTAAAGCACAGGGACGCATTCTGTAGTTGACAGTTTGTCCATTCAAGAGCATTCTATTGTGCCACTATTTGTACGGCCTTCATAAGGACAGACCCACACATTCACGCGCGCACACACGCACACACATTCACGCAGACACACACACACGCAAAGACATGTGCACATGCGCACAGACACACACGTGCACTCAGAGGGACAGAGAGAGAGAGAGACAGACCCTGTGTGTGATTGAGGCACCTTTGTGATCATTTAAACCAATATAGGACCATTGTAGCAGTAGATTGTACTTCTGAATGGGCATACATTCACTGCTGCCAAATGCACCAGTACTAAGGCTGTACGACGGGTGGAGCAAAAAGACAGAGGAAATAAAATGTTTCTAATTTTAATAAGACAAACACGAGTTGCGAGAAATGTATTTATTTTGAACAAGTGGAATGAAGATTACCCAGGTGTATAGCGCAGGGAGTCTTGGTTCTATTAAAGATATTGAGGCAAGCTTTATGATTATACTTCGTTAATGCTACTATCCAGCATCCTTCAAATTTCTAAACATTTTACAAACAAACTTTTAAACCCTTTTCCAATAAAATGTTTTATTTTTTCTTTACACTAAACCAGAAACAATTGCAAGAAAAAACACCATTTCGTATGAGTCTTTTCCTGCTACAGTAGTTTCTTCAGTTCCAACCAATCCGGGTCCTCCAGGCTTTCCCATGTCGTATCCTGCCTGAGTCCCTTCCTCTTCTTTTTGATGATTTAAGTCCAATGGCAACCTGAAACCAAACCATCCACACAGCTGTAACAAAAAAGGCCTGAAACAAGCAACCAGAACCTCGCCACTCATAGAAGCATGGTTCGCATTATGCTTGCTCAAAGCTTCGAACTACTGTCTACCAACCCTGACACTGGCTTAAAATAAAGTCTGGAATATGGAGTCACTCGGCCGACTTGAGAATGTCCTGCAAGGAGACACCTATGCTCTAGATGCCATGGCTCCTCTGCCAGAATGCACCTCAAAGACTGAGGTGTCTATCTTTCCCGACGTCAATATCTCTTACCCATCTGGCGATGGTAGTTACCGCCACAGCCTGAAAGGGTTTCCTACGTGCAATGAGCAGCTGAGGTATGCCTAGCGGCCTTCCTCATGCTGATAGCCTCTTGTAGACTTTGATGCACTGTGCCACACCCACCTTCGCATTGCTCAGAAAGTAAGTATAAGAAATAATGTCAACATTTCTTTTAGTCTGCCTGGCGTTGCTAAACGCCACACTGTGCGGGTCGAAGATCTTCCTTTTGATTTCCAGTGTTTTCACATCGGAAATTCTCCTGCAGGAAACCAAGCGTCGCAACATGGCTAGTTTCCTTGACTGTTGCTTGCTCGACAAGTTTGTTGTTTGGCCATCGCATGAACCAGTCCAACACCTTGTTGACATCCCACAGTGTAGTATATTTAGGGGTTGGTGGCTTCACCATAATAGCACCGTTAAGAAGCCAGACTACGACCGGATGCCCCCCCCCCCCTCCTACTGGGGCTCCGCCCACTGGACTGTGGGCAGCAGAGATGGCGGATCTATATACCCCTATAGTTTGAAATGCCTGCTCTCCTTGTGAAAGGGACGCTAAGAAATGTAGCACCTGCACTAAAGGGCCTGAAACGGGATGAACACTGCTGCTTGCACCAGGCTTCCCATTGTTGCCATGCAGCGCCATAGCTCCTGAGTGGAAAAGGAGCCCAGGACTCTCCGATCAAGAGCAGCCTGTTCCAAAATTCCCGGCATATTCCAGTCACCTGAAATTCTGCATCCCAGCAATCAGAAGCTCAGAGTTTGAATCTGAGGATGAGGCCACCCCTCCGGATCGGAGAGCAGGTCCTCCCGCCATGGTATCCTTCTTGGGGGAAATCAGAGGAAAGTTCCATCAGTACTGGAAACCACGCTTGCGACATCCGTTCGTGCACCATCACCAGTCCCTCCCCTTTCTCCCTGCAAACCTTCGCTAAGGTCCTGGCCAGCATGATAAATGGGGGGCATAGTGCGTTGTACCGCGTCAATCCTGGAGAAATGCGTATGTACCCAGCGCATCTGGGGGTCAAGTGTCCAGCTGAAGTATCTGGGTAATGGTGCTTTTGGACGTGATGCGAAGAGTCTGTATGTAGACGACCCCATAGTTCCTGGATCCTCCAGAACTTCCCCCTGTGAAGTCTCCAGTTGCTGGAATCCCTCAGGTAGCACAAGTTCCAATCTGCTACTACGTTCTGCACACCTGGCAAGTACTCCACTGTGATAGAGACCTGGTTGCTCAGGCAATAGTGCCAGAAATATTTTGATGAGTCCGCTAATATCCTGGATCTGCTCCCTCCTCACTGCACCCTCCCCCCCCCCCCCCCCCGAGATGTAGCAGACTCCTGATAGGTTGTCCATCCAAAGAAGTATGCAACATTTCACTCTGTCCTTCGCGTGCTCTTACTGCAAGTAACTCTAGGCAATTGTACACAGTTAATTCTTCTTGCAACCATCTCCTGCTTGGTTGCCTGCACCTTGCGTCCCAACCTGACCTGCTATGAGGTCTGGAGCATCGCTGAAAATAGCACAGCTGTTCCATGCCTCCATGTTATGGAGCCACCACCTCAGCTCTGCTATGGCCTCTCTGTCTAAGGGAATGAGTTGGTGATAACGCAACCCCCTAACCCCCCTTTGCAGGTGTCTAATCACCAGTCTCTGAAGAGCCCTGTAATGTAAAGGGCCTGGCAAGATTGCTTGAATCGAAGATCCTAACGGGCCCACTAATCTGGCTAGATTCCAAAGCGATATAACCTGCTTCTGTAGCGTCCCCCTCAATGCTTTCTTGATGGCTCAGAGTATGGAGCCAGGGAGTTCTAGCATCAACTTGGCCGTGTCGATGACAAACCCTCGGAACTCCATACACCTGCTAGGGATGAGATCTTTTTTTCTCTTGATTTATCAAGACACCTAGCGATGAGAGGAGACTGCTCGACCACTGTTTTTGCTCTTGTAGGTGAGCTTTGTCCTGCTCTAGGAAGAGAATCTCATCCAGATACACTATCTTTCTCGCACTTCTCTCGGATCGCCAAAGCGACCGGCCTCATGAGCTTGGTAAAGGACCCGGGAGCTGAAGACTGCCCGAAAGGCAGACATTTTTATTGCCAAACATGCCCCTTCCAAAGAAATTGTAAAAGGGATGGTGCTCTAACGCGACTGGTAAGGTGAGATATGCGTCCTTGAGGTCCAGTCTCACTAGCCAGTTTAAAGAATCAAGTTGGCTGCTAAATCACTCTGCCTAGCGGCGCACCCGACCAAACTTGCCTTCAGCTTTTCCTCCAGACGCAGTGACTATAGGCGTTTCATATCCTATGGCAGGAAGCCGTAGCTCCTGCAAGCCAGGCGGGGGCAGAGATCCTCTAAGCCACTTTGATTTCCCCTCCCACGATTCACCAGTTGGTGGACAGTTGGCAGGGCATTGGCCCCAGTAGCAGGAGATGACCTCAGACGCCTTGACCATGCAGTTGATTCAGTGGGGTTATTGTTTACCCTTTCTAAAAAAGACCAAAGGACAGACCCACACCGCCCCCAATCGAACAGGGGCTCAAGAAAGAACTGAGGGCCCTGTTGTCGAAGGGTTCAGTGGAAGAGGTACCTCCCGAACAGAGCGGAATAGGCTGGGATTTCCTGGCACCCAAGAAGGGAGGAGGTCTCTGTCCCGTTCTGGACCTCGGGGCTCTAAACAAGTTCCTGAGAAAAGATACATTCAGGATGGTGACGTTGAGAGAAATTCTCCACGCTGTCGAATGTCAGGACTGGCTGCTGTCCATAGACCTGCAGGACACTTATTTCAATGTGCCAATACACCAAAAGCACAGGAAGTTCCTAAGCTTCCTCATAGGGGACAAGCACCATCAGCTCAAGGTGCTGCCCTTTAGGTTGACCTCTGCTCCAAGGGTCTTCACCAAGCGCATGGCGGTAGTCGCGGCTCACCTCAGGAGATCCGGGGTCCATATATTCCCATGCCTGGACGACTGGCTGATCCGGGGGAAGTCGGCAGGGCAAGTTTTGTCTAGTCTGTAATTGATCTCATCAGTGCAGTCTTAGACACTCTGGTAGGTACGGCTTTTCCTCCCAAAGAGAGAGTCTGCAATATGGCCCAGATGGTGCATTCGTTTCAGAACTACGCCACCCTACCAGTGGCTTCTTTCCTCTGCCTTTTGGGTCTCATGGCCTCCTGTATTTTTCTAGTGGCAGAGGCCAGGCTGCGCATGAGATCCCATCAGTGGCAGCGCATGAGATCCCATCAGTGGCTCCGGCGGGACCAGTGGTCTCAGTATCTGGGAGCACTCACGGTTCCCCTGTCGAGCCAGGTAGTCTGCAAACTCCACTGGTCGAACACGCGCAGTAATCTCATGGCAGGGGAACCCTTCTGGCCTCAGGCCTGAGTGCTCACGGATGCGTCTCTGAAGGGTTGGGGCACCCACTGTGAGGACTTGCAGGTGAGTGGCTTCTGGGCTCCATCAGAAGCCAGGTGGCACATCATCAGGCTCGGTTGTGGGCCATCAGGTTAGCCTTGAGGGGTTTTGCCCCGTCTCTGAGGGAAGCATGTCCTTGTCCTGATGAACAACAGTGGCCATACACTACCTCAACAAGCAAGGTGGTGTGCACTCCCGCCCCCTCTGCAGAGAGGCGATACAGCTATGGTCCTGGTTACAGGAGAACCAAATCCCGGTCTCAGCAGTTCATCTGGCGGGGACAGAGAACACCTTGGTGGAAGCTCTGAGCAGGCAGAGCACTGTCTCGCACGAGTGGGAAGTGTGCCAAGAAGTCCTAGAGGTCTTCGCTCTCTGGTGTTCCCCAGCAGTGGATCTGTTCGCCACGGAGTCCAACAAGAAGTGCAAACAGTTTTGCTTGCGGGAATTGCCAGCTAACGGTGCACTGAGGATGCAGTTTCTGGTGGATTGGACCTTCCTTCTCCACAACACCCCCTCTCCCCCCTCGATTCTGGTCATCCCTTGTGTTCTCAGCAGGTTCAAGAGATTTTGAGCAACCATGATCTTGATCGCCCCGTGTTGGGCGAAGAGGACGTGGTACTCTGATCTCTTGGATCTGACCATCTGTCCGCCTCACCGGTTGCCTTGGCGTCCAGATCTC
Organism: Ambystoma mexicanum; assembly: GCF_040938575.1. Classification (NCBI taxonomy): domain Eukaryota; kingdom Metazoa; phylum Chordata; class Amphibia; order Caudata; family Ambystomatidae; genus Ambystoma; species Ambystoma mexicanum. The sequence goes on from NC_090929.1 coordinate 412,917,593, forward strand.
CTGACCCAGTCTGAGGGTCGCATGCTCCACCCAACGCTGGATTCGCTAAACCTACATGCGTGGCTCTTGAGAGGATGAGGTATGATGACTGGGACCTCTCGGAGGAGGTACTTGAGGTGTTGCTGGCTTCTACAAGATCTCTGTACGCGTGCAAGTGGAAAAGATTTGAGGCATGTTGCAGGGAACACAAGGTTGACCCCCTTCTCTTTTCCCACCACCACAGTGATAGTCAAAGGGTGTTTGATGGCACTGTATGTGTTCAAGAGGTGCCCAGACCAAGGTTCCTTCTTTACTATTGCGATCATGGCCCAATTTCTGAAGGGCGTTCTCAATATGTTTCCGCCAACCCCTTTTAATCGTTTGGGATCTTAATCTGATTTTGACCTTCTTGATGGCGGCTCAGTTTGAGCCTATGCGCTCGTGTTCTTTACCACTGTTATCCCTTAAGTCAGCCTTCTTGGTTGGAATCACATCTGCCAGGAGGGTTAGTGAGCTGCAAGCTTTGTGCTGCAAGCCTCCTTTTCTAAGGTTCTTTCGCGAGAAAGTCTGTCGGGCCGGGTTCCTTCCTAAGGTGGTTTCAGAGTTTCACCTGTCCCAGTCTATCTATTTGCCTGTCTTTTACCCTCCTCCACATTCCTCAAAAGAGGAAGAGCGGTTCCACTGCCTTGACCCTAAGAGAGCATTAAGGGTCTGTTGCTCGCACATCTGAGCTTCGGAAGTCAGACCGGTTGTTTGTGGCCCATTCTTTGTCTCAAAGGTCTTGCCATAACCAAACCAACCCTGTCACGTTGGATTATTTTGTGCATATCCAAGTGTTGCCATCGGCAGACAGAGAGCTTCCAGCGGGCATCAGGGCTCACTCAACCAGAGGGGTTTCGGCCTCTGCAGCCCTCCAGAGGGGGTCCTGTTGGGGACATATGTCAGGCAGCCACTTGGTCATGCTTGCATACTTTCACCAAGCACTATGCCTTGGTTGTTGCACGGGGAGCTGATGCACGGTTTGGTAGGGTGGTTCTACAGAATCTACTTGTTCAAAACGTTCTGCCCTCCTCCGTTATTCTAACTGCTTGGGGAGTCTCAAGATGAGGAATCTGCGAGGAGAAAGGCAGTCCATTGAAGGAGAAATGACGCACCGTAATGATCTTTCTATGGATTCTTCTCCCGCAGATTCCTCATCGACCCTCCCATCCAGTTCTGTGGCTTGTCGCTTCTGTCTAAACCAGAAGAGATCGAGTGATGGCTCTTAGATGACTGCTTCTGTCTTATTTTTTTTCAGTCATTGTTGTGTTGGGATGTGTCCTTGTGTTTTTTTTTTTCGTTTTTTTTTTTAACCGGCTGATTAGCCTCCTCCTGTAGTTTTTCTTTCTGCAGCGTTCATGCGTGGGGGCCAGGGGAGGAACTGGAGCATGGGGCATTTCTGAGCTGGATGATGGATATCTATCGAGATGAGGAATCTGCGAAAGAAGAGTTCGTAGAAAGATCATTATGCTAAGTAATTTATCCTTCTGCCTCTGGCCCTTACCCAATGCCCCATATCGACAATCTGATAGGCTGGGTAATGCTGTCTACCTTTCGACACTCAATCTCACAAAAGGCTCTTGGCAGGTGCCTTTGCATGGGCCTGATAAAGAGAACTACCTTTGCTACTCCCAGGGTGGTGTTTCATTTTAAAGTCCTGCCTTTTGGGCTACATAGAGCTCCTGCAACCAACATTCTAGAGACCTATGGATAAACCTTTACAACTGTACTCAGAATCCCAGAAAGTGCATGCAGGCTCAATCTCTGGTAAAATATTTGTGTTTTGGTAGGTAATTGCACTGTCAAACCCCAACAAGAGACGGTGAGGGCCGTCCATGATACACCCCCTCCAAAACTAAGATCTGAGATTTATTTGTGACTCATTGGATACTACTGCAGATTTATTCAAAATGTTTCTAGTAAAACAGTCAGACTGACAGACGAATTGAAAAATGCAGAGCCCCAAAAGATCATGTGGGGAAAAAGATGAAGTCTTTTATACGACCTTGAAACAAGCCCTATGCCAAAGCCCCGTGCTGGGCGTGGCAGATCTCTCCAAAGGAGTCATCCTACTGAAGGATGCTTCCTTTATGGGACTGGGGGCTGTTCTGTCTCAAAACTATGCTGGTTTTGAACACCCAATTCTATATATCAGCAGAAAGCGCTTTCCCAGAGAGAACAATTATTCAGTCATTGACTTGGAAGCATTGGCAATGAAATGGGCAGTGATCCATCTAAGATATGAACTCTTGGGTCACAAATTTCGCTTAGTAACGGACCACTCTCCTCTAATTTGAATTTGTTGGAGGAAAAAGTGCCACCCTTGGGTAATGCAGTGGTTTTTGGACCTTCAGACATATTGCTTCAAAGTCGAGCACCAGAAAAATCGAGAGTGAGGTTCCTCTCCCAGCTTCTTTGTGAAAAACCTCGGTCCAACCCGTATTGGCGAAGGGTATGTGAGAAACCTGAGGGTATTCTCACTCCTACTCCCCTGCGATCTTCTCCGCTGGTGGCTAGTGAAATGCCATCGCTATTGGATCCTGACCCTGGGGGGCGGGGAGGAGGTGGTGGAGCAACAAGGGAGGATCACCTGGGTGGAGGGTCCTTGAGGATTGTGAGTGGGGTGCCCTCAGGCGAGACATGGTTTCCCCCCCCCCGCCCTCTTGTCCCATTGACTACCAACCTAACCCTCCCTGACCTGTATGGGCTATTATAAGCCAACTCCCATAATTTCCCCGCATGTGACACGTGACAGTACTGAGACCAGGAAGAGGAGTAATGCACACTAGACCATGGAACCACTTTGCTACTGGGACGAGGAAGATGGCTGTGGAGTGTAATGAAGGGTCAGGCATGTCCTCTTAATTGTGGTCAGGCAAATCCAATTGAAGGGATACACCGTTTGAAGGGTACAGGTATAAAAAAGATTACAGAAGTTGAGAGGAGACCAACAGGAGACCAGTGTATGGAGGAAGAAGCTGTGTTGGGACCCGTGGGATAGCCGGGCACTGGCCCAAGGTCCAGTGTGCAGGAGCACTAGTCCCTGCGACGAGGGACGTTCAGTAGGAGCTGTGAATGCCTCGTAGGGAGCGGGACGCTGTGCTCTTCCAGTTGAAGGCCCGTGGAGCACTCTGCATGGCAGAGACGAGCCCTGAACGTGAGCAGAACTCATACCAGCATGGCAGCTGACCTGCAAAGCTGGAGGAGAGAGCAGGAGCCGCCGGGGAACAGCACTGCAGACAAGTGAGTGTGAATATGCACACAATTGGGACTTTTGTGTGCATATTGAATACTGATCCAAATGGGAATGTGAAAATGAGCATATTGAACATTTATTCAACGAACTGAAGGAAGCTTAACCATTGAGCACATTGCCCATCTGATGGATACCAAGCAGAGCGAAATCAAGTAATTTAGCTGGTGGATTTTAAAACTAAAGCAAGCCTTATGGGCAAAGCAAGTAAAACTGAGACTACCAAAGGCGAAAGTTCCCAAATAACAATATCTAAGACATTACATCCGTATTAGGGTGCCATAACAGGTGGGACAGAAGTAAGACCACCACAAAGTGAATGTTGTGAACAATTGCAGTGCAGCGAGGGCAAAGACTGGCAAGAGGTGTGTGACCTACTCTGGCAGGGTAATACCAAGAAAAAGCCAAAGAAGTTTAACTATTCTACCTAAAGCCAAGAAGCCATGAGGAGAGGGATCCTGGTTGTGCGACCTGTGATGGGTGGACTGTGTTGTCCACAACTGTGCCTAGACCAGTGAGCCCTGAACTACAAGCACCAAAAATACATCACTGAAAGGGGCACTGCCAGTGAATGGATGAGGCAATCCAAGGACATGGTCAAGATGACCATAAGTTGTGTTAACCTAAACAAAAAGACTGAAACAACTAGAATTGGCAGAGCTGAAGTCCTGGGGAGATGTGAGACATTCCACCAGTTGTCCTGGGGCAAATTAACTATATTGCTTGGAACTTGGGTTCCATGTGATATTTTCGCCGCAAAAATATCGCAATGCAAAAATATCGCCATATTTTTGCGCCGAAAATCACACATGGACCCTGCGGGGGACACACCCGCAAACCCTGCATCATTTTTTTTTATGTGCGAGGGACACCCCCGCACCTAAAATTTTCGCCACCAAAAATATCGCCTATGGCCGTTCCCGACGACCATATGTACGGCGATATTTTTGCTGGCAAAAATATTACCTGATACCGGAACTTGGGGAAGGGAACCCTGAGAATTGCGTGGAACTATATATATTACCTTGAGTGGAAGAAAGATAATTGTTTGTGGAACTTTCTTGAACTTGACGAAGGGAGCTGAAGAAGCTGGGAGCTGGAAGCGGCTCCAAATGTAGTGTTAAACACTTTCTGTTTACTTTGACATCCTTACATACTGTTTATCTTTAGTTGTGAGTGCAAGTCTAGGTTTTGGACCCAGACTTTTACATTGTGCTCTGACTCTGGCGTTCCTTAGTTTCATTCAGGTAGGTAAATCCCACCTTCACATAGGGCAAGTTAGTCCTTCAACCATCCTGATATTTAAGTTAATAAATATCTTTTATTTGAATTTTAAGTATGTCTGTGTCGTACTTCATGATGTCTTCACAGTACGTAGCTCTGTCCTGTTCAAAAATTCGGTTGTTTACGAATTGTTCGTTCTACACTGTTCGAATGACAATTGACCTTTTCACAATTGACCGAATTGTGAAGGTCAATTGTACCATATATGTGGGGGGAAACCCCAATAACTCCCCACCCAACACCAAAACCCCTATATGAAGGTTAGGTGACAGCTCACATGTTTGTCTGGTTTTGCTGTGAGCATTTATTTGTAATGGGGGCTTGATTCGAGATATGCAGATTGATGGCTTGCATAGCTGTCTTTGTTTTACAGTCTAGTTGAGATATGGTTGGAAGAGGTAGGCACACCTTGGTTGTTGTTGCATGGCTTGGCAGATATGTGGTCATCCTGCTGGCTTGCTGGAGTTGATTGTAGCACGTGTGCACAGAGGAGTGGTGGGAAGGCCCCCACGTTCATTGGGAAGGTTGTTCGGTTTGGAGTTCTTGTTGAGGTATTATTGGGTTTTAATTTGTTGTCCATGTGGACTTGAATCTTGATATTTTTTGTTGGAAGTGTATGTAAATTGAGTTGCATTTGTGATGGGGTTGGTGTGGTTGTGCTGCAGACAGATGGGTTCTTGAATTTCTACTAAGGTTTAGCATTTCTGTTCGCCATTGTGCGTGTTCTGTGCATTGAGTGGTAATGATTTTGTCCTTGATGGTGTCTACCTTGTAGATGCATAATTGTTGCTAGTAAATGTATTTGTCTCTCTTGCAGGTTTCTGAGTTTTTCGTAAGATTGAGGTTCATACTTTATCACCTATGAGTATGCTTTGTTTGGAGTGCTTTATTGGGGCAAGCGTATGAAGAGTTTTCAAAATCCAGTCAAGAGGTGTGTGAAGTTCCTGGATAACTTGGCTTGTTGAGTAAGATTTAGTGACCTTTGAGGGCTGCGAACATTGCCCAACGTGATGCATTTCCTGAGTTGATATTTGTAGGTGGGGCATGGGCACACATGGGTAGAATGGTAGTAGATGTGAATGAGATGAACACGAGCAAGGTGGTTGAAGGGTATAGGCAGTGTAGTGAGTTTCTTCTAATTTAAATATTCCATTTAGTAGCGTCCGGCTGTGTGAGTGGATCCCTTATCAAGTGCCTGCGGTGAAGGTCATCAAGCTTTGTTAAGAGCATTTTGGTCGCAGCGTCTTCCTTTTTCACCAGCCACACTTTAAAGTTTCCGAGGGAAGCACAACATTAGCAGTTGACCAAATGGTTTGTTGATGCATCCAGTTTGTGAAGTAAGGGTTGTAGGAAGATGGCATGTACACATCCAACATAACTGTGGGCACTACCTTGTTAGGATTCACAATCCAGGATGTTTGAAGGTGATACTTTTGCCGCAGTGACATCTTTGTTTACTTGTGGAGTTCTTCTTCCCTCTCCTATCTTGCCAGTGAGGTGTATCTTATAGCCCAGTCGGGTGGCTTTGTGCAACAGACCCAAGTGGTCATCTCTTAACTAAGTCTCATTACCGAAGAGTGTTTTTGTTTTTTATCGTGCAGCAGGGTCTTCGTGTCTTTGTGTTTTTGATATGGAGAAGGAGTTGATGAAACCACCTTGGCTTTCTGACCTGCCTATTGGTCGGAAGAGTAGTTGTTGGTACTGAGGGAGTTGCAGGGTGGTTGTTGTGCATAACGGAAGGGAGGTTGTTCCCGTTTGGGAATGAATCTGCAAATTATTCAGATTGTTATTTCAATCAGTTATTGTAATGAAATTAAAGGCAAACTTCAAAGTTGTTTAATTTCTACATTTATATTGCGCACAAAGCAGCCCTCTGGCATCGTGGCACTGTTACAAGCAAGGGTTACTTAGTTACATGAACCAGACAGAGAATACCTTAGACAACCTGTCTGTGGTTTGAGGTTGCAGTGAACCAGATACCAGGCTGTTAACAGTAAAAATGTGTAGTGTACCATTATGGACGGGGGGGGGGGGGACTCTTTGATTCAGAGGTTACAGGGGAACTGCAAGATAGAACTCGACAACAAATGGATCAGATACCTAGGGGCCCTTAAGGTCTAGAGATGGCAGAGCTAGTTAAACAGCATGGTTTTGAGTGCTTTCCGAAAGGACCTGTGGGAGGTCTCATTCCTGAGAGTGTTTGGGTGGGCATTCCATTGTATTTGCGCATTGAAAGGGAAGCTGCCGCCGCCTGCTTTGGCCCTTTTTGACAGTGGAGATGTACATCTGGATGGAGTACTGCGATCTCTTCGGTCTAGAAGAGCTGGCTCTGACAACTTTTTAAGAGAGTTAACAGCGGGCTGTGATCGCAAAGGCATTTGTGGGTTATTGCTAGTGTCTTGAAAATGTTGCGATCTTTGACGGGGAGCCAGTGGGCAGCACACCTGGCCTGGGAGATATTATCTCTCTTGGAATATTCAGTGTGGTTCTGAGTGCAGTGTTTTGAATAATTTGAAGTCTATTCAAATGTTTGGCAGGAGTGCGTGCAAAGAGAGTCGTTGCAGTGGTGTTGCCCCAATAGTTGCTCTGGCTATGGATAGGCAATTCTGCTTGGACAGGTATGGTTTGACTGCATTAATCAATTTGGTTGTGAATGAGGCCGAGGAGGCAATGGCGCTTACCCGGAGTGTCGTGGAGAGAGTGAAGTCCAGGTAAACCCACAAAGTCTTAAAGTAAATTGCAAAAAGATAGGTATCCCCAACACTGTGGACCAGGGGAGCAATATAGTTTAGTTAAGTTTAGTTTATTATTTGTATAGCGCCGCCTGGCCCAGGGGCATCCAGGCGCTTGGGACCGTTACAGCAGTTACAACACCAATCTGTTACATCATACAGTTTAGTTAGTTCTTGTAATACAGTTATAGGTAATATGCCTATCATACATATTTACACGGATTATGCAGGCACTGCATGCATTAGTCGGAAGAGTTAGTGTTTTGGAGTTCTTTGGACAGAATCCAGGTTTTGGCCGTGAGTCTGAATCGGTGATAGGATGGTTCGGATCTGAGATCGACTGGTAGTGAGTTCCAAAGTTTAGCGGCAAGCACAGGGAAGCTGGTGCCTCCTGCTTTTTGGAGCTTAAATCTGGGGATGTTAAGGCAGTGTGTTTGTCCAAATGTGAAGTGCATTCATTATATATTGCGAGAAACTGTAATTAACAGAACATTGCCGCTTTAGAAATGTAAAAGCGGCTTGCTGGGGAAAATTAACGCAGCCGTATCCTGTATAGGCTGCCTATGCTTCCAGTTATGAGGGGATAAAGTATCCGATATTAGAGATACACGCGCTAACCATATTTCATAGTCAATCATGTGCAGAGGAAGTCACTGCGCGGACCTGCAACTTCTTGATTACATGAGCGACGGGACCGCTGGCCGTGACTCATTCGCATGTCTCGTTAGCGAATGTAACTGTCGGTATCCTGTCTAAAATACCTCCGAGACAGCGTTACAGTAGAAAAGGAACCAGGACTGTTCTTCCAGTATTTCAATGGCATGCAGACTTAGGAGGACTAGCAAATAAATGCTGCCCCGAGTATATATTGAAATGAATGGGGGACATCTTGGAAGTGCCAAACATTCTAATACCGGAGTGCCCCAAGAATGTAACCAAGGGTAAAAAACGATGTTTTCGTTTAGTTATTAGGAATAAAAGTAAACTAGTACATACAATCATGGAACACAATGGAGCCACGCTTCTTGACAATTCAGGCCTGATGCATAGCTATTAGTATTGTACATCCACCATTCTTCTCGTTGGGATAGTCTGGCTGCTGTGTTATTAGAGTCAATGCCCAAAACTTTCTCCAATATCCACCATTTCAAATCATTAGTTTTTCTGGCACGGCGATGCGGTTATTTGCCGCAAGGTTTATTAAACAACGCCCATTAGGACAATTTCTTCATGTGACTTGTAGGCTTTCCTTGAATGGCTTGCTGCGAGTTTGAACAACAATAAAGGAGTCTGTTGCAACAGTGAGATGTCTATCTTTGCGAAAAAGACCTTTGATTGTGGAGATTCGTATCCCATCCACGCCTTGGCTCAGCATGTTACCCAGGTCAGCACAATTATTGATATGTAACTCAATACACTATTTAGGACCTTTGTTTTCTATGGAATACGTTTATTAGTGGGGACAATTAATTAGATGCCACACATTTGTCTCCTCAGATGTAATATTATTGGCATCCGCTTTCTTGATGGGCTGCGCGACGAAAATTAATGTTCCCTGCGCCCTCTATGGACTAATGAAGTGAGCACACGTTTTGCTTGCTATTGATAGTCCTGGATATTGAATTCGTAATTGGTGTGTAGTACTTGGAGGCTCAGTCAGTTTTATGATGATTTTAATCTAGATATATCTTGCTTTTCTTTTCTCCTCTTTTTTCCTTTTCTTTTGTTATTTTATTTTGGCTGATGATTCAGATACAGTGAGCTACAATCAAGCTAGAAGTATCAGATTGGGGCAAACATGGGCCTCTGTTGCTTTATTAGAAATTGCATATATTTGTCTTTTTCTACGGTAGATGCAATTTAATGGTGCGTCCTGACGAAGACGACTATCAGTTCTTGTTGGAATTAGATAGTGTTTCGTTGAAACTACATCTTTCTATATATGGTATTTTTTTACATGTAGTAGGCACTTAGCACTTTACCTGGTTAGGCACATTTTCTTGACAGCACTTTCTGAAATGACCATCGTATACGGTTTAGGATTCATAGATGGATTTTTAACATATCCGCCAATTTATGTTAGGTCATTTTTTAGATTCATGCATAGACCATTTTGGATATTGTATCCTCAGTGATATTATTTAGGTGTATTTTATGATGACATGGTGTGATATTAAATGTGTTTTATGCTATTATGTTGATTTTGATAAATATTAAAATATGTTGTTTATAAATTGCTTATCTGACTGAGCTTTCTCCTTCTCCACACTTTGAATCAATTGTGATTTTACATAATTTGTACTTAACCGTGTGACCACCTTCTTGTTCCTTTTCAAGCCCACAGAGTCTTTACTGAGGGCAAGCCGGTAATTATTGTGTTGTATATCGTGAAGGCGCTGTATTGTTTATTCAATTTGCTAAGGGTTTCCCTGGGGTCTACTATGAGGATTTCTGTTTTATCCCCATTGTGGCAGAGCCTGTTGGCTGCCAACCAAGCTTGGATGGTGGAGTAAATCTTGTGCAAGGTCTTGCCATCTTTTTCATATGATTCAGAGAGGGGGAGGAGGATCAGAGTATCGTCCGCATAGTTTGTGTAAGCTATGCAGAGAGCGTTGAGTTTGTCGAAAAGAGGATTGGTGAATATATTGTACAAGGTGGGCGACGTGCAGGAACCCTGAGGGACACCGCAGTGGATGGTGGTGGGGGCTGCACAGTCCTGGACGGAGAAGACTTTCATGGCTCTCCAAGGAAGGTGATCCAAGCAGTGGCTTCAGGTATGAATTGTGCTGAGTTTGAGAGATGTCTGCAGAGGGTCTTCTGGTCCACATGGTCAAAAGCTGCAGCTAAATCACGAAGGAGAAGAGCGAGTTTGCCTTCGTCCATTATCTCTGCTAATTGGTTTTTTAGGTCCAGTAGTGCAGATTCTGTTCCGTGTCCCGTTTGGAAACTTGATTGCCTCTTTCCTAAGATGCTGTTGGATTCAAGGAAATGCTGGATTTGGTTGTATGCTGCATTAGCAAGGATTTTTACGAGGAATGGTACAGTGGTGATGGGCCGGTAGTTGTTGGGGGAGGAGGGGTCCAGTGAGGGTTTTCTTCAAGAGCGGGTGTACCCAAGCTTCTCTAAGGCAGGGTGGGACAATGCCTGTTGCGAAGGAGGCATTTATGAATGCAGTCATAAAAGGTGCAACAGTGTCAGCACTTTCTTTGACGATATTGGCAGGGCAGATGTCACCCTTGCAGTTGGACCATTTTATATGTTTGAGCAGGACTTCCGTTTCAGAGATGTCTCTGAAGAAGAAGAGGTTCTTATCCTGGGAGAGGGTGTTTTTGTGGGTGATGAGGGCAGGTCCAGCCTGGGCAAGGCTTTATGGTGGGCATGAATTTTGGTCTGCAGGGGGTCTATTTTATTCATGGCTGATGAGCACCAGGCGTCATGTTTGACAATGTCTTGGGCACTAGTGATGGGAATAGCTAGTTCACTGAAGATAGCAAACATCTCTTTGGATTCAGATTTAGCATTGGTTATTCTGGTGTTGTAGGAGTTGGCTTTGGCTTGGATGATGCTTTTTTGTATAGAGTAGACTGTTTTTTTTAAATTCATCCTTGGAGGAGTCTTGGGGATTGCATTGCCATTTGGTCAGCGCTTTGCATTTACTTTGCGTAATTTCTGGAGTTCTGGTGTGAACCAAGAATTGGCGTGCTTTGTCACTTTGACTTTCTTTAGTTCTAGCTGGAATATGGCGTCAATTGCTTTTTTGAGCGTGCTGTTGTATAATTCTGCTAAAAACTGAGGGTGATTGTCTGGAACCTCCAAGAAATGTTGGAGGTTGTCTTTGGTTAAGTGGATGACGTGGTGGTCGGTCCAGGGGCTTGCAGAGTTGGAGCTGATGGAAACGGAACAGTTATGGTTAACAACCCAGTCTAGGGTGCGTCCTTTGCAGTGCGTGGGGTTCATGACCCGTTGCACAAATCCCATGTCCGCGAGCATGGTGGTGGCATAGCGTGAGGATTTCCAGCCCAGCATTCGGTTCCTAAGATCAGTTGGCCTCAGGCACATTTGGTACTGTTGGGGTTTGGTGCGAGACTTAAGCATAGTTAATCTGTGGGCCAGATAGTCAAGGGGGCTGGCTGTGGCATCGACACACGGCGTGTGAGCATATGTGTGAGGTTTAGGGAAGGCTGGTCAGAAGGGAGTAGGGGGGTGGGAGATGTCCTCTGACCTGGGAAGTGTAGAGGCCATATCACAAGGGTAAGTGTGGAGGGCGAGTGGCATTGGGTTGTGGCAAGTCAGGTAGCTTTAACTTTCAACAGTGTAGTATTCACAATAAATAACTAAGCAATGTTACACTCGTATCGTAACGTGGCAGACAATACACCTGAAGGCCGTAGGGTGATGCAGTAACAGGGAATACTTCGGCAATGTTCTTTAAACAGGAAGTTGTTTAAGCTTTCAGGTATGAAACGATGCAGTCTAACATTAGTGAGGACACAGCGGTGGAAAATAACAGATCTAGGGCCCAAGTCGTGATGCAATAACTGGGTATGGCGAGGCAGTGCTGTTTATGTTTATTCATTTATATTCCGCGCCAGACCCAAAGGTATAAGGATGCAGGAGCAGCAAGGTTATTCTCAACTTGGTTACAATGCTGTACAGTAATTAGTGTGTACATACGTTAAAGCAGTTGCATTTGTGAACAGCATATGCAGTGACAAATTTACAAATGTACATAGGGTAGGCAAAGGTAGGTTAGTAGTAGTTATCCTTTATCCACTGGATGTATTTACGCCTAAAGTGGGGGTATGTTTGAGGTGTCCTTAGGGTAAGTGGAAGGGAATTCCAGTGTTGGGCTGCTTTCACTTGGAAGCTGTTGCCACCAGTTTTGGTTCGTTTGAACCTGGGGACTGTGAGTAAGTTGGCACTGGCCGTTCTGGTGGATCTGTTAGGGGTGTATCTTTTGATTCTGTCGATGAGGTAGCGGGGGGCTGCATTGTTAAGGCATTTGTGAGTTAAGGAGGCTACCTTGAGCAGAATTTTATCGTTGGTCATGAGCCAATTGTGGATTCTCCTAAAGTTGGAGATATGTTCTTTTTTGGGGATACTCGGCGCTGCTCTGAGCGCATTGTTCTGCAGAATCTGGATTTTATTTGTAACATATTTGTTGGCTCCTACATATAGGGCGTTACAGTAGTCTAATTTTGATAGGATTAAGAGCTCTGGCTAGGGTGGCAAAGCTCTGGATGGAGAGGAAGGGTTTGGCTGCTCTTATTAATTTACATGTGTGGGCTGTGGACGAGGCCATGGAGCTAACCTGTTTATGGAAGGATAGGGTGGAGTCTACATAGATTCCTAGAGTTTTGACTTCCTTGGCTACCTTGATGGAGTTGCCATCTATAACAAAGCTAGTGTAGTTCTGATCCAGTTTGTTTAGGTTAGGGGTGGAACCAAGGATCATCGGCTCTCTCGTCTTCATTCAGGCATAGACTGTGGGAGGCCATCCATGCCCGGATGATAAGGTACACCCTGTTCACCAAGGACCAATCCTTGTAATCTCCCGTCAACGGGATGAGGATCTGGGTATCATCGGCGTAATTCGTGTAGGTGATACCCAGACCGTCGAGATCGAACAGGGGCTTTGTGAACACGTTGTACAAAGTACGGGAGACGCACGATCCCTGGGGAACCCCACACGTGATGTGGGGGTGGGGTCAGCGGAGGCTGATGAAGAGAAGACGCACATAGATCTGTTAAGGAATGAATCGATCAAGCCGATGGCTTCTTGTGAGAAGTGGTCTGCCGAGTGTAAGTGGTTGCGGAGAATTGTGTGATCTACTAAATCAAATGCTGCTGAAAGGTCGAGTAGAAGTAGTAGAGCAGTTTTCCCATTGTCTCGAAGAGTGTCAATTTGAGATCGATGTGGGCGGTCTCTGTCCCATTTTGGGGTCTAAAGCCTGACTGCCAATTTCCCAGGAGATGGTTAGATTCTAGGTATTGTTGTATTTTTAGATGGGCTGTCTTGACAAGTATTTTAAGCAGGAAGGGGACAGTGGTGATGGGTCTGTATTTCGTGGGTATAGATGGGTCTATGGATGGTTTTTTGAGTAAAGGGAGAACCCAAGACTCTTTAAGATTATTGGGGATGAGGCCTGAGGCGAAGGAAGCATTGATGAGCTTGTTAATGAATGGTGAGAGGTCTCTTGCCGCATTTCTAATGATTTGTGAAGGGCAAGGGTCACCCTGGCAGTTCGAAGGAATTTTTTCCACCTCTAACGTGGAGACTTTAGAGAAGCTGAAGCGAGCGGGGGGGCTAGGTGTAGGGTTATGGGGTGTGGGGCGGGGGGAGAGTTGGTTAAGTTGGTGGAGTAAGTTAGGGATTCTTTCTTGTTGTTAATTTTGATTTGTAGGCCTGCGATTTTGTTGGAGAGGGCGTTTTGGACACTGGTGCACCATTGTTTATCTTTCACACAAGTGTCTGGGACGGGGATGTGTGTTTCCAGCTCTTTGATGATGGTGAACAGTTCTTTAGTGCTAGAGTTAGCTTGTGATCTTCTTAGGTTGTATGATTCTCGTTTAGCGATAATGGTTTCTTTTTTATAGGTTGCAGCTATTTTATGGAGGTTCAACTTGTTGTCCGTGGGTGATTGTCTCCAAGCTTGTTCCTTTTTACGTTTCTCTAATCTGAGAGCTTTTAAATGGGGGGAGAACCAGGTATTCACGTGTTTTTTGGGTTTGCTTTTTCTCAGTTTTAGCGGTGCAATGGAATCTAAAGCTGATAGCATGATTTTATTGTAACCCTCTACGAGATGAGGATTAGAAATAGCTGATAGTTGGTTCAGGGTCGGGAGAATGAGAGGGATAAGTTTATCCACTGTAATGTTTTTCTTATTTCTCGTAGGGATGTCTGTAGCTAGTGGGTTGTTAGTGGTGAGGCTTGTGGCCTCGAGGGCGAAGGAGAGGAGATGGTGGTCGGACCACGGTTGAGGCGAAGTGGCGGTAATGGAGGCCACGCAGTTGTAGTCTGCGACCCAATCAAGGGTCCTCCCTTTGTTGTGGGTAGGGAGGGACACTCTTTGGGTAAAGCCTAATTCTGACAGAGTATTGTTTGAGGGTAGCCTGGAGGTCTTTGGGGTCTTTAAGACCCAAGTTAAAATCTCCTAAGATGAGGGTCTGGGAAGTATTCTTTAGGTTGTTGGGGAGGATAGTTGTGAGGTCTTCCTCGAAGGAGCCTAGAGGCCCAGGGGGTTCTATAGAATAAATGAATGGTGATAGTTTGGGAATTGGCTATAGGTAGTTTAGCGGTTAGCGATTCGCAAGATGTGAAGTTATCTGAGGTGGCAAGTCTCATGTTGAGTGAGGTTTTGGCGATTATGGTGAGACTTCCACCTTTAAATTTTGTTCTATCCGCTCTGAGGATGGTATAGTCATCTGGGATAGCTAACGTGAGGGCTGGGCCAGCTGCTGCGTGGAGCCAGGACTCGGTGATGGCTAGGAAATCTGTTTTTTCTTCTAGAATTAGGTCAGCTATGTCTGTGACATGGGCTACTACAGATCGTGCATTAATTAAGGCGCCTCTAATCTGAGGGGTGATAGTTTTGGTTAAAGTAGGTGGAGTGGCTATATTGTATGGGTTGTGCTTGGGCATAGTGTTAGTTAGGTTGTGCTTGGGTCTGTTCATGGGTCATTTGGTGGGAGTAATTGAGTGCACAGGTGGGGTCCGGTTGGTCAGTTTAGACTAGGTAGAGTCCCTGGCACGAGGTTCATGTAGTTTGGGGAGCCTGGCTCGTAGTCTAGTATTTCTGGTGGATGGACTGCATGGAATGGAAAAGTGGGACATAGTGGGTCTAAGGGTAAGTGGAAGTGATATGTGGGCGTAAGACATGATGGTGGGAGGTATGATTCCTGAGGAGGCTGAGCTAAAAGTGTTGCCTGAATGAACAGAGTGGATGAGGTGGAGAATTACTCTCAGCAGTGCTGAGAAGATACCTGGTAGGTACATTATGTTAGATGTGAGTAGTACTGTCAGATCTGGATGACAAGCCTGGCACTATATCGTGTCAGGCGATTCAGACTGTTCTGTTGTTTACATTTGGTGCGGTAATAGTCACTATGCGAGCTAGAGTGTCAATAGTTTAGTAGGACACAACAATGCATTGGTGATATGCATTGTTATGTCGTACTAAACTGCCTATATCGTATTTTAAAAATGATACCTCTGGCTTGTAACGGTCGGAAGGAGTTGCAGGGCAGCAGCAGACTCAGTACCACGGGACCGTAGAGACATATAATCAGTGGCTCAGCAGTGTTCTTTTCCCCGGATGTTTTAGGAGGGGTGGTATTCAGGGTATATAATAATGCAATGTAATGGTAGATGATGGCGCACAGCGCCTGGAGTTAGTCGATCTGTGAACCACAATGTAGTGCCAATCCAAAGTATTGCGGGGCGGTGCTGTAATCTACAAATGTATTCGGAAGTGTAGCAGAGTAGTGGTAGGGCACGGCGGCGGTAGTTGACTAGCGGGATTGGAGAGGTTCATACGGTTATGATATATGATATGGCATTTGCAACGCGCCTATACACAAGTGTTTCAAGGCGCGACGAGGCAGGGAGGGGGGAACAAGGGGAAGACAGACAACGATCCTACTAGGCCAGGTGTCATTCAGACCGCGCAAGTGCAGGGGTAGGGTGAAGGGAAAAAGTGCAAAGGGATGGGGGAAGGGGGGGGGGAGTGCAGTACAAATAGTAGAATAGAAATAAAATAATAAATAAATAGGGCCAGCTGGTGGCAATTGCAAGGTAAGTGCAGACAAGTGCTCGGGGGGGGGGGGGGCTGTAGGGATACAGAGACAGTCCCGCAGTGCAGGGGTTGCCAGGGAGGCAGTGCAAGTGAAGAGTGACTGGGCCCAGGACCGAGGTCGGTGAGAGTGGCCCAGTTGCAGAATCAGTGCAGTTTAGGTGAAGGGAGAGAGAAAGCAGAAGTGAAGAGGAAGGTTTTGAGGTGCTTCAGGAACCGGAGATGGTTCTACTCAAGTTTCAGGGAGGCAGGAAGGCTGTTCCAGAGGGAGGCCCCTGACGCGGAGAGAGATCTACCCCCAGCTCGTTGCTTCGAGAAGCGGCTGACCCTGAGGGAGTTGGAGACGGATGAGCGTAGGGCTTGGGAAGGAAGATATTTAGGAAGAGAGAGTTGAAGGTATTTAGGCCCCAGAAGGCCTTGTGGAGAGTGCAGAGGGTTTTGAACTTAATCCTCGCAGCCACTGGGAGCCAGTGTAGAGATTTCAGTCCTGGAGAGATACGGTCCCTGGGCTTCAGGCCAAGGACAAGTCTCGCAGTTCTGTTCTGGATGAGTTGCAGAGGGCGGAGAGTGGAGGCAGGCAGATTAAGATAGAGGCTGTTACAGTAGTCCAGCTTCGAGAGAACCAGGGCTCGGGAGACAGTGAGCTTCTGGGGGAAGGAGAGGAAGGGAAGAATACCTCTGAGGAGGTGCAGCTGGTAATGTGACTTCTTAGAGACGTCAGATATATGAGGAGAGAAGGAGAGTGTGGAGTCGAAGATGACCCCGAGGTTTTTTGCCTTGCAGGTAGGAGCAGGAAGAGGGCCAAGAGAGGCCGGCCAGAGAGCTGCAGGGAAGGAGGGAGTGGGTGTGCCGATGAGTAGGATCTCAGTCTTACTAGCATTAAGGCAGAGGTCATTGGCAGCACACCATTCCTGGATAGCAGACAGACAGTCAGAGATGAGGGAGGGAGAGGAGGAGGTCGAGGGTAGCCTGAAAATGAGCTGGGTATCGTCCGCATAGCACTGAAAGTTGGGGCAGAGGGCGGCGATGCGGTGGGCAAGGAGTGCCAGATACTGGTTGAACAGCCAAGGAGAGAGATTAGATCCCTGGGGAACGCCACAGGTGGAGAAAAAGATGTCAGAGAGGAAGGACCCAAGTTGGACCTGGTAGGGTCGATTGGAAAGGAAAGCGGTCAGCCACGCCAGAGCCTGACCAGTGTTACCCAGGTTATCACAGAGACGGTTGAGCAGGATGGCATGGTTGACAGTGTCAAAGGCAGAAGAGAGATCGAGCAGAATGAGAACACACGGAGTGTTGGAGTCGAGGTTCAAGAGCAGGTCCTCACGGATGTTCAGGAGAGCAGGTTCCGTGCTTCTGGAGCTCTGAAGCCAGATTGATGGTCATGGAGACTATCAACAGCTTCAGCATGGAGGTTAAGCTGGGAGATGGCCAGTTTCTCCAGGAGCTTGCCCAGGAAGGGAGTGATGGAGATTGGGCGATAGCCGGACAGGAGGGGTCGGCAGAGGGTTTCTTAAGGAGAAGGTGCACAAGGGAGTGCTTGAGGGGGGATGGGAAGACTCCAGAGGCGAAGAAGTGGTTGCAAAAGTCAGCCAGGGCAGGAGCCAGGGAGTCGATGTGGTCCTTGATAGTTTTGGAGGAACAGGGGTGAATCTGTTTAGACGAGACTTTCATAGATCGGACTTGTCTGGAAACCTCGTCAGCAGAAAAAAGGGGAAAGGCAGAGAAGGAGGGAGGAGGGGTGGCTGCAGAAGGGCCAGAGGAAGAGCAGGGAAGAGAGGGGGGGAGGTGATAGGAGGAGAGTGAGGACAGGATGTCCTGAGTTTTAGAGATGAAGTGGGAGGCCAGTGCAGTGCAGAGGGCCTGGGAGGGGACAGGAGAGGTAGAGACTGCAGCAGGGTTGGCAAGCTCCTTGGCAAGGGTTGGCACACGCACAGTGGTGTCACCACAGGATAGTGAGCCCCGCATGGTTAAATACAATACAAGTAAATACACTGGAAATACGTACAGATTGTTGCAGAATTAGCCATCGGTAACAATGGCACAAAGGATTTGTCAGTCAAGGCGAGGGCACCCCCGAATTCCGAAATGGCCGCCCCGCTCTTCCAGCTTCCTTCACCCCAATAGACACACTATAGCTGGGTCCGGAGAGGCTGGAGCCTATTATTTACCCCGATTTGCCGGCAGGCGAGAAGGCACGCCTCCAGTACTATGAAGCACTTTTCCTCCCACATATCCAAAGATTGTACAGCCACTACCCATGCGGTAAGTTTTTGTCCTTTGAAGCCGCTTCTTGCTGTCTCGGCTCACAAACAATAACTGTAGCCACTGCCTCTCATGCCTAAGTACCCCTACCATCAGTCTACCTGGCCGTGCCATTTCCCTACCACTAGCTGCCCATTCAGTGTGCTCACAAGCCACACATCCTGTAACTGTGCCACCCGCTTAATCTATCTCATGCAGTAGATTCTTAATCTGTACGGATTTGCTTCAAATGACTGTGGCACTATTTACGATCAACAGTCTCTGCCTGACATTATCCTAACCCTCGATAAAAGATAAATGACCATAGTACATCAAATTACAATGGCATACTTTACTTTACATGCGATGTCTGCGGACAAAAAGTCTATAGCCTTCTGTGCCTTCACATTTTGCCTTACAATGGCAAACTGCATCTTGCCCACACTGCCTATCTTTTGTTGTAGGCTGGCAACCCGCACTCAGCCTAATATTTTGTCTTTACCTATATTGTGCATTCATCATTTACTGTGCCTCTCATGGGCAAATTGCTTTTTAGCCTATCATTGCGCCCTTTGTTGGTAATTTGCATTTAGGCTTGCATCACGACATTATTTGTAATTTGCATTTAGTATATATTGTGCATCACTTGGGCTAACTGCAGCCTAGTATTGTGACTTCACCTGCATTGTGCATTCATCATTTACTGTGCCCCACTTGGGTAAATTGCTTTTTAGCCTATCATTGCGCAGATTTGTTGGTAATCTGCATTTAGCCTATCCCTGTACCCCAGGCTGGTAACCTGCATTTAGCCTAGCATCTGTGCCTCACTTGGGTAGTTTGCTTTTCACCCTTTTTATTGTGCCTTATCCGATAACTTGCATTTAGTCTATCAATATCATTTTCCAACGTTGGTAACCTGCATTTTAGCTTAGCCTGGCGCCCACCTCTGCTACACTGGTAACTTGTATTTAACGTATGTTAGCCTTAACCATACAGTGAACCTATTAGGGTTCTCCTTAAGCTAGTCCTTGATGTTCTACTAGGCCTCATCCTACTGTGCCTACATATGCCAGCAGTGCTGTCCGCTTCCCAATCCACCAAGAAAATCTTTCCCTTGCGAGGCCAGACCTACACTCTTCTTCCCTCCACTACAAGCAATTCTGTATTTGAACTCCATCAAACCTACCCCATTCCTACCTAAGTTGATGCCAAACCTTGGAAGCAGCCACACGAAACAAATCTGCCCTAACAGCCTATCCACACTTAACCCCACGCAATGGATTGAGTGGTTCACTACTAACCAACCTTGCCATGGCATCCATAGAAAAGAGACTTGCCTCTAGGTTTACCATTGTAGCATCTTCAGTCAACATTTACCAGGAGAAAACGCCCACTCTCAGCGCTCCTCATCTCCACACAGAGTTCACTGTGTCGGACCACTACTGGTTCATTACCCAAAAATTCGAAACAAAAGCGAGACAGATTACCCACCACTATGCCCCAGTCTAACCAGCCTCACCCACCTGTACAGACCAAGCCTTCTGTCATCAAAGGCGCACTGATAAACGCTAGATCTGTCGTTGCACACGCAACTGACCTAGCAGACCTAATTAATGACAACGATCTCGACGTCCTAGCAGTATCGGAAACATGGCTTCATGCCACCGCAGGGCCTTCTCTTATGCTAGCCATTCCGGACTCCTACACTATTACCTGAGTACATAGAGAAAATTCAAAAGACGGAGGGGTTGCCTTTAAGCTCGAGCTAACTTGGCACTCAGACCCTCAACCACCCTCTCGCTCAAATCCTGTGAACATCTCAGTCAGAATAACAACCTCCCATGCCAGTACCCTCACTGTCCACCTCGTATATCGGCCTCCTGGCCCCATATCAGACTTTGAGGAGGACATTATCACACTACTCTCGGACAACACCAAACCAATGTCACAAATCCTAATACTTGGTGACTTCAATTTAGGCTTATCTGACCTTAATGACCAGGCTGCTGAATCTTTGGAAGAATCCTCAATTGAACTAAACTTCACTCAGGGAATCAACCAACCTACCCACACTAAAGGACGAAAATTGGATTGGTTGGCAAACTTTAATTGTGCCACTGTAGTTACCGCCATTGCACCACAAACCTGGACGGACCACTCACATTCACCATCAATCCTAACCGCCCAGTTACTAAAACTAAGACTATCATGTCTCCCTTACTCACCAGAAACAAGTGCAACATTACAGCTGAGAAATTAACCCCTATCCTGATACCAATACTGAATTCTACCAGTAACAAAGATCCTGAAGAATAATATATCTCTTCAATAATGCCATGACCATGGCATTAGATTCCATTGCTCCACTGAAACTTTGTAAAAGTAATCCTAAATGCCACCTTAATACTTGCTTTACACCACAACTGAAAACCCTCAGGTCTGAAAAAAGGAAATGCGAAGCTATATGGAAGAACCTACCCTCTAAGAAGACCAAAGACTTAGTAACAGAAATCTCAACTTGATACAAAGCAGAGATCATCAGAACGAAACAGGAAAATTACGACAGGATCCAAAATGCCAGTTCTAGTATCAAGGAACTATTTGGAATCCTAAGGGAATTGGAATCACCCATATCACCTGACGACTCTCACCCTAAAAATAAAGACTGGTGCACATGCATCCAAAACGCCCAGGCCAACAATCGTCACCCTTCAAAAGATAATTGCTTTTAAGAGACTTAATGTCAACGGCATTGACACAGCCCAGAAACATGACACCACCCTCATTACCAATACTCTACCAGAATTGAAATTTGCCCAAGTCGCTACAATAGAGGTCGAACAAATTATAACCTCGCTGAAACCTTTGCGCTGTCAAGGTGACATCTGCTGTCAAGGTGACATCTGCCCTGCCAAAATCATAAAAGTTGCAGCGAGAGATCTCGCCCCTTTCATCACTAGGTTAATAAATGCTTCCTTCAAATCATGCCAGGTTCCCACTAATCTGAAAGACACATGGGTACTCGCCCTACTTAAAAAACCTTCCCTCGGCCCCACCACCCCAACTAATTACAGACCTATAACCACAGTCCCTTTCCTACTCAAAATTATCGGCAAGGCAGCCTACCACCAAATTCAGACTTACTTAGAGGTAAACAGTCTCCTAGGGCTCATACAATCTTGCTTTAGACCCCTTCATGGAACTGAAACGGCTCTAATAGACCTGAAAACACAAATAGACCTAATAAAAGAACAGACAATGTGCATTACTCCTCCTATTAGACCTCTCTGCCACCTTCGACCTGGTGGACCACAATGTACTTTTGTGAGCATCTCTCCACAGCGGCGAACTTCTCACCCGAAGCTGCAACCTGGATTAAGTTCTTCTTAAATAATAGAATGATGAGTCTTCTCTCCATCAGATGCCGCCGACCCCATTCCCATCACTTGTGGAGTGCCACAAGGAGCTTGCGTCTCCCCTACATTGTACAATGTTTTTACCAAACCTTTATTCGACATCCTGGACCGTATGGGTGTCATCTACACCAACTACGCAGATGACATCCAGATACTGATCCCACTATCTGGCTACTACGACTCTTACAAAGACTTACTAAACAAAATGTACCTTGTCATTCAGGCCTGGATGGCCACCCATAGCTTGGGACTGAATAACAAGAAGACTGAAATTCTCATACTAGGCGCCCCTACCTATCTCAAAAAACTCAACCCCAAATACAGCTCGTTTAACATAGACGGCAACCTGATTACAAGGGCCAAGGAAACAAAAACCTTAAGCTTCCATCTCGATTCCGCCTTGAACCTCAGGAAACAAGTCAACGCCACTGCGACGGCTACTGCCTATACATGCAAACTTATCCATGCATGCAAAACCTATCTCTCCACAAACAGCTGCATGATCCTAGCACAAGCACTAATCTTGTCCAAACTTGATTACTGCAATGCGCTATATGCAGGAGCGAGCAAACAAACAAGTGCTAAACAAACTTCAAACCTTGCAAAATAATACATTAAGAACCGCCCTGGGCATTCCAAGAAAGGACCACATCTCTGAAACTAGAAGGAGCCACAACTGGCTCTCTATTCAGGACAGAATCTACTTTAAACTTGTCTCTATCTCCCACAAATGTCTCAATAATGCTGCCCCTAAATACTTGACAGATAAGATCACTCCAAAAACATCATCTATACCTACTAGATCAGCTAACTCCTTCTGCATCATCTCCCCGCGCTTCAACCTAAAAAGAGCCAGAGGTACCAGCTTCCCGGTACAAGCAGCCTTAGCCTGGAATGCCCTCCCACTCAACATACGCACTGACCTAAACTTCCACAGATTCAGGTCCAATACCAAAAAATGGCTCTTCACCAACAAAACTACTGCCTTCATGGCCTGAGATCTGTAAATTGGCTACTACTTGTCCTATTTACCCGCACTTATGGCCACTCCTGCTGACAACTCCTCTGATGCATTTCGCATTCTCACTGACAAATGTATTCTTGTACGCCTAGCTGTGTAGTTACGAATGTACCTAACTGTTATGCTTCCATCATCTACTACCCTCCCCCATTACGTTCTATTATGTATCAATCTCTACCTCTATGTACTTATGTATCTTAAGATGTCTTGCAAAGCGCCCAGATACCTCTGGGTGTGGCACGCTGTATAAATAATAAACAAACAAGGCAAGACAATATAAGGACCTGTCACGAGGGGTACGATGAACCGTTTCGACGCTTGATATTTGGGTGTCTTCCTCAGAACCAAGAAGCCGTTACGAGGACCCAATTAATGGGGCCATCCATCAAATTGTAGGCAGTGGAGTTGCATCATCAAACTTGGTGGATCAACTTTCTTATTGGCTTCTTTTCCTTGCAAGATCTGGGAGTCTGTCTTGCGACTGAATGGGTCTGGAGCAGATCTTCCAATTCATGGTATGGAGGTTCAGAGTGCTTGGGCAGTATTATCAGTCATGAAAATACTCTGTGGCAAAGATAATGCAGGTTTACATGCTCATTGTCTTTCATATATATGCAGCATGTTGATTCTATTGTGCCTTGAAGCTGTAAAATGTTAGGAAGGGGTCATTTTTCGTTGTTCAGATTGGCATGTGTGAACGGATGCTAATAAATATTATAACCCACAACGAACGGCCGGTGAGCTAATCTGGCTGCCTGAAATGCAGGTGTTTTTCTTTGGAATACAACTGTGTTTTGTGTTCAGGTGCCAGCTGCCTGCACCTACCTACCTCTGCTGTACTTCACCCAGCCACTGCCAGCTTGACTGGGCCCAGTTGTGGTTAGCTACTACGGCCTATCCCTCTTCCTTCTCCCACGCATTATTTATCTAATTTATTCTATTATCCCATGTACTGCACTTTCCCCTCTCCCTTCCCCACGCACATTTCCCCTTCCCATGCACAATCTGAATGACACCTGGCCTAGTAAGATCGTTGTCTGTCTTCCCCATCCCTTGCCTTGTCGCGCCTTGAAACACTTGTGTATAGGCGCGTTATGAATGCCATATCATATTATTTGATTTGTATGGCCAAGCGCGTCCATTATACCAACAAAGAAGAAAATGAGTTGTCTGATCTGGTTCATATGTCATCATCTGCATCCTCCCTACATACAGCAGTTGTCCCTTCCCAAATCCTATTTGACTTTGTCCACATGTTTGTATTTTTAAAAAAATCTGATATTCATGGCCAAAGTTGCAGCGTCTGGTCTGGAAAAATGATTTTAAACTGCACCTGCTTGTTTATGGTCTCATTGTCCCATGTTTTCTTTTGATGACCTAGTATTGGCAACCAGAAAATTTGAATATTCTTCACCTTTAGATCCGATTCCCTTGGCCATGGCCACCCTGAAAGATAACATTGCTGCTTGGGTAGTCCAGGCAATTAATCACGGTTGCTCATTTGGAATTATCCCGGCTGAACTTAAATTGCGTTAGTGACCCACCTTCTTAAACATCTTTAGACCCTACCGTTCCAACAAACGTTCGCCCCATTTTGTTTTTTTACCTTTTTTGATTAAGCTTCTTGAGTAACCGATCTCTCCTTTTGATCAGTGCTTTTCTTGAAAAGTCTGATTTCTTTGACCCTTTCCAGTCTGGCTTCTGCCCTGGGCAAAGCACAGAGAGCGTGCTGGTATCTGTTGTGGATGATGCTCCTTTACATTATGACCAGGGTGGAGTTGGCGCGCTGATATTGCTTATCTATCAGCAGCATTTGATGCCGTGGACCACTCCATCCTGGTTGATCACCTTGCCTGTGGGGGGGTTGTCAGGCAAGTTTCTAGAATGGCTCACGTCCTTCTTGACACAGGACTCACATTTGTTTCTCTCTTCTGGGGTTCCCCAGGGCTCCGCCTTGTCCTCCATTTTGTTCAACATCTACATTCAACTCTAGTTGAACTCATCCACTCCCACAGCCTCCTCTGCTACTCGTATGCTGATGATACGCAAGCTATTGTACGGCTTAATTCATCTCAGCCAGATATTGCATCCCGACTTAGAAGCTGCCTGGAGGACGTTGGCTGCTGGGTGAGTGACAACAGACTCAAGCTAAATGGAGATAAGATGGTGTTGGGGAAAATGTTTATTTCTGTGCCGATTCCCCTTAACCTTGGAGACCCCCAGTTCTGCTGGACTCGGGGCTTTTTTTTTAATTTTAACTCTTGAGTGAGTGGGACTTTTTATTCTCACTCGTGTTTTTTCTGACTAGGATTTTTGTGTTTCTTACTGTTAACTCTATAGGTATCTGCATTTTGCATTGTGACACACAGCATCTTTTGTGCAGTGCCACTGAGAAGTCCCTTAATGTTTAACTACATTTTTCTTGGGTGAACTACTGTTACCAAGAATAGTAAAATAACTCCTCTATTCCCTTTTTCTTCTGTGGGTTTTCTTTTGTGGGTCCAGCACACAACACCCTATGTGGCATGCTGGCGGGTTACATAGTAACTCCTTTTCCCCACTTCTAATATAACATCCTGTTACACCAACTAACTTGAATGACTTGTGGCAGTGGTTTCTTTTTTACTACCTTTTGCCATGTGTCTGCAGGCTGATTCCTCGGCTGCAGTACAGCACCCAAGGATGACCATTTTCCCTGTCTTCTTCTTTCGCCATTTCTTGTCAGTTCCTTCTGGGCTTTGAATCGGGTCTGAGACCTTTGTGCATTTTTCCTTTGGCTGGCTTCGGCCCTGAGGCCCGCCCAGGCTCCAGTGTCTGGAAAGGCAGGAAGTGAGGGAGGGTCCCGAAACCTCACTCTCCTTTGTCTCTAGGTGTCCCTGAGTGAAACCAGTTTTGATTGGTCGGCTTGCTGGCCAGGAGTACAGCCACCCTGCTGTGTGATTGCCAGCCTAGGGCTGTAAATAAATGGCAACTTGCTTAAAAGCCAAGGGTTTTGGGGACTAGAGGCAAAGTCGACCACTATACGACCACATCTGACGAAGACGTGAAGAGATGCCAGCAGCATCCTCCTGGACCGTGAAGTACCCAGTGAAGCCCTGTAGCCCTGCTGACCCTGTTTTCGTTTCAATTGGGACGACCCGTACGGGACGTCTTCCTCCCTTGGGCTGGTGGGACCCACTAGCCTTGAGACTAGCTTCATTTTCGCGCAGCCCCCAACTTGCTGTGACTTTCCAAGGCTGCAGAATTCCAATGCCTGGGGACCCCTGACCATCGAGTGCATTGTCTTCGGAAGTGCGAATCTGGCCCAAACGCAGGAAATCTTCATCCAGAGTCCAGTAACTTCGAACCGCAGCTGTTTGTTCTTTGGCGCTGAGAAAAAGGCACCAACACCACAAAAGGCAGCTGAATCAAGGAGAATCCATTGCTGCAGAGCTCCTCTCGAGTGCTGCCGCAGAAGCCTGCCAGACGTCCTCACTTTCGTCACCATGACCAAGGACCAGGAGCAAGGGTCTGCAACAGGAAGGCATCCAGCTGGAACAAATTCTTCAGTTCACAGGTACTGTGGGTCTTGGGGTATATCTACCTTTTGCCAATTGTGGTGCTTCCTAGCTTGGGGAGTACTAGCTTACCCTCTTTTGAGTTTATCTCGACTCGCTTGCACTGACCTTCCAGCTTGTGCTACTTCAAGGTGGCTCCTCTTGAGCTCACG
Source organism: Ambystoma mexicanum (assembly GCF_040938575.1). Taxonomy (NCBI): domain Eukaryota; kingdom Metazoa; phylum Chordata; class Amphibia; order Caudata; family Ambystomatidae; genus Ambystoma; species Ambystoma mexicanum. The sequence continues at coordinate 412,944,059 of NC_090929.1, forward strand.
TGATTGTTCTATTTGAACTACTGACTTTTTAAAAACACTTTCTAAGAAGAGAGCATCAGAATTTTGAACTAGCCCATTGACTTGTCCTGGCTCCCTAAAGTCTCCCTTCTGAACCTATTGGCTTTGGCAGTGCTTGTTCCCTTACAGGTTTTAATTGTTGAACATTATTAGTGCTGGGATAAAGGGAAAGTATGTTCTCATCCAACTATGGTTTTTCCCTCCTTATATGATGAGATGAGATGAGTCTTGTAAAGTTCCACACTAGTGGGACTCTACAAATTCTTACCTAACACACAGAGCATCTGGTTGTTGGCCCTCTTTCTGTTTCATCTATTTGGACTCTGGCTTTTTGGCTTTCAGTGCTTTCTGGTTCCAGTAGTTGGGGACCCGAAGGTGAAAATGTCCACGCCTCTATCTACTGAAGCCCAGGTCTCTGCTATTTGTCAAGCTGGGCACTAGAAACTAAAAGTATTACGGAAGGTTCTTTACTCACCCACAAACTCCCGACTCACGCTACATGCCCCAGTGGTGGCTTTGCTGGTTATGAGCACAGAGGATTTATGTATTTGTTTGCATGTTAGGCGCTTACACAGCAAGTAAAATACTGTTTCAAAGTGCCCACATGGCAGGGCGGCGACAAGGGAGTGAAATACCGTACTTTACGCAATAATTAATAAGAGCAGTGGAGGGAAAAGGATGAAGGAATACTATGCCTTGTGAGTATTAAGAATGTGCAAGTGCAGCAAGGAAAAGGGCAGAGGGAGGAAGTGCTGGAGGGTCTGGGCTCATAGGTGAGCCACAGATGAAGTGCTTGGTTGTTGAGTGCTGTAAAGCAACCGCTGGAGGGGGGTGGTCTGTACTTCCGCTCTCTATATGGTAGAGGAGAGGCACAGAGGACCCCAGCCAAGATTCTCTATTGTGGTAGCAAAGGACGAGCAATCAGCTTCCCGGGAGGTGATACAGGCTGGTTCTTAAGTACAGTGTAGTCCTCAAGCACCCACAAAGGAATGTCCGCACACTGTATCGGTTAAAACAGTCTTTATGTAATTAATATTCAAGGTCATGTACACTATCCCGATAACTCACTTTGTACTCCGAAAATCAACAATGGTAAATATATACAGTTCTAAAGTGGTACCACAAACGTTATTAGATCTCATTAAAGTGCATACGGTCAGAATGACACACAGATCGAATAAAGGAAAACCAGCAGTGGAGAGGAAGGGAAGTAAGATTGTGTAACAATTGGCAGAATACTGGTCACTACCGTTAAACACAGCTCTGTGTGGAGATCATGGCCCCCCCCCCATCCCCCACCTGGGCAACCTGTAGAAGAAAGATACAAGTCCAGTCCATGTATTGTTCTCAACAGCCTTCCCAATAGTTCTGCGACCCCAAAGTACCTGGCGTTGTAGCGTTCGTCAGGGAATCGACAGCCCTTCTTGAGTCCCCTCCCTTTAAGGCAGGAGTCGCGGGTTGTCGAACGTCCCACGGAGAACAGGTCGAGCTACGACGGTGAAGTGGCCGCTTCGTTCCTAGCAGTGCTCGTTGACGGGACAGCGTAAACGTCCTGCAAGGAAGAGGCGTGCGGGGCACCTCGCTGTCGATAGTTCTGGACTGCAAAGAGTTTGAAGAACTGTGGCCCAGCAAGGGCGTCGAGTCATCGGCCTCTCTGTGGTCTTTGGGTGGCGGGAATCCCACCGGTGGATGCTCCTCGGTGCATCACGGTTAGGCCTTCTCCAGCAGGATACAGCGGCGAAGATGCGGACGAGAGCGTCCTTGGATCAAATGAAGTTCTTAGGCAAAACGGGAGCACGGCGGCTCCGGTCGTCGACAGTGGCAGACAACAGTCCGCTTCTCCTTGGAGTTCGGCAGCAGTCCCCGTATCGGGTCGGCAGCCTATCGAAGGTCTGTCTACCAGGGAGCTTTGGCAAAGATCAGCTGGTGCACGATGGTCCCTCGTAGCTCGGGAAGAGGGCGCCTCACCAGGTCCTCTCTGGGTCAGTCCTTGGAGGCACAGCAGCTTTCAGATTGTGAAGGAGAGCAACAGCTATTCATCTCGTCCAGCAGGGCTTCAAGGTCAAGCTTCAGTTACTCGTCGTAGTGGACTTCTGCTTCTGAAAACGATTCCTAGCAGTGAGATGTCCCCAGATATACTGTTGATCTCCCATTCATTCCGCTGGGTCGCACTCAAGCATCCAATCACAACTAAGGGCATTCATGCAGGCAGGCAGCCAATCGGGCACACAGTGCATTCAGGCCATTCACTTCTCTCCAGACACTCGCAACAAGTTTTGTGTATTGGGTCAAGTACCGAGCCATTCAACTCTCCATACTGCCTTCATATCGGTTTCGGGCAGGGCTGTCTCAGGCATTTTGTCAACCACCAGATACTAGACACCCACAACATAGAATGCGTATTCGTGTCACACTCCATTCACCCAGGTCCCACCCACAGGCGTACCCACAACATACAGTCATTGAGAAGGCTCCAGCCAGTCTGGTCGGCACTTCCCCACAATACCATATATGGAATTTCCATCCAACAGCCAGTGGGAGGGTGGAGGGGGGGGGGGGCAGAGGCAGGGCAGAGGCAGGGCTTCCCGGCACTTCGGGAAGATCAAGGTAACAGACGATGGAAGGCAAGAGGCCATGGGGGGCCATTTTGTCTCCATAAGGAATCTACCGATTCCAATGACAGGGCCTGGGGATCCCAAAATGGAGGACGCTCAGGGCACCAGTCATTTCAGCACAGAGCTGCCACCAGCCCGTACCCTGCTATGTGGGTCACACCCAGGTGCCCAAAAGCATACACTAGGGGCACAGGGTTGCACCCCTACCCATGGGTGCCATAAGGGTACCCCATGGGTCTGTTCACCAAACTAAAAGAGAGCTGCACCGCCAGGATTCCCACATGAACTCCTGCGCGGAAAACACGACAGAACACACGATGCAGTAAAGGACAAGGATACAGAGGCCCTGTCCCTCCGATGCATTTCCAGCATCACAAGTGCTACATGGCCTAGAGCCACTTCAGGAATAAGTGCGATCCTCCAGGGCGGAGGGAGGGTGTGCCAGGGCAAGTGCTGAGGGAAGACAGGAGCTGGGCCAATTGGGTGTGGTAGGTCAGGGGCCCTGAGGATGCATAAGGGCCCCAGACACCTATCACAGCAACTGTGGGATTTGCATAGAAGAGAAGAGAATTTAAATGTTGCAGGATATTTGTACTGCGCACTATCGCCACCGGAGTGGTCCCCTGGCGGATCTGAAAAGAAAAAGGGGGTTGTGGGTGGTGAAGTTAGTGGGATAACTGCAAGAGCAGTGATGTGCTGTTGGCAGCTTCAGTTCGGTTGACACTGTTCGCTGACCTTGGGGGTGCTTCACCGGTCGGTAGCCGTTGTGTGCTGTTGTACAAGGGTATGTGTAGTTTTTGTTGCGGTGTAGTGAAGTTTGTGCGGTTTGTTGTGCTTTTGCGTTGTGGTTGTGTTTGGTTAGAGTTTGAGAGGTGTATGCAGAGGGTTGAGATTGTTAGTGGGTTGGTTATTGACCTTGCTATCTAGGGGTGATAGGTGCTAAATTTTCACGTTCATTCTAGGTGTGGCTCGTGAGTATCTCTGCATTTCTATCTAGATCCAGCACTGGCTTATATTCAGAGTCCTGTCTATATATGATATGACACATGCCAATATTCACTACAATATCCAAATGTGGCACTGACCTAACTTCAAAAACCTGTCTGGATTTGAATCAAGCTAGCATGCACAATTCTATCTAAATATGGCATTGTTAATATTCCCAATGCAGTCTAGATGTGGCAAAAGCTAACATTTGCTATTCTAACTAGATGTCGCACCGGCCAACTTTCCAAATCCTGTCTGGGTCTGGCACAGGCTAACATTCACAGTTCTATCAGAGTACGGCACTTGCTAATGTTCATGGAGTGGGTAAGGTTGTTGGATAGTGTTGGGCATGTATGTTTTGTCCTCATTGGGTTGTCGCTTGTGTTCTATTCCATCTAGCATTGTCTCTTGTTGTTGTGGGGGTTTCCTTAGTCGGTTCTGGGTGTTGTCCGTGCCATCATATATTCTTTCAAATATTTTGTTTCTTGTTTGATTGTTTAGTTTTTAGAAGTTTTCTGAATTTTAGGTGGTCTTTGGTGTTTATTTCTTTTGGGACAGGTTTTTGCAGCCAGGTGGGAGAAAGAGGAGCCCCTCTACCCCCCAGTTTTTTCTTGACGTGTGGTTTAGGTGCCAGGCCGATTTCATTGCTTGATCTGAGGAGTCTCGTTGGCTTGTAGATTATTTTCTTTTGTAGGAATTCAGCTCCCTGTCCGCTGATTGCCCTGTGTGTTATGCACATTGTTTTGAACGTGATACGATTGTTTGATTAGGATCCAATGTAGTATTTTTAGTGCTGGAGTGATGTGGTCTCTTCTGGATAGTTTTGAGTAGGAGTCTGGCTGCTGCATTTTGGATGCATTGTAGTTTCTTCAGGAGGTATTCGGGCATCCCGAGGTAGAGGCTGTTTGCGTAGTCCATACTTGACATGATGAAGGCGACGGTTGTCAATGTTTTGTGGGTGAAGGAAAGGTAGGATTATTGTTGTGTGAACGAGGAAGAAGCATTTCTTGATTATTGCTTTCACTTGTGGTTTTAAGGTTGGGGTGTTGTCCATTAGGATTTTTTTACTACCTTAGATGGTGTGGGGGCGGTTCCCATTTCCGTCAGCCAGGGAATGTAGGTGTTCTCTTGTTTTTTGGATATAATCATGACTTCTCTTTCCTGGGTTGATTTTCACGTTGTTGGCATTCATCCAGTAAAAGGCTTCTTTTAGACATTCTATTACAGTTGAGTGATTGGCTGAGAGAAGGGAAGGAGGAGGGGAAGAGGAAGGTCTTGAGAAGCTTCTGGAATTTAAGAAAGTCCTGCTCAAGGCACAGAGGCAGAGGGATGCTTTTCCATAGGAGGGAGCCGGCTGAGGAATACGATCGACCACCTATCCTCTGTTTAGCGAAATGCTTTACAGAGTTGGTGCCAGAGGAACGAAGTGGTCTAGAGGGAGAGTATTTAGTAAAATAAAGTTGCAGATGATGTGGTCCCCTGGCCCAGACAGCCTTGTGGATGATGCAGAGGGATTTTATTTTAATCTGTGCAGCAACCGGGAGACAATTAAGACTTTTTTTTTGGGCAGGAGAGATGCTGTCCCTGGGGTTAAGACCAAGGAAAAGCCTTTCTGCCCTATTTTGGATTAGTTGGAAGGGTCGCAGAGTGGAAGAAGGTAGATTCAGGAGGAGGTTATTGCAATAGTCGAGCCTGGAGAGAACCAGGGCTCGGGTAACATAGAGCCTCTGGCGGGAGTGAGAAAAGGGAGAATTCCTTTGAGAAGGAAGAGCTGAAAGTTGGAAAGTTGGACTTCTTGGCAATGTCCTGAGTGTGAGTGAGGAAGGAGATTACTGCAACTGGCTATTTTTAGCACAGCTGGTTCATTTGGCTCCTAATCTACAAATCCTTCAGAATTTAGCAGCCAGAGTTGCAATGAAAACTCCTCTAAGAGCACATATATCTCCTATCCTTCGTCAGTTCCACTGGATCACGATTTGTAAGAGATTCCAATTTAAATCCATGTGCCTATTTCACTGTGCCTTTCACAGGACGGAGGTGGAATATTTGCAATCTAATTTCAATCCCTATATGCCTAGGCGTTCACTTTGTTCTCAGGACGTCCTCCGATATAAGTTCCTTGTGTGAGATTATCTTCTGTTGGTGGGCGTGCCTTTTCAGTAGCAGCTGCCAGACTTTGGAACGCTCTTCCTCTCTGTGCCATTAAGGAACACCCTTGTTTTCCGTTGCTCTTTGCTAACCTACTTGCTGGTTGGTAGCGCCAAGTTGCCCTTGGCCTACGTTATGCTATACAAATGCATAAAACTTCCTGCACACATGAAAACAAAAAAATTCCCTGTACTTAACTACTCCTCCAGCTGTACCACTGATTACTTCTTCGTGCTTTTTCGCCATTAGAAAGAAAACCCGGGCTAGTGTTAAAACACACTTTCCTTATTTCTCTAGTTGCTGTGATTTGTTGATCAACTTTCCTTCCACAATAGGAAGCTTTGCCCTCTGCCGAAAGCCTCCTTTCATAAGGCCTTTGTGTTTTGTTTGTTTTTTATTCAATTTAGAAGGCTGCACACATTATTGATATTTCCTGTATGTGATTTTTGTTTTTGATAATGTAGGTGAAATATATTGGGTCTATGAGAGGGGAATTCTTAGCCCTACCTCTTCCCTATTTTGATATGGGCACAACATGACCTTTCTAGACTCTGTGGAATTTATGGTTGGATGTCATATTGTCAAGTTCTGCTTTGTTGGATGTGTGCTAATAATGTCCTCAATTACTGAAACTTTTTAAAAATTAATGTAACATGTATTAAAAAAAACATTCTTTCTCGGAAATAGCATTATATAAAATGTGTCTGCATTCATAATAGCTGAATTGGATTGAATGTTTCTGCATTTGTAGACTTGCGGGTTTATATGTGGGAAAGGGTTGTATTGGGGAGCTGTTCGTTAAAATGTATATGAGCCACAAAAACAGAAGGCATAATACTCACATTAAAATATCCAATGTGACCGGATAGTCTAAATTAATGATGGGAAATGTGCAGCCGTACACTCTCCGGTGTGAAAATGTTTAAATCAAATAACCCACACATGTATTACGCCTAGCGATTCATTTGATTTAATGAATTTCCATGTGTTAAAATGCTAAAGTGCAAAGGACAGAGAGGGCTTCAAAGCACCTCGAGAGATTCCACATAATCTTAGATAACCTATAAAGTAGGATCCGAAGCGGTATGGGTCTTTGAGCCTTAACTGCGTTTCCTTTCCTAATTTAATAAAGAACGCTTTTTTTATGTAACGCCACAGGAACACAATGTCTTGCTAATACACGTAGGCTCAGGATCGGAGGATTTTGCTTTCTAATCGTTCTAGTCTCTGCCAAGTGCAAAATAGTAGAAAGTGCTTGACAATTTCCAAGAATTTAAGGCCACAGCGACAGATGGCTCTTAGCCATTGAGCCTTTTGGTGATGATTTCATTTGTCGATTAATTGTGGTAATCGTTATTGTAACCAACACCCAGAAAAGTATGTAAACAACTTGTGGAAGTTATGCTAATGATGCAGTCTTACACTTTCCTTAATCTTGCTAGGTCTTCTAGTTTAGTAAAACCCATGAACAGGTGACTTTGAATACACAGGGATTGCAAAGGCCTACTACTAATGCTTGATGTAATGAACCCATGGGACTGCATGGGGTTCTGGTGGAACCCCTTTCACCTACTAACAGCTGAATGTTTCATGAAGGAACAATTGATTCCCTCAGAGCAAATTCCCATCCTTTACAGGACCACGCTATCATGCCCACTGTATGAGTAATACATAGATCCCAATCTAGTGTTTTCTTTCATATACCCTGGAAGTCTCACCCCCCCCACTCTCCCATTCCAAAGAAAACAGGTTTATTTTTGAAAGCTTCACTGAAGAGGAGTCTTGTATATGATGGTTGCTCTGGATGTGGCTTAATCTTAAATTAAAGGCATGCAAACCACTGTATAATGTAACCTTTTAAAGGAACGTATGCCTCAATGTACGCATGCTAGAGATACTCGAATGTAGCCATAGATTTCTCATATTTAAGATTCTTTTGCTAAATCTTAAACCCAGGATGTCCTAGAGAGTTAACCTATCAGGTAGCACAAAAGTGCCAACCCAGGGCTCGGCCTAGAAGAAATGTGTTGCCAGGCCGAAGGTGGAGTGCCCCACAGAAATCCGTATGAGGCAGTAAGCTGAATAACCTCAAAGGTGTCTGGCTGACCAAGACGCCTAGGTCCATGGCTGGAGAAAATATAGGCCCCAATTGAAGGGTCAGATAACCCTCATTGGTTGAAACCTGGAAGGGTTGATGGCACCCTCCGTGAGTAGTGAACCTTTTTTCTCACTCTTTATCTTTGGTTGAGACTTGTAGACTGTTTTGTGGTTTTGTGCCCATCACTGGGCTTGAGTTTGGTTTATGACAATTGGTTAGACAAACTATTTTGTGGGAGGATCCTGTTTGGAGCAATAGGGGAGGACTGTGTCCTGTTGAGATTATGGCCCTTTCGTTCACCTGACACCCTGAGTCTGTGACGCGATCATCCTGACCCTTTTTGCTTTTTGAGTTGTCCCCATAATAACACATTTCACCTTCGTTTATACAAAAAGGGTAATAGAATCAACTGTTGTCTCTCCTCTGGAAACTTTGTGGTGAACTGATGTTTATGCCAGAGGTTCACTGCATAGTACACATCAGCAGGTGTCACATTTGGGCTAGTGACTTAATTTTGATTGTGGTCTGAATTACCCCACTCCTTACCCCACCCCTCTTATCTATTGAGATGCAAGTAGAAAAATCGGCTTCCCTTAGCCTTGATGACTTGCTCTGATTGATCCAGTTTACTGTAAATAGTTGTGAAGTGATTTTCCCATATATCTTCATTGGAGTCTAAAGAGGAACTTTTGTCACTGCTACCCTTGGCAACCATTTACCAAAACTTTGTTTTGGATCTATGGCTTCTAACTGTGTTGGCCAGAGTTCAGTTGTGAACTTTTTTTATTTGTTTTTTTTTCTTCCTTATCTGGCTCTGGGTTTTTATCCGATTCTTCATGCTATTGGGAACGGAGTTAGGGTTGTTAAGAGTGTTGGTTTTTCATTGAGTGATGGTGCTTATAGTTCATTAGAAAGTACTCTGTAGTTATTTATTAAACATGTGTATGGTGCCTATACACAAGTGTTTCAAGGTGCCACAATACTGGTGGAGCAGGAGGCGGCAGAGGAGAAACAGCAATGGGTGAAGGGGAGAAGTGCAGGAAGGCTGCAGCCCAGGGCTGGGCAAGTGCTGAGGGGAGCATAGTTGGGCGAAAACTGGGTAGTGGTCAACTAGTGTGGGGATGAGGTAGACCAAAGTCAGGCTCATCCGGGAAGGGTGCTCGAGGTCAAGTACCAGTTACAGGGTGCTGGGGTAGACTGGATGAGGAGGGCCTTGCCCCTGTAAGGCAAATAAGGGACCAGGCAGCAGTGCAGGGGGACATTAGCAAGGGAGGGGGAGGGGGAGAGGGAAGGAGGAGAAAAGAAAAATCTTGAAGTTTCCGGAAATTAAGGAGATCCAGCTGAAGTCTGAGAGGGCAGGAAGGCCGTTCCAGAGTGAGGCTCCTGCCGAAGAAAGATCTACCTCCCAATCTCTCCTTGGAGAAACCTCTGGCCTGCAGAAAGTTGGAGCTAGAGGACTCGAGCTGGGAGGTATTTCAGGAGAGAAAGTTGGATGTAACAGAGTCCCAGGCCCCCGAAAGTATTGTGGATGATGATGATGATGATGATGATGATGATGATGATGATGAGGAGGGCCTTGCATTTGATCCTTGCAGCCACCAGAGATTTTAGGGCTGGAGGGATGCTGTCTCTGGGCTTGAGGCCAAGGATGAGTCTTGCAGCCCTGTTCTGGATTAGTTGAAGAGGGCGAAGGGAGGAAAGAGGCAGATTGAGGAAAAGGCTGTTGCAGTAGTCCAGCCTGGAGAGAACCATAGCTCTGGAGACATTGAGCTTCTGAGGAAAAGTGAGGAAAGGGAGAATGCCTCTGAGGAGGTAAAGCTGAAAGTTGGACGTCTTGGCAGGGTCTGTGATGTGAGAGGCATTGAAGGGGAGGGGGCCCAAGGAGGGCGGCCAGAGAGTGGTGTCCGAATGAGAAGGATCTCAGTCTTGCCGGCATTATGGCAGCGATCCTTACACCATAGCAGTCAGGTATAAGAGAGTAAGTAGAGGAGGGAAGCTTAAAGGAGAGCTGTGTGTCATCTGCATAACACTGGTAGTGAGGAGAGAAGGTGGAGATCAAGTAGGTCAGAGGGGCAAGGTAGATATTGAAAAGCGATGGGATGGAGCCCTGAGGGACACCACAGGTAGAGAGTGAGGTGGAGAAAAGGAAAGCGCCCAATTGTACTTGGGAAGGTTGGTCAGGAAGGAAGGTCATCCGCAAATTCAGCGCCGGGTTAGTGATGCCTAGGGTATCGCTGAGACGATTTATGAGGATAGCATGATTGACTGTGTCAAAGCAGGGGCAAGATCAGAATGGAGGGAAAGTTTGAATCAAGATTTGAGAGCAGGTTTCCACTGGTGTTCAGGAGAGCAGTTTCCGTGCCTCTGAAGCTATACTGGTGGCCGTGGAGATAGCCAGCAGATTCGGTGTGGTGGGTCGGATGGGGATTTGGGGGAGGGTGGTGACCAACTTCTCCAGCAGTTTCCCGGGAATTAGGTGATGGAGATAGGGCAATAGTTAGCCAGGCAGGAAGGTTCAGCAGGCAGCTTCTTTAGACCAGGGTGCACAAGGGAGTGTTTGAGGGTTGAAGGGGAGGGACTACGGGAGGGGGTCCTGTCGGGAGGGGGAAGAGAGCCATTGGCAAAGGAATGGTTACAGAAGTCGGCCAAGGCAGGAGCAAGAGAGATTTATTTATTATGCGCCTATACACAAGTGTTTCAAGGCACAACAAGGCAAGGGAGGGGGAACAAAGGGAGGGCAAGACGGCAATCTTACTAGGCCTTGTGTCATTGAGATTGTACAAGTGCGCAACAAGAAGTGCAGGGTGGAGGGTACTGGGGGTGCACCCAGAGCAGCAGGGCCCTGAGTTAAGTGCAAGGAAGGCTGGGACTACAGGTGACAATCCCAGCCCGATAGTGCAAGGTTAGCCAGGAGGCAGTGCAAGTTGGAGCAGTCGGCAAGTGCAGAGGGGGACTGTTAGGGGGCCTGGCGTCCTGTAAGACTCAGAGGATACTGAGCAGCAAGAGCAAGGGAAGGTTAGCGGGGAAGAGGGAACAAGAAACAAGAGGAGAGAAAAGGGAGGTCTTGAGGAGTTTCTGGAACTTCAGGGGTTTATAGTGATATTTTCGAAACCCATATTTTCGAATGCCATTTTCTCGACACCAAATTAGCCAAAATATATTTTTTAATGGGTTTTTTTTAATTTTATTTTTAAAATGGGTGGGGTCCCCCCTATCCCCCCCTATCCCCCCAATCCTGTTTTGTTTTTTTTATTTACATTTTTTTTTGTACTAACAAAACCCAAAAAAAAAGATAAAATTAAAAAAAACATTTGAAAAAAAAAAAATGTAGGTAAAATGTTTTCGACATAATGGTCATTTGAAAATATGTTTTCGAAAATATGACAGGATGCCAACTTGTGGAGATCCGGCTCAAGGCAGAGGGAGGCAGGGAGGCCATTCCAGAGGGTGGCACCTGCAGAGGCGTGAGATGTATTCTTCCCATTCCCCCTTCTCCCCTCAACCCCTCATTCTCTGCTTGGAGAAGTGACTCACCCGCAGAGAGAGGTAGACGAGCAATGGGTTCTGGGGGAAGGTACTTGGGAAGTGAGGGCCACAGCCCCAGAAAGCCTTGTGGATAATGCAGAGGGACTTTTAAACTTGATCCTTGCAGCCCCCGGGAGCCAGTGGAGGGATTTTGTGGCCGGAGAGGGGCGGTCCCTGGGCGTGTGGCCAAGGATAAGTCTTGCGGTCCTGCTCTGGGTGAGTTGAAGTGGGCGAAGAGTAGAGATCGGCAGATTGAGAAAGAGACAGATGCAGTAGTCCAGCCTAGAGAAAACCAGGGCTCTGTAGACCGTGAGCTTCTGGGGAAGGTGAGAGAAAGAATACCACTGAGGAGGTACGGCTGGAAATGGGCCGCCTTGGCAAGGTCTTTGATGTGTGGAGAGAGTGGAGTCGAAGAAGACCCCAAGGTGTTTTGCCTCACAAGAGGGTGAGGGCAGAGGACCCAGGGAGGGTGGCAAGAGTGAGAGGGAAAGCGGGAGCAGGGGTCCAATGAGAAGGATGTCAGCCTTGCTGACATTAAGGCATAGATTGTTAAAGGCGCACCATGCCTGAATAGCAAATAGTCAGGGATGAGCCAGGAGGAGGAGGCTGACGTTAGCCTGAAAGAGAGCTGCGTGTCATCCACATAACACTGAGTTAAAGGAAAGGGTAGAGATCAGGAGGACTAAAGGGGCCAGATGGACATTGAAGGGACAGGGGGCGGGGTTGTGGGGGTGGGGTGCAAGAGAGATGCAGTTTCTGTGCCTTTGCCTGCTCTGAAGCCCGACTAATGGTCATGGAGACAACCAACAGATTCAGTGTGGATGGTTAGCCGGGAGATGGCCAACTTCTCCAGGAGTTTGCCCAGGAAAGGAGTGATAGCGATCGGGCGATAGTTTGCTGTAATGGAGGGGTTGGCAGAAGGCATTTTCAGTAGTGCGTGCACAAGGGAGTGCTTGAGAAGAGAGGGGAAAGATCCAGTGGCGAAAGGACTAACTGCAGAAATCGGCCAAGGCTGGAGAGAGAAACAATGTTTTTCTTAACCCTGTATGAGCTAAGGACAAGATTGCTCGTGCTAGGTGAATGGGATCTCCCATTAGGCCCATTTTTCTTAGCATTTAAGTTTTTAATGGTTCTGGAGGTGCACAGCGGGAGTGGGGAGATTCACCTATTTGGATGTGACTTTTCATAACTTGACTTATCTGGAAGGTGTTACAGAAGAGCCAGAGGAGAGGAGCAGGTAAGGAGGGCCTGAGAGAGCAGAGGAGGAGAGCGCGGACAGTATGTGCTGAGTTTTAGTGGTGAAATTGCAAGCCAGTGGTGAAATTAGAAGCCTGAGACCCTGGATAGGTGTAGAAGCGGTAGATACTGCAGTAGGATTGGCCAGCTCCTTGCAGATTTTGAAAGGTTCGGCAGTGTTAAAGGCTACAGAGATGTGTGCTTAAATATGGACCGTCTTCTTAGAGAAGATCTAGAGTCTGTATTGCCTTTGGAGCAGACGGCAGGCCAGTTTGTCTGAGGTCGCATCTGAAGTGCCCCACTTCCGTTCAATTACTCTGCACTTGCAGCCAGATCAGAGTCATACCAAGAATTGCACTTGGTGGCAGGCTTCAGGCCGATCCTCATAACAGTGGCAAGGATATCCAGAGTGTTGGATGTCCTTGATAGTTCTGGAAGAGCAGGGGAGCACCTGTGAGGAGGAGACTTTCATAGAGCAGACTACTCTAGACCTCATCCGGTGCAATGGGAGAGGAGGAGGAGGAGGAGGAGAGTATGGTGGGGGCTGGTGGGGGGGGGGTCAAGTAGGAGAGTGAGGACAGGATGTCCTGTGTTTTCGTGGAGAAGTGGGAGGCCAGTGCAGAGCAGAGGGCCTGGGAGGGAAGAGGAGAATGCAGTAGGACTGGCCAGTTCCTTGCAGATTTTGAAAGGTTCTACCATCTTATTAGTGGCCCAGAAATGCAGGCTTGGACATGAGCCCTCTTCTTAGATCGGATGGAGAGTCGATATTGCCTTTGGGGCAGGCAGCAGGCCAGTTTGTCAGAGGATGTGCCTGTGGCCTGCCACTTCCACTCAGCGGACTTTGATTTCAGAGTGGCCAAGTTGGAGTCGTACCAAGAGTTGCATTTGGAGGCAGGCTTCATGTGGATTCTCATGACAGGGGGCAAGGATGTTGAGAGTGAGAGATGGAGGTTAGCAAGTGCTGAGTCGGTGGGAAAGTCAAGAGCACGGGTGGAAAGAGGAATAAAGGAGACAGCAAATGCAGCAACTGACACGCGCTTCATCGGTTGAATGCCGAGGAGACTGGCAGTGCGGGCAGAGGCATTGCCCGAGAGGAGGATAGTGGTCAGACCAGGAGAGAGGGGTAGTTGGAGGGATGTCTGCAGAGATGAGCGCATCCAAGGTGTGACCAGCAGAGTGGGTCGGACCAGAGGGAAGAATAGTGAGCGAAAGAGTCCGCATCTGGAGCATCTAGATGAATGTTTGTTATCCAGGAAGAGATGTTTGGGGGATGTGGTCGGGAGAGAGGAAGAAAGGTTGGCCCATTTATAGAGGAAAAAGAGGGGTGGGGTACAGAGGGCCTGTAGATGGTGACACGAGTGAGAGAGAGAGGGTGCAAGAGACCCCCGGCATACAGATGAGGCATTCAAAGGAAGAGTAAGATTGAGTAAGAATGAAGTACCAGGGACCCATTCTGGGGATAGAAGAGCCAATCCCCTCCAGTCTGGTTGGCCCTAGACCTGGAGAAGATCTTGTAGCCCGCAGGAGGGAGAGTGTCAAAAGCAGTGACAGAACTGGCGCTGAACCACATCTCGGTGAAAGCTAGGACGTCAAGGTTTTCAAGTAGGTGACCGATGTCAGAGGAATGTTTAACAGCACAGCGAAAGTTGAGGTAGCAAAGGTCTTCTAAGGTGGGGTACTGGGACGTGGTGTTGGGTAAGAGTTTCATAGTAATGGTAACTCTTCCTGGCCTGTGTCAACCCCAGAACCTTTTGCTTTACTGGTGGGTTACTTGTCCTTATACCTCAGTGAGTGGGAACCTTTTTCCACACTCACAGAATCTTTTACTCTTTTTACGGGTGTTATTTATAAGACTCTCCATAGTGTCTTTTAAAAGTTATCCTCTTTGACAACTTTTTGGCAATAAGTGCCTATTGTTGCTGGGTTGCCCTAGGGTGGCTTCCCTTTTAACTTTCCCTGGCTAACCTTATGAGAACTACAGTTTCCATGAGAAAGGATCTTTGGATCCCTTTTACATTTTATTAGGTGAGACCAGCACCACATTCCTTATGTTGAGTGGTGGGTAGAGGAGTAACCCCTTTTTCATTTTAAATGTATCCTTTGCTACAAGGACAAACTTGCCTTTAATGGCTGGTGGCAGTGAACCTTTTTATTAATTCGGTGCACCTTTACCGTGTGATGTTTGCACAGCCCAGGTACAGGCACCCATGGGTGCTCATTTTACCAAAATGTCCTGTCCTGTGTTTTTTTTTTTTGTGCCATTTTTAGTGTTTGTTGTCGTTTCTTGTTCCTTCCCCTGACCTCCAGGGCGGGAATTCCTTTGTGATTTTTATCTTTGGCAGGAGTCCTGCGGACTGACTCAACATCCAGGCTCCAGAGTGTCTGTGAAGGCAGGAAGCGAGTGAGTAGTCCAAAACTCTGCAGCCCTTTGTCTTCCAGCCCGAGTGCGAGATTCAAGTTCAAACTGGGAGGCAGGCTGTCCTGAAAGGATTGTCCTGTCTCTTGGAGGAAGGAATTAAACGACCAGATCCTGAAGTACTCCGGTCGCAAAATCTTCTTTTGTGCTGAGGTACTGGGCTGGCTTGGGTATTTACTTACCTTAAGTCTCTTGTGATTCCTGGGTAGTTTTGGGGTATTTTCTGAGATTGGGAGTCCTCTCGTCCAGTGCGCACAAGCCCCTGCTGGAATCCTCCTGCGGTGTCTGTGAAACCCCTGGACCTTCAACTAACTCTAAAGTACTTACTTGTTCGAACAGTCTTCCTTAGGAACTTTGACATTTGCTACTTATGAACCTATCCTATCCTATCCTATCCTGATCTGCTTGTCGGACACTAGCTCCTCCCACGTTCGCCCCCCCCCCCCTTTCTGCAACTGAGCACACTCCTGCTCCAAGAATAGGGGACATACTTCTAAGGATTGGGCCTTCTGCCTAGAAAAGAGAATGTTTAAAAGTTACTTACTTGCAAAAGAAGGTGGTTGGTAACTGTAACTCTGTGAGTGAACAGTTACAAAAGTTATTACTTACATTAAAAATGTTTGCCATGCTAACAGAAAGTAGATGTAAGGGTATGTTACTCACCTGTGATTTGGTTGTGCCTCTTCTCAAAGGTAATGCTGTTGGTTTCACTTCAGTATTCCTGTTAGGATAAATGTATGAGTGTCCCCAACTGGATCTTGCTTCCCCTGACTTGCTGTTAGCCTGTCAAGAATAAGTCTGCCTTAGGTTGTACCTACCTAATAATAACCTTGAGTCGTTCAAAAAGAGTAACATTGGGGTTTGTCTTCCCTAGTCTGTTTTAGACAGATAGTCTTAGGTTTACACCTGCCTTTAAGTGGCCGATAGCTCCTGTAAAAAGTGCATAGATTTTACTTACCTAACTGTGTTGTCCTAAAATAAGTTGGTTATTGCTTCCCTTAGTTTGAACAGCAACTCTAATTGAATATTAACTCAAAGGTCCAACTCCCCTAGAATAACTGTTATCCTGAATGCGAGTTATAGGTGTTTGACTGTTCCTAGAATAAGTGTTCCACTATTTACAAAACGTATATTGTCCAGTTGGGCTACTAAGTGATTTCTTGCTGAGCGTCACGGTACAACTGCTAGGGTCTACTACCCTTTTATTACTGAAAGTAATCTAAAAATAACTATTGGTTTGACTTCCCTAGAACTCCTGTTAGGTGTTCCAAATTAGGTTATATGTTTTGCTCTGTGTACCTTCGAGCAAAGTATTGTGTTTTTCTATAATGTGTTTATATGATCTGTGATAGTACTTATTTCCCCCAAGATGTATCTGGGCCTACTTGTATTTAAATAAACCATTTATTTTTTACAATATATAGTGTTTATTTGGGCCATCTGTATTACAATTTCATTGTACTAATTCTGCAGCCCTCTCTACCTCCTAAGATAAGCCTGGCTGCTCTGTCTATGCTACTCTGAAGTGGTACAGCCTTATACTAAGAGTGGAGTCTTGTAATACCTCAGTTAAATGGTTTTACTAAGCCCTTAGTTGGACTTCACAAAACTGTCCTAACACACGTGGTACACCCATCGGAGGGGGCGGGGAGGCTGAAGTGGTGGTAGTCGGAGGAGTGGCATAAGAGGGGAGGAAGTCGATGAGACACCTATCCAGAAGGAGGAGGTTGGGCTGAGAGCCCTGGGCCATGATAGTGCCATTATGGTAGACATTAATGATGCACCTAGATAAGGATGCCAAGAGAACTTCCCATCTGGTTCCACCGTTAATGGGTGAACAGCTAGAGACCAAATGAGTCCATAGGTCGGGAGAAGGGACAGTGAAGAGGATGTCTATAATTCTCTGTCTGGAGGAGGCATTGACTTTGGTATAGGCAATGAGGAGGCATTGATTGGAGGCCAGGAGCGCGTTCTTAAACCTTTTCCTTCCAGACTTCGAAAGAGAGACGGGATAGGTGATAGAGGAACAGTTAGAGTTGATTGGGACAGCAGAGAGCAACATGAGTGCAGGGGGAAGAGGGGTCAGTGGGGGACAGGAAAAGGGACTGCACTGTGCAAGAGTAATTCACCAGGCGGCCCAGCAGCTAAATACAGGGGAGATGATACATAAATATAGTAAGTCCTGAGTCCAAGGAGAGAGAGTTTAAGGTTACAGCAAGCAGTAGTATCACAACAAAAGTGACATCGGGAGGAGGGGGCAAGGACACGGGTGAAAGGCCTAATTTATAACCGTTATAGGAATTGCAGAAAGCCCAGCTTTGACTTTTCTTTTTTAAAAATACAGCTGAGGGGCTAGGGTGACTGCAGTATTGGCGTAGCAAGAATTTCCAACAAAAAGTATCCATTTAGGTGTGGCCAACAGATTTCAAAAACAGCTAGATTCGGTTTCAGGCAATCTAGATCAAATGTTAAACATTTGAATGTAGCAACATGCCTGAAACTGATTCTACCTATTTTGCAATCGGGGTACAAGTGGTAGGCATTAGAGTACAGCAGTGTTGGCAAGTCCAGGAGTAAGCAGTTTGCATAGTGCAGATGAGGGGGAGAGTTCAGGATCATGGTAGCAAGGAAGCGATTAACCTTGCTGGTGCAGTGCAAGTGTAACGCCAGGGCAGAAGGAATCGGCGGGACTCTAAACGTTATTAGGCCAGTAGTGAATGCAGGTGCCAAATAGGCGAGTCAAAACAGAGTGAAGGTGGGGAACATGGTGGCTGCGAGGCAGTGGTGTGATGCACCCAAGAAGGATATAGGGCGTTCTGAGTAAGGAGGCTACAGAAGGAAGGTCAGATATTCAGCAGGCCGTAGATCAAACTTCAGTTAATAAGATCACTTAATAACCAAACTCAAAAAGACTGTGGGGGGCTGGAAGGAAATCTCCACTTGAGAAAATATTCTTCCGGTGAGTCGCTGGGGGGGTTAGGTGGGGTGAGTACAACTGAAGGAGAAAAAGGCATCTATCCCATTGTATTGTTCCTTGTTGTGGATGTCTGGTTTTCTCCCTTGGATAGGTGTCAGTCCCTTGTGCCTCCCTTCTTGGAGGCTCTTGGTTGTCCTTTGGTTTGTTTGTCTGAGGCCCTGGTACGTCCGTGATGTATGTTTTGAATGCTCTGTAGCTTCCTTTCTTGATGTGGGTGTCGGGACCCTTTATTTGCATGTCCTTACTCTTGGTGTGAGCCTTATGTCGCTCCTAACATAGGCGCATATGTGGAGGAGGCTCTAGTTCCCTCATTCTTCTTGTGGGCGTTATCCAAATGTGTGGAGGTGGGAAGCGCCTGTTCTCTTTCTTCGATGTACAGTTAAGAGAAGCTTTTGTGTGCGTTTTCAAATCTGTATAGGTGGTGGTCTCCTTTTCTCTGACGGTGCTTTTTTTCTTTCTCGTAGGACTTCCCGTGGATTCTTGCGGATGAGCAGGATGTTCACATGCAGGAGCCCAGACTCATCCCCTTGAAGACTATGACTTCTGACATATTGAAGGTGAGCACTGGAACTAAACCACAGGTTTAGAAGCTTGACTGTTTCATTCAAGCTTTTGAGTTCTGTGGTCTATCCAGAGTTCTTAACATAATGTGTCCCCTACTGGCCCTGTCAAGTTCTGTTTCACAAGCCTGTGTCAGCACATTTTCTGTATTTCCCTGTAACCCCGGTTATTCTGATTTCCAAATTGTTATGGAAATATTGTAGCATTGTGTATCTTCAACTTTTTCGTGTTTTGGTCTTGTGAACAAAAGGAAACTTGTGGTCCATGCGGCACTCAAGATGAGAGCTCACCAAAGCGGATACTAGTCGTAGGAGGGGTTATATAGGGATTGGAAGAGTGTGCTCCTGAGGGGCGCAGGGCTTTGGATCAAGAAGAATCCTGGTTGATGCAGTACAGTGTTGGCCAAGGGACTTGCTGAGCAAGGCAGGCTTAAGGCTCATGCGCAGAGCCCAGGAGGGACTACATCTTTGATACACGGTGGGGAGGGAGGAGAGAGGGGGCGGCTTAAGAGTGCAGCATAGGGCCTGGGAACAAGAATGAGAACTCGTTGAAGAGTTTAAGAAGTTGTTCATTATCCATATAGGCCCAGGTTGTGAGGTTGGATCATGGTCCTTACATTTCCTTGTGTGATAAGTTTGGTCATTGTCCTGCGTGGTGTAGTGGTTGGAAGGGGATCCTTGTTGGTGCAGGGCCATGCCTCGGTTGGGGTTTTCGGGTAAGTGCAACAGCTTTGCTCAAGGAACCTGGTCAGTGCTAGACTTGGGAGGGGGGTCCGTTATTGGTTTCAGCGATGGAGCTGCTTGTTACGTGAAGGGCTCTGGACAAAGGTTTTCATCAGTGCAGGTCTTGGACTTTGAAGGGGAAATCATGATCCCCGTAGGTCCAGGATCAAGAGGGTGTATGGTGTGGGCAGGGCCAGTGCTTGTAGCAATTCCATGCCTTTCTATTGTACGAGTGTACTCTTGGTCCGCACAGGTGCAAGGTTAGGGAGACAAGTCATGGTCCATGCAAAACCACACCCCCCTTGGGCACCACTACAGGACATCACTGGTCTGTAAGAACCAGTGAATGAGGTAGTCCTATGGTGGTGCTCCTTGGCAACACAATTAATGCGGCGAAGCAAGAATTCCAAGAGGTGGTTTGGTTCATGTGGTGAATGTGGCCCAAGAAGGCATTTGCTTTATAGGAGGCAGTACTGCAATGGCACAGGCTGGAAAATTGGATGGCAGTTTTCCTGGAGTGATTTCAGTGGTTATGATTAATTCAACTTCCATGCATCAATTATTGGTCTTTCTTTTGCCCCTGTAACGTTTTTTTGCTAGCACCCATCACCCTCCAATGGCATGGATGCACACCTAAAAATGATATATATAATTTAGATCTAGCTTAAGAGTATCTATCGACCTCTTGAGTTTGGAGGACATGGAGGCTCTTAAGTCCTTTAATTGTGCCCCAGTAGTTAACTCCTTCTCCAGAGTATTTCACCCGTAAATAGAAAAATAGCCCAATGATTATTCAAACTTTAGGGTGTTCAAATTAAGTTTAGTGTCTACGGTATTTCAAGTATTCTTGCAACAGAGGGATGGGGAGATGGACTTGGTCTGTGCAGGTTCAGCATTAAGAGGGATCCTGGTTGGTGCAGGTTCAGTGTACGACTGTGGTCGTGCAGGTGCAGGGCTTGGGAGGTATTAAAGTCCCTACAGGTATCTGGAGGCGGAATGATCTCATGGACCGTGCAGTTCCACAGTTAAGAGAGAGAGGATTGCCCACATTGGCCCAGGACTTGTGATCAGGGTAGGTTCAGAAGTTGAACACATTGTCAGAGGTTACTTGGGGCCTTTTCTTTTTTCATGGGTATTGGGGGTGGGAGGTATTTGGTCCATGCAGGGTCGGTTCTGATGTGCAGTTGTCTGTGTCCGGGTATTTGAAGTGAGCTCTAGCTCAGAGTACAAACGTTGGTCATGCGTGTTGCAGGTCCAATACCTTTCGGGAAATTGCTATAACAAGGCAGGAACAGCGCTCTGAAAGGGAGGTTGTACAAGCTGGGCTTTCCCTGTGGTCTTCTTTCAGACTACCTCTATTGATAACTTGGATTAGATTTGATAGCCGAGTAGGTTTCTGGAGGCATCGGCGTCAGTGTTTTTTGTCTTCCTACGTTACAGCTGTTTTTTTTTTTCCTTTCACCAGATGCAGCTCTACGTGGAAGAGAGAGCCCAGAAGAACGTCTAACCTACAGCATTGCCTGTTGCACGCTTATCTGATTCCTGCCTGCTCTGCTGCTCAGTGAAGTCTACTTGAGTTCCTTCTTATCGAACTATAAAACTTCAACTGGCTATACCGATTGCTCTGAGTTTGGGCCAGCTGCTGGACTGCCCTGCACGGCTGCCAATCCCAACCTTAAACCTGTGCAGCTTCAAATTCAGACTTCTCCTGCCAAATGCCCTCTGTGCTTGGTGAAGGGTGCTCAGAGTGAGTGGTGCAAATGGCAATCGCAGTGTGCTGTGGGTGGATGTGGTACCTCTACGGCTGTATCTCCAGTGCATTTCTTAAAGTGTCACTTCGAGGAATTAATGAGCCTGTTACTTGTGGCCTCTGGGCTTTTTGTAATGTGAAAGCGTACTGAACTATCCCTCTTTTTTTCGGTCTAATAAAGGATCCCACACTGGATTTTAAAAGTGAAACCAAGGACACCTGTACATTTGTCTGATCCTCCCACTGAGTGTTGACGACCAACTCTTAGGAGAGCAGCCCTCTTGGGTGAGCACCTCATTACCACAGCATAGCTTAACCTTTCTGCTATAATGAAAGAACATTGTGCCTTCAGTCACAGCTCCTCAACATGGTGGTGGTTTCTGCTCCCTGAGCCCCCTCTCCTGCTGTGGGGAGAAATATATAAAATACTGGGAGCAGAAAGCAGTGAGTGTAGTAATGTTATTGAAGCTTCAAGGCGAGAGCAAAAAAAAGGTAAGCCTCTCACTCGCCTCCTTGAACTTGATATGCTCTTTTATGTACATGAAAACTGCTTGAGGAAAGGAGTACCCATCATTTCAAGAGGGCAGGCAGGTTGAGATGATCTGGTGTCCAGTAGCTTATAATGGGCTATTCTGTCAGTTTTTGTATTCATCATTTACTGTGTAAAGTGTATTTTGAAGCTTCTTCCTGTGAGTGATCTTCAGAGTGTGCCCACTGTGGGAAGACCATATCCTGATTGAGAGTGAAGCTTACAGTCTGCCTAAATATCCTGCTCAGAATTATTCCCCTAGATGATTACCCTTATTTATTGAGGTGTGTTTTCCCCCAAACCCCCCACTCCAACCTAATAATAATCTATGCACTTATATCAAAAACGTGCTTGCATTTGTCCCAATTGTAAATTGTGTTCCTCTGGGGTTAACTCAGTGGGAGTATGTTGGCCTGAATAAATGCAGACGTGTATTCACCAAATAGCATAAGTCTGTAAAAAGAAGAATGCTTTCTCTCCCTGTAAAGTAATTCCACAAAAGGTAATAAAGTGTGATTTATGTCTATGCTTTTAACGTATTTATTTGTACTAACAAGTTATTTTTTTCTTTGTGGGTTCATTAAGCTAATATTACGGAGAAAGAGTGCTTTCACCTCAAAATAAGTTCAAATGCCAACTTTCTTTTAAATATATTGCAACTGATCAATAACCTGCACGTTATTTTGTTAATCTGTAAAATACCCCGGTACTGCTTGTTTTTGTTAATGCTGGGGAGAACTTGCTTTACCCTCCATCCAGCTGACCCTTTGCCATTCCTCCCTCCTTTAACGTTCTCCAGGCCAGTTCTTTATTTTGACAGACTTGTTTGATATAGACAATCGTTTTGACGCGCTTTGTTTTTTTGTTATTACCATATTTATTATTTCCCCACTTAAAATGTTGACCACACCCTCTAGCTAGCAGTGACTGTCGGAGCATGGGGCGGGGAGGGGGAGGGGGGAATGTGAGACGACTACTACGTCACCGGCCTGGCCTCTGCAATACTGTGCCCCAAACACTCATAAGCAGAATGTGCCCCAACTAACATGGAATTAAAACTCAAGGCTGCATACCTATATGAAGAGTCTGCATTCGAGTGATTTTCAAATGAGCGGAAGGACGGAGTGACTGATGGTACCACAGGGAATATTTTTTAATTTATAACATTTTTGTAACGCCCAAGCCCAGTGGTATCACATAGTGTGTACCAACAGAGACATGGTAAATATTATGACATTAGCATTCTGGGAGTAGGGTAAGGCTAGTCCTATTTAAGCTACACAAATCAAAGATGTGTCCTAGGTAATTCATGGTAGCAGACTGGGGACCCTCAATGTAAACGTGGGCCATCAACACAATGAATCTGTGCCTCTGTGACGATAATGGCAGTATGATGTATAGCAAACATAACTGTTCCTGGCTCATTTGGCAATTTTTACAAATCTGTTGAAGGGATGGAAAGGGTAAGGTTCTCGACCAGAATCTACCAAAAGCAACCCAAGATATTCTGCCAACCAGGTGAAGGGGAAATCGACTTTACAAGACAGTAACTGAAAGTTAACTCTGGGCTTCGATTCCACTGGACGGAAGTAGTTTGAAGAACAGATGGTATTCCAAAGCAGAAGGCTAGACGTAAATGAATCCACAATGCATCCCTAAAGGCAATGTGATTTTTCTCACTGATCCGGCCCCCTTTGGCATTGTTTGATTCATTAAAACAAAAGACACAATTCCAGACCTGGCAGGTTCACTTTCTGCATAAAATGAGACGAGTGTCTGTAATTATGATGCAGTGGGAAGGGACCACAAGGTAGTAGACAAAAATGGTATTCTCCAAGCGTCCTTCCAGCACATCATTCCTACTATTGCCGAGAAGGCAAAAATCCTGTCAATTTGGCACACAGTAGTGCAGTCAAACCACAAAGCCGAGCTCTTTTGCAGGTGATGAGCCACATAAAACAAAGTAGTGCAATATCGCTCAAATTAAGGATATCTAAACTGGTAAATAAATAACTGCAGGGCCAATGTGTTTTATGCAATGATTTAGAAAGTCAGTTGAAAAATAGTTCTCTCGAGACCAAATCCTTCCGTTTTAGTTGTTAGAACGAAGGCCATGCACAGATGTTTACTATTGTCTATCTCAAAGACAAAGAAGGAACTGCATGTGATAGTTTATTGTGAACAGCATAAATGACAGGGTTTATGCTGACTCCTTGCTGCAATTGTAGTGGTAAACTCAAGAACCCCATGTAACTAGAGATCCTGGGTATCTGCAGCATGTACTTAAGCGGAAGAAGTATGGACCAGCCAAACGGAGAAACCCTAGCACACGCAAGACTTGAATGTCTTGGCTGTCCCCAAAAATTCAGGTCTAATGACATAGCCATACACTGAAAGCTTCAGGGTGCAATCGTCATGTAGGTGCTCTCCCCATAGGGTACCAATGTCACTGCCCCACCCCCGAACATTTTCCTGACGTAGCATTTGACGAGGCAAGGGGGATTTCAAAAAGAATGTTCCCGTGTCTTTCTGTCCTCCTACGTCATGGTGAGCATAACCAACTCCAACAGCATGTTTGTTGCATGCCATTGCATCGTGTTTTGTGCTGGCTATTGTCTACTATGCTACACTTTGTGAATATGATCTTAAAATTGTTTGTCATCCAAACAGCCCTTCAGTGTTGATGGGGCATTGTGCCAGATTTATAAAAAAATAACATGACTAACCCAGCCACATCATCCTGACTATCTATTAATCAAGTTACAAAGGAGTGTGGGAGCCCCTCTACTGAGAATGAACATGGGTCAAATACACTGTTCTATGGAATTACTTCCACGCAGGAGGGTCTACAACCACGTTTTAGCCCACTGCACCCTTCACAGAGAAGACTTATCCATTTGCAGATCAGTCTGGTCCCACCCACAAGGGCAATTCAGCACCGAAATGCTAGGCAAATCTCCTCTGAACAAGAGTACCATCTGTAACGCACATATATTTATTATCGTCCCATAGAAAATGCCCTCTTTTAGCTGAAATAAATGTGCAAGTAGCCACACACCAAATAAAATTGTTTACCCCTTAACTGCCTGGCTTTTGCTCTTGCAGAGGCACAGGCGTTGCCTTGCTGGATGTCGGACAACTTGCTCTTGTGGCTGGACAACCATCAAGATAATCTACTAGGAATGCATACCAGCTGAACCAGCTGCTCACAACAGGCCTGGACAACCAGAGTACATTGGTAGCAAGGGTATTGAGCAAGGCTTTTCAATGATTTTGAATCCTTTCTCACAAACCCATGCTCCTGTTTTTTTCTCAATTGTTTTGTTACAAATAAGGTCTATACGACCTGCTGTGTTCCCAGGGCTCATCTTGTTTTTAATGTCTATCTTGCACTGCTTTATGACCTGCTTCTGTCTCTTGATGTAGGCAGTCATTGTTACCAGAGGACATGCCTACTCCTTCCGAAAGTGAGAAGAACCAATGCTGGCGACTCCAGCTTCCCCCTACATCACAAATAAACAGTGGAACCCCTCCTCGCTCAGAGCAGAAAAACCATATTGGGTATCCCGAAAATTCTAAAAACACAGCTGTTCGCCTAATCTGTAACCCTTCATTTACCTTGCGCCTGTTACCCAAAAGTATTGTATGCCATAATTCCAATGATATAACCTGTAACTTTGCCTCGATGACTCCGGGCTGTATGTGCGCTATATAAATTAAATTGTAATCTCAAGCTTAGCATTAACAAATCTTAGCATTGTAGTCAATTTGGCAAGCTCTCCTTTCAAAACCTTAGAATGTTCCTTAATTGACTTTGCCTAAATAGCCTGCAACTGAACATAAGCGAGTCCATCCCCCCCCCCCCAGTCCCCCACCCCTGTTTAATTCAAAGAAATTGGACATCCATTTCCATTCCTTTTCAGTCAACTCCTGACCTATACCACTTCTGTGGGTAAAAACATTGTGCATCTACTTTTTACTTTTGTCTCATCATGGCTTTATACGTTAGCTACATCATTAGTTAAGCTTTTTATTACATCTGTTTGTTCATTACATCTGTTTGTTCAAGAAAATGCATACCTTCTTTGACTCGAAAATTGATTTGTTGTAATTTTTTCTAAAAATGCTCCCTGTACAAGCCGTGTTGGGCTTAAAGATGGGCACAGTGGCGCACAAAATACTGTTTATGAATTTACCCGATAACTTTAAGAATCCAAGCTCTCTGTACTCCCCTACAAGCTCTCTGTACTACCCTACAAGAAAACAAAGATCCTGTGTCACACCAAATGTGAATATGCCTAAACTTGGCATCAGACAAGACCTGTGCTGTGCAGGGCCCTTTCATGCAGACAGACCTGCCTACCGCCCCACGATCAGACTGTCCTACTAATGTTTAGAAGACACAGCTTTGCACCCATGAATCTACAATCTTCCTGAATTGCCAGCATATGCTCTTTCCACGGTCTATCAACAATAGGTCTAGTCGCGTAGAGTCCCAGTCTGCCCAGGATTTTCTGCTGAGAGGAGCTGCTGCTACGGTGTGCTTTGCTTTTCATTAACTTGACTGGCCCTGTAAACTGGTTGACTCCACCTTTAAAAAGGTGTTGCTGGCGCGGAGTCCCGTAGAGTCCCAGTCTGCCCAGACTGCCTCAAGCCCGCTTCAAGACGGCTAGAGTTCTGGTGAAAACGAAGAAAAGTGCTATCAGTGGAAAAATGGCTGTGCCGGGCCCCCAAACACGGCTAAAGACGCTGTTTGAGTGCCGGCAGTGGAAAATGCAGAAAGTTTCGACCCTGCGCCATCGTCTAAGACAAATGGTGAGGTAAGCGTTGAATTGTCATTATCGTCTTGCATTCAGCTATCTGTGGAAATCGTGACTGTAACACAGGATCAGGAACCCTTGACTCTGCAATCGCTACAATCGTTACAGGTTAATTTACCTGAAACTCTAACTGGACCAAGATCTGCAAGCAGAACCCATGAACCCTTCTCTTCTATTCTGTACGATCATGGGAGCGCTTTGCGTCATGGGTTTCCACACAATATAATTATTGACCCCACGCCATTCCAATCTCCGTTTGATGTTACAGACGTCGAACTAATGGAAATAAAAGTTCCAGCAAGCTCCTTCGAGCAAAGGGACGTGTTTGATCCCCAGTTGAAAGACGATCAGATGAAGTGCACTATGGGCTTGGAAGTGCCTTGTTTGCATTCGTCGACAGAACCAGTGGTTGGAGCTCATTTAGCGATCAGATTGGAGTTGGCTGACCACGGCATCGCGGTTCAATCAGCAACTCCAACGTTGCTCCGCACATGCGTGAGCAAACATTCGCCAACGCAGTTTAAAGAAACGGCTTTTGCTTTCCCATTTGGCCGAGATGAGGCAGGCTCAATTAATCACGCAGCTGTCAATTCTAATGCTGAAGTCAGCTCAAACGGTGCAATGGATGATTTTCAAAAGTCTGTGAATCACGGAACTATTGGCCCATATAGAGCCAGTACTACTATACCTAACAGAGAGGTATATTATCGCCCTAAAATTGACGCACGGATTGCCAACTCTAAAGTTCTTGATGCCTCTCAATCAAGTTCGTCTGACCAACTAAAATTGAGTTTTGATGTTGTTGAGCGAGAAGCTCGTTTGTCTGAACGATTAACTGAAGATTACTTACAAATAAAAGACAAACTGGTTAAAAGCTTTTCGCATCCAGACAAAAGAACATTTGGCAAGGACCACGTGGAGTCAAACCCACTGTAAAAAGTGTGAGCACTGCTGAGGCTCGTGGCCCTATAAACAATGGAGAAAGAACAAGCACCCCGCAGCTAAACAACAAGAGAACAATTGTAAATATTCATGGCGCCAGAGGTGCAGCGAACCTGTCTGTGAACCAACATTGCGATGATCTATCATCTGAGAAGTCAAAAACATTGGAGACGACTCTGTAGTCTCCAATGAAGACCCTCTATCCCAACCACAAAAAGTTCAATCACCAAAAGTGCAAGACCAGCAAAATGAAATGAAGGCCAACATATCAGTGGCAGCCTCAATCCAGATACACAACAATGTGTTAGCTGCTACGTCTGTGGCCTTGCTACCCTTTGTAAAACTGTATGAACAATTAAGTGATTCAATAAGAGATCAAGGAGCACTGATGACTAACCTGGACAATAAATTGTGTGACCTAACACACAGTTTTCAATTATTACAACAAAAGAGCGAAATGGAGCCAAATCTATCATTGCAATGGCAACACAGATTAAGCGACCTAGCAATGAAAGATCATACAAACTCTAACCTCATGGATGC
Organism: Ambystoma mexicanum; assembly: GCF_040938575.1. Taxonomy (NCBI): domain Eukaryota; kingdom Metazoa; phylum Chordata; class Amphibia; order Caudata; family Ambystomatidae; genus Ambystoma; species Ambystoma mexicanum. The sequence continues at coordinate 412,971,946 of NC_090929.1, forward strand.
TATTCTTGAATGTATGAAATGGTTTCGCCATCTAGATTCTAATCGGCTGACAATTCCTGCTCCTTATTCCAATCCACTTGGGTGTCGGCACGCCAGGGACAGAGTAAAATCTGCTAAAACAGCCACCCAACAAGAACAGATGAGTGCCACTGTTCCGCTAGCATCTTCGTCTGCTCAAGCTGGTGTGGCGAAGTCAGCAGTTACAGTGGCGATATCTGAAGCTCCTGATAAGATGAAAGAAAAACCTCAGGATCTAACTCTCTCTAGTGTGATAGTGGAGATTGGTACTACTCCAGCGCCAGCGAATGCGGGAAAAATCTCAAAAGAAAACCATTGCAATACCTTTGGCATCTTTATGGGAACTGCAAAGACTTTAGATCTATCTGTGAAAACAATTGACACACAACAAGCCCAAGGTAGCGGCCAACAAACGTCGGCGAAAGCAGAATCCCGCAAAAACTAAGCAGTTTATACGAAACCTGTCAACCCTGCACAAACTAGGCCTCTTTCAGTGGGCGCCCACTGCAAAGATCCAAGCATCCACAGGCGATAAATCCAACCAACAGGGAGAGCCGATGAAAGACAAACGGCCCATTGTTCAACAAGAAATAAACCCAAAAAAAGTTTAAAGTTAGACTATGAATCAAGCGTCAATAGATCTGTGCGACTGGTCAACGTATTCGATCGATGCTGACGAGGATTGCTCAAGAGCGGAAATTGATGGTGACCGAGGTGCATCCTCGCGAGTAGTGTCTCCTGTGCCTGAATCAGCAAACCGATCGCCTTGCGGTTGCAGAGCGAAAAAAAACAATAAAATGAAACAAACCACCGATGGAGGAGTGGATCAGACATCGGGCTCAAGAACTAAACCGAGAATTTTAAACACTCAGCCAAAGGGCGAATCTCATAGAAGAAACCAGTCAAAACGCTGAATCCAAGATCAACCCAAGCGCAAATGTCTAAACAAAATGATCAAGATCCTAAAGTACGCTATGAAAAAAATAACGTGGAAAAAAATTAGACTGGAAAAGTGCGGATTGAAAATATCTTTCCCGACGGAAATGAAGTAAATTTTAAATAGAAGTAACCTGATACGCTTACTTCATGTAATTCCATCACTGCGCACAATCACGTCTGAAGATATCTGAATAGTAGAATACCTTTCGGAGACCTGTTCTGATCAGGTACTACTACATATCTGTTCACAAGCAGTAGAAAAAACACTGCTTTCTGCGAAAGATGAACTCCTCTCCTATGGATTCGAGGTTTCACGCCAAAAAGAAGATTACAGAAAACAGAGGTCAGAGAGCACATCCTCGGTCGAAGACCTCCATACAACGAACGAAAAGCAGAGATATATTTTAAAGGAGGTATTTAAAATCCAGCCTACAGTGATGGGAAATGTCCCTTCAGCTGAAGTGGGTGTAAAAATGGATACACAGCGACGGAAGTAACTAGACCTGCAGAATATAAAAGTGATTTGTGAGATCGTCTCATGGACCACACGAGGCTTTAGCCATCTGTTTCAAGATCTACCCTTCTTCCTGGATAACAACTTTGCACTATGCCTTCAAGAAACATGGTTGCGTGTTCCACCAGCAAGAGATGGTTACTCCATACTATTAAATCCTGCAGGGAAAAAACAGTTTGGCCGCCCTTTCTCGGGGCTATTTATAATGCTCAACAATTCATATGGATGGGAAACAAGTAAAACATACATGCCCAACTTAGTTGTGCAAGGAATCCTAATGGAATTCAAGCCAACAATCTTTGAGGAGCCAAAAAAATTACTCTTGATTAATACCTATTGGAATCCAAAGATGATCTCAACTAGTGACTACTTGGAAGCAATTATATCTGTCATAGATGACTGTCTGCTTAAGTGTCATAAACTACAGATAATCATATGTGGCGATTTAAACTGCTCATGGTTTGATGGTAGTCGGCAGGCAAATGGGTTCATTGCTATCAGAATTTCAAATAAAAAATAAATAAAAGAAACTTCGACTAAAGAACAGAAACATGACTTTAGCCGCACAGTGCACAACGAAAAAAAGCTTCTGCGTAAAGACCTTAGACTGCTCATGCGCATCAAGGACCTAATATAGAATCTCAAATTTAAAAAAAGGAAACTGGTTAAAATCCTTTGTTTTCTTGAGGGATCAGGAAAGAGGAGAACCGATGTTAAAGCTGATCCTAAGTCATAACTCAAGAGAAACTTGGAAGATTCTAAACCAAGGTACATTAAATCAAGACTCGATTCAGTCAAATGGAATTTCGAGAATGAAATGGGAAGATCACTTTTCCAATGTATTCGGATCAACACCAGCGGGCGCACCTTTGCAGTTAGCGGTATGCAGTGATTCCTGGGACGTGATAGAGAACAGTGATGACATCGCTGTCATAATTCAACACCTAAAAAACTCAAGAGCGGCTGAGCCTGATGGCATAACAAACATCATGCTAAAGGAAAAAAAAGAAAATTGGTCCTGCTTCATCGCCTGCCTGTTTGAACTGATTGCAACAGTAAAAAAGGTTCCTGATTCATGGAGAACAGCGGTTGTAGTACCAGTGTTTAAGAAGGGCAGTCGGGACGATCCTGCAAATTATCGCCCGATTGCCCCCCTGGACACTATTGGCAAAATCTTTGCAACTTGTTTACAGCTTAAATTAACTAGATGGGCCAATGGTATGAATTTGTTGGACTGCAGACAATCAGGTTTCACCAAAGGTATGGGGACTGAGGTGAACCTCTTAATATTAAATCTGCTAAAACTGGAGACGCTAAAGAAAAAGTCAGCTTTTTCTTGCATTTATCGACATGCGTCAAGCGTTTGACTCAATAAACCGAGCCAAACTATGGGGAAAGCTGGATAAGTGGAAATGTCCATTATCATTATTACAGCCAGTGATAGCCTTACATTCAAATACCACAATGCGAGTAAGCATGAATGCCCTAGGCGAGTTAACAAATGAAATATCTACAAATAGAGGCGTTAAACAGGGCTGCCCATTGGCAGCCTTACTGTTTAAATTATACATCTCCGACATTTCAACAGCACTCAAGGATGTCTTATGTTTTCCGCCAAAGGTGAATGGGCAACATCTGAGTTGGGCAATCTACGCTGACGACATTGTGTTAGTGGACCTTACACAAATTGGCCTACAAAGGATCCTGGTTCGATTTCAAGCGTACTGTGATGATAATGATCAAACAATAAATGAAAAAGAAACAAAGATTCTAACAATTGGCAAGGTACTAACCAAGAAAGATCGTTCATTTAAGTGGTCTGTTGGTCACGAGAATATAGGAATTGTTACCTCGATTCTATATTTAGGAATTCTCTTTAACAACTCAATAAGAGAAATAGATTGGTTGATCGATCTAAAAAATCGGATGGATGGCTTTTGTCTACCGGGAGCTTGCATAAACATGGAGTATGGCAAATTTACATCAATACCTGTGTTGACATTCTATAAACAGAAAGTCGTCCCAGCAATTACCTTCGGCGCTGAAGCAGGTTGAAACCTAAGTTCGCTTTGCTGGGACACCCGTGAGGGGAAGTTTTGGAGACGTGTACTCAAGCACCCGTCAATGTCTCAATAAAAGCTATTAGACACGAACTTGGTCTTGATTCCTTATATGCTGCGGTGCTATGGAGATCAATTTCAACCGTTAGGATAATACATCTGAATGATCTGGCGCCTGCCTATAGAATCTTGTCAACAACCATGCAACGACCGCATTAAGGTCTGCTCGAAAGTTGGGTCAACAAAATTAAAATAATTGTCGAAGCAGCTGACATGAAATAGGAATTGGTGATGGCTACACCACAAGTAGCAAAAAAAAACTACGCCAGTGGAGTTGGATACCGAACGCAGAAAACCGAGCTGAGATGAAGACTTCATTGGACTTAGGGTTAGCGGCAAACAGCTTAGATAATCTACCTAAATATCTAAAGCAATTTCCGTCCAGATACCATCGTAACAAATTCTTGAGATTACGCTTAAATGCCTACCACATCAAAGATGTGCTTTGGACCAGACATTAACACAACGGATAATATCTGTAGATTCTGCCTGATCACCGCAGAGACTCTGAAACATCTAATAACTGAATGTGAGGAGCTAGTAAATGAGAGATCTTTGTTTTTAGGCAAATATGCTCCTCAGCGGCAATTCTGTGGAATGGTGGTTTAAGATACTATCAAGCATTAATGTCCAGCTAACGTGTCCGGTGATTAATTTTTTAGATAAAATTCTTCCTAATGATGAAATGTCGTGAAAGTCGCCAAAACTGGAAGGAATTGTGGCTGGTTTGACTTCTACCGTGGTTGCTGTTTCCGTTTTTTTTATGGATCTTATTGATGCGTTCTGTTTTGTGTTCTGTTTTGTAAAAAAGATTCTAATAAAAAGTTTAATTAAACTGAAAAAAATTACAATAAAAAAATAGGTCAAAATAGTTGTTGCAACAGTGTTTATATGCCCTCTGAACGATAAAAGCATTTTAATATTGGACAATGATTACACACATACACATTTCTACCCGTTCCTGAGCTAGTTCTATTCTGTTTTGGAGTACTGAAAAGTGTTGGTGTGACGCTGCCAGTTCCACTGCCTGCACGGTCTCTTGCTAACCTTTTGTATAATTTTGAGTGTCACTTATAGAACAAATGTGTTCTGTACAGTTGCATGCCATATAATAACATGTGCTAGGTGAGTTGTAGAAGTTCCAGTGAATATTTCTGATGTTGCTATGGTCCATTACAAACATTGGTATAGTATGAACCTTTTCCTGTAAATAAGCCTTGGTTGCCTCATGAAACAAAGTTGAATGGATTCAGTCCATGCCTATTCTTCAAGGTGCTCAGAGGCTCTATATGCAGTTACAAACAGTTGTAAGTTGTGGTATATTAGTTCGGGACCCATCCTAGGTAATCAGCATCTGGTTTCGTTTTTTTAAGGTGCCTACATGCCCAATAATGAGCTTCTCTGCATTCTGCCTAGCCCGGATTGCATGGATGCAGGCAACTGCTTACCCAACTGGGCTTAAGCAGCCTTCAGCATCTTGCCTGGCATATGGATGCTTGAGGTTCCCAGGGAAGATGACTGTTTCTGCGGATGGTGTATTCAACAACAGATTGATCACTTCTTGCTTGTATGGGAAGGGTGCTTGGTTTTGCACTATCACTTTAGTACCAATGATTACAATTTTCCACTGTGTGGAGATGGCTCGCTTCCTCGTCTGTTGTCATGTAGAAGCCCGCGCAGTGCTTTTTGAGATATCTATCGGAGCCTCATTCCTGAAGGGGTCAATGATACACTATCACCATATGTCTAGGTGCAGTGGGACCTGAATTTGGTTTTGGTGCAACTAATGACTTCTCCTTTTAATACTAGGCACAGCTGCAAATGTCTATTTCTCACCCCTAATTGATGCTTTTCGTTTGGTGCCAATAGCATTGGTCAGGCAGGTAAGTGAGTTACAGGCCTTGATGCCTAAACGCACCTTAAACAGTTTGTACAAAGACTAGGGAAGCTTGTTGGGTAAAGCAGTCTTTTTCTACTTAGGATGCTCAGTGAGTTTCACATCAACTAATCAATGCAGCCCTTGGTGTTCTTTTCACCACCTCACCCATACAAGGCGGAAAAGTCTGCATAGGCTGGTTCCTTTATTGCTAAGTCAGATGAGCATCTGAAGTACAGGCCACACGACTAGAGAAGGTGGCTGTGACTAAACCGACTATCTCCAGGTGGCGTTTGGCATAAATCCAAACTTTCTATGTGGCTGTTATCAAAACTACTCTGGAGAGCTTGTGGTGCATTGTAGGGCTTGTGCAGTTATGAATGCTTTTGATGGAATAGGAGTACAGGGTAGCAAATTTACCAACTCTGCACACATTTGAAAGCATTGCCATGAGGATGCCAGGGCTGTTGCAGCATCTTTGATGGAGAGGTTTGTCCTGGTACTTTCAAGGCCCCGTCGTTGGACACGAAATCCTCTGTAAAAGAATAAGTTTCACTTTATTTTTCAAGTTTGATTTTATTAAGTTTTATCAAACAAAGCAAGTGAGAAACAGGTACGATTCAGTGCCTAATAAAATGCTTGTACCTTTTCTATACCTGTAACTAAGCTTTAAGTGTTATGCTGTGTGCCCAGTTACCTAAGGGTTTGGTGTGCCCTACAAATCAATAAATGAACAAACAAACTTTACATCATATTGGTCCCTTTTACCCCAACCGATCTGTAACTTTAGTCCATAATTTGCATTCTTTTCACTTTCACCCACCCCTCCCCCCCCCGAACAGAGTCTATTTCACTTACTTCGCAACCTGTTCAGAGTATCCTTGTACGTTGCTTGCGGTACACCAATCACATTGTCATAATCCAGTGTCCAGGCTACTCATTTGCGGGACTCAATTCTTTATCCGTAGGTTACTCGGTCACACGCAGTATGCAGTACTGTAAGTTTCGTTGGGTCGAACATTATTCCGGATGTACCGCATTTTGGGAGGAATCCGGCACATATTCATTTTCAAAGTCATTCCACATCAGCTCATTTTGGGCTGTTCTAGGGCAGCAGTGATCCTCTCCATTGTATAGATATTTGTCGCCACCCCAATCCATTCACTCCTACTCGGAGCCTGATGCGCTGTCCATCCAATTACTCAGCAGGCCCTTGCTGCAAGAAGGAGAGGGACCGCAATACCCTTTATTTTGTTCACTTCTCCCTCGCTTTCTTCGCGGCCGAACAGTATTAGGAGGAGTGTAGCAACTCGAGATATTCCATCTAACTGTTTGATCCAACCAAGGACCTCATCCCAATATATCTAAATCTGGGGACATCCCCACCACAAGTGCCAATAGACGGCCCTCTCCCCACACTGGCGCCAGCATAATGGGCTTGTTGTTTGAAACATTTTGGACAATCTATAGGGATCATATTGCCGCCTGCGGAGTAATTTGATGGCATTCAGCTTGTATTGTGCCGCAATAGATACTTTTGAGGCCCCTTTGCATATCTTTTCCCATACATCTGCATCTTCTTCTGTGACAAGGTCCCGCTCCCACCTGTTTTTTAAGTTAATAGTTGACCCCTTCTTAGTGTCGAAGAGTGCCTTATACATGGTGGACACAATCCTTGGGACTACAGGAACAATTTCGAACAGTTTTTCAAAAGGGGTGAGATCCCTCTGAATCTTATCACGCCATACTTCCCTTATGAGGATGCCTTTGCGTTGTAAGAAAGGGAAGACCGGTAACGGGTGAATTCCCAACCCCTCCTCGAGCTCCATAATCGAAAGGAAGACACCACCTCTCCACAACTGTCCCACCCTTTCAAGGCCTGCCACATACCATGATTGAAATTTCGCATGATCTCAGATTTCTTCTCGTATACCCGGAGCCCAAATGTGGCTTAACGGGGAAGGCCATGTGGTGACCTCCTTCATACCCGCCCCTTCCCTCCAGATCTCCCATATCGTACCCAATATAGGATGTGTTCGCAGTCTATGGAGTAGTTTATTTCTCGGGACCCATAGCCATTCCGTTAGCGTGACGGGGGTTAAGCTATGATTGTCTATGTGCACCCATTGGAGATCCTCCCTCCCTCTCAGGTGGGGAATCAATACTCTCAATTGTACTGCACAGTAGTATAGTTTAAGGTCTGGGAGACCCACTCCTCCTTTCTCTTTGGGTAAAATGAGAACCTCATATGGTATCCTCGGTTTTTTCCCCTCCCATAGAAATTATAAAATGGCGGTCCTCCCTGCTCTGAAAAGCGTCTTGTAAGGGGAGCATTTGAAACCGGTATAGGAATCTTGGGAGGCAAACCATTTTAACAGCATTAAGTCTCCCCAACCAGGAGATTGTAAGCTTTTGCCAGATCTGCATGAAAACAGGTCAGCAGATGGGGGAAGTTTGCCTCGTATATATTCTCTAATTTTTTGTCAAGTTGATCCCTAAGTAGCGCAAGATGTTGCGCTCAAGTACCAGTCCTAGCATTGAGAGTGCAGTGGTGTGTTCTGGGGTAGGTTCATATAGAGGACAGTATGGATTTGGATCTATTGAAAACTGTAGAGCGCGCCATATTTTTCAATCAGGCCTAGGGCTCTGGGCATCGATGTCATGGGTTTTTGAACATGGAGTAGAATGTCATCGGCATAGAGGGTTAATCTATATTCCGTTCCCCCAAGTTGCATACCTTCTATCTGATGGTCCACTTTAAGCATTTGGGCCAGAGGTTCCAATGATGGGGCGAACAAGATCGCAGAGATTGGACAACCCTGTCTTGTGCCTCTTCCCAGGTTAAACTATATGGAGTATTCCGAGTTAACCATAACAGAAGCCTTGGGGGAAGTATAAATAGCCTTGATCCCAGTTCTGAGGACAGGGCCCACTCCAACCTTAGCGAGCACTGCTTCGAGGCAGCTCCATTCCACCCTGTCAAATGCTTTTTCTGCGTCGATGGACACTAGAGTGGGATTAGACGTCATAGTCTTCGACTTGTGGATTAAGTGGAGCGTTTTGTGCATTGTCTGCACCTTGCCTCCCCAAAATGAACCCGACCTGTTCAGGTTGAAATAGTAAGGGCATATGGGACTCCAGTCTGGCAGCTAATATACAAGTATAGAGTTTTGCATCGATGTCAAGAAGGGAGATGGGGCAGTATGATCCACATTGTTTAGGGTCTTTGCCTTCTTTGGGGATTACAGAATTTAGCGCCTGTGAAAACGATTCAGGGGCCACACCTGTTTGGAGAATTTCATTGAACAAGTCAACCATAAATGGTAGAAGAGATGAGATAAAGGTCTTGTAGAACCCTGCCGTGCATCCATCATTTCCCTGGGCCTTACCCAGTGGGAGTCTTTTAATCGCTCTCTACCTCATCCGCCGTGATGGGTAGTTCCATCTCTTCAACTGTGCCCCGGGGGAGTTTTGACATGTCTACTTCCCACATATATTGGTCTTTCTCTGTTCCCTCCTGCCCCCTTTCTGATGTGTATAGGCGTTCATAGAATTTCGCAAAGGCTTTAGGGATCCCCTCCACATCTGCTGTATGCGGGTCATCTCCCTCCTCAATGGCAGCCACCCACCTCTCTGCTCGCTGTCCTCGCAGCCTTGCCGCTAGGTGCGCGTCAGCCTTATCGCCTTTTTCATAATGTCTGTTCCCAGCCTCCCATACCCCCCTCCTGGTTACCTCTCCCGTGTCATTTGTCGAAGTATTCCTCAATCTCGCGTGTCATCTCAGTGCAAAAGATTGGGTCCTTCCACAGCGACTCATTGCAGCGCCACTTCGGATTCTTGTGTGGTAGGGCGATAAGTGTCAACTCAACTGTGATTAGAACATGATCTGACCAAGAAATCAGAACTATTTCAGAAGACATATTGCTTATGTCTTTAGGGAGATGCATATAATCTATCCTTGTGAATGTTAAATGTGGAGCCGAGTAAAATATGAACCCTGATTCGTTGGGGTGGGAGGTTCGCCAAGCATCCTGCAAACCACAAACTTGCATCATACCGACCACATCAGCGCGCTGCCATCTAATGGTGTGCTTGCTTCTGGGTTCCCAGCCTGTCTGTCCATAACAGGATCCATCCACAGGTTAAAATCCCTCCCCCAGGATGACATGCCCAGCAGCCTCCAGCATTAACTTCGGGACCATGCGCTTTAGGAAGCGAGTTTGATTCACACTGGGGGAGTAGAGCGTTGCAAAAATGAGTGTATATTTGGTCTCTTGAAGAGCGATCTAAGTGCGCCCTCTTAAATTCCCTACATACTAGGATCTTTTATTATGAGTTCAACCCTTTCACATTAAGTGTACCAGCCCTGAGCAGCCCAGTTTTTGTATCCGGAGGTTGTGATGCTATGTCTATCCCTCCATTTGCTCTGGTCATGTGGTGGCCACATACAAACGCCTCCTAGTAAACACTTTGATTCATCGAACATGTTTGGACATAGTTTTGACTCTGTACTTGCCCTTTTCCTGCACCCCTCCCCCATCTACCCCCCCACCCCCCCCCCCCTTGTGGTGTCCGACCTTTACCCAGACAGATTCGAACCGCCAGTAAGGATTGTGCAACCCACGGTCCCCTCTTTGAATATCACAACAAACAATGAGCCCTCCTGTTCCCCCCCCCCCCCCCCACACTACCCCCCACTCCCTCTGTTTCCGCAAACAACTGAACTTTTGGATTGTTTGGAAGCTATTCTTCCTCCCGCCCGAGTGCCAGCCAGAGGCATCTAAATCAGGCCTAAGTATACCTTCAGTATGTTCCCCAAGGTATCCAGCGGGCCATGCGGGGAACGTGTGTTGGTGCTTGTAGAGTTACCAGCACTGTTTTCATTTCGTTACTTCTCCTAGGTGAGTCCTTTCCCACGACACCAAGTACCTTTCAAACTTGGGTACCCACTGTTCAGTTGCATCCGCTATTTTCCCTCATCAGAGTTCTGCTCCTGGTGAGGCGTTCATCCGACTGTACTTCCTTGACCCTGGTATTTTCTTTCGCCTTGGTCCCCGGATGCGCCTTTGCCGATCTTCACTACCCTCTCCTGGGTTTTGTTCGTCGGGTAGATTCCTCAAAATGTCCTCTATGCAAGTCTTTATATCCTTCTCGGTGTTCAATCGCACAGTGCTGCCTTCCCATTCAAAAGTGAGGAAGAACGGGGATCCCCAGCGGTACCGGACGCCCTTTTCTTTTAGCCATCTCGTCAGGGGTATGCACATTCTTCTCATGGCTAGAGTGAGCGAAGATAGATCTTGAAAGATCATCACTCGTTGTGTCGAGAAGGAGTTGCAGAGTGTTCTTGGCCATATCAAGGATTCTTGCTCTATCGGCATAGTTATGGAACTGCACTAGAATTGTCTTTGGGCCATTCGGTACTCCTCCCGCTCTAGGAATGCGGTCAATTTTTGGTTCATCCACTGTGTCATCGTTAAAGATTTTTAGAATTGCATGAAGAGTTTTTTTTCAGTTCCTGTTCAGTCTCACCTTCACGAATCGGTATGCCAAAAATCTGTAGGTTATTGCGCCTTTTGCGGTTTTCCAAATCGTCCATTTTGAGGCATAATATTTCCTCTCGCCTCTGTCTGTGAGTCTCTGGTCTATTTGGGATTAGTGTGTCGATAGAGGTTTGATTATTCTCCACTCCGTCCAGTCTCTCCGAGTTTATGAATTCTATTTGTTATCCCTATAGCAGCTCTCATGCTTTTCATCTCTATGAGGAGTGCTGCTACATCAGCTTTGGTTGTGGCCGCCCCGGACTCGGCCATCATTAATTTGGGGTGAGAGGGTGTGTCTGGATGATGTGGGATGCAGGAATATTTAGCCAACTTTTGGCGAGTGTCCATGTGTTGAACGTGTTGGCTTCTATGGACACTGTTGTTGGGTTCCTTTTGTAGGCTCCCAGACCAGCCTGGAATCCACGGGTCCGTTCTCAGTTCTGCAGGTTCTGATTCTATTAAGTTCCGGTTTATGCTCTATCCGATGATGGCACCTCGGTCTTATCTCTCTTCAAGAGTGGGATTCTGAGGATGGTACACGTCTCCTCTCGTGAGGGCCCGACCCCTTGAACCATTAAGCTTGATGCTGGGCCAGATAAATCGGTGGTGTTCTGATTGGAGAGGATTTGTTGTGGCGACAAGGCTAAAGTGGAGTTTCATTGTAGGTCCTCAGGATGGAGAAGTAGACAGTCCCAGACTCTGGAGCTCACCGGTGGACAGTTCGGAGCTCCAGGAGTTGTTTGTTGAGAGTCCAAAGCCTTGAATCTTGATTATCACAGAGGAGGGCACACGCCCTGGTTTCAGGGGCCCAACCCTCTTGTTAGCACTCGCAGCAATGTCGATTAGAGGCCCAGGATGGTACCTCTTTGCAGTGTGATTTCCAAAGGAATTTGCGGAGTGTATGAGCACCACTTAGTCTTCTTGTCGCCCCGGGGCGTTGTTACTCATCACAAGAGGGGTATAGTTTCTTTGGGTTCTGGACACTGATCTTCTTCCCATGTGATCCAGGTTCAGGAACTCATGTGGTTTGGGCGTCCGTATGAAAACAGGCACGCGCACATTCCCCTATGGGGGTGGAGAGGCACCACTGCGCGCCCCACTCAGCACTGTGTGCACCGTGCACTATGAGAATTATTTTAGTATCCTAATCGCCTTCTGGTGCGAAATGTGGTGCTGCAGTTCAGTGTCTGCGTGGTCTCCAATACCCGGGGGGCACCCAACCTCATGGTTTCAGAGTGATTCCAGGAGTGGGTTCTTATATATAACCTCTATATGATGCTACTTTAGTTTCGTCCAGACCTTCCAGCGCCCCTTCAGGTCATATGCAGCACTATTACTTGTTTGTGCCTCTCTGGGTATCGGGACCCTTTATCTGCCCATAGTCTGGTTGTGGAGGCGTGGTGCACTTGGTTAGATTTAGGCACTTGTAGGGCTGATGAGCTCAATGAATGCCTGCATTTGCATGGATGAGTTAAGGGGCAGACGCTAGATTCCTCGCACCGCACGAGGTGTTCATAATAATTAAGTCCATTCATCTGAGATTTTGGATGCCCTCTGTGGTATGTGGACAGGTTGCTCACTATGTGCTAGCCGCGTCCACGTTAATCTAGGGTTGCTCCTGAGTATTTAACGTTTTTAAGATGTGTCACAGCACAGGGATTGAACGAGGCCTCACTTGTGATATCAGCTCCACGAGGCCTCACACATCTTTTGTGTTCCACAGGGATCGTGGCCTTTACAGGCATAGCGGGGAGGACTGCCGCCTAAATATCTTGAGCACTCGCGGCGCGTCGGGGAGGCCAGAGGCTATGTGCTTATGGAAGTTCAGAGCACCCCTTCGGGCTAATTTCTTTTTTTTTTTTGTTCCTCCTTTTTTTCTTCAATAAAGAGCTGCTGCAGAGCCAAGGGCTCCTGTCGCAGATTGTATTGGGGTCAGGGGTCGGGGTGGGAAGCCACCAGAACCCACAGGGTGTACCTTCCCTCTGTCAGAGGTCTGTTGGTATGTCCCCTCAGCAGCGCAGCTCCCTCTGCGTCCCTGTTGTGTACGTCGCAGGGGCTTTGGTGCTGTTTACGCCTGTGGGGGTCTTTCCGCGTTGTGGTTTTTCCGATGGCTCAGCTGTATCCTTGGGCCTCCCGGGCCCATGACTGGGCTTTCTTTGAACACAACGTGTGCTGCAGCACTTTCGTTTTCGGGACCTCACATAGCACGCAGTCAGGATTTTGTCCGCGTGGAACTCTGGAAGTATGGCACAGTTCCTCTCTGGGTTTTTTCCATCAGGTGGGGGCATATTCATGTATCAATCGCGTGGGGGTGCGCTGAGGGTGGGGGTAGAGTAGTGGGGGCTCAGACCACTTTCCAGACCTGTGGGGCAGAGCTCACGCGGAGGTTGCTATCATCCATGCGCTCCCTAGTGGCCCTATACGTTTCAATTTAAAACTCTAATTCGCCTCTAAAACAAACACTGTCCTCTGGGCCATCTTCAGATTTTTACTGCACGCTTCAGTGTTGGGAGTCCTCGAGTTTGCACTCTGAGCTATTTGTATGTTTTTTTGTGTTTTCCCACGAGAAAAGTTCAATTTATGTTGCAAAGATCTCTTGTGCTCTTTTCTCATCTGCTGGCAACAGGGATCCATTGTTGAAGTTCTGTGCCCCTCAAGGGCAAAGATTCATTGAAGTTTCTAGAAGGCCATTTCGGGCCTACACTGCGCCCTCTGACCATGTCTGAGAAGGAGAGAAGGACACTCTTCTGGTTCTGCACCAAATGCGCGCTACGGAATGTGTTTGTGGAAGACAAGCACCTACAATACCTCTTATGACTGCACCTGGTCCATAAGGAGATAGTGTGAGATATGCCAAGGTTTCTCTAAGATGACAACAGCATAGTAGTCTGGTGGCATGGCTTAACTCGAACAAGGCCTCTGACCCGTGCTCAGAGCAGGGTCATGCCTTGTCCCGTACCGGCCGGTCAGAGGAGTTGTCTTCTAAGTCCTTTGAGGTTGCCCCATCCCTGGGGGGGTCCAAGATGAGGCCAAGATCTGCAAGTCAGAGTACACTGGGTTCGCTGCTGATGTGGGTCCCAAGTTGGATAGGGCGCAATCGACATCACCCTTTACCTCCATAGCCAGCCTACCATCAAGCTCCTCTTCGAAGAGGAAATCGTCCACCCTGGCAAAGCTACGGGAGAGATCTGGTAAGCCAAGGGTGGAGAAGAAGGCGGCAGCGCAGCCCAAGCAGGCTCAACCGGCACAGTCAAAGTCTTTGTTGGCAAATTTGACGGCTACCACTACCATGGCAGCTGCAAGCGATGTTCCTATGAGGGTGGCTATCGTAGTGCGGAAAGTGTCCCTGCCCCCATGGCGCAACACTGCTGCAGAGGCCTTGGCAAAGGCTGCAGGCACCCCAGAAAGGGTCAAGGGGCGAACCCAGGTACTGGTTCAGGCCCCTCTGGGTGGAAAAAAGGGGCTGCGGGAGGCCCTGAAACAGTCATCCCAGGTCACCACTCAAACTATGGAGGTTTCGTCCACGGATGACAAGGATCAACAGTTCATGCATACGGTCCACAAGGACGACGGCGCAGGGCCTAGTTTTCCTCCTTGTCTTCTCAGCTGAGGGATTTTTCCTTGGACATTCTACCCACTCTCCACACCTTGGTGTCAGAGCTCCAGATGAGGATCCCCCCCCCCCCCCCCCCCCCAACCCCCCCCCCCCCCCGGCACCCGAACCTGCAGTGTACCAGGTCCTCAATCGACTGCTGGCAAAAGAGGGCGCGTTATCTGATGCCCCATATCAATCCACCATGTCGGGCCCAAACTCCCCCAGCGGACCCTGATACAGTGACAGATCTGACCACGACTACGGATGAGGACAAAGACTTCATCCCAGCAGACAATGAATCACCACATTTGGATGCTCCTCATAGTGTTTCCAGACTGGACGATTTGGGATTAATGCACTCCATGATCGCTAGGACATCAAAGCTCTTCCAACTGGTACCCGAGGAAACCAAAAGGAGGGCTTCTTGTATCAAAGCCGAGAGTCTAAAAGGAAGAAGACTTGTGGCGGTACGATTCCTGGATGATATTTGGGAAGAAGGCCTGACCCTCATGAAGAACCCTCGCACGGCTCCAGCCAAGCGGGACCCAAGTGCTTGAGTTCGCAGCCATTGCTGGACTCTGTGTCGGCTGCTGCGAGGAAATGGTCGGCTAACCCGTCTTAATAGTCGTTCCTCCGGAGAGTGAGGGGGGGGAAAGGATGGACGCCATGGGAAAGAAAGTGCTTTACACAGCGGCATCAAGGCGGCCAATGCCCTAGCGATCCTGGCCAGACAGGGAATTGTGGTACAAGTTAGGACTGATTCTGTAGTTCCTCCCCGGTGATGAGAAGATTGAAGCCCTCGCCCTCTTCCAGGACGGAGAAGTGGCATCAGACCATTCCATCACGGTGGCAGTGGATGTTGCTGACACAGGGTTTTGCCAGATGGGGAATGGTGTCTGCCTACGTTTACAGGGATTGATGAAGGCCACTAACTTCTGTCCAGAGGTCCAGGTACTGAGAATCTGTTTGGGAAGACTGTTGACAAGTGCCTCCAGGCCATCAAGCCGGATACAGAGACGGCCCGTTCCCTCACCACCCTCCACCAGCACTGCTCGTCTTCTTTTAGCTCCTCCAGGGGAAAATCTAGCAGGTCGTCAAAAGGTTTCTCCACGTCTTAGAGACCGCCTTCTCGGTCCTCAACGCAAGAAGCCTCTAGGCACCACTCCCAGGCCTGCGGTTGCAGAGGACAGCGTTGCCTGCAGGGCAGGTCACTGCCGCCCAAGAAAGCCAGAACCAGCCACAACGTCGGGCCACCACTCATGCACCCCAGTGGGAGGCCGGCTGACGAAGTTCGTCTGTGAGTGGAGAAAGATCACCACCTACAGGTTGGTGCTGGACACTCTTGTCCAGGGGCACACCTTGGCGTTCCAACGCAGGTGTCCTTGTATTCTGCTGGTTCCCTGTCAGGAGCGGCACATCTCTCAGCTTCAGATAGAGGTACGAGCCATGCTACGAAAAGGGGCGATGGGGAACTAGCTCTAACGGCTCTGGGGCTCTGGAGTCTATTCTAGATACTTTCACCGGGCGATCAAGACCCATCCTGGACTTAGGACGTTTGAGCAAATACTTAAAATCCCAAAAATTCAGGATGGTCATGTTGCAGCACGTGCTCGGCTAACGGAGAAACAGGATTTCTTGACGTCGTTAGACCTGTAGGATGCCTATGTCCACGTCCCCATTCACAAGAAATATCGGAAATGTCTACGCTTTTTGGTGCAGAACCAGCACTACCAGTTGAAGGCCCTACCATTTCGCTAGAAGTCAGTCCCAAGAGTGTTCACAAAATGCCTGGCACCAGTGGTGGCCCATCTACATCTACAGAAAATGCACATATACCCGTACCTGAACGACTGGCTGATACGCTCGCGGGAGCGGGCTGACAAAGTCAGGAAGGCGACTGTCCGACTATTGGTGGATCTGGGATGAGAATCAACAATCTGGAGTCCTGCTTAATGCCATCACAGAACGCATTGTTCCTCGGGGCCAGACTCGACACATTGTCTTGCCTGGAGTCGCCCTCGGAGGAGGAGAGGCTAAAAGCCATTCAAAGAAAGGTGCAACGACTGTTGCCGGTGAAGACGGCCACGGTGTGGGCCATCAAGTCGTTACTGGGCATGACGTGGTCCCACACACTCGTCATTTCTCAATGGTCTTTTCAATCCTTCCCGCTGTTGAAAGCTTGTGCCCCGGCTTGGGAACTCAACGTGGTTCTGACAAGGCTCATGGGGGCTCCCTTCGAGCCTATGCATCAGGCCTCGCTCTAGTTTCTCTCGTGGAAGACTGCTTTCCTTGTGGCCATCATCTCTGCCAGACCTGTAGGTGAGATCCAGGCCCTATCCTGCAAGCAACTGTACCTGACTTTCCGTGAATCAAGGGTGGTACTGCGTATGCATCGCCTCTTTCATGTGGAAGGTTCAGTTGAAATTCCACCCGACAAGCGTTTGGTGTTGCCTGTTTTCTTCCCGAAACCTTCGTTGCCGGCAGAGAGGGCCTTACATTTGCTGGGCCTTGCTTGTGCCTTGAAGTTCTACGTGACCTGTGTTAGGGAGAATTCTCATAAATGTGCTAATTCACTTCACCTTAGAGACCCCCAGCCACTTTGCTGGATTTTGAGAACTGGATTGTTTTACCTGGAGAGAGTCTGAGCCTTTTCCCACCCACTCTCATGTATTTTGAATGTGTTTTACTCTTGTGTTCTTTGATTATGGAGTTTTAGACAACTCCATAGTCATCATCTTTTCATGTGTGTCACATAACACCCTCAGCGCAGTGACAAAGGGAAGCCTTTTAGGCTGTCCCAAGGTTTATATACCTTCTCTGGGATAAACTACTGTTTCCCAGAGAAAGTAAAGTGAAATTCACTTTACTAGTCTTGTCAAATTCCTAGACCCAGCACACCCTATCTTACAATAGAGTGCTGGAGGGGTTACCTAGTATCTCCTATGTCTAGAAACTCATGTAGCAGTCAAATGCTACCATTTCCTCTCGAAATGGCTGGTGGCAGTGGTTTTACAATGAACTGCCATGATTTTTCCGGACCGTAACACCGGTAGCGTTAAATCGCGTGAGCCATGTTTTTCAAGACCGCATCTGAGCCCATTTGTTAAAACGGGCCCCAGTGTTTTTATTTATTTATTTATTTATTTGGGCCATTTTCTTTTTTTTGTTGGGATGGTCCTTCTAGAGTTTTTCTCTGCGCGCCAAACCAGGTTTGGTCCCTTTGTTCCTACACCTTTGGCGGGCTTCAGGACTGAAGACCACCACTGGCGCCCAAGTGTCTGGGTGGGCAGGAAGTGAGGGAGGTGCCCGAAACGCCCTGTGCTTGGTCTCCCAAATGCACTCTGGCGTGATTGGCTGACTGTCCGGCAAGGACAGCCACCCTGCTGGGTAGTGGCAGCTAGGCTGGAATGAATGGGGGGAAACTGAAGGCAGAGTCGACAACTGGAACGAAAAAACTGAAGATGAGCTGGAAGAGGACAGCTGCTGCAACTCCTGGACTGTTGGTTTGCTCGGTGAAGCCCTGCTGCAGGTCCAAATTTCATCTCGACAGAGAAGCCCTTCAAGGATGACTTCTCCCTTTGAGTTTGTGGGACCAATCAACTCGACCCGTAAGCCATCTGGATACCATTCTCGGAGCTGGTTGTATTTTCCTCAAGTGCTGCAGGAAACCGAATAGCCAGGGAGAGGGACACCAGTTTGTGTGCTTGTCTACGGAATTGAAGATTTGCATTTGCCCGCTTTTTGACCAGTCCCCATGCAGTACAGGAGTCACCCGACGTCCTCCCTCATGTCCCCACGACTGAGGCTCAGGAACCGCGAGATCTGCAGGAACTGCCAGGAACAGACGTCTTCAGCTGCATCTTTTTCTTCGTTGTAAGGTTCTGTGAAAACCTGACTGAGAGAACCTGCCTCTCACTGCAAAAGTGCTTAAAACTTTGGCAACTTGCAGGCCTAGTCAGCTTGTGACCCAACATGGGAATCTTTCTTTTACAAACTACTTCTGAGAACTGTGGCAAAGACTTTTCCGCTTAAATACCAGAACTGCCTATCATTTACAAGACTTTAGCCTAACCTATTGCATTGAATTGACTCCTCTGGTGAACTCCAACTATTTGCACTGTCTAAAAGTAACTGTATTATTCATTTTATTAACCTATGCCTTTTTGCTCCTACTTCAAATGCTCTGAAGGAGGTGCAAAATGGCATTCAAAGTAGTTTAAATGCCTCCGAAACTGATAGTGTGAAGTACATTTTTGTGTGATATAGATTGCCTCCTTTTAGTGAATGTTTTATAACTGACTGAAATACATTAACAAGTGTTTTACCAAGAAACCTTGAGTATAAGAGTCTATTTGAATACTTGTGATTGTAGACCTCTGTGTAACATCCTTACAGTTCACATTCCCCTCTTGAGATGAGCCTGGCTGCTCAGCAACGCTACCACAAAACTGTGTAGTACAGACTTATACCAAAGGTTGGTTTTGCTTACACCTGTAGTCCTAGTTGTGTGTAGTGATCCCAAAGGGTACTGCATACAAACTTTGCCGAACAATGAGTTTTCGAAAGACTTCGCAATTGTTTGTCATCTTTGGTCCTGTGAACCACGGGAAGGCCTTGCCCAAGGCTTCCATTTCAAGATGGCGCTCTGGCTGCATCATGCACTGCCATCAGTTGGGAAACCGACCGTTGCAGGGCCATCTGTGAGCCCATTCCACCAGAGCGATCGCTGCACCAACGGCGTTCCTGACTGGTGTGCCACTGCTAGACATCTGCTGGGCTGCTACGTGGAGGTCCACGCGCACCTTCACACATTTCTACTATCGACAGGGATTCCAGGGAGGAGTCCAGAGTCGGCCAAGCAGTGCTATGCAACCTGTCTGCTTGAAGTGAGTCTGTTCCAGAGGAAACAGTTAATTGCCTCTGTTGAGCCTTGCCACCAACTGCGGTGGTTGTAAGTTATACTGTTGTGTATTCGTTATTCATGAGCATGTGAATCCATACCAGACCCCATGCTGGAGAAGGATTAAGTTACTTACTTGTAATTATTGTTTTCCAGCCTGGGTCTGGCAGGAATGCACATGCAAACTCCCTTTGCGGCTCTTCTTGGGCATACTGCCACTTTATGTGCTTTCCAAACTGAAGATGGCTGCCGGAGGCGGGGCTTAGGGAGTGGACTGTCATTGGATGGGGCCAGTATGACCCAGAGAACTGTGATTGGTTTAGAGGAGAAATGCAGCAGTTTTAAAGTGAAACTTTTTTCTTTTACCGAGGATTCCCAGCCTGACGGGGAATATTCATGAGTATGTGAATCCATGCCACACCCATGTTGGAGAACAATAGTTACAGGTCAGTAACTTAAACCTTCCACTGTCAATGCCTGGTGTTCGTTTCTCTCTTATTTAGTCATTCTTTGGCACTGCTGGAGATGTTTAGGGGAGAGGCACTAAAGGTTCTAATGTTCTTAACTCAATGTGGCCTGTATTTCTTGTGCAGGCCAGAAGCCTTTCCTACCCCCATGCCTCCCTGCCCACATGGGAATCACTAAGTAGAAAAACAAAAACAGTTATATTGGCATTGTGACAATCCTACTGTGCAAGTGCATGAACAAGGTGGTAAGTGCTAGGGGGCGGTGGTAAGGTAAAAGTGCACAATTGGGGTTCCCCCAAGGGAGGGGGCAAGCAAGTGCTGGGCGGGCCAGGCAGCAAGTGCCAGGGGGAAGAAGGGGTAGGATGAGTGCGATGGACCGGGAGGACCAGGTTTGGTTCCCAATGCTTTACATATTGTGGCAGCACATGCCTCGTTAATAAGGACTTTTGTTATAGAAGTGGTTTCTCTTAAACAGTAGGTACAGTGATTGATTCCAGGGCCACAGGAAATGTTTGTGACTGGGTTTACTCCAGGATTTTGGGAATTCACTGTGAACGAAACTTTGAGCTGAACCCCGCTGTCCTCAAGATCAATTACACAGAGTTGGTGGAATTAATCCGTAGAGGGGGCCATCAGGAGGAATTAAGGTTTGAAATGATTGATGGCCCCAGTTGAGGTTGATTTTCTTGAGGATGTGGTTGACCTACCCAAACATAATTTGGTCAATATGAGCACTAGAATTTAATTCTCCTCATGGTGCTGAAACCTGTGTCCAGTAAGAGGAGATGGCAAAAACGAGTCACTGGGAGGGCCATCTGCGGGAGCACGTTCTGTGGCAGGGTCCAGTGTTAATCTCATAGTGGGGACTTCAAAATAGACCTAGAAGCAGGTGTGCAGATCCCTTTGAACTTGCATTGACAGAAGTATTTGTCTAATTCAGTTAGTCTCCAACATCATCCCCACTTTCTTTTGTCACCATGAACAGAGAGCTTAAAGCAAATCTTGGATATTAGGTGATCAACAGGATAACAAAAAAAGAAAATGCCCTCTGCCTCTAATATTGAGACTATTGGATCATGTCCAGGCTGCTGCACTGTTTTCTAAATTGTATCTAAAGGGGGATTATCTTGTAAGTGTATGAGAGGGTGGAATGAATGGAAGATGGTGTATTGAGCAAGGTTTGGAATCTCAAATATCCGGTCCCGTGTACATCTAGTTGCTCATTAAGGAGGGTTTTATGTTTTATTTCTTCTATATAGATTACAATAATTACTCCCCGAGTCTGGAACATGCAGGCAAACTAGGGATGGTGATACAAAAGCTACATGAAAATCACCTGTGTGCTAAGTTAGAAAAGTATGTTCTGCACTGTATAAACTCAATTGCAGGGATTTGTGATCTCATCCTCTAGATTAAAGATGGAAAGACAGCGTAAAGGTGGTTCAAGAATGGCCGGCTTCACCCACGGCTTCATCCACAGTGAAGGTGGTGTGGAGCTTACTGAGATTTGCATACATCTATAGTAGATTCATAAAGTACTTCTCATTACCATAACTCTGAGCGCACAACTATTTTGAAAAGGGGGAAAAGTGTCTGGGCTAGTGAAGCTGACGAGGAATTTAAGGGACCTCCAGGAGAAGTTCACTTCTGAGCTATCCCTTTGCATCCAGTTCCCTCACAGCCATATTTGTATAAACTGATGCCTCTAATGTGGCAGTGGACATAGAGGTACTGGACAGATTTATCATGTAGCCTTTTTGCTCCTTTTTTCTCTCTCAAGAAAGCTGAGTGCTTACAGTTGCTGGCAATAGCAGCTGCCTTCCAGGAATAGCAGTAAACAGTATCTGTATACAGACCACAAAACATTCTGTTTCGGAAGACTGCAAGAGCTCTGACCCAAAGACTGATATGTTGTTCACTATTGTTTGCTGAATCTTACCCCCTCCTACTTCACTCCCAAAGTAAACCACTGTACCGTGACTAATCTGGCATTTGGCTGCCTTTGATGATCAGGTTTGCTTTTTGAAGAGCCTGCAACAGTCTTTGGGGAGCATGTTCTTCCCATGTAGAGCGAATGATAGCAATATTATCCAAATATGCCATACAGAAGTCCTTTAGTCTCTTCAAAACAAGATTCCCCGGCCTTTAAAATGTGGAAGGTGCATTCTTCAATATAAAAGGCATTGCTCTGAAATTAGACCTTATGGTGATCTTGACACAGTCGGTTAAGGCAATCAGCACTTTAGATCTCTCTTCATATTATTGGCAATGGTACTTGCCAGCCCTTAGCCTGTCCATTTGCACATCAGTTTGTGGAAGAGGGTATCCATCTGTGTAAGTGACACATTTAGAGCCCTAAAGTCAGCACAGAATCTTAAGAATTGATACCCAGCATTTGGTAGCAAAACCACTTGCCTGAACCAAGAACTATCCGAGGATTCAATCCCTCCCAAGGTCCAACTTCTTGTTCACTTCAAACTTGTTTTGGTCCTTTACTTTAGCTGACCTGGCGGAGGGGTAGTCTGTCCTGTGACAGTGGAGTGCTGAGTATTGTTTCTACTTTGTTTAAAGGCAGAGTCTCCCCTTCAAAACCAGCATCCACCTGCAGAGTGGCGGTCTGTGCTGTCCGTGCAGCCTGTGGAGCTTGGAGACAGCGGTACTCTACAGACCGCCTGTGGAGCTTGGTGACAGCAGTACTCTACAGACCATCAAGAGTATGAAGTATGGATTCGAATCTTCCTTCTTTTCAGCATACTAGAAGTCAAGCTTGCCTGCTTTCACAGCATGGTGAACGACAAACGTCTACATCAACCGAAATTCGAGTAAGGTTATTCACAGCGTCAGAGAATTTTAATGACTGTTAGGCACATGTCATTTATGGAATCAGGCACCTAATTGACTCTTCAGTCCCCCTTGCATCTACTGGTATGCCTCACACACATTGGAACGGCCCCCGCCCCCACTAGCAATTAACATTGACACTGTGTATAGAACGGGTAAACAGGTCTGGAATTCACCTAATGACCCTACATGCGAGGCTCTTAACTCCACATTGCTGCCCCTTGCTGTCTGTGAACATAGCCGGCGTGGTCAGAGCTGCAGGTACATTTGCCAGCAAACCCTGAAGAACGAGCAATACCAACATCCAGCAATGTTGGTGCATTGGGCAATTGCAGAAAGTCTACCTCAGGTAGTCATTCCCTGGTGCTACCTCCCTGCATGCCTCTGGTACCTGGACAACTTCGTCCACAGTCCCTCGCTCTATTACACTCTGCGAGAGGGCTTGATCACCCGCTGGAAAATGTCATGGCTTATCCTTCAGCGAATCCAAGCTGATAGCGTAGAGTTGCCAATTAAAGGAGCCTATGGGCCTCATTACGAGATACCCGCTAAAAACGGAGCCATTACCGGCATGGAGGTATGAGCGCGTCCGTGCACCCTTGACGCTGTTAATAGCGGCTGATTACGAGTGCGTGAGCACGCATGCCGGTAATGGCTACACCGCCATGCCGCTAAAGGCCCTCCAAACCCCAGATAACGCCATCATGGGACCCGCCGATATCGCCTCCACCAAGGAGTAACCCCTTAATAACGACCCGGTAATAACACCATGCTAATACCGGGCTTGTAATACCGGACCCGGAAGTAACGTCATTGCGTCGGAACGGGAAATTCGCCGGCGGCCATCTTTAAAAACACAATCCATTGCAATCCTCACAATCCAGCAGTGCTACAGAGGAGAGACCAGGCCCAAAGCATACATCATGTCCAAGGCTACCCATAAAACTACCCCCTGCCTGCGCAAGAAGCGCTTCTCCGATGAGGAGCTAAATATGCCGATGAGGTTTTCACTAATAAACCTCAAAAGGGAGGTGCAGCTGAGGAAGAAAGAGATCTGGGAGGAGGTAGCACGTAAGGTGTCGGTGGTTGGCACTCCCCCACCCCCTGCACAGTCAAAGACTGCAAAAAAAGATGGGATGATCTCCGTCTCAGGGTCCGGAACATCCTGTCCAGCAATCGCAGGGAGGCCATGGCCACAGGCGGGGGGTGCCCTCTCTCCAGTGAAACTCATGCGCTGGGAGGAAACCTGCAGCACAACCATCCAAATGGAGTCGATAGAGGGCTTTAGGGAAATGGAGACGGGTGCCACAGCATCTGGAGATGGAAGTGGGTGACCCTGCAAATCCCAGTAGGCCAAACCATGATGTAGCACAACTGATGTGAAAGTGAGGCAAGCCAAGGCAATGCATGGCCCATCATACTCACATTTACAGATCCATGTCCAGGTGGAGGCCCAAACCCTCCCACAATGAAATGCATGCTGTGTGCCAATCCCATTACCAACAGACACCCAACACACAGGGACCATTTGTATGTCATACATCACACAAACCCCAATACAATGGCATACCACCTGTTACGCATCAGTGCCGAATGGAGATGCCACTGCTAATGCCAATATGCCCCCCCCTTGAAACTACCCTGTGTGACACACCTATAAGATTGCAATGCATGAGAAACGAAATACTGTACAGCACCATCTCATGCATCTTGCATGTAACACCATCACTGATGCCCTGCATCTCTTCCTCCCCCACAGGCACTGATGGAGAAGGTGGAAGTCAGGACCCTGCCACAAGGCCATCTACGTCCAGGGCCAGACCGCCGGCCACTGGCCAATCCACCTCCGGGGTAGCACTGCGGCCCACAATCCAACCCAGGGCATGTGCACAGGCCATGCCGGCTCATAAGGACACCACAGCAGCGGACGAGACTGCGACCACAGAGCTGCCAACAACAGCTGAAGGGGAGGCTGATGGCACCCAGTCTGCTGCCACAAGTTCAGTGGGTGAGGCAGCAGCCACAGCTCCACTCAGTGATGTGGATGTGGGAGCGGAGGAGTACGTGGACCTTGATGGAGCAATCCATGTGGAATGTCCTCACACCCCAAGCCCCCCCTGTCCACACCCCAACACGCCACTCGAGGCACACTCTCCAGCCCAATGCTGGATTCAGCAGTTCCACTGCAGAGTCCACAAGTCACAACCACCCCAGAGGCCAGCCCGGCAATAGCCCACCCATTCGCAGCACCCTCTACATCCACAGCCCACACTGACATGGAGGCACGGCTGTGAAGGGTGGAGTCCCGGCAGGACTCTATCATCGAGCTTGTGCGGCAATATGTGGCTGACGGCGAGAGATCTGTGAGGCCAATGCTGGGACCATTGCAGCCATTAATTCCAGCGCAATCATGACAGTTTGGGGGCCGTCATACAGGTCCTAACCATCATGCTCCAACACATGCAACGCCAAGAACCTGCACCAGCGGTGCAAATACCATCTGCATCCACCCCATCGTCTACACCTGCTTCCTCCACCCCCTCCAGCACTGTGCGGATGACAAGGCGGAGTGCAAGGCAGACCGAAATGCTGCCCCTGGGCACGAAAAAGCCCACAAATAGTGTGGGATGACAATGGGTGAGGGGGGAGGTGGTGTCGAGGGGATTAAGAGGGTGTTTATTGGGGTATGGGGTGTTTGGGTGTTTTGGGGGTAGGGTGTGTGAGTGGTGGAGGGAGGAAGCACTATTTTGTAATTTTCATTAATATACCCGTTGTGTGCAAAATCATTTAATGCCTGGACATTGTTCATTTCGTGTGTCCATTCTATTCATGACAGCGCACAGTGCCCAACTCCCCACACACCCTGTGTCCATGTCCACACGGTCCCAATGCTCAGTGTAGGACTGACACATAACCATCAACGTCCCTGTGGTTCAGAAGTAATCGTCAATCAGTGATTGCGTACGGCATGGCTATCTTGTCCATCACGTACTGGCATGGGTGCATGGAAGCCTACTTTGGTTTCAGCGAGCTCCTGGCCAGTCCGTGGTAGGTAAATGTGGATGCATGCATGCTTCAGGATGGCATCAAGCACTTGGGTCAGCATGCAGGAGAAGAGTGGTTGTGATATGCCATGCAGCTGGCCCACTGTGTGCTGGTAGGTGCCTGTGGCCATGAAGTAGAGCACGGACACCACCTTTGGTAGAGGGGGGGATGGCAGTGCGTATTTCTATGAGGCTAACAATGTCGTTGTGTATCATGTCCACTATGGTGGTGATGGTGGCCCGGTCCAACTGGTACAGGGTGTGGATCTGCTCAGGGGTTGGATCGAATGGACTGGGTCTGATGCGAGGGATTGGTGGCTGCCTACGTGGTACCACTGGCTGCACTGGTGGAACTTGCTGGGCCTGTCTCACCCTCCTGCGTCTCCTCTGTGCTGCCTGTTGTAGCTGTAGTTGTTGTAGCAGTACAGGCATGACCTCCAGCTGCATGATTGCAAGAGCTAGAGGGATCATTTTGGTGTAGGAAGGGGTGTGGTATGTGGGTGTACTCCTTTTGTACTGGGACAGGCTCCATTGACTCCACCTTTGGTGATTCTGTGCACCTGTGGCAGTTGCCTGCACTGCAGGTTGCTATTTGCGGGTGGTCCACAATACCTGTATTGGCGCCGTCGTGCAGGCCCTGATTACCACCATCGGGATGCCAGTAAGTGCATGCCCGCGTAAATTGTGATGTCCTTCTGTTAGCGGCATCCCGGTATTGGCGCTGTGAAGGGACGCGTGCATGCCGGTAAGAAGGGGCACAGTATGTGCGGTGGCAGGTTGTCGGCTCGTAATGGGCCGGACCCGTTAACGATGCTGGTATTGCCATTCCGCCTTCCTTGTTTCATTACCTCCATACTCGTAATGAGGCCCTATGTAACAACCTTTTCACAACGGCCGTCTGGAAAATACCAAGAAAGTGTAAGACGGATAGCCTGCAATGAAGCCTTGGATGATTGGGGTATGACCGCCACCCGTGGCACTACTACATGTCTGAGCATTGCAAACACTTCACAATAAACCTTACTCCTCCCATTACAGCACAGGTTACGGCAGCGCTTGCATCGGCCCACTTTGACAAACTATCGCCCCCTTGCACAACAACACTACTACCTGATAAATACACCAGGGAAGCCGGAAGCATTCGCTGACGCACACCGCAATAAACCTTACTCCTCCCATTACAGCATGTATTACAGGAAGTGCTCGCATCGGCCCAATCGTCCCCCTGCACAACACTACTTCCTGATAAATACACCAGGGAAGCTGGTAGTATTTGTGGAGGCACACCGCAATAAAATGCACTAGCCCTCACTGTTAAGACTTCGCTCCAGAGAGACCACGAATTACGAGACCATGCCGTCCACACTGGACAAAGAAAAAGAATGCTGCAGCCAAACTGCACTAAAGCATGCAGTACGTACACCTTGAACCAACATTGTGAACACAGGCCGCAGGCACGGCCAAACATCCATGCACCATAGAATGCAGCTATGGCTATGCCTTTACTGTTTAGCAGCGCACACAGCCGTCCACACTGAAACCCCCTGACGTACCTCAACACCTCTGCAACTAGCATACAGCGACTACCGAAGAAAGAAAACTTGTTAGAGCTTGGCACACATTGAATTTTCAACAATAGCACTCTTATCATATACCACCAAAAGCGCCCACCCACGTGCCTGACCTTTGGGCAGCTTAGTGAAGCCTAGCCAGCCACCTCAGTCTTAAGCTGGCGAAATGCCCACAAGCATCTCTTATTCTAAACTCCACCACATTGACTGTGGTCACAGAGGGCGTTCGACTCACAAAGCGCATTGAGGCCATACAAATGTGGAAAGATTGCCATATAAATAACCAAATGCAATACAATGCCCTGGATAGACATTCAGACCTTGTGCCTGAGTGTACGAGAACTTTTAGCTTTGGGCACGTGCATAAGTCTGGCACAGTGCCATATGAAACTCCAGCCCCTGAAACTACAATCACAGGCAAAACAAGTATGGGAAAAGAAGTGTATGATAATCAAAAACATTTGAGCACCACTTTGTTGAGATGTACACCCATCTCAACCTGATTGGGTTTGCTGCGTGAATTTGAACGATCACTTGCAATGGAGACACATGACACAGAATGCCTGCAAAATATCTACACTGCCATAGCACATGTGTAGGTGATGCAAATGGTAGAATGTTATCGGAGCCCTGCTGCTATTAAAATCCGTCACCAGGAAGATATGTCAAACCACGACAAACCCAGTTCTTCTAGGACTTGTCAGACATATGATAAACCGCATGAGAAGATAAGTTATGTGTCGCGATACAACCAGAAAGGATATAAGCCATTGCAACCCTTCACACCAACTGAACCTAACATCTGAATGTTGCAGTCTTGGCTCGGATTCTGACAGTGACTCGCTTGATGATACATTTGAGGCTGATTGGGAGTGGGGTAGACCTAGGAGTCAAAGGGGTAAAAAGGTAAAGCAGGTTGACAGTCAACAAATGCCAATGTCTAGTTTTGAAACCGACTGCAGACTGATGTCCGCTTTAACAATTTCTCTAGCCCCGTTTCCGCAAATTGTATGGGTCAATTAGTGAGAACTATAAGGACCAAGCGACACTGCTAGTAATTCACATACCAAACTGATCCACATAGAAGCTTTCATATCGACACTTCAAAAGAAATTGCATCATGAATCAAACTCTGATGGGTTACTGCAAAAATTGCTATCGGATCACATGTCTGAAATAGGCCAAGCAAAAAAGTGCAATTGGAAGCATCAAAAGAAATTTTGAAATGGGGGAAAGACGCTGCGAAAAGAATTCATTTGAATCCCATGGTGATTATCAAAGATGCATGCCTTTCAAGCACTTCCACCAACAAATCCAATTATCTATCAAGTTGAAGGAATGATATGATATGGCATGTGTAACGCGCCTATACACAAGTGTTTCAAGGCGCGAATGTCAAAAACCCCTGAGATTGAGTTAAATGGAAACAATGATTCTAGTGAAATACAAGCCTCAGCCAAATTACCAGCTCTGCAAGCAAATACATCTGAGGAGAATAAATCGGCAAGACGTCACGACCTTGGGCCTCATTGCGAGCAGCGCGGTAAAAACAGGGTCATTACCGGCATGGCGGAACGAGCGGGTCCGTGCTCATATGACGCCGGTAATAGCAGGTGATTACAAGTGCGTGAGCACGCGCGAACCCCCATGCCGGTAATGGCCATACCGGCATGCCGCAAAAGGCCCTCCAACCCCCCGATAGCGCCATCACGGGACCCGCCGTTACCGCCACCGCCTAGGAGAACCCCTAATTACTGATCCGGTAATACCAACATGCTAATACCGGGCTCGTAAAACTGGACCCGGAAATAACGTCATTGCGTCGGAACGGGAAATGGGCCGGCGGCCATCTTTAAAAAACACAATCCATTGCAATCCTCCCAAACCACCAGTTGATTCCTGGAGAGCTCTGTGCCAATACTTCTAGAATGTCAAAGGCTACCCGGAAGACCACCCCGCGGCTGGGGAAACAGCGTTTTTCCGACGCTGAATTAAATATGTTAGCGGACACCCTTGCTGCACATGCAGATCTCATGAAATCCCAGAACATGAAGCGTGAGGTGCAGAAGAAGAAGGAAGACATCTGGCAGGAGGTAGCCCACAAGGTGTCGGCTGTAGGAACCACCCCACGTAGTGTCAAGACTGCTGGAATTGGTGGGATGATCTCCGCTTGAGGGTCCACAACATCATGGCAAGCAACAGGAGGGAGGCCATGGCCACAGAAGGGGGTTCCCACTCTCCTGCCAAAATGCTCCCCTGGGAGGAGACCGCAAGCAGCTTCAGAAATCCAGAGTCCATCGAGGGATTTGGGGAGATGGAGACGGGTGCGGCATCATCACCAGAAGGAGGTGAGTGACCCTGCAGATCCCTGTAGGGGAAACCATGAGGTACCACAAGTGATGTGGAAGAGAGTCTAGGCAAGGCAATGCATGTTCCAACACCCACATGAACATATCCAAGTCCAGATGGCGGGCCAAACCCTGCCAGACAGAAATGCATGCTGAGTGCCAATCCCATAACCAACACACCTGGACCGTGCCCATGTAATACATCACACAAACCCCAAATCAATGGCATGCCACCTAAATGCCCCCTCAGAATACCCTGTAAGACATGAATGCATGATTAAATTAATAATGAACAGCACCATTGTATGCTTCTGGCATGTAACGCTATCACTGATGCCCTGCATCTCTTCTACCCCCCAGGCACCGATGAGGAAGAAGCCAGCCAAGACACCACCGCAAGGGCATCCACGTCCCACCCAAAGAAAGGGCCACCGCCACCACCACCTCCGTGGCAGCCAAGCAGGCTACACCCACTGTGCCTGACCGAGCCGAGGCACAGCCAACAACACCTGCTGCCAGTGTGCCTGACACACTTGAGACCCAGCAGCCCACACCCACACCAGTTGAAGGGGAGTCCCTACAAGCACTGGCCACCACTGAGGATGACTTGGAGGACAATGTGGACCAGGAGGGAGTCACGGAAGTGACATGTCCACCCACCCCAACTTTTTTGGCCTATGGGGTTTGATGTAAAAAAAACTGTCTAGAAGATCCTGACCTACTCAAGTGTGCTCTATCTGCAAGTCCTAGAGCTTACTCTGCCTCGGAGTACATAGACATCCAAAAGCACTGGATTGATGGAACAGCTAAATTACAAAAGCCCACTGCTTCCCTGCATGAGCTTGATGAGGACCTATCAGGGGAAAACGTTAAGTTCAAAATCATTATCAAAAGTCAACAAGATGCTAAACGAGAATGTACAATTCTAGACCCTAAACCTCGGACCAATCGAGATTAACTAAATTGGGGATAACTTGTAGGGTCGTTGAATGCAAATAAAATCCAATAACAGACACTCTGCCGGCTGGAAGAGTTTATCACTATAGGCAGCTGGAACACCCAGGAATTTAAGCATCTCTTCTATAATGAAAAATCCCTGTTAACTAAATTTGATATTCTCTGCCTGCAGGAGACTTGGCTAACTACTCCACTTGTGATGGACGACTATTCAGGGTTCTTAAATCCAGCGAGCAAAGGCTTGAAAGGCAGACCGACTTCTGGCCTGATACTAATCAAAATTGGAAAAGGCTTGAAGATTGTTCGCAAAAAGAACCTCAATCATCATATACAGATTATGATATTGGAACTAACGCAAGAAAGTGACATTAAACCTGCCAGATAGGTCATCATAAACCTGTACTGCAACCCGGTAGCATGGAAAAAAGAATATTTTGTTAAAGCGGTCATGGCAGCTATTGATGACCATATTATTGAGGATGATGGCCCCATGATAATTCTATGTGGAGACCTAAATATAAATTGTATTGGAGAAACCCTATACAACTTAAAAACCCAGAGAGGCATCAAACCGAGAGCTCGAAAGCTAAAATATGGAAAACGGAAATGGATGAGAGGAACTTCCACCTCTTAAACGGTCAGGTTAGTGGCGACATCCCGGCTGCTCTGACATGGAAGCGTGGCGACCAAATTTCAATCCTGGATTATTTATTTGTGTCATCCAATATGCTGCCATTTGTCAAATCCTTAATCGTGATCAAAATGCTGCAAAGTGATCACGACTTGGTTGAAGTTGTCCTCCGTTTGCCAACTAAGAAAAGTGCTGCTGCATGGGATCATGAAGTCACACTTGGACCAGGCAGAAATAGGCTTCACCTACTAGCCCATGATATTGGTCAACTAAATAGTGACTATAAGAGTGCATTAGGGGAACAGAGACTTTATGCCAGTTATGTCCCACTGTTCAGCGATAATTTAATCTGTAATCCCTTAAGTAAAAAATTGCAATTTAAACCACAAGACACGTATGACATTGATGTGGTCCGTATAAAACTCCAGCTGAACCAAGAAGTCAGGTACATAACACCGGCAGGAGGAAAGGAGATGAGCAATACCATAAAAAAGCGTTGCCAACAATATACAAAGTGGCTACATAGCCACAAAGGTGTAATGCTGCAAAGAGATGCTGAACAAATGTTGAAGATCTGGGAACTTTACGACTCAGCGTGTGGTTACAGCTAATTGAGTTAAATGGGAAACGGATACCTTTACAAAGCAATCCTGTCCATGAGGATGTTTGGGTTTGCTTTTTTGGCACATTATATAGTCTTCCAGCAAGTGATGTGATTCCAGAGGAGCAAGACTTTACTTCTCCGTGGGCGCTGATATTTAAGAAGGCAGAGACTGAGGATCTAATTCGGAAAGCTAGCAACTCTCAGGCCCCAGGTCCTGACAGCCTTTCCAACGCAATGCTAAATGAAGCACCTGAAGAATGAGCTGAGTTCTGCAGGACCTTATTTAGTGTAATACTAACAAACAAACACATTCCAGACCTGTGGAATACCTCTGTCATCATTCCGATCTACAAAAAAGGCAACAGAGCAGATCCGAAGAGTTATCCACCTATTGCCTTATTGGATGTCCTTGGCAAACTATTAGCTATTATGGTTCTGCATAGGTTAAAAGACTGGGTCAAAAGCTCAGGCCATTATGATCAGAGGCAAACCGGATTCATCAAAGGTGTCGGCTGTACCCTAAATGTGTTTCTCTTAAACATTCTCAAATTAAGAGTCTTCAGAGAAAAAAACAATCTATGTAGCTGCAGTAGACCTTGCTCAAGCATTTGACAACGTCAACAGAGAACTGCTGTGGAAAAAAATGAAGACCTGGGGCTGTCCGCTTGATATTTTGGAACCAATAAAAACACTATATATGACAACCTAAATTCGAATAAGGCTGAATCAATCAGGCCTATTAACAAAGCGAATTCCGACTTTGCGAGGATTAAACCCGAACTGCCCTCTTGCAGAAAATGATTTAACCTTTTAATTTCAGATTCAAAAGATTCAATGTCATCAGATGGTTCTTACCCCTAAACCTCACCGCCCTCCCCAATCCTCCACGGGTCACCGGTTGGATGGATGCTGTATGCCGACGATCTTATCATCTTAGACCAAACACCAATTGGCCTACAGAGAAAACTCGATAAACTACATATTTACATTGAAGCAAATGCGCTTAAGATCAATGCTTCCAAATCAGTAGTCCTAGTTTTACAAAGATCTATTGGCAAGAGAAAGCGTCAAAACTTTCAATGGCCGATCGGAAGCGAAAATCTGACACAAGTCTCCAACATGAGAGATCTTGGCTTGGATATAAACTTGAGTGTAAATGATACGCCAAGAATTGGTGACTTAAAGTCTAAAACAAAGAATTTGGTGACACAAGGTTCCATAATCCACAACAAATTTGGTAAATTTTCATTGTTGCCAGTTGTCGGATTTTACAGACAAAATGTAATCCCCATACTCACCTATGGCTCTGTGTGCCCTTGTGCCTACCATGGGAGGTTTGGAGCACTTTGGAAGGATT
Source organism: Ambystoma mexicanum (assembly GCF_040938575.1). Classification (NCBI taxonomy): domain Eukaryota; kingdom Metazoa; phylum Chordata; class Amphibia; order Caudata; family Ambystomatidae; genus Ambystoma; species Ambystoma mexicanum. Next base: position 413,005,268 of record NC_090929.1, read on the forward strand.
ATTTTGGAAGAAAGTACTAACATTGCCAAGATGTGTATCCATATCCATCATATGACAGGAATTGGTCCTGATTTCAATCAATGCGACCGTAGTATGGAAATCCTTGTCCTTGTTTAGGATATTGACCTTGGAAAATCAACCAACCCAATTTAACATCCCTCATCTGGATAGCACGTCAACCCAAGACTGGGCACTTGTCCTCTGGTCAAATCAATGCCTAGCAGTCATGGCATAAGATGAAATAAATTTAGATCGCCTTCTGAACAACCTGGACGCATCAAAAAAGAAAGTATGGGACTGGATAAAAACAGTGGAAGCCAAAGCGAAACACATCTTCGATGGATTTATAGCAAATGATACCAACAGAAGGAATGTTGTCCTGAAATACTTGACTAGATTCCGTAGTCCCTATCATCGAAACTCGCTATAATGTGTCAGATTGAACCTTTCTTACGAATCCAGTGCTCACATCCAGAAAAATGTGTATTGGTGCCTCTGATGTTTGTAGACTATGTAAAGCGCAGAGAGAAACAGTAATGCATCTAGTGCTCTGTTGCCCTGAGCTAAGGGACCAGCAAATCAAATAATGAGCAAGTTCTGAAACCAGGATGCTGAAGTTTGGTGGGATCTGCTGTTTAAGGGTGACAATGTCAAACTGTCTTTTGCCCTAATGATTTTTGTTCATGAACTATTTAAAACAAATTTATTAAGAAATGAAAGAGAATCTAGTCTTGGCCAATAATGTGTATGATAATGTACTCAATTTTTAGTAACGATATTGATTGTTTTAATATAAGAATTGGCAAAGGTCTGTAATAAACCAGATACCAAATAAATAAATACATTAGCTGACCTCCTATAGCCCCTGCTTTTAACATGCACCTACCTCCAGTGTCAATGTTAGGTGTATTGCAGGTAGATTTATTGTGAAGAGTTAAAACAGGGAGGAAAATATTGTGTTCTCAAACCTCTGTGTTCCTGCTGTTGCTGTAGGGCCAGCTGTGGAGAGAGAATTGCCCCTTCCACTGAGCTATGTGAGGGGCTATTCTGGAGCAGTTTTAGTAGAGGCTCACTTAACTCTTGCTCCCTGTCTGAGACCAAGAGTATGGCTATTATATCAAGCCTAGGGAAGAAAGCATTCAGTCTATGTGGAAGACTCTTGAGGGATTGATGGGTTTGTCCATATCCACTAAATAGTTACACTGACAACATTTTTAAACCACTTTGTATAGTCCTGTCCATTTTTACTATATATATATACATCTCAGCTTTATATGCTCCAAGACAAGTACTCTGTGGCCAGACTCAAAATCAATCAGAAAAGTCTTCTGGTCATACTAGTGCTGAGTCAATGACTGAGTTCCCTTCAGATTACATTTGCCTTGGTCGTCATCAGTTCTCAACGCCTAGCATGTAGTCAACCACATTTAAGGTGAAAGCAACATGGAGGATTCAAAACCTTCCCTCGCCAAGGTGAAAGGGCCTCTGAGTATATAGCCAAAGAGAAGCTCAAAGGGGCTGAAGCTAAAACCATCTTGAGGCACTTCTCTATAAACAAATAAGTGATGGGCCATAAGAATTTCCCCACTACCTTCTCAAGGATTCTTTCACTGTACTCATTTGCTTTCAAGGGTTCTGTTGAATCTTTGAACTGACACATTGGATTAATGTTGATAAGCATTTGAAAATGTAGAACACCACTCTTTTGACAGCCTTCATGTAGTTGGACATGAAGTTGGTCCCTGTGAGGGGTCAGAAATGTGAGGTGGACAACTTTTGGATGATTTCTCAAAATATGCCATTTTATTAAATCATACCTTTCATAAAATACCTCATTAGCCCTACACTAGCGAGGATTTCCCTGCCTGTCCAAACTAAAGGAAAACACTCTAACATATGATATCTGGCCCTCACACTTAGACATAAAAAACACTTCGAGTTCAGAAGGCCTTCGCAGATAAACTGTTGAAAGCCCAGAAGAAAATTGAACAGGAAGCACTGATTCCGCCCACATTGAAATCTCCAAAAGAAAAAAAACTCAATTAATTCCCCAGGCACTTTCAACTTTACTGAACCCAACTCAGTTGAAATCCTGGAGATATTAAAAAACATGCACCCCACTAATTTCCCAGGGGAAATTTTTCCTTCCAAATATATATTGGAACACCGAGAATTGTTTGCTCCGTTCCTTAGTCGGTTTGTCAGTTCATCTTTCCGTACTGGCTTCATTCCTCAATCTATAAAAAACGTGGCAGTTACCCCTCTATTAAAAAAACCTGGCCTGGACCCGCTGGATGCAGCTAATTTAAGACCAATTACAAACACCTTTTTCTTTTTAAAATTAATTGACAAAGTAGCTACCACACAGCTGCAATCCTATGTATTTAACACTGGTAAGTTACATGTGAAGCAATCGGGCTTCAGGAGATTTCATGGAACTGAGTCTGTGCTTTTGGACTTACAAACACACATGCTTGGCAAACTAGAGCACAGCAAGTCGGGGCTGCTGATGTTATTAGATCTCTCGGCAGCCTTCGATCTGCTGGATCAAAATCTTGCTCAAAAGGATGGTGACTGTCGGAGGTTTATCCAGCAACGCGATCACTTGGCTTAAATCCTTTCTGGAGGGCCGCCAGTCTTGTGTTTACTGGGGTGATATAACTTGTGGTGTCCCCCAAGGGGCTTGCCTCTCACCTCTATTGTTCAACATTTACATTCTACCATTATATGTTGAGCTGGAAGCCCTGGGGATCTTTTTCTGCAATTATGCAGATGATTTCGAGTTGGTACTAAATATAACAGGGAACTATGAAGTAGATCAACAAACGTTGACTGCAGGATATCATGTCATTAAACAATGGATGTCAACAAATTGGCTCTGTTTAAATGCTGCTAAAACGGAGTTGATGCTTTTTGGCTCTCAACATGCTCAATCAAAACTGAACCAAAAATATAATTGTTTTTCCATCGAAGGCAATCAAATTAAGACGGTACAGAAAGTTAAGACCTATATGGAGGAAAGCCTTGACAGTGAGGCACATGTCACCGCCGTCTCTACCAATACCAATTACCATTTTAAGGTACTGAGACAAGTAGCCCCGTTAATATCGGTGGAAAACCGCATAAAACTAGTAAGAGCAGTAATTCTGCCACGTGTTGACTATTGTAACGCCCTACTAGGAGGAGCCAGTAAGGCAAATGTTCAGCAGTTGCAGAAAATACAAAACGCAGCGTTACGAATCATCTTTCAGGTGAAAAGCTCTGAACCTACCAGCACTGCCAGAAGAAAACTCCACTGGCTCCCGGTGGCTGCACGTATTCAATTCAAATTGCTTACCACATGTCATAAATGTATCTTTGGTAATGCCCCTTCATATTTGAAGGAGAGGATTAATATTTATCAACCAAATAGATGCTTAAGATCAATGGAGGGCTCTCTGTTGGTAATGCCACGTACTCAAAGAGCCCGTGGACTAGGGCGGGCCTTTCATGTTTGGGGCACCCATGCTTAGAATATCTTGCCAACTAGGTCACGCAAGATTGAAGACCATCTTATCTTCCGCAAACAGTTAAAGACCATTCTGTTTAGTTAGGATTATTTTAGTATCTGCACCACTTCTGTCTTTCAGCGCCTGGATGCCTGCAGGCTTTGGCACCTTATAAATCCGAATAACATAACAAGGAAGATTTGTGGCAATTCACAATAATATTCTTTGTCTTTCTTGATAACCCGGGTAAATTCCCCTATCCCAGGTTTCAACTTCAATTTTCAACAAGAAAACAAGGAAATCGGAGTTTGTAAGACAGTCTTAAATCAGTTCTTGGTTCCTTCAATGTACAAAGGGTAAAGGTCTCTTAACCAAAGTTCAAACAACCAAAAAGTATCTCTTCTTTCCGCAATAAAGACTTTCCACTTCATCAAATCGCATCAACGTTATTTCCAGCCAGCATGCTTTATCACAACTTCCAGTTATTCAAGGCGAAATACCACAGTTCTTTGTTAGGTTAAACTGAGGACATCCTCTGATAATGTTAATGAACCACAGTCCTGAGTAATACTTCCTAAGGTTGATTTTAATATTAGGAGGCACAATTGGTATCTTTTTCAGGATGACATCACATCACTACTACCTTTTTATCTTAGCAACTCACAGTTAGCAACTCACAGCTTCAAATTACTTCAAGATTTAACCATGAGGGTCTGCTCCTCTGTATCATAGTATTCCACCTTCAATTGTGCTATTGAGGTATCAGATCTACTGACAACCAAACACACCACCACAGCCTCAGTACTTTGTGACACAGCTACCGTACTGTGTGACACTGCTACAGCTTGAGTACGTCGTAAGACTGCTAAAGTTAGAGTATTTAATAAATATTACCTTTCAGAGGGGCAGCCTCTTTGCCACTTCCTGTCTGTCTGCAACAAGGATAACCCCAAATTGCATTTAGTAAACACTTCTCTCTTCTTCGTATTGGTTTTGGCAATGTAGGTTGTCTGCTTCAAAGACATCTACATTCAAGTATCAAGTTGCCCTTCCCCAACCTTGCCTTTATCCCTCTCTATTCTGTTAGCCTGGCTAATTACCCAGGAGCTCCCTTACCACTCTTGGGCAATGCTGGTGTTCCTTTTGGCTCACAGTAATAATTTAACAATCTTTGGCTCTGGGAAAGGCTGCTTCCAGTCTTAATTGGGGAAACATTTTGTTTGCTCTTGGTTTGGGCAATGATTGCTCTTTCTTAGGGGGAACATGACTGTCACAGGAAAGTTCTCTGAACTCTGCTTGGTCAAAGTCCCAATGTCCCTTCGGTTCTCCCACTTCTGTCTGGATTGCCAACACTGTGCCTTCTTCCTGCTACTACTGCATGCACACCACAGTTCCAGCTCCTTCTAATTGCCTGCACCTGAGGCGGGCCTTTTAAGCCTCTCAGTTTCTCTCGGGTGTGGGTTGTTGGGCTTAATTGCCTTAACTCTAACGCTGCATTACTCTTCAGCCCTCTTCCTCGTCCCAGTACGTATGGTACTTGTAGCCCCAACAACAACATTAGGGCTGTTTGGCAACTTCTTATTTTTAAGGGTATTTTTTATTTTGCGTGGACATTTAGGGATACATTATCAGATTGAACTGGTAAACAGTAAGGCAGTTTATTTAAGCCAATGTTTTTATATATTCCGTTTCACTGCACTGTTGGGAGTAAGGGGGATTTTTACCATTGGATATTCCAAATGGCTTTTCAGTCCTTGGGGGTTTTTAACCCCTTAACTCCAGGGCTATTCTGCAAGTCTATGCAAAAAGGATGAGCATACTCATTCTAGATGTTATGTCGACTGAGCCCAACTCCACAGTTTTAATATGTGGTTCAGATACCTCAGTGACAACAGGCCATTACATGCTTTGACAACTTTAAAAGGGTCTCCCCTTTTACTGATAAATACCATGTCTCATCCCTGGGGATCTCCTCACCACCCTGGCCTTGTCTCCTCCCAGGTGATCCTCCTACAGTACACCTCCCCCACCCCCAAAGAAGCGTCTGCCTTTCACTGGCCACATGGGAGGAGACTTTAGGCAGGGTTTTACTGAGGGATCCATAGAATTCATCTCATCCTCCTATCACATATCACTTCCTTTGGAAATACAACTCTGGTAAAATACCATGAAGGGCCTTTACAATTGACTTGGCTCTCCCAGTCCTTAAAGGGCTTACTTGAAGAAGCAGGAGGGTCAGTGTGACCTACAGTGTCAATCCCTAACTTTGCCATAAGAACTCCCCAAAAGAAAAAGAGTAGCACTAAAGGCACTTGGATTATTACACCAGTCTTGACAGACAATTGGCAAGTGGCACAACTCCTGCTGTAGCCTTCTACTTGGGCACCAATCTTTGGCCAGTAGTAATTGTCTATTTGACCCCATGATTAACTGTTGGCCTCCTCACGGGCCAACCATAGCAGGAAGGCCTTACTGCTTGGGGCATCACCCACTGCTTGTGGTGCTCAACAGCAGACTTTGGGGGTTCACTATATAGGTACTCATCTTCATGATAAATCCTCTGTTCCTTCTCTAATTAGAAAGAGGTCATCCCTCTCTGACATTCTGTGGAGGGGAAACTCCCTTGAACTCTTCCTGAAGTCTGCCCTCAGGGTCCACTTTCTCCAAGTAAACTGTGCCAATGAAGTTGTCTCTATGGTTAAGATTTACAAAACACAGTCTCCTCTTCCCATCTGCCAATAGTAGGTGTGGGAGAAGGGTCCAGCACCTCAGGTAAACCTTGAATTGAAGGGACAGAAGAAGTCTCCCCACCACCCTCCTTATTGGCCTTGGGTTTCCTCTTTTGCCTTTTTGATCTGGGACCGGGACCTAGGTGGAGAATCTTCTGTATCAGAGCTAAGACCCTTTGCTTGGAGATCATTTCCTAATAGCACCTTTATTGGAACCTGTTTCTGTGTCATTACAGGTATGGGAGTTCATCTCATTCACGGACAGCAACAGGCATAACTTGGTGCTTTCAGAGTGGATCATAAACCAATTTTGTAAGTCTCACAGGAACTTTAGTATCTGCCTCTGGGTTGAAAAGTGACGTCTGCAACTGCCGTGCTGGCCCCAGTGGCTCTAATGTCCATGATCTCTTAGTCACTAAGACACTGGCCTTGAAGTAAGACTGAGCATTATCAGGGATTAAACTATAGGTTTCAACAATGTGCTGTTACAAGGGACAGAAACATCTTCAACCGGAACACATACAGGTTGTTCAGCAGAGGATACCCCTGTCCTAATACTCATAATTTGGACAGAAGGTTCAGCTGACAAATGGACCACCAGGGTGTTACCCTTCCAGCCCTCCTTCACATGGTCAGTAGCTACACAAAGGGAACAACGGCCAAATACCCATGGAAACCTATTATGACCAGACTTGTGTTTCGCTCGATGCCAATGTGATTGACCCCCTTATTTATATGGCCTTGCTTGAAAGGATGTTTATCTGATAATCCTCACCCTGCTCATGCTTTAGAGGAGCCTTTTTCCGCTTGATGGATACGATGTGACACCCACAAATCAGCCGCTACTTTGAGATGAATCTCCTTCAAGTCAGCAAAGTGTTTTTTTAAAGTATGGAGAAGCTGCATCAGAAATTTGCTCAAGCTCGAACAAATGTGCCATGCCCAAAACATTTTTTACATTCTGGACATCCATCTGCCTGTGGATGTTCTGAAAAGGACCATTCACTCAAGTCACCCATGGCACACCTTCCTCTTTCTTATTTCTTTAAGTATTGGGCAGATGTTGTTCCAAAATGAAGGATGAGAGCTTCTTTCATGCTGGTATAATCATCTTGATTATTCATATCCATCCCCAAAATAACATTCTAACCACTCTGGGGGAGTCTACTAAGCAGTCTGATCAGGAACCATCAATACTTTGTGTACATTACTGTAAAGACTGGAGGGGGTGTCTCTACTTCTGCTCTTTATATGGTAGAGGAGAGGCACAGAGGACCCCAGCCAAGATTCTCTATTGTGGTAGCAATGGACGAGCAATCAAGGCCTATCTTCTCAGGAGGTGATGCATGCTGGTTCTAAAGTACAGTCTAGTCCCCAAGCCCCCACAAAGGAATGTCCAAACACTGTATTAGTTAAAACACAGTCTTTATATAATTAAAGGTCAAAAGTTATATGCACAATCGCAATAACTCACTTTGTGCTCAGTAAATCTACAATGGCAAATATATACAGTTCTAAGTGGTACCAGAATTATTATCAGATTTCATTAAAGTGCATCAACTGTACTCTGGTTAAATGTCACACAAATCCCTTAATAAAGGTAACCAACAATAGACATAGGATGAAAGCTATTGGTTAGAACAATTGGCAGAATACTGGCCTTGTTACCTAGACACAATTCTGTGTGGAGATCCCCCCCACCTGGGCAACCTGTAAAGTAAGATATATCACAAGCCCAGTCCATATATTGTTCTATAAGCCTTATTTCCTTCTTTAATGTTTCTACTGCCCCAATGTACCTGGAATAGCAGATTCTGGTCGCAACACGGCTTCCACGGGCCTCCAGCGGTTACAGCAAACTTGCGAACCCTGGTCAACGATGGTGGACGGAATGTCCGGTGCGGGTCTTTGTTCTCCTCGGCGTTCCCAGTCTCCGGTCAGTAGCCTTTCGAGGGTCTGACTTCCAGGGAGCTTCGGCGAAGGTTAGCGGTGCTCGATGGTCCCTCGGAGCATGGGAAGAGGGTGCCTAACCAGGTCCTCTCTTGGATCATTCTCGACAGCTTTCGGCGAAGGGAGACATCAGTCAACCTTCTTCTTCAGGCTCGGCTATGAGATTAAGCATCAGTTTCAACTTCAGCTTCTGAACGATTTCTAGCAGTGAGAGGCCCCCAGATATACTAATTGATCTCTCATTCATTCTGCTGGGTCACACACAGGCAACCAATCACTCAGAAGGGCATCCAGCAGTCAGTCAGCCAATCAGGCATACAGTGCATTCAGGCCATTCTCTGCCCTCTCAGACACTCACAACAATGTGTATTGGGACAAGTACCCAGCCATTCAACACTACACACTGTATTCATACCAGTTTCAGGCAGGGCTATCTCAGTCATTGTGTCCAACACTAGAAACCAGACATTCACAACAAGAAGTGCATATTGGTCACACACTCCATTCACCCAGGTCCCACCCACAGGGTGTACCCACAACATAGAGTCACTGGGAAGGCTCCAGCCAGTCTGGCCTGGACTTCACAACAACACCATATATGGAACTTCCACCCAACAGATAGTCAGGGGGAAGGGACAGAGTCACGGCTTCCCAGGAGTTTGGGAAAACAAGGTAACGGGCAATAGAAAGCAAGAGGCCACAGGGGCCATCTTGTTTCCTATCAGGAATCAACTGATTCCAGTGGCAGGGCCTGGGTATCCCAAAATGGAGGATAGTCCGAGCACCTGTCAAATTCAGCATGGAGCTGCCACCAGCCCATACCCTGCTCTGTGGGCCACACACAGGTGCCCAGAAACATACACTAGGGGCACAGGGCTGTACCCCCACCCATGGGTACCATAAGGGTATCCCATGGGTCTGTACACCAAACCAAAAACAGGAAGAGCTGCACTGTCATGATGCCTACCCCCGGAGCACCAGGCCAGGCCCAGCACCCTCAGGAGCAGGCATCACGCCCCGGGTAAAAGCCCAGCGGCCCTTTATAGGGGCTCTTTGGACTCTGTCCTGGCGCTGTTGGCGCCAGGCTCATGTTGGACATTAGTCCTGGCGCCATAGGCGCCAGGCTCATAAGGGGAAGTGTTTGGTGCACTTACCTGAAGCAGACCATGCTGCACAATCACCTGATGCAAACCATGCTGCATGAAGAACCAAGCCAAATCAGGCTTAGGAGGGACTATTTTTCTGAAGGAACTATTTTGTTACTTGGGTGGGGCTGTGGAAGAATACTCACCTGGAACTTCTTCCAAAGCTATTTAAGCCACGCCCGGACAGCCACACGTGCTTCGCGTTGTTCTGCATCCCAGCAGCTGAACGCTCACCGTGTCTGCTCCTGCACCTGGACGCCAGCCATGCCCGCCTCGAACCTGGAACACCTGTAAGGGAATAAGAGAAGAGAAAGGTGAAAACCAAGAACTTATTCAACCTTCTTACCTGCATCCGGAATCTTCACGCCAGCATTCCTGAAGGAAGACTTCCATTTAAAAGCACCGCGTTGCTCGCTGCAGCGCCGCGCTTCACTCACCTGTTCCCGAGACGCCGCCCGGCTCCATCGCGGCTCTCAGCACCGGTCGCCACATCTCTGCACCTAGGGGAGAGAAGAAGAGACAAAAGGTGAGCAAGGGAACACAAGAGGAAAGCTGAATTTTCAGCCATATTACTTACCGGCTTTTCTTGGTGAACCATTCCACATCTCGGGTCGGCGCTGCATCTTTGGCAGGTACCGCACCCCGGCCCCTATGGGGAAAGGACATTTTCAGCCATATTACTTACCGGCTTTTCTTGGTGAACCATTCCACATCTCGGGTCGGCGCCGCATCTTTGGCAGGTACCGCACCCCGGCCCCTATGGGGAAAGGACAAAAGACAGTACTGGGGAATTATAAAGACATTTAGAGGGGTCGCCCTCATCACTAACTCACCTGATTTTACCACCGTCAATTTAACCCCTCAACGCATCGCCTTTGTTCTGCACCTGAAATAAAGGACAGAAAAGACAACAAAAAAGGAGGCTCACACTTGAACTTTTGCATCTTCATACTTACGGCGTATCGCTCAGAAAAGTCAAGTGGATGTGCCAGCGCCATTCTGAAAACCAGTGAAGTAACTGGACGAACGCGCGCCCCTGCACCAGAAGCAGGATGGAGAGTTCATCCTTCCAAACCATAAGGTGAGCTTAAACCGGGGGTTTTGGAGGAATCAGAGAAGAACGAAGGGGGGAATGGGGGAGCAAGCACACTATTCAGCAGACAGTTAATTCCCTTTCTCATCTGCAGAAGGATAATCCTATGGGCCCGACAAGCAAGATTTGGGGGTCCTGTTCAATCGGTGGTCCGAATTCTGCGCATCACGCTTGAAGAGGCCACAGCAACCCAGACCAGCGCCTCCGTGGGAGCCAGGTGAGCGTTACATGCACTACCAGGAGTCCTACATGGACTCCTGGGCAGAAAACAATACAGAACACAAATGAGAAAGGACTACAGGACAAGGACCGGGAGGCCCTGTCCTTCCAATGCATTTCCAGCATCACAATTACAAGCTACCTCAAAGGAACTCAACCAGTCTAAAATATCACCCATCACGTCATAGATATTCAACAGGTCCTGCGCAAATCTGGGATAAGTAAAGGAGGAGTGCAGGATGTTGACCCAATGGGACTAGCCCCAACTACCTCCAAATATTTTATTTATTTAAGTTGGTGAGACTGCTCTCTTTTTTTTCTTGCTCTTCATTTATACATTTGTTTACTCTAAGGACAGCGTCTGCCCTCTGAAAGGAGCGTGGAGCAGGTGGAGGAGGTAAGATGTTGGTATTGGGAGAGTGGTACCAAATTTGGCTGTTTATATGTATGTGGATGAGTTTGTGAAAGAGAGAAATAAAAGCGGGCAATTATAGATGGTAAGGAGGAAGAGTGAGTGATGGAGCCTAGTGACAAGGGGACTATGTCCATAGATGTGGTTTGGAGAAGGAGTTCAGTGAGCGGGGTACTAGATCTCTGAGGCCCGTACAGTGAGCAGGGCACCATATCCCTAATGGGGTGTACAGACTGGAGTAGTGATAGGACAATATGATTAGGAGAGGTGTGTGGAGTAGATACAGAAAATGTGAGCAGTGATAAAGTCAGTAGGCCAAATTAAGAAGGCAGACAGAGAGAGGGGAGATAGTTAGGAAGGTATAGAATTGTGGTGACCGGTTTAGTGAGAAAAGAGTGAGGTTAAAGCTTGAAAGAAGAATAGGTGAAAGGCACGCCACTGCGATCAAAGCACCCCTTATATGTCACTTGGAAAGCGCTGGTGTGAATAAGAGATATACGGTTATATGGTCTTTAAGAGTTAGACAAGACAGTAGAGGTCACATGGCTATAGAGAATCTGTATTTGTTAGGAGCCTTTTAGGAATAGGGAAGCATAAACTAGGATATAAAATAGAAGTTGAAAACCTATTTACATTGTTGTGTGACTTATTGAAAGCTTTTTCAAAACTGTTGTCATCTTGGGAGAGTGTAGGTCCTGATATAGGAATTGTCCACAAGAGTAATAGAGTTAGGGATGAGAACCAACTTCAGCAGATTACCCAGTGGGTTGTCCGGGGAAATGTTCAAGTATTACAGGGAATTGAACCAGAACTCTTAACTTAGAAGACACCAGAAATGTGTTTCTCCACACTAAAGATGTGGTTCCAAAGCACTTGGCATCTAGACACCTAAGCACAGAAGACCAGTCCTACACAGCAAAGCTATGCCAAGAGCAAATCTGAATGGTGGAGTTGGTAGGGGGAAGAAAAGTCAGATTTCAAAAAAGAAGAAATGAACTAGACATCAGAAGAGGACTACTAGAGTGTGCCCCAAGATGAAGAGTTGACAACTTGTAGTCCAAAACCTACCATACCAGTTTGAGACCAGTGGGATGAGAGATGGCAAAGAAAAGAGAGAAAGCTCAGGAATAGGTCAAGCAAGAATGGGCCAAACTCATGGGACTGAGGGATATCCTATCTGAGGAGAACACCTGGGCCACAAATGCACACTGCGACCCACCGGGGGTAGGGAGGGAATCTCCACAATATGGCTCTCGGAGCACAAGGACCAGGATTTTATGGGAGCACAGAAACCCTGTGAAGGCCAAGCTGAACAGTGGAGATCAACAAAAGCAGGCTGTACCACAACAGCGGGAGTCTGTCCTAGCCTGGGAAAATATTAGGATATCATCCAGCTGTCTGACAAGAGAATGAACAGAGAGTAAACCTGGATCCTGTGAGTAACAAAGGACAAGTAAACTTTGAGCATCTACTTGCACAGTTGGTGCAAAGTAGGGCAATACGGAACGAAGGCCCCGGAACAACACCTTCAGCAATAGGCCTTACCCACCCTCTCTAATCCCTACCATAAGCATAGGGAGGCATACAACCAGAGGGTGATCAACAATAAGTCGGTCAAGGAAAGACCTTGAGAGAGGCCAAAGGACGCAAGGCCTGGAAGAATCCTACCAGAAATCCAGGGGAGCCTGGTATTAGGCAATACAAACAGAAAATCCAGTGAGGCCCTGCAACATCGGGCCAAGGACACAGATTGAAGGCACACAGAAGCACTGACCAGACAGATAGCTGAACAATGGGTCACCAACAGAACTGAAACACTGGCCCAAGAAAAAGGTGACCCACTGGTCGGCGAGAAGGCTGAGGAGCCGGCCACAGATAACTTATTTAGACTCATTGAAAATCCTGTTGCCCCCTCCACCACTTTGTTAGGAGGTTTTATTCAGAGCCACTACTGGTGTAGTGTACAATACTGGGAAGCCAATCGTAGTGGACCCGTAAGGGTATGACCCAAAAGTCTTTATCGATCATGTCTAAATAAGTTGCTCTATGGGGAATAAAACACATTTTAAGAATATGACAATAGGATTTCAAGATAAGTGTGATGCAAAAGGAATACGTTACTTACCTGTAACTATTGTTCTCCAGCATGGGTCTGGCATGGATTCACATGCTCATGAATATTCCCTGTCATCAGGCTGGGAACCCTCAGTAAAAAGAAAGCAGTTTAGCTTTAAGCTAAAATTACTCATCTCCTCTATAGCCTATCCATGGATTTGTCCTTTGGGCCATACTGCCCCCAGCCAATGACACTCTTCCTCCTAAGCTCCACCCCTGGTGGCCATCTTCAGATTTGGTAGCCCACGTAAAGTGGCATTGTTAACCAGGAAAAGCCAGAGAGGGGAAAGAGGGAGGTTCTCATGTGAATCCATGCAAGACCCATGCTGGATAACAAGAGTTACAGGTAAGTAACTTGTCCCTTCTCTAGCATGGGGTCTTGCACAGATTCACATGCTCATGAATATGATTACATAGCATTACATTTACACAACCATGGGTAAGTGGCAATGCTCACAGAAGCAATACACTTACCTCTGGAATAGACCCACCTCAAATAAACAGGTTGCGTAGCACCACCTGGTTGACCCAGGACTCCTCCCTGGAATCCCTGTCGACACAGTAGAATTTTGTGAAGGTGTGAGTAGACTTCCATGCAGCAGCCCTGCAGATTTCGAGCAGGGGAAGACCAGAGAAAAACTCTGTCACTGCAATGGCTGTGGTGGAGTCAGCTCTCTGCTGCCCTGCAAGCAGTCTGTTGGTCAGATGATGGCAATGCATGATACAGCTGGAGAGCCACCTGGAGATAGAAGCCTTAGACAGGGCCTTCCCATGTCCCACAGGTACAAAATTAACAAATGCCGAGGGGCGTTCGCTGCCGCATTGAATCAAACCTATTTATTCCAAACGGATGCACTTGTGAACTTTACAGGCACTGCGAGCTGGGGAAACGCTCTTGCTGGTATTTGGGAGCCCGTTGCATCCTGGAGGAGGCGGGGCTTGGGGCTCGAACGTCACGATCACGTGACTTACAACTTGCTGAAAGCGACGAGACAGTCGCCCGAGGGGCGTTCGCTGCCGCATTGAATCAAACCTATTTATTCCAAACGGATGCACTTGTGAACTTTGCCAGCACTGCGAGCTGGGGAACGCTCTTGCTGGTATTTGAGAGCCCGTTGCTTCCTGGAGGAAGCGGGGCTTGGGGCTCAAACGTCACGATCACGTGACTTACAACTTGCTGAAAGCGACAAGACAGTCGCCCGTGGGGCGTTCGCTGCCGCATTGAATCAAACCTATTTATTCCAAACGGATGCACTTGTGAACTTTGCCAGCACTGCGAGCTGGGGAAACGCTCTTGCTGGTATTTGAGAGCCCATTGCTTCCTGGAGGAGGCGGGGTTTGGGGCTCGAACGTCACGATCACGTGACTTACAACTTGCTGAAAGCGACGAGACAGCCAACCTCGCGGCGTTAAGCCTGACAGGTGTTAAGGGCGCTGACTGTTTTGCGGCTGTTTGACGCGCTGTGGACGCAAGTATAAATGTTTAGTAAGCTACGGGTGGAAAAATTTGTATTTTGCTAGCATTCACCAGTTGTAAGCGACTCAGCTCACAAAGATATCGCCAAAATAACCACCTGGTGGGGGGGAGAGTCGGACTAAGGCCTGCTCCCTAAGCTGCCGGGCGTTCCCAAACCAGGTGGATTTGTGGAATTTGGAATTTGTACTCATATTTATTTTGAGAACATTGGCATATTCATTCAACTCAGTATGTTGTTATTGTAACAGAGGTTTTGTTGCATAATATGAGTTTCAAATTGCTCGCTCTCTTTAATATCTTTAAGTGTTGATTAATTTTAACACTATTGTGATATTGCCTGAGGCATTCTGCTTAATATTTTATATTGGTTTTAGCCCATTGAGACTATTTTCTTCTTTGCATCGTTATTTATAGTGAAAGATGTGTATTGTGAATATTACTCTAATTTTGGTACTGGAGCTTGATTATACAGATCAGTGATATTCCAACTGACCTACTGCTGCTACTATTATGGCTCCAATCCCACGCTCCCATAATCTTAGGTCCAAAAAAGGGAAACAAAGCACTCCTACAACTCCTATAACGGTAATACCCAAGAAGGCGGGGAAAAGAAAAAATAATAAGAAGGGAGAGAAGATAGAGCCTATCGGTGGAATTAAAGATGCACCTGACCAACCCAAAATACTTAGTTTTTTAACTATTAAAGAAAAGGTATTGGTACCTGATACTGAACAACCTCATTCACCCCCTACTAACAGTTCAATGATTGACAATAACTCCCTGCTGACATTAGTGCATAACCTTAGGCGTCAATCAATGGGAACAGATAATGACCCTAATATCTCTGCAGTTGAGGATACTGACATGAATAATATTATTGGATCTAATTTGTCTGACACCCCAGATTTAAATAAATTCATACAAGGAGAAGATGATTGTAATGAGGGTGAGGTCTCATGGAACCTTACAGAGAACTCACTTAATAACTCTTTTAATAGAGACATGAGCGGGGTTAATGCAAACTCCCTTGAGGTTGGGGAAAAATGTGATGCTCTCACTACTATGATGGATGTTTTATTGACCATCTGTACTAAGTTGCTTAAAGAACAAAGGTATATAAAAGAACATTGATAATACCAGATCCCTCGGGACTGGGATACAGGAATATTGGGGGGGTGGGGAAGTATCCAATGGAAATAAGTGATGATTTAGGAGATCTGAGCAAATTGGTCGTAGTGGCCGAAAATGAAAGCAAGAAAGAATATGCTCAGTTAAATCCACCCCCCCAGGAGCCGCCCAACCCTAGGGATAATATATCTGTAGAAATTACCCGAATGAGAGTATTGTTGAAGTAACAGTATCCCAAGGTTTGAAGAGACGAACTAAGCGAAAAAGGAAAAATAGAAAGCCCACTCGGAAAAGGATGGCGATGGCTAAGGTCATAACTACTAAGAAAATTAAGAAGAATACTATGGCTCTAGCAGCTACGGCTTCTTCAGATTCTGAATGTGTCGAAGTGGGGAATCACTTTGAAATTATTGAACATCAGCAGATACCGGACCCAGGGAAAAAAATGGAAACAAAAAAAGGGGGTCTACAGAACTGGTTAAAAAGTAACAAACAGGTGATGGAGGAATCAGGACCCAAGGATATGGTACCTATGGGAAATAATTTTAAATATGTTACAATACCTAGGAATAGTACTGCTTTGTCTCTTACTAAAACAGAGCAGGAAATTTATATTAGGGAGATGGAGGGTTTGGCCATGCATAGTAATAAATAAATTGGCATGGCTAATTTTGCTGGAATGAATGAAGAGCCTCAGCTCTCAGTGGGAAAAACCATAAAGATTATAGAAAAAGGCACTACAGATGAAAGCCCCTTTTTAAATCGGGCATGGTTATTGAATAAATTGATATCCATACCGCAGTTACAAAATATTAACACAGGGGACATGGAATCCATCACCCTACTGAAAATTGGAAGCTGGGAAAATTGGGTCATTGTCCGATTCAGATCCGCGGTGTTTGTTGATCTTATACGGGAGAATTCAAATGGAATATGGGGGAATGAATATGAAATTGTGATATGCAAATCTACCAAACATAAAAATCTTAGTGTAGTAAATAGGGGTTTGGAGGAGTTCCCCTCAACTAGCACTGAATACGGAAGTAACTCTAAGGAAATAACAATTTTTGAAGGAAATATCCCATGCCCTAACTGAGATAAGGGATGTATTAATGAATACACCCTTCTCTCTTGGAATTGTAGGGGTTTTAACTCTCTTTTACATGAGGATGGCATACAATTATTATTAAGAGAGTGACATCTTTGCCCTCCAAGAAACTTGCATCACTGGGAAAATCTTATTGGATGGATACAATATATGGCATAAAACTGCCAATAAAGGGGAGAAGGGTCGTCCCTATGGAGGGCTTTGTGATGGGATCAAAAATCACTTTAATTATAAACCATATGAAAAACATGGGAATCTTCGGAATGTCATGTGTGCATCTATAAATAGAGGAAGCTCCACAAGGAAATTTCTTCTTATAAATATCTAGTCTCAACCTGGTGGGGAAAATATCCAGGAGATTGGGGAGTATGCCAATTTGACTCTTGAAAGCTGGTCTTTGGAATCACCTGATTCTGATATTTGTATAGTGGGAGATTTTAATGCCCACTGTGATTTAGCTGTAAAGGATATGAATAGGAATAAAGAACTGTCGGAGGAAACAGCTATAACTGCATCAATAGAATCAAAGGATTGTATCGGGGTTGGGGGGAAAAACCAGCAAACCCTATTGGGCTGTCGATGGATGAATCTGATGACTGATTCGGGACTCATGTACTTGGAAACAAATATAGGTACAGGTGATGGGAATACTTGGTCTAATGGAAAGGCCTCTTATAGGTTAGACTACATGTTCGTAAATAAAAATCAAAGATATTCTAACATCTCGTTCGACCATGTAGATATCCTGTTGAGCGACCATATTCCTCTTAGGGGTAAATTTAACTATTACCCTGGAACCCAAAGATGGGGAGTGGATAAGGAGATGAACATACAATTCTCAGCAAGTGGAAATAGGATTATGTGGTATGATAAAAATCTAGCCTCTTTCAATGGTCTGTTTGATCGCTTAATTATTGATGGTCAAGACATTGCCTGCAATGGGCTTAATTCTATTACCAACTTGTTGGGTATAATACGACGTACAAACAGTAATGTCATTTTGAAAAATACAAAGGGGAAAAACTATTCACATAAGTTTGATCAAGCAATTTATGATAGGAAAAAAGAGATGATGCGTGACATCCGAAAACTTAAGCAGATGTGTGACTTAAATGACAAAGAGAGAAGTAAAAGAATTAGTAACATAAAGACGCACTATAAAAATTGGATAAAGGATTATAAATATAACACCAATAATGCAAATTGGAGATGCATATATAAGCTATGCAAAACCCATGACTCAAATAAATGTTGGTACCTTTATCGACAATTCCTTATGGATGAAGACAATAGGGAAAATAATGATGTTGGCCAGGAGGCTTGGAAACAACATATTACCGATCTCTTTTTCAAGACTAGTCACATATCTGATATTATTAATATAAATCCATGTGGTATGGCCAATTTCCCCTTTGATATTACTGACATTCTTAAAGTGATCTCAAAAATGAATTCCTCTTGTGCCCCGGGGCCGGATGGGCTGGCAAACATTGCTATAAAAAAAACCCCTAAGAAATGGGCAGGTATCTTTTTCCAACTATTCACGAGTATATGGGAAACAGGTACTATACCAGAAAGTTGCAACAAAGCTATTGTTGTCCCTATTTTTAAAAAAGGGGACAGAAAATTGCCAGATAATTACAGACTTCTGGCAATGGCGGATAGTAGTTGTAAGATCTTTTGTTCCTTGCTAGTGGATAGTTTGAAAAAATGGATAGAGGAGAATAGTCTTCTCTCTATTCAACAAACGGGCTTCCGAAAGGGATATAGTACCCTGTATAATTTGACTATGCTGAATTACATCATAGCTAGCTCTAAGGATAAGGGGGAAAAATGATATGTATGCTTTATAGACTATTCTAAAGCCTTTGACTGTGTCAATAGGGGACTTTTGTGGGAGAAATTGAGAGGGAAAAAGATTTGCCCAAAAATTCTCCATTTTTTACAGGAAATGTATAGGGAAACCACAGTGACCGTCTGCTTGGGTAAAGGAAGGATGTTGTCATCTGAGATTAGAACTAATACTGGACTCAAGCAGGGCTGTGTCACTTCTCTTATATTGTATAATCTATATGTATTAGACATGTGGGAGAGTTTTAAGAGCTTAAACAATTTTCCACCTATCGTGGCTGGGAAACCAATATGCGGACTCATGTACGCAGATGATACTATCCTTAAGGATAAAACGCTGATAGGATTGCAAAGAATGTTGAATGGTTTGTCTGTGTATTCGGAGACAAATAACCTCAATATTAATATAAATAAAACTAAAATTATGGCATTTGGAGTTACTAAACAAGAAAAGAAAAATCTTAACTCGAGATGGCATATTAAAAATATTAAATTGGAGGTTGTTGATGCCTATCCCTATCTGGGGATGCCCATTTTGAGTAAACCATGTATTAATTTCTTTCAAGAGGTTGTCACTCTGAAAACTTTAAAGAAATGGAACGTGATAAGGAAATACATGGTTAGTAAGGGTGGCCACTCCATTGAAGGCTTTCTAGAAATATATAAGAGTTTTATTATCCCTGGAATTATGTATGCTATAGAAACTGTGGAAAGCAACTATCTGAGTAAATTAGACCAACTCGAAGGGAAGCTTTGGAGGCCAGTTCTTGGGTTACCTAAAGCTGTGCCTTTACAAGCAATAAGATGCGAGTTGGGGACCACTTCCCTTTCCACGCTGTGGAAAATAGGATGTTGTAAACTTTATTTTAAAATAATATTGGGGGAAGAGGGGAATGAAAACCTTCTTGGTCTCATAGGGAAAAATAAGAGTGAAGGCAGGTATCAGAACTCTTAGATGGTTAGTTTGCAACAAACAGTACTACCCTTCCTTGAAAGGGGAAGGATAATATTGTACGCATCCTTAAAAGCCTCAAAGAAAAAGCATGTATTTGGGATTTGAGTGAAAATCAGTCTTATCTACATAATATTCCTCGATATGGAGTATATGCTCTTCAAGGTCTTAAACCAGCTACTCCTAAACAGTATTTGTTAAATACAGGAAATAGGACCCTGAGGAGATTTATTTTATAGTTACGAATGAATACTCTATCCTGTAATGAAATAATCGGGGCTTGGACTAATATACCCTGTGCTGAAAGTTTGTGTAGACACTGTAAATTAGAGGTTGAGACAGCAAGACACCTTTTAACTATGTGCACCAAACTAAAGGAATGGTACTCTAAAGGGTACTCAAATTTCGTTGGGGATCTTCAAAGGATTGAATCTAATCAATTCTGGTCAGCTATTTTTGATGGAGAAATTAAGGTTTTTATGGGGGCAGCTTTTTATATTTGGAAGCGAGCAATTTGTCTCTTTTAAAAATAATGTATTATCTCTGTTCTTTATATATGAATAATATGAAATCAATGTATGTGTTTTCTTTTGTTATTGATGTAATTGTTATTTGATAGTGTATAAGGTTTTAATTAACCAATACGCACTTTAAACTCAATAAAAAAAAAAAATTAACAAAAAGCTGTGACGTCTTTCAAAAGTCCTTTGTCCTTGCATGATACGCACAATGTCCAGCGAATGCAATGCCCTTTTAGCGGGCAAAAAAGGATTCACGAAGAAAACTGGTAGGGCCAAATGCTTGTTGAGAAGAGTCTGACGGAACCTTTGGCATGAAGGAAGGATGAGTTCATAGAACCACTTTAGTGGTGTACAAATATGGAGGCCTACAGGAGAGGTCCTGTAGCTCCCCAACCCTCCTGGATGAGATGATTGCCACCAACAACAAAGCAGAAACTTCAAAGGGCCACGATGCATTGGTTCAAACGGAGGCCACATCAGTTTAGATAGTACAAGGTTGAGTTCCCATGCCGGGGCAGAAGCTTTTAATGGAAGGTTCTGAAGAGACCCTTGAGGAACTCCTTAGTGAGCCTGTGCAACCACAGGGAAAGTTTACCTGGAGCCTGTGTGCAGCGGGATATGGCGGCCAGGTGGACCTTGATAGATGCATGGGCAAGGCCAGCCTTGGCCAGACAGAGTAGTACGGGAGGAGCTGCGGGGCAGTCACACGCAGCAGCGAATTCCTCTGGGGCCGGCAACACACTGTAAAGCGCTTCCACTTGTGCCTGTAGCAAGTTAGCGTAGAGGAAGCCCTGCTTTTGGCCAGGATCTTCTTGCATTCCTCTGGCAGCGAATAGTGTCCAGATTCTAAGACTGCAGGAGCCAGGCTGTGAGGCAAATCGATGCCAGGTCATGGTACAGGGTTGAACCTCCTTCCCTGGAGAGGAGGTCGGGAAGTGGAGGCAGTTTGATGGCTGGAACCACTGATAGATGTAGAAGGTCTGAGTGCCAGATCTGCTTTGGCCACACCGGATCAATGAGTATCATCCTACAGTGGCATTGTCTGAGTGTGTTGATCACACAGAATAACAGCGGAATTGGAGGGAAAGCGTACAGGAAGCGACCCTCCCATGGGAACGAGAAGGCATCCCCCATGCTGCGGATAGCTGCTGGCAAACATCTGACACTTGAGTTGGCAACTTTCACAAAGAGGTTGTTCTGAGGCAGACCCCACTCGCCTAAGATGTACAACACTTGTTTGCTCAAGCTGCCATTCATGGCAGGACTGCAGCTCCCTGCTTAGAGTCTGTGATGGTGTTCTTGATGCCTTCCAGGTGAAAGGGGACGAGGAACATGCATTTAAGAATGGCCCAGCACCATAGAGACTGTGCTTACAGAGAGAGCACCGGGGAGCATGTCACCCCTGTTTCCTGATGTAAAACATGGTGGTGGTGTTGTCTGTGAAGATCTGCACCACCTTTCCCTAGAGCTGAGGCCGGAAGAACTCGAGGGCCCGGAAGACCGCCCACAGTTCCAGGACATTTATCTGCAACTCCTTATCTTCCAGGAGCTAGAGGCCTCTGGCATGAGAATGTCCTGTGTGGGCTCCCCAACCCTTCAGAGAGGTGTCGGCCATGACTGTAACTTGGTACGGAGGGATCTGAAAGGGAGCTCCCTGAGAGAGGTGTGGACGAACTGACCACCATTGCAGGGCTTGAGGGAATGCCCTATTGAGGGCTATCTTGTCTGTCCATGTGCCAGTGACTTGCTGCCACTTGGCATACCAGTTCTTGAAGGGGACTCATTTGAAGCAAAAGGGGACCAGATGGATGCAGGAAGACATCATCCCCAGCAGGGACTTGATGGACTGGACTGTTGCCACGGATGCTGCTGATAGTCGCTGGACCTTCCCCAGGATGGCATTCACCCTCTCTTCTGAGGAAGTTGCCAGACACGAGACTGTGTTGAGTCGGGCACCCAGGAACAGTGTGTTCTGAGATGGCTCTATGCAGGACTTCGGATAGTTGATCGAGAAGTCAGAAGTTGGATGGTCTCCGTTGGGTTGCCAGTGCATGGGAGCAGGACCGGATGAGCCAGTTGTCCGGGTAAGGCTAGATGTGGATTCCCCTTCAGTGCAGATGAGCTGCCTCCGGTGCCAAGCATTTGGTAAATACCCTTGAAGTCGATTTCAGTCCGAAGGGAAGGGCCTTGAACTGGTAATGTTGCCCCTGGACGACAAAACACAGGAACATCCAGTGTTTGCGATGAATAGGAATGTGGAAGTACGCATCCTGCAAGTCAAGAGTTGCTGAAAATCCCCTTCCTCCAGATGGTCGAGCATGTGCTGCAACGTGGCCATCCTGCACTTTTAGGATTTGAGGAACTTGCTGAGGCGTCGCAAGTTTAGGATTGGTCGCCACCCTCCTGACTTCTTCCTTACCAGAATGGATCTGGAGTGCATTCCAGAGCCCTGGAGATGCTGAGGGACTGGTTCTCTTGCTCCTTCGCGTAGCATGGCTTGAACATCCTGTAGCAGCTGCGACCTGGGCAGCTCTTGACGCGTGACAGGAGGAATGCGGGGGCACTCGTCATAAAATTCATAAGCGTGCCCCTGCTGATGAATGTCCAGCACCCACTTGCCTGTGGAGATCTTTCGCCACTGACCGACAAAGTTTGATAGTCGGCCTCCCACTGGGGTGCAGAAGTGTGGTTGCGGGTCTTTGGCCAGTTCAGGCCTGCTTCGGGGCCTGCATCCTGGATGGGGGGGAGACAACAACTTTGGGTTCCATTGCCGTAGGCCTAGGAGAATCCCCCATAAGCCTCCTAGGTGGTGGAGCGAGAGGGCTGATGATAGGGGGTGGTGTAACCATTGGAAGATCTGGAGACTCTCCCCTTTGGGGATAAAAAGGACTACATCCTCTCCGGTTATAGGTTTGAATCAAAAGGTTCGGAATACAATAGGTTAGAATCAAAAGGACCGAAAACAAAAGGTTCGAAATTTTTATTTTATTTTTTAAAACATTTTTTTTTCTTTTTTTGGGGGGGTCCCCTCCAACCCCCGTTTTTGTGGTAAAAACCACTTTTTTTACCTATACGGAAACCCAAAAAAAATATATAATTAAAAAAAAAATGTGAACCTTTTGTTTTCGATCCTATTGACTCTCACCTTTTGCATTCAAACCTTTTGTATTTGATCCTTTAACTGGACACCCTCCTCTCCTGCAGGGTCCCCAGAGAGCATGCTGTCTCTGTTTTGATGACCCGGAGAGTGTTGACGCTTTTCCAATCAGGTTGTCCCCATCGAACGGCATGTGAATTTGGGGGTTTTCAGCCACCCTTGTTGTCGGAGAGCCACACCATTCCCCACGTGGTGGAAGCCAGAGTCTGCTTTGTCGAGAGTGACAGTGATGGCGTGGTCAGAAGCTACTTCCCCCTTCCTGGAACAGGGTCAAGGCCTCAGCATTCTTGTCATCAGAGAGGAAGTCAAGGATGAGACCCCAGCTTGTAACAAAGCTCCCTGTCGTACATTGCCAGTATGGCTAGGGCGTTGGCAGCCTTGATGGTGGAAGCTGCTGTGGTGATCATGTACTTTATTCAGTATCAAGCTTCTTGCCGTCCTGGTCCGGAGGCACAATTAAGAGGGTTTGTAGGACCTCCTTCTGGCGGCGGCCAATACCATTGAGTCCGGTGAAGGCTGAGACCTGAGGCACTTAGGGGCTGAGTCTGGAACCCGGTACTACTTCTCCAACCGGTCACGCTTAGCAGGTGTGGTATTAGGAAGCTTCATGACTGCCAAGCTATCCTCCCATATGTCATCCAGCAAAGGGACTGATAACAATGGTCTTCTTGGAGTATTCCCACTGTCCAAAAAGGAAACCCTCCTGCTTCTCTTCTGGAACCAAGTTAAAGTGTTTGACAGCTTTCAAAATGGAGTGGAAAGAGATACATTTATCTGGGGACATAGTCCCTGGCAGGCTCATCGACATCCGGAGGTTCCCCGTCCGCGGGAACATAGTCGTCAAACTCATTTGTATGAGTGCCAGTGGTGTCTGTGTCCATTTGAACTGGCTCCTCCACAACAGTAGGCTGAGACCCTGGCACAGGCTGCGGGGTAACAGGGGCCTTACGGAGGCATTATCAGCTGATGCTGAGGAGGGCTTGGAGGACTCAGAGCCAGGGCAGGAGCAGTGGGCAGTTGCTGCTGAATCCACCACCAGAGTATGCAGGGTGGTTAAGATGTCTAAGGACATGTCTCTTGGCCCAGGAGCAGGTGCAGCCAGTACAGCAGGAGCAGGAACTGGGCCTGGGCCCCTTGGAGGGTGAAACTGCTGGGAAGGCCCATGGTTCAGTATACCCCTAAGGCATAGGTGTTGAGACGGATTTATGAACTCTGACCTGGTGGGCAGAGGTTCAGAAGGCCAGCCTAGTTTCTTGGATCAGAACCTTCTGGACAAGCCAGACAAATCAAGGTAGCATTGGCGGCAGTCAAGACTAGATCTCAGGAGGGGTGAGGGTGACTGAAAGACCTCAATGAGCACACAGAGTAAAGGACACTTACAGATCACTCCCAGTCAGGTGTGTGTGTGTATGTATATATATATATATATATATATATATATATATATATATATATAAAAATAAAAATACATTTATTCAAGGCCTTTGAGTTTCAACACAATAGTTATTAACAGGAACACTTTTAAACCAACACAATCCTACTAAATTACATTTGTATTTGTATTTATTGTATTTGTATCGCGCGCCAGGCCCAGGGGCATCCGGGCGCAGAATTTAGTAGGCTTGTTTACATAAATTTCACAGCAAATACATAGCAATATACATCAATATACATCATATACAAAAACAGGCATATTTACATGTATTCCACACGATATACAAAATAAGAATAGAGGGTAACAGGATAGTACATAAGTGAACGCAATGGGAGGTTATCGTAAAAACACAGTTAGGCTAGGCAAAAATTAGAAGAGGCAGATAACTCAGTTGATTGCAGCAGGCGGAGGCTTCCTCAGATTTGAGCGAAGAGCCAAGATTTGGTTTTCAATTTAAAATAATTGAAGGAAGGCTCAGTCCTGATATTGGATGGAAGGGTATTCCATAGCTTAGTGGCCAGAACAGGGAAGCTAACGCCCCCAGCTTTATGGAGTTTGAAACTTGGCAAGGATAGGCAATGAATCTGGGCAGCTCTTTGGGGACGAGAGGAAGTATGCAGGGAGAGGCGGTTAGAAAGGTACAGGGGGGGCTTGTTTGACAAGCATTTGTGGGTGAGGGCAAGAATTTTCAGTGCAATTCTTTGTTTGACAGGGAGCCAGTGCAGGTTGGCCCTTGTATCAGATAAGTGTTGGATTCCTGGAATATTTAACGCCGCTCTGATGGCGTTGTTCTGGGTAATTTGCAGTTTGTTAAGGGTGGACTGGCTGGACCCCATGTAGAGGGCACTGCTGTAGTCAATCTTAGACATGATAAGCGTTCTAGCTAGATGTTGGGGTGGTCAGAAAAGGTCTGCAGGCCGCAATGAGCTTGCAGGTATATGCAGATGCTGATCTGACAGTATTAGTTTGCCTTGTCAGGGACAAGGTGGAGTCAAGATAGATGCCCAATATTTTAGTATCCTTGGACACTTTAATGGCATTGCCATCAATGGTGAAGGACTGATACAAGTGATCTAATTTGTTAAGCCGTTGAGAGGAGCCCAAGATGAGGAGCTCCGTTTTATCATCATTGAGACAAAGTTCGTGTTGGGCCATCCAAGCTTGGATTACCAAGTATACTTCATTCAGTGCCTTTGTATCAGCAATGTGATCACCAGTAATGGGGATGAGTATCTGGGTGTCATCAGCATAATTAGTGTAAGAGACACCCAGATAATCAAGAACACCAAAGAGTGGTTTGGTGAACACATTGTAGAGTGTAGGTGACACACACGAGCCTTGTGGGATCCCACAGTGGCTAGGGGCTGGGTCAGCGGCCGCAGAGGGGGAGAAAACACTCATAAGTCTGTTGCAGAGAAAGGAGCTGATCCATGCAGGAGCTGAGTCAGAAAAGTAGGCAGCAGAGCGGAGGTGCTGACACAGGATTTTGTGGTTGACCAGATCGAAGGCCGCAGACAGGTCTAGGAGTAATAGCAGGGCTAGTTTCCCCATTATCCTAAAAGACTTTGATTTGAGTTTTCAAATCTATCAGGGCTGTTTCCGTCCCGTGCCTAGGACGGAAGCCAGATTGTCTTAGTCCAAGGAGGTTATTGAGTTCCAAGTAGTCTTGAATCTGCAGGTAGGCCGCACGATCAAGAATTTTGAGCATGAACGGGACAGTTGTAATAGGCCTGTAATTGGTTGGTATGCTCGGGTTTAAGGAAGGTTTTATAGCAGTGGGATCACCCAGGCATCCTTCAGATTGTCAGGAACAATACCAGTTTTAAAGGAAGAGTTAATAAATGCCGTTATGAAGGGGGCAAGGTCATGAGCCGACTCTTTGATGATGGAGGCAGGGCAGGAATCGCCTTGGCAGTTTGACGGTTTAATTCTATTGATATGACTTCCACTTCAGCAATGGTAAGTGGGGAGAAGGTAAATGGTTTGATATTGGGTGGTACCACGGGAGGAGTCGTGATAGGAGTGGGCTGACGATTATCCTGCTTCAATCCATTTTGTTTATCTTTAATTTTAGATTGGAGGGAAGCGATTTTATTCAGTAGAGCTGTCTGGATATTAGCACACCAATTGCTATCTTTAATGCACGTGTCAGGAGGTGTGGCAGGAGATTCCAGTTCCTTTAAGATCTTGAATAGTTCTCTGGTATTTGAGTCTGCTTGCATGATGCGATTATTAAATGACTCTTTTTTGGCATGGTAGATGGCTTCTTTGTAGTTAAGGGTGGCTATGATAAGGCCATCCTTGTGGGCATCTGACTGATGGCTTCTCCAGCGGTTTTCTGCACAACGTTTAGTTTTGCGGAGCACTCTTAGCTGCGGTGTAAACCAGGAGTTAAGGTGCACGAGCTGTTTAGGCTTTCTCAGGTTAATAGGGGCAATAGAGCTTAAAGCGGATAGCATTGCTTGGTTATAAGTATTAGCAAGGATTGTAGTATCAGAGCAGGAGTATGTAACCTTGTTGAGGGAGGGGAATAAGAGAGGGAGCAGCTTCTCTCTAGTAATGTATTTTTTGTTTCTAGTAGGGATGGCAGGTGCCAATGTGGTGAAGGGCGAGTGGCTGATTCAATTGTGAAAGTGATGATATGGTGGTCAGACCATAGGCAAGGTCAGTTAGATATTACATTAATGTTGCAGTTAGTAACGGCTAGCCAATCAAGTGTCCTGCCATTGAAGTGCGTGGGTTCTAGGATGTGCTGATTGAATCCGAGGTCGGTTAGGGTATTAGCAAGGTCAATGGCGGTAGGGTCATTGGGGTCACGGAATCCCAAATTGAGGTCTCTTAGGAGAATGATTTGCGAGTTGGTTTTTGATTTGTCAAGTAATAATGTAGAGATGTCATCCGCAAAGGAGGAGGCTGGACCGGGTGGTCTGTAGATGAGGTGTAAGGTGGCAGTTTGGTTGGGCGTTAGAGGTAGTTTGACTGAGATTAGCTCAGCAGACTCCATATATATAAGACCATATATACAAGACCAACGGGCCTAAAGGGTTAATGCACGAAATGGGTCCACAACCTAGTAAAGAGAAGGAAGCAGGTAGTGCAAATAGTCTTTAGGCAATTATGCCACAAACACAACCCTAACTGAAAGGCAGTCCAGTCCCTATGATGAGAGGAGCCTAGAGCTCAAATGTACTTGTAATGCTGGCGCACGCGAGAGGGCAGATGGGCGAAACAGGGTCTTTTGTAGGGGCTGTAGCAGCTCGGCAAGGTGGGTGAGGTGATGCAGAACAGGTTCCCACTATTCGTGGAGGGTCTCCCCATGAGGACAGAGCAGGTTCCAAGAGTTGGGAATAGTTTGTGCTAGCAATGGAAAGCACAGGGGCCGTCAGGGGCCACTCATGCGTAAAAATGGATGGATGCTCTAAGGGCCACCGGTAAGGGTTGCAATTATTTGCTGACCCCCGGTGCACTCCGGACCAAACGTCAGCAGTCGAGTCCACTTCGGTTGCAGGTTCCAATGCAGCAATCACGCGGCTCTGCGGCTTCCAGCGACAAAGTTACAGCGTTGATTCCCTAACGGGACAGTGGCTTTGACTAATGCCTATTTGACTGAGCCCGCCTGGTTTTGCTAATCGTATTACTTTGTTTGACAGCACTTGCCGAACTTGATTAAACCTGCTTGATGTTTTATGTGCGTCTGTTTCTGTTTTAGTTCTTCTATGCCCATGGGCTTCTCGTTCAGCGATACAGAAATAAATAAAATAAATAAATCGTGAAGATTCTCATAGTGACCGTTCTAGGGCCCAATTCAAGAGGCTGTAATTGCTAATGCGATTCAGGATTTTATTTCAACTAAAGCTCCTGGACCTGGCGGAATAGTAGTTGAGCTTCACAAAGAAATCTTGTATCACCTTCATCTTAAAACTGAACATCTAGAGCAGGTGGCTACTAACCTGGAGGGGAAGCTCCCACAATCCATGAAAAAGGCTCTGATAATGGTATTCCGGAAACAGTGTAAGCTTAAAATGAAATGTCAATCATACAGACCTCTTTCCCTTCTTAATATTAATATTCTGAATATCAATAATAAAATACTAGCTAAAGTTCTGGCTAATCGTTTATTCCCTCTACTGGCAGAGAGTTTTTGGCTGGATTAATCTGTTTTATATCCGGAAGATCAACATAGACAAATCTTCATCCCCTCTTTGACGTCTTTGCCCTCTTCAATCCACCAATCCTAATGGTCACTATGTTGTTAGATGCTGAATTAGCATTTGACTCTGTTCAATTATCTTTTTTGTTTACTTTATTGAAAAAGATGGGGTTGGCAAGGGATTTTTTTGTCTTAGTGCAATTCCTATACAGAGATCTGGGTGTTGACAAATGGCGTAGGTTACTCCCTGTTTTGTTTGACCCCTGGCACTAAATAGGGCTAGCCCTGTCCATTCTGAACTTGGCACTGTTTAGAAAACCCTTAGCTTGCATAGTTCATGAAACACACTTTGATAAAGATCTTCACTTTTCTGATTGGTATTGACTTCTTTGACAAATTGCAGGTATTCTTCCCTTCTCCCCAAAGGGAAGACTCCCCCTGTGTGGCTAGGGAGGTGAGCTCTCTGCAATGTTAAAGTCAGTCAGGCATTCAAACTCACAGCAATAATGAGACGTGGAAACAATGAGACGCAGAACCGAAAGATATGGCTGTTAACTTTTTACTAATGAAGCGCGAACTTGCGCTCGGGCGGAAACTCCACCCACATCAAATACGTGGGCTGCAGCCCACCAACAAAACAACGGCAAGGATATGATATGGCATTTATAACACGCTTATACACAAGTGTTTCAAGGCGTGACGAGGCAAGGGAGGGGAAATAGAGGGAAGACAGACCCAACAATCCTACTAGGCCAGTTGACATTGAGATCGCGCAAGTGCAGGGGAGGGGGCAAGAGGAAAAGTGCAGGGGAAAGGGGAGGGGGCAATGCAATACATAAGATAACAGTAAAATAAATAAAGACAAATAAAAGTGCAGACAGCTGGTGGCAAGTGCAAGGGTAAGTGCAGAGACACTACTCCTTTACAAATGATAATAGAAATAGGATATTACATCTCCCCCGTGCTTAACACAAAACCTGGGGAGTTGATTAGTTCTTCTATCCACCGTGAGGGTTTACGCACCACTCTTCGCAAAGGGCTGCGTACAGGTGGAATGTCGTTTGTAGTTTAGTCACTGGCGCTGTCATCAGCGTCCCTGTCCTCTTCTCTGTATTCAGAGTCCAAATCAGAGGAGTCCACTTCCCTTGTGGGGTCACTGCTTTCCTGGCCTATATCACCTTCAAAAGTTCGAAAGAATAATGCGTTCCGTGTGATGGTGCCCTTTGGACTGGCTGCATGTGTGTCAGAGTCATTGGTTCAGGTTTAAATGCAGGGACAACTTTGGCATTTTGGGTCTCTCTTACCAGCACTTGGTGTCCTATCTGGATATGACTGCGTTTTGCTTTCCTCCTTAGATCGGCATATTCCTTCATCTTTGTTTTGCTCTCCTTGTCCTTTGTTCTTGCAGTATCAACATAAATGGTGGAAAGATAGGCACTAGGATTGTGTGGTAGTGTGGTTCTTACTACTCATCCAAACATTAGTTCTGAGGGACACGCCCCAGTCGAGCTGTGTGGGGTATTTCTGCAGTCCCTTAGCAAAGTGCATATTGCCTGCATGAATGATCCATTAGTAATTGAGCAGACTTCGAGCGCGCGTTTCAGGTTTACCATAAATCTCTCCACCATTCCATTGGCTTTTGGCCACAACAGCGTAATCTTGAAATGTTGAAAGCCAAGATGTTCCGCGAACATGACGAAATCATGGCCGCTGAATGGTGGACCACTGTCTGATTTTACGATGGACGGAATCCCAGAGTCTGCAAAAGTCTTATCTAAAGCCGGTATTACTGCTTGGGCGCTAGTGGAGTGAATGAAGTGCACCTACGGGAATGTAGACATTTTGTCGATAATCACCAGCACGTACTTGCCATTGGCAAGCGGGCCGAACATGTCAATGGCAACTTCATCCTATACCTGCAACGGCATCGATTACATCTTGAGGGGCTCCGGAAAGGTGCGTGGGGAAACTGCCTTACACGCAATGCACTTGCCTAGTAGCTGTTCTACTTTTTCATCCATCTGGGGAAACCACACTTTGGTTCTGAGCTGTCGTTTCGTCGAGACAATTCCCCTATGTCCCGAGTGTGATAGTGTGAGCACCTGGTCCTGCAGGCATGCAGGGATGATAATCCTGTTTTCTTTCAGCAAGAGCCCTTCTGGAGACATGGACAATGTGTGTCTAATGAGTTTGAAGATGTGGAAGTGTCTCTCATCAGTTGAAGATAGATGTTGTCCATGTTCGGTTTTGACGTGCTACTGACTTGACGACAGACATTCCTGTATTTTTTGGAGTAGGTAGTCCTTCTTCAGGGCTTCTGCCAGTTGAACACTTGTGATGGATTTGGGGAGTGCATTGATTATTAGATAGTGTATGTATTTGTTCGCTTTGATGGACTGGCGTTCATTGTGAGCTGCAAGCGGGTACCTGGACAAGAAGTCTGCCTGGTTGTTGTCCTTCCCCAGGTGAGAAAGAGTATTCTTGCCGCACGAGTCCCCACCTTGCAATGCGTGGTGGCATCTTGGCTGTAGGTTTGCCATATACTGTGGTGAGGGCCTGGTGGTCAGTGATGATAGTGAATGGTCGTCCATACAGGAACAGATGGTTGTGTTCACACGCCCACACAACTGCTACGTTTTCCTTCTCCGGTTGCGAGTACGTGAATTCGGTTGCTGACAGGCTGCGGGTTGCATATGCTACTATGCGCCTCTGGGAGTCAGGCGACACTCCTGGTTTCGATTGAGCTAGAATCGCCCCTAACCCGACAGAGCTAGCATCAACAGTCAACTCTGTGTTGAGATCCGGGTCATAGTTAGCAATAGCGATGCGTTTCATGATCTCCTGGAAGGCTTCCTCGCATTCGTTGGACCAGTAGAATTCTTGATTTTTTTCCCGTGAGCAATCGGAGGGGCATGCTTACTGATGCAAAGTCTTGAATGTATTGCGTACAGTAACTTTCCATTGCCAGGAATGATTATACCGCGGACACGGAGGTGGGTGTGGGAGCCTCCACTAATGCTTGCACCTTTTCTGGGTCCGGTTGTAGGCCGTTACTCAAAAATATGTATCCGAAAGATTTTAGACTTGACTTGCTGAGCTCACACTTGTCGAGGTTGAGCGTGAGGGCCATGCACACTCTCCTTAGTGTTTCATCATGTACTTCTTGTGTGGTGCCAAAAATTTAAATGTCATTGCTGTAATTCAAGCAATTTTGGATATGCTTGATGACTTGATGAATTTCATTTTGGAATATTTCGGCCGCTGATGATACTCCAAAGCTAAGCCTTTTGTACCTGAAAAGCCCCAGGTGCGTAGAGAAAGTAGTAATGTATCTAGAGGACGGATGCAGTTTGACCTGGTGATAGCCCTTATTTAAATCCAATTTCGAAAATACTTTTGCCCCATGTAGTAGATACATCGTGTCCGTCATCCTGGGCGCAAGGTGACGTTCCCTTTCTATTGCTACATCGGGAGCCTTCATGTCCACGCAGATGGGGGACACCTAAGGTGTGGGTCCTGACGCGGGTTCAATTATGTCTTGTTTTAACAGGGACTGTATTTCGTCTTCTACATGTCTGTGGATGTGAGTTTCCCCAGACCTTTAAACAGCATTGGGAACATTTCCTGTATCATTTCTTTTGGGCTAGTAGTGTATGCAGACATGGTCTGGTACATTATGTGTATGAGACCCATCTGAATAGCTGAACGGAAGCTAAGTATGCTTCCCCCCGGGTACCTATCCTTTTATGACGTATTTTTTAGCTTTCAGGCTTTTGTCCTTGTATCGACATGTGGCCGTGAACATGCCTTGGCAGTTGAGGGGTTTGTTTGAGCCATATTGGTAGATTTGGGTGACTGCTTTGATTTAATTATTTCTTTCTGGCCAGAGACTTGTATGTGTCCTTGTTGATCACGTTTACCGTGGCCCCAGTGTCAATTAAAAATTCACGGCTCTGTCTGTTTATCTGTATCAATAATGTCAGGCTGTATTCTATAGCAATGCTGTTCCCAATAGCATGGATGTATCCTCTCTTGTGGTCTCTGCTGAATGAGAAAGAGTGCGAGTCAAGTCGACGTCGTGGGGGTTCTTCCAAGTATCTAATCTTCTGTCACAGGGGCTGTCTTTGTGAGTCTTGCCTGCTCCTGTAGCGACTAGAGTGATCTCTTTTCTCTTCATGCCATCTGTCCCTGTGTGATGACTCTCGTAAATCACTGTGGGAGCTGCGCCTAATAGTGGTGGGAGATCGCCGCGTGTTGGGTCGCAGGCTTTCCCGCTTTGAGCGACGGCCGTCTTGTCTCCTGGAATCTCTGCTGATTTCCACTGGTTGAAAGAATGTAATGTTCTTGCAGGCGGATTGGTGGTGGTTCTCCCCGCTGCATTTGTTAAAATGATGGCCTATAGCCGGACATGGACCGACGTGTGGGAACTTGTATCCGCATCTGTAGCACTTTATCTGCTCTGCAGTGTCTCCTGACGTGCGAATGGGGCACACTGTTGTTGATTATGCAGATTGTGTTATCTTTATGTTGCTGAGTGACTCTGTTTGCAAGGATAGTGCAGAATCTGCTCTCGCTAGCTGTAAAATTTCATCCAGCGTTCTGCTTTTCTGGAGCAATTTCTTTCGGAACTCAGGAGACTCATAACCTGCTATTGCCTGTGACTTGAGTGCTTCTTCCGCCGAGTATCGGTCAAAATCACAGTATTTTGCTTGTTTTCTCAATCTCATCACAAAATTGTCCATGTTTTCAGCCTTTCTCTTGGGTGGTAGTATGGAAAATATGTCTCTCATAAGCTACGTTTCTCATTGGTGCAAAATAATTGTTCAGGGAGTCAATTACGCCTTGAAATGTATCCGTGTTATTTTCTGGCATCTGAAATACAACGTCTCTTACCACGGTCCGATAGCACAGCGAGTAGAGTGCTCGCTTTGACATCTGTGCAGAGCCTGCTGACGCAGGTTCGAATCCCGCCAGGGCCAAACTCAGCCTTTCATCCTTCCGAGGTCAATATATGAGCACCACACATCGTGGGTAATAATAAGCAGCGCTCAGATACCACAGGTTTTGTAGCGCTATATACATTTTTTTATTATTATTTTTTTTATTTGTGTTTATCAAGTTTGCTTGATTTAACAAAAAGTTTATTTCTTTCTGTATTTAATCTGTTCTACGTTCTCCTTTGTCTTTTTCTTTTTTTCGCAGTTGTAAATTGCGTGTTATTCTGATTTGTTGGTGCTGTCCAAGTTCGCCTTGCTGCATTGAAATAAAGCGGCTTGTAAGATCTTTACTGTGGCAATTGACCAAGATGTTTTTTGGCCGCTCATTAGTCGTTGCCACCATACTTCTTCTTCGCTTGCGATGTAGATTAAATTATTATTAAATGCATTAGAATTCCCCTTAGACAGCATTCTTCTCGGACTCCTGTCACATCTTTATATATCTGCAGTTCTTTGAGCCACCTGGCCCATCTGGGCGCCAAACTACTGGTGTCCAAAATGTCGAAATGTTGCATGGCATGCAGTTGTAATAAGTCGGTGCCACCCTCTTGTCTGGACGTGGGGTTGCGGGGAGTGGAGCTGGATTGGGGGCTTTGCAAGCTGCTGTCTGTCTCATTACCTGACATGGTGGCAGGGGCCTCCTCTGGGGCACAGGTCTTTCAAATTCTCACCCTGGTAGCCTGTAGTACGTTGACTTTGATGCTGACTGCTGCCGTAAACTGGATGGCCTCAGAGAGACAAAAGGGCGTACCCGACACGTGTTGTGCTGGGCTCGGTGCTTGCAGCCGGATGAGGGATAGAATGTCAGCATGCGGTCTTGCTACTTTAAGAGGTTTTGTCCTTAGAAGGCTGAACGTTTAAAATATGTTGTGGTGTGTTGATCAGCAGAGATTTCCTTTGTGATGGTGCTTGTGAGCACGTACAAAAGATGAGGTCTGCTTGCTATGGCAGGAGTCTTATGCGACGTGTGTAACTTTTCACTGTCCATTCGAAATTAAACGTTCCTCCGTAGCAGTGCACAGATCATTTTCACTTGCAGCGCTCTCACTCTCTGGCGTGTGTAAAGCACTGGGACACATGTCCTCCTGGACTGTGGGCCAGACCGGGGCTTGAGGGCGTAAGTCACCTTGCGGCTTTTCTGAGTGGTCGAAATCTTCACTGCTGGAACGTTCACTGGCACGGCAGATTCGAAATTATCCTCGTCGCCATTGTTAAAGTCAGTCAGACATTCGAACTCACAGCAGTAATGAGACGTGGAAACAATTAGACACAGAGCCAAAATATATGGCTGTTCACTTTTTTGCTAATGAAGTGCAAAGTGGCGGAAACTCCACCCACATCAAACACGTGGGCTGCAACCCACCAACATAACAACAGA
The DNA here is from genome assembly GCF_040938575.1 of Ambystoma mexicanum. NCBI lineage: Eukaryota > Metazoa > Chordata > Amphibia > Caudata > Ambystomatidae > Ambystoma > Ambystoma mexicanum. Next base: position 413,040,573 of record NC_090929.1, read on the forward strand.
AAGGAGACACAACTCCTTTCCAAATGATAATAGAAATAGGACATTACACGCAAGCCCCTCCCCAGTGGTCGAGGCAAATGGAACCTCACCGGGAGAGACTCTCCCTTTGGGCACAAGGATTCCTGTTTCTGTGAGGAACTCCCTGAACCACAGACTGTTGATAGAATAGAAAAAGCTAGCTCTAGCGCTAGAGAAATCTTCTCTATCCTAAGGGAGCTGGAAACCCTGGTCACTCCCAGGGAATCTTGCATCAAAAACAAATCTTGGTGTACAGACATCCAAAACGCCCTCTGCAATAAAATAACCTTACTCCAAAATAAAATTCATGTAAAAAAAACTACCCTACACAAGATTGTTTTAGAAACTCAAGAAGCCATACTGTAAGAATCCTCCTCCAAACAAACCAGACCCAGTCACCAATTTAAATTCAACTCTATCTCTACCGCTGAGGCTGAAAAGATCCTCTCTTCCCTCAAACCTTCTAAGTGCCTATGGGACACATGACCAGCACCTATCATCAAAGAAGCTGCAAAAACAATCAGGTTTCAGGCCAAGACATGGGACCGAGGTGGCCCTGATTGACCTGAAGAATCAATTAGGCGACCGGAAAGACAAAGCATCCATCCTTCTCCTGCTAGACTTATCCGCCGCGTTCAACCTTGTCGACCATGATGTCCTGTGTAATCACCTTAAAACAGCTGCCCATTTCTCTAAATAAGCCACCACCTGGATAAAATCATTCTTGGACAACAGATCCATGAGAGAATTCTCACCCTCATCCGCAGCGGACCCAGTACCTATTACATGTGGAGTTCCACAAGGCTCCTGCGTATCTCCGACCCTGTATAATATATTTACAAAGCCCCTATTCGACATACTTGACAATCTGGGTGTCTCGTATACCAATTATACTGACGACACCCAGATTGTCATCCCTATCCTAGGGGATTATGACAAAGACATAACCATGATCAACAAAATCTGCCTAATTATACAAACCTGGATGGCCACCCACAGCCTTTGCCTCAACAATGAAAAAACTGAGCTTCTAATCGTTGGGTCTCCTAATAGATTGACTAAACTCTCTACCCTATACAACTCCGTCCTCATTGATGAAATCAAGATTAAAGGATCCAAGGAGGTCAAGACCCTAGGCTTCTACCTAGACTTGGCTCTCAACCTCAATAAACAAATAAACGCCATTGCTTCTGCCACCAACTACACATGTAAACTGATTTATGCTTGCAAACCATTTCTGTCCACGATAAACTGCATCATAATTGCAAGGGCCTTAATCCTATCCAAATGGGACTATTGCAACACCTTATACCTAGGCACCAGCAAATGCAACACCGCTAAACTGCAGACAATCCAAAACAATGGCCTAAGAGCAGCTCTAGGCATTCCCAAAACTCAACACATATCTTACGTAAGATGAGACACCAACTGGCTCTGCAAACGACAGAATCAAGCTGAAAACACTCAACCTCACTCATAAATGTCTGTCCAACAATGCTCCCCTATACCTTAATGACAGATTTATCAAGCACACCTCTACATGACCTATCAAAATAGCACAATCCAACAGTTTCAGAATACCCAAGTTTAAGCTAAAAAAGAAAACAGGAGGTGCCAGCTTCCCAGTCTTGGCTGTGCAACTATGGAACTATATCCCTGACTCAATACAAGCCATATCTCCCTTCCAATGCTTTAAGACCAACGCCAAGAAGTGGCTACAATCCCGCGACCGATGACCCCTGATCTGTTTCCTGCTACTTCTCATGCAAACTATTCTGATATTTGAAACAGTAATCTAGGAATCTATTCCAATGTATATATGCACATTGATACCACATTGTCCTGTACATATCTGTATATATCTGCTTATTGTATATTTCTGTACTTTGATACCCGGTCATATGTAACCTGCTCTGCGCCCAGATGCCCACAGGCCCGTTGCACACTACAAATGAATAAACAATTACAATTACATGGGACTGCCTATTATAACAAATAATGTGGCATTGTTTCATTTGGCTGAAGGCAATGCAAAGAGTACCCCATGTGGGGAAAAAAAGGAAGATTTCTTAAACAAAAGTTGCACATTTAACTGGGATGAGTCCGAGGAGAAGAGGAGAGCTTTGTGTGCAGGGGAAGCCCCCTGACAGCCTCACACCTTGTGGAGGTTGAGTGAAGGGCAGAGGCAGAGAACGCCAGTAAGAAACGCCAGAGGCCTGGCGTGTGCAGTTGCATGGAAAGCATTGTGAGGAGGAAAGAAGGAACAAGATATCTGGTGGTGGCATGACCACGAGAGGAGCATGGTAGTTAGGACGCCCGAACAACGATGCTGAGATCACCATTGCGGAAAGCGTGGATAGCGTCCATTCATCTCTGCCAGTGTACAGCAGGGACCCGATGTACAAGCCAAACAGAGAACGAGAAGCGGAAGAGTGACATCTGAGCCCCTCCACCTCCCCCTGCATAAAGAGAGGTACTGGGGGGAAACTGGAGGCCGCCAGGGGATTATTATCAATCTGAAGAAACTCGTCCTGTGCTAAGGACGAGAAAGTAAAGCTAAGACTGTTTAATTGGAATTGGAAAAAGCAGCGAAAAAAAGTAACCGAAAACCCAGTTGGAGAATAGGGTTATTATAAGAAGAGGGAAACTTGTCCGAGTCCGGAGGATGAGATATTAAAAGGGAAACCAGTTAAGAAGAGAAGTGAAAAGAATATACAAAAGGGATTTATCCCACCCAGGTGGGAACAATCAGAGATTGGAAACAAATCCACTAGGAGGAAGGAAATATACCTTATACAGTGAGAATGGAAAACTAGAAAAAGTCTGACATAGACCCACATAATGGGAGACAGGATATACAACTGTCAAATGAACGGGATAAAACAGGAGAGAGTCTAAGACAGAGAGTTAATTACAATGATAGCCTAAAAAGGGTCACGATATGCAAAACCTGAGTTTAAATTCTCGGAAGAGTCTATAAGGGATGACAAGAGTGTGAGGAACCACCGCTAGAGAAAACATATTAAATATAGCACCACAGAAAGCATGAAAGCCAAGAGTGTCTGTGAAGGGTTTTAAGAATTGATCTCAGAGACTATCCAAGGAGACAATGTTAAGAAATATCTGTACCACAGAGAAAAGTTGTGAATAAAGAGATTATTTGAAGAGAAGTCCAGGCAAATATAAGACATTCTCCTGGCCGATTAAATGTAGTTAGATATAGGGGTAGGGTCAGATAGTTTGGATGGAGCACACATTTTCTTTGGACTTCCTGATGACTGATGAGCACCTTTAGTTCCTTTAGGTAGGTAGGGTGTTCCGTCTAGCAATAGAGAAAGTTAGGCCTTTTATTTATAATTTCATTAACGATATTGAATAATGTGCTCTGCATGTCCGACTCCTTCTTCCAACCCGCCACACTTCCCTATAAGCTTATGATCCCCTTATTTTTCTACTTTGCACTGATACCAATCTTGCTGCTAATGTACAAGAAGTGAAGGACTTGGGTGACCTCTCAGGATTGTGCATATGTTGGAACATATCTGGACTATTTACACTTACAAAGTGCACAACACAGACCGGTGAAGAGTCAGATTTAAGTAGTGTGTGAATGCTACTTGGGTATAGGTAGTCCCGTGGCTACAGAGAATTCTACCCTTTATCAGACTAACTATGCTCCATGGTGAGCACATGCATAGAGCACCATTTTTACTGGATAAGAAACGACATAAACCGGTGGATTAGGTTACCAACTTTTATTGGCAGAGCTTCACTTGTAAAGGTACGATTGAGGTTTAATGTGCTACTTACCAGAGAAATACAAGCGAGGCGAGGAATAATAGCTAAACATGAGAATGTTTGTCGATTTTGTCAAATTCCCACTATGAGAGAAACTATGCATCATGTATTAATTTATTGTGACATGTTGAAAGACATTCGCATTTTATATTTAAAAAACAGTTGAACGACTTCCAAGAAATTACACCTGACTTGTGGCAATTTATCTTTTCTGGAAAATTGACCTCAATGAGAATTGCTGTTATTGGTTTTTTACATGTATTGCAATTGAATTAGCAAAATTTAAATCAGAATTTTTAATAAAAATAAGAATTTCTACTGGATTATATCATGAAAATGACTCATTGTAATTCTCATTATTAGTTTTTGAAACTTTTTGTTTGATTTATTATTTTTAATCAGAACATTTTGTATAACACACTATGTGATGAGCAAAGTTAGATCGATGTAAAAAACGATGATACGTATGTTTTTTCTTTTATCTTCTTAATTTTTAATTTTTTAATTTTTATTTTTATTGTATTGGAAGTTATTTTTAAATTTTGTAAAATTATATTGTAAAGTTGATAAAAATCAGCTAAATCAATTTTTTAAAAAAAGATCATTCTTCCAAACTGTGTACCTCTTCAAAATATCTCACCAAAACTATCAGCCTCCTTTTTTCTACTTTGCAATCCTATTTGATACAAATGCTATAAGCTGAAAGTCACCATTGTCTCCAGTGGGATGATGGGGGAGCCCTAGGCATTTCAGATATGGAGGTGTATTACCATATAGTCAAACTCTACCGTGCCATGCAGTGGCATAACTCTTCAGCAATCTTGCACTCCAAATATCTGAATGTAGCTGGGAAACCGCTCTGGAGAGGGTAATTGAAGCCTGTGTGTAAGGTGCGGTATTCATCCAATCAAAACACATTTTGTTCAGTAGCAAACGCTGCCTTTTACCTTTCAAAACCCTCCATCAAATGTACTGTACACCTTTTAAAAAAAATGCAATTCCACTGTTACTGACGCATGCTATAGCTGTAAAAGAGAGCATGCAGACATTATACATTTTGCACGGATTTGCTCATCAATGTAATATTATTGGCGTCAGGTGAATCAGTAATTGACCTGAATTACAGAAGAAATAATAGCTTCTCATCACCGTTTATGCTTATTGGGTTCAGTGCAGCTCTTACACGCCAAGTATGCCGTTTCATATCCTCAGCACTTTGAATTGCATGTAAACAAAATGCCTGTGATTGAAAACATTCCTCCACATCGACATTAAATTTGACTTTAGGGAACTGATATGGGTCAATGAACACCGATAGATAGCACAAGCTAACTCCTAAGATCTGTCACCCCAAAAACATCTGGCCAGTTTTCAAGACCTACCGTTGCTTTTCCTGGAATTATGCTGATGCTGTGAACTCTTCGTTTCCAAGCACTGTCTTGACACAGCTGCATTTGTGAAAGGCATCTGCTGCTGTTTGGTTCTTTAATGCACGTGGCCAGATTGTGCATGAGATGTTAGGTTTATCCTGCATTTATTATTTCATGATACTGTATGTTAATTACAAATAATCTCAATAAAAAGATTAATAAAGAGATCTAATTGATGTAAAATAGGCTTCGAAGGGATGAAGCAATGTCTCACGTCATGGTATCCATAACCTGTCTCTCTTTTTCCTTCAATCACAGTAATGTACAAAGATCATCACAACATAAGGTAAACACTGAAAAAAGAAAAAAGACAGTATACATATAGAGCAAGGCAGAACCGTGCATTAGCAGTTTCGTCTCACTCAATTGCAAGTGGAAATGGCGATCACTCACACAATGGGCCTCATTATGATTTGGGCGGTAATGACAACTCTAATTCTGATCCGCGTGGCATCAGGCTGAATAAGTGTCAAATTAGTCCACATCAGCCTGCTCCAGCCGTCTGCCGTAATGGTAATGCCATTCAGCAGAATTAGCGCAAAAAAACCAACGCTGATCTGTAAATCCCCCACGTTTCATTGGAATTAGCGCTAGCACCAGAAAAGTGGAGGGTTTGCCAAACAGTACTGCCGCTGGCGGAATCAACCCCAAGCGGAAATAGCATTACAAATGGAAGCTGAGCGGTGGCCATCTTTGAAAATAGAATCCAGTTTAAATCACCAACTTTCTGTTGCTATCCACTGGGCGAGGAAGAGAAAACATGTCAGTGGACAAAAGAAAATGCAAAGTAATAGAAATGAGACTCAGGAAGCCAAAATTCACTGACGCTGAGCTAACCATCTCGGCAGATGAGGTTGTGTCACATTCTGATGAACTCTTCAGTCCACAAAAAAAAAAACATCACTGAAGAAAGACAGTCATCTGCAGAAAGGGTCTTGGCACTTATGGTGGAGCAGTGCCTCCGGATGCTAAGGACATAAGAAAGTGCTGGAATGGCCTGAAGGCCAGGCTCCAGTGACTACTTGCACTCCACCACAAGGAGACAGCAGCCACAGGAGGAGGCACAGTGGAGGCCCCAGAAGCGAACCACATAGGAGGAGACTGCCCACCTCATCATGCACATGGCTAGCCTGGAGGGTGCTGCAGGGGCCGAGGTTGGGGGCTGCTTGCCAAAAAAAAAACAAACGGTGAATAGATAAATGTCTATTTGTCAATGACTCAAGCTATATGAATGGGAAACCATAACCTGCCTGAAATCCTGCTGACCCTGGGGCAGACAATGCAAATGAACAAGGTAGACAACCAAAACAGTCTTCCCATCTATCAGGACCCAAGGCAGGTCACCCCCAGACACCCAGGGAAGGGGACCTGCACCAAGGGTAACCTGTGATTGGCATGGAACACCATCTCCCGGGTGCGTCCACTGGATCCATGGTCCCTCCCCTGCCATCATAGCATGTCTCCCCCCACATATATGCATGCATAAAACATAAAGAGCCATGACTGGCACTTCTGACGGAAATTGTTCTTTACAGCCTGATGCTGTGCAATCATCACCCATGCCACTAAGACAGTCCTATCAGACATACAGAATCCAGCTACAAATAGACACTCGCAACAAGGCCTGTGTAAGATGGATCTGCCATCAACAGGGCACACAACATGAAGAGTACCACACCACACCACACAGGCCAAATCACCTGTATGAACCTCTTGCAATCATGGCGAGCACATGCACAGAGCACCATCAGCATGACCGAGCACACATTTCAAGAGGGCAACTTTGACTAAAGTCACAATATGTGCAAACACACGGCAGCCGAATGTAGGAAGAGAGACATTGGGTGCATGGGAGCCATGATACAAAATGACAGCTGCTGCATGTGTTATGGCCATGCCCTTGCCTGCATTAGTGTTGAGTCACAAACAATGACCATGATTGACACTCATACCATCCCCATCACTATTGCTTGCAGTCATTTGGAGGAAGCTCCAACCACTACCAACAACATGGCCAACTCATCCTCTACTCTACCTGTCGCCATCGCCAGTGTACGCACTCCAGTGCATTCACGCCTGGACATTCAGCCACTAGACTCCTCTCCCCTTCCCACCCTTTCCCCTTTACTCCCTCAACCCTATCCAATGACCAGTACAGCAAGGAGGAATCACCCCTGGGATCAAGCACCCCGGTATCACAATCAACTCTCACTTCCAATTGGGAAAGGCCCAACGTGATTGAGGAGCGCCCGAGCCTATTGAAAGAATTGGCCAGGAACAACTGGACCGTTCTCAGGCAATGAAGGAAGCACTGGGATTTACAGGCATTAGGCATAACGTTGGAATGTATGAACACACCAAACAAATTAATATATAATAATTTCTTGTTGCATAATTTCCATTTATTAATGTAAAAGAACCTACTGGGCCTCATTATGACCCTGCCGTCTGGAAACAACGGTCCCAGTAACCTAACTGGCACCGTTGTCTCCGGACCGGCATATTACAGGTCTGCCTGCCGGAGCCGCCGTTGCCGGCACCCGTAATATCCCAGTAACAACGGGATATCGGGCACCGGTAACGGTAAGGCGAGTCAGCCAGTCAACCGCCAGTAGCACCGGCGGGTGACCAGCAGACTCGTAATGAGGTCCAGGTATTCAATGCTGTGGAGAGGCTGAGCAGAAGGATTGGAGAAGGAACTTCTGGCATCACTCTCTATGCGCAGAGGATGCGTGAGTTGGCAGAGGCCATGTCTGAGACAAATGAGACTGATAAGAGTCATCACACTCACACTCACACAGAGTGGGCTCAGCAACACCCACATAGGGATCTGTCCCCAACACTTCTTTAGAGCGCTCTTGGCGAGAGCTGTCAGAGACCCCAACAGCTATGCATGCACGTGGCAAACACCCACGGAAATAGCTAGTGATGTTGGACATGGGGACAGGGACATGGGTGTTTGGGATCAGTAAGGAGGGAAGGAATGGGTGTTGGGGTAAAATGTGGGCATGTAGGTTTGGGGTTGAGGGTGGCGGGAGGGCATGGGTGTTTGTGGTTGAGGGCGGGCATCTATGTTTGGGGTTGAGGATGGAGGGACGGTATGGGTGTTGGGGAGAGAGGACAATGCTGTTTGACCTGCAAATAAAGTGATATCTAAACATGAATTGAGGAAAGCAGTCATATTTGAATGGGTCTAGAGATGTAATGTGACTACAAACAATAATGTGAGGTATGTGTCATTCAATGTCCTTAAATGAAATTCTCAACAAGTTTTGACTGCACAAGATGCTCGTCCCTGCCTTCATCACAGTCACCGAGTGGCGGGGCAAGGGAACCACTGCATTTAGGTCGTCATCCTCCTCTGGAGCTGCCAACATTTGGGTGCATGGGAACATGTCTCCTAAGGCACATGCGGCATGGCCCACAGCACAAAATCTTTCCCCACCTTGCTTGGCTTGTACATTAGGCTGCCACCGTTGTGACAGAGGTGCCGGAGCCGCCACTTGAGCAGGCCAAAAGAATGCTCAGTACAAAGCCTGATCCTAATGTGTGCCTCATTGTATGCCCCCTCCTGTGCTGTCGGTGGGTTCCAAGCAGGTGTCAAAGGTCACAGGAGCTGGGGATAGCGGGAGTCACTTACAAAGGCAATAGCGATAAGTGTTGTTTGCGGAGCAATCAGCAATTGTACCAAGTAGTCATGTCATGATGGTCTACATTTCAGGTAAGGTATGTATGGCAACATTGATTTTTCCACCATTGGTCACTGTGTCCCTTAATTATGTAATGCCTCATGGAATTAGGGGGGAAATGCTTAATGCCACTAGGGGAATCCCCCATTTCAAACATCACTGACCCACCAGGGGTAGCAGACATACGCTGTAACTGGATTGTTAATGGACATGTCATCTGTGGATCTTCAGTATTGGGCACTCATGTATGTGCTCCATTAAGCTTTCTGATAATCTTGTTCGCTTTGTGATTGTAAACATGCACTTTGGAAATATTCAAGTCTAGTGACAGTGTGTGCCATGGCGCTGGTGGAATGTCCAGAGGTTGAAGGAGCCCCGCAGGTCTTTGCTTGGAGGACTTGTTCTGGGCACAAATGCCGCAGGAAGTAATAAACTCGATTACGGCCTTGCGCCACGTTGGCCACCAGTAACTCCTTTTTACTTTAGTCAGAGTCTTTGCAATTCCCGGGTGTCCTATGAGAGAGTCGTGATACTCTGAAATGACTTGTTCTTGCAGTTCCTTCACAGGAACGAACAATCAGTTCCTGTAGTAAGGCAATTGGTTCTTGACACCATAGTGTTCCCCTCTGGAACCCCATTCTTGCAGTTGTTCTTGAGTTAGCACTTGTTGGACTTCGCATAGGAGCTCGTCCTGAGTCATGGTAGTGGTGATGCCTAGGATTCTTTCCCCTGGGATAATGGCCACTGGGTTAGGAGGTACATGTGCCATTTCCTCAGTGCCCATGCGAGAAAGGGCCCAGGTGACCATCTGCCCCCAAGGGTGGGGGCATAAAAAACCCCCAAAAAAATGACAACATAAAAATACGTGATGGGAAGGAGGGAGGGAATTTGGGGGCCCTAGCCATCAGGGAGTTTTTCGGAAATGGTGTCGTTGGAAAGGGGAGATTCTCCCCTTTCCAACGACACCTTGTGTGACAGCATTGCTGCCCGCGGATCAGGCACAGGGCGCAGGATGCGCGGGCAGCAATGCACACTAGACACCAGGGATGTCTTTGAATGCAGGGGGGAGGTGGGGGCTGCTTACAGTAAGCAGCCCTCGCCCCCCCGGCCCACAAAGCATGGGGCCACATATGTGTACATCCCTGGGGGCAGATGGCTGATCATCTGCCCCCAAAGAAGGGGGACAAAAATAAAATTAAAATAAAAAAAGGGAAAGTAACGGGGATGGTGGGTGGGGGTGGGAGGGCCTGGGATTTTTTTGCCCCTCTGAAATGGTGGTGGCCCTACCCCTCCCACACCAAGTTGAAAGGGGGGCCACCCCTTGTAGCCTTCCCTGGGGGCAGATTTATGCCCCCAGGCAGGAGTACATGAGGTGGCCCCCATCCAATTGGGGGGTGGGAGGAGGGCCACCAGGAATTAGTGTGCAGGCCCCCAAAGGATGGGGCCTACAGGTTAGGCACCCCCCCTGGGGGCAGATGGCTGATCATCTCCCCCCATCCCATGGAAGGGGGCAAAATAAAAAAGAAAAGAAAATGAAAAAAAAAGGGGAATTTTGGGTGGGAGTGGGGGGGGGCACTAGCCACCAGGGATATATTTTACAGAAAAGGGGGTGGCCCTCTCCCCCTCACGGCAAGGGCAAATGGGGGCACCCCTTGTAGCCCTCCCTAGGGGCAGATATCTGCTCCTAGGAAGGGGCATCTGACCCCAGGGAGGGCTGCATGAGATGCCCGCCCTGCATTTGGTGTGTGGGGGTTAGAGGGTCACCCCCCATTACATTAGAAAATTACCTGGCGGTTTAGGGTGCCCCTCAGCCCGCCCTAAAGTGTAGTGTACCATTTTCCATTTTTTTCTTTGTCCCACAATTTTTGGGAGTCCTCTCCCCCCCGATCCAAAATGGAGGGGGGGTGTACTTCACGCAGCCGTTTGTAGGAGGCCCAGGGAGGCCTGCATGAGGTGCCCCCGCCACCCATTTGGGGTGGGGGGGAGAGGGCCCCCAAAAATGGTGGGACAGGCCCCACAGTGGGTGGGGCAGTAAGGTTTGGGCATCCCGGGGCCAGATTGGCACATCAATGTGCCTATCTGCACCAAGGGGAGGTGGGTTACTAAAGGAAAAAAGTGAATAGTGGAACGCTTTTTAGGGGGGGGCACCCCAACGGGTCGGGGAATTTTCTAATGGGATGGGGCGTTGACCCCCTCACCACCCACCCGCAATGGACTGGGTGCCATGTCATGCAGCCCTCCCTGGGACCAGATATCTGCTCCTAGGAAGGGACGCTTGACCCCAGGGAGGAGTGCAGGACAGCCCCCCCCTTATCTGCCCCTGGGGAGGGCTACATTTTGCTGGTGTGACTGTAGGTAACATGTTTTTGTTTTGTTTACAGCTTTTTCTACCCGAGCAGCTGCAACGTTATGTGAGTACTGTTTTTTATTATTCTATAGTTAGGGCCCACTGTCAGTGGGGTGGGTGAGACTTGGGCTGGATTGTTGGTGGTGTGGTCTGGGCAGATCACCTCCAACTGTCCTGGAGTTGCGGCTGGGCTCTATTACAGCTTTTCCCTTGAGGGAGGTATTGGTACACAGCCGAGACTCCTTGGTGGGGAGAAGCTGTAACGCAGGGCAGCCAGGGCTCCAGCAAAGTCGGCGGTAATATCCCTGGCCTTGGGCACGCTTCTCCCATGTGGGTCTTTGCTGGGGGTCCTGGGTAATAAATTCTGGGCCGATTTGCGTAAGTCAGATCTCTGTGGATTCCCACGGGTGTCCTCTTTTGGGAAATGCATGGGGTTCCCTGTTTTCCTTGCTGGCTTGGACAACCGAGGCCCATATCTGTATGCTGTGCCGGTCGGCAGAGAGTCTGAAATTCAGGTGTCAAAACAGACTTGGGGTTACTTGTGTTTTAGGCTTTCCCCTTGACGCCCAGGTAGGTGCACCCACACATGTGAGGTACTGGTTTCATAGGGACACCTGTGGGAACGCGGGATGGTAGGCCATGTGTTGTTGGGGGCGTATTTCGATGGGTGAGCCGAGCAAAATGTGCGGAAAATGCATTGTTTTCCCCCACATTTCGGACTTTGCGGGGGTGTCTGGGTAATAAATTCTGGGCCGATTTGCACAAATCATACCTCTGCGGATTCCCACGGGTGTCCTCTTTTCGGAAATGCATGGGGTTCCCTGTTTTCCTTGGTGGCTTGGACACCCGAGACCCATCTCTGTATGGTGTGCCGGTCGGCAGAGAGTCTGAAATTCAGGTGTCAAAACAGACTTGGGGATACTTGTGTTTTAGGCTTTCCCCTTGGCGCCCAGGTAGGTGCACCCACACATATGAGGTACTGTTTTCATCGGGACACATGTGGGAACGTGGGACGGTAGGCCATGTGTTGTTGAGGGCGTGTTTCCATGGGTGAGCCGAGCGAAATGTGCAAAAAATGCATTTTCTTCCCACATTTCGGACTTTGCGGGTGTGTCTGGGTAATACATTCTGGGCCGATTTGCGCAAATCATACCTCTGCGGATTCCCACGGGTGTCCTCTTTTCGGAAATGCATGGGGTTCCCTGTTTTCCTTGGTGGCTTGGACACCCGAGGCCCATATCTGTATGGTGTGCCGGTCGGCAGAGAGTCTGAAATTCAGGTGTCAAAACAGACTTGGGGTTAATTGTGTTTTAGGCTTTCCCCTTGGCGCCCAGGTAGGTGCACCCACACCTATGAGGTACCGTTTTCATCGGGACACATGTGGGAACGCAGGACGGTAGGCCATGTGTTGTTGGGGCTGTGTTTCGATGGGTGAGCCGAGCGAAATATGCGGAAAATGCATTTTTTTCCCACATTTCGGACTTTGCGGGGGTGTCTGGGTAATAAATTCTGGGCCGATTTGCACAAATCATACCTCTGCGGATTCCCACAGGTACCCTCTTTTCGGAAATGCATGGGGTTCCTTGGACACCCGAGGCCTATATCTGCATGATGAGCCGGTCGGCAGAGAGTCTGAAATTCAGGTGTCAAAACAGACTTGGGGATACTTGTGTTTTAGGCTTTGCCCCTGGCGCCCAGGTAGGTGCACCCACACATGTGAGGTACTGTTTTCATCGGGACACCTGTGGGAACGCGGGACAGTAGGCCATGTGTTGTTGGTGGCGTGTTTCGATGGGTGAGCCGAGCGAAATGTGCGGAAAATGTGTTTCCTTCCCCACATTTCGGACTTTGCGGGGGTGTCTGGGTAATAAATTCTGGGCCGATTTGCGCAAATCATACCTCTGCGGATTCCCACGGGTGTCCTCTTTTCGGAAATGCATGGGGTTCCCTGTTTTCCTTGGTGGCTTGGACACCCGAGGCCCATATCTGTATGGTGTGCCGGTCGGCAGAGAGTCTGAAATTCAGGTGTCAAAACAGACTTGGGGTTACTTGTGTTTTAGGTTTTCTCCTTGGCGCCCAGTAAGTGCACTCACACATGTGAGGTACCGTTTTCATCGGGACACCTGTGGGAACGCGGGACAGTAGGCCATGTGCTGTTGGGGGCGTGTTTCGATGGGTGAGCCGAGCGAAATGTGCAGAAAATGCGTTTTTTCCCCACATTTCAGACTTTGCGGGGGTGTCTGGGTAATTAATTCCGGGCCGATTTGTGTAAATCATACCTCTGCGGATTTCCACAGGTATCCTCTTTTCGGAAATGCATGGGGTTCCCTGTTTTCCTTGGTGGCTTGGACACCTGAGGCCCATATCTGTATGGTGTGCCGGTCGGCAGAGAGTCTGAAATTCAGGTGTCAAAACAGACTTGGGGTTACTTGTGTTTTAGGCTTTCCCCTTGACGCCCAGGTAGGTGCACCAACACATGTGAGTTACCGTTTTCATCAGGACACCTGTGGGAACGCGGGAAGGTATAACATTTGTTGTGTTTATGTGGTTTTCATAATGTTTTGACCCATTTGCTGGTGCCCTTTGTCACACAACCCTTTCATTTCCCAAATGTGACCTACATTTAGTCACTGCTTTAGGCACCATACACTTTTGTAACCTGCACAAGTCACCTACCCTTGAAAAGGTCTGCCTGTGCTCTTTCAAAAAATGTATGCTTGCCATTCCTCACCACATTGGTTTTCCCGATTTACACATGCTAAGTGCGTCTGTTCAGGCCGTGAGCGTAAAACTCCTGTGTACCATGGCTCAGTGTTTGGCTTGTGGTATTGCTTGTTTTGTAAAACACTACAAAAAATGTGTGCTTTCCTAACTGCAAGAGTCGGGGGAATGTAGTGGAGCATTGCTTTCCTCAAAATTCATAAAAGCCATTGCCGTACCATGCCAACCATGTCCAACACATACCTTTTTTTTCGGTCATTTTCCCGCTGTTCCCCCAATCTATGGCATTTTCCCCTACCTAGTTGTTGCCTGACCTACGCAAATCACCCCTTCCTAAACTTGGAATTTTGTCTACTTTTTAGAAATATATGCCTTCCTGTCCTCCAATTCGGCTTTCCTATCCTTTTCTTCCATTTCATCCATGCATGTCCAATTGGCCAAAATGGCCAAAATCTGCTACTTCTCACAAAACGGTTGATAACCACATCACAATAATGTTTTTTTCGTTTCCACTCAACCTTTTCTTGAAAGCCAGGAAATTGGGGAATTCAGCACAGCAAACCATTTGTTCCTAGCTCTTACAAGGAAGAAACCACAGGCTTCTTTGTATGCCATTTTATTCGCATTATTTGAAAAAACACAACATTTTCGCCCTTTTTGCTTATTTTCTCTCACCCCCCTAAATGTGGCAAAAAAGGAGCAAAATTTGGCCTAGATATCTCATGTAACAAAAAAGTTACAAGGCATTGAATGGCCACATACCGAAATCACCAAAAAAGGCCCTGGCACTGGGGGGAAATACACATGGCACTAAAGGGTTAAGGAAGTGGCCAGCTTTCCCGCAATATAAGCATAACTGCAGCTCTCTCCTCTTCTCCCGTTCGGCTTTAGATAAAGGAGGTCTGACTCCACCTATTTGCATGGGTTCGACAGCACCTTCGGACCCTCGAGGAGCTTGGTCTTTGGGTCACATATATAAGGGACGAGAATCCGGCTTACTTTGGTCGTTTTTCCTATCTTGTAGTCGCCGATCCAGTTGCACCACCAAGCTAATGAACTCAGCGCAGTCCTGGGGTGGGTCCACCACCTGCGCCAAAACGTCTTTTAGCTCCCCTCACAAACCCCAGTGGAACAGGGTGGTCCGTTTGTCTTCTGGTCAATCGGTTTCAACCACCAGTCTATTGAAAGTGGCGATGTATGTCAGCAGGTCCTGACTTCCTTGGCGAAGGGACAAGAGTTTGTTGTCTAAGGCCTGCCCATGGTGGCGTCGGGTGAAGAGTTTTTCCAGCTCTTGTTGAAACCCTCCGAAGTCCTGTAACAGAGGATGATAATTGGCACCAACCAATCTGCCGCAATTCAGCTCAGGTAGGATAAAACGAAGGCCACCCGGGACTGGTCAGTGGGAAATGCCCCAGGCCTGCACAAAAAATGAAGGCGACACTGGTGCATGAAGGTCGCATATCGACGGAGATCCCTCTGGATCGCTCTGGAGGAGCTAATGGTACCATTCCTGGTAGGTTGATCTGGACTGGATTGCTCCCTGGGGTGGGCGTTGAAGTGCCAACTCCAGGCAACGGGGCATGCCCGGCTTGGGATTGTAAAAGTTGTCTGCCAAGGTCATCAGTTCTTTCTTTAGCCAAGATTAACTCCCTCTGCAAGGCGTTGGTTTCCTGCCGCGATGAGTGGACTTCTGTGCACAACTTACCCAACAATTGGGCCAACTGGTCGGTTTCTGAGGTTTCCATACTGGGCGTCCTGGTGGATAATTAAGTACGGCTCCGCGTTCTGTAACGCTCACCTTGCATCCACGGGTGCGCCTCTGGACTGGTCCGGGATGCTTCGGAATGCACAGCACCTTCCCCGGGGTTCGTTCAGCAGGAGCTGGTTCTGCAAGATAGGGGGTGGATTAAGCGAGCTCGCCTTTCCACGAGTAACCCTCCTCCCAGTGTTTCCCCTGCGGTTTTCCCTTGGGACTTCTCTCACCTTGTGTCACGATGCCTGCTCCCGGGGAGCCGGCTCAGGCCCTGCGTCCCCGAAAGCGGACATCAAGTCCCCGGGGAAGGTCTCAGCAACCCCTTATAGGGGCCCTTTGGACAGCTTCCTGGCGCCTATGGCGCCAGGCTCATAGAAAACGTCAGTCCTGGCGCCATAGGCGCCAAGCTCATTATGAAAGTGTTTGGGTGCACTTACCTGATGCAGACCATGCTGCAGAACCCCGGCCTCCTTGAGGCCTGAAAGGAACTACTTTACCTGTGGGACTCATTTACCACCTGGGCGTGGTCGGGGAAGGATACATACCTGATTGGAGGAAGGACACATTCTAGGAACTTCTTCCAAGGCTATTTAAACCACACCCGATCAGCCACACGTGCTTTGCGTTGTTCTGCATCTAGCAGCTGGACGCTCACCGTGTCTGCTCCTGCATCCTGACTTCTGCCACACCTGCCAGCATCCTGAATCACCTGCAAAGGAAGGGAACAAGAGAACAGAAGAAGGAAAAGGCCTCACCTGCTAAATCTGCAACCCAGAGACATTTCGCCGACAATCCTGAAAAGGAAGACATTTATTTTTAAAAGCACATTGCATCGATCGCTGCAGCGCCGCATTCTAGTCACCTTTACAGGGCGCCTCCATGTTCAGCAGCGACCATCCGGATTCGCAGTCGCGCACCCGCGCCTAGGGAGAAAAAGACAAGAACAAAGGTGAGAGAAAGAACGGAAAAGGGAAGCTAAAACTCCATGTCAAGACTTACCTGTTGGGTCATTCCCTTTTCATTTCGGGTCCACGCCGCATCCAGGCATTTTCGGACCCCGGCCCCTAAGGGGAAAAAGACATCAGCGTTAATGAGTGAATGAAAAGACATTACCAAAACACTCATTAAAGACTTCCCTGATTTCCACAAGGATTTCACCGCTCACCTCGGGTCGGTGCCTGTTCCCCGGCATTCCGTACCCCGGCCCCTATGGGGAAAAAAACACTAGCATTAGAACATTAATGCATGGACACAAGGGGAACCACTTATAGAAAAACTTACCTGGAAGCCAACCAAGTTAGGTTCTCACCCATCCGAAAATCCAGTGACGTAACTGGATACCAACGCGCCCCTGCATCAGAAGCAGGATGGAGAGCTCGTCCTTCCAGACCCTAAGAAGGATACTTCTGCGAGTCAGACAAGCCAGATCTGGGGCCCGGTCCAGTCCGTCTTCCGAACCCTGCGCATCACCTTAGACGAGGTCACAGCAGCGTGAACCAGGCCAGCCCCACCGTGGGAGTCAGGTGAGAGTTACACCTTGATTTTAGGAAAGTTGCGCTTTCCGTCCTGCCGTACTGGGCAGGGGTACATCGCTGTTGGCTGATCCGCCGAGTTGCTTCACTGGCGTTTCGCCTGGAGTCCAGACCAGCTGTGACCCTGCTTTTCAGGTAAGTCTCTTCTGAGTTTTGAGAATAATGTCTGTATCGTTGAATGGTCTAACAACCTTCTTCTCTTATCTTACAGAGGCTGATGAGATGAGCCCAAGCTGAAGGCTGAGTTCGAGAAGGTAAGGATGCGCTGGAAGCGGCGCTGAAAGCGTCCTTGCTAGTTAACAGACCTGTGTTGTTGTTGCTTTGCAGGTCGGAAGATTCCTGGAAGCTGTGATACTTCGGAACCAGATGATGTTCGGGAAAAAAGGGCAGCGGCCTTCCAGGAGAACTGGGTAAGTAGCTTCTGATTCTCACCTCCGGTGTTCCTAGGGATGTAGCTGGAGCTGGAGAACGATGGAGAAACTTGCAGAAGGCTCCAGCTGGAAGAAGGAGCTGAAGCTAAACAGGTAAGGATAAGATGTCCAAAAGTCTCTAGCCCGTGTAGGCCAAGGTGCAGAGCAGGACCCGGTGAACGTCGCGCTGCAAGGCAGAATAACGCGAAGCGCATGCCTCAGGTCGGGCGTGGTTTAAATACCCAGCAGGTATCCCAGGTGCCTTTGGGGCAGACCCCGTCCTGATGTTAGACTGCATGTTACAGTTCCCCAATAGTCCTTGCGGGGGCAGCCATGTCCACCCATTGTCTATTGGAATCTATGCTCACCCAATGAGTCTGATGCCAAAGGCGCCAGGATTGCATCCAAGGCATCCGCAACGGACCAAAGCAGGCCTTTCTGGCATGTTAAAGTACTGTGGCGGGGGCCATGGTGCCTGAGTCCCATGGTCTGGAGTGGGGCCATGGTTCCTGAGTCCCATGGTCTGGAGTTAAGGTCGTGACAGCTGCCCACCCTTCCAGGGAGGCGTCATTGGTGGCTGTGGCTTGATGTGCTGGAAGGCAAAAAGAAGCGCCTTGCGTGAGGTGCTAACATACTGACCACCACTGTAGGTTCTTCCTGGTCTTGTCGTTCAAGGAGCCTGATATTTTCTGCCACCTGGCATCCAGGAACTGTTGGAGAGGCCTCACGTGAAGCCTACAATGAGGGGGCAGAGGGATGCATGAAGACACCACCCCTAAAGGAGATTTGATGGAACGGACAACATCCCTAACAGAGATTTGATGGAATGGACGGTTGTCACTAGAAGAGTTGAGAGCTGTTGCGCTTTGCTCAAGATGGCCTTGACCCTCTCTTCTAAGGGAGATGTCAGACATTTCAGTGTGTTGAGACGTGAGCCTAGAAAATGAGCGTTCTGCGATGGCACCACGCATGATTTCGTAAAATTGATCGAGAATCCCAGCACAGTTTGGTACCTGATGTTCCCTTTGGTGGTTGCATGTGATTTTAACGAATCACGAAACAACAAATGAATTTTTAACAAACCAAAAACTGACCTCTGGTGAAACCTTGTGTAGCCTGGGACTGGTTGTTGCCCCACGAGGTTCCTTGGTTCTGATAGTAATTGGAGCCTCTCTGGGAGTTTTGGCCGCAAAAGCGATGAAAATTATAATTTCCCCTTTGACCTGAGGGCTTATTTGTCAATTGTCAGAGAGAGTTTAAGGTCTCGTATTCGTCCTTAGCCGTCTTTAATGCCTTTCTACTGCTTTCCCAAATAGGACGTTTCGCTCTACTGGCATGTTTATGAGGGTAGTTTGGGTCTCGGGCTTGAACCCGGACTGTCTTAGCCAAGCATGGCGTTTTATCACTGTGCCTTCTGCTATCAACCTTCCTGCGTTGTCTGCAGCATCGAAGTTTGTTTTAAGTATGCATCCGTCACAGATCTACCGTCTGATGTGATTTGGGCCAACTGTCCCTTTAATGGTTCAGGTGCAGAGGCTATTAAAGCAGCTACTTGTTCCCACTGGTGGCAGTTATAGCTTGCTAAAAGAGTGGTAGCGTTAGCAATACGTGCTTGATATGCCTAGCTGGATGCCACCTTCCACCCCAGAGCATAAATTCACTTGCTCTCTTTATCGGGGGGTGCTACTGAAGAAAGTAGTGGTGTGCCCACCTCTTTCTAGTGGTTGTTACTACCAACGAGTCAGGTTTTAACTGACCCCTTATGTACAATGGATCAGAGGGAGCGGCCCGAAATAATTTTTCTACTCATGGATTAACCGCACAAGTAACATTAGAGGTTACCAGCGAGGGATCTATTCTGCGCTGGACTGATTTTAATATGGGGATAGCTTGGGCAATGGCTCTCCTGTCCACTAATATTTATTCTGCAAAGACCCTATCTTCTTGGACACCCTGTGTGTCTATTTGAAAATGGGCTGCAGCTTTGGCTAGTACCTCATTGAGTGGTGGTTGATTATCAACCGGTGAGTCATTCACTGGGGGATCTTTTGGAATAGGGGAGTCAAGACCGTAGGCTTCTGCCTCATCTTCCTCTTCCTGGTCCTCATTGTTCCCATAGTAATCAACCCCTGTCTGGTCGTCCAGCATCTGAGTTTCTGTGTCCACCATATGCTTCTGAATGGTAGGGCTCAGTTATTAAAGGGTCTGAAACAAATTCCTGCGCTGGAGTCTCAGGCCAGAGCCTCTTAGTAGGGGGTTGGGAGTCCTTGGATCCCAAGGGTGCAGAGGTAGCTGGTGTGTTTTGACAGCTCAGGAAATTATTAGGGTCCTTTTCGTAGAAGTCTACAAAAAAGGACATTCTTCTCATTACCCTATCAATGTCCTCTGAGTTCCATTCCTTGGAACTGGGAATAATTCTCTCCTGCTGTGGTTCCTCATCCATGCCCAAATGATGCGGAGTGGGAGGGACAATCTTTGCCTTAGTGACAGGGTCAGGGACCTTGGATTTCTCTAAAGATTTGGGGTGTTTTTGTTTTTCCTTTTGAACTTGGTGTTCTGAGGTTTGTTATGTTGTTTTGCACACTTCCCATGACTAGAGGAGTGTTTTCCTGAACCTTTAGGGTTTTCTGAGGGTTTCAGTGCCTGGCGCCGAGATTCGGAGGTGGTAGTACGAGATTCAAAAGACTTGGAAGAAGGGCGTTGAATCTCGGAAGTAGACGTTGAACGTGCTACTTGAGGGAAGAGGTCGGATTCGTCTTCTGACGATCGGGCCTCAATGACCTTTGGTAGTGTGGCACCCTTACCAACTGCAGAAATTTGTTGTTTGTCGTGAGGCGAACGTGACCGGGAACGCCCAGAGGACATCGAATCAGCAGACCGCTCTCTAGGTGCCTTCTGTTGCCGATCGCTCTACATACATGTCGAATCTCGGCTGGGGCTAATGTGCTTGGTGGAAGTGGTGTGTGTTGCGCTCTTCACGCCGGGTGTTGTCCCCATAACTGAATTCTGGTCAGTCCTCCAGGGTCAGGGGCTAGCGCATGGGTGTCTGAAGTCACCCCTGTGCCCTCGCCGTCCAATAAGGCGGCGTTGCTGCCATCGCTGAAGGATCCCATGGCGTCCATGGCCTCTAGCTGCCTGGCGTAGTGGGCCCAGCACTTCGTCGAGTGATCCTTGAGTGTTTTGGGCTTGAAGAGCCTACAAGCTCTACAGGTAGCCTCGGGATGGTCTCGTGGGAGACACAGGTTACACGTATTGTGTTTGTCTACCCAGGGAAACTTCCTGTTACACTTTGGGCAGAATTTAAAGGGAGTACTCTCCATATGTCACTAATTGGCAGCGGGTGGGTATATGTAGGAAACGAGTGTATGACCACCCCCCACTCTCCCTACTTTAACAGGGCCGAGGCCAGAGGTCTTCCGAGACCCAAAGTCCATCGTGTAGTCTCGACGGCTGATTTCGTCAATCTCGATTCACGAACGTCGATCTTCGGCATAGTGTGGGAGAAACAGGGACATTTTCTATTAATAATTGATAATTGGCTAAAGCCAAGGGAACTCTGCGATATGCTTCCGACAAGTATGGCGGAAAAAAACTATCTGAGGGTCCTACACGCGTGAGGGATCATGGGTACAGCGGACGTCACACTAGGGATAGTATTACTGGCACGCCCTAGTTCGACGCCCATTTTCGAGTTTCAAAAAACAAACTAATACTCCGCAGATTCTGCTAGATGTCGGCCTATGCACAGCATGTGATCTAAGCAGATTCCACAAGCCTCAGAAATATATATATATATATATATATATATATATATATATAGTTTTAACAAATTCATATTTTTCATTCATTAAAATCACTGCATACCGTCCTCAGTGTACTGTAAGGCAAGCGGACGAGAGCAGGCGCTGATCAGCCAGTCGTCTAGGATGGATTGACGTAGATCCCTGAAAGCCTTACACGGACTGCCACTGGAGTCAGACACTTCGTAAAGACCCTCAGAGCAGACTTGAGGCCGAAGGGAAGAGCCTTGAATTGGTAATGCCTTCCATTTATGATAAATTGGAGGAAGCGTTGGTGCCTGCCATGAATGGGGTTGTGAAAGTAGGCATCCTTTACGGTGTAGGGAGGCCAGGAAGTCTCTGTGCTCCAGTTGCGCGAACATGTGCTGCAATGTGACCATCCGGAGCTTCTGGGATTTGGGAAATGTGTTGAGTTGCCTCAGGTCGAGGATTGGTCTCCAACCACCTGACTTCTTTCTCACCAGGAAGTATCTGGAGTACACGCCAGAGCCCCGGAGGCGTTTTGGCACTGTCGGTGGACATGTTGTGCAACTCATCGATGAACTGGGCCCTGGACCTGGTCAGCCCTGTTTTGTTGTCTGCGTCCTGGAGGATGTTCCACGTTGACGTTGCGTTCCCCCTCTGTAGGATTGCGGAGGTCCTCTATATGCCTCTTGCGTGCTGGAACGTGAATGTTGGCGATACGCTGGCCTCTTTTGTGGACCTGGAGAAACAACGTTTGGTTGAACAAAAGGACTGTTTTCGTTGCTGAAGAATACTCAGCGAGCGTGCAGTCTCTGTGTCTTCTTTATGGACTGTAGGGTCTCATCTGCCTTCAATCAGCCTAGCCTTGCCTGCGTAGCACTGCCTCGCTGCCCTTTTGTCAGAAACCTGAGTCGGCAATGTCCACAGTGACTATAATCGCATGATCAGAGGCAACCTCACCTTTGTGAAATAATGCCAATGCCTTGTTCTTCTTGTCCATCGGAAGTCTAAGATGGGTCCCAGCTTATACCATAGCTCTCGATCGTATCTGGAGAGTAAATCTAAAGCCGTAGCTGCTTTAATGGTGGAGGCTGCAGTGGTGGTGATGATGCACTTGCCAAACGCGTCCAACTACCTTTTCCTCGCTGCAGCAAAGACGACAGAGTCGGGAAAGGCTGGGAACGAAGACACCTATGGGCAGAATACAGTATTCTGTATTTATTCTCTAGGCAGTCCTAGTTTGGAGGGTGTCAGAAGGGATTCCTCATGACTAATAAGCCATCTTCCCATATGTCATCAAGCAGGGGAATTGCCACAACTGATTTCCTAGAGGACTCTCTCCTTTAGAAAAGGAAGCCCTCCATTTTCTTCTCTCCAGGAACCAGATCAAATAATTTTGCTGCATGGGTCAACAGTGCATGAAATTAGCCTATCTCATCTGGTGGGGAGTCTCTGGAGGGCATATCGATTTCAGGGGTTTCGCCATCAGCTGGAACCTGGTCATCAAAATCATACGTACTTAGAGTACCTTGCGAGGTATCACTGTCAGGGTTAGTAGCTGTGTCTATGAGGGTAGCCACAGGGATGTAAAACAGCTTAAGAAGCATTAAATATGGCCTCGGCTCTGAGGGCAATGGTAGACTCTTAGAGGCAGCAGGCCCTGTAGAAGGGGCAACCTGAGGAGCTGTCGGGGGCAGATACTGCTCAGAAACAAAGGTGGGCAGAGTAGACAGGATTTCCAAGGATAAGTCTCTAGGCGCTGTCCCTATGGGAGAAGTGGGCAAGTGCCCAGCTGGCAGAGAGGGCATAGTTGGTAGAGTTGGTTGCAGCTGCAGAGAGCGATGACGCTTAGGAAGAATGGGGTAAGGAGAATCCTCAACCTCTTCCAGGTCAGAAGAGAAGGCCTCTGGAGGCTTGTTGTCTGAAAGGGTGCCTGCATGCAGCAATTGAGCAGGTGGTAATGCTCTGGGCAAACCCACCGACGACAGGGTGAACAGTGGTTTTGCCTTGGTTGGCCTCGGGAGAAAGGAGACAGGTGGTGGCATCTCCTTGTCCACACTTGCACCCCCGGGGAAGGAGACGATGGCCAGAGCATGTGGCGTTGTCGATAGAGTTGAAGATGGGCCAGATGAAGGCGGCCGTGGAGCTAAATAAACCTTGTGGACAGTTACCATAGTTGTTGAGGAAGCAGTAGACGGAGGAGCCATTGATGAGGTGACGGACGAAGATTTTGGTTGGTGGACCGGTGATGATGTCTTATTCGTCAACTCCAATGGAGACTTGAGTTTCGATGACGGAATACGAATATGGACGCGACCCTTGGAGTGACTGCTCGTGGACGGTTGTCTGCCCATCGATGGTGCGTGACTCATCGGCAGAGAGGTTATCGATGAGAGCAATTTTTCAGATGATGAGCCTGCTGGAATTGTGGCAGTGGACTCTGCTGTCGTAGACGGAGCCTTGGGGCCATCGATGAAAATAAAGTTGGCGGTGGGACTTCTTGTCAGTTTTGGGTTGCTTCCCCAGGGAAGTATCCTCAACTGATCTCGACCTCTTACTAGAGGTAGTACGCTGAACGGATCTGCTGACCCGGGCAGAGGCATGACTTCGCACTGAGGGCATGTCAGAGGCCTTGGCATCCTCCTCTAGCCAAGTAACCAACCTTCTGTGATGATCCCATTGGGTTTTGGAGGAGAAGGACTTGTGGTCCAGGTGCAGGCAATAGAGGCATTTATCATGCCGATCATCCACAAAGATGTTCTTCAGGTTGCACCTGGAGCAGGCCCTGAAGAGACTCTTCTTGCTGGCGTCAGTCATGCCACGTGGTGAAGGCCTAAGTCCAAGGAGAAGGCCTCACATGAAGAAAAGAAGATCCAACGATGGAATGGTCCCCGCCGTCAGTGGTCACCGATGTGATCGGAGATGAAAACGATGAAGAATTTTCACAAAAATAGAAAAAATATCGACATTTTCAAGAAGCGAAATCCGAAGACTCTCAAAACAAAAACGTGCAGTAAAAATCTGAAGATGACCACTGGGGGTGGAGCTGAGTAGGACGAACGCAATTGGCTTTGGCAGTATGACCCAAAGTGACAGCAATAGGCTGAATAAGCGACAATCATTTTTTAGCTTTAAAGCAAAACTGCTTTTAATATTACTGAGGATCCCCAGCCTGATGACGGGGAATATTCATGAGCACGTGAATCCATGTAAGATACCATGCTGGAGAAACAAAAAAATTGGCTAAAGATATAATAAGAGTATATAAAGTGGAACTGTTTTTCCCTTATTTGGCTGACAACTATTTGGAAGCTAGAAATAATGACAGGATTCAACTACCATATGATAGACCAAGACCCAGGCGCTGGTGGGTGACCTTCTCAGATATGTCCAGTTAAGACTCCCCTACTGAAGAACCACCAGATTATCGCAGAGTATCAACATGGGTACTATCAAGGCATGCGCCTGCCTTTTCTAGTGCGAGGGGACCCCATAGGCCGTTACTGGGGTCCCTTGCATCTAGATCCTTTCGACTGTCAGAACCAGAGATCATACTGGCCACAGAGAAAACAACAAAGGAGATAGATTTTCCTCTAGCACTACCAATTTTCAAATGATCAGGTGTTGAATTGTCGACTGACAAAAACTCGGTATTGGCAAAGGGCCTTAACTTCGTCCTATCTAATCCCACCAACTGGTTGTTGGTCAAAACTGAAATGAAAATGTTTGTTTCACACCATTTGACTGAAGGCCTATTTTCATGTGAAGGACCAGAAGAAGATGATACAGGCTTACGAGCCAAATACTTAAAGAGATCATTTATTTTGAGAAATGTGTCTTGAAAGAGTTACAGATCTTCCACTCTAGAAAACAAAGAATGAGACACACCCTCACTGTGAGGGAAAGATCAGCTCTTCACATCCTCAGTTCAAACACTGAGCTAATAATAAAGCCAGTTGACAGGGGAGGCGGCATCATGGTATTTTAAAACGGATGTCCGTGATTTCACCGAATCTATTTCACCTAAAGGAGAAATCTTTGAATTTTGTTTTCTTATGCAGGGAGAGACACCCTGCTCCCTCCCCCCACTTCACCCTACCTTATCCTATCCCCTTATCCCACCCCCATCTATGTTTCAAAATGTACCTACTTACCTAACCAATTCAAGAAAAAAAAAATCTAAGATTTCTGAGTAGGTGAAATTGGATTCGGTGAAATCTACAGTACCGGTTTAAAACAGACCAATACTAAATAATGATCTTAGATCTGTCAGAAGATGGAAGTAACTATACCAAATTGAATAAAGACCTCACACCTGAAATTAAGCAAATTATTACAGGGACAACTTTGTATGGCTATAGGCGGAATTCGTTTTCCAGGAATGAATTTGAATATCTGAATAATTCACAAGGACGTATTCCGTTCTTTTATGCCATTTCAAAAATACATATAAGATCAGAATAATCCTCCAGGTAGACCCACTGTGTCTGGTTGTGGCTCTGTTTTAGAATCACTCTGCACATTTATTGACTGTTTTTTGAAACTGCTCAGCCAATTTACGGCCTCACACCTGAGGGATAGGATCGTGGCCATTGAGTGCTTTGAGGAGGAACCCTGCAGAAGAATTGCTTGTAACTATGGACATTAAGGGCCTCATTACACGGTAGGCGGTAGGAATTTAACGTTACCGGTAATGGAATACCGGTAACGCTAAATCCCCATCCAAATCATGACCTTGCTCACTGCTATTTGCGGCACCGCTAAGTACGGTGCCACTAATAGCGGCCAGTCCGCGGGCGCGCGACCCTCGCGTCCGTAATTTACGCCATGCCGCTATTAGCACATCATCACAAGCCAGGCGGACGTGCCAATAGCGGCATGGAAAAGCACCCAAAACCCCTTACCGGCATGGCGCTAATACCGCCATCGCGAATCACCCGTTAAAAGAACTGTGCAGTGTTACCACCTGCCACAGGTGGCCACAATCAGCACAGGTGGAGGCAATGGAGACTGTGGCTGCTCAAAAGGAGCACACCACACCCCTTCCCACACCCTTTCCCACACCAAGATGGTTCCAATACAAGCAGCATTACATGGCCTGGAGGACCTGGTTGCAGCGCAGCTGCAACAACAACAAGCAGCACAGAGGAGACGCAGGAGGAGAAGGAGGGCAAGACAGGCACAGCAAGCACCACCACGGCACCTAATCATACCACAGAGGCACCCACCAATTCCCAGGATCAGAGCCAGTCCATTGAACCTAACACCTGAGCAGATACACACCCTGTACCGTCTGGACCGGGATACCATCACGAGCATCGTGGACATGATACACCACAACATTGTGAGCCTCATAGACATCAGAACTGCCATCTCACCTCTACTGAAGGTGGTGACTGTGCTCCACTTCCTGTCCACAGGCACCTACCAGCATACAGTGGGGCAGATGCATGGCATCTCCCAACCAGTATTCTCACGCACACTGAACCAGGTACTAGATGCCCTCCTGAAGCATGCACCTGAACACATTCATGCCACGGACTGGCCAGGTGATTGCAAACACCAAAGTTGGGTTCTATTCACTGGCAGGCATCCCAAGTTGCATCGGGGCCATCGACTGTACACATGTGGAATTGGTCGTCCCACATCACAATGAAGTAGTGTACCGAAACAGGAAGCAATTCCACTCCATCAATGTCCAAATGGTATGTGATGCCAACAAGATAATCACACATTGCTGTGCCAGATTTCCCAGATCAACCCATGATTCCATGGTCCTGCGGAACTCAACTATCCCCCGCTACATGGAGCGACAAACGGGACAACGTTCGTGGCTACTTGGTGAGTAGCAGGCCAAGCACATGGCAGTGTGCTTGGGGGGGGAGAGATAGATACTCCAACTGGGTATGCTTGGTGGGGGGAGAGATAGATACTCCAACTGGGTGTAGCCTGTAGTCTGTCGTCCAAATGCACATACAGATGTAAGCCAATGTCCATCTGGGAGGGCCGCAACGTACTTCAGATGAACGGACATGCAACTACATGCTACACAACACAGATGACTATCCAAGTTTAGAAACATCAAACATCAAACCACATCCACACTGCACAACATTCCACGCCACAAAATACACACGTCATCCATGCCGTCAACATAGTCATGCTGAATTCGTCCAGCACGACATCAATAATGCAATGTGCCCTTCAATGCATGCTAAGGGATACCCCCTAGCCATAGCAATGCACCACGAACCCATAGCACCACTGAAGTGATGCCTCTCAGCATGGCAACGTCAATGTTGGAAGGGCAGTACACCACCAGTGTGGTACCAAATCTGCCTGGGCACAGGGACACCTAAGACCTGGCCTCACACAGGACATGTCAATTACTGGTGGAGGCATTAATGGGGCATGTCTACTTGCAGGGTTGAGCCCACCTTTGCAAATTGCAGTTACACAGAACATTTGCATGTATGCTGTTGATTGTGTACTTGTATCTCAATGCCAAGTCAATGTTTGTGAAATGAACAGGCCACACTTGAGGTGAACAGTAACAGGACACCATTCCTTCCCCCATATAGGTGATGCCGGCTATCCCCTGAAGAGGTGGCTCCTCACACCTGTACGGAACCCACAGAACAGGCACAAAGAGGAATACAATCGTGCACACACCCGTACCCGCATCGTGATCGAGCAGACTTTTGAACTTTTGAAGTCCCGGTTTAGGTGCATTAGCAGGTCTGGTGGCGCTCTCCTGTATGGCCATGACAAGGTGGCCAAGATCACCATGGCATGTGTCATGCTGCACAATATGTGTATCAGACGGAATGCGCCACTGCCCCCTGACGTTGAAATGGAGGCACCTGATGAGGATGATAATGGTGATGAGGATGGAGGTGAAGGGGATGCAGGTCATGCAAGAGGGGATGGCCAGGAGGGACGTGCTGTGAGACAGCATCTGATCAACCAACTATTCTGAGTAACATGTTCTCGTACTGTCACCTGGATATGGCTAGTAATGCACTGGTGTCTGTTTGTGTGCTCACAATGGACCCTGGCGTCAATGAAGTACAGATACACAATGAACGAGTCCAGGCCTGTGTTTTTCTCAAACACCAGTGTATTAATGAACTTAAACAGGAAAATGTGAATGTCCCCAAACATCCCACCACCCTTCCCCCCCACCCCCCACAACAGTCCCATCACACCCTTCCCCCCAACCCCCACAACAGTCCCATCACACCCTTTCACCCCTCCCACCCCCCACAACAGTCCCATCACACCCTTCCCCCCGCCCCCCACAACAGTCCCTCATGTGTCTTCCACAATGTATGCGTCCAGGCATGCACGTGGAAGCATGAACATTAACTCCCTATTGGTCATTGCCAAAACCAGCATTGGGAGGCTGCCTAGAGCTGCGCCTGGTGGTGCGTGCGGAGCGTCGGGGTGGGCTTGACTGCCGCAAACTGGCGGACGAAGAAGGGGCAGACTGTCCAGGTGGTGGTGGTGGTGGAAATTGCCGGTCCATAGCATCCGCAATACATGTGAGGACCTCACGAACTCGGATGAGCTCCCCACACAGCCTGTCTGTGCATGCCTCCATCCCCTCCCTGGACTGCCTGGATGTCTCTGCAATCTCCTCCCTGAGACGGGCAGCCTCCTCCACGTGCTGCCCAACCAGCACAGTGAGACCCTGTTGCCACTGGCTGATGCTGGCCAGGTCAAGGGCAGTGTCGGGCTCTGGTGGTGTGGCTGGTGTGCATTGTGGTGCAGACAGGTGAACAGATGGAGGCACCGGTGGGCTACTGAAAGCTCCCATGCTCTCATCACCAGTGACGTTGGAGCCAGGTGTGTGTGGTGGTGATGGCTGGGGGATTCCAGGGGGGCTTGGAGTGTGCATGCCCAGGTCGAATTCTGTTGTGTCCTCCACATCAGATAATGGAGCAGTGGCTGCCGCCTCTCCTGCCGAACTGGCTGCAGCTGATAGTGGTCCCTCGGTGGCTGTGATCGGTGGTGGTGAGTGGACCTCCGGAGGTGGGGCAGTTGGCTTTGGTGTGGCCTTGGCAGTGGCGCTCGACCGATGTTTGAGGCTCTGCAAATGGAGCCTTGTGCCTTTTCCCCTGGATGCTGTGGGGGTGTCCTCTGTGGGCTGTGGCCTTTTTTTCTTCTGCGCAGGGGGTGCCTGGGATGCATTCCCACCATCGCCACTGTCTGTATGTGACCCTGTCGGGGACAAGAAGGGGGATGGCATTGGTTACGGTTCGATGTACTTAATGCAGGATACATCATCAATGCAGTTGTGGGAATTTGGACTTCATTGTGAAGGATACAGGTGATGTGTCAGTTCAGTGGCTCATCCATGCACTGTTGTGTGTGGCACTTGGCTCTGTTGATGTGTGCATGTGTGTGTGTTTGGGTCTGGCACTGACATGGGCAGGGTGGGATGCATGTGTGGCTGTTTGGCCATCCATGAGGTGACTCTGGGCTGACATTTGCGGGGACCAGTAGATTCACATTGCATGCTTTCATTGGTACACTTACCTCCATCCGAAGTGCCTGCCAGGCCATGCTCCATCCTCCCGACTCCCTCGATGCATTCAACTCCTATGATGTTGGCACATGTCTCCTCCCATTCTTTTAGTTTGATTGGCGACCCCGTCCACCGGCTGTGGCAATGTTGTGATTTTCTGACAAGATCATTCTGACCCGGAGTCTAAGGTCATCCCATCTTTTCCGGCACTCACGTACAGTGCGGGTGCTGGTGCCCACAGCACTTACTTTCAGTGCCACCTCCTCCCAGATTGCTTTTTTCTGGAGGAGTGTCTCCCGCCGCATGTCGTTTGCGAAGACCACTGCAGCATTTTCAGATAGGGTCTGTGTCAGCATTAGTAGCTCCTCAGTCGAAAGCATTTCTTTCCGCTGGCGGTCAGTTGTTTTTTTGAGAGCCTTGGGCATGGTAAGGGTGTTCCAGATATTTTCCAACAGCAAAGTCCTACAAACAGGTCCAGGGGGCAGAGGATGGCAATGGATTGTGTTTTTAAAGATGGCCGCCGTGCTCTTTCCCGTTCCTGTGCGATGACGCTGTTTCCGGTTCCGCTATTTAATGGTCACCGCTATTAGCGGTGACCGCTATTTGTATGCTGCGTTAAGGCGGAGGTGCTATCTGCACTGTCGTTGAAGCCGGTAAGGGACTATTGGGGGAGTTTAGCGGCATGGCAGTTGGGGCATTACCGGCATGGCGCGATGCTTGTGTCCGCGTACTCGTAATGGTACGCTATTAGCGCCCGCATGCGAGGGCGGACACATTAAGGACGCCATGCCGGTAATTTGCAATTTTTAGCGTGCAACGTGTAATGAGGCCCTATGTCCTTATATACAAGCATTCCTCAAGGAGAAGCTATTTAATGTGCCAGAAATCATCTAGTACACCAACATATACAAGACAGAGTTCCCCCAAGTTTCATAGTGGACCTTATGAGGACATTATGACCACTGCCCTATCAAAAAACGTTTTCACATTCAATGATGTATTCTATCTGCAGGTTTGTGGGACGGCTATGGGGGTAGCCTTTGAGCCTAGTCTGGCGGTCCTCTACATGGCCAATTTTGAAGATTAATTTGTGCTCTGTCCAGAAATCCCCTTCCACCATAACATCATACAGTGGAAGAGGTGCATTGATGATATTGGGCCTCATTACACAGATGGCGGTAGGGATTTACCGGTACCGGTAAAATACCGGTACCGGTAAATCCCTACCGCCTTACTACGAGGTCCCTTTGCGGGTTGGGGGATTTAACGCCTGCTTTTTGCAGGCGTTAAAATCCAACCCGCTAAGGGACCTCAGAGCTAATTACGGCACCGCAAAATTGCGGTGCCGTAATTAGCGCCTTCCCAATTCCCATAGAGCCCTATGGGGCAGAAATGGGAATGGGGAAGGGCAATGGCGGAAGGGGGATTTACCGCCCCTCCAACCTTGGAATGGGGCGGTAAATCCCCTTTCCGCCAAGGCGGTGCCGGTATTTTACCGGCATGAGCCATGGCGCTAATAGCGCCATGGCTCACCGCCTACCGGGTAATGAGGCCCATTGTTTTTATTTGAAAGGGCCTGCAACAGACATTATTGGAATTTCACGAATGGCTTAAAAAAATAAATGTGAATATAACATTCACTATGACTAGAGTTGCAAGCCAGATACATTTTCTGGACCTCACAGTTAAGAAAGTCAATGGAAGGTTGCAAGAAAACTGCAGATCGAAACACCCGTCTACATTTTAAGAGTTACCATCCTGAGGGGGTCAGTCCGAGGTTGGAGGTAAGGAATTACCGACACCGGTAAGGGTGCCGATGCCGGTAATGCCTTACCTCCGTATTCCGAGGTCCCTTTGCGGGTCCTTCCTTACCTCCTGCTTTTAGCAGGAGTTAAGTACGGGACCCGCAAAGGTACCTCGGAGGTAATTACGGTACTGTAATTTACGGTGCCGTAATTACCTCCTTCCCCATTCCCATTGAGCCCTATGGGGCAGAAATGGGAATGGGGAAGGGCAAAAGGTGAATGGGGAATTACCGGTCCCTCCAACCCTGGAATGGACCGGTAATTACTCCATTCACCATGCCAGATTTGGGACGGTTTCGGAGGCAACCATGGAGCTAATTACTCCATGGCTAGCTCCAAACCCAGAATGAGGTCCTAAAGGTCTTAAAGACAACCTACCATACTGGCAGTGCTTACGAGTACGCTGGAATTGTACTCCTATAGATTGATTTTTATCTTCATGCAAATCATGTTGATAAGGGATTGAAAGCGAGAGGCTATCCGAAAAAAGCTTGTGAGTCAATCTAAAAAGAGAGCTTGTTCCACCCAAGAAACATTATTGACTCCAAATAGAGGCCCAATTCCAACAATAGAATGACATTCGTACTTACATATTTGTCAAAACACCTCCCAGTTACGATCCTTGATCAAAACATTCTGGCCCCTTGTTCAACTCAACTTAGTCGATGAAAAAGTTCAGAGAATGGCACTCATAAGGTCCAAGAACCTATGTGAATATTTGATACATTTACAGTTCAGAAAAAACCCTCTAGGACTACTCAGTGAAATATGAGACCAATAGTGGGACTTTATCCTTGTGGTACATACACAGAGTGCCAGTTCACTAAGAAAATGAAATTGTTTACTTTGGTTAATAAAGAGTGTGTCATTTAACATTTCAAAATTGTAAACATCTCAATTGGTGTATTGTATTGAATCCTGTGTGGGCTCAAATACATCGCACAGACGGTGAAGCTGGTCAATAAAAGAATCACTGAACATAGGTCCAAGATACGGTGCAAAAATGCAGCAGCACCATTAATGACACACTTCATGGAACAGCACCATACCCCAGATGATATTTGTTGGTGGGTAGTGGATGTGGTCACATTATCTTCGAACACCACAAATGCCCTTTTGTATAAACAGGCATGGTGGATATACAAGACACAAGCATATATTACTGGGTTGAATGAGCAACTTCCAATTATTATTCAACAGCTGGTCACTCGTGTTCTATGCTCGAACAGGGAAAATATAATACTTTTCCATTAGATGGTACGGCTTCTGCATTATTAGGTTTATGTGTTCTCCCTGAACCTTTTCCTTTTTTCAACATCTACCTTGGATTTTGCATTTTCATATCCTACGTTAGGTTGCCTGGTTGACATGCCACAGCATCTTGGCTATTACTGGCCCCGAAGATGAGTACATCAATTATGTAAACGTATGCGGAACACCACACAGTCTGTCACATTCTCTCATTGAGGATCTTTTGATTTTTGGGCGTTCGCATTGACTTCATGTGTTTGGTCACATTGCCCATAGCGTTCATTAAGCATTCGCCAGCCGACACATGCTAGCTTCAGCCAGTGGCACACATAAAGGCGAACACATTTCGAGAAAAACATCGTCTGGCAATTTCCTTGACAGGCAAGAGAAATATGTATATCCCACATATACATTTGGGACATTAGCGCAATGGGCCTTAATAACGCACTGAGTCTGAGTACTGACATTATGCCCTCCTTTTGTTTAGGAGCAGTTTTCCAATAGAACTCGCCTGCACATGCGCCCTGCATTATCGCCAGGTACATGTGTCTACATAATAGTGGAGTGACATAAGGCCTTCTAAAATGAATGACACTCTGCCTATTTGTATATCTATCTTCCTCTGCATGCCCCGATAAATAAGTCATTATTTTGCATTTTTTCTGTCCCAATAGTTCAGATGGAGTGAGAACCATCGTATAAGTATTATAAAATATCTCCCTGTGTGTGTTTCTACAGATCCCCACACGGGGCACCATGGCAAGGTTAGTAAAATGACCAGCAAATCTTTAATTAATTAGTCTAGTGTTGAATTACATAAATCTGAAACCAATAAATCAATCAGTAACTCCATATGTGTTTTCTGACACAGGATTCCCTTAATCTTGTCCTGATGAAGGTGGTAGAATAGAACAATCGCTAAAAAGTCTATTGAGAGTAGGCTTCCTTCCATCGTTATCCTCTCTTCAAGTCAGAATTAATTTTAAATATAGAATTGATTCCATCATTTGGAGACATAAATAGAACCTTGTTTTAGGTATATAGATTACAGCAGTGTAGTTGATTACAGCAGGAGGTGCAATATTTTTCATTAGAGCACATCATCAAATTTGTGAAGTGTTTTACTGTGCGTTTTGCACATTGGTACATTTTGTACATTTTTATGCCTTTTTTTAAACCAATTGCTTTTTGCATTAGTTGCACAGTAGCGATTCGGAGGTTTAGCGTATTGCATGTTTTGCACTTTTTATTTCATTAGTTGCACTTTAATAATCTCGAAGTCCTACTTGCTACGTTGCGTGCTCTGCACAGTGAAACATATGCACAGTTGTGTGTTTTATAAGATTAGGTTCTCGATGTTATTAGTAGGACATTTTAGTATTTGTATTATTTATTTGATGGCACATCCAGCACATTATTGCACTGTTGTTCACAGCATGATGACTTAAGTTACATTATAATCATGCATCAACAACATATTGATTATGCATTAGATTGATTAAAATGGATATTGATTCAGGCTAAAACATATGAATTCATTATTTGGAGTCAGGCTGTTTAATTGATTAATTCTAGAGAAAGAAAAAAATGGGCTGTCTGAGAAAATAAGCACTCTGTGGCCAGAAGTTAAAATATTTGGACAGTGTATTATCCGCTAGAAACAAATATGTGTTCATTTTGAAGCCTCCTCCATATGGCATCCAGGCAATACTGTGGCACACACAAGAGGCGTGTACAGGGCTAAGGCTAAAACAAAGGGACCTGACCCCCTGTCCCCCCTTACCACCTGCATCCACTGGCCCACAGCCATCTTCATCAGTCCCTATTTCACAGTATGGATGCTGATGGCATTGGATCAATGACTCCGGTGAGGAGGGAGAGTTAGGGGCCGGGTGAGCGGGTGCCTGTGTCACCCCATGGTTGGCTGCATTGGCATGGGCATCCTCATGTGTCTCCACAGGGGCGGGCAGAGGAGTGGGCTCAGCAGCTGTTGGGGGTGCAGCCCCTACAAAAGTGCCAGCTGTACTGGCAGCAGTTGGTGGGTCAGCAGTGGCAGCATCAGCAATACTGTTGGTGGGGTCCGTAGCCACACTTGTTCGGATGGTGACAGTGTGGCTGCTCCGTGCAGCTGGCATGCTGTGGTGCTTGTGGCAGGGGTTTTACTCTCAGGTGTCTTGCTGCACGTGCCATGGCTGCAGGGCACAAGGGTGGAGTAAGAGGTGCGTGGATGCGCCCTGTGATGTATGTGGGCCAGATTTGTCTCCCTGGGTGGAAAGTGAACCTTTGGGTGATGAATGATATGCAGTGAGTCATTATGCGTGCTTGTACATGACATAGTAAGACACTCATGCACTATGATATATGCTGACCGAGACACATGGTGTTATGGTGGGTGAACGTACTGGATGATGTGTAGCATACCTTTTCCGCATATGGACTCTGTGGCACACACACCTTGCAGGATGTGAGGGCTGTTTCTGGTGTGACATAGTTTAGGCGCAAAGTTTAATCTGTGGATTACCCAGTGGAGTGTACAGGGGACATTGGCAGGGTAGGTCGTTGCATAGCATACGCTGCCCCTGCAAGGTTGGAGTAGAGTGAGGCATCATGGAGACTGTTCACAGCTCATATGCAGGCCCTCATTGATGGATGGCTTACCTAAATGGAATTTACATGTGTTGGGCCAGTCATTGGCGTTTCCTATGTGGGTTGATTGGTTTTTGGGTGCTTCAGTGATGGATGTGTGTACAGGGGGTTGCTGTCGGCACATAGCCATGGGCTGCCTTGATGGATGCATCTAATGATTTCATGGGGTCACGTATATATATCCTATGGTACACATCTCTTTTTACAGTCATGTGGGCATGGTGCCCCACCTTTACTTGCACATGCATGTTGCTGCTGTGCTATTGGTCACAGTGCCATGTGATAGGTAATTGGCCTGAAAATTGTGCACATTTGATTAAGCAGGCAGCCACATCCATAAACTAGGGAATGCATGATCATTGGAGAGTTGACATTCATACTCACCCGTCTCAGGTTAACTGGGTGCTCCAACTTGGGCTCCTTCTATCTCCTTGATGTATTCCATGTGGAGGATGCTGCTCTCCTTTTCCTCCCATGGCGTGAGGGTGAGTGGATCCACAGTGCCGCCTCCTGTGGCAGCTGTCTCCTGCCAGTGGATGGACAACAGGCTGTGAAGCCCGGCCTTGAGGTCATTCCACCTCTTTCTGCAGTTCTCGTTGTCACGGAGTATGGTGCAAACTCCCTCCACCTTGTCCCTTATAACCACAAAAGTGATGGATGGAAGGTTTTGAATGAATCTGAACCACTGGCATTGCTTTGGGCAACCTTCCACACCACTGTTTTTTAGCCTGTCTGCACCATTTCAAAAGGGGTCCAGTGATATGCAAACCAGTCAGGACTGCCACCAATGGTAGCAGCCCAGCCCGAACTGCTAGGCCAGGTCCCCTCTGCACAGAAACACAAGCAACCCCAGACATGTTTCAGCCTTGTTGGGCCTCCTCAGTGGGGTGCAACTTGGTTCCCTGTGGCGCAGCAAGCAAGGGACCCACATCTGGGCATAACCTCTCTCACATAGTGAGACAAACTATAACCACAAAAGTGATGGGGGGAAGGTTTTGAATTAATGTGAAATACTGGCATTGCTCTGGGCAACCTTCCACACCACAGTTTTTTAGCCCATCTGCACCATTGCAAAAGGGGTCCAGCCATATGCAAATCAGTCAGGTACTGCCACCAATGGTAGCAGCCCAGACCGAACTGCTAGGCCAGGTCCCCTCCCTGTGCCTGTTGGGCCTAGATACCCAAGCTACTCCTCACTGATGAGGCCCAACAAGGCTGAAACATGTTTAGGGATGCTTGTGGTATTGACAACGCAATTCGGGCTGGACTGCCCCTTTTGGGGAGGGACCAAGCCTGATTTCCATATGGTGTTTCCCCTTCTGTAATGGCTTGGCAGACAGAGAACATTGGTCTAGATGGTTGCCCAGAGCAATGCCAGAGGTTAGGTTGTATTCCTAACCTTCCAGCCATCAGCTCTTGTTTTTCGTGTCACCTTGAGTGGGACAGGGTATGCCCAGACGTGGGCCCCATGTCCGCTATGCCGAGAGACCCAAGCTACTCCTTACTGATGAGGCCAAACAAGGGCGAAACATATTTGTTACTTTTTAACTCTTTATTATTTTACATTTCAACATTTCATCATCTTCATACATGCGTTCCCTTTCCCCAATCTTCCTGCTTCATTTTACGATTTATGTCTAAGACTTTCAAAATGGCATAGCTTTACTCAATCCCATGCCCGACCACTCTGACATTGTTGCATTCTGGTTATCGTATTCGTTATACTTTGTTAGTCTTTCCTCAAGCATGCCTTCTAGCACCAAGACAAGTTCTACTTTCTTGTCTATTTGTTTACTCATTCAATTCTGTTTCATCCGATGCCCCTCGGGATCTTGCTTCACTCAATATTCTCTTCCGCAGCCTTTCCCGTCAGCTTTCACTTCCATTAGCTTTATTCAACTCGCTTTTCACCTCAGCGATACTTTGCTTAACTTTCACATTTCTCAGAGACTTTCGACAATGCAGTATTTCACATGACCACTCTGTTACTTTGTTTCATCACAGTTCAACACAATCAAAGCTTTCTTTCAACGCGTCTCACTTCTAACACGTAACCTTGCTTGCAACTTGGTAATCATTTGCGTCTTTACAGACCGGGCTCTCTCATCACTTTGAACTCACCAGTTGTACTTTAACATCACGTCCTTCACGATTCTTTTATCCGAAGTCAGGGTCTCTCTCCTCCTGCGCCTCAGACCTTCCTTTGCTGTCCCATGGAAATTAGCAATCTCTTGCCACACAGTTCAAAGAGATTATCCAGCTTCTCACTTCCTTTGAGAAACCCTTTCGGCTTCTTGGAGACAAGGTTCCCTCGCAACGCTTTCTCCGGGTTCAGCCTGCAGACTTATAGCGTCTCAGCATCCTGTTCACTCAAGCCTGGTTCTCAATAGCCTCTGCTCAGCTGTTTGCCATCTCGCCTGCACTCCTTCTGGACCCCCCCCCCCGTGCCTTCCTGTGCTCCCTTTGTGAATCAGGGTTCCACCTTTTATACTTAGTTTGGTGCTCAATTGGATTCAGGGGCTTGTGATCGTAACCAAGTGCCTGACTTCGCCTGGCCTCATTAGAGGGACATTCATAGAAAGAGAAATGTTCTTTTGAGTATAAGTGGTTCGTCGTGATGTTATTAAAATGGGAGAAGCACTGAGGGTTCAGGGAAAACCAGGGGTCTGGCTGACAGTAGGCTCAGGAGATGTCGGGTAGGAGGTTATTTGAAAAGGGGGAGGATACCGTGTCTCACCCTCAGGTAATCCCTCCCCAAGGGACCCTCCACGCAAGTGATCCTCCCTCACGAGTCCGCCCCCAGGGTCGGGATCCAAAAGTGATGGCCTTCCCCTGGCCAACTGTTTGTGGAAAGTCCCCCGGGAGTGGGAAGGGAAAAACCCTCAGGTTTTTCACAGCACCACTCACCAGC
This sequence comes from Ambystoma mexicanum, assembly GCF_040938575.1. Taxonomy (NCBI): domain Eukaryota; kingdom Metazoa; phylum Chordata; class Amphibia; order Caudata; family Ambystomatidae; genus Ambystoma; species Ambystoma mexicanum. The sequence goes on from NC_090929.1 coordinate 413,079,178, forward strand.
CGGTCAGATAGCACAGCGAGTAGAGCGCTCGCTTTGACATCCGTGCAGGGCCTTCTGATGCAGGTTCGAATTCCGGCAGGGCCAAACTCAGCCTTTCATCCTTCCGAGGTCGATAAATGAGCACCACACACCGTGGGAAATAAGCAGCGTTCAGATACTTGAGGGTTCGTAGCGCTATATAAATGCACAAACAAACAGAACAAACTGAGCTAGGCGCAGCTGGAAAACACCAATTGACCAGTAAAAATCACTGGCGTAACAGGGGCCCCCGCAGCCCCTGTGGTGCGGGGGGGCCCACGGTGTGGGGGGCCCCGCCAGCACATGTCCTGGGAGGGGGCCCCAGTTAAAAAATATATATATGTTTTTCTAAAAAAAAAAAAAAAAGTTTCTTTTGAAATTCACTCTGCATTCATAACGAACATTTCTGTAACAGAAATCATTCCTTTATGAAGGCAGAGTGACTACAAAAAGAAACTTTCTTTTTGAAGTCCGAGGGCCCCCGTAACCCATGACATGGAAGAACCTAGGCTGGAGTCCTCCATGTCATGGGGTGGGGGAGGGAGCCCTATGCCTTCAAAAAGAAATAGTTTGTTTTTGAAGTCACTCAGCCATCATAAAGAAATTATTTTAGTTATGGTTCGGTCATTAACTGAAATAATTTCTTAATGAGGTTATAATGACTTAAAAAAGAAACAATGGGGCTCATTCTGACCATGCCGGTCCAGAAACAACGGTGCTGGTAAGCTTACAGGCACTGTTGTTTCCGGACCGGCATATTACAGGTCTGCCTGGTGGGGCTGCCATGCCCGACAGGTCTGACCCTGCCAGGCACAGCAGCCACGGTAGGCAGACCTGTCACGGAAGCCCTGGCACCGTTAACAATGGTGCAGGTGCTTCCGTGTCCCCATTCCCGTGGAGTCTGGGGATTAACGAAATTACCGGCACTTGATTTCCCAGCCGCCAGACTTGAAATAGCACGGTGGCACCGGGAAGTGAGGCGCTAGTAATTTTTTACGGGTTCGGCGGCAACCCGCCGGTAGCACCTGCACGGTTACCGCTGGACCCGTAATGAGCCCCAATTTCTTTTTGAAGTAATGGGGCTCCCCTCAACTCCATGACGTGTGCGTGTATGAGTCTATGGTGAAAGGGTGCACACTCAAATGTATAGCTGGCTGCCTGTGTGTTTATGGTGAAAGGATGCACACTTAAATGTATGGGTGGCTGTGTGGGTGTGCCTGCATGGTGAAAGGATGCACACTTAAATGTATAGGTGGCTGCCTGTGTGAGTGTATGGTGAAAGGGTGCACACTTAAATGTATGGATGACTGGGTGTGTATATGGTGAATGGTGTGTGTGCTTGTGTACAGGGGCACAACAAAACCTTCATTTCGGGGGGGCTAACTCTTCAAATGTTGGGAGTGGCGCTAACTTCACATGCGGTGGGGAGGGGGAAACTTATTTGTGTGGGCGCATCCAAATTATTTACGCATTTTAATGAGACTATTCTAGTGCAGATTCAATGTTACAAGCAGTTAACTCTCTCCTACAAGTCTCCTGTTCCCTCTCTACCCTTCCAATCACTCCCCTGGCATGCAAGTACTAAACCCACATCACAATTTCAATTGCCTAAACAATGTGGCATTTGAATTCAGGTACTAACAGTGAAATGCTTTACGTTGGTAATTGCTGGGTTCTTGTTAACAGCAAAAACCAGGTGCTGTTAACATCTGTGTCCTGTTCGGTCCGGCAACTGCTCTAAAGGTCAGCCAGGTTGAGTCAATATAGCCCAAAATGTCAGGGGGGTAGTGCTGAAGCCCAGTCAACTCAATGGTGATGCGCTACTTCTTGTGTTTAATGCCTTGCTTACTCCTAGCCCTATTCTTCCTCGTCCCAGTACTTATGTATGAGGCAGTACGTGTGTGTGAGGCGCTCTGCCTCATACACAAGTACTGGGAAGAAGTAGAATTACATGGAGGTAATGCCTGATTTAGCTACCTGTAATCTTCATCACTCCTAGTCCCACTGTTCCTCATGCCAGTACTTACATATGAGACAAGGAGCCTCATACGTAAGCTCTGGGACAAGGAAGAGGGACGCAGAGGTAATTCTGTGCCAAGGAGCTGATTGTGGAGGTTGGGGTAGTGGGTGGGAGGGAGAGGGGATGTGTGGGGGGGCGGGATTGTGTGATAAATCATAATGGTTGTCCATGTCCAGGCTAAGCAGGCATGATATGTGGTATTAGTGGCTAGAGAGGCATTTTGATGCAGCCAGTCTAGTCATTCCTCAGTTTGGTATGACTTTCTTTTAATTGGACATTTCTGATAAAGCAGTCCTGCTAACTTTAATTACCTGGCTAGATTGGCATTTGGGTGCTGCCAGTCTAGCCATTTCTTACTGTGGCATTGTATATTTTTCTGGGCATCTGTGATAAAATGATATGATGTGATTCAAGTCATTTATAACGTGCCTGTACCCAAGTGTACACAAGGGAGGGATGATAGAGGGAGGACAAGACAAATGATCTCACTAGGCCTTGTGTCATTGCGAGAACGAGAAGTGCAAAGGAAAAGGGAGGGGGGGGAGTGCAAGTGAGAGGGGAGGGGAAAACAGGGCAGCAATGCTCTGAGTAAGTGCAGCCAGGGCACAGCAGCTATTGGTTGTGCAAGGAGAACAAGGGACTGCAGGGTTACAGTTACAGTCCCTAAGTGCATGGTAGGCCCGGAGGCAGTGCAAGGGTGACCAATCAAGAAAGAGCCTGGACTCAGAGAGACTCGGAGGGTAGCCAAGCAGCCAGTGGGTACAGCAGACAGGTAGGCCAGCAGGGGGGAGAGAGAGAAAGCAGCGGAGAAGAGGAAAGTTTTGAGCTGCTTCCGAAACTTCAGGTTGTCCGCCTCAAGTTTGAGAGGGGCAGGGAGGCCATTCCAGAGGGAGGCACCAGCAGAGGAGAGAGATCTACCCCCACTCTCTGCCTGGAGAAATGTCTAAGCCTTAGAGAGTTGGAGGTAGCAGAGTGAAGGGCTCGAGAAAGAAGGTATTTTGGAAGAGAGCATTGGATTTAGTGTGGGCACTGGCCCCAGAAAGCCTTGTGGGCAATGCAAAGGTTCTTGAACTTGATCCTTGCAGCCAGTGGAGAGATTTCAGGGCTGGAGAAATACAATCCCAGGGCTTGAGGCCAAGGCTAGGCCTTGCAGTCCTGTTCTGGATTATTTGCAGTTTACGGAGACTAGAGGAAGACAGATTGAGAAAGTGTCTGTTGCAGTAGTCCAGCCTAGAGACAGTTAGCTTCTGGTGGAGAGTGAGAAAGGGAAGAGTCCCTTTGAGAAGGAGCAGCTGGTAGTGGGACTTCTTGTGGCGTTGAAGATGACAGCAAGGTTTCTTGCCTCGCAGGAAGGCAAAGGAAGAGGGCCCAAGGTGGTCTGCTATAGTGAGAGAGGAAACGCAGAGGCAATGGTCCCAATGAGAAGGATCTCTGTCTTACTGGCATTAAGGCAGAGATCGTTGGAGGCGCACCAATCCTGAATCCTGAATCGTGGATAGACAGTAAGGAATGAGCAAGAGAGGAAAGGAGGCTGAGCGGCGCTTGAAGGAAAGCTGAGTCATCCGCATAACACTGAAAGTTAGAGGAGAAGGTAGAGATCAGGGAGGCCAAGTGACCAAGTAGAGGTTGAAAAACCAGCGTGAGAGGATAGAGCTCTGGGGAATGCCACAGGTAGAGTGAGGTGGCAGAGAGAATGGGACCATGATGGATCTGGGAGCGGAGTGGCGGTCCAAGTGGAAGTAGGTCAGTCACTCTAGGGTCTGATCGGTGATGCCCAGGTTCTCACAGAGTCGATTGATCAGGATGGCGACGTTGACCCTGTCGAAAGCAGAGGAAAGATGAAGGATGAGAACAGAAGGAATGCTGGAATCAAGGTTAGAGAGCAGCACGGGTGTTAAGGAGAGCAGTTTCCATGCCTCTGGCAGCTCTGAAGCCAGACTGATGGTCATGGAGACAACCAACAGATTCAGTGTGGAGAGTAAGCTGGGAGATGGCAAGCTGTCATGATGCCTACCTCCAAGGAGCCAGACCAGGCCCAGCTACCCCAGAGGCAGACATCATGTCCCCGAGGGAAGTCTCAGCAGCCCCAAGTAGGGGCCCTTTGGACTCAGTCCTGGCGCCTTTGGCCTTTGGCGCCAGGCTCATATTAGACAACAGTCCTGGCGCCACAGGCGCCAGGCTCATAAAAGATGACTGTGTTTAAAGGTGCTTGGTGTAAACTTACCTGATGCAGACCATGCTGCAACATCCGGGCCATCTAGAGGCCTGAATGGGACTACTTTCTCTTTGGGGATTACTTAACCACACAGGTGTGGCCGGAGGAAGGATACATACCTGGAACTACTTTGAAGGATATTTAAGCCACGCCCAAGCAGCAACTCACGCTTCGCGTTGTTCTGCATCTAGCAGCTGGACGCTCACCGTGTCTGCTCCTGAATCCTGACTTCTGCCACGCCCGCCAGCATCCTGGAACACCTGCAAAGGGAGAAGAGAAGAGAATAGGAGAAAGAAGAGTCCTTACCTGCTAAAACCCGCATTCCGGAGACATTTCGCCGACGATCCTGAAAAGGAAGACATTCATTTTAAAAGCACATCGCATCGATCGCTGCAGCGCCGCATTCCACTCACCTTTACTAGGCGCCTCCATGTTCATCAGCGACCATCTGGATCCGCAACCACATTTCAGCGCCCAGGGAGAAAAAGACAAGAACAAAGGTGAGCTAGGGAAGAGAATAAGAAAACCTTAATTTGCCATCATAAGACTTACCTGTTGGGTCATTCCCACTTCATTTCGGGTCGGTGCCGCATCCTGGCATTTCCGGACCCCGGCCCCTAAGGGGAAAAAGAGACATCAGCGTTAGTGAGCGAATGCTAAGACATTACCTGAACGCTCATTAACGACTTACCTGATATCTACTGGAACTGCACCTTTCACTTCGGGTCGGTGCCATATCTCCGGCATTTCCGAACCCCGGCCCCTATGGGGAAAAAAGACACAAGCATTAGTGCATTAATGCAAGGACACTAAAGGAACCTCTCATCAAACAACTCACCTGAGTTTCCTTCGTCGGTTCCATTGCTCATCTCGGAATCTTTGTTCTGCACCTGAAATAGAGACAACGGACAATTATTATTTCGGGCTCATACTTATAAACAGAATTCTCACAATACTTTACCGGGAAGGTCAAGCAAACTTGAACTCTCTACAATCCAGGATCCAGTGAAGTAACTGGATTACAACGGGCCCCTGCATCAGAAGCAGGATGGAGAGCTCGTCCTTTCAGACCTAAGAAGGATATTTCTGCGAGTCAGACAAGCCAGATTTGAAGGTCCGGTCCTGTCCATCTTCCGAGTCCTGCGCTTCACCATAGAAGAGGCAACAGCACTCCAAACCAGGCCTGCGCCTCCGTGGGAGTCAGGTGAGCGTAACACAAGCTTTTCCAAGAGTTTGCTCAGGAAAGGGGTGATGGCGATTGAGCGATAGTTTTCCGGGCAGGTAGGATCAGCAGACGGCTTCTTGAGGAGTGGGTGCACTAGGGAGTGCTTCTAGGGAGAGGGGAACATTGCAGTGGCGAAAGAGTGATTACAGAAATTGGCCAAGGCTGTAGCGAGGGTGTCAATTTGGGTTTTGGCTCTGGAGGAGCAGCGGAGCACCTGTTTGGATGACACTTTCGTAGATCGGACTTGTCTAGAAACCTCGTCCGGTGTTGTCAGAGAGAAAGAGGAAAAAGGAGGAGGAGAGGTAGAGATGGCCAAAAGGGTCCGAGAGAGGAAGAGGACATAGAGGACAGGATCTCTTGAGATTTAGCAGAGAAATGAGAGGCCAGAGCTGTACAGAGGGCCTGGAAGGGAACAGGAGAGGTATAGACCACAACAGGATTGACCAGTTCCTTGTAGATTTTAAAGAGTTTGGCCGTGTTGTTCGAGGCCGCGGAGACACATGCTTTAATGTGTGCTCTCTTCTTGATGAGTGTTATTGCTTTGACTGGCATTTTGCTGCAACCAGTCTAGGTATGTCTAAATGTGGCCTGGCATGCTTTACTATAATGTTTTTACGTGTTTACACTGGTCTACATTGTGCAGCCAGTTGGACATGTTTTCATTGTGGCATGGCATTCTTAATAGCAAAGCATTAATGTTCCTGTGCACTGTTGGTGACTTGCATGTATTGGTTTGTGTTACCCTACAAAACAATTGCAAACACTCTGGCTTTATAGCCAATTTATCTCAGAAAGTGTGCTGTATATTGCATTAAAACACATATTTATATCTTTTTCCTAGTGCAGTGTGCGGCATACCCCTTCAGTAGCACGTTCATGCGTATTGCGCAAGCGTGACAATCTAGGCCGGCCCAGAGTTTGGCGCGACCCGTGATTTGCACCGAGTTGGGGGGCCCCCTCAGCATGGCTCGCAGGGGGGCCCCCATATTTTGTGTTACACCACTGGTAAAAATAACCAGAAACCAATATAACTAAACGAAAGAAATGAGTTTTTCACCATTTACTAAAAGAAACCAGTGTCTGTGCTGAATTTAAGTGACGAGGGAGTAATAAATGAAAAATATTTTGAAGACCGTATAACTAGAAGAACAAGTAACTTACCATATCTGGTAACGTTCTTTCGATGGGATGTTCCTCCGAAGTATTCCACATCTATGACGGGTAATGTCCACAGCTGTGCTGCTTTGGAAAATTTTCGGCAGAGGGCGTCCTGCGTCGAGGGCGTTGATCCATTGTCCGTCGAGGGTCGACGTCACCGGATGTTATATATAGGACGCACGGCGCCCGTAGCCTCAGTCCCAGAACGTGTGGCACCAATCTCCTGCCAGTATGACTGCAGAAAGCCTTGCGTAAACGTAAGCTGCAATCGCATAGGAAATTCAGTAGAGGGGCAGGCAGGGAGGGCGATGTGGAATACGTTGGAGGAACATCCCATCGAAAGAATGTTACCAGATATGGTAAGTAACTTGTTCTTTGGGGGAATTGTGTCCTCTGACGTATTCCATCTATGACAGACTCCCAAAGCAGTACCAACCTATGGAGGTGGGAAAAGAATTTACAATTTAGAATGCCCAATCAAATTGCTGAATAAAGGACTACCTTACCAAAGGCCAAATCCTGCCCATGGATGGAGTCCAAGGAATAGTGTCTCAGAAAAGTATGGACAGGGGCCCATGTGGCTTTTTCGCAAATATTGCGAATCAGAACACCCCTCTGTAGAGCAGTGGAGGTAGCCACACCCCTAGTAGAGTGAGCCCGTAAGCCTACTGGAGGGTCCTTTCCCGCCAAACAGTAACACTCCGAGATCGTCAAAATGATCCATCTAGACAAGGTCTGTTTGGAAACAGCCTGACCCAAGCGTCTTCCAGCATAACCAACAAATAGCTGATTGTCCACTCTGACCCACTTCCTTACCAGGATGTGGAGGAGGATAAAACGCCGGAAGAATCACCTTCTGGCTGAAATGGAATTCTGACACAACCTTCGGAAGAAAAGAAGGCCGCACCTGCAGGACAACCCTGTCCTTATGGAACACAGTAAAGGGTGGCTTGGCAGAAAGTGCCTGCAACTCACTCACTCTGCGTGCGGAAGTAACCGCAACTAAAAATACAGTTTTAAAGGACAACAGTCACAACGGACAAGAATGTAAGGGCTCAAACGGAGCTCCCATTAGGAACTTTAAAAAATTCAAATACCATCCCGGCACCTGGAAAGGCGACGGTGGAAACACATTAGTTAGCCCTTTTAGAAACTGAGAAATCAAAGGGATCTTAAAATAAGAACATTCCTCAGACAAGCGCTTAAATATGGACAGCGCTGCCTGGTAACCCTTAATGGTACCCACTTGCAGGCCCTTGTGGGCTAGAGAAAGCAAAAAAGACAAAACCAAAGGAGTGGAACATTGGAAAGGATCCACATTCTGTACCCTGCACCAGTCACAGAACTTTCTCCAACGGCAACGGTACAGGGATTTTGTTGCGGGCCTTCTGGCCGAAAGCAACACCTCCATCACGTCTTCAGGGAGGTCCCAATCCTTATACCTCAACCTTTCAGATACCAAGCATGAAGGCTGAGAGATTTGACTTCTGGATGGAGAACCCGACCCCCCTCCCGTGAGAGCAGATTGTCTCGGTAGGGAAGACGGCGTGGAGGGCAGATGGACATGTCTAGAAGGTCCGGGTACCACGCTCTCCTGGCCCATGCCGGAGCAATGAGGATCATTCGGGAACCAAACCTCCGTAACCTCCGCAACACTTGTGGAATGACGGGGACTGGCAGAAACGCGTACAGCAGTGGGAAGGACCACTCCACTACGAACGCATCCCCTAAGGCTCCCCTTGGAGGAAATTCCCGTGAGCAGATTCTTTCGCACTTCCGGTTGACACTGGTGGCAAAGAGATCCACTTGTGGGGTTCCCCAAAGGGCGAAGATCTCCAAAAGAACTTCCTGAGCCAGCTCCCACTCGAGAGACCGTGCTCTGCCTGCTCAGAGCGTCCGCCACCGCGTTTTCGTCTCCGGCCAGATGAAATGCAGAGATCGAAATTTCATGCTGGTTGGCCCAGAACCAGAGCTGCATCGCCTACCTGCACAATGAGAGTGACCCTGCCCCCCTTTTTTGTTTAGGTAGTGCATGGCCACTGTATTGTCCGTCATAATCGGGACATTCTTCCCCCGCACAGATGGCAGAAAAGCCTTCAGGGCTAGCCTGACGGCCTTGAGCTCTAACAGATTGATGTGGAGTCTGGACTCTGACAGAGACCAACGTCCGCTGGCTGTCAATTCGTTGGCATGAGCCCCCCCAACCTGTGAGGGATGCGTCCGCCAAGATCGTCACCTCCGGCCGTGGCTGCCAAAATGGCGCTCCCTTCATCAGATTGCCTTCTTCGGCCCACCATAGAAGATCCTGGGCGACCGAGGTCGGAATCTGAACGGGATCCGACATCCTGCCAGAGAACTGCGACCACTGCATCTTGCGAGCCCACTGCAGAGATCTCATCCGCAGCCTGGCCTCTGGCACCATGAAAATGCAGGATACCATGAGGCCGAGCAACCTCAGGAATTCGAACGCCGGGAGACTCTGGGCACATTGAAACTTGTCCAACATCTGCAGAATGTGATGAGCCCTCACCTGGGGAGGCGAACACTGCCCCAGGGATGTGTCGAGCACTGCTCCAATGTACTGGAGCCGCTGGATAGGTGTAAATTGAGGGAGAAGCCCAGCTTGTGAAGGGAGTGGCAGGTGACGGACAGATGATCCAGGGCTTGCTCAGGAGAGTGCGCCCTGATCAACCAATCGTCCAGGTAGGGGTAGACGTGAATCCCCCCTTTCCTGAGATATACTGTCACCACCACCATCAGCTTGGTGAAGACCCTCGGGCGGATGTCAATCCGAACGGCAGGACCCGAAACTGAAAATGTGAGTTGCCAACCGCGAACCTCAGGTACTTCCTGTGCTTTGGATGAATCGGCACATGAAAGTAAGCATCCTTGAGGTCTAGAGACACCAACCAATCCTGAAGTTGAAGGGCCTGGAGGACTTGAGAAAGAGTTACCATCTTGAACTTGTCTTTCGTGAGGAGCTTGTTCAACCAACGCAAGTCCATGATGGGTCTCAATCCCCTGTCTTTTTTCGGGATCAAAAAATAAGAGGAATACCATCCCTTGTTCCTCTCCGCTACAAGTTCTATGGTGCCTTTCTCCAGCAGGGATAGGATTTCTTGTGCAAGGAGCGGATCTGGGCGCTTCAAAGAGAGCTTCCCCGGTGGATTGTCGTGAGTCCTCTGCCAGAAGGGAAGACAGTAGCCGTGGGCTATGATCTCCATAACCCACACATCTGAAGTAATGGCCCGCCATTCTCCAAGGTGCTGCGCAAGTCTGCCCCCAACCGGCGAACCATGGGTCTCATGACTGAGGCAGTGCCTGAGGGCAAAGAGGCAACTGCCCGAGTGTCTTTGGCACCCCGAGTACCTTGCTTTCCACCCCGGGTACTCCTACGGTGGCCCCTTTGACTGGCAGCTCCTCTCGATCTACCAAAGGAAGAATAGTACCAAAAGGAACCTCCCCTCCATTGCTGTCCCCTAGGACGAAAAGGCGGAGGTTGACATACTGCAGTGCTCAAAGACTTTGCTGCAGCTTTGGAGGTCTGCAACCTCCAAGGCTCTAGTCAGCCTTGCTGCCAAACAGATGAACACCATCAAAGGGCATGTTCAGAAGATGGGATTGCACATCAGGAGCAAACCCCGACTTCCGCAACCACGCAAACCTGTGCATCAAGGTGCTCGCAGCCATGGACCGTCTGACACAGTCTGCCGTGTCCAAACCCGACTGAACGGACTCACACATGGCATCCTTGCCGTCTTGCACGAGGGCTAGAAAATCATCACGTTCCTCCCCTTCGGGAATATGCTTAGCCGCCAAAGATGCACAGTTCCACAGAGTGTGCGTGAATCTCGCTAAAGCACAAGTGGAGTTGGCCACCTTCAACGCCATACCCCCAGCCGAAAATACTTTCCTCGCCCAACCATCAAAGCGCATATCGTCCCTATCAGGAGGGATGGTAGGGTATGCAGCCTGCTTCGAGGAGGCCGTTGCCGCCTGCACCACCAAACTCTCCGGAGTAGGGTGCGTCGATAAGTAGCAGGGGTCTCCACTGGATGGGCAGTATTTTTTCGGAAGCGACTTATTAGAGTCTCCGGAGCAGTCCAAGCTGACGCCACCCTCCTTTGCAATGCCATGTGAAACGGCAACACCGGGTCAGTTGGTGGACCTTGATCCAGGATGTCCATCAAATCATCCTGAGCAAAATCAACAGGTGGAGCAGACCACCCCAAGTATTCTGTCACCCTTGACATGAGACGCTGATAGGAGGAATCAGCATGTGGCCCAGGCTCAGGTCGGCCAAACTCCACCTTCGGAGAGGTGGCCAGGCCACTAGCGTCATGCAATGACTGACTAGTTCCTCCATCTGACTATGCCCAGACAAAAGATCATCAGGAGGCACAACCATCTCCTCATCAGACAGTTCCTCAACCTCTGAAATGTCTTGCAAAGGCTGGAAAAACTCCAATCTAGGAGTAGGAACAGGAAATGGCTCAAAAACAGGCCTGAGAGACTTACTGGGAGCCTTCCGCGGTGGTTGGTTCCACAGCCCTCCAGGGCACCTCTGGCAAATCCTCCACAAACGGCGTTGAGGGCACCGAGGGAATCGGCGTCGACCGAGGTGCCAACGGCGTCGACAACTTCTTCGAGGGCGGATCCCCGAGACTGTCCCTCAACGGACACAGCGCTGATGGCGTCGACTTCTTCGAGGGTGGAGCCTCGAGAGAGCCCCTCGACGGACACGGCACCGATGGCGTTGACTCCTTCTTCGAAGGCTTCACAGATTCCGACGGTCTCTACGGCGTTGAGGACCGGGGCCTGGATCTGGCACGGCTATGGCGATCTCCCTTGTCCGAACGGGACCTCGATGGCTCCCGATGATCGCGCTGACCGCCCGAGCCCGAAGGCGTGCGAGTGGTGGACCGAGCCCGTTTTTTGCCAGCTTCTTTCGAAGGCGCGGACAGAACTGTTACTTGCGACTCGAAAATCGCTAACATCTGCCGGCGGAATGAGTTCCATTCGGCCGGCGACAAAGACAAGTCAACCATCTGGTGAAGTCCTACTCCGATGAGGACGGGGAAGGCGACCAGTGACAGCGCTTCCTAGAATGCCTCGATGAGGCAGGGGAATGGCGGGAACCACTCCTAGACCGAGACCCCCTGGATTTTCGCTGACGCGGAGAGTCGCCCCTCGAGTCATCAATCGAAAGCCCAGCGGATTTCGATTTATGGGGCTTAGACACCCTACTTACCTTCAATTTCTTCTTACGTTCCCGCAAGGCCTTAGACGTCAGGGACTGGCAATCCTCGCAGTCGTCGGTGGCGTAGCTTTCGCCGAGGCAACAGAGACAGATGTCGTGCGGGTCCGTGATGGACATCTTCGAACCTCAGTCCCGACACTTTTTAAAGCCCGACTTCGGAGTAGTAGAAAAAGACGAAGACATCGTTTTCAAAAAGAAGAATAGAGCGCGCCGAGATTCCAAAGCAAACACGTTTGTGGAAAAAACAGAACTGTGGCTACAGGCGCCGTGCGTCCTATATATAACATCCATTGACGTCGACCCTCGAGGGACAACGGATCGACGCAGGATGCCCTCTGCCGAAAAATTTCCAAAGCAGCACAGATGTGGACATTACCTGTCATAGATGTGGAATACGTCGGAGGACACAATCCCCTCAAAGATGTTTATCAAGTGTGAGAAACCCGAGGGTGTCTCACGTACTGATCCCCAGGGATTTGTCATCCAGGTGGCCAGGACACAGCCCTCGCTGTTGGATCCAGTTACTGGGGGTGGACCAGTGCGGGAGGATCACCTGGATGAGGAGTTCTCGGGAAGTAGGATATGGCCACCTGATAGTGAAACGCGGTATACCCTTTCCTTTCAAACCTCACCCCACTTCCTATATACCTCACCAAAGCAAACAGGCCTACCTGCTTAATCCCTCCAGGAGATTCAATGATTTTTTTACCCAAATAATCCTGATATGAATACAAATAAGAAAGAATAAAATGCAATACTGTAAAGAATACACAACTTTCAGAAATGTGTTTACGAATGAAGAATGTTATTTAAGAAAAGACTGCACTCTGCCGCATGAATAGTCATTTAAGGCTTAACTTTGGAAATGGTGAAGTTCCATGATGATTGCAGGAAATGTACCACAACTTGGAAGTGATATAGTGTCAAATAGGATTACCTTGCTTTAATATGATTTATTTTGCACCTGCCTGCTCACAGTTTAGACAAACAAAGGGTCTATTAACTGAACACCATCCTGACCACCAGCCCTTTCTTACCATGTCCTCAACCATCATGCATGGTCAAAAATGTGTGACTTCTTCTAGACCGTGATCTCTCCCAAAGAAAGAAAGAAAGGAAAAGGTCAGCAGCACTTGTTTCTTTCACTTCTGCGCTCTCAAAATAATCCTCCTGTTTCTTATGTTCCCCCACAAAGTCACTGTGGTAAACAATCTCATCTCCCCCAGAAAGGACTACAGGTACCCCATATGCATGGACCCAACTTAATCTCTTTTCCACAGACTCCAAAAAGTCCAAAACACTGTGGCCCTTTAGACTAAAAAAGAGGACCACATTTCTTCAGCACACTCCTCCCTCAGATGGCCACCGGTGTCGAACAGCATTGTATTGAACCCCCCTCTACTTACCCATCCAAGGCATTTAAAAAAAGGACCCGCTTTTCTCTCATCAAAACTTCATTCGTAAACTCTTGACAGAAATCTATGCACCTGTGCCAGAAATGTACTCATTACACCCCCTAACAGGTGATTAAAGAGGTGGTGGTTCAGGTGGTTGTGCATTTTAAACCTTTGGTTCTAGACAATGGAACTTTCTGCCACTCTAAACCAAGATCATTCAGGGCCACCTAATCCTCAGTCGAGCCCTGAAAACCTGGCTGTTCAAGCAAAATAAGTCACCAAATGGATTCTCTTCGATCCTGGTCAGTGCAGGAGGGGGCTTCTGTGGAGAAGGTCAGCTCTGCACAGTCTAGGAATACATCAATGATAAACAACGTCTTACCGTCGGGGTGGGGGGGTGTCGCTCGTATATCCTAGAATTAGCTGATGGCTGCCACCAACTAGTATAGGCCCCAGACATAGCCAGCTTTACAAATACACAGACATAAGGAAAACAAGGCACATGCAGTACAATGGCCATGAGGTATTTAGTGTAATTCAATGGGCAATAAAAAAAGATTTTGATCCAGTGGACGTACAATTCCCTGCCTACTCCCCATCACTGAATAAATATTCTGCTATAATTTTTCATAATCGAGAGGTCGATTCTTAAGCAAAAAGGCAAGGAGAAACTATTTTAGGCCACATAGTCAAAGTTCCATTATGCATAGGGTTTAGTGGCATTTAAGGGGTTGCAGGCTATTCTACTGTTCAAACTTGCTACTGTTAAAAATAAAATAAGGTACTATGTCAATGTGTGTACCTACTAGGTTTTATGCATGGGCAGATGTTCCACTTGTTCACTTTCCCACCACTTATCATGGCGTCAGGGGTGGTAGGCCTTCTAACTATTCAACTTTAAAATTGTCAATTAGAATAGCATAATGTTGCACTTGTGAAGCTGCTGTTATATAGTTAAATGGTTGGATGGTCCACTCATTAATTCTTACATTATCCCTTATATATATATTATGGTGTTATTCTTTGACCGCCATTGCTGTCTTACTGTCGTGAGATAATTAAATTATATCAAACAATTTTCTTCCTAAACTGAATAAAATATTGAATATGAAAATCCCCCAAAAAGAATGAACCAATTCAATTGAAACTTTACAAACATAGCACTCAAAGTTGACATTAGAACACCCAACACATCATTTTACATTTAGTGATGTTAAAGTGTATGTCCTTTTCAAACAAGTAGTTATCACAGTGATTTATTAAGTCTGTTTTTGCTTGCTCTGAATGCCTAAGCCTCAAAAACCCCTCGCTGATCAATGCCAATAGTGGTGCCGAATATCGGTTGTACATCCAGTTTCAAATAGTTCTGTTATGTCTCGTAAACAGTGGAGTTACTGTTGAAAGTGTTGGGAGGGGCATGACATCTAAATGAAAGGGGCTTCTGCCAAATGATTGGGAGAAAATGGTGTGCCACAAAAGTTGGGGAGAGGGGGCAAGTACTCCTTTTGTCCCCCTAAAATTAAACTGATACTCGTAAAGCAGCATTCCACTCAGACGGTTTGATCCTGCACACAAGGAAAAGTTGACAGATAAATCTGACAATGGCGTACAATTACAGGGAATCCTTGGGTCTGGTCAATGTCACAATGGGCCTGATTAGAGACGTGTCCTCTATCGACATACCTCTGGAATCTATTCATGATCTTACATCTAGACGCCGTAAGCGCAGCATGCCAATTTATCGCAGGTTAAATGTTTGAATTGTGTACTTGCAGAGATTGCTCAGCGCTAGAGATAAAACAATACATGGTTTATTATTCTCAGTGATTTCAGAGCTCCCAGATAAAACACTGCATGGTATATTGATCTTTACAATTGCTGCACACATATCGGAAGCAGAACATAATTATATAGAAAAATCAAAGGTATTCAACGTAATCAAGTAGATGTGAACTGATATAAAAAGGTCAGTCAAACCCCTCTGTTAGTGCTTTAAATTCCAGTAACACTAATGTAAGCAACAGGCAGTGAGAGATTATTTATCACAGGTTATTTGTGTGCTCCCCCCACCCCCTTTCCCACTCTACAATCCGTTCCAGGCTTAACAAGAGGTATCTGCATGGACCGGCATACGTTCCCTTTCTCAATGGTGACCCATCCATCCTTAAAATGGTCAAAGAAGGGTGCAATGCCAGCTTTTGGTACACTTCCCAGCCTTCCTCGTCATTGGCCATCAGATATTGGGGGCTCGATCACCAGGCTGCTGCTGGTCACACGCACTCCATACCATCCTGCCCAGAATTGCCTGTCCTTTCCACCATGCTGAAACTTTATGTGTCGCACGCCAGGTCCATAGTTCCGGAAAGTGTGAGACATCTGCAAAATAAGCCAAAACAAAAGACTAAGTGAGAAGTAGTTCTGAAAATAAAGCAAACACCACCGAAAAATCTTCTGAATTATCGATTTCTTTTTTTTAAATCTGTTTATTTTCTTCTTCTTTTTAAGAAAAACAACAATATACAACCTTACTGTGGCTCAGTGTATTAACCCCCCACACCCAATATACTATCACATTTCCTTTTTGTTATTTCCATATCATATACAAGAACATCACAAAGGAAGAGAAGAGCATCGATTCAGCAGTATTACCCTCTTTGGTCACATGGCTACTTGATAGTGTTCTTTCCCACCATAGCTTCAAACGTGTCATTTCTCTTACCTTGACCGCATCAGCAATACACTTCTTTGCCTGACCCTTGTGTTTACCCTCCGCGTTGTCGAGCATAGAGCCGCCTCCCCGGCCATCTCTCAGGTATGATTGGATTGGTTCCCTTCCTTTGATCTTGTGCAACCAGATAATGTTTATAGGGATCCCATATATATTTGGGCTTGGCACACGGGTGTACTATTCTTCACTATTCCATTTTCATCTCATTGTAATAGAGAATAACTCTCCTCTTAGCCAGCAGCAGTAACGGCCCTGCCAGTCTTCTCGCTCGGTGCGAGATCTCTCTAGTGTCCCCTAGCAGCGCGACATCTACAGCCAGCTACACCCTTTCCCCTATAATCTCGCTCATTTTCTGAAAAACCGGCACCCAGAATCGCCATACCAGGGGGCAGCCCCATGCCACTGTGTATAAAGTCTGCTGGTGTGGTGGCACAAATCACACAAGTTTCTGAGGTGTCTGGGAAGAATCTATGTAATCTCTCAGGTGTATAGTAAAACTGATGTAATTACTTAAAATGAATCAGTTTAAAAAGACTATTAAGGGAAATTGTTTGTGTTTGTACACAGCAATATCTCCACATCTCTTCTGAAATAGATTGCCCCAGCGAGACCTCCCACTTTCTCCGGGAGGACTTCACCCAGCTCACATGGACATTCTGCACCATGCCATATAAAGTGGACACCGTTCTCCTATTATCTACCCGTTCCAACATCCCATCTAGTATAGGCGCCACCCCTGGTTCTTTAAGAAAGGTCGGGAGCATGGCTCTGAGTCTGTCGTAGCCTAAAATACAGAAACAGATCCAGATCCAGTCATGTGAACCTTCCTCTATTACGTATCTCATCCATGTTATGAACTGTCCTTCTGGGAAAAGATCCCGAAAGCACAATATAGCCAGGGTCTTCATATAGCAAAAATATCCTGGTTCACTTGTCAAGGGACGGTTCAATGGGGAAACAACTCAAAAGTGGAAGCTGGGAAAGAGAGGTAGTTGTGATGGTAGTGGTAGGGGTCCTGGTCGTTGGACACAAGAAAAAGAGCTGCTCTGGCCCTCTGGTCAGGCACCCAAAATCCCACCAAAGATGAAAAAAAGGGGTGGGGGTTGTTATTCACTAGGGTTGCCTGGCTGTGGACAGGGAAAGGTGTAATGCCTGTCTGGGAGGGAAGGAATGAGAGCGGAGTTCGGCTCTCTGCATGTGGGTGATAATGTACCACATGCAGTGTTGGCACCAACAGCCTGCAAAGACAAAAACAAAATCAAAAAACAAATGGGGTAGCCATCTTGAAGGTGAATCAATAATGAGAGGGGGATTGAATCTCGTTGTTGTAGACCAAAATGGTTTTGGCTACCATGTGCAGGTTAGAGACATCGGGATTTCCGTGGCTGCTTTATTCACCCTGATGGCTCAAACAACTCTTTACATGTGGATGGTTGCCCATAGAAAAACATATGTAAAAGCTGGTTTTCCAGCTAAATGTTCTGTTTGTAGCTAAAATACGCACAGTCCCACTAGTCCCTGGGACGTTCTAACAAATCCATGCTAGTCTGGGTTTAGAAAGCAGTTTCTCGGTACCCCCCACACACACACACGCACACGCACACACACATATGTAATAAACTAAGTTCAACCATTTCAAATAGCCTGTTCTGTCTGTAAATTTTTAATTGCTTTCTTATTTAAAACTACTGTGCTATATAAACATGCAACATCAATCTTAGCCGTTTAACCCCTTTCACATTTGAACCATCTTCCCAATACCCTAATCGCTGGTCTCACTGAAAGTGAAATAATTATGCCTGCTTATCTGCCAATTCCTGCTTTTAGCCAAAAAGCCAGTATGTAAGAAAGTGAGCAAAGTATATCTGGATACTTGGGCAAAGTAACATACGAGGGGCTGGTGACTTGGGTGAGAGGTTCCATGGGCACAGGGACCATCGGACAACTCAAAGCCAGCATTTACATTCCAACTGTCATTATTAAAATAACAGAAAACTAAGTGCTTAGGCACCACCAGCCACTCATCCATGCCCATCTGCATAACTTGATCACTAGCATACCCCAAACACCCTTAGAATAAGCAACTGACCGCATATCTCAGTCTACCACCAACCCACCAACACTGTAAGAATAAAAAACTCAAACTCTGCAAATCAACGGCCAACCAATTTGCAAGCCCAGGACATGCACGTAACACAAAACAATGGGGAGAGAGACTCCAAGCAAGGGCGGGCTGCAAGTTAAACCAGGGACATGACTGAGTTCTTACCAAAAAATTCATTGCAGCAGGATGAACAGGGGGAAACATGGGTAGACATGTGACCATTAGTCTATTGGTTTGGGGAAGCAAAGAAGCACAAACCTGATGAAAGCATGGTGAGATTAGGTGGCTGGCACTGCAGGGGTTGTCTGATCACAAGATGGTGGGTCCACATACAAAAGCCTCAGTCCACAGAGCCAGAACAAACCTTATGAATGCTCCGGTGCATGCTGTTGGCACACATGGGAGAGGGGAGGACCCAACGGCCACCATCCAATTCCAGGTTTATTCCACTGGTAAGGCTTGGGTGTTTCCGATACAAGCATGAGCACACATATAAAACAGAACAAGGGAGTGCCAGATTAAACCCTCTGGAGGCTCCGAGGCAGTTGACATTTCGGTGCCCTGCAATTATCTCATAATACGTTTTTCATTTTCTGTACCGCTTTGGTACCTCCTATTTTCGGGCGCTGACAATTATGGGTCCACAAAAAAGCAACGACAAACAATATTTATGCTTTGATCAAGATAATGCCTAGATGCCCTTGGGCTGGGTGCGCTATATAAATCACAATAAATAAATACAAGCATTCTTAACTCTCAGCCAAAAATGAGTAACATTGCCTGAATAAGATAGATTTGTTCTGTTACAGTAATCACATTTCATTATAACTCAGAAGAGCTAACTTAGTAACGCAGATGTCTGGTGCCTACCATATATATACTCGTCGGTGTTCTCAAAGCTTCTGCTCGTGAATATTCTACTAGGGTCTGGAGTTGGTGGGAACTCACAACAAACTAACTCACAGAAAGCTTAGTTTCTGGAGGTTTCTAGTGCGCGACTGCGCTCTAGTGGGATAACATTGAACTAGGTAGTGTGCACGCCAGCTGCTAGATGGAGATGACCATCACTACTGTAGATTACACGTATGTAGTTTGCACCAGATTCTTTTACAAACTGACAGCTGCCAGAAGATGAGCTTTTAAGACACAAACTGTTATGTGAATCTGATGTCTCTGGTTTATGTACTTTGAAGTTGTTAATGGACGCATTAATAAAGCATTTTCTCTATAGACTATAGAGTCTTTTATGTAAAGATTTTGTTCATTTCTTTGAACCCCAAGTTCCGTGCAAATATTTCAAAAAAGGTAGCATGTGCTCCTCTCCAGAAAGAACATGGCATGATAACCTATTCTGAGATGAGAGTTTGCAGCACACGCTTTTTGCTCACTGTACCTTTCACAGATGGGAAATATCAATTTGCATATCAGTCTTTGTCCCGCCCACATGGGTAGTCCAGCACTAAATGCTATGGCAATTCCACTCCGAACAAGAGTACCAACAGCTACCCCATACACGTGTTTCAGCCTTGTTGGGCCTCATCAGTGAGATGAAGCTGTGCCTCTCTGAGCACAGTGAGCATGGAGTCCACGTTAAGATCAGGGAAAAGGAAGAAAGGGTATGAGGGATATAACAGGGAGAATGGAGTTGGGGGACTACTGAAAATGTGAGTTGGAATGGGTGGAGATTGAAGGAGAGACATAGAAAAAGAAGGAGGTCACCAGAGACTGGGATGGTTGGAGAGGGACAAGGGTTAGAAAGGAGAAATTGGACATGGAGGTCCAAAGCAGAAAACAAACATTGGCCAACCCAAGAGGATGAAGGGCTTAAAGGAGTGCTGAGAAGAAGCGCACAGAGAGACCAGTGGGGCTTGAGCTGGGGTGCAGACCAGGTAAAAGTGCTACAAAAGTGGAGAGGCTTGTTGACCTGTGCCCAGGAATTAGGAGGGAAAAAAGCTTAAAGACACCAAGAGAAACAGAGAAACAGATAGGCTAACTTGAAGACATAGTTTCTGGTGGGACTGGCAAGCCCACCAAGGAAAACAAAGAAGAGGAAAAATGAGAGAACAAGATATACAAGATGGGTGCCACAGTCACGATTCTCGTGGTATTGGAAAACCCACCAATAAAGATGAGACTTGTTTTGGAGGAATCTGAGCCGGAAGAGCTTATTAAGAACTCGAGACGGGGGCGCTGTTGTGCAGCGGCATGTATAAGTTGCACCGGAGATCTGCTCTGCTCCAATGGGGCTTTATTGAGCAGATATACCGTCTCCTGGAAATAAAATACCCACTACAGAGACCCTACAATATCCCTGAAAGGGAGAGGAACCGGTTGATCGCCAAGAAAAGGACCAGGAGGGAAAGGAGACACAGCGGCCCTGAAATAGAAGCCTCAGCGATCCGGAACCAAAATGGCTGTGGTGTGGTAGACAAGGTAGGGGGATGGAAAGCAGGGTTATACAGCCGTGCGCTGAGCAGAGAGATCCGAAGGTGGGGACCAGGAACGCGGCTCCCTGTCCCCCGCTTCATCAGGAAACTTCTCCAGGAGTGAACATTCCAGTGAGAAGGTGAGAGCAGGGCAGAAGTTGTGCTTGCTGTAAGGCGACTGCAGCAGAGGGCTGGAGCGCCCCGCTCCCCCTTTCCCTCCCTCCGGAGCATAACACGTGGAGGTCCAGCCGAGGCCTGGAGTGATGTGAGGCGGCGAAAGGGAACAGAGGGGAATAAGAGAAATCCGGAGGCATCCGTTGTTTTCTCCAAGCAAGGGGGTGAGACGCTGACAAGGAGGGGCAGTCAAGGCGAAGGCGCCAGTCTCTACCCATCAAAGGACAAAGGCAGAGCTCATGGCCAGGGAGCAGGGCTGGAAGCAACGGTCTGAGCAAGCGGGGAACAGACATGAGAGAATAGGAGAGAGGGAGTTAACAGTTTGGAGGGAGAAGTAGAAGGAACCCAGATTGCAGTAACAAGGAGAGGGATATCATGGCAGTACATAAGAGCTAAAAAAGTTGAGCTTGGGAAAAATAAACACTAGGTGCGATCCTGGTGAAACGGCAAAAGAAAAATAAAAGAGCAAAAAAGCCAGCCCCCAAGTAAAAATTGAAGCGTATAGCATGCCGGCAATACCTAGAGGGGGCAGAATACAAAAGGGTATTGAAGCAATCGGAAGACTCAATACCCAACCACTCGACCCTTGAGAACCTGAAAGTGGTCCAGGAGACAAAAATAATCTTGGAACAGAAAAAAGACACAATATGTACAGATGTGGGGCTTCTGAAGCAGGACCTCTAGAAAGTCTTCGCGAGAGTGGGGAGACAGAAACCAGAATCTCGGAATTGAAAGATGCACTGGGTCCTTTAAAGAAAGATGTTAACATGTTAATCGTCAAAACCTGTACACTGGAAGAAAGAGTGGAGGATGCAGAAGGCAGAGCGAGGCGTAGCAATATCAGATTAACAGGCCTCCCAGACAAAACAGAACGACCATCGATAAGCTGTAATTACAGTGGTTGGCTGAAAAGAATGGATCAGGCAGGCCAGACTATCCAACTTCTTCTCGGTGCAGAGGGCCCTCCACCAGGGAGTGCACCAAGACCCATTATCGCCAAACACTTAAACATTAGAGGCAGGGTTGTGATCATACATGTGGCAAGAAGGAAAGGATTTGTAGAGGTAGATGGAGCAAAAGTGGTGGTATACCCAGACTTTACTAAAGCCGTGCTGAGAGCAAGACAGTTGTTTGAGGCAGTGAAAAGATGGTTAAGGGGTCAAGATATAAAATATGTGATGCTGTATCCCACAACACTAAGAGTAATAGGTCCGCAGGGGACACGATTTTGTTAACAGCCCGGAAGACACTTGGGACTGGACTGATGTGCAAGGAAACAGGAAAAAGGGCTGGTAACATGAAACCAGTGCAGAGCCAAAGAATATGGGGGAAACCACCCTAGTATTGTGAGGAAACAGAAGATGGAGGAAGCACAGGATCTAGTCACACGGACATAAGGCGGTTAGGAGGAAAACCAGATAGAGAAAATAATGAAGCTGGAGGGGAACGGGCTGTCCTAAGCAGTCTCCCCCTCCCCCAAGACTCTCACCTCCGGGTGACGTTAACATTTTTCTTGGTGTTTAGGGTGACAGATGCTTCGAGTTGGGGGGAACTATGAAGTTATTCATTAAAAGTATAATTACACAGAGTAGACATCATCGATGGGAGAGAAAGAGGGACGAGGACAGCAACAAAGGAGTGGGACATAATGTGGGCAACGCAAAGTACACAAGCAGTAATGGAAACGGATGAAATGCGAAAAGATCCCCTGAAAGTGCCTGACACAATCGTGAATAGTCTTAATGACAAAATCAAAATAGGCTTGCTTTCCAAATTCCTGAGCAAGCAGAGGGTAGTGTGAAGGCATCATGAAGCAAGACACAGACAACAGATTCAAAGTTCAAAATAAAAGTAGTTTATTAAATTAAATGTCAAGATGGTCGAAGCCCTAACTTGCCCTATGCTAAGGTGGGATTTCCCTACCTAAAGAAACTAAGGATAGTCTGAGTCATGAAGTTGAACTTAAAAGTCTGTGTCCAAACCTATACTTGCCCTCACAATTAAAGCTTAAACATTGTGTAGGGATGTCAGCAACACAAGA
This sequence comes from Ambystoma mexicanum, assembly GCF_040938575.1. Classification (NCBI taxonomy): domain Eukaryota; kingdom Metazoa; phylum Chordata; class Amphibia; order Caudata; family Ambystomatidae; genus Ambystoma; species Ambystoma mexicanum. The sequence continues at coordinate 413,101,944 of NC_090929.1, forward strand.
AATTGCGTTTCAAATACAGCTCTGAGCTTCTTCCAGCTCTGGGCTTACTTTCCAGCTGCACTCCCCAATTTCAAGACAGTTCTCCAAAGTCTCCAAAGGATTCTCGGGGTTCCCTTCCCCTAGAAGACAATACAGTTCCAAAACAAGATACCAGGGTTCTTCTCCCCAAGAAAACAACACAGTTCAAAATGAGACTCAGGCTTCTCTCCCAAAACACCAACTTGTTCAGCTTAATAATAATAATTAATAATAATAATTTAGCATGTATATAGCGCTACGAACCCTCAGGTATCTGACCTCAGGTAACTTACCAAGTTGTACTCAAGGCCAGTAACTCAACCTTCAAAAGAAAACAATTCCAGGTCAACTTTATACTCCTTCCAATTATTGATAGTTCATTCAGATTGCTTTCTTCTGCTTCACTTCAGCAATCTCTTTAAGGCACTTACAATTAGTTTCTGTATATTTCTTTGGCTTACACAGATAGGCAGTTGTCAGACCACACGGTCAGGCCATGCATCCGGCCACCCTAGGATTGCTTGCTCACACAGGTTCTTCTGTAGCTCTACCTCTGTTCTGGTTCACACTCACTTGGCCCTTTCTCTGCCAGCCTGTGTTTCACTCTTTGCCAGTCTCTGGACTTTGCCACCATGGGTTCATTAATACAATTCACTTTATGGTGCTCTTTTTCCCCTCACCACATTGCTTTCATACTCCAAAGCAATGTTCTATTCCTGCTTTATACTGCATTTCATTGGATTTGCTCTTAACTTGCAATATATGGTATTCGCTTTTGACACTATTCTTGTCGTTTGCATGTTAGTTGATTAAAAGCTTTCATGAGTTCACCAAAAGCTCTTGTTCAATTCGGTATTCAATAGTTTCCAGTTCGTGTTTGCTCACACTTTGCTATACTCATCAAAACCATTTACTTTGGTTCACTGTAAATTTCACCTTAATTCCCGTTCATTCGGCATTCCTTCTTTGCCACGTAACAGCCCCAGGAATGCCCCGGGTCAAGTGATCCCTTTTCCTCACTCAGCGGTCTCTGGCGTCTCCTCTGGGCGGCTGTCACCTCTCGCTCTGCTCCGCATATACTTCCTTGGTAGATGGCGAGTCCCGCTCGCAGTTCGCTTCTCTCCCTCTCCATGTGGGTCACTGGCAGCTCCGCCCTCGTCCCATGGACGTTGCCAGTCACAACGACAATCTCTTCTCCGGCCCACAGCTTCCAGTGCAGGCACCGTCCAGCGAGGTTCCCAATGCTGTGGCCTTCCCACTGCCCTGCATGGCACCGGCGCCACAGTCTCTTCCAGTTCTCGCCGGCGTCAGGTTTCCCAACAGGACCACCCTCGGCTGCCTCATACTCTGCAGGAATTCCCCATCTGCAAGCTTCCCGGGTGGTCTCCCTCTGTGCTCTCAGACTCCACCTTTTATACACCTGCAACCGTTTAACAGGTTGCAGGTGTGAGTCTCTAGGCTCAATTGCCTGACCACAATTAGTGAAACATTCAGGACATGCCTGACCCTTACACCAGTCTGTAAGGCTCTTTCTCGTATCATTATTAAAATGGTGAAAGGATCCGTTAGTGTTCAATACTCTTAGTCGGCTCTTCTTTGTCCCAATACTATAGTGGAAAGAATGATAGGAATTGAGGGGAGAGGGTTTACAGCAGCCTATAAAGGCAGGGGAGGGGGATGTTGGTACTCAATTGGGAAAGGGGATACCAAGTCTCGCCTGTGGATATCCTCTCCCCAAACCCCAACCACACTCCACCCAGGTGATCCTCCCTCACATCTCCACCCCCAGTGTCAGGATCCAAATGCATTGGCCTTTTCCTGGCCACCTTAGAAGGGGATCCACTGGAAGTAGGTGTGGGTATCTCACAGTAGATATAATTTTGTTGCAGGCGATGCACTTAATGGGCTGGCACGTACAATTCTGGGTCGTACACAGTGCAAGGTAGTCGAACAGGCAGGATATTACAAGGGATCCAGAGGAGCAGTCACCATGATTCGGAGGTGCAGAGGGTGGAAAGGGATAAAGCCGGGAGATACATTTTGATCATGGAAGAACTGTGTGGAGAAACCGTAACTATACTGAACATTTATGCACCCCCACTCCTACAGAGCAAGACGCTTCAAGTGGGCCAAGCATTACTGACAAAACACAGGGCTGAAATTATGGTGGTGGAGGGCGGGGGGTTTAAATGATCCGAAGCCACCAAAAATAGAGAGGTCCACACAGTGAGGCAGGCCTGAAATTGAGAGAACAAAGCTCTACACATTCGTGGAGGCGATAGGGTTGAGGGATGTGTGGAGGGAGCTACACCCAAACAAGGAAGCATTCTTTTTACTCTAACACCCACGGATCACTCTTTAGATTAGATTACCTTTTCCTTCCCAGCACTATGATGGGCAGAGTTACAGAGGCATAACACCTTGCGAGAGTCAAAAACGTCCATGCACTGCTATATATTAAGATCTCTGGGAAAGAAAGGAAGGGGGAAAGGGTATGGAGACTATATGCCTGCTATCTTAACCATCCACAGATAGCTGAAAGCTTGCAAACAGAGATGGAGCAATACCTTATAGGAAGCATAAAATAAGGGTGCAGGCGATGGAGGCTATAGGGAGACACAGAAAGAAGAGGCAGGCCCAACTGGAGGAAGAGGAAAAAGAGATAAAGGGTAAGGAAGCAGACTACATACGGAACAAATAATTTGAGCACAAAATGGAACTGGTTAAGATAATGGCCCGTTACAAGACAATAGCTATGGAAGAGCCGATTAAAGTCCTTTAGAGATAAGAAGGCACGCCAGTACGAGCTACGTGATAAAACGGGGAGGTTGATCGCTTGGTTGGAGAAGAGAGAGGAAGGGTCTAGATGGATCAGAGAAATAACAGTAGGAGACGCCCAAAGCTATATAGGCAGTGCAGAAATAGCGGAAGCCTTCAGCCAATACTATCAGGAAATCTATCTAGACATGGGTGGGCCGAGCATTGTTGACCATGCTAGATTCATGGATGGACTCCAACTGAAAAGAATTCAGTGGGAGGTGAGACAGGAACTAGATGCGGGAGGAGATCCAAGATGCGATTAGCTAACTGCAATCCGGGAAGGCTCTGGGTCCGAACAGTTTTCCTATCATGTTTTTGAAAAAGGCAGGAGGGAAAGTAGTAAAGCCAATAGGGAACATGTTTCAGGAAAGCTACAAAACCTAGGAACTACCTGAAGACAAGGGCGACAATAATAGTCATCCATAAAATAGGGAAACCTCTGAGTCATGCGCAGGATTCCGTCCAATTTCCCTGCTGAATGAAGAAACCAAAATATTGTAAAAATGTTTAGGGATAGGCCAATTAACGTGACAGGACAATTCATCCTTGTGGACCAGTAGGGGTTTGTCCCAGGCAGGCTTACAAGAATGAATTTGAGAAGGGTACAGAATGCATTGGGGGAGGGGCCTCTATTGTAGGGTCCACATGTACGCATGTACCTCCACTCAGAGAAGGCTTTCGACTCTGTTAGATGGAAGTATTTATGGGTGGTTATAGAGAAGTTGGAATTTGGCCCTAGGTTTACATCATGGGTCAAACCATTGTACACCAATCCATTGGCCAGAGTGAGGGTCAATGGGCACACATCGTGCAAATTCCCCCTTCAGAGAGGCATGAGGCACGGTTGCCCGTTGTCACCCCCATTGTTCCTATTTGCGATGGAGCGATTGGCAGAGAGGTTCAGAGCAGATAATATGGATTCAAATGGACCAGAGGAGGGTAGGACCGAACATCATTATATGCGGACAACGTATTGATATATTTGAGAAATACTAGGATTTCCGGTCCAAGAGCAATGGAACTGATCAGGGAAGTCGTGGAACACAGTGGTCTAAAGATCAACTGGGAGAAAAACGGTAATGTCCCTGGTGAAAGGGAAAAAAGTGGCGCAATCCCAGAAAACCACCTGCTAAGGAGATCCACTGACCCATTTTGTTATCTGGGTGTTTCAGTGGAGGTGGAGGGTACAGATTTCTTTTAAAAGGAACCTTGAGCCGATACTCTGAAAATTACAAGAGGATGTCAAACACTAGGCGAATTTACCAATCACTTTTGGGAAGAGCCAACTTATTCAAGATGATGGCCTCGAAAATTACTCTATGTTTTGCAAAACACATCTAAAAACATCTTTCAAAGGATAGAGAGCTTGTAGAGAGAGGTCATTTGGAGACAGAGAGCCCCAAGAATAGCCCTCAAAACGTTAACTAGTTCAGTCTGGGAAGGAGGGCTGGGTCTTCTGGATAAACAATAACACTACTGGGCAGCTCAACTAGTGGCGGCAAACAAATGGATTTTCGGGGGCCCAGACTTAGCACATATAAGACTGGAAAGGACAATGATGGAGGAGCACCCTCCCCTTAAAGATGCGTTATGGTTGCCCGCAGGGTAAAGAACTACCACTAGCAGGAAGACTAACAATTGCAGCAAGAAGGGAGGCGACCCAGGCTATGGGAAGTGGGGTTAGGGGTGGCAGTAACCCTGGATTCACCATTGTGGGAAAATCCAGAGATACTGAAAGTTGCAAAATTGAGCAACCAACTCCATTGGGTAACCAAGGGTGTAACAATGTTAAGAGACATTATTCACCATGGAATAACTGCTCCCTCTTGGTGCCTGGTAGCGAAATACAATCTAACAATAAAGGATGTCAAGTGTCTCAACTCAAAATGGGCCCAAGATTGACTCTACTACATATATGGGGAGACTGTAACATCATAACAAAAGAGAAGTTGCTGTCGACAGCATTGATGGTAGACAAAGAGATATAGCAGCAAAATGGGGATGGGTGACATCCCAAGAATTGCAGAGTGGAGGAATGGGATGGGGAATTGCTGCACACTAGAGCAAGGGGTATTCAGGTCAAGGGGATGCTCGACCAAGCATCAACAGATATGGGGGAAATAGACCCGGAGGGAGAGTGATGGATGACAGCACAAAGAGGTAGCCCAGGTACCACCTCCCCAGGAGATACGAGAGGGATGGGACGTAGCCAGGAAGGGCGAGCATTAACTAAGCAGCTTGAGAAGATTACGACAGATGTGAAAGGAGCGACACACACGGCAGGACACACTCTTGATGCAATCTTTGCCAATAAAAAAAAGGATCTTAACTGCGCCACTGATACAAATACCATGGAGGGACCACCTCATTATACTGTTTGTGATCCAATTACCATCAAAAGCATCCAAAAAGCCCCAAAAGAACCCCCAATCTGGAAAAGAAACGGGAATACCGTTGAAAGCAGTAAATTAAAAGAACAACTAGAATCCTTGAAGCCATCCATCGCAACCTTGGACGCAACTGACTTAGACAAAAAAGCAGACCTAATCCATTAATGGATTGTGGAAACAATTGATAGCATCTCCCCGGAAAAAACCCTCATCCCATCACGAAAGAAAGCAGTGGCAAGATGGTTCAGGCCTGACCTAAATGCAATGAAAAAAAGAAACCTGAAACTAGAAAAAGAATGGAGAAAAAATGACAACCAAGTCAAAAGAATAACTTATCAAAAACAAATCCGAGCATACAAAAAAGGAAATTCTTAAAGCAAAAAAGAAATGCTACGACGACCAGATCACTAAAGCAAGCCACCAGCAGTCAGAAAAAACTATTCAACATCGTAAACGAGATGAGAAATCCCCCTGGATGCAACAACACACCAATGTCATCGCAAAAACTATGTGAAGACCGGGTTTGAAATTGCCGGGCCCTGAGTGCTAATTAGCTCCTGCAGTCACTTAATCTGCGGCTGGCAATAATTGTTTCCAGTGTGTGCAGGTGCCATTAGCTGCGCATGCTGTGTCCCAGTGGAATTTTCATAAATATCCACTAGACGCCAGCAGTGCTATGACCGCGTCAGAAAGCATGCTCTTGACATGGACTCTGGAAGACCTATGGTGTCTGAACCCTGCTTCCCAAGCACCAATGATGCATATTTGCCAAACACAGATGACAAACGCTTCCCATGAAGTTAACGGATTCATTGAGCACTGATAACAATCGGTAGGCAAGCATCTTTATTTAACCCTTTCTACTAAAAGTGTGTGTTAGCTAAATGTAAATGGCATTGGATTAACCTTCATGCACCATATTTAGAAAGCAAATATGGTGCATGAGCCAGTATCAACTTTGCTGTTGAGTTTACTTTTGAGGATGGGATATGCAGCAACGTCCCACCACACCTGTGCTATTACTACATTTCACTGTCTCCTGCCTGAAAGCTACTTCTTTGCTCATCCAGTAGTCATTAATTACAAGATCTCACCTGAGGGACCACTACGCAGCTGAATAAAACATCAGCTTAATTATCAGTGTGAATCATAGAAAGTGTAAAACTGTGCCATGAAATTTTAAAAATTATAGCATGATGGTAAATGTTTGTCAGAACGTATTCCTTAAAGTCAACGTGATTATACAATGTCCAGCACAAAGCATGATGCATGCACACCTCTGCCTGAGCTTCTTTCGCTAACGTCGGCTGCAGTGAGGTTATGCTGCTCGACGAACAAGAATTGTTTGGCCTCTGTGCCTAATCCATTACTCAGAACTGACAGAACACAATAGAAACATATTTGCTAAACCTTGTTTTAGACTACTTACAATGTGAACATATATTTTGTGGATTTGCAATAAAAATAGGATGACACTGGGCCTCATTACAAGTTTGCCAGTCCGGTAACAATGGTACCGGTAAACTTGCCGGTACCATTGTTACCGGACCGGAAAACTATGAGTTCTGCTCGCGGGGTGCCTTCCCACCCGCCAGGTCTGACCTGGCAGGCGTACCGGCACCCGCGAGCAGACCTCGATGGATGCACCGGCACCATAAGAGAATGGTGCCGGTACATCCAGCCTCCCCATTCGAGCCCTACAGGGCTCAAATGGGAATGGGCAGCAATTATTACCGGCACCCGGCAAAGGGGAATTACCAGATCTGCCGGGCTGGAATGCCCCGGTAGATCCCCATTGCCGGGTGCTGGTAATTTCATGACTCTGGCAGTATTTACTGGCATGGCTACCGCCTCAGTCATAATGAGGCACAGTAGCTTTTTTTTGCATTCAGCTCCTTCATAATTTCTTGTGCTTGTAAAAATCCTGTATAACATATGTACGCTATATCCCACAGGCATTGACATACAAACCTAGAAAACATTATTATTTTCATATTCCTTGCTGAGAAGTGGAGTGCAGAACGCGATAGCTTTCAGAAAATAGGGGTGAATACCAGAACACCTATGAATACTTTCCTGAAACTAATTGTAACAGCTCATGGTCAGAAAAAGTGGCTCCTGGTCAGATTAAAATCCTGACACCCAGGAGCTACTTTCAGCTCCTGCTCCAGGAATCCCAATTTCGATCCCTGCAATGATGTTGCAGATCATTTAAAGAATAAAATCATTGTCATACACCGGATCATACAAAGTAGACCAATCAACCAGACCGTGCACCATCTCCTACCAATACCGAGACCACAGAACAGACCCAACAGCTTGCCCAAATGTCAAGAGAACTCCTCAGCTTGGTGAAAAAAAGCAAAAATGCAGGTTGCCCTATGAACCCATGTCCACCAGACATCTACAAATCTATCCTTACTCAGGGTACACCATCGAAATGCTCCCTAAACCTCTTCAATCTATCACGCTCAACGGGGAGAGTGCTGAAAGCGTTCAAATTTGCCTACATCAAGCCACTCCTCAAGGATACAACGGACGATGTGGAATACCTCTCAAACTACAGACAGATCTCAAACATTCCTTTCTCAGAAAAACTATTAGAGGCTTATGTCTACAAAAAATACTGTAACACATAGAAAATAACCAACTGTTGGACCAGGCACAAGTAGGCTTCAGACCCATGAAAGGGATGGACTTGTCACTAGTCTCTACATCGTACGACCTAAAGACCAACGCAGACTCCAACACAAACTCGGCACTGATACTACTCGACCTCTATGCAGCATTTGATACAGTCAACCATAACATCCTCATCAAGAGACTTGAAGAAATAGGGATCGCTGACACAGCGCTGCACTGGATTAAATCTTTCTATTCTGAAAGAACAGAAACAGTTTGGATAAAGCCATTCAAAAGGCCGTACAATACAAAGGGCATCTACGCACATTACAGCATGTCCCGACTATACCCTACAAGTGCAAAAAGAGAGAATGCACTTTGCCTCAGTGAAGAGAAAGCTCTGGGAATCGGCTCTCAGGTACATGCTGTTTTATCCGGCGAGGCTCAAGGTCATACGCAATGGTCGAGCGGTCTTCTTCGACACCCTGGAAGATGCACACAAGTGGATGGACATCGAAAGCCTGCCGTCGGGGACTGGAAGACAAGTGAAAGACACAGTGGAGACATGAGAAGAACACCCTCCGAAAGCTGGAAGGGCACGGTGGGACTGCGCCAGAAGTGATAATGGAAGATAACAACATACTTTTTTTCTGAGCTATCTTTGGCTACTGATCTTAGTGGATAGCAGGAGCAAAAACAACGTGGACTCCAAGCCAGGAGCACACGTTGGGAGAGGACATAATTCACCCATTACGATTTGTTTCCTCAGATACTAGCAGTTACGTATCCGCCCGCTGCACCCCCAGCACCAACGGACAAGAGTAGCTGGGACGGGAGTGAGAAGCGGGACTGCCCGAGCACGAGGTACTGAGCTGGGCAATTGTTGGGGGAAGGGGGCAGGGGGAGTTGGAGGGGACAGCCTACATAGCCACACAAAAGACACACATTGCAAGGTTTAGAGCACAGAGGGGCGAGGAAGATATTGTATATGGCCGGGGAACTTAAGATAGCCACCTGGAATGTGAGGGGGCTCAATAGTTACATCAAAAGGAATAGGATTATGACATATCTGCGCCGGCAAAAAGTAGACATAGCGCTTCTACAAGAAACGCACCATACACAGAAGAAACAAGCCGCCCTTACGAATAGGTGAAAGGGGACCACACTGGGCTCGTCGTATTCGGCGTATGCTAGAGGAGTATTGAAATGGGTGGCACTATGGGTACCATTCAGAGTGCTCAAAACAGTGACAGACAAAGAAGGTAGGATGGCTATAGTGCAAGGTCTGCTTGAAAAAAAGGAATTGTGCATAGTTAATACTTATACTCCCAAACACGATACGGCGGACTACTTCCACTCGCTATCTATCCCCAAATCAGCCCCTATAGAAACTGCATACTAGTATGGGGGGAGACTATAACTGTACATTAGACCCCAGTCTCAACAGGTCTGACAAGAAATACACACATGCAGCCCCTTCAGCCAAAGCTCTGAACACCTTGCTACAGCTTTTAACCTCACTGACATCTGGTCCCTACACCCACAGGCCCAGATTAGATTATGTATTTACAGGGGTGGAAACCCTTGGCGTATTCATGACCGTGGACTACAAAGCACGGATACTGTCAGACCATGCACTGTTATTAGTCACATGGCGGGTCTTCCCTCCCAGAGCACGCATTCAGACGCTGAAGCTTAGAAGTGAATCTCTGAAGGGTGCAGCATTCCCCGAACAGCTGAGAGTAGGCATTAAAGACAATTTCGAACATAATACCGGCAGCGTAGCATCAGCCGGGACTTTGAGGAGGCTTTCAAGGTAGTAATCAGAGGGGTCGCCATAGCCAAGGCAGGCGGCATGCAAGCCGCGATAGAAGAGGAGTTATCTGCGGCGGAAGCCACGCTAGAATAGACCAAACGACAGGCATAACCAAAGACTGTGCCCGCGAGGCCACTCGGCTGCAGCAGGAATGCCTGAAACATTGGGACAGGTTAGGAACACTGAATTATGCAAAATATGTCGAAAAACAGCACGCGGAGGGAGACAAAACGTGTCGTCTGCTAGCCTGATTATGCAAGAACAAAATGAAGTGGGATATGATACAGTCGATTGAGAAAGAAGATGGAACAGTGTGCAGGACGCAGGAATGGATAAACAAATGTTTCTTCGAATATTATAAGGAGCTGTATGCAGAGAATCGCAAATACACCCACCCGAGATAGACAAGGCCCTGGCACAGATAAATCTACTGAGTTTGGACCTGGAAGCCGCTGCATGGCTGGGGGCTCCTATAACTTCAGAAGAATTAGATGCCACCATTAGGAAGTTACCAACTGGAAAAACGCCGGGCACAGACGGACTGCCTAGTTAGTTTGACAAAGAGAATAGGGCAGACATTGTGACACCACTGCTGGCCATGCTAAATGATGCATTGGAAAAGGGATTCCTCCCGATGACGTTAAGGGAGTCCATTATAATACTGCTGCTTAAACCATATAAACCAGAGACAGACTTCGGGTCATACAAACCACTGTCACTGCTAAACCAAGATGGGAAAATGCTCACTGCCTACTCGCCAATAGGCTTAAAACCGTAATAGCTGAGCTCTTACACCCGGACCAAACCGGATACGTGCTGGAAAGGAATATCACATGGAACCTCTAGATTGCACCACACAGTAGACTGCACCAATGATAGCACAGAGCGATGCGCAGTGGCCTCGCTGGACACGGTCAAGTCGTTCCATTCGGTTAGGTGGCCATGGTTGCTAGCGACACTAAAAAGATTCGGCATGGGGCCCACATACATCAGATGGGTACAGCTACTATACAGTAGCCCGATATCCAGAGTCAAGACAGGCAGGCAGATCTCTGAACAGTGGGAGTTAAAAAAGGGCACGAGACAGGGATGCCCATAGTCCCCCATGCTATTTATATTAGCTCTTGGCGGTATACCTCCGGGAAGAATATAGGGAGGCTGGCATAAAGGCACATGGTAAACGGCACATGATTTATTTATATGCTGACGATATGCTATTATATTTACAACACCCAGAGACTAATCTACAGTACATATTATAAATACCTGAACGTTACTCCGAACTCTCTGGCATAACGATTAGTAAACAGAAATCTTGCCTGTTCCAATTGGTGGGATACAGAGGGAAACCTGCAAACGTACTACCGGTACTCCCGGTGCAGTGGGAAGTGAAAACCTTTAAATATCTGGGAGTGGACCTCTACCACAAACTCAAGACTGAATATATACAAAATACACTGAGCGCGGTGGATAGAATGGAGAAATCCATGGACTTTTGGGCGACGCTACCTCTCTTGCTGATGGGGAGAACCACATTGCTAAAGATGGTGGTCCTCCCTAGGCTGCTCCATTATTTCACCAATGTCCCGTACAACATTCCCAAGAACTTCGTCCATAGGCTAGACACAGTATTACGAAGGTTCTTATGGCGTAACACCAGAAGCAGGATGGCACTCTAGAAGTTACAGAAAACACATGACCAAGGCTGTATCAGGGCACCCAATTTTGAAGTGTTCTTTGTGGCGAGCCAACTGCAGTTCGTCATGGGGTGGTTCTCGGACGAGTCAACACAGGACACTCCCCTACTACAACCTGTGTGCACTCCATTCCTCTTGAATGAAGTGTTATGGATACATGTGTCACATTGGCCTAAGCCCCTGCTCTTGTTAACAGGTAAGTCTGTATGTCACAAAGCATGTAGCTTGCTAGGGATTACAGTGCCATACTCTCCCCAAATCACACTGGTGGCACTGAGAACTGAGGATCCGCAAGTCAGGCTAAATGTGAGGAAGTATTAGGACCCCCAGGGAAGGCGACGATTGGAGATCTTTTGAGGGATGGGGAACCAGTGGCTTTTAACACATTCACTACTGAAACAGGATTACACAGGGGTCAACACATAGTTTATGCCTCAGTCCTCAAAGCGCTGACACAGTGGCCAGTAAAGGCGGGCTGACTTTATCAGAACAAAGCCATAGAAACACAGTACGGTACTTGAGAGGGCGAGGAGGAGGCATGCAGTATCAAGACTGTATGAGCTAATAATCACCCAACAGATTGACAGGCTGGCGCAGACCCGACATAGCTGGGAAAAGGATTTGGGTGAAACGATTGCAGACAAAGCATGGGAGCAGGCGCTAGGATACCATAAAAAAGTGTCTAGAAATGCTAAACTATAGCAAATACAATTATATGTGACCCATGGGGGGTATCTGACCCCCAGGAAAATGGCGAAATTCAGTAAGGCAACAGAGCAAAGTTGTACAGAAATGTGGCCTATGAGATGCAGACATGGTACATATGTTCTGGACTTGCAAAAAGATTCAACGTTATTGGGAAGACACAGCACAAATGTTAGCCAAGACAGACATACTACTAAACATACAAACCCCCACAGCCTGCATACTCAGTTTCTTCACACGCCCGAAACAGGCGAAACACTTGTGCAAAGTAAAAGACTTGGCACATGTGCTGGCAAAACGTAGGATAGCGATGGGCTGGAAGGCGCACAAAGGCTTGGAGACACAGCAGTGGTGCAGGGACCCACATAAATGGTCGCTCGCCGAGACCTCAGTGTGGCCAGAGGCAGTCCGATTGGGCCGTAGCGAGGGTAACACGAATATAGATGCGCGGAGCCTATTGCTTCAAGAACTGTTTGCTTCTGCACATACCGGATACGAGATGGCAATCGAAGCCCGGTCACTCTCGGCGGAGTAAGATAAACAGAAACAAATGCCTAAAGTGGTTGAACCAATGAATAACACAGTGAGAACTGTATGGGGGAAGGCTGCCATGGGGGAGTGGAGAGTTGTGGGGAGGGCCGGGCTGTAGAAGCAGACTTAAACATGTGCTGTTATGTGGGTATATGTAAGTTACACAAAATGTTTTTAAAAACACAACGCTAATCCCATGTCAAGTCACCATCCACTACCAAAAATAAGCCACCATGTATACATGTTCATTGTTCCATTCGCTCTGTTTCTCATCGTTTTTCACATACTTGTGGAGACCAATCTACTCTATCCTCCCTTGTCTCTTACTAATTCCTTTGTTAGCTATTGGACTTTGGAACGTACGCTCAGCCTGCCAAAAATCACATTAAATACTCAACACTTTTCTTTGCTAACATTTCCAGTTCCTTTGTCTTACTGAGGCAATGATTACTCCTGACGAAACACTGTCACTCCTGCTTCTTTCTTTACACCCTCTACTAATCTCACACACTCCCCCTGCATTCATGGCTGGGGGGCGGGGGACCTGGCATTCTTGTTCATTCCGCTTGGTCTCTTGCTTCATCTATTACCCTTCCTTCTTCTCCATCATTTGAATATCACTTTGCTCAGTTTTCTTATACTCTGTCAATTGCTTTTCTCGTACTTTATCGCCCTCCTGGTACTCTGTTGTGCCTAGCGGATCTTGACTCTCTTCTTTCTACTATTCTTCCACTCTCCTCTCCTTTCATACTTTTTGGCGATTTTAATCTTCATCTTTCAAATACGCATGCTTTCTTACCTCTGATTCTTCTTCTTGCCTCGTTCCACTTAACTCGACTCTCTACATCTACGTCTCATACTTTGGGTTCTTCACTTGACTTAATCTTTACTTCTTTTTCTCCAGCTCATACTGTGGTTGCTCAGCCTACTTATCCATCTGATAATTTCTTACTTCCATTTTGCCCTCTTTTGCCCGATTCTTCTGTCAGTTTGCTGCCTTCTATATCTCTTTCACATCATGATTTACATTCTTTTAATTATACTACCGTTTCTTCTCTCTCTTCAAAGCTCTCTCCTTTGGATCAATTCTCTTTTCTTCCTATTGATTCTGCCTCTACTCATTTCAACACTGCCTTATCTTCAACACTCAATTTCCTATAACCTTCTCATTCTTTTTCTACTTCTAAAAAAAATCTCAACCTTGGCTTTCTTCTGGACTTCCTTCCCTTCGGTCGGCTTTGCGTATTGCTGAACGCTGTTGCAAAAACCGTGTGCTCTTGAATATCTACTTATTTTATCTTCACTCCATTCTTCTTAGGATTCCTCTCTCTTGGCTCTGGAGAAACTATTCTTTTCTTCCCTTACTCTTTCTCATCATCATCAACACCTTGTTCAACTGTTGAATTCCATTCTTTTCCCTCATCCTTCTAATCCTTCTAATCCTTCCTTTTCTTTTCCACTTTCGGCCACTGACTGCCGATTTCTTTGAGTCTAAAATAACATCGCTTCATTCATCTTTTCATTCTTCTGGCCCTCTTTTTTCTCCCCCTTCTGCTATTTCTTCCTTTTCTAGTGTTTTCGCTTGACTCCCTTCCTTTTCTATACTAGCTGATTATTCGTGAAAAGGGCTCACAGTACTGCGTGTCCCTTGGATCTGATTCCTTCTGCTTTGATTTCCTAATGTATTCTCCTTTTATACCTAATCTTACTGATCTGATCAACTTGTCTCTTAAATCAGCTACCTTTCCATCTTCTTTTAAACATGCTCTCATTATCCCTATTGTTAAGAAATCCACACTGGATGCCCCTCTTCCCCTAAACTTTCGTCCTATCTCTTTGCTTCCCTTTTTATCTAAACATCTTGAACATGCAGTATATGCCCAGGTTTCTACTTTTCTGAATCATCACTACTTTATTTCACATTTCTAATTCTCTACTTTCTGCTAGACACAGTAGGCTTTCTTCCATGTTTAGGTTACTTGATCTTTCGGCTGCTTTTGATACTGTCAAACACACTACTTTCTTCTTTATCAGCACTTCTGGCTCTGTTCTGAAGTGGTTTAACTATTATCTCTCTGACTGCACATATTCTGTCTCTTGGGCTCGTCCGTTCTCTTCTTACTATCGACTTCTATATGGTGTTCCACAGGGTTCTGTTCGAAAGTCCTCCTATTTTCTCTTTATACACTATTCCTTTGTCTGATCTTATTTCTTCATTTAATTTGTCTTGTCAGTTTTATGCTGATGACTCACAGATCTTTTTCTGATGTTGTTCTTCTCTTCATAATACTGTCTTCTCTCATGCTTGTGACCAAGTCATGGATGGCTTCCAGATCCCTATATCTTAACCCCTCTAATACAGATGTTCTTTTTTTCTTTCTTTTTTCCTCCCCTTTGTCTGTTCCCCCTCCTTCTAGTCTCCCCCCTCATCTTTTCTTTCATTTTCTTCCTCTGCTTGAAATCTCTGCATTGCCTTTGACCCTTCTCTTTCATTTTCCCTTCATTTTTCTAATACTACTCGCACTGCTCATTTTCATCTCTATAATCTCTAACACGCTTTGGCTTTTCTTTCATTTCAGGCAACCAAACTCTTGATCTACTCACTGTGTTTTCTCATATTAAGCATTGCTCGGGTCTTTATTTCGGCCTACCTAAGACTTATCTCACTCCTTTACCATCTGTGTTAAATTCCGCTATTCGCCTTTTGTTTCAGCTGCCTTCAAGTTCTTCTGTGACTCCCTCTCTTCGTTCTGCTTATATGCTTTCTTTTGATCTCTATTTTACTTTTACTTTTCTCTGTTTCTGTTACGCTCACCTGGACCCCACAGGGGTGTCGATCGGACCCGGACAGCTGCAGTCTCCGTCAACGTGATGCGTAGTGCAGACATGACTGTCTGGACTGGCTCGCCTAGTCTTGTCTGCTGGACCCGAGAAGTATTTTCCTGCAAGTGGAGACAGGGATTAGCCACCTGTGGGTTTTAGTGATGGCCTCCCAACTGTTCTCGCTCTCCCCCACTAATCACCTCCGATATCCCCTTAGTAACCTCACCTTATGTTTGTAAAAGATGAGCTCTCCATCCTGCGTGTCTTGCAGGGGCGCGTAGATACCAGTTACTTCACTGGTTTGAAGGCGTTGGGAGAGTTCCGGTAAGCGTTGACTCTGAAGTCCCAGGCGGGATTGGTAAGTATCAAGTTCAAAGAGTTCAATGTGCCCGATGTTCACTCTTGTCCCCTTCCTTCCTTAAGTTGCAACTGAGTTCGTGAGAAGAAGGTCTCGTAGCTGCTGCTGGCGTTCAGGTAAGAGTCTGTGTTACCCAACGCTGTCCGGTAACTATTGCATGCGTTAACGTGTTGTTTTTCTCCCTCTTTACAGATGCGGCATATGAAGATATGGAGAATAATACCGCCGGTGGTAAATCAGGTAAGTCTATGGTGGTAAGAGGTATTTGTTGATTCTCTTGGCTCACCTTGTTGTTATTCTTGTGCCCCTAGGTGCCGGAGTACGGCGAAGAAATGATGGACAGTGCCGGATCGAAAGATGCTGTGAGAACTGGTGAGTATGGCGCCGTGCTGGAGCTGGCGAAGCGACGCGTGCAGGACTGATGTACTTTCCAGGTCGGGAGATGAAATGGATCCGGAATCAGGTGAGGAATTTGAAATAAGTTTGTTTTCTAACCTTGTCCTTTTCTTCCTCTTTATTCTAGGAGCTCCGGATTAGAGGCGGGCGTGGCAGAAGACTGGATGCTGGCTGCGGGCACGCGGGCGTGGCAGAAGACTGGATGCTGGCTGCAGGCACGGTGAGAGTCACGCTGCTGGATGCAGAACAACACGAAGCATGTGCTGCTGTTCGGGCGTGGTTTAAATAGCCTCCAAAGTAGTCCCAGGAAAGAAGTTCCCCAGGACCACACCCGAGTAAAAAATAGTCCCTGTAGTACAATAGTCCCATCCAGGCCTCACGTTGGCTTGGATTTATTTGCAGCATGGTCTGCACGAGGTAAGTAATGTCTATGAGCTAGCGCCTGGATTGATTTTTATTATGAGCCTGGTGCCTATGGCGCCAGGACTGAACCGAGACAGCCCCTAACTGGGGCTGCTGAGGTTTTACTAAATGTCTAGATGCCTGCTCCCGGGGCTGATGGACCTGGTCCAGATGCCTGGGGGTAGGCATCATGACAAGTACTCCTCTTGCCATAGAGGATTAGTTTGTGGCAACTTTCACAGGTCCCTAGCTTTTTGCAAATGAGTCAGTGATTTTCTTTGTGGCGTGTGTTTCTTGCAGGAGGAGGATGTCCACCTTGTGTCGATTCGTGTGAAAGCCTTTGCCTATACACAGGACAATTACCACCAAGCTGGACAGAATGATCCACCGAATGGAGGGGCGAAAAAGGTCCACTTTAAGAATACTTTGTTCCGCTCAAGCGATTGCAGCCTGAGTGGAGACTCAAACTTTAATCGAGGACGTCCAAATCGACGCCCCCGTGGTAAAAGGAATTACAGAGGCAGGAATATGCCAAATCGTGGTAACCAACTAAATAGGGGCAATATGCAACAACTGCCTTTTTTAGAGAGGGGCCAGGACGAATGGGACTTCGAACCCCGCGTGACACGAAGCATTCAAGCATTGTGGTAAATCTTTCTGACTATAAACCGACACCAACAGAATGCACAATACTTGAAAAAGGGATGGGATTTGTATCTACTAATTACCAGGACAGATTTGCTTTTCTCCAAGAATTTGCTCAGTTTATGAGGAAGATTCATGTATTGCAATACTTTCAAGGAACAGAATACGAACCTGAAGAATCTGACTCTGGCTTGCAGAACAAATCAATTTTCTGTGTACCAACCCAACTACAGAGTGCCGATGCCAAGACATATGAGAATTGCGTCCTACATGATTTGGGGAAACTAGAAATTACCCGAAAAAACAGTAAAACTTACAACAATACCAGTAAGAAAGAAGACAAAGCCATGAAAAACCTCCTAAACAACGAACTGATTGTCATTCACAAAGCCGACAAAGGGGGAGCAATCATCCTACTGAACCGTGAAGACTATATAATTGAATGCAATAGACAACTCCTGGATCTGAGTTGTTAAAAACCTCAAGACCGGGATCCAACTTCTAAATTGCAGAGCATAATCAGCACGAAAGTCGAGAAAGCGGAACAAAGGGGATGGATTACTAAGAAAGAGGCCAAGTTTCTGCTAAAGGATAAACCACGTATACCGCAATTTTACACGCTTCCTAAAATACATAAATCAATGACTAAACCACCGGGCCGTCCAATCGTCTCAGGGGTCAATTCTGTATGAGAACCCCTATCTAAATTCGCAGATGCTTTTCTTCAACCAATGGTTCGCAAAATGGCATCCTTCGTTCAGGACACCAAACAGATCATCAAAGAAATGGAAGGACTACCATTTGATCCCACCACCGAAATTCTTCTAGGACTGGATGTAGTAGGGCTATATACTAATATTCCGCAGAGAGCGTCCATTGATATGTTGGAAGAAAAACTGCTTTCCGAACATCAAGGTGGCCATACACTGACTTCTTTCAAAAGAAATAGCTCCAAGAAAGAGGATTTTACGGAAGAAGGAGGAAAGATGGAAGCTAAGTTACTCCAAAGAGGATATCCGAAAAAAGTAGTTAGGAAGGCCCTCAAACGCACCAACAATAATAATCGTGACTCTCTATTGGAATACAAAGTACACTCGGAAACCAAAAAAGATCCTAAATTAATTTTTGGAAATACCTTCAGCAATATGTCTAATGACATTAAAAAAATTATTCTCAAGAATTGGCCAACATTGGAGAAAGGAGATGTACCAGTCCCAAGACCTGTTGTCGCATTTAAACGTAGTAAAAACCTAAACGAGCAAGTTACAAGGAATGACGTGACATTAAAACGTCAATCGACAATGAGCCTAACTGAGCAATGGGGTCTTCCAAAAATTGTGGGACATCATCCATGCGGACAGTGCGTGTATTGTAAATACACTACTAAGAGCACTGAAGTAGACATAGGCTTACAATCCAAATGGAAACAAAAAGTACATACCAATTGTAATTCTACTCTGGTAATTAAAGTGTACATTGGTAAAACAGACCGTAAAGTGAAAATCCGCATTGGTGAACACAGAAGTTGCCTCTAAAACCGGACTAAAAATGCACCAATGGTTGACCATTGGGTGGAACATCAACATTCAATAGAAGACGTAAAATGGACTGTAATCTATAAATTAACACGGAGTATGGATATTAACAAAGACAGAATAATTCTTTTGAGGAAAGAACAACAACTCATTTTTCTAACCAAAAGCTCCTTGACTGGCCTTAATGAAAAAATGGATTGGAACCTGTAAATCTATAAGATTCCCCCATGTTAAACAACACGAAAATAACTGATCAATACAAAGAAAGTAACCCACACAGCATTGCGCTCCACTTGTAGTTTACCTTAGTACCATCTCAGGTAGCTTCTATTTAAACTGCTCATGTAATAACACAAGCAACACCGACGTGAAACACTAGTGATTAGTAACGTAGTATCACAAATCGCCAGCTGAATGACAATGCGCTCAAAACATTCGCGCTCCATTTGCATGGCATGCATGACGTCAAGATACACACGAAATAGCGTGAAACACTAGTGAGTGCTAACGTAGTATCGCAAATCGCCAGCTGAATGACTATGCGTTTACAACACTCGCGCTCCAATCGCATGGCACGCACGACGTCAGGATACGCATGAAACAGCATATAAGAATCAGGTGTTTCCTCGAACAACACAGCAATGAAATGGAAGCACGGACGGATAACTCTGGAGGATAACACCACCATGGTGAGACTGAGAAATAGGCAAGACGATACGTAGCTTTTTAGAAATCGTTATTGCTTTTGTTACTTTGATACGGGCACAGTAAACTGTAAGTTCTCATTACTTTATAGAGATAAGGAAGCCCTTAGTCTGGCACGAAACTAAAAGCATACTACTTCACTTCCGGTGCAGGAGCAACCCAGCTACACCTTTGTAGACCCGAACCAACCTTGACTCAGTAAGGAATTCTCCTGCACAGACTAGTGACACGAAAGTAAGCTGCATTCTCTTACTTAAATCACAGGACTATAAGCATGCACTAATGAAAAATAGAAATAGGGATTTATTTACACTAAGGGCTTCTCCCTCTAACCTTATCCTGATCAACCTGTATCTCTTCAATACACAGGCAACAAACTATTACCATTACTTCACTGACGGCCAACACTAACCCAAGCACCTCCACGGGACAATTAACTTGGGGCTGTCCAGTATTCAATAGAATACGAACCGAATACGTCCATGCTGAACCAGACGACATCACGTTGATCGCTTGATCTTGCGTAGTAAAACACATTAGGAATGGTAAGCAGTGCAATTCATTAAGAAGCCTATCCGCTGAACGGACTATCTAAGAAGTAAAATTATCTTTTACCCTTATGCCCCCTACAGTCTAAAACAGCCAGTTCCACCTGTTTAGATGTTTGACCTGAGATGCATAGGACATAGGACTGTGTACCAAAGGAGTCTTCATGACAGAGTGTTTCCAGACCATAAAAATTATTTTTCCTAAGTAAGTGGCGACCCTTACACGAAGTTTAAACATGTACGTAAATATGTATAGTCTGGCCATATTATTTGTCTCATTTTCCCTTCGCCAGCATAGATGGTGGAAATATTTTGGGTATTTAGTTCACTCCTGCAGAGGGTGGACAACGATATGAAATGTCACTGTTATTACTTGGATCACACTCAGGAACTCACAGGTTCTTTGTTAGGGTGGGTTAGGATGGTACATATCTATTGCTGGGCTTGCAATTGCAAGACAGTGTACATTATATTCTCCAGTGGGTGCCTCCCTGGCTTTTTGCAGGTCTCAGGCTGCCTCACCCTTCCGTGCGCATAACCATTAACCACATGGAAAGGGGAGAGGACATTGAATAATGCAGACCACACTTCCATTGTAAACTAGGAGGCACCCACACTGATACCCCCTTGAGGAATGTGGTTTTAACCACTTCATACCACAGAAACCGGTCGGCTATTGGGAGACCTGACCTAGTGCTCAAGAAAAAAGCACAGGCATGGTCTTCCTCACTAGGACCCTGAAAAACGAACATCAAGGGCCCTACAAGATTCTTCAATGCTCAGATGCAAAAGAGGAACCCACTGGACAATATAATGTACACCCTCCAGTCGTTTAAGAAACATACTTGCACCTGCCTGACGGAGAAAGCTCATTAAAGTTTACAGAATTTCATCCGAATAGTGGCAGACACATAGACAGCCTGAAATGGTCTAATATGTGTTTTAGCACGATAGAGTGCACAGACTTGCAATTGTAAGCCCATCAATAGATATGTACCCATCCTAACCCACCCTAACAAAGAAACTGTGAGTTCCTGAGTGTGATCATAGTATTGGGCAACCCACAGTAGGAATACCCACAACAGTCCCTTGTGTTTTATACTGTTATTACTTGACCACTGCAGTGGTGCACTCGCCAGTTAGGGCTTGTAAACCACTGTTTATGACCAGTATTTTAAGACTAGGTAATTGTAATGTTTATTCAATTCTACTTGTAGAGAATGAATAATCGGGGCATCCTTTATTTATACCCTGATCTGTTCCCTTTTCAGATAGAGTCCGTTTTGCTGTTGGGCCCCAAATGAATCATGGACCACTCACAGGACTTGTAAAGTTTGGACAATTTATTCGCAATAATTTTGCGCAAAAGCCTATGTACATGAAAATTGGCTTTCTCTAAACCTGTTTAATTAATTGTGGACGAAACCAGAGTAAATGTACCCTGTTAATTAATTTTAATAGGTTATAACTGATTTGGTAGATGGCAGACTACCCCTGATGAATTTCTGTTTAACCTGTTTACACACACGATCAGAAAGAAACATGTTGGGAATGTGATGAGAGTATGTGTATGCCTGAATTGAAATTGGAATGAATGTAGTGTGGAAATAAGTTTATTTTGGTGGTACTTGCACAACACTACCACAGAGTGACCCTAATTACGGATCACGTTTGGTTTACACACAACTTGGTATTATTTATTTTTCTCATTTTTTGGTGTTTATTCTGCTGGTTTACCTCCTAATCTATAGGGGTACATGTTAATTGCATTTTCACTTTCTCCAGTCCTCTGGATACTGATGTTTTTAATGCTTGTTGACTTAGTGAACTAACTTTTAGCTTTGTTAAGCAAAATAATTAATAAATGATATATATTTTTGTAAATATGTTTGGAATCTGTTTTGGAATGGTTGATTGATGCTCTAGGCATTGGGACCCATACTAATAAGGGAACAGACAAGCCCCCTAGCACTGATTTCTTTTCTGTTCAAGGCTTCACCTATACCGCTGAGGATGTGCTAAGAAGAGGGCTAATAATCCTCTCACCTCCCTAAAGGTTTTTTGTGTCGATTCGTGTACGCCATTATTTTCCTTGCCTTTATCGGGTTAGCCAGCCCCTTATGTTCCAGGGGAGTAGCTTAATTCCTTGTCCCTTCATAGCCATTGTGTTTGATGTGGTAAGCTTGCCATAGTTCGCGTTTCATGGACTGTGGTGTCTTTCTCATTGTGCTTTCCCTGTCAGTGTTTTTGTTGTTTTCATATCTCCTTTGGTGAACTTTGTTTCCCTTGTAAGTGTATTCCATCCTGTTTCTTGAGATGCAAAGCGGATTGTCGCTTCCAACTTGTGGGCAACAGGCCCTGTAACACCCCTTCCCCCCCTCCCTCACTATCCCCCCAACTGGACAGTGTAAATCCCATTTGAAACTTCAACGTTTGAGAAAACTGTTGGGCGGCTCTGTGCAGGTAGTCTGATCTTCTCATTCTCCTGACCAGACTTGTCTGATGGCCGCTGTTCCGTCATTGCGTGGATCCAGATGACTTGTCTTTAAGTGTTCAAATCAGGTTGTGAGTTCCTGTCCTTCTGTGGTTGCGGGATATTGTGTTCGATATATTTCATGGCCTCCACTGGGGATTCAAAGAACTGTGCCCTACCTCCGTGTTGGAGGCGTAGCTTAGCAATAGAATAGCATTGCGTATGGAATGGATCATGCCCTGAGTGCCTTCTTGACCTGATCGAAGGTGCGGCGTGCGGCCTGTACACCGTTGGAGAAGTCCGGGTATACATGTATCCTGTTATAGTCGAATGTTAACGTGCCCTTCTCCCTAGAGAGGCGGAGGTTCATGTCCTTGTCCCGGTAGTTAAGAAGACCGGCGATGACTGTGCGCGGC
This sequence comes from Ambystoma mexicanum, assembly GCF_040938575.1. Lineage (NCBI taxonomy): Eukaryota > Metazoa > Chordata > Amphibia > Caudata > Ambystomatidae > Ambystoma > Ambystoma mexicanum. The sequence goes on from NC_090929.1 coordinate 413,124,844, forward strand.
GGTGCCCCCGGCTTAGGGGGGACCAATAGGGATCTGTGGGCTCTTTCAACTAAGAATTGTTGTGAAAACTGTGCCTCTGGGAAAACAGCACAGAGCACTTCCTCCAAGTATACTTCCATTGCGACATTGAGTTGTTTTTCCGCCAATCCCACCACCCTTATATTATTGCGGCGAGACCTCGATTCAAGGTCGTCGCACTTCGTTTGTACTTGGGCCAGGTTCCTTTTTATGGATTCAATGTCTTTGCCATGGCTAGTCACTAAATCTTCTACCGTGCTGATGCGACTCTCCGCCTCAGTCATGCGCGCGTTCACCTGGTGTAGGTCCGCTTTGATGGATACCATTGTGGCTCCCATGTCGTCCAGTTTGGAATTCACCGCCGCAAAGCTGGCTTGTAGCGCTGTCATATACGGGTCTGTTGCATCCTCTGTCTGACCTTGAGGCGTTAATTGGCTGGATTGTGGCATCACCCCGCTCCTACCCTCCTGGGTATTATTTGTATATGCGTCCATGGGGCTTTTTTTGTTTGATTTGCTGACTCTTCGCATAACTTATGCAGTGGCTATGCGATGGCCGGATCTCCTGACCAGGATGGATAATGTCCACAACATTCTAGCGGGTTCAAAGGAGGGCTTGTGTGTAGTGGTTATATCCTTTCTGTGCTTCCTGATGTTGGTTTTCGGGAGTGGTAGCTGGCCTCTCGTATCGGGAAGTGTATTTTGTTCAGTGTCTGTCAACCCGCGGAGCACAATCCAGTGGGGCCAAGGTCTGGCCTGTGTGGCAATCTGTGGGTGGGCAGCTGGGCCTATACTTATGGCCAGGCTCTGTAGTGGTTGAAAGTTAGATGTGGCCCTAGTATTTGGTGCTGAGCTGCACCTCTTAAGAGTTCCACTTACCTTGTTGTTTGCTCGGGATTTCGGGGGCGGAGGAAGGGCTCACCCTCTACCCAGCAGGCCGGCCGCTTGCACCCAGCGCACACAGCGGCCGCCGGGGAGGGGAAGCCTGTTCAGCTCTTTTCTCTACGCTCCAAATGGGTCTCGGTGTTGCGTTGGCTTTCAAGGGGGAGGGGCATCCCCTCGACCCAGCAGGCTGGGCCGCTTACGCTCAGCATACACGGTAGGGTGGGGGGGCCCCTCTATCCCTCTGCTTGACAAGTTCTGGTGCCTCACGCCAATTTGTAAAATGTATGATGGTGGATCGGCTCAGTTGATGCTCCAGGGCATCCGCCACACAATCCTCTGTTTTTTTACTGATGTTCCACTCTGGATCCACAGGATATTTGTCCGGATTTATCTTCAACAGAGCAGCTACACTCTCAGGCAGCCATTATCGTCGGCATGCAACAGCGCCCAGCGCCCAGCGGGAGTATGAAGGTTGACCAACTAGGTGGGAGTTCTTCGAAGCCGGAGAGTGAGGCTGTAATCCTTAGCTCTGGACTTCAATCAATATAAGAGAAGAAATGTTCTCTTTTAGCTGACATAGCGCCAGAACTCATCCAACTCATTCAATCTGTGCTAGTCACTAACAAGGAAATAAACTAACCCACTAGTGGTTCCTTGAATAATGAAGGGGTGTCCTTAACGAAAAATGATAAAAAGATCTCACATCAGTCAAAATGCCACGCCTCATATTATTTGACCCTGCCCCGCAGACCCAGCCCTTGCATGCAGTATGACTTAAACCGTCGGTCTGTTCTGGCTATATTTTCAGACATTCCTCAACTTGAGGACATTGTTTCTACTGATATTGCATTGCTTGAATTTTTACATGATTCTAGTTTGAACTCTGTTAGAATTTGGATGAACTCACTAGTAATCCAAAATACAATATGGTTGGCTAAAAACCAACTATACTCATTGGGGTTTGAAATTTCAATAGAGGCTTCTTTGTCAACTGCCCCTAACAGTTCAAAGATAGTTCCAAAGAATAAGGGGTTGGATCCCATTCTCGTTTCTAACCGAATTTCATCTATGAGAAATCAAAATGTGTGTGTTTGCAAATGTCTTAAAACCACCAATTTACTAGACGTAGCAAACACTGACTCAGAGACCTCCCTGCTTAGTTGGAATACCAATGGATTTAAGCATCTGCTGAACAATAATGAAAATTCTTTAGATGGAGTTAGTATCTTATTGCTTCAAGAGACGTGGCTTACTGAGGCCCCGATATCGGACAATTATGACACCTATTTGAATCCTGCCAGCAAAACAAATTGAGTGAGACCAATCTCTGGCCTACTCAGTGCAATAGAACGGGATTCAGGTCTAAAATCAGAACCCTGGGCTACGCCAAACATCTATATGCAACTGATAAAAGTATATATTCAATCGTTCAAATGTGCTTTAATACATTTGTACTGGAACCCAGTGGAAATATCTGATACCTGTTTCTTTAAAGATCTGAATGAATTGTTAAATTTGATTACTCGAGCCTACAGTCTCTTATATATTAATTGCAGGTGATCATCCCAACTGTAATCGAGAAACTGGCAATTAATAATTGCAGATCACTTAAATGGAACCATCTTATAAATTCACACAATCTGTGTAGACTTAACAGAGCATTGAAATCAGATATTCCCCCAAATCCAACATGGCGAAGGGGAGTGAGTCATTCTACTATTGATTATATGTATGCTAATGCCACCCTTTTCTCATTAATTTCAGATTTCTTTGTTTATGAAACTAATGCAAGTGATCATGACAAATTAACAACTAAATGGATTATACCCAATAGCAATCTATCTACTATGAGCTCTCTCCAACAAGGCTTTCTCACACTGAACGCTGGTCATTATAAGCTATGATGGTCGGAAGAGTCTTTGTGGAATTTCAATAAACTACTAGTGTCAGAATTGAATAGAATAAATGTAGGAAACATCTCGTGTGATATTGTGTAGTGATATAATGCAACTCTTCCAAAATAAATCCCCTAAGTAAGTTTATCGCAAAAATCTACTTCCAAAGCTCCATGTTTATAACTATGAGGTGAGAATGCAAAAAACCTTGTTTAGATCCCAAAAACGTGAAGCCTTAAAACAACCCTTAGCTGTCAGAGCTGCTATTTTAGCTCCCCTTAGGACTAGGTACAAGATCTGGCTTCAATCTAGACGGGCAGAATTATATCAGGAAGATGGGGCAAAAATGTTAAGAGTACTACAGACCAAAAACATTGCCAAGACGTGGTCCCTACTGTATCGGGTATTACAAGGTTCGCAAATTGTCATGCAAGCCAATGGTGTTACGGAACAAAATTGGATTCAACATTTTTCTGAGCTCCATTCTATCCTAGAAGGTTGTTTGGGTCTGGAATCTCTCGACATATCCAAAGAATTATTTGTTAAATTTGATCTGGAAGATGTTCGACTCTATATTAAGAAGGCGAGTAGCTCCAGAGCTTGCGGCCTAGGTGGCCTCTCAAACCAAACCCTGAAAAAACATCCTGAAATTTGGGCAAATATATTGTTTAACATCTTCACCGCCATAAATAAAACACAATCATTACCGCCCTCATGGAGACATTCTATTATTGTCCCCAGTTATAAAAAGGGCGGTCGGAAGCTCCCCACGAGTTACAGACCCATAGCACTTCTGGATGGTCCTGGAAAAATATTCTCCCGAATATTGCTAAGAGACTTCAATAAATGGACTCAAAGAGCCCAGCTAAGAGGTCCTTTTCAATCTGGCTTTGTTGCTGGGCTTGGCACAATCCCTAACATAATTACCCTGAACATGATTAAATCTGATTTTGTGACTCGCAATCAACCGTTATACTTAGCATTTATTGATTTTCGAGTTGCGTTTGACTCCATAGATCGTCTTCTCTTACATCAAAAACTGGTCACCTATAATTGCCCACAATCACTTTGTGCGCTTATCATGCTCCTACACACTAAAACAACTATGCAAGTCAGACTGACCACAGATGAACAACTTTATTCGATGGCCTTAAACAGGGTTGCATTTTGGCATCCATTATATTCAACATGTTTATACTAGACATGGGTGAATCTTTCCAAAATGTGATAAGTGATCCACCCAGATTGGGTGAACAGAAAATCTGCTATCTATTATACGCCGATGATCTTGTGCTTTTGTCCCAAGCCTCAGTTGGCTTGCAAAATATGCTAAAACAACTTGATGTGTATGTAAGGAAAAATAACCTTGTGATAAATACAGATAAGACACAAATCATAGTTTGTAGACCGAATACCAGATCCAAGAAGAGGTTCTATAAGTGGAAGTTGCAAAATGTGGAACTTGCTAAGGTTACTCAATATAAGTATTTAGCTATTACTATAACTGACTCTATGAATAATGATATAAATGAGCTAGAATTGAAACGTAAACTGCAGGCCTTCATTTCACAAGCCAAAATAATAACACATACATTTGCAAAATTCTCACTCAAACATATCATTTTATTCCATCAGCAAAAGGTGATCCCGACTCTAATTTATGGTGCAGAAGTTAACATCCCCAAAGGTCGACAGTGGTGGGATAAACTTGAATCCTGTTTCTAGAAACAAATTCTATGCCTTCCCAATTGCACTCCTCTTCCACAGATACGGTTTGAAGTAGGGTTGATATCCCTTTATGCCCAACTGGTGTGGAAAATGTGTGCTTTCCTAAGAAAGTCCCTGTTTGTTTGGTCTTAGTGCTCCGAATATTTTGGGAGCAACCGCACAATACCTACTAACTGCGCATCATAGGTTCCCTAAAGCCTGGTTTAAGTTTACCACAAATGCATTGGCCAACTCATCAGTTGATGTAGACTTACTTATACAAAATCCAGCTCGTGCTAAAATAAAAATCTATCAGCATGATTGGATTACGAATCGCAGCTGCTGTTTGTCATATAAACACTTTAACACCTTATTGTTTGGCCATAAGAAATATCGAATAATGGCCGACTACTTCTTTAAGTGCCCGTCTCAATACATACGCACACAGTATCTACGCTTTAGATTCAATTTATGGCCAACTCAAGATGTGATGGCAAGAAGAAAGCAGATATCTCCTCAACAAAATTATTGTTGATTCTGTGAAAACATAACACAGAGAGAAACACTTCAACATCGTATTGTAGTTTGCCCTGAGCTAAAGGATAAACGAGAACTGTTTTTTAAGAATTTGATTGTTACGCACTACTCAATGGAGCCAGATGAAATATGGTATTGCATTTTTACCAGTACGAAATTAGCTGTCCGAGTTGCGATAGTTCAATATTTGGACTCCATATTTCCTACATTACCAATTTAGCTTAACTAAGCTTTTAGAGGTTATATTACTGTTGAAGTAATTTTTAGACAAGCTTACGTATGGAATTATATGTTGATCTATTTGTAAATTGTATAAATGTAAATTGTCAATTATCGATTAAAATTTTGTATGTTGTATATTTGAAAGGTCGATTTTATCAACCAACCAAATTTTTTTTTTAAAGTGAAACCGTTAAAATCTAGTGATCATTGCCAGTCTAGAAAAATGGATACCTCTCATATGTGACGGCAAACGTATTTTGGTGGCCGTGGGCCAAATGTCTCATGCACGATATGACAGACATATAGGTTTCCGAGTTTGCCAATGAACGACCATTTTGATGTAACAAGGATCGCCATTTTGTTTTCTAACCATTGCTCATTGCTTTCTGTTCTTATTGCTTCGCAGTACATTTTCTGCTTACACTGCTCGACTGTAAAGCATTGTTGTCTGCACGTGAAAGGACAAGGCCGCAGGGCCGCGAGGATAACAAGAGTTTGTTGAAACACAACGTAGGCAGCGCCAGGAAAGAATGCCCGGCTCCCTCCCGAATGTAGCCTTGAAGCAGATCTGCAGGGCATTTAATCATTTCGCAGCTGCCAGCCAGTCTCGTTATATAGAATATGTTTAGAATAAAGCAGCTAAAGGCTTGAATTATGCTCTTTTTACACCCCCCCTTTACTGAGCCCTGTTAGAGCGTGTCGGCTCCCAGGACACGAATAGCACCTCATAGATAGCAAGGTCCGGAATGCGACTCCTCCCCCGTATGTAGCTTGCTTCCAAGAACAGAAGCACTGTGTTCTGTTCAACAACTGAAAGATGCCTCCGCACTTGCAAATTGCATATTGATACTAGAATAGATATTTGAAGGTGTCATAATTGTCGAAAGTGCCCATCATCACACCGAGTTCAAAGAAACCCAATAAAGGGGGTCGTTAAACATGTCATAGCTGATTGTATAATATGCATTTTGTTAATATGTAACTGATGTACGTAATTCACTCTCTTGTGTCCCTCGAGGTCTAGAGATACACGTCGCGGGGCGTGAGACCGAGTTGGCCAACTGAAACTATTTGCTTTGCAATAAACCCTAACTTTGGGAATACAACCTCATGTCTGGCGTATCTATCGTGTGTGGTGACTCGCCTTGTTTCCATAGATGTAAGGGACCCCTAGGGGCCCCTTTCAATCATCATATGCTTGTTCTGACCATGAAGCAAAGTGTTAACGATACTCAAAGCACAAATTGCCCGGTGGTGGTGGAGGCAAACTTAAGGAATCATGCATTATTTTCGAAGCCAGCTTTATCACATTGTTTCAATGGTTGCATTTTTTATATGGGCTCTAATGAAGATGGGGATCTCTCTAGCCCAGCCATCAAGGCTATTCAAAGGGCATTGGGCAGTTTATACCTGTCGAATCAGGGGAGTAGCAAGAACGCAAATAAGAACCAAGGCTGCAGGCATAAGTATGATAGCCTGTTGACTGAAAAAAAGAGGGAATTCTACAAAGCACTGAGACAGCAAAGCACATTTCCCTCAGACTATGAGGGAAAACAAGAACATTGAGACTAAAGTATAAAGACTGGGACAAGGGTCACCGGTTTTTGCTTTACATCAACGATGCAGAAGCAATGCTCTGCTCTATTATACGTAAACACGCAACTTTATTTTTAGAGATTGATCAAAGAACCGCGTCACCAATGCTCACTGAAAAGCCAGCCAGTTCCTGTGAGTGTGTGCGAGACACATCTCTCCCCCCTTTATTGTGCAAACAAGGGGGTGGAGGGTATGCCTGCGCTTAATAGCAATTGGTCGGAACAGTTAAAGATTGATGTGAAACATCGGAAGTTTAGGACCATGTGCTGTGGGATGGATCCAATTCCTTGGGTTGACTCTTGACTACTTGGGAGTCCGTTTCTCAGAGGCCTTTTACCCTGTGGCCCATTTTTTTTTTAAAACTGTGTAGTATGAGGTAGTCATTGGGGGGCATCTTTCGGTTTATGGGGCTACATAGGCAGCAGCTGTTGAAGATAATAAAATCGATGTAAATTGTGAGGACCGGAGGAATTATAAAATATGGTGCTGCAATTTGGGGCTATGGGAACCAGAAAGAAATTCAAGAAGAAGAAAATGCCTTTCTGTAAAAGTTGTTGACCCTACCAATGTCGACACCAGACTTTTCGGCCCATAATAAAATGGGCCTGAACTATACTGTGGATGAAGTGGTAAGATAACCAATCTCATTGTGGTTCAGGGTTTGGGCAAACTCTAATGCTTCCCTGTCCCAGCATCTTATAAGAAACATCTCCAAGCTTAATGGGGCAAATCAAATTAATTGGCTTCGATTTATAAAACAAACACGACAGAATCTAAATTTGGAGGGGCACTTTTTATGTCAAGCCTATTGACTAGGGCAAAGAGTCGCGACATGGGAAAAAGAGTAACAAGCTGGATTCAAATAGACGTTTTATGTTACTATCAACAAATGAAATAAAAGACTATTTGGATTGGTCCCACAAGAAATCAAAGAAGCCACATCCCCAGGGCCCGTTTTAACTGTCTACCACTGGGCGAAATAATAGCAAAGAGAAGAGGTTTGAGCATCCATGCAGTCTGTCCCGTCTCTGGTGTAAGCTTGGAGGATTTGGCACACTTCCTGTTTTTTTGCCCCAAATATGCAGAGCTAAGAAGGTGGGTGCTGGTCCCTATTTTAAAAGGAAAAATGTTACTCAGCATGGTCCTGCACTCCTCTTTCTGTTGAAAGCAGAAGCCACCCTGACAGCCTGGGCACTGTCAAGCTTTGTTAGTAGGGCATTGAAAATACGACAGAAGATCATACAGGACAAACAGGTCTTTTTACTAACAAACCAAAGTACACCCCGCCTTCAAATAGGTGGGTAGAGTTTGGGTGCTTTAATGCTATTGCTTAACCTAAAGGGGTGGCTGAATTTTCATTTGAACTCTAATGGTTTATGTACAGATTTTAAATGACCGTTTTATATTTGTGTTTTGTACTTTTATGGATTTTGGTATCTGAATAAAGTTTATTACAACTATGCATGGATAAAACAATGTGTTGCCCATCTATTTTTGTTGATATTCTCAGCATAGCTCACTTTTAGGGAATTTTTTATTTGGCGATAATAAGAGAATTGGAAAATGTACCCATCTTTTTTTGTTTTCTCACACTGATCAAAAGAGTCCAGAGTTGTCTTGTACTTTCTGTACATAGCTTGAATGGTTCCATCGATTGTTTTCGGGGACTACCTTCTCATACAAAACATAAAACTGAACAAATGGACTCAGTAGTTTTGCACCTGGGATCAACTAACAGTTTTGTTTCTTTTTTAAATATACTGCAACTTCCCTGTTAAGTACTGCGTTTCTGGAGCAGGCTGGTCCATTACTGTCCTGCATGCCGAAGCCTTGGTAGGCACAAGCACAGCGAGAGCTCTGGGATGTTCCCGTCGCAGGCTGCCCCGAAACGTTGTGCTTACTGCTAAAAGCACACCATAACAGGGTTTTTCAGAGCGGTAAACCGTTGTGTGTAAAAATTGTGCATCGAATTCCCACGCAGCAAAGCTACAAACTATGATGGCACATGAACATAGAAAAGTGAGGAAGTCTTGGAGGTGGCCAAGCGCATCCCTGAGAAAGCACCAGGGATCGAGATGGCGAAAGGAAGGTGGGCAGTGTGTGGTCAGTGGAACCAGATTTGAGGGGGCAGAAGCAAAGGTGAGCTGGGGCAAGAATTAAATGTCTGACCACGTGGGAGGCACAAGTGGTCAAGAGAGACCACTGTTTGTGACTGTCAGGTTTTACCTGCGTGCCTCGCCACCAGATTTGTGGATGCTTCTGCTGCGGGTGCTAATTGCTGATTGATGTTAAGTTTTGTTTGTTCACTTCTCTATAGGGATGCTATTAGTCAGAAGTCACTGTGATCTTCTGCCTTGGCTATATAAAAGGGTGGGAAACATTGATTAAATCATCACCCCTCCTGAATTCGTTTTTACGCTAAATATTTGTAATCTCTATGACTTATTCCATCCTTTTAATATAGCTGATAAAATACACACCTACCACTCCTCACTGTATTCAGTTCTTTCTTTTAAGGGATAGATCTACCTACTGGCCATAGTTTTTTCCAAGTTTCTCAGCTCTTCAAACTCTGTCTTGTCATTTTTCTAGTGAGATGAAGCGTACACCGCTCAGTCTTTCAATCTTCCACTTAAGATGCACCACGGGTTTCCCAGACATTTCTGTATGTGGTTTGCTCAGTTTCAACAAAATACTTTACAAAGAGTGAAGTTCTTAAAATCAGTGCCCTCAGGAGAGGATTTCTTTTTGTCATAACCAGCATCTAAGGCCTTCATGGTAAGGCGGTGACTCTTGCGCGCCAATGGCACTCAGATCTGTTCTTGGTTTGCACATACAGATATTCAAATCAATGTATATCTTGAAGAACTTACATTCCAAGTGTCATGCACTCAGCCCCAACTTATCTTATTTGCTTCAATTCCAAAACATAGGTTATTAGAACATAATGTCAATTGTTTAATCTTAAGAGAATGATTGTTATATAAAGAATCATAACTCTTCAAATAATTGATTTCCTAACAAAACAATCTTTACTCTAGAAGTATAATTAGACAGTCAATTTTGGTCTGACTGACTGTTGAAAATTAGTCTTGTGTTGTCTGCCAAAACGTGTTTTGCCCAATGTGGACTTTCTCAAGGTTACAACTTCTACTTTGTTTGAGTTGCCTGATATGTTTGTTGCACATTTATAACAAAAGAATGTAATAATACAAGAAGATAAATATGCTTTATAATGGTAAGAGAAAGAACTGCGCAAAAAGGAAAAAACAGAAAGAATAGTCATATTAATGACATTAATATTACTATTCAATAAGTACTTTCATTATTGCTTATATTGGTTTGCAATTTTCATTTTACATCTATGTGTTTAAGTGCATCTTTTTTATCAAATCAGTTGTAGATGGATCTGAATCAATTAGAGGAACAGTGTAAAGATTCGAATACATTAAGAACCAGTCGATTCCAAATTACTGTTGGTGTTTTGCTTAAGTTATAGCCCAGAGCAGTGTTATAAATGTATGCCCATATTGACTACTGTATTTATTCTGGTGAATTAAAACGCTATGAAAGAATAAACTGAAGCCTCAAATTTACCTGAAACGTATGGGGTCCTCTGTAATCAGTTTCCCTCCAATATTGCTAATGTTTATATTGCTTCCTGATTATGGTCTTTTTGTTCTAAAGTAAAATTGTTGTGATCAATATCATGAAGTATCTTTTCCTCTACTAAGAAAATGTATTACACAATTGTGGTTATGTACTTACTTGTTAGTAGGTTATCAATCTGTGCAAAAATCAGCACTTAAATAAACACCAACAAGGTGGGTTTTTTCGCACTATTGACCAATTCATCTTTAATATTTCTACCTCCATTGAAAAACTGAACCTGTGGGCACCACAATAAGAGGAGAAAGGAAGACAAATGTTATTTTTTTTATTTTTATGTTTTAGTTAATAAAATTACAACTTTTACATTTCCATTCAGATCGTTTTCAAGGATACCATTATCAGTTCACTTCGACCATTAGATGATGAAGAATAAGATACAGTCTTGGAATAAGGTTACTCGTGCTGCAATCAAGTTTAGTCAGGTATCAATTCTTTGTTCGTGGAGATTCAGTCTTTATTTGGAGATTAGTCTACTTTGGGGCTTATTGCTCTTTGGCTATTTTGGAGTCTACCTTTTCAATGATCTCGTTCCAGTATTGCACTAGTCGGTGCGTGAGACTCTTATAGTTACCTGCTAATATTGTTTCCCATCATTCTTCGTGAGAGTTATTACAGTTTTCCAATGCTAACAAGACCGAAATATTTTTTCTTTCTTTGTCCAGGGATGCACACTCCATAAAGATGCGATAAGATGTTTCTGGCTGTTTTTAATTTGACAGAATCGGCAAAAGTTCACATTGATCGGGATTTGTTTTGTTTTTACCAGAACTTCCCTTGTTCGTAGGAGGTTCAACTGGAGCCCAGAACAAGTGTCTCTCGTCTTTCGACATGGGAAGAGTTCTAGGTATTTTGGTAGTTGGTTCAGTTTTCGACAGTCTAGCATACAGTTGAGCAAAAGTTTATGTTCAGCTTTTTTCTCTATGGTATCTATCCAGTCTTCTTGCTGGATTTTTCTTTTGGCTTTGCATGGTCTGCATGTCAGTATTTCTTCTGTGATGCCCATGGTTATCACCTGTTGTTTAAATGCATCTTTCCATGCATTTAATATTGTGCTATTGATGGTCTTGGAACGGGTCCGTAGTAGCCGCACAGCAGGTATATCCTCATTTACCACAGTTTTCCTGTAAAGATCCAGTGTTTTCCATGTTACGATTGATTCTAGCGACTGTAGTGCTAGCTCAAATCTAATTTGCTGCACTGGGAAAGAGGGTGGTAGGGATAACACTATTCTCCAGAACCTTCCTTGTAGTGTATTCCAAATTTGCCATGGTAGGTTTAAAAGAGATTAATTTCCGTATGTTACTATCACAGTTACTTTTCATCGGTAGAACATGGTCAAGGGTTTGCAAGAAAATATGGCATATTTCTTGTAGAGGATAGCTCCTTGTCGAGCTAGAGAGTCGATTTTTGTCATGAGATGATCTTTCCATAGGCCTCCATCAATGCTTTGATCAATCCATATTCCTAGGTATTTTGTTGACTTCACAGTTTCTAGTTTTGTCTATTGTAAATGGATCATCAGATCTTTCTTTTTTTCTGATATATTTTTTGTTAGGGGCATTAGATGTGATTTTGCAAAGTTAAAGCTTAGATCGTTGTTTTCTGCATAGTTGGAGACAGCGTTCACTCTTTTTTGCATGCCTATTTGTGTTTTGTCAAACAGAACTAGATCATCCGCGTATAGTATCAATTTTATAGGTATTCCATTCAAAATGGGCGGGTTGGTGATCAAAGCTTTTTGATGTAATTCAATGTCTGAGAGATAAAGACTGAAAAATGTGGCAGCCAACGGGCATCCCTGTTTTAGGCTGTTCCATGTCGGAATGACCTCTGACACTGCACCTATATGCGAGAGCCTAACTCGGACACTAGTGGATGAGTAGAGAGCTATTATTGGTTCTAATAGGTGCAAAGGGCAATTCCATGTTCTGAGTTTTTGCCACAATTTTTGTCGAGTGACACTGTCGAATGCCATTTGAAAGTCGATGAATATCGCAAGTGTTTGTGTCTTGGTCTCCATAGCTTCTAGCTTCAGTAAGTTTAGTATCAGAAGGTTGATGTTTGTCCCTATTCTTGTGTGAAGCCCGTTTGTCTCTCATCAAAATTGTTGTTGCTTGTTATCTATTTGGTCAGGCGGCGTTGTAATATGGTGGCAAAGAGTTTCCCAAGGGGGTCCAGCAGCGCTATCGGTCGATAGTTGGTTGGTTGCTTCCGGTCCACTTTTTTATAGATCGGTATGAGTATTGCAGTTTTCCATGTGTTTACAATTTCTTTGTTCTTTATAATAAGGTGAAACAGATATTGGGGGGCGTGGCCAAGCAGCCATGGAGTAGGATGCGATTCCTTGGAGCTCCGTGATCCGACTTATTGATTCGAAGCAAAACGCATGTGTTGACGGCTGATTCCAGCGACAAAAGATACTGTATCTGGGTGAATACTTCAGGCAGCAGATGAGCGTATCGGCGAGAGAAAGTGGACACAGCAGATTGAATTAGGCCACTTTCAGTCCTGATCCGAGAGCGGCGCAATGGATACTAGGATGGCGGCTTACTAACACAAAGGGACCCCCGGCGGCACTCGAAATCGGGTGCCAGGCGGGCAGTGAACGGACTGCAGGCGTGCAGCGCGGATGGAACAGTGAGTGGCCGACTACCGGAGAGAAGCCCACGAATAGCCCGAGAGGATGTACACAGCTTTAGGCCACCGGGCCATGGGATGGGCGGCACGTCCTTGGTGCTCCCACTAGACCAGGACGATGTATACACGAAACGTACAAGAAGGACAGCGTTCACACAATAAGGTGGAAGCGTCGAGCACGTAGGGATTACATCCCGAAGCCGCACCGAGGAGTGGATGAGCAAATACGGACACAATAAGTGGCGCTGAGATCTGTACGGCCGAAACAAAATGGCGACCGATCCTGAACACAGGATTACACTGGTGGAGCGTGAAGCGGCCTCGTAAGGGGTGGGACGCAGCAAATGGGTATATGCATCTTGTAGGTATCATCGGCCTTTGCAAGGTTGCATCATGTGGTGAAAAGTCAGAGAACCAAGACCAGACAACCCACAATGGAGGTCTTCGCGAAAACGCAGAGGACCCCCACAACATCGGAGCAGAGCGCGTCCACAACTACTGCTGAAGAAGCCCCAGAAGGAGATAAGCACCAAATCCTGGAGGCTATATCGGAGCTGAGCACCAAGTGGGGCGCAGCAATGGCGGACTTACGGACAGCCCTGGAGGGCAAAATCGATGCGGTTGGGACTGAACTTGCCCTGTTACGGCAAGATGTCAGGGGACTGGCAGAGAGAACAAGTGGGCTGGAGAGTGCAGTAAAGACCAATACTGATGTCAGCACAACTAATGCAAAGGAAGTTCATGTGCTCCTCGAAAAGCGGGTGGAAGAAGCGGAGGGAAGAGCGAGGAGAAATAAATAATATACGGGTGGTCGGCCTGCCGGAAGGGGAGGAGGGTCAAGACCCTACAAACTACATTGAAAACATGATCCTACAAGAAATAGGAGCAGATAAGCTTTTGCAGGTATTCACGGTGGAGCGGGCGCACCGGGCCTTCATGAGGAAACCACGACCTGGGGCTCCGCCGCGACCTATCATAGCGAGGATCTTGAACTATAGAGCTAGGGAGAAGATCCTAGAATATTTTCGAAAAGGTGGGACAATACAGAGAGCATCTGCCAACATTACAGCATACCCGGATTATACGTTGCTGGTGCAGAGACTGAGATACAGCTACGTGGCAGTCAAGAGGAGGCTGCGAGCAGCAGGCATCAAGTACATGCTCCTGTACCCGGCTAAGCTGAAGGTACTACATAAGAGCAGAATGCTCTTTTTTGACACTCCCGAGGAGGTGGTAACGTGGTTGGATCTGCAGGGCTGTCCGGAACAAGAAGTGGACCGTGACCGGCAGGAACAGGACATTGGGGGTACCGGATTATACCGGGAAGCGAGACTGGTCGAACACTGGATAGCATTCGGGCCTGGTGCCCGTCATGGACTGGAATATAGTAGGTAAATTGCAATTGGAAGCTGCATAGGGTTAACACAATGCGTTATATATTTGTTAATAGGAGCAATAGGATGGAGGCAACCCACCCCCGAAATACTAATAGTTAAGTGGCCATTAGGGCGACTTTACCCTACTGAGCCCTGAGCATAAGTTTGTGCTGGATGGGGCTAGATGTGGGGGTGCCTGAGATCCAGGGATGGAGCTAGGCAACAGTTGGAGGGGGCGTTGTTGGGAAGGGGTTGGCTGGGGGGAGGGAAGGGAGGTGGGAAGTTTGGGGTGTACATAGTTTTGGGGAGTTTAAGTTTGAACATGAGCCTACATGGAAGAGTTGGAGGGTTGTATCTGCATAGCATGACCGGGAGGGTTCGGTTGGAAATGAGGGAGGAAGATATCAAAGCGCTATGGGAGATCTCAGGATAGTGACGTGGAACGTCAGGGGACTTAACAGTTATATGAAGAGGAATAAGGTCATGCTGTATTTGAAAAGGCAAAAGATAGATGTTGCATTGTTACAGGAGACGCATTTGACGCGGGAGAAGCTGGAGCTAGTTGGGAAAAAATGGAAAGGGATTGTGGTGGGTTCGTTGTACTCTGCTTACGCTAGGGGAGTGCTTGTCTGGGTGGCACCTCATGTCCCGTTTCAGCTACTGCAGGAAATGGCAGAAACTGACGGGAGGATGGTTATATTGAGAGGGCTGTTGGAGAATAAAGAGGTATGCATTGTGAATACGTATGCTCCTAACCATAACACGGCGGCATACTTCAGGACTCTGTGCACCAGTCTTAGTATGTGTGTGGGAAGCGTGGTTATTTGGGGCGGGGATTTCAATTGTGTAATGAACCCCAAGGTGGATAGATCTGACAGCAGGATTGATAGGCCCACCCCAGCAGCCAAAGAATTGCAGGTGTTACTAGATGATTTCGGCTTTGTAGATGTATGAAAGCAAAACATCCCAATGATAGGCAATATTCGCATTATTCTGCCCCGCAGCAGCTACACACGAGACTGGACTATGTCTTTGCCACGCCGGATGTGGTGGCAGAGAGCACTCAAATAGAACACAAGGCAAGGGTCCTCTCGGATCACTCGCCCCTGATTCTTGGGTGGCAATACTGCCCCCCGAGGGCGCGGATCCCGACGTGGCGCCTCCGAGCGGAGGCACTCAAAGATCCAGTCTTTCGTGAGGACATAAGAGGTGAGATCATTAACTATTTTGAAACGAATACTGGTAGTGTTGACGCGGCGGGTACACTATGGGAAGCTTTTAAGGTGGTGATGCGGGGGCAGCCATAGCTAAGTCAAAGGGCCTGCAAGGTGGGGTTCTGGCTGACCTACAAAGAGTTGAAGATAAACTAGAAAGAACATTAGGAAGTGACAGTGTGGACACTGAGCTAGTACTTAAACTACGACAGCAATGCGCGGAACATTGGGAAAGGCTCTGTAACCTCAGTTATGAAAAGTATGTAAAAAGACAGCACGCGGGAGGAGATAAAATGGGTAGGCTTTTAGCATGGCTGCACAAGAGTGAGACCCCTAGACCCCCGATTAGGACAATAACTAGAGAAGATGGCGATGTAGTAGATACTCAAGAAGGAGTCAACAAGGAATTTGCAGATTATCATAGGGTGTTATACGGGGACAAGGAGGGAAGTAGTCAAGAGGAGATAACCGAAACACTAGAAGATATAGGATTACCTAAGATAAGTGATGAGGAGAGAGAAGAGCTTGATGCACCAATTACCCTGGAGGAGTTGAAGGAGGTTGTGAAGCAGTTGCCCACCAGTAAGACCCCAGGAGCAGATGGGTTCCCTAGCGAATTTTACAAAGTATGTAGAGAAGAAGTACTACCCCCAATGATAGACATGCTTAATGAAGCGTTTAAGATGGGAAGGTTGCCGGAGTCACTCAGAGAAGCGATCATAATACCGCTTCCTAAACCCAACAAACCGGTGTATAGTTGTAGCTCCTACAGGCCTTTATCGATGCTGAACCAGGAGAGCAAGATACTGACGGCTGTCCTGGCAAACAGATTGCGGAAAGTAATTAGTAAATTAATCCACCCGGATCAAACGGGCTATGTTCCAAACAGGAATATAACCCATAATCATAGGAGAATCCACCGTGTGATCGATTGGGCGGATAGAAATGAAGGCGAAATGGCGATTGTATCCCTAGACACAGTAAAAGCTTTTGACTCCGTTAAGTGGTCATGGCTGCTGGCGGCCCTGAAAGGTTACGGAGTAGGGCCGGGGTATATCAGGTGGGCAAAAATGCTATACAGTGAGCCGTTAGCCAGAGTTCGAACGGGATCAGTGATATCCGAGAGATGGCAGCTTAGTAGAGGTACCAGGCAGGGGTGCCCCTGGTCCCCGATGCTTTACATTCTAGCCCTGGAGCCCCTAGCGATATACCTCAGGCAACAGTACGATACGATAGGTATTGAGGTTGGGGGGGAGCAGCATCTAATATCCTTATATGAGGATGATTTATTACTGCACCTGAAATACCCGGAAGAGAAGCTTTAATATATCCTTGAAGTGATGGAGAAATACGTGGGGTTGTCCGGCATTGTGGTAAACCCTCAAAAATCCAGTATAATCCCCCTATAAGCTATAAGGGTACCCCGAAGGAAAGGTTGCCGATGTTACAGATACCATGGGTGACTGGTTCTTTCCGTTACCTTGGCATAGATGTGTATCACACCGCAGAAGAGGAACATAAGCACAACACCGTGGTAGCTGTTGAGAAAATCCGGAAATGCATGAAGTTTTGGGAGAAGTTGCCCCTAGCCATGATGGGACGGGGGGCAATGCTTAAGATGGTGGTCCTACCTAGGCTTTTACATTATTTTAATAATATCCCACATATGATACCCAAGAAGTTCACTGAATTGAATAGTATATGCAGGGACTTCCTATGGCCGGAATAGAGTAGCGCTATGGAAGTTGCAGAACTTCTACAAAAAGGGAGGTATCAGGTTGCCCAATTTTGAGGCCTACTATATAGCAAGTCAATTAGAATATGTGGCCAATTGGCTCTCCGACGAAGTGACCCCTGAACATAGGTTGTTTGGGCGGGTTTGCACCCCATTTTACTTAAGGGAAATTATATGGTTGCCTGAGACAGATATGAAGGAGCGCCCTAAAATGATGATGTTGGGGTGGAAAATGTGGCGTCGAGCGTGTCGGAAGATGGAGGACCCATTCCCGTGCTCCCCGCAAGTACCGCTGGTCACATTAGCGGGAGGGGACGAGCAGCTGAGGGTGATTATCAGAACCTACTGGGAATCAGTGGGGCTGGTAACGTTGGGGGACATCTGGCAAGAGGGGACCATTAGAGATTTCGAAGAACTTGGGGAGGAGGTGGGATTACACACTGGCCAATTTGTTACATACCATAGGATGGTTCAGAAAATTCGGAAAACGTGGCCTGAAACAGTGTTGGCGGAGGAACCAGATGCTACTGTGGGGGTAATATATGACATATCGGAAGGGGGGCATGAGATTTCTAGATTGTATGAGATGGTGATGACCAAGGTGGGGAAGGAATTGACACATCTGAAATTGATTGGGAGGAGGAGGTGGGGGCCCCAATTGGAGATGGGATGTGGGAACGCGCCCTGGGATATCACAAAAAAGTGTCAAGAAACGCTAGACTTAAACAAATACAGCTGTACATAACGCATAGAGCATACATGACCCCCCCTGAGGATATCTAAGTTCCGGAACGTTGGGCGACAGGCGTGCCCTAAGTGCGACATGGAAAACGCTAACATGACACACATGTTTTGGTCATGCCCAGTAATCGAAAGTTTCTGGGGCGAAGTGGCACAAAAATTAGCGACAAAAGGGGTCACGCTTGTCATAGATACGCCCTGGGCCTGCTTGCTGGGAGGGTTCCCCAGACCACGGAAACTTAAACATGTTGCGAAACTGAAAAACTTGGCATATGTGCTAGCAAAACGGAGGATCGCCATGGGATAGAAGAAATGCCACAAGCTGCGGTTGGAGGTATGGTGGAAGGAGTTACAGAAATGGGCAGAGGCTGAAACAGTAGTATGGCAGGAGGCGAGCAGCATGAGTGGGGAGAAAGAAGTGGGTACCTTGATGGCATGGAAATTATTAATAGCCGAACTATTCGGATCTATATCGGACCCGACGGAATCCGAAGATAGTGAGACCCGGCCACATGCAGCAGATGCTGAACGCGAAGTACAAATAGGCTCATGATGGAGGGTGGGACTTGGGGTGCAGTGGCAAAATGGAAATACAAATGGTGTCTAATGGAATTGTTGGAAATTACACTGTGTGTTGGATTTGTTTGTATTGTTGTTTGGTTTGAATAAACTTAAGAAAATATTTATTAAAAAAAGGTGAAACAGATATTCAAAAACTTTTGCCAACGCTTCTGGATTTCTTTTCAGGGTCTGGTTGCTCAGTCCGTCTGGGCCCGGTGCTCTAGATGTATTTAGCCGTGAGATTGTCCTCTCGCGTCTCTTTTTTTTTCCATAGATTTTAGTGAAAGGTTCAGACCAAGCTGCCTCCGTCACATCTGCTATTAGCAAATCCTTTTTTTGGGTATTATGGTTCATTAAGTTCCACATTTCTCTGGTGTTGCGTTGGTTTTAGGCAGCCAGCATTGTTTCAGCGTCTGTTTGTAAGCGCATGATGCATGAGCTCTTTTGCCAGTTTCTGTATTGTTGTTTGTGTTTCATGACGACTCGTTTTTTTTCTTCATAGCTCAATTTCTGTGCCATATGAATCTTTAATCTCAGGTTCTTTTCTCTATTGGCCGTTTCCTGATTGTATGCATGGATTTGTTGTGGAGGCTCAGATTTTTGTTTCAATCTAAGGCCTTTGTGTGTCCGGATGAGCCATACGTATTCGATCTTAGCCTTCTCTGTCATGTCTGTACTTTGGAATATCATTGGAAGCTGTTTTATCTGTTCCTCTGATATCCGTAGACGGTTTAGACCATGGTTCAATTCCAAAGGTACAGCAGACTTAATATGAGGACGTTTCTGTGATTCTTTCCAGATCAACGTAAGTATGCTGTGGTCACTTGTTGTCTTATCGGTAATCTCCACTACTTCGAGTTTGGGTATCAATGATTGTGTGATGAAGATATAATCTAGATATCCAATTGTGTTTCCTATTCCCCGTGTTGGTTTAGCTGGAGTGTCTCCTTGTATGTAACCATTTACAAGGTCTATGTCCGTCATTGAGCATTCATTATGCCACAGTTGAGTTTTTTTAGGAAGTTCGTTTTGCGTGAGTGTGGGACCAGATTTTGTGAATAGGTGGATGGATGTTCAAGTCTTCGCATATGATTGTCTCAATTTTTGGGTAGGTGACTTGATTCATCTAGTTTTGTAAATATTGCATCAATGAATATGTTATCGTTAATTGCACGAGGATTCCAGTAGATGTTACATATACATGATATCCTTGTGTTCATCTCGTCTTTTTTTCCTCTTGCATTTATTGTGCATTCAGCAGTTTTTTCCAGTATGGTAAGTTGAGTGAAAGGGTTCTAATGAATTGATTTGATCACATGTAAGTTCACTCCTGCTTTATCATTAGAAGTCCCAAAAAAGGGTGACCTTTTTGTTGAGTGATAGCAGGATTCATGTGTATGGTAAAACCGTCACATGTTGGTTGTTCGCTGATCCATGTTTCTTGTAAACATATTATGTCACCATTTTTTAGAATTGAGTTTTAGCCTTCGAATAGATGTCTGGAGCCACAGGAGTTCCAGCAACATAGTTTCCACGGGGCTTATAAGATTCTGTCTTCAAGTTATGTTTTGTTGTTTGTGGAATGGTTTTTTATTTGTTGGTTTTCTTTTGTTATTCCCTCATTATAAGAGATTTCGAATCCCAAGCTTGAGAACTTCCTTGCCATTTCTATTATGGCAATTGCTGTTTTTTGTGACTGTAAATGTACTGCTACATGGTTGTTCCGATATTCATGAAGAAATTCAATTGTTCCGATGTCATCTGATTTAATCGAATGTAAATTGGGTATTGCATGTAATAGCCATAGTACATTCGTTCTATTCAGGAGGATGTCATCATGTCTCTGCCATTTGGCCTTCATGTTAACAGTTTTATCTGAATAAGACCCCTTGGGTCTTCAAAGATTGGTAGCTCCTATCTCGAGTCTACCATTTCTTTATGTATTGGATGGCTTGATTCTTGGTTTTTACATCTTTTGTTTTGTGCTGATTTTAGTTCAGGTTCTGTGAAAATTGTTAGTTCTGTATCTGAAATATCATCACAGGATAATATTGTCTCTTCTTTTTCTTTCTGAGAATAAGCCTTATCAACAATGTACTCGTCATCTAGCATTAATGAGACTTCTTCTTCATCTTCATTTGTATAGGTAGATTCAGCAGTATTTCTTGTTGTTCTAGTCATCGTCTGTTATGATTTTTGGTTCTTCCATTTTTTCGCCTTTTTTTTTTTACTTCTGTTGGTTATTCTGTGCAATCTTTTTTACTTGGATTTTGTGCAAGTGTTTGGTTGCTTGTTGAGGCATCTTTATATTTCTTAAGAAGGTGCAAGATCCTTTCATGCTGTTTTTCGATCTAGGGGGTTTGTTTTTTTCTTTCAACCCAGGTGTTTGATGTTTTAGTTTTTCTTGTTGTTTAGCTCCCTTTTGTGAGCCTTCAAATATGGAGAAAGTTGGTTGTTTTAATTTGATTATGTTTTTATCTCCAAGGTTTTTTGTCTCCGCCGTCTTGTTAGCTGTCTTGGCTAGTAAGGTCTCATGTTGGGTTTGTTGTCTCGTTTCATTCTCTTGTTGATTAGTATTTTTTCTTTGCTCATTGTTTCCTAACTGTTTGACCATGCTTATGAGAGCCATTGTCATGTGTTCTTGACGTTGCGATCAGCTGTGTCGATGTCGAAAAGTCTGGCTTGCCATTGGGCAGAGCTCTCTGTTTTTCTATCCATTCTCTCCTGTATTCGAGTTACAAATGCCTCCAGATTAATTTGTTTTGTGTGGATTAGGGCAAGAAGTGTCGCTTGGTCTTTCATGCATCCACATGGTTTTTTGTTAATTTTAAAAATGGCGCTATGGCGTAAATTGATGCCGCCATGAACGAGTTCTGGAGATCCAGCATTGTCACTGGGATAGGTTGTGTTGGGTTGTTTGTCTCTTTTTCACAGTCGCAAATGTGGGAGTTATCTCTTCTTGCTTCAGGGTCTTTTGTTTGTGGTTTTTGGTTATCTTGTTCTTGTCTTTGTTCTTTTTCTTACTTGTACCTTTTCAATCGTTCTTGTTGGTTCTCCTTGTTCAATTGTTTGTTAAGGTGTCACCTTGGGTGAATGGTTTTACTTTTTGTTTGTCGAGTTGTGATTTGATGTTTTTTTCCATAAATGTGTGGTCCTTGTGTATGTATGGTTCAAGTAAGCTTTATATAGGGTTTCGGTTCTAGCTTACTTCCACCGTTGGTGTTCGAGGCTAGACAGCGCCCTCGGTCAATCTGATGGTTGCCCGCAGTGGCACTAAGGGGTAGATGCATGCTGTTGGTTTGGCACTTCTGTTTCTTCTTTGGTGCTGGGGGTCAAAGGCTTCAGATGCCTGCAGTCCCCCCAGGGGGTTCGAGGCCAAACGACGTCCTTGGTCAATCTGATGGTTGCTCAGAGTGGCAATAAGGGGTAGATGCCCACTGTTGGTTCGGCACTTTTGTTTCTTCTTTGGTGCTGGAGCTCAAAGGCTTCAGGTGCCCGCAGTCCCCTCAGGTATTTCACGCTCCTTTGCGTTTTAAAATAGGTGTTGTATTGCGGTCTTGTGTTATTTGGCATTTGCTTCTGGTAGTTGTGCTCAGGGACAAGTGTTGGAAAAAAAATAAAAATGCTACTCGTAGTCTCTTCTGGCAACGAAGCCCGATGGCTTCTCGCTGTTGGTTCTGCACTGTAGTTTCGTTGCAACGCTGGGGCTCAAGAGCTCAGGGTGCCGACAGTCACTCCAGAGTTTACATGCACCGTTTGCGTGTTAAAGTTGAGATTGGTTTGCACATACTGAGTTAATTCCAATTTCCTTCTCAGAAGCGAATATGGCTCGCAGTCGTATTGGCGCAGGGGCGCGAGGGAGATCAAAGGCTGTTGCCCGCAGTTGCTCCAACGTGATTTATGTGCAGATCTGTGTGCGCAAGCTGTCGTGCAAGGTCTAATACTGTATTCAGGGTGAGATAAAAGTTGGGAGTTGCCTCAAAACGAGGTTGCTGCTAAGATACAATTACTACTAAGCAGTTCTGACTTTGAGGAGGCGGCAAGGGACGAAAGTAGTTGATTTACAAATTAAGATCTTAATCAATGTTACCCGTGGTCCAGGAAGAGTTCTTGCTTTTCAAACCAGGTCGGAGTGCCGAACACTCCGCTGTGGTAAGTGTTTTTGTAGGCAGGCTCCTCCTCTAACAAATGATGGAAAACAAGAACAGACTCCTTCAGCAGCACGATGGGTCAGGTAACGCATGGTAATGGATTGCTGGCAGACCAAACACTCTGCCAAGCATGTTATCATTATTCTAATATCTCAGTTGAGTTTTTACTATTAGATCCTGTAGAGTTGACACAGTGGGGATCTCAATCAGCTATATATGTATGACATACTTAAATGGCTCACTAATTTATTTAGGAAACCCAATTGAAAACTGCCCGTTTGATGTCCACAGTAGGAGAAAAAGAAAAAATGATTATAATTCTCTGAACATTTAAAAACAGTCTGCTTGGTGTTAATACTGTCATAGTAGACATAGTTAATTCAAAGACATGATAAATCTGCTGTTAATTATAACTTTTCCTTGTAAATGTAGTTATGCAGTAACTTCTGAACCACACCAACTACAAAGGGACAACAAATGAAATAACACATTCTGCTTAACTAAATATATGTGAATATAAAACATTAAAATATATGTGATTTGTATGCAGTAGAAATAAGAAAAATAGATAGGAAAAACCTACAGAAGGACATATGAAAAATCCAAGAAAAGAGTTATGAATGAACCCTACACCACTCAGGTACATATTATATGATGCGACATAAGCTTTGTTGATCCTGATGAAGACTTGTTGTGTTTTAAAGATGTATTGCAACCCAAAATTGAAAACATTTAGATCTTGTGATAAAAAAAATAGCACATAGGTTGTAACATATGTATTAGAATTGATATAGAAAGACATTAATTCCTATGGTGGATATATGAAGATCCTATGTTGAAAGTAATTTGAAAATATATAAATTAATATTTTATTATTTGTTGAAAATGAATTGATATGTATGACAGTCTGAATGGGATATAAATGGTACGATACATTGATCCATGGGATTATTCTTGTTATCTTTCTTTGTATATATTGAATTGTGTTGCATTTATTATATCATTATATAAAATAATGGCTTATCGATTGTGAATTGCTTTGTATGTACACAACATAGAATAAAGAAGTGTAAAAAACAGGTTCATTAATAGAGTGAGTTGAGAGCAGTTTTTGACTTTAAAGTAATTTATTTTTACCATGGCTCTCCACTAAGCAAGGGTACTTACCACAAAGTCAGACATAGGAGACAGCCAAGAGGTAATGGTTTCAACTAATTATGTTTTATTTAAAGGAAATAATGCCTTCCCTGGCCCTACGTCTAAAGAAATGGTTTGCCCCGAGTCTATAAAAATAACAAAAAGTTGCTTGTCAGGATGTCATACAACAGAAAACTGCCCTCTTTCCTGGAGCTTCTTATGTATCCTAAAGACTGTCCCTACTACCTAATACAAAACACACTAACACAGGAACAACCACAAAGGTCTGAAAGAGATCCCCCTTTTAGGGTTAGCACTCATGGTTGGTTTCTGAAACCCACCCAAAACTTTCTTGCATCTCATTCAGAAGACATTCCTGAATAAACAGCTCCAAATGATTTGAGTCTTTTCATTATTTCTTGGTGGTGCTTGATCATGGTCCCCACCCAAATGTCTGTGACTTGTATCTTTAGCATTTTGCCTGATTCAACAGTATACTCTTTTGCTTGGCCCAACGGATTTGCTCCTGGTTTCCTGCTTTGACGCAATAGGCCTCAATAGCTGCTGCTTGTTCTTGAAAAATATTGTGTTTCACCCCAGAGCAGGGTGTTTGGTATTTCCACCCTACTGGGGTTCTTGTGTATCTTATCCCTTCGAGGGTTATCTTGGCTCTAAGCCTGGCTTGGGTAGTTTGGTTGGTTGTCTCTCCTGGGACCCTCAAGTGTCTTTCCCCTTTGTGGGATATCTTGGTTTTCAGCCTGACTTGGGCAGTTCGGTATGTCGGCCCCTCTTGGACCGGTGGGGTTCTCACCCCCTTGTGGGGTACTTTGGTTCTCAGCCCGACTTGGGGTGTTTTCTTCTTCGGTCCTTCTTGGACCTGTGAGTTTCTGACCCAATTGTGAGGTATCACCTGGCCTTGCCACACTCTTCCTTGTTGCCACTGCGTGCTGCACACCTGGTGTTTGGTGGTGTTGCTTGTCGAGAAAGGCACTGCCCGGGCTTGCGTAGAACCGCGTCCTTGGCTTCTCTCAGACATTGTCCATCTCACCGGGTGCGTCGGTTTCTCTCCTCTGTCATCGTCAGGACTTCGGCATCCTTCAGATATATGTTCTATGGGTACACTTGGTTAACTTGAGTAGAGAGAGAGACTAAAATCCCAAGTTATTCAATTGGTACAAAAGTCTAAATACTTTCATGCTTGAAATGTTTGGAGTAAATGCTTTATAAGACAAAAAAATTGGAAATAAATAGTTGAGTGCCATGCCTGGCAGAAGCCCTCTGCCTTCTCTTTTTCTAAGTCTGGGAGCGCAATTGAAGGCACAGATTTCAAAGGGATTTGTAGGAGTCCTAACCTAAGCACAGAGTTGAGGGAGGTTCTAACGCCAACATTCAAGGGATAGAATAGTGCATCAGCCTGAGTAGGCAGAAATGCTTCAGGGGCTCCACAAGGGAAGTGAGATTTTAAACATATTGCAAATATGTTACCCATTTGTACATTTTTGCTTTTTTCAGCCAATAATAGATGTCCATAAGGCTATTATTTGAAGAATTGATTGAAGGCAACCCCATATTTTCAAGAATGATATCACCACATGTTGTACCTGTCGCCACTTTGCATCGCTCCACTGGTCTATTAACACTGGTTCCGGACAGAACTCCTGCAGAACAATGAAATCTTCAGAGAGCAGTTGGACGCACACTTCGTACTGACACCCACAGTCATATCTTGCAGCATACCTATAGAGAACACACAACATAAGTTACTGTTATTTGGGTCTGACAGCATAAATGCAAAAATGCACCTTCTCCAATGCTAAAACTCTGTTGAATAAATAACATTCCAACTTGGCAATTTAGAGTTTAGGGAAAAGAGCAGGTAATTGAGACAGGCAGAAACAAACAATAAGACATTTGATTAGAAATTTAATTCATACCACAGACGGAACAAGTTACTTACCTGCAACTCCTGTTCTCCAGCAACGGTCTTGCATGGATTCACATTCTCATGAATATTCCCTGTAGTCACGCTGGGGATCCTCGGTAAAAGAAAGCAGTTTAAAATTAAGCTTAAACTGCTCGTCACCTCTATAAACTACCAATGTCCTTTGGGTCATACTGCCCCCAGCCAATAACACTTGTCCTCCTAAGCTCCACCCATGGTGGCCATCTTCAGATTTGGTAGTGCACATAAAGTAGCAGTATGAGCCATGAAGAGCCAGTGTCATGGGTATCAGGCAGGTAGTTGGGGCAAACTGGGTGGAGGCTTGGCAGGCCTGGCATAGGCACACAAAGAACCCATAACAAATCCCTCCTTTCATTCCTTCCTAGTGTTTGTAGTAACTTCCTGGTTACCACTTCCTGTTGCCAAACAGGAAGTGCATGATAACTCATGAGCTCTCTAGTGTTTGGGTGTGGCTGGCTATATAAGCCACACCCAAGATTCTTCCAGTGCTTCGTGTTGCTTACTGTGAGCTGTATCAGCAACACACTTCCCGTGCTCTGGATCAGCCAGCATCTGCTTACCTGCTCCGGATCATCCTGTTTCTGCTTACCTACTCCGGATCATCCTGCTTCTGCTTACCTGCTCCGGATCATCCTGCTTCTGCTTACCTGCTCCGGATCATCCTACTTCTACTTACCCGCTCTAGATCATTCAGCTTCAGCTTACCTAGTTCTTACTCCACGCCGCAGCTATCTCCAGTCAAGAAGGGACTTCTACACCGGCACCTGTAAGAACAAAGAAGAACAGCGTTAACACGCGCACATCAATAACGCTGCGCATACTCACCGAATCTTTCCGCGATGCTGGAATCCAGGTTAGTTGCACGAGCGCACAAACCCCTGTAAGAAAGAAGAGACATTATTCATTGCGCTCGCTCCAATAACGCGGACACATATTTCACTGCACTCTCTCTCTCTATGTGGTGCATACTTACCAAAAGCCTCTGTGCAAACCTACCTAACCACCAAGTCTCCAGTATCGCTGAACCCGGACTCGAGGCGCTAATACCACATAATTTCTCCTGCAAGGGAAAGGGAGAGACATTACCAGGCGCGCTTGAATTGAAGGCGCTGCGCAAACCTACCAGCAGCTAGCTTCTACACGCAGCGCTACTCACCCACAAAAATAACGGCAAACTAAGACAATATGGACAATTTTGGACACTCAACATTCTCCATGCAACGTTCACTTGTGGGAAGGACTTTCTAGCCAGTGAAGAAACTGGCGCCTTGAACTCTCGGCCTCGCTGTGAAGGCATAAAACAGCATTTGGCATCTGAACATGAGTAAATCGCGCCCCTGCAAATGCAGGATGGAGTGCACACCCTACTAAAGATCAAGGTATTCCTCCGGGTGAAACAGGGGAAGTAAAGACTCTGGGTCAAGGGAGGCTCGTCCATCGCTCCTGCAGAGACACTGTCGGAATTGAAATAATGTTATGCCTCCTATCAGTTGTCTAAACATCATATGCGAACAAACTCCGCAGCAAGGTCTTGACCTTAGAGAAAGTAATGTAAGTCGCCATCTTGGATTAAGCCGCCATTTTAGGTTCTCTTGTAATGTGGAAGTCACCCTGAACATCAAAATGGAGGCCGAATTACATTCTGAGTAAGATTCTGGCCGTTGTGACCTCCGTACACACAAATAATTAATATGCCTGCAGGCCACTTGTCGGGGTCGCGAACTGAGACCTTGTCCTATTGCTGACCTATGTGTAAATGTACAAATATATCAGCGAAACTAATCAAAATGCATATATTATAGGATTGACCTGGCTAGGAACCCATAGGCCCGATCCCTAGAATGGTTAACCCGCGAAGGGGTTGGCCAAGGGCTGGACAAACAATATAAAAGACCCAAATATTCCAATGTGCGGTCTCTCTTACTAATGCATCGAACCTTCGTTGAAGTTCGTTACGTTACTCTGAGAGCCAAATAGCTATCCGTGTGTCAATTGACTTTGGTAACTGTTGTAGCTTTTAAATAAAGCACTTGTATGTTCTTTGTAACCTGTGTTGGTGTGTTTCTTTTTGGGCTTCCCGGCCTCATATTATTTTTATGTTTCCACAGTTGGCGCCCGAACAGGGACCCTCAAGATTGATGCCGGATCATTGAAGGTTGACGCAGACTATCGAACCGGGATCGGACGGTGTGATGCTGCGGGCCCGACCGAACGAGACACGATACCTCAGCAGCGCTGCACGATCCGATCCTTGGATGATAGTCGTGTGGTCTGACACGGCATCTTGACAAGGGTCCATTTTTGAGGCGGGTAGATTTGTCGAAACCACTAAACACAAGGTAAAATTCATTAGGTAAGTTCTTTGGTAAACCGTACGGTCCTCCTTAGGTTTGGTCAGGTGCAGTCGTGACCCGGCTCTTAATTTAACCCTGACAATTTGAATTTGGCGTATTGTATCTGCAGACACAATTACTGACCAGGTAACACCAATTTTTTGTGAAATGCCTGGGAAATTGGCTAGCTGCTTTAGGGCTCTGTTCCGCAGCGATCGACAATCTTTGGAATTTAGCCGCCCGGCACCACAGGAGGGGTCGCCGGCATGTACTATGTACTGTAGGTATGGCATTGGAAGTATAGTATTTAATGATATTTGGCACAGACAAACCAGACATGCCTCCGAATTTCAGTGGCCAATCAATGGTAGTTTCGAGATCCCCCGTATTGAATACCTAGAATCGGTCTTGCTAAAAAAGAAGGCCAGACCTGCAGCATTTGATGTTTTGCAGAATTGGAAAAAAGAAGCGCTGCAGCAGCTTAAAAGTAGGGATAAACATGCACGCCGTCATAAAACAAATGCCGAAAAGGGGTTGTTATATGATAAGGAAAAACATTCGGAGTCAGTTAAAAATATGGATAGGGCTTTTTTACTCAGAATCCAGAAAATGTATCCCTCTAAAGATTTCCATGTTTCTGAAGAATTTATTGAAAAATTGTTAAACGAACGCAGGCCTGGTGCCTCTGCGCCACCTCCGTATGATCCTCTCCCGGGTGCTCTGCCCATTCCTGCTTTTGTTCCTGCTGTTATTCCTTTTCCCCCTGTACAACCTATTGTTCCTATTCCTCTAGTTGTTGTTCCTCCACCTATCCCGCCACCCCTTCCTCTTGCGCCGATAGTTGTACCCTTACTGAATTTGCCCACACATCCGCTCCCGAGTGGTTCTGTATTGACTGAAGTTGATCAGGGTGCGGGGTCAAAGATTGTCACTCGTAATACTGTTTCCTCAGACAAGAAACGATTATTATTTGCATGGGCTAAGCACTGTATGGAGAAAGGTGATCAAGTTAACGTTTTTTCCACATTATCAAATTTGAACAATTTTCCCAAGAAAAATGTTTTTATTGAAGGTTTGGGGACTCATTTATGTGTGATGTGGGGTAGATT
Organism: Ambystoma mexicanum; assembly: GCF_040938575.1. Lineage (NCBI taxonomy): Eukaryota > Metazoa > Chordata > Amphibia > Caudata > Ambystomatidae > Ambystoma > Ambystoma mexicanum. The sequence goes on from NC_090929.1 coordinate 413,154,332, forward strand.
GCAAAATTCGGATCTCCCACAAGGGTTGAGGGATCTAAATGCTTCAGCACTTTCGAGGGACACAGAGGAGAAAGTATATGGTCATGTTGAAAGATTGTTTGAGTATAGGAGGGACTTTGAGAAATCATGAGATGAGGATGATGAAGACGACAGTATGTATGTGCAGAAACGGTTCCTTCCGCGTCGTAGATCGGCACCTGAGGAAGTACAAATTTGTACCAAAGATACGATTCGATGGATCTCGGATTCATCGATACCGCCAGATGAAGTATATGACACGTATAGTCAGTATACAGTAGAAATGCAAAGGAAGGTGATTCAGGTAATGGTACAGTACCTGCAGGAAGGATGTGGAAGGAAGAAGGTTAGTTGTCCTATAGAGTTATTGGGAATTTATAAAAGGGCTTTTTCGCCCGACACTTCTTCGACTGCCTTAGCGCTCGACCTGGCTCTGTTACTTAGTAAGCGGTCGGAGTTACCTATATCTCAGTTGCCTATGAGAGAGGTTCCTCCGACATTTGTCCCAAAGGTTGAGATTCCCGCTAACGCTGGGACTGGTGCACCCGCTGTGGATATCCCTGCGCATTATGTATCACAATTTGTTCACGTCCCGTTTTCACGACAGGAAGTGAACACTATTAGACAATCAATTCCCGATATCAGGAAAAACCCGACAGGGTTTTACAAAGAGATAAGAGTCCGTTTTGCAGTCCTCTGTGTTCACCTGAAGTGGCATTGACTTGCTATTCCCTGTACTCCTGCCCGTAGATTTATGGAAGCAGGTTCGAACAATAGACGCAGTGCCAGGATTAGGAGATACGTGGGCTAACATGACTAGGTTTGATGGGGAAAGACCAGCTGGTGAGAAACCACCTCAGGTAATACTTACTTTGCCTGATAGAATTGTTGCGAAATTGAAAACCATAATTCCTGAGAAAAGAATTATTTGGGACAAGCTTACGGCCTGTGTTCAAGGAAAAACTGAAGGTGCCACCGAGTTCTTTAATAGATTCGAACAGGTATTCTCTGATTTCAGTGGACAGGACTTGGGCACAGAGTCTGGGAAAAGGTTGTTTGTGGACAAATTTGTACGTGGGTTGTTGCCCGACATCCAGTCACAGATTATGTCCTCTGAGAGCGCTTGGCAGGCGAAATCCCAATCTGAAGTTTTGCACATGGCTCAGTATTATGAGAACCGTGTTAATAATGAAAAGGAGAAAATAGAGAAGAGGAAAGGAGATTTGAAGACTAAAGTATTGCTACAACAAATTGTTAGAAATCCCAGAGGAGGTACTTCACAGATCAGAGGTCAGTATGTCCCAAAAGGAAACGCTCCTTTGGGTCCTGTGAATGTTAATCAATGTGCCTATTGCCGCCAGGAAGGTCATTGGCGAGCACAGTGCCCCGTCCTTCGACAAAGGTCAAACAATGCGTTTGGGAGTATGGGTAGACGACCTAGAGGTCGCCCTGGAGCAGGGGGCCCTGATAGAGGTCAGTTTTCACAAGATCCTCAGCAACCTTTTTCACAGGAAAATCAGACTTCGAGTGTAGACGCAAGAAACATATTTGATCACCCTTCTGCTGCCTACCTTTCTGAAGAGCTTCCTTCCGATAACATTTTATTCCGTTAGGACTGCCCGAAGCAGGGTTTGGAACCCTCACCTATTCCCGTTAATCAGAAAGGTCCCTACGTTGAATTGTTAGTGGGGAATAGGAAACATCAGTTTTTGATAGACACTGGAGCACAGAAGTGCTCCATTGATCATTCCCGGGTTCCAAACATTCCACTATCAGGGCAAACAAATGTTTCTGTAGGGTTTTCTGGTATACCAATTGTCTGTCCGGTTTCTTCACCGGTGTCTGTTTCTTTGGGTCCCTTTACGGACCATTGCCCTTTCCTTCTGACTTTGAACTGTGGAGAGAATTTGCTGGGGTTAAATTTGTTAAAGAAACTGAATGCAGTAATTCATTGTTCCTCTGATGAAGTACGACTGACGGTTTCACCACAGCAACTTCCCAATTTTCAGTTTTTGACTCGACCATTGCCTCCTGAGTTTAGTGTTGTTCCAGAATGTTTATGGGCGGTTGACGACAATGATGTCGGGGTGCTACAGATTGAGCCCGTTAAAATAGTTTTGAAACATGGAGTTAAACTACCACGCATTCCGCAATATAAAATATCAGTTGAGGGCGAGCGTGCTTTGAAGCGCATTGTCTCCGATTTTGTGCATCGAGGGGTGATTGAAGAGATTGCAGGTAGTTTATGTAACAGCCCGATTTTGCCCGTATACAAAAAAGGCGACAATGCAATCCCATACCGTTTCATAATTGATCTTTGTGCTATTAACAAAGTTGTCGCCCCACAATTTCCAATTGTGCCTGATGTAACAACGATACTAACAATGATCCCTGCTACAGCTACGCACTTTAGTGTTGTGGATCTAAAAAATGCTTTCTTTAGCATTCCTATACACAAGGAGAGTAGATATTTGTTTGCGTTCACTTTGGGAGGACGTTCATTTACATTTACTCGGGTACCTCAAGGGTATACTGAAAGTCCAAGTATTTATAGTAGAGCTTTGAAAGAGCAGCTCGACACCCTTGAATTGCCACCTACTTGCACACTACTTCAGTATGTCGATGATTTGCTTTTGGCCACAGATTCTGAAAGTGCTTGTAAGGAAGGCACTGTACTGTTGCTTGTTCATCTAACTAAAAATGGTCATAAAGCTTCGCTCAAAAAATTTCAATATTGTTGCCAGGAGGTCGCCTATTTAGGTTACCTCCTGTCAAAGGAGGGGAGAAGATTGACACCTGAAAGAATAAAACTTATTTTTGGCATGTCTGTTCCAAATACACAGAAGGAAGTCAGGGCCTTAATAGGTATGGCTTCTTACTGTAGGTTGTGGATCCCAAACTTTTCACTAGTGATAAAACCGATGTTGGCTTTGACGAAGAAGGGCATTTCTCTGCCGCTGCCATGGAAATCGGAACATCAACGATCATTTGAGCTTCTCAAAACCGCGTTATGCTCTGCACCGGTTCTGGGTACTCCAAATTATGACAAGGCCTTTGTGTTTTTTGTGCATGAATGTGATGGATGTGCTTTGACTGTGTTAACACAGGAACATGGAGGGAAGAATAGGTTGTGCGGCTACTACTCCTCCGCCCTTGATCCTGTCGCATGCGCTTTGCTGAGATGCTTGCGAGCTGTCGCTGCTGCTGCCGCGTCCGTAAAACAGAGTGAGGGAATGGTTCTAGGCCATTATTTAATTTTGATGGTACCTCACTCTGTAGATGTCCTATTGAATAAGACTCAAACGCAACACCTCACCTCTGCACGGCTGACCAGGTATGAATTAATTCTGTTTGCCCCTCACATTCAAATTAAGAGGTGTTGTTTTCTTAATCCGGCTGAACTTCTACCTTTCCCGCAAAATACTGTTTGCGGTGATGAAGAATTACATGACTGCCTGTATACCACTGAACAGGAAACGAAGGGCAGGATAGATCTTATAGATACTCCTTTAGGTAATGCAGAAGGGGAGCTGTTTTGTGATGGCTCCTGCTTCAAACTCCCAGATGGTACATCTACAGCTGCCTCTGCAGTTACTACGTTGAGTACGGTTGTTTAAACTAAGAAAATTTTGCATAACTCCGCGCAGGCCGCAGAGATTATAGCATTGACCCGAGCTTGTGAACTCTCCGAAGGGCGTATAGTAAACATATATACTGATAGCCAGTACGCCTTTGGGGTGGCTCACAACTTCGGGAGGCTCTGGTCGGAAAGAGGGTTCCTAACCTCACATGGGACCAAGATTCAGCATGGTCCCCTGATAGTGCAATTGCTCTTGGCACTCTCACTCCCTAGGCAGTTAGCGATCACGAAATGTGCAGCACATCGTAAGGTCATAGATGATGTGGGAAAAGGGAACGCTTTTGCTGACCAGATAGCCAGGCAAACGGCTACAGACCTTAGCGCAGACATTTATGCTCTAAGGGAAACAAAAGATGCCTATGTAATGGATGAGGGTATTGGGTCTGTGCGAGATATTCAAAGTGATGCCACAATAGAAGAGTCTAAAAGGTGGGCCGAAGGAATGGGGAAACTGGATGACGATGGGTGTTGGGTGGATAGATCTGAAGGAAAATGGTTGCTCCCTGATTCATATGTGCTGGCAATGGTTACGATGGCACACCGTCCTACGCATGTGTGTGCTCAGCAGATCACGAAAATGTTAGAACAAGTATGGGTGAATGATAAAATTTCGAAGATTGCACAGCGACATGTGCAGAATTGTATGATTTGCTTACAGCACAATGTGGGGAAGGGGACAGTAACTCCAAAGGGTAGCTTTGGGCCCCCTTCTGTTCCCTTCGAGGTCATCCACTTTGATTTTATTGAGATGGAACGGTGTAACAATCTAATATATGTTCTTGTGATTATTTGTGCTTTTAGTAAATGGGTGGAGGCTTTCCCCGTTAAAGATGCTACTGCCATGACCACTGCAAAGACTATGGTAAAAGAATTCTTTCCACGATTTGGGCTTCCGAGGGTAATTTGGTCGGCAATGGTCCCCATTTTGTTGCAGCAGTAATTTTGCAGATATGCACAGCGTTACACATTGAAAAACGATTTCACTCGGCTAGACATCCTCAAAGTGCTGGGTTGGTAGAGAGACATAACGGTATCTTAAAGAATAAGCTTGCAAAAACATGTGCCGACACCAAATTGAAATGGCCAGATGCCTTACCTATCGTATTGTTAGCCATGCATACCACACCTCAAACTAAGACTGGGCTTTCTCCATTTGAGGTAGTGATGGGGAGACCTGCTAACATTTGGGGTCTTCCAAAGCCTAAAGCATTGAGGGAGATAGAAAATGTATTGCTTGTAGATTACTGCAACCAGTTGACTAAAAACCTGTATTTCATTTATCATCAGGTCCAATCAGCTTTACCTGTACGGTTTACGGGCCCAGGACACGATATTCAGCCTGGAAGTTGGGTCCTAGTGAAGGCCTACGAAAGGTCTTCCTGTCTCGCTCCTCGCTGGAGGGGACCCTACCAGGTGCTGTTGGTCACTCAAACAGCAGTGTGCGGGTGGCTGGAAAAAAACATTGGATCCACGCGACGCATGTCAAGAAACTTCCTCACCTGACGCCACACGTTACAGAAGAAGCAGAACCCCATGCTGATGCTACAATCTTTGATCCTGGAGTAGCAAACAGCACTGTGAGTGCATCGGAGAATTTCCCTGAGCCCGTGGAGCTTGGGGAACAGTCCATTTCGTCTCCGCACTCTTTGAAAAAGTCATTTCTGGAAAACATTGTTTCAAGTTCTGCGACAGTTCTGCGACTTCCGTCGCCTCCGATACGTTGCTTCCCTCAGGAAGTGACGTTATCTTGTTTCCGGATCAAACAGTTTTGGGTACCACCAGGTACGACCTTCGACAAAGAAAATAGAACTATGGCACGGGTCTTTCCGTGCATTTTTAAATAAAGCACTTGTATGTTCTTTGTAACCTGTGTTGGTGTGTTTTATTTTGGGCTTCCCGGCCTCATATTATTTTTATGTTTCCACAACACAGGTGAGTGTGACAGCCAGAGAGGGGAAGGAGGGAGGGTTCGCATATGAATCTAGGCAAGACCCATGCTGGAGAACAGGAATTACAGGTAAGTAACTTGTTCTTTTTCCAGCATGGGTTCTTACATGGATTCACATGCTCATGAATACGATTAGACAGCTGTACATATACACAACCACGGGAGGTGGCAAGGCTCACAGAAGCAATACACTTAGCCCTGTAACAGACTGTCCTCAAACTAACAGGTTGCGTAGCACCACTTGGCCGACTCCAAACTCCTCCCTGGAATCCCTGTCGACGCAGTGGAATCTCGTGAAAGTGTGGGTAGATCTCCACGTAGCAGCCCTGCAGATGTCGTGCAGGGAAACACCAGAGAGAAATGCTGTTGTAGTTGCAATGGCTCTGGTGGATTCGGCTGTCTGCCGCCTTGGAAGACGTCTGTTGGCCAGATGATGACAGTGCATGATACAGCCAGAGAGCCACCTGGATATGAAAGTCTTAGATAGGGCTTTCCTGTGTCCCACTGGTCCAAAATTGACAAATAGCTGATACATCTTCTGAAAGTATTTTGTTTGTGCCACATAGAACTTCAGGGCACGAGCAATGTCCAGCAAATACCATGCTCTCTCAGCAGGCGTAGAAGGGTTTTGGAAAGAAAACCGGCAGGACCAAAGGCTTGTTGAGGTGAAAGTCTGAAGGAACATTTGGCATTAAGGTGGGATGAGTCAGCAGAACCACCATTGTAGTGTGGAAGTCCTAGTATGGCTGCTTGCAGGAAAGGGCCTGAATCTCCTGACCCACCAGGCCGAGGTGATTGCCACCAGGAAAGTCGCCTTCCACAACAGAAACTCTAACGGGGCACGATGCATCGGTTCAAATGGAGGCCCCATGCCCTTTGTCAAGACCACGCTCAGCTCTGAAGTCGGGACAGGTGCCTTCACTGGCGGAAAAGTCCTGAAAAGTCCTTGGAGGAACTCTTTGACAAGCCTGTGCAACCACCGGAAAAGCTTTCTGGGCACCCGTGTGTACCGGGATATGGCAGCCAGATGAACCTTGATGGGGCGTGAGCCAGACCAGGTTTAGTCAGTGATATCTTCAGTGCCCTGCACCACACTGTTAAGCGCTTCCATTTGTGTATGTAGCAAGACAATGTATACGAAGTTCTGGCCTTGGCAAGGATTTTCTTGCACTCCAGCGGTAGTGAATAGTGGCCAAACTCTAGGGCTGCAGGAGCTAGGTGAAACCACTGAGGCTCAGTGATGCTGGGTCGTGGTGCATTATTGTTTCCGCTTTCTCTGGAGAGAAGGTCAGGAAGTGGAGGCAGCTGGATGGTCGGAACCGCTGACAGATGAAGGTCTGGGTACCAGATCAGCCATGGCCAAGGCGGCACGATGAGGATCATCCTTCAATGGCAATATCTCAGTGTGTTGATCAAACTTAGCAGGAGCGGAATCAGAGGGAAGGCGTACAGGAAGAGCACATCCCACGGGAATGAAAAGGCATCCCCAAGACTCCTCGGCTGAGAATATCTGCTGGTGAACTTCCAGCACTTGGAGTTGGCAGCTGTCGCAAAGAGGTTGATCTGCTGAAGAGACGACACCCCTGCGTCTGTTGAAACTCCCACTCGTGACAGGGCCGCAGCTCCCTGCTGAGAGAGTCTGCAATGGTGTTCTTGACAACTGCAAGGTGAAAGGGGACGAGGAACATGCCTTGCAGTATGGCCCATTGCCACAGGGACTGGGCCTCGAAGGAAAGAGCAGGGTGCGGGGGGAGAGCACACCCAGCCCTGCTTTGGGATGTAATACATAGTGGTGGTGTTGTCAGTGAAGACCTGCACCAGCTTCCTCTGTAGATGAGGCTGAAACGACTTGAAGGCCCAGAAGACCGCCCATAGCTCCAGGACATTGATGTATAAGTCCTTTTCCTCTGGGAGCCAGAGGTCTCTGATGCGAGATTGTCCTCAGTGAGCCCCCCAACCCTCCAGAGATGCATCAGTAGTGACTGTTGCCTGATACAGAGGTATCTGGAAAGGAGCTCCTTGAGTCAGATGTGGTTGAGCCGACCACCAATGAAGAGCTTGACAAAATGCCTGATTGGGGGTGATCTTGTCTGTCCACGTGCCTGTGACCTGCTGCCAACTGGCATCTAGGAATTCCTGGAGGGGCCACATCTGGAGCCTGCAAAAGGGAACCAGATGGATGCAGGAGTACATCATACCCAACAGGCACTTGATAGATCGGACTGTTGCGATGGATGATGCCGACAGCTGCTCAACCTTCCCCAGGATGCCCTTCACCCTCTCCTGGGGGGGAGGTCGATAGACATGGGATCGTGTTGAGGCGGGCGCCCAGGAACAGTGCGTTCTGCGATGGCACCACGCAGGACTTTGGATAAATGATGGAGAATCTGAGCAAAGTTAGAAGGTGTATGGCCTCCTCCATATGTTGGGTCGCCAGTGCATAAGAGTTGGACCGAACAAGCCAGTCGTCTAGATAAGGGTAGACGTGTATCCCCTTGTGGGGTAGGTGCGCTGCTACTGGGGACAAGCATTTTGTGAATACCCTAGGAGTAGACGTGAGGCCGAAGGCAAGAGTCTTGAATTGGTAGTGCTGCCCCTGGACTACAAAACGCAGGAACCTCCGATGTTTGCGATGAATGGCGATGTGGAAGTATGCGTCCTGTAAGGAACTCATGGTGGCAACAGTAAAGACAGACAAGTTATCACAGTTCACGGGTGTTTAGTAAACTGAATATGCAGGTTGGAAAAATGGCTAATCTAAACCTAAAGCTAAAATGGGAGCAAGCTACGACCATCAAATGAAAATGAAGGCAGTCCTAGTGGAGTCTTGTCAAATAAAAGGGCCTATACTAAGAAAAACATATTGCCAATCATTACGCTAAATAGGTGAGTGTGGGATAGGGTTCACAAGAAAAAAAGAAGTGTTCATAAATGATAAATCAGGATGCGGTAGTCAGGGTCTTCCTTACCCACGTTTTGAGCAGGGGACAAGGTGGGACTCTGGAGTACAGCACACGCTCAAGCTTTCCCAGCACAAGACTACAGTTCTGCACTCAGGTATCAGGAACCTTGGTGGTTAAATCTCTTTTCTACAAAACGTCTCTTGCCTCAGAGGATCTGATGTGTTCAAAAATAATAACCAAACGTTCCTTTCTGCTTGCACGTTGGGTGATGCTTTTTCACCCCTGTGTCCCCTCTTCTGGGCGCAGATCCCTTTTGATCATCAGCCTCCCTCCGTCGGGTTCACTATGCCTTTTTATTGTATTCACAAGTCTTAATGTCTTTTTAAACAGTTCACTGGGGATATCCCTCTGCCGGGTTCACCTTTGTCAACACACTTTTCAATGGGACTTTAGACTTCGCCCCTTTATCGGCGTACCTTCCTTTGGGTTTATTCCTGCCAACTTTTGCAATTCACAAATTGAGGGATTCACTTCCCTTAACTTCACCTTCACTTGCCGGTCAAAGACTTTCGACTGCATGTAGGATTCACTGAGGATTTTGCTAGACCCCGTATGACCGCTTCGACCCAAGTCTCTTGCACCATTCCCAAGACCTTCCGGTAACAGTAGTTTCAACCATAGGGTATTCGCCCAGTGTTTCTCAAGCAAGCACCTGTGTGGTGCCTGTCTCCCCTGTAGCTGGCTTTCCACTCTCGTATGAAAATAACAGTTCTCTGCACTTTCTTCAATTACCCAGTTTCACTACTTTTGTTCAAACAGTTTGGTTTCTTATCAGTTCTCCCCTCGACTCACCGACTGTACCACGATGTCAAGCATCTACTCTCGGCTTGGTTATCAGAGGAGAAGGACCTTGTGTACCGTTGACGTATGCTGCAACACCCGCTGGCTATTATTCGCAGTATTACGTTTCCTTCTGTGGAGGTTTCCCGGGCCTGGCTTGGAAAGGGCAAGGATGCTTCTCCCCTTGTCACTCTCGTGGCTCGTGCCATCTTTCTCCTCCTCTTGAACTGCCGTGCTGCGTTAGCTCTCTCGCCTGCCTTGCTCGTCCTGTGCTCTCATGCTCCACCTTTTATCCCTGTGGGGAAGGGAAAGAGCCGTCAGGTGTGTGTGGTTCTGGTCAATTGCCTGACTTAGCCTGACCCTTGTGTTGGAACATGTCAGGTAAACGGCTCTAGTGTTCTCCGTTGTCTTATGTGGTGTGCAAAGAGTTTGTGTGGTAAAGGGGTGGGGGCAATGTTTCTAAATATGCTACGTGGTAGGATGGGGAAAAGGTGAGGGAAAGAAGGGGGATACCGTGTCTCACCCGTCGGTGTCCCACTTCCACTCCTTGAGGACCCCCCATCCAGGTGATCCTCCCTTACTGGTCCACCCCCAGGAACTGGATCCAATAGCGATGGCCGTGTCCTGATCACCTGGATGACAGATCTCCAGGGACTAGTTAGGGAGACACCTTCAGGTTTCTCACAGTCCTCAGGTCCAGAGTTGCCAGAAAGTCTCCTTCCTCCAGCTGGTCGAGCACATGCTGCAACCTGACCATTCGGAACTTTTGGGACTTTAGGCACTTGTTTGGGCGTCGTGAGTCTAGGATCAGTCGCAAACCTCCCGACTTCTTCCTTACCAGACAGTATCTGGAGTACACTCTGGAGTCCTGGAGGCACTGTTACGCTCACCTGGTCTCTGTGGAGGCGTTGGGGCACGGTTGCAGCCCTCCTTGAACTTGAATGACCCCCCTTCAGGCCTCTCCCTTAGTAGAAAAGCTGTGAGTGGTGGTACGTGGTGATACTGCTCCTGCGTGGAGATTAGAGTGTGTGAATACGCCAATCTGTGATTGTTGTACCACTCGAACCCTTTACCCCAAAGTACGGTTTCTGTGAGCATACGCCAGCCCATAAAGCTCACCTGTGAATTATGGAAGATAAGCTCTCCGTCCTGCTACTTCTGGCAGGGGCGCGTCAAATGGGATCTAGTTCCTTCACTGATCCCTGATAAGGATTAGTCCATTCCCACTGCGACTATGCTTCTCCTTATGATTGGTAAGTCTTTCTTGAGCTCTTGTGATGCTGTTCATTCTGTTAATCTTTTTATATGTTGCTCCTATTTATGCCTGCAATAATGTCTCTCTTCCGTTTTCTTCCCTTAGATGGAAATGTGGCCTCAAAGCAGCTGTGAGACGCGGCCAGATGGAAGATGGATGCCACCACAATTTTTTCGACAGCAGGTAAGTGATGGTTTAAGGAAAAGCACGAAGTATGGCAAAGCGCAACCTTAAACTAACTGTTTTTTCGATGTCTAACGTTGTCTTCGGTTTTTCCTTGCAGGCGCTGCTGTCGACGATGGAGCGTGTCGTGCTGCGGTGCCAAGATGAAGATTTCGGCGTTCCGGAAAGTGTAAAGATGAATACTTGGTTCGCCGAAGAGATGTACAGGTAAGAAAAGCTTCCCCAAGTTGGTAAATATGCTGGCAGGAAGCAGGATGTCCAGGAAGCAGGATCTTCAAAGGTAAGTCTGACCTCAGGCGACGGTGAGTGTTACGCTGCTTGCAATTGCAGAATAACGCGAAGCGCCTGTCTTGAGGATCAGGGCAGCTTATATAGCTGAGATAGCGGGCACGCCTATTAGGGCTGGCTTACCAGCCACACCCTGGCACTCCTAGAGAGTGAGCACGTGTGAAGGCAATCCATTAGCAGCCACACCCAAGATTACACTTGGGGCTGCTAATGGATGGAATGTTCAAGCTTAATGCATCCTGCTTAATGTATGGAATGTTCAAGGTTAATGCATCTGAAGTGCTATGTCCATAATAAAAGCTTTTTGGTGTTAAATGGATGTTCTTGTTTACTTTTGTTCATGAGCCTGGCGCCAAATGTAGTGTCCACCCAGGTCTCCTGTGCATGCGACCCCTGCATGCCTGTGCCCCTGACTTCATGACCATGACAGCACTCCCCCTCAAGGCCCCTCTCAAGGGTGGTTCTCCTCCCGGTCCTGGTTTGGTGGGATTATTGCGATGGAACTGTCCGATTAAACGCGGAGCATGGATGTGTTCACTGGGTTCCCAAGTTCGGTCTTGAGGTCCGTAACCTTTCCAGTCAATTAGGTAATACAATTTTGATCGAACCACCTTGGAGTCCAGGATGGATTTGACTTCATATTCTGGTTCTCCATCTATTAATTCAGGCTCTGGCGGAGAACTAAGTCGTGCATTGGACTTCATTGGTTTGAGGAGAGAGACATGAAATACGGGATGAATTTTCATGTGAGATGGCAACTCTAATTTCATGTCGACAGGATTGATTATGGAATTTATAGTGTAGGGGCCCAGGTATCTTGGGCGGAAAGCTCTTGGCCCCTTCAGGGGAATATATTTGGATGCTAACCCCACCTTTTCTCTAATCTGGTAGGCGGGAGCTTCGTCCAGATTCCTTGTCGATCCGCAAACAGTTTTTGTCTTTCCTTAGCCTTGGTCAGATGCTCTGTCGCCTCCTTAAGAACCTGAGTCATGGTTTCTATGGCTGGCATTTCCAAGGTATCTGGTGGATCAAATACTGATGTCCTTGGATATCTTCCGTGCATAGTGTAGAATGAAGTTTGACGTGTGCTTGTGTGAACTGAGTTGCTGTATGCATACTCAGCTATCCACAGTATATTTTTCCAAGAATCCTCAGACTGTTGCAACGTACACCTGAGATATTGCTCTAAAGTTTGGTTGGTTCGTTTGGTTTGCCCATCAGTTTGAGTGTGATGGCTTGTGGACAACCGGAGATCGATTTTGGCAATCGTACAACACTTTCTCCAAAAGGCAGAAACAAATTTTGTTCCTCCGATCAGATACTAATATTGATGGAAATCCATGCAATCGAACAATTTGCTTTAGGAACACCCAAGCAAGAGTTGACGCAGTTGGGAGTCCCTTCAGAGGGATGAAATGGGCCATTTTGGAGAATAAATCCACAACGACTAATATGGTGTTGTATCCATTGCAGGGTGAAAGATCTGTGATGAAGTCCATCGACAGGGTATGCCAAGGTGCTGGCGGTACTGTTAGGGGATGTAGGAAGCCAGTGGGGTTCTGTTTCTGAGACTTGTGTTGTGCACAGACACCGCAGGTTTCAATAGAGTGGGCAATGTCTTTTCGCAAGGTTGGCCACCAGTAGTTTTGATTTACCTTAGCCTGAGTTTTGGCTATTCATTGGTGTCCTTCCACTAATGAATTGTGGTAATTTGTGATGATTTGCTTTTGCAGTTCTTGGTCTTGCACATATAATCGTCCTTGGAAATACGGTAGATTGTCTTCGATGGTGTACTGGTCACCTTCTAACAGCCATTCCTGTTGTGTTGATTGATCCATCGGGGATTGCAAACTGGTTCTTTGGTCATCCGCACACGTGGTGGCAGCTATTCTGGTTTGAATCCTTTCCTCAGGAATTATGAGCACGGGGTTGGATGCTGTAAAAGTCTCTTTTTCTTCACTCATGCGTGATAGAGCGTCTGCTTTCCCATTGCATAATCCAGGTCTATAAGTGATAATTAAATTGTATTCCGCGAAAAAGAGAGCCCAACGAAGTTGACGTCAGGATTGTGCTTTGGCGGTTTTCAAGTATTGCAAGTTATGGTGGTCCGAGATGACAGTGACCGTATGTCTCAACCCAAGAAGGTAATGTCTCCCCGCCTTGAATGCTGCTTTAATTGCCAGTAATTCCTTATCTGTGATTGCGTAGTTCAACTCGGGGGCTGAAAATTTGCAGGACCAGAATGCAACGGGGTGTAGTTGTCCTGTTTCAGGGTCTTGTTGTAACCATACTGCTCCCATGGCTATTTTTGAAGCTTCTGTCTCAACTATGTAAGGTAGGTCTGGTCGTGGGTTTTCGAAGGACTGGTGCTGTAGTGAATGCTAGTTTCAACTTCTGGCAGGCTTCTTCAGCTTCTGTCGACCAATGGAACTTTAGATTTTTCTTTAACAAGGTGGTAATTGGATGTACAATTTGTGAAAACCCAGGTATAAACCAACAGTAAAAGTTGGCGAATCCGAGCACGCTTTGTACTCCTTTCGTGGCTGTTGGTGAGGGCCATTGGAGGATTGCATCCACCTTTCGTGTATCCATATGTACGCCTTGTGGTATGAGCATGAAACCGAGAAACTCGACCTCGGTTACATGGAAGAAACATTTTTCCAACTTGGCATTTTGACAATTGGTGTTGTTGAAGCTTCTCTAAGACTGCCCGGACATGGCCTACATGTTCTTCCATGGAATTAGAGTAAATAAGAATGTCGTCAATGTATAGAAGAGCACAAACATCCAGTAGTTCACAGAGTACATCATTCATAAAGAATTGGAACGCCGTGGGGGCACTGCATAGCCCGAAGGGCATGACCTGGTATTCAAAGAGGCCATACTTCGTGCAGAAGGCCGTTGTCCACTCGTCTCCCTCTTTTACTATTACAAGATGGTATGCTCCTCTGAAATCCAGTTTTGTGTAGATTTGAGCATGTTTCACTTGATCCAGGAGTTCTGGTATAAGTGGTAAGGGATATCGATTTTTTACTGTGATCTGATTGATGGCTGTATAGGCAATGTAGGTTCTTAAGTCCCCCTACTTTTTAGGCAAGAAAAATAAGGGCGTGGAGGCAGGTGACTTGAACGGGTGAATGAAACCGTTCGCCGGGTACTGATCCAGGTAAATTCTAAGATGCTGATTTTCCTGTTCTGTCAAAGCGTAAATTTGGCTGCAAGGGATATGGGCTACGGGTACAAGATCTATTTGACAATTGTAGGGTCTGTGCGGGGGCAGAACGTTGGCTTGCTCTTTTTTGAAGACATACTAGTAATCTTGGTATTCAAGCAGTAAGGAGCTGATGAGGCACAACACGATTCCTTTATTCGGTTTCAGATTGGTGTCATCTTTTCTGTAACATGTGTCGGCATAATCATGAGGAAATGTCACAACTCGTTTTCGCCAGTCGATCCTAGGATTGTGGGTCTCCAGCCAGGGCATTCCCAATATCATCTGGAACTGAGGAGCATCGATGAGATCGAAAGTAATGTCCTCTTGATGCCCGTCCTGACATAGAAGCTTGACTTTCTCAGTGTATTGTGTCACCGGGCTGGATGATAGCTGAGAACCATCCACAGCAGTGAATTTTTCCGATTTCTGCTTCTGTCGGAGAGGAAGACCTATTCGGAGAGCCAAATCTTGGTCAATGTAGTTACCCACAGCTCCACAATCAATATATGCCTCTAAGGCATGTATTTTTGATGGTTGCTTGTGATACACCAAAAGCACTGGAAGGACTAGATGTGAGGTCTGTACGGATTCCTTTTTCATGCTCGACAAGCGGACCCCTACACTTGCCGGGCATTGGCGTTTCCTGAGTTCTGTTCTTCTTCTTCATCAGTTTTGGCTGTTGCTGTCATGACCACTGTGAGGGGGCACACGTTGTGCCACAAGCAGGCTCCCACCAGAACCCTGAGGGCCTTAAAACCACTGCAAAAGGGCTCCTGGAGCCAGTCCTGCTTCCTTTGGCACCAGGCTCATATGTAGGAAGGAAGGGCTGTTCAAACTAGGTCCCGTTTATGTACATGGGCCTTTAAATCCAACATGGAAGCACCCACACAGTCTAGTTTTAAGAACCAAGCCATGCGGTCTAGTGTTTTGGGTGTGGCAGGCCTGGAACTACTTTCCCTGGTACTACTTTACCTGGGCTATATAAACCACACCCTGACTGCAGAACACGCTTCGAATAATTCTGCAACCCGCAGCGTGACGCTCACCGTGTCCAGCTCCTGGTCTTCAGCATCTTCCTGTAATCCTGCAAGAACAAGAACAACATTATTCTGCCTTACCTGAGAAAACACCATCCAGCACTCAGCATCTCATCTGGGCTGCAATCTGTGGAACCCGAGAGAAGAAGAAACATCACTCACCTGTGAGTACTAGCTTAAGGGTTTATAGTCATAATGTAGAAAACAATGTCGAAAACCTATACATATAATGAAGAGTCAATTTTTAGAAAAAAAAATGTAAAAAAAAATGTCAATTAGCACTTTCATTAAATACATAAATCAAGAAGAGTATCATTTACTAGGAGGGGTCCAACCCCAACCCCCCTCACCCAACACCCCCCCGGCCACCCCCTAACCCCCTCTCACCCCTCATACTCAACACATTTTAATTATATATATATTTATTTATTTTTTTCGAAAAATTCGAAAAAATGTAGAAAAAAATCGACATTATTGGTTTTCTAAAAAAAAAAATGTCGACATTTTGACTTTCTACATTATTGCATTCTACATTATGACTGACCATCTAGCTTAAGGACTTCCAGCGAACCGCTACCACAGCTGCTGTTCGAACATTGCGACCTGCAATAATGAGAAAGGGAAAAACAATATTAGAATGCGTGCTTCCAAAACATCGAATTCCATCAGTCTTACCTGAATTCCATCGCGATAAGCCACGCTTCCATCCGGAGTACCACAGCAACATCTGCAAAGGAAAAGAGACATATTCAGGTTCGCTTTCAATATTAAACAACCGCACAGCACTGTACTTACCTTAACGGATTCCGGGGGCCTGTTTTTCATCGCGCTCTCATCCACTCGCAGCACCACAGCGGCCTGTGAGGAGAAGAAGAAGAAAACACAGGTTAGCTTTAAAAGACAATAAAGGCGCTGCTCTTCGCGCTTTCTCTTATCTACAAAACGTGCCTGTCCATCCGGCATGCCAACATCAAGACCTTCGCACCTGAAAAGAAGGAGATAAAGACATTAACAAATTCCCACCATAAACAGAACAACGACTTACAATTAACAAACCTACCTGCCTACCAGCAGATTCGGGGTCATGGCAGGCCTGGGCCCAAGGAAGGCATACTGCACCAGTGAAGCAACTCGGGCAGCTCACCAACAAACGTCAATCGCACCTGCACAAGAAATGCAGGGCGGATAGCTCACCCTACAAATAACTAAGGTGAGAAAAGAACCCAGTGGGAGGGGAAATAGGTCAGAGGGAGGTGGGAGATTAACCCATTAGAGACAGTTATCACAAATCCTCCCTTCTGTAATTGCAGATTCATTATTCAGCACTGGGCAACTACGCATCCAGGGTTCCAGATCCCAGAGCCTTCCAGATGCCCCCGGGGATAGCATGTGAGTGTAACAGTTGCCCCAACCGTTTTCTTGGGTGGTTTTACCGGGCAGTCACGGAGGAAGTGACCTGCTTGTCCACAATATAAGCAAAGCTGTTGTTGTCTTCTTTTTTCCTTTCTGCTTTGGTAAGGGGACTTCGTAATCCACCAATTTGCATTGGCTCAGACTGTTCATGTGGTTTAGTCTGATTCTCACGAGGTCGTACGTAAACTGATTGTCCCTCTGATCAAGCTCGATCCGTTTTCCGATTCTGCAACCTATGATCGAGTTGCACCGTCAAGTCTATGTAGTCCGCACACCTCTCAGGGGGATTCACCACTTGCGCCAACACATCCTTAAGTTCTCCACGTAACCCTCGGTAAAAGAGTGTAATTCTCTTCTCTTCTGGCCAGTTGGTTTGGGCTATGAGACGATTGAAGGTTGCAATATAGGTTAATAGATCTTGACTCATTTGTCTGAGTGACAACAACTTGTTGTCCAGAGCTTTTCCTTGAGTATGACGGGCAAACAATTTCTCCATCTCATGTTGGAAATTCCCAAAAGTTCCGGAGTAAAGGGTCATCTTGATTTACCAATGGTATAGACCAGTCCGCCGCACTACCTCCTAAATACGAGAGTACAAACATCACTTTGGCTTGGTCATTAGGAAAGGCTCCTGGTCTGCACAAGAAATGAAGGCGACATTGGTTCATAAATACAGCAAACTTGTTTGGGTCGCTGATGAAGCATTCGGAAGGGCTAGAGGCACTGCTCCTTAAAGAACCATATGAACCGGTGTTGATTGTTGTGGTGTGGAGGAATGAGAAGAATGGGTCACTCCAGGCAGTGGAACCTGTCCTGCTTGTGCTTGTAGCATTTGTCTTGCCAATTCGACAGTTCTTTCTTGAGAAACAATAAGATCCCTCCGTAATGCATTGCTTTCCTGTCTTGAAGCATGTACTTCAGCCCGTAATTCCCCTAGTAAGAGGGCTAACTGATCTGTTTCTGAAGTTTCCATAATGTCCAGGCAGAGAGTATTAGAGACTTCTCATTCTGTTATGCTCACCTGGTCTCTGCGGAGGTGTTGGGGCACGGATGCAGCCCTCCCTGAACTTGAATCACCCCCTTCAGGCCTCTCCCTCAGTAGAAAAGCTGTGAGCGGTGGTACGTGGTGATACTGCTCCTGCGTGGAGATAAGAGTGTGTGAGTGCGTCAATCTGTGATTGTTGTACCTCTCGAACCCTTCACCCCAAAGTACGGTTTCTGTGAGCATACGCCGGCCCATAAAGCTCACCTGTGAATTATGGAAGATAAGCTCTCCGTCCTGCTACATCTGGCAGGGGCGCATCGAATGGGATCTAGTTCCTTCACTGATCCCTGATAAGGATTAGTCCAGTCCAGATGCGACTATGCTTCTCCTTATGATTGGTAAGTCTTTCTTGAGCTCTTGTGATGCTGTTCGTTCTGTTTGTCTTTATATGTTGCTCATATTTATGCCCGCAATATTGTCTCTCTTCTGTTTTCTTCCCTTAGATGAAAAATGTGGCCTCAATGCAGCTGTCAGACGCGACCGGATGGAAGATGGATGCTACCACAATGTTCGACAGCAGGTAAGTGATAGTTTAAGGAAAAGCGCAAAGTATAGCGAAGCGCAACCTTAAACGGACTGTTTTTTCGATGTCTAACCTTGTTTTCTGTTTTTCCTTGCAGGCGCTGCTGTCGACGACGGAGCGTGTTGTGCTATGGTGCAAAGATGAAGATTTCGGCGTTCCGCAAAGTGTAAAGATAAATACTTGGTTCGCCGAAGAGATGTACAGGTAAGAACAGCTTCCCCCAGTTGGTAAGTATGCTGGCAGGAAGCAGGATGTCCAGGAAGCAGGATCTTCAAAGGTAAGTCCGACCTCAGTCGACGGTGAGCATTACGCTGCTTGCAAGTGCAGAATAACGCGAAGCGTCTGTCTTGAAGATCGGGCAGCTTATATAGCTGAGATCTTGGGCACGCCTATTAGGGCTGGCTTACCAGCCACACCCTGGCACTCCTAGAGAGTGAGCACGTGTGACGGCATTTCATTAACAGCCACACCCAAGAATACACTTGGGGCTGCCTAATAGATGGAATGTTCAAGGTTAATGCATCCTACTTAATGTATGGAATGTTCAAGGTTAATGCATCTGAAGTGCTATGTCCATAATAAAAGCTTTTTGGTGTTAAATGGATGTTCTTGTTTACCTTTGTTCATGAGCCTGGCGCCAAAGGCAGTGTCCATCCAGGTCTCCTGTGCATGTGACCCCTGCATGCCTGTGCCCCTGACTTCATGACCATGACAGTCTCTTGCCTCCAAGCGCCTAATGTATAAAAAATAACAAAACAAAGTTCCTTTCTATATGTAAGTTGGGTGATGACTGCTCACCATGGGATCCCCCCTCTTCCGGGCTTAGATCCTTCTGTAATGTCTCCTCCTTTAGTCGGGTTCACTATGGCCTTTTCTCAGACTTTTTCACTTGTATTCAGGGGTCTCAATGTCTTTTTAAACAGTGTTTTATAGCGGACACCCCTCAGCCGGGTTCACTCTCATCATCACAATGTTAACAAGATTATTGTACCTCACCCCGTTCAGCAGGCATCCCTCAGTCGGGTTCGCATTTTCCACTGGTACAGTTAGTATTGCTTTAAACAACACAGTATTTGTTCCTCTTTGCTTTCCTCTGGGTTACGGGTCAAAGACTTGAGTGTACTAGGGGTTTTTTCTCGACCTGTCTATGACCGCTTTGGCCACATGCGTCGGCCCCCCTAAGTATCTGGTACGGATATCGGTAGTTTCAAAAAGAAGGGGGACCAGTCAGAGTCTTTCGAATGAGCGCCCACGTGGCGCCAGACCACTTTGCACCTAGTCTCCCACTGGGTTTTCAAAACAGTTCTGTAACACACCAAGTCTTTTGTTCCTTGATTCACAATACGTTGCTACTTGCAACCTTCACTCAATCACAGTTCTGTTCACTATCGGTTCTCACAGGCTGTGATGAACTGCTTGTTTTTTCTTATCTCTGGAGTCAAGGGTGGTACCATGGTAGCAAGCATTCCTCCGTGCCTTGGTTGTCAGTGTTGGAGGGTTCCGTGCACCGTTGACACCAAGTACGCAACACTCTGGCTGTTGTTCCCGGCCTTGTAATTCCTTTCTCAGAGGCTTCTCGTGTCTGGGTCGATAATGACAAGGGTACTTCCCTTCTGGACGTCCTTTCAGTTCTTGCTGCCTTTATCCACCTCTTGAATTGCTGTGCTGGAACAGCTGCCTCGTCGTATGGTCTGCCTTGTTCTAAGTGTGCTTTTGTGCTCCGCCTTTTATTTCTGTGGGGAAGGGAAAGGGCCGTCAGATGTGCATAGTTATTGTCAATTGTCTGACCCTTGTGTTGGGACATGTCAGGTAAACGGCTCAGGTGTCAGTCCATTTTCTGTCACGTGTAGGAAAGCGTTTGTTTTGAAAAGGGGGGTAGAACTTCTGCATATCCTACGGGGTAGGATGGGGAAAAGGTGTTATACGGAAGGAGGTACCGCATCTCGTCCGTCATTGCCCCACTTCCACTCTGCGAGGACCCCTCATCCAGGTGATACTCCTGCACTGGTCCACCCGCAGGAACTGGATCCAATAGTGATGGTTGTGTCCTGGACACCTGGATGACATATCCCTTGGGACTAGTCAGGGAGACACCTTCAGGTTTCTCACAATAGGTACTTCTATCATTAGTCCCTGCTGTTTCTTCTTTTGACACTAATATGCCTGCCTGTGCAGTAGTGAGCCCACAAGCCTTCAGCAAAAGGTCTATTATCTTACAGAAGTATCAGATATGGGTCCTCAGCCCTGTACAGACGCTAGTAATGAGCTCAATCCCTTTTTCTTTTTCATAGCATTCCAGGGCAGCTATGGATAGATGGGAGGACACTCCACTTTAGACTCAGGATTCTCAACCCTCAGATCTCAACAGTGCACAAACTGATATGGTGCCCTCTTCTGAGAATTTGGCCTTAATAAGGTCAGCGCACCCACTGCCCTAATGATCAGGCACTTGATGCACCCTCGACCAGTAATAATATTTCCTCAGATCAATCTCCTTTGGTCCAAATTGTGGACATTATGGTGTAAAAATGTGAAATCTTGTTGGCGAAGCTAGCCATTAACCCTAATACTACTGTCAGGAATGGCACTCTGTCAAGAGTGGCACAGGGTACCCAGGTAGATTTTGGGTGGCTGTGCCGAAGTAAGGTAGCAGATAAGCACACACAGCAGGGAGTTAAACAAGAAAGTAGGAAACTGTAGCTGTGAGCCAAAAGGGGCAAAAGATACAAAGGTGCAAACAAACTGGATTCCCTCTTGGGGTGTATGCTGAAATGGGAAAGAGTGTTCCACGAACCTTAGGAAACTCCTGCCTTCTGCACAGATTGCTATAACAGAGGCCCACGCTGTATGCTCATGGCTGGGAACAACAGCAGTGGGTGTCTGTAACACTGAAAACGCGACAAGGGAAGGGGCAGAGGTTGCCTGCCGGAAACCAACAGGCAAGCTCTGTACAAAGGGATTACATAAGACACATGAGAAGACAAGAACAGATATATCCAGCGAAAAGGAAGTCAATGAGCAATCTATCAGAATGAAATGAAGGAAAGGCAGTTAGAATGAAGTAGATAACCTAAGGTGGAGTACAGAGGACTCAAGGAAGAGAACAAGGGAGCAGCAGTCAGGAAAACAGAAGGGCTGCAAAGTAGGAAGTAGGTCTGCAGTCAAGAGTGGGACTAGGTGCAGGCAAACTGTAGTGGACTGCGGAGGACTGTAGTAGGCTGCAAGGTAGGGAGTCCAGAAGAACAGGACAGAGAGAGATTAGTAGGAGGCGACAGACAGAGAGCCCAAAAGAATAGGGCCGCGAGATAGGGAGCCCAGAGGAGCAGGGCTGTAGGCAGCTAAGTGTAAAACAGGCTGTACTGCAGAGGAGTGTAGCAAGCCGCAAGGCATGGAGTCCAGAGGACACGGGCTGTAGACAGCGGAGGGAGCAGGCTGCAAGGAAGGAGCCCAGAGGATAAGGGCTGTAGGCAGCGAAGAGGTGCAGGCTGCAAGGTAGGGAGCCCAGAGGACAAGGGCTTGGAGACAGCAGAGGGTTGCAGGCTGTAGGGCAGGGAGCCCAGAGGACAAGGACTGTAGGCAGCTGGAGTGAGGCAGGCTGCAGGGCAGGAAGCCCAGAGGACAAGGGCTTGGAGACCGCAGAGGGTTGCAGGCTGTAGGGCAGGGAGCCCAGCGGACAAGGACTGTAGGCAGCCAGAGTGAGGCAGGCTGCAAGGCAAGGAGCCCAGAAGAGCAGGGCAGCAAGGAGTGAGCCCAGAGGAGCAGGGCCGCTGGCTGTAGAGGGCTGCAGAGGACTGTAGTAGGCTGCGAGGCAGGAAGCCCAGAGGACAAGGGCTGTAGGTAGAAGGCAGCGGAGCGTGATCGGCTGCAAGGCAGGGAGCCAGGAAAGGGTACTGGATCAAGGAACAGCATACAAAGTAGCGGGCCAAGGCAAACAGGAGCGGGGAGATCTCAAGATGCAAGACACTGTGCTCCTGCAGGCAGCTGCTTATATACAGCCCTGTCCTGTTCTGAGGCAGGGTAATTTACAGCACCTGGGGCAGCACACCTGATGACAATCTGCCTCCTCCCTCTCTGGTCCTGAGCAGGTGGAAGCAGCACTGGCCGCTAGGGCTTCTGGGGATTGTGGTCCCAATAACGATGAATGAGAATAGCCAGGAATTGAGGACTGTAGTCAGGTGCATTATGGTAAATGTAGTTAATTGAATGAAATAAGAAAGAACCAAAGTTGAGCAAATGGAAATAAAAGACCAAGGCGTGAAAAGGAGTTGTTCAAGGAGTATTAGGAGGATAAATGAGTACCAAGTAGTCCATGATGGTTGCCAATGCGTGTGCCAGGGGCACGGGCATGACAATATGCCCCTCTCCATGACCCTCTCCAGGCCCTCTGAAGACTGACCAACAAGAAGAGCACGTCCAAGGCCTGTCACACCGCGAGAGAGTGTTATACTGAAAAGGCACATCACGAAGCACCAAAAACTGTTTAATGCTGCAAGGTGAGAGTCTTGAAGGGAGGAGACATTACCAATGTTTCGAACCTTTGAGGTGGAATTCAGAAAAGACAACTTCTTAGGGACCCAAAATCCAACAGTGCGTTCATGAACTGAGGAACTGTGGAGATGTGCTGCAGGCTCCATGGCATATATTGCTTTGAAAGAAGTGGTCTTCCTTAGGACTGGCAATGGTACAGTGCTGAAAGGTGGAACCAGAGATTCAGCTGAATTGGTTGTTCTAGGAGGGTCGTCCAAATTGTCAGAAGCAGCAATGGCAACATGAAGATTTGCGACAGAGACTTCAGGAGTAACAAAAGTTGCAGGAACACCATGAGTTGCAGGAAGATCAGGAATGGCAGTAGGAAGTTCAGATGCTGTAACATCTGGAAGTATAGGTGTCACAGGAGCACCAGCCGACAGGGACGCAACTGAGACTGATGGCGTCGGGACTGGTAGTTTAGGTGCTGCAGAAGCATCAACAGGATCTACCGGAGCTGTTGCCTTAATAGGAGAACTTTTAACTGGCTTTGCAACAGGTACTGTCCTTGCAGGCAGAGAGGAAGGGGGTGCTTCGACTGCAGTGGGAGTGATCTGAGATGAGACATCAGTAGCAGATTCAGGAGTACTAGCAGGGGGAGCAGCAGAGATTGGGCTAGCAGATCTTGTAACAAATAGCATGGTGGATGTAGGACCAGGAAAGGGTAAGCCTTCCGAAGGCTGGCCTGCAAAGTCTTGTGTGCCCAAGTTGATACATGGATCTGGGGTATTGACAGTAGGCAAAGTTGGATTCCAGACAAGTACTGGGTATGTTTCAGGATCTGAGTCATGGTCAGGAGTGCCAATGTTCATAGAAGCAGAGTACATCTCAGATCTGGTCACTTCAGTAGAGGCTGTAAGTGGGAGTAAAGGACTGACATCAAGGGCAAGAATGGAACAATCCTTTGACTCACCGAAATGTCCAGTGAGATGATTACACTTGATCTTTGGTGTAATGGCCGTGTGAGCGATCTGGCCCACTGGAGGAGTCCATTCTTCACTATCTGAACGACAGCCTGTGTTACTGTGGCTAGTAAGTGAATGAGCGATGTCAAGCTTTAACTGGTATGTATATGCCAAGTTCAGGTCTTCCAACTGCTCTGTATAAGTCTGTATCCTCTTCTGTGTTACCAGTACAGGCCTTAATCTGTTAAACTCTAAAGACAGAATGTCGGGTGTTGGACATAGTGTCAGATGGTCTGGTAGATTGTGTCCCTTAGCTAGATTCTTATTATACAGATAGACAAATTCATCATAGAGGTCTTCGGTTTGTCTTTTAAGGCTTAAGAGTTTGCATTAAGACAACCGAGGGTCAGTATTGGTCCTTTGTACCCAGGACCAGCTGCTCTAACTTCAGGATACTGAATGTCTTGTCCTATTAAATGAGTGGTATCGGTAGTCTGGGGAGGTTGTGTAGCTTGCCAAGCTGATCTTGAGGATGTCACTTTGGCAATAACGTACTCTGGTTGAGGGTTTGCCACAATGAGTGCAACATCTTTGGTTGAAGCAGTGTCAAAAGTAATGCCAGAAAGCGCATGAGTGTTATCCACTGGTTGGGCTAACAAAATCTGCAAGAATTCGTTATCTTGCTGTAGTTCTTCTACAGATAGAGACTGTGGATCATAGTTGCAAATGTCATAGTAGTTATACATAGAAGGGTCAGAGAGCCAGTGAGTGTAGTACTGTGCTTGTAAACCTTTGTTTACTAGGGCGAGTCTGTCCTTTAAACTAGGGTTTTTGTTTGCTGTCCTTGGGAAAACTTTAGATTTTTGTAGAGGTTTCTTGAACCGAAAAGAAGGCATCTTTGGTCTGTGTGTGCCTTTCCTGCCTATGGAACAAGAATCTTTTTGGTCTTGCATTCTGTCAGGAATGGCACTCTGTCAAGAGTGGCACAGGGTACCCAGGTAGATTTTGGGTGGCTGTGCCGAAGTAAGGTAGCAGATAAGCACACACAGCAGGGGGTTAAACAAGAAAGAAGAGTAGGAAACTGTAGCTGTGAGCCAAAAGGGGCAAAAGATACAAAGGTACAAACAAACTGGATTCCCTCTTGGGGTGTATGCTGAAATGGGAAAGAGTGTTCCACGAACCTTAGGAAACTCCAGCCTTCTGCACAGATTGCTATAACAGAGGCCCACGCTGTATGCTCATGGCTGGGGACAACAGCAGTGGGTGTCTGTAACACTGAAAACGCGACAAGGGAAGGGGCAGAGGTTGCCTGCCGGAAACCAACAGGCATGCTCTGTACAAAGGGATTAAATAAGACACATGAGAAGACAAGAACAGATATATCCAGCGAAAAGGAAGTCAATGAGCAATCTAGCAGAAGGAAATGAAGGAAAGGCAGTTAGACTGAAGTAGATAACCTAAGGTGGAGTACAGAGGACTCAAGGAAGAGAACAAGGGAGCAGCAGTCAGGAAAACAGAAGGGCTGCAAAGTAGGAAGCAGGTTTGCAGTCAAGAGTGGGACTAGGTGCAGGCAAACTGTAGTGGACTGCGGAGGACTGTAGTAGGCTGCAAGGCAGGGAGTCCAGAAGAACAGGACAGAGAGAGATTAGTAGGAGGCGACAGACAGAGAGCCCAAAAGAATAGGGCCGCGAGGTAGGGAGCCCAGAGGAGCAGGGCTGTAGGCAGCTAAGTGTAAAAAAGGCTGTACTGCAGAGGAGTGTAGCAAGCCGCAAGGCAGGGAGTCCAGAGGACACGGGCTGTAGGCAGCGGAGGGAGCAGGCTGCAAGGAAGGAGCCCAGAGGACAAGGGCTGTAGGCAGCGAAGAGGTGCAGGCTGCAAGGTAGGGAGCCCAGAGGACAAGGACTGTAGGCAGCAGGAGTGAGGCAGGCTGCAGGGCAGGAAGCCCAGAGGACAAGGGCTTGGAGACCGCAGAGGGTTGCAGGCTGTAGGGCAGGGAGCCCAGCGGACAAGGACTGTAGGCAGCCGGAGTGAGGCAGGCTGCAAGGCAAGGAGCCCAGAAGAGCAGGGCAGCAAGGAGTGAGCCCAGAGGAGCAGGGCTGCTGGCTGTAGAGGGCTGCAGAGGACTGTAGTAGGCAGCGAAGCAGGAAGCCCAGAGGACAAGGGCTGTAGGTAGAAGGCAGCGGAGCGTGATCGACTGCAAGGCAGGGAGCCCGGAAAGGGCACTGGATCAAGGAACAGCATACAAAGTAGCGGGTCAAGGCAAACAGGAGCGGGGAGATCTCAAGATGCAAGACACTGTGCTCCTGCAGGCAGCTGCTTATATACAGCCCTGTCCTGTTCTGAGGCAGGCTAATTTACAGCACCTGGGGCAGCACACCTGATGACAATCTGCCTCCTCCCTCTCTGGTCCTGAGCAGGTGGAAGCAGCACTGGCCGCTAGGGCTTCTGGGGATTGTGGTCCCAATAACGATGAATGAGAATAGCCAGGAATTGAGGACTGTAGCCAGGTGCATTATGGTAAATGTAGTTAATTGAATAAAATAAGAAAGAACCAAAGTTGAGCAAATGGAAATAAAAGACCAAGGCGTGAAAAGGAGTTGTTCAAGGAGTATTAGGAGGATAAATGAGTACCAAGTAGTCCATAATGGTGGCCAATGCGTGTGCCAGGGGCGCGGGCATGACAACTACTATTAATATTAGTCTGACTTATCGTTCCCCAGATTATCGTTCCCCAGATAAAATGCCTGTTTTCTTCTCCATCTCAGTGATGTGATTCTTCCTTTGCTTAAACCTTCCTCTAAGATGATCGTTTTGGGGAATCTGAATTTAGGGCTTTTAGATCCAACTGACAATATGGCCAACCTGGTTAACTCTATGCTGCTCGAACTGGAGTACTGGCAACAAATTGAAACAGCAACCCACAAAAAGGGAAGGATTCTTGACTGGGTGGCAGCACAATGTCGAGCTTAATGATACTGGTGTCTCCCCGTGCCCATGGTCAGACCACTGCTTTGTTTTCTTTAATCTGCCCACTTTCGTTAAATCCCCTAAAATCGTAGGCACCAAATGCTGGACTAAATTTAGGAATCTGTTTAAGCTTACAGCTCACGCCTTGGAGTCGCATTTCAAAGCTGCGTTGGATAATTTATCCAATCTTAAATAAGGCAGAGGATTTAGCAAAGGCATCCCAGACAATGATGACCAGTGCCATTAACCACCTGGCACCCAAGAAAAAGAGTTTGGCATGAGATCCTCCCTCCAAAGTATGGTACTCGGCTGAAATTCAAAAACTTAAGGTGGCAAAGAAACAGGCTTTCCAGTCATGGGAAAAAAATCAATCCCCTGATAATAAAACCCAATACTCCATCGCAGTCAAAGCATATAAAAGCACCATCTGCCAAGCAAAAATCTCCTGTACAATAGAATTGATAGTGCATCATCCAATACCAGAGAGCTTTTTAAAATCTCAAAAGAACTTGAAAACCCGTGTCCTGTCTCAAAGGAAATCATCAAAGACTCAAAATGGTGTGCCACTGTGCAGGATGCCATGATAGAAAAAAGTTGTGACCATTAGAGAAAATGTGAGAGCTAAATACACCACATAGGGCTCTTTGAGGGTTGATAACAAAAATGCACCCTTATCTTCCACAACTCCTGTGTTCACCTTTAGAGCAGTGACAGAAGTGGAAATTGTAAAAGTGCTGACCAAACTTAAACCTACCACCTGTAAGGGAGACATCTGCCCTGCATCGGTTGTCAAAGCGTTTGTGCTGCAATTGACACCTTTAATCACTACATTTGTGAATTGTTCATTTCAGGAAAATATTGTTCCATCTCTGATCAAGCAAGCATGGATTTCTCCA
Organism: Ambystoma mexicanum; assembly: GCF_040938575.1. Taxonomy (NCBI): domain Eukaryota; kingdom Metazoa; phylum Chordata; class Amphibia; order Caudata; family Ambystomatidae; genus Ambystoma; species Ambystoma mexicanum. The sequence goes on from NC_090929.1 coordinate 413,181,934, forward strand.
TTGTTGAAAAAACCATCAATGGATCCGGATCTACCAGAAAATGACTGTCCTATTTCAAACATACCTTTTCTGTTAAAGATTCTGGATAAGGTTGCTTACACTCAGATCCAGGAATTCTTGGAAACATACAACATACTAGACCACAAGCAATCAGGCTTCAGAAGTGCGCATAGCACTGAATCCACATTGTTAGATCTAAAGGCAAACATTTTGCATTACTTCGAAAAAGGTAGCAAGGTACTTCTTATGCTACTTGATCTAACCTCGACTTTTGATCTTGTGGACCATGCTATACTTGTCCGAAGTCTACAGAACCAAGCCTACTTTTCCTGTGAGGCAGCAGAGTGGATAAAATCGTTCCTCTCTGAGCAGAAAGCAAAAGTATTTCACCCACATTTTTCAACATCTACACAATACCACTTTTTGAGATGTTGGAAGCCAAAGGGTTAATATAAGCAAACTATGCAGACAACACGCAATGTTTGATTCCACTCTCTAGGGACCACGTAAAAGACACCATCAGTGTCAATCACATCTATGACCTGATGGAGTCATGGATGGTGAATAACAGTCTCGCACTGAATAACATGAAAACTGAGCTCATGATTGCGGGCACGACGCCCTAGCTGTGGAAGCTTGGGGAGGAGCATCAGTCTTTACCATCGGAGGATGTTCTATTGTCACGTTACCAAAGGAAAAAACTTTGGGTGTTGTCCTGGATCAGGAATTGACCATGAAGCTGCACATTAATGGTCTCGTTTCCAGCTCAACTTATTACCTGAAACTTTTGGCACAACCTATGCCCTTCCTCAACCCCTTGAATTATCGGAGCATGTTTGGACAACTGTTCAAGTCTTTTGCAAGGCATTAGTAAAAATGAAATGGCCTGCCTGCAGGGGATCCAGAACAAGGCAGTTCACGTCATAGAAGGCTTGCAGAGATCTGATCAAGTCTCTAAGGCAAGGAGGGCCTTGCACTGGCTACCAGTGAAGAGTAGAGCTACCTACCACACTCTATGTATTACGCACAAGTGCCTTTATGGCATGAGCCCCAAGTAACTTGCCAGTAGACTTTACTGGCTGCCTGCTCGGAGAGTCCTCTGCTCCAATAACGCTGGTCAGCTGCAAACCCCTAGATCCAAGCTGTCTATTGTTACACACGGTCCTTCCCGCACTCTGCACCCACATGTTGGAATGCCTCACCCCCTGATTTAAGAGCCTGTGCCAGCTTCTCCACATTTAAACAGGATCTCAAAACTGCCCTTTTTATTAATCCACATGCCTACGTGTGACTCCCCGATTTAGTCTATATGTATGGATTTTTGTGTGCGTCATGTCCATTGCTATTATTCCTCCAGGCCCTCTTGTATGCGCTTTACAAATAAAATAAATAAATGCATGAGTTTGCAAAAGGCCCCTGATGTTGGAGCAGGCTCTGGTGCTGGTCAATTTTTTTTGCACAATGTACTTTACATTTGTCTGAGAATTGTCGGAATCCCAATTTGTTAAAAGGACTGCGTAAATAAGGTGATGCTTTAGGAAAGGGAGGAGAATGGACAAGGAAATCCTCTCTGTCATAGTGCGTAGTATAACAAACTCTCGCCTCAACTAGGGCTAATTGTGGCAGTTCGCCCGATTGTGGACTTAAAATGCAGAACTATTTAACGACACACCACAGAAAATTCCACTGGCTTGCTTCCAGTCAGTTCCAGGATCTACTTGAAGATTCACTTCATCGTCCACACATGTCTGCACTGAACTGCACCTAAATACTTGAAACCCATAATCTCCCACTATCTTACTGCATGCTATTGCAATCCAAAAACTCCAACCTCCCTACGGTCCCACCTGCATCCTGCAAAAACCGAGGTGGCAGATGCATTTCAGTCCTCAGACCCCAACTATGGAATGCTCTCCAGGCTGCCTTGAGCTCTTCACCAACTCCATCGCTCTTCAGATCAAACCTCAAAAATCACTTTCTAATGCTCCCCTTCCCTTGTTCGTCCCAGCTATAACTGGCCTTCCGATTCGTTGCTCATTTTTGGAAGTCGCAGCGCCTAGAACCAGTTGAACTTGTGGTGTGAGCTTCATTAATAATAAAATAAACTTATCAAGGCCCTAGAAAAAAGGCCCAAGGAAAACATTCGGATGCAGCCAACCTTTGTGTTCAATCCATGGTACAGTTCAGTTAGGAGGTTGAGGGTCCATCAGCACTTGTGAGTCCTAAAACATTCCTAGTATGTTCCTGAGTTGCCCCATAGTGCTCCTGTGTGTTAGGCCCACAACGTTATCAGTCATGCTTAATGAAGGATGAAGGAAAAAAGCTGTTCCTATGAGACCCATTCAATGTCTCGTTCAGCAACTCCCAGCCCTGCAGGGTGAGGGGTGCTTTACCCTTATTCTAACAGAAATGGTGCCTGTTGTAGTTCCGCTGTGGAAAGCTGGCCGATAGGTGGGGTGACCTATTATATTCACAGGATCCCCTCATTAATTTCAGTATATGCTTGGAACTCAGCTAGAGGAGGCCTTCAGTCGGTTCGCAGGGTTCGGTTTAGTTTTGTTTAGTCACTCAAATATATGTAAGAGGCAATTACCCAAAAATCCATTTCTAAATATTTGTGCACATATTTAATGAATTCGAAACATGTATGTAATAAAGAAGTACTGGTAAGCAGGGTAGAAGTGAGCAGTGTCTTGCTTCCTGGCATTATCACTTTATGAATGTAATGCTTAAGCAATGGCAATATGGGTGCTTGCTGGTGCTTCTCCTTGCCCCTTAAGCTCGGAAGGTGAGGCAAATCCATATTACTGTTAAATTGGCCGCTGCAACTGTCAGCAAGGCAGCATTAGGTTCAAGGACGCAGATAACATGTGTCGTGCCCCACTCCTGTTGGGACAATCACTACGTGCGTCATGTAACTGGTTCTCCCCTAGCGCCCTGATGCCTAAGGGTTTGTGTGCGCTATACAAATGAAATAAATAAATAAAACTGGTAGCATGATGCCACTCCCTCATTTCCTGAGGAAGCTATAAGAGTAAATAAAATAGGGGAGCTACAGGTAGCTAACCCATGTATTTGACAGTTATGCCCTTGTTTGTGCACTTATAGGCCACCCGTTGGCTGCACTTTCTGATTCCCTGCACTGAGCGACCGGCTGGCTGCACTGTTTGATTATCTGCACTTCTCCAGCCCCCACCCTCCAACCTGGCACTGCTCCCTTTCCACTTCACTGCGCTTGCGCGATCGGAATGACACCAGGCCTAGTAATATAATTGTTTTGTCCTCCCTCTGTTTTCCCCCTCCTTGTCTTGTCGCGCCTAGAAACACTTTGTGCATGCGCGTTATAAATGCCATATCATGCACAATGGGCAAGGTTAACATGCAATACAAGGTTCTGTATCTTTCAAATGTAAAAGACAATAATATTGTCACATGCAAAAGATGGTGAACACGGGTATGAGCTGTCCCTTCCAGCCTCCTGTACAGGAATGCGTTTGCCATTAAACAAATGATAGTATGTTCCGTCCCAAAAACGCAATGCAAAACAAAACTGCCACATTCTTTCTGGGCTACTCGCTTATGGAGAAAGACCACACAATCTTTATGAGGCTACTGGAGATGTCCCTCTTCAAAACAGATGGGATGGGTACATGCAACAGTACAAATGACTGCCACCAGGTGACAACTTGTGACACATTTTTCTTTTCACTGGCTCTTGGGCAGACTTGAGTGGAAGAGTAGGCCCTAGGATTGGTCTAGGGGTATTATTATTATGATTTTTTTTTTATAAAGCGCACCACGGCCAAAGTCCTCAGTGCGCGCAAAAGGAGAAAAACATTGCCAGGGATAGTCAAAGATCAACGAGTTATCAGCTAGCAGGCTTCCAATACATTTGCAGGTAAGGCAACTAGGCAGTATGTATCTCATTTTCCCAAGCAGGTTATGCACTACTGCTATCAGGAAGCCAAGGAAGCAAGTGATAGAGAGTCCCCACATTGTTCTGTTGTCACATGGAAGCATTTTGGGTTGTTCTTTTGCTATGAGCAGGCCCTGAATATTGTTCTACTACTATGTGAAAGTCCTAGAGATTGTCAAATTGATATAGTCTTCAGATTGCTCTACTGCAATGGAGAGCCCTCCCGTTGTTTGACTGATAGAGTCCTCCAATTGTTCTGTTGCTATAAGGGAGTCCCAGAAATGATTACATTGTTGGGCGACGGTCCTATGTATTATGTATTGCCTTAAGGAGTTCTCAGATTCTTCTAGTGCCACAATAACATCTTTGGGAGAGAAGGACTCCTCTGATTTTTCCACTTCTTGATATATTGCTATCAAATGCTATGAAGAACGCCCAAGAATGGTGATAAGATGGATTCATTGGCTTGTTCCATTTCTTGATTTATCGCCATCTATGGCCATAGAAAATGCCTGGGAGTTGTAATGTTACCATGAGATGGTCCTGGGATTGTGGCAAAACTGAAGAGTGATGTCTGGATGGTTTGAAGGAAACTTAAGCACTGGTATTGCTCTGGCAAACTTCCAGATAATTGTTTTTCGTCCAGCCGTGCCATTACGGAAGGGGAAAGATCACTTACAAATTAGGCTTGGTCCCACCCCAAAAGGAGCAGTCCAGCACAAACTGGTAGTTTGCTTGTGGTCTCCTGCAGAATAGAAGTGACCTGGCACCACAGGCTGGAGTGTCCCTTTTGTGGTGTGATCAAGCCTAATTAGCACATGGTCTTTCATTCAAAACGTGCCAGCAATCACCCTTCAGTTTTCCTATGCTCCTTGGATTGTTCTGCTGTTAAAAGGAAGTCTTCGGAATGTTTATGTTACAATGAAACAGGCCAGGGAATAGTCTAGCAGGTTGTAGTGATTGCTCTACTGGTTTGCTGCTATTGATCAGTTCTTGTAAGGAAATCCTAAAGTTGCTTACAATAGACAGGCACCAGGAATGTTTCCATGGATTTCTGGGGATAAGGCATAGGAAAGTGACAGATTTGTTTCACTATCTTTTAACTTATGAATTGTTTTTTCGGTTATGATTTTGTAAACTTTTTTTGTTTTATTGGAAAACAAGTTGACAATTTAAAAAAGTAAGAGGAAAGGAACAATGGACGATTCTCCATTCTCGTTATGGGCCTATCTTGAAGGCATCAGAGTAGAAGTGCAATCTCTTGACAACACCACCTTTGCACAACTTCCCATAAATGATTCCACTCAACATTTCAACAGAGGATCTTCTGATCTGCAGACGAATAGAGACTCGCATGCCTGAATGACACCTTCTTTCAGTAATCTGACAAAGGCCCTCCCTTCCCACTTCTATTACAACAGAAGCTTCCCGTCACAGCATGTGGGTATTGGGTTTTCGGTAGAGCAAAATGTACTGAAAAGCTACAGCTTTTGGTATACAAATAGGATGTGTGAATGTGATGCAATAATATGGATACAATTAGAATGTTAGAACATTATTGTTACTTGATATTACTGGTGCAGTTAGAGGGGAATGGAGAAGGAAGATAGATACCAAGCAGGGGACACAGGTTAGATGGGGAAAACAGACCTAGTATGGGTCGAGGATCGTCTGCAGATTATCAGTCCAATAGAGGCCCTTGCACTGACTTTCTAGCATCACAGAGGCTTGCGATCAACAACCAAATAAAGGCTTCCTCACTTACCAGTCTGTCACCACGATGTCCGGCTGTACCTCATCCATAAGTTCCTCCCAGTACCCGTCAGCCTTCAAATCAATAAACTGGGATTTCTTGCAATCACTAAAGAGAAATGTAAGATGCTGAGACTGAAACACAACCCCTGCATGGTCATAGAATACCTCACTCTGTCCCCTGCATACACCTATACATTTTGTGCACCAAATTCAAGGAAGGAACTGTGTCCATTAAAAGCAGACAACATAATATTCAACACCAGCGTTGGAATTGGGAAACATTTCCTCTGGGAAACCACCAACGCTGGATGTGGAGTATGATTGATGGGGGCAGGGCAGAACTTGGGTAGAGCGATGTCGATTAAGTGACAGGTTTACAGGGATTTCCCTCTTAAACATAATCACCTTGTTATTGCCCTGCCCCGAGGCAGTCTGAGCAAACCAAGGTGCTCAATGTACTTAGTTATTTCTTTATTGGGAATGCGCTGTACATGAGACCACTGAAAACAGAGGGAGACATGGGGTTTGGCAGGGCAAAGGGGAAAAGGAAGGGTCACCAATTGTAGCTCTACTACAGTCAAATTCCTTGAGACCTAAGAGCACAGCATGTGGCACTGCAAATCAACTTTTGAAGACAATAGATCAGTACATTAGAAAGCAAAGGTAAGTGCTTAACAGAGGATGCCTAAAAGGGTAGTCAGGGAAGCAGCTGGTATAGAGTCAGACTTTCATTCAGTCTCAAGCGATTACCTAGTAACCAGGGGAATAGGTGGGATGCCATGGCAATGATGCCAAGGCAATGTTGTCAGTGTGAGGGGTCCGAAATGTAAAGCGTACACAAAAGAAGAACAAGTTACTTTCTTACCTGGTAACGTTCTTTCGATGGAATGGTCCGACGACGTATTCCATATCTATGACATGTAATCACCACAGCTGTGCTGCTTCGGAAACTTTTCCGGCGTCTGCGTCCTGCGTCGATGACGTCGATGCGCCGACGTCGAGGACCTCCTCCGACGTCCGACGTCATCTGATGTGATAAGTAGGACGCACGACGCCCGTAGCCTCAGTTGTAGTTTTTTCCCCCCAGAACGTGTGACATAAGTCAACTGCCAGTCAGACACAAAGCCTTGCTGAACGTAAGCTGCAATCGCAAAAGAAATTCTGCAGCGGGGAAGGCAGGGCGGGAGCGATATGGAATACGTCGTCGGACCATCCCATCGAAAGAACGTTACCAGGTAAGAAAGTAACTTGTTCTTCGAGGGGATTGGGTCCTCCGACGTATTCCATATCTATGACAGACTCCCAAAGCAGTACCAAAACAAGGAGGAGGGAAAGAATTTAGAAGCAAAATTTTAGAATAGCCAATCAAATAGCCGAGCAAAGGACCGCCTTGCCAAAGGCCAGATCCTGCCCTCTGATGGAATCGAGGGAATAATGCCGTACAAATGTATGTACTGAAGCCCAGGTGGCTGCATCACAGATGTTGCGAATAGGAACACCCCTCTGCAGGGCAGTAGATGCAGCCACACCCCTGGTAGAATGGGCCCGCAAGCCAGCCGGTGGGTCCTTACCCGCCAAGCGGTAACACTCCGAGATGGCCAAAATAATCCAGCGGGACAAAGTCTGTTTCGTCACAGCTTGCCCCAAACGCTTTCCAGCGTAACCAATAAAGAGTTGATCGTCCACTCTGACCCGGGACATGCGTGAAACATAAAAGCTTAAAGCTCTCCTAGGATCAAGCCTACGGAGCCTCTCCTCTTCCTTACCAGGATGCGGAGGAGGATAGAATGCCGGAAGAACAACCTTCTGGGCTAAATGAAATTCCGTCACTACCTTCGGAAGAAAAGAAGGACGAACTCGAAGGACAACCCTGTCCTTGTGAAAAACAGTGAAGGGTGGCTTAACTGAAAGTGCCTGTAACTCACTCACTCTGCGAGCGGAAGTAACCGCAACTAAAAACACAGTTTTCAGAGTTAACAGCCTCAAAGGGCAAGAATGTAAAGGCTCAAACGGAGCACCCATAAGAAACCTAAGAACAAGGTTTAAATCCCAACCGGGCACCAGGAAAGGTGACGGAGGAAACACATTAGTGAGCCCTTTCAGAAACTGTGAAATTAAAGGGATTTTAAAGTAAGAACACTCATCAGACGAGCGCTTAAAGATGGACAGCGCCGCCAGGTAACCTTTAATGGTACCCACTTGCAAGCCCCTGTGGGCCAGAGAAAGCAAAAAGGACAGAACATTGGGGATGTCACATGCAAAAGGATCCACATTCCGAACTCTGCACCAGTCGCAGAACTTACGCCAACGGCAACGGTACAGAGACTTCGTTGCTGGCCTACGGGCCGAAAGCAACACCTCCATCACGTCTTCAGGGAGGTCCCAATCCATATACCTCAACCTTTCAGAAGCCAAGCGTGAAGGTTGAGGGATCCGACCTCTGGATGGAGAACCTGACCCCCCTCCCGTGAGAGCAGATCGTCTCGGTAGGGAAGACGACGTGGAGGGCAGATGGACAAGTCGAGAAGGTCCGGGTACCACGTCCTCCGAGCCCACGCCGGAGCAATGAGGATCATCCGGGAACCGAACTTCCGTAACCTCCGCAGCACTTGCGGGATGACGGGGACTGGAGGAAACGCGTACAGCAGCGGGAATGACCACTCCACCACGAACGCGTCTACCAAGGCTCCTTTCGGAGGAAATTCCCGCGAGCAAAACCTTTCGCACTTCCGGTTGACACTGGAGGCGAAGAGATCCACTTGAGGGGTCCCCCAAAGGGCGAAGATCTCCAAGAGAATCTCCTGAGCCAACTCCCACTCGTGAGAGATCGCACTCTGCCTGCTCAGAGCGTCCGCCGTCACGTTTTCGTCTCCGGCCAGATGAACTGCCGAGATCGAAACTTCCTGCTGGATGGCCCAGAACCCGAGCTGCATCGCCTCCCTGCACAGAGGAAGTGACCCTGCCCCCCCCTTTTTGTTGAGGTAGTGCATAGCCACTGTGTTGTCCGTCAGGATCAGGACATTCTTTCCTCTCACAGTCGGCAGAAAAGCCTTCAGGGCTAGCCTGACGGCCCTCAGCTCCAACAGATTGATATGGAGTCTGGACTCCGACGGAGACCAACGACCGCTGACTGTCAGCCCGTTGGCATGAGCTCCCCATCCCGTGAGGGATGCATCCGTCACGATTGTCACCTCCGGCCAGGGAAGCCAAAATGGAGCCCCCTTCATCAAGTTGCCTTCGACGGCCCACCACAGAAGGTCCTGGGCGACCGAGGGCGGCACCTGAACCGGGTCCGACATCCTGCCGGAGGACTGCGACCATTGCGTCTTGAGTGCCCACTGCAAAGATCTCATTCGCAGGCGAGCCTCTGGCACCAGAAGAATGCAGGATGCCATGAGGCCGAGCAACCTCAAGAACTCGAATGCTGGGAGCGTCTGGGCCTGCTGAAACTTGTGCACCATCTGCTGAATGTGAAGAGCCCTCACCTGGGGAGGAAAACACTGCCCCAGGGAAGTGTCGAGCACTGCTCCGATGTACTGGAGCCTCTGCGTTGGCGTCAAATGGGACTTCTTTAAATTGAGGGAGAAGCCCAGCCTGTGAAGGGAGTGGCAGGTGACGGACAGATGATCCAGGACTTGCTCGGGAGAGCTCCCCCTGATCAACCAATCGTCCAGGTAGGGGTAGACGTGAATCCCCCCTTGCCTGAGATGCGCTGCCACCACCACCATGAGCTTGGTGAAAACCCTCGGGGCGGAGGTCAATCCGAACGGCAGGACCCGAAACTGAAAGTGCGTGTCGCCAACCGCGAACCTCAGGTACTTCTTGTGCTTGGGATGGATCGGCACATGGAAGTAAGCATCCTTGAGGTCGAGTGACACCAACCAGTCCTGAAGCTGAAGGGCCTGTAGGACTTGAGAGAGAGTAACCATCTTGAACTTGTCCTTCCTGAGGAATTTGTTCAAACCGCGCAAGTCCATGATGGGTCTCAATCCCCCGTCTTTCTTGGAAATCAAAAAATAAGGGGAATACCATCCCTTGTTCCTCTCCGCTACAGGCACCAGTTCTATAGCGCCCTTCTCCAGCAGAGCTTGAATTTCCTGCGCAAGGAGCAGATCCGGACACTTCAAAGAGAGGTTCCCCGGTGGATTGTCGCGAGGCCTGTGCCGAAAGGGAAGACAGTAGCCGTGGGTTATGATCTCCAGAACCCACACATCCGAAGTAATGGCTTGCCACTCTACAAGATGCTGCGCCAGCCTTCCCCCAACCGGCGAACCATGGGACCTGGCCTCATGACTGAGTAGGAGCGGCTGCGGCGTTACCTGAGGGCAAAGAGGCAACTGCCCGAGCGGCCTTGGCACCACGGGTACCCTGTCGTCCACCTCTGGTATCCCTGCGTTGGCCTCTTTGACTGCCAGCTCCCCTCGCTTTACTGAAGGACGAGTAATAGCGAAAGGAACCACCCCTCCACTGCTGTCCCCTAGGACGAAAAAGCGGAGGTTGGGGAACTGCAGCGCGCAACGACATCGCTGCAGCTTTTGAGGTCTGCAACCTCTCAAGGCTCTCGTCAGCCTTGCTGCCAAAAAGGTGTTCACCGTCAAAGGGCATGTTGAGGAGCCGGGACTGCACATCAGGAGCAAACCCCGACTTCCGCAACCACGCAAACCTGCGTATCACGGTGCTCGCCGCCATGGACCTACTGACGCATTCAGCCAAGTCCAGACCCGACTGAACGGACTCACACATGGCATCCTTACCATCCTGGACCATAGCAAGGAAACCATCCCGTTCATCCCCTTCGGGAATATGTTCAGCCGCTAACGCAACACAGTTCCACAGAGTGTGCGTGAAACGTGACAAGGCACAAATGGAGTTGGCCGCCTGAAGCGCCATACCACCAGAAGAAAACACTTTCTTCGCCCAGCCATCAAAACGTTTGTCGTCCCTATCAGGAGGGATGGTAGGGTACGACGCCTGCTTTGCCGGGGCCGTGGCCACCTGCACCACCAAACCTTCCGGAGTGGGGTGCCTGGTCAAGTAGCAGGGGTCGCTACTGGCTGGACGGTATTTACGCGACAAGGATCTGCCCACCGCCGGGAGACTCTCCGGAGCAGTCCAAGCCGCCGCCACCCTTCTCTGTAAAGCCATATGGAACGGCAGTACCGGGTCAGTTGGGGGACCAACATCAAGGATGTCCGTCAGATCATCCTGCACAAACTCCCCTGGGGGAGCAGACCATCCCAGATACTCAGACACCCTAGCCATAAGGCGCCAGTACGAGGAATCGGCATGGGAGCCAGGCTCAGGCCTACAAAATTCCACCTCCGGAGAGGTGTCCAGTCCACTGGCATCATGCAGTGACTGCCTCAAATTGTCAAACTGACTATGGCCCGAGACAATTTCATCTGGCACCTGACTAGGAACCAGGCCATCAGAATCCTCATCCGCCTCTGAAATATATTCCAGGTGGCGAAAAGGCACCCGAGAGTGCTTGCTCTTAACCAGAGCCTTCCTAGGGGGTACACCCGTGACACGGGGCACCTCCGACACGAAAGGCGTCGATGGCGTCGAGCGAATCGGCGCCGACGTCGAGAAAACCGGCAACGGCGCCGAGAGGATCGGCGTCGACGTCGAGGAAATCGGCGTCGACGTCAGATGCAGCGCCTCCAGTATCGGCGGCGTCGACACAGCCCTCGAAGCCGGAGCCCCGAGCGTGTCCCTCGACGACCTGATCGTCGACGGTGTCGACGACTTCCTCGAAGCCGGAGCCTCGAGAAAGCCTGTCGACGCCCTCGACGCCTCAGACGTCGATGTCTTCCTCGAAGACTTCACAGGAGCACACGGTCTCGAACGCGTCGAGGACCGGGACCTGGAACGGGTACGGCGAGAACGAGCCTCCTTGTCCGAACGGGACCGCTCCCGTGACTCGTGCCGACCACTCTTGCGAGCGGTGTCTCTCGACCTCTCACGGCCGACCCCACTCGGGGGCGCGGACGGCTGAGTACCCTGCGACTCAAGAATCGCCAACATTTTCTTCCCGAAGGAAGCCCATTCCTCCGGCGTCGCAGGGCTGGTGGGGTAACCGACGTGCCGTGCAGAATCCTCGGAAGAGGACCTGGAAGGCGACCGGTGACGGCGCTTCCGAGAATGCCTCGAAGAGGCTGAGGAGTGGCGAGACCCACTCCTAGAAGAAGACCGACGAGACTTCCGACGATGACGCGGAGAGTCACCCCTCGAATCATCCGTCGAAAGCCCCGCAGACTTCGACTTCCGGGGCTTGGACACCCGACCTACCGACAACTTCTTCTTACGTTCGCGTAAGGCTTTGGACGTGAGCGACTGGCAGTCGATACAGTCATCCGTGTCGTGGGCCTCCCCGAGGCACCAGAGGCAGGCGTCGTGCGAGTCAGTCACCGACATCTTGGACCCACACTCCCCGCACTTCTTAAAGCCCGGACGCGGGGTTGAAGACGAAGTGGAAGACATCGCCGAAGGAAATTCACAAACGAACAGGTTCGAAGAACCAGAAAGAACAGAACTCCAAAGAGTCGAGGCTTAGAACCGAGAAACACGAAGCAACACGTTCGCGGAAAAAACGGAACTGAGGCTACGGGCGTCGTGCGTCCTACTTATCACATCGGATGACGTCGGACGTCGGAGGAGGTCCTCGACGTGGGCGCATCGACGTCATCGACGCAGGACGCAGACGCCGGAAAAGTTTCCGAAGCAGCACAGCTGTGGTGATTACATGTCATAGATATGGAATACGTCGGAGGACCCAATCCCCTCGAATAGTTTTCTCAGAGTTTGCCATATATTAAACAATAAAGGGTGACATAAATGCCTATCTTTCTCTATCCTAACTAGACTGTCCATACCTGGCAAACTAAACTAAAGAAGGATGACCTAGTGTCCAAAAAGTATCTGACCCTTACAGGAATACTAATCTTCAAATCAATACCTCAGTGCAAAGGTTCAAACATATACATTTCAAATAGTACTCCAAGTGACCAGGGTTGTGTTCCCTTCCCCTGCCTCAATGCAGGAACACTCATTCAACAGTTCAGGTGTTCTATTCAATCCAATACAAAGTTCCTTTTCTCCCAATATGACCTTTGGATAAAGTAAATATCTCTTTCATAAACACTTGTTCCCAAAAAGCAAAACACTTGTTTTTCTTCATGATATCCTTCTTGGTATGGCAATGGTCTTTCTCACGACCAAAGAAAAATAGAGTGGTATGACTCTATTAGGACTGGTGCTATCAGTTTACCCTAAAATTAGGGAATATACACTTTTGTGTTGCAAATACACTTTTCCATGGCATTCAGATGGGATACTGTGAATCTTTTTAAAAATAATATATATTTATTTATACGTCTTTCTTGAATATTCTACTTCATATTCAATGAGGCCTGTCTCAAAGAACTTGGCTCTAATTCAATGTACGTTTGCCAATACATTTCGGTTGTCAAAACCTTCGTCGGGGCCGTATAATTGCTTCGTGATACCCAATTAGTCACTTAAGTATCAAAGGGCTCTAGGACTCGTAGGAGAAGTGTCCAGTATGAGTAGTCCGTTACTCAGCAGAATTGCTCTGTGCTGGTCAAACGCGTCTGCAGGAGCTCCAGAACTTCACCAAGCAATATAAGTGAAATACAACTGAAGAATTAACTTACAGAATCAGCACGTAGTGCCCTCCTTCTACTCCTTTGTGAATGGTCTTTCTCACAAAACACTTGTTCCAATTTAAATCAATTAATATCTTCCAAGATATTCTTCTTGACAAAACCAATGCCTTCTCTTAATATAAAATAGTTAATCAATCAAAGAAAGTGTTCTCTTCAAAATATAAAGCAATGGTTGACACATCATACTTCTTCTGATATGATATGACATTTATAATTCGCCTATACACAAGTGTTCTCATACTTCTTCCAACTGAATACCTTTGTCAAAATATTTTTGTCAGGATAGCAAACAACGTCTTCTTGTGAAGCAACAGTTTGTAAAGAAATGATAATAGTGGAATCACTTTCTCTCTACTACACCTTTTTGCCACAAATACAGTGTTTCAAAACATCTTCTTTCCCGGTCCACTCGCCTGCCAGAACTAAGTACCATTGATCCCTTTCCTGGTTTACTCACCTGCCAGGATAAAAACTCCTACAACTAAAATTGTTCACAGTGGCAATGTTTGACCCAAGACTCTCCACACCAGCATCCGATGTGAGGAGAACTGGACAATGGCTGCATCTTTTGTATATTCTCTTGATTCTTGGCAATATGGGTTACAGTTTTCCCCAAATTGTTATCCCAAAGAGGAATTGCACCCTTGTTGCATTTTTGATGCTTCCGTAAAGCCTCTTGGCTGTTGGCAATGCGGGTCCTAGATTTCCCCTAATTGGTATTGCATAAAAGAGGAATTATGCCCAGTTCATCATGGTATTAATTACTTTGTTTCGTATTCAAAATTATTATTTGTCATAAAATAGTCTTCTCAGAGTGTCCCGGGGTCAACTCACTGGTCTGACTTGGCGTCTCCGTTTCTTGGTTACTGGAGGATGCGACCCCCGTTGTCTGCCCACTCTCCTGAAAGCGGCCGCTTAACTTCAGTGGACTGCTTCTTCCTTTTATGGAGCTCTGGTAGCCCCAACGCTTCTCTGCTCCACTTCGCAGCGTCGCTCGCCTGAATGGCGGAACGTCTCCTCTTCAGCTGGCCTTCCTCTGGTGATGCCTCTTCCCGCTGCGAACACTCTGCATTGTCTCATGGCTGCCTGTTTCACATTGATATCAGCTGGGCTTCTTGCTGCTCTCCCTGCGTCCGCAGCACTCCGGTCTGCTTCAGCTACGACGTTCACACCTTCTTTCAGCTGCAATTCATTTCTCCATTTAAATGTCCCGCTGAGGTATTTTCCTTTACAGCTACTAGATCGCTCATTCTGGTTAGTTGCCCTTTTGATCCTCCTTAACTCTGAGCCCCTCGTCCTAGTACTACGGGCATTCTGGAACTTGAAGTCGCAAGTGGCTTTGACCCCTTGGTACTTATTTAGTTTAGATTGTTTTGAAAACTGAGAGTTTTCAGAGTTAGGAAATGTTGAAAAAAAGGTTTGTGTTTTGTCATTGGGATTAGGACCTCTATTTGAGTAAGTATCATGACAATTAGAGGGTGCTATAGCTAAGTCCTGGACTCTCAAGGTATACACTTTAGCCTGATTAGATGACTTATCCCAACATGTTCCCTTGGTAGTTTCATGGGAGGGAATTGAACAATGACAACAAGCCATTAGGTAAATGGGAATTAGACGATTCTCATCAAAGGATGAATACTGTGTCCCTCCCAAATGAGTCATCACTTCCCCCTGACAGCCATCTCCTCCCATGTGATCCTCCCTCCTGATACCACCCACAGGGTTAGGATCAGGTAGTGGCTGCTTTCCCCTGGCCACTTGGGAGGAGATCTTAGGCTGGGAATCTGTGATGAATCAGCAGGATTCATTACACCAGGCAGGAAGGACGGATGGGACAGTAGCTCAAAATGTGTTGGAAGGCCTGGGTGAGGAGGAACGGGTGGGTTTTGATTGAGCATCTGAATTTCAGGTGGTTCTCCTGAAGTCTTAGGGTATCCAGGAGGTAATTCTATATTTTGGGGATCATACATGACAGCAGTCTGCCATTTGTCAGAAGGTTCCTGGAAGTTCCCCCTTGAGATGAAGCCCTCTGTGGCTGAAACATGTTTTTGACAGGGTGTACGAAGTGGCAGATATTTGAAACTAAAGTCCCAGATACACCTTTGGATGATGCCCTTGACCTTGAATATGCTCCTGTATATTACTGAGTGCCAATGGAAATCCTTATGGTCCCGGGGATAGAATCTTGCCTCTTGCTGCCACTTAATCATGTAAGTCACTCTGATCTGGATCAATTGCAATTGCCTAGTAAGTTTCTTAGGGTCCCAAAATAGATGCAACGACAGTCATCCAGATGAGGGAAGATTAGGTCCTAGGCCAGGTCCAACTGGCAGTGGTGGTTGAAGAGAGGCAGGATCATAGCTAGAGGTTGGCTTTCTTGGCATTGTGTATGAAGAGGGGACTGAATCAGAGTTGCCCCAAATGGCCTTTGATTGGAGGGCACGGTAGGGGTCAAACCCAGAGTGTGTGGAAAGGGAATGGTAGGGTTTTGTTATTTGGAGAACCAAAGAGGAACAACCTCTCGTTTATTCCTACAAATCAGCAGCAGCTGGATGGCATCTATTCCTGGATCTTCCCAATTAGGGTGTGGGTAATTGTGGTTGATTGCCACAAGCCCCATGTTTTATCATCACCCTAAAGTAATCTGCATACAGTTGGAACAGTACTTTGAAGGAGGCAATGTGAGTTGCCAGGAGTTTCGTGTAGGCATTTATTAAATACTCCACCCACTGTTATGTTGGTTCAACCTTTTATTTCCAGTATATTTCTTACAGCAGCTCCAGCCCCTTATTTATCTCTATCAGCAGTTGTGCCGTCCCTTCTTCCTTCAAACAGAAATATCCCACCATCTCATTCCACATTCTCTACTGAGCACTCTACCTCCAATCTGTATGTATGTGTTATTTTATTGTTTGATTATATATATGCCTACACACAAGCTATATGTAGACACACCTATTCTAAATTATACTCTACTATTAATAGGTAGCAGCATTGAAGAGCCAGGGTGAGATACAGCAAATTATAGTAACTTTGAAAAGGGTAGTCTATTCCTTCAATAAGATTTGACCGCATTGTCCTGTGCTGAAGGCTTCACTCCTAGGACCCATCAGGTAGCAGAAGAGGAACAAGTGTTCCACTGTGTCATAGGCCTCAGAGAAATGGAAGAGGATGAGGGCAGCTTGTTGGTTATCATCAGGGAAGACGAGATCAGTGTCAGATTGGCTCTGTGTACAGGGAATCTGCTGAGCAAGACCACTTGCTGCATGACATTTGATAAATGGGTAATCCACGAAACTTGCAAGCCCTGAAACTGAAATATATGACAACTAACGGTTGCATGAAATGGAATCCACTATTAAGATTATTGAAGTATAAAATCCTATATAATAAAAGGCCAGATGTATGTTTGACCCGATGCAGTCATGCACAGCAGAGACTGCCCGCTTCACCGGTTGTCACTGATAGAGTGAGCTGTTGCCCTAGGAATATATAGTGGTCCTAAAGTGTGAATGAAAACCTACTGTGTCTTCTGCCTTAGGATTTATAGTGGCCCTACTGTGTTGATGAAAACCTAAAAAATATTTTATTATATGAACATGAATTACAATCAAATATACCACACAATATATTGACATGCTGAAATGTATTTTATTTACTTTCCTACACTGGCTTTCACACTAGTATTTAGATGTTAAGGATGAGTAAAGCAATTCCTTCAAATGAGGCATAAAGAGTCAGTCTTATTGAATAGAGTGTGGGCACAAGAGTGCTAATTAGACATCCCATTTACAATGCATAGTGTCATCCAGGGAGCTGTAAAGATTCCACCTGGCAGGCTAGTAGAGTGTGAACTAGGGTGATTTCAGGGCCACACACGACCATCCGCTATGTAATGTAGGGCTAGGGAGTAGCATCGGGTGGATCTCCTAATCCCCCCTACAACACTGAAGGCCTGGGGCATGGGACTGCCACAGTGAATCTACTTCTGCTATTGGCACTTAATAATCTAATGAGTGTTTCTGGAGATCTGCAGAAATCATATATTGATACTCTGAAGTCTCGGTATACCAGCCTGAACCCCCATCATGACATATATTGTGGTAGTAGTAGCCTGCAAGCAGGAACCAACAGCAGTTTAGGTCTCCTTCACAACTTTGCACATGGGCATGTATGAGAGTTCCAAGCTGGTAGACAAGCCTATTAAGGATTTGTCCGCGGAGTGTAGTGCCCAGCTATGGAATCATTAAATACACCTGTAGTCTTACTGTGTAAACAATCCCAAACCTGAAACGATTACCAGACACATGTGCGAGTTGTAATGGGTCGTAGGTCCTATAAAAGTCCAGAGACCGATAATACGGGCGGATATTTGGAGTAGTGGAGCAAGGAGGAGTGGTGGAAGTGCAGATGGAACTGAAGACGCAAAAGGAGATGGAGGTGCAGAAAGTTGCTGTAAGAGGTGGTGGTGCAGAGAACGCATAGTGTTGTGACAGTCCTTCAGATAGCGTCACTTCTCCCCAGAGGGGAGCCCCTTTCCATGAGGCTAGGGCAGTGAGGCCACTAACCAAAAGTCCCCCTAGGGGTGTTTACATGCCGGAGGACCTCATGGAGAGGAAGGAACAAGTTACTTACATGTAACTCTTGTTCTCCAGCATGTGTCTTAAATGGATTCACATGTTCATGAATTCTCCTCGTCGTCAGGCTGGGAATCTCGGTAATATTAAAGCAGCTTCCCTTTGAAGCTAAAAACTGCTGGTCGCTTATATAGCCTATTGCTGTCACTTTGGGTCATCCTGCCCCATCCAATGACATTTTCCCTCCTAACCTCCATCCCTGGTGGCCATCTTCAGATTTGGTTGTGTACGTAAAGTGGCAGTAAAAACCAAGAAGAGCCAGAGAGGGGGAAGGAGGGAGGTTTTGCATGTGAATCCATGTAAGACACAAGCATGCTGGAGAACAGGAGTTACAGGCAAATAACTTGTTCTTTCTCCAGCATGGGGTCTTACATGAATTAACATGCTCGTAAATACGATTACACAGCAGTACATATGCATAATCATGGGAGATGGCAAGGCTCAACACAAGCAATACACTTACCCCTGGCACAGACTCACCTCATGCAAAAAGGTTGCGAAGCACCGCTTGGCCGACCCGGGACTCCTCCCTGGAATCCCTATCGACACAGGGAGGTTGTGGGTAGACCTCCACGTAGCATCCCTGCTGATGTTGAGCAGGGGCACTTTAGACAGAAACGCTGTAGTTGCTGCGATGGCTCTGGTGGAATGGAGGAACTGGTAGCGGTCTGTTGGCCAGACGATGGCAATGTGCAATACAGCCAGAGAGCCACCTGGAGATCAAAGCCTTAGACAAGGTCTTCCCATGGGTCTGAAAGCAACAAAAAGCTGAGAAATCGTTCTAAATGATTTGGAACGATTTGGGGCATGCCACATAATACTTAAAGGCATATAAAACATCCAGGGAACACCCTCTCTGACGCTGAAGATGAATGAGCAAAGAAAACCGGCAAGACTAAAGGTTTGTTAAAGTGAACGTTCGATGGAACTTTAGGCATAAAGGATGGCTGATTCTGCAAGACCACCTTGGAAGGATTGAATGACAGATACAGAGGTTTACATGATTGAAATTGAATTTCTCCAACGTGCCTGGCTGAGGTGATAGCCACTAGGAAGGCCGCCTTCAAAGACAGAAACTTCAAAGATGATCGATGCATTAGTTCAAAAGGTGCGAGTCATTCGCTTTGACAACACCACAATGGGCTCCCAAGCTGGAGCTGGCTCCTTCACCGTAGGGAATGTCCCAGAGATGCCTTTGAGGAACTCCTTCACTAGCCTACGAGACCACAGGGAGAGCTTGCCAGGGCTCCGAGCATAGCAGGATATGGCAGCCAAATGTACCCTGATAGAAGCGTGGGCTAGACCCGACTTAGCCAACAGTAGCAGATAAGGCAGAAGATGCTGAACTGCGATTCTCAGTTGAGAAATCCTTTGTGAACGGCACCACACCATAAAGAATTTTCAATTGTGCTTATAGCAGAAAAGCTTTCATGGGCCCTGGCTATAGCCAGAATGTTCTTGCATTCCCGAGGTATCGAACAGTGCCTGAATTCTAGGGCTTCAGGAGCCAGGCCACTAGGTTCAGCGACTGGATTGTGGTCAGGATTGACCCTCTTTCACTGCAGAGGAGGTGTGTAAGAGGAGGTAGTTTGACGGCTGGAGCCACTGACAGACAGTGATGGTCTGATAACATATCTGTCTGGGCCACGCCGGAGCTTTGAGCATCATCTTGCAATTGTCTGAGGTTATTGATCACACGTAGCATCAGGGGGATTGGCAGAAATGCGTACAGGAACAGACACTCCCAACGGAACGAGAAGGCATCTCCTAGACTCCTGGCTTGTGGATACCTGTTGGTAAACTTTGGCATTTGGAGTTGACTGCCGTGGCAAAAAGGTTGATTTGAGAGTGACCCCACTTGCTGACAAGAAGAGATATCTGGGTCTGCTGGAGTTCCTAATCGTGGCAGCACCGTAGTTGCCTGCTGACCGAGTCTGCAATGGTTGTGAATGCAGGCCAGGTAAAACGGAATGAGGAACATCTGTTGGGCGCTGGCCGGTGCCACAGGTTCTGTACTTCTTGCGAGAGAATGGGAGAGCGAGTACCGCCTTATTTCCTGATGTAAAACATAGTGGCTGTGTTGTCCGTGAAGACGCAGAACACTTTCTCCGGGAGTTGAGGTTTAAAGGACTTCAGGGCCCGGAAAAGTGTCCACAGTTCTAGGACGTTGATATGTAACTCCTTCTCCTTGGGAAGCCTAAAGCCTCCGACATACAGCTGGCCCATGTGGGCGCCCTAACCTTCAAGAGAGGCGTTGGTTGCCTGATGAGCAATGGTTTGAAAAGAAGCGCCCTGCGAGAGATGAGGGCGAATGGACCGCCAGTGTAGGGCCTGACGGAAGGCTGGATTGAGGATGATCCATGAGCCCATGATTTGTATCCTCTGGCATCTAGAAACTCTTGAAGGGGTCTCATGTGTAGCCTGCAGAAAGGCACAAGGACATCATCCCCTAAAGGGACTTGATGGATAAGGACTGTTGCAACTTGTACTGCTCATAGCCGCTGAACCTTTCTTATGCCCCTTTGTTTAACATGGCTTGAATCTCCTTTAGTAGCTGTGCTATGTGCTGCTCTTTTCTGGAGATGGGCGGAATATGAGGGCATTTGTCCTGGAACTCTAGGTTATGACCATGTTGGATGATATTGAGCACCCATTTTCCTGTGGAGAGGTTGCGCCACTCGTTGGCAAACTGTGATAACCGGCCTCCCACTGGGGTGCTTAAGTGAGGGTGAGGGCCCAGGGCCAGGTCATGCTTGTTTTGGCCCCTGTGTTCTGGCCGATGGAGCGTGCCGACACTGGGATCCATCTCTGTAGGCTTGTGAACGTCCCCGATAAGCCTCCTGGGTGGTTGAAGGGAAGGGTTGCCGATAGGTTGAGACCTTCCCCTTGGAAGATCGGAAGGACTGCCTCCGTTGCTGAAGTGTGCCCAACGAACGTGTTGTCTCTGTGTCTGTTTTTATGGATTGGACAGTCTCGTCGATAGCTTGTCCGAAAAGATTCTCACCATCAAATGGCATATCCACCACCTTCGTCTGTATATCAGGGCAGAAGTTGGTGGCCTTAAGCCAACTTTATTGGCGGAGGGCCACTCCATTGCCCATCCGTTTAAACCCTGAATCTGCGATGGCCAGGGCAAAGGTGATTGCATGGTGAGAGGCTAGTTCACCTTCATGGAACAAAGACAGGGCTTCTGCCATCTTGTCGTCTGGGAGGAAGACAAAGATGGGTCCCAACTTGTACCAAAGCTCTCTATCATACTTAGAAAGAAGAGCCAGCGCATTGGCGGCTTTGATTGCAGGCGCTGCAGTAGTGGTAATGTGCTTCCCCATCGCATCCAGCTTCTTACCCTCCTGGTATGGAGGAACCAAGGAAGAGGATGATGGGTGAGTGGACCTTTTCCTAGCCGCAGCAGAGACCACAGAGTCTGGAGATGGTTGCGACCTGAGGCACTTCGGCGCCAAGTCGGTAACTCAGTATTTCTTCTCTAAGTGGTCCCGTTTTGCAGGGGCCGTGGTTGGGATCTTCAAGACCAACAGGTCATCTTCCCAGACATCAACCAGAAGGGAAACTAACGCAATAGTCTTTCTGGAGGACTCCTGCTGTTCAAACACGAAGCCTTCTTTCTTCTTCTTCTCAGGGATGAGGTTGAATAGCTTCGCAGCACGGGAGATCATGGCATGAAACGAACCAATCTCGTCCGGTGGAGAGTCCATCGCAGGCGTGTCAATGTCCGGAGGTTCCCCATCTGCGGGAAAATAGTCGTCAAAATCATTGGCCCCCTGTGTACCCTGGGTTGTGACAGTATCGATATCCATGTCTGTGCCTCTTCCACCACAGGAGGAGTTGCAACTGGTAATTGTCGAGGGGCAGCCGGGGCTGGATGAGACGGTGCCAACCGGGCCCGTGAAGGCCTTAGAGGACTTCCTGCTGTAGTATGGGTGCCGTCGGGAGACGTTGTTGAATTTCAGATACCAACAAGTGTAGAGTGGTCAAAATATCGATAGACATATTTGGGCGCTGCTGGAGCCCGCCTCAGGTCATGAGGCCAAGGGCTAGTAGGCTAGGATGGCTGGCAAGGTGGCTGAACCGCCTTTCTCTTGACCTCCTTCCTGGTCGGAGTAAACAAACCCTGACTGGGAGCAGGGATGACACTCTAGGACAGTGGTATTCAAACTGTGGGGTGCGCCCCCGCATCCCTGGGGGGCCATGAGAGCCCAGCATGAAATGTAAAACAATAATTAAAAAGAAAATGGGCAGGACCGGTCACATTGTCGGGCTGAAGCATGAAACTGTCTCAGGCACCAATGAAAAAGTGGCCCGCAGTTGTAAATGGATATTAATTCCTTTAGTCACAGACTTTTTGAATAGTACGCAAGGGGGTGCTTAAATAAATAAATAAATGTAAATAAATTGTGATATTAAAGAATATTAAATTTTCTAACTACATAGCGAGGTAACTCATCAAACTGGCCCACATTGGCCAAAAAGGTGGCCCATTTTGAAGGGCCCACACTAGCATTTTGCCTTTTTGTACAGGCATTGCCCTATAGGCCAGTCCGAGCCTGGTGGCTCATCCATAATGGCAAGGGGGCGCCCACCTATTGGAGGCGCTAAGGCGCCAGCCCAGTGAAACAATGAGCACTCCCTCAGCTGATTTTTCCAACTGGGGGAGTGCTCCTGGGCTGGCTGAACTGTCAAAGGGAAACACTATTTCAAGTAGGCCAATGCAGAAGGTATGTTTATGTTCATTTTGTTTTTATTTAAACATGTGTATGGATACGTGTATGGTTGTGAGTGTATGGTGATGGATGCTCGTGTGAATGATAGAGTGATTGCTGTATGAGTGTGTTTGTTTTGGTCCGTTGAGCTGATTTTGGCAAGTGGTGGATAGAGGGGGGAAGGAGGGTTGTAAACAAAGGCATTTAAAAAATGCCTTTGTTGCACAAGCCCCCTAGTGCCCCTATCAAAATCAGCTCTCCTTCTGAGGCGCTGTGGGGCCCAGGGGTGGTATTTTTTACTGGACATCAATCATACATGTTTAGTACAAAATGTCATGCCTGGGCCCCTCAGCACCAATTGCAAACTGTTTGGCTATTTACCCTTTTTTTTTTTTGTAAGTATGCTCTACAATGCAAAATGTTAACCCATTATTTTAAAAACAATTCACGGGGGAATGCCCCCCAAACCCCACTTGATTGGTTGGGGCTCCCTCACTGCGCTCGGTCGCTGTGGCATATTTGGGGGAAATAGTTATGCACCTCCACTTAAAAAATTCACCAGCTGCCACTGGCCCTTGGACTGTGTTGGGAACGGGATGGGGTGAGCCCAGCGACTGTGGTGGGAGCAGGGTGGGTGGGAACCATGTGATAGTGTAGGGAGCAGGGTGGGGAGAGCCCAGGGTATGTGATGGGGTGGGGAGAGCCCAGGGACTGGGTAGGAGGGGGATGAGGGAGCAGAGTGACTGTGATGGGAGCAGGTGGGGGAGCCCAGGGACTATACTAGAAGTAGGGTGTGGTGACGGTGCGCAATACATACTGTCCATTTGGCATTTTTGGGGGGGCCCAGCCTGCCCAAATTTTGCTCAGGGGGGCACAGGCCAAAGAAGTTTGAAGACCACTGCCCTAGGAGGACCCAATGGAGACAGTGTGAAGAGTGATGTGGCATTGGTAGGTATGGGTAGGAATGCGAGAGCCGGAGGCATCTCTCTCTCTTCAAACTAGAGCCCCTCAGAAAGGAGGCAATCACTGGGGCCTGAGGCGCAGGCAATAGTTCCCCCGTCGACAGGGCTAATACCTGTTCAGCAGACGGCGGCCTACGCAGCAGTGCCAGTCTGGGAGTTGTAGTGGTAGTCATGACCACAGTGACCATGATGGACGAACCCTTCCACAAGGTAGCGGTCTTTGTGGACGAAGACGTGGACGGTGACGGAAGAATGGTCTTTGTGGACGAAATCGTCAATGGTGTAGCCGTTGACGGGTCCCCCAGTGAGGTCCTCGACGACAAAGGGGTCATCGACAGTGTAGCCGCTGACGGGCCTTTCAACGGGGTCCGTGATGACGAAGTTCTATGCTTCACAGCTGGCGTCAACATTTTTCTCACAGACGGGAACTGGCTGCTCGATGGCAGGCTACCAGTCGACAGAGAGGGTGGCAAAAATCAGAGTTTTTCGGACAGAGGCTCTACCACCGCTGTGCTTGTCGGTGAAGTTGGAGCATGGAACAACGTGTACTTTTTTGGTATTTTGGTATCTTCCCCAGGAAATGTCCTCAAAGGATCTTGCCCTCTTGCCGGAGAGAGCATGCTCTTTCGGCTTCCCGATCCTAGAGGAGGCATGACTGCACACTGAGGCTGATTCTATGGCGGTCTTTCTGCATCTTTGAAGAGAAAGACTGGCAGATGGAACATCCATCTGTATTGTGGTCTGGATGTAAGCAGTAAATGCATTTGAGGTGCTGATCTTTTACAAAGATGTTCTTTAGGCTGCTTTTCGAGTAGGCCTTGAAGAGACTTTTTCTTGTGGTGTCCACCATGGTGCGAGTGGAAGGCGCAAGTCAAGCCTGCGGCCTCACTCGGTCCGGAGAGCAGACAATGGACTGGATCTCCTCCACCAATGGGCCCTCTCTGCCGGTAGCAACAGTGACTGAAGAATGAGGAATTGAAGACGATTTCTTCACAAAAGTAGGACGAGTTGAAAAAAGTTAGATATTTCGAGGAGCGAAACACGAGGACTACCAACATGAAAACGTGTGGTAAAAATCTGAAGATGGCCACCAGAGGTGGAGCTTAAGAGGACGAATGTCATTGGTGGGGCAGTATGACCCAAAGTGACAGCAATAGGCTATAGAAGCGATAAGCAGTGTTTAGTTTTACAGCAAAACTGCTTGAATATTTCTGAGGATTCCCAGCTTGCCGGCAGGGAATATTCATGAGTATGTGAATCCATGTAAGGCACCATTCTGGAGAACTCCCCTCCTGGGCATAGGGAACGAGTGGCAGACACGGCCCCTTCCTAACCATGCAGGCTGATGTTAATGCCAAAATCGTCTGCAAATAAGATCATGTCACAAGCTATGTGTTGTAAAATATCAAACCCTGATGTAATAGGTACTGGGACGAAGAAGAGCTGGAGAACGGTACAATCGAGCGAGAGGAATGTTCGACCAGCTGCTGTCAAATGGACTGATGTTACGCTCAGGCCGTCCCTGCTATTTAAACTGAACAGTAAAGAAGAACTTTGTTCCTTGTCTTCTGACCCTTCCGGTAATGGCCTGTGAGGTTCTGGTATGCTGAGAGCAGTTTTGCGTACAGAAGGAGAACCCCAGCAAGCGAGGTGGCCGCATCGGAGCCTGTGAGGTCGAACTTGGGCTTCGGGAGACTGCAGCAAGGCATGTCTCCAAACATACAGAGACTAACAGCGTTGTGCCAAAAAGCATCTTGCGAATCGGTTGGAAACAGGCACAGTAGACTTAAGGGACGTAAAGATGGTGGCAGACCTGTAATGGGTGGGCCGCTCGGTCCGACAATGGCACCAAGACTGCCTACCATATCCTACAGCAGAGCCGCATAGACCAGAGTGCAGAGAGTACAAAAGAGTGTGGTGGTGTCCCGACCTGTCATGGGGTGACCGAGCGCTCCAACAACTGTGCTGAGACCGCCAGCAGTAATTGACCGCGGAGAGAATCAGGTCACAGAAGTAGTGTGCAAGAAAAAGTTGAAGAAGAGATAGTGGACCCACAACCCCTGGCGAAGCAGGTAAAGAGTTACCCGGGAGAAGGTAACGGGAACAAGTGCAAGCCCGGGAGGGGGCCGGGAAGACCCGAGACTGTAAATCATGAAGTAGTAGATACATTAGTGAATCGCTTTGTAGCACAGTTCCTTGGGCAGTTCCACAAGAGTCTGATGCTAGAGAGTCTAGAGTGACTCAGGGAGCATCTTCATCGTCCCAGTGGGGGCAGGATAAAGAGTGTACAGAAAGCGAAATGTGTTGAAACGTCCTTTAAGGAACTACAAGTTGTGTTGGAAAATATAAGGAACACTGGGTAAACGGCTAGAAGAAGGGAGTCATTCTTCTAGCCCCATGAGAATCGTGTAGAACTGTTTTTGGTTACGGAAGCTTGGAACTTTGATGGAACTTTGAAAAGACTTGTCTTTGAAACACTTTACATCCAGGAGAAGGGAGTCATTATCCTGGGTCACACTCAGAACCTAAACTTTACTTATTGTTTATTGTAGTGACAGGGATCGCGTAGGAGCTTTTGGACTGGGATGGTGCCTTTAGATTTGGACTTTCACAGACGTCCTGACAAGCACCAGTGTCCTTAGTTCAGGTAGGGAAACCCCATTAGGTTAACAACAAATAGGTTTATTTTCATTTAATAAAAGTCTATAGCAATTACTATGGCACCACTTGGGTCAGTCTCCTGATTCCTTGTTGCTACAGTGTGCAGAGGTGTTTGGGGGAGAAGGATATCAAAGAAGAGGGAACAGTGCAAAAGAGGTCAGATAAGATGAAGATGGAAGGAAAAGGAGCAAGTCAAAGAGGTTGAAGGAGGAGACAAAGTGGAGAGAAAGAGAGAATGATGGGGATGGAGATCGAGAGAGAGAGAGGGGGAAACAAAGGAGAAAGAGGCCTCTGAAGAAAGGAAGGAGGGGAATGGGCAACGTGGAAAGGTCCTTAGTTGGAGGAGTAGAGGAGTAGCAGATGATAAGACAGGAGGACGGTGGGAGGTCCCCTGGAGTTGCAGGGCCAGCGATAGTTAGAAAGACAAGAGTCTATCCATTGAATGGGAGCAGGGGGGAGGAGGAGCAAGCTTGTGGTGTAACTGCGAAGTGGTCAATCATCACCCAGATAGATGGTCAGAAGTGAGACTGTTTCTAGTTTGTTTACTATTTGTAACCCTAACAGAAATCCCTTATTACACTATTAAAGCATCATTATTTTGAAGTTACGTTAAGATGTCTTATACCATGCACCGTTACCATTGGCGTAGGTCTACAGGCGTTCATGTGGCTCTGTAACAGAGTGTGGGGGTGGGTTAGTGAGAGAATAGCTCTTCTGTTGATGCTTGAGGAACCAGGAAGAACTGGTGTCTTGTGCGAGTCGGTTTTCTAAGTGAGTTTGATTGTGTGCACAGGCTTGTTATATCCATAACCAGAGGGTTAAAACGATTCTCACAATGTAGAGCAAATTAATGCGCTTGTTTCATTTGTGCTACTTTCTGAAATGCTCAGGTTACGTTATTCACAGAGGTGACCTGAGCATATCATGAGGGGCTGGACAGTGGTGAAAATATGTGTTATCCTGTCCCCTTGCATACGTTATCCACCACACTAATGCATGACACGCTCCGAGCAACCACGCGGTAATCTGGAAATGCTAGTGTGACAGGTGCGTTTAAACCGTGGCTGTCACACTTCAAAAACAAAGCATGACTGGGTCAAAAACAACCCTGCCTTGATCTGCGCCTCCCCTTAAACCTGTTCGTAACAGGTGCAAGGGGAATGGCGGTATAGGGGGAGAAGAAGGAGCAGATGGGAACTTGCAGCAGAATGAGCCGAGAGGTCCTGGTCCAAGGAGGAAGAACAGCACTGCAAGCTGGTGGACGGAGGATCCAGGTGTTCCGGAAACCTGGGAGTTGCGGAACAGGAAAGCCACACAACCGAGGAGTAGTCAAAGACTGCGGAGCTGCCGCAGTGTTGCAGAAGTCCACGGAAGCCACAGGGAACCCACAGCTGTTGAGCAACATCCAGGAGAAGCCGGAACCATCAATGACCACGCACAAAGGTAAGCAGGCTGCAAGGAAGGTGTGGGGGCACGAGAAGGCTGTGGCAGATACTGAGGGGCTGCAGGGAGCCGCCAAACTCATGCTGGGACTGGTGGGGAAGCCCAGGAATCAGAGAAAGCCAGAAAGGGTCAGCAGGGAGACCATACCCGAATTGTGAGAAGCCATGGGGAAGGTGGAGGGCATCTTCCTCGTCACAGTATCTTCGGGAAAATTGAAGAATAAGGAAAAAGGGCAGAAGCACACCCAACTGAAGATACCAAGACCATACTTGGCAAGTTAGTGAACCAAGTTGGAACAAGCCAGGGGAGGGAGACATACCCCTGGCGGTGTGAACTGTATGATCAAGCCCGAGAAAGGCCTGGGGAAGGAAGTCATTCCCCCAGCCTCCGTGAACTGTGATAAAGAGCATGAGAAGGGCATGGGGGAAGGGAATCATTCCCCCCAGTCTTTGTGAAATGTGGTAGAGAGTTTAAGAAGGGCCAGGGGAAGGAAGACATTCCCCCTACTGCGGTGAAACTGCACGGCAAGAGAAATCAGGGAAAGGAATACAGTCCCGTTTGTGTTGTGTACCGTGAAGCAAAGCCAAGGAAGGCCTGGGGAAAGGAGTAATTCCCCTGCCACTGTAAACATACTGAGAACGAGATACCTGGAGAAGGGAGGCATTCTTCAGGAACCCAATAGTGAAGAAAATGATGAGCAATAAGGAATGTTGATGTTTGAGCTGCAAAGTTAACTTTTGAACTATACAGCACTACAACCTGGAACTTCGTTTTGTATCTTGGAAAGGAACTGAGACCTGAGACCGAAATGCTAGGCAATTCTCCTCTGAACAAGAGTAACACGTGTTTCGGTCTGGTTGGACCTCATCAGTAGGGAGGAGCTGTGCCTCTCTAAGAATAGTGAGCAAGCTCACTATCTTTCACAGAGAAGAAATATCCCAAACATTCTTAGAGAGGCACAGATCCACCCTACTGATGAGGTCCAACCAGACCGAAACACGTGTCTGGGGTTTCTGTTGGTACTCTTGTTCAGAGGAGAATTGCCTAGCATTTCGGTGCTGGACTGCCCCAGGGCAGGACAAAGACTGATATGTTTGGGATATTTCTTCTCTGTGAAAGATAGTGAGCTAAAGACTCTGGGTAAGTCTCTCGTAACCAGGACTAATGTCTGGCAGAGGGACTCCCAGGACCCCACTTGTTAATCTGCATATTTAAGTAACTTTGGGTCTCACCCTAAATTACTAGGGGAATCCAGACGTGGACCCCTTGCTCACTATTCTTAGAGATGCACAGATCCACCCTACTGATGAGGTCCAACCAGACCGAAACACGTGTCTGGGGTTTCTGTTGGTACTCTTGTTCAGAGGAGAATTGCCTAGCATTTCGGTGATGGACTGCCCCAGGGCAGGACAAAGACTGATATGTTTGGGATATTTCTTCTCTGTGAAAGATAGTGAGCTAAAGAATCTGGGTAAGTCTCTCGTAACCAGGACTAATGTCTGGCAGAGGGACTCCCAGGACCCCACTTGTTAATCAACATTCTCTGCGCTCCAGCTAATGATGTGTCTCCATGGAAATGGCAGGACGCCTCTTTCCTCAATAAGTATAAACAGGCCGCTTCTCATCAGACAACATCAAATTTGATTTTCCAATCGTTTCACTGTCTTTTTTTGAGTATTCTGTGCCTCGTTTCTCTTCTCTGGTCAGCTACCTTCGTTGCTCGTAGCCCGTGCAAACAGATACCCCATAATGGCAATTATACAGCCCTGCCAATACGAGCTGGAGTATTCAGAGGTGGAATTACTCGAAAGAGAAAGATGCACAAACGATGGGGCTTCGGACGACAATTGGGAGGACGATTCAAAAGATCAAGAGCTTGAGCCTAGTCGCATGGACGACGTTTCCACCTGGTGTACCTACAATCAGTGCGGGTAATGCCAACCGAGGAGGAGAGCTGCCGAGAAAACTCTGGATGCTTGTCCCACATATCGGAAGACGAGACACGGCCGTAATGCATTACCGAGCTGCATGACTTCAGGGCAGCCTGCCTCACATGGTCCGTGTTGAGGATTATGATGGGGCTTATGCACGAACTTCGAGCAACAGTTCACCCTAAGTAACGAGTAAGTGTACTCTAGTTGTGATGGCACTTAGGCCACTACCATTTGATGGTTGTCTTCTATATTGTCGTAACTTAGATCTATCAATGCCAAACGGATGTAGTCTTGCAATTCTATACATCACTTGCAATTTGGGGAAATCATAGTGGTCTCCTTATGTTTATTTCATGTACAACAATGAAGCAATATTTCTTTGTGTCCCAAATTTAATGGAATGCATAGTCGTTCAATATTAAAATAACAGTTTGTATCTTTTTCTTTCATAGGTAGTACAGGCTGGTGGCCTATCGTTCGTTTACATGGTGGCTTCATGGAAGGTTTGGACACCGCGTTTGACTAGTAATAACCGCCTGTGTCGTTGAAACTTTCCCCAGTGACAGCGGTCAGTACAGGGGATTGTCCCACACTGTGGTGCAACCCAAAGTTTTTAATGTGTCTGTGCCATTTGTGCCATCAAAATCAGCAACAAAATAAAACACAGCAGAACTTTTATCAATGGTTGTTTCAATTTTTCAGTGAATCAAGTGTCTCTACATTCAGCATTGTTCCAGGCCTTGTCTGCACGCCTCATGCACATCCATCCCCCCTTCATTATCAAAGGCAGTTTGCACCAGTGGATGTGCCCTCCCAATGGGGGCTGGAAGGGGTGTGAACAGCCAAGGTGCCAAACACCATGTACACTTCAAAGGTATTTTACGCCCAGGGGCCATTCTACACATGGCCTCCTCAGACCCCGTATCTCCAGGCAGGCTCCCTTTGAAGCAGGCCGCGCCCCTGCAATACACATAAGACCACGCCATATACACGTCATTCATTCACATACACAACCACTTTTCTAATTCTTTATAAAGAACTTGATATTTATCATGAGAACATTTTGAGCCCCGCAAGTCAACTCGTGAACATGCTACCTGAGAACTTCTGTAACCGCTGCGAGTCAGCTCGTCATCGTGCTACCTGTGAACATCCCCCTGCTCTCCTGCTACTAACTACCCTGCTTGCTGAATCTACCTGTTTGTTGGTCAAGGTAAGGGCAGGTCACCTAATCATAACTCCTTGATCTTTAAATTTCTATTTTGAACGAACGTACCCAGTAGTGTAATGTTCATTCATCTCATTGCCATTGACTTGAGTTTAATTTGTTATGTTATCGATATATAGCAATTGTCATCAGTGTCAATTGGGATCGAATTGCATCCTTCGCGGACCGTGTCTATAAGCATGTTTCCTTTTGATGCACGATAGTACACTCAAGGGACGAGTAACATGTTACGATTTGCATCACATCAATGAATTGTGTATGAAAGTTATCCTATAATACAGCCGGCTACACTACACAGGTTTTACTTCGGTGACCAATTCATAGATTGCATAGAAAAATGCATGATATAATTCCATCTTTCTCACGCTTTTATGCAAAGTAATTTTAATGTTGACCTTTTTTTTTTTTACAGAATTTCCAACAATGCCTGCATGTACGGTTTACGGTTGTCGCTCTAAGAACCATAACAAACCTAAAGGCACTACAATGCATGTATTCCTGAGGAATATAGATCTAATAAGAGAATGGGTCAGATATTGCGGATTTGCGCCGGAAGAGCTTGAAAGTAGAGCCCAGGAAGTCTTGGTGGACTTGAGGGGTGATAGATTCTGCATCTGCAGCCTGCACTTTGCCACAAATATGCGACCAATCGCAGTACACAATGAAGCATCAACTCAGAACGTCTCGTAAATTGCTTCCAAATGCAATTACGATTCTATTCATGCACACGCTGCCTCAGGTGAGTCACGGTTCCTGATTTAGCTGTAGGCCCTGGGGTACTGAGCAGGTAACTACATGGACGGATTGGTGTGTTAGGTGTAAATGTCCCTTATAATACTCTTCATATGTACAAGATTGTATTGCTTTATAACTAAACCCCATTTTGCTAAACATCTGTCCTTGGTTTTAGGAGCATCATAGAAAACGATTTTTGGGCACAGGTAATTATGCTACAGTGCCCTTGGAAATAAGCATAATCTTTTCGTAAGCGGTTGCTTTACATGTCAATTTTTTAGGTTAGCATTTCTAAATCAAATCTAATTTTCCCTTTACAACTTCATGACAATGCACTGAATATGAAGGAGCAAGAGTCTGCATCCATGTCTTTCCTTGAGACAACAACAACTTTGAGCGCGCATCAGGTAGTATTTAGCTATTCAGTTCCAGAAATGTTTTATGCATGGAATTTGAGATAATATGATCAAATTTACGTATCCGGTCGTTTCTTTACATAATGTTTCATTTATGGGTTTTTTAGTGATATGTATCAATGTCTGCATCACATTGGACCTCATTACAAGTGTGGCAGCCACGGAATGAACGGTGCCGGTAAAGGACCTGCACCGTTCATTCCGGGCCGCCACATTAAGAGCTCTGCAGTGGGTCCCGCTCTGCACGCCTGGTTAGACCAGACGTGCAGTGCGGGACCCGCTAGCAGAACAGGATGCTAACAACGGGCCCGTCATTAACGGGCCTGTTGTTAGCATTCTCCCCATTCCCATTGAGCCCTATAGAGGCTCAAATGAATGGGAATGGGGATGTACCGGGTCCGGGTCCCGCGAAAGGGAATTACCGGGCCCTCCAAGGTCGGAATGGGCCGGTAAATTCCCTTTTGCGGGACCCGGACCCGAGTTTGGAGGTAGCCATGCCGCTAAAAACAGCATGGCTACCTCCAAACTCGTAATGAGGCCCATTGTTTGTGTCCAATTTCACTTTTTTCATCCATACTAAAACAAGTACTGTTTTACAGGGTGATGCTGGTACTTCGGCTACAATTACATCATCGTTCGAAGCTGATACAGAGCCAGAGGTATGCGTACTGACAGTTCCCTCGAATGAAAGAAAGTTGGTCCCGGATCTGATACCATGAGACATTGACATTATTATAAACGAGCATCTTTTGAAATTGCTTCAGTGCAACATTTCAATCAGTGGGTTTCGCACAGTCATCTTTCATCGAGTAAACTAACCATCAATCAGGTGAAATTTGAAATGTATATTTTGACTAAGTGACGTACACGGTGTATGAGGGTATCTGTGTGCTATATATGCGATGTAATAATTTGATTTAAAATACAAATGACTTATTTTTAATGGATAATCTTTTCTAGGGATGTATACAAGATCGGTATATAGAAGAGGAGGCACGTGGATCTGAGTCGGTGGACCAGCTTGCTGGTGAGGTCGTTACAGTAAAGAAGGTTTCACAGAAAACCAAGAAAACTACGGTAATTTACAAACAATTTCATTTTCAAACAGTGTTTTGTGCTGGTGCCTTCATAACATGCTTTTTTTTTAAATCTAAAGTGCCATATACTGTATGTTGGATTTACATTGAACATGTTTTTCCAACCGGTCTTCTAGTGCCTGATGGCGTACGAACTATGCAGACACAGAGAGCTACAGAAATCAGAGATACTGCTTGCCAAACTGATTTGACCATGGAGCAACTATTATTTGAGGCGCAGCGTGTTCAAATCAATAAGCAGACTCGAGATGATTTTGCCCAATGGCCAGAAAATTAATTGAATGTGACCGGTGAAGTCAGGAAAGTGTTGTTGGACCATTGCTACAATGCGAGAGCTCCACCAGATGAAACTGAATGTAATGAAGATGCTTTAGAATTAGACGCAGACCACTTGACACAATCGACACCCGCCACAAAAGGGCCACCCAAAAAACAATCAACATTGATGTTTTCTCCGATTCGTGTTCAGGTAACAGAAGCTGAAATAACAGAGACTGAAGCATCAACACAATTGACAGAGGAACTAGCCAAAGATCTCAACTACAGTTTGTCCAGTTGGGCTGATATGTCACCCACAGTTGAGTCAGAAACAACATTCATGCAGGATGATAGTCTAAAAAAGGAGCCCAAATACATTGTATTCAACAGCTGCTTGATGGAGATTATAATGATGCTGAAATGTATGCATCCAGTGAGAGGGGAAGTATGCGGGAAGCCATTGGTGAATGTGACTCGTATATCACAAGGCAGTAACCTCAAAATACAAAGCCACCTGTGAAATGCTCCATGCAAAATGTTCATGGTCCGCTCAACCGATGCTGGGGAAACTGCCAGCTGGAAATCTACTGTGTGCAGCTGCTTTACTTTTCAGTGGATCTAGTTTCAGTAAGTTGTCCAGTTTATCAATTTGTGGGACTCCAGTTCCTTTCCTAAAAAAGCAGTACTACAAATATCAACGTCAATGTCTATTCCCTGCTATTAGTGAAGTTTGGAAAATTGAACAAATGTCTATTCCAAGTACATTCTCCGAAAAACGGTTCAGGCTAGCTGGCGATGGACAGTGTGATAGCCCCGGATTTTCAGCAAAGTACTGCACATACCACTTTCAGGACATGGAAACTAAAATAATCGTGAGTTTGGTGGTCGTGCAGATGTCCGAATGTAAATCCTCAGTGGCCATGGAGTAACTTGGTTTCATAAGAACCCTGGAAGATCTCCAATCGAGGGGAATGCAACTCGACCTCATAGCCACGGACAGACACGTTTCAATAGCCATGAAATGAGAGAGCAGTTTCCAAATATTCTCCATCAATTTGATGTATGGCACGTTGCCAAATCAATCCATAAAAAAATCTCACCTGCAGGAAAAAAAAAAAGTTTCTGAAAATATTTTACAGTGGTCCCAGTCTTTCAGCAACCATCTTTGGTGGAGCTCCAAAACTTGTGACGGGTCTGTGGAAATTCTACTAGAAAACTGTAATGCACCACGGTTCCAACGTTAACTCTCGGACAGAAAACCAACATTTCCACCAATGTACACATGGCCCTTTGTCACCAGAGCAGGAACGGAAGAAGAACTGGTTGATTCCATCTTCACCTCCGCACAAAGCTCTTGAGAAGATTGTGTTTCATAAAACTCTCAAGAGATCTGAAGGGACTCATCAAATTCTTTCACACCGGAGATTTGAAGGTGTTCCACAATATGTGCCTAAAGTACAGGCCCAAGAGATTGCATTTCGGCATAGACGGGATGCAATATGGGACATTACTAGCGGTATTAGCGCATAATGAGAATGTAGGACGTGAACAATCAAGGACTGTGGGAAGTTTTGAGATGCTTCGCTACACAATGGCCTATACGAAAAGAAGCAAAAAATGGGTGGTCAAGCCAATATACAAGCAAATGGAATTCGATTTTGGGAAGATCTTATTATGACTGTCTTGGACATACATACTCATGGAATCGCGCACAATTTTGTTCCGAGGACACATACATTGCCACAAAACATTGCAAACGTGCCCTGTCCACCTAAAGCAGAGCTCGTTGAACAGTTCACTTCCAGGCTCAAAGGATCACCATCTGTTTTTTTGATCAACAATGTTTATATAAAGTGTCCAAATAAAGCATCCAATTTGTCTTTTGAAATCTATCCTCTTTGTCAATTTTTCTTTTCAACAAGTACCATTTTTATGAATGCCATACAATGCAACGCTGTGCTTTCACACTTCCCGGTTTCATCGCACGACTGTGGGACCTTCGATGATCGTGGGAGGGCCAGATGGTTAACCGCATGAAAGCAACTTTGGGTTTCTGCTGTTGCCTTACCAAACAGTTGCCCAAATAGCTGAATAACTACTCGTCACACAAAAGGGATGAGACCTAGGCTGGATAAGATACTCAGCATGCAAGAACTACTGACTGAGCAAAACAGTACATCAATGTGGGTTGTTGGTGAGAAATAGGTGCACTCTGACCAATATAGTCATGGTGGCATGTGTTGGGGGTCGTTGCTAATGTAAGGACTGAGTGGGTCGGTTGAGCCCCCAGCCCCCATACATTATACGCAAAAGTGACACCCTGCTCTTGCACTCGTGGGGGATGCCTCCTTTGCCCTTCTGCAGCCATGGGGAAGAAGGCCCTGACATAGGCAGAGGTGGGGCTATTGCTACACACACACTTGGACTCCATTTTGTGTACCCTCGACTCCAACTTTGGACTAAGCCGCATTCTGGCATTGCGAAGTTTCCACTCCCCCTCAGCAGCGCCATGAACAGCGAGCACTGGCAGCCCCCACCTTTTTCCTCCTGCGCCTATACCTCCCAAGTCCCTTTCTCATGGATGCGCTGACTCAAGATGTTGCGAACAAAGAATGTATTAATTTAATTCTTCCTCCGAGATCACTGTCCTGTGTGTGTCAGGGCCAAACCATGACTTGTAGTTGTTATCCATCTCAACAAATGTTCACCTGCACCTCTCACCCCCGCTGCTGGAAAATTACTGCTTGTTCAACCTTGTGCCCCTCCAAAGCTATTCTTTTCATGTACCAGAAGTGTGACCCTTCCTTGCTGACCACCCCAGAGTGCCTTCCAATAAAACAAGACCCCAGTCACAGTATATTCTGTCCTAAATGTGTCACTCCACCCCCTTCTAGCTCTGATGTGCCAGACCTGTCAGCTATCAATCCCGACCCCCGCTGGTTGCCTCAGGGGCAAGACCCCCACACCCTTCACCTCGCTAGTGACCCAAAGTGGGATAGTACAAACACATGTGTGCAATTTATAGGCCTCTAATATATAGGTTGAGGTAGTGCGGGGTTAGGGTCTGGAAACCAGATTCAAGGAGAACTGCGGTCATGGGTTCGGGGGACAGCGGCCTGGCAGGAGCCTTGCTCCTTGTGAAAAATGTTTATGTGATTTGCCATGTGAACAGGAGATGGGCTGAGCTGACAGGTGGTGTGGGCTGGCTGTGGAAGTCGCTGGGAGAGTACGAAGTTCTCCAGAGGAACAAAGTAAATCACTGGAAATTTGGCGCGCCATTGGTGGATGGCAGCAAACAATTCATATGTTTTTGAAAAATATTTCTAATGCCACTATGGTCTGAAGGGCTATTGGCTCCGATTCTAAGTGAAGGTCAGCGGCTTTGAATTTTTGCTTGTAAACTGAGCAAACCCATGCATCGTACACAGTATATGGTTCAACTGTTTTTCGACCTTGAAATAAAGGGAGGATTCCGAAAGGAATGAATGAAGGGAGGGGTGTAATACTGTCAAATATGATAAGGTTCACCATTCCAAAACTGGACAAAGGAACATGTAATTTCATTTTATGAAAATTCGTTGATCTGAACGGAGTCTCTGCGTTACGCCGAGGGAATGCAAATGCCAAATATTATGTAAGTTTTACTTTCGACGATTTTATAGACCAACAAGTCAACTTATCATTAGCCGACCGTTATTGCTGGCTTACATTGTACTGGGTTGTACTTTGTGGCACATTGCAAAGACATGCAAATACAACCTGTGTGCGTACTTGTCTTTGTCCCGGGCACATGGGCAGTCCAGCATCGAGATGCATGTAGTCCACCACTAGGTTCTCCCAGGTTCCACAAACGCCTAATTCAACGCTAATATTTAATTAAAATGCCTTCTATGTGTTCTTCGAATTGTAGCATCAGCTTCCGCATCCCATTTCGAGCTGAACATACTCCATAGCACTAACCTCTGAAGCTAATTGTAGACTACTTTCTACGTTGTTTTCTCTGTGTTCCCATTGTTTCACGTCTGTGTTCATCATTAGTTATAACACAGGGCCGAATTAATGGGTAAAATGATAAATTGTAATAAAGATATGCTACTGAGACACATTTCTGTTATGTTTTCAAACAGCTACATCCTACCTTTTTGCGATTGTCATCGATTCCAGATACCAACTGACAGGTTTTTTAACCAACAGCTGCAGATACACTTGAATGGCTGGATCACAATGACGCTTTTTTGGGTCGATCGCCACGGCCCGATTTGCCCTTATGCGGTACCAGCGATAAGGAGCAACCAGACATCGTTTACAGTGGCCTTGCGCCAAGCGGATGCCCAAGCCTTGCCATTCACAGTGCGTCTAAAGCGCTTCTTATACCCAAAAGGAACACCGGGTGACTCACGATAAACATTGGTGGATTGAGAACAAAGAAAAACATTACCCATTTGCTTGAATATGGCAATCACCAGATGTTCTCGGAGTGTTTATTGTGAAATAAAAGTACTTTACAAATTGTACAGTTTTGCTATTTCCTTTAAAAGTATAGTTTATATTCAAAATTGGGATTCTCTGTGTTGTGAGATGATGTGTGTTAATATTCCGGGTTCTGCGTCAACTAATGTTAACACGTAGGTGATGACTGGGCGCGTTTGGCTACGCTGCCCAGTAATGTCATGGAGGTAGGCAGAGATTATCATTAGGTTTGGTGAGTTCAGCCTCAGGGGCGGGGGATATGATTTAGTGCTGCCAGGGCCGTCCGTCTTGGGCGATGCGGCAGCAGATAAAATTATCACAAGATGGCCGTGCCCTGCTGCCTGATTTTGCATGTGTAAAAAAGACGAAAACTACGGTAAGGTGCATAGGAAGTGCTTGTACGATCGATCAACGTATACTTAAAAACACATGCCCGTTCCCTCGGGACAATAATATTTTTCAGCGCACTATTCCTTTAATGATTAGCTCATCAAACAGAATGGACTAAACTAATTGCAACAGATTAACCCTCTCACAATGTGCCACCAAAACCAGAGCCTTTAAGTCAACCAGTCAGCGGTTATGCTCTCAGGGCCTATCACCTATAGATCGATTAGTCCAGTCTCTTAAACCCAAACCATCACCAGAGACACTTAGGGATAAAAAGAAATCCCAGATAGCACTCAATTACCAGCAACAGGTGCAAACCCTCAGTAGGAGTCTCAAATTAAACAGGAGAGAACACACTTTAAATGCATGAAAGAGGAGAGAACACAGTTCAAAAGCATAAAGCCCCAGTTGATCAGTGTGGGGTTGAAGGAGCAGAAGGTTCGAATTTGGCATTGGCTGGAGAGTGTTGGAGGAAGGGGTTGTGAGCAATAGTGGCGCTTGCAGAGGCGGAGCAGTGGAGGGCAGGAGGAGGTGGAGCGTGCTAAGAGAGTGATGGAGGTGGTAACATCAATGGGAGAGAGAGGGCAGGGGGAGCTGGTAAGAGGTGAGGAGGTAAATGAGGTGGTGGAAACATCAGAAAGAGGGATAACAAAAGTAGAAAGGAGAGGCAATCAAGAGGAGGGGGTATGAGTCATAAAGGAGGAGAAGAGACTATAGAACATCCGGCAGCAAAGGAGAGACCAAGGTGACGGCAGATCAATCTTTCAGCAAGTTTCAAGCAGGCCCAATCGGCCCTAGGCAGGACCAGATAGTGGGAGGGCAACAAAGCTGGGTTAGGGCGATTATTGTGCGATTAGCGAGTAGAGGAATAAAGAGGAAGCACAGGCAAGGTTAAAACCCAGGGACCGCACTCCAGAGCTCTATCCCGCTAGGACCACTGATCTGTCTGCTTACAGGAGTTTGCACACGTCACGTGACCAGGCCCTGCCACTTCAATGCTCTGCCCACTACTACCTGTTCTCACCCCTTTGAGGTTTAAAGGCAACCCCCAGCCAGACAGCATTGAGGAGACTTCTGGACAAGTCACAAGGCCCTGCTACTCACTTTCGCCACCCATAACCAATGTTCATGCCTTCCAGGCAGCTTATTAAGGCCTACAGGCACACAGCACTGAGGAGGCTGCTGGTCAGTTACCATGGCCCTGCACCTGACATTCAGTTGCTTCGCCCTCAACCGGTTTTCGTGCCTTCCAGGAAGCTACTTAAGGGATCAAGGTCAGCTCCAGGCAGGCAGCACTGAGGAGGCTGCTAATCTCGTGACTACACCGTGCCACTCAGTTGCTCTGCTCACTACCGGTTTCCATGCCTTCCAGGCTGCTACTTAAGGGCTTCAGCCGAGCTCAAGGCAGACAGCATTGAGGAGGCTGCTGGTCATGTCCTCAGGCCCTGCCACTCAGTTGTCCACCCACCACTTATTTCACCAGTTCCCCTTAGGCACCGTCCTCAACACCGGCATCCTCAGTAAAGGATGGACGAAGACAAGGCTCTCACTTGCTTGTGTCTGTTCGTGCCTAATCAGGTCAATTGCCAGACCCGCTATCTTGCATTTCACCTACACAGTAGTCGTGACTACGGCTACTCGCCAAACGACATGTGTCTCCTTCCTCCACAGCCTATATCCACCCTTGCTAGGATTTGAATGGCTAAGCATCCTGGGCAGCTTTGGCAAGCTACGCTAGCGAACCTGATCAATATTGCCCTTTTCCCCTCATCCAACACCCATGGGCCACACATGCACCTGACCCCTCATGCTGATCAATGCTCACTTAGCAGTCGCTCACACTGATATTGCCAGCCTCATCTTGTACAACAAACTTTATGTCCTGTTTATCACCAAAACATGGTTTGCCCCATCCTCCCCCATGTTTTTAATGTCCTCCTATCCCCAAGATACTGCAGCCAACATGCTGACCGGCCTGGAAGGGCAGGAGGCGGAGTGGCAATCATCCAAAGGAGCTATTCCCTTTTATCTCACAAGGAATCCATCACCTTCCACCTCACCTACAGACCACCTCACAGAAGTGACTCTTTCATTGCCAACATCTCCAATGTACTCTCCTCTCCCCAATTAGCACAAACTAATGTCTTTCTCAGAGATTTTTACATACCCTAGTCTCACACCGACAACCACCTTTGTAGCATGCTTTTCGCACGTACCAGATCCATGGACCTGAAGCAAATTGTACTTTCTCCCAAGCAAAGCAAATGCAACACCCTACACTTAGACTTTAGATCATCCTGCCTCAACACCTGTGCAGACCCTATCCCACTCGACTAGTCTGACCATGCTACCATTTCACTAACGATCACACACAGTCCACAAAGGTCAGGCTAAAAGCCCTCTCATTCCGCACTGCTCATTCCAAACTTTCCCGGTCAATAAGATAGAAGCAAACTTTGCAGATTTCCCCACCACAGGGAATGCCTCTGTCCTCCTAGAATTATTGAACTACGCTATGCAACTGGTTGACTTCATGCCCCCATGAAAACCAGCCACGCTAAAACCAAACCGTACGTCCCTTTGTACACCTCCATGGGTTCGCACCAACTTCCAATTCCTCCACAAAACCATAGGATTCCGATTACCAAGGCCAAACTGCTTACTACTCCACCACCGTTGCGGCAGCCTGTTACAAGAGCAAAGCCCTCTTTGAAGTAATAATCATTGTACCAAACCTTCAACTGACCCCCGAGGTTCCAGCAACTCTGGAATAATGTGACAGAGTCAACTTTTTAAATAAAATATTTATAAAATCTGACAGATCATCGAATCAATCTCCCACATCCATAGCCCACCCTGCACCTCAGATCCCAGATTACCCCCTCTGGACCGAATTCTCTCCTCTTTCTCCCCGAGACCTCCTAAAAACAATCACCTCCCTCAAACCTACTTCCTACTCTGATGATATCATCACAGACTCCATCATGAAACAATTGATCGGCATAGTGCTCAACGCACTTCTCAGCATCATTAATGCCTCCCTCACAGAGGTGCAATTCCCTGAAACCCTCAAGACTGGCCTCATACGACCTTTAATGAAAAAACAGACCCTAGACCCAGATGACCTGGCCAACTACCGGTCCACTACGAACCTGCTGTTTATTGGCAAAATCTTGGATAAAGTAGTTGCTATGCAACTACTTGCCAGAATCAAGCAAACTTCACCTCCTAAATGACTATTAGTTGGGGTTGTGCCCTAAGTGTAGTATATAGACAGCCACCATTCAGGTGCTGGATGATGCCCTGAAAATCATGGATAAGGGCGACCAATGCCACCTCGTCCTCTTTGACCTCTCGGCTACATTTAACACGATCGACCACCACATCATCCTCATCCTACTCGCCAACAGGATGGGATTCTCTGGCACTTTGCTGAACTGGTTTAGGTCCTACCTACTGGGTAGACACCAGGCCGTCCAGATGAACACGTTGTGTTCCAACAGACTCCCAGTCTCCTGTGGAGACCCCCCAAAGGTCCATCTTCTCACTGATCGTTTTTAACCTTTCCATGAAGCTTCTGGGTACACTGCTCAAAGAACCCGATATAGACATCCACCAAAACGGAGACGATACTCAATTGTACATAAGAGTAAAAAGCCCACAGCACATCAGTCGTCTCAGATTACCTGGCCATCATCCAGTCCTGGATGTCGATTGCCTACCTCAAACTTAACTGATCTAAAACAGAATTTGTCCTCATCGGTCCTCCTCCTAAACAACATTTTGTCCAACAATGGCTCAATGAAGTGAACCTAGAAGGATTTGAACAGCAACTCTCAGACTCAGCAAAAGCTGTAGGCTTCACAATTTGACAGTCTGTCCTTCCAGAATTACATAGCCAGGAAGGCCCAAACAGCCTGGTTCCAAATCTCTGCCCTTATCAAAATCATCCCTTCAATCCACTGCAGGAAATTCTGCCTTTAGTGCAAACCCTTGTAGTCCTGCACTTTGATGGGGGAAATGCACTCATGACGGGGCTTCAAGCTGCTCACTTGGCTGCCCTACTCCCCCCACCCCTCTGCAGCACATTTTATTAATGGTGCTCAGACATTTGATCAAATGATCCCTGTCCTACACAAACTACATTGGCTTCGTCTTCAGGCCAAAATACAGTTCAAGACTGCATGTACCACCTACAAGGCAGTCACAAATACAACACCAGAGTACCTTGCGGCTAAACTCCACATGTTTGGAGGCACATGCTCCTAGCAGAGCAAATCAAGAAACTGTCTCGAATCACAACTTGATCGCAAAGATAGGACCCGCAGAAAAATGTTTTTTATGCAACACAACCCACCCCAGAACTCGATCCTGGTATCGGCTCAGAATGCAGCCACGTTTCTCCAATTTTGCAAATCTCTAAAAAAACTTTTTGGGCTTTTTCAACAACACCTGACCAAGGACTAATCCAAATGGATGCACATACCACACCTCACAGTACTGTGCTACTGTTAAAATATGCCAGACCAAATGCTGGCTACCCACAACATGTACACCGCTCTGCAGCTCTCGAGCTAGGTCAGCGCTTTAAACAATAAAATAAATAAAAATGTTGCGCCCTGTGAATTATGGGGTATGGGATCCTGGACATCCTGCATCTAGATCACACCCAGACGAAGGGCTCAGGTTACCCTAAAGCCTCCAATGTCAGAAAGGGGTGAATTAACCCCTTTCTGAATATAAAAAATGGGACACTTAATAAAGAAGCCATGGAAGATCTAGGAAACTGAAAGCAGCGGAAGAGACACTGTACATGGGAAAGGTCTCTCTGACGGGAAACATTGTATAGATACCATCATCAGAGCTAAATTTCTTTCAAAACTGTTATGACCTTTTTACCCACACAATCTTCCCCAACTCACACCTAATAGTCCTAGGTGACTTTAACTAGAGATTGACTCTAGTGACCTTATAGAAAGCAAATCCCTCCTATCTTGCTTCTCTGATTTTGAACAAACCTAACTAGTTCAAGGACCTACCCACTGTGCCAGACTCTCAACAGAAAAATCAGTCTTAACCCCTCCATATCTGCCCCCCCTGCACCTTGCCATGGTCCGACAAAAATGGCAACTCTTTCGACATTGAATTCCCTAGCAAACCTAACATCCTGAATAAGAGATGTAAACAATCACACAAATGAAATTATTCCTTGCCAGAACCAACTCAAACCCTCCTTTGCATCTAATTAAAAGAATCAGCTAACATCTTGCCTAAATCCTATTTCATTCCTTCTTGATTTCCAAGAGTGCCTTAGATTGGCCTTGGATGCTTTTGCCTGCTTAAACACAAATGAGCAAAACCAAACGCCATTACAAATATGGTACATTCCTGAGCTGCTCTATTAAAAAAAAAGATCTCCAACAGCTAGAAAGAAAATGGCATAGCTAATATTGCCCTCAAATCAAATAAGTCCTAAAAAGAAATGAAGTTGCCGACTGTAGAAATCAAATCAACTAAGCCGAAAAACACCATTTCGAAGACAGCCTTCCATTGTTTGCCAACACCACAAAAGAAATGTTAATGTCTGCGATAACATCTGGCATACAAACGCCCATCCTAAACTCATCAAACCTGCAATAGAACCTTCATTTATTTATCCAATAAATGTATATATTATTTTTCACAAAAATCAACATCAGCCAACAAAGTATCACTGTGATGACCGCAGAACTCAACCCAGATGCCATCATACCCTCCTTAGAAACATTGCCTCCAGGCTGCAATATAGCTCCTTGTCTCCCTAAACCA
This sequence comes from Ambystoma mexicanum, assembly GCF_040938575.1. Taxonomy (NCBI): domain Eukaryota; kingdom Metazoa; phylum Chordata; class Amphibia; order Caudata; family Ambystomatidae; genus Ambystoma; species Ambystoma mexicanum. The sequence goes on from NC_090929.1 coordinate 413,226,050, forward strand.
AGAAATATTTTCTGGAATATTGAAATACTTCAAAGCAAAGGTCACCATAAAAGACCTATATCTACTGAAAATTACAAAACGTATAGTGTAAATGATCCAGGAAGACCAATTTACACTAATAAGCACATCTCTCCTCTTAGGATGTGTTCTAAAAATACTAAAACACATAGTACTCCCTCTCCCCTGCTAAAAACCATGCCTTGGTCTGATACGGTCCCAGGCAACCACGACGCAGTCCCACAGCTCTCTTTCCTAAGAACATTACTCAAAAGAGCCATAATTGCCCAACTACAACGATTCATTGAAGACAATAATCAGCGTCGCCACCAACAAGGAAGATTCTGCCATTGAAGGGGATCCAAGCGTGTCCTACTGCTGGCTAGAATAAGGAGATCCTATTCAAACTCTTGGGCACCTTTCATACAGTCGCTTTCATCTCCAATTCCGAACCTTACATTAATCTGAATGAAATCCTTCAAGTCATAAGGAACTCAATCAGTGGCACTACTCAATTTCCAATCAAAATAAACAGTCTACCCTGCAAAGACTGACAGGGCTAAATACTATCCACACTTTGAGTGATCATTTACCTGAAAAAAGTCATCATAGGCTCCTTCAACCTGTGATTTTTTGCACATGCAGATGATACAGATTCAACCAAAATTCAAGAATTCTTTAACAAATCAGCAACTAACTTCACCAATTGTATGACTTAAGTTACAGAATGGATGAATTCCAACAGACAAACTGTACCCTGGCAAAACAAATATAATTACTCATATTTGATGCTCAAATATCTTCACTTGATTAGTTAAATGCTTTTTCCTTCTTTCTACTGACTTTACGTCACACCATCAACTCTTCACTTCTAACAATAGAATAACCATTGTAAATTCATTGATCTCCTCTCGTCTCAACTACTGTAACAGAATCGACCTTGGCAACAGACTCCGGATAGTACAAAATAATTCAGGCCCAAACATCTTTCAATTATGGCTCCCTGATTATATCTCACCAGCAATTAGAACTCTCCATTGGCTCTAGAGAGAACCAAATGTAGGTCATTATTCACTGTCCACTGTGCCTATCATAGTAATAGCTCCACCTTCATTGTCGAAAAGTTCCAAAACGCACACCAAGCAGATCAATGAATGCAGCCAACAAAGAACTGCTGGTGCCACGAAAAGCCTCTCACCAGGACAGATGGCAGTGCCTTCTCAGCTCAACCCATATGACACACAAATTCCTCCTGATTACACATTTGTCTAACGTTTAAGTTTCTATTTAGAAATAACACCCTCAAAAAAGGGTTGGTGGCCGTATGCAAACTTGTGCCCTCCCACTTCAAACGATTAATTAGACACAAACAGCTCTGAAAATGTTTTCATATAGGTCAATTGCATTATTCTATACATAAAAGCACATTGCAAAACAATGCTTTCTATATACAAATGATCGGTAACAGTGTTTGATATTGATATATATGTTATGTCTTTATAAACAGCAGACTTTTTTGATACTAATATACACAGGTCTGGGAGCCCCTCTACTGAGAACGAACACAGCCAAATAACCTGTTCTCTGGGTAGGTTCTCACCCAGGAGGGTCTAACAACCACGTGCTAGCTGACTGTAACTTTCACAGAGAAGTGTCTGGGGTTGCTGATGGTACTCTTGTTCAGAGGAGAATTGCCTAGCATCTCGGTGCTGGACTGCCCTTGTGGGTGGGACCATACTGATCTGCAAATGGATATTTCTCCTCTGTGAAGGGTGCAGTGAGCTAAAACGTGGTTGTAGACCTTCTCGAGTCAGAGGAATTCCACAGAATAGAGTATTTGACCCATGTTCGTTCTCAGTAGAGTGGCTCCCACACCCTTGTTTAATTTTTTGATACTAAACCGCATTTAATAAAAATATGTATGTTGTATGTGTCACTATGGATAAAAATAACGTTTTACTATATAGCTTCATGGTGACAGGGAACCATTTGATGTTTTGCACACGGTAAGGACATGGGTTTTGTCTAATTGTTTGAAGTGGGAGGGTACTAGTTTGCATACCATCAACAATCCTTTTTTAGGGTGTTATTTCCAAATAGAAGTTTAAATGTTAGACAAATGTGTAATCATGGAATTTGTGTGCCTTATGTGTTTGTTTCCCTGCTCTCCTTGATTATGTCAGGGTACCCTGGTGTTCTATAGATATTCTCAGCTCTAGCCAGCAATCTCTTGAATACTCTCTCCACCCAAACACGTTGGCTGATTGACCACCTTTCTTTTAGGAACGCATTGAAAAGTTGTACCCATCACCAGTCTACCTCTAAGTCAACATTCCGCCCCTTCTCGTCTCTAACTCTTGGTTAATACCAATGCGCCAAGATACACTATTGGGAACATTGTGCTTTACAGGTAAATAAATGAATACATATGATGGTTCCACGCTATCATAGTTGAGACGCTATCATAGTTGAGACGGTGGAACTGGAAAGCTCCTTCAAGCACCAATACCCAGCTCCTCTTTGCACACCCCCTACAAACTCGAGCTTAACCTAAGACCCCCGCCACCGGTCCAATCAACACTCCACCTACCTTCAACAGTCCAGCATATTTCGACACCCAAACCAACTCATCCCAGCAATCGCAACCCTCCCAGTTCTGTGGTGAATTACCTGTGCCAGCTCGGCCCAACCCACAAGTCCCTCCCTATCTACGCTCACCCTGGGTTTTTTGTGGGAGTGCTAAGGTAAGAATGTGTTCGCTGGTGTGAGCTGAGGGTTGCTAGTATGCTATGGGATGGGTGATTACTAGGGAAAGCTTAGGTAGGTGAGTGGGGAGCTGGGGTTAACAAGGGTGGTCGGTAGTGTGCTGGGTGAGCTAAGATGGTAGGGTCTGGCTGAACCACGGCGGGTGGAGTGCTGGGTGGGCTAGTACTAGGTGAGATAGGGTGGCTGCAGTGCTGGGTGAGCTACGGTGGGTTGGAGGGCTGCAGGGGTGTGCTTTGTGGGCTGTGAAAGTTGGGTGCCAATGATGAATGGGTGGGGGGAAGAGGCCATATCACCCTAGCCCACCCCCAACCAGCAACATCCATCTGCCAGCAACATCATGCACACAATATTAACTCCCCGAAAGCTCACTCTAGCACAATTCAAAGCCCAACCATCCCCCAGCCCTGCTTGCCCCAGCAACCCCATGCCAGAATAACTCACATTAGCACCTGAACAAACCCCACCCACACCAGCTCAGCCACAGTGGGATCGGGGCTCGGTTTAGCTGAGTGAGTGGGGCTTGCGGGTGCTGGGGTGAACTAGGATAAATGGCCAATATGCAGGTGTGAGCTAGGATGAGTGTCAATGGGGTGCTGAGTTGAGCCAGGTTGGGTGGCATGATGAAGGGAGCTAGCATGGATGGATGAAATAGTGCCTATTTTGCCTGTGATGAGCTATGGAGTACTGGAGTGATCTGGGGAGGGTGGTGTGCCAGTGTGAGCTGTAGTGGTTGTTAGTAGGAGGGCGAGGAGAGCAATGGGTGTTTGGAGGGGTGCTAGCATGGGTGAGTGAGGTGCTGGGGATAACTAGGGCGGGTGGCTGGATTGCTAGTCTTCTTGGACTAAGAAGGGTGGGTGGGTGAGAGGCTTCCATGTGCTAGGGTGGGTTTCTCAGGTGCTGGGACAATGTGGACTGGTTGGGGTCTTGGGAGGATCTAGTGTGGTGCTGGGATGTGCTATGGGTGGAGAGCTGGGTGATATGGGGTGGGAGGAGTTCTGGCATAACCAGGCTGTGCAGATTGTTGGGAGAGCTGGGGTGGGGAGCAGGGTGATATTGTGAGGTTTGGTGGGGTGCTGTGTAGGGCTATGTGCTGGGGAGTTTGGGTGGGTGGGTGATGTGTTGGGGTGACCTTGAAAGGGAGCGGTGCTGGGGTGGGATGGGTGGTTGTCTGAGGTGGGATTGTTTAGGTGCTGGCCTAGGGTGGGCGATGGGATGGGATAAAGTGTTGAGATGTTGTGCGATAGGAAAGGTGGATGTGGTGCAGGTGTGCGATAGGGAAGGTGGATGTGGTGCAGGTGTGCGATAGGAAAGGTGGATGTGGTGCAGGTGTGCGATAGGAAAGGTGGATGTGGTGCAGGTGTGCGATAGGGAAGGTAGATGTGGTGCAGGCGTGTGATAGGGAAGGTGGATGTGGTGCAGGTGTGCGATAGGGAAGGTGGATGTAGTGCAGGTGTGCGATAGGGAAGGCGGATGTGGTGCAGGTGTGCGATAGGCAAGTTGGGTGGGTTGCTGGGGTGGGTTTTGTGTTTGGGTGTGCTCGAATGGTACTGCTGTGAAAACTATTTGCTGGGGCACTCTAGCTGGGTGATATGGTGTGCTGGGGTAAGCTAGGGTGGGTGGATGTCATGCTGGGGAAAAACATTTTTAGTGGGTTTTGTACTGAGTTGATTCAATGCTAGGGCAAGCTTTGTTGTGCTGAGTCGATCTGGGTGAGATGGTCTACTATGTTTGTATGAGCAGATGCATTTCTGGGGTGAGCCGTGGGATTGCTTGGTGAGCTAGGGTGTCTGGGTGGACTGTTGGGAGGTGATAGGTTGGGTGAATGTTTTGGTCGGGCAAGCTAGGATGTGTGTTTGGGATGCTCGGATTGGCTGAGGTGGTGTGCTGAGATTGGACAGCTGGGTGTGAGCAATGGAGCAAGATGGTGAAGGGTTGGTGAGATTGTGAGGTGGATAAGGTGGTGGGATTATGGGGGATGGGATGTGGTTGGGCAGGGTGAGGTGGTGGCATAGGATCGGGTAGGTGGGTGATCTCGGGTAAGATATTTGAGGTGAAGTGATGGGATGAGGTTGGTGGTCATGTGGGTGAGTTTGGACGGGAAGAGCAGAGGATGGGTCCGTGAATGGGTGAATCGGGTGACATGTGTGGTATGCAGAGGTGGTGTTTTGAGGTGGGGCGAGTTGGTGGGGTTGAGTTGGTAAGTGAGGTGGTGAGGTTAGTTTAGGAGGTGGAGTGGGCAGGTGAGGTGATGGGGCGAGGTTCAGTGGATGGGGTGAGATTGAGTGAGGTGTGCTGAGGTGTTAGGGTGAAAGTGATGCGGTTGGAGGGAGAGGAGGTGGTAAGCATGGGTGGTGTAAGGAGTGGGTTTAGTTTGGGAGTATGGGAGGGGTGAGGTCACATACTGCTGTGACAAGTGAATGAGATGAGTTGGTGGGGTGAGATGAGGGTGTGAGGGAACGGTTTGAGATGTAGGGATGAGGTAGGGTGGGTTCACTGGGGTGAGATATTTGAGGTGAAGTGATGGGATGAGATTGGTGGTTATGTGGGTGGGTGAGTTTGGTCGGGAAGAGCAGAAGATGGGTCCGTGAATGGATGGATCTGGTGACATGTGTGGTAGGGAGAGGTGGTGTGTTGAGGTGGGGAGTTGAAAGGCTGAGGTTGAGTTGGTGAGTGAGGTTGGTTTAGGAAATGGAGTGGGCAGGTGAGGTTCGGTGGATGGGGTGAGATGGACTAAGTGAGGTGTGCTGAGGTGTAGGGTGAGAGTGATGTGGTTGGAGGGAGGGGAGGTGGTGAGAATGGGTGGTGTAAGGAGTGGGTTTAGCTTGGGAGTATGGGAGGGGTGCGGTCACATGCTGCTGTGACAAGTGACTGAGATGAGGTGGTGGGATGAGATGAGGGTATGAGAGAATGGTTTGAGGTGTAGGGATGAGTTAGGGTGGGTTAGCTGAAGTTGGGTGGTGGGATGGGTTAGTTGCATTATGCAGTGAGGTCATGGTGGTGGGAGGTGTGAGGACAGTTTTGTGCTGTGGTGAATTGTGTTGGTGGGGTATGTGCTGGGATGAGCTAGAATGGGTGGCTGGGATGCTCAGGAAAGCATGGGGAGTGTGTGTTAGGTAGAGTTGGGTGGGTGGGGCGAGGACTGGGTCTGCAGCATCATGCTGGTATCAGGTTGGAGCCTAGAGTTAGAAAACAGCCTCCAGAAATATAACAAGCCTCTGCAAAGTCTTTCCAGAAACAGCTGCACCTTGCATGGGCACTTGCTTCTGCGAGATACCGATGACTGGCAACAGAGTATGATTTCAGCTGTCCTGTGCACCCCCCCCATGCATATATCATACTGTGATAATCATTACAAATGTTCACTGGTTAAATTCTCACTTTCAATGTTTTACTCTATGGTCTGTACAGCGCTCAGTTGTTCCCGGGCTAGTTTTGCACTATAAAAATAAATAATAATAATAATGATTGATGGGTGTTTTTAGGGCGGGTTTGGGGGAGCAATGAGCTGAGCAACAAATAGCCACTGCAATAGCTGTGGGTATTTCGAGGGTGGGAGTAGAGTTAAAATACCCTTGGCATCTACACATGCCAGTTTTTCCGCTCATAGCCATCTCCATCTGTACCATCATGCACTTGCACTAGGAGAAATGCCCTCAGGCCTAGTGGGCTAGTTCTTTTTCGTTAGATCATTTGGAAACCTCAAGGCCTAAGAATGACTACTGTATTCCCTTGCTACCTTCCCGCCTTGAAGCACTTCACTTGTGTATAAGCGCTATACAAATAAACAATTACAAATGACCTGAAAACCTGCACCTGCCGCTGCACCTAAACCAAAAAGGGTTGCCACAGCAAACTGCTTTGGCTTATGTGCAGGCATAAGATATGCGTTTACTGGGCACTGTCATCAGGATACCTTAGGCCATAAAATAGCAACAGTAGATACGGTGCAAATCCCTGGGCGAGCATATGCAGTGCCTGTCGAATGCCTGTACAAGATCCAAAATGGTTTGGCTTTGCCAATGCACTTTTTTTTTAACAGGAATAAAATGAAAGGAACAAATGTGAGGACACACATTTGCTTATGAATTAAGTAGTTGAAGACACACATGGTTAAGACATTTCATTACACCAGAAATTGCAATATTGCCATTAACATTTCAGAAAACTATAACAATGACAGTCCCATAACCACACAGTATGACATTACTGCGTGAAAGAGCTAGTTTAAAGAGATCCCAGGAGGGTGTCTTTTATGTGGGTAGATCGCATAGTGGGTGGGCATGGTGAATAAGTGGTTAACTATCAAACACCCCCCACAGGCTGTGTGGCCCTCCTCACATTCCATAGCTCTCCTATCTGTACTCCCATAAGCCAAAACCAAAAGTGGAACCAGTGACAGCTGCAATCTAGAGTAAAAACGGAGACACATAGGGACTCATTTTCATGAGGGGCTTAGCCTAAATGGAAGGCGGCTTCCGTGCTTAAGCCTTTTACGCCTTCCATTCACATCCAGGGCTCAAGTCGAGTGTACAGTCCCCGCACTTTTTTTCAAAGGGCAACTTGATATGCTAATTTCTGGTGCTGCCACATTCAATTGGTATGTTAATGAGTCCCCCCACTTTTGTTTTTTTAGGACTTCACCTCTTTTCACATCACACCTGTGATGTCCTCACTTCCTTATCGTTTGGACGGAAGTCCTATGTTTATGTTTACACACGGGCTGCGACCCGTGTACGTATAGGGGCGGGGTTGGCCGCCCATGTTGGGCAGTTAGATGAAGGATCCCGAGCAATAAAGATGTGTTGCACCCCAGCTCTGTGTGCGTCTCTTCCTGTGCTGCGGCGGGTTGCGAGTCCCATGTAGGAGGGTGAGGAGGTCCACAACGGGGATACCACACTGGCGACGAGGGAAACGAAGTTCCCGCCGTGCCCGCGATCATCGGTCCACAGCTCGTGGTGTGTCGACTGTCACCACTGGGAGCCTGGACTTTGATTGCACGCGGGCCGATAGCGGTGGGTGGAGCACGAAGGCTCCCCACTCTACGAACATTCGGCGCAAGCGTGTTTCGCGCGGGTGGAGCGGCTGCCGGCTCCCCGCGTAAACACCATTCCGGGCGGTGGAGGAAAATCCTCCCGCCGACGGCAACGCCTGCGGAGGCCCGGCCCAGCACAAAGAATAAAAAAAAAAAAATAAGCAGCGGGTGGAGCAGAGACTCCCCGCGCGGGTGGAGCAGCTGTCAGCTCCCCGCCACCAGCATCTCCGGGCAGGGGAGGAGCTTGGCTCCGGCCAACGGCAACACTCGCACGAGCGGAGGAGGCGCGAACCTCCCGCTCCAACGATCGGGAAGACATAGGGGTAAGAGCGAGCCCCTCCTGTCTCCATAATATCAACCATAACAAATCACACCACGCACGAGGGCCAAATGTGCAGCCCCCCCAAATGACAACAAGGTGCCACCGCCCCAAGAATAGGGACCACAACACCCCCTACTGGCAACAAGGTGCCACCGTGCCAAAAATAGGCACCACAGTACCCCTGCTGGCAACAAGGTGCCACCGCGCCAAGAAGAGGCACCACAGCATCCCTGCTGGCAACAAGGCACCACAGCGCCAAGACTTACACTACTAAAACAAAACCGGCACTACAGTGCCCCTGCTGCAAAGTGAACCACACTCAGCTCAGCCAAATAACACACAGAGACACTTCCATGAGCAATTCAGAGGAAGACTCACTGACCATCCCAGTGACACCAAGCAGCACAAGGCAAAAAAAAATGACAGACAGCCTCCTGACACAGCTGCCAGCAAATTTTGACCTCACTGACACTGGCACCCTTGGTTCAAGATGGAAGAGGTGGCTGAGGAACTTTGAAGTATGTCTGAAGGCGGCAGGCGCACTAGATGAGGAACAAAAACTCAATCTTCTAAATCATGCCGTAGGACCAAATGTCAGAGACATTCTTGAAGAAATCCCAGAGGACAACATAGATACGTACGTCAAGCTAAAAACAACACTCACGGAATACTTCACACCTCACACTAATGTGGACTATGAACGACACGTATTCCATACCACAAAACAACAAAAGGGTAAAACCATAGACGCATTCGTCATGAGACTAAGAGCAAAAATGAAACACTGTGACTTCAATAATTATTCAAATGAAGAGGCCCTCAGGTCACAAATAATAGTGGGGTGTGAAAGTGCCGACTTCCGCAAAAGACTCTTACAACAACCGCGCAACCTCGACGAAATCCTACGGCTGGCGCGTTCGGATGCGGCCCTAGCCGCACAAGTGGAAGGTTTGGATGACATAAAAATAACCCATGGAAAACACGAAAGTCTCAACAAACTGGAAGGGACTGCAAGAAACAGTGATCCTTTCTGCTACCGGTGCGGACACGAATACCCCCACGAAGGGACGTGCCCCGCAATGGGACAGAACTGTTCCGCGTGTGGTGGGGAAGACCACTACAAAGCCGTGTGTCTGATTTTCCGCAGCAAGATGAGAGGGGCTGGAAGGAGCCACAAGCCCATGCCAGAACAGGAACAACATCAAATAACACCCCACCGCCATCATCGAGGATCACACCAAGCCCCTGAACAAGGGCGCCACAAACATCACGACGAACAGACGGAAAGAAGACATGATAAGAGAGAATGGAGGGAGAACAGGACACCACTCCCCAGGACAAGAAGAAGACCACAAAGATACGTACGGTGCCTCATTGAACAGTCACAGTCTGACAGCGTGTCCATTGCATCGTCGGATGAGAGAACACCAAAATTGGAAAGAAGCCAGGAGACACCAAGAAAGAAAGGATACCTATACGCTCTAGGGAACAGCACAGCAAAAGAACAGAGCCCAATCCTCAGAATACAAGTAAATCAGACGGCCGCAGAGTTTCTGATTGACACGGGGGCAACCGTAAATGTGATCAGTGAGAAAGTCTACGAGAGCATACCTAATGCCCCCCGCCTGCAACCAGCTCGAACACTCATTTTTCCATATGGATCAAAGACCCCGCTTGCATGCAAAGGCTTCTTCATGGCCTCGTGCCGATACAAAGAACATGAAAAAAAGATACCCATGCATGTCCTGGAGGCAGCGACGGAGAGCGGATGCATACTGAGTTATAAGGCAGCCATAGAAATGGGACTAATACACATATTTTACCGTCTCATGGTACACAAATACCTTGACCCCACAGCAAGCATAGAACAGGTTTTCCATCGCTATTCAAAGGCCTTGGGAAGCTGAAGGACAGGCAAATAGAACTCCACATCGACACCAAGGTCCCACCCATAGCTCAACACTATCGAGGAATACCCATAAACATTCAAAAACAAGTAGAAAATGAACTAACCAAGTTGCTGGATCCAGACATTATTGAGCCGGCGGAAGGACCCACCCCATGGGTCTCCCCAATCGTACCAGTACCCAAGAAGGACTCCCAAGACATCTGAATATGTGTGGACATGAGAAGGCCCAACGAGGCCATACTAAGGGAACGCCATCAAGCCCCTAGGATAACGGACATGGTACATCTGCTAAACGGTGCCACCGTATTGGCCAAACTGGACCTCAACAAAGGGTACCACCAGTTGGAACTGTGCAAAAGCTCACGATACATAACCACTTTCGCCACCCACCTAGGACTCTTCCGCTACAAGCGGCTAAGTTTCGGCGTGTCGTCCGCGGCTGAAATTTTCCAAACAGAAATTCACAATGTCATCAAGCATGTACCCAACTGCTTGAACTAAAGCAACGACATCCTGGTGTTCGGTCAAACTCAAGAGCAACACGACGACACACTAACAAGAGTGTGCATGGCTCTGGAAGAGGCACAGCTCACACTAAACAAAGACAAATGTGAGTTTCACAAGAAAACACTCCGTTTCTTCGGTCACATATTCTCTGAAAAGGGAATGACACCCGACCCGGAGAAAGTCAGCGCACTCCGAGAAGCCCCGCCACCCGCCACCACATCAGACCTCAGGTCTTTTCTGGGCCTTGCGAGCTACTGCACCCGATATATAAGAGACTTTGCATCCATTACCGAACCTCTCCGAGCACTCATCAAACTCAACACAGAATTCACATGGTCCCCACACTGTCAAGAAGCTTTTCAAGCAATTAAAGATCGCATATCCGACGCCCGGAACATGGCATACTTCGACCCCAAAAGAACGACAGAACTCATCGTTGACGCCAGTCCCGTAGGCCTAGGCGCCATCCTGACACAACTTGACGACAGAGAAGAAAGCAAAAAACACATAATATCCTATGCCAGTCGAAGTCTCTCCAAGACCGAGCAAGCCTACTCCCAGGCGGAGAATGAAGGTCTGGCCGTAGTGTGGGCTTGTGAACATTTCCATTTGTTCCTATACAGAAAACCTTTCGTAGTGGTAACAGACCACCAAGCCCTCATTTTCATTTACGGCAACCCTCAAGCGAAAATGCCTCCACGCATAGCTCGATGGGCCCTCCGGCTACAGGGCTATCAATTCTCCATCACTCATAGACCTGGGAAAGAACAGAACCCTGCTGACTTCCTTTCGAGACACCCGAAGGACGCGTGTGGACCAGAACCATCTATAGCTGACCAGTACATACGATATGTCATCAACAGCAACACACCTCAAGGACTGGACATGACCACATCATTAGTGAGTCCAATACGGATCAAGGGGTACAAACTATCCGCAGATGCATAGAGACAGGGCGATGGAAGCACGCTAAGCAAATTCGAGAAACTATGAACGAAGACGTCAAGAGGGATATCACATGCTTCTTAGCTGTGAAAGAAGAACTCGCAAAATCGGATGAAGGGATGCTGCTGAAAGGGACAAAGCTAGTGATACCGCGAAGTCTGCGCCAGAAGGTACTCGAACTCGCTCATGAAGGGCACCGGGGAATTGTGGCCACCAAAAGGATGCTGAGGCAGAAACTATGGTTCCCCCATCTAGACACGGCGGTAGAGGAACTATTACAAGACTGCCCCACCTGTGCACTGGTAAAACCACACACCTCCCCAGAACCCCTAAGCACGACCACACTCCCCAAAGGAACATGGGAAGAAATAGCTGTTGATCATTTTGGGCCCATGGAAGGAGGAGAATACATTCTGGTGGCTGTTGATAAATACTCAAGGTACCCTGACCTACAGATAGTTCCTTCCACATCAGCCCATCATACCATACCAGTGTTAGACCGGATGTTCGCAAAATATGGAGTGCCCAAGGTAGTAAAGTCTGATAATGGACCCCCATTCACTGGCCAGGACTTTCAGAGATTTGCTGAGTACATGGGTTTCAAGCACCGAAAAGTGACACCCCTATGGCCACAGGCCAACGGAACAGTCGAGCGCTTTATGAGCAACATCAAACGTACCACACAAATTGCCCGAATCACGGGAGAACCGGTCGAGAAGCTATTGTACCAACTAATGAGAGACTACAGAAATACTCCCCATAGCACTACGGGGAAAACACCATCAGAGGTGATGTTCGGGCGAACAATACGAACACGGATACCCCATGTGACCAGTGAGGGAGAGAAATACACGAGAGATGATGAAATGAGGGAAAAGGACACCTATATGAAGGAGGTCATGAAAAAGGCAGCTGACACCAAACGGCGAGCAAAGACAAATAACATGGGGCCGGGAGATTTGGTGATAGTACGTCAGCCCCAGCCTTGAAAAAATGTAGCCCCGTTTAGCGAGGAGCCTCTCATCATCATCCACAAGAAAGGGTCACTCATCACAGCAGAAGGAGACCAGAGAACAATAACAAGGAACTCATCCCATTTCAGGCGGGTATCGAGAGCCCCAGCCAGAGGAGACGCTAACCTGAGTGACGATATCACTCCATGGGATGCTCCCTATGACGGAGATAGAGAAGACTCCGAAGGAGAAGCGACTCCCGAGAGAGGAACAGATATTCCGACAGGAACGGAAGGTCGACCAGCTAGGAAGAGGAAAAAGCCACACCGCCTCATTGAGGAAATGAACTAGCAGGACTAAATGTTTAGTAATGGGAGGGTGTGATGTCCTCACTTCCTTATCGTTTGGACGGAAGTCCTATGTTTATGTTTACACACGGGCTGCGACCCGTGTACGTATAGGGGCGGGGTTGGCCGTCCATGTTGGGCAGTTAGATGAAGGATCCCGAGCAATAAAGATGTGTTGCACCCCAGCTCCGTGTGCGTCTCTTCCTGTGCTGCGGCGGGTTGCGAGTCCCATGTAGGAGGGTGAGGAGGTCCACAACGGGGATACCACAACACCCAATGTTTTAATCATTTGTAATGCAGAGAGGAGGGTGGGGGGGCAACACAACTTGCGTTTCCACCACTCCCTTGCTCTTCGCCATACAAATACCCCGAACATTTGCGACCGCATGCCGGCGCAAATGCAGTCGTTCTACGGAGCTCATTCATTGTAAATGCTGCCTGCCATCCAGCAGTGTTGTATGCCCCCGCACTTTTGCAATTCACCGTGCAAACGACCACAATTCGGCAACCTACGTGTAGGTCTACACTTAACTAACCAGAAATAACCATTAACACGAAAATGAGACCCCTAGCGGTCAAAAAGTCTATAACATATCACTCAAGCCACTGCCTAGCAAGGATTTTCATCAGCCAAAATAGTTTTGAAATGCGACAAAAAAGCAATATACATTAATTTCAACGGCAACGTCTGCATGTTTGTCCGTAGTTATCAAAACTGGGTAGGTAAGGAGCTTCATGAGGAATTGTAAAGGCGTAAAGAGACAGCTTCCCAGAAACACAATAAATCCCATTTGCATTTTTCCACGCCTGGTGGCAACACGTGGCCTGCCTGGAATAATAGTTTAAGCAGAATAAGGTCAACAGAGAGTGAGTTCACCGTGATGTTACTGTCCTTTTGATTTACCTGGAGATAGTTAAAGGTGTCATCCGTTTAAAGTCGGTCAGTGAATAGGAGGGGGAGTGGCACGTGCCACATGGCCAGTGACTCTGACCTCCACTGTACCCCCATAGATGCTATTAACTTGCAAAACAGTTCACTTCACTTACATGTTTTCCTTCGTCTAAAGATCTCAAAGAGCAGCAACCCTCACTTCAGAATATTCGACCCCCGATGAAAGGGAATGTCTGATGATTCTAGGGATTGGTGTACACTGCTGCATAGGGAATGCCTGGTGATTATAGGCAATGGTGTACACTGTTGCATAAGGAATGCCTGGTGATTATAGGGATCGGTGTACACTGCTGCGTAGGGAATGCCTGGTGATTATAGGGAACGGTGCACACTGCTGCATAGGGAATGCCTGGTGATGATAGGGAACGGTGCACACTGCTGCATATGGAATGCCGGGTGATTCTAGAGAACGGTGTACACTGCTGCTTAGGGAATGCCTGGTGATTTTAGGGAACGGTGTACACTGCTACATAGGGAATGCCAGGTGATTCTAGAGAACGGTGTACACTGCTGCATAGGGAATGCCTGGTGATTCTAGGGATCGGTGTACACTGTTGCATAGGGAATGCCTGGTGATTCTAGGGAACGGTGTACACTGCTGCATAAGGAATGCCTGGTGATTATAGGGATCGGTGTCTGCGTAGGGAATGCCTGGTGATTATAGGGAACGGCGCACACTGCTGCATAGGGAATGCCTGGTGATTCTAGGGAACGGTGCACACTGCTGCATAGGGAATGCCTGGTGATGATAGGGAACGGTGCACACTGCTGCATAGGGAATGCCTGGTGATTATAGGGAACGGTGCACACTGCTGCATAGGGAATGCCGGGTGATTCTAGAGAACAGTGTACACTGCTGCATAGGGAATGCCTGGTGATTTTAGGGAACGGTGTACACTGATACATAGGGAATGCCGGGTGATTCTAGAGAACGGTGTACACTGCTGCATAGGGAATGCCTGGTGATTCTAGGGATCGGTGAACACTGTTGCATAGGGAATGCCTGGTGATTCTAGGGAACGGTGTACACTGCTGCATAGGGAATGCCTGGTGATTATAGGCAATGGTGTACACTGCTGCATAGGAAATGCCTAGTGATTCTAGGGATCGGTGTACACTGCTGCATAGGGAATGCCTGGTGATTATAGGCAATGGTGTACACTGTTGCATAGGGAATGCCTGGTGATTATAGGGAACAGTGCACAATGCTGCATAGGGAATGCCTGGTGATTCTAGGGAACGGTGTACACTGCTGCATAGGGAATGCCTGGTGATTATAGGCAACGGTGTACACTGCTGCATAGGGAATGCCTGGTGATTCTAGGGATCGGTGTACACGGCTGCATAGGGAATGCCTGGTGATTCTAGGGAACGGTGTACACGGCTGCATAGGGAATGCCTGGTGATTCTAGGGAACGGTGTACACTGCTGCATAGGGAATGCCTGGTGATTATGGGGAACGGTGCACACTGTTGGCATAGGCCCGTGCGGTCACTTAGGTTGTCCCAACTCAGGATAATTCAAACTTTGCCAAGTTAAATAGACAAGCTAGCTATTTACAAAGCATAGTCATTTATTTTTGCATTCCACCCACTCGACACCGCACCACCTTACGAGAAAGAGGTGACGAAGTATTTCTTGACGTCTGGTAGAGGAATCGGTTGGCCATGACCTCCAGGGAGTTCCTCAATCGCCCATTTATCACCTCCGTCCTCATCGATTCGCCAGGAATTAAAACCTTCTGAAAATAGAAGACAAATGAGATTGTTAGAGAGGGCCGGAGAAGGCTGAAGAAACGGAAGAGCAGCACAGGGCGGAGGATGGCAACCAAGTAGTAGAATTCCTAAGGCCGCCTTCTTGGACAGGTTGTTGTCAAGGACAACATGCCGTTATTAAGTATTTTCTTGGCATGAAAGGTAGGCAAATTCTGTAAGGATTTTTTTGCTTTCAGTTTACTGCTTAACTACTTTTTTTTTAAACAAACATCTTTTTATTGAGAGTTCCAAAACAGGGCGGGAAACACAACGCAAGCACTTTACGAAAAATCGGGCTTTATAACAGGAGAGCACTATGGCCCAGTCATTAATTTTCCTCCCTACCCCGTCATTACAAAGTCCATCCCTTGACCCGCATGAGAAAGCCTCAAACACAAAGGAAAGCAAAGGAATACAACATCAAGAAAACATGTTCTATGCAGAGTTAATATGACACGCACTACTAACAGACCAGAGGACAATGGCCTGGATAGCAAGACAGGGCCACTTCTAGGACAACACCACAGACCCAAAAGTCCCAATTCTCAGGCAGGAAGGACATGTCAACTTATTCTGAGACTTCACGTGGTCAAGGACAAAGGCCTATAAGTCAAGGAAAGGTTTCACGTCTCCTTGCCCGGAGTATGTAACCTTCCCACATAAAATTAGAGACAACCTTTTCATATTCTAGACATTAAATTGAGAGACGGTTGGGAATTCAGGTAGTCAGCATCTGCCTGCCAGCTAGGAGCACATATGAGACCAGGCCAATAGATGTGTGTGCCTAAAAGGCACACCACTGGTGGTCTACAGGAATATGGTGGCCAATTATTCCCAAATTTCCTATAGGACATCTGCCCAGAACCTCACTATCTTGGGGCCTTGCCACCACAAGTGAATGAATGTGCCTGTCCCACCACATTTTCACCCAACGAAGGCCCACTTCCAGTTTCTCAAAGCGTTTCAGTCTGTCGGGGACTAAGTACCAGGTTTAAATCATATTCTAATGCTGATCTTTCTGATGCCTTCATACCGCAGCTTTGTACGCACTGATCCAAATGCGTCCCCATCTGGTATCGACTAGTTCCACTCCCAGGTATGTACGCCAAGCCACCACAATGAGAAAGGGGCCATTTCATAACCAAATTGATCAGTCCGTTATTGAGCTTCATTGTCTGCCCCTTTCATTTATTAAAGGCAACGAAAGGTCTGGTCACACAACGTCATTTCCGTCTGGACTAGCCAATAGTGTAACTGTAAGTACTGCAGGGGCACCTCCACATTAAGATGATGTGTTGAATCTGGAAGTGATATAACATATGTCTTGCATATCTACATCCGCCAGATGGCCAGGGCTCAAAGCCCCTTTGACTGCATGCTTGGGTAAAGGCAGGGTTCTCATGTAACAGAGGACTGGGGAAGGATGTTGGATTGAGTCTTCCCGCCAGTCTATCCAAACCTTCACAGAGGTTTTAATTGCTGCTACTTCCTAGATCGCCAGTGTCCTTCTTGGGTAGACTGATTACTAGGATAGTGGAAGTAATACAGGAGCTTTAGGAAACCTTCATTTTGGTGGTGGCGAGGCTGTCGAACCATGAAACTAGGTAAAGCCTCCAACCACCGAGTGATTTTTCAATTGACATAATAGATTTGGGACATTAGCAGCATATATGCAATTTTTCTATCTGTAATGCTAATCCCTCCTAGGTACTTCAATTTTGGGGGTGCCCTATGAACAGTGCAGTGAGCTAGGGTGCCTAAGGGCCAGGGTCAAATGCTCGGTTTTGCCAGGATTGACTTTGGAAACAGAGACATTCCTAAAATCAACAAGGATGAATATTAAGGCTAGGATACTTTCTTTTGCGTGCGCTATAGTTTGCACTTTATAATCTGAAAACAAGGGCTACCTTGCGTATTTCCCCATTGTAGTTAATACTGCAAGTGTTTGGATTATCAGGGAGGTCCTGAGTGAGGACACATGGTATTGAGGCAGTAGGAAATCCTGGCTGGTGTCCCTAGCAGATGAATCGAGATCTTTAGACGCAAGAAAACATGTTGTAAGAGAATTGTTTTGCAAGTTAACAGTATCTACAGGGGGACAGTGGAGGTCATAGAATCACTGGCCACGTGCCACTCCCCCGTCCTATTCACTGACCGGCTTTAAACAAATGACACCTGGCAACATCACGATGAACTAACTCTCTGTTGACATTATTCTGCTTAAATTATTATTCCAGGCAGGCCGCGTGCTTCCACCGTGATGACACTTCATTTGGTTTGGAAATCAACCTTAGATTATAGCTGTATGCGAACAACTGGTCAGCTGTTGTCAGTAACATGTGAGCGATCATCTTTGATCTAATATGCAACACGACACAATCTAGACTATGGTCACTAACACATTCCACTTGTTAAATGTCACTCGAAC
This sequence comes from Ambystoma mexicanum, assembly GCF_040938575.1. Lineage (NCBI taxonomy): Eukaryota > Metazoa > Chordata > Amphibia > Caudata > Ambystomatidae > Ambystoma > Ambystoma mexicanum. The sequence goes on from NC_090929.1 coordinate 413,243,962, forward strand.
TGATCCCTCTCAAGGAATCTATGGCATTGAAAAGTGCCAGCACATTCGTTCTATTGAGAATAATAGGCTCTTTGGCTAGCGGGAGTTTTTCAAGTAAGAGCCCAGTCGAGCATGTTGTCCACGAGGCATAAGATTTATGTAGGAGAGGTGGGTTTGCTCCTGGTTATCTTGCTTCAAATTTCGGGATAAATAATCCTTCTAACACGGTAGTTAGTGCGATACAGGTTCGCTCTTATTAATGGTATTTGGAGCGGTTCTTCTCAATACAATGGTGAGTGTCTAGAACACTGTTCTGGCATTTGTGCACTAGCTCGGTCCGCCGACACGTGATGAGGACAACAAGGCTGAAACAGATGTCTAGGGTTGCTGTTGGTACTCTTGTTCAGAAGAGAATTGCCAGAGGATTTCGGTGCTGGACTGCCCATGTGGGCGGGACAAAGACTGATATGAAAATGGATATTTCCCTTCTGTAAAAGGCACAGTGAGCTAAAGTGTGGCTGCGGACTCAAGTGGGAAGCTTCCCAAAGAACAAATCATTTAGCCGTGTTCGTTCTTGCAGAGGGGCGCCTATGACTTTTCTTTTGATTGTTTAAGGGACTTAGGTTTAGTCATCCTAAGTTTCCTAGGATCATCAAGACGTGGACTCCTAGCTCACTGTGCTCAGAGAGGCACAGCTCCAGCTCACTGATGAGGCCCAACAAGGCTGAAACACTGGGGTTGCTGTTGGTACTCTTGTTCAGAAGAGAATTTCCATAGCATTTCGGTGCTGGACTCCCATGTGGGCGGGACAAAGACCGATATGCAAATGGGTATTTCCCTTCTGTGAAAGGTACAGTGAGCTAAAGTGTGGCTGCGGACTCTCGAGTGGGTACCTTCCCAAAGAACAGGTGATTTAGCCGTGTTCGTTCTCGCAGAGTGGTGCCTATGACTTTTTTTTTATGGGTCCTTCTCATCAGGTTATCCCAAAAGGGTGAGTCTGCTGTACCAGACTTTCAGCTGTACGAGTGAGTTACAAAGGCACATTTCACCAGGTAATGTTTTAGACCTGTTGCCTGCCTACCACACGTTGCGATGGAGCACTCTTGTTACACAGTGGATACCACTCTGACTAGGCCTAGTTCAAGACCTCCACAAGGCTGGACTTGAAGAAAAAGTCAAAACTGGGCATTACAGCGTAATGGCAGGTTAACTGGTGGGAGAAATCTGTTCAGAAAAGGAGCTTAAGAGTGTGGCATTTGCAAAGACTTTCGTTCAGAGATGCAGATTTCTGGGGAATTCATAACTTAACATAAATTCACCGACAGGGCAGGTAGGTCTCCAAAATATATCTTTTAATAATACAGAGTTCTAAACACGATGAGGAAATGAGGAGCAGATTTATTGAGGCCCCAAAAGACCTAAATGCTCATATTATTGTACTGTCAACCAGCAGTCAAGGTTATCAAAACTTCATATGGTAGAATTCAGGAAGAGAGGCGTCTCCCTATACGTGTATCTACTGCGATGTGGAGCAGCAACCTGGCGCATGGCAATACAGATGAACTTTGGGACAAGACATGTGGGCTCTGTGATGTATCCTGTGGAGTCATCACTGAACCCCACCCAAAGATCTCATCCCATGTGGCCAGGGCACAGCAGCCATAACCTCTACCTGAGGGTGGTATTACGAGGGAAGATCAAACGGGAGGAGACGGCTGCTGGGAGGGGTGGTGATCGCATCAGAGAGACCCAGTATTCTTCCCCTCTCAGAGGTGAAGACCTAATCATTCCTGAATTCTTAATATCTTGTCACTTTACAGATCCCTCTAAGTGTAAGATCCAAAAAAACCTCCCTGCAAGACAATCTGAGCAGAATATCATATATACCTCATATACACATAATAACCCCTAAAATGTAGATGTACAGTTGAATGAAATGCATAACATTATATGTCCATATTTCCTTTTTAATATCTGAAATAATAATGATATTGACAACTCAATCTTATCGGAATATTATGTAATTTATTTTTTAAAGTTTTTTTATACACAATTGTGGATATGGACTTGTTAAATAATTTCTCATATTTGCTAATGTGTGAGCACCCGGTGATTGAATTGCAAAAAGGTTAATTATTTTTTCTATTTTAATAACATTTTGAATGAGTATACTTATGATATAAATGTTGAAAAGTTGTAAATCAACTAAATCAATAATAAAAAATAAAATAAAAAGAATATACACATAATACTCACTCATCATCTCCTGTCCCTGATGGTTTTAATTTAAACAATGATCCAAAACAATATTATTTTAAAAGGTTTAAAATACCTTTGAACACCAACTCCCATAAAGCCTCAAGTACTGAAATGAGGAAGAGGAAGAAGGAGTTAATGTTGAATGAAGAAACCCCAAGCAAAACGTGAGGACGAGTTGTTACAATTGAAATCAGCTGCGTGGGACATTTAAACATGGTGAACACCTTCAATTATTAGAAAAGGCAGGGAATAAGAGATTCAGAGAGGGCAAAGCACAAAGCTGAACCAAAGGCAGAAGCAAACGCACAGAAACTAACCGTGCTAATGGAGGCAGGAGCTTCCAAACAAACGCTTGTGAGCATATCTGACCGGAGAGACGTGCGACCAGGAGAAGCACAGCGGATGCCGTGGGAGGACCGCTAAGAAGCCGGCAGCAGCAACAAGGCTGTTGGGGACGCAGTCTTGTCGAACAGCAGCGGTTCTGGCGGCGAATGAGTGAAACCAATGGAAGAAATGAATGAGGGTCTGCCAAGAGGGAGAAGCCTTCCCAGAGTGAAAACATCACCAAAGCAACGTGCCACGGGTCGGAAATACCATCAGACACCAGTGAGTCTGCCCTTAGGGGTTGGGGATCCAGAGGCATGGCGACAGGCATTTGAACTATTGAATATTTATTTTGAATACTGACCAAGTAAATTAGAAAGCCAGAATTTACACAAATCCTCATAAGAGAAGTAACTATGGGGAAAGTTGGAGTAAATATTATCACCAGCAGATGAACATTAATGAAGAAGTTAACAGACAGAACTTGAACAAGTCTCCATATATGAGATGTCAATATGGGGGAAGTTGGAACAAGTAGTACCGAAAGACAATGAAGTATAAACAGTACAACTGTGTTATACGTAAAGAGAATGCAAACACTGTGAAAAGTCCTGGTGAAAGAAGTAAATCACGCACTAAGCCTTTGGGAGAAAGATACCTGGCAGGGGAATATACCAGGGGGATCTACAAAACCCAGAAGGGGATCATACCAGGTAATCCATATAAAACATATGAAAGGAAAATACATTGTGACAAGATACCTGTCAGAAGAGTACACCAGGGGATCTAAAGAAATCTATTGAAGGATTCCTGGCAGGGGAGTATACCAGGAGATCCTTAAAAGGTTGTTGTATAAAAAGAGACACTTTTGCCAGCTTTTGAGAAGTTGTTGTATGGAAGAGACATTCCTACTATCCTTAAGAGAACATTGTTTGGAAAAGACACTTTCGCTATCCATCCTGAAGTAATACAGGGGAAGGGAACCACCCTCTGGATCCAAGGACCTCTACTTGGAAGAAACCATTTTTTATGGATGTATCTATTTGCTTTTGAACACCTTTTGGCTAAACCTAGATCAGAGACACTGGGCCTCATTACGAGTCAGCCGGTCCGTAAATAATGGTGGCGGTAAACCCGTCGCCACTGTTGTTTCCGGACCAGCTGATCTCGAGTTCTGCAGGCGGGAGGGGTCACTCCCGCCAGGTCTGACCTGGCGAGTTTAACACCACCCGCCTGCAGGCGGACGTGGAACCACAGGCACCATTACAGCATGGTGCCGGTGTTTCCACTTCCCCATTCCCATGGAGTCCTGTAGGACTCCATGGGAATGGGGATTTACCGAATTCCGTCTCCGGAATTACGGGTCACCGGGGTTGTAATGCCCTGGTGATTCCGGTAATCACAGAGGCAGAATGGTAATACGAGTATGGCGGTAACCTGCCGGTTTTTCCGGCTCGGTTACCGCCGACTCGTAATGAGGCACAATGTTCTTTACACTTCTTCTTTGTTTCATTTCTAGTGTGAGGGTCAAATATATTTTGGACACAAGGACCGTTTACATCATTTTGATAACAAGACACAGACTGATCTTTAGTTTAAGTTTCCTAGGTAGGGAAACTCTCTTTAGGATGGGGACAGAAAGGCTTTTATACAACCCTTTTTCTTTTAATGAAGATATCTGTTGTTGAAAACATTACCACTTTCTGTCCGCCTCTAATTTCTGATCCCTCACAGCTCACCTGCAACATAACCGTTGTACTGAAAGTTTTAAAATTCATGTATGTCCAATGCTATGTTATATCATCCTCAAACTACATAGGATTAATGCGGAATGCTTCGACACCTGTAACTGCAAGAGTGTTCTGTCTTTTGCAGAAGTTCAACCACCGCGAGCAATTTGGGTCTGATTACATATGCTCTTGGTTATTGATGTGGCCCCTCTATGACACCCAATTGTTTCTTGCTGGGCTAATTTGATACAGTGGAAGGGTGTAATGTTAGACTTCCAAGGGTTACAATGTGTACTGCCTGAGATGGGGTTCAATGTATTGAGTGCAAGTAGGGGCCACACAGCATGAAACAAGTTCATGGATATGGTATACTGCAAAGGTAGTGAGGATGCTGTCAACTATTATAAACCACAATCAGAGTAGAGGCCTTCTGGATTGAATTTAGGGTATATGTGCCAGGTCTTTCAACTAATGACAAACATGCAAGGATGATTTTTTCAACTGGCATGCTTTCCCGTGATGGGAATGTTTATGGTGGAGATTGGAGCATAGACATGGTTTGCATGGAAGGGGATATTTATATCCAATAAAGTCTGCTGTATATATTTAGCATGTTGTACACTGTCAAAACTACCCAAATCCTTCCTCCCTTCCTCCTCACCTTTGCCTTCGTGGGCGTCTTCCTGTAGAGTAGCCCTTCTTCTCCTGCGTGTTTCCTTAGGCTCTTTAGTCTTCTTTTTCTCGTGTAAATAAGGTCGGTCTCCACTGGAAGCCACGCTGTTGGGGAGAGAATCCCCCAGAGAGCGAGGCTCCGCAGGGAGACCGTCCTCCAACAGGGAAAAAAGCCTCCCGGCAAAAACCCTGTGCCGAATTGCTGGATTTCTGGATTGCCGGCTTGCTGGTTTGCGGGATTGCTGGCTTGCTGGTTTGCGGGATTGCTGGATTGCGGGATTTGGAAGGAGACCTACTTCCCTCTTTGTGTAGTGCCTGGGTTCCGGACGAGAAGCCTCGAGGAATCAGACGCACTCCTTTGCCGACAACGAGGTAGCAGCCGGGGGATATAAACCAACGGAATAGTCAGGGGAGGCAAGAAGGTAAGAAGCGAGGAAGCTGGAGCTGAAGAGGAAGTTCCGATACACGGGGTGTACGGACGAAGGAGAGCGGAACAGGAGAAAAACAGGTAAGAACAAGGTAGTTGAAAGTAATGAAGACAGAGCAGCAACCGAAGGGACGGTCGCGGGAGAGAAAGTCAGAAGCAAATAACGCGGAGCGTTAGCTCACAGAATGAAAATACACTAGCGTTGGCAGCACGGAGAAAGAACCGAAGGTGCAACGCGAAGAACGCCAGCACCGTCTCCAGTATAAGGAGTGGGCGGCCATCTTGAAAAAGCACTAGACCGCGCACTGCGGAACGTTGCAAGAACGTAACGATCCATTCAATGGCGTCTCCATGAATGCCACAATTTCCATTGGGGAAGCATGACAGTATGCCTCCTTCTCACCGGGGGGCCTCCCGGTTTCCCTGGGTGGAGACGATGAAACTTCCGAACTAGCATGGGAGCATGTATATGATGGTGGGGTTCCCAAGTGCGTTCTTCAATAGAGTAACCCTTCCAATGGACCAAGTATTGGAGCTCTCCCTTGAAGTAACGGGAATCCACTAGATAAGAGACCTCATACTCCTCAGGTTCACTGGGCTTGTTATATGTGAGTCGGGTGGTTCTTCTTCGGTAAGGATCTGGACGGTATTCCTTGAGCAATGAGGAATGGAACACCGGATGAACTCGACGTAGTTGAGTGGGAAGTTCTAACTGGAAAGCCACTGGGTTGATCCTTTTCTTGATCTTGTAGGGTCCGATATATTTTGGCGCGAATTTCCCAGAGTGAACCCACCGGGGTAGAAACTTTGTAGCCAACCATACCTTGGACCCTTCTCTCCAGGGTGGATTAGGAAGTCTTTTCTTGTCAGCCCATCTCTTGTACTCCTTGCGGCTAGCCGATAATGTATTACCGGCGAGCTGATGGGTTTCCTTAAGTGATTGAACTAAAAATTCAATAGAGGGCAATCTTGAAGGTTCAGGTAGTCCTACCGACATATGGCGAGGGTGATATCCATATGTACAAAAAAACGGACTCATTCTGATGGCCGTGTGGCGGGTATTATTGTATGCAAATTCTGCAGATGGGAGATAGAGATTCCAATCTTCCTGTCGCTGGCTACAGAAACAACGTAGGTACTGTTCCATAGTTTGATTCAATCGCTCAGTCTGTCCATTGCTCTGGGGGTGAAAGCCGGATGAAAGGGCCCTCTGAATACCCAGCTGTTTACATAACGAGGTCCAGAAAAGCGAGGTAAACTGGGAGCCCCTGTCGGACACCACTGTCTGAGGAAGGCCATGAAGTTTTACAATGTCTCTAAAAAAGACTCTGGCTGTTTCCGGAGCCGAAGGTATTCCTTTTAAGGATGTGAAATGAGCCAATTTGCTGAGAGAATCCACCGTAACCATGATGGCAGTCTTCCCTTGGGAGGACGGAAGATCGACCACAAAATCGATCGAAATATGAGTCCACGGTTGAGATGGTATTGGTTCTTGTTGAAGTAGACCAAGCGGGCGAGACGTTTGGTGTTTACTGATGGCGCAAATAGGGCAAGTAGCGACATACGTCTTGACATCGCTATTGCAATTGGGCCACCAGAAATATCGCGAAACCAGATCCTGGGTAGCTTTCTGGCCCTTGTGCCCTGCCAATGGAGTGTCATGACACCAGGACAAAACAAGAGTCTGCAGTTCCTTGTCGGGAAGATATAAAGCTTGTTTTCTGAAGTATAATCCAGATCTTTCTTGTAACTGCGCTCCTAATGCCTGGGAAGGTTTATTGTGGGTGAGACTGTCTCTGGTAGCGTTGAGAAAGGTATTGGCAATGATCCGAAAAGATTTGTTCGACAGTATTCTTTCAGATCTCCTCGTTGATTCAACCTCCATACCTTGGCTTCGGGATAAAGCATCAGCCAGAACGTTTTCTTTTCCCGGGATGTAAGAAATAGTGAAATCGAATTGGGAGAAAAAATATGCCCATCTGGCATGCCTAGCATTTCTGCATTCCATTTGTTGGAGTATCTTCAGGTTTCTGTGGTCTGTACGAACAGTAAATTGATGAACAGCTCCTTGTAACAGGTGCCGCCACTCTTCGCAGGCTAATTTGATAGCCAACAGTTCCCGTTCTATCACTGAGTAGTTCCGTTCACTGGGGGTAAGAGTGCGTGATAGATAAGCCACTGGATGTTCTTTGTCGTCTGTATGCCTTTGTAGCAGTACTGCACCTATCGCTCCGTCAGAAGCGTCAGCCTCTATTATGAAAGGATGTGCTTGGTTCGGTTGTATTAATATGGGAGCAGACGTAAAGGCTTGCTTCAATGACAAGAATGCCTGATCAGCTCCGGGAGACCAGTTGAATGCCACTCCCTTCTTCAGTAGGGCTGTGATAGGAAGTACCATGTTGGAAAATCTCGAAATGAATTGCCTGTAAAAGTTGGCTAACCCCAAGAACCGCTGAATGTCCTTGACGTTCTTGGGTGTAGGCCATTGTAAAATGGCTTTTATCTTCCCGGGATCCATACGTATTCCTTCCTTAGTCAAGATAAAGCCAAGATAGGACACTGAAGAGGAGTCAAAAATACACTTCTCTGGTTTCACAAATAATTGGTTCTGCAGGAGTCTTTGAAGCACCTCCCTTACATGATGGTGATGTTCTTTGGGCGAGTTCGAATACACCAATATGTCATCCAAGTATACCACTACAGTGGAGAAGAGAAGATCCGAAAATAACTTGTCAATAAAACGCTGAAAAATGGCAGGAGCGTTTACTAACCCAAAAGGCATTACCTTATACTCAAAATGACCTAAGGGTGTCCGAAAAGCGGTCTTCCACTCGTCACCAGCCCGGATCCTGAGTAAATGGTACGCTCCCCTCAGGTCCAGCTTTGTAAAAATGGTGGCTCCTTGTACTGCCTGTAAGACCTCCTTAATAAGAGGCATCGGATACCGGTCTTTGATTGTTACGTGGTTAAGACCACGATAGTCAATGCACGGTCTAAGTTCGGAGGTTCCTTTTTTGGAGATGAAAAACAATGAAGCTCCAGCTGGGGATTTCGATTCCTGAATGAGTCCATTATGAAGGTTACTGTCTAAGTATTCTTTGAGAGCCTGACGTTCCGGCAAAGATAGAAGAAACATCCGCCCAAAAGGGATTTGTGCTCCTGGTACAGTCTCAATGGCACAATCTCCATTTCTGTGAGGAGGAAGGAGATGTGGCTGATGATCTAGAAACACTTCCCTGAACTCCAAGTAATGAGACGGAATCGGGTGAATAGAGGCTGCTGACAAGGACTGTGCAGAATCTAATCGAGGCGGAGAAATAAGTCCTTGAAAACAGCTCTCGGCACAGAAAGAGGACTTGAAATGAATGGTATTGGCTGTCCAGTTGATGGTAGGATTATGGCGGCGTAACCAAGGGATCCCCAGAATGATGGGGAAATGAGCTGCACGAATGAGGTCAAACACCATCATCTCCTGGTGTTGAAATATCTTGATGCTGACTGGCTCTGTTTCAAACTGGATGGGCCCGGAGGATAAGGGAAGGCCATCTACACCTTCCACGGGTACTGGCTGTAATTTTTTGCGAAGGGGTAGCCCGTTCTTCTCTGCCCATTGTATATCAACAAAATTTCCAGCGGCACCGCAATCCAACATTGCAATTCCTTCCCATGGTTCTGAATGTCTGCTTGTGAGTTGAACGGGAAAAACCATCAGACGAGTATCGTCATTGGAAGGCGCCGGTAAGTGATTTACGCAGGGAGTCGATCTTCTTTCCCCGGACCTTCCCCTGTTCAGGTTCGGGGGGGAGCGTTTCCCTGTCGTCGAGGAGGTACTTCTGGACAGTTGCGTAAGAGATGTCTTTGAGAACCGCAATACATACAGAGACCTAGGTCTCTTCTCCTCCTTCTTTCATCCGAGGTTAACGGACCTCGTGTGGTCCCTATTTGCATAGGTTCCTCTCCCTGAGGGGAACCTGCATGTCTATCCTGGGAAGGTGGATGGAATATAGGCATCCGTGTTGCTGGATTTCTTCTGCGTTCTTGCCTCCTTTCGCCTATCCGGAATTCGATTTGGAGAGCCAGAGTCACTAGATCCTGAAAAGAAGGTGGTCTTCCGGTTCTGGCTATTTCGTCCTTGATCTCGTCATTTAAACCTCGGCGAAACAAGGTTTGTTTGGCAGAATCAGGCCAATCAGAGTTTACGGCGAGTCTCGTGAAGGACGAGACGTATGTTTGCACATCCAGACTACCCTGTTTGAGATCCATTATTTGTTCATAGGATGAGAACTGAACCTCAGGTCGTTCAAATCGTGTCTTGAACAATTGTGTAAATGCTGCGTAGTCATTAATAGCAGGGTCAGACTGGGTTATAAGAGGGGTTGCCCAAGCTAAGGCATTCCCAGCTAGATTTGAAACAAGAAATCCCACTTTTGCTCTGTCGGAGTCAAAAGCTCTTGGGCGGAAGGCAAAATAGATCATGCAAGAGTCTAGAAATTCCCTTAGGGATCTTGGATTTCCATCGTAATTACCAAAAGGTAGAGGGAGAGGAGGCAGATCTCTCCTATGATCATCACGAGTATTAACTTGCTGACGTAAGATCTGGTTTTCGTTCTTAAGTGTCTGTACTTCTGCAGTCAAACCTTGTATAGCCCCTACTAGCTCTTGATATTGTTCAAGCGAAGCCATTGATACTTCCGGGCGTTGCACGCTGTCAAAACTACCCAAATCCTTCCTCCCTTCCTCCTCACCTTTGCCTTCGTGGGCGTCTTCCTGTAGAGTAGCCCTTCTTCTCCTGCGTGTTTCCTTAGGCTCTTTAGTCTTCTTTTTCTCGTGTAAATAAGGTCGGTCTCCACTGGAAGCTACGCTGTTGGGGAGAGAATCCCCCAGAGAGCGAGGCTCCGCAGGGAGACCGTCCTCCAACAGGGAAAAAAGCCTCCCGGCAAAAACCCTGTGCCGAATTGCTGGATTTCTGGATTGCCGGCTTGCTGGTTTGCGGGATTGCTGGCTTGCTGGTTTGCGGGATTGCTGGATTGCGGGATTTGGAAGGAGACCTACTTCCCTCTTTGTGTAGTGCCTGGGTTCCGGACGAGAAGCCTCGAGGAATCAGACGCACTCCTTTGCCGACAACGAGGTAGCAGCCGGGGGATATAAACCAACGGAATAGTCAGGGGAGGCAAGAAGGTAAGAAGCGAGGAAGCTGGAGCTGAAGAGGAAGTTCCGATACACGGGGTGTACGGACGAAGGAGAGCGGAACAGGAGAAAAACAGGTAAGAACAAGGTAGTTGAAAGTAATGAAGACAGAGCAGCAACCGAAGGGACGGTCGCGGGAGAGAAAGTCAGAAGCAAATAACGCGGAGCGTTAGCTCACAGAATGAAAATACACTAGCGTTGGCAGCACGGAGAAAGAACCGAAGGTGCAACGCGAAGAACGCCAGCACCGTCTCCAGTATAAGGAGTGGGCGGCCATCTTGAAAAAGCACTAGACCGCGCACTGCGGAACGTTGCAAGAACGTAACGATCCATTCAATGGCGTCTCCATGAATGCCACAATTTCCATTGGGGAAGCATGACATACACCTATATACAATTCATAACTGTTTTTATAGATCATGAATGTAAGTTTGTAATATGAACAATATTATAAGTAACTAGAGTTGTTGAAAAAGGAATTACAAAGATATTAATCGGATTCAGCTTTGTAAAATTGTTCAGCCTTGAAAAGGCCCTAATGATGAAACACAAAGCACATGGGGCCTCATTCCGAGTATGGCGGTAAGGGATAGCGGCCACCGGTAACGAGACCGGTGGCGGTGATCCCTTACCGCCATACTCCGAGTTCCCTTTGCGCCCTCGCCCTTAACGCCTGCTTTGAGCAGGTGCTAAAGTCGAGGGCGCAAAGGGGCCTCCAAGCCAATAACGGTGACCGTAATGAACGGTCACCGTTATTTGCATCTTCCCCATTCCCATTGAGCCCTATGGGGGCTCATTTGGGAATGGGGGAAGAGCCTTGGTGAATGGGGAATTACCGCCCCGCCAACCTTGGAATGGGGCGGTAATTCCGCCATCCACCAAGGCGCTGCCGGTCCGGGTATGGCGTCAACCAAGGCGTTAATAGCACCATTGGTTAGCGCCGTACTCGGAATGAGGCCCATGGTGTTGGTTATCAAAACATTAAACTGGATAGTTATAATAATATGTATGCAATAGTGTTGTCAATTTACAATTTAAAAACAAAGAATTTGTTTCGCAATTTGACAAGTAGGCACAGAGTGTTCTTTACCACAATTATTCTTAGCACTTGAAGGGTTAGAACTTTGTTCAGAAGAACACATTTTCCATATGTAAAATGTGGTGTTCCTTAGCCGGCTTTTGTCCTTGCCTAAAGTTGCCGCAGGGTTTCTTATTAATGATGCGCTATATGTCACAACCTCATTCCCCAAACTCCTTTGAAGAAGCAGATAGGGCCCAGCATAATCTAAATGTTTCCAAGGCCCTCACTTTCTACTCGGACCGCATGAGGGGCCAGAAAGGAGACTACAACTTAGAGCAACGTGTCCTATATTCTGCAGAACTATACCCTTCCAGCATCTTCTTTCTCCCCTAGGTTTGCACTGCCACTTGGTCAGATTTAATGCAGCATCTGTGGCCTTCAAGGGATACATTGTACTGGAAGATATTCAGAAGTCGGATACATGGGCCATCTCATGTGCTTTTTGCAACCAGTGCTCTCAGGATTCCAGATTTAGAGCAAATGCTCAGTTTGGTCAGACAACCCTGAAAAATAGGTGTGGCTGATCTGTGAGTTCATTGTAAACCACCTTATGAAAATGTCCTGCGCGTCATCCGAGACGGAATGAGGCTTTCCTAGAACAGAAGAAATTCTGCCCCCCATGCTGGTGTCTTGAACCAGAGTAATTTGATAGTAATTTTCTGAAAAGAAAATGGTTCAGATGAGGATGCCCTAGCAAATAAATGTGTGTTATTCTGGAGTGGAGCTTACTAGCCAGGTGTGACAGTCATGTGAGCGCGATGGCTCTGTTCGCCGCTGCGCATGCGCACCAATAATGTGGGCGGACCGGAGCTCGGCAGAGCACGCCGGGAACCCGTAATACGAAGACCTGTGTCCCGAGTATGCTTCAAGGTACAGGTGGGGTAGCGCCTGGTAACGGGGGTGCCGGCGGCATATTAAGAAGTAGAACACTGGCAACGAGGACGTTACTGGGTCCATAATCTGACACCTGAATCAGCGTCTGCATTATTGTTCTGACGCCTACCATGAGCGCTACCCGCCTGGGAAGTTTCCAACCGCCATTTTGAGCTGTTGATGGTTACGGCCCCACACGTGGGGTGCTCGTGCACCATCTTTTCAATTTTTGGAGCCCATCAGGGCAATAATCTAGCAAAGGGGCACAAGGGCCACCAGGAAGGGTCTGTGGGGCCCGTCATTTTCAACAAAAAAAACAAAAGCCACAATTCAACACTCTAAGAACTTTTCCTATGAGAAGTGACATTGTACTCATATACAGGATACATGACAAGAAGAGAAACATGTCTGGACTCTCTGGTATAGAGAATTTATTTTCCTTCTTTTGGCAAGGAGACCAAGGATGAGGGGCATCCTGCGCTGTGTCTTAGTATAGACTCACTGCAACCCTGCTAGAGGTGTTTATGTGTGTGTGTGTGTTGCACCTCAGTGTTCCATCACTTCAGCGGACTTGCGCTCTTGCACTCAAGTATTAGGTGCCTGTGCGGTCCGTGGTCATGAGTGACCCTACAGACGACGCGCAAGGGGCAGGTGTACCCCCGCAGATCAAGAGGGTGCCCAGACAAGGCACACTGGCCCCCATGCCAGAGTTCGACATGTCCGGCCCGCCACTTGAAGTTGGGCCCAAAATGGCTACTGTGGGTCAAGAAACTGGAAATGTATTTTCGGACCACAGAGGAAACAGACGATGAAGCAAAGGTGGCGACACTACTGTACGCTGCAGGATCTGAGGTACACTGCATCTACGAATCTCTCACTCCCACCGCAGACTTGTATCAAGCTGTGAAAGATGCGCTCAAAGAGCATTTCCTACTCCTTGCTAGCCAAGATTTGTAGCGCTTTGCAATGTTTAGCGAAAGGCAATGTGAGGAAGAGTCGCTAGACCAGTTCTGTGGAAGGCTACGTCACCTGGCCAGCACGTGCCACTGGGAGAATGAAGAGGGAATGATCCTCAATCAACTGATACAAGGCTGTAGCTCTGGGAAGTTACATCGACAAGTACTTCGAGAACCGGGGCTCACACTAACACAAATCCTAGATATGGGAAGATTGCAGTCAAATTGGTGAAGGTTGAGGAGGTATGTGCAGTTGGACGTACATCGAATGCCGGCCTGTCACAACCACGTTGGCCCCAGAAGAAGTAAAACTTCTCACAGCCTTGTTCAAAATGCGGATGCGATCTCCCGTACACAAGCGACTGTCCGCCTAAAGGGAGAGTCTGTGGGTGTTGTGGGGCAGCAGGACATTTTGCCAGAATGTGCCGGGCTGCCGCCCCGACTGCAATCCCCAGGGGGCCTAGTAGAGGGATCAATCAGGCAACACGCAGGCAGAAAAGCGTAGCCATGGTGGAAGAGGCGCTCCAAGACCTAGACATTGTGGAAGAAGAGGACGAGGAGCTGTTCTTTATGACGAACATTGACTCAAAAACAAAGAAAAGGAGGCAGCCAAAGTGCATGGTAAAGATCGGCGAGACTCTGACTCCAGTGCTAATTGACACACGCGCATCAGTGTGCCTACTTGCGACACAACATTACGAGGCACTCCCCGGACCACCGGCATTAAGAGAGACCAAAGCCAAAATATAATAATTTGGAGGGGCCTGACCACTTCCTCTCCGAGGAGTGTTTGTAGCTCCAGTTACGCACGCCAACAATACCATCAGAGCGAGATTCTTCGTGACGGACGTCAGCCGTCACTCACTTTTGAGCTGTGCCGCATTAGAGGCGCTAGATATTGTGCATTTTGCGCTTATGAAGCGGACATCAGAGACATAATTGAAATGTTTGCTGACATCTTTCAAGGAGTCGGGAAGTGAAAAAGGAGAGCCCATCAAGTTGCATATTGATGGAACAGTGCACCCGACGGCGCTCAAACACAGGCGCATATCCTTCCACCTACGAGCACAAGTATAAAAAGAACTGAAAAGCCTTGTAGACGCAGACCTCATTGAAAAAGTAGAATGCCGACCCCGTGGGTGTCCCCCATTGTGGTCGCAGCTAAACCCAAACAGCCGGGTGCTGTACGCATATGCGTGGACATGAGGTTACCCAACCTCGCCATAAAACGGGAACGTCACCTCACCCCAACGCTGGACAATGTAGTTGGACAGCTGCAAGGAGCCAAGGTGTTTCGATTTGCATTTCAGATATCACCAACTAGAGTTGCACCCGGACTCACGCTTCATAACCACGTTCAAAACGCAGAACGGACTATATCAATATAAGCGCCTGAGTTTTGGGGTCTCCTTGGCGGCAGAAGTGTTCCAAAATGTCATCAGAGGGGCCCTCGCCGGCTTAGAAGGGGTAATCAACTTAAGTGATGATATATTGGTATTTGCAGCATCTGAGACGGAACACATGGCCCGGCTGGAGAAGGCATTGGAGAGGATCAGAGATCTAGGCTTAACTCTACACCGCAAGAAATGTGAATTTCTCAAAGACAGCATAGAATTCTTCGGCTTCATTTTTCACTCAAAAGAATCTCTCCATACCCAAAAAAAGTGAAAGACATTCAGGACGTAAAGCCACCAGAGAATGCCTCAGAGCTGAGAAGTTTCCTCAGCATGGTAACATATTGCGGAAGATTCATTCAGAACCTAGCTTCTCTCTCAGAACCCCTCCGAGCACAGACGAAGATTTGGTCGGACACCGAACAAGCGGCTTCCGACACCATAAAGGCTGCCCTCACGGGAGGTGAAACCATGGCATTCTTCGACCCCGGAAAAGAGTGCGAGCTGGTTGTTGTTGCCAGCCCTGTGGGGCTAGGAGCCGTGTTATTTCAGCCTGATCTCCACTGACAAATGAGATCCATTACGTATGCCAGCAAAGCACTGACAGCAGGCTAAAAAAAAAATACTCCCAAATTGAGAGGGAGCCGCTGGCTATATTCTGGGGCTGTAGACATTTTTGCATTTACGTTCTCGGAAAACCTGTGTCTGTCATCATCGACCACAAGCCACTACTCCCAATCCTGACAGGCTCATCCTCCAAACCACCACCAAGAATAGAGAGATGGATGCTTGCTCTCACAGAATATGAGGTGAAACTGCAATACAGACCGGGGACCCATAACCTGGAGGACTACCTGTCACATCATCCCAGGGGTGACAGTGATCAGAGGACAAGTACAATCGGGGAATGTGAGGACTATGTCCGCATAGTCGTGGACGCAGCCATACCAGTAGCAATGACACCAGAGGAAGTGGCTGATGCCTCGAGAGTGGACGAATGCTTCTAACTCATCCAGGGTGCAGTAGAGTGTAGGGACTGGAGGTCAACGCTAGCAGACATGTCCCACAAAGATAAAGAAATCAATGCAAGATTCAGCAGCTCTGGAAAGTCTGGCACAAACTGTCCAAGCTGGCACAAAGGCCTGATCCTTTGAGGGCAGCAAATCGTAATACCAAGAAAACTGGTCGGGAGAGTTATCGAAATGGCCCACTGTGGCCACCAAGGCACCGCAAAGACCAAGGCAAGGCTGAGATCCAAGGTGTGGTTCCCGGAGCTAGAGGAAGAGGTTGAAGACCATGTGAGCAAAATGCGTGTGGTGCCAGGCAGCCGCCCCTGTTAATAAGTAACCCTGCATTGAGTTCATGGAGCGAAGCAACAGCCCACGGGACACTGTCCATGCAGATTTTGGGTCGACGGGGAGGGGTATGTACTTTTGGTGCCAATACACCAATGGTCACGATATCCAGAAGTAGAACTAGCTGACTCCACGTCATGCGAACAAACCATACAAGCAATGGAAAAAGTATTCGCAACACATGGGCTGCCCCGAGACATTTGCTCGGACAACGGGCTGCCGTTTCAAGGACGACAATTTGCCAAATTCATGAAAGACTATGGTATCACGCACAGAAAGGTGACACAGGGATGGCCACGAGCGAATGGAGAGCCGGAGTGCTTTATGTTCACGCTTAATAAAATATTTTGCATCTCACAGGGACAAGGAGGTGAACTAAAACGAAACTTATACCAGTCCTCAGGGAGTATCGGTCGACCTCACACCAATCCACAGGCATGCCTCCAGCTGAAGCTTTGTTCAGCAGATGCCTGAGAGGATGGATTCCCGAAACGGACAGCCGAACACCAGGTGTCATTGATGACCAGAAGACGGTCGATGACAGGCAGATGCACAATGAGAAGGAAAACGCCAGACGCAGGCTGAAGCCGCCTAACATTGAAGTGGGAGACATGGTCCTGGTGAGGAACAGACACCCAGAAGGGAAGCTATCCCTCAACTATGAGCCCACTCCCATGGGGGTGACCCATGTGAAAGGATCTATGGTGACTGCCGCCGACCAGCAGGGATCAGTAACGAGAAACTCATGTTTCTTCAGAAAGATTGCCGGAGAGGAACAACAACCCGAACCCACAACAGAGACGTCCCTGGCCCGAGTGACACACAGAGGACAGATCCTAGAAGAAGACCCGAGGGGTCACGAAGTGGAAGGACACAACCGAGAGGGAGAGCAAAGCGATGAGAGGTATCCCCGTCGGGAAGGCCGGAGGTGTCCGGCGAGGTTCAAGGACTATATCATGGACCCGAGTTGAAGCAGACCAGAGGACGATGGTGTTTGCCCAAGTTGGGCCCCAGCACTGTTAGCCAGAATTTCACATGTTTGTATGTCACGTTGACAGTAAGTTAAAGGTTTTGTATGGTCAATGTTTTGTTATGAAAAAGGAGGGATGCGACAGTCATGTGAGTGCGACGGCTCTGTTCACTGCTGCTCATGTGCACCAATAAAGTGGGCGGACCGGAGCTCGGCAAAACACGCCAGGAACCCGTCCTACGGAGACCTGTGTCCCGAGAATGCTTCAAGGTATGGGGGGGCAGGGCCGGGTCATGGGGCTCACCGGGGTATATTAAGAAGTATAACACCAGGGTCCAGAGCACTTGCCTTGTCATGTGCAACGTTCCACGAACAAGCATGACAACCACAGAAGGTCGGGAATGGTCTTTGGAGACTCTTTATAAACTCATCTGTGGAGCTGGGCCCCATCGAATGGAAGATTCAATACCGTTCCCCGTGTATCTGGTAATACACCTCTGTGCTCTTAAGCTAAGTTGGCCAATGGACATCCGGATCCTAGCAAATATCGCAAGAGGCAGTATCCACATGGTTGCTGTGCACTGAAAAATGTCCATGACCTCTTGTTTGACATTGGACAGCTCTGCCACAAAATGCTGCTTGTCTTGTGGAAGGTTATCTACAAATTCTGCTAGGTTTCCCCGGAGGTACAGACTTGAGGACAATAAAAGGACTTTTGAATTAGCCCTCTTTAAAATGTTCAGTGCAATTCAGTTACGTTTTCTTTCTGCTGCCTTTTAAGAGTGCGCTCACTTTCCCAGAAGGTGGGGCTGGAGAGGCTTAAGGGGCTTTACTTGGAGCCATGTCCACTGCCACTACTTAGGATTGTACAGGAAGGTCAGAGACCAGGCACATCAGGTTGCCTTAAAGGTTATGGTATTTCATGTTAGTGAAGGTAAGAGAATAGTGTTTGTATCACAGATTCCAGACAGCATTAAGTATATCTTCTTGTTGGGGTATATACTTCTGCTTAGCTTGGGGGTGAGGATGACTGCCAGCAAGGCCCTCTCTACTGTGGGAGAATAAGGAGCTTAGGAAACATGAGTAATTCCTCCTCCTACCGATTGTGATTAAAAAGACCCTGTGGTATCAGGAGGAAAAACTGAGCTTGACACAGTTGTCAAGGAAGCCAAAATTAACATCGGAGGCATAGTTGAACGTACAGAAGAAATGCCCAAAATAACTGTTGCAGTGGACGAGCCACGACTAGGCAGATATGGACATTGTATGATCTAAACATATGGGCACTGTTGGGATCAGCAAATGATATGTAACAAGGACTGCGAAAATATGACACAATAAGAGGAGGAGGTGGTGGGGTTGAAGCACCAGTTACTTTCTACATGAAGAACCTGATATATGCAGTCATTTTAAAATGATAGCATTTGTCAGAAAAATACCCGTCTGCTCATATGATTGAGCCCTGGCCACTGGGCAGGGATAGGTCCAAGTTGTGTATGGTAGTAATTGGCATTGCCAGACTATAGCCACTAAGCATTTGGGTACGCGGTATAGTAGGGAGTAAGGGGTAGATGAGAATGAACCACAAAGTGAGGGCACCATAGTTTGGTCCACTTTGGGCAGGAAACCCATCCTGGTGGAAGAGAAAGAACAGGATACCCCCTGCCCTGGATACTTTGATTAGCCACTCCCTTAACAGGCAAAGATGGTGCTTGGCCCACACAAAGGCCTGAAAATGACTGGCTGTGAGAGCCAGCTGCAATGCTGAAACAAGTCAGGTAATGTAGGATTGTAATAGGAGCCACCAAAGGAGAGTGGTTATAGGACCCACTTAGGCCTTTAATAATCTAGACATAGGTTGTGTATTCATGAGCAAGGTTTTGCGGCTCATGCATCCAGGTCATCAATGATATTCCATGGGACTGCAGGGTCCTAAAGAGTGCAGCCATGCAAAACCGAGCAAAGCTAACAGCATTACGAGAAATGTGTTGTTTCCGTCCTTGGAATTGGACCTTCTGACAACAGAAATTATCCATTGGACCATCATGTCAATCCACAGGGAGGGGATTTAATGGTCCCCTCAGTAATTAAGGCTTCTAGGACAAGATGTCAGCCTGTTGTATTTTTTGCCTCAAGATTGCTCCCAAATTATCAAAGCAAAGTAGTAACTCGGGAATGCTCTCAGTATTAGATCAGGTTGACTGAGAGTGGAATTAGGCCTCACCAGCACATTGGGGGTAACATTGCAAAATACCTCTAGGATGCCCACAGCCAAGGTGTCAGGGATACCTCTCAAGGATGAGACCAGCAAGACACTAGTTGCCAGCCTGGGGTACCTGTGAAAAGAAGGAGGAAGAAGCTCTACTTAAACAGGTGTTGAGGGAGACAAAGCATGCCTTGCCAAAGTATGTCTTGCCACCTGCCAAGCAGAGGTATTTCAATGCGGTGCCTCTTCTCGGAATGTGCAAGTCTCATTCAATCTTCACATTTAATGTAGTGACTAAATGGAGGCTGGTAACATGGACAACAGGTTTACTTGTGTTGAATACATATATGCAGCACCCAGTAAGGATTGCCAAGGTGCCATAGGCTGTGCATCCTTGTCGTTCCTCACCTCTGACTCTTTTCATGCCTTATGCCTGGCTCCGTTCCTTAACCTTTTAACAGTGCTTGTGGCATATCAGGTGGCTGTGGCAGCAGGCGAAAAAAGGGATAATGCCTGGAGCTGGGGAGGCTCAGTGAGGGAGGGGCAGGGCATGCTCAATACAGTTCAAAGTCTTTACAACAGG
Organism: Ambystoma mexicanum; assembly: GCF_040938575.1. Classification (NCBI taxonomy): domain Eukaryota; kingdom Metazoa; phylum Chordata; class Amphibia; order Caudata; family Ambystomatidae; genus Ambystoma; species Ambystoma mexicanum. The sequence goes on from NC_090929.1 coordinate 413,263,958, forward strand.
CTGGGAGTTTTCTTTGACATCTTTGGAGTACAGTTTGTGCTGTTGGCTGAGTTTGGATTTTGTTCTCTTGAATTGTATCGACACAGTCTTCATCTACGGGTTCCTGGTTTTGTGTTACTATGTCCTCTTGTGCATGCTGTGAGATTGGTGAATTTGGGGCATCAATGTGGCCATTTTGGTGCTGTGTGCCTGAGTGAACAGGTGGTGCAGACTTTCATTTGTGAGTGGCCCGGTGTGCATGAGTCACCTGTTTATGTTAGTAAGAGGAAAAATGTAACTGGTGGGGATTGTCTTGTGACCTGTGGAATTGTGATTGGGACTTTGTTGGGTGCAACGGTTGCTGCTGATGCGATTTGCCAGTGCCAATCTTATAGTTGGCAACATTGGGGGTATTCCACACCCTTCCCTTAATCACAATTGTATTGCATTGTATTGCTGGACCAAAAGGGGCTCACTGAACGTTGAGGGTGTCTCTGGATTTGTGTTTCAACCTTTCCTTCACACAGGTTAGTGGCTTTGTGGTTATTGAAGTTCCACTTGGTTGGTTGTCCACTACTCTGTCTTTGATGACCTATGAACTGGCATGGGCGAAGGACATGCTTCATGCGCCCATGCCAGGATGAGTGTGGTTTTAGCCAGGTGACCTTGCATCAGAGAGTATGGGGCCACGCATGTGGTGGAGTGAGGCATTGGTCTCTATCCAGCTATGGTCCTTTAAACGGTCTCCTGGCCTTTTAGCACCTCACTTCTGAACCCACTTGCAATGTCTCCTTCAGGATCCTATTCACCCGCTCCACTTAGCTGTAACCTTTTAGATTATTAAAGTGTAGCACAGGTAGGTGGGTTGCCACAGTTGGAACAAATGTCCTCTATTTGGAGGTGAATTGGACCCCGTTATCGGAGACCAACTATGTTGGGTAACCTTTGTGGCTAAAAATGTTACGTAGGAATTAAATGTGGCGGATGTTGTGACTTCAGGGAGAAACCATGCCTCTATCTACTTACAAGTGCAAATGATTAGGACCACTGCCTATTGCTGGGACCTTAGCATGTTCTTAATTGGACCAATAGAATTGAGGCCTAGCTTTTTTCAGACCAATCATGTCCATTCCATGATGGTCATCTGTGAGGTGCGTGTTATCAGACATTAGTCCCAGTCCTTGCATACAACACAAAGATGCTGGTCTTGACATCCGTGTCCAGTGTGGGCAACCAATCATTTTCAGGTAACCTGAATTTAGTAAGATTGACGGCCAGATGCGTTTCATGTGTCACAGCGAGGAGTGTGTTGCTCAGTTCAAGTGGGTGGAAAGGTTTGTCAACAGCCGCAATTAATCTGGATTCCTCTGACAGCTAATCCTTGATCTTCCAGAATGATTGTAATAAAATTGGCAAATTCCTTTCAGTTGGCCATCCTTGAAACATACATTTCTTCAGCACGGTCTGGGTGGAATCGGAATTAGCTTGATCACACCAGACGGCCTCACTTATCGCACAATTTGTTTCCAAACAAATGTCTTGAGTGGTAGCCGCCACATGTTCATCCATGTTTCAACCTAAGTGGTCAGAACTGGGAATGGGCAGCCTTAAAAGACAACCTCTTGATTTTTCCATCTTGGAGTGCACTCGATTTTTAAATTGAATTCTTGTAGTTCGGCTGCAAGCCTGAATGAAATCTTGCTGTCACCAGAATGTGTACTAGGGTCTTATGGGCAGTGAAGACGTTTCAATTTTTTAGTTGCCTAGTTGCAGGCTAACATTTACCGTTAAATGATAACGTAGTTCTTTTCAAGATCGTAAAGTGGGAGGGAAGCAAATGCCACTATGTTAGTCTCAGCATTCCAGGATTGCACAGTATGGTGCCCAAGCTATAGGCACTGGTATCTACATCAGTGGGGGTAAGGGCTACTGGAGGAACTGGCTTGCAGCATGGAACACTCACAATATCACTATTAATGGTGTCATATGAAGCCTGTCACTCTACGTTCCAATACAAAGTGACATATTTCTGAAAGATTGCCCTCATCAGTTCCATTCTTGAAGAAAATATTCAAACACACTTTATACCAGATTGAAAAACGGAGGCAGCTGACAAAACTGCCAGCGGCATCCTTGTGTACCGAAACACCCCATGAGTGGTGACGAATGTAGCCAATGCTGTGTAGGATGGATGAAGCTGCTACTTAATTATAGGCATTGGGCAGATCAACCTTTGTGAAAAACTTGGCATTCTTTAGAAGAACCAGTTTGGCAATGTTTGGTTTGGGAAAGCTGTCTGAGATGATTAAAAAAAAGTAGCAGGCGCTCCTCTCCAGAAAGAACATGGCATGATAACCTGTTCTGAGTTTGCAGCACACGCTTTTTGCTCACTGTATCTTTTACAGATGGGAAATATCCATTTGCATATCAGTCTTTGTCCTGAGTTACCTGGGAGCAACCAGATGTGGACTCCCTGCTCACTGCGCAGAGAGGCACAGCTTCACCTCACTGATGAGGCCCAACAAGGCTGAAACACGTGTATGGGGTTGTTGTTGGTACTCCTGTTCAGAGAGGATTTGCCATAGCATTTTGGTGCTGGACTGCCCATGTGGGTGGGACAAAGACTGATATGCAAATGGATATTTCCCATCTGTGAAAGGTACAGTGAGCAAAAAGCATGTGCTGCAATCTCTCAACTCAGAACAGGTCATCATGCCATGTTCTTTCTGGAGAGGAGCGCCTACTACCTTTTTTGATGTAACTTTCTGAGATGATGTTGGCATTTAAGCTGCAGAAGTCAACACAGTTGCAGGCCCTTACAATCTGATGAAAAGAATTGGGCTCAGCCATTTTGTAGCTACAAAGGGTCTTTGGATTTTGTTCTCCAGCAGGAATTGGAGAAGTTCTGAAAGTTCCTTGTGCTATGAGGGATATTGGGAGTACTTTATGCTTGATGGGAATCAGAGTAGTTGTCACAATTGTGCCACTGGAGCACTAATTGGCACCAATTGCGGATTATTTGGGACTCATTCATCACAATAATCCTCTCTGTACAATACCTATTCATATCATTGTCTATACTTTCCATTTGCAAGACTTTGGTATGTCATTATTTAATTTCACAAACAACATATCCCATAATGCACCTTCAGGCAGTTCTCATTCCCTGTCTATACCTATGCAGCAGTCTTAGAACGACAATCCCCAGAAGCCTTAGAGATCAGTACTGCTTTCACTTTCCCACGTCCACAGAGATTACCTTCATGTGTGGTGATCCAAGTGCTGATAATGAGCCACCTTCAGCAAAGGGAAGGTCAGCATTTAAGAAGCTGTCTGCACGAGTAGAGAGCTCTTGCATTGAATTCGCTTCCAGCCACTTGTACTTTGATACTTGGATCTCTGCTGTGTCCTGTTGCTTCCAGAATCTGCTCCTGTTCCAGTGCCCTGTGCTCCCTGAGTTGAAGCCCTGCTACTGTGCCTGCACTCCCCTGCCTTCTGCCCTCTGCACCTCTGTGATTCCTGTACTGCAGCCCTGCTCGCCCTCTTGCAGTTCTGTTCCCAATCTGCAGCCTCTTTCTCTCTATCACCAATTATCTTGTTCCCTGCCTGCAGTTCCTTGTTCTGTGCCCATAGTCTGTTACCTGGCTTTTTCTTCCTAGAATCTAGTCCTTATATTCCTTGTTATCCGTTTGCAGTCCTGCCCTTATTATTCTAGTCATCACTCCTTTCCCAGCGATTACCTCTCCCCATGTGGCCAGGGGATAGCAGCAGCTACCTGATCCAGACCATGGGGACGGCTATATGAGGGAGGATCACATGGGGGAGGTAAACCCGAAGGGAGTAGTGACATGACATCATCAGACGAGACATGGTATCCCCCTTTTTCTTTTGAGGATACCCCATCCATTCCCCATGCCTTAATGGCATATTGTCATACCTTCCGTCACCCACATAGGAAGGTTACTGAAAAAACGTCCCCATACTCTATACACAAGTTATCAAAATCTGACGTGCCTTTCAAAACGACTAAAAATACTTTTGTAGATTTTTCATACAAGTCATCAAAAACTGACATCCTTTTTTCTAAATACAAAATTACTGGGATGAGGAAGATGTGCCGAGTAATGAAGATCGATGGAGGCCAAGAGCACAAACTGCACTCTTGCTATTGCAGGAAAAGGCAAGCTGCCGGCTGATTTAAACCAGCAGACCAGTTGGCTGTCAGAATCCGCCCTCAGGTTGCACTCATAGTGTAGCTGACGGATTCTTCCTAGCAATAAAACCACTGTCCGTAAAATAAACATAACAGTAGGATGTATTCCTCGAAAGAACGGACCCAACGAATCACCAGGCTATCTAGGACACAACAAATAATCAGTTTAGACCGACCTCTCTACCGTGCAATGAGAACAGTGTCTACTTAAGCTGAACTAACCTTGTCAACAGAGAGGGACTGTTGAGAGATATCACCAACTGATACATAAAGGTGTTCAATGCTGCTGCAGGTGTAGCCCCTCCAAACAGTAACCTCCGAAATCTGTAATACACACACGCTGCTGTTACACTGGAAGTGCACAATACAACTGGCGTGTGTGTAACAACGTGAGTGCAGTGTCTTACCGTGGGTTTACAAGTAGATATCCAGAAGAGAGCCACAGCCGAAGCACCAAGAGGAATGGAGCAGACCCCAAGGGAAACCTATTCCCGACAGCACAAGGACGCGTAAATGAGAAGGAAGTCTGTAGTCACAGACGCCTGTCCTGACGGAATGCGGACGCCTGGGGGGAAACCGCCACAAAACAAAGGAAGTCTCTAGTCCGTTATGTAGCAGTAAGGGGAAAGCTCCACACAGCTTAATGCAAGGTCCAATGAAGGCAAAAACGGGTCAGAAACAATGCGAGACAAGAACAATGACCGTGGGTGAGACGAAAAGGCAATCCAATGGAACGTTCCGGGTCGAGCAGGATCACATGTAGGTGAAGACCAAGGCAAACAAAGCAGGCAAGGAGCAGATGGAAGGAAAGTCCAGGAAACAGGCGAGGTAATCCAAGGTAACAAAAAACAGCGAACAATATCCAAGCGCACTTTCACAGATTCAGAAGCATCGAGGCAACGAGGGGGAGGTGCTTAAGTGCCCCGAAACACGTCACAGGATTGATGCGTTGTGAGCCGGGAACGCCAAGGCCAGGACGCCACAATCTCCATGGCAACTTCCAGGTACTGCCGTAGCGTCCTTTACTGCAGAAATGACCGGCTCTCTGTGATCCGTAGCGGGGCAAACAATGTCCTATATTTCTATGTATGGATGGGAATTGGGTGTGTGAACGGGACTCATGAGTGTGTATTTTCCCATTACCCAATGTAGCTGCGTTGTTACCATCAGTGAGGCGTGACTTGGACCAGGGAAGGTTGCAGTCCTGACAGTACCCTCTCCCAAAGAACACCTCACCCGACGAGATGACCAAAAATCAGCTAACAGAACCAGACCATAACCCTTCCAATCCACCAGATACATACGGATACCTCTTCTAACCTTAGTGTCAAGAATCCTGTTGACTTCATATTCATCAAGGGACGGTCGCGACCAAGAAGCCTGACTGCCTCATGAACAGGCTTCAGCAAGGATACATGAAAGACCAGATGGATCTTCCATGAATCCGGCAAGGCCAACCTCATTGCCACCGGATTGATAACAGCAGTGATGATATACGGACCCACATAACGTGGCAGGAGGGCTTTCCGATCTGGCAAACTCAGGTTCTTTGTGGACAGCCACACCTTCATACCAGCCCCATCCATAGGAGACTCAGTGCGATGGGTAGCGGCATGACATTTGGTACGAGCCTGTGCTTCTAACAGATGGTGTTTGATACCGGCGTGTAGTTTAGAAAGTTCTTGGGCGCAAGCAAGAGCGGCAAGGTTGCAAGGAGAAACCAAAGCTGGGACAGGAAGGGCACGAGGATGACACCCATACAGAGCAAAAAAAGGCAAAGAACCAGTCGCTGTATGCAATTAGTTATTGTATGCAAACTCTGCCATCACCAACGCAGAGAGCCACGAGCCCTGATGTTGGATTGTGAGACATCGTAAATATTGTTCAAGTGTGGCATTCACGTGTTTTTTGTCCATCTGTCTGAGGGTGGTAGGCACTGGAATACCGGTTTTCGATGGCAAAAGAACCAGTGAGCGTCCTCCAAAAACAGAAGTGAATTGCGAACCACGATCTGTGATAATAACGTTAGGTAAACCAAATAGCCTGAATACGTGTCGCAAGAACAAATCCGCCAACAGGGGCAGTTGGAAGACCATGGCATGGAATAAACAGGGCCATTTTCGTAAAGTAGTCGATTACCACCCATATGGTATCAAATCCCTGTACAGATGGCAGCTCGACAATAAAATCCATCGAGATCATAGATCAGGGGTGATCAGGAACAGGCATTGGTTGCAATAGTCCAATGGGCTTGGTACGTTTACCCTTGCCTTGTGCACAAACAACACAGGCAGCGACGTAATGAGCAATTTCCTTGGTCATATTGGCCACCAGCAGCAGCGGTGCAACAAGTCTAATGTCTTCCTGTTACCGGGATGAGCCGCGATCTTTGAGACGTGGCACCATTGTATGGCCATCTGGAAATTCGTGGTATCGGGTAGATAGACCTTTCCTTGGACATAGGACAAGGATTAAACTACCTCAATGTTGTTATCTATGATGGCTTGTGAGTTTTTCTTTACCCAGGTTTGGAGATATGATCTCATATACGCCTGTAAAGTGCAGCCACAGACCACCTGGTTAGGTAACAGCAAGGGACCATTACCAGCACGTTTCGTGGTATTTCCAACGAGATGGGATAAGGCATCGGCCTTAGAATGCAGTGTACCTGGATGGTAAGTAATGGTGAAGTGGTACTGCGAGAAAAACACGTGCCAACGAGCATGACGCACTGTAGTGCGCTTCACAGATTGCAGAGCCAGGAAGTTCCGATGATCAGTATAGACCAGAACGGGAGTAGCTGTACCAAGCAAATGATGCCTCTAAACCCAAAATGCATTCCGGACTGCTAGTTGCTCTTTCTGTAACAGTGTAGTTTTGTTCTTAGGTTGTCAATTTTCTAGAATGGTAAGCTACTGGATGAAGGGCGTTGGTGTCTTTGCAATTCTGAGACAAAACAGCCCCTAAGGCTAGATCCGAAGCGTCTGCTTCCACGACATATGGTAATGTAGGATCGGGGTGTTGCAATGCCGGAACAGAGGTGAACGTGGACTTGAGAGCCTTAAAAGCGCTATCAGCCGCAGGGATCCAGGTAAAGGGCTTCTTGCTACTGGTGAGTTTAGTAAGAGGGGCAGCCATCTCCGAAAAAGATCTCACAAATCGCCTGTAGAAATGGGCGAAGCCAAGGAAAGATTGCAGCGTTTTCAGATTACTAGGCACTGGCCAGTCTAATACAGCTTCCACCTTGGAAGTACTCATCTGTATTCCTCTATTGGTGATCTCATATCCCAAGAATTCATCGCTTTGGACGTGAAAAATGCATTTTTCCCATTTTGCATATAGTGATTGGTCTTGAAGGCATTGTAGCATTTGAGTGACGTATTGTACAGGTGACTCAAAAGATTCGGAATAAATGAGTATGTCATCAAGATAAACCACCAAAAACCGATCCATCATGTCTCTGACAATGTCATTGATGAAATGCTGAAAAGTTGCAGGGGCGTTGCATAAGCCGAATGACATAACACAATATTCATATAAGCCATACTGGTCTCAAACGCCGTTTTCCATTCGTCTAACCAGATTATAGGCTCCTCGGAGATCAAGTTTTGTAAAGATCACAGAAGAGCCTAAATGGTCCAAGAGGACTGAAATCAAGGGTATAGGATATTGTTTTCTTACAGTCACAGCGTTCAATGCACGATAGTCTATGCATGGCCGGAGGTCCTCCTCCTTTTTCGGCATGAAGAATAAAGGAGCAGCCGTAGGAGAGCGTGAAGGGCGAATAAAGTCTGTCTTCAAAGACTTATTAAGATAATCCCTGAGGATCTAATCTTCCTTTTGTGCTAAGGAATAGTCCGGCCCGATGGTAGTTTAGCCCCTGGCACTGGATACATTGGGCAGTCATAGGACCTATGGGGGGGAGGGATACAGCTCTCTTGACATCAAATACGTCCCGGAGATGTTCATTCTCCTTAGGTAGGGACGTAGACATGACAACCCCTACTGCTGGTGTGTTGAGCAACAAGGGTCGGCATGGGTTACTGACTATAGTAGGGGATCCTAGACAACTGGTTTCACACTGTCTTGAAATGAACTCTACTTCACCCGCCTGCCAGTCTATAACCGGGTTGTGCAGTACCAGCCAGGGGAGCCCCAATATCAAACGATAATGTGATGCAGCAATTAGATCAAAACAAATGGTTTCAGTGTGTCCATTACCTATAGTCATCTTTAGGTCCACTGTTCATTCTGTTACTAGTCGGGAAAGCAGCGTGGTTCCATCAACTGCATTTACTAAAATCGGGATGTGGTTTAGAACGATGGGGATGCCCAGATCTTTGGCGAAGGTAGAATCGATGTAATTGCCAGTGACCCCAGAGTCGATCACTGCATCAATATCCCATTTGAACCAGTGAGAGTCGAACACTGGGTGGGAATAGTAAAAGGATTTGACCTGATGGAGTCAAGAAGCACATCACTTGGCAGTTGGACTCCTTCTACTGCCTAGCTCTGTCATTTCCCTGCTTCTTGGGTTTCCTACTACATGCTCACAACAGATGTTCAGAAGAACCACAGTAAAAGCAGAGATTGTTTATTCTTCTTAGTTCTTTCTCCTCTGAAGACAAAGGACCCCTCACTGCGCCAACTTGCATGGGTTCACTGCTTCCCGAGTTAGGGCTGGCTGCAGTCATGGATACTGGAATTAAAGGTCTTCGTTCGCCCTTTTGTTCAGCCTTTCTGGCATTGATCTGTAGAACTAGATCAAGAAGCTCTGGAAAGGTTGTAGGAACCACAGGGACGGTTGCAATGATATCTTTCAGAGAGTCTGACAAACCCTTGTAGAACAAGGACGCCCTCTTGTCTTCAGGCCAACCAGTCTCTGCTACCAGTTGGTTAAACTTAGCTAAGTAAGAGAGCAGGATTGTGTTGCCTTCTTGCAACCCCAACAGCTCCGGGTCTGTGGCTTGGGTGTTGTACCTAGTATCAAAAACACGACCCATGGCTTCTATTAGAACATCACAGTCAAACAACAAAGGGCTCCCTGACTCCAATTAGGGATTTGCCCAAGAGGCAGCTGTACCGCCCAAATGTGATAACAAAAACGCTGCTTTTGTGGTTCCGTCAGGAAACGAGTTTGGCCTGCATAAGAAATGCAGGCGGCATTGATTCAGGAATGCTTGAAAATTCTTGGGGCCCCCGTTAAGCATCTCTGGAGGTGCCAAAGGGAACTGGGCTGTCATATACACAGGACCAGGTTCTTGCCGAGGTAGAGCAACCCGGAACCTTACACCACAGCAGGCATAGGAGCAGGAGGCACGGTAGACTGTATCCCTGCCTGTAGCTCGTCTATGCGATGTTGTGTGGATGCCTGAGCTGTTGCCATATCATTGCGCAATTCGGCAACCAATTGCATGATTTTAGCCAAGGTGTCATTGGTATCCATATTGTATATAGGCTTCTGAATATGTCAGAATCTGCCTTCATATTGCACTCGTAGTATAGCCGACAGATTCTTCCTAGAAATAAAATCCACTGTCTGTAAAATAAACAGAACAATAGGATGTATTCCTCGAAAGAATGGACCCAACGAATCACCAGGCTATCTAGGACACAGAAAGAATCAGTTTAGACCAACCTCTCTACGGTGCAATGAGAACAGAGTCTACTTAAGCTGAACTAACCTTGTCAACAGGTAGGGACTGTCTCTAGTCTGTTGTGGAGCGGTAAGGGGAAAGCTCCACGCAACTTAATATAAGGTCCAATGAAGGCAAAAATGGGTCGGAAACTATGGGAGGCAAGAACAATGACCGTGGGTGAGACGAAAGGCAATCCAATGCGACGTTCCGGGTCGAGCAGGATCACGGGTAGGCGAAGACCAAGACAATCAAAGCAGGCAAGGAGCAGACAGAATAAAAGTCCAGGAAACAGGTGAGGTAATCCAAGGTAACAAAAAACAGCGAACAATATCCAAGCGCACTTCCGCAGATTCAGAAGCACTGAGGCAACGAGGGGGAGGTGCTTAAGTGCCCTGAAACATGTCGCATGATTGATACGTGCATTGTGAGCCGGGAACGCCAAGGCCAGGACGCCACAATCTCCATGGCAACTTCCAGGTACTTTCATAGTGTCCTTTACTGCGGAAAGGACTGTCTCTCTGTGATGCGTAGCGGTGCAAACAATGTTGTATATTTCTATGTATGGATGGGAATTGAGTGCGTGAACAGGACTCATGAGTGTGTGTTTTCCCATTACCCAATGTAGCTGCATTGTTACCATCAGTGAGGCGTGACTTGGTCCCAGGGAAGGTCTCAGTCCTGACATTTACAGAGAGACACTGGCTGGAGAACTATGCTCCTCTCAGTGTTGACCGAGGGACTGGTGCGAGGTCCATGGAGCCAAATGGCTCACCGAAGGAACCAAGAGGAGCGGACCACAGGGAACGGTAGGTTGCGAGGATGCCAGAAGCAGACTGGAAGCTTCAGAACGTTTGCAGGTACCGAAAGGCAGCTTCCGCACTGCCTGAGCCTGGCGAGATGCCAAACTAAGAGTGGGAGCCGTGATAGGTACAGAAGCTATGAAGCAGAAGTGGCAAGAATGAACAAAATACCAAAGAGCTGCAGGCTTGCCACGGGAGGGCCTATACACATCATCAAGAGCCTGTGAGTTCTCCCAAGGGAAGGCGGGTCACTGACTTATTGGCAAACCTCCCAAAAAAAATAAATTACATTGAATGAAGCGTATGAGAAAGAGCGACCAATTGAATATTACTTAAAGAGACAGAACAAAGGAAATATAAGAGTGTCAAGTTTGCAAGTGTTCGCATTGCACATATGAGGAAAGCCCTGGCGGGATAGTATACCAGGCCGATGCAAACTGCAAAAGTAGTCATATAAGAAAGCCCTGGTAAGGAAGCATACCAGGCAAGGTCAAGTTGAACAGTGTGTAAAATACATCACCTAAGCAAGTCCTGGTAAGGATACAGCAGGACTGGCAAAAGGCTGAGTTAAAATATACCCAAGAGGAGAGAAAAACTGGCAGGAGAGTACACCAGGTATCCTACAAAGACACAGACTAACAGCCAAGTTGTTTTGTATTCCAATTGCGTTGTTGATCAACAGAAACCTAAGCAATTGATATTTTTAAAAGTATGAAAATGAGTGAAGAGAAATCCAGGGGAAGGGAAGCACCTTCTCGAACAAAGAACTCTATCCTTCTGCAACATTTTGTGTTGGAGTTCTGCATTTCCTTTTTGAACATCTATATACTTTGCAAGGCCAAAGCCATTACCCCTTTCACTTTAGAGTTAATTCAGTAAGAATGTGAGGGCCGGAAGAGTACTTTGGACACAGGACAGTTTCTTTGGAAATCTTGACATCAGACAGACCCTTAGTTTTATCTTACGTAGGGAAATACCTCTAAGAGACAGAGAGGAATTTTCCAACCCCTTTTGTGTTTCAATAAAGGTTTATGGCCAAAATCCTGAACCACCTCTGTCTCATTCCTGGATCCTCACAGTGCATTAGGGTCCAGACACAGACACCCACTCCTGCTGCTCCTTTCCGTGAGCATTCAGAGTGGGGCACTGTAATAGTAACCAGCTCAGAAGGCTTCAGTTTCCCTGGTTCTGTGGGAAACTCTTCCCCCATTCTGTGTACACCACAATTGGGAGCCTAACATGTTTGTCTTACTTCTACTCCGTACCCCCTTCTCTTCACTGCCTTTGTTGCTGGGCTGTTGTAATTGACCGTCCTTTCTTGTCTGCAGGGCTCCTTACACTCCTGTCTCTTTTGCACTTTTCTCCCCTTCGTTTTGTTGGCACGTCTCTGCCCTCAAGCCCTTGACGGTAGGGTTTCAAAACATTGAAACCCCTGAAAATACTTCTTCATCTGAACATGTGTCAAGTCTTATGGCGAGAAAACCATGCTCATGCCAAACAGGGACAATTGACCTAGGACGATAGATGGTAGATTTCCATAGGCACTGTGGACTTTCAAAAGAAACAAGGAGATAACATGCCCCATCAGATGATTTCTGTGAAAATTGCAATGACATTCCTGGGAATGGGATGAATCCAGTGCACTCTGCTCAGCAGACTTTTAAAGCAACTGCTGTAGCACATGTGTAGGCATCCCATTCACAGAAGCTCTACCCTCACTCGCCCACAGCGCCCACTGCAAGTTTTCTTCAGCTTGTTGTTGGAGGCCCTGAATGCAAGTCTTTGAGCATTGCCATTCCTTTGCACACTACTTTTCAGCCATAGACATCAACTCTTGGTCTGGAATATCTACATCCACATCATTCTTGACCCCAGTCCGCTCTTTATGATGCTCTCCACTTCGGCTCACGTAGCGCCCTGCATGCTTCAGCCCAGCGTGTTCCACCCCTCGCAAGCGGTGCATTCCCAGCTCCAGACTTTGTACCCGTTGTCTCTCAATGCAAATAAACCTGTCATCCAAGCTACTAGCCTACTTCTGTTCATTAGCCCCTGTCCACCCTTACTTGTCACATGCATTAGTAATTGAAGGCACCCTGGCTTCTGTACAGAAATCAACAATGTTGCCTAACAAATCCAGAATGTAACCCCACTCCCAAAACGGAGTATAAATTCCACCCCTCCTTGTACTATACCTGTGTTTTTCAATCTCCAGGCAGAGACCAACAGAGAGGCTGGGATTAGGCTGTGGCCTGTTCCAGTCATGTTATGTTGCGATAAGTTGGCATAGTTGCAGACTCTCAAGCTTTGCCTTCCCCTCCCCCTTCGTACCCATGGTGATGCTGTTGCAGGTAGAGGAGGGTCATTTCTTTTCCCTCCCATGTAGGCTGAACTGTTGCGGGCTTTCAACATGGTTGGCTATGTGACCCCATGGTCTTATGTGACAATGCATTTGCGGTCCTATGGTGTTGTGGCCGGATGTCCACTTTCTTTCCGTGTTGGGGTGTTTGAGGTCTCACAGGCATTCAGAAGTTAAGTCAGTGTGCCTTGTTGGTGGTCAGTTTGGAGTGCATACTGCAAGCTCCTCGCAGCTTTCTGGGTATGCTCATTCCCAAAGACAGGCCTAATGTTATATAGGTATTTTTTCAGTTGGCCTTAGGAGTCAAATGTGGCTCCTGGTAGTTGTTGGTGTCAACCTAACCCCTCTCTTCTATGATAATTGTATTTCCGGAATATAATACAGGGTTGCCAACCGTGGACTGTAAATGCAAAGAATGAAAACTCAAAGACTCTTCTCATGCCGTAGATTCCCTCCAAGCCTATCTAAAGCAGGGAAAAGGTTTGGGCTTAAAGTGGTTTCTGAAGTCTTCATCCTCCTTTCTTATCATGGTCTCGATTTATGCTCTGAAACCTAGGCTTAAAGGGGTTTCCATGCCCTTTTCTCTGTTTTTTCTCAGTACCGTCGGTTGTAAGACCTCTCCCAAGTGTCCCAAACTCAGGCTTTAAGAGTTTTTCACATCGGTTTTCGTCAGGTCTTCCCCACCAGGTTTTCAGTCTGTGGTTTAAGGGGTTACAACACCATTTTCTTTGGCCGTCTATGCTGTTACTCAACATCGGTACCAGGGCAACTGGGTTTGAAAAGGTTGGTTTTAAGAAGGTCTTGGCCACCTCCCTCCTTTAGGGCTGTGACTACTTCTCTCCTCACCCCCTGCTCTACTCCTGCTCTGGTCCTCCTCCTCAACACCATGCCAAACGTTCATACATCCTCCCCACCATGGGATTGACTCCTTCAAATCAGAGCCTCAACCGCACCCCTTTCCATCGGCCAAATGTGCCCTCTGGTGCCTTCTTGTTCTTGCTAGCTGCATGCACTTCTTCCAGATGTTTATCTCGAAACTCCACCTGGGATCTCAATCCAATCAACCTCTTTTTGAGGTCTCTGAGCAACCTCGGCCTGACATCTCCACCCATTCTCTCCCCGATATCTGAAACCAACCGCATCCTGATGTCTCCTACATCCCCCTTCTGATCTCTCTTCTAGATGCTTCCCACCAACTACCGCCTGGTGTCTCAAACCAACCTCCTCATGATGTTTCCCCATCAATTGCCTCCTGACGGCTTGATCTACCCTCCTGATGACTGGCCACATCCTCTCACCTCCAAAATCTTCCTCGCTTCAGTTTCCCTCCAAACCTTTCTTTCCTATTCAACTTGCGTCAAACTCCACCGCCAGCTAATACCCTAAATACCGAAATACTCACACTGCCTGACTTGGACCCTGACCTTACAAAGCCCTGCAACTCCCATCCTGGGATTGGGCTTTCTGTGAGGGTCTGCACCTGTGGATGCGAATGAGTGACAGGTTGTCATTGACTCCTGTTAACTGATTCACTCGGTTTTGATTTGGGGCTTGACCAAGTCTTAAAAAGGCTGATCCACCAAGTTAGAAATCACTTCTCTTAACTATGCAGCATGTGATCTTTATTGAGTTCCTCTTGTGTCCAAACTCTAGGGAGCGACCACTCGGGGTGCATGGGCACATTAAATGAAAGTGGACAAAGACAAATAATTTTTGAATTTGGTGCAGTTTCCCCCTCTGGCATACCTTGGCATTAATCTGTTAGGAAACAAATGTAGTGACAGTTAGTGAAATGGCCTCACTGCCTAAGAGCCACAGAAAAATGTGGTGCATCTCTGAGGTTTGTGTGGGCTCACTGTGGGCGTGCCAAAGGAAAAAGTGGGGTGCCGCTGCTGTCTGAGCGGGTGTCTGCTCCGGATGTCAAAAGAGTTCAAGTCTTTTCCGACATGTTTTTCTTCAGTCTTAGACCTTTGCTTCCTGAAAGGCACAGTAAATAAACTATTGCTCTCTGAATAAAGAGCCTGTCCTCAAGTGTGGGAGTTGCCTACCTTAAAGGCTCAGTGGCCCTGGATGGCCTAATGGGACGTCACTCTCCTTTGGGACAGGACGTAAGTGCGAGTGACCAAGGTCCTCACCATACCAGACCTGGGACCATCATTCACTAGCTCAGGAATGCTACTAGCCCCCTTGGTAATTCCACTAGATATCCCCATATTTAAACAGGGGATTTGGTCACAGCACAAACACCCAACTATCAAAACTACCAAAGCTAAACTCATGCGGAGTGAACTGACCAGCAGTCAGATTGTTTAAATCACTGGGGTAGCAAAGCAATCCAGAGGGCATGCAAGCTACAACAATATAGGTAGTGATTGATATATTGAAATGATTCACATTATTATATTATGAAAGTATTAGTGGACCTCATCCTGGGCCTTAATGATTCTTCGGATAACCCTGCTCACGTTCATTAACTCGCAGATGCACTGGTCCATATGTAATATCCTAAACTGGATACAGTTCAGTTTAGTCTACAGCCTTTCACATGCATAGGTGCATCAACGAGTTGATGAAAACCCAATTCACTAAGTGGGGCCTAAAATTCCAGAGCTGGGATGTCTGAAAAATCATTAAAAGCCCAGGTTGCAGTGCCCTAGCACTTTTATGTGCTATCTTCCCACTATATATATTTGAATGGTTCGCATTGACTGGACCGACCATTTAGTGATCGTCTTCAATATGGTTAAAGGCCTTTCTAAAAAGTGGATTGCAGTGACTCTGTACAGTATTTATTTGGGGTATGAATGAAAACTGGTGGAAATGTTTTTGCCCTTGTGCTACAGAAACCTCGATCTGCAATTGATCACAATACCATCTTCACATAGTAAGGGAAATACATTGGATTAGGTTGCCTCTCACAACATTAATACCAGAGATATTCTAGTGTATCCATGTCCATGGACTGATCACTTTTTAATTCAAATGAATGCGTCTTGTATGCTGCAGATAAGGTTCAATCTATTGGAAAAGTGCAAAAGAAACTCTAGAAATATGAGAAAGTTAACACTGGCAGCTATGAAGAAGTGGTTACTACTCCTAGCAGTTGAGGTTAAGAGTATGGATGCTGTTGATGAAATCGTTAAAACTACCCTGGAATCAACGCAGAAGGCAGTTAATTTGCTAGCGCCACCCAGAACTAGACTAATACCAATTAGAAACACAAACATGTGGTTCATACAAGACTTGCAGAAGCTCAAAGCCGCAAGAAATAAATGCTTTTATAAGTGGAAATCATCTAGAGATGAGGAAGAAAGAGAGGATTACAATAAAACCTCTAAGGAGTTTAAACTCGCCATCACTGAGGCCAAGAAAACCATGTTTGACCTGAGAATCCGAGAAGCTCAGCATGAGTCAAAGGAACTCTATAAGGGCCTGAAGGACTAAAGGAACTGGAAGGCCCATGTCCATTTGTTCAGGATGGGCCCATAAAAACGCAGAGTGGTGTGCTTCTATTCAAGAGGCCATGATGAGTAAGCTTGACAGTATAAAACACAACATTGATACCAAGAAGAAAACAGCAGTTGGTGGAGAGCAAGTGGCCAAGAGGACTACACAAAGAATTTCAGAGGCTTAATTTAACTTTCGTTCAGTTACAGAGACAGAATTGTTGGGCATCATTGATAAATTGAAGCCCACTAATTGCAAGGGGTATGTTGATTAGAACCTTAACCAAATGTGTTAATGCGTCTTTTTTAGAGAATCATGTTCCTGATGAGATAAAAAGTGCATGGATCAGTCCATTGCTGAAAAAGGCAGGTCTTTGTCCCTTTGAACTGATCAATTATAGACCCATTACAAATACTCTGTTTATATTAAAAATTTTAGATTGTGTGGCATATCTTCAGATTTTAGAGTATTTTAATAATCACAATGTCTTGAACAAAAGGCAATCTGGTTTTAGACAGGCGCACAGCTCTGAAACAGCACTGTTCGATCTGAAATCTGGCCTTCTACAAATCATGGACAAGGGACAGACAGCATTTGTATATAGTATTTTATTTATTTATATAATGCACCAGGCCCAAGAGCATCCGGGCGCATCACTTAGGTTACAACAAAGAATAAACATAGCAAAGCAGGATAATAAGCAGTACAAGAACCAAGAGAACATTTACAGAATGATATACAGATTCAAATTATAAGGACAGCTAATTACATATTTACACACAAGCCGTAGGCAAGAGCATGAGAGGTAGCTAGCGAATGGTCTGATTCAGGAGCAGGTCTTGGGCAGACAGCCAGGTTTTTGCCTTACTCTTGAATGCCAGGAAGGAGGGTTGGGTAGCGAGTTCCAATGTTTTGCAGCCATGACTGGGAAACTGATCCCACCAGATCTCTGAAGGATGAAGCGGGGTATGGAGAGGCAATTGGTCTGGGCACTTCTGAGGGGTCTGTTGGTAGTATGGACAGAGAATCTACTGGCCAGATAGCTGGGCGCTTGGTTGGTGAGGAATGTATGAGTTAGAGTGAGTGCTTTTAGAGAGATTCTTTGTGTTACTGAGAGCCATCGGATGCTCCGTCTGGTGTCAGAAATGTGATGGTTCCTGTGGATGTTTAGTGCAGCTCCAATGGCATTGTTTTGGATGATCTGTAACTTATTGATATTGCAACGGTTGGTGCCAAGATAGAGGGCGTTGCAATAGTCAATTTTGGACATAACCAGGGTCCTGGCTAGTGTGGTATAGTTGGCTGGTGATAAGAAAGGACGGCATGCTGTAATAAGCTTACATGTATATGCTGCAGCAGAGGATACTGCGTTAGTTTGTCTGGCAAGAGAGAGGGTAGAGTCAATATAGATGCCTAATGTTTTAGTATCCTTTGTGACCTTAATGGTATTACCATCAATGACAAAAGATTTAAACAAGGGGTCTAGTTTGTTGAGTCTTTGGTGAGAGCCTAGGATGAGCAGCTCTGTCTTTTCATCATTCGGACAAAGTTCATGTTGCGCCATCCAGCCTTCGATAACTTGGTAGATGGAGTTAACGGCAGGAGTTTCGGTTATATGATCACTTTTAATGGGGATGAGTATCTGGGTGTCATCCGCATAATTGGTGTAGGTGACACCCAGATAATCCAGGATATCGAATAGTGGCTTTGTAAACACGTTGTAAAGTGTAGGGAAAACACATGATCCTTGTGGTACCCCGCAGGTGACTGGTGAGGGGTACCCCGCAGGTGACTGGTGAGGGCTCCGCGGCCGCAGAAGGAGAGACAACCCTCATGGATCTGTTATCCAAGAATGAACTGATCCAGGCCGTTGTTTTGTCAGCGAAGTGGGCAGCTAGTTTGAGGTGTCGACAAAGGATTTGGTGATTTACAAGGTCAAACGCCGCAGATAAAGCTAGAAGGAGTAGGAGGGCCAGTTTACCCTTATCTTTTAGGTCTACAATCTGTGTTTTAAGATCAATAAGGGCGGTATCAGTACCGTGCCGCGGACTAAACCCTGATTACCTCAGTCCCAGGAGTTTGTTAGTTTCCAGGTAATCTTGGATCTGCAAATAGGCAGCTCGATCAAGAATATTTAGCAAAAATGGCACTGCAGTGATGGGCCTGTAATTGGTTGGTATGTTTGCATCCTCTGAAGGTTTTTTTTTTTTTTAAGGAGTGGGATGACCCAGGCGTCCTTCAGGTTGTCTGGGACAATCCCAAAGCTAAAGGAGGAGTTTATGAGCGTGGTAATGAAAGGAGCTAGATTATGAGAGGCCTCTTTAATAACAGCAGCAGGACATAAGTCACCCTGGCAGTTAGAGGGTTTGAGATTGTTAATAATATTTCAACTTCGGTGATGGAGAGGGGCGAAAAGCTGAATGGTTTCAGAGAGTCGAAATTGGTGTTATTTCTGACTTGAGGGGCTTTTTCAGCTCTTCTGATGTTATTAGATTTATCTGCAGCCTTTGACCTGGTGGATCACGCTATGCTTATCACCAGGTTGAAGGAAATAGCTGTGTTCTCAGACGCAGCAGCAGCCTAGATTATGTCACTTAAAAAAAAATAGACTGCATAGTCTGTAGTGATACAGCTGACGCAGCTCCAATAACACTGCAGCTTGGGGTTCCGCAGGGAGCTTCAGGAAGAAAGTGGTATAGGATTCTTTAATTATACAGATGACACACAATGTGTCATCCCACTCTCTGGTGATTATAAGCAGGACACAAAAAGGCTGGATGAGGTATATGATATTATTAATGTCTGGATGGTAGCGAATGGTTTTGCTCTTAATAAGGAAAAGACTGCGTTTATGGTATGAAGCTGGGTTCTGATTACAGGATGTTTCAGGTTACGGCCTGGAAACAAAAAAAGAAAGTGAAAACACTGGGAATGTACCTCGATCAAAACTCAAATATGAATGCTCAAGTCAATAGTTTAGTCTCTACATCAGCATATTATATCAAGCTCTTAGCCCAAATTCGCCAACATATTTTGAAGGCAAACCGTGAAACCATAGCACAAGCTATTATAAGGTCTAAGATTGAATATTGTAGCAGCCTGTTGGTTGGTATCAACAAGACAGAATGTGCCAGACTCCAGGTAATACAAAACAGCGCTGTGAGAGGGATTGCAGGACTGGGACGGAGTGACCATGTTACCAAATCTAGACGAGAATTACATTGGTTTTCAATCGAGGCTACGATTGAGATCTGTCTTCTTGTAATCTTGCATACATGCTTAATGGGCCCAAGCCCTGCCTATTTGAGCAAGGCACTGTCATGTAAAGTGAATGACAGAACTTTGAGATGGAATAACACATCAGTTGAAGGAGCCTAGATGTATGTTCACTGTAAAGCCTGGAATGCCATCCCACCAGAGCTTAGAGAAGTCACAATTTTTGAAACCTTTAAGAATAAATTAAATACACTGCTTTTTAGATAGTTTATTGTCTTTCTCGTTTTGTGGCTTTGTTCTTTTTCCGTTTCGGATTCTTGTAGGTTATATTCGTCTGTCTTGCCCCATAAGCCTCCGGGTCCACAGGTGAGTAGTATAAATGTATAAAGTAAAGTCGAGTTTGGAAGATTCATATAATAAACAAATCATCTTTGCAGTACATCTCGTGCCCCCTTAAAAATGTAATCTGTAGTTATAACCCTAAAAAAGAAAATTAAATTTCCATGGATTTAAAAAAAGATGAGGGCCAATATTAGAAGAGCTGAAAGGAGTTGGAGCAAAGATCCTACCGTCTTCTGCACAAAGGCTTTAAAGGCCATCTCTGATGTTAAAAAGGCCCATTATAATACACTAATTAACAATGTTGGAACCTCCCAATGATGTTCAAACTATTGAAACAGCTTTCTCAAGAGAAACCAAAACATAGGGGTCCACCGCTCTCGGATAGTTGGTGTAATAAGATCCAATCAATTTTTAAGGATAAGGTTTAGCATATTTGTGAATAAATATCCTCAAAGTCTTGTGTATTAAAGAAGTCTACCCCTATAGTCGAGGATTAGCTGGCAACTCCAATAGCTGGGTTTTTTTCAAGATTTTGGACGAAGCAGCATCACCTCAACTTCAAATCTATATAAAGAACTTTAAGTTACTGGATGAAGGCCAGTCTTCTGCAGACTAAGTAGGGGAACTGAAACTGACCTGCTGGATGCCTTTTGATACTGTGGACCATAAAATGTAATGAAAAGGCTAGAGTCAGTGGGAGGTATGGATCACATGTCTAGAAACTGGATGAAGGCTTTTCTCCAGAACAGGGAGTCAGTGGTTAGACTGGGCTTCTTTGAAACACTCTCTTTAACTTTGTATTGCAGTAAGCCTCAGGGTTCCTATTTATGTCCACTGTATTCTATATATGCTATGAAAGACTTGCCCCTGATATTGGAATCTAGTTGCAGCAATATAGCATGTCCTAAATCTGGAGCAAACCTACTCTACGGTAATGTGTTCTTCCTAAGAACAAATAAGTTTCTTTCAATGCCTTCAGGTCCTTCAGAACACCACAGCTTGGATTGTCACTAAGAGCCCTCAGTGGGATCACATCTCACTGGTCTTAGGTGAGCTCCATTGGCTATCGTTCAAAGATTAAATGTCTTGGCAATTATTAGCTTCAGTTCATAATGCATTAACATGGCCCGCCTTCTGATCTTTTGAAGAGAATCAAGTGGTATCAGCTTAAGAGACATTTAAGCTCCTGTGAATCTGGGTTAGTAGCGGTGCCTCGTTGTTAATGGAAAAAAGCTTTGGGGTGCATAGTTCAAATTTAGGCTACCTCCCTATAGAACAAACTTCCTGTGGAGATTTGGGAGGCTGAATGCCGTTTGACTTTAAAGAAGCGATTGCAAACCGTTCTGTTCTGGTTCGTCACTTCTTGCTGATTTTATGGTTACCTACCAGCAAGGTCAGACCCTTATTGGGCCGTTTTTGCACTATACAAAACCTTCAAATGAAATCACAATCAAATCACAATCTTTGTTACTAAGGGTTTCATTTTGCCAATAAGCCACAACTCTCCTAACCAGTCTTTTTGGTGTAATAGTCTAAAATATACAGGTGCTCAGTCTGTTTCCGAGTACTGTCAAAACCTTGTTAGATACCCCTAAATGGGAAGATTTGGTGACTTGCTAAGGATCTCATAATACAACTGACCCTTTTCCACGACTCTCTAATCTTTTAGATTTACTGTAGCACATTATCCTGGTGTTCAGTTTATTTTTTATGAACTGTCACATTTATCAGCCACGGACATTGAAGTGCAGCTAGTGATGTGTCCAAGATCACCAAAGTTTGGTCAAGTTGGGAAGCTGGGTTTAGAATCCATACCATCATGTCACAAAGTCTGCCACTAGACCAAATCCCTTCTCTGGTGGGTAATATTTTTGGTTTAATAAAGTGCTCCATATTGCTGTTCGTTTGATTTCTGAACTCCCCACATTTGGCAGATGTGCAAACATAAACACAGGGACATAAAATGACCTGCCCAAGATAATGTTTTTGTCAACTGGAGAAGCTGAATAAAATCAGAACTTCTAGTACTAAAGGTGGCAACTTATCCAGAAGGCCACTTTCATTTCTTTTTTTTTTTAATTTGTCTTTTATTAGTTTTTGAAATAAAAGTTTGACAATCATGTACAGGCATTTGCAACCGAACGGTCAGGTACAAAAAAAAGGGATATCACATCGATAGTAATACAGTGTGTAAAACGTTTAGGATCTGATGCACTTTGCATAAACTTTGAATAGGCTCATCAAACCCAACTACCCCTACCCTCTCCCATCCCCCCTTGTACATAGTACCGCCTGAAGGGCTGGAAGAGACCAGTATCTATCTCTGAACCAATATTAACTACCTGACATCAGGTACATAGACATATTAGAACTTGCAAGTTTAACATAGCAGCGAGATTCAGCCGTCAACTAAAATGTCTCCAAACATAGAAATGCTTTGCACACATTTTTTATGTCACATATTTAGCCCGAAATTCCGACCATGCGTTCTCAACTGAAGTGCGATCTCCATACAGGACCGCCGTAAGGTTGTCCATTCTATATATATATTCAAGGCAACACTCAGCCATTCGGTTTTATTAGGGAGCCTTGCTCTCTTCCACACTATGGTGAGGCACGCTCGAGCGGCCAGCAGTAAACCCAGAATCATTTTGGACGCCTTTTTAATTGTGTCTTCCGTTTCAACCAAGCCAAACAAGATCAGAAGTTGGTGTATCTCTCTGTCATCATCATCCAGCTCCTTGATCCAGCTGAGGACCTCCGTCCAGTAAGCATGGACCGCCTCACATCCGCATCACATTTGCCAGTAATCGGCCCTCTTTCCACAGCCCCTCCAGCAATGTGGGCTTATTCCTTGATACATTTTGGCCAACCGGACCGGGTCATATTGCCACCTGTACAACAACTTGACGGCATGCAATTTATATTGGCAGGATATGGAAGATTTCGCTGTCCTTCTACAAATTTGGAGCCATAGCTTTTGCGGAATCTGCCTTCCCATGTCTGATTCCCACCTGTTCCTCAATGTGTGTGATGGCATAATATCAACCTCAATCAGCGCCGAGTACATTGCGCTTATTAAGCCCTTTGAACTCGTACACATGTTGAGAATGCTTTCGAACGGGGTGAGATCCCTTTGCAATTGTTCTTTCCAGATCGCCCTTGTCATCACCCCCTTGAGTCTGAGATATAGGAAGACCGAGAGCGGGCCTATGTCGAGCACCTCCTGTAAATCCTGAATTGTAATAAAGGCACCATCTCTCCAGAGTTGACCAGCCCTCTCTAATCCCGCATCGTACCATGTCTCGAAGCTCCCTGGGTCTGGGATAGCATCCCGGATCCCCGGTGACGATAGGTGTCCAAGGGGAGATGGCCAGGTTGTAACTCCCACCATTTTCTTACCTGGTGTCCAGATTGCCCATATTGTTCCAATAATAGGGTGGTTTTTAACACTATTTCGCAATTGAGGCCCCGGAACCCATAGCCATTCGCCTAAAATGAATGGTCGGAGATGATAGTTGTTTAGGGCTATCCACTGTGGCTCTGACTTTTGCCTGACGTGCGGGACAAGGACATGTAGTTGGGCTGCCGTGTAGTATGCTTCTATATCCGGGAGGCCCACTCCCGCGTTGTCCTTCCGGAGCTGTAGCAAGGATCTGGGGACTCTCAGCTTCTGGCCCTGCTACAGGAAGGCTAAGAGGGTTTTTCTCATGCTCGTAAAGTATTCTTGGGGCATTTTAATGGGGAGCATTTGAAACAGGTAAAGTATTTTAGGGAGAATCACCCTTTTTATTGCATTTAAATCGGCCCAGCCAGGAGATGGTAAGTCTGGACCACCTTTGGATGTCCTTTTGAAGGGAGAGCGATAGTGGGGGAAAGTTAGCCTCATAAAGGGAGTCAAGGTCTCGGGTCACATTAATACCCAGATATCGAAGCGTGGTGAGGCTGACCTTTACTCCTAAGGGAGCGAATCGGTCTGCCTCAGAGTCTCCACTATTGTCAAGTGGAAGGAGGATCGACTTTCCGGTCTTGATTTTAAGGCCAGCCAGTTCCCCATATTCTTCGATAATGCTGATCGCGGCCGGGACAGAACTTAGGTGATCAGTTAGGTGCAGTAGTATATTTATTTTATTTATTTTATTTTACATTTGTAAAGCGCCACACAGCCCAGAGGCATCGGGGCGCTGTTGCAAGATAATGACTTAGTTTCAGTGCAAGGAGGGGTAGATAGAGGAGGTTACATCAAGATCGTATCTACCCCTAGCCTGGGAAAAAAAAAGGACGTTAGACATTACATCGGTTGTACAGTTGACAGGGCCCAAGAGGGGTTTATACAAACAGCATCGTTTTTATTGCTTTCCTGAAGCACAGGTGGGATTTGATACCTCTAATCTCGGCGGGTAATAAGTTCCAGTTGGTGGCGGCGAGGACTGGGAAGCTAGTGCCACCTGCTCTGCTTCTGAGGCTTTTTGGAATTGCTAGGCGGTTGGTGTGGCTAGATCTAGTTGGTCTGTTGGAGGGGGGATCAGAGAATCTCTGTGCAAGGTAGCGTGGTGCTGTGTCCTGTCGGCATTTGTGAGTGAGTGCCAGTGATTTGAAAAGGATTCGTTCCTTAACTGGAAGCCAGTGGACGGATTTTCTGGTGGCTGAAATGTGGTCTCTTTTCGAGATTCCTGTTGCTGCTCTGAGGGCATTGTTCTGCACCGATTGAAGTTTTTTAATGTTTTTGGCTGAAGTGCCTAGTAGGAGTGCATTGCAGTAGTCTAGGCGGGATCCTATGATAGCTCTTGCGATCGTGAGGGAGTTTTCCTGCGAAAGGAAGGGCCTTGCTGCGGTGATAAGTTTTGAGTGGTAGGCTGCTGCTGAAGAGATTGCGTTGACCTGTCTGTCCATGGTGAGGTTGGAGTCCAGGTAGACTCCAAGGGTTTTGACTGTTTTGGAGACCGAGATGCAGCAGTTGTCGATGATGAAGGAGTCATATTGGGGCCCCATTTTATTGATTGTGGCAGGTGATCCGATCATCCGCATAGAGGCCTAGTTTTTATTCGCAGTCTCCTACCATAATGCCTTTTACTCTAGCATCCTGCCTCAATCTCTGTGCCAACGGTTCAAGAGAGAGCACGAATAGTATTGCTGACAGTGGACAACCCTGCCTCGTTCCCCTTTCCAAAGGGAATCATCGCAAATAGCCCCCGTTTACTGTCACTGACGCTGAGGGAGATGTGTACAGGGCCGTAATGGCACGGCGTAGCTTCGGCCCCAACCCGTTCCAGACTAGCACCCTTTCTAAGAAGCCCCAGGCCACCCTGTTGAAGGCCTTCTCGGCATCTAGTGACAGAAGAGATGGGCCCCCTCCCATTCCTTGCGCCTCGTAAATAAGATGTAAAGGTTTCCTCATGGTGTCTGCACCTTGTCTCCCGATGACAAAGCCAACCTGGTCGGAGTGAATTAACCGTGGTAAGTATGTTTCGAGTCGGGCTGCAATGACTCTCGCGTATATTTTAGCCTCTATATTCAGAAAACAGATGGGGCGGTAGGAACTACAACGCGTGGGATCTCTCCCTTCTTTTGGGATGACAGCGAGAAGAGCTTGTGAAAAGGACGGGGGTGCCTGGCCTGTTTCGAAAATGTGATTGAATAAGGGTGCAAGGAAGGGGGCCATGAGTGTAGAGAAAGCATTGTAGAATCCGGGTGTGAAACCATCATCTCCCGGGGCCTTCCCAGACTTTAGACGTTTTTTATGGCCTCTGTGACTTCTTCTTCAGTGACTGGCGTGTCTAAGGATTCGGCTTCTGTAGATGTGAGTGTGGGGATCTGAACTTCTCTAAGGTAAGTGTCAATGCTTCCTAGGGGAGGGGGGGGTCGCATGTGTATAAATCCTCATAAAAGTAGGCAAATGCCTCCTGTATCCCCCTCAGGAGACGTGACGATCGTATCTATGAGGGTGCCATCGTCCCTTTCAATACGATCTACCCATCTCTCAGCTTTCTGCAGCCCGAAGACGAGCCGCTAGAAGGGCATCTGCTTTATCGCCCTTTTTATAGTATTTTTGTTTTAAATATTGTAGGGTTCGGGCTGTTTTACCGACGATGAGTAGTCAGAGCTCTTCCCTGAGCCGTCTGGATTCAGCCATGTGTTTGGGTCTATCACACGGGGAACATTGTACTAATTTCTGGGCTATGTGGAGCTTTTCCCTAATGTTTTATTCTATCAGAGCACGCTCTCTCTTTTTTTGGGCCCCTTCCCTAATGAGTACCCCCCTCCAGGTGGCCTTAGCAGCTTCCCATACGTGTACCTTCCCAACCTCTCCCGTATCATTGGTAAGAAAAAATTGCTCAATCTCAGTTTCAAGGGATTCTTTGAAGACCGAGTCAGTCCATAGGGAATCGTTGCACCTCCATTTGGAGTTTCGAGGGGCCAAGTCGTCCCAGCACAAATCGACCACAACCATGTCATGATCTGACCACGCAGTGGGATGAATATTCGCCGCACGAAGTATCCGCAGAAGGCCATCGGTAAGGAAGATATAATCAATACGCGTAAGCGTGTCGTGGGGGAGGGAGTGGAAGGTGAAGCATCTATCTGCTGGGTGCAAGTGACGCCAACTGTCAGTAAGACCATATAGGTCAAGGGTAAGTTTAATTTCGGCTTCATCCTGAGAGGTGGGTGGGTTATGTGCATCTGCCCTGGTTTGTCTATCCATCGAACTGTCCATCCAGGTGTTAAAATCTCCCCCAAGAGCTATGTGTCCCTGTGCCATGGTAAAGACCTTCTCCGCAGTCTTATGAAGGAACCTACTCTGCCCCCGATTAGGTGCATAGAGTGTAGCCAGGGTGAAAATTGTGCCGCAAATGTTCCCCACCACCACGAGAGCCCTCCCCTCGTTATCCGTCCACGTGTCAAGAGTCGCCATCCGGAGACTTTTGCGAATAAGAATCCCCACTCCCCCTTTTTTTGTGATATTGGAGCCCCAGAAGGAAAGGCCCACCTCACGAGATGGAATACGTTTCTCCTCCCCTCTACGGTATTGTGTTTCTTGGAGAAATAGAATGTCTATATTTGACCGCCTAATTTCTCTGGCCACCATGGAGCGTTTCGTGGGGGGAGTTCAGTCCCTTTACATTCAGTGTGCATATGCGTAGCGTATTGTTAGTGGATGCAAATGTGGGAGACATCACGAGGTTTATGTGAATATATCAATGGCTGAATCGTCTGCTTCATGGCCCTTAACATGATTGATAGGACGGGGCGTGATCCGTCTTTCTCAAATTGGGATCCAACATGTCCTAAGGAGGTCAACGAGTGACCCGCCCAGTACGCCTTCAGTTCCTTCATAAACTTGCTTTGTATTCTTCTGCCCCCCAGGTCTGCCTTCCAGTATACAACGTGTCGGCCCATCCCACCAACCCACCCCTTCCCTCCCCCCCATGCAGTCAGCGTCCGGTCCTTCCAGGTTAACATCACCCAGTCGGCCTTGGACCACCAATGGGAACCGCAAAACAAGCGGTCCTATCAAAGTACAAACCAATATAACAGTGAGCCCCCAACTTTGCACTCATAACATTCATCAAAACCAACTTGTAAATACGACTTCCAGTCTCGATCTTAGGCATCTGTCCAGTGTCTGCTGTACCTCATAGATCTATCAGGTGACCCAGCCACTCTAGCTCCGGTTCAGTGCCTGCGTGGCTGGAGTTGGACAGTAAGACAGGTGTTCGACCCTTATGCCGGGCATATCAGTGGCGCGCGCCGGGAATCAGATCAAGATCAAGTGAGCTAAGTTACTTCACCCATTGTCAGGCGACGTTCATGCTCCCAGCCCCCACCATGTTATCACCTCAGTGTTTCTATTGCGATATGCGGCGTGGTGTGAGAATCCAGGCCTCAGATTAATGTTCCATATCCTGCGAGTTGTTCATCCTCCTTTCCTGGATCCTTGAATTCTTCTCTGCCGTGGGCCTTTGGTGCGCCACTCACCCTCCTCCCTTTTCGACTCCGCAAGGGAGGAACCCTCCCCCTGGGGACCCAATAGGTCCGCTATACAGTCAGTGATGTTGTGGGGTATTCCTGGCCTTCTCCAGGATTCTTGCTCTGTCAGCATAATTGTGAAATCGAGCCAGTACCGATCTCGGGCCTCCCGGTCTACCCCCAGCTCTGTGAATATGGTCAATTCTGGGTTCATCCACCGAATCATCCTTGAAGAGGAGCTTTAGAATCCTGTGCAGGGTCTGCTTTAGATCGAATTCAGGTTTCACCTTCTCTCTCGGGAACACCAAAGACCCTTATGTTGTTGCGGCGCTCCCT
Organism: Ambystoma mexicanum; assembly: GCF_040938575.1. Taxonomy (NCBI): domain Eukaryota; kingdom Metazoa; phylum Chordata; class Amphibia; order Caudata; family Ambystomatidae; genus Ambystoma; species Ambystoma mexicanum. The sequence continues at coordinate 413,292,254 of NC_090929.1, forward strand.
GTTTTCAAAATCATCAACCTTGAGGCGTATTTCCTCCTCTTTATGTTCTATCATGGCGATGTGGTGATCCATTTGTGCCTCCAATGTGCTCAGAGAGGTTTGACTATGATCGACCTGTTGCAGCCTGTCATCCATTTTGTCCATTCTGTGTGTAATTTTGTCTATTTTGCTGCCAATGTCCGCTCTCATGCCTCTCATCTCGGTGAGTAGGTCAGCGACGTCCGCCTTGGTCGCAGCTGCATCAGACCCTGCCGTCGACATCGTGGACTCAGTGGAAGATCTTGAAGGTTCGATGGCTGGTGTGAACCTGTATTTTGCCAGTTTACCCTTAGGGTCCATGGAGGGTGGGTCTCAGATGGATTTAAGAGGGCTATGCCGCCGGGATGGTCATTCGAGGGTAATACGCTTGTGCGTGCAAGCTGTTATCCCGCGGTGGCCACGGGAGGCATTGAGGCGAAGAGCTTTTGAAAAGTTCACCACCGACGAGGAGCGTTCCTCATAAGATCAGGCACCACTTGACTCCTTCCTGTACCTTGTTTCGTTTTATTCCGGTGGGGTTCGCCCGTGGCGTAGCGTAACAGAAAACTCTGGGGATGTGTCTCCAAGAAGAGGGGCAGCAAGGCACGGGCAGGGTACGGCCCCCCTGGATTCGCCACGTGCGCCAAAACCACTCCAGGTGGAAAGCCGAGATCGTGATCCCAAGTCCAGTGAGCTTGGGAGCGTCTATGTAGTTAGAGGAGGGCACACGCCCTTTCAAGCAGGGGCCCAACCCTCAATCCTTCGTCGCCTGAGGGGGTTCTGCTAGCGCCCCTTATCGCAAGGAGACCGTAGCTTGTTCACCCGAATATTCAGGCACGAACCTCCAAAACCCCTCCCCAGTTGTGAGTGGCCTGTGCGCCTTGCCGATTTTTCCTTCTCAGGGGGTGGGGGGGAGTGCAAGACGGCCCCACAATATCGGATCACTTATGTTTAGGGCTACTTGAGGAGGCACACTGCCCAGGTATGGGGGCCCAACCCTCAGTCTTGGTGACCTTCCGATATGCCGGTGGGTTTGGCGCAAGATCTGTTAGTGCAGCAGGGTTGAGGCACTCACTAGGCGGTGCCCCAAGTGTGCTGATCCAAATGCGTGGTATCCGGCAAGTGCTGTTTCGAAGTGCTCGCTGTCACTAGGGGTTGCAGAACGTGGGGTCCATATGTCGACGTTTTCCCTCCTGCCTGTCCGTATGCTTTCCTTTAGATTAATTGTGTTTTCCTTTTCTTCCTTTGCTTCTCCTCCTTCCCACTAACTGTACGGTAGTAGTGGGTTCAGGGGCCCCCATGAGGGGGGGTATCCTCGCCTTCGGGTGCCTGTAGGCTCCTATTTCCCATTCTGAATGGCACTGGACCCCGGCTCCGTGTCGGGGGGCAGCTCGCTAAACACGCGTGATACGCGGCTTCTCAGCAGGGGCAGGGAGAGGGAGAGGAGGAAGTTCCGTTACATTGGCGGACCGGCAGCGGGCCGCAGAGGTGCATGCCACAGCAGAGTCCTTCAGACAGGGGGTGAGGGGCGGCCGCCTACCTTATCTCGCGGGTGTGGCCCCTCCGGGTCCCTCGCAGGGACCGGGCTCAGCTCGCAACGCCCGACCCACACAGACAGGCCGAGCGAGGTTCCCGCAGCCGTGTAGCGGCTGTCGTGCAGATCAGCTCTCCCCTCAAGTGTGTGTTCAAGCGCGGGGGTCTCTTTCCGTTTATTGCTGCGCACGTCGTGGCCAGGGCCTCAGAACGTCCATCTCGTTTTCTCGGCAAAGACTCCTCCGATTTTCTTTGGGTTTTTCCCCAAATGGGGGGGTCACCTTCGGACGTGTCCTGCTCTGCAATCAGCTCTGGGGGGGTCGTAAAAGTGGGGGCTCAGAGCCACTTTTGGGATCTCGGGTGCAGAGCTCACACGAAGAGCAGGCTCATTCGTGCGCCCCCTGGTGGCCGACAGGCCACTTTCTTTTACACTCTTTCCTGTGACATCCTTTCCTCTTTTGCCCTTTTCCTCATTTGCCTTTTGATCCCCTGTATTTGCTGTCCTATCATGTGCCTATGGTCAGTTGGGTAGTGAGGAATCATGGGAGTTGGTATTCTGTATGTGTGGATTTGAAGAATTAATGACAACTAGTAATGTCCCTCAGATGGGAAGAAAGGATGGGGAAAAAATGCAATTGTGGGATACAAGGACAATGCTGTGGTGTTGTGCGACGCAGGTGCGCAGGAGACGCTGCCCATTGACCCGCAATACGCTGTGCCTAAGTTCACGCATCCAAACCTTTAAGAAACGAGGATCGCACCCTCTGTGGCAAAGCCCTCGCAGGACAAGACCGCAGTGTTGTGCGATGCAAGTGTTTGGCGGTGAAGTAGTAGCGGCGCAGAGTGTGATCGCGCAACGAAACGGTCGACCATCTGCATCCAAAAGGTAAGAAAGGTGTAGGGAGGGAGAGCAGCCACTACTGCTCTCTGCTAAACTTTCTGGCCTTTGCACGTACTTCCACCTAACCGTCTGACTTAATGTACACTGTTCCCTGCACAATCTTAGGCTCTCCCCTTCCAGCGGTTAAACATACTTTGTGTTCTCCCCTCATCGCGGTTACTTTTGTACTGTTGAACTGTGCCCTTTATGCCATCCCTCACTCTCTAGGTCCCCTCCCCCCCAACTGTGGTTCCTGTTACTGTGATCTGTGTCCTCTAGGCTCTCTCCCACTCTTTAGGTCCCCCCTGCCAATTGTGGTTACTGTTGTTACTGTGAACTGTGTCCTCAGGCTCTCTCCCACCCTCTAGGACCCCCCCAGTTGGGGGTACCCATTACTGTTGAGTGTAGCCGTCTGCCCCATTTGCGTTCCCTATTGTGTGACCCACACCCCCCTCCTGCGCATCCTGCATCCTCCCGCTTGCGCTCCCTCCTCCTCCTACCTCCTCCTGGCACCCTCTATGGTGCTTTCTGTCTCCCCTATCTTCTCTAACTGCTACTCTATCTCCTATCCTATCCCGCTCACTAAGTCAGGAAGGAAGAAGTTCAAGAGGGACATCCTGGTCTCCAACCGAGGCCTCCCTATTGCTGATACCTACATAAGTTATTCCTCCAGACAGACTCTTACCGACATGTCGTTCCCTCTCCAGGCCTATGGACCCCTCACATGGTCTCTGTTCCCTCTCCTTTTTCGTCCTCTCCCATTAATGGTGTCAGTCGGTGGGAGGTCCTCTTGGCCTCCGTCCTCTCCTCCAAGACCATCATTAATGTCTATCTGAATGGCACTGTCTTGGTCCAGGGCCCTCATCCCAATCTCCTCCTTTTCGATAGGCATCTCACGCATCTTATCAACTTCCTCTTTCTCCTGCTACTCCTACCAGCACCTGTTTGGCTCCCCCCCCAACCTCCTCATCCTCTATTGCTACTCTGCCATCTCCTTCCTTCTCTGCCCACTCTCGGACACCTCTACCACCTCCACAGGGTGTACCTCAGGCCTGTACCCCTGCACGCAGGTCTTTCAAATGTGGAAAACTGCTCCACATTGCTACTCTCAACTCTCGCTCTGCTGTCAAACACTCCTCTGTCATCTACCACCTCCTTGAAGAATTTGACCTGGATGTCCTCGCTCTCACCAAGACATGGTACACGGCCAGCTCTGTCACAATTTTTAACACTTTCCTCCCTGATTGCTACAAGATCGTCTCCGAAACCAGAACCAACTGTCCCGGAGGTGGAGTAGCTCTGATCTTTCCGGAGTGGGTCCTTGCTTTTGTCATTCCTATGCAAGCCTACTCCTCCTTTCAGTGCCTGGTCTGCAGGCTCTCTATCTCTCCTCGCCTCGCTCTGACTGTGGCCACCATTTACAAGCCACCTGGCCAGGCCGCCCTCTTCCTCTCACAGTGGGCTGGCCTCTCCTCTTCTCTCCTTGCCTCTACCTCTCAACTTCTCCTCCTCGGATGACCTAAACATCCATCTGGTTGGTTCTAATCCCTCCTCTGGGCTCTTCCACAATCTCTGCGACACACTCTCTTTCTATTCTAGCCTCTGGTCCGACTCACACCTTGGATGGTCTCATCTCTTCAGACATCGCCCTTTCTAACCGCCTCACCACTCCTCTCTCTTGGACTGACCACTTTCTGATCTCCTACCACCTGAAGCTCTCTGTCCCCCAGGTGAAGCCGACCCCGGCACTGCCACCTACCTTCTCGGTCATCCAGCCCATGAAGCGTGAATAGGGAGTTTGTACTCGTCTGGGCTTTTTGATTTGTTGATAAATGAAAATGAATGATGGGAGATCAGCCTCTGGAAACGTGAGGCCATTCCACACACATTTCCGCTGCGCACCACACAAAACACAGTCTCTTCTACGGGAGGACAGAGCCTACAGGTGCCGTCCTCCCCTGTCATGTCCAGTAGGAGGAATGTAACAGCCACGGGTATATCAAAGCATCTTAAGAAAGGAGAAGGCACACCTTCCTCCAGCCATGGCCAGCCTAATTTAAATATTAAAGGCTCCATGGATCTGCTTTCCCTTTGTCTAATCTGGCTCGTGGCAGTGCATACTAATGAGAGATAATTGAGGCAAGCCTTGAAGTGGCTTGGTTGCTGTAACAGAACAGGAAAAGCAGGACTAACACCCTTTTGGTAGGCAATGTGTCAACTTGAAGCTAGTTCCCAACCCTCTGTATGAAAGGCAGTCAAATACATGTCTGGGTCCGCCATTTACCATAGGCAAACCCCTGCAGAGTTGACCCCCTTCAGAGGGGAGAATTATGTGATTTAGGGGAAACAGGAAGTATGCCCTTGCCACATATTTCAAGGGAGACTTTCGCTTTAATCAAGAGTCACAGAGGGCTCAGTTAATCAGAGAGATACTTATCTACAACAGACAGGAAGATGGGGGGGAATTAGGTATATGTTATCACCACTTAACTTTTCCTGTTGCAGAGTTCTCTGGTCCTGACCTCATGCAGAACAGAAGATTGTTGGTAGGGACCCGGGATTGGTTAATTAAGGTAGGCATAGCCTGCACCAATCACTGGGGTCCATTTGGTCTTAAAGGAGGGCTGAACCCCTGATTTAGCAGATCATCCGACGACGTCGAAAAGGAGTAAGAAGGACTCATTTGGACCCGAGCCGAAGGTACAGTCTACCTTACATCTTCTGCAAGGGAAGGAAGGCCAGGAGTTCCAAGAGGCAAGCAAGATCCCTCCCCTAAACATCTCCCAGGGAACAGAGGGAGATACCAGACTCAGAGGACCCATCCAGCAGCTCCAGAACCGGTGCCCAGCCAGCCCACAGAGTGCCCTGCTATGTTCTGCCAGCAAGCTTCCTAGTTGGGAAGTGCTGGAGAGTCTCTGGCCAAAGCACAAGGCCGTTGCCTGCAAACTCTCCTAAGTTTTGGCCCGGCCACCTTGATAGGACGACACAAGCCCTGTGAAGAAGCTAGAAGGAGTGCCACACAAGCATCAACCAGCGTCCATCCTTTAAAGGAAACTATCGAGACAGTCGATCCCTCGAACCGCTTCCGGCTGCACGACTGACTGTTGTCAAGCTGCAGTCAACAGAGCCGTCCGAGACACCTCGACCAGCGTTCCAGATCCGCCAACCAGCACAGAGACAACGATTCTTGACCCCAAGCCGCCGTGTATGCCAGCCTGTAGCTGTCCATCCAGCCTCGCTTGCCAAACTGCCTGCCGCCAGATACCCGCAGCTGTCTCCTATCTCGAACTCTGTTTTAGGAGCTGCCAAGCATCCTGGAAACTGCCTCGACGCTGTCAAGCATCAAAAACTTCTTAAGCACCAGGAACATTGTGGTTCTGCCCCCACTGGTCCTTCTGCGAAGGCCCCGAGAGACAGTTATGAACCTTTGCCCTTTGGTGCTGAAACCAAATAACTCTTCAAAAGTAAAACTGATTACTTTACCAACTACCCTCCTGTCAGTATCCAGAGTGCTTCCCTTTCCTCCTAGAACTGTCTGTCGTAATAATAAAGTAGATATTTTGAATACAACCTTGACTGGACATAGGGATTCCAGCGGAGCGATTGCCTGTATTGCAAGTACCATGGGCGGTCAGTACATTTCGGTATTTAGGGATCAATATATACCATAATGTGAAAGGAGGAGCATAGGTGCAACACAGAAGTAGCCATTACAAAAATTGAGAAGTGCATGCAATTCTGGGCCAAGCTACCCTTAGCAATGATGGGCCGGGGAGCAATGCTAAAGATGGTGGTTCTGCCAAGGCTTCTACCCTATTTTTGGAATATACCGTACCTGATCCCTAAGAAGTTCTTCACCAGAATGAATAGCATGTGTAGGGATTTTTTGTGGCATGGCATGCGGAATAGGGTGGCGTTATGGAAGTTACAGAATTTCCATGACAAAGGCGGGATAAAATTGCCCAATTATGAGGTGTATTATGTGGCAAACCAGTTGCAATATGTCCCCAAATGGCTTTCTGATGAGGAAACCGCAGAATCCAGGCTGTTTGGGCGTGATTGTGTACCATTTTATTTGAAAGAAATGATGTGAGTACCCAGGGTGGAAATGATGGGGCGCCCTAAGATGCTGCTATTAGGGTGGAAGATATGGCGCAGGGCATGCCAGATGATGGATAACCCGTCCCCATGCACTCCTCAGGTGCCACTGGTTGTAGTAACGGGGGCAGATGTGCAGCTAAGAATGATAATGAGGAACCACTGGGAACCGGTTGGGGTGGCAACAATGGGAGACATTTGGCGGGAGGGTTCTAGTATTACTTTCGAGGGGCTGCGAGAAGAAACTGGGTTGCACGAGGGCCAGTACATTACATACCACAGAATGGTGCAGCAAATTAAGAGAATATGGCCTGAAACAGTGCTGGAGGAGGAACCAGATGCCACCACAGATATGATATATGACATAGCAGAAGGGGGGCATGAGATTTCCAGAATATATGAAATGTTGATGTCTAAAGTGGGGAAGGAAGTCACGCAGTTGAGAATGGACAGGGAAATGGAAGTTGGTGCCCGATGGAGGATGGGATGTGGGAACGGGCGCAGGTGTATCATAAGAAGGTATCTAGAAATGCAAGACTGAAACAGATACAACTATATATTACGCATAGGGCATACATGACACCTTGGAGAATATCGAGGTTTGAGAATGCAGGACGGCAAGCATGCCCCAAATGTGATGAGGAGAATGGTGCATATGTTCTGGTCATGCCCGGTCATAGAACGCTTCTGGAGTGCAGTGAAAGAGAAACTGGGGAAAAAAGGGGTTAAGATCGTAGTGGACACAGTGTGGGCCTGTCTGTAGGGGGGGTTTCCAAGATCACGGAAGCTCAAGCATGTGAGTAAACTGAAGGACCTGGCTTATGTGCTTGCAAAAAGGAGAGTTGCCATAGGTTGGAAGACCTGCCATATGCCAAATGTGGAGGTGTGGTGGAGAGATTTACAAAAATGGGCGGAAGCAGAAAACATGGTATGGCAAGAGGCTAGTAACACAGGGGGGAGGAGGAGACTGAGTCCCTGATGGCCTGGAAATTATTGATAGCCGAGCTGTTTGGGTCAATTGAAGACCCGGCAGATGCTATAGAAGGGGAGACCATACCACAGGATACAGAAACAGAAGGTTAAAAGAAACAGACTTGTAAAGGGGGGAGGGAAAGGGAAGCAGCGACTAGAAATTAAGGAAGTATAATGAAGCGGTTGAAGGTTGCACTGCTTGTTTGGTTTGTATTGTTTTGTTGTGTTAATAAATTAATAAAAACATTTAAAAAAACAAAAACCTTGACTGGACAGTCCCTTTTATCATTGGGTAATAATTGTATTTTCGCTGTGTTGCAACTAACGATCCACAACCTTACGGAGATAAGACTGCCATTCTGTCCACATTACCAAAAATTAGACAAAGAGGTTTATAAATGACTTGTGTTCCAATCTGTTCGGATCCCTTCTGGTGTACAAGAGGTGTGGGGCTGATTGATAGTTTAGAAACCGATATTCATCCCTGGACCACTGGTGCCCCAAAAGTTGATTCGTCACAGCATGTGTCAGTGGAGGCCTTTGCCGTTACTTTCTCTCCTCCTCCTATGCCTACGGCTGACTCACACTCTGACACAGCCCCCTCTAACCTGCATCTTTCTATCTTTAACACTCTGGATGTCCCTGCCCCCGTCATGAGAATCCGCCTGAAGCCTACCTCCAAGTGCAACTCTTGGTAGGACTCTGAACTCGCTACCCTAAAACGCAAATGTAGTGTGGCAGAGAGGAAGTGGAGGGTATCGGGCGCATCCTCTGACAAACTGTCCTGCCGCCTGTCTAAAGACAATACAGACTCTGTCCTGTCCAAGAAGAGGGCCCACATCCAATTCCACCTCTCTACGGCCTCGAACAACACGGCCGAATTCTTCAAAATCTGCAAAGAGCTGGCCAATCCTACTACAGTCTCCACCTCTCCTGTACCATCGCAGGCACTCTGCATGACTCTGGCTTCTTACTTCACCACTAAAACTCAGGACATCCTATCCTTTCTCACTCTTGGCCCCTCTCTGGCTGCCTCTCCCTCTCCCTCTCCGTCTCCTCCTCCTTTCTCCTCTTTCTCTGTGATCACTCCTGACAATGTTTCTACACAAGTCCGATCTATGAAAGTGTCATCCAAGCAGGTGCTCCCCAGCTCCTCCAGAACCATCAAAGACCACATCGACACCCTTGCTCCAGCCTTGGCCGATTTCTGTAATCACTCTTTTGCCACTGGAACTTTCCCCTCCCCCTAAAAGCACTCCCTTGTGCACCCCCCCATCCCCAGCCCCTGAAGAAGCCTTCAGCCGATCCTTCCTGTCTGGAAAAATACCACCCGATCTCTATCACTCCTTTCCTGGGCAAACTCCTGGAAAAGCTGGCCATCCCCCAGCTTACTCTCCACACTGAATCAGTTGGTTGTCTCCACAGCCATCAGTCTGGCATCAGAGCAGCCAGAGGCACAGAAATTGCACTCCTGAACACCCGTGAAGATCTGCTCACTAGTGTCAACTCTAGCCTTCCTTCTGCCCTCATCCTCCTTGATCGATCCTCTGATTTTGACATGGTCAATCAAGCCATCCTGATCAATCGTCTCCATGAGAACCTGGGCATCACGGATCTGGCCCTGGCTTGATTGACCTCCTTCCTCCTGGACCGACCCTCCCAGGTCCAACTTGGGTCCTTTCTCTCCACCACCTCTCTCTCCACATGTGATGTTCCTCAGGGCTCTAACCTCTCACCCTGGCTTTTCAATCAACATCTACTTGGCCCCTTTGGCCCACCTCATCTCTACATTCTCCTCTAACTTGCAGTGTTATGCGGATGACACTCAGCTCTCCTTCTGGCTCCCCTCAGCCTCCTCTCCTCTCTCACTCATTCCTGACTGTCTATCCATGCTTCAGGAGTGGTGCGACTCCAACAATCTCTGCCTTAACACCAGTAAGACTGTGATCCTTCTCATTTGGGACCCCTGCTGCCTCTTTCACTCTGGCCGCCCTCCTTGGGCCCTCTCCCTGCGCCTGCCTGTGAGGCAATAAACCTTGGTGTCATCTTCAGCTTGACTTTCTCCTCCTCTCCTCACATCACGGACATCCCTAAGAAGGCCCACTACCAGTAGCACCTCCTCAGCGGTATTCTTCCTTTTCTCACTTTCCCCCAGATGCTCACTGTCTCCAGAGCCCTGGTTCTCTCTAGGTTGGACTACTGCAACAGCCTCTTTCTCAATCTGCCTTCCTCTGCTCTCCGTCCTCTGCAACAAATCCAGAACAGGACTGCGAGAATTGTCCTTGGCCTCAAGCCCAGGGATCGTATCTCTCCAGCTCCGATATCGCTCCACTGGCTCCCGGTGGCGGCAAGGGTCGAGTTCAAGACCCTCTGAATTGTCCACAAGGCTGTCTGGGGCCGGGGCCCGCACTACATCCAACTCTCTCTTCTGAAACACCTTCCTTATCGAGCCCTTCGCTCAGCCACCTCCAACCCTCTGAGGGTCAGACGCTTCTCCAGGCAGAGAGTAGGGAGTAGATCTCTCTGCTATGCATGTGCCGCCCTCTGGAATGGCCACCCTGCCCATCTCAAACTTGAGCAGAACCACTTGAGGCTATGAAAGCAGCTCAAGACCTTCCTTCTTGCTTCTACTTTCTCTCTCTCTCTCTCTCTCTCCCCCCTGTTGACCTACCTGTCTGCTGCACTGACTGGTTGCCTGGCTACCCTCAGAACCTCAATGGGCAACAGGCTCCTCCATGATGTTACCCCTGCACTGCCTTCGGGCCTACTGCACACTTAGGTAAACACTTGTATATAGGCATGTTATAAATGCCATATCATATCATTAGGGGCTGTATCTGCAACCCTACAGTTCCCTGCCTCCTTGCACTTACACAGAGCTGGATGGCCTGGCTGTACTTACTTAGAGCAATGCTGCCTTGATTGCACTTCCACCCTTCCCTCCTCCTGGCACTTGTCCTCTCCCGTTCCCCCCTGCACTTGCATGATCTGAATGACACAAGACCTAGTAAGAACGTTTGTTTTGTTCCCCTCGGTCTTACCTGCCTTGTCTTGTCGCGCCTAGAAACACTTGTGTACAGGGGCGTTATAAAGCACTCATCAAATCATATCATACATTTGTGGCTCTGCTTGTGTGGATTTGGCCTGTCTGAGCGGACCGGAGTGGATTCTGCCCACGGAGGAGTGGGTGGCGTGTTGGAATGCGTTTGTAGAGGTAGCTGGCTGGATAGTTGCTGGCGATGTGCATCCACGTGTGCTGACGGAGGGTGAGGATATGAATAGAATATTGGGACTGCATGAGGAAGGAAGGGTTGATGGTTGGCTGGACAGGTCAGCAATGCAATGTTTCAGACATTGGATTTGCAAATATTGGTAATCTTGCATGAAATTGTTATGGCTAATTCAAGCTGGTGGTCTTTATTAATCATATTGCAGAAGACAGTGTTGCTAATCCTCTGCATGCTATAACTACTACAGACCATGTTGCCTTATTGCCAATGCTAAATGATGGCGCTATATTTTATCCTGTGATGGCCATTCTTGCTAATCCTGTCCAACCGAGTTACTCAATGAGGGAGGGACATGTACTCTGGTCTGATTGGACAATGCACTTGGCTTAAATGTACATAACATGCTAAATTACCTACAGTACTTATGCCTGCTTACTGAATGACATTATGCATTGTCTAAAAGTGGGAAATAATTCAGTGTTCCATGGTTTGTGAGCAAATGTGTGTTTTTGCAGGGCAGTATACATGAGCATAGGTATGTGCTGTGGGACATGGGAGATCCCCCAAATACCTCAGGTAGTGATTCTCAGTCATGAGGGTCATGCAAGCCCCATCGCCTTACTTCAAGCATGCAACTTTGTTACAATTCTTACTGACAATGAAAATGCATCCTTCTTGAGGCACATTCAAGGATGTGCCCCGTGCTAACTCACTTTAGTTGTAGGGCATTTTTTTACTTAACAATTCCAGGCATTTAATCATCCATATCTTGTAAGGATCCACCTTGTTTGCTTTTTGGTAAACTGAGTTTTACCCACCAACTAGTATATCTAAGATATTTTGCAGTCATTGATTGGACATCAGTTGTCCAAATCAAAGGATAGCTAATTTTATAGCATCAAGCTTGCAGCTCTTCTTTGGATTTCCTCTAGGGTTTTCAGCAGACAGCATACCTGGTTTCTTTGTTTGATCCAATAGCAAATTTTGCCTTTGAGGGATCAAGTTTTCCCCAAATCAGAATCTTGTGACAATTTTATTTGCATGTTTTTGCTCACCTGCTTTGTCCATTTTAGGGGGGTTCCATATAGCCCGCCCCTTAGCCACCCACTTTCCTCTCCTATTAACCATTCCATCTGTCCCCCATGTATTTTTTGGGGGACATTTCTAGATTGGGTTTAAATCCACTGTCTTAATTAGGGAGTTTTTGCAATTTCTGTGCCTTTTATTTTCCTATTTCGGAAACAATTGTCAGGGCCACCTCCTGATCCCATCACTCTAACCAGTTGTACATCCCCACAATAAAAACGGTCAAAGCAGGCGGAACCAGCTTCCCTCTAAACTATGGAATGCCCTTTTCAACACCCTCAGAGCAGAGACCTCACATATGTCCTTCTGGAAAACCCTCAAAACCATGCTCTTCAACTAACCCTTTCATTCCCTGCTTAATTTTTCAGCCCCAGTCTCTGATCCCTGTTAATATCTGCACCCACTAGTCCCTTTACCCCCACTGTTTTACACCACCGTCATTAACTGTTACCGGTCTGCTACCAGGTTCACTGTAACCACAAACCTCAGTCAGGCTGCTCTCTATCTGTCTCCCCTGTTCCCCCACTTGTGTCATGTAACTAAGTAAGCTTGCTTGTAACAGCGCCACAATGCCCTTGGCCTGCTTTGTGCACTTTATAAATGTTAAAAAAAAATAAGAAAATCAAACACCCCTGCAAATGACATTCTGATTTAAAGTGGGATGATTTTCAGAGAGCTTATCACTGGGGTCTCTAGTCAACTGAATTGGTCATCCAAACTTTGTGTTCTTCATAGAAGATTCCTGTACGGGAGTGGCCGGCTCATCTGTACAGGAGCTGTTGATATATGGGCATTGCCTACCGATTGCATCATTCCCCTGGCGAGATCCCTTCCTTGTTGACTGGTCCATATTGCTTGTCATACTCTGTCATAACCTAATTCCTTTTGAAGGCCATCACCCAGAAGAGCCTTTCTTTACCCCCAGCTCCTTTTGAAGAAGTGTTGTTGCGATTCAATAAGCACCCACATCACACTGACTAATAGCCGATTCCACTCTCCCTTACCCCTCGCTTGACTTTAAAAGGTAATTCCCATGATTGCTACATGTGACAGGGCCTGCTTCAGGCCCTGTCAAAGGGGGGAGGTAGCCAGCCCCACCCAAACTGGTTCCAGAGTGAGGGCAGACTCCCTCCACCCCACCTTTCCTGAAGGATGTCAGTGGCGGGGCCTGGGTGGACCCTGCCGCAACAGGAGTAGCACCCCAGCCAGAGGCAACGCCACAGCGGAAAAGTTGTTGGAGCCACACAGCAGCTGCCGATGTTATGCCGCAGGGTGTGGCAAGGGTGAACACATGGCCATGTAAGGACGCGGCCCGGGAAGGGAGAATCAAGGGGTGTGGCAGCCGCAATAACACCAGCCACCGCAGACCAGTGCCTCATGGAGTCCACTAGTCCACAGGGGCCTGCACAGGGAAAATGAGCCCCACTAAACCACCAGGGACCTGTATTAGTAAAAGGCCCCAGAGAGGCCTGCAGGCATACATAACTCCTGGAAGCCATTACAAGCCCCAGGTCAAGAATGCAACAAGAAAGGGGGGCGGACTTACTAGCCCCTCCCCCAGCCCTTCCCCAGTCACACCCCCTGGAGACAGGTTGGTGATTCGCTAAGGACATTTGGCTAATTATGGGAGGTGGTGAGGTATTTAAGGAGGTGTGTGTGAGAATGGTTGAGTGTGGGTGAGGACACAGTTGGTGGAGGACATCCGATAGACCAGAGGAGGGAAGAATGATCGGAGTGTGTAAGCTATTGGACAGAGGGGGTCTATAGAGTATTTGTGAGAGAGTGGAGAGTGCGAGGAGTAGAGGTAGAGTAGGAGTAGCAGGGTGGTAGTGGTAGAGGAGATGGACGTAGTTTTGGGAGTAGTAGAGTGGTGGTGGGAGTAGAAGGTGGAAGATGGTAGTAGTGGATAACAGTAAGTCTTAGTGAGTGGTAGTCGGAGTATAGAGGCACAAGATCATAGTGGTTGCAGAGCAGTGGTAGCGACAGGGAGTGGGAGAACAGGAGTAGTGGTAAGAGAAGCAGTAGGAGAGGCAGTAGTAGCAGAGGAAGCCAAGAGGTATCATAAGAAAGAGGAACGAAGATTGATAGTAAAAGCGGAGTAAAAGGGGAAGAAAGATCAAAGGGAGGAGGTGGAAAGGCAGAATGAGAGACCGGAGGGACAATCGTACGGAGGGAGGAAAACATTTTACGAGCCCAGTGTAGTGAAGTGTCAGGTAAGAACGTGTGTGGAAGGAGGGAGAGTAATACCAGGTGAAAGAAGGCAACATCCCCCAACGATTCCCTTAAAATAGTAAGCGGGTTAGGTGAGGGAATATCTACAAAAACCCCATGGAGTTAGTTAGAGAACACTTTAGGGAAAACCCCAATAGTCTTAGTCAGAACAACAGACTGATCGGTATCCCCGTTGGCGAGCAACTAACACCCCATTAAAGATGCCTGGTCTACCTGGTCTAGGGAGGGGGTAAATGAAATGGTAGAGAGGGACGGCCCTAGTGCCAATTGGCCAAGAACCCCCTTAGCCCTGGGACCTACTATGAATCCCTTAGAACAACCACTTGTAATTTTAAATAAAGACCCTTGGAACTTCTTCCAGTTTCCAGGGTGATCAGTTTTGGCTGGCCATCTTATCCCATACAGGCGATTCTATAAAGAAGGCAGACTTGCAAGATGCTCACTGCCATTTTGCAGTCCTCCGGAATCATCAAAAGCTTCTCAGCTTTGTAATGCAGGATCATCATTTCCATGCCAGAGTGCTTCAATGCATGCTGTAATAAATGCTCCATTTGTTTACAAAGGTATTATCCCCCTGGTTGGATAATTTCACCATAATGGAAGTTTCTCCTGCACTCTTTCTCACTGGACTGGTTAGTCTAGGGAGGATCTTGTCTTTCAAGGTATTCAGGTCATGCACTTAGTCCATGATTTTTCATGACTGCAGGGATGAAAATAAAGAATTGATAAACAGGAGCAAAATACATCACTCAGTAAGTATAAGCTGCAAGGGAGACAAGGATATATATTGCTGCAAATGTAACGTTTACAAGTGATACAAACTGTGGTTTTTTGTCAAATGTATGTGGCCCATTATGTTTTAATTGTCTTCTAAATGTGCCATTAGGTCCTTTTATACACATTCCAAAGCACAGAAAGCCAATGTCACATAGATATGGTTGTATTGAATCACTTGGCATGAGAAGTCAAATGTAACGACGTTGGTTTCAAGTTAATCAAGTTCTTCAAGACTACAAGGAGAATCAATTACAATCCCAGTGACTGGCACCAGAATAAGATGGAATGTCATTGGAATCTGTCAGTGGAATTTACCACAGCACTGTTGTAGACATTTAAAGGTAATATCTATTCTTCTTCAAAGGCAGGCCCAGAAATATCAGGCTGCAATAATATCACTGCAGTCCGATCATTTGTTATTCCCATACCATTAGCCTGCTGCTAAGAGCCATGGCAGACTGCATTTCCAGTTCCATAGGTAGACCGGTACTAAATCTGAACACAATGGACAGGCACTTTTTTGCAATTCTATGACAAGACTGGAGGCGAGCATTATGCTTCATCTTCATTTAATTCTACTCTTCAGCAGTTCAACAAAACACATATAAACCATGAAAAAATATAAACAACATTTCTTTTTATTTTTTTTCAAACTACACTATCCATGAGGCTCTGTAGTCCTGCCCTTTCCACCAGTCACAACCCACTTCCTGTGCCTGGACTCCTGCTCTTCTTTTACTGCTCTTCAAGCAGATAAGTACCATTTATTTCCCTCTCCGCATGTCAGTGAATGTATTGACTGGGTTTGAGTGGGAGATTAATATTAAGACTAGTCACGGTATTGTATGTGAGAGAGAGGAGCCGCTTATACGGCGTTTGAAAGAAAAAAAAATATATATATATAATTGTATTATATATATAATAGTAATAGTGATTTTACTAAGGTTATGCGCGGGGTTCTTTTGATCAGGCGACCCGTTAGCATAGCAGTGTAGGCGCACGTTCGTAACGGCGCGAGGATTAAGCGGGAGAATCCCCGAAGTTTTCTGCCAGGCAGGTGTTTTGCTCGCGAGGCTGACGGCCCTGTGTCGTAAGCCTGACACGCCAGGGGTTCAGCCTGCCTTGCGAAACACGCAGCACAGGCTGCGCCTGCATCCGCGAAGCCGGCCCCCACCTTTGCGTAGGCGGAGCCGGCTTCCGCGTGACACGTAGGGCGGCCAGAGTGCTCCTCAGGCAGCAGCCCCCACCCGCGGGTGGGCGTGGCTACTGTGAGCCAAGTGGAGTCCCCAGCGCTCTTAAGCGTTGGCCCCCACCCGCGGGTGGGAGGAGTTAGTCGCGTTTTACACGCGTTTCAGGACGCCGCTTTCATGCAATGTTTCTACGAGGTACACCGGCACCAGTACGCTCGTAGGAGCAGGAGTTTCTGATTGGTCAAAATTAAGTGACCTTTTGTTGTTCACAATACAGCGGTCTTCACGGTCGCGAGCGCCGTGTTCCGAGGGAACACTTAGAAGACTGCAGTCCACGTGATAAGGAGCTGCAGGAGACAAGAACCTGCAGGGCTCATACTCTGCTAGATAGCAGTAGATTGGCGCTACAGAGGAGAGGGCTTTCAGGAGCCACAAAAAACTGATTACAGTGAAGGTGCAGCCACTGAAAAAGAGAAAAGAAGAGCACAAAGAGTAAAACGACTTTACTGACTCTGAATCATCAAGAAAGGGCAGTGGGCGTGCCAAGTCACCTGGCTCAGGTAATTTAAGCACACAGCACATTAGAGATGTCTGAATTCGAGTGGAGCGAGGAGGAGCAGTCTCAGGACCTCGCTGCCAGCTTTAAGCAAGTGCTGGGAAGCTCCCTTGTTGATGCAGTGGCAGAGGGCGTTAGACCCTTACAGGAGAGGTTGGAGACACTGGAAGCTATGCTTTCACAGCCTAGTAGCAGCACCAAAGACTGGAAGAGCACGCCCACGGATCCCTTGAAGGAGGGACACACTAGCCCTCAAGAGGAAATCCTCTGACGACGCCCAGGGCTCTTTGGAAGGGGCAGCAGGGAAGGCCCCAGAGGTGCCTGATGCGTTTGCGAAGCTTAAAGAGGCGTATCTGCAACGGCAGGCAGTGCCACACCTCATGACTCCCTCTCCAGGGGATGAGAATACTGGAGAAGACCCTGGCTCGGAAGATGAGCCGGTTGACGATCAGGCCTCACAGGAAGACGAAGAGGTCGAGGATGAGGACTGGGCGAAACCCAGTGGGGGCAAAAGAGCGCGAAAGGAGAAACATCTCCTGGAGCCGCAGGATGATATGTTCGACCCAGATAGCATACGGAATCTGAGGTCCACCGACTGGCAACCATCCCCCCGAGTAGCACAATACATGGCAGCAAGACTTCGTAAGCCTTTAGACAAGGAGGTGAGACAACGACTACGGGCTGAGTGTCCGCGCCCAGACCTTCCGGGAAAAGTAGCGGAAGCCCCCGAGCTCGATCCGAAGATGCTGACATTCGTGTCAAAAACAAGTAAAGATCCCCACAAAGGCATTGATAGATCCTGGAAAAGCTGCCAGGAGAAAGTATTAGACTTGGCAGGCCCTCTCGCAAAAATCATGGACCTGGCGGAGAGGGCAAAGGACACGGGGGAAGAAGTCGACCCTGAGGTTCTCGCGGGATGGGCGCAGAGAGCAGTTTGCCTGCTCGGGAACGCAAATTGTGCCACTGCCTCTGAGAGAAGGAAGGGCCTCTTACTCAAAATAGATTCAAAACTCAGCGACCTCTCATCGTATGAAGCGGGAGAAGGAGCCAAGGGTCTCCTGTTTGGAGAGACCTTTGGGAAGGAGATCGGCCGTTTCGTTGGGACATACGCTTCTCTCGAGAAGGCCCAGGCGTCCATCCGCAAAATATTCCCGAGTAGGATTTTTGGAGGCACCGGCCGCTACAGAGGTCGTGCAGCCGGTCGCAGTCAAGGAGGGAGAAGACCTCAGAACCCCAGAGCACAATACTGGGAGAACAAGAGCCAGGATACATTCTTCCCATCCAGAGGGAGATTCCCGAGAGGCCGCAGGTCCAGAGGACCAGGACGAGGTCAAGGATTTACGCCAGGTGAGAGCGGCTCAGTATCCTCCGGTAGGTGGGAGGACGCGCATGTTTTTAGAGCGTTGGCGCGAGCTTTCAAGCGATTCTTGGATATTGCAGACCGTCAGAGGTCTGCGACTAGATTTCATAGAGACCCCAGTTCAGCCGAACAGACCGCAAAGTCAGAGACTAGCGCAAGCGGAACAAGCACTTCTAGACAGCGAGATAGCGCAGTTAGTTCACAAGCAGGCGATAGAGAGATGCGAGATGTCACCCAGGTTTGTGAGCAATATGTTCCTGGTGCACAGGAAAGAAAAGGTGCGCCCAGTTATAAATCTCAAAGAGCTGAACGGTTGGGTCATATATCACCACTTCAAGATGGAGGACATACACCAGCTCAGGGACTCCCTAAGAGAAGCAGACTGGCTGACGTGCTTAGATCTGAAGATCGCGTATCTCACGGTCCCTGTACTCAAGGAATACAGACCATACCTAGCGTTCCGTTGGCACGATCGGTTCTGGCAATTCAAGACAATGGGCCTCATTACACGGTAGGCGGTAGGGACATACCGTTACCGGTAAGGGATTACCGGTATCGGTAAATCCCCTCCCCAATCACGAACCGGACATACCGCTATTAGCGGCACCGCAAAGTACGGTGGCACTATTAGCGGCAAGTCCGTGAGCGCGCGGCCCCTCAGACCGGAAATAGCGGCATAGCGCTAATATCACGGCATCACGAGCCATGCGTACATGGCAATACCAGCATGTAGTAGACCCAAAGAACCCTTACCGGCAAGGCGCTAATACCGGCATCGCGAACCACACGTTAAAAGAGCACAGCAGAGTTCCCACCTGCCACAGGTGGACAAAATCAGCACAGGTGGAGGCAATGGAGACTGGCAGCACAAAAGAGCACACCACACCCCTCCCCACACCCATTCCCACACCAAGATGGATGCAATACTAGCAGCATTACATGGGCTAGAGGACATGATTGCTGTGCAGCAGCTACAACAACAGGCAGCACAGAGGAGACGCAGGAGGAGGAGGAGGAGGGCAAGACAGGCGCAGCAAGCACCACCAGTGCACCTAGTGATACCACAGAGGCAGCCACCAATTCCCAGGATCAGAGCCAGTCCAGTCAACCTAACCCCTGAGCAGATACACACCCTGTACCGTCTGGACTGGGATACCATCACCACCATAGTAGACATGATATACAACGACATTGTGAGTCTCATTGACATCCGTACTGCCATCCCCCCTCTACTGAAGGTAGTAACAGTGCTCCACTTCTTGGCCACAGGCACCTACCAGCATACGGTAGGTCAGATGCATGGCATATCACAACCAGTATTCTCACGCACACTGAACCAGGTGCTCGATGCCCTCCTGCAGCACACAAGTCAACACATATACATGCCACGGACTGCCCAGGAGATCTCCAACACCAAAGTTGGCTTCCATTCACTGGCAGGCATCCCAAGTTGCATCGGGGCCATCGACTGTACCCATGTAGAACTGCTGGTCCCACATGCCAATGAGGTAGTGTACCGTAACAGAAAGCAATACCACTCCATCAACGTCCAAATGGTATGTGACTCCAATAAGATCATCACACATTGCTGTGACCGATATCCCGGTTCAACCCATGATGCAATGGTCCTGCGGAACTCGACAATACCACGATACATGGAGCGACATGCTGGACAATGTTCGTGGCTACTTGGTGAGTAGCAGGCCGACCACATGTCAGTGTGATGTGGATTGTGAGTGGGGGGGGAGATGCATACTCCAACTGGGCGTGAACTTGTGTCATGAGAAGAATGGACATACATATTTGCATCACTGTACAGTGAGGCAGCCCACAATGGACCAGAGACAAAACCACATGCCGGAAGTGAGTGCCACGGCAAACATATCAATCCATTACGCCAAACAGGCCATTCCAAACAACATGCACACCGCACAACACACCATTCCCCCATTACACAAATCAGCAACATGCATATCAAAATCACAACTGAAATGTACGCTGAACAACATCAGAAATGGTCCGCGCACATGAGTGCATACAAATGGATCCCCTGTAGCCATTGTGGTGAGGCACACCCGTACCCCACCACAGAATTGCCATCAAACAGCATGGGGACATCAACTAAGGAATGGCAGTGTACTAGCAGTGTGGCACTAACGTTGCCAGGGCCAGGAAACACAAATCACTTAAACTCTGGCGGGACATGGCAATCCCTGCTGTATGCATGCATGGTGCATGTCCACTTGCAAGGACCACCTCACCTTCCCACATTGCAGTTACCCTGATTGCCATGCGTGCTTGGATCAGTGGATGTCGTTGAATATGCAATGTTTGTTTGTGTGATATGTGCACGCTCCACATTATGTAGACACTTACACATACCCATTGTTGCACCCATGCAGGTGATGCAGGTTATCCCCTGAAGAGGTGGCTCCTTACCCCTGTGCGGAACCCACAGAACAGGCACGAAGAGGACTACAATCATGCACACACCCGTACCCGCGTGGTGATCGAGCAGACATTCGGCCTATTGAAGGAACGCTTCCGGTGCCTCAGCAGGTCGGGCGGGGCACTCCTATACGGGCATGAGAAGGTGGCCAAGATCACCATGGCATGTGTCATGCTTCACAATATGTGTATCAGACGGAATGTGCCAATGCCCCCTGACATAGAACTGCGACCACCGTCTGAGGATGATGACGGGGATGAGGATGGAGGAGAGGGGGCTGCAGGTCATGCAGGTGGCGATGCCCATGAGGGACGTGCTGTGCGGCAGCACCTGATAGACCATTGTTTCTGATGCACATGGATTAGGAGGGTGCAATTGGTGTTCAGCTCAGGGCACGGGGTGTATGGAGGACATAATCACAGTGCACCCTTCAACAATAAAGCACACATACACAATTATCAATGTCCAGTCATGTGATTATCCATGCCATTACGTGTGTATTGAGCATTATGACATTCAAACGTGCATGTACCCTCCACCCCAACAACCCTCACCCCCCTCCCCCCACAACTCCCCCAAACACCCTCACCCCCCTCCCCCCACAACTCCACCGAACACCCTCACCCCCCTCCCCCCACAACTCCACCGAACATGGTGTGCACATCAGTGCTGCATTAGTTCCCAAGTGTCAACAGGGACAGGCTGGCCCTACTTCCCTCCTCCACTACCACCATTGGGGGGTTGTGAGTCTGACCGCCGCAAGGACCGGCTGGACCTGCGCAGGATGGTTGTCTGGTCGGAGCTAGTAGACGAGGGCGTGGCTGGTTGATCTGCTCCCTGTGAGTGACGCATGCTCTCCATCGCCTCAGCAATGCGCGTTAGGACTTGCCTCACAGCGGCCATCTCGTCATATAGGCGCGTCGTGTTGCTGTCCATGGAAGCTTTCATGTCCCTTGACAACACCCGGATCTCCTCCCTGGTCGAGGCAGCCTCGCTCACTTGCCGGGCAACCAGGGCATTGAGCTCCTCCTGGCGCTGGCGTATCAGGCTCATGGTGTCGTCTGCGGCCCTGCCCCTGTTACTCCTCGGCGCAGCTTGCTGCATGTGGCCGACATCAGGTGAGCTCGCCACGGGACTGAATGACCCATCCATTGCATCTCCGGCATGCACCTCATGGATGCTGCCATTGGATGTGTTGCATGGGCTGTGGAGTGGGGACAGCTGGGGGCTGGGTGTACGCTGCCCTTCCGGTGTCGGACATGGGTCGTCCACATCACTCATAGGTGCCGTGGCTGCTGCTTCCCCAACGGAGCTATTGGCTGCGGACGGTGTGCCTTCTGGCACTGGCTCCTGAGTGGTGGGGGTGGGTGGTGGGGGTGCTGCCACAGTGTCGGATGGCATTTCGACCCTTGGTGTGGTCGTTGCGTGGGTGGCTTTTGAACGCTGGGCCACTCCAGATATCCCAGTGCCCCTCGATGTACTGGGCCTGGTGCCTGCATCCTTTCCCTTGGCCTGCTTTTTGGGTGGTGGGGCCTGCGTTGCAGAGTCCAGCTCCTCACTGTCAGATTGTGACCCTGTGGGGGAGCAAGACAGGGATAACATCAGTGATGGGTCAACGTGCATCATGCATATGTTGTTGTTGCTGCAGTTCTTTGGATTTGGACATCTACTTTGGGCCTGCAGGTTGTTGGCCAGATGGGTGGGTCATCCGGACATGTGTCAGGGTGACACGTGTGTGAGGTGCTGCATGCATGTGGTTGTGTGGGGATGTGCAGGGCATATATGCAGGGTTGTGTACATGTGTGTGTGATGACCCCATCCATTAGCTGATTCCCAATTCACATTTGGGGGAGGGACTCATGCTTGGCATTGCTGTGTCTTGCGTGGTCACTCACCTCCGTCTGACGTTGTTGCCACACCACACTCCATTCGGCCCACTCCCTCGATGGATTCTATGCCAATGGTGCTGGCACATGTCTCCTCCCACTCCTGCATCTTCATCGGGGATCCACCTCCGCCTCCTGTGCCCATGGCCAGATTCCTGTTGGCCGATAAAATGCTGCGTACACGGAGGCGCAGATCATCCCACCGCTTGCGCACGTCCTTTACGGTGCGGGGGGTGGACCCACCGCACTGACTTTCTGCGCCACCTCAGCCCAGATTTCCTTTTTTCTCAGGAGTGCCGGGCGCCGCATGTCGCTAGCGAACACTACGTCTGCATTTGCAGCCAGGGTGTCTGCCAGCATTTTCAATTCCTCGTTTGAGAAGCGTTCTTTGCGCTGGCGCGCATCGGCTTTCTTTAGGGCCTTGGGCATTGTTTGTTCTTCTGGGATGTGGTTTTGCCAGTCGTGGTGTTGCTGCAGGTCCTGAGTGCAGGGGATGGCAATGGATTGTGTTTTTAAAGATGGCCGCCGGGCTCTTTCCCGTTCCGGTGCGATGACGCTATTTCCGGTTCCGGTGTTTTACGGTGACCGCTAATAGCAGTGACCGCTA
Organism: Ambystoma mexicanum; assembly: GCF_040938575.1. NCBI lineage: Eukaryota > Metazoa > Chordata > Amphibia > Caudata > Ambystomatidae > Ambystoma > Ambystoma mexicanum. Next base: position 413,315,128 of record NC_090929.1, read on the forward strand.
ATAGCGTGCAGCATGAGGGCGGAGGTGCTATCAGCACTTTGGTCGGAGCCGGTAAGGTGCTTTTCCGCCATGGCGGTAGGGTCATTTACCGGCATGGCCCTATGCGCGTGTCCGCTAACTCGTAATGGAACACTATTAGCGGTCTCCTACGATGGCGGACACGCTAATAGCGCCATGACGGTAAATCACATTTTTTAGCGCCTACCGTGTAATGAGGCCCAATGCCATTCGGACTGGCTTAAGCTCCCTGGGCATTTACGAAGCTGATGAAACCAGTAGCGGCAGCGATCAGGGAGAGGGGCGTCAGATTGATCATCTATCTAGACGACCTCTTACTACTAGCGGAAGATCGAGAAGTGCTAATATACCAAAAGAGATGGGTACAAGACCTTCTGGTCTCGCTTGGATTTCTAGTGAACATAGAGAAATCTGATACCATACCAGCTCAGAGGTTAGACTTTCTGGGGTTTGTGCTAGACACAAAGAAAGCGACTCTGGAGTTGCCATCTCGAAAGCTGAAAGACATAAAGAGCGAGATCAGATTATGTCTAGAGAAACGACGGATATCCCTCAGGACATTGGCGAGGTAGTTGGGCTATTAGCAGCATCTATTCAGGCCATATTCCCGGGGCCCCTGCACTACCGGGCCCTGCAGAGACTGAAGATAAAACATCTACAACAGGGTCTGAAGTATCACCAGCAGGTACCTCTAGATCAAAACTCCATTACGGAACTATAGTGGTGGTTAAAGAATATGGACGCTTGGAATGGGCGAGCCATATTCGGAGACAAGCCGGATCTGATAATAGAATCAGACGACAACCGGAAGGGTTGGGGAGCCAGATGTGGGACCTTACAGACCGGGGGCAAATGGAGTGAAGAGGACCTCCGTCTTCACATAAACTGTCTGGAGCTCCTGGCAGGATCTTTCGCGATCAAGGCCTTCACAAAAGGAAGAGTGAAATCGTGTGTGCTGCTGAAGATGGACAACATTTCAGCAGTACGGTACATAAATCACTTAGGCGGCACGAGGTCCAAGATGCTAGCAGAGCTAGCGAAGGATTTCTGGCACTTTTTCCTTCAGTCAGAGACGTCAGTGACAGCGGAGTACCTGCCAGGCGCACTGAACGTGGTAGCAGACTGGAACTCTCGCTACCTGACAGACTCCAGCGATTGGAGACTAGACCCAGCAGTGTTCCAGAAACTGGACAGGAGATGGGGACCATTGCGTATGGACCTTTTCGCCTGTCGGCTCAACGCTCTGACGAGCCTCTATTACAGTTGGAGGCTAGATCCGGGAGCCCAAGGAACAGATGCTTTTCTGCAGGAGTGGGCAGGAGGCCCGCATTACGCTTTTCCTCCCTTTGCGATGTTGAGCAGAGTTCTAGCGAAATGTCGGAGGGAGAAAGCGGAACTGGTGTTAGTAGCACCCTTGTGGAATTCACAAATGTGGTTTCCAATGCTAATGGAGCTAGTAGCGGACGTACCCAGAGTCCTCCCCGAAGGAGAGCGACTGATCACAGACCCAGCTGGGTCGTGTCATCCTCTGAGAGCGAGAGGGACACTCCCACTAGTCGCGTGCAGGATATCAGGAGACGCTGGGCCCTGCCGGGAATTTCGGCTTGGGCAAAATGGACAAGCTGGTGCAAGAACAGAGGTGTTCATCCCGTTTCAGCATCTGTAGTGGAATTTCTGAATTTCTTAGCGAACCTATTGCAGAACGGTAGAGCTTTTCGTACGATAGGAGTATACAGATCAGCTATATCAGCGGGACAAATGCCAATAGAAGGGGTACCAGCAGTAGAGCCACCCATGCACAGTGAAACTTGTATTTGACATTCATGGTAAACACAGTAAATGTTAAATAAACGTTTCACATATCCCCTCCAAATGGTACTTGCCCTTCATAAAATCCACTAGAATATGAGTGCCCGAAAGGACTTTGCAAGCCCTGGACAAGTGTCTGTAAAATATAAAAGGTTAGCTGCATTAATGAACACAAATAAATAGATATTATTAAAAAGGCTCTGAAAACAGTTTGGCAAGTTCTCTCCCACAAGTGCTAATATATAATCCAATCATAATCATAGAGCATGGCGAGCTTTGGAGGCTAACTACAGTGTATGCTAGTCTAGTAGATCTGTAGATGTACAGACTGGATAGAACTATTGACTTACACTACTTTGCGTTAACATCTAGTTAGCTTTGTGTATTTAGTATGCAAGAGGACAGAAAGTAAGAGACTAAGCAGAGTGGATGGTGTAGGCAGAAAGCTGGGTAAACTATGTGGAATATTGTAGTTTGCTGCCATCTAACTTTCAGGGTAGCTAGTATAAGATAAGATAGAATGCCAAGGAGTATGGGATGAGCTCATGGGTTGAGCACAAGTTGCACAGATGTATACAATCAACAGATTACAGAACTAAGCTTGCCATCAAAAGAATTTGGTCATGTGCATTTTCAAAAGTGTTCACTCGTCATCTTCCCCAACAAAATGAAATATAGTTCACACTAAGGGCCTCATTACACGGACGGCGGTGGACCAAGGTGCTATTAGCACCTTGGTCCATGCCGGTAAAATACCGGCACCGCCTTGGTGGAAAGGGGAATTACCGCCCTATTCCAAGGTTGGTGGGGCGGTAATTCCCCCTTCCCCCATTGCCCTTCCCCATTCCCATTGCTAATTACGGCACCGCAAATTGCGGTACCGTAATTAGCTCCCTGCGGGTTGGTTTTTAACTACTGCAAAAAGCAGGCGTTAAATTCTCCAACCCGCAAAGGAACCTCGTAGTAAGGCGGTAAGGTTTTACCGGTACCGGTAAACCCTTACCGCCGTCTGTGTAATGAGGCCCACAGATTTAGATACACAAACTAAACTTTACTCTACACCATGGAGACAAGGCAGTATTTTACAGTTGCAATACTGTAATTATGCATTATGTAACAACTTATAGTTTTAGGAATGGAATTGCATGACTGTCTTTAAAAAAAAGAAAGTTCAAACATACCTGTCTTTGACAGACATAATATAGTTAGTATAATATAAATATCCACCCGATTACTTCTGGATTTCAATTATTTGAAAAAGAAAACGAATTCTTGCCTAGCACTCCCACACAGGCCTTTGGGACTTGAGGATAACTACTGCATTCTGTCTCCATTAGCCACTTTGAACTTGCAGCGAACAGAGAAAAGAGAGTGGAGAGAGCACTGAAGGCAAGAGCAGAATGCAGAGCAAGCTGTGCTTTCATTGAACAGGGTAACTTAAATAGCTAGCTTTGTGCCAATTTAATTAGCAGACCTACAGAATTGCATAGCAAATTGCTATGCAACACTGCTTACTTTATGCCTTGAAGGATATATTATACATTTTAATACATTGTGGAGAAATGTTTCTCAAATATTAATGATTTTAGAAAAAGAATGGCCTTTTTTTGTTTTTCCTTTTTTTCCTGTGATGAGGTGGATTGAATTAACTGTATTAAAAGTTATTAATTTTAACTGTATAATACTAATTAAAAAATGTTTTTTTTTTTAAAAAACGCTAAATCGGTAATGGTGTCAAGCTGAATTTCACCCAATTGCACCTTTTAAGTATCACTCTGTGGGATAATAATGTCTTCTGTTATTTCAGCGGTCTGAGACCTATGGGTGTGTAGCGTTATATAAGAGATACATTATTACTATTATTGAAAAACTTGTAATGATGGTCAAAATGTGCATAGTCAAAGTTTTTACTGATTGATCATGCATGTTTAGAGGTGACCAGATAACATTTACATGAATTGCTATAGTTAAGGTAATTATAAAATAATCCAAGATATTAGGTTTGCTAGGTTGCAGATCGAAAGATGAGCTGCTGCTGAACTAGGATTAGGTGTAAGAGTAATATGATTAAAATACGGGCATATGAGGATCTTGTGAGCTTTTTGAAACCAACCATTACAAATAACAATGAACCGTGGTGAATCCTGTGAAGTCCTCACAAAGACCCTACCTAGAGTCTTGTGGCCTAAAAGAGCACACTTAGCCAATGTGAGGTTGACGACTTCATTAACCTCTGTAAAAACTGCTTGTTGATGCACAGTTACTTCACTGTACACGAGCCTGCCACAAACTAAATACAAGAGAGGGCAATCCTCTGCTCTGCAGTCTCTGTGGGCCTGGAGGTCTTCCACAATGTTCAGGAGGAGCGCTGGGGTCAAAGTGTGCTCTGCACTTCCCGCACTCTGAATGGCTCCCTGCCCACCGCTGCATGTGGAGTAGCCGTCAAGTCTTGTATATCTCCTTTTGTTGAGCAGCTTTGTGCTACCCCATAACGAAGTCTGAAAATCATTCAGGTCTCTTCCTCTCGGGTTGAGGCCTGTTCTCTGCACTTCTCACTCTACGGCAGCATCTCGACCACCTCACTCTGCTCCGTCTGCACATCGCCTTCTGCCAGATGCATCTCTTCTTGATCTCTCGGGCATCTCACTCCTCGCATGATCCCGCTTGTCGATGTTTGATTTATCAACTAGTCTCCCGCCTTGTGCCCCAGTTCTCGACCTTCCTGTTCATTGGACTCCTTGGCTTTTCTCTCAAACAGAGCCACTCGCTCCATGTTCCATCTTCTCCCATCTTGGGTGCACATGGTTAGCCCCTCTTTGCAAAACCATGAGGGGTCTACTGTACCTAGACCCTGTCGCTGGATCCTTATGTGCTAACTTTATTTTGACCAAGTCCCCTTCCTGGACATAATTCTTTTGGATAAATCTTCTGTCACTCCAGTCCTTGATCTGCATCTTACATTTCCTCATCCTCCACACTGCATTCTCCTTATCTATGGTGTCATCCTCCCTTACTCTTGACTGCCAGGGCAGAATGAGTGCAGAGGCTGCTCTTCGCCCCCTCAACATGCGAAACGGGGAAACATTTGTGGTCTCATTGGGGGTTAAGCAATGGGCGTCTACGGCCTCCTTGACTGTCCTGTACGGATCCATGCCGCCACCCTGGCTCCTTGTAAAGCCCATTTAATGAATCTATTGGTCCTCTCCACTAGCCCATTGGCCTGGGGATGATAAAGTGAAGCTTTCACCTGCCGGATATTGTTGTCCTTCATGAACCTTTCCATATCTCTGGAGACGAGTTGTACCCCATTGTCTGTGATGATTTCTTTGGGCAGGCCCTCCCTCTGAAACATATCCTTGATGACACCCACAACTGTGGGGGTTGTGATGTCGGGCACAAACTCAGCCTCCACCCACTTCGACAGATAGTTGACCACAACTATCCCTTACCTGTGTTTTTCGGTGGCATCAACTCCAGGGGACCTGTGAGGTCTAGTCCCAGCTTGTGCCACACGTCCTCTGGTATCTCTGTTGGACGCAACAGAGCTTGTCTAACCTTCATCCTCTTGTCGCTGTTTATACACTCATGACACCTTTCCGCCATGATCCTTATATTCTGATCCATGCCAGGCCACCGGTAGGACTCTCTCACTTGTCTCCTTGTCATGTTGCTTCCTAAGTGCCCCGCATGGGCCCTGCACGTGATGATCTTCCTCATACCAAGCGACGGAATAACTTGATCACCTCTCATTAACAACCCATAGCAGTCAAAAATGTCCTCGCCTATCTTCCACTATGGCCGTAGGCCTTCGGGAATCGATCTTTCATTGGGCCAACTTTTCCTGACCCATTCCATGAGTTTTGCCATTGTTGCATCGTTCGCTGTTTCCTCTTTCCAGTGCCCCTCGCTCATTTTGAGGAACTCCTTGCTTCTGAGGTCCTCCAAGGACGCCACTACAGTCGTACTTGAGGAAATTGGTCACTGTATCTCTTGCTTCGGGTAGCCTGGACAAATACAGTCTGCTTGGGCATTTTTCCACCCCACAATGTGCATGATCTCGTACGTGTACTCTTGAAGATTAGTAGCGATGCGTGCTAGGCGAAGCATGGGCGTTTTTTCGTCCTTCCCGGACTAAGTATGTGGACCAATGGTTTATGGTCAGTCACCAATTGAAATCTCGTGCCCCACACGTACACCCTGAAGTACTCCACTGCCTAGGCACATGCTAGCATCTCCTTCTCCACCGTGGAATAGTTATTTTCCACCTGGACAGCGCCTTGGACGCAAACGCCACAATGTGTTCAGCATCATACCTCTTCTGGGTCAATGTCGCCCCCAGCCCATAGGAGCTGGCATTGGTTGTAATTATGGTTTTCCACAGTGGATTAAAGGGCTGTAGACAGGGGGCGCGGATGTTACGCTCTTTGACATCCTCAAATGCCTTTGACTGCTCTTTGCACCATTTGTACTCAGTGCCCTTCTTCAGCAACTCCCTGACGTGTGTGGTTGCCTCTGAAAAGTTGGGAACGAATTTCACGTAATATTCCGCCAGGCCCAAAAACGACCTCTGTCTTCTTTGCTGGCCAGCGCTGGCACTTTCACTATGGACTGCAACAAGTTCCTTTTTGGGCTGATCCCCTCTCTGGAGATCTTGTAGCCTAAATACTCCACTTCTTTAGCTTTGATCACGCACTTTTTCAAGTGCAACCTCACCCCATCTTCTTGTAGTTTGTTTAGAACTTTTCAAAGCACAATAGTATGCGTCTCCATGACTTCTGCATAAATCAAAATATCGTCCTGAAAGTATGACATATTGCCAATGTTGCGTATACGGGAGTCCATCATACGCTGAAACGCTGATGCCGCAGATGACAGGCCAAACAGCATGCGGGTAAAATGGTAGATACCGAACAGAGTTATAAATGCTGTCAATGGCCTCGACTCTTTATGAAGGCTGATTTGGTGATATGCGTCTTTCATGTCGGGTTTAGAGAACACCATGGCCTCCATCATGGAAATCAGCTCATTTATACTGGGGAGCGGCTAGCTGTCCATGACCACTTCCAGATTTAGGCCGCGCAAATCGATGCAGACTTGTATGTCTTCCGAGTGCTGTTTTTTCATCAGGACTACTGAGCTCAGTCATTCAGATGATTCCACAGTCTCTATCGTGCCGTCCTTCAACATTTTCTCCAGTTGTGCTTGTAGAGCCCCCCTCCCGTCACTTTGTGTTTCACTGGAACGGCATCCTGCTATCTTGTGCATGTAATTCTTAATCTTCCCCAGTTTATCAGAGAATAACCGGGGAAATTCCTCTCTTGACACCGACGCTCCTCCTGTGATCAGAGATAGCACTTGGAACTCAATGCTGGGGTGTAGCCAGATCTTTAACTTGGGTTGGTCATACCAACCCAGCATGGTCGGGCCCTTATCCTAAAAGTAGACTTTGGTCTTTGTCGCTATTCCTTTGAACTCGACTGTACCCAGAATGTAGCCAAGCAGGCTCACGGTAGCTCCTCCAAAGACTTTGGGCTTGTGCTTCGTGGTCCGCACTTCCACCTTGTTCTTGCAGACCATGACTTCATACGTGTCAATCGGTAGTATCATAAGATCCGAGCCACAGTCTGCCATCACCCTTGTTTCATTTCCGTTGACCTTCATGACAGTGCGATTTCTCCCTTCGAGCCATCCTGCTGTCCACCATGACGACAGTGGGACACCCCACTTCTGATGACTCATTGCCCCTCGCTTCGTAACGCTGTACCTCGCCATTTGCAAGGTATTACTACATGTCCAAACCTCCTGCAAATCGAACACTTTGTTCCTCGCTAGACATTCTCTGTCGTTTGCCAGGTGGCGGGTGCTGGTGCACCTGCGACACTTTAGTGGTTTCTGCTTTCCACCTTTCTCATCTTTGGTCTCGGAGTGCCACTTGTCCCTCTTCAGCTTGATCTGCACGGCATGCACATCTGGGAGGCTTCCCACCAACTCCTTGCGCCTGCACAAGGTCTCCTCTACTGCAACTCTTTCTCCAAGTTAAACTTGTCTTGCACTCTCCGATTATTGGTGTGTAACATCAACATATCACAGATGTGGTCTTCAGCGGTCTCCCCAAAGGCACACAATGCCACCAGTTCCCTCATCTTCATGACTTAGTCATCCACTAGCTCTTCGGGCTCCTGCTTCCTGCTGTAAAACCTGATCCTGTGCAGCACAACTTTCTCTTTGCACGAGGACCACTTAACTATCCTCCTCACAGCCTCTTCGTACACATCATCATCATCATCTTGCACCTCTTCGGGCTTCAACCCTCGATACATTCTCGGGCCTTCAAAGCCCAGAGCATTAAGCAGCATGGCCCTCTTTCTCACAGCCGCATAGCCTGCACCACCCATTGCCTCTAAATACATGTCAAATAACGATCCCCAATGAGGCCATGGAATGGTAGGCCTACAAAGCAGGAGTGCTGGGGGTAGCGTTGCACCTTGAATCATCCTCACAGCGGGTTCTCATCCCTGTCCTCATCGCCAATTATGTTGTGGCCTAAAAGAACACACTTGGCCAATGTGAGGTTGATGACTTTATTAACCTCTGTACAAACTGCTTGGTGATGCACAGTTACTTCACTGTGCATGAGCCTGTCACAAACTAGATACAAGAGAGTGTGATTGTCCCAGTGCCTCAGCTCTGCAGTCTCTGTGAGCCTAGAGGTCTTCCGACAAGGTTCTGGGGAGTACACTAATCAAGTTGTTGGTTTATCCACTCGGCATAGTCCAACAACTTGGCTTCAAAAGCTAATAGTCAAAGTTCAAAGTCCTTCTAGATTATTGTGCTGCTAGTTAGTATTCAGAATCCTCCTAGATTACTGTACACAATCTGTACCAAGAGTCTTAATCTTTTTCCAGCGTATATTTATTTGCTCGCAGTGATTAGCTTATGCTTGCCAACATATGTTTCGACCTCTTTAAGCAAAGGTCTTCCTCAGGGCCAATAAACCACCTTCTTGTTCACAATTTCAAATTTCATCATTGTACAATCAATAATAAACAGAAAAGCATCCAATGTTTTAACAATTGAAGTATGGTTATCCAAAGGAAATCATCAAAATTGATAAATACTGCATAGCAAGTGTATCAAGGGATTGTTCCACATCAGGGGGATGAGGTTACAGTTTCAAAGGAAGACAAAAAAACAAAAACACAAACATATATGTATAGTCATAACTAAATCAAGTGTCATGTCTTTCACACATTCCACCATTGTGGTGAGCATGCATCTGGCTGTATGTGCTTTACCACATGACTAAATATGATATTTTCCCCATATGTTAAGGTGAAATATTCCTATGGCCTACTAAGGTGAACCCATGTCTCCAGCACCCACATGTCCATCAAGCGGTCCCAAACTATCTTCCCCATTAATCTCCAACTACGAGCCAACTTTTACTAGTGATCGGAGGGCCATGCAAATATCTACGTGATACTTTAGTGGGGATTGTTCGGACCTTTCTCACGTATTTATTGACCAATATTGAATGACAGATGTCCAACTACAAGCAGCGATCTATAATGTAAGATATAGATCAGCTTGTTGTCCACCATTCACCAGATCCTTATTAAGAAACCTTCAGAGAAGTTTCTCTTACCTTCCTTACAAGCTTTTATCCATGATGCTGGACAAATCCCCCTGCCTACGAATATCACTGCCTATTTGAATCTTGCACCCTTCTTTACCTGTAATCATTATATGAGACAAGGTAACTAGCCAGAATAGATTTTATAGACCCATTTCTATTCCCTAGTGCCAAAATTATTTCCAAATGAAATTCCAGAAATAAAAGAGAAAATGAAAATCAATTAGAGAAAAAGGGCAAAAAATAATCAAACTTCCTTCACCTATATTGCGCTCCTAATAGCGCTTTATGAAAATTCCCATAAAGGCTGCTCCACCCAAACGAACCGGAGCAGACTCAGTTTAAATAGTTAACACGCTCCTTGCGCAAGAGCGTTGCACCGTCAGTAAGCTGTATTGCACCGGTGTCTCACTGAGACACTACTCCCAAGTCCCTTGATGAGACTGCATGTGCAATGGGGAGACACTGGTCCCTTGCACTTGCCTATTGCGCGTGTGTGAACAAAGGAGACACTACTCTCCCACGCGTGTCGATTCACATCTAAACTGTATAAAATAGCATACACGAGATTTGGCCCCATTGGTTATTCTCTGTTTGACGAATTTAAAAGAAAATAATATATTCCTTACCATCTCATTCACCTTATATCTCCCGTAGTGTTCAAATAGTAAACACTCAATATTACATAGTCAGAGCTCCTACTATGATCCTGTTGCTGCCTGCTTATCAGCAATTCTTGCAGCATGTTTCAAAATTCTAAACCAACCATAATGGAACTTACTCACATTTTATGTGCATGTGTTGCTTAATGACACTCCTCTCTTGCGTCTCTCTGTTAAACATCATTACGGGCTGATTAGTTCTGTACAGCATTGTTCTGCCTTTGGCTTTTATCCAATCCCCCCAAAAATATTTATCGGCCAAGTCTTCCCACATTTGTTGTTCACCTACATTGTAACTTTATGAATAATTCACTAGTTGCTCAAATCAATGGCACTAGTATTTGAATTAATGTTGCTCCTTACGTATTCTTATTTTATCAGGAATGCTTAATATCAAATAGTATCTTGGTTCCTGTTCCAAATGCTGAAATCATATTCTCAAAAACTACGGTCTTCAAAACCGCCTGAAATGCATATAGCCACCGGAAACACAGGTAAACCTTAAAATAGTATTCAAACAGACTTAGATGAGACAAAAACAGAAAATGGTTCCCCATCACATATGCCAATTCTAGATTACATCTATACCAGAGTTCATGATGTTGCCTTGCACAATCAAAGAAAGACCCCCATTTCATGATCCGAGTTTAAACCAATCAACACCGTTCTATGTTTGCAAATCATTTTAGCCTCCAATTTGCAGAGTTCTTTCTGTTTGTCACCTCCTCTTGGATTCTTTGGAACTGATTTTAGGTCTATAAATCTAATTCCTACCTTATTTTGCATTTGATATTTAATTTTCCAATGTGTGGCCAGGGCTAGCCCAATTACTTCCCTTTGTAAGTTATTGACATGCTCTCTCACCCTGAATCTCAGTTCTCTCACCCTGAATCTCAGTTCCCTTATAGTGCTGCCTATGTATGTCAATCCATGCACACAGATGATGGCATACACTACGTATTTCGTTTTGCAATTAATGAATTCATAGATTTTCAATTCTTCCCGTATATTGATCCGCAACGTCTGACCTTCCTGTGCATATTGACACAGAGCAGTGCCCAGATTTATGAAAACCGGTCGCATTATGATGCAACCAATAAGGTTCTTTAGGCATAGGTTGCAGGAATGAGGGACATAAATGATTCTTTAAAGTTGGCCCCTTAGTGTACACAATCCTAGGTTTTGTACCAATATATTCTGCTAGGTCAACATCTAGCATGAGCAATTTCCAATGCATGCGTAATATATTGTAAAATGTGTTGCTATTCGCCGAGAATTGTGTCACTGTTGTCACTGTCTTAAAATTCTCCATTTTATTTTTCACCTTTGGTTGTAACAGATCTTGCCTGTATAAACACAAGCTTTCATTTCTCACTTTCACCAGGCAATCTTCAGTGTAACATCTTTCTCTGAATCTTTCATCCAAAATATCACATTCATACTTATTCTCATGTCTACAATTTCTTCTTGCTCTCACATATTGCCCAACAGGTATATTGTGTATAACACTGCTTCTATGACAGCTATTTGCCAACAATACTGAGTTAACTTCCGTCGGTTTTCTAAATCTTCTGGACATAATCTGATTGTTACTCACAAATAGTGTTGTGTCCAAAAAATCTATTTCTTCTCGATTACTGTTGCAGGTGAATTGAATACCCATCTTGTTACAATTACATTGTGAAAGTAGTGCTGCTCTGTGGTTTTTCCTCCTATCAAAGCATTCATCTAGTGAAATTTTTGACCATTATCTAAGCTCCTGTTGTCTTGTCCGATTGTCTACTTGTCTCGTCTCTCTCTGTCTCGTCTGCTTGCGCCCCCCTGTGTCCTCCCCGCCCCCTCCCACACCCCTACCTCCTCCCTTCCTCCTCTCCCTACCTGCTCTATGGTGCTCTCTGTCTCACTTATCTTTTCAAACTGCTTCTCTATCGACTATCCTGCTCTCCTCACTAAATCTGGTAGGAAGAAGTTTAAAAAGGACATCCTGGTCTCCACCCCAGGCCTCCCTGTCGCTGAAACCTATACCTGTGCTTCCTCCAGGCAAACCCTCACTGGCATCCTCTTCGTCATTCCCTCGCCAGACCTATGGATTCTACATATGATCTCTGTGCTCTCTTCTTCTCCCATTAATGGTGGCACCCGGTGGGAGGCCCTGCTGGCCTCCTTCCACTCTCTAAGGTCATCATTAAAGTTTAATTGAATGGTACCGTCTTGGTCCAAGGCCCTCAAACCCACCTTCTCCTCTTTGATAGACGCTTCACGCACCTCATCAATTTCCTTTCTTCTCCTGCTGTCCCCTCTCTTCCCTCCACGGCTTCCTGGCCTCCCCCCTGCTGTCTCCTCCTTGGCTATATTGCCCTCTCCTCCTTCCTCTTCTGCCCCCCCTCGGGCTTCTTCTACACCTCTGCAGGGCGTACCTCTGATTTGTACCCCTCCACAGAAGTCTTTCAAGGACGGCAAGCTTCTCCATATTGCCACTCTAAACTCTCGCTCAGCTGTCAAACACTCCTCTGACATCTGCCGCCTCCTGAAGAACTTGACCTCAATGTCCTCGGTCTCAATGAGACATGGTTCATAGCCAGCTCTGTCGCAAGCTTTGACACTCTCGTCCCTGATGGCTACAAGATCCTCTCTGCGCCCAGATCCAAACTTTGCGGAGGGGGTGTAGCCCTGATCTTCCCTGAGGGGATTCCTGCCTCTGCCATTCCTATGCAGGCCTACTCATCTTTGAAATGCCTCGTCTGCAGGCTCTTTGTCTCTCCTGTCCATTCCGTTACTGTGGCTACCATCTATCGGCCACCTGGTTAGATCTCCTCCTTCCTCTCTGAGTAGGCGGACCTCTCCTCTTCCCTCCTGGTCCAGACCACTCAACTCCTCCTTCTTGGAGACTTTAACATTCACCTTGATGCTTCCTGTCCTTCCTCTGACTATTTCGCGAGCTATGTGACTCTCTCTCACTCTCTATTCTCCCCTCTGGCCCGACTCACTCTGCAGGGCACACTCTGGATGTTCTGATCTCTTCAGACCTTCCCCTTTCCATCCCTCTCACCACTCCTCTCTCCTGGAGTGATCACTTTCTCCTTTCTCTCCGGTCTCACCCTCTCTACCCCTCAGCCCAGCCCACTCCAGCAATGCCACCTACCTTCTCGGTTATCCGACCCATGAAGCATGTGTCAGTTGAGGTTTTCGCTGCCACTTTCTCACCCCCCCATCCCTCCTTTGACTGACCCACACCCTGACACAGCCTTTTCCATGCTCCACTTTGATATATCTGATATTCTCAATGTTCTTGCCCCTGCCATGAGGATCCGCTTGCAGCCCAAAGCCAACTGCAACTCTTGGTATGACTCAGACTTTGTCACCCTTAAACGCGAGTGCAGTGTGGCCGAGAGGAAATGGCTTGCTTCTGGTACATCCTCAGACAAACTGGCCTGCCGCCTGCTCCAAAGGCAATATCGGCTCTCTGTCCGCACCAAGAAGAGAGCCCACATCCAAGACCGCGTCTCTGCGGCATCTAACAACTCAGCCGAACTCTTTAAAATCTGCAAGGAGCTGGCAAATCCTGCTGCAGTCTCTACATCTCCTGTCCCCTCTGCACGGCCCTGGCTTCTCATTTCATCCCTAAAACTCAGGACATCCTGTCCTCTCCCTCTTCCTCTCTCCCTCTTCCTCTTCCCCTCCCCCTCCTCCCTCTACTCCCTGCTCTTCCTCTAGCCCTTCTTTGGCCACCTCTCCTCCCTCCTTCTCTGCCTTTCCCTTGTTCTCCCCAGAAAAGGTTTCTAGGCGAGTATGATCTATAAAAGTCTCGTCAAAACAGGTTTACCCCTGTTCCTCCAAAACCATAAAGGACCTATTGACTCCCTGGCTCCTGCTCTGGCTGACTTCTGCAACCACTCCTTCGCAACTGGAGTCTTCCCTTCCCCCCTGAAGCACTCCCTAGTGCACCCTCTTCTTAAGAAAGCCTCTGCTGACCCTTCCAGCCCAGCTAACTATCGCCCAATCTCCATCACTCCTTTCCTTTGAAAACTCCTGGAAAATCTGGCCATCTCCCAGCTTAATCTTCACACTGAATCTGTTGGTTGTCTCCATGACCATCAGTCTGGCTTCAGAGCTGCCAGAAGCACGGAAACCGCTCTCCTGAACATCCGTGAAGACCTGCTCTCCAACCTCGATTCCAACACCCCCTGTGTCCTCTTCTTACTTGATCTCTCTTCTGCCTTTGACATGGTCAACCATGCCATCCTGCTCAACCGTGGTAACTTGGGTATCACCGATCAGGCCCTGGCTTGGCTGACTTCTGTCCTCTCTGATCAACCTTCCCATGTCCAACTTGGGTCCTTCCTCTCCTCTATCTCTTCCTGTGGTGTTCCCCAGGAGTCTAACCTCTCTCCCTGGCTGTTCAACCAATACCTGGCACTTCTTGCCCACCAGATTGCCGCTCTCTGCCTCAACTTTCAGTGCTATGCGGATGACACAACTCATTTTCAGGCTCCCTTCCGCCACCTCTTCTTCTTGTCTCATCTCTGACTGTCTGTCTGCTATCCAGGAGTGATGTGCCGCCAATGATCTCTGCCTTAATGCCAGTAAGACTGAGATTAGCCTCATCGGAAAACCTTCTCCCGCCTTTCCTGTCACTCTTTGGCCAGCCTCTGTTGGCCCTCTTCCTGCTCCCACCTGTGAGGCTAAAAACCTCAGGGTCAGCTTCGACTCCACACTTTCCTTCTCTCCTCACATCTCTGACGTCTCTAAGAAGTCACACTACCATGTGCTCCTCCTCAGAGGTATTCTTCCTTTCCTCTCCTTGCCCCCAGAAGCTCACTGTCAACAGAGCTCTGGTTCTCTCTAGGCTGGACTACTGCAACAGCCTCTTTCTAAATCTGCCTGCCTCTACTCTCTGCCCTCTGCAACTCATCCAAATCAGGACTGCAAGACTTGTCCTTGGCCTCGAGCCCAGGGATCATATCTCTCCAGGATTGAAATCTCTGCACTGGCTCCCAGTGGCGGCGAGGATTAAGCTCAAAACCCTCTGCATTGTCCACAAGGCCTTCTGGGGCCTGGGTCTTCAATACCTTCAACTCTGTCTTCCTAAATATCTTCCTTCTCAAGCTCTTCGCTCATCGGCCTCCAACTCCCTCAGGGTCAGTCGCTTCTCCAAGCAACAAGTTGGTGGTAGATCTCTTTCTTCTGCTGGGGCCTCCCACTGGAACAACCTCCCTGCCTCTCTAAAACTTGAGGAGAACCATCTCTGGTTCTGGAAGCACCTCAAGAGCTTTCTCTTTGCTTCTTCTTTCTCTCCTCCTCTCCCCTGCTGATCTCCTGGCTGAAACTGAAACTGCACTGGTTACCTGGCCACCCTCTGATCTCGGGCCCAGGTCCCCTCCCCGCCAGTTGCACACCTGCACTGCCCTCCTGGCAACCCTTGCACTCGGGAACTGTTTCTTTCTGTATCCCTACAGCCACCTACCAGCACTTGACGGCTGATGTCTGCACTTACCCTTGCACTTGCCACCAGCTGGCCGCCCTTTTTATTTATTGTCTTTATTTATTTTACTGTTAATCTATGTACTGCACTGCCCTCTCCTCCTTTCCCCCCTCTCCTGCACTTACGCGATCTCAAGGTCACTTGGCCTAGTAAGATTGTTGTCTCGGTCTTCCCTCTGTTCCCCCTCCCTTGCCTCGTGGCGCCATGAAACACTTGTGTATAGGCAAGTTATAAATGCCATATCATATCATTGTCATTCAGGTATGTTAGAAATGCATTAAGATTAGTCTCACTGCCATGCCAAATCAAAAACACATCTATGAATCTCGTCCAAAATTTGATTCTAGGCCATAAAATGTTATCCGAATAGATAAACTCATCCTCAAACAGGCCCAAAAAAAGATTGGCTAGGGATGGGGCATAATTTGCTATGCAGCATTTATCAATTTTAATGATTTCCTTTGGATAACCATACTTCAATTGTTAAAACGTTGGATACGTGTTGGCAGGCATAAGCTAATATCAGCGAGCAAATAAATATAAACTGAAAAAAGATTAAGACTCTTGATACAGATTGTGTATAAAATCTAGGAAGATTCTGAATACTAACTAGCAGTGCACAATAACCTAGAAGCATTTTGAACGTTGACTATTAGCTTTTGAAGGCAATTTGTTGGGCTAAGCGCAGTGGATAAACCAACAACTTGTTTAGTGTATACCTTTGGCTTTAGACTCATTGGGGGACCTGGAGTCTAGATTGGTAATCCCCGCAGCTACGAGGTCTATTTTTGTTTATGCATTAGTTATTTAGGAGCGCATGTTGATTGGTATGCGCATCAGAATACATGTCCCCACTCCCTCAATTTTCTGAGGGTGTCTGTTGTTTGATGTTCTGGAGGAGCGCCGGGGTAGAGGTGTGCTCCGCACTGCTCTGCACTTAGAATGGCCCTATGTGTGCCGCCTCACATGCAGTAGCCGTCAAGTCTTGCGAGAGTCGGGGGCCCGATGTCTCGCGAGACTCAATCTCCACAAGTCTCCCAGGTGCCCAGGGAAAGGCATATTCTTTCTGACCATAACCTTGTGGGTGGTGTTCTGCGCAGGGATCACCTGGGAGGAGAAAGGACCCAGGGGAATAAGAGGACTCCCATTGGGTGAGACACTTTATTTATCTTCCTCTAGGGAAGAAAAGTCAATGATACCAAAGTCTGTAATGGTTTGTCAGAGAGAGCTTTTTACTTCCCAAGTTGAACATCCTAATGTGGGTGAACACATTCAAATACACTTAGGCATGGGAAGAAATTAAACCCCCTTTTTTTAAAAAAAAACAGAGAGACTACTAAAATTGGATGCTCCCTTACACCCGAAAGGAATAGTAAAGAAAAGTCAGAAAAACAATACCAATTTAGACTGTAAAAATCTTTATTTCTCTGTAAAGCCAAGTCTGTTAAATTACCCTTGTGATATTCCCTTAAGTAATATAATTTGGAAAAGAAATGAGCAAGAGAATAACATTCCCATTAGAAAAACTGATTTTTACATGTTGGATTTCAAGTCCCATAGTCCCAAAGGTACTGGGATGAAGAAGAGGGCTGCAGAGGAACAAAACCGCAAAGTGCAGCTTGTTCATGGGAATGACCCACACCTGAGGGAAACTCAAAGGCTTAAAAGGCCTCCTGAGGTGAAGGCCATGAGAAAGCAGAAGGAGCAGAGCTGTAGTCGTAAGTGGAGGAGTTGTGAACTCTCCACGTTGCAGCAGAAGCAGAAATTGGAGGAGAGAGAAGACACCAGGACCACTGTCTAATGTCGAGCAGTAGCCGGTCCTGAAAGGGTCTTCACCTCCACAATCCTTAATTGCAGAGGTCTTGCCGCGGGAAGTGTCGGAGAAAGAAGCTTGCCCCCTGGATACCTGGATTGCAGAGGCTGCGCAATGTTAGGCAAAAGTGCAAGAAGTTTCCCTCTTAACAAGACTGTCTCCAGTGGCAGGCGAGCACCAGAGAGCCTTTGGAGCAGTGAAAGCTCTGTGTGCGAGTGGAACGGGCAGCGGCAGACTGTAAGCAGCAGATTGCCTGACCGCAAGGAGCAACTGGGACAGTGGGAGCAGCAAGAGAAACGGACGCACATGCCATACAAGTTGAGTTCACCAAGCTACTGTGACACCGGAGCGCTCCGTGACCACTCACGTGGTCCATGCAGGTACTTTCGCATCAGAAAACGGTAGCTTAGAAAGGAAAACATGAAAGGCAATTCTAAATAATTAACTGGCTTAAAAGAGAGAAACCATTATTTTATAACATCAATTGACTGAAACTTTAAGTATGCAGGCAATAAGATGGGGCAATAATTTCACAACCCAATGCAAACTACCATTATCCAAGCCAAAGAAAGTTAAAGCAAGGCAATTTAGAACCAACAAACTTTGCCAAAGTCAGAAGGGGGTAAATGGAAGTCCCAGAGTTTGTAAAGCGTATTGCCCATATTTTAAGAAGTGCATAACAGAAGCTGGTATAGACCACATTGCCAAAGCTAAGGGAGAATAAGACCATATCATTGTCAGTGTTTGGTTAATGAAGAAGTGGGGAAACCAAAGTGGCAAGAAGGCTGCCCTTCTGGTAAAGGTTATTCAAAAGGAGAGAAGCACAATTTACAGAGGTTTTGGAAGGCATAAAAGTGTAACAAAGAAAACCAATGTGAATCTTGTAAACCCTGAATAATTGCTTAAAACTAGGTGTTGTGAAGCAAAAGACATTGCAAAGTAGTTGAAAATTGATCTTTAATCACAGAGGAACTTGTTGTTTCTAATTTACTGAGCTGGCAAGGGAGTATACCAGGTCAGAGGTTGTAATAACACTTTATACTGCTCCGGCAGGGGAGTATACCCGAACAGAGAACATTGAAGTAGTAGGCCTCACATGGGAGTAAACCAGGTGCAATTGAAGTGCTATGAAGTGGTGTTAAACAAATCTTCCTGACAAACTTTCATTGTTGAAGAAATTGTTATATAAACTGCTGCAGAAGCCTATAAGAGTTTCTTAACAAATATGTGATTATAAAAACAACCCTGACAAAGACCATTTATGTTGATGCTGATGAACTAAGGAAGTGTTCTTGGTTTATGCGAAGAAAGTTGTTTAAATTCTTAATATTACAAGTGGAAGAGAAAGAACCTTTGTTGAACAATTCTGAAGTGTTGGAACTTTTGTTATGAAGTTGGAACCACAAATAACTGTGTTGGAACTTTGTCAAAAGACAAGATTTCCTTACTCTTTTAGAAATGATTAACAAAATCCTGCTTGAATCTGGGGAAGGGGAATTCACCCAGATTATAAGGAGAGACAGTCATTACATTGTGAACGTAACTGTTATATTTGTTGCTTTTGAACTGCCATATATTACCTTATTGTGTTATTGTATGTACAAGTGTAAGGGACCGAAACCTTTTGTTAGAGTGTTTTCTTTAGTTTATTTTAGGCAGGGTTACTCCTCACCAGGTTAGGGATAGTGAGGCGTTTATCCAACCTTTTCAGTTAATAAAATGGCATCTTTTGGAAAACCTTCACAAAGTTGTCCGCCTCACATTTCTGACCCCTCACAGAACCCACTAGAATTAACCAGAAAACAAACTAAATTGTCAGTTCCATTTTGTTAGGGAGTTTCCAACTCCTATGGCATGTCAAAGCTAAGGGATCAACGGCTTACACGTGAGTTAAGAACTATAATTGAAATATATTAATTTTATAACACAAGTATGTCCAGGGCTTGCATGGTCTGGATTAATAAATGAACGTTTTCAAAGGAGCACATCCAACTTACTTGGGAACCATAATAAAGACTCACTTCCCAGGGGCTAGGCAACACACAAGTTACTCACAGTCAAATGGATTTCAAGTGTCTCCTGAACCTTTTATTTGCCCTGGATGGTTCATGTTTCTGTAGTGTGGATGTTGAGCTCTCTATAGGGGGTTCTTACCACCTGCTGGACTTGTGGAGCCCGCACTTGCCTTAAGTCTTGCCCCAGCAGTGCTACATGTCACAAGATTTCACTAGGTCCAGGGAGCC
Organism: Ambystoma mexicanum; assembly: GCF_040938575.1. Lineage (NCBI taxonomy): Eukaryota > Metazoa > Chordata > Amphibia > Caudata > Ambystomatidae > Ambystoma > Ambystoma mexicanum. The sequence goes on from NC_090929.1 coordinate 413,334,788, forward strand.
CTGAATATGCACTCTGGAGTATTGGCTGCTGACTGTCACAGCCTTTGCCAGCACAGGATGGATAAGTGCTCCTTTCGCTGCTCCTCTCTATTCCCTTTCTTAACCTCCTGGTCTAACCCCCTTGCTGTCTTATTTCCCTTCTGCTTCGCATTGACTCCTCATAACGATTAGGCTACCTTCACATTCCCTCCAAACGTCTCTTCTCCTCCTCTCTATGAGTTTGACTTGTCACACTTGTTATGAAGCATCTAGGGCATAATCAGAGGCGGAGACACCAACATGGGGGTTCGCAAAAAGGTTTATTAGAACTTAAGTGAATCACTATTAGAGTTTCCCAGTGTCCCTTCTTTATCCACCCCTTAAGTGTTCCTCCCTTAAAGCTCTAGAGGAACTAGTCTTTGGTATTAAATAGATCTTTCTGAAGTCTAACAGAATGGCAGTTCCTTGGAACAAGGTCAAAATAAAGCAAATCAGAATTTCAGTAAACTCTCCCTTGAGCATGTTTTCTTACTCCGATGTAGTTATTCTGGTAACACAAAGCATGTCCCGTGTGTAGAAATAACCCAGAGAAAGAAAGGAAGCCTCTGTGAACTGGGACCTCTTGCAGTTGGTGAGCCCGGGACTTGAGCTTCTCCACAGTGTTTGGAGAGCAGTGGATAATAGCGTGAATGCATTGGAATAACTTAGACCATCACAGCTGGAACAGAATTGATCTAAGTGCTTAACATCTAGAGTTGGTCTGGTCTGGGGTGGTCAAGGCCTGCTGACTAGTCCCCGATTAACTTCCTTTTCTCAGAGTCCTTTGTAGATGGGCCCTCTGCCCCTCCATAGGATTCCTCCTCATAAGATGCATCAACATAAGTTCATACCTAAGGTGACCGTCTCTATCCAGTCTTCACGGAATGGCTCATCCCAGGCTCAACCAACACCTCCTCGATGTACCAGTACCTGCTCACACATCGACCCACCACTTTGACGCCATCAACCCTCTCCTAGGACCATACTCTCCAGGAGGGTTAGCACCTATGTGTGATTTGTTTAACTGATGTGGGATTGGCCAATTTCAAATATGTCTTGTATTGCAGGTGTATTTAAAGGAAGGGATTTCTCTTATGTCAGGCGTGTGCGGGCGTGCCAAGCCTCCACCATCGTCTGACGAGCTTGACACCACTCCAGCAGTACCTAAGTGACTATTCTGGCAAGCGAGTTATGTATTCGAATGCCGGTATGTGGTCCTGCTTCCTGAAGGAAAATCATGATTTACTTCGAATATTTTTCAACTGCCATGGCTGCAGTAAAGGGCCAGTGGCATAAGTATCCTTGCTAACATTTTCAATCAAACTTAATTTATCTTTTAAACGAACTTGGAGTAGTAAATGTGGCGAGCTAGGTGTTGGGATGGCGGCAGATGGTTTGAGCCAGTGGTCCTGCCCGCACCTTCCTGGGTCCTTTATAATGGAGCGGTTGGTGGCACCTCGTCCTCGTGGTCAACATTTCCCCTACACCTACAGTCAGGCACAGGGCATCATCGCCTTCTTTCGTGGGCTCTTTGCAGTTTCTCTCTGTGCTTGTCACTGTGGCTCAGTTGTATCTTAAGCCAGCTCTCTTCGCCACTTTCCAAACATTTCTGTTCCATAGCGCCATCTACACTGTTCACACTGCCTTTTCTGTTCTCTAATCTCCCCTTTACATCTAGGACATCTGCTTTACTCTGTTCTGCATTCCTGGCTCTCTCCTCTCCCTGCCAGCTTTATTTCAACTATTTCGCTCACTCCTCTACCTACCAGATGTATTCTTTCTCCTTTGCTCATCTCTCTTGCATCTGGCTTTCTTCTTTTTCCTCTGCACACACATCCCCTCGTTGGCATTCTTTCTTCTCTTCTGCTCACTCCTCGAAAACCTGACATTATTCAGTCTTCTCTGCTCACTTCCCTTTGGCTCTGTACCTACTGTTTCTCATCCTTCCCTTGTAATTTTCTTCGGGATTATTGGCTACTATTACTGCCTCCAGCTCGCTCCTTTCTAATCCGTGAAGTTCCAATTCTGATCAGCTGTATGCACGGTCTATACTGCACAGGGATTTGTGGCCACAATTTAAATGTAATTCTCAGTCAAAGTTAATTGGCCCATTCACTGAAAGTGCAGAACGGCAGAATGAGCTGTCAAGAGGGAGAGATACAATCTTGATTTCCATACAGTGCTGGGCATCACCACTGATATGTGTTTGCTCCATGTCATGCTGTTGGTCGGCGCAGCCTCCCTTCGGCCTACGGGAAAGCTTCCTGAAGGTGTGTCTGCTATCAAAGGGAAGTCACATGAGGTCCTCCGAACATGGAAACAGTGTTGAATGTTTTTTATCGTCAAACAGCTGGACCCCGCGGGTGCCCCTGCTGTAGGTCGGTCCTCTGATTCAAAAGACCAATGGCTACCATAACAGTGCTGCTGAAATACAAAATGCATCCCTGGTATCTTGCCATTTAAGTTAACCAGCATTGTGGCTCCTGCAGGCTTTCAGAAACAACAGGGATTTGTGAAGGGAGGGATTTTGTCCTCCTTTGTAGATGAGGGGTTTTAAGGGAAGGGTCAGGTTCAGAGAGTAGGCAAACCCTCCTGGGCTTTGGTGCTTTCCCAAACAAACAAGCAGCTTGCTGCTGGCCACAGGGAATACGTGCTTGAGGAAAATGAATGGTGGGAAAGGGCAAACCTAGGGGGTGTTCTGGATTTCCCCTCACCAGAGATGTTTCCATTGTACGATGTTTAATGGAGTCTCTCCTTTATCTTTGGCCCAAATACCCTGGTTGTGATCCCTATCTTTCTATCTTCCTAAGTCACCCTCCCTATCTAAGATCCTGAAGCTTCAATTTTGGGATCCTTTAGATTCCAGTGTAAATGCCTTATTTCTAGGCTCCAGATGGGCTGCAAAACCTGGGGGACCCATCCTTTTCCTCTTCCAAGCTGATACATCATGAAGTGGGTGTTAGAATCCATTCCCATTGTTCCTTGGCCCCATAAATCAGCCCAAAACGTGTGTTGCATTATTCCTCTAGTGTTAGTTAGACATACTATCCTCAAAGTGTTTTCCATGTCTCTTTCTGGACCCCTGAGATCACTAGTTCGTAGTATGCTATTTGCATACATCTACTTGCCGGACCCGTAAAGCTTTACTGGCGCCTGACTTCCCGGTGCCACCAGGAGATTACAAGTCTGGCGGCCCGGGAAGTCAGGTGCGGGTAAAACGTAAGTCCCCATTCCCATAGAATCCAATACGACTCTATGGGAGTGGGGAGTCTGAAGCGCCGGCACCGTTACTAACGGTGCCAGCACTTCCGTGAATGGTCTGCCTAACGTGGCCGCTGCGCCCGGCAGGATCAGACCTGTCGGGCACAGCGGCCCTGGCAGGCAGACTCCTAGTTTGCTGGTCCGGAAACAAGGGTGCCGGTGAGCTTACCAGCACCCTTGTTTCCGACCGGCAAATCTATAATGAGGCCCAATGTGTGGTTACAAAATTAATTAAAGACTTTACAATTATTCAAATACATGAGTTCCATGTATATAGTTGCATAAAGCTGCAGTGTTTATAAAGTTCATAAAAAGGTTGACATTATATAATAATCATGGGCACCCACAACAGAGTACTTGTGATGTTTTGTGCGGAAATATACTTGTGTGTTTTTATGCAAGTTTGTTTCCTAGCTTTATTAGCATCAGAAAATCTTAGGTTGGGGAACCGCTACAATGGTTGTTTTAAAGGAATGTTGCAATAACCCAGGTGGTGGTGGTGGCAGTGGCGACAGAGATAAATGTCTGCACTGTATCTGTATGTGCTGGTTTATATACAGTGCAACAATGGTTGTGAGCAATAGAACACTGTACAACGAGAGGATACAGAAATAGGGTACAATAATATGGATACAAGAACAATCGTTTTTACGTGTACGTGAGGAAGGAAAAGGAGAGAGGATAAAGAGGGTTGCATGCAGGGCATGGAAAGTCAGACCATTCTTAATAAATTAGGTGGTGGATCTTCAGTTGTGCTCCTGTTTAAGTTATATTCCAGTGTGTTGTGATGGACCAAGAATGAGACGCAGACACAGAGGACTCCTAGTGATTACTATTGATTTTTATTGAAATAATAAAAAGGGTTGAAAAATGCCTCACTGTCCCTGCGCTAGGAGGCATTTCCCTACCTCAACGAAAACTAAGGGTCTGTCCAGTGTCAAGATGTCCAAAATGAAATGTCCTGTGTCAGAAATTCTATCCTAGCCCTCACACTTTAAAAGTAACTATAAGGTGCTGAGGGTATTGTCCCTGGCATGGAAAGTGTGCAAATGTTCAAGTTCAAAAGAAATTGCAAACTCCAACAAAAGGTTCCAAAAGGTTCACAGATCCAGGGGATAACTCAGTTCCCCCTGGTTTTCTTCTACAGCACAAACAGTTCACTTCCTGGGAATGACTCCCTTCCTCAGGATTCCATCCACAACAACAGAAACTGTTCAAATACATCAGAATAATAAGGGAATGCATCTTTCTTCGGATTCCCTTTTCTAAAAAGAAATTATGTAACTCAAAATGGCGAGTGCCAGACCCGCTGGATGCCTGGTATACTCCCCTGCCAGGCTCCTTTCGTCCTCAATACTTACTTCACGGTCCCAAGGGCATGAGCTTTCCTTGGGACTTTCTTTATGATACGTTACGATAAGCCATTTACAACACGCCTGTACACAAGTGTTTCTAGGCACGACAAGATGAGGGAGGACAAAACAAAGGATCTTACAAGGCCATGTGTCATTTGGATCACGCAAGTCTGTGGGGGAGGGAGGAGGAGAAGTGCCAAGGGGGAGGTGTTGGAGGGGTTGCAATGGCAAGATGCAGTAAGTGCTGCCAGGGTGGTGGCTCAAGTAGTGCAGAGAGGCAGGGGACTGTAGGGTTGAAGATGCAGTTGGTAAGTGGGTAGGAGGCCCGGAGGCAATGCCAGGGTCTACTGGTCGTGCAGGAGCCTGGTGCCCGTGAGGTTCAGTGGGTAGCAGGTAACCGGTTAGCGCAGTAAACAGGAACATGAGAGAGAGAGAGAGAGAGAGAGAGAAAGAGAGAGAGAGAGAGAGAGAGAGAGAGAGAGAGAGAGAGACAGTAGAAGCGAAAAGGAATGTCTTGAGTTGCTTCCGGAACCTTAGGTGGTCCTGCTCAAGTTTGAGAGAAGCAGGGGGACTGTTCCAGAGGGAGGCCGCAGCCGAGGCAGAGATCTACCACCCATCGTCCCTCAGAGAGTTGGAGGTGGATGAGCAGAGGGCTCTAGAAGGAAGATGCTTAGGAAGAGAGAGTTGGATGTCGTTTGGTCCCTGGCCCCAGAAAGCCTTGTGGATGATGCTAAGGGTCTTGAACTTGATCCTTGCAGCCACCACGAGCAGTGGAGAGATTTCATGGCTGGAGAGATACAATCCCTAGGATTGAGGCCAAGGACAAATCTTGCAGTCCTGTTCTGGATTAGTTGCACAGGGCGCAGAGTAGAGGCAGGCAGATTTAGAAATAGGCAGCCTAGAGAGAACCAGGGCTCTGGAGACAGTGAGCTTCTGGGGGGAAGTGAGAAAAAGAAGAATACCTCAAATGAGGTGCAGATGGTAGTGTGACTTCTTAGAGATATCAGAAATGTGAAGAGAGAAGGACAGGGTGGAGGTGAAAATGACACCAAGGTTCATTGCCTCACAGGAAGGTGAGGGTGGAGGGCCCAGGGTGGGCTGCCAGAGAGCAAGAGGGAAAGCAGGAGCAGGGGGTCCCAATGAGAAGGATCTCAAGTCTTACTGGCATTAAGGCAGAGATCGTTGAAGGCACACTATTCCTGAATCGCGGATACACAGTCAAGAATGAGTGAGAGATCATAGGAGGCTGAGGGGAGCCTGAAGGAGAGCCGAGTGTCATCTGCATACCACTGAAAGTTAGAACAGAAGGTAGAGGTGCGGTGGGCCAGAGGAGCCAAGTAATGGTTAAAGAGCCCACGTGAGAGGTTAAAACCCCTGGGAACATCACATGTAAAGAGAAAGGTGGGGGAGAGAAAGGGCCCGATTTGCACCGGGGAGGGTCGATCAGATAGAAAGGAGGTCAACCATGCTAGGGCCTGACCCGTAATGCCCAGGTTGTCACAGAGACGATTGATCAGGATGGCGTGGTTGACCGTATCGAAAGCAGAGGATGGATCAAGAAGAATGAGGACAGAAAGAAGGTTAGCGTTGAGATTTGAGAGCAGGTCTTCATGGGAATTCAGGAGCGCTGTTATCATGCTTCTGGCTGCGCTAAAGCCAGACTGGTGGTCATGGAGGCAACCCACAAATTCAGTATGGAGAGTAAGCTGGGAGATGGCCAGCTTTTCCAGGAGTTTGCCAAGGAAAGGAGTGATAGAGATTGGGTGGTAGTTTGCTGGAGAGGAGGGATCGGCAAAGGGCTTCTTCAGAAGGGGGTCACAATGGAGTGCTTTAGGTGGGAAGGGAAGATTCCAGTGGCAAAAGAGTGATTGCAGAATTTGGCCAAGGCTGGAGCGAGGGTGTCGATGTGGTCCTTGGTGGTTCTGGAGGAGCAGGGGAGCACCTACTTTGATGAGACTTTCATAGATCGGACTTGTCTAGAAACATCGTCGGGAGTGAAGACAGGGAAGGAGAAGATAGGAGGAGGAGAGACAGCCGGAGTAGCGGCAGGGAGTGGTAGAGGGAGAGAAAGAGGAGAGAGTGGACAGGATGTCCTGAGTTTTAGCGGTGAAGTGAGAAGCCAGTGCTGCGCAAAGGGCCTGGGAGGGAATAGGAGAGGTGGACACTGCAGCAGGATTGGCCAGCTCCTTTAATAAAGTTAACTTTGCCTGGTTTATTCTCTTGCCAGGGCTTTTCCTTGTATACTTCACTCTCACACTTGGGAACTTGCCTTTGGCTGGTATACTTCCCTGCCAGGTCTTATATACATTTCCTACAAGCTTCTTTCAAATACTTGCCTTTGCCTGGTATACTCTCCTGCCATGGTTTTTCCTTGTATATTTCACTCTCACACTTCGGAACTTTCCTTTTCCTGGTATTCTTCCCTACAAGGTCTGGTATGTATTTTCCCAAGCTTTTGACGTACAGTCCGTTTCAAATACTTGACTTTGCCTGGTATACTCTCCTGCCAGGACTTATAAGCACCTTTCCTTCATCTCGCCCATAAAGATATATTTGCCCAATAGTGGTTTGACAACTCTTGTTTAACACACTCCACTTTGCTTTATGTACTCTCAATTACTTTGTTTCCTGTTCCTACATATGAGACCAGCGACCTGTTTGTGGTCCGTTTCAAAGCCCCTTTAAACTCTTTATGGGCTTCAGTTGGTGTCTCTTTTCTTATTGGAGTGGTGCAGTATTCACCCTCAAGCAACCCAGTACCCGTTCTCTTTTCCCGGACTTATTGGATGGTTTAGTTGTTTCTCGTGGTTTTCCGTTCTCTCTCCTTTTTATGTTGCCGGCCCAGCATGTAGTCCGTCAGTTGCTGTTCCTTCGCCGTGCCTCGTTCTGTGTTACATGGCTCCAGGTGTCACTTGTTTTCTGGTGGCGGGCCGTTTGTCTTTCACTTTCCCCTCACGCCGGCAGGATTTCCTCCAGCACCGCTCTACTCGGCGTGATGGGTTGCAGCATGCTGACCAGCGTCTCTCCAGCTTGCGGCGTCACTCGGCTCTGCACTTTTAATTCCCGTTCCTGTTCTCCTTCACCTTTGTCAGCTGGGGTGAACTTAAGTTTCCCGGAAAGGTGAAGCACCTTCCAGAGACTAGACAGTTGCATTGGCTTCTTGTCTTAGTCATCTTCATTGCCCTGGTCCACTTCCTCCTCCCAGTACCCCCATATATATGGGACTGAAAAACTGTTCTGGGCATATTACTTTGACAGGTATCAGTAAGGTTTAAAGGTGACTTATGGGATGGGAGTTAGCACAATAATCCATACAGGAATGAGACGTGGAGGGTATTTCCCTAAAAGGAAAAAGGGGGTTTCATCCAACAATGCCATGCGATCCCCTGGAGGGTCGCCCTCCCCCCCCATGTGGTCCTCACTCAGATAGCCGTCCCCATGGTCAGGATCAGGGAGCGGGTGCCGTCCCCTGGCCACATGGGGAAAAGCATCTCTGGGAAAGAAGTAATGACACCATCAGTTTCATCACAGTGTGTAAAACAATATGACCATCTGAACTCCACTGTTGAGTCCCTTGGCCTGCACCAGTGACTCTCTGCCTGGAGTTCTGCTATGACATAGGAAGAAAGTGAGTTGCCTTTTAATCCCCCATAGAAGATATGAGGCAGCAAGTCACTAAGCAGAGGTCACGTCACTTATGCATGAGATGCTTCTGTACCAGAAAAAAGGTTAGCGCAATCTGTGGGTTATACATGGAGAATGCAAGTGTATTTTAAGGATATAGATCGTTCAAGGGGATACTACACTGGAAAAATGCTCCTTTACATACTTCGAATATGCGACTAATCAAATTCCTATCCAAGTACATTACCAGAACCCATAGTACAGAAGAGATAGCAATTTAAGTGCAGATTATTTTACCAAACATAACAAATATTTTAGTAAACAATTTTTAAGGACACATCATAGTCTCTTGCACAAAACGCTACACCGCTTTAGCAACACACACCTTTTGCACATGGATTCCTTATTAAATTCTTCCTCAGCTTGAAAAGGAAATAAAAGCTCTTCCAATCGTCAGGAATCCTTATGCCTCCCTTGGGGGAGAACCCTTCCAACTGGCACTTCCTTTTCCAAAGGGTGGGCATGTCAACCACATCTCTCCAGAGGCTGCAGACGAGCCTACAGCAATGGATGAGGTCGTATTCAGCCACATGGGACAGCAGCTCCACTAGGACATCTTCAGGGAGATCGTTGATGCTGAGCATTGCCATGTCTGCAGAGGACTCTCTCAGGGATTGGGATTATATTGCAACAGACTCAGCCTGAAAAGCAAGGAAAAACACCAACATGTTTGTCTGCTTGTTATTTATTTATTCCACAATCTGCTCGTTTGCTAAGATTATTTTAGGGTTACCATGCATTTCAGGCGTTTGTGTTAAGTACAGCAATGAATACTAAAAGAAAGTGTGAAGATACTCTTGTTCTAGAGGGTGGGAGTGGGCAGGGGGGAGTTCTGCTTGTACAGAAGATCCACATCATGTTTATGTAGAATAACAATTTAAAAAAACAAGTGAGGTCCTGGGAAAGTCCCTCTGCCGGACATTAGTCCCGGTTATGAGAGCCTTACCCACATTCTTTAGCTCACTATCTTTCACAGAGGAGAAATATCCAAAACATATCAGTCTTTGCCCTGCCCTAGGGCAGTCCAGCACCTAAATGCTAGGCAATTCTCCTCTGAATAAGAGTACCAACAGCAACCCCAGGCACGTGTTTTGGTTTAGTTGGACCTCATCAGTAGGGTGGAGCTGTGCCTCTCTAAGAATAGTGAGCAAGGGGTCCACGTCTGGATTCTCCTAGTAACTTAAGGTGAGACCCAAAATTACTTAAAATATGCAAAAAACATGGGGGTCCAGGAAGCCACCTGACTCCAAGGTCATGGATGCTGCTTTTGAGCATAAGAATAGCAAATGATGAGAAACACATGAAGAAAGGAATTAGGAGACCCTGACCAATTCGGTAACAAGATACAGAATTAATAAATTACAGCATTATTGAGGCACTTAAGGGGTTTAAACCTGTGTAAAAGTATGCAAAAGAAGGCAGGCAATGAGGATGGATGGAGGGCATGAGGAGGGAATGTGACAAGAGGTGAGGAGAACAGGTTGCTCGGCAGAGCAGCCCAGTCTTGGAGACATGTGGCCAAGAGCATCCTGGGAAGCATGAAAAGATATTGAAGGAAAGGTAATTGTTAGTAGAGACTGACAGGAAGTAGAAAAAAAAGCAGGAGAAGCATTACCAGAGCCTGTAGTGGGATCAAATCCAGGTCAAAGGTAGAGCACCTGTAAAAGCACTGCAGACCAGAGCCTATAGTTGGCTCAAGCCCAGGAGGGTTACCCTAGGCTGGTGGGATATAATAACTTCAGTGATAAAAGTAGCCCGGCATGGTGGCTGGGGGGGCAATTCCTGCTGCTAACCATTTTGGATATCGCCCAGGCCAAGGAGAAATCACATGTTTTTTGCCAGGAAAATGTTTACCAAATCCTACGAAGGTGGCCAATGGCCAGAGGGTTACAATAGCTGAGTCGAGGAGACCCCCCCAAGAGAAAATCTGAAGGATAGAGGATCCAAGTAGAATCTATAAAAATATTTTTTAAAAAGGGTGTTGGGCTCTATAAGCATGCTTTGGCTGTGAAATATTTGAAAAAATAGCTAGCAGGAGGCTGCCTCCCTGCAACTGTGGTTTTTGTGTGGACAGGAATTTGGACTCGGACTAAGACACTAGGTACTTCCAGATTAGACACTTGTACTTTTGAGTTAAGCCTCCAGCCTGAAACCGTTGGAATTAAAAAATATCCCTTTTCGTCCTAGTTTGAAACTCTTAGGTCCACTTTGGGATTTCCCCAACCGGTACTCAAGTAATCAAACTTCAGGGATGAGTAACAGAAGGGCAAATCCCTAAACCTTAGGTAGGGCAGCTCAGGTTCTACTCCCTGAATTTGACTTTATTTGATGCCTTGACATTGGTCCTCATTACAACACTGGCGGTAACCCATGGCGCTATTAGCACCATGGTTGCTGCTGGTGTTGTAACGAGTCCGCCAATGTTCAATGGGGAATTACCACCCCATTCCAAGGTTGGCGGGGCGGTAATCCCCCATTGAACATTGGCCCTTCCCCATTCCCATTTTTGCCCCATAGGGCTCAATGGGACTGGGGAAGGCGTTAATTACGGTACCTCAAATTGCGGTACCGTAATTACCTCAAAGGTCCCTTTGCGGGTCCCTACTTTAACGGCTGCTCCAGACCAGCTGTTCAGGTCGGTTCCCGCAAAGGGACCTCGTAATTAGGCGCTAAGGGGTTAATAGAGCCGCAGCCTTTTACGGCGCCGTTAACCCCTTAGCGCCAGGGTCGTAATGACCCCCATTGTGTTTTATCCCCGAACTGTTGACCTGGACAGGGCCGATGGCTATTTTGTTTTCCTATCTTTTCCCCAAACCTTCCTTCTATCCAATTTGGTTACAATACCAAAGACTAGTAACCATTATTCTTGGTGTATGGAGTTATCATGTTTCCCCCAGCATGACTAGTGAGATGAACAGATCCTGCTACTAGGTTCAACCCACATTCTGGTACTAAGGACTATGAGTCCCACTGTGCAGCGAACATGGAGTTCCCTATAGCTGTGATGCCCTGCAAGCCTTTTCCATTCCTAGTATTGATGCAGAGCCAAATGGCCTGGCCCATATAGAACAGAGGCATGCTGTGCTTTCCCTTTCAAGTCCTTTGAGGAGGGAGGGATCCTATGGTGAGAAAACAGACAATTCAGAAGAATTAGAAATAGACTTGAGAAGAGAAGCAAGACTAAGTTCAGAACTTAACATGCCGCATTCCTGTTTAGACAAACTCCCTAGGGTATGCTGCACCATTCCAGGCCAAACCCCCATAGAGATAAAGTACGTTGCCAACCACATGGTCACGTCTTAAATTAGTGGCTAGGAAAGACAACTATAGAGGAGATAAAGACAGCCATCGTATTTGACAATTCATCAAATCCCTACCCCATACCTCCAGAAAGCAGTGAGTCAGTTATACAATCCAACCCTTCAAACTGCTAGTGGCTACCAGAGGGCATTTCTACCGATACCACAATGGACAATAGGCCCACATTTTAAGGACGCAACCAAAGGCCCCGAAAAGGAAGCTTCCTCTTTGTCCATGTCATTAAATGTAAGATCCAATCTTTGAGAAAGACAGTGAATCCGTTCCCATTAAAACCCTATGAGGGGGGAAATGCTTAATTTGGAAACTTGTTCCCATCATTCCCAATATTCTAGTTATTAAATGCTACTCCTGTGGTAGGACAGGCCACATAGCCAGAGCCTGCCTGGATATACGATTGGAAGAACTCGGATACCAGCTACATTCATCCCAGCGAAGATCTGGAGCAAGAGTCCACGTATTAGGGGAGGTGGGGGATTGGAATGTAGAGGCAGTCCTGAAGCTGCTGGCCCAAGGGCAAGGGAATGAAGAACATAAAAATCACAATATGAGTGGGGGATAACATGGCCAAAGTCCTACTGTTCTCAGATAGCTGGCAGACTGCTGTGTGGCCTGATCAGTATTTCCCCATCAGGTAATTCAGGAGAAGCAAGTGCAGATGACCTGCTAAGCCTGGGAGATAGCAGGTTAAAATCTCCCCATGTTGGTGGAGGTCATACAGATAAGCAAGTGGGAGGCTCGTGAGATGGATCGCACTGTGAGAGATTTGCAAAGAAAGCAAGAGGCTTGCTAACCCAGCTGGGATCCACATTGCATTGAAACAATAGATGTCATATGAGGACGATCTGGCAGTTTGTAAGTTACACTAGCAAGTAAAACAGAGAGGCCATTCAGACCTTGGGTGCTAGGAGCACTGATGTGAAATGTGGGGCCGACAGTACAGTACCACCTAATTCCATAGCGGCATGTGCGGCTTTTGAGCCTTTACCCCACGCAAACACTGGCAATGATGCAATTAAACAATGAAAGCAGCAAAGCATAAGGAGAGTAAAAAAAAAAAGGAAACGCATGAGGAGAGTGGACTAAGGAGACGGGACCATTACCAATTAAGTGACCGAGTGAAAACAAGAGAATGGCTTAACCAATCACCCTCAGGCACTTAACGGATTTAACACTGAATAAAAAGAGGCAAAAAGAGGCAGGCAGAGGGGGGATTAAGGAGTGATGGAGAGATGGTGAAGTACAAGAGAATGCAGGAAGATGAAATGAGGGCAGTTTGCTCAGCAGTGCAGTCCAGACTTGGGGACACATTAACACGCACCTACTTGGGGCTATGACCCTCGTTCTGTCATGGGTACAATGAAATTGAAGGAAAAGGAACAATTTGCTAGCCTGCTTTAAGCTGTAGTAGGGTCTTGCAGGAGCCGGAGACACTTAAGAAGGGAAAGCTTACCAGTACCTGTAGTGGGATACAACCCCGGTGGAAGGCAGTGCATCTGTGAAAGCAGAGATGTAGTGGACTCAGGCTCAAGACTCAGTGGCCAGCGGGTGGTGGGTTATGATAACTCTAGTGTGAAAAGGACCCCAGTGTTAGTGAGGGGGGATTCCTATAGGTAATAATTTTGGGTATCCGCTAGGCTCAGGGGGAATCACAGGTTCTTGCCTGGTAGGCGTTTTACTGTTGTTTACATTTCAGGAGTCGAGGAAGATCACTGGCAGGCACAGGGCTATAATATATATGAGTTATAATATATGTGAGCAGTAGTTTGTTTGTGCCTACACCTCTTTGCGCCAAATTTCTGATGTAAATGAATAAAAGTACGTAGTCAAGTTTCTTCACAACCATATACTTTCTTCCGAAAGTTCACAAGAAATATGACACCATCCCAGAAGGAAGGCCTATTGTAAGTGGCATAGGTTGGGCGACAGAACCTATAGCGGAATATATTGACAATATAATAAGACCTGAAGTACCTAAAATACAGGCATATCTGAAAGACACAACAGATGCCATTAAAATTATAGAAGAAATTCAGTGGCAAGATACATACTTATTAGCAACATGGGACGTCAAGGCTCTATATACATCTATTAAATACGAATTGGCCCTGGAGGCAATGGACTATACTTTCAAAAATAGATCTGCGTCATTTTTCAACTCTGCATGCATGCTTAAAGAAATGCTCATGACAACTTTAGAGAACAATGTTTTCATTTTCAACAATCAGTTTTTTCGACAAATACGTGGAGTCGCAATGGGCGTTAAATATGCCCCAGCCCTTGCCAACATTGTAATGGGAATGTTTGAAGACCTACACATATACCAAATACCTGAGTTTAAGAACAAAATAATCAAATGGCTAAGGTACATCAATGATGTACTAATTATTTGGAACGGTACACCGGAAGAACTGGAGTCTTTACTAAACCAAGCAAATAACAATGAATTTGGCCTAGAATTTATTGGGCAAAGCAGCAAAACGGAAATTAACTTTTTGGATCTAACCATCTTTGTATCCACAGGACAATTACACACAAAAACATTCAGAAAAGAGACGGAAGTCAATTCAACATTGTATGCGACTAGCTGCCACCATAAACCGGTTATCTACAACATTCCGAAAGGAGAGTTCATTAGAGCACGACGTAATTGCACAGAATTATCAGATTTTGAGAGTGAATGTCAACTGTTATCAGACAGATTTAAGGCCAGAGGATACTCACAAAAATCAATTAAAACTGCAAAAATGAAAGCCAAAAACATGACCAGACAATCAACATTATCTCAAAGCAGCAAAAGTACACAACCAGATGATACTATTCATTTTATTACGGCATATTGTGCAAACAACAAAGAAATTAAAAAAGTCCTAAAAAAGAACTGGTATCTATTAAAACTAGACCCACATATCGAGAAACACATACAAGATTATCCAACAATAATTTATAGGAAAGCCAGAACTCTGAAAAACATGTTGAGTCCTTCTATGATGTCCGAAGAGGAGGAAGAAGAAACAAGAGCACAAACATGGTTACGACAACCACAGTCAGGTTTCAGGAAATGTGGCTTCTGTTCGATGTGCCACTATGCACTACAAGAAACAGTTACTTTTACGAACCAAGAAGGTGTCAAAACAAAGATTAGGGAACAAATTAATTGTAGATCCAAACACGTGGTCTACGCAGTGATATGTGTCTGTAATCTGCTCTACATTGGGAGCACCATTCGGGAGTTAAGAACTAGAATTAGAGAACATATTTCAGCCATAGGAAGTCAAGACAAAAGCCTCCCGTTATCTGTTCATTGGCAAAACCAACACCAAATGCAAAATAAAAAAGACATTAGATTTATTGGACTGAAAAGAATCAAAATGGGCAAACGAGGAGGAAATCAAGAACTTTGCGTAAGGCAAGAAGAAGCCAGATTAATCTGTCATTTTCAAACATTGGAACATGGATTAAATTCAGACAATGAAATGATTCACTTTTTGTGATGCTGGAGAAGCAGCAGAGAAATAGCAGAAACAAAACCAAAAAAATGATAATATACAGGACTCTTGTTATGAATATTGCAAATGTTTTCATTAATTACAAAAATGGGTTTTTTCCTGTTTTCTATTTTGTTCAATTATAATTTGTTGCATAGAAAAATATTATTGAATACTGCAATGTTAAAACATATGCTTCAGATATACACATGGGGAGATCCTATATATGGGCGAAACCGCTAATCAGATGAAAGTTAAACAGATGAGAGAGGCGAAATTAACATCAAACCACAGGTACCACAATGCACTATTCTGAAATTGTGAAAAGAATGTGCACTGTTAAATCATATGTTTTGGATATACACATGGGGAGATCCTATATGGGCGAAACCGCTAACCGCTAATCAGATGAAAGTTAAACAGATGAGAGAGGCGAAATTTACATCAAACCACAGGTACCACAATGCACCATTCTGAAATTGTGAAAAGAATGCTAATAAAATATAGTGAGAAAATAATGGTCAATGAAGAAAACTAAAGTTACCATAATGCACCATTCCCAACTTTAATTTCTGTAAATTTGGACATAATAATAAGTAAAAGATCAGCCGCGCAAGATAAATACGGAAGTTTAAATTCAAATCAATGTTATACTAAACACAAATGCAACAGATCATTTTAAACATCAAAAAGGAAAAAAGGACTTACGTACTAAAACTCAGCCCAAAGTATGGCCGCCGAATTTTGTAAATGAACAAAAGGAAAGAGGGACTAGCAATCTGTAACTCTTTATGAACAAGGATTTGCCAGAACCAAAACAGGACCCCCGATGCTTGAGGCATGAGCAAGAGAATTTTGTAGGTAAGCGCTTTTAAGGGGTGGAAAGACCACCGCTACAAGCATGCTCAATGTAGAATTCAGCACGCTTGATGCCGAGTGGCATAAACAAAATATATTTTGGTTGGGATTTCAAACTCACGCGAAAGGGTGTTTTGGTAAACACAAATGGGGAGCAAATCGGTTACCAGTCATTGTAACTGAAAAAGTAATTCCTAGTGACCGCTAGAGTAACAGAATGCATGAGACCAAGGATATGTAATGCGATTGGAGGATTGCAAATATGAATAGCACTTTTTACATAAATGCAATGAGAAAGATGTTACTAGTCATGCTTACTAGAGTTTAAAATGTGTCTAAATATATGCCAGGGAATCATGCATAAAGAATCAATCCGATAGAAGGTTAAAAGGCTAATGTTAGCATAACAGAACAACCAAATTTGTTCTAGGTGGGATTTAACCCTGGAACTACCGTGATACACTTCAACTAAAAACTAATTCCCGGAAATAAGGAAAGGGAGATTCGCATTACATTCAATAAGGGTAAGAAAACAAATTCACATGCTTTTCTGACAGCCAAAAATTGTTAGGTCCATGCCATCCCATACTTACTTCTTTTTCGGATTGCACAAATTTAATTTTAAAAAACTAACATAGTCACTGTAATGGATTTATTTTTAACCATTTGAGGTAACTAAGAGGTGCTGCACTTTTAGGTGTTCATGCAATTTGAGAATGCTAAAAGGATATACTACACAGCCTAAGTCACTATTCTAACTACTAAATGTGTTACAAAATATGCTAAAATGCTATTTCATATGTTATATTTTGTGTTTTGTTTTATTACATGTTACGCTTGCATTCAGCCCGGATTTGAAAAAGGCGCCAATGAAACGCCGAAACACGTGTCATCCATATGGGCAGAACATATATCAAATAAATTAAGAAAATATACTTGAAGAAACTTGACTACGTACTTTTATTCATTTACATCAGAAATTTGGCGCAAAGAGGTGTAGGCACAAACAAACTACTGCTTACTTTACAAACGGAGCTGAGGGACTCTATGTCTCCGTGTTGACCTACATCCTTGCGACACAAGAATAAAATAATAAAATAAGAAAACCATTGCCAACTTTAATAGCACTAACATACGGGTCGCGAGAGTACACCTTATGAGATCCCCACTCAAGAAGTTCCTCACTCAGTAGATTATAATATATGTGGCCAGGAGTCAACCCAGGAGACCATCTAAACCATGGAGCAAGCCAGGAGAATCCAATACAGTGTCCCGGGGTGCCGTAAACACCCCATGACTGTGTGATTTGAGAAAAGGATAGCAGGGGTATGTATCTCTGGAGTTGTGGGTTTCTTGTAGGCAGGAATTTAGACTTGAACTAGAAACACTAGGTCCTTCGAGATTAGACCCTCACGCTCGTCAGTAAAGCCACCATCCTGACACCACTGCCCCTAAGAGATACACTTTTTGTATTCTAATTTGAACCCCTTAGGTCCAGTATTAGTCTTCCAAGCCTTCTAAGTGAGAGTTACCGAAAGGACGAATCCTTGAACCTTAATAGATCAATCCTGACCTTGATGTGTTTGTGAATGATGGAACATCTAGGCCTTGATAATAGGAGCAGGTAATGCACGACACCCAGTCCTGCTGCCAAAGCATTTTTATCTATATTGTTACAACTACTGAAGTCAAATTGTCTTGTCATCTCACACTTCATCTGAAAGTCCAGTGCATTTTCAGGCGTGTGCCCTCTTCTCCATGCTCCCAGCATGAAGGAAATAGTGCTTGCAGCATATAAAAACAGAGGCATCCCCCAGACAGTGCAGGGCTGAAGTAAGAGCTCTAGTATCACTCGCCAAGGGTCCAATAATCAAAATCACTCTGAGCAAACTACCTGGGACAGATGGTCAATCCCAAGGCACACCTTGTTTTAAGACAAAGTCAGGAAGGAGCTTCGGGAGTTTGAGAGTATTCAAGGTGGGAGTGGAAGTTGTGGGGTGCTATCTGTGCAGCCATCAGCGAGGAGATCATACTCGTGGATTGTAAGTCTGGTTGCTGGTTGGGCTGTAAGGCTTCCAGGGGAGCACTCTGGAAGCTGATAGTGTCCTGCAGAAACCTTTCACATTCATCCATTCAGGTGTTGGCTTGACGGCATATTTGGGTCAGGCAAAGTCTAAATGGATGAATGCTTTACAGCAGAGACAGCAAGCCGAGGTGCTGTAAACCTTCGGGAGTACAATAACTTCCCCAACTTCGAACAACGACAGAGATTCATTGATCTTGCTTTCTTGGAATTATTAATGAGTTAACTGATTTTTATTTTTGTTAATTAGCCCTAAGTTCATTGCAATTGTTTGTCTTTGGTGTCAGACAGAAACCCAACTTGCTGTTTCAGATTAAAATATGAACCCTTTGCACAATGTCTTTAATAAATGTTCCACTAAATCTAAATTTTATATAAAATTCTTTTAGGATGTCTCTTCATTGATGGGTTTGCATGCACACAGCATGGCTTCCTCCTCAGTGCCTCCTCTTCTAAAAATCTGCAAGCGAGAAGCCTAAAAGGCATCACAGCCATTTTATCCACACAAATTCTGAGGCTGTTATTCCTCTTCTTCTTGGTAATTCTTTGGAGCGCCTTTCATCGTAAGTAATGGAAGGCGCTCAAAGAATTACCAAGAAGAAGAACAGCCTCCGAATTTGGATGTCTGATATATATCTATTCACTGAAAATACGTTAAAGTTTAGTTAATGTGCCAACATTTATTACAACAAATCCCCCTGAAATTCAGAACATTTGGGAAGTAATTCATTTATTTTTATTTATTGGTTATTTATAATGCGCCTATATAGCAAAATGGTGTTTCAAGGCGCATCAAGACAAAGGAGGGGTACAGGGTAGAAAAAAACGAAAACAATAACGTTCCTACTAGGTCTCGATACATTTGGATCGTGCAAGTGCAATAAGAGAATGAGAGGAGGATGAGGAGGGGAAGTCATGACCGGCTTAGCTTGGCATGCTCCCGTTGATGTCCCCCATAATGCTATGGCCCCTCAGAATGCCATTTGTATATATGTATGCACTCATGTGCTTTCCAACGGCAACGGGCAAATTTAAGCCGGTCAAAACTTACCAAATGCGCTGAATTTCAGGGATTTTGTTGTGATAAATGTGGGTACCTTAACTAAACAACTTTAACTTTTTGTCAGTGAATTTCAAAGGTTTATGTTATACCATAATTATTTTCTGTGCCACTGGCCATCGGCCGTGTCCACTGTATATTTTACCATACTACCAAGCCACTAGACATGGCCTTTGGCCATGGCCAGTGGTCACTGCCTTTGGTCATGCCCACTGTATATTTTACAACACTACCAGGCCATGTGTACATGTGTACCGGGCCCACTAGCCAGGGTTTTTCGCCCAGGCTTGTGAGCAAAGCCTTCTGCCGTGCCCACTGTATATTTCACAATACTACCAAGCCACCAGCCATGGTCTTCAGCCATGCCTACTGTATATTTTACAACATTACCAGGCCACTAGCCATGGCATTCGGCCGTATCTACTATATATGTGTATCGGGCCCACTAGCCAGGGTATGCACAGCCTTTGTTCGTTCCCATTGTATATTTTACGACATCACCGGGCCACTAGCCATGGCCTTTGGCCATGCTCACTGTAGATTTTAAAACATTACCAGGCCACTATCAATGGTCTTCGGCCGTGCCCACTGTATATTTTAAAACATTACCAGGTCACGCAATGGCGAATGGCCACAGCCTTTGGCCATGTCCACTTTATATTTTAGAACATTACTAGGCCACTAGCCATGTCCTTTGGCCATGCCCATTGTATATTTTACAACATTACCAAGGCACTATGCATGGCCTTCGGCCGTAGCCACTACACGTGTGTATCAGGCCCTTTGGCCCTGGCTAGTGTGCATGGCATTCAGCCGTTCCCACTGTATATTTTACTATATTACTAGGCCACTAGCCATTTCCATTGGCAGTGCCCAGTGTATATTTTAAAACATTACCAGGTCACTAGTCATGGCCTTCGGCTGCGCCCACTATATATGTGTACCGGGCCCACTAGCCAGGGCAATTGGCCCCGGCTAGTGAGCACGGCCTTCGGCCATGTCCACTATATATCTTACAACATTACCAAGCCACTAGCTATGGCCTTCGGCCGTGCCCACTGTATATTGTACAACACTACAATGCCACTAGAGATGGCCTTCGGCCGTGCTCATTGTATATTTTACAACAGAGCCGGCATTTGCCCATGACCACTCTATTGTTTAAAACACAACCAGGCCACTAGCCATGGCTAGTTATTTTTCACTGCCTACCTCACCGCAGCTGTAACAATATATCATTCTTTTTTTTACATGTTTCCCTATAACGGTGGCTATAATAACTATGTATTACAGATAGCTGCGGTTGTCTGGAGTTGTTAGATACCAGCGGTTATTGGAAAAAACAATAACACAAAAATGCATTTCTGCCCTCCCAGGCACACACCAGTTGCCCCCCTCATCTGTGCTTGATCTCCCCACTCCCCTTAAGGCCTCTCCAGCCTTCTCCCATTCCCCCCAACACTTGTTTCTGTGTGATGCACTTTCCTTCCTGCTCGCCTTTTCTTCTGTAGCTGCAGTTATCCTGACGAGTAACTGGGGCTACAGGAAATAGTTCGTGTGCTTTACTTGGTCCCTGGCCCCCTTTCTAGGCTGATGCCATTTAGTTGTTTTTACTTCTCCAAATGGCCCTGCTTTTTTGTTTTTGTGTAGCTGTGGTTATCTCTCGCATCGGAAACAAAAAAAGATGCCAGATTTTTCATTTCTGAAAAGCCTCTATCTGCAAAGCACCATGGGAGATATCTCTATAATTTTGAGAAAAGGGGGCACCCATCAAATATTTAAAATAAGTACTGTATGCAATAACCCCGGATCCCCAAAGGAACGAAAGTCAATGCTTCATGCCCAAGTTGTTTTGGACCTGAACCAATTCCGTCTAGCAATTTTTACTGTACGGTCCGGCAATAATTGACCTTTTTTGTATATGGGAACATGAATGGGGACAAAGCTGAAACTGATTTTAAAATGTCCTTAATAACTGTGAAAGATCCATCGAAAGTGAGGAAGGGCGGGATGTGCGTACAAAATTGTCTACAGAATTTTAGCCACATTCATTGTACGAGTCAAAATTTATTAGCAGTTTGCAATTCATTTTTTTTTTATTTCCTATAAAATTCACCACTCACCTTAACTATAGTGCGGCAACCACTGCACTATAGTATGTATATATATATTTATTGACTGAGATTGGATATGGCAAAGATAAACACATTTGGGAAATTAAACAGTCGATCACCTGTACCATGAGGTTTGTGGTGTATGCAATACTCTGTCCCTGTAACCTCAAGTACATTGGCTCTACAATTTGGCCACTAAAGATAGAATTTTACAACACTATAGAGCCATCAAGAACAAAGATGTGACTTATCCTTTGGCTATATATTTTGAAGATAAACACTGTAGTGATGCTTCTCTGGGTTACCAGTCATTTGGTCGAAAACCAAATGGTCGAATGACCATTTGATCGAAGTAAAATGGTCGGAAAAAAAAGGTCGATTTTTTTTTAATTATTTTATTTTATGGGGGGGTTCCCTCCAACCCCCCTTTTTCTTTATTAAAAAATATTTTTTAAGCAACCAAAACCAAAAAAAAGATATAAATAAATAAATTCTCCTTTTTTTTCCGACCATTTTGATTCGATCAAATGGTCATTCGACCATTTATTTTCAACGAAATGACCGGACACCGCTTCTCTGTTAAGATACACTGCCTTGGTCCATATTCCAGAACATTAGAGAAAAGGAAAAAGAGAAAGACACTTAAGAAAATTAGAATCTCAGGGCCACTCTACCTCCTCACCGGTTAGGCCTGGGTTTGGAAAGGAGCTTGTAGCCCTCGGGAAAGGAGAGTGTGAAGAGCAGTGACAGAGCTGGCATTGAGCCACGTCTCAGTTAGGGCGGGGACTTCAAGGAGACAGATGTCGGAGAGTGTGTGACAGCAGAACAAGCATTCAAAGTAGCTAAGTGAAGATGGTTACCAACTTTGAAAGTTTTCTGAGGAGGTGTACAGGGGCATACTACTCGTGTCAGAGGTGGTGAAGAAGTTGGGGGGGAGGAGGGCGGGGGAGTGGCAGGAGAAGGGAGGCAGTTAATGAGACATGGTAGGCACCGATCCAGAAGGAGTAGATTAGGTCGAGAGCCTCGAGCCATGAGTATTCCGTTATGATAGACATTAATGATGCACCTACAGGATGAGAAGTATGCCAAGAGTACTTCCCATCTGGTACCACCATTAATGAGTGAAGAGGAAAAGGGGGAGAGAGTTGAGACCAAGTGGGGAGTCCATGGGTTGGGGAGGGGACAGAAAAAAGGATGTCAGTGATAGTATGACTGAAGGAAGCATTGACATAGGCATCAGCGATGGGTAGCCCTGGGTTAGAGACCAGGAGATCTTTTTTAAACTTTTTTTCTTCCAGACTTCGAGAGTGAGGTAGTATAGGTGATAGAGTAACGTTGGAATAGATAGGGGAGATGGAGAGCGCCATGGGAGTGGGAGGAAAGAGACAGATGGGGGAGCTGCAGAGTGCACAAAGAAATATACCAGACGGCCTAGCAGCCAATGGACAGGCAGCTAGAAATCCAACCAACTCTTCTAAGCCATCTGGCAAAATACCTTGATTCAATTTTCACAAATTAGAAACGCCCACAATTAGAATAAGCAAGCAGATTAAAAAATACCCAGATTCGATTTTCAAAAATTACAGACAAAAGCCCAAAATTAGAATAAATGCCCACATTTGAAATAAAGCAGGTGGATTTAGAGTAAGCGAGGCTGACTAGCTAGAGTAGAAGTGATATGCATACAGGATTTTATAGAGCAAGTAGTTGACAAGCACGCATGAGCTGAACGCAGAATTGATAGAGCAAGCACAGTATTAGATTACAAGCAGGATGAGTACAAAGCAGCAATTGATAATGGGCTAGTAAAGGTATGACATTACAACATATAAACAGGTGGGATAAAAACTCATGAACCAGAGTGCTTGAAAGGTAAAAATCCAGTTGAACAACAGGACACAAGACAGGTGCACCCGGAGGCACCAGGGGGTGGGGAGGAAATGTTTTGCATTTGGTGAAGTTAGTAACTCGGGGAAGAGGCCCAACAGGCCACTATCCATTGATTTCATTAGAGTTCGCTGTGAAACAGTACATCCTTAGCACTGTGGGAGGCAGTTACTGTGAGTCACGTATTGCTGATGAATGGATGGAACAAATGAGGGAGTGGAGGCCATTCTGCTGAAATTCACTCCAGGGTAGTGAGAAACTGCAGGAATAGGGGGGATTAGTGAAGGGAAAGAGCAAGGGGCTCAGATGTAGGCCGGTGGGACAGGGCACTGTGGGCTTGCTAGAAGATTGGTGGTGATCGCTGAACAGGCCAGTGGCGAAAGTAATACGCTAGGCGAAAAAGCGCTCATCATCAGGCAGGATTGGTACAAAGGCCAGCCACGGGTGGTTTGGAATACAGATAGATATGTGAAGAGCATATGGGTAATATAGAGTGGCCCGGCGGCCACAGCCGTACAGGCCAGATAGGGAAGTAGATGGCCTTAAAGGCTATGCCTGCCCGCTTCCTCTACTGGCCTTATATTGGTACAGGCAACCAATCAGGAGTGAACAAGGCGGCCTGCAGGACACCAAAAACAAAGATGGTGCAGTATCAGAATGGTAGAAGTGCCCAGAGTTAGCCGGTGGCCCATCAGGGATTACCTGATGCTGGTGGCACGATGCATCAAACAAACTCCTCATGGAATTCCTGCTGCCAGGGAATGTTGAAGGGGGAGTAGCACACAACCCCTAGCCTGCTCGATGGAAAAGAAAGAAAGCCATAATAGTTGATTTAAATATAATATTTTTTATATGTATTAATACAGTTTATTATGTTGTTACCTTAACTTTATTATTTCTATTTTTTGTAGACTTTAAGTTTGTTAGTTTAACCTTAACTATTTTGTGTGTGTGTGTGTGTGTGTGTGTGTGTGTGTGTGTGTGTGTGTGTGTGAGATAAGTATATGTGTCTTAAATGCATGTGTATGTTGTAGGAGCGTGTGTTGTAGAAGTGTGTGTTGTACAAGCACATTCTATAGCATCTCATGTTGTAGGAGAATGTGTCGTAGGAGTGTGTCATTACAGAGTGTGTCATAAGAGTGTGTGTGGTAAGAGAATGTGTCCTAGGAGCATGGGTCGTAGGAATGTGTGTCATTACAGTTTGTGTTTTAAGAGTGTGTGTCGTAGAAGCATGTTTCATAGGAGCATGTGTCATAGGAGAAAGTGCCGTACATGCATGTGTCATAGGAGAAAGTGCCGTACATGCATGTGCTTTAGGTACACGTGAGAGCATGTGCCATACAGCCACAGGTTATGTGTAGTAGATGCATGTGTTATAAGAGTGTGTGCCGTAGGACCATGTGTTATAAGAGAGTGTGTCGTAGGACCATGTGTTGTAGAATCACATGTTGTTGGAGTGCGTGTCGTAGGAGCATGTGTGTGTAGTAGGAGCATGTGTAGTAGCTGCACTTGTCATAGAAGCATGTGTTGTAGGAGCGTGTGTTGTAGGAATATGTGTCTTAAGAGTTTGTGATAAGTTTGCACTGTAAGAGTGTGCATCTTAAAGGTGTGTGTAGTTGGAGCATGCATGGTAAGTGCATGTCGTACGTCCATATGTTATGTGTAGTAAATGCGTTTGTAGTAGTGGATTACAGAAACATGTATTAGATGAGTGTGTGTAGTAGGAGCACATTTTATAGCAGCATGTGGTGTGCCTTAGGAGCATGTGTCAAAAGGAATGTGTATCATTAAGGTTTGTGTTGTAAGAACATGTGTGGTAGTATTGTGTGTAGTAGGAGCATATGTCATAAGAATGTGTTGTACGTGCATGTGCCTGTAATGCTTACCTGTGGTTCTTGCAGGGATGTCCTGGAGCACCTCGCAATCACTCTCACCACTCCCACCCGAACCACAAATGGCACTCGAGAGGTGCTCTAACGCCTTCAGGGTGGAAGGGATGGGAAGGTATGGTGTGGAAGGCCGCAACCCTCTGCTGTGCCCCATGATGTAGATTGCCCTGAAGGGAAAAAGGGGAGGTCAAATCTTCTCTGTGTTTTCCCACTACCCCCAAACAACTTCTATCCCCTGGGGTGGATGGCTCACTGTAGTGTGTGTAAGTGGCGCTGGAAGGTACGTCTTGTACCAGTTACTTCACTGGTTCAACAGCTCAGTCCAGCTGTGGCTGGCATCGTGGTGCCTTCCTGCTTTTGTTCCTGATATTTCTAAATTCTGGTAGTTTTTTCAGATGTTTTAATGTGTGCTCTTTTCCTTCCTTACAGGTCTGGAGCAAAGCATGAGGTAAGTTCTGCTGAGAGCATATGAGTCCAAAGAAAATCACCATAGATCTGCAGTGCGCCCATAGAGGCTAATGCAGGTCTTTACCTGATGTGTATCGAATGCTGAGCACGTGTGCCTGACTGGGTGGGGCTCAAATAGCCTTGCCATCCAACATGGAGTTTGTGAGTTGCAGGTTCCTCACGAAATGCAGGCTCAGCTGGCTTTCGCTGTCTGTGGCGGTGGCCATCTTGGAGTGGAGCATTCGTCTGCATCCACGCACTTGGGTGGCCCTTCTGTGTATGTGTGGCCCTTGAGTATTTCTATTGTGCATTCTGGGGACATTGTATGGGATATGGCTAGAATCAGAGTGTGACTGGGGGGGGGATGGCAAGGCTATTTGAGCCCCACCCAGTCAGGCACACGTGCTCAGCATTCGATACTCCAATGAGCACATGTTGTATGTCCATGTTATGGGTAGGAGTATGTGTTGTAAGAGTGTGTGTCATAGGTCCATGTGTTATAGGATTGTATGTCGTAGGAGCATGTGTCATAGGAGAGAGTGTGTGTGTAGTAGGAGCACATGTAGTAGCTGCATGGGTCATAGGTGCACGTGTTACAGCAGCGTGTGTGGTAGGAGCGTGTGTCGTAGGTGCATGTGAGAGCACGTGCTGTACGTCCAAATGTTATGTATAGTAGGCGCATGTGAAGTAGGTGTGTGTATCATAGGAACATATATGATAGGAGTGTGTGTTGCAGGAGTGCTTGTTATAACAGCACGTGCTGTAGGAGCATGTGTTATAGGAGTGTGTGCCATTAAAGTGTGTGTTGTGTGCGTTAAGTGTGTGTTTTAAGGGTGTGTGTGGTGGTAGGAGCATGTGTCCTAGGAGCATGTGCCGTAGGTGCACGCTCTGTGTACAGTTCATATGAAAATTGTACATTTATTCGATCACCTTAAAACTGACATGAAAACCAACTCATACGCTCTGTGGACAGTTCGTATTGAATGTGCAGATTTATTCCATCAATTTTAAGCTTGCATTAAAGTCAGCTGAGATTTTCCTTAAATGTGAGTTTTTAGGAGAGGTTAATTGTATAACGTACGTATTGTAAAACTCATACGCTCTGTGGACAGTTATGCATCAACTTAAAACACACATTAAAGTTAGCAGAGGCTTGCCTTTGATGGGAGTTTTTAGATGTTAACTGTGTAATGTATGTACTGTAAAACTCATACGCTGTGTGTACAGTTTGTATGGAACAGGTGCATTCATTCTACGCATACGGCAAATACATTGATACATTTCAAACGTTAATATCTCCATATCTCCAATATGTCCAAGTCGATATTCAAAATATTTCTTCAGTCTAACATTTCCAGAAGAAATCTAGGTGCCTGCAAAAAATTGGTTAAATCAAAGCAGCCAATTTTTATATATTTGGGCCAAAATGTTTTTTTCTACGAAAATCCCCATGTTAAAAGCTGTTCAAAACTTGATCAAAGTAAAGATTGTTTTAATCTATGAAGCCATTAATGCGGAAATCTGAAATTCTGCATGCACAGGCAGCTGCCTCGATATATTAATCTGGAATATTTAATAAAAGCATTGAAAGGTTTTAAAGAAAAGTCATTTTCTGAAACGCCATAGAGAGTCTTAACCTCAACTATGCCTTGCAAAGGCATAATAAAAAACACACTTATCTTAGGTTTTTTGCCAGCACACTGGATACGTGTGGGCATGTGGCGCGCCACAGTAGGACTTAAATCTCAGAAGCGCACCAGCACTGTAATTACAACATTGTTGCAGCACAACACTCACAGGGTTTCCTTAATTTCTTTTTTCTTTTTTAATTATCAGCACGGAAGGTGAGCGCCAGCTTTGCAGCTATTTCTTTTAAAAAACTGATTTCTTTTAATCCGGGTTGCCGCTCATTTAGAGCGCCAGCCCTGTGCGAGGCAGGAGGGGGGGGGGGGCACCGGGCAGGAGTCAGGAGGGGCGGCCAACCCTCCTACACCCCCTGATTCTGCCACTGTAGATATCTTGAGCCCCATAATGAGCAAATTGATTAATGCCTCATTCATAGACTGTCGGTCTCAGGTGTACTAGAACATCCTAGGTTAAATCTTTACTTAAGAAGCCCTCACTAGACCCAGAAGAGTGTGGGAAGTACTGTCTCATAACAAATACACTTTACCTCCTAAAAATATTACATAAAGTTTCTACCACCCAAATGCAGGCTTTAATGGAAGAATGTCAACTATCAGAAGACTGGTGATTGGACATTCACCCAGACAGAGGGCCTGAACTTGCACTTACCGATGTCGAAGACTCCCTTCTTCAGATAACTAATGGAGGCCACACTGGTCTTCTCGTGTACTTTCGACTCCCATGGCCACTGCCTCCCTCTCAGCCACAGAGAATCGGAAGTCAAAGTCCAGGATTGTGCATCACCTGTAGAAATGGTGGAATGTGGTTTCCTTCAGTAAGCCTGCAGCCCCCCATTCTATTTAAAATTGACATAAAGCCTCTACATGATCTTTTACTAGACCACGGCACAGAGTTTCAAAATTCTGCGGACAATACACAAATTCCATTCCGTCTAGACAGCGATCATCAGGCTAAAATCTTCCACATTCAATCCATGTTCTGATGTACGGTGAAATGGATGACTGAGAACGGACTTTGGCTAAACCAAGACACAACCGAGGTCTTACTTGTCGCCACTCATAACAAAAGGCTATTGTCATCTATCCAGAAATTCACTATTTGGACATACCATAAAAGTCCAAACCAAGGCCAAACACTAGATATCACTCTGGATTCCATTCTTCCCACGACTTCTCAAGTCAACCATCTCTCCAGCACTATCAGCTACCACCTCATGCTCTTTAGGTGGATCGGAACCCCACTGTGGGAGGCACACTGTGCTACTATAGGCTCTAAATTGTACTACTGTAACATGCTCCATGCTGGATCCTCTGAATTTATAGTTTTCCAGCCTGCACTGTAACCAACGGATCCAAAAGAGCCCATATTACTCCAATTCTTAAGACACTAAATTGGATGCCCATGAAAGCCAGGATTACTTTCAACCTTCTGACTACGGCACAGACGTCAGCCTCCACCTTAAACATTGATTTAAATGACACACATAATATTGGTGACAAAGAGCCACTACCAGGTGCACAATGTTCATCAACTGCTTTAGAAGAACAAGAGATTTCCAAAGAGCTCACTCGGGTATTACAGCCAAACGCAGGAATGCTCTTGCAGAAGATTTATCTGGCGCCAATGATGCATATGTCTTCCGGAAAAAAAGTTCAAACATTACTATTTAATCTAGGCCATTCCTCTCAGAATACAACCTGTTTGAAGGCGAGCACTTTTTATAACCCCTAGGTTATAGGGACTACCACTTAACCTATAACCTCTTGAATGGATGTGCTCGAGGTGTGAGTTAATGTCTATTTTCTAGCTTACTGAGCCAAATATCAGCAGGCGCAGGTCCCAGCAGGGATAGTTTCTGGGATTACGAATACCCTCTTCCCCAAATATGGCCGGGCTTCAGGCTGAGCTGCTCATTAAAGCAGGTTGCCTGGCCTACATGATTATGCTATTTAATTAATCAATGGTTAACTGGCATGATCATTTCTGCTATTTAACCAGCTGTCAATTATTCAACATTGATTCTTCACTATTCCACTGCCTGCTGGATAATTAAGACATTCTTCAATTTTTAATAAGGGGAGTCAAAGAGCAGACATCTGTTGGTATTCATTTAGTCGGCTTTCATGCTGTGTAACTGGCAGCCAAAAATGTATCATTATCTGCTACTTAATGAGTAAATAAGGAACAAAATTCTCTGTTTAACTGATAGATGTTTAAAAATGAAAAACATCTATGCCATGTAACAAAATACCACTGTAAGGTCGAACTTAACAAGAAATATCATTACTGCAATTGTAATATATGCTTGTGCTGCTTGTGCCGTCAGAATCCCATTGGCCCAATTCCAGTGTATGCCAGTATTGCCACAGGCAAACAAATTTGCATGCCGGTTGTTCACAAAGTAAATCATGGGATCTGTCGGAACAATGTATGCCAGCATTGTCATTGTAAAACAGTATAGCGTGAATTTAAGTGAAGGATGAGAAATAGAACGGGATGTCATCTTGATTTTGTCCTTTAATGTGTGCGCCCTCTTCCCATAACTTCGTATTGGGTTTATATGTATTTCCCTTTCACCTTTTTTTCAATTTCTCTGTTTTTGATTGGGTTTAAAATATTATGATTGATAAAATGTATGTGGTTGATTTTATTGTTTTTTTAAATTTATTTCAAGGGAAACTAACATGCGATTGTGATTTTATGAATTGTATGTTTTGATATTTTAAACAATTGCTTTTTAATTGCTTTGTTCTTTCTTATATTGTTAAAGTTTAATAAATTTTTAACACAAATTATTTTTTATTTTAAAATTGTAAAACAAATGTTCATGTTGCTTGTGCCCAAAGACAATAAAAAGGGTATCTGCAATAGATCCGATACAAAGAGTAGGGACATCCCAATAACTCGAGAAACATTATGGATGACTAACACGAAAAAAGCAAGGGTATGTACCTTCATGATAAATTCCTGTGAAAGAATGACATCACCTTTTTATTAGTACTTGATACTTGTGGGTCACAGGCAAAAATTTCCCACTTAAATAAAACAATAATAAGAAAAAAGGAAACGGAAAAAGAAACTTTTTCATTTTAAAATCACTTAAAGCAATTAATAACAAACCAAATAAAAAAAAATACATTATGACAGGCATTATCAAGACAAAAAAAGCAATATAATAGGTTTGGTATACAGAAAAGGAGGGCAGTTTGTTTTTTCTAACAAGCACACACAAAGAATATTTATTCAGATCTTAATTATAAAACAATCTGACTAGTTTTGATAGAGAGCCTCTGATATTAGTGGCGGGGCCATCCTCAGGGCAAAAGTAAGATCAACAATATTTTACACACCCACACATCAATTATGGTACAAAACAAAATCGACATATGATCTCTTGGAGAAAATATAAAACTGTAACCTGTAGTCATTAAGAACAAATTACTTAATGAAACCCCAGTGAAGGCGATGAGCACAAGATGCCACACAATAGCACGTCTAAGAGCTAAATAATTTGCATTTGAGATAAATACCCATTTCAGAGGTTCACAGAATCATCTTGTGATGTGAGAATGCTTGAGAATTAGGTGTGGATCAAAATCCCACAACACATACCACTATTGCCTATGTAAAACACATTGCTGTTCTAGTTTTGCCCAAGAACAATAATAAGGCATGTTTAAATACATTTCGGCATTGCCACTGTAAAACATATTTTCCTACCGTGTGCCCACTCGTGAAGCGGAGTAGGATCAACAATAGGCGGACACAGAAAGATGTTGTTCAAGTATGCTGTGTTAGAGTCATTATGGATTTTGGCCAAAGAAATGATGATTAACAATTTAAAATAGGGGTGTACCGAACATCGGCTTCGAGTAAGTATTCAGCCGAATTCCGGCGATGGGAGACCACACCCCAATCAACTAACAACTGAACTTGATACGGACAAATGAGATCATGGCCATCAGAGGAGAATCCCTCACGAATGTATGCCGCTTTTGCGAGACCAAACAGGTGGAGACAATACGCCACATAATGTTGAAGTGCCCTGGAACAAAAGGAGCTAGGGAAACCTACCTTAAGAACATTCTGGTAAAACGAAGAACTTTAGACGAGGACTCCTGGTAGGCAGGTTTGATGAGTGGTGAAAACACAAAGTGGTCAATTGCAGTTGCCCTCTTCCTGAAACAAATTGCCCTACCATGAGGGACTCTGAAGGTCGGTAGCCAGAGGAAATGAAGGGAAATCACCGCAACTAAACACACACAAACAAGAACTATGACATTCCAGAAAACAAGAGGCTGGACTTCTTTTTTGCGTTCTTTTGTAAAAATTGTTATACAATTAAACCAAAAAAAAATAAAAAATAACAAAAAGGACCAACATAGAGGACATGATTGGAGACCTTGCCACCAATCCACTATCAGTCATCAATCTCTGCAGGCTTGCACTTACACATGCTGAATGATCAACACGCCCATTAACCCACCAGGATATAATGCCAATGCAAATTACACCAATTTGAGTGCTAGTCAGAAGCGGCCTCATCCCAGTTCCTGTTCCCGTTTCTGTTTGTGCGAGAGGTACGGCTTGACTAGCTTTGGAAGAGGTTCTTTCCTCTAGCCCCTAGCCCTTGTTGGAGATTCAGTCCGGGAGCCCGGGACCTGCTGGAGCTGTTGGAGCCAAGCCGGAGTCGGAGCAGGGCTGAGCCGTGCTGTGATGGTGAGGTCGGCGCGGTTACAGCCACAGAGCAACAGCAAAGGGCTTGCCCGCGGTGAGGACCCCTGCAGGGGTCTCAGTGCTATTAGGGTTAGGGTTAACATTTCCCTAATTTGCCTAGGCTTGTTTCATTCACTCCATACGCTGCAGTATTTCTCACTCTTTAGTTTTGATTCTGTCAGCTCCGCTTTATGGCCAATAAATCCTGGCTTTTACAGCACTGAGAGGCAGGGGCGGGGGGTGCATATTGCCTACAAATCATTCCCATGTTCCACTAACGAAGGGGAAAAATAAAAAATAAACTAATTAAGATTTCTTCCTTGTACGAGTGCACCGCCTATGGTGGGAAGAATCCCTCCCTTCACTTACTGCAGCGGTAAGGGTGTGCATCCTTGGGGGACTGCAGAAGTGCCATCTTCGACCCGAGCAGTGTGCACCTTAAGACCTCGTACAATAGGTGTTTTGATATGGGTGGTTGGTCACTGCAGTGACGACAAACAGAAAACCTGTTTCCAGCCCTTTTGCCTTCAAAGACTATTAAAACGGTTAAATGTACAGGTTTTGTACTACGATTATCTGCTGTGACTATATCAAGCCATTAATCGTTATATACTGACTGATTTGGGTGCTATTAAATTCTCTGTCCCTGGGTGGATTGTGTGGACACAAGGAGTACTCAAATCAGCAGAGTTTTCAAAATGCGCAGTTAATTTAAATGTGCTATATTTTAATCCGCTATAACGCTTCTGAGTTCCCCAAATTTATCAAGCTAATTTGGAAACTAAATCTCCTTGAAAGAAACTCTAAAAGAGTGTAGATGCTAACCGAATGAAAAGGTTCCACAAGCTAACTATAACTTGCGAAGGAAAAATACAAAAGAACCTGAAGAAAGGACTGAGGGAGCCGGGAGCAAACTTAAATTAAAAAAACAAGTACCAGCAAGTAAAGGTGCATTTGCATCATTTGTTTCGCCTAATGCACAAAAAGAGAAGAATTCGACCATACCAGAGAAAGGGGACACAAACAGTTTAAATGGCAGTAATCCCCAAGATAGGTCAAATGAGTTAGAGATGACAAGAACTCCCTCTTGGAGATGTGCTTATCAATGCAAAGATCAATGACTCCTGCATTAGTTAAACATGAGGATGGTGCCCAGGGAAGGACAACGAAAGAACATTTGCAGTCCATGATTACAACGGACAGACTATCTGTATCTCCAAACTTGGCAATACCCTCAGAAATCTCTGAAACAGAGTTAAACATTGACTCCTTCTCATGCCTTAATGCTTTGGTTGAGATACAGTCATCAGTGGCTTCATTGCAATTTGCACTAAAGATCTTATTGAAAATGTGCGGTCGAATATTAGAGAACACAATAAATGTAGCTTTGCTTAAGGTGCCAAATATAAATCTCATCGAGGAGACTGAGAATAATCTTTCTGAAGCAATTCGGATTGCCAATGAAACCAACTCCAAACCGAGAATCAGAACTTAACGTGACAAATAACTCTGTGATATACTTCTCTCGCAAACAACGGAGATCAGCAAAGAGGGCGGCAATAAGGAAACAGCCCTGCAGTGTTGCATCGCCAGACCCTGCGACGGCTCCACTGAACAAAAATACCAAAATAAAATAAGAATAAAGCGGCTCGGGCTAAAAAGTGAAATTCTGAAAGGGCTGGGCACCTTACACGTTGGCTTATTCCTGAGAAAGATAAGAAACTAATATGATGAGCAAGAATTACCTGATCTCATAACGTCACAACTGGAACAGGAAGCTGACAAGATTTCTTCCACACCCAGTAGCAGACTAAGTCCCCAGTTTAGGGAAATCTCAATACCGTCATTAAAGGGTAAAGGACAGAAGCCAGCGTTAATTAATAGCCGTATATGTATAATTAAGAACCTATACCAGAACAATGACCACGATTGGCTCACGAGAACTGAATTCTTAACCAGACTGCACTCTATTCCACAAATGAGAGTCTTGCGATCAGAAGATTTTGAATATGTTGAACCACTCAATGGTCTGAATAGAAATGTATCGGCTATTCATTGTAAATTCTTGGCATCTGCCCAAAATGATGCCTATGTATAAAAAGAATCTACTAGAGGCTGATGTGGACATTGACGCTGACCCAGAAAAAGAAGATCCTGAATGCCCAAGGAAACTGGTAGTAGAGCCTAAGATCAGCAGGGAAGGAGGCCCAGTTGGCTGACATTATAAAGATTTTAAAATGGTTGGCTGAGTCCCTCCCAGTGGTACTCCAAAAGGAATGAGGTTGCTCGATCCTCTCATTGAACTGCAGGGGCTTTAGCAATTTACTCTCTCCTGAAGGCTTGTTGTCTATATAAGTAAATATACTTGTATATGCCTTAAGGAGATATGGCTTACTGCCCTGATAGTGTTGAATGGTTATACATTGTACCAACCTCTTGCAAAAATTGTTGGCGTCCGACATAATGTAAAATCGCGCCGCACTGATACTAAACTAGAGGACTTTGATTGCTGTAGAGCTGGAGATTCCAGCTGAAGCAATATTGGAGAAAATGTTGTTGCTAAGCCTTTACAGCCCACTGGGAGCCATACAGAGTGAAAAGATCCGGGAAACACTACAACGATATTCTGATAAACTGGACGTTGAATCAGGGAAATAAATCTGTTGTTATCGTGGGGGATTTCAATTGTCATATAATAGAGGTGGGCAGGGACAACGATTAACCCCCACTTAAGATCCAAGAGTACAATGACACATTCAACTCAAGACCCCGGAGGGGCTGTATTGGCTTAGTTTCTTTGAAATGTGGGATATGGAAATGATAAATCGTCAAATGCATAGTGATTATCCAGGTAAAGAAACCTGGGAGAACGGCGGATATAGGAGTACATTGGATTACATTTTTGTTAACCCTGAAATTGCGGTGCGTGTTAAGGATATGGAGGTGACGAAGAATGTATGGAGTGACCATGAATCGCTTGGGCTAACTATAACTTCTGGTGAAGTTAACCATAATGTGAAACCTATGGGGAACTTAAGGGTTAACCACACCACTACACATGTCTGCTAGTCCAAAAAGAACATCTTAAAAGTGGCCGACACATTGTCTGCTGTATGTGATCTGGATCTTGTTCAGAGAGGAATTTCCATAGCATTTCGGTGCTGGACTGCCCATGTGGGCGGGTCAAAGACTGATATGCAAATGGATATTTCCCATCTGTGAAAGGTACAGTGGGCAAAAAGCGTGTGCTGCAAACTCATCTCAGAACATGTTATCATGCCATGTTCGTTCTGGAGAGGAGCGCCTGCTACCTTTTTTGAGCTATTTGGATATTAGTTTATTCCAGACGATGTGTATTGATAATATTGAAAACTGGATTTCTTCATTTGCTAATACCCATGCCACAACTGACAAGGAACAAGTTACTTACCTGTAACTGTTGTTCTCCAGCATGGGTCTGGCATGGATTCACATGCTCATGAATATTCCCCGTCGTCAGGCTGGGAATCCTCGGTAAAGAAAAAAAAAACAGTATCAGTTTCGTTTCTGATCTGTCTTTCGTAGTAATAACCAATCACTGGTCTCTGCGTCATACTGACCACAGCCAATGACTGCCCTCTACCTAAGCACCGCCTCTGGCAGCCATCTTCAGATTTGGAAGCACGTGAAGTGGCAGTATGACCAAGTGAAGAGCCGCAGAGGGGTAGGCGGGAGGGTTCGCATGTGAATCCATGCCAGACCCATGCTGGAGAACAACAGTTACAGGTAAGTAACTTGTTCCTTCTCCAGCATGGGGTCTGGCATGGATTCACATGCTCATGAATAAAGAATACATAGCAGTACACACATGCACAACCACGGGAGGTGGCAAAGGCTCAACATTAAGCATTACATCAAACTCAACATCAAGCAATCTTACCTCCTCACCAGGCTCACCTCAGGCGAACAGGTTGCGCAGCACTGCTTGGCCGACCCTGGACTCCTCCCTGGAATCCCGATCGACGCAGTAGAATTTCCTGAAGGTGTGCGTCGACCTCCACGTAGCAGCCCTGCATATGTCCAGCAGGGGCACACCAGAAAGGAACGCCGTGGTAGCCGCGATCGCTCTGGTGGAATGGGCTCTCGGACGGCCAGGCAGCGGTCGGTTAGCCAACCGATGACAGTACATGATACAGCCGGAGAGCCATCTGGAAATGGAAGCCTTCGAGAGAGCCTTCCCCTGATTGACAGGTCCAAAGTTCACAAAGAGTTGTGACGTCTTCCGAAAACACTTTGTGCGATCCACGTAGAACTTCAGCGCTCTAGCCACATCCAGCGAGTGCAAAGTCCTCTCAGCCGGCGACGAAGGCGACGGGAAGAACACAGGCAACACCAAGGGTTCGTTGAGATGGAAGTCCGACGGTACCTTGGGCATGAAGGAGGGGTGCGTCGTCGTGTGGAGGTAATGGCCACCAGGAATGCAGTCTTCCACGACACAAACTTCATCGGTGCGGAGTGCATCGGCTCAAATGGGGGCCCCATGAGCCTAGTCAGCACCACGTTAAGTTCCCACACCGGGGCCGGGGCCTTCACCGGCGGGAACGACCGGAACAGTCCTTTCATAAACTCTTTCACCAGTCGATGGGACCACAGGGACGTCCGTCCTGTGGTTCTGGTATATCTGGAGATCGCCGCCAGATGAATCTTAATGGATGCATGGGCTAGCCCAGCCTTTGCCAGCGATAGCAGTTACGGAAGCACCTGAGGGGCCGTAATCCGTAGGGGGTTGATCTTCTGTGCTCGTCACCAGATAGAGAACCTCTTCCACTTGTGACCGTAGCATTTG
This sequence comes from Ambystoma mexicanum, assembly GCF_040938575.1. NCBI lineage: Eukaryota > Metazoa > Chordata > Amphibia > Caudata > Ambystomatidae > Ambystoma > Ambystoma mexicanum. The sequence goes on from NC_090929.1 coordinate 413,371,438, forward strand.
AGAGTCGAGGACGCCCTGGCCTTTGCAAGAACCTCTCTGCAGTCGGCCGGTATATCGTACCCTCCAAACTCTAGCGCTGCAGGAGCCAAGCCTGCAGGTTCAGCGACGCCGGGTCGTGGTGGAAGATGGCGCCTCCTTCTCTGGAGAGAAGATCCGCGTCCGCCAACAGCTTGATGGATGGGGACGTTGACAAGTCCAGAAGGTCCGGGAACCAGATCTGCCTAGGCCACGCCGGTGCGACGAGGATCATCCTGCACCGGGACCTCTTGAGCTAGTTGATGAGACGAAGCAGCAACGGCAACGGAGGGAACGCATACAGGTATAGGCCGTCCCAGGGGAACGAGAACGCATCGCCCATGCTTCTCGGCTGGGGAAACCTGCTGCCGAACCTCTGGCACTTCGAGTTCGTCGCTGTTGCGAACAGGTCGATTTGGGGTTTGCCCCATCGTCAGAAGAGTTGATCCACCTGATCCTGGCGCAGCTCCCACTCGTGACACACGCGCAGCTCCCTGCTGAGCGAGTCGGCGATGGTGTTTCTTTCTCCTGCCAGGTGGAAGGGAACCAGGAACATCCCCTGGGCGACCGCCCAGTGCCACAGATCCTGTGCCTCCTTGGATAGGGCTGGGGATCTGGTACCTCCCTGCTTCCGTATGTAAAACATTGTCGTGGTGTTGTCCGTGAAGATCCGCACCACCTTGCCCTTGAGTGATGGGAGGAACGATTTGAGAGCCCAGAACACGGCTCGGAGTTCCAGGATGTTGATGTGCAAGAACTTCTCCTCCGGGAGCCAGAGGCCTCTTGCGTGGAGATCTCCGGTGTGGGCGCCCCAACCTTCCAGGGAAGCGTCCGTCGTCACCGTCTCCTGGTACGCCAGCGTCTGAAAGTCCTTGCCCGCCGTGAGGTGCGCTCGAACGCCCCACCACTGAATCGCCCGCCGGAACACCTCGTTGAGGAGGACCCTGTCTTCGAAGGTGCCCGTCGCCTGCATCCAACGGGCGTCGAGAAATTCCTGAAGAAGGCGCATCCGTAGTCTGCATAGGCGCACCAGGTAGATGCAAGAGGACATCATCCCCAGGAGGGACTTGATGGACCTCACCCTGGCCACGTCCGTGGCTAGCAGGCGCTGCACTGTGCCCAGAATGGTCTTCGTCCGTTCTTCCGACGGTGCCGCCAGGCGCCTCACTGTATCGAGCTTCGCTCCCAGAAACAGGGCCACCTGCGATGGCACCAGGTGGGACTTTGGGTAATTTATGGCGAATCCCAGGTCTGTGAGTAGCTGGACGGTCCTCGCAGTGTGTTCGACGGCGAGTTCCCTCGTCCTTGAGTGGATGAGCCAGTCGTCCAGGTAGGGGTAGACGTGAATCCCCTGCAGGCGCAGCCGCGCCGCCACAGGTGCTAGGCACTTGGTAAAGACCCTGGGGGCCGACTTCAATCCGAACGGCAGTGCTCTGAAATGGTAGTGGGGTCCCTGGACGACGAACCTGAGGAACTTTCGGTGACTTCTGAGGATGGGAACGTGGAAGTATGCATCCTCCAGGTCCAGCGACGATAGGAAGTCGCCTTCCTCCAGCTGTCCCAGCACGTGCTGGAGGGTGACCATCCTGAACTTTTGTGACCTGATGCATTTGTTCAAACGACGAAGGTCCAGGATGGGGCGCCAGCCGCCCGTCTTCTTCCTGACGAGGAAGTACCTTGAGTACACCCCGGAGCCTCTTCGGGACGGGCTCAATGGCGCCTTTCCTGAGCATCGCCCGTACTTCCAACAGCAGTTGCAGGACGTGACTTTCCTTCCTGGCCACAGGTGGAATGTGAGGGCACTTCTTCAGGAATTCGATAGAGTGTCCTCTTGCCAGGGTATCCAGCACCCAATGATCGGTGGAGATGGACTTCCACATGCCGACGAACTTCGTCAGCCGGCCTCCCACCGGGGTGCTTCGGTGGGGGCCTGAGGCCACGGCCGGTTCAGTCCTGCTTGGTGGTGGTGGCCTTGCCGCCCTGGCCACCTTGCCGACGGCGGCGAGGTGCTCCCTGCTTGCCCCGACCCCTGTAGGCCTCTTGAGACGAGGAGCGTGCCGCCTGGCGGTAGGACGACGAGCCACCGCTGGATCCCTTGGAGGCCCCTTGTCTGCCTCCGGAGCTCCAAACGGGCCGTCGTTGCTGAAGGGCTCCTAGGGCGCGGACCGTCTCTGTGTCCGTCTTTATGGCTTGGAGGGATTCGTCCACCGCCTTCCCGAACAAGTTGCTGCCGTCGAACGGCATGTCCAACACCCTGGTCTGGACGTCCTGACGGAAGTCGGTCACCCGGAGCCAACCGTCGTCGTAGGCAAACTCCGTTGCCCAGCTGGCGGAACCCGGTATCGGCAATATCGGTTGCCACCGTTATGGCATGGTCCGACGCCACCTCGCCTTCTTGAAGTATTTCCAGGGCCTCGGACCTCTTGTCGCCTGGTAGGAAGTCCAATATGGGGGCCATCTTAAACCAGAGCTCCCTGTCGTAACGGGCCACGATCGCCAGGGCGTTGGCCGCTTTGATCGTCGTCGCCGCCGACGAAATGACCCGTCGCCCTTTGGCGTCCAACTTCTTTCCCTCGCCGTCCGGAGGGGAATTCGACGTTGAGGCTCCTGACCCCGCCGCTTTCTTCTTCGCCGCAGCCGAGACAACCGAGTCTGGCGTTGGCTGGGCCCTGAGGCACAGGGAGCGGTCTCGGGGACCCGGTACTTCTTCTCGTACCGGTCCCGTTTGGCTGGTGCCGTGGAGGGGTTCTTGAGTACCGACAGGCCCTCCTCCCAGATGTCATCGATTAGAGGCACCGCGATGACAGTCTTCCTCTTGGCCTCCCGGCGCTGATAGAGGAAACCTTCCTTTTTCTGCTCCTCCGGGCAGAGCTGGAACAATCGGACGCCCTGGCGATCATGGTGTGGAATGAGCCAATCTCGTCGGGCGGAGAGGCCCGTGCGACGGGAGACCCGTTCCGTCGTCGTCGCCGTCAGAACCCGTCGTCGAGGCCACCGCACCGTCATCTCCCGACTCGTGGGAGGATGAGGAGGGAACTGTAGGCCTTACGGGGGCGAGTGGAGGAGAGGGTTGGGTCCTCCGTCGTTTGTTCTGAGGACTTCCCGACGGGCCAGGTTGCGGGTCCTCCGGCCTGGGTCGTGGTAATCTCGTCCTTATCTCAGAGCATAAGGACTGGATCGCAGACAAAATGGCCGCCAAGCTATCCTGAGGCCTAGGATCAGACTGCGCCGGACGGGAAGGCTGCTCTTCCTCGCCATCGTCGTCTTCCTCGGTTATCTCCCGAGGATCTTCCTTACGGGATCGAACCTTCTCGAATTGGACTTCGAGATTCCTCACGGCCTCGGTCAGTTCCTCCTCTGAGGCTGACTCCGAGCTCGAGGAGGCTACCGTGCCCCCTCTCGCTTCTTCCATCATGGTGGCCATGACGATGGGCTGAAAAGAGGATTCCCTCCTTGGCGGCAGGGAAACCCGAGTCCCGGAGGCAGTCTCCGCCGGCGGGGTCTCTGCCGGCTTGGCCAGAGTCGCCATGATCGCCTCGATAGAGGCCTTTGCCTGCTGGGTAGGGGCCTTCACCACCTGAGGTGCGTCCCGGGCCTTCTCCTTAGGGGGAGGGGCGACGCCTCGCTCCCCCTCTACCGAGATCGGACGGGGCTTCTCCCGAAGCTTACCCCGGGTCTCGGACTTCCTCTTCCCCGAACCGGAGCGCTGGCTCGTGGTTGACGGTGCCGGGGAAGGCGTGCCCTGCCTGGCGACCGAAGAGCGACCCGACCTTTCGGCGCTCCCGTAGCCAGCGGACTCGCGGCGCTTGGCCTGGTGTTGGGCCCCCGTCGCCGGGGCGCCCGCACAGGACTTAGAAGCCCGCTCTGACCCTTTCTTCTTCTTCTCACCCGTTGAGCCCTTCTGCAACCAGCTGGCGAGGCGGGATCGACGGTCCCTCATGGTCCGCTCCGACAAGTTCTTGCAGAACTGGCAGTCCTTCTCTACATGAGTCTTGTCCCCATGAAGACAGTAGAGGCATTGCGAATGTTCATCCTCCTTAAACACATTCTGCAGCCCGCATCCAGGGCAGCTGCGAAACAGCTTGGGTCCGGGTGATGAACTCGCGTCCTGGGCCATCTCGGAGTAGGCCGCAAATCTTCTGGAATCCTCCAAGAGGTTGATTCGACGAAATCTTCACCCTTGAGGGGCGTAGGAAAATCCCACAACGGGTAGCCGTTAACGGGAGTAGAAACGGTGGAGCTTGAGGCTCGATTAACTGAAAAAATGTGAAAATTCACCTGAAAAAGCACGAAACACGCAGTAAAAGCTCGAGAGCTAAGCACGAGGACTCCCAACACTTGAACGTGCAGTAAAAATCTGAAGATGGCTGCCAGAGGCGGGCTTAGGGAGATGGCAGTCATTGGCTGTGGTCAGTATGACGCAGAGATCAGTGATTGGTTACTACTACGAAAGACAGATCAGAAACGAAACTGATACTGATTTTTTTCTTACCGAGGATTCCCAGCCTGACGACGGGGAATATTCATGAGCATGTGAATCCATGCCAGACCCCATGCTGGAGAAATCCCCCCTTATATGCCCTTTATGTTGATTTTAAGGCTTCCTTTGACCTAGTCTGCAGAGAAATACTATGGGTGAAACTAGTCATTAGGATGCCCACAAAGCCTGTTGTACTATCTTAGGCTCCTTCACCAAAATAATATAGTTTCCCTTAAACTCGACTCTCAGGGGAACATGACTGCTCAAATCGAGCAGAATAGAGGAGTCAAATAAGGCTGCGTTACGGCGCCAACACTGTATAATCTTTTTGTCTATAATTTACCTGCAGCGATTGGTGTGGTATACAACTGCCCTGCATTAATTGGAGAATAACATTGTCCAATTCTTGCATATGCGGATGACTTGGTCATTCTTGACCATACATTTAGTGGCTTACGTAGATCAGCAGAAGCACTATTGCGCTATTTCGAAAAGAAATGGCCTTGTAATCAACTTAGAGAAAACACAATTGATGGTATTTTCTAATAAAAAGATTGCACACACCATATTAATGATACAGGAGTCAGAGATCCTCTATACTCCGAATTAAAAATATTTGGGTATTGAAATGAAGGAGGACTACCTGTGTGCAAACAAGTTAGAATGATTAAAGCTGCCCAAATTACAGCCTTGGTCCACCGATTTACTATCAGTCATTGTGGCTTTAGTGTTTGGGCTGCTCGTCTATTATTCCAGCAGGTTCTAGCCCCTATGATCACGTATGGTTTTGAAGCCCTAAATCGATCCTACCTGCATCCCTATGGCAATAATTTGGATCAAACTGGGGCTGCAATCGTTAACATCTCTAGTACTTAAGAAAAGGGCAGAACGGTACCTGAACATGTCGCACACTTTGAGCAATCAGTTATTGTCATCTATGCGACAGGAAATTCTGAAGGAATCGGGGAAGTCGCTCCTAAAAAACAACATGGATAGCTATCTAAATGAGATAGGCTGGAGTCCACAATGTGGGAGATTTTATCAAAGAGCAAAGTATGCTTTATCTAGAAAAGTTGATTTATGGGACTGGCTGGAAAATTACGCCAATCTTGAAGGCTTAAAGAACTACCATTTTGTGCCGTATATGTTATATTCCTTTAAAAAACCACAGCTATATTTAAACTTGTGCCCAGCAATTAGGCTAAGACGTTTTATACTACTAGCCAGTATTAATCATCTGCCGGTATTAGCAACTACTGGAATAATGAACCAGCTACCATTTGCTGAGCGTTTCTACCGTAAGATTATGTGAGACAGGGAAACATGTGTTGACTAAGTGCCTTAATATGATAACATATAATGCTCAGTATTCCACGAAGTAAGCTCTAAGTAAGCTGTTGAGCTGTTGGATACGCTGCCGGAGGACCGCATTTGGACCACGGTTCATTCTTTTCCCTGCATCTTTGGGTGCCTGTAAGGACAAGAGGAAGCACTATTCTTTATTGGCGGCGAAACGCCCGTCTGACTGGACTGTTTACATTGGACTTCCATTACCAGAAAGCTGTGCGACCTGGAGCCACGCCCCCCGCCCTCGCAGCCGCGCGCAAACAAGCTACTAGAGCAGGGCTTCGCGCGCACGGCGCGCGCGCACGAAGTAAGCTCTAAGTAAGCTGTTGAGCTGTTGGATACGCTGCCGGAGACCGCATTTGGACCACGGTTCATTCTTTAACCTTGCATCTTTGGGTGCCTGTAAGGACAAGAGGAAGCACTATTCTTTATTTTTTTTTCAAAAGTATTTTATTGGTTTTATAATAAAAGTGAGGTAATACAAACTTATGGATTAAAATAAACAAAAGGAGAAACAACTTAAACAACAGTAGTCTTCGTGTGATGTAACATGTGGGGTTCGAGATGGTGGTTCAGTCCAGGGTATGACTTCTCAGGGTGTGGAGGGGAACAGTTTCAGGGGACTTCTGCATAGTGTTGTTAGGAACCTGTTACTACAAGACACTACAAGTGTTCAGGGGGGCTTATGGTCCGCATCAAAGTGCATGTCCATCAAAAGAGCCTTCCAGGCGACCAGGGTGCCGCTTGTGGCGTCCCCACTGGATGTAGTTCCTTCCTGCCAAGCTCTGGTTTCTGCAGCTGTCCATCTCGCCATCTCGTTTAACCAACGTTCGTGCCTGGGGCCTGCGGGTGTCTTCCAGGCCATCGCTATAGTCCTTTTAACAAGTATACATGAAATATCCATTAGCTTCACCAGGTGTTTGAATTTGCTTGGTCTGGGGTATGTGCCCAGTAGACATTCTCCGGGTGACCATTCATATCTCTCCATTCCGGCGTCTCTACAGGACTGCTTGGCTTTTGACCAGAGTGTCATCGCTTTAGTGCAGGTCCAGAACATGTGAATCATGTCTGCCCTGTCGTTCCCGCACCATGGGCACACCGGTGGGACCCTCGCGTTGAACGAGGCAACTCTGTGGGGAGTCATGTAGGTTCGGTAAAGGACATTCAGCTGTATTTGGCCAAATCTGGAGTTTCTTGACACTTTCTTGGGGAATATTAATGCTCTTTCCCATTCTTTATCAGTGAGTGGGGCTACGAGGTCCGCTTCCCATTTTGCCCTCAGCGCCGCTCCCTTAGGGTTAGGTTTATCGATGAGCTTGTTGTACAACCTGGAGACCGGTCTCCAACCATCGGAGAGGTCATACATTTCCTGTAGTAGAGGGTCGGAGGTGGGTTCTTCTGGCCAGGAGTGCCACTGCTTCTTGGCGGTTCGTTTGAGCCTATGGTACCAGAGGAACTGGCCTTTGGGTAGTCCTTCGATATCTTGTATCGATTCAAAGTCCCTGAACACTCCATCTTCAAACACGTCTCCCCATGTATATATTGCAGCTTCCTCCCACCTCCTTGCTATGGAAAGGTCTGCCTCCGTTTTGCACACATCTGCCATCATGGGGTGGTCTGGAGAGTACGGGTGTTGCACCTTCCTAATGTAACAAGTCCTGGCCCATATCTGTCTGCCAAGCCCCACAACCAAAGGGGCTTCCGGGGAGCGGCAAAGGGGGTTCCATAGGGTTTCCTTGGGAATTAAGTTGGTGTGAGGTTGCTTCAGTAGCCCCAGTTCAGCTGAGGGTTCGTCTGACAGCCACCTCGTGATGTGACTGAGCTGGGCAGCCAGGTAATAGAGCTGGAGATCTGGAAGTTTTATTCCACCTTCTTTATGCGGCAGGGTTAGTGTAGCTAGTGACAGTTTGTGCCTGTGGGGTCCCCACAGAAAGTCCTTAATGATGGCCTCCAATTTCTTGAAGAAGGGAGGCCGTACGTAGTGGCAAATGTTCACAAAGAAATACAAGAAGCGGGGGAGGATTATCATCTTGACAATCGCCGCTCTCCCCACCATTGCCAGTGGAAGTTTGGACCAGAATTTTATAGATCGCCGGAGGTTGGTGACAGCGACTTCTGTGTTGTGCTCATGTGTGAGCTGTGGGGTGTGGCTAACTTCAATCCCCAAGTACCTGAACTTCTCGGGTTGCCATTTTATCCCAATACTTGGGAGGTCTTCTGCTAAGGCGTCTCTCAATCTGGCCAGGGGGAATGCTGAGGATTTGTGTCTGCTAAATTGGATTCCAGAGTATCTCGCGTAGTTGTCGAGTACCTCCAGTGTTGTCGGTGCATTGATCTCGGGGTCTTTTAAATACAGGAGAACATCATCTGCGTACAATGATATTATGTTATAAACGTTGCCCACCTTGATGCCGGCGTCGAAGAGCTGTTGACGGAAGTATATGGCAATCGGTTCCAGTCCCAATATGTACAGCATGGGCGAAAGTGGGCATCCTTGTCTCGTGCCCCTCTGTATTTCCCAAGGTTCTGAGACTATTCCGCCTGTCTTGACCCTGGCCACTGGGGAGTTGTAGAGAACCTGGACCCATCTGATGAAGCCATTTCCGAAGCCAAAAGCCCGCAAGACCTCCACCAGCCACTCCCAGTAGATGGAGTCGAAGGCCTTAATGGCGTCGAGCGACAATATCGCTAGGTCTTCCTCAGAATCATGAGTTTCGGCCATGATGTGTTGGAGCCTCCTCAAGTTAGCTGTGGTGTTGCGCCCTGGAACAAATCCGTTCTGATCTTCGTGAATTATAGACCCTACCACTCTAGCAAGTCTGCTGGCCAGTATTGAGGTGAGGATCTTGCTATCGTAGTTGAGCATGGCCAGGGGTCGATATGAGTCGCAATCAGTGGGCGGTTTGTGAGGCTTGAGCATGGGGATAATTATAGTTTCTCTCATGGTGTTGGGGAGAATCCCGTTTGCGTAAGCTTCTTGGTAGACTTCGTGTAGGATGGGGGTGAGGATGGGCTCGTATGCTTTATAAAATTCCGGTGTAAGTCCGTCGCTGCCAGGGGTCTTGCAGGTAGCGAGCGACCTGATGGCCCATCTCACATCGTCGAGAGTGATTTCCATGTCAAGTTCAGTTCTCTGTTCACTGGATATTTGGGGTAGGCCAATCTCCTCCAGGGTATCTAATATTTCTGTGGTGGGGATCTGGGCTTCGTGAGCGTATAGTTTTGAGTAGAACTCAGCAAATGCTTTGTTGATCCCCATCTGTGTCCTGTGGGATGCACCTTCCGTGTCTATTATTTCCGTTGGTAGGTGTTTAGGGTGCTCTCTTCTGCACAGCCAGGCCAACAGCCTGCCTGGTTTGTCTGATTCCCTGTGGGATCGAGCGGTGTACGTGGCAAAGTCGAATTTTTCCAGCCTGTCCCAGGAGAGCTGACATTTTTCTCGGGCTGCTTTCAGTGTCGTTTCGACCTCTGGGGAGGCGTCAGGAGTGGACTCTAGACGAGTGATCTCTGATTCTTGGGCCTCGAGTGACGTCTTTAGTTGCCTGCGGGTGCCACCAGCTCTTGATATGATTTCTCCTCTGGTGACCACCTTCATGGCTTCCCACAGTGTGCTCCAAGTGGACACGGATCCTTTGTCGATTTCGACGTACTCCTCTAGTCTCTCGGCAAGGTCCTCTCTGAACTGTGGGTCCTCTAATGTCGCGGAAGGCATTCTCCACATGGGAATCGGGGGTCTGGGTCCCCTCTGCCGCCATTGCATGGTTAACGGAGAGTGATCGGAGATAGATCTCCCCAGGTACTCTGTGGCTATCGCCAACGGGACCTGGTCCCGATCAATGAACAAATAATCTATTCTTGTGTAGACGCTGTGTGGGGCTGAGTAATGCGAGTAGATCCTGTCAGCTGGGTGTTGTATCCTCCAGATGTCCACTAGATTGAGTTGGTCCAGTGTCTCCGCCATGGTACGGATTGCGGGATTACTTGATTGGGGGGGAGGGAGTGATCTGTCCATAGTTGTATCCATGACACAATTGAAATCTCCTCCCCATATGAAGGTTCGGCCTCGGTGATGTGCCAGCTTGGGACTCAGTGTACTGAGGTAAGACGGGATTCCATGTTGTGGGAAGTATGTGTTAGCCAAGCAGATCGGGGTCTGTTCTATAGTTCCCCACATTATTACGTATCTTCCGTCCTTATCAGATTCACATCCGTGTAACTGGAAAGGGACATTCGGGTTTATCCATATTAGCACACCCCTTGCGTATTTGGAGTATGGGGATCCCCTCACTGTCCCTTCCCATCGGTCTGCCAATTTGGACAGAGCGTCATCGGTGAGGTGCGTCTCCTGTAACATCGCAATCAAGACTTTCTTCCTCCTCAGATAAGACTGTATGCGGTTCCTCCTGAGGTACGAGCCCATTCCCCTTACATTCCATGTCATCACATTGAGTTGTGATGCCATTGGTTCTGTGTTCTGGGTTTGGCGCGAGGGACAACCACGGTGGCCTGGTGCGGCATCAAAGCGTGGATGGTAGGCTGTAGGCGGTGGACCTCTGATTCGTCAATTCCTGGAGCATATCTTGTGACCATCTCGATATTTTCAAGCATCAATGGGACGAAGACTACTAAACTAACTAAACTAATAACATAACTCAAACTGGTGCGCCCAGCGACTACAACACTGTCGCGGTGCTCAGGCGCTCCCGCGCCGTCTAAACCCATCCGGGAATCGGGCGCGAGTTGGGTCGGGCAAAGAAGATCGAACTAGCCCGGTTGGATCTTCCGCTGGGGGTGGGGCTGCTGTGAGGCGGCGAGGCCGAACGAGGGTCGTTTCCATACAATATACTGTTAATTGGATTACCTTCTTGGGTCCGGCTGTTTATGCTTCATGTGTGGGTGGTGCGGAGGGTCCCTGGGGTCCAGTTTTCCTCCCCCGGGGTTCAGTCTTCCTCTCCTGGGTTATCCCCCCCGTCGGCAAGGTTATTGTCCTCTAGCCACATATTGGCTGCTTCCGGGTTTTCGAGAAATATTGCTCGCCCTTTGTGGATGACTTTCAGGCGGGACGGGTACAGCAACCTGTATTTAAGGTTCAGTTGGCGAAGCCTTGCTTTAATCGGAACAAACGAGTTCCTCTCCCTCTGCACTTTCTGGGTATAGTCAGGGTATATGGAAATCTTAGAGTCACCCTGCACGATAGGGCCTGTTTCCCTGGAGTATCTTAATATAGTTTCTCTGTCTTGGAAATTTAGTATCTTGGCTATTATTGGCCGTGGATGTGAGCCGGGGGGAGGTCGTTTCTGGAGGGACCTGTGGGCCCTCTCCACCGCAAATCCCTGGGTCAGCTTGCCGGCCCCAATCTCCTGTAACAGCAGGGTTTCAACATAGGACGTAGTATTCAGGCCTTCATTCCCCTCCGGGATACCCAAGATCCTGATGTTCCCTCGTCTAGCCCGACATTCGGCTTCCTCTGCCCTTTCTTCTAGGAATGCGACCTTCCTTTTCAGGTTCGAGACTTCGGATTGTAGGGCTGCTGTGGCCCCGGACTTTTCCTCTGTAGATTTCTCCACGGCCGTCACCCTCTCCGTTAAGTTGCGGGCATCCTGGCGAATGAGTTGTATGTCTATTTTAAACTCATCTATCTTGGAGTCTATATGAGTCTTTAATGAGGCAATAGCGTCCATTATCTGAGAGTGATTATCATTGGGCTCCGTCTCGTGCGAGCGAGTGATTTCGGTGGAGCCAGCCCTGGCTTGGGTGGGAGTCTTTGCCCGGGCTGAGACAAAGGAGTCCATGGTGGCAGCTCTGGTTTTGTTTTTAGCGGCCATGTTAGAGGCCTGAAAGATTATTATTGTCAGTGGTTAGGAGCTGTCCGGGGGGCAGCGCTCTGGAGTGATGTGTTCCACTGTGCGTTCAGATGCTTTATCCGCTACCTTGGCGCCTATGTCGCTGCCCCTGGACTCGGGGGTGATAGTGTTGGAGCGCTTAGGGCAGGAGTTGTCACCTCTTGGTGTGTGAGTCCAATTGGGTGGCCCAGCCGCGGAGATAATGCAGGCTGTGGTTGGGGAGAGCAACAGGGGCCGTACTCACGGTTGTTCCGTGGCTTGACGCACCTCGTTTCCCAGGGCGCGTCCCCGATTTCTGAGCCGGAATCCGATCCTTTAGGCAAGATGGCGTATCACTGCGGCCCAGCAACTGTTGCTCCTCCGGGTCCGCCTCCTGGCGGCGGCCTCGTTGTAGATGGATGTGGGCCCGGGGGGCAGAGGCCGGGGATGCCTCCGCGTGATCCCGTCCTCGGGATGTGTGCCGTGCTTATTTTGGTAGGTCGCCGGCCGAAGGGAGGAAGAACGAGAGTCTGGAATGTTCCGTGGTCGGGCGTTGCGTGGAGACCCTCACCGCCGTCAGCGGGATGTGTTTTGTGGCGCGGTGGAGCTCCGGGGGTACAGCGGCTCTCGGGACTCCGGCGTGGTGAGGGGGAAGGGCGAGGGTCTGGTGCCGACCAGAGTCGGATATTGCAAGGAGACCAGCACCGCTGCGGTACTCCTCCTCAGTGTTCCCAGCCGAATGTGCTGGCGGGGTACTCCGCACGGAGGCCCCGCTAAGCTATGTGGGGCGCCATCTTGGATCCAGGCGCGGCAGGGGGAGGGAGCGCGTTCCAAGACCTGCGCTGCCGTCCAGGGGGCCGGAGAATCCGACCTCTCGAGCAGGTTTTGTGCGGGATCGCCTCACGCACCGCTGCGTACTTCTCAGCGGGCTGCTGTCCCACTTAAGCCGGAGAAAAAGATTCGGAAACGGCGTCTCGGCCGGAGCTCGGCGAATCAGCCTCCGCTCGCCATCGGCTCCAGGCCACGCCCCAGCACTATTCTTTATTGGCGGCAAAACGCCCGTCTGACTGGACTGTTTACATTGGACTTCCATTACCAGAGTAAATATACTTATCTTGGAGAGCCGTTGTTGTTGTCTCTCTGGCTTGGGTCACTTTACTGTTTGTGTGTCTTGCTTTTCTCTTGTGGGCTGGGTTGTACTCGAGTGGGCTGGGTCGGGCTGGGCTCTGTCCCTGGGATCTACTATGATTGCTGTTGGAAGGAACTTAGCAACGGGGTCCTGAGTGGGTCTTTTCTTTTTGTTTTTTTAGTTGCAGAAGCTGTGCGACCTGGAGCCACGCCCCCGCCCTCGCAGCCGCGCGCAAACCAGCTACTAGAGCAGGGCTTCTCGCGCACGCACGAAGTAAGCTCTACGTAAGCTGTTGAGCTGTTTGGCTGTGAGATCGTGAGGGGGTGGAGGATCCTGGTACGTGCTATGTGTCGCTAATAAGCCTTGACCTCTGAATCTAAAGAGAAGGGATATTGTGTTTGTTTAAAGGCTGATGTATTGGTGGGTTACTTTAACATTAAGGTCAGTCTGTTGTTCATAGTCAGTGTGGTGTTCATCTATACGGCTGGCCTAATAGGAGTGTAATACCACATTATGGGGAAAAATAAGCTTTCAGCTCTTCGCAAAGACCATAGGGTGGATTTTTTCACAGCTGTCAGCACACACAGAGCTAGCCTGGCACGAGCGGCGGCGCTTCCTCTTCCGCCTCCTTGTGGTGACGAAGAGGAACTGCTCCAATGTGCGCAGGATTGCTCAGCAGAATTAAGGAACTTGGACGATAATATGGATCCTTCTCAACCTATGTTTGGAGAGGATGCAAATGAAGCCCCTCATAATAACTCATCTCAGGGGGATGTTGTGGCTGAATTGGAAGATCTTACTAATACGCCAGCTATCTTTATCTCTGAGGATCTTCTTTCGGACCCCATTTATGACATCCACATGGGGAGTCCAAATGACTTCCCTCCAAGTGAAGATCTGTCAATGATGCTAGGTATTTTCAACCGGGCTATTTTGACAGAACTACGAAAACAGAATTTTTTTTAGCCTCAATTGTAAAATCGGTTGATAATTTTCCGAATGCTTTATCGGCTTCACTTATACCTGTTATTCAATGTATTGAGGCACTGCCTAAAGGCATATCCGATATAATAATGCCAACTGTTAGGGATGATATGGCTGTGTGGGGGGCGGATTTGAAAATCTTATGTAAGTCGGATAAGTATGGAGCTCGGATGAGTAATGATATCTCTCCAAGCATGGTTATTGAACAAACACCCAAAGATAAAAAGCTAATCCCAAAATTTTCAGAGATAGTGGCCAATACACCAAAAAAAGATCTGCAGGTTTCTAGTGACCTTAAGCCGAATGTGCTGCCGGAAGGTAACGGTACAGCTGATGGGTTGGGGATGTCCAGGCCGCAATCCAGAGCAGCAAAAAAAAAATTGGCCCAAAAAAATAATAATAATAAAATCAAGAAAATAGACTAAAAAAATAAAACATCCAGAAAATTCATGAGGGATTTGGATATGAAACATATGATTGAGGAGGATGCCTTGGATGCCGTGATTTATAAGGCATCTCAAAAAATTGATTCGGAATCTATTGCTGTAGTAAATGAGATTGCCCCGGCTATGCAAGAGCCTTTGAATGAATATGAGGATGGGACGAACGGAATGTATGAGGTTATGAAAAAGAAAAGGGGTTTCTGCTGTAGAGAATTCAAGCGTACAGGAAAAGGGTCTGAATGATATCGTTAAGATATTCAAAGGATATGTGGGGAATTCGGTGCAGGTTTTGGTCCCTCAGGTGACAAAGGAGGTTCTTACTAAAAGGTATAAAGGATATGGATATTGAGCAAGAAAAAACTCACGTTCCTCTAAAAGACGTGGGGTGCTCTGTTAAGCCACGCACAAGACCTATTGTACAATCTGTAAATACGGGTCTATACCACAAAGACCCACTTACTGGAAATACCTTTCCATTTAGTAATTTTATGGTAAGCAGAGATACCCGGAGGGATAATGATAAGTGTGTTATGTCACAGGAGGGCAAAGATGGTATACATATCCCCAAACCCAGTGAATCTCAGGCTAAGGTGGAGGATATTCTTAGAAATGTGCAGGAATCGATTAATGAAAATCTAAGGCTGAAAGAAAAAGAGAGAATAACGGATCAAATTGATAAAAGTTGTGGTACCAAGGATACAGGAACAAGAGTATGTACTGACACTCTCAAGGCTAAGGCCACGGACGATGTAACCTTGCCTAACGATTCAATGGATCCAGACAAGTATTTGAAGGTCAATGAACATGGTCTTGTGGGTGAATTATTGAGAAATGTGAATGAGATGTTGGAAGAAAATAAAAAGGATACAGGAACAAGAGTATGTACTGATACTCTCAAGGCTAAGGCCACAAACGATATAACCTTGCCTAACGATTCAATGGATCCAGGCAAGGAATTGAAGGTCAATGAACATGGTCTTGTGGGTGAATTATTGAGAAATGTGAATGAGATGTTGGAAGAAAATAAAAAACTAAGGAATAAAGATTGTTTGCTCAGGGGGCATAAAGAAGACAAAGGAACTTTGGACAATGAGATGAATGAACTGGCTTACCGAGCCTATGTTAGACGTGAGGTAAAGGAGTGTAATGAAAATGTTTTGTATGATACTAAATATGCACTTGAGCTCAGATCCCCAGTGTTTCCGAATCTACCAGGTCTGATTTTGTGCTCCGTATTTAAAGATGAAAGAAATCAGCCTTTGAACAGACCGTACATTTTATCTTTATTTTCTGCAATACCTGAACTAAAACTTATCACCTCGGCCGATATCCACCTTGTGGATTTTATACACAAGGAAAGGCTTGATTTTGTAAGATTGGTAATTCCATCGCCCCTGTTTGGATGGATGTTATTGAAGGAGGTTGAATCACTTCAACGTATGGGCTTTGACCTTTTCGCCTTCAAAGATCTATCTAATTTGATAAACGTACCAGAGAGAGGTGGGTTAATAGCTCTGGGCAGGTCATACCTCCTTCTTTCCACAGATCGGAAGAGACGTCAGAGAAACAAAATTGGAGATGGCTGGCTTTGTCCTTGAGAGATGCTATTAATAATCTAAAAGAACTTGGTAAACCTGCATAGTTACCACTCACAATTTGAAGTTGATATGTTGGAATACTCGCGGTAATTTCAATCTCTTTAATAACGAGTCTCTTATCAACGAGTTACAGTCTTTTGATTTAATCTTACTACAGGAAACATGGTTAACTGCGCGGATGGGTTGGGAAGGCTTTGTTGTGGAAGACCTATGCGCTACTAAAGGACCGAGGGGTAGACCCAAGGGGGGTTTGCTCACGGCCACCAAAGAATCCTCGGGATTGTTAATGCTAAATAAGTGGAAACAAGGTCAATCGTTCCTTATCGCTGCTTGTATGGTGGGAAATGTTGAGCCGAGCTTTCCCCTATTGGTGATAAACGTTTACTAGAATGCTAACGAATACTCTGAACACGAGTTGGAAATTGAGCTAAGTGACTTGGGAAAACTTATTGATAAGTGGTGCATGAAGAATAAAGATGGGGAAATTATCATAGCTGGTGACCTAAATGCAGATTGTAGCGTGGATAAGCTATCAGGAGAAATGCTGTACCTTAAGATAGCTACCTGCAGTAGCGGCAGCGCGAAGCTAAGAGGTTTTTTATGGCTTCGTTTTGCCAATCTGTGGGGGCTTAAACTGATCTCAAACAATTACCAAACCTGGTACGCAAGGGGGAGCGGGTCTATTATAGACTGTATATTCTTAACTGCCAAATTAAGTTTCGCCATGTTAAATTTCGAAGTGAAAACCGCTAACACAAGTGACCATTGTATGTTGATGGTAGAGTTGGAATTTAAAATCAGTGTGAAGACCCCTAAAAGGTACAACAAAGAACTGGTGGTAAACACTGCAAAGAGCAGATTAAACTGGACATTTAATTCAACTACGAAATTTACTTTAAACATGATTGCGGAATATGAAAAAACCAAGTTGGAACAACGCTTGTGTATGTTCTCAGTAAAAGAGTTTGATAACACAATAAGATCTAAAATTAAGCATCTCTCGGAAAAAATGTCTGGTAGAGTTGCCCAATCAACTTATTATAAGCACTCTATGGACACGGTAGTTTATGAGAGAAAAAGAGAGCTTAATAGAGAGCTCCGCAAATTGCGGAAACTGTGTTCGTTAGAATCTGGTATTGGGGATAGAATTAGACAACTAAAGCAATCCTTTAAAAATTGGCTGATTAGCCATAGAGGTATCATGGCTCAACGCGACGGTGAAAGGATGTTGAGGGCCATGAGAGGGGCCTCATCTAAAAAATGTTGGCAATTGATCAATAATGTGGACTCGACTCAAATCGTTGATATGGTAAATCCCATTCCTGAAGCATCCTGGGCCGGTCATTTTGCTAAGGTTTACAAGTTAAATCATCGATGCTCTTCACTTTGTGCCGAGTCTTCCACTTCCTGGTCATTGTCTTGTGAGGTAGATTTAATCAGAAGTCTGATAATTAAATCCAGAAATACGGGTGCACCTGGCCTTAATAACCTCACAAATAAGGTATTAAAGTCTAACCCCCTTGCATGGGCAAAAATACTATGTATACTATTTAAAGATGTGTGCATTTCCAAAACTATCCCACAATCCTGGAGGGTGTCGGTAGTGATTCCCGTATTCAAAAAGGGCTCCAGATTAATGCCCTGTAATTATCGACCTATAGCCATTGCAGACTCAGTCTAAAATCTTTGTATCTCTGGTATTGCTTGATGTACAGAAATGGATGTAGGACAATCAGATCCTTAGTATTAACCAATTGGGTTTTGGGAAAAATTGTGGTACAGACTGTGTTGGATTAGTCCTTAGATGCCTGCAAAGCAAAACCCTGATTGGGGGCTCGTGATCCACTTTTGTGGCATCGATGGATCTTAGTAATGCATTCGACCTAGTTGATAGATCTACTTTGTGGTACAAATTAAAATCCTTAAATATCCCAAATCACCTTCTGGATATTATGATTGAGTTATATACGGACACTAGCTTAGTCATACGTATGAATTCAATGGGTGATCTCTCTTCACAGATTTCTACCATGAATGGGCTACGTCAAGGCTGCATGTTGGCCCCAACGATTTTTAATCTCTATGTTAGCGGTGCTCATCTTGCTTTTCAGAAGGGGGGTTTGGTGTCTCCTAAGTTGAATGGAAGGGCCATCTCTTGGTTGGCCTATGCTGATGATTTTTTACTCCTGGATAATACATAGGTGGGTCTTCAGCGTTTAATTAAGGTTTTTGATCTGTTTGTAAGTAACTTATACTTGAAAATCAACCCGGCTAAGACAATTATAATACGTATGGGACGTGAAAACAAGAAGCAGGATTCATTTACTTGGTTCTGTGAGGGCAAACATATTAGGTCTGAGAAAGCCTTGAAATACTTGGGATACTGCTTTATTGGTTTTGAATCTGTTACATTGTTTAAAAATCAACTCAGGACCAAAGCAGAAGTTGCTCTTAGACAGATGAGAATCCTTGAAAAGAAGTTTGGAGGCTTCACTTTGATTCCCTTAAGGGAGTTTTATTTAAGAAAAGTGGTCCCCAGGATAACTTATGGTTTGGAGATCTGTCCATTTGACATTTCGGATTTTTTTAAATCATTGGAAGGTATTATATGGAGGGGGCTGTTATTCTTTCTGGCCAAACTGTATCCCTATTGAAGTATTGAGGTATGAACTGGGGCTGCAATCTCTCCACGCGGTGGTGGCAGTGAAGAGACTGAGGCTGTGGAGAAAATGCAAAGCACTTGGGATTTCTAACTTTTATGTTGAAGCAGGACTTGATTTAACATGCCCTTTTATGATTTCTTTAAACAGTGAAATGGATAAGATGATGGAAGAGATAGGGATTGCCAAGTGTACCGCTATTAAGAAGCCTAATAGATGCAAACAGATTATCTATGGAATGGACTGGTCACTGACTAAAAGTAAAGTTTTTTCTTCGAAACTGAATAACCATGTTCATTCCTTTTGGAAAATTTTGCCGGTTATAGAGCACTATCTGATAAAATATCTGTCAAGGACTTTCAGAAATAGCTTTATGAGGTTCAGGTTGAATGTTTTGCATACACATTTTATACTAAATATAAGAAATCCTGTGGATGATAAAAAATGGTGTAGATTTTGTATGGTTCTGGGTACTGAGGAGACTTTAGAACACATCATGGTAAGATGTCCTTCGTTGATCAATCAACGTACTGAATACTTTTTGGAATTTTTTGATAATATTTTATGTACTGACCCTAAATACATTTGGTATAAGATGAGAAATGGTTGTTCGTCCAGCTTGATTATGCGTGATATTTCTTTTTTAAAAATAATTTGTGAATTAAGTTAATCTATTATTGGGTTAGGATGTTTCTTTATTTTGTTCGATTTTAATGTTCAAACTTTTTTATGAATATGTTATATCATGAACTGTTTACATTTTGTGAGTATTATCTCTCCAAGATTTTAATTTTCTTGTTTTGTTTGGTGATAATTTTGTAAAGGTTTGTGATAAACCATGTACAAATAAACAAATAAAAAAAATAATAATGCTCAGTATGATAGTTACGTACATGACAAAGAATATATAGTGGAGACAATCTTCTGGTGGCGTAGTATCAATGCAACTAACATCAAGGTCTTTATTGCAATGTACAATGTTTGGTTAGTTATAGAAAGCCTCTTAAGGATCTCCATCTGAATTGTAACTGGCAAGGATCCTCATTAGAAGTAGATTATATGGGTTTAACCAAACTGAATTTTCTTTTTTAGTAATGAAATTGACAAGGTATTCTATTACTAATTTTAGTAATTTGAGGATATTATATTATGAATTTTATATGAATTGATGAATTAACTGTGAAATGTAATTTCAATGAATTGTATATGAAAATATATGTATTTATTTATGTTTGTATTATATGTGTAAAGTTTATTTGTAAACTCTATCACATTAATAAAAAAGTTAAATTTGAAATCCTGTGTCTGGAGATAAAATGTCCATCATGCTAGTTAATAACCCATTACATTGCATGTGCCAATAAAATACAATCGGAATTGCTCATGTATGTAATGTTTCTGCCCCCTTATTACAGGGCACTTCCAATATAATCCGGATTGTTTATATTTTCCTAGATACTGTGGATAATAGAGCTCGCAATAGGTCAGCGTGCCCGCAGAGCTGCTCAATAATGCCTTGAGTTCACAAACATGCTAAAGGATTCCAGTCGGGTTTGTTTATCCTATGCCATTGAAGATCAATACACAGCACCTTATGTGTGCAGCCAGATTACAATAATTGCAATGTGCTTCAACATTACGGTGCATTTCACAAACATCTGTGGTGCCCAGGCAGTGTCAGTGAATTGTCAAGGATGGGTAAGTTGTCAAATTTGGTATGTGCATCATAGCAGTGTACATCATAGCCGCTTAGACCGGGTAGATAGGAATTCAGTCTGCATGCCTATTAGATTGCTGGCCTCTGCAAGGTAGTGCATAACTAAAATATATAAGTGCCACTGGGAAGGCTGCCACTGTCCCATTAAAAAATACAACCGGTCTGCTGAGACGTGCACATAGTGCCTCTTCAAATGTATTGCAGCTTTTCTGTGAGTTTTTTAGTCCATCACTCTATTTAACAACATGTATACACTGTGTACTAAACTACATTTCCTACTAATGCATAGTATCCCTGCTCAGTGGTGTCCCATTGAAAGCATTGCAGCCCTATTTTAAAGTGAAAGGCTGACTCAGCTGGAATTCGAACCTGTGACTTGCGGGTTACACATTGTGCTACACTAGACACATTTACCCACTGGGCTAGTTCATCAGATGGTGTATCCTGGACCTGCGTGTTATACATAGATTCCTGAAGCATATACATTATTAACGGAGCTATATCTTCCAACAGGTGTCAACGCCTCTGGAAAACCTGTAGGACAGGGAAGAATCATTTAAATGGAAATCGGGAGACTTGGAAACACACTAATATCAATGGCATGCCGGGAAATCAGAAGACATATAAACAGGCTGGTTTCTACGAGAGGCTGGCAGGACTGAGGTAGTGTAAGTCACGTGTCAGGAAAGTGAGAAAGAGGAAGTTGTAAAAGGTGCAAGTTAAGGAGCACAAAGGTCTCCCACAGCAATATTTGCGTCCCATAATCCAGTCTGCTGTGACTGACTGGCAGCAAGTGTGTGAGTAGTTCCACTGAAAGAAAAACTCTGCTGAAAAGGAAAGTACTGTCCAATAAAAACGATGCCAGCACCGCTGAGGAACAGTGGCACTGTACTGCAACCAATAAGAGAAGGGTTGGTTAATCTACAATTAAAAACAAAACAGATTTCCTGGAATGGGGTAGTGTGTGCCCTTAGGGTAATGCAGGTGCTGTGCATCATATAAATAGCAATCATGAGAATAATGGTAGCATCCCATTAAAATAGGTGTGGGTCCTGCCGAGAAAGGGTGGAATTGTTTCATTAACGTTATTACAGCCTTTCCAAGAAGTTCTAGTGTGGTCTCATTTATACTATAGCATCCCATCCGAGAAGTGTCCCTTTGCTCCCAAATAAAATATACTAGTTTACATGGGCCAAAGGGCAGGTTTTCATTAACACAGTATGACCGCTATAGATCCTAAGCCTACAGCTCCCTCTAGCGGTGACAACAGGCCTAGCTATGCGAATTGACCCACTGTATAGCGTAAGGCAACAACTCCCTCTAGCTGAGCATTCTGTGCGTTCGGACAGCCTCTACTACGCATGACGGCATCAGACAAACATACATCTGGCCTTTTATAGTATTAAGAAGATATGGCAGCCCTTCAGAGAAATACTGATACTGTACCCTTAACATTATAGGAGCCCTTCCCAACAGTGCTAGTGCTGTAATATTTCAAGTATAGCAGCCTTCTTTAGAAGCTCACATAGCGTTCCACTCTTCTCACTATTGTGCTTTTACATCTACTTGGGAGAGTAAATCATGAGTGCAAACTGGATGAGCCGCTCCTGCCTTCTCTACTTAAAGGTACAGTGGACACATGCCTTTCGGTCACACAGTATTTTAGACAGACACACACAAAATATCCATCTCCCTCCCCCTCTGCCTCTCCCTCTCCCTCATAGTGTTGACTTTGTCATTGTGTGTAACAGTTCTGGGTTTTCTTTTTACAGAGGCCCGGCAGGGTAAGTGTCCCCCAAATGTGTTCCCTTTGCAGCCAGAAAAACAAACCAACATCTGAACGATGAAATAATTTGAAGCAGGTTTTCAGAAGAACTTACTCCCTGGACTCTCAGGGCCCTTTGACGCTTTGTATATTTTGCATCAAATACTAATGACAATTCAAAGCCTGCATCAGCCCATTACCATGCAGACCACAACAAAATGAAGCCGGGGTGGCTGCTGCAACCCTAGACATTCTAATGGTAAGAGAGGAGAGCTGTGGGAGCACCATGGGAGGGCTGAGCTCCAGTCTCCCCGCATGTTTGTTTCCCTTCCAAAGTGTTCTTTCAAATTTTAGAAAAAGGCGAATGTAAAAGAGCACTTGTGAAGATACACAAAATGGAGGGTCATGCAGTGCTCAATTACGTCTTTTCCATAATGAAATTAAACACACGTTTTGAAACATGTTGAGGCCTGCCCCACACATCTGGAGCGGGCTGAAACGCGTTGCTCTGCCATTCTAAAGAGGAATTCCAGGATGCACGGCGACATTAGAGCAATGGATCTGAAAGAAAAACGAGTATATATCTAATCGAGGACTGTTTAACAAGGGTTCACAAACAAGAGAACATATTATGCATGATAATCTTCATTACCCCTAGCCTTAAACGTCCGCCCCACGTGCTCATTCATCTTTGGCAGATGACTATAACCTGTAACAGACAAAAACCCAGCATCAAGCGATGCTTCTATGTTTGATAAAACAGAGTCACTCTCGGTGACATCTTGTCACCCTTGAAAATAAAGGTCAACTCACGCGCTTTTGGCGGGTGACACCTGCTATAGTTAGTTCCCTCAGCCGCCAATCCTCTTAACGGTCCATAGGTGTCAAGGGTGATCTCACCCGCAAAAAGTAAAATCTTCTTCTGTTCACCCGCCTTTTCGTTTGAAAACGTTGACAGGTATTCTCTGGCTCATGTTTCCTCTTGCTCCTGGCCACGCCTGTGAATTGGCGGATCTTTGAAAATCCCCCTGAAGTGGTGTGAGACACAATGAACGTGGCGAGGAAGAATAGGAATTGAAGTAATTAAAGTGCCATGTGTACTCGGGTCATTACCTCCCTCCTCTCCAACGTCTTTACCCTTTGAATGACTATTATAGCAATGAAGACATCAAATGGCATCAGGCATGACACATACCCGAGAAGGACTGAATAACGAGCTTTAATGGAGTACAACAAACAAGACACCATAAACGCACCCATTCGGCACAAGGGACAGCAACTGAACCCAAAACTAAAACCATAAATAGTTTTTGGACCGTTTTGGGAACACAAGAGTTTTGGGGATTCAACTTTGGCTCCCACAGGCAACTTAATAATGGGTGACATATGTGTGGGAGAAAAAAAAAAATTTGTACAGGCTCAACATACATCGTGTAATGAGACTCGGTTGGCTTCCACACAGGAAGCAACACTTCCCCTCCCCCCTGGTTGATCTGCCTTGTACCAAAAGCGGAAGAGCTACGCCAGCATAAGAAGAGGCTTCCGGAATCACACGTCTGCTCAGAGCGGATGCAAATGGGTGACAGAAACCATGCTCAATCACAGGAGAACTACTCAGAGTGAATCTAGTGCAGACTATCCTCCTCCAGGGAAGAAGGGAAAGCAACAAAAAGACACGAGAATTGTTTTCTGATTCCTATGAAAAACTGACACCAACTTCAGGAAAAAAGGAAGCAAATTATTATCAAAATGAACATGTCAAGAAGGATGCAGAGGTTTGGAGACGATCACAACTTAGACCGCAAATGAAAAACACAGTGGATCTCTAAGAAGACCACTTGGTTTATCAAAAGACTAAGAGCTACCTTGACCAGACGATCCAAAGGCACAGTCATCAGTAAGACCCTGAGAACTAAAGGAAGACCCCCAGAGTGTAGGAACAGTCCTAAATGGAGGATGAGCGAAAACACAATTATGAAGAAACCTTGAGGCATAATCCTCCATCTTAGGCAGCTCTTAACACCTATCCCGAAAAGCTGAAACACCAAACTGCAGTGTACACAGTGAGAGGCCAAGGGGAGAACATTCATATAAAATGGATAAGATATGGAAAAGGTTGCACTGGAAAAGAAAGTGCCGCTTCTATTTGTACCAAACCTAGAAAGATGACCAATGCATTCAATTGGACTATAATATATAGGCCGTAGATGACTTCTGAACAGCAGAGGCTATGGTCTTGGGTAAAACCACTATGTTGCAAACACTGCCTCTCAGTTTCCAAAATGAGAGGCAGGAGTGGGACCCGCTCCTTTCCACGAAAGAGGGAGACGCCAGGAAACATGTGTAGAATGGCAGTATCTGTCCCTACTCTTCCACGACAAATAATGTGAGAGGGAACCATGGCATCCTTGCAAAGAAACAGACCACCTCTACAATTGCTGCCACCTCCCTCACGATCTTTAGAAGCAAAAATGGGATAATCAGAAATGGGAGAAAGGCAAACAAGACTTTCATGGGTCAGCCGAAACGGCACCTGTCGGGGCACACGGAACAACATTGAAAACTTTTGCATTATGCAAGAATGCAAAGAGTGAGGAACTGGGCCCCAAAATGTTAACAAATATGGGAATTTTTCAAATGAGAAAATGACAAAATTCTGTGTGCAGTGAAAAAGTGTCTCCCCCACCTCTGTTCTCAAACCCAGGAATATGTACCGCCACCAAAGGGAACATTCTTCACTGCTCAGGAGCCTAGGTTAAAACAAGGAATAAGTTACTCACCTGTAACTGTTGTTCTCCAGCATGGGTCTGGCATGGATTCACATGCTCATGAATATTCCCTGTCGTCAGGCTGGGAATCCTCAGTAAAGAAAAAATCAGTTTCAGTTTCGTTTCTGAACTGTCTTTCTACTAATAACCAATCACTGGTCTCTGGGTCATACTGCCCCCAGCCAATGACTGCCCTCTACCTAAGCCCCTCCTCTGGCAGCCCGTAAAGTGGCAGTAGGACCAAGAGAAGAGCCGCAGAGGGGTTGGAGGGAGGGTTCGCATGTGAATCCATGCCAGACCCATGCTGGAGAACAACAGTTACAGGTAAGTAACTTGTTTCTTCTCCAGCAAGGGGTCTAGCATGGATTCACATGCTCATGAATGCAAGAATACATAGCAGTACACACATGCACAACCACGGGAGGTGGCAAGGCTCAACATTAAGCATTTCAACAACTCAACATTAAGCATCTCTTACCTCCTCACCAGGCTCACCTTCAAGCGAACAGGTTGCGCAGCACTGCTTGGCCGACCCTGGACTCCTCCCTGGAATCCCGGATGACGCAGTAGAATTTCGTGAAGGTGTGCGTCGACCTCCACATAGCAGCCCTGCAGATGTCCAGCAGGGGCACACCAGACAGGAACGTCGTAGTAGCAGAGATCGCTCTGGTTGAATGGGCTCTCGGACGGCCGGGCATCGGTCGGTTTGCCAACCGGTGACAGTCCATGTTGCAGCCGGAGAGCCATCTAGAAATGGAAGCCTTGGAGAGGGCCTTCCCTTGGTTCACAGTGCCAAAGTTCACAAACAGCTGTGATGTCTTCCGAAAACTCTTTGTGCGGTCCACGTAGAACTTCAGCGTTCTTGCCACATCCAGCGAGTGCAAAGTCCTCTCAGCCGGCGACGAAGGCGACGGGAAAAAAACAGGTAACACCAAGGGCTTGTTGAGATGGAAGTCCGACGGCACCTTGGGCATGAAGGAGGGGTGCATCCTCGGCATTACCCTCGTCTCGTGGAATGTCAGATATGGAGGCTTGCAGGAGAGGGCCTGTATCTCTCCCACTCGTCGTGCGGAGGTGATGGCCACAACAAACGCTGTCTTCCACGATAGGAACTTCAGTGGCGCCGAATGCAAAGGCTCGACTGGAGGGCCCATAAGCCTGGTCAGCACCACATTGAGCTCCCACGCCAGAGCCGGAGCCTTCACTGGCGGGAACGAGCGGAACAGTCCTTTCATGAACTCCTTCACTAGGCGGTGAGACCACAGCGACGACCGACCCATAGATCTGGTGTAGCGGGAGATAGCCGCCAGATGAATTTTGATGGTGGCATGTGCCAGCCCCGCCTTGGCCAGCAACAGGAAGTATGGCAGCACTTGAGGGGCCGTAATCTCTAGAGGGTTGATCTTTTGTGCACGGCACCAGACAGATAACCTCTTCCATTTATGCCCATAGCACTTAAGACTCGAGGAAGCCCTGGCCTTGGCAAGTACCTCCTTGCAGTCCGTCAGGATATCGTAGCCTCCAAACTCTAGTGCTGCAGGAGCCAGGCCTGCAGGTTCAGTGATCCTGGGTCATGATGCAGGATTGCACCTCCTTCCCTGGCGAGAAGATCCGCGTCCGTCGGCAGTTTGACTGGGGTGGACGCTGACATGTCCAGAAGGTCCGGAAGCCATATCTGCCTCAGCCACACCGGCGCGACAAGGATCATCCTGCACCGGGACCATCTGAGTTGACTGATGAGTCGCAGAAGCAACGGCAATGGAGGAAATGCATAGAGGAACAGGCCGTCCCAGGGGAAGGAGAATGCATCGCCCATGCTCTCCGGCTGGGGAAACCTGCTGGTGAACCTCCGGCACTTGGTGTTTCGCCGCCATCGCGAACAGATCAATCTGGGGACTGCCCCATCATCAGAATAGGAGATCTACTTGATCTTGCTGGAGCTCCCACTCGTGGCAAGAGCGCAGCTCCCTGCTGAGTGAGTCGGCGACGGTGTTCTTTACTCCTGTCAGATGAAAGGGTACCAAAAACATCCCCTGGGCGAGTGCCCAGTGCCACAGATCCTGCGCTTCTTTCTGGCCAACTGTATCCCTATTGAAGTATTGAGGTATGAACTGGGGCTGCAATCTCTCCACGCGGTGGTGGCAGTGAAGAGACTGAGGCTGTGGAGAAAATGCAAAGCACTTGGGATTTCTAACTTTTATGTTGAAGCAGGACTTGATTTAACATGCCCTTTTATGATTTCTTTAAACAGTGAAATGGATAAGATGATGGAAGAGATAGGGATTGCCAAGTGTACCGCTATTAACAAGCCTAATAGATGCAAACAGATTATCTATGGATTGGACTGGTCACTGACTAAAAGTAAAGTTTTTTCTTCGAAACTGAATAACCATGTTCATTCCTTTTGGAAATTTTTGCCGGTTATAGAGCACTATCTGATAATATATCTGTCAAGGACTTTCAGAAATAGCTTTATGAGGTTCAGGTTGAATGTTTTGCATACACATTTTATACTAAATATAAGAAATCCTGTGGATGATAAAAAATGGTGTAGATTTTGTATGGTTCTGGGTACTGAGGAGACTTTAGAACACATCATGGTAAGATGTCCTTCGTTGATCAATCAACGTACTGAATACTTTTTGGAATTTTTTCATAATATTTTATGTACTGACCCTAAATACATTTGGTATAAGATGAGAAATGGTTGTTCGTCCAGCTTGATTATGCGTGTTATTTCTTTTTTAAAAATAATTTGTGAATTAAGTTAATCTATTATTGGGTTAGGATGTTTCTTTATTTTGTTCGATTTTAATGTTCAAACTTTTTTATGAATATGTTATATCATGAACTGTTTACATTTTGTGAGCATTATCTCTCCAAGATTTTAATTTTCTTGTTTTGTTTGGTGATAATTTTGTAAAGGTTTGTGATAAACCATGTACAAATAAACAAATAAAAAAAATAATAATGCTCAGTATGATAGTTACGTACATGACAAAGAATATATAGTGGAGACAATCTTCTGGTGGCGTAGTATCAATGCAACTAACATCAAGGTCTTTATTGCAATGTACAATGTTTGGCTAGTTATAGAAAGCCTCTTAAGGATCTCCATCTGAATTGTAACTGGCAAGGATCCTCATTAGAAGTAGATTATATGGGTTTAACCAAACTGAATTTTCTTTTTTAGTAATGAAATTGACAAGGTATTCTATTACTAATTTTAGTAATTTGAGGATATTATATTATGAATTTTATATGAATTGATGAATTAACTGTATAATGTAATTTCAATGAATTGTATATGAAAATATATGTATTTATTTATGTTTGTATTATATGTGTAAAATGTATTTGTAAACTCTATCACATTAATAAAAAAGTTAAATTTGAAATCCTGTGTCTGGAGATAAAATGTCCATCATGCTAGTTAATAACCCATTACATTGCATGTGCCAATAAAATACAATCAGAATTGCTCATGTATGTAATGTTTCTGCCCCCTTATTACAGGGCACTTCCAATATAATCCGGATTGTTTATATTTTCCTAGATACTGTGGATAATAGAGCTCGCAATAGGTCAGCGTGCCCGCAGAGCTGCTCAATAATGCCTTGAGTTCACAAACATGCTAAAGGATTCCAGTCGGGTTTGTTTATCCTATGCCATTGAAGATCAATACACAGCACCTTATGTGTGCAGCCAGATTACAATAATTGCAATGTGCTACAACATTACAGTGCATTTCACAAACATCTGTGGTGCCCAGGCAGTGTCAGTGAATTGTCAAGGATGGGTAAGTTGTCAAATATGGTATGTGCATCATAGCAGTGTACATCATAGCCGCTTAGACCGGGTAGATAGGAATTCAGTCTGCATGCCTATTAGATTGCTGGCCTCTGCAAGGTAGTGCATAACTAAAATATATAAGTGCCACTGGGAGTGCTGCCACTGTCCCATTAAAAAATACAACCGGTCTGCTGAGACGTGCACATAGTGCCTCTTCAAATGTATTGCAGCTTTTCTGTGAGTTTTTTAGTCCATCACTCTATTTAACAACATGTATACACTATGTACTAAAATACATTTCCTACTAATGCATAGTATCCCTGCTCAGTGGTGTCCCATTGAAAGCATTGCAGCCCTATTTTAAAGTGAAAGGCTGACTCAGCTGTAATTCGAACCTGTGACTTGCGGGTTACACATTGTGCTACACTAGACACATTGACCCACTGGGCTAGTTCATCAGATGGTGTATCCTGGACCTGCGTGTTATACATAGATTCCTGAAGCATATACATTATTAACGGAGCTATATCTTCCAACAGGTGTCAACGCCTCTGGAAAACCTGTAGGACAGGGAAGAATCATTTAAATGGAAATCGGGAGACTTGGAAACACACTAATATCAATGGCATGCCGGGAAATCAGAAGACATATAAACAGGCTGGTTTCTACGAGAGGCTGGCAGGACTGAGGTAGTGTAAGTCACGTGTCAGGAAAGTGAGAAAGAGGAAGTTGTAAAAGGTGCAAGTTAAGGAGCACAAAGGTCTCCCACAGCAATATTTGCGTCCCATAATCCAGTCTGCTGTGACTGACTGGCAGCAAGTGTGTGAGTAGTTCCACTGAAAGAAAAACTCTGCTGAAAAGGAAAGTACTGTCCAATAAAAACGATGCCAGCACCGCTGAGGAACAGTGGCACTGTATTGCAACCAATAAGAGAAGGGTTGGTTAATCTACAATTAAAAACAAAACAGATTTCCTGGAATGGGGTAGTGTGTGCCCTTAGGGTAATGCAGGTGCTGTGCATCATATAAATAGCAATCATGAGAATAATGGTAGCATCCCATTAAAATAGGTGTGGGTCCTGCCGAGAAAGGGTGGAATTGTTTCATTAACGTTATTACAGCCTTTCCAAGAAGTTCTAGTGTGGTCTCATTTATACTATAGCATCCCATCCGAGAAGTGTCCCTTTGCTCCCAAATAAAATATACTAGTTTACATGGGCCAAAGGGCAGGTTTTCATTAACACAGTATGACCGCTATAGATCCTAAGCCTACAGCTCCCTCTAGCGGTGACAACAGGCCTAGCTATGCGAATTGACCCACTGTATAGCGTAAGGCAACAACTCCCTCTAGCTGAGCATTCTGTGCGTTCGGACAGCCTCTACTACGCATGACGGCATCGGACAAACATACATCTGGCCTTTTATAGTATTAAGAAGATATGGCAGCCCTTCAGAGAAATACTGATACTGTACCCTTAACATTATAGGAGCCCTTCCCAACAGTGCTAGTGCTGTAATATTTCAAGTATAGCAGCCTTCTTTAGAAGCTCACATAGCGTTCCACTCTTCTCACTATTGTGCTTTTACATCTACTTGGGAGAGTAAATCATGAGTGCAAACTGGATGAGCCGCTCCTGCCTTCTCTACTTAAAGGTACAGTGGACACATGCCTTTCGGTCACACAGTATTTTAGACAGACACACACAAAATATCCATCTCCCTCCCCCTCTGCCTCTCCCTCTCCCTCATAGTGTTGACTTTGTCATTGTGTGTAACAGTTCTGGGTTTTCTTTTTACAGAGGCCCGGCAGGGTAAGTGTCCCCCAAATGTGTTCCCTTTGCAGCCAGAAAAACAAACCAACATCTGAACGATGAAATAATTTGAAGAAGGTTTTCATAAGAACTTACTCCCTGGACTCTCAGGGCCCTTTGACGCTTTGTATATTTTGCATCAAATACTAATGACAATTCAAAGCCTGCATCAGCCCATTTACCATGCAGACCACAACAAAATGAAGCCGGGGTGGCTGCTGCAACCCTAGACATTCTAATGGTAAGAGAAGAGAGCTGTGGGAGCACCATGGGAGGGCTGAGCTCCAGTCTCCCCACATGTTTGTTTCCCTTCCAAAGTGTTCTTTCAAATTTTGTAAAAAATGTAAAAGAGCATTTGTGAAGATACACAAAATGGAGGGTCATGCAGTGCTCAATTACGTCTTTTCCATAATGAAATTAAACACACGTTTTGAAACATGTTGAGGCCTGCCCCACACATCTGGAGCGGGCTGAAACGCGTTGCTCTGCCATTCTAAAGAGGAATTCCAGGATGCACGGCGACATTAGAGCAATGGATCTGAAAGAAAAACGAGTATATATCTAATCGAGGACTGTTTAACAAGGGTTCACAAACAAGAGAACATATTATGCATGATAATCTTCATTACCCCTAGCCTTAAACGTCCGCCCCACGTGCTCATTCATCTTTGGCAGATGACTATAACCTGTAACAGACAAAAACCCAGCATCAAGCGATGCTTCTATGTTTGATAAAACAGAGTCACTCTCGGTGACATCTTGTCACCCTTGAAAATAAAGGTCAACTCACGCGCTTTTGGCGGGTGACACCTGCTATAGTTAGTTCCCTCAGCTGCCAATCCTCTGAACGGTCCATAGGTGTCAAGGGTGATCTCACCCGCAAAAAGTAAAATCTTCTTCTGTTCACCCGCCTTTTCGTTTGAAAACGTTGACAGGTATTCTCTGGCTCATGTTTCCTCTTGCTCCTGGCCACGCCTGTGAATTGGCGGATCTTTGAAAATCCCCCTGAAGTGGTGTGAGACACAATGAACGTGGCGAGGAAGAATAGGAATTGAAGTAATTAAAGTGCCATGTGTACTCGGGTCATTACCTCCCTCCTCTCCAACGTCTTTACCCTTTGAATGACTATTATAGCAATGAAGACATCAAATGGCATCAGGAATGACACATACCCGAGAAGGACTGAATAACGAGCTTTAATGGAGTACAACAAACAAGACACCATAAACGCACCCATTCGGCACAAGGGACAGCAACTGAACCCAAAACTAAAACCATAAATAGTTTTTGGACCGTTTTGGGAACACAAGAGTTTTGGGGATTCAGCTTTGGCTCCCACAGGCAACTTAATAATGGGTGACATATGTGTGGGAGAAAAAAAAAATTGTACAGGCTCAACATACATCGTGTAATGAGACTCGGTTGGCTTCCACACAGGAAGCAACACTTCCCCTCCCCCCTCCCCCCTGGTTGATCTGCCTTGTACCAAAAGCGGAAGAGCTACGCCAGCATAAGAAGAGGCTTCCGGAATCACACGTCTGCTCAGAGCGGATGCAAATGGGTGACAGAAACCATGCTCAATCACAGGAGAACTACTCAGAGTGAATCTAGTGCAGACTATCCTCCTCCAGGGAAGAAGGGAAAGCAACAAAAAGACACGAGAATTGTTTTCTGATTCCTATGAAAAACTGACACCAACTTCAGGAAAAAAGGAAGCAAATTATTATCAAAATGAACATGTCAAGAAGGATGCAGAGGTTTGGAGACGATCACAACTTAGACCACAAATGAAAAACACAGTGGATCTCTAAGAAGACCACTTGGTTTATCAAAAGACTAAGAGCTACCTTGACCAGACGATCCAAAGGCACAGTCATCAGTAAGACCCTGAGAACTAAAGGAAGACCCCCAGAGTGTAGGAACAGTCCTAAATGGAGGATGAGCGAAAACACAATTATGAAGAAACCTTGACGCATAATCATCCATTTTAGGCAGCTCTTAACACCTATCCCGAAAAGCTGAAACACCAAACTGCAGTGTACACAGTGAGAGGCCAAGGGGAGAACATTCATATAAAATGGATAAGATATGGAAAAGGTTGCACTGGAAAAGAAAGTGCCGCTTCTATTTGTACCAAACCTAGAAAGATGACCAATGCATTCAATTGGACTATAATATATAGGCCGTAGATGACTTCTGAACAGCAGAGGCTATGTCTTGGGTAAAACCACTATGTTGCAAACACTGCCTCTCAGTTTCCAAAATGAGAGGCAGGAGTGGGACCCGCTCCTTTCCACGAAAGGGGGAGACGCCAGGAAACATGTGTAGAATGGCAGTATCTGTCCCTACTCTTCCACGACAAATAATGTGAGAGGGAACCATGGCATCCTTGCAAAGAAACAGACCACCTCTACAATTGCTGCCACCTCCCTCACGATCTTTAGAAGCAAAAATGGGATAATCAGAAATGGGAGAAAGGCAAACAAGACTTTCATGGGTCAGCCGAAACGGCACCTGTCGGGGCACACGGAACAACATTGAAAACTTTTGCATTATGCAAGAATGCAAAGAGTGAGTAACTGGGCCCCAAAATGTTCACAAATATGGGAATTTCTCAAATGAGAAAATGACAAAATTCCGTGTGCAGTGAAAAAGTGTCTCCCCCACCTCTGTTCTCAAACCCAGGAATATGTACCGCCACCAAAGGGAACATTCTTCACTGCTCAGGAGCCTAGGTTAAAACAAGGAATAAGTTACTCACCTGTAACTGTTGTTCTCCAGCATGGGTCTGGCATGGATTCACATGCTCATGAATATTCCCTGTCGTCAGGCTGGGAATCCTCAGTAAAGAAAAAATCAGTTTCAGTTTCGTTTCTGAACTGTCTTTCTACTAATAACCAATCACTGGTCTCTGGGTCATACTGCCCCCAGCCAATGACTGCCCTCTACCTAAGCCCCTCCTCTGGCAGCCATCTTCAGATTTGGTAGCACGTAAAGTGGCAGTAGGACCAAGAGAAGAGCCGCAGAGGGGTTGGAGGGAGCGTTCGCATGTGAATCCATGCCAGACCCATGCTGGAGAACAACAGTTACAGGTAAGTAACTTGTTTCTTCTCCAGCAAGGGGTCTAGCATGGATTCACATGCTCATGAATGCAAGAATACATAGCAGTACACACATGCACAACCACGGGAGGTGGCAAGGCTCAACATTAAGCATTTCAACAACTCAACATTAAGCATCTCTTACCTCCTCACCAGGCTCACCTTCAAGCGAACAGGTTGCGCAGCACTGCTTGGCCGACCCTGGACTCCTCCCTGGAATCCCGGATGGCGCAGTAGAATTTCGTGAAGGTGTGCGTCGACCTCCACATAGCAGCCCTGCAGATGTCCAGCAGGGGCACACCAGACAGGAACGTCGTAGTAGCAGAGATCGCTCTGGTTGAATGGGCTCTCGGACGGCCGGGCATCGGTCGGTTTGCCAACCGGTGACAGTCCATGTTGCAGCCGGAGAGCCATCTAGAAATGGAAGCCTTGGAGAGGGCCTTCCCTTGGTTCACAGTGCCAAAGTTCACAAACAGCTGTGATGTCTTCCGAAAACTCTTTGTGCAGTCCACGTAGAACTTCAGCGTTCTTGCCACATCCAGCGAGTGCAAAGTCCTCTCAGCCGGCGACGAAGGCGACGGGAAAAAAACAGGTAACACCAAGGGCTTGTTGAGATGGAAGTCCGACGGCACCTTGGGCATGAAGGAGGGGTGCATCCTCGGCATTACCCTCGTCTCGTGGAATGTCAGATATGGAGGCTTGCAGGAGAGGGCCTGTATCTCTCCCACTCGTCGTGCGGAGGTGATGGCCACAACAAACGCTGTCTTCCACGATAGGAACTTCAGTGGCGCCGAATGCAAAGGCTCGACTGGAGGGCCCATAAGCCTGGTCAGCACCACATTGAGCTCCCACGCCAGAGCCGGAGCCTTCACTGGCGGGAACGAGCGGAACAGTCCTTTCATGAACTCCTTCACTAGGCGGTGAGACCACAGCGACGACCGACCCATAGTTCTGGTGTAGCGGGAGATAGCCGCCAGATGAATTTTGATGGTGGCATGTGCCAGCCCCGCCTTGGCCAGCAACAGGAAGTATGGCAGCACTTGAGGGGCCGTAATCTCTAGAGGGTTGATCTTTTGTGCACGGCACCAGACAGATAACCTCTTCCATGTATGCCCATAGCACTTAAGACTCGAGGAAGCCCTGGCCTTGGCAAGTACCTCCTTGCAGTCCGTCAGGATATCGTAGCCTCCAAACTCTAGTGCTGCAGGAGCCAGGCCTGCAGGTTCAGTGATCCTGGGTCATGATGCAGGATTGCACCTCCTTCCCTGGCGAGAAGATCCGCGTCCGTCGGCAGTTTGACTGGGGTGGACGCTGACATGTCCAGAAGGTCCGGAAGCCATATCTGCCTCAGCCACACCGGCGCGACAAGGATCATCCTGCACCGGGACCATCTGAGTTGACTGATGAGTCGCAGAAGCAACGGCAATGGAGGAAATGCATAGAGGAACAGGCCGTCCCAGGGGAAGGAGAATGCATCGCCCATGCTCTCCGGCTGGGGAAACCTGCTGGTGAACCTCCGGCACTTGGTGTTTCGCCGCCATCGCGAACAGATCAATCTGGGGACTGCCCCATCATCAGAATAGGAGATCTACTTGATCTTGCTGGAGCTCCCACTCGTGGCAAGAGCGCAGCTCCCTGCTGAGTGAGTCGGCGACAGTGTTCTTTACTCCTGTCAGATGAAAGGGTACCAAAAACATCCCCTGGGCGAGTGCCCAGTGCCACAGATCCTGCGCTTCCTTGGATAGGGCTGGGGACCTGGTGCCCCCCTGCTTCCAGATGTAGAACATAGTGGTGGTGTTGTCGGTGAAGACCCATACCACTTTGCCCTTGAGGGACGGAAGGAAAGACTTGAGGGCCCAGAACAGGGCCCGCAGCTCCAGGACGTTGATGTGCAGACACCTCTCCTCCAGGAGCCAAAGGCTGGAGATCTCCCGTGTTCGCTCCCCATCCCTCCATGGAGGCGTCCGTTGTCACTGTTTCCTGATGCGCTGGGGTCTGGAAGTCCATGCCCGCCGCAAGAAGCACGCAGGTGCCCCACCACCGGATCGCTTGACGGAAAGTCTTGTTGAGGGAGATCTGGACTTCAAAGCTTCCCGCCACTTGCATCCAATGGGTGTCGAGGAACTCCTGCAGTGGCCACATCCGCAACCTGCACAGTCGCACGTGGTAGATGCATGACAACATCATGCTGAGCAGGGACTTGATGGACCTCACCCTAGCAACTTCCATGGTCAACAGCTGTTGTACCTTGCCCAGGATGGCCTTCGCCCTCTCCTCCGACGGTGAAGCCAACCGCGCCACTGTGTTGAGTCTGGCTCCCAGGAAAAGGGCGTCCTGTGACGGCACCAAGCAGGACTTCGCAAGTTTATCGAGAACCCCAGTTCCGTGAGCAGGCGGACGATCCTCGCTGTGTGGTCGACGGCAAGTCCTCTTGACTTTGCATGGATGAGCCAATTGTCCAGATAGGGGTAGACGTGGATCCCCTGCAGGCGCAGCCGCGCCGCCACTGGCGCCAGGCACTTGGTGAAGACCCTTGGCGCCAACTTCAAACCGAAGAGCAGTGCCTTGAACTGGTAGTGCCGCCCTTGGACCATGAAGCATAGGAACTTTCGATTTCCTTTGTGTATGGGGATGTGGAAGTATGCATCCTCTAGGTCCAGTGACGATAGGAAGTCGCCTTCCTCCAGTTGTCCCAGCACGTGCTGAAGGGTGACCATCCAGAACTTCTGGGATTTTATGCATTTGTTGAGACGGCAGAGGTTTAGGATGGGCCGCCAGCCGCCGGTCTTCTTTCGGACGAGGACGTACCGTGAGTATACTCCGGAGCCCCAGAGCCCCTTTGGCACGAGTTCTATCGCGCCCTTTTTCAGCATTGCTCATACCTCCAGAAGCAGCTGTGGAATGTGGTTTTCTTTCCTGGCCACCGGTGGAAAATGGGGACACTTCCTTTGGAACTCCAGAGTGTGCCCGTGGGCCGGGGCATCCAGCACCCAACGGTCGGTGGAGATGGACTCCCACATGCCGAAGTTCGCCAGCCGACCTCCCACCGGGGTGCTCGGGTGGGGGCCCAACATCACGGCCGGTTCAGTCCTGTTTCGCCGAAGCCTTGCCACCTTGCGATCCTTGGCGATGATGACGATGTCCACCGGCCTTGCTGCCTCCTCTGTAGGCTTCCTGTGACGAAGAGCGGGCCGCCTGACGGTACGACGAAGAGCAGCCACCCAATCCTTTGGAGGTACCTTGAGATTTGCCTCCAGAGGTCCAAAAAGACGGCTGTCGCTGATGTGGAGTGCCCAAGGCACGGGCCCTCTCGGTGTCCACCTTGATCGCCTGCAGTGACTTGTCCACTGCCTTGCCGAACAGGTTGTTTCCGTCGAAGGGCATGTCCAGTACCCTGGTTTGTACGTCCTGACAGAAGTCGGTGGCCCTCAGCCAACCGCATCGGCGAAGGCAAACGCTGTTGCTTATCTGCCGAAATTCAGTGTCAGCGGTGTCCGTGGCCACGGTGATGGCGTGGTCCGAAGCCACCTCGCCCTCTTGCAGGATTTCATGGGCTTGCGCCCTCTTGTCGTCTCGGAGGAAGTGCAGGAGAGAAGCGATTTTGAACCACAGCTCCCTATCATAGCAGGCCACGATAGCGAGGGCGTTGGCCGCCTTGATGGTTGTCGCTGCCGATGAGATGACCCGACGTCCCATGGCAACTAGCTTCTTCCCCTCACCGTCCGCTGGGGAAGTGAAATATGATGCCATTGCCCCTGCCGCTTTCTTCTTGGCCGCCACAGAGACCACTGAATTCGGGGACGGCTGTTCCCTGAGGCACATAGAAGCGGAGTCTGGGACCCAGTAATACTTCTCATACCGGTCTCTCTTCGCAGGGGCCATGGACGGATTCTTCAAAGAGACAGCCCTTCGTCCCAGAAGTCATCCAACAGCGGGACTGAGAGTACGGTCTTCCTCTTGGCCTCCAGTTGTTGGTAAAGAAATCCCTCTTTCTTCTGCTCATCGGGGCACAGCTGGAAAAGCTCCGAGGCCCTGGCGATCATGGCGTGAAAGGAGCCAATTTCATCGGGAGGAGGAGACGGGAGATCAGTTCCATCATTGCCACCGTCATCCGTCCCCGTCGTCGCCGTCCCAGTCTCATCCCTCGGCGGAGGGGATTGAGGCGAAGGATGGAAGGGTGGGGGAGGATGGACTCGTCTCCGTTTGGCTGGAGGACTCCCCGGCGGTCCAGGCGTTGCTGGATCGTCCGCCGGAGGCAAGGGCAGCCTTGTCCTTATCTCTGTGCACAGCGTCTGCAACACCAGCAAGATGTCTTCCGACCTGTCCGGCGGCGGTGGCAGCGGTTGCGACGGGAGCGTCGGCAGAGGGTTGGTGTCCTCCGGTTCCTCGTCGGCCTGCTGTTATTCCTCAGCTCCACCATCGCTCTCCACGTCAGCCTAGTCGGGATCCTTCCCGTAGGTCCTGACCTCGTCGAACCTCTTGTCCAGGACTGACTTGATGACAGACAGCTCGTCCTCAAGAGGAGGTATCTGAGTCCGTTAGGACTACTGCGCCCCCCCTTCTCAGCCTGGGGCTTCACGTGTGTCTTTTTGATCAGTTGGGAAGACGATTCCCTCCGGGATGGTAGGGAAACTCTCTGCCTGGGAGCCGTCTCCACTGGGGTCGCCTCTGCGGGTTTTGCCAGGGATGCTGCGACTTCCTCAATCGAGGCCTTAGCCAGGTGAATCTGGGCCTTCACGACCTTCGCGTGCGTCTGAAGCCTTCACTGTGAGGGGAGGGTCACCACCTCGCTCCCCATTGGCTT
This sequence comes from Ambystoma mexicanum, assembly GCF_040938575.1. Taxonomy (NCBI): domain Eukaryota; kingdom Metazoa; phylum Chordata; class Amphibia; order Caudata; family Ambystomatidae; genus Ambystoma; species Ambystoma mexicanum. Next base: position 413,409,673 of record NC_090929.1, read on the forward strand.
TCTCCGTCGGGATCGACCGGGGCTTCTCCCCAAGTTTACCCGGGTTCTCCGACTTCCTTTTCACTGAGCCAGAGCGTTGGCTCGTGGTTGACAGCGTCGGTGACGTTGCGCCTGGCCTGGCAGCCGAGGAGCCCGAACCAACGGTGCTCCCGGTGCCCGCGGATTCACGGTGCTTTGCCTTCTGTTGGGCACATGTCGCCGTAACGCCCTCAAAAGTCTTAGAAGATCGCTCGGACGACTTCTCACCTGCTGCTGGGCTCTTCGCCTCCAGCCAGTTACCGAGTCTTGTACGACGGTCCTTCATGGTCCGGGCCGACATGTTTTTGCAGAACGCGCAGTACTCCTCCACGTGCGACTTGTCAGAGTGCAGGCAGTAGAGGCACCGGGAGTGCTCATCCTCCTTGAAGACGTTCTGCAGTTCACATCCTGGGCAGTTCCTAAACAGCTTGTATCCAACGGGCGTCGCGTCTCCTTTGTCCTGGGCCATGTCCACGCAGGGTAGGTCTCAAAGATCTTCCGGAATCCTCCAAGAAGTGAAATTTGAAGACGATTTGCCCTTGAGGGGCGTAGAAATTTCCGAAACGGGTGCCTGTTAATCGGAAGAAGAATCGGTGGAGCTTGAGGCTTGAATTGACTGAAAAAATAAGAGTAAACTCTTTGGAAAAACGCAATACGCAGTAAAAGCTCGAGAGCTAAGCACAAGGACTCCCAACACTTGAACGTGCGGTAAAAATCTGAAGATGGCTGCCCGAGGAGGGGCTTAGGTAGAGGGCAGTCACTGGCTGGGGGCAGTATGACCCAGAGACCAGTGATTGGTTATTAGTAGAAAGATAGTTCAGAAACAAACTGAAACAGATTTTTACCGAGGATTCCCAACCTGATGACTGGGAATATTCATGAGCATGTGAATCCATGCCAGACCCCATGCTGGAGAAATGTTAAAAAAGGGGATTCAACAACTGAGGCCTTGATCCCCTACTGCTGTTCACGGAAGTCATTACTAGTCATTGAGGGTCATTCCGAGTTTGGAGGCAGCCATGGTGCTATCCAAATCCGGGTCCGGTCTGGCTAAATGGGGACTTACCGGGTCATTCCGACCCTGGAGGACCCGGTAAGTCACCATTCAGTAAACCATTCCCCATTCCCATTCGAGCCTCCATAGGGCTCAATGAGAATGGGGAAGGCGCTAATAACGATACCGCAATTGCGGTACCGTTATTAGCTCCAAGGTCCCTTAACGGGAACCGCAGAGAACGGGTGGTCAGACCACCCGTTCCTGCTGGGACCCGCTAAGGGACTTCGGAATAGGGCAGTAAGGGTTTGCCGGCACCGGCATCCTTACCAGTGCCCTTAAACCCTTACCGCCCAACTCGGAATGAGCCCCATTGTCTATATGGAACATGAATGCCTAACACCAAAAGGTCTGATACAATAAACAAGGACCTGAACACTGCAGCCAGCTATCTCCAGAGCGGTGAGCAACAAGGCTTCCACTTCATCTACTTGGACTGTGCTTGATAAACATTACTAAGTGGCTCCCTACCTGAGATTACACTTGAAGGGACAAGACAGAAGACAGCCCTGGCAAAGACTGTTTCCGCTCATTCCCCTTTACCTGTGTTGGGATGCCCGTCCAGACCACCGCCCCTCCTCGATGATTCAGATTGAGAAAAATATATTTACATGTGGAAATGAGCACGGGACGTTACAGGGGGATTAGGGGGTTTTATGGGTGGGAATAATTGGGAGTGGGAAATCATACAGGGGAAAGATATTCTGCAATTGAATCTCGTAGAATGTAGTATACATATATACACGGCAGTATTAACCTGAACTAACAACGCATATGAGTAGGCCTGAATCCTCGCAGGCTTTATTTTCACAGAAACATAGAACAACAAGGCCTTATCGCTCGCCTCACCATTGCATCCCGATTCACAGGCACTGAAAGGGAACACGCATATGCCCCCACATCAGTTAGGCCTTTGAACTAATTAGGCAGGAATGTGTGTAGCCAAAGAAGTGAAGGACTGCGGCCTAGCACAAAGGTCGTATTCCTGGCAGCAAAGGCAGAGGTCTTAGGATTCCAAAAATATGAACCAATATTTCAGACACTAGCGCCCTCCAGAATTATGGTCACTCTATTTGACCTACCATATGTGCAGGGAAATGGGCTCTAAATCCTTTGTGAACTGGATTGATTAGTGGGACATTAGGTTCACCCTTGGGGTGGGGAACTGATAAAGGGGAAAGCAGAGAACAACATGATCTATGTTTTGTGCCAGGGAGTGCTAAGAATAATGCCCATACAGTGGGGAGGGCATGATGGGGGTGTGCCAAAGTGTCTGGGACGAGAAAAGGGATGCTTTGTCTGCAAGGACCAGACAGACCTCGAAATTGCCCACTGAGTTCACAGTGATAACCAGGTGCACGTCACGTGGAAGATAGGGTGGTGCTAGCTGATGTTAACCAATTGCTTTTTAACACTCCTTGATGGACAAAGACATTACCCACGTGTGGTGAAGAGGTGCGAGGAGACAGTGGAACCAATTGGAGGATGGTGTATTTGTAATCATTAGCATGTATATAGGTGGCAGCCAAGCATGGTGGGGTATTAACACTGTATACTGATTGCGTCATGAGGGAGGGCGTGGTCTGGGCACATATGGTCCAAACGTGTCTTGCTGCAGCTCCTGCAGGGATCCTGAAAATAGATCCTTATACTGAAGACTGAGATGTTTATGTGCCGTCCTGAAGGAAGGGGGCGGTGAAGGATACCCGAGATAACAAACGGGTGAAGTTGGAAGGAGTAACGCTGCCCTGGGAGCCCGCACTGCCGAGCGTGTTTGGATGAGAAGGATGAGCCAAAATGCTGGGCAGTGCGCGCATTGATGAGGCACGGCTGATGTGACCAAAGGCAGCAAAGTTGCTAAGAGGTTGAAGGCGGACTCAATCGAAAGCAGGAGGAGACGGCGGGATACTGCTGGGCCGCCCGGAGGAACAAAAATCGCCAAAGAGCAGCCCCCGCAGGACTGATCAAGATTGGGAGGTGGAGACCGAACTCCTGACATCCGATGAGCTGGCTGTCCTGGACCGCGAGTGAGTGGCGCTGCAGATCAGAGCCTGACAGCGTGGACAGGCGAGGCGTGGTGGTGAGGGAAAAGGGGAAAGGACGGAGAGGGGTGGCAGCAGACATATGATAGATGGCCATTATGAGAATGGAACCCTGAGGAATAGCGGACATACACAACACGGCTGGCAAAGCTGATGGCAGATGAGAGAGTAAAGCACAACCAGAGATAATGTTACTATTGGCATAAGCAGTGAAAGTGGATAGGGAAATAGCACTGCTGGTAAGAAATAAAGTGAGTTTTATACAAGGCTGCAGCGCTGACATGGAATTGGGACAGCAGGGACAAGCCAGCGGGGCCCTGCATTAGGTACCCACCAAAGACCCCATCGAAGAGGAGGGGGCACCTGGAGAAGGGGGTGCTAAACTTATTGGGAGTGCACTTGAGACACTGCCCCCTAAGAGAGTCCTATAAACAGAACTTGGCACTAAGCGCATCGCAAAATTGCAGTTTGGACTAGGAAGCGGAGGCATGGGCGACTGCCCCGCAATTGAGACTTGTGGACACGTAGTAGGAGGGAGAAACCATAAGAAGAATCAAGTGGCGAAATACACAGGTGTGGGCGAGACATAAGGTGAGTGAATAGCAGTGACCTGTGCAACTAGGGCAGCAATGCCCCCCCCCAAAGAACCAACAGAAGGAGTCGATCATGGACTCCTCCTCGCTGGAAGGCGGAGCCCAGGGAAGCAATACCCGTGATGGGGACGAACGAAGAAGAAGAAGATGGGGAGCACCGAGAAGTCCCATAGGAATAAAAGATAATAGCTGCAAATCTGGACCTAAAAACATCCCTAGAAAGCAAAATTGAGGCAGTGGGCATAGATGTGCAACTCCTCCAACAGGACATCCGTTCGCTGGCAGAAGGTGACGACCACGGAGTCAACGCAAAGGAAATAGCCCCTGTGGTGGAGGATCACACGACAAAACCATGGTAATTGGAAATGAAAAATGCCTCACTTGAAGCAAGTTTTGAGGAAGCAGAAGGAAGGTCCCGAAGAAACAACGTTAGGCTATTGGGGCTGCCAGAGGGAATCCAGGGCCAAGACCCGACAGACTATGTTGAAACATTATTGCTGCAGGAAATTGAAGCCGAGAAGCTATCACAGGGCTTTGCAGTGGAAAGGGCGCATCGGTCCCTACAACGGAAAACACCACCGGGCTCGCACCCTTGACCGTTAATAGCGAAAATATTAAACTTCAGGGATCGAGAAGTAGTGCTCCACTATTCCAGAGAAGGTGGAACCATAAAGAGGGGAGACGTAACAGTTGCCATATACCCAGATTATACACCTCTGGTGCAGCAAAGGCGAAATTATTTTATCCCTAACAAGGCGCAACTCAGGAGGCTGGGCGTCAAGTATATGCTGATGTTTCCAGCCAGGCTAAAGATCCTATATGTGGGAAAGACACACTTTCAAGAAACTCCAGCTGCGGCAAACATGTGGCTAGATCACATAATCTTGGAGATAAAAGAAAAGAGGGCCTTCCAGCTGAAATGGACGACCCTAAAAAATGAAAGGCGATAACTGGCAAGGGTACCCTGGACGACATAAGGAACTTAATAGAGAGGCTAACTACAGGACTGGAACGGCTGCTGGAAGTTGGTGAGATGCAGCAAGGGCTGAAATAACAGAGTAATGCTATATAATTGACACAAGTCTGCAGTTACTTTTTTTGTTGGCAGGGGAGGGCAATGACACAACTAGATGGTGCTAGGCCAGCCCCAAAACAGGCGTTTGTCTAGGTCAGCTGGTTGCTGGCTTAGAACCCGGTACCCCATGGCTGGGTGTAACCCAGGAGTTACGGGTCTGCCCAAACGGGACTTTGCTGTTGGGCAATGTTTACCCTTGATGTTTGAGGAGGGGATTTGGTTTGTTTTGGTTAGTGTTGGTTCTGAGCTCAAGATGTCTAGAGATCAGGGTGTGAATGGTATGTATGTATGTATGTATTTAATTTTTATATAGCGCCGGTAGCCCGAGGGCATCAGGGCGCTTGTACATAAAACTCTGGTACTACAAGACGGGCAACACGTATGAGACAGACGATGAATACAGACGGTGAATACAGATACTATTGCGTAGCGAGGTCGCAAGAGAAGTCCTACGCCCGAGATCTCATCTAAAAAGGTGTGTCTTCAGCATCTTCCTAAAAGCAGAGTGATTGACTTCAGATCTAAGAGATTCGGGGACGCTGTTCCACAGTTTAGGAGCCAGCACAAGAAAGGATCTGCCCAGCCCTGTTTTTAGCTTAAACTTGGGCACGTGCAGGAGGCATTTTCCACCCGAGCGTAAGTTTCTGCTGGGGTTGTAGGGCACTATGTGAGTTTTCAAGTAGGCAGGCGCTGTGCCATAAAGGCACTTGTGTACCAGGCAGAGGGCTTTGAACTTGATACGCTCTTCTACTCTGAGCCAGTGCAGAGCACGCCTCTCTTCAGTAACATGGTCTTTCCTTTTCAGATTTTTCACTAATCTGACCGCGTTGTTCTGGATCACCTGACAACTAGATAGATCCTTGGATGCGGCCCCCAACAACAGGGCGTTCCCGTAGTCAAGCCGTGAGAGAATAATGGCTCTGGCTATCGTTGCCCTGTTTACTTCATTAAGCAGTGGTTTGATTGCTTTCATAAGCCTGAGATAGTATGCTGAGTTTTTTTGAAGGAAGTTAGTCTGGGCGTGAGAGTCAACGACTGAGTCGACCATCATACCCAGAGTCTTCACCTTGGGAACCACCTGGATAGTGGCGTTTTTAATTTGAAAAAAGTTGTACTCTGCTCCTAGTTTTTCCAACTGACGACTGGAGCCAAACAACATCAATTCGGTTTTAGAGTCGTTCAGGCACATCCAGTTTGCCTGCATCCAGTCGTCAATTAACTTGTAAACCTTGGTGAGCGCTTCGCTGTCCGTGGCATGATTCTTACCCCCCAACTCCAAAATGAGTTGGGTGTCATCTGCGTAATTTGTAAATGACACTCCGGCTTTCACCAGAAGGCTGCATAAAGTGCGCATATATATGTTAAAAAGCATTGGGGATAGGCTAGCCCCTTGAGGCACTCCGAATATGATGTCACATGGGTCGGAGAAACTGCTACCCCAGTGTATTCTCGCTTGGCGGTTGGAGAGAAAGGATAGGAGCCAATCGATGGCTCCCTCCGAGCAACCAACGTTCTCCCTAAGCGCCTTGATGAGAAGGTGGTGATCCACCAAATCAAATGCTGCACTAAGGTCTAAAAGCATCAGCATCCCCAATTTGTTGTCGTCCAGCATAGTCAGCATCTGATTCTGCAGGTCTAGCATAGCTGTTTCAGTGCTGTGGGATGCTCTAAAGCCGGATTGTTGCTGGTGCAGAATCTCCTGATTCTCAACAAAGTGTTGGATTTGCTGTGTGGCTACCTTATCCAACAGTTTGAGAACAAAATTCGAGTTGGTTATGGGACGCAGATTTGCGGGATCCTTGGGATCTAGTCCCGCTTTTTTAACAAGTGGGGTGATAGTGACTCTCTTCAGAACTGTAGGCACCGTGCCCTCCTGAAATGAAGCGTTCACTATTCTCCGGAGGATGGGAGCGAATATCTCCTTGTGTTGAAGAATAATACCAGGGGGCAGGATATTTTCTGCGCAGGTAGTTGGTTTCATATTATTCATCACCTCTAGCATATCTGCTTCAGAGATAGGGTCAAATTTAAAGAGTTGTTCTCTGACAGGTACATTCCCTTCGGTGGGGCAGATCTCCTGATTTGAGGAAGTTCTGGCCTTAATAATGTTTTGTCTCGCTTTTTCCATTTTGGCTTGGAATGCATTGAGCACCATATTACAGTCCTCCTCAGATGGCGTAAATGGGGGAGTAAGAGATGTAGGTTTTTCTATACTTTTCAAAATATTGAAGAGTTTGCTAGTATTATTATCGGCTTGCTCGATTTCTGTGTTGAAGAAATTAGCCTTGGTTGACTTAATTTTCTCTTTATATTCCCTGTCCTTCCTTTTCCAGCTCGCTTTACTATCCGCCGATTTATCAATGATCCATTTTCTTTCCAAAGTCCGTTTTTCCTTCTTCAATAGAAGAAGCTCTGGTGTGTACCATTTTTGGTTGTTACTGTTCCTCCTAGTTAGTTCGGTGGTGAGCGGCGCCACGGTTTCTACTAGCTCGTGTAAGTGTTTGTTATATTTATCTAGCAATTCGGTACATGAGTCCTGATCCTGAAAAGAGCATAGAATTTTCTCTAAGCAAGGCTTTAGCTGGAGTTCGTTTAGATTTTTAAAATTTCTGATTTCTGCCTTAATGTGAGGATTTTGCTTATAAGCATAGCAAGGCAGCTTTAGGTTGGCCGATATCAAATAATGATCGCTCCAGATGCAGGGAGTGGTGCTACAGTTTTGTAGGAATATGTTGTGACCACACAGCCAGTCCAACTGGTTTCCCTGGGGGGTAGTGGGATCTTTATTAAGGACTTTGAAATCGAGATTGTTCAGAGCTTTTTCCAGTGCTATAGCCCCTTTGTCCTTCTTATTGCCTCGCCAGAGGTTCCAGTCTCCCATAGCAACCGTGGACACATTGGTGGATCTCAAAGTGTTTAAGTGAGAGCAAAGTTCCAGTGAAAAATCTGAGACCAATGATGGTGGTCTATAGATAGCTATCAAGTTGAGACAATTGTTGGGGGAGAAGATCAATTTGAGGTGTAGTGCTTCGCACCCGCTAAAACCTACTGATACCTTAAAAAGTTTAAGGCTGTTCTTAGCAATAATTGCTACCCCACCTCCCCTGCCCTGTATTCTGTTGTCGTAATAAATAGTGTAATCTGCTGGAATGGCCTGCTCACATGTAGGCCCTACTGGGTCTTTGAGCCAGGTTTCTGTTATGCAGAGAATGTCGAAATTGTTGGAGGATATCATGTCTTTGATGTTAATGGCGTGTTTGGTTAGGGATCGTGTATTGAGAAGACCAATGTTCAGGCACATCCACCTCTCCATACCGTCCCTAGGGGAGTCGACAGACGAGATCCCCTCCCTCTCATGGCTGATGGCCTCCCCCCCCTCCCTCAGGCTCACTTGGGTGTCTACAGCTGGTGTGGGGATATCGGGAAGATGTAGAAGATTTACCAATTGTAGGGTGCAGGAATGGACGGGGAGTCCGGTAAGCTCCACGCCTAAACTGAAACTAAGGGAAGTGGCCTGTTTGGAGGAAGGGAAGTGACTATGATATGAAAAGTTATTTATTAAGTGCTCAATATCCAGAGGTTTCTAAGCGCGGACCCGGGAATCGAACTTGTGTTGCTCCGTGTCGTCTTGCTTCCAAGGTGAGCACGTTGCTGCTGAGCTATCCTCCCGAGACTATCACAAGCTACCATGGCCACATACAATATTTTATCATGGAATGTTAGGGGACTAGGCACATGTATAAAGAGAAATCGGGTGCGGTTCTATCTCAGACAGAAGCAGGTGTCTGTGGCCCTATTACAGGAGACATCTATTGTGGTGCTCTATGGAGGTCACAAATGGTTATTAATGACATTCTATGCACGACTATGCAGTCACGATAAGCCTGTTCCACAGGAGGAGATAGAAATGGTGCTTGGAAGGATTAGACTCCCGCGTATGGTAGATGAGCAGGCCAGGGAGTTAGATCAGCCTATTTCAATAGAGGAGGTGAAAAAGGCGATTGAGACATTGGCTTCAGGTAAAACCCCTGAGGGAGATGGATTGCCGTCAGAGTTTTATAAGCAATACAGCTCGGTGTTGGCAGAGCCTCTATTGAATGTGTATGAGGAGGCATATGATAAAGGAATTCTCCCACTGGGAAAGAGAGAAATGTGGGTGACACCAATGCTAAAGCCAGGGAAACCCCCAGAAAGGTGTGATTTATATCACCAACTGGCCCTACTAAATTATGATGCTAAGATTCTTACGGCAATATTGGCGCACCGGGTGCGCAGAGTGATATCCACTGTAATACACCCAGATCAGACAGGGTTTGTTGCAGGTTGTAGCACGTCATTAAATCTACGTACGTTACAACAAGTGATAGACAGTACTAATGGATGCCCAGAGCATCTGCTGGTGGCTTCTCTGGATGCTATAAAAGCTTTTGACTCAGTGTATTGGGAGTGGATGCTTGCGGTGCTACAGAGGTTTGGGTTTGGGGAGCCATTCATACGCTGGGTCTAGTTGCTTTACACTAGCCCAGTGGCTAGACTAAATCCGGGAAGTGTATTTCGGGGCTGTGGGACATTCATAGAGGCACACAGCAAGGGTGCCTTCTGTCGCAGATGTTTTACATCTTGGCATTAGTACCGATAGCGGTGTACCAGAGGCAGGAGTACCTGGACGCGGGTATATTGATTGATGAAAGGAGACACCTTATATTGCTGTATGCGGATGAAGTTCTCCTGTACCTTTGCGAACCAGCACATAACCTCCCCATCATTATGGAGGTCCTAGATGACTTTGCTGGGCTGACTGGGATTAAGTTTAGTAGAGAATAGTTGTGTATATTTCCTCTGGCGGGACTGAGATAGGAGGATGAGATGGATCTCCCTGAATAGGGGCTGAGATGGGAAATGTGTACATTTCGGTATTTGGGGGTGCAGATTGCACATAACCCAAGGGACACGCATAATTATAACACAGTGTGAGCGCTGCAGGGGATACAGCGTTCCATGAAGTTCTGGGCACGCTTGCCGCTCTCAGTTGTGGGAAGGGTGTCCATAACAAAGATGGTAATACTCCCAAGACTGCTGTATGCATTCTCTAATGTCTGTTACTATATAGAACCAGGCTTTTTCTGGCAGCCAGAAGGGAGACTTCTTGTGGGGAGGCGGTCCCCGAAGGATAGCTCTGAGCACGTTATACTCACCTTACCTAGAAGGGGGAGCACTATTACCACAATTCGAATGGTACTATTTGGCATTGCAGCTAATATTTGTGACACTGTGGCTCACGGATGAGGCAAATGAGGAAGCAGATTTGCTAAGGCAGGTGGTGTGGCCGAGTAACCTTAAGGAATTTCTGTGGGCTACGGCGACATGCATGAGGTCCCAATGTCTGCTACTGCAACTGGGAAGGATGGTGTGGAATAGGGCACTGAATTGTCTTGCCCATATGCTAGGCAGGCTCCAGTGGTGGCATACGCCAGTACTAATCGGGCAGAGCTGATGGAAGCTAGAATCTGGGAGAGACCGGGGGTATACACATGGGGAGATATGTTCACTAACAGGCAGTTTAAAGAGCTAGATGATCTAGTAAAGGAAGACGGGCTACCGGGAGGACAATTCCTGTGTTATATGAGGGTTCGTAGAATAGCTAAACAAAACTGGGGAGGGCTACCAGAGGAACCGGCAGAAGATGCGTTATTGTCATTAATATACCAGTTGGAAGATGGAATTAAGCTGACCACTCGCATATATGAATGCATTAGGAGTGAACAAAAATATGCATGACAAATTGAAGGGCAAGTGGGAGGTAGACGTGGGGGGCAGATTACTGCTGTACAATTGGAGCAAGCCTTGTCTTTTGTCAAACATGTATCACGCAATGAAAGGTTTCACTTGATACAACTTAAAGTATTACATAGGATGTATATGGACCGCCGCAGAGTGGCTAGGTTTGGAAGAAGGGTAACCGCTGTCTGCCCATGTGCAACTCGGAAGAAGCAGACCTAATGCACATGTTATGGAGATGCACTAAGGTAGGAATATTTTGGGATCAAATAGAACAGACCTACAGAGGCGTGGGAATCATTAGATTTGAAGGGACCCCTTTGGAATGTCTTCTGGGAGTATATTCCAGGCCAGCTAAGTTCAGACACATATTAAGGTTTATGAACTTGGTTTGCATACTGGCAAAGCGGAGAGTGGCTATGTCCTGGAAATGTACACGAAGAGCTGTATATAAACAATGGCACAGGCACTTTGAACACTGGAGCCTAGCTGAGACATGGGCATGGGCAGGCGCTAGTAGAGGGCTTAACGATGGCCAGCCAGATCAGTTTGCTGCATGGGAGAGCCTGCTACTGGCAACATTTCCGTCATCGGACGACAGGCCGCCCTGAACACAACACAGTGTGACAAGATAAGACTTGAGAATGGAAGGAATACCTGCAATTTGAAAGGTGGGTGCTCCAACCTAGCAAATGGTAATAGACTCCTGGACGTAGTAGCTGTGCACATGCACCCTAAACACTCTGGTACACAAATTGCAAGTCAGTTGTCTGAGCTCAAGTGTAAGTAGTTTTTTAGTTATATTGAAGTTAGGTAGAGAAATAAGGGTGCACGAATATGCTATCTATAAAATGCGATAACGATTGTAACCATTGTGATTGTAACAGTGGAATGCATATTCATTTGTGATGTTTGGCTATTGTGTACCTTGAATGATATGAAAACAATAAACCGATTTAAAAAAGAAAAGAAACAAAAATATGATTGCGTCATGAGTGACGATATGTGTACTTATATTGTGAAGTTTGCACGAAAGACGGCAGAGAGCTCTTCGGCAATGCATTTGTAGTACCCTGTTCTTTTTGTATACAAAATAAAAGCTCTTATCTTTCTCAAAAAAGGGTGCACCTAGCCTTTTTCCCTAGCCGGTTGTATTTTCCCGGTTTGATCGCTGGGAGTTGCCCTACATTTTTGGTGACCCTGACGTGATCCTAGTGACCACCGCGAAGATGGAGGATTCCCGGCTGCACATCCGGAGGGGCCGCGCCCACCTGCAGCGACCAGTCTCCTTTGTGCACAACCTTTGAGAGGTTTACAGGAGCTATTTAATCAGAATTCCTGTCTTTTTTTTGGAGCGTGGCGTTGTCCCCAGATTGTGCAGGCCGTTGACGGGACAAAGTGACGGAGGAACTTGGGTGAACACGCAGACATAAATGCACCCCCTTTTTTTTAGAAAAATAACAGAGGCATATTGGTTTGGGTGGTATAAGGAGAGAGTACGGGGAGGGACACAGTTGCTGGGGTGGAATAAGGGTGTTGGTAATATTATAAACACGTTGACGGGGAAGGGCCGCTGTCATGGAGCCAACAAATCTGTTGGATTACATGTGCAGTGCCCTTCCACTGTATCGAGACAAGATTCTTAAATATCGCAGGGAATGGTGTGCAGAAACAAAGGGATGGATGTTCAAGCCATGGCCGGACCAGGACACAAATAATAGAGAGATATTAAGTCACATGTATACATTTTGAACAGCTAAATATAAGGGAAGAAAATTAAAGATCAGAAAGGAAGCATTGGAATTGTGGGAAATGGTGGGAGATTTGGAGGATAGCTCCGCTGATTCTTCCAAGGCAGTATGTGAGGTGGTCACCTTGGGCAGTAATATTACCACTACGGCTACTGTCCCAAGTGACCCTGTGGCCCACGTGGAAACAGACAGGTGTTCTAAGCTACAATGCTACCCAACGCAGGCTGCATCAGGATACACAAATCCTATGCATGTCCCATTGCCCACTGTGGCACCTCCGCCGTCCATGTCGGCACACTATCAGAATCTTCCTAACCCCACAGCGTCATGAAAGGAAGGCATGGCATCAACAGTAAGTCAGACAAGTGAGCACAGTTCAAGGGTGTTTATTGGACTTCAAATAAGGGTATAATGAACGCCTATCTAATCCGTGTCTTGTCAAAATAAAAGGGCCTATACTAAAGAAACATTGATTGCCAATCCTTACCTCTAAATACAAATAGTGTGGCAAACAAGGTTTTGAAAAAGAAAGAAGTGTTCGAAATGATATGTCAGGATGTTCAGGCTGTAGTCCTCCCTTCCCCACGTTTTCAGCACGGGACAAGGTGGTTCACTCAACCGTAGCACAATCTCTGGCTTCTTTACCACATGGATACAGTTCAAGCAATAGCATCGGGGCCTCGACGCACAGGTCTCCTTGCTCTCAAAGTCTCTTCACCTCGAGGGCCTGATGTAACCAAATAAATAACGAGTTCCTTTCCTCTTTAGATTCTCACAAGTATTCACTTTAGGCGATTCAGTATTCACTCTGGATCCCCCTCAGCCGGGCTAAGATCCCTTTAGCACAATGTTCATCACTTTGGATCCCCTTCATCCAGGCTCAGATCCCTTCTATACAATGTTCATAGGCTATTCCTTTTTCGGGTGACTCACAGTTCACCCTGGAAGCCCCTGACCCGGGCTTTAACACAATTAGTCTCCCTCATCCGGGCTCGGACCAATGTCAAGTTTACATCATGTATCGAAGTCTTTCGAATGCACACAGGGTTTGGCTTGGCCCGTTGCAGGACCACTTCAATTTCACAATTCCTTTTCTTTTAACGTTCATTATCTTTCAGTTGGATACCCAACAAAGATTTTTTAATGAGCACCCAAGTGATGCCGAACCACTCGTCTACGGTATTGTATATTAGCTTCAAGATTCTGTCACTCTTCTGCTGTTTTAATTATATTTGCAATGCTGGACACATATGCTTCATACGCTGTTCCCTTCAATTTTCTTTATACAATGTTGCCGCTTGCAACGTTGGTTTCCACACAGACCAGTTTGGTATCAGTCTCTCCAACTCACTCGCTGGGCTGACTTCACTGGTGCTGCTTTGTTGTAAGCGCCAAGGACAGTACCAAGTCAAGGGTACTTCCCTCCTCGCAATCCTCTTGGGTCTCGCCGTCTTCCGCCTCGTATTAAACTGCCATCTCGGAACTGCTGCTTCCTCGTGTGCTTTGCCTTGCTCAGAGTGTGATTTCGTGCTGTGCCTTTTATCCGCGTGGGGAAGTGTAATGGAAGTCAGGTGTGTGTAATGATCAGTAATTGCCTGACCCTGCCTTACCATTGTAGTGGGTGGGACATGTCAGGTATACGGCTCGGGTGTTAGTCCATTTTCCCTCACAGTGAGAGTTGTCTGTGAGAAAGTGTTTGTGTTGGAAAAGGGGGGGCAGAAGGGGGTGGAATTTAGTCCCTACGTATCCTACCTGGTGGGATGGGGTAAAGGTGTCGCAGGGAAGGGGATACAGTGTCTCGCCATCTGGTGTCCCACTTCCACTCCCCGAAGCCCCCCCCATCCAGGTGATCCTCCCGCAATGGTCCACCCCCAGGAACTGGATCTAAAAGCGATGGCCGTGTCCTGGCCACCTGGATGACAGATCAGTGAGGACTAGCAGGTGGGACATCTTCAGGTTTCTCACAGTCAGTAGCTGGGAGGGGTAGAGAGCTAGAGAGAGATGACACAAAGACAAACAAGGAGTGTAGGGTGAGCTGGCGCAGCTAATGTTAGATCGACAGGACAGTCAGCGGACGCCTATAGGGGTGGATGAATGGAGGGCGGAGGACATTTTGTTTCGGATAGATAGCACAGCGATTAAAGATGTGAATATAGAGCAGGAACGTGAAGATAGAAGAAGGCAAGATGGGGATGTGGATTATTCAGTGGCCAGGTCAGAGGAGGAATATGATTATACACATGAAGGAGAGGAGGAGTGGGATACGGTAGATGAATTGGAAGGAGCAGAATAGCCACCTGCAATACCCCCTCCTCCCGAGTAGAATGTTTGAGGGGACCTAGACTACTTAACAGGTTTCGATGAATGGCAGTGGCCAAAAGGGCAGCAGTGGGGGGGGAGTGAAGGTTGGGAAAACGGTAGGAGCACAGTTCCCATTGTTACATAAGGGCCCAGGAAGAGCACAGTATGTTCCATGGGCCCATATGGATAAACATAACCCCATAAATGTACTGCCATCTCTTATAGCTGGGGCGGGTAAGTGGATAGACGCATTTGAAAAGCACACTGCTGGGACTAAGTTGGCTGTAGGAGATCTGAAAAGTTTATTTGTGTCTATACTGGGAGATCAGGCTGACGACATTTGAGTTAAAGCTGGGTATCCGGGTGTGAAGTTGGGGGGTGACAGTCCTGATGGAGCGCCTTTTAATGATATCAGGCCCCAAGTATGGCTGGCGTTGCGGTGGGCGTTTCTGGATACACCTGATCTTCAGTCAATTATGCAACGAACAAAGGACGAAGACGAGAACCCGGCCCAATACATATTACACATACAGGAGATGTGGCAGTTGGAAACAGGATATTCTTGAGATCGAGCAATTCAATTTTTTTCGATTTTGTAGTCAAAAGAGGTCTCCCAAAGGAGGTGCAGAAGGCACTCAACAAGATAGTGGGTATCGAGGCAAAGGGCTCGGGTGGAAATTCAGTCTATTATTATTCACCATTGCAAACTGTTCGAAGAAAAGGAAAGAGGAAACAGTGCAGCAAGCGCAAGCAGAGGAAGTGAAACTAGTGCAAAAGAAGAGCATTAGAGGGGGCTGCAACAGCAGTGCAGACGGAATGGTCGACAGACTTCAGGGCGATTCAGGCAGATTTGCACGCAGCCTGGGTGGGGAGGAGAACACAGGTGGACAGGTGGGTCTCAAATAGGGTTTCCAGGGGGATTTCAAAGGAGGAGAGGCGGATTTTTGGGTGCCTGTGGAGGCCATGGGGGTTTTGGAGGAATGGGACGGGGACGAGGAGCAGGTCAGTGTTGGACATGTGGACGCATGGGCCATTTTTCAAGGGAGTGCAGGAGTAGACAGGCACATGCATATCCCCAACAGATGTACCCTTATTCTCAGGAAGGTCCAGTGTCATATCCTCAGTCATATGGTCAAATGCTTAAAGCCCCACCTGTACCCTAAACACATTTTTTACAGTTACCCGCCCCAGGATCTAGTAATGTGCAGTCATATGCAGTACATCAGGGGCAGCAACAGGACCCCCACATTCCGAACAACAACACTGTCCCGAATGGTACAGTGACTAATATCAGGGAGCCACTGTGGCTGGAGGTAACCCCTTTGTTTTTCCGGGGATCAACAAATACCCAAATTAGGACAGCCCACGGAGAGCCTTAGCATGTCCAGTTCTATCGGTCACTGCCGACCCAGAACAGGAACCCTTGGTAGACGTGTAGATAGAAAACAAGCCATTTACCTTTATGGTCGATACAGGTGCATAAGGTTTGGGAAGTGGAGAGCTGGTCTGGTGTTGTGACGCTTACCTGGACTCTGCAGGAGTGTTGGAAGCCTCTTCTCAATGGGTACTTGGGGTGACCTGGCCGGGATTATGTGCAGGTTCTGTAAACACAGGAATTACGAGTTACTAACTCGTGGGTTCCCCTGACCCATTTATCCCCCACTCCCCTGACCCGGCCCCTGTGAACTTCCCGGGATCTAGTGTGCACGCACACCTGTAGGATATGAAGAATGAGCTCTTTATCTTGCGCCTTGCAGGGGTGCAAAGTTCCTGGAGAAATGCTGTTGCCAGTTACTTCACTGGCTCTCTAGTCCAGTCCTGCTGTGACTTGAGGTACAGCCTTAATGATAGTGGTGAGATTTGCATAGTTCAACTCTTCTTGGTTTCTGGTTATGGAAGTGAGCCTTGTCTTTGTTGTGTGTGCGGTATGCGCAAAAGTCCGACTTCATTTTAATCCCTATGCCTTCTTCGTTCATACATGTGAAAGAGGAATTATGGGCGGAGTCCCTTTGGAATGCGCACGTTGCTCTAAGGTAAGTCCCTGAGTGCGCTTTGGTGCATGTCTTGCCATCAGTTTTGCGGCTTTCAAGAGTTGCCTTGCAGTGTTGGTGCGGCGTGACGGCTACTTAGAACGTTGCTGTTAACAGAATGCGCGTGGTAGGTGGGGCGCAGGCTGCTGCTTTCTGTTTATTTGCCTTGCAGGATGCACGTGGGATGAGAGCGGCGCAAGCAGCTGACTTTGCTAATGCCGTTCTAACTGTAAGCTCTTTACCTTCTTCTCTTCTGTGTAGGTACAGCTGCAGTGAACATGGAGATGAGCGAGCCAAAAGCCGGGAGGTACAAGATCAAGAGTTTGAGGAGTTGCTGAAGTCGGAGACCAGCTGTACAAGTGGCGACCGAAGGATTTGCGACGTGGCTGGTGAGTATAGATTCGATTGCTGTTTGTTTTAATGTTCGTATTAAACAGATGGTGCTTCTTTCTCTTTACAGATCAGGACGGAGCAGCGGTAAGCGTTGAGCTGCAACTGCAGAAAAAATGCAAAGCACGGACTGAGCTTTGGGCGTGGCTTAAGTAGGCAGCCACGCTCAGAGACTAGTGTTCTCCTGAGAGATATCTGAGGCCAGTTGAATGGCCATGTTGGGAGAACAAGGAAGTGCCTTACTCAAAATGGTGTTAGGTGCCTGTGACTGCAGGAGGTGCCAGGAACGCCAAGCTAACACCCATCACTCCCCCATGTGGGTGTTCTGGGGACCCCTAAAGCCCAAAACATAGGAATGCCCTGACAGAATGGTAGTGCTTATGACAGGTGTGGCAGGAGTCATGTGTAAAAGGCCAGCAGGTTATGGGCTTATCAGACAGCAGGAGCCTGTTCTTTCCAGGGAAACTACAGTTCCTATCAGGCTTGGCGGTGGGCACACGATAGGACACGTGGAAGGAGGCTGGAGGAACAGCCTCTTAAGCCCACCTCGGCCTGTGCTGCTTGCTGGTGATTCACAATTATGCATGTACGGGCCGAGGGCAGGAGCAGGTGTGGACGTCGTGCGGAGCAGCAGAGGAGAGAGTGAGGTGGCAGTGTGCTTATGGAGCGTTTTCGCTGTGTGTCGGTCCCACTTGTGCTTACACAGAGACCGGCGCACAATAAGCTTTTTCCCTGCAGCAACAAACTCCAGTTTGGACAATGCGTTTTCGTTGACAGCCTGGGGACACCGTGAATGGTTCCCCAGGCCAAAGATAAGTACCACGCTCACAACGTACACAAGTTATGAGAATGCTGTGGGGGGGGGGGGGTACATTCAGGAAAAGTGTTGTCACAGGGGTGCAAAGTACTGATTCGAAGTAGGGAGCGGACATATGCATGGCAACCTCTTCACACAGGTTGATGGTGTAATTCACGGAGAAAGCATCAGGAAAGTATCTGTGTTACCGCTAAACTCATGGCTTCGCCTATATGTTCTGTGCCACATTTCCTTGTGCTGCTTGGTTCAGTGTCTCAATGAGGCCAGTAAATGTGTTTTTCTTGTGCTTGTACAATGTCATGCAATCATCTGCCTATGGTCATTTTATGTAGAACTATGTGCGTCAAAGCTGGAGAACAGGGGAGTGCATTTTTGAGAGCTCAGGCCCTTGATTAAGGAGGGGGGTTTTCAGGCTATACAAGGGGGCAGGATTGGTCATGAGACCCCGCTAGAGAGTAGGCTGGGCATTCATTTGCAGTGTATGTTTAGCAGGATTATGACAGTATACAGGATTTATGTATGTCTCAATCTTCCCTTATTCGCCCCAACCCATCCATTTAAGTTCCCTAAACCTCTTTCCGGTGTTCCTAACTCCCCCTTCCTATCCACAACTTCTCCCTAACCCTCTTCCCTCGCTGGCTGCCCTGTGGCGCCCTGTTACCCACACCAGGAACCTGTGCCAACCTAGGGTGGAGGGTTGACTTCTGTGGTCAGGGTATAGTTGTGTTGCTTCCGCTAGTGGGCTTGACATAATCATCAGCCCCCGATACAGGAACTAAACACCACCCAAGCCAAATTGATTTCTCTGCCTTTAGCCGACATGCTAAAGGCATTACAAGACATTCAAGCAGAACTAGTACATGCTTGACAGGAGACTAACATGTTAAAGACTCAGGTCGGGGGATTTTTAGCACAGAATACCTCCTAGCAGGGTACTGCCTCTGTCTCATCTGCTGCCTCGTCCAGTCGGTAAAACACAGTGGTGGTTCAGCAACAATTGGGAGTACCATAGGCTGCTCCCAAACGATTTTCAGGGGACCCAAGAAAATGTTCTGTGTTTTTGACCCAATGCCAGTTACACTTTCTATATAAAACAACGGCTTTTGAGGCTATTCAGGCAAGGTGGCAGGAGTCAAGAGTCAAGGGCCAGCAGGTTCTGGGATTATCAGACAAAGGAAGCCTGTTCTTTCCAGGGAAACCACAGTTGCCAACAGGCTTGGCAGCAGGCACGTGATAAGACAAGTGGAAGGAGGCTGGAGGAACAGCCTCTTAAGCCTCCCTCGGGCCGGTGCTGGCTGCAGGTGATTCGCATTTATGTAGGCATGGGACAAGGGCAGGAGCAGGTGTGGATGCCGTGTGGAGTAGCAGAGGAGCGGGTGAGGTGCTCGTGTGCTTGTGGAGCATTTTTGCTTCATGTCAGTCTTGCTTGTGCTTACACAGAGACCGGTGCACCACAAGCTCTTTCCCTGCAGCAAGAAACTACAGTTTGGGCAACGCGTTTTCGTCGACTACCTGGGGACACTGTGAATACTTCCCCAGGCCAGAGGTAAGTACTACGCTCACAACGTACACAAGTTATGAGAATGCTGTGGGAGGGGGCACATTCAGGCAAAGTGTTGTCACACGGGGGCAAAGGACTGATTCGAAGTAGGGCGCGGACATATGCATGGCAACCTCTTCCCTAAACCTCTTTCCGGTGTTCCCAACTCCCCCTTCCTATCCACAACTTCTCCCTAACTCTCTTCTCCCAGCTGGCTACCACGTGGTGCCCTGTTACTCACTACCAGGAACCCATGCCAAAGTCTCCTCCAGCTATAATATCTGTACAACCCAGTTGATCTAGCACTTCATCCATCCTTGTTTTAAAAACATCCTGATTCACACTTGGCGCATAAATATTCAATATTGTCATGGATCTATTCTCAATGTGTAATTTTAATGCAACATATCTCCCTTCCGGATCTACACACACAGTATCAGTTCTATATCTTAAGCCTTTTCTAAAAAGAATAGATACTCCACGGGAATTACTTGCAAAGTAACTCGAAAACTCTTTTACATATGATCCATTTAAAATATATCCCACTTGATCTCCTCTCAAATGGGTCTCCTGTAAAAATACTATATTTCGGCCTTCACCTAACTATCATTGATAATATTTCCCTCCGCTTAATAGGATTATTCACACCTTTAACATTCCAGCTCATAAAGTTATATTTGCAGACATTATCTCAAGTGGAACAGAATCACAGTGTCGGATAATCCGCACTCATTGGCAATCTCCTTCAACATTGATTGAATGCTTTCTCTTATTTTCTCCACTAACACCCATCTCCTACTCCTTTCCTCCCTTGCCCTTTTCTCCTCTCTCCTTTCCTCCATTTTTGCCAAATAGTGACACTTAGTGCCATTGCACCGAAGGATCCTCGCAATCAAGTCGTATTCCAGGAAAATAAATGAAATCATAAATGTTTTAACTTGAAACAAAAAGCAGATAGAATAAAAGTGAAGAAATAAACCAAAGAAAACAAAAAAAGAGCACACAAAAGAGCATATGCATTGAAATATTCAACATTATAAAAAGAATTAAGCTTATATATTGGCTCAGTATGAAACATAACTAGAACTAACAGTACTTATACAGCAATGAGACAGCAACTACTCCACAACCAAATATGAATGACAGTCTCAGATAATCTGACAGACTGAGACCTAATAATCTAATCCTTAATATTTTGCACAACTATATATAAATTGAAAACTTTATAAAATAGTACATCCTATGTTCAATTTGAATAATGTACATTTAGAAGATCACAATTCCAAGACAATGTATCTGTTCATATCCACCCACATACCTACAACTTATACATATCCACATACCCACTTAATGTATCTATTAGCTCATGTCCATATCCAACCAGCATTCTTCCAGGTGACAACCATCTCAAATTTTATGGATACCCAGCAACCCTGCATACTACTCTTACACAACAGATAAGCGATATTACTCAAAGGATTTCGTCCTCTACTCAGAGAGCTGTCGTAACTATTCAAATAATACCCCACTCTTGAAAAGCATATTTAATAAACACGTGAACTCCCTTTTTAGTTAACTCTTAAAATATTA
Organism: Ambystoma mexicanum; assembly: GCF_040938575.1. Taxonomy (NCBI): domain Eukaryota; kingdom Metazoa; phylum Chordata; class Amphibia; order Caudata; family Ambystomatidae; genus Ambystoma; species Ambystoma mexicanum. Next base: position 413,430,652 of record NC_090929.1, read on the forward strand.
GGAAAACACAACAATTCTTATCTACTAGCAACTTATTCACAGCAGAGGCCATATAGTGCAAGCTGCCAACACAGTACAATGTAATGCAATAATAATATAGCAAGTTGTGTCTTCCAACATATAAACATTCATGGAAACAGCGCCTCCAAAGACCTGCTGTGGCAATCTGAACTCTCAGACACAAATATAATTATCTGTTAAAAGTATCAACTATAGAATAAAGCCCCCCCTATTATTTCTCAGTCACAGTTAAACCAAAGAATCATGTGACTTCCATGGACTTTCTTATAACACGGTATAGAAAAAAGGGTACTCCCTATTTTTTGAAATCAGGGGGTCAATCTTGTGAAAAGGGAGAAAAAAGACTAGCACAACATGAACAAAAAGATTGACTACCCCTCTTTTAATCCCAAATGTGGAAAACAGGACAGTGCATGTAGTGCCACTATTAATACTTTAAACGGACAACCACTTCACAAGACTAGTGCTCACTTAACAAAAAAGATTCAATACATTTATTAGCATATAACAACACAATGTAAAACCTTTCGATAAAACACATTATATAAGAAAAATAATCATACTACAGACCGTAAATATATAAACAGTGGGTGAGTTCATGAGTAGCTGGAATAAATCAATATGTCAATACAGTCATCAAAACAGATAACGGAAAACATTCATATTAGATGATGATAATACACAAAGAGACAGCTGGCCCACAGTTGTTGCTGTCTCTATTCTTGGGTTGCAATACTAATTTTTCTGACACCTAAAATACATCACAGAATGTTTCCTGGAAGACCCTAATTAGGGTTTACCACATAGATGCATGAAACATCAACTAGTGTTTCATGGGCAGTCAACATATGTTTTGACCTACAATAGCCATACTGCACTATCTCTAGTACTGTTGGTTAAAGGTGTTTAAGGCCTTTTTCAGGACGGACAGCTTGCTTCTATTCGGGCAAATACTCCTAACCCAAACAGTCTCAATATTCTTTTCCACACTAGGGAAAAATACATAAAGATACATAAAAAAATGTTTAAATAAATATTAAAATAGCATTGTCTTGTGAAGGTGGTTATGAAGGCAGGACAAATTACTGCCTACTTCGAGCACTGACCTGCAGAACAAATGCTCAGGGACTTGAGCTTAACGATGGCCGACTCTTTAATAGATGTCTGGTCTACACAAGGGCCATTCAGCTACCTACCAAACAGGAAAGGTTGTGATGCCTCAAACATTAGTTTTGGTGGTGTTTGACCAGCTTAACTATCCTGCTCATGTCTCTAAACAACATTTTGCAACAGATTGGTATGTGCTTAATAGTCAAGAATTGTTATCCCCGTTTACATCCAACTGCATAGTATGCCAGACCTATAGTACTGGACAGACTTTGGAGGTTCATTTTGTGCGTTACACACAGATTTTGCTGACATGGAACAGAGGTGTAATTCCTTTCGTTACTTGATAGTGGTTGTTTGTCCCTTCTCCCGTTGGATTGAGGCTGGCCCGTGTGCACATCCTGATGCCTAATCGGCTGCCAAATTCTTGGAGAGAGAAAGGTTTCCCTGATGTGGAGTGTGCGACACCCTCAGGAGTGACAATGGCACCCACTTCTTTAATTGTTTAAAGAAATTGCAGCTCTTTAAGGAATAAAGCACAGGCTATGTTCTATTTATCACCCTCAATCCAACAGCATCGTGGAATGAATGAACGGTCTGCTAAAAACAAAAATGTCCTAGCTGTGTAAGGACCCATTCCTGTAAGGATCATCACCTCTCCCCTCATGAGATTGTGGCAGGGAGATGTATGCACATGCCTCCAACACCTGTGCGAAGTGCGTCAGATGCTCACAGGGCAGCGTCGATCCTGGGGGATGAATTCCATTCGTATTTAACGCTGTTAACGAAGTGTATTAAATACCTTTCTCAACAGATTGCTCCACAGCGGTCGGAAGACGTCGACAACAGCGTTGCACCGGAATCTGCAAGCTCACCACCATTAGAACGATACACTAACGATAAGGTGCATATTAAACATTTTGTGCATTGGTGTTGTGAACCTCGTTACAAGGGCCCCTGCACCGTAGTATATGCCACTCCCCTTGCTGCGAGAGTAACAGAACTGCGTTATTGGGTACATCTGTCTGATGTTGTTCCTAATTGATGATGTTGGTATTTAATATTAACTGAACTATTTACTGAATTATTTGTTTTTAGGTTTTGGGGTTTTTCTTATTTTGGTTCAAGATATTTTTTGGATTCTTTTTACATATTTTGAAATGTTTATGTGTGCACCATGTTTATTCAAATGAGTATGGACTGATATAAAAAATATATGTTCTATGCGTTCTTGTAGTGCTATAGTGTATCCACTTATGTGTGGGTTTGATTTTGGATTATATATATATTATATATATATTTAGTGTTTTTATATGGGTAGGCCACATAGGAGTCTAGTAGTGTTTCAAAGAAATGTACATATGTTCAAGGTCTCGATAATTTCTTTGACGCCAAAACACCAAATGACGAATACGTACCTACAGTGGCAGAAATTAAGAGAATGAAGGTTCAGGATATTCTATCATGGGATATGAATATACGAGTGAGAAGGGGTTTTGAGGAAGAAAAAGAGTTTGACCAGTATAAATGAGTAGTATTTGATACAATGTCTAATGTGCACCACCCAGAGTTTAACAATGTATGGTATAGGATATGAACTCAGTGGGGAAACAGAGGTACGACAGGAATTGTGTCTGCTCCCTTATGCCCCACGTGTTGAGAGCACCCAAAATGTTGGTACTTCAGGAGATAGCACCCTTTGAGGCTCAGTGCCTAGTGCACTTAGCGCTGTGTCAGGTTCTAAATCTGTTCCGGGGACACAAAGTACAAGTTGTACAAATGGACAAAGATGAAAAGAAGAGTGTAAAGGACAACAGGGCCCCACAATGCAAGCCACGGCCCATGTTGAAATTGGATGGAGTATTGTTCATATCAAACAGATAGGAGAAGGCAGTGGTGAGCTGTGTGGCAGGGGCATTGGCAGGGCTCGGTGAAGAAGTTATATGGAACATTAACAAGAAATGTTTCGAGAGATAGTCTGCACATACATCAAAACTAACATGGATTGAAGCATGTGAAACACCAGTGAAAGTGCAATTAGGGGATGAATACCAGTATAGTTTGAGGACATGTTACTGTTCCAGTAGGCACTAACATTAAGACATTGTTTAGCCCAGATCTGGCAAATCAGCAGCACTGATGGATATGTACTGGGTATGCGGTCAACAAGCATACCTGCACCTCGCACCTTCCTGGCGAGGAACCTGTGCATTGACAACCTTGCACTCAGCTATCCTGGTGGTGACAGAAGTACATTTGATGATAGCATCTGAACAGGAGGTTATAAAAAATGCTTCACCATCCATGCAACCCCTCCCTGAAGCAAAGAAGAACAAACGGTTGCTGAAGTTGAGAAGGAAGAGGTCGAACTATTTGTCTGAAGAATCAGCCAAGCTGCTTAAAGCGATCCCAGATAAATATCGACTGCACCCCAAAACAGAACTATTCTTTGCGTCCCTTTTCACTCCAGGAATCCCGGCTGCTGCGAATGCCAAGTGGCTGCAGATCGTTCGTTGGGAGGTGATTCAGTTGGTGTGTGATACAGAACAAGGCCTCAATGCAATCAAGAGTGAGCCGAGACCGATCTGGTCTATGACCCTCCAGAACAGATATGTTTTGGACCTACTAACGGCGATGGAAGGGGGCGTGTGCAAGAAAATTGGGTTGTCATGTTGCACAAACATACCCCCAAATGGCGCAGAGAATGGGTCCCTGATGCATATCATGGGGGCCTTGGATAAACTGAAGACTGGAATGGAATGTGAAGATTGGTTTGACACATTGTTCTCATGGGCGCCGTCCAGGCTTGGGGCACTGGTGAAGATGCTGGTTCTGATCGTAGTGTTCCTGTTGGTGGTGTTTTGCACAAGCCAAATGGTGCCTCGCTGCTGTTTCAAGAGTATCCCGAGTAGCGCACAAATGATGGTTACTATTGGGGCAAGAATGGCTCTCCCGGCCACAAAAGAGGGGTTTGCCCAAACTGAGGACTTGGATAAGCAGCGTATGGTTAGGATTGAACAACCTCTCCACCCCCCAGGGACATGAACATCACCTCGATCTAGCTGGTGATGGGGATTGTATGTATTTTACATGTACCCCAGAAAAGTATGCGCCAGATGGGGGTCATTTGCATCAAGTGTGTAGGGCATGGGTCCCTAAGGTTAAGTTAGATAATGAAGGATTAACTAAAGGGAGGAAAGTTGGGATGCACGTTCAGATCACCACCCCTCCTAGACGATTTACATTGCGAAAAATATATTTACATGTGGAAATGAGCACGGGACTGTGCAGGGGGGAGGGGTGTGTGTTACGGGTGGGGCTAATTGGCGGGAGTGGGAAATCATACAGAGGAAAAGATATTCTGCAATTGAATCACACAGAATGTAGTATACATATATACACAGCAGTCATAACCTGAAATAACACTGCATACTAGTAGGCTTGAACCCTTGCAGACCGTGTTTTCACTGAAACACAGAACAACAAGGCCTTATCCCTCGCCTCACCATTGCATCCTGATTCACAGGCACCGCAAGGGAACACGCAAATGCCCCCACATTAGTTAGGCCTTTGAACTAATTAGACAGGAATGTGTGCAGCCGAAGAAGTGAAGGGCTGCAGCCTAGCACCAAGGTCGTATTCCTTGCAGGGGTGGACTGGGAAACAAAAGAGGCCCTGGAAATAATTTTCAAAGTGCCCCTATATTGCACATTTTCAACAAGCCCAACCCTTTTCCTATGGGAAAATGTGGAAATACCACCCAAAAGAGGCCCAGGGTGCAGAGGCCTACCAGGAAATCTCCAGAGTTCCCTCTATGCCAGTCCACCCCTGATCCTTGCAGCGAAGACGGAGGTCTTAGGATTCCAAACCATGAACCAACATTTCAGACACTAGTGCCCTCCAGAATGATGGTCACTCTATTTGACCTACCAGATGTGCAGGGAAATGGGCTCTAAATCCTTTGCGAACTGGATTGATTAGTGGGACATTAGGTTCACCCTTGGGGCGGGGAACTGATAGAGGGGAAAGCAGAGAACGACATGATCTATGTTTTGTGCCAGCGAGAGCCAAGAATGATGCCCATGCATTGAGGAGGGCATTATGGGGGTGCGCCAAAGTGTCTGGGATGAGAAAAGGGAAGCTTTGTCCGCAAGGACCAGACTGACCACGAAATTGCCCACTGAGTTCACAGTGATAACCAGGTGCATGTCACGTGGCTAGGAACAAAGGTAGGGTGGCGCTAGCTGTTGTTAACCAATTGCTTTTTAGCACTCCTTGATGGACAAGACATTACCCATGTGTGATGAAGAGGCGCGAGGAGACCATGGAACCAATCGGAGGATGGTGTATGTGTAATCATTAGCATGTTTATAGGCGGCAGCCAATGAGGGTGGGGGATTAACACTGTATATTGATTGCGTCATGAGTGGCGATTTGTGTACTTCTAATGTGAAGTTTGCACGAAAAACGGCAGAGAGCTCTTCAGAAGAGGATTTGTAATACCCTGTCACTTTTTCCTTTTTGTATACAAAATAAAAGCTTGTGTTTTTCTCGAAAAAGGGTGCACCTAGCCTTTTTCCCTAGCGGGTTGTATTTTCTCTGTCAGATCAATGGGAGTTGCTCTACACATGGCCTACACATGGCCTCCTGGAGGGAGATTAGCAAAATTATCTATAAGGGTTTATGGCAGGAATCCCAATAACACGAGGTAGGAAACCAAGGGCACATACCTCCGACCTTTCCAACAAATCCTGCTGGTTTGACTCAGGCTTGATTGCCCATTGCTTCTCAAACATAAACCACCCCATGATCCATCTTGAGCCTTGCACGATGAACTGAACGCATTGCAATAGAATGAGGAATAAGTATTCCCAGTTCTACAGCGAACCAAATTCTACATGGGTGTTCACCACTGTCCTGATGTCCCAGAATGCATTTTGGAATTAGTTGGTGTTAAACAGTCAAATATATATATATATATATATATATATATATATATATATACACACACACATATATATATATATATATACATATACATACACACACACCTCTGCTGTGAAGCACACCTATAACAGGTGCCATGGCCTTAGTAACAACTGGTGGGGTGGGTTAAAGTCTGAAAGGATGAACCTCTTAGATTCTGGATGGTAAAATTGCAATATAATTTATTAGACGCACCGGACTGTGAAGGTATGCATTCTGCATGTTCTGGGAATGCAGACGTTTAAAAACTGGATAAATAGAAGAGATATTAGAAAAAGATTTTGCCCTTTTAAGTGCATTGCTGATCTCAAGTTCTAAATCGGCTTAATACCAAATAACAATGTAATAGAAACTTTGACCCCATTTTTCTGGAGATTGCTTCCTCTGCAAACTGTTGCCAGTTACCTTTGATCAGAACCTGCCAGATGGACTGGAAGAGAAGTCATTAGATGTTTTACTTTCCTTGGGTAAGGACATGAATTTGAGATACAAAATGAACTTTGACCCCATTTTTCTGGAGATTGCTTCCTCTGCAAACTGTTGCCAGTTACCTTTGATCAGAACCTGCCAGATGGACTGGAAGAGAAGTCATTAGATGTTTTACTTTCCTTGGGTAAGGACATGAATTTGAGATACAAAATGACCCACGCATCTGAAACAGAGGTATTGCGTCCCCTATGCATTAGAAGATAGGTGACCTCCAACTGGGTCTCCCAGGAGATTCCATAAGTAATGTGAATCAGCCTTTGGGGTGGGGTGATGGAGAGCCTTCACACAAAGAGATGCTGCAAATATATTGTGCCCTTTTTCATCTTGCCAGACAAAATGGAGACATAAGATTGGAAGTGTATACCAGTCATTCATCGCCAGCCTTTTTTTGATGGGTTTCATTCTGGCTTTTTTTCCACAATAAACTCGTAGAACAAAATATAGGGGGTGGGTAAGGGTATGTAAGGGTATGGTGGGGAATAGTGTAAACTAAATAAGTGAGGGGGTTTAGAGGGAACACCCATAGAAATGAAAAAAAAACATTTAGATGAGTTTTTTCAAGGAACAAAACATTGGAAAAAAAACATTGAAACAAAGACTTGCGATTAATGAACATAGAACCGATTGGAAGGTGAAGAAAAAAAATCATCTGCTTCAGTTGGAAAGTAAACGTGCGCGGACACTCCTCTTACACACTATTAATTAATTTACCGGTTTGGTCACAGAAGAGCCACAGACAAAGAAAACAGACTTTTTAGTAGACTGGAGTCTGGGAACCTTGCACATTCTAATCCTTTCCCCCCGTTTGTCTAAGAAACACTGAAGTATCCAAAAGAAAACCCACATGTCCAAAATGCATGCCTTTTCATAGCTTTTGGAATTAGCTTCAAACTCTGCAAATACAATGTTCTCCCTATCCTCCTAGAAATTGTACCAAATTTTGCAAAAGTGTAAATATTAGCTAACAAATCAGTCAACCGCACCTTACTCCTGGAAGGCCGGCCTCTCACATTTATAGTGCAAATAGCAACTAAGGGGTTAGAGAGCACATTCCAGGCACAAGCTCCCCTCCTTTGTTGGGACAACTTGCACCTTTTGTACATACTATTCCCCGACAACCCCTCCCAATCTCTGGGAGGGCAGCCCTTAAAACGAGGTGAATACTGCACACCTGACTTTGCACGAAGCATTCCAAGGAGGTAGCCAGAAATCATTACCTACCAAGGAGACTGAGATACTGCAATCTCAGATTTGCGTGCTTGCACTGCACATCCTGTCCCCATGCTGAAAGGCCCTTCCTATTGCTGTCAGCATGCTTCTCCCTACCTTCCTTCAGCCACTGCCACCCCTTTAGGCAAAGGGGTGGCACCCCGGCTTTGTTGGGCTCTTCAAGGAAGTCACATGACACTTTTTAATGTTTCATGCTCCTCGTTTCATTGTGAAGACCCCCCCCCCCTGCAGTCTTTCAAAATCTTTCTGAAACCAACGTTGTGGAGCCGCTTCAACACCCAGTGAGTGAGGGCTGCTGGAGGAATAACATGTTCCCCTGGGTTCGTCTTTGAGGAGTTTGAGGCTTGTGGGAAACACTGGGGTAGACCTCTGGGGGAAACAACCAGATATTCTTGGCCAGGCCCTGATCACCTGACACGCTGTTTGATTCACTGACGGGCAAATGTCCCAGCGGGCCACTGGGCAAGTAGGGTAAGGTTTGCGGTGGCACTGAGTCTGCCAAATAGCCTACTTATGAAGGTGAAATGAATACCTGGGGTCCTCATGTTTCAAGGCGCCATTTATCTGAACCCAGGTTTTTTCCCTCCTATGACCTTCATCATGGTAATGAGTGGAGTTTCGAGACTACCCCCTTCTCTCATCTGCCAGCCAATATCTACATCCTTGTGCCACATGAGGAAGAGAGGTACAGGGGGCAGAGAGTGGGAGTGAAAGGGTAATGTAGAGGGGGACCCAGAGGGGGAGCGAGAGGAAGAGGGATGGCGAGGGACAGACACAGATACACTGACAGTGTCAAAGTGTGAGGTAGTGAAATGTGACCTGTCAGAAGGTAGATTCATGAGTGCAGTGAATACACCAGGTTGTTCTGCCTTGTATGGCATACTCCCCTCTTCCCACTGACTACCCTGTAAAATCCCTTGCCACCTTCCACACAGACAAACAAAGCATACGTCCTCCACAGAGGGCTGCAAAAGGTCCGCTGTTAGCACATCAACAATAATCAGGCTATGACCAAAATCTCCTTTTTAGTCCTATTATACTCCCCCACATCAGCGGATTAACAGGCCAAACATTGTGCAGACTATCAGATCTCGGGCTCTCCCATTTTGGATAACATGCCCCAAAGTGTCTCCGCCAGACCTATCTATGCAGAACAGTATGCAGGTCCTGGATACTTCCAACCTGGAGCCATCAGCACCATAGGTTTCGCATCTGCCACACCCATTCACTCCATAGGCTTTGCATATGTCTCACCTGCTATCCCACTAATAACTGCCTTTTTCTTACAGAGCCAAGCACAGCAAGGCCAATATACATCGCAGAAGGGTGCTATATGTTAAGACCACTTTACATTACACTGTTATGGCAAAGACGTGACTTTGATATTGCCAAAAGCTAAAATCTGGTATGTGAGAAAGGGACCCATCCATATTAGGGTGGCAAAAACAGAGGAAAGGTAATATGAAACATAATCCCTGCAGCAGTGACCAGGACATGAGACTTGAAATACTGGCCTGGCAAGAATCTGTCAACAAACAGAGTCAAGTGTTTAATCCCGAGATGGGGCTAGGAGGATAGCTCTGGGGAAATGCATTGGTCTTGGAAGCAAGACAATGCAGAGCAACACAGGTTTGAATCCTTGTCCCACACTTAGAGACTGGTCTCCGGTATTAAGTGTGTAAAAAGATTAAATAATTAATGGGGCATGGCTAGGGAAATACACTGTGAGAAACCTGAGGAGTTTCTCCCATGCTATTCCCGGGGATCCCTGACTCTTGGCTAGGGGAGGGGCATCGCTCTTGGATCCCAACCTTGGGGGCGGACAAGCGAGGGAGGATCCCCTGGGAAAGGGACCCTTGGTTACTGTGGGAGGAAGGCCCTCGGGCGATACATGGCAACCCCCCCATGTTCCAATACATACCTACCAGACATCCCCTCAGACATAAAGGGATATTATTGCCCAAAACCCATTCACCCACAACAGAACATCTGCCCCCTTCACCCTGACAAAGAACCCACATGGTTTTTCCATGATCCCTAAGAAAAACTACAACTCCCACAGTCCCTTCCTCCACAATAAAAAAGAAACAAAGACCGAGACTAGGAAGATTGCCTATAATGATATTCAAAGGTCCTGTCCCACTAACAACACCAGGCAAGGTCAGGCGCTCAGTCACAGTCATGCCCACTCTGCCTTTAGGAAATATATGCAGTGCCATTACATGCTGCACCCCATTTTTTAACAATACTAAGAAGAAAAAGAGGAAAAGGGGAGCTATAAAGATTACCCATAGGGGCCAATGCACCAGGGAATCCTATGGGCAGTCGCGATTTTGTCCCGATAATGAGGACAGGCAAGGTCAGGCCTCCCTCCACAATCATTCCCACCTGAAACCTGTTAAACCTCCCAGTCAGTATAAAAGGCAGAGCACGCAGGCACACTTTGAGAGAGCTGGCGAGGTCTGAGAGGATTGTGCTGTCCAGAGGAGCCAAGGGGAAGCTACAGAGACCCTGGGAAGGAACCCTGAGAAGGAGCACATGCTGCTAGGTCACTGGGCCTGTGAGTGCAGGAGAGGCTGTAGTGGGTCAAGAGAGCTGTGCTTCCAGGCAGCCAGACCAGGGGCAGCTGGAGCTATCTCACAGGACCCAAGCCAAGGCTCATCCCCTGGGTGTAACATTAAGACCCAGGCCTTTGAGGGGCAGGTGGGACGGTTCTGATCCCAGAAAAGCCCCACTGAAAACCCCAAAACTCCCAGAACCTGCAGAATGCTGTTTTGGGGAGATGGCAAAGTGGGAGCGAAATAGAGACTGATGCATTGTGGTCCTTGAAGTCCAGAGTCTTTTTTTGATTGAACTGGTGTGCAAAGGGAGAGGGTTCGAGCCTGGCTGAGGGAGACCCATGAGAATTGGTGCAAGGTGGAACACGAGATGGAGCAGAACTTCTGGGGCAAAGGCAAACCCACTGGAGCAGAATTACCGACCAAGGGACCAGAGCGAAGGGTTGGGAAACCCTAAAGTTCCCTGGAGGAGGTCGTTGACTGCATTGTGTTTCTAAGACGCCAGCGAACCTCCCGGGTGAACGACAAGAGTTGGAGAGGTGAGGCCAACCCTGAGGTATTAACTTTGACTCCTGAATTGAAGCCGCAAAGTGAAGGAACTCCAAAATGCATAATGGTCAAGATTAACCCCAACAAAAGTGGAAGTGAAAAGGTGAATGCTTGAAGAGGAAGATTTTTGAACTTTTTGTTTATGGTACAGAACTACCAAGACCAAGAGACAATGGGGAAAATAACACAAAAGGAGAGTGGAAGTGAAAGTCGAAGTGGTCCTGCGGAGGTCCATAGTAAAAGCCTTCCACATTTCGAAAGTCTTCGACATCGGTGAAAGGTCTGAGCCTGACTGAGGGAGACCTGGAATGTGAAACAAGTTAGGGGAAGGGAACCCCTAACGAAAACGAGTAATGCTTGGAGAAGGGAACCCCTGAAAGTGCTGTGATTGTGAGTTTCGAGCCCAGCTCAGGGAGATCTATGTTGACTCAAGTACCTGTGTGAACTTTATGCTTTAAGAGGTCCGTGCACGACAGAGGGAGACCTATGTGAACTTTTTATTGAACTGTGAAAGAACTTTGGTGAACTGGACAACCAGTGACTTTAACGTGGAAGACCAAGCAGGCTTTGACCCACATTTTGAACTGATTCTTGGTAACCTGAGCTAGAGTGTGTCATCCTGCCTATGCCTGTCATCCTGCCTTATTCCGTGCTGTCCAACGTGGGAAGGAGAGCTAACTCAGCCATCTTGATTCTTTATGCCATAACACTTTTCTTTGCATACAAAGAGATGGGGCAGGCATTAGGTTTTGTTAGTATAGGCCATTTTGATTTGACAGAGACTGGCAAGGACTGTGTTTTCTTTATTATTTGATGGTAGAGACTACTCCCATCATAGCTATAGGGCAAAGTAGGAGTTGTTCCAAATCCCACGAATCTAATAAAGGTTTTGAAATTGTATCTCCTGTGTCAGTGTCATACATGAGATACCATGTCTTCCTTACAACACACAGGCTATGTCTACATCCCACAGCTATACCAGTCAAGCCAGACAAGGTCTCAAGGACCTAACAATAAAGAAACTTGAAAAAGATGGAATGGTTGAGATAGTGGAATACACAATTGTTGAGCTCATTGATCTTTCTTAAAAATAAACACTGATGCTCCCACTCCAGACACAAAGGATGAACGGATATCATTCAGGGGACTCTCAGAGTATTACGCAAACTTCATACCAAACCTCTCAGAGAGAATAAACTGTTGTTGCTGAAGACAAACTCTGGGCTTAGGTGAGAATGCGACAAGGAAAGGCCATTTGCTTACATGAAATACTACATTGTACATGGCACATTTTTCAAACTATGTGATCTGAAACTAGACATCAACATTATAACAGATGCCAGCACACATGGGGTCAGTGCTATCCTGATGCAGAAGTAAAAGAGACACTTCCCCCAATATTGATGATTGGTTGCAGAGTCTGGCTCTTCTGTCAAGAAGAGAGAAAATGGGCCTCATTACACGTAGTGTGGTAAGGGTTTACCGGTACCGGTAAGGGCACCGGTACCGGTAAACCCTTACCGGCTTACTACGAGGTCCCTTTGCGGGTTGGAGACTTTAACGCCTGCTTTTTGCAGGCGTTAAAAACCAACTCGCAAAGGGACCAAGGTGCTAATTACGGTACCGTAATTTGCGGTACCGTAATTAGCGCCTACCCATTCCCATAGAGCCCTATGGGGCAAAAATGGGAATGGGGAAGGGCAATGGAAGAAGGCGGAATTACCGCCTTAACAACCTCGGAATTAGGCGGTAATTCCCCTTTCTTCCAAGGCGGTGCCGGTAATTTACCGGCATGGACCAAGGTGCTAATAGCACCTTGGTCCTCTGCCTAACGTGTAATGAGGCCTAATGTCCTTTAATGCAAAGAATCAGCTTGACAAATACGAGAGGATTTGTGGGGCATTTAATGATCTTTATGTTTAATCATTAGTCACATTCTAGGATTCTTGTTTCTTTTTTGATTTTGGGTTTTCTCTTACTTTTGTTTCCTTATTCTTTGACTTCTGCCCTTCTTTGTTATTCCTTTAAAGTTGAGTCTACCACTTTGTATCTGAATGAGTGTGACCTTGTACATCTGTATTATTGTATTGTTTATGTAAGGAATTAAATGAATAAATAAAGTCATGGAAACAAAAAAAAAAGAAAAAGAGAATGAATAATGTGGTAGCCTTTGCACCCGAGGCACTGGCGTAACGGGGGGCCCGCGGTGTGGGGGGGCCCCACCAGCACATGGCTGGGAGGGGGCCCCAGTAAAAAAAAAAAAAAAAATGAAAATATTTTTTTCTAAAAAAAAAAAAAAGTTTCTTTTGAAATTCACTCTGCATTCATAAAGAACATTTCTGTAACAGAAATAATTTCTTTATGAAGGCAGAGTGACTACAAAAAGAAACTTTCTTTTTGAAGTCTGAGGGCCCCCGTACCCCATGACATGGAAGACCCTAGGCTGGAGGCCTCCATGTCATGGGGTGGGGGGGGGGACCCTATGCCTTCAAAAAGAAATTGTTTGTTTTTGAAGCCACTCAGCCATCATAAAGAAATTATTTTGATTATGGTTCCGTCCTTAACTGAAATAATTTCTTAATGAAGTTATAGTGACTTAAAAAAGAAACAATGGGGCTCATTCTGACCATGCCGGTCCGGAAACAACGGTGCTGGTAAGCTTACAGGCACTGTTGTTTCCGGACCGGCATATTACAGGTCTGCCTGGTGGGGCTGCCGTGCCCGACAGGTCTGACCCTGCCAGGCACAGCAGCCACGGTAGGCAGACCTGTCACGGAAGCACCGGCACCGTTAACAATGGTGCAGGTGCTTCTGTGTCCCCATTCCCGTGGAGTCTGGGGTTTAACGAAATTACCGGCACCCGATTTCTCAGCCGCCGGACTTGAAATAGCACGGTGGCACCGGGAAGTCCGGCCATAGTAATTTTTTATGGGTCTGGCGGCAACCCGCCGGTAGCACCGGCATGGTTACCGGTGGACCCGTAATGAGCCCCAATTTCTTTTTTAAGTAATAGGGCCCCCCCTCAACTCCATGAGGTGTGCGTGTATGAGTCTATGGTGAAAGGGTGCACACTCAAATGTATAGCCGGCTGCCTGTGTGTGTATGGTGAAACGGTGCACACTTAAATGTATGGGTGGCTGTGTGGGTGTGCCTGCATGGTGAAAGGGTGCACACTTAAATGTATAGGTGGCTACCTGTGTGAGTGTATGGTGAAAGGGTGCACACTTAAATGTGTGGATGACGGGGTGTGTATAAGGTGAATGGTGTGTGTGCTTGTGTACAGGGACACAAGAAAACCTTCATTTCGGGGGGGCTAACCCTTCAAATGTTGGGAGAGGCGCTAACTTCACATGCGGTGGGGAGGGGGAAACTTATTTGTGTGGGCGCATCTAAATTATTTACGCATTTTAATGAGACTATTCTAGTGCAGATTCAATGTTACAAGCAGTTAACTCTCTCCTATAAGTCTCCTGTTCCCTCTCTACCCTTCCAATCACTCCCCTGGCATGCAAGTACTAAACCCACATCACGATTTCAATCGCCTAAACAATGTGGCATTTGAATGCAGGTACTAACAGTGAAATGCTTTACGTTGGTAATTGCTGGGTTCTTGTTAACAGCAAAAACCAGGTGCCGTTTAAAATCTGTGTCCTGTTCGGTCTGGCAACTGCTCTAAAGGTTAGCCAAGTTGAGTCAATATAGCCCAAAATGTCAGGGGGGGTAGTGCTAAAGCCCAGTCAACTCAATGGTGTTGCGCTACTACTTGTGTTTAATGCCTTGCTTACTCCTAGCCCTATTCTTCCTCGTCCCAGTACTTATATACGAGGCAGTACGTGTGTTTGAGGCACTCTGCCTCATACAAAAGTACTGGGAAGAGGTAGAGGTACATGGAGGTAATGCCTGATTTAGCTACCTGTAATCTTCATCACTCCTAGTCCCACTGTTCCTCATCCCAGTACTTACCTATGAGGCAAGGAGCCTCATACGAAAGCTCTGGGACAAGAAAGAGGGACGCAGAGGTAATTCTGGGCCAAGGAGCTGATTGTGGAGGTTGGGGTAGTGGGTGGGAGGGAGAGTGGATGTGTGGGGGGGCAGGATTGTGTGATAAATCATAATGGTTGTCCATGTCCAGGCTAAGCAGACATGATATGTGGTATTAGTGGCTAGAGAGGCATTTTGATTTAGCCAGTCTAGTCATTCCTCAGTTTGGTATGACTTTCTTTTAACTGGACATTTCTGATAAAGTAGTCCTGCTAACTTTAATTACCTGGCTAGATTGGCATTTGGGTGCTGCCAGTCTAGCCATTTCTTACTGCGGCATTGTATATTTTTCTGGGCATCTGTGATAAAATGATATGATGTGATTCAAGTCATTTATAACGCGCCTGTACACAAGTGTACACAAGGGAGGGATGATAGAGGGAGGACAAGACAAACAATCTCACTAGGCCTTGTGTCATTGTGAGAACGAGAAGTGCAAGGGAAAAGGGAGCAGGGAAGTGCAAGTGAGAGGGGAGGGGAAAACAGGGCAGCAATGCTCTCAGTAAGTGCAGCCAGGGCAGAGCAGCTATTGGTTGTGCAAGGAGAACAATGGACTGCAGGGTTACAGTTACAGCCCCTAAGTGCATGGTAGGGCCGGAGGCAGTGCAAGGGTGACCAATCAAGAAAGAGCCTGGACTCAGAGAGACTCTGAGGGTAGCCAAGCAGCCAGTCAGTTCAGCAGACAGGTAGGTCAGCAGGGGGGGAGAGAGAGCGAAAGCAGCAGAGAAGAGGAAAGCTTTTAGCTGCTTCCGAAACTTCAGGTTGTCCGCCTCAAGTTTGAGAGGGGCAGGGAGGCCATTCCAGTTGGAGGCACCAGCAGAGGAGAGAGGTCTACCCCCACTCTCTGCCTGGAGAAATGTCTAAGCCTTAGAGAGTTGGAGGTAGCTGAGTGAAGGGTTAGAGAAAGAAGGTATTTTGGAAGAGAGCATTGGATTTAGTGTTGGCACTGGCCCCAGAAAGCCTTGTGGGCAATGCAAAGGTTCTTGAACTTGATCCTTGCAGCCAGTGGAGAGATTTCAGGGCTGGAGAAATACAATCCCAGGGCTTGAGGCCAAGGCTAAGTCTTGCAGTCCTGTTCTGGATTATTTGCAGATGACGGAGACTAGAGGAAGACAGATTGAGAAAGTGGCTGTTGCAGTAGTTCAGCTTAGAGACAGTGAGCTTCTGGTGGAGAGTGAGAAAGGGAAGAGTCCCTTTGAGGAGGAGCAGCTGGTAGTGGGACTTCTTGGTGATGTCCGAGATGTTAGGAGAGAAAGAGAGTGTGGCGTTGAAGATGACACCAAGGTTTTCTGCCTCGCAGGAAGGCAAAGGAAGAGGGCCCAAGGTGGTCTGCTATAGTGAGAGAGGAAACACAGTGGCAAGGGTCCCAATGAGAAGGATCTCTGTCTTACTGGCATTAAGGCAGAGATTGTTGGAGGCGCACCAATCCTGAATCGTGGATAGACAGTCAGGAATGAGCAAGAGAGGAGAGGAGGATGAGGGGAGCCTGAAGGAAAGCTGAGTCATCTGCACAACACTGAAAGTTAGAGGATAAGGTAGAGATCAGGGAGGCCAAAGTGGCCAAGTAGAGGTTGAAAAACCAGCGTGAGAGGATAGAGCCCTGGGGAATGCCACAGGTAGAGAGAGGTGGCGGAGAGAATGGGACCACGATCGACCTGGGAGCGGAGTGGCGGTCCAAGTGGAAGTAGGTCAGTCACTCTAGGGTCTGATCTGTGATGCCCAGGTCCTCACAGAGTCGATTGATCAGGATGGCGATGTTGACCCTGTCGAAAGCAGAGGAAAGATGAAGGATGAGAATAGAAGGAATGCTGGAATCAAGGTTAGAGAGCAGCACAGGTGTTAAGGAGAGCAGTTTCCATGCCTCTGGCAGCTCTGAAGCCAGACTGATGGTCATGGAGACAACCAACAGATTCAGTGTGGAGAGTAAGCTGGGAGATGGCAAGCTTTTCCAAGAGTTTGCTCAGGAAAGGTGGAGATTGAGCGATAGTTTTCCGGCAGGTAGGATCAGCAGACTGCTTCTTGAGGAGTGGGTGCACAAGGGAGTGCTCAAAGGGAGAGGGGAACATTGCAGTGGCGAAAGAGTGACACAGAAATCGGCCAAGGCTGGAGCGAGGGTGTCAATATGGGCTTTGATGGTTCTGGAGGAGCAGCGGAGCACCTGTTTGGACGACACTTTCATAGATCGGACTTGTCTAGAAACCTCGTCAGGTGTTGTCAGAGAGAAAGAGGAAAAAGGAGGAGGAGAGAAGAGATGGCCAAAATGGGCCGAGAGAGGAAGAGGACATAGAGGACAGGATGTCCTGAGATTTAGCAGAGAAATGAGAGGCCAGAGCTGTACAGAGGGCATGGGAGGGAACAGAAGAGGTATAGACCACAACAGGATTGACCAGTTCCTTGCAGATTTTAAAGAGTTTGGCCGTGTTGTTCGAGGCCATGGAGACACATGCTTTATTGTGTGCTCTCTTCTTGATGAGTGTTATTGCTTTGACTGGCATTTTGCTGAAAACAGTCTACGTATGTCTAAATGTGGCCTGGCATTCTGTACTATAATGTTATTACGTGTTTACACTGGTCTACATTGTGCAGCCAGTTGGAAGCATTAATGTTCCTGTGCACTGTTGGTGACTTGCATGTATTGGATTGTGTTACCCTACAAAACAATTGCAAACACTCTGGCTTTATAGCCAATTTAAATCAGAAAGTGTGCTGTATATTGCATTAAAACACATATTTATATCTTTTTCCTAGTGCAGTGTGCGGCATACCCCTTCAGCAGCACGTTCATGCGTATTGTGCAAGCGTGACAGTCTAGGCCGGCCCAGAGTGTGGCGCAACCCGTGATTTGTTGCCGAGTTGGGGGGCCCCCTCAGCATGGCTCGCAGGGGGGCCCCCACATTTTGTGTTACGCCACTGACCCGAGGTGGTAAGTGGGCAGCGGTATGGGCAGGCATTTCTACCGCTCCCCATGATGAGAACGGACCACGCTGCTTTTGGAGAGAGCCTTCATTTATATATTTTCATATTTGGACATATAGTGCACAGTATCAGGAGGCAAATGATGCAGACAGGGTTTGCCCTGAAGAAGGACAGTGTCCGAAATGCATAGGCTGGCCCAGTTCATGTCTACACTGCTTTACTCGTTTCAGATAATTAAAAAATGTACACTTTTTATAAAAGTTGTTTGCTGGCTCATATTTTGAGAGCAAAACTCATACTATGAAGACACTGCAATAAACATGTGAAGCTCCGTCGAGCAGATTGCGAGCACAAGGTTTCCTAGAGGTAACCCTCTAGAATGTTTCTACAGTATATTTTTCACCCTGGTGCCTACGGTACACACCGCAGTGCTCCTTGTACATTTAGAGAACTCCACATTAATAAGGGGTTTTTGAACACCCACCTTCCTTTTTCTCTTTTGTAGCCTTTGCCATGGGCGTAATTTTAGGGGGGTCAGGGGTGTTTGTCCCCCCCAACTTTCATGGCACACCATTTTGTGCCCATTCATTTGGCTGAGGCACCTTTTCTTCGGATGTCATGTCCCCCCAACATTTTCAGCAAAGTTACTCCACTGGCCTTTGCACCCAAAACACTATCCCAATCAGAATGGAATTATTCTGCGATTGAAACGGGCAATGAAATACTTCAGTACATACATAAGGACTCGGAAGTTCTACTTAAAAAACAATCACAAATTGCTAGTGCGTGTACACAGGCCCAGAGGCGCAAAGACTTCCATCCCCATACTGGCAAGATTGGCAGCCAAACGCCAAAAATACCTAATATTTACTGAATATGTCCCAGCATATATGAATGTCCCGTTTAGGGCACCAAATACATTCTTGGAAGGTGAGAGCACCAAGCTTCACTGAAGAGGTGGTGACCGAGAATGCAGGCAACATGAGCAACCGCGAGTGTAAAAATGATAGCACCCTGCAAACAGTGAGACAATACATGATAGAAGAATGGGCCATATTATTGCAACCATCCAAACAAATTTACGGGAATTTCTGGATCAAACAAGAAGTGTTATTCAGAGTGGACAAAAACTAAACTTCAAACCGCATCCTGCCACACAGCCTCCAAACCTCACTGTTACAAGATTCAAGGGAAACATGTCAGAACAAAAATATAGCTTGACCAAGATTTTATTCTGAAAAGGGTAGTTATGTTTGTCAGGTTTATACGGATGGTTTCAAGGTCGAGATGTCGGTTAGTTCACTTTGGTGATCTTCCTCTTATGGTGTCGTCCTCAAAGTACAGAGGGGTTTTTACTGTCCGCTTCAGCATGCGATCCAACGTGATACTGGTTTGCTCTTTGTTCTCTTTAGGACCTTGTATTATAAGTCCCAGAATGTGACGTGTCTGCTTTCACACTGACTTGTCCAGTGTGCATTGGGAACTAGCGCAATAGCTCACAACATGAAGCATGTCTTTTTACCGTGGTTTTCTCTGTGCGATTTGAAACTCCTACTCTGAAAGAAATGTCTCATTTTTTTCTCTAACTTGCACTCTGAATCCCAGCATGCAGCGTTCCTCACTGGTATGACTGCCTTGGTTAGTTCTAGCAAATAACAAAGAGTCCCAGTATGCATAACTTTCACATTCTAAAACATGTCTCCTAACATGTTTTTAGGTCATTCTACTCCAGGTTCCAAGGTGCATCTTTACTACTTGTGTTGTGGTTTCCCGCTCCTAGACTAGAGCCTTTCTTACCTCTGTTCCGACCTCTCACCATGGATTCGCGTACGCATCTACAGGCCCTCCTTTTCCTGTGTTCGGATGGTTGTCGTCCAACCCCGCTCGTTCCACTTTCTGGATATGCTTTACACGTCAGAGTTCCCTCTGTATACTTTGCTCTGCCCCCAGCAATGCCGCCGTCTCACTCCCATTTCACTCTCTGCATGTGTCAGCACTGCGCCATTGTCCAAGACAGGTGCAATCCGAAAAGCATGATTTGCAGATTGAGGTTGAGATCAGAATGCCTGCTGGATGTCTGACCCATAATCGGTGAGCACATTGGTGGATGAGGAAGGATTTAGATGTGACCAAAGCAATGCTTTTGACCTCCGAATTGGCACCTTCTAAGTTATGGAAGACTCCTAATCGGCACTTTCTAAGTTCTGGAAGAAAGATGAGTAGGGAGGATGATGAACAGAGAACACGCAAGGACTGATGATGCAAGAATTTGTAGGACAGAAACCATGGCCCTTTCTATCATAGGCATGAGGCGCCATGCAGATTGTCGTAAACAATGCACCTGCTAATTGCCAGCCAGTGGAAAGATCTCAACGCCAGCATAACATGATTTTAACGGCCTATGCATAACAGTCGGCGAGCAGTATACAGCCCAACTAGGGCCTGGCTAGTAAAGGCCAAATCCTACAAAACAGATGCGCGCGTGCGTGCGTGTGTGCGCGCACTCTGGATGGAATGTTGAAAGGAAAATAAAAAGAACAAAACGATTAGAACTCCCCTGCACAAGAATTGAGGGAGTAGGGGGAGAAAAGGATCTAGAGGAGAGTTTGAAAAGACAATTGTAGAAAGGAGCAAACAAAGAAAAGTGAGGAAAAGCAAATAACTCTGGGGGGCCAAGGCTCACAGAAAATGTGGTGGCGTGTGTGGGGAGCTCCCCCAAAGAGTGAACTGGGGGGCAGAGCTCCATGGCAGTGGCAGCTCGGCCGCCGACATGGCTGTGGCAGCCCATCCGGGGGCTAGACTGGACGGACCCAAGAATAGCAAAGGGCCCAGGCAGCATGCATGGGGCTGCCCAGGCCGAAGATGCCTAGTCTGGGTCACGTAATAGGGCGGTCCGTACCAGACAGCCTGGCGGCCGTGCTGGCGAGGTGGGCTCTTTCTGAAATTCCTCCGAGGCCGCACATGTCAGGCGGTGGTGGAGAGCAGTTTAGTTAAGTCCTGTGAAAAGCGGGACACTAAGTTCCGAGCTGCCTCGTCGAGGCAGCCTGGGTGAAGAGAAGCGAGTAGAGGCGGCTGGCGAGGTAGTCCAGGTGAAACTCTGGCGGCCCGCCAAATGCTTCTCTGCAACGCAATACAGAGGGGATGGGCTGGAAAGAGGGAACGTCTGCAGGCGTGGCGGTGATCAAGGCAGCTTCCCCACACCAATGGGGATGCCGCATGAAGTAAGGATGGCGCACGAGGAGCATTGGAGACACAGCCATACGCCATGCCAATGTGGCCAACTAGAAGAATGTGAATGGATCCACGGGTGCAGAGGTGATGTACGGGTGTGTGCTCCAGCCTATGGCGCCCACCTTGAAGACATTACTGGTGCTGCAGGTCATGGCAGTGATGGACGGACCCCCACGTGGGCAGGGAGCCACCCAAAAACATTAAAACAGCGGGGATCACACAGTGTGTTGGGATGGTCCCAAGTGGCGGAACAGTCACCCAGAAGCAAGAAGTGGGCACAGGCCCCATTCACCATCAGGGGACATGCCCCCATTCAACCACCAGGGACAGCCCTCTAAGGTACTGTAAAAGCAGTGGCGGACTGCATCAGTCACGCCTATTGTGACAACATACATTATATGTTGTGTTGTCAAATGTATATTTATGTTTGCCACTTACCTCCCTGGCCTCAAGGTAAGCACTTATAGTGCCAAATATTGCTTAATTTGTGTCTATAATCCACCGCTTGCTGTCCGGTGCTTCCCGTGCCCCACCGTTCCCTTCCATTGCTTCCCCGACCTGCTCCCGCCTCCCGCTCCACCACCGACCTGCGATTGGCCCACCTGAATCACCAGCAACAACGCAGGCCTGTGGTGTACAGCGCTCTTCGACCACTTAGCTCCATGGTCTTGAGGTAAGCGCATATAGTGCTAAATCTTGCTTAATTTGTATCTATAATCCACCTCTTGTCTGGTGCTTCCTGTGCCCCAGCTTTCCCTTCCATTGCTTCCCCAACCCACTCCCGCTCTGCCCCTGACCCGTGATTGGCCCACCTGAATCACCAGCAACAACGCAGGTCTAACCTGCCGTTGCACAGTGCTCCTCTCCCGCTTAGCTCCCTAGCCTCGAGGTAAGCGCTTATAGTGTCAAATATTGCTCAATTTGTGTCTATAATCCACCTATGATCCCAATGTATTGTGAAACCTAGGCCTTTCTCCCACTATACAGGAATCGTAAATCTAGGTGTGTTCTCCCTTACCAGCTTATTGTATCGTGAAACCTGGGCCTTTCTCCCACTATACAGGAATCCTAAATCGAGGTGTGGTCCCTCGTGTGTGCCATTTTGGGAAACCCAGGCACTTTCCCCCACTGTACATAAATACCTAAGCTAGGTTGCTTTTAAGATTTCTAAACTCTGACCTGGTGGGAAGATGTTTAGGAGGCCACCCTAGTTTAGTGGGCAAACCAGACCAATCTACGGTAGCTTGGCAGGTGGTCAAGACTAAGTCTCAGGAGCGGCGAGAGTGATCGGAAGCCCACAATGAGTACACACAGTAAAATTCCACAGATTACCCTTAGACAGCTGTATATCAAAAATGCATTTATAACAAAAACGATTAAACCACAATTATCAAGAAAACAATTACCACACACGCTTATTGACTAGCCAACATACATACAATAATGTAGTTAGCCTAAGGCTGATGATGGGGGGAGAGAATAACCACAACCTGTAGCATGAAGGGGTTAAATCAACACATATCAGTTTAGGCAGTCCTTCATCAACAATCCCTAATTTATGTAGTCCAGCCCTACGAAGTGAAAAGCATAGCGCTCAAGGTACAGCTGTGCATTAACAACGCGTAGTCGTGCGTAAACGAAAAAGCGGGTTCTCTTCAGGCCGCTGTAGTTGCTCAGGAAGGGGCTTGAGACAATGAGGAATAAGTTCCTATTCCTAGAAGAGGGTCCACCCTTGCAGATAGAGCGACTTTCGGAGTTCGGGAATATCTGGGGAGCGCAGGCTATCCCAGCCAAGGTGAGTGTCTTTTGAGTAAAAAGGGATTCATGTACCAGGGGCCCACCGGTAAATTAGGAAAGTACTCACCGATTACAGTGCGGACCAAACTTTGGCAGTCTAGCCCACTTCGCTCGACGGTGTTAACCCTGCAGTTTCAGGACGCTCCGGCTCTCAGCGGCTGTGGGACGGGACGATTGTCTGTGGCGGGTCAGTAGCCTTTACTCAGCTCTCGAAGGAGGAAGAAGAATAGTTCCGCAGCAGCATGTCTCAGGACACTGTGGGCAAGAACTGCAGGCACTTTCAGCGAAGGTCACCACAGCGGGGCGAAGCAGGAACCGCAAATGCTCACGGCGTGGCAAACTCTTGTAAATCGCAGCCCAGAGGAGCTAGGGCAACAGGTTTCGGCAGGAGAGGGCCCAAGACCACAAGCCAGCTATTCCCGGAGTCTCGAGTCTCAAGTCAGGACGGCGGCGTTCCTGTGCGATACCCTGGGTTTGAGCTGATCAGTTCACTGGATGGCCCAGGAACACTTCCGAAGAAGCTCTTTGCGAGGTTAAGTAGGAGATGCCGAGAGTAGTTGTTTCCACTACTCCAAAGGGGTGAAGCGCCCTTGCAAGCCTTCTTGGGTTGATGAAGAAACAGGGGGCCAACGGGACACCAGCGGGGCAGGGTGCCAAACCTTGCAAGCATGTCGCCGGCGGTTCCTCGAGTGCTTTCTTGTTAAGGATACTTTGCTCCATATGAGGTTTGGTATGAACCTCAGTAGATCGACCTGGAATGGATGCAGAGGCCATTCTCTTATCCAAGATTCAGTCCGAGTTCAAATCTCAGATAGCCAATTGAACATCTTCTCTCTTGCATGAACGCCAGACGTGGGCCAATTGTGGCCCACGGTGGTTCCAGTCATTCATAGCTACCAGACCTACTGGACAAAGTAGTGTGGATTGGGACCAGACAGTCCCAACCCTCTTCCTGGGCACTAGCACACGTGACATGCATGAGCCCACGAAAGATGTGGTTTTCGCAGGAGGCTGCATGCCCAAATAAGGAATACCCAGGTCTCTCGACCTGGGGGAAGGCAAAGGGACAAAATGGCCAAAGGACAGAACAAAATTCGTGGCACGCCCATTTTCGGCACTGGCCACAGTCTTCGGCCTAACGCGGTAAACGCGGTATGGTCCATAAAAACGAAGTAAAAATACTTAAAAAGTAAACTACTGCCACCAGTTCGTCCTACGCACACTTGTACAAACACCAAACAAATCCTTAGAGGGTGGCTAAGGCCATAAAACAAAAGGACCCCTATGCACAGTACTCTAAGGTACTTGGAATATAGATAAAATGTTACCAAGAAATGGCAACAAAGTCAAAGACAAAGGGAAACATAGTTTTCCAGTACTGACAGCCTGAAGGACGTGTCAGTTTCCCCATAACAAATGAGTGAAAGCCCAGAGGAGTGAAGCTGAAGGCTTGCTCCACTGGAAAAAGTCAGGTTTGGTAAGCCAAACAAAAGCAAAATGTTTGGGGGGTGGGGCGATTCACAAATGGAGGGAAAATTGCACCTAAGGCAAATCTTTCCTAACAGTTGCTTCCTTAGGTGTGCCATTTTTGAAACCCAGGGCTTCCCAGTTATCCAGGTACACCCATCTAACCGCTGAAAGCAATTACCTACAGTTAGGTCACTGCCCCAGTTAAATACGAACCCGTCGTAATTCAGGAAACCTACTGTCATACCAACTGCGCTACCCACCCTCCAAAGTCTAGCATTCCGAAACCGCCCTGCTTAGTCCCTCCAACCACGGAAGAACACCAGAACCGTAACCTACGACTTGGCCAACCGCCCTGAAACCCTGAGCCAACTACCCATAACCTAGAACAACCCTAATATGGAACCCCCTCAACATCTGAAACTCATTCTTACGCAGTCAGACCAGCCAACCTACAACAGCACCCCTCAACATCACCACCACCTCTGGATCATAACCAACGCACAAAGACACAAGCCCACAGAGTACACTCTGCTATCACAACACAAGAGGTTAAGACTAAACACCATTGAAATCACACAAGGTCTTACAGGTGGGCTACAGCCCCTGTAACCTCAACTCCAAACCTTCCCACCACCAAGGACTCTGAGATGCCCTGACACAGAGCTGGAAGCCGCCAAAGATAAACGGAACAAGGAACAATCCGAACAGATACACGCCCTCTTCCGGCAGAAACCGCCACAAGTACAGAACACATCCCAAGAAACATGCCAGCCAACAGAACAAACATCACGAGAAGAGAAAAATCCCTATATCTAACACCGTACCTTGCAACTGCCTCACCACCTCAACACCACCGACATGTCCAGGCATGCTGAGAACTCACTAGAACCATGAAGAAGAGAAGACCCGAGAAGAGAAAGGAACAAAAGCAATGCACTCACTCCTGAGATTACAAAAACACAAGGGCAGCAGCAGCAACCACATCAAAACATAGAAGATGAAGAAGCAGGAGAACTCATCAACCCAACAACCGATCTAACAGATTGTTACTGCGAGGAAGTAGACTATACGGACCACTAACCAATTTCTGACAACAACACAGTAAACTCCAACAGAACAACCACAAGACAAAACAAGGTTTAAAAAACAAACCCAACTACGCAGAAAAGATCCATTGCAACCTAATCAACGAAAGATCAAAGTCCAAACATGCCAAAGAGATTTTCGACCTCCTGCGTGACGGAGGTACCAACATCTTATTCATAACAGAAACTTGGCTAGACGACAACTACAAAATCACACAGCATAACTGCATCCTTGACAACTTCAAGTGGTCAAGAGCAAACAGAAAAACCAAAAGAGGAGGTGGACTGGTGGTAGCATACAAGCAACACCTGAAAATCAAAATGGATGAACCACTAAACATCAAAAACTGCAAATCCCTAATCCTTCACCTAACAGCAAACACCAAAACAAACCTCAAATTTGTTCTGGTAAACAGACCACCAACATACAATGCAACCTTTGTCGACGATTTCACTGAAGCCATCACCAGCCTAGCCCTCGAGCAGGAACACCTGATAATCCTGGGCGACTAACATCTGGTTCGATGAAGAAACCGCTAACTCACAAAACTCACTAGCCAAACAATTGAAGACAATGAAACTGCATTAGCCAGTCAAAGGACCAACCCACACAGTGGGTCATACATAAGATGCAATCTTCGCCAACAAAAACCTCATCACAACGACGCCACCGTTACAGATCCTCTGGAGCGACCACCTCATCATTCCCTTCGTGATCACGCTCCTAAAAACGGCAGACAAACAACCTGGTAAACTGCTGACTACCATGAAAAGAAACTGGGGGACCATCAAAACTAGCAACTTAGCAGAATTAGAAATCAACAAACCACCAACGACGACGCTGGACGAAGTGGACCTCGACAAAAAAACGCACTACTTCATAAATGGATCGCGAGACAATCGATGAGAAATCCAAGGAAAAACCGTTCACTCCATCGTGCAAAAGAGCGACAGCAAAATGCTTTACCCTGCTACTCCCGCACCATGAAAAGGAGGAGGAAAAAAAATGATCAGGAAAAGAAAATACAACTCTAAATACAAATCCACTCATACAAAAAGGAAATCCATAAGCCCAAAAAGAAATACTACCAAAACAGAATCACCAAAGCCGCCAACACCCAAAAAGAGCTGTTTCAAATCAAACAAAATGAGAAACCCTCCTGGCTGCACAAACACAGCAATACCTTCACTGAAACTATGCAATGATATTGCAGACCACTTACAAAAAAAAAGAAGCACCATCCAACAGATCATACAAAGCAAACCAAGCAACTACAACATGCAACTGACCCAGCCACCAGAGGATCGCCAGAACAAACTCAGAAGCTTCCCACACATCAGCCAAGACATTTGTCAAGCTGGTAAGCAATAGCAACAAAGCAGGCTCACCCGTGGATCCATGCCTCCCAGACATACACAAGTCAATCCTCACACAAGGAGCACACATGGAATACTAGAGAAAACTTTTCAACCAATCACTTTCAACAAGGAAAGTACCGCGATCATTCGAATCGGCAAACATCAAGCCGCTCCTCAAGGACATAACAGGAAACGTGGAGGACCTCTCCAACTATAAACCCATTTCCAACATTCCTTACCTAGTGAAAATACTCGAAACATACTTATATAGAATAACACAATAATTAATAGAATACCACCAACTGCTGGATCAAGCACAAGTAGGCTTTAGACCGACGAGGAACGGAAATGGAACTGCTTTCAATCTGGGACAATCTAAAGGCTAATGCAGACACAGACAAAAGCACAGCTCTAATACTTCTGGATCTCTCCGCAGCATTTGACACAGTCAACCATGAGGTTGACTCCTCATCGGGAGTTTGGAAGAAATAGCAATCACCGACCTAGCCCTTCTATGGATTAAATCCTTCCTGATAAACAGAACAGAAACCATATGGATCAAACCTTTCAAATCCACTACAAGGCAATCCACCTGTGGAGTACCACACGGATCCTCCTTTTCCCCATTGCTCTTCAACATATACCAGATGCCACTAACGAAGCTCATTCAAAAATACAGCCTCACATGCTACAATTACACTGATGACACAGATTGTCTACAAAATACAAGATACACAAGAAGGAAACGCAACCCTGGAAAACTGCCTACAAGAACCCTACAGCTGGATGAACACTAACAGCTTCAAACTCAACCCGGACAAAACAGAATTAATGATCATATCCAATAGCGGGGAAGACATTCACTACATCCGATGGCTGACGGAACTGGGAACAGCACTGACTCCATCAACGATATTAAAGAACCTGGGAGTCCTGATGGAGTCCTGATGGACATTGAACTAACACTTGAGCCTCAAGTAAACGCAATAATCAAGAAATGTGTATTCCTCCTACACGCAGTAAAAAGGATCCTGCATTCCTCTCTTTCACCCACAAAACACTCACCATCATTGTAATCATCCTGTCCAGAGTAGACTACGCTAACAGCCTATATCTAGGAATGCCAGAACGACTACTAAACAAACTCCAGCGCATCCAAAATGGTGCAGCCAGACTCCTGCTCAAACTACCATGAAGAGAACACATTACCCCAGTGCTGAAACCTGTAAAATGGCTACCAATAAAACCTCAAATAAAGTTCAAAACAATGTGCATTAAACACAGAGCAATCCACGGCCAAGGAGCAGAGTTCCTAAATGAGAAAATAACTGTGTACCATCCAACAAGACCACTCAGATCAAGCAACATTCACTTAGAACCAAAGCCATAAAACAAAAGAAAAATCAGAGGATCATCCTTCTCTCACCTGGCAGCAATAACCTGGAATCACCTACCAAAAAACATATGCAACACAAGGGATCATCTGCAATTCAGAAAACTACTCAAAACTTGGCTCTTTGCTCCAGAAACAGGAGGAAACGACTAAGAATCGTAGACTGACGGGAAACAAGAGTCCCACGGAGCAAACCTTGACCCAACTTAATCTTCCCTAACCATAAGGTGGGATGGGGAGTGGAGGCCTGAAATCCCATGTGCACACACCTTATTCCACAGCGGAAAAATAGGTAGGTAAAGGCCCCATGACGGGATTGGCAGGGACGGACCAGAATCCTCCAACCTAAACATCCCCAACCCCAGGGTGCAGGAACACGCCGGCAAAAGCCAGGTACACATACCACTAGAGCAACGCAGAGGAAAACTGCCACTCAACAGGCCGACCAACTAGGCGGACAATCTACAACATCAAACACATAGGATAATCATAGATGTTGAGCACAGATAACGCAAGACAAAGAGGTAAGAAGGAAAACAACCTTCTTACCCAATTCTAAAACCTCAACTTTCTGCATAAACTTCTCATGCAGAAACACACACAACCACCTCTCTGCACAGCAATCCGCACGCACTTCACCACATTGCAACAACGGACTAACAATACATATCCCGGCACAACAGCACACAGGAATTTGCATCGACCCGAAAACCACACTTAAGCTTAGCAAAAGGTGCAAACTGAACTGAAGCTGCCAACAGGACATCACAACTCTCACTTTCCTATTCCTACTACACTCTACTAACCCCTTGATACCTTGATTGCTTCACACTCTCCTTTTCAGATCCGCCAGAGCGCCTGTGGACCACTCCGGTGGCGACGGTGCACGGTACAAATATCTTTAACATTCATGTTTATAGTTATAATAGGTAATGTTTAGAATAAGAATGTTATGTAACGGCAGTGTAGTGTGGGGGAGAAGGCATTTAGGGAGAAGTTAAGTAGGCAATGTTATGTAGGATATTATAGTTACATGAAAGGGGGTAGACGGGAGGTACCCTGGCATGAGGTAGCAGGAGAAAGCGGCAGCCTGCCTGAGGCCGCCTAGGTTGGGGTGGGGACCACCCGCAGAGGCCATCATCTGGCCTCCCACTCCAGTGGGTAGTATCCAAGACCCCTCCAAGGAAGGGTAGGCTAATGAGCAGATCCCCATTTAGAGGGAACTCATGTCAGGAGAATTGTAGGAAGGGAATAGGACATTTGTTTAAAAATGTATACGTGTTTTTATAAATAAAGGTGGGTCCCTCTTTGGGTCCCTATAAAATCCACTTTGGCATCTGTCCAGTTAATAAGGTAAGAACTCAGGGTATGGCACATCTCCTGTTAACAGCAATTTTATTTTCAGGGGAGCACCTTTCCGTATCCAGATGGCCAGGTGGGTGGGGATGGTGGTTCCAAGGGTTACCGTCCCTGACCTGGGCA
Organism: Ambystoma mexicanum; assembly: GCF_040938575.1. NCBI lineage: Eukaryota > Metazoa > Chordata > Amphibia > Caudata > Ambystomatidae > Ambystoma > Ambystoma mexicanum. Next base: position 413,460,366 of record NC_090929.1, read on the forward strand.
GGTAAGGAGCTCTCCCTGGCTCGGGTTAGTGCTGGAATACAGAGACTACAAGTCACATTCTGTACACTTTGCAAGCACTAATTCATGGGCAGAGGGTACCCTATGACTACACTGCTAGCAAAGACAAAATGAGACATAACTAGTGTTACTACCACCTGATCTCGTGCCAAAGCACTTTCAAGTTTAAGATTAATTTATTCATTTTGTACCTACCTGTGGGGACATAGTCCGCTTTGCATCGAAAAGGATTCCAAGATTTCCACCACAGGCAATTGTTTTGGACATTCTACCTGCTCTTGAGGCCAGATGTGTGCTAGCCAGGTCTCATTAAACATTCCCACCAGCAGAATCTCTGGCACTGTAAATTGTACAGACTCCATTGGTCAAGTTCTCAACGTTGCACTGTTTGTGGCATGCAACAGAGTGACCACTCTGGAGCTGGGTGATGTATACGGCAAAAGAATCATCCCTGTAGCAGCATATATAACAAGGCAGGCCTTTCCATTATGGCTGCCTGATTTCTTCAGCACACCAACAAAGCAAGGTGTGCTGTGATGGGGAGCAGGGATCTATCTAGCTCCTGCTTGTTGCCTAGAAGAGCATGATTATCTTATACCAACATCTACCAGCAACTACTTTTGGCTACTCAGGCCAACTGATGTCGAACAAACACACCTATGTGAATTTAACTCTGTGGAATTGGGACAGTGAATAAATAAACATTAGGGCACATCTCGAAGACATTTAAAGCATATGGGGTCATAAATAATGGACAGAATAAAATGTTTGCATCTGGAAATTAGAATTGCGGAACTCTATGCACCAGCTCCTCATTCTCCAGCGTTGGCTCCTGGTCAGTCACTGGCTCATGCTGGAGACTCAGGAGCTACTTTTAGCTCCTGCTTATCCAATCGTAATTTTGATCACTGCTGTGATTAGGGGTAACTGAGAAATGTGTTCAGATGCACACTTCAACTACGGTAGCATCCTTACAGACTCGCCCTGGTGGATTGGCAAAGGTAAGATGCCTCCTCGCCCCTCTACTCCATATGGATATCTTCTCAGATGCCAGGATTGTGTCAATAACAGTACTGCTCACATACACCTATGAGCTCTGCGTAAACTTTACAATTTTTGGTCACTTCCGGGCTATGAAATCTGTTTTCAGTCACTAATAGCCAATACAATCTGATTTTTAGATAGGAGTGTTTCAGGGTAACTAGATTGAGAGTGCCCTGAGACTAGATATCTATTATGATATTCAATCTAAGAAAAAGAGTGAGTCAGCTGCGGTTGTAGTGAAACCCTCATCCATTCAAGGCACAAATAGTGCATGCCATTTATTTAATAACAAAATGAAGTCAAGTATTTGAGGCTGATAAAATACCAACACATGTTTCGACATGCTAGGTCTTCCGCAGGGCGAAATATCACAAAGAAATGGCATATCTCAGTCAATCAGATTTGACATTTCTTAAATCTAGACGATGACAACAAAAAGTGGCGGGAGGGAAGAGGAGACAAAAAAAGAGAAATAATGAATATCATTGACCACTGATATCGTTCACGGACTATATGCCAAAACTAAATCATCAAATCACATATTCGACCACAAACTTAATAAAATACTCATTGCAACATAGGTACAATTAATCCAAAATTGTTAGGTAGAGAAAAGATAACCACTTCGAGAATACCTCTCAAATTCATTTGGTCCAAGCGGCTTGGTAAGAAAATATTTTTTAGCACTTCAAGACTACATCATAGGTAATACTCTTTCTTGGCATTTATGAGCTCTAACAATAAACAGAGTATGCCATCTTAAAAAGGAGCACATCATTGCATCCACCCCATGATTTACACTTCCCAGACTCCGAGGTAAAACCCTGTTACAATATGCAAAGATATACATGATGTGTCTAGCTCCATATATATGTGTCACGAGATGACACCCTGAAAAGAGAGGCACAGGACACCCAGGAAGGGTTTCGGGTGGTTGTGCCGAAGTAAGGTGGACAGAATAGTAAACACACAGCTGAAAGTAATGAGAACGAAGAGTAGTCAAGTGTAGCAAGGAATAAGGTACAACAGAATGGATTCCCTCTAGTGGTGTATGCAGATATAGGGAAAGAGTATTCCACGGACCTTAGGAAAAACTCTAGCCTTCTGCACAGTTTGCTATAAAAGAGGCCCACGCTGTTTGCTCATGACTTGGAACAACAGCTATGGGTGTCTGTAACGTAGAAACGAGACAAGGGAAGGGGCAGAGGTTGCCTGAAGGAAACCAACAGACAAGCTCTGTACAAAAGGGTCTACGAACAGTACAAGAGAAGATACTTACAGACAAATCCAGGAAAAGGAAGTTGATAGCAAACTAGCAGAAGGAAATGAAGGGAAAGTCATGTAACAGGATTGGATAGCACAGAACAGTAAGGAACAAGGTTGAGTGCTCAGAGGAGCAGGAAAGCAATGAGCAAGCCCACAGGAGCAGGGCTGTAAGGTAGAGAGCTCAGAGGGAAAGGGCTTAGGGCAGCGGAGTAAAGCAGGATGAGCAAGTCCACAAGAGCAGGGCTGTAAGGTAGAGAGCCTAGAGGGAAAGGGCTTAGGGCAGCAGAGTAAAGGAGGCTGCACGTCAAGGAACCCAGAAGGGCTGGGCAGCAAGGTGTGAGCCCTGAGGGGCAGGGCCGCTGACCGTAGAAAGTTGCAGAGGACTGTAGAGGGCTGCTAGGCCGAGAACCCAGCACAAAAAGGTAGGTAGTAAGCAGTGGAGCGTGATGAGCTGCAAGGTAGGAAGCCCAGAGGACAAGGGCTGTAGGCAGCCGGAGTGAAGCAGGCTGCAGAGCAGGGAGCCGAGAGGACAAGGGCTGTAGGCAGCCGGAGTGAGGCAGGCTGCAGAGTAGGGAGCCCAGAGGACAAGGGATGTAGGCAGCCGGAGTGAGGCAGGCTGCAGAGCAGGGAGCCCAGAGGACAAGGGCTGTGGCTGGAAGGCAGCAGAGCGTGATCGGCTGCAATGTAGAGAGCCCGGCTGGGCAAGGGCAGAGGCTGGAAGGCAGCAGAGCGTGATCGGCTGCAATGTAGAGAGTCTGGCAGGGCACTGGATCCAAAGTCGGAGTAAGGAGGAACCGCATACAAGATCCGTAGCTCAAAGCAACAAGGTGCCGGAAAGACTCCTAATGCAAGAGACTGAGCTCCTGCAGGCAGCAGCTTTTATACCACCCAGCCCAGCACAGAGGCAGGCTAATTGGTCGCACCTGGCTAAGCACACCTGTAGACAATCGGCCACCTCCCTCTCTGTTCCTGAGCTGGTGGAAGCAGAGGAGATCCCTAGGGCTTCTGGGGATTGTAGTTCCGAAGATGGCGAATAGGAATGGCCAGGAAAAGATGGTTATAGCCAAGTGCATTGTGGTAAGTGTAGTTTGTTGGGAAAAATAGAAAAGCACCAAAGTCTCGCAAATGGGAAATAAGGTCCATATTGATCGTAAATGTATGCGCCCATGGCGCAGGCATGACAATATGCTGGAGTGAGAGAATCATATCATAGGGCCAATTGGTCACCCTCATTAATTATTCCTAAAGGTGGTTCAACATATTTGTGATGGTGTGGGCCCTCCGTCACGGCAGAGGCCCAGCAAGATGATGAGGCCCACTCGGGCCTGGCAATGCAGCGCAGCGCAGCAATAACACACAGGACCACTTGATGTGCTGCATAAACCCGGACTGGCGCACAGGCGTCATTTCCGGTGATTCCTTTATTCTTTAATCCAGCCGCCCCCTGACACGAGAACGGTCTTTCCGGGGCACGTGACATCACATTCCTCCCATACTTGGAATGCTTCCCCCCGGTCGTGAACAATAACATTTCAAACAGGGTTTGTACGTTCTAGTCTCTTAGGAAGTCATACCATGGGGATTCGCTCGATGGTAAACTCCTTGTATTAAGTATCCTTGTAGGCGGCATGATGGCCGTGGCCTTTCTCTCAGGCTATATCGAGGATGGCTCCTCTCCGTTTCTGCTGCTTGGTGGGTTTCGGTCCTGGATTCATCCTCGCATGGGGCCGGTGTCCTTCGCTCTAGAGGGGTGCCAAGGGTTTCGGATGACTTAGGTTCGCTTTGCTGTGCGTGTGGTCTGGTCCCTGTCTGTGGGGTCCTCAGGTCCTCTTCCCATAGCGTGCCCGGACTTTCCAGAAGTGTGAAATGTTTCTGGTGACTGTCTCACTTCCTCTGGTGGCTGTGATCATGCTGTGGTTCACAGCACTGACTGTCCAGGGTCGGAATTCAAAGTTTAGAGACATTTTCTTGGGTGGAGCTTGGTTCTTGACTATTACTGTGTCCCCTGGTTGCAGTTCCCGGTGGCTCGCGCGGCGAATGCGGCTTTCTTGTTCATTTCTCTTGACGCACCTTGCTTCGATGGCGGGGGTCAGGTGTTACCCAGTTCGGATGGATGGCGAGTTCGGCATGTACCGGTACCCCAAACATGAGGGCAGCCGGGCTGATCCCTGTCGATGAGTGGCCTTGTTCTTTCGCGATTCAGATGACTTTGTTAAGTGTTCCCATGAACCGTTCAGCGTCCCCGCTTGCTTGTGGCCATCCTCGGGTGATCCGCTTGTGTCTTATGTTGAGATCATGGAAAAATTGGCATAGCTCTTGGCTGGTGAACGGTGGTCCATTGTCACTTTTGGATTTTTGCCGGGATGCCATGTATTGCAAATATCTTCTCTAGGGCTAGAGTAATTGTCTCGGCATTGGTGGACGCCACATGCTCAACCTCCGGGTACCTGCTGAATTCGTCTACCAGGACTAGCAGGTAACCTTCTCCTGCAATGGTGCAGTAGGCGATGCTAACAGCTTCCCACCGCAGGTTGCTGCTCGGTGCCCTGAAGATGGGTTCCGGGTTTTCTGCCCTCCTGGTGGCTTGACATGCTGCACATGATTCTATGAGGTCCATCACCCGCTGTTGTATGTGGGGCATCCACATCTGGGATTTTAGGTAGGAGGTGGTTTTTACAATTCCCTGGTGCCCGCTGTGGGCTCTTAAGGGCTCTTTCCACCAGAGTCGCGGGGAGTAAGATTCAGTGTCCTTTAGGTATCACTCCTTTGGGGGCAATGGTAAGTTCGTGGCGGATCGCGAAGAGTGCTTGCCGCTTTTCTTGAGCGGGTTTTGTGCGCTGTGGCATGAAGGATAGGAAGTTCTTCCAGTTCCCGGATTGGATGGCCAGAGTGGTGTGGGTCAGTATGGCGTCTGCCTCGGTCTCGTCTGCTACTTCTGGCAGGGTAATGGCTCGTGGTCAGGCGCAGGCGACTACGTGACATACATGTTCATTCGTCTCTGTTGCGTGTCTTTCCTCCTGGTCAGTGGTTGGTCACGGGTGGCGGGACAGGTAGTCGGCTCGGTTTTCTGCACCTGCCCTGTATTCTACCTCTATGTTGTATGTGTATGGAGTTCAAGCATCCACTTTTCAGTGAGTGCTGGGGGGTGTGGTGCTGAGCCTTTGAATATCGGGATGAGGGGCTTGTGGTCCAAGAATACCTTTGCGCGTTTGCCTTGTAGATATACCTTGAAATGTCTGCATCCCAACAAGATTGCGAGGGCTTCTTTCTCAACGTGCGCGTAATTTTGTTCCGTTTTGGTCAGTGCACAGCTAGTGAAGGCAATAGGGTGTATGTTGCCCTCCTTGTCAATTTGGGCGACTACTGCTCCTAGGCCAACAGGGCTGGCGTCAACTAGGAGTTTGTTGTGTCTTTCAATGTCGAAGAACGCCATGGTTGTGGAGGCGGACAGTGAGTCCGTGATTAGCTGGAATGCTTGCTGATGAGTGGATGACCACTCCCACCTCTGGTCCTTTTTTGTTAGTTCGCGGAGGGGGCTTGCTATGGTGGCAAGGTCTGGGATGAATCTTGCGCAGTACGTTGCCATCCCCATGAAACTCCATACTTCTGTGGCAGATTGCGGGGCTTTGGCGCTTTTAATGTCATTTACTTTAGCTGGGTCTGGCGAGACCCCCTTTGCTTGAAGATGTATCTGAAGAAGCAGAGTTCTTCCTTCCCGAACTCGCATTTCTATGCGTTCAGAGTTAGCCCTGCCCCTTCCACTCTGTGCAGAACTGCAGCGAGTCATTTGGGGTGTTCTTTGTCGCTTTTCGCAAATGCGATGATGTCGTCACTGATATTGGTTGTTCCTTCCAGGCCATTAAGGACTTTTCTGATTTTGTGCTGAAACACTTCAGCTGACGATGAGATCCTGAAGTTCAGACGCTTGGACCACCTTAGCCCTAAGTGGGAGGAGAAGGTGGTGATGTATCTCGACTCCTTGGCCAGTTTGAGTTGGTGGTATCCCGACCTGAGGTCCAGCTTGCTGAATATCGTCACTCCAGTCAGGTCGACGATGAGTTTGTCTATGGTCGGCATGATGTGGCGTTCTCTTCCGATGGCAGCACTTGGGAGCTGCATATCGATGCAGATTCGTACTGCGTTGGGTTGTTTGGGCTTTTGAGCTACCACCATGGGGGACACCCAAGAGGTGGGCCTTGACGTCTTCTCTATTATTCCGGCTTGTTCCAGTTTGCCGAGTTCTTGTTCAACGGCTTCACTCATGTGGAATGGTACTGGGCGATGGCGTACCGCTTTTGGCTCGATAGTCGGATCAATATGTAGTTTGATGGATCTGCCTTTGAGTCAGCCGATGCCCTGGAACACTTTGTGGTGCTTCTGAAGCAGGTCATTGATTTCAGTGTGTTGGATGCTGAATGCGAATTGTACTAGTTGTAGTCTTTCCGCTGTTTTGCAGTTTAGGAGTGTTTCGCAGCCTGCGTCGACGACATATTTGCGGGCTCGGCACGTGGTGTTGTTGTGTGAGAAGTCCAAACTGAAAGACCCTTGTACAGGCAGTGGTTTCTTACAACCGTATGCATACAGTCTGACTTTTCTGTCCAGGAGCTTTGGTCGGAGTTTTCAAAATGCTGTTACTGGCATGCCATTGACGGTGGCACCAGTGTCAATGACGACATTTAGAGGTTTTCCGTCCGCCAGGACTGTGCACGATGGTCTTTTCCGTTGCTTGTGTCTCCTAGGTTCTACTGCTGAGAGTAGGTAAACTCTGTGTATCCTCTTGCTGTGCCTTCTTCACCTTTCCTTGTCATTTCTATCAGGGGAAGCGCCGTCTTCGCTTTCACTCGTGTCTGATGATCTCTGCGAGTGGTCAACAGCTCTTGCTTTCCCTTTTCTGCTTGGTTGGTGAGAGGGGCGAACTTCCTTCGGTGTTCTTGCAACTTTCGTGGTGGTTGTTCACGATTGCTTTTGGTTGGGGGGTGTAGGCAGACCGCCGCGTAGTGGTTGAGGTGGTTGCACTTACAACAGGTTGACCCCCACGCTGGGCATGTTTCTCCTTTGTCTCATGGGCCACCGCACCACTTGCATGCGTTTTCTCTACCTTGAGGCGTGTGAGGCTTGAAGGGGTTTGTCCCTCTTTCTACGTGTTCTCTGGTGCCTTGGCGTCTTGATACTGCTGCAACTTCCTGATTTTCTGGGGTTGTCGAGTGGAAGACGTTGTATTGTGGCTTCGATGACCTTCACCTGATCAACCCTGCGTTCTCGAAGACGCCCCATTTCGGGGATGCGGGATAGATACATGTTTTTCTCTGTGAGGATTGCCCTCCTCAGTTTTTCTGATGAGATCCCATTGATAATTTGGAGACGGATGGCAAATTCCTCATCAATACAATTGGAAGAATAGCCTTGTTTGTTGAATCTTTGCCCGAGCAGTTCACATTCTAAGTGAAATATTTGATCCGAGCTACAATTGCGTCTAGCGCAGTGGAATTCACCCATGGGGATATTGTTAATAACTGCTTTTTCATGGCAGCTGGTGGCATGTAAAATTGAGTTCACTGCCGTAGGTTTCCTGTGTGTTCTGGAAACAAGGCTATTCTTTCGAATGTATTGACAAAGCCCGATCTCAATCAAATCTTCTTAATAGGAATACTTTGTTGAGTAAAGAACCAACACACAAGGGTGGTTACCCAGAGAAGATTAGCTTTATCACAAAATACTCGCAAAACACTTACTGAAGTTGGATATGGATTTGCTCCAATATCTTACACTGTATCCGAAAATAATCTTCACTAAATCCCAAACCTTGAAGAACAAGATTAGCCCTTCGTTTCTTGAACCCGAACCTGACAGTAGCACTGTTTCTAATTGGGTGAGTAGCCAGATCAAAGGGTTCTACAAATGTGGGAATTGTAACTTCTGCCAATTTGCACTTTCACCTACCAGTAATTTTATCTGCCATGGGGGCCTTCAAATTGAGATAAAAGATTTTATAAATTGCAAAACGAAATATTTTGTTTATGCAGTGGTATGTCTATGCAAGAAGACCTACGTAGGAAGAACCATTCGGGAGTTACATGTGAGAATACGGGAACATCTGGCAAATCTAAACAGCCAAGACCCCAAGCTTCCTTTTGCTACTCATTGGCAAACTCAACATCACAGTGACAATCGCAAAGACATCAGTTTTGTGGGCCTACAAAAGGCTAGAGTACACACAAAAGGAGGGTATCGCCAATTACATCTCCGTCAGTTGGAGGCGCGAATGATTTGTACATGAAGATCTACTCGATATGGACTCAATACAGAACACAAACTAAATGTGTTTTTGTGAAATATTCTGTTTTAAAGCATAGAGATCTGTCTTTCTCAGTGTGAACCCAGGTGAGAAATTGAAGGTATAAACTCCAGATCATTTATCCTGGTGATGTATGTTTTTTTTGGAATTATCTTAACGTACTTGTTGCACACTGATTGGCAGAGACTTCAAAATGGTAGGGGCACCTGACATTGCATCTACTCCCTGCGGTATACTTTATTATACCATTAACAGCTATTTCAAGCTCTGATAGACCAAATTTGATCTTTCAGGAGAATGTTAGTATACTTGCATACTACACATTGCACTTGTACTGATATGTATATTACAACAGGGTAAGTTACCCTAGCAGGCAACCAACAGAAGTGACTATCCTAATACTAGACACCAAACAGTTAGGTTTGGTAATAGAAAACTATTATTATTTGGTTCCTTTGGATTGAACTACATGTGACATGCAACAGCTCATTTGGCTAAGCCTTGCACACAAATGGACTAGTGAGACTACTTAACATTGTCTCAAACAATACAAATAATTATACGTTCTCCCAAATGCACGAGCATTGTCACGTGACCAATCAATGCAGGCATATTCAAACAACTCTTAATACATCATGCGTGGCACTTAGGGATTTCCTCATAGCATCAGTCTGGGTAACTCATAAGAGTTCTTCAAGTCGTAATAATACAAATTATTGTGCATTCTTTATTATGCACGTCACGTGAATGGTCACATGTCAAATTCATGTTAATATATAATCAAAGGCTGTTGTGTCTTTAAGGATTTTCTCAATATTATTAGTCGTTATAGACTGCAGCACATACACAGTAATTTAGAGGTTGGAATGCACATTTTAAATGAAGTTTCAATCAATTTAACTTCTTCATGTTCCTCATATTCACGGCACATGACCTGTCACTTGACATATTAACCTAGGTATATAAACAATGCAGGCAGTCAAGACGAACGGTCGCCGTCGCTGTTCCTGAATCTCTGAGACGCAATGGGTGTTAATTTGCATTTCCTAGTATAACAGCCGGTCCGATAGCACAGCGAGTAGAGTGCTCGCTTTGACATCTTTGCAGAGCCTGCTAACGCAGGTTCGAATCCCGGCAAGGCCAAACCCAGCCTTTCATGCTTCTGAGCTCGATAAATGAGCACCACACACCGTGGGTAATAACCAGAGCTCAGATACTTGAGGGTTCATAGCACTATATAAATGCTAAATTATTATTATAGTAAGAATAGAATTTGCCACTTTATACTACATGCACACACACGCTGGGGGATTTCTTCCAGGACACATCCTGATTCGGGTGCAATGTGTCTTTGTATTTCAGGTATTTACTTAAAGCAGCACTCAACAAGAGTTAATGATCACGTCGTTCTAGCTACCCTTAACCCTTGGGACATGAATGGGCGTACTATTTATCTTCGAGCGTATTTCTCGGTAGGAGATACTTTCCTTGCTATATGCACGCTGTTTTCTTTTTCTAGATTAGCTGACTTGGGCAATAGCCAGCTCCACGCTTTTTGTGCTCTTCTCATTCCAGCCAATATGTGAACTGACCCATTATTAATAAACGCATCTAACACAACGCTTAGGAGTTTGTGCGCCCAAGATCAAACTGTGAGCCCATTTTGCGGAAAACAAAGGCTGGAAACGTTATCAAAGACGGAGTGCAGATGTGCCTTCAACATTTAGTAAATATTTTGGTAAGATCTTTTTTAAGTGGTGCCTGAGTGAGCATACACAACCTTTATCACATAGTGAGGACTTACTTATAATAGGTGTTGTGGCCTGTCTCTCCTAAATCTGATTCACTCCAATTTACTTTACCTCTTTTTCCTAGAGAAGTGATACACCATGCTCATGTAATGAGGCTAATTATTTAGGTTTCATGAAAGCACCAGTGATCTTCCTGCCCTTAGCAATACAGATGTTTGTCTTCACACAGCACTGGTAACAAGTAATTGCAAACCAGAATATAATACTATGGCTTATTAAATCCATACGTAATCATGAAGGAACAGGGGCCTGTGTAGCGAGGCATAAACAATATGATGAGCCATCTTTAGGAATCATTAATGAGGGTGACCGATTGGCCCTATGAGATTAATCTCTGACTCCAGCATACACATATATATGGGGCTGGACACATCCTGTATATCTTTGCATATTGTAACGGGGTATTACCTCGGAGTCATGGAAGTGTAAATCATGAGGTGGATGCAATGATGTGCTCCTTTTAAGATGGCATACTCTGTTTTTTGTCAGAGCTCATAAATGCCAAGAAAGAGTATTACCTATGATGTAGCCTTGAAGTGCTATAAGAAAATGTCTTACCAAGCAGTCTGGATCGAATGAATTTGGGATGTAGTCTCAAAATGGTTATCTTTTTTCTACCTAACAATTTTGGATTAATTGTACCTATGGTACAATGAGTATTGTATTAAGTTTGTGGTTGAATATGTGATTTGATGATTTAGTTTTGGCATATAGTCTATGAACTACATCAGTGGTCAATGATATTCATTATTGCTCTTTTTTGGTCCCCCCGTTTTGTCTCCTATTCCCTCCCGACACTTTTTGTTGTCATTGTCTAGATTTAAGAAATGTCAAATCTGATTTACTGAGGCATGCAATTTCATTGTGATATTTTGCCCTGATGAAGACCTAGCAGGTCGAAACACGTGTTGGCATTTTATCAGCCTCAAATACTGGACTTCATTTTGTAATTAAATAAACGGCACGCACTACCTTGAATGGATGATTTCAATTGTTTTCTTGATTATTTGTAGTGTACAGCGCGTACTTTGTGGAACTGCCTTTCCTTCAACCTGATTTTTAGTTGCTATTGGCATGCTAAATACATTTTTGAACACTTCTGTCCAATGTAATGAGCTTTTGGTTGCTGTCAGCATAGCTGCATTAAAATATACTGCTAGTCAGACGCAGCCTAATTTTGTAGACAATAAGCTAACCACCACTAACTGCCTCTTCTAGTACTCTTAATCCCTCTCTTCACCACGCTCCTATCCATCCTACATCCCCTCTTCACTCTCCTCTCCCTTTCTTGCTCATAAGGCTTATGCCCACCCCCCACGCTCTATCCCACTACCTGTCCAAGTCAGTATCACTCCCCATTCCAATCCTTCATTTTCCCTCCATATGGCACCATAGTCACTCTTCTTCCTCACACCACACTCACTCCAACCTCAAAGTACTCTGTCCATCTTCCACCAGCCACACACCCATCCGTCTATTCTCCCACAGCCCTCACTCTGGGCCTATGGAATGCTCAATCCCTATGGAACACAATAGTTTTTGTCATTGACCACTTCAAATCTCATCACACCAAACTCTTAGTGATGGCTGTCACTGAAAGTTGAATCTTCACTCATGGCTCTGTCACCCCTGGAAGCTCTCTCAACTGACCTATGAACCTCCTCTCACTCCCCTCAAAGCTCTATAAAAGGCATTGGTGTTAGCCTAAAGATCAACAAGGGAACACCCACATCAGCGCTATGACTCTTCTGACTTTAGTCCTTGCTCATTTGAACAAATCTCATTTCTCCCATCCCTCTAACCATCCTTATCATTTACTTCCCACCCTGAATATCTTCTTCTCAAGAGACCTACTATTCCAAACACTCCCAGGCGATGTCACAGCCATCATAAATAGGGGAATGCAGCTTCACCAAAAGGATGAAGGCCCATCGCAAGTGCGTGGCCTCTCCACTCTCTCTGATCACTCCCTAGTCAACCTTCTTACTCACACACAAAAAAATGCCTTTGATCTCATCTTCGTAACCTACACTCTCGTCTCTACTGCTTTTTTGACCTCTCTTGCTCCGGCCACAAATGTATCTATCTCACACCCCTCAGCTTGCCCTCTATCATCAATTACTGAAATCAAATTCAAACCTGACTTGATGATCCCATTAACCAAGTCAAAGTCAATCCTCTATCTGAGCCTACTCCTGCGCAGACCCACTCTACTGAACTTGCCTTCAACACATTCAAATTACACACTTGCTATCTCCTTTGACTGACATTATCATGCTCGCTCCTTCCCACATCTAGCCCCCACCCTCAGTCATGGGTAAATTCAGCCATCCATCTGATAACTTTGCGCCATCACATATGTTGCTAGCGGCGTACAAATACTCTCTCATTGCCCTAACTACTGCTCTGGGCTCTGCCACCTCCTAATTTTAGTGACCGTATATCGCCTTCTGCAGACACCCCTGCAGACTATTGAGGACTCCCCATGCCATGACTTGCCCCTTAAAAACCACTCCCTATCCTTCTCTTTTTCTGCCAGTGACTTTGTTTGTTATTTCGCTCACCACTCTTAATTTTCATCCATTTGCATTCTACTTGATCTCTCTGGAGCCTTCGACAATGTGGACCACTCCTCCATTCTTCAAACCCTCTTCTCCCTTGGCATTAAGGACACCATTCTCGACTGAGTCCTCCTAACTCTTGGACTGCTTCTCCATCTCATACAACACTTAACAACTCCTTACAAACACACACACACACACCCGCTAGTGGGCATCCCACAATGATAAGTCCTCGGCAACCACCTGACCTCTTGCCAGCGTAAAAACGCGCCTCATCCTTTGGCTTTCAATATCACTTCTTTGTCAAACAGTCCGATATTTTTCCCCTTTTCCCTCCTTTACCCCTGCCATATGATAAGACATTGCTGGCTTATCTTTCTGCTATGCACAAAGGATGGCTCTTTGCTGCTGATGCTGAGCTCCTCCAAGAATGATTGCCTCCCCTGCCAACTTCACTCTTGGCCACTACACTCAATTTCCTAAGGCTTGCAACTTTGGGGTCCTCTTTGAGAGCAACCTTATTACATCCTTTTCCGGCAGAATCAACCTTCTCAATATAAGAAAGATCTGTTTCCACTGAACCCACAACTCTGCTGACACATTGATCTATACCTTTGTGATCAGTAAGCTGTACTACTGCTCAAGCCTAATCTTCCCCTCTACTCATTCTGCCCCTAAACAAGATCATCAACTTTGCCACATGCAACCTTTACAATTTATCCAGATGCTCTTCCATCTCTACCTAGCAACAACATACTGATTGGGTCTCCATACAAAACACTCTCTCCTCATGTTCCCGCACCTTGTCTTCAAATCTATGAAAAGTCTTCTCCTGCAATACCTCAGTGACGGCATCGCTCCTTTTTCTCAGTGAAGGCATCATGAAGTACGACACAGACAACAGACTTAAAACTCAAACAAGAGATATTTATTAACTTAAATGTCAGGCTGGTTGAAGGCCTAACTTGCCCTATCCTAAGGAAAGTCTAGTCAAAAAGTTCAACTTAAATGTCTGTCTGTGTAGGGATGTCACAGTCAAAGAAATTAGTGTCCAACTTAAAGTTTCGAGCTTCTTCCAGCTCACAGCTTACTTTCAGCTCTCCTTCACCAATTGCAAGAAAGTTCCATGAAAAAGTCTCAAAGTTTACCTTCTCCCAGTTCAGGGCGGAACAGTCCTGAACCAATCCTTGGGGTTCCCTTCCCCAAAGTTCAAGTAACACAATCCAAAAGAAAAAGGGGTCTTGATAATCTGCTCTCAAGACAACAACGGTGGTTCTTGTAAGCCTCAGGAAAAAGTCTTAGCAAAACACCAGGTCAACTTGACCATCTTTCTATCCATGGATACATTGGTATCATTATGCCTTGGTGCAGAGTTCTTATGGTTTGCCATGCAGGGCTCTGTGGTCTATGCGCAGTTGTTAGATTACTCGGTCCACCCATTACAGGTCACACAACCGGTGAAACACACACACAGGTTTACTTGGCACTGGGTCCTCTGCACCAAGTCACCTTCACTTGGCTCCAATTGTTGGCCTCTTGGCTTTGGGGTTATTATTGCACTTCCTTGGCCTCGTGGACCTGCCAGCATGTTTTCCTTTCCCCTTCCAAGCTGTGGCCTTGTCACACTGCATTCACTCACAAAAAGGTTCACTGTCTTCAAATGTGCCCTTTTATCATTCAAGAATTGTAAAGTTCTATTTGGTTCAGGATTCAATGTGCACCTTTGTATTTCAATATTCAAATGTCCCTTTTGATCAGTGATCAATGAGCCTTTACTTGTTCAAAGCAATATTTTTCTTTAGCTTGTTATTCAATGAGTATGTAACGGGTTAAAGTAAAGTTTTTCTTTAGCTCGGTATTCAATAACCACATTGTTCTTTCTATACTGTACACTGGGGTTCCTTTGCAGTCGTGTTGGAGCGCCCCGAAAGCCGCTCTGCCCTCCCGACACTCACCGGCCTTCTGTATATTACCGGAGCGAGCCAGCCTTCTGCATACCTCTGCACGCCGGCAGCTCCAGTGCTTCGGTCGGCACACGGACAGTGTCCTCTCTGCTCCGGCTTCACAGCAGCTCCCGCTGCGCGTTCCGGGGTCTGGAAGTCACATGGCCCACTTGCTTTGGGTTCCCCAAGTCTGCTGGAAGTCTTGCCGGTGTCCTGGCTTGCGCTGCTCCAGTTCCACCATGGCTGCCTCTTTGCTCGTTGCTCAGCGTCTCGCGCTCCTTCTCTCTTCCTCTGGCTGCTTGATTTCCATTTATATACCTGCAGCCCCTTGACAAGCTGCAGGTGTGGCTGACTGATTAGTCCTGCCTGACCATAATCAGAGGGACATGCCAGACACTCACAAGTCTTAGTAGGCATATTCCTCGTCCCAGTACCAAAGTGGTGAAAAGAGGTAATCTTCACTGCTCTTAATGGTCTCCTCTTCGTCTTAGTACTGTCAAGAGTTATATGTGGAATATTGAGGGGAATTGGCTTATAATAGCCCATAAAGGTTGGGGGAGGGTTATGTTGGTTGTCATTAGGATAAGGGGATAACTTGTCTGGCCCATGGGCACCCCACTCCCTGTCCTCAAGGACCCTCCACCCAGGTGATCCTCCCTCGCATCTCTGCCCCCAGGGTCAGGATCCAAAGTGATGGCCTTTCCCTGGCCACCTTTGCAGAAAATCCCAGGGGGAGTAGGAGTGAGAATACCCTCAGGTTTCTCACATGTCCCTCTCGATCTCATCAATCCCCCTCCCTCCACAACCTTTTCATTCCCTGATCCACCTGTGCCTGCTTCTGCTTATTCTCTCTACTTGCCCCCTCCACTGCCATGCTCTCTTCCTCGCCCAACAAAGCCAGCCCAAAAAAGAAACTGGTCACAAACAGACACATTGAGGCTCGGGAGGACAGCTCAGGGACAACATGCTCGCCTTGGAAGCAAGGCAACACGGAGCAACACAGGTTCGATCCCCGGGTCCGCGCTTAGAAACCTCTGGGTATTAAGCATGTTATAAATAACCTATCATATATCATAATCAAGTTACTAAGCAGTGAAGAGGCGCCCCTACCCTCTCCCTCTACCCATCCCAGACTGACTCCCAGTTTATCCCTGATATGGTCATTCATGACTGTGAAAATATCTGATTTATAGCTGCTCCCGAATCACGTCTCATTTACCCTCCATCACCTCGTAACCATTCAGCCCAATGCATTGCATATTGTAGAGGTTCCAGACACTGGGATTACTACCATCATTTGTAAGCACATCTTGTTGCTGATTTCTGGGCGAAGTGAAATCCCTGTTTTTCAAGAAATATCATAAATGAGTGACATTGGTCCTTTTTGCTTAGCTCTAATCGAGTGTTGGACAATGAGGAGTTCTCTGCGGCGCACTCATAGGGCCTCATTACGAGTCCGGCGGTAACCAAGGCGGTAAAAACGCCTGGTTAACGCCGGACTCGTATTACCATTCCGCCTCCGTGATTCCTGGAATTACCGGGGCATTACAACCCGGTGACCCGGGAATTCCGGAGGCGGAATGGTGTAAAACCCCATTCCCATTGAGTCCCATATCACCATATGTTGAGGCACTCAATGGGAATGGGGATCATGGAAACACCGGCACCATCTCCTGATGGTGCCGGTGTTTCCTCGTCCGCCTGCAGGCGGGCGGTGTTAAACCCGCCAGGTCAGACCTGGCGGGATTGACACCTCCACCTGCAGGAGTCGTGATCACCCGGTATGGAAACAACAGTGGCGGCGGTTTTACTGCCACCGTTGTTTCCATACCGGGTGAGTCGTAATGAGGCCCATAGTCTTTTGAATTGCAACAGCATGTGACTTCCTACTGTACCTAATTTTGACTTGGTGCCAATGGTGGAGACAGGCGGCACATCAGTACGACCTAGGTATAGCGGTCTACGAAGGGGAAGTTGAGTTTTTCGGGACTGTTTGAGTTTAGAAGTAGGATCAGTTTTTATTCTGAGCGTGCATCCACCCATTGTTGTGGTACTATGACTCCCCCACAGGTGGATCTCACCCAGATTTAGAGGGGTTTGCTCTCCTTAGGGACCTGTTATGTGTTTGTGCGCTTTGAGCATAGCAGTCAAGTGGGGTGGTAAATTGCGAGGGGGCTCTTGGTATGGGGCGTGGCCTAAGTATGAGTGCTTAAGCCACGCCCCACAACAACAGTCCCCAAAAAGACCCCCCACCCAGTACTTACATTCAAGGAGCCGTGGTTGAAGAATTGCCTGCAAGGGTCGCTGAGCCACCCAGGCAACTCTTTAACCACACGCCTCCTTGAACACAATGGCTGCCTGCTGCGTGGTGTCTCTTTATTCCTAAACAGGAGGAGATCTGGGTCCTCTCGTTTTGTTTCTGAGCAAATAGCTTATATGTAGTGGAAGCGCTTGAACCAAGCATGGTTAATGGGGTTCCTGCTAAATGTTAGCTCTTTGCTCAGAAACAAAATGAGAGGCTGGCCAACCCATCCCTCCTCCTGTTTCTGAATAAAGAGACATCACGCAGCAGGTTTAGCTGAAGCGCTGCTCTGTTACACGGCTGACTTCTGGTGTCAGCATTTCAGATTAGAAAAAAGAAAAAGGCGATGCCTTTTCTTTTTTATAATCCGAAATGCTGACACCTGCAGGCAGCCATGTGACCATCTAATGAATGCCTGAGAGGGCAGTGTGGCTGGGGCTAGTCGGGGTGAGCCCCGGCTCTGGAATCCATCTCAGAGTCTGCCGGGGGTTGGTCCCGGCACACTTAAACCCCTGAGCAGAGCAAATAACAATGAATGATAGTCAAAAATTGACCATCTTTCTCAATGCGAGCGCTGCAGTGAGGCAGTGTTGGGTAAGCATTCTGTAAGGGGGGAATTGAGAGGCATTGGAGGGAGCGATGATCAAACCTATGGCTTAAAATAAACGTGGGCCTATCTACCACTCCCCCCAGGCAGTTTGCCAGGCGTCAGGACTCTGTTCACAAATCACATGCTTTCCTCGGTCCTCTGCATGGGTCTTGCATCGCCTGGTCCATGTGGGTAATAAGTGGCCAGAAAGAGTGGCCGCCCCAAACCTCCAGCCCACTGGACAATTCCCTATTCCACTTGCTGAGATCAGCAGGTATACCACCTCTTTTGTCATACCCTGCCGCGCCTGAAAGTGACCCACAAATACAGCTCTCAGTGATGTGTGGAGATGACACAGGCAAAGAAGCCAGAAGCTGTAGTCAAGTAGGTACGTCTTTTATTATGCTCGACACTGATGCGCAGCCCTTACAATCTTCCTGTACTGTCTCTCCTCTAACTCCAACTGTCACCACTCCTGCCCGGCACCCATTCCCTAGCTCTCTCCAGGAATGATCGCAAGTAGAGGTTCTCTGCTCGCGATCATACACTACAATAAAACACTAGCACACTCAAAATCAAGTGGAGTACTCGATTTTGCCTATATTCAGAGAAAATTATTGTTATTATGACTATTTCAGAGAGCTGCGCAACAGACACTTTCCAGTTTGAATAGCTTCTGTTGTAGGGGAAGCCATTCACGCTGCAACTCTAATTAGGGTGGAGCACCAGTTTCGCAAACCACTTTATTCAGAGCTCTCAAGTTTCTTGTGACAATGTGTGAGAAGGCCATTCAGTCCTGTATTTGCTTGAAATTCTGGGAACTTTCGTTTCCAAATTTTTGAAGGAGGAAGAAAAAGCAACACCCAGAATCTAAAGGGGAAAAAAAACAGTACTGGAAAGCCCACATGGCTGTGATGATCACATGATGTGAGACAGACGTGGTCGGGTGAGACCACGTGATGTAGAGGAATAAAAGGAAGCTGGAAATCCCGCCAAGGGACTCTCCGCTTCGAAAGCATACTTAGTGTGTGTGCCCCATTCTTTGCTCCCGCCGTAGTGTGTCCAGGCATGCCGTGCCCAGCACCGCGAAAGAGCATCACTGGCGACGAGGGCAGAGACAGAGCCCAACCGCTGCCGCCCCTCATCCAACACAGCGGAATGAAGCGCTGGCCCGCTGCAACACCCCTGGCTTGCAGACTCAATTGCAGAGTCGCGCCCATCCTACACGGTACCTGGGTGTTTGAAACAACGGTAGCGCGGACGAGGAAAGCCATGAGGTGCCAGCGCTGCTTCTAGGCCTCATTACCTACAACTGGAGCTGCTGCCAGGTCAGCAAGCACACCACTGCAAACCACGAGCCACCATTGAAACACACAGTAGCCATTGATTAGCCTCCCAGTCCCATACCGTAAGCCTGCATGCACGCTACTTGCCCTGCCAAGCTACCAGTGCCAGCACCGCCTAACACCAATGCAAGGCAGTGCCAGGAACGGCCTACTCCACGAGGAGTCAGTCTTGACTGTAAGTGACACACACCCTGCCCAGCACACTTGCTGCCCTGCCCACCCAGCACCACCTGCACTAGCATAAGGCCACGTCATGGTTGAGGACCCAGCCGCATCACCGGCCAGGCCACACAACCACAACCCGGACACCAGCACAGAGTTAGACACCACGCAGGGCACCTTCATGAAGCCATTTGAGCCTTTTGGCCCAATGGCGGTGCTCCGCTGGGAGCTGTGGGTGCAAAAATTCGAACTGAGCCTAAAATCACGCAAAATCACTGACGATGAAGAAAAAAGGACATTCCTAATGCTCAACCTTGGCACCGTGGTGTTGAGGCTCTTAAACGTGCTTCCAAACAGAGGCACTGAAGATAACTATGAGACCGCGAAAACTGTCCTAACAAGAAAATGTAAGCCCCAAATAAGTCCAGATTTCGAGCGTTTCAAAATGAGCCAGGCAAGACAACGCCCACAAGAAAGCATTGAAGACTTCCATGGTCGGCTACGGGAAATGGCCATCGGGTGCAACTTCCCCGATGACGAATTCGCAGTCAGACAACAGGTCATACATGGTCTCTCCTCCGAGAAGCTTCGTAGAACCATCTTGTTGGAGACAAATCTCCCACTAGACACCATCCTCACCATGGAACGTCAGCATGAGAGGACGGACAAGCACGTGGCAGAAATGGAGCAAATGATCAGCCGTCTTACCACTCGACACAGAAACACAGCACATTAGCATGACCACCATCAATGCACTGCGGCAGAACCAACCCCAACCGGGGCAAGCAGCGAGCAAGCCCTGAGATGGTCTGTGGTGTGGCGGCCAAAAACACAAAGGGGAACGAAGCCCGGCATATGGCACCACGTGCTACAAGTGCGGGAAAGTCAACCACTATGCGTCGGTATGCCTTAACTCTCAAAGAGCTAAAGAACATTCGCCTCAAAGAAAAGCCCAGGAATGGAAAATTGATCCAAGATCCAGGAATGTGCAGCCCTTTGACCCACGGCAACCAGACCACTGCCCACGGAGACGGCCCAACCGGACCTGTAACTCGGGCAAAGCACGGGCCCGAGCAGTAAAAAGGGGACGAAGCCGATAACAGCAGCAATGACGACCAATCGGACAGAGAACATTCCCCAGACCGCGCAAACCGCTACCACAAATCAAGACGAGAAAAAGCTCATATGATTTCAGCAGTCAAGCCGGCTCACGGCAAACAACCGGACAACAACTAACCCTGTTCTAGGCTTTTCCAAGACTCAACACACACATGTACTGCACTCTTCCAAAAGCAAACCCAGTTACACCCAGAAACCCTGCACCAAATCACCTGAAACTACGCCTAACACTGATCACATTAGTGCTACTACAAAAGGATCACATCACCTCAAGGGAGGCCTCTTCAATGCCAGATCCTTAATAGCCCATGCCTCTGAAATTGCAGACCTCATTACTAGCAATCAGCTCGACTTCCTAGGAGTAACAGAAACATGGCTGCACAAAACAGCTGGCCCAGCCCTAATGCTCACCATTCCCCATAACTTCACCATTTTC
This sequence comes from Ambystoma mexicanum, assembly GCF_040938575.1. Classification (NCBI taxonomy): domain Eukaryota; kingdom Metazoa; phylum Chordata; class Amphibia; order Caudata; family Ambystomatidae; genus Ambystoma; species Ambystoma mexicanum. Next base: position 413,481,258 of record NC_090929.1, read on the forward strand.
AGAAAAGACAGAGAAACCTCTAAAGGAGGTGGCATAGCCTTCATCTGTAGAGCTGACCTCACCATCAAAAAAGTAGATCATATGCTATGCCTTCAGCAGAACTACTCTCCCTCAAACTAGGTATCTCTGCATCACGTACTATTACGGTGCACTTGATCTACAGACCTCCTGGCCCTCTAAATTCCTTTGACGAAGACATAACTGCCCTTCTTAATACCAATGCTAAACCAGGGACACAAATTATCCTACTTGGGATTTCAACTTAGGATATAATGACCCTAAAGATTCTAATGCCACAATCCTAACAAACACAATACTAGAAGCAAGCCTTACCATCCGGAACAGCGGTTCCACACATGTCAGATTCTGGATTGGGTGACAGACATTAATTGTACTGCTACCATAACGGCTATTGAACCATGCGTCGGGACTGATCGCCATCTGATCCTGCTGACCATCTCCGACCTACCCCAACTAAAAATAGTTAAACCTTTGGCACCTCCAACCCTTACACGCTGCAAAAAAACATAACAATAACTAATCTCCTCCCTCTGATTCAATCTATCATCAACCACACTAATCTTACCGCTAACCCGAATTAAATGGTTGACTTGTATAACAATACTATCAACGCAGCAATAGATGTCATTGCCAAACTAAAACTAAGTAAATCCAAACCTCTTGCCCATCTAAACACCTGGTTTACCCCAAACCTAAAATCCTTGCGTAAAGGAAAACGACAAGCAGATGCCCACTGGAAGAAAAAAAAAACCTCCCTTCATAATAAAAATCTCCTCAACACCCTCACCAACAATGACAAGAAACAAATCATACAGGCAAAAAATGACAGAATTAAAAAAAAAAGCGAATTCTAACACTAGGGAAATCTTCACCATCCTAAGAGAATTAGAATCACCCATCACACCTATTGACTCCTGCACCAAAGATAAAATATGGTGCACCAACATCCAAAACGCCTTATGCAATAAAATCACCCTGCTACAAAACAAAACCTCTGCCAAAAAATCCTCGCTCCATAATATTGTGCTCTCTAACCAAGAAGCCATCCTACAGGAACTATCCGTCAACCAAATTAAACCACATAAATTCAATTTTAGAGTGATTTCTATTGCAGAAGCAAAAAACATCATCACGTCTCTCAAACCCTCTCGTTGTCTGGGTGACACCTGTCCAGCCCCCATTATCAAAGAAGCTGCACATGATTTAGCCCCCTTCATCACCTCCTTTATCAACTCCTCCTTTAAATCCTGCACTGTGCCCATCAACCTCAAAGATGCATGGATACTACCACTTCTAAAATAACCTAACCTCGTCCCCAATACCCCAACTAATTACAGACCTATAACAACAGTCACGTTCCTCCTCAAAATCTTGGATAAAGCTGCCTATCTCCAGATCCAATCTTATCTGGAGATCAATAACCTAATAGGCACCAGACAATCTGGATTTAGACCGAGACATGGAACCGAGACAGCCCTCCTTGATCTTAAAAATCAACTAGATGAGCGTAAAGACAAAGGAACCACATGTATTCTCCTACTCCTAGATCTATCAGCCGCATTCGACTTGGTAGATCATAAAGTACTTTGCAACCACCTCAAATCGGCTGACAACTTTTCCTCTAAGGCCAACGCATGGATAAACTCTTTCCTGGACAGCAGAACTATAAGAGTATTTTCACCCATCTCTGCTGCTGACCCAGTCCCCATCAACACCGGGGAACCACAGGGCTCATGCGTCTCCCCTACTTTGTATAATATTTTTACAAAGCCCCTCTTCGATATCCTGGATAAACTGGGTGTCTCGTATACCAACTATGCTGACGACACCCAGATCCTCAATCCAAGGAGACTACGACAAAGTCACCATCCTCTTAAATAAAATCTACCAAATCATCCAAACCTGGATGGCCACACACGGTTTATGTCTCAACAACGACAAAATTGAGTTCTTAATCATTGGTTCCACTAGCAAACTGAACAAACTCTCCAATATGTACAAATCCTTTGACATTGGCAGCATCAGAATGAATGTAGCCAAGGAAGTCAACACGTTAGGTTTCTACTTAGACTCAACACTTAACCTTAACAAGCAGGTGAATGCCTCAGCAACTAGTTACACCTGTAAGTTCATTCATGACTGCAAGCCATTTCTGTCTACGGACAATTGCATCACCATCGCACAAGCCCTTATCCTATCTAAATTAGATTATTGTAACGCACTCTACTTAGGCACTAGCAAACACAACAGCCACAAACTCCAAACCTTGCAAAACAATGCCCTCAGAACAGCACTAAGCATCCCCAAAGATCAACATATCTCGGACCACAGAAGAACTGTGAACTGGCTGTCTATCAATGACTGTAACGCTCACCTGATTCCCACGGAGGCGCAGGTCTGGCTTCGAGTGCTGATGCTTCTTCAATGGTGAAGCGCAGGACTCTGAAGATGGACAGGAAGGGCCCTCTACTCTGGCTTCTCCGGCTCGCAGGAATATTCCCCTGTGCGTGAAAAGGGAGTATTACCTACTGACTGAGTTATGCTCAAGCCTCCCACTCTCTTCCAACCCTCCACGATACCCTTCCACGATTCCCCGTGAAGTCTCACCTTAGGGTCTGAAAGGACGAGCTCTCCATCCTGCTTCTGACGCAGGGGTGCGTTGAAACCAGTTACTTCACTGGATTGAGGTTGGATGGGAGTTCAGGTAAGCTTGATTATACTGGTAAGGCGCTGTAAAAGTTCTGTTGCAAGTTCGAAAGTTCAAGCTTTAAATAATAATGTTCATTGTCTTTTTTCAGGTGATGAATGAAGATTCCTTTGGCGACTTCTTGCAACAAAGCGCTGATGTTGATGTCTTTTCCCCATAGGGGCCGGGGTTCGGAATGCCGGAGATATGGCGCCGACCCGAAGTGAAACGTGCAGTTCCAGTAAAGATCTGGTAAGTCCTAGATGAGCGCTCAGGTAATGTTTTTGCATTCGCTCATCTAATGTCTTTGTCTTTTGTCCCCATAGGGGCCGGGGTCCTGCTTGGAAGCAGCAAGACCCGAAATGAAATGGGAATGACCCAACAGGTAAGTCTTAGAAGGAAACTGAGCTTTTCCTATTCCCTTCCTTCACTCACCTCTTATTCTTGTCTTTTTCTCTAGGCTCTGGGAAGTGGCTGTGTATCCGGATGATCGCTGCTGAAGATGGAGGAACCCAGGAAAGGTGAGTGAAATGCAGCGCTGCAGCGATCGTAATGAAATGCTTTTAAAAATGATGTCTTCCCTTTCAGGATCGTCAGTGATGTCTCCGTGGTGCAGGTTAGCTGGTAGGTCTCTTGTCTCCTTTTGCAGGTGACCCAGGATGCTGACAGGCGTGGCTGAAGTCCAGATGCAAGAGCTGACACGGTGAGCGTCCAGCAGCGAGGAGCAGAACAACGCGAAGCGCGTGTTGCTGATCGGGTGTGGTTTAAATAGCTTTGGAAGAAGTTCCAAGTGTGTATCCTTCCTCCGATCAGGTATGTAGCCTTCCCCGACCACACCCGGGTGGAAAGTAGTCCCGCAGGTAAAGTAGTTCCTATTCAGGCCTCAAGAGGGCCTGGATGTGGCAGCATGGTCTGCATCAGGTAAGTGCACATTAAAACACTTGAACACATGTCTAGCTTTATGAGCCTGGCGCCTAAGGCCCCAGGACAGAGGTCCAACATGAGCCTGGCGCCTAAGGCGCCAGGACTGAGTCCAAAGGGCCCCAGCTTGGGCCCGCTGGCACTCCCCTGGGGGAAATGATGCCTGCCTCTGGGGTTGCTGGGTCGGACCTGGCTCCTTGGAGGAAGGCATCATGACAGTACCCCCCTCAAGGCCCCTCCCAAGGTTCTTCCCTCCGGGGGTTTGGGCTTGTTCGGAAATCTCCGGTGAAACCTTTGTACTAATCATGGTGCGTGGGCATGGTTACTAGGCTCCCACGATCTCTCCTGAGGTCCATATCCCTTCCAGTCAACAAGATAGAAGAGTTTCGACTTTACCACCTTGGAGTCTAAAATGTCTTTAACTTCGAATTCTAATTCCCCTTCAATTTGAACTGGATCTGGAGGCTTGGACAATCGGGTTCCTGGTTGTACTGGCTTCAAAAGTGATGCATGAAAAACTGGATGAATACGCATGTTGGACGGTAGATCCAGTTTAAAGGCCACTGGGTTGATTATAACTTTGATGGGATAAGGTCCTATGAATCTGGGATTGAAGGTTCGCGGGCCCTTGAGGGGTAAATGTTTAGTTGCTAGCCATACCTGGTCTCCTACTTGGTAAGGAGGAGTTTTACTTCGGTGCAAATCAGCGTTTTCTTTATACTTTTTCTTGGCTTGCTGTAAATGAGTTGCAGCTTCTTTGAAGGCTCGGGTTATTGTGGAATGCAGATGATTTACTGCGGGCATTTCCAGGGTCAGAGGTGGATCTAGATCAGAGGTCCGAGGATGGTGACCATACAAAGTATAAAAGGGGGTTTGTCCGGTTCCAGAATGCACTGAATTGTTGTATGCATATTCTGCGATCCAAAGGATGTCTTTCCAATTTAACTCGGATTGGTGTAACATGCACCAAAGATATTGCTCGAGAGTCTGATTGGTTCTCTCGGTTTGTCCGTCGGTCTGGGGGTGGTGGCTGGTGGATAACCGCACATCTATTTGTGCTAGTTGGCAACACTTCTTCCAAAAATGTGAGATAAATTGACTTCCACGATCCGAGACTAAAATCGAAGGGAAACCATGTATGCGAACTATATTCTCCAGGAATTCCTTGGCCAAGGTGGAAGCTGAAGGCAAACCCTTTAAAGGGATAAAGTGGGCCATTTTGGAGAATAGGTCCACAATTACAAGGATTGTGTTGTAACCAGCACAAGGAGGCAGATCTGTTATAAAGTCCATTGACAGGGTGTGCCATGGTGCCGGTGGAATATCCAAGGGTTGAAGTAGGCCGGCTGGCCTTTTCTTTTGAGCCTTGTTTTGGGCGCAAATTCCACAAGGCAGTACAAAAGACTTTATGTCTTTTCTCCAAGAAGGCCACCAGAAGTGGCGTTTGATTTTTTCCTCCGTTTTAGCGATACCAGGGTGTCCTTCCATTAAAGATTCATGATGATGGGCAATAACAAGTTCTTGCAATTCTTTACTTGGCAGAAACAACCGCTCCTGGAAGTAGGGTAAGTCATCCTTAACGGTGTAATGAGGACCCTTTTGACTCCATTCCAGTAAGGTTGAAGAGTCTAGAAGTTGTTTTACTTGTGTTTGGATATCCTCAATAGATTGCAATGAAGTTAAGCCTAAGATTCTTTGCTCAGGTATGATGGGCACAGGTTCTAAGCTCGAATTAGGTTCTTCCATGCCAATCCGGGATAAGGCGTCTGCTTTTCCATTCTTGCAGCCAGGGCGATAGGTAATTACAAAATCAAATTCTGCAAAGAATAGAGCCCATCGGAGTTGACGTGAAGATTGAGCTTTGGCCGTCTTTAAATACTGTAAGTTTCTGTGGTCCGTAATTACGGTGATGGTGTGACTTGCCCCGAGAAGGTAGTGACACCAAGCCTTGAAAGCAGATTTGATGGCCAGTAACTCTTTATCGGTAATTGCGTAGTTGATTTCAGGAGGAGAAACTTTTCTGGACCAAAAGGTCACTGGGTGTAGTTGGTTAGTTTTTGGGTCTCTTTGCGACAGGACAGCTCCCATGGCCGTACTGGAAGCATCGGTTTCCACTATGTACGGGAGATCTGGGTGCGGGTGCTTCAATACAGGTGCAGAGGTGAATTTGGTTTTCAGGTCCTGGAAGGCTTGTTCGGCCTCAAGAGTCCATTCGAAGCGTTTGTTTTTCTTTAGGAGAGCGGTGATGGGTTGGACTATTCGGGAAAATTCCGGGATGAATCTTCGATAGAAATTGGCAAAGCCGAGCATGCTCTGAACTCCCTTCACCGAGCTTGGAGATGGCCATTTGAGGATGGCGTCCACCTTTCGCGAGTCCATTCGGACTCCTTGAGGTGTCAGGATGAATCCGAGAAACTCCACTTCTGTGGTATGAAAAACACATTTTTCGAGTTTTGCAAATAGTCTGTGCTGGCGCAGTTTCTCAAGAACTGCCCTAACATGTTTTCTGTGATCAGATTCTGAAGAAGAGTACACCAGGATGTCGTCAATGTAGACAATGACGCAGACATCGATAAGTTCCAGAAGAACATCATTCATAAAGTACTGAAAGGCGGCAGGTGCATTGCACAAATCGAAGGGCATCACCTGATATTCGAAGAGCCCAAATTTGGTGCGGAATGCAGTCTTCCATTCGTCGCCTTCTTTTATGCGCACCAGGTGATAAGCTCCTCAGAGATCTAACTTGGTGTACACACAAGCGTCTTTCACCTGGTCGATAAGCTCAGGGATCAAGGGCAGAGGAGAACGATTCTTAATCGTTATTTGATTCAGGGCGCGATAGTCTATACACGTTCTAAGGTCGCCTTCTTTTTTTGGCACGAAGAACAGAGCTGAAGAGACAGGAGACTTGGACGGGCGAATAAAACCATTGGCTAGGTACTGATCTAAATACTGACGCAAATGCAGGTTCTCAGGTTCCGTAAGACCATAAATCCTACTACAAGGTAGTTGAGCATTGGGTACCAGATCGATCTGGCAATCATAAGACCGATGGGGAGGTAACGTGTTAGCCTTTTCTTTCTGAAAAACCTCTTGGAATTCTTGGTATTCTGACGGTAGCTGTACAGGGGTGGAAGTTGCTGTGGCTAGACCCATAGCTGGATTTCTTGGATAACAAGTTGGTTCACAATCAGGAAAACTTATCTTCTTTGCTCGCCAGTCAATTCTGGGATTATGTGTTTCTAACCAAGGAATTCCAAGAATTACTTGAAATTGTGGGGCCTTGATCACATCAAACACGATTGCTTCCCGATGTCCATCCTGACCCACCAGTGTCACTTCAACAGTAGAATGCATTACAGGCCCTGAGGCTATTTCGGTTCCATCTACTGTAGTAATGACATCTTGGGTTACTTTCGGGCGGAGAGGAAGCTTAATCCTGGAAGCCAATTCACGGTCTATGTAATTTCCAATAGCTCCACTGTCGATGTATGCTTTTATATCATGCAACTGCTGAGGCTGTTTTGGGTCCACGAGCACCATTGGCATGACGAAATGCGAGGTCAAAGAGTTAGTTTTCAAGCTCGGCAAGCGGACCCCTACGCTTGCCGGGCTAGGTCTTTTCCCGAATCAGGTGTCTCTAATTCATTATCAGTAGCTCCAACCACCTTCTTAAGTGGTTTAACTGGACAATTTCGAAGAAAGTGACTGGAAGTCCCGCAATACAGACAAAGTTGCATTTGCCGCCTTCTCTCTCGTTCTTTCTGCGTTAAAGGTCCTTTAACACCACCGATTTGCATAGGTTCAGATACGTCGGTACTCTTGGAGGTAGCGTGGGTTTTGATCGGTGCTCGGTTTTCATACTTGAACCGATCTGCTTTTCTATTTTGAAGTCTGTGATCAAGTTGAACCACCAAGTCAATGTAGTCTGCGCAGACCTGGGGTGGGTTTACTATCTGAGCTAGAACATCCTTAAGCTCTCCGCACAGGCCTCGATGAAACAATGTGATCCTTTTGCTTTCTGGCCATCCAGTTTCCACAACCAGTCTGTTAAAGGTGGCTATGTAGGACAGAAGATCCTGATTACCTTGTCGTAAGGATAGCAGTTCGTTATCAAGGGCCTGTCCTTGAGAGTGCCGAGCCAACAATCTTTCCATGCTGGCCTGGAAGCCCTGAAAATTCTGGAGAATGGGATCATCCTGATTTACCAATGGAATAGACCAATCGGCAGCACTGCCACTGAGGTAAGATAGTATAAAGGCTACCTTGGTCTGGTCATTAGGGAAGGCTCCGGGTCTGCATAGAAAGTGTAAACGACATTGGTTCATAAAGATGGCATATTTCTTGGGATCCCCCGCAAAACGTTCAGGCGGGGCCAAGGTAGATTAATTTGTACCGGGTTACTCAAACCCACTGATGTGGAAATGTCTCTGGAATTAGGTAAAGGAGTGTGCCCTGCCTGGGCCTGTAATAACCTTTTGGCTAGGTCATCAGTTCTTTCCTTAGATAAGATCAGTTCTCTTTTGAGAGCGTTAGTCTCCTGGCGGGCTGAGTGCACCTCTGCCCGTAATTCCCCCAAAAGCTGGGCCAGCTGGTCAGTCTCGGAAGTCTCCATAGCGCCCAGGTGGGAAATTGTGGGTAGGCTTCGCGTTCTGTAACGCTCACCTGATTCCCACGGAGGCGCAGGTCTGGCTTCGAGTGCTGATGCTTCTTCAATGGTGAAGCGCAGGACTCTGAAGATGGACAGGAAGGGCCCTCTACTCTGGCTTCTCCGGCTCGCAGGAATATTCCCCTGTGCGTGAAAAGGGAGTATTACCTACTGACTGAGTTATGCTCAAGCCTCCCACTCGCTTCCAACCCTCCACGATACCCTTCCACGATTCCCTGTGAAGTCTCACCTTAGGGTCTAAAAGGACGAGCTCTACATCCTGCTTCTGACGAAGGGGTGCGTTGAACCCAGTTACTTCACTGGATTGAGGTTGGATGGGAGTTCAGGTAAGCTTGATTATACTGGTAAGGCGCTGTAAAAGTTCTGTTGCAAGTTCAAAAGTTCAAGCTTTAAATAATAATGTTCATTGTCTTTTTTCAGGTAATGAATGAAGATTCCTTTGGAGACTTCTTGCAACAAAGCGCTGATGTTGATGTCTTTTCCCCATAGGGACCGGGGTTCGGAATGCCGGAGATATGGCGCCGACCCGAAGTGAAACGTGCAGTTCCAGTAAAGATCTGGTAAGTCCTAGATGAGCGCTCAGGTAATGTTTTTGCATTCGCTCATCTAATGTCTTTGTCTTTTTTCCCCATAGGGGCCGGGGTCCTGCTTGGAAGCAGCAAGACCCGAAATGAAATGGGAATGACCCAACAGGTAAGTCTTAGAAGGAAACTGAGCTTTTCCTATTCCCTTCCTTCTCTCACCTCTTATTCTTGTCTTTTTCTCTAGGCTCTGGGAAGTGGCTGTGTATCCGGATGATCGCTGCTGAAGATGGAGGAACCCAGGAAAGGTGAGTGAAGTGCCTTCTAAGTGCTGTTGGGCTGCTGTTTGGAAGCCTGCCTAGCTGTCCCCTGCAAAACTCGCCGTCCGCGAGTGGAAGAATACTGTTGCCGCAACACTGATCAGCTACAATCACCTTGGATTCAGTCACAACATTTGCAGTCTCCACCCACTCGCCGCCTCCCAGCCCGCCCTCCACCCTGCGTCACTTCCTATAACTACTCTGGTGCACGCGCATCACGCGCGCGCATCCGAAGTGCCTTCTAAGTGCTGTTGGGCTGCGTTGGGCTGCTGTTTGGAAGCCTGCCTAGCTGTCCCCTGCAAAACTCGCCGTCCGCGAGTGGAAGAATACTGTTGCCGCAACACTGATCAGCTACAATCACCTTGGATTCAGTCACAACATTTGCAGTCTCCACCCACTCGCCGCCTCCCAGCCCGCCCTCCACCCTGCGTCACTTCCTATAACTACTCCGGTGCACGCGCATCACGCGCGCGCATCCGAAGTGCCTTCTAAGTGCTGTTGGGCTGCGTTGGGCTGCTGTTTGGAAGCCTGCCTAGCTGTCCCCTGCAAAACTCGCCGTCCGCGAGTGGAAGAATACTGTTGCCGCAACACTGATCAGCTACAATCACCTTGGATTCAGTCACAAGTAATTCCTTCATTTGGACTTTGGGACTGTTATTTTGGTGCCGCGGCTCCACCGCGGCTCACTGTGCTGTATAGAGCATGTCCCCTTTATACTTACTTGGATCCTTTCTTTCTCTCTTTTGCAGCATTTGCAGTCTCCACCCACTCGCCGCCTCCCAGCCCGCCCTCCACCCTGCGTCACTTCCTATAACTACTCCGGTGCACGCGCATCACGCGCGCGCATCCGAAGTGCCTTCTAAGTGCTGTTGGGCTGTTAGGCGGTGAGGTGGTCTGTTGTGTGTTTCGGATATGTAAGGTCCCATTTTGGGGGACCAAGTATTACTCCTCCTGGGGGGCTGGAAATGAGCTCTCCCTTAGAACGGAGCACAAAAGTTTCTAATGGTTTTATGCCTGCGGAGCGGTCGACCTCTAATTTCGCCTCCAGCCAAAAATTTAAATTCAAAAAAAAAAAAAAAAAAAAAAAAAAAAAAAATCGAAAAAATATTAAAAAAATGCAAATTGTAAAAGAAACCACAAATAGTGTTACTCCAGGGCCGAATGAAACTACTGGTCTCGCGGCACACTGGAGCTCCATAACTGATCAAGACCTAATTAAACATGAGGTCCCATTTTCGTATGCGCGTGCTCAAGCTCCTGCAAAGTTTTCCAATGAGCATTCATTTGCAGGCATAGAATCTCTGCTTAGCACGCCCGTGCCCAAACTTTCTCGCAAAAGCTTCTTGAGCATGCGTATGGACATTGCTACTCCTGATCCGGAACTTCCCATTGAGGATCTCCCCTCATCTCCATCTGATAACTCTATATTAGCTCCAGTAGTCCTTGCCGCCCTTGAAAAACGAGTACGGCTCTCTGTTGGGCCCTCCAGGCCTGTCTCCTATTCCACCTGTGCAAAAGCTGATGTCCATATACATTGCAAAGATGTGGTACATAGGAAGGACATAAACGGCTCACCACCTCCCTTGGCACATGATTCTCAGCCCTCCATCTTCCCTGTCTCTAGCTCCCGGCCATCGTCTCCAACCCATCCTCAAAGTGGCAATATTGAACCAGTGATTGATCTCACATATTCACCCGACTTAAAAACATCGAACCATCCATTAGGTTTTGACATCTTAGAATCCACGGAAGACATGCGATCGCTGGAAGCATCCTATCCAGTACTAACACGAATACTCAACCTATTAGATCGTGGCCACGAGTATACACATTATGAATTAAGGGACTGTAAATCAGCACTCTCTGAAATTCTACTAAAAATTTCTAAACTGGAGGGCTTTATACTTGCTGATACTCTTAGACGGGGACCTGAGGTACAGAAGCCGACTCAAACTGCTGAGCTTAAAAATAGCTCTGTGACTACACAGACGGATGACTTAGATCATTCCCTAATTGAACTTACTAACACGAATATTCCTTGTCCTACATACACATTTCCGGTTTCATTTGCGCAAACACTTATTGCTCAAAAACCCGCGATCTCTTGTCAAATACTCACGCATGCACAATTATGTATGGAAGTTGCATCACATGGTGACAAGTTGGAACAGTTATTACTGCTTATACAAACTGAACCTGGGGAAAAAGAAGTGGAGGTTTCCGCTAGTTGCATGGAGGGGGAGCAGGCTCTACACCCAAACAGTCCCTCAGCCCTGACCGCCTTATTAGAAAACAACGATGTTGCTGTCTCTGCTCCGGTTGATACCCTAGATGTAAATGATGAAATCTTATCCCCCCCTCCCCAGCGGTCATTCATATCATGGAAAGATAAAAGACTCTTCTTCCGTGCTTTGAAAAGAAAAGCTGACCGGAAAAAAGCTTCCCAAGGTGTACAAGAGGACTCATTGACCCAGCCTAAACCAAAGCCCAAAACTATGAAAAAAACTGTTAAGAGTAATTCATCCATACCTCCATCGAATCCAGAATTATTAAAAATCTCTGACACGGATCTGACTCCAGAGGAACTTCTATCTAATAATCACTTAAAAAAATTGCCATTACAAAAGTTGCATGTCTCTACTGACGAAAAAATCCACTCATCGTCCCAGACGCAACTTCCCAATTTTTTTAAACTCATTGATAAAAAGTCCACGCAAAAAGGAAGGACATCAGAGACAGTCTCCGCTGCAAACGAGTCAGAACAGAATCTGGACCTGGCTCCTGCGGCTGTTTCATCAAATGATGAGTTTAAGCAGCTCCAAAATCTTGACAACGATAGAAAGTCTTGTAAGAAGTTGTCACCTCTGCAAGACTGTAAGGGAGTCATTATAAACCCAAATCACCATGAAATAGATGTACAACTACCAAGAGAACGTAGTGAAGAGACGGGGGACATGAACAAACAGTCCACCACAATTATAGGATGGGAAATAATTATGGTTGAGAATGGTACTAAGCGATTAAATCGATCGGCTTTATTACAAGCATTTAATCGCATTCCAGGCCTACGCACCTTACACACGACTGATATCGAATGGATCACCTTGCCGCCAATACAAAACCATCGTATGGTGTGCAAGGTGCAATCAGCTATTATCACAAATCTTGTTCTGCAATACACAAAAGATTTGCGCTCAATTGGCCTAATGCCATATCCATTCGATTCGATTGATGATGCCATCTCATTTAATGAAACACCTTTGATATCTCCGTCGGAGCAAGTGCCCAATTTAGCCCCTGAACTTGTTAAGAAATGCAGCGCTGCAGCGATCGTAACAAAATGCTTTTAAAAATGATGTCTTCCCTTTCAGGATCGTCGGTGATGTCTCCGTGGTGCAGATTAGCTGGTAGGTCTCTTGTCTCCCTTTGCAGGTGACCCAGGATGCTGACAGGCGTGGCTGAAGTCCAGATGCAGGAGCTGACACGGTGAGCGTCCAGCAGCGAGGAGCAGAACAACGCGAAGCGTGAGTTGCTGATCGGGTGTGGTTTAAATAGCTTTGGAAGAAGTTCCAAGTGTGTATCCTTCCTCCGATCAGGTATGTATCCTTCCCCGACCACACCCGGGTGGAAAGTAGTCCCACAGGTAAAGTAGTTCCTATTCAGGCCTCAAGAGGGCCTGGATGTGGCAGCATGGTCTGCATCAGGTAAGTGCACATTAAAACACTTGAACACATGTCTAGCTTTATGAGCCTGGCGCCTAAGGCGCCAGGACAGAGGTCCAACATGAGCCTGGCGCCTAAGGCGCCAGGACTGAGTCCAAAGGGCCCCAGCTTGGGCCCGCTGGCACTCCCCTGGGGAAAATGATGCCTGCCTCTGGGGTTGCTGGGTCGGACCTGGCTCCTTGGAGGTAGGCATCATGACATGACTGTATCAAATTCAAAACCCTGAACATTACACACAACTGTCTTAATAACAAAGCACCAGCATACCTCACTGAGAAATTTACTAAGCACACATCTGAACATCCCATTAGGAAAGCCCAAGCCAACAGCATCAGAGTCCCTTCCTTCAATCTGAAAAGAACAGGAGGTTCTAGCTTCCCAGTATTGGCGGCTAATCTGCGGAATTCCATTCAGGACTCACCTAGAGCCCATCCTACCTTTCTCTTGTTCAAAACGAATATCAAACTCTGGCTACAAACTAACGACTGTTGACACTTCTCCTACGAACGACCCCCTTCTATCCTTCTCACCTTTAACTGTATATATATACACTAACACGTGTATGTAATTTGTAAGATATGTCTGCAACTGTAATATAAGAAATATAAGATAACCTTAATTTAAGAAATGTTAGACAAGTAATGCAAGATATTCACGTAACAGTAACATGTAAATGTAACATAAGAAATTGTAAGATATTTATGTAACTGTAACCAAAGTTGTCTCACTAGCGCCCAGTTGCCTAAAGGCCCTGTGCGCTCTATAAATAAATAAACAATACAATACAATACAATACAACAAATCGCATCGCAGCTACATGGTAACAGTTGGAGACATGCCGGTGAAAATGATGATCGATACTGACGCCACAGTAAATGTAATGCCGACCACAAATTTTGACAAGCTAATCCACAGACCAACGCTCCGGCGCAAAGCCGTACAGCTATGCACATATGGATGCAAAAAGCCACTGCCAGTCGTGGGGTACTTCAAAACCACCCTCACGTAGAGCGGGAAAAGTTGCAAAACATGCATCTACATAGTTGATGCCGGAATCGAGACACTACTCAGCTGCCCAACCACCGAAAGACTAGAGCTGATACGATTTACATTTGCAATCCACTCCAGAGAAATTGACCACCTGCTGGCCAAACACAGGAAGCTATTCCAAGGCATCGGGTGCCTGAAAGGGAGTACGATGAAACTTCATATCGACCCCACAGTGGAACCAAGGGCCGTCCGGCACCAAAGGGTCCCATTCCACAGGAGAGAGGCAGTCGAGGCAGAACTTAACAAGCTCGAAGACCTCAGAATAACTGAGAAAACCACAAGACCCACACCATGGGTATCCCCCATGGTCGTGTCAGCGCAGCCCAAACAGCCACAAGCTGTACGGGTATGCATTGACATGCGCCTGCCCAACGTTGCCATTAGGCGAGAAAGACACATTCCCACGCCAGTGGAGAAATTGATTGTTGACCTAACTGGCGCCACCATTTTCTGCAAATTAAACTTAAGATCAGGGTACCATCCGATTCGTTTGGCGAAGGATTCAAGGTACATCACAACCTTCCCGTCGCACCTTAGGCTAAGAATATATCACCGGCACAGCGGAGGTATTTCAACATGAAATCAAGAAAGTACTACAGGACCTCCCAGGAGTTACTAATGTCAGTGACAACATATTAGTCTATGGCAAAACAGATGAAGAACACAACAGACGGCTAGCAGCAATGTTCCAGCGACTGGAAGAATTCAGGCTGACCCTCCATGAGGAAAAACACGAATTTGGAAAGTCCACATTATGTTTTTTCGGATACGTTTTTAATGAAAGAGTGTCCCCAGATCCTGGCAAAGTGGCTGAAATAAAAAACGCCCAGACCCCCACCAACGCAACAGAGGTCTGAAGCTTCCTAGGCATGGCAACGTACTGCGGGCGGTACATCCCCGACCTAGCCACCATTGCCACGCCACTGCGAGAACTCACTAAGACAAAGTCGATGTGGGAGTGGGGCGAAGCACAAGAAGCGGTATTCCAGAAAATGAAGGACTCTCTATCCAGAGACGCCACCATGGCCTTCTTTGACACGTCACAGAAAACAGAACTGCTGGTTGATGCCAGCCCTGTTGGCCTTGGAGCAGTACTCACACAGACTGACCGGGAAGGAACCCTAGTCCCCATCGCCTTCGCCAGCAGAGCCCTCATTACCAGAGAGAAATTGTACCCACATAGAGAATGAGGCCCTCGCCATCATATGGGGCTGCAGACATTTCCATGTATACATCCTGGGCCACCCAGTAAAAATACTGACCGATCACAAACCCTTAGTCCCGGTCTTCAATGGGTCAGCACCGCACCCCGCAGCCAGGATTGAAGGCTGGATGATCCAACTGCAGCAGTTCGACCTTGAAGTACAGTATCGAGCAGGGGCCGACAACCCTGCAGACTTTCTGTCGCGACACCCCAGACCTGCCACTGCAACCGAATGCAGAATGTGGAGCAGCCAAAGAGACAGAGGAGCAGGTATGCCACATCATTGCCCGTTTCAAACCAAAACCAATGAGGCTGGAGGAAATAGCGGCTGAAACAAACAAAGACCCCTGTCTCCAAATTACCAAGAAAGCCATATTAACAGGTGAATGGAAAACCTTCCTCACAGCCATCGCCCACCGGACACCCCAAGCACAGGAAATGATGCCAGCTCTAGTCGGGATCCGACATGAGCTGCCTGTCTACCCAGAAGGCCTGATCCTCAAGGGACACTGCATTGTAATGCCCTCCCAACATACAAGAGAGGGCGCTCCAACTCGCACACGAAGGGCACCAGGGGATCATGAAGACACAGGCCTTCCTCAAGTCGCTAGTATGTATGCCGCAAATACAGCAGCAAGTCATAGCCCTCGTAGAAACCTGCGCATTGTGCCTGGCCACACGCAAACCCAGAACCCCAGAGCCCATGGCATGCCCACCCAGAAGTGAACGCTGATGGGACACGGTGAGTGTAATCTTCTGCACAATTGCCAATGAAGCCTACCTCCTGGTGGCCATAGATGTGTATGCACGATACCCAGAGGTCGAACCCGTCAACTCCACCGATGCGGCCTCCGTCACAACGGCGATGGAGAAAATGTTTGCTGTCCACAGCATACCTTCATTGCTCAAAGTGACAACGGTCCTCTGTTCAAAAACAAAGAATTCCAGCGCTTCATTGACAACATGGGAGTCCGACATCACCACATCACACCGTACTGGCCCCAAGCCAATGGAGACGCTGAGAGATTCATGGCATCCATTAATAAGTGCGTACAAATTGCCAAAGACAGAGGGCAACCATGGCTACCAGAATTGTACCGATTCCTCTGATTGTACCGACAGACTCCCCACTAAGCCACGCAAGTAAGCCCCGCAGCCCTGATGTTCGAGGTGCCCCTCCACCACTCCTGGCACCCCCTCAAGCAGACCTGGAGCGGATACAACAGAGAAGACAAGAGCACAATGCCAGCGAAGATCGCTCGAGAAGGGCAACACCAAACCACCTACAAGTAGGGGACACTGCACAAAAACCGGACACCTCCCCTACAAATCTCTACCCTGGACCATCACCCATCGAGACCATGGGCTGGTAACGGCCACACAGGGATAAGAGACAGTCACCAGGAACGTGTCCCACTTCAAGCGGATACCAAGCGCCACGTGGAAAGAAAGGCAAGAGGAAGGCGCCCCCAAGGGAGCCTACCCCATATCGGCCGAGCAAACACCACCCACAGAAGAACGGAGAGAACCCCCAGAGACTCCATAACAAGCGATTGCCGAACCAGGAGACATGGGAACGAATCCAGCTAGGTCAGCCACTGCAAGGAGAGAAGACTCACACCACAGGCAACTAGTACCCTCCACTCGACTCCAAGGGTACATCCTAAAATGGCATCTACCGACGGACGTGAGCGAGAGCGCACAAGACTGGCACTCCAATGACTGCGACTACAGACAATAGTAATGTTTGGAAAGTTATTTTGTTTGTTTGTCCAAGTTGGGGAGGAATGTGATAATCACATGATGTGAGACAGACGTGGTCGGGTAATACCACGTGATGTAGAGGAATAAAAGGGAGCCGGAAAGCCCGCCAAGGACTCTCCACTCTGACACCGTACTAAGTTTGTGTGTCCCATTCTTTGCTCGAGCTGCAGCGCGTCCAGGCCTGCGCGCCCAGCCCCGCGAAGAGCATCACAATGGCCAATGTACTGCGCCCCACTCCAAAACAGGGCTGTTGTCTTATAGGACAATTATATTTTGTATGTAGACAGGCCTTTAAGTGGGTCAGGGCTAGCCAGAGCTGAGCACTGTCAGTCTCAAAAAAACGACTTTTGATACAGGGCTCTGTTGGGCTTCCCTCGAACCATCCCCTCGCCCAATACCAATCTCTTCACAAGATAATGCAAAAAGAAGATATCTATCAACATCATGTGGCTACAATTTGAGGTGCACCTACTTATTGTATCCAACCATTAACACTTTTGGAGTGAAATGTCCTCCCGCCGTCCCCATCACACTACAGAGAACCTTGTTTTGTCTGCTTCAGGCCGCAATTAGAAATTATTTTACTTGGTAACTTTACTTAGTGTTTTTTGTTGGAACACTGCGTTATCAATGCAAACAGTGCAGATATTGCGTATTCAGAAGTTAATATATTTTTTTTAATACAAATATGCATAAAGGGCATTACCGCTGCAGAACATGTGTGGATTTTTTACTTTAAAGTCACCAAGAATGTGTGGGGATGTACACCCGCCACTCTTTAGGCCACGTCCACAACGTTGGCCACACCCCATGGTGAAGCCCCTTATGTTTCTCATTTCACCTTAAGGGTTTGTAACTTTAAAATCCCAAGACATACAGATCTCAAGGATACAACCAACCACTTGCACATTTCACCCTTAATGAGGATCACAACAGCGGTGCGAAGGCATCACTAGGATTTTGGCAAATTAGGGTATGTTCAGCAAACACCCTAACAAACATGTTATTTCGGGTTGGGTTTAATAACGAAAGACGGCTATTATATGCAGATCTGTCTTTCGTCTTAAAGGAGTGCCATATCGCAAAATGAACTAGTACAACTGGCCCTCATTTGGAATCCCACACTCTATTTTAAATTTAAAGGATTAACTCGTTTCTCGTCACTTCCCCTTAAAGAATAACCAGAGCCCCGCCCAGACGCCCCCCTCCAATCTGAGACGGCATTTAAAGGCACGTGTTCGGAGTGCAGCCGTAGATTGGCTGGACCAGGACCTTGAGTGGCAGATATTCTGGGAAACTGCTGCATACTTATTCCCAGTTGAAAAACTATCATATGGAAAAAATACTGAAAAAGAGGAATGGAAAATAGAGCAAACCATAGACGGATAGCAACGCAAAAGTTAGCTAGACAACTCTAGATAATGATGCCATACCCTGGTATCTTCACTGCGGGTTTTGTTGGCACGCATGCACTTCTTTCCAGGTGGCCTAGCCTGTTTAGTGCGCTCCCTGTAGCGCAGCCTTTGAGCTTCCTCCGCTGCTCTTCCGCGTATGACGTGTTGTTCGAGCTGCTCTGACCCGCCCACTTCTACCGGCCTGTCAGCCAATCCCATGTGTTTCCTGGTCGATGCTTTCTTCTAGACTAGAGAAAACCACAGCTAACTTTTCGCAAAAGCATAGTAGTGCTACTCTCCATCCAGGCAGGGGCGTCGAGGGGTGCTCCGGTGCCCGGGCACCAAAGTCGAGACTGCCCCCCACCCCCGGCCGGAGAGGAGAAAAGAGAGGGAGACGCAGTATGGATGGCCCTTTGTTCCATCCATACTGTGTATCTCTCTGGCCGCCCGGGTAAAAAAACTATGTTTAAAAATTGAGGGACGGATGCGAAGCAAGAGGCTCTTGTTTTGCATCTGCCCCTCAATTTCTAAATATCGTTTTGGTTTGGGTATACTTCTACATCTGTGCACCCAGGTGCACGGATGTAGAGGTACACCCAACCCAAAACGATTTTTAGAAATGAAGGGACAGATGGAAAGCAAGTCCCTTATCACAGGTTTGATGTATTTGTACACTGTGCGCCCCTCTTGGGAAGAGGGGTGCACAGATGTAGAGGTACACCCGACCCAAAACGATTTTTAGAAATGGAGGCACAGATGCAAAGCAAGTATGTCCCTCCATTTCTAAAAATCGTTTTGGGTTGGATATATTTGTACATCTGTGCACCCCTCTTGGCAAGAGGGGTGCACAGATGTAGAGATACACCCGCCCCAAAACGATTTTTAGAAATGGAGGCACAGATGCAAAGCAAGTCTGTCCCTCCATTTCTAAAAATCTTTTTGGGTTGGATATATTTGTACATCTGTGCACCCCTCATGGCAAGAGGGGTGCACAGATGTAGAGGTACACCAAACCCAGTCTGTCCCTCAATTTCTAAAAATCTTTTTGGGTTGGGTGTATTTGTACCCCTCTTGCATTGCATCTGCGAAGGGAGGTGGCATGGATAGGGCAAATGAGACTGCATGTCTCTGCGTGTGTACGTGGTGAGGGTGAATGCTATGCTGTGGGCGGGGAACAGAGGAGTTGAGGGAGGTAACTCGCCTGAATTCTAAGGAAGGTAACAGCGTGGGAGAGGGTGGGAGTGTGGGGTGAGGTGGAATCACCTTGGGGGGTTTAGCGGGGTTGGGAGGAGGGCAGTAGAATGTGATAATTCGGCCTTTTGAAGACCAAACAAATCGGCCCCAATAAATCAGTCTTTTTTTGTATTTGTTCTTCAAAATGCAGAATTACCACATAGAACCCAGTATGGACCTTGCCATACTGTTGACCTTGTTCCGTGTAATAGCATTCAATGGGACAGTGCTTGCAGGGCCTAATGAATGGGCTTCTATATTTTTAAAGAGCCAGTAACAGCAATAATCAGCAGGGCTTTGTAATCTATTTTCTACTAGAGCTACCATATTTGAAATGGGGCCATGCTAGTACTCCGCAGTTAACTCGCTAAACAGGGCTTCTATAACTGTAATACTATGATTTTGTTGAGGCAATGCTAGTTAATTTTAGTGGGGCTGCTAGACTTTTGATGGGACAACATCAGCACTTCTCATTTGAGCTGCTACACTCTTATTGACAAGGCCCTAGCACTTCACAGCAGATTTATTTATTTTTATTTTTATTGGTTATTTATAATGTGCGTAATAATACCCAGAGGTTTGTAAGCGCAGACCAAGGGATCGAACCTGTGTTGCGTGGACCGAGGGATCGAACCTGTGTTGCTCCGTGTCATCTTGCTTCCAAGGTGAGCATGTTGCCCCTGAGCTATCCTCCCGAGACTCTGAAGATCTGAAGTACATTTAATGATACAGAACCAGAACTATTGAGCAAGTCTAACATCATCTTCATCATCATCAGAATAACTCAACACTGTTGTGGTTATACAAGAGGTAATATATTTAAAGGGATGGAATGTAGCAGCACTATTCAATAATCCAAAGTGCTTAAGCATAGGTAATGTGAAAATACTACACTTCTCACCATTGAGACAGTACTGCCACTTCTCACAGAGGCTTCTACACCTTTTATGGTGCAGCACTGATCCAGCCTACTGGACAGCTTCACTTTTAATGGCACTTCTCAATAGGACTGCTATACTTCAATAGGAAATGACCAATACTACCCCACACGGAATTGCATACACTTGATGCCACCGAAGCAGCACTTCCACCCACCACAGCTGCTTTATTTTTAACGGCACAGTGCGTGTACTTCTCAGCCACTCTTCTTTACATTTAAACAGACCGAATTGTCATTTCTCAGCAGGACTGCAACACTACACCATTGTGTTCTGTACGTTGAGTGCTTCTTCACCACCAATGTGGGTTCATGGCACTCTCCCAGTGTCTAAATAGTAGATCTGGTACATTCAATTGGCAACAGGCATGTCCTGAGCTGCCTGCTGTCCATAAGCTGCCGCTCAGGATGTTGGAAGCCGTGATGAGACTAGGGATAAAAGGCTCGAGCCTGTAGGATAGAAGAATCAGCAGGGTCTTAAAACCTGCCCACTCATTCTGCAGTGAGCGGCCATGGGGCAAAATGACCCTGATCCCATATACAGGGGTTGTTACCTCTTTATCTCTCCTGAATGAAAGAATGAGATCTCTCAGACACAAGTTATCACCCCTGCACACACAATGAATGAATATGGTATGGATCTATTGATCGAGAAAACTGGAGTGAGAATTCAGAGTGTTTTAACAGAAATATAATTGTCTTCCCAGATGGGAGACTGACTCCATTAATATACATGGGGTCACTGAGATGACCAAGAGTGAAACTGTACGTTCAGTTGTGAGATTACCAGCAAAGGGTATACTATGCTCCAAGGAGTGAGGTGCCCACTCAATATATCACACTGTTTAAAGGTTTGAGACCCATCCTGAATGCTTGCCCAAAGAGCTTTAGCCAGAGTTTCACACTGAATAAGTGAGCATGTTATCTGGGGTCTGCAGCCCATACACACACATGGGATTCCCATGCACCCACTTGCGAGATTTGCACCAAATTAGTGAGATTGTGCTCCAAGGTAGGAGGCACAAGCACAGCCTTTGCTTTGAGGCTTGACACACTCACAGGATGGGATGGCATTTCGTTCTTCCAACCTAGTTGTGTTGCTCTGCCTTTTGAGGGCTACTACAACCTGGATGATTATAGAGGGGTGGAGTAGGGATAGGCTGTACCACAACTCCATTTTTTTTTGTTTGGTACCAATTTACAAAGTTACCATGCGCCTGATTATTGTTCCAATTCGAGAAAGTGTCGCAGGTTGTGTGGAGCAAGAATAAAGGGGACACTAGTGACCCCACTAGTGACCCCGACCCCTTGAAGTAATAGTGAATGGACTTCTCCACACTTCAAAAGCGCCACACTGGGTATTTGTGAAGGGTTGGTAAATTTATTAGATTGAATTAAAGGTGCCCTTTACGGATAAGGGCACCTTTAATTCAATCTAATAAATTTACCAACCCTTCACAAATACCCAGTGTGGCGCTTTTTTGAAGTGTGGAGAAGTCCATTCAACTGGAGTAGGGATAGTGTTGGCCTACTGGAATGCAACTGGAAGGCTTTAACCTCCTTCTTACTTGACTTTAGTATATGCAGTACATGCTAGCCAATGTTTCCACTGTTCTGCGCCCCCCACCCGTCTCGCACCAAGTTGGCGACTATGTGCAAATGCGGTCATATAACTGCTGGTGATGTCACTTCCTATATTTGGGCACCCTCGGGAAATTCATAAATCGGCTCCCCTGCATCCAGCACCCGTGCAGTGACCCACCTCTATCGATACAGTTACCATTCAATAACAGCGTGTGCAATAATATGCTAACGTATCTTTTTTCAAAGTGTGTTGACATAGCTTGAAAAAAAGCCACCAGAGAAATATGTGTCACCAGAAGGGGAAGTTCATTAACAACAAGAAACAGAATCACTTCCCCAATGCTCTTTAAGGAACTTATTAATTTCAATCATGCTAGTATATAATAAAAAACAAATTATGTCTCTTTTTTCGATTCTTTGTGCACCTTTGCCCACAGCAAGTGCAGCATAGGTGTGTGTTTGGCTTGAAATATGTTTTGTGAAACAGTGGGCAGATTGCACTTTTTTATCGATAATGGAATTACCACTATTTTTCCTGCAGTGCCGAACTTCTTCAAGTTTGACATTGAAGCAGATGATTTTACTCCACCATCATGCTGGAGGTACATCTGCCACTTTAGGGGGAAACAATCGGCGTAATTCCTGTTTACGGTAATTCTGCTGAAATCCCCAACGGTAAGGGATTTGTGTGATAATTTGGCAGATTTATCACAGAAGTTCCACCAAACTCGTAATGAGGCCCAAAGTTCTTATTCTGCCGCCGTAGTAAACACATGACAATGGGAACAAAAGCAAGCATCTTTAAGTACAGAATAATCCAGCAATTTTAGGGATTTCTACCATTCTGAACTGAATGTTCTTTCACGGGTAACACATGTACTTTTTGGATAGGACTTCGGCAAAGGCTGGGATCATTCATCCCCTTCCAAATCAGTAATATTGTCTGTTTTAGCACAATATCCAGCCTGTGCTTGGTCAGTACTGCTTAGCTGATCAGGCCATTTGATCGCTTTTGCACAAAAAGAAGGTGGTATGGATATAGCACTTGATGCAAACCGCAATGGATTGTGGGTGGCTTCTACAGACCCTCTTTGAAGTCCAGAAGTTGGCCATGGCTCACCAGTGGCTGACGGTTCAGCAGGATATGGCAGCTCCAGTGTCTGTGGTTCCTTAGGCCATGCATCATCTGAAGCCCCTGGAGATTCACTTACTGAATCATCTCAACAGATTTCTGGAAAGGCTAGAGTATACCCTGCCCCTCCTTGTCAGAGAGAGCATTGCTTGGGGACTCAATGATTCTCACCAAATTCACGGCTTCTTTTTGGACTATCCCAAGACATAGATCATACATGCCAACCCTCCTGATTTAGGCAGGAGACTCCCGATTTTTCAGTGAAAAATATAGGTATTTTTCACATTCTCCAGCCTAAAATTACTGTATCCCCAATGCATTCCTATGGGGAAATGTAGGTCTCCCGGTTTCCCTGTGGAAAGCTCCCCCCCAGGTGGCTCTGAATGTTGGCATGTACGCTTGATCCTCACATGAAATTCCATTTAGGTGGAGTGGGCTGCCACCCACCGTCCATTCTCTATGCAGGGGAAATTATCATAGAATCCAGGAAGAGATCTTCCAATAGGAGAGAGCTTTCGGTCGTTTTGGCCTCGGCCATGGAAATCAGAAGGAGGCAGTGTAGGTCCGCACGGACAACCAGGTGTCCAAAGTGTACATCAACCACCGGTGGGCACTAGGTCTCATTTTCTCCAGAATGTGGAAAACAAGATCATGTGTTGGGAAGAGTTCAACTTCTTATGTCTTCATGCTTTACACATTCTTGAGACTGAGATCTCCAGGGCAGGCCACCACACCAATGTCTTCCTCTCTTCCATGGAGTACTCCATAAGGTCTCCATCTTTAGAGAGATTTGTCACAGCTTCGACTCGCCCTAGGCAGATCTCATTACCTTCTACCTGGATTCTCTCCACCCAGACCTCATTTCGATGTCTTGGGATCCCTTAGCAACCAACAAAAATACTGTTTTGTCTCCTCCCACTGCCGTTCCACTGTTTCCTTTCATCCAGAGGATGCTGGTCCAGATAAGAAGGGAGCATGCATGTTTAATTCTAGGGGTTCCCTTCTTTCCGAGAATGGCACAGTTCCCCATGCTTCAGCTGCACCGGGCCTTCCCCGCCAAGTGTCCTATGATTGTGCCTTTTCAACAGCCATGCAGCGTTTTCACCAGTTGATGAACAGTTAGGATTGGAAAGGGAGTGTCAATCCGCAGGGCTGGCACCAGCTGTACCCGGGCCCAGGAAACCTTTGAACCCTTAAAGCATATGCTAGTCACTGATGGGCCTTCTCCCTTTGGTGTGCTAGGGCTGACCTTGATCCTTTAAACTGCAACCCAGTCAAGGTATTACCATTTTTATAAAAAGGTGTTGGGTAGGCTTCCTCCACCCTGAGAACTCTGAAAGGGCCGATTAGGGCATTTTGTGTTTCTGAGATCCCAATTATGGCAGTAGAAAAGTTAGCATTCGGGCATAGAGATTGCTTGCCTCAGGGTTCAGTCTGCCGGTTTTGAAGGCATTATCTGTTCTTCCCTTTGAGCCTTCCGCTTAGCCTTCTGTCCAACAAATGTCTCCTACAAATGTGTCTTCCAATTGGCAATGGCCTATGCTCGCAGCTTGGACAATCTCGGTAAGTACTTACCCGGCTCACACGTGGGTTCTTGAGACAGTGTGAGGAACGGTTTGTCACTTTTGTTCGAGGCAGGCTGAGTTGCTGAGTTTGGACAGTCATTGGCATGGCTTATGAGGCATAAAGCCTGCCACAGAGGGCCAGAGGGATCTCTGGTTCACTCCACACATGCCATGTCTGCTTTCTGGCCAGTGTTCAACGGCTCAGAGCGGGAGACATTTGCAGAACCACTCCTTGGGAGACTCACGAGACATTACTTTCACTACAAGTGGTACATTGGGCTGTCTTGTCAGTCCTTTCACTCAGCAGTCTAGTCATGTGAGTCTCACAATAAAGTGTCGGGTGTGAACTGTTGCCTTCTGTTTTTGTGGTTCAATCCCTTCTCTTTTTTACTGCTTTCTACTCCCTCATACATTGAGGACTGGGATGAAGAAGATGGACGTGGATGTAGTCAAGATTACTTACCAGCAATCCCATTACATTAGAGTCCTTCTCTTTCTTGTCCCGGTCGTGGGTCTCTCACTCCCTGCCATGTGTGGTAATTGCTAAGGGGAATTTGCTGTATTAATACATGAGGTATGCTGAGTAAGTGGTCTCTTTGTACCCTTCCTGCTGCAGGTCAAAGGTCAGGGGTCACTCTAATTGAATGTTCGTTTGAATGGGATTCTCTGTCTCATACGGTGGGGACTGGGACGAAGAAGAGAAGGATTCTGAGTATTTGAATTAACAGTAAGTAACCTCGACATTTCCGGAACCATTACCCACACATCTTCCTTATTCCAGTTATTATAATATTCGGCATCCACCTCCATCTGGGAACAATAACAAAGCTGTCCTTTATTTTGTTTGTACAGAGTGAGGCCTGTGAGTGAGGCTCCTCTCTCTCCAGCTCCTTCAGCATAAGGACATAGCTCACCCTGGAACCTATCTGTCCTTTTCTTCCTTAGTAGGGGAACATGGGGGATGCCTGCTAGGCTTGTATTTTTGTGCGGAACACGCTTCTGGCATGATATAGGTGTAATCCTGTCAGGATTCGTGGAGGTGCAGGTGCAGAAAATTGTGTGAAAAACAGATTGACTACCCCTCTCTTTTAGTCTTATATGGAAACCAGGTGAAGGTTAAGGGCAATCTATACGCATTGTTCGTTAGATTATCGCCTTGATGAGAAAAATTGCGCCCACACTGCAATTCATTACTAAATATCTGTCTCTTTAATGATTATATAAATTTCTTTAAAAAAAAATACATTTCAAACTTGATTTTCAATCATACCATTCAGTCATCATTTGTCTCATCTAACAGGGGAATGCTAAAGCTAAAAGAAAATTTGGTGCATAACATTTCATCTAAATATGTATTTTAGACATGGAAAAAACATTAGATTTTCCTTATACAGTCAACATATATTTCGGCCCGTTATCGTATACCACTTTTGTCAACGGTGGTTACAAAGATGAATGTGGGGCCATCTTCAGGACAACAATTACTTTGTGGTGGATCAATCTTGTTCCCCATTAGCACACAAATACATACATATATATCTTTTATACGTGTGTCTAGAATTCCATCTTGGTGTCACTGTGGCTGGCTCGATATCTTGAATTGTTGTACTTAATTGTGCTCACAGGAGAGGCATGAATCGACGTCTCTGATGTACACACAAATTAGCAGCTGCTGTTTGTATGTTGAAAACTGATCTTGCTTGAATTGAATGCAGCCAAACGCTTTTGGAAAGTTTTTTGGACAAATGTTCCAGTTGTTGGTACATTTCCTTACTGTGCGCTGTGTATGCGCTCCGACTGAAGACCTGTCTTAAATAAATATGGTGGCTGTGAACTGCGAACATGGCAGCGCTCAGGAAGGTCCTTGCTGTTCCCCAAGTATTGAGAAAGACGGATGAAATTCGTTCGCTGACTAGGTCACACCCTCTCTAGAGCAAACACATTTTTTAGATCTGCGATGTCCCATCTACATCATAGAAAAGACCAATTGTGAAGAAATCATATGTCCTGAAGATGGCCACCATATTTATCTCCGAATGGACATTTGAGCAAATGTCCAATTCATTTGTGGGCCGAAACATGTCGACACTTTATGTCTCAGCTAATGTCTAAAGATAGGCAGTATAGCTATATGAATTTGTCTTCTAAAAATAGGGCTATTGAATGACTCATTTGTTTGATTTGTATGTTTTATATGTCTTTTAGTGTTTTGTATTTTTCGGATACACTGATATATGAATTGATCCTGTTGTTTACATTTATATGATTAAAACTACATTTTTAAGGATCTGTTGATGTTGAGTATACTTCGGACTGTAAATTTAACTCCATGTCTATGTGTTCAGAAAACAATTTGTATGTTATATTAAATTGTATGTGACTATAATCCCTGAATATCTACCATCTCTAGAGCAAGAGTAGTGAGGGGTAATTAATTCTCAGTGCCTTACGGCACCCCTTTGTTCCTATAACTGCGTCCCATATGAGAATTACTCCCCGATAACAAAAAATTTGGGACTTTGCCATTTTTATATTACTGTACATGACATTTGGACACCCCACCCCTTCCCCAGATTTCAGCAAAAGTTAACATTTGTCGGCTTGTGGCCGGCCGACAAAGCCGTGAGGCATGTTCACCAGGAAGCAAACAAAAATGTTGTTTCTAAACAAGCTTTACAATCCCGTAAACCATGTTCACCGGGTAGCGAAACAAAACATTTTGTTTCTCAACCAAGCCCGTAGGATGCACAGATTCTGGATATTTGCCCCACAATGCACCGCCATGAACTGCACCATGCCAGTGTGAGGCGGAACAGTGATCTACAGGATCATTCATTTTCAACAATTGATGTGTGCAATCATGTATGTCTACAGAACCCATTCAGAGAACGGGTACTTCCGCTAGTAACATAAATTCAATATCAAAAGTTATAAACATGAATTGTTGGACTGATGATTATTCTCTGTTTGCTCTAAATGAATTGGTTCTTAATATTTATTTTTATTACCTGTGCTTTAAATTTGATATTTTGTGTGAAAAGGGTATTCTTTTTTGTCTTTTAAACTGTAACACACAAGAAATAAATAATAATTATAATAATATAAACATGAATCCTTGTGACCAGGGTTGGATTCATTCCCTTGGATTCAGGATTTTCTGGAACAAAGTTCAGTTTCAAGAAAGTTCTGTTCAATAACAAAGTTCCACTCAATGTAGGATACAAAGTCTTCTCAATTTAATAATATCCTTTCACTTGGCAAAGTGACTATCCTGTGCTCTAGCATCTTGACACGTCTTTTGTGCTAGATGGAATTACATATAATAACCAAATAATTGTACAGACTCAAGGAATATGGCAAAGTGCTACTTTATTCTTCTTTAATAAAGCAGGGAGAACTCACCGGCAGCAGACTGAGGCTTGTACGCTCGCAACTAACCTTGATTTCATGCAGGTCTTATACCCAAAAATGTGCCATAAATGACGTCATTCTATGTGGCAAAATACAAAACCTTTTGAGGGAAGGGATTAGTTAAGGGAACATATCTACTTATAGAATTTATAGAACATATAAGGATTAGTGCATTATTGGTTACCCCTTATCTGTAGGGCACGCCTTGAACTACCTCTAAATACATATAGTACTGATTATAGCGCACTAAACAGTGGATTTGTCTGTACCCCATTGTATGTTAGGCTGTAGCTCAACCCCACTGATTGGTTGGCATACTACACCAACCTTGGACTTTTGGCTCTTTAGCAGCACATACGTGAAATGAAACTTAGGTGTTTGAATCCCGTCAGACTACTCCCCGTTTTCCCAATTACTCCATCATCTCTCATCGGTAGGCCATAAGCCAAAGTCTTCCGTTTGTAGTTGACCTTGTTGCCTGCTCACTGTCCTGGAACATTCAAGGGAATGTGAGCACATCACTATCTTAGCTTGAGGCTCTAATGAATATCCCATGTTTTCGACTTCTGATTCATGTGTGAAGAGACCACAAATTTGTTGCTCCTTTTGGCCCCCATAGACTTGCTCAATATATCTCATATGAACTTTGTATACTTTTAGTTGACCAACAGTTTGGCTCTCACAGATGTTTTCTTCTTCAATCTATGAGGAATGTCCCACATTCAGAGCTTATCCATGTAACTCCCTTTGTGCTCTGTGCTTATCCCCTAAAATAGCATCCTTAATTCTGGGCCAACCTTGACTCATCGTCGGCGCTGCATACAGAGCTGTTTTTCTGCATCTCCCGATTCTACAGCCTTGGTCTGTCTCTGAGGTAGCTTGGTTAAGTTCAAAGTGACCCAGCGTCCATTTTCCTATTATGGCCGTCCTTGCCACATTATATATTCCTCTATAGCAAGCTTCTATATGTTTTTGTCCGACCTTTCATTACTGCGTTTTTACAGTTTTTGCTCAGTAAATTCCTTCATCTTCTTTAGATCCACGATTACTTTAGCTTTAGGTACCTACATGTTTCTCTTGGTTCTTCAGTTACATTGTTACTTCTTAAGTATTTTCATATTTTTTCAGCATAGGTTCATATGTCTTCTTTATGACATCACTCGGCCCTCGTCAGATTTCACTTAACGTATGTCCATGATCTCCATAGGTGCATATTGACATCCTTGCATGCGCCAACCTTCCACGTGGCATCCTTGAACACTGCATCTTCCCATGCGGAATCCTTCCGCACTGTCAGTGCGAGGGTACATTCTGTATGGCTGTCTGAGTGCATAATGTCTCTCATACACTTGATGCAGTATGGGAACAATAGAGGGGGGTTCCATTTACTGTTCTTCTCCTGCTGTACCAATATGACAGCAGTGAAGCGGCAGGAACTAGTGCGAAAGCGTCTACATGTTCCTCTACAATCCCACTTACAAATGTAGGCTCACACTTCAAAACAATTGTTAACATTTCCACAACCTTCTGGTTGGTAAACCAAAAGTCTTTTTCTCCAAACACGAATTCAGAAATCAAATGAAAGTGTCATTTTCTCCAAAGGCCAATCACTTGTTTGCACATCATTCTTCTTCTTTATAAGTAACCCTTTAGTCAGGATGGCTAATTCAAAAGAAACACTTTGGTCAGAATGATTCAACAATCACTTTCCGTTATGCAACAGTTCATAAAAACAAGATGATGGATTTGACACTTTTCCACCACAATCTTTTACCACAATCACAGCACTTTCAATCATCTTCTTCCTGGTATACTCGCCTGCCAGGACAAACTACAATGTGTCCCTATCCGGGTTCACTCGCCTGCCAGGGTAAAACTCCTACTACTACAATTTGTACTATGTGGTAAGGCTTGTTCCAAACTCTTCAAACGAGAATCATCAATGGGGAGACTTGAACAAACAACTCCTTCTCTGGTCAGTCTTTTGACTTCTAACCCAATTTGCAAATTAACAAGGGGGTCCTGGGAGTCCCTCTGTCAGACATTAGTCCTGGTTACGAGAGACTTACCCAGAGTCTTTAGCTCACTATCTTTCACAGAGAAGAAATATCCCAAACATATCAGTCTTTGTCCTGCCCTGGGGCAGTCCAGCACCGAAATGCTAGGCGATTCTCCTCTGAACAAGAGTACCAACAGAAACCCCAGACACGTGTTTCGGTCTGGTTGGACCTCATCAGTAGGGTGGATCTGTGCCTCTCTAAGAATAGTGAGCAAGGGGTCCACGTCTGGATTCCCCTAGTAACTTAGGGTGAGACCCAAAGTTACTTAAATATGAAAATTACCAAGGGGGTCCTGGGAGACACGTGTTTCGGTCTGGTTGGACCTCATCAGTAGGGTGGATCTGTGCCTCTCTAAGAATAGTGAGCAAGGGGTCCACATCTGGATTCCCCTAGTAACTTAGGGTGAGACCCAAAGTTACTTAAATATGCAAATTAACAAGGGGGTCCTGGGAGTCCCTCTGCCAGACATTAGTCCTGGTTACGAGAGACTTACCCAGTGTCTTTAGCTCACTATCTTTCACAGAGAAGAAATATCCCAAACATATCAGTCTTTGTCCTGCCCTGGTGCAGTCCAGCACCGAAATGCTAGGCAATTCTCCTCTGAACGAGAGTACCAACAGAAACCCCAGACACGTGTTTCGGTCTGGTTGGACCTCATCAGTAGGGTGGATCTGTGCCTCTCTAAGAATAGTGAACAAGGGGTCCACGTCTGGATTCCCCTAGTAACTTAGGGTGAGACCCAAAGTTACTTAAATATGCAAATTAACAAGGGGGTCCTGGGAGTCTAGTATTTCGGTGCTGGACTGCCCCAGGGCAGGACAAAGACTGATATGTTTGGGATATTTCTTCTCTGTGAAAGATAGTGAGCTGCTTCACTCTTCGGGACCTCCTCTGCATCTGACAGCTGCAGTCGGTCTGCCGCCACCCGCGCTGACCTTCAATAGAACTTTCGCAGTTCTGGGCACTCACTGGTGAAAATCCAATACCGGAGCAGTTCACGGTGTGTAGAGAGCTTCTCTCATGGGGTGGCTGGTTTCAATACCGTTTCCCACTGTGCATACTCTGCATTGGCAAGGAGTCCCAACCTCTGCCACGTCTTCTACACAGCGTCATGCTGCCTCCCCAACGACAACTTCAGCTTCTCCCTGCTGCCTTTTTCTCGCCCGCAACTGAAAGGCCTTTAAATGTTTAAAGGTCCCAATCAGGTGTTGGTCATTACAACAACTAGACAGCATACATGCCAACATTTCAACCCACCTGTGCGGGAGATTACGTCTGAAAAATCGGGAGACAAAGATTTCCCCATAGGAATGTATTGGGCAAAGATTTATTTTAAGCGGGAGAACGTGAAAAATAGCAATATTTTTCATGGGAAAATCGGGAGTCTCCCTCCTAAATCGGGTGGGTTGGCATGTATGAGACAGCTCACAACAGTTTACTACCTCTGGATCCCTCTTCTTTGTCTCAGTACCAAAAACATTATGGGACTTGAAGTCCATAATGTTCTTATTTATTTTGAGATCAAAACGATCAATTTCACAATAAGCAATTAAGACTGTAGGATCATTAGGGAAAATGTCTAGAGGGATCTCCCATTTTCCCTGACCCGAGTCCCCTCCCATGTGATCCATCTGAAGAATACCACCCCCAGGGTCAGGAACAGGTAGTGGCTGCCTTTCCCTGGCCACATGAGAAGATGTCAAGGTTAGGGATTTTGGGATGATCACCTCAGATTCATCACACTATACTGCTTGCACCTCAGAATCTGTTTTCTTTGACCTCTAAACTTTGATCAACGGGGGAGAAGGGGAAGAATGTGCCAACCTCCGAGAAGCCATTCCAAGTTAAACCCAGTTCCTTTCAGATCTGGCCTAATATGGTGTTATAGGGGGAGCCCTGGTTTCGGGCACACATTTACTGGTCTGCCACTCAGAAGGGCAGAACTTTAGGCACAGCAAGGTGCAAAGTTCAAGACAATGGCTAACTCTAAGCGCAGAAAAGTGCAAAGATCAAAACACTGGCAAACTTTAGGCGCAGCAAGGTTCAAAGTTCAACAGAGTGTCTATAATAGAAACATAGCAGGAGGTTTAACATGATGGTTAACCGAAAGTGCAGCAAGGTGCAAAGTTCAATACACTGGCTAACTCTAGGCACAGCAAGGTGCAAAGTTCCACACAGTGTCCATATTAGAAACACAGCGTGAGCAAAGTTTAACACAATGGCTAACTCTGGCTGTGGCAGGAGCAGTGCCATAGCCCTAATTCAGCCTTAGAAGGTATAGATGTGGTGAGGTTTTACTGGAGTACAGTACTGGCTGTACTCTCCCACCCAGACCACCTTACCTGTTTGTTGCTCTAGGGTGACTCACTGGGCGTGCGTGGGGAACATGGGCAAACAGGGAGTTGACAGTTGCCCTTTTCTGCAGCCCTTCTCTGGCTGCCCTGGGGAAACACTTAATGAGTGTGTTTTCTGGTCACAGGGCTGCAGAAGGTTCAATCAGGAGGCTAAGGGGTGGGTCACGCTCAAAAGAAACACAGTTGAGAAGCCCAATAAAATGGAATAAATCAAAAGGAAGTGAATCAAGGAAAAAAAGGATTTCCAATCGGCAGAGGTGACATGGGGAGAGCCTGAGGCTGCTTCCTACCTGCTCTGGAGACCGCTGCAATGAAATGGGACGCAGTAGGCGGCGTGTTCGGGCGATAACACTCTAAGGCCTCCGGCCCCATTACCGGAAAACACACCAACTGCGTTTTAATGCAGTTGGTGTGTTTTCCGGTAATGGTGTCGCAGGGAGTCCAATCAGGAGGCCAAGGGGCTGGTCAGGCTAACAAGTAACAGATGGCCGAGAAGCCCAATGAAACGAAATATGATTAATTACAATGAATTTCTTTAGAAAATGTTTTATAAAAAATACATTTCTTTTCAGAAAATCAAGTAAGAAATCTCATACTAAGTACTATTGTGATCAAAATAATTTCTCATAACAATTCTACATTGAGCAAAACTCAAACACAATACACCATTTCACAATCAATAATTAGAATCCCCAATGCATCAAACCTAAAAGTGGATTATGTCAATCCCCTGTTTCCAAAATTAATAATATCAATCAATGAATCAGATGTAAAAGACAACTCCATTGAATTTCATGACAATCTGTAATAACAATGTACATATCAAAAACCCTATACGCTGAATTTCTCACAAAATGACTCACCCCAAGTGAGTTTCATTAGCCAAAAATATAGGTCTTGCCCTTACCTGTGTAAGGAGTGCCTGTGCTTCACCACAAGGTAACCTGACAATATAAATGATGCAATGATTAGAAGTCATACCCTAAAATACTTTTGCCCTCTTGTTAAATCTTATAAATGTGCATGTCTCAGATTAATAAGCAAAAATGTACATCACCATTCGCAGTCTATGCCTAGGTGCACCTCCTGGTATTTTGCCAGACCTATCTGTGTGTCTGTGGATGTTTATACATTTTCTAACTATCCCACACAAACTGTCGAAGAAAAAACTAGATTGATGATTTATTTTGTCATCATGTTGTGTCAAAGGGATGCCTTGTTGGAATTCAATGTAGCAAAATCGAATTCTTAGGGACCACTCAAGTGTGAA
Organism: Ambystoma mexicanum; assembly: GCF_040938575.1. Classification (NCBI taxonomy): domain Eukaryota; kingdom Metazoa; phylum Chordata; class Amphibia; order Caudata; family Ambystomatidae; genus Ambystoma; species Ambystoma mexicanum. The sequence continues at coordinate 413,515,076 of NC_090929.1, forward strand.
TCTTCTAATGTTAAAGTGTCAGTATAGAGGCAATTGTTATTTGTGTCCAAATCTCTGTAGCATGAATCTCACAATCGATATACACAAATCTTCAGAATATTCATAATCTATCAATATCTCAGTGGATTCAGCATGTATGGAGTTTATGTTACGTTATTTTACTTATAAAGCGCCAAAGCCCTAGGGCACCCAGGCGCTGAACAGAAAGACAGAACTATGAGGAAGAGATTCCCGACATCTCCGGTTTCTTACACGAACAGCCTAGTCTTCAGCGATTTCCTAAACGCAAGATGAGTTTCTTCCTTTCAAAGGGATTCGGGCAACTCATTCCATACCCGTGCTACCCGAACCAGGAAAGAACTGACGTTTCCCCAGGCTCTTTTAAATCGATTTACTCCTGACGTTTCCCCAGGCTTTTTTTAATCGATTTACTCTACGGAGACATGCCTTAGCTGAGCGAAGGTTCCTAGTAGGTTGATGGATTACTTCCTTCTCTTTCAGATATTGGGGAGCAGTCCCAAAGATACACTTGTGTCCTAAGGTTAGTAACTTGAAAAGGACCCTAGCTGCCACTGGTAGCCAATGCAGCTCTCTCCAGGCAGTTGATACTGGTTCTCTCCGTGCCATATGGTGGACTATGCGCACTGCTTTATTTTGTATTTTCTGCAGTTTTTGTATAGCATCCTTACTGGCACCTCCCAATAGGGAGTTACAGTAATCCAAGCGCAGTAATATGATAGCCAGTGCCAGTTTTGCACGGTTAGCCTTTGTGACCATGGGATCGACCAGTTTCAGTACTCTAAGGTAATAATTGGTGTTCCTTACAATGTAGTCCACATGGGCATCCAAATCAGGTTAGCCTCCATGTAGGTAACCAGAGTCTTCACTTTAGTGGCAAAAAAAATCCAGCTACCCTCAATCAGGAAACTGGAAAAGAGCCGACCCAAGCTCTCCCTAGCCTGCTTGGATCCACAGATCATCAACTCAGTTTTCCCGGCGTTTAAGCACAGCCAATTTGTAGACATACAACTTTTAATAATCAGGTAGATATTATTTATTTAACCTCTCCTGGTCCTCAGCATAATTCCCACTAATTTGCATCCATAACTGAAAATCATCAGCATAATTAGTGAAAATAAAGCCCAGTCTCTCCAGTTCCAAGCAGATAGGTTGAATGTATATATTAAAAAGCAATGGAGACAAACATGCCCCCTGCGGGACTCCACAAGCAATGGGTTCCAAATCCAACAAGACATCTCCCCAATACACATTAGATCTGCATCCCTCCAGAAACAACCTTATCCACCTAATCGCCTCCCCTGAGAAACCCACAGTGACAGCCAATCTCTCCAACAGAAATGTATGGTCCAGTAGATCGTAAGCTGCTGATAAATCGAGCAAAATCAACAGCCCTGATCCACTCCTTCCCAACACTGTCAGCATCTGTGTCTGTAGGTCTATTAAGGCACTTTCTGTGCCAGTGGGACAGCTAAAACCAGATTGTTTCTGGTGTATCATGCCTGTGGCCTCCATGTGTCGTTGGAGCTGCATGGTAGCCACCTTATCGACCAGCTTTAGAAAGAACAGTGTACTAGAAATAGGCCACACATTTGCTGCATCATTCGGGTCCAGACGCTGTTTCTTCAAAAGTGGGGTCTCCTCAACATCTTTAATGATTTGAGGCATAACACAATGTTTAAAGGAGGCATTTACAAATCTAGACAGATAAGGTGCAAACATCTCATAATGTTCCAGGATGACCTTAGATGGCAACAGATCCACTGGGCAACTTATTGGGTGCATAGCCTTAAGAATATCTTCAATTTTTGAAGTTGTTATGGTTGAGAAGCTAAAGAGCAAGGGAGACGCTGCTTGGATTTGCTCCCTGGGATCAGAGGGTGTTTGATCCACAACAATATCTTGTTGCCCATTTCATGTACTGTCGTCCACTGTTACGAGCTTGAGCTTATCCAGCTCATCCTGATTTTAGCCTGAGCAAGCAGCAGCTTGTCTGCGAAAGCTCTTTAAACTCGTACACAGTCTTCCTTTTTTGGATTTATATTCTGATTAAGAACTTTAGATTTTTCCCATGTTCGAAACAGTTTAAAAAGTTCCTTCGTTTTATTTTCTGCCCTGTTTATTTGTTCATTGTAATAATTACATTTTGCTTCTATGATCTTATCTTTATACTCCTTCTCCCTAAGTGCCCATTCTTCTTTATTTTTTTTATTTTTTTCCTTAAGCAAGGCATGCTCCGCCAGTCTTTCATTTGTCTTTAGCTGAGCCAATTCCGAGGAAAACCACTTTTGGTGATTAGGGAAATCCCTTACTTTTCTCAAATTAATTGGAGCAAGCCTATCAAGCAGAGCTGTCATATATCTATTATAGCTTTCCATTAGAACATCAGGGTGGTCCAACTCATTTGTTTGTGTCATCAGGGTATTCATATATCCCACAAGATCATCAGATGTAATAGCCCAATTGTTTCCCTAATACCTTACCTGGCAGTTCATGTTGCTGCCTAAAAGGTGTGGGTAGTCGGATCTGACACATAAGAGAGGAATCATCAGACCCCATGCAGAGAGTAGTAGTGACTCCTGTCGAATCATCAGACCCCATGCAGGGAGTAGTAGTGACTCCTGTCAGTGTGATATTCTCTGGCCACCCAAACTAAAATATTTCCCTTTATGTGCGTGTGTTTGGAGTGGTGAACAACAATGTTTCCATTGTTCAGAAGTCTCTCTAGTTCCAGTGCTTTCCTATCTCTAGGGTCCCCTCTCCAAAGGTTTAAATCACCCACGAGAATTATAGCACTGTTAGTTTTTTGCATGGGGGATAGCATATTTGCAAGATATTCATTGAACCGAGAGGTCTCTCCTGGTGGCCTGTAAAGTACTACCGGGATGATGATGAAATTTTGATTGGGTATAATCTTTGTATGCAATATATCACACCTTTCGCATTCCACATCCCAAGTTTTTTTTTTAAAACATAGAAATGGCTACTCCACCCCCCCCGGACCTGTATCGCAAATTTTCCCAAAAAAAGACATAGCCGGGAGGGTTTACTTGTTCTATAACTGGGTCATGTGAATCAGAGAGCCATGTCTCTGTTATACATATTATATCCACGTCTTTTTCCAAAATAAAGTCATGGACATCCAAAATATTTCACTAACAACCTGGTATTAATCAGAGCAAGATTCAGGCACTTAGTGGGGGGCCACTCCGTAGATAACTTGTTCCAATGCGACACATTCTTCTTCCTCGCGGGGGTAACTTCAATAAAATCACCCAGGGTCCTAGATAATGTAGTGCCATGAGGATGTATGTAAGGCTGATCTCCTAATAACATCCTATGGCTGATTAATTCTTGTGACTCTTCTAACTGGATTGCAGAGCCTTCCCTTTCATGGGCCTTATAAGCAGCCTCATGGGAGGGAGAAGCTCCAACAGTAACCAGATGTGGGCAGTAAGCATTATCAGGTTGTAAGATCTGTTGTATTATACTTGGTCTGGTAGTCTCAGGGGTGTTCCTTTCCACCTCTAGGAACGGCGTCTCTATTGTCTGTACTGACTGGGTTTGCCCCCCACGGGCATGGATAGCATCCTCGTGGTGCGAGACAGCCCTGGCAGCAGAGTTCCAGGTTATAGAGGAACAGTTCGTAGGCATATCCCCTGCTCCGGTGATTGACGCGACCGCTGCATGCGTATTGCTACCCTCTCCTATGTCCACCCTACCTTGGTACGGCATGGTGATGCAGTTGGAGTTTAACTTGCTTCTAGCAACATTAATTGGGTCTAGCACTTCAGCAATTCCCATTGTACCCGGAAAATAACAGCGAGTCTGGTAGTACTAGCACATCCCAACATGGACCGGCACAGGCCGACTGGTCTTATTCGCGCCGGCACATATCTAGTTCAGATCGACTACAAACAAATGGGACCTGTAGTTCCAGCAAAAGAGGAGCGCGTGCAGAGCAAGAAGCTCTGTTTCAAATCGCCCCCGGAATATTTCAATCAAAACATCATGAACAAAGATATAGAGCATGTCAGTGTAATCACATAAAGCCACAGCTTAGTAAAAACAATGTAAAAATACTATATCCGCGACAAAGTAAAATCCTATAAAATACTATAAAATACAAGGAACAGTCTAGGAACACAGTATTGGGAATCTATGGTACAGGGGGATGTTGGCACACTTATATATGGCACAGACCGGCTGGTCTTATTCTCGCCGGTGCATTCGTGCCTGGACTGTGAATATGTAGTTCAGATGGACTACAAACCAATGGGAACTGTAGTTCCAGCAAAAGAGGTATGCGTGTAGAGCAAGAAGCTCTGTTTCAAATCGTCACCTGGAATCTTTCAATAAAAATGACACAAACAAAGATACAGAGTGTGTCAGTGTAATCACATAAAGCCACAGTTTAGTAAAAACAATTAAAAAATACTATACCCGCAAAAAAAAGTAAAATCCTATAAAATGCAATAAAATATAAGGAACAGTCTGGGAACACGGTCTCAGGAATCTAATCTATCAATAAATAACATAACATTCAGTCGGACTTCTTCAATTCATAAGTATTCAGATTCAATTATGTTAGTAAGAAAGATCTAATACTCAATACCTCCTTATATGTATTCTGCATCTCAAAAGGATATGTATTCAAGAAATGAGTACTCATTAGTTCTTAGGTCTAGGTAACATAGAATTCCTGATGAGGATCCTTCCATGCCTACAATGATTGCATTGAAGTATGCCAGAGGAATTGGGGGTTCGCAATAACAATATCCAAATCAGCAGAGTCATTTAGGCCCATCAAAAATCCCCAATACAGAAACGGAAGACTCAGCCATAGGGCAGAGTTTACTGTCTTTATTTCTCCAATAGACAGGGATCATACAGGAAAACAAAATTCTCCAGCAATCTCAGCTCCCAAACCCGTGTCACACGTTTTTATTTACGAGTGATGTGACAAAAAACAAGTCTACCCAAAAACCCTATGCGGTATCCCCATTGGTTAGTTTGTACTTCTATAGAGTTCCCATGTATTAATTTATTCCATTCGGTCACCATGTCAGGTGGCTCTGCCTGAAACGTCCTCCAAAAGGTACGCACTACATTGTTGCAGGGTACAGGAAGACCATTGCTGGGAACAGATTCTCTTCTCATCACGAGTCAATGGGCATTGTCGTGCTCTGCTGGGTCACAGGTGAAGAGACTGCAAAGCTGAGCTCTTCTGTCTGTAATTATGAGGATTTCATTCTGAATTCTTACAGGTGGCTTGCTGCCTTGTGAACCAGGAATTTTCCACCCGCCCCTGTCCTTGGCTGTGAACACCAGCTCAGCAACTTGTGCTGCAGGACCTGTGTCTCCCCTTCCATGGATCTGAGGCCTGTGTTTCCAGCCTCATTCACTTTAGTCACCCTACAGGTTCCCTATATGTTTCTATAGCTTCCTAAGGTTAGTTACAATAAAGCATATGCAATCTCGGTCCACGTATACTTTGAGGTCTCGCGTTTCTGCTTTGGTGAAAGAAAGAATAGGTTCTTTGCATTATGTAAGCGTATCCGTCCTCTACCTACGGGAGTCATAAGCATGTTTTTTATGTCTACAAGTAATAGAAACTTGTGTATGTCTGCGTTTCTTCATGCAGGAGTGCAGATTTGCTTCATGACTAACGCTGCTATGTCGTGATGTCTGTAGTGATGTCATTGATGTTCTGTTTTTCTGCCAGTCGACCTGGTCCATCGATGAGACCCCTGTCTCCTCAAACCCATCACCTGGATACGGTTTAAATGGTTGTCTGAGAGAATATCTCTTGTCATAACGTTGGTACAATGGTGCACCTGGTGGCTGGCCAAACAAAGAGTTACAACTTTAATTTTTCATTCTGCGGGTTGACATTTGCATAGGGGACATGAGGGCCATTTCAGGGACCCTCTCTTCAGCATGGTATAAGTCATAAGCATAAGTAAGTGGCTCTTCATCAATGCTTATCTTCTCTCAACATGACTTCATATCTCATAAAAGGATCATTATGTTGTTACTCATCATCATGTATCGAACTGTGTTATTAAATTACACAATGATTGGTATATTTACAATTTCATTTGTCTACAATATAATAATAAAACAAGCATCTTACTATTTACCTCACGCATTTAAATGTAGCAGTTTAAATCCCAGTCATGATTCATGCATTTAGGCTTCATAGCTGTCATTTTGTGAATCCAAAAGATTTCCCTTTGAGATAACAATCTTACATGATTTGCACCTCTGCTTTGTACCTTTACCACTTCAAAAATCACACATTTCTTCTCTGCAAAATGCAAAGCAACTGTGGAATTCAGGTTCTGAAGTCTTATATTGGACTTCTGTTCAGTCCACCTTAATTTAGCTTTTCGGGTCGTCATCCGAACATATTAACTTTCACACAGGCATTTCACCCCATAGATCACATTTGAGGTGTTACATGTCGCAAAATGTTTTAGGGTAATCAATTTGCCAGAGTAGGGATGTCTAATTGCCAGACCTTTTATAATGTTGGTTCAATGTTGACACCCTAAATATGAGTATGTCCACTTCTTCCCCACATTACCTTCTTGTTCTTTGATTACCTCAGCTTTGATGAGCCTTTTTCTTAGTGACAAATGTTTCCTACAGGCAAATTATGGGGGAGTAGGGAACAGTTCAGCTGTGAGATTATCATGTTGGAAAACATGCCAATTTGATAGCCTGACTTTGTTGTGAATATGTTGTGACATGTACTATTTATGGTCGATCTCTATGAGGTTTATGTGTTACCTTATTTTCAGTTTCTCTTAAAATGGAATTAAATAGCCTTTAGAGTTGAATTTCCTCTTCAATCCCTCATTCGCTAGTGCCAAACTTTTTTCACTAGAAACTATTCTTCTTACCCCTAGGTATTGACTATACAGTAGGTTTTGGATCGGTTTAGGTGGATGAAAGCTCCTTGCATCTATAGGTTTAGTATAGACCGTAGTATCCAGAGCAAAATCCTTTACTGTGATCTGAATATCAAGTGTATGTGTGTCTTACTGCTCGCCATATTGAAATTAATGTGTGTGTGGACATCATTCAAATACTCAAAAAATACCTTTAAATCCTCCCGTTCACCATGCCATATCAGAAAGATATCATCAATGTAACAACGATAGAATTTAATATTTAAAAACCATCTATTTTGACCCAAGATGTGTTGTGTTTCGAAAGATAGGATTAGCATCAGTAACGTCATGGTTCAATAAAAACAATTCCTCTCCTTTAGCAAAGAGGGATTGGCTTGTACAAACTCTCTATGCCTATAGTTAACAAAATGTCAATAGTTTTAAACAAACTTTGTGCTAGTAGTTGTAGGAACATAAAATAAAGGCACATATGTTGTAAAATTCTGTGGTCATAATTACAATTGCCCCTTGTTTATCAGCCTGTTTAATTGTGGTCTCTGGGTCTTCAACTAAGCATTAGGCTCAGCCTCCTCTCTATAAGAACATTGATTCTTCCTTTTGTTAAAATTGAGTTTAGCTAATTTTGCAAGTGTCAATTTTTCAAACATTTCTAAAGTTGTGTAAAGGATTAAACATACTTTTAGGTTTGAATTCTATATACATGTCTGTCATTGAATCTTCAAATGAAGACGGTTCTAATGTTGCAAATAAACCTTTAATTTTTAATTTTTTCATTAGCCTATTTGTGTCAATTAGCTCTGCTAATAGAGTTGAATTGTAACCTGTAAATTAACCTCTTTTGTAAAATCTGTGTTTGTGTCTTTGACAAGGATAACTAGTTAAATTAATGACTACATTTTCTTCTGGGCTGGGGTTTTGTTTTTCAAGGTGGATTTCTTTTTCTTCCCTCTTCTAGTCTTTTATTGGTTTTAAAAAAAAAATAACTTGTTTATTAACGGTGTCAGTCCTCAATTTCCTAGGTATCACTGATGTCTCTCATGAATTCACAGCTCAGTTGTATCGGTTTCCTTAATTCTAGGTGGGAAGTTCTGTTCTAACTCTCTGCTTGATATGTCAGATGAGGTGTTATTAGTTGAATTTATCAGATTGAATTTGTCTGTTTTATAATAACCCTCTTGCCACGAGTAGACTGTGTCATGTGTCTTTGAAATTTACAGATTTTCTTCGATTCAACGTCTTTTTTATAGCTATCTAACTTCTGATTAATCATGTCAAAAGGAGAAGTTCATTCCTCTCTCATGAAGGTAACCAGTACATTTTTGGTGAGAATTTTAATACCTATTTCCAGTTTCATAAACGTATTAGATAGTTCTTCTATGGTTAATAATATCAGATCGAATGAACATTTGTTTAGTATCTGATACCTTCTTTTCAAAAATACGGAACGGTCCTTGCACGAAGTGGGTTGCAAAGAGACCCAAAGGCCTAGTGGGATACTCTGTGCCTGGTAATACTGGGCTAAAGTTGAAGTGTGTCATTTCTGATTTATCCTTTTCCTAATAATGTATTCTAATTGTTTGATAATTTGTTTTGGTGTCTCATGGGTTGATAGTTATTGCTGTGTGTGTTTGATAAGCACTACAATTATTGTGGCTTCCTCCAAAGAGAAGGCATGTGTGTGGACATTATTCAAATACGCAAAAAATACCTTTAAGTCCTCCTGTACACCTTGACATATCAGGAAGATGTTATAAATGTTTCAGAAAAAATATATAAATTTATGTTTATAAAAGATGTTTTGTAAAACAATTAATTTGAATTTATCATTTCATTTAGAATATAATGTGTAAAATGAACTACTATTATATGGGTGCACTCCCTTGACAAGTGCAACGTTTCTTCTTGCAGCGCTTTCTGCAAGATTTGCCTGTTTATAATTTTGATTCCAAAGTGATATTAGGGCAGGAATCCTTTTGATGTTGGCACTTTTACCATTTAGAAGTTTCACATAAATTATTTTAAAATCAGAATAACATAGTGTGGGACCAATAAACCTAATTTTTTGTTATTCACCCTTGTTGTGCAATGCATTTGTAGGTAATTCTGCGTGTACACTTAAGTGTAGTTTCTTCTTGCTGATGTTGCTGTTCACATAGAATCCTTCAGAGATTTGCTTCGTTTTAAATTGTGTAGTTTTGGGAAGAGCTGGCAAGTACTTTGCATGCAGAGTCAAATTGAAGGTCAATAAACATATTTTGTTCATTGCCCCTAGTGCTCTACGGCCCATTCCTCAATTAACCAAAGGTAGGGCTAACGGGGAGGTGGGGTGGACTATGGCAGCCCCTTTAGCTCTGGTGGCATTCCTCCCCATATTACCCTGATGTTGGTTACCTGGATAGACTTCAATTGACTTTTTAAACATTTTTATATCTCAATTTTTAATATAAAAGTCTTATGAATTGACACTTTGTAGTTCGGTTATTTTTTATATTGCAGAAACTATTGACATTTATTAACTTTTGCACAGTTCACGCAGACTGTATAGGGTGTTAGGTCTGCACCTTGTAACACTAGCATGTTGTCTAAGTTATCTAGTCAGCATGTGACATGGTGTAAAGGAAAGCTACTACCAGTTTGTCAGTTTATGATGTCGCTAAAAGGTCTCACTTAGTGGAAAACCCATTGAAGAAGTTAATGTCCTCATCAAGGAAATTGAAGGTTTATTACATTCACTTAAGGACAAGAACAATTTGGGTCATTCAGAGGTGAATTTAGCTGGCATGAATAGTATTGTGGCTGAGGATTCAGATAGTTCACGATTAAATGAAATTATCTCAGAAAAATAAGACTTCAACGTACTATTACATCAGTGACTGCAGAAATGCTTCTAAATACAGGCCTTTGTGATGTTGAAGAGGTCTTTTTTCCAGATGTCCTTGGGGAAAAAGAAGAAGTCTCTAACATTTTGTGTCCATAGGAGTCACTCTGCAGAACCAGCAATTGCACTATTCCCTATGGCCACCCGTACAAAGTATGCAGCGAAGGAGGCCAGGAAAAGGGAAGTCAGTCCGTCGGGGACCGGTGTTGATGGACTAACTCTGGCCCCATGAAGGAATACATAGGGGCGTTTATTAGATTAAGCCTGTAGCCAGAGTTGTTTGTGTATATTCCTCTCAACTCAGGAACAGGCAATGAAGGGAAATGTCCTGGACAACCTCACTACAGTTGCACCTCATATCACCACGATCATCCATAGCCTAGCCAACAGCCTGTGCCACACTGCTACATGGCACTGCTCTGGTGCCCTAATGTTCTCCTACCACAGGTAGGTCTAGCAGATCCTCTAGCATGGTCCCCACTGTAGTTCATCCAGCTACATTCCTGCAGCGTCTCGTCCAATCCTATGCTTCAACACCACCTCCACCCCTGCCCCACTCAAATGTCCTTGAATTCATCACACCAACAGCATGCCCAGACATCCTCACCTATTAGGTGAGCCTTCTGCCTGCACCACGACTTGAATCGGCAGAGCAATGTTCCTGTACTTAGACCTACACCTACACACATCAGGAGGTCTCCCACATGACCAGCAGGCTCAAAACAACTCTTTACCTCATGTATGTGCATACAGTCGAAAAGTGTCTCTCTGTCTCTCTCTATATCCCCCCTCCCCAGGGCCTTGCAGATCCATCATCTACCACATTTGCCCTACCCAAGCACCAGCTTGCAGCCTCCATTTCCAGAGTTTGATGCTCATGGCATTCCTTTCGCCTAAGTGAGCTTTGCAAGCGACTGGCTGGAAACATTCAATGTGTGCCATGAAATGTTCTTTGGTTCCAGACTAAACATAGAGGCTGAGCCTTTGCAACAGGGGCCCATCAGCAGCCTACTACTCAACATATTCAATCAAGAGCAGTAGAAAATGATTTTATCTGGTGAAACTTTCCACTGACATTGCTCACACCCCACTCACTACTTTGTACCTAATCAGGCACCTGGTCAGCAACCCTCCATATATATATATATATATATATATATATATTCTGAGGTCAGTCTGATCCCACAACCAGGAAACATGTCAACTGTAAACCAGAACTAGAAGGTGAGGCCATCAAATTCAACTGAGGGCGCCCATGCCAACAGAAGCCACCAGCCATGACCGGCTTCAGAACCACATCGGCTAAGAAAACAGACAACCATCACCTCAAAGTTAACACAATACAGCAGTGATACAAGTATGGCCAGAGATGTCTGTGGAAGAGGGAATCTAATAACACCCATGTGCACACTCTCGTCCAAAAAGTATCCTTCCAAACCAACCAGCTCCCCTTCAACTGTCATCCTCTGGCAATAGGAGGCCCAGATGATTGCATTTGGTAGCAGAGTTTAAAGATTTCCTCAAAGTCATAGGGGAAAAAATGGTTGCCCAGTTGTCAGAGATTTCCTAATCACGATAGCAAGGGAAGTGGAAAGTGGCATCTGGGCACACTTACAAGTGACTGTGTCATTCTATCCAAATCTGATTGCAGTCTTCAATGCCAAATTTGTCGAGCAATGTTGATTATGAATGATATAGTTTCAATAAAACTTGGCAATGACCAGGGTACGTCTCGACCTGAATTAATGGTCTAATTTCGAGGGCAGGTGAAACATTGTGATTTGCAGAAGATCATGGATGAGGACACAATACCCCTGAGAACAATCAAAGGGTGCCAAAGAAGACTGCTTTTTTAAGACTGAGTTGGAGCGGCTTTAACAAGCGGGGAAGGCTGATTTCACAGGGTTTGACTCTGCCCGCTTTTCTCCTGCGTTAGCAGGAATTTCTTCTTATCAGGGGTTTCCCCCATGAACCTCACTGTTGCTACCTCACACCTCCCTCTCTGCCAAAAACAAGTGTTCCAACTGCCAAATACACACAAACACAGACTTACAATTGCACACATATATACACACTGCCACCACAGAAACTGCACCTCCGCCCCCTGCAAACACACACAAGCACACATACATACACACACTTACCTCCTCTCTGCGCCTTCCTTTTTCCGGGCCACTCAGGAAGCGCCTGCAGCCCCTGCATGCGTGTGAAGAGTGCATTGATGCTCGACCTCGGTGCCCCTGAAGAATGCAGCCAATTGCATGCAGCCTTTTTTTGCCCACAATTTCGACCAGTTGTTCTCAGTAGAGGGGCTCTCACATTTATTGTACAATGTAAGTTAGTTTAGTTCATTTTTGTAAACTTCTCCAATGTAGGTTTTGTCAAACCACTTTACAGGCACTTCTGAAAAAATCTGAAATACACACTTTTTGAATACACATATATTGGTGAGGACATTGTCCATCTAATTTAACATTGTAGAAACTCACGAACACCGGACCCTGATGGACTAGCCAACTTTGTATTAATAAAAGGTCCATGGCTCTGGGTGCCGATATTAAATAAACTATTCTAGAAGATAGTGTTTACCACAAGTGTTCCCCTACTTGGAAAGAAGCAATCAACGTCCCAGTGTATAAAAAGGGCCCGCAATCCGACCCTTCTAACTACAGACTGTTGGCTATGTTAGAGAATCAGAGTTTTGCCATCATTGTCTTAAAAGAACTTAGAGCATGGGTTGATAAGCATCAACCCATGCTCTAAGAACTTAGAGCATGGGTTGATGAGCATCAACTTCTGTATACTTATCAAACTGGTTTCAGACCTGGATATGGCACAACACACAATTGTATTTTTTCAATACCTTACAGAAATGACACAGCGTTGCACTGGATATTTCTTACATTTGGCCTTTGTCGATTTCACTGCAGCCTTTGATACAGTCAATCAGAAACTGTAATGGAAGAAGCTGCATAAATGGGGTCTTCCCAGTGGGTAACTCAATTTGATACAACAACTATACTGACACCACTGTGGAAATAAGATTGGACAATAAGTGAACACTTTCAAAGCCTGTTTACACAAAGCTGGGTCTGAAACAGAGATGCGTATTGGAATCCCTGCTTTTTAAACACATATATATCTGACATGCATGACTCACTTAAAGAAGCCAACAACTTCCCACCAATAATAAGGGATTCACACATCATGTGGTTAGGCTACCCGAAAGACATTGTGATAATGGGTCAAACAGCAGTAGGGCCGCAATGCTTCCTAAATAGGCTTACTCTAGGTCTAACGTTTTGAAAATTAATTATGAAAAATAAAAAATTATGATTATGACCATTGGGAGCACGAATTAGACTCCTCGCTGCAATTGGATCTTAGAAGAACAAAAACTTGATTAAGTAAACTTATTCAAATATTTAGGAGCCATTTTAAGTATAAAAAACATCAAAAACAATTTAAAATCACACAGCACCACGAAAGAAAGGAGTACATTCCTGGCAATAAAGAAATGTACGTGTACAGCACGTGGGTTTTATATCCAGGGACTAATAGAAATACATAAAACAAGCATTGTCCAGGGCTTGCTTTACAGCCTTAAAACCTAATTAACAAACACACATGAGTGACTTGATACCCCAGATGGGAATATTTGGAAATCTGCATTAGGACTAAGCCCTGGTTTCGCCATACAAACAATCAGACTGTTAATCTCTATTGTTATTGTCTGTATTGTCTGTATGGATATCAGACCTAGTTCCAGAGAGGCGTTATACCTGAAATTGCTTACAGCCACAAAAGATCCCATTATAAGCCTACTTGGAGGACAGTTAAGAAAACATACTAACATAAGTAAAGCGTTGTTCTTGTTTGTTAAATCATGTGAGGATTTCTTTGTTAACATAGAATGGAATTATAACTTGACATCAAGTCTTTCGCTATTGAGAAAACAATTAAAAAGAAGGCGTTCATATGGGACAAGTGCAATAATGTGGATTTTTTGATTGCTAAAGAATCACTTGCTGAATATGCCAAATAAGGCTTTATAATCCTGTCAACACAAAAATACCAGTACAGGTGTCTAATGCTAGATTATGGCGATTCATTATGTTATTAAGATTTAATCAATTACCGTCGCTTAGGGTGATAGGTCTAAGGCATAACCTTCCAAGATCTGAAGGACAATGCACATGGTGTCACTCCCCTGATTCGTCTTGAGACAACCAGAAATCTGTTAACACAATGCCCGTCCCTCCTTCATATTTATGTTAAACATTTTGATAAACATTTACACTGCAATAATAACATTTGTTATGATCAATTTTGGGTGTATTGCATGTCAGGGGAATCGATAATATTATCTCAGGCATTGTTTAATTTATGGACATTTATGGTGGGAGGGACCAATTAGAGAAATGAATGATATGAACTCCCCAAAGGTCCAACGGATTTTGGACTTTACATTTTGCTTTCATGGTGTATGTAATGCTAATTCATTGTTTTTGTTACTATGATGACATGTGTGAAAGGTTATTTATTAGCTATAACACAATAATAAAATATTAAAACTGTGGTAAAGACATTTATACGATGCGGCTATGCTTTTAATCACACAGTGCCGTATTCCCATCAGGGATGGTATATTAATAACAGAACAGTACGCCACTTCTCAGCGGTCCGGATATACTTTTCAGGGGAGAGACCTGCCAATTCACTGCAACTGTTGAGAACAGTGGGAAAGAACGAAGCTTTCACCGGAATGCTGAGAGGATTCCACACAGCCGCCCCAAATGGACTGAACCCTATTCCTCTTGCATGGCTTTAGGAATGCCCATCATTGAACCCTTTCCTGTAAAGTTTTCTCAAATCAAATTGGCACTAATGTGCAGACGCTGTGCCATGAATTCTGTACACTTTGGCTGGGTTATTCTGCCTCGAAGAGTAGTACCCAAGGATAAAGGAAAAACTCTCACGCCAAATGCTGCAATGTGTCTAGCATGCTGCCAACGCTACATCTCACATTACACTTTGCAGCAAGCTTAACTGTACTAGGATATCCCCTGCACTGCTCAGAAGGGGTGCTTGACACTTAAGAGTACAGTCATGTCACATGCTTTCATTCTCAGTAGAGAAGCAGGGGCTTGAATGGGCATGGGGTCGGAACTCCCGCCGTATCCTCCTGAGGAGGTATGCATAAGGGTATGATGCCCACACCCTTTGCATTATGAAGAGCAGAACTCTCTGTTACAAGCACCTTCAACTTAACCCGGTTTCTGAGGGTAGTATGGTGTCTCATTTACAACAACTCCTTCCTCTAACACAGAGAGTCTTTTTTTTAATATAATTTGATTTAATTGAGAATTTTACTTTTTACAAAACTGTAATTTTTAATTTCCTTGTGACTGATAGTAGCGTCCTCCATTTCATTCCAAACGAATTTGGGCGTTCAGGTCTCACTTTTTCATTTTTGTCTCACAGATTTCTAGTTGGCTTGCTTTTGTCTGTTGTTCCTGTCTCTCTCCGAAGCCATAGTCTTATGAAGTATAAGTGTCTCTGCAATAACCCATGAGACCTTCTCTCTGCTCATCAGACATCTCCACCAGTCTTCTTCCTCAAAGGTTTTTATCTTTGAGAGATAGTTTCTCAGGTAAGTTGATCTTAATGTTGTTGTTCCCGAACAGGAGACCAACAGATGTCTGAACTCCTTCTTCACAGTGTCGGCACTTATTTGAGGACGACAAACCTCTTATAGCCAAAATTTAATTTGTCGCTAAGAGGTTTAGGCAAGCTCTCAAGAAGGTGTTTCTTAGGACTTTATTCTGGAACTTTTTCATGTAGTCCGGGGGTTTGTTCATCTTTTTTCTGTTAATCGGCATGTTAGTAGTCAATTTGTTGTTACGAGCACTGTCCAGTGTCATAATCCAGTCACATTCTGCAATTTTCTTTTTGACCTTGTTTGGGTTGTTCATCAGTTCTTCTTCTGTGCTGGAAATTTCGTTCAGAAGTGCCTGGTTTTTCGTTTGCCACTTCTTTAACATTTGATTCTGTCCTCCATTGATTACGGTGTTAACAATGTCCAAAATTTTGGGTCGAGTCGCGAGGAGTATTTTTCTATATAGCATCAGGCTGTTTCGCTCAATTACCGCCTGAAGTGACATCAATGACAGTTCTCTCCTTATTGAGGCCATGGGTGTAGATTTTGGTAAATCCAAGTAGAGGCCCTCTAATCTTAGCCATATTTTTGAAGGTATATAGGCCATTGAATCAATGCCTTAAGACAAGGATGGGATACATTTTGCCTTGTAGAAATGTACAGTGGGTGTGAAGGAAAACCTTCCATATTTCTTATCCACAGCTCTTGTTTGTGCTGCCAATGTTTTAGCTTTTTCAAAAAGACTTCTTTGCATCGCTATTTCTGTGCGATTACTGCTCAGGGTTACTCCCAAATATTTGAATTCTTTCACTGTTTCTGTTTTCCATCTAGAAACCATTTATAGTTTTTCACTTCTCTTGGTCGATTTGTCCAGAGACATTATTTTGGTCTGTTCTTTGTTTATTTCCAGGTTGTTTTCTTTTATATACGCAGATAGATTGTCCAGTTGCGTCGAAGACCGACAGCTATCTGGTCTAGGAGGATCAAATCGTCTGCGTATAATAGGCGCGCAATTCTTTTGTGTCGCCTAATGTTGGAAAAAACAATCTAATCTTCTTCTCTTCCGTCTGGAAGTCTCCCAGGTATGCGATAAACAGAGCTGGGGCTAACAGGCATCCTTGCTTTACTCCTCTTTCTGTTGTAATGTTGGCTGATAAAGTACCTTGCTGGTACAGTTGTACTCTCATTGTTGATTCTGAGTAGAGTGCTCGTACTGGGTCCAAGATGGATTTGGGAAATTTCCAGGTGGTCAGCTTCTTCCATAGTGTTTCGCGATTGACCTGGTCAAATGCATGGACCAGGTTAATGAATGCTATGAAAACCCTATCAATGCCTTCCATGATATTTCCTTTTAAGCTACTCAGTAGCATTATATTCGCTGTAGTCCCCACATTTTTTACGAATCCTGCTTGGAAGGCGTCAGTGCCTGGAGCCTTGCTAGGCCATGATTGAAAACGAGATAGTAGCGTTGAACCAAAAATCTTGCCAATATTATCTAATAAGGCTATTGGCCCGTAATTCTTGGGATTTTGTTTACATCCTTTTTTGAAAATCGGAACTACTGTAGAGGTCTTCCAAGAATGTGGGATTGTTCTTGTTTCAACGCACCGCTTGAATACGAGGTTTATAAAGTAAGCCTATTCCTTACAGTGGTCCTTGAGATTGATATTCGTTATCCCATCCGGGCCAGGTGCTCTCGAAGCTTTCAGCTTCTGAAACAGCTCATCTATAGTATCAATGTCCTGTGGAATGTTCCAAAATGATCTTAAGCTTCTTTTTTCGATCTTGGTGTCCATTGCTGGTCATTTGAAGAGTTCTTTAAAGTACTTCACCCATTTGTCCTCTCCAACGTTGATTTGTAGGGTGTCATTTGTTGGGTTTATTGTACTTCTTATTAGCGACCAAAGTTCTCTTGATTTACGGCCGCAGATCATCCTGAGCATTTGTTCGGAGTCTTGCTGATACAGTTTTAAGCGATACTCCGTGACCTAGCACTTGTATTGCTTTGCCATCACGGCCACTTTTTCAAGGTCGGCGTTGCTTCTTGTTCGTGTCGCCTTTCTCTCTGCCTTCCGTTCTTTTCATCTGTTTCCAGCCAAGGTTTCATCGTAGGTGTGGATGTTTGCTCTAAAAAGTTTCTTAGAGTTTTTATTTTTTATTTTCCATAAGGTAAGTAAGGGGCAGTAGTCAACTGTTCGGCCTCCCGTGTCTGTATCTTCGAGTGTTTCCATCGACTGACATCCTCTAACACAGGAGAGTCTTTTTTTCTGCAGTGTGTCTTAGGACTCAGATAACAGAACAGTAAAACTTGACAGCCCCTAATCTGCGCCTTTTTACGCTTCTTGTCGGATCACTTATCCCATCTCAGCTAATTTAAACACTGCGGTGCTTATAGACTTCTCATCGAAGTTCAGCCCGCTAGAGGCAAGTCTATACATTTCATATATAACTCAGGCTTCTGCTACACTTGGTGTCCCCAACAGGTACATCAGGAGAGCCTCCACTTCAGGCCATAGATAGTCTACTTTATCTTCTCCAATTAGCCCTAATTTCATGGGAAAGCACCCCACTTTTGGTATCATCCAACATGTCCAACCAGGAATTCAGCCTCAGGAAGCTCTTAACTGCACCTTGATTTATACTTCTCATGATAGTACAAAGTTTAGTCTATAGCAGATGCACTTTGTGCAAGCAGATGCGTAGATAGCTTCGACTTCGATGCTCAATGCCTCCTGCCCTTTCAAAACTCCCCATGTGACTTCCTCCAGTTTGGGTTCCATATGCTGAACGGATGTCCTCTTTAAATGCATGTGAAAATCATAGAACAGTGTAAGCAGCCTCCTTCCAAACTCGCATACCGCTGATCTCCAGAAGAACAGACTGCTGCTTCTTCTGCCCGAGACTTCCTGGTAGCCCATCCACTTGGAATAAAACAAATCTTCCCTGCCATTCTTTTGCCTTTTGTCTTCCATAATGGAAGACTTTCAAACATGGCTACGATATTGCAGGTGAACTCGGAAGTTAGTGGAACTCACCTGAGTTTATGTGCAATCAACAAAAGTAGATCATGTGGTGGGGTGGTGAAGACATCAACCCTTCCTGGTTATGGAAGTCTTCCCCAACAGCTTGGATAATATATGTTTTGCCTATTTCTGGATGATTTGGTATCTGATGTCTGTTGTTCCAGTCAATTATCAAATAATTTTACAATCAAGTATGGAAAGCGATGTCATGTACAGCACTGGAAAACATTGTATTGCCTCTTTCTCAGGTATCGCTTTAAATAATTGTACCAGTTAGCATGAGTGCCAGGTGCCTGTTGCAAAGGGGGCAACTGCCCTTGTTGCGCTTAAGCAACGGGGACAGAAACGTCACTTTGCCCCAATGGAGATCCTGAAAGTTTGGATGCGAGATTTCACACAGGCTCCACACTGCAGACAAGGGGCCCATTTTGCAGCCGTGCATGGGACTTTTTCCCCCAGCTGCTGAGTCTGCCAAACCCATCAGGCAGTGTTAGAAAGTGTACCAGCAATCATGTATGAAGCTCTATAGGCGGCAAATGCTTTTCGATTCACACTATCCTTGTTTCCACGAATGCACTTCTAGTGGATAGCAATTAAATGCTGTGCAGCAGAAGACACCTGGAGCAGCATGGCGCTCAGCTCTGCTTGAGTGTTAATCTGGGTGGTTTGATGCGCAAATGTGCACATTAATATACGAGACAACAAGATTAATGTCTTCAAAGATCAGTTCACCATAAAGGCTCTTCTGACAGTGTGTCTGAGCCTTGTACTTATTAAGACCGATAGGACTGTTTATGGAGAACACAAGTTCCCAATGCCAGTTGTGTTTAATGTGTACAGGGATATAAAATGTCCCATGCTAAAATTCCAAGATTTACAAAAAATTGATTTTAAGCTTTTTTTTATACATACGTTTATTAAATAGGAGTTTTAATGAAGTAGTGATTTAAGGTGGTAAATGTGGGCAGTGGTTTGTCCACGTTATTAGCTTTGGTGGAATCAAGACTTCTCATATTGAACAAATACTTTCCATGGAGAAATGTAGATTACAGTTGTGCAGCTGCAGTGAAAAATGCTCTCCTAACCAAGGGGGTACATCCCGTGGGGCCTGGTGCATATATATATATATATATATACACATATATATCTCAGTTATTTATAATGCGCTTAATACCCAGAGGTTTCTAAGCGTGGACCTGGGGATCGAACCTGTGTTGCTACGCTTCGTCTTGCTTCCAAGGCGAGTGTGTTGCCCCGGAGCTATCCTCCCATATATGTAGATCTGCAGAGAGCCTGTGCTACCTTTATGTATATGTTAGATTTCTGGCAGTGCAGTCTGCACCTTTGTGTTAGTGTTAGTAACACCTACTGTCCCCTAGACCCACACTTTTTATCTCTACTAGTACTTCTAAGTTGGTGTCTCAAGCATGGTTCTCCAATTTAACAGCTGATGATGCTGCTACTACTCTTTCTTACACCCTCTCTGCATCTCTTGATTCACATTATTCTTCTTCTTCATTCTTTCCGTCTTGTAAACCTCCCCATCCATGGCTCTCTTTCCATCTTCATCAATGCAACGCATCCTTCGGCGCCTAGAAAGGAGCTGGTTAAAATTGCAAACATCTGGGAACTACTCTTCTTATGTATCTTATCAAGCTCTTTACGATAACTGCCTTCTCTCAGCCAAACAGTCTTATTTCTCTGATTTACTTCAATCACACTCCTCTTATCCAAAGTGGCCTTTTCAAACTTTGTCTCGATTACTTTCATCTCCTATTTCTGATCCTTCAACTCATTCTCTCTAACTGCTGCAGATCTTGCAATCTACTTCGAAAGTTTCTTCTTTGGTACCTCCCAAAGAAATATTCTCTGGATTCATTCCCATTTCTAACGAAGATACTCTTTCTCTTCTTGCTCGTGCTCATCCTACATCCTCTCCGTCAGATCCACTACCATCTGTGCTTGTGTCTAAAATCTATCGTTTACTCGTTTCTTATCTTTCTATCTTATTTAATTCTTCTCTTTCATCCTCTGTTTTTCCGTTATCATTTAAACATGCTACTATTATTCCAATTTTGAAAATACCTTCTGCTAATGTATCTTCTGTTTCTAACTTTCGTCCTATATCTCTTCTGCCTTATCTTTCAAAAAAATGTTAACGCATAGTTTACACTCAGGTTTCTCCTTTTATTTCTCGCAATTCTATTCTTCCTCGTTTACAATCTGGGTCTCGTCCAGCATACTCTACTGAAACAGCTGTTCTCTCTGTCCTGGATTCTTTTCACTCTGCAGGTCACACTAAACAGTCTTCTCTCCTTGTACTTCGTGATCTTTCTGCTGCGTTCGATACTGTTCATCACGCTCTTTTGGGTTCTCTGGTTCTACCTTAGCTTGGTTTAAATCCTATCTATCCCAGAGAACCTTCTCGGTTTCCTGGGCGGGGGTATCTTCTGAAATAGAGTCACTCACTTGTGGTATTCCCCAAGGATCAGTTCTTGGCCCTTTCATTTTTTCTCTCTATATTTCTTCACTTGCAGGGGTTATTTCGTCTTTTGGGTTTTCTCATCACTTTTACGCTGATGATGCACAGCTCTTTCTTTCATTTCCTCTTTTTACAAACGATATTCATCTTAAACTTAGCGATTGTCTATTGGCTATCCAATCATGGATGTCTGATCACGTTTCAGTTCTTAATGCTGCTAAGACTGAGGTAATCTTTTTTCATGCCTCTAATATTTCATCTTCTATCTCACCTTCTTTTATATCCTTTCCACCAGCTCAGTTACCCATCTCATCAGTGGTTCGTAACTTAGGTCTTCTTCTTGATTCTGATCTTTCTTTTGTACATCACATCTCACTATCTGCCCGTTCTTGTCGGTTTCATCTTCATAACATTTGCAAAGCTTGTTCTTTTATGACATTCAATGCCACAACGCTATTGGTGTCTGTTTTAATTTTTCACTGCTTTTTATTGCTCTTTTGCACTATTTGGACTTCCTATTTTTCGTTTGGCTCCACTAAAATCAGTTTTCAGTGCTTCTTAGTACTCTCTGTCTGCTCGCTCCTCGTGATTCTATTTCAATCTCTCTTGCTAAACGTGGGTGTCTTTCTTTTCATCACTGTTTAAATGTCATTTCCTATGTTTATGGTCTTGCTCCTCCCCATCTTTCTTCGCTTGTTTCTTTTTACCTTCCTTCCTGTTCACTTCGCTCGGCTTCTCATTGCCTTCTCATAGCCCCACATCCTCCTTATGCTCAATATTGTTTCCGTTCTTTTTCTCTCTTAGCACCTCTCAATTGGAACTTGCTCCCATTTTCTCTTCGCTGTATTTCTGTTTATTCATCTTTCCGGGCCACCCTAAGATCCCATCTTTTGTCACCTGATTAACGAAGGTTGCTGCAATTGTTGTACTATTTCTGTTTTAAGCATTTTCTGTACCGTTTTGACTCCTATGTTCAGCGCTTTGGATTAAGGCGCTATATAAATCTAAATAAAATAAAAAAAAATACAAAATACTGTGCTACAAAACAATGTACCTGTGTACTCCTTCAGACATGTTAAAAACATATAACATGTTTTAACTAATACATTCAGGTGTGTTCAACTGTTGCAAATCGTGATACTTTCCTAGCTTTCTGGTAAAGGATTCGGTATGTGCACAATAAAAAGAAAGTTGCCCCATGGTGCAAATCAAAAGTCTGCACCCATGCCAGATAGGCTAACTTACCCTACCCGACCCTCTTGCTGCTTCTCCTGATGTCTTGGGCTGCTCTTAAGTATCTGGTGTACTAGTGGCGACCGACACGAAGAACTGAATAAATAAATACATACAGACAACCAGCACAATGGGTGGGACATGCAGGGACTGCATGGAAAGCATCAGCGCCCCCCCCAATCTTGTGGTGCTCCCACATAATAAGGGTGTTGTGACCCAAGGACTGCTATCGCCAGAGGGAGATCTTCCCAGCATCAATCTCACTTGATCCTGCTCCCCTGCTGTTCAAATCATGAGCTCTGTAGTCCTGATAAAACATCATTACCTCCACATACCTCTTCCTTGTTCTAGTATTACCTTTGATGCCCCGCCTCCCCTATTGGGACAATTCTTTCCCTCTGTAGATACTACCTACCCACATACAGTGTTAAGAAATATCCTGTTCTTGGGACAAGAATCGTCAACATCTTCCAGAGCGGGGCTCTGGGGGAAAAGAATGGAGTGCCTCTCTCATCCCTCTACCAGTGTCACAGAGGTAGGGCACAAGGTTGACATGCTCTTGGACCACTGTTGGGTCTAAAGAGTCCAATTTAAGAAAAACTTGCAAGCCAGGATCCATGATGGCGAGTATGTTCTCAGGCCCCCTGTGGGGTAAGGTTGTCCCACTGAGCACTCCCAGGTCACCACAGTAGCACCCAGGGTTGTGGGGGAAGGAGTACCAGGGGCCGGTATAATGTCATGTTTTGCTATCTGTCAGAAAGTCCTACCAATCGGAAAATTTGACCCGGTAGGACAATCTGACAGCAATTGTAATGTCATTTCTTTGCTACCCGTCAGAAAATCCTATCGATAGCACATTTTGACCATGTAGAAGGAAAGCGTGGGTACATTTCAATGGGTAGGCACTAGGCACCTTTGACAGGCTATACAGAGGTAGGACAATTTGACAGGGTAGAACATTCTGACAGCATGTAATGTCATTTTTTGCTACCCGTCAGAAAATTCTACCGATAGCACATTTTGACATCACCAAGGTTAGAAATCCTCGTAGCTGGTTGTTGCAACTCTATCCATAGGCGGCCTCCTCCACAGGGGATGCCAGGCCATTGGTCAAAGCTTCATCTGCTCCTCTTCTTCCACGTGGGATTTTTCTTCATATGTCATCAAGCGCAAAGCTCCTAATTGGCAATTACTATAACAATTCAGTAGATCTCCTCTCTGTGGCCTAATGTGCACCTGATACTGCAGACATGGGAGCTGAGGCTACTTTTGAGGTCACGATAACTCTGAACCCCTGCTCGATCCCACACGCGTCTGCGCTGTACCAGTTCTTCCCACCCTGAGCTTAAATGTGTTACTTTCCCACCCTGGCACCTCGCAGCACAAATCACAGGGACCTCAGGTTGGGTGAACTCTCCTTTCTGCTATGATCCTTGTGATGGATTAGACTAACAGTTTTATGTCCGGTGGTCTGGGGTTGACCGGTACACTGGAATGCTGGAGTTTTGGGATGGGGCATCACATTTTGTAAATCTAAGAAAGATCCAATGCTGGAGAAAATATAAAAAAGCAGAGGTGGGAACATTTGACAGGGTAGGAAAATATGACAGCAAAGGTCATCATGTTTTCCTACCCATCAGAGATTACTACCTACAGGGAATGGGGGCTATGGGGACAAGTAGGTGGGGAGTGGAAACTGCGACAAGTGACTGCTTTAATTGTGGGATTAAGCTGGCAGTCAACAGGTAAGTATGTACTCTGAAATGGGCAAAGGCCAAATGAAGAAAAGGGAAAGAGGGGTGGGAAGGGATGGAGGGGAGTTACGAGTTCGAGATTTAAGCGAGGGAAGGGGCTGGTCAGTGGTTCTGGCTCTGCATTATGCTTGCAGACTTATATAGATTAGCTGCTGTGAATAACAATATCTTTGCAGTCATGGGAGAGGAGAAACAGGCTGGCGTTAACACTATCACTGTGCACGGACTACAGAGCGAAGATGCCGGCGACTGGAACTTCGTACAGGGGTTGGTTCCGACGCCGACCTCCCCGCTCTGATGTCCGTGCTCACAGTTATGCGCTGTCAGAAAATAGGATGAGGTAAAGAATGACTTCACCGCCACATACAGGACGCTAGTGCAGAGCAGTATCCTGTCACTGTGATGTCATGTACATGGAGCACCTGTAAGTTAACTCTTGCCATATAAAGCACGAGGCAGGTGTTTGTCTCCCACACACCACTTGTGTTGAGTGCTTTTATCTGGGTATAGTGTTAGGGATTTGGGGAGGGGGTGTTGGGTGGGGTGTTGCGGGTTCAGGGGATGGTGGAATAAGGGGTACCTGAAGCAGGGTATGCGTTACATAGTTCCTAAACCTTCTTACGGAGGGCCGGTTGTTGGTTCTCTGCACCTGTGCTGAAACACTGCATGGGGACTGGTTGGGACCCAGTGCCTAAAGTGCTGCTAACTATGAAACAGCTGGTGAGAAGTGCTGCTTCCCTCCCATGCAAGCGTCACACCCTTGACGTAAAGTCTTGCCCCACCTACCCCAACTGAAAGAATTGCATTTATGCTGAAACAAACAAACAAACAAACAAATGCTACAACTGACAGCACACTACACATCCCATCTCGCAAAAAAAACAACAGCTATCTGGACAATTTTCAAGACACTCACTATGGAAGACCTCACTGAAAAAGCCACATGGTATGTATCTGACTCCCTCCGTACTCAAGACCTTTTCCGACTGAAGCACTGACAATAATTAACAGCTCCCAGCAGGACATAACTCAGACAAGTGGCCTTCATAGAATCATAGTTGGCTAGCCAAACCCTCTGATTGGGTTTATAGTTCTTTGGTGACTTTTAGCAAATTACGAGAGCCGTTCCATTTGGGCTACAAGTGGAATAGGGGCCCAAGAGTGTTAGGCTGTTTGCCTACAAGTACACCCCAGTCAAAAATGTTGAGTGTAGTAGAAAAGATTAAAAATATATTTACTGTATACCTTATGAATGATATCTTCTTTAGCACTACTAAGGAGTTCTCCCCACTGAAGTCGCATGGCACAGCAAGATACTTTGTACTGAACAGTATGCAATGTTCCTTCTCACTCTGTCATTCCTGCCAGCATACATGAACGAGCAAAGCCCCATTTGCTTTAATGGGCCACATTCAGTATAGTTGAAGGCCGTTTGTAGCAGGAGAAGTTACGCTGATTTGATCAATGTTAACAGAAAGAAGCAAAGTGGCAGAGAAGAAATCAAGTTTATGCTTTTTGTATTCTTTAAAATGAAAGATTAACACAAAGAAAATTGTAAAAATAGCAAACAACATTTGTTTATGTGACAGCTCTAAAACAAAGGCACTCGTAAGCAGGTTGTTTGTGAAAATCATGTCACCGACACAAGCCAACACTGAATGCTCCACTGAGGATGACTTCTCTCTAACTGTAAAGAGAGGGAAAATGAAAGGCTCAACAATGGGTGGGATGCATACAATAATCAGCAAAAGATAACGTATGACTGAATGAACATATTAATAATTTATTTATTGGGCATTTATAATGCACCTATATAGCAAATGGTGTTTTAAGGCTCATTTATAATAGTGTGAAATTCAAAACAACAACGTACATTTCATCACAGTAAGCATAATGGTATGCAGGTTCAGGGCCAGGTGTCCTCTGGCAACGGATACAGTAAATTGTGAGCCTATTCCTACAGTTCTTGGGGTCTGTTCTCCTGAGTGGTTCCAGGGCCCTGTATCCAACAGTTCTCAGGTTCTACTCTCCTTTGTTCTCTGTCCCAGGTGCTAGTACAATATTTGGAGCCTTTGAGTGGATTCTGTGTACCCATTTAGCATCCATGGAAGAGGCAATGGCCAATCAGGTAATCAGGAGAGTGGTATATGTCAGTCAGCATATATATATATATGTTTCATCTGGGCTAGGTGAGAAACCTCAGGACGTTCTCACATTTAGTTCCCAGGGATCCTTTGCTCAGGTGGCCATATAAGGGTCATCACTTGTGGATCCCAACCCTGGTGTGGACAAGCGAGGGTGGATGAGCCGAGTACAGGGTCTTTGGGAGTAGAAAGGGAAAAGTCCTCGGGTGGGACGCGGTATAACACATTCTCCTTGCCGGGAGAATCACACATCCCTGAGATGTTCATGGGATAGTGTCAAGCCTGCCCTGGAGGAACTGCAAGACGGAGAACGCTCAGGGAAGAAGAAAATAAGACCGGGGAGCTGAGCAAGGAGAAGTTCACTGTCCAGCTGGTCCGGGGTGCAGGGAATGTATGGTGAGCAGCAGGGAATATGCTCCTGGCTTCCCCGAAGGTCAGAAGCGATGGAGGAATGGTCCTACATACATGAGAGTGAAGAAGGTGTGGCAGGACCACTGACCTCCGGAAAGGATAAAAGGAAGCAGGGGAAGCCCCACCACTGACGGCAGGTGCACCGGATGTCCCGAGAACATT
Source organism: Ambystoma mexicanum (assembly GCF_040938575.1). Classification (NCBI taxonomy): domain Eukaryota; kingdom Metazoa; phylum Chordata; class Amphibia; order Caudata; family Ambystomatidae; genus Ambystoma; species Ambystoma mexicanum. Next base: position 413,541,760 of record NC_090929.1, read on the forward strand.
GCAGACTACAAAACAAGGTATGCTGATGAGCGGGGAGGCGATGGGGCCCTGTTAAGTGGCAGAGACAGTTCAAGGAGGGAAAGTAAGTCCAAGCCCATAGAGCCACATGAATGGGTCTGGGACCCTACCAAAAGTCAAAAGACATTATGAAAACCTAATCAGGTGAACAATACTTGGCAGAACAGTGAACTAAGTTCAGTGGAGTATTGGCGGAAGCCCGCAATGCAAGTCTGGGACCCGCACCCATATAAGTAGAACTGTGAAAGTGATGAACAGTATATGCAGTACTTTGCAGGCGAGTAAACTGTATGTGACGCCATAGCCTGGGAGTGCATCCAGGCTGTTCTTCATTGTCACAGTACCTGGTGGGAGGAAGCTAGGACTGCCAACCCGGGTCAGGGACCCACCACAGCTTGGGAGTGCATCCAGGCTGTTCTTCTATATTGCAGTACCTGGTGGGAGGAAACCAGGACTACCAACCAGTTTCAGGGACCCCCCACAGCTTAGGAGAGCATCCAGGCTTTTCTTCTTTGTCGCAGTATCGCCCATCACAGCTTGGGGAGTGCATGCAGGTTGTTCTTGATCTCAGTCCCTGGTACAGGGGAAACCAGTTCTGCCAACCAGGGTCAAGGACTGACTCCAGTTTAGAAACACTTTTGTTTTTGCAACTGTGCCTGGTGAAAATGAACCAGGTCTGCCAATCAGGGTCAGGGACCTAGGGACAGAAAAGAAGCCTGAGAAGGGCCAACAATGGGACAGTGTTTCCCCCAACAATTGTTAAACTTTACAAGAAGCCTGAAAAAGGAAGGGGAAGGGAAATATTATCCAATATTTCAAGGTCTAAAGGTTGCAAAACTGTCTTTTGTACAGGGGAAGGGTGCCACTCCCTTTTGGCTAGAAATACCCTCTTTTTCATCTAGTTTAAACTAAGAGTGCGAGAGACAGAGTTAGGATTGTGACATTGGGACTTTTGCTTTAGACATTTTGACACTAGTTATTTCAGGTGAGGCAGGGAACCCCCCTCTTGGAGTTAGAGAGAGATAGGGTTTTCGTATCGTTTTTGCACTTGAATAAATGTTTTTAATAATCGCCATGACCCTTCCTTGCCAGAGTCTTACTTCTGCACCCTTACAATGCCCTAGCAAATGTTAGGCCCAGTAGAGGTATGAGAACGATACCCTGGTCACCCCCACTTAGTCCCTGTCACCTGAAACCTGGCACCTGGGTATAATGTCAGTGTGATAATGTCACATGTTCAAGAGGATCACTTAAAGTATACAAAGGCAATCATACATTCCACTGCCCTCCCGCGAAAGGCCCTCTGATTTACATAGAACAGTTTTTCTGGCGACACTGTCTCTTAAAGGGATTGGAGCTTTAAGAGTTCAAGAAAACATGTAGTGTATAACTCCTTTTTCTCCAGCAATGATAACAGGGGCTCACTTAAACTCAAAGAAAATGCCTTTGTGACTAGCACGATGAGGGGAGGAAGTAACTTTCAAAATGGCAGACCAGTCTGGCGTCAAAGATTCAGCTGAGCCATGGCGAGAGAACCAATCATAATCCCTCCTCCATTTACCTTCACAGGTGCAGACCCTCACAGAAATGTCAAAGGGAGAAGGATAATAGCACTATACAATCCCTAACACTCAGTCAGGTAGTGTGAGTGCACAGAGAATGATGTTATGACCGAAATCTGGAGTAAGTCGGCTATTTGTGAAAGGAACAGTGGGAGTGGAGGTGGTTGGAGACAAGTACAGGTGAAGGAGGTGGTCAGCAAGAAGAAGGAGGTGGTTGGAAGTCATCAGGAGACAGCGATTTGTCAAGTTCAGAATGCGGCTGGTGAACATCCGTAGGAGATGGCTGGAAGTGATGATCAGGCGGTAGTAGGAAGCCATCTGTAATCTGTAACCAAGAACTTTGGGATAAAGTTTGCACATGAAGGAACAAGAGGGTTAACTTTGTCCTATGCTGGAGGCAGAGACGAGCCCCAGACCTGAAGAGGCTGTGCCCAAGGTTGGAAGAGGAATGCGCACAGGGTGTAATGTTGAAAATGAGCAGGAGTAGAGAAGTAATGAGGACGCGAAAGATAAGGACCCTGAGATATGAGGCGATAAGGCCCTCTTGAACTCAGAGAAGTGAGGAAGGCAATCCAATTTGACAATCCCTGAACATTGAAGAAAGGTTGCAAATTAATTTACACGTTGTGGAGGAAAGATTACAACATTTACAGACAACAAAGATCAGCAGAGGTAACCTGGGACATACCTTTGGTGACAACGGCTGCAAGCAACCACGTAGATCAAGGGATTAAACGTTGAAAGAAGCTGGGCTTGTACACGATTTTAAACCTATGACTAATACTCCAGAGGTAGGCCCTGGCACAGTGTTTAGGGTCCTAGGTTCAAGGAGAAGGCAGGAAGTAGTTTCCCATAAGATTGGAGGCAGTTTCACATTTAGGAAGTCAGACATGCAGTTGTAGCTGGACTCTGGGTGCAGTGAATCTGGGGGGTTTTGTGGATAAGTTGGAAGTTATATTCCTATTTCCTAAACTAATTCCTAATGACAGTCTGAGGTGTCCTTCCCTTTCCAAGATGCAGTTGTGAAGCTGGAGTGCCGATTGGTTGGATCTCTAAGTTTGGCAGGATAGAACCTAGTAAGGAATTTTCTATAGCTGTCCTTCATCTACAGATTTTCATTAAGCAGGAGCCATTCTCCTGATGCTCTGGTCCTAGGCCCCATAGACCTCTCTGTAGCACTATTCGCGTGGCCAAAAAGGGACATGTTGCTGGATGCTGGTGGGAGAAATGACAAAACTAAATATGTTAAAAAAAATAAGATCAATTTAATCGCCTCCGATTTGAGGGACAAGTTATGTGCTAATCTAGACGCCGCCAGTAAGCTCAGGCAGGTGGTCAACATGAGAAAGAATTTTGGATGCAGCAACTCAGCATCCACCACCTCGCTCTATAAGAATGTTTGTTTGTCATGCTTTTCTCTTGGGAGATACCCTGAGGCACGCTAGAGGAAAGGTCCTTTGGACTTCGTCTCCATAAGCACTGGGTTAGGGGGCCCTCTTACTGGTAAACTGTCAGCGTGCACGAGTAGAAATGTGAGCGGTACAGCCAGGCACATAACTCAGGGCCAAAGCATCATAAGATGCTGATTGTGCAATTTCTGTAGGGTCCCTGCGTGGCCTCCTCCACGTGGCCAAAGCAGTAATTTGTTGAGAGCTCAGTAACCCGTTTTTGTCAGCAGCAGCATGTATGGGTACCGATTGGGCCCAGAACAATACAAAGCTTGGCACACTTAAGGAACAGCACTGCAGCGCTGGGATTACAGCCAAATGTACAATATTAGCTGTTTGGGGAATTCACAGGAGATTTTAGCACTAGCCTTTCCCTTTCAGAGAAACAAAGGATTATTTGGAAAGGTTGGGGGAGACAGAGCTGGGAGGCTGGGAGAAGGAAGGCCCAAAACAGTCAGAGCTAGTGAAGAAGTAGAAGATCATGACTGTTATATGAGAGCTCCCCAAAGAGGAGAAGAAGGTGCCTAAAGGGCTGAAGGTGGGAGTGAAAATAAAGAACCCTTATCATTACAAGAGAGAGATACCAAAATGAGTGAAGAAGGTGTAAAAAGGGGAGAAGGTGGGAGAGCTGAAAGAGAATTTGTGATCATTAATTGTTATAAGGCAAGTGGCAAAATGAGTGAAGAAGGGGACTGGAGAAGATGGGAAGGAGAGTAGAGGGCTGGGTTGAGACAACACTAACGAGAGGTGGATAATAAAAGAAATTGAGATAGAGAAAAGAGTCGTAGAGTTGGTGGAAGAGTTTCTGAAAGAATCGAAGAGTAGAGAAATGTTGGGCGGCAAAGAAGGTGATAGAAGTGAAGGGGAAACATTATGTAACATCAAGATACTGAATGAGGAGGTAGGAGGACATGGTAGAGACTAGCGAGAACAACAATGAACAAAAGATGGTGAACAAGGCTTAAGGCAAGACCCATGGGACAAGAGAGTGACTGGAAGAGGGGAAGTTAAGGAGGGGCCTAGCAAGAACCCAAATGAGACTTTAGGGCAGCCTTCTGTCATGTTGTGACTCTGGTCCTTGCTGAAATGCCTGCCATTCATGACCTCACTTATAGAGCACACCGTAGGCTCAAAGTGTGAAGCTGAAACCCAGGACGGAGAACCCAGAGAACTGTGGCAAAAAGACTTAAGGAACCCCTTAGAAACAAGCAATGAGACAAACTAATTATTTCCAGCATCTGTCAGCTCTGTATCCCTGTTCCCTCTCCTTCAAGCTTTTCACTTACTATTATTCAGAGCCGACGTCCATCTTTCCAACATGGCCGCCTTACCCATGTTATATCTTCTACTGCAGCAAGCTTCTATGTAACTCATCTACCTTGCGTTTCTGTGTATATACATTTACTACACATCTGGTTACTTATCTTCTGTGTATATATGGTTTCTTCTCACTCGTATATATGCTTACTCTTATTTCTTCAGTTACATCTTCATTCTTTAACTATTTTCATATCATTTTAGTGCGTCGCGTCATTTTGTCTTCACCTTATGACATCACTTTCCACCCATCAGGTTTCCTTTACAGCTCTTCGATATTCAACAGTGTCTGCAGATTTACTGCTACGACTTCAGTTCGAGGGTACATTCGGTATGGTTGTCCGAGTGCATAACGTCTCTCATACACTCAAAGCAGTATTGGAAATATACCTGGGGTCATGCACAGTGTCTTCTTGCTCTTCATCAAGTATGTCAGAGGTGAGGTGGCGGGTTCTAACAATTACGTACACGTCTGCTGCTCTACATTCTCCCCCTCTGGTCGAGTCCTCAACCACCTCCTCTGCCTCAATTTTCTTTATTTTTCCTCCACAGAATTACTTCTTTGGGATTGTGAGAAACCTTAGGGCTTTCTCTCATGTAATCCCCGGTGATCCTTGATCCAGGTGGCCAGGGAAGTGCCATCAGTCTTGGATCACAACCCTGGGGTGGACAAGCAAGGGAGCATCACCTGGAAAAAGGGTTCTTGGAAAGTGTTGGAGGAAAGACCTCAGGCAAGACATGGTATTTTCCAGAAGTGCAAGATGTAAATAAAATTCCAGAAGCCTTTATTGTGTATTCCAAAGCCTGATCTTGGAAATCTGAGAAAACAACAAAACCCTTTGTTGAAAAAAAAACATCAAATTCCAAGAGAAAAGTCCCTTTTAACACTTATATCAACCCCTTCTCTTTTTCCTCCGACTTTCAAAGTTGTTGTGAAACCCAAACCTTTCATACATTTTCGTTCCTACCTAGGAAGAAATACAACAACCAGAATGCAACCGTGTCAGAGTGGTCAGGCACAAGAATAAGCTATTCTATGCCATTTCGAAAGTCTTCGACACAGACTGCATGATGAAAACAGATGGATGATATATTGTAATTTGAGATGAGGAAGTGAATGGAACAGATCAAGAGGGTCTAAGCTCCAGTGAGGAAGGCCTGGAAGCTCTGTCCCACAAACAATTTTAAGTTTAAAAAGAAACTGCCTTGTGCTACAGAGCATTTGAATAGGTGATGGAAGCCTGAGAAAGGTACATGAACTGTGCTGGATGAGAATACTATTGAACTGCCTTTTTGTGAACTATTTGAAACAAACTGAACTTTGGAAATCCTGAGTGATTTAAATTTGGTGAAGGGAGCTAAGAAGCAACTCCATGGTTATCCTGATATTCTTTTGAGACACTTATATACTTTGTTCAATACCCAACACATTGTTAAGATAGAAAGTGAGGGCAAGCACAGGTTTGGCACACACAGAATTTTACTTTTGACAGACAGACTTTTGGACTATCCTTTCTTTTTTATTTTCATTGTCGAGACTACTCACATTTAGAGATATGGCGAGTTAGGTATTCTCCACACCCCACTTCCCTTAGTAATAGAGCAGCATTGTTAATTCATGTGTCTAAATGTGTTAATTGACCTTGGTTCCCAGGAGATGATGAGCCAGCAGACCCCACGTGATGGAAGATGGACGGACTGGGATGGGACCAATGACCTGGCAACCCTTATGGAGCAGGCCGACCATGTATAGTCTACACTCAACCATCCGTGCTGGATTTTACTATATATCTGTGACATCATAAATGACCATGTATCTCCTTTTGCTTGTACCTTTCCTGGCAGAACATTCCGCGACAGCAGAGTTCTTTGCTGATACATCTACTTTTGTAGAAATAAAACTTGATATCCTTGCAAGAGCAGCTTGGGCGTACAGGGACTTGCCTTCATTTGGTGACCCCTGGGACGTGATCCCAACGCCCGAGTGCCTGCGGAGGCTTCCAGGCCGCTTCTCCAGAGGAGCTGCGCCCACCTACAGCAACCAGTCCCCAAAATGCATAATGTTGAGTGGTCTACAGGAGCCATTTGTATCCTCTTTGGAGCGGGACGCGGCCCAGAGGAGAGTGCGGGCCGGTGTTATTGGGATCCCCGTGACAGAGGAGTTCGGGTGAACATGCACATGTGAGTATACTCTTGCGAGCAATAACAAGAGGGTAACAGGTATATGGGAAAGTATGAGGTTTGTGAATATCTGGAAAGTGAGGTTATTTGTATGCCGTAGGTGTGGTTTGTTTGGTTTTTTATTGTTATTACTTTTTTAAGGAGAATAATAAGGAGGGGAAAATGTAATAGGGAGACTTCCTGAGTGAGGGGAGAAGGTGGTACCAAAACAGCGTATAGTGGAGGAAAAAGGGAATAAGTAGGAGCCTCATATAATTAGTGGGCTCGGGAATAATAGTGGTTATTTTGTTTTAGTGTTGTTTAATTTTGTGGACAAAGAAGAGGCCCGAAGTGGGGCATTGTGTAGGCAAGTAATGTGTTTTTAGGATGTGTGTGGTGTGGAATAGTTGGGTGTGTCTGTGTGTGCGGGGAAGGGGGTGAGAAAATATTTTTGTGCCCTTTTTCGAAGGGGAAGAGGGATTTCGTTTTTTGATAAGCTGCAGCGTCCGCAGCACAGAAGCGCAAAAACAGTGAGGCCTAGGGACTATCGTAATGAGTGGGGAGACACTGATTGAGTATATGTGTAGGGCACTGGCACTATATATTGACAAAATCAACAAGTATCATAAGCAATGGGTAGTGGAGACTAGAAAAGGGGGGCTGCCTCGCTCCTAGCCAGAGCAGGGCTCCCATAACAAGGGTATCCTGGAAGACATATCCACATTTTTGACAGCCAAATATAAGGGGAAACAATTGCAAAAGAGAAGAGAAATATTAGAACTCTGGAACACATTTGAAGACACAGAAGATTCTGGGGAAGGAGGGGCTCAAAAAGACAGCAAGGGTGACTATACGGCAAAGGAAGGCAAGACACCAGTAGAAAGCAAGGGGATCTATACATTGACGACCCGCCCTGCAGTAGGTTATATGAAACCGACATATGTCCCTACTGCAGCAACAGCACCCTCACCCCCATATGTATCCCTCCAGGTGTCCCAGGCCATGGCAACATCAATAAGAGAGATTTAGAAGTGGCGTTAGCATCGGCACAAACAGAATTGACCAGGTTGCGAGCAGCACAAAGTGAATTAAGATTCAGCGGACCAACGGAACAAGGGTCGAAGGGGTGGAAATCGGGAGACTTTCTGTTCAGGTTAGATAACACGGCAATAAAGAACATGCACATAGAGATTAAGGGGAAGAGTAAGAACAAGCAGGCAGCCTAGGGTATATGAATTTGGGGGCAAATAGAGGATAGGAAGACGATTGGAGTACAATTGACGAGCTTGAAGAACATGAGGAGGCAGAGAAAGCACCTGAGCACACTCCCCGGGTAGAAAGTACATGGGAAGGAAGGTTGAGGAGCAGGTTTGGCCAGATGGCAGTAGTGACAAAAAAAGGACGTGGGGGAAAGTTCTGGAGCGGGGGAAGATGCAGATGCCACTTATACATAAGGGGCCCGGTAGGCCACACTATGTCCCATGGGCACAAATGGATAAGAACAATTTAATAAAAGGCTCTCCTGGCTCTTACTGTAGGTGCAGGCAAGTGGGTCTATGTATTTGAGAAGCAGACAGGCGGGGTACCCCTGGCAGTTGGTGACATGAAAAGCCTATTGGTAGCGACAATCAGAGATCAAGCTGGGGATGTGTGGGTAAAGGCAGGGTATCCAGGGATACATTTAGAGAATGGCGGCCACGATGGAGCATCCTTTAACAAAATAAGAGCACAAATACGGGACACGCTGCGAAAAACATGCTCCGATACACCAGACCTACAATCTATAATGCAATGCACAATGGGAGATGATGAGGATCCCTCCCAGTTCATTCTTAAAGTCCAGGAAATGTGGAGGGCGGAGACGGTCGGATTGTGGGACCAGTCACTACCCTTTTTCTATTTTGTTGTTTAAAAGCACCTGCCAAAAGAGCTGCAAAAAGCACTAGACAAAATTGTGGGCACTGAAGCAAAGGGGTGGGCCCAGATACAGAGCATAATAGTGCACCACTGTAAGCGAATTAAAGAGCGTGAAAAGTAAATTGCACAGAGGAGGCAAGCAGAGGAAGCAAAACTAGTACAAAACAAATTAGCTAAAATTACTGTGGAGGCATCAGCATCCACACCAGTGCAGACAGAAGCAGCAAGGAGCACCCGAGAAATCGCAAACACCATTATAACTGCAGTGTGGCCAGAAGGAGGACAAGCGCAGTTGGGCGGTGGCCCAACGTGGCAACAGGTAGGCAGGGAGGACAGCCACAAGGAAGTAGTGGGTTTTGAGGAGCAAGGGGGGAGGGTTTGGGGGAATGGGGCCCAGAGGAGGAGAAATGGGGCCTTCATAGTGTTGGACTTGTGGGAGGTGGGGGCACTTTTCGTGAGAATGCAGAATCAGGCAGGGAATGGGATATAGCTATGGCCCACCATCCCAGGGACCACCACAGTTGGGGTATAATTATGGCCCGCCGCCTCAGGGACGGACACAGAGGCCGACAGCCAGAATGACTTCCATACCCTATGAGATACACTCAGCTACCCCCACAGATACCTGGCCCTCCAGCACAGCAACATCAACATCACCCAGCTCAACAGCACACAGGTGCAAGCGCATTCAATGATGCACCAAATGGTACAGTGGCCCCCTTCCGGGGCGCTGGAGTGGTGGAGGGAAACCCCTTCTCGTTCCCTGGGACAAATACATACCCTGACTATGACAGCCCACAGAGAGCTCTTGCATGCCCAGTCCTGTTGAAGACCCTCAACCCTGAAGAGGAACCCTTGGTGGGGGTAGTGATCGGGAACAAGCAATTCATGTTCATGGTCGACTCGAGTGCAAAAAAATCATGCACTAGTGAGGGGGACTTTCCGCTATCGGACAAAACTCTTGACATGCAGGGATTTTCTGGGGCTATTTCCACGGTTCCATTCACTGAAGAATTGGACATAAAGGTGGGAGGGAAGGTGGTGTGCGCTCCCCTATTATACTTCGAGAGCACTCCTGTCAACTTGTGGGGCAGGGACCTGCTCAGCAAGTTGAACATGATTATCTCATTCACGACCACAGCATTGTCTGCACCACACCAGGAATGTGTGCAATAAAGGCAATGATAGTGATACATGCCATGCAGGAGAGGTAGTGGTTTGCGGGATCCCTGTGGACCCGGATTTGTTCATCTATGGCATAACCGTGCTTGTGGAGGCGGTACCGCAGATAGCCAAACAGTGCTGAAGAGTGCCCACAGATTTTATTTTCTGCCCAGTGGTGTCCCCGGAGTTGGCGACAGGCACAATATTGGCCCTAGATTTACATGGGTTGTTGGTGTCATCGAAGTGAGTGGTTGTGTTGGGGACAGACAGTGATGGGTGCGAGTGGTGCAGAGTTCTTTGCATTGATCCTACTGTGCCTCTGAAGGAGGTGACAGATGCAGAACTGTTTGAAAACAATGACAATGATGGAGAAATAATACTGGAGATGTGTATCCCCTGTGAAATAATGGTGCAGTACTAAAGGGTGCAATGTCCCCTAATAGCAGTAATGGGCCCACCCCCTTTTTTTTTAGATAGACTTAAAACACGTGGCTGAATGCGTCTTGACCACAAACGCACACAATGTCAGCCTTTTACGAGATATAACACCAGTATGCATAGCTTTGAAAATAGGAGCAGTGTTTCTTTGATGGAAGCAGTACCCATTATCAAGAGAAGCTGAGCAGGGGATCAAGGGCACAATATAGGCCCTACTAGATCCCTGTGCAGCACAGCTATATACCCTGTGAAAAAGGCAACAGGGGCAATTGCAGAATGATACAAGATCTCTGCCCCCTAAATGACATAGTGCAGAAGGAGTTTCCTGTAGTACCCAATCCTGCCTCCATTTTGTGTAGTATCCCCAAAGAGGCGACTCACTTCACGGTGGTGGATCTTAAAAACGCCATCTTCTCAATACTCCTGCACCTGACTCACAGTACCTCACTGCGTTTACCAAGGGTGGAATGAGATTCAAGCACACTCGATTGCCCCAACGGTATTGCGAGAGCCCAAGTATCTTTAACAGAATATTACACATTGATTTTGTAAACATATATGCACCTAGTATGATCATCCAGTATGTGGACGATTTGCTTGTGTGCCGTGAAAGTGAGCAGCACTGCCGCAGAGACTCTATCACACTATTACAATTACTGGCCCTTAAGGGGTACAAGGTTGACCAGGGCAAACTACAGTACTGCCAGCAGGACGTGTTGTATCTATTTATTTTATTTTTATTTTTTGCATTTATAGCAGTGCGCCAAACCCTTGGGCATCAGGGCGCTAGTTACATTAAGTGCACATAAGAATTCTTGCTTAACGGTTACAGGTATGGTCTTATAGGTATGGCAAGTCAGGCTGGCAGAGCCGCACCTCGTGGTACTGGGGCAACACCACACAATGCACATAATACAGTCAATTCAGGAGGATGCAGGGGCTGGTGGAGCCACACCTCATGGCACAGGAGGCAACACCACACAATGCACACAATATAGTCAATTCAGGAGGATGCAGGGGCTGGCACAGCCACGATGCACAGGACAGCCAAGAAGGCATACAGGTGAAAGCTGGTGCATATGTCTGTGATGACGGGCATGGCTTACCTTATGTGCAGGTGGCAGGCCATATAGATCTCATTGCCGGACAAGTTTGGAGTGGTGCCCGCTCTACGCTGGTCGCCGGCTGAGACCAGCAGAGACAGGAACAACTGGCCTTTGCAGATGGCCGGCTGCGCCTCCCGGCTGGAGGTAACCACCATAGATGACTATGTGGGCAGCCAATCAGCATGTAGGTGGTTGGAGGCAGGCTGGGAGCCTGTGTTTCAGCTCGGCACGGCGTCAGCCATCTTAGAGGGATAGCAGGGTCAATGGCATCATTGGAGCTGGGCAGGCCAGTTAATATCAGCAAACAGAAAAAGGATCATACCAGACAGGGCAGCATCAGTGCACCCAATCCCCTGACCCACCACAGTGAAGGATATGCAAAGATTTCTAGGATTGTGTAACTGCTACAGGGCATGGATCTTTGATTATGCAGCATATACCAGGTTACTTCTTCAGGCACTCAAGGTGGCACAAAAAGAAAACTTGGACGTGAATGAACTGCAGACACAATGAAAAGTTTCAATGACTTAAAGGAAGTGATTTCGACTGCACCAGTGCTCGCCACCCCAGACTACACACAGGAATTTTATATCTTCTAACATTCTAATGGACAACTCATGACTTCTGTGTTGACACAAAAGAGCATGATGGGCCAGAAGCATACTTCAATGGCACACTCGAAGCAGTAATGCAAGGGCAGGTTGTGTGCGAACAAGCACTTGCCGCAGCAGCAATCATGATTGAAAGGAGTTCCACGATTGTGATGGGTTACTGAGTAACACTATACGTGGATCACACCGTCTTTGCCATCTTAGAGCGGTCAAAATCCACACTGACTACCCAAAGAGCCTCTGTCTGAGATTATTCTCTTCAGTCCCAATATTCACATTGTATGCTGCAAAACGGTGAACCCCGCTTCATTCATAACTGAAATGTGCACTGATGAGGACCTAACCGAACATGATTGTGTGACATACGAGGGGGAGGAGGACGCCATTCCCAGAGCACTAAACAGACCGCTGGAAGGGGAGGCGGGGGGAGGAGTATTTTTTGTTGACAGTCCAGCAATAAATGACCAGGAAACGGGTGAGAGACATGCGGGTGCCGCATTGGTACACCTCGAGGGAGGACAATATGAGATGCTAATTATGAAAAGATTGCTGATGCATTATTCGGCCCAAGCAGCAGAGCTCATAGTGCTCTCAGCTTTGCCCTGATGTGGTCTGCGGGGAAGGTTCTGCCTGAAAATACAGGAGGACTGTGTTCAAGACTGACCGACTGGGGTAAGTATCCTCCCTCCACCCCTGTATGATTTCAGTCCCTCTGGCGCCCTCTCATCACCTTGTTGTAGAATTAGGCGTGCTCTCCATCCTGCCTTCTTTGCAGGGGCACGTTGTCTTTCATGGGCGAGTGCGGTCCTGTTACTTCACTGACGCCGGCCCGTTTGATATTGTTCAGGTAGGTCTTATTGCTGTTCTTTAGTTTTGCTGCTATCCTGCATGCCTTTCTTTGTTTAAAATGTCTCTTTTTTCTCCCTTAGGTATGCAGAGCTTCAGCGCGGCGAACTGGCTTAGTTGAGCCCCGCTGGTAAATGATGGCGCATTAAGAGTGCTATGATGCGGTAAGTAAGCGCTATGCGCAGCGCTGCAAAGTCTTGCCTTTGCTAACCTGTGTTTTCCTTCCTTGTAGGTCGCAGTGTTCTTCAGCGCAAGTGGAATGTCCGGAGTGGTGCCAGCCGAAAGGTGACCAGCCAGGTAAGCCTTTTGAGCAGTTCGTAATTTGTAAATATCTCTACTGCTTTCTTTAATGTTGCCTCTATCTTCCTCTTTCAGGTCGTTCTGCCCGGGAGGCGTGCAGATTCGAGGAAGCTGTTCTCAGTAGCTGCGAGTGTTTAAAGATGAAGACTGCAGGTAAGATGCTGCTGCTAATGATGTTCCTTTTGTCTCCTTGTAGGTTCTGCTTCTCCGAGGTTTGAGGGAATAGCTGGACACGGTGAGCGTCACGTTGCAAGCTGCAAAGTAACGTGAAGAGTGTTGTCTTGCTCGGATGTGGTTTAAATAACCCCAACAAAATAGTCCAGGTAAAGAAGTCCCTAGGCTACCACACCCAAAACACTAGACCGCATAGCTTGGTTCTTAGGAACCAAGCTATGTGGATGCCTCCATGTTGGCTGACAATACAATAAAGTAGTTCCCAAGCACATTGTTTTTTCATGGTGTATGAGCCTGGCACCATAGGCGCCAGGACTGGCCCCATGGGGGCTTTTGAAATGGATGCCAGGCTCTAGAGGCCCGAGTCTTGACTCCACCTGGCCAATGGATTCACCAGAGGGGGTTTTGGGCGAGGGTTGTGACAGCCGGTCTGTCATGGTGGAAGAGGAGGGGCTTCCAGAGAGCAGATGACCCCCCCAGTACAGCATGTTGCTTTGCTAACTGCCCTGATCAATGCACTGTCCCACCTTTCTGTAATTGCGGTCCTCAAATTCGGCGCCCCTACAAACAACACAGATGAAATTTCACTGGGAAACGCTTCTGCGGATGTGGCGGGCAAAATGGCGGCCTACCTCCCAGTACCCACTCCTGCGGAATGGGTTGTGACCACACCCCCTGATTTTATGCAACACAATCCGTACACAGCAGTGCCAATGACATAGCTCATTGAGCTTCAAGGGAGAGCCCCAAATGAAAAAAAGGACTTATGGGCAAGACATGGGTGTACACAATCCCCGACTGATTTACTGTGGAGGCAAGAATGCACTGAGAAAGCAGTAATGCCTCTTGAACTGTTGACAATAGCTTTTGACCAGCTTCACCACCTTTCCCACAGCTCGAAGCAGCATATTTCTGCAGACATACAAGAGGTCTGGTTTGTGCCAAACATTCAGGAACACATTACGAAAACGGTCATACATTGCACTACGTGCCAAAGTGTCAGCACAGGCATGACACTATGGACCCTACGAGACACATTGCCCCACCCGATAAAGATCCTGACCAAAGTTAAAATGCAGGAAGTACATTTTGACACTTCGCTAAGCTCAGAGGCACAGGTAGACGGTATTGTAGGGAATGCACAGGATCACCTGAAAGTGTTAAGGCATGTTAAACCCCTTCTGTATCACAAAACCTTTGTGGCCTTAGTAGGGGCAATTGTTATGCCTTGTACTTACTATTATATTGCTCTTCTGATTGGAGCAAGTAACAACAGTCTAAAGGGGCTCCAAACAGTACAAAATGGTACAGTTCACATTGTCTGCGATATTCCAAGGAGAGAACACATCACTCAAGCCAGAACGGGACTCCACTGGTTGAGTGTGGAAGCATGAATTTGATTTAAGGCCCTCTCAGTGGCCCACAAATGTGTCTATGGTAATGCTCCCGCCTACCTCAAGGATAAAATAAAACTCTATGTTCCTCAGCGCCAACTCTGTTCCGGTTCGGCGGTCTGCTATCTGTCCCCAGATCCAAAAGATCCAGAGGTCTAGGGTGTTCCTTTATTGTCCTGACCACTCAAGTTTGGAACTCGCTACCCTTGGAACTACGCCTGCAAGCATGCTACTTAACGTTTAGGAAACAATTGAAAACCCTACTATTTGAATGATCACATCTGGCCTGTGCCAGTCCTTGTGTGTGTGTGTGTAGCACCCTCAAGGCTGCATGCTTTCGGCGCTTAAGAAATAAATAAATCGGCCACTTTTAGTCCCTAAAAATAGCCAAATACTCCCCAAAAATAAAAATAGGGAGTAAAAATACTCCCAACTAAAAATAAGAAAAAGACACATGGGAACCTGTGCCCCTGTTTTCATCCACACAGCTCCATGAATGTGTTTCAACCAGTAGTGTACGTAGTTACACAGAAAGGAACTACTATTATTACTGCCTGATAAGCAGAGGTAAACATGACTCCTAATATGCATGAAAAACTAGGTAGAAAGAAATAATTTGTATTACTAAACATTCAATTTTCCAGTTAAACATTTTTTTACTTGCTTATAAAAATACTCCCACTAGGAATTGGACTTACTTTTTTACTCCCCAAAAAATGATTTTACTCCCAATAGGGAGTGCAATACTCACACATCACAATCTTATCTAGAGCACTGCATTTAGGGCAGTGGCTATCAGGTCTGCACTCATGGCTGTGATGGAAAAATGTGAATTCATGGTTGCGTGCCAGACAGGTGAGCAGTTTGACCTTTGTGTGTGACAACCATGCATTTGTGCATTGTAATCTGGGTAGGAGTGCGTTCTGAGCAATAAGAATAGCATATGTACTTTAAAAGTAGTGACATTCAGGAATGTGTTTATTAGCCTCACTTGGGGCTATGACAGGCAGGCAGGTGCACAGTGGTGTACACAGCGGGTGGGTGTGTTGGGCACCTTGCCACCCCAGTGGCTCCTTTCAGACCGGGACATTGCAGGGCAATGAGGGCCCCGAGCAGGACTCCTCCCGCTCGGCACCCTCATTGTTCGAGCACTGGGCAACAGAGCGGCTCTCCCAGGAGCCTGACACGTTGCTCTGTGCCAACAGCGCATTACACTGAGAGCCATTAGGCACTGATGGGATGGAGGGGGGTACTATTAGCTGGTCTTTTGTCCCTTAAGAAATGTGAATGGAGGTGATCAGAAGTGATATGGGTGCATAATGCTGCATGCTTTATGAAATAATGACCATTGCTTTAAAACTCAAGGGGGATTTGTTAGGCTCACATTAATCTGCAGGATGCTATTGTGACTTTGCATGCAGGGTGAGGAGAATAAAACTAAGGTCATACTATGATAACTCAACATATTTATATGATGATGTATATTTTGTAAAGTTTGCTTACTATGAAAGGCTAGTTTATTATGTGATGTGGTTTGCTTCCAAGGCATTGCTATAGATAAAGTATGATTTAAGCAAATGAAATGCAAAGCAAAACCTTAATAAATATCTATATCAGCTAGATCTGGGGAGCTGTGTTCAGCTGCTTACATTGCCCACATCCCAGTTTCATCATTTAACTAAAGTGTAATCATTTAATCACACGCTGTCTTATCTGCAGCTCTGTAAGTTATTCACTACATAGCTTATGTTCATACACCATGCTATAATAAAAACATCTTAATGACTATAAAGTTGCTCCATACATAATAATAGTGCAATTTAAGTATTTTGCACCACAAAGTTATTTGCCACTTGGCTTACTTATGGCAACTTATTCTAATGTCACTTCCATGGCGCCTCCAAGTATCAAAAGACTGATGATGCTCCTTGCCATGTCCTTATCTGTGAAGTCACTTCTGTTGGTGCACTCTATTTGCAAATGAGGAGGCTTGCATGTATTTTGCCGCAGAGCGCATGGACAGAGCTCTAATGAATAAGTTTCCTACATCTGTAATGATCCTGCAGTTTTTTTTTCTTGTGTAAAATGCCATCTGTCACTAATGTTACTAAACATGTAGATTGGGGCAGTGCTGGGTGGTTTGGGGATGCTCCCCTGTAAACACCGTGCCTGGTGCAGTATCCACGTGTGAACAGCGTATCTATAATTTCTACCTAGGGGGTTAGCTAGACGAGTTGATATACCGTCAAGACACAGGCTTCATTCATCCTCTTGGCTGATACCCCACCCGCACACTCGGTTCGGCCCACGACAAACGTGCAGTGGGAGCAGGCTAAGCACCTGTAATTACCCACTGTCCAGGACTAGTCTGACAGCAGAAAGACGTGCACACGCACAGCTTCAAAGACCGAGTGCAGCACCACACGAAGCTTCTTCTTTTTCTTCTTCTTGTTGGGGTGACTCCCAGAAACCAGGAGCCGGCGATTTCCATCCGAATAGATGGTGTTCGCCAAACTTCCCACAAATGCTACTACAGACCAACCACTACACCAAAGCAACACTACCAATAATCCCATACCAAAATACTGCCATCACACCTCACACAATCCCCCTACACAACACCTCATTCAAATACTCCCTTGTAAAGCCAACAATACCCAAAAACTTCTCAGCCGCCCTATCTATAATCATCATTTTCTCAGTCTTGCTCTGCGTTTGAAAAGAACAATTAATAACCTCAATCAAAAACAACAAAAACTTCTCCTTTGTCAACACCAATAAGTCACCCACCACCAGTGGCCGCAAAAAACCATCCACAGGAACAACCGAAGGGGGCAAGAGCCCATCCCCTGTTAGACAAACCTTCTGAACCCGATCCTCACCAGCAGCTGGCAACCGTGCAACAGCCTCTGCATAAGACAAATTGCAAGACTCTCTCCCGGACTGCACTTGAACCTCTCGGATATACACACGACACCCCTTAAACATAACACAGTGATCCCCACCACAGTTCCTACATACAGGTACCGTCTCACTTAAACACTCCTTGATATCATGGCCACCGCCACACTTCGCACAACACTGCTCCCCCCTACAAACTCCGGCTACATGACCAAACTTCTGATACCGAAAACAACGCAAAGGAGGGGGCACATATTTTGCCACTTGGAACCTCTCAAATCCAATCCACAAAAACCGGGGCACCTCCACAGACTGAAATGACACCAAGACAGTTGTCGAAACTACAGCCCCATTCCTAGGACCCAACCTACGCACCCCAACCACACCAACACCCTTAAACTCAGACATCAAAAAGTCCAAATTGGTACTAGCTGGACCACCATAGACCACCCCCTTACCACTAACCACACGAACAGGCGGTACAGAACACACCACCGGAATCCCCACAACCTTACGCAAACGCAACACGATCTCCTGCTGCTCAAAAGACACACAGCAAACTAAAAGCTTACCTCCACTCACCTTACGGATAGACCGAGGTGAATGAGACCACTCGTCCAATGAAATCGCAATCTCAATCGGGCACACCTGCCTGAAATCCCGGCCCTCCAAAGCACGGGCCAGCAGAACCACAAAAGTTCTCTCCTCCCGAGCATCAACCCCCTTACTCGGCACACACGACCCAACGCCAGACACCACACCACCACCCACATCCCCCACCACCTCAGAGCAGAGAGGCTCTGCCTCCTCCTGCTCCAACACAGGGAACCTTGAAGACACAGCGACACCATTGACAACCTCCCACCCGATCCACAGGAGACCGACTCCTAGACACATCCCACAACTTACCCCTCTTCCTAGCATGAACTGACTGCCACTCAGATCCAGAATCACTAGACCCCGAGTCCTGCATCAACAAAAAACGAGAATCCAACCCAACCTCTGCTGAGCCCATCAAACTCCTCTCACATACCCCACCTGAAACGGCCACTCGCCCAGTCAGACCACCCCAATTACCACTCACACACTGTGGCGCGTCGATTCTTGACACAACACAGGCGTTCCTCCATGACTCCCTCCCACGCTTCCCGACTGCCGCAGTCCAGCGTTCACCGCCGCCTAGCAGAGTTCCAGTGTCAAGTTCCCATCAGAGTCCGATCTCACTTCTCCCCCGTAATCTCTAAGTCCCACACCACATAAAGCTTCAACCTTTGCGTGCGTGCTTGCTTGTTGTCATACACATGCGTGGGGAGAAGGAGTGGTGTGAGGAAGGAGGGGGAAAAAGCAGGGATATCGCATTCGCACCGCTGCCTCCACCACACCTAGCAACCACGGTGACAGGACACAGGAAGCGTAATGGTCGCCTCCGGGGAGGGAAGCGGTAGCAGTGGCATGTGAACTCCTTCCCCATATAGTCCCCCCCTAGACATTGCAACCGCTTCAACCAGGAGATACCACTGCAAAGGAGAGGGCACACCATTAGCACCCCTAGGGCTGATGCGGGAGCCGCCTCACACGTGTTTTAGGGGAGGGAACTTTACATGACCCCTCCCCCAGGTGGAAGGCCCAGGGGCATAAAATGGGAGGTGGGAATTGAAGGGGAAGCCGACATGGGCAGCACCTACCAGGTGCTTGCCCATTTGCATCCAGTTGAGGAGGGTGGGCCAGAACGCTCGTATGACAAAGGAGTCCCAGACTCCTAGATGCCCCAGCTAACAAGAAGGTGACGGGCAGATGACAGCACGGCAGTCCCTGCCCCTGACACTCACATCAAAGGCCTGCTTCTAGCCGGACGGATAGGGGACAAAGGGCCTTTGATTCTTCAAAGGGGACTACCTGCCCTCAGGCCAATTTTGCAGGAGCAGTGCTTTCCGCTGCTCCACAGCGAAAGAGAGGCAAAATGAATTCAAAAGCGAGATCGCCAGCCGAGCCGCAGCAAGCTAAGGAAGAAGAGAGGCTGCAAGATTACAACAGCGATCTCCAGGACAGTCAGCTGTCTTTTCAGGGATCTGGCAGAAAAAGAAGAGTGTGGCAGCCAGGGACTGACTGGCCTACGGCAAGCCTCCTGCAGCTATCGCAAGAAGGAAAGGATCGCCAAGTGGCTGACGGTGGTACAGCCCCTCCAGCCTCAGCGTAGTGCACCGCATACTGCACGGAAATATTGTAGTGGAAGAAGGCTGCCCCAATCCACAGCTCGATCGTTGGAGGCAAAGACCGCAAAAGGGGCTGACAATGGCGAAGCCCCTCCGGCCTCAGCACATCACCCGGCACATTGAACAGAAAAAGCATGAAGGGAGTAAGCCTGGAAGTGTTTTTGTGCGGGGGAGTGGCATGAGGGTGACAGGTGTCATGAGTGACAAGTATGACATGCCAGAAAAGAACAGTAATGACAGTTACAGGAATGAGGAGACTGAAACCAGGATGTGAGGTGGAAAAACTTTGGCCACAAGATTTATATTAGTACCAGCCATGGTGCAAAAGAAAAACCAACCATAACATCACATAAGAAAGATAACAATAATATATATTTTGGGGACAGAGGGATCATGTGAGCGGGGGGCCCTTCTCCCAATTAGGGCCCGCTCGAGGCTGATCCCCGCCGCCACCCTGAGGGGATGCTGGCTGGCCCCAAAATAGGCGCTATCCTTTAAGTACAGCCTCTGGCAGCCAGGGTCCAGAAATGTTCCTGGTGAAGATGTCCATGCCCTCAATGGACAAGTGAACCCCGTCACTGCAAAACATGGCCTCGTTATGCACCGAGATCCCATGTTTAATGAATTTGAGGCCTGAGAAAAGGCAGAAATTGGCCACTGCTTTATTCAGTTTGCGCCTAGATATCTCCATGGCTTTGTTGCACTCTGCCCCATGCCAATGCTGGCGCAGGATGATTTCTGACATCATCACTTCTGTTTGATTTCTTAGCATGTGAGCCTGGATCTGAGGGAGGTGCAGATTTCAGCCAGGAGGAGCTTCCTGCCCAGTTGAGGCAAGTTATCGCCCCCAAGGTGGATGATGAGATACTCTGGGGGAGGAGAGCAGGCCCCCAGTAGGCCGGCCAGTTTGTCGTGTAGGTCTCCCCAGCGCATGCCCGGCTTGCCCCACCAGTAAGTGATGGTATCCTGGAAATGCATGCCGACCTGGGTTTCCTCCAGCCATCTGCTGGCCCTGGTGATGAAGGAGTGGCCCACAATCCACGCCTTCTGAGACGGGAAGTTGCCTGTGCTCACAAAAGGGAAAGAGGGAAAAAGGGGGGGGACTTATTAGATCAAGTCTTTCCTGATGTATCTTTTGTAAGATCCCGATTTCCAGCCCTCGATCCCCTTTATGGCTTTTTCCTCCAACCCCCCCATCCCGGCTGAAGTGGCTGCTCCTATCCTAAAGGGGTGGCATCCAAACTCGGTATGATTCTACCCTATAGCTTTTATAGTCTTCTTGAGTACAGACCTCACCTGGAATCTACTGGGGCAGACCCATTTTTGTGTGTGAACAGTTGCCCCCCCCCACAGCCAGGGCGCTTGCTCAGGAAGTCCCCAGTAGTGCAGATGGGGCAGTATTCTGTTTCCTCAATGCAGTAAAGGTTGATGATCCTCCCTTTTCCTAGTTGGTCAGTTTTGGATCTACAGAGTTTCACTGCCATGGAGTCCTTCCGCCTACGTCCAGCCCTTCCTCTGATCCTGTGTTTTTAGAGGCTATCTCGCTAATCCTGAAAGCCCCAAAGTAGTTGAGTGTGAAGGCTGCTCTAAATAGGGTGGTCTCGTAGGCATTGTTGCATACTGCAGGGAGAGTGTCTAGCAGAATTTTTAATTTTGCAAAATTGAGGGGGCACCTAGAGTCTGTCTTGACCCCTTCCAGTTTCGACCAACCCTTGAATGCATATCTGGTTAGAGTGTCGTGGGTGGGGTCGGGTGCCCATGCTAATCTAGTGTAATATGAAACTGCTGCTAGATGGGATGAGGCCCATGCCTTCTTTTTGCTTTGTTTGAAAGCCCACTCCATAAAGTCATTGACATGGCTCTCCTGGATATCCCTGATGTTGGTGACTTTTGTGATGTTTCAAAAATCCGTCAAGCACTTGTTGTACATTTTGGCAGTTTTCTGTGCTAGTGCCTTTTTGGCCAGTTCCCCTAGGACACCTTTTGGCTCACCTGTTGGAGTGTGGTGCCGTGAAAGGCAACCCCCCTTGCCCGGGCCCGGAAGGGCGGGGTCGAGCTGGAAGGGGGGATCTCATGGGAGAGCTGTGACTGGCAGGCTGGCGGGGGCTGACCTGGTTATTTCCATGATGGCCCAAACCTCATCTGGAACTGCTGTCCTCATGGCTTCTGCCTGTGGATTTAGTGCCCTGAAAGTGGAGAACTGAAAACGGGACAGAGCGTCAGTGGCCTTGTTATCTTTGCCTGCAATGTGCCGTCCAATTATAACAATGTTATTTTTCGGGATGACTTTGGTCATTTCTCTCAACACTTTTAGCACCAGAGGGCAGGATGCAGCGCCCTTGTTTAAAATAAGTACAACAGCCATGTTGTCTGACCATGTGACCAGTTCTGTGTTGGCCAACAAGTCCCCCCATAAATAGAGTGCCAGCCAAATGGGGAATATCTCTAGCAGTGTGATGTACCTGGTCCAGCTCTGCTTCTGCCAGCAGGGAGGTCAGTGGCCAGCACACCACTTCTTACCAAAACATACCCCAAAGCCTCTGCTGCCATCTGCGTTTGTGGAGCCACAGTCTTTCCCCTCAAGGCAAAGTATTCAGCAAAAGCCTAATGCTAGGCGTGCCAGTTTGTAACTGCCCGGAGTATTGCTGTTTATTGGTGCCCTGTTTTCGTGGCCTCCGATCTCTTGCTACCACCCCTCTGTGAACCTCCCCTGCGAGGTCCTACTGATGCTGTGGGGGTTCCGGTGGCATGAAAAAGGCCTGTGAGCCTGCTGGCAGAGTGGCCCCCTGAGTTTAATCAGGCTGTGTCACTGCACCGACTGGTTTTGCTTGCAAATGACACGATTGCCAGACAGCCACTCCCTTGCCCTTGATCTGTTGCTCTGTGTCGTCCTGCTTCCAAATCGATTCTCCGAAACTCTTTATGCGGCCAGGCATGTTCTTAACCCCAGTGTTTGCTTTGAATAGGGTTGAAAGCTGCACACATTCAAATTTTTTATTTTCTTAATGAGGCTTGAGCAGGGATCCCCCCCTGGATACCTTCAAGGTGTGCTCAAGGCTCTGTAAACTGCTGCTCAGAGCCCCCATTCCAGTCTTCGGTATGGAATCGCTGCAGCCAGGCCCGAGGCTGTATTGTGGGTGCCCCTCGTCCGAGCACTTCCTGTCAATCTTAGATCTGGCAGTGGCAGCGTGTAAGCAGCTGTAAAATGCTGCACAGCGTCTTTTTGGCCCGCCGCCGCAGCTGTCAGCTGTCCTCGTAGAGGCCTGAGGGGCTGGTGGAAGACATTTCTCACTGCACCTTTTGGAAGTAATCAAAATTCTTCTTCCCGCCGGCTGGTCGTGTCTTGTGACTTGTCCCTCTGCAGTTTTGCGAACGGCTGATCTTCAATCAACTCGCAGTTTGCTTGCAGCTGTGATTAATTGCTTTCCTTCTCCGTCTCTTTTCGTTTTATCATTCGCGAAGTTGCTCTGCCGGCTGAGCTCTGTGTTGCTGGAGCGGGTGGGCTGAACTCGTCCTGAAGAGCCTGGCGATGAGTTTGCAGCTGTCCTGCTGCTGTCAGCGAGATGGCGGGGAGAAAGAATGAGAGGGGCTACCTTGGCCCTGCCAGATAAAGGCCTAATTCTGCCTGGGGGCGAGGCGGCCCCTCTTTGAACTTCAAAAGTTCCCGCTCTGCATCCGCCAGGATGGGAAGGGGGGACCTTTGAAGTTGGAGCGAGGTGACAGGGGGTAGGGACCAATATTTTTCCCTAAGTGTGGAAATTATTTGCCTTTGTGCGCACATTATTTTCCATGTGCGCAACTGAATAACGATGTAAGCCACTTTGTGAGCATGTGTAGTTAGTGAGTCAACATCTCAAAGAGTTTGGAAGGAAATTTCAACTTCACAACCACCGCAAATCTTTACAAATCAGTGTAAAAGGAGCATCTTACAACTCTTTTTCCAAACATATAGGCTAAGAAATCAAATATTTGATATATGATTATAAGGAGAGCTCATCAACCAGTCCAAGTCTTCAAGATATGCCATGTACCTACCAAAAGTACTACTGCGCAGAGAGAAAAACGTGTATGCACAGAAAAGCTGTGCATGCTCGGGATAAACAGTAGGTTTAGTTGTGGCTATTAATTTGTCAACACTGCTCAGAGACAATGCAGAAAGTGCTCAGTGCCATTGGGAAAAAAACTCATGTTTATTATAAAAAACAAGCATCGCTAATCACTGATGTGGTTGTCAATAAATTCAGACATTATGCATTTTTTGCAACTGGAATAATTGCAACTGAAAGGAATGTGTCAGATAACTTGCCAATAAGAGTTCATGTGCCACCTTAATGGAGTAACGCAAGGGCCAGGAGAAAATGCCTCTCATAATTTATGTTGGGATGATAATTGCATCAGAATAACTGCACCACAGAATATGATGATCTGAATTCCTGGTCCTCTGCTTACTAGCCACATTATGTTCTGTGAGTTGTGACATTTACTCAAAACCAGCTTTGCAGCTAGGTGACATAGCCCCTAATTAGTGGTAAGTAATGTCCCTTACCGGCATGGCGCAAATAGCGTGTCCGTGCTGGCACCAGTCCGTTAATAGTGGACTATTACGACTTTGCGGGCACGAGCTTTGCACCATGGTGGTAAGGTACCTTGCACCATGCCGCAAAAAGGCTCACAAAAAGCCCTTACCGGCATCAAGCTCTGCACAGATAACACTACCGACACAGTTCACTGCGTCGTTAGCGGTGACCGTAATTAGCGGTGACCGTAATTAGCGGACACCGCTAATTATAGTCACCGCTAATTAGAGGAACCGGAAATAGCGTCATCGCACAGGAACGAGAAGGAGCCCGGCGGCCATCTTTAAAAACACAATCCATTGCCATCCTCAGCACACAGGACCCCTGGGACACTGCTGATCGTCAGAAAACTTCCTCCTACAAGACAAGAATGCCGAAGGCCCTGAAGAAGGGATCTGCCCGCCTCAGAAAGGAAAAATTCAATCAGGACAAACTCCAGATGCTTGTCGACACTTTGCACGAGCATGCAGGCACAGTCTTCTCCAGCAACCTGAGGAGAGAGGCAGTGCAATGTAAAAAAAGAGATCTGGGCACTTTTTGCCCAGAAGGTTAGTGCAGTGGGCAACACACCACGCACAGTGAAAGACTGCCGTAAGCGATGGGACGACCTGTGCCTAAGAGTGCGCAATATATTAACAGTCAATCACAGCCAGGCCATGGCAACTGGAGGAGGACCTAGTTCACCCATAAAGCTCACCCCGTGGGAGGACACATGCGCAAGCATGATTGGGTCGGAATCCATTGAAGGCATAGGCGAGATGGAGTGTGGCGCCACTACATCTGACGATGGAGGTGAGTGTCCAAAGTAAACAATGCAATGCCAAATCTGATGAAAGTGAACGCCAATGTCAGTCGAAAGAGTCACGCCATGGTGGGCCACACACACACACACTCCCTGTAAAGTAGGCCGAAACAACAGAGACACATGCTGATGCCTGCTGCAAGACAACATCGTACCTGACACATACCACACAAAGTAAGAAATTCCACTAGGCACACAGCGTGCATGACCAAAATAGTATGCATGTCAGACAACATGAGTGACGCCGACATATGGCTGCATTTCCCACCCATGTATGAAATTACCTGCCCTTCCCAAAACAAATGCCTATTACCCCTATTGTGTGGTTGAGCAATTGTCCCTATGTATGTTTGATGCCTATCAAAACATCACTCATGCCGTCCCTCTCTTCCACCCCCACAGGCAGTGACCATGACAGCGATGGGCAGGACGCCACCCTCGCACAGGCCACACCCAGGAAGAGGTCCCAGGAGGACAGCATACGGCTGTCAACCTCCAGGGGACAAGCCAGAGGCCGCCGTGTCCCAACAACCAAGCCACCGCAGGTACACATAGCACCTGTACCACCAAAGCCCGTGGCGGACACAGCACCACCACCACCCCCACCCACTGGTCTGCCTGCAGACACCTGTGAGACACCCCATTCAGAGGAGCTTAGTGTGGCTGGGGAGGTGGCATCCACGGCACCACTGACAGTGGATGACAGCCAGGAGGACATCTGGGGCACCATGGAGGACGACATAATGGATGTGGTCCATGCCCCAACCCAAATAGCATCCCCCAAAGTATCATCAATCGATACCGGGAAAAACAACACCCCAGAGCAGTTCGGCCATGACCACACCCAGGGACATCTTAGTCCAGTTTTCAGTGTTGGGGATCATGAGCAGGCTGGGCATGACAGCCAGATTCCCAGCACACCCACAGGTGCACCCGCAGGGTCGCAGCGGACTGACCTACTCACTGCACTTGTACGTGAGTTTGTACAGGACAACCGTCAGGCCACAGAGGAGTGGCGTACAGAGTTAGCAGCACTAGGCCGGTCCATTATGGACAGCACCGTCTCCATGGTGAGTTCCTTCACAGACAACACCAGCTGCCTCTGCGAGGAGGTCTCAGCCCTGCGGCAGGTGCTAGGGCGCATCGCGGATGCCTTGGAGGCAGGTCATCCCGCCCCACAACCTCAGCAGGAGGCCACACCGTCGTCCTGCAGTTCCACCCAAACGAGCCCACTCTGCAGGTCGGTCCATGCACTGCGCCGACGGGACATGTGGGGGGAGGGGGAAGGGGGCGAGGGTGTGTGGGGGAGTTGTGGGGGGAGGGGAGGAGGGTGTGTGGGGGGTTTTGTCACTTACGTTCATATTGTTACATTCAATACACCGGTTGTTTGAAAAAGAAGACCTGAGTAGCCATTCATCAATGCGCATGTGTCATTTAATCATTTACAGTGCATAGTGTACATGTACCCACACACCCAGTGCCCTCTGTCCAACCATCATGTCACCCTCTGCTGAAATGTGTGTCAGAAATATTGTGCAATCACCGACTGGCGCACATCACGTCCCTCCTGTGCATCGGCACTGTGATGAAGTCCTGCCACATCTTCATCTTCCCCATCATCATCAGGTGGTAGCAGTTCAATGTCAGGGGGAAGAGGCACGTTCCGGCGGATACACATATTGTGCAGCATTACACATGCCATGATGATCTTGGCCACCTTCTCATGCCTGTAGAGGAGTGCCCCACCTGACCGGCTGAGGCAGCAAAATCGTGCCTTCAACAGGCCAAAGGTCTGCTCGATGACCACACGGGTACGGGTATGGGAATGATTGTAGTCCTCCTCGTGCCTGTTCTGTGGGTTTCGGACAGGGGTGAGGAGCCACGGCTTCAAGGGATAGCCACCATCACCTGTATGAGAGGAAAATTAAGGTAAATGTCAGGGGAATCATGAAGAACAGCTGTACTAGTCACACATGCCAGCAGGTTATTGTTGCCCACATGCACCTCCCTGGATGCATTTACGCCATTTTCTGTCCCTCCATGTGTCCTGTGCCATGGTCTCATGGTGTGGGTTGCATCTTCAAGATGATACATGGTGTGCACTGCCGTCTTGTCGTGTATGCATACAGCTGTGTTAGTGTCAAATTAGTGAGGTGTTGTGTCCTGTGAGATTGACTTAGAGGGAGTGTTGGCAGTAGTCTGTGCAATATTGAGAAATCCGCATTGATCATTCCCATGGTGACATGCAGCACTCCTGTGAGCGTGCCGGCCCTGTGCCGTATAGTGGATTCCCTAGCAGGTGCAGTTTGATGCACTCCCAGGGATGCTTGTCCTGTGTGGTGATATGCTGGAGACAGCAACAGGGTGCATATGCACTGCATGGTGCAGGATGGTGTTACTGAGGGTGAGGGTTGCTGATGGGTGGTGCATGTATTGTGGGATGTGGGGTGGTTTCCTGTTAGTCATGTCGTGATAGGTGTCGCCCTTACTTCATTCATATGGGATTTGTGTGTCTTGTACGGTTTGTGATGGTTTCAGGCACAATGTTTGGTGATGTGCACATCGTGCAGTCACTTCAACATTGGCAGCATGGTGGTGTGTGCATCTCACCCCCCTTTTCATTGCCTTGTGCCAGTCCTGCTACTTACCAAGCAGCCAGGCACGTCGTCCAGAATGTCGCTCCGTGAAGTGTGGTAGGGTGGAGTTCCGCAGGACCAAAGAGTCATGACTAGATCCTGGATATCGGGCACAACAATGTGTGATGGTCTGCTGGCATTGCATACCATCTGCACATTGATGGAGTGGTATTGCTTGCGGTTGCGGTACACTGGCTCCATGGCATGCGGGACCACCAACTCCACGTGGGTGCAGTCGAGGGCACCTACACAATTTGGCATGCCTGCCAGTGCATGGAAGGCAACTTTCGTATCACATATCTCCTGGGGAGTCCGTGGTAGGGATATGTAGTACCTCGTGTGCTTGAGGAGGGCATCCAGGACTTGGTTCAGTATCCGGGAAAGAAAGGGTTGAGTTATGCCATGCATGTGCCCATCTGTGTGCTGATAGGGGCCTGTTGCAAGGAAGTGGAGCACAGACACTACCTTCAGTAGAGGGGGGATGGCGGTGTGTATTTAAATCAGGCTCACTATGTCGTCATGTATCAGGTCCACTATGGTGGTGATGGTGTCCCGGTCCAGACAGTACTGGGTGTGGATCTGCTCTGGGGTTAGGTTGAAAGGACTGGCTCTGATGCGAGGGATTGGGGGCTGCCGGCGTGGTAATGGTGGCTGCGCTGGTGGGGCATGCTGGTCCTGTCTCACCCTCCTTCTCCTCCTGCGTCTCCTCTGTGGTGGCGGCTGTTGTTGTTGATGTTGTGACAATGCAAGCAAGTCCTCCAGCTCCAGTAATGCTACAACTATTGGAATCATCTTGGTGTGGGAGGGTGTGTGGGTGTGCTCCTTTTGTACTGGGCCAGACTCAATTGCCTCCACCTGTGCTGATTTTGTGCACCTGTTGCAGTTGGGAACACTGCTCAGGGCATTTAACGGTAGGTCAGCGATGCCGGTATTTACGGCATGCTGGTAAGCACTTTTTCCGACTTCATGAGGCCGTTATTTGCATCTCCGCCTCACTTGGCATCTACTCCAGTTTACGGCATGCCGCTAACTTTTCCCTTAACACCAACCTCGGAATAAGGGCCACCCTATTTTACTAAAAACAGGGCAATGTACCCAACAAAAATGGGAAACCATGAACATATAGGAATCTACCCCTGCTTCTACCCACTGATCTCTTTTCAAATCAGTGACCAGCAGAGCAGTGTCATTGGTAGGAACTTGAATAATATTACTTCCAATCTCAAGAGGAATTTTAAGGGGAAAGAATATATTTCAATAAGGAAGAAATATCCCTACTGGCAAAGCCAATTACTTTCTTACTCCCATAAAAATCTTTTGATTCCAAGCATTGAGTAAAATCGTATCGGAGCCCTGATTGTAACCCTGACATAGGAAGTGAAATTACAGGGCACATAATACAGCTTATGGTTGTGCCCACCCTTGATCACCACAGCCTAGACAAAAATCTAAAAGGCTTATTGTGGCGCCCTGTTGAAGAAAATCACATATATTTGCCCTTTAAGTCAATAGCAGCAATGCTCAGTTACAACATATGGAGTACCTTATTCTTTAACTAGGGACCCCTCTTCTGAAATTCACTGATATTAGTTGAACAAGATGCATGGGGATGGTAGTAGCAATAATTGCAAATCAATGAATATATTGAAAAGTCCGGAGCAGTAGAACATACAAAGAAATAGAAGGTGCCGTTGCCTAGGCTATTACTATAGTTTCCTAGCCTTGAGCAAACAAACACTTTTCCTTCACTGTACAGTACTGCCAAAACCTCTGATTAGTTTTGTGAAAGTTGCTGATTTGTTCTTCACCCCGAAGGAGTGTTCTCCTGTTCCCTTCCACCAGTTCCCCTCCCGGGCTTCTGTGCTAGCCTCCAATATTAGTTGACAGGGCTCTGTAAAAAGCGAGGGATTGTAGAAGTAAAACTAACTGCCACATGTACAAGCCCACAGTACTTTGCAAGCAAACACAATTTAAAACCTCATGATGATATTATGTGCAGTATAAGAAAATGTCATAAATCTGCATGTGCACAATTACTATGAAGTGCATACAAGATTGTTTTTCAACATACCCCACCTTTCAATTGTTGAGTAGGTTTCAGCAAGTGCTCAGTGAAACCATTTTTGTATAGCTGAGGGTTAACATATAATGTGTTAAGGTCTATGCCCCATGGAACTCTGAACATTTTGAAAGGTTGCAGATTGTGTGAAAAGCATTCTAGTTATCTCAATATTGTTGCCCTAATTTTATACATGAATAATGCCAGGCTGAGTCCCCACCAATTATCCCTTGCAGGCCTAGTAAATGATATTGCAAAGTTGCTCTGCACTCATAGGGTAATGTTAGCAATCCTAAAGTAGGAGACGCTGAGCATGACATTTGCCTACTCAAAATCTTTAGAGGGCAAATTAATATTTTAGTTTTATAATGCATTAACGTGCAAGGGGGGCTCTTCAAAGTGCTTGTGTGACATATGTACAAATAATAGGAAGCATGGGATGAGGTTAAACATCCTAGTAGCCTGCTTAATTAGTCAGTACCCGATATTTAAGTTGACACTCGGGTTACATAATGTGGGTAATGCTTTTACTAAGGCACCAGGAGTAACAGATATTTTTGTGCTTGACCATCATTCATATTATAATATAAACCAACACTTGTATGGTAACCTTTTGCTGAGCTAAGGTAGGCAAAGTCAAGGTTGTCTGGTAACATCTAAATGTGGCCTGGGGCGGGGTTCGAGTCATACAGTATAAGTGTGGTAGAGTCAAGAATATTTTTGATAGGGTATTTATAACACGCTTAATACCCATAGGTTTTTAAGTGCCGACCTGGGGCTCAAACCTGTGTTGCTCCGTGTCATCTTGCTTCCAAGGCGAGCACGTTGCCACTGAGCTATCCTCCCGGGACAGGGAGGGGAGGGAAGATCATTTAATTAATGTGTGCAGTCATATCTTAGTTATATCTTCTGTTCATGGAGCCACTTTTTCATATACATGTTTAACCACGTGTGGGTGTATTCTATTTTTTAAAGTTTTTAGGTTTTTAAGGTCAAGTTTGCTCAATATGGAAATGTCAATAGGTTACACCAGAATATCAAGAATAGTTAGTATAATTTAGCTTCATTTTGAGAGAGAAAATATTAGGTACCTACTGTGCCTTGTGCCTTATTAAACCTTATTTGAATAGGTGGGAAGTGTCTGTGTGCGCTGCTAAAATTCTTCTGAGCGGCACCCAAAAGGAAGCTGGGCAAGTGCACATGCGCACAGCTTAGAGGGATCATTGGTAGGGACTACCTGTTGTCACCTGCCCCCTCACATCACTTTCCTGCACTGGCAACACACAGTCTGGATCCCCTTTGTCTCGGGGACCCAGCTGCCCGCCCCCGCCATGTGCATGCTGTGGTGTCACGTGCCCGGACGGAAGGGTCACGTGACACGGGGAGAGGAGGAGGAGAAATAAAGGTATCACCGGAACTGGCGGTTTCGCGCCAGTCCGGGTTTATGCAGCCAGCCAATGAGTCGTGTGTCTTTTCTGCGCGACGCCTGCATGCTCCGCGAGTAGACCTGTGTTATTGGGGGCCGCGATCATTCTGCTGCCGCCGCCCGCTCCAGAGGCGGCCTTGCTCAACATCACACTGGCGACGAGGCGGGTGTGGACTGCACGCCTCCCAGCATCAGAGGGAGCCGCGGCATCCACAGACCCACGACAACTCCGCGGAGGCCGGTAAGCGTTAACCCCGGCTCCGCCCACGCTCAAAAAAAAAAAAAAAAATAATTTTCGTTTTCCACATCAAAGAGGAAAAGAAAACTCCGGCCACGCCAACACCTGCACGATCCATCGCACGCGACCCGCCCAGAACCGCAGCGCTCCACGGGGAGCCACGTGCCATCGCACCAGGCACCCAAGCAGCCAAGATAACCTCACCAGCTACGCTCAGCCACCAAAAGTCATTTAATAGAGCAGCATGTCGAGCCCAAACACCAGCCCGACAAGAATCAGCACCGGCTCCTCATCATCAAGAAGAAGCATCACCGAGGAGCGCAGCGACCCCACACTGACAACGTTCATGCCACCATTCGACCCTTTCACCAGCGGAGCGGCCATCCGGTGGGAAATATGGCTGCAACAATTTGAGATGCATCTAGAGGCCCGAGATATCACCACACCCAAAAAGATGCGCACCTTCCTCTTGCTCAACGTAGGGTCAGCAGCTCTGCGCCTTTTCAACGCCCTACCAAACCGCGGGAGCGACATTGACTATGCAGCGGCCAGAGCGGCGCTCACCAACATGTTTAAGCCTGACCTCAATCCGGACTATGAGCGGTTCCATTTCTGTATGGCACGTCAACGTGAAAGGGAGACGGTAGACAAATTTCACGCTCGCCTTCGCGAAATGGCCGTAGGCTGTGAATTCCCGGACGAAGAATTCGCCATTCGCCTCCAAATCATCAATGGAATCTCCTCTGAAAAACTAAGAAGGGCAATTCTATCAGAGAAGAACATGTGACTATCACGCATTCTCGAGACTGCACGCCTCCGTGAACAGACAGAGGACCAAGTAGCAGTAATGGAAGCTGCCATCCAGAGACTACCGCTTGATAGCCCCGGACCCGCAGAAGACATAGCAGCTATCTCCAGACAACAATCAACACGCCTGAAACAGTACCAAAAGCCGCACCAACCACAAGGACGAGATCAAGCCTGCAAATGGTGCGGAGGCCCATGGCATAAAGGCGACTCTTGCCCCGCCTGGGGGTCCACATGCAGAAAATGCAATCGCCTCAACCATTATGCAGCGGTCTGCCTGAATCCGCCAAGCAAGAATAACAAAGACCCAAGCTCCCGCACGACACAAGAACAACGGAGAAAATTTGCACCGAGAGAACATCCCCGCCAACAAACGAGGAGAGGTAAAGCGAGAGCAGTCGATGAGTCCCAAAGATCCCCGAGCTCAAGCGACAGCGACGACAGCGACAGCAGCTCATCCCCCGACAGACAGAACAAAGGGAAGAAGAAGAAGGGGAGAAGACCAGTACACCGTGTACACTTAATATCGGCAGTCAAATCAGGCCGGTCGCGCCAAAAGAAAAGACCGTCGTGCACAGTCCTCTCCAACGGAGACCCACTCAAAGTGATAATTGACACCGGCGCGACAGTTAACGTCATGCCTGTGACGGCCTTCAACAGACTTCACCCAAAACCAAAACTCCACAAGAAGAAAGTCAGACTATACGCCTATGGATCCAAGAAACCCCTACCAGTGCAGGGGTCGTTTAAATCCAACTTTGCGCACAACAACACAAACTGCCGCGCACGGATCTACGTAGTAGACGCCGGTTGCGAAACCCTATTGAGCTGCAGAACTGCGGAGAAACTAAAGCTGATACACTTCGCGTTCAGCGTCCAACACGACGAACTCAACAACATCCTAGGTCGTCATAGGAAACTATTTCAAGGCATCGGATGCATGAAAGGGAGGTCTATCAAACTACACATAGACCCCACCGTCGAACCCAAGGCAGTGCGCCACCGGCGGATCCCATTTCACCTGTGAACAGCCGTAGAGGAAGAGCTATCCAAACTCGAGGATGCCGGAATCATCGAGAGAACATCAGGCCCGACCCCGTGGGTCTCGCCTATGGTAGTAGCCCAGAAGCCGAAACAACCGAACGCAGTGAGAATATGCATCGACATGAGGCTCCCCAACGTAGCCATCGGCCGAGAACGCCACGTAACTCCCACCATTGATGAGCTCATCGTAGACCTCACAGGGGCGAAAGTATTTAGCAAACTCGATCTCCGATCAGGATACCACCAGCTAAGACTATCCAAAGAATCACGGTACATCACCACATTTTCGTCCCACCTCGGCCTCATGAGGTACAAGCGACTGAACTTTGGAATTTCATCCGCCGCAGAGGTTTTCCAGCACGAGATCCGTAAAGTCATCACAGGGCTAGCTGGTACCACCAACATCAGCGATGACATCCTGGTATACGCCGCAGACAAGGATGAGCACCACCGACGACTATCAGCTGTCCTGGAAAGACTCGAGGGAGCAGGTCTGACGCTCAATGCCGAGAAATGTGAATTCGACAAAGATGAACTATGCTTTTTCGGCTACATCTTCAGCGCCGCAGGCGTATCCCCTGACCCATCCAAAGTACAAGACATAAAAGATTTCAAACCTCCCCAGTCTGCCTCGGAGGTGCGAAGTTTCATGGGGATGGCAACTTACTGCGCGCGTTTCATCCCTGACCTCGCAAGCATTGCGAGTCCCCTCAGAGAACTAACCAAGAAAGACCAAAGATGGGAGTGGACCGAAGTCCACCAGCGTGCATTCCAACAGATCAAAGACGCCCTGCCCGCTACCACAACCATGGCGTTCTTTAACGTAGAACGACAGACTGAACTCCTCGTGGATGCCAGCCGGGTAGGCCTAGGGGCCGTGCGAAGGCAGAGTGTTCCCCATCGCATTTGCCAGCAGGGCCCTCACGAAGCCAGAACAAAACTATGCCCACATTGAAAAGGAGGCCTTAGCAATACTGTGGGGGTGCCGCCACTTCAAGGTGTACCTATTAGGAAAACAGGCAAAAGTCTTCTCGGGCCACAAACCCCTGATACCAATATTCCGAGGCTCCGCTCCACACCCCCCTGCCCGCATAGAGAAGTGGATGCTGCAACTGCAGCCGTACAACATTGAGGTAGAATATCGGCCAGGTTCAGACAACCCGGCAGACTATCTGTCCCGCCATCCGCGACCCGCCACTGACAGCGAACGACATCACGCAAGAGAAACAGACGAGCACGTCTGTCATGTGGTGGCATGCGCCAGGCCACGAGCCCTGACGCTGCAAGAAATAATACAAGAGACAAGAGAAGACACAATCTTACAACACACTACCTCGGCCATTCAATCAGGAAGCTGGAAGACCTATCTCATGTCGACATCCCACCGCACCATACCAGCTCAAACCAAACTCAGGGCACTGTTCGGGATTAGACACGAACTCTCGATAGCAGCAGAGGGAGTGCTTCTGAAAGGTCTCCGCATCATTCTGCCGGAGTCCCTCGAAGAGAGAGCGCTCAAACTAGCGCACAGTGGACATCAAGGAATTGTCAAGTCCTCGGCGTACCTCAAGTCCCGGATGTGGATGCCAAACATGCACCAAAGAATCACAGAACTAATTGAGTCATGCGCAGCCTGCCAAGCGTCCAGGAGACCAGAGAACCCAGAACCGATCTACAGTGCACCACGGAGCTGCAAAAGATGGGACGCGGTCAGCATGGACCACTGCACCATCGCAGGCGAAGGATACTTGCTCGTAGTGATAGATGAATTCAGTAGATACCCGAAGTAGAACATGTGTCATCCACCAATGCTGAAACCACCATCCTCACGCTGGAGAAAATGTTCGCCACGCATGGGATCCCAAGGAAAGTGAAGAGTGACAATGGACCGTCATTCACCAGCCAAGAGCTGCGAGAATTCTTCAAAGAGGTAAACGTGAAACATCAGCGAATTACCCCACGATGGCCTCAGGCCAACGGAGATGCGGAACGCTTCATGGGGTCGCTGAACAAAGTCATCAGAATTGCCAAGGAGCAAAAACACCCCTGGCTGAAGGCAGTATACCGATTTCTGAGGACGCACCGGCAAACCCCGCACTCTGCCACTGGGATCAGCCCAGCAGCCCTTATGTTTGGAGTACCAATACAGGCAGAACTCCCCTGTTACGTTCCGCCTTGCGTCCCGCTACGCGGTGACGCAGGGCGTCCTAATAAAAGCCCCGCCCCCGCGTTCGGGAGGCAGTTCCGGGGCAGACCTGACATCAGCGTGGGTGTATGTTATTTCAGCTCCCGCTGGAGCTGCGCCACAGGCCGCGCAGCCTAATCGCATTACGCCAGCCCCCGCGCGCAGGCCGCGGGCCCTCAACTTAACAATGGCGACGAGGAGAGACGAACTCCACGACAGGCTCGGTGCTCTGAAAGCACCATAACGCCACACAGCCATCGCGGCTAAATTTTTGGACACCCGGTGGGGGTGCCATCACACACGTGACCCCCCACCCCAAAAAAAAAAAAAAAAAAAAAAAAAAAAAACTTTTTTTTTTTTTTCTACCTCATCCATTCATGCTCTCTGCCACTAAGACCATAGTTCTTCCCTCCGGAAACGGGAGAACCAGGTGGCATCGGACATCCAACACAAGAGAGCAGCATCACGGCGTGTGGGGAGTGCCAGGCCCTGAGTCGTAACACGGTGCCTGGATACGGCGGCACCTCCAAGGTAGGCCCAACGTCGCAGCATTGGTGGCCGTCAGAGGCACCTACGACAACACGGATCAGGTCCACGCCAACATGGCGGCCGGCACATCCACGCCTGGGCCCTCCACGCCGTCCAGAATTGCGGCAAACCTGTCCATGACGCCACCTCCACCTCGAACACAAGGCACTTCGTCGACACTGGTCCAGCCGTTTGACCCTTTCACGGATCCGTCGTCATGCGGACCCAGATGGCAGCTGTGGATCCAGAAGTTCGAGATGGCGATGGAGTGCAAAGAGATCACAGCGCCCAGGAAACTGAAGGCACACCTTCTACTCAGCGTGGGTGACGAGGTACTGCGCATTTTCAATTCCCTGAACGTTGATGATGGCCAGGATGGGTACCGAAGCGCGAAAGAGGCCCTCACTGATCACTTCCTCCCTCAACTAAACCCAGACTATGAGACGTTTCTCTTCTGCACCACCTTACAGGCAGCGGAGGAAACCCTTGATGCGTACCACACCCGCCTGAGAAAGTTAGCCATGTCCTGTGAATTCACGAACGTGGAGAAGGAAATCAGGAGGCAGATCATCAACGGGATTCATTCGGAAAAATTGAGGCGCCTGATACTTAGTGAGAAGGGTATCCCCCTACAGCGGATCCTTGAACTGGGACGTCAGAGGGAACTGGCACACACCAGAGCGGCCAACATGGAGGCTACGCTACACAGGCTGCAACCTGCTCTCAACACGGCTATGGTGGCCCGCATCACCAACAAACAATCCTCGAGAGATGACAACAGTGGTGGATACGGCCAAAACAGGTGGCAACCGCGCATTCCGGGACCCACAGAGTGTGGCTGGTGCGGTGGCCCTCGACATGGCCGTCGCAACTGTCCTGCTCAAGGCACCACATGTGGAGCATGTGGCCGGAAGGACCATTACGCGAAGGTATGCCGATCAACGGACACCCCCATACAGCCCCCGCAGAACCAGCCGGAGAAGGTCGCGACTAAGAAAAAGAAGCAAGCCAGTGCCAGAAGGGTCGCAGTGGCCAGCTCTTCCACGGAGGATGAAGGGGATGATATCTCGGCGATGCTGCAGGCCCCCTCCAAGGACACAGACAGGAAAGGAAGGAAGGTATACCTGGTGTCTGCACTATGCCAAGACCGAGGACCTCGAAGAAAAGCCGCCCGAAGGCGCAAATGCATGGTAACCATCCAAAACCAGTGCATTCTGATGACCATCGACACAGGCGCTTCGGTGAACGTCATGCCTGAAAGCATTTTCCTGACTCTAAGTCCTACACCAGAGCTGAAAAGCACCGACACTCTGTTATATGCATACGGCTGTCGAAAGCCCCTGCCGGTAATTGGCAGGTTCCGCACCACGCTGGAACACGGAAAAAACAGACTATGGTCCAAAGTCTATGTTGTGAAGGCAGGTGTTGAGAGCCTCCTGAGTGGGGACGCAGCGGAGGACTTGGGAGTGGTCCAATTTATCTGCCATGTCAACGAAGAAAAGGAAGTGGAGCAGATGCTGAACCAATACCCTGACTTGCAAGAAGGCATAGGCTGTCTAAAAGGCAAAACCACCAAACTTCATATTGATGAGACAGTGCAGCCGAAAGCCGTCCGGCACCGGAGAACGCCGTTCCACATGAGAGAACAAGTGGAGCAGGAGCTCAAGGCACTGGAAGAAGCGGGTATCATTGAGGAGGTCACAGGGCCCACACCGTGGGTCTCTCCAATGGTGGTAACACGGAAGCCCAAGCAGCCTGGAAAGGTACGGATCTGCATAGACATGCGCCTCCCCAACACTGCCATCAAAAGAGAACGCCACATAACCCCAACAATCGACGAGATTGTGGCTGACCTCACAGGGTCGAGTATATTTTCAAAGATTGATCTCAAGGCGGGGTATCATCAACTCAAACTCCACAGAGACTCTCGATACATAACAACGTTCTCTACACATTTGGGGCTGCGGAGATACAAACGCCTAAGTTTCGGAATATCGTCTGCCGCGGAGGTGTTCCAGCAAACTATCCAGGAGGTCATCCGGGGCATCCCTGGTGTCCTCAACATGAGCGATGATATTCTGATTCACGCCCCCGACAAAGAAACACACGTCAAGAGGCTTCACGCCCTACTGGGCCGACTACAAGAGGTTGGGCTCACAATACACCGGGAAAAGTGCGAGTTCCTCAAATCCGAGATCACTTTTTTCGGATACAAGTTTGGCAGCACAGGCATCTCCCCTGACCCGCAGAAGGTCGCAGACATCCAGGCGGCAAGCCCACCGATGACCCCCACAGAAGTGCGCAGTTTTTTAGGCATGGCCACTTACTGCGGGAGGTTCATCCGAAACCTGGCCAC
This sequence comes from Ambystoma mexicanum, assembly GCF_040938575.1. Classification (NCBI taxonomy): domain Eukaryota; kingdom Metazoa; phylum Chordata; class Amphibia; order Caudata; family Ambystomatidae; genus Ambystoma; species Ambystoma mexicanum. The sequence continues at coordinate 413,579,987 of NC_090929.1, forward strand.
ACTATCTGAGCCGCTGCGGGAACTCACGAAGGCCAACGTCAAGTGGGAATGGGGGCCAACATGCCAGGACTCGTTCGAGAGCATCAAGGACTCCCTCTCAGCTGACACCAAGATGGCCTACTACAACACTGAACTGCCCACAGAACTATTTGTAGATGCCAGCCCCGTGGGGCTCGGAGCCATCCTAATGCAAGTCACGAAGGAAGGGGAGAAGAGACCGATTGCATATGCATCGAGAGCCCTCACAGAGACCGAACAAAGGTACTCACACATCGAAAAGGAGGCCATCGCCGTGCTGTGGGGGTGCCGACATTTTCACCTCTACCTATATGGGCGTCACTTCACGACGATCACGGACCACAAGCCCCTACTACCAATCTTCATGGGAACATCAGCACACCCTCCGGCACGAATCACCAAATGGTTACTGCACCTCCAGCAATATGACTTTACTCTCGCCTATCAACCAGGCAGCGGGAACCCAGCGGACTATCTCTCCAGGCATCCGCGAGAGGCCACTCAACAAGAGATCCAAGTAGCGGCAGAGACAGAGGAACATATATGCCAGGTAGTGCGCGCAATGAGGCCCAAGGCGGTGAGCATCGAGGAAATCGAGGCGGAAACGCACCAGGACCCGTGTTGTGACTTAGTGAAAGATACCATCCTTTCCGGTGATTGGAAGACTTTCATGAGACACACACACAACAGAACAGCGGAAGCGAAAGGGTTTTTGTCCGGCATATTCACAGTGCGGCAAGACTTGTCAGTCACAGAAGGTGGACTGTTACTACGGGGAAACCGCATCGTGATCCCTCTCAAACTACAGGACAGGATAGTGGCCCTAGCACATGAAGGACACCAAGGACTGGTAAGGACGAAAGCCCGCATTCGGCACCGAGTATGGTTTCCCCAGATCGAGGAGCGGGTCGAGACACTCGTTGCCACGTGCCTATCCTGTCAGATAACGGGGGGCCCGCCAGACCCGGAACCCATCATATCAGCAGAACGGGGCCGCTCTCGCTGGGAGGCCATCAGCATTGACTTCTGCAAGCTCCGAGAGGGCCTCCACCTGTTGGTGGCCGTCGATGATCACTCTCGATACCCGGAAGTTGAGGTAGTTGAGTCCACAGCAGCTGAAGTGGTCATTCCGGCCCTAGAGAAAATGTTCGCAACCCACGGGCTACCTATCTCAATCAAAAGCGACAATGGGCCGCCGTTCACAGGGGAGGACTTCAAAAAGTATCTCCAGGAACTCAATGTGAAGTATCATCACATCACTCCAAGACACCCCCAGGCAAATGGGGACGTAGAACGATTTATGAGGACTATCAATAAGGTGCTCAGAGTATCTAAGGCTAACGCCAGCCCCTGGAAGGTTGACCTCTTCCGATTCCTCCGAAATTACCGGGTCACGCCTCACAGCACAACCGGCGTTCCGCCAGCGGACCTCATGTTCGGCACCGTTATCAGATCCTCGATCCCGCATCACCCAAGCAGAACCCCGGACGCGGTGAACGAGGAACGCACAGAGAGAAGGAGAAGGGATGCCAACGAACACATGAGTGGCAAGCGGAGAGCGAGGCCGTCCCATCATCAAGTGGGTGACCAGGTCATCATGCTACGAAACCCCTCCAAGTCAAAACTTGACACCAGGTACGAGGAACTCCCATGGACCGTCAGCAACCGGCATGGAACCATGGTAACTGTGACACGAGGAAGACGCCAAGTGACGAGGAACGCGTCATGGTTCAAGGCCGTACCACGTACCCTGTGGACCGATAAGGAGGGCCATCGGGAAGGCGAGGACACTCCTCCCAGTGAAGAAGAGCCGGAGGCCATCCCTGAGGAGAATGGAGCGCGGGATGGAGACTGGGAGCCGGTGGATGAACCCGGCCGCGAGGGCCCGAACAGCGAAGACGGGACAGAGCCGGAAGCAAGGGGGAATGACCCCCGCGAAGGACGATACAGACTGAGAACAACGACGAGACCGCCAGCCAAGCTAAGTGACTATGTGTGGTAGCCGGTGCACTGGTGCCATGAACCCCAATGGCAGGGTGGCTGAGTGTTGAAGACTGAAAGTTTGTTGGACCTCGCCGTTGTTTGGCAGTTAGAGTTATGTGTTTTGTTTTGTTTTATAATAAAGGAGGAATGTTACGTTCCGCCCTGCGTCCCGCTACGCGGTGACGCAGGGCGTCCTAATAAAAGCCCCACAGGCCGCGCGGCCTAATCGCATTACGCCAGCCCCCGCGCGCAGGCCGCGGGCCCTCAACTTAACATCCCCGTACATCCTCACTGGGTTGCACCCGAGTTAGACATCCCGGAAATGGATGCTCGAAGGAAGAGGCACAACGAGCAAGAAAGCGTCGCCAGGCGCGCACACCATCGAGAACTAAACCCCGGGGACACAGTCCTCGTCAAGAACCGGGCACAGCCAAAGAAGATGTCCCTAAACTTCGAAGTTCACCCGTGGACAGTTCAAGCCACCAACCACAGCATGGTCACTGCCACCCGAGGAGGGGAAACTGTGACCCGGTACATATCCCACTTCAAGAAAGTACCCCCGGAGATGTGGGAAGAACACCCCCTGTTCCCGAAGGAAAAAGCTGCTGAGACGCCCCAGAGACCCACACCGTCAACCAGCGAAAATAAGCCGGAAGAGTCAAATAGTCCGCACCCACTAGAGATCCCGCGCCCACCAGAGATCGAGACAGAAGAAAGGACCGCCACAGACACCTCGCCCAAAGGACGGAACACCCGCTACAGCCTGAGGGAGAAGCCCAAACCATCATCCCGCCTCAAAGGGTATGTCATAGACGGGGTATATCATAAAGAGACTAGCGGAAGAGACAATAATCCATGCTAAAATGTATTCTGTGGTGCATGTGAATTTACCTCCAATTTGGGGAGGAATGTGGTGTCACGTGCCCGGACGGAAGGGTCACGTGACACGGGGAGAGGAGGAGAAATAAAGGTATCACCGGAACTGGCGGTTTCGCGCCAGTCCGGGTTTATGCAGCAGTGTTGCCAGGTCCGCTTATTATAAGCGACTTTGGGCTTGTTTTTGCCCAAAGTCGCTTATAATATTTGGAGGTCGCTTGTCGCGGTTTTCGTCCGCTTGTTGGACCGTCTGCGCGTGTAATTGGGCTTGTTTATATTGCTGTTAAGCCCATTACACGTCGCACAGAGCGTCCTGCACTGGGCTGCTGGCAGCACTTGACGGCAATTGCTGCTTTGTCTTGCTCTCGGGTGTGAACTGTATTTTGAATATGCTTAAGTGTTTGGCACTGATGGGATCGTTACTTGCCCACCAGGTGGCCCATCAATGCCAAATGCCTAAACATATGCAAAAAAAACGCACTTTAAAAGTTTTGTCATGCAGGCAGACACACTGACATGTAAAGATGTAAAGAAGGGGATTGGTTTAGTTTAGCAAGCGTCACTCTATAGCAATATTATCCTGGTGATATCCCCAGTGCTGACGCATTATCCACTAACATCCTTTATTTATTTATTTTTTAAAAACTTTTTTTTGCAAGACTGGGTTAGAGGATTATTCGAATCTATATACAACATTTTCTCAGAAAGATGTATTCAGGAAGGCCATGTTTCTTTTCAGCTTCCAATTGGCCATGTTACAATATTATATAGCGCCTTGGATTAAGGCGCTATATAAAACAATAAATACAAATATTTCAGGGCCGTATTATTTTGCAATCTGGGACTTCTAGTCACCATGCAATAAAATATTGTTGTTCTAACACACTATGTCAGTGTTCTGTCTATGTATGTTTTTCTTGTTGTGTTATGTTTCTTACTTTTGAGACCTTTCCACAACTTTCTAGGTGCACGCTTGTTTTTTCCGCTTATTTGGATGGGAGTCAGCTTGTTTTGGGCTTGTTTTTGAAGGGCATTCAGCTTATTTTTTCCTTCCGACCTGGCAACACTGTTATGCAGCCAGCCAACGAGTCGTGTGTCTTTTCTGCGCGACGCCTGCATGCTCCGCGAGTAGACCTGTGTTATTGGGGGCCGCAATCATTCTGCTGCCGCCGCCCGCTCCAGAGGCGGCCTTGCTCAACATCACACATGCTAAGTGGGGCTTCCCCACTGGACCTAGCACAAACCTCCCACCTCCCAGTTTACGGCCCCGGCCCTCCCATGGTGGGTGGGGGATAAGGGGGGGCCTGGTGTAATAGCTGCTTGCATCGCTATCCTTACCGATCGCCAGAGCCAGGTACAGCAAAAGGGACTGACAACGGGCCAACCCTTCCAGCCTCACCGCGTTTCAGTTACAGCATTTTACTGAACCAGCACGGATCAGTTACAGCATTTTACTGAACCAGCGCGGATGACAAAGGCACACAGCGGGCAATCCCCAGCGACCGCCGGTGCCAAGGGCAGCCTAAGTGGCAGCTTCTGACCCAGTCCCTCTTGCTCCATCACAGATACAGCAGCTTGCACTGAACAAGCATAGAGGGCAAATGTGATTAAAAGTCGTATTGACGGTGCTGTTTTCTCTGAGCACACACATTTAGAAGCAGGACGACGCGGAGCAGAACACAAGCATTTGTCGCAGGTTGGTGCACGAACTTCAATAAGGGACAAAGCACCAAATAACATTGTGGGCAGTTACGCAATCATCATATTGCAACCATAACCCCCCTCCCCCTTTTTCACCGGAGCCGGTTTACAAACGGCAAGGGCAGAAAAGCCAATAAGGGTGAATTCGTATTGTTGACAATACTAAGCAGCACGTGGCCCGGTCCCGTGCTGCTGCCACATCAAAGGGAGCGGAGGCAGTATTTCCAACCATTGCAAAAGGGTAATAAGGCATACACTGCGGTTGTGTTGTGCAAAGGCAAATAGCGCTAATAATCCAGGCGCTTTGTGGAAGCAGGACAGCACAGAGCAAACAAACATTCCAAAGGGGGTGCAGCAAGAAAACCTCACGGGAGACACCCAGGCATTACAGGAGGTTTAATCTTCGCCACACACCAGAATAAACGCACGGCTAAAGTGGGAAAGGTTGCCATTGCTCGCGGTATGTCAGCACTGCACAGGACAAAGACCAGACCAACACAGCATCCCTGTACAAGGAGCTCTGTGAACAAATATATTTAAAAAACACACTTGTGGACATAAAAGGTGTAACACTTCGGAGTGAGCTCCCCAACACAGCCAATTCTGCTTACAAGACCCAGGGCAGGAACAGGGATGACTGACCCTCTCACATTAAAGGAAAAGTTGCTCTTGGAATTGGAAAAGGAAGCCGAAGCAGTCCACGGCATGGATGTGGTCAAGAAAAAGATGGCGGAACTTGCAGCGGCCAGTGGGGAATCAGAAGCAGATGAAGCAACAGAAGGAGAGGCCAGTGAAGAAGATGATCAGACAGAACAAGAAACGCATGCAAGGAAGAAAAGGCGCCCAGATGTCCGCAGCATGCCAGACACTGCAGATGTCCACCACCGCAACAAAAGAAAAGCAAAAACAGGTACTGTGCAAAATGACTTGGGGCCACTGTTAGAACCATTTTTAAAAGGGCACAAAGAAGAGGGTGCTGGGGAAAAGAAGAATAGGCACAGGGAGGACTCTAGCAGCTCCAGCAGCAAGAGTGAAAGCTCTGACACAGGGTCTGAATCTGGGAGCGAGGACGACCAAGACCACATCAGGGCTTGGGTCGGGCCCAGTAACAATAAGGAGACACCAGGTCTCAAGACTACCAAATATGGTAGACGCACAGCAGGAAAGAATGTGAATAGGAGTGTGAAGAAGACTATTGCATGATTAATACAGGACTGGTCACGTGGTCTGACAACATGGCGGTGGTACATGTGCTAAACATGCCAAGCGGGAACAATACCCCATATTGTTGGAATTATGAAAAAGTCTTGTGCAGTTGGGGAGAAAAATGAAGGTTCAGACACCAATGGAGCCCATGTGGTGGAGAACACAGCAGTGGCAAATGCACCAATACTCCCTCCGCCAGGCCAGGACCCAATGTCACAGAGGGAAAAACACTCACTAGCTGGGGGCCTCTCCATTGAATGTAGATAAACTGATGATAATGTTGCAAGATTACCCTGATGTAGCAGCAAAAACCTTTTTGGGGCAAGGCTTTCAGGAGGGATTTCGAATCCCATTTCATGGACATGGATCCCAGCACATTCCCAATCATTTGAAATCTGCCTCTTCCCTACCTACAGTAATTAGGGGAAAAATAGTAAAAGAACTAGTCTTGGGCAGGATAGAGGGACCATTTGATAGTCCTCCCTTTATGCTCCCCACTTGGACTAATGCCCAAGAAAGAGAAAGCTGACTTTAGAATGATCCACCACATGTCCTATCCTCCAGGGAGCTCTTTTAATGACGACATCCCCGCCACAGAGACAGCAGTTTCCTACAGCAGCTTTCAGGAGTCTGTTGATTTAGTGAGGTTATCAGGGCGGAATGCACTCATGGCCAAAGCCGACATCCAGTCAGCATTCAGGCTCTTGCCGGTCCATGAGAGTGCATACCAGTGGCTTTGTTTTCACTTTGAAAAAAAAAATATTTTGACAAATGCCTCCCCATGGGTTGCGCCATTGCATGTGCATACTTTCAGCAATTAAGTTCCTTTCTGCAATGGACCCTGGAAAAGGCCATGCCTGGGGTGAGAGTAGTTCACTGTTTGGATGATTTTTTCTTTACAGGTCCAGAAGGGTCCACATTGTGCATCTCTGCTATTAACAAATTTAGTGAAATCATGGCTGTATTTGGTGTCCCACTCGCAGAAGAGAAAACAGTAGGCCCAACACAGACCCTCTCATTCTTAGGGATTGAAATTGACTCCACTAAGGGGGAATACAGTATACCCAAAGAGAAAGTAGTTGACTTATTAGGGTCAATCAAAAGAATTGCATGAAAAAAACAAAGCAACTCTTAAAGAAATACAGTCATTAGCGGGGAAGTTCAATTTTGCAGCTAGAATTATGCCGCAAGGCTGAGTGTTTCACAGAAACCTTGAAATGAGAATGAGAGGGGCAATTAAAAAGCATCACCACATAAGACTGGGCAAAGAGATACAAAAAGACTTAACTGTATGGGAAACATTCCTTAATAACTTAATGGGAAAGTTATATGGCGCAAGCCTGTAAATGACACTGCCAAATGGGCCTTGTTCACGGACGCTGCTGGGGGCAAGGGTTTTGGTATATGTTTTGACAATAAATGATGCGCAGGCCACTGCCCCCCCAGCTGGCATGAACGAGGTTTGTCCAAAAACATGATTTTGCTGGAAATATTTCCCATATGGATGGCACTTTACATATGGGGGGACGTTATGATTAATACAGGACTGGTCACGTGGTCTGGCAACATGGCGGTGGTACATGTGCTAATCAAAGGTGCAACATCTTGCACACTGGTGCTAAAAACATTAAGAGAAATAACAAGACTTAGCCTATATTGCAACATTGTTATCATTGCGCTGCACATTGCCGGTAAGGAAAATAAGGCCGCTGACGCACTGTCCCGTTTTCAGTTCCATACTTTCAGGGCACTAATTCCTCAAGCAGAGGAAAGGATGACAGCTGTACCAGAAGAAGTGTGGGCAATCTTGGGATAAAACAATGCCAGCCACAACATACCAGTAAGAGAGGACTCCCAAGGAAAAACCCTGCTCACAACCACTCCCAAGTAAAAGGCACGGCGGGAAACAAATCACTGCATCATTCACCAACAGATGAGCACAGGGGGGTCTTGGGGGACCTGGCAAAGAATACCCTTGCCCAGAAAACGGCAAAGCTGTACAGTAAATGCCTCACATAACCAAAATCACCGACATCAAAGAAAGCCACGTCAATGATTTCATGGAATGGGCCTTCAGATATAAGAAAAAAAGGCATGAGCATCCTCCCATCTGGCAGCAGTGGCATATTACACCAAACTGGCGGGGGGGGACTGACCCCACGCACAGTGCATTGACATGATATGCTTTGAAAGGGTGGGCCAAATTAGAGGGGGTAAAAAGAGACACAAGGCGCCCTCTTAACTTTGCTGAATTAAAAAGCCTAATAGACAGCTTACAGAAGGTATGTAACAATTCCCATGAAACAGCCCTATTTAGGGCAGCTTTTACACTTAATGACTTTGGGGCTTTTAGAATTAGCGAAATTGCATCCAAAAATACAAGTTCAGAGAAGGGCCTGGATGTATCTGACATCAACCTAGGCAAAGAGACAATGGCAATAAAGCTCAACAGATCTAAAACTGACCAGATGGGTAAAGGAAGAATTATCAATCTGCATTGCATAAAAGAGGCTGAGTACTGCCCCATTTGCAACACCAGAGCCTTCCTTGGTAAACGACTAGGGTTGGCTGGCAAACTTTTGACACACAAAAATGGCTCCGCCTTTAGCAGATTCCAGTTAAGGTATGTGCTTAAAAAAGCCATAAAGGCAGTGGGAGGGGACCCACCTGAGTTTGGGTTCCACTCCTTCAGGATCGGTACAGCAACAGCTGCATGGATGGGGGGATTACAGGAGAAAGCAATCAAAGGGATTGGGGGATGGAGCCTGGGGTATAAAAAAAATACATTAGGAAATACCTAATTGAAGCCCCCCCCCGTCCTCCCCTCCTCTTTTCTCACTCTCTCTCCACACAGGGGGACCTCCAATAAAAACTGCATGGGTTGTGGGCCACTCATTTTTCACAAGGGCCAGCAGATGACTCAAGGATCCTCAGGAAGGCCTGCATTTTCAAAATACAGTAACTTACTGGTGGGGCAAGCCCGGCATGCATGACAAGCTTGCCAGTCTACCAGGAGTTAGCGCGCCACCCCCTGACTTCCTGATGGAGAGAGAATCGGAAGCGGCTGTGATTTGAGAGCGTACGTGTTTCACAGTGCGGCTTGACTCTTGTTTCATTTGAGGCTGTGAAGCTGTGAGGTGCTTTTCTCTAAGCTGCCCATGAGGAAGGAGGAGGAGGAAGTGAAGTGGGGAAAGAAGCCGTATCGTGTTTGCTGTGTCCATCTCGTATATCGTGTCCACACTATACCCGCATTTTATTTCGAGTCGATCCGAGCGGAGCTGTCGATCGTGGCACAGGCGGCATGGACAGTAAGTGGCAGGGAGCGAGTGAGCAGCCCCTCCTCCCCAGTTAGTTCCTCGTGTGTGCTCGTGTTTTCCCGAGCTCTTGAGCCCCATAAAATCCCCATAAATTCCTTTTCCTGGGTTGGGGTATGGTGCAGGCATTCGGGGGATCTCTGTTTCCTGCTTGAGATTGCAGTGGTAGCTGTTGCTCCACGAGACAGTGGCGAAGTGGGGAAAGCACTAAGGACGTATACTCTCTGGGAGTCAAGACCCGCTAAACCGGCCGCAGAGATTTGAAAGCGGCTGGAGAGTGTTTGTGAGGGAGGCACGGTTTTCAACCCCCCGCTAATCCCTGCTGATCTGTGTTTTAAGCGGGAGTCCCTTGTCCCCACGATAAGTGTACACTGTACTAGTGCAAGTAAGTGTTTTCTTGTGCTATACTAGCAGACTATAAAACACTGGTTAAGGTGTAGGGGCTGTTTCCTTTGATTGAATTGGGTGTGAGGGCCCGGAAGTTAATGGGAACAACTCTCTCCTATTCCTGTTAGTGGACACTTGGTCACTGGGAAGAACATAAGAACAATGTACAATCTGAGAAGTGGACTGATGGGGGGGGAAAGCGGGTCTTCAGGAATCCTGTCAGTCTGTAGAGGGGGAGCCCTATTGAATAGGCCTGGAAGGCCTTCAGCCCGGCCCTGTAAAACAGTGGGTGGATTTCTTGCCTTGCCAAAGAGTATCTTCCTGTTGGATGACCAACTTCCAACCACTCAGGACTTAGCATCATAAGCCAAAATGAAGGCTTGCCCTCATTACAATCTACTCCGAGGAATTTAATTCTAAAGGAGCGATTGATGTCGGAGCTAACCTATACGGTGACTGCCACTACCATGAAAAACAGAATTAAGATCACTTCCCAATCAGCTCTGAGGACTTGACAATGAATGTTGGGCCTCTGCCCCTGGAAGAACTTTTGGCTAGCTCTATACAAACTTTGGAAAATAATCCTGTGAGCCCACAATTGGGTTTGGACTGTGTCGTGACTAATGGGGATGTCATGAAGACCCCACAAAGGGAACTATTGTTTGAGCTAAATTAGGTCCCGGAAGTCTGGTCCCTCTTGGAGGAGGAAGCAATCAGCGCACCCCTTACAGAGGGGGGAGTAGGAGTTGGGGTAGAAGACCACATATCCCCTACAAGAATGGGAGCAATTTAGGACCACCGACAATTGTGACCTTGAATTTTATCGTAGGATCAATGGTGAAAGTCTCCAAAAATATCAAAAGGGAAGTTGACCAACATTCAGGAATATTGGTAGAGTTAACAAAAGATATGGATTCAGTGGATTCAAATTTAGTGGCATTAAAACGGCTAGTAATGAGGATAAGACAACATCTGTGGAGACCTTAAAATTGATTCAGGAGGTGCAAGCACAAACATTAGATTTGCTTATCTCTCAAGGTTCTGAGCTAAAGAATGATCTTATTAAGATAAATGAGAAGTTGGATACAGGTTTCCTAAAATATGGCTGTAAGAGTCCTCAAATTATGGCAGACTTAGCTCGAGAAGAGTCGTTGTGGGAGGATATGCCATTATCGGCATCTGTCATGGAGGAATTTATGAGATTAGCTCATCTGGCGGAGAATGAATTATCACAGGATCTGGATATCCAAATTATAGGTGAGCAGTCGCCAATAAAGGATCCTTGTAATAATAAGAAAGTGAATGGTAAAACCAAAAAAAAGAGAAAGAGGCAAGATGAAGAGCTAAAAACAGGACAGAAAGTTAATCCAACTGGGAATAAACTGGCATCAAGTCATCAGCAAGGCTCAAGTAAGCAGTTTCTAAAAAAGTTTTAAAAAGTAAACACGGAACAAATAGAAAAGGGTACTCGGAAAAGCCCTAAAGCAGGCTCAATAAAAGCTAAAAAACAACTACTTGTGAAAGAGGAGACAAGAAAACTGAGGAGGAATCTATCTCGGAGATTATTAAACTGACAATGAGTAGCCAAACAGATCATTTGGTGCAGCCAAAAAAAATTGCTCTGATTTTTTTACGTGCAAAGTTACAGTCTCAACCAAAACTGCCACCTATAAAAATGGCACCAATTTTCTTGAGGAAGAATAACCACACCACGGATAAAAGCAAGATTTGGACTGATGAATTGGTTTTGGGTAGCCTCCAAGATGAGGTTTATGATTAATCAGGATCAACTAACAAGTCGACAGATGGAGGCCCAATAGTCGAAAATTGGAGTCAGAGTATTAGTCATCAGAAAATGGCTCCTACTTCCAAAATACCAATTTCTGTCCCCAAGGCGAGTAAGAATGTGTCCAATAACATGACCAGTCTTACCATCTTTCTTAGTAAAATGAATCCTAGTAAGCACAAGAACCCCATAAATCGTCCTGTAATCCTGAATGAAATGAAAAATATGAATTTATTAAGATACTTGACGTCGGGGGACATTGATCGGGTGAGTTTTCCAGCATACCCGGACTTGTCTTTTACTGAGGTTAGGATGTACTCAAGACTGGCGTTGGAAACGATGTTGGATTCAAACGAAGAATGGCAGAAAATAGGTCTTTAATATCAAGAACGCCACCTATAGATATTGACAAAGCCCTGAGCTCGTCTCTAGGGCTTGAACAGCAAAAGGCGCGAAAGGGAGCTGTTTCTGATGGAGTGCCCCCAAATTTGTGGGACATGGTCCCTGATATCATTGCACAAGTAATTCAGAAAATAAGTCTGCCGGAAAAGAAGCTCTAGCAAATCAGGAACTAAGATGTCTTTCCTGGAATACGAGGGGCTACAATTTCTTCTCTAGGGATATTCAAAGACAATTTATTTTTCATAATATTGACTTGGTCTCATTTCAAGAAACATAGTTGATGGAGATACTGAACATTGAGGGCTTCTCTGTATTTCAACAAGTAGCTAAGCATCAAGGGTGTTGTCGACCTAGTGGTGGGTTATTGCTGGCCTATAGGAAAAATGCTTTTCATGATTGCTCAATGATCTCAAATACAATACAAGGTCTGTTGGTAGTTAGAGTGCAAGTGTGTGAAGAGGGGGCTATTACATCGTGGGTGGTGATCACTCTGTACTGGAATTCATCGGTTTGTGTATTGGACATGTTTTTACAATCGCTGTCGGATCTGTGGTGGTAATTTTATGTCAATTTCCTACAGATGATTTGTTAATACTGGGTGATTTTAATTAACAGTGTATTAATACAAATTGCCCATCCCTTCCCCCTAAGGAGAAAACAAAAAATGGTCAGATATGGGTTAAGTGTATGGCCGAGTGGAATTTAACACTGCTTAATGACAACGTAAAAAATTATATTCCAGGTGCTCCAACTTGGTGGAGAAGGTCTGCCTTCTCAACGATTGATTATGTTTTTGCATCTGCTAATATTTTTGAAAAATGTTTGTCCTTGAATTTAGTCAAACCAAGGATAGTAATCATGTTATGTTGGATTTTGTTTTAAAAAGGGAAACTGCTGTTAGAGGCTTACAATATTCTCAATGGATGGAGGTGAATACAGCAGGGAATAGAGTGGTGAAGTTCAAACAGGGGGGACAGACCCTTACACGGAATTTGGAAAAAGCAATTGATATATTGCTGAATTGTCAGTTGAGGAGTCACTGTAATCCAGCAAACTATATTCATTTTCTGTGGGGTTAGGATGCCCCCGTATTTGGAAATAAGAAGCCCACTAAAGCAATTTCTTTGATAATGAAATTCATGAAAAAAAGAAAATAATGAGAGCAGAAAAATACAAAATTAAGAAGTCGACAAGGGACAGGAGGATATCTGCTACCTATCGGAAGAGGATAGGTAATGCATATAAAAATTGGGTTAGATCACATATATTTATGGTGTTGCATAAGGACGGGGATGAAATGCTTAGAGTGGTTTCGATGCAAAACTCTAGAAACTTTTGGTTGCTTGCTAATGCAGGATTGAACCGCAGTGATTTAATGTAAACCTCCTGTATTGACGAAAAAGTCTGGTTTGAATACTTCTCTAAAATCTATGCCCATGATAAAGCGACAGACCTGTATTCCAAGACAGTGTCCAAGTGGTTGTTGGATTTTGGAGTGGATGGTATCACAGACTTAATTATTAAATCTTCCAACTCAAGAGCCCAAGGGCCGAATGGCCTTTTAAATTCTGTTTTGAAGAAAAATCCCTTGAACTGGGCGGTTTTGTTTAAAATCTTGTTTGAAAATATCTTGGAATGTCAATTGATTCCTGAATCATGGAGGAAGGCAATTATTATTCCAATGTATAAAAAGGGTGACCGTCTGTTGCCAACTAACTATCGCCCAATATCCCTCCTAGATGAGTATGGTAAAATCTTTTGTGGCCTACTGCTAGGAGAATTGGATGTTTGGGCTGCAGCTATGGGTATCTTACCGAAAGAACAGACGGGCTTTAGAAAAGGCACATCCACAATATTAAACATCTTGGCCTTGGCGTGTATTTCTTCTGTTACAAGGGTAAAGGGTGGCACAGCCCTCTTCTGTGTCTGGGTCGATCTCTCGAGGGCCTTTGATACCATAAATAGTAGTAAATGATGGCTTAAATTAACACATTGGGGCCTTCCAGATCGCATATTGAATATTTTGATTAATCTATATCAAGATTTGACCCTGAGAGTTAGGCGATCAAAATCAGGACAGTTATCGAGAACTATTCCTACTGACAGGGGTGATCAACAAGGAAGTCTGCTGGCCCCGTTTCTTTTTATTTTATTCATGGCAGATTTATGTGAATGGTTGGCTGGGAAAGGTCTGGTGACTCCAAAATTTGGAAATGGTATATAAACTGGTTGCCGTATGCCGACGATATTGTGGTAATGGACCACTCTCAAGTCGGCCTACAGTGACTGTTGAATGTCCTAGCTGAAAATGCATTTCTGAACGATCTGATTATTAATCCGGATAAATCCAATATCGTGATGTTTAAACATCCTAAGAAATTCACCAAATTCTATCCATGGTCTCTAAATAACTCGACCATCCCTGTTAGTAAAGAAGTGACTTATGTGGGCGCCCAGATTATGGCCTATCCGACACATACTAATTTCCTGGCAAATATGGAGATCAGACTAAGAAAGCTGTAAACTCAAATGGCGAGATTATACCATAAATACTGCCGATTTTCATTACTACCCTTGGGAAAATATTATGTGGGGAAGGTAGTTCCCTCATTAACATATGGTCTGGAAGGGAATTGTCAGGCTTTTGATGCAAATTGGGATACATTGGAAGGCAAAATTTGGAAAAAGGTTTGGCTCTCCCGACTGCAGTTCCAATTGCATGTGTTCGGTTTGAACTAGGTCTTGGTTCAGTGTTGTCAACTCTGGAATGGAAATGGCTCAGTCAGTATAGGTTGATCTTGGTGCCACCTAAGAATTCGCTATATAAAGACGCTGCATATCTTTTGAAACACAACAATAATCTGTTTCTAAAATCACTATTCTTGAAGTGTAAAGAAATATTAGATTTGTCGGATAGCTCTATTGAAATTCTAATTCAGAATCCACTGAAAGTTAAAGAATCTCTTAAAAGAACGGACTGGATGAGAACAATTACAAAGATGAGAGAGGCTAAACTATCATCCTCTTGGTCAGAATATGATAAACCAAGGGGCTTGCTTCCGGCATACCGAAATAAGTATGTAAATCCGACTAATACATGCAATCTAGGTGAAGAAGGGGTGAATGTTATGCTCACCTGGTCTCTGCGGAGGCGTTGGGGTAAAGTCGCAGCCCTTCCTGTACTTGAATCACCCCCTTCAGGCCTCTCCCTCAGTAGAAAAGCTGTGAGCAGTGGTACGTGGTGATACTGCTCCTGCGTGGAGATAAGTGTGTGAGTGCGCCAGTCTGTGATTGCTGTACATCTTGAACCCTTCACCTCAAAGTATGGTTTCTGTGAGCATACGCCGGCCCATAAAGCTCACCTGTGAATTATGGAAGATAAGCTTGCCGTCCTGCTACTTCTGGCAGGGGCGCGTCGAATGGGATCTAGTTCCTTCACTGATGCCTGATAAGGATTAGTCCAGTCCAGCTGCGACTATGCTTCTCCTTAAGTCTTTCTTGAGCTCTTGTGATGCTGTTCGTTCCGTTTAATGTCTTTATTTGTTGCTCCTATTTATGCCCGCAATAATGTCTCTCTTCTGTTTTCTTCCCTTAGATGGAAATGCAACCTCAATGCAGCTCTGCGACGCGAGACGCGGCTGGATGGAAGATGGATGCTACCACAATGTTCGACAGCAGGTAATTGATGGTTTAAGGAAAAGCGCGAAGTATGGCGAAGCGCAACCTTAAACTGACTGTTTTTTCGATGTCTGCTGTCGACGATGGACCGTGTCGTGCTGCGGTGCCAAGATGAAGATTTCAGCGTTCCGGAAAGTGTAAAGATGAATACTTGTTTCGCCGAAGAAATGTATAGCAGCTTCCCCCAGTTGGTAAGTATGCTGGCAGGAAGCAGGATGTCCAGGAAGAAGGATCTTCAAAGGTAAGTCTGACCTCAGGCGACAGTGAGCGTTATGCTGCTTGCAAGTGCAGAATAATGCGAAGCATCTGTCGTGAGGATCGGGGCACCTTATATAGCTGAGATCGTGGGCACGCCCATTAGGGCCAGCTTACCAGCCACACCCTACCACTCCTAGAGAGTCAGCATGTGCAAAGGCAATCCATTAGCAGCCACACCCAAGAATAAACTTGGGGCTGCTTAATGGATAGAATGTTCATGGTTAATGCATCTGAAGTGCTATGTTCATAATAAAAGCTTTTTGGTGTTAAATGGATGTTAAATGGATGTTTTTGTTTACTTTTGTTCATGAGCCTGGCGCCAAAGGCACCAGGACAGTGTCCACCCAGGTCTCCTGTGCATGCAACCTCTGCATGCCTGTGACCCTGACTTCATGACCATGACAGTGAAACAGTCAATCGTCCATCTGCTTTCAGAATGCACAGGGATGTGGCGGATCAGATACAAAAGGTTACAAAGATTTGTCCATGATCCTAGAATGCTAAACTCAAAGATGTTTTGGTAGAGAATGAGTCAGGGAGAGGAAACTTTTCTAACGGCAGAAGTGATAAACTTACTAAAAGATTTACAAGTACTTGCTGCTATGATTTAGATACATTAATCATGTTGTAAATATAATTGATTTTAAGAGGATGTATTTCCTTCTGTTTTCAAGGTTTTATTTAGAAATTGAAATGTTTTGTTGTGTGAGATGTATTTCTTTTATGGTGTAAACTGTTTTTTTTATGTTTTACGTTTATTAATGTTTTGTGTAAAAAGTAAAAAATGATTTACTATGATTCACAATAAAATAAAAAAAAAAAAAAGATAATGGTCCAGTTAGGAAGAAAACCGCTACTGACAGAAATGTGCTCCTCACTCAGAACCATTGCACACTGTTGGAGACAAATGGAGCTCATGTTGTCGGAAATCATTCCGCGCCAACACTGGCAGGGTGCTGAGTCCAATAAAAATATAGACATTTCAAGGCGTAAATTAAACAAAGCATTGTCCAACTTCTACACATTTTCAGGACTCAAGTTCACAGGATCACATTGCATAATAAAGCCCTATTTATCGGTGACGGGGTACACCTCTCCATAGAAGGCATGGACATTTTTACAAGGGACATTTTTTGGACATTGGCAGAGAGGGGTTGTACATAATCTTCCATTTTGGGGGGACCTGAGGGGCTGCCATGCTGCACCCTTTCAGGGTGATGGCAGGGATCAGCCTCAAATTGGCCCTATCTGGGAGTAGGGTCTCCGCTCACCTGATCCCTTGTTCCCAAAAATATTTGTGTTGTGTTTCTCATCATGTTTTATTGGTTGGTTTTCTTTGCAGCATAGCTCATGATACAATAAAGCTTGTGGACAATGTTTTTCCACCTTATCTTCTTGCCAGGCCTCATCTTTATGGTACTGTCATTAATGTTTGCTGTTACACCTTTGCACCCTTCCCCGCACTAAAACACTTCCAGGCATATGTAGTTGCACCTCCCACCCGCCACCAGTGCAAGAGGGAGGCATACGACAGAGGGGGGCACTTTAGTGGGGGTTTCTGGCCAGAAGGTTTTTAAGAAATGCACGCTTGGTGGATGGAGTTTCTTTGGTTTTACAGGGAGCTTTTTCTGCTACAACCCACTAATGGGTGTTTTATTTGTCTGTCTCTGTTTCGTCTCTTTTTTGATATAGAGGCTGCTAATGGCGGTGACCGGCCTCTGTAAGAATAGGAGACACTATGCTGTGGTGTGTCCGCTTCTCTCACGCGTCAAAAGGACCAGTGGTTATTGGGACAGATATTGAGGCAGGGGAGGCTATGTGCACTCTTGGGGCTACTCTTTCTTCAGGGAGAACACAACAGCTCAGTTGCTAGAGAATGGGAAGCCCCTCATTTGCTTGAAAATACTCCAACTGAAAATGCTAAGCTGTCCATTGGGAAAGAATAAGTCAATGCTATGTAACATAAAGGATCACATGGATAAGAAGAATATGTAAAGCACTGTTTAGATTATGCAAGACTGTTAAAGAAGAAAACAGATACTTGATCCCAGACGGAGGATAAGGATATCAGCATTAAGGAACATGAAGCATTTCATCCTCTTCTTTCTTGGTCGACTCTTCTTTAGCCTCTTCCACATGGCCCCTCAGACTCTGGGAGGAAGGGGAGGCAGAGGGCATGTACTTGTATAGGGGTTGGGGGAGACAGTGTTGGCCCAAGTTTGGGCCTCAGAGCCTGTGTTTTTTTTAGGATGCTTTGAACACTAAATCAAACAACATACCCCCACCCCCCACCCTCAAATGGGCTCTCCAGTTAGTTTCTGGCTTTAAAAATATCCTTCTTGAATGTAAGGACCCAGACCTCTTTTTCACACCCTTCTTTATGTCCAAGGTATTTCCATTGAAGGGTATGAAGGGCTTTCTCTCATGATGTTCTGGTCAGCCGGATGGGACTGTCCGCTATTGCGGCAGAACAGTCGGCAGTGAGAGATAGGACAAATGCAGCTCTGAAGAAAGCTCACCTGGATGTGGTATATGGATCCTATAGCTGAAACAGTTTGGGACGCTTCAAGGAGTTGCATAAAGCCATAGAGGATTGGTAGGACTGTGCCCCTATTCTGGCGAATAAGCAAGAGCAGGTTGAACGTATCTGTTCAAACTTGAAATCTCGAGAGGATAGTTACTTTTCTCCCAATTCTAAATATCTCAAAGGAGGATAGAACCAAATATTTAGCTTGACCTAACTAGTAGCGGAATTGGTCTGTAATTAATAGGTTCTGATCTGTCTTCCTTTTTGTGGATAGGAACCACTATAGCCGAGTGCCATGATAGCGCCATATACTCCTGAAAGTTTTGAAATACGGTTTCCAATGTGCTCGACCACAGTTCAATTTTAAAATACATTGCAGGATTTTGTCTGGACCAGCTGCTCTAGTATTTTTCATTAGAGTAACTTCAAATTCAATTTCTTCCACTTAAATGTGTCCCTCCCAAGCATTAAGTGCTTCCCAATCTGCTTTATTAAAGGCCACATCTTCTGTGGCACTTGCACAGGATTGCAGTGTCCCACCCAAGCATTAAGTGCTTCCCAATCTGCTTTATTTAAGGCCACGTCTTCTGTGGCACTTGCACAGGTTTGGCGTGTCCCTCCCAAGCATTAAGTGCTTCCCAATCTGCTTTATTAAAGGCCACATCTTCTGTGGCACTTGCACAGGATTGCAGTGTCCCACCCAAGCATTAAGTGCTTCCCAATCTGCTTTATTTAAGGCCACGTCTTCTGTGGCACTTGCACAGGTTTGGCGTGTCCCTCCCAAGCATTAAGTGCTTCCCAATCTGCTTTATTTAAGGCCACGTCTTCTGTGGCACTTGCACAGGTTTGGCTCAAATGTACAATCAATGTATCTTCCCCTAGACCGTCCCTAAATTGTCACTTTTCTGCCCTTTGTGTCGTTGGTTAAGGATCTCCGAGAATTTTGCTGAGTTTTTGCCTGCCATCAGCCTCTATATCTTCTGTTTATATTCAAATTGGAGGTGGACATGGAGGGACTTAATCCAATTCTTATACTGCCGTTTTATTGTTTTATTTCCTTCCCCATGGCTTACATGATCATCTCTGAAAAGCCTTGCTATTAATCTCAGATTTGCCTGTTTTTCTGTCCTGCCCCCAACCCCCAACATCCTGTCATAGGCATGTTTCTTCATTGTATCATCAATAAAAGTGCCAATTTTAGAGTTTACATTAATTAAACTTTCTAAAGTTTTACCCACCAATTTAAGCGTTAGTAATCTCTTCAAAATGCTGGGTCCACAATCTTGATATAGCATATTTAATCATTTTGCTGAACTGTGCATGAAGCCTTGACACCATTTGATTCCATGCATGTGTTTGTCACTAATGAGTTGGGTAAAACATGTATTTTGCAGTCGATCCTGCCCTCCCAGATAATTTTGCAGACGAAGCCAGTAGCTGCGGCAGCTTTTGGTGCCGAGGGGGGCAGATAATAGGGAACCAGTGGGAGGCCAGGGACGCACTGGGAATGCACTGGGCACCGGGAGGGAGGCAGGTGGGGAGAGCAGCTGCCCCCCCTCCTAGCTCCGCCACTGGATTAACTGGTTATGGTCACCCAATAACAAGAAAGTTGCAGAGAAAGAGGAATGAAGTTCAAAGAGTGATCTTGATACACAAATACAATCTATTTGGGAGTCCAAATGACCCCTGCGCCATTTAGCTCTTTTAGGATTCTCTACAGACGCTTTCATTTTTAAAGCTTACTCACTGTCAATCCTCATTACTCCTAGTCCTACTCTTCCTCATCACAGTACTGACAACCTTCCCTGCCCTTCCTCGGTGTGGAAGGTCCCATGATCCGGCTTTCAAAAAATGTAACACTGTGCTGTAGGTAAGTAGGAAGTTATGTACCTTCAGAGAAAAAAGATGGGGGCCTTGTGACGAATCAACCTCTAGTACACCAGAAGGGATCCAAACAGATTGGAATACAAGTAAATCATAAGACCTCCTTGTCCAATTTTGGTAACGTGGACAGAACAGCAGGCTTATCTCGTCAAGGTCGTGAATTTTTGGTTAGTTGCAACACAACGAAAATACAATTATTACCGAATGCGAGGTTGTATACAAATGTCTACTTTATTATTACTGCAACAGACAGTTCTAGCACACTACAATTACAACCCACACTGTAAACAGACAGTTATAGCACACTACAATTACAACCCACATTGTAAAGAAATGCAGAGGACAGACAGTTTCAAAAAGGAAAGGGATGCACTCTAGATACTAACAGGAGGGTAGTTGGTAAAGCAATCAGTCTTACTGTTCTAGGTTATTTGGTTTCAACACCAAAGAGGCAAAGGGTCGTAACCGCCTCTAGGAACCTTCAGAGAAGGACCAGGGAGGGCAGAACCACAATCCACCTGGTGCTGAAGAAGTTCTTGGTGCTCGACAGCATCAAGGAGGTTCCAGGGTGCTTTGCATACCGTGAGACAGAGTTGGTGGCGGGAGACAGCTGCAGGTACCAGGCGGCAGGCAGTTCAGCAAGCAAGGCTGGACGGATGTCTGCAGGTTGTTTTGCGCAGCGGCACAGGGCCAAGAATCACTCTCTCTTTGCTGGAATGCTGGTCGAGGCATCTCGGACGGCTCTGGTGACTGCGGCGTGACAACAGTCAGTGGTGCAGCTGGATGCTGTTCGAGGTCTGGACTGTCTTGAAATTGTCCTTAAAAAGATGGACGCTGGATGATGCTTGTGTGGCACTCCTCCTAGCTTCTTCGCAGGACTCATGTCCTATTAAGGCGAACGGGCCAAAGCTCAGGAGGGTGTTAGCAGGCAACAGCCTTGTCCTTTGTCCAGAGACTCTCTGATACTTCCCACCGAGGTTGAACGTATCTGATTCGATTTATGGCAGAGTTCAGGGTTTAGCCATGGTCTGAGTATAGATCGGTAGGAGCAGCAGCAAGCCTCTCTCGTTCCTCATACAGTGGGGCAGAGGAAGGGCAAGGATGGTGGTATGCTGTTAGATCCCCTGAGGGGCAAGATGGGTCCAATAGGGTGAAAACACAAGTTCCAGTAACCAAGCCCAGGCATTTGGTCATACACCCAAATCCTTTTGCTCAGGACGGGTACAATCTTCTAGGCAGAATTACCAATCCTGGATGTAAGTGGGAGGTAGGGTTTGGCTATTTTCAAAGCCTTGGAAAATCTGACTGTTTTTGGGGCAGGGCACTAGGAGGGGAATAGGGTAGAAGAGTGTTGGCCACTCCAATGCAACCAAGCATGACCATTACTCCTATTCGAAAGAGCAGCCTCTAGAAGGATGCCTTCTCCAGGGGAATCTAGCAGAGGCTAGAAAAGAGGGAGGTTGTGTGGGTTCCTCCGGTGTTGTATCCGTTGGCCTTCTGGTACTCAAAACAGCAGGGAAATTAGATCTAAAGCCATGAATGCATATGTAAAAGGAGAGACAACTCAAATGGAAACCCTTCAGACAATCATCTTGTTGGTTGCGAAAGGGGATTGGCTTGTGTTAGAAGCCTTGCAGAATGCACATGATCATGTGCCCATCAGATCAGAGGCTCCTCAGGTCTGCAATGGGGAAGGCAGTATCGATTCCAGGTCCCCCCTTTGAACTGAGAACAGCTGTTTGGGCTTCACCAAGCTGTTGGCTCTGTTGGTTGTCCTCCTCTATCTACATGGGGATCGAATATTACCCTGCAGGGAAGACTGGTTGATTAAAGCAGCGCAGAGGGTGGAGTCCCACTCTCATCTTCTCCGGGTGTGCGAGGTGTTACAGGACTCTGGGGTTCTCATGCACCAGCTGAAATCTCATGGAGTTCCCAGAACTTGACGTTCATCAGGGATTCAATCTGCACTAAGCAGGAGTAACGTCTTCCTCTTTGAAAGAGTCACATGCCTAGAGGTTCTGGGGCAGGAATGAGCTTGTGCGATCTGTCCTAGAGGTCGGTACCGCATGACATCTTGTGTATATCCTGGTTCAATGGGCATGCCTTCTTCTGAAGCACTTGGTTCCCATCTTCTAAATCATTGGTCTCTGACCTCCTAAGGGTTCAAGGCCTTGAATCTGAGTCTCAGGAGCTTTGGGGAGGACTGAATTGGTGGTTACACATGGAGAATATGGGAATGGGCTTGGTCTGGGCGCCCCTGTCAGGTAAATTCCTACCCCAGATGTACACTGCCTGTGGTGAAAGTCACTCTCTGGCTCGAGTTCAGTTCAGTGGAAATGAACTCAGAGGGAGCTATGCCAGTCCCCAAATTGGAGGAGTCGTGTGCCATTGGCAAAGCTTCTAATGTGTTTCTTGCGAAGTTGGAGGGCAAAAAGGTGTTGGGCAGGACAGACACCTCATAAGCCATGGTATATATGGACCATTAGGGAGGGATCAGTGTCAGTGGCCCTGAACACCTTGACATGTAAAATATGCTCCTGGAAGCAAGCTCTGCTGAAATTGCTAGAGGCGGTCCGTATGAGAGGGCAATAGAGAATATCAGGATAGACAGGCTCAGCAGGGTCTTTCCCCACTCTCAATGAGATATCCCGGTCAGACAGATCCCTTGGGGGTTGGAGGGGGAATATGTTGAAGGTTCATAGCTCCTCTTGATAGACCTACTTGCTTCTCCTACCTAGCCATCAGTCACCCTGTTTGTTTTGGGTATCAGATGGAGGAGCCTAGGAATGACCTCAGGCTAGTTTATGCTCCCCCGATACCTTTGATTCCAAGGGTGGACCGGAGAGTCAGGGAGAGCAGGTTTCAATGGCATCTGGTGATTCTTAATTGGCCACGATGGGAGTTCTTCCCTCTCTTAGAACTCCAAGCTCAGGACATATGGAGGATCTGAGGTGGAGTTATCCTCTACTAGCTGGTAAACGTCCAGCTAGTATGGCCAGTCAGTATGTTGATAGTGACAGGTTGCTAGCCTTAGGCTTGTCTGCTCAGTTGGCAGAGACTATTCCCTGGTCAATTTCCCATCTTCCTTAAATGTCAATTATTGGCATTGGGGACATTTCTGGAAATGTTGTGCGAGATCCAGTGGTCCCCCTTTTCAATGCAGTATTGCAGACATGCTTCAGTTGCTCCAAGATGGTTTCATAAAGTGTTGGCAGCACCCAGGCCTAGTGAGCAGCCCTGACAGCTCTACAGGATAGCCAGGGGGCATCTTGGGAGAAGAACCTCTAGTGGGTAGATTCCTGAAGAATTGGTTTCTTGTAGATACCTCCCATTCAAGGGCTCTCCTCCAGGGAGTATGCCTCTGATATTCAGATTCTTGCGTCCCACCCTTTGAACCTATGTCTCAAATTGATATCAGGCTCCTAACATTAAATGCAGCTTTGCTCATTTCTGTTTCCCAAGTACATAGACTTGGGGGAAATGGCGGCTTGTTGTACAGAACCTCCTTTCCTTTAAATCAGGCCTAAACATTTATTGAAATGTGACCCCACATTTCTCCCAAAGGTAGTGTCCACATTTCAGTTTTCTCACAATGTGGTTCTCCCTGCTTTCTTTTAGGATCCAAAAGAAAAGGTAGAAAAAGGAGTTTCACACTCTTAAGATGTCAGAAGACCAGTCCTGTAGCATCTGGGTGAAATTGAGGTGTTCTGCAGGTCTGATTGTCTGGGGGACGTTTGAGGCCTCATTGGTAATTTTCAGCTTTTGGATCTGGGTTGTTAGCTCGTTGGCGTGTGACTATCTCACACCTATACACGTGTAGACCAATCCGCAAGGTCTCTGGCAGTGTCTTGGGGGGGATGCCCAGGGGATCTAGAAAGGAATTAATATTTTGGGGTTGGGGTACTCAATGCTATAATAGAGAGATTACCAGTGGTAAACATTGGGATAGGTTGTAGCAACATCCGTATCTTGTGTGCTCATTGGGTCCTTTTTACAAGGTACAGTTTTGGCATGCCTCAAAGGTATTGGGACGAGGAACACAGATGTGGTGGTAATGCCCTAATTACTTACTGGGATTTTTTTTCTTTTTTTATGTATTTATTGTGTTTGTCAGCTAAGCACATCTTTCCCAATTATAACAAATCTATAATGGCATCCAATACAAATCAAGAAACAAATCCTATTACAATTAAAAACCACATAATCAGACTACATTTCATTATAAGTTCCCCTCAGACTAACGGGGAGGGCACTACTCAACTTTGTGACACACCTAAAATTTCAAATATTGTTTGTATACATTTGCATAAAGTTAAGATCAATGAAATTTGGTGGCCTCCACGAAATCCATCCCACATCCATGCCACTGACTCATTTGAGTACATATGTGCACATTTTGCTAAAATACATATGTTTTAGATTCCATGTTCCAGGACATTCAATTAATGAGTGATTTAAAGTTTACAGGCTATTTACAATTTTAAAGAAACTACTAATAAGTAATTCCTTTACGACTTTTGACACAGGTCCTATTATTTCCAAAGTTGGTACCAACTTTAGTTAAAACGGAAGATGACACATACATAACTTAGATTGAAATCTTAGCAGATATTTCTTTAATGACTTCCTGTTATGTGGAATTCCCACTAAATCTCTATACAGTTTGTAATTCTGAACAGTTTCTAACATTTTATACCAACCTTCTTTGTACAGCTTTTTGTTTACACTCATGGGATTTTGCACTAATATATTAGTATTTGAATTTAGCTCTGCAAGCACAGCATTATTAAGTTGTGTTAAATTCCTCAATTGATATTCGCTCCAACAAGTTTTTTAAGTCCTCAAAGAAAGAATTGAGGGGCAGTTCCAAGCTATTTACATATAAGGGAAATGTGTTCCATGTACAAATGGCTTCCATTGATTCTAGACCCACTTCTAGTCTTGTCAAACTACTTGGAACAAAAAGGGGAACGCAGAGGACTTTTTTCCAGATAATTCCTTCTTCCCTATTAAAGATAGTTCAATTGTTTTCATTACTTAATTCAGAACCATATAATGTTGTTGGCATAATTTTCATTGAAAAGTAACTAATCATGGAATTTTATATCCATTTGAATTGAGCAATTCATGGTTTTATCTTGCTTTTCACAAGCTCTTCAAATTACTTTCTTAACCATGTATTTGTAATTAAAAAACCAAGATAAAACCATGAATTGCTCAATTCAAGCTATTCGCTGCATAAAAAACTTCAATTGCATCCCTTCCCAAATACCAAGGAAACTTTTGGAAATTCAGTTTTTTGGTGAATATTAAGACGTTAGATTCTTTTGTATTCACCATGAAACTATTGATCTTTTGGTATACCTCAAATGTATCCAGTTTATGCTGGAGCAAATAGGACATATATTTTTTTTTAAATAGCAAATAATCTGTGTAAGCTCACATGTTTAGACGCATATGAGCAGGTGGAACAGGAAATGAGTTGATCTTATTGCACAGGCCTTTAACATCCGAGAGGTACAAGTTAAAGGGGGTAGGAGCAAGCACACATGCCTGACACAAACCTCTGTCTGTTTTTATTGGTTTAGCCAAAGCAGCATCAGATGTCAACCGAATCTGGATGTTAGTGTCTACGTGTAAAAGCATAATTGTTTTAAGCTCTCAGGGATGTGTAACCTTTTAAATTTGTACAAAAGCAATTCTCTGTTGATGTGGTCAAAGGAATTTGATAGGTCAATACTTGCCACATAAAATCACCTTTGGTTTTATTGCAACATACTAAATATTTCAATAAGTTTAAGATTAATCCATTTACAATTGTACCCAAATTCCATCTAAAACACATTTGAAATCTCGAGAGGATAGTTACTTTTCTCCCAATTCTAAATATCTCAAAGTAGGATAGAACCAAATATTTAGCTTGACCTAACTAGTAGCGGAATTGGTCTGTAATTAGTAGGTTCTGATCTGTATCCCTTTTTGTGGATCGGAACCACTATAGCCGAGTGCCATGATAACGCCATAGACTCCAGAAAGTTTTGAAATCCGTTTTCCAATGGGGTTGACCACACTCCAGAGTTCAATTTTAAAGTACATTGCAGGATTTTGTCTGGACCAGCCGCTCTATATTTTTCATTAGATTAACTTCAAATTCAATTTCTTCCACTGAAATGTGTCCCTCCCAAACATTAAAAGCTTCCCAATCTGCTTTATTAAAGGCCACGTCTTCTGTGGCACTTGCACAGGTTTGGTGTGTCCCTCCCAAGCATTAAGTGCTTCCCAATCTGCTTTATTAAAGGCCATGTCTTCTGTGGCACTTGCACAGGTTTGGCTAAAATGTACAATCAATGTATCTTCCCCTAGACCGTCCCTAAATTGTCACTTTTCTGCCCCTTGTGTGGTTGGTTAAGGATCTCCCAGAATTTTGCTGAGTTTTTGCCTGCCATCTGCCTCTATATCTTCTGATTATATTCAAATTGGAGGTGGACATGGAGGGACTTAATCCAATTCTTATACTGCCGTTTTATTGTTTTACTTCCTTCCACATGACTTACATGATCATCTCTAAAGAGCCTTGCTATTAATCTCAGATTTGCCTGTTTTTCTGTCCTGCCCCCAACCCCCAACATCCTGTCATTGGCATGTTTCTTCATTGTATCATCAATAAACATGCCAATTTGAGAGTTTAAAGTAATGAAACTTTCTAAAGTTTTACCCACCAATTTAAGCGTTAGTAATCTCTTCAAAATGCTGGGTCCACAATCTTGATATAGCACATTTAATAATTTTGCTGAATTGTGCATCAAGCCTTGACACCATTTAATTCCATGCATGCGTTTGTCACTAATGAGTTGGGTAATACATATATTTTGCAGTCGATCCTGCCCTCCCAGATCATTTTGCAGATGAAGCCAGAAGCTGTGGCAGCTTTTGGTGCAGAGGGGGGGCAGATAATAGGGAACCAGTGGGAGGCTGGGGGCGCACTGGGAATGCACTGGGCACCGGGAGGGAGGCAAGGGGGGAGAGCAGCTGCCCCCCCCCTCCTAGCTCCATCACTGGATTAACTGGTTATGGTCACCCAATAACAAGAAAGCTGCAGAGAAAGAGGAATGAAGTTCAAAGAGTGATCTTGATACACAAATACAATCTATTTGGGAGTCCAAATGACCCCTGCGCCATTTAGCTCTTTTAGGATTCTCTACAGACGCTTTCATTTTTAAAGCTTACTCACTGGCAAACTTCAAAAAAAGTAACACTGGGCTGTAGGTAAGTAGGAAGTTATGTACCTTCAGAGAAAAATGATGGGGGCCTTGTGATGAATCAACCTCGGGGCCACCAGTGGTCCAGGGATGAATATCGGTTTCTAAGCCATCAATCAACCTCACAGCTCTAGTACACCAGAAGGGATCCGAACAGATTGGAATACAAGTAAATTATAAGACCTCCTTGTCCAATTTTGGTAACGTGGACAGAACGGCAGGCTTATCTCATCAAGGTTGTGAATTGTTGGTTAGTTGCAACACAGCAAAAATACAATTATTACCTAATGCAAGGTTGTATACAAATATCTACTTTATTATCACTACAAGAGACAGTTCTAGCACACTACAATCACAACCCACACTGTAAACAGACAGTTCTAGCACACTACAACTACAACCCACACTGTAAAGAAACGCAGAGGACAGACAGTTTCAAAAAGGAAAGGGATGCACTCCAGATACTGACAGGAGGGTAGTTGGTAAAGCAATCAGTCTTACTGTTCTAGGTTATTTGGTTTCAACACCAAAGGGGCAAAGTGTTGTAACTGTCTATAGGAGCCTTCAGAGAAGGACCAGGGAGGGCAGAACCACAATCCACTTGGTGCTGAAGAAGTTCTTGGTGCTCGACAACGTCGGGCGGTTCCAGGGCGCTTTGCATACCGTGAGACAGAGTTGGTGGCGGGAGACAGCAGCAGGTACCAGGCGGCAGGCAGTTCAGCAAGCGAGGCTGGACGGATGTCTAGGGGTTGTTTTGCGCAGCGGCACAGGGCCAAGAATCGCTCTCTCTTTGCTGGTTGCTGGATCTGGAATGCTGATCGAGGCGTCTCGGGCGGCTCTGGTGACTGCGGCGTGACAACAGTCAGCGGTGCAGCCAGATGCTGTTCGAGGACTAGACTGTCTTGAAATTTTCCTTAAAAAGATAGACGCTGGATGATGCTTGTGTGGCACTCCTCCTAGCTTCTTCGCAGGATTCATGTCCTTTTAAGGCGAACAGGCCAAAGCTCAGGAGGGTGTTAGCAGGCAACAGCCTTGTCCTTTGTCCAGAGACTCTCCGATACTTCCCACCGAGGAAGCTTGCTGTCAGAACCTAGCAGGGCACGCTGTGTGCTGGGTGGGTACCGGTTCTGGAGCTGCTGGACGGGTCCTCTGAGTCCGGTATCTCCCTCTGTTCCCTGGGAGATGTTTAGGGGAGGGATCTTGCTTCCCTCTTGGAACTCCTGGCCTTCCTTCACTGGCGGAAGGTGTAAGGTAGACTGTACCTTCAGCCCGGGTCCAAATGAGTCCTTCTTACTCCTTGCGATGTCTTCAGATTATCTGATCAGTGAGGGGCTTAGCCCTCTTTTAAAGCCAAACCGGACCCAGGGATCGGTATAGTTCAAGCCTAATTTAAGTGAGCCAATCCTGGGTTAGAATACAGGTGTTTGTGGGACTGTGTCTGCTCACCACCCTTATGCCACCCCTAGAGTTCTCAGATTTGACTGCTGGTTAACTCACCAGATATATGTGAAAGGATGGCTCTTCGTCCTGCTCTTAACGCAGACAGGGGAGCGAGTCTGTTCAGCATTGGAACCAGATACGTCATTGGTTCATATCTCCCAAGCCCAGCCCTGCTGTGGATGAATGTTCGTTCAGTTAAGTCTTTATTTTGTGAGGATTCTCCTCAGTAAGTCTTCATACCTTCTGTTTGTCTTTTACGTCCTACTTGCATCAATGCGCTGTTTTATTGTATGCGCTTATTGTCTGCTCTCTGTTCTTTTGATTGCAGGCTTGCCGAGGCGGAATGATGGAGTAAACTAATGCATGCGGCAACGAAACAGGTTTGATACCTCCGTAACGTGCTTTGCCTTCTGTGTGTCCGCAGTGTTTATCATGGCCTGTTCTATGCCTTACAGGTGTCTGCCGACTCGTGCTGATGATGCCGATTGGATGCACCACTGTAAACAGAGCCAGGTAATGTTCTTATATTCATGCAGCGTTCTTAATATATGCCTGATGCTGTTCTGTTGAGCTGTGCTCACTGTTTTTTTTCTTTTGCAGGTGTCTGCCGCAGTCGCGTAGCTGAAGCGGAGCAAATCCTGAAGCTGTGCCGGGGTCGATGAAGCTGCGATAACAGGAGCTGGATGTTGGTCATCTGAATGAAGTCGCGTGGGTATTCCTGCAACTGCGGTCCATCCGAGGCTGGAGCGGAACAGGTAAGAGTTGCACGGAGTCTTCGGGGAGGTATTTTCAAGAGCTGTGCCGGTGAACATGACGCTGCTACAAGCAGAGTAACGCGAAGCAGGGACTGCATGCCTGGGTGTTGTTTATATAGAATCCACACCCAGCCACACCCAAAAGGCAGGACTACAGCCTTGTGTTCTGTCTTGGGCTATTCCTCCTTCATGTTGGAGGAAAACAGGAAGTGCTGGAGGCTAGACACCCAAAGTGTGATGTACATGATGCCAGATGCGCCAAGCCTGGGCCTAACCCATCTTTATCTGACCTCTGACCCAGTGGCTTTTCTGGAGAGTATGTGTCCCTCGGGGATACCCCGAGCTATGTGTATAAGTGGATGTGTGGGATGGAGGCTGATGTGAAGTGGACAGCCCAGAGTCGTGACAGAGCCCTATGCAGCACTTGATCACAACATGGCCTCCTTTGAAGTAGGGGGTTGCAGGCAGACTTTCATCTCCTACAATTCACATACTTCCCTGCTCTGAAAGGAGTGGTTCCAGACAGGACATTCACTGCCCTTTCATACCAAGGGGGGGTGTTAGTACCATGTTGACACATTGCATTACAAAGAGGGTTTGGCGTCTGGTTTCCATTGTCACTTCCTGCACTCAGACCTTCCCTGAGTCCTGCTAATTAACATTCTTCAGTATTTGCCGCCACCAGCAAGGTTTGACAATGGAGCTGCAAATCCATGGGGCCTTGAAATTCTTATCAGGCTGCCCATGGGCAGAGGATTTGATGTACCCACGGCTGTCAGGTGTCAGCTACACTTGACAGGGGAGGGCGGCGCTGGTAAGCTATGTCCTCCCAGAGTACATGACCATTTTTCTGCTGTGCAGTGAGCGTGGAAAATATGTGCGGGACAGGCCGCACATATTTTCGAAGACTGATCTCCCATCTTCCATTCTTTGAAACAAACAAAAAAGCCCAGGCGAGCGCACTTTTTCCGTGCGGATGGTCGAATCCCTCACATGCCCACCTGCCTCAACATATGAACCACCACGCTACTGAGGGTCTGGTTCGTCATCAAGGTGAAATACCGGCTGAGGCCATCTGCATTTCCATGCTGGGAGCCTGGCTTGTGCTGGATGTCCATATCTTATCCAAGTAGGGATATGGCCTGCCGCAAAAGCTTAGGGTTCTCCCTTTACATGGCCATTAACCATCGCAGAGGCCTGTGGTCCATCTGGATTGTAAAGTGAGATCCAAAGATGTAAGGTTTCAGCTTTTTTATGGCCCACATGACCGCATACGACTCTTTTTCCACGACAGCCCAGTTCCTTTCCCTTTTTGTCAACCGCCTGCTAAGTTTGGCGACAGGTTGCTCTACCCCTTCAGAGTTCAGCTGCACTAACATTGCTCCAATCCCAAAATCACAGGCGTCTGTCTGGATAATGAATTCCTGACCATAGTCTGGCACTTTCAGAACTGGGGCCCTGTACAATCCATCCTTTAAATCCTGGCAGGAGGTTTGACAGGCGGGGGTCCAAGTTACCTTCTTTGGCTTCTTTTTGGATGTTACGTCATTCAGGGGCATGGCAATGGTCCCATACCCTTTGATGAACGATCGGTAGTACCCGGATGAGACCTAGAAAGGCTCTCACCTGTGTCTGTGTGGTGGGGATGTCCCAATCCTTCACAGCCTGTACCTTTCCTTCAAGAGGTTGTTTCTTACCTCCACCGACCAGGTGGTCTAGGTAAGTCACGTTACCCTGCACTATCTGGTACTTTGTGGCCTTAATAGTCAAGCCTGCATTCTGCAGCAAATGAAGCACTTGTTTCAGGTGGGATACATGATCCTCCCAGGTGTGGCTGAACAAAGCAATGTCGTCTAGATAGGCGACGCTGAAGTTTTCCAGTCCAGACAAAACCTGGTTAACCATCCTTTCAAAAGTGGCAGGGGCATTCTTTAATCCAAAGGGCATCACAGTGAACTGATAATGTCCTTCTGGGGTTGAGAATGCCAACCTCTCTTTCACACCATCTGTCAAGCCGACCTGCCAATACCCCCCTGTAAGGTGAAAACTACTCATGTACTTGGTAGCGCCAAGCTTGCCAATGAGCTCATCTGCCCGAGGAATCTGGTGAGCATCTGTCTTCATGACAGAATTGAGCCCCCTGTAGGCCACACAAAAGCGAACCTCTATCTTCCCACTACTGGTCTTTTTATGGACCACTACCGCTGGGGTAGCCCAAGGGCTGTGGGATGGCTCTATCACTCCTTGGGACAACATCTTGGAAACGTACTCCTTGATGGTGTCCCTGACCTTATCAGACATCCAGTGAATTCTACTCTTCACCGGCTTACTGTCTCCAGTGTCCACATCATGGGTGTCAGTGAAAACAGACTGGCAAACTGTCCCAGTAAACGGCGACAGTCTGTCAGTTGCTGTTCTGACAGGTCGTTGCAAGGTTGACACCTTCAACTGACTCATCTGTGGCTTCAGCATGCAGGAGGTCTGGGAGGGGATAAGGTCTCCTCCTCAGTATTTCTGTCAGTCACTAAGACCATGACCAAGTCCTCCCAGCTATAATGGGGTTTTAGCCGGTTGACTTCAAAGACCCTGCACATCTGTTTAGGTCCTTTCACATCAATGAGATAATTTACCTCACTGACCTTTTCCAGCACACAGTAAGGCCCAGTCCACTTGTCCTGAAGGGCACTGGGTTTGACAGGCTCCATAATCCACACCCACTGGCCTGGAGAATAGACTATCACTGTAGCCTTTTTTTTTTTAACTATATTTTTATTGACATTGTACATACAAGGTAGGGTGCAACGGCAATCCCCACCGACCATACAATAGGCATACAGACAAGGATGTCAACATTTTTATCTGTTAATCCCATTCCCCCACCCCCCAAACTTTGAAACATACCAAGTTTTGATGTTTTGCGGGTTATAGAAGCTGCAGCGAGAACTTTCAAACATCGTAGTATGCATTGTTATACAATTTGACTTCGTGGGATCAGCGTGATTCAAAGCAAAATGAGGGCCTATCTCCAGCTCTGGGGCTGGTGATGCGATAAGCCCGGAGGGTACATAATAAAGCATATTTTTACAGACGCATTGAAACACATTCGTCATGGAGGAGAACTGCGGTCCATTCCTGTGTGAATTCCGAGAGTTTGTCATTTTTCACTGTTGTAAGCTTTTCATACGTACAAATCGACCTTAGTTTACAAAGCCACTCCTCCTTGGATGGTGCTAGAGTGCTTTTCCATTTTTGGGCCAATGCTAGCCTCCCCGCCCTCAGCATGGCCCCGATGACCCTCGGGAATGCACTCTGTTCCGTTTCCGGCATGGGGGTACCCAGGAGGATTTCTAGAGGGAGTAGCGATGGACTGAACCCCTCTATATCTTTAATCCAGCTGAGAAGCTCCGACCAGTACACCTGAATAACCGGACATCCCCACCACATATGGAACCAAGTGCCCCTTTGGTGACATAACCTAGGACAGCAGGGGGATACTTCTACAAACATTCTGGACAGGGTGGCCGGGGGGCGATGCCAGGAATGGAGAATCTTGAAGCTGTGCTCCATGGCTGTGGTATACAGGGTACCGGTGAATATAGTTTTGAAGATTGCCCTCCATGTGTGGTCATCCAACGTCATGCCCAGCCTTTCTTCCCAAATTCGTTTGAAAGGTTGCCTACCCTCCCAGTTAGCCGTTATCAGAGTACTATAAAATTTGGACAGAGAGCCCTTCAGAGAGGCACTCTTAGCTATTACCTCTTCAAAGGGAGTGAGGGGGCGATTAAGGTTGTCAGCCCACTGGGGGTGAGACAGAATTCCCTTTAAACGCAAATACTCAAAGATCGAGGGTGGTTTGTCACCCAGTGCTTCGGTCAATTGTTCGTAATGTCTATGAAGCCCTCTTCGCGGGAGAGTTGGGAAACCCTCTCCAGACCCATGTCTGACCATGCTTGAGTGTCACGGAAGCCTCTGGTGTCTAGATTGATAGGGGGCCCCATAACGATGTTAAAGGGGACGGCCAGGACGACAGCATTTTGTTATCTTTATTCGGTTTCCAGACTGCCCATAAGACCGCTAATGTGGGGTGCACTCTAAGATGGGAGGGGAGGGTTTTAGGGGAGGCCCATAGTAGATCTCTAACTTTTTTCGGATGGGTATGGATATCCTCAATGTATGTCCAATATGTCCTCATATCCTCTCTCATGTGCTCCAACATCACCCGGAGCTGAGCTGCTTTATAGTATAGTCTAAAGTCAGGAAGGCCGAATCCACCGTGAGACTTCGGAAGGGTCAACGTGGAGAATTTGACTCTTGCTCTCCTCCCGTCCCATATAAACTGGAGGACTCGGGCATGTAAAACCTCGAAGAAGGCTTCAGGAATGACCACAGGGAGGGCTGCAAAAAGATACAATAAGCGAGGTAAAATGTTCATTTTAACCGTAACCATACGCCCAAACCAAGAGAGTGTAAGAGGCGCCCAGCGTTTGAGATCACTGCTAATCTTGGCCAAAATCTCCGGGAAGTTACACTGATATAGTAGCGAAAGGTTCCTAGGAATGCAGGTGCCTAGATACCTAGTGGACACTCGTTCTATTCTTACTCCCAATAATTCAGAGCGATCCCCAATGTCTTGGTCCCCGGGACCCATAGGCATAATACTAGACTTGGACGTGTTTATCTTAATCCCCGAAAAGGCTCCATAGAAGTTTATAAGATCGAATAATCTAGGTAGTGACACCTGGAGGTTGGTTAGATAACCCAAAATATCGTCGGCAAACAGGGAAAGTTTAAAGTCGCAATCACCACAGCGTATCCCTGTAATTTCCTGGTCCGCTCTGATCGCTATGGCCAGGGGCTCCATTGCCAGAGCGTATAGAAGGGGAGAAAGAGGACAGCCTTGCGGGTTCCTCTAGATAAGGCCAGGGGTTCCGACGTGCCAGCATTAACCAAGACTCTTGCCATGGGGCCATTGTATCGTGTCGAGACCCACCTAAAAAAATTCTCCCGAGGCCCATTTTCTGGAGAACTCTACCCATATAAGGCCACTCGACTCGGTCGATGGCCTTTTCAGAGTCTAAAGCAAGCAAGTAGCCCTCTACCCCCTGCCTCGAAGCCTCATGCATGAGGCCTAGGGTCTTCCGTATATTATCCGAACCCTGGCGTCCCGGAATGAACGCTAACTGATCTCCATGTATTAGTGAGGGGAGGAGCTTCGTCAGTCAGTTCGCCAGAAGTTTGGCCAGGATCTTAACATCCACGTTAAGAAGGGATATAGGGCGATATGAGTGGCACTGGGAAGGGTCCTTCCCCTCTTTGGGGATTACTACTATCAATGCTGACATCATCGAGGGTGGGAGGCTGCCCTGATCAAGTGCTGAGTTAAACATTTTGGCCATAAACGGGGCTAGCGTTGACCGATAGGTCTTATAAAACTTGACTGTGAACCTGTCGTCACCTGGGGCTGTTCCACTCTTCAAGGAGGATATGGTATCTATTATCTCCTCTGGGGTTACGGGGAGATCTAGTATATCTGCCTTTTCGGGTGAGAGGCCGGGAATCGGGAGGGAGTCCAAGAAGTTGTCGATCTCGGTTCCGTCCCCTGCGTATTCCGAGCAGTACAGGCGCTCATAATACTGCCGAAAGTGTTCAGCTATTTTATTATCTCTTGCCATTGATTCCCCTCCCGGTAGACGGATGGAATTCACCCTCCTACTATTTCTGAGCTCACGGAGCCTCCAAGATAATATTTTATCAGCCTTTTCCCCTTTTTCCATGTACTTCTGTTTCAGGAAGGACAGCTTTTTTTCTGTTTGTCGCACCTGGAGGTCTGCCAAACTTGAGCGCAACCTTTGGAGTTCCTCCCACTTTCCGGGGAACATTTGCGTTTTTAGTTTCCCTCCCGGTTGGATAGCCTCTATCTTTTCCCTCAATAATTTCTCCTCTTGGCCCCTCTCCCTCTTTTTTCTTGAACCTGTCTCGATGAGAATACCCCTAATGGTCGCTTGAATGCCACCCAGACTCCCATAACCCCGACCTCCCCATTGTCATTGATAGAGAAGTATTCTGTAATAGCTGTCAGGAGGGATTGCCGTACTTCCTTGTCGTGCAGAAGGAGGTTGTTACACCTCCATAGGGACCCAGGTGGCGAGGCCGGGGGCATACCCATTTTTATTCTAACCAAGTCATGGTCCGTCCGGGGAACCACCTCTACCCCTGATTCCGTGACCTTGCCCCGGAGCGTGGAGTCGACTAAGATGTAATTAATACGGGATAATGTAGCATGAGGTTTCGAGAAAAATGTGAAGTCGGGATCACAATCTTGTTTAGTGTGGTGTGTGTCGCTCAAGCCCAGATCTTCGTTAACTGTTTGAAAAGCCTCAGCCAATTTTTTATGGAGGCGCTGATTAGTACATGGGTTGGGCGAGCTCCTGTCTCTGTCAGGGCAAAGAACCATGTTAAAATCCCCCCCAACCAGTAAAGTACCCTCAGAAAATGCTATTATTTTCTCTCTCATCCCAATCCAGAAGCCATCTTGCGCCTCATTTGGAGCATATATACAGACCAGGGTGAACAGCCGACCCCTCACCTCCCCTTTAACCATAATATATCGTCCTTCCGGATCTGACCTCTGAGCTTTGAGAACGAAGTGTGCCCCGGGAGAGAGCAATAGGGCAAATCCTCGTTTCTTAGCCTGGAAGGACGCTGCATACACTTGTTCAATGGCTTTAGCTCTCAGCTTTGGTTCCTTGTCCCTAACCTAATGTGTTTCTTGTACAAATAAGAATTGGAGCCGGAGCCTTGAAAATTCCCTCACCAGCAATGACCTTTTAGTGGGAGAGTTGAGCCCCCGCACATTTAACGAACCCACTGTCAAAAATTGAAAGGAATCATCCATCATAGCGATAGTAAAAGCTTGTGTCTCCCTTCTCGGGACGGCTAATTCCAGTGCTCCCGCAGTACTTCCGCCCCCCGCTATAGTCCAAGAACAAATCTGCAGTTACAGAACAGACCAGAAAACTTGGCTTGACCCAACTAAAATCCTCTTGAACAAACCCCAGCTTTTCCCTCCCCCTTTCCTCCTCCCCCCTGAACGCCTGGTGGACCAGCGGCTTCATCCTGTTGCTGAGCCAGGCCACCATTGTCTCCCTCCTCCGGGCTCTTG
The DNA here is from genome assembly GCF_040938575.1 of Ambystoma mexicanum. Taxonomy (NCBI): domain Eukaryota; kingdom Metazoa; phylum Chordata; class Amphibia; order Caudata; family Ambystomatidae; genus Ambystoma; species Ambystoma mexicanum. The sequence continues at coordinate 413,616,623 of NC_090929.1, forward strand.
AGCTCTTCAATAACAACTTGAGCCCCCCCGTCATGTTCAGATTGCAAATAATTACACTGCTCCCCCCTTTGGCATAAAGAACAAACTTGACCGTGAAGCTTCTTGGGGTTCCTCAAGTGTCAGGTTGACCAGGGGATGTCGGCGCCACTCTTCTGAACTTCCTGTGGCCTCGGACTTTACGTCTCTCCTGTGAAGACTTAATTCCCCCGGGGCCAACCGGCTCTCTTCCACGCTCTTGCTCTCCCACTTCCATGTTTGGTTCTCCGAGAAGTTCTCCCGACACCCTACGAATGTCATCCTCCGTGACCAGGGCATATTTGTACCATTCCAGTTCAAAGGAAAGTAAAAAAGGGTATCCCCATCTGTATCGGACCCCCTTGGTTTGGAGCATTTTCGTCAGCGGGGAGCAGAGTCGACGCCTTGCCAGGGTGAAGGCGGACAGATCCTGGTACACCGAAATCCGGGCCCCCTCCCAGTCCACCGGGCCCTTCTTACGTGCCAGTTCCAGAATTTTGTTCTTCTCCGCGAAGTAGTGGAAACGTACGAGAATGGACCTGGGGCCCCTGTTGACCACACCCGCCCTGTGAGCTCTATCAATAGTGGGTTCATTCGTGTTCACCCCCTCAAAGAGAGATCCCACCACCGCATTTACAGCTTTGATTATGTCCATTTGCGTTTCACCTTCCCGCTCCGGGAAGCCCAAAAAGTGAAGATTACAGCGACATTCTCTATTCTCTAAGTCATCGAGCTTTAGGGAGCATTTCTCTTCTCTCCTTTCGAGTTCCGATAAGCGCATGTCGAATTGCATCTCAAAAACGTCATTCAAGGTTGTGTTGTTTTCAAGCGTTTGGACCCTCTCTTCTATATTGTCCACTTTTTTATCCAGGGTATCCAACCGTAGCGTTATGTCTGCTCTGAAGCCTCTTATTTCCTCCAGGAGGGCAGCCATACCTTTGGTGACTGTGCTAGTGTCAGACATATCCAGGTGCGTCAGGGCCGCCATCTCAGGGCAGGTTGGTGATCCTGGGGGCAGGCGCCGAAATTTCTGTAGGTCCTCTTTCCAGGTCATAGGCTCTCCCCGACCATCTACACAAGGGCTCCCCCCGGACTCCACAGACCAGGCAGGCTGCGCCGCTGTACCCCCCAACAACCCTGGGGTGCGCGCACCGGGGGGATTTCTCTGTATACGGCCTTAACTTTACACTCTCCGTTGAGGCGGGGGTTACTCGAGGCAAATCGTTAGGATTGACTTGGGGCGCTCTCATGCCACGTGGGACTCGCCAAACTTTCGTCACACCCCACTTGTGAAAAGCAGAGTCCGGGGAAGGCCGGACGAGGGAGGGACGAAGGGACCGCTGCAGGCCCCTCTTGCTTGACTCAATGAAAATTGCACAGGAAATTGTTCTGTTACGCTTTCAGATCTTATTTATGAGAGTTACACCTGTTCTGTTGTTTTCAGCTTCCAGGACTGCTTAATTTCTTCAATTGTCACCTTCACCTCACTGCAAAGTACTGTGCCGAGGAAGATGGAGGCCTGTGGATCAAGGATTACTATCCGTGGACGGCTAAAACTTCTGAAATGGTCACACGTAAATGCACACTCTCGGGTATTTTCCTCAAGCCCCCCTAGAACGTTGGTGCTGGTCTGCTTCTCCACGCGGCGGCTCCGGAACGAAAGCATGCATCTCAGCCCTCTTTGCCAGCGCAGACGTGGAAAAAATGCTCTTCCTGTCGGGTCGCGTACACCGCCGGTGCCGCAGCCTGCCTTGCCTGCGCTCTCGCTGTGTCGGGCTCCTCACGTCTCTCTGCAGACACTGCACCCCCAGCGATCTCTAGGCCGGGGTGCAGGCAATGAGACTTGCTCGCTCGACAGGGTCAACAACGACTTTAAAGTACTCACAGGCTGCCTTTCTGATTGGTGATGTCGCAGGGAACAGGCACCGGTCGCTTCACTCCTCCGGGCTCTTCTTTTGGCCCCTAGTAGCCGACGGGATCACATGAAGCCGCAGGCCCCAACCCCTCCGCGGCTCTCCATTAGTTCCTGCGGAGCCGCAGCGCGGGGGAAGGAGGAGCTCCCTCTCCCTCCTCTCTCCAAAGGCCTGAACTTGGCGAATTCTCAGCGCCGGAAGATCGGAGTTGGGGCCCGCGGGGGCTCCGCTGCGACAGCAATCCGTGGGGGGAGGGTCGGCACTGTACTCCTAGGGGTCTGGGGTGGGCTCAAGCCCCTCTTACGGCGCCCTTTGGAGGAGACCAGTGCAGATGCGTCAGTGCATCTCTGCGCCCCCTGGTGGTCTCCCCACTGTAGCCTTTTGTTTGTTCCAGTGCTTCATCAGCTCCTGACTGGCCTTTAGATTCTTTGTTGACTGTTCCATGTGCTTTGCCATTCTAGACCGAAGGCCGAGTACATAGTCCACTACATCTTGTGACGAGGATGAAGGTTTGCTTTTCCATCCCTCCTTCACTAGACTGAGGGGACCTTGTACAAGGTGTCCAAACAGAAGCTCAAAGGGGCTAAGACCTACTCTGTTCTGTGGCACCTCCCTGTAGGCGAACAGAAGGCATGGCAGGAGAATATCCCATTTTCTCCTCAGGGGCTCTTCCAAGCCACCTATCATGCCTTTCAGGGTCTTGTTGAACCGCTCCACAAGCCCATTGGTTTGAGGATGAAAGGAGGTGGAGAACCGGTAGGTGACTCCACACTCTTCCCATATAGGGCCTCATTACACGGTAGGCGGTGAGCCATGGCGCTATTAGCGCCATGGCTCATGCCGGTAAAATACTGGCACCGCCTTGGCGGAAAGGGGATTTACCGCCCCATTCCAAGGTTGGAGGGGCGGTAAATCCCCCTTCCACCATTGCCCTTCCCCATTCCCATTTCTGCCCCATAGGGCTCTATGGGAATGGGGAAGGCGCTACGTACGGCACCGCCATTTTGCGGTGCCGTAATTAGCTCCGAGGTCCCTTAGCGGGTTGGATTTTAACACCTGCAAAAAGCAGGCGTTAAATCCTGAACCCGCAAAGGGACCTCGTAGTAAGGCAGTAAGGATTTACCGGTACCGGTATTTTACCGTTACCGGTAAATCCTTACCGCCATCCGTGTAATGAGGCCCATAGCCTTCATATATGCTGATATGAAGTTTGATCCCCTGTCAGAAATAACTTCCTTGGGGAATACAACACGGGAAAATTTCCTAATCAGAGCCTTCGCAACCACAGGGGCTTTGATGCTCCTCAGAGGGACAGCCTCAGGGTATCTCGTGGCGTGGTCCACCACCAGCAAGATATATCGATTCCCTGAGCTGGTTTGAGGATCCAAAGGACCCACTATATCAAGCCTATTCTCTCAAAAGGCCTCGCAACCATGGGTAGTGGAATTAAGGGGGCCTTTGTGGCACCACCTGACAAGTCAGGCAGGACCGGATAAATTCCTTAACTTTTACGCCAAACTGCAGTCAGTAGTAGTGCACAGGCAACCGGTCCAATGTCTTAGTCACTCCCAACTGACCCGCTAAAGGAATTTCGTGTGCAAAATCCAAAAGAAACTTTCTGTGGCATTGGGGAACCACCAACCTTCTGGTGGCCTCGCCCTCAGTATCCTTTGGCTCACTGTATAGGAGTCCATCCTCCCAGTATACTTTTAACAATCCAGGGGCCTCGACCTTGGCCTGTTCCTCCGCCTGCTTCTGCAGACCCGCCATAGTGGGACACTCTTTCTGGGCTGTGTAGAAGACGGTCTGAGCTGAGCCCCCAGCTGATGCCAACTCATCCAGCTTGGACAGATCCTTCAGGTCTGCGCCCACCTGGTCTTCCACCTCAGGTTCCTGCGCTGCGCCAGGCAACTGTGAAGTCACGGTGTCCCCTGCTACCAAAGGGGGGTCTTCCTTGGCTACTAGCCCCTCTCCCGCAGGGGTAGGCAACTCAGTAATCTGTGGAAGTGGACTAGGGGCTACTGGCCACGCCGGTCCTTCCAACAAGCCCTCTGGAAGCACTCCAGGCCGTAAGGCTTTCAGAGTGTTCAATATGGCGTTCTCTTTGGCCCTCGATCATGTAGCTGCTGTGACTATTTCAGGATCAGGAAGATCATTAACAAACAGACATGGGACAGGGGTGGAGTCTTTCACCGCTACACAGCACTGGGTCATTACACCGCGCCAGCTGAACTCTACTATCGCCAAGGGGCATTTACTCTTACCATCAGATCCACTTACGCACAACTCCGGCCCATCAATATACTGGCCTGGCTGTACCCACTGTTGGGTGACAGAGGTGACAGTAGCTGCGGTGTCTCGGACTGCAGGAGTTTTGTGTCCATTGATGTACATGTGCTCTAGATAGAGTTGAGTATTATTGGGAACTGGGGTCTCTTCTGGCGATCCGGTACCATTCCCACGCAGTGTAACCAATCCACATTCAGCCGCTCCATGGCCTAGTCGGAAATCCTCCTCTGAGAGGCCCACACTGATGGCCTCCTCCATGAGTCCAACATTCACTATGGCTTGCTTGGGTAAGCCCTTGAAAGCAGGATCCCCTTTCCTAAAGCCCAGCTCTTACACAGAAAACAACCTTTGGGTGGTGAGAACGCAGGTGTCCCATGTTAGGGGTGCCCGCGCTCTCCTTTTCGGTGTGCATGGCTCAACTAGAGTTTGGGGGTTTCTCTTCACTCTTTTGGGGACCTGACTTTGAAGAGGATTGGGTTGGACCTTTGTCCTTCCCATCCTTGTTTACTTTTTTGTCCGCCGCTTTCTCTTCCTGTTTGGGTGTGACCTCCTGAGCCATTTTCTGGACTCGACTACTCACAAACCTGTCGGCAGCCTTTGCAAGCTCCCTAGGATCTGTGATAGTCTTGTCCACTGGATGCTGGTGTAGGTCAACCTCACAATTTTTCAACACATGCTCCCACGCAATCAAATTGTACATCCCTTTAAATGTGTCAACTTTGTTACCAGCCACCCACCCGCTCAGATATTTCAACGACAAGTGTGTGAACGCTTCAAATGTCTGCCCACTTTTCTTTCCAAGCTCTCTGAAGTGCTTTAGATACTTTTCTGGGGTTTTACAGAACTTTTTGAGGAGGGCTGTCTTCATGCTTTCATAAACAGGCTTTTCCTCAGGAGTTAACTGAAGAATTGCATCAGTACCTGGTGTCGGTAAGCGACTTATCAGGGCTGCACCCCACAGTACCTCATCCACCTCCTGCAGCCGGAATGCCAGCTCGAGCGCTTCAAACCAGTCAAAAATATTCTTCCCCACTTCATAAGCCTGTACTAAGTCTTTGGGGATGTGCCATCATAGCTTATCCCGGGCACTCTGGTTTGAGCCACAACTGCTGCCTTTGCTAGAGGCGAATCTGTTGGCCTCTTTCTTCTCTTCAAGCGCTAGCTTGCTCAGCTCTATGGCAGCCCTGTCCGGCTAAATAGTGACCTTGTGCTGCTGTTTCTGTTCCTCTAGCGCTAGTCTCCTCTCCTCGTGCAGGAGATGTCTAGCCGCTACCTCGGTAACAGCCGGAACAATTACTTGGTCCAAAAAGTGACGCTCAGAAATCTGATGACTGCCAACGCACCTAACTTAACAAATGCTAGGCCCCAACCAACGTGGTCTAGTGGGAAGTCAACAACCACACTTGATTATATATTTATGCCACAGATGTTAATCAATAAAATAATTCTGACAGATAATGTTAAAACAAAAAACATCGATCACTGTTTATCAGCGTCGAGTGGGAAGGACATGATGCCCCTACAGAAACAACCTTGACACAGATGGAAACCAACAGCGCAGTGACTAGACTTCGCATTAATGGAAATCAAATCAACCAACTAGTGAAGTCTTATACAGAGTCCTCACGTGTAGGTATGAATAAAATAAACTATGAATGGATGCCAAGACCCTTTTTCCAAAATATCAACAAGAATCGAGCTGACAGGAAACAAACACATCCACTAATTTAATCCTCAGTTGGCTGAAAAGAAAAAGGAGCTAAGGAAAGAGTTGCCAGAGATAAAAAAAACAAACAGTCTCATGGAGTCCTGTTGATTAAAAAGGCAAAACAAAAATATAGAAATTGGGCAAAAAGTGCTAAAGCTCAGATTCTGCATGATCCAGGTCATTCCAGAGGTTGAATGGATAACCCATTTCGATTCCATATATAAAGGTAAATCTATCTCTCATATGAAACAGTCCCAATATCAAGCGTGCAAAACATGGCCGACTATATCGGATTATGAAACCATCCTGACCACAATAAAGAAACTGAATATATCTAGAGCACCTGGGTCCGATGGTTTATGTAATGCTATCATCAAGAAGAACTCGGCCGAATGGGCAACTCCCTGCGTCCATCTATATACAAACATAGAGGTGTGCAAGCAAATTCCGAACTCTTGGAGAATAGCTACCCTGATTCCCATCTACAAAAACTGAGATCGGAAAATACCTAACCGATCAATCACGTTTTTGGATCCAATTGGTAAAATATTTGCCACACTCTAAAAAAACAACCTAACAAACTGGATCAAAAAGACAAAAGGATTTCACATAAAACAAACCAGATTCACCGAAAACACAGGCACTAATGTCAACGTAATGATTTTGAATCTCCTAAAACATGAGTCGTTGGTTAACAAATTTCCCATATATGCAGCTTTTATTGACCTTCACACGGCCTTTAACCTGGTCAATTGAAAGAAGCTATGGGAAAAATTGAAATCTTGGAACTGTCCTTCGAATATTTTGGAGCCCATCAAACAACTCTACAGTAACACAACAATCAGGGTGAGACTGCCTGAAGATGGAGTTTTATCTGCTCCTATTGACACTGTTAACAGTCTAAAACAGGGCTGCCCGCTCGCAGCCACTTTATTTAACTTGTACAACTCTGATATTCCTGAAGATCACTGATTCCAAATATCAAACCCACCCAAACGCAACGCAACTCCGATTCCACATCTCATGTATGCAGATGACACTGTCATCCTTGATAAAATTACCTGCAGTTAAATGACTTAGAAATTAACACAACCAAATCCAAAATCCTGTCCTTGACAAATCTCCAAAAAACCAAAGCCAAAGCAATCAACTTTTATATGAACGCCAAAATACTCGACCAACAAAAATCATCAAATATCTAGGAATGTTGCTGAACCAGTCAGAAGTAGAGAAAGACTGGGTCATGCAACCAAAAATAAAAAATGCCTCACTCGCCCGCCAAGGTGCAGTAATACATCAAAAATTTGCGAAATTATCCATGAAACGCATACTAACATTTTATCACCACAAAGTGAGTGCAATCGTCTATGGGAGCGAAACCATGATTAATGTAGACCAAACTACATGGGACTCCCTAGAAGGTCTTTTTTGGCGGAAAATCTTAGGCCTGCCCAAATCTTTCCCGACGATGAGAATACGACACGAGCTAGCCATACAATCATTGACATCTTTAGTAATATGGAAGCAACTCAACTTTTTCAGAAAGACGACAAATGAAGAAGTTATTCCTGCTTTTTAAATATTCCGTGAAAAACAACAAGCGGTCGCCAACACAGCTCTAAAAGCATGGAAAAATGGCAGTCAAAAAACACATGATAAGAAATGAGATATCCCTGGAGATGTTACTCAGTCGGCCACAACTCGCTAAGAAGCGACTACAACAGAACGATTGGATGCACACCATATCGGAAAAAAATAGCTATCGAATGAACCTCAATTGTGATCCGGACATTCAAGCAATTAACCAACTTCCAGTCTATCTGATCCAATTTCCTGACCGTAATATCAGAGACCAATTCTTGAAACTACGTCTCAACCAATTACCTACGCGTGAACTACTTGTGATAACCAGACAGATTCCAAAAACCCGAGCCTTCTGTCGATTTTGGGATCAACATCATATAACTGAGAGACTTTTTCATGTAATAATGGAATGTCCCTCATTGACTGAGAAAAGAACACTATTCAGAGAAATGATTACAAATCCTGGCCCCTCTTGCATGGCTAAAGACAGATGGGCCACAATTCTTTCGGGAAAAAAGAAAATCTAACTATTACGATTATACAGTTTTGGAATAGCATAACCGCAACAATCGATCTTGCGGAGAAGGGCACAGAATGCCCAAATCATGGATGAAAGGCACTCACAATCTGCACCAATAAGACAATTAAGACTCACGGCTACCGACTGTATGATCTAAAAAGAATTCCCTGGTAACACCAGTTTTACTTCCGTCTTTTTAATTCTCTTTCAAACTAGATATGCGTAAACATAAATGAAAAGTTTTGTAAATGAAACTATATAATTTTAAATAAATAATAAAAAACAATTACTGGGTCCCTTAGAGACTGTGCTGAGGCCTGGGACCTCTGGGATGCCGCACTAGCCCTTGTCCACACTGACACTCTTGAGAAGCCACACTTGCCCCCCGGCTGAATGATTGGCGAGAAACACTGCTCATGAGGTGTCCTAGTCATTTACCCCCTCCGGAAGGTCTTGTCCGTTCGGGTATACAGGGCCTAGCCCATCCCCTGGGGTCTTCACTCCAACCGCCCTTGCTTCTACCCAAGCTTGAAAGCTGGTCAGCAACTCAGGTTTATTAACCTTAGTGCTGTGCTTTATAGTCTCCATGTCAAGCTCCATGACAATTACTAATACCTAGCAGTGAATAAACGTTGCCTGCAACAGTACTTTTATTGTTGGGTGACTAAACTGTGCGCAAGGCTCCAACTGATCCGACCGATTGCCACCAATGTGATGAATCAACTTCCGGGGCACCATTGGTCCATGGATGAATATCGGTTTCCAAACCATCAATAAACACACACCTCTAGTGCACCAGAAGGGATCCAAACAGATTGTAATATAAGTAGATTATAAGACCTCCTTGTCCAATTTTGGTAACGTGGACGGAACGGCAGGCTTATCTCCGCAAGGTCATGGATTGTTGATTAGTTGCAACACAGTGAAAATACAATTATTACCCAATGAAAAGGGACTGTTCAGTCAAGGTTGTATAAAAATATCCCCTTCATTATTACTACAACAGACAGTTCTAGCACACAACAATTACAACCCCCGCTGTAAAGGAACACAGAGGACAGACAGTTTGACAAAGGAAGGGGATGCACTCTGGATACATACAGGAGGGTAGTTGGTAAAGCAATCAGTCTTACTGTTCAAGGTTATTTGGTTTCAACACCAAAGGGGCAAAGGGTTGTAACTGTCTCTAGGGGCCTTCAGAGAAGGACTAGGGAGTGCAGAACACCAATGCACCTGGTGCTGAAGAAGTTCTTGGTGCTCGACAGCGTTGAGGCGGTTCCAGGGTGCTTCGCAGCCTGTGAGACAGAGTTAGTGGCGGAAGATAGCTGCGGGTACCAGGCGGCAGGCAGTTCGGCAAGCGAGGCTGGATGGATGTCTGCAGGCTGTCCGGCGTGACAGCTCAGGGCCAAGAATCATTGTTTCTGTGATGTTTGGCTGATCTGGAATGCTGGTTGAGGCGCCTCGGACGGTTCTGGTGACTGCGGCGTGACAACAGTCAGCGATGCAGCCGGATGCAGTTTGAGGACTCAACTGTCTTGAAATTGTCCTTAAAAAGATGGATGCTGGATGATGCTTGTGTGGCACTCCTCCTAGCTTCTTTGCAAGGCTCGTGTCCTTTCAAGGTGGGCGGCCGAAAGCTCAGGCGGGTGTTAACAGGCAACGGCCTTGTCCTTTGCCCAGAGACTCCCCAGTACTTTCCAGCTAGGAAGTTTGCTGTCAGAACCTAGCAGGGCACGCTGTGTGCTGGCTGGGTATCGATTCTGGAGCTGCTGGACGGGTCCTCTGTGTCCAGTATCTCCCTCTGTTCCCTAGGAGATGTTTAGGGGAGGAATCTTGCTTCCCTCTTGGAACTCCTGGCCTTCCTTCACTGGCGGAAGATGTAAGGTAGACTGTACCTTCAGCTCGGGTCCAAATGAGTCCTTCTTACTCTTTGCAAAGTCTTCAGATGATCTGGTCAGTGAGGGGCTCAGCCCTCTTTCAAAACCAAACGGGGCCCAGGGAGCAATGTAGGCCAAGGCTAACTTAAGTGAGCCAATCCTGGGTCTCCACCAACAATCTTCAGAGATGCTTTAGGTCCGAATCAGAGCGCTTGGCCACAGATAGCAGAAGGTTGAGCGCATATAGTCCCACCCATCTTCCTGTCTGCTGTACAATCAAAGTGTCTCCCTAATTAAATTAACCCTATGTAGCGCTTGATCACCACATGGGCCTCCTGAAGTAGGGGGTTGCAGGGTTGCTATCGTCTCCTACAATTCACATGCTTCCTTGCTCTGAAAGGAGTGTTTCCAGACAGGTCATTCACTGCCCTTTCATACCAAGGAGGGGTGTTATCACCAAGTTGACACATTGCATTACAAAGAGGGGTTGGTGTCTGGTCTCCATTGTCACTTCCTGCACCTAGGCCTTCCATGAGGCCTGCTAATTAACATTCTTCAGTATTCACCGCCACCAGCAAGGTTTGACAATGGAGATGCAAATCCATGGAGCCTTGAAATTCTAATCAGGCTGCCCATGGCCAAAGGCTTTTGATGTACCCACAGCTGTCAGGTGTCAGCTACACATGACAGGGGAGGGCTGCGCTAGTAAGCTGTGTCCTCCCAGAGTACATGACTATTTTTGTGCTGTGCAGTGAGCGTGGAAAATATGTGCGAGAATGGCCCTACATATTTTCAGAGGTTGATCTCCCATCATTCATTCTTTTAAACAAACGAAAAAAAGCCCAGGCGAGCACACTCTTCCCGTGCGGATGGTCGAATCCCTCACAGGCAGTGGTCGAAGTGGGCGGGAGCGGTGCTCCTCTACTTTTTAAAATTACGTTTGACCGTTCCTATACTTTTATTTAAAAAAGAAACCGTTCCCGAATGGTTTCGTTTTAAAATAAAAGTGTAGGAAGCAGTTGAAACTTGCACTTTCAGTGCACTGCACTGGACGTTCCCTCAACACCAGGTGCATGTGTTTGGGGGTTTGTATTGTGTCGGGGGGGCATGGTGATGGGGTTTGTGTGGAGTGGGGGCAGGCCAGCAGGGAACATAGTTCCACCACTTCTTTTCGTACACTTCGACCACTGCTCACAAGCCTCAAAGGTAAGATCTGGGACAATGAAGAGTAGGACTATTAGTAATAACTGGTAAGAAATCGGTGTAGTACTCAGCTCGTCTAACCCGTAAGAACAATTGCCCCAGCCCACCTGCATGTTCTGCCCCACCGTGGCTCACAACATGCACTACTCATAAAATATCAGCAAGAGGTTCTGCTTGTGGCTCTCCAACAGACAACTTCCTTGCAACATTTCTAGAAAAATGTCAATCCTTCAGCTCACCTTCTGTTCCATTGGACTTGATGTCGCCCTGTCAGCGCTTGTGACACTAGAATATCAGAAGCATTCTCTGCCGGAACCCTGTGCATATTCTTATGTGCACATTACAACAAGTAAACTTATGGTCACTGCACCTTCGATACTCTACTGTAACTCCCATTGTTTGAGCGTTTAGCACGCCTTGTGCAGACTGCATCGTATCACACATTTCTCTCGACCGTAGGCCAGAGTTTTCCGATCCGCTGACAACTTCCTCGAGTAGAATGTGCTGTAGAGAAGGAGCTAAGAATCCCCACCTCTAGCATCTCTCCCATGTTGCCTATATGTTGAGAACCAGAGTGTAAAATATGTGCAGTACCAGTGAAGATACCAATACCAAGTAGAATTCTGGAGGCAAGGTTCCCATTGAGAAAACCATACCTGCATACACGACAGTATGATGGCCATTTGAACCAAATCCCAGAAGAAGTGTGAAAAATGAGCAAAAGATCAGATTGGTGACATCACACGAAGCAAGTCTGACTCCGAAGAGATGGAGAGGCAAGAGAACATAGATATTCAATAAATATCAATCAGGTATCAAATATAAGTAACATTTCAGGATCGAGATGAAGATGTTTATGTCACAATGCTTGTGTTTCCGTGCAGAGGGGACCTGGCCTAGCAGTTCGGGCTGGGCTCCTACCATTGGTGGCAGTACCTGACTGATTTGCATATGGCTGGACCCCTTTTGCAATGGCGCAGACGGACTATAAAACAGTGGTGTGAAAGGTTGCCCAGAGCAATGCCAGTGGTACAGTTTTATTCAAACCTTCCACCCATCACTTTTGTGGTTACAAAAACAATGAAGACATCAAGTTATTTTACACATGTACAGATGCAAAGAAACGCAAGCAGACAAAGTATTCGTATGGCTAGCTATGTAGTGAATAGATTGCAGCATGTGCCAACATATATAAATATAGGAATGAGTGAAATATGGATGATTCCACTACGCATTATAACAGAGCTGGACCAGAAAAAGAAGGCTTTTCCAGTGTGCCACAGTTAAAAAGTGATTGAATTACAGGAGTGAATCAAAGAAGGGTGAGGCTGGACCAGCCCCAAGAAGCCAAGGCCACTCTGGGCCGGAATGATCAGACAGTAGTTACAAACATGTGAAAGAACAAACTCCTATTCAGAAGACGTGCGCGAAAACAAGGAAGACATCAGAGGTCCATTAAATAATAGTATTTTAAATGCACCAGAGCTCAAAATCATGGTCTTTAGTCATGTGGAGGGGTGAAAATGGACAATCATGATGAACCACACCTACGCAAGGAGACAGAGCTTGCCTCGATTCCCTCGTATTCTCCAGAGCAAGGAACATTCCTATGGCCAAGTACAAAGCCTTAATTGATGTGCAGACTACAGAGGTGATGATAGATGATTTGCTAATTGGTGGGAAGCGATGGTCAAGGCCAACCCACGAGCACCTGGCGACCAATCTGCGTGCTACTGGCGTAGGTGGAAAAGTACTGACGGATTTAAGGGTGCCAACCAATTATAGAAGCCCTATAGCTTGTGTAATCACTGAGACATTGTGTAATTGATGACATTCATGGTGACCTGTTTGAAGGGTGGGCTTAGTTACCCCACCTGACGGTAAAGTCCCTATCACTCTCTTAGACTAGTATGGAACGTATACTTAGATGTTCCCTTAGATCCAATAACATTTGCCAATAGGTTTTTGGGGTTTGCTACGCAGGTTGACGTCAGCAATGACAAGTTATTGCTATATAACTCATGTTTTTTATCAAATGTTTCGAGATCATGCTGTGAGACGTCCGTTTATGTCTGTTGTACTCCGTGTTTTAGATAATTGACATTAAAACAGTTAAACCTTGCCAACTTTCTGAGTTAGTCTGATTATTGAGGTTTGAGCATCCCCATTCATCTCAAAGTAGTACTACCTCGTCTTAAAGGGCTGGGTCGGCAATCCCGGTTCACGTGGTAGCAGAGTGATGATGGTTCAAGAACCATCAATATAGTAAGCTTTGGGGGCCCGGTTATATCAGACGTCCTCTGCCATTTGGCTGAAAGAACGTGAGGCTCCCTGTAGATAGCAGAAACTAGCTTAAAAGAAAAAACGTGCAAGTGTCCGGAATCCCCTCCGGATTTCTACAGGAAGCTGAGGAGATGGAAGGCTGAAGCGGCTGGTTGAGGAGACGACGATCCCGAGAGTCTGAAGTCAAAAAAGCGAATGGTGAGTAGAACTGAGAGAGGTGGCAAATCATGAAAGGGCAGTGAGTGGAGAGAGTGATAAGGGGAAATAAGTAGTGGAGGGAGGTTGGGGTAAACAACTCGAGACGATTAGTGTCGAGTTATTAAGTAAATTGACTTAAGACAAGGATCGTCAAGCAATTCAGAAACTGTGAGAGGAGGAGCCTCACAGTTAGAGTAAGCCCAGTATCCTGCGTCATAGCACATTTTCAGAACGAGTCATATCCAAAGTCCCAATAGTGGATGACGTAGAATACGGACACATTTAAAGACTGTCTAAAAGGAATGATTCAAACTCTGTAGGAGTATTTTTAGGGCAAGGATAGTCACGAAGAGCGTGAATAAAGAAATAGTCTCGAGGAGCGTAGACTGAGCTATACGTAGGCCGGCCAAGTCTGTCCGTTTGTCTATTTGTTTTATGTGTTGTATAATATATGTGTGGTGAAGAAATAACAAATAAATTAAGAGACGTGAAAAAGAAAGCACAGAGATTTGAAATTTAATTATTCACAAATTTAGTTGAACTGATGATGCTTAGTGAATAAGTAGGCGTGGTATAAAAGGATTGGAGCTGCGACGATTAGTGCACGCTCATATTGTGTTATTTTTCTGAAACGTATTTATAAAGTGTAAAACGTCAAGGTGAATATTGACAGTCAAGTGTGACGAGTCAAAATGGAGGATATTAATCCACTTATACATCTATGCAAGCAGTTGCCAAAACATGCACCCAAGCTTAAACAGTACAGTGCGAATGGGTTAAGGGCACGGCAGATAAGATGTTCATACCATGGCCGGAAGGGGGGATCCCTATCAAAAGCAGTTTTGCAACACATGACAACATATTTGCACGCAACATACACGGGAAAAAAGTTAGAAAAGAGGTTAGCGAGCTTAGAGCTCTGGAAGATGTACCAGGAGGAAAGGGGAGAGCCACGTCCTGAAGACTGGATGCTTAGCCTGTGCAAATATGGAGGTGAGGAGACTTCTGCTCCCCCGCCGTACTTGAAATAAATGGCGATAGTACGAAGGATTATGGACTGTACCCCTTAAGAGAACGTAAGGCAGCAATAGGGTACAGTAATCCGGCATATGAGTCGCCTACGCATATCAGCGACGAGAGGCCAGACAAGACTCCGGAAACAGATGTAATCTCTAAAGTCTTAAGGGACAAGGAGAGAAGGAGAGAAGTGATCAACCAGGTGCATCCTTATAGGATGGGAAATAAAGAGATGGAAAGGAGAGAAAAATAAGGCTGATGAGGTAGCGCTGATACAGATCGAATGGATGGGCGGTCAGATTTTGCTCAAATTTGATAGAAAGAGCATTGAGGAAGTAAGGCAAAGGGAAGATTGAGAAGAAGAAGATAAAAAAGGCAGAGAACGAAAGGAACGATTGAAGGGAAATGAGGTTAGAAGATCAATACGTAATCCCCTCGCGATGCGTTGGGCCTTGTAATACTGGGCTAAAGTTGTTGCATGAAGTCTTTGAATTATTTCACGTCTAATTAGCTTTTCCAATTGGTACACTAATTCTTTTGGTTTAGCTGTTGAGTTGAGCTCTTGTTCGGTGTTTTAGGATTTTTGATGCTTCTTCTTCAGTAAACGCGAGGGTTTCTGCTTTATTTGTGGTTAAAGATCCAATTTTAGAAAATTACATATTGCATAAGGCGGTACGTCCTCCAGAGTTGGTGTAGCAACAATGTAAAAGGTATGGAGTGTGTGGAGGCGCTCTCTGTGTTAAATACTTTCTTCTTAGAATAAGATCAATTCCTATATTTCTTAAGTGGATTTTCAAGGTGCTCCCAGCTAGTAGAGTGCTACCCCTACACTAACAAATGTGAAAAGAAATGGTACAACGAAAACCTCGTTGTACAAACTGAGGCACAACATAGGGCAAAACAAATTTTGCTCCGGGTTCTTTTGCAATTACCAAAAACTTAGTGGTTCAACATTCAATTGGTGCATGTTAATTCATATTAATCATCTTTATAGTCGTAAAAAGATATTTATTTTCATATAAACATTAATGTTTCATAGATTCAAGTTATACATCACAAACAAAAATATTATTCACTTGTATATATTTTTTTGACAATACATATTTCTTTCATATATTTTTTCATGTGTTACAAACTGTTAATTGTTCACGTGATCCAATAATCTTGATAGGTTTCCAAATTTAGTTGCCTATCTTCTAAACTACGCGTTTCGGGCAATTAATGCCCTTCTTCAGGTTTTAAAGAGTATTGGATTCTTTTTTGTAAAACATAAATTGAAATATATTCAAATTATTTTAATTTGTATTTTTTTGAAAACTAAGAATTACACTTTTATTAGCTCACAACTAATAAACTAACCTTTAGAATTTGTATCAAGTGAAAAGCTTGCCGCCCAGACAGGGTAAATTTCCAAAGCTGTAATATAAAGAATGAAATGTGTGTCACCATTAAGTGATCGTCAGTAAATGGGGCGGTGGTGTGCAGAGGGAACAGTTGCTGTGGTAAGCGCTGTGTCCCCCTGCTCATCACATGATTTATACGAGTCTCAAACGCGATACATATTTTACAGAATTGCATTTTTAACTCACCACTGTTAAAGTAGGTGAGTCTGTGGGTCACTGCCACTGTCCTATGTTGTTTACATATCAGGGAACCCTGAAAAAAACATCAGGGGTAGATCTTAGAAAACGTACTGGATGCAGTTATCAAAAATTCAAATGACTATTCACCTTTTCACATGTTTCCTACCTTGATCGTGTGTGCGCGGTTGCTTGCTTGCTCCAAGATAACCAGAAGTTGGTAAATGACGGGCTTTATCGAATGGCTTTTACTGGGTCCTTCCCAATTTCTACTTCTCTCGTAAATCTATGATAATGAGTTTTGGGTTAGTACTCAGCTAAAAATGCTACGTTGGGCATCTGTGCTCAATGTTACAGGCGCGATTATACGCGAGGGACTATTCTTACCTGCTCAGAGCCGGTGTACGTGCTGCTGAACTCGCTCCCTGTGAATTCCTCGTCCGACGCACTGCAAAGCGTGTTGCCTGGCAACTGCGGCTGCTTGTCGTAGAGTAGGTTAAATCAGTTCTAACTCAGGTCAACTTGGGCGCCATGTTGGAAGAACCGTGGTGTTGTTTTTTTTTTTAAAATGTCTTTTTATTAACATTTTCTTATTTTCAACACAGGACATTTTCAATACTTGTTACATTCACAGTACTCTTCAGCAATGTTGTCACGGTACAATCATATTATAAAAGAAAGAAGAAATACAGAGCTTTATTCAACTCAGGTCCTGTGTTTCGATCCCCCATCCCCTCCTCAACCACCCTTCACCCCCCTCCCTTCACTCATCAATACCTGTGCAAGTCCTCAATCAGTGTACATACTTAGATCTTGCGCTGATCACTGTTAGTACTTTTCATAATTTTCCTATTTCCTCATCACAAGTTACAATACCCAAGTGCAATTCAAATCTTGGGATAAACAATGGACATACAGTGCGGAGCGCCGCTCCTGAATCTATTTGTTGGCTATAGTGATAATTGATACCTTTTAGTCCGTGGACTCCCAATGTGTGGTATAGTATTCTAGGAAGGGGAACCAAATTGCGTCAACATTTCTGCGCAATTCGTTTACGGCAGCCTTGAGGCTCTCCATTTCGTATATGGCGTGTGCCTTCATTAGCCATTCCCTTTTTGAGCGGAGAGCGGCTGATTTCCATTTGATGGTAAGACACACTCTAGCTGCTAGTAAGAGGTTGCGTGGCAAATATGTCAGAGATTCGTGTGTTTCCTCATCATCCGATTCCACTCCGAATAACACTAGTATGGGTGTCGGGTCCCTGTGGACCCCATCTATTGCTCTGATCCACCCCAGCACCTCCCTCCAATACACCTGGACCTTGTCGCACTTCCACCATTGATACCAGTAATCACATTGTTCTTCGCATCCCCTCCAACAGTAGGGGGATGTCCCGGGGAACATTTTAGATAGCCTAAGGGGTGTGTAATGCCATCTCATCAGCAATCGTACGTTGTGCATCTTGTATTGCATGGAGACTGATGGTGACCACACCGCTCCATATATGCTCTTCCATAATTCTGGTTGGGTGCCTGTGGCTAAGTCTAAATCAGCCTCCCACTTTGCTTCTGATGGCGGGCGTTGTTTGAAACCCCTTGTAATTAGTGATTTGTACATCCTCGATATGAGGCCTCTCAACACCTGGGGGGTACTTAAGATGTGCTCAAACGGTGTAAGGGGTCGCCTTAAGGAGTCACCCCATCTAGCATCGTGTAGGACACTTCTTAATTGGAGAAAAAGCATGGGGGGAATGTCTACACCTTGTAGGTCGTTCTGCAATCTCTCTCTTCATCTTTCCATAGTTGTTCCGCCCGGCTAAGACCTGCCTCACACCATGGCTGAAATCGCTGGACATTACACAGCAAATTTTTGATGGGGGGGAGCCCAGAAGCAACTCAGGGGGGAGGGCCAAGTGGTAACTCCTTGCATGGCTCGAGATGGACGCCAGAGAGACCGCAGCACTTTAAGAATGGGGTGTTCCTTGATCCTCCGTGTCATAGCCGGCATTGGGACCCATAGCCATTCCCCCAATGTGACCGGTGCGAAGATATCATTTTCTATCACCACCCACTGTTTTTCGGGGTTCTCCCACAGGTGATCCGGGAGGACCCGGAGTTGTGTTGCCCTGTAGTATTCCCCCAGGTCTGGAAAACCTGTACCTCCTTCTTCTTTGGGTAGGATCAATGTGGAGTATGGGATCCTTGCTCTTTTATCAACCCATAAAAATCTTAATAATATGCGCTTCACCTCTGCCAGGAAGGGTTCCGGGACCAGAACAGGGAGAGATTGGAATACAAATAAGAATCGTGGGAGAATATTCATCTTAATGGCGGTAAAGCGTGCTGCCCATGACATGGGAAGTTTACCCCACCATGAGAGGTCATTTTATATGGTAATCCATAGTGGGGTGTAATTGGCCTTAAAGAGTTCGGACAGGGAGACAGTTATATTCACTCCCAAGTATCGGACAGAGTCTGTGTGGACCTGGAAGTTCCAATTTGCCTTTAAACGCTGTGCCAGATCAGTGTTATTCCTTAGGGGGACAGCTACGGTCTTTTGTATGTTTACACGAAAACCCGACAGGGCCCCATATCGTGATAGTTCTTGCAGGAGGGCAGGGATGGAATCAGATGGTTCGGTGAGATATAAAAGAATATCATCAGCAAACATTGCTAGCTTATATTCCTTACTCTCCCGTGGGATTCCTTTAATCCTGGGGTTGGACTGAATAGCCTGGGCGAAGGGCTCCACCACAAGGGCGTAGATAAGAGGGGAGAGCGGGCAGCCCTGTCTTGTACCCCTAGTAAGGGTGAAGGGGTGCGATGAGACTCCATTGATCGAAACCTTGGCTTGGGCCGACCGGTATAATGCCTCTGCTCCCTGTATCCACGCAGCTCCCAGCCCAGCCCAGTTCAGCACAGCTCTTAAAAATGGCCACTCTACCCGGTCAAATGCCTTTTCGGCGTCTACTGATAAGAGGAATGGGTCTTCCCCTGCTTCTCGGAGCGTCGCCATTAAGTCAAGGGTCTTCCTTACATTGTCCGGCCCTTGGCGGCCCCTTACATACCCCACTTGGTCAGAGTGGACTTGTTGGGGGAGGACCTGGGTGAGGCGGGAGGCTAGTATGCTAGAGTAGATTTTAGCATCAACATTTATCAGGGAGATCAGTTGATATGATGCGCATTCTGTGGGGTCCCTACCCTCTTTGGGGATCACAATAATGATAGATTCAGTGAAGGATTTGGGGGCTTGTCCAGATTCTAAAATGGAGGTAAATAATTTAGCAAGAAAGGGGGCAAGTGTGTTGGAGTTTCTTTTATAAAAGGCTGGCGTGAATCCATCCTGTCCCGGAGCGGAGCCTGCCTTGAGTGCTGAGATCGCTCCCTGCACCTCTATTGCAGTGATAGGGGCATTGAGCATTTCTAGGTGTTCTTCAGTTATGGGAGGGCGTGGCAGAGTGGCCAAGTATTCCTTAGTGTCCGAACAGGTGTCGTTATTCTCAGTGGTGTATAGCACTGAGTAGTATTCAGAGAAGCGTTCCACTATATCTTGGGGATTCATGAGTGAGGTCCCCAATGCATCTTTAACTTTATAGACTGCTCTGTCGGCTCTCTGTTTGCGAAGTTTGTTTGCTAGCATCGTGTGAGCCTTGTCACCTTTTTCAAAGAATCTTTGTTTAAGGTATTTAAGCTGAGCGATGGCCCTACCATTCCATATATCCTTCAGCTCTTCCCTCATCATTCTTATTTTCAGGATGGTGTCCTCGTCACTCACGGGTTGCTCCCTTAGGGAGCGTTCCAAGAGAGTGATGTCCCTTTTTAGTTCCCTCTCTTTGAGCAACCTGAGCCTTTTTTTGGCCGCCCCTTCTGATATCAAGATTCCCCTTATTGTAGCCTTCCCTGCTTCCCAGACCGTGTTCAACGGCATGCCATCTGTGTCGTTGATTTCAAAGTATTCCGAAATGGCTTCAGAGAGGGATTCTCTAAACAGTGGGTCTCTGCACAGCAGGTCATTACATTGCCACCGGCGATCAGGGGCGGTGAGTGGGCCCAGGTCTAATTCCAGGGTACATAGGTCGTGGTCTGACCAGGCCACTATCTGGATGATGTTCCCAGGATGTCGCTTTCATTTTCAGCCCCTAACAACAGGTAGTCAATTCTGGAAAAAGTATGATGTGGAGGGGAAAAGAAGGTAAAAGATTTTTCTCCCGGGTGAGTTACCCGCCAGGTATCTATCAAATGGTGTTCTCTTAGCTGACTCGAGAATCTGTCACCCTGGCGGCCACTAGGGGGTAGGGTGTTTTGTCGAGCTCAGTGCCAATCGCACTTGTCGTCAATGGCTACATTGAAATCCCCCCACAAATCAATATACCCTCCCTCCATGTTTCAAGAAAGTCAAGCAGGGGACCAGTAAAGCTTGATTGCCCTTGGTTGGGGGCGTAAGCGGCACACAGTGTGACAGAGCGCGTCCTTAATCTGCCTTTAAGTGCAACAAATCTCCCATGCGTATCTCTATGTATGCGGTCTACCTGCATTCCCAGGGACTTGCGTAATAGAATGCCCACACCACCCTTCTTCTGTGGGCCGGATGCCCAGATTGTGTCTCCTATGTCTTTTCCAAAAACCCTTCTCTCTTCGCCCCTAACATACTTTGATTCCTGGATGAAGAGGACATCCAATTTGGACTGTGCGAACTGTCTTGCTAATATCGACCTCTTCTGAAGGGAATTCAGACCTTTGACGTTAAGGGAGCCAAAGACTATGCCATCTGAGCTAGCCATACTTCGAGGTGAGAGTAGCAATCACTGCATCATCCATTGTCCGTCCTCTTTGCCCTGTGATGAGGCTGAGTTTCAATTGCCATGTTGTATAGTATGTGTGAAGAATCCTTATGTGTTGAGAGCGTGATGTCTTGAGTGAGTAAGTGAGTCCCTCCCCCCGCCCCCTCTCTCCTCGCGTGAGATGTTGATGGGATCATTCCCACTCAAGGAAAAAAGGAACAAAAGGAACAAAAAGATCAAAAACAATAGAAAAGAAAAAACCCAATAAAAACAGTGGAAATGAGACGCCCTTGATCAAGAAGGGCCACTTCGGGTGGACCCCTCTCCGGGCCAGGACTTATAGTGCTACTTCGTTGCCCGAAAAAGAGATAAAACTAAAAACCCTTGATCGCTAAGAGATGGAACCTTGTGCTATCGGACCTGCATAACTTTCTGGAACTTTTCAAAATGATTTTATGAACACCTCGTTCGGAGAAATTATTACTCCTATCATTTAAACCAATCAAATTCTCAACAGTAAATACTTGGGAGAAATCGCAAAGAGAGACCCTCAGGGGGTATTTAAACATTTATATTTCCACTTCTGCTGTGACTTCCCTCGTCTCGAAGGTGCATTCCCTGTGTCTTTGCGGGGGCCCGATGGCTCTCTGCGACCCCCCTCATTTGGACCCACCGCTGATTTTTTACGGTAATGACGGGCCCGCTCAGCTTCTTCAATGGAGGTAATTCTGAATTCTTCCCCATTGTATGTGAATGTGAGGGAGAAGGGGTGACCCCACCGATATCGCGTTGCTTTATCTTGTAACCAGCCTGTTAGAGGGCGACAACCCCTCCTCTTCGCTAATGTTAATGCGGACAAGTCTTGATAGAGTCGAATCTGCGAGCCCTGAAATTCTATCGTGTCTTTGACTCTGGCCTTCTGTAGAATGTCCTGTTTTTGTGCATAGTGGTGGCACTTAGCTAGTACCAAGCGAGGGCCTCCTGGCGGACCTCTCGCCCTATGCACCCTGTCAAATTCAAGCACTGGAGGTGTTGCATCATCATAGAGGGATGAAATAAGAGCTGCGACCTTACTCTCCAAACTGGAGGGAGTTTCTCCCTTTTCCTCCGCCAGCTCCATTATGCGGATGTTTGAACGCCGTTCACGATTCTCCAAATCGTCGAGCTTAGACTCCACATCACGTTCCTTCTGCTCTAAATCCACTAGTCTGGCTTCATATCGCATAGAGGATACATCCACCGATTGCTGGTTGTTCTCAACCACCTCTAGACGATCCTCAACCTTTGCCATCTTTGCCTGCAGGTCAGAGACCGTTTCAGTCAGACTGTTTTTTATCGACCTGATTTCCCTCAGGAGTAGGCGGATGTCCGATTTGGTCGCACTGTCGCCATCGTTACCCGGAATGTCAGAAGAGCTCTGAACTTCCTCTACCTCCATGGGTGTATTTGTACGACTGAACTTTCGCAGTGCTGCTAGAGTGCGTGGGTCCAGCTCTGGGTTGGGTGGGGGATCCAGGCTCGACTTGCTGCTTCGCAAGCTGATGGCCGGAGGGCCAGAGCTTCTCACACTCAGTGTCACTCGGTTCACCAGAGCGCGATTCTTCCCAATGATGCACCTGCTTCAGAGGTTATATTCGTCCACTTTTCCACTTCTCTATATTATGAGTACACTGATGCTGTCACGTACTCCGGGGGGTGGGGATCTCTTGCTAGGCAGTGGGGCCAGTCGCGTGATGAGTGGTTCTCTTTCCCAGAAAAGCAGAAGGTTAAGAGTGCGGGCCCTGTGGCTGTAGGGATATCAACCAGCGGTATCAGGAAGGTCCCAGGTTGAGTGCCCCCTTAGTTGGTGAGAGTGTGAGGTTAGAGGGGGAGGTTGGGGATCAGATTACCCCTGCGCTTCTCCACGAAGGGAGAGGATAGTGATTTCATGTTCGTGGCAAGGTAGACAGGTTGTCTGGTTTGGTATGGCTGAGTCAAAGTAACCGGATGGTGTGTATGGTGCTAGATACTGTAGGGCGAGTGTCTGGGGGATTGCCCTCAGGACAGCGTTTACCGGAGCTGCAATGCGGACTGAGAAGCACCCCCCACGTGCATTCAGGCGTTAATGCGGTGCGGGGTATTGCTTGTTGCTGAAGTGCATCCGCTCCTCAGAACTGGGCTGTCCAGCTGCAGCCCGTTCGACTCAGTCTTTCGGGACAGGGCACCGTGCGGACTCTCGAGGAGGAAGAGGGGGGGAATGCAGGCGCTCGACGCAAAGCGGAGCACCAGCACCCGACTTACTTGGGGGAGCCGGGTTCCCGCTGCACTGCCTCCTCCGATGCCTCGCCCGCATCAGCGGCGGAGGAGCTGCTTCTACTGCGACCCGCAGCGGTGGGGGTTCATCTGGGTTACGTTGTGGAATCCGCACACCATGAGGTCTCCGGGTGTGCAGCGGCAACTCAGTGTCGGGCGATGCCTCTGCTACGCTTCCCCTCGGAGTGACTGCCTGCAGCACTACAGTAACAGTGCAGAGGGAGTGGACGCCATTTTCCTCCCCATCTCGATCTCGGGTGGGCGCAGGGGGCCGCCTGGCAAAGTCAAATTATGGCGTTTCTCCCATGTCGTTTCGGAGATGGGGCGGTCCAGAGCTGCTAGTACGGTTCCTCTTGGTCATGAGCACTTTTTAGAGCAGGTTTCTCAACTCCTTCGGGCATTAATCTCAGAGTTTTACGGTCCCGGAGAGGGAGACGGTGGTTTAGGCGTCCATCACGTCTGCGCCCCCTGGTGGTCTCCTCCCGTGGTGTTGTTTACATTGATATTACCTATCTGTCAATAGGTATAACAACTAGCATGTACGCTAGAAACTTTTCAATATATTTAAACAAGTCCAGGTGTAACTTATCAACAATGGTACTGTACCTCTAAGCATAGTAATGCTGTCTTGTGTTGAGGCGCTATTGGATTCTAAATTTAGATTTCAAATGATAGAATGGGTAATATATAGCCGACCTACCTATTTTGTTCTTTGTTTTACTCCCATTGTTAATTGGATTTTTGGTTATATTGCTTGATGCCGGTGTGTAATCTAATTTAAGATACTTCCCGTGACTCTATAATCTTTAGGATACATATAACGGTTTTTACCGCATTCTCAATTCTAATTAATGGGAAGTGAATCCCTATGCATTCAAGATACTCATAGCACTATTATTTGAGCACTTATATGGTCTCTAGTTCATGATTCACAAGAAATCAGCGTATGAAAATTTCATCACATTTCATTTGACAAACAATCACTGTCCATTTCATATTTTAAGAAAATGGCTATAGATAGCAAATCAGATCCCAATCTAAATTCATCCCCCTGGGATTCATTGTATCAAGTTTCTCGATCCAGAATATTTCCCTTTGTTGTAACAACTTGGTGATGTTACCTCCTCTTTTGGGTAATTTTACATGTTCGAGAATGACAAACTGTATTTGTGCAATAGAGTGCTTGGCAGCATCGAAGTGTTGTGCTACTGGAGATTTCACTGTACGATTCCGAATATTAGATTTGTGTTTACCCCAACGGGTTTTTGCTTTTCTGGTTGTTAATCCAATATAATATAGTCCGCATGGGCATTTTATGCCATATATGACATTCTTAGTGTCACAAGTTGAGGTGTGTTTCAGTAAAATACTCTGACCGGTATGAGGATGATTAATCGACTTGCCTTTCATCACATTGTTGCAGGAACTACAGTTGTTACACGGTATGGTCCCTCTGTATATTTCTTTTGTTGTACTGTATCTCTGGCTGAAGTCAGATTTGATCAAATGATCTTTCAATTATCTACTTTTGAATAGTGGAGGAGATGGAAATAATTTAGCCAATGTGGCATCCTGGGATAATGTTTCCCAATTCTTCTTGATTATTTTCTTTATCGTACTACTTTGCTGAGAGTACGTGGTCACATATATCAAATCTGTCTTTGTGATCTTTTCTTTTCTTTTCTTTTGCGGTAAGTGATTCTTGTCTCGTGATATTCTTAACTGTTGTTGCATGTTTATTCAGTATTTCCTCATTATATCCTCTCTTGATTAATTTTTGTCTTAGTTCACTTGATTTTGATTCATACTCATCTTCCTCCAAGATGATACGTCTGTACCTCAAAAACTGACTTAATGGGATACTAGACACTGTGTTCCTGGGGTGAAAGCTTGTGGCGAAAGTGAGACTGTTCCTGTCTGTTTCATTTGTGAAGATCGTTGTTCCCAATTTGTTGTTTTACAAGTATATTTGGACATCTAAAAACTCCATAGTAGTCCGGCTATATTTGTGTGTGAATTTAATGCGTGGGGCTAAGTTGTTCATAAAATCAAAGAACTCTAAAAGCTCTTCTTCCTCTCCACTCCAAACACCGGATAGGTCATCAATGAATCTCGTAAGGAATTTTAGTTTGTCTTTCCATCTTGGGTTGTTGATTACTCGTGTTTCTTCCAAGTAGGACATCTAGATATTCTCATAACTTGGGGCCATCACGGCCCCCATTGACGTACCTGATATTTGAACAAAATATCTATCTTCAAAAGAGAAGAAATTGTTGTTGAGTACAATCGTCAGGAGTTTCAAAATGAAAAGGTGGTCACTTTTGACTGGTTCTGTTGTATTGAGTAACATCCATTCCACAGCTTCCAGTCTGGCTTGGTGCGTGATGTTGGTATATAAGCTTGCTACATCCACAGAAAATAGAATATCAGAGTCAGTATTAAAGGTTACTTCTCCCAATTTCTTCAGGAATTGATTGGTATCTTTTATATATGTTGTACATTTTTGTGCAAGGGGTTGAATAAGCTTGTCAATATATTGAGCGATTGGTTCCAGTAAACTGTTATTAGCTGCAATTATTGGTCGTCCTGGGGGGTTCCATCACATTTTTGTGAATTTTTGGTAAGATATAGATAACTGGTATCAGTGGGTGTGTATTCGTGAGGAAATTCTTGGTTTTATGGGTAATGAACTCTTCAGCTTCAGCTTCTTCCAATGTCTTCTTAATGATTTTGCGTACTTGTTCAGTAGTTTCTTGAAAAATTTCTAAGTATGTATCGTGATCATTGAGTTGTTTAATTACCTCAGCTTTGTATTTACTGGTGTCCATTATGACTAGGGCCCCCCCTTTGTCAGCTGGTTTGAAAATAATCTCTGGGTTCTGCCATAAGCGATCCAATGCCTGTTTTTCTCTTGAGGTGAGATTACCTCTTGCTCTGTTTGTGAATTTGATCTTCTTCATATCCTTTAACACTAACTTCTGGAAAGTATCCAGTGCTGTATTCTGTATAGGTGGTGAGAAAGTGCTTTTGGGGTTCAACTCCAAGAAGTCTGAATGTTGTTGTTTGTCTGATATTTCCACGGTATCAAAAAATAGTTTCAGCTTCATTTTTCTAGTCAATTTAAAAAATGCAATTTTCTCTTTCAGTAGTGTACTACTATAATGTGGGACACATGATATCCCTTTCTGTAGTGTCTGTATCTCAAATTTGGACAGTTTATATTTAGAGATATTTACCACTAAGTTTTCTTTGGGGGGTAGTTCACTTTCCTTGGAGGATTTTTTCTTTTTGCTTCGTCGTGTCAGATTCGATCTAAAAAAGAATATACTGCTTTCGATTTCTCTGGTTGACACTTTGCCGCACTTGGTACCTGGTCCGTTTCTCTTGTTTCACTTTCAACTTGTTCTGTTTCAGAAGCGACTTCTGGAGTTTCAATTTCACTACTTGATGCCTCCGATGACGATGGTCTGGTGGTGGTCTGCTCTTATTCGGAAATGGTCTCCCTCCCCTTTGTTGGTCTTTTGGTTGATAGTATTCTTTCCACGAGTACACAATGTCTAATTTATATTCTAGGGTATCTCTCCTAAACTTCCTTATTTTTTTAGACTCAATTTCTCTTTGGTAGTTTTCTAATTTTGTGGCTATTTCTGTCAACAAAGTTGTTAGTTCTTCTTTACTCATATAGGTTGATAAGGACTTCTTGGTACTTTCCAAATCCACTTCAATGGACGTCAACGATTTAGATAATTCTTCAATTGTTAAAATTATCAAATCTAGTGAACATTTATTCAAGATGAGTCTCCATCTTTTCACAAATTCTGGATTTTGTTTACATAAGGTGGGCTCGAGATCAATACGTAATCCCTTCGGATGCGTTGGGCCTTGTAATACTGGGCTAAAGTTGTTGCATGAAGTCTTTGACTTATTTCACGTCTAATTAGCTTTTTCCAATTGGTACACTAATTCTTCTGGTTTAGCTATTAAGTTGAGCTCTTGTTCGGTGCTTTTGATAAGGCTAACTCTGGATAGAGACAAAAAAGAGGGAAGTCACACAATTTGGGGACGGGATATTTCAGATGAAGACAGAGAAATCTTCCGTGGGGAGGAGGGAATTAACGCATGTGGTCCTGAAGGATATTCTCCGATGGACAGAGAAGTGAGATGGTCAGATCTAGATCCAAACAAATCACTGATGTCAGAACCTCTGGCGCGACTAGATCGACCCAGAGGGCAGTCCCATAGTGAGAGGGGGGACTCGCCACCTAATGTGAGCAGGTTAAGGTCGCTTCCAGGAAGAAGGCGGTACAGAACCATTGTCCCTGCTATGGACAGACAGACGACGGGGGATGAATATGAGTTTGGGATCTTGCAGTTTCCTTTGTTAGAGAAAGGAGGAGCCAGACCGCAGTATATACCATGGCCATAGATGGATAAGGATATTTTAAGGTGTAAACATCCGAGTTTAGCTTCCGGTGCTGGGAAGTGGATACATGAGTTAGAGAAAATGACAGGAGGAAACACGTTAGCTATAGGAGACATTAAAGGTCTTCTAGCTGCTATTCTTGGGGAGAGAGCAGACGACATTTGGATGAGAGCAGCATACTCAAGTGCCACTGTGCAGTCACTGCTCATGATGGAGCACCATTTAATAACTGTAAAACGGCAGTCTTAAAAGCGCTGCAATTGCAATATCCAGACACGTCAGTTATGGGAGCTATAATGGCACAGAAGATGCAAGAAGGGGAGGATCCTCTTGTTTACATTCAGGATTTTCAAGAGCAATGGAGCTTGGAAACTCTATACCTGTATTATACCATATATAATGTCAGGGGCTACCAGACCCTGTGCAGAAAAAGCTCAAGAAACTGGTAGAGATGGAGGCAAAACCTTGGTCAGAAATACAACTGACCATTGCACATTATTGCAGATTACTGCAGGAGAAATATCGAAAGAAAGATGATGTTAGGGAAGGTGAAGAAGCAAAATGAGTGCAGAAGAAATTGTCAAAATACGCCATAGAAGGGGCGATTTTGACTAGCGGAGAAGGGTCAGGATCGCTGCAAACAGCAGGCATGCCACAGGTGAATAACCAAAAGCAGTTTGATCAAGGTAATAATGGATTCATACCAAGGGGTAGGGGAGGCTTCTGAGGAAGAGGCTTCCAGAAAAACCAGGGACATTTCCAGAATAATCAAGGTGGGTTTCAAGACATGCAGAATGAGAGTCAAGGCATGCAGTGAGGGCAAATTAGGAGGCTTCCTATATGTTGGACATGTGGAATGGCAGGGCACGTTGCCCGTATGTTTGGAAGCCAAGGGTTTGTGCAGAATGGGCAGAGGGGGACCGCTCACCCACCTGCGCATAGTCAACAAACCAGAAGGGGTTTGTCCAAAATCAGACAGTGCAGCAAGCACAATCGCTGGGAATGCAACAAGATTTGAAAACACAGCAGACAGCAGTGGATCCGCCACAGCATTCACCCATGCAAATACAGCAAGGCACAAGCAGAGGACAGATAATGACTCCTAGGATAGGGGGTGTCACTGTCGAGGGGGGGAATCCTTTTGCAGGCACGGGAATAAGCATGTACCTACAATAGGACAGCTCACTGGGTGACTTGATGTGTTCAGTGCTATCAGTGACGCCCAATCCTCAAGACGAACCGAGGGTTGACGTCACTATACAAGGCAAGTCTTTTTCTTTTTTGGTAGGCACGTGTGCAACACGCTCATGTATACACAAGGGTAAATTTACATTATCTGGGAATGCCATGAATGCTCAAGGTTTCACAGGAGCTACGAGTAGAGCTCCTTTCACTGAACAATTACCAGTCTCTATAGGAGAATGTGATGTGTCTGTACCATTATTGTATTCAAGACAGACACCAGTTAATATACTAGGTCGAGATTTAATAACAAAGTTAAACATGGCGATTTCGTTCACTGATGAAGGCATAGTGTATTCAACGCCAGGAGTGCATTATTTAAACGTTAGTGAATTTATCATGGCATTTACAGGGCAAATGGCCATACGAGGATTACCGTTAGAACCAGAGGTCTTTCACTATCGGGTACGCATTTTGTTAACATGGCTGCCTAGTTTAGTGGGTAAGACTGTGAGTATACCTGATACGTTTTTATTCAGGCCAAGGATACGTATGGATGAAGAGGGGGGGGCGAGTTTTCCCCTTAGAATTACAAGCAGCTATAGTGTGAGGAGAATGGGCTATGCTTGATGGAGTTGATAATGAAGGCAGACTATGGTGCACAGTGATTGCCATTGGAGAGGGTTATAGAGTGACTGATGTCACTGATGAGGATATGTTCAGGGACCACCCGTCAGATGACGAAGTAGTATTTGAAATGAGTATCACTAATTGGGTGAGGGTAATAAGACGTGAGGTTCCTCAGAAAATTATGTTAGCATGGAATTGGCCCGAATCCTTTGATGATGACATAGCGAAAGTTCCAGTTTCATTATGGACAACAGGCTCGTATGACATAGGCCTATTGAAAGGGGTTGGAGAAGTTAAGATTAAACTGAAACCAGGAGCAATTTTGCCTCGAGCACGACAGTATCCCATGTCTCGAGAGGCAGACAAAGATATTTTTAAGACAATATCCACCATGATGGAGCAAGGCATTTTAGTGATGTCAGAGTCACCATGTAATACTGCAGTGCACCCTATCAAAATTCTAAGGGGGGGTTGTGGTGTTTAATTCAAGATATGCGCCCAATTAATCAGATTGTAGAGGCAGGGTTTCCTCTAGTTCCTAATGCAGCGACAATCTTATGTAGTATCCCTGTTGAGGCGCGATATTTCACTGTGATTGACTTGAAAAATTTGTTTTTCTCAATCCCATTGCATAAGGATTCTCAAGATCTGACGTCATTTACGTTCAGATAAAGTAAGTTAAAAAAGCATAAGGTTACACTAGGGGTACTGTGAGTCTCCATCGATTTTTTAACAGAGTCCTGCAGATTGACTTAAGCAATATCGATTTGCAAAATGTTGTGCTGCAATACGTAAATGACATATTAGTCGGTAGCTCCTGAGAGGAAGAGTGTAGACATGATTCATTTCAGCTAATTATTGTTCTGGCAGAGAAAGGATATAAAGTGGACAAGGAGAAATTGCAGTATTGTCAAGAAGAGGCATTATACATAGGTCAGTTAATTTTGCATGAAGGAAAGAAAGTTACACCTGAAAGGGCTGAGGCTATTTCAAAAACAGCAAAGCCACACACGATAAAGCACATGCAAAGATTTTTGGGAATATGCAAATATGTTAGAGCATGCGTCTTCGATTATAGTTCATATATAAGGCCCCTGTTACAGGCTCTGAAAAAGGGAGAGGAAATTCAGGAAAAAAGTTGTCTGGACTGAGGAACTGGAGGAAGGGTTTGATGAGTTGGAAAAGGCAATTTGCACAGCTCCCTCCAGTCTTGGAGATTCCCAGTTATGCTGAGGAATTATTATTTTCGCACACGAATGGCACAGTCATGACAGCAGTACCCACGCAGAGAACCACATTGGGGTACAAGCCTCTAGCATACTACAGTGGGATTCTGGACCCAGTAATGAGAGGTCACTTTCCTTGTGAGCAATCTTTGACAGCCGCCGCGATCTCCATTGAGAAAGCTGCCAGCATAGTAATGGGGTGTTCCGTGATGTTGTTTGTTGAACATGCTTTGTTTGCCATTCTGTAGAAACCTAAGGGTACTTTGATGTCTCAAAGAGCTTCTGCCTATGAGGTGGTCATATCGAATCCAGTGATTAAAATAGTCAGATGTAGAATAGTGAACCCTGCCATATTTGTAGCAGAACCACTGGCAGAAGACGAGCATGCACAGGATTGCTAGAATTATGAGGAGTTCTATAATGGGAGCCCGAGGGTGAAAGAAAATGCTTTAGGAGCTGGGGAAATTCTCTTTATTGACGGGTCTTCTAGAATCGATCATGATGATGGACAAAGATATACAGGTGCTGCTGTGGTGGAGCAAAGAGCCAATGGAGAGTTTGAAGTATTGATGAGTGCACGACTACCGTCTCACTTTTCAGCACAGGCTGCAGAGCTGGCTGCGCTGGACTGGGTTTTCCAGCCCTTTAAGATGAGTAGCAATACCCTGGATATGAATGGGGATGCATATTTTATTCATACATCAATAATCAAAATGACTCAGGTAGTTTGGCAAAAGGGGAGTCCGTTTTATTAACAAGTATATAAAACAGGGAGTACAACGAACATCAGCAGTCGTTCGATCCTCTTACTCAATGCATCTTAGTAGAAACTGAGGTTATATTGCATAAAATTGTCATCATTAACGTTGACCTGTGTCACTACCTACGTGGCAAACTACAAAAACCTTTCGATGGGAGTGATTGGTTCTAAGTGAATGTCTAAGCATAAGTTCCATATTAGTATAGAGCCGTGAAGGAAAGTGATAGGGTGCTTAACATCAGGTGGAGCAACTAAGCCCCCCCTAAACATGGCCACTATGAACGTCACTCAATACACGGCATTCCATTGGCTATACAAACTATAGGACCCTTGATTACATGGTCCTCTACAATTGGTTGTCTTCCGACTCCCATCAGTACTTTTCCACCTACGTTTAGCAGCATGCAGACTGAACATCCAGGTGCTAGTAGGCTCAGAAACTAACTTCCCAACAATTATTATATCAATCCATCATCACCTCAACAGTTCAGTGTCAATTAGTGATTTGAAGTTTGGCCTTGAGTTTGTATTTTGCTCTGAAAATTTTAAGGAGTGTAGGCACAGCCGGCCTTTGTGCCTAGGTGTGACCACCTCGATCGTCCAATTTCTTCTTTTTACGTGACTGGACACCATGAAATCGAGCTTTTCGTATATTTAATATTCTTTTTTAATAGTCCTCTGATGTATTTTGTTTTGCTCAATCTTCCTGAACAGGAGCCACTTGTTCCTTCACACAATTTTGTATCCAATGTCAGCCAAGTCCTTTCTGATAAGACTTTTGGCTTTCTGGCTCATCCGATCTCCGTCTGCTGAGATTCATCCGTGCAATTAAAACTTGCTTTTAACTGTAACACACTGAAGTAAGGCCTTCATATTCATGTTCAGCACTGCTTTATAACATATACTGGAAACATCCATCTTTTATTTGTCCATATGCATCTATAGAGGTGTATATATATATATATATATATATATATTGGCGCTTGCCGTGATCTATCTAGTATAAGCTTAGAGCTAGCTTCACAATCACTTTGCTGCTTGCGTTTCAATTGCATCTGTACACGTGCAAAATGATTTGATATCTTCATCTGTTTCTGCGGCATAAGCTTCTTCATCCTGAGCCCAAGATGTCAGTTATCCTTGTTGCTTTCTTGATGCCCTATAGAATATCTGCATTCTTTGATCTCTGCATCTCTTTTGTGTGCGTCATCTCCTTCTGCGTGACGTCACCATTCATTCTTGCCTTTTAACTGCTCTGCTTCTTCAGGAATCTCATTCAGATGGCCATCATTTTGTCTTGTGTGCAGGTACGGTTTTCTCAATGGATTCCTTGCCTCCCAGATTCCCTTAGGTACTGGTATTCTTATGGGTATTGAGTTAATGCTCTGCTCTTTGCTGGCTCAACTGTTCCCGCATACGTCACATACTTTGGTTCCCATTCTATAGGTAATATGGGCGGGGCAGTGGAGGGGGAGTAGTTGGCTCCTCCTCTACATCGCTGATTGTCGCGCTAGAGAAAAATGTAGACCAGGACGTAAGGTGTACAGTGACTCCGCCTATGTGACATCAACAGTACACGCATGGCTAGCACGTTAGAAAAGGAGGGGATACCTCAGAGTGGATGGCACTCCAGTGCAACATGCCACCTTATTGGACAGACTTATTAGAGCACTACAACTCCCAGTAGCCACTCTAAAAGAGCAGACTTTATCTCAAACGGAAATCAAGCCGAAGACGAGGAAGCGAGACAAGTTGCATGTTCAGAAGTTATAATGAAATTTTTTTTTTTTTTAAACTTTTATTTTTGGCGGCAGAGGTAGCATGGTACACACATCAAGGCAACAATCACAATTTAGACAGTATAAGGTGAAGCAATACATGAAGCATAGTACATTAATGGTAATAACGTCAGACAACAGACATAAGGGAATCCTGTAGGTATGGGTTCATGCAGAAAGGATGGTCACTGAAGGAGTGGGGGACGAAACAGAGCTGGAGGTGCCCTCCCCTTGACAGTTCAGGTATGAGTTGAACTCCGTCCAGATGTTTCTGGGACGAGAGGTGGCAGGGAGCATAGATATAAATTCCTCCTCACAGTTGCGCGACCAAGTTAGCATGTGAAGCCATTTCTGGTGGGTCGGGGGGAAGGGACTTTTCCAGCTCTGAAGAATGCATTTCTTGGCTATCATACAACCAATATTGAGGAATCTAGCCGAGCCCCTGGTGTCATCTGTTTTCCAGGCACCAAATAGGACAGCCAGCGGGTCGGGGTCAATTACAGTGTCAGTGATGGCCGTGAGTGTTTCTAGAATACTTTCCCAAAATCTAAGCAATTTGTCACAGGACCAGAACATGTGTAAGTGATCAGCCTCTATAGGCCCGCATCGGGGGCAGGGGTGCACCGCAGCCCGGGCGAATCTCGAGGTCCTGTGCGGAGTGTAGTACAGTCTATTTAGGAGTTTGTACTGCATGGCGCGGAAACGGAAATTGAGGGAGACTTTTTGGGTGTGTAAGCACATCGCCCACCAGGTCCCGTCTGATATCTCCAGGCCTAGTTCGCCGGCCCATTCAACTCGTGCCTTGAGGGTGGGTGTAGGGGTAGTGGCCTGAAGAATCTTGTAAAGTGCTGAGACTATTCCACGGGCACCACCAGAGTTAGCGATGTATGCAATGGCCGAGTTGTCAGGGGGCTCTTCAGGAAATGAGGGCCATTTGGTACGGAACGCAGCCCTTAATCTAAAGTACTGAAGGGTCTCTAAGGCGGACCCTGTGTGGCCCGATTTCCAAGTTTGGGGGTCAATAAACCTGCCATTAGGGTAGAAGTCCGTCAGTGCCCGGTATCCCAACTCCCCCCAGTGTCGGGCCAATGACGCATCATGAGTGGGTTCTAGGCCGGGAAAGTCCCAAACAGGAAGCCATTTGTAGTACGGGGAGGCCTCCGGTGTCTGACACAGAAGGCGAGCCCAGGCTAATAGGGTCGTGTTGAGTGGGTCAATAGGAGAGTCGGGTGTGTATTGCCGATTTAGTATGATGGACATTAGGTCAGTGCCAGTCGCCGCCAGCCGTTCCAGTTTGACATGGGGACGCACTGGGGTACCGGGGTACCAGTGTGTGGCAAACTGTGCCTGGGCCGCGTACCAGTAGAGTGATAGCTCCGGAGCCGTGAGTCCCCCTAGTCTATATGGGAGTGTCATGTCCGTCCACTTTTTGCGCACTGCGCCAGAGTGCCAAAGGAACTGTGCACAAATTGCGTGTAGTCTAGCAAAGTAGCCCTTCCCGGGCCACACAGGTATATTGCCAAAAGTGTAAAGAAGTTTAGGGAGAAGGATCATTTTAATAAGGGAAAGCCGACCCGCGATGGATAACGGAAGGGCGCGCCACCGTTGGACTTTAGTCTCGACTATCTGTGCTACCGCAGAGTAATTATCAGCAAGGAGGGTGGATTTAGTTAAGGATATTTGCACACCCAGATATCTAACGCCCTTCGGTGACCAACGGAGGGGGTATTCAGTAGTGGGTTGTTGGGTGGATTGAGTGAGCGGAAAGATCTCAGATTTTGAATAGTTGATGGTGAAGCCGGAGTGGGTGCCAATACGGGTGATATCTCTCAATATTGGGTCGAGATGTGACGTGGGGTCTCGGATGTATAGCAAAACATCATCCGCATATAGAGATATAATCTCGGGGCTGTCTTTCAGTCTTATCCCCTTGCGGGCATGGTGAGCACGGACATAGTCCGCCATCGGTTCAATTGCTAGAGCGAACAGTATTGGGGAAAAGGGGCAACCCTGTCGGGTACCCCTAAAGAGTGTGAAAAGGTCGGACGTCAACGCATTGGTCCTCACCCTCGCCACGGGAGAGGTGTATAGTAATTTAATGAACCTGATCATGTTTGGGCCGATGCCCATAGTCTCCAGAACAAGCCATGTGTATTTCCAGGAGACCATGTCGAAGGCCTTCTGGGCGTCCAGTGTGACCGCCACCGCTTGCGTATTCTGATCGATGCGGGACAACACATTAAAGAGTCTCCTAATATTATGGGAGGTAGACCTACCAGGTACAAAGCCGGCCTGATCTTCATGGACCAAATACGTCATAATGGGCAAAAAGCGATTCGCAATGATTTTCGCAAAGATCTTCGTGTCTATATTCATAAGGGAGAGGGGTCGGTAGGACCCACACTCATCCTCCGGTTTACCGGGCTTGAGCAGCACAGTGATAGCTGCCTCGCGCATGGAGGGAGGGAGGATAGATAATCGGAGCGATTCATTCCAGACCTCAAGAAGCCTGGGGGCTACTATGGCGACGTGTTCTTGGTAGAAGGCGGCAGTTAGGCCGTCAGGTCCCGGGGCTTTGCCTTTGGGCAAGTCGGAAATGGCTGTCACTATCTCATCAAGTGTAATAGGGCAGTCTAACCCGTCCCGAGTAGTGGAGGAAATCTCTGTGGTGGGGATCTGGTTGAGAAGTTCTCGCATATATTGTTCAGTGTGTTCAGCGGGTTGGGAGTAGAGGGACCTATAGAAATCAGTGAATGTGTCCAGGATTTGTTGGTCAGCCCATTGAGCATTGCCCAGACTGTCTTTAATGGAGGTGATTTGCTTTCGGCCAGATTCCCATTTAATCAGTGACGCCAACGTTCTCCCGGGCCTGTCCCCCTCCCCATATTTCCTGGCTGCTTGAGGGCGGCCAAGGTATTGTATCTCGCTGACGGCAAGCGTGTTGAACACCCGGAGTTCATCGGAGACTTGGGTAAGTGTGACAGGGTCAGCCCTGGTGGCACACTGCAGTTCCAGCTGTTTCAGTTTGGCTTCAGATCGACCCAGTGCGGTTCTGATCGTTTTCAGCACTCCAGCCTCACGGGAGATGGACATACCCCTAATATACACTTTGAAGGCTTCCCATCTGACTGCAGCCGAGGTATCTCGGAGGGTGTTGTGTTCAAAGAAGGACTGGATATCAGCAAGTATTTCAGCCTTAAACACCACGTCCCTAAGGGCATCCGATTTGAAACGCCAGGTGCTAAATGTCGGGGCAGGCACACCCAGCCTCACCGAGAGTGTAATAGGGGAATGATCAGACAGTGTGCGGGGTAGGATCTGGGAGACCACCACTCCACCCATGATTCCCCCTGATACCAGAAATAGGTCTATCCTGGAGGAGCTATCATGCACTGATGATTAGTAAGTGTAGTCCCTATATTGGGGGTGTAGCGATCTCCAGGCGTCCCAGATGTCTAGGTTCTTGGTGTGGGAGTTCAGTCTGCGTGCGGCACTGGACAGGGGACGGGGGGCAGCACCAGTTCTGTCCAGGACCGTATCCAGAATAAGATTAAAATCCCCACCCCAGAGGATCGGTACACCCACATATCCCAGCAGGATGGAGGCAATAGTATCAAAAAATCCAGGAGAGTCCACATTGGGGCAATAGGTGTTGACAAGTAAATATTCTCTGTTAACTAAAGTGCAGTGCAGTATGACATAGCGTCCCTCAGGGTCAATGTAACTTTTGTGCAGTGTAAACTTAATGGACTTATGAATCATAGTTAGAGCCCCCCTGGATTGAGTGGAATAGGAGGTGAAGAATCTTGCCGGCCCCCAGGTCGGAGCCATGGATCTAGGGATGTGGCCATCGGAGTGGGTCTCCTGTAGGAACACCACTCTACACCCATGCCTGTTGGCATAGGCCATTATTTTACGGGCCTTAGTATGGTTACTTAACCCCCGGACATTCCATGACATTATGACGGTAGACATTGCGGTGACGGATATTCCATTACATGACATATATTCTTAATGAACATCACGGACCCACCAATAGTGCGTCCTCCGAAATTCGGAGTCACTCTTGCAGTCGTGGCCCTTTTG
The DNA here is from genome assembly GCF_040938575.1 of Ambystoma mexicanum. NCBI lineage: Eukaryota > Metazoa > Chordata > Amphibia > Caudata > Ambystomatidae > Ambystoma > Ambystoma mexicanum. The sequence goes on from NC_090929.1 coordinate 413,653,967, forward strand.
TGCGCGCCTCATGCAACCTCGTGTGCCTTTTGTAAATAACACCCCGTTCCCTCCCCCCACCCTCACCACCAACCCAAGTTCAGCAGTGTGAACCCAACCCATCCCAACCAGTGCACAGTCGGGTCGACCCCAACATGATCCAATCTGTGCAAGAGCCCAACAGGGGCTAACCCAAAACAAAATTATGTAGAACAGTGCAATCGCAGTGGGGTACGCCATTGCCGTGCGCCAGCGTGCTTGGAACCAAAGAAATTCGAGAGAAAACAAGCAGTGTGTGCGGTTTGGTAATGTAGGATGCTGCAACTATAGGTGGCCGTGTCAAGCCTACATGTGAATCCGAGAAGCATGCCACTCAGCAATAATTGGAAGTCAACATGGGCAGATTGAGCAGTTCAGCATATTAACTTACAGGAGCTTATTTGAGAAAGTAGGTGCAGCGAGTGTAGCCCAGAACATGTGAAAAACATAAACGTAACAGCAGAATAGTTGTGAAAAAGGCTAATGTGCAGTGGAACCATCTAAAGCGCCCGACCAGAGGCCGATCAACAAGGGCAGGCCACAAGTAGAATCTAGACATTCCCCATCATGTCAGCGGGCGGAAGAGGGGGAATATGTGCTTCTATGAATTTCACTGCTTCCGAGGGCACGGTGAAGAAGTAAAGTTTATTGTTAAATGTGAACTTTAGACGCGCAGGAAATAGGATGGCATAGGGAATACTTCTTTCCCTTAGCAGCTTTTTAACGCCAATGAATTGGCGACGCTCCTGCTGAACTCCGATCGAGAAGTCAGGGAAAATTCGAATCACTTGTGAGTCCAATCTGAGCTCGCCTTTTTCACGTGCAAGGCGGAGGATCTGGTCACGGTCTCTGAAGCTCAGAATTTTCACAATAATGGGCCTCGGGAAGTCCCCGGGCTTGGGGCGCGGAGCCAGTGCTCTATGAGCCCTTTCAACAGTGAAGAAGGGGGACAAATCAGGATTGTCTAAAAGTTCCTTCAAGAGGATCTCAACAGCCAGTTCAAGTCGACCCTTCAGTGCATTTTCCGGGACACCAATAATGCGTATATTGTTCCTACGAGATCTGGATTCGAGGTCATCACATTTGGCCTTTACCGACTTCATGTCTGCGACAAGGGTAGACACCGTACTCTGCAGTGTGACTATATTGTCCTCATTAGAGCTGATCCTGTGTTCAGTTTCGGTGATTCGCACCCCCTGTTGATCTAGTTTAGCCTTCAGGGACGCCACATTTGCATTAATGTCGTCCAGTTTTTCATGAAAGGCTGCAAAATTTCTAGCCATTGACTCCATCATGATCGTCAGGTCTGCAGGGGGCCCTTCCGCAGGGGGTGGTGATTCGTCCTGGACGCATGATGCATGGGGCGATTCAGACCTCGGGGTGGCTTTTTTTGCGAATTTGTCCATGGCCCCGGTCTTGCTGGTGTTTCTGGATCTGCTGGACATCGTGTGGCGTGAAGCCTGAGAGCTCAAGTGCCGTGGTAGGACTAGTGTGGGTGCAGTAGCTCCGCACGGTCACAGAGACGTGGTGGAGGCCGCTATCTTGACGGCGGGCAGAGCTATCGGGGGAAGGTCACCCCGGCCGGGACCGACCAGGCAGCCGGCTCCCGTGGGTCCCAGGAGGTGTAGTGGGCAGACGCCGGGCCGCGGGGTCCAGTCCTAGCGAGGAAGTGGGGGCCAGCAGCCGGGTCGGGCCAGGGAATCGCAACTCCTCACCTCATGAGCGGCCGCCCGGCTGCGCGCAGGAACAGGATGGCGGAGTCCCAGCGAGACCACGCAGGGCCCCGGCGGCCGTCACACGCGGCCGACGACCCCGCTCCAGCGACGTCCAGCGAGGCCTCCGGGCTGCCGGGTGATATCCTCCAGGTGGGCCGCGGCGCCCCAGCGGCCGCGGCGTAGAGTGAGGCGAGGCAGAGGCACTGCAAGAGCGTAAGGCAGCGGGCAGGGAGATCCAGGCAGCAGGCGCCGGCACCCCACGTCAGATCAGCGCGGCCGGCGTGGGTCACACACACAGCCCCCTCGCATCAGCCCAGGACAGCCGGCCGCGGCGGTCCCGATAGAGGGCCAGTCAGGCAAACGAGCCGCGGAGCCGCCAGCAACAGCAGGGGTATCTCGGCGCCGCCAAACAGCCCGCCCGTCGGAAGTGCGAGGGCCCAAAGCAGCCCAGCGCGGAGGGCAGAGCCCGCGGCTGAATCCAGAGTCAGAAGGTCCGAATCGGGGCCAAATTTCACAGGCAGGTGGCTCAGGGTAACAGCAAGGTGGGAGCCAGGTCTCAGCTCGGGGGAGAACAGCAAACCGCAGATGTAGCCAGATTCGTAGCAGCGGCGCACGGAGCTGAAAGGCTAGGCAGCCATTTTGTCGGCTGCTCAACAGCGCCCCCCGAAGTTATAATGAAATTTGATACGCCTGATGTGAATGAAAGAATGGTGGCGAGGATGAATGTAAATGACAGTTTTAACAGTTTGTATAAAACACAGCTAATGGAAATTCAAGGAGAAGCACCACAAGATGAGAAAGATCTGTGGACTCGGAGGGGGTGTTCTTTAACTCATTCCGAAGCATTGTTGTGACAGGAAAGCACTGGTAACCCAGTGATGCCTGTAGCCTTATTAAGGGTGGCATTGAAACAGCTGCACTACCCTGCGCATGTCACTAGAGATACCTATTGAGGAGGACTGGTTCATAACGAACCTGCTAGAACGCGTTGCATTTTATGTAGTAAACTGCATCGTATGTCAAAAGTTTACTGCTGGGTACACGCTGCATACAGTCAAAGGAGTCATCCCGTGACCTAATGGTCCTTTTCAGCATTTACACATCGACTATCATGCTATGCTGCAGGTCTGTAATGGATATAGATATATGATAGTGGTAGTATGTCCCTTTTCAAGATAGATAGTCCATGTACACATCCAGATTTCACCTGCGCAGCAAACTTTTTACTCCGAGAAGTGTTTCCTAGATGGGGAATATGTGAGGTATTAAGATCAGATAATGGCCCTCATTTTGTTAACGAAGTCTTTGAGCAAATAAGCTTGTTGCTTAGTATAAAGCACAAGTTCTCATTGGCTCATCACCCTCAAGTGAATGGAATCTGTGAGAGACTCAACGGCCTGCTTAAAGAAAGGATAGCCAAATTGAAGCTTACATTGAAGAAAGGATGGTTACATTGCATGGCCCTTGCATTGTATGCATTGAGAAATCAACCAGGCTCTGACAATGATCTTACACCCCATGTAATAGTGACAGGGAGGTGAATGAGGATACCCTTCACTCCTCCATTGAGAACTAGAAGTGATGCCCAAACGACAAAAGAATTGCTAGGAAAGGAGTTACATGCTTACTTAACGTGTATGACTACAAGTATTTCTGTCATTTCAGATCCTCTCAAGCAGAAGGGGTGTGGGGCTAAGAACGCAGATGGAGATCATACAGCAACCCAACCTGAAAAATTACATCTTTGCAAACTTTTCCCCGGAGACGAGATCCTAATCAGAAACTTTATGAGGAAGAGCCCCGATTTAACTGTCTGTTTGTCGTGGAGGATGTAACACCATCAGCCGTGAAGGTCCGAGGCAGACACGCGTGGATATTTCTCAGAGACATAAAGATCCACACCGGAGAGTCCCTTTACCCCCACCCCAGTCGGAGGCAAGCAATGGAGAAGAACTTCAGCACATACAGACTAAATCCATGACGAGGAAGAAGGACACAGAGACTGTCCAATAGACAGATAAAGAGTACATTGGACTGTGGTTCTGTTGGGACACACTTTGAAATGACTAAACAAGGAGTGAAAGAAGAGTTATTTGTTCTTGAGCCACAGTAGCTTGCAAAACATTGGACTGAGACACATTTAAGTCTTGATATGAGGTGGAAAGACGCCAGATCAGGAGTTCCTTTTTGATGACTGGGAGAGGGAACAGTTCCCTGCATCCTTTCTCACTGAGTTTCTCTTTGGAGACACCAATGGTAGTGCTTGATAGCCACATTTGCCAGATCGTTCTTACTGTTTTTCTCTTCATTCTTTGTGCACACCCTACGCTTGTGGAGAGAACTACTAATGTTCATCTGTTCCTGCAAGATCCTAAAAATGGTCAAATCCATAAGGAGATTGCTCGCGGCTATAGAAGAGCAAGTAGTCCAGCTTCATGAGTACAGTTTGGAAAGCACACATGCCCCTATCTGAGGACAATGCTAATAGATTGGTTGGAATGGTCTTTTGTTTCCTGATTGAAGAACGTTCGCATCGTGTTGGAAGGCAAACTGACATTCATACTTTTAATCTGCTGGCAATTAATCAATTGCTACGTGACATTATCGAGCAAGTTTGTTTGTTTTCTGAGAGACTATAAAAAACAATCCTGAATGAGTTTTTCAAGGGAAGATATCCAGAATTTACTGCCTCTTGTCTTTTACTATCTGCTGGAGATGCACCCTCATTTTGTTCGGCGAAAGGACGACTCCTTTGTGTACATTAGGAATCCTATTAATCGTCCTCTAATCAGCCAGATGCTTGAAGAGCTTGTGGAGCATATCCAGATGTTGCCAGAGTATTTCATGATGTTACCCAAATAAAATTTGTTTTTTCCTTCCTTTAAAAAGATTGAGAATGGGTAACATCGACAGCAACAACAATGTTGCTAACAACGAGAGGCCACCACGATGAGCAAGGAGCTATTTCTGCACAAGTGGACCTATTAGTATGTCATTTATACATGCATCGTATTCATTGTGATCCTTCTCTCACTTCCAGTACGTACTGCTTACTATGTGAACCCTAGTGAAGCAAGGATCCCTGTGTATCTTCCTATGCAGAAGGAGGGTACAGATGTGACAACTATATGACAGTCAAGACCTTATATAATTGTCCCTACTCCAGAGATACATTCAAAAGCACCTAGTCCTATGATAGATGAATCTAGACTTCCATTTGGGGGGAGGTCATGTATGGAAGTTATGCAGGACTCCCTGTTACCTTCCTATTATTATTTTTTTTAATTTTATTTTATTGGTTCTTTATGGTTTTTACAAATATAACCTTTTTACCAATTTCTTAATGTCCTTCTTACCTTTGTCATCTCAGACCAGTACAAACGAAATGAAAAAGTGCTCACAAAAATAACAGTGTGGGCCTCATTACAAGGTTGGAGGCTACCTCCATACCAGCATGAAAATCTGGCACCTGTGAATGAGCAATTACCGGGATATTCTGGCCCTGCCGGACCTGGTAATTGCCCTTTCGCGGGTGCCAGTGCCGGTATATCCCCATTCCCATTTCAGCCCTATAGGGCTCAATGGGAATGGGGATGCCTGTAGCACCGGCACCATTCATAATGGTGCCGGTGCTACAGGCTTGCTGTGCTCGTGGGTGCCTTTAATTCCACCAGGGCAGACCCCGTCTTTGTTCTTTTTTAACATTTCCCAGTTCGTACTTTTCGGGCTTTGTATTTGACTTTCTTCTGCCTGATGTTCTGAAAATTTGCAACAGTATTTCACCCACTTCTCAGCAGATATCGTGTTAGTCATGATTCCATCTTTACTAGCCTCCAAGTTGTTAATATATGTCCATATCTCAGCCAAGTTTTTTTATTTCTGATGTTATATAGCATACTTTCATAGTCATTTTGTGTATCCATTTTTTGATGGTTCTTTACCCAATTTTGATACGTTTGCTTTATCGATTTGGCCTTTTTTAGTACATTCTCTTCTTGCGATTGTTTTAGCCTTCTCAGCTCTTGTCTTTTCTCTTTCTTCTTTTCCAGTACTTTAGTGTCGAATATAGGTTTATGTTGAATTGTGGATTTATTTGGCCCAGTCTTTACTTCGAACTCTATTAACAATGTTGTATAATCCACAGTTTTTACTTCATTAGCATTTTTTCCTTGTATTAGAGTCTCCAGGTTTCCTTTCAATTTGCTAATTTGATTTTTTTTCATTCTTAGACGATTTCTCCCTGGGTTCACATTCAAATTCAGTGCTTTCAACTGTCTCCTTTGTTCTGACTTACACCACCACGTTATTTTCAATAAGTTGTGATCACTTTGTGTTTTCTCTATTACTTCCATTGTCATATGATGTTTAAGTGTGTTTTCCAATGCATAAACATAATCTAGGATCTTTGCTGGTTTTTCTTCTCTCCATGTTGGTTTACCGGGTTTTTCATTGTCTATGTTGTCATTTACTAGGTAGAAGTTCCTTGATTTCATCATTCTTTTCCAATTCATACCTCTTTGCCTCATACTAGTCATCTTGGTGGTCTCATCTTCTGTTTCGTAACCATTTTCCAGCCAGCAATTGGCATTTAGGTCTCCACATATGTTAAACTGTGGGTTTACCCACTTCCCCATCTGTTGATCTATCAATTCTATAACTTGTTCTGGAAAATGTTCTAGGTCTTTTTTCACTGGATTCCAGCACACGTTTATAATTATGAGTATGTTAGATGCATCTTTTCCTTCTTTGGTTGCTATTTATCCTATTATCATTCGAATGTGGGCGTTGGGATTCTGTATTTCTAACACATCAAACTGCACTGTGTTTATGATTGCAGTCACAAAGCCCGGCATGGGTCTGCCTTCGAGTCCTTTTATTGCTGGATTCAGATGTGTTGTATAACCTTCAATCACCGGGGCTTCTCTTATCCAGGTTTCTTGAAGGCATATGAAGTCATATGCCATATCTAACCCTGCCCCTATCTGAAACAGGTGGATGAAGCCCCGGGTGTTCCAACTTCCCAATGTCAACACATCATTTTCTGGAGGTAGTCAAATCTGTGTTTTCTTCATCTTTGTCTCAAGTAGTCCCATCAACCATTTCCATTGATCTTCCGTACCTTCCTCTTCTACATTTGTTGTTTTCTTTGTATTCAAGTGTTTTTACTTGTGTCCTTCTTTATTGCCTCTTCTCTCTTCATTTTTTGAACTTTAAAATTTACCTTCCATTCCTCATAGTTTTTGCTTCTCCTATCCCATCTTTTTTTCTCATTTATTTCTTATGTATTCTCTGTCCGCACTTTCTATTTTTTCATTTGTTGCAAATGAAAGCCCAGCGGTCTCAATCCATTTGCTGATTTAAGCAACAGCTGTTTTATCATTGGGCTTATCACGTGAATAATTACTTTATCCATTCAGGAGTCTCCATTCTGGAATGTGGTGAAGTAATCTTAAGACATTAGCCCTATTCATTATCAGGCCATCTTTCGAAGTCATGCATCTTTGGAGCGAAATGCACGGATCATCCACATCTATTTCTTAGAAGTGCTCACCTTGGGCGCTCTTGTGCTGACAAGTTATCACCTTTTTTCTTCATTATTCTCAGTGGAGAGATGTTGTAACTTTCTTTTTCTGGTGCATTCTTATTACCTTGATCTTTTTCTCTCTCTTTATCTCTTTTGTTTTTGCAATAAGATTCTTTTTCTTTAGTCTGTCCCTTTCGTAATGCTGGCTTTTTTTGTTCCAATTTGATTATTTTTATTTGCAATTTTTGACACTCATTTTCATTCACCTTCACCTTTTCTTTTGTCTGCTGAGGACTTTGTGTTAGGGTCTTATTTTGATTTCCTCTAGTTGCTTCAACTCTCGTCACAGGTCTCTTCTCTTTCAATTTCGTCCTAACATCTTCTAACTCTATGGGTCTACCAGTCCATTATATTTTCTTGTTTCTTTGCATTTCAGCTTTGCTATCTGTCGATTCAGGTTCACATGAGGATTCCTCATCACCTACATTTGTAGATTCATCTAGATGCTCTGATAGCGTGACTGAGTATGTAGAAAGGTCTAGTAAGTATATTTGTTCTTCTATCATTGATTGTTCTCCCAATTGGACACCTTCTTCCAGTTTCTTTGGTACGACCTCCCTGAGTTTGTTTTCAAGTGGCCTACTTACTGGCCACTCATTTTTCTTAATGAAGCTTTTGCTTCCCTTTGTTTTAGCACTTCGCTCACCTGCCATGTTTTTGGTTTTCTTTCTGGGCAGTTCCTTTCCTTTATTTACTTCTTTGTTTTTTTGTGTAAGGTTATTGTGTTCCGTCCCATATCGGTATCATCCTTCATTTGCTCTTTTACCCTATGTCTGTTTATCGAAAGATTGGGCACATTTTTCTCTCCAACTCTTCCTGGTCCATCTCGAGCGAGTCTTTTGGCATGTTTTTTAATTCACTATTTTGATTTCTTTCTTGGTTCTGCGGTGTAAGATCGTCATCATCAAATAACTGTCGATTATGTTCTCTTCTATTCATCGGTAACAATGACCTATTCAGGGTTTTCGTTTTTACATCTTTAACCAATGTTTTTTTGTGCAAATTTGTCTCTTCCTGTACATTTGTTGTCAGGTTTTCGTTGTTCTGAGCCTTCTCTCCCCACATCTCTGGCCTCTCTTCAACAGCTCTAGAGTTTTCCTTATTTGGTTCACTTTGTGCCTGTTTTAATTCGGCAGCATTTTGGCTGAGATTCGAGAGTTGGGCATATATGTCTGCTGTTTCAATCATCCTTGATTGTCTTCTTAGCTCATTTTCTTTTATTATTGGTTCCAATATTTCTTGTAACAATGTAGCTACATTGGCAGAACTAGTGCTCAAATCCTTTTGTATGCCAGTCACAAATCCTTCTAATGTAGACTTTCGAATGTAGTAGTGCTAGAACTGCTGTATTGCAGTTTTGTTATTACTGTAAAGTCTTTCTCATTTGCAACAATGCATTGCAGGCTTCAATCTAATTGATTGTTTTGTTCCAAATCCGTTTATGTTTCTGTTCTAACATGTTTTTTTCTGTTGTGTTTGTTGTCTTTGACTCCATCGTGCATTGCACACTCTGGTTATGTCGTTCTGTCTTGTCGGTCACTTTTATTCTTTCCAGCATAGGATGGGGAGAGCCTGTCCAATTCCATTTCACAATTTTTGCAGTAGTTCTTTCTTGCTCACCCAGCTCTTTCTGTGATTGTGTTGGTCTTTCTAATTCCAGAGATCTTGGTGTTTCCAATAGTAGTTCATCTGATATTTCCGACTGGGTTATAGTGTCATTAACCATATGAATCGGAGGTCTCAATGCAAATGTATTACATGACCTCTCTCTTAGCGGGTGTGTTGGATTTCCTCTGCCTGGATCATGCCTTATTGTACTTTCTAAGGTTTGAGGCTCATTGGGGTCCATTTGTTTCTTCTTTTACTATTTTCAGCTACACCCTTCCCCTCTTGACTGAGCATCTTGTATTTTCGTTTGTGTTGTTCTGTGAGCCATAGGTCAACTTCACTTGCATCACATTTTGACATCGCTCTTGGAGTCTGTTTATTCACAGCTACTGCCTCTTCAGGTGGTAGTACATGGGGGCTCATTTTCTTAGTACCACTTCCAATGCTCATGGCAGCTGGGCATTAACATGCTGGTTCTGTCCCAATGTTAATTTCCTCCCGTTCTGTCAAATTGATGTCTTTTAAAGTCACAGAAGTGTCTTTCAGAGTGGGCGGATTAATGTTGGGGCTTGGCTTCTCCCTTGCACTATTGCTTGAGAACTCCAAAGACTCCCCATCCTTTTTGCACCCCTTTTCGGTCGCTGCAATTTGTAACATGTTAATATGTGATTCAGTGTGTGCTACGATCATGACTGCTGCATTGACTGCTATTGGTGATTTCACCAGCTTTGCTGGTCCTATTGACACCAAGGGCCCTATCCTCTGCTCAGCCAAACCTGTGTCACATAGGGATTTCCCTTGGTCTTTATGCATGTTTGTCTTTAGTTTTTTACATAATTCCCCCTTCACGTCTTCTTTGGTGTCTACTTTGAAATCAGTTGTATTAGTTATTATGTTAAACATGTCAGCCAGCAGGACAACATTACTATTCACTTTAACAGATTTTACCTTGGGTCGGTCTGTATCATCTTGAGGTTCTCTTAAGCATAATTTCGGAATCTTCATTGTTACGCCGCCCAACATGTCTCTAGTTTCCTAAATATCCAAGTTATCTGTTAAGCCCACAATCTCTTTGGACAGTTGAATTGAACACCCACGAAGAGCAGTTTGTTCCATGTGATCTATTCATTCTTCTTGCATTGTTCCAATCCGACTCCGACCACTTTATTGGGCTGTTAATCCTGGTCGACTCGTGGTTTTCAATAGCCGCTCAGGGATGAAGCAGGTCATCCTAGCAGTTCAAAGAATTCTAAATCCCTCAGTCACCGCCTCCATACCATGAGGAGCTACCTGCTCCCTGCCTACTGTTCGAGCCCCCGATGCCGGTGGCAGATTTTTCTTCTGTACACACATGTGAATAAATCGTGCGAGCGAGTGGATGTATGATTGAATCAGGCAGGTTTACAGAACAGTTTTAAACTTGGGCATGATCGCGGACCGCATCTCCTCACGGATCCACTCCACCTTCCGCTCCACATTGTGCGGCTCCAGGCAATATTTGAATGCCATAGCATGCAGCACACAATAGCCACACCTCCTCCAAACGAACAAGGAAACAGACTTCTCAGTGTAGCTTCTACTGCAGATCACCTTCTGCCTACCTTCATATTATGTCAATAGGATGCAGCTTCTGGAGCTTTCTCCTGCACAGGTAGCACATGTAAAACACCAAGTTCACTGCCAAATGATTCTATGATTGACCCAGTAAGAAGGAATTATGCTGATATACTTCATGAGATGATTATAGAAGCTCATGAGAAAAGAAGGAGACTTAAAAGAAGTACTAGGGAGGATGATCATGAGTTGAATGATTACCTGGATACTACAGCGCATTTGGGAAATAACATATGGTATCAGCATATGAAAGAAGTAGGAAGGAAGACCTCAAAGGAGGAATGCTTTGTATGTGCACTCCTGCCTTATATTATGGGAAAGTCTAAGATTTTCATAGCTATTGAGATAGATGTCCATACTGCACATTGTCTGTCACACATTGCGCTCTGCCGTACAAGAGGTCAGCTCATGGGCCGAACAGCCTATCTCAAATGGGCAACTGAATGGACAGATCCAGAGGAAGATGACCATGCCAAGACACAAAGACAAGGCTAAGAATGCATGCTAAAAATCACATGATCAGATACGAACAGCCTGGAGTAAAAGGAGCTGGAATCAGATGGGAAGTAAACAGAAGACTTGAGAGTCCAGTCAAATTTGTAGAAGAAATTTGAAGATGGAAGAATAGAGGCCAGGTGCAGATTTGGGGATCATTGCTTTCACCAAATTATGGGAAGGAGTGGTCATCTGCAGAGTGTGGGTAGTCATCGTTTCTATCAGCCAACCATTGACCTAGTACAGAATAGATACAAACCTTATGGCTGAAACATGCTAAACTACTGACATGGGTCGAAGATAAAGGAGGACTTTTGCAGATAGTGCCTTTAGAAAGTGCAAAGCTGTGCTTCAGAAACAATGGCACAAGAAAAGTTGGAGAGAATCAGAATTGTGGTCGAGTCTTTGATGTACCAGGAATGAACATTGGGACAGCAGTAATCATGGATCACTACTGGGCTTGTGGATCCAGAGCATATATGAAGCTGCCCAAGGATTGGGGTGGACAATGTTCCATAGTAAACATTCATGTTCCAGCGTTGGTGATTCCTAAAAGTGACTTGAAGACCACCAGGGGGCGCGGAGCATGCTGGACGTGTGAGACCAACGCTCCTCCACCACCGCAGGGCCTAGCACTCTGAGCCAATCCCCGGTCGGGAGTTTGGAGTAACCCCGACGGGAACGTGCGCCCCCGCGGCAGCGGCCCAACGAATCGAGCGCTCCTCCGAAAGTGGATACAGCCTGGCTCCGATCTGAGGCCCCGCTCACCGAGCAACAGAGAGGACACCTTTTCGGACGCAGTGCAGCAGAGCCACTGGGGGCGTCACACCTCCGAAAGTGGGTACAGCCTGGCCCCGATCTGAGGCCCCGCTCGCCAAGCAACAGAGAGGACACTTTTTCAGATGTCGTGCAGCGGAGCCACTGGGGGCGTCACATCTCGCGGTGCCCCGTGCCTCGCCCGGACCCGCCGCGGAGCCCGGAGCTACCGGTCGTCGCCTCCGCTGCCGCAGCCCGTGCCCATAACACCGAGAGGAGGACGCCTGAGCACGCCCTGCACCGTGCGCGGATGCCGAGCGGGACCCCGGAGCTCTGCCCCGGTGGCGGGTGAACATCGCGGGGGGCCAGGGATGAGTGGGGCGTCCTGGTGGGAGCCCCCCACCACCTAGAACCACTCCGGTGCGGACCACCAGCAGCAAATCAGGACTTCGGGGGCCTCCCGACCCATCCTCCGCGCACGGAGGCCTACTCGAAAAGAAGCCCCCAGCAAAGGGGTCCGAGCCCACAATGGACGTGTGGCGGCCCTCGACGGCCCGAAGAAGGTGAGGAGCGCAGGGGGGAGAACTGATACTTGAGACTCGGCGGACTGTGTTTGGCCCCCATCCGGGCACGGACCAGCGCAACCCACCCCGTAGAAGCTGGCACGGCCTTCCCCCCTGGAGTACAGGGGTCCCCCCGGAACATTTCAGCCGTGATGCATCTGGGGAGGGGTCCCCCCGGAACATTTCAGCCGTGATGCATCTGGGGAAGCAGGCCCCAATCACAATCTTAGCCCCCCTTGTGTGGGCCGGAGCCATCACCGGGGTCCCCCCCACATGCGAGCTTGCCTACGCGGAAGCGAGGAGGGCCCGAGACGACAAGGGGAAACCTCAAGACATTAAGGCAGGGTGAGAGGCGCCCCCGCCCCCACCAAAACTCCAAAGGGCACGCAGAGACCGGAACCCTGGAACCGACCCAGCCCACGTGTGCAATCATCTCTCTCCAGCGCTTCTGCCGGTCCAACACACCCCTCGGTGAACCACTCAGAGTTACCATGCCTTCAAGTGCCAACCCCCCCGCCCCGCAGTGCTAACGAAGGACGACCTCAAGGACATCCTCCAGGAGATAAAAGCGATTCGAACGGACATACAGCCTCTATAGTTGACCTCAGGGGGAGAGTGTAGACGCTCGAGGAAAAAATGGAGGGAATGGAAAACAACCACCTCCAAGTGGACCTGTTAGACATGAAATACGAAGCAAGGCTAACAGACCTAGAAATCAGAGAGGAGGACATAGCCCTGAAAATGGACGACCTAGAGAACAGAGATCGCCGAAACAACCTGCGCATTATGGGTGTGACTCAACAGAGAGGCGAGACTGCCACAGATGTGGGGAGAAAGGTTCAGGGCCTCATCAACCAACTCTTCACACTCGAGGGGGGCAAGGAAGTCCAGCTGGAAAGAGCCCACAGAGGGGGAGGTGGAGCGAGGGGCAGCCCGAGGTCCATAGTTGTGCACTTCCTCCGCTACAGAGTAAAAATGGAGGTCCTCGAAAAAGCGAGAAGGCTGGAGAGTTTCTTGTTCGAAGAAGACACAGTGAGGATTTTCCAGGACCTCTCGGCCTTCACTCTTACCCGAGGAGGGAGTGCCGGCCTCTCACCCAGTGGCTCACCAGCCAAGACATAAGATACAGGTGGTCCTTCCCATTCGCCTTGTCTTTTGAACGCTCAGGAGTGGACTATAGAGTGACCAGCGGCAAGGAGGCATCCCAAGTGCTGCAGGTACTCAAAGGGGATACCCCAGAGGAAGGAAACGAGATGGAGGTGCAAGAGCCTCGGGGAGCCAGGAGGGAGCCGGAGGGCCCCTGGTCCACAAAGAAGAAGATAAAGGGCCGAAGGAAATTCAAGAAACTAAACACCCCCACAACGGAAGCCGAAGAGGACTAAGTGGTCATAGGCTCGCTATTAGAGAAACTGAGAGATTGAATCAAACAGCCCCGGCCGGGGACGCTGATCTTAACAAGGGGACTGCGGTGGATGGTCTTGCATTCACCCTGGTGGCTTGCCCGTTGGCAGGTGTCAAGATAAAGAGGGGGAGGGGGAAGGAGTGAAGGGAGGGAGTTGGGGTTGGGGATGTTGGGGACCCACACAGTCTCAAAACCACAGTGGAAGGCGGCAGCAAGCACAGATCCGGGAAGACGGTACACACAAGACAAGGACCCAATGGCAGACAATGAGAATAGGTGCCGGGCCGAGTCACTGAGAATTGGTTCACTCAATGTAAAGGGTCTGAACTCCCCAGCAAAGCGCTCCCTCTTGGGGAGGGAAATGAAGAATGCTAAAACAGATATCCACTTCGTACAGGAAACTAGACCGGTCACGGGAGAGGAGAGGGCCATCCCGGGAGCACACGTGGGCCAGACCTTCTGGGCATCCGCTCCCACGTAACGGAGTGGAGTCGGGATCATCCTGCAGAGAAACCAGATACTCACAGAGGTAACCAGCTGGGGGAGGGAGGACGGTAAAGCCATGATTATATCGGGTGACTTGCACAACTCCAGGGTCTCCCTAGCAGCTATCTATTGTCCTAATGTGGGCCAGGTTGAATTTCTCAAAGAGGCGATGGGAGAGATAATGGCCAGTACAGAGGGGCTCCTTATACTGGGTGGATACTTTAACATGTTGGCAAATCGGGAATTAGATCATATTGGAGGGGCCATCCCGCTAGGCAGCCAAGGGGGTGGACCCCAGGGGAAACTCCGGGAGCTGATGTGGGGCTATGGGCTCATGGACACATGGAGGGAATTGCATCCGGAGGGAAAGGGATACACCTTCTACTCAGCGGTCCATGGCACTAGAATGAGAATAGATTACCTTTTCATGGGGCACCAGAACATGGGTCGAGTGGAGTCCTGTATCATCCGCCCGGTTAGCTGGTCGGACCACGATATGGTCTGGGCAGATATTAGTGTATTGGGCCTGAAACCCAGAGAATCCCTGTGGAAGTGCAATGACTTCCTGCTAAGGGATGTGGTTTTTAAGGAGGAGATGTAGAAGGCGATCAATTAATATTTTGAACTGAATAACACAGGTGAAGTCAACATAGAGACAGTTTGGAAGGCAGCAAAGGCGACCTGGAGGGGTGTTCTGATTAGAGAGGGGGCTTCCAAAAAAGGACCAGGACTCTCCTGGTTCATAGGCTACGGGCGGAGATAATAGCATTGGAGGGATCTGAAGGGAAGAGTGATGAGGAGAGGGAAAGGGACTTGGGGGATGCAAGAGAGAAAAGGCAAGAGCTGAGAGCATTGGAGATGGGGAAAATTGTAGCGGGCCTCCAACACCTGCGTCAAAGGTATTATGAAAAAGGGGATAAGACTGATGCCATGCGGGCGGCCAAACTCCGAGGCCAACGGAGAGATAGATGGGTGTCAAGGATCTCATGCAGGGATGAGGGGACAAAAACGGATCCCGAGGGAATAGTGGAGGAATTTGCGGGGTTTTATGAGACTCTCTACGGGAGGGAAGGAGAAGTGGAGGCGGAGGCACTGGGAGCATACCTCGGAGGAGTAACATTACCTGTGATGGACCCTCCCAGGGGCATCAGCCTTAGACGCCCCAATAACGAGCGAGGAGATACTCAAGGCAATATCGGGTCTTAAGATGGGCAGGGCCCCCGGGGAGGACGGATTCACCGCAGGCTTCTATAAGGCCTTTGGAGGCCTACTAGCGGGATTTTTGGTAGGCCTATTCACAAATATCATGAAGACCGGGAGTACACCCCCGTCTTTTAGCAAGGCACTGATAACAGTGATCCCGAAGGCAGGCAAAGATCCAACAGACTGCCGGTCGTATAGACCTATTTCCCTCCTGAATGTGGACGCTAAACTGTTCACCAGGATCATAGCCACGAGACTAGACAGCCATATGCCGGTACTCATCCACTCCGACCAGGTGGGCTTCATACAGGGGAGACAGGGGTGGACACCCTCTGTAAAACCCTGCACCTGATGAGGGAAGCGGCCTCGAAGCGAGACAACCCTGTCCTGGTGGCCATCGACGCCAAAAAGGCGTTCGACATGGTGGACTGGGAGTTTCTACACATAGTCCTTGTCAAACTGGGCTTTGGTGAGGGAATCAGGCGAGCCACTAAGGCCTTATACACAGACCCCTCTGCTAGAGTCACTGTAAATGGTCGCCTTTCACGAAAATTCGGCCTTCAAAGGGGGAGAAGGCAGGGCTGCCCCCTCTCCCCAATCCTGTTCGCCATGACCATGGAAATACTCGCGGAGTACATCAGATGTGCCCCGATGGTCCGCGGTATTGACGTTGGAGGTCGGACCTTCAAGTTCGGTCTCTATGCAGATGACATACTGATCCATCTGAGGGAACCCACTAGCTCGGTCCCGGCTGCCGTTCGGGTTATTGAACGGTTCGGCCAATTCTCAGGCTTCAGGATGAACATTGGGAAGTGAATGATCTTCCGCTTTGCCCCAGATGCAGACAGGGACCTCACTGAACTGTCCCCCCTGGGGTTTCAAATTCGTACTGAAGGGATTAAATACCTGGGGATCAACATTGTCCGGCCCCACGAAGATCTAAGCCAGGCAAATTACCCCCTGCTGTTTGATAACTTATTCAAAGATATGGAGACATGGAGTAAAGGGCAAATCTCGTGGATTGGAAGGATAAACGCTGTAAAGATGAACCTCCTCCCCAGGGTCCTGTACGTTTTACAGATGCTCCCTTTAGAAGCCCCAGAAGCACTCCTTAAAGAAGCCAAAAAACACATAACGAAATTCATATGGCAAGGCCAGAGACCCAGAATAGGTTATGAAACACTCACCCTCCCGAAGGATAGAGATGGGGTCGGCCTCCCAGACTTACGAACTTACCACAGAGCAGCGCAGCTCAGAACCCTGGCCCCCCACCTCAGAGAGGACCCCAACAAACAATGGGTCTTTCTTGAAAACTCCCTCGTGAGCCCTGTCACAGTGGGTGAGTGGTTATGGGCCCCGATGAAAAAGCTCCCAAGGAGAATCAGGGACCACCCAATACTAGTAACTATGTGGAAGGCGCTGGAGGGTAAGGGACATGGTGAGAAGGTGACCACTTGGCCCTCCCCCATGAGTCACATCTGGTCCACACCAGTTTTACAGGAAATCCCAGGCCATGAACACTATCAGCCCTGGTTTGACGCGGGCCTATGCAGAGTTGGTCAGTTGGTCAGGGAAGAGTCCTTTATAAGTATCCAGGAGCTTGAAGAATCCTTGGGAATAGGTAGGCTCTCCCCACTCCTCTATCTGAGACTTAAGGGAATCCTAATGAAACCAAAACTAAAGCCCAAATTACAAAGAAAACTCACCCCAGTCGAGAAAATCTTAGATACCCATGTAGAAATGAAAGGCCTCATCTCACTCCTTTACTCGGCCCTTTTAACCCCCCGGGAGGGAACCACCAAAAGCCTCAGGGGTAAATGGGAAAGAGACTTGGGTTGCAGGATCGGAGACAGTCTCTAGGGGCGACTCTGTAGTAGATCTTTTAAGACCTCGATCTCCTGCCAATACAAAACCCATGCTGTTAAACTCCTGCACAGATGGCAGTATGACCCGATCACACTTTCTAGGATGTTCTCAGACGTTATCCCCCTTTGCTGGCACGGGTGCGGGGAAAGGGCAAACTATTGGCACATGTGGTGGACATGCGGGAAGGTCCAAACTTATTGGGCCGAAGTCCTCAGCTGGCTGAAAGAGGCAGGAGAAGGTGTGCTCCCACTGGATCCAATGTTGGTGCTGTTTGGCTTGCAGCATAAGGATGACCACTGGGAAAAATTACCGGACCTCTCACACTCCCTACTGTTGGCAGCCAGAGCAGCTCGCGCTAGAACGTGGAAGAGGCCCTCCCTCCCCAAGAAGAAAGAATGGGTGATGATTGCCAAAGACATATTCCTTATGGAAAGTCTTACAGCGGCTCTACATGGTTCAAGCACCCAAATAGAGTTAGACTGGCTGCTATTTCAAGAGGTGTTTGGCAATACATAGGCCATGTCCTGAAACCCTCAAGCGTCCTTGGCCCGGCCCAGAAACAAGCCCCGACATGGAATGAATGGCCCTGGAACTTGGAAAGCCGGTTGACCACTGGCGGAGAAAACCCGGATTGACGCTGCCCTATGCCGCATCATTTCTATAAGCAGATGCAGTGCTCGAGATACTGTGTGGGGTGGTTGGGAGGGGGTGGGGGGGAACAAATGCAGGGAATAATGGCCTATAGTTTGATTTGTTGAGGGCGATTGCCCAAATCTTGTAATTTGTGTACCTATTCTGTTGTTTTCAAAAAATCAATAAAAATCGAAATTTTTAAAAAAAAAGTGACTTGAACATTGGCAGGTTTCCAAAAGCAGATGTTCACCTGATGAAGAAGAGATCTGTAGAGCTGATAAATCGAATGAAGAGAGGTAACTATTTCTCACCCAAGTCAATAGAGGCTTTTGATTCTATTCCATATGAGCACAGATTGTTCAGCCACACTTCATCGATATTCACGATAATCTTAATGCCAAGGAACCAGACAGCAGCAAATAATAAATGGTTACAGATTACCAGATGGAAATTGTTGCAAACAATCAATACTACCATAAAGGGATTCAATGCTATCAAGGAAGAGCTGAGTGCCATACAACTGATGACTCTTCAGAATAGAAACGTCCTAGTTTTAATTTTTAAGTGTTTTTATTGGCATTTGCAATCATATACATAGCAGTAGAGCACGAAGTGTGCTTTATATTATTGACCATGTGTCGTGTCTGCCAAGAGAACAACAATTAACAACAAACTAACAAACAAAATTAACAGTAATAACAACCTTGACTGTGCACTCCCATGGAATCGTGACGTTGTTTTTATTCTGCGTGTTTGGCCCAAGGCCGGGGCCACCCCTCTTCGTGGCCGTTTCAGGGCACGGCACTTGGAACGCACTCGGGCTCATCAGTCTGATCGTGGTATTTTACCTGGAATTTGTGTCCTGTTGGGCTATTCAGGGGGGTTTGAAGTCGGTCGAGAAGATCATGTCCCTCATGAGGGCTTTCCAGGACTCCAGTGTTGAGCTCACGTCATCCCCGCCTCTTTTGTTTCCCTCCTCCCAGGCCCAGGTTTCGGCCATGGTCCATCTTTCCATTTCCCTGATCCAAGGGCCGTATCTGGGGCCTGCGGGCGATTTCCAAGCCATCGCTATTGTTCTTTTCACAAGAATGGATGCCATGTCCATGAGCTTCACTAGATGTTTGATTTTGCCAAGTCTCGGGTGGGTGCCCAGGAGACACTCCTTAGGTGTCCATTCGTACCTTTCCAGTCCAGCTCTCCTGCAGGTTCGCTCGGCAGCAAGCCAGAGCTTCTGGGACCTGGGGCAAGCCCAGAACATGTGGATCAAGTCAGCTTGTTCGGAGGAGCACCATGGGCATGTCGAGTGGATTTTGTTGTTGAAGGTGGCTATCCTATGCGGGGTCATGTAGGTCCTGTAAAGGACGTTCAGCTGGATCATCCTGAACCTGGCGTTCCGTGACACCTCCTTCGGGTACAACAGGGCTCTTGCCCATTCCTCCTCCGTGATTTCAATCCCCAAGTCGGTCTCCCACTTCTCTTTCAGGCACGCTCTTCTGGGGTTAATTCGGTCGTTTATCTGGGCGTAGAGCCTCGATGTCGGCTTCCAGCCGTCACTCAAGTTATACATCTCCTGAACAAGGGGGTGGGTCTCTGGTTCCTCAGGCCATGTGTTCCATTTGGTCTTGGCTACGTGCCTCACCCTCTGGTAAAATAAGAATTGTCCCGAAGAGAGTCCATCCTTTAGTTGCAGCGAATCAAAGTCCCTATAGGCTCCTTCGTCAAACATGTCTCCCCATGTGTAGAGGCCACAAGTCTCCCAGTTCCTCATTACTGGAAGGTCGATAGGGGTCCTGCACACGTCTGTCAGCATGGGGATTTCGGGCATGTACGGGTGATGGAGGCCTAGTAGTGTTCTAACCCTGTTCCAGACCCGCCTCCCCAAGGTTACTATCATGGGCGGGTCAGGAGGGCCCACCTGCGAGCCCCATATTATCTCCTTAGGGTGCGTAGGCCCGGTCAGTTGGCGAAGGAGGCCAGTCTCAGCGGAGGGTTCATCTGAGAGCCACTTTGTTACGTGTGTTAGTTGTGATGCGAGATAGTATCTCTGGAAGTCGGGTAGTTGGATGCCGCCCTCGGTGTGGGGGAGCGTGAGGATGTTCAGGGCGAGCCTGTGTCTGGACTGACCCCAAAGAAAGTCCCTGACCAGCGATTCCAGTTTCCTGAAGAAAGGCGGGGGGATGTAGTGAGTGATGTTGGTGAAATAGTAGAGGAATCTTGGGAGTATAATCATTTTGGAGATTGCAGCTCTACCCATCATTGAGAGGGGGAGCTTTGACCAGAATTTAATGGACATTCGAACCCTGCACATTGCTGCTTCGGTGTTGCGCTCGTGGGTGGAGGCTGGCGTGTGCATAATGGTTAAGCCCAAGTAACGGAAGGCCTCCGGCTGCCACTGGATCCCCATTCCGGGTAGTTCCTCTGTGTCCAGTCCTCTGAGTCCCGCGAGGGGGAAGAAGCATGATTTCTGTCTACTAAATTTTATCCCCGAGTATTTGGCGAAATTATCGAGGATGTCCAGTGCTGTGGGAGCAGTTTCTCGGGGGTTCCTGAGGTATTTATTTTATTTTTATTTTTACATTTATAAAGCGCTCACACAGCCCGCAGGCATCGAGGCGCTGTTACAAGAATTGTTTGTTTTTCTTAGTTGCTAATTATGTTTTTATTTATTTATTTTTTTTGTCTTAGTTACGTATTTATAACGCGCTTAAAAACCCAGAGGTTTCTAAGCGCGGACCCGGGGATCGAACCTGTGTTGCTTCGTGTCGTCTTGCTTCCAAGATGCGCACGCTGCCGCTGAGCTATCCTCCCGGGACGATAGTATCCTCCTAATATTGTTACGCCTAGCGCGGCCCTCTGCCTCCTCCGATCTTGCCTCCAAGTAGCTCACCTTCCTCCGAAGGTCCGCCACCTCAGCCTTGAGGTCTTGTGTGTCCTCGGCGATGTCCTTCTGGATGGTTTCCATGTTGGTGACACGTTCCGTCAGATTGCGGGCATCTTGTCTTATAAGTTGGATGTCAGCCTTCACCTCACCAATTTTCGTGTCAATAAATGTCCTTAGGGCAGCAATCGCCTCGAGTACCTGGTTGTCCTTGTCGCGTTCCTCTGGGCTGGTCTGCGGAGCTGTGCTTTTAGGCGTAGACTGGGCGCCCGGGTGGGGTTTCGGGGTGACGAAAGGATCCATAGTGGCGTTCTTGGCCTTGCCCCTTGAGGTAGACATTACAGAGTCTCTGGTCCGCTTTGCCTGTTGTAAGTGTCCGGTCGTGTGGCTCTCCCCAGCCTGCTCCCCGTGCACGGGGGGGGGGGGGGGGTGCCTCAGCAGGTTAATCCGCCTGCGGATCGACCCGCTTTATTGTTCGGAGATGAGGGCCGACTCGTGGGGGGGGTAGGCCCTAGTTATGTTCGTCAGGGCTAAGCCGGGGGGCGTCTTCGGTGTCTTCGGTGCTGGTTCCGGAGCGCGGTCCCCCGCGTGTTGTTGCAGTGGGCCTCGAGTGCCAGGAGGCCCGATATACCAGTTCAGGGGGTCCCCACAACTTCCCCCGCTACGATCCGGAAAGGTCCCAGCGGGCGGGCCTCGGGTTCGGCGGGAGCAGCTCGTGCGCCGTCCGCCGTGGATAGAGAGTCTTGCCGGGAGGGTCCTGGGCCCCCCAGTGATGTTCTGTTGGGCGGCGCCACACGGTTCGGCTGGTTTCGCTCGAGCGGCAGGGAGTGTGAATGCCCGACAGGTCCCGGGGAGAGGAGGTTCAGGCTCTCCCGAGCGTCGAGGCCGCCATTTTGGATGTGCCGCTCGGAGAGGGGGGGAGCCGGGTAAAAGCGCCGTATCGGGGCTCCCGAGCTCCGATTTTCGTCGAGAACAGCTGCGGAGCACGGGTCTTCGCCTCAGCTTCGGTTAGGTTGTCGGAAGGGCAGCCCAGCAAGCTTGAAACACCTAATTCAGGATCAGACTACGGGGCTTGGCCGGAGCTCGAAAGTTCTGCGTCCTCACTCCATGAGCACCAAGCCACGCCCCCTCAGAATAGAAACGTCCTAGACATGATCACAGTTATGGATGGAGGTGTTTGTGCCTGAATTGGAGAATCATGTTGCACGTTTATACCTTCCCATGATGACGAGAATGGCACCTTGACAGAGGCCTTAGAGATGCTGATGAAGCTACACGTCCAAATGATAGACGAAGTGGAAGGCATTGCTGATGACAGTTGGTTTGGATCACTCTTTTTGTGGGTTCCACAATGGATGGCAGATATGTTCAAGTTCCTTGGAGCCCTGTTGGTGATGATCATGCTTGTATTCTGTGTAATCAAATTGGCTATCTCACAATGCAAGAAGACTGCAAAGAAAGCCATAGGGATGATGATTATGAGTGATGTTGAATCAGGATGGAAAACCAAAGAACTAACAGGTAAAGGGATCAGAGACTACATGAAAGCCAGCATCTATGCACCTGAGGGAACAAAGTTCCTGTACCCAAAGAACCACAAGAAATATGCAGGGAAATTGATTTACTGCAGTCCAAGTGGACAATGTATGCTTATGACTTGGAACAAAGATGAGCATGTGAAATCAGCTGGATGCCTGAAAGGAGTAATAAAGATATGGGTCCCGAAAAATATATAAGTATCAAGAAGGTATTGAAGATAAGTAAAATTTCAGGATCGAGATGAAGATGTTTATATTACAGAAACAATGAAGACATCAAGTTATTTTACATGTGTACAGATGCAAAGAAACGCAAGCAGACAAAGTATTCTTAAGGCTAGCTATGTAGTGAATAGATTGCGGCATGCGCCAACTTCTATAAATATAGAAATGAGTGAACTATGGACGATTCCACTATGCATTATAGCAGAGCTGGTCCAGAATAATAAGGCTTTTCCAGTGTGTTGCAGTTACAAAAGAGCAATTGAATTATAGGAGTGAACCAAAGAAGGGCGAGGCTGGACCAACCCCAAGAAGCCAAGGCCACTCTGGGCCAGAATGATCAGACAGTAGTTACAAACATGATGTGAAAGAACAAACTCCTGTTCAGAAGAGATGCACGAAAACAAGGAAGACGTCAGAGGTCCATTAAATAATAGTATTTTAAATGTACCAGAGCTCAAAATCATGGTCTTCAGTCGCGTGGAGGG
This sequence comes from Ambystoma mexicanum, assembly GCF_040938575.1. Taxonomy (NCBI): domain Eukaryota; kingdom Metazoa; phylum Chordata; class Amphibia; order Caudata; family Ambystomatidae; genus Ambystoma; species Ambystoma mexicanum. The sequence continues at coordinate 413,677,036 of NC_090929.1, forward strand.
TTGAAAATAGACATTCATGACCACCACACCAATGCAAGGAGACAGAGCATGCCTCTACTCCCTCGTATTTTCCAGAGCAAGGAACATTCCCAAGGCCAAGTACAAAGCCTTAATTGATGTGCAGACCACAGAGGTGATGTTAGATGATTTGCTAATTGGTGGGAAGCGATGGTCAAGACCAACACACCAGCACCTGGAGACCAGCCTGCGTGCTGCTAGCGTAGGTGGAAAAATACTGATGGATGTAAGCGTGCCAACCAATAATAGAGGGCTGCATCGTAAGAGTCCTATAGCTTGTGTAATCAATGAGGAGACGTGTAATTGATGACGTTCGTAGTGACCTGTTTGAAGGGTGGGCTTAGTTGCCCCACCTGACGTTAAATAACCTATCATTCTCTTAGATTAGTATGGAACGTATACTTAGATGTTCCCTTACACCCAATTGCTTCTGCCAATAGGTTTTTGTAGTTTGCAACGCAGATTGACGTCAGCAATGACGCGTTTTTGCTATATAACTCATGTTTTTTATGAAATGTTTCACGTTCATGCTGTGAGATGTCCGTTGATGTCTGTTGTACTCCCTGTTTTAGATAATTGACATTAAAACAGTTAAACTTTGCCAACTTTCTGAGTTAGTCTGATTATTTATGTTTGAGTATCTTCTGCATCCCCATTCATCTCAAAGTATTGCTACCTCATCTTAAAGGGCTGGGTTGGCAATCCCGGTTCACGTGGTAGCAGAGAGATGATGGTTCAAGAACCATCGACAAAGTAAGCTTTGGGGTCCCGGTAATATTGGATATCCTCTGCCATTAAGCTGAAAGAACGTGAGGCTCCCTGTAGATTGCGGAAACTAGCTTAAAAGAAAAAACAAGCAAGCGTAGGTGGGACGGGTCCCTTGGTTTCTACGGAATCCCCTCCTGACAGGAAGCTCAGCGTAGGGAAGGCTGAAGCGGCTGGTTGAGGAGGCAATGATCCCGAGAGTCGGTAGTCGAAAAAGCAAATGGTGAGTAGAAATGAGAGAGGTGGCAAATTATGACTGGGCAGTGAATGGAGAGAGTGATAAGGGGAAATAAGTAGTGGAGGGAGGTTGGGGTAAACAACTCGAGTTATTAAGTAAATTGACTTAAGACCAGGATAGTCAAGCAATTGAGAAACTGTGAGACGAGGAGCATCACAGTTAGAGCAAGCCCAGTATCCTGTGTCATAGCACGTTTTCAGAAGAAGTCATATCCAGAGTCCCAATAGTAGATGAAGTAGACTACGAACACATTTAAAGACTGTCTAAAGGGAATGACTCAAACTCTGTAGGAGTATTTTTAGAGGCAAGGATAGTCACAAAGAGCGTGAATAAAGGAATAGTCTCGAGGAGCATAGACTGAGATACACGTAGGCCGGCCAAGTCTGTCAGTTTGTCTATTTGTTTTATGTGTTGTATAATATATATGTGGTGAAGAAATAGCGAATAAATTAAGAGACGTGAAAAAGAAAGCACAGAGATTTGAAATTGTATTATTTATTTATTTAGTTGAACTGATGATGTTTAGTGAATAAGTAGACTGTAATATGAACGTGGTATAAAAGGGATGGAACTGCGACGATTGATGCACGCTCATATTGTGTTATTTTTCTGAAACGTATTTGTACAGTGTAAAACGTAAAGGTGAGTATTGACAGTCAAGTGTGACTAGTCAAAATGGAGGATATCACTCCGCTTATACATCTATGCAAGCAGTTGCCAAAATATGCACCGAAAAAAATAGTACAGTGCAGAATGGGTCAAGGGCACGGCAGATAAGATGTTCATGCCATGGCCACAAGGGGGATTCCCTATCAAAAGCAGTTTTGCAACACATGATGACCTATTTGCATGCAGCATACACAAGAAAAAAATTAGAAAAGAGGTTAACAAGCTTAGAGCTCTGGAAGATGTACCAGGAGAAAAGGGAAGAGCATCCTCCTGAAGACTGGATGCTTAGCCAGTGCAAAGAGGGGGGTGAGGAGCCTTCTGCTCCCCCCGCTGTGCCTGAAATAAATGGCGATAGTACGAAGGATGACGGACTGTACCCATTAAGAGAACTTAAGGCAGCAATAGGGTACAGCAATCCGGCATATGAGTCGCCTGCGCATAGCAGCAATGAGAGTCCAGAGAAGACTCCAGAAAGAAATGTGATCTCTAATGTCACGGTTCAACCGTGGAAGATATGGAATAAATGGCGGCTTCATTAGGCCACCGCGGAATCAGCAGCAGCATACTAGTGTTCAACGTGCCTTTGTTTACATAGGCTGACACGCCCCCTTACCAGATGCGCTGCAACTCTTTCGAACTGCCCGCGTCGGACCGCCCGGTGCTTCCTCCGTGTGGTTTTTTCTCCGTCCCTACGCTTTTAGCCCTCTTACCTTACCCTACTTCTTTCCTTGCCTATTTTTGCCTTTTCCCCGTTCCGGTCAAGATTATTTGCTCTAACTCCTTTTTTCTTCTTACGGTCGCGTCCTTCCGCGTACCGTGTTTGCCTTTCCTTCTCTCTTTCCCCTCTCGCTGATTGCCTGCTTCGCACGCCAGCGTTTCCTTCCTCCTTCGTTCCGTGCTTTCAGGTGTTTATTTCCCTTCTGTTCTTCTTTTCTATACTTCCTCCACTCTTGCACCTTGCTGGCTTTGCCTTCTGATACTGGGCCTCATTACACGGAAGGCGGTAATCCAGGGTGCTATTAGCACCCTGGACCATGCCGGTAAATTACCGGCACCGCCTTGGCGGAAAGGGGATTTACCGCCCCATTCCAAGGTTGGAGGGGCGGTAAATCCCCCTTCCGCCATTGCCCTTCCCCATTCCCATTACTGCCCCATAGGGCTCTATGGGAATGGGGAAGGCGCTAATTACGGCACCGCAATTTTGCGGTGCCGTAATTAGCTCCGAGGTCCCTTAGCGGGCTGGTACTTAACGCCTGCAAGAAGCAGGCGTTAATTCCTCCAACCCGCAAAGGGACCTCGTAGTACGGCGGTAAGGGTTAACGGTCACCGTTGCCATTAACGGTGACCGTTAACCCTTACCGCCGTCCGTGTAATGAGGCCCACTGTCTTTCTTACTCTCTTACCTTCCTATCGTCCACCTTTTCTGTTAGCCTTCGCTTTCGAGCTCCCCATATCTTACCTGCATAGGTGGCTGTCCTGTCATCCTGGTTGGAACCTACCTTCAGAACCTATTGGACTCCGTGCTCGCTGGATTGTGCCTCTTCCAGGAGCCACAGTCATTACGCCATTACGCCGTAGCTGTCCTGGGTCCTACTGTATACTCCAGTTAAGGATTTGGACCTTTCTTCCGAAGCAAGACCTGCATTTGCATGCTGATTCCGCTCAGGGTTTTTTGCGCCTTACCAGGCTTTTTCCCTGAATTTGGGGGCGAGCTCCCTTGGGTCCGCCTGACGATTCTCAAATCATTGTCAAGGTGGCCTCAGGTGGAGAGCGTCCTTTTCTCTACGAAAGAAGGAAGGGAAAGAAGGCGGAGAAGAGTGAAGAGGTACGCAGAAAAGAAAGAAGGAGAGACAGAGAGTATACCATAATTCTTACACCGGAGGTCACAGGTGAGGAGACACAGGGGGAGGCTTCTGCAGACTCTGATATCTAAAGTCTTATGGGACAAGGAGATAAGTGATCGATCAAGTACATCCTTAGATATAGGATAGGAAATAAAGAGATGGAAAGGAGAGAAAGATAAGATTGATGAGGTAGCGCTGATACAGAATGAATGGATGGGCGGTCAGATTTGGTCAAATTTGATAGAAAGAGCATTGAGGAAGTAAGGCAAAGGGAAGATCGAGAAGAAGAAGAAGATAAAAAAGGCAGAGAACGAGAGGAACGATTGAAAGGAGATGAGGTTAGAAGAAATGATAGACAGAGACGGGCACAGCTGTATCAAGATGAGCAGCTGAAAAAGCAGGAAAGGGCAGAGTATGATAATGGACAGAAGGAAATTGAAGAACGAGACAAGATAGAAAGAAGGAGAGAGGAAGAGGAAGAACAGAAATTAAGAGATAAAAGAATACAAAGACGAACAGATGAAGAAATACATAAGGCAAACGAGAGAAGAGAGGTGAAAAAACAGGAAGAAGAAAAGGTAAGAGAAAAGCAAGAAAGCAAAGAGAGCTTGAAGAAGAATTAGAACGTAAGAGAAGGCAAAGAACACGTGACATTGATTGTGTAGAAAAAGAATGAATGGAGCCTAATTCAGTAGCAGCATGGGAGCACAGAGGAATTCTTCCCGACACATGAGCTGATGCCAGGTCCGTCTAGAGCAAATCTAGAAGATGAGTTTGACACTAGAAGCATTGGGGACACAATCGATAAGGTTTATCATGATATGAGGACTAAGAAAGAATCGAAAGGTAAGGGCAAAAATGATTGACTTGAAAGCACGCAGTTGCATGATAATGAGGGAGGCTTATACGATTTCGAGCATAAGGCTTTGTCTCTGGACAGGCTATCTCTGAATAGAGATGAAAAAGAGGGAAGTCACAAAAGTTGGGGACAGGATATGTCAGATGAGGACAGAGAGATCTTCTGTGGGCAGGAGGGAGATAACGCATGTGGTCCTGAAGGATGTTCTCCGATGGACAGAGAAGTGAGATGGTCAGATCTAGATCTACCCAAATCGCGACTAGATCGACCCAGAGGGCGATCCGATAGTGAGAGGGGGGACACGCCACCTTATGTGAGCAGGTAAAGGTCGCTACCAGGAAGAAGGCGCTGCAGAACCTTTGTCCCTGCTACGGACAGACAGAGGATGGGGGATGAATGTGAGTTAGGGATCTTGCAGTTTCCTTTGTTAGAGAAAGGAGGAGCCAGACCGCAGTATTTACCATGGCCACAGATGGATAATGATAATTTACGGTGTAAACATCAGAGTTTAACTTTCGGTGCTGGGAAGTGGATACATGAGTTAGAGAAAATAACAGGGGGAAACAAGTTAGCTATAGGAGACATTAAAGGTCTTCTAGCCGCTATTCTTGGGGAGAGAGCAGACGACATTTGGACGAGAGCAGGATACTCGAGTGTCACTGCACAGAATACTGCTCATGATGGAGCACCATTTAATAACTGTAAGATGGCAGTCTGGAAAGTGCTGCGAGTGCAATATCCAGACACGTCAGATATGGGAGCTATAATGACACAGAAGATGCAGGAAGGGGAGGATCCTCTTGTTTACATTCAGAATTTTCAAGAGCAATGGAGCTTGGAAACGCATGAGCCGTGGGGGAAATCTATACCTGTATTCTACCATATGTTATGTCAGGGGCTACCAGACCAAGTGCAGAAACAGCTCAAGAAACTGGTGGGGATGGAGGCAAAACCGTGGTCAAAAATACAACTCACCATCGTGCATTATTGCAGATTACTGAAGGAGAAAAATCGAAAGAAAGATGATGTTAGGAAAGGCGGAGAAGCAAAATTAGTGCAGAAGAAATCATCAAAATACACCATAGAAGGGGTGATTTTGACTAGCGGAGAAGGGTCAGGATAGCAGGAAACAGCAGGCATACTACAGGTGAATAACCAAATGGCAGTTTGATCAAGGTAATAATGGATTCATACCAAGGGGTAGAGGAGGCTTTCAAGGAAGAGGCTTCCAGAATAACCAGGGAAATTTCCAGAATAATCAAGGTGGGTTACAAGACATGCAGAATGAGAGTCAAGGCATGCTTGGAGGGCAAATTAGGAGACCTCCTATATGTTGGACATGTGGAATGACAGGGCACATTGCACGTATGTGTGGAAGCCAAGGGTTTGTGCTGAATGGGCAGTTCTCAAGAGAGGGGACCGCTCACCCGCCTGCGTATAGTCAACAAAGCAGAGAGGGCTTAGTCCAAAATCAGACCATGCAGCAAGCACAAGCTCTGAGAAAGCAACAAGATTTGCAAACACAGCAGACAGCAGTGAATCCACCGCAAGGGCAGTCACAGCATTCACCCATGCAAATACAGTAGGGCACAAGCACAGGACAGATAATGACTCCGAGAACAGGGGGTGTCACTGTCGAGGGAGGGATTCCTTTCATAGGCACAGGAATAAGCATGTACCCACAATAGGACAGCTCACTGGGTGACTTGATGTGTTCAGTGCTATCAGTGACTCCCAATCCTCAAGACGAATCGAGGGTTGACATCACTATAGGAGGCACATTTCTTCTTTTTTGGTAGAAACGGGTGCAACAGGCTCATGTATACGAGAGGGGAAATTTACATTATCTGGGAATACCATGAATGCTCAAGGTTTCACAGGAGCTACAAATAGAGTTCCTTTCACTGAACAATGACCAGACTCTATAGGAGGATGTGATATGTCTGTATGATTATTGTATTCAAGACAGACACCAGTTAATATACTAGGTCGAGATTTTATAACAAAGTTAAACATTACTATTTTGTTCACTGATGAAGAGTGTGTTCAATGCCAGGAATGCATTATTTAAACATGAGTGAATTTATCATGGCATTTACAGGTCAAATGGCCATACAAGGATTACTGTTAGAATCAGAGGTCTTTTACTATGTGGTACGCATTTTGTTAACATGGCTAACTGATATGATATGATATGATATGGCATTTGTAACGCGCCTATACTCAAGTGTTTCAAGGCGTGATGAGGCAGGGAGGGGGGAACAAGGGGAAGACAGACAACGATCCTACTAGGCCAGGTGTCATTCATACCGCGCAAGTGCAGTGGTAGGGGGAAGGGAAAAGTGCAAGGGGAAGGGGAGGGGGGAAGTGCAGTCCAAGTAAGTAGAATAAAGTAAATAAATAGGGCCAGCTGGTGGCAAGTGCAAGGTAAGTGCAGACAAGTGCTGGGAAAGGGGGGGTGTAGGGATACAGAGACAGTCCCTCAGTGCAGGGGTTGCCAGGGAGGCAGTGCAAGAGGAGGGTGGCTGGGCCCAGGACTGAGGTCGGTGAGAGTGGCCCAGTTGCAGATTTGGTGCAGATTCAGTCGAGAATATAGCAGGGGAGAGGGAGAGAGAAAGCAGAAGCAAAGAGGAAGGTTTTGAGGTGCTTCCGGAACCGGAGATGGTTCTCCTCAAGTTTCAGGGAGGCAGGAAGGCTGTTCCAGAGGGAGGCCCCTGCCACGGCGAGAGATCTACCCCCAGCTCGTTGCCTCAAGAAGCGGCTGACCCTGAAGGAGTTGGAGATGGATGAGCGAAGGGCTCGGGAAGGAAGATATTTAGGAAGAGAGAGTTGAAGGTATTTAGGCCCCAGGCCCCAGAAGGCCTTGTGGACAATGCAGAGGGTTTTGAACTTAATCCTCGCAGCCACTGGGAGCCAGTGTAGAGATTTCAGTCCTGGAGAGATACGGTCCCTGGGCTTGAGGCCAAGGACAAGTCTCGCAGTTCTGTTCTGGATGAGTGTAAGACTGTGAGAATACCTGATACATTTTTATTCAGGCCAAGGATACCTATGGATGAAGAGGAGGGACAAGTCTTTCCCTTAGAGTTACAAGCAGCTACAGTGTGAGGAGAATTAGCTATGCATGACAGAGTTGATAATGGAGGCAGACGATGGTGCACAGTGATTACCATTGGAGACGGTTATAGATTGACTGACGTCACTGACGAGGATATTTTTAGGGACCACCCATCAGATGACAAAGTAGTATTTGAAATGAGTATCACTTATTGGGTGAGGGCAATAAGACGTGAGGTTCCTTAGAAAATGAAGTCAGCACAGAAGCGTCCAGAATTTTTTGATGACGACATGGCGAAAGTGCCAGTTTCATTGTGGACAACAGGCCCTTATGATGTAGGCCTATCGAAAGGGGTTGGAGTAGTTAATATTAAACTGAAATCAGGAGCAATTTTTCCTCGAGCATGACAGTATCCCATGTCTCGAGAGGCAGGCAAAGTTATTTTTAAGACGATATCCACCATGATGGAGTAAGGCATCTTAGTGACATCAGAGTCACTGTGTAATACCACAGTGTACCCTATCAAAAAATCTAAGGGGAGGTTGTGACGTTTAATTCAAGATATGCACCCAATTAATCAGATTGTAGAGGCTGTTTTTCCTCTAGTTCCTAATCCAGCAACAATCTTATGTAGTATCCCTGTTGAGGCACAATATTTCACTATGATTGACTTGAAAAATGCGTTTTTCTCAATCCCATTGCATAAGGACTCTCAAGATATTAAGTAATTTACATTCAGATAAAGTAAGTTAAAAAGCACAAGGTTACACTAGGGGTACTATGAGTCTCCATCGATATTTAACAGAGTCCTGCAGATGCACTTAAGCAATAGCGATTTGCAAAGTGTTGTGCTGCAATACGTAGATGACCTATACATCTGTAGCACCTCAGAGGAAGAGTGCAGATGTGATTTAGTTCAGCTAATGATTATTCTGGCAGAGAAAGGATGTAAGTGAACAAGGGGAAATTGCAGTATTGCCAAGAAGAGGTGTTATCCATAGGTCAGTTAATTTCGCTGGAAGGAAAGAAAGTTACATAGAGATTTTAGGGACTCTGCAATTATGTTAGAGCATGGGTTTTCGATTATAGTTCATATATAAGGCCCCTATTACAGGCTCTGAAAAAGGCACAGGCAATTCAGGAAATGGAGGAAGGGTTTGATGAGTTCAAAAAGGTAATTTGCACAGCTCCAGTCTTGGGGATTCCCAAGTATGCTGAGCAATTCTTCTTATTTTCGGACACGGATAGCACAGTCATGACAGCGATACTCAAGCAGAGAACCACGTTGGGGTACAAGCCTCTAGAATACTACAGTGGGATTCTGGACCCAGTAATGAGGGGTCACTTTCCTTGCGAACAATCTTTGGCAGCCGCCATGTTCGCCATTTTGAAAGCTGCCAGCATAGTAATGGAGTGTTCCATGACGTTGTTTGTTGAACATGCTTTGTTTGCCATTCTGGAGAAACCTAAGGGTACTTTGACGTCTCAAAGGGCTTCTGCCTATGAGTTGGTCACATACAATCCAGGGATTAAAATAGTCAGATGTAGAATAGTGAACCCTGCCATGTTTGTAGCAGAACCACTGGCAGAAGACAAGCATTCACATGGTTGCTCGAATTATGAGGAGTTCTATGACGAGATCCAAAGGGTGAAAGAAAATGCTTTAGCAGCTGGGGAAATTCTCTTTATTGACGGGTTTTCTAGAGTCGATCAGAATGATGGACAAAGATATACAGATGCCGCTGTGGTGAAGGACAGGGCCAATGGAGAGTTTAAAGTATTGATAAATGCACAACTACCGTCTCACTTTTCAGCAGATTGTTGCGCTTGAGAAAAATTCAGACCAGTAAGTAACGGTGTACAGTGACTCCGCCTATGTGACATCGACAGTACACGTAGGACTAGCATGTTGGAAAAGGAGGGGCTACCTGCAAGCGGATGGCACTCCAGTGCAACATGCTGCCTTATTGGACAGACTTATTCGAGCACGACAAGTCCCAGTAGCCATTGTGGTCATCAAGTGCGCAGGTCACACTAAAAGAGCAGACTTTATCTCATGCAGAAATCAAGCCGCAGACGAGGAAGCGAAACGTGTTGCATGTTCGTAAGTTATAATGAATTTTGATACGCCGGATGTGAATGAAAGAATGGTGGTGATGATGAGTGTAAATGACAGTTTTAACAGTTTGTCTAAAACACAGCTAATGGAAATTCAAAGGAAGCACCACAAGATGAGAAAGATCTGTGGACTCGGAGGGGGTGTTCTTTAACTCTTTCAGGACAGGAAAGCACTGATAAACCGTTGATGCCTGTAGCCTTATTAAGGGTGACGTTGGAAGAGCTGCACTACCCTGCGCATGTCACTAGAGAAAGCCTTGCAGCAGCTATTGCAGAGGACTGGTTCATACCAAACCTGCTAGAACATGTTGCATTTTATGTAGTAAACTGCATCATATGTCAAAAGATTACTGCTGGGCTCATGCTGCGTACAGTCAGAGGAGTCACCCCGCGAGCTAATGGTCCTCGTCAGCATTTACACATCGGCTATGTCGATATGCTGCAGGTCTGCAATGGATACAGATATATGATAGTGGTTGTAGTTCCCTTTTCAAGGTGGATTAAGGCTGGTCCATGTACACATCCAGATTCCACCTGCACATAGAAATTTTTAGTATAAGAAGTGTTTCCTAGATTGGGAATATGTGATGTATTAAGATCAGATAATGGCCCTCATTTTGTTGACGAAGTCTTTGAGCAAATAAGCTTGTTGCTTAGTATAAAGCACATGTTCTCATCAGCTTATCACCCACAAGCTAATGGAGTTTGTGACAAACTCAACGGCCTGCTTAAAGAAAGGATAGCCAAATTGAAGCTTACATTGAAGAATAGATGGTTACATTGCCTGCCCCTTGCATTCTATGCGTTGAGAAATAACAAGGCTCTGAGCCTCATCTTACGCCCCATGAAATAGTGACAGTGAGGCAAATGAGGATACCCCTCACTCCTCCATCGAGAACTAGAAGTGATGCCCAGATGACAGCAGAATTGCTAGGAAAGGAGTTACATGCTTACTTAACGTGTATGACTACAAGTATCTCTGTCATTTCAGATCAGCTCAAGTGGAAGGGTTGTGGGGCTAAGAACTCAGATGGAGATCATAAAGCAACCGAACCTAAAAAATGATGTTGTTGCAAAGTTTTCCCCAGAGATAAGATCCTAATCAGAAACTTTATGAGGAAGTGGCACAAACCCCGATTTAACGGTCTGTTTGTCGTGGAGGACGTAACGCCATCAGCCGTGAAGGTCCAAGGCAGATGCGTGTGGATATTTCTCAGAGACATAAAGTTCTACACCGGAGAGTTCCCTTCACCCACACCCCAGTCAGAAGCAAGTAACGGAGAAGAATTCAGCACATACAGACTAGATCTATAACGAGGAAGAAGGATGCAGAGACTGTCCAATAGACAGATAAAGAGTACATTGGACTGTGGTTCTGTCGGGACAATCTTGTTAAACAAGGAGTGAAAGATGAGTAATTTGTTCTAGAACCACAGGAGCTTGCTAAACATTGGACTGAGACACATTTAAGTCTTGATTGAGAAGAAAAGATGCCAGATCTGGATTTCCTTTTCGACGACTGGAAGAGGGAACAGTTCTCTGATTCCCTTCTCAATGAGTTTCTCTTTGGAGGCACCCATGGTTTTGCCTAATGGCCATGTTTGCCGTATTGTTCTTACTGTTTTTCTCTTCATTCTTCATGCACACCCTGCGCTTGTGGCAAGAACTACTAACATTCATCTATTCCTGCAAGATCCTAAAAATGGTTCGATGATAAGGAGATTGCTTGCGGCTATAATACAGCAAGTACTCCAGCTTACTGAGTACAGTTTGGAAAGCACAAATGCCCCTATCTGTGGACAATGCTAATAGACTGGTTGGAGTGGCCTTTTTTTTTCCTGATTGAAGAACGTACGCATCTTGTTGGAAGGGAAACTCACATTCGTACTTTCCTGAGATTGCTATGTGACATTATTGAGCAAGATTGTTTGTTTTCTGAGAGACTATAAAAACAATCCTGAATGAGGCTTTTGAGGGAAGATATCCAGAATTTACTGTCCCTTGTCTTTTACTACCTGCTGGAGACGCACCCTCATTTTGTTTGGCGAAAGGAAGACTCTTTTATGTACATCAAAAATCCTGTTAATCATCCTGTAATCAGCCAGCTGCTTGAAGAGCTTGTGGAGCAGATCCAGATGTTGCGCGAGTATTTCATGATGTTACTCAAATAAAATGTGTTTTTTCCTTCCTTAAAAAAGATTGAGAATGGGTAACACCAACAGCAACAATAATGTTCCTAACAAAGAGAGGCCACTATGATGAGCAAGGAGCTATTGCTGCACCAAGTGGGCCTATTTGTATGTCCTTTATACATGCATCATGTCCATTGTGATCCTTCTCTTACTTACAGTGCGTACTGCTTACTATGTGAACCTAGTAAAGAAAGGATCCCTGTGTATCTTCCTATGCAGAAGTGGGGTACAGATGTGACAGCTATAAGACATTCGAGACCTTATGTAACTGTCCCTACTCCAGAGATTCATTCAAAGGCACCTAGTACTGTGATAGATAAATATAGGCTTCCTTTTGGGGGGAGGTCACGTATGGAAGTTATACAGGACTCCCTGTTACCTTCATATTATGTTAATAGGTTGAGGCTTCTGGATCTTTCTCTTACATAGGTAGGACATGTAAAAACACCAAGTTCACTGATAAATGTTCCTATGATTGCCCTAGTAAGAAGGAATTATGCTGATATACTTCATGAGATGATTAGAGAAGCTCATGAGAAAAGAAGGAGACCTAAAAGAAGTACTAGGGAGGATGATCATGAGTTGAATGATTACCTGGATAATACAGTGCATTTGGGAAATAACATATGGTATCAGCATATGAAATAAGTGGGAAGGAGAACTTCAAAGGAGGAATACTTTGTATGTGCAATCCTGCCTTATATTATGGGAAAGGCTATGATTTTCATAGCTATTGAGATAGATGTCCATACAGCCCATTCTCTGTTACACATTGCGCTCTGCCATACAAGAGGTCAGTTCATGGGCCGAACAGCCTATCTTAAATTATCAACTGAATGGACAGATCCAGAGGAGGAGGACTATGTCCAAGACACGAAGACAGGGCTAAGAATGCATACTAAAAATCATGTGATCAGATACGAACAGCCTGGAGTAACATGGGAAGTAAACAGAAGAATTGAGAGTCCAGGGAAATCTGAATAAGAAATTCAGAGATGGAAGAATAGAGTCCAGGTGCAGGTTTGGGGATCAGTGCTTTCACCAGATGGATGGGAAGAAGGAGTGGTCATCTGCAGAGCGTGAGTAGTCATTCGTTTCAATCAGCCAACCATTGACCTAATGCAGAATGGATGCAAACGTTTATGGCCAAAACTTGCTAAACTTCCGACATGGGTCGAAGATAAAAGAGGACCTTTGCAGATAGTGCCTTTGGAAAGTGTAAAGCTGTGGTTCAGAAACAATAAGAAAATTTGGAGAGAATCAAAATTGTGGTCGAGCCTTTGATGTACCAGGAATGAACATTGGGACAGCAGTGATCATGGATCACTAATGGGCTTTTGGATCCAGAGCATATATGAAGCTGCCCAAGGATTGGGGAGGACGATGTTCCATAGTAAAAGTTAATGTTCCAGCGTTGGTGATTCCTAAAAGTGACTTGAACATTGGCAGCTTTCCAAAAGCAGATGCTCACCTGAAGAAGAGATCTGTAGAGCTGATAAGTCGAATGAAGAGAGAGAACTATTTCTCAGCCAAGTCAATAGAGGCTTTTGATTCTATTCCATATGAGCATAGATTGTTCAGCCAGACTTCATCGATATTCACAATAATCTTTATGCCAAGGGTCCAGACAGCAGCAAATACTAAATGGTTACAGATTACCAGATTGGAATTGTTGTAAACAAACAACACTATCATAAAAGGATTCAATGCTATCAAGGAAGAGCTGAGAGCCAATACGACTGATAACTCAACAGAATAGATACGTCCTAGACATGATCACAGCTATGGATGGAGGTGTTTGTGCCAGAACGGGAGAATCATGTTGCATGTTTATGCCTTCTGATGATGACGAGAATGGCACCTTGACAGAGGCCGTAGAGATTCTGATGAAGCTACACATGCAAATGATAGTGTCACGACCACTGGACCAAGAACACAGGTACCGCACCCACAGGTAGTGGGTGCCGTGAGTTACTACCCTAAATTGGGTCAAGTAAGCCCTTTAGGGGCCAATATACACAGGCCGCCCAGCTGTACTCAGTCCTGGCGCCTCTGGTGCCAGGCTCATATGCAGAAGTAAGAAGAACTATTTTATTTCCCATTTGGGGCCCGTTATCGATGGGCCAGCCCCATGTGCCGGCTGCTAGGCGTGGCTGAGTGTGTCAAGTAGGCCAGGCTGATGGGCGGGACCCAGCAGCCCAGCTATATAAGCTGTTCTGTTCACAAGGCTCGTGCTTCGCATTACTCTGCACCGCCACGTTAACCTTCTGATTCTCACCTTTGGTCCAGCGATCCTGCTCGCGCCTGACTCATTTCTGCTGCGGTCCTCTAGCCGCTACTCACCTTCGGGATCCGCATCACTCATTTCTGGCATCGCTTGCTAGTGATCCTTTTCCTGGCATCTCCGACCGCTGCAAGAGAAGAACAAGACAAGGTTAGAACATTTCTGAGAAGACCGCTCTGCATTTTCAGCACACGCGCTGCCCAGCAAGACAACTTACCATCCGCCAGCGGCTATGAGTTCCGTTCTTCTTCACCGCTCCGGCAGTCTCCTCGACCTTAGCCGCTACACGGATCTGCATTGCCCTCCTGCAAGAAAGAGAGCAAGAACGGGGTAAGATAAGAGCAGGCAACATAAAACAGAACGAACATTGCTACAAGAAAGCTAATCAGTAGCAGGACATGACAGAAGACCAAAACTAAATTAAACTATTGCTACTTACCCAAGGACCAGTGAAGAAACTCAGCCCTTCGCAGACAACGTCTCCCATCATGCAGGACCAGTGCAGGAACTCGGTCCTCCTCCACCAAGTGCCCCTGCTTGAAGTAGCAGGACAGAAAGCCCACCCATCCAATACACCAGGTGAGCAGAATCCACACCACAGGAAGAACGGGAGGTGGGAGCAAGGACCCTAAACTAGCATACTCAAGTTCCATATTCCACGCAGGAGCGGCCCCTTAAGAAGCACCTTCTCGGCATCGCTAGAGGCACAGAGGGAGAATCCAAGACCACCCACATCCCTGGGAGTGCTGCAACCGTGCCCCAACGCAGCCGCAGAGACCAGGTGAGCGTAACATAGATGAAGTGGAAGACATTGCTTTTGACAGTTGGTTTGGATCACTCTTTTTGTGGGTTCCACAATGGATGGCAGATATGTTCAAGTTCCTTGGAGCCCTGTTGGTGATGATCATGCTTGGATACTGCGTAATCAAATTAGATATATCACAATGCAAGAAGACTGCAAAGAAAACCATAGGGATGAAGATTATGATTGATGTTGAATTAGGATGAAAAACCAAAGAACTAAAAGATGAAGAGATCACAAACTACGTGAAAGCCAGCATTCATGCACCTGAGGGAACAAAGTTCCTGTACCCAAAGAACCACAAGAAATATGTGGGGAAATTGATTTATTGGAGTCCAGGTAGATAATGTATGCTTATGACTTGGAACAAAGATGAGCATGTGAAATCAGCTGGATGCCTGAAAGGAGTAATAAAGATATGGGTCCCGAAAAAGCATTTCTTCAGAAAAGGAATTTTAGATGTGAAGGATGATGGGAGAGTGGTCGATGAATCGCCCAGAGGGGGGAGTCTAGAGAAGGAGCCAAGTACCCCCACCTCAAGCATCTTGCCCATGTTGCCTATATGTTGGGAACCAGAGTGTTAAATACGTGCAGTACCAGTGAAGAAACCAATGCCAAGGAGAATCCTGGAGGCAAGGTTCCCATTGAGAAATCCATACCTGCATGCACGACAGTATGATGGCCATTTGAACGAAATACCAGAAGAAGTGTGAAAAATGAGCAAAAGAGCAGATTGGTGACGTCACATGAAGCAAGACTGATGCACCCCGAAGAGATGGAGAGGCAAGAGAACATAGATATTCTATAAGTATCAAGAAGGTATCGAAGATAAGTAACATTTCTGGATCGAGATGAAGATGTTTATGTTACAGAAACAATTAAGACATCAAATTATTTTACACGTGTACAGATGCAAAGAAACACAAGCAGACAAAGTGTTTTTGAGGCTCGCTAGGTAGTGAATAGATTGTGGCATGCGCCAACATATAGAAATATGGGAATGAGTGAACTATGGACGATTCCACTATGCATTATAGCAGAGCTGGGCCAAAAAAATAAGGCTTTTCCAGTATATCACAGTGAAAAAGCATTTGAATTACAGGAGTGAATCAAAGAAGGGCGAGGCTGGACCAGCCCCAAGAAGCCAAGGCCTCTCTGGGCCGGAATGATCAGACAGTAGTTACAAACATGTGAAAGAAAAAACTCCTGTTCAGAAGACGTGCACGAAAACAAGGAAGATGTCAGAGGTCCATTAAATAATAGTATTTTAAATTCACCAGGTCTTCCGTCACGTGGAGGGGTGAAAATGGAAAATCGTGATGAACCACACCTACGCAAGGAGACAGAGCATGCCTCTACTCCCTCGTATTCTCCATAGCAAGGAACATTCCCAAGGGCAAGTACAAAGCCTTAATTGATGTGCAGACCACAGAGGTGATGATAGATGATATGGTAATTGGTGGGAAGTGATGGTTAAGACCAACCCACCAGCACCTGGAGACCAGCCTGCGTGCTGCTGGCGTAGGTGGAAAAGTACTGACGGATGTAAGGGTGCCAACCAATTATAGAGGTCCACGTAGTAAAGAGCCCTATAGCTTGTGTAACCAATGAGACGTTGTCTAATTGATGACGTTCATAGTGACATGTTTGAAGGGTGGGCTTGGTTACTCCACCTGACGTTAAAGAACCTATCACTCTCTTAGAATAGTATGGAACGTATATTTAGATGTTCCCTTAGACCCAATGACTTTTGCCAATAGGTTTTTGTAGTTTGCTACACAGGTTGATGTCAGCAATGACAAGTTTTTGCTATATAACTCATGTTTTATATGAAATGTTTCGAGATCATGCTATGAGACGTCCGTTGTAGTCCCTGTTTTATTAGATAATTGACATTAAAACAGTCAAACTTTGCCAACTTTCTGAGTTAGTCTGATTATTGATGTTTGAATATCTTCTGCATCCCCATTTATCTCAAAGTATTGCTACCTCGTCTTAAAGGGCTGGATCGGCAATCCTGGTTCAGTGCCCTACAGCCCCTCTGGCCTGTTCCGAAGGACTTCCTCATTCACATGACACTGAAGCAGAGAATATAATTAACAACCTATCGGCTAACGGTCGGTGCATCAACAACATTGCACTCAATCCTGTCCATCTCCCTCTTTAATACAAGATCTCTACTTAAACACAGAGTTGAAGTGGTGGACCACCTGTCTGAATGTGGTCCTGATTTACTTGCCCTTACAGAAAATTGGCTAAATCCATCTATACCCAGCAATGCCACACGTTCTACACCTACCAATTATGTGATTTTTCGAGCTGATCGAGAAAACAGCAAAGGAGGAGGAGTAGCACTAATGTGAAAATACCACCTTGAATGTCACACTAACATGCATACTAGTCCTGACGATTGTGAATCATTATGGATCAGGGTTAAAACATCGGAAAATTCATCTCTAAATGTGTGGACCCTCTACAGACCCCCAAGATATATGCCACGTTTTGAGGAACAGCTTTGAGAGCTGCTTGCACACATTACTAAGGGCTTCATCACGAGTTGGGCGGTAAAGGACTTTGCTTGGTGCCAGGAAATCCATGATGGTTTCCTGGCTAAGATTGCAACCCACAGGAAAACCATTAATAACATCCTGACCTCTATTCTGGAATGCGATATTCACTTGACCAGTCCCCAAGTCCTTGTTCCCGATACTAACAATGTACCATGTTTCAACTTTTCCCACTATTCGGAGGAACAAGTCACTAAGATCATTTTGACCCACACGTCATTGACAACTACCGGTCCATTACTAATGTGCCATTTGTCCTAAAGATGATGGTCAAATTGGCATATCTTCAATCACAGAAGCACATTGAAGACCACAAAATCCTTGATTCATGCCAATCAGGTTTCAGAGCTCATTATGGGATGGAAACCGCCATGCTGGACCTTAAATCCACCTTGGCCTGCATGGTGGACAATGGTCATGCAGCCTTGCTGATGCTTCTGGACCTTTCTGCTGCCTTCGACCTGATGGACCACTCCCTTCTGGTGACAAGACTGGGGTGGATGCACACTGCTGCAACCAAGCATCCCAGTGGATATCCTCATTTCTTGACCCTCGGACAGTCCGGGTGTCAGTAGTTGAGTAACTTCCCAACCCCGTCTCTCAAACATGCAGCATCCCCCAGGGTTCCTGCCTGTCCCCTACATTATTTAACATATACATCCGGCCTCTCCTGGACATGCCGGACGCCCTGGGTGCCCGGTATACCAACTATGCCGATGACACCCAGGTCGTCTTCCAGCTCAGTGGAAGGTATGAGCAGGACCTGACTGCCATAAACGCAATCTACAACGCCATCCAGGCTTCGATGGCAGGCAACTCACTTGCATTGACTTGTAAATAAAAAGGTAGTTTTTGATCATGGCATCCAGAGCTCGCCTTGACAAATTAGCCTCGGCATATGCCAATTTCCGCATTGCTGGCAATATCATCCTGGTGTCGAAAAAAGTCAAGACCCTGGGGGTTGTCCTAGATGAGGAATTATCTATGAGACCACATGTGTCTTCTATTTGATCGTGCTGTGGCCTTATTACCAAGCAAATAAATTATATTCGCCCTTTCCTCTCTGCCAATAACTGTGCGTTTCTTGCCACTGTGCTAGTTAATTCCAGACTTCACTACTGCAATAGTCTCGTAGCGGGCACCACACACTTTAAAATACAAACCCTGCAGGATGCACAGAATAATGCAGTTCGGGCCATTCAGGGTCTGCCCAAATGTGCACGTCTCAGATGCTAGGAGGGCACTTCATTGGCTGCCTATACAAAACAGGATCACCCACAAGATCCTGACACTGTCCTTCAAATGTCGATCAAATACCTGCCCTACATATTTTATTGATCCGGTAAAGCCGCAAGTAGGTGGAAGGAAGCTTTGCTCCTCCGCCTATCCCACATTTATCCAGCCCAGATACAAGCTGGTGCGTTTTGGAGGTACCTCCTTTGATACTCAGGCTCCGCTGCAGTGGAACCTACTTCCCGGACATATACGCCTGGCTGAAAATCTAGTGCTTTTTAAGAAGGAAATAAAAACCTACTTGTTCAACCTTAACCCAGTCTGAACCTAGTCTGTTCTCTTGTCCTCTGCTGCCTGTTCTCTGACTCCTTTCCCTGTTTTGATTTTTGTGCGGCCTGAGGACCACCGGCGTGTGGCGCGTTAAAACATTTATAAATAAATCAACCCATTAAGATTGCAGTCATATTGTTTCTTGGATCGCTCCGCCTCAGGACAAAATGACACTGCGTGTACAGTATTTATCTAGACACTACATGATGAGGGCCATTACCTTTGCTGTAGCACGTGAAGAATAGCACTGCAATCACACCATAGTCTCCAGTGTTTGTGCGTCATGGGTACTCCCCACCGTGCTAGGTTTTATGATGGGTAGAGGTAAACCTTTTGGAGCTGCAGAGCAGACAGTATGTGAATGAATGCTGCAGTCACTGCACTGTTTAAAAGACTGACAGGGTAATTCATAGAAATTCGCACAAAAGTGGCGCACGCGACTGGCGCACAGCGTGCCCGTGCGAATGTCTGCACCAGCCACGTGCGCTAAAATCGATTTCTGTGCACAGCGTATTCATGGATTTTCGCATCCAAAACCAGCCGTTGCCCAGCGTGGCGCAGCGACCCTGCAGCAGCGCCAGTTACGCCCCCAAGAACACCCTTGCGCAAGGAAAAGCCTTCAAAATCCCCAAATAATCGCAAAGGGCTGCGCTAACCCTGGACCAGTTCACAGGGCTGGCAAACAGCAAACGGCAAGCGGGGATCGTGTATTTCAGTGGTTCGCGGGAAGTTCCACACGCGATTGTCCTGTGTACATGTGCATCAGGGGTGCGCGGGAAGTATCACACGCAAGATCAGCAGGGTCCGTGTATTTCAGGGGTGCGCGGGAAGTATCACACATGATTCCAGCAGGGTACGTGTATTTCAGGGGTGCGCGGGAAGTATCACACGCGATTCCAGCAGGGTACGTGTATTACAGGGGTGCGCGTGAAGTTCCACACGCAATTTCAGCAGGGTACATGTATTTCAGGGGTGCGCGGGAAGTATCACACGCGATTCCAACAGGGTACGTGTATTACAGGGGTGCGCGGGAAGTTCCATACGCGATTGGCCCCGTGCGAGCAGGGTACGTGTATTTCAGGGGTGCGCGGGAAGTTCCACACGCGATTGGCCCCGTGCGAGCAGGGTACGTATATTCCAGGGGTGCGCGGGAAGTTCCACACGCGATTTCAGCAGGGTACTTGTATTACAGGGGTGCGCTGGAAGTTCCACACGCGATTGTCCCCGTGCGAGCAGGGTACGTGTATTTCAGGGGTGCGCGGGAAGTTCCACATGCGATTGGCCCCGTGCAAGCAGGGTATGTGTACTTCAGGGGTGCGCGGGAAGTTCCACATGCGATTTCAGCAGGGTACGTGTATTTCAGGGGTGCGCGGGAAGTTCCACACGCGATTGGCCCCATGCGAGCAGGGTACGTGTATTTCAGGGGTGCGCGGGAAGTTTCACATGCGATTTCAGCAGAGTACGTGTATTTCAGGGGTGCGCGGGAAGTTCTACACGTGATTCCATCAGGGTACGTGTATTTCAGGGGTGCGCGGGAAGTTCCACACGCGATTGGCCCCGTGCGAGCAGGGTACGTGTATTCCAGGGGTGCGCGGGAAGTTCCACACACAATTTCCACAGGGTACGTGTATTGCAGGGGTGCGCGGGAAGTTCCACACGCAATTTCAGCAGGGTATGTGTATTTCAGGGGTGCGCGGGAAGTTCCACACACGATTTCAGCAGGGTACGTGTATTTCAGGGGTGCGCGGGAAGTTCCACACGCGATTTCAGCAGGGTACGTGTATTTCAGGGGTTCTGGGGAGTACTACACGTGAATTGGCTGTGTGGGTCCTCCCAGGTGTTCTCTCTACAACCTCCACGGCCCTTGCAGGCAGCCCACACCACGGGGGACTACCCTGCAACCTTGCTCATGTCCCGCAGGCAGCCCATCCACCATGGGCATGCCCCCCAGCCAACCCACATGTCACCTTGCACTACTGATCAAAAATGCATGTCTCCCACCACCCCCACCCCCCCAGCAGTGCAGGGGCAGCCTCCACCAGGCCCCCACCCATGTCTACCACCACCCCCACCCCTCAGCCACCAGGGGCAGCCTCCACCAGGCCCCCACTCATGTCTCCCACCACCCCCACCCCCCAGCAGTGCAGGGCACCCTCCACCAGGCCCCCACTCATGTCCAACTCATGTCTCCCACCACCCCCACCCCCCAGCAGTGCAGGGGCAGTCTCCACCAGGCCCCCACTCATGTACCCCTGCACCCCCACCCCCCAGCAGTGGAGGGGCAGCCTCCACCAGGCCCCCACCCATGTCTACCACCACCCCCACCCCCCAGCCACCAGGGGCAGCCTCCACCAGGCCCCCACACATGTCTCCCACCACCCCCAGCCCCCAGCACTGCAGGGGCAGCCTCCACCAGGCCCCCACCCATGTCTACCACCACCCCCACCCCCCAGCCACCAGGGGCAGCCTCCACCAGGTCCGCACTCATGTCCCCCTGCACCCCCAGCCCCCAGCAGTGCAGGGGCAGCCTCCACCAGGCCCCCACTCATGTCTCCCACCACCCCCTACCCCCCAGCAGTCAGGGGCAGCCTTCACCAGGCCCCCACCCATGTCTACCACCACCCCCACCCCCCGGCCACCAGGGGCAGCCTCCACCAGGCCCCCACTCATGTCTCCCACCACCCCCACCCCCCAGCAGTGCAGGGGCAGCCTCCACCAGGCCCCCACTCATGTCTACCACCACCCCCACCCCCCAGCCACCAGGGGCAGCCTCCACCAGGCCCCCACTCATGTCCCCCTGCACCCCCACCCCCAGCAGTGCAGGGGCAGCCTCCACCAGGCCCCCACTCATATCTCCCACCACCCCCTACCCCCAGCAGTCAGGGGCACCCTCCACTAGGCCCCCACTCATGTCCAACTCATGTCTCTCACCACCCTCACCACCCAGCCACCAGGGGCAGCCTCCACCAGGCCCCCACTCATGTCTCCCACCACCCCCACCCCCCCAGCAGTGCAGGGGCAGCCTCCACCAGGCCCCCACTCATGTCTCCCACCACCCCCACCCCCCAGCAGCGCAGGGGCAGCCTCCACCAGGCCCCCACCCATGTCTCTCACCCCCCCCTACCCCCCGCAATCAGGGGCACCCTCCACCAGGCCCCCACTCATGTCTACCACCACCCCCACCCCCCAGCCACCAGGGGCAGCCTCCACCAGGCCCCCACCCATGTCTACCACCACCCCCACCCCCAGCCACCAGGGGCAGCCTCCACCAGGCCCCCACTCATGTCTCCCACCACCCCCACCCCCCAGCAGTGCAGGGGCAGCCTCCACCAGGCCCCGACTCATGTCTACCACCACCCCCACTCCCCAACCATCAGGGGCAGCCTCCACCAGGCCCCCACTCATGTCTCCCACCACCCCCACCCCCCAGCAGTGCAGGGGCAGTCTCCACCAGGCCCCCACTCATGTCCCCCTGCACCCCCACCCCCCAGCAGTGCAGGGGCAGCCTCCACCAGGCCCCCACTCATGTCTCCCACCACCCCCTACCCCCAGCAGTCAGGGGCACCCTCCGCCAGGCCCCCACTCATGTCCAACTCATGTCTCCCACCACCCTCACCCCCCAGCCACCAGGGGCAGCCTCCACCAGGCCCCTACTCATGTCTCCCACCACCCCCACTCCCCCAGCAGTGCAGGGGCAGCCTCCACCAGGCCCCCACTCATGTCTCCCACCACCCCCACCCCCCAGGAGTGCAGGGGCAGCCTCCACCAGGCCCCCACCCATGTCTACCACCATCCCCTACCCCCCAGCAGTCAGGGGCACCCTCCACCAGGCCCCCACTCATGTCTACCCCCACCCCCCAGCCACCAGGGGCAGATTCCACCAGGCCCCCACTCATGTCTCCCACCACCCCCACCCCCCAGCAGTTCAGGGGCAGCCTCCACCAGGCCCCCAATCATGTCCCCCTGCCCCCCAACCCCCCAGCAGTGCAGGGGCAGCCTCCACCAGGCCCCCACTCATGTCTCCCACCACCCCCTACCCCCAGCAGTCAGGGGCACCCTCCACCAGGCCCCCACTCATGTCCAACTCATGTCTCCCACCACCCTCACCCCCCAGCCACCAGGGGCAGCCTCCACCAGGCCCCCACTCATGTCTCCCACCAGCCCCACCCCCCAGCAGTGCAGGGGCAGCCTCCACCAGGCCCCCACTCATGTCTACCACCACCCCCACCTCCCATCCACCAGGGGCAGCCTCCACCAGGCCCCCACTCATGTTCCCCTGCACCCCAACCCCCCAGCACTGTGGGGCACCTGCCAGCAGGCCCCCACTCATGTCCAACTCATGTTCCCCTGCACCCCCACCCCCCAGCACTGTGGGGCACCTGCCAGCAGGCCCCCACTCATGTCCAACTCATGTTCCCCTGCACCCTCACCCCCCAGCACTGTGGGGCACCTGCCAGCAGGCCCCCACTCATGTCCAACTCATGTTCCCCTGCACCCCCACCCCCCAGCTCCGTGGGGCACCTGCCAGCAGGCCCCCACTCATGTCCAACTCATGTTCCCCTGCACCCCCACCCCCCAGCACCGTGGGGCACCTGCCAGCAGGCCCCCACTCATGTCCAACTCATGTTCCCCTGCACCCCCACCCCCCAGCACTGTGGGGCACCTGCCAGCAGGCCCCCACTCATGTCCAACTCATGTTCCCCTGCACCCCCACCCCCCATCACTGTGGGGCACCTGCCAGCAGGCCCTCACTCATGTCCAACTCATGTTCCCCAGCCAACATGTCATCACAATCTAGATCCTCGGTCCCTATGGTCAGCCTCCAAATGCAAAACACCCACCCGAGTATTGCATCCACCCACTCAGAAATGGCAATAACATGATAGAACTGCAATTGCAAGTTTGGAAACGAACACATGTCCCTCACATACACCCAATGGGTGTCAGTGAATCTCAAAACCCATATCATGATATGCATGAAACCAATGAGATGATACTACACATTGAAGTTTGATCAAAAGGTATGTATTAAAGAAAACATGAATTGAATCAAAAATAAACTAACAGAAATGGGAATGTAAAAAAAGTAAAAAGAAACATGTCCATGAAAAAATGCAAAACCAAAAATCAGCATCCAAAGGAATGGTGTCCAAAGTCACAGTCCAGAAAAGAAAATCCAATGGGAAATTATAATTGAAAGCCATTGCTCCATGGGTAAATTGTAAAAAGAAAAGAAAATCCAACAGTGAACTATGTACAGGTGAACAAGCCTGGGTCCATGATCCCAACAAAAGAAATGAAACCTATCTAACAACACTACCTAATCAAAAATAACTATATACAAAAATGTGGCCCATTGTCCAAAAGGTCCAAAGAAAATGCAAAAACAAAGGAAACCTAACACTAACTACATAACTATTTACATGGGCAGCGGGCTAGTCCAACGGCTCACTGGATGTTGTCATGGGCCAGGGCATCATCGAACTCCTGTTCAATGGCTTGGAGGCGGGCATGTTCCCTGGCCCCGAGGTCTCGCAGGGATAAAGCAGTGTCCAGCTCCAACTCCCTGCGAAGACCCTCGAGGCACTCAGCCCACCTCAGCGCCCTCCGCATGGAGTTCTCCGCCCTGACCATTGTGAGTCGTTCCTCCTCTGCCCGCTGCCGCTCGGCACCTATCTGCTGGCCCAACCACTCCCACACGGAAGCCACTCCCATTCCAGGGTTCTCTTGCCCTCCAGCCGATGCCTGCACCCCTGATGTTGATGGCCCCGAGCCATGATGCCTCCCGCGTCGAGCCTGCCGCTGCCTCCGACGCAACTGCCTGTGCCAGCACAATGGCATCCAGGCTGATGGTATCCACCGACGCCGTCGTGCACGTGCCCTGCCCGATGATGCCGTCACATCCTCCATCTGCTGGGGTCCAGTTGCTGGTGTGTCCACCCCTGCTGGACCTCCGACTCCCGACTGTGGCAGGGATGGGATCCCCACCGAGCCGGCTGCATTGGTCGGGGCAGGTCCACAGGGGGCCCTGGTGGCATCTGGGCCGGAAGACGGCTTGGAGAACGACTGGTGCATAGTCTCCACAGAGGAGGAGAGGGTCGCCAGATTGGCCGACACATGTAGGAAACCCCCGACCATGGCCGTTTCCAACTGGGCCACGTCGGCACGGTGCTCTCCGTGATGACGTGCATGCTCCTCCCGGGAAGCACGCACCTCATCACGAATTGCACCAGTGCGCAACGCGACACCATTCAGGACCTTCTCCATACGGCCAGGGGTCCCCTCGTACGCAGGTGGAGGGGAGTCAGATGACATGGACATCCCCCCTACCTGCGGACGGGCCTGGGATGGGGCATCCCTGCTGGTGCATGGTGGTGGAGTCACAGTGTCAGGGCCAGTGACATGCACAGGCCCCTCCACGGCGACCTTTGCTGCCTCCTGCCCCTGCCCCTGGACTGCAACACTTGCACCAGCAGGGATGCCCCCACCAGGCCCCATGTGCGCCTCAGTAGCGGCCTCCTCCTCCTCTGTGGAAACCACCAACCTGGATGGCTCCACCCCGTCTTCCGCCGTTGCAAGCCCCTGTGGGGGCTCACCCACCCCTTCCGCTGCAGCCGTGGGGGCATCCCCGCCGCTTTGCTCCACAGAGCCGTCTCTGCCCTCTTCTTCACGTGGCGCTGTGTAGAGGGAGACATAGAACACAAGCATCAGGGTACTGTACAATGGTCCCCTAGACAGGAAGCAATAGCAGATGAGTGGCACTGTCAAAGATCACTTCCATCATGTCCCTCCACAACACATGGCTCAGTGCAGGTAAAACACATGCGGGAACTGGCATGGCGCATGCTATGGACATTAGAATACATGTCCAAGTGATTCTTGAAACATACACTGTTGTTTTGGAACTCACATGCATCATGTGCCATGCCTATCACATGCACACACTTCACCCTAGTTTCATCCATCTGGCCTCGTACACCACAGACACAGTGGATACAAGGATGACTAGGCTGCATCAGTGAACCTGAACATTGCGACAGACATGTGTCATGCATCCCTGGCATTCACAAGTCACAGACACGCAGGTCAGACACACAGACATGGACAGCATACATGTACATGGCATCAGCACCCATCCCTCACCCATGTCCAGGAACAGAGACTGGCATGCTTTCATGTGGCCATTCCGCATAGGGCAACCCATGTTGCATTTGAACACATGCACCAACCATGTGGTTCACACATTACTGGTCTCACATGCATGACGTCCCTGCACACACACATGCATACATGGCCTATGTCACACATACAGGCAAGTATCAGACAACCAGCACACTGCGACATGCCCTGTCTCACACAGCAATGCTTGGCCACTTACCGCTCAACTCCAGACGGGTCTGCCTCTCAAGGATCTGGGCGTGGAGCGCTGGGCCTACGCGTTCCAGGACCCTCATCTGGATGGTACTCATGTGGCCCCGGCCCACTCCACGAGGCGCCGGGCCTTCAAGAGGGTTCTGGACCTGCAGTCATCCCAGCGCTTCTTGACATGTTGGTAGTCGCGGACTGCCACCCCCTCCGCGTTGATGGCAGTCATGATGTCCGTCCAGATCCGAGTCCGTCCTTCCTTGTTGGCGCGCTTACTTCTGAAGAGGGCATCATACTGCCCAGGACTTGCTCCACCAGGACACCAACTTCGGTGGCAGTGAAGCTGGTACCCCTCTGCCTCTCTGGCCGGGGGTTGCCAGTGGTGCCAGATGTTGCAGTGCCCGACATGGCAACCCCAGAGGCAGGAGTGGGTGGGCAACTGGGTCCTGGGGCTGGGCTGTGGAGCGATGGTATCCCAGTCGGGAGTCTTCTGTTCCAGCAGGGGTGGACAGAGCAAATGGACCCCTGCAGATGGCTGATGTGCAGGCACCAAATGGCAGGGCACGGTGGCAGCAGGCAGGCAGGCAGGCAGGCAGGCAGGCAGCAGCAGATGGCTCGTGGGAGGCTGCTCGGGGCTCTGGGGGGCAGTAATTCGGCCTTTTGGGCAGGAGCGTGGTCTACCGTGTGCTTACGCGTGGCCAGCTTGATACGGAGTGATTTGGCACGTGAAAATCCTGCACGTCTGCATGTAAATCGAGGAAAGGCCCTTAGCGCGTATGCACGTCAGCACGCATATGCGATTTCATTGGACCAAAAGCCCTTAGCGCGTGAGCGTGTCTGTGACGTGAGGCGCGCGGGTGTTTCCCTCATTACACATGATGAAAGAGCACACGTGGATTTCCACCAATCGCGTGTGGAACTTCCTGCGCACCCCAGAAATACACGTACCCAGGCCAATCGCGTGTATGCTCACTTCCCTCCGATTACACGCGATGACACTCGGACGTGCAGTTTTACCACGTGTGCTCGCATATGCGATTTCATTGGCCCAAAGGCCACCATGCGCAGCTGTGACGTCACGCGCATGGCCGTAGGGAATGGCGCCTGTAAAAATGAAGAGATACACGTCCGAGTGTCAAAGCGCGTAATTGGTGGAAATGGCCTCATTGCGTATGCGCGTCTGTGACGTGTGTATAAAAGGTACGTGTAGAACGCCATTGTTGTGACTTGAGTGTCGTGTAGGCAGAAGAGGCCTCCGTCCCCAAATGCCGCACAGAGAGAACTTAAAGCCACTCTCTGTGCAGCCGTTGAGGCCACAGGCGAAGATGTTCAAGTCCGGGACCGCGAACCTCTGGGACCCCACACTGCTGCAAGAAAATGCGGATTAAGTACCAAGCAAGAAACAGTAACCACAGTGTTTAAGAAAAACGGAAAGGTCTTACCAATCAGGGTCAAGGAAGAGGTAGTGAACCTAGTGGAGAGGTCCGGGACCCACGTGGACGGAGGTACCCCAAGAGGAGTAATTCTCAGTAGTTCACCTGTTAGCAGGAGCTGTTGAGCTGTGAGGCAAGAAGTCCAAAGAGCCAAGGTACAAGAGGGTGATCCAGGAGGCAGTCCAATAACAGTCCGTGGTCGAGAGCCATGTATCACTGTGTAAACGAATCCAAAGGGGCAAATCCAAGAAGAGTCCAGTAAAGCAAGCCAGGTCGTTTCCGTGAGTGATCCAAAGGTGATTCAAGGTTCGTAACGCCAGACAGAATGCAGAGCACAGCTGTGAAGCAACGAGTACCCGGGTTTCCGAGTTTAAGTACTCGCACTTCTGGTCACGTGATGCGCGGCTGGGTCACGTGATCGGGCAAGAGCATCACGTGACCTTACAGTCCCGCGACGCGGAAGTTCAGGGCTAGCCCTTCGCGATCCTAGGCGCCAAGGCAATTGCCAATGTAGGAACGGCCGTAACTTGACAGCCGTCCTGTTACGGACCAGGCGCCGGTGCGCTCGCAAGACGTGCGAGAGTCCACGTGAGTCCCGGGGAAGGGGGGAAGAGAGGGAAGGGCGAGACGGGGGATGGGGGAGTGCCTTGGGGACCACATGATGAGGGATCGTGACAGAACCCCCCCCCCCAAGGGCCCACGACCCCGTGGGCAGGAAGGGTGATCCCGGTGGAAGCGAGCCACCAACCGGGGAGCGTGGACATCAATAGCAGGAACCCAAGAGCGCTCCTCCGGGCCATAACCGACCCAATCAACCAGGTATTGCAAGCGCCCCCTGCAGACCCGGGAGCCCAGGATGGAGGACACCTCATACACGTCTGGGGATGCCAAGGACACCGGGGCAGCAGAGGCGCGCAAGCGGGAAGGGGCCGGACACGGCTTGAGAAGGGAGACATGAAACACAGGGTGAACCCTCCAAGAACCCGGGAGAACCAGGCGGTACGTGACAGGATTGATAACCCGGGAGACCACATAGGGACCCACAAAACGGGGCAACAGTTTCCTGCAACCCACTAACCTCAAGTGACGGGTAGAAAGCCACACCCGGGAACCCACCGAGAAAGTCGGAGCCAACAGCCGCTTCTTATCAGCCTGGACCTTCATGGATGACTGGGCCTCACGGAGATGTAATGCTCTCTGGGCGTGGATAGAGGACAGATCCCTAAGACAGGCACTAGCGGCCGGATTAGTGGAGGCCGCAAGGTCAGGGACCGGTAGTGTGCGGGGATGTTGGCCATAGAGTACATAGAAGGGGGAGAACCCAGTGGATGCATGAACCGCATTGTTGTAAGCAAATTCAGCGTGTCGGAGAGCACGCAACCAAGAACACTGCTGTTGCAGGATCAAACAGCGGAGATATTGCTCCATCGTCTGATTCGTCCTTTCGGTCTGACCATCCGTCTCCGGGTGGTAGGCTGAAGAGAACCGGACGTCAATACCCATCAATCTGGTCAGAGCGCGCCAGAAGCGAGAAGTGAATTGAGAACCCCGATCTGAGATAAGAACAGAGGGCAACCCAAAGAAACAAAAGACAGTATCAAAGAACAGGGTGGCCAGGACGGAAGCAGAGGGGATACCCTTACAGGGGATGAAGCGTGCCATTTTTGAGAAGGAATCTACCACCACCCAAATAGTGTTGTAACCCTGTACCCGAGGAAGTTCTGTAACAAAATCCATGGTTATTGTATGCCATGGTTTCGGGGGTACTGGTAAAGGGAGAAGCAGGCCTAATGGACGTCCCCTACGGGTTTTGCATTGTGTACATATGGTGCATGTATTGACGTAGCAATCCATGTCCCTCTTCATGCCCGGCCACCAACACCAGCGCTTCAGGAGGGATAACATACGGCGTTGGCCAGGATGACCATTCACAGGGGCATCGTGCGACCATTCCATGGCCATATTGCGTGTATCGGCAGTGGGCAAGAATAGGCGATTCAGCACAAACGGGAGACCATCCTGGAATACCGGATCCCACTCTGATAGCTGGTCGGAATGCAAGGACACCCACTTGCGTACCGCGTCCACTAAGGGCACTGAGGGGGTACATAGACAAATAACCTTAGTGTCGTCTAGCATTGTGTCAGGGAATACCGGCAGAGAAACCCCCCCGGGAGAGCGGGACAACGCATCGGCTTTGCCGTGTGCGGAACCAGCCCGATGTCGGATTTGGAAGTTGAATGCTGCGAAGAAAAGGTGCCACCTCACCTGTCGGCTGTTAAGACATTTCAGGGACACCAAATCCTGCAGATTTTGGTGATCAGTGAACACCGTGACTCGATGCTTGGTGCCCAAGAGGTGGTGTCGCCACACGCGGAATGCGTCCATAACCGCTAATAACTCCTTCTCGGTCACGGTGTAGTGTGACTCGGGGGTGGTAAATTTGCGAGAATGAAATGCAACCGGGTGCAGACGACCCGTGGCCTGACAAGCTTGGGACAAGACGGCACCAAGAGCGAAGGAGGAGGCGTCAGCTTCCACGATAAAAGGGAGTTCTGAGTCGGGATGCTGAAGGACAGGGGCTGTGGTGAAAGCAGTCTTCAGCGAATCAAAGGCCTTCTGTTGTGTATCAGACCAAAGAAAGGGAACTTTAGGACTGGTTAATGCGGTGAGGGGAGACACGATAGAAGAGAAACCAGAGATGAATCTCCTGTAGAAATTCGCAAAACCCAAAAAGGACTGAAGAGCTTTCAGGTTCGTAGGAATAGGCCAATCCAAAACCGCTTTAACTTTGGAGTGGTTCATGGACAACCCCCCGGGAGTGATACAGAACCCGAGGAAATCAACGTTATCAACATGGAACAGGCACTTTTCCGGTTTGGCATATAGCGAGTGTTTGTGTAAGCGTGATAATATCTCACGAACGTGTCGCATATGCTCTTCCAGAGACTGAGAAAAGATCAAGATGTCGTTGAGGTAAACCACAACGTAGACATCTAAGATATCACTCAGGATGTCATTCATAAACCTCTGGAAGGTCGCCGGGGCATTACACAACCCAAAAGGCATGACAGTATATTCATATAAACCGTACCGGGTACAGAAAGCGGTTTTCCATTCGTCCCTGGAACGGACACGGACCAGGTTGTAGGCTCCGCGGAGGTCCAGTTTGGTGAAAATGGTAGCGTGTGTGAGTCGGTCCAGCAAGGGCGTGATGAGGGGAATAGGGTACCGATCCTTCCTCGTGATGGCATTCAGGCGTCTATAATCAACACATGGGCGTAGATCGCCTTCCTTTTTCGGCACAAAAAAGATAGGGCTTGCTGCAGGCGAGGTGGATGGTCGTATGTGCCCTAGGCTCAAGGCCTTCCTAATGTACTCCTTGAGAGTCGTTTCCTCGGATGGTGAGGTGAGAGGGAATAGATCCGCCCTGTGGGAATCACTGTGTCAGGGAGTAGATTGATGGGGCAATCATACGGACGATGTGGAGGCAGTGTTTCAGAGGAACCACGATCAAACACAGTTGCAAAATCTTGGTATACCTGGGGAACGTCTTGCACCACTAACCCAACTACGTGTTCTGATGGTATTTCTTGCGGGTCCTGCACTGTAAGACAAGCTATAGCCTGGGCAGGATTGTCGCTGGGTGCGTCTGTGGGAAGACAGAAGTGTTGGCAGACGTCCGACTCAAAGTGAACCAAACCCGATTTCCAATCAATGAGGGGGTTATGTTCCTGAAGCCAAGGGATCCCCAGAATGAGCCCAAACTGTGGCATGGTGATAAGATCAAAACTTATGGTCTCCCTGTGTCTGGATTGTATAATCAATAGCAAAGGGGCTGTTTGTTGTTTTACTGGGCCCGAAATCAAAGAAGAGCCATCTACAGCCTGTACCGGTTCAGGCCTGGTCTTGGTCAAGAGGGGCAGGTTTAACAAACGGGCCAAGGAAATGTCGATAAAGTTACCCGTTGCCCCTGAGTCGATTATCAGAGTAACAGGATGCGAAATGGACGCTGTGGGCTGTAGAGTGGCTTGTACATGAATGGGCCGGATACGCCCGAAAGAGGGTGTTGGGTTCGGGGTGTACGTGGTATAGCTCGATCCCGTCCCCGGTACTATGATCGAGCTATCTGAAAACCCTGTGGCTTGTGTTTGGGACGGCGTGGGCATTCCTTAACAAAGTGCCCTAAGGTGCCACAGTAGTAGCAAGCGTTATCTACCCTCCTACGTTCCCTTTCTAGAGGAGATATCGGGCTCCTGACGCCCCCGATCTGCATGGGTTCTTGGGAGGAGTCAGAGGAAGGAACTGCCGTGTGAGATGTGGAGGACTGAGCGAAACCTGCTTCCGCTCTTCTTTCGGACCTACGTGCGTCCACCTGGAGTGACAAGTCAACCAGATCCTGGAATGCAGTGGGTAATGAGGGTACTACTGATAAGGCGTCCTTCATGGGATTACTGAGACCCCTATAGAAGACTACTGCTTTCTTGACCTCGGGCCAAGAAGTTTCAGCGGAGAGCTGGTTAAAACGGGTTATGTATTCAATGAGGGAACCCCTACCCTGGCACAAATCCAGAAGTTCCAGATCTCGAGACTGGACCTTGTGTCTAGTATCAAAAACCCTGGACATCTCGGTGACGAGGAGATCGAAGTCATATAAGGCCGGGTTGTCGTTCTCCAACAAGGGGTTGGCCCATGCAGCGGCTATCCCAGCCAAATGAGAAAGGGTGAATGCTGCTTTCGTGGTGGAATCTGGGAAAGCCTGAGGTCGGCACAGGAAATGCAACTTGCATTGGTTTAGGAAGGTCCTGAATTTCTTGGGATCCCCATGGTATCTCTCAGGGGCCGCCAATGGGAAAGGAGTAGGTAGTACCACGGGAACGGGGTTCTGAGGTGGGAGAATCGGAGGTGGAACGGGTTGGGAAACAGAGGGTGTGTCTCCGAATTCTGCATCTGGGGGTAAAGGGTGTCTGACACTTTGTATGTTGTCGAGACGTTGATGAATAGCCGTGTTGGCCGCTGCCATATCGGCTCGTAGCACTGTAATGGCTTGGACTATAGCAGTCATGGGGTCTTCAGCGTTCCCCTCCATTGCCTACACGACAATAGGCTTCACAGTCTGTTGTGACTTGAGTGTCGTGTAGGCAGAAGAGGCCTCCGTCCCCAAATGCCGCACAGAGAGAACTTAAAGCCACTCTCTGTGCAGCCGTTGAGGCCACAGGTGAAGATGTTCAAGTCCGGGACCGCGAACCTCTGGGACCCCACACTGCTGCAAGAAAATGCGGATTAAGTACCAAGCAACAAACAGTAACCACAGTGTTTAAGAAAAACGGAAAGGTCTTACCAATCAGGGTCAAGGAAGAGGTAGTGAACCTAGTGGAGAGGTCCGGGACCCACGTGGACGGAGGTACCCCAAGAGGAGTAATTCTCAGTAGTTCACCTGTTAGCAGGAGCTGTGGAGCTGTGAG
Source organism: Ambystoma mexicanum (assembly GCF_040938575.1). Lineage (NCBI taxonomy): Eukaryota > Metazoa > Chordata > Amphibia > Caudata > Ambystomatidae > Ambystoma > Ambystoma mexicanum. The sequence continues at coordinate 413,710,273 of NC_090929.1, forward strand.
GCAAGAAGTCCAAAGAGCCAAGGTACAAGAGGGTGATCCAGGAGGCAGTCCAATAACAGTCCGTGGTCGAGAGCCGTGTATCACTGTGTAAACGAATCCAAAGGGGCAAATCCAAGAAGAGTCCAGTAAAGCAAGCCAGGTCGTTTCCGTGAGTGATCCAAAGGTGATTCAAGGTTCGTAACGCCAGACAGGATGCAGAGCACAGCTGTGAAGCAACGAGTACCCGGGTTTCCGAGTTTAAGTACTCGCACTTCTGGTCACGTGATGCGCGGCTGGGTCACGTGATCGGGCAAGAGCATCACGTGACCTTACAGTCCCGCGACGCGGAAGTTCAGGGCTAGCCCTTCGCGATCCTAGGCGCCAAGGCAATTGCCAATGTAGGAACGGCCGTAACTTGACAGCCGTCCTGTTACGGACCAGGCGCGGGTGCGCTCGCAAGACGTGCGAGAGTCCACGTGAGTCCCGGGGAAGGGGGGAAGAGAGGGAAGGGCGAGACAGGGGATGGGGGAGTGCCTTGGGGACCACATGATGAGGGATCGTGACAGCCATTTCCTTGTACGTGCTTTTCGTGGAGAGCGAGTGGGTGAAATCTGTACTTCTTGTCGGTTCACACGCGATTTACTTCACAGCGTTTCCAGTTCGTACTCCCTGTTACCTCTGACAGCTTTTTCTCTTTTCCTCTTTTTCCTGGGCCTGTTTCCTCAAACAGCGTTCCCTAATACTGTTGTCCTGTCTCCTCAGACAGCGTACAATTGTTCTTTTGGCGGGGGTGTTGCCAACGGGCACACGCGCATATTTTTCACGCTTTTGTTCCTGGCGGATGGTGAGTCGCGCACGTATTTAACATCTGTGCTTGCCCCGTGTGTCGCGTACCCCTTCAGAGGTCATTCTAGGCTGCGTGTGACACGCATACGTTCATTCTTGTGTTCCTGGGTGCCACAGCGTAGTGCAGGTTGATTTTTCCACGCACGTGGTCTAGGAGGGGTTGCGTGCACCTTACTTGGCTTTTTTGGGGTGCCTGTGTGTTGCGTGACCCGTCATCTTTCCCCAGGGGTGACATACAGCCTTGCTAGAGTACTAGGGTACGATTACCATCTGGTACCCAACCCCTTTGACCCCCAATTGCCCAGGACAATAGTTCACATCGACTCCCATACGCACAATAACATCAGTGCCATGGCTGGGAGGCGAACAAGCCGTAAGGGTGGCAAAGGTGGCCGAGCCCCAAGTGGTGGCCGTGGTGGATCCGGTAGGGGACGTGGCCGTGACTTGCAGGGTGCCCCTAGCCCCCCATGTGTGGAGGAGCAGTCAGGGACACCCATGCCCCCCCCCTGGTTGAGGTTACCGTGGCTGACACCATCCATGCTCAGCCCTTGTTGGACCAGCCCACTGTGGAACCAGACCTGGCACAGGGTGACTCCATGGCTGACTTCCAGGTCAGCAGGTCTAGGCCACGTGCGCCGGTGAACGTTGGTGTCATCAGGCCATGTGGATCAGGGGCAGCTAGGTCATCTGCTGCCCCGCGTAGGCAGGCTGGGGAGGCTGCAGGGGCAGCTGCGGCTCCATCCACCCCACCTCTCACACACCCATCCAGGACAGTGTCGGTCCAAGTCCATCATGCTGACATTCCCCCTGACACCATCACACTTGAGATAATGCCTGCACCAACTCCCATGCTGAGTCTGCAATCCCACGTCCTGCCCCTAGTGTCCAGAGCGGCGCAGGACACTCCGGATCCCCACCACCTTCCAAGCGGAAGAGGAAGAGTGCTCGTCCAGTAGAGGCTGATGCCCCAGACACGGCTACACAGTCCGGCCCGTCAAGGAAGCCCAGCTTCAATGAGGCCGAACTGAATGCACTTGTAGAGTATGTGTCCGCACATGACCGCGAAATGGTGTTGTTGCAGGATCCAAGACCACACCTGCACAACGTTAGGCACACTGGCAGACCATTGCGGACATCATAAGTGCCCTTGGAATCGTGAGGCGCACAGCTAATGAATGCTACAAGCGCTGGAATGACCTGAAGCGCAGGGCAAAGAATAAGCTGGCCTCAAGTCATGCCGCAACTCTAGTGACTGGAGGTGGGTCTCCAGCAGACGACATAGAACTCACTCCACATGAGCAGGTTGCTGGGACCTACGTCATGGAGGAACAGATCCAAGGCGTGGGAGAAGTGGCAGATTACGAGGCATTGTCCGGTGAGTGCACATGCATGTGTGTGTCATCCATGTGCATGGTGTGTGTGGGAGGGCTTCTGTTTGGGTGCCAGGGGAGGTTCGGCTCACCCATGTGCCTCTTCCTATACATTCTTGGCAACAGCATTTGGGTATAGCAGTATCCCTTCGGCCAACATTAGACATCCAGCCCAACACCACGCCAGTTGCCCTTGGAGTGTCATCTTGCCACAACACTGTTGCTTATTTACCACTGTTTATTCAGGCAGATTGTTTGCATACCACCACTTTTTAGTCGGGATTTCTCAGTCCTATTGTCACATGTCTGACATGGCTATGGTACAGTGGACTGGCTCAGTTTCGTGGACATGATTAGTTTGGACATGTCCCTGTGCTATAGGACCATTTTTGACTGGCAGCTGCAGGTTAAACATTTGAACCATTACAATGAAAATAATCAATCATATGAACAAACTGGACTGAATGAACAATTGGTGACCTCCTCTCCCTCTTCACTTCATGGCTAGGGTACATGCCATCTGTGTGATGGCATGTGTATTTGACCTGCCAATCACTGGCCAATGTGTGATGCCACTGCTAGGCAGCATGCAGCAAATGTGTTCATCTTCCATCTTGGTGTCATCAATGTGTGCCATCTGCCTCCCCATCACACGCAGTGACGGTGCATGCATGGGAGTGTTTTAGTCATGTGGGACATGTGTCAATCAAGTACTGTTTCTGTAGCCTCTCAGCCCTCATTGTGTGCCATAGTGCTAATGCCTGTTTCCATTTGTTTTCTTTTATGTCTTTGCAGGGGAAGACACACCTGATACTGCTGGGGTTGTGGAGATGGTGCAGACCCAGGAGGGGTCTGAAGGCCGACCGACCACCAGTGAGGGACGTGGTGTGGTGGTGGGTGAGAACCCACAACTGCTGCAGGTCGTGCTCTCAAGGGGTGTCTCTGGCTGCACCTCCCCCGAGCTGTACTCAGGTGTTGATTCGGATGATGAGACCTGCGTGCCGTCGCAGGTGAGTGTTCCTGGGAGGGATTCTGTTCTGTCCGACCCACCTGCACCAGGGTTAGAACCCTCAATGGGGATGTCAATGTTGGCAGGTATGCCTTTGGTGGTTACGGATGCAGGGTCACACTCTACGACATCTGATCCTGTTCCTGGGCCAGCAGATCAGAGGGGGAATGCAGTCCTGCAGCCTCAGGCAGTGCCGGCACAGCAAGGCGCAGTTCGCCTTGCCCCAGACAGGTGTTGTGCCCTCCGACGTGGTGGCCGTACGCCACCTGGCAATACCGCATGGGAGCAATCCATTTACGGTATGGCAACCCAACAGGCAGCATCATCAGAGATGATGGCTCAGGCCATGGATAGGGTGGCCACTTCCATTGTCCCCCCCGAAAGGCTGATGGAGCGACTACAGCAGGCAACCGACTCCATCTGCCAGTCACACAGGGAGGACATGTTGGCGTCCGACAGGGACAGGCGGGCGGCACTGGCGACTCTGCAGGAAGCCATCTCCATAGAGTCCCAGGGCCACAGGGAAGCCCTGAGGCTGGGACTCCTTCACCTCAGGACGACTCTTGTTGAGCTTGAGGCTTCAACAAACCGAAGGACAGAACAGCAGCTGGAGCGTCTCACCCGTACGCTCTCAGCTGAGATGCAGGCAACTAGGGCAGAGGTCCGGGCATCCCGTGAGTTGTTGCATGGGGATCTCCGCACACTTATCCTCCAGAACGAGACCTACCACACCCGCATGCTTGCAGCCATGGAGGAACAGACTAGGGCTTTGCGTGGGCTGCCTCCCATAGTGCCACCACCTCCGGATGCAGCTGCAGAGGGTGAGGATAGCGACAGCAGTGATACTCCCACAATAGGGTAGCCGTGTAGGCCATGAGCCCATGGAGGTGTTTACAGGTGGGTTTTGGTGTGCACCCTGTCCTCGGACCTCCTGGGTGGCCTCCCCAACCCCCCCAAGCCCATTAATGGCCATTTTTTTTTTTTTTTTTTGGGACAGTGTGTTGCCTTGTGTGGCTCCCGTGGGCATACGCTGCATTGTGGCTGGGCACATGCAGGCTTGTCATGGATGTGGTTCAGATGCTTGGGTTTTTGTCACACACACCCCTCCTGCTTCCTGTTTCCATGGGCTTGCAAAGGGTGTGCCCAAGTGACATTGACGTACATCGTGACATTGGACTCCCATGAGCTGTGTGGGCAGTCTGTAGTCAATACTGTGTATACATTCATAGTGCATATTGTTGTTGTATAGTACACTGCGTGGTGTATTGATATGTGCCTCTGCATCCATCTCATCCTCCATATTTGCAGGTCCATTCCTCATGTCTTCACAATGCGGTCCACCTTGGAACTGGAGTCCATGTTGTAAGCAGTGCACCTACACTCTTGCGTGGCGCTAACACTGTATACTTGGAAGTGTTCGGAGGGCTGTCATCATCAGGTGGTGAGGCTAGCTAATTTTTAAGTCTGTAATGTCATGTTTAAGGTAGGTTGGAGGTTGTGTAGGTGATTGGTATTCTTAGTAAGTATTTGGTAATGTGGGTTGTAGGTCCTGCATTACTGTGAGCATTTCATGTGTAGACATGTTTCCATTAGGAGCACTGTAGCTGCTGACACTTGGGGCATGTTGTGGGGATTCATTTCTTTCCTCTCACATTGCATGCCATGCCATGGTGTGTTGTGTGGCCGTGCCAGGGAGGGGGTGGGTGACATGGCACTGTTTTCATGTAGTATTTTGGAAGTGGGTATTCATTTCTGCAGCATGGAAGTGTCTTTTCATGACACTGCATTGGTGGTGTTTGTGTAGGTAGGGATGCACACATTGTGACACTTCCACATGAACAATCTCAGGCTGCTATGGTTCTGACAGTTGACAGTCCCTTTGTTCGTCTTAATTGTCAGGTCGAGTCATCATTGCTTATCAGATGGTATGTGCCAGGCCTGTGTGCACTCCACTGGGGTGTGATTTCTATGTGAAGTAATTAGCCACCAGCTGCGTACGGGCTGCCTCACCCCGTGCCCTCTCTCCTCCAATGCGCAGCGGGCGTGCATGTGGTTGGGGATGTGGGGGCACCACCTTGTCCACGGCCAGGCCCCGGCGTGTTGCAACATTGTGCAGGACACATGCTGCCACTATTATCCTGCACACTACTGGGGGCGCATATAACAGCTGCCCGCCAGAACGGTCAAGGGAGCGAAAGCGTGACTTGAGCACTCTGAATGTGCGCTCCACTATGCCCCGGGTTGCAATATGGGCTGTGTTGTATCTTACCTCTGGAGGCGTGATGGGGTTCCGAATTGGCGTCATCATGTGGGTGCTCAGAGGGTAGGCACTGTCCCCTGGTGAGGAGGTGATGGGTATCATTAGTGGGGTAGTGACATAACTCTGCATCTGACATGCATGCATGTGCAGTGGCATTCATACTCACCAAGCAGCCATGTATCGCCATGCCGCCCAGCTTCTAGGTGCCGGCTTAGGGTAGACATTCGGTAAATGAAGCTGTCGTGGGTGGACCCTGGATAGTTGGCATATACTGAGGTGATGATTCCCTTAGCATTACATACTACCTGCATGTTGATGGAATGCCAGTGCTTGCGGTTCCTATAGATGTGCTCAGATGCCCTGGGGGGACGTAGTGCCACATGGGTGCAGTCAGTGGCACCTAGCACTTTTGGGAATTGTGCCACACCGTAGAAATCGAGGGTGGCAGCCTGCCTTTCTGCAGGTGTCCTGGGCAGGTATATGTGCCTACGGACTGATGGGCATGCAGTGATGATGTTCAAGACCTGGTGTAGGCAGCGTGACTGCCTGGCCTGTGACACCCCACCCACTATGGCACTTGTCCGCTGAAATGATCCTGTGGCCAAGAAGTGCAGTACATTGAGGACCTTCTCCAGGGGGCTGAGTGCTTGGGAGCACAGGGTGGGTGATGTGAGGTCATCCTCTCACTCACTGACCAGGTCCAGTGTTATGTGTGGGGGAAACCTGTACCTCCCATCCACCTGGTCATCAGGCATCCCAAAAAGGCTGGTTCTGGGAGTGAAAATTCGGGCCCTCACTATCCTCCTCCTCCTCCTTTGGTAACCCACAGCCACTGCTGCTAGGAATGGTATATTCATCCTGGCGTATGAGCTTGTTTGTTGTTTGTGCGCACCTTTATGCTGCGCGGGTCGACGTACGCCTGCTTCATGCTGGCGTACGTGTCTCAGGATTGGATCATTTTTTGGCACGTCGTAGGCGAACGTGTGAATCTTCCCGCCCACCCCAGGAACACACGTAGCACGCTCTCACAGGCACAGTTGCGGGTAAATATTCCCGCCCACCCCTGGAATACATGTACCCCACTCTCACAGGCCCAATCGCGTGTGGAAGTTCACGCGCACCCCGAAGTACACGTACCCAGGCCAATCGCGTGTGGGACTTCCCGCGCACCCCGAAGTACACGTACCCAGGCTAATCGTGTGTGGAACTTCCCGTGCACCCCGTAGTACAAGTAACCAGGCAAATCGCGTGTGGAAGTTCACGCGCACCCCGAAGTACACATACCCAGGCTAATCGCGTGTGGAACTTCCCGCGCACCCCGTAGTACACGTACCCAGGCAAATCACGTGTGGAAGTTCACGCGCACCCCGAAGTACACGTACCCAGGCTAATCGCGCGTGGAACGTCCCACGCACCCCGAGGTACACATACCCAGGCCAATCGCGTGTGGAACTTCCCGCGCACCCCGAAGTACACGTACCCAGGCAAATCGCACGGCTGGGGGATGGGGGTGGTGGAAGACATGTGTGGGGGCCAGGTGGAGGCTGCCCCTGCACTGCTGGGGTGGTGGGGGTGGTGGTAGACATGAGTGGGGGCCTGGTGGAGGCTGCCCCTGGTGGCTGGGGGGTGGGGGTGGTGGGAGACATGAGTGGGGGGCTGGTGGAGGCTGCCCCTGTACTGCTGGGGGGTGGGGGTGGTGGGAGACATGAGTGGGGGCCGGGTGGAGGCTGCCCATGGTGGCTGAGGGGTGGGGGTGGGGGTGGTGGGAGACATGAGTGGGGGCCTGGTGGAGGCTGCCTCTGGTGGCTGGGGGTGGGGGTGGTGGTAGACATGAGTGGGGGCCTGGTGGAGGCTGCCCCTGCACTGCTGGGGTGGGGGTGGTGGGAGACATGAGTAGGGGCCTGGTGGAGGCTGCCCATGGTGGCTGGGGGGTGGGAATGGTGGTAGACATGGGTGGGGGCCTGGTGGAGGCTGCCCCTGCACTGCTGGGGGGTGGTGGGAGACATGAGTGGGGGCCTGGTGGAAGCTGCCCCTGGTGGCTGGTGGGTGGGGGTGGTGGGAGACATGAGTGGGGGCCTGGTGGAGGCTGCCCCTGCACTGTTAGGGGGTGGGGTGGTGGGAGACATGAGTGGGGGCCTGGTGGAGGCTGCCCCTGGTGGCTGGGGGGTGGGGGTGGTGGGAGACATGAGTGGGGGGCTGGTGGAGGCTGCCCCTGCACTGCTGGGGGTTGGGGGTGGTGGGAGACATGAGTGGGGGCCTGGTGGAGGCTGCCCCTGGTGGCTGTGGGATGGGGTGGTGGGAGACATGAGTGGGGGCCTGGTGGAGGCTGCCCCTGCACTGCTGGGGGGTGGGGGTAATAGGGGACATGAGTGGGGGCCTGGTGGAGGCTGCCCCTGGTGGCTGGGGGGTGGGGTGGTGGTAGACATGAGTGGGGGCCTGGTGGAGGCTGCCCCTGCACTGCTGGGGGGTGGAGGTGGTGGGAGACATCAGTGGGGGCCTGGTGGAGGCTGCCCTTGGTGGCTGGGGGTGAGGGCGGTGGGAGACATGAGTTGGACATGAGTGGGGGCCTGGTGGAGGGTGCCCCTGACTGCTGGGGGTAGGGGGTGGTGGGAGACATGAGTGGGGGCCTGGTGGAGGCTGCCCCTGCACTGCTGGGGGGTGGGGTGCAGGGGGACATGAGTGGGGGCCTGGTGGAGGCTGCCCCTGCACTGCTGGGGGTGGGGGTGGTGTGAGACATGAGTGGGGGCCTGGTGGAGGCTGCCCCTGCACTGCCGGGGGGTGGGGGTGCAGCGGGACATGAGTGGGGGCCTGGTGGAGGCTGCCCTTGTGGCTGGGGGGTGGTGGTGGCGGTAGACATGGGTGGGGGCCTGGTGGAGGCTGCCCCTGTACTGCTGGGGGGTGGGGGTGGTGGGAGACATGAGTGGGGGCCTGGTGGAGGGTGCCCCTGACTGCTGGGGGGTAGGGGTGGTGGGAGACATGAGTGGGGGCCTGGTGGAGGCTGCCCCTGCACTGCTGGGGGGTGGGGGTGCAGGGGGACATGAGTGGGGGCCTGGTGGAGGCTGCCCTGGTGGCTGGGGGGTGGTGGTGGTGGTAGACATGGGTGGGGGCCTGGTGGAGGCTGCCCCTGCACTGCTGGGGGGTGGGGGTGGTGGGAGACATGAGTGGGGGCCTGGTGGAGGGTGCCCCTGACTGCTGGGGGGGTAGGGGGTGGTGGGAGACATGAGTGGGGGCCTGTTGGAGGCTGCCCCTGCACTGCTGGGGGTGGGGGTGCAGGGGGACATGAGTGGGGGCCTGGTGGAGGCTGCCCCTGCACTGGTGGGGGATGGGGGTGGTGGGAGACATGAGTGGGGGCCTGGTGGAGGCTGCCCCTGCACTGCTGGGGGGTGGGGGTGGTGGGAGACCTGAGTGGGAGCCTGGTGGAGGCTGCCCCTACACTGCTGGGGGGGTGGGGGTGGTGGGAGACATGAGTGGGGGCTTGGCAGAGGCTGCCCCTGTTGGCTGGGGGGTGAGGGTGGTGGGAGACATAAGTTGGACATGAGTGGGGGCCTGGTGGAGGCTGCCCCTGACTGCTGGGGGGTAGGGGGTGGTGGGAGACATGAGTGGGGGCCTGGTGGAGGTTGCCCCTGCACTGCTGGGGGGTGGGGGTGCAGGGGGACATGAGTGGGGGCCTGGTGGAGGCTGCCCCTGCACTGCTGGGGGGTGGGGGTGGTGGCAGACATGAGTGGGGGCCTGGTGGAGGCTGCCCCTGCACTGCTGGGGGGTGGGGGTGGTGGGAGACATGAGTGGGGGCCTGGTGGAGGCTGCCCCTGGTGGCTGGTGGGTGGGGGTGGTGGTAGACATGGGTGGGGGCCTGGTGGAGGCTGCCCCTGCACTGCTGGGGGTGGGGGTAATAGGGGACATGAGTGGGGGCCTGGTGGAAGCTGCCCCTGGTGGCTGGGGGGTGGGGGTGGTGGTAGACATGAGTGGGGGCCTGGTGGAGGCTGCCCCTGGTGGCTGGGGCTGGGGGTGGTGGTAGACATGAGTGGGGGCCTGGTGGAGGATGCCCCTGCACTGCTGGGGGGTGGGGGTAATATGGGACATGAGTGGGGGCCTGGTGGAGGCTGCCCCTGCACTGCTGGGGGTGGGGGTGGTGGGAGACATGAGTGGGGGCCTGGTGGAGGCTGCCCCTGGTGGCTGTGGGATGGGGGTGGTGGGAGACATGAGTGGGGGCCTGGTGGAGGCTGCCCCTGCACTGCTGGGGGGTGGGGGTGGTGGGAGACATGAGTGGGGGCCTGGTGGAGGCTGCCCCTGGTGGATGTGGGATGGGGGTGGTGGGAGACATGAGTGGGGGCCTGGTGGAGGCTGCCCCTGCACTGCTGGGGGGTGGGGGTAATAGGGGACATGAGTGGGGGCCTGGTGGAGGCTGCCCCTGGTGGCTGGGGGGTGGGGGTGGTGGTAGACATGAGTGGGGGCCTGGTGGATGCTGCCCCTGCACTCCTGGGGGGTGGTGTTGCAGGGGGACATGAGTAGGGGCCTGGTGGAGGCTGCCCCTGCACTGCTGGGGGGTGGGAGTGGTGGGAGACATGGGTGGGGGCCTGGTGGAGGCTGCCCCTGCATTGCTGGGGGGTGGGGTGGTGAGAGACATGAGTGGGGGCCTGGTGGAGGCTGCCCCTGGTGGCTGGGGGGTGGGGTGGTGGTAGACATGGGTGGGGGCCTGGTGGAGGCTGCCCCTGCACTGCTGGGGGGTGGGGGTGGTGGGAGACATGAGTGGGGGCCTGCTGGAGGCTGCCCATTGTGGCTGGGGGGTGGGGGTGGTGGTAGACATGGGTGGGGTCCTGGTGGAGGCTGCCCCTGCACTGCTGGGGGGTGGGGGGGTGGGAGACATGGGTGGGGGCCTGGTGGAGGCTGCCCCTGCACTGCTGGGGGGTGGGGGTGGTGGGAGACATGAGTGGGGGCCTGGTGGAGGCTGCCCCTCGTGGCTGGGGGTGGGGGTGGTGGGAGACATGAGTGGGGGCCTGGTGGAGGTTGCCCCTGCACTGCTGGGGGGGTGGGGGGGGGTGGGAGACATGAGTTGGTGCCTGGTGGAGGCTGCCCCTGGTGGCTGGGCATGGGGGTGGTGGGAGACATGAGTGGGGGGCTGGTGGAGGCTGCCCCTGCACTGCTAGGGGGTGGGGGTGGTGGGAGACATGAGTGGGGGCCTGGTGGAGGCTGCCCCTGGTGGCTGTGGGATGGGGGTGGTGGGAGACATGAGTGGGGGCCTTCTGGAGGCTGCCCCTGCACTGCTGGGGGGTGGGGTTAATAGGGGACATGAGTGGGGGCCTGGTGGAGGCTGCCCCTGATGGCTGGGGGGTGGGGGTTGTGGTAGACATGTGTGGGGGCCTGGTGGAGGCTGCCCCTGCACTGCTGGGGGGTGGGGGTGGTGGGAGACCTGAGTGGGGGCCTGGTGGAGGCTGCCCCTGGTGGCTGGGGGGTGGGGGTGGTGGTAGACATGAGTGGGGACCTGGTGGAGGCTGCCCCTGGTGGCTGGGGGGTGGGGGTGGTGGTAGACATGAGCGGGGGCCTGGTGGAGGCTGCCCCTGCACTGCTGGGTGGTGGGGGTGGTGGGAGACATGAGTGGGGGCCTGGTGGAGGCTGTCCCTGGTGGCTGGGGGGTGGGGGTGGTAGGCATGAGTGGGGTCCTGGTGGAGGCTGCCCCTGGTGGCTGGGGGTGGGGGTGGTGGGAGACATGAGTGGGGGCCTAGTGGAGGCTGCCCCTGCACTGCTGGGGGTGGGGGTGGTGGGAGACATGAGTGGGGGCCTGGTGGAGGCTGCCCCTGGTGGCTGGGGGGTGGGGGTGGTGGTAGACATGAGTGGGGGCCTGGTGGAGGCTGCCCCTGCACTGCTGGGGGGTGGGGGTGGTGGGAGACATGAGTGGGGGCCTGGTGGAGGCTGCCCCTGGTGGCTGGGGGGTGGGGGTAATAGGGGACATGAGTGGGGGCCTGGTGTGGGCTGCCCCTGCACTGCTGGGGGGTGGGGGTGGTGGGAGACATGAGTGGGGGCCTGGTGGAGGCTGCCCCTGCACTGCTGTGGGGTGGGGGTAATAGGGGACATGAGTGGGGGCCTGGTGGGGTTGGTGGGAGACATGTGTTGGTGATCAGTAGTGCAAGGTGACATGTGGGTTTGCAGGTGGGCATGGCCATGGTGGATGGGTTGCCTGTGGGACATGAGCAGGGGTGAAGGGTAGTACCCTGTGGTGTGGGCTGCCTGCAGAGGCCGTGGAGGGTGTAGAGGGAACACCTGGTGGGAGCCACATGGCCAAATCACGTGTAGCATTCCCCGGCACCACCGAAATACACGTACCCTGCAGAAATCGCGTGTGAATCTTCCGCGCACATCGGAATACACGTACCCAGGCAAATCGCGTGTGGAACTTCCCGCGCACCCCCACCTAGCCAGGCCATTCGCGTGTGGAACTTCCCGCGCACCCCGTAGTACACGTACCCAGGCCAATCGCGTGTGGAACTTCCCACGCACCCCCACCTACCCAGGCCAATCGCGTGTGGAACTTCCCGCGCACTCCGTAGTACACGTACCCAGGCTAATCGCATGTGGAACTTCCCGCGCACCCCGAAGTACACGTACCCAGGCTAATCGCGTGTGGAACTTCCCGCGCACCCAGGAACACGCGCACACGCTATCTTTCACACCAGCGGGTCTCCGTGTTTGTCGGTGCCCCTTTGCACCTCATTTGTCTTAGAGGGCCACTGTATGGCCCATTCATCATGGCTGTATATGGGTGCTTTTTATTAGCGCACATTTTGGCGCACATTTTTTTCAGTCGCAGGGGCGCTACCGCCTGCTTTCTTGTGGCGTACTTGTTTGGCCCTGTGCGCGTCTTTGACCATGCGCTGGTTTGCCCTATTCGGTTCCATGAATACGGGTTGTAGGCGAGCGTGTGGGCGTTCCACGCACTTGCCTCCTGTACTTCCCCCGTGATGCCCATATTTTCACGCGTTGTTCCCCATTCCGAGTGTTTACGCCCCGTGTTCCGCCTACTTTTGTGATGTGCGCCGCGCTATGTGCGATTTCGCAGTGGCCGTGGCGCACGCTGTTGGATGACCTGTGCGCCGGCGTGTGCGGCGCACATTTTTAGCGCACATCCAATGTTTTTCTCGCGCACGGACTTCCATGAATCGCTGTGCGCTGGTTTTCCTGCGATTTTCGCACTTGCACTGCGATTTTCACACTTTTCCTGCGATTCGCACGTTTTGGCACCTCTGCGCGGGAATTTTCGGCACACATTAATTCCATGAATCGACCCCTGAGTTGTTGAATGAATTCCATAAGGCTCCTATCTGATATATCAATAAAACGACCATAGTAAGTGGTACTCATCATTAATAGGCAACCATGACAGCCACAACATATTGGCTTTGCCGAATTGCATATCTCTTTAAGTCATCCTTGCAGTTGTAGCGAGCTGCAGAGCAGATGATGACTCAGGCCCGCCGTGCCTGAGGTGGACGGGATGAGCACTGCAGAGATGTGGAGGGCGGCCAGCGGGTGACGTCTCAGGGAGGCTGCACTGCACAGTCAGTGCCTGCTGCAGACCAGGGAGGGATCAGGGCGAACTGCGGCAGCGCTGAGGGGAACTCATCTGGACGTCGGAAGTGCGAGGTGGGCTGATTTCTGGAGCCAAGGGGGCGCAGAGAAGAGCTCAGTTTAGCAGCCCAAGCGGGAGCAGAGGAGCACAGGTGAGCACGGGCGGGGCTCATTACATAACCCCAGGCGAGGGAGAATCCTGCACAGCGCCCAATGCGAGGTAAATCGACGTTTAGCAGCTTGAGTTAGTTTAGGGTGTGGCTATAGTGCACTGGTGTGGAGAGCAAATTCTGGGAATTGAAGGCAGTTAGTTGGGAGTATCCCCCGCCCAACCGTTTCCTTTCCCCGATCCACCCCTTACTTTTCTGCCTTCTGGCGGGAACATGTAACATTTTATGGTAGGGACACTCGCTTATCGTATGCGAGTGAATCAAAAACATGGATATTACATGCTGTAATGTGTTAACCTTCACTTCGTCACCCCAGGAAATGCCATGCTTATATTTATAACGTGTTTAATGTGAAACCTTGCGACCTGTGCACTTATTCGGGTGATCCTGGGCAAATATCAGTCCCATAGCTCCCAAAGGCACAGGGGGAGCCGGGCCCCAGAGCACACCTGTCGGAAGGGATAGAGGGGGATGTGTGCAAGAGATGGAGAGAGGGCCAGACCAGCCCTAGCTGCTGGTGCTGTCTGCACAGGCTGGATCCAGGAGTGGGGGGATACGGGAGTGAGGGGATACGCGGAGAGGGAGAGGTGCAAGCACCAAGCACCACGATTTCCTGGTCTCACGCTGTCCGGCCTGGGCCATCAGACACCGAGTGCACGCACGGCACGTTATCCCAACTATTGCATCACCTAATAGTCCTCTAATACTTTCATTATTTTATCTTCTAACTGCAAAAATGGCTGTCATCAATTTACATCAACATTAAGCATCGTTATGGGACGATAATACTCACACTTTGTATTGTCCCCTCTAGACTTACAAACCCCGGTAATCAGACCAAGATGTATCGAACCTGGCAGAGTACCCCTAATATTAACATCATTATCGATGTCTATAGTGGGGAGTAACATATTGCCAAGTTAATCAAGGCCAGGGCTTCTACCATGCCTCAAAACCACTATTGCATTTTGAGTGATCAATACACAGGGATGCCAGATGACCAAAAGTCCACGGGTAGTGGAAGTGACATCACACACACTTGACACTCCCCAGTGACATGACGGAAGTGTCATCATATGACGTTTGGACCCAGGGCTTTAGGTGGGCCGGGGCTAGGTGGGGCTCAGCCCCGGTAGTCTCTCAAAACCTTGATCGAGGCAGGGCTCTGCCAGACTCACATTCCCCCAACCACTTAGGATTCAAACCCATGCACCACCGGTGGCTAGCCAGCGTCATGTTGCACTGTGCTATTACTTAGGTGGCGAATTTCGTTTTGTTTCATTCATATGCGCTTTATGTGTCAAACAGTCTGTTGTATAAAACAAAAGAAAGTGTGCACCTATAAAACAGCACAGTGCACCGCAACACTGGTTTGTCAGCAGCAGGGCTCTGGTTGGAATCCCTAGCATGGGACAATAAAAAAAAAAAGCCCTGCTGATGATAAGCCAGTGTCACATCGCACTGTGCTGTTTCGTAGGTGCGGAATCACAGTTGACTGCTTGACACACAGGGTAATTCATAGAATTTCGCAGAAAAGTGTCGCAAGCGGCTGGCGCAGAGTGTCCGCGTGCGATTGTCTGCGCCAGGCGCGTGCGCCAAAACCGATTTCCGCTCACAGCATATTCATGGATTTTAGGCTCCCAAACCAGCCGTGGCGCAGAGTATCGCAGCGACCCTGCAGCAGCGCCAGTAACGCCCCCAAGATCGCCCTCGCGCAAGGAAAAGCCATCAAAATTGCTAAATCATCGCAAAGGACTGCGCTAACCCTGGACCAGTTTACAGGGCTGCCAAACAAGAAAACGCAAAGCGGGTAACGTTCATATCAGGGGTACGCGGGAAGTTTTACATGCGATTAGCCAGGGTAAGTGTATTACAGGGGTAACGCAGGAAGTTTTACACGAATAGCCAGGGTACGTGTATTACAGGGGTACGCGTGAAGTTTTACACGCGATTAGCCAGGGTACGTGTATTACAGGGGTACGCAGGAATTATCACACACGATTTGGCTGGGTACGTGTATGATAGGGGTACGCGTGAAGTTTTACACGCGATTAGCCAGGGTACGTGTATTACAGGGGTACGCGGGAATTATCACACGCGATTTGGCAGGGTACGTGTATTACAGGGGTGCGCGGGAAGTTACACATGCGATTTGGCTGGGTACGTGTATTACAGGGGTGCGCGGGAAGTTACACACGCAATTATGCTTGGTGGGTCCTCACAGGTGTTCCCTGTACACCATCCACGGCCCCTGCAGGCAGCCCACAAAACAGGGGACTACCCTGCACACCTGCTCATGTCTCCCACCCCCCACCCCCACCCCAGCAGTGTGGGGCACCCTCCACCAGGCCCCCACTCATGTCCCCTATCACCCCCACCCCAGGACTGTGGGGCAGCCTCCACCAGGCCCCCACTCATGTCTCCCACCACCCCCACCCCCTAGCAGTGCAGGGGCAGCCTCCACCAGGCCCCCACTCATGTCTCCCACCACCCCCACCCCCCAGCAGTGCAGGGGCAGCCTCCACCAGGCCCCCACTCATGTCTCCCATCACCCCCACCCCCCAGCCACCAGGGGCAGCCTCCACCAGGCCCCCACTCATGTCTCCCACCACCCCCACCCCCTAGCAGTGCAGGGGCAGCACCACCAGGCGCCCACTCATGTCTCCCACCACCCCCACCCCCCCAGCCACCAGGGGCAGCCTCCACCAGGCCCCCACTCATGTCTCCCACCACCCCCACCCCCTAGCAGTGCAGGGGCAGCACCACCAGGCCCCCACTCATGTCTCCCACCACCCCCACCCCCCAGCCACCAGGGGCAGCCTCCACCAGGCCCCCACTCATGTCTCCCACCACCCCCACCCCCCAGCCACCAGGGGCAGCCTCCACCAGGCCCCCACTCATGTCTCCCACCACCCCGACCCCCCAGCCACCATGGGCAGCCTCCACCAGGCCCCCACTCATGTCTCCCACCACCCCCACCCCCCAGCAGTGCAGGGGCAGCCTCCACCAGGCCCCACTCATGTCCCCTATCACCCCCACCCCCAGCAGTGCAGGGGCAGCCTCCACCAGGCGCCCACTCATGTCCAACTCATGTCTCCCACCACCCCCACCCCCCAGCAGTGCAGGGCACCCTCCACCAGGCCCCCACTCATGTCCAACTCATGTCCCCCTGCACCCCCACCCCCCAGCATCCAGGGGGACCCTCCACCAGGCCCCCACTCATGTCTCCCACCACCCCCATCCCCCAGCCACCAGGGGCAGCCTCCACCAGGCCACCACTCATGTCCCCTATCACCCCCACCCCCAGCAGTGCAGGGGCAGCCTCCACCAGGCCCCCACTCATGTCCCCTATCACCTCCACCCCCTAGCAGTGCAGGGGCAGCACCACCAGGCCCCCACTCATGTCCCCCATCACCCCCACCCTCCAGCAGTGCAGGGGCAGCCTCCACCAGGCCCCCACTCATGTCTCCCACCACCCCCACCCCCCAGCCACCAGGGGCAGCCTCCACCAGGCCCCCACCCGTCTCCCACCACCCCCACCCCCCAGCAGTGCAGGGGCAGCCTCCACCAGGCCCCCACTCATGTCCCCTATCACCCCACCCACAGCAGTGCAGGGGCAGCCTCCACCAGGCCCCCACTCATGTCTCCTATCACCCCCACCCCCTAGCAGTGCAGGGGCAGCACCACCAGGCCCCCACTCATGTCCCCCATCACCCCCACCCCCCATCAGTGCAGGGGCAGCCTCCACCAGGCCCCCACTCATGTCCCCTATCACCCCCACCCCCTAGCAGTGCAGGGGCAGCACCACCAGGCCCCCACTCATGTCCCCCATCACCCCCACCCCCCATCAGTGCAGGGGCAGCCTCCACCAGGCCCCCACTCATGTCCCCTATCACCCCACCCCCTAGCAGTGCAGGGGCAGCACCACCAGGCCCCCACTCATGTCCCCTATCACCCCCACCCCCAGCAGTGCAGGGGCAGCCTCCACCAGGCCCCCACTCATGTCCAACTCATGTCTCCCACCAACCCTCACCCCCCAGCAGTGCAGGGCACCCTTCACCAGGCCCCCACTGATGTCCAACTCATGTCCCCCTGTACCCCCACCCCCCAGCATCCAGGGGCACCCTCCACCAGGCCCCCACTCATGTCTCCCACCACCCCCACCCCCCAGCCACCAGGGGCAGCCTCCACGAGGCCACCACTCATGTCCCCTTTCACCCCCACCCCCGGCAGTGCAGGGGCAGCCTCCACCAGGCCCCCACTCATGTCCCCTATCACCCCCACCCCCTAGCAGTGCAGGGGCAGCACCACCAGGCCCCCACTCATGTCCCCCATCACCCCCACCCCCCAGCAGTGCAGGGGCAGCCTCCACCAGGCCCCCACTCATGTCTCCCACCACCCCCACCCCCCAGCCACCAGGGGCAGCCTCCACCAGGCCCCCACTCATGTCTCCCACCACCCCCACCCCCCAGCAGTGCAGGGGCAGCCTCCACCAGGCCCCCACTCATGTCCCCTATCACCCCCACCCCCAGCAGTGCAGGGGCAGCCTCCACCAGGCCCCCACTCATGTCTCCTATCACCCCCACCCCCTAGCAGTGCAGGGGCAACACCACCAGGCCCCCACTCATGTCCCCCATCACCCCCACCCCCCATCAGTGCAGGGGCAGCCTCCACCAGGCCCCCACTCATGTCCCCTATCACCCCCACCCCCTAGCAGTGCAGGGGCAGCACCACCAGGCCCCCACTCATGTCCCCCATCACCACCACCCCCCAGCCACCAGGGGCAGCCTCCACCAGGCCCCCACTCATGTCTCCCCACCACCCCCACCCCCTAGCAGTGCAGGGGCAGCACCACCAGGCCCCCACTCATGTCCCCCATCACCCCCACCCCCCAGCCACCAGGGGCAGCCTCCACCAGGCCCCCACTCATGTCTCCCACCACCCCCACCCCCCAGCCACCAGGGGCAGTCTCCACCAGGCCCCCACTCATGTCCCCTATCACCCCCACCCCCAGCAGTGCAGGGGCAGCCTCCACCAGGCCCCCACTCATGTCTCCCAACACCCCCACCCCCCAGCCACCAGGGGCAGCCTCCACCAGGCCCCCACTCATGTCTCCCACCACCCCCACCCCCTAGCAGTGCAGGGGCAGCACCACCAGGCCCCCACTCATGTCTCCCACCACCCCACCCCCCAGCCACCAGGGGCAGCCTCCACCAGGCCCCCACTCATGACTCCCACCACTCCCACCCCCCAGCCACCAGGGGCAGCCTCCACCAGGCCCCCACTCATGTCTCCCACCACCCCGAACCCCCAGCCACCATGGGCAGCCTCCACCAGGCCTCCACTCATGTCTCCCACCACCCCCACCCCCCAGCAGTGCAGGGGCAGCCTCCACCAGGCCCCCACTCATGTCTCCCACCACCCCCACCCCCCAGCCACCAGGGGCAGCCTCCGCCAGGCCCCCACTCATGTCTCCCACCACCCCCACCCCCCAGCCACCAGGGGCAGCCTCCACCAGGCCCCCACTCATGTCCCCTATCACCCCCACCCCCAGCAGTGCAGGGGCAGCCTCCACCAGGCCCCCCACTCATGTCTCCCACCACCCCCACCCCTTAGCAGTGAAGGGGCAGCACCACCAGGCCCCCACTCATGTCCCCTATCACCCCCACCCCCCAGCAGTGCAGGGGCAGCCTCCACCAGGCCCCCACTCATGTCCCCTATCACCCCCACCCCCTAGCAGTGCAGGGGCAGCACCACCAGGCCCCCACTCATGTCCCCCATCACCCCCCACCCCCCAGCAGTGCAGGGGCAGCCTCCACCAGGCCCCCACTCATGTCTCCCACCACCCCCACCCCCCAGCCACCAGGGGCAGCCTCCACCAGGCCCCCACTCATGTCTCCCACCACCCCACCCCCTAGCAGTGCAGGGGCAGCACCACCAGGCCCCCACTCATGTCCCCTATCACCCCCACCCCCCAGCAGTGCAGGGGCAGCCTCCACCAGGCCCCCACTCATGTCCCCTATCACCCCCACCCCCTAGCAGTGCAGGGGCAGCACCACCAGGCCCCCACTCATGTCCCCCATCACCCCCACCCCCCCAGCAGTGCAGGGGCAGGCTCCACCAGGCCCCCACTCATGTCTCCCACCACCCCCACCCCCCAGCCACCAGGGGCAGCCTCCACCAGGCCCCCACTCATGTCTCCCACCACCCCCACCCCCCAGCCACCAGGGGCAGCCTCCACCAGGCCCCCACTCATGTCTCCCACCACCCCCACCCCCAGCAGTGCAGGGGCAGCCTCCACCAGGCCCCCACTCATGTCCCCTATCACCCCCACCCCCAGCAGTGCAGGGGCAGCCTCCACCAGGCCCCCACTCATGTCTCCCACCACCCCCACCCCCTAGCAGTGCAGGGGCAGCACCACCAGGCCCCCACTCATGTCCCCTATCACCCCCACCCCCCAGCAGTGCAGGGGCAGCATCCACCAGGCCCCCACTCATGTCTCCCACCACCCCCACCCCCCAGCCACCAGAGGCAGCCTCCACCAGGCCCCCACTCATGTCTCCCACCATCCCCACCCCCCAGCAGTGCAGGGGCAGCCTCCACCAGGCCCCCACTCATGTCTCCCACCACCCCCACCCCCTAGCAGTGCAGGGGCAGCCTCCACCAGGCCCCCACTCATGTCCCCTATCACCCCCACCCCCAGCAGTGCGGGGCAGCCTCCACCAGGCCCCCACTCATGTCTCCCACCACCCCCACCCCCTAGCAGTGCAGGGGCAGCACCACCAGGCCCCCACTCATGTCCCCTATCACCCCCACCCCCAGCAGTGCAGGGGCAGCCTCCACCAGGCCCCCACTCATGTCCCCTATCACCCCCACCCCCTAGCAGTGCAGGGGCAGCACCACCAGGCCCCCACTCATGTCCCCCACCACCCCCACCCCCCAGCAGTGCAGGGGCAGCCTCCACCAGGCCCCCACTCATGTCTCCCACCACCCCCACCCCCCAGCCACCAGGGGCAGCCTCCACCAGGCCCCCACTCATGTCTCCCACCACCCCCACCCCCCAGCAGTGCAGGGGCAGCCTCCAGCAGGCCCCCACTCATGTCCCCTATCACCCCCACCCCAGCAGTGCAGGGGCAGCCTCCACCAGGCCCCCATTCATGTCTCCCACCACCCCCACCCCCCAGCCAACAGGGGCATCCTCCACCAGGCCCCCACTCATGTCTCCCACCACCCCCTCCTCTAGCAGTGCAGGGGCAGCACCACCAGGCCCCCACTCATGTCTCCCACCACCCCCACCCCCCAGCCACCAGGGGCAGCCTCCACCAGGCCCCCACTCATGTCTCCCACCACCCCCACCCCCCAGCCACCAGGGGCAGCCTCCTCCAGGCCCCCACTCATGTCTCCCACCACCCCCACCCCCCAGCCACCATGGGCAGCCTCCACCAGGCCCCCACTCATGTCTCCCACCACCCCCACCCCCCAGCAGTGCAGGGGCAGCCTCCACCAGGCCCCCACTCATGTCTCCCACCACCCCCACCCCCCAGCCACCAGGGGCAGCCTCCACCATGCCCCCACTCATGTCTCCCACCACCCCCACCCCCCAGCCACCAGGGGCAGCCTTCACCAGGCCCCCACTCATGTCTCCCACCACCCCCACCCCCCAGCCACCAGGGGCAGCCTTCACCAGGCCCCCACTCATGTCCCCTATCACCCCCACCCCCAGCAGTGCAGGGGCAGCCTCCACCAGGCCCCCACTCATGTCCAACTCATGTCTCCCACCACCCCCACCCCCCAGCAGTGCAGGGCACCCTCCACCAGGCCCCCACTCATGTCCAACTCATGTCCCCCTGCACCCCCACCCCCCAGCATCCAGGGGGACCCTCCACCAGGCCCCCACTCATGTCTCCCACCACCCCCACCCCCCAGCCACCAGGGGCAGCCTCCACCAGGCCACCACTCATGTCCCCTATCACCCCCACCCCCAGCAGTGCAGGGGCAGCCTCCACCAGGCCCCCACTCATGTCCCCCATCACCCCCACCCTCCAGCAGTGCAGGGGCAGCCTCCACCAGGCACCCACTCATGTCTCCCACCACCCCCACCCCCCAGCCACCAGGGGCAGCCTCCACCAGGCCCCCACCGTCTCCCACCACCCCCAACCCCCAGCAGTGCAGGGGCAGCCTCCACCAGGCCCCCACTCATGTCCCCTATCACCCCACCCACAGCAGTGCAGGGGCAGCCTCCACCAGGCCCCCACTCATGTCTCCTATCACCCCCACCCCCTAGCAGTGCAGGGGCAGCACCACCAGGCCCCCACTCATGTCCCCCATCACCCCCACCCCCCATCAGTGCAGGGGCAGCCTCCACCAGGCCCCCACTCATGTCCCCTATCACCCCCACCCCCTAGCAGTGCAGGGGCAGCGCCACCAGGCCCCCACTCATGTCCCCCATCACCCCCACCCCCCATCAGTGCAGGGGCAGCCTCCACCAGGCCCCCACTCATGTCCCCTATCACCCCACCCCCTAGCAGTGCAGGGGCAGCACCACCAGGCCCCCACTCATGTCCCCTATCACCCCCACCCCCAGCAGTGCAGGGGCAGCCTCCACCAGGCCCCCACTCATGTCCAACTCATGTCTCCCACCAACCCTCACCCCCCAGCAGTGCAGGGCACCCTCCACCAGGCCCCCACTCATGTCCAACTCATGTCCCCCTGCACCCCCACCCCCCAGCATCCAGGGGCACCCTCCACCAGGCCCCCACTCATGTCTCCCACCACCCCCACCCCCCAGCCACCAGGGGCAGCCTCCACCAGGCCACCACTCATGTCCCCTTTCACCCCCACCCCCGGCAGTGCAGGGGCAGCCTCCACCAGGCCCCCACTCATGTCCCCTATCACCCCCACCCCCTAGCAGTGCAGGGGCAGCACCACCAGGCCCCCACTCATGTCCCCCATCACCCCCACCCCCCAGCAGTGCAGGGGCAGCCTCCACCAGGCCCCCACTCATGTCTCCCACCACCCCCACCCCCCAGCCACCAGGGGCAGCCTCCACCAGGCCCCCACTCATGTCTCCCACCACCCCCACCCCCCAGCAGTGCAGGGGCAGCCTCCACCAGGCCCCCACTCATGTCCCCTATCACCCCCACCCCCAGCAGTGCAGGGGCAGCCTCCACCAGGCCCCCACTCATGTCTCCTATCACCCCCACCCCCTAGCAGTGCAGGGGCAGCACCACCAGGCCCCCACTCATGTCCCCCATCACCCCCACCCCCCATCAGTGCAGGGGCAGCCTCCACCAGGCCCCCACTCATGTCCCCTATCACCCCCACCCCCTAGCAGTGCAGGGGCAGCACCACCAGGCCCCCACTCATGTCCCCCATCACCACCACCCCCCAGCCACCAGGGGCAGCCTCCACCAGGCCCCCACTCATGTCTCCCACCACCCCCACCCCCTAGCAGTGCAGGGGCAGCACCACCAGGCCCCCACTCATGTCCCCCATCACCCCCACCCCCCAGCCACCAGGGGCAGCCTCCACCAGGCCCCCACTCATGTCTCCCACCACCCCCACCCCCCAGCCACCAGGGGCAGTCTCCACCAGGCCCCCACTCATGTCCCCTATCACCCCCACCCCCAGCAGTGCAGGGGCAGCCTCCACCAGGCCCCCACTCATGTCTCCCAACACCCCCAGCCCCCAGCCACCAGGGGCAGCCTCCACCAGGCCCCCACTCATGTCTCCCACCACCCCCACCCCCTAGCAGTGCAGGGGCAGCACCACCAGGCCCCCACTCATGTCTCCCACCACCCCACCCCCCAGCCACCAGGGGCAGCCTCCACCAGGCCCCCACTCATGACTCCCACCACTCCCACCCCCCAGCCACCAGGGGCAGCCTCCACCAGGCCCCCACTCATGTCTCCCACCACCCCGAACCCCCAGCCACCATGGGCAGCCTCCACCAGGCCTCCACTCATGTCTCCCACCACCCCCACCCCCCAGCAGTGCAGGGGCAGCCTCAACCAGGCCCCCACTCATGTCTCCCACCACCCCCACCCCCCAGCCACCAGGGGCAGCCTCCACCAGGCCCCCACCCGTCTCCCACCACCCCCACCCCCCAGCAGTGCAGGGGCAGCCTCCACCAGGCCCCCACTCATGTCCCCTATCACCCCACCCACAGCAGTGCAGGGGCAGCCTCCACCAGGCCACCACTCATGTCCCCTTTCACCCCCACCCCCGGCAGTGCAGGGGCAGCCTCCACCAGGCCCCCACTCATGTCCCCTATCACCCCCACCCCCTAGCAGTGCAGGGGCAGCACCACCAGGCCCCCACTCATGTCCCCCATCACCCCCACCCCCCAGCAGTGCAGGGGCAGCCTCCACCAGGCCCCCACTCATGTCTCCCACCACCCCCACCCCCCAGCAGTGCAGGGGCAGCCTCCCCAGGCCCCCACTCATGTCTCCTATCACCCCCACCCCCTAGCAGTGCAGGGGCAGCACCACCAGGCCCCACTCATGTCCCCCATCACCCCCACCCCCCATCAGTGCAGGGGCAGCCTCCACCAGGCCCCCACTCATGTCCCCTATCACCCCCACCCCCTAGCAGTGCAGGGGCAGCACCACCAGGCCCCCACTCATGTCCCCCATCACCACCACCCCCCAGCCACCAGGGGCAGCCTCCACCAGGCCTCCACTCATGTCTCCCACCACCCCCACCCCCTAGCAGTGCAGGGGCAGCACCACCAGGCCCCCACTCATGTCCCCCATCACCCCCACCCCCCAGCCACCAGGGGCAGCCTCCACCAGGCCCCCACTCATGTCTCCCACCACCCCCACCCCCCAGCCACCAGGGGCAGTCTCCACCAGGCCCCCACTCATGTCCCCTATCACCCCCACCCCCAGCAGTGCAGGGGCAGCCTCCACCAGGCCCCCACTCATGTCTCCCAACACCCCCAGCCCCCAGCCACCAGGGGCAGCCTCCACCAGGCCCCCACTCATGTCTCCCACCACCCCCACCCCCTAGCAGTGCAGGGGCAGCACCACCAGGCCCCCACTCATGTCTCCCACCACCCCACCCCCCAGCCACCAGGGGCAGCCTCCACCAGGCCCCCACTCATGACTCCCACCACTCCCACCCCCCAGCCACCAGGGGCAGCCTCCACCAGGCCCCCACTCATGTCTCCCACCACCCCGAACCCCCAGCCACCATGGGCAGCCTCCACCAGGCCTCCACTCATGTCTCCCACCACCCCCACCCCCCAGCAGTGCAGGGGCAGCCTCCACCAGGCCCCCACTCATGTCTCCCACCACCCCCACCCCCCAGCCACCAGGGGCAGCCTCCACCAGGCCCCCACCCGTCTCCCACCACCCCCACCCCCCAGCAGTGCAGGGGCAGCCTCCACCAGGCCCCCACTCATGTCCCCTATCACCCCACCCACAGCAGTGCAGGGGCAGCCTCCACCAGGCCACCACTCATGTCCCCTTTCACCCCCACCCCCGGCAGTGCAGGGGCAGCCTCCACCAGGCCCCCACTCATGTCCCCTATCACCCCCACCCCCTAGCAGTGCAGGGGCAGCACCACCAGGCCCCCACTCATGTCCCCCATCACCCCCACCCCCCAGCAGTGCAGGGGCAGCCTCCACCAGGCCCCCACTCATGTCTCCCACCACCCCCACCCCCCAGCAGTGCAGGGGCAGCCTCCCCAGGCCCCCACTCATGTCCCCTATCACCCCCACCCCCAGCAGTAGAGGGGCAGCCTCCACCAGGCCCCCACTCATGTCTCCCACCACCCCCACCCCCCAGCCACCAGGGGCAGCCTCCACCAGGCCCCCACCCGTCTCCCACCACCCCCACCCCCCAGCAGTGCAGGGGCAGCCTCCACCAGGCCCCCACTCATGTCCCCTATCACCCCACCCACAGCAGTGCAGGGGCAGCCTCCACCAGGCCACCACTCATGTCCCCTTTCACCCCCACCCCCGGCAGTGCAGGGGCAGCCTCCACCAGGCCCCCACTCATGTCCCCTATCACCCCCACCCCCTAGCAGTGCAGGGGCAGCACCACCAGGCCCCCACACATGTCTCCCACCACCCCCACCCCCCAGCCACCAGGGGCAGCCTCCACCAGGCCCCCACTCATGTCTCCCACCACCCCCACCCCCCAGCAGTGCAGGGGCAGCCTCCCCAGGCCCCCACTCATGTCCCCTATCACCCCCACCCCCAGCAGTGCAGGGGCAGCCTCCACCAGGCCCCCACTCATGTCTCCTATCACCCCCACCCCCTAGCAGTGCAGGGGCAGCACCACCAGGCCCCCACTCATGTCCCCCATCACCCCCACCCCCCCATCAGTGCAGGGGCAGCCTCCACCAGGCCCCCACTCATGTCCCCTATCACCCCCACCCCCTAGCAGTGCAGGGGCAGCACCACCAGGCCCCCACTCATGTCCCCCATCACCACCACCCCCCAGCCACCAGGGGCAGCCTCCACCAGGCCCCCACTCATGTCTCCCACCACCCCCACCCCCTAGCAGTGCAGGGGTAGCACCACCAGGCCCCCACTCATGTCCCCCATCACCCCCACCCCCCAGCCACCAGGGGCAGCCTCCACCAGGCCCCCACTCATGTCTCCCACCACCCCCACCCCCCAGCCACCAGGGGCAGTCTCCACCAGGCCCCCACTCATGTCCCCTATCACCCCCACCCCCAGCAGTGCAGGGGCAGCCTCCACCAGGCCCCCACTCATGTCTCCCAACACCCCCACCCCCCAGCCATCAGGGGCAGCCTCCACCAGGCCCCCACTCATGTCTCCCACCACCCCCACCCCCTAGCAGTGCAGGGGCAGCACCACCAGGCCCCCACTCATGTCTCCCACCACCCCACCCCCCAGCCACCAGGGGCAGCCTCCACCAGGCCCCCACTCATGACTCCCACCACTCCCACCCCCCAGCCACCAGGGGCAGCCTCCACCAGGCCCCCACTCATGTCTCCCACCACCCCGAACCCCCAGCCACCATGGGCAGCCTCCACCAGGCCTCCACTCATGTCTCCCACCACCCCCACCCCCCAGCAGTGCAGGGGCAGCCTCCACCAGGCCCCCACTCATGTCTCCCACCACCCCCACCCCCCAGCCACCAGGGGCAGCCTCCACCAGGCCCCCACCCGTCTCCCACCACCCCCACCCCCCAGCAGTGCAGGGGCAGCCTCCACCAGGCCCCCACTCATGTCCCCTATCACCCCACCCACAGCAGTGCAGGGGCAGCCTCCACCCAGGCCACCACTTATGTCCCCTTTCACCCCCACCCCCGGCAGTGCAGGGGCAGCCTCCACCAGGCCCCCACTCATGTCCCCTATCACCCCCACCCCCTAGCAGTGCAGGGGCAGCACCACCAGGCCCCCACTCATGTCCCCCATCACCCCCACCCCCCAGCAGTGCAGGGGCAGCCTCCACCAGGCCCCCACTCATGTCTCCCACCACCCCCACCCCCCAGCCACCAGGGGCAGCCTCCACCAGGCCCCCACTCATGTCTCCCACCACCCCCACCCCCCAGCAGTGCAGGGGCAGCCTCCACCAGGCCCCCACTCATGTCCCCTATCACCCCCACCCCCAGCAGTGCAGGGGCAGCCTCCACCAGGCCCCCACTCATGTCTCCTATCACCCCCACCCCCTAGCAGTGCAGGGGCAGCACCACCAGGCCCCCACTCATGTCCCCCATCACCCCCACCCCCCATCAGTGCAGGGGCAGCCTCCACCAGGCCCCCACTCATGTCCCCTATCACCCCCACCCCCTAGCAGTGCAGGGGCAGCACCACCAGGCCCCCACTCATGTCCCCCATCACCACCACCCCCCAGCCACCAGGGGCAGCCTCCACAAGGCCCCCACTCATGTCTCCCACCACCCCCACCCCCTAGCAGTGCAGGGGCAGCACCACCAGGCCCCCACTCATGTCCCCCATCACCCCCACCCCCCAGCCACCAGGGGCAGCCTCCACCAGGCCCCCACTCATGTCTCCCACCACCCCCACCCCCCAGCCACCAGGGGCAGTCTCCACCAGGCCCCCACTCATGTCCCCTATCACCCCCACCCCCAGCAGTGCAGGGGCAGCCTCCACCAGGCCCCCACTCATGTCTCCCAACACCCCCACCCCCCAGCCACCAGGGGCAGCCTCCACCAGGCCCCCACTCATGTCTCCCACCACCCCCACCCCCTAGCAGTGCAGGGGCAGCACCACCAGGCCCCCACTCATGTCTCCCACCACCCCACCCCCCAGCCACCAGGGGCAGCCTCCACCAGGCCCCCACTCATGACTCCCACCACTCCCACCCCCCAGCCACCAGGGGCAGCCTCCACCAGGCCCCCACTCATGTCTCCCACCACCCCGAACCCCCAGCCACCATGGGCAGCCTCCACCAGGCCTCCACTCATGTCTCCCACCACCCCCCCCCCCCCAGCAGTGCAGGGGCAGCCTCCACCAGGCCCCCACTCATGTCTCCCACCACCCCCACCCCCCCAGCCACCAGGGGCAGCCTCCGCCAGGCCCCCACTCATGTCTCCCACCACCCCCACCCCCCAGCCACCAGGGGCAGCCTCCACCAGGCCCCCACTCATGTCCCCTATCACCCCCACCCCCAGCAGTGCAGGGGCAGCCTCCACCAGGCCCCCACTCATGTCTCCCACCACCCCCACCCCTTAGCAGTGCAGGGGCAGCACCACCAGGCCCCCACTCATGTCCCCTATCACCCCCACCCCCCAGCAGTGCAGGGGCAGCCTCCACCAGGCCCCCACTCATGTCCCCTATCACCCCCACCCCCTAGCAGTGCAGGGGCAGCACCACCAGGCCCCCACTCATGTCCCCCATCACCCCCACCACCCAGCAGTGCAGGGGCAGCCTCCCACCAGGCCCCCACTCATGTCTCCCACCACCCCCACCCCCCAGCCACCAGGGGCAGCCTCCACCAGGCCCCCACTCATGTCTCCCACCACCCCACCCCCTAGCAGTGCAGGGGCAGCACCACCAGGCCCCCACTCATGTCCCCTATCACCCCCACCCCCCAGCAGTGCGGGGGCATCCTCCACCAGGCCCCCACTCATGTCCCCTATCACCCCCACCCCCTAGCAGTGCAGGGGCAGCACCACCAGGCCCCCACTCATGTCCCCCATCACCCCCACCCCCCAGCAGTGCAGGGGCAGGCTCCACCAGGCCCCCACTCATGTCTCCCACCACCCCCACCCCCCAGCCACCAGGGGCAGCCTCCACCAGGCCCCCACTCATGTCTCCCACCACCCCCACCCCCCCCAGCCACCAGGGGCAGCCTCCACCAGGCCCCCACTCATGTCTCCCACCACCCCCACCCCCAGCAGTGCAGGGGCAGCCTCCACCAGGCCCCCACTCATGTCCCCTATCACCCCCACCCCCAGCAGTGCAGGGGCAGCCTCCACCAGGCCCCCACTCATGTCTCCCACCACCCCCACCCCCTAGCAGTGCAGGGGCAGCACCACCAGGCCCCCACTCATGTCCCCTATCACCCCCACCCCCCAGCAGTGCAGGGGCAGCCTCCACCAGGCCCCCACTCATGTCTCCCACCACCCCCACCCCCAGCCACCAGAGGCAGCCTCCACCAGGCCCCCACTCATGTCTCCCACCATCCCCCACCCCCCAGCAGTGCAGGGGCAGCCTCCACCAGGCCCCCACTCATGTCCCCTATCACCCCCACCCCCAGCAGTGCAGGGGCAGCCTCCACCAGGCCCCCACTCATGTCTCCCACCACCCCCACCCCCTAGCAGTGCAGGGGCAGCCTCCACCAGGCCCCCACTCATGTCCCCTATCACCCCCACCCCCAGCAGTGCGGGTCAGCCTCCACCAGGCCCCCACTCATGTCTCCCACCACCCCCACCCCCTAGCAGTGCAGGGGCAGCACCACCAGGCCCCCACTCATGTCCCCTATCACCCCCACCCCCAGCAGTGCAAGGGCAGCCTCCACCAGGCCCCCACTCATGTCCCCTATCACCCCCACCCCCTAGCAGTGCAGGGGCAGCACCACCAGGCCCCCACTCATGTCCCCCACCACCTCCACCCCCCAGCAGTGCAGGGGCAGCCTCCACCAGGCCCCCACTCATGTCTCCCACCACCCCCACCCCCCAGCCACCAGGGGCAGCCTCCACCAGGCCCCCACTCATGTCTCCCACCACCCCCACCCCCCAGCAGTGCAGGGGCAGCCTCCAGCAGGCCCCCACTCATGTCCCCTATCACCCCCACCCCAGCAGTGCAGGGGCAGCCTCCACCAGGCCCCCACTCATGTCTCCCACCACCCCCACCCCCCAGCCAACAGGGGCATCCTCCACCAGGCCCCCACTCATGTCTCCCACCACCCCCTCCCCCTAGCAGTGCAGGGGCAGCACCACCAGGCCCCCACTCATGTCTCCCACCACCCCCACCCCCCAGCCACCAGGGGCAGCCTCCACCAGGCCCCACTCATGTCTCCCACCACCCCCACCCCCAGCCACCAGGGGCAGCCTCCTCCAGGCCCCCACTCATGTCTCCCACCACCCCCACCCCCAGCCACCATGGGCAGCCTCCACCAGGCCCCCACTCATGTCTCCCACCACCCCCACCCCCCAGCAGTGCAGGGGCAGCCTCCACCAGGCCCCCACTCATGTCGCCCACCACCCCCACCCCCCAGCCACCAGGGGCAGCCTCCACCAGGCCCCCACTCATGTCTCCCACCACCCCCACCCCCCAGCCACCAGGGGCAGCCTTCACCAGGCCCCCACTCATGTCCCCTATCACCCCCACCCCCAGCAGTGCAGGGGCAGCCTCCACCAGGCCCCCACTCATGTCTCCCACCACCTCCACCCCCCAGCAGTGCAGGGGCAGCACCACCAGGCCCCCACTCATGTCTCCTATCACCCCCACCCCCCAGCAGTGCAGGGGCAGCCTCCACTAGGCCCCCACTCATGTCCCCTATCACCCCCACCCCCCATCAGTGCAGGGGCAGCCTCCACCAGGCCCCCACTCATGTCCCCTATCACCCCCACCCCCTAGCAGTGCTGGGGCAGCACCACCAGGCCCCCACTCATGTCCCCCATCACCCCCACCCCCATCAGTGCAGGGGCAGCCTCCACCAGGCCCCCACTCATGTCCCCTATCACCCCACCCCCTAGCAGTGCAGGGGCAGCACCACCAGGCCCCCACTCATGTCCCCTATCACCCCCACCCCCAGCAGTGCAGGGGCAGCCTCCACCAGGCCCCCACTCATGTCCAACTCATGTCTCCCACCAACCCCCACCCCCCAGCAGTGCAGGGCACCCTCCACCAGGCCCCCACTCATGTCCAACTCATGTCCCCCTGTACCCCCACCCCCCAGCATCCAGGGGCACCCTCCACCAGGCCCCCACTCATGTCTCCCACCACCCCCACCCCCCAGCCACCAGGGGCAGCCTCCACCAGGCCACCACTCATGTCCCCTATCACCCCCACCCCCAGCAGTGCAGGGGCAGCCTCCACCAGGCCCCCACTCATGTCTCCCACCACCCCCACCCCCCAGCCACCAGGGGCAGCCTCCACCAGGCCCCCACTCATGTCCCCCATCACCCCCACCCCCCAGCAGTGCAGGGGCAGCCTCCACCAGGCCCCCACTCATGTCTCCCACCACCCCCACCCCCCAGCCACCAGGGGCAGCCTCCACCAGGCCCCCACTCATGTCTCCCACCACCCCCACCCCCCAGCAGTGCAGGGGCAGCCTCCACCAGGCCCCCACTCATGTCCCCTATCACCCCCACCCCCAGCAGTGCCGGGGCAGCCTCCACCAGGCCCCCACTCATGTCTCCTATCACCCCCACCCCCTAGCAGTGCAGGGGCAGCACCACCAGGCCCCCACTCATGTCCCCCATCACCCCCACCCCCCATCAGTGCAGGGGCAGCCTCCACCAGGCCCCCACTCATGTCCCCTATCACCCCCACCCCCTAGCAGTGCAGGGGCAGCACCACCAGGCCCCCACTCATGTCCCCCATCACCACCACCCCCCAGCCACCAGGGGCAGCCTCCACCAGGCCCCCACTCATGTCTCCCACCACCCCCACCCCGTAGCAGTGCAGGGGCAGCACCACCAGGCCCCCACTCATGTCCCCCATCACCCCCACCCCCCAGCCACCAGGGGCAGCCTCCACCAGGCCCCCACTCATGTCTCCCACCACCCCCACCCCCCAGCCACCAGGGGCAGTCTCCACCAGGCCCCCACTCATGTCCCCTATCACCCCCACCCCCAGCAGTGCAGGGGCAGCCTCCACCAGGCCCCCACTCATGTCTCCCAACACCCCCACCCCCCAGCCACCAGGGGCAGCCTCCACCAGGCCCCCACTCATGTCTCCCACCACCCCCACCCCCTAGCAGTGCAGGGGCAGCACCACCAGGCCCCCACTCATGTCTCCCACCACCCCACCCCCCAGCCACCAGGGGCAGCCTCCACCAGGCCCCCACTCATGACTCCCACCACTCCCACCCCCCAGCCACCAGGGGCAGCCTCCACCAGGCCCCCACTCATGTCTCCCACCACCCCCACCCCCCCAGCCACCAGGGGCAGCCTCCGCCAGGCCCCCACTCATGTCTCCCACCACCCCCACCCCCCAGCCACCAGGGGCAGCCTCCACCAGGCCCCCACTCATGTCCCCTATCACCCCCACCCCCAGCAGTGCAGGGGCAGCCTCCACCAGGCCCCCACTCATGTCTCCCACCACCCCCACCCCTTAGCAGTGCAGGGGCAGCACCACCAGGCCCCCACTCATGTCCCCTATCACCCCCACCCCCCAGCAGTGCAGGGGCAGCCTCCACCAGGCCCCCACTCATGTCCCCTATCACCCCCACCCCCTAGCAGTGCAGGGGCAGCACCACCAGGCCCCCACTCATGTCCCCCATCACCCCCACCACCCAGCAGTGCAGGGGCAGCCTCCACCAGGCCCCCACTCATGTCTCCCACCACCCCCACCCCCCAGCCACCAGGGGCAGCCTCCACCAGGCCCCCACTCATGTCTCCCACCACCCCACCCCCTAGCAGTGCAGGGGCAGCACCACCAGGCCCCCACTCATGTCCCCTATCACCCCCACCCCCCAGCAGTGCGGGGTGGCATCCTCCACCAGGCCCCCACTCATGTCCCCTATCACCCCCACCCTAGCAGTGCAGGGGCAGCACCACCAGGCCCCCACTCATGTCCCCCATCACCCCCACCCCCCAGCAGTGCAGGGGCAGGCTCCACCAGGCCCCCACTCATGTCTCCCACCACCCCCACCCCCCAGCCACCAGGGGCAGCCTCCACCAGGCCCCCACTCATGTCTCCCACCACCCCCACCCCCCCAGCCACCAGGGGCAGCCTCCACCAGGCCCCCACTCATGTCTCCCACCACCCCCACCCCCAGCAGTGCAGGGGCAGCCTCCACCAGGCCCCCACTCATGTCCCCTATCACCCCCACCCCCAGCAGTGCAGGGGCAGCCTCCACCAGGCCCCCACTCATGTCTCCCACCACCCCCACCCCCTAGCAGTGCAGGGGCAGCACCACCAGGCCCCCACTCATGTCCCCTATCACCCCCACCCCCCAGCAGTGCAGGGGCAGCCTCCACCAGGCCCCCACTCATGTCTCCCACCACCCCCACCCCCAGCCACCAGAGGCAGCCTCCACCAGGCCCCCACTCATGTCTCCCACCATCCCCACCCCCCAGCAGTGCAGGGGCAGCCTCCACCAGGCCCCCACTCATGTCCCCTATCACCCCCACCCCCAGCAGTGCAGGGGCAGCCTCCACCAGGCCCCCACTCATGTCTCCCACCACCCCCACCCCCTAGCAGTGCAGGGGCAGCCTCCACCAGGCCCCCACTCATGTCCCCTATCACCCCCACCCCCAGCAGTGCGGGTCAGCCTCCACCAGGCCCCCACTCATGTCTCCCACCACCCCCACCCCCTAGCAGTGCAGGGGCAGCACCACCAGGCCCCCACTCATGTCCCCTATCACCCCCACCCCCAGCAGTGCAAGGGCAGCCTCCACCAGGCCCCCACTCATGTCCCCTATCACCCCCACCCCCTAGCAGTGCAGGGGCAGCACCACCAGGCCCCCACTCATGTCCCCCACCACCTCCACCCCCCAGCAGTGCAGGGGCAGCCTCCACCAGGCCCCCACTCATGTCTCCCACCACCCCCACCCCCCAGCCACCAGGGGCAGCCTCCACCAGGCCCCCACTCATGTCTCCCACCACCCCCACCCCCCAGCAGTGCAGGGGCAGCCTCCAGCAGGCCCCCACTCATGTCCCCTATCACCCCCACCCCAGCAGTGCAGGGGCAGCCTCCACCAGGCCCCCACTCATGTCTCCCACCACCCCCACCCCCCAGCCAACAGGGGCATCCTCCACCAGGCCCCCACTCATGTCTCCCACCACCCCCTCCCCCTAGCAGTGCAGGGGCAGCACCACCAGGCCCCCACTCATGTCTCCCACCACCCCCACCCCCCAGCCACCAGGGGCAGCCTCCACCAGGCCCCCACTCATGTCTCCCACCACCCCCACCCCCCAGCCACCAGGGGCAGCCTCCTCCAGGCCCCCACTCATGTCTCCCACCACCCCCACCCCCCAGCCACCATGGGCAGCCTCCACCAGGCCCCCACTCATGTCTCCCACCACCCCCACCCCCCAGCAGTGCAGGGGCAGCCTCCACCAGGCCCCCACTCATGTCGCCCACCACCCCCACCCCCCAGCCACCAGGGGCAGCCTCCACCAGGCCCCCACTCATGTCTCCCACCACCCCCACCCCCCAGCCACCAGGGGCAGCCTTCACCAGGCCCCCACTCATGTCCCCTATCACCCCCACCCCCAGCAGTGCAGGGGCAGCCTCCACCAGGCCCCCACTCATGTCTCCCACCACCTCCACCCCCCAGCAGTGCAGGGGCAGCACCACCAGGCCCCCACTCATGTCTCCTATCACCCCCACCCCCCAGCAGTGCAGGGGCAGCCTCCACTAGGCCCCCACTCATGTCCCCTATCACCCCCACCCCCCATCAGTGCAGGGGCAGCCTCCACCAGGCCCCCACTCATGTCCCCTATCACCCCCACCCCCTAGCAGTGCTGGGGCAGCACCACCAGGCCCCCACTCATGTCCCCCATCACCCCCACCCCCATCAGTGCAGGGGCAGCCTCCACCAGGCCCCCACTCATGTCCCCTATCACCCCACCCCCTAGCAGTGCAGGGGCAGCACCACCAGGCCCCCACTCATGTCCCCTATCACCCCCACCCCCAGCAGTGCAGGGGCAGCCTCCACCAGGCCCCCACTCATGTCCAACTCATGTCTCCCACCAACCCCCACCCCCCAGCAGTGCAGGGCACCCTCCACCAGGCCCCCACTCATGTCCAACTCATGTCCCCCTGTACCCCCACCCCCCAGCATCCAGGGGCACCCTCCACCAGGCCCCCACTCATGTCTCCCACCACCCCCACCCCCCAGCCACCAGGGGCAGCCTCCACCAGGCCACCACTCATGTCCCCTATCACCCCCACCCCCAGCAGTGCAGGGGCAGCCTCCACCAGGCCCCCACTCATGTCTCCCACCACCCCCACCCCCCAGCCACCAGGGGCAGCCTCCACCAGGCCCCCACTCATGTCCCCCATCACCCCCACCCCCCAGCAGTGCAGGGGCAGCCTCCACCAGGCCCCCACTCATGTCTCCCACCACCCCCACCCCCCAGCCACCAGGGGCAGCCTCCACCAGGCCCCCACTCATGTCTCCCACCACCCCCACCCCCCAGCAGTGCAGGGGCAGCCTCCACCAGGCCCCCACTCATGTCCCCTATCACCCCCACCCCCAGCAGTGCCGGGGCAGCCTCCACCAGGCCCCCACTCATGTCTCCTATCACCCCCACCCCCTAGCAGTGCAGGGGCAGCACCACCAGGCCCCCACTCATGTCCCCCATCACCCCCACCCCCCATCAGTGCAGGGGCAGCCTCCACCAGGCCCCCACTCATGTCCCCTATCACCCCCACCCCCTAGCAGTGCAGGGGCAGCACCACCAGGCCCCCACTCATGTCCCCCATCACCACCACCCCCCAGCCACCAGGGGCAGCCTCCACCAGGCCCCCACTCATGTCTCCCACCACCCCCACCCCGTAGCAGTGCAGGGGCAGCACCACCAGGCCCCCACTCATGTCCCCCATCACCCCCACCCCCCAGCCACCAGGGGCAGCCTCCACCAGGCCCCCACTCATGTCTCCCACCACCCCCACCCCCCAGCCACCAGGGGCAGTCTCCACCAGGCCCCCACTCATGTCCCCTATCACCCCCACCCCCAGCAGTGCAGGGGCAGCCTCCACCAGGCCCCCACTCA
Organism: Ambystoma mexicanum; assembly: GCF_040938575.1. Taxonomy (NCBI): domain Eukaryota; kingdom Metazoa; phylum Chordata; class Amphibia; order Caudata; family Ambystomatidae; genus Ambystoma; species Ambystoma mexicanum. The sequence goes on from NC_090929.1 coordinate 413,745,802, forward strand.
TGTCTCCCAACACCCCCACCCCCCAGCCACCAGGGGCAGCCTCCACCAGGCCCCCACTCATGTCTCCCACCACCCCCACCCCCTAGCAGTGCAGGGGCAGCACCACCAGGCCCCCACTCATGTCTCCCACCACCCCACCCCCCAGCCACCAGGGGCAGCCTCCACCAGGCCCCCACTCATGACTCCCACCACTCCCACCCCCCAGCCACCAGGGGCAGCCTCCACCAGGCCCCCACTCATGTCTCCCACCACCCCGAACCCCCAGCCACCATGGGCAGCCTCCACCAGGCCTCCACTCATGTCTCCCACCACCGCCACCCCCCAGCAGTGCAGGGGCAGCCTCCACCAGGCCCCCACTCATGTCTCCCACCACCCCCACCCCCCAGCCACCAGGGGCAGCCTCCGCCAGGCCCCCACTCATGTCTCCCACCACCCCCACCCCCCAGCCACCAGGGGCAGCCTCCACCAGGCCCCCACTCATGTCCCCTATCACCCCCACCCCCAGCAGTGCAGGGGCAGCCTCCACCAGGCCCCCACTCATGTCTCCCACCACCCCCACCCCTTAGCAGTGCAGGGGCAGCACCACCAGGCCCCCACTCATGTCCCCTATCACCCCCACCCCCCAGCAGTGCAGGGGCAGCCTCCACCAGGCCCCCACTCATGTCCCCTATCACCCCCACCCCCTAGCAGTGCAGGGGCAGCACCACCAGGCCCCCACTCATGTCCCCCATCACCCCCACCCCCCAGCAGTGCAGGGGCAGCCTCCACCAGGCCCCCACTCATGTCTCCCACCACCCCCACCCCCAGCCACCAGGGGCAGCCTCCACCAGGCCCCCACTCATGTCTCCCACCACCCCACCCCCTAGCAGTGCAGGGGCAGCACCACCAGGCCCCCACTCATGTCCCTATCACCCCCACCCCCAGCAGTGCAGGGGCAGCCTCCACCAGGCCCCCACTCATGTCCCCTATCCCCCACCCCCTAGCAGTGCAGGGCAGCACCACCAGGCCCCCACTCATGTCCCCCATCACCCCCACCCCCCAGCAGTGCAGGGGCAGGCTCCACAGGCCCCCACTCATGTCTCCCACCACCCCCACCCCCCAGCCACCAGGGGCAGCCTCCACCAGGCCCCCACTCATGTCTCCCACCACCCCCACCCCCCAGCCACCAGGGGCAGCCTCCACCAGGCCCCCACTCATGTCTCCCACCACCCCACCCCCAGCAGTGCAGGGGCAGCCTCCACCAGCCCCCACTCATGTCCCCTATCACCCCCACCCCCAGCAGTGCAGGGGCAGCCTCCACCAGGCCCCCACTCATGTCTCCCACCACCCCCACCCCCTAGCAGTGCAGGGGCAGCACCACCAGGCCCCCACTCATGTCCCCTATCACCCCCACCCCCCAGCAGTGCAGGGGCAGCATCCACCAGGCCCCCACTCATGTCTCCCACCACCCCCACCCCCCAGCCACCAGAGGCAGCCTCCACCAGGCCCCCACTCATGTCTCCCACCATCCCCACCCCCAGCAGTGCAGGGGCAGCCTCCACCAGGCCCCCACTCATGTCTCCCACCACCCCCACCCCCTAGCAGTGCAGGGGCAGCCTCCAGGCCCCCACTCATGTCCCCTATCACCCCCACCCCCAGCAGTGCGGGGCAGCCTCCACCAGGCCCCCACTCATGTCTCCCACCACCCCCACCCCCTAGCAGTGCAGGGGCAGCACCACCAGGCCCCCACTCATGTCCCCTATCACCCCCACCCCAGCAGTGCAGGGGCAGCCTCCACCAGGCCCCCACTCATGTCCCCTATCACCCCCACCCCCTAGCAGTGCAGGGGCAGCACCACCAGGCCCCCACTCATGTCCCCCACCACCCCCACCCCCCAGCAGTGCAGGGGCAGCCTCCACCAGGCCCCACTCATGTCTCCCACCACCCCCACCCCCCAGCCACCAGGGGCAGCCTCCACCAGGCCCCCACTCATGTCTCACACCCCCCACCCCCCAGCAGTGCAGGGGCAGCCTCCAGCAGGCCCCCACTCATGTCCCCTATCACCCCCACCCCAGCAGTGCAGGGGCAGCCTGCACCAGGCCCCATTCATGTCTCCCACCACCCCCACCCCCCAGCCAACAGGGGCATCCTCCACCAGGCCCCCACTCATGTCTCCCACCACCCCCTCCCCCTAGCAGTGCAGGGGCAGCACCACCAGGCCCCACTCATGTCTCCCACCACCCCCACCCCCCAGCCACCAGGGGCAGCCTCCACCAGGCCCCCACTCATGTCTCCCACCACCCCCACCCCCCAGCCACCAGGGGCAGCCTCCTCCAGGCCCCCACTCATGTCTCCCACCACCCCCACCCCCCAGCCCACCATGGGCAGCCTCCACCAGGCCCCCACTCATGTCTCCCACCACCCCCACCCCCCAGCAGTGCAGGGGCAGCCTCCACCAGGCCCCCACTCATGTCTCCCACCACCCCCACCCCCCAGCCACCAGGGGCAGCCTCCACCAGGCCCCCACTCATGTCTCCCACCACCCCCATCCCCCAGCCACCAGGGGCAGCCTTCACCAGGCCCCCACTCATGTCTCCCACCCCCCAGCCACCAGGGCAGCCTTCACCAGGCCCCCACTCATGTCCCCTATCACCCCCACCCCCAGCAGTGCAGGGGCAGCCTCCACCAGGCCCCCACTCATGTCCAACTCATGTCCCCTGCACCCCCACCCCCCAGCATCCAGGGGGACCCTCCACCAGGCCCCCACTCATGTCTCCCACCACCCCCACCCCCAGCCACCAGGGGCAGCCTCCACCAGGCCACCACTCATGTCCCCTATCACCCCCACCCCCAGCAGTGCAGGGGCAGCCTCCACCAGGCCCCCACTCATGTCCCCCATCACCCCCACCCTCCAGCAGTGCAGGGGCAGCCTCCACCAGGCCCCCACTCATGTCTCCCACCACCCCCACCCCCCAGCCACCAGGGGCAGCCTCCACCAGGCCCCCACCCGTCTCCCACCACCCCCACCCCCAGCAGTGCAGGGGCAGCCTCACCAGGCCCCCACTCATGTCCCCTATCACCCCACCCACAGCAGTGCAGGGGCAGCCTCCACCAGGCCCCCACTCATGTCTCCTATCACCCCCACCCCCTAGCAGTGCAGGGGCAGCACCACCAGGCCCCCACTCATGTCCCCCATCACCCCCACCCCCCATCAGTGCAGGGGCAGCCTCCACCAGGCCCCCACTCATGTCCCCTATCACCCCCACCCCCTAGCAGTGCAGGGGCAGCACCACCAGGCCCCCACTCATGTCCCCCATCACCCCACCCCCCATCAGTGCAGGGGCAGCCTCCACCAGGCCCCCACTCATGTCCCCTATCACCCCACCCCCTAGCAGTGCAGGGGCAGCACCACCAGGCCCCCACTCATGTCCCCTATCACCCCCACCCCCAGCAGTGCAGGGGCAGCCTCCACCAGGCCCCCACTCATGTCCAACTCATGTCTCCCACCAACCCTCACCCCCCAGCAGTGCAGGGCACCCTCCACCAGGCCCCCACTCATGTCCAACTCATGTCCCCCTGCACCCCCACCCCCCAGCATCCAGGGGCACCCTCCACCAGGCCCCCACTCATGTCTCCCACCACCCCCACCCCCCAGCCACCAGGGGCAGCCTCCACCAGGCCACCACTCATGTCCCCTTTCACCCCCACCCCCGGCAGTGCAGGGGCAGCCTCCACCAGGCCCCCACTCATGTCCCCTATCACCCCCACCCCCTAGCAGTGCAGGGGCAGCACCACCAGGCCCCCACTCATGTCCCCCATCACCCCCACCCCCCAGCAGTGCAGGGGCAGCCTCCACCAGGCCCCCACTCATGTCTCCCACCACCCCCACCCCCCAGCCACCAGGGGCAGCCTCCACCAGGTCCCCACTCATGTCTCCCACCACCCCCACCCCCCAGCAGTGCAGGGGCAGCCTCCACCAGGCCCCCACTCATGTCCCCTATCACCCCCACCCCCAGCAGTGCAGGGGCAGCCTCCACCAGGCCCCCACTCATGTCTCCTATCACCCCCACCCCCTAGCAGTGCAGGGGCAGCACCACCAGGCCCCCACTCATGTCCCCCATCACCCCCACCCCCCATCAGTGCAGGGGCAGCCTCCACCAGGCCCCCACTCATGTCCCCTATCATCCCCACCCCCTAGCAGTGCAGGGGCAGCACCACCAGGCCCCCACTCATGTCCCCCATCACCACCACCCCCCAGCCACCAGGGGCAGCCTCCACCAGGCCCCCACTCATGTCTCCAACCACCCCACCCCCTAGCAGTGCAGGGGCAGCAACACCAGGCCCCCACTCATGTCCCCCATCACCCCCACCCCCCAGCCACCAGGGGCAGCCTCCACCAGGCCCCCACTCATATCTCCCACCACCCCCACCCCCCAGCCACCAGGGGCAGTCTCCATCAGGCCCCCACTCATGTCCCCTATCACCCCCACCCCCAGCAGTGCAGGGGCAGCCTCCACCAGGCCCCCACTCATGTCTCCCAACACCCCCAGCCACCAGGGGCAGCCTCCACCAGGCCCCCACTCATGTCTCCCACCACCCCCACCCCCTAGCAGTGCAGGGGCAGCACCACCAGGCCCCCACTCATGTCTCCCACCACCCCACCCCCCATCCACCAGGGGCAGCCTCCACCAGGCCCCCACTCATGACTCCCACCACTCCCACCCCCCAGCCACCAGGGGCAGCCTCCACCAGGCCCCCACTCATGTCTCCCACCACCCCGAACCCCCAGCCACCATGGGCAGCCTCCACCAGGCCTCCACTCATGTCTCCCACCACCCCCACCCCCCAGCAGTGCAGGGGCAGCCTCCACCAGGCCCCCACTCATGTCTCCCACCACCCCCACCCCCCAGCCACCAGGGGCAGCCTCCACCAGGCCCCCACCCGTCTCCCACCACCCCCACCCCCCAGCAGTGCAGGGGCAGCCTCCACCAGGCCCCCACTCATGTCCCCTATCACCCCACCCACAGCAGTGCAGGGGCAGCCTCCACCAGGCCACCACTCATGTCCCCTTTCACCCCCACCCCCGGCAGTGCAGGGGCAGCCTCCACCAGGCCCCCACTCATGTCCCCTATCACCCCCACCCCCTAGCAGTGCAGGGGCAGCACCACCAGGCCCCCACTCATGTCCCCCATCACCCCCACCCCCCAGCAGTGCAGGGGCAGCCTCCACCAGGCCCCCACTCATGTCTCCCACCACCCCCACCCCCCAGCCACCAGGGGCAGCCTCCACCAGGCCCCCACTCATGTCTCCCACCACCCCCACCCCCCAGCAGTGCAGGGGCAGCCTCCCCAGGCCCCCACTCATGTCCCCTATCACCCCCAGCAGTGCAGGGGCAGCCTCCACCAGGCCCCCACTCATGTCTCCTATCACCCCCACCCCCTAGCAGTGCAGGGGCAGCACCACCAGGCCCCCACTCATGTCCCCCATCACCCCCACCCCCCATCAGTGCAGGGGCAGCCTCCACCAGGCCCCCACTCATGTCCCCTATCACCCCCACCCCCTAGCAGTGCAGGGGCAGCACCACCAGGCCCCCACTCATGTCCCCCATCACCACCACCCCCCAGCCACCAGGGGCAGCCTCCACCAGGCCCCCACTCATGTCTCCCACCACCCCCACCCCCTAGCAGTGCAGGGGCAGCACCACCAGGCCCCCACTCATGTCCCCCATCACCCCCACCCCCCAGCCACCAGGGGCAGCCTCCACCAGGCCCCCACTCATGTCTCCCACCACCCCCACCCCCCAGCCACCAGGGGCAGTCTCCACCAGGCCCCCACTCATGTCCCCTATCACCCCCACCCCCAGCAGTGCAGGGGCAGCCTCCACCAGGCCCCCACTCATGTCTCCCAACACCCCCACCCCCCAGCCACCAGGGGCAGCCTCCACCAGGCCCCCACTCATGTCTCCCACCACCCCCACCCCCTAGCAGTGCAGGGGCAGCACCACCAGGCCCCCACTCATGTCTCCCACCACCCCACCCCCCAGCCACCAGGGGCAGCCTCCACCAGGCCCCCACTCATGACTCCCACCACTCCCACCCCCCAGCCACCAGGGGCAGCCTCCACCAGGCCCCCACTCATGTCTCCCACCACCCCGAACCCCCAGCCACCATGGGCAGCCTCCACCAGGCCTCCACTCATGTCTCCCACCACCCCCACCCCCCAGCAGTGCAGGGGCAGCCTCCACCAGGCCCCCACTCATGTCTCCCACCACCCCCACCCCCCAGCCACCAGGGGCAGCCTCCACCAGGCCCCCACCCGTCTCCCACCACCCCCACCCCCCAGCAGTGCAGGGGCAGCCTCCACCAGGCCCCCACTCATGTCCCCTATCACCCCACCCACAGCAGTGCAGGGGCAGCCTCCACCAGGCCACCACTCATGTCCCCTTTCACCCCCACCCCCGGCAGTGCAGGGGCAGCCTCCACCAGGCCCCCACTCATGTCCCCTATCACCCCCACCCCCTAGCAGTGCAGGGGCAGCACCACCAGGCCCCCACTCATGTCCCCCATCACCCCCACCCCCCAGCAGTGCAGGGGCAGCCTCCACCAGGCCCCCACTCATGTCTCCCACCACCCCCACCCCCCAGCCACCAGGGGCAGCCTCCACCAGGCCCCCACTCATGTCTCCCACCACCCCCACCCCCCAGCAGTGCAGGGGCAGCCTCCACCAGGCCCCCACTCATGTCCCCTATCACCCCCACCCCCAGCAGTGCAGGGGCAGCCTCCACCAGGCCCCCACTCATGTCTCCTATCACCCCCCACCCCCTAGCAGTGCAGGGGCAGCACCACCAGGCCCCCACTCATGTCCCCCATCACCCCCACCCCCATCAGTGCAGGGGCAGCCTCCACCAGGCCCCCATTCATGTCCCCTATCACCCCCACCCCCTAGCAGTGCAGGGGCAGCACCACCAGGCCCCCACTCATGTCCCCCATCACCACCACCCCCCAGCCACCAGGGGCAGCCTCCACCAGGCCCCCACTCATGTCTCCCACCACCCCCACCCCCTAGCAGTGCAGGGGCAGCACCACCAGGCCCCCACTCATGTCTCCCATCACCCCCACCCCCCAGCCACCAGGGGCAGCCTCCACCAGGCCCCCACTCATGTCTCCCACCACCCCCACCCCCCAGCCACCAGGGGCAGTCTCCACCAGGCCCCCACTCATGTCCCCTATCACCCCCACCCCCAGCAGTGCAGGGGCAGCCTCCACCAGGTCCCCACTCATGTCTCCCAACACCCCCACCCCCCAGCCACCCGGGGCAGCCTCCACCAGGCCCCCACTCATGTCTCCCACCACCCCCACCCCCTAGCAGTGCAGGGGCAGCACCACCAGGCCCCCACTCATGTCTCCCACCACCCCACCCCCCAGCCACCAGGGGCAGCCTCCACCAGGCCCCCACTCATGACTCCCACCACTCCCACCCCCCAGCCACCAGGGGCAGCCTCCACCAGGCCCCCACTCATGTCTCCCACCACCCCGAACCCCCAGCCACCATGGGCAGCCTCCACCAGGCCTCCACTCATGTCTCCCACCACCCCCACCCCCAGCAGTGCAGGGGCAGCCTCCACCAGGCCCCCACTCATGTCTCCCACCACCCCCACCCCCCAGCCACCAGGGGCAGCCTCCGCCAGGCCCCCACTCATGTCTCCCACCACCCCCACCCCCAGCCACCAGGGGCAGCCTCCACCAGGCCCCCACTCATGTCCCCTATCACCCCCACCCCCAGCAGTGCAGGGGCAGCCTCCACCAGGCCCCCACTCATGTCTCCCACCACCCCCACCCCTTAGCAGTGCAGGGGCAGCACCACCAGGCCCCCACTCATGTCCCCTATCACCCCCACCCCCCAGCAGTGCAGGGGCAGCCTCCACCAGGCCCCCACTCATGTCCCCTATCACCCCCACCCCCTAGCAGTGCAGGGGCAGCACCACCAGGCCCCCACTCATGTCCCCCATCACCCCCACCCCCCAGCAGTGCAGGGGCAGCCTCCACCAGGCCCCCACTCATGTCTCCCACCACCCCCACCCCCCAGCCACCAGGGGAAGCCTCCACCAGGCCCCCACTCATGTCTCCCACCACCCCACCCCCTAGCAGTGCAGGGGCAGCACCACCAGGCCCCCACTCATGTCCCCTATCACCCCCACCCCCCAGCAGTGCGGGGGCATCCTCCACCAGGCCCCCACTCATGTCCCCTATCACCCCCACCCCCTAGCAGTGCAGGGGCAGCACCACCAGGCCCACTCATGTCCCCCATCACCCCCACCCCCCAGCAGTGCAGGGGCAGGCTCCACCAGGCCCCCACTCATGTCTCCCACCACCCCCACCCCCCAGCCACCAGGGGCAGCCTCCACCAGGCCCCCACTCATGTCTCCCACCACCCCCTCCCCCCAGCCACCAGGGGCAGCCTCCACCAGGCCCCCACTCATGTCTCCCACCACCCCCACCCCCAGCAGTGCAGGGGCAGCCTCCACCAGGCCCCCACTCATGTCCCCTATCACCCCCACCCCCAGCAGTGCAGGGGCAGCCTCCACCAGGCCCCCACTCATGTCTCCCACCACCCCCACCCCCCAGCCACCAGAGGCAGCCTCCACCAGGCCCCCACTCATGTCTCCCACCATCCCCACCCCCCAGCAGTGCAGGGGCAGCCTCCACCAGGCCCCCACTCATGTCCCCTATCACCCCCACCCCCAGCAGTGCAGGGGCAGCCTCCACCAGGCCCCCACTCATGTCTCCCACCACCCCCACCCCCTAGCAGTGCAGGGGCAGCCTCCACCAGGCCCCCACTCATGTCCCCTATCACCCCCACCCCCAGCAGTGCGGGTCAGCCTCCACCAGGCCCCCACTCATGTCTCCCACCACCCCCACCCCCTAGCAGTGCAGGGGCAGCACCACCAGGCCCCCACTCATGTCCCCTATCACCCCCACCCCCAGCAGTGCAAGGGCAGCCTCCACCAGGCCCCCACTCATGTCCCCTATCACCCCCACCCCCTAGCAGTGCAGGGGCAGCACCACCAGGCCCCCACTCATGTCCCCCACCACCCCCACCCCCCAGCAGTGCAGGGGCAGCCTCCGCCAGGCCCCCACTCATGTCTCCCACCACCCCCACCCCCAGCCACCAGGGGCAGCCTCCACCAGGCCCCCACTCATGTCTCCCACCACCCCCACCCCCCAGCAGTGCAGGGGCAGCCTCCAGCAGGCCCCCACTCATGTCCCCTATCACCCCCACCCCAGCAGTGCAGGGGCAGCCTCCACCAGGCCCCCACTCATGTCTCCCACCACCCCCACCCCCCAGCCAACAGGGGCATCCTCCACCAGGCCCCCACTCATGTCTCCCACCACCCCCTCCCCCTAGCAGTGCAGGGGCAGCACCACCAGGCCCCCACTCATGTCTCCCACCACCCCCACCCCCCAGCCACCAGGGGCAGCCTCCACCAGGCCCCCACTCATGTCTCCCACCACCCCCACCCCCCAGCCACCAGGGGCAGCCTCCTCCAGGCCCCCACTCATGTCTCCCACCACCCCCACCCCCCAGCCACCATGGGCAGCCTCCACCAGGCCCCCACTCATGTCTCCCACCACCCCCACCCCCCAGCAGTGCAGGGGCAGCCTCCACCAGGCCCCCACTCATGTCGCCCACCACCCCCACCCCCCAGCCACCAGGGGCAGCCTCCACCAGGCCCCCACTCATGTCTCCCACCACCCCCACCCCCCAGCCACCAGGGGCAGCCTTCACCAGGCCCCCACTCATGTCCCCTATCACCCCCACCCCCAGCAGTGCAGGGGCAGCCTCCACCAGGCCCCCACTCATGTCTCCCACCACCTCCACCCCCCAGCAGTGCAGGGGCAGCACCACCAGGCCCCCACTCATGTCTCCTATCACCCCCACCCCCCAGCAGTGCAGGGGCAGCCTCCACTAGGCCCCCACTCATGTCCCCTATCACCCCCACCCCCCATCAGTGCAGGGGCAGCCTCCACCAGGCCCCCACTCATGTCCCCTATCACCCCCACCCCCTAGCAGAGCTGGGGCAGCACCACCAGGCCCCCACTCATGTCCCCCATCACCCCCACCCCCATCAGTGCAGGGGCAGCCTCCACCAGGCCCCCACTCATGTCCCCTATCACCCCACCCCCTAGCAGTGCAGGGGCAGCACCACCAGGCCCCCACTCATGTCCCCTATCACCCCCACCCCCAGCAGTGCAGGGGCAGCCTCCACCAGGCCCCCACTCATGTCCAACTCATGTCTCCCACCAACCCCCACCCCCCAGCAGTGCAGGGCACCCTCCACCAGGCCCCCACTCATGTCCAACTCATGTCCCCCTGCACCCCCACCCCCCAGCATCCAGGGGCACCCTCCACCAGGCCCCCACTCATGTCTCCCACCACCCCCACCCCCCAGCCACCAGGGGCAGCCTCCACCAGGCCACCACTCATGTCCCCTATCACCCCCACCCCCAGCAGTGCAGGGGCAGCCTCCACCAGGCCCCCACTCATGTCCCCTATCACCCCCACCCCGTAGCAGTGCAGGGGCAGCACCACCAGGCCCCCACTCATGTCCCCCATCACCCCCACCCCCCAGCAGTGCAGGGGCAGCCTCCACCAGGCCCCCACTCATGTCTCCCACCACCCCCACCCCCCAGCCACCAGGGGCAGCCTCCACCAGGCCCCCACTCATGTCTCCCACCACCCCCACCCCCCAGCAGTGCAGGGGCAGCCTCCACCAGGCCCCCACTCATGTCCCCTATCACCCCCACCCCCCAGCCACCATGGGCAGCCTCCACCAGGCCCCCACTCATGTCTCCTATCACCCCCACCCCCTAGCAGTGCAGGGGCAGCACCACCAGGCCCCCACTCATGTCCCCCATCACCCCCACCCCCCATCAGTGCAGTGGCAGCCTCCACCAGGCCCCCACTCATGTCCCCTATCACCCCCACCCCCTAGCAGTGCAGGGGCAGCACCACCAGGCCCCCACTCATGTCCCCCATGACCCCCACCCCCCAGCCACCAAGGGCAGCCTCCACCAGGCCCCCACTCATGCCTCCCACCACCCCCACCCCCTAGCAGTGCAGGGGCAGCACCACCAGGCCCCCACTCATGTCCCCCATCACCCCACCCCCCAGCCACCAGGGGCAGCCTCCACCAGGCCCCCACTCATGTCTCCCACCACCCCCTACCCCCCAGCCACCAGGGGCAGCCTCAACCAGGCCCCCACTCATGTCCCCTATCACCCCCACCTCCCAGCAGTGCAGGGGCAGCCTCCACCAGGCCCCCACTCATGTCTCCCACCACCCCCAACCCCCAGCCACCAGGGGCAGCCTCCACCAGGCCCCCACTCATGTCTCCCACCACCCCCACCCCCCAGCCACCAGGGGCAGCCTCCACCAGGCCCCCACTCATGTCTCCCACCACCCCCACCCCCTAGCAGTGCAGGGGCAGCACCACCAGGCCCCCACTCATGTCTCCCACCACCCCCACCCCCCAGCCACCAGGGGCAGCCTCCACCAGGCCCCCACTCATGACTCCCACCACCCCCACCCCCCAGCCACCAGGGGCAGCCTCCACCAGGCCCCCACTCATGTCTCCCACCACCCCGAACCCCCAGCCACCATGGGCAGCCTCCACCAGGCCTCCACTCATGTCTCCCACCACCCCCACCCCCCAGCAGTGCAGGGGCAGCCTCCACCAGGCCCCCACTCATGTCTCCCACCACCCCCACCCCCCAGCCACCAGGGGCAGCCTCCGCCAGGCCCCCACTCATGTCTCCCACCACCCCCGTCCCCCAGCCACCAGGGGCAGCCTCCACCAGGCCCCCACTCATGTCCCCTATCACCCCCACCCCCAGCAGTGCAGGGGCAGCCTCCACCAGGCCCCCACTCATGTCTCCCACCACCCCCACCCCCTAGCAGTGCAGGGGCAGCACAACCAGGCCCCCACTCATGTCCCCTATCACCCCCACCCCCCAGCAGTGCAGGGGCAGCCTCCACCAGGCCCCCACTCATGTCCCCTATCACCCCCACCCCCTAGCAGTGCAGGGGCAGCACCACCAGGCCCCCACTCATGTCCCCCATCACCCCCACCCCCCAGCAGTGCAGGGGCAGCCTCCACCAGGCCCCACTCATGTCTCCCACCACCCCCACCCCCCAGCCACCAGGGGCAGCCTCCACCAGGCCCCCACTCATGTCTCCCACCACCCCCACCCCCTAGCAGTGCAGGGGCAGCACCACCAGGCCCCCACTCATGTCCCCTATCACCCCCACCCCCCAGCAGTGCAGGGGCAGCCTCCACCAGGCCCCCACTCATGTCCCCTATCACCCCCACCCCCTAGCAGTGCAGGGGCAGCACCACCAGGCCCCCACTCATGTTCCCCATCACCCCCACCCCCCAGCAGTGCAGGGGCAGGCTCCACCAGGCCCCCACTCATGTCTCCCACCACCCCCACCCCCCAGCCACCAGGGGCAGCCTCCACCAGGCCCCCACTCATGTCTCCCACCACCCCCACCCCCCAGCCACCAGGGGCAGCCTCCACCAGGCCCCCACTCATGTCTCCCACCCCCCAGCAGTGCAGGGGCAGCCTCCACCAGGCCCCCACTCATGTCCCCTATCACCCCCACCCCCAGCAGTGCAGGGGCAGCCTCCACCAGGCCCCCACTCATGTCTCCCACCACCCCCACCCCCTAGCAGTGCAGGGGCAGCACCACCAGGCCCCCACTCATGTCCCCTATCACCCCCACCCCCAGCAGTGCAGGGGCAGCCTCCACCAGGCCCCCACTCATGTCCCCTATCACCCCCACCCCCTAGCAGTGCAGGGGCAGCACCACCAGGCCCCCACTCATGTCCCCCACCACCCCCACCCCCCAGCAGTGCAGGGGCAGCCTCCACCAGGCCCCCACTCATGTCTCCCACCACCCCCACCCCCCAGCCACCAGGGGCAGCCTCCACCAGGCCCCCACTCATGTCTCCCACCATCCCCACCCCCCAGCAGTGCAGGGGCAGCCTCCGCCAGGCCCCCACTCATGTCCCCTATCACCCCCACCCCCAGCAGTGCAGGGGCAGCCTCCACCAGGCCCCCACTCATGTCTCCCACCACCCCCACCCCCTAGCAGTGCAGGGGCAGCCTCCACCAGGCCCCCACTCATGTCCCCTATCACACCCACCCCCAGCAGTGCGGGGCAGCCTCCACCAGGCCCCCACTCATGTCCCCTATCACCCCCACCCCCTAGCAGTGCAGGGGCAGCACCACCAGGCCCCCACTCATGTCCCCCACCACCCCCACCCCCCAGCAGTGCAGGGGCAGCCTCCACCAGGCCCCCACTCATGTCTCCCACCACCCCCACCCCCCAGCCACCAGGGGCAGCCTCCACCAGGCCCCCACTCATGTCTCCCACCACCCCCACCCCCCAGCAGTGCAGGGGCAGCCTCCAGCAGGCCCCCACTCATGTCCCCTATCACCCCCACCCCCAGCAGTGCAGGGGCAGCCTCCACCAGGCCCCCACTCATGTCTCCCACCACCCCCGCCCCCCAGCCACCAGGGGCATCCTCCACCAGGCCCCCACTCATGTCTCCCACCACCCCCACCCCCTAGCAGTGCAGGGGCAGCACCACCAGGCCCCCACTCATGTCTCCCACCACCCCCACCCCCCAACCACCAGGGGCAGCCTCCACCAGGCCCCCACTCATGTCTCCCACCACACCCACCCCCCAGCCACCAGGGGCAGCCTCCTCCAGGCCCCCACTCATGTCTCCCACCACCCCCACCCCCCAGCCACCATGGGCAGCCTCCACCAGGCCCCCACTCATGTCTCCCACCACCCCCACCCCCCAGCAGTGCAGGGGCAGCCTCCACCAGGCCCCCACTCATGTCTCCCACCACCCCCACCCCACAAGCCACCAGGGGCAGCCTCCACCAGGCCCCCACTCATGTCTCCCACCACCTCCACCCCCCAGCCACCAGGGGCAGCCTTCACCATGCCCCCACTCATGTCCCCTATCACCCCCACCCCCAGCAGTGCAGGGGCAGCCTCCACCAGGCCCCCACTCATGTCTCCCACCACCTCCACCCCCCAGCAGTGCAGGGGCAGCACCACCAGGCCCCCACTCATGTCTCCTATCACCCCCACCCCCCAGCAGTGCAGGGGCAGCCTCCACTAGGCCCCCACTCATGTCCCCTATCACCCCCACCCCCTAGCAGTGCAGGGGCAGCACCACCAGGCCCCCACTCATGTCCCCCATCACCCCCACCCCCCAGCAGTGCAGGGGCAGCCTCCACCAGGCCCCCACTCATGTCTCCCACCACCCCCACCCCCCAGCCACCCGGGGCAGCCTCCACCAGGCCCCCACTCATGTCTCCCACCACCCCCACCCCCCAGCAGTGCAGGGGCAGCCTCCACCAGGCCCCCACTCATGTCCCCTATCACCCCCACCCCCAGCAGTGCAGGGGCAGCCTCCACCAGGCCCCCACTCATGTCTCCCACCACCCCCACCCCCTAGCAGTGCAGGGGCAGCCTCCACCAGGCCCCCACTCATGTCCCCTATCACTCCCACCCCCAGCAGTGCAGGGGCAGCCTCCACCAGGCCCCCACTCATGTCTCCCACCACCCCACCCCCTAGCAGTGCAGGGGCAGCACCACCAGGCCCCCACTCATGTCCCCTATCACCCCCACCCCCAGCAGTGCAGGGGCAGCCTCCACCAGGCCCCCACTCATGTCCCCTATCACCCCCACCCCCTAGCAGTGCAGGGGCAGCACCACCAGGCCCCCACTCATGTCCCCCACCACCCCCACCCCCCAGCAGTGCAGGGGCAGCCTCCACCAGGCCCCCACTCATGTCTCCCACCACCCCCACCCCCCAGCCACCAGGGGCAGCCTCCACCAGGCCCCCACTCATGTCTCCCACCACCCCCACCCCCCAGCAGTGCAGGGGCAGCCTCCACCAGGCCCCCACTCCTGTCCCCTACCACCCCCACCCCGAGCAGTGCAGGGGCAGCCTCCACCAGGCCCCCACTCATGTCTCCCACCACCCCCACCCCCTAGCAGTGCAGGGGCAGCCTCCACCAGGCCCCCACTCATGTCCCCTATCACCCCCACCCCCAGCAGTGCAGGGGCAGCCTCCACCAGGCCCCCACTCATGTCTCCCACCACCCCCACCCCCTAGCAGTGCAGGGGCAGCACCACCAGGCCCCCACTCATGTCCCCTTTCACCCCCACCCCCAGCAGTGCAGGGGCAGCCTCCACCAGGCCCCCACTCATGTCCCCTATCACCCCCACCAGCTAGCAGTGCAGGGGCAGCACCACCAGGCCCCCACTCATGTCCCCCCACCACCCCCACCCCCCAGCAGTGCAGGGGCAGCCTCCACCAGGCCCCCACTCATGTCTCCCACCACCCCCACCCCCCCAGCCACCAGGGGCAGCCTCCACCAGGCCCCCACTCATGTCTCCCACCACCCCCACCCCCCAGCAGTGCAGGGGCAGCCTCCACCAGGCCCCCACTCATGTCCCCTATCACCCCCACCCCCAGCAGTGCAGGGGCAGCACCACCAGGCCCCCACTCATGTCCCCCCACCACCCCCACCTCCAGCAGTGCAGGGGCAGCCTCCACCAGGCCCCCACTCATGTCTCCCACCACCCCCACCCCCCCAGCCACCAGGGGCAGCCTCCACCAGGCCCCCACTCATGTCTCCCACCACCCCCACCCCCCAGCAGTGCAGGGGCAGCCTCCACCAGGCCCCCACTCATGTCCCCTATCACCCCCACCCCCAGCAGTGCAGGGGCAGCCTCCACCAGGCCCCCACTCATGTCCCCCATCACCCCCACCCCCCAGCAGTGCAGGGGCAGCCTTCACCAGGCCCCCACTCATGTCTCCCACCACCCCCACCCTCCAGCCACCAGGGGCAGCCTCCACCAGGCCCCCACTCATGTCTCCCACCACCCCCACCCCCCAGCAGTGCAGGGCAGCCTCCACCAGGCCCCCACTCATGTCCCCCATTACCCCCACCCCCCAGCAGTGCAGGGACAGCCTCCACCAGGCCCCCACTCATGTCCCCCTGCCCACAGGCCCTGACAATCCTCAAGCATGGGCCTCATGGCCAGCCACCACAGCCCAAAGACACAACCAAGTATTACATGCGCCCATGATACTACTCCAATGGAAACAATGTAAATGAACACATGTGTCTCACACACACACAATGGTTGCAAGTGAACCTGAAAACCCATATCATGACATGCATGAAAACAATGAGATGAAACCGCACATTGAAGAATGAAAAAATCAAAATAATGTATTAAAAACAACAGTAATGGCAATCAAAATTAAACAATATACACAAGTATAAAATAAAGAAAATTAAGCTGGCTGTCCCTTTTCAAATTAAAATCAATAAATGATAATCCAAAAAATGTCTTCCAAAGTTCAAGTCCATAAAAAGGAAATGAAGGGAAAAAAGAAATAGAAAACCATTGCTCCATGGAAAAAAATATTCATAGTAAAAAAAATGTCCAAATGCAAAGTCCAACTATGTACAAATTATTCAGGGTCCATCATCCCAACAGAAGAAATGAAACCTACAAAAAAACCTATCTAAAATGGAAGTATATACAAAAGGTGGAGCAGTGTCCGTCGCCTCCAAATAAAAATAAACAATAAAGGAAACCTATCACTAAATAACTATATACAATGGCGGCGGGCCAGTCCAGCGGCTCACTCAGTGGTGTTCCGGGCCAGGGCATCATCGAACACTCGTCTATGTCCCGGAGGCGGTCCTGTTCCATGGCCCCGAGGGTCCGCAGGGACGCCGACATGTTCACCTCCAACTCCCTGCGGATTGCCTCGAGGCACTCGGCCCGCCTCAGGGCCCTCCGCATGGAGTTCTCCGCCCTGACCATCGTGAGCCGCGCCTCTTCCGCCCGCCGCCGCTCCGCATCTATGGCGTGGCCCAACCGCTGCCACACGGAAGACACTGCCCGTCCAGGGTCCTCCTGCCCTCTGGCCGATGCCTGCCCCTCCGATGTTGAAGGCCCCGAGCTATCGTGGCTCCCACCTACAGCCTCCTGCTGCTGCAGCTGCTGCTGTCCATGTACCCTGTCCGATGGTGCCTGCACATCCTCCTCCAGCTGGGGTGCAGTCGTTGATGTGGCCACCCCTGCTGGACGTCCGACTCCCGACTGTGGCAGGGATCTGTTGTCCACCAGCCTGGCTGCACGGTCAGAGGCAGCTCCACAGGGCACCCAGGTGACACATGGGTGGGAAGATGGCATGGAGGACGACTGGGGCATAGGGGGTTCTGTGGAGAAGGGGGTCGGAACAAGGTCCAGGAAACGGAGGATTCCAGCCCTGGTGAGCTGTCCCAGTGGGTCAACGCGGTCAACGAGCCATGCGAGAAGACGTGCAGACTCATCATGAAAAGACTGCAGGTCAGCTCGCATGGCCCGTTGACGCAACGCCACCCCACCCTGGACAGGCTCAACCTGGTGCAGGATAGCCACATCCGCAGGGAGAGGAAGGCCAGGTGTTGTAAGCCAACCCCCTCCCTGAGAACGGGTCTGGAGGCAGGCATCCCCGCTGGTGCAAGATGATGCAGTGACAGGAGCAGGGACAGGATTGCACACAGGCACCTCCGCGGTGGCCTGTGCTGCCTCCTGTCCCTGATCCTGCACTGCACCACTAGCACCAGTGGAATCCCCACCCCCAGACGCCGCCTCTGTCGCTTGCACGGCCTCCTCTTCCTCCAAACCCCCCACCAACCTGGATGACTCCGTGCCACCTTCCTCCGTTGGGCCCTGAGGGGTCCCAGCTGCCCCTTCTGCTGCCGAGGAGTCCAACTCCAACCTCCGGCTCTTGGACCTCCCCTCGGCAGCTGCGGCCTGGGACACGGCACTGGACTCCTCACTCCCCGACGAGATCACAACCTGGGAGGGGATCCGGGCCTTGCGTCTCCGGCTGGTGGTGCGAGCCCTGCCGCTGTGCTCCACAGCACCTTCTCCGCCCTCTTCATCAGTTGACGCTGCAGACAGGGAGAAAGAAAACACAGGCATCAGGGCACTGTAAAATGGACTCATACACACATGACAGTTATACATGAGTGGCATTGGTAAACCTCAGACATGACATCACAATCCCCAACACACATGTCATTTCAACTTGCACACATGAGCAATACCACAGCCATATTGTAACAGCCAGCACCATCCATTCACATACAACAGCATGAGCAGCCAAAGGTCATCCACACATCACATGCAACATAGGGAGTACACTACACATGCACACACACCACCAAACTTGCATGC
The DNA here is from genome assembly GCF_040938575.1 of Ambystoma mexicanum. Lineage (NCBI taxonomy): Eukaryota > Metazoa > Chordata > Amphibia > Caudata > Ambystomatidae > Ambystoma > Ambystoma mexicanum. Next base: position 413,764,117 of record NC_090929.1, read on the forward strand.
ATGTGTACACCTCCGCCAACTGTCGCAGTGTTCCGATCGACATCCATGTCACACCTGACAATCATTCCTCCACATCCTGTGCCATGCAAGCCCACACACACAAGCACCATCCATGTGTCACACATGAGACCCCTCGCATGTGTCACCCTCACGGCCCTGTACACCCCCCCTACTTGCCCACATAAAAATACATGCTGAACCTGCACACTCCTGGCACACCACCACACGCACAGCTTACAATCAGTATGCATGTACACTTACCGCTCGACTCCAGACGGGTCTGCTTCTCAAGGACCTGGATGTGGAGCGCTGGGGATATGCGTTCCAGGACTCTCATCTGATCTTCCGACAAGTGGCCCCGGCGCCCCTAAGCATCCGCTGCCTTCAGGAGGCGCCGGGCCTTGTTGAGGGTCCTGGACCTGAAGTCCTCCCAGCGCTTCCTGACACGTTCGTAGTCGCGGACTGCCACCTCCTCCGCGTTGATGGCAGTCACGATGTCCATCCAGATCCGAGTCCGTCCTTCCTTGTCGGTGCGCAACCTTCCGAAGAGGGCATCATACTGCCCCAGGACATGCTCCACCAGGACACCAACTTCGGTGGCAGTGAAGCTGGTGACCCTCTGCCTCCTTGGCCGGGGGTTGCCACTGGTGCCAGATGTTGCAGTGCCCGACATGGCAACCCCAGAGGCAGGAGTGGGTGGGCAACTGGGTCCTGGGGCTGGGCTGTGGGGCGATGGAAAAGCAGTCGGGAGTCTTCGGTTCCAGCAGGGGTGGTCACAGCAACAGCACCCCTGGCTGATGTGCAGGCAGCAAATGGCAGGGCACGTGGGCAGCAGGCAGTCAGGCAGCAGCAGATGGCAGGTGGGAGCGTGCTCAGGGCTCTGGTGGGCAGTAATTCGGCCTTCTGGGCAGGAGCATGGTCTTCCGTGTGAACGCGTGGCCAGCTTGATACGGAGTGATTTTGCATGTGAAAATCCAGCACGTCTGCGTGTAATTCGAGGAAAGACCCTTAGCGCGTAAGCGCGTCAGCACACGTCTGTACATTCATTGGCCCAAAAGCCACCAGCGTATGCGCGTCTATGAAGTCACGTGCACGTTGAATATGGCACACGTTTGAAATGTTGCGTGTTAAAAAAATTAAAGACACGTCCGAGTGTCAAAGCGTGTAATTGGTGGAAATGGCCTTAGCGCGTACACGCGGAAGTGCAAAGCGTGTAATTGGTGGAAATGGCCCTAGCACGTACACGCGGAAGTGACAAAGCGTGTAATTGGTGGAAATGGCCCTAGCGCGTACATGCGGAAGTGACGCTGGACGTGTGGGCCTGCATAAAAGGTACGTGTAGAACACCATTTCCTTGTACGTGCTTTTCGTGGAGAGCGAGTGGGTGAAATCTGTACTTCTTGTCGTTTCACACGCAATTTACTTCACGGCGTTTCAAGTTCGTACTCCCTGTTACCTCTGACAGCTTTTTCTCTTTTTTCTCTTTTTCTGGTTTTCCTGGGCCTGTTCCCTCAAACAGTGTTCCCTCCTACTGTTGTCCTGTCTCCTCAGACAGCGTACAATTCTTCTTTTGGCGGGGGTGTTGCCAACGCGCACACGCGCTCCTTTTTCACGCTCTTTTTCCTGGCAGACGGTGAGTCACGCACGTATCTAACATCTGTGCTTGCCCCGTGTGTAGCCTACCCCTTCAGAGGTCATTCTAGGCTGCGTGTGACACGCATACGTTCATTCTTGTGTTACTGGGTGCCACAGCGTAGTGCAGGGTTTTTTTTTCCGCACACGTGGTCTAGGAGGGGTTGCGTGCACGTCATCTCCCTTTTTTGGGCTTCCTGTGCGTTGCGTGACCCGTCATCTTTCCCCAGGGGTCACATTCAGCCTTGCTAGAGCACTAGGGTACAATTACCATCTGGTACCCAACCCCTTTGACCCCCAATTGCCCAGGACAATAGTTTACAGCCACTCCCATACGGACATTAACATCAGTGCCATGGTTGGGAGGCGAGGAATCCGTAAGGGTGGCAAAGGTGGACGAGCCACAAGTGGTGGCCGTGGTGGATCCGGTAGGGGACATGGTCGTTACTTGCAGGGTGACCCTGTCCCCCCATGTGTGGAGGATCAGTCAAGGGCACCCATAATCCCCCCCCGACCCTCCTGGTTGAGGCTGATGTGGCTGACACCATCCATGCTCAGCCCTTGTTGGACCAACCCATTGTGGCACCAGACCTGGCTGACTCCATGGCTGACTTCCAGGTCAGCAGGCCTATGACACGTGCGCTGGTGCACGTTGATGTCATCAGGCCACGTGGATCAGGGGCAGCAAGGTCATCTGCTGCCCCAAGTAGGCAGGGTGGAGAGGCTGCAGGGGCAGCTGCGGCTCCATCCACCCCAGCTCTCACACACCCAGCCAGGACAGTGTCGGTCCTAGCCCATCCTGCTGACATTCCCCCTGACACCATTACACTTGAGCCAATGCCTGCACCAACTCCCATGCTGAGTCTGCAATCCCACACTCCTGATACAGAGTCCACCAGGGCTCCTGCCCCTAGTGTCCAGAGCGGCGTAGGACACTCAGGATCACCACCACCTTCCAAGCGGAAGAGGAAGAGTGCTCGTCCGGCACAGGCTGTTGCCCCAGACACGGCTACACAGTCCGGCCCGTCGAGGAAGCCCAGCTTCACGGATGCCGAACTGAATGCACTTGTCGAGTATGTGTCCGCAAATGACAACGAAATGGTCATTGTTGCAGGATCCAAGACCACACCTGCACAACGCCAGGCACACTGGCAGACCGTTGCGGACATCGTAAGTGCCCTTGGAATCGTGAGGCGCTCAGCCAATGATTGCTATAAGCGCTGGAATGACCTAAAGCGCAGGGCAAAGAATAAGCTGGCCTCAAGTCATGCCGCAACTCTAGTGACTGGAGGTGGGTCTCCAGTAGAAGACATGGAACTCACTCCACATGAGTCAGTCGCTGGGACCTACGTCACGGAGGAACAGATCCAAGGCGTGGGAGATCTGCCTGATTATGAGGCATTGTCCGGTGAGTGCACATGCATGTGTGTGTCATCCATGTGCATGGTGTGTGTGTGAGGGCTTCTGTTTGTGTGCCAGGTGAGGGTGTGTGCGCCTGAGTCGTTTGGGTCACCCATGTGCTTCATGCAATACATTCTGCGCAGCAGCATTTGGCCATAGCAGTATCCCTTCTGCCAACAGTAGACATCTAGCCCAACAGCACGCCAGTTGGCCTTGAAGTGTCACCTTGCCACAACATTGTTGCTTATTTTTCTCTGTTCATTCAGGCAGATTGTTTGCATTCCACCACTTTTACTAGGCATTTCTCAGTCCTCTAGTCACATGTCTGACATGGCTATGGTAAAGTAGAGTGACTTTGTTACCTGGATATCATTTGTTTAGGCATGTCCCTGTGCAATCTGACCATTTTGGACTGGCAGCTCCTGGTGAAAAATCAGACCTGTTTGAATTAGAAAAGCTATTACATGAGGGAACTGGACTGAATGAATAAGTGCTGCCCTCCTCTCCATCTTCACTCAATAGCAATGGTACATGCCATCTGTGTGATGGCATGTGTATTTCACCTGGCAATCACAGGCCAATGTGTGATGCCACTGCTAGGCAGCATGCAGAAAATGTGTTCATCTTCCATCTTGGTGTCATCAGTGTGTGCCATTTGCCTACCCTTCATACGCAGTGAGGGTGCATGCATGGGAGGGTTTTAGTCATGTGGGACATGTGTCAATCAAGTACTGGTTCTGTTGCTTCTAAGCCCTCATTGCGTGCCATGGTGCTAATGCCTGTTTCCATTTGTTTGCTTTTATGTCTTTGCAGGGGAAGACGCACCTGATACTGCTGGGGTTGTGGAGATGGTGCAGACCCAGGAGGGGTCTGAGGGCCGACCGACCACCAGTGAGGGACGTGGTGTGGTGGTGGGTGAGAACCCACAACTGCTGCAGGTTGTGCTCTCAAGGGGTGTCTCTGGCTGCACCTCCCCCGAGGTGTTGATTCGGATGATGAGACCTACGTGCCGTCGCAGGTGAGTGTTCCTGGGAGGGATTCTGTTCTGTCCGACCCACCTGCACCAGGGTCAGAACCCTCAATGGGGATGTCAGTGTTGGCAACTACGCCTTTGGTGGTTACGGATGCAGGGTCACACTCCGCGACATCTGATCCTGTTCCTGGGCCAGCAGATCAGAGGGGGAATGCAGTCCTGCAGCCTCAGGCAGTGCCGGCACAGCAAGGCGCAGTTCGCCTTGCCCCAGACAGGTGTGGTGCCCGCCGACGTGGTGGCCGTACGCCACCTGGCAATACCGCATGGGAGCAACCCAACAGGCAGCATCATCACAGATGATGGCTCAGGCCATGGATAGGGTGGCCACTTCCATTGTCCCCCCTGAAAGGCTGATGGAGCGACTACAGCAAGCAACCGACTCCATCTGCCAGTCACACAGGGAGGACATGTTGGCGTCCAACAGGGACAGGGGGGCGGCACTGGCGACTCTGCAGGAAGCCATCTCCATAGAGTCCCAGGGCCACAGGGAAGCCCTGAGGCTGGAACTCCTTCACCTCAGGACGACTCTTGTTGAGCTTGAGGCTTCAACAAACTGAAGGACAGAACAGCAGCTGGAGCGCCTCACCCGTACGCTCTCAGCTGAGATGCAGGCAACTAGGGCGGAGGTCCGGGCATCCCGTGAGTTGTTGCATGGGGACCTCCCCACACTCATCCTCCAGAACGAGACCTACCACACCCGCATGCTTGCAGCCATGGAGGAACAGACTAGGGCCTTGCGTGGGCTGCCTCCCATAGTGCCACCACTTCCGGATGCAGCTGCACAGGGTGATAATAGCAACAGCAGTGATACTCCCACAATAGGGTAGCCGTGTGGGCCATGAGCCCATGGAGGTGTTTTTTTTCCGCAAGATCCACACAGGTGGGTTTTGGTGTGCACCCTGTCCTCGGACCTCCTGGGTGGCCTCCCCAACCCCCCGGGCCCATTAATGGCCAATTTTGATTTTTTGGGACAGTGTGTTGCCTTGTGTGGCTCCCGTGGGCATACGCTGCATTGTGGCTGGGCACATGCAGGCTTGTCATGTATTTGGTTCAGATGCTTGGGTTTTTGTCACACACACCCCTCCTGCTTCCCGTTTCCATGGGCTTGCAAAGGGTGTGCCCAAGTGACATTGACGTACATGGTGACATTGGACTCCCACTACATGTGTTGGTTGTCTAGTCAATACTGTGTATACATTCCTAGTGCATATTGCTGTTGTGTTGTACACTGCATGTTGCATTGATGTGTAACTCATCATCCATATCTACCTCCTAATTTACAGGTCCTTTCCTCATGTCTACACAAAGCCCTCTACTTTGGAGATGGGGTCCATGTTGGCAGCAGTGCACCTACAACTCTACATGGCGGCAACACTGTACAGTTGGAAGTGGTGGGAGTGCAGGCATTTCCAGGTGGTGAGACTACTAATTCCTTACATTCGTAATGTCATGTTAATGGTAGTTTTGAGGGTCAGTAGCTGATAAGTGTTATTGCTAAATACCTGCTCAAGTGTGTTGTTGGTCCTGCATTACTGTGAGCATTTCAGGTGTCGCGAGTTTCAATTAGGGACACTGTACTTTGTGACACTTGTGTCATGTTGTGGGGATTACTTTGTTTACCTGCACATAGCATGACATGGCATGGTGTGTCGTGTGGCGGTGCTGGGGATGGGTTGGGTGACATGGCACTGTCCTCATGTTGCATTTTGCAAGTGGGTATTCATTTTACCTGCATGAATGTGTTTTTTCACGAAACTGCATTGGTGGTGTCTGTGTAGGTAGGGATGCACACATTGTAACACTTCCAAGTGAACAATCTCAGGCTGATATGGTTTTGACGGTTGATTCTCCAGACATTCAGGATCAGTGTCAGGTTGAGTCATCATTGATTGTCAGATGGTATGTGCCAGGGCAGTGTGCACTCCACAGGGGTGTGATTTCTATGTGAAGTAATTAGCCACTAGCTGTGTACGGGCTGCCTCCCCCCGTGCCCTTTCCCCTCCCATGCGCAGCGGGCGTGCATGTGGTTGGGGACGTGGGGGCACCACCATGTCCACGGCCAGGCCCCGGCGTGTTGCAACGTTGTGCAGGACACATGCTGCCACTATGATCCTGCACACTACTGGGGGAGCGTATAACAGCTGCCCGCCAGAACGGTCAAGGGAGCGAAAGCGTGACTTAAGCACTCCGAATGTGCGCTCCACTATGCCCCGGGTTGCAATGTGGGCTGTGTTATATCTTACCTCGGGTGGCGTGGCGGGGTTCCGAATTGGCGTCATCATGTGGGGGCTGAGAGGGTAGGCACTGTCCCCTGTGGAGGTGGTGATGGGTATCATTGGTGGGGTTGTGACCTTGCTCAGTATCTGACATGCATGCATGTGCAGTGGAATTCATACTCACCAAGCAGCCATGTATCGCCATGCCGCCCAGCTTCTAGGTCCCGGCTTAGGGTGGACATTCGGTAAATGAAGCTGTCGTGGGTGGACCCGGGATAGTTGGCATATACTGAGGTGATGATTCCCTTGGCATTACATACTACCTGCAGGTTGATGGAATGCCAGTGCTTGCGGTTCCTATAGATGTGCTCAGATGCCCTGGGGGGACGTAGAGCCACATGGGTGCAGTCGATGGCACCTAGCACTTTGGGGAATCGTGCCACACCGTAAAAATCCAGGGCGGCAGCATGCCTTTCTGCAGGTGTTCTGGGCAGGTATATGTGCCTGCGGACTGATGGGCGTGCAGTGATGATGTTCAAGACCTGGTGTAGGCAGCGTGACTGCGTGGCCTGTGACACCCCACCCACTATGGCACTTGTCCGCTGAAATGATCCAGTGGCTAAGAAGTGCAGTACATTGACGACCTTCTCCAGGGGGCTGAGTGCTTGGGAGCACAGGGTGGGTGATGTGAGGTCATCCTCCCACTCACTCACCAGGTCCAGTATTATGTGTGGTGGAAACCTGCACCTCTCATACACCTGGTCATCAGGCATCCCGAAAAGGCTGGTTCTGGGTGTGAAAATTCTGGCCCTAACTATCCTCCTCCTCCTTTGGTAGCCCACGGCCACTGCTGCTAGGAACGGTATATTCATCCTGGCGTCTGAGCTTGTTAGTTTTTTGCACGCAAATTTATGCGTCGACGTATGCCTGCTTCCTACTGGCGTACGTGTTTCTTTGCGCGTGTTGTAGGCGAGCGTGTGAAACTTCCCGCGCACCCCTGAAATCCAGTACCCAGGCCAATAGCATGTGGAAATTCCCGCGCACCCCGGAATACACGTGCGCTGATGTACTCGCGTGTGTAAGTGCCCGCGCACCCCTGAAATACACGTACATAGGCCAATCGCGTGTACGCGCACTTTTGTCCAATTACACGCGATGACACTCTGACGTGCAGTCTTTCCACGTGTGCTCCGTCATCACGTGCTATGAGGGAAACACCCGTGCGGGTCACATCACAGACGCGCTTACGCGCTGAGGGCCTTTGGTCCAATAGAATCGCGTATGCGTGCTGACGCGCTTACGCGCTAAGGGCCTTTCCTCGAATTTCACGCTGACGTGCAGGATTTTCACGTGCCAAATCACTCCATATCAAGCTGGCCACGCGAAAACACACGGAAGACCACGCTCCTGCCTAGAAGGCCAAATTACTGCCCCCCAGTGCCCCGAGCAGCCTCCCACGTGCCATCTGCTGCTGCCTGCCTGCCTGCTGTCACCGTGCCCTGTCATTTGGTGCCTGCACATCAGCCATCTGCAGGGGTCCAGTTGCTGTGTCCACCCCTGCTGGAACAGAAGACTCCCGACTGGGATAACATCGCTCCACAGCCCAGCCCCAGGACCCAGTTGCCCACCCACTCCTGCCTTTGGGGTTGCCATGTCGGGCACTTCGACATCTGGCACCAGTGGCAACCCCAGGCCAGAGGGGCAGAGGGGCACCAGCTTCACTGCCACCGAAGTTGGTGTCCTGGTGGAGCATGTCCTGGGGCAGTATGATGCCCTCTTTGGATCGTCCCGCGCCAGCAAGGAAGGACAGGAGAGGATCTGGGCCGACTGTGTGGTTGCCATCAACGCGGAGGGGGTGGCAACCCGCGACGTCCAGAAGATCAAGAAGCGCTGGGAGGACTTGAGGTCCAGGACCCTTGTGAAGGCCCGGCGCCTCGTGGAGGGGGCCGGGGCCGCATGAGTTCCATCCAGATGAGGGTCCTGGAACGCGTACGCCCAGCGCTCCACGCCCAGATCCTTGAGAGGGAGACCCGTCTGGAGTTGAGCGGTAAGTGGCCAAGCATTGCTGTGTGAGACAGGGCATGTTGCGGTGTGCTGGTTGTCTGATACTTGCCTGTATGTGTGACATAGGCCATGTACGCATGTATGTGTGCAGGGACATCATGTTAATGCATGTGCGACCAGTGATGTGTGAACCACATGGTCGTTGCATGTGTTTAAATGCGACATGGGGAGCCCTATGCAGATTTTACACATGAGAGCATGCCAGTCTCTGTTCCTGGACATGGGTGGGGGTGAGGGATGGGTGCTGATGCCAGGTACATATATGGTAGCCATGTCTGTATGCCTGACCTGCGTGTCTGTGACTTGTGAATGCCATGGATGCATGACACATGTGTGTGACAATGCACAGATTCACTGATGCAGCCTAGTTATCCTTGTATCCGCTGTGTTTGGGGTGTATGAGGCCAGATGGATGTGACTGAGGTGAAGTGTGTGCATGTGATAGGCATGACCCATGATGCATGTGAGTTCCATATCATTGTATGTTTCAAGAGTCCATTGGACATGTATGGAAATGTCCATGGCATGCACCATGCCTGTTACTGTGTGTGTTTTGCCTGGACTGACCCATGTGTTGTGGAGGGACATGATGGAAGTGTACTTTGACAGTGGTACTCATCTGCTATTGCTTCCTGTGTAGGGGACCATTGTACAGTACCCTGATGCTTGTGTTCTATGTCTCCCTCTACGCAGCGGCTAGTGAAGAAGAGGGCGGAGACGGCGCTGTGGAGCAAGGCGGCGGGGATGCCCCCACGGCTGCAGTGGAAGGGGTGGGTGAGCCCCCACAGGGGCCTGCTACGGCGGAAGACGGTGAGGAGCCATCCAGGTTGGTGGTTTCCACAGAGGAGGAGGAGGCCGCCACTGAGGCACACATGGGGCCTGGTGGGGGCATCCCTGCTGGTGCAAGTGGTGCAGTCCAGGGGCAGGGGCAGGAGGCAGCACAGGTCACTGTGGAGGGGCCTGTGCATGTCGCTGTCCCTGACCCTGTGAGTGCACCACCATGCACCAGCAGGGATGCCCCGTTCCAGGCCCGTCCGCAGGTAGAGGGGATGTCCATGTCACCTGACTCCCCTCCACCTGTGGACGAGGGGACTCGTGGCCGTATGGAGAAGGTCCTGATTGGGGTCGCGATGCGTGCGGGTGCAATTCGTGATGACGTGCGTGCTTCCCGGGAGGAGCACGCACGTCATCACGAAGAGCACCGTGCTGACGTCGCCCAATTGGGATCTTCCATGTTCGGGGGTTTCCTGCATGTGTCGGCCAATCTGGCGGCCCTCTCCTCCTCTGTGGAGGCTATACGCCGGTCGTTCTCCTTGCCGTCTTCCGGCCCAGATGCCACCAGGGCCCCCTGTGGACCTGCCCTGACCAATGCAGCCAGCTCGGTGGGGATCCCATCCCTGCCACAGTCGGGAGTCGGAGGTCCAGCAGGGGTGGACACCACAGCAACTGTACCCCAGCAGATGGAGGATGTGCCGGCATCATCAGGCAGGGCACGTGCACGACGGCGTCGGTGGATTCCATCAGCCTGGATGCCGTCGTGCTGGCAGAGGCAGTTGTGTTGGAGGCAGCACAGAGTCAACGTGGGAGGCATCATGGCTCGGGGCCATCAACATCGGAGGGGCAGGCATCAGCCGGAGGGCAGGAGGACCCAGGACGGGAAGTGTCTTCCGTGTGGCTGCGGTTGGGCCAGCAGATAGGTGCGGAGCGGCGGCGGGCGGAAGAGGCGCGGCTCACGATGGTCAGGGCGGAGAACTCCATGCGGAGGGCCCTGAGGCGGGGCGAGTGCCTCGAGGCAATCCGCAGGGGGTTGGAGGAGCAGATGGCGTCGTCCCTGCGGACCCTCGGGGCCATGGAACAGGACCGCCTCCGGGACATAGACGAGGAGTTTGATGATGCCCTGGCCCGGAACACCACGGAGTGAGCCGCTGGACTTGCCCGCCGCCTTTGTTTATAGTTCTTTAGTTTTAGGTTTCCTTTGTTTCTTCTTATGATTTGGAGTTGACGGACACTGCTCCACTTTTTGTATATAGTTGCATTTTAGTTAGGGTTTTTTGTAGGTTTCCTTTGTTCAGTTGGGCTCATGGACCCTTGGATGTTTTGTACATAGTTCTTCATTGGATTGTTTTTTTTTTTATTTATTCACCATGGAGCAATGGTCTTTGCATTTATTTTTCTCTCTCGGATTGATTTAATTTTTAATGTGACTTTGGACAACATTTTTTTGGATTTGGATTTGTAGTTTTGATTTTTTTGGACGGACATGCAGCTTATCTTTTTTTCATTGCCATTGTAGTTTGTTTCATTTCATTTGCATTCAATTTTTTTTTAATACAATTTTGTTTTCATACTTCACTGTGTGGTATCATCTCATTGGTTTCATGCATGTCATGTTGGGTGTTTTCCCATTCAATTGCAACCATTGTGTGTGACGGACATGGGTTCATTTGCTTTATGAACATTGGGGGTGTAACATGTAATTTCCATTTCCATGTGGGTGAATGGGTTACTTGGTAGGGCCTTTTGGCTGTGGAGGCTGACCATAACGCACATGAATGGGGATTGTGAGGACCTGGGTGCAGGGGGACATGAGTGGGGGCCTGGTGGAGGGTGCCCGGCACTGCTGGGGGGTGGGGGTGCAGGGGGGCATGTGTGGGGGCCTGGTGAAGGGTGCCCTGCACTGCTGGGGGGTGGGGGTGGTGGGAGACAAGAGTGGGGGCCTGGTGGTGGGTGCCCTGCACTGCTGGGGGGGTGGGGGTGGTGGGAGACATGAGTGGGGGCCTGGTGGAGGCTGCCCCTGGTGGCTGGGGGGTGGGGGTGGTGGGAGACATGAGTGGGGGCCTGGTGGAGGCTGCCCCTGGTGGCTGGGGGGTGGGGGTGGTGGGAGACATGAGTGGGGGCCTGGTGGAGGGTGCCCTGCACTGCTGGGGGGTGGGGGTGGTGGGAGACATGAGTGGGGGCCTGTTGGAGGGTGCCCTGCACTGCTGGGGGGTGGGGGTGATAGGGGCCATGAGTGGGGGCCTGGTGGAGGGTGCCCCTGGATGCCGGGGGGTGGGGGTGGTGGGAGACATGAGTGGGGGCCTGGTGGAGGGTACCCCTGGATGCTGGGGGGTGGGAGTGCAGGGGGACATGAGTTGGACATGAGTGGGGGCCTGGTGGAGGGTGCCCTGCACTGCTGGGGGGTGGGGGTGGTGGGAGACATGAGTTGGACATGAGTGGGGGCCTGGTGGAGGGTGCCCTGCACTGCTGGGGGGTGGGGGTGGTGGGAGACATGAGTGGGGGCCTGGTGGAGGGTGCCCCTGGATGCTGGGGGGTGGGGGTGCAGGGGGACATGAGTTGGACATGAGTGGGGGCCTGGTGGAGGGTGCCCTGCACTGCTGGGGGGTGGGGGTGGTGGGAGACATGAGTTGGACATGAGTGGGGGCCTGGTGGAGGTTGCCCCTGGATGCTGGGGGTTGGGGGTGATAGGGGCCATGAGTGGGGGCCTGGTGGAGGGTGCCCCTGGATGCTGGGGGGTGGGGGTGGTGGGAGACATGAGTGGGGGCCTGGTGGAGGGTGCCCCTGGATGCTGGGGGGTGGGGGTGCAGGGGGACATGAGTTGGACATGAGTGGGGGCCAGGTGGAGGGTGCCCTGCACTGCTGGGGGGTGGGGGTGGTGGGAGACATGAGTTGGGCATGAGTGGGGGCCTGGTGGAGGGTGCCCTGCACTGCTGTGGGGTGGGGGTGATGGGAGACATGAGTGGGGGCCTGGTGGAGGGTGCCCCTGCACTGCTGGGGGGTGGGGGTGGTGGGAGACATGAGTGGGGGCCTGGTGGAGGGTGCCCCTGGATGCTGGGGGGTGGGGTGATAGGGGGACATGAGTGGGGGCCTGGTGGAGGGTGCCCCTGCACTGCTGGGGGATGGGGGTGATAGGGGCCATGAGTGGGGGCCTGGTGGAGGGTGCCCCTGGATGCTGGGGGGTGGGGGTGATAGGGGCCACGAGTGGGGGCCTGGCGGAGGGTGCCCCTGGATGCTGGGGGGTGGGGGTGATAGGGGCCATGAGTGGGGGCCTGGTGGAGGGTGCCCCTGGATGCTGGGGGTGGTGTGAGACATGAGTGGGGGCCTGGTGGAGGGTGCCCCTGGATGCTGGGGGGTGGGGGTGCAGGGGGACATGAGTTGGACATGAGTGGGGGCCTGGTGGAGGGTGCCCTGCACTGCTGGGGGGTGGGGGTGGTGGGAGACATGAGTTGGACATGAGTGGGGGCCTGGTGGAGGGTACCCTGCACTGCTGGGGGGTGGGGGTGATGGGAGACATGAGTGGGGGCCTGGTGGAGGGTGCCCCTGCACTGCTGGGGGTGGGGGGGTGGGAGACATGAGTTGGACATGAGTGGGGGCCTGGTGGAGGGTGCCCTGCACTGCTGGGGGGGGTGGGGGTGCAGGGGGACATGAGTGGGGGCCTGGTGGAGGGTGCCCCTGCACTGCTGGGGGGTGGGGGTGGTAGGGGCCATGAGTGGGGGCCTGGTGGAGGGTGCCCCTGGATGCTGGGGTGTGGGGGAGCAGGAGGATATGAGTGGGGGCCTGGTGGAGGGTGCCCCTGCACTGCTGGGGGGTGGGGGTGGTGGGAGACATGAGTTGGACATGAGTGGGGGCCTGATGGAGGGTGCCCCTGCACTGCTGGGGGGTGGGGGTGGTGGGAGACATGAGTTGGACATGAGTGGGGGCCTGGTGGAGGGTGCCCTGCAATGCTGGGGGGTGGGGGTGATGGGAGACATGAGTGGGGGTCTGGTGGAGGGTGCCCCTGCACTGCTGGGGTTGGGGGTGGTGGGAGACATGAGTTGGACATGAGTGGGGGCCTGGTGGAGGGTGCCCTGCACTGCTGGGGGGTGGGGGTGCAGGGGGACATGAGTGGGGGCCTGGTGGAGGGTGCCCCTGCACTGCTGGGGGGTGGGGGTGATAGGGGCCATGAGTGGAGGCCTGGTGGAGGGTGCCCCTGGATGCTGGAGGGTGGGGGTGCAGGGGGACATGAGTGGGGGCCTGGTGGAGGGTGCCCCTGCACTGCTGGGGGGTGGGGGTGGTGGGAGACATGAGTTGGACATGAGTGGGGGCCTGGTGGAGGGTGCCCCTGCACTGCTGGGGTGGTGGGGTGGTGGGAGACATGAGTTGGACATGAGTGGGGGCCTGGTGGAGGGTGCCCTGCAATGCTGGGGGGTGGGGGTGATGGGAGACATGAGTGGGGGCCTGGTGGAGGCTGCCCCTGGTGGCTGGGGGGTGGGGGCGGTGGGAGACATGAGTGGGGGCCTGGTGGAGGCTGCCCCTGCACTGTTAGGGGGTGGGGGTGGTGGGAGACATGAGTGGGGGCCTGGTGGAGGCTGCCCCTGGTGGCTGGGGGGTGGTGGTGGTGGGAGACATGAGTGGGGGCCTGGTGGAGGCTGCCCTGCACTGCTGGGGGGTGGGGGTGGTGGGAGACATGAGTTGGACATGAGTGGGGGCCTGGTGGAGGGTGCCCCTGGATGCTGGGGGGTGGGGGTGGTGGGAGACATGAGTGGGGGCCTGGTGGAGGGTGCCCTGCAATGCTGGGGGGTGGGGGTGATGGGAGACATGAGTGGGGGCCTGGTGGAGGGTGCCCCTGGATGCTGGGGAGTGGGGGTGGTGGGAGACATGAGTGGGGGCCTGGTGGAGGGTGCCCTGCAATGCTGGGGGGTGGGGGTGATGGGAGACATGAGTGGGGGCCTGGTGGAGGGTGCCCCTGGATGCTGGGGGGTGGGGGTGATGGGAGACATGAGTTGGACATGAGTGGGGGCCTGGTGGAGGGTGCCCTGCACTGCCTGGGGGTGGGGGTGATGGGAGACATGAGTGGGGGCCTGGTGGAGGGTGCCCCTGGATGCTGGGGGGTGGGGGTGCAGGGGGCCATGAGTGGGGGCCTGGTGCAGGGTGCCCCTGGATGCTGGGGGCTGTGGGTGATAGGAGACATGAGTGGGGGCCTGGTGGAGGCTGCCCCTGGTGGCTGGGGGGTGGGGGTGGTAGGAGACATGAGTGGGGGCCTGGTGGAGGCTGCCCCTGCACTGCTAGGGGGTGGGGGTGGTGGGAAACATGAGTGGGGGCCTGGTGGAGGCTGCCCCTGGTGGCTGGGGGTGGGGGTGGTGGGAGACATGAGTGGGGGCCTGGTGGAGGGTGCCCCTGGATGCTGGGGGGTGGGGGTGATGGGAGACATGAGTGGGGGCCTGGTGGAGGCTGCCCCTGGTGGCTGGGGGGTGGGGGTGGTGGGAGACATGAGTGGGGGCCTGGTGGAGGCTGCCCCTGGTGGCTGGGGGGTGGGGGTGCAGGGGGCCATGAGTGGGGGCCTGGTGGAGGCTGCCCCTGGTGGCTGGGGCTGGGGGCGATGGGAGACATGAGTGGGGGCCTGGTGGAGGCTGCCCCTGGTGGCTGGGGGGTGGGGGTGGTAGGAGACATGAGTGGGGGCCTGGTGGAGGCTGCCCCTGCACTGCTAGGGGGTGGGGGTGGTGGGAGACATGAGTGGGGGCCTGGTGGAGGCTGCCCCTGGTGGCTGGGGAGTGGGGGTGGTGGGAGACATGAGTGGGGGCCTGGTGGAGGCTGCCCTGCACTGCTGGGGGGTGGGGGTGGTGGGAGACATGAGTTGGACATGAGTGGGGGCCTGGTGGAGGGTGCCCCTGGATGCTGGGGGGTGGGGGTGCTGGGTGACATGAGCAGGTGTGCAGGGTAGTCCCCTGTGGTGTCGGCTGCCTGCAGGGGCCGTGGAGGGTGTACAGGGAATACCTGGGAGCACACAGCCAAATCGCGTGTAGAATTTCCCGCGTACCCCTGAAATACACGTACCCAGCCAAATCGCGTGTGGAAATTCCCACGCACGTACCCGGCCAAATTGCGTGTGGGACTTCCCGTGCACCCCTGAAATCCACGTACCATGCCAAATCGCATGTGAAACTTCCCGCGCAACCCTCAGATCCACGTACCCAGCCAAGTCGCGTGTGGAAATTCCCGCGCACGTACCCGGCCAAATCGCGTGTGGAACTTCCTGCGCACCCCTGAAATCCACGTACCCTTCCAAATCACGTGTGAGACTTCCCGCGCACCCCTGAGACCCACGTACCCAGCCAATTCGCGTGTGGAAATTCCCGCGCACTTACCCGGCCAAATCGCGTGTGGAACTTCCTGCGCACCCCTGAAATCCACGTACCCTGCCAAATCGCGTGTGGAACTTCCCGCGCACCCCTGAAATCCACGTACCCTGCCAAATCGCGTGTGGAAATTCCCGCACCCCGGAATACACGCACACGTTATTTTTCAGTCAGCGGGTGTCCGTGTTTGTGGGTACCCCTTTGCACGTCATTTGTCCTGGAGGGCCACAGTATAGGAAATTCATCATAGCTGTATATAGGTGCTATTTGTTGGCGCACCTTTAGGGGGACATTTATTACAGGCGCAGAGACGCTACCGCCTGCTTTCTTGTGGCGGTCGTGTTTGTGCCTGTGCGCTGGTTTGACCGTGCGCTTTTTTGCCCTATTCGATTGAATGAATACGTGTTGTAGGCGAGCGTGTGGGCGTTCCGCGCACTTGCAGCCTGTACTTCCCCCGTGACGCCCACATTTTGGCAAGTTGTTCCCCATTCCGAGTGTTATGCCCCGTGTTCCGCCTACTTTTCTTGTGTGCGCCGCGCTATGTGCGATTTTCGCTGTGGCCTGTGCGATTTTCGCTGTGACCTGGCGCACGCCGTTAGATGGCCTGTGCGCCAACGTGCGCCGCGCACTTTTTTAGCGCACATCCGATGGTTTTCTCGCGCACGGCCTTCCATGAATCGATGTGCGCTGCTTTTCGTGCTTGCACTGCGATTTTCGCTATTCCACTGGGAATCGCATGTTCTTGGCCACTTGCGCCGCGCTAATTATTCCATGAATCGGCCTGACAGTCTATTGAATGAAACAAAATGAATTGCGCACCAATGAAAGCAGCACAGTGCAATTCGACACTGGCGTAGGGCTTGGGTGAATAAAACAAAAGTAACCTGACAACTTTTACTGTCCTGTGCTGGGCACAATTCAGGTCACGCCCATAATTTGGGCCACACCCCCTCATTGCAGCCTCCCCCCACGATTTCTAGCCTCACTTAAAGCACTGTTTGGGCCTAATATCACCATAGGAAGTGCTATTGCTGCAGTAATACTGATGATACCTTCTGCATGCAGATTCTGTGGTTGCTGTGCACATCAATAGAGCTTGTGGGATGCACCCGGAAGATTGTTTCATTAAAATACTCTTGTTTCTCGCAATGCAGTGTGCTGTTACCAGCTGGGTTTTGATGTGTTCCTTTTGAATGGTGGTCAGCTGTTCGTTTCTCCTTGGCTTCCCTACATTTCATTGTCGGCTTAATCTTTCATGCCATTTCTGTGCCGATGATTCGCAGAGTTTCTCTCTTTTTCTTCTTTCTCTGATGCTCTTTACACTACAGTTTCTCTCCTGTCCAGCCCTGGGTGCATACTCACTTCTTTCATCTCAACCCTGCAAAAACGCAAGTTCCCTTTTTTCCGCCATTGTTACTACACCTCTGGCCCTCCCACTCTTTCCAATTTTCCAACATTACTCTCTTCATCTGCTCGAAATCCTGGCCTCCTGCTCGATTCTTCTTCCTCGCATATTTCTCATGCCTCTCGGTGTAAACCGAGCTTTAAAATACTTTAATTTGAAAGTCTGTATTTTGTCTGTGCAGTTTTGGTCGAATCGACCAGCTACATGCACATATATGTATATGTGTATGTAGGGAAGTAGGGAAGTAGGGAGATTGGGGTGAGTTTTGGCAGGGAATAGGGCGGGGTAGGCTGGGGGCATGGTGGGACCTCATAACAAAAAAACGGGTCGAATTCAGGTTGACCAAAGTGCAGGAACAAAATGCACACTTTGAAATGAAGGTTTTTCAAAACACGTAGAACTACCGCTCGGACATGCCATTTCTATCTTTTTAAGATTTGTTGTGTTTGACATTTTCTATCCTTTCAAGCAACTAGACTTCTCATCGGTTCTGTTATTTTCTCCCACCTCTATTATCGCTCTGCATTTGGGTTTGGTCTCCCTGCCTCCCATTACTCCTCTTTGCTCCATTTAGAACTCTGCTATCCATCTCCTCTTTGATCTTCCCCTACACTCTCCTCTCTCTCCTTCTCGTATTTCCATCTCTCTTTTTCCTTTTGATTTCTGTCTTATTTCTCTTCCTCTCCACTGTATACAAGTCCATACATGGTCTTGCTCCGTTCTATCTTTCTTCTTGGACCTCTCTATTTTACTGCTTTCTCTCTTTGCTTGTGCGGATAGCTCAGCAGCAACGTGCTCGCCCTGGAAGCAAGACAACACAGAGCAACACAGGTTCGATTTGATTGGTTATAAATAACCCATCATATCATATCAATCCCTATACCTGCTCTCAGTTGCAAAACCTCCCTGTGCTGTTTCTCTAGCCCCTAACCATTGGATCTCTCTTCTGTAATTCATCCCATCCTCAAATTCTCTCCACGTTTTCCGCTTTTTTTCTGAAAACTCATCTTCTGTCTGCCATTTCTAATAATTGACCCTTTATCAAATTAACTTTTTATTATTAATTGTCTTTATCATTTCACGTTGTATGTAATATTTTCATTTATGTCATTGTACAGCACATTGACGAATGTGCTTAATACATTCATGTAAATACATATACACAGGGTTGGCGTAGGCATCCTTGTGACATGTTGTTCCATTAGTGAGTTTCGGTATTGGGCATCCCTTAGAACAAAGAGTCCACGTACCAGTTCCAGTGCCATGCACCTCAGTGGTTCTTTAAATCGTATCTCGACGCGATTATAACCATAGTTCGGGGCTTTGAAACCTGTAGCTCTCGACATGATTTGGTCTATGACGCCCATGATCCCTCACCATTGGCTAGCAGGAAATCAACTGGGCTATTGTCTGATTCTCAATCCAATAAAAGACTCTGTGTGCCATGTCACACCTCCCCTTAATCAGGCAACATTTTCCAATAACACAGTATTGCCAAGGTAAACTGATATAGTTGTTAACAACCACGTACATTAGTTAAACATTTAGGCATATTAATAATTAGTGTGATGTTTAATCTAATGTAAAATCTGAAGAGTTTAGGGCAAATATGTAAAAAATGATACATTAGAGCAATATTTACAGTGCCTTGCCTTGCAAAGCTTTCTCGCACAATACAAAGGCTGGTTTGAGGATCAGGTCCATCTTCGCATTATGACATAGTGAGCAGAATCAATTTATTTAAGAAAATTATACCTTCACCTTGAGTCCCTAAAGCTACTTAGATGTCCCTATAAAGAGTATATCTCTGTCCCTTGAATTGGCTGTCCCTAGTTTGGCGCTGGTGTGTCGCCTATCTAGGTGATGGGGATAGTAGAGAGAGCTCACCCTATCCTGACTCACTACTTTCCTATTGTTCCAAAAAATGGTGCACACTGGGTGGGAGTCAACAAACTTCTTTAATTGTGTTGCTGCCACTTAGTGTGATTTATCAGAAAATCTCATCCGCGGTCAAGTACCCAAAATACCAGTGGTCTTGTTGTGCTTCTAAAAGAAAAGATGTCCTATAGCCAAGCTCATTTTTATATTTCTATGAGACAGGTGGATCAGGTCATCACCCTGAGCCAATCTATGGCGACCAGTTTCAGCGGGGAAAAACAATTTGCCACTTTCTTCAGGACTATAGATGGTGCCTAATGGGGCACTCTACATGAGCTTAAAAAAGACAGTCTCATCATTCAGCTGTCTACCAATTTCTTTGTTTGGAGAGGGCATCTTCCACATTGTTGGGACGTCTCATCAGTACATCCAATCCCTACAGTGGAAATATACATATACACATCAGGAACCTCGCAAGCATATGACTACTGTTGTCTTGTGTGATCTTATATCTGGTCAATATTACTGAATTTCGTTGCCTGCTAGTATCGGGCATAAATCCGGTATCTCTACCATTCTTGGAGGCAGTCTTGAGTTTCTGTCAGACAAGTAATCTAGGGTCAGATTGATGCTTCCATCTTGCACTCTTTAATCACTGTGAGGGGTGTCTAGAGTAAAGGTTTTAAACCACTTACCCTCCATATCTGGTTGTCGATGTTTCAATGCTAGATGTTCATTCGCATATCAAGTTTTCTCATCAAACTCATAATTTTAGGAGTATGTTTTCCATAATTACTATGTGGAAAGCGCCGTGCCTAAAGAGTGGAGAAAACGGATTTGTTGGTATTGCCTCCAGTCATCAGTGGCACATACTATAATTCCGAGTGTTTTGGAAAGGCAGGGTTGTCCTTTTTTCCTCTCTCCCGCTACTGCTGGGGGCCACATCTTAATTCCTCTAGGTGAATTACGATATCATGTCTACTTTTTTAATTTTTTTATAATTTTTTTTATAAGCAGATGGTACAGATCGGGCGTGCATTCAAACTGGGCTACACCCTTTTGCTGGTCGTTTCTAGCGTTAAATGCGTGGAATGTAGCCGAGTACTTAATATTGTGTTGTAACAGTTATAACTCCGTTGAGGTTAGTGCCTCTCGGTATTGTGTAACCAAATCCCAAAAAGGATGTTTTAGGAGTACAAACACTAACCTGATCGGATGGCAACTTGTTCGGAGCAGAAACAGCAGAGGAGAAGAATCACCCCGGAATCCCTGTTCCCCCTAGCACAGAACAAGCACCGAACATAAAAGAATCGGTGAGGGGAAACACGAACCCCAGGGAAAACGTCTGTGGAATAAAACCCTGGATATCTTGAATCAGTCTTCTTGTAGGAAAGACTCCGGACGGCAGGACTGGCTTTCTCTCAGGATGGCCCTTCTCTAGGTGGTGAGGTGGAAGGAGACCTAGAGAACAAGAATTATAGGTAAGTATGAGAAGAGCAGAATGAAGGGTAAATTGATGAGGAGAGTATGAAACTAACTTTAGATATGACTGGAGTTAGATCCTTCGAATGGGTCCTCCCTTGCAGTTGAAGGAGTAGTAGTCCAAAGAGGAGGGTAACAACTGACAAAGGAAGAATGGTAAGTCTGGTTCTAAACAAGGAAGAGATAAACCAAATATAGGAATTGGACTTACTACCGCTAGGCGGACTTGCTGTCTAGAGCGGGATATCAAATGGAAGGCCCCGCTTGAAGGGACGAAGGAATTCCCTGGACTGCTCGAAGGAGAGGAAGTGAGCAGCCTGAGACGAGACACAATTCTATAACCAAAAAGAACATTAGTGAGAAAAAGAGAGTTAGATAGTTGTCGATAGAATAGTGTTCGGGGTTCTGAATCTTAGCAAACTTACAAAGCATCACATTCAGCAGAAGCGACGCGTTGGAGCGGAGTTCCGGGTTCCTTAAGAGGGATCAGATGACTGATCACGTGTTCCTGATGGCAACGTGAAACAACTAGACTGCTGGCATAGGTTTCTCTTGCTATACCGGAGTTTCTTCGAATCATAGCTCCACACAGGGACCAATGATGCCTGAGCTGCCATCGGAGAAATGGTGTAACATGTGTGGACCGGATTTCACAGCCACAATGTTTACATGTCATTGCTATCCACTTGCTCATAATGATCAAACTAGTCTCTGCAGGTATTCCCAAATCACGTCTGGGGCAGTTTAAGCCGTGCGCCACATAATGCAATGTTTCTGCTTACCTATAGTTCTGCTGGCGTACTGCAAAAGTTTGTCTCCTGCTCCCTCGTGTTCATTATCGCCTGCCATATTGGGAAGGCATTTCTTTTATATCTGCCTGGTTGTTGCTGTGTATTCTAAGTCCTTTTTTAGTGTTGGTGACAACTGTAGCACTTGTTAACACGGGTGCTGGTTCTGTAAATGGCACACCTTCTACTAACAAGTTATGTGCGTCGTCTGCCCTAGAATGGGTTATGTAGTCGATGGGAACACTTCTTATGTTACTGTTATTCAAGTCTATACTCAATTATGATCCTGCTTTCCTCTGTTGTCCCGCAGAGCTTCTAAGTAGAGATTTGCATCCTAACATATTTCTTTCTTCATTCCAGGCAGTTCTGTTACTAGTGTACAGCAGTGTGTTTGATGTCCGGGGCACTCTCCCTTAGTTTTCTATTCTTCTACCGATGGTATGGGAGTGAATTGTCTTGGGCTGTCTCTCGTGATTGCCCTCCTTATGATCAGCTAGATTATCACACTCATCTTCAGGGGTCTCCTGTGTGTATATTCATTAACTATAGGACCGCTAGAGTTTGCCAGCATATCCCTTCATTCAAGGCAATTATATGGCTCTTCAATCTAAATATCCACAATTGTTCATGTTTTAACAGCATTGCAGCCAGATTCCCACCTCTTTTTGGGATTATCACTTTCTCCAGAACAGTCCAGCTTATATCATTTTCCGAGTGTTTTTGTTGTAAATAATGTTCTACTAGTGGGTCAGTAGTTCGCTTCATCCTGATGTTGGATCTGTGTTCCCCAATCCTTATTATATTTATTGCTCTAGATGTCATCCCTATATAGATCTTGTCACAGGGGAATTTTATCAGGTATATCACACTCACTCATGGTGTTGAAATTTGTAACACCCTCTGTTCCCACAGTGTATTCCACCCAATTTCAGTTGATTATGATACGGATTGGTTTGCTCCCAGAAATTACGCACACAACCAATTTTAATTGCTTAGTTGCAGATGATTTAATGTGAATCAAACAACAGCCGACACGTGTTTCGAGCAAAGCTCTTCTTCCAAGGCTGAGAAAAGTACCCAAATTATGTACAGTTTTGACAAACAATAAACAGCAGTTAAGCATCATGCAGATCCAAAGAACATACAGTAAGCATGTGGGTGGCAACAAAAATGCCTATTTCATGATAGATAACATAATTTTAAACAAATCTCAGGGACAGCAATGGGGGCAACTTTTGCCCCTCTATAGCAAACCTATATGTAGCAGATTTTGAGGAGCACAGTATTTACCACCAATCCAACCCACTTATAAGGAATATCTTGAGTTGGCGACGTTACATAGATGACATCTTTATGTTGTTTGAGGGGAACGAGAACACACTCCAGGAATGTATAGAATGGTTGAACACACAGAACCCTTTTCTTAAATTGTCATTTGAATTCAGTAAAGAAATGGCAACCTTCCTGGATTTAAAACTGTCATGATGCCTACCTCTAAGGAGCCAGGCCGGGCCCAGCAACCCCAGAGGCAGACATCATTTTCCCCAGGGAAGTCTCAGCGGGCCCAAGTCGGGGCCCTTTGGACTCAGTCCTGGCGCCTTAGGCGCCAGGCTCATAGCGGACCCCAGTCCTGGCGCCTTAGGCGCCAGGCTCATAGAAGAGGATATGTGTTTAAGTGCTTGGGTGCACACTTACCTGATGCAGACCTTGCTGCTTCATCCAGGCCCTCTTGAGGCCTGAATGGGACTACTTAACCTGTAGGACTACTTCACCACCCGGGTGTGGTCGAGGAAGGATACATACCTGATTGGTGGAAGGATACATACCAAGAACTTCTTCCAAGGCTATTTAAACCCCACCCGAACAGCCACACATGCTTCGTGTTGTTCTGCACCTAGCAGCTGGACGCTCACCAAGTCAGCTCCTGCATCCTGACTTCAGCCACGCCTGCCAGCACCCTGGAACACCTGCAAGGGGAGAAAGGAAGAGAATAGAAGAAGAAAAGCCCTTACCTGCTAAATCTGCATCCCGGAGTCATTTCTCCAACGGCCCTGAAAAGGAAGACATCATTTTAAAGGCATTTCGTTTCGATCGCTGCAGCGCTGCATTTTACTCACCTTTGCAAGGCGCTTCCATCTTCAGCAGCGATCTTCCGGATTCAGCTACGCCCCGGCGCCTAGAGGAAAAAAGACAAGAACAAAGGTGAGAGGGAGAAAAGGAATAAGGAAAGCTCAGTTTCCTTTTA
Source organism: Ambystoma mexicanum (assembly GCF_040938575.1). Taxonomy (NCBI): domain Eukaryota; kingdom Metazoa; phylum Chordata; class Amphibia; order Caudata; family Ambystomatidae; genus Ambystoma; species Ambystoma mexicanum. The sequence continues at coordinate 413,787,373 of NC_090929.1, forward strand.
AGTCTTACCTGTTGGATTATTCCCACTGCATTTCGGGTCCTGCCGCTTCCTGGCATCTCCGGACCCCGGCCCCTATGGGGAAAAAAGACAAAGACATTAAATGAGTGAATGCAAAGACATTACCTGAGCGCTCATCCAGAACTGTTTCACTTCGGGTCGGCGCCATATCTCCGGCATTCCGAACCCCGGCCCCTAAGGGGAAAAAGACATAAGCATTAGCGCTTGCTGCAATTAGACAACGAACATTATTATTAAGCTTGAACTTTTGAACAGAACTTTTACAGCGCCTTACCTGAACAGTCAAGCTTACCTGAACTCCCATCAATCCTCAATCCAGTGAAGTAACTGGGTTTCAACGCGCCCCTGCATCAGAAGCAGGATGGAGAGCTCATCCTTCCAAACCCTAAGGAGGGTATCCAACGAGCCAAGGAAGCCAGAATAGAGGGGCCCTTCCTGTCCATCTTCAGAGTTCTGCGCCTTCGACGCCGCGCCTCCGTGGGAACCAGGTGAGCGTTACAAAAACTCCTGAGAAAGGGAGCAAACATTGAGACAACAGTCTATCAGAAAATAACAGATCACAACTCATTACTAGAATTCAATAGTTTCCACCAGAGATCTCTAAAAGAAAATCTACCTTTTGGACAGTTCCTCCATTTTAGGTGAAACTGTTCCACTAGAAATGAATATGATACTCAAGCTGACAACCTAGCGAGGAAACTACGGGAAAGAAATGATCCTGCAAGAATCATAAGACATGCTAAGAAAAGGGCACGTAACATCACAAGAGAGGTAACATTGGAGCAACATCCCAAGAAAAAAAAGAGACAATAATCAGATCACAGCAGTCTTTAGCCATTCACCTATAGAAAATTGCATCAAAAAGGAGGTCAGAAAACTTTGGCACATCCTTAATGTATGTTAAGGGACATTGAATACCCCTATGTTTGCAATCAAGAGAAGACTAAACATAAGGGATATACTAGTACACACCTACAAACAAGGTAAAGAAACAAATGAAAATCAACCAACCGTGTGGAATGCAGCTAAAGCCATTGGGCATACACCTTGTGGCTCATGTGCAGCCTGCCCATTCACCAGACAGTCAACATCAATTGAAATTGGGTGGAATACACCGTGGGAACAGAGGGTGTTGACAAATTGCAGCACCACGAGTGTGATATACCTGATAAAATGCCCCTGTGACAAGATCCATATCGGGATGACACCTAGAGCAATACAGATAATAAGGATTGGGGAACACAGATCCAACATCAGGATGAAGCGAACTACTGCCCCACTAGTAGAACATTATTTACAACAAAAACACTCGGAAAATGAGATAAACTGGACTGTTTTGGAGAAAGTGATAGTCCCAAAAAGAGGTGGGAATCTGGGTGCAATGCTGTTGAAACGTGAACAATTGTAGCTATTTAGATTGAAGAGCCATATAATTGGCTTGAATGAAGGGATATGCTGGCAAACTCTAGCGGTCCTATAGTCAATGAATATAGACACAGGAGATCACTGAAGATGAGTGTGATAATCTAGCTGATCATAAGGAGTGAATTCACGAGAGACAGCCCGAGACCATTCCCTCCCGTACCATCTGTGGAAGAATAGAAAACTAAGGGAGAGTGCCCCGGACATAAAGGACACTGCCGTACACTAGTAACAGAACTGCCTAGAATGAAGAAAGAAATCTGTTAGGATGCAAATCTCTACTTAGAAGCACTGTGGGACAACAGTGGAATGCAGGATCATAATTGATTATAGGCCATGAACTACAGTAACATTAGAACTGTTCCCATCGACTACATAACCCATTCTAGGGCAGGCGACACACATAACTTGTTAGTAGAAGGTGTGTCATATACAGAACCAGTACCCTTATTATCACGGGCTACAGTTGTCATCGACACTAAAATGGGACTTAGAATAAACAGCAACAACCAGGCAGATATAAAAGAAATGCCTTCCCAATATGGCGGGTGATAATGAACATGAAGGAGCAGGAGACGAACTTTCGCGGTACGCCAGCAGAACTATAGGTAAGCAGAAACATTGCATTGTGTGGCGCGCAGCTTAAACCGCTCCAGATGTGATTTGGGAATACCTGCAGAGACTAGTTTGATAATTATGACCAAGCGGATAGCAATGAAATGTAAACGTTGTGTCTGTGAAATCCTGTCCACACAATATTAAGTACTCTGCTACATTCCACGCATTTAACGCTAGAAACAACCCGCAAAAGGGTGTATACCAGTTTGAATGCACACCCGATCTGTACCGTCTGCTTATAAAAAATAAAAAAAGTAGACATGATATCCTAATTCACCTAGAGGAATTAAGATGGGGCCCCTAGCAGTAGCAAGAGAGAGGAAAAAAGTACAACCCCGTCTTTCCAAAACACTCGGTATTATGGTATGTGCCACTGATGACTGGAGCCAATACCAACAAATCTGTTTTCTCCACTCTTTAGGCACGAGGATTCCACATAGTAATTATGGATAACATGCTCATAAAATTATGAGTTTGATGAGAAACCATGATATGCGAATGAACATCTAGCATTGAAACATCGACAACCAGATAAGGAGGGTAAGTGGTTTAAAACCTTTACTCTAGACACCTCTCACACAGTGATTAAAGAGTGCAAGATGGAAGCATCAATCTGACCCTAGATTACTTGTCTGACAGATACTCAAGACTGCCTCCAAGAATGGTAGAGATACCAGATTTATACTCGATACTAGCAGGAAATGAAATTCGGTAAGATTGACCAGATATAAGATCACACAAGACGCCAGTAGCCATATGCTTGCGAGGTTCCTGATGTGTATATGTATGTTTCCCCTGTAGGGAATGGATGTACTGATGAGACGTCCAAACAATGTGGAAAGATGCACTGCCCAGACAAAGAAATCGGAAGACAGCTGAATGATGAGACTGTCTTTTCTATGCTCATGTAGAGTGCCCCATTAGACATCATCTATAGTCCTGAAGAAAGTGGCAAATTGTTTTTCCCCGCTGAAACTGGTCGACATAGATTGGCTGAGGGTCATGACCTGATCCACCTGTCTCCTAGAAATATAAAAATGAGCTTGGCTATAGGACATCTTTTCTTTTAGAAGCATAGTGGAAACAAGACCAGTGGTATTTTGGGTACTTGACCGCCAATTTGATTTTATGATAAGTCACACTAAGTGGCAGCAACACAATTAAAGAAGTTTGTTGACTCCCACACAGTGTACACCATTTTTTTAGAACACTAGGAAAGTAGTGAGTCAGACTAGGGCAAACTCTCTCTGCTATCCCCTCACCTAGATAGGTGACACACCAGCACCCAATTAGGGACAGCCAATTCAAGGGACAGAGAGATTCTCTTTATAGGGACATGTAAGTAGCTTTATGGACTCAAAGTGAAGGTATAATTTTCTTAAAAAAAATTGATTCTGCTCACAATGTCATATCGAGGAGACAGAATCCAGAAACTCGTGCAACTCTAATTGTATTAAACCATCTTCACATTATGCCTGACCAAGTGTCCTACAATCTCATTGAAGGGGGCACAGGTATCCCAAGCAGTGGCCCAGAGGCACCATGCAGAAGCCCGGCATAGAAGTTGCTAGCCCTGGCTACTGATACATGATGTCCGTGCTTGTATAGCCAAAATGTGTATGTTGGAGCCTCACATATCTAAATGCTGCTGGCATCTGCCAAGTGCAGCTTCAGTTGCCACAATAATACCAGTTAATGCTTTATGCACCTTGTATAGAAGAATGCTTACTCTTATGGGAGAAAGCTTACTTATAACATGAAGGCATCAGTTATGAATTGGTAATGGGTAAGAGACTAGGGATCATTTTTTTAATGACTAAACATATTTCATACCATTAAATAGTGAGCTTGTTATAGATTCTTATCTACCCTGATTCATTCTTTTTTTTGATCAAATCCCTCTTTTTTCAGTATTTCATTACTCTGAAGATTTGGGACTAAGCTATTGGAAAATTGCACTGAGTACGTTTTCTGAGCATCTGATTATTATTCAGTTCTTCCTTCATTGGTTTCAGAATTTTCTAGCATGTTTCTCATATTTATATTAAATTTCAGTTTTACCAGATACCATTTTTGAATAACCAAGTTCGGCAATTCAGGGAGGCATGTTGTATTAGCTTCCACAACGACTCTTTGAATGGCATTGAATTGTCATCTGATTAACAGTGGATGTGAAAACTGGATACGTGCTTTGTTTGAAATTAGATTTAATAATCTATTAAATTGTATAGATAAATAAGATAATAATATCGGGATGGATGGAAACTATATAGTTTCTGCTTTTCCAGGATATACATTTTGAATACAAATGACACAGAATTAGCCCTGATGAAGATAGTGGAGGGGACTAGAGGATCTAGGTTTATTTGTATGTAGATCTATGAACACTGTTCCCCATCCTCTGTTCCATTAAGACATGTGTCTGATGTATCTGTGGTGGATGTATTTGTGTTTTCGTTATTTACTTTGCAAATACACTGTATTCAAGACTGTGTTGGGATATCCTATAACCTTTGTTTGGTGATGTGTGCTATGTCCTTTTTTGAATGTTTATCATGTTTCCTTAATTTGATGTATTATTATATGGTTGTAAGAAAAAGGAAACGGGGTAACATTGTAAAAAAATAAATATATATATACTCAGCTGTTATCTTCTTTGTTATCTTCACCGTGAAAGAACCATTTTGTAAATAACTTATAAACCCATGAACAGTCAGACAGAATTGTTTGTGTGCTTTATGCACCTGGAATAGTCATGTATATGATTCTGTCTCACTCACTCACTCACTCACTCACTCACTCACTCACTCACTCACTCACTCACTCACTCACTCACTCACTCACTTCTCTCTCTCTCTCTCTCTCTCTCTCTCTCTCTCTCTCTCTCACACTCTCTCTCTCTCTCTCGTTGCTATGCCAATAATAGCCCCAACTACCTCATTAATGCCATCTCATTTCATAGGCATGGTATTCTCAAAATGTTAATGCACTGCTTTCCTTGTCCCTTTGCTGTGCCCACACTAACCTTGACTCATTCACCGCTGCGTCACCATGCATCGCTGCTAACTCAACTTCTTTGGCCAGTGACCTCTAGGAAATATATTAAATGAATATTAGAAAGGCCACGCTCCCTAAGTCCTGATGTTTCTTAGAAACGTTTGTGTAACTTTCCTAAATAATTACGGGTGCAAGTACTTACGAAACTGCACAAAGTTCCTCATGCAAATCCGTCTATTTGTCTCCCAGGAACAACTTCTCTCAAAGGAAATGTCATTTATACAAACATAAAACATCAATTAAAGAGTCCGTTCAAGGGTTAACATATTGATGATACCACAAGATGACTGGCTCAACGTGCTTCGGGATGGACCCTTTGGCAGGGGCTGATGCTCATCAACCTCTTCCATTGACTATCTGTGGAGACATATCAGAAAAATGCCCAAACCTCACTCTTTCCCCTTTCAATGGGCAGATACCCTAGGCCCCCTTCCTTCTCCTTCCAATTCACCGGAAAATCGAAAAAGCATCTTACTGAAGTTGGAGCATTGAGGAGAACAGGGGCGCTGCCCTGGAGGCCCCACATATAAACCTGCATATTAAAACTCAGGCTGCAGCCTGCTTGGGAGGATCCAACCCCCAACCAGCAGAAGGTTGTGGTGGAGTTGTGAGCGTGCTACTGGGTATGTCTGGAGGATGACATTTTCGATCCTGTCAGCCGTTATTAGGTGCCGCATGCGTCAATCCTACAATCCAAGTTTATTCGATATTAAGACCTCTCACTGCTTGAAAAAGGTGCTAGACCAATTGGTCTGCCCAGAGAAGAGGGAAACCGAGGCTGGGAAACCTTCCCAAAAGGGTACATTTTGGGAAATAGTCTGAGTCTGAAGCATGTGATTGCTTGTGCCCCCTGGGGTGCTTAATCATGGGACCTGAATTAATGTTCTGTTCTTATGCCCTGTCTACCAAATGTTGAGAGAAAGGTTTTTGCACTCTTCATTAAGGGAGACAGATGTACAGCATGTACAAGAGACTCATTTGTGGGCGCAGTCATAACCCGCCCAGAAGTCATCTTTGCAGGGTCAAGCTTTACATGGTTGAATCATTATTTAATTGTTATTGATAGGTTAAGCTGTCCATTACGTTTCATTGATTTTATGGTTATACTTTTCAATAAAACCTGCTGTTGGACCATTAAACATTCTAGACATCATCCTATACATTGGGATGTCTAGCAACCATCAAATCGAAATCTCCTACAATTCCCGTTTCAAACTGCACAAAGGTTATTGGGAGGTACGCCCAATGATACAGTTGACCAACCCAGGGCCATTTTACTGTCCACCCTAGACTACTGTCATTTCATGTGCATATGCCTCACGAAACACCAGGTGCCCCAACTCAGTCTCACCCAAAACCACGATGCGAGACATGGACCAAACATGAGCAAAAAATAACCCACCATGCCAGCACTCAAGGCACTTATATGGCTGCCCCTTGTAGCCAAAATCCATCTGACAGTTCTGTGCCTGACAGAGGTGCCTATATAACAAAGGACCCAATTATCGTGCACCTTTCCTGTACCCTTATAGGCCCAACTAGGCACTTTAGGTCACTTATGAAAAGCTCTTGACCCCAACCCAGGTTTAAATGACTCAGAGATGGCTGAAAACCTCTGAAGTGTCTGCCACAGAAATGTGTAATGATTTATTCACTTGCCTAAGGAGCCCAATTCCAAAAAAGGATACAGTAAACTCTAAAATGAGCCTTGTTCAAGTCAGGCAACTGGGTGACTTCCATAGATCACCCTCACAGTACACCTAGTGTCCCTCTATTTCACTTGCTAGGTCTTGATCTTACCGCTCCGTTGTATTTTATGCAGGCTATAGTTATCTTACAGCTCTTTCCTCCCCTCTGGATCTTCCTGCTGTTTACTATTGTTGCTTTGATGTTTAGTTCATAAGATAAGATGTCAAATAGGTCTGTATGGTACTCTATACCGACCCATGATTGTTTGATTGCACTTTGTGCTCCCCCCACTTTGCAACTGGTGCTTTGAATTGAACTCATTAAAAACACCAATATCCCACTGCTTCTCTTCTCCACCTTCCCACGTTGCCTACTGTGAGAAACCTGAAGGTGTCTCAGGGGGCTAGTTCCGGGGGATCTGTCATCCAGGTGGCCAGGATACGGCCATCACTTTTGGATCCAGTTCCTGGAGGTGGACCAGTGTGAGTTTATCACCTGGGTGAGGGGTCTTCGGGGAGTGGGACACTGGATGGCGAGATACGGTATCCCCTTCCAAAACAGAAGGGGATCGCAAGGAGAAGTGCCTTTGAGCTTTTAACAAAGAACTGCTACTTTCACGAAACCTCGAGAATAGAAAGCGTAAGACCAAGAAACCAGGCTGAAGAATCCTGCATTGTGTGTCAGAGGTACCCGGGGCTCTCGATAATCAAGGCTGGAGGAATCGCCTGCTGCAGTGGTACTGATCTTGGCTCCTACAACAAAGCAGCGCCAGTGAAATCAACACAGCCGGTGAGTTGGGCAGGCCGATTCCAAACTGGTCTGTGTTGACGCCAAGATTGCAAGCAGTAACATTGTATGGTGAACGCTGAAGCGAACAGTGTATGAAATGCATGTGTCAAGATAACCAACGTGAGTAAAATTGGACAACAGATGAGTGACTGAACTTTGAAACAAGATACGATACGTTAGACAGAGTGGTCCTTAACAGCGTGCATGCTCATTTGAAGGTCTCTGACAGTATCCAACTGAGAGGTGGCAAAAGCGAAAGAATGACAAAGAATTGTGAAGCAAAGTGGTCCTGCAACGGGTCACGCAAAATCCTGTGCACAATTGAACGTCTTCGATGTTAATAGAGGAAGAGATTTGACGACAAAGTATATAAAGTTGGTCTAAGCACAAACGAGGGAGATCAGCTGAGAGCTTTGGGTTAAAGCAAGTGTGTGTTAAAGTAAATTAAAATTGGTCCTAGCCTGGCGGAGGGAGACTGATTAAATATGGTGTCCAAGCTGATCTGAGCCTGGCAGAGGGGAATCTGTGGTGAACCGTGAATCGGCCGAGAAATTAGATACATGAAAATCCTACGAGCATTGTGTTAAAGGGGATATGAGCCCGGCTGAGGGGGCTCCGAGGTGAATAGTGAATCACCTAAGAGGTTAAGTGCGTGTGAAATGTAAAGAGGAAAATAACGTATTGTTTGTTTGTCGCATCAGGCCCTCTAAAAGAAGAGACTTTGAAAGACAAAGAGACTTGGGCATGGAAGGCCCTGATGCTAATGTTTGAACTGCACCCTCGGCCTAGAGAAGGCAGAGACTGTGCTAAGCTTGAGTGTGCCACCTTGCCCCGTGCTTTAAACGTGGGGAAGGGAGGCCAACGGCCTGAATATCCTGAAATATTATTTATTGGACACTTCTTTCTTTTACAAAACCTTGTTTCTCACACTATTTGTAATTAGAGGTAAGGATTGACAATAGGATTTTTTCTATAGGCCCTTTTATTTTGACAAAGACACCACTAGGATTACATTATTATTATTTGATGGTCGCAGCTTGCTCCCATCTTTAGATTTAGGATTAGATAGGCGTTTTTCAAACCTTTTTCAAAGTTCAATAAACACTCCTGAACTGTGGTGACTTGTATCTATCTTAGTATTGATACCATGCCTTTCTTACACTACCATCGCTTAATTTCTCTCCATTCCTTTTATTTTGTCTTATCTGCCGTCGCTTCTCCACCGTCTCACCTTTTCTTCCTCTTATTTTAAATCTCACTATTTAGTTAAAACTCCAGCTGAATTATGATGTTATACCAGTGGTCTTCAAACCTTCTTGGCCTATGTCCCCCCCTGAGCAAAATGTGGGCAGGCCAGGCCTCCCCAAAAATGTCAAATGGCCAGTAAGTCCAAATGGCTATCAACAATTGCACCATCACAACTCCCTACTCCCAGTATAGTCCCTGGGTCCCTACCTGCTCCCATCACAGTCTCTGAGCTCCCTCATCCAACTCCTAGCTCCGTCCCTGGGCTCTCCCCCACACCACAGACCCTGGGCTCTCCCCACCCCGCTCCCACCACTATCCCATGGCTCCCCTCATCCTGCTCCCACAACATCCCTAAGCTCCCCCCACCCCGCTCCCGGCACAGTCCCAGGGCGTGGGGTGGCTGGTGAACTTTTTAAGTGGAGGGGCATATATATTTCCCCCAGATATGCCATAGCAACTGAGCATAATGGGGAATCCCGAACCAATTAAGTGGGTTCAGGGGTGTTTTCCCTGCGAAACATTTTTTTAAAATAATGGGTTAAAATGTTGCATTTTACAGCATACTTTTCAAAAAAATTGGGTAAAAAACTAAACCATTTGCAATTGCCGCTGGGGGGCCCACAGGGTAGGCATGGTATTTTTTACTGGATATCTAGGATATATGTCCAGTAAAAAAATACCATTCCTGTCCCCTGGACTCCAGAGCACCTCAGAAGGAGAGCTGTCTTTGGCAGGTGGGTAGGAGAATTGTGCAACAAAGGCATTTTTTTAATTCCTTGTTGTTCAACCCCGCCACACACACAGAATGCTGAAATGCCCCTCTCCAGCCTGCTCTGTCTGTGTGTGCAAGGAGGCGCAGGACCTCTCCCTTGCACGTACAGACATGCAGTTCCCCAGCCAGCATTTCCAATGAGCTATGCAAGGCTGGCTGGGCAAAATATTGATCTAAATATTTCATGGCGGGCACTCTTTTTGTATTTTGCTGATATTACCCAAGCTCTGGCCAGAGTTGGGGACACCCTCAAGTCTATACCTTGTACTTTCAGCTCCTGGCTGGTTAAAGGCTACACTCTTGAACTCATATGTTCATGGTTTCGAAAAGGAGCAGAGTGTCATCAAGTGTCATTAAGTGTCTCTGACTCCACCACATCAAAAGCATTGCATAAATGTATTTCTGATGATCTAAATATTTCCTAGCAGGGCACTCTTTTTGTATTTTGGCGAAGCAAAACGCCCACAGCCTTGCATGGCTCATTGAGCATGTGTGGCTGGGGAACGGAACTGTCAAAGAGAAACAGTGTTTCCCTTTGACAGTTCAGCTAGCCCAGGAGTGCTCCCTCATCTGGAAAAAGCAGCCGAGGGAGCGCTCAGTGTTTCACTGGGCTGGTTCCTTCATAATGGGTGAGTGGACGGTGCAACTCCTGCCCAGGGCTCCCACTACCCCACCTTTCTTTCATCACTTTTTGTAAAAAAAAATAAGATTTATTTTAAAATGTATTTTAATTTTTTACATTTCAGGCCGGGGTCTTGCCCACCACACCCGGGAATGAGGATGCGGCCCCCCGTGGGGGAGAGGGGTACCCAAAATGAATACCTCTGTGTTATACGGTTGTGTATGCAAAGGCTGTTCAACATTTTCATTATAGATTCTGTTATATTATGGCTAACAGATTTTCAGGTAGATAATATGGCTTTGTTCCTTTCTTCCCTTAGGTGTTTCTAAAACAAAGTAATATTAATTTATTTGTGATTTCTTATTATAAGTAACCAACTGAAACATCTCAACAACCTTGGTAATACTGAGTGACACAGTAAAGAAAACCTGAGTTTGAGAAGGAGGGACGAAGAGAAAGATGAGTGAAGAGTGTGGGAACATAGCCTAAATGTTACCACCTTACCACATTCCAATATTAACACAGCAATGAAATCAATAGGGAGTGTTCATTTTTATGGAACCCAAGAGGTATTCTCAGAATACAGTGATTTTAACAAATTGAGAATAATGAATCACTTTAAAGATGAATTAATATTAATGAAAAAATATCGAATTTTCCGTAAAAGGTATATATTGGGGTGGGGGTAGTAAAGCAAGGAAAACAGGAGGTTTGGGGGGGCAAATTGAAAAACCAAAAGAAATTTGATATTTCATTATTTTTAGTTAGTAAAACATGTTTTCATTATAATTACCTTCGTTATTATCACACTGAACTGTATTCTACACTGGTGCACACACATCAGAACCCATCGATGACCAAACTACAAATGCAGTTAATTAAAGCTCACATCCTATGATTGTAACGTGCTCCGTTGCTTCGATCTGTGCTCATTAAATACCCTAATAATAATAACAATAATAATCCAGTCACACTTCTGCATCTCGACTCTCTGCTTGCAGGACACTGTCTTCCTTGCCGTGAGAGTTATCAAATCTGATACCTAGTCATCATGCTGAGGTCTTTGTTTGCTCGTTCTATTTCGTCGGATTTGCTTCTGATCAACCATCAGGGCCATATGCAACCATTTCTTCCTAAATGAAAAACATTGCTGCGGGTGCAGTCCAAGAACCACCTACGAAGGGAATCGCTGGATTGCCATGCCCAACCCTAGGCCTACACGGTCAACCATATTGGTCTAGAAATCGGTGGGCATTATACAGGCTGAAACAACATGGAACACTTATCTTTACTGCAGAGCAAGCAAATGGGGGATTGCCGGACAGAACCTGATGCATTCTGGTGACCAGTTTTGGCAGCATATGATGTGTTGCTCACAAATATCGGAGCCAAGTCTACCTCCACTGTTAGTGCACACGTTCATGCAAGCCATTGATCAAGCAACACATATCTTTTTCACATCTCTCCTTTGACTCTACTTGCACTAATTTATTCAAAGCAAATGTATTCAGAAGCTCTCATATACTCAATACAAGAGCGCCTTGATGTGGAAGCTCAAGCAAGCCTCATGTGTCAAACAAGGCTCTTCGCTATTGCGAGAAGTGACAGAGCGAAAAAAACAGATTTGACCAATGATCTCATCACAATGATGGCCTCTGACAATAGACGTCCTATTACTTTAACAGCGGCTCTGACGAACAATAACCTGGGAACTAGCCACTCAACCTAAGTGGCCTGTCATGGAAGTACACCATCAAGCCAATTACCCGACCGACAACAGTGAGCTCTTCCACCTATGTATCTGCCACGTTCGATAAATTAATTGACCTAAATGAAGATGAAACCCCAGTACAAACGTACAACATCAATCTTCCTATTCATAACACCGGTCAAAGCAATAAGGATGATAATAAGAAATTAAAGACCGTCAAAAATGGTCCCGAAACGTACAGGATATTCTCAAAAAGTAACAAACCTGTGAAAAGGAAAGCAAGTAAAAAAGCAGGGATTAACCAAAAAAAAGACGAACTGGTTCCTGTGCGTTTCTTTGAAATCTCACTCTCCCGGCAAAGGTAACACAAGAGATAAATCAAAAAAGGGACAATTTCCATCATCAGCCCCCCGCAACGGGAAGCGACGGGCAAGTCCCTAGCTACTCTAAACTACAAAGAAGTCATACTCTCTGCTAAAAAAGAGACATAACAATAAACGCATTGAACTTGCCCAATCCAACACCAAGGAGCTATTTCAAATCTTAAAGGAACTGGAATCCCCTGCCACTCCACCAGACACCTGTTCCAAAGACAGCACCTGGTGCACAAACATTCAAAATGCCCTCTTGGGAAAAATCACCTCCCTCCAAACTAAAATTAATGAGAAAAAAACAGCCTGCTTTCCCACATATCTCAGCTTGCCCTTCAGGCTAATAACAAACCCAACACTAAATCCTTGCAACCATTTTGCTTCAAACCTCTCTCTACCACTGAAGTTGAACACATTATTAACAACCTCAAGCCTTCTAACTGTCAGGGAGACACAAGAGATAAATCAAAAAAGGGACAATTTCCATCATCAGCCCCCCGCAACGGGAAGCGACGGGCAAGGCCCTAGCTACTCTAAACTACAAAGAAGTCATACTCTCTGCTAAAAAAGAGACATAACAATAAACGCATTGAACTTGCCCAATCCAACACCAAGGAGCTATTTCAAATCTTAAAGGAACTGGAATCCCCTGCCACTCCATCAGACACCTGTTCCAAAGACAGCACATGGTGCACAAACATTCAAAATGCCCTCTTGGGAAAAATCACCTCCCTCCAAACTAAAATTAATGAGAAAAAAACAGCCTGCATTCCCACATATCTCAGCTTGCCCCTCAGGCTAATAACAAACCCAACACTAAATCCTTGCAACCATTTTGCTTCAAACCTCTCTCTACCACTGAAGTTGAACACATTATTAACAACCTCAAGCCTTCTAACTGTCAGGGAGACACAAGAGATAAATTAAAAAAGGGACAATTTCCATTATCAGCCCCCGCAACGGGAAGCGACGGGCATGGCCCTAGCTACTCTAAACTACAAAGAAGCCATACTCTCTGCTAAAAAAGAGACATAACAATAAACGCATTGAACTTGCCCAATCCAACACCAAGGAGCTATTTCAAATCTTAAAGGAAATGGAATCCCCTGCCACTCCACCAGACACCTGTTCCAAAGACAGCACCTGGCGCACAAACATTCAAAATGCCCTCTTGGGAAAAATCACCTCCCTCCAAACTAAAATTAATGAGAAAAAAACAGCCTGCATTCCCACATATCTCAGCTTGCCCCTCAGGTTAATAACAAACCCAACACTAAATCCTTGCAACCATTTTCTTCTCACCTCTCTCTACCACCTAGGTTGAACACATTATTAACAACCTCAAGCCTTCTAACTGTCAGGGAGACTCTTGCCCTGCTACCATTATCAAGGAGGGCTCACATAATTTAGCGCCCTTCATCACCACACTCATAAACTCCTTCTTCAGTTCGGGGATTGTCCCAGACAACCTCAAGGATGCCTGGGTTATTCCTCTCCTGAAAAAGCGACCTTGGACGCTAACATACCCACTAACTACAGACCGCTCACCACGGTCCCTTTTCTTTTAAAAATTCTTGATCGAGCTGCATACTTGCAGATCCAAGAATATCTTGAAACCAACAACCTTCTGGGACTAAGGCAATCTGGTTTCCGCCCGCGCTATGGTACAAAAACTGCTCTCTTAGACCTCAAAACTCAAATTGAAGATCTAAAAGACAAGGTAAAATTGGCCCTCTTACTCCTATTAGATCTTTCCGCGGCATTTGATTTCGTTAATCACCAAATCTTATGCCGCCACCTTAAAACTGCCGCCCAATTCTCGGATAAAGCTACAGCCTGGATCACGTCCTTCTTGGACAATAGATCCATGAGGGTCTTCTCCCCCTCCGCTACTGCTGAACCTTCCCCTGTCACTTGTGGAGTTCCCCAAGGATCATGTGTATCCCCGACACTCTGCAATGTTTTCACAAAACCTCTATTTGACATCTTGGACCTTATGGGTGTCACCTATACCAACTACGCCGACAACACCCAGATACTTATCCCCATCACAGGAGACCATAAAACCGACTCTCTATCCATCAACGCTATTTATCAAGTCGTCCAGGCCTGTGCTTAAATGACGAGACGACTGAGCTCCTCATCCTTGGTTCCCACCAAAAACTCAGTAAGCTTGAGCTATCGTTCAAATCTTTCACCATTGATGGCAATTCCATCATAGTGGCCAAGGATGTCAAGACGCTAGGCATCTACATTGATTCCACCCTCTCACTATCTAGGCAAACCAACGCAGTGTCATCAGCCGCATCCTACACCTGCAAGCTCATCACAGCATGCCGCCCTTTTCTGTCACCAGCCAACTGCACTAAAATAGCCAGGACCCTTGTCCTGTCCAAAATTGATTATTGCAATGCCCTTTATCTGGGTACCAACCAATGCAATATTAAAAAAAACTTCAAATAATCCAAAACAATGCAATTATAGCAGCCCTCAACATTCCTAGGACCTCACATATTTCTGAATACAGACGGAGTCTCCGTTGGCTCTCAGTTTCCCAAAGAGTCTCTCTGAAAGCTCTTGCTCTTACACACAAAAGTATAGCCAACCAAGCCCCCAGCTACCTGACCAACAGATTCACATTACACACCGCTGCGAGACCACTCAGAAGTGCCCAAACCAACTGCCTCGACATCCCGCGTTTCAACCTCCAAAGATCTGGCGGTCGCAGCTTCCATGTCCTAGCAGCTAAGTTGTGGAATGCGTTACCTAATCCTCTCAGAGCTGAACCCTCTTTCCCAGCCTTTAAGCGCAAAGCTAAAGCTTGGCTGTCCACCCACGACGATGCGCCTGGTTGCCCTCGGGCCTGGTGCGCTATACAAATAAATAAAATACAAAAAAAAATACAAATACAAAGAACATCAAAGTTATTTCAACAGATTTAGCCGCAATCAACGATTCAGTTCAATGAGAAGATCTGATGAACATGTCAATTTATATGAATGAGGAAGTTGATAATCCTGCAGAAGCTCAAACACAAATGAGCCAGTGCTCGATGATCATAATCAACCCATATGATGAAGGACTGTCTCATCATGTTTCCAGGATAGATCTAACTTACGAAGAAATTTCGAACTCCGATTTTGAATCCGACCAAATAGATCAGTCCCAAGATTCAGAAAGGTCAACCCAACATGACATTGCACAGGAGGTGTGCACACCACGAAATCTGCAGGAAAGGAGCAACCAGTTCAATTCACGACCATCCAATGGTCGCAAAATAATACTCAAACTTACCATTTTTGTCGACCCGCAGAAGAAACAAAATGAAAATAGGATAAAATTAACGAGAACTGTTGCGCAACAAGACAATCTGATCCTCAACAGGACAAACGTGTTGTGGTATTTCATTCCATACCAAACTTGAAAGTCATAAGGATGCAAGATATCCAAAGTATTGAATTTATTGAGGACACAAGCCTGTATCATGTCTGGATCGATTTTAAATCCACAAATATGCTACAGCCAATGATAGAAAATAGGCAGCAATTCCAGCAATTGGGGTTCGACCTTATGAATAACGGAGGGAAAACTACTCCAAATGAACAGCGGTTTGACATGACAAACCTACCCGTTCATTCAATAGTAAAACAGGCCGAGAAGTCCCATATTGACGCAACCCCTAGGAGATTACACCGGCACAATGGACAGCGGACTCCGCCAGAACGTTGGAGCCATTATGACACTAGTCAGCAAATCCAGCATACGGCCCATACAAAGCATTTTATATGGAGAAAACTGGAATATACTTTTCCTTCTGTGCGAGAAAACAACAGATGCCACAAGTAACAACTCATTAATGCAATGACGCCTAAAGTCTTGCTTTGCTCGTGGAACACACACGGACATGGCCATTTATTTCGTACAACTAATTAAGAGCTTATAAATCACCATTTTATCTGTATTCAAGAATCATGGTTACATGAACAAACAGTGTGCGACGGATACTCAATTCTAATGAATACAGCGATCCAGAGAGCAAGAGGCCGCCCGTCAACTGCTCTACTGACAATGATAAAAAATGGTGAGAACATAGAAAAACTTGAATCTACAAATCTCCATCCATGGGCACAACTAACCATATTCAAACAATGGCGAATTAACCCTTCCACAAAACCCTGAAAATCAGTCCCTATGATATAGAAACCTGGGGTGTAATGAACCTCTATTGGAACCCAACCGCCATGGCAGTAGAAGTCTTCATAGATTCAGTCTTTTCAGCAATTGATCATGCTGCTGGGAAATAACTTGATATAGACTTCATAATTTGTGGTGACCTTAATCCCTGTGTGATAACGACGGTTCTAACCTCAAAGATACCATGCTTTCTCCACGAGCTACACTCTGGAACAAAGAAACAGCAAACTGAAACTTATTCCGCTCGGACAGCGTCGATGTAAACACAGGCCACCCTGCTCCTACGTGGGCTCGCGGCTCCACAATCGCAACTATCGATTACATATTTTTGTCAAAGAGAATGTACGACAAAATCAATAGCAGCCATAATTTCAAATCAGACAATAGTGATCACTACATCATGACAAGATATTTGCCAGCTCACATTCTAAGCAACGAAAAAATCATCTTACCACTAATGGAAGTTAACACTGGGATGAATAGGCTAAGAATTAAACAAAGTACACTTGGAAATCTTCCGAACATTTTCCGAAATTCCATGCTCGACGATCTTCAGAAAATGAACTATGAATGGTCACTTGCGCCCTTTAAACAAAATATTCAATTTAAGCAAACCATCCCCCGTAACCATATCCATGCCTACAATCCAAAGGTGGTGGAGAAGAAGAAAGAACTACGGAGAACCCTAAAGCTGATAAAATTGCAGAATCTGCCTGACAAATTCAACCTGATCAGACTGGCCAAACAAGGGCACAGAAATTGTGTGAGAAACAACAGAATGACCCTTAACAAGAAGATGCTGAAAAGCTGTTACAATCATTGAAAAATCATAATACAAGACAGCTGTGGTCTCTTCTACATGGCCACAGTTTGACACAAGACTCAATGATTGCTGACGTACCAGAGGCAAGCTGGACTGCGTACTTTACAGAACTTTACAAGGCCAGGCCCTTGCAAGTTGAAACGCAAGATTGAGTCAACGGCCCACACTGGAAATTCATCTGGGACACAGGAGACATTCAAAATGCAATACAGAGCTTAAATTCATCAAGGGCACCGGGTCCAGATGGCCTCTCCAATGAGGTGCTCAAACAAAATCCAGAGATCTGGGAAATTATGTGTGCCAAGATTTTTGAACTAATTCAAAAGACAAACAATATTCTAATAAGAAAAATAAACACCCAAACAAGCTCTGACATTAAGCACTCAACTCTGTAGACTTCAGTCAGGAACAATAGTTGATCCCAGCAGTGTGCATAGACGTTTCCCTTACTTATAAGAGTCAACTAAGAGTTCAGCATGTCTGTGAAGCTACGGGTAACACCATCCACCTAAATTTTAGGAATAACTGATTAGATCATAGAGTATGCCACCTTCTTGTCTCTAGCCTTCAGTTTTGCATTGGTGAAGCATATCCTCTGTTCAACTATTGCCCTTCTTACATTGTTGAAAAACAGCAATTTCCTTAGCCCCAGCCTCATATCCTCGAGCACCCTTGCACTATTTCGAAACATCTCGTTAGCCAGTGAGCATAGAATAGCACAATTAAAGATATAGGGGAGGCTCTTTCAATTGCAGAGCCCGGGTGTCCAGGGTAAGCTGAGTTTCTAAAATCTTTCCCACACAAAGATCCAATATTTGAGGAAGAACTCACTGCAGGAATTCAAGTGGGCACCCCATCTTTGCCACCTCCAGAAAGCCCACTGCTCTTAGATCTGTCCAGTTTAATGAACAATCTTCCCACTTTCTCCAGCATGATTAAGTGCCTGCGCACCATGGACTCATTCTCGAAATTGTTTTGTTTTCTGCTCTCATTTCCACTAAAGCTCCTTTAAACTGCCCAATCCGGATGCCTACATTATCCATATTAATCATGAGAACATACTTGAATTTTCTTGTTTAGGATATGTCAGTAATAGGGCTAAGAAAGCACCATCTTTCTTTTCAATACAATATATTGTGCAGGCATTTTTATCCAAGCATAAACTCTTTATTGTCAATGTACAGAAGAATGATTCATATGAAGATCAATTTCCAAAACAACAGTGAAAAAACAACCACAATAACAACAAAGAATAGCCAATTCTTTTTTCGTCCTATATTGTGCTTTTTCAAGCTTTCAAGAGCTTGTCACCTTTTATTAATCTCCATGTCCTTTTAATCTTTAAGTTAGATAGACTTCTATCATAATTCTCAAGAGATCATAATTTAGATGGTCTCAGAGATTGAAATTAAGTTATTCTAGGCTTTATATAATTAGTTTGTTTAGTATAGGCCAGTACCTGGGCCCAAATGTCCTCTTTTTTCTTTTCTATAGGCCAGTTCCTCAATTGCAATTTGACTGGCTCAGCTGCCATCCCAGAGCTCTGTACTCACAGTTGTAACAGAATATTTTCAGGAGAGGTAGGAGATCTGCTACAGTCAGTTTCAAGAAACTAGTTTTCAATGGTAACATGCATCTAGTTCCGATATGACAGGTACTGTCCAACTTCCACTGATAGAATAAAAGATCTCAGAGACAGTCTTTCATCAGCAAACTATGGTTGCTGTGGGGGTGGGGAGGGGGGTTACTGTATAAAGAGAATGGGCACAGCTACACAAAGCAGTCTCTAGAAAGGCCATAATGCATTGTAGTCTCCTGCATAATTTTCTGGGGAGAGTTTTGTGAAACACATATGACTTTGAAACAACACTGGTTTGAGCATGCAACATGATATCACTCTCTGACCCACCCGTTCTTTCTTACAGGTTCTCTCTAATCCAATGGACACCTTCCCTGACTCTCTACTGACCCGTGTCCTGGCCTTGCTTCCAGCCAGGGACTTGGTCCTGATTTGCCGCCTGGTTTGTCACCAGTGGAAGGAGATGATAGATGGTGGCGCTGTGTGGGAATTAAAATGTCAGCAGGAGGGGTTCCAAGCTGCAGATCCTGAGACAGAACAAGTGAACTGGCAAACCTGCTACTTCCTGAACAAAAATAAGCGAAATCTCATCAGGAATCCATGTGGAGAAGGTGATACAGATACAGCCCTTCAGCGGGCATGGGGTTTAGCCGGCACGATACGGTGCTGCTCTTAGAGGGAGGTCAATACTACCTGCATTGCTATGGAACTGAGATCCCTCTCGTTTGGAGCAGGCCAGTGCAGGCTACAGTGTGTAATGTCCAGAATTGAAGTGAGTGTGTGTGGTCTTGGGTGTAGACTGACAGCCTCTATTTCATGTCTGGGCGCTTAAGGACCGCAGGGATGCTGTTTCTGTAGATCGTTATTCACTGTAATGTGAGTTGAGTGGAGTAAAGAAACTGAAAGGATGTAAATAAACAATGGTAAGGAATGTAATGAAATATTAGGTGGTCTCCTGCAGCACACCTCTGCCTTTTTGGTGGCCTTGTGGCTCATGGATCTGGGGATTGAATTTAGTTGGGATAGATGGTCAGGCTCATGTGTACCGTGAGGTGTTGGCGAAGGGTGGAGTGCAGGCTGAAGTACGTGGGGCCTGTGTGCTAGGGTGATTCTACATGGTGTGTGGCAGTGAAAGTTGGACGTATGTTTTATCAGGAGGGGAGAAATCAAGATCTAGCAGTGGCCAGTGCTGGGGCAGCTGCCAGTCTGGAGCAGGGGATATATCATAGGGCTGAAGATGCCATGGGCTCTAGAGCCTCCATTGTGATATTGCACTGGACAATTTGTCACAGAACATCACAAGGATAGTCACAACACTATATTCCAGTGCAGCCCCCTCCCCCACCCTCTTGCCATGCTCTTAGTGCCCAAAGAATATCACGAGGTCAGGCTAAACACCATATACCAGCATTGTCACTATGAAACACATTTTAATGCTGGCTTTGTCCAAAGAAAATCACGAGGTCCAGTTTCAGTAATATATACCAGCATTGCCACTGTGAAACACATCTGCAAGCTGACTTTGCTCCAAGAAAATCATTAAGCACCATCTCAACAATATAGCCCAGAACTGCCACTGTACAACTCAATTTCATGATGCTTGTTGTCCCAGTTCTTCCCCCTTCTCTCTCTCAGGGCCTTTGTATGTCTCCCATGCCACTCTCGGGGCCCATGTTTGACCCCTTATGTTGTTTTCAGATCCCACTTTTAGCAGCCATGTAACTTTCAGGGTCCATGTCTAATTCCACATCAGTGCAGAGTATTGCTGCATGTAACACCCCCGACCTATGTTTGAACCATGTCACTCTCGCTGTGTGTATTGCTTTCATATTGGCCTCAGGGCCCAGTATTGCCCTCATGTTGCACCCAAAGTCCAGTATTGCGGCCAAGTTCCTTCCCAATGGCACACCTTGGGCCCATTCATTTATCCAAATCATTCCCAGCCTCAACAGGCTTCACTTCGCTTGGGCAGGCTAAAACACCAGTACACACCACCATGCAAATGACTTAGCAGAGGGTGCCAACCTCTGCTCCCCCATCTCACTGCTTCTGCACATGCAGTGGATTGGGTCAGCATTCTGAACCCACCCTGAGCCTGTGTGATAAACATGATAGGGGGATGGTTCAAGATCTCCCTCTATGCCTCCGTGTGCTTTACTTTTAGTGCCTCACTAGCATTTCATCCGGGCTTGTGAACGCCTCCGGAGTCTGATGTAATTAAATCGATAAAGGGAAGCCCAAGGTCACATGGTCTTCCTGAGGGTTGATCATGTTTACTTCACAGGTTCTCTTCATTCCTGGGATCAATCTTTAGAACAAGGGATATAAAGGGCCATAGAAGAGTTCCCACTTGAATAGGCCTTCACTACCTGGTTTTCCATTCTGACCAGGTGCCGGATTAATAAAGCCCAGGGCAGCACCTACTGAATCACACATAGGCTGTGCCAGGCTTATCCCGGTAGTAGCACATACAAACACAACTCAATCCTCATTGGACCCCCAGCACTCGGGAGTGGCATATCATGCCCCTCATGCTCTGGGACAGCTTTCATCCTCTCTAAAGCTATTGGCACTCCCTCATGCTGGTAGCCTTAGCAGCATCAAAGTAGAGTATCCAGGTGAAGTGGCTGTCCTGTGGACGGCCCACAGGGTCTGTGGACCACTCTTTTCCGTCTCAACATGGGCACAATTTAGTTGGACTCTGAGTGGGCACCAACTCCTGGGTGGAGGAGATGCAGAGGTTCTGATTGTCTGTGCACATGTTTTAATAATGAAAGGCATGCACCCATGCAGTTAGGATCCCACATTTGCACAGTATAAGTCCTCAAGCAAATAAGGGAATATACCCTTTGCTTTGAACTGATCTTGTAATACCTTCTGAGCACTCTGCAAAGCCATTTACTCTGTTCATTTTGGTACTCTTTGATTTCAGCAATGTTTAACAATCTTCAGCTAACAGGTTTTGCATTGTCATCCCCATACCAACTAACTGGTGTTGGTCATCACCACTATGGGATTCTGTTTCAAAGTATGATCCCTCTATCACACTCCCATCGCTTCTGAACTGAGCATCACTGAAATGCTTGATTGGCAGTTAATGTAACTGGAACTCATAATCACGAGAGGGCAAGGACCAGTAATCCATTATGGTGGAGATGGTAAACAGTGGCTTTATGTGGAGATGGGACTAGGTTTTGAGCATATTGCTTGGGACTATTTTTTTGACAGGCTGTTGTTGCCTCTGCAATAGAGATTAATGTGGGCTGAATCCTGTGTATATTTTTTCAGGGTATAATTGAAGAAATAACTATTCCACCATCTTGGAAGTCAGCCATAATTATCCCTATTTTTAAAAAGGGGGATTGTAAAAATCCAACTAATTATAAGCTGCTAACCCTATTAGATGTCGAAAGTAAAATCTTAGCCAGTCTTATATTAAGGGAATTAGAGAATTGGGCCACAGTAAACAAGATCCTCCCAAAACAGCAAACAGGGTTCCGCAAGGGTCATGCTACCTCCCTTAACAGTATTATATTGGCCACCTTGACACATAATGTAGAGAGAAAAACATAATTGCGGCTATATTGTGCCTTTGTCGATTTGTCAAGCGCCTTTGACCTGGCCAGTAGAGAACGGCTTTGGTATAAGTTGGCCTTAAAGGGGGGCTCCAATCCCCCTGATAAACATTTTAATGTCTCTCCATGAAAACAACACAGTAAGAGTGAGGATCAGCAAAGAAGGACACCTCTCCTGAAATATCCCGGTTGGGAGAGGGATGCATGATTGCTCCCTTTCTCTTTAATTTCTACCTAGCCGATTTTGGGGAAGGAGTAGATACTGAAGGGTTGGGTAGTGCTAAAATCGGTGCCAGAGCCGTTAAATGGCTCATGTACGCAGACAACATCGTCCTCATGGACACAACAGCAGTAGGACTCCAGCGGCTTTTGACTGCCCTTGAGGCATATATGAAGGAAAATGATCTAAAGATGAACCCAGGAAAATCCAAAATAGTGATATTTGGGGGAAATAAAATAGCTATTTGTAAGTGCGATAGGAGAATAGGTGGCGACTCCATTCATGTAGTAGAAGAAATCATCTATTTAGGCTACACGCTTTATGCTACTCCTAGCAAAAATCAGATTTGGGCTGAATTTACAGCTAGGATAAACCAACTAACCTCACAATTGCAGAAAGTTATCAGTCAGTTCTGCGAGTTCTCACTGCTTCCAGCTGTGGGATTCAATTTGGCTAAGGTCGTACCTATCCTCCTGTATGGGTTAGAAGCTAGACCCATTGCTTGGTTATTTGATTGACAGATGATCGAGGGGAAAATATGGAAGAAGGCCTTAGGCTTGCCTCAGGGGACTCCAATGGTAAGCCTAAGATTCGAGTTGGGCCTCAGATCATTGAAGTCTGAGCTATACTGGAAGCTACTATCCCTATATAGGTTGATTGTTAGCCCTCTGAAGGATTTACTATACGAGGATCTCTGGGAGCATTTATATACAGGCCACTCATCAGTGTTGCAAGACCTGAGGAGGCTGGTATTGGAGACTCTTTAAATCTGTGGTAGTGATGAAGACACACTATTAATAAATCCAATGAAGTCAAAGAAGGCTTTGATGACAATGGACTGGACTCAAACAATTGATCAAATGAGGTGATGTACAGTAGGGCAAAACACTTTCGAAGTGTGATAAAAAATTGGGGCATCTCCCAAGATACTTGGTAAAGTTCCCCGATAAGAAAGTGACACAGAACTTCCGTAGACTGCGGCTAAATCAGATCCATATTCAGTGTTGACTAGATGGGGGCGGCAAGAGGAAATAAGGACTTTTTGTTCAGACTGTAAAGATCTAAAAACCCCATTAATAGAACATTTGTTAAGGTTTTGTGAGGGTACGAGGGCCTTTAGAGAGAAGTATTTGGGCCCCTTAACAATGTCAGCAGAGTGGCTACCAACCAATATGTTTTGGAATAGAATGATAGCCGGATATAAAACCTCCTTAACAATTAACGTGATAAAAGTACTGCAACAGTCTGGGTTTATTCCGCTGAAATATTGCTGAAGACTTGTATTCTCCCTCTGCTTTTCCTCCCCTTTTTAGTTTTAGAAGCAGGAAGTTTTAGTATTAGTATAGTTACATTTTGATGTGTAGATAGTGTTTTAGTGTGGTTAAGCCAGAGAGTTTTAGTATTATTATAGTATAGTTTGAAGTACAGATTGTGTAGATATTCTGATTTAATATGTCTCCTTCTATTTCGTTTTCTTATTCTTTTTTTTTCCTCTTTTGTTTTGTTTTGTGACATGTATGAAATATTCTGTGAAAAAAACTTTTTTTCCTTTTGGTTGAATCACAATAAAAAAAATTATATTTTAGATATCACCGTAGTTTGGTCATTGTTTCAGCTGGTAAACACACCATGTGGGGTCTGTAGATCAGTGGACTAATACGTTCATTTTAGGGACCGGTCCTCATGGTCACATGTTAGAAAACCCACCAACTCCACTCATTGAGTTGGGTAACCATTAACATCTGATATTAGTGTCTCCGAAAAAGGGGGGAAAAGGGCACTTTACAAATACTCCTTATATTATACCTGTATGTATGGGAGAAAGCGCAACACATTGCTAAGTCAATGTTAATAGAACATTGTCTGATGAGATCTCAGAGTCTGATTGTGACAATCAAGCAGGTAAAGATAGACTTCTACACTCTCGGCCTGTAAGTGGCCTTCCATTTGAACCAGGACGTTTGTGAACACCCTTTGTGCAGTTATGGGGCTGATGAGAAGGACTTCAGATCAGAGGTGCTAACATATGTGTGGAAAAGACCCCAGAGGTCACTGCTGAAATTAGCAGAGTTAGCATTTTTAAGTGTGGATTCCACCTATCTCTGTTTAGGACTTTTTAATCTAGCGCTAGTGTGTAGGATTCCAGAACATGACACGGACCAACCTTTTTCTTCCCCAGCAGATGAACACCTCTGATTGTATTATTTGTGGTCAAGACTGTCAGTGATGGTGGGTACACCAAACAAAGAGTTCTGATGGATCTTGTGGCTGGTAGAACTCAATCCAGGGCTCCCTAGACTAAGTCGGCATTTTATTTAGAAACCAATCTAAACCAATAAAAACGGACTTAACTAATGAAATGGGTAGAAGAATATACATGCAGGGGCAAAAGGGAAGACAAGAAAATGGCATGATTTCTATTGGCTGAACCTCTTCATAGGGGAAGGGAGTTTTGTAAAGGGCATATGGAAATGCTTTTTATGGGTGAGGATCTTCTTGCCAACTGTGGGAAGCAGAAAGAAGCACCTGTATTTTGTTAGTATTAGTGGGCGAGCCATGATGAATGCGGTAAGGGAGGGGTGGCAGGAGATACCAGAGAGACTTTCCCTTTGACTTCCCTTCTCACCCATTGTATTGCTGGTTCAAAGAACATTTAAAAGGGCACAGGACAAATAGACACAGGAAGTGTGGCATGAGAATATGAGTGGCTTCCTCATGATCCCCCAGGGGACATTTTGTGTTTGGGTTACTTTTAGAAAATGAATTTCAACCTAAGCTTGTAAGAAGCAGCTCACTGGTAATATCTGTGTAATGTACTCAGTGACAAAGTTGTGTAGACAGACTATTTAAAAAAAAAAAAAACGGATTCATAGAACAGTGGCATCTCAATATTTAAAATGTTTCCCTTTTTCCTTATTTATAGAAGAGTTTGAGTTTTGGACCAAAGAGGAGGATGGAGGAGATGCCTGGAATATTGAATCCCTCCCAGGAGACAATGGTGTTGAGTTTCCGGGCGAGGGAGTCCACAAATACTTTGTTACATCTTATGAGTAGGTCCATTTTCCTTTTTCTGTCTTTGCCCCTGCGGGTAGGTGTCTCCCTCCTTTCACAGATGCGCACATCCAGAGTAAGGGCCCCTCAATGCCATCACTGCCAGACTGCAGCAGCGCGTGCGATTGCCACACTAAGGCTAAGGTTCTCTTATGCCTGCACACACTGAAATGAAGATTCAAACATACCTGAGAGTATAGTTTGAGCTATACCAGATCCTCCTGGGTGTAAGCCTTTTTCCAAGCCTCCGAACCAAGAAAGTAACATTGCAATGCTACCCGCACTCCCTGAGAATATGGATCCTCCATGATTGGACTCCCTAATGATAGCATTTGCCCATAACCTCATACCCTGAGAGGAAAGATGCTCATGGCTATCCACCCTAAGATTAAATGTTCCCTCATGTCCTCAAACCCTGATAGTAAAAATGTCTCTGTATGAGCACCCTTGGAGTAAGACTTCTGCTAAACCTGCACACCCAGCGACTAAAGTTTCCATGATGCATGAACTCATTGAGTGTATGGATCCTCTATGACTATACAGCCTGAGAATAAGGTTTGGGCCATACAGGTACACCCTCTGCATAAAGTTCCACCATGGCTTCATACCCTGAGAGGAAGATACACTCCCATTCCTGTACATTATGAGAGTGATATTAATTTCATAACTGCATGCCCTGAGAGTATGGTTTGCACCCTATCGGCAGTCCTTGAGGTCATATTTTGACCTGTATGCGCAGAGCCTGTGAGTAAAGGCCTCCCCATGAATGCACACTCTGAGCAGTAAGATTCACCCATGCCTGCAAACAACAAGAGTATGTTTCCTCCCATACATGTGCCCTATTATATACAATTGCCTATAGCTGCACACTCTGAGGGGTAATAATCTCTGTATACCTGCACACCCTGAGAGTAAGGCTCCTCCTTCACCTCACAGATTGCTGTGAGGCCTGTTTTATTTCCTGCGCTCTTGTAGTCTGCTGGGAGGATCTAATCCTCTACCTCTTATATTGCAGGCATTGCAGCAAATCACAGACCATAGATCTCTTGGCTGAAGGATTCGGGGAAGATCTTCTGGACAACACTCAGCCTAATATCCTGGTAGAAGATTGGTAAGTACCGCATTGAGGATTCATAGGCCAGGGCTGAGGGCTGCCTTAAAGCCCACTGTTTGGAGATGATCTGGTGTTTTCTGGAGTTGGTGTGGAATAGGTGTCTTCTCGGTACATGCACGCCGTGCCCATATTCTACGGTTCTTCTGCCACGCATGGCAGCTGCACTTGTAAATCAGCTATGTTTGTAGAGTAGGGGTTTTCCATTTTCAGTGGTACCTAGGTGTGTGGAGCTGCCCATGTGCTTGCATAAAGAAAGGCTGGAATGCTCTGATTGTACATCAGAGGCACACATGTTTACGAGGGCTGTGGTTATAATCAGCATCTACTTACTTGCACATGCATGTATGCTTGTATATGAGAGGCTGGGTTGTGAATGGGAGATTGTGCATGCATGTGCGGGGGCTTTGTGTACAATAGGGGTGTGCAGTTGTGTTTGAGCAATTTAAGGATAGACCTGTACTGGGGATGCTTTACACATGAGATGCTTGGTTTGCACATGATTGGATAGGGTTGCACATGTCTGTGTTAGGCTTCACGAAGAGCATAGTGGGCTAGGTGTGTCCATGGGAAGGGCTGCGCTTGTACACACTTGTTCAGGGAAGGCACCTGGCAGGCTAGACCTGCACATGGCCAGAACAGTCTTCCACATGAGTGAGGATGGCCAGGGCAGAAGTGGGGTTATGTCTTCTTCAGTAGTGGCAACCTCATTTCAGCATCCTATACTAGCTTCTTACCAGAAATTGCCATCACCTGCCATCTTGCCTCTTTTGCTCTCTCTTATGAACTTATCCTCGAGTTCCAGAGTGTTGCCCTTACACTATAAAATAAGTCAGGTCCTTTTTGATTTAAAATAAATCTTCATATTGCCTGTCTTATCTTGGAACCCTGCAGCGCAATCGCGAAGTGTTTCCTATTCTGGGAAGTTCCATGAGAGGTTTTAGGCAACTCGCGTTCAGAAGCCTCTGACATCCTTTCCCTTGCTTCACTCTTATTGGTCCAGTTACTGGGAAGGTGGTGGTACCTCGCTGGCCGCCATTCATTCTTAGATGATGTCCTGCACATTCTTAGGCGATGTGTCTGAGAGACTGCCCTGGCATCCGCAAAGCCAGAATGACCCCGCAGTCCTCGAGTTG
Source organism: Ambystoma mexicanum (assembly GCF_040938575.1). Taxonomy (NCBI): domain Eukaryota; kingdom Metazoa; phylum Chordata; class Amphibia; order Caudata; family Ambystomatidae; genus Ambystoma; species Ambystoma mexicanum. The sequence goes on from NC_090929.1 coordinate 413,815,379, forward strand.
CCCGGAGGAAAACCGAGTTCTTGCTCTTTTCCCTTTTCTCAGTTTTCACTCCAGGGTCAGGCCTAGCTGTCTTTTCCTTTATTACCGGGTATCTACCATTACATCTACCTTCTGACAGTTCGCTTATGTGTACCCTGGGTTCCTTTCTTAATTGCAAATTATACTTTGCAAAAATCTGCATTTATCATCTATTTTAGCGCAAGCAAATCTAATCTTTTTTTACTCATTTTGATGGTTATCCCTCTATTCAGGACTCATTAATTACAAGGCTTTCTGGTGGAAACGTAGTGGTTTCTTCCTGCATTTTCCCTGGCTCCTTGATGTGTTTTCTTCATGTCTCTTACACTCCTCTTTGCTGTGGGTATCTGCTTGACTGATCTTAACCGCAAAGTGGGGTTGTGCATTATTCCACGGTGGGTGGAATGAGCATTCCAGTCTCTAAATTTTATTGATGACTTTTTTTTTAATATTTACTTACATATGAGGCTTTTTTTTTCAAATGTATGTTTGGTGTTAGTTATGCTTTCTATTTAATAATTATTTCACTGGTATTGTTTGCAAATAACACTCCTGCTCCTGAAACATGTCAAATAGTAAACATAATGGATTAAACATAGTTGGGTAAGGCTTGCACTTGAACGTACAATGCTTAGGTATAGCGGATTCGGATTGCTCATAGCAAGGCTAGGTTTACACACTTAATCAGGGTAGGCTTACACATGGGGCGCTGCATTACACACTGTAGGGTAAGTATATCACAAGTATATCACATGGCTGGAATGGATTTGGACATGGATGGACTTGGTTTACATGTTCTGACGCATGGCCGTTCATTTCAAGCTAAGCTTGCACATGGTGAGATTTTCACCTGGTGGTACTATGCTTGCATGTGTTCACACTTGCCTTTGACATGCCGATGCAGGGCTGTCGCGTGGAAGGCTAATCTTTCACAAGGCAACACTTATACATGGTGGTGCAAAGATTGCATGTGTTGAGGCTTGGCTTGGGCATGCCAATGCAGAGTTGTTATGTGGCAGTATACGCTTGCACATGCCATGGCTTGCATATGGTGGCAAGAGAAATGCGTGTGCTAAGGCTTGGCTTGGTCATGCCAAAGTAGGACTACCACATGGCAGGCTAAGCTTCTATATGGTGAAGTGTGCACCTGGTGGTGAGAAGCTTGCACATGTTGAGGCTGCACAAGTTGGAGCATGCTGATGAAGGTCTGTCATGTGGCAGGCTAAGCTTGCACATGGTGAGACTTGCACTGGCGGCTTCAGGCTCGCAGTCAGGTGTTGGGTTGTACTTTAATGGCTATACATAAACTATGTAGTAATGTTCCTTAAAGTATGTGCCTGCCACCTTAGACTGCTGTCTGTGCAATGATTTGAAAGCTCCTGGTTAATTATTGCAATCTTCCTTACACTGAGTCTGTTAGTCCTCGCCGTATCTCTCACCCATGAGAAGGTTCTCTACTCTGCCGCCAGATTCTTCTAATATGGCCCCTGCCCTTGGCTCCGCCCACTATACCAATAAGGGAAGGAGGTGGATGCTGCGCCTCCTGAGTATAGATTAATCGTATACCACTACTGCAGCCCCCTTTGGAGGAAGGTGTGACATGAATACTGTGATGGGGACTACCAGACTCAATGTAATGAGAAACACCATATATAATCAGGACATTGGCCCCTCCATCTGGAGTCCATCTGACAGTCACCACTATTGAGGAAACACCCAAGCTACTAACCAAGGCTCCAGGAGAATAGGAAAGAGCACACCACACTCCAGAAACTGTGCATCTTGTGTTTATTACAAACGTGCAAGCAGTATAACACATTGTAAGGTTCTGCAACAGCTACCAAAATCGTGTAACCCACTCTAGATTGCCTTACGGGTCCAACCTGGATTAGTTATGTTATGTTCCCTGCCATTTGCATGGTCGCAAAGGCTCTCTACCAAATCTAAAACAGAGGTGTGCAGGTTTATGATATAGGGAGGAGAGAGAAAACCAAAATGTCATTACTGTTGTGTTATTGCATATAGACAGGAAGACGCAGAGCTCTCAGTGCGGGTCTGCTTCTAGTCGTCCGTGGTATTTGTTTCCAGTGTGGACACATTTTGTGCCCAACATGCTGGAATGCATTGGCAGGGCTGAGTGGTATGTGGGTTGTAAAGGGGTAGTGTTGTGATGTTTGAAGTCTACTCAGATGGATCTTTGGCATACTGTGTATAGGTGGCATAGTTGAAACGAATGAAGTGTGTTGAAATGTTAGTGGAGGATTAGGGAAGGGCCTGGTGGGCAGTTGGAGTGTCCATCCAGTGCATTTGTGGCATATTGCTAGAAAGGCTCCAGGGCTATCTCAGTATGTTACAAAATACAGTTCTCCAAGGTTTTCCTGAGTTTTGCAGCAATAATAGAGAAATCTGATCTCTTCTATCCCTATTTGGTGAATCACGTGTTCCTAGGAGCACATTGTTGCTTGATTTAATTTTTTTTCTTGCTTGGTAAGGGATGATATTTCCTTGTATGAACTTGGCCACATGGCTCTGAAGCCCTCTGCGGGCATTGCAGAGTGCTCGATTTTAAAGTGGTAGTTCACTCAGAAATGTTATGCTTTAAAACGGTTGCCCATATTAAATATATTTTAAGATTATTTTTGCTAAATGTTCCTATGGAAAATATTCGGCAAAGTCGTGATTTTCAACAACTAGAGGGCATCCATTTTCTAAACTGAAGCAGTTTCATGTGTTTCGAAGTTAAGCTCTGCTCTCGAGGCAACAATCAAGCAAAAGCCCCCTACTGGGAGCTTTTGCTTATTGCTGCCGGGGAGCAGAGCAGTTAGCAAGGCTTTGTCAACAGGGAGCATGGCCATTACCTGCCGAAGTCGGGGCTGATGAAAGCAGGGTGCTTGAAGACTGCAGCCCCCAGGAAGGTTCTAAGGCCCCTGTAGCAGGGCCGGGAATGCAGCAATCCAGGCCAAGTCCAGGTCTGGCATCCAGGTAGGGGCTGAGTGCATATCCTGCAGAAAGCGGGTCCCTGGGCAGCTGCTGCACCCAACAGGCTGCAAGCCAAACCCGCATTGTCTCAGCCAGAATCACTGTCGGCAGAGTGCCGGTTTTCCCCTAATAGACTGCCCAGACATGCTGCTGAGAAATGCTCTGCTCTCTGGCAGCAATAAGCAAAAGCTCCCACAAGGGCATAACTGGGAATATTAAGTGGTTTTAGAGAGCCCACTGCAAACACGGCAAACATTGAGCCTTATGCTTCTAGTTTACTGAAATCCTTACTCTCTTCCCGTCCTCCTCCAAGGGTGGTTCTCCTCTTCAGGGACCGACTATTGTTCTTAAATATGCTGCAAAAGCTCATTTTGTGCCCATGGAAGATACCCCACTGAATGTACTGACTATTAAGATGCTTTTTTAGTGCCTGTAATATCTACCAGGCGTCTGGGTGAAATAGGGGCTCTTCTTTTATCACGCCCATCTTCATTTTTCCAAGGAAGGAATGTAACTATGTTTGCCTGCCTCATTTACTACTAGAAATGCAGCACCTCTTCATGAAGCAAAAGGTATTATTCTTTCATCCTTCTTCACCCAAGAAGAAATCATTCACAGCACAAATTTACATCTCTCGCACAACAACCTCTTCTAAAGGGGATTCTTGATTTGTGACTTTCAGCCTTAAACCAACCACTACAACGTTACGTTAATGGACCAAGAGGTGATAGCACTAGCATATGAACTTAATAATGGTCCTACTCCAGTAGGTGTGCAGGGACGTCACTTAGAGTGGTTGGGGCCTCATGAGCAGAACTGAAGAGGTGCCGATGTCAGAGATTTGTAAGGTGGCTGTTTGGGCATCCCTGTCTTCTTTTATACTGCACTATAACCATCGCCTACCCGCTGGGTCATTCTTTTACAGTGTTCTAAGGGCAACTACTGAATAAGTATGCAATTTCACGTTTGATTACATTTGATTTACAATACAAAGTGGAGTGGTGTGGTGTGGTTTGTGTTTCAATGTCTACAACTTGCCATACCTTCACTTTGCTTATTGAGAATGAAGAAATGCTCTGATTACTTACTGGTGATATCTATTTATCTGAGTCTATATATTCTTCATCACAGTCCTCTTCCCCTCCCTGCATCCCCTTGCCTTGTTTGGGACTATAAACCTTGTTCTTGGTGCTTGAGAAGGGCTGGGGGAGATAGACGCACAGCTGCACCTTATAACCCTGCAGAGAAGAGGGAAGCATAACATTTGTCTTTTCTTACTGCTTGCCAGTAGAGTTCCAGTGAGGGCGGCTGATGGCTCGATTTGGTTAGGTTTGTGACAAGGAAGATAGGGACTCAGAGAATGTAAGATTAATGGTAAGTAATCAGGGTATTATATTTGTATAGTGATTTCAAATATAGGAATTTCGTTGGAACAGTGTGGCTTCCATTGTTTGCATGGGCAAAATTGGTAAGTTCACACGCACACCCACTGCCTCCCTCTCTCTGTCTCTCTCTGTCTCTCTCTCTTTCTTTCTCTCTGTCTCTCTGTCGCTCTCTCTCTTGCTCTCTCTCTCTTTCTTTGTCAATGGTTTGGACTACAATTCCCATGATCTGTATGACCCTTTACTGTGTTATCTGAGGCTGATGAGAACTGTCGTCAAAAAAATCTGAAAAGCCAAAGTTTGCAGACCCTTGTAGTACACAAAGATCATCACACAGTGATGTGTGCATGGACCTGGTGCCGAGCACTGTACTGACGGTTTGTCCCCACTGTTGTTGCAGGTATGCGGCTCGGACGGACGCCGGGTGCCTTTATGAGCTTTGTGTGCAGCTGCTAGGGGAGAACCAGGATGTTCTGGCAGAGTTCAAAACGGATGAGCCCGTCACCATTGAGCAGTTCAGTGACGGTAACTGGAGCAAGGTAAGTGCAGCTGGTCTGTAGTAAAACGAAGAGGTTGTCATCTATCTTTTTTTTTTTATAACTCTGTTTATTGAGTTTTAAAGCATAACAACATAACAAGAAACATGAATCATCGGCATTCAACAAATGAGAAAGGCATAGCGTAGCAGCAACAAAGACAATATCAAAGGCAAGAGGGGCACCACAGGGCCAGGGGCCAAGGACAGTTGCATGTCAAGGCAGGCAGGTAAAGTTAATCAAGATGTTGAGTTGTATCGACCGGCGGGGCTTACTGCGCATCGAGCCATTTGCCCCATATTTTCCTGAATTTGCGGGGGCAACCCCGTGCATTGTAGATCCGGCGTTCCGAAGCCGCACACCTGTCCATGTCATTCCTCCATCGGTTCAGGCACAGTGGGTCAGCGGAACCCCATTTAGCCGCGATAAGTCTCTTGCCAGCCCCAAACGCTATTGACAGGAACATTTTCCCATGTTTTGTCAGGTCTACTTCCCCCCAGATGTCCAGAAGTACCATTTTGGGGTCCCTAGGGATTGGTGTTCCGATGGCGGCCGAGATCATATTAATACAGTCCCCCCAGAAGAGCTGTAACACTGGGCATTCCCATATCATATGGCAGAAGGTGGCGGGCTCAATTTTGCATCTGCTACATGTCCCATCATCTAGTCCCCCCATCTGGCCATCGCAGCCCGTGAGTGATACGAGCGGTGGAGAATTCTCAATTGTATTAGTCTGAGTTTATTTTCTATCCCAATTTCCCTGGGGGACATCAACGCATCTACCCAGTCCTCCGGTTCGAGTTGACCCACATCCCTTTCCCACTTCGCCTTGAGCCCATCAAGCTGCGTAGTCCCAAAAGAATTGAGGGCCTGGTAGAGAGTGGAGGTGACCTTTGAAGGGATGCCTTGGGGGAGGATATTGGTCTCAATGGGAGAGCATGGGGGTATGTCTGTCGTGTCTGGGAATTGGGCGTGGATGGCGTGGGCCAGCTGCGCATGTCAAAACCGGTCCATGGGCGTCAGACCAAACTGCACTTGCATAGTCTCGAAGTCTAGGAGGCGCACCCCTGTATTACATGTGCCAGTGTGTGAATCCCTTTTGCGTGCCAGTGAGCGAAAGCAACCATTTTCACTACTTCTGGGAGGAGTGCGTTGTGCCATATAGGTTGGGACAGTGTTGGGATTCCCTTCCAGCCGACCAGTTTGTGTGCCTCCCGCCAAGCTCGGCGGACGTGGTGAATCATCTTGGGAAGCCTCGGGAGACGGCTGTGGGTGGCATACAATGTCTGGAGTGGGGATAGCGGGGCCATAGTCTCCAGCTCGATACAGATGTGCGGTAGTGTGGGGTCTGCATGCATCCAATCGTTTACCACACCGAACTGTGTTGCAAGGTAGTATGTGCTTATGCAGGGCAAGCCGATACCCCCCTCCCAGACCGATCTTTGGAGCGTATCAAGGGCAATTCTGGATTGCTTCCCTCCCCATAATAGTGTGCGGAGATTCCTATCGATAAGTGCAAAGATTTCCTTGGAGATGGTGAATGGGGCGTTCTGGAGGACGTGGAGGAGTCTGGGGAGGGTCATCATCTTAAATAGTGCGGCTCTACCCAACAGCGACAGGGGGAGTGATTGCCAGTGGGAAGTGTCTCTGTTGAACCGCTCAAGCTAGGTTCAGTTGGGGAAACCTTTCAAGTGTCGGGTCGAGTCGTATGCCTAAATATGTGTCATCTATCTTAATGGCTAGAAACCAAGCAGACTTAATTCAATTCACCTGCTGTGTCGTGTGAGGGGTCAGCTATGTTCTCAACAGTAGTCATATTTATTGAAAGAAAATGGGTGTGGAAAAAGGTCTATCTTGCCCTAACCAAAAGAAAATGTCTCTACCTATGAAACTAACATTTTAAAAAGTTGGCCTTGTGTCCATACTCCACCTGATGCTCACACTAATATACAAAATCAAATATATATATATATAGAGAGAGAGAGAGAGAGCGAGAGAGAGAGAGAGAGAGAGAGAGAGAGAGAGAGAGAGAGAGAGAGACCTGAAGGTGTCTCCCGGGGATCTGTCATCCAAGTGGCCAGGACACGGGCATCGCTTTTGGATCCAGTTCATGGGGGTGGACCAGTGCGGGGGGATCACCTGGAGGGGGGGTCTTGCGGAGTGGGAGTGGGACACTGATGGGTGAGACGTGGTATCCCCCTTCTTTGAACACCTTTTGCTCATCCTACCACATAGGATATTCCAGAACACTGCCCCCCCTTTTCTGACACGAACACTTTCGCACAACACAAAAGACAACAGATTAACACCAGAGCCGTTTACCTGACATGTCCCAATACAAGGGTCAGGCAAAGTCAGGCAATTGATCAGAATCACTCACACCTGATGCTCCTTTTCCTTCCCCGCAGGGATAAAAGGTGGATCACGACAGCACCCTACGAGCAAGGCACACCACACGACCTGAGAGCTAACTCAGCACTGTAGTGAGAAAAGACGACGTGAGTCCAGAGGATACCAAGGGGAGAAGTGACCTTGCCCTTAACGACAGAGACCTGTGAAGCCTCAAGAGAAGGAATTGTAAGACCGCGAGCAATAGCCAGCATGTGTTGCAGCAGATGTCAATGGTACTTGGGCATCTCCTCCTCTGACAGCCAAGTCGGGGAGAGACGCATGGATCAATGGTACCGGCCTTGACTCTAAAGACAAGTAAGCAAAGCAGTTCATCACACCTGGTGAGTCGAGGGGAGAGCTGATAAAGAAAGCAAACTGTGTTGAACGAAAGTAGCAAACAGCTCATTGAACTTTGAATGAACAAAGAACTGTTGATATGAGGAAAGGGGAAAGCCAGCATAACAGAATCAACCACCACGTGGGTGTTCACTTGAGAAACGCTAGGCAATTACCCTCGTGTTCAACTACAGTAACCAGAAGGCCTTAGGAAATAGTGGAAGGGGGTCTAAGTGGTCATACGGGGGTCTTGTCAAATCCTCTGTACAGTTGAAAGTCTTTGACCGGCAGATGATTGGGAAGCAAAAGGGGAACGAATCCTGCATAGTAAAAAGAACTGTTAAAGGTTGGCAAGAGTGAACCCGGCGGAGGGATGCTAACCACAGGGGATGAAAGCTGAAGACCCATGAACTTTGTATTGACAGGAGTGAACCCGAAGGAGGGAAGCTGGCAAACGGAAAGGGGTCTGAACCCGAAGGAGGGAGATCCAGGGGTGGAAAGTCATCACCCTAACTACTGTATGAAAGAACTGTTTAATTGAATTGTCAAGTACCACTGTGAGGGGTCTGCGCCCAGAAGAGGGGGACCCAGGGGTAAAGCCATCTCCCAAATCCCTACGAGGAACAGAACATTTGTGTTTGTTGGTTAAAACTATCAGGCCCTCGAAGTCAAGAGGCTTTTTTATTTAAAAGAGACTTTAACCATCGAGGAATGCGATAGCTGGAGCGGCCCTGTTGGCTCGTGCTGGGAAAGCTCGAGTGTGTGCTGTGCTCAGGAGACCCACCTAGTCCCGTGCTGGAAATGTGGGGAAGGGAGACCCCTGGCAATCACATCCTGACTTACTATTTGTCAACAATTCTTTTTTTTATTGAAAACCCTTTCTCACACTCTTTCTATAATTAGTTGTATGGATTTGGCAATAGTTTTTTTAAAGTATAGGCCTTTTTACCTTGACAAGACCCCACAAGGACAGCCTCCTTTTTCATTTGATGGTCAACGCTTGCTCCCATCTTAGATTTAGGTTTAGTTTAGGCATTTTTCCACCCTGCATTTACAGTTTAATAAACACCCTTGAACTGTGACCACTTGTGTCTATCTTTACTGTTGCCACCATGAGTTCCTTACAATATATATATATACACAATTTCAGCAGAACCATTCTTGTCTCCAGGGTTTACCTTCCCTTCTCCTGAACTGTTTCAGGAAAAGGCCGCTGAAATACTCTGTTTCACTAAAGTTCCATTGAAGGTGATGGAAATGTCTCTTTCCTGGGTATTCCCCCTCAAGACGACAAGGCTAATATTTTTTCTACAATACGAGGTTGAAATAGATTGGAGGACAGTTTGTTATATCCTTCACGATGGCAAAGCAAAATGCTCAATTTTAACAAAAGCTTGATATAATAAAGTTCCTTCAAAACTGGTTGCAATTTTGCAGGAATTAGCCTTTTGTAATTTTTTCAGGAAGACAAAGCAAAATGTTCACTTCCAACAGAAGACTTGATATAAGAATGTTGCTTTTCAACAGAACATTGGAATTCCTGGTACACCTCCCTGTCAGCAGCTCATCTACTGAAATATTCAACTTCAACAAAGACTTACTAGAACAAAACTCTATTCCAACACAATATTGAATTTCCTGGTGTGCTCCATTGCCAGGAATATCCCCCCTTTGGTTCACACAGATCCCCTTGTGTACTCTCTTGCCAGGTATCTCTTTCCAAAAGGTTTCACTACCTGATGCTCTTATCAGGTCTCTCTGCAACATTCACATTTCTCTTAAATGTTCTCACAATTGCACCCCTTCTTTGGTACAACCTTGTTGACTTTAGTTAGCACTTTCACCAATTACCCCCACACTGGCATCTCTTGTATGAGGGTTTGTTCAAGCTCCTTCTTCTGTCAACTTCTTTTGCAATGTCTCTTGGCTCTTGGCAATGCTTGTTCCAGATTTCCCCCAACTGACATGCCAGGTCAGGAGAATTGCACAACTTCTGCCTCTTTGTTTCCTTTACAATGTTTGTTTAGCTCATAGCAATGTTGGCTCTAGGTTCCCCCAACTGATATCTCTAATCAGGAGAGCTGCACAATGCTTGTTCTCTTGTTCACTCTGCAAATCTATTTGGTTGATATTCAAAACTCTCATTTAATTGTCCATGTGATTGTCGGAACATTCCAGGGGCATCACTACCAAAGGGCCAACTCATCGGTATCTCCTGGTGTCTCTGACTCGTGGTACACTGTAGTGGCAGAGCCTTGCCTGGGATGTGTAAGAAACCTGAAGGTGTCTCCCTATCTAGTTCCCAGGGATCTGTCATCCAGGTGGCCAGGACACAGCCATCGAATTTGGATCCAGTTCCTGGGGGTGGACCTGTGCAGGAGGATCACCTGGATGGGGGGGTTCTTGGGGAGTGGGACACCGATCGGCGAGACGCGGTATGCCCCTTCTTTAAACATCTTTTCCCCATCCTACCACGTAGGATATTCCAAAACACGCCTCCCCTTTTCCGACAAGAACACTTTTGCACAGCCCGAAAGACATCTGACTAACACCAGAGCCGTTTACCTGACATGTCCCAATACAAGGGTCAGGCAATTGATCAGAATCACACAGACCTGACAGCCCTTTCCCTTCCCCACAGGGATAAAAGGTGAAGCATGAGAGTACACTACGAGCAAGGCAGACCGCACGACGTGAGAGCTAACTCAGCACGGCAGTTCAAGAGGAGGAGAAAGACAGCGCGAGTCGAGAGTATACCAAGGGGAGAAGTGACCTTGCTCTTATCGACAGAGACCCGTGAATCCTCAAGAGAAAGAATTGTAAGACTGCGGACAATAGCCAGCGTGTGTTGCAGCAGATGCCAACGGTACCCGGGCACCTCCTCCGCTGACAGCAAATCCGAGGAGAGACGCATGGGCCAATGTTACCAGCCTTGACTCTACAGACAAGAAAGCCAAGCAGTTCATCACAGCTGGTGAGTCGAGGGGAGAGCCGATAAAGAAACCAAACTGTGTTAAACGAAAGTAGCAAGTGAATAAACAAAGAACTGTTGATATAAGAAAAGGTGAAAGCCAGCAAAGCAGAATCAAACACCACGTGAGTGTTCACTCGAGAACCTCTAGGCGATTACCCTGCTATTGAACTACAGTAACCAGAAGGCCACCATGAGTTCCTTTCAGGTGTGACATCTGCAGCTTGTCAAACTCCCTTTCAGGTCCTCTGCTGGCTTCACGGTCCCTCGCCGGCTCGGTTGCTGCTTTCGGATTTGACAGCGTCATGGACAGCCTGTCTATGGTTGCTGTTTCCGTTGCTGCACTACCCTGGAGCCCTCCAGTCTCCTTTGGGTCTCTCACCACTCTGGTAAATTGGGTGGACCAGTGGTAGTCCAGGAGCACCTCTTCTCTTCAGCTGGGCTCACTCCTGCATGTCTTCCCCTCTCCGCGGCTCTGCTTCCTGCTCTGCATACTCTGCAGCCCAATCCGACTTCTCCTTCACCTTCTTCTAACTGCTAGTGATTTTCAAATTTAAATGTCCTGTGAAATGGATTGAATGCGTAACAACTAGACCGCACGTTACTCTTGGTATTGCTGTTCATGCTCATTGCCTCTTCACTCCTCTTCCTCGTCCCAGTACTAAAAGTTCTCTGGGAATTGAAGTCCAAAGTATTTTCATAAGGATTTAAGTTCTTTTGTTGAACACTTTTCTCTACATAACAATCATCATGAACATTAGATGCCAAATGAGTTTTAGAGAGGTTATGAACATCTGAAAAATGAATAAAGTTTTGTTTAACAGAAGTAGGTTTCAAGTCCCTACAATTAGAGGGTTCAGAATAAAGACAGGAGGCTATTAGACATTTTGAGGATTAGGGTTTCTTCTGCACAGCCAAGGGAAGAATACAGGGGTATGCAGGCTTTCCATCAAATTAATTTCCATTGAATCATTATCCATCGAAATTCATTCATTGACATTTTTTCCATTGAAAAGCATATTCATTGAATGAATTTCGATGGATTCCCAACTCAAACACACCTTTAAAATAGATGTATGGATGTTTGGGTTGGTAATTCAATGGGTTGAGGAAAGGGTTAATTTTGTTGGTAATTCAATGGGTTGAGGAATGGGGTTGGGGCGGATTAGGGAGAGGAGACCCCTTGAAGTTGTGGGGGGTTTGTGAGGGGTACCCCCCCAATAAACACCAAAAAATAGAGGGAGCTGTCCAGTGCTGAAATACATTATAGATTTTAGCACTGGACAAGGGTTAATTTTTGAAAATGGAGTTTGGGGGGAGTAAGGCGAGGGGATCCCTGGGATTTGGGGGGTTTGTGGGGAACCCCCACCCAATAAACACAAATTAGAGGGAGCTGTCCAGTGCTGAAATACATTATAGATTTCAGCACTGGACAAGGGTTACATTTTGAAAATGGGGGTTGGGGAAGGTTTGGGGGGTGCCCCCTATAAACAATAAACACCACAAGTTAGAGGAAGCTGGCCAGTGCTGAAATACTTTATAGATTTCAGCACTGGACAGCTCCCTGTAACGTTATAACATTATGCATGTTTCATAGACTTTCCATGCAAAAAATGTAAAGTGTTTATATAACGAAACCTTATTCGATAAAAGGGTTTCGATGCATAAACACTTTGCACTTTATGTATGGGAATTCGATGAAACATCTTTCAATGGAAATGATTCAATGGAACAAACCATCAATGGAAAAATGTTGATGGAAAGACATGTAACCGAATACAGGGTCTCCCCTGTTGGAGCCGTCACCTCCCCCTGACAGCTATCTCATCCCATGGGATCTCCCCTCAGAATACCACCCCCAGGCTCAGTATAGGGTAGCCACTGCCTTCCCCTGGCCTCATGGGAGGAGACTTTAGGCTGGGGATCAGTGATGACTCCTGCAGAGTCATCCCAGTAGCGAGCTCACAAACATAGAAGCAGTGCACCCTTTCTGTAGACATACTATCCGTTCGTGCTGTACACAGCGAGGCAGTAGCTATTTAGGTGTCCAGTAGTTTAGCATAACACTTAAATGGCCAAACATATTTGATGTCTACTTATACATTAAAATTAGTGTTTTTCTTTAAATGAGATTGGCGTTGCCAATGTATGTTTTAATGTACAAGCAGTCTTGCAGTTCACAGAATTATGCAATAGGGACTATTATGCTCATTGTGCTTTAATAGGCTCAATGTACTCCTTATTTTTTTTAAATGAAAGACAGTATGGCAGATTGCACTTCATCTTTGTTAGATACCTGAGCAGTCAACATCCCCAACATCTTCGGGACAATCTTCCATATAGTGAACCTTTCCACCTATGGTGCAACTACGCCAATATAGCACAGTACACCATTCAGGCCAACTGTATGATCGACACATTTTGCAAAAGGGGTTATCCCCTACATATGTTGAAAAGAACGGCTAAGAGTCTGGTTTACCAACCAGGAGATACTCCTTCATTCTGCAGAACAACAATCCCAGACCAACCAAGTTTGTACATGCGTTACCAACTTTTCTAGATACACTCCCAGGTTAAAACAGCTGGTGCGCAAGTACTGGACAGCATTAGATATTCCAAAACTCGCTCTCAACTACTGTTCTCCTTGAAACGGGTGACAAATGAGTGCACTCAACCTTGCATACTCCTACAAGGCCACCCAACATAGCTTGGCTATTTAGTAAACTCACTCCAGCACCTATTGGTCACCATCCATGTGGACATTGCACCGCATGTCCATTCACCCAAAAAATGCATGCAGTGATTTACAAAAGTTTGTCATGGACTATGCAACAGTTCACGACCTGCCAGACCAAAGAATTCCATATGTGTCATTGCTTGTCCTTGCGATCTGTGGTATATTGGCATGACCACACGGAACACCTGCATTCGCATTAATGAACACCGATCCAAGATCAGAACATGTCCAACACAAGATCCCATGGTTAAACATTTTCAGGAAAAAGGGCACTTTGTCAATGACCTGCGATGGTTTGTATTGGAAGTCATCTGCCCGGCATCAACAATTTTTCCACTATGTCTAAGCTACATAAATTAGAACAACTTTGGATACGTAGATTGGATACCCATAACTCTGGTCCCAATGAGACCATCTATTGGTCCCTGTTATTGTGATAGCGTGCTCCAGCCTCTCTATTTACAACTTATTTTCACCCAGTGACGCATGCAATTTGTTGGCTGTTACCTCTTTTAGTACTCGATACACCAGCAGCATGGCACTGTATACCAGCATTTACATCTTTCATGCCTTTTCCACCATCACATGTATGCTCTGTCGCACACCAACTTGTCCCTGCTGGCTTGTGCACTATCTGGCCATCGGGTGCCCACATCCATACTTCATTATAAGATGGCTGCCGCGGTTGTTACAGTTACCAACTCCTCATGGAAGAGAGACCAGTCCATTCAGACCGTGCCCTATTTTTAAGTCCACCCAGCTCCAGCAGACTTATCCCGACGAGTCCACAGTGCGATCACCAGTACACGTCTGAGAAGAGCGCGATTTGTCCGCCGGCAGCGCCTTTGCACATGCACTGCAAGGAAAGCCCCATTCAGTGCACTGCAAACGCAACAGCAGTTGTTGCGAGTGTAGCCAGGGACTACTTAAACCTGCATGTTTATGGCTACACGCGGCAACAGGTCTGTTGGAAGCACCCACTAGAGCCGCAATATCCTCTTAGACAAGATGTATTTCTGCACGCATGTTGCTTGCGGACACTGGGCCCCACTTATACCCACAGTGAGGGCCACAGGATCACCTGGTGTTGTTTGTTCCAACGCTTGGGCAGTGTCCCTTACGGTTATGTTCAGCTATACACTTTTGGTTCTCCATCTGAGTGTGTTACATGTCACGAGGAGCCTTTTCTACCCTCATTCATTCATATATTTCACTACCGTGAACCCAGGCATCCCCGCCAGGTGACATGTAGTCAGCACTTGTCACACTGTTATTCTCTTTTGCCCCACAGGAGATCTACCTGATTTACCACTGGAGGCAGTGCTGGTATTTCGACTGTATATGGTGGGACGGTACTCTGATTCAGACCATTGCCACCCACTTTCTAAAATGAATTCTATGAGCGAAGACCTGTGGTTCAGGTACTTGATTCCGCTAGTGCCTGGAAAAGTTGAGATATTTAGGAATATGGTTGACTAAGGAGGTCAGATTTATGATGGATGAAAACCTGATACACCAGACAACGAACTTGAAAATGGATTTAGCAAGATGGTCCAAATTGAAATTGCCCCTTTGGGGGAAGGTCAATGCTATCAAGATGACTTCTGCTCCACGTATTAACTATGTACCGAGTATGCTACCTCTTCACGTAAAGAAACAAGCATTGGCAATGCCAAAGGTTTTGGCGTTTACTAAAGTTATTTGCATTTTGCATTTATAGGTACCAGGGTGTAAGCAGGAGGGTTCAAAGTTTTAAAGGAGTATGCGATAAGGGGCGCGGGTGTGCAAGAGAATGAGAAGAAAGCAAAACAGAGCAATAGCCCAATATGAAATATGAAGGATGCACGAGGCAAAAGCAGAACATATGAGATTACACAGTGCCAGGTATAACAACCAATCATTCATGTCAAACTGCAAGCAAAATCTAGTAAGCGTCTTCAGCGAGGGACACAATAAGGACGATAGGACACTGAGGGGCCTGCTGGCATGATACAGTTTATCGATTGCCAAGCCAGCCACGAGAGAGGAAGCAGATTGATGTTCAGACCACAGCACATATGGTGAAGGTATGCAAAGAAAAAGGGAAACTTGTCTCTGGCTCTGCCACCCAAACACTCTATTTTAGTCCTACTGGCTGCTTCTCCTGTCAAAGCAATAAATACAATTGGCAGCAAAACAGTACATGCACCAACAAAGCCAATAGTTTGAGGCTTTCAATGGTGAAAAGCTATTCTGTGTTCAGACATACCTAGTGAGAGAACTAGGTTCATCTCTATGTGGACATGCAGTATGTTCTTCGGTTCCAGCAGTATGACCCACAAACAACTAATGCACCTCAATCATGCCCTGCTATTTTGATACACTGAAAAAGGGCTCTGCCGATGTACCTAAGCCAGTAGCATTGCTGGACTTAAACCAAGTCACAGCTTGTCCAGAACATATCCACCCTGCCCTGCAGCACCTCTTGCTATTCGATTAATGGTACTCACAAACCTTTCTGCAGCAATGCACTGCAATCCTAACCTGCACCACCTCCTGCAATTCCATTACTGGAATCCGCGCACATCTGTCTGTCCCAAAGCACACTATGCTGACTTCCATTGCATTGTAGGGAGCCAGAGTCCTCTCTGTCAAGGTGCTTTAATCCTTTCCTGCAGAATCTCTTGCTATTCTAGTACTGTCGAACTGGGCCAATGCATATTTACTCTGCAAAGCACCTTAGACCCAACCTGCAGCACCCCCTGCTATTTCATTACTGCTCCCCACCCACAGCTCTGTCAATGCACTTGAATCCTATAATCAAATACTGGGACCGACATTCAACTCAACCAGTGTACCTCAATCCTATCTTGCATCACCCACTGCTTTTTCAGTAATTGAGCCACATGTGCTGCTGGTAGAGTTCAGGGACAGAGCAAAGTGGTTCAAATTATACCAAAACTCCAGGCGTAATAGATCACCAAGAGGTGAGTGTGGGCTGAGGGTCTTTTTATACCCGCCATCCACTGTCTACAGTTATGGATCCTCCCCTACTGTGTATTCTAGGGACAACACTGCCCAGGAGGTTAAAGGGAGCACCCCATGTTAACTGTATGGTGTCAGCGTATCACCCCCGATATCTGCTAAAGAGAGGGTGAACTAGTTTACCAGCTTAAGGAAAGCAGATGGTATCCCTGAGTGAGCTGGTGCAGTGGTGTGTTGTGGCAAAGGACAAGGGGCCACCTTTACCAGGCACGACCTGAAGGAAGAGCGTAAGTGCAAAAGACCCGAGGGGAGGAAGGGCAGAAGAGGAGGGTCTAGTAGAGCCTGGGAAAGGGTAGTTGTAATAGGAGAATAAAGGGAAATGGTTCATGATTCTGTGGCTCTGGTGTTTATTTACGATGAGCTGCATGTGAGAAAGGTGAACATGGCTGCAGGGCTGCAGCCACAACAGGACCAAGTGCCCATATGGGAAGAGTGGCTGGAGGAATTCAGAGACTATATGAAAGCACTGGTGGAGGCTGATCCCACTGCGCTCCTGGGAGTATTCACAAACTTAGCCAGAGAGAGGTCAAGGGAATTGTAAAGACGATACCACCACAGGAGAGAGCGACGTACGCGACGGCCATCAGATTGCAAAAGATGACTGTGCACTGTGACTTTGCAAACTTCACAGGTGAGGAGGCAATACGTCTTTGGGTAATAGAAGGGCGCAACTCACCCGTATTTCATAAGCATCTTCTGAAGGAGCCCCTCTCGCTTGCAGAGGTCCTGGAGCTGGCACACGTCCATGAAAATGTGGACACTCAAGCAACAGAGATGGAGGAGCCAAAGGAGAGAGGGTTGGTAGCTATGATACACACGCATCTGCCAAAGGGGCCACAAGGACAACTCTGCCTCGAGAGAACATTGCGATACCCCACCCCACAGTCAGGCGGAGGAGAAAGCATGTGCTACAGGTATAGGATGCGATTCCTTCACAGGGGACCCTGTCCGGCAATAAGACATCAGTGCGCCAAATGCGGTAGAAACCATCACTTTGAACTGGTGTGTAGAGAAGGGATCCCTTTCCCACCAAAAGAGAAACAAAAACCTCATAGCGATTGGGGGAGACCAAAGAGAGATTTCCTCGAGTGGTAACACATAAGAGGGGAAGACCCGCCAGACGGAGAATACCGAGGACATCCCTATGAACCAAGGAGACAAATTAGTAGACGAGACAGGATGGCACTAAAGGGGAAGCCCTGCTTGACAGGGGATGTCGTCAGCACCACTCCACCCAGGCCTGGGATGAACAGAGAGGAGATAGCTCGATGATAAGTAGGGGGGAGGTGTTATGGCAAAGGACAAGGGGCCACCTTTACCAGGCACGACCTTAAGGGAAGAGCGGAAGTGCCCAGGACCCGAGAGCAGGAAGGGAGCAGGAGGGGCTAGTAGAGCCCGGGAAAGGGCAGTTGTGACAGGAGAATAAAGGGAAACGGTTGATGACTCTGAGGCTCTGGCGTTGTTATTTACTATGAGCTGCATGCGAGAAAGGTGAACATGGCTGCGGGGCCAGTGCTGTATGAAACACATGGTGCTTACCCCGTGTTTTGTATGGACAGACCTACCCATGGCATGACAGCCCCCATGAATGAGTTGCGCAGAAGAGGGAAGCACGTTCTATGTATACCTTTAAAAATGAATAGGGAGGACGTTCGTGTCACTCACTGTGTTGCTGTATGTGTTATGTAGTCCTGAATTTTCTTAAGATAAGTTGTGTTGGTTGCCTGTTCCGTGCAAACTGATTTATCTCGATTTATGGACGGTAGGAGAACCTGCAAGCAGAACTTGAAGCTGAACTTAAGTGGTGAGAGTAAGAATACGTGGCTGAAATTAAGTTACCAGTGGCCAAAGGGTAAAAAAAAGAAAGTAGTAGACCTATGCCACCCCAACGACCACCTTACCCTGAATACAAACCCCACCGCGCCTCTATTCCACTGCCACCATTGTTTTATAACTGTACTACCAAGTTTGAAAGAAACACATTGGAAGGAAGTGCACCTTAAATAAACTACCACCACTACTTTAAATCACTGTTGACCCACAGCATGCAGCTTATGCACCCTGCACTTTCTAATCACCTAGCATTAACACATCTTAAGGGATACGCCAAAGGCTATAACCACCCCCCATACATCACACACACTGCCTTGCCTGCAGTACTGCACACTACATGTGTTTAAATGCTGAAGATACACGTTGATTATTGTGTGCAGTGGATTGCTATGCAGCAGCTTGGGAATCTGCAGTACGCCCTTAGCAGGCTACTCAAATAAAAACAAGCATGCCAGTGTCTGCAAGATGGCGCAGTGTTGTATAATGATGCACAGGAGACTTTGCAGTGGCTCGTTGAATCCCTTTATTGTGGTTCTGTTATCAACTTGTCAAATACATCATACACAATTGTCCGTGAGTTCAAGGGCAACAGGCCCTCAACACTGCTAAATGGTACAGGCTTATTAATGTCTTTGTAGGAAGGGATGTCAGTTCTAAAGAGGAGCACCAGGAGCTGAACCTGCTCCATGCCCTCTGCTCCGGCTTCTTGTGCTACACGCTCTCGGGAGCTTTCACTTTTGCGTTCCTGTGAGATCACGTGGTGACGCGAGTCCCGCGATATCTCTACACACCTCCCCTTGATAATGCAGAACAGTTTATTGCATAACATGGTCACTGTATCTCACCCGTCTCCTGCGTTCTCTTCTCAGCCGATCTTCTTTCCCACCGCTGGTGTCCGGTACCTGACCAGTTTCCTGGACGGCTTCTGGTACATCTCCTTCAGCTTCTTCCTCCCAAACTCTCTCACTCCTGCTTCTAGTTCTTGTTCTCGCACCGTCTCTCTGCCTGGTCCTTCGTAGAGGTTGGGTTCCTCTTGTGGCTTTTCTCCTTCACAATGCTTCTCAAACATGGCTACTCTCTCCATGTTCCATGTGCGGCCATCATCAGGGTGGACATGGTTGGTTCCTCTATGAATCACTCTTATGGGCTGACTCAACTTTGAACCAGTCGTTTGGTCCTTGGTTGGTAGACATATTTTAATCCAGTCACCTTCGTTTATTTCTTGACCTTGGGTCGTCCTTCTTCTGTCACTCCACCTTTTCATGTGTGCCTTACTGTTCTCCAATCTCCATACTACTTCCGACATGTCTACTTCATCGTCTTCCCTTACTCTGGCCAACCATGGTGGCACTAGTGTGGACGCTGCTCTCCTCCCTCTCAACATGCAAAATGGGGAGATTTGGGTGATCCAGTTAGGGGTTACCCTGTGAGCTGCGATGGCCTCTTTGACAGTTTTGAGGGGATCCATCCCTTAAGTGATCGCCAGTTGGATGGCTCCTTTAATGAACCTATTGGCTCACTCCACAAGTCCATTTGCTTGGGGATGGTACAGCGCTGCTTTCCTTTGACGAATGTTGTGTTTCTGCAGGAATTACTCCATATCCCTTGATACCAACTGTAGTCCATTTCTGTTACTAACTCACTGGGAAGACCCTCTCTCTGAAAGATAGATGTGAGAACTTCTATCACGATGGCAGTCATGATATTGGGGACAAACTATGCTTCCACCCACTTCAACAGGTAATCTACAAGTACTCTAACGTATCGATGCTCGGGCGTCATTGCCTCCAGTGGTCTGATGAAATCCAGTCCCACTTTTGAACATACTGCTTCTGGGATCTCCGTGGGAATCATGGGAGCCTGTCTGACTTTTAATCATTTATCACTGTTGAGACACTCGTGGCATCTCTCAATCATTGTGCGAATTTCCTGATCCATGGAGGGCCACTAGTATGCTTCTCTCACTCTTCGCTGCGTCATGGTGTTCCCTGGATGCCCTGCGTGGGCTCTGCACAGGATGATTTTCCTCATCCCCGTTGGTGGTATCACCTGGTCGTTTTTCATGATCAGCCCATCCGCCTCTGAAACTTCCTCTGCTACTTTCCAGTACAGCCTCATGCCTTCTGGCACGGACCTTTCATCTAGCCATCCATTCCTGATCCATTCCCTGATTTTTATCATGGTAGGGTCTTTCCTATCTTCTTCATTCCAATATCTCTCACTTAGTTCCAGGTAGTCTGGGGCCTTGAGGTCTTGGATGGACGCCATTATGCATTCCTTCTGCAAAAAGGTGGTGGCTTTGTCTTTATCTTTGGGTAATCTTGACATGAAGTCAGCCTGCACATTTTTCCATCCTGCTATGTGATTTATCTCGAAGGTGTATTCCTGCAGCTTAGCCGCTATGCGTGCCAACCTGGGTGTCAACACTTTTGTTCCTCCAGGAATGAGCATGTGAATGAGGGGCTTATGGTCAGTGATCAGTTTAAATTTTTTACCCCATACGTATGTTCTGAAATTATCAACCGCCCATGCACACGCTAATATTTGTTGTTGTGCGTCTCCTTTCCTTTGGGTGAGGACAGCCCCTAATCCACATGGTCTGGCATCTGTGGTGACGACAGTACACCACTCTGGATTGAACGGTTGCAGGCACGGTGCTTCCACTATGCGTTGTTTGATTATCTCTATTGCTTTCTTCTGGGCTTCTTGCCATGTGAATTCAGTCCCATTTTTAAGTAAGTCCCGCAGTGGCATCGAAGTTTCTGAAAACTTGGGGATAAATTTGACATAATATTATGCTAGACCTAGGAATGACCTCACTTCATCCTTGTTTGTTGGCTCAGGAGCTTTGATTATTGCTTGCAGCAGGTTTTGTTTAGGGCTTATGCCATGCAATGAAATCTTGTACCCCAAGTATTCAACTTCACACGCTTTCAAAACACATTTGTCATATCTCAGCTTTACTCCAGCTTCTTGCAGCTTGGTGAGAACCTTCTTCAGGGTGGTATCATGCGTGTGCTCGTCTGCAGCGTACACCAGGATATCATCCTGGAAATAGGACACATACTTTATGTCTCGTAGTAGCACATCTATCATGTGTTGAAGCGTTGAGGCCGCAGATGACAGGCCGAAGGGCATCTTCGTGAACTGGTAGGGTGATGAATGCGGTCAATAGCTTGGAGTCTTTGTGCAACAGGATTTGGTGATAGGCATCCCTCATGTCCAACTTGGAGAACACCTTTGCCTCTTCCATCATGAGGATCAGCTCATTAGTGCTTGGCAGGGGTTAGCTGTCTGAAATTACTTCCAGGTTTAGGCTGCGAAGTTCAATGCATACCCTTAAGTCTTGTGAATTTTGTTTTTTAATGAGGACGACAGGGCTCAACCACTCTGATGCTTTGATTTCTTCGATGGTGCCTTCCTTCACCATTCTGTAGAGTTGGCTTCTGAGCGAGTCTCTGGCGGTTGCTGGTACTGGCCTTACTTTGTGCTTGACAGGGACTGTATTCGCCTTGAGTAGTATTTTGATGTAACCTAGTAGGTCGATGGATGCACCTCCAAGTATTGTGGGCTTTTGACTGGTGCTGAGGACTTCGACAGTCTCTGTGCCCATCATCTCTTTGTAAGTGCGTAGGGGCAAGATGGTTAAGTCTGAGCCTGAGTCCGCCATGACTCTTGTTTCCACGCCGTTTATTTTGATGGCACAGTGGGCTTTTCTATCCTGGCTCGTGGCTGTTTACCATTAGCACTGTGGGCCTCCCTTCATCGTCAGATGAGGATTCTCTCTCTGCGTTGTACTCGGCACTGATGTTACTGACCTTTTTGCTTCGCCATCTGCACACAATTGAAAAAAGTCTGATCTTTTTGCACACTGAGCATTCTTTGTCAAAGGCAAAATGTTTGGTGCTGGTGCATCTGTGGCATTTCAATGGTTCTTTCCTTCCCCACTTCCTGTCTTTGGCGTCAGGGACTGGTTTCTCTTTCTTGGTCCGGAAGGCTATAGCTTGTACCTCTGCAGGGCTGGGTCCTCCTGCGTATTCCTTTCTTCTTCCTGTGGTCTCTTCTACCTCCCTCGCGATCTCGACGGTCTTTTCCAGCAGTAACTCTTTTTCAACAATTAATTTGTCTTGCACCTTCCTGCTGTTGGTATGTACCATTAGCATATCAAAGATCAGTCCTTCGGTGTTATTTCCAAAATTGCACAGTGTGGCTAATTCACGTAGTTTGGTCACGTAGTCGTCCACTGGTTCGGACACTTCGTGTTTTCGGCTGTAAAACCTTATTCTGTGCAGGACGATGTTCTCTTTGCTGGCAAATCATTTGATGATTCTCCTAACCGCCTCCTTAAACACATTGTCATCATCACCGGCCACTGGTTCTGGCGTGAGGCTTGCAAACATGCGTGGGCCCTCCACGCCTAATGCATTCAATAGCATACCTCTGCTCCTTGCTGCCGTGTAGCCTGTGCTGCCTAAAGCTTCCAGGTAAGTAGTGAATAGGGGTTGCCATTGTGGCCATGGGATGGCAGGCCTACCTGGCATTTGAAGGAACAGCGGCAGTGGATTTGCTCCTTGCATGGTGTCGCGTGAGTTCAAGTCCAGATCCTCGTCGCCAATTATGTTGTATAATGATGCACAGGAGACTGCAGTGGCTGGTTGAACCCCTTTATTGTGGTTCTGTTATCAACTTGTCAAACACAGCATACACAATTGTCCATGAGTCCTAGGGCAACAGGCCCTCAACACTGCTAAATGGTACAGGCTTAATAATGTGTTTGTAGGAAGGGATGTCAGTTCTAAAGAGGAGCACCAGGAGCTGAACCTGCTCCGTGCCCTCTGCTCCGAAATTCTCGCGCTACATGCGCTCTCGGGTGCTTTCACTTCTCGCGTCCCCGTGAGATCTCGCTGGGACGCTAGTCCCGTGATATCTCTAAACGCAGCAAGATGGGACGTTAAGACATTCGCAACAAGTACCCGGTTGGAATTCCCCTTTGGGGGGCGGGGGGTGAGCGCAAAAACGAAATTGCCATTTGCTAGCTGTCCAGGAATGGTGCTTGGGTGCAGGGGTGAAAAGAATTAAGGGAACAATGGCTGATTTTTACAAAATGTAGAGGAATGTCGGACTCTTTACTTTATACCCGCTTTGACCTCGTCCTCACAGAAGACGGGGGAAACCATCACAGTGTTGTCACCCCTTTAATGCCCTGCTGTGTCAAAATACCCACCTTGTCTGCGCCTAGTCTCTGCCACTTTAATCAGTACACCTACCCGGAGAGTCTAGAGCAGGTACTGCAATATTTGCCTCTGAAGGTGTTAGGGACTACAGCGCCCTATTAATGGTGAGGAATCATGGGAGTTGTCCAAAACATCGAGAGCCAAAAGGTTGCATACCCCTGCCCTAGCTCTCAATTGATCTCTTCTGGAGTGCTTGGTGGGATGATAAGGTATGGTGAAGTGGTCTTGTATATTGTTGGCCTTGCTCTTAAGTGGCTCCCCATGAAACAAGCATTGCCAAAGCCAACAGTTGTGGCTTGCGTATGAGTATTAGCCATTTTCAGGCATTGCTTTATATGTCTAGGTACTCACCATTTTGCAGCTTCGACCATAGATGGCCAATTAATAACCCTATGGCAGTGCCTGGCAAATGCCTACGCAAAAGCAAAAACGGTTGGCATTGCAAAAGAAGGTCTCTCCAAAGGACAATGCGCTCGCAGTATCTGCCCTGAATTACTGATGGCCACTAGGGCTGATGTAAGGCAGTGAATGAGGCACATGCAAAAGTTGAGGCTTTGATGCCCAGCCGCCACATTCACAGTTTAGCAGAATGAGGTGCTTTTAAGAAAAGTGCTTATCCTCCATAGAACAGCATTTTTCTATTTTTGCAAGCATCTCAGATTTGGGCCCTCAGTTTGCTGACTGTCTGTCTTAATGGACAAAATATATGTTACTACTTTAAGCAAAGGGAGATGTAACCCTTTGCTTAAGCCAGTAATGACGCTGCAGGTGAAAGTCTGGAAAGGTGGGTCCCCAATCCTTTAATAAATGAGCCACCATTGCTCTGGCTTCTAAGCCTCCTGCCTCTCCTCTGCTGTCTTCTAAAACTGTCATGCAAATGAAAGGGGACTTTTTTAGGAGTCTCGGGTGCCGATTCCATATCGCCCATTGTCATTTGTACCTGGTGCCTCCCCCTCCCCCCTTTATTTATGGAACAAACAGGTTTGTTAGCCATCCATAGCAGGCTATGCCAGAATGACAATGATCTGCTCCCCTTGTTAAAGGCCTGAACAAACTAACTCATGAGGCCCTCCCGGTATGGCCCTGAGGGAAGTCATTACTTCTTAAATAGAGCATTTTCAGAAAATTGAATACTTTAAGGCAAACAGGGCCAGTAACATTGTTCAAAATGACTAGTCACACAGTGCAATAAGTTATCAAACCTGCCCACACTGACCCACAAAACAGGACCAGACAGGTCTGTTGTGCTGGCCCTTTGGGCATTACCATATAGGAGAGTTCAATCCTGGGTGTTTGGTCGGGATAGGGGGCTTCCTTGGTTAGAATAAGTCCAGGGAAGCGTGCAGCTGGGGAGGGAGTACAGACAGCAAGGCCTCTCACCATTCAAAAAAGAAAGGGGAACTCGGAGTCCATCACATGCCCTAAATCTGCACATTAAAATGTTTTTTTCAACTGCTAAGAAAGCCCTCGATGATGTTTCTCCAGATGTGGCACATCTGGTTCTGTTGTTAGTAAATGAAGGGGAAATCCGGGGCGCAACCGTATTATGAGTCTAAACATGCAGTCTCAACATTAGATTAACAAACTATTAGACTTTATTAAGATATTAAAACATGAATAAAATATTGATAAGCTAAAGAACATAGAATAAGGATAGCAAAAATTAAACAATTCACACGTACAGAGTGTGCAATTTAATTGCTAAAATAGTGACTTCACACCATATAAAGTTATGAAACTCTTCGGAGTAGAGGTTGTAATGATTATTTGGACATATATCGTTTGTAGTCTCCAGTAGAGTATTAGTGACTCGATGTAATAGGATATTCTACACAAGCAGCCTATGCTCTAAAGCTTAGGCACCTTCTCGACATGTTTCTGTTCCTATTCCTAACATTGGTGAACATTCCTTAGGAGATTAACAAGGTGGTCACTAGTAGTTACAAGACTATTGCGTTCTGAGTCCAGTCAGTCTTTGATCAAACAATATGCACAGTCAGTGGTACTTGAAGCTGCTCTCACATTACAGACTGTTGAAAAAAACAAAAGACAACAAGCGCTATTAATGCTCACTCTAGGTTGTAGGTCATAGGATCGACAACAAAAGGATCGACGGGTCAAAGGATCGACACAAAAGGATCGACGGGTCAAAGGATCGAATTTCTTTTTTCATTTTTTTTTCACATTTTTCTTTTTTGGGGGGGGTCCCCCCAACCCCTGTTTTTGTGGTAAAAACCACTTTTTTTCCCTAAACGAAAACCCCCCAAAAAATATATAATTAAAAAAAAATTCGATCCTTTGACCCGTCGATCCTTTTGTGTCGATCCTTTGACCCGTCGATCCTCTGAATTCGATCCTTTGACCGGACACCCTCAGTCTATAGTTGGAGATTATAAATTATCTCTGTGCCAATTTACAGTATACAATGTACCTCAATGGGCATGTTGGGGTAGTAGTAGTGGCAAGTCTTAAAAATAGACCTAGTTCAATTACTTGCTACCTTATTTACATACTTGCTTATATTACTGTCTTCTCCCTCCAGAGTAGAAAATTGGTTAGAAGCTAAATCACTGGTATTGCTTGCCGCTGTTGTGTTTCAAGATCGGTAAAGGTTACAGTGCCAGGCAGCTCAGTTCTCCTCCATGCTATGCGGTAGGCTACAAGAAGCTAAATAAGTCCCAGTGAGTCTCTAGATATCTAGTCGCAGATAGTCATAAATGCCTGGAATAATTGGTAAAGGGACTTACCCCAAATGATGATGGGTCACTGTGTAACAGAAGTATCTGGACGGGGCTAAGTTCCTCTTGTGCGGACCTAAGACAGGGCGGGTCAAAGAATATATAAGTATATCGTGGTATTATGCCCCTATTAGATCAAATGACTCTAGATGTTACACTTATTTGTTACAAATATGTAAAGGTTTGAGCACTACTCTAGTAAAATGGTGTGCAGAATACCCACGTTGGAATAACAGTGTATAGTCTGGCTAGTGGCAGTAAAGGTGAGGTTCTGAAAACTCTCAAAGTGCACATCACGCATTGAGTTTATGTGAAAATCGCCGGGAATAGTTAAAAAAAGAAACCAAACCGCAGCTATTTCTTCCTAGGTAGCCAACGGTACAAAAAAGAAACCAAACCGCAGCTATTTCTTCCTAGGTAGCCAATGGTACATATTAGACTCTGGCGTTCGTAAGTATATCTAATTTTTGATGCTTGTGTAATCTGCTTAGATCACATGCTATGCATAGGCCGACATCTAGTAGAAACTACAGAGTATCACAGTTGTTTTTCGAAACTCGAAAATGGGCGTCGAAATAGGGCGTGCCAGAAATACTATCCCTATTGTGACGTCCCCTGTACCCATGATCCCTCACGCATGTGGGTCCCTCAGATTGTTTTTTTCCACCATCGTGAGCAGTCACAAAATATAGGCTGAGTCCATTTTCGGCATACGCCGTTGAACTTTATTAATTAAGTTACTGTTTCTTCCTGTCCTTTGCCGACGCCGTGTCTCGACACGGTAAAGACTGAAGAAGACATCGAAGCTGACCGTCGGACGGAGACTTTGACAGCGCCACTCGGCCTTGGAAGGCCCTTTTGGCCTCAGCCTTACAGTAGGGGGACTGGTGGGTGGTCATAAACATGTATATTCCCACCCTTTCCCATATTTGCCCAGCTGCCTACATATATTATGGAGCGTACTCCCTTTAAGTTCTGCCCCTCTTGCAATAGGAAGTTTACCTGGGTCGGCAAGCATAGGGTCTGTAACCTCTGCTTGAATAGAGACCACAACGAGGTGCATTGTCGGGCTTGTAAGCTTCTCTGACCGAAAACCCTCAAAGACAGGCGAACTAAACGTTGGGCCATCACGCCAGGCAGGCCGAGGCCTCCATGGACGTCGAGGAGACATCCAACAACAGCAGCGACACCATCCTTTCGGACGGCGAGGGTGACGGGGAATCTCCACGTTCCCCAGTGCCAGCCAACGACCCTAGCAGACAGGCCAGCAGTCCTGTTACGGGGAAGACACCCGGCGGCAAGTGCACCACACTCCCCCAAAAACACACGCCCCATGGCGATGCGAGTAAGGTCTGGGCGCTCCGAATGGCCGCCGCATGACAAGCCCGACAAGATAAAGGTCACCCGACTCAAAACTCCCCCGACCAGCCCGGAGATGGCGAAAGACGCCGGCGCAAGCCATCCCCGCGGTCGAAGTTCGGCCTACACCCGGGGACAAGCCGAGGGAGTCCTTCAGTACCCCCTCTTCGACCCGAGCTCCAAAAAATCATCTCCTAAGAGCAGGGAACATAAGGAGAGAGACAAGTCCAGTTCCTCTAGAGAGAGGGACTCGCTTAGCAAGGAGAAGGCTAGGGAGCAACCCTCTAGCCAACATAAGAGTATGCCCCTACAGGATACTATAGTAGAGTCTGATCAGACACATCAACCTGACTCTATCAGTCTTGATGAGGAAGCGGAACATACACCCATTACCCCCACTCTAGCCCTCTGCGACCCGGGGTTTATACCCAGTTCAGCCAGATGGTCTGCACAGGATATTGACAGAGTTATGAGCCGCATGAGCTGCTTAGCAAATTTCTTTGAACAACATCCTCATGTTCTAGACAACTTGGCCTCCACGCCGCCCACTACACAGGCGTCTGGTTCAAACACAACTCCTACAGCCTCTCAATCTCAGACAATGACTGTACCATATAAAAAGAGATCTCTTCCCCAGTAGAATTGGCTGCTGAACCTCCACACAAAACTCCTCGCCTCACCTACGACCTTTACGATCAGGATGTAGGGGAGGATGAATACTTAGATTATGGTGAACCCTATGATTGTGACATCGAGGGTTACGACGCCGGGGGAGAAGGCGATCAAGACGAAGAGGACACCGACTCTGTGGTTTTTGCGATGGACTCTCCAGCCCCGCAAGACCCTCTTTTACCAGACTCCCCTGTGGATAACCAGCCATTATTCAATGATATACTCATAAGGGCTGCAGAGCATTTCGGCATTGAAACACAAGAGGCCCAGCAGGACAAGGAATTTGCAGAGAATATGTTGGGCGATAAAAAACCAGCAACCCAATTTATTCCCCAGCTAAAATCTGTCCAAAGAAGGATTCAACCATCCCTAGAACTACCGAACGATACCAGGGCAGTGAACCCTAGGATTGAGAAACTCTTTAAACCAGCACCATCTGACCCCTTATATATAAGGGGACAACTTCGACCTTACTCTCTGGTGGTTACCACCACCCGCAAGAGAGCTGATACACCCTTAGCCTCCTCCGAAGCCCCTCCAGACAAGGAGAGCAAAAAATGATATGCTATGGGTAGGATGATAGCATCCACTGCAGCATACCAGGCGCGTATAGCAAACAATTCCACCTTGTTGTCCAGCTATGACTGCAGAAAGTGGGATGAGGTAAAGGCCCTGGCAGAGCCAGCACCAGAGCCACTAAAAGCCAAACTCTTCCTTCTGGCTGCCGAAGTTAGAGCTACAGCAGGTGTCCTCCTAAAAAATAACTTTGATGCTGCTGACAACGCTGGACGCGTTATTGCAGAAGCCACCGGTTTAAAACGCCATGCCTGGCTTAGGCAGTCAGGCTTTAAACTGGAGACGCAGGCTACCCTACTAAACATGCCAGTTGAGCAGAATGTATTATTTGGGAAATCAGTTGCAGACGCCCTCAAGTCCACCAAGAAAGAATATGAGACCCTCAAGTCCCTTGGCCAACTGACTAATAAACAACCAGGCCAAAGAGGTGGTAGTAATTTTTGTCGCTTTCGGGGCCAAAGCACGCAGAGAGGAACAGGATACAACCAAATCAAGGTTCCTCTTTGAATACCAATCAACAAGCCACCCAGGGTTACCCCAGAGGTCAATGCAGGGCCTGCAGAAGTGGGAGAGGCTCCCCCACCAGAGGTGGAGGGACACCCTCTAAGCAATGACGCCCCGCTACGAGTCTCCTCCCATGCCTCCCCAGTCGGGGGACAAATATCCTTTTACACTAACGTATGGGAGGGTATAACATCGGACAAATGGGTGTTGTCAACTGTGACAGGGGAATATTGCCCAGAGCTTCAAGGAAGACCGTCAAACCTTCCCCTGCGCCAAAAGAAACCATCACAGGAAGAACAACGTATCCTGCTAGAAGAGGTGAAAGCTCTACTGCTCCAGGACGCCATCGAGGTTGTGCCCCACAAAGACATAAACAAGGGTATTTATTCAACTTACTTCCTTGTTCCAAAGAAATATCTGACCATGCGCCCGGTACTAAACCTGCGCCCTGAAAACAAGTTTATAAAACCACAAAAATTTTGCATGACAACGCTACAAGAAGAAATCCCTCTGTTAAAACAGGGGGATTACATGGCATCATTGGACATGAAAGTTGCCTATTTTCATATCTCAATGTTCCCAGCTCACAGAACATTCTTGCGATTCAAAGTAGCAGACCAACACTATCAGTTCAAGGTGCTGCCTTTGGAATAGCCTCGGCTCCAAGGGTGTTCACCAAGGTACTGGCGGTGGTGGCAGCGCACCTACGCAGGGAGTCAATCCCAGTGTACCCCTACCTGGACGACTGGCTGATCACGGGAGAAAACTACCATCTTTGCAAAGTGAACTCGTAAAGGACAATAGACCTTCTCTTCCAATTGGGCTTCTCAATAAACGAGAAAAAGTAGAGTCTAATACCAAACACATCAAAACAGTTCCTAGGAGCTGTATTAGATACAAAGACAGGCTTAGCCTATTCATCCATGGAAAGAGTGCAAAATATGCATCAGCAGATACCCCAGTATGAAGCCGTTCTCCGGATAAGCGTACGCAAAGGAATGCGCCTGCTGGGTATGATGGCATCATGCATTTACCTAGCCCCCACGTGCGCCTGCGCATGCAACCAATGCAGGAATGGTTGGCGTAACAATGGTCTCAGGCAAGTGGTCAGTGGGACGATCTAGTGGTTGTTTCGCCAACACTGGTTCAGAACTTACGCTGGTGGTCAAGGGAAAATCTACTCAAGGGGAACCCCTTTCCGATATCGGAAGCACAAGCGGTCGTCACAACGGACGCGTCCCTTTCCGGGTGGGGGGCCCACTACCTTCACCACACAGCACACGGCCTGTGGTCACAAGTGACTGCACAGAAACACATAAACGTCTGGAGTTATTGGCAGTCCTCAAGGCCCTACAAGCCTTTGAAAAGCATCTAACAAACATGTCAGTACAAGTCCTAACAGACAGCACCAGCACAATATTCTATCTCAACAAACATGGAGGTACACACTCTCCAAATCTGTCCAAGCTGGCACAGAAAATATGGAAGTGGGCGCTCAGACGAGGGATGTCCCTGTCCTCCCACCATGTTCCAGGGATACTGAACACACTAGCAGACTCTCTCAGCAGAGACCCTGTACCAGAAGAGCACAAGTGGAAACTACACACAGACGTCATAGACCACATCTTCTCTCTTTGGGGATACCCCTCTCTAGACTTGTTCGCTACAAAAGAAAACAAGCAATGCCTAGACTTCGCGTCCAGGTTCCCCGAGCCACTCGCCAAGGGGAATGCCCTATGGAGGAACTGGTCAGGGTTATTTGCTTACGCTTTTCCCTCGACTCCATTAATCAGCAGGATAGTGAACAAAATACACCGGGAACAGATGACACTCATCCTGGTTGCTCCTATGTTGGCGAGACAACCCTGGTTTCCACATCTGCGCAAGCTAGCAATGTGCGATCCCATCCAGCTCCCATACCAGGTCAACCTGTTGACTCAACAGGGGGGCACAATGATACACCCACAACCTCACTCTCTGAACTTGGCAGCATGGCTCCTCAAGTCATAGAGTTCGGACACCTTAATCTTCCACAACAGTGTATGGACATCCTAAAAGAAGCAAGGTAAACAAACTCCAGGCACTGCTATTTTCACAAGTGGAAGAGATTCGTCATTTGTTGCCAATCTAAAAAGATTAACCCCATAGACTGTATGCCATCACACATTCTTACTTACATGCTCCACCTGTTGGATTCAGGGTTGGACTTTAATTCTCTTAAAGTCCACCTAGCAGCTTTATCAGCATACACCACCTCTCAGAGTAAAATCTCATGGTGGAAAGTGCCAGTCTTCAAAGCTTTCATGGAGGGAGTGAAAAGAATACATCCTCCAGTCTCTACCCCCCCCACTCCCCTGTCTGGTTGGGATCTAAAGCAAAACTCATGGGACCCCCATTCGAGCCTTTTCAACAGGCTACCCTTAGAGACATCACCTATAAAACTGCCTTCTTAGTGGCTATCACTTCCATAAGAAGAGTCAGCGAGATCCAGGCATTGTCAGTGCAGGACCCCTTCTTTGTCATCCATAAAGACAAATTGGTTTTACGGACTCACCCTAGGTTTTCACCTAAATTTATTTCCAGGTTTCACGTAAACCAATCTATTGAGGTCCCGGCCTTCTTTCAAAAGCCAACTAGCTCAGCTGAGGTCAAACTCCACACACTAGATGTAAGGAGAGCGGTTCTCTACTACGTAGATAAGACCAAACCGCTTAGGAAAACAGATCAACTGTTTGTCTCCATGGCTACAGGCAGACAAGGAGAGCGCGTTTCAAAAAGAACAATCTCCAAATGTATAGTCAAATGTATACAGTTATGCTATTCATTATCAGACAAGACACTGCCTTCTACACCTAGAGCCCACTCTACAAGGGGCACTGGGGCTAACTTAGCTTTTCTTGCAAATGTACCATTAGACAACATTTGCAGAGCAGCGACATGCAGCTCAGTTCATACCTTTACTCAGCACTACTGCATTGACACATATTCCAAAACAGATACACAGGTGGGACAAGCGGTTCTAAAACATCTATTTGCCGCTACTCCTTCTCACAACCAACCACCTTCTCATAACACTGCACGCTAATCTATGCATAGCATGTGACCTAAGCAGATTACACAAGCATCAGAAGGAATACATTACTCACTGTAATCGTATTTCTGGTGCTTGTATATGCTTAGATTCACATGCGCCCACCCTTCCTCCCCTGAGAGAAGGTGTATAGATGTTTACTTGAGCTTGTATCTGTTTAGGAACTCTGTATTCACACTACTCCTCATGCTACCTCATGTCAGAAAAAATTAAATCTGAGGGACCCACACGCGTGAGGGATCATGGGAACAGGGGATGTCACAATAGGGATAGTATTACTGGCACGCCCTATTTCGACGCCCATTTTTGAGTTTTGAAAAACAATTGTAATTCTCCGCAGCTTCCACTAGATGTCGGCCTATGCATAGCATGTGAATTTAAGCAGATAAAAGCACCAGAAATACGATTACGGTGAGTAATGTATTCCATATCGTTATATTTTGCACATAGCGAGTGTAGAACCAAGGATTAGGAGTAAGCAGAGTGTTATAGAAGAGCTTACCTTAGGCAGAGCGTCTCGCGTACGGCTCTCCTGTGGTGTGAGTAAAAAGCTCTGTTGTTCTACGGTTGCTATGGTGAAAATGAGTAGAAATGTACTGTGGCGCTTGGTGTTGGATAACCGTGGCACCACGTTGTAGTATTGTTAGTATAAGTAAACTAACACCAGTGGTTTCTGTCTATATGGAGAACCGTGTGTCAATTATAAACGGAGCTCAGATGGATTCTCAAAGTGGCACGATTGTAATAAGTGCTGCTCCTTTTTGTTTAAGTAAAGATGTCTTTTGACACTTAAGTAAAGGTGAAGCTACTCGATAAAGTATCAAGTGGTGTTAATTCCTGCCACTATCGGTCATCCTTGGGTTTAGTGAGTGTTTTATGAAATTTGGGGCGGCAGTAGAAGGTAGGAGTAGTAGATTTCTCATTAACTAGAAATTTCGCTTATTTGCTTATTAATTAAATTGCACACTCAGTACATGTGTATTATCTACTTTTTGCTAACCTTATATGATTTTCCTTAGCGTATTGATATTTTATTCATGTTTTAATATCTTAATAAAGTCTAATATTTTGTTAAAATAATGTTGTTTGAGTAACTGCTTCACAATACAGGCTGTTAACGCTCAACCTATTTATGTAATATAACATCTGGTTCTGTTTACATCCGTGCTCCAATAGGAGCCCATGATGAACACACAGCTGGCAGGCAAGGGAGCGAGAGCCTTTAAGGGTGGGAAGGGGGGGATTTGGCAGGGGTTTTGGTCCTTTGCGGTTTTGGAGTCGTACTCAGGTTTTAGTGGGTTTTTTCATTATTATTATTATTCTGGTTCTTTGAACCAGTCTGCAGATCACAAGACCTTTTCAGCTGGCAAATCATTACACGAGAGAAAGGGAATGAAAAAGAAATGGGGGTTATGGGGAAGGAGGGGCAACGTCATCGGAGAGCAGGGCGAGATCGATAAACATAGAAAGGGGAGCAAGAAAGGGCAAAGAAAAAGGAAATCCAGTATGCACTCTGTGAGGAAGTACATACGAAGAAGAATGGGAAACAAGAATTGAAATGATGAAAGGAACAGAATACATAAAGAATTAACAAGAAATGATGACATAAAATAAAAATTTGCCCTTCAAACCCATTTGGGGCAGACACTGCGACCCCCTGTAGCAAAGCCTGGACTGGATTTTTGTACGCATACAGCGTACTGTCAGCGGGTCATAGTTTCACCTAAAGTGGACTTACAATCTGAGCTTGACCTCTGCGTCCCTGCTTAGATCACACAGAAGTCAGAGCTGAGCTGGTTTTCTAGGTCCTCTACTGTCAAATACCCTCTAACATTCCCTCACTCATTGCACTGACTTGCAAGTTCCAGAAAGCATTTTCCAGATGTGGGCACAGAATTGTTTCATTGACACTGGCTGGGCTTGCACTGCGTTGTCCATTCGAGAAACAGTACAGTCCTGGTTGGAATGTTGGATTGTGGAACGTAATCATGGATTTCCTCATTACAATCCCAGAACTACATGTCCCAGAATGCAAAATTAAAAGCAGGACTGGACTAGCGCCTAGTGAATGGAGTGGATAATGATGGCATGTAACCAGCTCTGTTATGGCACTAGTTGGGCATGAAAGCCCAAAATGGTTGAGTAGGGTCCACCCCCCCCTTGGGAGAACCCTAATCTCCCATTTAAAAAGTACCTTTTCAAGAGTTTGAAGTCTGCCTGCCGCTCACCCTCCCAGTTCTGACATGGTAGGTACACCCCTCAAATGCCTGTTTTCACTTGAGCCTCCTCTCTCTCCCTCCCTAACACCTCATGATTGGGTAAAACGATAAGAGCCCAAATTGCATTTCATCCAATTGTTTTCGTATGTGGTTCTTGCATGTCAGTCATATGCCTGGCTGGAATGCAGTGATTTATGGGCACCATCAGCAAAGAGGCGCCTCACTCTGGCAACCCACCGCTGGGAACCAAATGGGTTCTTCACGCGAGCGAAACAAGCTGTTTAATCCATTAGTGGTAAGAAGGCATCCACCCCCCAGAGCGAGGGAGAAGTGAATACGAAAAAGCTTTTAATTTGACAGGCAGAAAGAGGCACACTTCATCCCAGACGGACCAGCAAGGTAACACTCTGTTCATTAATAAAGATTACCCCTGCTAACTGCGCAGGGAGTATTAATTCTATTAAAGACTAGGAGGCGAGCATTATGCTTCAACTTCTTTATTACTACCCTTCAGCAGTTTCAACAACTGTATCAAACAACAACAACAAAATGTCCATGTGACTTTCCCTTTAAACTACAAATCCCAAAGTCTCTGTAGTCCTTCCTTCTCTCCAGCTCAGCTGTGACCACATCCTGTCCCTGAGCTCCTCCTCTCTTTTACGTGCTCTTAATGTCTTGATACCAAAACTTCACATCCCACCAACCGAGCAAGGACTTCTTAACTCCGACATAACTCCGTAACGACTGAACTCCCGTCGTCTTTCCTAGTCCATCCCCTCAATTGTTCTTCTGCTCCTCCCCTAGAGAAAACAGAAAATGTATACTGTCAGGGTGGCACTTAGTTTGTCATCATAACCATACACTGTTACATACAATATGATTATCAAACAGTCGCGGGTGGGAACTAATGCTTGCCTCCTAGTCTTTAATAGAATTAATACTCCCTGCGCAGTTAGCAGGGGTAATCTTTATTCTATGACAAGACTGGAGGCGAGCATTATGCTTGTTCAAAGCTGTCCCAATACTGCACTCGCTATACTTTCAGCTAGTTTAAAATAAAATTCTCTGAAGTTACGATCACTCGCCCAGTCTGCTGCTGCCATAATATCTTGCAAGGGAACTCCTGTCCTATATGCTTTAGATGCCATGGCCCCTCTCACTGAATGCGCCCCATACTGTCGCAAATCAATTCCTGATGCTGACATCACCTCTCTAACCCATCTCGCTATGGTAGCTGTTTTGACCGCCTGAAAAGGCTTCCTACGCGCAATTAACAACTGATTTGTCCCCATCGCTCTGTTCTCTGCCGTCCTAGCTTCGTATTCCTTAATGCAGCTAGCGACGCAGTATTTAGCCTTATCTGGGAAATAGAGGTAATGCACCGTGGATGTATTCGATTTGGTCTTCTGCACCACCATGAAGGTGACGCCTTCCGGCCCAAACGTCCTCCTATTAATCTCCAATGCTCTAACATCGGACACCCTCTTACAGGACACGAGGCACAAAAGCATTGCTAACTTGCCCGATAACTGCTTGATCAACAAATATCTATTAGCTGGCCAGCTTTCTAATAATCTCAGAACTTTCGTCACGTCCCACAGTACCGTATATCTGGGAACTGGCGGCACTTTAAACTTAGCTCCTCTGACGAGCCTACAGACTGCTGGATGTTCGCTTGCTGGCACGCCTTCAATCGGGACATGACCTGCAGATATCACAGATCTGTACACCCCTATAGTGCGGAACGCTTTCCCATCTTGCAGTAGATGTGCTAGAAAATTCAAAATCGCCACTACAGGCGCCGAAATGGGATGAAGACCTCTCCCTCTGCACCAGCTCGTCCACCTAGCCCAAGCCGCGTCGTAGCTCCTCCTAGTCGATGGAGCCCAGGATCCGGCGATAAGCTCTGCAGCCTGCTGCAAAATGCCTGGCAGCTCCCATCGTCGCCTGATATCCTGCACGCGATGAGCGGGAGAGTCCCTTTCGCTCTCAGAGGATGACACTGCCCAATTGGGTCCGTGAGCAATCGCTCCCCTTCCGGGAGGACCCTCGGCAGATCTATTAGGCGCTCTATCAGCGTCGGGAACCACACTTGAGCTTTCCACAGTGGTGCTATCAGCACTAGTTCTGCTCTCTCCCTCTGACACTTCGCTAGCACTCTGCTCGGCATCATGAATGGGGGAAACGCGTAGTGCGCTCCGCCTGCCCAGTCCTGCAGGAATGCGTCCGTACCTCTTGCGTCTGGGTCTAGTCTCCAACTGAAGTAGTTGGGTATCTGGGCGTTGAGGCGAGAGGCAAACAGATCTGTGTGAAACGGACCCCATCTCTGATTCAGAGTTTGAAATACTGCCGGATCCAGCTTCCAATCGCTGGAGTCCGTGAGGTAGCGAGAGTTCCAGTCTGCTACCACATTCAGAGTTCCGGGTAAGTATTCCGCTGTCAGTGACGTTCCGGACCTCAGGCAGTAATGCCAGAAATCCTTCGCTAGCTCAGCTAGCATCTTGGATTTCGTCCCTCCTAAGTGGTTTATATAACGTACCGCTGAAATGTTGTCCATCTTTAACAGTACGCACGACTTCACCTTGTCTCTCGTGAATGTCTTTATCGCGAAAGAGCCTGCTAGGATTCTAAGCAATTTATGTGTAGGCTCAGCTCCTCTGAGCTCCATTTCCCTCCAGTTTGCAACTCTCCGCAACGAGCTCTCCATCCTATTCGACTGCCGTCTGACTCTATCACTAGGTCCGGCCGGTCTCCGAATATGGCACGCCCATTCCAGGCATCCATATTCTGCAACCACCATTCCAGGTCTGTGATGGATTCCTGGTCCAGTGGGACCGATTGATGGTATCTCAACCCTTGTCGTAGATGTCTGATTTTCAATCTTTGCAGGGCTCGATAGTGTAATGGACCTGGAAAAATAGCTTTTATGGATGCCGCTAGGAGGCCCACAATTCTCGCTAAAACTCTCAGAGAAATCACTTTCTTCCCTAAACATGCTCTGATTTCTCTCTTGATGTCTCGGATCTTCCTTGCTGGAAGTTCCAGGGAGGCTTTCCTTGTGTCCAGGATGAAGCCGAGAAAGTCTAATCTTTGTGCCGGCTTGGTATCCGATTTCTCTGTGTTCACTAGGAACCCCAGTGATCGCAACAGGTCTAGTACCCACTGCGTCTGATACTCCAGCGCTCCCCGATCTTCTGCTAGCAGTAATAGATCGTCCAAATATATGATCAGCCAAATCCCTTTCTCTCGGATGGCTGCGGCTACTGGTTTCATTAACTTCGTGAACGCCCAAGGCGCTGACGCAAGCCCGAATGGCATTGTCTTGAATTGCCAGAACTGTTCCTTCCAGCGAAAAGCTAGGAACCCTCTGAAACGCGCCTGCACAGGCACTGTCAGGTATGCGTCCTTTAGATCTAACCTTGTCAGCCAGTCTCCCTCTCTCAGATAATCTCTGAGCTGATGGATCCCCTCCATCTTGAAATGATGGTATACTATCCATCCGTTCAGCTCCTTTAAATTGATAACTGGGCGAACCTTCTCCTTCCTGTGAACGAGAAACATGTTGCTGAGGAAGTTTGGGGCCCCGGGGCATCTCTCTATTGCTCTTTTCCTCACTAACTGCTCCAATTCGGCATTGAGGGCCTTTAGCTCCGCCTTCGCTAGCTGCGGGCGATGGGGCGCCCTTGCCTGCACTGGGTCCTGAATGAACTCTAATTACAGGCCTCTGCTGGTTTGCAAAATCCAGGCATCGCTGGAAAGCGCGCGCCAGTTTCCCCAGAACATACTTGTCCTCCCTCCCACCGGAGGGTAAGTAATGGCCCTTACCTGGCGTGAACCCTTGGCCACGTCCGGCACCTCTTCCTCGCCGTCCTCTCGCATTGCGACCTCTGGCCGGGAAGAAGGTGTCTTGCTGCCTGTTCTCCCAGTAGTGGGCTCTGTTATTCGGTGGTCTCCTTCCTCCCTGTTGGCGACCGGTCGAGCGACCCCTGTAACGGCCGGTCCCGGCAAAAACTCTCTGCGGGAAGATCTTGCGAATAGATGCCTGTGCTTTTTCCAGGGACGTGTATGTGCCCACGAAGCGGCCCATCTCTTTCCCGAAGGTCTCTCCAAATAAGAAGCCTTGGGCTGCTTCTCCGGCCTCATAAGATGCCAGGTCACTGAGCTTCGAGTCAATCTTTAGGAGATTAACTCTTCTTCTCTCGGGGGCTATAGCGCAATTCGCGTTTCCCAAGAGGCAAACCGCTCTTTGGGCCCATCCGGCAAGAGCGTCCGGGTCCACTTCTTCGCCCGTGTCTCTCGCTCTCTCTGCTAAGTCCATGATCTTAGCGAGAGGGCCGGCTAAATCCAGGACCTTCTCCTGGCAGCTTTTCCATGACCTATCAATCCCTTTACGGGGATCCTTATTGGTTTTCGAAACGAAGGTGAGCATCTTCGGATCTAGCTCGGGGGTTTCCGCCACCTTCCCCGGCAAGTCTGGTCGGGGGCATTCTGCTCGAAGCCGCTGTCGCACTTCTTTATCTAGGGCTTTCCGCAGTCTTGCTGTCATATATTGAGCCACTCTTGGGGAAGGCTGCCAGTCGGAAGACCTCGGGTTTCTGATAGCATCCGGGTCGAACATATCGTCCTGCTCCTCATCGAGGTGCTTCTCTTTTTGGGCTTTCTTGCCCCCACTGGGTTTCGCCCAATCTTCCTCGACTGGCTCCTCCGGCTCCAGAGGGGATGAACCCCTTTCCTCTGGCTCTTCTTCCGAGCCTAGGTCATCATCTCCTTCATTTTCTTCCCCAGGAGAGGGGGTCATGAGGTCCGGCACGGCCTGACGCAGTAGATATGCTTGCTTAAGCTTCGCAAAGGCGTCGGCGACCTCCGGGGCCTTATCATCCGCCCCATCCGTAGGGCCCTGGGGGTCTGCAGAGGCTTTCCTCTTGCAGGCCTGAATACTCCCCGTAGACCCTGTTCCAGAGGGTTCGATGGGCAAGCTGCGAGTCTTCTTGGTGCTTTCGGTAGGCTGGTGAAGCATGGCTTCCAGTGTTTCCAGCCTTTCTTGTAAGGGTCTCACCCCTTGTGCCACTGCATCTACTAGGGAATTCCCCAGCACCTCCTTGAAACTGGCAGCCAAGTCAAGGGACTGCTCCTCCTCACTCCACTCGAATTCCGACATGATAGGGGTGCTGCGTGCCTCAATACCTTGATATAGGTGTCTTATGCTGCCCACTTCCTAGCAGATGCTCTGAGACAACTTCTGTGTCCCTACGAGATAGCCTCAGTCTCTCCTTTTCTCTTTTTTTTTTTTTTTTATGTGGCTGCACCGACTCTCTTGATCTGTTGAGCCTGTATCGGCTTATGGGTCTGAATCTTGTCCTCTGAGGCAGCAGCCTCGTATATGTGTGCTTGCTCGCACTGCTGTGCACGTTTTTTTTTTTTTTTTTTACACCGCGGGAAGCTCCCGCGCCTGCCGCTTTCTCTCGAGATCACGCAGGCCCTCGCTCGCCGTGCGCCTCACGGGTGCGGGTAGGAAAATGTGCCTTCGGGAGCCGCGATGAAAGCTCCGTCGCGATAAGAGGAAGGATCTTGCTGCTGGGGCCGCGTCGCAGAATGAGTGCGACGCGGCTTGGCGCCTCGAAAAAACTCCGCCCCCACGAGGGTGGGGGCCGGAGTCCTCCCTCTCGGCCCTCTGCGAGGGCTCGATGCATCTGACGTCCACTTGGCCTCCCTGTGGGGGCGGGGAGGAACCTAAGCGCGTCCGCTCCCGCTGTAGGGGCGGCTCGAGGGAGCTCCGTGGCCCCGCAATGCACCCCTGGTGTGCCGGGAATACGGCACGGGGCTAGCGGCCGCCGGAGCTCCTGGTGCTGCTATGAGGCAGCCTACTATAATCGCGCACGCCGTGACGCCACGGAGGCTACTCACGCTCGGACCGAAGTCCTGCAAAACCTTCCTATCTGCGTAAAGCTGTTAAAATAAAACACATAATATGCTGCGTAAGCCTGCTATGCATCTTCTCATATCCTCAACTTCAATAAATCTTACAGTAATCCTATCTAACACACAATAGCTGGGAGGTAGAAGGAAAATCACTTATCTGCTTGAAGAGCAGTAAAAGAAGAGCAGGAGCTCAGGGACAGGATGTGGTCATAGCTGAGCTGGAGAGAAGGAAGGACTACAGAGACTTTGGGATTTGTAGTTTAAAGGGAAAGTCACATGGACATTTTGTTGTTGTTGTTTGATACAGTTGTTGAAACTGCTGAAGGGTAGTAATAAAGAAGTTGAAGCATAATGCTCGCCTCCAGTCTTGTCATAGAAGTTAAGATTACAGGTCCCAGAATGCATTGGGAAGGGTATTCTGTGGTCCTCAACACTTGCACTGTGCTTTGATTCGGCCAGAAGGTTGCCTTACACTCAAAGGGAAAACCCGGCACCATCTGTGCGTGATGAGGTGCACACGGTCCATCTCATTAATATTCTTGAGGTGTCTATTGCTTGTGCGCCTCATTACACTGTGTAACGAATTGTCGGTAAGAATGTAGAGAACATTCAAAGCTCTGCAGTGGGTGAAATGGCCAGGCGCTGCCCTCTCGAGACTCACACGAGATGGCAATGCAGGCATTGATTTCTGCTATTTGAATTTCGGATTGCAAGGTCACATCTGTGCACTGCCACATTTTATAAAGAAATACCAAAACATCCCCACCCTGCTCTCCCTTCTAATGCTGAAAGAAAATGGCTGCTTCTTAAAACAAACCAAGACTGGAAAACAAATCACATCATACTGACATCACAAGACACTAGAGCACCACCCACAAGTCAGTAAATGGGTATTTTCAGAGATATTTTAAAACCAAACATAACTATGACAGTAACTTGTTTATTTTGAATACAAAATATATTAAAATGTATAACATAACTGAAAAGATGTAGTACATAGATAAATCAAGTAAAAAAAACTTTTGAATAACATTAACAGATGGCTGCCACCATTTTGGAAGTAAAAATGTCTGACAAATTCACGACACAATACAAATTCAGCCTAACATTGCAAAAAGAGGTGTGGTTGGTGGGAGAATAGGTGGGAATGGGAGGAAAATCCTATAGATTTCACTTAGCAGTGGGCGTTAAATGGGTGGGAGACATAGCCAAACTACAGAAATCCATCCTCGTATGCCATCTGCATTGACAAGCATTACAAACCTATATTCAAAGCCCCTATTTCTAGCTCCCATGTTAAAGCTCTTATTTTAATGACAATAATTTCAGCTTTAAAGGTAGCGCTTTCAGTGCCACCTAATAGCCAAAACAAAAAAATCACCACACAATACATATTCAGCCAAAGAGTTAAAAAGAGGTGTGGTTGGAAAGAAAATAGGTGGGAATGGGAGAAAAATCCTATATATTTCACTTAGCAATAGGTATTAAATGGGTGGGACACATAGCCAAACTACAGAAATCCATCCTCATAAGTCATCTGCATTGAAAAGCATTACAAACCTACATTAAAGTTTCGGCTTTAAAGGTAGTGTTTTCCACACCACCTAATAGCCAACACTAAAAAATCTTATCGGAAATAGAGAACCTCTGCAAAGTTTTCTATAGGAGTACAAAACAACTGCGCCTGAAGCTTTAGAAGCTACAACTTCCTTGAGAGTGGTTTGGAAATTCTGGACTTTGCACTGTATCATCTGGAATTTCCTGCAATGTATTTAACGCCCCTTTGTGAGGAATTGCATGATGTTTGGGTGCGAGCGAAATCTAGCCTGCATAGTCTGCTTGTACCTGAGGCACTCTTGACAACTGGAAATGCAGAGGTTTTGCTTTCTACCCTGTGACGGAATTCTTAAAGAAGACTTGGCGTAAACTTGAGGAGTGGACCAAAAGAAACCGCTTCTTATCACCAAGATCATAGATTTGGTTGAATACAAGGGTCCAGATTGATGGGAAGACTATTTTCAGGCCACATTGGTTTTTAAGTGGAGTGCAATGGATTGGAGATTTATTCATGGGCAGAAAATGGATCCCCCTTTAATACGCACTATACAATGAAGAACTGCCACAATTGCACCTATGGAGAATACAGGATATTGATTGAGGACAGCGATGAGGTTGGGGGGCATAAATAGATGAAAATGATGTTCTCAAAGTACAGTTGTTGAATTTTAAAGAAAAAGGTCACTGCATCAAATGTGAACAGGCTACTAATGAGCAACAGGAAATCCAGTGAATAACTCATCAGGTCCTGGTCGGAATGAATTGGCACAGAAATATTGGAAGGGAGATGGGAGAACCTGTGCAGGAACGTAGCTTTGACCTCATTAAATCTTGGGGAGAGAGTGCAGCAGATAATTCTCAGCAGAAACCATGTTACAATCATTGGCTGGGAAAATGACAGCAGAGCCATAGGCTTTAATTAGATCGTTAAATCAGTCACAGCATTCCTATCAAACCATTAGGTGACTGAGGCATTCTGGATTGCTTTTTTTGGTTCATTATTTAAAGATCTCCCTCATAAGGAACATTCTCCAGCTAAGATGTCTGACTCCTGGCACTTGAAGTACGATCACAATTTGGTCTATATGACTAAATGTCTGAGTCCATCCAGAGCTCCCATACCAGACGGGATATCCAACCACATGCTAAAGGAAAATCCGGAACCGTGGGCCAACCTGTTAGATGTGGTGCTTCAAAATGTCCTAAACACAAAATTGATCCTGTCATCCTGGAAGACAGCTCATGTAATTCCTATATTTAAAAACAGTGTGTG
This sequence comes from Ambystoma mexicanum, assembly GCF_040938575.1. Lineage (NCBI taxonomy): Eukaryota > Metazoa > Chordata > Amphibia > Caudata > Ambystomatidae > Ambystoma > Ambystoma mexicanum. The sequence continues at coordinate 413,858,728 of NC_090929.1, forward strand.
GTCAAATCTCTACAACTATAGACCGATAGCTCTCCTGAATGTGGTGGGAAACTATATGCCACCTTGCTGCTAAAAAGATTGACGATATGGTTGCAGACAAAGGGTTTAAATGACATGTTCCAGGCAGGTTTCGTAAAGGGGTTGGAGACTGCCCCCCGGCACTCCTATTCACCATGCTTAAAACTAAGATCATGAGTTCTACTAGCAAACTGCAATTGGCATTTTTAGATTTCTCAAAATCTTTTGATAGCCTGAACAGACATCGACTGTGGAAAAAGTTGACTGAAAAAAAAGTGTGAGGTAGACCTATTAGAGAAAATCCAAGAACTATACACCAACACTTCCATAAGAATCTGTCTTAACACCTCTGGACCCTTGAGCAATGAAATACCTACTGTCAGAAGAGTCAAACAGGGCTGCTCCCTGGCACCGGCACTTTACAACTTCTATATTGCCGATGTAGGAGAATTTATTAAACCAATTTGAAGCTTCCCTCCCATATTGGGGGAGATGAAAGTGACTAATTTACCGTATGCTGAAAAACTAGTCCTCCTGGATTACACTGAAGTAGGCCTACAACACCAGCTGGATAGACACGAGAAATATACTGAGCAGAATAATTTGGAAATTAATATCAAAAACCGAAAATCCTCATCCTAAAAAAGGGCCAGAGTGCAAGAAGAAAACAGTTAAATGTTATCTGAGCCCTGCATAAATCGCAAAGGTGGCATTGTTTTAATATCTAGGAATCACTGTTTCAAAAAGCATGGTTGAGACCCAGACTGCAGATTCGCTAAAATAAAAGGTAGTTGCACTGGCTAGCCAAGCAAGGATTCTGAAGAGGAAATACTGCAGATCTACACTCCTACCTATTATCGAGTTCTATAGGCCTAAGGTCATACCGATTCTCTCCTATGGATCTGAAATACTTTTCAACTTCCCATCCAAGTGGTCGGCCCTATTGGAAGGCCTTTTTTTTAGAAAAAAGTGTTTGGACTACCTCGCAATACAGGTAGTCAGAAAGGCATTAGGTCTGGGTTCCCTGCTAATGGCAGTACAGTGAAATGGAAAAATTGAGCCTGTATGGGAAATGTATGAATAAATCGCCTCCCCCTTTGATTGAAGGGATTCAACAGGAATTCCTACATGGTACCAATCAAACAATTACCAATTGGGTACAAGAGTGCAAAAAGCTACTCGAGGAGCTGGAAAGTTCAACTGGGGATCTTCTGCTCATTCCGGGATCAATAAAGAAAAAACGGAGGGAAAAAGACTGGATAACCATGATGTAAGAAATATGCCCTTTAAAATTCCATGAACATTTATCAGCACAATCAAGAAAACAGGGTGTGATTCAGCCCTTTTTAGAGAAATGCCCAGATGCGAGGTTTCAAGCAACATTTATGAGAATCCGGTTTAATTTATGTAAAACGAGGGAAATCACATTGGTGCATGACAGCGACAAACCGAGGAATTCCTCATGCAGATTTTGTAATCAGGAAGATGTGAAAGAAACTTTAAGTTATCTGTTTACTTCCTGCACCTCTTTTACTGAAGAAAGGACATGATTCTTTGGTCGGAAATATAGAACACTAGCGGCTGAAGTCTGGTGGAAATGTATGTTGAGTGTAGACAAAACATCAATGATAATTGCGATGGTTTGTTTTTATAGAAATGTTTTAGAGAAATCTCTTTAAGTGATGACTACTAATTGAAGGGCCGGTGCCCTAAACCTATGTTTAGGCACAAGATATGTGATGTGATGTTTATGTATTTTCAGATAAAAATGTTTTTGCTGACAGTTTTTGTTAAAAGTTGAATTTAAACTATAAATGCAAATAAAAATAAAATAATAATTGTACGCCAACTAAATTGTGTGCAAGGTGTTTGAGCGACCCAGATGCCTGTTGGGGTTGTGGCCACAGAACGGGCTCCTTTGAACACATGATATGGGAGTGTTATAAAGGAAGAACTTTCGGGCTCAAAGTCACTGAACTATGCACAAGGTTTTGTTATCTGACCTGGATTTTGACTTTCAGACCATTGTTCGAGGGGAGGATGAACTCTTGAGAAATGTGTCGTATCCCCAGAATTGTTCGTATTTTAGGGCTTCCCTCTCTGCTAAAAAAAATCATATTGAGAGATTGGAAGAATGTCAACTTTCTCTCATCGTTAATATGGGTTGAAGAACTTCACAAAATGTCATTGCTTGAACTAGTCATTTTCTGTCAATTGAAAAAACATAATCTGTAGGAAGAAATTTGGGGAAGATTTTTGGGTCTGAAGTATCTTATACTGTGTTCTCTTTTACTGGCCTGTTTGTCTTGTTATAGTGTCAATACCTTCATAAATATGTGAATACAAAAAGAAAAAAAAGACCTGGTGTGTCTTTATATTCTGTTCCACAACAGTTCCATCCTTTTATAATTTACAATAGTTCAAGTGTAAAAACAAAAGAGTGGTTAATTTACCTCTATTTTTGCAAGAGGAAATTCCTGCCTTTTTATCGGAGCAGAACTATTTTGTCAAAAGTGCTCCTCTTCCCCTATATAGGTTGCGGGACAACCTGATAATGACCACAGCGTGGTTCAGGTCAGGACGAGTTGTGCACGGTGTCCAGTCAATTGGTCGACAGCAAACTGGTCGACTGCAATTTGGTCGACACCATTTGGTCGAATGCCAAATGGTCGAATTTCTTTTTTTTTTATATATGTGTTTTGTGGGTTTTCGTGTGGGAAAAAAAAAAGAAAAAAAGGGGGTTGGGGGGGGGACCCCCCCAAAAAAAACCAAAAAAAGGTTAAAAAAAAAAAAAAAAAAAAAATTCGACCATTTGGCATTCGACCAAATGGTGTCGACCAGTTGTCCTGTCGACCAAATGTTTTCGACCAATTGACTGGTAACCGTTGTGCACATGTCAGCTATAGAGTTAAACACATTTGGGTCATGAAAAATATAAATAGGACAAAAGTTAGTACCAACAGAATACACAAATTACAGAAATAAGCTATTATTGTTGGTCATTAAGGTTCTGCCTGGCCTTTTAAGAAGGACAGAATGCATCGATAATATGAAAGAAATGTTCCTCCTAAAGCAGAGCCAGCTCTCCTTGCAGGTCTCGTCACATCCAGAAAGGAGATAGAAAGTCCTCCTTATCTATGCCGTATGGCAAATGCCTCATTCAGAGATCGGAAAGTCCCTGTTGGAATAAAGACAGTCACAGTTACCCCGCTGGTGAAAAAACCAGGTCCAGACCAACAGGATCCGGCCAATCTCAGACCAATCACAAACCACAACTTTTTATTAAAAATCCTTGATAAAATAGCCACACATCAACTACAAAAATACGTCGACAAGCATAATCTCCTGCACTCACAACAGTCAGGGTTCAGAAGTGCTCACAGCACCGAATCTGCATTATTAGATCTACAAACCAAAATGCTGGGCATCTTGGACAAAGAAAGGAAAAGCAGGCTTGCTAATCCTTTTGGACCTCTCGGCAGCTTTTGATTTACTAGATCATGGGAAGCTCCGAGAGGCCCTAAACACATGTGGCAATTGCTCCGAGGAAGCCATTGATTGGGTATCATCTTTCCTAGAGGATAGAAACTCCAAAATCACATGGGGAGGACATTCCACCACTTCAAATCCTGTGGACTGTGGAGTGCTGCAGGGAGCTAGTTTTTCCCCATTGCTTTTTAACCTATACATTCGCTGTCTCTGTACCCTTCTCTCACAGCTTGGGATCTTTTTCACCAACTTTTCAGATGACATGCAGCTAGTATTAGAACTGTGTGGGGACCATATTATCGACAACAACAGACTTTCAGACATTTATAATCCCATCAAAAATTGGATGAAATCACATTGGATGTGTCTAAATAGTTCCAAAACTGAGCTCATGACATTTGGCACAACCAAAGCTCTAAAAAATCTAGGCCCAGCTTACTCCTCCTTCCTCATAAAGGACTCCACCATCATAGTGTCTAATAAAGTTAAAACGCTAGGCATTTACTTGCAATCCTCACTAGGATCTGAGGCGCAAACATTATACCTAAAACGGAATTGTCAATACTATCAGAGGTTCCAATGCCGTATTAGGCCATTCCTTACTACCAAAAACGGCACCACAATAGACAGAGCCACCATTCTGTCATGACTGGACTACGGAAATGCCCTACTGTTAGGTGCCAGCAGCAACTGCATAAAGCAATGTCAAATAATTCAAAATAACGCAGTCAGATCCATTGCAGCAAAGTCCATACGTGACCATATAACAAAAGACAGACACAACCTCCACTGGCTAGCAATAAAGGAGCGTATCATCTTTAAATCCCTGACACTGGTTCACCGCTGCCTAAATGGAGCAGCCCCAGCATATCTGATGAAGGAATTTAAATGGAATGAGCCAAGCCGAAGCCTAAGATCCGAAAAGCAGGGACTACTTGAGTCCAGCCACATCAGAGTAAAAGCCACAGGCCTAGGGTAGAGCGTTTCCCACCAAGGCTATCTCCCTTTGGAACAAGTTAACTCGTAATCTTAGGCTTGAAAGCAACATCCAATCATTAAGAAAGCAGCTGAAAACCACACTTTTTAAATGATTGACACACTCGCCACCCCTGCGTTCATTTTGTAGCCCACCTCTTTCTTCTACTTGTACTGTCCTGTGATTCTCAGTCTTTTGTGTCTCTGTCGCGCCCTGATGCTTGCGAGCTTTCGGCATGTTACAAATATATAAATAAAATAAAAAATAAAGTAGCAATTAATGAGGTGAAGGCACACCCCTGCACGCTCACTCCAGAAGAAATACAACCCACTAGGAAAAAAAGGCCCAAGTCACCGCTTGCAAGGATGACACATATTTATTTCTACAAAATATAAATGCCTCAGCAAAGAACTCTGCCGCCGCTGAACGTTTTGGCAAATTTGGGATGTGCAGCAAACTAAAAGGACACCTGGCCTTATCGACATCCTCACTACATACAGTAACAACCTGCAAGGCTGGTTGGAGTGACACTATACATGGGGGATGCTAAGCCATTGGTCGCAGACTTCTTGTCCATCTCCGTCCACGTGGGTGCTGCTGGGCTCGTCATCCGTGATAAAACAGGGCCTAACAAAGCAATTGCTTATTCCAGAAACAATGCTACTGTATTACTCTAATGGTACACCTGGCAGATACAGAGAGGGTCCCAGGGGGAGAGTCAAGGTCATACCAACTTGCATACTTCACTCACTCCCAGATGCCCAAGCAGCCTCCAAGGTCCTCCACCCTCGTTTTGAGCTATAATTTCATATATCCCTGGCACCTCGAGGCGCAAATCACGTGACCCAAAGGTGAAGGCAAGATAGCCTTGCTTTCTGATATTTCAGATCGATTGGGGGTCTGACAGATTTATGGTCTGTGGTCTGGGCCTAGCTGGTGCCATGGTATGTGAGGGTCTTGCGATCAAACATAGGAGGGCTGTAACTCTATCGTGTGGGGTGTTGGTGCTGATGGGTCATGCTATCTGTATCGTGGAGTGGTAACTGCCAAGAGTTGCTCTGCCCCTTTCTTGTGGCCTTGCAGAGCACATTATTTCTGTGGCTTGATGGCCAACAGCCTCCGAAACAATGGCAGGCTTGTAACTCGCCGAAGCTCACTCGTGGTGGAGGTTATGTCTGTGTGGGCCATGCAAATCTACAACTAACTAATTTGGCAATTTTCGCTGCGCTTGGGCCTACGTACAGAAATGGCTGCCGACAATTAGGATGGCGTTTACAATCGCCTCTACTATATAGCTCCAAATGCATGCACTATGCAATCATACACTTTCATGTGTGTGCACTCCTCTCCCCCCTGGTCCCGCGAATGTGCAGTTTACAGTTTGTTTCTCATTCGGAATCACTTCCCAAAATTCCCCCCTTTCATTAATTCTACATTAACTAATTCCGCTGTATTCTTTCCCCCTTTTGTCCCCCAATAATCATTCTCTTCCAATATCCGTTTCTAACTGCCCAGCTTCCAAATATTGTGGTGATCTCTCCTTAGGAACCCATGCTCTACACACGCTTTGCAAACATGCTCCAGACCGGGCATACTCTTCAGGTATGCAAGTCACATATATACATCCCCCTTCCCCAGCTAAATCAATCCAGTGTTTGGTATAGTTCTCAGGATCTGGTGGGGGTGTAGTGATAGTGCCACAGGGGTGCAATGCAGTCCATGAGGGGTTTGTTTGGGTCATCTGTCTGGGTCCCGTGCTCTGTGGTATTGCAAGGTGAATTGGATACCCCAATTGAGACCATCATCTTAACGCTACCAGGCACTACTTTGGCACTGCATCTGAGGCCCAACTGGCAGGTGCAAAAGATGACCAACACAATCACAGGTACCAACATCTTTCTCAAACTAGTCCTCACTCTGCATTCCAGCTTCTTTTCTTATATGCACTCCCAGGGTGTGTACGGCTCCTATTATTTGCGTTAGGGAGCTGTTCTCTGCATCATTAGGAGGCACAATGTGCAACAGAAATCTCCAATCTTTTTGCATACGTCTCCTTCCATCGTCGTGAGAAGGTCAAGAACATAGCGGTTCTGCATTGTCATCAATCTCAGGGCCTGCAACTCTACTTTTATGGTGTTGAACCCTTGCTCTGTGTCATTTGCCAGCTTTATCAGTTTCCTGCATACTATCTGAAGCCATTTGGTGTTAGCAGCTGGTTGGACTCTATGCAATAACAGTGACACAAAGAACATTTCTGCACCACTGATTATACTGTACTAATCCGGTATCTTGCTAAGAAGTTCTTATGAATCGGGAAATAGATAATTAGATCTTTTCTTTCGACGTATCTGTTCTTTTCTTTCACTTTCAGGTAGGGTGTGGAACTCCAGGGTCTTCAATGGTTTTTCTGGTAGGCACATCAGAGGTGGGAACTGCCATTGGTGGGGATGAGTCTGCTGAAGCCCCTGGGAGATGCCCTTCTGGTACTATAAGCAGTGCGGAGTGCAAGGTAGCGAGCGAACAGTAGCCCCTCCATGATAGTGGGAGGTGCAAATACACCTGCTGATCACACACCCAGTAGTAGTCCATCACTGCGGCTATGCCTCTCTTGAGGTCTTGGATGAGCAAGGTTTTGTTACAATGTTCATTGGCCCCCACAGAAATGTTCCCTTCATTGTAAAAGCAAAGTCCATAATTCTCCACTCTGTGTACTTTCACGGTTTTCTCCATTGCCTCTATCCACATCAGTTTTGCAACATGATCAGTCCAGAATGGTACACATGCTGTATTCACTCGGGCCAGGACCTTGTCTTTAAACCCTATCAATCCCCCTGCCATGCAACTTAGAATTGTTTCTTGCCACTTAGTCACCACATATTTGAGTCCTTGTACCACCAAATGTGGCTTTGGCAGACACTGGATACTTTTGGGATTGTTGTGGCACTGCAGCTGGTCTGGATCTGACACTTCGAGCCTTAAACTGTGTGCCTGGAAAGTGCCTTGTATCCTACATAGCGCTAGATGTATCAGGCATTGAGCCTCTAGAATGGGTACTTCCTGCGGCACTAAAACCTTGGGGGCTACTGATGCATGCAGTATTAATGAACAAACATAACAACTCTGATTCACATTTTCTCTCCCCACAGTGCTTATGTCCGTGTATCAGCTATGGGGCAGTTCTGGATGGCACACATCCTCTATAGTAACCAAGCCAAGCCCATGATAGGCATCATGCTTTCACCTTATTGTTTGCCTTTTCATTTGTTTATTGCTTTTATATAAGCATTAACAATCCTACAAGTACTAGTGTTGTTAGTGCAACTGGCCTTGTGGACAAAATTGGGAAAAAATTGGGACCTGACAATAGCATCTAATGATCCTGATTCAGTGGGTATGTCTGCAACAGGGACAGAACTGTTACTGCTGGCATGTAATGTAGCATCTGTTCTAATACTATTATATACATCATCAATAGTGGTGTTCTGATAGACATCCCCACCCCACCATATTTTAAATGTGAACCCCATATAAAACAGCTCATTAATAAATGCCTAATGCAAACATAAACATTGCAAACAAGCCTGGGATAAAATACAGGGCAGATAAGAATGAGTATGAAAATCTAGACAGAGCATGATAATCAACATTCTTCTTAATATGTAGGGAGTCGTTTGAGAGTGCTGGTACCATTTCCTGCTGTTTCTGAAAAGCAATCACATTACTTAAAGAAATAGTTAATTATTTAAAGAAATATAATTGAGGAGAAAAAAGAAAAAGAGAGAAAGAAAGAGAGATCAAGAAAGAGAGAGACAGAGAAAGGTAAAGAGAGAGAGGGAGATAAGGAAAGACAAATACATAGAGTTTTGGAGGATGCAAGAGAGTGCCCTCTGTGCTAAAGTGCTCTGTAGTGCAGGTGAGCTGTGGCATAAAGTGGCCAAACAGGAGGTAGTTAGTATGTCCCAGTACACAATCAATCAGGGGTGTTGGGCATAGGAAGTCACTAGGGTGTTCTCAGGGGTGCTCTCCGGGCATCCGATAGGTGGATTCAGTAGCGCAGCTCTTTAACTTTGACAGCAAGGGCCGTGGAGAAGACAACCTGATATATCCCGTTATATCTGGGGTCGCTGACCTGCGGACGAAGTTACGCACGTAGATCAGGATGCCTGGTAGTAATGGTTGAGTGGGTGGGGAATCCTATGGTGCAGGAGCCGCGGTGTCTGGTGTTTGCTCTGATCAGGGTGGGGCAATCTGTCAAGAGGCAAGTTTAATGGCCCATGTTAGGGTGGTCAAGTAACTGTGAAATTCTTCTCCTAACACAGATGCTGCCCTGTCTATGTCTGATTCTCTTCTAGCAGGAGACAAGGGTATATGCATGAGATGACCAGTGATCACCTCATGAGGTGACAAATGGTGGTCTTTGCAGGGTTATGTGCACAAACTGAAAAGTGCTAGCAGCAAGCAGTGCACCTTGTTTTTCTTTAATATGGTGCAAAGCTTGGACAATTTGCTCTTTAGAAGGCCGGTTATCCTCTCCACAACTCCATTGGCCTGGGGGTGGTAAATAGTGCACATTTGATGTTAAATGCCAAGCAATGCTGCAATTTCTTTGAACTGTTTGTTCAAAAAGTGTGTGCCATTATCTGACCTTAATACATCGCACATACCCCATTGATGATATACCTGACACACAAAAAATGTAGCTGCACATTTTTCATCTGTATGTATACAAGGTCCCACCTTCACCCATCATGAGAAGGGACAGACAACAAATATCGGGAACAGTTGCACCTCTCGTCCATATCCACATAGTCAATATGTAACTCAGGGAATAGCCCAGTTGGGTGAGCCAGAGTGCCTCTAATGTTTTGCAATGTCATCCCTGTGCACTACCTCTGACATGTGGTGCAGTGAATAACAACATTTGTTAAGTGTTCCTGAAGGTTTGGGACAAACCAGTCTTCTTGGATGTCTGCAGCAATGTGTTGCTTTGAGACATGCAATGGACGATGAAGCTGGTCAAATTCTACTATTATTAATTTGTGTGGCATAACTGCTTTTCCCGTCTCCATAACAAATCAGTATGGGATTGTTTACACCCCTTTTTTAACCACAGTTGTTTTTCCTCTTCTGGGCATGTCCCAGTAATTCAATTATCTGTGCAGTTGGTATTATATTATAGGAGACGGGGGCGCTCTACGTTGGGTGTTAACACAGGATATTCTGCTGGCTGAGGTACCGGAAGATATGCTGCTGTTTTGGCTGCTGCGGCGGCATATCCGAGAGAGAGCTCCTCTGTGTTATGGGTTTGGGCAGTGCATTTTACAACCGCCACTGCGGATGGTTGTGAGAGTGCGAAAATGAGCCTATCTAGTAATGCAGCATGTTGAACTGGGAACCCGTCAGACCTCATGAAACCCCTGCTTTTCCAACGCACAAGACTGGCATGTGCTGTTGTGGTAACGTACGTCGAGTTGGAATAGAGTGTCACGTGGCACCCTTGCAACACTTGTAGCCCTTCTATGAGTGCTATGAGCTCTGCCGCATTAGCTGAGAAGTGCATGGGTAATCTTTTTGCATTAATATTTCATATTCACTGTACACCACACGCACCACAGCTGCCCCAGTGTGTCTTGAGCATGTGCCCTTGTCAATTGTTGCTGACCCATCAACAAAGAGAACAACCCCACCCTCCTGAGTGGGCTGTCTTTTGTTTTGGGAATGTTGTCCTCCTCCCCTCGTATGATACATAATCATGTCGGGCCATGTCTTCGTCTGTGCATTATTTTGTCAAAAATGTTGCAGGATTTACTGTTTTGCATCTTTCAATGTATTTTTGGTCTGAACAAGACAATTTCATTGGCAGATGCTCTTTGTGTAGTCAAAGTGGATTTTGATCTTTCCAGTATAGAAAAACACAGCATGCTCCATGTATAAAATGACGGAGCACCCCATTACTATGGTGGAGCTTTTTTTTCAATCGTAAACGCTGCTGCACCAAGTGCCTGCTCGAATGTGAATTGTCCCTGTATTACTGAGTCTAACATGCCGCTGTAGTAGGCTAGTGGCTTGTGGCCCATCATGCTCTTTTGTGTCAGTACTGCAGTCATGAGTTGACCATTGGTGTGAGAAAATAAGTACAAATCCTGAGTGCAGTCTGGGATCGGTAACACTGGGTCTGTTGATATTGCTACTTTAAGTGCTTCAAACTCAGTGAGCATGTCCGACCATCCATACAATATTGTTATCAGTCTTTTGGGCCTTCTTTTGCAAACAGGGTCTAGTGTAGGCTGCATAGTCTAGTATCCAGGCTCTACAATAGATACACAGGCCTAGGTACATTTGCATCTCCTTCCCTGTGGTGGGCCGTGCAGTGGTGAGCACAGATGCATCGCGATCAGCTATTATTCTTTTTCCATTCACAGATATTAGTTGCCTCAAGTACAGTGCTTCCTGCACACAATACTGTAATTTCATTTTTGTCAACTTTGCACTCCTTGCAGGTCAAGAGCTGTAAGATCATCCACGTACAGTATGATCATGCTGAGTACCTGGATGTTTCCTAAGTCTGCATGTTTCTTTCTGTTAAAGATACTTGGGGACTCGCTGTACCTTTGAGACAGTCTTGTGTGTTCGAATCTCGTCCCCCCATGCATGAAGGCAGTGAGGTATTCTGATTCAGGGTGCAGAGGAGTGGAAAAGAAAGTGTTCTTAAGGTCCAACAAAGTAAAACGGGTTGCTGCTTTGGGGATGTTCCAAAGTATTGTTGCAGTGTTTGTAACCACAGGAAATTTGTCCTGTACAATGTCATTTAGGGGGTGCAAGTCCTGGATCAACCTCCAACTGCCTCTATGCCTTTTTTATAGGATAGGTAGCCGTATTGAATGGGGAGGTGGGCGGCACTATTATTCCCTGGTATAATAGGGCAGTGATGATGTCCTTAATCCCTTCCTCTGCCTCCCTTGATAAGAGGGTACTGTCTCACTCAGGGAATAACGGCACCTGGCTTCAGCATTATTCGCACCAGGTTTACTCCTTGTAGCAGCCCTACTTCATGAGCGTTCACAGTCCAAAGTCTTTCTGGGACATGTTTTAAGTCTTCGTCAATGAAGTGGGGCGGTGCGACAAGGGCCATAAGGGGACAGACTGAATTTTCCGGTACTGCACCATAATTTCACTGGGGATACAGATAGCAAATACAATTTTACTGTAGTTAGGTTTGTCTTCAAACAATTCCAGATCGGTCACCTCCCTAAGAGGTACTGTAGGATCAATACAGAGCACTGTGCACAACTCGCATTCATCATGATCAATCCCTATATCAACAATTCACTTTGCCGAAATCACCAGACCTTGAAAATATAGGCACAATATTGTTCCTTCCACTAACTCGGGTGTCACTACAGGGTGGAAAATAAAATCAACTGTCACTCGCCAGTAGCCTTTGCCAGTTTGGGGTACCTCCTCAAGAAGCACTATAATCCCATACACAAACATGTACAGGTCCAGGGGAATCCTGCAAACCTCCACGTTTCCCTCTTTAGGGTATATGATAACCATTGACCTCACTGCACACATTCCTGGGGTGGCACAGACACTCCTGCTATCTGTAAAGGTGATAGTCCTGTTTAATTTGTTAAGCAGGTCGCAGCCCAACAAGTTTATCAGGGAACTTAGTATAACAGGGGGGCCCACATCCCCTTCGACCCTATTTTAATGTTAGCCTCTTTAGTGTATTGAAACATGGTGACAGCCCATGGCGACGGCCCCACAGAAGCCCTGCATGTCAAGAGTTTCATCCGATAGTGGGAAGTTTCCCTCACTGATGCATGATTTAGTGGTACCTGTGTCAACCATAAGGATGAAGTGTTTGTTTCCTATCTCAGCATCCACCAAGAGTTCCACATCAGAGTGGACTGTAATGGATAGTACTGGGCATGCAAGACCTCTCTGTGTGGCTGTCCCCACTGTCCTTGTCCTCCTCCTCCTGGCCAAAACGCAGCTACTGTCACAGCTTCTCTGTTCTGGCATATGTGGCGAGGTAGAAAGGGCTGCCATTAACATGCCATTATGTTGCTACTCAAGCGCCCAGCCTGCTCTAGTCTTTTTTCAAAATGGCTGCCGCCAGTAGTATTTACTTGATGCAGGAATGCTGTGACGGTGTGTTGCAACCTGTTGCACGCTTTCCTCTTGATTAAGATGCTTATCTCTTTCACCTTGCCATTCCTTCCCTTCATTCCTCTCCCGCCTGCTTTCCCGGCCTGTCCTGACCGCAACCTTCTCCCTGCTTACCTCTTTCCGCGCTCTGCTGTGCATGTTCTAACAGCCTAATTCTCCTGCTCTCATACAACCTTTTGATATCTCTTCTTCCTGTGGATCGATCTTGGCCCAGCCAACGTTCTCTAACCTCATTCAACATCCACACCAGAGGTAGAGACATCAGGTTTTTTTTGTGCCTCCGGCTTTTTCCCCTTTTGATTGGGTATTCCGAGGCGTAAGTCTCTTGCCCAGGCTGTCTTCAGGCAGGCATAGTGGCTACTCCTCGTGGCAGGCCATACCTCTACAAAGAGCAGAAATCTACAAAGAAGAACAAGATGCATTTCCAGAATGACTCCTCATCGCACACCTCTTCTTAAGGCTCAGGTCAGGACCTTGAAGGAGTTTTTGACAGCTATCCTTGCGTCTGCGGGTGCATGTGTGTTCCCTGTAGTTTCTATTGGCACAGATGTGGGTGCAGCCCCTTCTACAGCTATTTTAGCAAGCTTTCTCTGTACTCGTTTTACTTCTTCTGCCTGTATCTGCTGCACTGCTTCCTTTTCATGCTCCTTTATTCTTTTACAGTGGTGTATTATAGTCTGAATCTCTGCCCACTCTTTTGCTTCAATACCCGCTTTATTATTGAGTGCCTTCTGCACCTCCTTGGGTAAACCCCTTTTTATAAGGAAATAAAAAAGAGTAACTGATCGGTCCTGCTGGTCTCCCGTCTCCACCCTCCACATCTCTTGCAGCTTAATAATGTATTGCACAGGGTCTTCATCTTCATCCATAGTGTACTGCATTATAGATTGTAAGTATGGGGTATCTGGGCACGTTCGTCGTAAAGTGCCCCACACTTGTGCCCTGAGATTGTTAAAAGGTGCCCCATCGTGTGCATCATCATCCAATTTTACCCCCATATATCCCTCCTTGACCCAGATATCCCCTGCCTGATCACCAGCAATTGCCACCAACAATCCTTTCATATCCTTCATCGCTAAAGCAATGCTTGCCATCTATTTTTCAAATGCACAAATTCACTTCCTGGCAAATGCGGTAAGGCGCGGGAGTGCCTTGATCAAATTGTTTTTATCCATATGTGCCTAGGGCTCATAATGCACCCTACCTTGACCTTTGTGTAACAGTGGCATCCGCGTACCTGTCCTCCTGCCTACCTTCTGTCCAACCCTCCCTTTTTTCCTAGCTAATGCCACTCGGCCAAAACTGCTCCTCAAATTCTCATTCCACAAAATCTCTACCCGTGAGGTTATCTCTTGCGCCTGCTGCTCCTCCTCTTCATCAAACTCGTCTATTGTGTCCCACTCATCTGCCCTCAAATCTCTGTCTGTACCTCTATTGGACCTCGCTGTCTCATATCCCATGCTCCCTGCTTGCCCGCCCCCTCACTCTCCTTCGTCTAAACATGCACATCCTTTATTGCCGTACTATCCAATCTAAATCGAATGCCCCTTGCCCTTCATTCATCTAGTCCACTCCCTTTTATTCTTTCCTCTGTCTGTGCTGTTCTTAATCATGCCAGCTCTACTCATGTTGTTTCCAGCGCCTCCTCTAATTCCTTCTGCCCCTCACAGTCTGGAGGTGGGACGGTAGTTGGGGTAGGAACATACAGTGGTGACGGGGTGGTGGCTGAGGTGAGCATGTAGGTTGGGTTATTGTAGCCCGTTGCTTGACGAGCCGCTAATGGATACAGTCCCTTATGTTCTGCGGAGGTCTCGCCCTCCTCTGTTATGGTAGCTCATCCAGGAATATCTTGTGTCCCTCCCTCAATCATTTTCCGGAGATCTAAAATCTCTTTCGTCTTCTGCAGTTGTTTTCCTTTATACTCTGCTGCTAAAAATGTACTTATGTGTTCTAACATCCCTGATTATGGATGCCCTGTTCTGGCCAGGAGCGGGGCATCCCCCCTCATGTCTCTACCACCCATTGCTTGTGGTATTTCTCTATCTTGTCCCTCTACAATGGTTGCCCACTATACATGTATTCTAGCGGAGTCCCTCCTAGCGCACTAAAATTATCTAAGTTTATACTTGTGTGCTGCTCACACTGCAGTTGTAAAATTCAGAACCAGTGTTCTGTCCCTTCCTTCCTGTCGCCCCAGACAAAGTCTCTCCCCTTCTCGTCACACACACCCAATATCACACCACGTTCACTCAATATACTAAAAATACCATACCAACAACAACCCACCTTGGATCTCCACTCCTCATTGATTAAAAAATGCAATACATTAAAACAACAAGCTGAAATACCAACTGAAACTACAAATACTACTATATCCACACCCACTAATTATGTGGGGCTCCTTCTTGTTTACCTCCGTGTTCGCAAAGTAAATGGTATCATCATCTCCCCTCACTCGGGAAGGATCCCTATACTCCTTTATTTCCATTCCTAATTCTTCCTCTTCAAAAATGTATTAAATTAAATTACCCAAATTCTCCTTTACCTCACAATCCCACAATCCTTTCCCCTATTCACACAATCCCAGTCTTTCATGCTCGTGCACCGTTCCCCTACTTGTTATCACTTGCAAGGTTATACTCACATATGCCTGTTTACCCGAACTCCGTCACAGGGTCCCAACAATGGCCTGCAATCTCCTCAGAGCAACACCCCACTTTGAAGAGCAGAGAGGAGATCTGTGAAAATGTCCTCTGCACACCTCTGGGACCGACTTGTCTGGGACTGTCCACTGCAGGTCGGCGCAGCCTATTTGGGGAAGCGGTCTGGAATCCTCCGTCGGCACAGTGGTCACTGGGATCACGTCAGGGTCACCAAATGAAGGCACGCCCCTGCACACTCACACCAGAAAAAAATACTAAGGCGCTGCTTTCAAGGATAACAAGTATTTATTTCTACAAAATATAAATGCATCAGCAAAGAACTCTGCTGCCGCCAAACGTTCTGCTAAATTGGGAATGCACTGCAAACTAAAAGGACGCCTGGCGTCATCAACATTGTCACTACATACAGTAAAAACCAGCTAAGGTGGTTTGAGCAATGCTATACATGGGCGGCCAACTCCATAGGGGATATTAGGCCATTGGTCCCAGACCTCTTGTCTGTCTCCGTCCACATGGGTGCTGGGCTCATCATACGTGATAAAACAGGGCCTAACAAGCAATTACTTATTCCGAAAACAATGCTACTCTATCACTGTAATGGTGCACCTGACAGACACAGAGATGAGCCAAGGGGGAGAGCAAAGGTCATACCAACTTGCATACTTCACTCACTCCCAGATACACTAGCAGCCTCCATCGTCCTCCACCATTGTTTTAAGCTATAATTTCATCCCTCCCTGGCACCTCGCAGCACAAATCTCGTTCCCCAAAGATGAAGACAAGATAATCTTGCTTTATGATCTTTCTGATCGATCGGGGGTCTTACAGCTTTATGGTCGGCGTCTGGGCCTGGCTGGTGCCGTGGTATGTGATGGTCTTGCAATCAAAGCATAGGAGGGCTGTAACTCTAACGCATAGGGTGTTGGCACTGAGGTGTCGTGCTATCTCTATCGTGGAATGGTAACTGCCAAGAGGTGCTCTGCACCCTTCTCGTGGCCTTGCAGAGCACATTCTTTCCGAGGCTTGAAGGGCTACAGCCTCTGAGACAATGTCAGGGTTGTAACTTGCCAGAGCTCACTTATGGTGTGGGTTATTTCTGTGTGGGCCATGCAAATCTACTACTAACACGTTTGGTGCTTTTCACTGTGCTTGGACCTACGTACAGAAATGGCTGGCGAAAACTAAGATGGTGTTTACACACACCTCTACTATATAGCTCCTAATGTATGCACTGTGTGATCATACACTCTCTTGTTTGTGCACTACCCTCCCCCTACTCCCTCGATGTTCGGTTTAAAGTTTGTTTCTCATTCGGAATCAGTTAGGGGGGTGGGAAGACCCTCTTTACTTCCCAACAAAGGTCTCACACATTGGTATGCTGCTTAGTGTGTGAACCAGCGTAATCCACAGAATGGTGGTCAGCATCAAAGCATTTCTCACTTAAAATGAAATGCTACGTTTTAGGGGCAAAAACAGTGGTGGAGCAGAAAACATGGGTGTTCAAAGTAGTGTAACTGTTAACAGTAAAAATTGAATTACTGGAACTAATTTTCTTTCAGTACAGACTTACTCTGCTCTGTGGTCTTAACACGTTACTACATTGACGTTGTGCCGATGAAGCAGTGACAGTGGCACGTCTCTGTATATTGTTGCAGTGGTAACCAGTCATTATTTTAAAATGGGGATTCTTTTTGTATTCTGCTTAAGTTGGTGCATTCTCTTCAAAGGTGTGTGTGCCTGTGAGAGTGAGAAAGAGAGAGAGAAGGAAAGACTGAGAGAGAGAGAGTGTGTAAGAGAGCGAGAGAAACACGCAGAGTTTTTGTGTGTGAGTGTGAGAGAGAAGCATACCCTTGTGCTGTCAAACACTTATCAAGGTTGCAGTATAGGATAATTTAGACCCACAGTTGTGAGTCTATCACAGCATTGTTTAAGGCACATGCATCAGTATATTTTGTGGTGTTAGCAAAACAGTGCTTTATACAGTGAATGTTAAGGTGTGATCTTGCCATTGCCCATCAGGGAGGACTGGGTGCCTCTGAGGGCCACCCATAAAACCTGTGTCGGCTGCTTAGGGAGGATTCTCCCACAGCTTCCCGGGGCACTCTTTGGTTAACTCGGATGTAGCCTCACCCTCTGGTTCAATGCTAAGATGCAGACTAGGACCAAGCCAGGGTCAAGACCAAGTCAAGCTCAAGTTAAAGACCACAGCCATCCGAAGGATTGTGAGCAATATAGAGGACAGGGGCCTAGTAGGTCCATACCACTTCCATTGATCTTTCATTTTTGCTGTCTTTTTCCTCTGAACCTGGTAAAGCTGCAACTCCACTTGTATGAAGGGTTTTGTACTACCATTATCATGACAGGTGTGTGCTTGTAGAGCTTTTAGATGGCAAAGTCGCAGTGCTCAAGTATGCCATTCCCTTACCACATCTAAAGCGTCCTGTATTCGAATGTGTTTTGTTTACACAGGACAGTCAGCCAGAAGACATCCTATTGTGATGTGCCTTCCTAGGGTGCTCTTTGGGGTCATTGTTGTGTGCTCCTCTCTTTGTCTGTTCCAGTATGTCTCCTTGTTTGTGTGTTCTATTTTTGTATTTGGTTTTGACCTTTCCAACATTGCAGTGATCTAATCTGTCTTCCACAGATAACACATGAAATAAAAAATGCGATGTGTCACTTGTCTCATACTCTCAAACTTGGCTATACAGTTACATTAACTAACTGCAACACGTTTTCTCAAAGTATCAGTCAGCCACGGTATCTCCATATGGACCATTTTGTAAGAGGGCCACTGTTGTCCATAATGTTTTGTGACAGGCTCTTAAATAAGATGTAGGAAGGGTATCTGATTAATTATATATGAATATAGGGTTCTCTTTGGACAAAATATCTGCTATCCATGCAGCTGTGTTTTGCATCAATATTGTGCCCTATTGTTTCAGTCTGGAAAGCTGTGTCGCTGAGCTTGCTTTATGTAAGGCGGGTCAACATCTCAGCATTCCCACCTTTTGCAAACACATGGTTCAGTAAATACTTAATTTGTCTTGATCAATGTATGCTTGTCAAGTGCACATCTTTCTACATAAAAGGGTTAGCAACATAACTTTTTATAGAGTAGATTATCTACCCCATCGTGTTTTTGAACAGATGTGTTTGATGATGTGTGCAAGCATTTCTCTCAATTGCACTTCATGTGCTAGGTGAGTTGCATGAATACCCTGGGCCTCTCAATGTAATGGGCCTCTCAATGTAATGACAAAAGGTTTACTCAGTAGACTGCATTGTATGCGGAAATTACAAGCCTTTGAACATGCCACATGCTTATGATTCAAATAAAATGCATGCTCACATTGGGTGTCTCACCCTTAATGCGTATGCTTGTATGCAATACGTTTTCTGTGTTTCATTTTCCAGTTGAGCATGTAGCAGTTATGCAGTTTATTACTGTCCTGTCACATTTATAAAGCTGTGTGTTATTTTACTAGGGAACACAATTGCATTCAATGAAATACTTTGCTACTGCTGGATTCTCCAGGCAATGGTTTACAAACAGGCTGTGGACTGCCCGCCCAGGCTCCAGAGTGTCTGTGAAAGCAGGAAGCGAGGGAGGAGTCCAAAACTCTGCAGTCCTTTATCTTCCAGCCTCAGTGCGAGAATCCAGTTCAAATTGGGAGGCTGTCCATTCTGAAAGGATTGCCAACCCTCCAAGTTTGAATATTGCAAGGCTGTTTGATTGGCTGGGTTCCTGCATTAGAGTCTGATCCTGGAAGCTGGAGAGGTAGTCGACCACTGGGACCAAACCCGAAGAGAAAGAATTTGTGGCTGAGACGGGTTTCCAGTGACCGGAGAGCCTGCTGTGTAACCAGAGCCTGCTGTTACCCTTCCTTCCAATCGAAATGAGGACTCCAAAAATGATGACCCCGAACCAGAGCCAAACTTTGTGAGCATCTTGCTGGAGCTGGAGACGTGAATCGAGTCCAAACGTCCTCTCACCAGAGTGCTGGACCTTTCAAACGATGAGAATCCGAAAAGCGATATTCTGTCTTCTCCTGTGCTCCTGAAAGGCACCAAATCCACAGAACTGCATCCAGGCACCAGGAAAACCTTGCCTAGATCCTTCCCCATGATCCTTGCTGTAAAAGTCCTTCCAGGGTGCTGTCTTCTTGATGAAGGAATTCATCGACCATGTTTTTTGCTGCAGATCCTGAAGTCTTCCTGATGCAAAATCTTCTTCTGTGCTGAGGTACTGTGGTGACTTAGGTATTTACTTACCTTAAGTCTCTTGTGATTCCTGTGTAGTTTTCAGGTGTTTTCTGTGATTTGGAGGTCTCTCATCCAGTTCACACAGGCCCACTGCTGGACTCCTCTGAGGGTGTCTTCTCTGAACTCACTGGACGCTCAACTAATGTTCAAAGTGAACTACTTACTTGTTTGTCCATTCTTCCTCAGGAACTCTGACTTTGCCTGCAACTGAGCTGTATCTCACCATGCCTACGGCTGGCTCCTAGACACTAGAGTCCCTCTTCTGCCTCTGAGAGAACTCATGTACTAGAATTGGGAAGGGCTAGATAATTTAAAGGGTCTGCCTTGAAAAGTAGAACAAATGTTGAAAAGTGTACTTACTTGTAAAAGAGCTAGTTGCTAACTTTAAATTCTCAGAGTGAATAGTTACAAAACGTTATTACTTACCTTAGATATGTTTGGTCATTCTGGAAAGTATATGTAGGATCTAACTGCCTTGAATAAGCGGTGTGCCTTCTTAAATAAGTATTTACAAAGACTTACTTTCCTTAGGAACTGTTTCGCCATTCTAACAGTAAGTTGGTAAAGGGTTAACTTACTCACCTGTGAATTGGGTTGCCCTCTTCCCAAATGTAATGCTGTTGGTTTCACTTTATTATTCCTGTTAGGATAATTGTATGAGTGTCCCCAATTGGGTCTGGCTACGCCTAACTTACTGTTAGCCTGTCAATAATAAGTCTGCCTACGTCATACTTACCTTTTAGGTTGCTGGTAGCTCCTTACAAAAGTATATAGAGGTTTTACTTACTTTGCATAGCTATGTGCCACCCAAAAATAAGTAACACGTTATTGCTTCCCTTAGTCTGTGAACTGAAAAGCAACTGCCATTTTCTATTACACCCCAAGGTACAACTCCCCTTGAATAACTGTGTTATGCTGAATCAGAGCTGTAGGTTTTTACTAGTCCTGGAATAAGTGTTCCACTATTCTGAAAAGTATACTGTCCAGTTGACCAACTATGTGATTTTTTGCTGAGTGTCACAGTACAACTTCTAGGGTCTGCTACTCTTGCGTTACTGTAAGTAATCCAAAATTAACTATTGGTTTTGACTTCCCTAGAACTTCTGTTAGGTGTTCCAAATTAGGTTATATGCTTTGGTCTTTGTACCTGGGTAACCTGTGTATCACTGATCAGGCTCTAGTCTGGCTGACCTCTTTCCTCTCTGATTGACCCTGCCAGGTCCAACTTGGGTCCTTCCTATCATCTATCTTCCTCTCAACCTGTGGTGTTCCCCAGGTGTCTAACCTCTTGCCCTGGCTTATCAACCAATACCTAGCAACTCTCGCCCACTGCATTGCCATTTTCTGCTCAAATTTCCAGTGGTTCACTGACGACACTAAACTAAGTTTCAGGCTGCCCTCTGCCACCTCCTCTTCCTCTCTCATCTCTGACTGCCTAACTGCCATTCAAGATTGGTGCTCCACCAATGATCTTTGTCTGAACGCCAGCAAGATAGAGATCCTCCTCATTGGTACACCTTCACCTTCCTTCCACCTCACTCTCTGGCCGGCCTCCCCTGGCCCTCCTCCTACCTCCACCTGCCAAGCTAAGACCCTTTGGGTCATCTTTGACTCCACACTTTCCTTCTCCGCACACATCTCTGAGGTCTCTAAAAAGTCAGACCTCCTACTGCACCTCCTCAGAGGTACTCTTCCTTTCCTCTCCTTCCCCCAGAAGGTCACTGTCTCCCAAGCTCTGATTCTCTCTAGGTTGAACTATTCTACTAAATCTACCTGCCTCTACTCTCTGCCCTCTGCAACTAATCCAGAACAGGACTGCAAGACTTGTCATTGGCCTCAAGCCCTGGGATCTTATCTCTCCAGCTCTGAAATCTCTCCATTGCCTCTCAATGGATGCAAGGATTACATTCAAAACCCTCTGCACTGTTGACAAGGCTTTCTGGGGCCTGGGTCCAAAAATGTCAGCTATCCCTCTGTAAATACCTCCCCTCTCGAACTCTTCGCTCCTCTACCTCTAACTCCCTCAGGGTCAGTTGTTTTTCAAAGAAACGAGCTGGGGTTAGATATCTGTCTTCGGCTGGGACATCCCTCTGGAATAGCTTCCCTGCCACTCTAAAACTTGAGGAGAGCCATCTCTGGTTCCGGAAGCACCTCAAGACCTTCCTCTTTGCTTCTGCCTTCGCTCCCCCTCTCCCCTGCTGATCTGCTCTCTCTTGGCACTGTGCACCTGGCCATCCTCTGTCCCCTGGGCCCTCGTATCTGCTCACCCTGCCACCCTCCTGCACTGCCTCCTAGCCACCACTTGCTCTGGGGACTGTATCTGTACCCATACAGCCCCCCCATTTTTTTCTTTTTCTGCACTTATCTGTTCTGACTTGAGTGTTGTGTAGACCGATGAGACCTCCGTCCCCAAGTGACGTACAGGGGAACTAAAAGAAACCCGCTGTATGACCTTTGAGGCCACAGGTGGGAGATGACTTCCCAGATCCACGGAACCTCTGGAACTCCGATGCTGCTGTCAAAAAGGAACGAGCTTAAGTACCAGGCAACCACAATACAATTCAGTAAATCAAAGGATCTAGAAGGTCTTACCTATCGGGTGTTAGGAAAACCCCGGGAACCTAGTAGAGGTTCGAGACTCAGATGATGCGGCGGTCCCTGGAATAGTAGGACCGTAAGAGAGCGTGGATGAGGGATCAGCCACCTGTAGGAGTGAAGGCGTGACTTGGATCCCCAGAAGGGAAATGGCGTAGGAGTTCAATGAAGTACCAAGGGAGATCCAAAAGCAAGTCAGGATGTAGTCCAAAGTCCGGCAACAGGTAAACAGTTCCAAGCAAAGGTACAAAGGGTATCTGAAGGAGTCCGAGGTAGAGTTCCGTGATCAAGGTAACAGTGGAGCAATAGGTAACGCCAAACAGAGTCTGAAGATAGCTGAGAAGCAATGAGTGTTCTGTCTCTCCGACCTTTATACTGTGCGTTTCCGGATCATTTGACGTCTCTGGGTCATGTGACGTCCACCAAGGTCACGTGAGGAACGCCACTCTGGATCACGTGATCGACGTGGAGACGTAACACCGCCCCTTCTGCTATACGCTCTCCAAGGTAATTGCCAATGCAGAAAGGGTTGCAATCGAGACCGTACACCATAGCTGGTACGGAGTTTCCGGTCCTTTGGGTTCACCGAATCACTTGAGCCTCGAACCGTGGGAGGAGGTGTAGGGGAAATGTGAGCAGTGTTCTGGTGTGTGTTCTGGTGTGTAGCGGACTGGTGTGCAGAGGATCGCCTAACATAGCCCCTCCCCAATGGCCCACGACCCCGTGGGCAGGACGGATGATCCCTATGGAAGCGGGCTACCAACCGAGGGGCGTCCAAATCCAAGGCGGAAACCCAAGAACGCTCCTCCGGACCGTAACCCTTCCAATCCACTAGATACTGGAGCCTACCCCTAAACCATCAGGACCCCAAAATGGCCGACACCTCAAAGACATCAGGAGAAGCCAGGGACACCGGCGCAACAGGGGTTCTAAGACGGACAGAGTCGGGACAGGGTTTGAGGAGGGAGACATGGAATACAGGATGGATACGCCAGGAACTAGAAAGCACCAGACGAAACGCCACCGGGTTCACAACCTGAGAGATAACATACGGGCCGACAAAACGAGGCAGCAATTTCCGGCAACCCACTAGGCGAAGGTGACGTGAAGATAACCAAACTCTAGAACCCACCACCAAAGGAGGAGCAGCTAGACGTTTGCCATCCACACGGGCCTTCATAGACGCCTTTGCTTCAGTGAGATGGACCACAGTACTAGCATGTATCGCAGAAAGATCCCTAAGACATGTCGTGGCCGCAGGATTTGATGAAATAGAAGCATCAGGGACCGGCAAGACCTTGGGATGTTGGCCGTAGAGGGCGTAGAAAGGCGAACAACCTGTAGCTGAATGAGCCGCGTTATTGTATGTGAACTCAGCAAGCCGTATAACGGCCAACCAGGAGGTCTGGTGTTGCAACATAAGGCAGCGAAGATACTGCTCCATGGATTGATTCGTCCTTTCAGTCTGCCCATCAGTCTCAGGATGATAGGCCGAAGAATACCTGGTATCTATGCCCAACAATTTAGTCAACGACCTCCAAAAACGAGAGGTGAACTGTGATCCTCGATCGGATATAATGACCGAAGGGAGCCCAAATAACATGAACACGTGTTCAAAGAACAAGTCTGCTAAGGCCGGAGCCGAAGGAATACCTTTACAAGGAACAAAACGGGCCATTTTTGTGAACGTGTCCACCACTACCCAGATTGAGTCAAAACCTTGTGACTTGGGGAGATCGGTCACGAAATCCATAGTCAGTGTATGCCAAGGTCTGGGAGGTACCGGAAGCGGAAGCAGTAACCCAACCGGTCGGCCTCTCCGATGTTTAGCCTGAGCACACACCGCACACGAATTAACGTAACACTCCACATCGCGCTTCATAGAGGGCCACCAACACCAGCGCTTGAGGAGATCTAAAGTGCGCTCCTGACCGGGATGGGCATTAAAAGGAGCATCATGAGACCACTCAAGGGCCAGATTACGAGTGTCAGGTGTGGGAAGAAACAGGCGGTCATGCACGAAAGGCAAACCATTAGAATACACGGGGTCCCATTCTCGCAACTGTTCGGAATGAATGCTAGTCCAGGTTCGGACCGAGTCTAATAGTGGCAATGAGGGTGTACAGAGACAAATTACATGACTCTTTCCGAGAACAGTGTCAGGGAAGGTTGGCAACTCGACCCCACCTGGGGAATGTGACAAGGCGTCTGCTTTACCATGTGAAGTTCCAGGACGATGCATAATACGAAAATCAAAAGAGTAAAAGAAAAGATGCCACCGAACCTGTCTGCTATTAATGCACTTCAACGAAGCCAGGTCCTGTAAATTTCGATGATCTGAGTATACCGTGATCGGATGTTTAGCCCCCAAAAGATGATGGCGCCAAACACGAAAGGCGTCCATGACAGCCAGGAGTTCCTTCTCCGTAACGGTGTAGTGAGTCTCAGTACTGGAGAACTTACGGGAATGGTATGCCACTGGGTGTAATTTGCCTGTTGTAGGACATGATTGGGACAATACCGCACCAAGGGCAAAAGAAGAGGCATCCGCCTCAACTATGAATGGGAGGTCAGGTTTGGGGTGCTGAAGCACTGGTGCGGTAGTGAAAGCGGTTTTCAAAGCCTCAAAAGCCTCCTTATGTTCCCTCTGCCAACGATAGGGTATCTGAGGACTAGTCAGGGCCGTGAGCGGGGCAACGATTGTGGAGAAGGAGGAAATGAAACGCCTATAAAAATTGGCGAAGCCCAGAAAGGATTGCAAGGACTTGAGTGTTTGAGGTACTGGCCACTCTAAGACTGCTCTGACCTTGGAATCGTTCATGGATAACGCTCCCGGAGTAATGTGAAATCCCAGAAACTCAACAGATGTTTCATGAAACTGACATTTCTCAGGTTTGGCAAATAAGGAATGTTTTCTGAGACGGGATAGTACTTCTCGGACATGTTTTACATGGTCATCAAGATTACGTGAAAAGATCAAGATGTCGTCCAAGTATACAACCATGTAAACATCCAGTATATCCCTGAATATGTCATTCATAAAGCGTTGGAATGTGGCCGGGGCATTACAAAGACCGAAGGGCATGACTAGGTATTCATACAACCCGTAACGAGTACAGAAAGCCGTTTTCCACTCATCGCCCTCGCGAACGCGTACTAGATTGTATGCGCCGCGCAGATCAAGCTTGGTGAAAATAGAAGCATGTGATAAGTGGTCCAGAAGGGGTGTGATTAACGGAATTGGATACCTATCTTTCTTTGTGATGGCATTAAGACGTCGATAATCCACACAAGGACGTAAATCCCCCTCTTTCTTCGGTACAAAAAATATAGGGCTTGCAGCTGGTGAAGTAGAGGGGCGGATGTGTCCTAAACTAAGGGCGTTCTGTACATACTCTTTCAATGCTAGTTCCTCCGAGGGAGACAAAGAATAAATCCTGCCCGAAGGAATAGTGGAATCAGGGATTAATTTGATGGGGCAATCATATGGTCTATGTGGAGGTAGTACTTCAGAAGAGCCTGGATCAAAAACTGATTTGAATGCTTTGTACTCAGACGGAATCCCAGACATCAACCCCCCAACGGTATGAGGAGTCACCACCTCGGATCCATCTACACTCAGCATGAGTTGAGCTAAGGTTCCCAAAGCCCGAGAAGGGGTGTCGATAGTTTGATGGGTCGGGAGACAATAATTCTGACAGATCTCGGATTCGAAGAGCACAGTGCCTGATTGCCAATTGATCAGCGGATTGTGTTCACGTAGCCAAGGTATCCCTAATATGATACCGAACTGAGGTGTGGTGATTAAGTCAAAACTTAAGGTCTCTGTATGAATATCTTGTATGGTCAACAAGAGAGGTGCAGTCTGGTGTCGAACAGGACCAGAAATTAACGCGGAGCCATCTACGGCTTGAACAGGTTCAGGTCGGGTTTTTACCACTAAAGGTAGATTGAGGGAATGGGCTAAAGCAATGTCTATGTAATTTCCAGTAGCACCTGAATCAATGATGATTGTGACTGTATGAAGAAGACCTGTAGAGGGACATAGTGTAGCGTTTACAGAGACGGGTTGAACACGAGCAAAGGCAAGAGGGGTACCCGGAGATAGAGACTGAACACTCGACCTGTTCTCCGGGTCTAAGGTCGAGCTGTCCGAAAAACCTGGTTCTTCTTGGGACGTCGAGGACACTCTTTCACAAAATGTCCCGTGATGCCACAATAGAAGCATGCATTATCTACCCTTCTACGTTCCCTCTCAGATGTTGTAATAGGGCTACGTAAACCACCCACTTGCATAGGTTCTTCCGCACTGGAAGTAGGAGTACTGGTAAGTGTAGGATGGGAAGAAACCCCCAGCTCGGCTTTACGTTCCAATCGTCGTGCATCTACTTGTAGTGCAAGATCAACTAGTTCCGGATACTGAGTGGGCATAGAAGGGATCACTGCTAAAGCATCTTTCATTATGTTACTCAGCCCTCTATAAAAGACAACTGCCCGCTTGCTTTCTGGCCATGATATTTCAGCAACTAACTGATTGAAGCGGGTGATGTATTCTATCAGAGTCCTTCTACCCTGAGTTAGTTCTAACAACTCCAAATCCCTAGACTGTGCCTTATGTCGGGTATCAAATACTCGAGACATTTCTAGAACCAACAGATCGAAATCATAAATGACTGGGTTATTATTCTCCAACAGAGGGTTAGCCCAAGCTGCAGCTGTCCCAGCTAAATAGGAAAGGGCAAAGGCGGCTTTAGCAGTGGAAGTAGGAAAGGCCAAAGGTCTGCACAAGAAATGTAACTTGCACTGGTTAATGAAGGTCCTGAATTTCTTGGGGTCACCTTGAAAACGTTCAGGAGCGGCCAGGGGGGTAGGGGTTGGGAGTATCACCGGGGTGGGGACTGTAGTACTAGCCAAGGGAGGAGGTGTGGTGGAAGAACTAGCATCTCCGAACTCAGGGTCTGCAGGAAGGGAATGCTGAACACTCTGTATGGAGTCTAACCTTTGGTGGATCACCGTATTTGCGGCGGCCATATCTGCCCTTAATACTGTAATCGCCTGGACTAAAGCAGCTATGGGTTCTTCCGTGGATCCCTGCATTGTCTAACACGACTATACGGCTTCTCAGTCTGTTCTGACTTGAGTGTGGTGTAGACCGATGAGACCTCCGTCCCCAAGTGACGTACAGGGGAACTAAAAGAAACCCGCTGTACGACCTTCGAGGCCACAGGTGGGAGATGACTTCCTAGATCCACGGAACCTCTGGAACTCCGATGCTGCTGTCAAAAAGGAACGAGGTTAAGTACCAGGCAACCACAATACAATTCAGTAAATCAAAGGATCTAGAAGGTCTTACCTATCGGGTGTTAGGAAAACCCTGGGAACCTAGTAGAGGTTCGAGACTCAGATGATGCGGCGGTCCCTGGAATAGTAGGACCGTAAGAGAGCGTGGATGAGGGATCAGCCACCTGTAGGAGTGAAGGCGTGACTTGGATCCCCAGAAGGGAAATGGCGTAGGAGTTCAATGAAGTACCAAGGGAGATCCAAAAGCAAGTCAGGATGTAGTCCAAAGTCCGGCAACAGGTAAACAGTTCCAAGCAAAGGTACAAAGGGTATCCGAAGGAGTCCGAGGTAGAGTTCCGTGATCAAGGTAACAGTGGAGCAATAGGTAACGCCAAACAGAGTCTGAAGACAGCTGAGAAGCAATGAGTGTTCTGTCTCTCCGACCTTTATACTGTGCGTTTCCGGATCATGTGACGTCTCTGGGTCATGTGACGTCCACCAAGGTCACGTGAGGAACGCCACTCTGGATCACGTGATCGACGTGGAGACGTAACACCGCCCCTTCTGCTATACGCTCTCCAAGGTAATTGCCAATGCAGAAAGGGTTGCAATCGAGACCGTACACCATAGCTGGTACGGAGTTTCCGGTCCTTTGGGTTCACCGAATCACTTGAGCCTCGAACCGTGGGAGGAGGTGTAGGGGAAATGTGAGCAGTGTTCTGGTGTGTGTTCTGGTGTGTAGCGGACTGGTGTGCAGAGGATCGCCTAACATTATCAGACTTACCCAGTCTGGTGCCGTAAACACAGCACTTGCCGCCTGCTGGCTGCACTACCACTGTTTATTGCCTCTATTATCTATTTATTTTATTTATTGTATTTATCTGTTCTCCTTTGTCTCCACACTCTCCACTTTCCCCCTTCCATACACTTTTCCCCTTTCCCTTTCCCATGCACTTGCACGTTCTCAATGTCACTGGCCTAGTAAGATCGTTGTGTTTCTCCCCTGTTCCCCTCCCTTGCCTTGTTGCGCTCTGAAACACTTGTATATGAGCGCAATACAAATAAAATATCATATCATATCATACTTGCAAGCATAGTGTTGTGTTTTTACAATGTGTTTCTATATGACCTGTGATATTACTTATTTCCCCCAGGGTTTATCTGGGCCTACTTGTTTTAAATACACCATTTAGTTTTACAATACATAGTGTGTCAGTGTTTCTTTGCACCATATCTGTATTACAATTTCATTGGACTGATTCTACAGCCCTCTCTCCCTCCTAACATAAGCCTGAATGGTCTGTCTACACTACCATGAACTCAAGTGGTACAGCCTTATACTAAGAGTGGAGTCTTGTACTGCCTCAGTTGAATGGTTTTACTAAGCCCTTAGTTGGACTTCAGAAAAACTATGCTAACAGCCAGAATCTTTAAACGTAGACCCTGCAAAATTTGAATTGTGCACTTTATGAAGTCAGTAATCCAAACTGAAGAGCACTCTGCTATTTTCACATGCTTAGTGCAACTAGATGCTCATAAAGAGCGGTCCGCACAATCTGCACTGTTTTATGTACTTAATGAAGTTCAACATTCATATGAAATTCAGGGACTGTACGATTTGTATTGTTTATAGTCAGCCATAATTAACAGCCTACTGTAAACTCATCACAATCTGTAACCAAGCAAGTGCTTTGTGCATGCAAAGCATAAAGACAGAACGCAGTGCTGTATCCGGGACTTCCTATTATGAGAAATGCTGCATTCCAGTAGCCTTTGCCACGTGATACAGGGACTTTCCTCTCAGTCCCCTGATCACTATGTTACCATTCTGCACACAAACAAACGAATACTGAGAGAGCGATAGGCCACTGCGCTTTATTGATAGTTTTTACTGGTTTGAGCACCAAGACGTGTTTTGTGACGCAGAATGCCAGTCTTATGGTGTTTCTTTTCCTCTGTTTGCTTCCTCATTGTCTCTGTGTGTGTTTACCTGCTTCCTTTATTTCCTCTCTGCTGTTACTGTCTCTCTACACTCTTCCATTTCCCTTTTGTCTCTTGTGCCCCTCCTTGCCCCCCATGCTCCTCCTTCTTTCTATGTGCTTCTTCTGTCTTCAAGTGTCCCTTTTCTCTGTCTGTTCTTTGCGCATCTCTGACTCCCCATATTCCTGTTCTCTCTCTCCATGTTCGTTCTGCCTTTGCTCTTTCTTTCTTTCTTTCTTTCTTTCTTTCTTTCTTTCTTTCTTTCTTTCTTTCTTTCTTTCTTTCTTTCTTTCTTTCTTTCTTTCTTTCTTTCTTTCTTTCTTTCTCCTTCTTCTGTCTTCAAGTGTCCCTTTTCTCTGTCTGTACTCAGTGCGTCTCTGACTCCCCATATTCCTGTTCTCTCTCTCCACGTTCCTTCTGCCTATGCTCTTTCTCTCTATGTGCTTCTTCTGTCTTCAAGTGTCCCTTTTCTCTGTCTGCACTCTGCGTGTCTCTGACTGCCCGTATTCCTGTTCTCTCGCCCCATGTTCCTTCTGCCTGTGCTCTTTCTTTCTATGTGCTTCTTCTGTCTTCAAGTGTCCCTTTCTCTGTCTGTACTCTGTGCGTCTCTGCCTCCCCATATTTCTGTTCTCTCTCTCCACGTTGCTTCTGCCTATGCTCTTTCTTTTTCTGTATGTGCTTCTTCTGTCTTCAAGTGTCCCTTTTCTCTGTCTGTACTCTGCTCGTCTCTGACGGCCCGTATTCCAGTTCTCTCGCTCCATGTTCCTTCTGCCTATGCTCTTTCTTTCTATGTGCTTCTTCTGTCTTCAAGTGTCCCTTTTCTCTGTTTGTACTCTGCACGTCTCTGATGGCCCGGATTCCTGTTCTCTCGCTCCATGTTCCTTCTGCCTATGCTCTTTCTTTCTATGTGCTTCTTCTGTCTTCAAGTGTCCCTTTCTCTGTCTGTACTCTGTGCGTCTCTGCCTCCCCATATTTCTGTTCTCTCTCTCCACGTTGCTTCTGCCTATGCTCTTTCTTTTTCTGTATGTGCTTCTTCTGTCTTCAAGTGTCCCTTTTCTCTGTCTGTACTCTGCGCGTCTCTGACGGCCCGGATTCCTGTTCTCTCGCTCCATGTTCCTTCTGCCTATGCTCTTTCTCTCTATGTGCTTCTTCTGTCTTCAAGTGTCCCTTTTCTCTGTTTGTACTCTGCACGTCTCTGATGGCCCGGATTCCTGTTCTCTCGCTCCATGTTCCTTCTGCCTATGCTCTTTCTTTCTATGTGCTTCTTCTGTCTTCAAGTGTCCCTTTCTCTGTCTGTACTCTGTGCGTCTCTGCCTCCCCATATTTCTGTTCTCTCTCTCCACGTTGCTTCTGCCTATGCTCTTTCTTTTTCTGTATGTGCTTCTTCTGTCTTCAAGTGTCCCTTTTCTCTGTCTGTACTCTGCGCGTCTCTGACGGCCCGGATTCCTGTTCTCTCGCTCCATGTTCCTTCTGCCTATGCTCTTTCTCTCTATGTGCTTCTTTTATCTTCAAGTGTCCCTTTTCTCTGTCTGTACTCTGTGCTTTTCTGACCGCCGTCCCTTTCTCATTGTTTCTTCCTTCTCTACGTATTCCTGTTCTCTCTCCATCCTCCTTTCGGCTCTCTATGCCCATGCCTACATCGGATATAGTATATCCTAATGGTATTTTTGTCTCCATGTGTCCCATTTGTATCTCTTTGCTCCTACAGCTCTCCTCCTTGCCCATTTCTGTATCCCTGATCCCTTTTGCCCCTCAGTGCGCCTTGTGTCTCTTGTGTCTGTGTTCCCATTGCGCAACTATGCCTATTCCATCTCTCTGGTGTCATGAGTTAATCCGATGCCATGAGTTCATCGCCTAACTCAGCCGTGTCCCTTTAATACACAGGTTAGATGAGAGGCTTGGATCGCCAGATGTGTTGGGGAGGATTGGGCTGGGGCAGAGAGAATGGGTGGGAGGTTGGTAGGATAATGGTTAAGAAAATAATGTTCTTCCATCAACCACTGCTGCAAGGGTTCATTAGAGGACTGAGTACACGAATCAGATTCTAAAGGGACTCAAGAAGAGACGGCATGTAGTTGCTGTGTATGTTTAAGTAGTTTCTCATCACATGGGTAGGACATATACTGATTTTAAGACTAGTGTTGTTTTTTTTAAATACGGTTTATCATATTTCTAGCTAAGATAGTAATTGATGTGAGATATGCCTTACAGACATATTGTATCACGTTTACAGCATTACCATATATTTCATTTCCAAGTGCATGTGAAAAGGGTATCCTGTGATAAAGTCGCCTGCGAAATAGCCGCCAGGTGGCGATATTTCCCCAAATATGAACTCCAAAGAAAATCGAGCACTTTCCCCATAATGTTCTACGACTGGAGTATATAATAGAAAATTATACCCGTCGTAGAATATGTGGGGGAAGGCTTTTAGGTGTGCAGGAAAATATGTCGCCTTCTTAGCGACTTTTTCCAGGTGACATATCACGTGGAACCGTGAAAGGTGGACCTTCATTCTTCTGTCTGCTGTTTGGCCACTGGCCACCATCACTATAGACGTTCTGATGCTTCTCTGTGCTGTGCGGCAGAGACAAGCCAGCAGTTTCGCGCATGCGTGCTCTGTGCATCTAGTTTCACAGGCCTTCACTGCACGTCTGCCGGGCTTCTGGTGTGACTTCTAATGTGGGCACACGTATGTTCATGTGTGGGATCTGCAAAGGCAGCTACCATTGAATCTCTACCCTCTCGCCGTTCGATTGCACGGAGTGCACGTGGTTTCTCCAAGCTCAGTCAAAAAAGCCTGAGGTGCAGGGGTGTTGCTAGGCCTGGAAAAGATCCGGGGCCACGCTAATGTCGGGACTGCCGGGACTCGGGGCTAGCTGGCCTTTTGGGTGTCCCTGAGCTTCTATCCGGGCCACAACCAAAAGACCCCGGGCTATAGTCCCCCCAGCATCTCCCTTGTGATGCCTCTGGTTTGCATCCTTTAAAATATTTCAAAAGCTTGTGGTGACACCTGTAAGGATAGAATCGTCGGAAGTGCAAAAGGGCTGAGGACAATAATGTCCTATGTTTTTGGTCTACATACAGCGCCCTCACAATAAGGGTATTGGTACGCGCAAACACTATTTACAGTTCCTTCCTTTGCAAATACCAAATGTTCAATGTTTCATACATTGAGACAATCAAATGCTTGTAACTCAATTCCTAATGCATAACCGTCTCACTGTGGCAAAAACGTGCACGAGTGGAAACGTGTATTTTTTGCTTTTGTAACTTGGGCACATATTGGGGGTGTACATTACTAATTTCTACCTAGAATATATCCATTAATGTCAAGAAATATAGGTGTGTGAATCTCTCCCACCCTCTGTTGCATGTGTCTTTGGCAACATTAAAGCATGTCCGCATCCTCCAGAAACAGGGTCCCCCGCATTTCTTCATCGAGTCTCTTCACAAAGGTAAATTCAAGCCTACGGATGAGTGGAGTGCCATGCCTTCATCGTGATGATAGTCAAGCCTACGGATGAGGTGGAGCGCCATGCCTTCATCGTGATGATAGTTCTGCCTACGCATGACATGGAGCCCCATGCCTTCATCGTGATGATAGTCAAGCCTACGGATGAGGTGGAGCGCCATGCCTTCATCGTGATGATAGTTCTGCCTACGCATGACATGGAGCACTATGCCTTCATTGTGATGATAGATCTGCCTACGGATGAGATGGAGCGCCATGCCTTCATCGTGATGATAGTCAAGCCTACGGATGAGGTGGAGCGCCATGCCTTCATTGTGATGATAGTTCTGCCTACGCATGACATGGAGCGCCATGCCTTCATCGTGATGATAGTTCTGCCTACGCATGACATGGAGCACTATGCCTTCATTGTGATGATAGATCTGCCTACGGATGAGATGGAGCGCCATGCCTTCATCGTGATGATAGTCAAGCCTACGTATGAGGTGGTGCGCCATGCCTTCATCGTGACGACAGTTCTGTCTCCGGATGAGGTGGCGTGCCATGCCTTCATCGTGATGATAGTTCTGCCTACGGATGAGGTGGAACGCCATGACTTCGATGTGACGATAGTTCTGCCTACGGATGAGGCGGAGCGCCATGCCTTCATCGTGACAGTAGTTCTGCCTATGGATGAGGCGGAGCGCCATGCCTTCATCGTGATGATAGTCAAGCCTACGGATGAGGTGTAGCGCCATGCCTTCATCGTGATGGTAGTTCTGCCTACGCATGACATGGAGCACTATGCCTTCATTGTGATGATAGATCTGCCTACGGATGAGATGGAGCGCCATGCCTTCATCGTGATGATAGTCAAGCCTACAGATGAGGTGGAGCGCCATGCCTTCATCGTGATGATAGTTCTGCCTACGCATGACATGGAGCGCCATGCCTTCATCGTGATGATAGTTCTGCCTACGCATGACATGGAGCACTATGCCTTCATTGTGATGATAGATCTGCCTACGGATGACATGGAGCGCCATGCCTTCTTCGTGATGATAGTCAAGCCTACGGATGAGGTGGAGCGCCATGCCTTCATCGTGATGATAGTT
Organism: Ambystoma mexicanum; assembly: GCF_040938575.1. Taxonomy (NCBI): domain Eukaryota; kingdom Metazoa; phylum Chordata; class Amphibia; order Caudata; family Ambystomatidae; genus Ambystoma; species Ambystoma mexicanum. The sequence goes on from NC_090929.1 coordinate 413,892,736, forward strand.
CTGCCTACGCATGACATGGAGCGCCATGCCTTCATCGTGATGATAGATCTGCCTATGGATGAGATGGAGCGCCATGCCTTCATCGTGATGATAGATCTGCCTATGGATGAGATGGAGCGCCATGCCTTCATCGTGACGACAGTTCTGCCTAAGGATGAGATGGAGCGCCATGCCTTTATCGTGACGACAATTCTGCCTACGGATGAGGTGATGCGCCATGCCTTCATCATGATGATAGTTCTGCCTACGCATGAGATGGAGCACCATGCCTTCATTGTGACGACAGTTCTGCCTACGGATGAGGTGGTGCGCCATGCCTTCATCGTGACGACTGTTCTGCCTACGGATGAGTTGGAGCGCCATACCTTCATTGTGATGATAGTTCTGCCTACGGATCAGGCGGAGCGGCATGCCTTCATCGTGACGATAGTTCTGCCTATGGATGAGGTGGAGCGCCATGCCTTCATCGTGGCGCAGTTCTGCCTACGGATGAGATGGTGCGCCATGCCTTCATCGTGACGACAGTTCTGCCTATTCCACCATGCCTTCATCGTGACGACAGTTCTGTCTCCGGATGAGGTGGAGTGCCATGCCTTCATCGTGATGATAGTTCTGCCTACGGATGAGGTGGAACGCCATGACTTCGATGTGACGATAGTTCTGCCTACGGATGAGGCGGAGCGCCATGCCTTCATCGTGACAGTAGTTCTGCCTATGGATGAGGCGGAGCGCCATGCCTTCATTGTGATGATAGTCAAGCCTACGATGAGATGGAGCGCCATGCCTTCATCGTGACGCAGTTCTGCCTACGGATGAGGTGGTGCACCATGCCTTCATCGTCACAACAGTTCTGCCTATGGATGAGGTGGTGCGCCATGCCTTCATCGTGATGATAGTTCTGCCTACGCATGAGGTGGAGCGCCATGCCTTCATCGTGATGATAGTTCTGCCTACGGATGAGGTGGAGCGCCATGCCTTCATCGTGACGATAGTTCTGCCTATGGATGAGACGGAGCGCCATGCCTTCATCGTGACGACAGTTCTGCCTATGGATAAAATGGAGTGCCATGCCTTCATCGTGAAGCAGTTCTGCCTAGGGATGAGGTGGTGCGCCATGCCTTCATCGTGATGACAGTTCTGCCTATGGATGAGGTGGTGCACCATGCCTTCATCGTGACGACAGTTCTGCCTATTCCGCCATGCCTTCATTGTGATGACAGTTCTGCCTACGGATGAGATGGAGCGCCATGACTTCATCGTGATGATAGATCTGCCTACGGAAAAGATGGAACGCTATGCCTTCATCGTGACGACAGATCTGGCTACGGATGAGGTGGTGTGCCATGCCTTCATCGTGACGACTACGGATGAGGTGGTGTGCCTTCATTGTGACGACAGTTCTGCCTAGGGGTGAGGTGGTGCGCCATGCCTTCATCGCGATGATAGTTCTGCCTACGCATGAGATGGAGTGCCATGCCTCCATCGTGATGATAGATCTGGCTACGGGTGAATTGGAGCCCATGCCTTCATCGTGACGACAGTTCTGCCTACGGCTGAGGTGGTGCGCCATGCCTTCATCGTGACAACAGTTCTGCCTAGGGGTGAAGTGGTGCGCCATGCCTTCATCGCGATGATAGTTCTGCCTACGCATGAGATGGAGTGCCATGCCTTCATCGTGATGATAGATCTGGCTACGGGTGAGATGGAGCGCCATGCCTTCATCGTGACGACAGTTCTGCCTACGGCTGAGGTGGTGCGCCATGCCTTCATCGTGACAACAGTTCTGCCTAGGGGTGAGGTGGTGCGCCATGCCTTCATCGCGATGATAGTTCTGCCTACGCATGAGATGGAGTGCCATGCCTTCATCGCAATGATAGTTCTGCCTATGGATGAGGTGGAGCGCCATGCCTTCATCGTGGCGCAGTTCTGCCCACGGATGAGGTGGTGCGCCATGCCTTCATCGTGATGACAGTTCTGCCTATGGATGAAGTGGTGCCCCATGCCTTCATCATGATGACAGTTCTGCCTACGGACGAGGTGGTGCGCCATGCCTTCATCGTGACGACAGTTCTGCCTATTCCGCCATGCCTTCATCATGACGACAGTTCTGTCTCCGGATGAGCTGGAGCGCCATGCCTTCATTGTGATGATAGTTCTGCCTACGGATGAGGTGGAACGCCATGACTTCGATGTGACGATAGTTCTGCCTACGGATGAGGCAGAGCGCCATGCCTTCATCGTGACAGTAGTTCTGCCTATGGATGAGGCGGAGTGCCATGCCTTCATTGTGATGATAGTCAAGCCTACGGATGAGATGGAGTGCCATGCCTTCATCGTGACGCAGTTCTGCCTATGGATGAGGTGGTGCACCATCCCTTCATCGTCACAACAGTTCTGCCTATGGATGAGGTGGTACGCCATGCCTTCATCATGACGACAGTTCTGCCTACGTCTGAGGTGGTGCGCCATGCCTTCATCGTGATGACAGTTCTGCCTACGGATGAGGTGGAGCGCCATGCCTTCATCGTGACGATAGTTCTGCCTATGGATGAGGCGGAGCGCCATGCCTTCATCGTGACGACAGTTCTGCCTATGGATGAGGTGGTGTGCCATGCCTTCATCGTGACGACAGATCTGGCTACGGATGAGGTGGTGTGCCATGCCTTCATCGTGACGACAGTTCTGCCTACGGATGAGGTGGTGTGCCATGCCTTCATCGTGACGACAGTTCTGCCTAGGGGTGAGGTGGTGCGCTATGCCTTCATCGCGATGATAGTTCTGCCTACGCATGAGATGGAGTGCCATGCCTTCATCGTGATGATAGATCTGGCTACGGGTGAGATGGAGCGCCATGCCTTCATCGTGACGACAGTTCTGCCTACGGCTGAGGTGGTGCGCCATGCCTTCATCGTGACAACAGTTCTGCCTAGGGGTGAGGTGGTGCGCCATGCCTTCATCGCAATGATAGATCTGCCTACGGATGAGATGGTGTGCCATGCCTTCATCGTGACAACAGTTCTGCCTACGGGTGATGTGGAGCGCCATGCCTTCATCGCGATGATAGTTCTGCCTACGCATGAGATGGAGCGCCATGCCTTCATTGTGATGATAGATCTGCCTACGGATGAGATGGTGTGCCATGCCTTCATCATGACGACAGTTCTGCCTACGGGTGATGTGGAGCGCCATGCCTTCATCGCGATGATAGTTCTGCCTACGCATGAGATGGAGCGCCATGCCTTCATCGTGATGATAGATCTGAAGTCACGCCAGGAGGAGTTTTACTTCTTGTGGTTGCAGACTCTTCCATGTATTATCTTAACGTGTCCCACTGGCATTAATCAAATGCTGAGGTCCACGACTCTAGGCCTGTATAAAGATGATACCTTGGCAGAAAATAAGGAAGATTTCACAAAGTATAGGCATTCATCATTCTGTTCCTGAACGCCCAGGGAAGTGAAGTACCCAGTCATTTATCACAGCACTATGTGTCCTTTCTACTAGAAAAGGGATGAATTAAGCTACGCTATGACAAACCTACCGCTGAAGCCATGGTGTTGGCCCTTCCGCTCGCCGTGGCCTGGCTGGCTGCTGACTACGGACGACCCTAGGATTTGCAGGGCCCTATTTGCATAAATAGTGACACATCAGTAATATTATAGAGTGAGTCTTTGATGCGCAATGGAACAATATAACTGGAAGTTAAATTAAAACTATGCCAGTTTTCTCGAATATTAAGCATCCCAAATCCCAATTAGCAGTTTGCAGACAGTGAAGGACAAAAATAATGCTGAAACACAAATTATAGTAATTGTTTTAATTTATAATTGCACACCAAATAAATGCTGCAACATACAGACATAATGCACGGAAAATATGCCTCCCTAACAACAGTTCCTTGTTATACCCGCACAAAGTAAGGAAATGGTAGTGACCCGACCCGGGTGGTGCAGTGCGTCTTCAGGAGCACTTGGCCCCCCTGGCATCCAAACCTGACTCTGACACCGAGGGGCAGCATTGATGCTTGTGGAACCCTGTATCTGAGTTGTTGGGGTCTACTAGGAAGTGGCGCAGAGAATCCTGTGCGATGAGGATGTTCAGAAGAGGCTACATGCAGTCCTGTGCTGTCCCTCCGGTGCCCATGCTGAAGTGCCACTATTAACATAACATTGCATGGCCGAGCATGTTGTAAGTAGCCGACAGGCGTAGTAGAATCAGAGCGACTGTTTTATTGTCATCCAAGCTTTTCAATGACTTCTCTCTAATAATTAGTAAGTGTTTCTTTGGTCCCTGCCTATGGCTAAAACTATATTTGTTGTTCGTCCCTGCAGAGAATACATCAGGCTAAAAAACACCCTATTAAAATAATGTCAGGTTACCTCTGTACATGTATAACAGTATTTACTGCTGTTGCTCTTTTATTTGGACAGGGTAAATATTAAATATGCTTAATGTGCAAGGGGTAACATGAAAGACATGGCGTGCTGCATCAATGCTTTAACTCAAGACGTCTGTTACGGATGTTCCACTATCAGCCATACTGCCATACTGATGGATACATTTCAGTAACAGTATTGGTTTTCCTTATCGTACAATGCACATTTTTCACAATATTGTGGCATTGGTGGTATTTTTAAAACGTTTAGGAAGAAACTAGCTGACCCCAGTGTATCAAATCTCAGTGAGTTGTCTCGCACTCTCTGCTCTCTATTGCTCTCTCTCCATGTCTCTATCTCACTCAGCTCCTCTGTCTCCCTCTGAGTCACATTGTCAGATGCACTGTCGTTGTTGTCTTGCTCCACCAGTGTGGTCTGGTATGCTCTCATTGTCTCTCTCTCTGTTGGTGCAGTTTGTTTCTCTCTTTCTCTGTGTCATTTCGGTCTGATGGTCTCTTAACCATTTTCTGCATTAGCGTAGTATTGCTGCCTCTGTTCTCTCTGTCACTCCTTGTCGGTCTAGTCTGGTACACACGTGCACTCTCTTTTAGTATGATCTGTCTTTCTGCCTCCCTACTCCTTTTCCCTTTTCAGGGTCTCTCTCTCTCTCTCTCTCTCTCTCTCTCTCTCTCTCTCTGTGTCTCTGTCTTCCCCCCTTTCCTCTATCTAACCCTTCGTCTCTTTCATCCTTTCTCAATCTCTCTCGCTCTGTTTCATTCTCTCCCTCTCTGTTTGCCACTTCCTCACTCTCCCGCCCCTTCTCTGTGTCTCAATCTCCCCCCTGCATTTGAATCTCTCTCCCTCTAATTCTCCCCTCTCTCTCTCTCCCCTTCTCTCTTCCTCTCTTTGGCCCCCCCTCTCTCCCTCTATCTCTCAACCTATTTTTGTCTCTCAATTAAACATTCCTTTGGTGTTTGCAAAAGGAGCCGAATTTTTTTTTCATCCGAGAGTGATCATTGCCAAAAAAGTAAGGACATTTTGAGAGACATACGGGGTCATTACGAGGTTGGAGGTAAGTAACAGTCCTTACCGGCATGGAGCAAATACTGTGTCCGTGTAGTAAAGAGCCCGCTAATAGAGGGCTATTATGAGTTCGTGTGCACAAGCTTTGTGCCATGTCGGTAAGGACATTACCGCCATGCCGCTAAAGTCCAAAAAATTGCTCTTAGTGGCATCACGGAAAGCGCAGACAGCACTACCGGCATCAATGGACGCAGCATTAGCGGTGACCGCTAATAGCACTGCCCGTAAATAAGCAGAACCAGAAGTAGCGTCATTGCACAGGAACGGGAAAGAGCACGGCGGCCTTCTTGAAAAACACAATCCATTGCCAACCTCACCAGACAGCATCTGGATCCTTTTTCTGAACACAGAAATCAACACACAGCACCAGCCTCATGCCCAAGACAGTAAAGAAAGGTGCTTCCCAGCTGCGCAAAGAGCGCTTCAACGAGAATGAACTCACAATGCTGGCCGAGACACTTGCAGACAATGCAGAGGTCGTTTTTGCAAACAGCTTCAAGAAGGATGTCCAAATAAAAAACAAGAGATCTGGCAACTTGTTGCCGGGAAAGTCAGCGCTGTAGGCAACACCCCCCACACCATAAAGGATGTCCGCAAGCACTGGGATGACCTGCGCCTGAGAGTGAGGAACATTCTTTCCGCAAGCCGGACCCAGGCCATGGCTACTGGTGGAGGACCAAGCTCACCCATAAAGCTAAGCCGGTGGGAGGAGATCTGCACGATTGGCATAGAGGCCATAGAAGGTGTGGGCGAGTTGGAGCGTGGTGCCACCTCATCGGCGGAAGGAGGTGAGTGTTCTAAGAAAACACTGTAATGCTAAGTATGATGATAGTCCACCAATTTGTCTGTCCCAAGAGGCAATGCATGGCCCAATACATTGACACATCCCTGCCTAGATGCCGTCCACAGCACAGACACATGCACATGCATGCAGCATGGCAATGCCATACCTGACACACACCACACAAATATGAAAATGGCAAAAGTCACATTGCACGCAGGCTACAACAGAAAAGCATGTCACATAGCATACACCTGCCCCAACATGAGTGATCCCGACGGATGCCTGCATGCTCCACCCATATAGCAAGCAACTTGATCATGCAAACTCCACTGCCTAATCCCCTCTAATGTGTAGAAGAGCAATAATACAAATGTATGCATGATGCTTGTCAAACCATCACTCATGCCGTCCCTCTCTTGGTCTCCCACAGGCTCAGATCCTGACACCGAGGCCCGGGAAACACCCCACAGGCGACTACACCCCAGAAGAGGGCCATGGATGAAGGCAACATGCCTTCCACTTCGAAAGACCCAGACAAGCCACGACAGGCACTGAAGACAAAAACATCTCAGGATGCCACAGCACTGGTTGTGCTAAGCACGTTACCACAGTCCCCACAACACCTGTGACACCTGCAAAGGAGACAGTGGGCGATGGGGCACAATCTGCAGAGAACAGCTCTGTTGGGGAGGCTGCAGCTACGGCACCCCAGACAGACGATGATGTGCAGGGCCAGGTGTGTGTGCCTGTTGGGGACAACTCCTTGGACCTTCCTGCAACACCAAGTCCTGCCCTAGCCCCCAGGTCACACCTGTCGATTCCAACCACAACACCACACTGGAGCAGTGTGGAGGGGAGTCCGTACAATGGAGCATGAGTCCCACAGACGACCCACATGTATCTGGGGAAGACACACATGCGCCCTCCACCTCCACTGGTGTACAGGCGGGGGTGCAGCAGATAGGACAGGCATCGCTGCACCAGGAGGAGCTCACAGCCCTAGTGAGGCAGTTCATCGCAGACAGTGCCCAGGCAAGGCAGGAGGGGCGCGACAACACTGCTTCCCTGAGGCAGGCCATTGAGGCATGCACCACAAGGATCTGTGAGGAGGTGTCTGCACTGAGGCAGGTCCTCGTCCGCATTGAGGATTGCATGGAGGTTGAGCGTCCGGCCCCCAGACATGAGGAAACGGCCACCCCTTCTTCATCAAGCTCCACCCAAACCAGCCACCTACGCAGGTCAGCACACACCTTGCGCCTATCAAACATGCCACCACCAGGTGCAGGAAGTGGAAGGATGTAGAAGGGGCAGCCTGATGAAGATAATGGACACAGACACATGAAGCATTTGCTTGGTTGGACACCATGTGTGGGGGAGCTGGGGGAGGGGGAGGGAGGAGAGGGTGTGTGGGGGAGTTTTGGGGGGAGGCGGAGAGGGGTGAGGGTGTGTGGGGGAGTTGTGGGGGAGGGGGAGAGGTTGTGTGAGGTGGAGGGGTTGAGCACTTAATTCTATTTGACATTTTAATGCACCTGTTGTGTTAAAAAAAACTTGAGTGGACATTCCTTATTGCATATGTGTCATTTATTGATATACAGTGCATAGTGTACATGTAATCCCACACCCAGTGCCCTCTGTACCATTTTCATGTCACCCTCTGCACCCATGTGTGTTAGAAATATTGTGCTATCACTGACTGATGCACAGCACATCCTTCCTGTGCATCGGCACCGCGATGATGTGTGGCCACATCTTCTTCATCCCCTTCATCATCAACAGGTGATTGCAGTTCAATTTCAGGGGGCAGGGGCACGTTCCGTCCAATACACATGTTGTGCAGCATGATACATGCCATGATGATCTTGGCCACCTTCTCATGCCTATAGAGGAGTGCCCCACCTGACCAGCTAAGGCAGCAAAACCGTGCCTTCAACAGGCCAAAGGTCTGCTTGATGACCACATGGGTACGGGTATGGGAACAATTGTAGTCCTCCTCGTGCCTGTTCTGCAGGTTTCGGACAGGGGTGAGGAGCCATGGCTTCAAGGGACAGCCACTATCCCCTGTATGAGAGGAAATTAAAGGTATATGTTAGTGGATTCATGATGGACAGCTGTACTTGTCACGCATGCCTGTACAGTATTGATGGTCACATGCACATGTCCCTGGTTGTATGCACACATTTTTCATGCCGTCAACGTGTTCTGTGCCATGGACTCATGGTGTGGGTTGCATCTTCAAGTTGATACTGGGGTGTACCGAACTTTGGCTTCAAGTAAGTATTCGGCCGAATTCCGGCAGAAAAAAAGCTATTCGGCTCCGGCCGAATAGTTTCTTGCAATTCGGCTCTTGCCGAAAACTTTGACATTCTCATTTGAATACAATGCAACATGAACTCAGAAAGGCAAATATAGACTTCAGTTTGCAAAACTGAATAGAATTAGACCTGACAAATTGCTATCACACAGCTGAAAAATATCTTATATTGTAATCTGCTCTTTAGGGCATGTTTTGTTACAGATTCTTAGACAAAAAAGGTGCTAATCTTTTATACTTAGCCTGCAACAATACATGAGCATCTTTTCTTTTGGCAAATGTTTATATGCAATGTACACTTTTTTCACTTGGAAAAAACAAACGGAAAAACTGTGCATAGATACTTTCAGTTCCTGTCATGTCACTTCCCATTGCGTACGTCATAGTCGCCCCCTTTTCTTTTTTTAAGGACTTGAGTCCTGAGTTTAACATTATCTGATATTTTATCAGGAAATTATAAGTTGCATATGTTTGTGTATTGACGAGAGAGAGTGGCTAGGATAAGTGAAAAGTGAGCAGCATGTGTTTGGGTGGGGTGAATAGTTGTGAGAGGGAGTTCACGCATTTCAGATTTAATCTTGAGTTGTGTCCTGCATGAGCCATCTTGAACCATTTTATACATTTCTATATGAGCTGCAAAGAAGTTTCGAAACTCAACGACATGGACTTTGCAACTGGATAGAGAATGCAATGCATCTGATTCACAGAGTCAGTCCTTTTGCATTTGTGAAGCCTCCTACTTTAAATGGCACTGAATATGCAACAAGTTCTGTACATTCGGTCCCTTCATTTTGATTAAACCTGCTTTATTTCTGGCTTTTATACTTTAAATAAAGATGCTACATTCATTACAATGAAGAGAAATAAAAGTATAGAATACATTTAAAATGGTGCTTCATTTGTTTTTTTAATAAGTGTGTTTTTTTAAGTTTGGAACATGATTTATTAAATAAAGCAACCATTCGGCTTCATATTCGGTATTCGGCCGAATACTAAATATGCTATTTGGTACAGCCCTAGTGATACACGTTGTACACTGTCTTGATGTTGCTCATGCATTGTGGACGCATACCGCTGTGTTTGTGTTGACTATGTGATGTGTAGTGTTCTGTATGATTTACTAACTGGCAGCGTTGCCAATACTCACTGCATTATTTGCCATTGAGCACTGATTATTCCCATGGTGACATGCTGCACTCCTGTGGTGGTGGCGGCCCTGTGACAGGCAGTGGATTCCCTTGGTGGTTTTGTTCAGTGCACTCCCATGGATGCTTGTCCTGTGTGGTGATTTTCTGCAGACAGCTACATAACAGTGGTCGAAGGGGGCGGGAGCGGTGCTCCTCTACTTTTTTAAATTAAGTTTTACAGCTCCTACACTTTTATTTAAAAAAGAAACCGTTCCGGAACGGTTTCGTTTTAAAATAACAGTGTAGGAAGAAGTTGAAACTTGCACTTTCAGTGCACTGCACTAAACATTCCCTTAAACAGCAGGTAAATGTGTTTGGGGGTTTGTATTGTGTGTGGGAGGGGGCCATGCAATGGTTTTTGTGAAGAGCGGGGCAGGCCAGCAGGGAACATAGTTCCACTACTTCTTTTCTTACACTTTCGACCACTGCTGCATAGTGATTATTCACAGCATGTTGCTGGATTGTGTTATGGAGGGTGAGGTACGAGGATGGGTGGTGCACGTGTTGTGGGGTATGGGGTGTTTTTAAGTTTGGCATGTTGTGATAGGTGTCCAGCTAACTTCATTGCTATGGGATTTGGTTGTCATGTTCAGTTTGGGATGGTTTGGGGCACAGTGTTTTGTGATGTGCACATTGTGCTGTCACATCAACAATGTCACCATGGTGGTGTGTGCATCTATCCCCCATTTCACTGCCACGTGCCTGTCACGCAACTTACCAAGCAGCCAGGCATGTCGTCCTGCATGTCGCTCCATGTAGCGTGGTAGCGTCGAGTTCCGCAGGACCATTAAGTCATGAGTTGATCCGGGATATCGGGCACAACAATGTGTGATGATCTTGCTGGCGTCACATACCATCTGTACATTGATGGAGTGGTATTGCTTGCGGTTGAGGTACACCACCTCCATGGCATGCGGGACCACCAACTCCACGTGAGTGCAGTCGAGGGCACCTATACAATTTGGCATGCCTGTCAGTGCATGGAAGACAACTTTTGTATCAAAAATCTCCTGGGAAGTCCGTGGTAGGGATACGTAGTCCCTTGTGTGCTTCAGGAGGGCATCCAGTACTTGGTTCAGCATGCGAGAGAAATAATGGTTGTGATATGCCATGCATGTGCCCCACTGTGTGCTGGTAGGTGCCTGTGACAAGGAAGTGGAGCACCGACATTACCTTGAGTAGAGGAGGGGTGGCGGTGCGTATTTCAATGAGGCTGACAATGTCATTGTGTATCATGTCCATTATGGTGTCCCAGTCGAGACGGTACAGGTTGTGGATCTGCTCAGGGGTTAGGTTGAAAGGACTGGCTCCGATGCGAGGGATTGGGGGCTGCCTGCATGGTACCACTGGCTGCACTGGTGGGGCATGCTGGGCCTGTCTCAGCCTCCTTTTCTTCCTGCATCTCCTCTGTGGTGCCTGCTGTTGTTGTTGTTGCTGGTGTAGCAATGCAAGCATGTCCTCCAGCCCCAGTATTGCTACTACTAGTGGAATCATTTTGGTGTGGGAAGGGGTGTGTGGTGTGTGGGTGTGCTCCTTTTGTGCTGGCCCAGACTCCATTGCCTCCACCTGTGCTGATTGTGTGCACCTGTGGCAGTTGGAACACTGCACATAGCAGTTTACGGGTGCTTCACGATGCCGGTATTGCCGGTATCCCCTATTAGCACCTTCATGATGCCAGTATTTGCATGTCCGTCTGACTTGTGATGTCCTCCCCTTAGAGGCATCCCGGTATTGCCGGCCTGAAGGGCCGCATGTCCGCGCCTTTGCCGCTATTAGCGGCACCGTTATTAGCGGTGCCTCTAATACCGGGTTCTTAGGTCGGAATAGCCCAGAGCGGTATGCGATGCCGGTAATCCTTTACCGGCATCGTTTTTCCATTACCTCCAACCTCGTAATGACCCCCACAGTGCTGTGCATTCTTGTCAAACGAAGATATTAAAACAATTACATTATTTTACTGTACTAACTTTGTAAAGTGGGTATTTTTTAAATGGTACAACATTCATTTCTGATGATCACTTTCAGTATATATTGTAGTCATGGTAAGAATGTTGCACTTGTCTTACTGAACAAAGCACCTTATCCAAACCTAGATAAACCCTATACATTATTTCCCACTATACTCTTTCAAGATACTGTTATGAGAAGGGGAAGGAAACAAATAGCAGCAATGAGCTTTCCTGGCTGTTATCCACAAAATAATAAAGAGCATTAGGGGGAACATAAGTATGACCCCAGATCTTTACATTTCACAAGTATGCCAGTGAGGAAATGGCTGTATGCTTGACTCACAGGGTGCACTCTGGGGTTGGTACTCACTACATTTTTCAAAACACCCTAACATTAAAGAGTTTGAACCATTGACCCAAATGTACTCATTGTACAGCCTCAGGATTTTGATGTATCACCTAATTGGGATTCAGGGGCCATCTCTGTGTTGTTTCCTGAGGTAATGTTTTCTCCCCGAGCTTCCATTTTTAGAAGAGATGGGCTGAGGGAGAAAGCCGGGTGCGCAGACATTCTCGTGGAATCATATATGTAGGATTGCATTAATCCTGGTGGTAACACCATCACTTGGCTATTTTAAAGTGTTATGCACATTCTCCAGTGGCAAAGCCCACCTCTTGCCCTAAATGCTTCGGTCATATCATGCCATCTGATTAAGGAACGTTTGCAATAAAATACCTTATGCATAGTCCACAAAGCAGTACATGGTCACACCCTAGGCTATCTCCCCAAGGTGTACCAACCCTACCTGCCAACAAGACCTCTGATTTCGTGCTCCCATGTTTGATTACCATCTTCAAGACCAAATGCACAGAATCTAGTGGCAGAATCCGTCACACCCAGCTGACCTCAGCTCGGACACTCCCTCTCTACACGCCTCAAGGAGAGTTGCCTGCCCGGTGCTGCAGGCAGGACTCATGAAACACATCACAGAATCTAGTGGCAGAATCCGTCACACCCAGCTGACCTCAGCTCGGACACTCCCTCTCTACACGCCTCAAGGAGAGTTGCCTGCCCGGTGCTGCAGGCAGGACTCATGAAACACATCACAGAATCTAGTGGCAGAATCCGTCACACCCAGCTGACCTCAGCTCGGACACTCCCTCTCTACACGCCTCAAGGAGAGTTGCCTGCCCGGTGCTGCAGGCAGGACTCATGAAACACATCCGCTGTATTGCTGTTGCTCCAGCTGAGCAATAATCCCATCCTAATGATATATCTACCCAAATGCTGTTTCGTCCAAAGGACTGGTGTGACGATATGAATTGCCTCTAGCCACTCCTTCCGAACACTATTGTCATTTTCATCCACTCTCTGCCATCATACTCACACTGACTATGTCACATACTTTCAGCAATTTTGTAACCCTCACCCCAACCAGATTTCAAACAAAACACCCCTACAACGTTTTTGGGGAGGTTCCCCACTAACCCCCATCCCCTTTAATTTTTTTGCTATTCTCGAGCACCCACACCCCATATATATATTTGCCTAACCCCCCTAAAAATTAGATGAGTTTTTTTCGTTAAAAAAATCACGGTAAAAACCCCAGCGAAAAAACATTCCGCGATGAAAGGACGTCGTACCTCTACAACTTGCATACCATCACTATGCATCCTACCATGAGTGACAGGCGAGGCTCCCTTCTGGCCACAATGGCCCCTATGCCCCCGACTAACACCACGTAGTAGCAAACCGGCATGCAATACCTGGGTACTTTGAACTGCCCATGTGAATAGAACAGCATCCCTTGCACTCTCCCTCTTCTCCCACTAACCAAACCATCTCCCCTCTCTCTCTCACATCAACCAGAGCGCCTAGAAACCTGGCGTATTCCACTGGTGTGGAGTACAAATCCCATCAACATGACATCTCTCACGCCCCCCAGGTGCCGCAGTCCCCAAATAGTCTGCCATGCGCCAAACGCCTGATGACTCTACCCAGCAAAATGATGGCCCCTCACAAGAAGGCTTTACCATCGGAATGCACCACTAGTTGGGAAGACTTTGCTAAAGTGTCTTTGTGAACCGCCATGCCGGAAACTGCAGACAAATGCTGCCGCTGACGTCATTTACCCAGTCCCGCCATCTTTGAGTTTCCCTCATTTGACCTGCGACACTCACTTCCTGATGCAGATATCACGCTATACTTTACATAATCCCAAAATAATTAAATACACTAAAGAAACATGTTTGGGCAGAGGTTCTTTGCTGAAGAAGCCATGCCACAAACAACAGGGCAGACAAAGGTCTATACCAACTGAAACAGTGCTAGGCTTTCTAGTCCATGGTCTAGGTTAAACTCACTACTTTCCTTCAAGCCTAAAAACCGTTCAAACAAATCTGTTCTTGTATTTTTCTAAAAGTGTTGGTGGTGGGGCAGAGCAGGCTATGTGCAGAGCCTGCTGTCTTTATACTGGAATATTTGGCTAGAGAACGGTTGAGTTTTGAAGGCACTGGCATTACTTGCGTTTGCTGTTGTGGTTGTGGAAGAGACTGGCATCACCTGTTTCTTTTCTTCTCTTCTCTCTCCTTCAGATCTCGCACACGTTTTCCGGTTACGGCCCTGGAGTGCGCTTCGTCAAGTTCCAGCACGGGGGGCAGGACTCGCTGTACTGGAAAGGCTGGTTTGGGGTCCGTGTCACTAACAGCAGTGTGGTCATTGAAGCATAGCCCTCCTAGGCGGGAGCCCACCGACCTCCAGCTATGTAGGGGCTCAGCTGACTGGGATGTTTGTGTGGTCCTAGGTCTTGGGCCTCTCCATCCAATGGCCCACTGTGTGCCCTGTATATGATACTACCCTCCACTGGAAGCCTCTACAAGCTTTGCCCCCCACAACACTGATACCGTGCCATTGGGTACCTGCAAGGGGGCTACCGCCATCCTGTTTGTCGGCTCAGCTAATGAGATGCCTGTTGGCATGTACTAATGCGCCTGCGAGAGACCCTAGCAGCCGCCTCATGATACCTGTGCACAAGGCAATTCCCCACTGTTTAATTTAGAAGCTGCCTCTGTGCCTCAGCACTCAATAAACATGCTTCGCCTCTGTCTCTCCAAGCCCTTGTCTCTGCCACTGTCGCTTGTCTCTGTGCAATCTAAGTTACTCTCATGTGTCTGTTGTACTGGTCTTTGTGCATCTCACTTTACTCACCGCTGCTGAATCTACACCAAGCCTGTCTCCTGAGTATCTGTAGGGCCTGTGCCACATTTCTCTGTCATACCCATTTCTGAGTCATTTGGAGTGCTTGCCTCCAATTAATCTGTCATGCGTGGATTCTATTTGACTCCTTTGTCTGTTTCTTGTCTCTCTCTTAAATCTGTTATGCTTATCTGTGGTTTGTCTTCTGTTTGTCTCTTCGTTGTGTGTTCTGTCTTACTCTTGTGTTCTATGCTGCATCTATTTTTCAAGTTGTATTTGTTTTATTTAGGAGAAGAAAAAACATATACTCTTTTCTATATGCAGACAATCGGTACAGTTTAAAAAAACAGTAAAAGAAAATAAAGAGAAAATCTCCACCTAAGTCCACCCCACTCGCTCCCCCATTCCTACTTTAACAACTTTAGTGACCATGCTGCAGTGAGCAAGCCCGGTCGTCTAATTCCAATTGTCTTAGGGAGGTAACTTCTCTGCTTTGTTAGGTAAATAGACTGGGTGTTCAAGCCCAGACGGTTTTAAGGCTCTTAGTCATTCCGGACACGTTAGGTCTCTATTGTCTTTGGAAAGATAGTGCACCAGGAGATGCCAGATTTGAAAGAAAGAGTTCGGGGTATCATGTAGATCTGCTGTTAACAGTTCAATAGCCATCATGTGCCAGATCCTGTTCTGCCATTGGTTTAATGATGGGCGTTCGCTCTTCTCCCAGGACGCCACAATGGCAGTTTTAGCAGCCAGAAGCATGGATGGGATTTGTCTCCCACCTGGAGAATTTAAAGGATACATCTTGTACACAGTGATCCCCTACAAAATCACCCCTGAGTCCCACGGGAAGGATTGTCCGATCACTCCTTCTACACCCTATATGATCCTCCTCCAGAATCACTGAATTGATGGGCAAACCACCGTATGGGAGGAATGAGCCTTCTCCACTGTGTTCCCTCCAGCAACCCTTGGACATACAATGATTGAACTTGAAGAGCCTAGTTGGAACTAAGTACCATCTATGTCATATCGTAAAGGCTGCTTCCTTATGCTGGACACATATTGAGGAATGTGAGGCTCTGGCCCAAATGTCTTTTCACGTTTTATTGGGTAAGGGGTACCCAGTTCCCTCTTCCATTGTGCCCTATATCTGGGAGCGATGCTTCATTTGTCAGTACGCAGGGGTTTGAATAGGTTGGATATTAGGCCTTTCAAACCCACTGACTTTCTAAGGAATTTCTCAATTTTTTTTAAAGCTCTGGCGCATCCCCTTCAATTATTTTCTTTTAATGTCCAGTGCCTTAATTGGAGATACTCCTTTCTATTGTGTTCTTTTAGATCAAATTCCTGTTTACATTCGGGAAAACGGGTGAACAGATTCTGCAGGCATGTAGCCCACTTTTTTCAATTCTCGGAATCTTCTACTATCCATATCTGGGTAGAGGTCTGGATTGTCAAATAAGGGATTGAGGGGTGTAAGGAAGGCATGGTATCAACAGTAAAACAGACACAAGTGACCACAATTCAAAGGTGTTTATTGAACTTAAAAAAGGGTTTGAAAAACACCTATCTAATCCTAAATCCTAAATCCACAGATGGGAGCAAGCTACGAGCATCAAATAATAATAACACACTCTTAGTAGTGTCTTGTCAAAATAAAAGGGCCTAAACTAAAAAACCTATTGCCAATCATTACCCATATCCGTAAATATAAATAGTGTTTGAAACAATGTTACAAAAAAGAAAGAACTGTTCACAAAATGATATGTCAGGATGTTCAGGCCTTTGGCCTCCCTTCCCCACGTTTTGAGCATGGGACAAGGCGTTAAACTCTGGCTTCTCTAGCATGAGGATACAGTTCAATCATTAGCATCAGAGCCTTCCATGCCCAAGTCTCTTTGCCTTTCAAAGTCTCTTCATTCAGAGGGCCTAATGTGACAAACAAATAATAAGTTCTATTCCTCTTTCAGATTTTCACAAGCACTCAATTTTTTAGGCGATTCACTATTCACCTTGGATCTCCCTCGCCCGGGCTCAGATCCTCTGAACACAATGTTTGTAAATGATTTATGCATTCAATTTCTCGTAGGATATTCTTTCTTGGGTGACTCACGGTTCATACCCGATCCCCCTCAGTCGTGCTCAGATCTCGGATCCCCCTCAGTCGGGCTCAGATCTCGGCTCCCCTTCAGTCGGGCTCAGATCTCGAATCCCCCTCAATCGGGCTCAGATCCCTTTTAACACAATGTTCAATTAGTCTCCCACTGTGGTGCTCAGACTAATTACAATTTCCAATATGACTTTACACAAACTTGCTTTAACCAAAAGCTTTTAGCTGATCTCCCTCCGCCCGGCTTGGACCAACTTCCTATGCTTTTTCATCCACTATCAAAGACTTTCAAATATGTACAGGGTTTTGCTTGACCCGTTGCAGGACCACTTCGATTTCACTGTACTTTATCACTTTTCACTTTTGCCACCTTTCAGCTGGATACCTAACAGAGACTTTCGAATGTGCACCCACGTGGTGCCAGACTTCTCTGTCTACGGTATTGTATCTTGGCTTCAAAGTTCAATCACTCATCTGCTGTTTAATTTTGTTTGCGTCGCTTGCCACATACGCTTCATAACAGAGGTATTGCTAGGGGGTGGGGGCTTAGGGGACTATAGCCCCGGGTCTTTTGGTTGTAGCCCCAGATAGAATCTCAGGGGCTACAACCAAAAGGCTAGCTAGCCCCAAGTCCTGACAGCCCGGACATTAGTGTAGCCCTGGATCTTTTCCAGACCTAGCAACACCCCTGCTCCATACACTGTTCTCGTTAGTTTTCATATACAATGTTGCTGCCTGCAACCTTGGCTTCAACACAGACCGGTCTGGTATCAGTCTCCCCAAGTCACCGGCTGTGCTGACTTCACTGGCGCTGCTTTGTTGTAGGAGCCATGGACAGTACCACAGCGACAAACAATTCTCCCCACCTTGAATATTGACACAGGAGAGCCCTGAGTACCTCCGACACACAATGCAGGATTCTTCAGCCTTGATTCCTGGTCTTACGTTTCCTATTCTTGAAGGTTCATGAAAGTAACAGTCTTCCTTGAAACGGCAAGGGCACTTCCTTCCGTGCGATCCTCTTCGGTTTGCCATCTTTCGCCTTGTGTTAAACTGCCATTTTGGAACTGCTGCTTCCTCGTGTGCTTTGCCTTGCTCAGAGTGTGCTTTCGTGCTCGGCCTTTTATCTGTGTGGGGAAGTGTTATGGAAGTCTGGTGTGTGTAATGGTTAGCAGTAATAGCCTGACCATTGTATTGGGACATGTCGGGTATACGACTCGGGTGTCAGTCCATTTTCTCATGTAGTGAGCTGTATGTGAGGAAATGTTCATGTTGGGAAAGGCGGGGGGGTAGGTTGAGTTACTAAGCATCCTACTTGGTAGGATGGGGTAAAGGTGTTACAAGGAAGGGGACCACGTCCCGCCATCCCATGCCCCACTTCCACTCCCTGAATTCCCCTCACCTAGGTGATCCTCCTGCACTTGTCCACCACCACGAACTTGATGCAAAAGCAATGGCTGTGTTCTGGGCACCTGGATGACGGATCCCCGAGGACTAGCGGATGAGACACCTTCCGGTTTTTCACAGGGGTGATGGAAGTGCCTGTGGACCCTCCATGGCCAATCTACGATCCTACACATCAAGGAGCGATTTGGTGGTAGTGTTACTATATATCAAAATAGGTCTATTTTCTGTTGGGTGCCAAAGGAGCTTCCAATGTGCCATCCCGCTATTGCTTCTTCCATTCCCCACCAGTGCTTTGACTATGAGTCTTTTAACCATTACCTCCAAATTCGCAGTTGGGAAGCTTGTTAGTAACTGATCAGATTGGGGGAACCCCAGCACCCCTCCGCAGTGACAAATCTTTCATGTAATCCTGGCGTTTTTCCCCCTACAAACATAAGTTAACGGTCTCTTTCGAGCTTTGTGATGACTGTTTTTATTACTGGGATGAGCAGGGCTTGGCATAGATATGGAGGCATGGCAGAACATTCATTTTTACCTAGTTGATCCTGCCGAGCCATGTGATTGTGAAATATTACCATTTATTGAGGTCTCTTCTGATCTTGTTATATATTAAGGTGTACTTCTTCTTGAATAATTCCTTTAATGATATTCACAGCCAGGTATTTTATGGAGTCATCTACCCATTTAAATCCTGTATTTTCTGAGAGGTGCTTTTTAAAGGCATCAGGGGTGGCCAGACCTAGAAACTCTGACTTACCGGAGTTAATCTTAAAGCCTGACGCACCAGAAAAGACAGTTCATTCAAATTCTACTTCTGCTAGCTTTTCACTTAAATTGGACACTGACAGAAGCACGCCATCAGCAAAAAGAGCTGTTTTATGTTCCCTCCTCCTAAATTTGATACCCTTCATCTTCAGGTTTGCTCTTATTTTTCTGGCTAAGGATTCCGTAGATAGGATAAACAGTAAGGGGGAGAAGAGGCACCCGTGACAAACCCCTCTTCCTCTGTGGAAGGGCAGAGAGAGCTTACCGTTTAGTCTGATCATGTCTGTCAGGTGGCCATAATTTGCTTACATCCAGGAGATCATACAGTCCCCAAAACCAAACCTCACTACAGTATCTCACCCAGTCTACCCTGTCAAAAGGTTTCTCTGCATCTAAGACCAACAGGGCAAATGGGTCGCTCGAGAAGCAAGTAACCTTGGCAACTCAGTGAATACACTTACATATGTTATTTGATGTTTGGTGACTCCAAAAAAAACCTTATTGGTCGTTGTGGGAATCTAAGGGAGGACCTCCTTGAACAGCTATCCAGCGTTTTGCTGTACACTTTTACATCTGTATTCAACAGTGTGATCGGTCTGTATGAGCTGCAGAGCTCTGGGTTTTTTCCAAGTTTTGGTATTACACTTATTACTGCCTCTGACGTTGGGCCTGTTACCGATCCTGAACCACAAAACACAATGAAGAGGTCTACCAAGAGAGGCACAACCTCCTTCTGAAATCTTTTGTAGAACAGGCTTGTAAGGACATCTGGCCCCAGGACCTTATTTGGTTTTAGGGAGGAATTAGCCCTCCAGACTTGCTCTCTGTTCAGGGGAAATCACCAGCAGATCGGCCTCTGCTACTCATGTCATATTTGTTTTTCTTTGCTATCTCAGACATAAAGGGCTTGCTGTACCAGCCTAAAACCCCTCAGTTTAAGGTTCTCAACCGTTTGCCTATTTCATAAAGGATATCCGGGATGTGTCTTTTTGTTGTTTCATTTTTCATAGGTTGCATAGAATCCTATCAGGTTTATTTCCCTTCTCCTAAATCGTTCTTTTGCGGCCTAGTAAGGACCTCTCAGCTCTATTGGTCTGGAGGAACGATAGACGTCTTTGGGTTTCTTGTAACAAAAGGAACATTGTGCGGGATCAATTCGCTCTATGTTGTATTTCAAGATTTCTAAGTTCCGATTGTATCGATTCATAGGCTTGTTTCCAGACCTTTGTGAGTTTGCATGATTCTGCCAGAAATGTGCCTCTCATTGTGGCATTAAAGGCATCCTAGGTTGTGTTGTGGGATTTATAGGAGGGCAGAGTTGTTGTAATTAATTCCTGAATGAACTCTTTCATGTCTTGTACAGCCACTTTATCCCCTAACGCGTGTTGAGGTTGAGTCCATGGAGTATGTTTGAGGTTTCCCTGTAAAATCAGTGTAGCTGGGGTCGTATATTGCCCTGATGACAATGCACACCCGAAGGTGTGGGGGATCAGTGAGGAGTGAACACAAATGTAATCGATTCCCATGAATGTCCTGTTAGGGTGGGAGAAAAAGGTGTAGTCCCTCGAGTCTGGGAAGTGCGATCTCCACAGGCCCCTCAACCTCAACTCTCAGGGGCAATGCTACCCCTGGAGCCTTCCCCTCTTGCGAAGTCAACATTAATATTCTAAAGTCTCCTCCTACAATTGCTTCATAATTCACCCATTTCTGGACCTAATCCAGGAGCTGAGAGACGAATTTACCCAGCCATGTGTTCTGGACACATGCTGATATTAAAACCACGCCTCTGTAAAAGGGAATCTTCCCTCCTTGTCCACTAGAGCGTCCTCCACTCGGAAGGGGATCCCTCTGCAGAGTAGGGTCCCACCACCTGCTATTTTACTCTGTGAGGGATGCCTGGAAGACCTGCGCAAACGCCTTGTGCTTCAATCTATTCTGGTCTATTCTCCATAGATCGGTCTCTTGTATAAATGCAATGACAAATATCTTCTAGGAGAGTGTTGAATAGCCAAGCCCTATAATTTGGGGAGTCACCTAAGGTCAAACAATTGAATGGTGACTCGATTGCACCATTGCACATTATCTCTTTCCTTTATTGTGGGAACCTAACCAGCGACCCCCAAAACACACCACCCAACCCCTGCCTAACTATCTGCCCTCCCCTCAAACTCATACACTCTTTTAACCTGCAGAGAGGATTCTCTCCCTGTTATCCTCTGCTGTATTCCCGGCAAGAGTGTGAATCTTCCAACAATTAGAGAAATGTGTCCCCGTTAATAACTATTAGACAACGAATCAAATCATGGGGGTGAGCCACACACTATTGGGTGATTTAGCTTCGACGAACAGGACTTCGATTGTTGGTGAGGGCTCTACAACGTGCACCCCGGTGCTTTGTTAGCTGCTTTAGTGGTTTTTCATCTGGACCCTGGACCATCTTTCCCTCCTGTCATTTGCGTCTCCACCTCCATGGTCGGATGTACCCTGTTCCTCCCGGGGTAGGCCCCAGGGGGGGGAGGGGAGAGGAGAGAGAGAGAGAGAGAGAGAGAGGGGGAGAGGGGGAGAGAGAGAGAGAGAGAGAGAGAGAGAGAGAGAGAGAGACCCTCCTCCACAGTTGTGATCCTTTGCTGTATACCATCTTTAATGATGAGCAGGGCACATGGGAATGCCCGTTGTAAGGGGTATTGATTTTCTGTGGGTGTTCTGTTATTCTGTGAAATCCCCTTCTTTACATTGGGGTCTGGGTCATCCCATCCTGAAAGAAATGGACCCTGCAGCCCTTGAATTCCACCCTACATCTGTCTCTGACTGCAGGCGTGACCTTTTCCTTCGCAGAGAAAGAGTAAAGCTTCACCAGGACGTCTCATGGTCTGCCCCCCTTATCTTTGGGGACTACCGTGTGTACTCTATCAATGATTAATTCCAGGCTGTGGTTGTCCGGAAGGATGGATGTAAAGAGCAACATCAGGAATGTCCGTAGACAGGAGTCCACCAAGCCTGCATTAATAGCTTTAGGACTGGTGTGGCCCATGGACAGGAATTGTCCAGGCGCTCAGAGGTGTCTAGCAGTTGAGTGATGATAATTCCTTGGACTTTGGGCAATTCATTGGCAAGGTCGGTGACAATATCTTAATTTGTAGGGTCCTCTCCCCCACGGCCTGTGTCTCCCATTCTTTTCAGGCTTTTCTTCATCTCTTCTTTCAGAGAGTGAATTTCTCTGGTGATGTCACCCATGCATGACTAAAGGTCTTCCTTGGTGATCTGTGAGTAGACTCCCTCTGTTGCTTCTCCCCCTTTTTGCCCATTTCACATTGTAGGCGTGTGTTTAAGGCCACCCCACTTGCTGAGAACATTTTTGTCCAGGCTGTCCCATGGGGGGTTCTTCTGCAGTGTATCCATAAGCGCTGTGGGGGGCCTTCGCAATACTGTCCCAATCGGTCCACAGCTATAGGGGCACTGCTGTAGCTTCTGTGACCCTATTGGATTCCTCTCAGTGGCCTCAGGCCTCTCGGCTTCCAGAAATGACTGCAGGTCATGGCTGGGATAACTCTCCAATGGAGTACCACTCTGATCCCACATGTGTTTTATCCCGGGAGATCCGCTGAAGCCACCAGCACAATGGACCTGCCTCTTGTGCCTACCTTTGGTGCATACCGCTGCTCCCTCGTCTACAGCTGCGTTACGTCCTAAAGGAACTGAAGGAACCTTAGCACCACGTTGCTTTCTTCCAGATTTACTCTCCCCTTGAACTGCACCGCTTTGGTGCTCATGGGGAACCTAACCCATCCTCCCCACAATGGCATGGGATGGAACTCGTGGGACACCTCCTTGTCTGCATACCACTCAGTTCACAGGGGGCAGCATCTTTCCCTTTTCCAGAGGATTCTTCAGCTCCTGCTGCCCGCTTGTCTAATGACG
This sequence comes from Ambystoma mexicanum, assembly GCF_040938575.1. Classification (NCBI taxonomy): domain Eukaryota; kingdom Metazoa; phylum Chordata; class Amphibia; order Caudata; family Ambystomatidae; genus Ambystoma; species Ambystoma mexicanum. The sequence continues at coordinate 413,915,822 of NC_090929.1, forward strand.
CCATGTTATGTCTCAGAGCTCAAATGTTCACCTCCCAGAGTTTTGGAGCTTTGCTGTTAAGCTTGCCGCACCCTTATACCAATGTTCTGAAAAATGACTCCCTTTCTGATCAGGATAGAAGTCAAGGAGGATTAGTATGTGTCTTGCCAGGCAGGAGAGCCCCCCACAGCATCTTACAAGGATGCTATCTTGACTCTGGTCTCTCCATCTGTCTAGGTTTACCATATTCTACGGAGCAAATCTTTGACAGCCTTAATCTATAAGATACTAAGCATGTTTGCACAGTATATGATATATGATATGATATGATATTTTATTTGTATCGTGCTCACACACGGGTGTTTCAGAGCGGGACCAGGGAAAGGGAGGGGGAAGAGGGGAGAAAACAAAAACAAACTATCTTACTAGGCCCAGTGACATTGAGAATGCGCAAGTGCATGGTAGTAGACAAGCTATTTTCTTTTAAAGGCGATTGGAGGAGAGGTTCCCCTAAGTTACTTTTCAAACAGGGCTAGATAGTACATTTTACAGCATATGTTTCATGTTTTAAAGAGTTCTATTTTGGTAGGCTTACCTTCTTTCAAATATCTCAGGAGTTCCATTCACACTAGTTCAGAATCATTCATGATGAAGTTATATAGATGTTCAAGACAAAATTGGACAATTAAGAGATAATAAAATAGGACACATTTTCGTATGCCCGACATCAAAAAAATCCTTGTTTCTCTCTAGGTTTTCTCCCCCATTTGTCTGCCCACTCGCTTTCTTTCTCTCTTCCTCTTTCTCTCGATTTTCCCTTCTCACCCTCATGATCTTTCCCTCGTCTTGTTGTGTTCTCACCTTTCCTCTCGCATGTCCTTGTCCTGCTCTCCTTCTCTCTGGCTTACCTTGTCTGCGAAATCTCTATTTTCCCCTGCACTCTCTGACCAGTGGTGGAGGCAGATGTTGGTGCCAGGGGCGTGCAAAGAAGGGAGGGGTGCTTGTTATGGGGCACCCCGATTCTCAAAATCAGCATGAATGACAGAGAATAGCTGGGGAGCCGAAATAACTTGGGGATATTTAGGAGGCATTCTGCCACAAGAACACTTTTTAAATGATGTATTGAAATGCAGCATTTTATAATAAATTTTTTGCAAAAGATTTGGTAAAAGGCCATACAATTTACAATTAGATCTGTTGGATAGCACATGAAAGAAATCCTGTAAATGGATGTCCCCAGCTGTACACAGGAACATTTAACAGCCTTTTCCTGAAGCTGAGTCCACTATCTAACTATGCCAGTAATGGTCACTGTCAATCGCTTGCATGAAGCTGAGGCCATGATCTAGCAATGCCAATAATGAACAAGAAGCTGTAGTCATCAGCATTGCTACTCCCCGAAATAGAAACACATGCGTGCAATCCACGCATTGCCTTCACATGCACACATACCTAGACACATACAAACTCAATCACACACACACCCGTTGACACAGACATACACATACATACATGTACAGACTTACTTAAAACTCTTGACATGCACGCTGGCACCCACAGACACACACATGCATTACATTTAAACATGCATGCATACAGTATATTTATTTATTTTACTTCTTACTTTTATGTTGTCTGTCTTCATTTCGGGTGAGGTGGGAGCATGGAGCAGGCTGCAGGTGGGAGTGAATTTGGGCCGCGACAGCATCACATGGAAGGCCTTTAGCACATGGGGCGCTTCGGGCGCTGTATGTCATCTAAGCACAACTTGGTTGCTTAGCAACCTTGGCAGCAGCACTCACGTGCCAGTCCCTCCAGGACACACATGCTTTAAAAAGAAAAACAAATTAATTTAAAGAATTTGGTGAGTGCCTGTCGTACGGGAGGCTGGAAGGGTCTACTGCGCTATGAAGAGGGACCCTGGTTCATCCACACCCACTGTTCTCCCCATTGCCTATCACTCTAATGCTCTCAATTGGGTCTCGTCTGTTCTCATCTCTCTCTTTTCTTTTTATCCTGCACTCTATTTAACACCCATTCTTTTTTCTTATCCTCATCTGTCTCTCCTCAAACCCACACCACCGTTTCTCTCGCTCCCCCTTCACATCACTTCCCTCTGACACTGCTTCTCCTCTTCCTGAGCACCTACCTCTATCTCGTTCATCTATCTACCTTCTCTTATAGTCAGCAGTCGCACCAACCTTCCGCTAGCTAGCACACTTATCACCTGCCCCTTTCACAACGCGTCCTTTCTCCCTCCTGCCCACAACTCCCTCCTGTTCTCCCCCTTTTATCTCCAACCTTCCTCTCTTAAACATACTTGTCTTACGCACGCCTCACTGTCACACGCCTCAAATATAGCCCCTCTCATCCCAGGCTCCCTCTCTCTTGCCCTTTTGCAGCATAGCACCATCTTAATGCCCGTACTTTGTCTCTCTCACACACAAACTGTTGTACTCATTCTCACTTTCTTTGCCCATCCATCTCATCCATTTTGCACGAACATCTGTCTTTATGTACACTTAATGTATCCCTCTCATGCCTCTTGTTCACTTGACACAAGCGCCTCTGCTCTCTCATTTACCTTTCACACACGTTATATATAAGGATTCCTCTTATCTACTTAACCCCATCCTCCCCATGCGCGCTCCTTTTAATTTGTTATCTCTGTTCTCCCATCTCTCCCATTTTGCCTTCCATCTGTACCCCTCTTTCGTGCCCCTCCGTAAATGCCCTTCTCTCTTACATACACCTTTATTTTGTTCTTGCTTCTACTTCTGTGAGGGTCTTACTTCGGCATCACCCTCCATCTAGCGCTCACTGCCAACTCTCTCCATTTCCTGCTCAGCTCCACCACTTCTGCTCTTCCTTCTCAGTCTCTCTCTGGCATTCTCCGCATAGTCTCACCCATGTCTCACAATTTTAAGGACACTTCGAGCACTCCCAGGTTCTGTCTCAACTGTCCTGTCATTCACTGAACATCATCTCTTCCGGGTTCCATCTCACCTGCCTCCATTTCTCTGAAAGTAATCCCTCCCAGAATCTATCTAACCTCCCTTTCTTTCTCTGAAAATAATCTCTCCTAGATTCCCAGAAAAACAAATAAATAAATATCTCTCTCTCAGATCCCACCTCACCTATCCTCTGTTTCACTGAATATAATGTCTCCCATCTTCCACCTCATCTGTAATTAAATTAACATAATCTCTCCCAGATTCCACAACACATATACTGTCCTGTTATTTGCTGATGATAAACACTCCCCGTTTCCATCTCCCCTCTTCCTCTCTCAGTTTCTCACCCACCTCCAACGAGTTCCTGGTTCTTTCACCACTTCGGACAACCTTTATTGTAATGCTTCTCAGTGCTCTCCCTCATCCCCCGCCCTTGTCTTTACTTACTCATTTTATGATTGTCTCCATCTGATCCGATCCCCCGTCTCCCTCCTTGTTCTAACTCTGTCCTCTTTTATCCTCCAGCTCATCTTGCTGGGGAAGGAAACCTTTGTCTTTTTCTCTGTCTATTTATCGCTCTCTCCTGGTCTTCATGCCCTACTCTTTCAATCATTCCACCTGCTTTCTCGCCCCCTTTCTTTCTTTCCCTAGATCTAACTCTTTGCTCCGTTTTCTTCTTAGTCTTCCTGATTTTGTTCACTTTCTTCCTCTTTCTGTCTTCCTTATTCTACTTTTACCACTCCCTTTATAATCACTTCCCCCCCTATCTTTCTCTTGTTCTCTTTCCTTTCACATTCTTTGGTTATCTAATTGTTTTTTTAAATATATTTTCTTCCACTTTAACTCTCTCACTCGTCCTTTCTTCCTCGTTTCTTAATTCTTTTATTTCTCCCTCTTCCTCTTTCGCTCACCCTGGTGTTACTTCGGTCACTAGCCTCATTCCACTTTGCTCTCTCTGCCCTTCTCTTCTTTTTGTCTCTTGCTGTCATTGTTTCTCTTGGCTAACTCCCCCCAGACTCTTTTACTGCCCCTTGGCTCTCTCCACTTGATTCTGTCATGGCAGTGTCTCCCTGTGGTACTCTCGGCCTCGCTGCGAGTTTGGCGGTATTCCTCCTGGAAATACTTCTGAACTTGGTTATCATTACCGCCACTTGTGTTCGTGGTAAATCTTCTAAGTTGCAAGTGGACGTTTGCTGTGTTCCTCCTCTCTGTTCACAGAGTGATGATTTGGAGTATTAACCATGGCACTAATTTCACCCGTGGTCCATCCTCCCTTTTTGAGATGTAAAGAGGAGGAAAAACCTTCAGCGAAGTGTTGTTGGAACATCCCCCAGGTTCCCTACAAACTCATAATATGGCAGTGCTGTAAAAGTAGCAGGGATTCTGCTGTTAACACTCCTTTTTTTGACCACTCACACCTGCAATGAGGCTCTTTCCGAGGACTTGTGTGGCTGAGATCAAAGTTGTGGAAGTTGACTATGATAGAATGGTGCTAAGTTATGGGAGTTGCTAAGTGCGCCAAGACCTTCATTGGAGCCGTTCAAGTCAGCCGGGAAGGCGGAGGGTGGGAGTGGTGCAGGGGCAGTGGTCAGAGCAGGGATGGTTTGGATGAGCTGCTGTCACAAAACGCAAAAATGAATATTCCGTCTCTAGTGTGTGTGGCACAATATACACCCACCTAGTGTCACCAGAGGGATTGCAAATCACATGTGCTGTGTATGGTGATATAGCTCTACCAGGGTGCACGTCTGGTAGGTAAGTGCCTCACCGGTCCTGTGGACGTGATCTTGGGCACTGATAGTGGTTGAAGTGAGCGGGAATGGTCGGGATCGGAGTTCCACTACTTTTATTTTTTACTGCCAACAGTTCCACTACTTTTTGCAACCATTTTCACCATTCAAGAACTGTTCTTTGTGAAGTTAAAGCACATTTCTCCACTTTACCACCCAATAGCAATAACAGCGAACCTGAAATCTGTTTCAATTCAATTGGCTATCAAGCAGCATGACTGCAACCCTTGAAAAATGTGTCGCACGGTGCTCCCTTACGGCCTACTATGTCCCCTGCAGAGGTCACAGTTCCACTACTTTTTTTGGTACACTTCTATCACTGGGCACTGAGGCGCATGCGTGTGGACACGGATCACCTGGAAACAAAGACTCGTTGGACCTGGTACCTCGCAGACGCATCACTGTTCCATAACACTCAAACCACTGCAATAAATACATTAAAACATTCATTACTTGGGCAGATGAGACACCCATCAAACCCTGTGTGGCAGAAACGATGAGCATATCTTAAAATAAGCTATGCCAGTATGCTGGTTAGATATGAACAATACCTTTCCCTCCATGAGAGTACACTCGCAGTTCCCCACTGGAAGTCCTGGTGGTGCACTTTGGAAGTTGGTGTTGCTTGATCCGACAGGGGCAGAAACTGAAGGCAAGTGGGGAGTTGCCGTTGCCGAGCCAAGGGTTAAAAGAAGTAGCAGATGTAGCTCTCAAGATATTGCCGAGTTGCAAATAACCAAAATGCAGTAATGGCTTCATCTCAGGGCAAAGTGTGAACAGTTTTGGCAAACAACCAACACCTGAGAGTAAATGATGATGCAAAGGTATGGGGTCGGTGGCCTGCAGTCAGTCCCCTGTAATTGAGGTGGCAATATAAGCCCTGGCAAAGGATTTGTGTGCAGGGTAAGTCCTGCAAATTGCTGGTTGTGGCATATTCCCCTACAATTCCAAATATGGATGGATGGTAAAGTACAATGGTTTTCCCACTGGTGCCAACACAAACTTCCCCACCCTCTGGAGAACTCCTTGCACACATGCCCAAGCGCTCCCAGCTGGAAAACCAAAGTCTCTGGAGTTTGGGGTATTATATACAGTGCCCGGAGAGCACCCACTCTTTGGATCCCTCTGTCACCACTGGACAACCAATCGCTGATCAGGGATTAAGCAGTCTCTGACCCATGGACCTCTCACGCCTCCAGACTGTCTTCCCCTCAGGATGATGGGTCTCTCTAAAAAAGAACAGTGTTCCAGGCTCTAACCAGTAGCTGGATACACATGCATCTGCTAACAGAAGACCCTGAGTTGGTCTCCAGTTTTGGGGAGACTGCAGGATGGCAGCCGTCCTCCTGAGGAGCAGAATGAGCACACATGGCACTCATCTTGACGAGAAGAAAACACTCCCTGCCTCCACCCCTCAAATGCTGTTTTCTCTTCAGCCTCTTCAGAGGCCTGGATAAAGTGGGAAACATTGCAAGAAGATCTCCTCTGACGATCATCTCAGCCTTCTCATGTCCTCCTCCACTGACTTATTCTCCACCTTCCTCCTCCCTTTCAGGGTAGCCTGAGACAATCAGAGGGACTGTAGGGATGAATGCAACCAACGGGCACCAATATTACCTCTGGGAAGGCGCCTTCTACTTGTCTGGTTGGCAGCCCCATGTCAGAGGCCACCTGACATGGCTAACCAATAGGAACCATATCTGTTCTTCCCTTTCTACTGACCTCTTTTTTCTCTTTCTATCCCGAAACTGACAAGGGCGATATCAGGGACTAAATTACATATATATGCCCCCCCAGAGGCCCACCCTGGTATGGGGGTATTTGAGGGCTCTCATGGAGGAGTAAAGGTCCAAAAACATTTCATACAGGGATACGCGTATGTTTCCTAGTCAGAGGAAGCATAGCAAACTGTTGGGGGTTTATATTAACAGATATGGACATTTTCCCATGCTCCTTCTTTCCTGTACAGGGCCTGGACGGTGCCCATAGCATGTCTTGTGCCAGCTGGGCCATTCCATGTGGGCCCTGCATTGGCAGGGCCACACAAATAGGGCACCTTCCCCACGCCTGCCCATGACCACCTGGGCCCCACGGGCCCTACAGCATTGCCCAGTGTTGGGTGGGCAATGGCAGCATATAAAAAGAACCTACCTTGTCCCCCAAAATGTGCAGCAGGTGGACACTCTACTCACGCCTGCCCTTTCATGGCCCACTGCAGTTAGTAGGGGAGCATGTGTGCATGGCCTTACAGCCCCATGCATGCTCGCTCCCGTCGGCATCGCTTAAGACCACCAGGAGAAAAGAGAAGATGCATGGGCATACCATTGGAACCAGCAGAGACGCGGTGCCTGACTCGCGCAGGTGAAATGGGAGCACTATGCGGCTCCTTGTATACATCGCTACCTACACCAGTGGTTTTTACTGAAGGGGGGGGGGCTTGGCAACAATATTTTTAGTGGGGGGGAGCTCAGCATAATTTCTTTTTTAATTTCACTGACCTAGATCCCCATATATTTTCCTCTCACATCACTCCTTAGGGAACTCATCCCTCGCTTGGAGCCATGCATGAATGGTTCTTGGAGGATCTGGTTCCGCCTTCCTCTCTAGTTCCATGTTATATTCCCTGCATTGACCTTTACACAACCAGCTCTTGGCTTGGCAGTCCCATATTATTTCCCCGGGAATTGGCCGGAGACGCCTACAATCTTTACCCGGCAATCAAGCCTCCACGCTTCCAGGGTAAGCTTGAGCATATCTCAGGTCTATTATACAGCCATGCTCCGTCCAATGGTGGCACCACCTTCCAAGTACTAGACCTTCACTGGAAAGTACATGTTAGCATGAGGTGCCTTATGTTTCTTCTTATTAATTCACTGTTCAGTCTGGGACACTGCTAATGACAACCCACATAGCCATGTCACCACAGCCACCTTCCACCTTACTCAGCCCCCCCCCATACATTTCCAACTGTTTTTAATCTACTCCATCTTTTCTCAACCTCTCAACTTTTTGCCCTTTTCCTTTCCGGTGTGGTTACTTTGCGTGGGGGCACAATGTGCCGCTTTCAGGGCAAGCCCTGCTTCTGTATGACCACCATCGTGATGAATACTGCAGTTCAAAAGCCTATTAACGTGACATGACATGAGATAAGGTAAAATAATATTAATAAAAGTTAACGTTAGATAACATTGCGCAGGGCATTGCATTTTCACAAGTTTGGCATAGCCATATTGGCGTGTAATGCCAGTAATAACCACATTTAGTGAAAAATAATGTGCAATTGGAAATGAGGAAAAAGAGAGCACACATGTTAAGATGCAATTTCCTTCCTCATTGTATATGCAAATGCATTAGGAGTATGGTGGTATGTTAGCAGTAATACCACCAAACGGTATTACAGTTATCGCCATTTGGTCCGGTGGTATTATCGCTGGATAGCAAGTGGCAGTTTGGCGGTGTAAAACCACATTTTACGGAGTCCTTAGGATTCTACTGGGTGGTAATTCCACCGATTTTTGGAAGTAAAGTGGAGGAGTTACCTCAAGGTAACTACTCTACCTCCAAACAATCGATGTAACTCCTCCATTCTACTTCAAAAGATCAACAGAATTACCACCCAGTAATTCCATCTGTGATATTACTGCCACGGTGTGGGAAAAATGGAGGTAACAGAATTACCTCCACTGTTTTCCCTGCACCGCCAGACTCGTAATGAGGCCCAATGAAGATATGACTATTGAAGAGAACTTCTGATGTCTATGTAGTGGTATAAGGTTAAGTTTACCAAAAGCATCCACAGGTGGGACTAGGCGAATGATGTGCTGAGCAGTGCTCTCAGTTTCCTGCAATGTGATCTTGGACAGTTGTGCACTCCACTCTGACCTTGCAGGTCATTGGGACAGACTGACCTGCTGGACGAGTGCTCCTTCATTGTCGGCACCTAGTCCCATGGCCCACTTCACCCAACCTTCGCCCTGGGCATGGGTGCGCCTATGCCCGGAGAATAAGAGCAAGATGCAGCCACATGACAGGCGCCATGACTAGGACGATACAGGTTTGTACTGATAGCTGCGCTCTTGCTGCAATTTACGCTTCATCTAGTAATTGCCTGAACACTTTCCCGGCAAGATATAACTCTTCTAGAGTTTCCACCTGCCCACATTTTGTGTGGACTGACTATTTTTTGGGCTGTGTCCGGTTCTCTGGTTAATAGACAATACATCCGGATGTTCTCTCTGCTGTGGGACGGCGGTCTGAGTTTCAAGGCTCAGACGTCTGTGTGTCAGACAGAGATGTCATGAATGGGCTTCCTGCCAGGTTCTTAATTACATGTGATTTCCATGGTGTACCTTGGAGCTGTGATTTACAGCTCTGTTGTCCGATAAGGGCTGTCCAGTGTTGTAACGTCAGCGATGAGCCATAGATCTTTTGCTGAGTCACATGCCTAGGGTCACATGTGTGTGCATGTGACCCGCACTAATAAAGGTGCTGAGCGGTCTCCCGCTCGGCAGTTGGAAAACCAAGCCGGTGTCTGCCTGGTCCTTGCCGCCCCAAGCAGCTCCTCAACAATCGGCCTAAGCGCCCGCCCTGCACGACAGGGCATCCTCACATGGTGGGGGCTGGAGACCCCCAGCCCCATAACATCTGGTGACGAGGTCTGGTATGTGGCTGGTCACTCAAGAAAAAGAAGCTGTTTAGGTCGAGGGAGCAGGGCCGTGCAGCACTCGGCCCCTGCACCACCAAGCAGCCCCATCATCGCCTGCCTCCACACGCGTAGGGTGAGGGGACGATGTGCGCTGTCCCATAGCGGCATCCTCACTCCAGCTTGTGGGAGAGAACTGGCTGGTGCTGCACTTGTAAATACAGAGCTCCAGCCTCTGGGAGTGTCTGATGCCGCCGCGCCCGAAAAAGAGAAAAGGAGGTTCATCCCACAATGCCTCCGGGCTGCTGCGCGCTCAACAAATGCAAATAAATAAATAAATAAATCCCGACTGGGTGAGGAGTATAGCATGGACTGCCCGCCGCATCCAAGAGGATGACTGTGGAAGATCTCCCGCGGGAGCGGCCCGCTACCGCCCGCCGCACGACACCTTCGAGTCTCCCGTCTGGGGGAGAGAGGGTGTGCGCGGGCCTCGCCGCCTCTTAAAGCGCTAGAATAAAGTAATGCACAGCCCTCCAGGGGGGGCAGTGTGGCAAGGGCCTTTGCTGCAGTGGTTGGAATCTCCCGCCTGGCAGAGAGTGGCCGCGTGGCCTCTGTCAGCGCCATCTCCAATACCGAGGAAATAAAAGAAAAAAGTAAATTTCTCCCGCCTGGAAGAGAGGAAGCAGCGTGCTCGCCGCCAACAGGAAAAGGGCATTCCGTATGATACTCCTGCATGGGGGGGGGGGAAGCACCGAGGTTGAGCTGCCCTTGCAGAGGTTGGATGGACACCTCCTGCAAGTGTACTCCTGCCTGGGGGAGAAGTGGCCCAAGCCACTACAGGACATTTGGAACTCCTGTCTGGGAGTATAAAGCAGCTGCTTAGAAGGCAAACTCCTGCCTGGTGGAGAAAACAGCCCATGCTGCTCCAGCATTGGGACACTCTCCTGCCTGGTATAGAAGAACAGCCAATGCAGCTCCGTCAATGGAACAATACTTCTGCATGGCGGGAGAGCAAGCGGCTGCCGCCGCCAAAAGGACATTTAGTACTACTGCCTTGGGGAGAGCAGGCTGCCCATGTGCTGCCACAAGGACATTTGGTACTCCTGCATGGGTGGTGAACTGGTGGCCCACATGCAACACAACTACAGGCCCCTGCCTGGCGCAAAAGCCAGAGGAGCACTCTGGCCCATTGGACAATCGAAAACGGCACTCCCGTCAAGGGGAGAGGTGCTCCACCTCTCAAACAAGGCACGCCTGTCGGGGGGGAGGGGGGGAGTGATGCACTGCCGAAAGCAGCTCCTTCCTGGTGGGGAGACCTGCGAGAACAGTGACTCGGCTACACCCGGTGCTGCAGTGGCTTTCGCAGGAAGCCACTACTGTGATCCTGCCTATCCTTGTGGCCAGGAGTAGGTCATGCATTGGGACACTTCCCAAACACTCAACGGGAAAAGAGCGGTGTGGCAAGAACTGACGCTGCAGTGGCTGTACCGCGGAGCCCATGACAGTGAGTGAAGACTCCCGTCTGGAAAGGAGTCAGCAGATGGCACGACCTGGACCACAACCCATCCTGCAACTCATCATCATGACAGCGAGAGTACTCTCCCTCCTGGAGGGTAGCATGCAGATGGCATGACATGGATCGTTGCCCATCCTGCACCTAAGCATTGCGAATCGCCCGTCTCAATGCTGGCATGACCGTGGCTCTCCCTGAGGAGATACCTTGTGCAGTCAGGCAGAAGGTGAGCATGAAGGGGAGCCTGGACGAAAAGGCTGCTGTCACACCCTGCCTGGGAAGAGTGGTGAGGGACCAACTGACACTGCCAAGACTTCACGCAAGCCACCACAGTGACTATGCCTATCCTTGTGGCCGACGGGCCAGGAGTGGGTCATGCAGCGGAGTACATCCCTGCCACCACCAACACCAGAGAGAGGTGCGGCAAGCACTGCTGCCGCAGTGGCCGTACACCAGAGGTGAGCCTGAAAGGTCTCCCACCTTGGGAAGACAACATGTGAACAACAGCCATAGCCAGGTGGTGTCATTCCCCGAAGAGAGTGCTTGTGCGGCCAGGCAAAAGGAAAGCCAGGAATAACTGCTGACTGCAGAAGCCTGGCCACGGCGCGTCTGTTGCTGGCGCCGTACCAACAGAAGCTCAAGGTAACAATCAGAGGGGAGAGCGGAGCACTGTGCAGCCTTCGTCGTTATTTGTGCCGACTCAAGCAGTGGGAACCTCAACAGGAAGGGACTGCCACCACAGCAGTAGCAAAGAAGAACTCCCGCCTGAAGGGGAAACCTGGGCATGCTTCTGCCCACTGACGTTCAGCAGTTCCAAACCTGGTGAGAGACGCCAGGAGAGTGTCCTCCCCTTGGCCCTATCTGCATGGGGAAGAGTGGGGCCTGAGAGACTCCAGACTATGGTCTGCCACAAGGGACAAAGACCCCCCAGGCATGCTGGAGGACCATCCTAATCCTATAGCAGACGGGCCAGAGATCTGCTGGCAAGATGACAGCCAATGTGGCCCTGGTATCCCCGGCCGTGGCTTTGTCAGCTAGTAGAGCGCCTTCCATCTTGGGTGAGCAGACACAGAAGGACTGGCCTGTGACCATTTGCCGATGTGACACCGGTATACCCGGTGCAGCTTTTCCAGCCTGTGGGGAAATCCCCATTCTCCTAGTGGACTAATAAAGTTTGTAGTAACAAAGCCCCAAAGGCGTGTTACAACCCAAGGTATATGTGCCTAAGTGTATACTAGACCAAAGAGGTATGTTGGTAATGCAGTGACAGCGCCAAAGTGATGTGTGTAAAGTAGGCCCTGTAGAACAGCTTGGCATCAATGTTGGCCAGAACTGCAAGTGGTAAAGGGAGTTAACATCACCCTTCACAAGACAATGAACTGAACCGCACAACCCCTGGTATTGCACACTTGTAGATGGTGTTTACAGTAGCATACCTAAGAATGCATATATCTGTGTTCTAAAATGACCCACGAGGTCAATGTGAGCTCTAGCCGTTAAAGTGACACATGCCATCTGAAAGTTGTTGTTCGATTTGTTTGTTTTACCCTTGGCATCGGATATTGTAACGTCAACGACGAGCCATAGGGTTGGTGCTGAGTCACATGTCTGTGCATGTGACCCGCAATAATAAAGGTGCCGAGCGCTCTCTCGCTCGGCATTTGGAAACCAAGCCAGTGTCTGCCTGGTTCTTGCTGCCCCAAGCGGCTCCTCAACAATGGGCCTAAGTACCTGCCCTGTACAACAGGGCATCCTCACATCATGGGGACCGGAAACGCGTCTCCCTAACATCCAGTAGGCAGCAATTGATGGAAAATGGTTCCTGGGGGCAAGTTCACCTTCCGTGACCCTTTCATGTGCAAAATTCTATTTCTTCATTGAGAGTGCTAATGTTGTGGCTGTTACCTGTGATGTTGCATATACATTTTAAAGGCAGGGCCATGCAACAGAGCCACCAGCAATTTGGTTTATTTGTGAAAGAAAAACGTCAGCTGCATACTTATATGTAAAAAGCTGCCTGCTTGCTTGAAAGTAAAAAGAACATATTTGATTTGCAAAACTACACACTTTATTTACACCTATGCAGAGCAACACCCTAGATGCTTGTGTCAAATAATGAAATAGCAAGCACAATTGATTAATAATACAACCAACCACCAGTAGACTTCACAGACACCTTACATTGTCCCAGGGCCACATGTGTATAGTTCATCCAGGCCTGCTTCTTTTTGGCATTCAGTCCCTTACAGCTCCACAATGATAAATGAAAAGCAAAACTACAAATGCCAGAATGCAGAAAAACCCTCAACACAGGAGACACCCCTCACACCGGACTGACAAGGCTGCAGGAATATACATCTCTGCTTTATTACCATCACCTGGGCAGAGAAATAGGGCCTCATTCCGAGTATGGCGGTAAGGGATAGCGGCCACCGGTAACGAGACCGGTGGCGGTATTCCCTTACCGCCATACTCCGAGTTCCCTCTGCGCCCTCGCCCTTAACGCCTGCTTTGAGCAGGTGTTAAAGTCGAGGGCGCAAAGGGGCCTCCAAGCCAATAACGGTGACCGTAATGAACGGTCACCGTTATTTGCATCTTCCCCATTCCCATTGAGCTCTATGGGGGCTCATTTGGGAATGGGGAAGAGCCTTGGTGAATGGGGAATTACCGCCCCGCCAACCTTGGAATGGGGCGGTGATTCCGCCATCCACCAAGGCGCTGCCGGTCCGGGTACGGCGTCAACCAAGGCGTTAATAGCGCCATTGGTTAGCGCCGTACTCGGAATGAGGCCCATAGTGTTGGGAAAGAAGCTGACTAGTGGCTAGGGGATGCTTTTTAGCCAATGCCAATTCGCATTTGAGGATTTGTGGTACACACATTGAGGCAAGCCTACATTTCAAGTCTCAGAATGCAAACTGCTTTGGAATTAACAACCAGGGCTGGATGGGAGATGCCAGACATGTCGGACATGTTACTTAAAGCGTTGTTGTAATGTAGTGCCCTCTCTGTAGCTCGCCAAGCTACTCAATTTCAAGTGGGAGTTTCACCATTCATGGTCTCCAGGACTACATCAACGCTAAGCCTCCTACTTTAGATCTACATTTCCACTGGGGGGGAAAGTAAACTTCACATGTGTGCAAGGAAGCAAGATGTCTGAAATATTGCTATATGGTATGCTTAACAAATACAACACATAACGGCAGCTCGGAGGAGCAGGGAAAAGCCATTCTCAAGTCAATGTACACGGCTGAATATGATTCTAGTCGAACATATGATCTGGCAAGATTGTGTGACTGGCCCCACCTCTCAAAGCTTAGCAGAGATTGGGAAGAGACCGCTTAATGTTAGATGTGCCTCAATGACTTTTACGTTCAATTCAGCTGGGCAATAATGGCAACGTTTCTTACAAATTGCAAAAGGCCATTGTGCTATTTGTGTGCACTTTATAGATTGGTTAAAGAAGCGCTGTTATCGTGTCTCCCTGTGGCTTTCTTTTGGGTTGTCGGCTCCGTGGGATGATATATACCTTGTTGAAATCTGAACAGTTGGCAGGCACTGGATCACTTTATGCCTGAAGTGATCCAGCTTTTCATCATTCCAAGGTCAAGAAATGTTTAGTATATATTTAGTGCTATGTCGTTTGCGAACATACATAATCCTTTTTTATTTCAATAATGCTGATTTATTTAAATAACAAGAATATAGCTGTGTTAAAAAATAACTAACTGCCAGTGTTTTTTTCTTTCCCCCTGCTATTGTCCTAAAGTTTTCAAATCATTGAAAGGGCGGGGCTGCCTAGGGGGGAGGCTGATTATTGGGGCAGGACTTTTAAAAATGCAGGCGGGCGTCAAATCCGTTTTTGATTAAAACTCTTGATAAGGGTCGGACGGGGGCAGATGGGAATGGAGGATGCCTGCACGGAGCAGATGAGTGTGGAGGATGCCTGCGCAGGGTAGATGGGCGTGGAGGATGCCTGCACGGGGCAAATGGGCGTGGAGGATGCCTGCGCGGGCCAGGTGGGCGTGGAGGATGGCTGCGCGGGGCAGATGGCCGTGGAGGATGCCTGTGCGGGGCAGATAGGAATGGAGGATGGCTGCGCAGGGCAAATGGGCTTGGAGCATGCCTGTGCTGGGTAGATGGGTGTGGAGGATGGCTGCGCGGAGCAGATGGTCGTGGAGCATGCCTGCGCAGTGTAGATGGGCGTGGAGGATGCCTGCGCGGGGCAGATGGGTGTGGAGGATGGCTGCGCGGGGCAGGTGGGCGTGGAGGTTGGCTGTGCAGGGCAGATGGGAGTGGAGGATGCCTCCGCAGGGCAGATGGGTGTGGAGGATGGCTGCGCAGGACAGGTGGGCTTGGAGGAAGCCTGCACGTGACAGATGGGCATGGAGGAGGCCTGCGTGGGGCAAATGGGCGTGGAGGATGCCTTCACGGGGCAGAAGGGCATGGAGGATGCCTGCACGGGGCAGATGGGCGTGGAGGATATCTGCGCGGGGCAGATAGGCGTGGAGGATGCCTGTGCAGGGCAGATGGGCGTGGAGGATGCCTGCGCAGGGCAGATAGGCATGGAGGATTCCCTGCGTGGGGCAGATGGGTGTGGAGGATGCCTGCGTGGGGCAGATGGGCGTGGAGGATGCCTTCGCAGGGCAGATGGGTGTGGAGGATGGCTGCGCAGGACAGGTGGGCGTGTAGGAAGCAGGACAGGTGGGCGTGGAGGAAGCCTGCACGTGGCAGATGGGCGTGGAGGATGCCTGCATGGGGCAAATGGGCATGGAGGATGCCTGCGTGGGGCAGATGGGCATGGAGGATGCCTGCACGGGGAAGATGGGCGTGGAGGAGGCCTGCGCGGGGCAGATAGGCATGGAGGATACCTGCGCGGGGCAGATGGTCGTGGAGGATGCATGTGCAGGGCTGATGGGCATGGAGGATGCCTGCGCAGGGCAGATAGGCATGCAGGATACCTGCGTGGGGCAGATGGGCGTGGAGGATGCCTGCGCGGGGCAGATAGGCGTGGAGGATGCCTGCACCAGGCAGATGGGCGTGGAGGATGCCTGCGCCCAGCAAAGGGCCTTCTACTTTTTTAGCAGGTTGGAGAACTAGGATGGGCATTTGGCTTGACCTGCATTGTTCTGCTGTGCAAAAAATATGGAAATTGTTCCATCACGTGCCATCGGTGGACTGTCAAAATATGCACATTGTCCTGTGTGTCACCAGGAAAACATTTGCCAGTTTCTGCCATCTTGCTTTATTTGTACTTTTAAATGTAGGGGTGTGTATTCAACCTTCAGGTTAAGATTTCTATGCACCTCCTGTTGGACGCTTTCAATCTAGTAGACGTAGCCATGCTTGACATCGCAATTTCCAGATGGAATGGGGAAAACTGATAGCTCTCAAATTCAAAGTCTTCAGTTCCTTTAGACCGCAAAACGTACTTTCTCTTTTGTTTGACCCTTCTTACATCAGGGAGCATTGACAGCCATTTTCTAAAGTAAAAGAAAATGACTTCAGTAGTACAAGCAAACAAACGAATCAGGGCCATTTTACTGTGGCAGCCATTACTCGTCTTCGCCTTGGACTGATGCTCATTCTGCTGCTCCTCTGCTCCGTTTCTGTAAAATACTTTTTTTTTTTATTTGTTGTTTTTTCGATACAAGATATCTTTACAACAGTTCTCAATGTTATTTCATAAATTTACAAAAGGATTTGTTAAAATACACATAATAACTAAAAACATAATCACATTACCGAAGTGTTTTACATAAAATCAACGAATAATCAAATAATGAAAAGGGAGAACCATATTTACACTCTAAATACGATAACAAACAAAACATCGTTACAATAACACATCACCACCAATTGCAGGCTATTTAACTAAATTAGAGTCAGTAATTTTTCCATTGAAATTACCTGGTTTTGGTATATTCATTCATCTATTGTGTTCACTAAAATCGTTTTATCTAATATATCAAAACGGTTATTCGCCACTCCATTTTTGCCTGAATTCTTGGACATCAGATTCTTATCAATTTCATGCAACAGTTGTGTCAAATCGATGATCATAGACATACGATAACCCCACATGCATTGTGTCCAAAACATTTCACTTTGGTAGGCTGTTGCTACATTTTCAGCAGATTGTTTTGCCGTGCTTTTGCAAAGAAGACGCAATGTAAGACAAGATGTTTCAACGTTTCTTTTTGAGCATTCCTACAAAATCTACATCCTTCATCTTCTAAATCGGAACAGTTGAGCCAGTTCTTACTGCGCTCTAAAGTTGGAATTAAGTTAAATTTAAACCTCATGTACATTGTGCGCATTTTGTAACCAGGACGCTGTCTCAAGTATGGCAATAGTGGTGATTGTTTATGCCGAAATTTTGCATACTCCTTGTGAGAGTTATATTGCCCGATTTTATTTGAATTCACTGCCCAGTCGTATTGAATTAGTCTTGCCTTTACAACCTGAGGACGATTTATTAGATCTTCCCTTCCCATGGGAGCCTCTGCTCCGTTTCCTTTTTGTGGGAAGGGTTTTTTCCTTGTCGGGGAGACTTCCTTAGCTAGCCCTTATTTTACCCATGGTAAGGTAACCACAAAAATAATGGAGCAGTAATGTTGCCTGGCACCAAACTGAGTAATATACATATACCTCTCTGCCACTCCCTGTTTGTATGTAGGTGTATGTGTGCATATAGTCATATAAAAGCATAACGTTAAAGAAATGCATGGCATGTCCACAATAAATTATCCTGGCAGTTCACACCGCATAATCAGTATTTCGCAATGTACAAAGCCACTGCTGAAAACACTGTCTCCCCTGTATCCAGATTTGAGCCAGTAGGTATAATCCCTTAGTGGCATACAGGGGCAGTGCCAGCCCCGGGCTTGGGAGAGCTTATGTGTCGCACTTTGAGGAGTGTGTTGGCAGAAGAGTGGTGATGCGCATGCCCGGAGCTCTGATCAGGGCTGGTCTTAGGGCAGGGTATGCTGAGTGACCGTTTGGGGCGCCATGCCCCCACTGTGCCTTTAGCCCCCTGCCACGCCAGCTTGAAGGACTCTTTCAAGAGCTCCCCCATGCTCACGTAGTGGGAGAAGGCGTGGCAGGCGCCCTTTTGTTATTTAATGCGCCTGCGGTGGCAGGGCATCATTTAATAACAATAGGGTGCTGATGCTTTAAATAAGCACCCTATTCACATGAATACCTCGGGAGCGAAGCAGTTTTGATTAGAATCAGTGGAGTAACTTTTCTGACAATGTTGGGGGGGACATGACATCTGAAGAAAAGGTGCCCCAGCCAAATGAATGGGGACGGAATGGTGTGCCATGAAAGTTGGGAGGGGACAAATACCCCTGCCCCCCCCCTATAATTACACCCATGATTAGAATAGAACGCTCATGCATTAGCATGAGCGTCCGATTCCAGTGATTAACTCCCTGCTCAGGCCCCGGGGAGTTAAAACAAAATTGCTGCGGGGGGCCTGTCACATTTTTCATCTAGGAGAGCAGAGCAT
The DNA here is from genome assembly GCF_040938575.1 of Ambystoma mexicanum. Lineage (NCBI taxonomy): Eukaryota > Metazoa > Chordata > Amphibia > Caudata > Ambystomatidae > Ambystoma > Ambystoma mexicanum. Next base: position 413,934,210 of record NC_090929.1, read on the forward strand.
TTACATTTAAACAACCCATAACATGGTAGTGGCAGCAAACATACAGAGTCAGGGTACAAAAGCCTGCCCGGGCGATATCTATTAAAACCCTGTGATGAAACGGAAGTCTCAGCCCACACCTCCAGTGCTTAGCATCTCTTTGTGAAACTAAATATCCGTTCAATAGGGGTGAAAGATGCACCAATTGGACAAAAGGAAGGTGTTACAACTGTTCAGCCTCCTGTGTTCAGAGGAAGCGGAAGGCAGGCTGACAACGCAATGGGTTAATTGCCCCACTCCAAACTAGCTTTCAAAACTGACATCCACCACCCCAAAAATGTTGAGGCGGGCTGCACCTCTCTTGGCATTTGCCATCCTACTCCATGAAGGGCCAAGCCTGTCCGCCATGCAGTAGCGAGAGACTGCCTGCCTGTACACCACTGCACCCTGCCACTGCACCCTGCCATGGTCGGCCCGACATCACGAAACAAACGAACTGAGATACCACTGGGGGGCGCTGCTGGCTCAAAGTACACATCTCAAAAGAGTTAACAGCAAGAGAACTCGAGAAGGACGGGCAGGGATGCTTCAGATGCACCTAAGACTCATCATTTAATGACAGCAGGACACACACACACACATATATATATATATATATATATATATATATATATAAATATATATATATATATATATATTCACTAAAAAAACTTTGTTAACGGGACGTTATGGTTCCAGGTAAAACCGAAAAACTCTTGAAATTCGCCAGTTATGGTAAGCTAAGCAACCAAAACCCGCACCAACACTGTGCACTGCTAAGACTAACACCCAGGACATCAAAGATGACATCACAAATGTCATTGGTGACATCACTGATGACATCACATGTCTGGCTCCCCCTTTTTTCCTTTACTGACATATCTAGGCCACATGGTTTTCTTCAGTAACAGTCAGGAATTAAAAACTGAAAAGGTACTATATTTGTAGACTTATCCTTGAAGTATGTTCTTACAGTAATTCCCTTAGGGTCCAGTCAAATCATGTGATACATATGCATAGGGTAAGTAGCAGCTTTGAAACACAGCAATCATGTCTCTGCATAAAGGTAATCAGTTAGGTTATGAACACTCTCTGCTACTACTGCTGCTTTTTTCCTTACTTCAATTTCCTTGTATATACTCATATTTGTATGTGTTGTTGTCTCTTTAATGCAATTATGTAGTAAGTGGGTTTTATTACCTACTTATCACATGTTTCACCGTACGCAAAACTCTAATAAGAAAACAGTTATCATTTCACTACTCAACATGGCAAGATTATGAATATTGCACCTCCATCATGTACTCTGCACACAATGCCCTTGTTTCTACATGAGTAGCTTAGTGTACTGGATAGAATTTCATAATAGAATGCTATTTATATCAATGCATTGCTTAATGCATTATTTAGCACTTGATATTTAATCCAATGATCGTTCACACTTTTTGGTCAGCATTATAATAAGAATCCCTTCTACAGAGTGTTCATGAAAAGTAAATGCACATGTGATGTCATCAGTGATGTCATCAATGACATTTGTGATGTCATCTTTGATGTCCCGGGTGTTAGTCTTAGCAGTGCACAGTGGTGGTGCAAGTTATGGTTGCTTAGCTTACCATAACTAGCGAATTTCAAGGGTTTTTCAATTTTACTTGGAACCATACCGTCCCGTTAGCAACATTTTTTTTACTGAATTTCATAGGTTTTTAGTAGCGCAACTTAACCATAATGTCCCTTTAACAAAGTATTTTTACTGAAGTTCATAGGTTTCTAGTAGTGGCACGTAACCATAATGTAAACGAACATCTGGCTTCATTGCACACCTTCCGGAGAATGCCACATGACCATATGCTGGCGCACAGCATGGTGATGTGTCCGAGAACCCGTACACACTTAAGAATAAGATTCTTGCCTCGTGGACAGTGTGGAACCACATTTTTTTACTGATGTAGGAACTTGCAACTTCAACATTTTCCTTGCACAGCTCCAACACCTATTCATACTCAGCCATTAACAATCTAGTTCACAGTACATACTTTTAGCAAAAGTACTATTTATCTGAAAACGACATGAGCTAAGGCCATCCCTCCTCCCTAAGAAACAGCACCACTGCTGTAATGAAGGAGCATGATAAACACTGCCCCTAACTTACAAATAACACACGCACAACATTTTCCCCCGTCCACCTACCCCTCCATATTACTGTTTGGTGCAGTGGTCGAAGTGAGAGGGAGCGGTCGGGAGCGGTGCTCCTCTACTTTTTTTAATGACCTTTTACAGCTCCTATACTTTTATTTTAAAAAGAAACCGTTCCGGAATGGTTTCGTTTTAAAATAAAAGTGTAGGAAGAAGTTGAAACTTGCCCTTTCAGTGCACATCACTGAACGTTCCCTTAAACAGCAGGTGCAAGTGCCTAGGTGTGTGTATTGTGTGTGGGAGTGGACGTGATCATGGGGTTTGTGGGGAGTGGGTGCAGGCCAGCAGGGAACATAGTTCCACTACTTCTTTTCGTACACTTCGACCACTGGTTTGGTGCCTCTTTGCTCATTTCCATCCGCAACTTTCGTTCTTAGCTGTCCTCCCAAAAAAAAGCCATCCGTAAACAAAATAAATGTTCCTTTAAGAACCACTTTTCACAGTTAAAAAATATAGCTAAAAAAAATCGCATAGACTCCATCTACTTTATATTTCTCAGTAAAGTACATAGACGCAATAAGATTTTCCAACATTTCTATTTGCAGTTTGTGTTATGCTAATGGGAATATTGTAGCGTTCATCCTCCGTTCCAGGGACTGGAACGTTGAATAAAGGGCCAGCGGGCCAAGTTATCAGCCCAATCGAAGCGAGAGTGCATAACGAGATCTCTGGATCATTACTCCCCCTTTTCCCCTAAAATGGGGGATGAATGCCATTAAAAATCTAGATTTCCAAAGCAGTAACCCGTGCTACTAAAAAAGAGGATTTTATGTCCTAAACCGTTTAGGAATCAAAACCCTTTTCCAAGATGGCCACCATAGAAAGGGAAGGCGGGTGTTCCATACAGGGCCTCTCTTCGCTTTCCATGGCAGCCTGCAAAAAGCAAAAAGGAAACCCTGTTAACATATTACCACAAGCACTTTTTTCTTCCCTTTCAAATGTATCCTAATGTCGAACAACATTACCACAAAGCCAGTCCCAGGTGGACATGTCCACTTTAATCCTATCTTTTCTCCCTTCTGGTCATGCCCAGTAGCCACATTGTGCAGATCATGACCTTATACCATGAGCCTGACATTCTGCCCACTCCCCATGGCTACAGCCTACCCCTCAATCAGTAAAGGTATACCGCTATTTTTTTAACTACATTATGACACCTGTCAAATACGAAAACACTCCCACATCTCCAACACCATGCTTTTCGGTCATTGCCAATCAGCTTTATGCAAATTTACTGTAAATCCACCCACGTTTTTTTTTTCTCAAAACTGTCAAAAGAATAGACAAATAATTTGTCATATTAGGTGTGCACAAAATTCCTACAAACTTTGTAAAATCATTCGCAATCACTAGTCTTGTCCATTTCTGCATCTGCCTAACATAAATTGCCCTGACATCACTAAATCATATGGGCCGCCCCTGACCGTCACATAACCAACCCTAATGATATTCTATACCTTTTTTGGATGACGTTCCTCTTCAGCGTAGCCAAATGCGCCCATAAGCACCTACATACCGTGACGCAGAACCTAAAAATGAACACACAACGACTTACAACGTAGCACGTCACATTTTGAAATAATAAACTGTTTTTTAAAAGAATACATTAACACTTTACAATTTGTAAAGTACTTTTATTTCACAATAAACTGTCCGAGACCATCAGACTATTCCCATGTTTAATCAAATTGTAACTTTGTTTCTTCGGTCGTCATCTAAAATGTTAATCATGAGGCACATGTTGTTCTTTTCCCATACACAAAGTATTTGTTTTCGATAAAGCAACCGCTTTGGTCGCACAGTGAATTCCAGGACGTCGGCATGAAGTTGGGCATAGACCACCATAAAAGATGTTATGTTACTCCTAATTGCCACTGCAGAGTACGGACAAATGGGTCCTGCGTGATCGTCCCACAAAACAGTCACTATTAGGCAGCCGGTCACGAGTACGTGAATCTGGCGTGCAAAAAATCCATCACTTGGCATCTGGAATCCATGGCAATCGCAGTAAGGCAGGATGTAGCTATTTGGAAAACATAACAGAAAATACATATCAATACCCAACCTTTAGTAAACAATTTCAAAAAAGACATAAATAACGTGGAAACTGATACACAAATCGATGTGGTCATACATGACATTTTAAAGAAATATTAGTGTTTAACATGGGTGAATCTAGTGATAGCCTACAAACGTAGAGAATCTGCACTCTCCATAACTAAAAAAAAATTACAACTACACAGAAAGATAATACTTTAGTTACATTGCCAAAATTAATATTCAGGTAATAAAAAATAAAACCTCGTTCTGGTGTACAGTCGTCAAAAGCAAACTTACACGATATTGACCATCTCCATTGTCTTCGTGAAACTTAGCAATGTGCGTGCACCAAAGAATATTCATGAACTGATATTCCATGTGCCTTACAAACGTTTTGAATGCATAACCTTATCAAATGGTTTTTTTTGCAAACTTTCACTCCCTGCATTCTTACTGAATTTTCCCTTTCGCTCAAGGTCAAAAAACAATTGACCCTCATGGGTTCAGTCGGATGCGTGGGCCTACTGAGCTCGCAACCAAAAAAGCAAAGCAATTGACCTTCACTCAGAATCCAAATACATTCTGACTTTGCAACAACATGTCTCAATGCATTCATGAGAACTGGTACCCCCATACACTTGCAGACCCGCTGTTTCCATCAAAGACTGCAGGTGGCTGCCTCAGATTTCAAACTCTAGGGCGCCAGTCTGACTGCGATATTATTTTAAATACATTGTTACACAGACACAGTAATTCTTCGCTTGTACTTTACAGACATTATATTGAGCAACAACTTCCAATTTATCGTATGACTTTGGTGACAAAAAAACACCACTTTTTGACTTCCTGCTGCCAAATCCCATCCCAGCCTCATTAACACTCACCTTCCCAGACAGTGGGCCTAATTATACGGTAGGCAGAGGACCAAGGTGCTATGAGCACCTTGGTCCATGCCGGTAAAATACTGGCACCGCCTTGGAGGAAAGGGGAATTACCGCCCTATTTCAAGGTTGGCGGGGCGGCAATTCCCTCTTCCCCCATTGCCCTTCCCCATTCCCATTTTTGCCCCATAGGGCTCTATGGGAATGGGGAAGGCGGTAATTACGGTGCCGCAAATTGCGGTACCGTAATTAGCACCCTGGTCCCTTTGCTGGTTGGTTTTTAACGCCTGCTAAACAGCTTGGGCTGATAACTTGGGCTGCTGGGCCGGTATCCACCGTTCCAGTCCCTGGAACGGAGGATGAACGCCACAATATTCCCATTCGCATAACACAAAATACAAATGGAAATGTTGGAAAATCTTATTGAGTCTATGTACTTTACTGAGAAATATAAATTAGATGGAGTCTATACATGTTTTTTTTAGTTCTATTTTTCAACTGTGAAAGGTGGTGTCATGATCTCTGCTTCCAAAAGATCAGGACTTGCCCGACTCCCTTGGAAGCAGACCCATAACCCCGGTTCCGAGTACCAGCCAGTCCCAATTGGGACCTTTTGGACCCTGTCCTGGCGCCAGTGGTACCAGGCTCAAAAAGATGCCCAGTCCCAGCGCTGGAAGCGCCGGGCTCATAATGCTTGGGTGGACTTACCTGCAGCAGACCATGCTGCTTACTTACCTGCCAGTTGAACCCCTGATCCTCTTCTGTTTGGGACTACTTTTCCTGTTGGGTGGGGCAGGAGCCACTCCCTAGGTTCAGAACACTGGAACTCTTCTGGAAAGCAGGAACTCTTTTCTTAGGCGTGGCTGTGGAAGGAGAAACCTAAGCACTACAGGAGGCTATTTAAACCACACCCGATGGATGAATCTTGCTTTGCGTTATTCTGCATTCTCTGCAGCAGAACGCTCATCGTGTCTTCTGCTTCTGATCCTGGGCCTAAGGGAACAAAGGCTTACCATCCTGGAATCCAGTCTTCAGCAGCACTTGTAAAGACAAAGAAAGAACAGGTTAGCACTACGGTCTTCAGTGGCAGCGCATCTCTTACCTGGAATATCGGCTGTCACCAACGCCTCGCGCTGCATTCCGGCATCTGAAAGACAAAGGCTTACCTACTCTTCGCATGCTCCGGAGGTCTTCGCACTGCATTCCGGCATCTGAAAGACAAAAGCTTACCAGCTCTTTGCACGCTCCGGAGGCCTTCGGCGCTGCATCCCGCATCTGAAAGACAAAAGAAGGTGCGTTTAAAGACATTGGGCAACTTTATTACTCACGTGCCATTACTCCTTCCAACGCCGAATCCAGTGGGTATTCCAGCACCCTTCAGCTTCTCTAAAGCTCCGAACTTGTACCTTCAAGATAAAAGGGACAGTTAGTGCGCATCGTGAAGCAGGCTACAAGCGCTTCCTTACGTGCTTCCAGGCGCTTCTATTCCTCACGCGGGTTCGATCCTCAACTCTCATCAGCCCGCCATCCGCCATCGCCGGAACCCTGCAAAACAAGAGATATCATTACAAAAGACTTTTAAGACATTTGAAGTGCCCAGAACTTACCGTTCGTGCAGTTAACGATGGACAGCAGTCCTCTGAGGTCAAGAGGCCTGCACCCTTATCCAGTGAAGAAACTGGTTACGGCACCCTGCCCCGAGGCAGATGGAGAGCTCGGCATTCACTTACCTAAGGTGAGGGTGTTAACCTTTGGGGTTCTACAGGAGAAGAGAAAGGGAAGAGGAGAGAGGCACCCAATAACCCCAGTTCATTAATCCCATATTTTCTATCTGCAGACATCTTACTCTTCGAGTCAGACATACAGCGCACAGAGGTCCAGCCCAAAGAGCCAACCGAGTGTTACACATCACCTTTGAAGATACGGCATTCACCCAGTCAAGACCGGCGCCTCTGCGGGAATCAGGTGAGCGTTACAGGTGGTTCCTAAAAGTCTTTTGTTGTTTTTGGATGGCTTTTTTTTGGCAGGAGATCTGAGAACGAAAGGCGGGGAGGGAAATGAGGGAAGAGGAACCAAACACTAATATGGAGGGGTAGGTGGGCAAGGGAAAATGTTGCACGTGTGTTATTTCTAAGGTAGGGTGCAGTGTTTCTCATGCTCCTTGATTACAGCAGTGTTGGTGGCTCTCGGGGAGGAGGGATGGCATTAGCTGATGCCATTTTAAGATAAATAGCAGTTTTGCTAAAAGTATGTACTGTGTACTAGATTGTTAATGGATAATGAGTAGGAATAGGTGTTGGAGCTGTGCAAGGGAAATTTTGAAGTTGAAAGATCCTAGATCAGTAGAAAATGCAGTTCTGAACTGTCCGCGAAGCAGAGATCTTATTGTGAAGTGCGGTCGGGTTCTCGGACACGTCATCATGCTGCGCGCCAGCGTATGGTCATGTGGTACTGTCCGAAAGGTCCGCTATGAAGTCAAATGTTCGTAGATGGCTACGGATGCAACACTAATTGAATTAGTTGCAATAAGTGTATAGAAGTGTTAAAAATGATTCCAGAAGGTGGGAAATGGCAGAGTTTTAAGGTGACACTTTGTAAATGGGACACAAATATTGCTATATTGGGTAAGTATGATATTAGTAAGTTGTAGGAAAATAGCATGCACTGGTAAAAAACTATGAAATTCACTGAAAAAACCTTGTTAAATGGGCGTTACGGTTCAGTTGGACTAATAAAAACCTATGAAATTCAATGAAAAAACTTTGTTAAAGGGACGTTGTGGTTAAGTTGCGCTACTAAAAACCTATCAAATTCAGTGAAAAAACTTTGTTAAAGGGACGTTATGGTTACAAGTAAAACCGAAAAAAAAAAACTGAAATTCGCCAGTTATGGTAAGCTAAGCAACCATAACTCGTGCCACCACCGTCCACTGCTAAGAATAACACCCATGACACCACAAATATGATTGATGACATCACTGATGACATCACATGTGCATTTAATTTTCATAGGAAGTCCCTACAAGGGGTTGTGAATGTAATGTTGGCAAAAAAGTGTCAGGGGTCATCTGGAGATGTGTGATGAACTAAATACTTGATTATGCAATGTATTGCTCCAAAGAACATTCAATTGCAGTGTTGTTTCTAGAACAGGAACCTACTCATAAAGAAACATAGGCATTGGCTGCAGCATACACCATAGAGATGTGCTATTTCTAATTTTCCCATGTTGAATAGTAAAACGGTGAATGCTTCTGTATCACACTTTTGCATACTGTGAAACATATACTAAGTAGGTAATAATGCATAACTTACTACATGCTTGTACTACTACACACAAAACATTAAGAGACCACAATGTATACAAATATGGGGCTTATACATGGAGAGTAAAGTACGTAAACAAGAGGCAGTATCATGAGCCACTGTGTATAACCAACATGATTATCTTTACGCATAGAAATTATTGCTTTGTTTCAGGCCTCCTTCTTCCCCTAGGTATGTGCATCATAAGATGCGATTGAATTCTAAGGAAAGTATTGTAAGACCATGTGAGAACAGCAAAGTCTACAAATGTAATACCTTTTGAATTTAAAGTTTTTGACTGTCAGTGAATAAACTCACCTGGTCTAGATATGTCAGTGAACAAAAAAAGAAGGGGCAAGACATATAATGTCATCAGTGATGTCATCAATCATATTTGTGATGTCATCTTTGATGTCATGGGTGTTATTCTTAGCAGTGCACGGTGGTGGCGCGAGTTATGGTTGCTTAGCTTACGTCCCTTTAACAAGGTTTTTTCACTGAATTTGATAGGTTTGGTTTTTAGTAGCGCAACTTAACCATAACGTCCCTTTAACAAAGTTTTTTCATTGAATATATTTACAAGAATGATCTTACTAAAGGAACCAGTAGACTTACTAAGTTATATGTACTCACATAACAAAGTCTTGCATACATGTACGTTTGTATGTACATCGGCATACATGTGTATTTTTCTATATACCTATAAGACAGCTTTTTATTCAGACAAAAGGAGCTCTGTGAATGGCTAGAGGTGTCTCAGTGCACTCTGCAAGCATCCTCTTATAATGACGTATTGAAAGGAAATACACAGCACCCTTGTTTACAGACACCAGATGGCAGGGCTGCGTTGGTCTACAGTGCTGGTGGACATCCCACACGTCCCTAAAGGATGGTGGCGGCGGTGGTTATGGGGATGCTGGTGTTTATGATGGTATCCAGTGATATTATGTTTTTTCACCAAAATGCCAGGGGTAGCGGTCGTGACATCACACGAGCCTTGCCCACTGATGACGTCACATGAAGTGATGTCATTTGACCCCACCCCTAAGTGATATCACGGAAGGTGATGGAACATGACCTCTCACCCCTTGAAAAAACAGGAAGTGGCATCACATAGCATTGCTCCTAAGTACACTACAAAAAATATGGTTACGATATAACTATAATGTGACATATATTTCATACAAAAATGGATCGCTATATGTATCATTAAGATCAGTGTGTATAGGCCCATATTACCAAATGACTGTGAATGCAAGCAGACATCCATGGCCAAATGATAATGTGTTATTATATAGCACTTACGCTTAAGCGCTTTACATAGAACAAATATGCATACAATATCACCCAACCTGTGTTGGTACTCATTTATCGACCTCAGAAGGGTTATATGGTTACGATATAACTATAATGTGATATACATTTCATACAAAAATGGATCGCTATATGTATCATTAAGATCAGTGTGTATAGGCCCATATTACCAAATGACTGTGAATGCAAGCAGACATCCATGGCCAAATGATAATGTGTTATTATATAGCACTTACGCTTAAGCGCTTTACATAGAACAAATATGCATACAATATCACCCAACCTGTGTTGGTACTCATTTATCGACCTCAGAAGGATTAAAGGCTGTGTTGAGGCGTTTAAGAACATACTAAATCAGTGACTCATCCTCTGAAGTGTGCCTGAAATAAACCTTTAATGAGTCTAGCAATTATGGTATAGAATTCCAGAAAGACAAATTATTTGTAATTCCTATTCTTTCTTAGTTATGGTCACTGCTGAAAGTGTTAGACTTGTGGAACCCCGTTTTTTTTAAGAGGCCTGAACAAGAAAGTCAGCCACTCCAGAACCAAAGAGCCACATGGCGCTAGCCACAGGAGCTTGCATTTAAAATTGGGACCCCTGGCGACCCCTAATTGACGTCCCTGTCAGTATGGTCTGTTTTTTTCTCCCTTTCTCTCTGTCCTCTATCTCTCTCTCTCTCTCTCTCGCCCTCCCACCTTCTCTTGCTCCCTGCCTGCTCTATGTGCCATTTGTCTTTCTCTCCCGCACTATGGGCCTCATTCCGAGTAGGGCGGTAAGGGTTACCGGGCACCGGTAAGGAGACCGGTGCCGGTAATCCCCTACCGCCCTACTACGAGGTCCCTTAGCGGGTTCCTTCCTTAACGCCTGGACTCATCATGAGGCCCATTGGTTTTAATCTGAGCACAGCCCTTTCCATGAATGAAGGACATTTTTAGAGGCAAAATTATGTGAAACAGATCCGGTTTTAAGATGTTATTGTGCCTCATTACAGTTTTGGTGGTATCCCGCCGGTAAATCCCAACACGGTAATACCGTTTCTGCCACTTGGAATGCCAGAATTACTGGCATATTCCAAGTAGCAGAAATGCCGGTAAATCCACATTCCATGGAGTCTAATAGGGCTCCATTCAGGGAATTGCCGGAATTACCGGCATTGAAATTACCGTGCCGGTAATTCCAGCATTTATTTTGGTGGGGGCAAGATTTACTGCCAGTTCTTGGCTAGAGGTAAATCAGTGCCCCCACTGGCAAACATGTGTTTTGCCGTAGCGGTGAAAGTGGTGGTGCGGGAATTACCAGAAGTTTTAGTGGCACTTTTACTACACCGTCAAAACTGTAATGAAGCCTGTTATCTCTGGGAAAAAACACAGTAATGATATCAGTATAACCTATGCATTGATAATACTTCATGGGTCTAATTTATGAAATAAGTAGCGCTGTGCAAAGTGACTTTGCACTGCAAAAGTACACTTTACGCCATGCTAAAAAAAACAATTTCCGATTCACGGATCAGACTTTGCACTGGTCCTTACTAGTGTGTGCTGTGTAGGTGCACTTTGCACGACACAGAGCACAGCGCATGGGAATACCCAGCACAAACAACTAAATAGGGCGCTGAACATGCAAACAAACACGCCCTATTAAGCGGTAAGGAAACCCTATTCACAGAAGCTATTGAGCACTTGTCTGAAGTTCAAAGGAGAACGCATATCTCGCGATCTTACCGCCACTCATTACACATGGCAAAGCACAAGGCGCAATGAAAGCTCGCGTATAAAAGTGCAATGCAGCCCCATTGAACAGAGGACGTCCACAATGCCGGACCCTGCATTGCTAGTACTGATCCTAATACATGTAAGGAGGATGAGGATGAGGAGGAATCTTCCATCCACAAACTACATTATTTGGGATGCCAGATGAGGAGGTACATGGTAGATATTGAGTCCCTCCCCATGTCATCCTAGACCTGGCCAGGGAGTGGTAGAATGACCTGGTATCACCCACCATGTGGTTGAAGACAGTGACATTCCTCGTGAAAGTATTATCAGCCTTACAATTCCTGGCTACTGGATCATTCCAGCACACCACAGCCATTTGTCTGGGGCATATCACAGCCCATACAATCTTGGTGCCTCCAACAGATAGTGCAAAGCATCCTAGCACATGTGCACCAACAAATATACATGCCACGAGCCTGCAGGCAAAGCAGAGAGTGTGCCAGGCATTCCAGGCAGTTGCACACTTTCCACAGGTCCTGGGAGCCATCGACTGCACACATGTAGTGCTGCAGCCCCCCGAGAGACAAAGCACATATATAGCAACAGAGAAAATTGGCATTACATCAATGCACAGGTGATCTGTGATGCCAAGGGACACATCATGCATGTCACTGTCAACTACCGAAGATGCACGCATGTCAGCTACCTCTACCTCCATTCATTCATATACCAGGCCCTTGCATCAAGAACCTTTGCAAACATCTGGCTTCTGGGTGAGTATCAACTATCACACACACCCATGCAGTAACATGACACACAAGCACACAAGAAATGACAATATATTCAAAGAATAACCATCTCCCCCTTTGCAGGGGACAGTGCCCACCCGTGATCACCATTCCTGTTGACACCTATCGGGAATTCTGCCACCTCAAGGGAGGCAAGCAACAACATAGCACACATAGCCATTAGGGCCATAGTGGAGCGCACATTTGTAGTGCTAAAGTCACACTTCCGCTCCCTTGACCACTGAGGTGGCGTATTGCTATATGCACCCACTGTAGTATGCAAGATCATTGTGGTATGTTGTGTCCTGCACAATATTGCCACACTTTGTGGCATAGCAGTAGAGCTGCAGAAGGGCTACCACCCTCATACACATGCACCACTCATTCCCTTAGTAGGGCAAAGGGCACAGGTACAGGTCACACGCAATCAGGTTGTACGAACACTTCACTTGAATTGCAACCCCTGTGGAGCACAGACAGTGAAACCATATCCCTGATGCCATTCAATGATGCAATCAGGCCAATCTAGCTTGCCCATAACAAGCCCCTTAGAATGTGTGTCTGTGAGAGGCAACCTGTTTGTGCCCCTGTGAGGATTTAGACCCTCTGCATGGTGGGTGGGCACTCACTGGTTCAAAAAGCATTTTTAACATGAAATTGAATGACGGTAGATAAGCCTCTGGAAAATTTGTAACGGCTAATCCGCACACATTTTCCAATTCTCACTGCATGACATACACATAGACCCATGTACTCTTTGTGGACAAAGCCTACAGGCACAGTCCCCCTGTAATATTTAGTTGGGCTATGACAGTCCAGATTACACCTCGTCTCTCAGAAGGGGGAGGGTAAAACCTTCTTCCTGCCATGGCCAGCCTAATTAACTATGAAAGGCTCCATGGATATTCCCTGTCCTTTTGCGCAATTGCTGCAAAATGGAAGCATCAATTAACATAATTAGCATACTAATATAGTATATTTCAAACAGGCCCATATGGGTCCTAGCTGCAGAGGTGAACAAAGGAGACAGGAAACGCCAACAACCTTTGATATGCATTGTGTTAACCTGAAGTCAGCTACCGCCTCTCTTTATCAAGGGCAGTGCCCTGTCATGTCTGGGACTATGCATTTACAGTAGTGATCCCTGCAGGGGGACCCCATTCAGAAGGTATGAGTATGTGGCTTGGTGGTGACCAAAAGTCTGGTCTTGCCACAGCTTCAAGGGAGACCTTCCCCATTAATCAGGAACCACAGAGAACTCACTTAACCAGAGAGACCCCTTGATCTACAACAGACAGGAAGATGGGTTGGACTTAGTGCTACATGTTTTCACCCCTTTACCTTTTCTGTTGTAGAGTACTGTGGTTATGACCTCATGCATACAGGAGATTGTTGGTGGGGACCCAGGATTGGTTCATTAAGGTAGGCTTAGCCTACACCAATCACTGTGACTCATTTGGCTTTAAAAGTGGATTGAGACCCTCTTTTGGGCAGATCATCTGAAGACTGCAAGGAGTAACAAGAATAACTCATTTGGACCCCTTCTAAACATCTCCCAGGGAACAGAGGGGGAAACTCAATCCAGAGGACCCTCCAGAAGCTCCAGAACAGGTACCCTGCCAGCACACAGCTTGCCCTGCTAGGCTGTGCAAGCAGGCTCCCTAGGTGGGAGTTGCCAGAGAGTCTCTGAACCCAACCCAGCACAAGGCCGCTGCCTGCAACACTCTCCTCAGCTTTGGGCCACCCGCCTTAAAGGATGACTCAAGCCCAGTGAAGATGCTAGAGGAGTGCATCGACAAGCATCAACCAGCATCTTTCTTAAAGGACATTTTTGAGCCAGTCGAGCCCCTCGAGCTGCAACCGACTGCACTGCTGACTGTTGTTACGCTGCAGTCCCTAACGTTGTCCGAGACGCCCCTACCAGTGCTTCAGACCCACCAACCAGTACTGAGCCAATTCCTGACCCCAAGCCGCCATGTAGGCCAGCTGTCAGCCATCCTCCCAGCCTCGCTCACCCAACTTCCTGTCGCATGATAGCATCAGCTGTCTCCCATCTTGAACTCTGTCGCAGAAGTTGCGAAGTGCCCTGAACCAGACTCAATCCTGTCGAGCAACAAGAACATTCTATAAGCACAAGGCACACTGTGGTTCTGTTCCCCTGGTCCTTCTCTGAATGCCCCAAGTGACATTTTACAACCCATTGCTCCCTTTGTGTTACAAACAAGTATCCTTGAACTATTGTGATTAATTACTTTACCGACTACTCTGCTGTCAGTACCCAGAGTGCATCCATTTTCCTTCTTGAAACTGTCCTCAGCATTCCTCTACAGGGTGGGTAGTATTTTGTAGTGTGCTAGAGCTGTCTGCAGTTGTGATAATAATAAAGTAGATAGTTGTATACAACCTTGACTGGACAGTCCCTTTTATCATTGGGTAACAATTGTATTTTCGCTGTGTTACAACTAACCAATGATCCACGACCTTGCAGAGATAAACCTGTCATTCCGTCTACGTTACCAAAATTGGCCAAGGAGGTGTATAATTTGCTTGTGTTTCCAATCTGTTCGGATCTCTTCTGCTGTACTAAGGGTGTGCGGGCTGATAGATGGTTTAGAAACATATACTCGTCCCTGAACCACTGGTGCACTGGAATGGAAGTTGATTTGTCACAGCCCCATAACATGAAAACCCCATCAACATTCATCACATCAAGCGCACAAACCAGCAACACAGTCATAGCAAGTGAGAATAAAACTATCATTGTCACAGGCACAAAATCCTAAACAGAGTGAAGCCATCTGCAGGCACAATGTCACCATACCATGTGCTCCCCTGAGTGGCAAGGACCAAGTGCAAGAAAGGGCTCAGCTGACTGCAATCTCGATGATATCTCTTCTGCACCATTTCTGCTGGACCTGCTCACCTCATTACGAGTTGGGGCGGTAAGGGGTTAATGGCGCCGGGAAAGGGGCCGGAGCCATCAACCCCTTACCGCCCTATTACGAGGTCTCCTCGCAGGACCTGGTAAGGACGCCTGGTAAAACCAGGCGTCCTTAGTGGCTCCCGCGAGGAGACCAGCATGCTAACAACGGGCCCGTTGTTAACGGCCCGTTGTTAGCATGCTTCTCATTCCCATTGAGCCCTATGGGGGCTTGAATGGGAATGGGGATGTACTGGGTCCGGGTTCCTTGAATAAGGAATTACTGGGCCCTCCAAGGTTGGAATGGCCCAGTAATTCCTCATTCAAGGACCTAGATCCGGTACCCGGTAAGGGGGTTGCCATGTCGCTATTAGCGGCATGGGTACCTCCTACCGTGTAATGACCCCCAATGTCACCATACCATGTGCTCCCCTGAGTGGCATGCACCAAGTGCAAGGAAGGGCTCACCTGACTGCCATCTTGATGTCTCCACTGCACCATTTCTGCTGGACCTGCTCACCTCCACGTAACACAGGTCAAATATCACAACACAACAGTGGAGAAGCCATCCGTAGGCACAATGTCACCATAACATGTGCTCCCCTGAGTCAGACCTAGGGACAGCACATCCTGCACGAGGTGGCCAGGGGCATCCATTGCCTGACTTTAAAACGCCTCAACTGCTGCATATACTAACAAACTCTGCCTATTGCCCCAGGAGGGGAGCGACTACATGCAACAAGTGAGGCTGGTGACTCGCGAGGATGGTTTGGCTCTCAGGCAATCCCTGCATGATGAGTTTTTGGCATTCAGGGTCCACCAGCGGCAGGTGATGGACACCTTGAGGGAAACACTGCATCTGGAGATGTTGGCCTCAAGGGAATCCCAAAATCAAGACGAGGATGCCCAGAGTAAATTCCTGCAGGCAGAGATGTTGGCTTTAAGGGAATCGCATCATCAAAAAGAAGAAGCCCAGAGTAAATGCCTGCAGTCAGAGATGTTGGCTTTAAGGGAATCCTGCCATCAAAACAAGGATACCTTGAAGCAGTCTCTTCATGATGAAATGTTTGCCACAAGGGACATCCACCGCCAAGAGATGTCTTCCTTGGGATAATCTCTCAACATGCAGTTGGAGATGCTAAAGGTCAGCATGCATGATGACTCTTTGGCCACTCGCGACATACATCACCAGGACCTTGTAGTGATTGGTATCCACATGGACGCATCCATCTCACTGGGGGCCAGGCTTTGGCACTGCTTGGTCAGAGGGCACCATCCGAGGATCCACCACAGGATGGCGTTCCCAGTTGAACCACTCAGGTGTTTCCATTGGTCATGCCCACACACATACCCCTATCCTCTTGCTACTCCTCCCCCCACTCTCAGTGTCCGGCAGGCACCCGTACACCATGTATGCAACGCCTACCAAGCCAGGCTGCCGAAAACCTGGGCCCATCGAAAAAAGTGCAATGTCATTGGCTGGCGGTCTGCAACCCTCCAATTGATACCAGCCTCTGCTGTTGGCTCCATTATGGGCAAAGGCAATCTTACAGCCACTGAATCCACAATTGGAGGAGGGCTTCCACTGCCGGGCCCAGGGTCTCCTGGCTCTCCTCCTCAAACTCAGCAACCTCAAGGAACTCAAGGACCTCCATGGCATCCAGAGTACTCAGTGGTGGACCCTCTACCATGTTCCTCAGTATGTCCTCCACATCAGATTCGGCAGCATCATCTGTAGAGTCTGCCGGCCTGCTGATGATGGTGTGCAGCATGATGGAATTCCCACTGGGCACAGCACCCTGGGCTGCATTGGTGGGGGGTTGTGCCTCATTGTCCTGCTCCTCCTCCTCCTCCTCCTCCTCCTCATCTGCTGCATCATTACCTGCACAAAGACAGACAACAATATACAGAGACATAACTACCTGGCTGAACATGCATATGTCTATTACAATGCATACAGACACAATAGGGCCAGCCACACATGCATCACACATTGAAACTGGGAACACTGTAACTTGAAAGGCACAGGTGGCTGACATTTGATGACCTGTGCAATCATGTTGGTGCATATGAGGTGCCATGGTTTGGAGGAGTAGGGGAACATACATACATACAGACATTCACGAGAGTGGAGGGGCTACCAGTGAATGGATGGAGTTCTGTGTATCATTGCTGAGCCCCTACTCTACTCCCTGTCTGCTTGCAACATGTAGAAGTGTCAACTCTCCTTCTGACCAAACCTGCATGCAGGCATATGTGTTGCTATAATTCACCTCACCTCCTTCTCCACATTGCCCTAACCCAGACACGTTGTTAGCCACGCTCACATGCATCTCAACCATGTGTGAGGAGAGTGCGACATGGACATGACCAGGGTGCACTTGCATGGCCACTGAACCATAGACACTCCACATGTGAAATGGAGATCACTCAAACATCTGTTGGCCAGCCACTGCAAATCCTGTCTGGAACACACCCTCATGCATCTTTGCACTAACATTGTTGCTCATCCATGTCCATTTGCAGCCAGGGCCAGTGAATGGATAATTCTTGGCCTTGGTGTAATTCTTTGAGAGTCCTAATTTGTGTCCACAATGCACTTTCCACAAGCATGACAATGTGAGCGTGTTCAATGAGATGTGCCTTTCGTACCATTGCCACACATAGGTGTATTGGCGTAGCAATAACATTCTGTATACAGTGATGTGTACTGTGAGATCATGTAAACCACACGGACACCAACCATCCACCTACATGAATGCACAACATGTGATGGAAGTGAGCATGGTAGCATTACTGCAGTACCCATGTATGGGTGAGGAGGACCACCAGCCAACTGTACCACAACATTTGACAGCATATCATGCATAGGTGGAAGCACATATGACAAGCACGCATGGCACTCACCCAATGTGGCTGCATAGGTGTCCATGTCTCATACCCCAACCACCTGCTCACTGCTTATGAGTCCACTGGCTACCTCTTCAAATGGAGTCAGCTTGTTCACATGTGGTGATCCGCCCCCAGTAGCCTGGGCAGAGACTACGTTGCTGAGGAGCTTCTCCTTGGTCCATCACATGAGGTCCACCATCCTCTTGTGGACCTCTTCTATAATGCACCTCTCCACACCACAGGCATTGATGTGGTCTGTCACCTCCTGCCACATCCCTCAACGCTGGTTCACACAAAGGGTACTGCCAGCCCAGGGGTACAGGTCAACCTGGTGTTCATTGACATAATCAGTGAGGATTGTTAGTTCCTGATCTGAAAAGCGTTTCTTCTTTGTTGGCCCCTTCTCCTTGACCTGTGCCTCTTCTTGGGGTGCTACATCTTCCTGCTATGCAGGCTGGCCCCTCTTTCCACTAGTGCACCTTGGTGGTACTGGGGCACCTGTAGGCTCACCGCCACATTTAGCAGGTGGGCCCTCCTTCTCTTTTCTTCCCCGTCCTTGTCCTCTCCCTCTCCGCAGAGCCCTCCCACTCTTGGTGCGGTTAGGGCAGGCTACCTGTAAATCTTGGAGAAAAATCTGCATTGCACCCCCTAACAGTCTCTGGTACCGCATACGACCGGAAATGTGCATTGCACCCCCTAAGTGTCTCCGGAACTGTGCAGGATAGGGAAATATCACGTTATACCCCCTAAATGTCTCCGGCACCACACATGACAGAAAATGCGCGTTGTACACCCTAAATGTCGCCACCTCCACGCACCCAATGCAATGCACATCATATACAGCATGAAGCACGTAGGCGCGCTGCATGTGGCGTGTTAATTATGTGCATAGGCCCCTTCCTCTGATCTTCACGCTGCTGCCTCATGCATGTATGGGAGATACCTGTTCCTTCTGTCTTGTACCATTTCTTGCCTCCTCCTGCATTGCCTCTGGACTGTACCATCTCCTGCTGCCTAATAGAATGTGACTGGCTGCTAACAATGCCTTGGAGTGCCTGGTATTCCCTCATAGGCTGTTCTCCTGTGGCTCAACCGTCAGGCTCTGTGACCACCTCATCTGCCATTTTGGGACTTACACACCTCAGTACCACCACCACAGCGCCACAGCACGCATTGTCAGGGCCCAGCTTCACCCCACCAGCCTCAAGGGGAGCTATGTACATCAACCAGCACCCACAAGGTGAGGCTGAAGGCTGCAAACTTCACTGGTGCAGAGGTTGGCATCCTGGATGAGCGTGTCCTGGCCCATTATGATGCCCTCTTCAACCCGCAGCAACAGCTTAGGGCGTGTGCGTGTCAGAAGATCTGGTCGAACATCCCGACTGTCATCAACGTGGAGGGGGTGGCAGTCTGTACTGTGGACCATGCAAAGAAGTGCTGGGACGACCTAAGGATCCGGAGCCAGGTGAAGACGGCCCTCAGGCAGGTGCTTCCATGGAGGTGCACCATGCAGGCCGGCATTGGGTGTAATCCCTTCAACCCTCTGTGTCCTGGAGAGGGTTAACCCAGCCATCCACATCCAGGTCCTTGACCTGCAGGAATGGATCCAAGCTGCTGGTGAGTATCCACAGGGTGAACATTTCTACACAGTGTGTGTCCTCTGCAGTGGTATGCATGATTTGTGCAAGTCTGCTCTTTACACAGCATGTGTGTTGCATTATTCCTACTGGCATGCAGACTCATGCCAATACTGGGCGTATTTGATGGCACATATCTGTGAAGCTGGCAGGTGTAGGGATGTGCTCTGTCAGTTCCTGCTGAGAAGCTCTATTCAGGTTCATGCAATGTGAGATGCTGACAGTAAG
This sequence comes from Ambystoma mexicanum, assembly GCF_040938575.1. NCBI lineage: Eukaryota > Metazoa > Chordata > Amphibia > Caudata > Ambystomatidae > Ambystoma > Ambystoma mexicanum. The sequence goes on from NC_090929.1 coordinate 413,954,150, forward strand.
GCCTCAGACAGGAACAGTTGCCAGATTGAGACATTGCGGGCATGTGAGGTACATTCATGCACACCTCCTCTATGGGCTGGTCATTTGCGTATAGTGATTGCATCATCCCGACTCACAGCTGAGACTGACACATGTGTATAGATGTGTGGTAATGGCAATTTAGTGCATTTGACTATCTGGGACTGCATCGTGATTGGTCAGGCCATTGAATGAGGGGGCATACATGGTATGTCATTGTGACATTTGTTGGGGTTGGAAGCAACTGCAATGCTGCTTGATCCTCAGCAACAGGGGCATGTTTGTGTTGCATGCTTTTAAGTCAGCCTGTCAGGGGCGCATGTTGCCTGATGTGGTTGGATGGAGATGTGCCTGTGGTGCTATGGACACATCGGGCTAGGTGCCCTTCCCATGGCCCTGCCTACAAGATACACTTGTGTAAATGCAGCATTGTATTGTGATGTGGAATGAGTTGTTGCCATGTTGCCATGTGTATGTGTCCACATGTCAATGGGCTGGGTGCACAAGTGCAGGTCTCGTCATGGTGACTTGCCATTTTTCCTAGACTTGTGTGACTGTATTCATTCTGATTGCAGGGCATGGGCCTGTGTGTGTGTGTGGCAGTTGCAGGTTGATTCATGCTGACTGCATTCTACTGTTACTATTGTGGTGACTACACATGCATTGACACTGTTGATTGATGCCTATGTTCTTTGCTCCCTTTTCCAGTTTCTGTGGATGGCAAAGAGGGTTTAAGCTGGGCTGTGGATGCTGATAGCCAGGGGCAAGGTGTCCCGATGCAGGCGCCATGCCCGGTTGTGTCCACCGCTTCTGAGGTTAATGTGGCTGGCTGAGTGTCCCATATATCGGGCAGTGCTGCTGAGGGTGAGTCCCAGTATTCCATCATTGTGGTGGACACCTTGGCAGCAGTGGGACTGGGTGGTGGTGACATTGCAAACAGAGACCCCAAATCATGGAAACCTCATTGGAGGTATTTGGGCTGATGGAGGAGGAGAAAGAGGAGCAGGCCATTGCAGGCCTACCTACAGTGTCAGGTGGGGGCATCAAGGGGTAGGGGTACAGGCTGCACACCTGTCTCTGAGACTGGGGGATGTGCAGTCCACTATGTAGGGGTCAGCAGCACAACCTCCTGTTCCAGGGCCATCTGCTGCAGCACTAACCAACTTCACTGATGTCTCCACCCAGACAGAGACTGAGCTTCCAGCCAATGTGGCCATCCGGGATGAGGTGCTGCCGCTACTAATGGGTGGCTTGAGGCAGCAGGCTTCTATGCGTGATGCTGTGCAAGCATCTCATGAGTTGCTTGTAGAGCATCACATGCAGATAAGCCGCCTTCTGTCGCAACTGGCAGCAACACTTCTTTCTGGTAGTCTCTTGGGTAAGGCCACTGCAATGACCACCACCTTCTCCTCCTCATCTGTGCCCCAATCCTCCTCCACTGAGGCCTCCATGCCAGCTACCACCATGGCCTCCCGTGTACCTGTCCCACCATTGTACAGTCTAGATGTGCCGGTGTCCCTGGTGGAGGTGCAAGTCCATTTGATGGCACATGAGGTAGTCACTGAGCATGTCCAGGAGCTTACATGAAATCGGCATTGGAGGTACACCAGGCGATTGTGGAAAGTGCAGGTGCTTTACTCACCTGACACAGACGGTCTTCCAGTTGGAGGGAGTACCTGCGCAATACACGCAATGCCAGGCAGCAGGAGATGTTGACAGTGAGAAGGAAAATACTGGAGGTCATTGCCAGCAGGAGGAGGCGGTAACCCACATGTTTTGAGTGAGACAGGAGGCACGACAGCACCTGCGGGCTCTGGTGTCGGCACAGTTGCACTTTCAGAGGCAGCAGGAGGAGGAGAAGAGGCGGGCACATGATTGGCAATAGCCAGGGTCAGGGTTGAGGTGTAAGAGAGGATGGCACAGCAGGGCCATCTTAAGCTTTTCTGGGGCCCTGGGCATGGACATCTTTGGGGCCCCCCTCCACCAAACCAAAGGAATTAAGTGATCAAGTATATCTGTGGCACCCTCCCCACAACTGTGAGCAAAGCCCATAGGTAGATATGCCACCTTGCAGCATTCAAAATAAGCATGTTTACTCCCTTTAAGTCCCCTTACCCTCCTCATTCTTGCTCTAATCAGATTGATAAACAAGTAATAGTTGAAGGCCAACTTTAGCAATCTATGAAGAGGTTCCTTCTCTTCTAGTATAGAAACAGGATACTTTTTATCAATAGCATCCGGGAGGTATGCAGTCTATAGTATTAATGCAGGACTGTATGTAAAAGGTACATGTAACCCAGAATAGGCAGATAACTCACTTTAGCTGCCTCAGAGAATGCAAAAGTGTTGAAGCATGGCTAGAGTAGACCAATTGTAAGGAAGGAGAAAGCTACACATAGTATAGCACGGATAGTGAATGCAGATTAGAGGCTACCAGGAAGGTGCCTCTATCCACACAGACTGAGATTAGAAGTGGGACATGGTTTTCAAATAGTGTTGCCATTAGAGATGAAGCGAACAAGTGCCTGTGGTATACAGTATATCAATGCTCACTGTTATAGTGGAAGCAACACTATAGCGAGTGAAACCATGAATGAGACTTTTATGAAGATAATACCCTGAGAAGGAAATCACACTGAGGGTCTGACAATTTTGAAAGTTTTAGGGACTGGCAACACTGAGAGGTTAGGCAATACAAGATTAAATGAGAAGCCCAGGATCACATATTTCTTAAGGGGTGAAGCTGGGATTTGTGCCAACTCTGCAATTTCTGCATTTTAACACTTTCTTTTCCAGCTCTTACCATGTACTAAAACAATCTCATTTTATGAAACTGACTTGCAAAATACACACATCACATTTCCAAACCTGACAATTTTTAAAACCAAAATATTACAGAAGGGTTTTACACAAAATGGGAATGATTCTAGTTACATTCTCTCCATCATCAAGGGAAGTATATAAGTACCACCATACCAATCAATGTGAGTTAACAGATTTAATCTAGGTATGCCTTTGTACTTTTAAGTTTTAAATACTTCCAAAACAATGGCTTGTGAAATTGTCATTCATAAACGTGCAGAACAACCCTTAACTTTTATACAAAAAGCAAAACGTTTTTTGTGTCAAACGAACAGACCTTAAAGCATGCTTGCCCAATGCCTACAACATCTGGTACGCTCTCTCCTGTCTACCACCCCTTCCACTCAAATTGGCTACATAAGAAGAAAGATCAAGTAATGAGCTAAACTATGCAACCAGCATGCAAGAAGGCAAACCTCACAGAAGACAGCACAGTAATTCAAGAAATGTATGATTTTACCAGGATCACAGTATCGTCTGCTGGCAAAGCCAGGATACAAGCATGAACACTTTGGTTCCACAGTCTTTTATTCACCTTTTGGACTAATAGTTTATGCTCATCTTTGGAAGGGATTACCTAGGTTTTAGAACGCCCCATCTGAACAAACCCATTTCTAGACCTTCATCATACGAATGGCATGTTAGTTTTTATAGCAACCCCTATATGGTGCTTGATCATTGCTGATAATAGCACCTCTTATGTTGCAAAACCAAGTACATATGCAGGTAGGTTTATAAACTTCAGACATAGGAAAAGCTCAGCCAGTCTTGCTGGAATGTGCTCTTCTAATCTTTCACATGAACACACATCTCTGCAATGAGTGCTTAACACACTGAGCTAACTTCTGAACCATTGTGGCACTCAATTTGTCAATATGGATTTCAACTTTGGCTATTGCACATGATCAACATAATTCCCACAAGAAGGAAAGAATTCTACAGAAGTTGTACGGAACGGTTCCATGTGTTAATATCCCCGCAAAAACATCGCCATACAAAAATATTGACATATTTATGAGGCGATATTAAGGCATGGAACCTGCGGGGGACACCCCCGCAACCCCTGTATTATTTTTAAAGGAGCGGGGGACACACCCACAAGCCACGCTCCCAATAACCCCCAAAATTATCCCCCCCTAAAAATATTGCCTATGGCTGTTCCAGACGACCATATATACGGCGATATTTATGGTGTGGATAATATGTAGTGATACTGTACAGAACACACAAACTATGTATTCCACAGTGAACACAGAAAGCACAACATGATTAATTGATTAAGGCAGAATGTACTTGTCAAAATAGACAGACAATAGGTTTGGAGCCGCAGCAGCATGCCATAAAACCTCCTGGCGTGTGCTATTTAAGTCTGGTAAACAATGGAATCTTACTTTAGATCAGGCAGCCTTGTTGGGGACCCCTGCAAGGTGGGGGCCCTGGGCAAGTGTCCCTTTTGCCCTCCCATAACGGGCACAAGCTATCATCCAGGGGGAGTATTGCAAGGCAGCAGAGGACATAGAATCTCAAATGAGGGAAGCCCTGCAAGCCCTCCAGGTAACAACGGAGGCCTAAATATCACAAATTGAGACTGGAGTGTTGTTTAATGACCCACAAGGAATAATCCCCCTAATAGAACATTCCAAAATCTGTACAACGAATTCCTGTAGGTCAAGCATTGTAAACCCATGTGTAGTCGGATCAGAGTAAATGTCAGATAAAAAAACCATCAGTCTTTTTTTTATCAGTAAAAAAGATCATCAAACTTCTTTTATCAGTAAAAAAGAGAGAATTTAATCCATCATTCCATTTGAATAGATCACAATAATATTTATAAAGAACATTCGTAATACTATATACCTAGTGAATATAACAATGGTGTTAAAACAAAGGTGTTAAAACAAAGGGTGGTTCCTATTTTAACCACCATTTGGGCTTCTGATTAGAACCGTTTGGCATCTCATACGCCTTCATATGGCTTAATTCACTCAGTCAATTCCCAAGCGTCCCAACATGTTTCGCTCCCTTACATACTCATTCAAAACAGTAGAGTTGGAGTTTCATCAGGGGAACACCACCTCAAATATTCACATTGTTGATACAAATCTATAATAGATACATAGTAAAAGCATCAACATTCTCTATAAACTTATTTTTTGTCATATAAATTGGCATTTCGAGTTTCCAAATAACTCTTCCGTGGCCTTTCTTGTCTGTCTTCACCGACTGTCACAGGGTCTACAATACAGAAAAAAACGGTATTTATTGCCCGTTTTTCAAGCCATGATTCACTCAGGCTATTTTGCTGCATTTCACTACGCAGAAACAGAGTATAAATCTCTAAACTTCAATGGCAACATTAATCAGTAAAACTGTGCTCACTCACCTAACAAACAACAACATCTTGAATATGTTGTACAGCTAATTCTGGGTATTATTGCTGTAATTTCTGTCATTTCAATTCGGACACGGTTCGACTTAGTCCGTGAACCATTCCCAGCTAGCAAGCAGCCTCGCTGTAAGGGCCTCTCGTCGGAGGCACGGCTGCCTGTTGTTAAAGGTGCCGATCTGGGGAATGATCAGAGGGGGGCAGTACCATTAGTATACGGTGGACAGCGATGGTGGAAATAATTACAACCGAGGCCTGCCTGCAAGCGGCAGAGGTGGAGCGGGAATTGGCCTTGTCTGAGGTATTGCCAGAGATCACAATGGACTAGCCCACTGACTCATGTACATAGTTCATTAGTTGTAGGTTTCAATTTTTATGATTTTTCTTTTCCAAGGACAATTATTCCCTTTCCCTTCTTTGTACATAGTTTGTATTCAACACATTTTGATGTCATGCTTCTACCACACTGCTTGTTGTCGATTTGTCCATGTGCGCCTATAGTTTGGCCATGTACTCCGAATAAGTATGTCCTATGGCTGTCATGTGGGTTTTGGGCACACTCTGTGGGTCATGTTGTCACTGTGCTGTTTGCTGGGGGACATGTGTACATGCTTCACGTATGTGTCATCCCTGTTCGATGAACTTATGCAGTGTATTATAGATGTGGGGGGGTGACAAGTTTTGGGAGTCATGTGTTTCCCATCTTGATCATGCTCATCTGTTGCATGCCTACTTCCGTGCTTTGCAGTACAGGCATGAAGCCCAACTGTGTACATGGTGTGAGTATGCGTGTGATTCATGAATACTGTGGTTGACATGGCACCTTGTTTGTTATTATGTTCATAGGTGTTGGGTAATGTTGTGGGTTGTTTGTGGTTGGCATGGTGGTGTGACTTTGATGGACTTGGACATGAGTTTCACATGTAGGGGTGGGACCATCGGATGGCTGGAGGTGGCAAGAGATGGTTGTCTGATGCCATTCCTTGTGCAGGGGCAGTGCATGCTTGGCATCGGTGTGTCAGTGTTGGTTAAGTTGACTTTTTGATTGTGTGTCTAACGGTGTCAATGTGGGGATGCATTTGGTGATGAGCAAGATGTTTCATGATGGTTTTTGGGGTCTCTCATTGGGGATGGGTACTCATTGCTTCATGTGGCTTGCCACAAGTTCCACAAGGTTTTGATTGTTTGTGTGTATCGAAGTAACATATGCAGAGGTTGCTGAGGTTGTGGGTGGGCAGGCTAAAGTGAAAGCCCTAGGTCCTGATTTTATTCCAGAAGACCTGTATACAAGGGAACCAGTAATATTGGTAGCCTACCTCTGTAGGTTATTTAACGTTATACTACGCACAGGCCAGAAACCCACCTCTTGGAATGTGGCAGACATTGTACCTAGTTTTAAAAAAGGGGGATCAAGAGAAAACTAGCAACTATAGGCCGAACTCCTTAGTAGATGCTAGTAGCAACATTTTAGAGGGAATTCTGCAAATAAAACTAGAAGTGTGGTTCCAGGACCATGGGGTCTTGAGTCACACACAAACAGGTTTTTCCAACGGGGTGAGTATGCTTGACCAGATTCTATGATTCAACTTATTGATTGATAACTATGTGTCCATTAAATGGGTTAGCCCACATCGTCTTTTTATTTACTTAAGAGCAGCCTTTGAAAGTCCCCCCACAGTAGCATTATGGCAAGCTTTATCTGCCAATGGAGTGCCACCCCCTTGTTGAAAGCAATCATGAAATTATATGCACATTCATCAGCTGAAGTGAGATGGTGTCTGGGTGGGGAGACTACCGAGAATTTTGCAGTTGAGAAGGGTGTAAACCAAGATTGCATACTTGCCCCCCTGCTTTTTTATGTTTTTGACAGGTTGCTATTGGAGTTTCCAATGGATAAATCCAATGCCCCATCGCTAGCGGGTGAATAAAATTGGAATCTTGTTTTTTCTGGACGATGTTATTATCCTGTCCCGCACGCCATCAGGGCTGGGGAAACAGACAACTCAATGTGTTAACTTCTGCAGGGCTAATGGCCTGGAAGTTAATGCCAACAAAACATAGACACTGAGATGTGGTAGGAAGGGTTGGGCGCGTCTGGATATTAGTATAGTAGGCGTCAAGATTGAAGAGGTGGGTCATTTTGATTATCTAGTTATTAGGATTGCTGCAGATGGTTTGTGGCAAGAACATGTGCCAAAGGCTAACTTGGCCCTAGGAAGAAAATGTAATGGGAGCTTGACCTTTGCGAATAGCGCTAAGATACATTCCATTGCACCAGTGCAGGAAATATATAGGGCACGGGTATTGGCAGGTGCTCTGTATGGTGCAGCAATCTGGGGCCAAACTAAGTCTAATACACTTTGACTATCCAAAAATAACTTTTTGAAAATGTTGCTACGGGTTCCTAACAGCACACCAAATGTTCCCCTACATATGGAACTAGGCCAGTTGTGTATCACAGACTCTTAAATAGCTCTTAAACCAGGGGAGTTGCTAGGGAGGGCTAAGGGGGCTAAAGCCCCAGGTATTTTGTTTGTAGCCCCGGATAGAATCTCAGGAGCTACAACCAAAAGGCTAGCTAGCCTCGAGTCCCAACAGTTCCGACATTAGCATAGCCCAGCATCTTTTCGAGACCTAGCAACAGCCCTGTCTTAAACCAATATCATTCCGGCTTCGTATTTGGTCTAGTGAGACCCTTATGAAGTGGCCACATCGTCGAACTCATAATAAAGCCCTTTGTCTATTTCCATCACACAGAGACAACAAGCATCAGAAATTGTTTCTTATGAACCTACGGAGAAAATAGTATCGACCACGAAGCCGCTAGAGGGCGCCATACACAAGCCTTCTTTTCTCGTGGAAATCATTGAAACAAGAACATTTTGGTTCCATGACATTGAACCACACTTCTTTCAACGAAGTACACAGTACTTAGTGAAAATAGTATTCATTAAAAACCAAACTGAATGTAAGAACATTGCTCCAAAATACTCTAGTTGACGCCTTGAAGATACAATTTTAAAAACAGGTGCACAAGTATACTAAAATACAAATGAGCAAAATAAAAGAAATAGCGCTGCTGCCAGAATGCTCTCTGGGTGGGCCGCAGAGAACACATATCACCACCAGTACTAAAAGAAATTGCCCTGGTTTCCGGTTCGCCAGCGGATCTTACTTCCTATTCTCTGTATTACCCATGAAACCTGTTACGGCGCCTCAGTGCTGCGTGTATGCAGAATAGAGCCAATCATTATGTCGGAAATTTCAGACCTTCTGCTGCATAGGCGCCCTGAACGAGAGGCAAAGGTGGGCAATCCCCCCATTTAATGCTAGCCCCACCCCCCCAATGGGTGGTCTGCACCCCCCTGCCCCCACCGCAAATAACTCTTTCCGGGAGTCTTAAAGAAGCTCCTGCGCCCATCCTCATTTGCGCGTTTGCAGGTCATTTTTTGCTTAGCCTGTGTTCTTTTTTCTGGCCTGAAAGGGACACCAGGGAATCAGTAGGCCATGAATATCACTGGGGCAGGGCCATCGCTGGTAAAAGCAGGCTGCATAAATGTTGTGCACATTATTGTTTTCCAAATGTGCAGCTTTCACTTTCATTAAAAAACAAAAAAGACATTTCCAAATTGAAACCTGCTGCTCAAAGTTACCACTAGATTTATTTTAACTGTGCTTAGTTTTTTTGTTTGACTGTCACAGAAATACCCTGTGATTTCTGTGCCCCTTCCTTTGTGTTTTATTACAGGATATATTACTAACGATGTTATATGCTTGTCAGACTGCATAATCACAAATAAATGCTTCTATTGTGTGTACAGCAGGTATTTGGAAACTAAACTGTGGGCTCATGGGTGCCAAATTTTGTTTTCTACTACGGGGCAGAAGTTCCCCCACCCCGGGCCCTACCTGAATATAAGCGAGCAACCAGCCCAACCCATCACCTGGCAAACACATTTTGTAGCACTTGTTTTTTTTATAAGGAATTCCAAAAAATCATAAGATTAACAGCCAGATTTTAATATATAACATCTCAGTAACAGTCACAAAACCTGCTGACCTACCCCTGTAACCTTCTACTGTAGAGGCTGTCTATGGATGTTATGTTGATTTATACCGCTCACCGCTACCACCAAAGGGCAGTCTCCAGGTGCTCACGTAGCTCTGCAAGAATGAGGACAGGGTTGGTTAGTGAGGATAGAGTGAGAGGAAAGGTCTAGAACCAGGAGAAACTGGAGTCTGTGTGTGTTGGTTTGCAGCTGGTTGTTTGCGTGCACTGGCTTGCAGTATTCGTATGGGTAGGGTCCGATGACTGGGTTGTTTTCTGTGTGACTGTTTGTTATGTTAGGATATGTTTGTGTGTTTTATGCATAGATTGCTGGCATTTAGGGTAAGGTCCAATGCCTGGGATGTTTTCTATGTGACTGTTTGTTATGTTATGGTGTGTCTGTGTGTTTTATGTGTAGTTTGGCAAGTATTTACGGCTGTGCGCACTGGCTTGTTGTGTTCGTATGGGTAAGGTCCAATTTGCAGGGTTGTTTGTTGTAAGTGTGTGTACTTGTGTTGGGTGTGTGTTAGGGTATGGGTCGGCTAGCCCGGTGGGCAGTTATAGTGTTTGGGTGGGGTTTGAGGAAGTAGGTTAGTACATTGGCTACTCGTTAAGTTCTTCTATGTGGCTAATCTACACAATCATGTCTTTTGTGACGCATGACTAATCTGCACAATTCTATCTAGTGATACGCATAGTACATTTCACAGTTCTATCTAAATGTGGTGCATGGCTAAACTTTACAATTATATGTAAGTGTGACGTATGGCTAAACTTCACAATTCTATGTAAATGTGACGCATGGATAATCTTCACAATTCTATCTAAATGAGATGCATGGCTAATCTTCACAATTCTATCTAAGTGTGACATATGGTTAAACTTTCAATTCTATTTAAATATGAAGCATGGCTAATCTTCACAATTCTATCTAAATGAGATGCATGGATAATCTTCACAATTCTGTGTAGGTCTGACGCAAGGCTAAACATCACAATTCTATCAAATCGAGGCACGGGAAGTGGGAAAACACGCCTAAATTTGAGACACAACAGTAGACTGAAAACTCCTAGATTTGAGACACCTGGTAAGTGGGAAAAGACGTACTTTGGATATAACATTAAATGGAAACACCTAAGAATTGGTACATAGCAGGGATTGAAAAATTACTTGTTAGCTGGCTGGCGTTGGTGTGCTATGTTATGTTATGTAGGTATAAGAGTGGTCGGTCTTTTCTGGAAAACAGTAATTGCGGTACTCCTGACCAAAACAACACTTACCTTATTAGTTGCTGCTGGTTGATGGCGACAGGCTCCCCAGGCAAACAAGGCAAACACAGAGTTGAGCTGCACTTCGGGAGCTGCATTTTGCCTTGGGCCCTTAGCCGAGGACTGCCTGGGCAAAGGCTGCCCTGGGTGGTTTTCTTACAAAATTGCCCTGGGCCCTACCAGAGGTCATGGGCAGGGGCGGAGGCAGGAGGAGGGAAGAGAAACAGGAAGAGGGCTATGGGAGGTGGGGGCGTAGGGACTGGGTGGGCAAGAGGGAGGGGTAGGGGACACGGCCAACAAGGAAGCCGGTGGAAAGGGAAGACCAGGGGGTTCGAGGCGTGCAGGAATGCTGCTAAAAATGCTAAAAAATGAGCGAAAGTACGGAAAGGGTCGCAGACCCAGGAAAGTTACCTTCTGCAAGCCGGAGCTAAAGTGGCAGCAGTATCAGGTGCTGAGGGAGAAAGACCCTCGCAAGATGTTTAAAGTGCTGCAAGGCCCAATCAGCGACTGATTGGGTGGGAGGGAGTTTGTGAACGGCCAACAAGGAACCCGGCACAATTGGACAATCAGGTGGCTTGAGGCGTGCAGAAATGCTGCTAAAAATGCTCAAAAATGTGCAAAAGTACAACGGAAAGGGTCGCAGACCTAGGAAAGTTACCTTCTGCAAGCCGGAGCTAAAGTGGCTGCAGTATCAGATGCTGAAGGGGAAGGACCCTCGCAAGATGTTCACAATTATCCCTTATTGTGCTCAAATCACTGCATTACCAACTGTGCAGTTCATGTATGCAACCTCAAAGTCAACAATATTTCATCTCTAGCCACACTGACCCAATGCATAGATTCACAGAGGATGCACCAGTGGCGGATCATCCATAATGGGCGATGGGGTGCTAACCCACTTGCACTCTCACTCTTTATAGAGGGGGGAGCGCTCCTCCGCTGGTGCGAACTGTGAAAGGGAAATGTGGTTCCTGTTTGACAGTTCCGCTCCCCAGCCAGGCATTTTCAATGGGCCATGCAAAGCCAGGGGAATTGTGCTTCCCCAGCCTTGCATGGCCCATTGGGGATGCTGGCTGGGGAACTGTATGTTTGTATGTGTGAGAGGGCACTCCTGCCCCCCACATACAAATGGAGTGGGGTGCTTCATCCTCAGCGCTCTGGCTCTTGTGCGCATATGCAGAAACCAGGAAGTGGTCTTTGCTTCCTGGTTCCTGTTCGTGCTACGTGGGAGCTGAAGAGCCAGGAGGAAACTTCAGGACCGGGGCATGTGTTGTATGTAATGAGTGAGTTTATGATGATGAGTGCGTGTGTGAATGAGCAAGTGCATGGTGCGTGTGATTGTTGTATGAATGTGTGTGTTTGGGTGTTTGTGCTGAGCCGGGGAGTTGATTTTGGTAGGTGAGGTGGAGGTATTTTGCAACAACAGCATGTTCAAATTGCTGCTGTTGCACATCCCCCTCCACACCGGCCAAAATCAGCTCCCCGTACAAGGTGCTGGGGGCTCCAGTGGAAGGCGTGGTATTTTTTTTACTGGACATCTATTATAGATGCCTAGTAAACAAATACCATGCCTGAACCCTGGGCCCACCAGCGGCTCGCATGCACAAATATTCACATTGTGTGCATCTGAGCTGCTAGGGGGCCCAGGGTTCAGGCACAATATTTTTTCTACTGGTCATAAATGATAGATACCCAGTATAAAATATCATGACTCGCATTGATTGTGTGCATGCAAGGCTGTGGGGGTCTGGGTCAAGCATGGCATTTTTTACTGGGCATTATTATTATTATTAAAATTATTATTATTATTATTATTATTATTATTATTATTGTTATTATTGTATTAATTGAGTGCGGAACTAGCTCCGGGAAGAGACAGAGTGCTTCACAATCATATGGGGAAGAACACAGTGAGGGAAGCAGAGAAAAAGGAGCATGGAGCTAACGGGGAGAGCGAGGGTGGGTAATTGGCAACAAGGGATCTACAAGCAACTGGGGAGGCAGTGGGGAGCACATCACTGAGTTTCAGGTAAGGTGGGGAGTGCAGGGTGTGTGGACCTAAATGTGCTATGGAGGAGCTGTTCCTTGAAGAGGAAGGTCTTGAGCATGCACTTTCCTGAACTGTAGAAGGGATGAGGCAAGTTGGATGTTGACAAGGAGGTGGTTCCAGAGTTTTGGAGCATAGACAGAGAAGGCCTGTCTTCTGGTTCTTTCCTTCCTGCACTGTGTTATTTCAAGTCTGCACATTGCCTTACTGCTGTTGGATTGCAGGCCTCTGGAGATGCTGAGATTTTCAGTGAGGTAGCTTGGGGACTTCGTAAATGATGCAACAGGATTTGAAGATCATACAGGCTTGCTGTGGGTGCCACTGCAGTTTGACGAGGGTTGAGGTGATGTGGTCAAATTTGCAGAGTTGTTTAATGAGTTTTGCGGCAGCATGCAGAACACATTTCAGGGGTGCAAGGGTAGTCGCTGGTAGGCCTTCCAAAAAGGCATTGCCACCATTTAGGTGGGAGAGGTCCAAGGCTTGGACAGTGGATCTGAAGTTGTTTTCTGGGATCAAGGGCTTGTTTTTCTGCAGGAGAGAAAGTTGGTACCAGGCCGTTTGTGTCTTCCTTGCTATGTGCTGTTTGTGCGTGCAGTGTCTGTTGATGCTGTACCCAAGGGACTTCGCCCAGGTGGCCAGCTAGGGTGTGGATCCCTCGAGGTACATAGCAGAGAGCCAGGTCTGGATGCCAGGGTGGTTGGTGTTGTTGATCAGCAGTAGGAATTCAGTCTTGAAGAGGTTGAGCTTCAGGTAAGAACTGGACATCCAGGACTGGATCAATGTGAGGCAGGCCTTGCGCCTGTGGATGTCTCTGATGGAGGTAGATCTGCATGTTGTTTGCGTATTGGTGAATGTGGATGCTGTATGGAGCCAGGAGGGTTCTGAGCGGTTCCATGTATAGATTGAAGATCATGGGGGACAGGATGGATCCTTGTGGGACTCCACAGGTGATGGGTACAGTTGGTGATCTGGAAGAATCTATTTGTACAAACTGTTGGCAATTCGCAAGGTAGGATATGAACCAGGTGAGGACGATCTCGTCGATCCCCATGTGGTGATGTAGATTGTCGGTGAGTGTCTGGTGGTCTACTGTGTCAAATGTTGCTGAGAGGTCAAGGAGAACTAGGAGGCAAAGAAGGCCATCATCGAGGGTTTTAAGGCATCAACAATCAGCTTGATGGTAGCTGTTTCAGTGCTGCATCCGGGTCTGAAGCCAGATTGGTAAGACTGAAGGAGGTTATTGGCTTCAATGTGTTGGAGGTGTTGTGTGGCTACTGCTTTCTCAAGGATCCTACCTAGGAAGGGAAGATGGGTGATGGGGCGGGGTAGTTGCTGAGATCAATAGGGTCCAGTGTTGGTTTCTTAAAAAGCAGGAGGATTTGTCTGGTCTTGAGGGTTGAGGGGAAAGTGTTAGAATGGATTTCTAAATACTACTCTGGTGAACAGAAGTTTAGGTGGCCACCCTTGTTATCGAAACACGGGACACATCTGGGAAGATAGCCAGACCAATTCACAGTAGCCTGGATGGCAGTCAAAGCTAAGTATCAGGAGGAGTGGGGTGATCAGAGGTCTTTGATGAGCACACACAGTGAAACACCAAGAAAAATCATTAGACAGAAGTATATAAAAGTATACTATGTATTAGGCCCAAGAATAAACACAACTGAATAATGAAAAGCAATGTAAAAATACCACACAAGCAATACACTATGTGAAATATATACAGTCACTGGAGTTAATGCAATAAAGTTGGAAACTCCACCAATACCTCTAAAGGAAGAGGGTAGGCAATCTTTATAGCATAGACAGTCTTCAGAAATGGAAAACCCTAACTTTATAAGTCCAACCTTACGATGAATGGTGCCTTGTGCTTAATGTTCAATGCATGCGTAAAAACACGTGGTCGTGCATAAAGACACAAAAGTACTTTTCTAAGGAGCTGGCAAAGTTAGGAACAGGATTCTGAAGGGTGAAAACGGGTTCCAAGAGTTAGGGTAGGATCTGCTGTGATGAACAAAGCTATTTCTAACTTTCAGGGGACTTTAGGAAGCGAAGGCTACTCAAGTCAAAGAGAGGACCAAAAGGGATCCTCTGTGCGTCAAATACAATGGATGAACAAGGGGCCACCAGTAAGTGGTTTCAGTACTCAACACCCTTAGCTCAGTTTTTCAGGGGACTTTATGAAGCGAAGGCTACTCAAGTCAAAGAGAGGACCAAAAGGGATCCTCTGTGCGTCAAATACAATGGATGAACAAGGGGCCACCAGTAAGTGGTTTCAGTCCTCAACACCCTTAGCTCAGTTTTGGTCCAAACTTGGAAGGTCTGGAGGGGCTTGTCAGAGAATGGATTTCTCAACATTGGCTCGCCCTTCAAAGTGCACAGGCGCTGCAGGTGCAGATGCGGGTCCAGTTTGCAACAGGAGCTGTATGTCTTATCTCAGTTAAAGAACAAAGAAAACACAGATGCAACTTGTCTCAGGGCACAAGAAGGAATGTGGGAAAACTGCTTACAGTGACCGCCACTGTCACACAGTGATGCAGGTGCTCCCAACTCTCGCAATCTGATGCAACCTTCTCTCTCACGGCCCAAAGCAGCGGGGATGATGACATTTGTTGAAAAGGTGCTTTGCAGTGCAAGCTAGGATTCCCCAAAGTTTTGAGGCAAAACTCGATGAAACAACGCTCCTGCACGGATGCCAAGGTTTGAGCTGGACAGTCCACTGAATCGTCCAGGAACACTTCTGAACAGGCTCTTTTGCAGGGCAAGCAGGAGCCATCAAGCATGATTATTCCCACCATCCAAAGGTTCGAAGCACCTTTGCAGATCTTTTGCGATCGAGTGCAAAGCAGAACTCTACCGGGACAGTAGTGGGCGCAGGGTGCCGACCTTCTTCAGCGCGGTTTGGGGTAGTCCTTGGATCTGCTCAGGTTTTCTGGATACTTGGCTCCGTCTGCAGGTCGGTTCGGACCTGTTGCTGATCTGCGGGTCTGCATTCAGGACCCCTCCTCATATCCTCAAGTCTGGTGAGCGCTCGCACCCATCCAGCCAATGAGGAGATCTGCCCCACTCATGCATGCCAGCAGTGGTCCAATCAGGCACCACTGTGGCTCTTACGTTCTCATGCACACCAGACATCCTGGCATCAGTAGTGTGGATCGTGACCAGACTGTCTCAGGCCCACTTTCTGGGTACCCACACACATGACCGGCAGTAACCCGTGAAAGAAGTGGCTTTCGTGGGCAACTGCATGCCCAAATAAGGATGTCCCGGGTCACGAAGACAAACTGGCCAAAGGTGTAGACAAAGGACCTTGTGACACGGCCATGACAGACACTAACCACAGTCATGAGCCAAACGCGGTAAGTGCGGTATGGCGTGGAAAAAGTAATAAATATACATGAAAAAGATTCTGCTGCCACTAGTACACTCCTAGACACATTGTCCAGTCACCAAATAATCCTTAGTGGATGACTAGGCCCAGAAAACACAAGGACCCCACTGCACGGTACTGTAATGTACTTTGCGCACTGTTAGAATGTTCAAAAGTGACAACAAAGTTGAAAGACTAAGAGAAACAAAATTTCTCAGTACTGACAGCCTGAAGGACATGTCAGTTTCCCCGTAACAATGAGCGGAAGCCCAGGGGAGTATAGCTGAAGGCTGTGCTCCACTGGCAAGTCAGGTCAGGATTCTGAAACAAAAGAAAAATGTTTGGGAGGTGCACAAATATACATGGAAAGTTGCCTTTAGAGAAATGTTCCCTAATAGAAGGTGCCCTGAGTTAGGGAGCTGTTGATTGTCAGGCAAGGCAGGATTGCTTCAGTCGGAAGGGTCTTGAGCACGGAGCAGGGAGGATGTCTTCCATATACGATCTGGCCTAGACGGAGGCTCAGGTGGCAGTGAGGTCTTCCATAGTTAGTGTCTTGAAAGTTGTCCGGGTAATTGTGGTTTTGTGAGATGGGACATGTAGTGTCCTGTCAGTTATGGCGTTGGTGTCTACGTGTTGGTGGATCATGTTGATCTTGTTGACGAAGAAAGAGTTGATGGACGTGGATTTTTCGTTGGAGTGTGCTGTCGATGTTAAAGCAAGCACGATAAGTGTTATGATGTAGTTAGACTGGCATTTTAATGCAGCCAGTCTATCCATTTCTTACTGTGGTTTGACATTTTTTATTGGGCATCTTGGATGAAGGAATCATGAGAAGTGTTATTACGTAGCTAGACTGGCATTTTGGTGCAGCCTGTTTAGCCATTTCTTATTGTGATATGCTATATTGTATTGGGCATCTTTGATAAAGAAAGCATGATAAGTGTTATGTAGCTAGACTGGCATTGTGGTGCAGGCAGTCTACCCATTCCTTACTGTGGTATGATCATTTGTATTGGACATCTTTGATAAAGCAAACATGATAAGTGTTATTATGTGGTTAGACTGGCATTTTGATGCTGCCAGTTTGGACATGTTTTCATACTGTCATATGCCATTTTTAATGGTAAAGCCATCTGGAGTGTGTTCTTATGTGGGGTTCTGCCATATATATGCCGAACAAGTGTGGACATGTTTTTTTCTACAGTATCATTACTGGCATTATGCGCAAAGCAAACATGAGTATGTTTTCAAATGGAAACGCTGTCATATATTGGTGTAGCCAGCATAGAAGTCTATGGCCACAGCAAGCATTTAAATGTTTTTATGCTGTCATACATTGTCGGAAAAGACATCCTGAAAATGTGTTGGGTAAATGTTCCTGTGCCGTCTTAGTGACTTGTATCTATTGGATTTTTTCATGAGTTACCCGACAAAATCAATTGCAAACTGTTTGGCTTTTTACCCAACTTAAAAAAAACGGTAAAATGCACCATTTTAAGCCATTATTTTAAACAATTTCTCAGGTGGGGGGGAAATTACCCCAGTCCCTCTTGATTGGTTCAGTTTCCCTCCCTATGCTCGGTCGCTGTGGCATATTTCTTGGAAATATTTACACCCCTCCAATTAAAAAAGTCACCAGCCGCCACTGGGATGTACAGCCAGAAACTTAGAACTGTAAAGAATTCTATTGGAGTAAACGTGACATTCCTGCAACAATTGCTAAAGAACCAAGGGATCAGCTGTCTCCTTTCCCCCCTGTAGTCAGTACCTGCAGGTGATATTTCATCAGTTAAACAGACGGTCGTTGACTGACTATCATTTGAAACTGAGGCATGAGTGATCTCTCTTCTGTTAAGCTGCCTCTTTTTGACTGGCTATTATTTAAAGCTGAGCTCGAAGTGAGGTCTCTTCTGCTAAATGCCACCTCTAACTATACATTATTTGAATCTGTGCTGAGAGTGATGTCTGCTTGAGTTAAAAGAATGCAGTCGCTTGCTGGGTGCTTAGTGGATTTTTGCAACTGTTGAATGTGAGTTAACATTTTAGGATATATATTAACTTAATGCAAACCAGTCATTGGCCCTCATTACAAATTTGCCGACCTGGGAAAAATGACGGTAAAAGTGGCTGCAATACAATGACTGGCACTTTTCACAGTCTGACAAACTACAGGTTTGCCAGTGGGGGTTCACTGATTTGCCCCCAGTCAAGAGGTGGAGGTAAATCAGGCCCCCACCAGTGAAAAACAGCCAGTATTTCCAGCACCGGTATTACCAGTGGCGGAAATCCCAGCAATCCCTCCATGTAGTCCTATGGGACTCCATGGACTGGGGATTTACTGCCCTTTCTGCCACCTGTAATATCCCGGTAATTTGGGGATATTAGGTGGCAGAAACAGTAGGTCAGTTTGCCGGTATCCTACCGGAATTACCGGCGGGATACTGGCAAACTTGTAATGAGAGCCATCTACTCTGAACATGCTTAATGTCACATTTTGTATAACCAGATTGGTAAATAGGTATATTTAAACCAGTTTGGCCTGTTGACCCTTATTCGATGTGCCACCACCCCCGCCCCTTGTTTTTTTTGTGCCCACTGGTCTGCACCTCCCCCAATAGTGATTTGAAGTGATGCCACTGTTCTGCTGGTCATCTGCTGAAGATTCACATGAGTGGCATTGAGTTCTCGGCAGACCCCCCTGGTCTCCCCACCCCGCCTTTGGAACACTCTAACCTTGTCTCTTAGAGCAACTAAGGACAAATGTTTCCAAAAATCCCTGAAGACTTAAGTGCCTTCCTAAATTAGGCTAGTAGCGCATTAGTTATCACTGGATTTTCAAGGTTTTAGTTTGTAAGCACTAAGAAGCCTTGTGGCATATATACGCTTTATAAAAACCTAATAAAATCAAATGAAAAAACAGAAAACATTAAAAATACATGGAAATGTAATAATAAACATTAAGGATGGTTATGGTATAAGGTGTGGAACGAGTTGGTAGAGTGCACAAAGGTGGTGTCAGTGGTTCCGCCCGCAGAAAAATGAGTGATGGGAAGATACCAGCCTCATTACGAGTTTGGTGGTATCTCGGCTTTAATACCATTGAGATACCATCAAGAGGTATTACCGTTACCACCACTTGACCTGGCGGTATTACCACTGGATTACAAATGATGGTAGGCAGTATAGTCCCCATTAATTGGCATCCATAGGACTCCATGGGGATTACTACCAGCGGTAATACTGCCGATTTGGCCTTTTTTGGGGGGTAAGGCAGAGGAATTACCTACAGCATTCAGCTGGAGGTGTTTCCTCTGCTTTACCTCCAAACCTGTAGTTCAGCAGTGTGGTAATGCGGTGGTAATGCAGTGGTAACCACCATTTTTGACCACATCGCCAAATTCGTAATGAGGCACATATAAGATAAGTATTGTGTTACTGCGTACACCTGTTGGGCAAATGCGAGCAAATGTAGTAAACTGATGGTACAAGCCTACCCTGCAGCAGCGAGCAAAGAAAAGCACGCCCCTCCCAGAAGCATCCAGCAGATGCACTCATGACTCCCACATCAAATCTAGACGTGCCATCCTGAAGAACCCGGCAGTCACTCCTACCCCATGAAGCACCCAGCAGAGCCCCCCCCCCTCATGTCCTTCAAAGCAACCCACAGTGCCATCCACAATTGTCATGAAGCACCTGGCGGAGGCACCCCACCCTGTAGAACCAAGCAGATCCCTCCTCTTCCCCCAAAACACCTGCCAGAGGCACCAGCCACACCCCCTGAGGCAAAGGCAATCCAAATACCAAACAGGTGACGAAGCCTGGTACCACCACAATCAGCAAGCCTCGCCACTTGGGCACCCCTGACTAACTTCTGGGCACTAGAGCAGCCAGAAACCGCTGACACTGCAAACCTATGTATGCATATCCACCCTACCGCTCGCAGAAGATCTCGCCCGCGCCTCCAGACTCACCGTCTCGGTAAAAAGATACACAGTGGTACAGAAAGGTTTCTTCAAAGCCTGCAATGTAGTGCATCCAACAAAACCGGATTCAGATGGAAAATTCTTTCTGGCAAACTTTCCCACCCACATGGCAGTCAGTTGTAGAGAGAAGTGTGGGTAATACGTCACAATCTTTCTAACGCACGATGTAGGGAGTTAAGATTACTGCTGTTTTTTGTCAGCTGACTTTGTCAATAGATTCTCACAGGTATGCTTCTTTATATTCTGTTTATGTTCAGACTAAGGGGTCATCACGAGTTTGGCGGTAACCCTTAAATGTGGCACAATTTTGCTGATTTTCGGTGCTATTACCACACGCTAATACCGCCGGTGGTAGTATCGCCGAAAATTCCCCATTGGGCCCAATGGGGAATGGGGAATTCCTGAATGGGCCCAATGGGGAATGGGGATTTACCGTTCCGCCAAACCCACCGGGGATACTGCCCAACTCGGGATGAAGCCTAAGTCTTTTGTATCAACCCTACAGTACATAAGTGCTTCTTTATTGGGTTAATATTCTCTCCTAATTCTATCCCGCTGAAAAGTATTGAGCATCAAAGTCAATTACTATATAACGAAGTGTGGAAACCTGGAGAGAAACTCAGAAAAATCATATTCAGCATTGCCTTGTGAAGCAGGTAATCGCTGTCCAAGAAAATGGAGGGAAATGTGGCAGGTGTTGCTTAATGACTTGCCACCTTTGGGGGCCTTTGGAGTGATTATTAAACAGAAAGGCATGGCACTTGTGGGGCGGGTTTCTCAATGACTTGCCAATTTGGGACCTTTTAGGGGAGATTGGAAGGGAACACACTTGGCTTCCTCTGTGCTCTGTCACAGCAGAAGCAGGCAAAGGCGGGAATTGCCAAGGCAGTCACAAGGACTCAACAGTGCAGTTATGAAGGTCAGATTGCATGAAACTTGCAGAAAAATACTCTCTGCAAAAGCATAACTGCAGATCCACCACAAAATCAAACAAGGATGGGCCTGCCTATCCCTCCCTAACCTGTACCGCATACATATAACCCTGCCTGTCTGCTCACTCTATGACTATCCAAGTGTACCATTGGAAATCTATGCTTCTACTTGTCTACGCATTATTGTACCCTATTACTGCATACACTCGTTGTACAGTGCTCCGTGGTCTCTGAGTTCGGTTGGCGCTGTATAAAACCCAGCTCATACACAAACAATGGTCTGCATGAATGCTAAAATCCTTGCTGTGTGGAACCGACTCACCAGGCTTTGTATGGGAATTGATGACAATGAGTTCCAGACACATGGGCACGACCGCACCACTCTGTAAGCAGGGAGCAAATGAAAAGCTGGCTAGAATACTTAGGCATAGGCAACAAAAGACCAGAGGTGTAGTCACCATGTTAGTGTTAGCGTGGCTGTTCAGACAAAGAGTACGCCTTCAGATGGGACAACAACTACAGCAATATCTGTGTCCCTCTTGTGGCCCTAGCTTAGTAAGTGGGATGGTTGGGCAATAATACTGCTGTAGCAGGGCCAATGAGTCTGTCCTGGTATGCCTACTCAATGATTTCAGCATGGCATCGGCGTTGACGCAACCAGCACGCTCATACTAGCTGACCTCTCAAGCTGCTTTCGACACATTTGACCATCAGATCCTACTTGACCACATCCAATCCAGTGCAGGCATTCAAGACACTGCCTTTCTTTGGCTCACATCTTTCCTTATAGACATATCACAATATGTCTTGCGGTATCCAGTGATAACAGAGAATACCATTACAGAGAATTATATACCAGAGAAACAAAAACAGAGAAAAAAACATCGAACATTTTAAAAAATAGATATGGGGTGGTGTAAGGGGGTAAAACGGGTGGGAATGAGGGTGGGGGTTGGTTTAAGCTCTTAGAGAAACGGGGCTTTGAGGGGTGTGTCATGCTCTCCCCATACGTCTCGGAATCTTGCACTTTAACATGTAGAGTACCTCAAAGATCTGAATCATCCCTCTCCTGTTCAAACTCCAGCCCTGCCCCCTCGGCAACATAATCCACTCCTTCGGACTGCAATTCTATATGTATGTGGATGACACGCAGATCCTTCGGCACCTGGACAAATGAAATACCCTCCTCTGGACCCTCCCCTGGGCCCTTGCCTCCATTCTACAAACACTTGGATGGGCCTAAACTGGCTCACGCTGAACTCTTCAAAACATTAACCCTACAGGGAAATAGCCCTAACCTTTGGAGTGAACACTTATGGCTTATCACCCTTGGAAAAGGCCTCCCACCCCCATTATCATGTGGAATAGCTTGGTTTCATCAATGATCAAAACCTTTTCCTCTCAGCCCAAGATCCTACATCACATACTCCCCTTCCTCTCCTTTCTCAAATAAAGTCATCACTGTGATCTCTTTAATCTCCACTCACCTAGGCTATGGTAACATCCACTAACTTTGCCTCCACTCCAACCAACTCACCCACTTACATGAGGTGAAAAATGCTGCCGCCACACATCTTCTCCACCTCAACCATCAACATCACATTTCCTCAAATCACTTCATCAGCTCCCTGTTGCAAAGAGAATAACATTCCAAACTGCATGCATTATTCACAAAGCCCGCCATGACTCTGGTCCGACCTTTCTCATACTAAGGTTACCCCCGACTCCTCTGGAAGCCCACCACGCTGTACCAAGACTGGTCTACCTCATGTCCCACAAATCAAGAAGAAAATCAAAGGCGGAAAAGCATTGTCCCGTCTCAACGCTAAACTCTGCAAACCTCTCCCCATGTCCCTCTGTCTGCAACCCACCCTCACTAAATTCCTCTTGCTCTCGTGCTATGAGGCCACTATAGGCACACAGCGTCTTACAAGGAGAACAATAAATATGTAAATAAACATTACCCCAGAGAGAGGGGTAGCTTGGTACTGTGATCTGGCAAATGAAGACAGATCTACCCAAAAAGTACTTAACACACTGAGCTATATTCTTAACCATTGCAGCACTCAAGTGTATCAATATATGTTTCCCTTTAGGATATTGCACATGATCAGTATATTCCCAAAAGAGAAGTATAAACACTACACGAGTTGTGCCTTAATGAACATTCAAACCATATGTAAAACATTGAACATGAAATGCATTGCAGAATACATTTATTAGATCTACATTTAGTTCTCAACAACAGTCAGAAAGTAGTTCAGCACTCTATACAATATTTTGAGGTGTTAGGTATGTATGGACAACCAATGCCCCAATTACCTACCAGTAATCTTCATTACATCAAGTCATACTCTTCCTCATCCTAGTATTTACTCAATGACGGTCACTCACCTTCCCACAGAGATTGCCAAATCCTTTCAATTTTGTGCCCCAAACCTCCCCTATGAAGGAGGTCACTTACCTTCCCCCGTCCTGATATATCAACATGTCGATTTGACTAGCCCAGTACAGGAGAGGGTGGGAGGGTGCTCGTACTAGAACAGGGAAGAGTGTGACTAGGTGTAATAAAGATTACTTTAAGTATTTTAGGTATTACTCCATGTCCCTTTTCCTTGTCCCAGTACTTATTCAATGAAGTATACCAAAGAAGAGATGATTCCACCACAAAACAACGTAACTTGCTGCACACCCACTTGATTATATTGAGCACATGTGAGCAATCAACTAGATACAGAGCTCAAGGCTGGGATTTTGCGGTATTTTCCTACCGTAAAAATATTGGTGGCAATTTGGTGGTAAATTAGTCTTGCATTTAGATTGGGTTTGGCCTCATATTATTTTAGTGACCATACCTTGTTAGCTTATATTGGTGGTAATTTAGTGGTATTTTGTTTTGTGGTATTTAGTGGTGAGCATGGTTTTTCTTCCTTATACTATAACCACTTCATAAAACAAACTTTCCTTTCTATTAGAATACCTCCTAGTTGTCTGTAGAGAGCTAAAGACATATGCATTTGATAGAAACCCAATGATTTTATATAGAGCACCACCTATAGGTTGTGGCCAGTATCACTGGCTTATATACATCCAGTAATCGATGCATAAAGTATCACTGGCTTATTTACATCCAGTAATCTATGCCTTTCCCATCAGCATGCAAGAAAAGGGCATTCATCATACTGCACACAAACCTTGGCTTATCTGTTACTCTACTTACATTGGTAAATTGGTAGATGCACAACTGCACTAATATGAGTCTCCCCTTTAGATCTCATCTATTGACAATAATTCACAGATGCATGAATGACACAAACTCACATTTGTTTTCATAGGTACTTATTATATTGAATTACAATTACATGTCATCAAGTCTTACCATGGTTATTTACAGCAGCCTCTGGAATACAAAATAAAGCAAAACGGAACAAGCAGGTCTATTTGAAACGTGGATTAATGTTCCCACATTGTGAAATTGACAAAAATAACATGCAGTGATTGTCTAACCTTTCTACACTATAATAAATTGTAGCCACACATACGACGTTCAAAAGATCCTCACTTGGCACAAATCTTACCAAAATTAGCACTTCTTTGAAGTTCTTATCACAACCTTGCTCCACTCGCAAAGGGAGGCCCAGTCAGCATGAAATGCTTCAGTAAATCTTGTGTGGGGAGCACGGCGAGATAATTGTCTCAGCCAGCGCTCTAACCCTTCAGGAATTCTGTCAGCTTTCACAGCTCAGCCCGAACTAACTTCTCTCCGCAATTTTTGCCATTAGCAAAACTCGGATCCTTCCCATTTATACGTGGCATGTCTGGAGACACTTTCTTCCAATCAGGTTAAAAATTATATATTCTGCGCCACCCTTCATTTTTAGAACAATGAAATCCTTGCTCTCTGAGCAATTGTTACATTTTATTTCCTGCTGCCTCTTCCATTAACTAACACAGAAGGAAAAACAAAATGCCAGTGCACATTTAAAATGCATTTCAGTAATGTCACCAAAACATGTAGTTTCACCTCATTTTGCACATGAGACTACATTATAATGTTAGGGAAGTTAGAATTAGTATTTAGTAATATTAATTAAGTTAGTCAGTTATATGATTAATGTAGTCTCCATGTATAAGGCATCACAGACAAAAAATTGGTGCACTTCATTCTCTGGAGTTTCAAGTTCGGCTTGGCTGTGTTATGAATTCTGTGCTTTGCATACTACCACTAAGGCTATATTATACTAGCTAAATACACAATTCTATGCTACTGCTGGTAAATAAAAAAAATTCTATACTACTGCTGGCAACAAAAATGCCACTACATTTTGCAATAAATTAAAAAAAAAGCCATCACATTTTTGTAACAAATAAATAAATATATATATATGAAAAAACAAGGAAAGGTGCGCACTCCAATTCTCTGCATATCCTTCCAGGCCACTGGTGTACTCCTCCGACCGGTTTCTGTGCCAATACACGTCGTCAGGGAGGCTGAGTGGACTTGCAGCTCACTGCAGGTGCAGGTGATAAAAATCTGCTGCAAGGGCTACTGGTAGATGTAGTCATCTGGTCAGCAGAGAAAACGCTCACACCCAATCCCACAGTGGAGGAAGGGGGGGAGTGTAGCCTCAAGTGAGGCACTCCAAAGCCGGGCATATATATCCCAGGTGCGGCACCCTGTCAGGTCTTGAGGATTCCACCCCTCTAGATCCTGCAAAATATGGAAAAAACAAGGAAAGGTGCGCACTCCAATTCTCTGCATAACCTTCCAGGCCACTGGTGTACTCCTCCGACCGGTTTCTGTGCCAATACACGTCGTCAGGGAGGCTGAGTGGACTTGCAACTCACCGCAGGTGCAGGTGATAAAAATCTGCTGCAAGGGCTACTGGTAGATGTAGTCATCTGGTCAGCAGAGAAAACGCTCACCCCCAATCCCACAGTGGAGAAAGGGGGGGAGTGTAGCCTCAAGTGAGGCACTCCAAAGCCAGGCATATATATCCCTGGTGCGGCACCCTGTCAGGTCTTGAGGATTCCACCCCTCAAGATCCTGCAAAATATGGAAAAAACAAGGAAAGGTGCGCACTCCAATACTCTGCATAACCTTTCAGTCCACTGGTGTACTCCTCCGACCGGTTTCTGTGCCAATACACGTCCTCAGGGAGGCTGAGTGGACTTGCAACTCACCGCAGGTGCAGGTGATAAAAATCTGCTGCAAGGGCTACTGGTAGATGTAGTCATCTGGTCAGCAGAGAAAACGCTCACCCCCAATCCCACAGTGGAGAAAGGGGGGGAGTGTAGCCTCAAGTGAGGCACTCCAAAGCCAGGCATATATATCCCTGGTGCGGCACCCTGTCAGGTCTTGAGGATTCCACCCCTCAAGATCCTGCAAAATATGGAAAAAACAAGGAAAGGTGCGCACTCCAATACTCTGCATAACCTTTCAGTCCACTGGTGTACTCCTCCGACCGGTTTCTGTGCCAATACACGTCCTCAGGGAGGCTGAGTGGACTTGCAACTCACCGCAGGTGCAGGTGATAAAAATCTGCTGCAAGGGCTACTGGTAGATGTAGTCATCTGGTCAGCAGAGAAAACGCTCACACCCAATCCCACAGTGGAGAAAGGGGGGGAGTGTAGCCTCAAGTGAGGCACTCCAAAGCCGGGCATATATATCCCAGGTGCGGCACCCTGTCAGGTCTTGAGGATTCCACCCCTCTAGATCCTGCAAAATATGGAAAAAACAAGGAAAGGTGCGCACTCCAATTCTCTGCATAACCTTCCAGGCCACTGGTGTACTCCTCCGACCGGTTTCTGTGCCAATACACGTCGTCAGGGAGGCTGAGTGGACTTGCAGCTCACCGCAGGTGCAGGTGATAAAAATCTGCTGCAAGGGCTACTGGTAGATGTAGTCATCTGGTCAGCAGAGAAAACGCTCACACCCAATCCCACAGTGGAGAAAGGGGGGGAGTGTAGCCTCAAGTGAGGCACTCCAAAGCCGGGCATATATATCCCTGGTGCGGCACCCTGTCAGGTCTTGAGGATTCCACCCCTCAAGATCCTGCAAAATATGGAAAAAACAAGGAAAGGTGCGCACTCCAATTCTCTGCATAACCTTCCAGGCCACTGGTGTACTCCTCCGACCGGTTTCTGTACCAATACACGTCGTCAGGGAGGCTGAGTGGACTTGCAGCTCACCGCAGGTGCAGGTGATAAAAATCTGCTGCAAGGGCTACTGGTAGATGTAGTCATCTGGTCAGCAGAGAAAACGCTCACACCCAATCCCACAGTGGAGAAAGGGGGGAGTGTAGCCTCAAGTGAGGCACTCCAAAGCCGGGCATATATATCCCTGGTGCGGCACCCTGTCAGGTCTTGAGGATTCCACCCCTCAAGATCCTGCAAAATATGGAAAAAGCAAGGAAAGGTGCGCACTCCAATTCTCTGCATAACCTTCCAGGCCACTGGTGTACTCCTCCGACCGGTTTCTGTGCCAATACACGTCGTCAGGGAGGCTGAGTGGACTTGCAGCTCACCGCAGGTGCAGGTGATAAAAATCTGCTGCAAGGGCTACTGGTAGATGTAGTCATCTGGTCAGCAGAGAAAACGCTCACACCCAATCCCACAGTGGAGAAAGGGGGGGGAGTGTAGCCTCAAGTGAGGCACTCCAAAGCCGGGCATATATATCCCTGGTGCGGCACCCTGTCAGGTCTTGAGGATTCCACCCCTCAAGATCCTGCAAAATATGGAAAAAACAAGGAAAGGTGCGCACTCCGATTCTCTGCATAACCTTCCAGGCCACGAGTGTACTCCTCCGACCGGTTTCTGTGCCAATACACGTCGTCAGGGAGGCTGAGTGGACTTGCAGCTCACCGCAGGTCCAGGTGATAAAAATCTGCTGCAAGGGCTACTGGTAGATGTAGTCATCTGGTCAGCAGAGAAAACGCTCACACCCAATCCCACAGTGGAGAAAGGGGGGGAGTGTAGCCTCAAGTGAGGCACTCCAACGCCGGGCATATATATCCCTGGTGCGGCACCCTGTCAGGTCTTGAGGATTCCACCCCTCAAGATCCTGCAAAATATGGAAAAAACAAGCAAAGGTGCGCACTCCAATTCTCTGTATAACCTTCCAGGCCACTGGTGTACTCCTCCGACCGGTTTCTTTGCCAATACACGTCATCAGGGAGGCTGAGTGGACTTGCAGCTCACCGCAGGTGCAGGTGATAAAAATCTGCTGCAAGGGCTACTGGTAGATGTAGTCATCTGGTCAGCAGAGAAAACGCTCACACCCAATCCCACAGTGGAGAAAGGGGGGGAGTGTAGCCTCAAGTGAGGCACTCCAAAGCCGGGCATATATATCCCTGGTGCGGCACCCTGTCAGGTCTTGAGGATTCCACCCCTCAAGATCCTGCAAAATATGGAAAAAACAAGGAAAGGTGCGCACTCCAATTCTCTGCATAACCTTCCAGGCCACTGGTGTACTCCTCCGACCGGTTTCTGTGCCAATACACGTCGTCAGGGAGGCTGAGTGGACTTGCAGCTCACCGCAGGTGCAGGTGATAAAAATCTGCTGCAAGGGCTACTGGTAGATGTAGTCATCTGGTCAGCAGAGAAAACGCTCACACCCAATCCCACAGTGGAGAAAGGGGGGAGTGTAGCCTCAAGTGAGGCACTCCAAAGCCAGGCATATATATCCCTGGTGCGGCACCCTGTCAGGTCTTGAGGATTCCACCCCTCAAGATCCTGCAAAATATGGAAAAAACAAGGAAAGGTGCGCACTCCAATTCTCTGCATAACCTTCCAGGCCACTGGTGTACTCCTCCGACCGGTTTCTGTGCCAATACACGTCATCAGGGAGGCTGAGTGGACTTGCAGCTCACTGCAGGTGCAGGTGAAAAAAAATCTGCTGCAAGGGCTGCTGGTAGATGTAGTCATCTGGTCAGCAGAGAAAACGCTCACACCCAATCCAACAGTGGAGAAAGGGGGGAGTGTAGCCTCAAGTGAGGCACTCCAAAGCAGGGCATATATATCCCTGGTGCGGCACCCTGTCAGGTCTTGAGGATTCCACCCCTCAAGATCCTGCAAAATATGGAAAAAACAAGGAAAGGTGCGCACTCCAATTCTCTGCATAACCTTCCAGGCCACTGGTGTACTCTTCCGACCGGTTTCTGTGCCAATACACGTCGTCAGGGAGGCTGAGTGGACTTGCAGCTCACCGCAGGTGCAGGTGATAAAAATGTGCTGCAAGGGCTACTGGTAGATGTAGTCATCTGGTCAACAGAGAAAACGCTCACACCCA
Source organism: Ambystoma mexicanum (assembly GCF_040938575.1). NCBI lineage: Eukaryota > Metazoa > Chordata > Amphibia > Caudata > Ambystomatidae > Ambystoma > Ambystoma mexicanum. Next base: position 413,983,354 of record NC_090929.1, read on the forward strand.
ATCCCACAGTGGAGAAAGGGGGGGGAGTGTAGCCTCAAGTGAGGCACTCCAAAGCGGGGCATATATATCCCTGGTGCGGCACCCTGTCAGGTCTTGAGGATTCCACCTCTCAAGATCCTGCAAAATATAGAAAAAACAAGGAAAGGTGCGCACTCCAATTCTCTGCATAACCTTCCAGGCCACTGGTGTACTCCTCCGACCGGTTTCTGTGCCAATACACGTCGTCAGGGAGGCTGAGTGGACTTGCAGCTCACTGCAGGTCCAGGTGATAAAAATCTGCTGCAAGGGCTACTGGTAGATGTAGTCATCTGGTCAGCAGAGAAAACGCTCACACCCAATCCCACAGTGGAGAAAGGGGGGGGAGTGTAGCCTCAAGTGAGGCACTCCAAAGCCGGGCATATATATCCCTGGTGCGCCACCCTGTCAGGTCTTGAGGATTCCACCCCTCAAGATCCTGCAAAATATGGAAAAAACAAGGAAAGGTGCGCACTCCAATTCTCTGCATAACCTTCCAGGCCACTGGTGTACTCCTCCGACTGGTTTCTGTGCCAATACACGTCGTCAGGGAGGCTGAGTGGACTTGCAGCTCACCGCAGGTGCAGGTGATAAAAATCTGCTGCAAGGGCTACTGGTAGATGTAGTCATCTGGTCAGCAGAGAAAACGCTCACACCCAATCCCACAGTGGAGAAAGGGGGGTAGTGTAGCCTCATGTGAGGCACTCCAAAGCCGGGCATATATATCCCTGGTGCGGCACCCTGTCAGGTCTTGAGGGCTCCACCCCTCAAGATCCTGCAAAATATGGAAAAAACAAGGAAAGGTGCGCACTCCAATTCTCTGCATAACCTTCCAGGCCACTGGTGTACTCCTCCGACCGGTTTCTGTGCCAATACACGTCGTCAGGGAGGCTGAGTGGACTTGCAGCTCACCGCACGTGCAGGTGATAAAAATCTGCTGCAAGGGCTACTGGTAGATGTAGTCATTTGGTCAGCAGAGAAAACGCTCACACCCAATCCCACAGTGGAGAAAGGGGGGGAGTGTAGCCTCAAGTGAGGCACTCCAAAGCCGGGCATATATATCCCTGGTGCAGCACCCTGTCAGGTCTTGAGGATTCCACCCCTCAAGATCCTGCAAAATATGGAAAAAACAAGGAAAGGTGCGCACTCCAATTCTCTGCATAACCTTCCAGGCCACTGGTGTACTCCTCCGACCGGTTTCTGTGCCAATACACGTCGTCAGGGAGGCTGAGTGGACTTGCAGCTCACCGCAGGTGCAGGTGATAAAAATCTGCTGCAAGGGCTACTGGTAGATGTAGTCATCTGGTCAGCAGAGAAAACGCTCACACCCAATCCCACAGTGGAGAAAGGGGGGAGTGTAGCCTCAAGTGAGGCACTCCAAAGCCAGGCATAGATATCCCTGGTGCGGCACCCTGTCAGGTCTTGAGGATTCCACCCCTCAAGATCCTGCAAAATATGAAAAAACAAGGAAAGGTGCGCACTCCAATTCTCTGCATAACCTTCCAGGCCACTGGTGTACTCCTCCGACCGGTTTCTGTGCCAATACACGTCATCAGGGAGGCTGAGTGGACTTGCAGCTCACTGCAGGTGCAGGTGATAAAAATCTGCTGCAAGGGCTACTGGTAGATGTAGTCATCTGGTCAGCAGAGAAAACGCTCACACCCAATCCCACAGTGGAGAAAGGAGGGGAGTGTAGCCTCAAGTGAGGCACTCCAAAGCCGGGCATATATATCCCTGGTGCGCCACCCTGTCAGGTCTTGAGGATTCCACCCCTCAAGATCCTGCAAAATATGGAAAAAACAAGGAAAGGTGCGCACTCCAATTCTCTGCATAACCTTCCAGGCCACTGGTGTACTCCTCCGACTGGTTTCTGTGCCAATACACGTCGTCAGGGAGGCTGAGTGGACTTGCAGCTCACCGCAGGTGCAGGTGATAAAAATCTGCTGCAAGGGCTACTGGTAGATGTAGTCATCTGGTCAGCAGAGAAAACGCTCACACCCAATCCCACAGTGGAGAAAGGGGGGTAGTGTAGCCTCAAGTGAGGCACTCCAAAGCCGGGCATATATATCCCTGGTGCGGCACCCTGTCAGGTCTTGAGGGCTCCACCCCTCAAGATCCTGCAAAATATGGAAAAAACAAGGAAAGGTGCGCACTCCAATTCTCTGCATAACCTTCCAGGCCACTGGTGTACTCCTCCGACCGGTTTCTGTGCCAATACACGTCGTCAGGGAGGCTGAGTGGACTTGCAGCTCACCGCAAGTGCAGGTGATAAAAATCTGCTGCAAGGGCTACTGGTAGATGTAGTCATTTGGTCAGCAGAGAAAACGCTCGCACCCAATCCCACAGTGGAGAAAGGGGGGGAGTGTAGCCTCAAGTGAGGCACTCCAAAGCCGGGCATATATATCCCTGGTGCAGCACCCTGTCAGGTCTTGAGGATTCCACCCCTCAAGATCCTGCAAAATATGGAAAAAACAAGGAAAGGTGCGCACTCCAATTCTCTGCATAACCTTCCAGGCCACTGGTGTACTCCTCCGACCGGTTTCTGTGCCAATACACGTCGTCAGGGAGGCTGAGTGGACTTGCAGCTCACCGCAGGTGCAGGTGATAAAAAATCTGCTGCAAGGGCTACTGGTAGATATAGTCATCTGGTCAGCAGAGAAAACGCTCACACCCAATCCCACAGTGGAGAAAGGGGGGGAGTGTAGCCTCAAGTGAGGCACTCCAAAGCCAGGCATAGATATCCCTGGTGCGGCACCCTGTCAGGTCTTGTGGATTCCACCCCTCAAGATCCTGCAAAATATGAAAAAACAAGGAAAGGTGCGCACTCCAATTCTCTGCATAACCTTCCAGGCCACTGGTGTACTCCTCCGACCGGTTTCTGTGCCAATACACGTCGTCAGGGAGGCTGAGTGGACTTGCAGCTCACCGCAGGTGCAGGTGATAAAAATCTGCTGCAAGGGCTACTGGTAGATGTAGTCATTTGGTCAGCAGAGAAAACGCTCACACCCAATCCCACAGTGGAGAAAGGGGGGGAGTGTAGCCTCAAGTGAGGCACTCCAAAGCCGGGCATATATATCCCTGGTGCAGCACCCTGTCAGGTCTTGAGGATTCCACCCCTCAAGATCCTGCAAAATATGGAAAAAACAAGGAAAGGTGCGCACTCCAATTCTCTGCATAACCTTCCAGGCCACTGGTGTACTCCTCCGACCGGTTTCTGAGCCAATACACGTCGTCAGGGAGGCTGAGTGGACTTGCAGCTCACCGCAGGTGCAGGTGATAAAAATCTGCTGCAAGGGCTACTGGTAGATGTAGTCATCTGGTCAGCAGAGAAAACGCTCACACCCAATCCCACAGTGGAGAAAGGGGGGGAGTGTAGCCTCAAGTGAGGCACTCCAAAGCCAGGCATAGATATCCCTGGTGCGGCACCCTGTCAGGTCTTGTGGATTCCACCCCTCAAGATCCTGCAAAATATGAAAAAACAAGGAAAGGTGCGCACTCCAATTCTCTGCATAACCTTCCAGGCCACTGGTGTACTCCTCCGACCGGTTTCTGTGCCAATACACGTCATCAGGGAGGCTGAGTGGACTTGCAGCTCACTGCAGGTGCAGGTGATAAAAATCTGCTGCAAGGGCTACTGGTAGATGTAGTCATCTGGTCAGCAGAGAAAACGCTCACACCCAATCCCACAGTGGAAAAAGGGGGGGGAGTGTAGCCTCAAGTGAGGCACTCCAAAGCCAGGCATAGATATCCCTGGTGCGGCACCCTGTCAGGTCTTGTGGATTCCACCCCTCAAGATCCTGCAAAATATGAAAAAACAAGGAAAGGTGCGCACTCCAATTCTCTGCATAACCTTCCAGGCCACTGGTGTACTCCTCCGACCGGTTTCTGTGCCAATACACGTCATCAGGGAGGCTGAGTGGACTTGCAGCTCACTGCAGGTGCAGGTGATAAAAATCTGCTGCAAGGGCTACTGGTAGATGTAGTCATCTGGTCAGCAGAGAAAACGCTCACACCCAATCCCACAGTGGAGAAAGGAGGGGAGTGTAGCCTCAAGTGAGTCACTCCAAAGCCGGGCATATATATCCCTGGTGCGGCACCCTGTCAGGTCTTGAGGATTCCACCCCTCAAGATCCTGCAAAATATGGAAAAAACAAGGAAAGGTGCGCACTCCAATTCTCTGCATAACCTTCCAGGCCACTGGTGTACTCTTCCGACCGGTTTCTGTGCCAATACACGTCGTCAGGGAGGCTGAGTGGACTTGCAGCTCACCGCAGGTGCAGGTGATAAAAATCTGCTGCAAGGGCTACTGGTAGATGTAGTCATTTGGTCAGCAGAGAAAATGCTCACACCCAATCCCACAATGGAGAAAGGGGGGGAGTGTAGCCTCAAGTGAGGCACTCCAAAGCCGGGCATATATATCCTTGGTGCGGCACCCTGTCAGGTCTTGAGGATTCCACCCCTCAAGATCCTGCAAAATATGGAAAGAACAAGGAAAGGTGCGCACTCCAATTCTCTGCATAACCTTCCAGGCCACTGGTGTACTCCTCCGACCGGTTTCTGTGCCAATACACGTCGTCAGGGAGGCTGAGTGGACTTGCAGCTCACCGCAGGTGCAGGTGATAAAAATCTGCTGCAAGGGCTACTGGTAGATGTAGTCATTTGGTCAGCGGAGAAAACGCTCACACCCAATCCCACAATGGAGAAAGGGGGGGAGTGTAGCCTCAAGTGAGGCACTCCAAAGCCGGGCATATATATCCCTGGTGCGGCACCCTGTCAGGTCTTGAGGATTCCACCCCTCAAGATCCTGCAAAATATGGAAAAAACAAGGAAAGGTGCGCACTCCAATTCTCTGCATAACCTTCCAGGCCACTGGTGTACTCCGACGACCGGTTTCTGTGCCAATACACGTCATCAGGGAGGCTGAGTGGACTTGCAGCTCACCGCAGGTCCAGGTGATAAAAATCTGCTGCAAGGGCTACTGGTAGATGTAGTCATTTGGTCAGCAGAGAAAACGCTCACACCCAATCTCACAGTGGAGAAAGGGGGGGAGTGTAGCCTCAAGTGAGGCACTCCAAAGCCGGGCATATATCGCCCTGGTGCAACACCCTGTCAGGATTTGAAGCTTACACCCTTCAAAGTCCAGAAAAAATGACAAAAACGAGGAAAGGGGCGCACTCCAGTTCCCTGCACAACCTTCCAATCCACGTGTGTTCTCCTGCGGTGAGCTGCAAGTCCACTCAGCCTCCCTGACGACGTGTATTGGCACAGAAACCGGTCGGAGGAGTACACCAGTGGCCTGGAAGGTTATGCAGAGAATTGGACTGCGCACCTTTCCTTGTTTTTTCCATATTTTGCAGGATCTTGAGGGGTGGAATCCTCAAGACCTGACAGGGTGCCGCACCAGGGATATATATGCCCGGCTTTGGAGTGCCTCACTTGAGGCTACACTCCCCCCCTTTCTCCACTGTGGGATTGGGTGTGAGCGTTTTCTCTGCTGACCAGATGACTACATCTACCAGTAGCCCTTGCAGCAGATTTTTATCACCTGCACCTGCGGTGAGCTGCAAGTCCACTCAGCCTCCCTGACGACGTGTATTGGCACAGAAACCGGTCGGAGGAGTACACCAGTGGCCTGGAAGGTTATGCAATGAATTGGAGTGCGCACCTTTCCTTGTTTTTTCCATATTTTGCAGGATCTTGAGGGGTGGAATCCTCAAGACCTGACAGGGTGCCGCACCAGGGATATATATGCCCGACTTTGGAGTGCCTCACTTGAGGCTACACTCCCCCCCTTTCTCCACTGTGGGATTGGGTGTGAGCGTTTTCTCTGCTGACCAGATGACTACATCTACCAGTAGCCCTTGCAGCAGATTTTTATCACCTGCACCTGCGGTGAGCTGCAAGTCCACTCAGCCTCCCTGACGATGTGTATTGGCACAGAAACCGGTCGGAGGAGTACACCAGTGGCCTGGAAGGTTATGCAGAGAATTGGAGTGCGCACCTTTCCTTGTTTTTTCCATATTTTGCAGGATCTTGAGGGGTGGAATCCTCAAGACCTGACAGGGTGCCTCACCAGGGATATATATGCCTGGCTTTGGAGTGCCTCACTTGAGGCTACACTCCCCCCCTTTCTCCACTGTGGGATTAGGTGTGAGCGTTTTCTCTGCTGACCAGATGACTACATCTACCAGTAGCCCTTGCAGCAGATTTCTATCACCTGCACCTGCGGTGAGCTGCAAGTCCACTCAGCCTCCCTGACGACGTGTATTGGCCTGTGTCATGCCTGTGTCTTCCTCCCGTTCCCCCCACCCCTGCTCATGCCTCATGCCCATGTCTCCCTTCCGTTCCCCCCACCCACCGCTCATGCCCCGTGTCTCCTTCCTGTCCCCCCACCCCCGCTCATGCCCCGTGTTTCCCCTGTTCCTCCAGCCCCCGCTCACGCCATCGGCACATGGTGGCCTGCTGAGGGCCGAAGAGGCGGGATCTGCCGCCTGCACACTAAGCTTATGTCCGTGTTTTCCTCCTGTTCTCTCCCACCCCAGCTGATGCCCTGTGTCTCCCCTTTTCCCCTCACGCCCCGCTCATGCCCGTGTCTCCCCTGTTCCCCCCCACCCCCCGCTCATACCCCGTGTCTCCCTCACGATCCCCCCATCGCCCGCTCATCCCCCGTATCTCCTTCACGATCCCCCCACCCCCTGCTCATCCCACGTGTCTCCCCTGTTCCCCCCACCCCCCGGTCATGACCCGTGTCTCCCTTGTTCCCCCCCACCCTCGCTCATCCCCCGTGTCTCCCTCATGATCCCCCCACCCCCCGCTCATGCCCTGTGTCTCCCTCCTGTCCCCCCACCCCCCGCTCATGCCCCATGTCTCCCTCCTGACCCCCCACCCCCCACTCATGCCCTGTGTCTCCCTCCTGGTCCCCCCACCCCCCGCTCATGCCCTGTGTCTCCCTCCTGTCCCCCCCACCCCCGCTCATGACCCGTGTCTCCCTCGTGTTGCCCCCCACCCCCTGTTCATGCCCCGTGCCGTGTCTCCTTCGTGTTGACCCCCACCCCCAGCTCATGTCCCATGTCTCCCTCCTGTACCCCCCAACCCCTGCTCATGCCCCATGTCTCCCTCCTGTGCCCCCCACCCCCCACTCATGCCCTGTGTCTCCCTCCTGTCACCCCACCCCCCGCTCATGCCCTGTGTCTCCCTCCTGTCCCCCCACCCCCTGCTCATGCCCCATGTTTCCCTCCTGTCCCCCCACCCCCCGCTCCTGACCCGTGTCTCCCTCGTGTTGCCCCCCACCCTCTGCTCATGCCCCGTGTCTCCCTCGTGTTGACCCCCACCCCCAGCTCATGTCCCATGTCTCCCTCCTGTACCCCCCAACCCCCGCTCATGCCCCGCGTCTGCCCTGTTCCCTCCCACCCCCCGCTCATTCCCTGTGTCTCCCTCGTGTTACCCCCCAAACCCTGCTCATGCCCCGAGTCTCCCTCCTGTTCGCCCCACCCCCCGCTCATGCCCGTGTTTCCCTCCTGTTCCCCCCACCCCGCTCATGCCCCGTGTCTCCCTCGTGTTACCCCCACCCCCCGCTCATGCCCTGTGTCTCGCTCCTGTTGCACCCCACGCCCTGCTCATGCCCCATGTCTGCCCTGGTCCCCCCACCCCCCGCTCATGCCCGTGTTTCCCTCCTGTTCCCCCCACCCCGCTCATGCCCCGTGTCTCCCTCGTGTTACCCCCCACCCCGCTCATGCCCTGTGTCTCCCTCCTGTTATCCCCCACCCCCCGCTCATGCCCCATGCCTCCCTCCTGTTCCCCCCACCCCCCGCTCATGCCCCATGTCTCCCTCCTGTTCCCCCCACCCCACGCTCATGCCCCGTGTCTCCCTCATGTTGCCCCCACCCCCGCTCATGCCCTGTGTCTCCCTCATGTTTCCCCACCCCCCGCTCATACCCCGTGCTTCCCTCGTGTTACACCTCAGCCCCCTCATGCCCCGTGTCTCCCTCCTGTTCCCCCCACCCCCGCTCATGCCCAGTGTCTCACTCGTGTTGCCCCCACCCCCGCTCATGACCCCTGTCTCCCTCGTGTTGCCCCCCCACCCCCTGCTCATGACCCGTGTCTCCCTCGTGTTGCCCCCCACCCCCCGCTCATGCCCTGTGTCTCCCTCGTGTTGCCACCCGCTCATGCCCCATGTCTCCCTCCTGTACCCCCACCCCCCGCTCATGCCCAGTGTCTCCCTCCTGTACCCCCCACCCCCGCTTATGTCCCATGTCTCCCTCCTGTACCCCCCACCGCCCGCTCATGCCCCGTGTCTGCCCTGTTCCCCCACCCCCTGCTCATGCCCTGTGTCTCCCTCCTTTTCCCCCACCCCCGCTCATGCCCCACGTCTCCCCTGTTCCCCCCACCTCCTGCTCATGCATCGTGTCTGCCTTGTTCCCCCCACTACCCGCTCATGCCCTGTGTCTCCCTCATGTTGCCCCCCACCCCCGGCTCATGCCCCGTGCCTCCCTCTTGTTGACCCCCAACCCCCACTCATGCCCCGTGTCTCCCTCCTGTACCCCCACCCCCCGCTCATGTCCTGTGTCTCCCTCCTGTACCCCCCACCGCCTGCTCATGCCCCGTGTCTGCCCTGTTCCCTCCACCCCCCGCTCGTGCCCCATGTCTCCCCTGTTCCCCCAACCCCTGCTCATGCCCCGTGTTTCCCTCGTGTTACCCCCCACCCCCGCTCATGCCCCGTGTCTCCCTCCTGTTCCCCCACCCCCCGCTCATGCCCTGTGTCTCCCTTGTGTTGCCCCCACCCCTGGTCATGCCCCATGTCTCCCTCGTGTTACCCCGCACCCCCCGCTCATGTCCCGTGTCTCCCTCCTGTACCCCCCACCGCCTGCTCATGCCCCGTGTCTGCCCTGTTCCCTCCACCCCCCGCTCGTGCCCCATGTCTCCCCTGTTCCCCCACCCCCCACTCATGCCCCGTGTTTCCCTCGTGTTACCCCCACCACCGCTCATGCCCCGTGTCTCCCTCCTGTTCCCACACCCCCCGCTCATGCCCCGTGTTTCCCTCGTGTTGCCCCCACCCCCTGCCCCGTGTCTCTCTCGTGTTACCCCCGACCCCCCGCTCATCGCCCCATGTCTCCCTCCTGTACCCCCACCCCCCGCTCATGCCCCATGTCTCCCTCCTGTACCCCCCACCCCCGCTCATGCCCTGTGTCTGCCCTGTTCCCCCAACCCCCCGCTCATGCCCCGTGTCTCCCTCGTGTTACCCCCACCCCCCGCTCATGCCCTGTGTCTCCCTCCTGTTGCACCCCACCCCCTGCCCATGCCCTGTGTCTGCCCTGTTCCCCCCACCCCCGCTCATGCCCCGTGTCTCCCTCGTGTTACCCCCACCCCCCGCTCATGCCCTGTGTCTCCCTCCTGTTACCCCCCACTCATGCCCCGTGTCTCCCTCCTGTTCCCCCCACCCCCCGCTCATGCCCCATGTCTCCCCTGTTCCCCCCACCCCTGCTCATGCCCTGTGTTTCCGTCGTGTTACCCCCCACCCCCGCTCATGCCCCGTGTCTCCCTCCTGTTCCCCCTCCCCCGCTCATGCCCCGTGTTTCCCTGGTGTTCCCTTCACCCCCCGCTCATGTCCCGTGTCTCCCTCGTGTTGCCCCCCACACCTGCTCATGCCTCATGCCCATGTCTCCCTTCCGTTCCCCCCACCCACCGCTCATGCCCCGTGTCTCCTTCCTGTCCCCCCACCCCCGCTCATGCCCCGTGTTTCCCCTGTTCCTCCAGCCCCCGCTCACGCCATCGGCACATGGAGGCCTGCGGAGGGCCGAAGAGGCGGGATCTGCCGCCTGCACACTAAGCTTATGTCCGTGTTTTCCTCCAGTTCTCTCCCACCCCCGCTGATGCCCTGTGTCTCACCTTTTCCCCTCACGCCCCGCTCATGCCCGTGTCTCCCCTGTTCCCCCCCACCCCCCGCTCATGCCTCGTGTCTCCCTCACGATCCCCCCATCGCCCGCTCATCCCCCGTATCTCCTTCACGATCCCCCCACCCCCTGCTCATCCCCCGTGTCTCCCCTGTTCCCCCCACCCCCCGCTCATGACCCCTGTCTCCCTTGTTCCCCCCCACCCCCGCTCATCCCCCGTGTCTCCCTCATGATCCCCCCACCCCCCGCTCATGCCCTGTGTCTCCCTCCTGTCCCCCCACCCCCCGCTCATGCCCCATGTCTCCCTCCTGACCCCCCACCCCCCACTCATGCCCTGTGTCTCCCTCCTGTCCCCCACCCCCCGCTCATGCCCTGTGTCTCCCTCCTGTCCCTCCACCCCCTGCTCATGCCCCATGTTTCCCTCCTGTCCCCCCCACCCCCCGCTCATGACCCGTGTCTCCCTCGTGTTGCCCCCCACCCCCTGTTCATGCCCCGTGTCTCCCTCGTGTTGACCCCCACCCCCAGCTCATGTCCCATGTCTCCCTCCTGTACCCCCAACCCCCGCTCATGCCCCATGTCTCCCTCCTGTGCCCCCCACCCCCCACTCATGCCCTGTGTCTCCCTCCTGTCACCCCACCCCCCGCTCATGCCCTGTGTCTCCCTCCTGTCCCCCCACCCCCTGCTCATGCCCCATGTTTCCCTCCTGTACCCCCCACCCCCCGCTTCTGACCTGTGTCTCCCTCGTGTTGCCCCCACCCTCTGCTCATGCCCCGTGTCTCCCTCGTGTTGACCCCCACCCCCAGCTCATGTCCCATGTCTCCCTCCTGTACCCCCAACCCCCGCTCATGCCCCGTGTCTGCCCTGTTCCCTCCCACCCCCCGCTCATTCCCTGTGTCTCCCTCGTGTTACCCCCCAAACCCTGCTCATGCCCTGTGTCTCCCTCCTGTTCTCCCCACCCCCCGCTCATGCCCGTGTTTCCCTCCTGTTCCCCCCACCCCCGCTCATGCCCCGTGTCTCCCTCGTGTTACCCCCACCCCCCGCTCATGCCCTGTGTCTCGCTCCTGTTGCACCCCACGCCCTGCTCATGCCCCATGTCTGCCCTGTTCCCCCCAACCCCCGCTCATGCCCCGTGCCTCCCTCGTGTTACCCCCCACCCCCGCTCATGCCCTGTGTCTCCCTCCTGTTATCCCCCACCCTCCGCTCATGCCCCATGCCTCCCTCCTGTTCCCCCCACCCCCTGCTCATGCCCCATGTCTCCCTCCTGTTCCCCCCACCCCACGCTCATGCCCTGTGTCTCCCTCATGTTGCCCCCACCCCCCGCTCATGCCCTGTGTCTCCCTCATGTTTCCCCACCCCCCGCTCATACCCCGTGCTTCCCTCGTGTTACACCTCAGCCCCCGCTCATGCCCCGTGTCTCCCTCCTGTTCCCCCCACCCCCGCACATGCCCAGTGTCTCACTCGTGTTGCCCCCACCCCCGCACATGACCCCTGTCTCCCTCATGTTGCCCCCCACCCCCCGCTCATGCCGTGTTGCCCCCCGCTCATGCCCCGTGTCTCCCTCCTGTACCCCCACCCCCCGCTCATGCCCAGTGTCTCCCTCCTGTACCCCCCACCCCCGCTTATGTCCCATGTCTCCCTCCTGTACCCCCCACCGCCCGCTCATGCCCCGTGTCTGCCCTGTTCCCCCACCCCCTGCTCATGCCCCGTGTCTCCCTCCTTTTCCCCCACCCCCGCTCATGCCCCACGTCTCCCCTGTTCCCCCCACCTCCTGCTCATGCATCGTGTCTGCCTTGTTCCCCCCACCCCCCGCTCATGCCCTGTGTCTCCCTCATGTTGCCCCCCACCCCCGGCTCATGCCCCGTGCCTCCCTCTTGTTGCCCTCCAACCCCCACTCATGCCCCGTGTCTCCCTCCTGTACCCCCACCCCCCGCTCATGTCCCGTGTCTCCCTCCTGTACCCCCCACCGCCTGCTCATGCACCGTGTCTGCCCTGTTCCCTCCACCCCCCGCTCGTGCCCCATGTCTCCCCTGTTCCCCCAACCCCTGCTCATGCCCCGTGATTCCCTCGTGTTACCCCCCACCCCGCTCATGCCCCGTGTCTCCCTCCTGTTCCCCCACCCCCCGCTCATGCCCTGTGTCTCCCTTGTGTTGCCCCCACCCCTGGTCATGCCCCATGTCTCCCTCGTGTTACCCCGCACCCCCCGCTCATGTCCCGTGTCTCCCTCCTGTACCCCCCACCGCCTGCTCATGCCCCGTGTCTGCCCTGTTCCCTCCACCCCCCGCTCGTGCCCCATGTCTCCCCTGTTCCCCCACCCCCCACTCATGCCCCGTGTTTCCCTCGTGTTACCCCCCACCCCCGCTCATGCCCCGTGTCTCCCTCCTGTTCCCATACCCCCCGCTCATGCCCCGTGTTTCCCTCGTGTTGCCCCCACCCCCTGCCCCGTGTCTCCCTCGTGTTAACCCCGACCCCCCGCTCATCGCCCCATGTCTCCCTCCTGTACCCCCACCCCCCGCTCATGCCCCATGTCTCCCTCCTCTACCCCCCACCCCCGCTCATGCCCTGTGTCTGCCCTGTTCCCCCCACCCCCCGCTCATGCCCCGTGTCTCCCTCGTGTTACCCCCACCCCCCGCTCATGCCCCGTGTCTCCCTCCTGTTGCACCCCACCCCCTGCCCATGCCCTGTGTCTGCCCTGTTCCCCCCACCCCCGCTCATGCCCCGTGTCTCCCTCGTGTTACCCCCACCCCCCGCTCATGCCCTGTGTCTCCCTCCTGTTACCCCCCGCTCATGCCCCGTGTCTCCCTCCTGTTCCTCCCACCCCCCACTCATGCCCCGTGTCTCCCTCCTGTTCCCCCCACCCCCTGCTCATGCCCGTGTTTCCGTCGTGTTACCCCCCACCCCCCGCTCATGCCCCGTGTCTCCCTCCTGTTCCCCCTCCCCCGCTCATGCCCCGTTTTTCCCTGGGGTTCCCCCCACCCCCCGCTCATGTCCCGTGTCTCCCTTGTGTTGCCCCCCACCCCCCGCTCATGACCCGTGTCTCCCTCGCTCGTGTTGCCCCCACCCCTGCTCATGCTCCATGTCTCCCTTGTGTTGACCCCCACCCCCAGCTCATGCCCTGTGTCTCCCTCGTGTTACCCCCCACTCCCCGCTCATGCCCCGTGTCTCCCTCCTGTACCCCCAACCCACTGCTCATGTCCCGTGTCTCCCTCCTGTACCCCCCACCCCCCGCTCATGCCCCGTGTCAGCCCTGTTCCCCCCACCCCCTGCTCATTCCCTATGTCTCCCTCGTGTTACCCCCACACCCTGCTCATGCCCCATGTCTCCCTCCTGTTCCCCCCACCCCCCGCTCATGCCCGTGTTTCCCTCCTGTTCCCCCCACCCCCCGCTCATGCCCTGTGTCTCCCTCCTGTACCCCCCACCCCCCGCTCATGCCCCGTGTCAGCCCTGTTCCCCCCACCCCCTGCTCATTCCCTATGTCTCCCTCGTGTTACCCCCACACCCTGCTAATGCCCCGTGTCTGCCCTGTTTCCCCCACCCCCCGCTCATGCCCCATGTCTCCCTCGTGTTAACCCAAACCCCCGCTCATGCCCTGTGTCTCCCTCCTGTTATCCCCCACCCCCTGCTCATGCCCCATGTCTCCCTCCTGCTCCCCCAGCCCCCGCTCATGCCCCGTGTCTCCCTCCTGTTCCCCCCACCCCCCGCTCATGCCCCGTGTCTCCCTCATGTTGCCCCCCAGCTGCCGCTCATGCCCTGTGTCTCCCTCATGTTCCCCCACCCCCCTCTCATACCCCGTGTTTCCCTCGTGTTACCCACCAGCCCCCGCTCATGCCCTGTGTCTCCCTCCTGTTCCCCCCACCCCCGCTCATGCCCAGTGTCTCCCTCGTGTTGCCCCCACCCCCGCTCATGACCCGTGTCTCCCTCGAGTTCCCCCCACCCCCCGCTCATGACCCGTGTCTCCCTCGTGTTGCCCCCCACCCCCCGCTCATGCCCTGTGTCTCCCTCATGTTCTCCCACCCCCCGCTCATGCCCAGTGTCTCCCTCGTGTTGCCCCCCAAACCCCACGCTCATGACCCGTGTCTCCCTCGTGTTGCCTTCCACCCCCCACTCATGTCCTGTGTCTCCCTCGTGTTCCCCAACCCCCGCTCATGTCCCATGTCTCCCTCCTGTACCCCCCACCCCCGCTCATGCCCCGTGTCTGCCCTGTTCCCCCACCCCCGCTCATGCCCCATGTCTCCATCCTGTTCCCCCCACCCCCTCTCATGCCCCACGTCTCCCCTGTTCCCCCCACCCCCCGCTCATGCACCATGTCTGCCCTGTTCCCCCCACCCCCTTCTCATGCCCCGTGTCTCCCTCGTGTTGCCCCCCACCCGCCGCTCATGCCCCGTGCCTCCCTCGTGTTGCCCCCCACCCCCCGCTCATGCCCCGTGTCTCCCTCCTGTACCCCCCACCCTCCACTCATGCCCCGTGTCTGCCCTGTTCCCCCCACCCCCCGCTCATGCTCCATGTCTCCCCTGTTCCCCCACCCCCACTCATGCCCCGTGTTTCCCTCGTGTTACCCCCCACCCCGCTCATGCCCCGTGTATGCCCTGTTCCCCCCACACCCTGCTCATGCTCCATGTCTCCCCTGTTCCCCCAGCCCCCGCTCATGCCCCGTGTTTCCCTCGTGTTGCCCCCACCCCCTGCCCCGTGTCTCTCTCGTGTTACCCCCCACCCCCTGCTCATCGCCCCATGTCTCCCTCCTGTACCCCCACCCCCCGCTCATGCCCCGTGTCTCCCTCCTGTACCCCCCACCCCCGCTCATGCCCTGTGTCTGCCCTGTTCCCCCCACCCCCCGCTCTTTCCCCTGTGTTACCCCCAAACCCCGCTCATGCCCCGTGTCTCCCTCCTGTTCCCCCCACCCCCCGCTCATGCCCCGTGTCTCTCTCATGTTACCCCCCACCCCCCGCTCATGCCCCATGTCTCCCTCCTGTTGCACCCCACCCCCTGCTCAGGCCCCGTGTCTGCCCTGTTCCCCCACCCCCTGCTCATGCCCCACGTCTCCCCTGTTCCCCCCACCTCCTGCTCATGCATCGTGTCTGCCTTGTTCCCCCCACCCCCCGCTCATGCCCTGTGTCTCCCTCATGTTGCCCCCCACCCCCGGCTCATGCCCCGTGCCTCCCTCTTGTTGCCCTCCAACCCCCACTCATGCCCCGTGTCTCCCTCCTGTACCCCCACCCCCCGCTCATGTCCCGTGTCTCCCTCCTGTACCCCCCACCGCCTGCTCATGCACCGTGTCTGCCCTGTTCCCCCCACCCCCTGCTCGTGCCCCATGTCTCCCCTGTTCCCCCAACCCCTGCTCATGCCCCGTGTTTCCCTCGTGTTACCCCCCACCCCTGCTCATGCCCCGTGTCTCCCTCCTGTTCCCCCACCCCCCGCTCATGCCCTGTGTCTCCCTTGTGTTGCCCCCACCCCTGGTCATGCCCCATGTCTCCCTCGTGTTACCCCGCACCCCCCCGCTCATGTCCCGTGTCTCCCTCCTGTACCCCCCACCGCCTGCTCATGCCCCGTGTCTGCCCTGTTCCCTCCACCCCCCGCTCGTGCCCCATGTCTCCCCTGTTCCCCCACCCCCCACTCATGCCCCGTGTTTCCCTCGTGTTACCCCCCACCCCCGCTCATGCCCCGTGTCTCCCTCCTGTTTCCACCCCCCCCGCTCATGCCCCGTGTCTCCCTCCTGTACCCCCCACCCCCGCTCATGCCCTGTGTCTGCCCTGTTCCCCCCACCCCCCGCTCATGCCCCGTGTCTCCCTCGTGTTACCCCCCACCCCCCGCTCATGCCCCGTGTCTCCCGCCTGTTGCACCCCACCCCCCACCCCCTGCCCCGTGTCTCTCTCGTGTTACCCCCGACCCCCCGCTCATCACCCCATGTCTCCCTCCTGTACCCCCACCCCCCGCTCGTGCCCCATGTCTCCCTCCTGTACCCCCCACCCCCGCTCATGCCCTGTGTCTGCCCTGTTCCCCCCACCCCACGCTCATGCCCCGTGTCTCCCTCGTGTTACCCCCCACCCCCTGCCCATGCCCTGTCTGCCCTGTTCCCCCCACCCCCGCTCATGCCCCGTGTCTCCCTCGTGTTACCCCCACCCCCCGCTCATGCCCTGTCTCCCTCCTGTTACCCCCGCTCATGCCCCGTATCTCCCTCCTGTTCCTCCCACCCCCCACTCATGCCCCGTGTCTCCCTCCTGTTCCCCCCACCCCCCGCTCATGCCCCATGTCTGCCCTGTTCCCCCCACCCCCGCTCATGCCCCATGTCTCCCCTGTTCCCCCCACCCCCTGCTCATGCCCCGTGTTTCCGTCGTGTTACCCCCCACCCCCCGCTCATGCCCCGTGTCTCCCTCCTGTTCCCCCTCCCCCGCTCATGCCCCGTGTTTCCCTGGTGTTCCCCCCACCCCCCGCTCATGTCCCGTGTCTCCCTCGTGTTGCCCCCCACCCCTGCTCATGCCTCATGCCCATGTCTCCCTTCCGTTCCCTCCACCCACCGCTCATGCCCCGTGTCTCCTTCCTGTCCCCCCACCCCCGCTCATGCCCCGTGTTTCCCCTGTTCCTCCAGCCCCCGCTCACGCCATCGGCACATGGAGGCCTGCGGAGGGCCGAAGAGGCGGGATCTGCCGCCTGCACACTAAGCTTATGTCCGTGTTTTCCTCCTGTTCTCTCCCACCCCCGCTGATGCCCTGTGTCTCACCTTTTCCCCTCACGCCCCGCTCATGCCCGTGTCTCTCCTGTTCCCCCCACCCCCCGCTCATGCCCCGTGTCTCCCTCACGATCCCCCCATCGCCCGCTCATCCCCCGTATCTCCTTCACGATCCCCCCACCCCCTGCTCATCCCCCGTGTCTCCCCTGTTCCCACCACCCCCTGCTCATGACCCGTGTCTCCCTTGTTCCCCCCCACCCCCGCTCATCCCCCGTGTCTCCCTCATGATCCTCCCACCCCGCTCATGCCCTGTGTCTCCCTCCTGTCCCCCCACCCCCCGCTCATACCCCATATCTCCCTCCTGACCCCCCACCCCCCACTCATGCCCTGTGTCTCCCTCCTGTCCCCCCACCCCCCGCTCATGCCCTGTGCCTCCCTCCTGTCCCCCCACCCCCTGCTCATGCCCCATGTTTCCCTCCTGTCCCCCCCACCCCCCGCTCCTGACCCGTGTCTCCCTCGTGTTGCCCCCACCCTCTGCTCATGCCCCGTGTCTCCCTCGTGTTGACCCCCACCCCCAGCTCATGTCCCATGTCTCCCTCCTGTACCCCCAACCGCCGCTCATGCCCCGTGTCTGCCCTGTTCCCTCCCACCCCTCGCTCATTCCCTGTGTCTCCCTCGTGTTACCCCCCAAACCCTGCTCATGCCCCGTGTCTCCCTCCTGTTCTCCCCACCCCCGCTCATGCCCGTGTTTCCCTCCTGTTCCCCCCACCCCCGCTCATGCCCCGTGTCTCCCTCGTGTTACCCCCACCCCCCGCTCAAGCCCTGTGTCTCGCTCCTGTTGCACCCCACGCCCTGCTCATGCCCCATGTCTGCCCTGTTCCCCCCACCCCCCACTCATGCCCCGTGCCTCCCTCGTGTTACCCCCCACCCCCGCTCATGCCCTGTGTCTCCCTCCTGTTATCCCCCACCCTCCGCTCATGCCCCATGCCTCCCTCCTGTACCCCCCACCCCCCGCTCATGCCCCATGTCTCCCTCCTGTTCCCCCACCCCACGCTCATGCCCCGTGCTTCCCTCGTGTTACACCTCAGCCCCCGCTCATGCCCCGTGTCTCCCTCCTGTTCCCCCCACCCCCGCTCATGCCCAGTGTCTCACTCGTGTTGCCCCCACCCCCGCTCATGACCCCTGTCTCCCTCGTGTTGCCCCCCACCCCCCGCTCATGCCCCGTGTCTCCCTCCTGTACCCCCACCCCCCGCTCATGCCCAGTGTCTCCCTCCTGTACCCCCCACCCCTGCTTATGTCCCATGTCTCCCTCCTGTACCCCCCACCGCCCGCTCATGCCCCGTGTCTGCCCTGTTCCCCCACCCCCTGCTCATGCCCCGTGTCTCCCTCCTTTTCCCCCACCCCCGCTCATGCCCCACGTCTCCCCTGTTCCCCCCACCTCCTGCTCATGCATCCTGTCTACCTTGTTCCACCCACCCCCGCTCATGCCCTGTGTCTCCCTCATGTTGCCCCCCACCCCCGGCTCATGCCCCGTGCCTCCCTCTTGTTGCCCCCCAACCCCCACTCATGCCCCGTGTCTCCCTCCTGTACCCCCACCCCTCGCTCATGTCCTGTGTCTCCCTCCTGTACCCCCCACCGCCTGCTCATGCCCCGTGTCTGCCCTGTTCCCTCCACCCCCCGCTCGTGCCCCATGTCTCCCCTGTTCCCCCAACCCCTGCTCATGCCCCGTGTTTCCCTCGTGTTACCCCCCACCCCCGCTCATGCCCCGTGTCTCCCTCCTGTTCCCCCACCCCCCGCTCATGCCCTGTGTCTCCCTTGTGTTGCCCCCACCCATGGTCATGCCCCATGTCTCCCTCGTGTTACCCCGCACCCCCCGCTCATGTCCCGTGTCTCCCTCCTGTACCCCCACCGCCTGCTCATGCCCCGTGTCTGCCCTGTTCCCTCCACCCCCCGCTCGTGCCCCATGTCTCCCCTGTACCCCCACCCCCCACTCATGCCCCGTGTTTCCCTCGTGTTACCCCCCACCCCCGCTCATGCCCCGTGTCTCCCTCCTGTTCCCACACCCCCCGCTCATGCCCCGTGTTTCCCTCGTGTTGCCCCCACCCCCTGCCCCGTGTCTCTCTCGTGTTACCCCCGACCCCCCGCTCATCGCCCCATGTCTCCATCCTGTACCCCCACCCCCCGCTCATGCCCCATGTCTCCCTCCTGTACCCCCACCCCCGCTCATGCCCTGTGTCTGCCCTGTTCCCCCCAACCCCCGCTCATGCCCCGTGTCTCCCTCGTGTTACCCCCCCACCCCCCGCTCATGCCCCGTGTCTCCCTCCTGTTGCACCCCACCCCCTGCCCATGCCCTGTGTCTGCCCTGTTCCCCCCACCCCCGCTCATGCCCCGTGTCTCCCTCGTGTTACCCCACCCCCTGCTCATGCCCTGTGTCTCCCTCCTGTTACCCCCCGCTCATGCCCCGTGTCTCCTTTCTGTTCCTCCCACCCCCCACTCATGCCCTGTGTCTCCCTCCTGTTCCCCCCACCCCCCGCTCATGCCCCATGTCTGCCCTGTTCCCCCCACCCCCTGCTCATGCCCCGTGTTTCCGTCGTGTTACCCCCCACCCCCCGCTCATGCCCCGTGTCTCCCTCCTGTTCCCCCTCCCCCGCTCATGCCCCATGTTTCCCTGGTGTTCCCCCACCCCCCGCTCATGTCCCGTGTCTCCCTCGTGTTGCCCCCCACCCCCCGCTCATGACCCGTCTCCCTCGTGTTGCCCCCACCCCTGCTCATGCCCCATGTCTCCCTTGTGTTGACCCTCACCCCCAGCTCATGCCCTGTGTCTCCCTCGTGTTACCCCCCACTCCCCGCTCATGCCCCGTGTCTCCCTCCTGTACCCCCAACCCTCTGCTCATGTCCCGTGTCTCCCTCCTGTACCCCCCACCCCCTGCTCATGCCCCGTGTCAGCCCTGTTCCCCCAACCCCTGCTCATTCCCTATGTCTCCCTCGTGTTACCCCCCACACCCTGCTCATGCCCCGTGTCTCCCTCCTGTTCCCTCCACCCCCCGCTCATGCCCTGTGTCTCCCTCGTGTTACCCCCCACCCCCGCTCATGCCCCGTGTCTCACTCCTGTTGCACCCCATGCCCTGCTCATGCCCCGTGTCTGCCCTGTTTCCCCCACCCCCCGCTCATGCCCCATGTCTCCCTCGTGTTAACCCAAACCCCTGCTCATGCCCTGTGTCTCCCTCATGTTATCCCCCACCCCCTGCTCATGCCCCATGTCTCCCTCCTGTTCCCCCCACCCCCCGCTCATGCCCCGTGTCTCCCTCCTGTTCCCCCCACCCCCCGCTCATGCCCCGTGTCTCCCTCATGTTGCCCCCCAGCTGCCGCTCATGCCCTGTGTCTCCCTCATGTTCTCCCACCCCCCGCTCATACCCCGTGTTTCCCTCGTGTTACCCACTAGCCCCCGCTCATGCCCTGTGTCTCCCTCCTGTTCCCCCCACCCCCGCTCATGCCCAGTGTCTCCCTCGTGTTGCCCCCACCCCCCGCTCATGACCCGTGTCTCCCTCGAGTTTCCCCCCACCCCCCGCTCATGACCCGTGTCTCCCTCGTGTTTCCCCCCACCCCCGCTCATGCCCTGTGTCTCCCTCATGTTCCCCCACCCCCCGCTCATGCCCGGTGTATCCCTCATGTTCCCCCCACCCCCCGCTCATGCCCAGTGTCTCCCTCGTGTTGCCCCCCAACCCCACGCTCATGACCCGTGTCTCCCTCGTGTTGCCTTCCACCCCCCACTCATGCCCTGTGTCTCCCTCGTGTTCCCCAACCCCCGCTCATGTCCCATGTCTCCCTCCTGTACCCCCCACCCCCCTCTCATGCCCCACGTCTCCCCTGTTCCCCCCACCCCCCGCTCATGCACCATGTCTGCCCTGTTCCCCCCACCCCCTTCTCATGCCCCGTGTCTGCCCTGTTCCCCCACCCCCGCTCATGCCCCATGTCTCCATCCTGTTCCCCCCACCCCCCTCTCATGCCCCACGTCTCCCCTGTTCCCCCCACCCCCCGCTCATGCACCATGTCTGCCCTGTTCCCCCCACCCCCTTCTCATGCCCCGTGTCTCCCTCGTGTTGCCCCCCACCCGCCGCTCATGCCCTGTGCCTCCCGCGTGTTGCCCCCCACCCCCCGCTCATGCCCCTTGTCTCCCCCCTGTACCCCCCACCCCCCGCTCATGCCCCGTGTCTGCCCTGTTCCCCCCACCCCCCGCTCATGCTCCATGTCTCCCCTGTTCCCCCACCCCCACTCATGCCTCGTGTTTCCCTCGTGTTACCCCCCACCCCCGCTCATGCCCCGTGTCTGCCCTGTTCCCCCCACACCCCGTTCATGCTCCATGTCTCCCCTGTTCCCCCACCCCCCGCTCATGCCCCGTGTTTCCCTCGTGTTGCCCCCACCCCCTGCCCCGTGTCTCTCTCGTGTTACCCCCCACCCCCTGCTCATCGCCCCATGTCTCCCTCCTGTACCCCACCCCCCGCTCATGCCCCGTGTCTCCCTCCTGTACCCCCCACCCCCGCTCATGCCCTGTGTCTGCCCTGTTCCCCCCACCCCCCGCTCATTCCCCTGTGTTACCCCCAAACCCCGCTCATGCCCCGTGTCTCCCTCCTGTTCCCCCCACCCCCTGCTCATGCCCCGTGTCTGCCCTGTTCCCGCACCCCCCGCTCATGCCCCGTGTCTCTCTCGTGTTACTCCCCACCCCCCGCTCATGCCCCGTGTCTCCCTCCTGTTGCACCCCACCCCCTGCTCATGCCCCGTGTCTGCCCTGTTCCCCCACCCCCCGCTCATGCCCCGTGTCGCCCTCGTGTTACCCCCACCCCCCGCTCATGCCCTGTGACTCCCTCCTGTTCCTCCCACCCCCCACTCATGCCCCGTGTATCCCTCCTGTTCCCCCCACCCCCCGCTCATGCCCCATGTCTGCCCTGTTCCCCCCACCCCTGCTCATTCCCCATGTCTCCCCTGTTCCCCCCACCCCCCGCTCATGCCCCGTGTTTCCGTCGTGTTACCCCCCACCCCCGCTCATGCCCCGTGTCTCCCTCCTGTTCCCCCTCCCCCGCTCATGCCCCGTGTTTCCCTGGTGTTCCCCCTACCCCCCGCTCATGTCCCGTGTCTCCCTCGTGTTGCCCCCACCCCCCGCTCATGACCCGTGTCTCCCTCGTGTTGCCCCCACCCCTGCTCATGCCCCATGTCTCCCTTGTGTTGACCCCCACCCCCAGCTCATGCCCTGTGTCTCCCTCGTGTTACCCCCCACTCCCCGCTCATGCCCCGTGTCTCCCTCCTGTACCCCCAATCCTCTGCTCATGTCCCGTGTCTCCCTCCTGTACCCCCACCCCCCGCTCATGCCCTGTGTCAGCCCTGTTCCCCCCACCCCCTGCTCATTCCCTGTGTCTCCCTCGTGTTACCCCCCACACCCTGCTCATGCCCCGTGTCTCCCTCCTGTTCCCACCACCCCCATTCATGCCCGTGTTTCCCTCCTGTTCCCCCCACCCCCCGCTCATGCCCTGTGTCTCCCTCGTGTTACCCCCCACCCCCGCTCATGCCCCGTGTCTCACTCCTGTTGCACCCCATGCCCTGCTCATGCCCCGTGTCTGCCCTGTTTCCCCCACCCCCCGCTCATGCCCCGTGTCTCCCTCGTGTTAACCCAAACCCCCGCTCATGCCCTGTGTCTCCCTCCTGTTATCCCCCACCCCCTGCTCATGCCCCATGTCTCCCTCCTGTTCCCCCCACCCCCGCTCATGCCCCATGTCTCCCTCCTGTTCCCCCCACCCCCGCTCATGCCCCGTGTCTCCCTCCTGTTCCCCCCACCCCCCGCTCATGCCCCGTGTCTCCCTCATGTTGCCCCCCAGCCGCTTCTCATGCCCTGTGTCTCCCTCATTTTCCCCACCCCTGCTCATACCCCGTGTTTCCCTTGTGTTACCCACCAGCCCCGCTCATGCCCCGTGTCTCCCTCCTGTTCCCCCCACCCCCCTCATGCCCAGTGTCTCCCTCGTGTTGCCCCCACCCCCCGCTCATGACCCGTGTCTCCCTCGAGTTGCCCCCCCACCGCTCATGACCCGTGTCTCCCTCGTGTTGCCCCCCACCCCCCGCTCATGCCCTGTGTCTCCCTCATGTTCCCCCACCCCCCGCTCATGCCCCGTGTATCCCTCATGTTCCCCCCACCCCCCGCTCATGCCCAGTGTCTCCCTCGTGTTGCCCCCAACCCCACGCTCATGACACGTGTCTCCCTCGTGTTGCCTTCCACCCCCCACTCATGCCCTGTGTCTCCCTCGTGTTCCCCAACACCCGCTCATGTCCCATGTCTCCCTCCTGTACCCCCCACCCCCCGCTCATGCCCCGTGTCTCCCTCGTGTTGCCCCCCAACCCACCGCTCATGCCCCGTGTCTCCCTCGTGTTGCCCCCCACCCCCCGCTCATGCCCCGTGTCTCCCTCCTGTACCCCCCACCCCCCGCTCATGCCCCGTGTCTGCCCTGTTCCCCCCACCCCCGCTCATGCTCCATGTCTCCCTCGTGTTGCCCCCACCCCCTGCTCATGCACTGTGTTTCCCTCGTGTTGCCCCCCACCCCCCGCTCATGCCCCGTGTCTCCCTCATGTTGCCCCCACCCCCGCTCCTGCCCCATGTCTCCCTCGTGTTACCCCCCACCCCCTGCTCATGTCCCGTGTCTCCCTCGTGTTCCCCCAACCCCCGCTCATGTCCCGTGTCTCCCCTCATGTTGCCCCCTGCTCATGCCCCGTGTCCTCCCTCGTGTTGCCCCCCACCCCTGCTCATGCCCCGTGTCTCTCTCGTGTTACCCCCCACCCCCCACTCATCGCCCCGTTTCTCCCTCCTGTACCCCCACCCCCCGCTCATGCCCCGTGTCTCCCTTCTGTACCCCCCACCCCCGCTCATGTCCCGTGTCTCCCTCCAGTTCCCCCCACCCCCCGCTCATGCCCCGTGTCTCCCTCGTGTTACCCCCCACCCCCCGCTCATGCCCCGTTGTCTCCCTCCTGTTGCACCGCACCCCCTGCTCATGCCCCGTGTCTGCCCCTGTTCCCCCCACCCCCCGTGTCGCCCTCGTGTTACCCCCACCCCCCGCTCATGCCCTGTGTCTCCCCTCCTGTTACCCCCCACCCCCCGCTCTAGCCCTGTGTCTCCCTCCTGTTCCTCCACCCCCCACTCATGCCCCGTGTCTCCCTTCCCTGTTCCCCCCACCCCCGCTCATGCCCCATGTCTGCCCTGTTCCCCCCACCCCCGCTCATTCCCCATGTCTCCCCTGTTCCCCCCACCCCCCGCTCATGCCCTGTGTTTCTGTCGTGTTACCCCCACCCACCGCTCATGCCCCGTGTCTCCTCCTGTCCCCCTCCCCCGCTCATGGCCCCGTGTTTCTCTGGTGTTCCCCCCACCCCCGCTCATGTCCCGTGCCTCCTCGTGTTGCCCCCCACCCCCCGCTCATGACCCGTGTCTCCCTCGTGTTGCCCCCCACCCCTGCTCATGCCCCATGTCTCCCTTGTGTTGACCCCCACCCCAGCTCATGCCCTGTGTCTCCCTCGTGTACCCCCACTCCCCGCTCATGCCCCGTGTCTCCCTCCTGTACCCCCAATCCTCTGCTCATGTCCCGTGTCTCCCTCCTGTACCCCCCACCCCCCGCTCATGCCCCGTGTCAGCCCTGTTCCCCCCACCCCCTGCTCATGCCCCGTGTCTCCCTCCTGTACCCCCAATCCTCTGCTCATGTCCCGTGTTTCCCTCCTGTTCCCCCCACCCCCCGCTCATGCCCCGTGTCTCCCTTGTGTTACCCCTCACCCCTGCTCATGCCCCATGTCTCCCTTGTGTTGACCCCCACCTCCAGCTCATGCCCTGTGTCTCCCTCGTGTTACCCCCACTCCCCGCTCATGACCCGTGTCTCCCTCGAGTTGCCCCCCCCACCCCCCGCTCATGACCCGTGTCTCCCTCGTGTTGCCCCCCCACCCCCCGCTCATGCCCTGTGTCTCCCTCATGTTCCCCCACCCCCCGCTCATCCCCATGTATCCCTCATGTTCCCCCCACCCCCGCTCATAACCAGTGTCTCCCTCGTGTTGCCCCCCAACCCCACGCTCATGACCCGTGTCTCCCTCGTGTTGCCTTCCACCCCCCACTCATGCCCTGTGTCTCCCTCGTGTTCCCCAACCCCCGCTCATGTCCCATGTCTCCCTCCTGTACCCCCCACCCCCCGTTCATGCCCCGTGTCTGCCCTGTTCCCACACCCCCGCTCATGCCCCGTGTCTCCATCCTGTTCCCCCCACCCCCCGCTCATGCCCCACGTCTCCCCTGTTCCCCCCACCCCCCGCTCATGCACGTCGCCCCTTTTCCCCCCACCGCCTTCTCATGCCCCGTGTCTCCCTCGTGTTGCCCCCCACCCGCCGCTCATGCCCCGTGCCTCCCTCGTGTTGCCCCCCATCCCCCGCTCATGCCCCGTGTCTCCCTCCTGTACCCCCCACCCCCCGCTCATGCCCCGTGTCTGCCCTGTTCCCCCACCCCCCGCTCATGCTCCATGTCTCCCTCATGTTGCCCCCACCCCCAGCTCATGCCCTGTGTCTCCCTCGTGTTGCCCCCCACCCCCCGCTCATGCCCCGTGTCTCCCTCATGTTGCCCCCACCCCCGCTCATGCCCCATGTCTCCCTCGTGTTACCCCCCACCCCCCGCTCATGTCCCATGTCTCCCTCATGTTGCCCCCCTGCTCATGCCCCGTGTCTCCCTCGTGTTGCCCCCACCCCTGCTCATGCCCCGTGTCTCTCTTGTGTTACCCCCACCCCCCGCTCATCGCCCCGTTTCTCCCTCCTGTACCCCCACCCCCCGCTCATGCCCCGTGTCTCCCTTCTGTACCCCCCACCCCCGCTCATGTCCCGTGTCTCCCTCCTGTACCCCCCAGCCCCCGCTCATGCCCCGTGTCTGCCCTGTTCCCCCCCCTCCCCGCTCATTCCCCGTGTCTCCCTCGTCTTACTCCCCCACACCCCGCTCATGCCCTGTGTCTCCCTCCTGTTCCCCCCTCCCCCGCTCATGCCCCGTGTCTCCCTCGTGTTACCCCCCACCTCCCGCTCATGCCCCGTGTCTCCCTCCTGTTGCACCCCACCCCCTGCTCATGCCCCGTGTCTGCCCTGTTCCCCCCACCCCCGCTCATGCCCCGTGTCTCCCTTGTGTTACCCCCCACCCCCCGCTCATGCCCTGTGTCTCCCTCCTGTTCCCGCCACCCCCCGCTCATGCCCTGTGTCTCCCTCCTGTTCCCGCCACCCCCCACTCATGCCCCGTGTCTCCCTCCTGTTGCCCCCCACACCCCACTCATGCCCCCTGTCTGCCCTGTTCCCACCACCCCCCGCTCATGCCCCATGTCTCCCTCGTGTTGCCCCCACCCTCCGCTCATGCCCTGTGTCTCCCTCCTGTTAACCCCCACCCCTGCTCATGCCCTGTGTCTCCCTCCTGTTCCCTCCACCCCCCACTCATGCCCCGTGTCTCCCTCCTGTTGCCCCCCACACCCCGCTCATGCCCCGTGTCTGTCCTGTTCCCACCACCCCCCGCTCATGCCCCATGTCTCCCTTGTGTTGCCCCCACCCCCTGCTCATGCCCCGTGTTTCTCTCCTGTACCCCAGCCCCCGCTCATGCCCCATGTCTCCCTCCTGTACCTCCCACCCCCCGCTCATGTCCCATGTCTTCTGTACCCCCACCCCCTGCTCATGCCCCATGTCTGACCTGTACCCCCCAGCCCCCAGATCATGCCCCGTGTCTCCCTCGTGTTACCCCCCACCCCCTGCTCATGCCCCGTGTCTCCCTCCTGTTACCCCCCTGCTCATGCCCCGTGTCTCCCTCGTGTTGCCCCCACCCCTGCTCATGCCCCGTGTCTCTCTCGTGTTACCCCCCACCCCCTGCTAATCGCCCCGTGTCTCCCTCCTGTACCCCCACCCCCGCTCATGCCCCGTGTCTCCCTTCTGTACTCCCCACCCCCGCTCATGTCCCGTGTCTCCCTCCTGTACCCCCCACCCCCCGCTCATGCCCCGTGTCTGCCCTGTTCCCCCCACTCCCCGCTCATTCCCCGTGTCTTCCTCGTGTTACCCTCCCACACCCCGTGTCTCCCTCCTGTTCCCCCCGCCCCTGCTCATGCCCCGTGTCTCCCTCGTGTTACCCCCCACCCCCCGCTCATGCCCCGTGTCTCCCTCCTGTTGCACCCCACCCCCTGCTCATGCCCCGTGTCTGCCCTGTTCCCCCCACCCCCGCTCATGCCCCGTGTCTCCCTCGTGTTACCCCCCACCCCCTGCTCATGCCCTGTGTCTCCCTCCTGTTACCCCCACCCCCGCTCATGCCCTGTGTCTCCCTCCTGTTCCCTCCACCCCCCACTCATGCTCCGTGTCTCCCTCCTGTTGCCCCCCACACCCCGCTCATGCCCCGTGTCTGCCTTGTTCCCCCCACCCCCCGCTCATGCCCAGTGTCGCCCTCATGTTGCCCTCCACCCCCCGCTCCGCTCATGCCCCGTGTCTCCCTCGTGTTGCCCCATCCCCCGCTCATGCCCCGCGTCTCCCTTGTGTTACCCCCCACCCCCCGCTCATGTTCCGTGTCTCCCTCCTGTACCCCCACCCCCTGCTCATGCCCCGTGTCTCCCTCCTGTACCCCCCACCCCCTGCTCATGCCCCGTGTCTCCCTTCTGTACTCCCCACCCCCGCTCATGTCCCGTGTCTCCCTCCTGTACCCCCCACCCCCCGCTCATGCTCCGTGTCTGCCCTGTTCCCCCCACTCCCCGCTCATTCCCCGTGTCTCCCTCGTGTTACCCTCCCACACCCCGTGTCTCCCTCCTGTTCCCCCCGCCCCCTGCTCATGCCCCGTGTCTCCCTCGTGTTACCCCCCACCCCCGCTCATGCCCCGTGTCTCCCTCCTGTTGCACCCCACCCCCTGCTCATGCCCCGTGTCTGCCCTGTTCCCCCCACCCCCGCTCATGCCCCGTGTCTCCCTCGTGTTACCCCCCACCCCCTGCTCATGCCCTGTGTCTCCCTCCTGTTACCCCCACCCCCGCTCATGCCCTGTGTCTCCCTCCTGTTCCCTCCACCCCCCACTCATGCTCCGTGTCTCCCTCCTGTTGCCCCCCACACCCCGCTCATGCCCCGTGTCTGCCTTGTTCCCCCCACCCCCCGCTCATGCCCCGTGTCTCCCTCATGTTGCCCTCCACCCCCCGCTCCGCTCATGCCCCATGCCTCCCTCGTGTTACCCCCCACACCCCGCTCATGCCCCATGTCTCCCTCCTGTTCCCCCCACCCCCCTGCTCATGCCCCGTGTCTCCCTCGTGTTACCCTCCACCCCCCGCTCATGCCCGTGTCTCCCTCCTGTTGCACCCAACCCCCGCTCATGCCCTGTGTCTGCCCTGTTCCCACCCACCCCCCGCTCATGCCCCGTGTCTCCCTCATGTTACCCCCCACCCCCGCTCATGCCCTGTGTCTCCCTCCTGTTACCCCCACCCCCGCTCATGCCCCGTGTCTCCCTCCTGTTCCCCCCACTCATGCCCCGTTTCTCCCTCGTGTTGCCCCCACCCCCCGCTTATGCCCTGTGTCTCCCTCGTGTTCCCCCACCCCCCGCTCATGCCCTGTGTCTCCCTCATGTTTCCCCCACCCCCCGCTCATGCCCAGTGTCTCCCTCGTATTGCCCCCCACCCCCCGCTCATGACCCGTGTCTCCCTCGTGTTGCCCCCCACCCCCTGCTCATGACCCGTGTTGCCCCCCTGCCCCCAGCTCATGCCCCATGTCTCCCTCGTGTTGCCCCCACCCCCCGCTCATGCCCCTTGTCTCTCTCCTGTACCCCAGCCCCCGCTCATGCCCCGTGTCTCCCTCCTGTACCTCCCACCCCCGCTCATGTCCCATGTCTCCTGTACCCCCACCCCCTACTCATGCCCCGTGTCTGCCCTGTACCCCCCAGCCCCCAGCTCATGCCCCGTGTCTCCCTCGTGTTACCCCCCCACCCCCCGCTCATGCCCCGTGTCTCCCTCCTTTTACCCCCCACCCCCGCTCATGCCCCGTGTCGGCCTCCTGTTCCCCCCACCCCCCGCTCATGCCCCGTGTCTCCCTCCTGTTCCCCCACCCCCCGCTCATGCCCCACGTCTCCCCTGTTCCCCCCAACCCCCCCGGTCATGCCCCGTGTCTCCCTCCTGTTGCCCCCACACCCTGCTCATGCGCCGTGTCTGCCCTGTTCCCCCCACCCCCCGCTCATGCCCCGTGTCTCCCTCGTGTTGCCCCCACCCCCCGCTCATGCCCCGTGTCTCCCTCGTGTTGCCCCCAGCCCCTGCTCATGCCCCGTGTCTCCCTCGTATTGCCCCCGCTCATGCCCCATTTCTCCCTCGTGTTACCCCCCACCCCCCGCTCATGCCCCGTGTCTGCCCTCTTCCCCCGCTCATGCCCCGTGTCTCCCTCGTGTTGCCCCACCCCTCGCTCATGCCCCGTGTCTCCCTTGTGTTGCCCCCCATCCCCCGCTCATGCCCCGTGTCTCCCTCCTGTTGCCCCCACCCCCGCTCATGCCCCATGTCTCCCTCGTGTTACCCCCCACCCCCCGCTCATGCCCCGTGTCTCCCTCCTGTACCCTCCACCCCCCGCTCATGCCCCGTGTCTGCCCTGTTCCCCCCGCCCCCGCTCATGCCCCATGTCTCCCCTGTTCCCCCCACCCCCCGCTCATGCCCCGTGTTTCCCTCATGTTACCCCCACCCCCCACTCATGCCCCGTGTCTCCCTCCTGTTCCCCCACCTTCCGCTCATGTCTCGTGTTTCCCTCGTGTTCCCCTACCCCCCGCTCATGACCCGTGTCTCCCTCGTGTTGCCCCCCACCCCTGCTAATGCCCCGTGTCTCCCTAGTGTTTCTCCCCACCCCCAACTCATGCCCCATGTCTCCCTCCTGTTCCCCCCACCCCCCGCTCATGCCTCGTGTCTCCCTCCTGTTCCCCCGACCCCCCGCTCATGCCCCGTGTCTCCCTCATGTTGCCCCCCACCCCCTGCTCATGCCCCGTGTCTCCCTCCTGTTCCCCCACCCCCGCTCATGCCCCGTGTCTCCCTCCTGTTCCCCCCACCCCCGCTCATGCCCCATGTCTCCCTCCTGTTCCCCCCACCCCCCGCTCATGCCCCGTGTCTCCCTCGTGTTGCCCCCCACCCCTCGCTCATGCCCTGTGTCTCTCTCGTGTTCCCCCACACCCCGCTCATGTCCCGTGTTTCCCTTGTGTTACCCCCCACCCCCCCGCTCATGCCCCGTGTCTCCCTCATGTTCCCCCACCCCCTGCTCATGCCCTGTGTTTCCCTCGTGTTCCCCCCATCCCCCGCTCATGACCCGAGTCTCCCTCGTGTTGCCCCCCCACCCCCTGCTCATGCCCCGTGTCTCCCTCGTGTTGCCCCCAACCCCACGCTCATGCCCTGTGTCTCCCTCGTGTTCCCCCACCCCCGCACATGCCCCGTGTTTCCCTCGTGTTACCCCCCACCCCCGCTCATGCCCCGTGTCTCCCTCGTGTACCCTCCCACCCCCCGCTCATGTCACGTGTGTCTCCTGTTGCTCCCCACCCCCTGCTCATGCCCCGTATCTCCCTCGTGTTCCCCCACCCCCCACTCATGCCCCGTGTCTCCCTCGTGTTCCCCCCACCCCCCGCTCATCCCCCGTGTCTCCCTCGTGTACCCTCCCACCCCCGCTCATGTCCGGTTTGTCTGCTGTTGCTCCCCACCCCCTGCTCATGCCCCGTGTCTCCCTTGTGTTCCCCCCACCCCCCGCTCATGCCCCGTGTCTCTCTCCTTTCTCCCCACCCCCTGCTCATGCTTCGTGTCTCCCCTGTTCCCCCCACCCCCGCTCATCCCCTGTGTCTCCCCTGTTCCCCCCACCCCCGCTCATGCCCTGTGTCTCTCTCCTGTTGCCCCCCACGACCTGCTCATGCCCCATGTCTCTCTCCTGTTCCCCCCACCCCCTGCTCATGCCCCGTGTCTACCCTGTTCTCTCTCACCCCCCGCTCATGCCCCGTGTCTCTCTCCTGTTCCCCCCACCCCCTGCTCATGCCCCTTGTCTCTCTATTGTTCCCCCATCCCCCGCGCATGCCCCGTTTCTCCCTCCTGTTCCCCCCACCCCCTGCTCATGCCCCGTGTCTCCCTCCTGTGCACCCCACCCCCTGCTCATGCTTCGTGTCCCCCTCCTGATCCCCCCACCCCCCGCTCATGCCCCGTGTCTCCCTCGTGTTGCCCCCCACCCCCTGCTTATGCCCTGTGTCTCCCTCGTGTTCCCCCACCCCCCGCTCATGCCCCGTGTTTCCCTCGTGTTACCCCCACACCCCGCTCATGCCCCGTGTCTCCCTCGTGTTCCCCCCACCCCCGCTCATGCCCCGTGTCTCCCTCGTGTTCTCCTCCCCACCCCCCGCTCATGCCCCGTGTCTCTCTACTTTTCCCCCGCTCATGCTCCGTGTCCCCCCTGTTCCCCCCACCCCCGCTCATGCCCTCTGTCTCTCCTGTTCCACCCCACCTCCTGCTCATGCCCTGTCTCTCCCTACTTTTCCCCCACCCCCGCTCATGCCCGTGTCTCCCCTGCTGCCCCACCCCCCCGCTCAGGCCCTGTGTCTCCCTCGTGTTACCCCCACCCCCGCTCATGCCCCGTGTTTCCTTCTTATTCCCCCCACCCCCGCTCATGCCCCGTGTGTCCCCCGTGTTGCTCCCACCCCTGCTCATGCCCCGTGTCTTCCTCATGTACCCCCGCTCATGCCCCGTGTCTCCCTCATGTTCCCCCCACCCCCGCTCATGCCCTGTGTCTCCCTCGTGTTCCCCCCACCCCCCACTCATGCCCAGTGTCTCCCTCCTGTTACCCCCACCCCCGCTCATGCCCCGTGTCTCCCTCCTGTTCCCCCCACTCCCCACTCATGCCCCGTTTCTCCCTCGTGTTGCCCCCACCCCCCGCTTATGCCCTGTGTCTCCCTCGTGTTCCCCCACCCCCCGCTCATGCCCTGTGTCTCCCTCATGTTCCCCCCACCCCCCGCTCATGCCCAGTGTCTCCCTCGTATTGCCCCCCCACCCCCCGCTCATGACCCGTGTCTCCCTCGTGTTGCCCCCCACCCCCTGCTCATGACCCGTGTTGCCCCCCCGCCCCCAGCTCATGCCCCATGTCTCCCTCGTGTTGCCCCCCACCCCCCGCTCATGCCCCTTGTCTCTCTCCTGTACCCCAGCCCCCGCTCATGCCCCGTGTCTCCCTCCTGTACCTCCCACCCCCGCTCATGTCCCATGTCTCCTGTACCCCCACCCCCTACTCATGCCCCGTGTCTGCCCTGTACCCCCCAGCCCCCAGCTCATGCCCCGTGTCTCCCTCGTGTTACCCCCCACCCCCCGCTCATGCCCCGTGTCTCCCTCCTGTTACCCCCCACCCCCGCTCATGCCCCGTGTCGGCCTCCTGTTCCCCCCACCCCCCGCTCATGCCCCGTGTCTCCCTCCTGTTCCCCCCACCCCCCGCTCATGCCCCACGCCTCCCCTGTTCCCCCCAACCCCCCCGGTCATGCCCCGTGTCTCCCTCCTGTTGCCCCCCACACCCTGCTCATGCGCCGTGTCTGCCCTGTTCCCCCCACCCCCCGCTCATGCCCCGTGTCTCCCTCGTGTTGCCCCCACCCCCCGCTCATGCCCCGTGTCTCCCTCGTGTTGCCCCCAGCCCCTGCTCATGCCCTGTGTCTCCCTCGTGTTGCCCCCGCTCATGCACCATTTCTCCCTCGTGTTACCCCCCACCCCCCGCTCATGCCCCGTGTCTGCCCTCTTCCCCCGCTCATGCCCCGTGTCTCCCTCGTGTTACCCCACCCCTAGCTCATGCCCCGTGTCTCCCTTGTGTTTCCCCCCATCCCCCGCTCATGCCCCGTGTCTCCCTCCTGTTGCCCCCACCCCCGCTCATGCCCCATGTCTCCCTCGTGTTACCCCCCACCCCCCGCTCATGCCCCGTGTCTCCCTCCTGTACCCTCCACCCCCCGCTCATGCCCCGTGTCTGCCCTGTTCCCCCCGCCCCCGCTCATGCCCCATGTCTCCCCTGTTCCCCCCACCCCCCGCTCATGCCCCGTGTTTCCCTCATGTTACCCCCACCCCCCACTCATGCCCCGTGTCTCCCTCCTGTTCCCCCACCTTCCGCTCATGTCTCGTGTTTCCCTCGTGTTCCCCCACCCCCCGCTCATGACCCGTGTCTCCCTCGTGTTGCCCCCCACCCCTGCTAATGCCCCGTGTCTCCCTAGTGTTGCTCCCCACCCCCCATGTCTCATGCCCCATGTCTCCCTCCTGTTCCCCCCACCCCCCGCTCATGCCTCGTGTCTCCCTCCTGTTCCCCCGACCCCCCGCTCATGCCCCGTGTCTCCCTCATGTTGCCCCCCACCCCCTGCTCATGCCCCGTGTCTCCCTCCTGTTCCCCCACCCCCGCTCATGCCCCGTGTCTCCCTCCTGTTCCCCCCACCCCCGCTCATGCCCCATGTCTCCCTCCTGTTCCCCCCACCCCCCGCTCATGCCCCGTGTCTCCCTCGTGTTGCCCCCCACCCCTCGCTCATGCCCTGTGTCTCTCTCATGTTCCCCCACACCCCGCTCATGCCCCATGTTTCCCTTGTGTTATCCCCCAACCCCCCGCTCATGCCCCGTGTCTCCCTCATGTTCCCCCACCCCCTGCTCATGCCCTGTGTTTCCCTCGTGTTCCCCCATCCCCTGCTCATGACCCGAGTCTCCCTCGTGTTGCCCCCCACCCCCTGCTCATGCCCCGTGTCTCCCTCGTGTTGCCCCCAACCCCACGCTCATGCCCTGTGTCTCCCTCATGTTCCCCCACCCCCGCACATGCCCCGTGTTTCCCTCGTGTTACCCCCCACCCCCGCTCATGCCCCGTGTCTCCCTCGTGTACCCTCCCACCCCCCGCTCATGTCACGTGTGTCTCCTGTTGCTCCCCACCCCCTGCTCATGCCCCGTATCTCCCTCGTGTTCCCCCACCCCCCACTCATGCCCCGTGTCTCCCTCGTGTTCCCCCCACCCCCCGCTCATCCCCCGTGTCTCCCTCGTGTACCCTCCCACCCCCGCTCATGTCCGGTTTGTCTGCTGTTGCTCCCCACCCCCTGCTCATGCCCCGTGTCTCCCTTGTGTTCCCCCCACCCCCTGCTCATGCCCCGTGTCTCTCTCCTTTCCCCCCACCCCCTGCTCATGCTTCGTGTCTCCCCTGTTCCCCCCACCCCCGCTCATCCCCTGTGTCTCCCCTGTTCCCCCCACCCCCGCTCATGCCCTGTGTCTCTCTCCTGTTGCCCCCCACGACCTGCTCATGCCCCATGTCTCTCTCCTGTTCCCCCCACCCCCTGCTCATGCCCCGTGTCTACCCTGTTCTCTCTCACCCCCCGCTCATGCCCCGTGTCTCTCTCCTGTTCCCCCCACCCCCTGCTCATGCCCCTTGTCTCTCTATTGTTCCCCCATCCCCCGCGCATGCCCCGTTTCTCCCTCCTGTTCCCCCCACCCCCTGCTCATGCCCCGTGTCTCCCTCCTGTGCACCCCACCCCCCGCTCATGCCCCGTGTCTCCCTCGTGTTGCCCCCACCCCCTGCTTATGCCCTGTGTCTCCCTCGTGTTCCCCCACCCCCCGCTCATGCCCCGTGTTTCCCTCGTGTTACCCCCACACCCCGCTCATGCCCCGTGTCTCCCTCGTGTTCCCCCCACCCCCGCTCATGCCCCGTGTCTCCCTCGTGTTCTCCTCCCCACCCCCCGCTCATGCCCCGTGTCTCTCTACTTTTCCCCCGCTCATGCTCCGTGTCCCCCCTGTTCCCCCCACCCCGGCTCATGCCCTCTGTCTCTCCTGTTCCACCCCACCTCCTGCTCATGCCCTGTCTCTCCCTACTTTTCCCCCACCCCCGCTCATGCCCGTGTCTCCCCTGCTGCCCCACCCCCCCGCTCAGGCCCTGTGTCTCCCTCGTGTTACCCCCCACCCCCGCTCATGCCCCGTGTTTCCTTCTTATTCCCCCCACCCCCGCTCATGCCCCGTGTGTCCCCCGTGTTGCTCCCACCCCCGCTCATGCCCCGTGTCTCCCTCATGTTCCCCCCACCCCCGCCGCTCATGCCCTGTGTCTCCCTCGTGTTCCCCCCACCCCCCGCTCATGCCCTGTGTCTCCCTCGTGTACCCTCCCACCCCCCGCTCATGTCCCGTGTGTCTCCTGTTGCTCCCCACCCCCTGCTCATGCCCCGTGTCTCCCTTGTGTTCCCCCAACCCCCTGCCCTGTGTCTCTCTCCTTTCCCCCCACCCCCCGCTCAGGCCCTGTGTCTCCCTCGTGTTACCCCCCACCCCCGCTCATGCCCCGTGTTTCCTTCTTATTCCCCCCACCCCCGCTCATGCCCCGTGTGTCCCCCGTGTTGCTCCCACCCCCGCTCATGCCCCGTGTCTCCCTCATGTTCCCCCCACCCCCGCTCATGCCCTGTGTCTCCCTCG
Source organism: Ambystoma mexicanum (assembly GCF_040938575.1). Classification (NCBI taxonomy): domain Eukaryota; kingdom Metazoa; phylum Chordata; class Amphibia; order Caudata; family Ambystomatidae; genus Ambystoma; species Ambystoma mexicanum. Next base: position 414,018,339 of record NC_090929.1, read on the forward strand.
TGTTCCCCCCACCCCCTGCTCATGCCCTGTGTCTCCCTCGTGTACCCTCCCACCCCCTGCTCATGCCCCGTGTCTCCCTTGTGTTCCCCCAACCCCCTGCCCTGTGTCTCTCTCCTTTCCCCCCACCCCCCGCTCATGCTCCGTGTCTCCCCTGTTCCCTCCACCCCCCGCTCATGCCTTGTGTCTCCCTTGTTCCACCCCACCCCCCGCTCATGCCCTGTGTCTCCTTCCTTTTCCCTCCACCCCCCGCTCATGCCCCGTGTCTGCCCTGCACCAGGACGCCGCAGGTGTCCCGGTTTGGGAAGAAAAATCTTTTTTTTTACCACCCGGGGTTCCCACTTTGAGGACCTAAGATGCTAGTGGTCTTCATCTATTGAAAAGGATGTTATGGTGACGTTGCACTAATAAAAACCTATGAAATGCAGTTAAAAAAATGTGTTACAGGGACGTTATGGTTAAGTTGCACTAATAAAAACCTATGAAATTCAATGAGAAAACTTTGTTAAAGGGACATTATGGTTAAGTTGCACTAATAAAAACCTATGTTGCGCTACTAAAAACCTATGAAATTCAGTGAAAAAACTTTGTTAAAGGGACTTTATGGTTCCAAGTACAACCGAAAAACCCTTGAAATTCGCCAGTTATGGTAAGCTAAGCAACCATAACTCGCGACACCACCGTGCACTGCTAAGACTAACACCCACGACATCAAAGATGACATCACAAATGTCATTGATGACATTTATAGCCTATATATATATATATATATATATATATATATACATATATATATATATATAGCCTTACATGCCCCACTTTTCGACAATTCTGGCTACCCAAATCCACAATTGGAGGAAACCCAAATTGCTCTTCTTTCTTTTCTTTTATTACCCTAAAATGTATGTGCATTGGGCTATCTTTCATTTCCCATTGTCACCAATATCATAATTAACATCTTTATCTTTATGGATAAAAAAATAATCAACCATCCTCCCATCACTAACACTACTACTGCTAAACCCACCATAGTGCTTTCCACCCAGGTTCCCCAATTAAACACATCTACCTCCATTACACCCAGGATACTAATTGTAATGTTGTTCTTTCTCAGATTCATCTTGATAGCATGCTTTTCCTTATGACTCAACAAAAATTCTACATCCGGGTCTATTGGAAATGTATCTCTTTGAAAAAATTCAATATTTTCCACTTGGCTTTCCCAAATATCGTTTGTAATATTGAATAATGTTAAACACCCTAATCGAAACAACTGTATCCTTTGGAACCTGCAAGGAAAATACATTATATTTCAATTGCTTGACAACAAACGTTCCATGTTTTAGATGCGTGACTGTCATATTTTTCATGAAGGTGCTGACCAACCATCTATTTTTAACCATTTTGGCGTGTGCTAACTCCTCACCACCCGAATTGCTAATGACCACTTCACATCCTCCTGATACACCTGGATCAGTTCTTAAACCACAAGTAGCATCTGCAGCATCAGGAACAAATGGTTTACCTGGACACATGTCATTTTGTTCTTTAAACTTTATACATGTTTCCAGGTTTGGAATCAAGTAAACCTCAGGCTCCCATGACTGAAATGCCACCACTTCTGGAGTTTTAATTTGTATATATTTCCCATCTTGCCAAAATCCCATGTTATGTACCCACTTAGTTTGATAAATAAGTTCAGGAGCTATATCTGGGATGCACAGCAAAAATCCGATTTCCATTCTTTCTAAATTCACATATAGTGGCATTGCATTGCCCATGTCAAATGCAACTTTCACCTGTATTGTTTCAATATCCCTTTTAGTTATTCTTTCCATCATTTGATGAACAATATCTTGTGAAACAAAATATAACAGTATATGTCCTTGAATTAATTGGGAAATTGCAGTTTGAACCTCCCTCATGTAATTTGTCAACAACCTATCAGCAGGATTTATCACATTCATAATTTCATTCAATATTCGGTCATGCTTAATTATTACTTTGGTGCTATGTTGTATAACATCAGCCTGTTCTTTTAGTAATACCGCAGTTTCATTAATAAATGTCACCTGTTCATCCATCCACCTCTAATTTCATCCAAGGTCTTTTGGATCATTTCTAGATCATGGTTCAATTGTGCTTTGGCACTCAATGTCCCTACTGAAATGGCATTACGACCCTGGCGGAAATCGAAAAACGATGGCGGAAATGCAATACCGGCATCGAATAGCGCTCGGTGCGACTATGACCCGTCACCGCAAAGTACGAAGCCATTAGCGACACCGAAGTGAACGCCAACGCTAACTGCACCAAGCACGCGCGCGCGCGCCATGCCAAACCGCAAACACCACCATGGCGCAACGGTACGCCAATTCCGACCCTAGCGGACATGTCCCTAACGCCATCAGGCATGGCGGAATGTACCATTCCGCCATGGCGAGAAGTACGGCATCGCGAATCAACCGTAAACGGCCCCACTGAGTGCCTGTACACCGCTCCCTGCCCACAAAGTACAACTCCCGGTAGGTGCAATGAAGTCACAATGCAACCATTGAAATGTACAAAGCACCCATGCATGCCAACGAACAAAAGCAACACAAGAGGGGCCAATGGGAGCTGCAGGTCACAGATGGCACGAATACAGAAGCCATCCCAATGGACATGACCACAGTCCCCCACCAAGAAACGCACGCAAACACAGGCACCTGTGCCCAGCAATATTCCGAAAATCACATCATTCCACCAGTCCACCTGGCTGACCGGCATCTGTTACACAAAACCCAATCCCCCGCCCCTGAGCATGACAACATTCAAACTGTCATATAGGCAGCCCCCATCCCTGACCTCACGGGCTTAGTAGGCAAACGCGCCCAGTACAGTACCACGCAACTAAACCCCGAAGCTGGAACCCAATGCAGATCTCCTCACAATACATCGCCCCCCAAATAGGCATATGCCACATCACTTGCAAAGAAAAACGCTACACGGGCCAAATCAGAATAGCAATTTATGCACATCAAAGACACTAAGCCCATACAGCCATCAGGCCATGAACTCCAAAACACTAATCACCATTGTGGGCTGCATCCGCAAGAAATGACCAGCCACTACTTGTGTGTCGCCCTGTACCCCCATGGTACACAGAGCCACATTCACGTACGAAAAGGCAACATGGAAGCGCACAGAACCGCAGGGCCGTCCCAATGGGGAGGCACTAGTCCAGCTGAAAGGCCGAAATGTTGCTCCGAGACACCAGTACTGCGTAAGGGCATGTGGGCCATTGGCGATCGTCCCATAAGATCGTAATGCTGCTCCACCGATTAACACGAAGCAGCAGGTGTCGGGAGTAAAATCCATCTGCAGGAGTGGCATACAGATGGCAGTGGCAAAAGGGGAGGAGATACCTGTCAACCAAAAGAAAAGAAAAAGAACAGAATGGCCATCAGAACTACATTCGAACAACTCACTTCAATGATCACACGAAATCCACAGCCATATGCATGCTAGCCCACTCAAAAGGATCATCACCACCCCAAAACCACTTGCGACTCATAACCATCTATATCGAGGTGCAAACACCATCACAAACGAGTGTACCTGTGCATGCGTCTGTCAAAACAGAATCCATCAGATGGGAATGTTAACGTGCATGGACACAAGTGTCTGAGGGCGCCTCGAGACAGGGAGGGCTCAACAAGGCCAGATAGACGATGGTCCCACTATGGCAGCCCTGCATCACATAGCGTAGGGGAGGCGGATAGATCCCAAGAAGCCCTGTACATGGCAAACTCTGTATCAAATCACCTGCCCATGCATCCATTCATCATTCCCTCATCCCGGGATCAAAACGCCTGAATAATTACTCACATGACATTAGAAACATCCATTGAGTCTGTGCGTTATGCAGCCTGCAAAATCCACAGTGCCCCAGCCCGTAATTCCAGTGTTGTGAAGTAACATGTATTTGGGAACGGCCGGCCTCATCGCCCACGTAGCTATTGCGCATCCCAAACTATTCATATCAATCATTGCTCCCTCGCCATGGGCCCTGTCTCAAGGACATTGAACAATAGAACGTTATATTTGCAGTCAGACCTGTGTGCATCTCCTCGCCGCTAGCTGAAGACCGAAAGCGCCGCCCTTCGAATTCCTCATTTGCAACACCACGTCGGAAAGGCATCTGTGGCCGTTTGAAATCACTAATTATTCCATCGAGTGCGGCTGTGTGTGAAAATGGCAACTGCCTTCACCCACGAATGGGACGCCCCGCCCGTCGTTGCAACTCGGTACAGTGATGCATGAGGGCCCACCGTTACTCGAGTACTACGTTCCACTGACCCTTCACAAGTCTGTTCGCGACTGCACAGATAGAATGGGAAACAATGGGACCATAGCCGAATGAACATATCAACCAATCTAACACGGCCATCGGGTACAAATACATGATAGCAATAGCAAGATACCATTCCCCGAATTGCAGCTTTGTGCGCGTGACGTGCTCGGCCAAAGGGGAGGGCAGTTTGCACAGGTGGAATGAATCACCACAGGTGGAGGCCATACAGCCTGAAAACACATAAATTGCGCAGCCAGTCTCCTCCCACAACCACACCGAAATGCTACCGGCAGGACTCGCGATGTTGGCCCTGGGGGACCTGATAGCACTGCAAGTGCTCCAACTCCAAGAGGAAGATGAACACCAACTACAACCAGCAGCACGGAGGAGACGCAGGAGGAGGAGGAGGCCAAGGCAGGGCCAGCAAGGCCCACCAGCACAGCCACTACCACCACGCAGGCAGCCCGCAATCCCACGCCTCCGAGCACATCCGTTCAACCTCACTGATGAGCAGATCCACACCCTCTACCGTTTGGACCGGGACACCATAGCCGCCATTGTGGACATGACACAGGCTGACCTTGTCAGCATGATAGATAGCCCAACCGCCATCCCACCCCTACTGAAGGTGGTGTCTGTACTCCACTTCCTGGCCACAGGCACCTACCAGCACACAGTCGGACAGTTGCATGGCATTTCTCAGCCACTGTTCTCACGGACACTATTGCAAGTGCTCGATGCCCTCCTGCAGCACGCAGACGACTACATCTCCCTACCACGCTCGGAGCAGGAAATTACAAACACGAAAGTGGGATTCCATGCACTTGCCGGCATACCGGGTTGCATTGGTGCCATCGACTGCACCCATGTGGAATTGGTCGTCCCACATGCCATGGAGGCCCAGTACCGCAACCGAAAACAATTCCATTCCCTGAATGTACAAATGGTGTGTGACTCCAACAGGATCATTACACATTGTTGCGCCCGATTCCCTGGATCAACCCATGATACTATGGTCTTGAGGAACTCTACAATACCACGCTACATGGAGCGACACGCAGGGAACAGATCCTGGCTACTCGGTGAGTCTCATTACATGCATGATGATGTGGGGTATGTGAATTGGCAATGAGCTGGCAGGAAGGGGGGGGGTGTGCGTACGTACGTATCAATGGCATTCCACATCATACGTTTCTCGTCCACATACAGGTGATGCTGGATATCCACTGAAGAGATGGCTCCTCACACCAGTCCGGAACCCACGGGACCAGCATGAGGAGGACTACAACCATGCCCACTCACGTACCCGTGAAGTCATAGAACAGGCATTCGGCCTACTGAAGGGCCGTTTCCGCTGCCTCAGCAGGTCTGGCGGGGCACTCCTGTCCCGCCATGAGAAGGTTGCAAAGATGGTGATGGCATGTGTCATGCTCCACAACATGTGCGTACGTAGAAATGTGCCCATGCCCCCTGACGCAGAACTGCAAGCACCTGAAGATGGTCATGATGAGGGTGGGGATGTGGCAGCACCTCATGGAGTCTGCGAGGCACCGGAGGCCCGTGACATTCGTCAGCATCTCATTGATGTATGCTTCTAGCACTCACGCCTGGTGGCTGATACATGGACACGGGACTCGTGGCACTGCGTGTGTCTGGGACATGCACAATATGGACTGTACGCCTATGATGGCCTAGTACACAAAGATCAATGTCCACACATCTCATTGGTTGATCGTGCACTTTTTATGGCATATGTGATGTCATGTTGAACACCCTATCGACCCGCCACCCAAGTGAGCCCAACACACCCCCTCCACCCCCCTACCTCCCCCCCGAACACCAGTGTCCAAAGATGCTCATTGTCAGTGGGCTGTCGCTATTGCATGCCCCCTCTGCGGGTATCAGGGGCACCCCTGCCTGTGGAGCGCAGGTTCCTTCCAGATCTACGTTGGGGGCTGCCCTGGACGGAACTTGCAACGGATGATGTGTCTGCCTGCTCACGTCCATGCATGTCCCTAAGGGTTTGCGAGAGCTCAGTGAGCACACGGCGCACTGCGGCAAGTTCGGCACATACGTCCTTGGCCGTCGCATGCAGTTCCCCCCTGAGGCTCTCGGTGCTTCTCTCCATTTGGACTCTCAGGCTCTCGGTGCTACTCTCGATTTGTGCCCTAAGTGTCTCAGTTGATGTTTCTATGTCTGCCTTAGTGCCCCCACATTCATCAGCATGGTCCTTGAGGAGCGTGGCCAGTTGCTGCTGTTGTTCGATCAGCTGGTCGAGGGACTGTTGCCTCTGCTGGGCCAAGGCCATTTGCGGGGGTGTCACAGAGGGGCTGTTGTCCTCATGTTGCCTTGCCACAGGGCTTGTGGGGGATGGCCAGTCGTCGTCTTGTGGGTGCCCCTGCGTGGTATCCTCATGTTGTACGGGATGGGACAGACAGGGGGATTGGGACAGGTCATGGATGGATCTGACTTCGGCATCCCCGTTTTCTGTGTCGGAGCATGCTGCCATCAATGGGGTGTCACCTATGGTGCTGCTGCCACCGGAGGCAGTGCCTTCTGTGGCATCCATTGGGGGGACCTGTGGTGGTGGTGTTGTGGGCATGCTGGCTGCTGGGGTGCCTGTTGATGTTCCCTCCTCTGTGCTGCCACCTGATTTGTGCTGCTGCCGTGTCTTGATGCGTGCAGCTGAGGTGGAGGGTCTCTGGCCGTTGGTCTTGGCCCTCTTTGCAGGTGTGCTGGTAGGGGTGTCCTGTAGCTCGTCGTTTGGATCGGACCCTGTGGTGGAGTAGAGGAGGGCGAGGGTTATTGGTGGGTCTGTGGGAATTGGAATGGCATTGTATCACATGCATTGGGGTGGTACCTGAGGGTGATTTGGGCCGGGGCCTTGGAGGTGCTTTGATTTGTGTGTGGAGTGAGGGTGCAGTTGTTTGGCAGCCTGCAGTTAGGGTGTGCCTGCTGCACGTGTAGTGCGTGTATTAGGGTTTTTTAATTATTTATGTATTTATTGTGGGTTTTAACGTGCGCTATCAGGCCGATGTGTGTGGACGTTCTCCTGGACATGTGTTTCTGTGCACTATGTGGACGCATGGTACTTCACATGGATGGACTGTGTGGATTTGGCATTGTTTTTTCTGGCCCACCTACCTGTATCTTCGGATGTCTGCACTCCTTTCTCCATCCCTCCGACTCCCTCTATGCTCTCCATTCCGATGGTGGAGGCACAGATTTCTTCCCAGGGGGTCAACTTGATGGGTGATTCAGGACCTCCCCCGGTGGCTGTGGCAATGTTGCGGTTGGCAGAGAGTATGCTGCGGACGCGTATCCGCAGGTCGTCCCATCGCTTGCGGCATTGCTGTGGGGTGCGGGGTGCGGTCCCCACCGCACTTACCCGCTGTGCCACCAGAGCCCATATGGCCTTCTTGTTTGCAAGTGCCGTCCTGGTCATTTGCGTGCAGAAGACGACGGCAGCATTCTCCTGGAGGGTCTCTGTCAGCACGGTGAGTTCCTCACGGGAGAAGTGGACCTGCCGCTTGCGGTCGCACGCTTTCTTCGCTGCTTTTCCCATTATTCTTGGTTTCGCTAGGGTGGTTGACGGGTTGGGGTGTGTTTCAGGGTAGTGATTTTAGTGGTTGTGTGGTTTTAGTGTATTTATAGGTGTACGCCGGGATGTTTCCCGTTCCGGGCCCATGTTTTAACTTCCGTTTCCGTATATTTCCGGGCACCGTACTTTCCGGTAGGCGCACACTGCGGTGACCGCTAAGAGGGGTGGCGGTATTGCACCTAGGGCGCCGTACGGCGGCGGTGTGGGCCGTTTTGGGGTCATTTCCGCCATCGCGGACTTTGCACTTCCGCCATGCCGTGGTGCTCGTGCCCGATGGGTCGGAATGGGCCGCACTTTGCTCCTTCGTGCAATGGCGGAAACGCTATTTACGCTGTGGCGCTCCGGTCAGTCGCTTTCCGCCAGGGTCGTAATGAGGGCCATTATCTGTTGACATCGTAGTACCTATTACAGCTCCAATGATAGACATTACCAAGGAGACCACAAGCATTACTGCCCCTCTCTTTCCTCTCCTTTTCTTTACATCCGCTGAATTCACAAATGTCTTTTCTAATTGTATTACCATATCTCTTATTGTCTGCTTAGTGTCCTCTTTTCTTAATTCTAGCCACTCTTTAGTCTGATTGGTTACGATCCCAGTTTTGATAAAACATTTTTCCATCAAACTATCAGGATTCATGGGTATATGTATATATATATATGTATTCTGAAATATCATTCTTCTAGTGCCCATAATAAACCCAGGCGCTTCTTCCGCTGCAATGCCAGATGCTGGCCCGGGCTCAATGATAACCTGTGCTTCCATAACTTTAAGATTCCCTGCAACCATTAGAACTGTTATCCATGTCGCTGGCACCATCATCAATGACATCCATTTTACAGACTTGGTCTTCACCCCAGCCTGGGGCTTTTTTGGAATTTTCTCCCGCGGACTACAGGACTCCGTCATCTCTCGTATCCTCCGGTCCTGCGACCTCCGACCTCAAAAGATTAATTAGTTGTTCTAAATTAAATAGAATAGAGACAAATTAAGTACAAAGCACAATACCAATTTCACCTTTTCTACCATAAAAAATATAGTCCAAAACATTCCGCTTCATTTCTGAAACTAAGCACATGTTAGAGAGAAAACATACATATACATAAGACACCATTATACATCAACATATATTTCAACATTGTACCATAATAATTCAATTTGCTTTAGCCCGCTATATCAATGTTTATCACCTATGGTATTTTCATTTACCTTTATCTCTATAATAAGGACCACAATTATTTTTATTTCTATGATGTGGGATACTATGAAAACATCCACTGCGTCTTCCCTTCCATGTCTTCAGGGCACTTAAGCTGTTTCTTCTTGCTCAAGTCTCCTGATTTCATGCTTGGGATGACAGGGCTTGATTTGGTTAACATGAACAAATTGCTCTGTTACCGTTTCACCCTTTGTCTTCAATATTTTGTAAACTACTGGGGACACCTTATCCACAATTTCAAACGGCCCTTGCAAAACTGCAAGATATTTAGAACAGACCTGTTGCAAAGTTCAATATTCCCAGAAGAGGCGGGTCGTTATGCAATTTGCAGTTTCCTTTTCACCCCCAGCATCTGCCACACTTTACTCATTAAAGCGCTTGTAAAACGACTTCCTCTGTCTGACTCTATTCTTTGTGCTAACCCAAATCTTGAAAATATATGATTTATCAGTAATGTAGCTGCGGTTTGCGCACTACAATCTGGTGCAGGGATACACTCTATCCATTTCGACATTAAACAAACCACACTCAAAATATAACGGTTCCCCCTACTAGACCTTTTTACAGGCCATACATAGTCAATTTGCAAATCTGACCATGGAAGGGTTAAGCCTCTTTTCATCAGTGGGGCTCTATGCATCGGTGAAGCAGGTTTAAATTGGGCACATACCAGGCACCTCCTAGTATCTAATTCCAAATCTTGGGACATATGTGGCCAGTAAGCATAATCTTTCAATATTTCTATAGTCTTTTGTGAACCTCTGTGTCCTGCGGTTATTGCATCATGTGCATGGTGTAGCATTAGCCCTCTGAATGAAAGGGGTACCACCCACTATATTGGTACTGTTATGGATTCCCTGATCATGAGTCCATCCTGTAGTTTAATTCGTTTTTTATTCTTTAACAACACCCTCAACTCTTCTTTTCCTGTACTATCATTTTCAGTTAAAGGATTTTGTTCGGGGTCCATCAAATGATTATAATAGATCCCCAATATTGGATCATCTTTTTGCACCTTAATCAGATCTTGATCTGGTGTATCATAACTCCATTGCACTACTGGTTGTTCTACCTCTTTTGGAGCCTTAGAGCGTGTAACTGCATCTATCTGTATTTCACCAATTAAGTGTTTAATGGGTAGCAACTCTCCCATCACAGCCCCAATTTTGGCTAAATGATCTGCTTTATCATTTCCCTCCTTATCTTCTCCTGGAGTTTTTAAATGTCCACGAATTTTCCTCCAATATATTGTTAACTCATTCTCTGACACTCATTTTTTTTTAGCCTGTATCATTTTTCCATGCTTGAGGGGCTTTCTATTATATGCAAGCATGCATCTTGCTTTCCAGCCAGGCAAATATTCTACAAAGCTATTTTGTGCATAATCAGAATCAGTCACCAGGACAATTTCACTGAATTTATTATCAACTGCAGTAGTAATTGCTTTATAAATGGCTGCCAACTCTGATACTGTAACGCTCACCTGATTCTCGCAGAGGCGCCGGTCTTGACTGGGCGACTACCGTATCTTCAAAGGTGATGTGTAGCACCCGGTTGGCTCTTTGGGCTGGACCTCTGTGCACTGTATGCCTGACGTGTAGAGTAAGATGTCTGCAGATAGAAAATATGGGGTTAATGAACTGGGGTTATTGGGGTGTCCCTATCTCTTTCCTCTTCTCCTCTCCTGTAGACCCCCAAAGGTTAACGCTCTCACCTTAGGTAAGTGAATGCCGAGCTCTCCATCTGCCTCGGGGCAGGGTGCTGTAACCAGTTTCTTCACTGGATAGGTAGCGCAGGCCTCTTGACTTCAGAGAACTGCTGTCCGTCGTTTACTGCACGACGGTAAGTTTCGGGTCATTCAAATGTCTTTAAAGTCTTTAGTAATGATGTCTCTTGTTTTGCAGGGTTCCGGCGATGGCGGATGACGGGCTGAAGTGAGTTGAAGATGGAGCCCGTGTGATGGATGGAAGCGCCTGGAAGCACGTAAGTAAGCGCTTGTTGCCTGCTTCACGATGCGCTCTAACTGTCTTTTTATTTTGCAGGTACGAGTTCGGAGCGGCTGCAGGGTGCCGGAATACCCACTGGATTAGATGTGGAAAGGAGTAATGGCACGTGAGTATTAAAGTTCCCCAATGTCTTTAAACGCACCTTGTTTTGTCTTTCAGATGCGGGATGCAGCGCCGAAGGCCTCCGGAGCGTGCGAAGAGTAGGTAAGCCTTTGCCTTTCAGATGCTGGAATGCTAACCTGTTCTTTCTTGTCTTTATAGGTGTTGCTGAAGACTGGATTCAGGATGGTAAGCCTTTTTCCTTAGGCCCAGGAACGGATGCAGAAGACACGATGAGCGTTCTGCTGCAGAGGGTGCAGAATAACGCAAAGCAAGATTCATCCACCGGGTGTGGTTTAAATAGCCTCCTGTAGTGCTTAGGTGTCTCCTTCCACAGCCACGCCTAAGTAAGAAAAGAGTTCCTGGTAAGAAAAGAGTTCCTGCCTTCCAGAAGAGTTCCAGTGTTCTGAATCTAGGGAGTGGCTCCAGCCCCACCCAACAGGAAAAGTAGTTCCAAACAGAAGAGGATCAGAGGCTCAACTGGCAGGCAAGTAAGCAGCATGGTCTGCTGCAGGTAAGTCCACCCAAGCATTATGAGCCCGGCGCTTCCAGCGCTGGGACTGGGCATATTTATGAGCCTGGCGCCACTGGCGCCAGGACTGGGTCCAAAAGGTCCCAATTGGGACTGGTTGGCACTCGGAACCTGGGTTATGGATCTGCTTCCAAGGGAGTTGGGAAAACCCTGACCTTTTGGAAGCAGAGATCATGACAGTACCCCCCCTCAAGGCCCCTCCCAAACCGGGCTTCTCCGGGGGTTTTGGCTTGTCAGGAAATGTTCGGTGAAATCTTTTGATTAGGCGAGGAGCGTGGACATATTCAGCAGGTTCCCAGGATCTCTCTTGGGGGCCGTAGCCTTTCCAGTCAATTAGGTAGAATAGTTTAGATTTGGAGATCTTGGAGTCCAGAATGCTTTTGACTTCAAGCTCGAGTTCTCCATCCACTAGGATAGGTTTTGGAGATTTGGTTAGTCGGGTTTGAGGTTGCACGGGTTTTAATAGAGAGACGTGGAAGACCGGATGTATCTTCATGTGCGGGGGCAAGTCCAACTTGACCGCTACTGGGTTTACTATGGTAGTGATGGAATAGGGACCAAGGTATCTTGGGTTGAATGTGCGTGGCCCTTTTAGAGATAGATATTTGGTGGATAACCAGACTTGATCCCCTACTTGATAGTGAGGGGCTTCCTTCCGATGTTGATCTGCTCCTTTCTTGTATTGTTCTTTAGCCCTTTGAAGGTGAGAAACAGCTTCCTTAAAGGCTTGGGTGATTGTAGAATGCAGGTAGTCTACTGCTGGTGTTTCAAGATCTTGGAGGGGATCCAACTCCGAGGTTCGAGGGTGACTGCCGTACAAAAGAAAAAACGGGGTTTTCCCAGTTCCCGAATGGACAGAGTTATTGTAGGCATACTCGGCTATCCAAAGGATATCTTTCCAAGTTTTTTCAGTTTGTTGCAGCATGCAGCGTAAATACTGTTCCAGAGTTTGATTGGTCCTCTCGGTTTGTCCGTCGGTCTGAGGGTGGTGACTGGTCGATAGTCTCACATCAATTTGAGCCGACCGACAGCAACTTTGCCAAAAATGAGAAATAAATTGACTACCTCGATCCGAAATTAGAACCGAAGGAAAACCGTGCAGTCGGACGATGTTTTCGAGAAATTCTCGGGCCAGAGTTGCTGCTGTTGGCAAGCCTTTGAGCGGAATGAAATGCGCCATCTTGGAGAATAAGTCCACGATTACTAGAATCGTATTGTATCCGGAGCATGGAGGTAGATCGGTGATGAAGTCCATAGAAAGCGTATGCCAAGGGCGAGGTGGGATGTCAATAGGACGTAAGAGGCCTGCTGGTCTTTCCTTTTGACTCTTGTTTTGGGCGCATACTCCACAGGACATTATAAAGTCTCTGATATCTTTTTTCCAAGACGGCCACCAGAAGTAGCGCTTGATCTTTTCTGAGGTCTTGGCTATACCGGGATGACCTTCCATTAAAGAGTCGTGATAACAAGAGATTACTTTTTTCTGTAAATCTGTGCTGGGTAGGTATAATCGTTCTTGGAAATACAATAAGTTGTCCTTTACTGCAAAGTCCTTTCCCTGCAGATGCCAATTCTGTATGTCTGCTGGAGTTACAAGTTGCCTGGCTTTATCCTTAACTTCCTCTATGGATTCTGTGGCGATTACACCCAGAATTCTTTGTTCGGGAATGATTGGTACAGGTTTAGGGTTGATCAAGTGTTCTTCCACTCCCATCCGAGAAAGGGCATCGGCTTTACCGTTCTTTGTACCAGGTCGATAGGTAATTATGAAGTCAAACTCGGCAAAGAATAATGCCCAACGGAGTTGTCTAGAGGATTGGGCTTTTGCGGTTTTCAAATATTGCAGGTTTCGGTGATCCGTAATCACAGTAACGGTGTGTCGGGCCCCCAGCAGATAATGCCGCCAAGCCTTAAAGGCAGACTTGATAGCCAGAAGTTCCTTGTCAGTAATCGTGTATTTGACTTCAGGAGGCGAGAATTTGCGGGACCAAAATGCCACGGGATGCAACTGATTGGTTACCGGGTCCTTTTGTGATAGAACTGCCCCCATGGCAAGGCTTGAAGCATCAGTTTCCACGATGTAGGGGAGTTCGGGGCGAGGGTGTTTTAAGATTGGTGCAGAGATAAATTTAGTCTTCAAATCCTGGAAAGCTTGTTCCGCCTCGGTAAACCATTCAAAACGTTTGTTTTTCTTTAACAAGGCAGTGATGGGCTGGACTATTCGAGAGAACTCGGGGATAAACCTGCGGTAAAAGTTAGCGAAGCCTAACATGCTTTGCACACTTTTTACGGAGGATGGTGATGGCCATTTGAGAACTGCATCGACCTTCTTTGAATCCATACGCACTCCGCCAGGTGATAATATGAATCCCAAGAATTCAACTTCAGTCACGTTGAAAACACATTTTTCCAACTTAGCGAAAAGTTTGTGTTGACGCAATCTTTCGAGGACCATTTTCACGTGTTTCCGATGTTCAGATTCCGATGAAGAATAAACGAGGATGTCGTCAATGTAAACAACAACACATACATCTATGAGCTCTCTGAGGACATCGTTCATAAAATATTGAAAGGCGGCCGGGGCATTGCAAAGTCCGAAGGGCATGACCTGATATTCAAATAGCCCATACTTGGTGCGGAAGGCCGTCTTCCATTCATCGCCCTCTTTTACTCGTACCAAGTGGTAAGCTCCTCTAAGATCCAGCTTTGTATATATGCATGCTTTTCTGACTTGGTCCAGGAGTTCAGGGATCAAAGGTAACGGATATCTATTCTTAACGGTGATCTGGTTCAGGGAGCGATAATCGATACAAGTTCTAAGGTCTCCTTCCTTTTTTGGAACGAAGAACAAAGCTGAAGAAGCAGGGGACTTGGAAGGACGAATAAACCCATTTGCCAGGTATTGATCCAGGTATTGTCGAAGGTGAAGGTTCTCAGGCTCGGTGAGGGCATAAATTCTACTACAAGGAGGAGTAGATCCAGGTATCAGGTCTATCTGGCAGTCATAAGACCTATGAGGAGGTAGAGAGTTAGCCTGATCCTTCCGGAAAACATCTTGGTATTCTAGGTATTCGGGAGGTAACTGGGGAGTCTCTGAAGAAATTGCGGCCAGTGCACCACCAGGTGGAGGGTGACAAGTAGAGACACATTCTGGAAACTGGACCGTTCTTGCTCGCCAATCGATCAGAGGATTGTGTTTCTCTAACCAAGGTATTCCTAGAATAATCTGAAACTGAGGGGCCTTGATCACATCGAACATGATCTTCTCATGGTGTCCATCTTGACTTACTAGCGTCACCTCTTGAGTGGTATGCGTTACTGGCCCGGGGGCTATCTCCGTACCATCCACCGTAGTAATGACGTCCTTTACAGCCTTGGGACAAAGAGTTAGATTCATCCTCAAAACCATTTCATGATCCACATAATTGCCGATGGCACCGCTGTCGACGTAAGCTTCAATTGCATGTAATCGATCCGGATTATCAGGGCTAATGAGGACCATAGGTATCACGAAATGCGAGGTCACGGAACTGGTTTTCACGCTCGGCAAGACGACCTCTATTCTTGTCGGGCGAGGTCGTTTCCCTGCTCAGAGTTTGTAACTTTGGTAACTGCAGCTCCTACTGCCTTCTTGGCAGGTTTCACCGGACAGTCTCGAAGAAAGTGCCCTGAGTTTCCGCAATATAGGCATAATTGCAACTGTTTCCTCCTTTCCCGCTCCCTTTGTGTTAGAGGACCTTTCAGACCCCCTATTTGCATGGGTTCCCCGGAGTCTACTCCTTTGGAAGGAGTTGGCGGTTTGGAAAATACTCGAGCATCAAACTTGGAACGATCGGCTTTCCTGTTCTGCAGCCTGTGATCTATTTGAACGACCAAGTCTATATAATCCGAACAGTCTTGTGGGGGATTCACTACTTGGGCTAAAACGTCTTTGAGCTCTCCACGTAGACCTCTATAAAACAGCGTAATCCTTTTGTCCTCAGGCCATTGAGTTTCTACTATTAGTCTATTGAAAGATGCGATATAAGCCAAAAGGTCTTGATTACCCTGTCGCAACGAAAGAAGCTCATTGTCCAAGGCCTGCCCCTGTGAATGTCTTGCGAACAGTTTTTCCATACTAAACTGAAAGGCTTGAAAATCATGGAGAACCGGATCATCTTGATGAACTAGAGGGATCGACCAGTCTGCCGCATTGCCACTAAGGTACGAAAGTACAAAAGCTACTTTAGCTTGATCAGTTGGAAAGGCTGCTGGCCGGCATAAGAAGTGCAACCGGCACTGATTGATAAATACTGCAAACCTCTTTGGGTCACCAGAAAATCGTTCGGGCGGAGCCAGAGGTACATTCCCAGGTAGGTTGATCTGCACTGGATTCATAGAGGATGTTGAAGGAAGATTTGCCCCTGATGCGGGTAACGGGGTCTGTCCGGCTTGTGACTGTAGCACTTGTCTAGCAAGATTGTCTGTTCTCTCCTTGGAAATAATTAGTTCCCTTCTTAGAGCATTCGTTTCCTGACGAGCTGCATGCACTTCTGCCCTTAGTTCCCCAAGTAACCGGGCTAGGGGGTCAGTATCCGAGGTTTCCATAGCGCCTGGGCGAGAGTTTTGCTTTAGGCTTTGCGTTCTGTAACGCTCACCTGATTCTCGCAGAGGCGCCGGTCTTGACTGGGCGACTACCGTATCTTCAAAGGTGATGTGTAGCACCCGGTTGGCTCTTTGGGCTGGACCTCTGTGCACTGTATGCCTGACGTGTAGAGTAAGATGTCTGCAGATAGAAAATATGGGGTTAATGAACTGGGGTTATTGGGGTGTCCCTATCTCTTTCCTCTTCTCCTCTCCTGTAGACCCCCAAAGGTTAACGCTCTCACCTTAGGTAAGTGAATGCCGAGCTCTCCATCTGCCTCGGGGCAGGGTGCTGTAACCAGTTTCTTCACTGGATAGGTAGCGCAGGCCTCTTGACTTCAGAGAACTGCTGTCCGTCGTTTACTGCACGAACGGTAAGTTTCGAGTCATTCAAATGTCTTTAAAGTCTTTAGTAATGATGTCTCTTGTTTTGCAGGGTTCCGGCGATGGCGGATGACGGGCTGAAGTGAGTTGAAGATGGAGCCCGTGTGATGGATGGAAGCGCCTGGAAGCACGTAAGTAAGCGCTTGTTGCCTGCTTCACGATGCGCTCTAACTGTCTTTTTATTTTGCAGGTACGAGTTCGGAGCGGCTGCAGGGTGCCGGAATACCCACTGGATTAGATGTGGAAAGGAGTAATGGCACGTGAGTATTAAAGTTCCCCAATGTCTTTAAACGCACCTTGTTTTGTCTTTCAGATGCGGGATGCAGCGCCGAAGGCCTCCGGAGCGTGCGAAGAGTAGGTAAGCCTTTGCCTTTCAGATGCTGGAATGCTAACCTGTTCTTTCTTGTCTTTATAGGTGTTGCTGAAGACTGGATTCAGGATGGTAAGCCTTTTTCCTTAGGCCCAGGAACGGATGCAGAAGACATGATGAGTGTTCTGCTGCAGAGGGTGCAGAATAACGCAAAGCAAGATTCATCCACCGGGTGTGGTTTAAATAGCCTCCTGTAGTGCTTAGGTGTCTCCTTCCACAGCCACGCCTAAGTAAGAAAAGAGTTCCTGGTAAGAAAAGAGTTCCTGCCTTCCAGAAGTGTTCCAGTGTTCTGAATCTAGGGAGTGGCTCCAGCCCCACCCAACAGGAAAAGTAGTTCCAAACAGAAGAGGATCAGAGGCTCAACTGGCAGGCAAGTAAGCAGCATGGTCTGCTGCAGGTAAGTCCACCCAAGCATTATGAGCCCGGCGCTTCCAGCGCTGGGACTGGGCATATTTATGAGCCTGGCGCCACTGGCGCCAGGACTGGGTCCAAAAGGTCCCAATTGGGACTGGTTGGCACTCGGAACCTGGGTTATGGATCTGCTTCCAAGGGAGTTGGGAAAACCCTGACCTTTTGGAAGCAGAGATCATGACAGATACCTGGCTACCTCTAGCCCCAATTCTCATCCCTATACTAGGAATGTCCTCACATTTCATCCAAACATTTCCTATCCCTGATACCAACTGTTTACTGCTGTCATTTTCAATGTGAAAAGCACAGCCATTAACATATACAGTTGGTACATTATTGCATGTACTTTCATCAAAAGCTTTGTGTGATGATTGTTCAAACTCTTGTAAACTGGATTCTACCTCTACTTCATCTGATGCACATTCAGCTGCACAGTCATGTAAATCTGTTAATGATTGAGCAATTGGGCTCTTTTTATTCTGGCCATATCTCACCTCTACAGGGAAGCCTTGCAATGCCAATGTCCATGAAGTAATTCTGGACTGTGCTAGATTGCCTGACCTAATCCATTTACTATGTAAAAACTACAATGGTTGATGATTCGTCTCAATGATTATCTTTTCCCCCTTGAACAATGGGGCGGAAATGCTGCAACGGCCACACAGTAGTCAAAAGAGCCTTTTCACACTCACTGAATTTCATCTCAACCTGGGAAAATGCCTTACTTGCATAGGCAATGGTTTTGTGGTTCAAATCATGTTTTTGAGATAACACTGCTGACATACAATGTTCAGTGAAACCTATTTCTATAAAGAAATTGTTGTTTTGTATGGGAAACGCTAAACATGGTGCCTTTATAAGACATTCCTTTAATTTAGCGACTGCCTCAGATTGCTCCTTTTCCCATTTCCAGGGTGTATTCATTTTCAATAGTTTAGTTAATGGTTGAGTAATTTCAGCATCATTTTCAATACATTTCCTGTTATATCCTGTCATTCCTGACAAACTTTTTAAACCTTTCACATTTCTAGGATCTTTCAATTTCTGTATGCCCTCCACCTTTTTCTTTTGTGGATTTAGCCCATGTTCAGTTACCTCATGGCCTAGGAAATTCACCTTTTTCTTGCACCATTGTGCTTTCTGTAAAGATACCCTGGCACCCGCCTTTTGCAATTGGTCGAGTACATGTCTAATTTCATCAAAGTGCCTTTTTAAGCTTTCGTTTTTCATCAGGACATCATCTACATAAACTATAGTTCCACTTTCCGCCTCATCAATCATAGCCTTTCTCAAAAATATGCCAAATTCGCTCCCACTATTGACGTACCTGAATGCTGTTCTAGCCCATGCATATTGCGTTTTATCAAATGAAAATCAAAACAAATTCTGAATATCCTCTGCCAGTGGCACACACCAATATCCAGATGTGAGATCTAATATAGTAAACACCTTCGACCTATGCACCTGAGCAAGGCCTTGATCAATGAATGGCAGCGGCCATCTAGACACTGGCACTCTTTTATTTAACTCTCTAAAGTCTGCACCCAGACGCCATTGACCATTGGCTTTAACACACCCAAAATAGGAGTGTTGGAGGTGCTGTGAATGGGCCTAATAATTCCCCTAGACTCCAAATTTTTAATTATCTCTGCCAATGACACTAAACATGCTAGTGGTAACCGACATTGGCACACAAATACTGGATTTCTACCACACCCCTCCGGTAATGTGGCTAGGCCGCAATCATATGCATCTTTGGCAAAAACGTTTTTAAATTCCATAAATATTTTCCTCAATTCATTTTTATCCTCTTCGCTATCACATGCATCTGCTAACAAAATCTGCTCCTCTACCATTTTTGAAAACTCTGGGAAATCCTCCAATGGAGGAATCTCTGTGCTTTCTTCCAACTGTGTGGCGGTGTCTCTCTGTAAAGCTGCCACTTTTAAATATTTTGGCATATCAGCCTCCATTTCAATGTGCTGATTTTCTATTTCATTTTCATTTAAGTCAAATACTATACACTTCTCTTGGTTACAGCACACTGTCTCATTGGAAGCATAATGATACACAGAGTGAATTTTAAAGATCCCTTTGGGTTGAAAATCCAGATATTCTGTCAACACACCCTGTGCATCTACATATCTCTCAGGGATATTTCCAATCACCATGTTATTGAAATCTGCAGTATAATGTGATTTTTGTATGGCCATTCCTACTTAAGAATTCTCTTCTAAATGAATATCCTGACATCCTTTATTATTCACCATAATTTTGACAGACCCTTCTCCAACATCTATCAATGGGATATATTCATAATCCAGGCCTTGCTGTTTCATGGATTCATTCAAGCACACAAATGCATCAGAATCTTTCATTTGCTGTCCATTCTTGCACTTTAGTGTTATAGCAACCTGCTTGGTGAATGCAGGGATAGTAATATCCTTCTTCACCTGTAATTCAATTGCATATGGTACCAATTGTGCACAATGATAAGCCTTTCTCTTATCTTCAAATTCAGGTGCAGGCCCGCCTAGTTGGGACCATACTTTTTGGTTAAGGAAATCTAACACCATGCACATTCTGTGCATGATATCATTACCCATGTAAAAATCATTTTGTGTTCCACTCACTATCCACACATTGTGGTAGATGGTTTTTTGTCCAATATTAATCTTTAACATGCACCTTCCTGCAATTCAGTTTTCAAAATCTGGGTTGTCCAAACCAGAGACATATTGGTTTTTAATTCTAAATTTTGGGATATCCTTCCTCTCCATTATTTTCTGCAGTCATTTCTCAGTAATAAAGCTCCTTTCCTGTTCAAGCGCCAAGGTAGCTTTTATCACTTTAGAATGGGCATTTCTACCAATGTGACCCCATGGCAGCTCATCTTCCATGTGTATTTCAGCAAGGGTGCTAATGTGTTTTTCTGTGTCTATTTTAGGAATAGTGTTCTGTTTGCATTTCTTCTCTTTTAAATAGAAGCACAATGTGTGTTCATCTATTTCAGTTTGTCATTTCTTCATGGGATCCAAATAAATCTGCACAGATTGTTTTTCTTTTTCATTTTGCATTTTTTCCTGACACATCAAAATGACAGTGACTCTAGGCACACAGCTATTCTGTAGGTATACCTCCACTGCATCATCCGTTTTAGCAATAGTGTGGCATTCATTCATACTGTTGGTTTGTGATTTTCTTTTCTTAGGTCTTAATGGTTTTTTGGTTAAAGACCACAGTACCCCATTTACCCCATCTATGAGAGGAGACAATCTTTTCAGGCAATCTGTTCCCATCAGGAATGGAATTTCACAAATAGATGTGATCAATACTTCCTGTTTCATTCTGTGTTTTCCAATCTTTATGTCAACTTTGGTAACACCCACGATAGGCACCTCCTCACCGTTAAAGTTATGCACTGGGCCTTCACTCTGCCTCACTGTGATCTGGTTCTGTGGAGATCTCCCTTCATTGATACTTTTTACCAATTCTTTGGACATAATTGTGGCCTGTGCGCCTGTGTCAATCATTGCAAACGTATTGCATTTCTCTTCCACAGTAATGGGAGCATAGTATCTTCCTCTAACACACACAAAAAAGTGTGAATTCTTTCTAATTTCAGGATTCACATTTCTCAGACCTTTTTCACTTTTGGCTAAGCACATTGGTAAATGAAGGGACATTTTTCCCTCCTTTTTGTCCATTTTCGTTTGAGAAACCTCACTCATCTCCCCATATTCAGAGGTCCTTTGGAGTGTGGCCACTGTTCGCCCTTCCATCCAACGATCATCAGAGTTCACACTACAATCCTCCAACTGAATATGCATAGAAACATTACTTGATAATTTGTCATTTTCTAATTCTGGGCATTTGTGGGTATTTGGCATGGTACCAATCTTTTCAACTTCCTCAAAAATCTGTGATTCAAAGAACTCTTCAGGTGACTGATCTGTACCCTCCATTTGAGTACTTATTCTTCCTGCCCGTATTTTGTTACTGTTTTGATTGTCTAGGGAGAGCGTTCTAACATCCCCACTTACTCCCTGTTCAATTGTATTACCCATGCATGAGTTGTCTTTCTTAAATCTGTACCTTTGTTCTTTTGGAACTTCATGTTTTCCTTTTTCATTTGTGCAAATTTCAAACGTTTGATTTAACTCCAGGTTAAACCGAACTTCTTTTTTAGATGTATTTGCAATTTCTGCCTCATGTTTATCTGCAGGTATTTTTGTTTTTAAATCATTGAGCATCTCAGAGTCATTATGCAAAACCAAATCTATCTTTTTAGCATTGCAGGTATCATGAATATCACTTATTATCAGAAACCACCTGGTCACTGCTGTGGCCTTCTGCCCCCTCCTTTGATGACTGTTTTTGAACCATACATAGTTTTCCTATTTGTTCAGCCAACATTTTCACTTGGGCCTCGAGACACTGGCATCTTTCCATCTCTCTAGAATCTTCTCTCTGCGGCCTAGGTTGATATTGGTTGTTTTCCCCCTGATTGAATCTATTCTGATATCTCTCAGGAGAATGATTTCTAATCTGTTGTTTCTGAACTCTTGATTCATGTGTAGAGGGGAGCGGGGTTCACCTATTCTTTGGTTGTAGTCCCGTGGTGGCAGTGATTCATTGTATTGACATGGGGCATAATTCATACTCTGCCTTATATCCTGTCTTTCATTTTGTGAGTATTGTCCCCTATGCTGATTCCAATTTTCAGTAAATTGATCCACATATCGGGGCCTATCCTGATTACCATATATCATGGTGTTAGGGTCAAATCTGCTCTGTGTCCCCAAAGTCTGGTAAGGACCATTATTTCTTTCATCCTGACTTTGTCTCTGATTGTTGTTCATACCTGACATATCAGGCCGATATCCTGCCCGGGGCCTGTCTCCTAAGTACCTAAGGCTAATGTAGCTCTCCCTATTACTGGGATCATGTGATTGAAACATCGGTGCAGGGAGTGACAACCTCTGTTGATTACCCCTTTGTTCAGGTGTCATATTATTTTTGCCTGGACTTTGAGCAGACTCAAGTGACATTTTAGCTGACCTGACCTCCATCACTGTTGCTGGGGATTCTTTAGACTTTGGTCTAGCATCTTTCATTTTATCACTCACTCTACCCTGACAGTATAGCACTTCATATAATTTTGTACTTTGGTGCTTGTCACAGTCAAATTCACGGACAAACTGTGATATGATGTCTTTCTGTAACCCATAGAAATATGCAGTTTTAAATTCATTGGCATTGGGATCAAAAGATACATCAAAGCGAGAAAAAGCTCTTTTTAAATCTTGTAAAAACTGGCGAGGGGACGTATTAGGCCCAGCTGTAATTGTGTAAGCAACTTTCTTTGCCTCCTGTAAGGACTGGAATGCAGATAAAATGACGTCTAATCTCTTTTTCAAACTCTGCCCATGACATGTTCTGCTGTTCATTTAATCCTCTAATAATACTGGCTGTGGGAGCATCCAGAGTTAAATGAAAGTAGTGTCTGTATTGTTCCTTAGGTATCTGGAGGGCTTTAAATATATCATTCACTGCTTCTAAGTGGTCCTCTATATAGCACTCCCCTCCTTTCTTGAATGGTTTGATTAGGACCTTGATTGATTTCATTATATTGATAGGGCTACTTGTTGCTTTGCTTTGGATTGCACTACTTTGTGATTGAATCCTTGTTTCAGGTGTATGGGCTTGGTGGCGGCAACCAATGGGTGTGTCAAATCCCCCAAGGGCGCTGCAACCAAGTTCAGTCACTGGAACAGCCACTGGGGCACTATCTCTCCGTGTAGAAACAGAATTCACCTCGACTACATTGAATGTGGTGCCCTGTTGTTTGTCCTCGGACCTGGAAATGCATATTTGCTGTTCCAAATCCTTGCACTTTTTAAGGAGCCTATCTGCCTCCTTACGCAAATAATTGTTTTCATCACCCACCTTATTAATCACATCTTGCATGTTGCTCATTTGCATTTGGCATTCATTGAATTCTTTATCTCTCTTGTCTCTTTCTTGAAACATTTTAACTATCTCCTGTTCAGCATTTTGAAGATCACTTTGTGGGGACATCACGTGATCGCGGGAGCGAGGTCTCGCGAGATCTCGTTCCGACGTGATCTCGCGGACCCGCGTCCAGTGAAAAGAACGTTGCCGCAAGTGGCAGGCGGGCAGAGCGCCAGACAGCCGGCCTGACAAGCGCTGCTCCTGATAGTGAGCCTACGCACCTGGGGCCCTGACAGCTTGCACACCAAACTTCCAGGGCATAAGTCCAATGCCACAGAAGGCCTTATGGGGGGCCTGGAAGTCTACAGCGTGCAGTACCACTGCACACCCTGCCTCCAGTGAAGTAACTGGGAGGCCCAGCCTGACATTGTGAGTACCTGCTCCTGGCCAGCATATGGACCATTGAGCTCACCTGTTCTGTTATATATAATAAAGCCAGTTAGAACTGTCCAAGCGTCCTGTCGTCCTTGGAGGCCACAACATAACTGGCGACGAGGATATCAGAGTACCCACGGACCCATCATGCAAGGCGCCACACCGCGCCCTGTGTTCCTCCCCTCACCGGGGACCCCAGCAATCCAGTGGATGCAATGGGAGCCTCTGTCCTCCACGTATCTGGAGGCCGTATGCGGCACAGGATATGCCCCCGCCAGGAAGAAGGCTATGCTGCTTAACGCAATGGGCGTCGAGGGACAGCGCATTTTTGCCAGTTTAACGGCTATACCAGTGGATGACGACGACAACAACGTCTACAAAGAGGCAACCCGTCGCATCGTAAAGCGGTTCACAAATAAAGAGAACGTGGTGCTACACAGGCTGAGATTCTGCACCCGTAAGCAAGAGGGGAGCGAACCTGTGGATGACTACATCACCAGGATGAAGAAGCTGGCATCCTTATGCGCCTTCGGCGATAACGAGGAACAAGTCATCTGCGACATGCTGGTCGTTCACACAAATTCCAGGAAAGTGCAGGACAAGTTCATACAAGAAAAAGAAGTGACCCTCGACAAGACCTTCCAAATCGCCAGGGCCGAGGAAGAAACCTCCAGCAGGCGCAAAGAGGCGGGAAGTCATCTACCTGTACCCGAGCTTATGGAGCTACAATGTAGAGTGCGCAGAGACAAGCAGTCCCGTGACAGCCCCAGAGACAAAGGCCCCAGGCAGAAGGATGTGCCGAAATGCTACAGATGTGCCAGCACCAAACACATGGCGAACGACCGTGACTGCCCCGCCAGAAACAAGGAATGCTCCAAGTGCAGACGCATTGGTCACGTGGCCCCGGCTTGCACGTGGCGGGAAAAAAACGTTTCCCACGTCGATGGCGACCGCGCCTCAAGTGACGAGGATGAGCTACAGGACAGACCCATGGTCATCATGGTCAAAGCCCTCCATGCCAGGAGAGAGAAGCCCCACTGCACCATTAAAGTAGACGGCATGGAAACACGCGTCATGGCAGACTCAGGGTCAGACCTCACTATCCTTCCCATCGACACGTACAAGGAGATGATGAGACAAGCAAAAGTAGAGATTAGAACAACCAGGCAAAAGCCGACGGTCTTTGGAAGTGCAACTGTCGACCTTCTGGGTTACATCAGAGCCCAAATTGAATTCAAAGGGAGGTCTACCACCACCAAGGTGTACTTCTCACCCAAAGGTCCAGCCGTGCTCGGGTGGGACGATCAACACAGACTCAGCATTAAATTAGACCCCAGCACTCCGGAACAGGTACTCATGGTCTCCTCAGGAGCAGCTATAAAATTTCAAGGAGGTTTTCCCAAGCCTGTTTTCTGAGAAACCAGGGAAAGTGAGAGACTCTGTCCACAAGATTCATTTGAAATCCAATGCCGTGCCTGTGAAACACAAAGTTAGACCAGTGCCTGCCACGGCGAGGCCTGCGTTAGATGCCCATCTCCAGAAGATGGTCGAAGAAGAGACCATTGAGACAGTGGAATCCTCAGAGTGGCTGAGTCCGGTGGTTCTAGTCAAGAAGAAATCCAGCAACGACCTCAGAATATGCATCGACCTGAGAAGTCTGAATCTAGAGGTTGTCACTGATAGCTTTCCACTCCCCAGCATCAGCGAAATTGTCCTAATGATGAAAGAGGCAGCAATCTTCTGGAAGCTGGACATGCGTGACGCCTATCACCAGATTCCACTACACAAGTCTTCGTGCCCTCTTACGGCGTTCATCACTCCTTTCGGCACCTTTCAATACACCCGCATGCCGTTTTGGCTGTCCTCGGCAGCGTCCGCATTTCAGAGAATGAATTCCCTACTCAAAGGACTCACAAACGTCTCATTCTTTCACGACGACATCCTTGTGTATGCCAAGGACAACGAGACCCATGACAAAGCACTGAAGGCAGTCCTGAGCAAGCTTCAGGAGGCAGGCGTTCATCTTCGCCATGAGAAATGTGTCTTTGGAGTGAGCAAGGTAGAATACCTTGGGTACTGCATCTCAAGCGAAGGGGTGAGCCCCAAGAAGAACCTTATGGAGGCCAGAGCAGACGCCCCGGCCCCGATGTCCAGAGATGAACTCCACTCGTTCCTGGGCCTAGCGGAGTACTACGCAAAGTTTGTCCCAAGGTTCTCCGAAACCACGTCCCCCATGAGGGAACTTCTGAAGAAAGGGGCAACCTACTCCTGGGGGCCAGTGCAAGATGAAGCCTTCACTGAAATCAAAAGTAAGATTCTGCAGGCACCATGCCTAAAACCCTTCAACCCTGAATGGGATACCTGCATCACTACGGATGCCAGCACGTACGGACTGGTGGCCACCCTGACCCAGAAGAAGGGCGACACTGAAAATATCGTGGCATTCGCATCTAAAGCACTATCATCAGCGGAGAAGAATTACTCCACCGTAGAGAAAGAAATGTTGGCTTGTGCCTGGGCCGTCGACTACTTCAGATCGTACGTTTGGGGCACGAAATTTAAATTGGTCACGGACCACAAACACCTCATCCACATGTTGAGCCCAGGCGGCACCAAGACTGCCACCCCGAGACTGGCCAGGATCGCCGCAAAACTTCAAGAGTACACGTACGAGATAGCCCACATTGCCGGCTGAAAAAACACACAAGCGGACTGCATGTCCAAGCTCCTGAACCAAAGCGCCCCTGGGACCACATTCTTAGAAGACAAATGTGTCGTAGCCTCTATAGGCGACTTGAGGAACGGCGAGTACATGGACCTGAGTGAGCACCACTGGCAGGAGGAGTTCGAGCAGGACGATGCCCTACGGTGCGTAGCAGCCTGGCTCCGCGAAGGTTGGCCTGATGAAAGAGCGATTCCCGAAGGCCCACGTCCTTACTGGAAGGTGAACGATAAAATCAATGCCATGAACGGTCACATTCTGAGAGGCGACCAAGTGATCCCGCCCAGCGGAATTCGCAAAGTAATACTGTGCAGAGCGCACTCAGGCCATTTGTGGTGCAACATGACCAGGCGCAGGATACACAACGCCTACTGGTGGCCAGGCATGGATCAGGACATACGACAAATGGTTGAAAGGTGTCATGAGTGCACTAACAGCGACAAGCCCCTGTCTGTGAGACAAGCCCCCATGCTGCCCACCGAAATCCCCAAAATAGTGTGGTGCAAACTAGGGTTGGACTTCATCGGGCCACTGGACAGCATGCCCCTAGAACATAAATATGGGATAGTCACAGTCGACTACTTCTCAAAATGGGTCGAAGTGGACTTCACTTCGGACATCACCACAAACACAGTCATTGAAGCACTCACTGCCATATTCCAGCGCGAAGGCCCCCCGGAGGAAATTGTGACGGACAATGGTGTCCAGTTAGTCTCTCGAGAAATGGAGGAATTTCTCAAACTCAACAATATTCAACAGCGAAGAGCAAGTTTCTACCACCCACAGGCCAATGGCCTGGTCAAGCAGGCGAACCGCTTCATCAAAGGGGCGCTGCAACTAGCATATGCCTCGGGCCTAAACCCGTACAAGACTGTCAAGGAGGCCGTCGCAGCCCACCGCATCCCTCACAACGCTGTCACCGGCGTGTTACCATTCCATCTGCTAAGGGGGAGAAGGGCAGCATCCACACTGGTACCACCGTTTCCTCCATCAAGTGAGGGCTGACGAAGATGTGGACATGGAAGACGTAGTCTTTCGCATGCAGCAGAACAAAGAAGCCATGAAGGTTCGAGGGGACACGCGTCGGGTCGCTCGCCACACAGCGGTCAACAGAGGCGACCTGGTTAAGATACGCCTCCCCCACAAAGACACCTCAACCGGCTCCTGATACAGCAGTCGCATAGAAGTCGTTGCCAAAGGGTCAAACCACATCTGCACCAGCGACGGAAGGAAATGAAATCTAGAAAGGGTGGCCATGTACCGCAGGAAAGAAGCTATTGAACAGCCACACTGGGAAACCGGAGAAGATCAAGGCCAGCAAGAGCCATCCGAAAACCCTCGCCAGTCAGGAAGAGATACCTCGGAGATACCCTACGGCGGCGAGCTCTCGAACACCAACTCCCCAACCCCACTCAGGGAGTTACACCGCAGGGCAAGACAAGGAGAACTTGAATCACCCGCATCTCCCCAAGAGTACTCCCGCAACCCTGCCCCGCTTCTAGATCAGAGCAGGCCACAGAGAGAGAAAAGGAAACCCAGCAAGTTTGCAGACTTCGTCATGGAATGACCATCCATCCTTTTCCCAGCAAAGGAGGTGTGTGGGGACATCACGTGATCGCGGGAGCGAGGTCTCGCAAGATCTCGTTCCGACGTGATCTCGGGGACCCGCGCCCCGCGAAAAGAACATTGCTGCCAGTGGCAGGCGGGCAGAGCGCCAGACAGCCGGCCTGACAAGTGCTGCTCCTGATAGTGAGCCTATGCACCTGGGGCCCTGACAGCTTGCACACCAAACTTCCTGGGCATAAGTCCAATGCCACAGGAGGCCTCATGGGGGCCCTGGAAGTCTACAGCGTGCAGTACCACTGCACACCCTGCCTCCAGTGAAGTAACTGGGAGGCCCAGCCTGACATTGTGAGTACCTGTTTCTGACCAGCATATGGACCATTGAGCTCACCTGTTCTGTTATATATAATAAAGCCAGTTAGAACTGTCCAAGCGTCCTGTCGTCCTTGGAGGCCACAACACACTTTCTTTTTCAAGATGTTCTTTTTGTAAAATCTGCATTTTCAAAATAACCTTGTCTTTATCTTTTCTAATATGATCTACCAACCCTTTCAAGTGTTTTAATTCTTGCTCACTATCCTCAAACTGTTTCTTTCTTTGGGACAATTGAATGTCGAGATCTTTACATTTTGACTGAATGTCCTTTTGACATACCTCTAGTTCTGCTCTTAATTTTTCTTCTTGTTCACTAGCTCCATCCAGTTAAATTTTTAATCTGCTAATCAGCTTGGCATCATTTTCTTGCATTCGCAGAGACCTATTTAAAATGAACCATGTCTTGGCACATATCCGTATCAGACAATCTTTCTCTGCATGTTTATCAGCAGCGTTTAATAATCTTAAAAGACAGACCTGGATTATGCTACCTTCTGCAGAAATGCTGTCCAATGATTCTTTCTGCACTTCTCCATAGATATGGTCATGCCATTCTGTGGCATTATTTGATGACCATATCCCATGTGCATATAACTTTGCCTCCAGATATTGCACTAACTCTGGGAATGTGTCTTCCATTTGAGACATTCTGAAATTCACTTCTAGTGTCACACTGCTGTCATAAAATGGGTTCCCTTTAATGCACGTATGGTAGTGTGAGACACACTTGCCATGCCCAGTAGATGCTCTACAGCCACTTTCCCAGGCCACCCCCCCACCCTTCTGTCCAGGGAGGCGCAATTGGTATTGATGAGTGGAAATTTAAGTGGGAGCCCAAGCGGCTGCTCAACAGATGTCCAACATTGGGTGGCCCCTCGCCTTAGCCCAAAGTGTTGCCATTTCCCTGGTGGATTGGCCCTGAACACCCGGGGGAGATAGAAGAACCTTCTCGGTAATAGGCAAAAGAGATTGTGTCACTCAACCATTAGCTGATGGTCAAGTTAAAGGAGTGGTTTTCTTCCCTTTCCCTGAGGCCCCAAAGGTGATAAACAAACTGTTGGACCTATGTATGGTCTTCGTTCTCTGCTGGTGATACAAGAGGATCTCCCTGACGTCTAAATGGGCTAAGGCAATGGCTTTTTCCAGGGAGAGGTTCTCTGGCAAAGAGGGAATGACAATCTCCTGGGATGTATGAAAAAGCTGATACAACCTTAGTTGTGAAGGTTGGGTCTCATTGCTTTAGGCGATATCAGTAAATAAAGAGGGGAGCAGAGGAGAGCCTCAAGCTCAATGAGTCACCTCGTCAAAGAGATGGCCACCAATAAGGCCATCTTCCAGCTAATGAATTTAAGGTCCATACCCTGTAAAGGAATGAAGGTGTGCTGGAAGAAAGTGAACATACCCCACCCTCTAAAGGAATGAAGCGGTCCTGGAAGAAAGTGAACAAACCCCAGGACATATCAAAGTGAAGCGTTTCCATAGATGAGCCATGACAGGTTCTGCCTCGCTTAACTCGTGCCATGGTTAGCGAAAAGACCTAATGGCACCCCCCGAATCCGAAGGCAAGAAGGAGCGAGGCCCACCTGGAACTCGTCTTGAAGGAACTGGGCAAACATAGGCAACCACAATCCAGGGGAAGGACCTTGTGAGCCCTCCACCAGAAGAAAAAAGGTCTACAGTGAAGCTCATTGGAGCGAAGGATCAAGTCCTTATGTGAGGCCTGAAGGGATAGGGAGACTACTCCTTCCAAATCTTGTTGGCTAAGTCCTTCCCTTTAAAGAGCCGGGCAACTCAGTGCCAGCTCATGCTCCGCTGGGAGCAGTGGGGGGAGAGGGCCAGCAGAGGAACCAAGGGAAGGACCAACAGAGGTTCTATTTTTAATGCCTGAAGATGAGGGAACCAGGTCCTATTATGACTACCCTAGCCCTGCTGTAAAGGAAACTTTGAATCATCTTAGAGATCAGAGGGAATGGTGGGATGGCATACAGAAGGGCCCCTGGCCACTGCATTAAGAGAGCATCCACCCAATTCCCCCACCTCCCACACTCAGGAGCAACAGAAAGGTCAACATGTCTATCCTCGGAAGGCTGCAGGCATGAGTCATTAATGTGAAGGCCTCAGTTGACAGCCTCCACTCTGTTGAAGACGAGAAAGATCAGCTTAGGGAATCCGCCAGGCCATTGTCTACTCACCTCGGATAAGGAGGTTACCTCCACATCCCGAGTCTGATTCTCCGTACAATTTCCTGTAGGTGGCAGGACCTCGTGCTCCCTGCCTATTCACATAGGTGACTGCAGAGGAATTGTCAGTGAGGACCAGGACTGACCAAAGTTGAAATTCTTCCTGGAAGGCACACAGCGCCCTGAAGATGGCTTCCAGTTCCCTGCCAGTGAAGGACATCCCCTTCTCGCTCAGAGACCAACATCCCTGGCAGTAGTCGGATTCTGTCAGGGCATCCCTACCTGTTCTGCTTGCGTCTGTTGTCCCGATTTTTGGGAGGGAGAGTGCCAGAGGGAAACCCCACACCAGGTGGTCCTCGACCAGCCACCTCTGGATCCGGTATGTTATGCCTTACACTCTGGTCTGTGAAGGGGTTTGGATTCTTCCGCTGCTTTCTAGGCCCGTGGGTTTATAGGTTCAGGTTGGTAGTACCCAGAACCTGTAAGCCAATGTGCATCTATATGTATGGCAGAAGCAATTGGGGGTAAGTTATCTGATGGGGGGAAACCAAGATATGATAGGCCAAAGCAGTTTGGGCAAGAATATGCAATGACTGTGGGGAATTCTGATAGTGCCTAGAGAGAAGAACCTAGTCATAGCTCAATTAGATTATATGTGGTACCATCTAGGCCTTCGGGCCATCTGTGGGGGATTGGTTATAGTGTAAGGTGCTTGGTGATTTTAGATGGGAGACAGTGAACTGGGGAAAGGGTGGACTCGACAAAT
Organism: Ambystoma mexicanum; assembly: GCF_040938575.1. Lineage (NCBI taxonomy): Eukaryota > Metazoa > Chordata > Amphibia > Caudata > Ambystomatidae > Ambystoma > Ambystoma mexicanum. The sequence continues at coordinate 414,049,911 of NC_090929.1, forward strand.
GATGGGTATGAGTAGTTGGCAGAAATGTTGGGAACCCTCTCGGAGTAAGCTAGTATGATATGATATGATATGATATTTTATTTATATCGCGCTCATACACAGGTGTTTCAGAGCACGCCCAGGCAAAGGGAGGGGAACAGGGGAGAGAAACAAACACAACAATCTTACTAGGCCCAGTGACATTGAGAACGCGCAAGTGCATGGGGTAAGGAAAAGGGGGAAGTGCATGGGAGGAGGGAGAAATTGGAAAGTGCAGAGCATAAGAGAGGACAATATATATAATAAGTAAATAAATAAATAAATAAATACGGTGATCCAAAACAGTGGTAGTGCAGCCTGTGAGGGCCAAGTGCAAGGTTAGTCAGATAGGGAGTATCTGATCAGTGCAGACAAAGAGTGGGGGGTCTGTATGAGTACAGATACAGGCTCCAGTGCAAGGGGTGGCCAGGGGGCAGTCCAGGAGGGTGGCAGGGTGAGCAGGTACCTGGGCCCAATGTGCAGAGGGTGGCCAGGGGCAGTATTGCTGAGAGAGAAAGCAGATCAGCAGGGGAGAAGAGGGGCAAAGGCAGAGGCGAAGAGGAAGGTCTTGAGGAGCTTCCGGAACCGTAGCTGGTTCTCCTCAAGTTTCAAGGTGGGATGTAGGTAGTTCCAGAGGGAGGCCCCCGCAGAAGACAAAGCTCTACTACCAGCTTGTTTCTTTGAAAAACGACTGACCCTGAGGGAGTTGGAGGTAGAGGAGTGAAGGGCTCTAGAGGCGAGGTATTTACGGAGGGATAGTTGAAAGTAATTATGACCCAGGCCCCAGAAAGCCTTGTGGACAATGCAAAGGGTTTTAAATGTAATCCTTGCAACCACAGGGAGCCAATGAAGGGATTTCAGAGCTGGAGAGATACGATCCGAGGGCTTGAGACCAAGGACAAGTCTTGCAGTCCTGTTATGGATTTGTTGTAAAGGGCGGAGAGTGGAGGCAGGTAGATTTAGAAAGAGGCTGTTACAGTAGTCCAATCTAGAGATAATCAGAGCTTGGGAGACAAGGAACTTCTGAGGGAAGGAGAGTAAAGGAAGAGTGCCTTTAAGGAGGTGCAGTAAGAAGTTAGACTTTTTAGAGACATCAGAGATGTGTGCAGAGAAGGAAAGTGTGGAGTCAAAGATGACCCCAAGGTTCTTAGCTTCGCTGGTAGGGGCTGGAGGAGGGCCAAGGGAGGCCGACCAGTGAGGGGAAAGGATGGAGGGGGTGTACCAATGAGGAGGATCTCAGTTTTGTTGGCGTTTAAACAAAGATCATTTGCGGCATACCAATTTTGAATGGCGATTAGGCAGTCAGAGATGAGGGAAGGAGAGGAGGTGGCTGATGGAAGCTTGAAAATGAGTTGTGTGTCATCAGCATAGCACTGGAAATTTGAGCAGAAAATGGAAATGCAGTAGGCGAGAGTTGCCAGGTATTGATTGAAAAGCCAGAGTGAGAGGTTAGACCCCTGGGGAACACCACAGGTAGAGAGGGAGATAGATGATAGGAAGCACCCAAGTTGTACCTGGGAGGGTCGATCAGAGAGAAAAGAGGTCAGCCAGGCCAGAGCCTGATCTGTGATACCCAGGTTGTCACGGAGACGATTTAGCAGGGTAGTATGGTTGACCGTGTCAAAAGCAGAGGAGAGATCAAGTGGGATGAGGACAGAGGGAATGTTAGAGTCAAGGTTGGAGAGCAGGTCTTCACGGATGTTCAGGAGAGCAGTTTCCGTACTTCTGGCAGCTCTGAAGCCAGATTGGTGGTCATGGAGAGAGCCAACTGAGTCAGAGTGAAGGTTAAGCTGAGAGATGGCAAGATTTTCCAGGAGCTTACCCAAAAAGGGAGTAATGGGAATTGGACGATAGTTAGCCGGACAAGAGGTATCAGCTGTGGGTTTGAGGAGAGGATGCACAAGGGAGTGCTTCAGAGGGGAGGGGAATGATCCAGAGGCAAAGGAGAGGTTGCAGAAGTCGTCAAGGGCTGGAGCAAGGGTATAGATGTGGTCCTTAATAGTTTTGGAGGAGCAGGGATGGACCTGTCTTGAGGAGGCTTTCATAGATCGGACTTGTCTAGCGACCTCATCAGGGGAGAAAAGAGGAAAGGCAGAGAAAGAGGGTGGAGGGATAGCTGAGGGTGGGTCAACAAGCAGAGAGGGAGAGGGGAGAGGAGCAGTGGAGGTGGAGAGTGAGGACAAGATGTCCTGTTTTTAGGGATAAAGTGTGAGGCAAGGTCATTGCAAAGAGCCTGAGAGGCGAGAGGAGGGGTGGATACTGCATCAGGGTTGGCCAGCTCCTTGCAGATTTTAAAGAGTTCGGCCGAGTTGTTAGATGCCGCTGAGATACGGGCTTGAATATGGACTCGCTTCTTGGTACGTACAGAGAGACGGTATTGCCACTGGAGTAGGCGGCAGGCCAGTTTGTCAGACGATGCGCCACCTGGGGCAGTTCTTTACATATTTGCAGTGGTATTTGTTCAGTTCTATTTCAGTTGTGCAGGGTCCGACCCAAGTAAGTCCACTTTACAATAGTCTTTATTGGCTCTTTTGGTGCTGCAGGACAATGTCAGGTTCCGTAGTCTTAACTCCCCACTTATTGACTCGCCAAGGCGGTGAATTCAGGCGAGATTGGTGAATGTGTTGCAGATGATCCCATTGAAGTCAATGGTGACAATTGCATTTTTTTTAAATATGCAGAAACATGCTACATACTTTTTAAAGTTATGTTTTGCCTCATTTTGAAGCAAAGGCAAACAATCAGTGCATTATTATTATTATTAATAATAATAATAATAATAATAATAATAATAATAATAATAATAATAAAAAAATAATGTTTTTTTATACTGGGCCAGTTCACCATCGTAGTGGTCTCAAAGCACATAAACTGTGTCCGAGTTAGGAGCATTCAGTCCCTCCCATGTAACGCAGGCCCCTGGTCTACTGGGCGACATTGATTGGAAAATAGTGGGATATAAGAGAGCTAGTAGAGTGTGTTGTAGCTGGAATGGTGTGTATTTAAAAACATGGAAAAGGTGTGTAAGCGAGTGCTCGAAATATGGAGTTTCCTATATGTTGCGAGTGCATATGTACATTTTGGGTGTGTGGGGCTCAAGATGTGCTCGGGCAATCCTATGTTTGTTGTGGGCAAGCTTTGAAAAGGTCATGGTAGGTGGGCTACTCAAAGACCTGAGAAACTTATCCCGAGCGTATGGTATGTGTTGATTGTGTGAAGAAAATTGAAAAAGGTTGAGAGGAGTAAGAGGAAGAAGGCTGTGGTAATGAAGTGGGAAGATGCCAGCAGATATGGAAATAGTTCAAGACTCGTGCCTATATTGTGAGAGGCAGGAAGGTAGATAATAATAGCAGGCCTCAAAAATGTGCATGGGCCACTGGCCAGTAATAACTGACCCCCGGCGCGCGAGAAACTGTGCACCCCAAGCACACCGAGAACCAAGGGGTGAACAACTGCCCATGCGCGGCTAGTGGCTTGCAACCTGAAATCTTTACCCCTGATAATAGTGACTGTTAATGTACTTCTCAACATTAAGTGATCTGTTTCTATGCTCCCCAAAGGCACCACCTTTATATAAAATTAAGGTCTGAAAATATGTGATTGAAAGAAGTTCATGATAGGAAAGTAGCAGGATGCGATTTAGAACCTCAATGGAAGCACTCTGGATTGTGGTCTTCAAGGACATGTGCTATTGGTCCTTCCAGAAATTTCCCAAAATGAGAGTTTTCTCTCTTCCGCATTCGTTCAACTTTCTCCCCAAAAAACAAATGTAGGACTTGAAGAGCAGAAGAACGGGTGGCAGATAATAACATACAAATTACTGAACCAATCTTATGAGCAAACAGATGTGAGTAGCAAGGAAGTAGCAGAGTAGAGGAACATTCTTACCTGAGTAGCCAAACTGGGGAAAACATAAACATAGAAGCCACCTAGTCAGACACCAACATTATAGTGTGCTGTTCAATCGGTGCTGTCCTAAGTGACAGGCAGTTGCCATGGAGGCCACAAGTTGCCCTAGCAAACCTTGGGATAGCCTGATTGACAGTCCATGGGTAAAGCAGCATTTCATTCATTCAATGTACTCTATTCTCCTAACCCCATCATTGGAAGCGAAGGAAAGCAGTGATCTGCCTGTCTTGTTGTGAATGTTGTTTTCGAAAGGACCCCCGTCCCGTTTAGATACTAGATTTTTATGTTATGCTTCTTTGAGCACCTCCTGCAGCAAGCTGCTCATAGGGGAGGAAGGATAGCTCAGGAGCAATGCGCAGCACAACACAGGTTCGAATCCCAATCCCGCACTTAGAAACCACTCGTTGGTATAAAGCGCTTTATAAAAGCACAATTATAATATGTCCATGAGGATCATGCCACTGCAGGTGCACGCACACACTGTATGTAAGTATGTTTTTTAATCAAAGTTTAAATCTTAAATCTTTCACCTAGTGCAGAAAGAAGAGGGTATGGCTGGCTCCCAAATATATGAACAAATGCAATAGATGCAAGTCACCAACAGTGCACATGAGCATTTCCCAAAGAATTTTCATGCCTTTCCCCACAATAAATGGCAGTATAAAAAACATTTTCCTGCTGGCTTTACCCATACATGTCCATGTTGGCTGCACCAATATATGCCAGTATTCCCATTTCAGAATATACTCCTGTTTGCTTTGCACATAATGCCAGTAATGATACTATAAGAAAACATGTCCAAGCTGGATCTGCCAAGATATGCCAGTACCTACATCTAAGAACATACTACTGTTGGCTTGGCCACTAAAAATGCCATTCCACAATAAGAAAATATGTCCAAACTGGCCCAATGCAGACCAGCCTAAACACATAAGAATACTTATCATGCGTGTTTTATGATAGATGCTCAGTAACAAAATATCATGCCACATTAAGAAATAGCTAGACTGGCTGCACCAAAATGCCAGTCTACCTACGTAATAACATATGTGGGTTCTGCTGCAGGCTCCCGTCTTGACCGCAAGATGCAAGTGTATTTATTTCTCTTATTTTATTTATTTTATTGAGCATTTGTTAGGCATTTATACAAATGAATAATGTTTCAAAACTCCATAAGGCTTAATGAGAAGGGAACAGGGGAAGAAACAACAATAGCAAAAACAGTCAAATACAGTCATGGTCCTACTAGGCCTTGTGTCATTCGGCCATGCAAGTGCAGTGAGGAGAAGTGCAGGAGATAGAGAGGGATAGGGAGGGAGGTGGGGGGGCAGAGAAGTGGGCAAGTGCTGGTGATGGGCTCGGGAGGGAAGTGCTAGGAGGAGAACATCAGGCTATCATCTATAGATGGAGTGTCTCACAGACTCATATCAGATCCTCTCCCGTTACTATATGAACACTCGAGAGAAGACTCCCCCAGTGTGTTGGGTGAAGAAATTGTGTTGGGGAATTGACCTAGTTGAATTTCTTTGATGTTCGAAAGAATGAGATTGCCTTTGGCACCCGTTTACCATAATGTGTGTCAGATTTGACACCACTGTGGATACATACCACTAATCAACCTCCTATGAAGTTTGCCTTGCCCTGAAGAAGGATGGGCATTTAAATGTTATTGGCCACCTCAGCCGAAACTCGAGTAGGCAGTCTTGGAGTAAGATTGACTATCCTCTATGAATATATTGTTTGGGACAGATTTGTATTGAATAAGTTACTTTCCCGTTTGCAAGTAAAACTCGCACATGTGAGAGTAATAGTATGTCAGGCCAGCATTGAACTGTAGCCTCTTGGTAATTCAACATATGTGTTTAATACTGTAGGAGTCAGCACAAAAGGCTGTCATTGTCTTAGCTGTTCCACATTGTTTGTGTCTGAATATTTGGTAGCACCTTTTCGTTGTGTTTTGTGTTGGCGGTGGGCACAGTGGTGTCACTAGCTTGTTTGAGAGATTTTCAATATTTGTCTGTTCTTCAGTGCTTGGTTCTGTTTATATGGTTTAGCAATGATGTTTTATGAACTTATGTTTTGAATCTGTTTTTGCTTATGTTTTTATTGAAAACAATATGCATATGTATATATGCATTATACATTTTTCCACACTTACTTTGTATTTCATGGAATGTTTTACATAAAAAAAGGCCACAGCAATTTATCCCAAAATAATGCTTTCTGAACAAAAGGTACTTATTCTTCTATTTGTGCACAGAAATGCCAGTAAAACATGCCTTGACACTTAAGTAAATGTCAGTAATGCTTCCATTCACCCACCCATATGCTTACTCTCAAATTCACTCACACTGCATTCTCCACATCGGCGCCCACCTAGAGCGTTCACACAGTCACATTCATACCCATTCACCACTGCATTCTCCAGACAGGCACCCACCCACCCACACAGAACATTCACACACACATAATCACATTCATACCCTTTCATTCACCTGTCAGTCACCCATATACCTTCTCTCACATTCACTCACACTGCATTCTCTACACGGACAGCCACCCACCCAAAATATTCATATAAAGATAATCACATTAATACCCATTCACCCACTAGACATGCACCCATAGACCATGTCTCACATTCACTTGTCGTGAAGCGTGAATTAAGAGTGAGTATGGAAGAGAATAGGCACTCCTGTCCACCATTTCTAAGTACCCATTTATTGATGGAACCCTGAAGGCGAATACACATTACCAAAAGGAACTCTTATAATCAGCGAAGGATATAGCATTCAAGGAAACCATGAAGGCAAACATACATAGCCGCATTCATTTCTCCCTGATGAACTATTCTCATAGCAAAACACGCGTTGACGGACCACTTGAATAATGACAATTGGAAGATAATTTTGAGCATTCGTTCATTTCGAAGAATGTACCGGACACATTGATTGTCATGTTAAAATCTGAAGCATTTCCAAATAAGAAAGAAAACACATCGCTGGAAAATTGATTGGATTAACTTCAACAGATTAGTTTGATGAACTTTGATGAAGATTGCATTTTTAACTCATGCACATAGTTGAATTGAAACTCAAAAAGATAAATTGTTTCACACAGAGATAATCAATGTATTAAGCCCTCTAATGACCAACTTACTATTTAATCAAACTGCAAGCAATTCAAGTATCCCTTTTGATCAATTTACTATTTCATTAATTTCAAGGACTTTGATAAAGATTGAATGAACAAAATCAGGAATGGACTCAAGTAAAACCAAGCACTTCAATTAACAGAAAAACAATATACTGGTGTTCACTTTTGTTAAAATCTTTTTTCTTCCCTATTAAACTCCAACATTTGAATTAAATAATACAATCACATAACAACCTTGAAAGGTTGTTCTGAATAAGCATCGAAAATTATAATAAGTTCTTAGTTTGTTTGGGAAATTCTAGCAGGGATCCCCATGTGTGTGTGCTGCAGCATTAACACCCGGAATGTTTAAGAGTAGCGCACTGGACAATTGTTACCCTACTCACAACTTAAAACACACACAATCACATTCATAGTCATTCATCCACCAGTCCCTCACCCACATACTTTCTCTCACATTCACTCACACTGCACTCTCCACACAGGCATCCACTGTAAGAATGTAGAACTAGGAAAGAGGCACACAAGGGGCAGGCTTTTGGCTATAGCCTTTTATTAGTAAGAAAACTAAAAAGAAAACCGTCTCTGACCCTATTTCTTAGAGGGGGTTTCCCTGGCACGACTAAATACTAAGGAATGTGTCAGGATGTCAGTCTAAAGCAAAGAGTCCACCATCCTGTGTACAAAAACCTATTTCCAGCCCTTACACTATAAATTCAAATAAGGAAAAGTGGTGATCTTCTTGGCTTGGCCCAGAAGAATGGCTTCCTTCTCCTGGATGACAGCCGAAGGTTCACCTCTGGCTGATGCAAATTACATGTTCTTCTCAAAGGAAACACATCAAAAAGTCTTAAAAGGCTCAATGGATTAAGGTTCCAATAAGGCACATAGAACACAAAGTCTAGTGTCTTCACAGTGTTAGGGGTGTGACTTCCTCCCCCTGACCTTTCTCAAGCTCTTGTTCTGCCAAGAGAAGTACTCAGTTCTCTTGGTTTCTTCCACAATATACACAAACACCAGGGCGTATGTCTCCCTTCCCCTGGCTTTTCTCACAATGCTCTTGTAGTGCCAAGAGAATGACTCCCTTCTTTTGCCTTCTTCCACATTGTTCATAAACAACAGGGGGTATATCTCCCTTCCTGTGGCTTTTCTCGCAATGTTCACGGTGTTCACAGCCCACCTGGTTCACTATCCTGCCAGGTACTGTGACTATGACAATGGTTTCAGAGGCAGTTCGTTATCGGGTATGAATCCGAATCCCTTTTTAGCTCTTCTTGATTTTCAATAATTCTACCTCGTTCAGTATCATGCCAGTTATTATTTTTTGTTAGGTACAACACCCCTTTGGTATCGTTTATTTTTCCCTTGGTTTCCAGACCACTTTGGTTTCTTTCTCTCCGATCCAGACCCTTTTGGTTTCTTTCTCTCGGGTCTCAAACCCTTTGGTTTTTTCTCTCGGATCCCAGACCAATTTAGTTTCTTTCTCTCGGGTCACAGGCCCCTTTGGTTTCCTTCTCTTGGGTCTCAGACACCTTTGGTATTGATTCTCTCGTTCGTGGTGTAGGAAGTTATGGTCTCCCAGTCTTTCAGGGACTGCCACGTAGAAGATGACTCTGGATGCCACTCCTTATTGGATGCAGGTCCTAGAACCACTACGGTATGGTCTCTCAAGGTTCCCAGCAAGCCTCCCGGTCTCCCAACCGTCCTCTGGTTGCTCACTGGTCTCGTTCGGCTGCTTCTGGGTCTCTCTGCCCTGTTTGGGTACCTCCTTCTCCCTCTGAGCTCTGCAGTGATACTGCAGCAGCTTCCTGGATTTGGGTGCCCTGTTACAGGCGGACCACACTCTCAGGCTCTCTCAACCAGCTGGTGCTTGGTCCTCCTGCATCCAGACATGGCCCGACCATGGTGGAGCTGTAGGGAACGTCTCTGCTGATGGATAAGCGTCCTGTCCTTGACGGCTTCGTTCGACTCTTGACCATGGGCTCTGCAGCTCCTGGTTCCTCCAGGGAGGATCACTCTCTATGTTTGAATTTCCCTCTTCCACTTCAGCTGTGCCTTGGCCAATAGGAAGTCTATAAAAACTAGACAGCTCAGTACGGTTTATAGAGCTGCTCTCTATGCTTCCACACTTCTTCTTCATCCCAGTACTGATCTTAGGGACTCTCGATGAGTCAGTTGGTCTCTCCCTCATCTCAGTACATAAGGAATATAGACCTCTTGAGGATTCAACACGCTTCCTCAACCTACTACGTCCTACCTTACTGGTTTTAAGGAATCCGATAGGAACACTAGGAATGGTGTTGTAGGGGGTTGGTGAGGAAGGTGGGTTAATGTAAGGTAGGCCATGGGGATACTGCGTTCTCCCCAGGCCATCACTAATCCCATAGAGGGCTTTCTTCCCCATGATATCCAGCTGCTGAGTACCACCCCCAGGGGGACTATTGCGTAGCGGCCTCACCTCCCTGGTGTCATGGGAAGGGGCTCCCCTTAGGGGACAAGTGATGACATCCAGGGATTCATCACACCACCCACCCAGAACATTCCAGACTAATAATCACATTCATACTTATTCAACCACCATATACATCCGACATGCAACTCACACACGCACAATACACATATTACACTTTACACATACAAAAAAAGCTTTCTTTTCTGTTTCCTGCTAAAGTTTAGTCCACCGCTGTCACTCCAGGCCGCCGGCTCTGCCACGTTGCACACAGACAGGAACCAGGAAGCAGGGGGAGCATCCTGTTTTCTGTATGGCGCAGCATGGGGGAGCCGATGGCGGAGCACCTCATTCCTGCACGCCACAAGTTGCATTCGGCCCGGCCCATCCCTCACCCATCAGCGGGGCCCTTCGCTATGCCAGTGGTACTCCTTATCTAACCATACTTAAGGTCGAGAGTCAGTTCCACTGGCGATTCATGCCATATCAATGGTCACTGGAATTTCCAACACTAAGTTGTATATCTTTAGGTGCCAGTTTAATTAGTGTAACGTATGCATTGTTTGATCGAAAACCAGAAACATTTTGGGTGAAAATACAACACTTTCTATTGCAGATGTATAATTATCTTTCATTTGCTTTGGCCTCATTACTCTGTTGCCACTGCGTTACCACCGTTTTTGGCCACACCGTCGAACTGGTAATGAGGACGAATATTGCATATTTCAGCTCTGTGTCCCATCTCCAGCAGATGGCGCAATAGTACTGTAAATGCTGCGTGAACTCTATAACGTCAGATAAAGGCCCTTCTAGGGCTCCCAGGGCACATGTATGTGTTTATTGGTGATTTCCAGGGTGCCTTGTGCAGAACGGGACTGCTTCAATGTGCCGCAAAACGTACCACCATAGAGACGATGAATACCAAGTGTAACATAATTAGGCATATAATGTATATGAATACACAGAAAACCCTTTACCAACCGCATGTGGCTAAAATAAATCCTTCAATAGCTTCTAATGTCCTAAAAAACGAGCAATCGTCGCAGCCTTGATGAGTACTAGCTTGGACTACTGCCGTACTACATACATACGCCTCACTAAGCAGCTAAGCCAGCAATAACCAGTGGTCGAAGTGGGCGGGAGCGGTGCTCCTATATTTCTTTAAAATAAGTTTTACCGTTCCTACACTTTTATTTTAAAATAAAAGTGTAGGAAGAAGTTGAAACTTGCACTTTCAGTGCACTGCACTGGACGTGCCCTCAAACAGCAAGTGCATGATTTTGGGGTTTGTATTGTGCATGGGAGGGGGTGCGGCGATGGGGTCTGTGGGGAGTGGTGGAGGCCAGTAGGGAACATAGCTCCACTACTTCTTTTCGTACACTTCGACCACTGGCAATAAAAATGAATTATGATGAAGGCTTTGTGGCAGGATAACTCCAGCCTTGATCGCACTACACTGGCTCCCCATTCAGCAGAGAATTCAACTCAAGACACTGTACCCCGTTCTGAAAACGCCTTTAAAACATGGACCTTCCTACCTGTAAAAAAGTCTAGACAGACATCAACTCAGGAGGAACATGTGATCTGAACATTCTATGAAAATAGAATGATCTAATGGTGTCTGTGCGCTCAGACTTCCTTATCTTGAGATTCAGCCCCTCCTCTTTTAAAATGTTGCAAGTCCCCTCGGATCCCAATGGAGTGACAAACTTTGCAGACATTTTATCCTCACATCAAATCTTGAGGATGTCCGAATGGGTAGATGTGGTTCATGGTTACAAACACTTTAAAGTTAGGATGAGGGTAGTGAAAATAAAGTGAGCACCAAGCCCCAGTCTGCATTATGCATCTGGTGACTTAAGCATACACTCCTTTAATCGCACGCTCATGTTCCCAAAGCACTCTCTTATTTTATGCAAAACAGCCAGGAACACTTCTTGTGCTGTTTGTCTCCTTTGACCTTTTCATACTGGTATTTCAGAAGAGTTTAATGAAAATAATGTATATGGATTTCCAGGTTTTGATAATGGGCTTTGTTCTGTAAGACAAATGTAACATTCGTAAGATTACAATATACATTTGAAGTGATCATTAGGAATGAATATTCTAACATTTTAAAAAGAGCAAGTTTACAAAGCTAGCACAATAAAATAACTAAAAATTTTAATCGCTTTTTTTGCTGAGAATGCGCATCATTATGTCGCTCAAAATGTCGTTAGGAAGGTTCAGACCCAGATTAAAACCAATGATTTGTCTATCCTTTGAGCACTGAGGCAATTTGAATTTGCGAGACCACAGAGGGCGAGGCAGCCAGAGACATCTTCATCGGAGGGCAAAAGGGGCCACATGGTTGCCTGATTCAAAGAAGTCAGTGCCCATTTTGTACAAAACATGGCACCTCGGAAGGATAGCTCGGGGGCAATGGAAGCAAGATGGCGCAGTGCAACAGAGGTTCGATCCACGGGTTCTCGCTTAGAAACCTCTGGGTATTAAGTGCATTATAAATAACCAATTACAATTACAGGATATTTTATGGTGCGCTGCTGAAGCTCTAAACCTGCTGTCTGGATGTTGCTCACAAGTACATTCTGTTCTGAGCAATTCATTCTGTAAAGCTTTCAGTGTTCACTATAACACACACCTCAGTGGCTAGCACATCTCATCACTTGTGCCAAAAATAAAGATTCGCCCAAATCCACAAAGTGCCTCTGAATGTGGGCATCTTAGATGCAGTCATGCAGATTCCTGTTTTCACTCACTTTATCAAGTGCACAAATAAGGGGCATTCGTATGGATTTCAAAGCGCAGCCCAAATCCACAAATGGGATGCACTTTCAAATATGCTAAAATGAAATACCTTCCTCTGCACTGCGCCTGATTGGACTAGGCGCAGGGGAAGGCTCAGTGCATGATTGGTTAATTTGTGTTGTAGATGCCTGGTGAGCGCATAGCAGTTATCACACGTGAAGGAGGACACGAGCCCCTGACCCAGTCTGGCCCAAACCTAAGTTATAGTGACCAGATGCCACCATCCCAAGACCGCAACATTCCAGAGCACTAGCCAGCCCGAGACCCCAGACCATAAAACTGTCTGAGCACCCATTCCTTACAAAGATCACAAACAGAATATCGAAGGCCCTTTTGATTTGTACTGTAAGGTACCAGGGAGGGAAAGTAACAAATTTAGCGCACAGGGCGGGAAGGCCTCAAACGGCAAAACACATCTGGGATCGAGTTGGGGTTTGCTAAGATAAGATGACCTTGAATGTAGCCTCTGCACCCAAGTCTGCAGTACCAGGTGAACATCAGGCCTCTGGTAGGGAATGTTATGAGTTGCACACTTAATTGCTAATTATTGAGACTGGCACTTGATGACGCAGTGAGAAGAGCCCCACCTGGAAGAAGATGGACGGGAGGAGCTGGGACCAATGATCTTGCATTGCAAATGGGACAGGCCGCCTATGTACAAGGTCACACCAGCCAGCTACATGGACTTCACCTTATGCGATGTACGTAAATTGTGACGCTTTTCGCCCTTACAAGCTGTCCATGTTGCCTTCCATGTTGGTTTCACTAGAGCACTCCGTGGTAGCAGAGTTCTTTGCTATTACGTACTTGACTTTTTTATGAGAAAAAGGAGAACTTGTTCTCCTTGCAAGAGGTGTGCTGTTTTTTTTCCCTAGTGGGTCGTATTTTCTTTGGTGTGAGCGGTGGGTGGCTTCTCTACATTTTTGGTGACCCCGACGTGTAACCGGATTTTTCCACTCAAGGCAGGGGTTTCCAGGTTGCATATCTGGATGAGCTGCACCCACCTGCAGTGATCAATTCCAAGCGTGCAACCCACAGTGTACATGGGCCATTTTTATAGAATTCCTGTCTGCTCTTTAGAGCGGGGCACGGCTCCTGGGAAGGTGCACAGCGCTTTTGGAGACCATGTGATGGATTAGCTTGGGTAAACATGCAGATGTAAGTACACCTCTTGCGGGTGACAATAATGATGGGGTGAAAGGGGCAACGGTGTGGGTGAGGGGTGCGAGAGAGGGGGAACAAGGGCAAATAGGCAGTTGGTATGCGATTGAGTTGAGGAGTGTCTAATGACCATGTGGCTTTTTTATGGTTTTATTTTTATTGGTATAAGGATATTGTTGTAAGAATATGAGGAGAGAAATAGAAGTGTGGGATCCTTTCCAAGCTATGAGAGAAGGTGGTGCAATATTTTTTATGTGTGATAAGAGGAGTAGGGGCTCTGTATAATTAGAGAGCTCGGATTCCTGTGCACAGTTTATTTCGGGTGGGGGAATGAGATGAAGTAGTGGTTGTTGTTTTAGCTTTTCATTTAAGTTTATTGTTTTAGTGTACTAAATATTATTTGTGAACTCAGTGGAGGCCAAGGGAGGGCCTGCGGAAGTAGTACGAGTGTGGGGGTGGGTGTGGAGGTAGGGGGGTGGGCTGGGGAGCGAGGACAAAGGCCTGGTAGTGACATTACGACAAGGGGTGTACAATTTATAACAAAAAAAGGTATTTAACATAATGATCATTGATATGGGGGTAATGTCTCCATTGGAGTATATGTATAGTGCTTTGCCATTGTATAGGGATCAAATTGAAAAAAGTATCACAAACAGTGGTTGGTGGAGACACAGGGAGAGATGCCCCACCCATGGTCAGAGCAAGGTACAAATGACAGAGGGATTTTGGACCACACGTCCACGTTCCTAGTGGACAAATATAAAGGCAAAAAGCTTCAGAGGAGAAAGGAGATTTTAGATCTGTGGAAAATGGTGGAGGGTGTAGAGGATAATCATGAATTCAGGCCCCAGAGTGACCACGGCTCGCCCCAAGTACAATACAACCCACGGCCCCCAGGGCAGTAGAACAGCACTCGGTTGAAGGGGGAATTTACCCACTTACCACCTGCCCAGCCATAGGATACACAAACCCAACGTATGTGCCTACACCCACCACAGCACCACATGCCACACAAATGACACAACACCCAACACTGCAACACAGCAAGATACTAAACCGCAGAAGGACTTAGAGAATGCATTAGAAGCTGCGCAAGTGGAACTAGCAAGGTTGAGGGCTCTCAGGGAGAGGGAGAGCAAACAAGGATGTGGGCTGGATGAATGGGGGGCCAGAGACATTTTGTTCAGGTTGGACAGCATAAAAGGCATGCATAGCGAGAAGGAGAAGAGTAATGACAGAGGAGCAGAGAGTGTAAGTAATGGCACAGTACGGTTGGACAGGGATGCTGGTAGGGATTTAATGGACGGGGTGGGACACCATGGATGAGTTAGACGACGAAGGGGAAGCACAGGAGGTGCCAAGGATTACTCCATGGGTGGAAAGCTTATGGCCCGAACAGGTGAGCAACAGGTTTGGACGGATGGCAGTGGCTCAGAAAAAGGGAAGTGACAAATGGAAAGTAAGGCGAGGAATGGGCACGCAGTTGCCATTGCTTCACAAAGGCCCTGGGAGGGCGCAATATGTGCCCTGGGTGCAGATGGACAAGAATAATCTGATAAAGGCCCTCCTGCCTCCTACTTTGGGGGCCTCGAAAAAAATGGATATGCGCTTTTGAAAAACACACTGCTGGGATCCCGTTGGCTGTGGGAGACATAAAAAGCTTGCTTGTAGCTATTGTGGGTGATCAGGCTGGGGATGTATGGGTTTAGGCTGGATACCCCGGAGTTAAACTAGATGATGATGCACATGACGGGGTGCCATTTAACAACATCAGAGCACAAGTGGGGGATGCCTTGCGGCAAACGTACCCCAACACACCAGACGTACAGTCCATCATGCAATACAACATGGGGGGTGATGAAGACCCCGCACTGTACGTTTACAAGGTACAGGAGATATGGAGAGCAGAGACGGAGACCAGTTGGATCGATTAGTTCCGCTTTTCTATTTTGTCATCAAAAGAGGATTGCCCAAAGAGGTACATAAAGCACTCAAAAATATAGTGGGTATTGGTGCAAAGGGGTGGGCTTAGATACAAACTATAATTATCCACCATTGTAAGAGAATTAAAGAAAGAGATAAAGAAACTGCACAGAGGCTGCAGGCTGAGGAAGCGAAACTGCCACAAAAGAAATTGGCTAAAATAGCAGTTGTGGGAGCAGACTGATTCTGCAGAGCAGGCAGCTGCACAGGCATGCATGAGGATAGCAGCATTTTGGCCCAGATGGGAACAAGGGCAGTGGGGTGGCAGTCCACAGCAACAGCAATGGGGAAGAGGATGATGTAGAAGGAGCATAGGGGGGTTCAGAGGTATGGGACCGAGAGGGGGGCTGGTACTAGTACAATGATGGGCGTGCAGGATGTGGGGTCACTTTGCCAGAGAATGTAGGAGCAAAATGGAAATATTGTATAATCCATACCCCCTACAGGACCCATGCCACAACCAGTTCAATTCCTGCCTCTGTACTTGTCTCAGGAGGATAGCTCAGCAAAACCTCTGGGTATTGAGCACGTTATAAATAACCTATCATATCATATCATATCCGATGGCCATGTCCATCCCATAAAAATACACAAGGCGTATACACAGTTACCTCCAAGGCCCCCACAAGCACAGCTGCCTTCCCCACCTAGCGCCCAAATGCAAGCAACCGCACGCCACCAATCACACGGAGGGCTCTCAATCCCACAGCCAATGCAGTTTCCGAATGGGACAGTGGCTCTGTACAGGGGGGTAAGTGTAATGGGAGGAAATCCTTTCACCTTCTCGGGAACAAACACATATCCTGACTAGGACAGCCCTCAGAGAGCTCTTGTGTGCCCAGTCCTGTATATGACTACCCATCCTGACAAGGAACCTTTGGTGGGCACTGAGATAGGTAACAAATAATGTATCTTTATGGGTGACACAGGTGCCACTAAATCATGTAACAATGAGGGAAACTTCCCATTATCAGGTGAAACTCTTGACATGCAGGGCTTCTCTGGGGCTGTCACTTTGTTCCATACACAGAAGAGGTAGCAATAAAAATAGGAAGCAAGGTGGTGTGTGCACCCTTACCATACTCAGAAACATCCCCAGTGAATTTGCTTGGGCGTGATCTCCTGAGTAAATTGAATATGACCATCTCTTTCACAGACAGGAGGATAGTGTGTGCCACACCAGGGCTGTGCGCGATGAGAGCAATGTTGATAATACACGCAAGAGGAGGGGTGGTGGTGGTTCGCAGCCTTCCTGTTGACTCCGATATGTTTGTGTACAGACGTAGTGCACCAGATTGGCAAAGCATGCTGGCGGGTACCGTCCAATTTCATTTTCAGACCTATTGTGACCCCAGAGCTTGTGGCAGGGGCAATACTTTCATTGGATTTGCAGGGGCTGTTAGTGTCAGCTAAGAGCATTTTTGTTATCGGAAAATGATTTGGATGGGTGCAAGTGGCTCACTGTGTTGTGTATTGACCCTTCTGTGCACCTGAGAGAAGTGACTGATGCAGAGCTGTTTGAGGATCAGGTTGATTATGAAGAGATAGTGCTGGCCATTTTCATACCTTGTGAAATCAGGGTGCAGTATCGAAGGGTACAATGTTCTCTGATGGCTCTTGTTGCTTTGCCCACCTTCACTGACAGAGACTTCGAACAGGTCCCTGAGCGAATATGTACAACCAGCACCCATGATGTAGGGCTTTTGCAGGGCTTTTGCAGGGAGTGACCCCCATAAGATTACCATTTAAGCCAGGCACTGTGCTACCCCAAGTAAAGCAGTATTCCCTGTCAAAGGAAGCAGAGGAAGGCATACCAGACACCATAACTGAACACCTCAATAGGGAATTATTGCAAAACGGCCATATACCCAATAAAAAAGGCAAAAGGGGGAGTTGGAGAATGATTTGGGATCCCGCCCCATAAATGACATAGTACAGGCAGAATTTCCTGTAGTTCCTAACCCTACAACCATCCTGTGCAGCATCCCCAAACACACAACACATTTCACGGTGGTGGCTTTCTTCTCCAGCCCCCTGCACCCAGACTCACAATATCTCAATGCGTTTACGCACAGTGGAATGTGCTTTGGACACATGAGACTGCCACAAGGGTACTGCAGGTCCCCCAGCAACTTTAACAGAATATTACATGCTGAATTAGGGAACATGCATGTGCCTAGTACCATCATTCAGTATGTGGACGATCTGCTAGTGTGCAGTGACAGTGAACAATAGTGTCGAAGTGGCTCGATCACCCTCTTGCAGCTCTTAGCATACAAGGGGTACAAGGTGGACAGAGCTAATTTGCAATACTGTCTCCAAGAAGTACTTTATCTGGGACAGTTGATATCAGTCCACAGCAAAAAGATCTTACCAGAGTGCGCTGCATCATTGCGCAGTGCCCCGCAGCCCAGGACAGTTAAAGAAATGCAGAAGTTCCTGGGTCTGTGCAATTATTGCAGGGCTTGGATCCTTGACTATGCTGCATACACCAGACCCATGCTGCAGGGTCTTAAAGAGGCAAAGAAAATGGACATAATTATTGTGTGGACAGAGGACATGCTGACGAGTTTCAATGACCTGAAGGAAGTCATTTGCACCGCACCAGTACTAGCGACCCCTGATTACACCCAAGAAGTATAGTCTATCTGTTTTCCCATTCGAATGGCCAAATGATGACTGCAGTACTCACACAGAAAATCATGATGGGCCACAAGACATTAGCCTATTACAGTGCAGCACTAGATTCAGAGATGCAGGGCCAGTTACCCTGCAAACAGGCACTTGCTACTGCAGCATTTGCAATTGAAAAAAGCTCCACAATTGCCATGGGTTGTTCGGTAACACTGTACGTGGAACATTCAGTGTTTTCCGTCCTCGAGTGAGCAAAATCAACTTTGACCACACAATGGGCATTCACATATGAGGTCATCCTGTCCAGCCAACACATAGACATAGTGAGATGCAAAACTGTGAACCCTGCTGCAAGGGGCGGGGTTCCTCTTCATTGATCGGTCAGCAACTATTGACCAGGGGACTGGCCCGAGGCACACGGGTGTGGCAGTAATTTGCCTAGTGGACAGAGAGAATGAAATAATTGACCAAAAAAGACTACCCATGCAATATTCGGCCCAGGCAGCAGAGCTAATCACACTCATTGAGGCGCTCTTAGCATCCCATGGATCTCATGTGACTGTCTATTCTGATTCCAACTACGTCACCACCGCAGTACATTCTGGATCAGCACAGTGGAAGAGGCGGGTGTTTAGGAGGACTGACGGGTCCTCAGAACAGCATGCAGCATTACTAGACAAACTGATAGATGCACTTTCACAGCCTTCCATGGTGGCGATGGTAAAATGCACCACCCATACAAATGACACTGATGAGGTTTCACTCAGTAACACTGACGCGTATGCGGCGGCGCCAATAGAACAGTACACCTCCTTGTCCCCAATGCTTCAGAATACCCAGTGATAGCACAAGATCAAGCCAACTACCTGAATCTTATAATTCCCTGCCACTTGCTCAAATTATCGAACTACAGGGACAAGCCACCAGGAGGAAAAGCATTTGTGGGTGAAAAGGGTTACATGTGATTAGAACGAATTAAAAAATGAAGAATGTATTTTTAACTAACCCAAAACAACGGGAACAAAATAATGTTTTTTTTGTTGTTGTTTTGGGGGGCTTACCCAAACCTGTTTTTTTGTTTATTAATACTTTTCCCCTAACCCGAAAACTACTATGCCCATTCCCAACCACATATATATAGTTTTTACCAATTTGTTATTTTTTTTCTCGTTGTTTTGGGTTTGTTGAAAATTCCATTAGTTGTTATTCATTCGTTAAAATCACTGAATACCATGAAAAGAGGTTGTAAACAGTCCCAGACAGATTTGTTGTGGTGGCCGGAGATAACCGGCAAAGTGGTCATGTCACAGGAATTGCTAGTGGTCGCTTTCGACCAGCTGCACCATCCGTCACATGTGTCAAAGAATCATATTGCCACAGATTTGCCGGAGGACTGGTTCGTCCCAAATCTGCAGGAGTTACTATTTAAAATGGTGATTAAATATACTAGGTGTCAATCTTACAGTACTGGCCACCCTTTGAGAACAATCTGAGGAACTTTACCCCGCTCTTCTGGGCTGTTCCACGAGCTGCATATAGATTATGCGGAACATGGGGGAAAGGTGCAATGGGTATCGCTATCTAATAGCGGTTGTTTGCCCCTTCTCCCAATGGGTGAAGGCAGGTCCTTGTGCACATCCTGATTCTAAGTATGCTCCAAGGTTTTTGGTCAGGGAGGTTTTCCCTTGATGGGGAGTGTGCAATGTGTTAAGATCCGAGAACAGCATTCACATTTCAATGAATTATTTAAGAAAATAACAGCGTTACTGGGCATCAAGCATCGTAATTGAGCACAATTTACCACTGCCCCGGGCCAACGGGATAGTGGAGAGGGTCAACGGCTTGTTAAAAGGGAAACTGTCTAAATTGTGCACCATGTTACAGAAGAACTGGGTGTACTGTTTGCCCCTGGCACTGTTCAACCTACGCACACAGCTCTGTAAGGATCATCATTTTTCACTGCATGAGGGGGTGACTGGGTGGCACATCCATTCGCCTGCATCTTCCATAAGGAAAGCATTGGATGCTCACAGGGTTGCATTCGTTCTGGGGGACGAATTCAGGGCCTACTTGTCTGCCTTAACCAAAGCAATAAAATGTATCTCTCAAGAGATTGCACCTTCATGATCCAAAGCCACAACCAACGCTGCAACTACCTCAGTGACATCACACCACTTCAGCTGCTCCCCAGCGATTTAGTTAACATTAGGAATTTTGTACATCGGTGAAGTGAGCCTAGGTACAATGCTCCATTTATCGTTGTCTATGCAACTCCTCTGGCGGTAAAAGTAAGGGTGCTGCGGTATTGGATACATATTTCAGACATTTGTAGAACACCCAATGCTGCACCCCCCCGCACAGATTGAGCAATTGCTAGATGTTTGTTACACACACTGATTGCAAAATATATATAATACTGTTTGTACATATTTTAAAGCACAACTGTGCATGGTTTTTGGCACCAGTATTTTCATTTTTTTACTATTAAAGCTGCTAAGCATTTTTGGACATTCTCTCTCTCTCTCTCTCTCTCTCTCTCTCTCTCTCTCTCTCTCTGTCTTTCCCTCTCTCTCTCTCTCTCTCTCTCTCTCGCTGTCTATTACTCTTACTGGTCCTTTTCTTGCCTTTTGTCCTCTTGTGTGCAATAAAAAATGACCACCCGTGTGCCTTTCTTTGGAAGAGAGCACAATTACAAGCTAAATGACCATTCTATAGAGGCTACATTTTCATCCACCTACATATGTGCCATGCATTGTGTTGCTGGTGTATTTGCTTTGTCAATGTTTATATTGGGGGCTTATTTGGGAGGTAGTTTTATATGGGGAGGTCATATAAAGGGGGGGTTCAGGGGTATGTTACTAACAGCACTAATATTACCAATTTGTCTGCCACACCGTCCCCATTATATGCATACATTTCATGGGGAAATTGAAATAATAAATGCATCTTTTACGCACACAAATGATAACACAGAGCAGGTTCACTGAATTGGTCATGCCATTTTTGTCCCATGGTGTTTTCTAACATTATTACAAGGTCGTGTTTTTCACATGTTATTGCTTCAAAAAGTTTCAGAAATCAGCTAAAAAGAGCTACATTTTATGAGTACAGAAGCCTATGCCTAGATGCCATATTGGATGTTCACCTTCCAGAATGGAACCGGACGAGTTGCAGTATGCTCGAAACCCAAGAAATACACATGCCCTCATTACGACCCTGGCGGAAAGCGAAAAACGATGGCGGAAATGCAATACCGCCATCGAATAGCGCTCGGTGCGACTATGACCCGTCACCGTAAAGTACGATGCCATTAGCGACACCGTAGTGAACGCCAACGCTAACTGCACCAAGTACGCGCGCGCGCGCCATGCCAAACCGTAATTAGCACCATGGCGCAAGGGTACGCGAATTCCGACCCTAGCGGACATGTACTTAACGCCATCAAGCACGGCGGAAAGTACCATTCCACCATGGTGAGAAGTACGGCATCGCGAATCAACCGTAAACGGCCCCACTGAGTGCCTGTACACCGCTCCCTGGCCACATAGTACAACTCCCCGTAGGTGCAACAAAGTCACAATGCAACCAGTGAAATGTACAAGTCACCCATGCATGCCAACGAACAAAAGAATCACAAGAGGGGCCAATGGGAGCTGCAGGGCACAGATGGCACGAATACAGAAGCTATACCAATGGACATGCCCTCAGTCTCCCACCAAGAAACGCACGCAAACACAGGCACCTGTGACCAGCAATATTCCGATAATCACATCATTCCACCAATCCACCTGGCTGACCGGCATCTGTTACACAAAACCTAATCCCCCGCCCCTGAGCATGACATCATCCAAACAGTCATATTGGCAGCCCTCACCCCTGACCTCACTGGGCTTCGTAGGCAAACGCGCCCAGCACAGTACCACGCAACTATACTCCGAAGCTGGAACCCAATGCAGATCTCCTCACAATACATCGCTCCCCAAATAGGAATATGCCACATCACTTGCAAAGAAGAACGCTACACGGCCCATATCAGAATAGAAATTTAATGCACAACAAATTCACCAAGCCCATACAGCCATTAGGCCATGAACTCCAAAACACATTTCACCATTGTGGGCTGCATCCGCAAGAAATGACCAGCTACTTCTTGTGTGACGCCCTGTTCCTTCATGGTACACAGGGGCTACATTCCGTACGAAAAGGCAACATGGAAGCGCCTAGAACCGCAGGGCCGTCCCAATAGGGAGGCACTAGTCCAGCTGAAAGGCCGAAATGTTGCTCCAAGCCACTAGTACTGCGTAAGGGCATGTGGCCCATTGGCGATCGTCCCATAAGATCGTAATGCTGCTCCACTGATTAACACGAAGCAGCAGGTGTCGGGAGTAAAACCCATCTGCAGGAGTGGCATACAGATGGCAGTGGCAAAAGGGGAGGAGATACCTGTCAACCAAAAGAAAAGAAAAAGAAAAGAATGGCCATCAGAACTACATCCGAACAACTCACCTCAATGATCACACTAAATCCACAGCCATATGCATGCTAGCCCACTCCAAAGGATCATCACCACCCCAAAACCACTTGCGACTCAGAACTATCCATATCGAGGTGAAAACACCATCACAAACGAGTGTACATGTGCATGCGTCTGTGAAAACAGAATCCATCAGATGGGTTTGGTAACGTGCATGGACACAAGTGTCTGAAGGCGCGTCGAGACAGGGAGGGCTCAACAAGGCCAGATAGACGATGGTCCCACTATGGCAGCCCTGCATCACATAGCGCAGGGGAGGCGGACAGATTCCAAGAAGCCCTGTACATGGCAAACACCGTATCAAATTATCTGCCCATGCATCCATTCATCATTCCCTCATCCCGTAATGAGAACGCCTGTTACCATACTCACATAACATGTGAGAATTCCATTGAGTCTGTGCGTTATGCAGCCTGCAAAATCCACTGTGCCCCAGCCCGTAATTCCAGTGTTGTGATGTAACATGTATATGGGAACGTCCGGCCTCATCATCCACTTCGCTATTGCGCATCCCAAACTATTCATATCAATCATTGCATCCTCGCCATGGCCCCTGTCCCAAGGACACTGAACAATAGAACGTTATATTTGCAGTCAGACCTGTGGGCATCTCCTCGCCGCTAGCTGAAGACCGAAAGCGCCGCCCTTCGAATTCCTCATTTGCAACATCACGTTGAAAAGGCATCTCTGGCCGCTTGGAATCACAAATTAATCCATCTAGTGCGGCTGTGTGTGAAAATGGCAACTGCCTTCACTCACAAATGGCACGCCCCGCCCGTCGGTGAACCTCGGAACAGTGATGCATGAGGGTCCACCGTTACTCGAGTACTACGTTCCACTGACCCTTCACAAGTCTGTTCGCGACTGCAAAGAATGCATGTGAAACAATGGGACCATAGCCGAATGAACATATCAACCAATGTTACACGGCCATCGGGTACTAATACATGATTGTAATGGCAAGATGCCATTCCTCGAATTGCAGCGTTGTGTGCGGGACGTGCTCGCCCAAAGGGGAGAGCAGCTTGCACAGGTGGAATGAATCACCACAGGTGGAGGCCATACAGCCTGAAAACACATAAATTGCACGCCCAGTCTCCTCCCACAACCACTCCGAAATGCTACCGGCAGGACTCGCGATGTTGGCCCTGGGGGACCTGATAGCACTGCAAGTACTCCAACTCCAAGAAGAAGACGAACACCAACTACAACCGGCCGCACGGAGGAGACGCAGGAGGAGGAGGAGGGCAAGGCAGGGCCAGCAAGGGCTGCCAGCACAGCCACTACCACCACGCAGGCAGCCCGCAATCCCACGCCTCCGAGCACATCCGTTCAACCTCACTGATGAGCAGATCCACACCCTCTACCGTTTGGACCGGGACACCATAGCCGCCATTGTGGACATGACACAGGCTGACCTTGTCAGCATGATAGATAGCCCAACCGCCATCCCACCCCTACTGAAGGTGGTGTCTGTACTCCACTTCCTGGCCACAGGCACCTACCAGCACACAGTCGGACAGTTGCATGGCATTTCTCAGCCACTGTTCTCACGGACACTATTGCAAGTGCTCGATGCCCTCCTGCAGCACGCAGACGACTACATCTCTCTACCACGCTCGGAGCAGGAAATTACCAACACAAAAGTGGGATTCCATGCACTTGCCGGCATACCGGGTTGCATTGGTGCCATCGACTGCACCCATGTGGAATTGGTCGTCCCACATGCCATGGAGGCCCAGTACCGCAACCGAAAACAATTTCATTCTCTGAATGTACAAATGGTGTGTGACTCCAACAGGATCATTACACATTGTTGTGCCCGATTCCCTGGATCAACCCATGATTCTATGGTCTTGAGGAACTCTACAATACCACGCTACATGGAGCGACACGCAGGGAACAGATCCTGGCTACTCGGTGAGTCTCATTTCATGCATGATGATGTGGGGTATGTGATGCGGCAATGACCTGGCAGGAAGGGGGGGGGGTGCGTACGTAGCAATGGCATTCCACATAATTCGTTTATCGTCCACATGCAGGTGATGCCGGATATCCACTGAAGAGATGGCTCCTCACACCAGTCCGGAACCCACGGGACCAGCATGAGGAGGACTACAACCATGCCCACTCACGTACCCGTGTAGTCATTGAACAGGCATTCGGCCTACTGAAGACTCGTTTCCGGTGCCTCAGCAGGTCTGGCGGGGCACTCCTGTACCGCCATGAGAAGGTTGCAAAGATGGTGATGGCATGTGTCATGCTCCACAACATGTGCGTACGTAGAAATGTGCCCATGCCCCCTGACGCAGAACTGCAAGCACCTGAAGATGGTCATGATGAGGGTGGGGATGTGGCAGCACCTCAAGGAGTCTGCGAGGCACAGGAGGGCCGTGAAATTCGTCAGCATCTCATAGATGCATGCTTCTAGCACTCACGCCTGGTGGCTGATACATGGACACGGGACTCGTGGCACTGTGTGTGTCTGGTACATGCACAATATGGACTGTACGCCTATGATGGCCTAGTACACAAAGATCATTGTCCACACATCTCATTGGTTGATCGTGCATTGTTTATGGCATATGTGATATCATGTTGAACACCCTATCGACCCGCCACCCAAGTGAGCCCAACACACCCCCTCCACCCTCCTACCTCCCCCCCGAACACCAGTGTCCAAAGATGCTCATTGTCAGTGGGCAGTCGCTATTGCAAGCCCCCTCTGCGGGTATCAGGGGCACCCCTGCCTGTGGAGCGCAGGTTCCTCCCAGATCTACGTTGGGGGCTGCCCTGGACGGAACTTGCAACGGATGATGTCTCTGCCTGCTCACGTCCATGCATGTCCCTAAGGGTTTGTGAGAGCTCAGTGAGCACACGGCGCACTGCGGCAAGTTCGGCACATACGTCTTTGGACGTCGCATGCAGTTCCCCCCTGAGGCTCTCGGTGCTTCTCTCCATTTGGACTCTCAGGCTCTCGGTGCTACTCTCGATTTGTGCCCTAAGTGTCTCAGTTGATGTTTCTATGTCTGCCTTAGTGCCCCCACATCCATCGGCATGGTCCTTGAGGAGCGTGGCCAGTTGCTGCTGTTGCACGATTAACTGGTCGAGGGACTGTTGCCTCTGCTGGGCCATGGCCATTTGCGGTGGTGTCACAGAGGGGCTGTTCGCCTCATGTTGCCCTGCCACAGGGCTTGTGGGGGATGGCCAGTCGTCGTCTTGTGGGTGCCCCTGCGTGGTATCCTCATGGTGTACGGGATGGAACAGACAGGGGGATTGGGACAGGTCATGGATGGATCTGACTTCGACATCCCCGTCTTCTGTGTCGGAGCATGCTGCCATTAATGGGGTGTCACCTATGGTGCTGCTGCCACCAGAGGCAGTACCTTCTGTGGCATCCATTGGGGGGACCTGTGGTGGTGCTGTTGTGGGCATGCTGGCTGCTGGGGTGCCTGTTGATGTTCCCTCCTGTGTGCTGCCACTTGATATGTGCTGCTGCCGTGTCTTGATGCGTGCAGCTGAGGTGGAGGGTCTTTGGCCGTCGGTCTTGGCCCTCTTTGCAGGTGTGCTGGTAGGGGTGTCCTGGAGCTCGTCGTTTGGATCGGACCCTGTGGTGGAGTAAAGGAGGGCGAGCGTTATTAATGGGTCTGTGGGAATTGGAAAGGCAATGTATCACATGCATTGGGGTGGTACCTGAGGGTGATTTGGGTCGGGGCCTTGGAGGTGCTTTCATTTGTGTGTGGAGTGAGGGTGCAGTTGTTTGGCAGCCTGCAGTTAGGGTGTGCATGCTGCACGTGTAGTGGGTGTTTTTGGGGTTTTTAATTATTTATGTATTTATTGTGGTTTTAAAGTGCGCTATCAGGCCAATGTGTGTGGACGTTCTCCTGGCCATGTGTTGCTGTTGCGCTATGTGGACACATGTGAGTCACATGATTGGACATTGTGGATTTGGCATGGTTTTATTTGGGCCACCTACCTGATTCTCCGGATGTCTGCACTCCTTTCTCCATCCCTCCGACTCCCTCTATGCTCTCCATTCCAATGGTGGAGGCACAGATTTCTTCCCAGGGGGTCAACTTGATGGGTGATTCCGACCCTCCCCCGGTGGCTGTGGCAATGTTGCGGTTGGCAGAAAGTATGCTATGGACGCGTATCCGCAGGTCGTCCCACCGCTTCCTGCATTGCTGTGGGTTGCGGGGTGCGGTCCCCACCGCACTTACCCGCTGTGCCACAAGGGCCCATATGGCCTTCTTGTTCGCTAGTGCCGTCCTGGTCATTTGCGTGGAGAAGACGGCGGCGGCATTCTCCTGGAGGGTCTCTGTAAGCACGGTGAGTTCCTCACGGGAGAAGTGGACCTGCCGCTTGCGGTCGCACGCTTTCTTCGCTACTTTTCCCATTTTTCTTGGTTTCACTAGGGTGGATGACGGGTTGGGATGTGTCTCAGGGTGGTGTTTTTAGTGGTTGTGTGTATTTTGTGGTTTTATAGGTGTACGGGGTGTTGTTTCCCGTTCCGGGCCCATGTTTTTACTTCCGTTTCCGTATATTTACGGTCGCCGTACTTTCCGGTTGGCGCTCACTGCGGTGTCCGCTATGATGGGTGGCGGTATTGCACCTAGGGCGCCGTACGGCGGCGGTGTGGGCCGTTTTGGGGTCATTTCCGCCATCGCGGACTTTGCACTTCCGCCATGGCGTGGTGCTCGTGCCCGATGGGTCGGAATGGGCCGCACTTTGCTCCATCGTGCAATGGCGGAAACGCTATTTACGCTGTGGTGGTCCGGTCAGTCGCTTTCCGCCAGGGTCGTAATGAGGGCCACAGTGTTTACAGCGACCTTATTTGAGGCTGGGTGGTGTAGGATTCATAGAAAACAGATGGAAAGAAACTACAATGAGCTGCATGGCAGAAGGACTTGTAGGATACAGAGAAGAAGTGATCCAAAAAGTGAATGTTGTATGCAGTGAGTACTGGAATGAGCCTGTAGCGAAACTCACATGGGTCGAGGCAATGGAAAAACCAGTAAACGTGCAAAAGTGGAAAGAACATGAACTGTGTTTTTACAGCGAAGGGAGTGTCTTTGTGGGGACCAACAGCAGGTGTAATTAGACATTATACATCCCAGGCCTCAAGAAAGGGACAGCAGCCGTGATGGATAACTATTGGGTGTGCATGCAGCAGGCATTTCTGCACCTCCCACCACTATGGAGAGGCACCTGCTTGCTAGCCTCATTGCACTCAGCACTCCTGGTGGTCCCTGAACAGTGATGTCATTTCACCAAAATGCCAGGTGTAGCAGAAGTGACATCACACACCACTTGACCTCTGATGCCATCACAGGAAGTGATGTCATTTAACTCCACCCCAAAGTGACATCACAGGAAGCAATGGAACACAACCTTTCACCCCTTTACAAAACAGGAAGTGGCATCATATAGCAGTGTTTCTAATTACACAATGAAAAATATGGTTACGATATCACTGTAAAGTGATATTATTTCTTTATTTGTTTTGGTTAATAAAAACCTTTACAAAAATTTGATAATAAGCAGCAAAATGTTTGAAACAATTAACTTCAACATAAATACATCTAAAATGACGTCCATAAAATACAGTACACCTATCCGGCCATCATACCTTTAAAACACAACATTTGGTTTTTTAATGCCCAATTTAGCTATGCATACATTATTAATTCATATGATTAGCAAGAAAATCTACTATTACAATTCATTAAATTCCTTTTCCAACATACATAAGACCGCTTCCAATAGTTTCCGCAACTGCTTTAGGGTCTCTAAGGAAGACAATATATTTCACGTCTCAGAACAAATTGCATACAACTGATAGAAATCTTATTACTGCCAGATTTAGTGCAATAGATTTGCTATGTAACATTGTCCACCAAAGTTGTTCTGCAAAAACCTGTTCAGGATTCAATACAAATGTTTGAAAATATTGAATTTGATGCCCTCCAAGGGCCTCACAATCCATCAATATGTGTGCCAATGTTTCCACAGAATCAGCTGTTTTACGGAGGCGGCAGTTCATTAATTCTTTGCCCACAAACCCTCTGGATGATAAAATCTCTCTTGTCGGAAGAACATTCAACCTGATGCACATAAAATCATGATGCAATTTCTTGTTTGGAAAGCACATTAGATACTGTTCCGGACAGCCTATTGATTTTTGACAGGATATAATATGAGAATATAACTTCTTCTCCATGACCACGTCATTCGTCTCTATCCAGTCATTACAGCGTAGCAACCTCTTCACCTTTGCAGGTGAATATAGAAGAGTTTCAACAGAGACCCACAGCTTTAACAGCAATATTAGACATTCTTCATGAAACCTATAGACAAATCCCTCTTTAGATTGATATACATTTCATACAAAAATGGATCATCATATATATTGTTAATGTATCGTTATGTATCGTTAATATGAGCGCATATAAGCCCATTTACCAAATTACTGTAAATCCAAGCAGACGTGCAAGGCCAAACGATAATGATGTGTTATTATTTAGCGCTTACGCTAAAGCGCTTCATATAGAACAAATATACATACAATATCACCCAACCCGTGTTGGAACTCATTTATGAACCCCGGCAGGATGAAAGGCTGAGTTGACCTTGCTGGGAGCCGAACCTGCAGCCCACAGATCACAAGCACATTGCAGCAGCAAGCGCTCTACCCACTGAGCTATGTTGCCGGCTATAGCTATCAGAAAACCAGCCACTCCAGAAACAAAGAGCCACATACTGTTGGCCACAGACCAGGAGCCTCAATTTAAAAAAAATAAAAATACAAAAAACATTAAAGAAAATATATATTTATTTTAGCGGTAGCAAGGGAGGCCAGAAAAGACGAAGAAAGAAAAATTGCGGAGAAGGAGAAGGTCCAACTATCTGTCCCAAGATTCCTCACAGTTACTCAAAGAAATAACAGATCAATATAGAGTATACAGCAAGGAAGAAACCTTGTCTGCATCCCTCTTGTTACCAATAGTGCAAAAAGCCACAAATTCCAAATGGCTTCAGATTGTGCTTGGAAAGTGATCCAGCTGGCCAATGACACCAAACAAGGCCTCAACGCTATCAAGATGGAGATGCACGTGATCTGGCTGATGCTGTTGCAGAACCGCTATTTGCTGGACCTCCTCACGGGCCTGGAAGGAGGGGTTTTCAAGAAAATCAGTAATTCCTGCTGCACCTACGTGTCTCATAATGAGGCAGACAACTGTTCCTCACCAACATAATATGGGCCCTGCACACCCTCAGCACTCACATGCAAACAGAAGCTGGCATTCAGAAAAGTGACTGGTTCGACAACCTTTTTATCTGAGGACCATCATGGATGGAGGCGATTGTGAAGCTGCTGGTACCAGTAATGGTGATCATTTTCATCTGCCAGATGGGACTTCGGTACTTTGCTAAAGCAAAGCCTAGCAAGGCAATAATGATGGTTTCAATTGAGGTACATGGGGCACCTTGTGGTACAAAAGACAGCGAAGTGCAAACAGACGACCCTGAAAAACCCTGCATGGTCATAGAAGAGCAACACCTTCACCCTCCACACCCTCACCACTCCCCCACCTGATCCGAGAACAATCAATGTAGAGCACTGGGTTGACCAAGCAGGGGATGGGGGATTGGGGGATGTGTGTGTGTATATATATATATATATATATATATATATATATATATATATATATATATATATATATATATATATATATATATATGACATGAACCCCAGAGCAGTATGCGCAGGCAGGAGAACACTTGCGGCATGTGTGAAAAGCATGGGTGCCCAAGGAAGATCCCCCGCCATATTTAGAAGCAGAAAGGTTGTAGATGATGGAGCAGGCGGACAGGGAATTACTTACCGGGCAGTCTGTTAACATGGGATTAACGAAAGTGGGGAATGTTGGGAAGCGGCTGCGATCGTCCGAGGCCCCCAAGAGGTTTCAAATGCGGCAAACGCCCAAGACAGTGTTGTAGATACCTGGGGAGCAGACGGGGGAGGTGGGTGTGGGTAAGAGCTGTATTTGGGAATGGGATGTAGCGAGAATAGATGTAGATTGCACTAGACACAAAACAGCATTTTAGAAAATAGCAGCCATTTTTAAATCAAGGCCTGGTACTGTGCTGCAGCCAGGACAGTAGGCCCGGGCGCAGAACTCTGACTGGGCGGGAGTGAGAGAGGCCAGGCTCACACAGATCCATACACATATCATTGTTTCATATCGTTGACATATGTAACCCAGAAAGAATTTGCCCTGCAAGGCCATGAGGGGGCCAGGAACTCCCAGCAAGCAGTTATCCCATGAGAAGGAGGGCACAAGCCCCTGACCTAGTCTGGCCAAAAATCAAAGTTATAGTGACCAGATGCCCCCATCCCAAGACCCCAACATTCCAGAGCACCAGTCAGCCCAGGACCCCAGACCATAATGTGATTTGTGCTGTGAAAGTCACAAATTTAGCACTCAGGGTGGGAAGGCCTGAAACGGCCTGACGCGTCTGTGATCGAGTTGGTGTTTGCTAAGATGAGATGACCAGGAATGCAGCCTCAGCACCCAAGTCTGCAGTACCAGGTGCACATCAGGCCTCTGATAGGGAATGTTATGAGTTGCACACTTATTTGCTAATTATCGAGAACGGCACCTGATGATTAGGTGAGAAGAGCCCCAGGTGGAAGAAGAATGACAGGAGGAGCTGCCACCAATAACCTGGAATCCCATAAGGGGCAGCCCAACTATGCATAGGGTCACACCAGCCAGCTACGTGGACTTGTACCTTATGTGATATACGTCAGTTGTGACACTTTTTGCCCTTATAAACTGCCACCCATGTTGGATTTGTTAGAGCACTCTGTGGCAGCAGAGTTCTTTGCTATCACGTACTTGACTTTTTATGAGAGTAAAACTTGTTCTCCATGCAAGAGGTGTGCTGGGTTTTTTCCCCTAGTGGGTCGTATTTTCTCTGGTGTGGACACTGAGCGGCTCGTCTACATTAGCTATCAAAGGTAACAGCATCAGTATGTTGCAGGTCTATAGTTTGGTTCCTTCAAGCAAGGGTTGCAAAAACTAGAAGCCACCCCATATAAGTAGAATAAAGTGTGTGTCAAAAGAGGTGATTAGGTAGTCAAATTCAAGACTGTGGAACCAAAGTTTTGAGGTTCATATCTTGGCTTTGCCAGTGGACCATACAGTGATCCTTGACAAATCACTGTATCTCACTGTCAAGTACTCTGCTGCTTTCCTTTGGGAGGGTGGCCTCCTCAAATACTAGTGGCATTGTTTAGCCTAGTGCCTGATCTATCTTTGTAAGTACGCCATTTGAGTTAAGGGGTCAAGGACAGACGAGAGCCAACCAAATGTCACAGGACTGGGGAGAATTTCTTTTGTGTGTTCTTATTTCGCACAAGAAAAGGGTTGCTTTTTTATAGAGTTTCAAAGGTTATTATGCATATCATAAATAACAGTAAACACGTTTTTGTGTTGGGTTTATTTAAAGCTTTAAAATACAATAGTAAAACCAATATGACCTCTTTTAGGCTTACATCAATAAATATTCTGGCATTTGTATACTTGCATTGATGATGCAGAACATGAAGCCAGAATATTTTTTACTTTGCATAATATGCTTCTATAAAGTTGTGTTTATAAATATTGCCAAGTTGGGATATTATGTGATTTGTGTACTTTACAAGTCAGTTCTAAAAAAGAAAACAGGGCATTGTTTTAGTTCATGAAAGTGAAACAACCACAAATGATTGCATCTTGCTCTCTGATAAGATCTGGGATAAAATGTGTCATTTAATCTTGTGGTGCCTAACCAAAATTGCCATTCTCTAGAAATGGCAAAATTGTCCGCCCCTAAGAGCGATTTAGTTCTCTGGATATGCTCTTCATAAAAGTCTCACTCATGGTTTAACTAACTACAGTGTTGCTTCATGTATATTAATAGTGGCCTTGGTATATTTCATACCACAAAGTCATTTGTTTCTTCACTGTATAGTATTAATACTCATTGACAACCATAGCTCTCTTCTAATCTTAGCCTATGTTAGCAGACATGCACCTTCCTGGCAGCTTCTAGTTTGTATCTAGTAGCTGTTCAATTGTATGTGTGCCTTTCGCATTGCATTCAATCTGTCTCCATTCTTGAGCACATTTACATTATTGTAAGAGTGCCAATATGGGTTCTCTGCTATGCTAGAGTTTGTGTACCTTCTTCATAGGGATATTGATCTGTGTCCTGCATCTAAGAGAGAGAGCTCAGCATTTGATACACGGGGTAAAGCTAGTTGCTTTATATCCCTTTAGGATTTGCTGCCTCTAAAGTGACTCATCTATGTTTTAGCACAAAAGAATGCACTCCCCTCATCGTGCATGTCAGGTAAATGATTTCACATTTTTGCATATTTTTTGCAGTTCATGCTGGATTCCTTCCACTGCTATACTATTGTTACCCAACTTATTCACTTTGGAAGGTGTTACATTATAACTCAATATAAAGTTTTGTTTATCGACCTCAGAAAGATGTCATCTTGGATCGGCCCTGCAGGGATTCAAACCTATGTCCTGTAGGCTGAGCATGGATGTCTTGTGCAAGTGCTTAACTCACTGCGCTATCTGGCCCGCTGTTCCTGACTCAAAGTGCTACTTTCCTCCATCCCAGGCCTTAATACTAAGGGTGGCCTATACCCCGAGAAACGCAATATGTTGCTAAAAAAGAAAAAAAAATGAACTTAACTTCACCTCCTGTTCGTGGAAACAAAATGCATCACGCTCAGGAAAGCCTCCTGCAGACTACCAAGTAGTCCCCACAAAAACAGTGGGCCTCATTATGAGTTGGGCGGTGCGGATAAAATGCCACGATAATACCATTACCCGCCACATTACTGCACTGCCCAACTACGAGTTTGGCGGGGAGAGGGAGTGTTCACCTCCAGCTAAGGGAGACGCATACAATCTGAGGGGGGTGGAGGGGGCACCTTGGGGACTTTGCTCCGGGCAGAAACCTACCCATATTCAAACCAACATAAGGCAAGGCCAGCCGAGTGCCGAAGCCTTAAAGCTCCGGATAGACACACATGTCTAATACATTTTAAAAGAAAACCCCAGCAATAAGGGCAGTTTTAAAAACGGTCACGCATCAAACAAGCTGCAGATTTCTCAAATATACCACAATATCTAAAGCTGATTGTTAACAAGTTTCCATCAAACAGTGTTGGACGAAGTATTTTTGCACCGCTAGATCCAACTTTCAATGGTTTGAGATCTTACAGCAGGGAATTTGAGGAATGAAAGTTGTCTTGATAGATTTCATGATATCAATGTGGTTGTAGTGAGGGGTCTTTTAAAGTGGTCAGTGGAAATGTTTTAGTCTAAAGAATGTTTTGAATGGCCCTGAAGATTGGTTGCCTTGTGTAAAATAAACATCTGTGTCTTTTTGCCCATTCGCCATTAATGTGGAACAAGGACAGTGCAAGAACTGCAATGGGTGGCCGCAGATGGTCTGACAGGGCATTGATGATCTGGGCTGTCTGCTGATGATCTGGATTGTCTTGCTGGTGATCCAGACTGGTCGCTGATGGTCAGTACCAGCCACTAATGGACTGGGCAGATGACGACCGGTCTGGGAAGATTGGCGAAGGCACGGCTTGGAATACCAGGAGGCAACAGTGTAGCAGCAATGAAAGAAGCCTAACAGAGAGGGAAGGTCAGAAGGCAGATAGCAGAGGAGGCAATGGGAAGGAACCCGGGGGGCAGAAGTGGCAAGGTGAGAGAAAGCAGTCCACAGGACATGCATCAAACTCACCAGTGAGAGCTAACGCGCGCCTGTCACAGGCGCCTTTCAGTTGCATAGTGGTGTACATGGAATTGATTCTGTGCTTCGATTAGGCTATTCCTTCAAATTCCTGATAGATAGCAAAAGTGGGGCCCCATTTATGCAGGGTTGATGCCAGATGGTGGTGCCTATGCTGCGGTCCCTTTCCATACTTGGGTCTCTGTTTGAGGCTCCTGCGCGCCACGTCTTTCTCTGCCGGAGCGTCCCCAGGTCATGCTCCAATGAGGATATAGTCTCCAGGTATCAGGTAAGCACACCCTGCGGAAAGGCCTCAAGGCTATTCTGGCAATGCTGGTGACACTGCCTTTGTGGGAATCAGCATATCGAGTTGCATCCTCGATTACCTCCCTGTGCAGAGATTTGCCAGTACCGTCCCAGTCCCCAGCCTTATCACCCTCATTCTTCAGGTCCACTTTCTGTGGGACCTGGGGATCAGTGGCCAAAGGCTGTCCTCCAGTCTGTGGAATCAGTGCAGAAGAAGCCTGCAGAAGTGTTTGGTTGATGGCACCATTGACCGCCTCTTCAATCTTGCCTCTGAGCTTTGCCACAGCAATGGTAATGGTGGGGGGCTTAGCAGGTGCTGGCCTGACGCTGCCAGGGACACCATAGGTGCCGCTCAGTCCCTTATGTAGGATCTGTCCTCAATGATGAGTTTGAGGTCTGCTACAGCAATAGCAATGGTGGGAGGCTGAGCTGCTGAATGCCCTATGGGGGCAATGAAGGTGCTGGTCGATCCCTATTGTTTGATCTGTGATCCACCACTAACTTGTTGTCCATGTCTTTCATCACGACGGCAGCCATAGGAATGTGATCTAGAGGTTTCCGTGCCATCTTCCCAACATGCCTGAACTGCCTGACT
Organism: Ambystoma mexicanum; assembly: GCF_040938575.1. Lineage (NCBI taxonomy): Eukaryota > Metazoa > Chordata > Amphibia > Caudata > Ambystomatidae > Ambystoma > Ambystoma mexicanum. The sequence goes on from NC_090929.1 coordinate 414,085,278, forward strand.
TCTGGATCCAGCTCCTTCTGCTTATTACTCGACGGCCAGGTCCCTTCATGCACCACACTGAGAACCACGGACCAGGCACAGGACGGGCCGGGAAGGGGAGCGTGGGAGAAAAATCGCTACTCCCACAATGGGTACGATTGACACTGCATTCCCACAACGACAGCGGGGATCATTGAACCACTAAGGACCAATGGCACTGTATAATGGACCCCGCCTTGTGGGTCCTCCTACAAGAAAGAGAAACCAAAGGAACAACACTTAGTACCATACCTAACTGCTGAGAATCCCTGCAACAGACCACCTTCCACTGAAGACAGGAACACTGGTTTTCCTAGAGGTGATGCTCTTTCTCTCGGCCCATAGGAGCGCTATCAACCCACCAGGTGTCTTCACTCGTCATCTCAAATGTTATTAAAAATCGCACGCCACCAAAGATCTTGGATAGGGGACGCTCCTTTTCGGTTCGTGCCCCTGCCCTGTGGCATGCTCTGCCTCCTTCAATGCGCTAGATTGCAGGATATCTTCAGTTTCGGAAAGCGCTGAAAACACATCTCTTTTAATCATCTCCCATGGCTTTGTAGCACACCAGGTGGTTCCTTCTGAGCGCCTAGATACCCAGAGGCCTTAGGTCACGCTCTATAAATACTGTACATTACATTACATAGGGGAGAGGGAGTTTATAACATAGTTTTTTAGCAGTGGGTTGCCTGTCTCGGGTGGATGGTCACACTTATTATGGACTAAGACGAGGAGTAAGGGGATAATGGGGTATTTATTTTTCTTCCGAACAGCATGCCGCTTCCACCCCAAGGGAATCTTTTAATATCGGATGTGCCACTTTTTTATGAGGGTGACTTCCCGACAGCCCTGCTGTTTGATCTGTGTACCGCTACTTCCCCTTTTCTCAGAGTGATGATGAGAGGCAGGAAGGGAGGCATAGATGCCAACCTTTCAGAGTTGTCTCAAAGGCCACTTGTGTAGTGCCCCACCCCCCAAAAATGTGCACATTTGCATCGCCACACCCACCACCTAAAAAAAGATAGAACATGCTATGAACCCACCACATTGAGGGTATTTTGCATTCCAATCAGGAACACTCCCAGTTCACTTTGATTTACCTTATGTAATCGTTTTAATAGTGTATATAAGTGTATTTTCCCCAAAAGAGGTGACCTGTCCTTGGGTGACTGCGTTTTGGCATTAGTTTGCCAGGAGAGCATGTCATCTTATTTGCATCCCTCAGTGGAAGTGTGTACTGCATTGCACTTTTGACGTACCCTTTAATCAGCGTTAAAATGTGGTGAGATTGCAATGGTGTGCCTTGTGACCTTGGGCAAATCAATCTTCTGAGCTCTGTGTTCACTATCAGTGACTTTCTTTAATTACTCAAACCATAATTAATTAGTATGTGTCTTAATGGAGCAATAACAATTCCCTGGACATCTATTTAGCCAGATTGTAAACAGATCTGTTAGGCTTATTTTAAGAAATTAGGTTTATTTCTAACTGGGTTTACCAATACCCTGTGAAAATGACTCTATGACACTGAAATCACTTTTTTATGCAAAGCACTAACATTTTTATCAGAAAAGGTAAAGTAAGAAAAAATGATTTACTTAGGATCACACATTTTAAGTGGAGAAGCTCGCATTTCAGCTCAGTCTGCAGCTGAGGCCCCTGACTGACCACATAGCTTCTCAGATCTGGTTGTTAAAAATATATTACAAACCAAACTAACCAACATATACATCCTGGTGGAACTGCATTAGGAAAAAGGAGTATGGTTGTGGTTGAGGTGTTGCTAGGGTGGGGGGTGGGTGATGGGGCTATAGCCCCAGGTCTTTTTGTTGTAGCCCCAGATAGACGCGCAGGGGCTACAACCAAAAGGCTGGCTAGCCCGGAGTCCCGACAGTCCTGACATTAGCGTAGCCCCTGATCTTTTCCAGACCTAGCAACTCCCCCTCCCCTCAACCCCCGGGTTGCAGAATATATTCATCATTCAGAATGGATGTATACAAGTAACTGAAAACGAAGTGAGATACGACTAGTCATTCTTCTCCTGCTTCTGAAACTTAATTTGAAGCCTTAAGTGAACCCAAGCGGCAGCTTCAATTATTCACAATGTAAAGAAAATGTACCCTTTTTGCCCATGTCATCATGGAAGTATATGAGAAAGTTTGAAATGTGGCCAAGGGTCATTTCCATAGTCAACTGTTGGAGCTGTGTGGGGCTTTGAAATGCTAAAGCCCACATGAGCTCTTATGACCCAAACTATTTAAATGACTTACTCCCCTTTCAAACTGACAGCAGGTTTAGTATTCAGCAAGCCTCTAATACTAGGTCTGGAGAGTGGCATTAGAGACACAGAAGCTTTCAATTCACCGTTTTGGAGGTGTTGAGCATCTGTGTGGCGGGGGGAGCTTGCTACAGGGCCTGGCATGTCTGCAAAGCTATGGTCATCACAGGAGTTCAAAGACTGTTTACAGCAGCAGACTTTAGCAAAGCCAATGCCAGCAGATGAAAGGCACCCTTTGCATCTGAAGGGGTCAGCCCTTTAGTAATGTCATGACCTGGTCTCTAGTCCTGCTCTGCTTGCATCTTTTCACTGGGATCTATGGAGGTATTGAGCAGGGCCCAGCAGGAGATCAGGGCTGTCCCCCTCACAAGAGAAAGGGTGGAGACAGTGGTGTACCGGTGGGGGAAGAGGGGGGTTCAGCTCCCCCCCCCAGTGGCTCTTTCAGTAGCCAGACGGGGACATTTAGGCTGGTGGTTGGGCAAAATTGTCCTCCTCGGAGCCAAACACCTTTCCCGTTTCGTTTATCATACGTGCCCACAAAAAAGAGTCATGCCCAAATGCCAGTCTAGCCAAGTATTAACGTATAGCATACTTGGTTTAAAACCAAGTATGATGTGTTTTATCACTTGGATAGACTGCAATTGGGGACAGCCCAGGGATGGCGTCAGGGCCTTTGAACCTTTTCAAACGAAAGGGGCCTAGAGCCTCAGGGGGCCCAGAGCAACTTCCCCCATTTGCCAGTCAACAGTCTTGTAACACAGTAATATATTCATTTCTCTATGTTCCTTCTGGGGCTTAAAATGTGCGATTTGCGGTGCTCGCATTACAAGCTGCATTTTCTCTTCCCAGAAGATATACAGAAGTGTTATCACCCCATTGCCTTCTAACACTGGTTCTTCCACATCGGCTGACACAGCAGGGTTTAGAGCTCTTCTGAGGGCCTTTAGTGTTTAAGCTCCCTGCAGGCTGGGTGTCTCTGCTATGTGTTAATACTTGCCTATTCTGTTATTGTTGGGCAGCCAATCTAGCCCATTCTTGCTGTGGCATAATTTGTGTTCTGGGCATCTTGCACGGGACAGCAGTATTGCCTTATGCTCCTGCTATGCACCCTTCATGCACAATGGGGGGGCATAGCAGGAGCACACTCTGTGTCCCACTACAGGCCGTTGGCTGCACTGAGGGCCAATAAGGGGCAGAGCCAAATGCAGAGCAGGAGCACACATCTCCATGTACCCCCCTCTTGTCCGAATGTTGCAGGGAGAGGGTACGGAGTCAAGTCATCGTATGGGGGCAGGAACGTGTGTGTGTCAGTTTAGCATTCATTTTACAAGGTGCATTTGGGGGGAAAAGTAGCAGGACTTTTTTTTTCGCTCGCCCCCCAACTCCCTACTCTTGCAATGCTGCATACTCCCCCGGGTTGGGTGGTGGGAGGTGATGGGGTGACAGGCAGGGGAAGCAGGGGTGTCCTCCACACAGGAAGAGGGTCAGAGAGGGGAGCAGGAGTACGGAACTTAATTGCCTGCAGGGCCAAAGCAGGAACTGGGAAAACGGGTCTTGGGCGGAAATGACCTGCCTGAAACTTTCATGGCACCGAGTTGTCCTGCTCAGTGATGGGTCACAAGAGGAAAAGCCCTTGAATGTGTCTTACAAGGATCCTGCAACAAAAAAAAATGGCAGAAGTTGCCTACATAAGATCACTTCACATTACATGACATTACAAGGAAAAAACTCTGATAAGCAGGCCGTATTTCTGGGACTGAATCCAGGGGATTTGAATGTAAAAGGCAACAGAGCGGGACGAGTCTCTGAGCTCACTCTCGCTCCAAAATTCAATCTTTTCTGTTACTCGACGTGTAATAATCCATTAAAGCTAATGGGCTTTCGTGTATTTATCACTCGCTGCCTGACCTAATAAAGTTTTATGTCCGCATTAATGGTGACGCTGGTTCTGAGGACAAGGCTGCAACCTCTCGTATCAATTACCCCACTCCCGCAGGCCTGGAGGAGTGGGGGCTGCGGCACCCCAGCACTGCAGAGAGTTTTAAAACCAGATGTACGTTGCGTTTCAGCTGTGAAGCTGCACAGCTGGATATCATAGCACTCCATATCCAGAGGCAGCCGCCACGCACCCCATCAGGGACACCCTCTCTGACACCCAGCCGGAGCTTTAAGTAGGCCGGGGCCAGCCATGGCGGGACCCCGGCAGTCTCCAGAAAGGGCTCCTGTGCCGGGTCCCTGCCGGGGCCTTCCCCGACTAGCCCGAGCCAGCCGACACCTCAGGCAGCCTGTGTAAGAGGCTGCTAGGTTACACGAGCTGCCTGCAGGTACTTCAGTTTAGAAAAAAGAAAAGATATCCCCTTTTCTTTTTTCTAAACCGAAGTACTGACACCTGCAAGTAGCAGGTGTAACCGTGCAGGGCTGGCTGCAAAATGTCTATGTTTTCGAAACAGGAGGAGGGCTGGGCTGCTCAGCTCTCCTTTTGTTTCCGAGTAACTAGTCATCACCCAGCGCTTCATGCTGGGTGATGACGAGTTACTCGGAACAAAAGGCTCCTTGAATGAAGGGGCTGTCTGCTGTGTGCGAGCTGGGCCACATTGATGTCACACCTTTTGGTGCGCCCACCCCCTTCTTTTGTTTAAAAGGTGGGGCTGGGCGGGCGCATCAAATGTAATGATGCCAGTGTGGCCCAGCTCCACCTCTTTTACCAGTCGCCCCTTCTGCCCTTAATCGAGGGGGGCTCTCACTAGGAAGCGTGTCCTTAGGCCACACCCCCTAACTAGAGCCCCCCTCGATTTCCAATCCCACTTATGATATCATATGATATCATATGATATGGCATGTGTAACGTGCCTATACACAAGTGTTTCAAAGTACTGCACCCAGCCTTTAGACTAATGCACACGTGTGAAAATATGCAAATAAGTGCATACGTGCTTAGACCATTTTCACTCGTGAGGTGCTTGTCAATTCCTGCTTTTTTCGTTGCATTCTAGGACTTGTTGGAGTTCCGTTAATAACCTGTGACTACAATGCAAAGAAAAAACCCATCACCGGCAGCACCTCCCACATGGAATACGAAAACTCCTAGCACTCACCCCCCCTTTCCCTTGTCCCCTCTCCCTCTCTGCACTTGCACATTCCAAAAGCTCACAATGCCTAGTAGGACCGCCTCTTTCCTGTTCATCAGTTTTATTCTATTTGCCTTCTGTTCCCTCCCCGCTTGACCTGTGGGCGCTTTAGAACACAATTTCTTGATGTATAAGCGCCTTACAAATGCACAATAAATACATTAAATACATAAATACATGATGTATGGTAATGCACATCACCAGCATGAACATAGAAAAAGACCTGCAATCATCCAGCTTGCATGGGAATCATGCAATGCCAGCTGGCACACGAGACAGTCAATAACCATCTGACACACAAAACATGAAATGACGAGCCGTTAGGGTAAATGAAAAGAAGAGACAATCACACCTCAGTACCTCTCATGTCCTCCCGCCTAACGGCTTCCCCTCTCTTCTCCTGCCTCCCTTCTCCATCGCCACTTCTCCTTTATAGGTTATGTACAGGGTCGGCCTGGGCCCTAAAATTGTCTCGGGCACCAATGAAAAAGTGCCCCACAGTTGCAAATGGCTATTCACTGTTTGAATAGTGTCCAAGGAGGAGTTTTGATAAAATGTGATGTAAACTGTTCATTTGGAACAATATGTATTCAGCAACACTGGTCAAAACTACTAGCCGCATAATGAAGTAACTCATCAAACTGGCCCACATTGGCCAGAAAAGTGACCCATTTTGAACATAAAAACTGGCCCACACCAGCATTTTGCATTTTTGGTTCGGCTATGGGCCTATTGTCTAATAGGCCAGTCCATGCCTGGTTATGCACCACCCTCCTGCCGCAGAACTCTGCATCCTTGATTCTGCCGTGCATGGACTGCACTGCCCTTTTCTGTCTGCAGGTGGCGTTCTCACTGACTTGGTTTGCCTTAAACCCTCCCTCTTCCCAATGGTCTTAGCCTGTCTGCTGGCGTGCAGATCGATATCTCTGGCTGTGCCTGCCTGACCTCTCCGATCAACGTCCTTGCAGCCCGCTCTGCCTATGCCCCTATCGGTTATTGATTGGAGCTGCTATGCATCTGTGCAGTGGTCGAAGTGGGCAGGAGCGGTTGTGAGCGGAGCTCCTCTACTTTAAAAAAAATGTTTTACTGTTCCTAAAAGAAACTATTCCGGAATGGTTTAGTTTTAAAATAAAAATGTAGAGTTGAAACTTGCACTTCAGTGCCTGGCACTGAACATTCCCTTAAACAGCAGGCGCATGTGTTTGGGGGTTTCGGTTGCGCATGGGAGGGGGCGTGATGATGGGGCATTTTCGCAGCCCATGTTTCCTGCTTGTTATAACTATATTTCGCAAGGCCTGGTGGGATCACTTTTTGTTGCTCTGGTTTGTCTTCTTCATCCTTTTTGTCCCCCTCCCTCACATCCACCTCCCCCTATGCATTCCATGTCTTAGCACTTACACTTTCTGAATTGCTGTAAGGCCTAGTAAGAATGTTTGTTGTATTGACTTCCTCTTGCCCATCCTCCTGCCTTGATGCGCCTTGAAACAATTTTGTATAGGCGTTTTACAAATAACCGATAAATATAAATAAAATAAAATATCCCCTGCGGGCACAGGAAACAGGCAGTTAATGCTGGCACAAGACACAGGCAGAAGCAAGCCGGAAGTACCGGGCTGTCACAGTAACCAGGCTTTGAAAACAAGCTCAACAAGCCACAGAAAACCAGCGTGCCACAGCGGTGCCGGAACTCAGAAATCCCAAACCTACGCAAGCAGCCGAGGAAGTCTAATAATGTGCAGAAGGGAAGTTTGGGAATACAGACATGATGCCTGGGCAAATGGGAAACATTTACTATGGGTCCCCCAGTATAAGGGGTCCCGTAGAGCCCCAAAATAGTTTTTCCTGACTTCAGATCCCTGGCAGTAACCCTCGAGCTGCAACTAGCAGTGTTTTTTTTTCAGAATTACCTTTATGCAGACGCAGCTTTTCCTTATGAAACATAATTGCACCTGGAAACGGTCCCCACCACATTTACTGTGGAATATGGTTTAAATGAAGTGAACAAGGTGTATATTGCACCATATTTCTATTGAATCTCCCGTATTCCTCTTCTGTTCTGATCTTTCTCATGATTAGTTTTCAGAATCCAGGTTAGAGGTTATTGAATGATTCCCATCTTTTTGAAGGGGAGTCCTGAATCAGGAGACCCAGGTGGGTTTTGAATTCATTGTTTTACTCGTCGGGGACTCTTCCTGATATCTGAAGCCTACCAGTTTCAGTGGCACAAGGGCCACATTTGCCCTTGTGCCACTGAAACCGGTAGGCTTCAAATATCAGGAAGAGGAGGAACAGAAGAGGAATACGGGAGATTCAATAGAAATATGTTGATCTGTACCTCCTTTTTATACCCTGTGGATAGAGAAATCAAATAAAATTACTATTTTTTCATCTATGAAGCAGCCTTTTTTGAAGTAATCCCAAGTACCTCTCTAGAGGGCGAACTAAAAACAAAAATTAAAATATTTTGTGAAAATATCCCCACAGAATTAATCAACCTGAGTTCTTTATTGTGTGAATGTATAAGGGTACACTCAGGCTTGAGACCCTTTTCCTTGGTCCTTTTGTGTCAAACAACCCCTGAAACAGCATAACATGGAAAGATATTCAAATGTTTAAAAGGTATTATTGTGCATGGTGAGTTAACACTGAATTCAATTACCTAGCTTCACAGAAAATAATCACACAGAGCTGGTAGGAGCAGCCAGGGCAGTACATATTTATTCCGGAAGTGCAGAGATTGAAGTGCAATATCCATCATTGGTACACTGTTTCACTAGTCCTTATAATATTTACAGAGTGTACCTTTAATTCAAACGCTCAAGAAACGCGTCCTTGACAGTTTGTCTGTCTCCCGAGCCAAATCTAGATTCGGCTCAGGCCGGACATTCAAGCACTGCCAGTTTCCCAAGTCACAGCTAGGTAGACACACACACCGCGTATGTGGCCTGCAAGTTGTTAAGTTGCTGAGGTTGCAAACACATTTCTTTCACCAGTGGCAGAACCTTTCATATGCATGGAACATTTCCAAATCAAAGAGCTCGCAAACCACCAGTTACCTTGCAAATCTGTGATAAAGTGAGCGCAAAACAATGCTCCCTTTTAAAAATGTGTTTATGTCCACTAGCTTGACATGCAAAAAAAAAAATGAAGTTGCTTTAAGTCATTAATGAAATGTTTTCAACATCATAAATAACAACCGACTGGAAGTTTGTGACAACAAATCTGCATATCTATGTTTGTTTATTACGCAGCTTCTTTTATTACATGTCTTAAATCACTGAAAGTACAGTAGGATTAACTAGATTTTTCAGGTTGGCATTATCTTGCGTTCTGGGACTTATAGTTTACCATTCAGAATGTGAAAATGAAAGCCACAGTGATATTCTTTTGGCTTAAAATGTTTCTATAAGGATTTACATGCTGTTATGTGGCTTTATTGTACAATTTGTTTTTTGCAAGTAAACAACAAGACATTATTACTGTAGACCTTGAAATTCAACTATTTGAGCCAAAGTTTGTGATCCTGGTCACATATTCGCCCCCTCTCCCCCTTCACCCCCAGTGTTCCGGGCCATCTGTTCAGCCATCCCACTCCCTCCTTTTTGGATGCAGACAGACAGACTACCACCAGTTCCTTTTTTCCACTTCCCCCCCTGCTGCAGTGTAAGTCGAACACTCAACACATGGAGACTGATACCCTCCTGAGTCTGATAGGCAGATGCTATGTGATGGTGATACGCTCTGACTCTTAACACTTACACTGGTGGTTCACCTAAGGTCTGCCCCGGCAAGAGTGCATGGCAGAGTCACGTAGCCGTCAGGTCAGTGGATTGATCGGAGCCCATCACTCAAAGTAATCACTTACCCGCCCACTGCACAGACAGACTAATGAATGTGTTGAATGCTTTGTCCTGGGACCGGTCTCAAGCAGCCTGCCTTAGAGTCACATAAATTACCTGTCACTGGAAAAAGCAGTAGGATCTATCACTTAAGTCGGTAGGGGTGGCAAGTATGCATTCGAGACAAATGCAAAATCTGTGGGTTACTAAATCAGGTGTTTGCAAACTATGGAGTTTTCATAGGTGTGCAGTGGACAAAAGCCATAAAACAAGTTGTTTGTGCATTGCAAACATTTTAACCTCTTCAATTGTAATAAGGATCATTTCAAATCAAGGTACTTTCCAGACTTTAGATTTCCCCAAAATGGCATTGATCTAAAGGATTCTTTTGAAGGATAATAGCTGGGTGTGGAATTTCGGAAAACACGAAAACGTCAAGTGGCTGTCAACTTGGTGACATCATATTATGTATTTTTAAAATTTGAAGTGTCAATATGTTTAAGCATTTTAAACCTTTGTGCATTATTCAAATCCTTTCTAAAGGCACAACGTCTCAGGCAGATCACAGATGGCAGCAGTAGGTGCTTGTATTTACATTCTGATGCTGTAATTATGATAATGCATAATGTAGAGTTGACAAGAAATGTGGGACTCGCTAAATACGATGTAATACGCCCACAAATATGAACAATTAATTACAGAACAGTTGAATTAGCCAAGAGCACACACCTCCTCAGACCGCTCTATATTTGTTACATTAAAATATATTAAAAACAATGCCATATGGTATTGCATATGAAGCTTAGCATGACAGCTTTTATGATAGGATGATGGTGTCAGAGAGGGGGCTTTGTTGTTAACTGCCCCAAGAAGCAATTTGTCATCTTGGAAAAAATACATTTGGAGTTCTTGTATCAATGGGGAGGTAAAGCAAGCAATCAGCGCTTGAAGATGTTTTCATTGCAGTACGACCAGGGAATCTTGGGATAATATCATAGATACTGAGCTTTTGTGGTTCATCAGGAGGAAAGGAAAGCAAGCAGAACTGTAACATGGACAGATTGTTGCAGCTTTGTGGATATGTTATTTTAATCTATGTTAATCGGCTTTTGTACTGCAACAAAAAACAATTACAAACGTGGGAAAACAGTATATTCAGTGCTCCTGTGTTCCCTGGGACCAAAGCATGGCATAGGGGTTCAATGTAGTGCCACTTTGTAACCTTGACCAAAAAGTATAGTCTGAAGTCAAGAGGAGGAAAACAAGAAGAACAGCAGCTTGCATTGACCCGCATAGTACTTATTCACAGTGCAGTCTTGTGATCTTGGATATTCATAGCCTTTTTTCGAAATCTGGGGAGAAATGCAGTCAATAAGGGAAAAAGTAGGGATACATTGCTGTTCAGATTTATGTCTTGGGCAAACAGTACATTGTGAGCCCCTGTATTCCATGGGGAGGAGGACAGTACAGTCAGCTCTAGTGGGTGGGGGAGTTCTCCGCAGTGCACTCCTGTGATTTTGAGGAAACAGTACACCCAGACCTCTTGTGATCCAGCCATGTGGATTAAAGCGATCGGCACACCAATCAGCACCTTAGATGAATGGATTAATTACATTGCAGCATTGTGATCTTGGACAAACTGTAATTTCTCAACTCTTGTATTCCAACCATGGTGAGGAAAACAATCAGTACAGGAGTATGCAAGGGGATTTGGGGTCTGGGAGTTGGGGTATTTCTTGCAGCGCAGTGTTGTGATCATGGGCAAGCTGTAGTTCTTATGTTTTTGCCATGAGGAACAAAACCGCCAGTACTCAGAAGTAGGAGGATTAGGTGTAGTTCATCCTATGATCTTAGGCAACCAGTACATTCTCAGCTCTGGTGCTCCAACTATGTGAAAAATGCATTCAGCACAGCAGCCAGCATGGGTAATGGTGTTCATTACAGTGGAACCTTGCAGTCTTTAGCAAACAGTTTATTTTAAGCTTCATTACTAAACCAGATACACAACACCATAGAGATGCCCCAGAATCTTGTCAGTGACCGCTGGGGGAGCGTAAATGTATGCACCAAAGAGGGGCCACTGAGCAAAGTGAGCAGCCACAAACCAAAATAGGGGGTTTGGTAGAGTTCTCACGCCAAGAACATTTTTAAAATAATGGGTTTAACTGGTGCATTTTACAGCACTTTCTGTGAAAAATTGGATACACAGCCACACAGTTTACAATATGTTTTGTGTGGTAGCACATGAAAAAACCCAATAGATGCAAGTCACCAGTAGTGCACAGGACCATTTTCCTATGCATTTGTATGATACCTTTGCCCACAGCATATGCCAGCATATAAAACATGTTCATGCTTGCTGTGCCCAAACAGGGTGATTGACCGCGTATTAGGCACCACCAACATTGCGAACTCGCTGAACTACAAAGAATCCTGGTGGATATTTAAACTCAACACCCTGACCGCGGGCTTGAACGAGGCGGCCCCTATGGACTTTCAAACCTGAGGAGGCCCTGCCTCACCCCCCGGACACTTTTGAAGATCAACAAACAGGCACAAGTCACCTGCCACCTCTGGCAGGCCCTGTTCATTACCTTCCAACTAGACACTCTGCACCTTGCAGCATGACACAATTCCACGTGCTTCTAACTTAGCACACAGACTCAGCACCACGAGCCCGGCCACACTCCCCTCCAAATAGGGCCCCAGCCACAACTTTTACAAATACAGGCCTTCTCTTTCACCTGCGTACAGTTAATCCTCACTAGGATACTTCCAGCCTGTACAGGCATCCACACGAGGCCGCAGCACACCAGGACTTGATCCCAGTTGCTTAGGACACATGGTTGCCAAGGACGCTGCCTTCCGGCAATCGTCTACGCATGCGAGAGCAAGCTACCACTCACACGAGCGTACCTGCACATGCGCACTGGGCTTTAGCTATACATGCCCTCCAGTCCGCCCCGGACGACATCCCTAAGCGACCACACACTAACAAATGAAACATTAACAGCATCTACGCATGCGCGCTCCATCAGACACTTCGCCAGTGCATAGGCGCACATATAGAAGCTTCAACAGCTCCGTCCTGCAGCACATCGCGGACCTTCGATTGCTACACGTAGACGGCGGACGCAGCCATGCCGCACTCAAGCCTTTCATTATTCAGGTGAGATCCCTTCAGGACAGGCACTATGACCACCCTTTGCCCTCCCAACTAACATTAGTTGCTTACCACTAGTAAGTACATATCCCTGATTGCCGCCTTCCTCCCTTTTGTCACCCCTTGTACTACAGGGCTTGATCCAGACACTGGAACCTGGCAACCAGATTCGAACATGGATGCCTCTTAAATAAATGCATTGGCCACCCCTGCAAGACACTAACTGCACAATGCACACCCATCGACCACTGGAAGCACAGGAGTTTCCACACAGCTTCCGGGGACAGGTCAGTGGCTAGACTGGCAGGGCTAACAGCCCTTCACTAATTGCTTTTAACTGCACTCTACCCAGTGCATTCGCTTTTTAACCTCCCCCCTACACTATGTGATCGCCTAGGAAAACACTTGGTACCCCACTCTAAGTGGATCTTTTTCTTCCTTTTTTTCTTTTTTTCCCCAGGGAGACCTTCATATTTAAGGCCCCATAAGAAGATTGAGAATAAATACCAATCGAAACGTCAGTGTTCCCCGTGGTTCCCGATTGCAAGACCACTTTCGAGGAACACACAGAACTATCTTTATTCTTTAAAGAGAGGTCGGACCAGTCTCTCTTGGTCTTGGACCAGCCTTGGCTGGCCACTATCATTAAAACTATTTCTACATAGAAATGACAATAACCCATCCAGGCTACTATATACAAAAGAATTGAATTGCAAAATATAATACTGGACAGCATTGTAACTAAAAGGTTATGTTTCAATATGAAGTAATATGACATATACCTCTATTCCATGCTTTTGCTAAACATAAGGAGTATCTGCATATTAGCTACGCAGACTTGTGATAAGTTGTCTTAGAAAACTGTTAAACTCCTTCTTGTTGCTACACCACAGTTCCTTACCAGTCTTTGATTGAAATTATGTGACGTCAAAACCCCAGTGCTTGACTGTGCTTTCCATGCTTTACTCTTTTTCTATATCTTTGATTCTAATTGAATGTTTGTTTTTACAAAAAGCTACAAGAAAAAGCCATTTAAGAAATAAAATAAGGCTACCTTCAAAAAAGCAAACATTGCTAATGGTTGTTTCCTCATCCCATGCTCGGGATCCCTGCACCTCCGCATGGGGTTTCTAGGAAGGTTGAGTCATTTGCTGCCTCAAATTGTGCGCAGCATACAGAACTCAGGGAGGACAGGACCACCCAATGTGTACGTGCCCAAACATGTAGGCTGCACCAATATATACCAGTATTACCATAAAGGACTCCTAGCCAGAAAGAAATGCCATACCATGGAGAGAAAGTATATCCGGACTGGCTATATCAACATAGGCCAGTGTACCACATAATCACTAGACTGGTCTACATTTAATGTAGACCAGCGTAGCCACGTAATAACACTTATGATTGCTTTATGCCCGACCTGGTGATATGGACGTCCACCTGGAAACAGTAGTCCACAGATTAAAAACAACCACCTGTTTCTTCTGTGAATACCAAGTCAATGGGCCTCATTCTGACCCTGCCGGTCCGGAAACAAGGGTGCTGATAAGGTTACTGGCACCCTTGTTTCCGGACCGGCATATTACAGGTCTGCCTATCAGAGCCGCCATGCCTGACAGGTCTGACCCTGCCGGGCACAACAGCCACGGAAGGCAGACCCGCCATGGAAGCACCGGCACCGTTCACAACGCAGGTGTCGGAAATCGCAGGGGAAGGAACCCATGAGCCATGTCCTAACAGAGAACAAGGTAACAGGAACGGTGGGAAGACCAGGAGGGGTACGGGGAGCCAAACCAAGAAGCCAGAGAGCATCACGAGTTATCTCCCCCGTCACACTGGTGACAACCTCAAACATACGAATGACCCAGAGTGCATCAGGAGTTATCTCCGCAGAGGCAGAGTGCATCGGGAGTTATCTCCCTCATTGCAGTGGTCAGCCAAACACCACGGCACAAGCAGAGTGTATCGGGAATCATCTCCTTTGTCGAGTGGTCCCCCAAATACCACTGCCCAAGCAGATAGCATCCAGAATCGTCTCCCTTGTCGCAGTGGTCAATACAATAACACTGATGAAACAGACTGTGTCGGGAGTCATCTCCCTCTTTGCAGTGGTATATCCTAAACTGAGTGTATCGGGAATCATCTCCTTTGTCGAGTGGTTACCCAAATACCACTGCCCAAGCAGATAGCATCCAGAATCGTCTCCCTTGTCACAGTGGTCAATACAATAACACTGATGAAACAGATTGTGTCGGGAGTCATCTCCCTCTTTGCAGTGGTATACCCTAAACTGATGCCCAAGTAGAGTGGAACAGGAGATGTCTCCCTCATCAGAGTGGTAAATGAAAGCCAAATAAGGCTATGAGTTTTTCTACTTCCTGGAAGGAGTTAAAGAGACTAATCCAAGTCTTCTGCAAGAGTGGTTAAAGACCACTGTGGAGACTTTTTATAGAAGGACCACGAGAATGGAGTCATTCCCCTGGCCCTTTGTGATGGAACATTGAAGGAGTTAATTCTACTAGAAGACGGAAGCAAGAAACCAGGAGAAGGGAGTCATTCTCCTGGTGAAGGAACACAAATGCCACTTTAGTGAAAGACTTTTGTTTATAGTGTTAGGGTTAAATTAGTTGGTTTCTGACAGAGGACGGAGAACATTTAATTTTTATGGAGATTCTGACAACTCACTAAAGTTTTCCTAGGTTGAGGCAGGGCAAGCCCCTTACAAGTACAGAGAGATAGGATTCTTCATTGATTTAATAAAAGCGTGTAGCCCACAAGATGACCCCTCCTTGTCAGTCTCCTTCTTCTACACCGTCACACCATCTACGCTTTGTATGTGTGCCTGTGTATGTTGCAGATGTCCAGGCTGGCTGGGACTCGGGCGGCTTTAGGTAGAGGACGTAACATTCCTCCAAATGTTCAAAGTACATCACAACTGTAGGTCACCTCCAGTTTCTTACCTTAACAACACAGTGGGGTGCTCCTGTTGAGGCCATAGTCTTTAAGTCTAGCGGCAGGCACCTTTCACGCTGGGTTCTATATCTGGAGTCAGCTACATTGCCTCGAGGATCTGAATGTTGGGTAGTTTCAAGGAGAACACTGAGGGTGGGGCCAGCATGTTCTTCTTTCGGTCTTTGTTCAGGTAGGTAGTTGATCTCGTCATCATCTTGAGTGATTCTACTGACCTTGGGACTTCAGACAGAGAGAGCGAGGTACTGGGTGAAGCTGGTCACCTGCAAGCAGGGTGTGTTATTTAAATGCTTGAAGTGATATGTGCTGTAGGTGAATGACTCTTGTGAGTTCCCAGCCAGCGCAAGAGTTGCTTGATGGTGTACTACCTTCAGAGGAGGTCGCTTCGAATAGCAGGTCAGATTTTACTCAATGATGTCAGTTCCACAGACGCACTGTGTTCCCAACTACAAGACAAGATTCATTGGCTTGGCAAACTAGTGTCATGTGTTCATTGGCCCACGTCAGTGTTGGCCAGGTCGTGTCGGGGAGAAGGCCATGTATTGTGCATTGGGATGATGGTTTTACCCGATGATTGTAGAGCATTGACACTGGACAATATCCGTTAGACGAGTGTGCTGTGTTATGATAAATTTGTAGGAATTTGTATATTTTGTACTCTCTTACTCTGAGTGGCTACTCTAATCACTTTGTTGGGTATTCACATGAAATGTTCAGCAATTCCTTTGAACAAATGATGGGGCACCCTGCTATTCCATGATCTCTCCAGGTTACAGCAGAATTTTATATATCGAACAAATGCTCAGAGCGAACCTGGATAGAAAAAGACCCACTATTTAATGATTGTTAAATAAAACAAACATATACTCTGTTGAGTATAAATTAACAATTGCCACAGGTGAATCAACACCAGACATTACCAGTGCAAAACATACAGTAACTGATATACAACAGTACACATTCATATACATACACAGCAAAAATCATATAAGTACACCCTCTTAAACTTTCCAAGGTTATTATGTAGATATAAGTCTGAATCATACACTAAGTGCCCAGTGTTCAAAATTGACACTGTGATATAAAAAGTCGACATGACTGTGTTTCGGCCTTTCAGCAAATGTAGATGGCTGTAAATATAACAGCCTTAATCAGGACGGGGAATTGCGGTGTAGCCTCTGGCTAGAGCATCCTGTGGTGATGATCTACAATAAACAAATGATATATACTAATCAAACTAATCAATGGTCTGTGTCTGGGACAGTTATTTACATAAGCTTAAAAGTAGCTTTAACAGCATCCCTATCGGGGAAACTTACCTTGCTTGAATAAATGTAGCATGTGGAATCCGCGCTTTCGTGCAGCTCATGGAGCCTGGACTAATCTGGTCTCAGTCCACTCAAAGTGGATTTGACAGTGGAGTGTTTGCCATGCACTGTTACCTAATTGTACACACAAATGCGTGTGTGAGCCCATAGTTAAGGGACCACTCAAACAACGACAATGATCGTGTGCATTGGAAAAAGCCTCCCCCCCATTTTTTGGTCATGGCGAAACTATTGGCTGCACTGCGTGGGGATCTCCTGTAACTTACAGTGCTCATATTTCTGCGCAGTTCCTGTGCCCCACTGGACGTGTGAGTCTAACAGGTGCATATAAAAGTGAATATCCAAACTATGGGGGTCATTACGCCCGTGGCGGTTGGGGGTTAACGGGGCCGGTAGAGCTGCCGGCCCGTTAACCCCCTACCGCCTCATTACGAGGTCTCCTCGCAGGACCCGCTAGTGGGTCCCGTGAGCAGACCAGGATGCAAACAACGGGTCCGTCATTAACAGGCCTGTTGTTTGCATCCTCGCAATTCCCATTGAGCCCTATGGGGGCTCGAATGGGAATGGGAATGTACAAGGTTTGGGTTCCTGGAATGGGGAAATACCGGGCCCTCCAAGGTCGGAATGGAAATAGCAAATAGCGGCATGGTTACCTCCAGGGTCGTAATGACCCCATATGTCTTAAGGAAAGAAACCTATAGTCATAGGAGGTTCAAGACACTAGAGTGGGTGTGAGTCCAGCCCCTCCCTGTGAGTACCGTGGCTTGAGGAATCAAAGGCTTACAAGGTAAACGTTAAATGATACCTTTCTGGGAGCAGTCGTATCCCTGCAACTGCGTTCAGTGTGCTCACCCCACCGAGGTTGTCCGCTTGTTGTTAGCAAGCATATGCATGGTAACTGGGGAGATGGGCACTCAAAAGGACACTGAGAAAACACTCTGAAAACCCTGCAGCCATCTTGGAAACACACATAAGTACTGGTAGAGACACTGAGGAGGAAGTATATCTCGATCTCAGGGTGTCTAAACGATGCCACGATCAGAAGTGGAACAGGGCAATTAAGCAAATAGGCATCAAAACCTTGATAAATGAGTATTTAAATGGTGTTCCAGTCATAGACATACATTGACAGCAAATTGAAAAAAAGCAATGAAAAGTATGCAAAAATTGGAATGAAAGACGAAGATCCAAACAAGGTGTGGACAAGGTCAGTTTCCCTCGTTGTTCTCCATGCAGTGCTTAATGTAAAAGCAAAATAGGCAATATATTCATGTAAGACATTACTCTTTTTTCGTTTTGCCCCATATACATAGGCTCTATGTGGCTGGTCACTAAGTATGCCAATACCGTACTTGTAATATGCATGTTACAAAACACAAAGTCTGGTTACAAAACACAGTCTCTGGAAAGATGGTTAAAATCCGCTGATTCTACAGTATATTATGTCCCCTTGTATAATTATTACCATGGGATGCCGATGACCGGAGCACACTTGCTCTTACAAGATGGCATTAGCATACTTTTACAATGGTCCCGGGAGGAAGGGCTATGATAAAACATAGGACTGTGTACTGAGTGTTTAATATAAGTGATTAGTATCTCCGTGTTTATGCCGTTTTTTTCTTAAAGGGCCCAGTGTGGTGTTTATGTCTATATCTGCATCCAATGTAGACTGTCTGTTCTGGCCCGTGTATCTGGAATTAATGGTTTAACAACATATTTCATTCAACCGCCACATTCAGACCTTTCCAGGCACTGTCAAGGCAATGGCCCTCAATACAACCCTGGCGTTAAGGGGTTAACGGCGCCGCAAAAGGTGGCGGCGCCGTTAACCCCTTAACGCCTGATTACGAGGTCCCTTTGCGGGTTGGCGATTTTAACGCCTGCTTTTTGCAGACGTTAAAATCCAACCCGCAAAGGGACCTTGGTGCTAAGTACGGTGCCGCAATTTGCGGCACCGTACTTAGCGCCTTCCCCATTCCCATTGAGCCCTATGGGGCAAAAATGGGAATGGGGAAGGCCCATGGCGGCATGGGGAATTACCGCCCCGCCAACCTCGGAATGGAGCGGTAATTCCCCATTCCGCCATGGCGGAGTCGGTAAGTTACCGGCATGGACCATGGTGCTGTTAGCACCATGGTCCAACGCCAGGGTCGTAATGAGGGCCAATATATCTATCTTCGTTCCAGTTCTCTCAGCGGTTTTTCCTCATCTCTTCTATTAGGGGTGACGGTCTGTAGGACAAACCACTTCAGATCTCAGACAGTGTGATTTGCTTTACTGTAATGGTCCACAAGTGGTTTGTCCGCAACCCTGTGTCTAATGCAGGAATGGTGTTCAGAGATCTGTTGCTTGACCGGTCTCTTTGTCTTCCTGACATACAGTCAATTGCACAGGAATTGGATGACATATATAACAATTCTGCTATTACAATTGGTGTGTGTGTGTTGAGATTCCAATGTATATTCCTGTGGTGGAAAAGATGTTTGGTCTCCATGTTACGATTTTTCTTGAATGCAAAAAACTTATCAGGCTGAATGTGATAACACAAACCAGTTTATGTAGAGGTTCCTTCACTTTTGGCATCAGACAAATCTCCCTCTGGGTATTAGCTGCTCCCTTGCAGGTGTGTTTCACGGCTTCCTTAGGATAACCCCTCTGTAGAAGTCTGTGTTGTAGATCCTCTAAATGTTCCTTGAAGGTATTCTGATCCATGCAGTTCCTCCAAGAATTGTCCATATGGGAGATTGTCCTTTAGATCTGTCGGGCGGTAGCTCGTGAAATGTAATAAACTGTTCTGGTCTGTTTTTTTGCAGAACAATTCCGTTTTGATACCATGGTCAGATTTATATATATATGTAGATCTAAAAAATCCATGGCTTGGTAATCTAAGAAATCTTGGGATCTAAAGGACAATCTCCCGTATGGACAGACTTCTGTAGAGGGGGTATCCTAAGAAAGCTGTGAGACACACCCGCAAGCGAGCAGCCAATACCCGAGGTAGGTTTGTCGGATGCCAAAAGTGAAGGAACCTCTACAGAGACTGGTTTGTGTTACCACATTCAGCCTGATTAGCAACGTCATGAAGAGCACCATAAACAGACACTGGCATCTCATAAAAAACGTCAGTTTGTACAAACACACCTGGTGTACAGGGGACGCAGCGAGTTTTCCATGGCCTGCGGACACCGGTTTCTCTCTCATTGGCATACTTAGTGACCAGCCACATAGGGCTTATGTGTATGGGGCAAAGAGAAAAAAGAGTAATGTCTTACATGAATATATTGCCTATTCTGCTGTTACATTAAGAACTGCATGTAGAACAACGAGGGAATCTGACCTTGTCCTCACCTTTTTGGAACCCCCATCTTTCACTCCCATTTTTGTATACTTTTGATTGCTTAGTTTTTAATTTACTGTCAATGGGCCTCATTACGACTTTGGAGGCAGCCATGCCATGCCATGCTTAATAAGGGCATGGCTGCCTCCAAAATCGTGTCCAGGTCCTGGTTAACTGAATGGGGAAATACCGGGCCATTCCGAGTATGGAGGGCCGGTATTTCCTCCTTCAGGGAACCCGGGCCCGGTCCTTCCCCATTCCCATTCGAGCCCTCATAGGGCTCAATGGGAATGGGGAGGGAGCTAACAACGGGCCCATTACGAACTGACCCGTTTTTAGCTCCCTTGTCCCCTCGCTGGACCCGCTATGGACGTCTGGAAAAACCAGACGTCCAGAGCGGGTCCCGCAAGGGGACCTCGTAATAGTGCGGAGTGGGTTAACGGCGCCAGCACCATTACCGGTGCCGTTAAACCCATTCCGCACAAGTCGTAATGAGGCTCAATATATGTCTATAACTGCAACACCATTTGGATACTCATATATCGAGGTTTTGATGCATGTCTGCTTAATTGCCCTGTTCCACTTTGTCATTAACTGTCTGTAAATTCCAATGATCCTGGCACCATTTAGACACCCTCAGATCGAGATTTACATCCTCCTCCGTGTCTCTACCAGTACCAATGAGTGGTTCCACGATGGCTGCAGGGTTTTCAGTGTTTTCTCAGTGTCCTTTTGAGTGCCCATCTACCCGGTTACCATGACTATGCTCTCTAACAGCACACGGACAATCTCGGTGGGGCGTGCACTCTGAACGCAGTTGCAGGGATACGACCACTCTGGGGAGGTAACGTTTAACGTTTACTGTGTAAGCCTTTGATCCCTCAAGACACGTATTGGGTGACCACCGGGACTCACAGGGAAGGGCTGGACTCACACCCACTCCCATGTCCGGAAACTCCTATAACTATAGGTTTCTTTTCTTAGAACCATAGTTTGGATATTCACTTTTATATGCACCTGTTAGACTCACACTTCCAGTGGTGCACGGTAAATGTGCAGAACGATGAGCGCTATGGGTTACAGGAGATCCCCATCCAGCCCAGCCAGTAGTTTCGCCATGACCAAATGCACATTCTGCAACGCACATGCTCATTGTCGTTGTTTGAGAGGCCCCTTAATTATGGGCTCACACACGCATTTTTGTCTACCATTAGGTGACAGTGCATTGCAAGCACTCCACTATCAAATCCACTTTGAGGGGACTGGGAGCAGATTAGTTCAGTCTCCACACGTTGCATGAAATCGCAGATTCCACATGCTACATTTAGGTCGTTTCCCTGATGGGGATGCTGCTAAAGCTACTTGTGAGCTTTTGTAAATAACTGTCCCGGACACAGACCATTATTTAGTATCTATCATTTTTTATTGTAGATCACCACCAGAGGATGCTCTAGCCATAGTCTACACCACAATTCCCGTCCTGACGAAGGCCGGTATATTTACGGCCGTCCATGTTTGCAGAAAGGCCGAAACACAGCCGTGTTTACTTTTTTCTATATCGCACAGTGTCAATTTTGAACACTGGGCACTTAGTGAATGATTCTGACTTATATCTTTATAATACCAGTTGGAAAGTGAAAGGGCGTGTACTGATATGATTTTTGCTGTGTATGTGTATGAATGTTTACTGTTTTATATCAGTTACTGTATGTTTTGTACTGGGAAGGTCTGGTGTTCATTCACCTGTGGCAATTGTTCATTTGCACTCAACAATGTATATGTTTGTTTTATTTAACAATAATTAAATATTGGGTCTTTCTCTATCAGGGTTCGCCTTGAGCATTTGCACAATATATAAAAGTCAGCCATTCCTTTGGCCAGTGGCCAGAATGGCGTGATATTCCGATGATAAACTCCTAGATGTGTGGCAGTATTAATGAAAATCAGCACATTTGGAAGGTGGGCAGTTGTCTTTGTTTAGCTGGTTGGGGACTCCATGTAATCATGACTTTCTCCAACTTGGGGATCCCAGCAAAGTCTGCTGTGGAAACCACTACTTTGACTTCAGGTCATCAGGAGAAATCATCAATGAGGACAAGTAGATATCTCCCATTGGCAAAGGAGCCGAAATCAAGACTTACTTTACTCCAAAGCCATCCTCTTCTTTCTTGGGAATGGATAAGTGGGAGTGGGTCCCTCACGCCGGAACCCCTATAGACACTATCTCTTCAGTTCTCAGTTCACATCGGGAAACCAGACTCTTTTGAGCAGGCAAGGTTTTGCTTGGATGATTCCCTGCTACTGTGTGAGTTGTATTACTTGTTACAGGAGCGAGTCTGGTATCACAATGTATGTGTCTTGAAGAAGAAGGTGTTCTGGATGATTTGGACAGTTTGTGTTGAATATTCATCAAGGTAAAGGTTCCAGCCTGGAATTCCGGCATTCTCTGTTTGTTAACTTTGAAATTGGTCTTCCAATTGTTGATTTCAGTCGCTCGAGGGCTGCTTTGAGGCATTCATCGTCATCAGTTTTGGTAAGTATCTCTTGCACCTCAGTGGCAGACACTATGGGCCTCATTACAAGGTAGGTGGTAAGGGATTACCGGCACCGGTAAGGACACTGGTGCCGGTAATCCCTTACCACCCTATTCCGAGGTCCCTTAGCGGGTCCCTTCCTTAACACCTGGTTTTACCAGGCGTTATGGAAGGGACTCGTTAAGGGACTTCAGAGCTAATAACGGTACCGCAAATTGCGGTACCATTATTAGCTCCATCCTCATTCCCATTGAGCCCTATGGGGGCTCAAATGGGAATGGGGAATGGTTCCCAGAATGGGGACTTACCGGGTCCTCCAAGGTTGGAATGACCCGGTAAATCCCTATTTCGGGAACCCGGACCCGGAATGCGGTAAGGGGGTGGCCATGGTGCTAATAGCACCATGGCTACCTCCTACCTCGTAATGAGGCCCTATGAATATTCTATTGTGCTCTTTGGTGCAATGCGCAACTGCAGCTTTATGTGAAGTGTGACACATGGGTGTTCTCGACAGGACGTCTCTTGGGTTGCTCATTTCAAAGTTGTAGCTTTGTGGTTGTAAGAGCAATTTCTCTATTCTTGAAGGTGGTCTTGGTGTGGATCCCTAAAGGACTTGGACCAATGGCTTGTGGTCTGTCATTACTCAGAATGGATGTCCGCAGGTGTACAGGTGAAAGTGCACAGTTATCACCTTCCGCTTAATTTGCGAGTATCTCTGTTCAGTTTCAGTGAGGGCACTGCTCATGAAGACCACTGCCTGTGGCTGCCTTCTTTTCCCCAGTTAGATCAGCAAAGCACCAAGGCCACAAGGGTTTGCGTAGACCAGTTAGTTCTGCTTGTTTTTTGTGTTGAAGTACTCCATCGTTCTCTCACTGGACAGAACCTTCTTAATGTCTTGAAAATCCTCCAGGTGTTCCTCCATCTGTTCCGGTGGTGTACGGGCTGGAGTGAGTTTACGAGAGTCTCAGTCTTTGTTGCAAGTCCTATATTAAATCATCTGCAGTAATTGGCCATTCCCAAAAAGCTCCAAGTTCAGCAACCAATTTGATGTCGGGTAATGACCTATAGCAATTAGCCCTGATAACGTTATTAAGACAGATGATTCCTCCACACTACCCTTGCTCTTCCCACTCTCTCCTATTATCTATGGACAAAACGATTGAGTGTGCAGGATGATCCAAGAGAAGGATAAACTCATGCAGACATGGAATCTTAAAGAATACTCTTGATCTCCTTGCATAACCCGTTCATAAATTCTTGTTTTCAAAGGATGCTGATTACAATAGACAATTGCAAAGAGCTGTTTCCATTGCTGCTGACTCCAGGTTAATTTCCTGTTACTTGAGCGACTGATTCTTTGGTGCTCTTGAATTTACTAGTCCAAATATACTGACGGCCACCTTCATATTGAGCAGTGATATGTATGTGAGTGAGTGGTGGCTGTATTTGTGTTGCAATGGTCCTATCCTAGCCTTTACAGCAATAGGTTATTGGCTTAGAAAATATTACTTGGTGGATCTTTCTTCATGAGGGCTTCAATCTTGCTGTGAATAATTTTCTCCCTGTTATGCGTAAACCACTTCTCTGATGTTCTTGACGTCATTTTCTTAACTTTATAATCTTCCCTTTCTGGATATTGCAGTGACAGTCACTGAATTCAGGTCTGCTATTTTGAAGGCTATATTTGGCTTGAGCTAGACTAGAATTCTCATTAATTCTTGCATTTCCATATGATGTTTTTTTTATCAGCAAGCAGAGTCGTTCCCTCTGGTCATAAATAGGTTTTTGAAATGGTATTTTTACTTGCCTACTGCATGAGCCATAAATATAACATGTGCTTCATCTCTTAATTTGCAGTAATTGTTGTTGCCCAACAGAGTTGTTTTTTACAGTTTTCCTTTGTTTCTTTTGCACACGTGTTGACCATGGAGCACCTTTAGTGTTTATTTCACGTACAGGCAGGATCTGTGACATAAATCATATTTTATGTACGTATTGTGATGAATCAAAGGTATTTGTCCATTCTCCCAATTTTGATGTAACAAGAATCACCATTTTGTTTTCTAACCATTGCTCATTGCTTTCTGTTCCTATTGCTTCGCAGTATATTTTCCGCTTACACTGCTCGACTGTAAAACATTGCTGTTTGTATGTGAAAAGGACAAGGCCGCAGGGCCGAGAGGATAACAAGAGTTTGTTGAAACACAAAAGTAGGCAGCGCCAGGAAGAATGCCCGGCTCCCTCACGAATGTAGCCTTGAAGCAGAGCTGCAGGGCATTTAATCATTTCGCAGCTGCCAGCCAGTCTTGTTATATGGTAGAATATGTTAGAATAATACCTCTAAAGGCTTGAATTATGCTTTTCTTACGGCCCCCCCTTTGCTGAGCCCGCTAGAGTGTGTCGGCTCCCAGGACAAGAATACCACATAATAGATAGCAAGGTCCGGAATGCAACTCTTCCCCCCGTATGTAGCTTGCTTCCAAGAACAGAAGCGCTGTGTTCTATTCAACAACTGAAAGATGCCTTCGCACTCACAAATTGCAAATTGTTACTAGAATAGATGTTTGAAGGTGTCATAGTAGTCGGAGATGTCCATCATCACACCAAGTTCAAAGAAACCCAATAAAGGGGGGTGTTAAACATGTCATAGCTGATTGTTTGATATGCATTTTGTATATATGTAACTGATGTACGTAATTCACTCTCTTGCGTCCCTCGAGGTCTAGAGATACACGTCGCGGGTCATGAGACCGAGTTGGCCAATTGAGACTTTTTGCTTTGCAATAAGCCATAGCTTTGGGAATACAACCTTGTGTCTGGCGTATCTATCGTGTGCGGTGACTCGCCTTGTTTCCATAGACGTCAGGGTCCCCTAGGGGCCCCTTTCAGGGGAGCCACCCCCTTTGAGGCTAAGGCGGTGAGCCCACTCTGCAAGACCCTACCAATGGGTCTGGGCAAGTGGGACCTCAATGGGAGTGACTCCCCATTAGGGGACAAGGACTCTCATTCCCAAGAGGAACTCCCTAGGCCAACCACCTTATCTGCATACATGGGACTGCCTTCTATAATGAATACTGTGTCCTCCCCCTCCTATTTGGCTTTAGGCAATGTTGAATCAAACACGCCATCTATAGTAAAAGGGAACAACTTTTTGAGGAGAGATTCGTATGTAAGCAGCACGAGTGGATCACAGAGCAAGAGAGAATACGGTGCACAGTGGAAGCCCTGTGACGTAATTACGTCTTGGAGAGGTGGAACTGAGAGAAGCCGCAATGCATGTGGCAATTGGAAGGTTGGAGAACATAAGCCTGAAATGCAGGTGGCATGATACGGCAGTACCATTTATGGGCCATGCGCCCATCTAACAACGCCAAGACCAGTGCAGCAGGGAGTGCTGAAAGCTACCTCCCGCTTGTGTCCAATGACCGCAGCGCCTTGCAGAGACACTGAGAGTGGGAAAAATGCAAAGACCCAGACCAGGAAGCAAGAAAGCAAAGCAACTTTCCCAAGCGAGTGCTGAGCTCCACAAGGTCATCCTTGAAGAACGAAAGTACTGGGGTGAAGGGGAGAAGCGGTAGCGCTCCGGGACAATTATGAAGAGAGGAATTGGTGAAGCCATGAGAGCAACATTCGAACAGTAACCCAACATCACTGTACATATGAGGAATGGGTAAAGAGCGAAATGAACACGGTTGAATGCGAAACTCAGAGAAAATGGAAACAGCCAGAAGTGGTTATGGTTGAAGAATGAGGAGAATACTCCCTAAGAAAGTGTAACAAGCTTTATAAATTAGGGCGACCAAGTGAATCCAATAATGAGAGAAAGAATCCAGTAGAGAGACCACAGTAAAGGAGTTCAGAATTCAGATAGTCACAACTGAACTCTGAAAGGTAGGATATCAAGAACACAGAGCGCCCTCCATAAGAAAGCGTTGTGAATTAAGACTACAAAGTGAACCAAATAACAAGAAAAGGAATCCCATGGAGAAACCCCAGGAGAGGGGTATCCCAAATTCAGATAAAGACATAACAGACCTCAGAAATGTTAAGTATCAAGAATCTGAGAGACATAAAATAAAAGAGAAGAGCGTGCGAGAATATCTCAATGAGAACTCTTTTAAGTATAATCTTCTCAAGTAACCAGAAGCCAAGAAAAGGTGGGAGGACCTACAAGATCTCCTGGATAAAACCACAAGAGATTGTCATATTTCAAAAGAGAGACATTAGTATATTGAATATATATCTGGACCAAGATAAACCCTGAGAGAAAGCTGCAAGAGAGAAGGAAAGAGGGAAATGACCAGAAGGTGAGAGACATTTATTTGACCGACTTTAGTTGTTCATATTAGTGGTAGGGTCAGTTAGAATTAGGTTTGGACTGAGGACATTTATTTTGGACTTCATGAGGAAAGACGAGCACCTTTAGTTTCTTTAGTTAGGTAGGGAAATCCCTATAGCGATAGAGAGCGATAGCTCTTTTCTTTGTTATTTCATTAAAAGTATATAGCAATGTCCAGATTGTGGTTGACTCTTTCTTCCGACCCGCCATATATGGTGTCAAAAGTGGGATGTTGATAACCCGATATGGAATCACCCAGGTAAAGGTTTATGGCAACACCCATTGATAAACTCCCTGACATAGGGGTATAAAATCATCCCTGGGAGTGAAACCCAAAACTAGCAGTTCAGAGATCTTAGAATCCTCCCTGTTCAGTTATAAACTACCTAAGGACTCTGACGAGTGGGAATAAGTAGGAGGCACCCTTCGTAAATGTCCTCCTCTTCCACACTCCCATAAATTAAAATGAGTACTCTCAAACCCCTTTCAGAGCGAATCATAGGGCCCGTATCCAGTTGGAGCAGCAGCTTCAAGAGAGTCTTGACCACCTGGGAACAGGTCACGCTCACCGGGTAGTTCCCCATGGTGTACTCCAACCTTATCATGAAGGAGAATATTTGGGGGCATTCTTTATACATTTCAAGTGAATAGCTGCCCAATTCTTTGGGATGAGAGTCTGAAAGTCTGTTACTTGGCCCCATCATTAAAAAGAGAAATACAAGCGTCATACCAAAATGTAAACCCCCAAGGGATGACCCCCTTCTCTGACATAAAGACAGGCCTATTAGAACGGGTGGGACAAACTAAGGCCTTCTACAGTCAAACATTTTGGAACATTCAGCTACTTCTGAATGAAAGCCCAATAGAACTAGCAGGCCAGGTACAAAATGTTCTAACCCAGTGGCTGGGAAGAGAATCCCTGCTGGAAATCTTGGAAGCCTTGGCCTTAGAGCAATTCGAAGGTGCCTTAGCCTCATCTCTCCAGCAAGGTGTACTGCAGCAACTTCAAGCCTCCCGAAAGACTGCCATCCAGATTGCCTAGGCCCATTCTTAGGCCACCAAATACCTCAAGAATACGGGCAAGATCCTTTACCCAAAAAGAGACTTTAGAACATCTCCCAGGTTCCTACCCACTGAGAAAACCCATAGACTCGAGCAAATGTCTCCTCAAGAAGTTCTAAATAAGGATGAAACCCCTGGGAGAACCCTATCTATACTGGGAACCAAAATCTGGCAATCCACTAGAGAAGAAATGGGGAGAATCCAACCACCCTTTTTGGTTCCTCCCATCTGTTTCTCCTGTGGAGAAATGAGGCATCTTGCCCAGTTTAGTTAAAAAAACACCCCTGAGGAACCTATGGAAATAGGCAGTTAGTGGCAGAACAATGGAGCAAGGAAGAAGAGGCGATAGAAGGTGATCCAGATAAGGCAGAGGTCTGCTATTGTGCCCCACAACCTTTCCAGACTCACAAAACTATCCAAGTTAAGGGAGTCTTGGCCAAAGCCATTATTGACTCAGGGAGCAGACAAGCAGCCATAAGATCTGACCTATTATATCCTGAAGACCTCCAGGGGGACCAAGCCACCAGGATCACATGTGTCCACAGGGATGTTGAAACCTATCCCAAAGTCCCTCTGGTGTTAAAAGTCAGAGGTTAGCCTATAACTATGAGAATTACCATGGTTCCCGGCATCCCTGAGGAAGTGATTATTGGTAATGACTTCCCAACTTTTTCAGAGCTTCCAAGTCCTCCTTTGACCCAGAGTATTACAGGAAATTATTCTCCCCTGCTATCGTGGGACACCTGGAATGACCTCCAAGACACACCCATCTGGAACTGGGGAAAGACGTTGTCCAACTGGGAGCAGTCCTCCGAAACCTCACTCAATCATCTCAGGAAGAAGAAAACTGAACAAAAGCTAGATGATGAGGTACCGTACCTTCAACATGGAGATGGGGAAGCCACAGCCTTAACGGAAAGGCTATGTGACGAATCAAGGGCATTCGACCCTTCTTTCCAAGGGGGGGTCACACCTTTTGAGGCTACGGAGGTGTGCCCGATCTGCTAGACCCGCCTTACGGGTTCAGGCAAGTGGGACCTCACTGGGAGTGACTTCCCCTTAGGGAACAAGGACTCTCATTCCCACGAGGAACTCCCTAGGCCAACCACCTTATCTGCATATATGGAACTGCCTTCTATAATGAATACTGTGCCCTCCTCCTATTTGGCTTCAGACAATGTTGAATGAAACACGCCATTTGCAGTAAAAGGGAATACCTCTTTAAGGAGAGATTCTTATGTAAGTGGCATGAGTCGATCACAGAGCAAGAGAGAGTATGGTGCGCAGGGGAACTCCACTGACGTAATTACGCCTTGGAGAGGCAGAACTGAGAGAAGCTGTTGAGCCTGTGGCTATGGGCAAGTCGGAAAACATCAGTCTGGGAAGACAGGTTGAGAAGAACCGTCCGACCTGGTGGCATGACCATGGCAGTAACCTGGTGGGCCTGGCACCTGTCTACAAATGCTGAGACCAGTGCAGCAGAGAGTGCTGAAAGCTCCCTCCCCCTGCGCCCAGCGATCGCAGCATCCTACAGAGATGCTGAGAGCGGGACGAATGGAAGCCCAAGACTGGGAAGCAAGAAAGTGTAACAACTTACCCGAGTGAGTGCCGAGCCCTGCAAGGTCACCTTTGAAGAATGAAGTTATTGTGGCAATGCTTCATTTATGCCGGTGTTTGCATGTCAGCCCCGGCCATTCATTTATTGCCTGGGCTGAGCACTGCACTTCTGAAGATTACATGAGCGCTGCATCTGCTTCTAAATATGCAGGCTGGTCTCCTGCTGACTCCCACCCATGCCCTTCTTCCATCTCCTTCACTTCCTGACACTTTTGTCAGATAGGTTCTGCAGCTCTGGTCCAGGTTGCCAACAGGGCCTTTGATGTCAGTGATGCACTCTTGACCCCTCCACACCTTTCTCCATCATCAGTTCCCTGCAGCTTCGCAGACAATAAGCTTTCTTCTAAAAGGATTGATCCCGGGTCTCACTGCGTTCAGCAGAGCTGTGAGCAATGATTTAAAAAGCAAATTAGGTGTAATGGTGCCAGCAATGCCAACAATTACCCCCTGATATATTTTCAAAACCATTTGCAAATGTATATTTACAAATGAATGCAGCGAGTAATCTTTTTACCATGTTTTTGCAGAGGCCCATTTATTAAAATAGTAACTGAAATGAAATTCGACAGGTTTACAAATGGCCATTACTGGGAGATTTTTGCTTTAAGAAAACGACTTCACAGCATTGCAAAGTGCTTTGCATATGCATTGTTATGATAGCCTTTTGGTGTGCATGTATGCTCTATTGCTGTAAATAGGAAAAGGCCAGCTAAGAATCGGAAACTCTTGTCTAAAAGTGAATCCTCGACTGGATTATTCAATGATATAATTTAGCAATCTAGGAGGACAAGTTGCACAATATAATAATGGGGTGGGGGCTTTGCAGAGGACCCAAATTAATGAAGGGATCATTGCAGTGGCAGAACAGCCCAAGGCCCATATTGTGACTATTACATGCAGTTTTCTGTGAGCACAACACATTGTGCTGAAGGTTGCAGAGGGCCTGGATGTGTGAAAGGAACTCTGCAGAGTCGCATGCCGTGGCTATTCTATGTGAGGGAGCAGGCACTACCAAGGCGCCTATGCTGACTATTACATGAGGTAGTCTGTGAGCACAGCATGATGTGGGGAGTTTTGCAGTGCTCCTGGTTGCATGAAGGGAGTACTGCAGAGGGCCATGCAGTGGCTTTTCCAGTGAGTGGAACAGGCGCTACCAAGGCCCATATTGCGATTGTTAAACATGGCAGTCTGAGAGGCCATAATAAGGACGGTGGGAGGTTTGACTAGGGCTTTGATGCATGAAGGGAGCACTGCAGAGGCCCATGCTGTGGCTATGTTAGGTGATGTGAGCAGGGACTACCAAGATCCACATTGTTACTGTTCTATGTGGCAGTCTGGAAGCACAACATAACGATGTGGGGAAGTTTGCAGAGAAGCTGGAAGCATGAAGGGAGCACTGCAAAGTCCCATCCTGTTGCTATTTTATGTGAGGGAGCAGGCATTACCAAGGCCCATCTTGTGACTATTGTATGTGGTAGCCTGGGAGTACAACATGATGTGAGGCGGTTTTACAGTGGACTTGGATGACTGAAAGGAACACTGCAGAAGCCGATGCTGTGGCTATGTTACAATGGAGAAGCTTACATTGCTAAAACCCATGCAGTGCCTATTCTACATGAAAAGCACATGCACTGCTGAGCTACATGCTATGCCTGTTACATTAGAGGGACAACTGCACTGTGGAGGCCCATGCTGTGCAAGTTCTATATAAGCAGATAACTGGCACAGCTTACTGTGAGAAACCTGAGGGGGTTCTCCCAAGTAGATCCCGGCAACCCCTTACTCATGTGGCCACGGAAGAACAGACCCTCTTTTTTCCCAACCCTAAGGGTGAACAAGCGAGAGAGGATCACCTGGGTAAGGGAACCCAGGGTTATGCTCAGGGGAATTCCCCAGGTGAGATGCAGTACTATGCCGAGGAAGGAGAAGAGGCGACTAATGTGCTTAAGGCTTTTATAGGTTATAATACATCTGCCCAGCTTCCTCTCATTAAATCTCTCCTGCCCGGATCCAATGATCCCTCCGTACCAAACAAATCCCCTAGGATCCAACACTCCGTTACATCCAAAATCTCTCTCTCCCAAAACCCCTGCTTTCCCGTGTCTTACCCGCATACTCGAGGTCATGCTTTCCCACGCCCCACTAGTCACTATTTTCTGCACTACCAATCTGCTCAGACAAAACACTACCAATCCCACAATTCCCCCTGTTCACTTCATACCAATAATTTCTGTCATTCACATGTACCTCACAAACCCTCCTATTAATTTCACAACCCCTCCAAAAGTCACCCTTCCGAGATCACAAAAAAACCCTCTAATATGAGGGTTGTAATTCCATATAATACTGTTTCCCCATCCCTATCCCATATCCTATCCCATAGGACAATCTGACAATCTACTTCACAGCCTTTTCCAACACAAACACTTGTTTACCCCACGAAAGACAACAGACTCATGGAGCTGTTTACCGGACATGTCCCGACACAAGGGTCAGGCAAGGTCAGGCAATTGACTTAAATCACAAACACCTGACAGCCTTCTTTTTCCCCACAGGGTTAAAAGGTGGAGCAAAAGAGCACAGTACGAGAAAGGCAGACCGCACGACAAGACAGCTATCCATGTCCGGCAATTCAAGTGGAGGAGAAAGGCGGCGAATATCGAGAGGCTGACAAGGAGAGACACGACCTTGCCCTTTTCGACACAGACCTCCGCAGAGGGAATCGTAAAACCGAGGACAATAGTCCAAGTGTGCTGCAACAGATGTCAATGGTACACGGAGCGTGTTGACGCTGATAAACGGGGGCGGGGAGACTCCTACTACCATGGTACCGCCCTTGACTCCAGTTATGAGGAAAGCCAAGTGGTTCATCAAAGCTGATGAGTCGAGGGGAGAACTGATAAGAGCTGGGCAGTGGTGAATGAATGTTGCAAAGTGGCAACTTGAATCAAGTTCAAAGAACGGTAAAGGTGTTAAGGGGAAACCAGCTACAGAGGAAACCGGCATGATGTGGTTGCTAACTCGAGAGACTCTGGTCAATCCCCGTCTGAGTGGGACTTCAGATACCAGAAGGCCGCAGGAGAGTCGCCAAGTTAGGTCAAAGTGGTCATACAGGAGGTCAAGCAAAATCCCCATACAGTCGAAAGCCTTTGACCTAGGAACTGTGAGAAAGCAAGCAAAGTGAATCCCGCAAACAGTGAAATCAAATGTGAATATGAAGTTGGCAAGAGTGAACCCGGAAGAGGGATGCTGGCG
Source organism: Ambystoma mexicanum (assembly GCF_040938575.1). Classification (NCBI taxonomy): domain Eukaryota; kingdom Metazoa; phylum Chordata; class Amphibia; order Caudata; family Ambystomatidae; genus Ambystoma; species Ambystoma mexicanum. The sequence goes on from NC_090929.1 coordinate 414,118,149, forward strand.
AGGAGGGGGCAAAGTCTAAGGTCTAAGGTCCCAAGAAACAATGGGCCTGATCACGACTTTGGCGGTAACGTCGGTGGTATTATCGCCGGCGATATTAGCCCTACCGCTGAACTCCCTGGCGCTAATAGCGCCCGATCACGAGTTCGGCGGTAATGTTAATCCCCATTCCCCATTGAGCCCATTCGGGAATGCCCCATTCCCCATTGGGTTCAATGGGGAATTTTCGCGCTCTTACCGCCGGCGGATTTCCCGCTGGCTGTAATAGTGTGAATTTACAGCAGATTTCCCCCAGCTCAGAGCTGGGGCGAAATCCACCGATGTCCTGATTTGGCGGACCCTTAAATCCGGCAGTAATAGCGCTACCGCCGGATTTAAGGGTTACCGCCAAAGTTCTGATCAGGCCCAATGTCTTGACAAACGTGAGCCCGGCAGAGGGATGTCTACTATGAACTGTTTGAAAAGACATTGAGAAACAAGGGGAGTGAATCATGCGAAAGTGAAAGGAAAGTCATAATGAACCCGATGGAGGGAGGCTGAAAGCAAAGAAAGGTCTGCACCCGGAAGAGGGGGATCCAGGGGTGAAGCCATCACCCAAAGTCGAGAAGCCATAGTGAACCCGGAGGGGGGAGGCTGAAAGTAAATAGGGGTTGGTGCCCAGAAGAAGGAGGTCAGGGGTGAAGCCATCACCCAAAGTCGCGAAACTACAGTGAACCCGGTGAAGAGAGGCTGAGATTGGACAAGGGTCAGCGCCCGGAAGTGGGGGACCCAGGGATGGAGACCTATCACACAACTACAGTGAAGAACCCCTTTTGAAAGGAACTTTGTGTTTGTTTGTCGTAAACATCAGCCCCTCGAAGACGAGAGACTTTTGGTAAAGGAGACTTGGCCATCGAAGAACCTGATAGCCAAAGCTGAACTGTCATCTCGTGCTGGGGAAGCTTGAGCGTGTGCTGTGCACCAAGGTCCTACCTTACCCCATGCACAAAACGTGGGGATGGGAGACCCAAGCTACCGCATCCTGATATATTATTTGTCAACACTTCAGTCTTTTCTTGAAAACTATCGCACACCCTTTTTGTATCTGTTGTACAGTTTGGCAATAGATTTCTTAATATACGCCCTTTTTATTTTGACAAGACACCGCAAGGAGTGCCTTATTTTCATTTGTTGGTCGACGCTTGTTCCCATCTTAGATTTAGGTTTAGATTAGGCGTTTTTCCAACCTGCATTCAGTTTAATAAACACTCTTGAACTGTGATCACTTGTGTCTGTCTTTACTGTTGCCACCATGAGTTCCTTACATTACACAACTGTGTCTGTTTTTTGTGAGTGGAGCATGGACTACAAAAGCCCATCCTGTGACTGTCGTGTGAGAGGGGAGCAGGCACTACAAAGTCCCATATTGTGACAAATGCATGTGGGGGTGAGATTGCACTGCTAGGCCCGTACTTAACCTATTTTATTTGCAGGCAGCTTACACTTGGGACCAGGGGCATTGCTGGGGGTGGCCTAAGGGGGCTATAGCCCCTGATCTTTTGGTTGTAGCCCCGGACAGAATCTCAGGAGCTACAGCCAAAAGACTAGCTAGCCCGCAGTCCCAACAGTTCTGACATCAGCGTAGCCCCGGGTCTTTTCCAGACCTAGCAACTCCCCTGCTTGGGACACACATGCTATTTTACATAAGGGGAGCTTGCACTACTGAGGTCATTCCAATGACAGTTCTTTGTGAGTGAAGTTTGAACTGCTAAGGACAATGATAAGACTATTGTATGTAAGGGAGGCTTGAACTGCTGAAATCCTTGCTGCAACAATTCTACCTAATGGAATCTTGCACTGCTGAGTCTCATGCAGTACCTATTTCCTATGTTGAAAGCTTGGACTGCTGCCTTCCGGTTCTGTGTTGAAGGAAGTTTACCTTGCACCAGTGCAGCCCGCAAGACCCTTTTCTATTTGAGGCAAGGTTTCATTGCTGAGGCTGATGTTTATTTCATCTGTGCAAGAATAGCTTGCACCATTAAAGTTCATGGTTATTTATTTGTGAGGCAAACATTCATTTCTGCAGCTCATTTGAAGTAAATAACACAAACTAGTGTGCCCATTTGGTAACTCGATCTGTCTGAGAAAATGCGCTTTTAGCGAGCCCTATCGTGACACAGTATGTGAGGGAAGTTCATGTTGACCCGTTCTGAAAGTGTGTGTTTGAAAAACTGAAATTCTGTAGTTGTTCTGCTTATGTTACTGTTGCACATGACGTGACTAGTTGTTTTGTCATTAGAAACTACAGTGCTGCTGCCCTTAATGTCCCTTTTCTGATTGTTAGAGAGAAACTTGCCCTACCAAACCCACTGAGGCCACTGCGACATACCTTGGAAACTGTGCCAAGTGTGAATTGGACAGCCAGGTCCACCACTCCTTCAAAGGTCCATTAACACAGCCCCCACCACCCCAGTCACAAGAGTCGGGCAGGATTTAGGCTAATCCCATCAGCTATCAAAGAAGAACTTGAAAGGCCAAGCTGACCTTTTCTGTGTGAAAGAATCATTCAAAACCTTGCACTGCTGCTGGACGAGTTCTACATTTGTGGTAAGACTTGCCGAAGCCCATGCTGTGCCTGTTCTATGATGATTGATTTGATCCACCTGCAATCTTACTTATTATTTGGAAAGGAAGCTTGAATTGCTTTAGGATGTGTTGTACATGTGGGAGAAATCTGGATTACTGGATTACTGAGGCCCATGCAGAGCTTTTTCTATACCACTCACTTGAAGATTGACCTGCTCCACCTGCAATTTATCTGTTATTTGTGGAGGAAGCTTGTGCTGCTTCCCATACTGCACCTGCCTGATGTGCAATGGACCCTTTCTATGCTAACAGGTTCTCTACAAACGAGGTTGTATTTATGTTGCTCGTTCTGCATCTGATTTATTTTCCCTTCATAAGTGTCTGCACGTTTTGACGATTGGTGGTATCTTGCCACTTCTCCCCAGAGGGGAGCCCTTCCCTGTGAGGCTAGGGAGGTGAGGCCACTACCCAATAGCCCCCCTGGCGGTGGTGGAAAGTGGGCCATCACAGGGAGAGACTCCCCTCATGGGGATACGAACTCCCATTCAGTGAAGGAACTCCCTAACCCCTTGGAACTAAGTCCCTGCCAGAAATCCCTGATAACACTACTCTCTGTTATGGTAATGTCTCTTCTGTCTTTGATCCACAAATGAATATGACTCAGATGTAAAAGAGCCAAAGAAACCTGCAGAGCAATAACAGGTTCCCTTACCATATTACTGAGAAGAGTTGACCCCAATGAGGCATAAATATTATCTCAACAACAGTAAAGAAGGACTTTGACTTTACACTGGGGAGGATCCAGCCAGAGAAAATAAAGAGTGAGAAAGGACTGGGAAATAGAGAGAGCAGCCAGTGTGAAGGCAGCCCAGCACAGGAAGTTCGAACCTGGAAACACAAAGCTGCAAGAATGCTGATCCCCAGTGGTGGGGACATCCAAGAACAGTCGGTGGAGCACTGCTTTGGAAGCAAAGCTCCTGAGCAGTGGAAGAGTGAGAAAGAAAACAGCGGTGGTGTGACCTCAGGGAGGTGGACCATGTGGTCCTGCAACTGCACTAGAGCTGTGTGGCCCAAGTCTCTGCAGAACCATAGGACGAAGCGAGGAGCGGTGTGAAGGAAGCAGACCGCGCTGAATCAACTTGAGTCAGCCCATCACCCCAGGAAAAATTGGTGACACAGTCCTGACATGCAACAGGTAATGGCAGTAGCGGGAGACCCGGTAGGGGCTTGGGGCAGTTCCAGATTCAAGCGAACTGCTGGAGTAATCTCCCTCTTCACAGTAGTGACACTCAGAGACTCTAGAGTTAAGAGAACCTTGGGAGTAATCTCACTCGACACACTAGTGATACCCAGAGTATCTAGAGTCAAGCAAGCCTCAGGAATAATCTCCCTCATCACAGTCATGAGACTGAGAGAGCCAAGAGTGAAGAGAGCCATAAGAATATTCTCCCTCGTTGCAACAGTGATACCCAGAGACCCAGAAGTCAAGAAAGACTCAGGAGTAATATCCCTTGTCTCAGAAATGATATCCAAAGATGTAAGAGTCAAGAGTGCAGCAGGAGGAATCTCCCTCATCACAGTGGTAATCCAAGTAAGAGTACAGAGGATACTAGACAACCAGAGCTGTCTGGAAGGAATCTTCATAAAGCCATAAAACAGAGAAGAACTGCTGTAACTGTACAGGAAGCTGTCAGGAGCCCTTGGTAAGAAGTGAGGAAACCTTTGAGCAGGGGTGTTCCTAAGTCTGGAAAAGATCCGGGGCTATGCTCATTTTGGGACTGTTGGGACTGGGGGCTAGCTAGCCATTTTGGTTGTAACCCCTGAGCTTCTATCCGGGGCTACAACCGAAAGAACCGGGGCTATATTCCCCTCAGGCCCCCCTAGCAACGCCTCTGCTTTTGATGACTGTTGCAAAAGACTATCCCAAGACAGCCCTCAGGGCTGTGCAAGGTGGGTCAGGAGAAGGGAATCAGAAACCAGGGCAAAGGATTGGTGGAAAAGGGTGTGCAGTCAAAAAGTCGAAACAATAAAGTCGAATGTCAAAAATGTTGAAAAAAAAATGTTGAAAAAAAAAGTTGAATGTTTTATTTTTTTATTTATATGATTTTTTGGGTTTAGTAAGTAAAAAAAAGGGGTAAAATAAAAAAAAATACAAAAAGAGGGATTGGGGGAATCCCCCCATTTAGAAAAAAAACGTAATAAAAAAGAAATTCTACTTTTTTTTTTCGACATTATTTTTTCTATATTTTGACTTTCGACATTATTGCTTTCGATTTAATGACTATAAACCGTGGAAAAGGGATAAAGACTGAGCCAGTTTACCAGGAGAAGGGAGTAATTCTGCTGATACTATTTTCATTTGGATGCTGAACCCTTTTGTAGATTAGGGATAAGGTTAAGAAGGTTTTTGGACAGAGGATGGACACTGTTTATTTGGACAAACACCCTGATGACGAGCAACAGAGTTGATATTTCTTTAGGTAGTGATAACCCTTTAGAGGTAGGGAGAGATAGGTTATTTTCTTTATTTCTTTAATACAACTTTGTTGAACCATGCCACCCATTTGTCTGACTCCTTACTCCACCACACCACATATGGTGTCAATAGGTGGATTTAGACAACTTGATACAAGGTTAACCCATGTAAAGTCTCCAGCAGAAGTTAAAAGAAGTAGGATGGGTCTAAGCTTCAATGTGCTGAGCCCTCAAGTCACCCAACCCACCCGAAAGAGAGTAGAAGGGAATGCATATAGAATCTTTAGTCCTGGACATCAATGGATACCTGGGAGGGACACAATTTCTCGTAACCTAAGTTTCCAGGTAGAGATCCCTCACGCCTTTACAGAATATGCAATTCCACTGACTAAAACTGAAAGGAAAACCGGCCTAATTCTATTACACCATGAAAAGGAGTTCCGGCTAATTCTCTTAAATCACTCCCATAAACCTATTAAAATAAAAAAAGGGGAGGTACTGGCTTATCTTTTATACGTGTTCCCCTTACAGTAACCCTTAAGCCTAGAGGAACCAGGAAAATTAGATAGGAAAAGAAAAGATCCTGAGAATTTTTTTTTTTTCGATGAATTGAAGAAAGAGTTATGTAATCCCAAAATGCAAATAGGGTCCTTTGACTCTGAGAAAAATTCCCTTCCAAAAAAGAAACAGAATTGCGATGGCTTTAAAGAAAAACTCATTCCATCTTTTCCCCAGAGTGAAATCTTTTTAGGAAATCAGAAAGACAGAAAAGAGAAAACTGTGTTGACAAAAGTATAACATCTGAAGTAGAAAGGGTGGAAACCTCCAAACCCTTGAAACATGGAGGACTACCCTGGTCTGATGAAAATAATCAGAAAATTGTTTTTTCCCGTTTAATTAGAGAAGAACTTAAGTTCCCACAGAATTGATATTGGATCTACTAGGTCTATAACTGACATAGAAATCTGCGATTCTCAAGGATTCGAAGAAATCTCTTCCTCCACCAAGAAGAACGATTTTGAGAGCCTTGAGATGACATCCATTCAGTCACCACAAAAGACAGGGGATACCCTCACCTTGGGAAAAATAAAATCTTATAATTCCCAAATATTTAGGAACACAACTCCAACAGAAAAAGAACACCGGGAGATCCTTGAATTCACCTCCACTCTGTTGTGCCCTCAGAGTACTTCTTTCAGGGATCAGGAAGAGATGGAAGAGCCAATTAATATAGAAAACTTCACAAATGGCTCTGAGGGTTTTTAAATGCCCAAGTCATTGGGAAAAGTAGAGACACTGTTGATTTCCCAATTTAAGGAACCCCCTACTTCCGAAGCAGACATCCAGGGTGAGTAGGTAATACCATATTTATCACACTGAAACTTACCCTTTAACTAGGATCTTTGTAAGCATCCTCTGGAAAGAGATTTGGGTAACAGTGGCCGTAATTCCTAGACTACCTGCTCAATTAAGGATAGGTAGTAAAATCCGACAGTTCCAATATTGGTTGTCAAAATATGTCCAGATGGATCTCAAAATAATATCCATAGGTTCAGGCAGTCACCAACCCCCACCTAGAAAACCATCATCAGTAAAAGAAAAAAATAAATCATTTAGGTACTGATTCTCCCAGCTTTAATGTTCTGCTAGAAACACATTATAACGCCTCTGCAAGTTCTTCCCCCTTTAATAACCGGAAAAGGGAATTCTTTAAGAGGGAATCACCTATATGGGATTGGGGACAGGCGATTAGATACCCAAGTCAAAGGTATTTTTATTTTTAAAAACACAACCTCAATCTTAGAAGTGGATGGCAATCTTACAAGGGGAAGGGTATTTGAGAATTCATGGGATCTTGCCACTTCTTCCAATAGGGGGTCCTTCCCTGTGTGGCTAGGGAGGTGAGGCTGCTACCCAATAGTCCCTCTAGGGGTGGTTGAAAGTGGGGCATCACAGGAAGAGACTCTCCTCATGGGGATGAGGACTGCCGTTCTGTGAAGGAACTTCTAACCCCTTTTCCCTTGGGACCAAGTATCTGTCAGTAATCCTAGATAACACTGCTGTCTATTATGGAAATCTTTGATCCACACATTAATATGAATCAGACGAAGAAGAGCCAAAGAAGGCTGCAGAGTAATAACAGGTTGCCATACCATAGTACTTAGAAGAGTTGGCCCCAATGAGGCATAAAGATTATCTCAACAACAATTGGGCTCTAGCACCTTGTAGCGTCTCTTGTGCTAGATGGAATTACCAATATAGATCTCAGACCAAATAACTGGACACACGCAAAGAATATGGCAAAGTGCTACTTTATTCTCAATGTAATAAAGCAAGGTACAACGGCAGATATGGGATTGCAAATTCACAAACAAACTTGATTGCACAGAGGTCTTATACCCCAGTATGCGTAATCTATGACATTATCCTACGTTGCAAACTGTAAAACCTTTGGGCGGGAGGGATTGGTTAAGGGTTAGCACTTTATTGGCAGTCTGTTTTCTGTAAGACACGCCTCGAACTATCTCTAAATACATATAATAATGATTATAGCAAACAAAATGTCAGCGGATTGATCTATGCAACATTGTATAGCAGGTTGCCCCATAGATCCACTGATTGGTTGGCATTCCCACCCAACCGTAGACTTTCGGCTCGGCTATCGGCACGTAAGGAAACCGAAACCCAGGTGCTTTGAGTCTAGTCAGACTACTCCCCACTTTCCCAATTAGTCCACCATCTCTCATCAGCTTGACCATAAGTCAAAGAGTCCCGTCTGTAGTTGACCTTGCTGCTGCTCTCTGTTCTAGGACACTCAAGGGAATATGAACACTCAAGGGAGTATGAACACATCACTTATCTTCAATTACAGCATTATGAATCGCCCTTGTTTTTGACTTCTGCACCACGTGTGAGGAGACTGCAAATTTGTCCATTTCAACCTCCTATTTACTGCTATTTCATTCAATTATACTGGGTGTTATTGCTCATTTGGCCTCTAGAGACTTGCTCACTCCACCTTGTATGAGTTTTATTCACCATTTATTGTCCAATCATTGGCTCTTGCACATGTTTTCATCTTCTTCAATCTAAGAGAAATATGTCTCATGCTCAGGGCCTATCCACCTGCCTCCCTTTGTGCTTTGAAATAGCATCCTTGAACCCAGGTCAATATAGACTCCTCTTCGTTTGCACACAAAGCTGTTTTCTAGCGTCTCTTGACTCTGCATGCCTGGTCTGTTTCTGAGGTAGTTAGAATGAATCTTTGCACGAGCCGGCGTCCATTTTCCAATTATCGCCGTCCTAACCACTTTATGTATTCCTATATAGCAAGCTTCTGTATGTCTCATCTACCTTCCGTTGCTGCATATTTACAATTATTGATCACCAAGTTACTTTATCTTCTTTTGCCTGCAGGATTACTTTATCATTTCACACATGTTTTTCTTGTGACTTTAGTTACATTGTCATTCTTAAGTATGTTCATATTGTTTCAGTATACCCTTGCTTATCTTCTTCATGACATCACTCTGCCCTCGTCAGATGTCATTCAGCATTCTATAATATTCATTGGTGCATGCAGACATCCTTCCACTCTTTCAATGTGAGGGTACATTTGGTATGGCTGTCTGGGTGCACATCATCTCTCGTACACTCAATGCACTATAGGGACAACACAAGGGATCCCATAAGCAGCTCTTCTCCTGCTGTTCCTGTGTAGTGGTGGTGAGGGGGCAGGAGTTAGGGTACATGCATCCAACTGCTCCTCTACACAGTAAAGAAGGACTTTGACTTTACGCTGGGGAGGATACAGCGAGATAAAATAAAGAGCGAGAAAGGAATGGGAAATAGAGAGAGCAGCCGGCATGAAACTAGCTCAGCCCAGGATTTTCAAACCTGGGAACATGAAGCTTCAACAACGCTGTTCACTGTTAGGGCTCACCACCAGTACAAGTACTAGCTTGGCAGGAGCGCAGAACCGTGAAACTCAGGCGTTGCTGAATAATTCTTCCCACAATTGTAACTCTCTGCTGTGTGAATGTGACAGACAGATAGATCCAATAGTTGGAAGAGGAGACATTCACCCACGACACGCCAACTAGAGAAATGGAAAGAGAACAAATCAATACCCAGGATAGAGAACAGGAACCCCACCCCAATCTCAGTTAAGTGCACAAACCTTAATAGTCAGCAGGAAGACACAAAGAGTGGAAATGGATGACAAGGTTCCTCAATATGTTAAAGGTAATCTACCGGATCAAAAAAACACAATAATGACCTCTAATATATGCAGATAGAACAGAATCTAAGTACTAAATACTAATAACATTAACCAAGATCTTACCAATAAGGTGGAAAAGTCACAGTCTGTAATGAAAGTTCCAGCAGTTCCAGGTACTGACCTGCTGGCACGAGGATGCCTGACAGTTCCTTGAAGTACAATCCCAGGATAAGAAATCCTACCCCGACGGCACAAGGACGCCTATGACAACAGCACGGCAAGCATCTCTAGTCTCTTGTAACAGTTCCAAGGAGTAGAGGATATGCTGAGTATTTGCCAGCTGATGGAGGAGGAGTCCTGCATGTCCAGATTAATGGCAAGGGAGTGATTCGTCAGCTGATGGAGGAGGAGCACTGCGTGTCCAGATAGATGGCAATGGGGAAGTCACGACAGAAATCAACTCCTTATGGAGTACTGGAAGTGCTGTGAGAGTAGCAGTAGGAGTCACAGTGTTAGACAAAATCAGTCCGGTTAGCAGAAATAGATCAGCAGTTTGTGGGAAAACAATATTGCAGTGTGGGACAAAGGCAGACCAGATGGCAGAAATGAGTCAGTTAACATGCGGGTTGTGGAAGGTATTTGGAACGTAAGACAAATGCAATCCGTACGGCAGAAAATAAGGGTCAGTGATTTGGCGGTCAGCAACGGGAATTGTAAGATTAGGCAAGGCAGTCCTTTGCACAGAAATGGCTCGGGTGGCTTGTGGTCCAATACTACGTGTAACGTACACAAAGCAAACAAAAGTTACCAGAACAGAAGGGGCAAGGCAAGGAAATCCAGGAGCAAAGCAGAAGTCAAAGACACAAGGAAACAAGGAAACGAATGCAAGAACGTGAAGACCGTAGTCTGTAACACTTCAATCAGAAGCACCTACCGCAGGTCTGGGGGCCGGCTTTATTCATCTAACATCGCGTGTGTTGGTAGCACGTGATGGCCTTCTGGTGGTGTTACAACGTGTAGTGAGCTTTCCCTGTCGCCACAGCAACAAGTAACGAGCCAAAAAACTGTGCTCTCCTTTGTAACAGATGGGGAGGTGTGTACGGGGGAGGTGTTGTTTTCTCTGTGTATGTTTTTAGTGCAGGTGGAATGATTTTGGTGCGAAGCACCCTGTGCACCCGCATATGACCGGAATCCCTAACCATCCCCAGTGGTGAGGACATACAAGAACGGTCGGCGGAGCACTGCGGTGGAAGCCGAGCTCCTGACTAGTGGAAGAGAAAGAAGACAGCGGTCGTGTTAAAATGGCCTGGAAAATCCCAAATTACACAAAGGATCTGGAGCCAGATAAAACAGGACTCAATAACCAAAATAGACAAAGTGAATCGGCAAAACCCATTTTCATTGACATCCAAATAAAGAAGGGACATCATGCGGGCATTGGAATTCTTGGAGTTCTCAATGATGCTATAAAAATCAATGGTTTATATATTCAACATTTGTCATAATGAACATCATACTGTAATCTTGATTATCAAAACCTACGGGGAATGGGAATTGGTCAAATGGATGAACTACATATACATTCTATAAGGGTTCAATTTCTGATTGGGTAACACTTGTCTGATGACTCCTCCGAGACCACATCTAAATTTATGAAGGTAAAAAGACATGGGGCCTCATTACGACCCTGGCAGTCCCGTAATGAACAGTGCCGGTACGGGAGTGGCACCATTCATTATGGGATGCCCTATTACAAGGTTCCCTTGCGGGACCCGCTGAGAACGTCTGGGAAAACCAGACATCCTTAGCGGGTCCCGCAAAGGGACCAGGGAGCTCATAACAGGCCCATTATAAATGGGCCCGTTATTAGTTCCCTCCCCATTCCCATTGAGCCCTCTGGGGGCTCAAATGGGAATGGGGATAGGTTTTTTCAATGAGGAATTACCGGGTCCTCCAAGGTTGGAAAGACCCGGTAACTCCTCATTGAAGGAACCCGGTATTGGAACCCTCTTCTGCCTGGGCTCAGCACAGACCTGTATTTCTGTGATTTCAGCATTTTGAGTTCTCTTGAAGCCTTGAGGCTTTTGTCTATCTGGAAGTGTGTTGCAGCTTCCATTTTGGAAAAAATGGCTGCTCGTTCCTCTCACATTTACATGTTAGTGAGCTATATTTATGTGTCATTCATGTTGCATTCAACTTATACAATGCTTATGTTAGTGTTCTTCATGTATGAAATGCATATATAACTAGTGTGGTTGTTCTTTATGATGAGTGCACATTTGCTTTGTGTTTAATACATACATATGAATTGTTTCACTTGTTAGTTTGTTTTATTATTGCCATCTTCAGTTTAGATTGTCTCCATCTCCTGCTGTACCTGCTTGGGATATGGGTGGTACGGTTGCTTTAGTGAGTAACATTTCTCACCTGTGCGGTATTGGGCTGGGGGAGAGGCAGTAGCTATGGATGATGTATTCATTTGTCTCCTAACAGTGGCGTGACCTCGGGGATGTGGACCATGTTGTCCTGCAACTGTGCCAGAGCCGTGTGGCCCAAGTCTCTGCAGAGCCACAAGGGCGAAGTGGGGATCGGAGTGAAGGAAGCAGAACGCGATGAAGCAGCGTGAGTCAGCCTATCATCTCAGGAATAACCAGCAACTCAGTCCCGACAGGCAACAGGTTAAGGGAATAGCGGGAGATCCAGTAAGGGTTGGGTCAGCACCAGAGTCCAGTGAACCTCTGGAGTAATCTCCCTCATCACAGTAGTGACACCCAGAGAATCTGGAGCCAAGCAAGCCTTGGGAGTGTTGTGGTAGTTGATAAGGGTTCCACGGTTAGAGAGAAGTTTGAATTGCGCACGCCATATTGGTGGCTGGGGTGAAAGCAATGTTGATATAATGTTGCAATTTAGCATTAATCCAGTGTAGCTAATGGGAATGAGATATGTGTTATTTTTTGTGTTGTTTGCATTTTAATTGATACATTTTCGAATTGCATGTGTGCAGCAAGATAAATGTGCCACATAGCACCTAACAATCGGGCAGCAAGGAGCTCTACATGTACATCCGAGGTAGAAGATTTGCAATGGGAAAATCAGTGTGAGAGGATCAAGTAGTCCTGAACATACATGTATAGGTACACATACATGGGGGTCTCTAGGGAAATAGGTTTTGGGTAGTATGAATATACAGATCTGTTTTGCCGCAGAGTTCTCTGATAAGCTAGGAATTGTGTTGGCTGAAAACCTGGGTTGGGCAATTGAACTCTGTGTGACTGAGAAACTAGTTTTCCAAGGTTGGGGGAAAAAGAAGCGGCAGTTGCAATGAATGTCAGAGGGTCAGTTCGGGCAGGCCTCTTTATGGCCTGGCGCATTGTGAAGGGGAGATGCAATATCTGTTAGTATTTGGGAGAGATTGTTATTGAATGATGGAGGGACTTCGGCCACCGGGTAGGGCTGGATTTTAGGGCCTGACAACTAAACCTGATCCAAGGGTTTCTTGCGAGGAAAGCAGCACCAATAGATAATGGATTTTCAATTGAGTTGTCAAGGTGTGGGTTGGTACCATGTGGGCTGGAAGTTTAAGGCGCGCATAGCTTTGAATGGATTGTGGACACCAACACGATTGGGCGATAAAACCAGCAACAATAGATCAAAAGGAAATGTGTTTGTTCCCCTCCTCTTCACATGAATGGAATTTCCATAGAATAGCTGTGTGCGTCAAAAGTAGGGGTAAAGGTTTCCAACCAGATGGAACCTGTGATAATTGAAATTGTATGTTGTGTAAACTTTGTAACTAGGAGATGGAACTATGACCAAATATGGAAAGGCCCCAGAGAGGGGGTTAGTATAAAAATAAAAAATGCATTATAAGTTCAAGAGGATGGTGCTTAGATGAATGTATCCAATAAGAAGTGTGGGAACTGAAGGAAATGTGGTTACATTGTACAAGTTTAACCAATCGTGTGGGGGGTTGACTTTGTAACAAAACCTCTGGGAGTGTTTTAACTGCTGCAAATTGTATGAAATGTGTGTTCTTTGTGTAGTTCAGGGAGACAGGTTAGTTTGCCTCTTTGGTGTCATCTAATCCCCCCCATCCATTTGTACAATAAACTTGCTTTACGGACAAAGCGTGCACTTACTCTTTATGGGTGGGCCTGCTTTTGGTTACGGTGATCAAAGGCCCACTACTACAGGAGTAATCTCCCTCATCACAGTACTGACACCCGAAGAACCAAGAGTCAAGAAAGACTCAGGAGTAATCTCCCTTGTCCCAGTAGTGATATCCAAAGATATAAGAGTCAAGAGTGCATCAGGGGGACTCTCCCTCATCACAGTGGTAATCCAAGTAAGAGTAAAGAGGGTACTAGACAACCAGAGTTGCCTGGAAGGAATCTTCATAACGCCATAGGACAGATAAGAATTGCTGCAACTGTAAAGCAAGCTTTCAGGAGCCCTTGGGAAGAAGTGAAGACACTTTTGAGGACTGTTGCAAAAGACTATCCCAAGACAGCCCTCAAGGCTGTGCATGGAGGGTCACGAGGAGGGAGTTATTCTCCTGACCACACTCCGTTGAATCAGAAACCAGGACAAAGGATTGTTGGAAAAGTGATAAAGACTAAACCAGTTTACCAGCAGAAGGGAGTCATTCTGCTGTACAATTTTCATTTGGAGTCTGAACCCTTTTGTAGATTAGTGATATTGTAAGACTAGGCTTTAGGACAGAGGATGGGCACTTTTTATTTGAACAAACACCCTGATGACAAACATCCAAGTTGATATTTGTTTACGTAGTTTAGAGATAGGGAGAGGTAGGTTATTTTCTTTAGTTCTTGAATAAAACTTTGTGGAAACATGCCACACCTTTGTCTGACTCCACCACGCCACAACATATTGTGTGTTTTCGCTGCCGTGATCAGCACGCTGGCATTTTAAACATACAGTTTTCACATCGGTGCTTTTTGTTTTGTTAAACATATACGTGTTGGGTGTTTTGGGAGGTTTGGGGTGGTGGGTGGCAGGGTGAGGTAAGTGGGGGCATGTTGAATGGGGTGGCTTGGGGGGAAACTCCCTAATAAAAAAGAAATTAAAATGACCACAGTGAAAAATGCACATTTAAAAGGCAAAGTGCAGTTTCACAGCGGTGAAAACACGTGCACTGTGTCCATATAACCTATACCCACGTAGCCAATTTCTTAGAATATAATACTATAACATCAACGATTATACCCATATTTTCATACTTTTTCATGGATCTGTAACCCCTCAAAACTTAGTGGAAGAAGTGTGTGTTGCTGGCTCACTTCACTCGGCCATGTGATTTACACCTCTGCCTTTGTTTTCAGGTTCACCAGTTGTCACTGCCTTTATTACGATAAAAATGGCAATCCTTTTGTCAAATACCGACCAGTTTCTGAGCTAAAAAATCTTCCGTACCTTCCTGACCTCTTGCAGGTAGGGCTGTATAAAGCACCAGTGGCCAACAAAGAAAAATGTTGAACCCTGGCACTTATTTGTTTTAGAAATTAAGCACTGTAACCGGGATGAACAGGAGAAGCGGGGGGCCACCGGGACAATGGGCCTCATTACGACCCAGGCGGTAAGGGGTTTACGGCAGCGTAAACAGCACCGACCCTTACCGCCTGAGTACGAGGTCCCTTAGCGCCATGGCAGATTTAACACCTGCTTTTAGCAGGTGTTAAAATCCATGGCGCTAAGGGACCATGGAGTTAATTACGCCACCGTAATTTACGGTGGCGTAATTAACGCCTTCCCCACTCCCATTATGCCCTATGGGGCAAAAATGGGAATGGGGAAGGGTAAATGGGGATTGGGGACTTACCGCCCTGCCAAGGTCGGAATGGGGCGGTAAGTCCGCCAACCACCATGGCGTAAACGTAGTTTACGCCATGGTGGTAAAGTCACGGCCCAGGCGGTAACTTACCGCCTGGGTCGTAATGAGGCCCAATGGGTAATGAAGAAAGGAATTGGTGAAAATCATGAGGGCGACAATCGAACAGTGAACCAACATCACTGGACATAAGAGGAACGAGTAAAGAGCGTGACGAACACGGTTGAATGTGAAACTGAGACAAAGAGTAAATTAATACCATGGCAAGGGGGGGGAAGAAAGGCCACAAGAAGTTATGGTTGAAGAATGCAGAGAATACTCCTTAAGAAAGTGTAACAAGTGTTATGAATGGGGACCACCAAGTGACTCAAATAAAGAGAGAAAGAATCCAGTAGAGAGACTACAGGAAAGGGGGTTCCAAATTCAGACAAAGTCACAACCAAACTCTGAAAGGTTGGACACCAAGAACACAGAGCACTCTCCATATGAAAGTGTTGTGAATTAAGACTACAAAGTGAACCAAAGAGCAAGAAAAGGAATCCCGTAGAGAAACCCCAAGAGACGGGGATCCCTAATTCAGATCAAGACATAACAGACCTCAGACCTCAGAAAGGTTGGATATGAAGACTGTAATTACCAGGGACTGTGGGGTCAAGCGAGGGATTTTTAAGGAGTGGGCGCACCCAAGCTTCCTTGAGACCAGACGGGACATGGCCTGACTGGAAGGAGGAGTTGATAAAAGCTGAAAGGAAGGGGGCTAGGGTAGGTGCACAGGTACCGCCAGAAGAGACCACATCTCTGGAATCAGAAGGCAAGCCCACTGGCTCCCTGTCAAAGAGAGAATTGTCTTTAAAACGCTTGCCATCACCCACAAATGCCTCCATGAGCTCGCTCCACCCTACCTGATCGACAGAATCATCAGGCACACGGCCACCAGACCCCTAAAATCACACTATGCCAACGCGATTGTCACACCTACCTCACGAAAGGTGCGCGCTGGAGATTCCAGCTTCCCCACCCAAGCAGCCACACACTGGAACGCACTGCCACCTCACCTAAGACTGATTGAATCACACCTAGCCTTCCGCAAGGCTATCAAAACTAGACTCTTTGTCTAAACAGAATATCTATCACAAATTGGTTTGAGCAATTCCCTGCATATTTGTTTGTTACTGTGTAACCATGAGCCCATTGGGCAACCGCCTGCAACTCAAGTCTGCTTATCATCTGTAACAGTGCCTTGATGCCTCATGGGCTGCAAGCGCGCTTGATAAATGCAAATAAATAAATAAATAAAATAAATAAAACTATGAGAGCCGTAAAATAAAAGGGAAGAGTGTGCTAGAATAGCTCAAGGAGAACTGTTATAAGTATAACCTTGTCAAGAAACCAGTAGCCAAGAACAGATGGGAGGAGCTACAAGAGCCTCTAGATAAAACCACAAGAGATTGTCAGAGGAGATCAGTACAATATATTTCAAATGAGAGACATTTGTATATTCAAGATATACCTGTACCAAGGTAAGCCCTGAGAGAAAGCCGAGAGAAGGAAAAAAGAGAAACAACCAGAAGTTGCGAGACATTCTTTTGGCCGACTTCAGTTGTTCAAATATATATAATATATAATACTTTATTGAGATTTAATCCTAAATTTAGGATTTTACACATCGTTTGTATCTCATAGACCATACTAATCTCATAGACCATACTAAATGTACAAAACATGAGACATAAAACATAAAACATAAATAACAGTCATAAAATAAAATAAAAATGCCTCCAAAAATCTAATAATACATCATAGTACAATGCAATGTCATTAGTCAATTTAAGCAATACAGCAAAAACAAAAGCAAGATTAAATTCAACATATACAAATAGACATAGAGAATAAATAGAATGTGTATATGAAATGAAATACAATATGTGAGCACTAAGTGCATAAGGAGTGAACCACTGTATCATGATCATGATGCGTCCAGAAGTAGGGTTTTAACATGAGACCACACCCTATAAAGAGCAAGTTGGAGACCCAAAGACTTAGGGTTAAGGCAACTATCCCAAAAGGCTTCCTCAGTTATGGTCTCATAATTATGGACCCATTTCCCAAATGCACACATATATGTTGGTCCCAGTTTTGTGAAAAGGGTTAAGACATGTCTAGTGATTTACAGCACTCCTATGGCCCGGCATATCCGGCAATGTCTAGTCTCAATCGGTACCTTCATGTGGGCCCCAATGATGGCTAAAACCGGTAGCTGGTTAATCCGAAGCCTTAATAGGAACTGCTTCACCTCTGGTGCCGGGCACAGAAGCAAGTAAGGCTGGGGCTTTCGATATTCATACGTTACATGGAATACTGCCTCATATCCACTCAGCTTGGCCAGATGGATAGCGTTCATGCTCCAATCCCATCTGTTCAATTTTTCCTCGAACAATTTTTTTCTGGTGGATATAGGGCAGACGCAACCTGTTCTCATATGACCACTCAATCTCCTTAAGTGGGGACTCATTTAGTTCTCTAAAGTTGAGGCCCCGAAGGTGTTTCTCAGCCTCATAATTATCCCCCGCCAGCCTCAGGTATTTGCACCTGGGTCTGCACGAGCTTTAAGATAAAATGTACCTCTCGCACGTTGAGCCATACCGTTCAGAGAGATGAGGCCCAACTCCAGGCGTAAGAACTGTACCGAGCAGGAAGGACCTAATACCAGCAGAGTTCACCAGTAGTGACCCTCCAAGGTATTCAGCCACTTCAGATCCTGTGTGGCCAGTGCCTCCAAGCCATAGACAATGGCAGGGAGAAAACACTGTTGGTAGAGTTTTAAGATTCCCACCATACTAAAGCCAGCCAATCCCTTCCCAAATTTACATGCCTGTAATGTAAGCAGCTTGGCTCGACGTTTTTTGTGCTTAATTATGTCTTCATAATTAGCCGGAGCTTTAAAGTCCAGCCCCAAATATGGATAGGAATCTACCACTGCAATGGTCCCCAATTCAGTGTCAATACCGGAGCGACTAGGGCCTTTTCTAGCTATCAACATCATTTTGGTCTTCTCAAGGTTGATAATCAGACCTAACTGGGAAGCATAAGCTGCCAACTCATTTAGCATGCTCTTTATGCCAGATAGCGTGCGATCAAATAGAATTAAATCGTCGGCATAGAGCATACCAAAAATAGGGATGTCACCCAATTTGGGTGGACAGTTGGATTTTAAAGCCATACGCACTAACAAGTCTGCAATGTAGAGGTTATACAGCATGGGTGCCGTTACGGAACCCTGTTTTACCCCTATGTTAGTATAGATTGAAGCAAACACTTCTCCATTGTCATTGAGGCGCACCTTCGCAGAGGTGTTACTATGAAGTGCAATTAGTATATGCATTAACCAGGCAGGACAATTCATGGCTCTGAGTTTTGTCTACAAAATATCACACACCACCAGGTCAAAAGCACTGCTGAAATCTACGAAGGCAATATACAGAGTACTCTCCTTACTACAGGTGGTATTATTGATCAACTGTTCAAGAACCCAAATGTTGTGGGTAGTGCTTGCCCCAGGTCTAAATCCGGTCTGTGCATAATGTAATATCTGATTTTCTGTCTCCCAGACTTCTACTTCTTTAAGTACCAGTGTCATAAAGATTTAAAGATTTTACTTGTAAAATCAAGCATTGACAATTGCCTGTAATTAGCAGGAGTACCCCTGTCTCCCTTTATATACACAGGAATCAACACCGATTTTTTCCACGAAGAAGGGACCTGGCATGTTCTACATATGCGGGAAAATAATGTCAGCAACACCTGAGCCCAATTATTTGGGTCCTTTTTCAACACCGAATTTGCTAATCCGTTGGGACCCTGGGCATTGGAGGGCTTTAAATTCATAATTATTTGTTTTACGATGTTATGGCTAAGTTGAAGTGGCCAAGACTTTACCCCCACAGGTACACTAGTTGTAATCACATTCTCCTTATAAAATTTGTTGGAGATGTGTTTGACCCATAGTTCCCCGGATATAGGGTTTAGGACTTTAAGCTTCTGCTCACCCCTAGCCTGGGCTAAGAAATGCCATATTCTACGACTGTTTCTACTACAGAGAATTTCGGCAAATATTTGCCACTGAACTCTCTGTTGGGATAATCGGTAGGCTCGTAGCCAACAGCGAAACTTTCGTTTTATCTCTTTGGTCTTAGCCTTTAGCAACCCGTGATCTCCAACAGTCGTTGTTGGCATTCTTAGTGCTCAAATAGTTCGGCGCATCTCACGTTTCTGATCAAAAACCAAATTTCCCCCTGCTTTCCATCCTATCCCCGGGGCTAAAGAGCCCTTAAACAGTGTCTGGGTTAGTTGCAGTATCCACAATTCGATCATCTCTGGATTTTTCCCCCACAGCAACTGTTTAATTTCTGAACGGATAAGGAAGGAGATGGTGTTCATTTTTTCAATATTGCGCTGGGCCCACCGGATCCTATTTCCAGAGTGATTTGGTCATATTAGTGAAAGGGCCAGCTAGAGTTAGGTTTGGAATGAGGACATTTACTTTGCACTTCCTGTCGACATACGAGCACCTTTAGTTTAGTTAGGTAGGGAAATCCCTATAGCTGGGGAGAGATAGGTATTTTCTTTATAATTTTATTAAATGAATACAGAAATGTCCACAGTGAGTCCGACTCCTTCTTCCAACCCACCACAGTATTTAGATTTCAAACATCAGCCACAAAAACCAGAGACCCAAAGAGCGTATGCTAGTGTGAATCAGGAAACAGCTCACTTTCAGAGCAACAGCTGAGTGAGTCGGAAAGGCTATATCTTTAAAATGGCCTTTCATGGTGGTCAAGTGGAAATAAGCCAGTCAGGGGACATACGTTTATGATGGGTTGCACGCACTCCTTAATGAAGGTGGGTGCAGTTGTGATTGGGCTTTGTGGTGAAAAAAATACAGGGACGCTATCTTCATTGCTGCAAGGCTGACCTGTGTCATGCGTGACACCTGACGCCAGTCCTGGTTTTCGCCAATTGCTTGCTGGGATGTGTAGGTGTTAGGCAGAATCCTGTGCAGTTCCCTTAGGGACCACTACACAAGATTAAGACTACAAGTGGTAGTACAATTTCACCTTTGGTACAAGCCTGTACTACATAGAAAAAGTGGTAGCAGTGGCTGAGCAGCCAGACTTATCTCAAGAGCAAATGAGCAGTAGTAGAGATTACACAAAGGACTACAATTACTGTGACTCAAGCAAACACTGACTCAAGGTTTCTGGTTAAAAAGTAAAAGTACATTTAATTTTAGACCATCTGTTCACAAAACACTTCACTTCTATTAAATTAAAACCACACTTCAAAATACACTACACACAACCAATTCCCCTTGTGCAGAACAATTCAAGGTAAGTACCTTTGGATTTGAAAGATTGGTGTTGTGAAACAAAGCCGTTACCGTGGGTTATGACGCGATCACCTTTTGACAGTAATGACAGTTCGGTCTTACGAAAGAAAGGCGTACCCGCGAGAAGAAATGTTACCTTAGTAAAGCACACTTAGCACATGAATTAACACAAGAGAGTTGGGGATAAAAATCATAAACAATACTTTTGTCAAGGCAGATAGAATCAAGAGACACTTTCTAAAACGTAGATAAAAGTCAACAGGCCTGCGCCAGGGTCAAATGGGACAGGGACCTGTTGTCGAGGATTACAAGGTTAGAACAGTTCACGATTTGAGATTGCCAGGAGTACTTAGATATTGTCAAAAGGGAAGCAAAAGTTATAAGAGCGAAGGAAGACAAGGACAAGCCTTGGGTGAGGAGAAAGGGTTCACCCCAATTCCTCAAAGCTGGACACTGTACCTTATTTGTATGAAGAAAAGCTGGTGCTACGGCAGTTGTTCCTGGTAGTTCCTGCAGACTCACGGTTCCTGGAGCTTCAGTCATGGGGACAAGAAGGAGGACGTCTGGAGCGATCTGCACTACCCAGGGATGAAGCCAGCAGCAGCAAAGCAACGGTGAATAAAAGGTGCGCTCCTTTAAAACAGGAGAGGCTCTTCAGATGGCTATCTGAACACTACAACTTTGTTCAGCGATTTCGACCAAGAAGAGGATCCTCTGGCTGTGGAAGGTGAGCTGGTTGATCCCACCAGGCTCAAGGGAAGAAGACTCCGGACTGGATCTCCTCTTGTCGTTGAAGGGTAGATAGCTCAGGACTGCAGCAGGGCTTCACCGGGACTCGGGAGTTGCAGCAGCCGTCTTCTCCTCCGCTTCTCTTCGGTTTCTTGCAGTTCCAGTGGCGACTCCAACCCAAGAGTCCTGCCTTTTTTGCCAAAATCCCCCATTCACACAGCCTGGCTGTCAATCACTCAGCAGGGGGGTTGTCCAGGCCAGACAACCGCCTCAGCCAATCAACACAAAGTGCGACCTGGGTCTCCAAGGAGACCCTATGCAGGGGGTGACTAAACCCCTCCCTCACATTCAGCTCACCTAGACACCCAGACCCCAAAGGAGGGCTTCTGGACAGAAGCCCGCCAAAGGTCAGCAAACAAAGGAGGCAAACCTGGTTTGCCACGCAAAGTAAAACGCAAGAAGGACTTTAACAAAAAGAAATGTTGATAAAACCCAACCGGAGCCAAAATAAAAAGTATTTGGTCAAGCGGGTTTAAGTTTGAGGCTAATATAATAGCCTAAAACAGTACCACGTTTATATAGTATAATCGCGGTAGAAAAGTTAGGGCAGATACCACTGTCACCAGCCAAGTCTCAGTGTTAAGAGAGCAAAATAAAGCTTAGAGAGGCACAGACAAAAAGGGATAGGAACTAACCCTTTCCAATACTCCATGTAAGTGTCAGAATGTTCACCGTCACCACCCTTCTCCTCACCTGAGGCTTCCTCTTGCTTGTCCTTGGCGTGTTTGGAGGATCTTCGAAGGGTTCTGGTATCTTCCCTTGTAGACTTGTCTCTGGACCTCCTGTCATGCAAGTAGGGTCTGGCTCCCTCGGAGGCCACCTCGACAGGAGGTGGAACCTGTCTTGGGGGGCCCCGAGGAGCCAAAGCCCCGCGACAGGGAAAAAACCGATGGACGGTGAAAAAACCCTGTGTAGCCTTTCCGAGATGGTATTAATGGGCGACTCCAATGATTTATGTGGTATCGAGAGATCCGGAACGAAGCCAAGATATGAGTGGATCGAGCAAGTTGGTTCAATCCTCCGAAGTGAAGGTGTCTCGAGGAAAAGGAGGCCGGCACCAATCCGAAGAGGCAAGGTAGCAGCAACGAGCAGCAATGGAAGAAGAGAGAAAGGAGGAAGAGTCCGGAATGGGGAATCGGACAGAGCCGAAAGGGAAAGGTAGGAAAAGAGGGAGAAGTAAAGAAGTCCCTACTTACCAGAAACGGTTGGATCCACGAAGGCACAGAGAGGAACACGAAGATACGCGAGGTAGGCGGCGAACCGCTAGTACGAAAGGCAAAGGGAAAGTCTGAAAAGGAGTGGCGGAGAAGTGCCGAGAACGGAACAAGGGAGTAGTGAAAGGCAGAAAAATAACAGAGGTAAGACGAGCGGGTATGAGTAGCACAACAGGAGGGACTCAGAGAGAGCGAAACAGAGTAATTTAGCTGAGCGCTGGTATCAACTAGGAGTAGCAATACAGATACAACGCGCCGGGAGGTGGGCGGAGCTTGTTTAAATAATAAAGGCAGCCATGTTGGATGAGGACTGGACTGCTAAGTGCAGGTTCTCCGCGGCGAAAACTTCCACTTCTGCCATATCTTCCAGGGATGGATCCTGACAGTATAACCCTTCTCCCTCCGAAAGCCCCCAGGTTTTCCCGGGTATCTCAGGTGAAACTCTCTCAGTAATCTTGGAGCATGCAGGTGGTGTCTGGGTTCCCAGGTTCTTTCTTCAGTGGAGAAACCCTTCCAATGGACAAGATATTGGAGACTGCCTTGATAATACCGGGAATCCACTAGGTATTCCACTTCATATTCTTGTGGTTCTACTGTGGACGGAGTCCTGGTCTTCTGAAACTTTCGTGAAAAAGGATCCACCTTATATTCTTTAAGCAGTGATGTGTGGAAAACAGGGTGTACTCTCTGGAGTTTCTTTGGCATGCGGATTTCGTAGGCGACTGGGTTTATTTGTCTCACAATAGGATAAGGACCCAGATATCGTGGAGCAAATTTGCTGGTGTGTATCCACTTGGGTAAATATCTTGTGGATAACCAGACCCTCTGTCCGGACTTCCACTCTGGGTTGGGTCTTCTGCTTCTGTCGGCCCACTTCTTTTGTGCTAGTCGGCTATCCTCTAATGCTTCTTTTGCCAACTTATGTACCTTCTTTAGTTCTGATAACCGGTCATCTATGGCAGGAGATTTGGTGGACTGCATTCCGGACCAAGGCATCTGCTGAGGATGGTAACCATAAGTGCAATAGAAAGGGCTCATTTTAGTCGAGGTGTGGTAGTTGTTGTTATAGGCGAACTCGGCTTGCGCAAGGTAGGAAGACCAGTTCTCCTGTCTGTTGCTGCAAAAACATCTTAAGTACTGCTCAAGTCCGGCATTAAGTCTCTCTGTCTGCCCGTTACTCTGTGGGTGAAATCCTGACGATAGTGCTCTGTGAATCCCCAACTGTTGACATAACAAAGTCCAGAATCTAGAGGTAAATCGGGTACCTCTGTCTGAAACTATGGTACGAGGTAGGCCATGCAAACGTACAATATCCCGGAGGAAGACTGAAGCAGTCTTTGGAGCTGACGGAAGACCTTCTAATGCTGAGAAGTGGGCCAGTTTACTGTATGAGTCAATAGTTACCATGATTGCGGTCATTCCTTCTGATTTTGGGAGATCGACAATAAAATCCGTAGACACATGTTCCCAAGGTTGGGTGGGTAAGGTAGGTTGTTGCAGTTCGCCCAAAGGTTTGCCTGTTTGGTATTTATTGGTAGCACAAATCGGGCAGGACGAGACATATCTCTCTACATCCTTGTGGAGTTCTGGCCACCAAAACCTTCGACTTATGAGATCTTGAGTCTTCTTGATACCGGGGTGTCCAGCCAGGGGGGTATCATGACACCAGGAGAGGATCTGCTCCTTAAGTCCTTTAGATGGGAGAAACAACCCAGTACCATGGTAGTACAAACCGTCATCAGCCAGATTGACAGTGGTTGGTATGGTTGATAGCGCACCGTATTGGGAGGTAAGTTCTTGCAAAAAGAGAGAGACACCTGCCGTGATCTTTAGGTTGGGAAATATGAGATCATGCTCTTGATTTTGGTCAGTTTCTTCTCCTGGACATCTGGAGAGGGCATCTGCCATCTTATTCTCTGATCCTGGTAAATAGGTGATGTTGAAGTCATATTGGGAGAAGAAATATGCCCACCGAGCATGTCGGGCATTGGTACACTCCATCTGCTGTAAAACTCTAAGGTTACGATGATCAGTTCGTACCTGAAATGGGTGTGCTGCTCCTTGTAATAAGTGTCTCCACTCTTGGCATGCCAGTTTGATGGCCAGTAATTCTCTTTCTAAGACAGAGTAATTTCGTTCGCTCTTTGTCAAGGTCTTAGAATAATACGCTACTGGATGCGTGAGACCGTCTTCTGCCTTTTGCAACAGAATGGCTCCCACTGCTCCCCCCGAGGCATCAGTTTCCATTATAAATGGTCTTGTTTGATCTGGTTGTACCAGTATGGGAGCGGAGGTAAACAGTTCCTTGAGCTGTAAGAAGGCTCTTTTCTGTTCTGCTCCAAAGGCGTACTGGACCCCTTTTTTAAGGAGACTTGTAATGGGTAGCATCAAGTTAGAAAAGTTGGGGATAAATTGGCGATAGAAATTTGCCAAACCTAAGAAAGATTGGATCTCTTTGACACTTCTTGGCTCCTTCCAGTCTAGGATCGCCTTTATCTTTCCGGGTTCCATCCTGATCCCTTCCTTCGAGAGGACATAACCTAGATAAGAGACAGAGGTCACTTCAAACTGGCATTTTTCTGGTTTTACCAGGAGGTGATTTGCTCGGAGTCGATGTAACACCTTTTTGACTTGTTCACGATGTTCCAGTAGTTCTTGAGAATAGATCAATATGTCGTCTAAATAAACGACCACCGAGACAAACAACATGTCGGAGAAAATCTTGTCGATAAACCTCTGAAAGACTGCAGGGGCATTCACCAGACCGAAGGGCATAACTCTGTATTCATATAATCCGAATGGGGTCCGAAATGCGGTCTTCCACTCGTCACCTCTCCTTACTCTGAGGAGATGGTAGGCTCCCCTGAGGTCCAATTTGGTGAAGTAAGAGGATCCTCTCACCGCTTCCAGGATGTCCCTTATGAGTGGCATAGGGTAGCGATCACGGATTGTGATCCGATTCAACCCTCTATAGTCTATGCAGGGACGTAGTTCGGTGGTGTCCTTTTTTGGAATGAAAAACAGTGAAGCCCCCCCTGAAGACCTTGATTCCTGTACTAGACCATTCTGCAGGTTGTCATCCAGATATTTTCTTAAGGCCTGTCTTTCGGAAAGAGATAGGGGAAACATCCTGCCAAATGGGACAGCCGACTCCGGGGTGAGTTCTATGGCACAATCCTCTGGCCGATGAGGTGGTAGGAGTTTGGGTGTAGTGTCTTCAAAGACCTCAGCATATTCTTGGTACTGACGGGGAACAGATGAGACCACCCTAAGTAGAGGGGATCCGTTGTTCCTGTCCTTTCCTTTGACCCGAATGGCAGATTGACAGTGCTGTTCACAGTAGGAAGAATCAAAACGCACACAGTTGGTAGTCCAGTTTATTTGGGGATTATGTCTTCTTAGCCAGGGTATTCCTATCACTAAGGGAAAGTGGGCTGCTCTAATGAGATCGAATACTAGCAGTTCCTGATGTTCACCCAAATCCAAACGTAAAGGTATCGTCTCGGATTGGATTGGGCCTGAGGACAGGGGGGTCCCATCCACTCCTTCTACTGGAATGGGCTTATCCTTCTGCTTAAAGGGGATCTGTTGTTCTCGGGCCCATCCTTCGTCCATAAAGTTCCCTGCGGCACCGCAGTCCAGCATGGCTAAGACTTCCACACATGAAGTCTTGGATGTCCAAAGTTTGACTCGAAATACCATCAGGCTATTATCCTCACTTAATTCTGTTGGTCTGGTAAGGTTGCAAGGACTATATCTTGTCCCCCCGAGACCTCCCTTGCAAAGGACCGAGGGTGGAAGTTTTCCTTCCTTCTTGGAGGTACTTCTGGACAATCTCTGAGCAGGTGTTTTGAAGAGCCGCAATACATACAGAGACCTGAATCCCTGCGTCTCTTGCGTTCTGCAGGTGTGAGAGGGCCTCGGGTTGCTCCTATCTGCATAGGTTCCTCTCGGGTGGACGGTTCCCTCGAAGGGTGAGGAGCTGGGCTGGATGAAGGCTGACTAAGACGAGGTCTTCTCCTTTCCAGGCGGCGTTCGTTAAGACGATACTCTAATTGGAGAGTGAGTGACATGAGATCTTGAAAGGACGGAGGTCGAGCTACTCGGGCTAACTCATCCTTCAACTCATCCTTAAGTCCCCTCCGAAAGATCGTCTGTTTGGCGGATTCTGGCCAATCTGTTTTCACCACCAGTCTCAGGAAACGAGAAATGTAGGTCTGTACATCGGTGTTACCTTGTTCTACATCTAGTATTGCTTCGAAAGAGGTGTACAAAACCTCTGGACGATCAAATCTGGCCTTGAAAAGGTCCACAAAAGAGTCATAATTAGCCAGTGCAGGATCATTTATTGTTACCAACGGGGTGGCCCAGGCCAAGGCATTTCCGGTGAGATTAGCTATGAGAAACCCCACTTTCGCTCTGGCTGTTTCAAAGGCGTGGGGACGAAAGGCAAAATATACTTGGCAGGCGTCTAGGTACTCCTTTAGACCGCCTGGATAGCCATCATACTTTCCGAAGGATAAAGGCATGGGTGGTAGGTCTCCTTGGTCGTCCCTATGTAGGACCACTTGTTGGCGTAGGGCGGCATTTTCGGTTTTCAAGGATTGGACTTCTAGAGTTAGTCCCTGCAATGCTGCCACCAGTTCCTGATATTGTTCAAGGGAAGCCATGATTCTGTCTGGGCGTTGTATTCTGTCAGAATGTTCACCGTCACCACCCTTCTCCTCACCTGAGGCTTCCTCTTGCTTGTCCTTGGCGTGTTTGGAGGATCTTCGAAGGGTTTTGGTATCTTCCCTTGTAGACTTGTCTCTGGACCTCCTGTCATGCAAGTAGGGTCTGGCTCCCTCGGAGGCCACCTCGACAGGAGGTGGAACCTGTCTTGGGGGGCCCCGAGGAGCCAAAGCCCCGCGACAGGGAAAAAACCGATGGACGGTGAAAAAACCCTGTGTAGCCTTTCCGAGATGGTATTAATGGGCGACTCCAATGATTTATGTGGTATCGAGAGATCCGGAACGAAGCCAAGATATGAGTGGATCGAGCAAGTTGGTTCAATCCTCCGAAGTGAAGGTGTCTCGAGGAAAAGGAGGCCGGCACCAATCCGAAGAGGCAAGGTAGCAGCAACGAGCAGCAATGGAAGAAGAGAGAAAGGAGGAAGAGTCCGGAATGGGGAATCGGACCGAGCCGAAAGGGAAAGGTAGGAAAAGAGGGAGAAGTAAAGAAGTCCCTACTTACCAGAAACGGTTGGATCCACGAAGGCACAGAGAGGAACACGAAGATACGCGAGGTAGGCGGCGAACCGCTAGTACGAAAGGCAAAGGGAAAGTCTGAAAAGGAGTGGCGGAGAAGTGCCGAGAACGGAACAAGGGAGTAGTGAAAGGCAGAAAAATAACAGAGGTAAGACGAGCGGGTATGAGTAGCACAACAGGAGGGACTCAGAGAGAGCGAAACAGAGTAATTTAGCTGAGCGCTGGTATCAACTAGGAGTAGCAATACAGATACAACGCGCCGGGAGGTGGGCGGAGCTTGTTTAAATAATAAAGGCAGCCATGTTGGATGAGGACTGGACTGCTAAGTGCAGGTTCTCCGCGGCGAAAACTTCCACTTCTGCCATATCTTCCAGGGATGGATCCTGACAGTAAGATGGGGTGTACTGGGTCTGTAGTTAAAAGTGACTATATAAAGTTAACGGCAACTTTACATGTTTCTGGGGGACAGTAGTCAGCCCCAGAAAAATGGAGTCAGTGGGAAGTCTCAAAGACAACCCTGTGTCACTGCACTGAGGGTGCTGTGTAACACACACATAAAGTGGGGCTCATGGAGTGGTGTAGTTCCAGAGCCCAAGATCACACAAACAGTAGAAATACACATGGCAAAACACATGTAAGAGTGGGAAAAAAGGCTCACACTCTTACCAGGAGGAAAAAATAAACCGCTGAAATGCAGCAAAGCTGCTGAGGGACTCACTAGGTGAGGGAAATTAGCCATAAATGAGAATTCTCCCTAACAGTAGGCTCATACTTGGGAATAACGAAACTGCAAGTCCCAGCATGCAATGGGAAATACAGAAATGGCACGAGGTGACGCATGACACAGGGCAAAGAAATGCAAAGGTCTGTGGGCACAGCTGGACTGTATCTACAACTCTGGCTCTAGTTTCTGAATGGCTTTCTTTCTAACTAGAAGATCTAGGTCATATACCTGGCACCAATATCAAGTCTAGGTCGAGCTCCCCTCTCCTAACCTATATTTCGTGCCTGTGACCCTCTGAGTCCCCCTCTCAATGTCCTTTCATGAGTACCCTTAATTGCCTGGCCTTCTAATAGTATCGATATTATTGTACACAATTTCGTTATCCCCAGTACAGTGCTCTGTTGCTTCACAGCTAGGTCTGCTAAATGAAACTCAGCACATACACGTCTACTAACTGCCCACCATGTGTGATCCTAAGCACAATCACCTTTTTCGCCTTGTGCCTCAGTTCAGAAAACCAGCAAAAGTGACAGCTCTCAGAAGCCAGCTGTATGGCGGTATGACAAAAAATCGTGCAAGTGCGCCGACAGGAAGTGCAAGGGGTGGGGGGACAATTGCACCCAGTCCAGCATGGGCCTGGGTTAAGTGTAGAGTGGTTGCCCCTCTAATGGAGCGTATTACGGGTGCAGTTGCGCCAAGCAGACTACAGTGGCCAGGAGGCAAGTGCTGGACAGATGGGGGGCCTGGGACTCGTGAGGCTCTGGAGATGCACCAGGCGACCAGTCGGCAAACTGAGCAAGTTGGGAAGATAATGAAGGAGGGAAGCAGGAGAGAAGAGAAAAGAGGTTAGCAGGGGAGAGGGAGAGAGAAAGAGGAGGAGGAAGGTTTTCAGGAGTTTCTGGAACTTAAGGAGGTCCAGCTCAAGATGGAGAGAGGCAGGGAGGCTGTTCCAGAGGGAGGCACCTGCAGAGGATAAGGATCTACCCCCAAATCCTGGCCATTTTTGTGTGATCTTGGCCAAACCAGTAACTTTCTTTGCCCCAGATCCATCATTCTCCACATTTTGGAACACAAACACACTAAATACTTGTGTACATTATACATACAAAACAGCACATTTACGTTTGAGCATTATGTCAAAGAAGGATCCTTAATGAGTAATTGCATGTTATTAATATGACTCACTGTTTTACCTTTTTACTATAAAATATATACAAATATAGCGGAAAAACGAGTTGCTTACACTCTATTTCTAATTACTGGAATAAACACACAATGGCCGGATATGACAGGACAGCTGTGGCAGCAGCAACATGCTGCCAGTCATGTATGCCAGTGAATACCTTCTATGGTCCAGATGAATCCTATGGGTATCTGGGCACTGACCTTACCAGTTATTGGGCATTTTGGGAAGCGCCAGAGTTGGACTGGGGCATAAAATTGGCTCGGACACCAACGGAAAAGAGGCCCACCGTCGCAAATGGTAATTCAGTCCTTTTGTGACAGGTGGTTTGAGAAGTACACAAGGGGGAGGTTTTCGGTAGAAGGTGTTGCAAATAGTGCATTTCAAACACTATTTGTTCTATAACTCTGGTTAAAAGTAATTGCTGCAAGCGTAGCGCCTCATGAAACTGGCCCACTGGGACCAAACCAACCGGCCCACACTAGCATGTTGGGCTTGCATTTCGGCCAAGGCCCTGTTGCCTATGGGCCAGCCCGAGCGTGGGAGCGACCATACGCATTACTACCCTAATGCATGTTATTGGGCAGTATGTGGACTGGTCACATCTGTAAATGGGCAAAGGCTGGGTGAATGAATAACTATGCTGTGACAGGCACTTGACATCTTTTTCCTAATAAGATGCTTGCATCTTTTTTTTGGTTCAGGATCTTGAAGCTAGTTTTCTGCAGCGGTGGGCTTTTCGCTTCCGTTATTAGATGTCAATTGCTAACAAAGGGGCCTGAAAGGTTTTGGCACATTTTGGGCCTGATTAACAAAAATGTTTTACAGTGGCGCAATCCCATTGGAAAACCTTTTGTGAATCAGGCACATTGGGCCTCACTCCGAGTATGGAGGTAATCATGGTGCTATTTGCAAGTCCCCTTTGAAAAAGCCATTCCCCATTCCCATTTGAGCCCCCATAGGACTCAATGGGAAGGCGCTAATAACTGTACCGCAAATTGTGGTACCGTTATTGGCTCCCAAGTCCCTTAACGGGTCCCTTCCTTAACGCCTGGTAAAACCAGGCGTTAAGGAAGGGACCCGCTAAGGGAACTCGGAATAGGGCGCAAAGGGATTACCGGCACCAGTGTCATTAACGGTGCCCGGTATCCCTTTGCGCCCAACTTGTAATGAGGCCAATTGTGCCGCTCAAATGAAAGGCATCATCACACTACCTGTGACAAACATGATTATGAGCCCAGTGGCTGCTTCCCCGCCTGTGTGCTGAGCATTACAATTCCTTGACTCGTTCCATTTACATTCATTGTACCCCTTCTGCCTCCCTGTAATTGCCATTCAATAGAGAACTCTTTTATTGACTGAAATCCCATATTCCCATATGATGCGAAAGGGACGCCAATTTATTTTTCAGATGTATTGATTTAAAACGGACTCGCCTCTGACTCAATCTGTGCTTTTGCTGTTCTTCAAAAGGTTTGTGGCATTTCAGTTTTCTTGTGTTATTTGCACCGCTCACACTGTGTACGTGATTTTGAGTTTATCTTTTTTCTTCAGTCTCCTCTGATTAAAGCGCTGGGCATTATTGACAAACCATTGGACTCAGTGCCGGATTAAACCCTGTCGAGGACCCTAAGCAATCGAAATGTATGCTCCCCCCCTGCAAATTATCTCCTGGTACCTCTTCTTTTCGGGGCACGACATTATGTTATGTTAAAGGATATTTATACCATGCACTATCACCACCGGAGTGGTCCCCTGGAGCTCTGGTAGATCTGAAAGTTAAGAGGGTAGGGTTGGTTAGTAGGGTGTAATGGGATAATGGTAGAGCGAGATTTGTGACCTCCCGTTGGCAGCTTCAGTTCGGTTCGCACATTCGCTTAGCATGGGTGTGATTTACGGATCCGTGGGCTCCCATGTGCTGTTGTGCGAGACTATGGGCCTCATTACACGGAAGGTGGTGGTAATGGTTACGGTGACCGTTAACCATTACCGCCTTACTACGAGGTCCCTTAGCGGGTTGGTGCTTTAACGCCTGCTTTTTGCAGGCGTTAAAAACCAACCCGCTAAGGGACCTCGGAGCTAATTAAGGCACCGCAAAATTGCAGTGCCGTAATTAGCGCCTTCCCCATTCCCATAGAGCCCTATGGGGCAGAAATGGGAATGGGGAAGGGCAATGGTGGAAGGGGGATTTACCGCCCCTCCAACCTTGGAATGGGGCGGTAAATCCCCTTTCCGCCAAGGCGGTGCCGGTATTTTACCTAATAACGCCATGGCTCACCGCCTTCCGTGTAATGAGGCCCCATGTGTGGTTTGTTTGTTGTTGCAATGTAGTGAAGTGCTTGCGGTTTGCTGTGCAAGAAGTGGTTGTGTTTGTTTAGGGTTTGAGAGGTGTGTGATGGAGTTGAAGTTTTAACAGATGGATTCGTGTGGTTACCTCGTTATTTCGGACATTTGCTTTGGGTGTCTTTGGCCTTGCTGTCTGCTGGAGCGTTCCTCTTTAGTTCATTCGCCTGGTTCTGTGCGAGGCGGTGGGATATCTCTGTGGTTGTCTAGTGATCTGTGGGGAGGATGGAGGAGAGGGCCTCCCCCGCCCAGGGTTGAGATTGCTAAGGTTGTGGGTTGCTCTTTGGTTGTAAGTGGGCTCTGCCTGGCATCGCCTTCCTGAGCTCGTATTATGTCCTTATATGTACCTGATGCAGTTCCCATAACAAGAGGCGATCTTTCCCAAGTATATATTCTCTTGTACCTACTATGTCATCATATGTATCTGATGCAGTTCCCCGTAACAAGAGGCGATCTTTCCCATGTACCTTTTCTTTGTACCTATTATGACCTATTATGTAACTTGATGTAGCTCCCCACAACAAGAGGCAAAGCTTTTCCATGTATGTATTCTCCTGCACTACCCAGGCCCAATGTATGCCTGATCTGTAATTATTGTAACTTTGCCTGGCTACTGCACTTATTATAACCATATTTTTAAGATAAAGCACCTATATGCCCCTGGCCTCTGTGCGCTATATAAATAAAAAAACAAACCAAACAGCGGGATGGTGACATGTACACTTATCACTCTTCTAGACACTCTGCAACCCGGGGGCCATTGTCAGTTATTTTCTTGTCAGTTCACCTGTGTGCACAATTGGGATTCTTATGATGCATCATTCTTTTACTTTATAGTGAGCTAGTCAGCGTCCACTTGCCACCAAGCTATCCTTTACCCCTATGTGCAGGGCTTCCTAGAGCCCACCTGAAGTGGACTCCACTAACCACGGGTCACCACAATCAGGTAATTTACCCTGTTGGTCGTCATCTGAGCGTATCCACTCATGGACGACATTAATCATCAGATCACATACATACATAA
The DNA here is from genome assembly GCF_040938575.1 of Ambystoma mexicanum. Taxonomy (NCBI): domain Eukaryota; kingdom Metazoa; phylum Chordata; class Amphibia; order Caudata; family Ambystomatidae; genus Ambystoma; species Ambystoma mexicanum. Next base: position 414,151,165 of record NC_090929.1, read on the forward strand.
TTATTATCCAATATTGAAATAATCCTCAGTATGTTACAGAGTTTTGAAACACACTGCCTGTGAATTTGCATCCCACATGCCAGAGTCTTACAAGCACTGTAAATTCCCCCTGGCAGGGCCTTTTGAAAAAATTCTAGAGCCTAGGTGCTCCTTTTAAAACATGCTCTGTGTGTAGATCACCCTCACTTAGAACATGTTATTGGCCTTTTAGATCATTAGCAAAGGATACCTCTTGAATGAGATTGTCTTACAAATACCCATCCTGTTGAAGGCCGATGTACTTACAGCACTCCACAATTGCTGAAGGGCCGAAACACAGTCGTGTCGACAATCCTATCACAACACAATGTCCATTTTATAAAACTGTTCATCAAGCTGATTGATTAAGCACACGTAGTAGTACTCTGCTCCAGATAATGTTTAGGAGCTGTCAAGCTTGGACTTTATCTTTTGTCTGTGTATTGTCTTGGGAGGATAGCCCAACGGCAACATGCTTGCCTTGGAAAAAGAACAACGCTGAGCAACACAGGTTCGATTCCCGGGTCCGCGCTTAGAAACCTCTGGGTATTAAGCGTGTTATAAATAACCTATCATATCATATTAACAACATAGGTATGGCTGATTGTTTGTATGGAATGTATGTTGTTTACTTTCGTGTGCCATTTGTTGATTCAATATATTTAAATTGTTGCTCGTCAATACAGTAAATGTAATAAAATTGTGGGTCACACCATTTCCGGGCTCGCATTGATCAGTCTTTTGATATATTTATGTATGTTTTCACCTGGAGAGATCAGGGAATTGCCAGGTGCCTCTTTAACTTCTTGACATCGCTACTGTAGATTACACGTACGTAGTTTGCACCAGATTTATTTTACAAACTGACAGCTGCCAGAAGATGAGCGTTTAAGAGACAAAGGGCCTCATTACATGGATGGCGGTAAGGGTTTACCGGTACCGGTAAGGGTACCATTGCCGGTAAACCCTTAACACCTTACTACGAGGTCCCTTTGTGGGACCCTACCTTAACGGCTGGCTTTACCAGCCGTTAAGTACGGGACCCGCAAAGGGACCTAGGAGGTAATTACGATACTGCAATTTGCGGTACCGTAATTACTGCCTTCCCCATTCCCATTGAGCCCTATGGGGGCAAAAATGGGAATGGGGAAGGGCCATGGTGAATGGGGAATTACCGCCCCACACACCTTGGAATAGGGCGGTAATTCCACCATTCACCATGGCGGACTCAGTAAAATACCGGCGGCAACCATGGCGCTAATAGCACCATGGTTACCGCCGTCCGTGTAATGAGGCCAGAACTGTTTTATCAATCTGATATCTCTGGTTTATGTACTTGAAGTTGTTAATGGGTACATTACATTAATTCAGTATTTTCTCAATAGATTCTTTAATGTAACGTTTTCTTTTCTTTGAGTTGATTCATTTTTTTCTATCTTTTGGAAACAATTTATTTAAGAAAGCTTGATTGTAATTTTCTTTCAAGATCAAATCAATATTATTTGGATCCGTTGTTGCGGGACCACCCCTAAAAGGAGTGGGGCCCATAGTGCGGTGCCATCTTTGCCTATTTGGTAATCCAGGACTGACAGGACTGGTCTTCCAGACGGATATCATAGTGTTGACAATGAAAATGTTTGTTGCTACCCAACTGCCTAAAATTGCACCTGTATCTACGACCAGACCTTAAACATAATGATATGAGATCCCCTTGGCCATTGGTACCAGCTAAAAGACCAGACATAAGTACCTTATCTCTCTGCACTTTCTCACTGTTCCAGGCCCAGAGACATGTTCTGGTGTGTTTTGGTAGATTTTAGAATCTTACCAAAGCAAATGCAGAGCTACTGTTTATGTCTACATAGGCATATTTAGAACCTTTTAAAAAAAACATTTTTGGGCAGGTGATCTTAGATTTATTCTTGGATGGTTTTCTCCAAGCACGTCTGCTCTTGCTCTCTGCAAGCTCTGTTCACCTGCACCCCTCAGAGCTCAGCTTTACTCAGCTGCTCGCGTTTACATCGCCCCTTCCTGACTCTCCCTCTGTCTACCCCTAAACTGTGCTGTGGCCTATTTCTAATATTCACGCCATCCATCTTATGGTTATTTTGCAAATGCTACAAAATTGTAAAAAAATACAACATTTTTTAATGTCCCTCAAAATGTCTAACATGCCACTATAAAGGCGCAAGATATAGTATTTTTCCCATCTGCGACCAATCATAACTCTCCTGATCAACAAAGCATGTGACTTCCCGATATCCAATGCCAACAGCGCCAGTGGCCTAAAGGCCCGCATATTCATATTCAGACTTTGTTTGCCTTCCACAGGCATCTTAAGGACATTAGAAATAGAATGCTGTGTGTTTAGTAGCTACCTATTATTTACTGTGTAATTGTAATAATGTATTTCTTAAGTAGCGCTACACACCCACAGGTCCAAGAGGCATAAATGCTGCAATATCTACATATTTCTGCTGCAATATTTCTTTTTGTGAATGCTAAATCTGGAAAGCTATGCTGCAATAACATAGCAGTAACAAACAATAGGGGTGCCCCTGTGTGCAAGCGTGAGTGGGGGCTAGATATACTGCTTAAACAGAACCGACAAAGGGGCGCTGTAGACAGTCCTACATTCTGTCAAATATATAAATAAAATCTCCATGACAATTCGAGGTTAGTGCTTGCAAAACAAGTCACTAAGGGTAAAGTGTTGTAAGGTGACTTCCAGGCTTCTTGGGATTTCTTATATGTTTATTACAAGTACTTAAGTCACAGTTACATGAAGTTATATACATAAGTGGACAGGAATAACACTGGCTCCCATCACCCAGGCTGGGGAGCTCTAACTGGCTGGGTGCGGAATCCTTGGGTAAACATTCCGACATTCACAAGGCAACACTCCAACATGACATCACCAGCTTTCACATGCAGAGACAAGCACATCACAACACATCTCCTTCCTTTACTGATAAACATTACAAACACACTCAGGCACGATATAACATAAAGCAAAGAAGAAGTATAGAAAATGCTGACAATAAATTTATTGTTGAAAACACCATTTTTATAAAATTCGGAATTTTTCAGAATTTATAACAAAAATTAAATAAAACAGTTGAAACAAGTGAAGAAAGACATAAAACATAACATTCATCATAAATACATATAATACAAAAGAACAACATGTTAATCAAATCACAAAGTGGATTGTTAGGGAGCCCTTAATGAAATACAACAATCCTTGCAGGATACCAATTGTTCCTACAACATGGGCCCTACCAGGGTGTATTAAAAATTACCCTGGTAGGTATAGAGAGGGAATATTCAATTAGCTAAATTTGCATGTTTGTCTGCCAACGTGTAGGAAGAAATCATAGACTCATTCCCGAGGGGAACAACACACATAGATATCACGTTTCGGCGTGCCAGACTGGCATCAATAGTAGAGGCCTTCCTCAGGGCAGGAATGAAGTAATTTGGTAATATCACCCCAGTACAGATTTAAGGCACAGGGTGGAGTCCGTAGGGGCTACTTTTCCAGTATATTAAAATTCTTGGACTGTGTAACAATGCAGCCAGATTTTAGAAAAAAGAGAGAGAACCTGGGTCACGGTTCTAGACTCGCTGTGTGAAAATACAGCAGCTTTTAGTATTATACTTCAGGTGGGGCTGGTCTGTAGGACTAGATTGGAATGGGTTTGCAGCCGTCACGATGGATGTCGGTAAAGTCCAGCGCCACAATTGGTGCAGTCACTGTAATGGTGGCTCAAAAAGCTGGCTCGCGCAGTTGGAGCCAACGGGAAAGAATGCAGCGTCGTGCTGCAGGGAGACGGTTGCCGCGAGACCTTTTAAAAAAAACATTTTTGGGCATGTTATCTTAGATTTATTCTTGGATGGTTTTCTCCAAGCACGTCTGCTCTTGCTCTCTGCAAGCTTTGTTCACCTGCACCCCTTAGAGCTCAGCTTTACTCAGCTGCTCATGTTTACATCGCCCCTTCCTGACTCTCCCTCTGTCTACCCCTAAACTGTGCTGTGGCCTATTTCTAATATTCACACCATCCATCTTATGGTTATTTTGCAAATGCTACAAAATTGTAAAAAAATACAACATTTTTTAATGTCCCTCAAAATGTTTAACATGCCACTAAAAAGGCGCAAGATATAGTATTTTTCCCATCTGCGACCAATCATAACTCTCCTGATCAACAAAGCATGTGACTTTCCGATATCCAATGCCAACAGCGCCAATGGCCCAAAGCCCCGCATATTCATGTTCAGAGCTTGTTTGCCTTCCACAGGCATCTTAAGGACATTAGAAATAGAATGCTGTGTGTTTAGTAGCTACCTACTATTTACTGTGTAATTATAATAATGTATTTCTTAAGTAGCACTACACACCCACAGGTCTAAGAGGCATAAATGCTGCAATATCTACATATTTCTGCTGCAATATTTCTTTTTGTGAATGCTAAATCTGGAAAGCCATGCTGCAATAACATAGCAGTCCTGCATATTAGTTTATTTCTCAAGCTATGTCAAAATCCACATACAAGAAATTGACCCTTTTTGCGAAGAGTTATTGAGATGGTAAAAGAAAGACACAATGGTATCCCTTGTCTTCCTTTTGATAGCGTCCATGAAGCGCAAGGCTTGCGCAGACAAGGCATGAGAGGAACAACCAGTTCAAAAGCTGAAGGAGAAAACACAGCACAAGAAACGTAGAACTGCAAATCACCCAACTATCAGGTGATTTGAACATGTTGAACTTTTTAAGAATTCGGCAAATGATCGACTATGTGGACCATTGTTGGAGCTTATTTTTAGACCTAGGCAGCTTTCCGAGAAGTAGGAAGTTGTTGCTGGATGTAGATTTAGGCAATGCAGGCAAGGGGGAATAGACTTGCGTGGAGTTAGAGTAGTTGAGTAGGAAGAAGGGTAGAGAGAGACAGTGAGCGACTGTGGTCTAAGAGAGTAAGATTTAGCTTATGCAGGGCTTTGTAACACATTGAGTGATTTGAAATGGCAAACAGCAAGAGTGGCATCTGGTGTGACGATGACAAGATTATGATCCATCAGAGGCCAGACAGGAATGTGCGTTTCTGCTTTAAAACAGTAACACTGGGGGGACGTAGATTGCAACCACAGCTACAGATGCTGCAATAGAAGCTCACTCCCACCTACAGTCTTTTCAAGAAACAGCCTTATCTTCACAGACCAGAAAGTACATCACATTGTGAAACGGTAAATATAAAGTGCCTCCTTTGTGATTAATGTTGGCCTAAGCCAAGTGCTCTATGAGGAAAACCGCGTTGCAATGTTCTGATTTTGGATCGTCTACGCCGCCATTTTAAGATTCATCCGCCATTTTGATTTCTGTTCATACAATTCTCTGTTCTAAAATGGTGGGCTGTGTTTTCCACCTACAACCAAGCCTCCCAACCTTTGAGTTCTGTTAATGTTTAGGTTGTCCGAGAGCCGACTGTTTAGACTAGGTAAAGAGACCTTGCGCTCCATACAAACTGTCATCTGAGTATTGTCTGCGCACCTAAGACTCATCCCTGTGTAAACGTTGGAACAATGTAAAGTAAACCTCAAGCGTAGACACAGGCCGAACTGCATTGTGTAGGAATATAGACTAGGGCTTACCGTGGGATACGAGAATATACAGCACCATTGTAACTCGATGGAAATGCAAATTTATGTAATCCTTTTGCATATTATTGTATAAGCTGCATGTGAACTAGGCACGAACTCTAGACCACGAATTATTAATGTGAAGAGAGGCTGGACAATATTATTCGAAATTGTATAAAAGTACGAATGTTTAGATGTCCAGCACTCTCTGACCTCTCATTGTCAGGCTGGTATACGTTGCAGGGTGTTGAGAGCCATATAGCTATCTGTGTTTCTTTGTAAACTGTGTAGAATAAAAGATATGAATCTTTTCAGCCTGTGATTGGTGTATTTCATTTGTGGTACTCAGCCTCGATATTTCTTTGCTCTTACAGATGGCACCCGAATAGGGACCCTCGAGATTGATGCCACCTCGTTGAAGAGTTGACGCGGCTATCGGACCGGGATCAGACAGTGAGAAAGGGGGCCCCTTCTTGGATGAGATGCGACACCTCAACAGTACAGCACGACCCGATCCCCGGACGGTGAGCACGCGGTCCAAGACGGCATCTTGAGGAGTGTCCATATATCGAGGCGGTAGATTTGCCGAAATCACCAACCATGATGGTCCTTTATTGTCCTTAGTAATCCGATCAGACCTCCTTTAGTCCTTTGCATCAGGTGAGTCGTGCCCCGATTCCTAAGCATCCTGATATTTGATTTGGCGCATTGTTCTCGCGAGTACAATTATTGACCAGGTAACACCAGTAATCTGACATGCCTGGGACATTTTCTGACTGTTTCAGGGCGTTATTCCGCAGAGACAGACAATCTTTAGAATTTGGCCGTCTGGTACCACAGGAGGGGTCACCGATATGTACTATGTACTGTAAGTATGGCATTGGTAGTATAGTTTTTAATGATATTTGGCACAGACAAACTAGACATGCTTCTGAACTTCAGTGGCCAATCAATGGCAGCTTTGAGATTTCTCGTATAGAATATTTATAATCTATATTGTTAAAGAAGAAAGCTAGACCTGCAGCATTCGATATATTACAAAATTGGAAAAAAGAAGCTATGCAGCAGCTTAAAAGTAGAGAAAAACATGCACATAGACATATGTCAGACGCAGAGAAAGCATTATTGTATGACCAGCAAAAACAGTCGGAGTCAGCTAGAAACATGGATAGGGCTTTTCAACTTGGTATATAGAAAATATATCCGTCTAAAGATTTTCATGAGTTAGATGAATTGATTGATAAGCTTTTAAATGAACGGAGGCCTGATGCTACTGCACCTCCACCTTATGTGCCTATTCCTGTTGCCTTACCTCTTCCTGCTGTCGTTCCTCCTCCCGTAGTAATTCCTACTACTCCTGTTATTCCTCCTACTGTTCCTCCACCACCAGCTATTGCTCCGGTTCCTATTATTGTTCCTCCACCTATACCTCCATCTTTTCCCGTTGTTGTGCTTCCGGTAGATTTGTCTTCAACGCCAGTAATGGCATCTTCATTACCTATTGTACAAGATTTGTCTACACCCTCTCTTCCGAGTGGTTCTGTTTCACTTGTAGAAGATAAAGGTGCTGAATCAAAAATTTTAACTAGTAATACAGTTTCTAAAGAAAGAAAGCGAGACTTAAATGCATGGGCTAGACAGTGCATGGATAAAGGTGAACAATCTGATGTTTTCGCTACACTCTCTAATCTCGATAGTTTTCCTGAGAAAAATGTTTTTATTGAAGGGATGGGAATCCATTTATCCGTAATGTGGAACAGACTGAATGATGTAGATATCCCACAAGGGTTAAGGGATTTGAATGTTTTAGCATATTCAAGAGATACTGCAGATAAAGTATATGAGCACGTCAAGAGGGTATTTGAGTTAAGAAGGGAGTTAGAAAGGTTACGGAATGATGAAATAGATGGTGATAGTTTGAATGCTATTTTTGTACAGAAACGGTTCCTTCCTCCTTGTAAGTTGATGAGTGAAGAATGCGAATTTGCACTAGAGATGCACTTAGATGGATTTCAGAATGTCGATATCTCCCGTAGAACTATATGACACGTATATAGTCAGTACACGCCAGAAATGCAGAGGAAAGTGATACAGGTAATGGTAGAATACCTACAGGATGACTGTATAAAGAGAAAGGTTTGTTGTCCCGCAGAATTATTGAATATCTATAAGAGAGCTTTTTCATCTGACACTACTTCCGCTGCTTTAGCACCCAATTTAGCTCTGTTGCGCAGTAAGCGTTCGGAGTTTCCTGTTACTAAGTTACCTATGAGAGAGGTTCCTCCGACATTCGTCCCTAAAGTCGAGGTTCCGGCTAATGCCGCAACAGGCGTTGCCGCCTATGATATTGATGCACATTATGTATCGCAGTTTGTTCACATCCCGTTCCCAAAACAGGAAGTGAATACCATTAGACAACCTATTCCAGATATTAGGAAGAATCCGACAGGGTTTTATAAAGAGATAGAATCTGTCCTGCAGTCGTAAGTGTTCACCCTGGGTGATATAGACTTACTATTTCCTGTGCTCCTACCTGCTGACTTGTGGAAACAGATTAGGACAGTAGACGATGCAGCAGGGTTGGGTGACACATGGGATAATTTGGTCAGACAAGATAGAGATAAACCAGCTGGTGAAAGACCACTGCAGGTAATACTGACTTTGCCTGATAGAATAGTGGCAAAATTAAAGACTTTAATTCCCGAAAGAAGTATAGTCTGGGACAAACTCACTGCTTGTATTCAAGGAAAATCTGAAGGTGCTACTGAATTCTTTAATCAGTTCGAGCAAGTATTTTCAGATGTTAGCGGACAGGATTTAAGTACCGAGTCTGGAAAAAGATTATTTGTGGATAAATTTGTGCGTGGATTGTTACCTGACATCCAGTCGCAAATTATGACTTCCGAGAGTGCTTGGCAAGCTAAATCGCAGTCCGAAGTATTGCATATGGCTCAGTATTATGAAAACAGAGTCAATGAGAAAGAAAGGATTGAAACGAAAAAAGGAGGTCTAAAAACTAAGGTATTGTTACAGCAGCTAGTCAAAGGATCTAGAGGAGGTAGTACACAGTTTAGGGGTCAGTATGTCCCACAAGGTAATGTGCCGTTGGGTCCTGTACATGCGAACCAATGTGCCTATTGCAGACAAGAGGGTCATTGGCGAGCATAATGCCCGATCCTCCAGCAGAGGTCGAATAACACATATGGTGTCATGGGTAGACGACCCAGAGGCCGCCCTGGGGTAGGGGGTCTTGGTAGAAGTCAGTTTGCTCAAAATTCTCAGTCTTCTTCGCAAGATAACCAGCAATCTAATGTAGATAGCAAAAATATCTTTGATATCCCTTTTACTGCTATCTTTCTGAAGATCTTCCCTTTGATAATATATTGTTCCGTTAGGACAGCCCGAAGCAGGGTCTGAAACCAATGCCCATTCCCGTTAATCAGAAAGGTCCCTACGTTGAGATGATAGTGGGAAATAGGAAACATCTATTTTTGATAGATACAGGAGCACAGAAGTGTTCCATTGATCATTCGCGGGTTCCAGACATTCCACTGTCAGGGCAGACTAACATTTCTGTAGGGTTTTCTGGTACACCAGTGGTTAGCCCGGTTTCTTTGCCGGTACCAATTTCACTGTGTCCATTCTGGGATCATTGTCCGTTTCTTTTGACAACAAACTGTGGAGAGAATTTGTTGGGGTTTAATCTGTTGAAGGAATTAAATGCGGTAATTCATTGTTCTTCGGATGGAGTGCGTTTGACGATTTCACCACAGCAATTTTCTACCTCGCAGTTTCTGACTAGACCTTTGCCGCCGGAATTTAGTGATGTTCCAAAGTGTGTATGGGCAATTGATGACAATGATGTTGGAATTTTGCAAATTGAGCCTTTTAAAATCGTTTTAAAACCAGGAGTTAAGTTGCCACGAATTTCACAGTATAAGATTTCAGTTGATGGTGAGCAAGCTTTGAAGAGTGTAGTTTCTGATTTTGCCCATCATGGACTAATCGAAGAAATTGCAGGAAGTTTGTGCAATAGTCCGATTTTACCAGTGTATAAAAAAGGGGATAATGCAATTCCTTTTTGTTTTATTATCGATTTACGCGCTATCAATAAGATTGTTGCTCCACAATTTCCAATTGTACCTGATGTAAAGACAATATTGATGATGAGTCCAGCTTCTGCTACACACTTCAGTGTCGTGGATCTTAAGAATGCCTTCTTTAGCATTCCTATACACGAGGATAGCAGATACTTGTTCGCGTTCACCCTAGGGGGACGCTCGTTTACATTCACCCGTGCGCCACAAGGGTACACGGAAAGTCCGAGCATTTACAGTATGGCTTTCAAAGAACAGCTCGATACACTTGAGTTGCCTACTACTTGTATATTGCTTCAATATGTCAGAGATCTTCTTTTGGCTGCAGATTCAGAAAGTGCTTGTAAGGAAGTCACTGTGTTATTGCTTATTCATCTAGCAAAACATGGACATAAAGCTTCATTGGAAAAGTTTCAATATTGTCGACAGAAGGTCACCTATTTAGGCTATCTCCTATCAAAGGAGGGAAGAAGATTGACACCTGAATGAATTAAAATGATTTCTGGCATGTCTGTCCCAAATACACAGAAGGAAATCAGAGCCTTGATAGGAATGGCTTCTTACTGTAGACAGTGGATCCCCAACTTCTCACTAGTGATCAAACCAATGTTGGCTTTGACACAGAAGGGCATTTCTTTGCCATTGCCGTGGAACTTGGAACACCAGAAAGCTTTTGATTTGCTCAAGACTGCACTGTGTTCAGCACCGGTTTTGGGCAAACCAAATTATGAAAAGGCCTTCGAGTTGTATGTGCATGAATGTGATGTATATGCTTTGGCTGTGTTAACGCAGGAACATGGGGGGAAGAATAGGCTGTGCGGTTACTTTTCCTCCACCCTTGATCCTGTTGCATGCGCTTTGCCGAGATGTCTGGGAGCTGTCGCTGCTGCTGCTGCGTCTGTAAAACAGAGCGAGGGGATGGTCTTAGGCCATGCTTTAACCTTGTTGGTACCCCACTCTGTAGACGTTCTATTAAACAGAACGCCTACACAACATCTTACTTCCGCATGATTAACAAGATATGAATTGATCTTGTTTCCACCGCATATCCAAATTAAAAGATGTTGTGTATTGAATCCAGCTGAATTGTTACCTCTTCCACAAGATATTGCTTGCAGTGACGAAACGTCACATGACTGCCTTTATACCGCAGAACAAAAAACTAAAGGCAGGATTGATCTGAAAGATACACCTCTGAACGATCCACAAGGGGAGCTCTTTTGCGATGGCTCTTGTTTCAAACTTCCGGATGGTACATCCACTGCTGCTTATGCCATCACTACACTAAGCACGATTGTGGAAACCAAAAGAATGTCGCATAACTCCGCACAGGCCGCAGAGATTATTGCATTGACTCGAGCTTGTGAACTTTCCAAAGGGCTTAGAGTAAATGTATATACTGACAGTCAGTATGCCTTTGGGGTGGTTCACAACTTCGGTAGACTTTGGGCAGACTGAGGTTTCTTGACATCACATGGAACGAAGATTCAATGTGGTACCTTGATAGTTCAGCTACTCTCAGCGCTTGCACTTCCCACTCAGTAAGCAATTATGAAATGCGCATCACATCAGAAAATCATAGACGATGTAGGAAAAGGGAACGCTTTCGCTGATCAGATAGCTAAACAGACTGCTACTGATCTCTATTCAGAAATGTATACTACAAGGGAAGCCACAAATGTCTGTACTATAGGTAAAGGAATTGATTCCATAAAAAACATCCAAGCCGATGCCACTCTAGAAGAAAGTAAACAATGGGCTGAGGGCTTGGCGAGGTTGGATGATGATGGGTTTTGGGTGAATAATTCAGAGGGAAAATGGATGTTGCCAGACGCGTACGTCACTATGTTGGTTTCAATGGCTCATGGTTCCATTCACATATGCGCTAGGAAAATTTGCAAAATGTTAGAAACTGTCTGGGTAAATGTTAACATCCCGGAAACTGCTGAGCGTTTTGTCCAGAGTTGTATGATTTGTTTACAGCACAATGTGGAGAAGGGTACATCGACACCAAGGGGTAGTTTTGGTCCACCTTCTGTCCCTTTCGAGGTAATTCACTTTGACTTCATTGAAATGGAGCGTTGTAACAATTTTAAATATGTTTTGGTAGTTATTTGTGCTTTTAGTAAATGTGTTGAAGCCATCTCTGTGAAAGATGCCACAGCAATGACAAGGTCGAAAACCATGCCTAAGGAATATTTTCCTAGGTTTGGTTTGCCGAGGGTCATCTGGTCAGATAATGGTCCAAATTTTATTGCTGCTGTTATTCTGCAAGTATGCGCGGGATTACAGATCGATAAACGATTCCATTCGGCTAGACACGCTCAAAGTTCTGGACTTGTAGAACGCCACAATGGTATTTTAAAGAATAAAATCGGCAAGGTTTGCGCCGGCACGAAATTGAAATGACTGGACCCTTTACCTATAGCTCTCCTTTCAATGGGCACGACCCCACAGACTAGGACTGGGATTTCCCCTTACGAAATAATTATGGGGAGGCCAGCTAACATTTGGAATCTGCCTAAACCTAGATATTTAAGATATGTGGAGCACTTATTTCTTTCTGAATATTGTGAATGGTTAACTCAAAATCTGTATTTGATTTAGCAACAGGTGCAAGAAACCCTCCCAGTTAAATACGAGGGGCCAGGTCACAGCATTCGACCCGGCGACTGGGTGCTCACAAAGTCGTTTGAGAGAATATCCAGTCTCGCACCGCGTTGGAGGGGGCCCTTTCAGGTCCTATTGGCCGCACAGACTGCTGTATGAGTAGTTGGAAAGAGACACTGGATACACGCGACGCATGTCAAGAGGATACCTTTCCCTTTGCCACAAGATGGAGAAGACAAGGAGAAACTTACCTGCTCTGTTCCCAACGATCGATCGGCATTAAGCAACACTGAGGGTGTTTTGGAGACACTTCCTGAGCCCGCGGGGCCCATGGAAATTGCTGCTTTGTCTCCAAACTCTTCCACACATCTTTTTGCACCTTTGTCTGTTGCCAATTCATCACTTCCATCAGGAAGCAATGGTGCACTGTTCGCAGATCGCATGGTACCAGGAGTCACAAGGTACAATCTGCGTCCACGAAGCTAGACTTACTGAACAGCTCAGCTGTGCCCACAGGGGAACAACTACAGAGCTTGACTTTCGCCACACCTTTTGCATTTGAAGAAAATTAGGTGGCTGGGGATAGGGAAAGTCTAAGAAACGCGTGATCAGGAGATCACCAGCAAACGGATTACAGAGTTTTTCACAGGAATCTTTTCGGAAAAAAAGCTTCAAAGGAACAATGCCTGTCTCTACTTGTGCGGAACAAACAAGTGACTGTCTGACCAACAAAGACATTGGACAATCAAATACATGGTCCGTGAGGACGTATTGTTTTCTCATAATTGCATTAACCAGTTTCACTGTATTGATTGCCTACGGATTTTGGTATATGGAAGAAGTGTGCCCACTTGAAACATTCTTGCCTACTGAGAATGTTCCTACTATGTCTACACCTTTTGTGCACCTGCACACTATCTCCTCGGGACTCCCAACATAGACAGAGTTATCATAATAATACATGACTGTTATTAATGAATGCAACACATGTGATTTTGAATAGGACGAATTGCTGGGTATTCTCTCACTAGCCGCAACATGGGGAAAAAGAGTTGTGCTGGTATATTCATCCTTTGCCTTTAACTACTGCATGCTATGCCTCTTTAAGGGCACTGTTCTTTGGCAGGTGGAATGATAGTATCTCATTAAATTTTGACGGGTTGAATTTGAATGAATTTGAAAGGCGAGTTTTAACGCCTCTGGGATGCTCACTCTTTGCAAATAGGAACAAGCTTAATGTTTCTTCTATTAGGCCTTCTGATAGACTGTGCCGACCTTTCCAATCACTCATTTCTTTCAAGATGGCTCCTGTAGGCAACAGGGATGCCATGCCACCTTCTTATACTGTTAATCATAGCCCCAACTCTGTTTCTTTCTGTATACAAAGGAATGGTACTCATCTAATGGGCGATTTTGAGGGTTGTACCGATGTTGTAAACTTGACAGGTGAGAACAGACCTTTGTATGTAGGCAAACCTGTCTACTTAATTTGTGGTAATGAGGCTTTCCCATGGCTACCTAGGGATTGGCAGGGAACTTGTTATTTAGGAATTCTGCTATCAGGGGTATACGTAGTCAGTACCACTGAAATCTCTAGGGCTCGTCCAAGGCCGGACGGTGATACTCCTTCACAAGTTCTGGGCGATGTAGCAAAATCTTTTGCACCATTTTGTGGACAGATTATGAATTCCGAAGATATCAGGAGACTAGCAAGAGTACTGGAGAGAACCATCAACCGGACCACTGACATACTCTATAACATGACTCTAGGACAAAAGGCAATTTGATTAGTTGCACTGCAAAACCGGATGGTAATAGACATCATCTTGGCTGAGCGTGGTGGAGTATGCAAATTAGTGTGGTCCGCTTGTTGCGTTTTCGTACCAGATTCCTCCCAGACCATATTTAAGGCAATACAAAATCTGCATGTCCTGAGTTCAGAAGTGCACATTCCCGAGAGAAACTGGGATCTTAGTACTTGGTTCTGGGACTCATTATGGTCTTGGGGATGGAAGGTTTTTTCGGTCCTTTTGGTAATTCTTGGTATTTTGCTGTTTTGTTGTTGTTGCGTACAATGTCTTCCTGCCATATGTTCAATGCTAGGGGGATGTTGCACGCAAACAGTAGTAACATTAGGACCAAAAGTACATGCGCCTGAGAAAATGACTAATGTATTTGTGATGAAAGATATCACCAAGAAAGATTTAATGGCAATTGATATATCTGATGAAAATGATTCAGGATGTATGGACATTGAAACGTGTAGTTATGAGTAAATTGACTATTTGTAGTAAAGCTCTTGGCTTAGGCCAAAAGGAGGGTTTGTGAAATGGTAAATATAAAGTGCCTCCTTTGTGATTAATGTTGGCCTAAGCCTAGTGCTCTACGAGGAAAACCGCATTGCAAAGTTCCAATTTTGGATCCTCTACGCCACCATTTTAAGATTCATCCGCCATTTTGATTTCTGTTCGTACAATTCTCTGTTCTAAAATGGTGGACTATGTTTTCAACCTGCAACCAAGCCTCCCGACCTTTGAGTTCTGTTAATGTTTAGGTTGTCCGAGAGCCGACTGATTAGACTAGGTAAAGAGACCTTGCGCTCCATACGAACTGTCATCTGAGTATTGTCTGCACACATAAGACTTATCCCTGTGTAAACGTTCTGAACAATGTAAAGTAAACCTCAAGCGTAGACACAGGCCGAACTGTGTTGTGTAGGAATATAGACTAAGGCTTACCGCGGCATACGAGAATATACACCACCTTTGTAACTCGATGGAAATGCAAACTTATGTAATCCTTTTGCATATTATTGTATAAACTGTATGTGAACTAGGCACGAACTCTAGACCACAAACTATTAACGTGAAGAGAGGCTGGACAATATTATTTGAAATTGTATAAAAGTACGAATGTTTAGATGTCCAGCACTCTCTCACCACTCATTGTCAGGCTGGTATACGTTGCTGGGTGTTGAGAGCCAGATAGCTATCTGTGTTACTTTGTAAATTGTGTAGAATAAAAGATCTGTGAATCTTTTCAGCCCCTGATTGGTGTATTTCATTTGTGATACTCGATATTTCTTTGCTCTCACAACATCATTAGTTAGAACACTGCCAGCAGCATCGTGGGAAGATGAATACAGGCTGTGTGTTGGTAGCACTCAATAAAAGTCACCATTGTATCAGTACTTGACACAGACTAAATAGCGACTGAATCTATCGACTTGCATACTCTTCTAGATAATGGTATGCTTAGGGAAGGTAGGTATCACATATATGCAGTCCTACATGCTGCGGCACCATGCACAGACATGGGCAGAGGGCAAAAGATCTAAAGTGCCTCCATTCCCCTTACCATCAGCCAAGCAGCATCCCCCCAACAGTCTGCACAATTACCCCTGATAACACTTTAGCTGTGTCATGTCTCAGGACCCCAAACACTACTCCTTATTCCCCAGGGATGGCTGGCAGTGATCTCCATTGGGTGAGGCCAGAGTTCTGTAAGTGGTTGAGCATGGACACAGATATCACAAGTCGTATGATAAGAGTGTGTCTGCTAAATGCGGACATGAGTGTGTCAGCCTCTCGTCTGAGATCGAGCATGGTTCAAATAACCTTTTACATGGAATTTCTTTTACTCAGGAGGGTCTACAACCATGTATTAGATCACTGACCCTTCACCAAGGAGAAATATCCATTTTGCATAACAATCTGGTCCCACCCATAATGACATAATGCTAGCTTATCTATAATTTGGCAATTTCCTATTCCTACTCGTCTATCGAAAACCCTACATTCTGGCAGCTTACTGCTTACTTGCAGCAGGCAATGCATCAAATGTCCTTTCTGCCTTATGAATTGATCCAACAATGCGTACCCCCTGATTTACGCATGCCCTTCTCCTTGTACTCTCACCATATATCAGCCATTGTTAGATTGCAAAATAAATGATCGCTGTGTCCCAGAAGATGAACTCACATTTCTTCTGGGCTAGCCATGCTAAAAATGCACTGCTCCACCTGTAGGTGCACCACAACTTGCCACTGTACAACCTGAGGACCTCAAAGGGCACACATTCATACTCTACTGTGCACATATTGGACAGGCTACATGAGCAATGCAATGTCATCACAGATTACTGCAACAATCAGTGATTGAGAGGAACTGACCAATTGCTGAATTACACAAGCAGGCATTTGTCTATTGTGCCATTGATGTTTTCGAATCGTACTAACAAGCACCACCTATTAAATATTATTCGGCTTTCACACAGAGCGCAGCCACCTGTTACATTTCTCAGGCCCTCTCACAAGGTACCCCTTAAAATTCTTGGGCTCTCACTCAGGTTACAACCACCCCTTACGGTTCTTGGGCTTTCTCACAGGGTGCAGCAATCCCTTAAAGTTATTGGGCTTTCCCACAGCACGGAGCCACCCCAAAAACTTCTCGAATCTCACAGAGAGTGCAGCTACTCATTCAATTTCACAAGCTCTGCCACAGATGGCTGAATCCCACTAATGTTCTCAAGCTCTCCCAAGGACCACTGCAGCACTTGCCTGCAGGGAGTCTCTCTGTGAGCCGAGTCACTCTGCCATGACTGCCTCTTTCCTTCACCCCTGAGGAGTCACCGAAAGGATGGAGATATGGTACAGCTGCACATGCCTCTCCACAGTAAGCACAACTAATGAGTAGTCCAGCTGCCCCAAGCTTTCAGGCCCCATGCAATGCAAGCAATGGGTGCCTGCAGGCTCCATCACCCTGTCCCAGGGATTCTGCATAAATATGGGGTCTGCGAGTGGTGTGCTGCCCCCTAACATTTCTTGGAGCAGCACCAGCAACATGGGCCTGCTGCTGGCCGCAGTTGCTTGTACCACTGGCACTGATTGGGCAGGTTGGGTGGGTGCAGGGTTTTTTGCAGCTTGGAATGCTGTGCCAGATGACAGCTTGCGGCACCAATGCAATTGGAGCACCAGGATCTGCATCCTCACCACCAAAGGTGGAAGCCTGGTCACTTGTGAGCTCTGCGGAGGTGGACATTCATTTGCCCATTAAAGTATAGCACGCCACAAGCAAATGTGGTTTTGCATGGCCTTTATCCCCAGGACATGGCCCTTGCACTTGCCTCTGCCATGCCTCACTTGTTATCAATTCAGCGTACAGAAGACCTCACATGCTTCCACTTTGAAAGGCTTCCCTGGCGACAGAGCAAAAACTCAAAAGTGGGCTGTGCCTGGGTTCCCTTCCTCTGCCATCAGCCTCTCAGGTAGGTCTATCATCTGCAGTGGCACCATCACAGTCTGGTCCTCCCCCGAAGGCCTCTCCTTGCAGTTCTCCCTCTCCTCTGCACCCTTGCCCTGCTGGGTCGAGAGCATTTTCGCCTTAATGGCCCATACCCAGACAAGAGCCATCCAACTGTACTCCTCCTCCAAGATGCTTGCTGCGGCCACTCACTCCTGTCACATGGGAAATAAGCCCCCACGCAGACAGGACCTGCCCCACCACATTCCTATATGATTGTTTCTGCAGCTGCCCAATCCTGTCACATGAGGAGCATGCCCCCACACAGAGAAAAATAGTCCAACCATAAACCTCAGACAGGATGCTTGCTACAGCTGCCCACCCCTGTCAAATGAAAGTAAGCAGTGGGAAATTAGAGGAGAATTAGTCATATAGTAGGGATTAGGAGCTGGAGAAGGCAGTGTTGGTGGAAGAGGCATCAGGTGTGAAAGAGGATAGAAAGGGGAATGGCAGGTTTAAATTTCCTTTTAGTAATTGGTAAAGCAAATGGTGAGAAAAGGTCAGAGGTTGGAAAGGTGATTGTGGTGGAAACAAGTGAGTGAGATATGAATTGTGTGACATTAGTATCAGTGGCTGAGAGACAGGTGGAGATGAAATTCAGATCCCAAGAGTTACCCTTGTGTGGGTAGGTAGGTTATGGCTCGAGTAGAGAGTGTGACCACTAATGAAAGAACGAAGTTCAGATTTCTGAGAAGTGGTTGGAGATGGAAGGTTAAAGTCACCTAAGAGAATGAGATGATGTTTAGTGGAAAGAGAATCAAGGACGTGGTCAAGTTGATCAAAATATGGTCCAGTGCGACCAGGAGGGCCATACATGGAGATGATGTGAACTGAGTGAGGCAGAGCAATAGTAGAGATGGTGAATTCAAAGGGGTAGAAGAGGACATGGCGTTGGAGATTTGTGAGACATTGAGGCAGGAAGAAAGTAGGTGTCCGACGCCTCTCCCTCCACCTCTGCCAGTCAGTCGAGGAGAGTGAATGAAGTATAGTTTAGAGTCATGTAGGGCCGCTAGTGTGGCAGTGTCAGATGGAGAAATGTTGGCATTCCAGAGTGCAATGTTCAGTTGATGAGGTAAGGAAGAGTAGAGAAGTTGAGTCTCAGAGGAAGAGAGGCAAGGTGGATATGTGTTAGAGGAGGTATGGCCATTTTGTCAGCTTTTTTTGTTGGAAGGAGGTGAAAGAGAGATGGCGAAGTGGGAGTTTCGAGTTGTGAGTTTCATAATAGGGATAGGAAAGGAGGAAGTTGTAGCTTGATTGGAAAACGCGTAGGGAGAGGAGTGGAGGAGGATCCGGAGTGAATGCATTATAGGTGTGTATGACAGTGTGGAGAGACAGCACATTAGATAGGAAGCTAGGGTACACACAGGTGCAGGTGTATGCAATTAGTTGTTTTAATGGAGTGCTGTGATGGAGTTAGATTTGAACATTGTGTGCTATAAGCAAGGCCTTTTGTGGCAAACTGTGGCAAACAGAGGCTAACAAGGAACACAGGTTGAAATAAAGGAGGATATCATAGCAACCCTTAGCTCTGTCTTCCCTTTGCTCTGGACACCCGGGCAAATGGATTCCCAAAGGACAGTGCTTATATACCCAAAGTAACCCGGAAGTAACTTTGTCAGAGGTCACGGAAGCAGCGAGATTGATCCTGGATGCTTTTTTTCGGTCCCCCCTGCAGGCAACCTCAGGCAGATGGAAAGAAGGCCTATGATGATGTTGGGGTGAGCTCTGTGTTGCTATCATCCCCGATGAAGCCCCTTTTAGAGGGAGAAAAATATTTCCAAGGGATGGGAGGTTTATGGGAGATAATGCCTTGGAACAGACCAACAGGTGGCATTAGAGTGGGGAGGAACTAATGTAATTACGTTTTCAGACTGATGAAGTGATAAAGTGATCATTGTTGTAGGATAATGACCTATCCCCTAGTTAATATTTGAGGTGACATAAGGAGCTGCACTCCAAGTGATCATCACCCCTAGCACATTGTGGTGTGCAACTAAAAATGTAAGTGAATGAATTTGGGCAGCTGCTGAATTCTGAATATATGGAATGAAGTCCATACAAGAGAGCGTAGACTGTGCTCCCTGCAGTCTGTTTGGCTGAGAGGATGTCTGTAATGAAATCCATGTGCTAATTTAGCATAGCTCCCTGATTGGGAGTAGGCCGGGGTAGATAATGTTTTCACGTTCGAGATCTCTGGGTGTAAGGGCTGATATATTCCACAAGAAAACCTCTTGCAAAAGAAGATTGGGGCAGGGTTGGACTGGAAGAATAGACTGGCCTGGAGAGCAACACAAAGTGGGTCAAATTAGCAAACTGTAATTACTGCCTTTTAGCAGCAAATGTTTAGGCTCCGGACACCTTTCCTAGACCACTTGTGGCAAATGGTGCATGTTAGGTTATGTTATTTGGATACGTACTATGCAACTCTGATATTTGTTTGGTCTTCAAGAGCTCTGAAGGATCTGGAAGAGAGTTGAAGTGGTTGGCTATTTTGAAGAAGAGGTAAAGAGCAAGACTGCAGTGCTTTGTTTTGTTGGCACAGACAGGAAGTAACCTAAGCTTTACGTGTGCAAAATGTATCTAATTAAGAAGTGCTGAGACCATCGAGGGCTTGGTGTCTATGGGGTAACCTTGTACCTACAGTGTGATAGTGCATTGAACGGGGGCTGGGGATTTCAGTTTGTGCAAGAAGTGTAGAGTTGTGTTGCTTGGAGTCAGGGTAGAGGGTCATCTAAACGCCTTGTGCAGGTGGCTATTTTGAGTTTGTATTGAGTAAGAGGGGGACATGGAGGGTTAGTTAATAGCGTCATTAGTTGCTCCTCTGTGTTTTCCATATCGGTTGCAAACACATGACACCACTGCCCGTTGCGTTGTGATGCTATGTGTTGAGCTACTTCATGGCTGTTGTGGGGTGATGTCCTGTGTTGTGTTGGTAAGAAGAGAAGCACTGAGAACTGTTTGGGTTTCAGTTGAGTCTAGAGGTGTTCTGTTCTGGTTTGTAGCTTTCTACATGTGACATGGATTCGGTTAGAAATGGTGTTCCCTTTTTGTGTATCAGTGTGTGTGGGTTTGGTCGACTAAGTGTTGCTGTTTTCTGTGTTTTTGTGCTATTTTGTAGGCTATTTCCTATTAGCTATGCGAGGTAAGGCATGTTAGAGTACAGTAAGACAGTTATATTGGTTAACACTATCAGCTGCACAGTGTCAAACTAGCTCACATTATCCCACACAGAACTGTTGAGCAGGCCCCCTGGACCATAGTCCTGTTACTGTATAGACCAGTCAAGGCCTTATTGGGGTGGAGCTACTGATTTCCACAGAGGGAAGTATGTATGCCTCGGGTTACGAAATACCTAAAAGGACAGAGGTCTGTGATGCAAGGAGACACTAGGACAGTATATTTGGCCGAAATACCATGAAATGGAATTACCATTACAGCCACCTGGTCCTGTGGATTTACCGTGGGATTACAAGTGGTGGCAGTGCAGTGTAAGCCCCCATTTTCGGAGTTATAGGACTGCATGGCGATTTCCACAGAATTTCCGATTTTGCTGATATTTGGCGGTAAGGTGGCAGATTTACCTCCCAACATTTTGCTGGAGGTTTATCCTCCACCTTACCACCTTACCGCCACACCTGTAGTATGGTGGTGCGGTAATGGGGTGATAACACAACAGTAACTAAATGAACCCCAACGTTATCACTATTTTTCCCCTCACCGCCGTACTCGTAATGAGGCCCACTGTCTGTACCTGGGTTTCTTAATATATTGCTAAACACAATAATTGAACTTGCCAAGTGTTTCAGTGGTGGGAGCTGAGCAAGGGCAGTCACATTCTCAGTTGACCCAAGAAACCAGCTACAATCTCAAAGTAGGACAGGGTGGGACTGTCGAAAATGGGGCTTGAAATAAGACAGAGCTCAACAATTATTGTCTCCCACTTACTGTATTCGCCAAGTAATCCCAGTACGGGTCCAACCCTGCACTGACGTGATGCAAGGTGACAGTACTGTGCAGGCCTATGGTACAAGAGCATCCTTTCCAGGCTACAGAAGAGGGGATCCTTATGTGTAGTTCTGGCGTAGGAAACCATCCTATAAAGGTCTTCTGAAAAGGATCCCTTGTCACAATTCCTCTGTCCAGGGCCAGGGAGAGCCTGCCACTCCACTCCACTGCCTCTGCATGTTTCAAACAAAGAACCGTTCCCTTGTCAGCTGTGGAGAAGGTCAACTTCCTGCTCATTCCTAGGGGGACCCTCCAGTTCATGCCTAGGGGAATAATACACATGTAGAGGTCTCATCCGAGAAGCCCCACCTCCCACCTGTGTTGGCCTAAAATAAGAGACTCTAATTTACAAACAGGACTAGGGAAGGGGTCCCATTGAACACAGCTAGAGAAAGGGGCCCGCCATGCATGTATCTTCACTCACGGGCAGCAACGAGCATTGCACAAGCTTGCACCCCTGGTGCAGGATCAACACTTCTGCCTCTACAGAAGATAGCAGCATACATAGAGGGAGCTTTGGCCTACTTGCAAGCCATTCTCCAGCATCCCACTCTACTTATGGCCGGACTCCATGGATTGAATATGAGCTGAGCAACCCCTTTACTAATTGAAGCTGACTCTGATGTAACTCCGTCTGGATCGAGTTATGGATTTGTTTGACCTGCTGGGTCATCTGATTTGAGCCCCAATGAAGGTGGCTCACACTACTACCCTTTACTCATAAGTGTTACGGATAAAATGTCGGCAGACAACAGACCCCACAAACTAAAATTTCTAGACCAAATAATACACTAGAAGCGAAACCCGATTGGTTTGCCTAATACTGGCACTTTTATGTTTTGAATCACTGGTTAAATATCTCCAATGTTCTTTTCCTCCTTTTTTCTTTTCCTTAATCTTTCTTTCACCAGAGATATTTTAATATTCATTGTTTGGAAACTCTCGGGAGGCAATTCTGTTTTCGTGTTTCGTTTTCATTGGTTTTTGCCCCATCCAGAGACTGAAACAAATCAGGGGTATTTCTATTAGATATTGTTCACAAAATATTCTCTTTTGATTATTTGTTTCTCTTATCAACTGTATATGTATTTATTTGCATATTAAGGAATTCACTGTAGGTAAAATTCAAACACACCCCCTTTGCATTCGATGTATGTGTGCGCCCTGTTAATTTCGTGTTTGTTTGTCCTCCAATAAAAATATTTTTTATTTACATGACTTTCAGACTCAATGGTTCACACAAGAACTAATGTTTAGAATTCATGGATCAGAAATGGTCCATGACAAGTAGTCCAATACCGATCACCCATTGTTCTTATTGACTGTTTTCCACTGATTATACTGTAGAAACATATGGTTCCTACGAGTGCAGCTAAAGCGGGCCCGCAATGATGGGATAACTAAATTAAGTAACCCAGTTTTGTTGATCACAGATTATACACAGAATCTGTTGTAAATTGATGTATTCCAGTGGTAGTCTTCTTGTGTTGATGTCTTCACTGTAGATGTAAATCAAGGGACACTCCTGCCCAGTCCTGCCCTGGGGCAGCAGAGATGATGAAAGCTACATTCTTTAATATTGTCCGTTCTTCGAGGTCCTCCTTCCCACCTCTGGCGTCCTTAGTTCCCATGTGTTGCCACCTCGTATTTGATCTACCCGACTATCGCATGCATGGTCGCATGATTATGGTCTGGTTCAGAAAGTATGTGACCTAGCAGTTACGGCTGGATTGGCCCCTTTGCCAAGCCTAATTTGCATAGGATTTTTCGACTTCTGTAATGGCATGGCAGGCGGAAATACGAGGATCTGCCAGGTTGCCAAAAACAATGACAGAGGTTATGATTCATTCATAACCGTACAGCCTTCACCTTTGTTTTGCTCCCCAAGTACGATGGGTATGCCCAGATGTGGGTCCCGAGCTTGCAGTGCCTAGAGACCCAACACCTCTCTGATTATGCCCAATGGACCTCAAAACAATGCTGTGGTGGCTTATGGTCTGGTGCAGAAAGGAAGTGACCTGGCAGTTCGGTGTGGGCTGCCCCATTTGCGGTGGGACCAAGCCTGATTCCCATATGTTCTTTCCCCTTCTCTAATGGCATGGCAGGCTGGAAAACAATGGTCTTGAGGGTCACCCAGAGTAATACCAGAAGTTATCGTTCATTCAAAACCTTCTAACCATCACCTTTCTGGGACGGGTGAGCCCTGATATGAGTCCCATGCCTGCTGTGCATAAAAACCCATGCTGCACCCATGATGCAGCTCATTAACGATGCTCAATGAGGCTGAACATGTCTGGGGTTGCTTATGGCCTTGTGCAGAAAGGATGTGGCTTAGTAGCACTGGCTGCTCTCTCCCTGTTGGGATAGGGCCAAGCCCGATTTTCTTATGGCCCTTTGTTCTTTCCCCTTCTTTAATGGCATGGCAGGCTAAAAAAGAATGGGCAGCAGAGGTGCCCGAGAGCGATGTCAGAAGTTATGATTAATTCAAAGCCTTTAAGCCATCAACCTTTTTTCGTTTTGCTAATATGCCCAAAATATAACATTTATACTGTCATATCAATGTGATCATGCTGCTTATGTCTGGTGTGTCCATATATGCTGGACTATCTGATGTTTGAAGGCCAATGGACCTTTAGGACTAGGGAGCCTTGGATGCCTTGAGAGCAAACCACCACCTCTCCACATTTGGCTCATTTGGCATGCATGTACTCCTTTGCACTATTACGCTGGGGAATAGGAAATCTGGCAGGGATATGACAAGGTTGTAAAGTCTCCCCTTGTCTTTTGTTTGAGGAAACTCTAGAGTTTGTGTACCAGGGGGCAGAGTCGAAAGGAGTCTTGCAACCCCACCCCAATTATTTCCTTTTCTTCTTTTCCAGCCTGGCTTAGTCCTGCAAGGTAGAACACTGCAATCCATGTGCTATGTGCTAACTTCATGCCCTGGTCTTGGTAGACTCAGCATGCTCACCCATATTCACTAACGGAGGGCCAGTAGAGTGAATGACAATTACTTAGATGCAGCAAGGATCTTTAGCATGTCATACCAAAAGCAGCTGCTGCTTCTGGTGGAAGCAGAGGTAGCGGCAACAAGATGTACTACATTAGTATCCACCTTCGCCCCCCAAGTCCTCTTGGTTTTGTTGGGATGCATATTCAGGCCCCCTACCCCCCTAAGTGATTCAGGCTGAAGAAGATGTTCTAAGGATATATGGTAATGCAGAAGGGTGGCAATCGGGGCGAGGGGGTGCGCGGCATGGGCTAGGGAACATTATAGCTCACAGTAATTAAGGGTAGATGAGCCATTTTAGCTTTGTAACCATAAGCATTGAACTGTCGCCATTTTAAGATTGAGGTCTAGGATGGATATGCTCTAGCAATAGTACATTGTAGTATTTTGGCATCACCATACTTTCCCATCCCTGTTTCTAGCCCAAGCAGGCAATGAAAAGGCCTTCACACCTAGCAGATACAACCATCCCATTGTCTCATGCAGCAGGCCTATGAAACTAGAAAGGAATGTGAATAGCCAAGTGTGAGTGTGGCTGTACCTGTCCCTGGGGGACAATCTCCCGGGAGCCAGGGCAGAGGACTTGAGATGCCAAAATGGCCCAGTCAGATTTAGGGCCCAAGTGCCCCCACAATAGTGGTCATATCATTTGAACTACTAGATGCCCACCATTAGAACTCTTAAATCCCTTACAAGTTGGCTGATTAGTGTGGCCCAAGGAGGGGACTTCCCCAAGGGGGAAGCGCTGAGCAGGATGTCTAGTGTCTAGTGATTTGTACTATGAGGTGCACAGGGTGCCAGTGGTCCCCCCTACAGAATTTGCTGACCCCGACGTGATCCCAGATTTTCTGCAAAGATGGAGGATTCCTGGCCATAGATCCAAGGGGCTGCAGCCACCTGCAGTGACCAGTTGCCTTGAGCACAACCTGGAGAGGTTTACAAGCACTGTGTTGCCAGAAGTGCTGTCTGTTTTTTGGAGTGGAGCTCTGCTCCGTGATTGCGTAGGCCGTTGATGGGATCCCATGACAGAGGAGCTTGGGAGAACATGCAGATGTAAGTGCACCTTTTGCGGGAGAGACCAATGTGGGGAGGGGCAAGTGGGATAGCGTGAGTGTTGCGTAGCGTAAAAGAGTTTGGTGACGTGTCAATCGAGGTGTGGGAGCAGTAATTGAAAGACCACGTAGCAGTTTCGACTTTGTATATTTTTATTATATGGAATATTGCAGATTGTGGAGTAACAGGATCCTTTCCGAGGTAGGGAAGAATACAGCTCTGTATCTTTAAGGAAGAAATGAAAAAGAGGTAGAAGCTCTGTATATTGAGTGGGCCTAGGATCTCCCAGCCTGATATAAGGGGAGGGGGAGGTGGAATGAAACAAAGTAGTTTTTTATTGTGTTTTTATATTGTATAGGTGTGGACCAAGGTGGGTCCAGATTGGTGGTGTACAAATTTTGTGGAGTTGTGTGAGGCGAGAGTGGTGGAGAGGAGTGTGAGATATGGAGGGAGTATGTGGCGTGGTATGAGCTTGGATTAGGGGAAGAACAAGTGGTGGGGTGGTACTGAGAGTGAGCTGGATGGGGGCACATGGGGTGTTGCTGGGTGGGGATCGACAAGGCTGGGGCAATGTGGAAATAGAGATGCCGCTGGTTCGAACCTCAGGTAAAAGGAGCATTTTGTGCGGTTCAAACAAGCTGATAACAAAAGGGGGAGGGGTGCACAAATGGCACCTGCTACCCCGTTGCAGTACATATGTTCAGCCCTTCCCTTGTATAAAGAGAAAATATTGAAGTAACACAAGCAGTGGGTGGCCGAGACAAAGGTAGGCGTATTTCAAATTTGGCCCTAGCAGGGAACTAATAACAAGGAGGTCTTGAGCCACATGTACATGTTCTTGGCTTCTAAATACAAGGGAAAGAAATTGAAAAAGATAAAAGAAGTGTTAGAGCTGTGGAAGATGGTAGAGGATTTGGGGGACATGCCCACAAAACAGGCAAAGACATTAGCAGGCCCCCCAACAGCATGTGTCCCCACATCCCCCATACTCAGCGCGGAAACCCTTGACCCTGCATCATCAGAACCCACAGAGGAAATAGCATCGGTCTATAAAGCCACCATTCAGATGCTACCATACTAGCGCAGCATCAGATTACACAAATCCTACATATATCTCTCCCCCTACCACCGCCCCCCATGTGGCCCAATATCAGAATCTTCCTAATCCAATATTATCTGTAGCCACAAGAGAACCGAGCCTGGGGGGCAGGATAAGGAGCCGCAGAGTTAGAAGAGGTGCTGAAAAGGATACAAGAGGGGTTGGCAAGGATGTGGATGGACAGAAGGGACAGACAGAAGGTCCCAGGGTGACTGGATGAATGAAGAGCAGGGGACATATTTTTCAGAATGTACTGTACTGACATCAGGGACGTGAACATAGAAAAGGAGGATAATGGTGCGGCATGGCAGCTAGCAGGAAGTTTGGATTATGGGTCTGTGCGGTCCGAGTATGAGAGAGGAGAGGACGTAGGAGAGGAGGAATGGGATACATTAGATGAAGTAGGAAAACGGGAACATCCACTCATGATCTCGCCCCGGCTGGAGAGCCTATTGGGACCTAGACCTAGGCTGAGAAACTGGTTTGGGCATGTTGCAGTGGCGAAGGGCAGGTTGGCAGAGAAGAAAAGGGTAAAGAAGGTGATGGGGATGCAGTTCCCCTTATTGCATAAAGGACCAGAAGGGCTCAGTATATTCTGTGGCTGCACATGGATAAAAATCATTTAATAACGACACTGACTTCTCTTACTGCGGGGGGAAGAAAAGTGGATTTATGCATTTGGAATACAAACTGCAGGTGTTACCTTGGCTGTGGGTGATTTGAAAAGTGTATTTGTTGCTATATTGGGAGACCAAGCAGATGACATATGGGTGAAAGCAAGGTATCTGAGTTTGCGATTGTGGAATGATATTCATGACGGGCCCATTTTAATCGTATTAGGGCACAAATGTGGGCAGCTTTACACCATGCCAAACCTGATACCCCCGATCTCCAGTCCATCATGCAGCACAAAATGGTAGATGATGAAGACCCCACCCGGTATATTTTACAGACACAATAAATGTGGAGGGCAGAAACCGGCGAATCATGGGATCCGTCGATCCCATTATTTTATTTTGTGGTTAAGAAGGGGCTTCCCAAGGAGGTCAAAAGGGCACTGAACAAGATTGTGGGGATAGAGGTGAAGGGTTGGGCGGAAATACAGTCTATAATTATACACCACTATACATGGTTGAAAGAAAAAGAGAAGGCAACAGCCCTGCGACTTCAGACAGAGGAAGCACAACTAGTACAAAATACGCTAGCAAAGATATCAGTTGAAGGAGGAGCAGAAGTGGCAGCATTGCAAGACGCAAAGACAGAGAACAGGGCCTGCATGGGCAGCAAGATACGAATGAAACGGTGGGTCTCAACCACAATATCAAGGGGGGCCCTAAGGAGGATATCAGCCGGGACAACAGGGGTAAATGTGATAGAGAGGGGGATGAGGAGGATTTGGAGGAACGGGGCCTTAAGGTGAAATACAGGACAGTGTTGGACATGTGGAAGGATGGGACATTTTTTGAGAGAGTGCAGAAGTAGGTTTGGAGGTGGGTATAATCAGATGCCCCCATACACTCCAGGAGTACCAGTTCCATACTAGTTGCCCTATGCGCCCGGCCCGCTGCAGTTCCGTATGGTGCCCCACAATCATCGGCTCAAGTAAGCCCTGCATCAACATGTCCCACAGCTTCAATCACCAACCCTAGCAGCCAAGGGGCGTATGCCACCCACCCTGCCCTGCTACAGGTACCTCAAATACCCAACAGTAATGCAGTCCTCCATGGTACTGTTAGACATTATAAGGGGGCAAGTGTGGTAGGGGGAACCCTTTTGTCTTCCCAGGAACGAACACCAATCCAGATTAGGACAGCCCACAGAGACCTAATGCGTGCCCAGTCCTGTGTGTCACTGCCAACCCAGAAGAGTAACACTTGGTGGGCATGGAGATAAGCGACAAACCCTTCATTTTCATGGTGGATACAGGTGCCACCAAATCATGCATTAAGGAGGGGCGTTTTCCTTTGTCTGATGAGATTATGGACATGCAAGACTTCTCTGGGGCAGTGAAATCGGTTCCTTTTACAGAAGAATTGGCTATTAAGGTGGCGGGCAAAACAGTGCGCCCCCCCTGTTGTTCTCAGAGACATCCCCAGTCAACTTGTTAGGATGAGTTGTGCTCAGTAAGCTGAACATGACAATCTCGTTCACTGAAAGGGGGGTTGTGTGTTCAACCCCGGGGATGTGTCTAATAAGAGTTATGGTGATTATTAATGTCATGGGGGCGAGGGGGCTGCCTGTGGGGTTCCAGTAAACCTAGATTTGTTCATCTACAGAGTTACAGTGTTGTTAAATGCAGTCCCTCGAGTGGGAAATAAGTATTGGAGAGTACCCTCAGACTCTATCTTCAGGCCTGCTTTGCCCAAAGAACAAGTTGCAGGAGTAATTCTTATGTTGGATATTGAAGGAGTGTCAAAAACAAGGATTGTCTTGATCAGGATAGTCACTCAGGGTGTGCAATGGCGCACTGTGTTATTTATCGATTCAACAAAGCCATTAAAGGAACTCACAGATTTTGACCTGTATGAAGATGAGGACGAGGAGGGAGAAATAGTGTTGGCTCTATGTGTCCCCTGTGAGTTTATGATCCAGTAACGCCAGGTCCCATGTCGCATGTTTGTGGCAGGAAGTGTTCCATATTTTGCCCAGGAAGATCTGGCACAAGTCCCTGACATTTTGTGGATGACCAACCCCCATAACAAAGGGCTTTTGCAAAGTGTTGCTCCATTACAAATCACACTTAAGCCAGGCACAGTGTTGCCCTGAGTAAAGTAGTATCCACTGTCAAAGAAGCCGAAGAGGGAATAAATGACACTATCAATGCACTCTTAAACCAGGGTATTATTGTACCCTCCAACTCTCCCTGCAACACGGCTATATATCCCATCAAGAAAACAAAGGGATCTAGTTGGAGAATGATTCAGAATTGGTGCCCTCTAAATGACATAGTACAAGCAGAATTTCCAGTAGTTCCCAACCCTGCAACAATATTATGCAATATACCCACAACAGAAACCCATTTCACTGTCATCAACCTGTAAAATGTATTCTTCTTAGTTCCATTGGATCCTCACTCCCAGTATCTCACAGCGTACACACATGGAAGGGGGCGGTTCCAACCTACAAGATTGACCCAGGGGTACTGTAAGTCTGACAGCATTTTTAATATGGTGTTAATTGCACCTGGGGAACAAACACATGCTTAGCACCATTATCTAGTATGTGGATGATTTGTTGATGTGTAGCACCGACGAAGAGCAATGTAGAGCTGACTCTATCATCTTATTGCAACTGTTAGCTGACAAAGGATACAAAGTAGACAGAGCAAAGCTACATTATTGCCGCCAGGAGGTGCTATACGTGGGACAGTTTATTTTTCTATCCGTTGGAAGAAACAAACACCAGAAGGCGATGCAGCAGTGTGCAGTACACCGCAACCAGTGACGGTAAAGGATATGCAGAAACTCCTGGGGTTGTGCAACTACTGCAGAGCATGGATCTTTGACTATACAACTTACACGTGACCATTTTTATAGGTACTGAAGGACGCCCAGCAAACAAAGAACACAGTCACATGGACGGAGGACATGCACACTAATTTCCAAAATTTGAAAGATGTGATTGCCACAGCCCCTGCCCTAGCCGCGCCCGACTACACACAAGATGTTGGCCGTTTTTCACATTCTGATGGGCAGATGATGACCCCTGCACTGACACAAAGGAGCATGATGGGCCTTAGGCCTTTGGCCTATTACAGTGACATGCTACACTCTGTAATCCAGTAGTCTTCAAACTTTTTAGGCCTGGGCCCCCCGAGCAAAATGTCGCAGGACATGCCCCCCCAAAAAATGCCAAATGAACAGTAAGTCCAAATGGCAGTATAGTCCCTGGGTTCCCCCACCTGCTCCAATCAAAGTCTCTGGACTCCCTCATCCCACTTATAGCCCAGTCCCTCTGCTTTCCCCACCCCACCACAGACCCTGGGCTTTCCAAACGCTGCTCCCACCACTATCCTATGGCTCCCGCCCATCCTGCTCCTACGACAGTCCTCGGGCTCCCCATCCTGCTCCCAGCACAGTCCCAGGGCCAGTGGTGGCTGGTGAATTGTTTAAGTGGAGGCGCATAAATATTTCCACCAGATATGCCATAGCTACTGAGCACAGTGAGGGAGCCCAAACCAATCAAGGGAGGTTCGGGGCGGTTTTCCCCTGTGATTTAAAAAAAAATAATGCCTTAACATGTTGTATTTTAGAATATCATTTAAAAAGAAAATGGGTAAAAAGTCGAACAGTTTGCAATTGGAGCTGGGGGCACAAGGGGCAGGCATGATATGTTTTACTAGACATCTATGATAGATGTCCAGCAAAAATATACCATCCCTGTCCCCTGGGCCCCACAGTGCCTAACACAATCATCATGATTATGTGTGTATGCAAGGCATTGGGGAGGGGACAAGGGGGAAAGCATGGTATTTTTGACTGGACATCTATGATAGATATATAGTACAAAAATACCATCCCTGTTGCCTGGGCTCCACAGCACCTCAGAAGGAGATTTGATTGTGGCAGGTGGGTAGAGGGTTTGGGCAACAAAGGCAGTTTTAAAATGCTTGTGTTGTACAACCCCCCTTCTCCCCTCTACCCTCCATACCCTCCACTAGGCAAAATCAGCTCAATGGACCACAAAGATAAAACACACACACACACACACACACACCTATTCACACGAGCACCCATTACCATGCACTCACTTATAACACAAGCATACACCCACAAACACACCCCTATTCACACAAGCACCCATCTCCATACACTCACTTATAACATACATATCATACACACATCCATTCACATATTTAAGTAAAAAAAATCAATGAACATAAATGGACCTTCTGCAGGGCCCTGCGTGTGTGTGCTGAAATGCCACGCTCTAGGCTGCTCTGTCCGTATGTGCAAGGAGGCGCAGGAGCTCCCCCTCACACATACAGACATGCAGTGCCCCAGCCAGCATTTCCAATGAGCTATGCAAGGCTGGCGAAATAAAACACCCCCAGCCTTGCATGGCTCAGTGAGCATGTGCAGCTGGGGAACTGAACTGTCAAAGGGAAACAGTGTTTTCCGTTAACGGTTCAGCCAGCCGAGGAGCACTCCCACAGCTAGAAAAAGTTTCACTTGGGTGGCTCCACGATAATGGGTGAGGGGCCACTAGTGGACGCCCCCTTGCCCATTATGGATGAGCCGTCAGGCTTGGACTGGCCTATAGGGCAATAGGGCAAGCCCATACCAAAAAGGCAAAAGGCTAGTTTGGGCCAGTCAAAATTGGCCACTTTTTTGGCCAATGTGGGCCAGTTTCATGAGTTCATTCACTATTCAGCTATTAGTTTTGACCATTGTTGCTGAATAAATATTCTTTGAATAACACAATGTGCTTACATTTTAACAAAAAACACCCCCATGTGTACTATTCAAATAGTCTATGACTAAAGGAATGAATATCCATTTGCAACTGCAAGCCACTTTTTCATTGGTGCTTGAGACAGTTTTATGCTCCAGTCTGACCATGTGAGCCACCCCTGCCCATTTCTTCCAATCTAAAAAAAAGAATGTGTGCACCCCACAGTTTGAAGAGCTCTGCTATAATCCAAGGACAATTCCCATGTGAACAAGCACTTGTTTGCTATAGAGAAGTCGGCAACAATTACGATGGGGGTGTTCAGTGATGCTGTATGTCGAGCATGCAGTATTTGCTATTTTAGAGAGATCAAAGTCCACACTGACTACACAGCGAGCATCCACCTATGAGGTTATTTTGTCCAGCCCCAACATCCACATAGTGCAGAGCAAAAGTGTAAATCCAGCCACATTTCTGACAGAGAGTATTACTATCGATGATGATATACACTACTGCACCACTTATGAGGGAACAGATGATGACACACCAAAAGCGCAAGAGTATGCCCTTGATGATGGGGAAGTTTTCTTTGTTGATGGGTCAGCAACTATTGACTAGGAGACAGGTCGAAGGCACACAGGAGCAGCAGTGATCCAGTTGGTGGATGGAGACTATGAGACACAAGTGCAAAGGAGGTTGCCTGTACACTACTCAGCACAGGTGGCCAAAATGTTTGCCTTAATTGAAGCATGGGAAGCATCACAGGGATGCTGAGTGAATATCTTTTCAGACTCAGCCTATGTCACCACTACGGTTCATTCATTCTGGGTTGTCCCGGTGGAAAAGGAGGGGACCTAAAAGAGCATACGGGCCCCCTGTACAACATGCAGTGTTACTGTACAGGCTAATGCATGCCCTGTCATGGCCCACTCTAGTAGCAGTGGTGAAATGTGCCACCCATACCAATAATACAGACAACATTTCCATTGGGAATGCTGCAGCAGATGCAGCAGCGAAGCTCCAGCATATCTCCCAATATCGGAAATTGCAGAATATCCCGCAGTTGAAAATATGCAAGTGCAGCTACCAGCTCCTTACACATCCCTGCCACTAAGTGAAATAACTGACATGCAAGGTAGGGTCCTGCCAGAGGAGAAGGTGCTGTGGGTAAAAAGAGGTTGTGTTAATTCTCCAACTAATTTGAAGTGGAGACAGGGGGCTACAGGTAAAGTGGTGATGGCCTATGAATTGGTGATAATTGCGCTTGAGCAACTACACTTTCCTTCTCATGTGTCAAAACAGCATATTGCTGCTGACATACAGGAGGACAGCTACATTCTGAACATGCAGGAATTACTTAATATGTTTGTATCCAACTCTACTATTTTTCAGATTTATTATACGGGGCAAACGGTGCGGACATTACTAGGTACCTTACCTCACCCTAATGGGCCATTCTGTGAGCTTCATATCGACTGGGCTGACATAGGAGAACGGTGCAACACATTCAGCTGCTTTATAGTAGTTGTATGCCCTTTCTCCTGTTGGTTTGAGATTGGTCCATGTTCACATCCTGATGCCAAAAGTGCAGGCACATTTCTTGTATGAGAGGTATTTCCACGATGGGGAGTGTGCGAAGTAGAGAAGTCAGATAATGCCACACACTTCTTCAAAACTCTGCTAGGCATAAAGCATTAGTCGCAGTCCATTTATCATGCCCAGGCCAATGGTGCAGTTAAACAAATCAATGGCAATCTAAAGGCCAAACACTCGAAGTTGTGTGTTACCATCAAGAGGAATTGGGTGTATTGTTTGCCCCTGGCCCTTTTCAGAATGCGGACACACCCCTGTAAGGATCAGCATTTGTCCCCACATGAGATAGTACATGGGAGGTGTATGAACACGCTGGTGTCTCCAGTTAGGAGCACTTCTGATGCTCACAGGGCTGCATCGATGTTGGGGAGACGTTTAAAGAGTATTTGTCTGTTCTGATGCGCTCAACCAAGCTTATTTCTCAACAGATAGCCCCACGGAGAACAGAAGATGTCACCAGCACTGCATCCGATTCTGGGAGTACGCCGCCTCTCCTGCTGGCCCCTGGAGATAAAGTGTTTGTGCAGAACTTTGTTTGCAGGTGCAGTGAGCCCCGGTATAATGGTCAATTCACGGTCATATATGCCACTCCATTTGCAGTCAAGGTGAGGGAATTGCACTATTGGTTGCACCTCTTTTCTGATGGTCCCCCATACCACACCTCCTATATCTGATACAACACTGTCAAAGTAATGAAAATGTATGTCCAGACTGTGTGAAAAGAGATGGTTTCTGATGATTTTAATGTGCTGCAATGCATGCCTACTATTTATTTAATTTTTCTGTAGGATTCAACAGTATGAGTAGTTGTTAAGGATTAATACAATTGCAACAGTGGACTTTTATTCCTGCGAAAGAGTATTAGAGCGTACATTTATATGAGAGTATTTTGTTTATGTTACAACTCTACCTCAGCCATGCAAATGCACTCTGATCTCACCCAACAAGACACCAACGTCAACAACCCTCCACCTCAGAGGGTGCGCTGCTAATACTGCTTGGTGATTGCTTTAATGTTTTTGTCGACTACAATAATGCATCTGTATAGTCATTTTTCCATTCTCCACAAGAGCATTGCAGTTTCAGCATGGCCGATGGATTATGTATATAGTAACGTGATCATGTTTTGGTTTTCTAGCAGCAGTGACCATTTAAATGAGTTGCAGCGTTATATGGTTGGTGCATATAAAGGGAGGGTGTAATACGGGTGGGTGTGTGAGCATCAGAGGGAACACATATGGGGAAGCAAACATACACTGACAGTTACAGAGAGGGTCTGATGGAGGGGAAAAAACAGAAGTGACCAGCACTGATTTACAAAAGTGGTCACAGAGAGCAAAGAGGGAGGGGGCTGAAAGAAGAGAATATGATAAATACAGAGAACTTGGATTAGACTGCAGCAAATTCAAAATGGCTCCAGATCGTACAATGGGAAATGATCCAGTTGGTGAATGAAATGGAACAAGGATTGAATGCAATCAAGAGTGAGATGCAGACTATCTGGCTGATGACCCTCCAGAACCGTTATGTGCTGGATATATTAATGGGCATGGATGGGGGTCTGCAAAATAATTGGATTGTCTTGCTGCACGTACATACCCACAAACGAAGCAGAAAATGGGTCCCTGTCACACATCATAGGGACCCTACACAGACTAAAGACTGACATGGAAAGTGAAGGAAGAACTGAAGCAGACGATTGGTTCGATGCAATGTTCTCTTGGGCGCCATCATGGATGGGAACAGTGGTGAAGATTTTGGTCCCTATCATGGTCCTCCTGTTGGTGATGTTCTGCATGTGCCAGATGATCCTTCTGTGCTGCGTGAAAAGACTCCCAAACAGCACAATGATGATGGTTTCAATTGGGGCGAGTAGTGCACCTCAAAGTACAAAAGATTGGCAGCCCCAAACACATGACCTTACTAAACCCAGGTTTGTAAGGATTGAGAGATCCATACATCCCCCAGGTACTGTGAACACACCCCCACCAGATCCAGAAAATTACACAGAACACTGGGTTGAACTATCAGGGGATGAATGGTGTATTTATCTTACATGTACCCCGAACAATGTGACCAGGTGGGGGAATGTTTGTGCGATGACTGCAGAGCATGGGTACCCAAGGAGGGAACATGGAGGGCTCAAGAAGCCACAAAATTGGCAGCAGAGTTAGTTAATGTAGGAGTAACTAAAGGCGGAATGTTGGGTGGATATTCAGGCCTGCTGCCCCCCAAAGCGATTCAGGCTAAGTAAGGTATACTAAGGATACATGGTAATTGAGAAGGGTGTCAGTAGGGGCTGGGGTGCCCTGTAGGGGCTAGGGAACATTATAGCATGCAGTCATAAAGGGTAGATGAGCCATTTTCACTTTGTGACAATAAGCACTGAACTATTGCCATTTTAAGAGTGAGGCTAGGGCAGCCAGGCTCTAGCAGTAGCACATCATAGTATTTCAGTATCAACACACTTTCCCATCCCCGTTTCCAGCCGAGGTGGCTGATGAAAGGCCTTCACATCAAATAGATACAACCATCCCATTGTTTTAGGTGGCAGGCCTATGCAAATAGAAATTAATGTGAATAGCCAAGCGCGAGCGGGGCTGCACCTGTCCCTAATGGATGATCTTGTGGGAGCCAGGGCAGAGGTCTTGAGCTGCCAAAATAGCCATGGTCAGATTTAGGGACCTGGGGCCCCACAATACTGGCCATTCCATTTGAACTACCAGATGCCCCCCCTTCGATCTCTTAGATCCCTGGTTCGGTGACTGATCAGTGTGGTCTGGGCAGAGCCCAGGTTAAGGTCCAAGGAAGGGCTTCTGCCAAGGGGGAGCACTGAGTGGGATGTCTGGTGATTTGTACTACGAGGTGCACGGGGTGAAGCGTGTCTGGGATCCAAACAAGTGCCTCACATTTCTGAAGGCCAATTTGACCTCGCGAGTATTCACTGAGCTCATGCACAAATATCAGGTGAACATCACGTGAGTTGTCTATGGGGAGAAAAGCATTCTCAATTAGGGATCCAATCACAACTCAGGGACCCAACAGTAACAAGCCCAGAGATCACAGAGGCTGGCTTAAAGTAGTGATAACCAACCACTTGGCATCCCACATGGAGCGGGTGGTATGTACATAGGGGAGGGTCAATGAACTGGGGGAATTAGTGCTCTATATTGCTTGCATCATGTGTGACAACTTCAGTCAAAATTGATTGCTCTGCTTTGAACTAACCACTGTGCTCCATGGCAGTCGGTAGTGAATGCCCCTACTGACATTTTTTTATGTGAGAAATAAAACCTTGTTTTCCGTGCAAGAGGTGCACCTAGCCTTTTTCCTCAGAGGAGTGTAATTTTTTGGTCTGGTTGCCGGTGGTCCGCCCTACAGTTTCTCGATGGGTAGAAACATATGCTGGCGTCCTCTGATGGCAGATTTCTCACCTTGGTCATTAGATAGATATGGAACCATACAAACAACTATGTGGATGATTGGGGCCACAGGGACCCCTATAGCTCTACATGCCATTTCACAAAACATTTATGAGGGTGTGACCCTAATGAAGAGAAAGTATTCAGGTGGAGGCATGTGAACTGATTGCTTGTGCTTTGCTCCTTTTGTCCAAACCTCAATTACCTTGGCTAGTTCAGAACTTGTGCCAATCCCTGTCATGTCTGCATATTGTTATCTTTGCCACATTTCACACAGAACTGCCTCCATGACTGGGCAAACACTCTTACCTGGCTGACTACATCTAAGAAGTGCTCCCTGCTATTTGGCCACTACTTTGCATCTTGGGAATTGATAGCTCTGTTCATTTGAGCTCCAAAGAATAGAGCAAGTCTTCCTATGGGATTCATTCTGTGTTACTTATCCTTTGGTCGCCACTGTCATCTGAACCACAGGTACCTCCTCCAGTGGCACTGGATTCTTGAGGCGCATTCTCCCCATTAATGATATACCACGGTCCACCACCCTCCTTTATTCAATTCCAACTCTGTAACGTTCCATTTCTATAACATTTGAAAAATCCATACTATTTCACTCATCATCATTAGTTAGTTCTGCCACTAGGCTTCTTTAGGATCTCGGGCATAGAGCAGTACCTGATAAAGGGCAAACGATAATGAATTGCCAGTACTATCCTCCTGCCCCTGCTGCCTCTCTTTCAGTGTCAACATGCTTCTTTTAATCTTTCTGCAGCTGCAGCACCCTTCTAAGCCTAAGGAGTGGAACAACCAGTTTCATGGGGCACTTTGAGGAATGCAGACTCCACCTCTTATATTTTCTGCTCCTCATCTCATCATGAAGAACCCCCGGCAGAGTTTCAGCATCCTTCTGTCCTATGACTATGTGCACTTTGTGAAAGGAGTTGGGTTCCATGTCATTCCATCACCCGCTTTTATTTAGCGGAATTTTTTGCTGCCGATTTTTTGCTGCAAAAACTCTTTGAATTTTGTTGTTGTTGTTGGGGGTGTTACCCCACCAAAACCCTTCTGACCTATTTACAATCTAGTCTCCACACCCTCTTACACCTTATATCCCTCTACCCACCCCGCCCCATATTTTGCGAATGGAAGCGTACCAGGAGTTGGAAGCTTGTGGGAGACATTAGGTTCTACTTCTGGGAGAAAAGATCAGGGATTCTGTCCCCTTCCTGATCGCCTGGCAAAGGCCTGACGAACACCGCCCAATAGTATGAAATTATATTTTGTGAGCACATTATTAGTCTTGCATGAGTCATCGAGGCAGTGGCATATCAAAGACAAAATCAACTCTCCAGACCGATAAGAAACCTTATCTTAGGAACAGCATGGTCTTCAACCTGCAACAAAATTCCATGTCATTTGGAATGGTTCGAAGACAGGTAGCAAGGCTAATGCACTGTTTGGGAGCAAGAAAACCAAAAGATGTAACACCCCAGTGCTGATATTTGATTTTCGACACTACTAACTAATTGGAAGGGGGTGGTCTTAACTGTCTACCTGGAATATATTGTGACAAAAGTGCATGAATGAAATCAGGTCCATTATGATTAAATGCTTTGTAAACCATACAGAGCATCTTCAATTAAATCCTTGTGGTCACACGTAGCCAGGGCAAATCTTTATGGATTGAAGAAATATGACAATGCCTATTCAGATGAAAAAGGAGGCAAGCAGACACATTTCCCCCAGAAGCACTCCCTTGTGCACCCCTCCTTAAGAAGCCTTCTGCTGATTCCTCCTTCATCAGCTAACTTTCACCCGATCTCTATCACTCCTTTCCTGGGCAAACTCTTGGAAAAGCTGCCCATCTCCCAGCTTAACCTTCACACTGAATATGTTGGTTGTCTCCAGGGCCATCAGTCTGGCTTCAGAGCTACCAGAGGAACAGGAACTGCTCTCCTGAACATCCGCGACGACCTGCTGTCTAACATTGATTCCAACCTTCCTTCTATCCTCATTCTTCTTGAAATTTTTTCTGCTTTTGATATGGTCAACCATGCCCTCCTGCTCAATCGCCTCCATGATAACCTGGGTATCACTGATCAGGCCCTGGCCTGGCTGACCTCCTTTCTCAATGATCGACCCTCTCAGGTCCAACTGGGGTACTTCCTCTGTTCTATCTCACTCTCTACCTGTGGTTTTCCCCAGGGGTCTAACCTTTCTCCCTGGTTGTTCAACCAATACCTGGCACCTCTTTCCCACTGCATCGCTGCTCTCTGCTCCAACTTTTCAATGTTATGCAGATGTCACCAAGCTCTCTTTCAGGCTACCCTCGGCCACCTCTACTCCTTCTCTCATTCCTGACTGTCCACTATCCAGGAGTGGTACACAGCCAATGATATCTGCATTAACGCCAGTGAGATGGAGATCCTCCACATCAGAACACTAGCTCCCTCCTTTCCTTTCTCTCTCTGGCCATCCACTTTGGACCCTCTTCCTGCTCTTACCTGTGATGCTAAGAACCTTGGGGTCATCTTCGACTCCACCCTCTCCTTCTCTCCACACATCTCCAACGTATCTAAGAAGTCAAACTACCAGCTGTACCTCCTCAGAGGTATTCTTCCTTTCCTCACTTTCCCCCCGAAGCACACTGTCTCCAGAGCGCTAGTCCTCTCTAGGCTGGACTACTGCAACACCCTCTAAATCTTCCTGCCTCTACTCTCTGTCCTCTACAACTTATCCAAAACAGGACTGGGAGGCTTGTCCTTGGCCTCAAGCCCAGGGATCGTATCTCTCCAGCCCTGAAATCTCTCCATTGGCTCCCAGTGGCAGCAAGGATCAAGTTCAAGACCATCTGCATTGTCCAAAAGGCTTTCTGGGGCCTTGGACCACACTACCTCCAACTCTCTCTTCCTAAACATATCCCTTCTCGGGCTCTCCGCTCATCCACCTCCGACTCTCTGAAGGTCAGTCACTTTTCCAAGCAGACAGCTTGGGGCAGATATCTTTCTTCAGCTGGGGCCTCCCTCTGGAACAGCCTCCCTGCCTCTCTCCTGAGCAGAACCACCTCCGGTTCCGGAAGCAACTCAAGATCTTCCTCTTTGCTTCCGCTTTCTCCCTTCCTCTCATCTGATGATGACCCGTCTGCTCCATGCACTGATCACCTGGCCACCATCTGAACTTGGACCCAGGTCCCTGCCTGTACAGTTGCACCTCACACTGCCTTTTGGATCCCCCAGCACTTGTGGTCTGTATCTTTAGCCCTACAGTCCCTTCTCTCTGCACTTGTGAGCCACCTGTTGACTGCACTTTCTCATTACCTGCACTGAGCCACTTTTTGATAACCTGCACTTCTCCACTGCTGCACCCTGGCAATCCTCCCGTTCTCCTTCCCCACACTTGTGCAATTTGAATGACACAGGGCCTAGTAAGATAATTGTTTTGTCCTCCCTCTGTTTTCCCCTCCTTGTATTTGTAAGAGGATTCAATTCAACACTACAGCTAAGTCAACGCCTAGTCTATAATACTGAATGAAAACCCTTATTGATATATCTTTATGTCCAGTTCATGCGTTCTGGATGACTACCCCTATATAACACCCCTCTCTTGGAATCCTCCTGACCCCACTGAGCCAAGAAGTAGTTCTGTTTTGCAAGTTAAAAGGTTTATTTGATAATTTAAACAATAGATATATATATCAGACTTTATAATAAATTAACAATTGAATAGCGCACTTAATCTGATATGATAAAGATTAACAACAGAGAATCTGGCACTAGCACACTTCTTTATAATCACTAAGGAGTTGACATGAAATGGATAAGATAGCAACAATACGTTTATGGTTTCAAATGGATGCAATGTGGAATGAAATGCAGTAAAGAAAATAACTTGATAGAATTTCAGCAAAAGACAATGTAATCACTTTCTTGGGCAATTCACCCCCCCCCCCCTTTATGCAATGCAAGGAAATGGAAGGAAGGCACACAGTTCTCAGAAATGCAATCAAATGTAATTCAGTTCACCCAGCAACTTAGACGACAGATGTTGAAAACACAGGCAAAATGCTTTTATATGTGCTGGCAATGGAGTGAAAAATATGCTAAATTTGCTTTTAATTCCCTCTAGAAGTTCAGGGTGAGTGGTATCTAGTTAATATTAGTCCAGGCTCACACTAGCAATGATTCAGGGATGATTAGCAGGTTAAACGAATTTCTGGCAAATGAAAGGCAAGCAGCAGCAGATTTTTACACGTGAAGAAATTTGCAAATCGCGGTAAAATATCAAATCGCGGCTAAATTTGCGAATGCGCCGAGCGCGATTACAGAGGAACTACAAGGACTATCACTATCGTTTTGGGGTCCTAGGAAAGCCTAGGATCTCAGCTTCCAGATGAAAGTTACTGCAAGTCTCTAAGACAAACGGTCGCGGAGATATGAGCGATTTAGTGAAGGTCGTTTTTGGTTTTGCAAATTTTAAACGCAACACTTTTTCAGCTTTAAAAATGATGGCAGAATAACACAATTGCTAAGCTGCAGTTCTACTTAGATTAAAAATGGATTGAATTATATATTTTAACTAAGAGATGTGTTCTGAGTTTTGCTGAGTACTCACAAGAGATTTTGAACCGGAAAGCGACTTGGTCACGGACTTCAGTCTGGTCAGGTCTTCCCGAGTTCCGCTCACAGCGCCTGGCCTCTGGAACTGCTCACAGCATCGGGGTCAGCACTCTGGAAACAATGGCCTGGTCTCTGCTAGGCACCGGTTCTCTGGGTCGGGTCCTGCCTTCTCTTTGGATATTTCTGTCACCGGGTTCTTGCAAAAGTTCTTGGCAAAATTCAGACGGCGTCAGCCGGCTGTCTGAAGAGTTCAGTTGCAAAAAGATTTTCAGGCCTGTTGACAAATACTCTTGCTGGCAGTGGCCTTTTTGGTTAAGGTTCTGTAGTCCCTGTTTATCTTGGAGTCTAAGTGTTGGCTCCTTGAAGGTTGATGGAGGTAAGTATGGATTTTTCCGGCAGAGCGTCCCGCTGCAGATGGAAATGAATGTCTCTACCTAAGTTTCAGTGGTCCATTTATATGTTCTGCAAGTGGGTGTGTGTGTTGGTCATAACTAAACTTGCCCCTCTCACTTGTCATTGGTCCAGCTTTCATTTCTCCCCTGATTGGGGGAGCTAAGTTGTGTCAGAGTGATGTCAGCCATTTATGATCTCTTGAAAAAACTCCCCTGTCATCTGTGCACCCAAATCTATATATGATCAAAATACATATTTCACAGTTACACAGTTGTTTGAAATTACATACCCATGTCACATATCACATGAGGTATACTCTGTCCCAAATCTGCTGTTTCTAAGAGCTTGCATTCAAAAATGGCAACTTTTAGCACTTTTTAATGTGCTAAACAACATTGGATCTTCATTAAATTTTATACAACTGTTCCTCACATATCTACCCACATACCAATGCATTTTCGTTTGTCTAGCTGAAACAGGGAGTCTGTAATATTAATAAACAGCAGGGTTTTGTCCCCGAATATCCCACAATTTGGAGTTTGGGCTTGAATTAAAGGTACATTTTTTAAATTAAGTCTCTCAAAGTTATACATTTCTGTCATTTGATTACAAAGAGTTATCAGTGTTTTTGTAAAATATATATTTTACTTTCAATTCAGTCCTCAGAGTGTTGGAGTCCGCCTCCAAGACTTGGGTGGGTCAGTCACATGTCTTCTGGCAGGCAGGCCTTTGTTGACAGTAAAACAGTAAAAATCAACATATTCCTTTCAGAGGAGAGGGGCCATTGTGTGGTCTCTGGGAAGCTGACATCAGGAGGCCAGGGAGCCACTTTGCATTTAATTAACAGAACCCTGTGATTTCCTGGCTTCTTGTGTTGAGTTCTGAAGTGTCAAGAGTTCTCAGGACAGGCAACCCCTTTGAACTTTTAATGGAATAAGACCCCTTTCTTTGCACTAGACAGTTTTGCAAGACAGCTCTCCTGTCAGAGTTTAGACCGCTAGCGCCACCCTCAGGATTTTG
Source organism: Ambystoma mexicanum (assembly GCF_040938575.1). Classification (NCBI taxonomy): domain Eukaryota; kingdom Metazoa; phylum Chordata; class Amphibia; order Caudata; family Ambystomatidae; genus Ambystoma; species Ambystoma mexicanum. The sequence goes on from NC_090929.1 coordinate 414,194,426, forward strand.
TGGTTACTGCATCCATCCTTGGTATTTTTTTTTAGATTGATTCATTTCAGCAAGTGATATTACATGGAGTATATTGTCCATGTTCAGGACATGGCATTGGTGTGTTTCTGCAGTAAAGTAATTCTGTGCCCATGATTTTGCCATATTTGACATTCAAGAAAAATGAATTCCCCACAATTCTAGGTGGCTTTTGGCAATCAGCATTTCCATTCCCAATGGTTTCAGACTACTGTGCGGGTAGTCCAATGGTGGTTTTAGGCAGTGCCCTTCTGTGCCCATAACATCGGCAAAATGAGTGGCAGCCTATTCTTCATGCATTTCCCTGTGCATTTTCTGGGAAGCTCTGGCCATCATGATGTTTTCCATGTCAGTACTGCACAGTTTTGAGGTAGGGCTCGGATGCATGGGTAAATACATCCCACAAGCCCCCCTCTTGCGATGGCCATTCTATTTCACGAATGGGACTCGCAAGACCTGGGATGTTTCCTCATCTTCTTCCAATAGATGGCACAGTTCAGCATCTTTTTCTCCATCCGGTCGGATCGATCGGTTCTCCTCGCCGGTCCTGATGGGAATATTGGGCGGTACTCCGGGCCCGTTGCGTCTCTGCTCCCGGTCTCCGGATCGTCGTCCTTGTCCCGTCTCCAGGTTTTCTTTCTCCTAGGACGACAAAGGAAGAGCGGCAATACCTATTCATAGATGTTTTTTCCACCACTGTTGAGATAGTGGGGCAGCATATGCATTTCATCATAAAGAAACATTACATTCTTATTTTGAAAAAAAAACAGTATAACTAAGATACAGTTTCATGCAAATCACAATATTTTAGAGACTAGATGTGGTATGTTTTATGGTTGGAACTGAATTAATCTGAGACAGTACCCGCTAGGATTCCAGAGGATTCCTCCAGTTGTTGCAGAGTGTGCCTGGGATGGCAACATTTCAACTGGTTTATGTGGACCCACTTGTCTTCCCCCGCTGCCAAAGGACCTTTGGGGATGTGGATTTTGTAGGCCACAGGGGAGATCTTGTCGATGATCTCAAAGGGTCCCTTCCATGTAGGCAAGAATTTCCGCTGTTTTGCCTGGTTTCTTTGGAAGTTGTATAGATAGACCCGGTCCCCCACCTGATATTCCTTCCTGGAAGTCTTCAGGTCATAGTGGGTCTTCATGCTATCAGCCGATCTTTCTAGATTCCGCTGAGCGTAAGCAAAAGCATGTTGAAGGTGTTTCCTTAAATTCTCCACATACTCATGAGTAGTGGAGGCATTTATCAGTGTCTGCTCTTGGGTCCTGTAGAGCAAATGCTGAGGAAGCACCATCTTGCGCCCAGTCATCAACTCAAATGGTGACATTTTGGTTGCAGAAGAAGGGGTAGATCTGATGGCCATTAGGACCAGAGGTAATCGGATATCCCAACTTGGCCCAGAATCTGCCACAAACTTTTTTAAGATGCTCACAATTGTCCGGTTATATCTCTCTACTGCCCCAGAAGAAGCTGGTCTATAAGCAATATGCAACTTCCTTTTGACCCCCAGTATCTCCCACATCTTTGTCATTACTTCACTGGTGAAGTGGCTACCTCTGTCTGACTCAATCCTTTGAGGTAGACCGAAACGGGAAAAGATGTGGTTAATCATCAGGGCAGCTGCGGTTTCTGCCTTGCAATTTGGGGCTGGGAGACATTCCACCCACTTGGTAAACAAGCATGTCACAGTCAACATGTACTTATTCCCCCTAGCAGAGCGAATCATGGGGCCTACAAAGTCGATTTGTAAATCTGACCATGGCAGTGTCATCCTCCTCTTTTGGAGAGGTGCACGGTGCCTGAGGGATGATGGCTGAAATTGTGCACACACAAGACACCCCTTCAAGTATTGATTGAGGTCCTGCCCCATGTGTGGCCAGTATGCAACCTCTCTTAAGATTTCCAATGTTGTGTGAAACCCCCTATGACCGGCGGTGGCCGCATCATGGGCGTGACTTAACATCAGGCTTCGGAATGAGGTAGGAACCACCCACTGATCGTGGCCAGCTTTGGATTTCCTTACCAACAAACCGTCTTGGATTCGGAACATTTTTGGACATTTCATCAACACTCTTAGGTCCTCTTTCCCAATGTAATCGGTATCCGTCAGGGGAAAGTTCTCAGGGTCCTCAAGGTGTTGGTAAAATTTACCAATAACTGGATCCCCTTTCTGAGCTGTAATCAAATCAGCATCAGGGGTCTCCTTACTCCATTGTGCAATTGAAAGGTCGTTGTGAGCATTTGTCTGGGACCTAGTGATAGCAGTGACCTGGATTTCCCCCAACAGGGACTCAATCTCAATTAGATCCCCTTGGATGGCCCCAGTTTTGGCCAGCTGATCAGCTAAGTCATTTCCAGTTTTGTCTGGTCCCTCTACTTTGGAATGACCCTTGATCTTTTTCCAATAGATGGTCATCTCATTCGAGGTGACCAGATCGTCAATGTTTTGGATCAACTTCCCATGTTTCAAGGGTTTGTTGTTAGCACATAACATGCCTCTGGTTTTCCAATTAACCAGGTGCTCCACGAACCCATTCCGTACATAATCCGAATCTGTGATTATGACCAGTTCGTGGAGTTGATGGTGGACAGCAGTGAGGATGGCCTGATGCACAGCCATCAATTCTGCCACCTGACTACTTCGGGGACCAATTTTGTATCCAGCGGAGGGTTCTGGGGACCCATTCACCCATGCATTCCCTACGCCGGCCACCAGTTCTTTCTCCCCGTCGTTGTCAACATGGTAAGAGCATCCATCCACATAGACAGTGGGCATTCCCTCACACTTGTCCTCTTCAAAGACTTTGTGTGGGGAATTAAGGTATGCCTCCGTGTTGTCCTTTATTTTTAGACTTTCGTCCTCGAGACAGTTTTCTCTGGCACAATCATGCAAGTCAGCCAGACCTTGCGCGAGGGGACTCTTCTTGTTTTGGCCATATCTGACCTCCACAGGAAAGCCTTGCATTGACAGAATCCAGGAAGTAATTCAGGAATTACTCACATTTCCGGCCCGGATTCTGTCACTTTGGAGATATTGCAGAGGCTGGTGTGGAGTCTCCACTATGATGTGTTCCCCCTGGATAAACGGGCGGTAATTCTTCAATGCCCACACCGTTGCCAGGAGTGCCTTCTCACAATCGTTGAATTTTTCCTCCACAGAGGATAAAGTTTTGCTCGCATAGGAGATTACTTTATTGACCTTGTCATGCTTTTGGTATAATACTGCCGTCAAGCACGTATTAGAGAACCCCGTCTCCAGGAAGAACTCCTTGTTTCTGACAGGGTAAGCTAGGCAGGGCGCTTGTGAGAGGCTTCTTTTGAGTTGTCTTACTGCCTCGGCTTGTTCTGGACCCCATTCCCACTTGACCCCCCCCTCAGGAGATGAATCAGGGGTCTAGTGATCTCTGCGTAGCCCTCAATGAACTTTCTGCTGTAATTAGTCAGTCCAAGGAGGCTCCTTAGTTCTCGCAGAGTTGTGGGGTCTTTCAGTTTCTGAAGTGCTTCCACTTTCTTTTCCTGGGGACAGAGACCCTGAGGAGTAATCTCATGCCCCAAGAAATTAACATGGGTTCTACACCACTGTGCTTTCTGAAAGGAAAGTTTTGCTCCGGCGGCCCTCAACTGGGTCAGAACAAAACGGATCTCCGCTATGTGTTCCTCCACAGATGAACTTTTGATGAGGACATCATCTACATAAGCCAGGTTACCCCTTGCACCCAAGTCGGCAAGGCCTTCTGTAGAAAAATGTTGAATTCATTGCGGGAGTTGAGGTATCCGAAGGGAGTCCGGGTCCAGGTGTACTGCTGGCCCCCAAAGGTAAAAGCCAGTTTGTATTGGTCCTCCCTACTGACAGGCACGGTCCAGTACCCATTGGTCAGGTCTATTGCAGTGAATACCTGTGACCCCTGGATCTGGGCCAGCCCTTGGTCAATGTAGGGCAGAGGCCATCGGGAAGTATGGACCCGTTTGTTGAGCTCCCTGAGGTCAGCACAGAGTCTCCACTGGCCGTTTGGCTTCAATATTCCCAGCACCGGATTATTGAAGGTGCTGTGGACTGGACGGATTATTCCCCTGGACTCAAGGTTCTTAATTATTTCAGTAAGTGACTCCATGGATGCGAGAGGCAAACGATATTGCTTCACAAACACTGGAGTCATGCCAGGTTCCGTAGGGATTGTTGTTGTGTGTATGTCGGTGCGACCGCAGTCATATGAGTCTACCGCAAAGAGATCTTGGAAATCCAAGAAAACTTGTTTCAACTTTTGCTTTTGTTCCAGAGTCACACAGGCATCAGCTAGGTTGACTCTCTCTTCCACCATCTGCCTGAAGCCTGGAAAGACTTCTGGTTTGGCTATCTCAGCGGCCTCCTCCAGCTGGGTGGAGAAGTCCCTGGTCAGAGTGCTGATTTGGACTGGAGGCTTCAGGTGGAAAAGGCAGCCCTAATGGACTTGGAAAATCACCTCCTCCCTCCTGAAGTCACAAGTCACATCTTCCTTACCATAGGGGCAGGAAGTGTACACCAGGAAGTTCCCCCTGTCTGGTGTTGTATTGTCATCACTGTCACTGTCAAAGCAGTCCTTGGGGATTGGCCCTAACAGTTCATTTCCTAAATCTATGGAAAAATGTCGGTCATCACCCGCCATTCCAATAATGGTGCCTGCGGCTAGAGTAATACTCTTTAAGTCGCTGTTATCCACCTCTATTGGAATGGTGTCATGTTCTATGTTGACTAATGGAGTTGGGTTTACCCCCAACCCTTGCTGTTGGAGAGAAGCGTTTAGATGTATGTAAGATTCAGGGTTTTTCAAATGTTGTCCTCTTTTAACTTTCACTTCCAGGGAGAATTGTCGGGTCGTTTCTGGGATTGTGACTTCCTCTTTGATCTGAATTTCAACTGCATAAGGTAGCAATTGAGCTGACCTAAATGCTTTTTCTGGATCATCAAAGCCCATGGGATTATCCGCTAATCGGGACCAAGCTTTGAAGTTTATTAGGTCCAAACTAATGGCAAAGCGATTGAGAATGTCACTGCCTAAGTAAAAGGCGGCAGTGACGTCTCGCACGACCCAACAATTATGGACTATGCTCTTGTTGCCAATGGAGATTTTGAGCATACACCTGCTTGGCAGGAGCTGTTTGGAATTAGGTGCTTCCAGGTCCATTTCCCATTTGTCTATCAGTTTGAATGTAGGAATGGCTGGATCTTTTGGGAGTTGGCGGAACATGGCTTCGCTGATGAAGCTCTTACCGTTGTTCACACACACTCGAGCGAGAACAGAGTCCTTCCCATCATTTAATTGGACAGGGATGAACAACTGCTCTCCAATTTGCTGAATATCAGCCAGGCTCTGAGCTGATTTTGCATCTTTCTGGACTATAGGAGTGGGAGTTTCAGATTGTGGATTAGTATAGAATCTCAGAGTGTTTCCTTCCAGTGTGGAGTACCACTTTAGACTGGAAGGAAGGTTGATTTTCAGAAATAGAGAGGACCCCCCATCACCAGTCTGTTGTCCTACTGCTATTACTGTCACGTCTGGAATTTGGCTATTCTGGAAGTGAAATTCTACTTGGTCAGATTTTTGTTCAACCATGTGGCATGTGCCATTTAAACTAACATGGTTGACACTCTGTTTTAATTTTATTGGTCGGCTAGTCTGGGTCCAGAGGACCTTGTTTACGCAATCTATTGGGGTGACAACCTTCTCAGGAGGTCATTCCCTAGTAAACAAGGGGTGCCCTCTGGGGTCACTACTATGACCGGGTGTTTCAACTTGTGTCCCCCAATTTTAATGTCCAAGTCTGCAGTCCCCTCAACGGGAATTTCCTTCCCGTCAAAGTTCTGCAGTTGTCCAGGAAGAGAGGTGAGAGGAATTTGGTAATTCTCTCCCCTTCCTGCATTCAGTTCGTCAAAGGCCCTTCTGGACAGAAGGGTAGCTTGAGATCCAGTGTCCACCAGTGCCAAAATTGTACCCTGTCCCTGTACTTGTACCGGGGCATAATATCTTCCCTCCTTCTCCTCAAGGGGGCACAGATAATGCACATTTTTGGACAACTGGTGGGCTAACTTTCTGGTTTTGGACATCGCTAGCGAAGAGATTTGGGCAGAATTCTGTGGAGAGCCTTGGGAATCTGAAAGAAAAATTTGGCAACTGGAGATCAGAGCCATTGTGGGTTCCCCTGGCTCCGGTTCTGGGCCGCCCCCCCCCCTTTTTGGAGGCAGTCACCAGGATGGGTTTGAACCAGGGGATTTTCTTGCGGTTGGTTCTGGGATGAGATGGTGGGCGGCGGTAGCTCAGTCTCCACATCTCCCCAGTCTGGATTTGCATCCCTAGGGACCCATTTTTCTTTGGGAGGAGTTCCCCCCTCTCTGAAGGAGAAGATCCTTTTCCCAGGATCCTCTGAGGATCCCTCTCCCTCAAATTGGAAGACCTGTACCTCCTCCTCAAACTGAGTCTGTTTGGGTCTTTTGTTTCTCCTACCCCCCCTCTGCTCCTTAGGAGGCAGACTTTCAGGGGCAAGAGATTTTGTTTCCGGTTCCTGGGTTTCCAGGGGCTGTTTACAAGTGAGGAAGGAAGCTTCCTCCAAGGCTTTACACCCCCCTTCCCTTTGTGCCTCCTCCCTGGGAACCGGTGAGTTATCGGGGTGCTGCCCCCGTCATTGTTCTGGGGCACCAGGTCCAGAGTTGGGTGCGTTCTGCGCCGGCATGCCGATCTGAGGGTTCTGCTGAGCCCTCAGTATGTGACCCAGATCCCGCGCCATGTTTTGAACCTGGCGCTCTAACTGGGAAACCCGCTCAGGCTGATACGGGGCCCTGTTTTCTCCCCTGGGCTGATCCCGGGAAGGGTAGCTGTCCCTCCTCTGGTAATACCCCGGGTTGGGAAGATTTGGGTACCCCTCCACCCTTGGCCTCCCCTCTCCCGGATTAGGTTGTCTGGGCTCAGGGAATTGGGGAAAGAAGGATGGATGATTTTGGGGTTGGAAATTGGGTGGATACCTGGGGAAAAAGTTCTGCCCAGGATTTGGAGAATTTCTGCCCTCCTGTGGGAAGTTGGGAGGGAAGTTCCCTGGGTTAGGTGCTTGGCTGGATCCCCCCCCTTGGGCTGGAGGAGTCCACACATAACCCAGGATGGGTCGATTTCCCTTGTAACGGGGATTTACATAATCAGGAGAGCGAGGGACCCCATTTGTGGGGCTGCCTCCCTGGCTCCCTGTCTGTGACTGGCCCGAGGACCTTCTGGGCCTAGCATTATTAGGTGCAGGTAGGTTTTTAGGCCCCCCCATCTCCAACTCTAGAACGGGGGTGACCTTTACCTCTGCCACCTTGGCAGCAGCAGGGGTGCTGTTGGCTTTGGGGTTTTTCTGAGCATTATTTTTGCTATCTACCGGTTTCTGCACCTCATAGATCGGGGTAGCCTGTTCAAGGACCCAGTCTAAAGATCTTTTCTCGTGAAAATCCCTCACGAGCTGGGTCATTATGTATTTGGGCAAGGCATGAAAAAATGTATTTATGAATTCTCTACTGTCTGTGCGCACCCTTCTGGTGGTCTGCGCAAAAGCACGTTTCAGTTCTTGCACAAATTCTTGTGGGGCCTGATCCTCCCCACATTGCAAATTGTAGGCTGCCTTGCGAGCCTCTTGAGGATTTCTATGAATGGAAAAATGTTTCAAGATGGCCGCCTTATAGGTGGACCATCTTAAATGATTTTGGTCCTCCAGCCCCGCAAAGAAACTGGAGTATTCGGGGAGAAGGTCCACTTTACATATTGAATACAGCTTTGGCTGTCCTTCAAATGGAAAGTCTCCATCATTTGCTCAAACAACTCTAAGTGCTCCCAAACAGAATACTTAGCGTTCTTATGGTAAGGCGTGATGACGCTCCTGATCGCCTTAATCTGCTTTAAGGGGTCCTTAAGCAAGGCCCTTTTTGCCTTATTGGCCTTTTTGGTTCGGGTAACCCTTGTCCATTCATCCTCTGACTCAGAGGCACTGCTCCCAGAGGTTCCTGTCTGCTCTTCCAGGTTTTCCCGGATTCTGCGAGCCTGGGAATGGCTGGCAGAATGTGGGGACCTGGTCTCCTGTGTCCTGCGCAGTTCAGAGGAGTCTTCAGATTCCTCCTTGCTGCCAGGATTTGATGGGTACCCCCTCCACTGACCTAACTGGGCAGAGGTTTTCAGGATGCCCTTAATGGGCCTACTCTCCTGGGGTTCCCCACTGAACTGTACTGTACTTGGGTGCCCATACCCGGATGCCCACCCCTCCATTCCTGAGTGGTACTGGGCTATGAGCCCCATACTTTTAGCTGGATAGTAATCTGCCATCCCTGTGGCCCTGTGCTCATGTGCGCCAGGGGACATGGGGGTGGTAGAGTCCAGGGACTGGGAGAGATGAAGGCCCCTGGTGTTAGGGCTCCTGAGGTTATGGTCAGGAGTCTCTCTTTCCCAGCGGACCTCATCTCTATCCGCCCCTGCTCCCTGTTGCAATGCAAGAGCCTGCATTTGTGCTTTCAGTTCCTCAGTCAAGGCCTTACTAGACTCTATCAGTCTCTCCTGCATCGCTACCTGTTGTTGGAGCCTATCATTGTGTTGACAGAGGGCCTCATTTTCCCTCTGTGCTTCCTGGTTGGTCCTGGAGAACTGGGCCAGTCTTTGCTGCAGGAGGTTTACCTCCTGAGTCCCATCCCTACCAGCCTGCTCCTTTCTTGCCAGAGCATCTTCCAACCTTCTGGTGTGCTCTACCAAGTTCTGGTTTTCTTTTTGGAGGTCACCCAGCCCCTGGAGGGCCAGGTGATTTTCTTCAATTTCCTTTTTTAAGTGGCAGACTTCCTGGCCTAAAGTGTCTCTTTCCTGACTGAGAGCCTGCATCTGTGCTGCCAGGTCGTCCCTCTGCCTTTGAAGGGCACCAGCTTTCCGGCGCTCTTCATCAAACTCTGCCTGGGTATCCAGGTCTTTCAGAATCAGTTTATTGCTTTCTGCCTTTTCCCTATCTAGGTGGCCTTGCAGGGTGACTACCTGCTCAGCACATACCCTGTTGAAGTCCAGTTGTTGCTCCAGCTTTTTCTGGCTTTGCAGTAGGGAGTCCAAACCTTCTTGGTGTTCCTTCTGCAAGGCCCGAAATCTGGTATCCTGTTCTGACTTTTCCTTTTGCAGCACATCCATATCCTCCTTTATTTTAGTGATGTACTGTCTGGTCTCATTTTCTGACTCCTGGCTTCTGTGCAGCCTTTGCTCAGAAGAGTCCATATCAGATTGGGCCTTCTCTAACACCATCTGTTGCCTTTTTGCCAGATCATGGCCTTCAGCACATTTATTCTGTATGGCTCCCATATATAAATATAAATATGCCGCTATCCTAAAAATCTTGTCGTGTTCATCTTTGGCCTTAGGAGCCATATATAGTTCACTCAGGGCCACATGTAATGGACCCTGATCTCTCCATAAGTCTGACCCTGTTTCAGTGGCCTGTCGCGTGATGGCCTGCAACCAGGCCTCCTGGCCCTGCTCAGCCCATTCACCTCTCACAAATAGTTTATGTAAGAAGTGCTCTCTGGCTATTTTCATATCTACCAAGGTCGTCATTCTAGAGATTGGTCTCTGTCCTGACTTACAGAAGTTAGTATTTTATTTTTGCAGAACAGAACTTTTCTTGGAGTGTCCCTTTTGAGGAATGCTTCACAGCGTAATGCAGCGTGGTGATCCGACTGGATGTATGTATCCCGTCAGTTAGCACACTGTATTAAGCTGCACAAGTGGTATTCTAACCCAGAATCCCGGCTACGAGCCCCCAATTTGTAAGAGGATTCAATTCAACACTACAGCTAAGTCAACGCCTAATCTATAATACTGAATGAAAACCCTTATTGATATATCTTTATGTCCAGTTCATGCGTTCTGGATGACTACCCCTATATAACACCCCTCTCTTGGAATCCTCCTGACCCCACTGAGCCAAGTAGTTCTGTTTTGCAAGTTAAAAGGTTTATTTGATAATTTAAACAATAGATATATATATCAGACTTTATAATAAATTAACAATTGAATAGCGCACTTAATCTGATATGATAAAGATTAACAACAGAGAATCTGGCACTAGCACACTTCTTTATAATCACTAAGGAGTTGACATGAAATGGATAAGATAGCAACAATACGTTTATGGTTTCAAATGGATGCAATGAGGAATGAAATGCAGTAAAGAAAATAACTTGATAGAATTTCAGCAAAAGACAATGTAATCACTTTCTTGGGCAATTCACCCCCCCCTTTATGCAATGCAAGGAAATGGAAGGAAGGCACACAGTTCTCAGAAATGCAATCAAATGTAATTCAGTTCACCCAGCAACTTTGACGACAGACGTTGAAAACACAGGCAAAATGCTTTTATATGTGCTGGCAATGGAGTGAAAAATATGCTAAATTTGCTTTTAATTCCCTCTAGAAGTTCAGGGTGAGTGGTATCTAGTTAATATTAGTCCAGGCTCACACTAGCAATGATTCAGGGATGATTAGCAGGTTAAACGAATTTCTGGCAAATGAAAGGCAAGCAGCAGCAGATTTTTACACGTGAAGAAATTTGCAAATCGCGGTAAAATATCAAATCGCGGCTAAATTTGCGAATGCGCCGAGCGCGATTACAGAGGAACTACAAGGACTATCACTTGTGGGGTCCTAGGAAAGCCTAGGATCTCAGCTTCCAGATGAAAGTTACTGCAAGTCTCTAAGACAAACGGTCGCGGAGATATGAGCGATTTAGTGAAGGTCGTTTTTGGTTTTGCAAATTTTAAACGCAACACTTTTTCAGCTTTAAAAATGATGGCAGAATAACACAATTGCTAAGCTGCAGTTCTACTTAGATTAAAAATGGATTGAATTATATGATTTTAACTAAGAGATGTGTTCTGAGTTTTGCTGAGTACTCACAAGAGATTTTGAACTGGAAAGCGACTTGGTCACGGACTTCAGTCTGATCAGGTCTTCCCGAGTTCCGCTCACAGCGCCTGGCCTCTGGAACTGCTCACAGCATCGGGGTCAGCACTCTGGATACAATGGCCTGGTCTCTGCTAGGCACCGGTTCTCTGGGTCGGGTCCTGCCTTCTCTTTGGATATTTCTGTCACCGGGTTCTTGCAAAAGTTCTTGGCAAAATTCAGACGGCGTCAGCCGGCTGTCTGAAGAGTTCAGTTGCAAAAAGATTTTCAGGCCTGTTGACAAATACTCTTGCTGGCAGTGGCCTTTTTGGTTAAGGTTCTGTAGTCCCTGTTTATCTTGGAGTCTAAGTGTTGGCTCCTTGAAGGTTGATGGAGGTAAGTATGGATTTTTCCGGCAGAGCGTCCCGCTGCAGATGGAAATGAATGTCTCTACCTAAGTTTCAGTGGTCCATTTATATGTTCTGCAAGTGGGTGTGTGTGTTGGTCATAACTAAACTTGCCCCTCTCACTTGTCATTGGTCCAGCTTTCATTTCTCCCCTGATTGGGGGAGCTAAGTTGTGTCAGAGTGATGTCAGCCATTTATGATCTCTTGAAAAAACTCCCCTGTCATCTGTGCACTCAAATCTATATATGATCAAAATACATATTTCGCAGTTACACAGTTGTTTGAAATTACATACCCATGTCACATATCACATGAGGTATACTCTGTCCCAAATCTGCTGTTTCTAAGAGCTTGCATTCAAAAATGGCAACTTTTAGCACTTTTTAATGTGCTAAACAACATTGGATCTTCATTAAATTTTATACAACTGTTCCTCACATATCTACCCACATACCAATGCATTTTCGTTTGTCTAGCTGAAACAGGGAGTCTGTAATATTAATAAACAGCAGGGTTTTGTCCCAGAATATCCCACAATTTGGAGTTTGGGCTTGAATTAAAGGTACATTTTTTAAATTAAGTCTCTCAAAGTTATACATTTCTGTCATTTGATTACAAAGAGTTATCAGTGTTTTTGTAAAATATATATTTTACTTTCATTTCAGTCCTCAGAGTGTTGGAGTCCGCCTCCAAGACTTGGGTGGGTCAGTCACATGTCTTCTGGCAGGCAGGCCTTTGTTGACAGTAAAACAGTAAAAATCAACATATTCCTTTCAGAGGAGAGGGGCCATTGTGTGGTCTCTGGGAAGCTGACATCAGGAGGCCAGGGAGCCACTTTGCATTTAATTAACAGAACCCTGTGATTTCCTGGCTTCTTGTGTTGAGTTCTGAAGTGTCAAGAGTTCTCAGGACAGGCAACCCCTTTGAACTTTTAATGGAATAAGACCCCTTTCTTTGCACTAGACAGTTTTGCAAGACAGCTCTCCTGTCAGAGTTTAGACCGCTAGCGCCACCCTCAGGATTTTGTGGTTACTGCATCCATCCTTGGGATTTTTTTTTAGATTGATTCATTTCAGCAAGTGATATTACATGGAGTATATTGTCCATGTTCAGGACATGGCATTGGTGTGTTTCTGCAGTAAAGTAATTCTGTGCCCATGATTTTGCCATATTTGACATTCAAGAAAAATGAATTCCCCACAATTCTAGGTGGCTTTTGGCAATCAGCATTTCCATTCCCAATGGTTTCAGACTACTGTGCGGGTAGTCCAATGGTGGTTTTAGGCAGTGCCCTTCTGTGCCCATAACATCGGCAAAATGAGTGGCAGCCTATTCTTCATGCATTTCCCTGTGCATTTTCTGGGAAGCTCTGGCCATCATGATGTTTTCCATGTCAGTACTGCACAGTTTTGAGGTAGGGCTCGGATGCATGGGTAAATACATCCCACATCTTGTTGCACCTAGAAACACGTGTGTACAGGCGTGTTATAAAGGTCATATAATATAATATCATATAATTCTGGACGAGTTGAAATTTGAATATTATTTTCTTTGGGAGGTCAACATAGATGGGTGTTACAATAATCAAGGTGACTTGAAATAAAATCATTCATAATTTAAATCTGCACTGGAAAGCTAAAATGCCCTGATGGGCAAAAGCTCCAGCTGTCCACTGAGCACAGCACCTGACCAAGTTGGAGTGAGGTTTGAGATGGCACTCAGGCTGCCAACCAACATACAAAGGAAGTTAAAAGGTCTTGGAGGTGTTTCTCTGAGCCCAAGGTTCTTAGTCCACATAAGCCTGGGGGATAACAGATTATAAGACCTTTGCAATGTGCGACATCTAATGGTTACATGTCTTCATAACGAATCATTTTATAATGAATGCACACATAATGAAAATTATATAACAAAACATAACATAATTTTTTTTCTTTTGAGGGGGGCCCAAACCCCTGTTTTCCCACCACTAAAAACGCACCCCAACCATTTCCCCACAAGATTTAACCCTTTACCTCACCCTCACATACATTTTCGTTATGTTTTTCGTTACATAATTTTCATTATATATTCATTCGATATAAAATGTTCGTTATAAAGACTGTATACCACATCTAATGCTTTATGGTGCCTTTCATTACCTTTTTGCAAGCCTTGCAATGCCATGTTATGATCTGCTATATGTAGTTTCAGCACACAATACGCATGCTAACCAAGCCAGCCACACATAACGATTTGAGATCCCACAGACAACAAATATAAGTACACAGCACATCTACACCCAACTTAATACCACGCCATGAGCCAATGCATCTTATCACCACAGGCAGAAGAGAATCTTTTTTTGGGCACTAGTGCCCCTGTGTCCTCGACAACAACAGCAAGCTATCTTGCATTTTCTCCTCCTCACCCACCCGCCTCCCTCTGAGATCTGCCACAATGCCTGAAACCCATGCAAATTGCATCGGAACAGGGTAAATATCATAATAGCATATCATTGCGGCTTTCTTTCTTTCTTTCTTTCTTTCTTTCTTTCTTTCTTTCTTTCTTTCTTTCTTTCTTTCTTTCTTTCTTTCTTTCTTTCTTTCTTTCTTTCTTTCTTTCTTTCTTTCTTCTCCCTTCCTTCCTTCTTCCTGAGATGAAATGTTCTTGCTCTTCATATCCTATACATATTTTCGCTATTGTTTTAGCAATGGTTACAGCTTTTCTATCTAATGCCATTTTTTATCCATGACATTTCAATGATATCTTCCAGTGAATGAAGGTCATATATTTATAAGTTGCTAATACATTATTTATTCATATTGCATGTATGTTCTACGCTGAAATTTTAGCCAGTCCATTTGCCTACTACAATATTCAGCCTGAACATTCAGTCTTGCTACCAAATGGTGAGACAAGTATACCCCTCGCTGTACTTACTTGGGCATTGGCACTACAAGTTCAAGGCAACCAGTATATAAGTTATGTCCTGGGCCCTCCTGGGCTATCTTTGACATTCCCATAAACCTCTGCTCTCTAACTCTTAACTCTTAACTTCACAGGGACTTAGATGGCATCAATGTTCCAGCAGACCTCTGGTCAGAAGACCTACGTTTAAATGCTGACGGCCAAAGCACCACTTATGGCATTCCTGTCACCTGCCATCCCCTATAGAGTGGGATGAGGCAGGCAAGGGTATAAATGCTGTTTGGGGCAGAGGAAGCAAACACCCCAAAAATGGGATAGCCATCAGCACCCTTGATAGCTATAGGCATTTGAAAGGACACCCTTTTTACTGTGTCCCATTGGGTGGACAGGTGCACACTAGGAGATGTAGACCGGAACTGCCCCAGCATACTTCTTTAATGATGTCCACTCCTTGGTCTGCGTTCTTTGCCTTGGCTTATGGTATGGTCTTACCTGGGGTCTTAATCTTGGCCTTTGATTGGCTCATTGTAGAGTCTTTGTCCTGAACTCTTAGACATGGTGACGGCCTCATGCTGCGACTGGGGTAAGTAGTGACTCAGACCACTCTGGCTGTGGGGGTTACTGATGCGGACAGTTATTTCCCCACCCCTACTTATTGGGTACTTTTGGTTAGGATTTCTCTCCTTAGTTTCACAAAGGTTTGAAAGACTTCTTTATATAGGCTGGTGATCTCACAACTCCTACCAGGTACTGCACTTTAGTTCCAAGTTTGCTTCCCTCCAAAAACTTCTTTAAGGGTTGGCCCGTGCAGTCTTTGCGCTCAGGTTTTCCGCTAGCCTGACTCCTCTACCTGGCATCTATCAAGCTCTGGCATAATGGTCTCATCCACCCACTTCTTTCGCTCCTTGCTACTGTTTGGCCCTTTAGCCTTGCCTAACCCGGCTTCTGCTCTCCTCTATTACACTCTTCCAGCTTCTTTGCTGCTATTTGGCTTTCTTTGCTTGGCCATTGTAGGCTCTGCTCTGCCTTCTCACCCTTTCCTTCATCTTACTTAGTACCCCTCCACTTCCTCTGAAATGTCATGCTAGCAGCACCCGTAAAGTCCAGAGGCTTGTGCATCTTGTTTTTACAGGTTGCAGGTAGGAATGCGTGATTGCGCCAACACGTTATCTGAAGCACAGGTCTGCTTCCCCATTGAGCTTCTTTGACTGCAGATTTTCGTGTAGGGCTACCGAAAGTCTGCTTAATTTGCCGCTGATCTGTACAAATCTGATCGATATTCGTAGAATGTGACTTAGTATTCTATTTTATTTCCAATGTTTGTAATTTAAATGTGAGTATTATTTTTTTCATTCTATTGCTTTATACTGTTAATGGCGTTGCCCAATAAAAATATATGCTCTCTCTTTGTTAATTGCACGAGGCAAATAACAGAGTTTTCAAGCTTTTCCCAAACGCGAGGGGATTCCTTCGGATTCGCGGACCTCTGGGAAGCGCAGTCCAAGCTGGAGCCATCAATACAGGAAAGGACGCCCATTCCCTCTGGTTCTCTTGAACCGGGGACCATATGCCATGCTGGGCTCACGTGCCACGAGTGTGGTGGCGTCTGATGATCCGACACTGGCCACCGCTGCACAAGGGAATGTGTGCAAGAGAGCCTGCTCCTCCGCTGAAGGTAAGCGCTCAATGCTGAATGGCTCCGAATTCTCTGCTCCACAGGGGACGGCACCAGGAGTCTCCAGGAACATACCCGCTTGCCTCAGCACTGCATACATGGGTTCTGAGAACAATCATCTATGTGTTTTTGCCTTGTTGGAGAGGAGCTGTGGCCTAAGCCAAAGGGGTTTGCTGTGTTCACGCCTTAAATGAGATTTTATTTCATGGGTTCAGGTGTGCCTTTTGCTTGGAGAATAAAACAGCCATGTTTGAGTTCCTAAAGGATTTTGGTTGACTGGCCTTAGGAAAAGGGGCACCCTCTAGGTGAGTGATCTTCAAACTATGGGGATGGCCCAAGGATGTGTGTGTGGGGGGGCAAGGATCCTCAAAATGGGAGTACAGTATCTGCTTATAACAGAAAATACAAGCAGATATGGCATCAGGGTGGCTCGGCAACAATGTTTTGACTTAAGGGAAGGGGTAAGGGGGGCTCGGCAACAATACTTTTACTTAAAGGGGCTCAGCATGAAAAAGTTTGAATACCACTGCTGTAGGTGAAAAATAATCGACAGCTTTAGAGAGGAAACCCTTAGGCCCAACCATGTTTAGTTCTGTAGAGCAGATCTAGGAAAGACCGACCCTGGGCATTAACACAGTGATTGTACAAAACCTCCTCTCACACACATCTTCTTTTAGGATTATTAGGTCCTTTGTCCATTCATATGTCCTCTGACTCTCCTGGGAACCAAAGTTCTACCAGAGGCACAGTCAGGGCTACCCCGCAGACTGCCCCCTCTTGACTGCGTCTCCAGGAGTGTCAAGGTCCTGCCTTCCATTTGCAGGGATGCCTGGCAGGAAAGGGGAACCCACCCTGCCCTGGCACTCCAGGGTGAGGTGGCCACTCAGTCGGGGATGGGCATGTAGTCCCATGCCTTGTGCATCAGGCACACTGGCAAGAAACGTTCTGGACTCTTGGAGGATCTCTTCTCCAGAGGCACCCCCCCCCCTCCACTCCTCCTTTCCGCGCTCAGACTCTTACCTCTCTTCCAAGTTGGTCCGTGGATGAGGGAATTACATCACTCCTACCTGAAAAGAAAGATCTGAGAACGCACAGGGACTCGCGACCCATTTTTACTGAAACAGGGCCATGCAAGCAGCTTAGGCGAATTATGCTTGACATGTCCTACTAATTGGTACATTGCTCTGTATTCCCGCGGTTATGCCACAAGAAAATATCCCGCTCAGGTGCCCGCACAAAGCAACATCCTGATCCCCATCATTCTGACACTATTTAATTCCTTGGTGACATGTTTATAATCAATACAGCAGTCACTCCCAATCACAAAGGGCAACACCAGGCAAAGCACTCATTACCCTGATGTGTTTATTACCTGGTACCTGGATGCCACTAATGCAGGGAGAAGAGCCCAGCTCTCTGCTCAGTGACGGGAAACACACTCTCGCCTGTAATTAGCTATTCATCATCCCTGTCAACAGTGATTGTTGTCTGAATGAGGTTCACGATATTGAAATAACCCTGAGTGCTTTCCTCGGCGCCTCTCTATCCCCTGATTCTCTGTGTGTGCCTGTGCCATGTAAGCCCACCCCCTCCATTGCTCTGTTCTCTATTCGCCACACAGGCCTCTGTCTGTCTTTGTCACTCTGGCCTCCTGTCTATATCTGCCTGTCACTCTGTCTGAAGTCTGTCAATCTGTCCTCCATCAGACTCTCTATCGGCCACACTATCCTCTATACGTGTACCTGCCACTGTGCCAGCTGTCTGTCTCTGACCATCACACGGCTCTCTGTCGATCTCCGATAATCACTCTCTCCTCTACGCTTTGTCTCTCTATCCTCTCTCTGCCAATCCATCCTATGCATATCTCTGTCTGTCACTGTGTCTGGTGTCCGCCACACCGTCCTCGGTCTGTCTCTCTGTGTTTCACTCTGCTCTCTGTATTTCTTTCCTTCGCCGAGTCCTCTGTCCCTGCCCGTCACTGTACCCTCTGTTGCTCTTTCCATCACTCTGTCCTCTGCATTTTGTCCTCTGTGTCACTTCCCTTTATCCATTTCTGTCCCTCCCTATGCCCTATATCTGTCTATTCCTGTGCATCAATGTGTCCTCTATCACATGGCCTAATGCTAGGCCTGCCATGTTTCTGCCCTCTTTCTGTATCTAGTATAACAATGTACTCTATCGCTGTCCCCCAATCTCTCCTCTGCTACACTGTTCTCTGTCTCTGTGTCACAGTCTGTTCTTTCCTGCTCCGTCTCTCTCTGCATCACAATGTTCCATATTCACGTCTATCACATTTGTCTCTGTCAGGGCCGGTCTTACACCAGATTGCACCCCAGGCGGGACCCATCGTTGGCACTCCCCACAGCTTTTCTGTCATGCTCGCTAGCGATACATTTATTTTTGTACTTTCTCAGTTAAGAGATTTGAACAAACATGGATTTGCAGTTTTAAAAATTCATTTAATCTTTACGAAATGAAAAGAAAACCATCAGCCGCATAGATGCTGTCTGCACTGTATGTGCCAAAAAGTAGTGCCTATTATTGTTCTGAACGCGGGCTTGGCATATTGCTTTCTTCTCCATATTCTCAAACGACATTCCTAGATTACCCAAGTGTTTTAGTCACGGGTAGGAAGGAAGTCGGGTGAGTTAGGTCTGGGGTTTTTGATGTTTATTCATGGTTCACTTCTCAGAGACTGACTTTTTAGGCTACATACATATGTGTGTAGGGTAGAGGGACGCCCTAGGGACGCCCTAGGGGAACCTCTCATACTTACAATTTGTTTCTAAGTTAAAAATAGCCATTTGGAATTTTAGAAATCATTAATCTGGCATGTGTAGTGAGTAGTTTAGCTGCCATACAGACCCCTATAATTGATTGACCGTTTGTTTAGATTTTTTCATTGTTTAAGAGCCTAGCTGAAAGCGGTGTTAGCATTTTCCCCTTCAAATTAAGAAATTTAAAACTGAAACTGTACATTTCCCCTTAAAAATTGAACAGCAGAAACAAAGGCATGCCCTGAGCAAAGCATTAACGCAACAAGGAGCAATGCTCCAACACAGTGGAAAGAGGCCACGTCAATCTGGGCGTGTTATGAGAGGCTAAGTACTCCAGGATGAGACGGAAGAATGTAAAACAAGCGCAAAATGGCGCAATTAATAGATAATGATCATGGGCAACATAGCTAGCCGCAATAGAAGGTAAAAGAGGCCAATAGGACAACACACATGGCCAATGCGGAGAGAGCTGTAGAAGGTAAAATAGGACAAATGAGGCAAAATAGACGAAACAGGAGGAGAGGCTAAATTCTATATAATAAAGGGCCAGTGTTTTGTTCTAGTCTGCCATTTCCTTTGGCAGTGCTCGGGAGTTAGGTCATGATATTGCACTTTCCTCTGCTAGTCAGTGCTCTGATGCTGCCGGGTGATGCACACACCTTTCTCAGCACTCACTCAATGTGTGTTATAGGTACTGGGCATCACGTCATCTCTTACCTATTTAAAAGCTGGCTGGGCTGTGTGTAAATGTATGATTTCAGTCGGCGCACCCTGTCAGAGCACATGGCTTAAGCATGTGATGAAATGACTTGGGTCTTGCTTAAGCCCTGCTAGAGTAGCGACACCTGGGGGCTCTGTCCTTCTCACCGGGAGGAGAGGTCCCTGTGATCATGGGCTCCTGTTAGGGTTAAACTAGACCCAATAAGCGGCAGAAGCCCAAGCTCATGAGAGAGGACACTAAGAGACCAGAGTGCATGCTGGTACTTGGAGGCTGAGAACAGGGAACATCTTGATAAGACCTCAGTGACCACCGCTTGACCCTGAAACCACCATTGCCTAACCTGGCATCCATGAACTGCTGACCATGGTCCATAGTGCTTTGGGCACTTAGCTGCATTAGCATAAGTCCGGAAGCCACTGCCTTTAACTTAATACTACATCAAAACTTTTATAAGTAGTTCAAACCACTGGTGCAACACTAAATCTGGAGCAGATCTCATTACTCCAAATTGACTGACATGATGGGTTAGTTCACCAGAAGTCCACTTCGATATCACTGTGTTGTTATATGTGCCCCTGTCATACCTGGGGGTATCTTCCAACTCCACAACAATCCCTGGACCCATAGATCACCCTGATGTTCAACGTGCAGCTGCGTGGTTGCACATCATGAATAATACCGGCCAACGGGGCTCAGCAATAATCATTCCAAATTCCTTGTGCTACATATTAAATATAAATCCAGACTATGTTTGCTATTCCTGGAGAGCCTATACCACAGCAGTCGGCCTCCTTAATTTTCTTCCCCATGTATTGTTACGTATGCGTTTCAGAGTTCTGTAGCACTTTCAAATAATCAGACCAGGCTGCACACATATACACAGACCCCATGTAATAGCCATTAATTAGCATCTGTTGTTTTCTTTTAGATCCAGTAGTAGTCTTACAGGAGTACCCGACTGTGCATATGCTAAACGAATTACTTTCGTTGCACATCAAATGTCTTATATTGTTTTCCTGTATTACTTAACATGTGCGCAGGAAAAGAGGGCACATTTGGAGTTTGTACTGATATTTTTCTGATCTAGATATTAATGCACTAGCATTTCGGTGTACTTATAACATTGTTTAGCACATGGCTCATATTCATTTTCGGAATTCAATTAGCAAATTCCACAAATGTGCTTCCTACAAGTCGGCAGCCCATTGATTCCTATCTCTATGTTTCACTTTGAAATGTCCCTCTGTCCTATCACCGCTGACAGTGCATATGAAATAACCTTCTAACCCCTCATTCGCATGTTTGTGTATCATATATGAATTGCACAATAGTCATACCGGTTCACTGTGGATGAACTCCCTACATTCCTTACTATACAGTATCTGCCTTTACTCTTTGTCATCGTAGGATAAGGTATTCATTGCATTATTCACCCCCAGCCTGAAGTTTCAATTATATAATGTGTATACCTCTACATGAATTTACGCCTTTTTCCATAAGGCAAGGGGTTTGGAGTATGTTTCTTCTGTAAATATGGGCCTCAAAGTTACCAGTGTGTCGCAAAGAGTGCAAGTTTGTAAGCTAATAGTTCCCATCCTCTTAATTGTTGTAGATGTTCATTTGGGTGTGCATTTCACTATGGGCTTAGTTTGTCTATTTCAATTAAATATGTGTTTCATATTGACATTAACATTTCTCCATCTCTCTATTTGCCTATCATCCTGGAGATTGGGAATGTTGTTGCCCTTCAAGGATGTTTCACCATGCATTAAGTGCTTCTCAGACATATCGAGGCTCTGTACATTAATACAATGAATTCAAAAGCAGCCCCCTTCAAAACACCAGAGACAGTGTCTCTGGTATTAGGACCATTTCATTGAAATAATAATTTGAAATTGCCTCATCTTCCAGAAGCGAGTGTCACCTTTAACCGTTATTGGCAGCGCTTGCACTGCATCATTCATCGGTGCCTTGCAGCGCATCATACAAAGGGTTGCTGAGTGGCGGGTGCTCTGAGCACCCACCAGAATGCCAAGGAGGTCTCAGAGACTTGGATATTTCTCCACGCGCAAATATGTTAATGTGATGGCACCAGCGCTTCCCAGCAGGACGAGAATACGTTTGTCATGGTGGAAACATTTTTCGGTGGCCTAAAATGTTTTCATATTATGGTCGCCGGACAATTTTATATGCCTGGAATGTTTCATTGTGACAGACGACGCAATAATTCTCAGTAGGTCCCAAATTGAAATGTGTCGATTTATTGGTCATTGAAAAAAAGAATATGTTGACAAAGTGGAACATGTCATTTGAAGGTCGTCCTAAGTAAAGCGTTTATATTATTATCATCCAAAACTGAGGGCGCATTCTTCGTGAATCGGGCAATGCTGTGCAAAAGGCCCCTTAAAGCCGCCCGTTCTTGAAGGTGCTGCATCAGCCGCGGGTGTGTGACACCGCGCGCGCGCACCACTCACCTGTTTGCCCTTCTTAACTATGCCGGAGGGGCAGGGGCAGGGTGTGCTGGGCCCAGGTGAGCGCAGGCAGACAGACTCCAAGCAATGGACACTGCCTCCCTTCTTCTGAAACCCCCCTCCACTCCCTGGCCAGCAGGCAGGTGATTTCACATTTGGTCTTCTTAGTTCCACTTACCTTACCAACACCGACTGACCAATGCCTATCTTGGCAGTGGCAGGCTGCTGGCAGCCGGCACAAGGGTCAGGGTGGCTTCTGGGCTTGGGTTCCTCCTGGCTGGGCACCTGCCGCAGCCTACATCCTGCCTGGCTGCACGGGTCCTTGATCCTGATGATTCCTCTGCAATCTCTGCGCCAACTGATAAAGAGGGTCACAGCAGGGCACAGGCTGCCCAATCAATCAACCCTTGCCATGTCAGTGCACTGTGCAGCGCATGCGCTGAAGGAGGGCATGAGTGCCCAGGCCTGAGACCTGGCTGCCTGGCGCCATCCGGGGAAGCAAGCAAAAAATGTTGCTATTTGCTGCCCTGAGCTGAAACTGCTTAGAGCTAACAAATAGCAATAATACATTAAAATAATCAACGTGGCTGGTGTGGCCTGGCTTTGCAGGAGCACCGCAAGCAGATGGAATGCAGAAACTGCTGTCAATTGCATGTGTTCGCCACTCACTCAGTCACACTGGCCTGGCCCTGGTCTGACTGGCGCCCGGCATGCAGTGTAAATGATTAAAAACGTATGTAACAGTACACAAGTCAGTGAAACTACTGGTGTGGCGCCCCCTAGAGGCTCTGACACGTCAGGCAGCCGCCTGATCTGCCTGACATAAAGAACGGCCCTGGTCTCTGTTACTGTATCTCCCCATCACTCTGACTTCTCTGTGTATACTCTGTTAATCGCTGTCCACGAAACTACCTCCTTCCAAGCTTTGTTAATCATTTTGTCTTCTGTCTGTCACATTTCCTTGTCTATACATTTTCAGCAAGCTGCCCTTTGTCTATGTCTAACCTATTTGTACTTTGACTTCTTTCTCTCTCTCTTTCTCTTATCATTGCTCTGTTCTCTTTGTCCCTGTCCACCACTCGTATGCTCTGCCAATGTCTGCCCATCATGCTACACCCTCCCAAGCTTTGCCAATCATTGTGTTTTGTCTCTGTCATATCTGTATCTGTCCATCACTTGTTTTAGCAAGCTGTCTTTTGTCTGCCCATCACACTGCCTTGCTCTCTCTCTAGCCCTCACAATGTCCCTTATTATTCTCTCTTCTTCCTATTATTCTGTACTCTGTCTTGTTGTATCTCTCACTGTGCTCTATAATCTCTGGCCCCAGAGCAGATTTACAGGGGATCCTGTAGCTTGGCAGGGACCTGTTACATGACTCAGACCCTAAGATTGACTCCGGGCTACCGTGGTCAGACTTTGCCTCAGGGGCAGGAAACCAGGTAGCATGAAACCCCAACCCAGGAGAAAATGGTACCTGGTCCCTTTAAGAACATTTTTTATGACCAGTATTAGCCTGCAGGGAGTTAGAAAATGAGGAAACAGCCTCCAACAATACATTCAGTGGTCCTTAGTATCCACGGGCTTGAATCTGGATCCATGCAGCCGAACCAGATCTGATGACCTGATTTTGAAACTACCAAAATACCAGGAATTGTGCAAGCAATCCCTCATGACCTACATTAGGCTATCATGAGTGGCTTAGAGGGGTGGAACTCATGAGCCTGCTGAGCCTCTGGGGAAAAGGAGACTGGAGGCCCAAAAGGCTGGGATATTGTGGGGCAAGGTGGAAGAGCTAATTTGGTGGAGACTGGAGAGAGGAAGAAAAGAAGCTGGAGAACAGTCTGAAGGAGCTAGAAACAGGAGCAGAGTCCCTTGAAACCCTGGGAGAGTAGAAGACAGGATGTGAGAGTAAGGAGGAGGATGGGAGTTCATCAGAAGGGGTTGGTGGCAGAGAGTTGTAGGAGGTTGTAAGTGAGAGGAAGGTGGAGGATGGGAGGGAGATCCTTTGAGGAGGTCGGTGGCAGAGGGTTGGTGAAGCTTAGAGGTTAGAGAAAGTAGGATGAAGGGGGAGGTTGGGAGACCAGAAGAGGAGGAAGGAGATGAATGTCAGAAGTGGGTACCAGGACAAACCTAAGACCAGAAGGAGGAGGAAAGACAAGACCTGTGGCTAATAGGAAATTCCCGATCTGTAGGGGCGTATCCTACGATGGATGAAGACATGGACTTGAGGCATGGCATCTAGGATGGTAGGTTAGGTCCCCAGATAGGATGGGAGAAGTGAAGGAAGCCTGGTAATAAGGTGTTCGCCACTCAAAGACTACAGAACCACCCACCACACTAATTTGGCCCAAAACTGTGGCGTCTCATTGGGTGGACGATGAACATATGTAAAGAAAACCTCTGGTGTACGTGCCTTTTGCTTGTCCACAACTGCCAACATCTTGACATTGCCCATCATGCTATCCTCTGTCTGTTTTTGGCATAAGTCTTACCCTCTTCGTCTCTCTGTCTACTCAGTCCATCATATTGTATTCTACGAGTTGATCTCTGTCACTCAACCCATCCTATATGTCTCTTTCCATCAGGTAGGTCCAAATGTATGTTTAATATTTTGCACTTTGTGATATCGTCCACTCCCTAAATCTACAGGTGGATGGTGAGGCCACAAGGAAGCCGGGTGCCACTACAAGCCATGTCGTGCTGGGCCCTGGGGAAGTGTGGGAAAGGTCCCCTGGCTACCCATACCACTAAAGAGCATCAGGGACTCATCACATTTACACTCCAATATAATCTGGCATTTAAGAAGTGGTATACGTAGTACTACGGAATGTGTCTGTAAAACTGAAAGCACAGCAGGACTTTACTGCAGGCCCTGTGGTTATGGACTAGATTACATTTTTGCCAATACGATCGCTGGTGGAAAAAGAACAGCAACAAAGCTCACTACTACAGCAGTTAAGAGTAGTCAGGGATGTGGCTGCTGCACAAGCTAAGCCTGCACTGCTTGTGAAACTTGTAATTTGAGCACATATGCGCATGTACCAGAACCGTCAAACCAAGATGGTGGACCAACCTTGGCCCATATAAAGTGGGAAATCCGTGTTGGTGAACCATTAACACCTAGGCTAGACATTCAATCACAGGACAGCACATCCCCAATGAGACAACCTAATTATACTTATGTAAAGACACTTTGGAGTAGCCTGGACCAGAGGTAGTGAACACAGGCACATAAAGCCAGGCCCAGGGAAGGCATAGGTGTGGGATTTTGGAGCTCATTTGGAGGGCGCTGGAGAAGAACATAGAAGGAGCTAGTGCAGGAGACAGGGGGATGGAGGAGGGACCCAGGAGAGCTACCGAGACAGACCCAGCAGTCTGGGTTGGGAATTAGAGAGGAGGGTGAAGGAAAGACTGGGAGGCCTCAGTGGGGGTGGGGGAAGGACGTGGGAAGATCCAGGAGTCTGGGATGGAAAGGAGATAAACGACTGTTGAGGGAGACCGAGGAGGCTGGGGAGACACACAGAAGGTTGCGGAGAGAGGAACCCAATAGGTTGGGAAAGTAGAGGACCAACCTTTAGGGAGGGAGAGACTTGGAAGGCTGGGGAGACAGGGGCTAAGGAGGCTAGTCTAGGGAGAGAGTGAACCTAGGGGCTGGGGAGAGAGAGAGACACGTGAGGCTGGGAAGAGGATGACCCAGGAGCCCGGGGAAAAACAGTGCAGATTGCAAAGCTAGCTCTGGATGCAGAGGTGAATAAGAACAATGAGGAGAAACAAGCTAAGGAGGAGGTGAGAGAGAAGCTAGGGAGAAGGTAGCGAGGAATCTATGGAGGAGGTATTATAGGAAGAAAAGGAAGAGGCAGTGAGGGGAGCTAAAGAGGAGGTGGTGAACGCAGCAAAGAAGAACATAGTGAGGGGAACTAAGGAGGACTGGGTGAAGAAGCTAGCACTTGAAAGAAAGGCACCTGTCGTGGAGGTGCCTAAAAAAGAGAGTGGAAAAAGTGAGGAGTTAGTTATAGAGAAGGGTGATCATAGAGGAGAGGTGGAGCAGAGAATTACCATGAGTTGGAGACAGGAGAAGGAAAGGAAGGTCTGGTGCAGAATAGAAGAGTAGAGGAGGAGGAGGCTGAGAGAAAACATGAGGGGTGATGGCCAAGAGTGGAGAGGGGAACATTTAATCCTTAAGGAGTTGCAATGCTAATTTGGTTGGAGGTGAACCTTGACTTTGCAAAGGAGGAGTCTAAGAGGGATAGAGGATTGGTTGGAGGTGAACCATGACTTTGCAAAGGAGGAGTCTAAGAGGGATAGAGGAATGAGATTGTTATGAAGTATCGAAAGGAGGCAGGTGAGGTACAGGACAGAGTGATAGAGAACGAAAGAATAAGAGAAGGTCGCCTAGGTACACACTCGTGGTGGGGCATTACGGAGGAGAGAGAGATGGGGTTGGAAGACTGTAGAACATTGACCCTGAGAGAAGAAGGTGGGTACAGGTCTATCAAGAACCCTGTAAAGAGCAAAGGGTGCCCACCCTTTCTTTCTATATCCAACATACTGCTGACTATAAAACTAAGTCTCTTGCTGCAATGTTGATTTGAAACCCATGAGGTGGCCTCCCCTGCTTACCCTAGTTACACAAGAACATTGTCAAGGAGGCTTTGAATGCTAGAAACTGAGACTTTGCGTACGGCTGAAATGGCAAGAAGAATATAGAGAGACTGGTTTTTGGAATCGTTATATTTATTTACTTATGTGTTTGTTGTTCTTATGAAGTGCTGCTTGGCAAAGGTGCAGCTTATGTAGCCTCTGTAGGTGGGCAAGTTGGTTGGAGTGGAGGCTGAGGTAGTGGCTATTACTGTATTCAAGGTGAGTCGAGATTAGGGAGTTGGTACCAAAGACATTTTTAGGAAAGGAGGGACAGGGATGTGTGCAAAGTGGGAGCTTTAAGTGAAAAAAGCATGATTTGGCAATAGTTCTGACATTGTATTGTATGCTAACATTGTTATAGTTTCAATGCGCTGTTAGTGGGAATGCCCTCGGAGGATCAAAGTCCAGAGTGTTGGAAGTCTTGGGGCACGATTACGGTGCATGTGTGCATTTGGCCAAAAAGTCTTAGCAGGGCTGGCCAGGCTCTGGTAGAAAAGCAACCCATGTAGTCAGGCACGTGGATGGGTGCCTAGAAAAATGGGGGTGGTGTCAGTACTAGTGACTCGCTATGTGCTCAGTGTGCCCAAAATTATAGTAGGACTGCACTGCATTCTGCTGCCGATAGGTGTTGAGGTGTAGTCGGGTGTAGGTTGGCAGGGAATTTATGTGAACAGAACAACCACATGTTTTGTCGTCGTCCTTGCTGTATACTGATGTGTGTAGTTAGCCATGCCTGTGGCCAGTGAAGTGGTGTGTTATACATTCCATTGCCTACATTGGAGGCTCTTTGATGTTAGGTTTTCCGCTCATGTATTTGGCTTCTTCTATTGGTTCTTGCGGCTGTGAAAGAAACAATTGGCAGTAAACAACATTCTATGTTTCAACTAATCGCCACAGGAGGTCAGATTCTTCTATATTGGTTAGGTGTTCAAATGCGGTGGAGAAGGTGTTGGTTCTATCTCAACCATTTTGCTTTTAGTACTATTGTTGTCATTAGCCCATTTTTGTCCATTTGCCAGGTGCAGTTCCTGAATTCTGTGACATTACTTGTGAGAATGCTTTGAATCAGCCAGTGGTGCTTGAGGGAAGACAGGGTTGTGATAGGTGTATCAGAGAGTGTGTGGTACTGGCCGCCACAAACACAGTCGGTACCATCAGGTGTTTAAAGCGAAAAGGTCAGAGATGCCACAAACGCAGCCGCCCTGCCTGGGGAGACAGTTCATATACTTCGGGTTAATGGGGTTCTCAGGATAGAGTGGTGAAGAGCCAGGTTTTGAGGGCTTTTTTTAAGGAGGGGTAGTTTTCGGTGAGGCGGATGTGTAGAGGAAGAGTGTTCCAGATGGTGAGTGCTAGGATAAAGCAAGCCGAGCCACCAACTCTAGTGGACTTGTGCGGTGGGATAGCCAGGTGCAGAGTTGAGCCTGATCAGAGGTTGCTGGGGAGATGGTAGTGGATGATTAATTTCTGAATGCACTCAGGCCTCGTGTGATGGAGAGCTCGGTGTGTGATGCACATGGCTATGAATGTTGCTCTTAGGCTAACTGGGAGCCAGTGCAGGATTCTGAGTGTGGGGGTGATGTGTTCTCTGGGCGAGAGGGTGAACAGCATTCTTGCTGCCGCATTTTGGATATGTTGACGTTTCCTTAGCTGGCATGCAGGGACGCCGAGATAGAGGGAGTTTGCGTAGTACAGGTGGGAGATGACAATGGCCAGTATAGCGGAAACATTTTGAGGATAAGTGAGGTACGGAAAGATTCCCTTTAGTGTGCGTAGGTGGAAGTGGCAGGTATTGGACACAGAGCTGATGTGCTTGGAGAGGGAACGCTCTATGTCCATGGTGCATTTGATATTTATGACGTTGCTGGAGGGGGCGGGTGGGGCTCCCAGGGCCGTGGCCACGGTAGAGGTTGTGGGATCGGAGTGGTTTTGCCACATATGAGCATCTCTGATTTGCCCCAATTGAGGATTAGGTGGTTGTTAGTCATCCAGTCGTTGATCTCTAACAGACAAGAGGCGAAGTCCGGGAAAGACGAGGCTTGGATTTTAGGGATTTTGAGAATGATCTGCGTATCTTCTGGGTAGTTGTAGAAGGTAAGGTTGTGTGAGCGGATGAGGGCTGGCAGAGGGCTAAGGTAGAGGTTGAAGAGGAGTGGTGAGACGGAGGCTACTTTTGGCACCCCTATTGTCACTGGGTGGGGGGCGGAGGAAAAAGGAGGAAGTAGAACGATTTGGGAGCGGTTGGAGATGAAAGAGGTGATCCAATTAAGGGCGGAGACTTTGATGCCTAGCATGAGGTGCCTGTTCCTCAGTATTGTGGCCTGAGAGGAAGATGTATCGATAACAAAGCCAAAATATATTGTCGCTGGGGCAGGGACATATTCCTAGGGTGGTCGGGGAGAAGTGTATATTCAAAATGTTAGGAATATTTCCAGGAATAGAATTCTTGTTTCTGAATGTTTTTGGTTTAGCTTCGGCCAGTTTATGCCCATCCACATGTCCATAGAAGGGCCAGATATGGGTCCAGAGGAGAGTTTTTCCTGCCCAGGTAGAGAAGGCTCTGTAGATCGTCCACATACATATTGAAATTCAGTTCAAATAAGCACATGATGTTACTGGGCAGGCAGAGGTAAAGGTTGAATAGTAGTGGGGATAAGGGAGATCCATGAGGTACTTCACATGTTAATGAGAGAGGTTCTGAGAAGTAACAGGAGAACATGAAGCATTGAGATCTGTCTTGAAGTAATAATGCAAGTTGAAGAAGGGCAGTGTCGAAGGCAGCTGGGAGGTCCTGTGTCGGCTGCCATGGGGAGATCATGGATAAGGGATACCAGTAGAGACTCAGTGCCCCTACTTGAGTATGCCAGTTGAGGAGTGAGCTGTTCTTAAAGCAGGCTTGAAGTTTTTCACAGGCATCGTATTCAAGTAGCTTAGCCAGGAATGGTACATTAACAATAGTTCTATAACTTGATTTGTTCATGTGGCTTAGGTTTATTTTTGCAGCAACGATTGCTAGCTTCAGTGAGAGGGAATCAAGCCTGAGGAAAGGGAGTTGATCACCAGTATTAGAATGTGATGGGAAATTGCTGGTCATGGAGATTTTAAGATTTTGGAGAGGCAAGGGTCAAGATGGAATTTAGAGGAGATGCATTAAAAAATAGCAACTCAAGTAGGCACATTAGGAGGAAGGAGAAGGATGAGAGTGAGAGCGCTGGCAGGGACTGAGGATGTGCTGAGTGTCCCTTTTTGGGGACACTCAACACATACCCACCCATTTGTCAAGCCATCTGCTAGGACCATTTAAAAAACATTTAAAACATAACACAAGTAAAAATTAACTAGCTGCTCTGGGCATAACATACGCCATTCTAGCATATCTTAAAGGTCAATATCGGTTGGTATTTCATAGGGTGATTTCTGTTACCCTTCTGAAATATCGTAATTACTACCAATCACTTCCATGAAGGGGGCGTAGGTCACTGTGACTTATTAATGGCCATTGAAAAGGCTAAACGTACAGGAATCTGTCTTCTTTTGAACTTGAAAGGCATATTTGTATCAGATGGAATGAGAGATATGCGTGGTATAAGAACAGTATTTTCTAAGTTTAATCCATCGATTACACAGGCCTATATGATGTGTCTTTGTAGACACATAATTGCCAAACCTGTTCCATTGCAGAGTCCCTGTGATTGCATAAGATTGCCTAGTAGCATAATTACAACACCTACTTTCCGCTTGTGTGGAGGTATTTGTTATACAGCATTTCGCTCTTTAGAGACTGAAACGTTGAGCCGTAATGAACTGTTCATTGACAATGGAACCACCGTGCCCTGTGTGAAGAGAAGTGGGGTTGGAGAGAAGTAACTTGAAATTATTCTGAATGTTTGCAATTGTGGAAGGTGAAGGTGACTGCTTAGATCTGTGCTCATTCTGTTTGTTAAGATGATAGCTGCTGAATTGGAAGGGCACACAGAGGTTCACTTTGTCATTTGGACAGCAGAGGGAAACCTAACACTGATAAATTGCATCAGCTGAGTACAGAAACATACCTAAGCATTTTATATATATATAGATAGATTGCTTAGGTACGAATGTCATCTGTTAGACTGAAACCCAACTTTTTAGCACAACCCAAACCAGTCAATCAAGTCTGAAATGTAGGTAATTTTATTGACAGACACATTTCCATTGTTCATCAGATTAACAAAGTGGTTCGCTTAAATCTTGACTAAATATGCCAACTAAAAAAATGTGTACACCTATTTTCATTTTGTCATCAGGTCCATTTAAAAAAGGTATTCCATCACTACTGGGCTCGAGAAATTTATTTTTATCCAAGCAATCCTAAATGTTTACTCCTAAGTGCCAAAATAATTCAAAATTCTCTATCCAGAATCTAACTTAAACTCACTGTGCATGTATTTGATCTTGCCCATACCAGACTTTACCATCAGCTCAGTGCTGTATACATATTTTAACCTGTCTGTAACATAAATACCTGATGTAGCCCCCGTACCATGAGGCATGGCTTTGCCAGGCTATGCACCTACCCTAATTTTGTGTTTTGCGGAATTGTATACCTGATGTAGCCAGATCTATGTGATCACTGCGCCGCCCGTAATACCGAAGACGAAAATCTCGATTGCCATTATGGCGCAGTGCAGTGATCAGATAGATAACTTTACCTGCATTCCCCAGTCCGCATTGCCCAACCCCCCCACTTCCCTTAACGGCAGTACACTTGTGGGCACCACCGACTCCCCTCTATCCCTGCAGCGTCAGTTACTCCCACTTACGTGATTCGGAACTGGCACCGCAGGGTCCTTTAACTTTTTTTTTTGCCTTTCATGTCCTCTGCTTACCAAAGCCGTATGCAGGGGATACCCCTGCTAACACCAACTACCATTACATCGACCAATGGGAGCGGGGGACAACCCTGCAACCCCTGTGCCGCTTGGTCGCAGTAATGGGAGTCAGAATCTTTTTAAATGCTGACTGCGCAGTAAATGTGCAGTTCGCATTTTAAAGGACCAGTAATTGTATGTTTCCATGTAGCCCCTGCACCATGAGGCATGGCTTTGCCAGACTATGCGCCTACTCTAATTTTGTCTTTTGTGTAATTGTATACCTAATGTAGCCCCCTGTACCATGAGGTGTGACTTGGCCAGACTGTGCACCTACCCTAGTTTTGTCTTTTGCGTAACTGTATACCTGATATATTTTGATTTTGATTTATTTGTAAACGTGCACCAGACGAGAGTGATCGTATCTGGGCGCAGATGTATCACAAACCGTATTTGACAGTGCTATCATTTCAGAAATTTCGCAAGCAAGTAACTAAACATCAGTGTTATCAATAACAGAACAAATGGGTCTTCAGAGCCTTTCAGAATGTAATGGGAGTTTTATGTTCTCGAATAACTCTCAGAAGGCTATTCCAGAGTTTTGGACCATAAACTCCAAACCTTCGGTCTCCTTTACTCCGATATCTTGACCGTGGCACTTTCAGCAGCATCTTGTCGAAGAGCATAGTTTATAGTCTGTGTGGGCCGCCGACTCCCCACCATAGCACCTCATACCATGAGGTGTGGCTTTGCCAGTATATGCACTTACCTAATTTTGTCTTTCGCGTAATTGTATACCTGATGTAGCCCCCCCTTACCATGAGGGGTAGCTTTTCTAGCCTGTGCACCTACTCCAGTTTTGTCTTTTGCATATCTGTACACTTGCAATAGCCCCTGTACCATGAGGTGTACCTCTGTCAGCTCATGCTTTCAAGAACCACCCACATGTTGTAACCCTTTTGCGTGGTTTTGCACTTGTAGATTGCCACTTTGCACTTACTGTAACTAGCGCCTAGATGCCTGAGGGTTTTGTGCGCTGCTATAAATGTAAAAATAAATAAGTTAAATAAATATACATCTGAAAATGTAATTTAACGATCTATTACTAGTGCACACATAATCACCATAAACGGCGTGACTTTCTGACAAAGACATTAAAAATATATTCCACATCGCTCCCGTTGGTCTCCAAACAAAAATCTTCTAGTTCCTCCTGAAGTGTCACTAACAAAATTCATTTTCTGCCCATTAATTACTCTATCGAACTCACTGCCTCAATGTCTTGCTATTACTACAATAAATTGCAGACCATCACTGCGATTCTGAAAATGTCGAATTTCTAAAGCCCCATTTCACTGCATATACATGTGGATGGATGGGTTAACTTGATAATAAATGTGGGAGGGTATGGGGACGTGCGTGGAGTCTCCCCCCTCGCATATATATGTGGTGAAATAGGGTGAAAGAAAAAAACAAATCAGTATTTTCGGATTCACAGTGTTTTTTAAAAATATTTTCACATAGATCCAGTGTATTACAAATGAAAAAATCGTGTATTACCCAGAAAGAAGCTTAAGAACTTTTTCTTCCCTAAAAAGCCGTAATCCTCCGACATATTCCACTTGTAGTGTTACCCCTGGACTAATATTGTCTGACTGCGTGAGAAGCAGCAAGGTGCCTATTGGGGCGTGAGTTGCGCCCCATGAGAAAATGCAAACTAAAGCTAAACAGGACCTGGGCTTGACGAGAAGTGAAAGAACTTTGGGTCTTTTTGAACCTTCGCGAGACACTCTGATTCATACCTTTCTGCGTGACCATCCTGACCACGATTGAGTTACTTTTGTACACATGCTTGGCATGACGACATTGATGTGGTTTGCCCTTTTAAGAGGCGTTTGGAAACATGTTAGACGTCTGGCCTATTTCTGATCCTTGTTTGCTTCATGACCGCATGTGGGGAGTGCTACATTTCTGCTGTTCCTGCTTGTGCGCGGAGTAGTTGCCTTGCAAGGGATGTACAGCCGGTGAAATGGAACATGTGGAGATGGTGGGGGAAGGGGTGAAATATACTTCTTTTTATATTCTCTGGTGCTTTGGCCCTAAGCGGTGCACAGGGACAGACTGGGCCTCATTACGAATCAGGCGTTAAGGGGTTAACGGCGCCGTAAACGGCGCCGACCCTTAACGCCTGATTACAAGGTCCGTTAGCGCCATGGTGATATTAACGCCTGCTTTTTGCAGGCGTTAAAATCCATGGCGCTAAGGGACCATGGTGCTAATTACGCCACCGTAATTTACGTTGGCGTAATTAGCGCCTTCCCCACTCCCATTATGCCCTATGGGGCAAAAATGGGAATGGGGAAGGGTAAAATGGGAAATGGGGATTTACCGCCCCACTCACCTTGGAATGGGGCGGTAAATCCGCCATCCACCATGGTGTAAACATAGTTTACACCATGGTGGTAAGGGTACGACCCAGGCGGTAACTTACCGCCTGGGTCGTAATGAGGCCCACTGTGACTAGAATAGAGAAGGACACCAAAATAAAAGTGGCTCAAATTCTCAAATCACACTTTGGACCTCATTACGACCCTGGCGGAAGACCATGGTGCTATTAGCACCATGGTCCATGCCGGTAAGTTACCGACTCCGCCATGGAGAAAGGGGGAATTACCACCCCATTACAAGGTTGGCGGGGCGGTAATTCCCCCTTCCTCCATGGCCCTTCCCCATTCCCATTTTGGCCCCATAGGGCTCAATGGGAATGGGGAAGGCGCTAAGTACGGTGTCGCAAATTGCGGCACCGTAATTAGCACCAAGGTCCCTTTGCGGGACCCTACTTTAACGGCTGGTCTACACCATCCGTTAAGGTCGGGTCCCGCAAAGGGACCTCGTAATTAGGCGCTAATAGGTTAACGGCGCCACAGCCTTTTACGGCGCCGTTAACCCATTAGCGCCTGGGTCGTAATGAGGCCCCTTGTAACTTATGCAGAAAACTGTTATGGCATTTAACAAAGGCCCCTGTTTTGGGAAAATGTAGGGTACTTGATGCACTTTAAAGACAATGGGCCAGTAACATTGATCAAAATGAACCAGTAGCGCAGCACACTGAGGCCCTCATCACAAGGTTGGCGGTGTCCCAGCGGTAATACTACCGGGATACCGCCAACGCAAATAACGTAACTGTTACTCGGTCTGGCAGAATTTGCACCGGATCACGAGTTTTAAGGCAGATAAGGTCCATTCTGCATTGTGTCCATTGGAGCCAATAGGGTTTTTTAGCGCTATTGGTACCGGCGCAATTAGCGTTGTGCTAATATCACCAAAAATGGGCAGAATGTGGAGATTTTTACCCCCAGCAAGAAGCTGGAGGTAAAACTCCAAACATTCTGCCCAACTCCTGATTGGGCCAGCCCTTAAATGCGGCGGTAATTGCATTACCACTGCATTTAAGGGCTACCGCCTAACTCCTGATGAGATAATTGAGAAAGCAGGAGCTTATAGGAAAGGTGGACCCCCGCTTGATCTGTTTTCTCTTAGTTGGCCGAAGTTATTTCCTGCAGCCTGGCATTGAGGTTCCAGTGGGACAGAGCTCCTGAAGTCCCAGTGATTGTAGACGTGGAAAATTGGGTTTGGAACGTCCGTTGCAATGGCGCTGGATATGGCGGTTGCCAGTTGGTATAGTGTTACCATGGGTTAGATCTCCAATAACTGCTGGACACAGTTGTAGACTTGAGGTTGGTCGATTTTAATGATGAGTTGGTTGGATTACAATAGTTGCCAAGGTTTGGCAGACACGATTGTATACAGTTGCATATAGACCATATGCTATTTGCATGTAAGAGTGCCAACATGTGTTTAGACCTAGGGTCTGTCTCAAGGCGGGGCTGTGTGTAACGATGTGCGGGGCTCACGGACAATTGCTGTGAGCCCCGCACACTTTTACACACAGCCTCGCCGGGCCTCAGAAGCTAACCAGGTATACATACCCAAGACCTTTCAGACCTGCCTATCCACTCCTTGAGAAAGACCCTAGGTCGAAACACATGTTGGGCTTCTTGACTTGCAAATAGCATATGGTGTATATGCAACTGTATACAATCATGTCTGCCAAACTTTGGCAACTATTGTAATCCAACCAACGCACCATTAAAATCGACCAACCTCAAACCTACAACTGCGTCCAGCAGTTATTGGAGATGTAACCCGTGGTAGCACTATACCAACTGGCAATCGCCATATCCAGCGCCATTGCAACAGAGGTTCCAACCCCAATTTTCCAACTCCTGATGAGGCCCTAAGTCATCACTCTAGCCCACAATGGGCAACCAAATCAGCCCACATGGTACTGGTGGGTTGCCATTTTGGACACTGTCCTAGTACCCGAAAGGCCAGCTTGAGGCTGGCAGAGCAGTAAGGATGTACATCCCCGGTGAGTGGCAGAAGAAGTAACTGTTGCATAATGGTATTGTGTGCAAGCAGCTGTGTGTCCGCATGTTTATACGTGAGGAAATGGAATGTCAGAGGCTGACATTTTATAACCAGATAGATACATTCAGTAAGCCGAAGCTGGCATTTTGGTGGAAGAAATGATAGCTCAAGAACCAGTGCAAGTTGGTAAACTTTTGTCACTGGAGGCAACTGTCAACCAGGCGTGCTATATGGGGCGCAATTCTGACAAAAATAAATGCTGTGGCCCTTGAGAGTTTCCAAGGATCTTCAGAACACACTGCCCCTTTCACTGTCATAGGGTGCGAGAAACATTTAAAAGTGAATGAACGAAGCCATGGTACTGAAGGTAGATTCTCATGTCCACCAGTGTTAACCAACATACAGGGTTTAGTCCTTCGTGTCATGGATCCTGCCAGTTTCGAAGGAGAGGCAGACTTGGTTCTAGAGATATTAATAAAGCAAGTGCGGATTATTGTTAAAGGTATGATAGTAAAACATCTAAAACTTGCAACCTACGATTGAATCAATAACACAAGGTGTGTTTGCTTTAAAGAAGGCCGGGTTCCTTTTAAAGACGAAATAAAAGCGATTGATGACAAGAGCCTCCTGCATGAAAATAAAATCTCTCACTCTACAAAAGTAGTTCAAATAAATGATTCCAATGTTCCTTTTATCCAGATGTCAAGCAGCCGTGGCTGTTGGCGCATTCAGGTCATAGATGGAGAAGGCAATGCACTGGAGCCCTATGTTGCAGAACCGAGTAGGCAATAGTAGATGAACACATTGATGAAAAGGGACTAGGCATGAAAGAAAGTAAAGATGCTAAAGATAAAAAATTGTAGTGCCAACATAAAAAAATAATTAAAAGCGACATAAATTTGATATGAAATTCTTTATCAATTATATTAATGCAAAATACAAAATCTTGTGCAAAAGAATGACATAAAATATCATTCATGAAAAAAATCGAAAACAAGCCATGACAATATTTCTGGAAAGAACGACGGAACTGAATGGTCAGTGTTGCTATAATCTGCATGTTTATTTTCATCCTTTATCATGGAGTTTTTGGCTGTTTCAAACTGTGTAGTTTGAATACCTGTTAAATTTTGGTGTATTTACAAATAGGGAACGTATGCATTAGGGATGTAGATGCATCGGTAAACACACACGATCATGGATGTGCAGTTGAAGCATTTGTTTAATTCTGTTATATATACACAAGTACAGAACTACTGCTTTAAAGGTAAAGATCCAGAGCTGGCTGTAAACACGTAAGGTTTGGATATGATGCCAATATATGATGTTCTCATGCTGACATGAGAGTGATACCAGCAAGGAAATAAGTCACTTTGTATGGTGGCTCCTATGCGGGCATCTGAAAAGTTGTGCCAAATATGCCAGCCATATAATCGGTCTGCAATAATGCGTATTGAGTGCATTTCGGTATTTTTATGAACTTTGTTGAACCCAACCTCTAAACCAGGGGTCTCCAACCTTTACGTTAGCTAGAGCTACTTGTAGTGGAGGCCAACAGTGGAGAGCTACTAGCGGGCGATATCGGGGTGGGGATATTTAGAAACCTCAGAATTTTCACCACATTTTTTTGGGCTCCATTATTTCCCCTCTTTAAACAGATAGAATAGCTTATGCCTTCACGAATATATTAAGAACTTCAAAAACCTCTTTATTGCATTATTATTTATTAGTAGCTGTCTCAAAAAGACAGATATTTGTTGGACTTCCACACAAATATCCTGCAATTTTTGTGCCCCTTCCTTTGCGTTTTATGCAGGCTTTCTACATGCCAGGCACACTATTGTTTTCCAAATGTGCATTTCACACTTCCATAAAAAAAAGTAATTTCCAAATTGAAAAATGCTGCTTGCATTCACAAGTTTTCTTTGAAATGTTTTTTTTGTCAGACGCCACACATACTCCGTTATTTGCCGGTACAATAGCTCAGCGGGTTGAGCGCTCGCTGCTGCGATCTGAGCGTGATCTGCAGGTCGCAGGTTAAAGTCCCGGCAAGGCCAACACATCCTTTCATCCTTCTGAGGTCGATAAATGAGGTCCAATTTCAGTTGGGTGATATTGCATGTAAATATGTGCTCTGTAAAGCGCTTTGGATTAATGCGCTATATAAATAACACATCATTATCATTATTTGGGTGCCCCTCTGTGTTTTAGTACAAGTTATATTTATAAAGATTTTAAATGCTTGTCAAACTGGTTAATCACAAATAAATGCTTCTGTTATGCTGATAGCAGTTTTTAGAAAATTAAACTGTGGGTTCATGGGTGCCAACTTTTGATTTTCACTACAGGGGCAGAAATATCCCCACCTCAGCCCTGAATATAAGCAAGCAACCAGCCCAACCCATACCCTGGCCAAACACATTGTATAGCACTTTTTTTTATAAGGCATTGCAAAAAGTCATACAATTAACAACCTGTAGTTTTGAATATATAACATCTCAGCATCGGTCTGTCAACCTGCTGAGCTACCCTGGTAGACTTCTACTGTACAGCGTGTCTATGGATCGCTTAATGTACTAAAAGTGGGTGTACCTGTGTCATGGAAGTGATTTCAAGTGGAAATGTACAATGTGGAATTTGGAAAGAAGCCACATAAAAGAAATTGTACCATTTTCTAAATATTATTTTGAACATTTCCAGGCGAGCGGCTACTGTGATATTTTCATTGCGTGGTCACAATGATCCTGATCCTGCCCCAGCCCCTCCAACATCTCTGGCAAACAAGAGCAGCTTGCTTAAGCAAGACTGTCGTGGGGGCGCACAAGGCCAACTGTGGTACTACAGGCGGCCTGCAGAAGCATAACGTGATACTGACATTTGTCAGTGGATTCACAAGCAGCTCCATGTAGCACAAGGCCAACTGTGGTACTACAGGCGGCCTGCAGAAGCATAACGTGATACTGACATTTGTCAGTGGATTCACAAGCAGCTCCATGTAGCACAGCAGCCAAGCCCCCCGCCTGCAATTGGGGTGACCAGGGTTCGGATCCTGAACATGGAAAATAGCTGCAAAACGCACCATTAATAATATAACTTAGGATAAATGTTTGTTTTTCGGTATCTTCAGCGCGGGCGACTGAAAAGGCTCAGGCGAGCTACTAGTCGCCCGCGATCGACTGTTTGGCGACCTCTGCTCTAAACAATAGGGCACTCTTTCCTTTTGTTGACAGCGAT
Organism: Ambystoma mexicanum; assembly: GCF_040938575.1. NCBI lineage: Eukaryota > Metazoa > Chordata > Amphibia > Caudata > Ambystomatidae > Ambystoma > Ambystoma mexicanum. The sequence continues at coordinate 414,233,465 of NC_090929.1, forward strand.
ATTCTTAGGTGACAAATTGTGCACCGGGTGTCTGAACTTGATAGGACAGCATTGCTAATATGAGGAATATTATATTGTTACAGTATTGGTATTTATTGGATTTGCTGCTCGTTAGGCGAGACTTAACAATCTTCTTGATACTATTCCTTTGATAGATATGGATTCGTAATTAGCAACGATGACTGTGTGACTTTACACATCGAAATATTCAGGCTGCGGATTGAATATTTTATTTTTCAAAACATTTGGTGGTGCCACTGTAGAATAAAACATAGCATGTAAGAATATTTGTAAGCAGATTCAATACACTTAAATATATTTATATAAGAACTTGAAATATGTTTGTTTAATTTTTTACAGAATTTCACCTTATGGAACAGTTTAAGACCCTGAAGAAGGCTCGGAACAGAAAGCATAATTACCTTTAGCCGAAACTCAAGTTGAACATTGTTAATCAACATGGTGTTATTTGGATCAATATAATATGAAAATAAGGTTTGAAAAATGTTCATGTCTCAGGATGCAACATTTATGAAGGACATTAATTGCACTTTTCTGCATAATGAAATGTGTTTTTTAGTAGATAATCTGTTCTAGATTATATTGTGTAACTGTAGAGACGATTTATCTCAGTATGTTTTGATTGTCATGGTTAGTTTATACAATATATACGATGCACTTTATGCAATTTATTTGCATTAGATTGGGTATTTGTATTACAATAATTTATAGTGACCATATGTCCGTTTGAATATTTTGTCCGTAGAGCATATTTTTGCTTTAAAATGCAATTACCGCAATTAGAATTGGGGTTAGGAAATCAAATTTGTTCCTACTTTTCTATGCATGGAAATAAATTGATCAGTATCCTGCTGGTGACCTCCAGCATTCCAGTTAGGGATAAACCTGTTCCCCTCAATATAAAGACAGATTCAATTGTAGTCAATATATATATATATATATATATATATATATATATATATATATATATATATATATATATATATATATATATATATATCATTACAAATAATTACATCTTCTTATGACAAATCCGATACAATAAATGCAAGAAACTATTTGAAAACATATTTCAGAATACTTTTTAATAGTTTATAGAAAAATATGTAACCGTAAGATATAAGGAGAGATATTGTGATTTAGAATAACACATTTGTTGATGAATGATTTCATTTGTGTATAGGAAGTGCCATAAGTGGTATAATTATGTCAAATTCATTTTTGTATATGTGTTGTATATGTTTTGAGAATAATTTAATGGGTTATTATATTGATGGGTTTATCCTTGGTTGGAGTGCAGGGGGTTAACAGGGGTCTACATGCAGGATACTGTTGGATGTAACCCCTTACATGGGCTGTATCCAACCTGCTTGATTCATACATATATATTTCTGCAAGTCATGTTCAAGAAGCATCTGTCTGTGGCTGCACGATGTGGCAGATAGGGTAGGCTAGTGTGATGCCCACAAGACAGTGAGTAGCCTTTACCACAGGAACATGCATATCTCAGGTGCGGGATGTTGCCTGTCGCATATCCCCCTTGACACACGTGTATATGTTCAGCCCATTCACTGTTGTGAACGTAATAGAAAAAGTGTGTTCTTAGCATATAGTCTTGTATGACTGCCCCATCATCCTTCTGGCCTAGTACACTCCCAGGAAGGTGATGTGGGTGTTAATTTGGAGATCATTTGTTAGCAATGAAAGTCCATGTTGCACTGCCACATTATGCAAGGTACACCAAGCCGATATGATCTGGCACAGCATTTGAAATTTGTACAACAGCACCACCTCACTATGGTCTAGGTACTGAAACCTTGGTTTGAGCATGCATTCTGTGGTGTTCTATGGTGTACCACATCTGGGCAGATGTGCTTAACCTTCATTTGGATGTCAAAATGTACCAAGGGAAGGGACATTGAAGATCACCTGTTGGACACATTTAACATAGGTAGGCATCATTGGCATGCTATTTGATAGCATCTTCTATGTTGTGTGTGTGCATGTGATATTTATATGTCATGGTGCTGTGTGTATTGCTGTATGTGCATTGTATAGTCTTGGGCAAGTGATTTGTGTACAGGAGGGTTGGACTTACCTATAATCCATCTGTCACAGGTCTGTAGTGCCCCCCCACACATTGTGGGAATATTTTGGGTTTTCATGCATTCAAATACTTGGCTCATGCAGACATGGCATACCGGTCGCACATTCCCATCTCTACAGTCCCACGTCACAAATCTGGGCAAGGAACAGACAGTGTGGTTTTCAGAAATCAACATTTATTAAAAAAGTTATTTCAACTAAATTGGTCTCCAGCTTTACAGAATGGAGATTGACCGTGTAGCAAAACCAATAATCTTAAATTACCTGCCTATATGAATCTCACTATTATCAGTCCATACAAACATTCATTCAAGCAGTCTACATATACATATATTGTATTCTAAAAGATACTTTGCACTTTAAACATGCATATAGCTTTTTGCATCTATCTTGAACAACACCAAATACTTCAATAAAAGCGTTTCAACACAAGGCAAGTGTGTTTAAAACATTAAATGTTCTCCAATGTCAAGACAAGCATGGTATCAGAGACAGTTATTTGAACAATTTAGTTAGAATACATTTACAATAAATTTGACTTCCCTATCCATGTACCAGGTAGTAAAAGTATAGGCTGTGTATAAGCCACTCAACTGTAGACAATGGCCAGCTTTCATTTGTCTCCCATAGTTTTGAATTCGGAGTAATGCTCTCAGGGATCTGATTACTCTATTCTAGACTCACATGCATTCTGTGTTCTCAAAATATGTGAGACTTTCACTAAACATAAATGTGTCACATGCAATCTGTATGTGTATGGGTGTGAGTTTGAATACAGCTAAGTATGCAGATTTAAATTCTCTTGTGTGTGTGTGTGTGTACTGTTTTTAATCTGTTTGCATGCACAACTTTCAATCTTTGTGTGCCCACACAGCTTTAATGTCTGCATGTAGTTTTCAACCTGCATGTGTTTTTTGGCCCAGTGAAATATTATTCCCCAGTAATTTGTACCATGTTTACAAAAAAACATTTCCTTCCACATTACACATGCATCTGTTTGTGTATTCAAAGATAAGGGATTGAAGAGGGTTGTACTTCACACAATTCTTATTAAATACAAACATCTTTGACTATGTCTGCCTGGTTGCATTGTTTCATGGAAGATGCTGCCCACGGTGAGTTTTGCCCCCTGATGGCCCCACAACCATTTCAAACACTGTAAAAGTGTTTGAAAATGGCTTTCAGCGTGCTCAGCGCTCCAGTCTCCTTCCTCCCTCCCACCCTCCTTCCCCAGCCTAATCCCGCCTCCCAGCCCTCCCCCGGCACCCTGATTGGTCTCCTGGCCACATATCATAAACCCTCCCAGGGCAGCCCTCTGCCCGGCAGCCCCTGTGGCTAAGGACCCCAAGGCCAAGGACGGCTCCTACATTGGCGGCTCCAAGATGTGTCTGCAGGTGTCCGCAGGGGACGCCAAGGAAGACAGCAGCCAACAGACACCAACAAAAACCGTGAGTGTGGCATGGGTGGGGAGTAGAGCAATCACTCTACTCCAGAAAACCCCCGCCACTCTATCTTACCTACCAATAACATAGAGTGCCATAATACTTGCATGTCCACTCTTAGATAGAATTGTGAACATTGGCCTGCGTCGCATCTAGATGGAATTGTGAATGTTAGCATGTCCACTCTTAGATAGAATTGTGAATGTTAGCATGTCCACACTTAGATAGAATTGTGAACATTGGCCTGCGTCGCATCTAGATGGAATTGTGAATGTTAGCATGTCCACTCTTAGATAGAATTGTGAATGTTAGCATGTCCACACTTAGATAGAATTGTGAACATTGGCCTGCGTCGCATCTAGATGGAATTGTGACTGTTAGCATGTGCCACACTTGTATGGAATTCCGAACTTTGGCTTCTGTCGCTTCTGGATGGAAGTCTGAAAGTCGGCATGTGCCGCACCTAGATGGAATCCCATAATTGCAATATTAGCATATGCCACACTTAGATGGAATTTCTCAAGCCTAGTCTGCGCCAGATCTAGACTGGAATGTGATTGTTAGCATATATGATTCTCAGCATGCACCACACTTAGAATTCTTAACCTAGCCTGCGTCGCATCTAGACAGAAATATGATTATTAGCATATGCCACACTTCGATGGAATTTCTCAAATTTAGCCTGCGTCGCATCTAGACAAAGGGCCTCATTACATGGAAGGCGGTGATCCAGGGTGCTATTAGCACCCTGGACCATGCCGGTAAATTACCGGCACCGCCTTGGCGGAAAGGGGATTTACCGCCCCATTCCAAGGTTGGTGGGGCGGTAAATCACCCTTCCGCCATTGCCCTTCCCCATTCCCATTTCTGCCCCATAGGGCTCTATGGGAATGGGGAAGGCGCTAATTACGGCACCGCAATTTTGCGGTGCCGTAATTAGCTCCGAGGTCCCTTAGCGGGTTGGTTTTTAACGCCTGCAAAAAGCAGGCGTTAAAGCACCAACCCGCTAAGGGACCTCGTAGTAAGGCGGTAATGGTTAACGGTCACCGTTACCATTAACGGTGGCCGTTAACCATTACCGCCTTCCGTGTAATGAGGCCCAAAATGTGATTGTTAGCATATGCCACACTAAGATGGAATCTCAGAAATGTGACTGCTAGCATATATGATTCTCAGCATGCACCACACTTAGAATTCTTAACCTAGCTTGCGTCGCATCTAGACAGAAATGTGATTGTTAGCATATGCCACACTTAGATGGAATCTCAGAAATGTGATTACTAGCATATATGATTCTCAGCATGCACCACACATCTAGATAGAAATGTGACTGTCAACATGTGCCACACTTAGAATTATGAACCTAGCTCGCGTCAAATCTAGATAGAAAAGTGACTGTCAGCAGGTGCCGCACCTAGATGGAATCCCACCATTGCAAGGACAGCAATGCCAACTAACCAAATAACTAACAATTCCATCCCTCTGCATACACCTCTCAAACTCTAACCAAACACAACCACAAACCTAAAACGCAGCAATCCGCACAAACTTCACAACAATGCAACAACAAAACAAACCACACAAAGACTTGCACAACAGCACACGACGACTACGGACCACAAAACACCCCAAGCCCAGCCAACTGACCCACCGGGCTAAGGCTGTCAATAGCACATCACTGCTCTCTTGCACTTTTCCTGCTTCATCCCACTAACTCAACCTCCCCTCCTCTTTCAGAGCCGCCAGAGCACCAAGGGACCACTATGGTGGTGATAGTGCGCGGTACAAATGTCCTTTAACATTAACATTAACATGGTATCACCCTAGGCAATAGTATTTTGCAAGGACAGTATGGCCCAACTTAAGCCACCAATTATATTTTAAATATACTACATTTTACAGATGCTATTTTACATTAAAGTGGCACAACAATGCATTTAGTTTTAAATTCCGTTTCACAATAAACTTGGTGTCCCATGTAACTTGGATGACACAGAGCATGTGACATATCAGCAACTCTGTCCCTGTTCTCAAATTGTATTCTCTGGAATTCTATGCCATTTTTCTTCGCAGATTTACCCTAGTCAAGCTAGTTTAGTGGTTGATTGGGGTTTAATTTACCTTTTGAATATGGCTTCTGAATTTGGAGGGTCAACTTGTGACTCAGTCAGCTTGGAGTCATTACTTCAGCAAATCCTCTCTTCAGGTGGGTGTCTGGAAACAAAATAGCAAACAATATTTCAATGCACTTGTCTGTAATCCACCTATATCAGTGCTTTAAATATCAGCTATGCGCTCCCATCTCCAATTCGTTCCAGAAGGTTCATCCCCCCATAGTCCAAAATCCTACATCTCCTGTCTGCATGCAATTATATTATTTCTGTCTCCAACCCTGCCTTGTGACAGAGGTGTGGTTTTCCTAATCCCAAAGGTTGTGGTCAAAATCTCAAAATCACTCCTATTGAAGAAATACTATTGCGTTGGTGAAGTATTCAAAACATGGCATGGTATATATATATATATATATATATCAGTAAAAAAAACTTTGTTAAAGGGACGTTATGGTTAAGTTGCTCTACTAAAAACCTATGAAATTCAGTGAAAAAACTTTGTTAAAGGGACGTTATGGTTCAAAGTAAAAACAAAAAACCCCTGAAATTCGGCAGTTATGGTAAGATAAGCAACCATAACTCGCGCCGCCACCGTGCACTGCTAACACTAACACCCAGGACATCAAAGATGACATCACAAATGTCATTGATGACATCACTGATGACATCACATGTGCATTTACCTTTCATGAAAAGTCTGTACAAGGGATTTTTAGTGTAATGTTAATAAAAAAAGTGTCAAACATTATTGGAATAAATATCAAGTGCTAATCAGTGCATTAAACTATGCATTGATATAAATAGCATTGTATTATTAACTTCAATCCAGTATACTAAGGTACTCATGTAGAAACATTTGCTATTTATATCAATGCATCGTTCAAAGCACTAATAACGGTATGATATTTATAGCAATATCCTTGACACTTTTTTCGCAACATTATAATAAAAATCCCTAGTACACAAATTCCATGAAAAGTACATACACATGTGATGTCATCAGTGATTTCATCAATGACATTTGCGATGTCATCTTTGATGTCCTGGGTGTTAGTCTTAGCAGTGCACGGTGGTGGCGCAAGTTATTTTTCATAGCTTCCCATAACTTGCGATTTTCAGGGGTCTTTCGGCTGTACTTAGAACCATAACGTCCCTTAAACAAACTTTTTTTAATATCACGCAAACAATATACAAACATGGCATGCAAAAACCAACTTCTCACAGATGGCTTTACACAGAATGTTGCAAAGTAAGAATTTATGCTGGTTCACAGTGAAGGTCAGCTGCTTCCATTTTTTTCTCGGGCCCCGGAGAGGCTCACGAAGCGGACTATAAGGTTGTATTGTGTTTTGATCTTGACAGACAGAGATTGTGATGAAACACTTCTCTTGAAGGAGTGTTGCTAAAACGTAAGAGAAGATAAGGATGAAATTTCTGAAACGAAACCACTTTTATATATTATATCACTATGCGAAAGATCGTTGGCACATGCGTAGTCGTATTTTGGGACTGCACCACTCGTAGACAATGGAAATTGCAATTGTACTGTAAGTAACGCTTTAGATTATTTTATACCAAATATAATTACAATAGCGTAGCATTAAAGACCGCTCAAGTTGAACTTGTTCGTTGAAAGTGGCATAATGTTTTCTACCGCGCACTAGCACTGCCGAATTGATCCCCTGTTGTTTAGGGGGCTCTGAAAAAGGCAGACGACACAGGGTGGGTTAATAGAAATATTTTAACCGGTCTATAGGCGGTCAAGCGTTCTACTTGCTGTGCCACTTCACTGTAGCCTGTCAAATGGCACAGCAAGTACAACGCTCGCTTTGACATCCGTGCACAGCTTGCTAACGCAAGTTCGAATCCTGGCAAGGCCAAACTCAGCCTTTCATCCTTCCATGGTCGATAAATGAGCACCACACACCGTGGTTAATAATAAGCACCGCTTAGATACCTCACGGTTCTTAGCGCTATATGAATGGGAAAATATTGTTATTTTATTATTAACATACTCCGTTGCACTATCTTCGATACCAAATAGTTTCACGCCCTAATAAATAAAATGATGATTTTTAATGAAGATCGGCTGGTGAGACTAATTTATGTTTTTTAAAACAGGTATGTGGCCCCATTTACTATAACTTTTCCCCCCTGGACGAATCCTCACCAAACTTTGCAACAAAATTCAGGGTGGGCCATATACTTTTTTTGCAAAGTCTGGTGAGGATTCGTCCAGGGGGAGCGAAGTTATAAGCCGGCCAAAAAGTGCTCTTCCTATGGAAACACCAACTTAACCATAACTACATGGTACATATATATATATATATATATATATATATATATATATATATATATATATATATATATATATATTACATGGACGCAGTAGCGTCCATGTAGTTATGGTTGAGTTGGTGTTTCCATAGGAAGAGCACTTTTTGGGTGGCTTATAACTTCGCTCCCTCTGGACGAATCCTCACCAAACTTTGCCAAAAAACTATATGACCCACTCTGAATTATTTTGCAAAGTTTGGAGAGGTTTGGTTCAGGGGGGGCAAAGTTATAGGGGGGGTCCCAAAACTTTTGTTTTTTCCCATAGACATAATGGGAAAAAACTTTGCGCACGGCTACAGCCCGAACCGCTGGACGGATTTATACCAAATTTGCGGCAGGAGCAGCAGCTTGGTCCAGAAAGCATGCTTTTGCAAATTTGGTGTAAATCCGTCCAGTAGTTTTTTAAAAAAATGACCAAGATGTAAGGCAAAAAAAATAGTGATATCTGTGTTCGCTTCGCGGACGGACTTCCCTGTTCGCTCCGCGGACAGCACCCCGATTGGCCCATGGGCTTGCGCCATGTCCACGGACATGCAACGTGTTCGCTGATTGGGCGGTGTGGTGCGTGATGCGCGTCAGATTTTATGTCGCACCCGCCATCTTGCATTCGCCGCTGACCTCGGACAGCGCGGTGAAACTTGAGTTAAAAATTGTATTTAGTGGCATGTGTTGGTGTGTAAGAGTGTTTGGGGAGGGTGGGGGAGTATGAGATAGGTTCAATGTTGTATTTTTTTTATGTGCTAGATGCTTTTGTTGTGTTCGATTTGTCTGCGGACAACACGGCTGTTCTGGAATGTTCGTAAATAAACAGAATGGATTCGGTGTGAAGTTGAAAGTGTTCTAAGAACACTTGTGGGGTCTTGGAATGTTAGCAGGGGGTGTCCTGGAGACGTTGTGTGTATTGTTCGTTGGCAAGCTGAAAGTGTTCTAAGAACACTCGCGGTGCCCTGAAATGTTCATACACAAAGAAAATGGGGGTGTCTTGAGGACGCTGTCTGTATTGTCCTCTGGCAAGTTGAATGTGTTCTAGGACCTTCCTTGTGTCCGAGGACATTAAAATGGTTGCAATGCTTGAATCTATGGGTGTGATATGCTGCGGTGGTTGTGGCCAGGGTATAGAAAGTTGGGTGCATGGCCATTTGGCCATGTACCCAACACTCTATGGCCTGGCCACAACCACCGCTGCATATCACAGTCATATGCCATGCACCCAAGAGTCTATGCCCTGGCTAGAAGTATCGTAGCATATCACAGTCATATGTCATGCACCCAAGAGTCTATGCCCTGGCCACAAGTATAGCAGCATATCACACTTATAGTGGCTAAGAAGACTCGTGGGGTGTTGGAATGTTCGCAGGGGGTGTCCTGGAGACGTTGTCTGTATTGTTCGTTGGCAAGCTGAAAGTGTTCTAAGAACAGTCGCGGTGTCCTGAAATGTTCGTACAAAAAGAAAATGGGGGTGTCCTGAGGACGCTGTCCGTATTGTCCTCTGGCAAGTTGAATGTGTTCTAGGAACTTCCTTGTGTCCGCGGACATTAAAATGGTTGCAATGCTTGAATCTATGGGTGTGACATAGTCATATGCCATGCACCCAAGAGTCTATGCCCTGGCCAGAAGCTCTGCAGCATATCACAGTCATATGCCATGCACCCAAGAGTGTATGCCCTGGCCAGAAGCACCGCAGCATATCACACTCAGAGTGGCTTATAACTTTGGGTCAAAAACAAATTTATGAGGAACAATGTTATAAGCCACTATGGGTGTGATATGCTGCGATGGTTGTATTTATGATGTTATACTTACTATTTGGTTTAGTAACGGGAGTCCATGTTTTTCTTGTTCATTTCTGTGATAAAATAAAATAGCATGTTAGTATTAGTATTTTATAAAGAGTTATTACATTGTACAATCAACATTTTTTCTTTTTTTTTAACCCTCATATTTAGTCGATGACAAACGAGAGTACTGTGCAATTTGCTCAGTTTCTGTGTTTGTTGCTAAAATCATTGGGTCTGTGGGAGAAAAAAAAAAATCCATGTTGGATTAAAAAAAAACCTTTTTCTGTTATGCTACAGTTTATTTGTTTGTTTGTTTTCAGTGTTTACTTGTTGATTCTAGCTAATGCTTTATACATTGGATTGTTCCAGTTTTTGGGAGCAGTAAGATATTAGGTATTTGTTTGGATATTGTACAGTTTTGGAGCAGTTAGATACCAGTAGGCGTATTCTAACTGTTTATTTTTTTATATAATTTCGTGGTATTGATCTATCTGTTTGAATATTTCTAAATTTTGGGACAGTTAGATACCAATTGGCATATTCTAACTGTCTATTTTTTTTATTTATTTGAGTAGACCTAATTTATCTGTTTAGTTGTTGTAGCATCTTTGGGCAGTTAGATAGCTTTTGGAATATTGTGACAGTTTATATTATTTTACTACAAGTGTACTTAAGGTTTAAGTACAGTTTAGTTATCACATTTTGGTTTTAAGAACATTAAATAAGCATTTGTAAGATTTGCTGGTAATCACTGCTTTAGAGTAATGGTACTATCATTACATTCAAACCATCCACATTTCTTTTTTATGTATGAAGTGTAGTGTCCTGAGTTGGTTGTGGCTCCTGCGTGGTAGATGATACCTATTGTTGTGAAGGTTTTCCTACCAAGTGATATTTGACCAAGTGTGAATCCAGTCAGCTTGCAGTTGTTTTTGGTACCATCTGCATTGTAACGTAGAAGCATTAGTATTACGTATTTACTATGTGTTTGTATTACTAACGTGGAGCGATTATCTGAATTGCAGGTGGAACATAATCTACCGTGGTTTTTGCATTTTGTACAAGTTGCTGAAATGGAACGGATTCACAATTAGGTATTGATATATACACAAAGCGCTCATTTGGAATTTGTTCTTGTGTCACATTGTTGCAGAGAGTGCATGTATGTTTCCACATGTATGAAATCTGAAAGATTTCATTTATAGGTATGTTTTTGTTTTCCAGTACTTGTAGTAAGTACATTAGAAATTCTTGTGGATCTTCCTGTGAGTTTATAGTGGATTTCACCATTCCAGCACAGTAGTCCAATTGTTGTCTTATTCCATATACACTATACGTGTTGTCAGGATTGTTTGCTGCATTTCTGTGAAGTACTAACATTTGCAATGGGTCTGCACTGTGTAAGTAAATGTTCTCAACATTTGGTGGTAATTGAAATAGAATATTCATTGCTACATTTGCGTAGCAATTTACACCAACTATATTTGAGAGTTTAAATGGACCATGTAGTTCTGTATCTGACTGCTTCTTTTGGAGTTTGTCTTCCTTCTTTGCAGAAGTACCTGGTTTACTTTCCCTAATTGATTCTTTTTTTGATTGTGGTACTTGATGAAGTTTTAGTTTCTTTTACTCTTTTTGGAGGATTTGCAGTGACATCCTGTTGCATTTCTGTTTGATTTAGTTTTCTTTTAAAACATTTTCCTTTTTGTGGAACAGGATATGTTTGTAGATGGGGGGTGTATAGTGAACGAAGTCTATTGTATTCTAAAATGCAAGGAATATCAGCGTTTATTTTACTTGCATCAAAGTTGATTAGAAATAGACCATCAAGTGTACGTAAGCGTGATAGTGCTACGTAGCTCATGCCTTCTTTGAAGACTGTGTTACCAATGTCTATCATTGCTTTGTCTAAGGTAAGACCTTGTGATTTATGAATGGTGACTGCGTATGCAAGAGTTAGAGAAAATTGTTCTCTGCGTACATACATGTCTTTGAAGAGAAGGAATCGAGCTGTTGAGCGTCCTATTCTTTTAACTTCTGAAAGTTTGTTAAAGAGAATATTGACAAACTGAATTTTGTTGTCACGTGGGTATGTTTGAAAGCCAACAACTGTACCCAGTGCTCCATTAACTAGTCCTTGGTCTACGTCAAGGTTACGTTTCAGCATTACTCTGCAGTTTAAGGATCATTTTAATATCTTTTCCAAGCCTGCTGTGTTTGAGATTGATTTTTCTAAACTGTTTAGTCTTGCTGTGGCTTGGTCACACATGGGTAGTGTCATTGCATGTACATCTAGTTTGTCTGTGGCGCTAATTTCCATTATTGGTTGCATTTCTTTACTTAACATGATTTCATTGAATTTGAAACAGCTTGCAAGAGTTGGCATTAAGGCCATACAATTGACATTGTTGTGGGCTAATTGTTCCATAACATCTGTAGCACATGTATTATCACCATAAAGTGCATGAATGTGCCGGGTTTTCAATATTGCTTCTGCTTCTCTAGAAAATATACCAACTCTGATACTTTTTAAGATGTTGGCATAAGTGAGATCTGCAGATTGGCGCATGTTTTGTGTTAATTCTCTGTATTGGAAATGTTGCCAAGGGTTGACATTTCCAATGCTGCCAACTGTTTTACGACAGAGTTTGTGTCCTAATGTTGTAAAAATAGGCTCACCTTTTACAGGTGTCAATTGAGGAAGATCTCTGAAAACAATAATGTGTTTTCCTGCAAAGAGCTCTTCATAGTTTGTTTTGAGTACTTCCTGTAATCTGAGGTGAATCAAAGCCAACATTAGGTTGGACACCATGCTCACTTCATCTATTAGTAGAATTTTCATTTGTTTTAATACTCTGCGTAGTTCCATTGCAGATTCTGCAGAAAGTTTGTAATAATCTAATTTGTTTTGGTGTTCTACTGGCAGGAGTAGTAATCAGTGTAAAGGGACACCACCTATGTTGTAGGCAGCTAAACCTGTGGGGGCAGTGACAATAGCTGACAGTTTGTTGTTTGTGAATTGTTGAAGGAACTTACTGATGATTTTGATTAGGAATGTTTTGCCAGAACCAGCTTTACCACTGACATACAATAGTATAGGTTTGTAATTTTGACAGGTGCATTCTTTGTTTTCATGTTGTACACCATGTGCAATTTCCTTTGTTACTTCTTGAAAAATGCTACGTTTTTAATTGTTTAGCTTTGATTCTGGTATAGTTAAGTCTTCTTTATCTTCATACTGACACATGATGTTTTGTACTTCTATCATAGCTAATTATGCCTCATTTGTTATTAGTGGGTTTCCCAGTGGTTCTTGGCTTCCTGTGACAGATGGTTGATTACTGTCACGAGTGTCCTTATCTAGTTGGGCCTGGAGTCCTTCTTCGTGTTGCTGTTCATTGTGCAACATTGTTTTGTACTGTGCAAAGTTTACATCAGTTATACTGCTTTCATTTGCTTTTAAAGTGTCTTCATATGAGTCATAGTTATCTAGTATTTCTTCTTCTTTTCTCCATGGTTTAAAGAGTTGTAGCAGGGACATGTAATATACTTCTTTATGTTGAGGAGTCTTTAATGACAATTTGATATGATTAATTAAATTTGGTTTGGTGAGTTTTACTAAGCTGCCTTCACAGTTTGTCACTTTGTATTTACGGTTTTGTTCATCAGGTTTTATATTATTTTTGTATGTGTAGTTTTGGGCTATGTGGTATAGACTCATGGTTTCCAAAGTGGTACTCCTGTTTGGCTAGTATGTGTCCAATAATTTTTTTTTTAAATGTCTTGCCTGTTGGGATCATGTTTGGCTATTGTTTCTATATCTTCGTATGATTTTAGAACTCTTTTTCTAGATTTAGCTGGACCAAGACTTAGCCATACTATATTTGCAGATTTACCTTACAATGCAGTACCAGTTAAGCTGCTTCATAGGATCCACATTCTCTATGGGACAGCATTTTTATGCCCAAGCTGTATAATTTCTGAGACACTGTTTTATCTGATGACAGGTCATTCCAGAGGTCTTGGAGCTCTGTCTTTTCTGATTTGGTTAAGTATGCTGTGACATATCGTGCAACTGCAGTAGAATTGTCTGCAATGTACTGCACGTCTATGTTTGCATTCCATAAGTAGGCAATGATTGCATTGTAATCATTGATATATTTTTCTTCTTTTTTTCTTTTTATGCAATATATATATTTAGGTGACTTACCTTTAACATTATGTCTAACCGAAGACATGAGGTTGTTCACTTGACCTGTATTTGTGACTGGTCTAGGGAAACCAAATCGGCATTTGTTGTAGTATTTCCCTTTATTTTTGTATTTGCGACGACAATATTTGCAACATTTGTGTCTTTGGAATTGTACAATTTTTGCATGAAGATCACTATTTGTGGATTCTGATGGAATTTCACAAGTGACATATTTTTCAATAAACTGTAAAACAGTGGCATCAGTGTCTTGACCAAATTTAGGAGCATCTTTAATCCATAAAAGCATGTGGTATGTGGTGCTCCTCTGGCTTGGTATTCTTTTCTCCAAAAGAAGTGTTGCACTTCTCCAAGGGGAGGAACAGTTTTGTTACAAATAAAATGTAGCATAGCAATGACGCAATGGTGAAAATATTGTGAAACATTAACATGATCCTGTGAACAAAGTTCTCCAGGTGTTAGTATATCTATGTTTGTTTTGTTTTCGTTTGATATGCGTAGGAAAGCATGTAAATCTTCCCATGCATATTCTGTGCATCTTAATGTAACAAACCAAGTGGGTGGGCCAAGGTTTCTGATCATACAACGTACATCTCCATGACGTCGAAACCAGTACTCTTTAGTACCACACATATTTGCTAATAGATTTGTAAGATTTGCTTGTAAAACTTCATCTTTTTGTTGAACTTTTTGTAATAATTGTGTAGCTGTCATATTTTGAAAGTGTGATCCTGATTTTAATATGTGTGCAACTCTGTAACATAAAGTTGCTAGTTCACTTTCAAAGAGTAGGTGGAATATGTATTTCACATTTTGTCGAAATCTGGGATCTTCAGAATACATTCGTAATGAGCGATATTCTGATGCTGATATTTGAATAGGTCTATCATCGTATCTTCCTCCTTTGCCAGTAGGAAAGAGTAGAGGAAAAGCATGTGCTTCTATACTTTTTCCCATATGCTGATTGGTGATCCTTATGTTTGACGCATTTGGTATGTTTCCAGTGCATCTTCTATGGTGTCATTAGAGTGCAATGGATGAATTGTATAATGGTCTAAAGTGTTTGATATTGTAGCAGGATCTAGGAGCTCAAATTGACCAGCTTCTAGTGTCTGTTCAATTATTTCACTTGTATCTTGCAAGTTTTCTTCAATATTAACTTCTTTGTAATATTCATTGTTCTCTTTAAGATATTGTAGGGCTTCTCTAACTTTATGTAAATCTACCAGTTGTTGCCAAATTTTTTTGTCTTTTGTAGGTACTCCATTTACCAAGATAATTAAAGATTGATGCATTGGACGTTGCACTCCGAGAGTGTGCACATTTTCTTTTAGATCTAATGGTAAATACACTACTTTTCCACGAATACCTTTCACTAATTCAGAGGGAGGTAATTTTGCAGTTTTTGGTTGAAGGCGTATTATTGCTTGAAATGGGTGCACTGTTTGAATTATGATGCTCTCATATAAATTAAGTTGTTGAAGGGGTTTTGGTAGTGGATACAATTCCAAGTTATTTGTGATAGCACGTGAAGGAGTTTGGTTGTTGTCAAGTTTTGTAGTGCAGTAACTGCAAAGTATTATGGGGTCATTTATTTCGTATTTGTTTTCTGCTATAAGGTAGAGAGCTAATTCAAACCATTTAGAATCTTCATTGTCTTCTATTTTGTATGATAGGTCTATAGTTTTTGTGCTACTTTTATATAAAGATCTGCGGCAACATACAAACACGTGGTTTGGTACTTCAGCTGAAGTACTTTCAAATTTTAGTATTTCTTTTTTGTATGTCTGTAGTGAAAGGTTGCCATATGCAGAATTGTTACGAAGTTGGTTGACAGTTAATTCATCTTGTAAGTGGGTTTCACTTGCAAAATATTTTGTCTGGATATAGTCGATTTCTTCTAGGTGGTCTTTTGCTGTACCGTGTAGAAAAATGTTATTTAAATTGGCGAGTGCTAAAGCAGGACTTTTAGCATAGTACAGTTTATAAACTAGATTTCTTATACTTGCATGATGTGTTGATATCCTTTTGATATCAAGGAAGGGTGTTTTGCAAGTAGGTCCTGTAATGCAGGCCAAGGAATGTCCTTGTAGTCCTGTGTACTTGCGTATTGGACAAGCATCCATATTTTGCAGTAGTTTAATTTTGATTTTGTCTTTGCTTTTCACATATTGATTGAGGAATTGGCGTAAAGACTTGAACATATTTTTGGGAATGTTACACATTGACGTGCATGGCCATTTGTACACTAGATGTTCTGATTCAGTTGAATGGAGGGGTAAATCTACGTTTTCAGGGCATATTTTTGTAAGGAGTTCTTCTTGTTCCATTATGGTATTATTAACTTTTTCATAACCTCGACCACTGCTATGTATGGGAATTGTATTTGTTTGCTTTTGTTTGTAGGCTTCTTCATTAAAGTATGGTTCTGTGGTTGTAGTGTGACTCCATTCACCTCCACAGATATTTAAGAAGTTATTTCTGTTGACATTTCATTTATTGAGAAGTCTTTTTTGTAATTTACTTATTAGTTTTGTTAGTGGTTTCATTCTGTTTAACACTAAAATAAATAACTTTGTTTTGAGAAGAAGTGCACTGTCTATCAACGCTTCTAAGATTACCTTCCTTCGATAGGTTTGAAGTCTTGAACCTGCTTTCTCTCCTGTTTTCATAAGATTTTGAAGGACTTTGTGACGGAACATTTTGGCTAAAATACTTTTCTTGGTATGCTTACTTTGTACTATATCAAGATTTATAGAAGAAGTTTTATTTGTAGTGATAGTTGATTTTCTGTTAATTGTTTTTTGGGTTGTTTTACTTTTTGATAGAGGAGGGAAAGTGTTTGTACTAGAAACTTCTTCTGTTTCACTACATGACTGTATTAGCTGTTGTGTTTCAACTTTTTTTTTACAAATTCTGCTATAGATGGATGTTTATGTTGGAGACTTTTCTTTTCATTTGCTCTACTTCTGCCTCCCTTTCTACGGAGTTGCTTTTTGGTAGGCATTCTTTAGGGTCTGTTGAAAAAAATACAGAAGGTATGGGTTGGGGTGTTCTGCAATGCATGTGTGGTGTGTGCATGAGTGTTTGAGTAAGGTGATAAAGATGTATGTAATGGTGTGTGATTGTGCATTGGGAAGTACAACTAGTAGGGATGGCTATTCTTGAATTAATGTGTTACTAAACTGGGGTTCAGATGACAGAAAAAAGTAAGCTAGTGGTGTGGAGAAGTATAAATAGTGTATCTAAAGCGGCTGAGTTGGGTAATTTGTGTGTCGAAAAATAGGAATTTGTGGGCCATTCTGCCAGTAAATCACTGTTTAAGACGGGGGGATTTTGGTCAGAATGGTGCAGAATCTCTATTTTTAGGCACAGAAATAGCATGAATTAAGCTTACAGTGTGAGTAATAATTCAAATATTATGGTAACATTCTACGTACTTTTTTTCTAAAATGAGCAGTTTGCTTCTTAGTTGTTCTTTGTAGTTCCAATTCGGCTGCTTCTTTTCAGGAGAATGGTCTTCACTGCAATTGTAAAAGAAAGAAATTATTAATTTGGTTTGTATATAACACTCTTTTTAATTTAGACATAGATTTTTTAAATTGAAATGCTCAGCGCCTTCCTTAAAACCATTAAAACAATTTTATGACTAACTGTAGGAAATAAAATATCTTCGCTATGGCTTGTTAAATTCATAATGTACCACTGTATACCACTATTCCTGCAACTAAGCTTTTCCACGTAATAGTGAGTCCATGTCATAGCCTGCTTTTCCACGTAATAGTGAGTGAATGTCATAGCCTGCTTGTCCTATATAAATGTAAGTAATTATATGAACTAAAAAAAGTAAAACCAAATATGTGTTTGTACAAATATTATTCTTTGAGATTTGATCATAGAGTGTGCATGTAATTTTGTTTGATTATATGTAGTCTATATATTTTATTTGAAAAAGATTAGTTTAACATTATTTGCGTGTGTGTGTGTGTACGAAGAAATTAAACGGTATAAAAGTTTGTAAGTCACAGTTCCTTTTAGGATAATGAAAAAATGATTGTAGATTCATTTTACAGATTATACAAGGTAAAAGTCGGTTAGAAAATGTGTTCATGTACTGTATAGAAAATATGCATACCTGTAGTTTGTGTTCATGCATATGGATATGGACGAAGCTGCAAGTAGAAATCTTGGAGATTTGTCTAGTATTTCTCGTAGATCGTGCTTGCCAATGGTATGAGACTTGTAGTCCGAGAGATTCACCGTACATTTGCAGTGCTGATCTATGATGATGCAGTTACATGTATAGGTCGTGGATTTGATTGGTGGATGGTCATGTGATTTCTTAGCTACATCCAATGAGGGAATGGCACAGAGAGTGAAGTGGAAATGGTAGAAGGGCTGTCCATGTTACGATACGTTCGCGGACATGGCGGTAGTTCCAGGACACCGCGTATTACATCCGGGGAATTTGGGGTGGGGAGGCATGCAAATGAGATTGAATGTAGCAAGGGATTGGTCAGTAAAGTTTAGTGAGTGTGTTGTGCTAGGAGAGGTTTTCTCTGATATTCTTTTTGGTGAGAGAAGAACAGATAGCTATGGCTGAGTGTTTAAAAAAACAGATTGTGTGGATTTTGGGAGACTCGTGGATACATTGGTTGAAGGTGCATGCAGAAAGCTGTGGAGTATCTATAGATCTTGGATTCCCACATATGGAAGTGCACTGGCATGGAGTCCGTGGAATGAAGTGGCTGGACTTGCTACCTCTCTGTGCAACTTTGAAGATAGAGGAACATCCAGACATAATTGTAATTCATTGTGGAGGGAACAGTTTAGGACATGTGTCTGGAATTTCTTTGCAATTTGCAATGAAAGAAGGACTTCAGAAGATCATGCATATGTTTCCAAACTCCAAAGTAATTTTTTCACGGATTGCGCAGAGACAAATGTGGCTTCGTTCTTTCTCATGTGGTCCACAAATGGAGAAAGCAAGGCGTAATGTCAATAAGGCTGTTTGTGCTTTCCTAAGAGATTTTGGCATGTTCTCTTTTCACAATGAAAACATTATGTTTCGTAGTACATACATTTTTCGCAGAGATGGAGTCTATCTTATGCTGGCAATCAGATTTTTCTGAGAAATGTACAAAATGCATTGCGACCTTTTTTTAGAAATGCAGCATCTATTTTGAAGTAGGTGTTAAGTATTTATAATTTTTGACATACAAACACCTCCCAAAGGCTCTTTTCAGAGCCACCACTTCCTCCCAGAGAAAAAGCAATGGTTACAATAGGGCAGCACCCCAATTTTTTTTATTTTCGCAAACTGTCCGCGGTCTTTCAAGAAATAGAAAGGGCCCTGCATTCTTTATCGTTACTTCTATTTTTTAACTGTGAAAGGCGGCTCTGAAAAGAGCCTTATTTTTTTATTGATTTTTGTTATTTTGTATTTTTTTGGGTTTTTACACACGACACACTAGGAGAGGAGGGGAAAGGAGGGTAAAGGGGGGGACACCAACCACAGGGATAAGAAAGGGCGAGCTGAAAGAGGAAGATGTAGAGTGGGTTTTATTTGGGTAGTGAGCAGGTCTTCTCGTGCTCTGAGACGATAGTCTCAAAAGCACTCCGAAGTCGCTCCCCCCTACAGAGTACTGTGTCACAGTACATACATACAACTGTGACCCTCGAAAGGTAAGGGTCATCAGAATTCTGTATGGCCTGTGAGGCAGCTTGAGGAAGACGTTGTCCCACAGAGGTGTTCCTTGTGGTGACAGGATCAGAAACGGAGGATGAAGTAGAGGCAATCAACCTACTACGCTCTTCGCAAGGTACAACCTTGCGAATAGCCCCAGTGTGGAATGAGTTCAGGTGTCGCTTCATGGTCGTAGTCCCAAAGCTATACGAACCATGCCTCCCGCGACTGAGTACCATTTTGCACTCGTTGCAGGTGACACGGTTCGCACAAGCCTTAGGACCATTCCCATGAATGGTAAACAACCGCCACACCCAAGAATCACGCCGCGGGTGGCTAGTAGGGATTTCCTCTACCTCATTCTCGTCATCCTCTTCTTCCTCCTCTGTATCCTCACTCCTGTTCCCCTCTTCAGGCCTTTGGGGGAATGGTGGTGGTGGAGGGGTTGGGGGTGGTGCTGAGGCAGATGTAGTACCATGTGGTAATAGTCGAGCCATGGATGTCATAGGCTTGGAGATGGAAATCTCAAAATCTGCAAAGTATGCAGCAAAATGCAGTGTGCTCTGTGGAATAGTCAGAAACACAATGAGAATGCGCTCTAGGGCGTGGTCTTATATAGGGGTGCTTGTGCGCGGGTCGCGGACATGCGCGCCGTCCGCAAGACAGATCGAACATCAAAAATGGTTCAAAAAGTCACTAAAACTGTGGAAAGTTAGGATTAGTACGTGGGATTTGTGGTATGGTGATTTTTTAATGAGAAATATTGTGGATTACTTGGAAATGTACTTTTAAACTGTTTGGGGACACAAACTGTGTCCGCATTTAGAGCACGAGATGAGCGTGGGCGCAGTCACATGATTGTTTTGTGAGCATGTTCGCTAAGGTAGCGGCCGTCCGCAGGACACCCAATGTACGGACATTGTTTTGCGCATGCGTGTTGATGTTCTACGGACAGTGTTCGGGTCCTGAACTAATTAAAAGTGCGTCACATGTAAAACGAACAGTTACGGACAGCTGTTTGTTCTTGGCACAGTTTAGTTTATTTGCTAACAATACGGACAGACATAGCGTTTCAAGCACACCTCCATTTTCATTTATTTACGAACAATTCAGGACACCACGAGTGTTCTTAGAACGGTTTCTGCTTGCTAGCGAACACTACGAACAGGCTTAGTGTTCTTAAGGACACCTCCATTTCCGTTTATTTACGAACATTTCAGGACACTACGAGTGTTCTTAGAACATTTTCAACTTGCATGAGAACATTACGGACAGATGTAGTGTCCTCAGGACAGTTACATTTTCGTTTCTTTACGAACATTTCCGAACAACCGCGCTGTCCATGGACACCTAAATTGGTTTCATCACAAAGAACTGAAAGTAATTACAACAGAATATAAGAAAAGTAACTTTATTTCATATATATATACAATTATGACTGGGAAGATGGGGCAGAAACGGAAACAAAAACAGGAGAATTAGGGATTTCTAGATAACTGGGATCAGGTGAAGAATGGAAGGAAAACTCATCGAAACACTTTGGTCCATAGACAGGGTTTGGGGTTAACTGAGTGGGATAGGGTGAGGGGGGACAAGTGCAGGTTGGACAATGGTGTGCTGTTGGTGGTTTCACATGATTTTCCACAAAGTTTTTCAAATCCATAAAATTTTGCATAAGGTCGTCCATTTTTTGATTCATCTGTTGTAGAGTGATATCCTCTGATTGTTGTTGTGAGATTCTTGGAATTTTTGTATGGTCTGTAATAAAAAAAATGTATATGCTAAATGTATACAAAATAATATTTATTAATTGGTTTATATAGTAAAGTGTGTACCATTAGGTGGACTATCTTCTAACATTTCCTCTCATGGGAAATGCTCCTCTAGCCAGTCGAGAGTACTACACATTTCTGTGAGAAAACAAAAAAGTAATATGTTTTTTTTTTCTAATATAGAAAGTTTATAAATATATGAGTAAAAAGAAGTCACTTAGTATGTCTGGTGAGATATGTAATCAGTAGTCTATACGTCTGGTCTTGCTGTTGGTTGTGGAGCGTCTGTGAGGTAATTATGGTGGAAGCCTCTTTATCTTCTTTTGGCATATTCCATTTTAAAACATATTGTATTTAAATGAATGGTTAGTGTGTTACATATATGGGTTACATTTTTTAAGTATTACTACATATACTTTGTATGTGTGCTGTTTTGTGAATTTGTTAAATGTTCCTATGTTATGATATAATTATTACACATACCCCCCCCAGAGTTTTTAGGTGGTGGTACTGTTGTCCGAACATGTCTGCGGACCGTCAAATTCAGTAGAAAGGGTTCAGTGTGTTCCATATTATATGTACATAAAGTCAAAGTTATTATTATTATTATAAGTTGTGCTACTAAAAAACTATGAAATTCAGTAAAAAAACTTTGTTAAAGGGACGTTATGGTTAAGTTGCGTTACTAAAAACCTATGAAATTCAGTGAAAAAACTTTGTTAAAGGGACGTTATGGTTAAGTTGCACTACAAAAAACCTATGAAATTCAGTAAAAAAACGTTGTTAAAGGGACGTTATGGTTCAAAGTAAAACCGAAAAACCCCTGAAATTCGGCAGTTATGGTAAGATAAGCAACCATAACTCGCGCCACCGTGCACTGCTAACACTAACAACCAGGACATCAAAGATGACATCACAAATGTCATTGATGACATCACTGATGACATCACATGGCTGGCTCTCCCTTTTTTTCCTTTACTGACATATCTAAGCCATAATGTCCCTTCAACAACGTTTTTTTTACTGAATTTCATTGGTTTTTCGTAGTGCAACTTAACCATAATGTCCCTTTAACAAAGTTTTTTCACTGAATTTCATAAGTTTTAAGTAACGCAACTTAACTATAACGTCCAGGCACTCATGTAGCTCTGTAAGAAAGTGGGTGGGGTAGGTTGGTGAGGGAAGAGGGATAGGATAAAGGTTGTGCTGGTGCTTTCAGAACCAGGAGAAACTGGTGTCTGTGCATTTCAGCTTTCTGAGTGTGCAGGGATTGTGTGCATGGGATTATTTTGTCTGGAGGGGCAACACACAGTGTCTGGGTTGTTTGTTCTTTTGACAGATGCATATTTTATGTTTTATGTGTGTAGTAAGGTTTGTCCATTAGGGTGTGTGTGGAATGTGGAAGATATGCTGAAGTTGAGCTGGTAGCAGGTGTGGTTAGAAGTTAGTACAGTGTGGTTGTTTTTTGTTGGTTCCATGATCTGTACTGTCCCCTGATTGCCTTGGGTCTGAGGTAAGAGGTGTGGGAGGTGCATGTTTTTATGCTAGTCTTGGTGAGTTAAATAGCCAGGTTTTCAATAATTTTCTGAAGGTTAGGTAATCTTCTGTCATTCTTATTTCCTTCATGACTGAGTTGCATAGTTTGGCTATCAAATGGGAAAATGTGGTTCCTCTGAATTTCCTTTTCTTGTAGTGTTTCATTTAGATTTGGAGGTCATTGGTCGATCTTAGGTTTCTTCCTTTTTGTTAGCAGTTGATTTTGGTTGGAGGAATTTGGCTCTTTGTCTGTGTAGTGATTTCTGAGTGATGCATAGGGCTTTGAAGTCAATGTGTTTTTTTACTGGAAGCCAGTGTAGGCATTGCAGGGCCAGTGTGATGTGATCTCTTCTGTTTAGTTTTAGGGGTAGGCTTGCTGCAGTGTTTTGGCTGTGCTGGAGGGTTTTTGTGAGATGTTATGGCTTTCCAAGGTAGAGGCTTTTTGTGTAGGCTATTATTTATGATACCAAGGAGATGATTGTGAGGGTTTGGTGTGGGAAGGAGAGGTTCGGGAGTATCCCTCTGATTAGTCGCAGAAGGTAGAAACATTTCTTTGCTATTGTGTTGACGTGTGGTTCTAGTGAGAGTCCATTGTCCATGAGTATTCCCAGTTTTTTTATCACAGCAGATCTCTGGTTGGGTTCCCATGCATGGTGACCAGTTCAGGTGTGTGTGTGTTGTTACCCTCAAGAGAGGAGATCATTATTTCTGCTTTGGTTGGGTTTAGTTTGAGATTGTTGACTGTCATCTAAGTGTATATGTCTGTAAGGCATTTGTTGAGGGTGCTGTTTGGGTCTTGGGTTGAGGTTATCTTGAAGATGAGTTGGGTATCATCTGCATAGTTGTAGACAGTCAGTCTGTGGGTTTTAATGAGTTTCATCAGGGGGACATATAGATGTTGAAGAGGAGTGGGGAGCGGCTACATCCTTGTAGTGCACTGCAGGTGACTTTTCTGGTGTTAGATGTAAATGGCAGTAAGTATGTTCTTTCCTATCGGTTGGGGAGGAAAGATTTTAGCCATTGTAGAGATGAGTCTTTTATGCTGCATTCCTCCAGTCTCTGGATTAGTGTTGTGTGTCTGATTGTGTCGAAGTCGGCTGACATGTCTAGTAGTATGAGGGCCGATCGAATGCTGTTGTCTGAGTTGATTTTTAGATCGTCCCATATGCATAGAAGAGCTGATTCTTTTCCTCTCATGGGTCTGAAGCAGACTTGGGAGTGGTTGAGTGTTCTGTTGGTTTCTACATGGTTGAGTATAATTTTGTAGATGTGGTTCTCCAGTAGTTTTGCTGGGAAGAGTAGATTTGATATATGTCTGTAGTTGGTGGGGTCTTCTGCACTTCATTTTTCATTTTTTGGGAGGGGCTTGATGTATGCTGATTTGAAGGTTTTAGGTACTATTCCTGTGTTTAGGGGTAGGTTAATCAGTAGCCAGAAGTATGATGCTGGAGTCCTGTAATTGAGGATTTCTTTGAAGATGCCTGGCGTGCATGAGCCAGTGGGGCATCCAGTGAGGTTGGTGTCTTTTATCAGTTTGTTTAAAGTTTTCTCATCTATGTGTTTGAATCGGTCAAGTGTTGTGGTGGTACGCTGGTTTCCGATGATTACGGATTTGTTTTTATTGTGGCATGGCTTGCATTGATGGTCTGTTGAATTGTTTCAATTTTTGTTCTTAGGTGGCTTGTGATGTTGTCACATAGAGATTGTGATGGTATCATGAATTTGCTGCATGATGTCAGGTTTTTGATTTCCTTAATGATTCTGAATAATAATTTTTGTGGGTTTGTTGCTGATTGGGATTTTGTGGAGTAATATCCCTTATATTAAAAAGAGAGGGCTTGGTATTATCTACCTTTGGATCCGAGGAAGACGCCGCCCTATTCTTGGATCCACCAAAGGTGACCGATAGAAATTGTAGTGATCCGACCTTACCCATCGCTAAAACAAATATGGGATTGGAACTTGATTTGGCGGAGATTCTGAAAGCTGTAGCTCAAACAAACGGCCTTCCTTGGCTGGAACCTATGCTCTTGGCCATTTTGTCTTCCAATACTACCTCATTACCTATAAAACCAGTCACATAGCTATCTAATTACAAAGAACTTAAAATCATATCTTGGAATTCGTGTGGCTTTGTGAATCTAACAAACTGGCATCTCAACCTTATTAGTGATGAAAGACCAACGATAATTATAATCCAAGAGTCGATGAAAACTGAACCTCTACTAATCCCTGGTTATAATACTTTTAACTCGTTAGCTAAGAGACACTTATTAGGCCGCCCATCTGGGGGCTTATCGATTGCACTAAACACTTCATTTAAAGCTCAACCTAAATTGGTTTGGAACTCCCCGAGTTTATTAGGGGTTCATCTTGACATTCCCTCAATCAGATATTCATCATTAATTATCATCTCATTATATTGGAATCCGGCTAATTTAACTATTGATGAGATGTTAGACGACCTTGAAGCATGCTTAGAACTTTCCGCTAGTATGTATCAGAACTGTGAGATCATTCTTGGTGGCGATTTTAATTGTGACTGTAGAAATGTGAATGAAAATAGTCTATTTAAATCTGCAACCTTAACATGCATTAGAGGTGCTAAGTTTAGAGAATTCCTAACTGATTGGGACATGGATCTCTTGGTGACACACGATATGAAATCAAAAATTACATGGGAAAGAGGAGTAAAGAATTCGATGATAGATTTTATCTTTGTTACTCGTAATCTCATAGCTTTCATGGCCCCTTTAGTAATAGATCCTATATCAATTGGTGACCATGCTCAACTTATAACATCATTGAAATTGAAATGTCACTTGTTAGGAGTAAATAGTTCACTAACAGCAGTAGAAATTGATCGCCCTCAGCACTCAATCAGGTGGAATAATGGGCTGTGCGATCAGATTGTCAAATACATATCACGAGAAACACTGCGAGTTGACCGAAACGGTGCCAATCTAAGAATAAAATTATCTGATAAGGAGTACTCCAAAATAGTTGAAACCGTATTGCTCAAATTTCGTAAAAACCGCAGCAATGTGAAACATATTCATATCTATGATCACAAATGCAAATTGCTGAAAAGGGAAAAAAATAAAGCCCTAAGACAATTGAAACACTATGAATTAGGTACTGAAAGACTTAGAGAAAGGCGGAGTCAAATCATGTCTCAGTATAAACAAAACTTAAGGTTCGCCCGGATCTCAAGACATAATGAGGAGAACTGCACTCTGATCCGTGCTATCACGTCACATGACACCCGAGCAATATGGCGCACTCTAAAAGCTGATCCAAAAAATGCCGTATTATCTATGCCGAATTGTATCTCTGAGCAGACATGGCAGATGTACATAACTGTCAAATATCAACTGCCTTATAAGTTCCAATTCCTTCCCGATATATTGCTAGACTCTACCAGGATCCCTCGGTTTAATTGGAGCATCAGTGACATAATTTGGGCGATCTCGAGATTGTCGTATTCTAAGGCCGCAGGACCAGACGGGCTTCCTCCTTGTCTCTACAAAGCGGATCCTGCTATGTGGGCAGTAATCATAAATACCAAATTTGAAACCATCTTTAACTCTGGGGAAATTCCATCATCTTGGCTAACAGCAAATATAGTCCCCATATTTAAGAGGGGTGACCCTTCTTGTCCTGAAAATTATCGCCCGATTTCTCTAATTGATACTGAGGCTAAAATCTTTGCGATTTTGCTTCTTCATGACTTGGAGAAAATTATTGAGACCAAGGGTCTTTATTCTAAATTTCAAACAGGTTTCAGGAAGAATATGAGTACTACTCTAAATGCAATTACTCTTGCGCATGTTGTCGCTGAAGCAAAAAATAAGAATTCTAATCCAGTATACATTGCAATGATTGATATGAGTGCAGCCTTTGACAATGTTGTTCGCAACTTGCTGTGGAAGAAAATGTTGGCTTATGGAATTTCAAATGACTTAATGTATTGGATTATGAAATTACACACCAATACAACTTATAGAATAAAAATATCACAGGATGGGGGTACGACAGCTCCAATAAAAACAGCATTAGGTTTGAAACAGGGCTGCAATCTTGCAGCAACCCTGTTTAATTTATACATGGCGGATCTGGATAAGAACTGGGAAAATATGAACCTGTTTTATGTGAAGGTTGGGAGTATATCTTTGCAATGGATTGCCTTTGCAGATGATATTATCTTGTTTGACCCTACTCCTGTAGGGCTTCAAACGAAATTAACACTCTTCGAGGGATTTGCAAAGGATCACAATCTGACTCCCAACCCGGCAAAAACTGCCATCATGAAATTTGGAGTGAAGCAGAAAAAGGGCAGTTTTAGTTGGCATATCATGGATACACAGATATCTTGTATTAACAACGCTATTTACTTGGGATATCATCTCTCTGATCAGAACTCCATTAAATTATGGACAGATATTATCAAACGCAAAACCAGACCACTCCTTTCGCAAATGAAAAGGATTTATACCCGGTTTTGCAAATTTTCATTAACTCCGTTAATTGATTTCATGTCCCTGAAGACTGAGAGTGTCATTCTGTATGCACTAGATATTTGTTTGTGTGATATGTCTAATGTGTTGGATTGTTTACAAGGTTCACTCTTAAAAGCAGCGATGTTTTTGCCAATGTCCATCCCAAATGCCATCATCCGACATGAATTGGGGTTGGTGGCACTATCGTCTAGATGGAAATGGAGACAGCTATCCAACTTTGCGAAAATGAACTACCCACCGACTAATTCATTATATGTTGATATGAATAAGATGCTGGGCTCCCGCTGTTCTCTTTCCTTTTATAACTACCAACTGAAAATGCAACAACTTTTAAGTGAAGTGAAGATTACAGTGAATGATGTTCATCATCGCCCTTCCTATGCTAAAAAAAAACTCTTTGAATTAGACTGGTGTGTAACTATCGATCGGATCACGACATATAAATCTTATGAAGAATACGGTGCCTTTGTTAAGCAGCGTATCCCTCGCTATGCACATATCACTTTATTCCCCTGTGAAATTACCAGGAAGGCATATATTCGATTTAGATTTAATCTTTACCATACTAGAGACAGAACTAAGAATTGGCAAACAAATGTCACCACATCTTCTGTGGGATGTCGATTTGATGAATGCAAGGAACCACGCGAAACAATGAAGCATCTCCTACTCTATTGTCCCCATTTTAAAAAAATTCGTACAGCAAGACTTATGAAATATGTTGATATAGGGTTTGAGGATTGCCTCGAGTTCCTATGGTCTCGTATGATGCAAGGAGTTCACAACAGTCTAATTTATGAATTAGTAAGCTTTTGTAAGCATATAGAAAAAGAACTGATTCTGCGTGGAGACTGAAATGTTTGGATGGTAAATCGATTGGTACATTTGTAAATGAGGAGCCAGATATTAACTATGATACAATCTTTTTGTACCTGTATTTTAAATTGTATTTCAAAGTACTGTGTGCTACTGCAACGTAATACAATTTTAAATGTTAGATTTCTTCCTTTACATGGATTTTAACATGTTTCTTTTTTGCAAAGGTTCTACTCGAATTTATTCTTGTTAATGAACTAAACGCAAATAAAAAAAAAAATAAAAAAAAAAATATCCCTTTTTTGGTTTAAGGACTGCTGAGGTGTCATTGGTATTTGTTTTGGCCTGATTGGTTGTAACGGTTTCTCCATTGCTTTTCCAGTTTGTGGATATTTTGTTGGGATTTCCCTCAGTTCTTCTGTGAACCATTTTACTGCCATTAATTTGTAGTGGCTTTCAAGAGTTTTGCGGGTGGTAGTTTGGTTAAGGATCCAGGTGTCGAGTTTTTCTTCCACACAGTCTGCTGGAGTCATTCTGCTTAGCTGGGAGATATTTGGTTTGGTTGATTCCATTAGTTCTTTTAGGGATTCCAGGCCAAGACTCTTGCAGTTTCTTTTGTTAGCAGCATGTAGTATTGTGTTTCCGTGCAGTATTCGGTTTGGGATTTTGACGGTGAATGGGATCAAGTGGTGATCACTCCATAAGATCAGTACCGGTGGGGTGGTGGTCGAGATTCAATCTCTGCAGAAATTTGCATCCAAGGTGGGTCTAGCACAGTGGGTCAGTCGATTCACTGTTTGTTTGAAGTGTAGTCTTTCCAGTAGGGCGCTGAGGGAGTTTGTTGTGTTTAGTTTTCTCTTTTGAAACAGTTGTTGAAAGCCCCTAGAACAATTATGTTATCATGATACGTGAAGAGGTTGACAATGGCATCAGCAAGCTTTGTTGTAAAATTGGGGTGTTAGGATGGCGGTCTGTAGATCAGATGGAACAGTAAATTGGCTTGGTCATTGAGCTTGAGCTTCATTAGGAGTGGATCACAGTTTTCTATTTCAGAATGGGGGAGTGGTGTGGCACAAATGTGGTCTTTGTGCGCCATTGCGATTCCACCTCTTCTTCAATTTTCTCTGTTGGAATGTATTAGTTTGAAGTTATCTTGTATGCCTTAGTGAGTGAGTGTTTTGTAATTGTCGGATAGCCATGTTTCTGTGAAAAAGAGTGCGTCGGTGCCGCCCTCGCTTAGGAGGTCATACATTTCTGTTTTGTGTTTGGCCATGGATCTTAAATTGAGTAGACTGCAGTGTAGAGTGTGTGCTTTTCGTTGTTTACTGTTGCCTATCCTTTCCTGCGTCTTGGTCGGCGCTGTGTTTGCTGTGTTTTCTTATCCCAAGGTTCTCTCCTGGGTGAGGCTGTTGTTTGCTGATAGTGTAGTTGGGGCTTCTGTTTCGTCATTGAGGAGTACAATTAGATTGAGGGATGGGTTTCTTTGCTCTGCTTTGCAGCAGTGGGTTGTTTGTATGTACATGTGGTCTTTTTTCCAGTCTTCGGTTATGTTAGGGGTGTGGATCGTTGGGATTATAGCTTGGCTCTGATTCTTGTTGGGGTCTTTCCAAAAATGTGTTTGGCGTTGCTGGGTTCTGTGTGTTGTGGTGTGTTGTTTGGCAGACTGTTGGGGACCTGGTGTGTTTGCGTCCTTGCTTGTGGGTTATTCGTGGGCTGTTTGTTTTCCGTTGAGGTAGGGTTATCAGTGGAGAGGTATTGGGAGATAATCACTGTTTTTGTTTAGTGGTGGTCGGTGGGATTTAGAGGTGTTGCAAATTTTGAAAGCTGGTTTCCATTCTACTGGGGTGTGAATACCTTCCTATTTCTGTTTTCCATTCTTGTTTCTTTGTTCTTCTTATATTGTGGCATGTTTGTGGTCTATGTGTCTAGGATTTGGGTTTGTGGTATATTCCTGGGGCAGGTACCCTCCTGTGTAGGTTTGTGTCCTGGGCTAGGTGGTAGGACAGTCTGCTGTAGTGTACAGTGTGATTACCTTGCTGTGGCTTCTAAGTTGTGGCCTCTGTGTTGGAGTCAGAATTGGATTGTGGTATATTGTGGTATATTGCTGGTGCCCTGCTGGGTCAGTTCATTTTCTGGTCTCCATTTAGATTGGTGTATTCTGACATACAGTGGCGTCTGCCTCGCTGTGATTGTTGCATTGTGCCACCATTTCGGGTTTGGGAGATATCATTCAGGGGCCCTCCTAGGTTGGTTCTTTTCCTGTATTTGGGTTATATTGGTATGTTCCGACACACAGTGGTGTCTGCTTCATTGTGGTTGTTGTATTGTGCCCCTGTTTTGGGTTTTAGTTCATGAGCTATATATCTATTCCAGGGGCTGGTCCTCTCCACCCCTCCAAGTTAGCTACTTTCTTGGGTTTGGGTAAAATCAGTGTCTTTCATGATTTGGGTTTGAGGTATATTCGTTTTATGTTCTGGGATTGGGTGCCTTCCTGGGTTGGTTACTTTCTTGGACTCTGGTTAAGTCAGTGCGCTCCGACACACAGTGGCGTCTGCCTCGCATTGGTTTTTATGTTGTGCTTCTGTTTTGGGTTTGTGATGTATTGAGATGTATTTCTGTCTTCCAGGGTCTGGTGCCCTCCTGGAATTATTTGCTTTACTTTTCTCTGGTTGGGTTAGTATGTTGTGGCCCAGTGTTGGCTGTCTCACTGAGGGATTGTGGTGGTTTCTCTTTCTCCGTGGTCTTGTCTCGCGGTTGACAAGATCCATGTTGGCCTGCACAGGCGTAGCACGAGCCTCTCGGCCCACTACGGTTTTGGGGTCTGTGGTTGCTAATACACACAGAGCTCCGCAACCCCTGCGGGGGAAGGAGGGTTAGGGTTCTGTTGGTTCGATGGGAAGAGGGAGTTAGGGAAACCGGTTAGAGGGTAAGGCAGAGGTTGTGGATGGGTAGGGAGAAGTTAGGGTTAGTACTGCACCTCGGCTTCTGCATTCCTGTTGAGGCTCCTGCCTCTCCTCACACATACGTGCACACTGTATGCCCCTCACACATTCCTACTCTCACACATCTCACGCTGTGACATACACAACCTGTTGTTTCACAGGCAGTGCTCTAATGCCCCCAAAATGCTATGCTGACCAGCAACCTACATTGGCTGTCTTTCTTCAAACATCAGCTGCAAATTGCAAACAGAACAAATATGGCATTAATAAAACAAAGAGAAAAAACATAGCTATGTGGAGTGTCCGCGGTTGTCTCCAACATGTTGCCTGGGTCCTCTGAGTACGGCAACGTGGCTGCAAAAAAGAGCCTTGTGAGCGAGTGTACAAACCTTCAAGCTATCATATAACACAGAAGGCGTTTGCTGGCAACAGCGAACGCAACGTTACATATGAGCTGTCCTTTGCGTGGTTAGCAATGCTTTGGGCTAAAGGCTATGATAAGTGAACCGTTGTCATGTGGTACAGTTCCCAAGTAAGGTTCTGTGTGTTGCCGTAGTGCAAGGTAAGCTCTAGTTCCAAGCATTGATCATGGCGCGAGTTAGTCAGGGGACAAATGAGTGCATTCAGGCATAGGAGCGATCAGCACTTGGTCGCACAATTTATCTGCACTCAGAGCAGGGGCCAGAGTATCCAGTGGGGGCTTAGCCCCTGCGTGTGCTTCCCGCTCTAGTTCTGGTATACGGATGTGGTCAGCGCTAAGATCACGCAACTTATCTGCACTCAGAGTAGGGGTGGGAGGTATCTGGTGGGGGCTTGGAACCTGCGTGTGTTCCCATGCTCTGGTGTTCGCAGCTCTTGAGCGCAAGTCCCGGGCTGCGCATGGCAAATGAACGGTGCATGCCCAGGATGTCCGCCATTTTGTAGTTCTTTGTTGAAAGGGGTTTGTAGTCTGGTGGGGATTCCAGTGTTCGTGCCTGCAGGAGGGACAAATTAGCAGTCTGAAGGGGTGCCTGTCGTAATGCATGGTGCCGCTGCTGCATTACGAGTGGCAGATGTTTGGCAACGGCTTTCTGTTGCCTTTTTAGTCCCTGTGAGTGCTGTGACTGCCTCTTCTGTGCCTGGTTCCTGACAGAGGTTGTATTTATGTGTTTTGGTTTTGATCAGGTGGATCCTGAGTTGTGCAGCATTTTGGGATTCCCTGGGCGTGAAGGCTCCTAGTTGGTGCAATACACTGACAAACTAAGGAGCAAAGTAAGGTTCAGCACAATGGTAAACTACAGTGCACAGCAGAATTCATCTCAATGGCAAACTAAGGAGCACAGCAAGGTTTAACACAATGGCAAACTAAGGAGCGCAGCAAGGCTTAACACAAAGGCATACTAAGGAGTGCAGCAAGGGTCAACACAATGACAAACTACAGTGCACAGCAGAGTTCAGCACAATGGCAAAATAAGGAGCGAAGCAAGGTTCAACCCAATGGCAAACTAAGGAGCGCAGCAAGGTTCAACCCAAAAGCAAACTGAGGAGTGCAGTAAGGTTGAACAAAATGGCAAACTACAGTGCACAGCAGAATTCAGCACAGTGGCAAATTAAGGATTGCAGCAAGGTTAAACACAATGGAAAACCAAGGAGCGCAGCAAGGTTCAACACAATGCCCAACTAAGGAGCATAACAAAGTCCACCAGGATATGTTATCAGATAACATGAAATCTGAATTATAGAGACATGTTTAAGAAATCCCGAAATGTTGAACTTCAGAGTTGCCGAAATTATTGTTTTAGGACCCAGGCTGGATTCTATTGTCGGAAACATATTCCAGGTGCTTGGGCCTTCAAACATAATGCACATATGCTTTCAATACATTCTGTGGCCTGCTGTTTTCCTTGTCTTCAGTATATACAATAAACTGCATTGGAAAGGGACTTTGGAATGGTCACAGCTGATAAGTTTGTTTGCTTTATCAGTAGGGATGCCACCTTTGTTTGGAGCAAAAACTAGACTGAAAGCCCTGCCCATATTGTGGAGAACACCCCCTTGGCATGCCCCTTTTATAGATTTGAAGAAAAAGAAATACAATAGCAAGGGAATAGAAAGAAATCATGCGTTCAGCTATTCTTTTAGTGTACTTATGTCTGTTTTTTAAAATAGCAAAGGATGAAATGGCATTTCAGTCAATTGTATACCATACATTTTTTGACCTAGGAAATCCAAAAAGCTGAACTGTTTCTGATGAAATTGTATTCAGTGACTGTCAAGCTGTTCACCTTTTAGCAAGATGTGCTTTTACCGACTTGACCATTTTGCCAGATCAACAGATGCCGCTGATCATATCATGAAAATGTTATTAGTTTTAAAAGCAGCTGCAAAAACATTCCTATAAGAAATTGTTTAAGCTTTGATAACTAGTTTATCCTTGGAATAGCTTGGTGGGTGAAGAACCTGGTGCAGAGCTCTAGCTGCAGGTTTCACATAAATCACTGCAGCGGGCACATAAAGACACCAAGCTTACATTCCAAAATAATTTCACGGGGAGAAAAGGTCAGTGTGACTCTTTAACCATTTTATAATGTGCATAACAATTACAGAATGGCCTGGCCTAGTCCAATTTATTAGCGTATTGCAATAGGTTTTGTCTTGACTTTTGCAAGACAACGCAGTGCAACTGAGGTTCACATCCCAATCCTGGGCTTAGAAACCAATCTCTGGTATTAAGCAAGTTATAAAAGAACAATTATAATTATTGTCCAGCCAAATTAATTTTGTATGAGCATGAAAGTTTAAAGCCTAGTTTAGGCACATACAGAATTAAGATGGCTCTTCCCAATCCCTACACCTGACAATAAGAGATAAGTGGAGGGGCTTACCGACGTCTGGATTCTACTCCAACTCAAACATTATAGACAATACACAACAATGGAATTCAACCATCACTCTCCTGAGACACCTTGCTGCAGAACTCGATCCATGGACCAAATAGGTACTGAGTCAAAAGATGATGAAACAATAATGTCTAATTTATTAACACATCACAACATTTGCTTTCATATCAAAAACATACATAGAAATAAAAATGTGTAAAATCTCGTGCACATTTCTAAAAACCAATAGTACAAAAAAGTGGTAAAAAACTGTATAGATGTACCCTTAACACCCCACAGAAACTTCACTGCCTGTACAAATCTAACAAATACAATTTGTGACAGACAACATCCCAAACAATGTGCAAAACAAAGCAATGGTAAGTAGCACCTAGGAATCCTTCAATCAGGAGTTGTTCCAGGTATACCAATCTAAGTTTAATCTAAGTGATTTCTACCCCAATTCCTGCTACTACGGTGAATACAACAAATCAATATATTATTGTCAGGTACCACTGTTATTTCTGGTGCCTTGCAAAACCCAACATGTTTCGTTCATAGACTGCTTAACCTTCACTTCATGAACTTCATCAGGGGACCAAAGGTGCCCTGTCAACACATCTTTAATTACAGTCGTTTGCTGTCGTTCTACATCTGTAGATATGTAGCCAGTACAGTGCTATTTCCCAATTCAGCACTTCAAAACCTATTGTGGAGTGAAACCACCAAGAAACCATGACACAAGGAGAGAAAAATATAAGAACAGTGATCAGAAAATAATTTACTACTGTATACTGTTCATCTTACTAGGCTTTCATTCTCCTAACAAGAATGCACTGTAAATCTTGAACCTGGTAACAGGGGGAGCGTCTTGTTAGTAGACGATTATCACACTATACACAAGAGGAGAAGATAAAAAAGAAAGAAAGAAGAAGGAGCCGAGGGAAGAGTCAATTTAGTGCATGGTGTCCACAACAACACAACACTATCTAGGGGCACACACCACACACATACTATAATCATGTTGACATGTCAACAATGCCATCCTCATGTCACTGAAACAAACGAGGGCCAAGGTTAACTGACCACTATCTATTTCTATCACTGGTGTCAAATCACTATTCATTTAAAATTGCCTTGTGACTGCAATTTACAAGTCGACTATCCTTCTACAAGCGTTGTACGCCAAAGTTGTTGTTTTACTGCTAAAATCCCAATCCCTACCAACCTTTAAGAGGCAGAGGCCAGTCATATATTCCAGCCAATTTGTTTCGTCAGAAGGATTTACTGAATTGCAACTGACTTGTCCCAATTCCTCTCAGCTTTTCACAGATACTGGCCTGTTATCAAATCTTCCCAATTTATCTTTGTTGTTGGACTTCTAAAGCATATCATACAGCAATATTATAGCTATGTTATTTTATGCTACGTGATTTTTGTGCCTACTGCCATTGGTATGGCCTTGAAGAGCTGTGAGGATGAACGCCCTTTGGAAGACTGCAGTCTGAGGAATGAGAAGTGATGAAAGGAGTCGTAAAATGCATGTGTGTATTTATAGGCATAACGAAGGTAAGTAACTTGCTCCCTTACACCATAATCAGATCCCCAGCTTTTAGCAATGTTGTAATGCTTTAAAAAACCGTAATATCAGAAGTTTTGCAAAAACACCCACAAAATCAGCTGCTTTTGAAAAACACACAAAAACAGCATTTTCTGCAAACATGCAAATTTGTGACCCAGCAAAATCTGCATTTTTAAAAACTAGCCACCATATGAGGAGAGCAGCAGTGGGCCAGGCGGGGAGCAATGAGCTAGAGGGGAAGTAGTGGACCAGAAAGCAGAGATGGAGCAGTGTGCCAGAGGGGCAATGGTGGGCTAGAGGCAGACTGGTGGGTGATAAAGCAGAGAGGGGATGTAGGCCAGAAAGCAGAGAGGGAGCAGTGTGCCAGAGGGGCAATGGTGGGCTAGAGGCAGACTGGTGGGTGATAAAGCAGAGAGGGGATGTAGGCCAGAAAGCAGAGATGGAGCAGTGTGCCAGAGGGGCAATGGTGGGCTAGAGGCAGACTGGTGGGTGATAAAGCAGAGAGGGGATGTAGGCCAGAAAGCAGAGAGGGAGCAGTGTGCCAGAGGGGCAATGGTGGGCTAGAGGCAGACTGGTGGGTGATAAAGCAGAGAGGGGATGTAGGCCAGAAAGCAGAGAGGGAGCAGTGTGCCAGAGGGGCAATGGTGGGCTAGAGGCAGACTGGTGGGTGATAAAGCAGAGAGGGGATGTAGGCCAGAAAGCAGAGATGGAGCAGTGTGCCAGAGGGGCAATGGTGGGCTAGAGGCAGACTGGTGGGTGATAAAGCAGAGAGGGGATGTAGGCCAGAAAGCAGAGATGGAGCAGTGTGCCAGAGGGGCAATGGTGGGATAGAGGCAGACTGGTGGGTGATAAAGCAGAGAGGGGATGTAGGCCAGAAAGCAGAGATGGAGCAGTGTGCCAGAGGGGCAATGGTGGGCTAGAGGCAGACTGGTGGGTGATAAAGCAGAGAGGGGATGTAGGCCAGAAAGCAGAGAGGGAGGGATGGGTGCACCAGAAGGCGATCAGTGAGCCAAAAAGAGATAGAGCGGTGAGCCAGGAGGGGGCAAGCTGCAGATTGGGAGAAAGGATGGGAGGGAACGCATGACAGACTGGGAGAAAAGTTGCAGATGGAGAAGGAATGAGAAAGAATGAAGGACTGTAGACTGCAGGAGGTACCGGAGAGCATATGGTGTGAGCTGAGAGCATGATTGGGAGTGTAGCTGGGACTAGGGTGTGTGATTTGTGACTTGGCAGGTGACAGAGCAAGTAAGTGCGTGCATGATTCACAGAATGGGTGGTTTGGGAGTGTAAGTGTGATGAGATTTGGTGAGTGGGGGGTGTTGGTGCATGGAGATTGGAGAACATAGAGGGAAATATTTGCACTGTTACAACTTATAATGATCAATAAAGTTAATGATATAAAATAGGCTTGTACAATAAACCATAAAAGTGCAGCAACACACACACTGTTCAGTTAAACCAGGAACATCTGGGACTATTAACCTGATAGCAGAAACTACATACAAAAGGTGCAAATAACGACAATCTGGCTCGTTTGCAGCATCAACACACACACACGCACACACACACAGACGTCTTTGTTGCAACCTAGTTCTTTAGCACCCTCCCGTCAATAAAAGGTTTGAAGCAGAAATGCTGCAACAAGTACACATTTCTGCCATTGTTTGCTTTTTTACGTTGTAAAATGTTCAACTTCATGCTGAAAAATAATGGAGGGTCTGAATAATGAGGTTTCATTTTTCCCAATGGAAATGCAGATTTACAAATAGCAGGCTTGAAGTTTATTGTGGGTCTTGAGGCTATTAATGGTGCAAATCTCACTTGAAATTGATTAGTTAGATAGAGCTAAAGCAGGGGACTAAATTCCCCCAAAAGTATAGAGAAAGTCCCATAACATGTCTGACACCACCCATCCATCCCTGGCTGTTCATTCAACTGTGGTTTGCATTCTGGGACTTGTAGTTCAGCTTTTCCAAAAGGCGTGTACCACAAAGCAAATGCAGATTGGCATTGCCTTAAAAGAAAACACTGACCACTATTCGTCTTCTTTCCCACCACTGCCTCTTCACTCGGTACTGTTGCTGTGAAGCAGTGATGTATGTTCCCTCATGCCATATCAGTGAGTTGTGAGTGGTTCATTCTAGTATTCAAAGTGTTGCTTTGCATTCACCATTGCTGAGCTGTGCGTGACAGAATGCAAAAAGGAAGGCCGGCCTGTATGCCCTATATTGTGAATGGGAGTAAATAAAGTGTGCAGTTTTGCAAACAGTACTTCTTTTGCTTTCAAGCAAGCAAGCAACTTTGTACATTTCTTTTAACAATGCACCCTTTCTTTTACAAATATACTAAATAGCAGATGAGGCCTGTTGTCTGGACTTTTCTTTAACATGCATATGTGCCATCAAAATGAACCGCCCTAACATGAGCACTTGACAGGAAGAGTTGGAATGTTGCACATGGAAGGGTCACTGAAGGTGAACTTGTCACCATGACCCATTTTCCATAATTGCTGCCCATTGGGCAGCCCTTATCTGACAAAGGAGTTGGAAATCACAGGTCCAAGGAGAACACCACACAATTAATATGCAATGGACAGCCTGGCAGGCTGACAGACACATGAAAACCCCAAAGGCTGTCTGCCTGAGTCTTTCTTTAAACTGAGGCTGACCCACAGGAGGGATCAAATCCGGATCTATTGTCTGTAAACCGTACAACCAGACACAGATATAAAAATACGGTCAGTCCGGTCTAAATCCGAACAGGTGGCAAATCTATTTATCAAACAAAAGGTTTCCAGGCACATGAAGATTTATTTAAACTTTTTCAAGGGAATCCCTTAAACATAGCAGCAGGCAGAATGTGCAATGCAAGGTATCCAGTCTTTCCATCGAAAAATGTTTCCAACAAAACTTTTTCCATCAAAGGTTTTCCAACGAACATTTTTTCATCGAATGCATATATGTGTGGGGTAAAGGGTTAATTTTATTTGGGGTGGGTTTTTAAGGGTAAAAAACAGGAGGCTGCGGGGGCGCCCAAACAAAATACTAAAAAATGCATTTGAAGGAAACATTTTCTTTGAAAATCTTTTGATGCATTTTACTTTCGTTGGAAAGTTTTCGATGCAAAGACCAGTAACCCAATGCAACAGACTCTTTTTAACAATGCCTCTCTCTTGCTCCTTGGGAGCGACTTTCTGTCATCGGTTTATTTTAGGCCCAAAGTTCCCAGCTATGTGGAGTCGCAGGGGAATCCCTAAAGATATGGTGGTTATGGGTCACTCCTGAAAGCTTGCAAACACATTAAATATCAATGCCATGGCATTGCAGATGGCCTGCACATTAGTGGAATGACATTGACGCCTATTGAAGTGCAGGTGTTCTGTGTGGTTGGACAGCCACGTGCGAGATGTCTACTGCACCCACCACTCCAGGAAAGTGTGAAATGCTTTAGAAATGGGCAGCTATGTGGCACATGTTCCCCTGGTGGCATGGGACACATGCATTCTTCTGTACAGTGCAGAATATTACATGGCTTGGACACTGATTGGCATGGTTGTGAGATCAGTCTTCCAATGAAAGGACCAAGTAGCGAAGATGCGCAAGGTTGTCCTTACCTTCATGTGTCCTGGGATGGGCTCATCATGCGCTTGGATGGATACAACTCATTGGCTCACTCAGTAACCATTTCTAGTATGATGTCAGGTGGAAAACAGTAAATGAATGCATTAGAGATGCGGGTGAGAGCCTGGGCAGTCTCCACGATGGGAGCCACAGCCACCAGCCCTGGGAGAGCCATGTTGAGGTGGGAATGACTTTGTTGCTTTGCTTTTTTATGCTGTATGCCTGTTCTGAGAAGGTGTGGCCTGCACCTGTCCCTGCCTGCTGCTGGAATTAATCATGATCTTCCTGTTGCTTTTTTATATTGTACACCTGCTCTGAGTAGGTGCCGCCCTCACCTGTCCCAACCTGTTGCTCACATTGGTCTCCGGTTTCTTGAATTTGGATGATTGATGTGTGCCTTACTCCTCTGTAAGTGTGGGATGTGGGTTTCTGTATTGTGTGTCAACAAGGGCACTTTTGTGGTGGGAACACCCCTGTTGCATACATGTGTCCTAGTTTTACAAAGCTCTTTCCCTTTTAACACCCTCTTTCTATTACTCCTCATTTGGGTTGATCATGTCCATGTAATATTGTGTGTCTGTGTGTGTGTGTGTGTACACGCACGCCTACTCTCTGGTTATGAGAATTTGCATGCCTTGCGTTCTTCTCCATTGTATGGTTTGAGCTTGCTTATGCCCAACATACATTGGTGAGACTCATGGCCTCTGTCATTAGGGAGCAAGGGCCACTTGCAAGTGCAAGAGAAAGGCACCTACTTACTAAGGTAAAGTGAATGTTAAATGCTGTAAAAAGCGCTAACAGATTAGCACACACGTCATCGTGGACTTGGTACACATTTCGCGCCATTATTTATGTATTTACTTTTTTGGTTTTGTGCAAACTCTAAAGGCAGATGTGCTTTAGTCTCAGAATCCAACAGTGGAATAGGGGTTATTGCCATTAAGGAGCACGTGAAGAACTAGAGGAGAAAAGGGGGTTTATTTTATTTAAGGTGGGATACACTGTGCTTCTGTGTGTTCTGAAGCCTATTATGTAGCAGGTTCCCAGATGCGCAATAGTTTTGCAGTTGTGATGTGGTTATTTTTTCTAAGCTCTGGGATGGGAGGTTGGAGCTTGGTCGCAGTTCGAGGATTCGCTTACCTCTACGTTGGCCTCGGTCAGGAGCTGTGCGATTGCTTGTTGTAAAGGTTCAGGACCTGCGCCTGTCTGGAGACAGTTGTTGCATAGATTGGCCTTGTCTGTTGGGTTGCTATGCAATGCAGTGGCTCACTGTACCTCAGCAGGAGAGAGGACAAGTAAATGCTGAGACACACAAACATCAGTAAGGCATCGTAAGTAAACGGTACGGTTATATTAAACGGGCACCGCTCAATTATGAGATGCTTTTCTAAATTAAAACTGCACACAAAGCGGACAGAAATCTGGTGTGGAATGTCCATCAGCACGTCCAATGCTTGCATTTCCCGGCTGCTGTATCTGTCTTCTGTCTGTCGGCCTCTGACCAGCACAGTGCACCCTGCCCATGTACTTCGCTGTTTCTCCCTCTGGAGTGTGGAGGTCTGTGTCTCTCCTTTCATCTCTAAGTCTTGTTGTACCGTCCGATCATTCCTCTGCCCCAATAGCTATCCTTTTTTGTTTCATTTTTTTCCATGTCTTTCTGGGTTTCCATGTAATAATGTACCTGCAAAAATGTCCCCTGACTAAAAAGTTGCTGTTTTTTTGCGGAAACATTATTACATTGAACATGCGGGGACACCCCCGCAAACCCTGTTTTTTTGTTTTTTAAATGGGAGCAGGGGACATCCCCGCAACCTGTCCCCATACGTAATGTCGACAATGGCTTTTCCCAGCGATGTTATGTTTGGGGACATTTTTACCTAATACCCTTTCAGGCTGATTTACTTTTTCCTCTAATATTCTCTTTGGCCTCTTTTCATCCTTTTTTGTTCACCCTATTTCAAATTTAATTTTCTTTATATTTTTGTCCTAGCCACTTTACCCATTATTATTACTACTATCTGAATGCTTAATTTGCATTTCCCAGCAGATGGAACTAAATGCTTGGGCTCGGCTCTCGGGAATTCTTGCCAGTGAAAATCCTGGAAATCCTGAAAATGAGCTAAATTCTAAACCAAATACCCCTATCATAGTGATTTCCTGGAACACCAGACGTTTTTGGCACCTTCTGCAATAAGACTGTATGGCATTGGAAGGGCATGATACTGTATTACTTAAGGAGACCTGGTTCAACAGATGCAGTGCTTCCAGAGCCCCCGGACCCAGATGGTCTGAACAATGCCATGCTAAAAAATCACTCAGAAATATGGACTAGCATTTTGATAATCCTTCCCTCCTGGACTACATCAACAATCATTCCAATTTTTAAAAAAAGGTGATCAGTCACTTCCACAATATATTTGGTTTAGACCCTCCTAGGAACGTTTTTGCTGCTAGGAAAATTGACTAAATGGATTTTAGCTTCAAATGTGTTTGATTTTAATCAATCAGGGTTTGTGAAGGAGGTAGGGTTTCTGTTGTCCCTTTTAAAGAAAGGGATTTTAGTACTAAACCCCCTATATATGGCTTTTATTGATTTTGATTCGCCAATCGACAGCGCTAAATCAAATAGAATGAAAATAAGATCTAACAAGAGACGACGTCTTAGAGCTTCAAAGTGGATGCTTAGCTCACAACTGATAGAAGTGGTTCAAGAATACTGCTACCTAGGCATCTGCTATAACAATAAGAGAGGTGACTCTCTCTGCATAGGAAAGCTTATATTATATCAGAAATCACTACATTAGCTGCACACGCTTCTAGTTTGCTGAGAAAATATGGGAGTTACTCATGCGCCCTCTTTTGTTGTTCTACAAACAAGAAGCTGTACCCATTTTTACGTATGGAGCATAAACTTTCACCAACTATAAAGCAATCCACTAGCAACAGTTAGAAGGCATCTTTTGGAAGTGTCATTTGGCTCTTACGAAGAGAACTCCTATGCCTCTAATTCGGAATGAGTTGGGTTTATTGCCATTAAATGTATTTATAGATTGGAAACAATTGTATTTTTTTCAGTAAATGTTGCCTGGTGGATACTTTTGCCCCGTTTCAATAAATTAACATTTTTATGGATAATGCTATGGACTCTCTTATTGAACTTTGGAAGAAAGAATGTTCTCAGAAGATGATTGATGCAGGCATCTCATTAGAGCTGCTGTTAACTAACCCAGATAAAGTAAAACAAAAAATGTGGGTAGCAGATTGGCTTTTGACTCAGCAGCTCTGTACCAAGTATAACATTGCGAAGAATTTTCTACTTACACCAAGCGCCTTTAATGTCAATCCCTAATTACTTGAGTACATTTCCATGTTTTAAATTTAGGAATATGAGTCTGTGAGTTAAATGTAATCTTCTGCCAACTCAAAAACTTTTGGGATCAAGATTAAAGAACACAATATTTGACCAGAACTGTAGATTTTGCCAGCATGCAATTGAAACCTTGAGGCATTTCTTGATTGACTGTACCTCTTTGACAGATTCTAGCGTGTTTTTGATGACTTTAAATCAACATATTTGCTTTTAACAAGAGAAGAGTAATTTTGTATAGTGGTTGTTATACATATTTGACAATTGAGACAGTGAAGTTCATCATGCATCTAAATCTTGTATAGTTTTACATATTTTATATGTCTTTATAGGGGTCAGATTTGAGAAATTATGTAATTGTTTTCTCTATACTATAATTTGATTAATTTTGATATTGTGCAAGCTTATTTATCTTCTCTTCTTTTTATATGCTATCAATTGTGGGAAGAAGTTCAGAATCTGAGCTGTGTACCTAAATAAATGAATAAATAAATAAATAATTATTACTTTCATTACTATGGTACTTATTGAGCACTGACCTAGCTCGGGAATGCAATGGAGCACTCTCAGAGTGTAAGAACTTAATGAAGGAAGCAGAGAAAAAGGGATTGAGGAGGTAACAAAAGAGGAGGGTGGGCAATTGGGAGCACGGGATGTACAAGCAACCATGGCAGGAAATAGTGGGGAGCATATCACTGAGTCTCAGGTAAGGTGGTTAGTAGAGGCTGTGTGGACCTAGGTGTTAGGCAGGAGCCATTGCTTGAAGAGGAAGTTCTTGAGCTCTTTTGTGAACTGTATAAGTGATGAGGCGAGTCAGATGTTAATGTGCAGTCGGGTTCAGAGTCTTGGGGCATAGACACAGATGGCCTGTCTTCTGGTTCTTTCCTTCCTGCTCTGGTAGAGTTGAAGTCTGCACATGTCTGTACTTCTGTGGGATCACAGGCCGCCGGAGATGATGATTTTCTCAGTGGGGTCAGTTGGGGATGCCAGGGGGGTAGCCTTATAGATGCTGGAACAGGATTTGAAGATGATACTGGCTTGTAGCGGGAGCCAGTGCAGTTTGAAGAGGGGTGATGTGGTCGAATTTGAAAAGTCTTTTGATGAGTCGTGCTGGTGCATGCAGGACACATCTCAGGGGTGCCAGAATAGTCACTGGAAGGCCTTCCAATGGGGCATTGCCACAATCCAGGTGGGAGAGGACCAAGGCTAGAACAGCAGGATTTAAGTTTTTTTCTGGGATAAAGGTCATGATTTTCCACAGGAGGGAAAGTTGGTACCAAGTTGTTTGTGTCTTCCTTGCTATGTGCTGTTTGAAGGTGAGCTCTCTGGCAGTGTCAAACCCAATGAACTTGGCACAGGGGCTAGCTGAGGTGTGAAGCGCTCACGGTTCATAGCAGAGAGCCAGTTCTGCATGTCAGGGTGTTTGGCATTGTTGGTCAGCAGTAGGAATTCAGTCTGTGTGTTATCTGTGTATTGGTGGATGTGGATGTTGTGTGGAGCGAGCACGGTGCAGAATGGTTCTTTGCAAAGGTTGAAGATCATGGTGGAC
Organism: Ambystoma mexicanum; assembly: GCF_040938575.1. Lineage (NCBI taxonomy): Eukaryota > Metazoa > Chordata > Amphibia > Caudata > Ambystomatidae > Ambystoma > Ambystoma mexicanum. The sequence continues at coordinate 414,277,718 of NC_090929.1, forward strand.
AGCATGGATCGTTGCAGGACTCCACAGCGGATTGATATAGTGATCTGGAGGAATCCATTTGTACAAACTATTGGTGATTAGCAAGGTAGGGTTTGAACCAGCTGAGGATGAATTTGCTGATCCCCATGCGACAATGTAGATTGTCAGTGAGTGGCTGGTGCTCTACTGTGTAAAATGCAGCTGAGAGGTCAAGGAGGACCAGCAGGCAAGTAGAGCCATCATCAAGGATTTTAAGAGCATTGTCGATCACCTTGATGGTAGCTAATTCTGTGCAGCATCTTGGTCCGAATCCCTATTGGTAGGAGGTTATTCGCTTCAATGTGTTGGGGGAGTTGTGTGACTACTGCTTTCTCAAGGATCTCATATAGGAATGGTAGATGGGTGATGGGGTGGTAGTTGCTGAGGTCGTTAAGTTCCATTGTTGGTTTCTTGAGAATCAGGATGATTTGTCTGGTCTTGAGGGTCAAGGGAAAGGTGCCATAAGTTAGGGAGCTATTGAGGATTGTCATGTAAGGGAGGAGTGATTCAGTCCGAAGGTTCTTGAGTGAAGAGAGGCAAGATGTCAGCTGCATACGGTGTGGCCTTGAGCGATGCCAGGCTGGCAGAGAGGCCTTCCCTAAGGGTCCGATTCATGGAATATTCGGCACTGAAAAAAGAGACTTGCACGTGAAATCGGGCACAAATCCTTGTTCGTCGATTCATGGAAAGCAATGCACAGAATTTACCAAGGACTTGCAAGTAATATGCGCCGGTCCGCCACGTCACTGCAATTCAACAAATGCCTTGCACGAGACTCAAAGAAGAGGGTGGGCTGGGCCTGGCAGCCACCTAAAAAGGGGGCGGAACACGCAGAATGAGGAAGAAGAAGCCAAAATGTGGCAGCTACGAGGGACGTTCCACCGTCAAGAAATCACACCGCCCATGCGCACGCAAATAAATGTATTCATGGAATTGAACTTGGAACGTTGAGTCACGAAAAGCATGCACAAATCCTGGCACACCTACGGCATGCGATAGCAGGTGTGAACATCAAATTGCACCCTAACAAATGCCTATAAAGCATGCAAGGCACATCAAATGAATGGATACAACCACAATAAATGCACCATTTGTTGCAGCAATCATCCTGGGACACCACAGGAGAAGGACAATGGCCAGGGCCCAGCTCTTCCACCCATGGACTGCCTTTTTGGGATGCCTGATGACCAGGTCTATGGCAGGTATAGGTCCATCCCATATAATCCTAGACCTGGTCAGGGAGTGGGAGGATGACCTCACATCACCCACCATGTGCTTCCAAGCACTGAGCCCCTTGCAAAAGGTGCTCACTGCTCTACATATTTTGGTGATTGGGTCATTCCAGCGGACCAACGCCATAGTAGGTGGTATTTCCCAGGCCACGCAGTCTCGCTGCTGACACCAGGTGTTGGCATGCATAACTGCATGACCTTCTCTTTGCCGGCATATCTACATGCCCAGAACACTGGCAGAAAGGCAAGCGCTTGTCCAGGATTTGTATGGGGTGGCACACTTTCCCTGAGTGCTAGGTGCTATCGATTGTATCCATGTTACTCTACGTCCACCTAGAGCAACAGAGCACATCGACTGCAACCAGAAACATTGGCACACCATCAATGTTCAGGTTGTGTTTGATGCCAAGGGCATCATTACTGAAGTGCATGCCAACTATCCTGGTAGCACACATGATAGTTACATCTTCAGGATGTTCCCGCTACTCCGGGCCCTGCGAGCTGGGAAGCATAGCAACACATGGCTCATTGTTGAGTATGAATGGCCATGCACATGCATGCACATTGCACACAGACCAATAAACACTGCCAACAAATGCCAATGACAACAATTCTCACTTCTATAGGGAACAGTGCCTACCCTCTGTGCACCTACATGATGATGCCCATACGCAACCCCACCGCACCTGCTGAGGTAAGGTACAACACTGCCCATATTGCAACTCGGGGCACAGTGGAGTACACATTCGGAGTGCTCAAGTCACCTTTCTGCTCCCTTGACCACTCTGGTGGTGTGTTGCTATATGCACCACCAGTAGTCTGCAGGATCATTGTGGTAGCCTGTGTCCTGCACAAGGTCACAACACTGCATGCATTGGCATCTCTGTGTGGACATAGTGTTGGCCCACCATCCGCCCCCACAGGCACCCCACCTGCGTATGGCTGGACAAAGGGCACGTGGAGAGGTTGCACATACCCAGCCTGTGCAATCTTTTTTCACTTAAAATCCTTCCCCTGTGGAGTGCACACAATCCAGCCAAATTCCAGGTGCCATTCAATAATGACAATGGGCCAATCCACTGTGGCCACAAAACCACCATGAGAATGTGCCCTTGGAAGTGCAAATTTGTGTGCATCCATTTTTTTATTTTTATTAGTTGTTTTTAGTTTGTCAACAAACTTTTACAACATACATATATCCAATATTCCATACTTATATATGAATACATAATTTCACATTGTTGGTAAAAGACAATGGGGGTCATTACGAGTTTGGAGGCAGCCATGGTGCTATTAGCACCATGGCTGCCTCCAAACCTGTGTCCCGGTCCGGGTTCTCAGAATGGGGACTTACCGGGTCATTCCAACCTTGGAGGACCCGGTAGGTCCCCATTCTGAAAAGCATTCCCCATTCCCATTCGAGCCCCTATAGGGCTCAATGGGAATGGGGAAGGAGCTAATAACGGGCCCGCAAATTGCGGGCCCGTTATTAGCTCCATGGTCCCTTAACGGGTCCCACTAAGGACGGCTGGCCAGACCAGCTGGTCCTGGTGGGACCCGCTAAGGGACCTCTGAATGTGGCGGTAAGGGGTTAACCCCCTACTGCCATACTCGAAATGACCCCCATAGTTACTTAACACATTTCCAGTAAAATTCTCCTATTACTGCATATGATTCACCAAAGGTTGTGGGGCAACTCTTTTGCATAATGTAATTTTAGACTGAATTGCCCCAACCACAACATAAAATGTCAAGCGCATAAAATCGAACCCATCACAAAAATGCAAAATAATCAATTAACAGAGTCATACAAAATATAGACCATTGCTTAATGATTCGTTTAATACATCAGAGAAGGGGGTGTTTTCTATAACAATGTCAGGTGTGTTGTTTTCCCCTCTCATGATTTTTCCTTCGCAATTCCAATAACATGCCACCAAATTGCAGCAATAACTCAAATAAGTGAAACAACTTCACATAAGTGCCAGGAAATTGCGCTACAAACTCATTGTGACACAGAACTTTTAGGCAGCTGTTGATTATGCAGAGTCTGATGCTTATTCCTGAGTTCTTCATTTATGTACCCAAGATTTATTTCTCTGCAAGCGCCCAGTTGCTTAACGGCCAGGCGCGCTCTATAAATAAATAAACAATACAATACAATACAAAGTGTAAGAGAAATCTTGATAATGAGAGAATCAGACTGATACTGGTTCCCCACATACATGTGGCCCAAAACCATTCCCAAGATAGTTCAGTGCTCCCAATTCTCGAAATTCCATAACTTTGAGTTCGTTTCTCATCAAAATAATGACAGAAAATAACCAGATGTAAAATGTTTCTTTCTGAGATTACATTTTACAAAATCTACAACTCTCATTGTCATCCTTTCTAATGTGAGGGTACCAGTATTTTATTTTCTCATACAATAGAATCTGATTCCGTTTGAACCTTAAGTAAAGATCACACAATTGGTTACAAGGAAATTGCACCAAATATAGCTGACAAGGTATACGTTTTGTGATTAATCCTCAGATTTCCTTATAAGATCGTAGTAAGGATATGCAATCAATCGTGTGACACCAATCCAGCTCATAGAGGTTTTTTTTAACATGGATTTGCCTAAATTCAAGGTCTGCGGTCTTTAGCCCCATTTCCAAAAATAGAGCTTCCATTCTATTAGAATATTGTACCATAGACGGGGGATTACGCTCCCTAATCATAATCACTAAATTCTCATACAGTGAGTTAGGTGGAGGAAACCTCATTTTACCATAATTCAGAAGTAACCGCCAATGATGTCTAGCAGACAGAGCAGAGAGCCCTAGCTCATGTCTAAGAATGACATTCGCAAGTGAGTTTGCAAGTCTTAAGGTTTTCTTCCATAACACACCTTGGATTTGGTGAAGAATTATATACATTTGTGTCAAGCACATACCTAGGCCGTAGAGTATAGTGGCTTCTACCTTGAGAATGTAAAACTCAATCAGGGGTAGCATCGAGTATTTGCAGTGTTTTAGGTAGACAATTCACATTTGTGCGATTAGTGGATACATTTTTTTATTTAGCGCCACTTTTTACATCTTTGTGGAGTTCGCATCCACTAAGTCATACCCCAGATAGTTAATGGAGGCTGCACGTGCTATACAGATTTCATTAATGGACCAATTAAATACAGGTATTTTTCTCTTGAGGTTCCGAAATATAATAACTCTAAACTTTATAACATTAAAGTGTAAGTTGTGTACCTGAGAGTATTGCGCAAATAGATTAAATTTTGCTTGCTGGCCAAAGGGTGTACGGTCAAAAATTAGGATATCAGCCGCAAAATGTGAAACACATTGAAGAGGGAGTACACCACTACCCCCATGGCAACCATTGAATGAAATCACACCCTAGTACGGTTCAAGATAAATGCACATCTTACCTGTCGCTTGGGTATGCAGTCGACAGTTAAAATTCATCCCATGAAATAGCCATCATTCCCTGACAGAAGGATCTGCAGACAATGTAAAAATTCCAACTGAGTGCAACCAACACACCCAAAAAGTACAGACACACGTGCCCCCCTTAGTGACATGCAACACGTGCAAACAACTCACTTGACAACCAGCAACATGCATCCCAGCACACATGCAGCAATACCTGCACACTGCATGCAATTCAAACACACCAAACACACACACTGACAAACAACCAGAAACCCCACACTGCCTGACCCCCTGAATGCCATGCAGTGAATGTGCATGTCACATATCCCCATTTCCAAGCCGATGGCAGATACTCAACACATGCATCAGTCAACATCCTGCATGAAAATGAGAATATATCGGAAATGCAGATAATTAGACCCCCAAAAAGAAGGGACCCCACTGGAAGACAAGCAATGAAATGACAAGGCATGCCAGCACCACCGAAGTAGTGGGACAGTGCAGTGAACACAGTCATGGGAGCCCATGATGCAAAGCACAAGAAGACCAGTGCACACATACTCACCTCTTGCCCCCCAGGCAGGATCATGTTGGAGGCAGCATTTCACAAAGGCCGATGTCAGACTGGAAGGCTGGCCACTGAGGCAAGAGCCATGGAAGACTTAAGCAGACATGACAAATCAATGTGAAACTGCAAACACGGATAAATGCACCCAAACGGTAGGATGCAAGGGAAAAGTGCAAGGTCAATGCCGACTTCATTGTGACAGCATACAATTGGTTTAATTGTGCATTCAATTGAATGCATCAGGAACATGCACCCAGCTGTGGTCAACTTGAAGATGCAAACACCATGGTGCAGCATGCATGGAACAGGCATGTGAAAACACCAACACTGCACACCGTAGTGTGCCTGTTCACAACATAGCATCCCAAAAATGTGCATCAATGGCCCCGTGTTTGTGGATTGTAATTGGGGCTGCACAACATCAATGAGGAACCATGAGCAAGAGAGGCCAAATGTGCCATCGAACCATTACACCACAAACATTGCATGGGATTTGAAGTGTCACTCAGTACACATGTGTAAAGTGCAATGAAACACACACCAGCATAACCATCAACAACTGTCACAGGCCACAAACAGCTGGCCCTGCCACCCGCTCACAACCACCTAAGAAAGGCCCACACAGCTGGTACACCCACAATTTGGAATCTGCAACCTGTGGCACCATCAATCCATACAAACCACACCATGCCCAGACCTACGACCAGAACCCCACCATGTGACCCATGCATCCATGAAGTAGTATCCATGCCCCACAAAACACCTCAAACTAAAGTGATCGCACACAGTGCAAGACTCCCAGCCAAACACCACACAAGTGTCTGCAAATGCCCTTCACTTACCTGCACAGGGTGCTGTTCACGATCCATGCCCCTGACAACCTCATGTATAACAGCGCCCTGGCAGTGGTGGGGCTAAATCCCTTCACACTGGCCCAAGGGCCTTAAAACTCCATCAGAAACATACATGGAGTCAGTCCTGGCGCCTTTGACGCCAGGCTCATTATAAGGAATAAAGCAATTCCAGTTTTGGACCTTCATCCAACATGGAGGCCTATTACACAGCTCAGTTCTTTAGAACCAAGCCATGCGGTCTGGTGTTTTGGGTGTGGCTGGGCCTGGAATTACTTGGCATGGAACTACTTTACCTGGGCTTTTTGAACCACACCCAAACAGCAGAACACGCTTCGTGTTATTCTGCACTCCTGCAGCGTAACGCTCACCGTGTCCAGCTCCTGCTCATCTGCTTCTCCGACGGCTTGATCCTGAAGCCCTAGATCTGCATTCCATTAATATCCTGTAAGAACAAGAACAGCATTAGCCAGCAAGAACACTTACATGTGAAGTAACTGGCCTTGAATCCATCCTGCGCTTCGCTTACCTTGCCCATCTCTGGAGTTCGCCGCAACCTGCAAAGGTAAAGAAACAAGGACAGCATTAATAACAATTCTTACCTGGGCAAGCAGCGAGTCCTGGCAGTACCCTGCGCTTCTATTACTTCACCCATCTCCGGGTTTCACCGGAACCTGCAAGGGAGAAGGAACAAGGTCAGCATTAACAAAGCCCTTGCCTGGGCAAGCAGCGCTTAGATCGCTCATCACTCCGGAACATCACCGCAACCTGTACAAAGAGAAGAGAACACAGGTTAGCAATTAACACTAATAAACAGCGCAGCGCTCCGCGCATCAATAACTCACCATGGTCTTCGACATTGGCGTGGCAACTCCGAGATCGCAACCATCCTAGTGAAAACAAAAAGAGACATTGTTAGGGAACAGCGTAGTGGAGCAAGACGCCGAGAAGACAGAGAAAACGGAGGGAAAGAAAGAGACAGAATAAAGACAGAAAAGACACTATAACTCACCTGGAAGACAGCAATCAGAGTCGGAGTCACAGCCGGTCTGGACCCGACATAAGGGCACATGGACCAGTGAAGCAACTAGGTCCACGGAGCACCCGCACCAACCATGCGCCCCTGCACAGAGACGCAGGACGGAGAGTTCAACTCACATAAACCTAAGGCGCTACCCAACGTCTGGCACATAACCAAGCAGAGAGGGGTCCGGGATAGCGCTAAGACCTCCATCCAGTATCGTGTGGCGCCCCGTGGATACCAGGTGAGCGTAACAGGTACCCACCTGCCTTGCATATGATGCAACCCACCGGGAGACACATCCCCTAAATGTAAACACATGCATAATAACAACAGAAAGAAACTTCACATCCATGACAACACTTGAATGGATGACAAAAATATGCAGAGACCACCTACAGTAGAAGGACCACAGGGGGCAGGAAGGTTTGTGATCTGCCCAGAAGTGCAGCATAGCACAACAGAGAGAGAGAGTGAGAGTGAGAAGGAAGGCCAAGTGAAAAACACATCAAGGAGTACACTGTCTGGTGTGGAGATGTCCAAGGACATGCACTACACCACAGTAGGTGCGGGCACAGCTGAGTTGACCGAGGGAGGATGACAGTGACATGAATACCACTTGAAAAGCCATCCTGGCATTGCAGCATGCAAAGCACATATAAGGAAACTGTCACATGCAGCAAAAACGGGGAAGAATGACGCATACTCAACATGCAAGACAGTGCTCATGCCTACCTGCTGACTGAGCCAGCATGATGTGAATCCCACATAACCTCCACCGGGAACTGTGCCTTCAAATGAGTGAGAGGAGGGCCAGTGGCTGGGTGAGGGCATCAGGAGCATGGACGTCAAAGTGTGCAGGGTGTCTCCCCCGGGACTGCAGTCACCACCTCATTACGGATTACTGAATCAACATGGGACAAGAAATTACAACAGGCATAGTACAGTACCATTCACACAGCACACATGTGTCAGGGTACACTGAACCCATAGCTACCTGCACATGCCATCCTGCGCACCACCATGCAAACATGCAAGCTGACCTCACTCTGCATGACTGCATGTCAACCACTGCATACTTCATGGCCTTGACAGGGCAACTGTACAACTCAGGTTTAAAAACTCAAATAGAAAAACGAAAAAATAAGGGAAAAAAAAACACCTGGAAAGTGAAACTCCAAAATTACATGCCAACATCTGGGCCTGGGGTCTATAAAAGGGACCCACAAAACAACAACAAAAAACAAAAAAAAGCAAACAATGGACATCCAATTAAAAAAAAATAAACCTCCATGGGCTCATCGACCTCACGGCTATGGTGGACAAGGAGGCATATATGTGCTGGCACCCCCATGCTGCGTTGAATCTGCAGGTGTAAGTGGTGCTGGAGGCTCACCATGCGGTGCCCTGGCCTTGACCTCAGTGGCAGCCACCAGGCGTGACACTGATGAATGCACGAGCAAACTGTTGTGTGTTGTGAGGTCTCTATACACAAACATACGGATGGCACGGAGTTCCTGAGGGATTGTCTGCCTCAATGCTAACACCTCCTGGTGGAACAGTCTTCTGGTGGCTGCATGTTCCTCATGGATTGCAGCTCTGTGGGCCAACATATCATGCCTCAGGGCATCCCTATGTGTCCGACCCTCTGCAAGCCGGGATACCTGCAGACACTGCAGATCTGCCTGTCGGCCCCTGATATTGGCCTCCATGTGCAGTCGGTGGGAGCAGCATATGGACAGCATGACCTGCAACTGTTGCGCCACCTGTGTTGCTGGGGGGACATGGAAGTAGCCACCCTATCCATGCCCTCAGCCAAACTCTAAAAGGCATCACCCTGTTGGTGTACGTAACGCAACATTTGCTGCTTTCACTCTGTCTGCCCTGCCTGCACACATCACCCATGTGTGCAGGGCCCATGTCTGTCTGATGCAAGGGAGCATTGCCCTTGCTGTGATGCCCCTGTCCTTGGCTGCAGGTCTGCAACCCTCCCTTGGACATCTCTCCCAGCACCAGAAACCAATACATAGGAGGGTGGCTTTGCAGCCATAACCACTGCAGATGGGGGAGGGTGGACCACTGACTGGCCTTGTGAAGGCACCTGACTTCAGGCAGACTCATGGTCCCCAATTGTCCCACCCATTGGTGCACTCTTCGCTGCCAGCATTGAGGACTGCACATCTGGTTCAGCATCAGAGCCAGCTGAGTCCCAAGAGTCAGAAGAATGTGCAGCATGGCTGAGGATGCTCTGGAGCACCAGTGGATTCTCACGGCCTGCCACGCCATGTCCTCCACTGGTGGTCTGAAGCACCACAATCCCTTCTTCATCATCCTCCTCCTCTGCATCTGGTGCATCCTCGCCTGCACATGGACAGAAAACGACACGTGGAGTCATGTGCAACGTGTCTACAGTAAACATGTGTATCACATTTCTATCATGCAACAAAATGCAGGGCATGTAGTCATAAGACATACAACATTCACACACTATGGCCAACAAGCAATTGGAGCATGCCTTATGCAGACTGGCCACCAAACACCCTGCTCAGGGCCATGCTGGCAGTGGACACATTGCCAACCAACAGGGTAGTTATGAAACACATCATGGGCCATGGTACATCCCACTGTTGACTAATACCAGTGAAATTGTGATGGACATGTTTCTCTGTGATGTACAATTACATTACATGGCAACAGGCAGCCACACATATCTACATACAAGGCCACAGCCATCACATGGCACAACAGGGTTGTCATGTTACAGGGACTGGAGACAATGAGAACATGCCGTAAGATTTGGAAACAGGAAATGGTCCCAGGTGATGTATGGCTGTAAGAGGTCCACCTCGGCAATGTCTGTGAAGTAGAGAGTAAGTCAATGGAGTTGTAGATACGACAAGGTACAGTGACCCACAAGAGGGAGAGGGGCGTGGGGCCATGGATTGTGGGCTGAGTGTGCGAGGATAACAGGGAGCAGGCGTCCCAACAATTTTCCTCTGGAGTCATTGCCATTGGGGAAGCAGGGATGCGTACAGTGTGAACATATGCATACTCACTCAGGGCATGCCATAAGGTGTGTTGTGTGTCAGCTTGGCTTGCACGGTAGCTCATACGTACATGTTTGAAAAGAGATTCAATACCCTGCATGGCATGAAGTGTAACTAAGATTTAGGACACATGCACATGTCTAGCAGCGCAGGGTCACTCACATGAAGATGCAGCGAACAACTGTGCACGTTGTGGTATCATGTTGCAGATGTTGGGGGATGCTTGTGGGAGATGAGTAGTGTCACACAGACATGTTCCACTCATGTACACCACATGGTTTGTATCCACAATTGTGTCCACTGGACAGGAGTCAGTCCACCACATGACATGTATTAGCCAGGGCATGTATTCCAATGCAGCTAGATGTGCACCACAATCATACATTTTAGTGATGCATTACTTCACACAATGTTGGTCACCTCGCATTTTTCCAGGCCTCCCACGCCTTGCACCTGCTCCAGTAGTATGAATTGGCTCTTAGTCTCTTAATGCTTGGTCAGCTCCTCCTCCTCTGCCGATCCACCGCCAGTTGTCAGAGTAGAGGCTAGGTTGGCACCCAGCTTGGACTTGGTGCGACGGGTCAGCTCATTCCAACACTTCACTACCTGTGCAGCAGTGTGCTTCTCAAACCCTAAGGCATTGATCTCGTCCGTGACATGCTGCCAATGCACCATACGCTGAGCAGTTGTTTTTGTGCTCCTCGTATGCAGGCACATGTCACATTGGTGACTGGCCATGTAGTCCATGAGGATCTGGAGTTCTTCATCATGGAAGTTCTTCTTCCTCAATGTGCCAGTGTCCTGTGCCGTGTAATGGGGTTGAGCCTGTTCTTGCTGTACAGGCTTTGCCTTCTTGCTACAGGTGGCACGAGGTGGTGGTGCCACCCCTGTGTGGCTGGGACCAATTTGGGGTCCAGGTGCCAGACCACGAGTGGCTTGGGGCATGGGATGAACCCCTGGGGCTGGGGCAGCTGCTTCCACATCACGTCCCTGACTCCCTGGGCCTGGGACAGCTGATTCTACAGCACATCCCTTGCCCTTTTGGACTGGGACAGCTACTTCCGCAGCACATCCCTGACCCCCTGGGGCTGGGTCAGCTGCTTCCACAGCACGTCCCTGACCCCCTGGGGCTGTGGAAGCTGCTTCCACAGCACGTCCCTGACCCCGGCCCTGTCTGCCCCCCTTCCCTCTTGGGGCATTTCCAATCATGTCACAGGTGTAACTGAAATATGGAAGGCACACCAAGTTATTGTCCTGGGCAATATGAGTGAGAGGGCAGTCTATGTGATGTGAGACATAGTTCTGTGGTCCAGAAAGGCTCACATGTACCCCAGATGTGGATAGTACAGTACTTGTAATGTACAGGCACCCAGAAAACAAAAAATGTGCGTACACGATACCTGGTTAGCTTTTAAAATAAGCAAAAAGTGTTACGCGATACGCAGTGGCACCCACCAACACAAAAAATGCATACGCAAAACACTGAATGCTACAAGAAATGTACAAATAGTGGTATGTGATACACAGGGGCACCCAGAGATTAAACAAACTCACCGTTAGCCTCACAAAAATCAAAAGTTAATGCGCGCATGTGCAGAGGCAAAGCCCCCACCAAAATAACAAATACGTATGGTCCTTGAAGTGAACGGAAAGTGTGGTACCCCAATATACGTGTGTACTACACTCGTCTGTCTCCTCCCCTTCGCACGCACATTCAGAGTTCCTGTCACAGATCATGTATTCCTGACTATGGCATGGGCAACGCCTGCGTGCAGTACATGTCACGTAAGTTACGCATGAGGGCCTTTCCTCTGTTTTCACATGTCCATGCTTTTTTCCTTTTTTACGTTTTCACAAGCATAGTCCCTTCACTTATTTTCCCGGCAGCCTTTGTTGTGAAACACGGAAGACCCACGCTCCTGCCTCTGTGCCATTTTACCTGCCTCCTCCTGCCCTGTGCTGCCTCCAACTTTAACTTCTGCTGCTGCCTGTACAGTGTGTGTGCCTGCTGCCCACCTGCACTGCGTTTGGAGTGCATGCTGTCCAGTCATTGCCTATACCCCTGTCTCTGGCCCTGGGACCACCTCAGCTGCTTTGTTGGACTCCATGCCATACCACCACCATCACTCCTCAGCCCATCTCCAGGACCACCTTGCCCACCCACACCTTCCTTGGGGGTTGACATGTCAGCACTGTCATCCTCTGACCAGAGTGCCAACCCCATTGCAGTGAGGCAGAGGGCTGTCAACTTCAGCCCCAGTGAAGTTGACATCCTGGTGGTGAAGGTCCTGGAGCATCATGATTCCCTCTCCAACCCAGTGCTCTCCAACCCAGTGATGCAATGCAGCAAGGAGGGACGTTAGCAGAACTGGGACAGGATCACGGATGGCATCAACGCGGAGGGGGTGGCAGTCTGCCCATACAAGATCGTCCATAAGCGCTTGGAGGATCTGAAATCCAGGACCCACAGCAAGGCCCTGCGCTACAGCCAGGCTGGTGCTACCGCAGAGGGGTACCGTGCACAAAGGTGCAGGCTGTCGGGAAACAACATGCAGGTCCTGGAGAGGTTCTACCCGGGGCTGCTTTCCCAGGTCTGTGAATTACGACATCTGGAGTCGACTGGTGAGTAGGCATGTGGTGCACTGCTCTACGGTGCATGTGTGTTGTGTATGTGCCCGCATGTTTGCAGTGACCCCCTTAGGCTTGCAGCAAGTATGTTTCTTAGATGGATGTTTGCATGCATGCCCCAGACATTGCTCTCCATGTGTGCCTTCAGACATCTGCGGTATTGAAATGTGCTCTTATTTGCATTGTGTGTTGTAGGGCTGTCTTGCAGACCTTGCACATGCTATGTTAATTGTATCTGAGATGTGCCAGCATGGCAAGTGTGCCAGGTGAGGTAGTGTTGCCCACGTCATGTACATGCATGATGCTCATGTGTATGTGCTTGATGCTATGGCATGCTCACATGTGCATGTGCAATTGATGCATGTGTGTATAGCATAGGCAATTCGTTGGTTGTGACAGTGGCATATAGTTTGATCTGGTTGTGTGGAGTGATGGCCAGGCAGGTGTCTACATGGATGTGTTTTGCATGTCCATGTGTGTGGGTGTGGAGGTTGATGGTTGTTCCTTTGACAAGTCATGTTCCTGTGAATGTTGGATGATGCCACACTGGCTTTGGTGCAGTTCACTGATGTTACTGTTCTGTGTCTCCTTTTCCACAGTTGCATCTGATGAAGAGGGTGGAAGCAGTGCTGTGGAGCATGGATGCAGGGATGCTTCCACCAGACAGAGGCGCAGGCCCAGCCACGCCCCTGTGAAAGCTCATCTTCAGGGAGCGACGTGGCTGCGGCAGCACTGTTGACATCGGGCATGGCTGCTGGGGGTGAGTCCAAGAAGGTGAAGGTGGGAGGGGACTCCTCAGCAGTGGTGAGGCAAGGTGATGCCCCTCAGGGGCCATCTGTGGCAGAAGACGCCCTGGAGTCATCCAGGTTGACAGAGGGGGAGGCAGAGGAGGTGGCCATTGCAGCCCAACCCATGGGGTCAAGTGGGGATGTTGAGGTGGGAGTGCTTGCTGCAGTCCTATCCCAGGGGCATGAGGCTGTGCAGGCCACTGTGGAGGTGCCTGTGCAAAATGCTGTCCCTGGGTCATCAAATGCAGCAGTGTGTGCCTGACAGGATGCCTCCACCCAGACCGACACCCCCTGTCGGATGGTGTGTCCACCCAGACTGACGCCCCCTTACCATTTGGTGTGTCCATCCGGTATCATGTGCTGCCCCTGCTGGTCGGGTTGACGAGGCGGACGCGTGTCATTCGTGATGATGGGCAGGCTACTCGTAGTCTGCTTGCCCATCATCACAATGAGCTATACCGCCTTGTGGCCTTGCTTTCAGCAGGCCTGTTCACTGGTGGACTTGATGGGCTGTTCACTGCTGCGACCACCTCCTCGTCTTCATCATCTGTGCACCAGTCGTCCTCCATGTTGCCTTCCAGCCAACATACCAGCAGGGCCCCCTGTGCACCAGTCTCAACCACGACGTCCCGTCTAGTGGAGCTCACATCCCTGCCTGAGGTGGGAGTCCCAGGCACAGCAGCTGAGGAAGTCCCTGTGCCTACCCAGGTACCGACAGAGTAACAGACAATGGAGGGACAGCAGGCACCTTGGAGCAGTGAAAGTGCGGTACAACGCTGACGACCGTCATCAGGTTGGAGGGTGTACCAATGGAGCAGGCACTGTGCACTGCGGCTGCAGGTGGCAATGAGGAAGAGGCATTATGCTGCAAGGAAGACCACCCCAAGGAGGCAGGTGGGAAGTGTGAGGCAGGAGGAACAAGTGGAAATGAGGCACTCAATGTCTTCTGTGTTCATGTAATGTGAACGGCAGAGCATGACAGAGAGACAGAGAGGCAGCGAGCAAGGGAAGCGAGAGTGATGATGGCCAGGACAGAGGTTGGGCTGCGTCGGGCAAGGAGGCGAGCTGCCATCCTGGAGGCCACATGCAGGGCAGTACGGCAGTCCGAAGTGCAGATGCTGGCCTACCAGGAGGACGTGGCGTTGGACTCAGCCCTGGTAGAAGTCTTCAGTGAGACTGGAGAGGAGGACTAGCCCGCTGCCTTTGTATATAGTTATTTAGGTGTAGGCTTCTTTTTTTATGTATTAATTGGCCCGGACTTTGCAGACTTACCTTCCTTTTTTTCGTGTATATAGTTATTTAGGGATATGGTTGTTTTGTCATTTCATATTTTCCTCTTGACTACTTGGACGTTCATTCTCTGTTTTACTTGTGCATATTCTAATTCAATACATCTTTCATTTTGTTACATTCTGGCTGGTGGATGGTGGCCAGACTGGAGGGGGCTGCCTGGGGTGATGTCAGAGGTGAGGGGGGCTGGTGGGTGGTGTCCAGACTGAAGGGGGCTGCCTTGGATAATGTTGGAGGTGAGGGGGGCTGGTCGGTGGTGTCCAGCCTGGAGGGGGCTGCCTGGGGTGATTTTGGAGGTGAGTAGTGCTGATGGGTGGTGTCCAGACTGGAGGGCACTGCCTGGAGTGATGTCAGAGGTGAGGGGGGTTGGTGGGTGGTAGCCAGATTGGAGGGCGTTGCCTGGGGTGATGTCAGAGGTGAGGGGGCTGGTGGGTGGTGCCCAGACTGGACGGGGCTGCTTGGGGTGATGTTGGAGGTGAGGGGGGCTGGTGTGTGGTGTCCAGACTGGAGGGGGCTGCCTGGGGGTGGTGTCACAGGTGAGGGAGGTGTGGGGATGGGAGTGTACTGTCAGGGGGCTGCCTGTGGTGATGTTGGAGGTGAGGGGGCTGGTGGGTGGTGTCCAGACTGGAGAGGGCTGCTGGGGTTGATGTCAGAGGTGAGGGGGGCTGGAGGGTGGTGTCCAGACTGGAGGGGGCTGCCTGGGGTGATGTCGGAGGTGAGGGGGGCTGGTGGGTGTTTTCCAGACTGGAGGGTGCTGCCTGGGGTAATGTTGGAGGTGAGGGGGACTGGTGGGTTGTGTCAAGACTGGAGGGAGCCGCCTGGGGGTGGTGTCACAGATGAGGGTGGTGTGGGGAGGGGAGTGTACTGTCAGGGGGGCTACCTGGGGTGATGTCAGAGGAGAGGGGGGCTACTGTGTGGTGTTTGGCCTAGAATGGTTGATGTGCAGTAGGGGTGTATGCCGGCAGAATGGGTGACTAGGATGTAGAGGGTAGACTCACATGTTTGTAAGGGGTGTGGCCTCCACTTACGAGGGAAGGCCCATGTTTTCACAGGTGTGCAGCCTGGGCTTGCGAGGGAAGGCGCACATTCTCGCAGGGGTGCAGCCTGGGCTTGCAAGTTGAGGCACGCGTTTTCGCTGGGGTGCAGCCTCCACTTAAGAGGAAGGGCACGCATTTTAGCAGGGGTGCAGCCTAGGCTTGTGAGGTGAGGTACGTGTTTTCGCTGGGGTGCAGCCTAGGCTTGCGAGGGTGGGCCTGTGTTTTCGCAGGGGTGCAGTCTGGGCTTGCGAGAGAAGGTGTGTGGTTTTGCAGGGGTGCAGCCTGGGCTTGCAAGGTGAGGCACATGTTTTCACTGGGGTGCAGCCTGGTTTTGCGAGGGAGGGCACGCATTTTTGCAGCGGTGCAGCGTGGGCTTGCGAGGCAAGGCGCACATTTTTGCAGGGGTGGAGCCTGGGCCTCCGAGTTGAGGTGCGCTTTTTCGCTGGGGATAAGCCTGGGCTTGTGAGGGAAGGCGCACGGTTTCACAGTAGTGCTGCCTGGGCTTGCGAGGGAAGGTGTGTGTTTTCGCTGGGGTGCAGCCTGGGCTTGCTATGTGGGGTGTGCAAATTTACTGGGGTGCTGCCTCCACATATGAGGGAGGCCCGCTTTTTCGCAGGGGTGCAATCTGGGCTTGCAAGGGAGGGCGCGCCTTTTCGCAGGGGTACTCGATGGTGGGTCAGGGGTGGACGCCGAGGGTTGTGCCTGGTTTGGGATTGTGCTTGCTTTTTAGTGTGCTTGGGGGCATGTTGTGGGCGCTCCTCACACAGCTTGTTTTTACTTGCGCGATGGCTAGTAATGCACCTTTGAATCCATGAATACGGGGGGCGTACATTCTTTTTTTCTGCCATGGCTTGCGCAGGGTCCTTCTCGGCACATGGCCCTTGCCCAATTTCTGCACCCAATTCCATGAATCGGGCTCTTTGTATCTTGAAAGTTGTGCAGGTAGTTGTGGATTTGCGAGATGGGATGTGTAGTGTGTTGTGGATTTCTTGAGGAGTGCAGTACGGGTGGGTTGTGCAATGGTTTGTCCCAGTGCTTGATGGCTTTGAAGAAAGCTCTGCTTTCATTGTTGGTCTTGGCTGTGGTGTTTTGGTAGTAGGTGGGCTTGGCAGTGGTGATCATTCATCTCGTGTAGCACAGTGTTCCTTGAGCAGGGCGAGGTTGGATGCTCTACAGGATTTCCGCCAATTCTTTTCTTGTTTTCTGATGATTTGTTTGTTGAAGTTCAGTTCTTGAGTGTACCATGATGCAGAAGGGTGCATTGTTTCACTGCAGCATTGAAGCTGATGTTGTTTTGTGAAGGTGGTGTTGAGTTCTTGGAGAAGCGAGTCGTAGTCCAGATTCGTCAGTGGTAGATCAGCCCATTTGAGGTGGAGTCTGGTGAGGTCTTCCATAAGCACCTCCACTGTTAAGTTGTTGAATGATCTGAAAGCTTGGTTGCTGGGTTTCCGATGGCATGAGCAGAGGGACCCCAAGATTACAAGGCCCCCAGGACCATAGGGCTCCTAAGTCACCAATTCTTTGTCATTTCTGTTCTGCAGTTGACATTCATGGAGCGGTTGTTTTAAAACCCCTTGAAGAACATTGCACAAGTTGGGTTATTCTATTTGCACTCATTGAAATTCAGACAACGCTTGAATACGCAACATGTGACTGAGGTTTCAGGGTCGATTGGTGACCTGCATCCCTAGCATCAGCCTTAATTCCACCTGCTTATCAACAATAAAAGAAGGAAAGCAGAATAGGTTGCTTTCATTTTTTCCTCCAAAGGCTTAGACCATGTCACATTATATGGAGTGTAATTCTGCAACTTGTAGACCCAAACCTCTAAGGACAAATAACATACCTACAAATCACAGCATGCAAAGTGCTGTTGGCTACAAAGTTACAAAGTCATAACTGGGTAAGTGTGATCCTACGGACATGGGCTGAGCGGTCACATTTAATTTTGGAAATCAAAGTGATGACGCAGAGGAATCCTTATACATTGTATAACCAACAAATAGAACGGGTGGAAGGTTTTGAATTAATCTTAACCACTGGCATAGCTCTGGGCAACTTTCCACACCACCATTTTCAGTCGGTCAGATTCTCTTAATCCTATGCACCAAATCGCAGGAACTAGCTCTCTCTCCACGATACATGAAACCTCAACCGAATACCCCCGCGTCCAGGCTGCCGAAGGTCGCTTCGGAATTCCATAAGCTCGCCACGCCAAAGCATGCACTTTTCCTCTCAACATTATCGCTGTATTTTTCCTGAACATGACTTGCTCTTTCCAAATTAATTGTTTCACCGATTTCCAAAACTATTTCTGTATTTCCATCATAATGTGTATCTTGGAAAAAAAACATGTTGGAAGCAGTGTGGGCAAAGTAAAAGAAATTGGTCAGTGTATGTTAGACCAAAGTTCCTGCCACCATCGCAATGTGTAACACGAAGGACTATACGCTTCATTGTGTTGAACAACATGGGAACCTGTTCACTCTCACCAGGCATTTTTATTGGGTCAGGAGTTACAGCTTCCTCACTTTTAGCATAAATTCTCGACTGCCAAACAGTTAAAGGTCGTGCAGAGAAAGCTCCCTACGGAAACCTTTACGGAAACCTTAGAGAGATGCAATGGTTTAAGTGGGATGGGTCCTCCCGGATTCCAGACTCAACACATCTATAGAACGCATGCCTGTTGATCCCATTTATCAGACAAGATCCCTGCTGCTATGTGCAGTCCATTTCAATTTTCATTTGCAGTCAGCCTGTCCTTTGCACGTCTATGAAAGAGAAATGTAGCTGTATTCAAAAGCTCCCCTTTCACTTTGCTGCATTTCACTTAAGAGCTGTGTTGTCTGCCCGCTGATGCCTGCCTTAACAGTGAGAAGTCCTCCCTGCAGAACTTCCGAAAATAAAAAAAATGAATGGCCTCATTTGAAAAGTATTTGCCTTAAAATTATTTTGAAAGCCCTTTGCGATCCTGTCTTCATGTTGGCTGTTTACGTTGTAACCATATTTTAAATATTATGTGATAACTTCTGTTTCCTGGCAGCTGGTATCGTTTTTTTTAATTTACTGCAAAAAATATGTCTGTGATGTCTTTGCCAGATAAGTCTCTCCTGCATTGTCCCTTCCACAGTCATTGACTTCTCATAAAGGGGCAGGCCCCCCTCACCGATCCCCTCATGATGGGATCGCCTGCCACGCTCCTCTGCTTCCCTCCCCTTTTTCCTGACCGCCGAAGTGTTGTGAGAGAAAGAAGAGGTGGAATTTGGAGCTAGGAGATGAATCTCAGATTCTGCACATCTCTAGCATTGTGTGATATTAGGCACATCATCGTATCACTCTCTTCCTCAGACTCTTATTTGGCAGCATTGTTGCGCATAACAGTTGACCGCAATAAGAACATATGAAATCCTCTGAAATACCACCAAATGGATTTACCGTTACCACCACTTGGTCCTGTGGATTTACCGCGTGATTACAAGTGGTGGTAGGTGGTGTAAATCCCCATTTTGGGGTTTTTGGTGGAATTACCAACAGTGGAATTACAAGTGGTAATTCCACCGATTTTTCGGAGTTGAGTGGGAAGATTTACCTCCTGGGTTTTGCTGGAGGTAAATCCTCCACTCAACAACAAAGCTCATAATTTGGCATAGTGGTAAAATTGGCAGTAACTCATTTACCTCCAAATTTGTCCACTTACCGCTATACTCGTAATGAGGCAGTGCTTAAAGAATTATGAAAGGACCTTGAACGTCCTGTTGCTCACTTCCTAGCAGGCTCACTTATACAGAGGAGGCTTTGTGATCAGAGTGTTGGCTACACCAAATATGCAAGCGCTGGAGTTCGAAACTGAGGTAAGGCTACAGGCTTGCTGTCCCTCAGGTCATTAAGCTTAACAAAACACTTGATCATTCTAACTAGCAGCAATCCCTCACTCATTATGCTGCTCACCTTTCATGACACTTTTTGGACTTCCCCACCCTTTTCATCCCACTGAAGGCACTGGCCATCAGGATGATGATGTAAAGAAAACATGAAAGTTCACCTTCCTCTGTATGCTACTGAAAGAAAGTCTCCCTCTGGTCTGCTTATATAGTCCACATTTTCTTAAGTAGGTAGTGGGCCATTTTGTTTTGTTTCCTGGACATATTTTATGTCTCATCTGCATACAGCACTTGTCATCCTTGTTGTGTCCCCTTTTCCATTTCAGTAGCACTGTTAATTGGGAGCTAAGTCCCATTTCTGTTGTTGTGTCTTTGGTAGTGGGCTGCACCCCACGTAGAAAGGAAGAGGCGGGGTTACCGCCTGAAGCGCCAGTTTCGCGCTAATGATTAAAGAGATTGGAAGCACAGACACGGCTCCTGCGTATCATTGCTCTTTTTTATTTATCCTGCTTTATTGGTTCGATTGGTGCACCCGACTCCCGTCGGAATATAACAATGGCGACGCGGATATTCTGACTGGGTTGCCAAGCCCAGCTGAAACCACCCGACCACGCTGCAGCAAGGTGCGAGGACCGCACCCGCAGTCCCACAGCTTCATTGCCGCCTCATACAACTGTGACATTTCGCTCTCAGGCAGCAGCGGGGAAACGGCTTCCGCTCGCCTGCGCGCACATTATTCCAGGCACCGCCACAGAGGAAATTGCAGCCCAGGACACAAACATTGAATAACTCACGTGGGCCTCACAAAGTCGCGACTTCTCATTAACACTACTGGCCACGTGGAACTACAGGGTGAGCCCGGCCCCAGAGCACGCCAAAGCACAGCGTATCACACGTGCCTACTATCATGTCAGAAGGCAACTCGGATAGAGGCCTCCAAAGCCCCCAAGCCAGCTCCACCCCCAGACCGGCCAGCAACAGAGAGGAAGGTACCTCCGAGTCGCTACAACTGCAGGCAGTGCCACATTTTGACATGACAGGCACAAATAGTCTGGCGCCTAGGTGGGCCAGATGGCTAAAAGAACTCCATATCTACATTGACGCCTCCGGAGTGAGAGAGGAACGCCATCTGAGAGGAATCCTGCTTCATTCACTGGGCCCCACTGCTAAACAGCAGGCGTTAAAGTACCTACCTGCAAAGGGACCTCCTGGTAGGCGGTAAGGGTTTACCGGTACCGGTACCCTTACCGGTACCGGTAAACCCTTACCGCCGTCCGTGTAATGAGGCCCAAAGAATCAGATACCTGGCGACTCACCACAAGAAAAAAGAACTGCCAGATCATCATCATCTAGCGGCTGAATACAGCCCAACACTGTTGCTTCAACTAAATGGACAAAGTTTGGAATTTCTAATTGATACAGGTGCCTAGTGACCACATTCTGCACCTAGGTTGGTGAGAAGATTCCACTGGAATTTCCCAGACAAACCGGGACCAAGGGGAAGAATGACTTTAGGAGGGGCCTTGGGGGGAGTGCTGTCATGATGCCTATCCCCGGGCATCCAGACCAAGTCCAGCAACCCCGGAAGCAGGCATCATGTTACCCAGAGAAAACCCAGCAACCCTTGTTAGGGGCTATATGGGTACAGTCCTGGCGTTTATGGCGCCAGGCTCATATGGGGGGAACAGTCCTGGTTCCATAGGCGCCAGGCTCATATGTTAAAACTTACCTGATGCAGAACATGCTGCAAGAGATCCAAGCCCTTGTGAGGCTTGGAAGGGACTACTTTACCTAGGGACTATTTTGTTACTCAGGTGTGGTTGTGGAGGAATACTTACCTGGGACTACTTTAGAGGCTATTTAAACCACGCCCGAAGGGCAGCTCATGCTTCGCGTTATTCTGCATCCAGCAGCGTAACGCTCACCGTGCCTGCAGTCAGCATCCAGCCTCGTGCCACGCCCGCCTCGAGTCCAGAGCACCTAGAAAGAGGGGAAAGAAGAAGAAAGGTTAGAACAAGAACATTATTGGGTTTCTTACCTGATTCCGGATTCATCGCATCTTTGAATGAGATAAAGACTTTATTTTAAACACGCCGCATCGCCAGCAGCAGCGCCGCGCCATACTCACCGTTCCTTGCAGCATCTCTACGATCCGGCGCTGTCTCCATCATTAAGTTGCCGCATTCCAGCACCTAAGGGGGACAAGAAAACAACAAGGTGAGCCGAGGGGAATCAAATAAGGACAATCTCTTGCCACCATATACTTACCTGATTTTACCGCCGGAGGTATTATTCACCAGCACGCCAAATCTTCTTACGCCGCACCTGTAAGAAAAGAGACAGCAGCGAGTTAAACTTTGGCATCATTTAACGGACAGTGTGGAATATCACAGACTCTTACCAGAACGCTTTCAGCTGCCACAGAACTATCTTCATTTGGGTCTAAGCTGCAAGATAAACAAAGGAATTGGACAAGAGTGATTATTCAAACATTTTTGAACTCTTTAGAACTATATACTTACGGCCCTTCGCCAGGAGTTTTGGAGCCAAGATTGTCTAGAACTCTTCCAATATCCTCAAGCCAGTGAACTAACTGGCCATCAACGCGCCCATGCATTCCTCGCAGGATGGAGAGCTCATCATTCAAAACTATAAGGTGAGCTTTGTGAAAGGGAATATCAGAGGTGATAAATGAGGACGCAGTGAGGGGCTATTACTCAACTCCACGGGTGGCTAATTCCCTTTCTCTGCCTTTAGGAGACTACTTCTATGGGTCAAGCAGACGAAGCTAGGTGGGCCAGTCCAGTCAGTCATCTCTGCACTACGCATCACGTTGGTGGAGACCGTGGCTGTCCAGTTCCGCCCGACACCCCTGTGGGAACCAGGTGAGCTTAACACCATACAAATGGGACTAATCAGCATTATGTACCAAATCATGTCTGTGTACACCTCCAGCGCGAAAGACATGATTCAAAAGATGTTCCCATCTCTCTTCAAAGGCCTGGGTCGTCTAAAAGATAGACAAATCACACTACACATCAACCCGCATATACCTCCAATAGCTCAACACTATCGGGGCATTCCACTCAACATACAGCGACAGGTTTAGGATGAAATACAATCGCTGCTACAACAGGACATCATTGAGCCAGCGTCTGGCCCAACACCCCAATAGTACCAGTACCCAAGAAAGATAGCACATCAAGCATACGCATCTGTGTAGACATGCGCGCCCCAAAGTGGCCATTGAAAGGGAACGGCACTTAGCACCAGGTATGACAGATATGATGCACTTTTTACACAGAGCCACCATTTTCTCAAAGCTCGACTTGAACAAAGTTTATCATCAGCTTGAACTTCATCCCTCATCAAGATACATCACCACGTTCTCAACCCATCTAGGCCTCTTCAGATACAAGAGACTAAGCTTTGGAATGTCATCCGCCACCAAAATTTTCCAGAACAAAATACATCAAATAATCAAACACATCCCTCACTGCTTGAACTATAGCGACAACATTCTCATTTTCGGCACCTCACAAGAAAGCCATGATGACACCCTGAGAAGAGTCTGCATGGCATTAGAAAACGCCCATCTCACACTCAATCCCGAGAAGTGTGAGATCAGCAAAACCACGTTAAAATTCTTTGGACATATATTTTCAAACAAAGGCATGCGTCCAGATCCTGAGAAGGTGCAAGCACTGGTGGATGCCCCCACTCCCACCTCCCCATCAGCCATACGCTCGTTCCTAGGGATGGCTAGTTATTGCACCAGATACATCCAAGATTTTGCATCAGTGAGCACACCACTAAGGCTTCTCACAGGGTAAGACCGAGACTTCCAGTGGACAGCAGAGTGTGAGGAAGCATTTCAAGGGACCAAACGGCGCATATCATCAGCCTCGTGTATGGCATATTATGATCCTGCATATGACACTGAACTTACCGTGGACGCCAGCCCAGTCGGTCTTGGCTCCATACTAGCTCAATCCAGACCAGGAGCACCACCGAACTCACTGAAACGCACAGTGGCCTTCACAAGCCGAAGTCTGTCACCCGCAGAGTGCGCCTACTCTCAGCCTGAAAAGGAAAGTCTTGCAGTTGTGTGGGCGTGCAAGCATTATCACCTCTTTCTGTACGGGCGCCCGTTCACTGTTGTCACGGATCACCAGGCCCTCACCACGATCAATGGAAAATCCACTGCCAAAATGCCACTCCGCATTGCTAGAAGGTTACAGGAATACTCGTTTACCATCATTCATCGACCAGGGAAAGATAACAACCCAGCAGACTTTCTATCTAGATACCTGCTGCCGGCACAAAAGGAACGGCAATCCACAAAAGAGAATCAATATGTTAACTACCTTGTTAACAATTCACTCCCAAAGCACATCTCCACAGCTCAACTCGTGGAAGCTACGGCACAGACAAACTCTTGCAAATCGTATAGGAGTGCATACAATCGGGCCGGTAGCATGTGAAGGATCAGCACGCATCTAGCCTATCTGGTCAGGAGGAGGCACAACTCTGCACGTTCAAACTTCTGCAACACACTTTGTCTGTGTCCCCGGAGGGACTGCTTCTCAAAGAAAACAGGCTTGTAATTCCATCCAGCCTACAAAAACAAATACTGGACATAGCTCACGCAGGACATTGTGGAGTAGTATCCACAAAAAGACAGCTGAGGACCAAAGTCTGGTTTCCGAAAATGGATGAGCAGGTGGAAAGTCTCCTGAGCAAATGCCTCACATGTTAAGCGGTGGCCCCGAGAACATTCCCAGCACCACTCCGGCCATCTGAAATGCTACTGCAAGTGTGGGACGAGGTGGCAGTCGACATGTTTGGACCCTTAGCAAATGGAAAGTATAAACTTGTAATTGTGGACGAAATGTCACACTTCCCTGAGGTACATCTCATACACTCAACCAGCGCACAGGCTGTAATACCTGCACTGGACAAGACATTTGCCGATTATGGAATTCCCTCAACTGTAAAGTCAGACAATGGGCCGCCTTTCAGTGGTCATGACTTTGCATCGTTTGCAGAACACCTAGGTTTCCAACACAGAACAATAACACCTTTGTGGCCGCAAGCCAATGGAATGGCTGATAAATTTATGAGCAATCTCAAGAGGACACTGCAAGTCTGTTCCATCACCAATGGGTCATTCATGCAAGCCATTTGCACACCACTAAGGGAATATCCGAACACCCCACACAGTACCACGGGCGAATGTCCTTCCACTTTAATGTTTGGCCGAATTATACAGACACGCCTTCCCCACAACCCCCGTGTCCATCCACCCACGACCATCATCGATGAGGCGCGAACAAAAGAAAAGGTGAACAAGGAAAAGACGAAAACATACGCGGATCAAAGGAGACAAGCTAAACCATGCCTCATTCAAGTGGGCAACGTGGTGTTGGTACGACAAGATCAAAACACCAAGGACACCCCCGCGTTCAGACCTGAACCCATGACAGTGACCCATACCAACGGGTCCATGATAACAGCAGCCAACCCGCGTGGAACCATCACGAGAAACTCATAATTCTTTAAAAACTTCGAAGGAAATGCAGAACCTGTTGGAGACTCTGCCACTAATACCTAAGAATCATCAGACATAGAATCTGAATTCAGAGGGGAAGAAAGGGACGCCGACGACAGTGATAGTGACACTTCAGCAAACTGAACGGTGACCCCAACGCGAAGCCCGTCGAGACGGACTATACGCAGGCTCACTCGATGGATAGAAGAAATGAACTAAAGTCCACTCCTTCTTTAAGTTGCGGGGAGATGTTGTGTCCCCTTTTCCATTTCAGTAGCACTGTTAATTGGGAGCTAAGTCCCATTTCTGTTGTTGTTTGTTTAGTAGTGGGCTGCGCCCCACGTAGAAAGGAAGAGGCGGGGTTACCGCCTGAAGCGCCAGTTTCGCGCTAATTGGTGCACCCGACTCCCGTCGGAATATAACAATCCTCGCTTGCTTTCCCGAAAGAAAGGCAATTTTCAGTGTTGCCTAAGAGACGTGAATTGCAGAGATATTTTCCTCTGCCAACGAAGTGTTAATTCTCAAATGCCCACAAGAAGGCAGTGTCGATTAATGATATTCTGTAAAAATATGCTGGCTTGAATCGCCTGCTTTCAATTGATAGCAAAGTACTGATGCGCCTTTTGCTAATAATAACCAAGTATTTTTGTATTTGTATTTAAGAACAGGATGCCATTTAGAAAAGAAATGCATTAGCCATTAAGCAACGCCAAAGAGCAGAGATAGTCTTAGGACAAGGCCCCTTTGCAGAACAGCATTGATGTATTGAATGACGTATGCCACGTGGTGAAGGGGTAAGAATAGGAACATTAACCAAGGACAGCGAATGGAGGACATCTACACATGCTCAAGATTGGGAGCCTGCGGCCAGTTTTGACTTATTTATAATTTACACAGAGTAGTCTGCAGGCAGAATGCAGGAGAGGTTCGTAGGTGGTTAGTTTGTAAAGAAGGTTGGAGGTTGTTCTGTAGCTCCTTCTACTGCCATAGGTAGAGTTGGAGTCTAGTTTTAAAGAGCCCCACTGAAGAGATGCCAGTGATGATGGGGCTGGGAGGGAAAGGGAGGGTATAGGTGAGAAGGCGCTGGAAGGGGTTCCATGTGATAATATCCCCGCTAAAATGTCGCCATAGAAGAATGGTGCTGTTTTTTTGCTGCAATATTACCCAATGGAACCTGCAGGGGGCATATTTTTTTTAAGGGAGCATGGGGATACCCCCACTCTCATTTACTGCAAAAATAATGTTGCCTATGGCATTTCCTGGCGACTATATGTATGGAGACTTTATTCATGGGGATAATATTGCACCCGATACCCTTGGATGACGGGGGACGGATAGGTTGTGAAGAGTTGAGGAGAAGAGATTTGGAAATGGAGAGTACGACGAGATGCATTCAGGGAGGTAGTTGGAGGCAAGCCAATGGCTGGATTTATAGACGAGTAGTAGGTATTGAAAGTGAGAGTGATTTCGAATAAAGAGCGCGATGGCAGTAGGTACAGGTGGGGGAGGATCTGGAAAGAATGAAAAGGGTGAGGCTCCCTAAATTCAGGTCTTTGTTGAGGAGAGCAAAGCAGTAGAGGGATAGACCAAGAGGTGGCCTCATGCAGAAGTCCAGTTTTCTGAGCACAAGAGTAGAGATAAGGGTTTTAGTTGAGTGCTGTGTGCAGATCTTGTAATGCGCAGGAGGCTTAATATGGCTTCTTTGTCAGTGGCTGTGGTGAACTGGTAGTTTTTCAGGTAACCACCAAAGAGGGCCCAAAGGTTGCAAGCCAGGGGCCAGGGGCTGAAGAGATCGGGGGAGAGGAGGGAGATGGGAGAGTGGGGTTGTCATCGGAGGCAGTGAGAAAGATCACTTCAGCTCTTGAAGAGTTTAGCACGAGGCAGCGTAGAACCATCCAGGGGCAGATGGCGGCTGGGTGGTTGGTTATGCATTTGGCAATTGCAAGGGGGAAGGAGTGGAAAGGGAAGAATATTTGACTATTTCAGGGAAACAGGTGATCATTAAAGCCAAAGGAGAACATTAATTATATTATTATATTATAGCCCTGTTATCCTCAAGCATTCACTTCAATCCAGATCAGATGTGTATGACACCTAATTCCTTCCATACAGCTCCTATATCCCCTATTGGAGGACTAATTAGGAGGTGTGCCCAGTAGCACTTCCGGCAGGGCGAAAGACGCACACTGTACTATCAGGGGGCACCTTTCCTTTTGGTTTAAAGTGTACTAAATTTGGGCTCCCGAGAGACCATTCACATTGCGTCGTTCATAAACCAGGTGCACGTAACAGAAACAGTATGAAGCAGAGAGGGAGGGATGAGCCACAGTGTCAAAGGCAACAGAAAGGTCTAGCAGAATCAGCACAGAGGCACACGGAGGAGAGGTGAGAGTGGCGGCCATTGGTAAGAGAACTGTAAGTATACAAGGGGAGCCTACCTTTGCAGCAGGAAGATGCAGGGTGCCATTTTGTTTCCCATTGCCTGCTAATCTGTTTTGAATTACTACCGCTAAAGCCAACCAAAATGGAGCATGTGATTTGTGCCGTCAGTATAGCCCGACTGCACATCAATCCTTTCCCCTGGAAATATGTGAACGTGTCCACAGCCTAGCACAACACTAAAAAAAACCTGGCTTTTCATTGGCAGCACCTTCACACTCATACCCAAAGCTAATGGCATAGTAAGTATCTGCCTATTACAACTCTGTACTCTCAGAATCATCTTGCCATACCTTCCCGCACAGAACCATGGCACTAGTATCCCCCAGGCTCGTCTATGCCAACAGCCTCTACCTGGGGCTCTGGGCGCATTTGCTATACTGCCTAGAAAGGGCCCCAAATGCTGCAGCAAGACTCCCCGTCAAGGGCCTCATTTAGAGTTTGGCAATATTCATTCCTTTGGAAATACTACCAAAATGAAAGATTGTTACTGCATACTGTACACATGCAGTAACTGGACGGGCCTGTATGATTCAGAGTCAGATAGAGACATTCGTTGTTTCCCATTTTGGAGTGGGATTGCATATTGCCACATGTAGTTATTACTTCATGCGGTAATGGTTTTGTGTGGAAAACATTCCCTCCACAGAAAACCAGATGGTTTTTTTCATCAAGTTTCAGTTTCAAACACTAGATTTGGCATTGCAGTAAAAATGGTGTTAGTTCCATTACCGTCACTATTTTACCACACCTTCAAACCTGAAATGAGAGCCTAAGACTGCAAAAGATGGAGGCATATTGCCATGGCTCTCTGAATAATCCACTGGCTCCCTACCAAATGCAGGATACAATTCTACAGTCCCATGTATTGCCCACCACAGCTTCCACGGGAGGGGCCCCGAATCCACCAGGAAGAAATGGTTCACTCTACCGGCATGGCGCTCGTGCCACACTTCAACTTGACATTCTGAGGAGGAGCAACCATCTCATTCCTGACGACCAAGCTATGGAACTCACTGCCCAGGCTACTCTGCCCTGAGGAAGATCACCTGGTCCTCAGAAAAAAACTCTCCTAACACCACTGCAGGCAAACAAGCACAGCACCCTCAAATGTCTTCACGAATCAGAACTTTTTTAACCTACTTTCCATCCCAGCCTGGGACTCTACGACCCACCAGAACCACTCTGGTTATCCAGCCTTGGCACTCACCTCCCAAAGGCTGGATCACATACATGCTGATAACATAATAGCCATCACAAACTTGAATCCAGAAGCCTGAGTAGAGCACCAACCCGGCAAACGAGGAAACATCAGTGATGGGACACATTCAGGTCTGCCTGCACATAATGCTTATATCAAGGACGCCTTGGATATGGGTCACAGCCGGGAACAGTCTTCCCGACTTCTTCACCACATCAGAGTTAAAAGACCATCACTGCCCCACAATCATTGTAAGATAGAACCCCAACAGTAAGAACCCCTTGTCCGGATGGATCAAACATGACAGGACTACCAATTTCAACTACAAAGCAGGCTGGAACTCTATTGGTTCACCCTAGCCTAAAACTCCAGACGATGTTCTCCTCAAAAGTCCTTAACTACTTTCACTTCCCCATCCTATCAATTCACCCTTTAGCCTACTAGTAAGCACTGTATGTGCACACACCCCCATGCACACAGTTGCTGTATGATTGATAGCACCACCCACACCACAATAACCTCAATAAAGTAATTCAGAGGTCACTGCATGACCTGTTACATCTTTAGGTCTATAAAAGGCACCCACAACCCTCCACGCCAGTAGCTCTCCCAGTTTCCCAGTGTTGTCATTTTGGGTTTTCCACTCTGGATGAAAGATACACCCAAGTGTCACTGACACAAACCACACAGGACCAAAATGGCTCCCAGGACATCAGAACGTTCACCCTGCACTCAACAAAACCACAGACTTTGCACCTGCCTTTCCCTCAACCCCAGTAACACCCCCCGGCCTCTACCTCTTTTGTAAAAACCATGTGCCACCAAGATGCACTATACAAGACCACTTTATATTACAACACAACGTACTTGCTTAGGGCATGTGTCCTAAATATTTTATTTTTACGCACATGAAGTAGTGTATCGCCTTAACTTTTGTGAAATAAGAATGCATGTGATTCACAGAGAGAATCAGATTGTGCTATCTATGATGTACACAATTTGATTCCCTTGGTGAATACATTCCGTAGTCACCCCAATTAGGACAGGTATGCCCAGATTTGGGCCCCGTACCTGCTTTGCTTAGTGACCCAAGCTACTCCTCACTGAGGAGGACCAACAGGCCAAAACATGTCTGGGGATGTGTATGGTCTCATGCAGAAGGGATGTGACCAAGCAGTTCGGCAGGACTGCCCCATTTGCGGAGGGACCAAGCCTGATTTGTATATGGGCTTTCTCTTTCTCTAATGGCTTGGCAGATTAAGAACGATGGTGGGGAGGGCAGTGGTCGAAGTGTACGAAAAGAAGTAGTGGAACTATATTCCCTGCTGGCCTGCCCCTGCTCCCCACAAACCACATTGCCACAACCCCTCCCACACAAAATACACCCCCTCAAACACTTGCACCTGCTGTTTAGGGGAACGTTCAGTGCAGTGCACTGAAAGTGAAGGTTTCAACTTCTTCCTACACTTTTATTTTAAAACAAAACCATTCCGGAACGGTTTCTTTTAAAATAAAAGTATAGGCGCTGTACAAGGTAATTTAAAAAAGTATAGGAGCACCGCTCCAGACCGCTCCCGCTCACTTCGACCACTGGGGGAGGGTTGCCCAGAGCAATGTCAGGGTTTAAGATTAATTCTAAACCTTCCAGCCATCACCTCTTTTGTTTTGCTGAATGCATTTGCCCACCACCCCACCCTTGGTTGTCCTAATAATAATAACGTGCTTTAATCTTGCGCTTGCTACTACAGTTTTTGCTTCTTCATAGCATAGCTAATAGGAATTGTTAGACTTAACTGCCTTGAACCAAAACAGTACTAAAAGCAGAAATTTGGCAGACCAGCATTCTCCTGCATCTCAGCAAAACCGAAGGAAATACGAATAACAGAAGACTACCTAAAATTCAGAAAATTGCTAAAGCCATGGCTCTTTAACTCACTAATCTACACAGGAAAAACTGTCAAAGGGAAACAGCTAACAAGGATATCTTAGGGGCTACGCGTTTGTCTTGGAAGCAAGACAATGCAGCACAACACAGGTTCAAATCCCGATCCCATGCTTAGAAAACACTCTCTGGCATAAAGCGCGTTATAACAGAACAATTATAATTATTATAATAACACAACACATGTGAAACCCCCAAAACAACTGAAACCAGATGAATCAAAACCTAGATACCTCAACTAAAGAAAACATTTAACACAAACCACCATAAAAGAATATGAACCCTGCATAACCATTGCATAGAAGGGCACAGACCACTAGCATCACTAACTAACCCTACTCAAAACATTCCGGTATCCTACATACTCACCCTCGAACACCAAACAAAACACACACGTGCCTCTACCACAGCAGTAACCTAAAAACAAACACAAAATGCAGACACTCTGCAAACCTCAAATAAACAACACAACATGTCAACAAAAAAAAACGTAACCAATTACACACAAATCATCCCACACACACTCATACAAAAAACATGACCTAACCCATATGAACTAAAAGCAAACCCAGCACATAGTGACAGTTGTTTCCGAACTGAAGCTGACAGCACATCAAAGCTCTCAAGCACTTTCCCTCCCCATCCCACTGACTAAAGCCCTCCCTCCCCTCCTTCCTTTTCAGATCCGCCAGAGCAACTGGTGTCATGAAAATGGCAGTGGTGCACAGTATAAACCACAATAGGATAACATAACATTTGTGCCAAGCTGATATTTCCCCTTCAGAAAAAGACATCCTGATGCACAGATGGGATCCTGTTCAGTTTCGGGAGAAGTCATGTGTCTCCCTACGCCTGATAAAAGGGTTCTTTCAGACCCATCAGTGCACCGCAGTGGCATGAAGCGCTACCGTCCTACCTGCTTGTGATCTGCTCCCTCGCACAGGGAAAGAAATGTTTTTTTCTTTTCTTTACATTTCACAATGATGGCTCCCTCACCGTAAAATGCATTCCCAGTACCCACCTGGTTGTTGGGGGTCTCTAATACATTTTTTCTGCCAGCGTTGAGTTCGACCCTCCAGAAAGGTACAGGTCGCTGTTGGGAATACTGTGAGCTGTGTTCTTCCGAAGATCAGGCATGTGGTAAGAGGACAGCTTCCCTACTGAGATGCCTGATCTTCTGCCCCAAGGGCACTTGGAGCCTTAGCTGTGAGGTCCTTCCTCTTTTGAGGCAAGAGGCTGCTCAAGCAACAGGTAGTAAAAGTAAAACAGTGCAAAGAACCCAGAAAAAAATGCGTTGTATTAATATGTTTATACATATAACGTACAGTAATTATAACTTTGCAAAAAAAATGAAGAATGAATTACGTACATGTATGTCATTGACCGAGAAGGCTGAAGTTTACTCTAAGGGCCCGATACATGGAAAAGTGTGCATTTCTCCTACAATTGCTGCATGCCGATAACGACACAGCATGAGCCTGCGCGCAGAATTAAAAATGTGCACCCCGTGCTTTCATGGAATTAACTGTGCAAAGTAACCGCATTCGCAAAACGTGCCTGGAACGCCCCCAACACGGCCCCGCGCAAACCATAAACAGCCAGAACAGCTACCTTGGCATGCTTCCCCACGTGCGAATGCACGCACCCTTCATAAAGTGTGTGGAGTCCCCCGCAAGCAGGCCTGCATCTCGGGGACGCTGCGCAGGGTCCCCCATAACTGTTGCCCGCACCCCGACAACATGAGTATGATACTTTGTAACTCTGCTAGAACTGGGAAAATCTGTGCGCAAACCCCTGTAAACCATTCCTGCAACCCGCTACACTGCGTATGTGTACCTCTAAGTTAGATCGGAACCACGGTTGCGTACACACTGCCCTAAATTCGACATGCAAACCCACCTTCGTGCTGCGATTCCTATGTGCAAGTGTTTTTACGGCTTCCTTTGGGTGGCGTAGAGATCGAGGGATTTGCGTGGCCATTTCTTTGCTGAGAGGCTGCGCAGGTGGTTCCATGAATACATGTCATTTGTGGGCGTGCGCAGGACGGCCTGCGACCTGTCCCTCGTAACGGCCACTTTTTCGCATGTTCTTCCACATTTCCTGTGTACCGCCCCTTTCCCACGACGGCTCGCAGAGACGTGCAGAGCCTGCGCGAACTCCACGCAAGTCCTGGGAAAGTCCCACACATTGGATTCCATGAATCGGCGAACAGGATTCCGCTTGCAGTTTGGCGTGCTAGTTCCCCTTTTCCCACGCAAATAATTCCATGAATCAGGCCCTAAATGAATAACAGTACACGCATAGCAATGTGTTTACTTTGAAATAGCACATTTCTAGGAGTAATAAATACACTAAAAAGAATTCAACTCTGGATAGAAAATGAGAAGTGCATTGAGGCAAAGCGCAGTTCTGAAGCATGTTGGGCCAGATTACAGAAATGCATTGAAAGAATAGGCTTTTGCGCTAATGCGGCAAGCTTTGCCCCAGTGCTAAAACTGTGCACTTGCACTCGTGCCACATTTCCGCAATCGGATTTCTGGTAGGAAGATTTGGGCGCCAAGTAGTGGTAAAGGGAGAGAGATGATGAGTTGAAAAAAAAAAGAAAAGAGAGTATGGTGGATGAGGGGGAGTGGCGAAAGAGGGGATACGGGAGGTACTCGGCGTTTTGTAAATTACAAAACAGAGTAGTGAGGTTCTGGCAATACATGGTTTTGGTGCATGCGCCTCTGACCCCCTTTGAAGAATATGATTTATTGTTACTAGATTTTTTTTTTTTAGAACATTTTGGGTCTAACTGTTTTGCAGAATAAACTCTTCCTAAACGTAATTTTTATTTTCATATTTTTACCTTGATCATTTTGTTATTTAAATGTTATTTGTATTTTAGATACAAGAAAAAGTGGGCAGCTGTTTGTCAGCATTAGCCTCTTTTTGGATTTACAGAATGATCGTGCTTACATCATAGGCAGGCTAATGCTGTGTAACAAAAGTGTCTGGCTTGCAGGCTATTGCTGCGTAACAGACATGTCTGGCTTACATCACAGGCAGGCTATTGCTGCGTAACAGAAGTGTCTGGCTTGCAGGCTATTGCTGTGTAACAGAATAGTCTGGCTTACATCACAGGCAGGCTATTGCTGTGTAACAGAAGTGTCTGGCTTGCAGGCTATTGCTGTGTAACAGAATTGTCTGGCTTACATCACAGGCAGGCTATTGCTGTGTAACAGACATGTCTGGCTTACATCACAGGCAGGCTATTGTGTAACAGAATTGTATGGCTTACATCACAGGCAGCCTACGGCTGTGTAACAGAATTGTCTGGCTTACATATGCAGCATATTGCTGCGTAACAGAATTGTCTGGCTTACATCACAGGCAGCCTATTGCTGCGAAACAGAATTGTCTGGCTTACATCACCGGCAGGCTATTGCTGCGTAACAGAATTGTCTGGCTTACATCACAGGCAGGCTATTGCTGCGTAACAGAATTGTCTGGCTTACATATGCAGCATATTGCTGCGTAACAGAGTTGTCTGGCTTACATCACCGGCAGGCTATTGCTGCGTAACAGAATTGTCTGGCTTACATCACAGGCAGCCTATTACTGCGTAACAGAATTGCCTGGCTTACATCACACGCAGCCTATTGCTGCGTAACAGAATTGCCTGGCTTCCATCACAGGCAGACTGTTGCTGCGTAACAGAATTGTCTGGCTTACATCAAAGGCGGACTGTTGCTGAGTAACAGAATTGTCTGGCTTACATCACAGGCAGACTGTTGCTGCGTAACAGAATTGTCTGGCTTACATCAAAGGCAGACTATTGCTGCGTAACAGAATTGTCTGGCTTACATCAAAGGCAGACTATTGCTGAGTAACAGAATTGTCTGGCTTACATCACAGGCAGCCTATTGCTGCGTAACAGAATTGTCTGGCTTACATCACAGGCAGACTATTGCTGCGTAACAGAATTGTCGGCTTACATCAAAGGCAGACTATTGCTGCGTAACAGAATTGTCTGGCTTACATCAAAGGCAGACTATTGCTGAGTAACAGAATTGTCTGGCTTACATCACAGGCAGCCTATTGCTGCGTAACAGAATTGTCTGGCTTACATCACAGGCAGACTATTGCTGCGTAACAGAATTGTCTGGCTTACATCACAGGCAGACTATTGCTGCGTAACAGAATTGTCTGGCTTACATCACAGGCAGCCTATTGCTGCGTAACAGAATTGTCTGGCTTACATCACAGGCAGGCTATTGCTGCGTAACAGAATTGTCTGGCTTACATCACAGGCAGACTATTGCTGCGTAACAGAATTGTCTGGCTTACATCACACTCGGACTATTGTTGCGTAACAGAATTGTCGGTCACATCACATGCAGACTATTGTTGTGTAACAGAAATGTTTTGCTTATATCACACGCAGACCAATGCTTTGTAACGTAATTGTTTTGCTTATGTCACATGCAGGCTATTGCTGTGTAACAGACATGTTTTGCTCACATCACATGCAGATTATTGCTTTGTAACATAATTGTTTTGCTTACATCACATGCAGGCTATTGGTTTGTAGCCTAATTGTTTTGCTTATGTCACATGCAGGCTATTGCTGTGTAACAGACATGTTTTGCTCACATCACAGGCAGACTATTGTGTAACAGAATTGTCTGGGTCACATCACATGATATTGATAGTGATATGATATGATAGTTTATTTATATCGCGCTCATACACAGGTGTTTCAGAGCGCGACCAGGCAAAGGGAGGGGGAGCAGGGGCGAAAAACAAAAACAAACGATCTTACTAGGCCCGGTGACATTGAGAACGCGCAAGTGCATGGTAAAGGGAGAGGGGGAAAGTGCAAGGGAAAAGGGAGGAGGGGGAGGAGAAGTGCAAAGCATAGGAGAAACAAGATAAATAATAAGTGAGTGGATAAATAAGGGAATAAATAGTGTGATCAAGAACAGTGGTAGTGCAGTAGATGAAGGGTACTGTGCTTGGCAGGTCAGATAGGGTAACATCTGATAAGTGCAGAAGAGGAGTGGGGGGAACTGAAAGGGTACAGATAACAGGCCCCAGTGCAGGGATGGCCGGGAGGCAGTGCTGGAGGGTGTCAGGGTGGGCAGGTAACTGAGCCAAAAGGGCCCCGTTGGCAGGTGTGGCAGTGCCGAGGAGAGAAAGCAGGTCAACAGGGGAGGAGAGAGGCAAAGGCAGATGCGAAGAGGAAGGTCTTAAGGAGCTTCCGGAACCGTAGATAGTTTTCCTGGAGTTTCAGGGTGGCAGGGAGGCCGTTCCATGCAGACTATTGCTGTGTAACAGAATTGTTTTGCTGACATCACATGCAGGCTATTGCTTTGTAACATAATTGTTTCGCTTATATCACATGCAGGCGATTGCTGTGTAGCAGAATTGTTTTGCTCACATCACATGCAGACTATTGCTGTGCAACAACATTGTTTTGCTTATATCACATGCAGGCGATTGCTGTGTAGCAGAATTGTTTTGCTCACATCACATGCAGACTATTGCTGTGCAGCAGATGGGAAGAAGTTGCTACTGTCAAAGAGGTATGGGCTTGCACTTGAGGGGGCCATCTAACGGGACCCTGTACAGTAGACTACACACATAGGTCCAGGGATGTGTGGAGAGGCAGAGATCTGTGTGCAACCTGCACATACATGCTCGACTTCTTCGAGGGCCCACGAGGCCCTCCATCCTTCCGAAGCGGATAGAAGGATCATCACCAGGCTAAGCGATGCTTAGGGCGTTTTGAAATGCCAAGACTGCTATAGGCAGGCTTGTTGAACGGACACATTATTGCCAATCATGTAAGCATTAAAGAGAGCCGGGCAGGAGGTCCTGGAAGCAGGGCATTGCAGACATGATTATAGCAGTGATGGGGTAGGGGGGTGAGTAAGATCTGGTTTGGTGGGGCATGCAACCCACTATACATTTTGTCCTGGACCTGCAAAAGTCTGGGACAGACCTTGGGGGTCTTCACCATGTCCTTCCTGCTGCGTAGCAGGACCAGGTGACGCCACTGTCAAGTCCTTGGCTTTCCAGGTTCAAATCAGTGGTACCAAGCGCTGAAGTTACTCACCTGCATCTCTCACAGTCATTTGCTCGTTAAAGGAAAATCTAGGGCTGGCAAGTGGTGCCCAGTGCCAAGGAAGCGTCTAGACACATAAGCCAGGAGGCATCAGTGGGGCAGATATCACGCCTGGGTGCAAGTTCCCACGCATGACGAAAGACACATGCACACAGGCACAGACCTGGCTACTCAGATAAAGAGGTGAGCTGCAGAGACGCTGGTGTGTGTGTTTGTGTGTGTGTGTAGCACAGCAGGGAGGAGCGCTCAGCAGTAGGACCCAGGAATGGGGCTATCAGCAAAGCAAGGGTTCCCTGGATAATTGACTTTGGTTGCCAACCTACCCGCCCCCAACCCACCTGCCTCCACATTGCTTTGCTGCCAGGTCAGTGGCTGTGGGTGTGCGGCCAGCATCCCATGTCTGTCTCTGGGGGCTGCAGTTTCACAGTGGGGGCAGATAGGTACGCTCGGGGCTCAGGCCTATATACGGCAGCCCTGCCTCTACACTGAATAGCTGGACGGGGCAGACTCTGCCATCCTAACACTGCCCCTCTATGATTCGTTTGGGCTAGGTGGCCACATCATTAAAAAAAAGATCAAGTTTTTATAGTACGTGATGCCAGAAAATAGTATTTATTATTATTTAGGGTGACCAGACGTACCGGTTTTCCTGGGACAGTCCGGGGAAAACACCCTCCGTCCCGGATCCCAGGAGTCCTTTTATTTTATAAACCCCGTCCGGATTTTGCTGGGACCCGATTTCGGGATGCGCGAGTGGGGGCATGAAATGCTTTTCACGCCCCCATTTCCTCACAGGGCCTCTCCTCCAATGAGAGGAGTGTGCCTGTGAGCACACCCACTCCCTGCCCTCCCCCAACAGGCCAGCGACATGGAAGTAGGACTAAAGTTTTATTTCTATTTACTTTAGTC
Organism: Ambystoma mexicanum; assembly: GCF_040938575.1. NCBI lineage: Eukaryota > Metazoa > Chordata > Amphibia > Caudata > Ambystomatidae > Ambystoma > Ambystoma mexicanum. The sequence continues at coordinate 414,315,661 of NC_090929.1, forward strand.
CTACTTCTATTTATGTGACCTGTCCCGGTTTTTCTTTTTTTACCTGGTCACCCTATTATTATTTCCCAATTTGATGGCACTCAATTTACCGAACATGAAAGGATGAGACCCTGAGTTGGCATTGCCAGGATTTGAACGTGCAAAATTCAGGCTGGAACAATAAAAAGGAGGGCGCTTAACGTGTGAACTATCCTTCAAAGACGTACATTTCCTGCCCCAACCCTTGCTTTGTTTGAAATCTTTTCGGTGACGTGATTTCCTGTGTCACTGTTTGCGGGGACGTGCCTTCCTGTGTCACTGCTTGGGGTGACGTGACTTCCTGTGTCGCTGCTTGGGTCAAGGTTTGCACCTTAATGCTGCGTCCCAATTAGAAATTCAGGAAGTTGTCAGCCATGACCTTAACTCTCACTCTTCATTCGCCCCCTCTTTCTCGTGTCTTCCTTGCAAACTGTCCCGCTCGGTTCCATGCCCGGTTGTTGCAACATGAGAGCTGTACGGGCGCAGTCCTCTGTCTCTTGTCTTTCTTGCAAAGTGTCCTGCTCAGTTCTGTGCCCGGATGTTGCAACATGAGAGCTGTATGGGCGCAGTCCTCTGTCTCTTGTCTTTCTTGCAAAGTGTCCTGCTCAGTTCTGTGCCCGGATGTTGCAACATGAGAGCTGTACGGGAGCAGTCCTCTTTCTCGGATCTTCCTTGCAAAGTGTCCCGCTCAGTTCCGTGCCCGGATGTTGCAACACGAGAGCTGTACGGGCGCAGTCCTCTTTCTCGTGTCTTCCTTGCAAAGTGCCTCGCTCAGTTCCGTGCCCGGATGTTGCAACACGAGAGCTGTATGGGCGCAGTCCTCTTTCTCGTGTCTTCCTTGCAAAGTGGCTCGCTCGGTTCCGTGCCTGGATGTTGCAACATGAGAGCTGTACAGGCACAGTCCTCTTTCTCGTGTCTTCCTTGCAAAGTGTCCCGCTCAGTTCCGTGCCTGGATGTTGCAACATGAGAGCTGTGCGGACGCAGTCCTCTTTCTCGTGTCTTCCTTGCAACGTGTCCCGCTCAGTTCCGTGCCCGGATGTTGCAACATGAGAGCTGTACGGGCGCAGTCCTCTTTCTCGTGTCTTCCTTGAAAAGTGTCCCGCTCAGTTCTGTGCCCGGATGTTGCAACATGAGAGCTGTACGGGCGCAGTCCTCTTTCTCGTGTCTTCCTTGCAAAGTGTCCCGCTCAGTTCCGTGCCCGGATGTTACAACATGAGGGCTGTACGGGCGCAGTCCTCTTTCTCGTGTCTTCCTTGCAAAGTGTCCCGCTCGGTTCCGTGCCCGGATGTTGCAACATGAGAGCTGTACGGGCGCAGTCCTCTTTCTCGTTTCTTCCTTGCAAAGTGTCCCGCTCAGTTCCGTACCCGGATGTTGCAACATGAGAGATGTACGGGCTCAGTCCATCCGAGACTGAGGTCCCTTTGCCTGAAAGAAACATTTAGCCAGATTAGGGATAATGTTATCTCTATCTCTGGGTAATTGCCCTCGCCCTTTATAAGAAACTAATTAGCGGCTTACAAGAAAGGTAAAATGGATTTAATTAATTAGCGAAGTAATAAGAATCAGCAATTACGCCTGCCTCAGTCTCGGGACGTGGTCTGGAAGTCAAGGTCTGTAACAAGACAAGGCCGAGGGGCCGTGGGCACATGCGTACAAAGTCACCCAGATGAGCAGGCCGGAACCACCAAGCGACGACCTGGGGTTCTCGTACAACAACTGTGCCGGCTGAGCACACTGCACCATAGGCAGGGCCTTGTTTGTTTGTTTGGGCATTTATATAGCGCTACGAACCTTCAGGTATCTGAGCGCTGCTTATATCCCACGGGGTGTGGTGCTCATTTATCGACCTCGGAAGGATGAAAGGCTGAGTTTGGCCCTGCTGGGATTCGAACCTGCGTCAGCAGGCTCTGCACGGATGTCAAAGCGAGCGCTCTACTGCTTGTGTGCTATCTGACCTTATGGTCTCTTCTGTTATCCTAGAGGCGCATGCGCTGTACACATGGTGGTACATTGGGAAGGGGATCTTTAGGGCCTGATTCATGGAATTTTTAGAGCGGTAACAAACACCCTGATTCACAGAGCGATGCAAAGTGTATTTGGCGGTGCAAACTGTATTTTTGCAGTGAAAAGTCCCTTTGCACTGCAAAAGTACTCTTTGCACCGTGCTAAATGAGACTAATGCACAGTGCAAAGAGTACTTTTGAAGTGCAAAGTCACGTTGCACCGTGCTAAAAAGTCCATGATTCGGGCCCTTAATGTCTAGAACGACGCTGGCCAATAGGGGTGACCATGCAACCCTCTCTTAAATAGCCATGGGATACCCCCACAAATCCTCACAGATGGTAGCACAGACTGCCTCCAGAGTATCTGTCCTAAGCATGCAATCTACAACATTTCCACACTAAATCCACATTTCCGGCATACCGTGCAGGACATCTGCCACACTTCTGGTGTTCCTGGCATGCAATGCATAACATAATATAGCCAGTAAGATAGCTCAGCCGGTTGAGCACTCACTGCTGCGATCTGTGTGTGATCTGCAGGTTGCAGGTTCAAATCCCGGCAAGGTTAACTCAGCCTTTCATGCTCCTGACGTCGATAAATGAGTCAATTGGTTGATATTGTATGCATATATGTTCTATGTAAAGCGCTTTGGCAAAAGCGTCATATAAATAACACACATCATCATCTGAAGCAGATCTCCTGTACCGGATGCACAAGCTAGAATAGCTGCAGTACCTTATGTGTTGCAGGCATGCAGTCTGGAACGTAGGCAGAACATCTGTTCCAAGCATTCAATCTAGATACCCTGCAGAGCACCATGTGTTCTCTGGAATATAGTCTAGAAACTCTGAAGCACATTTCTCACAATAACAGCATTGTGTGTTCCAGTCCTAGGCACTAGATCATCTGACCAAAGTATGCAATATGGGACAACTGTACCCTTTCATCTGGCCCCAGCGTGCAACCTAGAACATATGCACCACTTTATCAGTCAGAGGCATGACGCCTGGAACATCTACAGGCTGCCATCTCTCCCAGGCATGCAGCTTGGAACATATGCACCAAATCATCTTTTCTTGTCGGAAACATGCACCACAGGCATGCAGCCTCGAACATATTCACCCTATCATCTATCCCAATTAAGAAGTCTAACACAAATGCACCACAGCATCTGTCCCAGGCACGCATATTTGAACACTTGCACCACAGCACCTGTCACAGGCACGCACCTTTGAACACTTACACCACAGCATATGTTTCAAAAACGCCGCCTGAAATATATGCACCACATCATCGATCCCAGGCATATAGCCTGGCATATAGCACCCCACCCTCTGTTCCAGTCTGAAATATATGCACCACATCATCGATCCCAGGCATATAGCACCACACCCTCTGTTCCAGCCTGAAATAAATGCACCACATCATCGAATCCAGAACTATAGCCAGGCATATAGCACCCCACCCTCTGTTCCAGTCTGAAATAAATGCACCACATCATCGATCCCAGGCATAGAGCACCAGACCCTCTGTTCCAGCCTGAAATAAATGTACCACATCATCGAATCCAGACATATAGCCAGGCATATAGCACCCCACCCTCTGTTCCAGTCTGAAATATATGCACCACATCATCGATCCCAGGCATATAGCACCACACCCTCTGTTCCAGCCTGAAATAAATGCACCACATCATCGAATCCAGACATATAGCCAGGCATATAGCACCCCACCCTCTGTTCCAGTCTGAAATATATGCACCACATCATCGATCCCAGGCATATAGCCTGGCATATAGCACCCCACCCTCTGTTCCAGCCTTAAATATATGCACCACATCATCGATCCCAGGCATAGAGCACCAGACCCTCTGTTCCAGCCTGAAATAAATGTACCACATCATCGAATCCAGACATATAGCCAGGCATATAGCACCCCACCCTCTGTTCCAGTCTGAAATATATGCACCACATCATCGATCCCAGGCATATAGCACCACACCCTCTGTTCCAGCCTGAAATATATGCACCACATCATCGATCCCAGGCATAGAGCACCAGACCCTCTGTTCCAGCCTGAAATAAATGTACCACATCATCGAATCCAGACATATAGCCAGGGATATAGTACCCCACCCTCTGTTCGAGTCTGAAATATATGCACCACATCATCGATCCCAGGCATATAGCACCACACCCTCTGTTCCAGCCTGAAATAAATGCACCACATCATCGAATCCAGACATATAGCCAGGCATATAGCACCCCACCCTCTGTTCCAGTCTGAAATATATGCACCACATCATCGATCCCAGGCATATAGCCTGGCATATAGCACCCCACCCTCTGTTCCAGCCTGAAATATATGCACCACATCATCGATCCCAGGCATAGAGCACCAGACCCTCTGTTCCAGCCTGAAATAAATGTACCACATCATCGAATCCAGGCATATAGCACCCCACCCTCTGTTCCAGTCTGAAATATATGCACCACATCATCGATCCCAGGCATATAGCACCACAACCTCTGTTCCAGCCTGAAATAAATGCACCACATCATCGAATCCAGAACTATAGCCAGGCATATAGCACCCCACCCTCTGTTCCAGCCTGAAATATGTGCACCACATCATCGATCCCAGGCATAGAGCACCAGACCCTCTGTTCCAGCCTGAAATAAATGTACCAGATCATCGAATCCAGACATATAGCCAGGCATATAGCACCCCACCCTCTGTTCCAGTCTGAAATATATGCACCACATCATCGATCCCAGGCATATAGCACCACACCCTCTGTTCCAGCCTGAAATAAATGCACCACATCATCGATCCCAGGCATAGAGCACCAGACCCTCTGTTCCAGCCTGAAATAAATGCACCACATCATCGAATCCAGACATATGGCCAGGCATATAGCACCCCACCCTCTGTTCCAGTCTGAAATAAATGCACCACATCATCGATCCCAGGCATAGAGCACCAGAACCTCTGTTCCAGCCTGAAATAAATGTACCACATCATCGAATCCAGACATATAGCCAGGCATATAGCACCCCACCCTCTGTTCCAGTCTGAAATATATGCACCACATCATCGATCCCAGGCATATAGCACCACACCCTCTGTTCTAGCCTGAAATATATGCACCACATCATCGAATCCAGAACTATAGCCAGGCATATAGCACCCCACCCTCTGTTCCAGCCTGAAATATATGCACCACATCATCGATCCCAGGCATATAGCCGGGCTTATAGCACCCCACCCTCTGTTCCAGCCTGAAAAATATGCACCACATCATCGATTCCAGGCATATAGCCGGGTTTATAGCACCCCACCCTCTGTTCCAGCCTGGAACATATGCACCACAGCCTCTGTCACAGATGTACTCTGTTGAATCTCGCCTATCCCAGACGATCTGATTCAAATCATGTATTCGGCGAATGGGTGGGACGTGGAACGCATTTCAATGGTGGTGGAGTTGTGACCATTCCATTTAGTGCATCCCCGCTCGGTGCCCCCAGGTTCCTCTATCATGCATCTCCTTGAGCCCTCTCTTCATGCTACTCACTTAACAATGGACACAAATGCCCAGAGTCTCTCTCTCTCTCTCTCTCTCTCCTCTCCCTCCATCCGTCCCCTCTCTCTCCCCTCTTCTTTCTCCTCTCCCTCCAGCCTTCCCCTACCACCCCCCTCTCTCTCTCTCTCCAAACTCTATTGCTCCTTCTCTCAATCCATCCCTCCATTTCCCCCCTCTTTCTCTCTCTTTCTCTCTCCCTCCCACTCCTCTCTCGCCTTCTCTCTCTCTCCTCTCCCTACATTCCTCCCCTACCTCTCTCTCTACCCCTCTCCTTCCCTCTCATCTTCTCTCCTTCCATCATTCCCCTTCCTCTCTCTCTCCCTCTCTCTCTCTTTCTCTCCCTCCATCCCTCACCTTCCTCTCCCTGTCCCACTCTCTCTCTCCTTCTCTCCCTCCATCCCTCTCCCTCTCCCACTCTCTCCCCTTCTCTTCCTCCATCCCTTACCTTCAACTCTCTCTGTCCCACTCTCTCATTCTATCCCTCCACCCTCCCTTCCTTTCCCTCTGTCCCCCTCTCTATCATTCTCTCCCTCATCCTTCCCTTTCCTCTCTCCCTCTCCAATCTCCCTCTCTCTTTTCTCCATCCCTCCCCTTCACCCCTCACCTTCCTCTTTCTCCTTCTCTCCCTCCACAACTCCCCTTCACCTCTCTCTTCACCTCTCTCTCTCTCTCTCCAAACTTTATTTCTCCTTCTCTCAATCATCCCTCCACTTCCCCCTCTTTCTCTCTTGCTCTCTCCCCGCCAATCCTCTCTCTACTTCTCTCTCTCTTCTCCCTCTATTCCTCCCCTACCTCAATCTCTACCCCTCTCCCTCTCTCTCTCCTTCTCTCCCTCCATCCCTTACCTTCCTCTCTCTCTGTCCCACTCTCTCTCCTTCTCTCTCTCCACCCCTCCCTCTCTATCATTCTCTCCCTCCACCCCCTTCACTTTCTCTCTCTCTCTCTCTCTCTCTCTCTCTCTCTCTCTCTCTCTCACACACACACACACACACACACACACACACACACACACACCTCCGTTCCTCACGCCTCTGCTCTGCTTCTCATTCTGCTGTTCTCATCTTCTGTCTCTTCACTCACTCTAGTTCCCTATGTCCAGTTGCCTTTGGTGTTGGGGGGGGGCTGCTCCGGGTCACCGGGCAGCCCCAGACAAAGGTCAGGATCACCCGACAGTCCTATGGTGCGGCGATCACGCCGCGGATAATACAGTGGGGATCACCCCAGTGCGCTCCAGGTCCCTGGAGCCCACACTTGGCCAGGGGCACCCAGCACACGACGGCCCCGGTGCTGGGGGCACCCAGGCCGGGGTCGTCCCCAATAGCCATAGTCACATGGCTCGCAGACTGTGGAGGTCGGCGTTGACCAGCAGGGGCGCCGGCCTCGTGGTGGACCCGGTCCTTGGTCCTACACCACGCGGTGTTGCGCCAGGCAGGTGCACAAAAGGACCACACTGGAGTCAGAGTGTGGTGTGACTGCCGAGCCGGAAGTGGCTTTGTACCTTTATTATGTTGGTCACGTGGCTACAGCCACGTGACCCTTGACAACATCCTGGGAGCTACCATGCTCCCAGGAGGGGCACTATGCAACATTTGGCATTTGACTTATGCCTGTTAGTGAACAGGCGGGAGCACATCATACGTCACACATCATAAAGCATTAAATAGATGGGTAGCTATCCATTACAAGGATATATTCCACCAGGGGACACTCAGTGACATGGGACAGACACAGAGAGCGAAGCTCGAGCTGTCTATGATGCCGCTCAGGACCTGGAAGTGAAATGAACCCTGCAGTTGAAAGCTACCCATCTATAATATTATTTATTTATTTCTTTATTCGGATTTATCAAGCGCCCAGCGGCCCGGGGGAATTGTGGCGCAGTTACAGAATATTCAGTTTAGTATAGATTAGCAACAATGGTCACAAACAGGTATAAAAAACATTGTTGAGCAGGTGTTCCGTGGTTACAGGGGAACAGTATTGGAGTCAGTTATGTTGTATAGGACCCTCTGCCTCCTTTTCAAATCACCAATGTAGGCGTGAGTGAGAAAGCTCAGAGTGTAGGCGTGAGTGATTATATCAAACATAGAATAGATGTATGGTCTTTATAAGTTTGGTGGCGCAAGAAAAAATGGTAGTAAAGTTGCAGTAATGACCACCACTTTACCTGCACAACCAATTTTCATGTTTGGGGGCAAGGAGGAGGAAATACAATCAGCCTTTGCTGGGGTTTTTTCCTTCACTTAATCCCCAAAAATTGAGGGGCAGAATTACTGTTGTGATAAATCCTGCAAAACCCCCGACTCCAGTGATATGGGTCCAGACTGCCATTCTGACACTCGTAACCAGGTGAATTTACTGGGATTGTGAAAGCTGGAAATGGTAAATGAGTTTACCCTAAAACGTATAATGAGGCAAGGCCCAAGTTCCCTCTCCCCTCACCCCGCATTACCCGGAAACCATATAGAACATACTGATATTAGATCTACCCTCATACTGTGCTTAGCCCCTGAGGCAAAGGTTTCCTTGCTTTGTACCCCAACAAACCTTCTGTTCATGTCTCCTGCTTCCACAAAAAATCCTTCCATGTTCCATCCTCCTCCCTATATCCCTACAAGACTTCCCTCTATGGTCCCACCTGTCCCCCGCCTCGCTCCTGCTCAGCCTTGCAGCTCTCCTCCATGACGTATGGTCCCAAAAACAATCCTCAGTGTATTCAGCCTTCACAAAAGTTTCCTTCATGTCCCATCCCAAGACAATGGGTTCCTCCATATCTCCTACTTCCACAATGGTCTCCTCTGTCTCCCCCTCTCAAAAATGGTTTCCTCCATACTTACGTCAGGGAAGGTATATGGGCAGCACGTGGTTTTAACACTGCGGGTAGAAAAGGTACCATCACTGAATAGCCCTATGGAGGACCCACACCTCTACACACAACAAAGGAGCAGTCATTGTAACACACCAGAATGTGCAATGGGGAGAGCTATGGGCCACAGTCAATGAAAACGAGGGGGCAGGACAGGACACGTCTACTGACCAACTCTACTAAAAAATCTTTCTGCATAGACCTCTCAAACCCTGAACTGAACACAAACAGACCTCTACAGCACAACAAACTGCACACACTTCACTACACCACACCACAACCAAACAAACCACACATAGCCCCGCCCAACAGCACATGGCAGCTACCAACTGAAAAACCCCTACACTTAACGATCGGTGTCAACCAAACTGAAGCTGCCAACAGCAGATCACAGCTCTCTTGCTCTTTTCTCCCGCTCAGTCGTACTAACCAAGCCGCCCGCTCGTTTACAGATCCGCCAGAGTACCAAGAAAGTGTGCGTTATAAAGACCTTTAACATAACATAACATAACATAACATAACATAATATAACATAACATAACATAACATACTTCAACATAACCCAAGATTGGTTTCCGGGATATATATCAATGGTTTTGTCAATATTTCATAGTCCCACTGAGGCACCCTACGTATCTCCTGGTTCCTTCTTGCCCATTACCCTACAAAGGTATACTGCATGCCTTATAGCCCCACGCAGGTTTCATTTATATCTCTTACTCCAACAGTGGTTTCGTCTATCTCTCCACCCCCCAAAAAGGTTTCCGCTATATCTCCTACCATCACAAAGGTGTAATATATGTACACACTATCCTCCTCAGAACTTTTTCCTCCATGTCTCCTTCCACTTAATGCCCCCTACACTACCAAAGGAGTCCATGTTATTTATCTCTGCCAACTTTTCCTCTGTGACGCCTCCCGCTCAGCTATGTCCTGACCATCTCCTACCCCAACAATGCTTGTACCCCTGTCATTTATGTCCACGGATGTATTGTCCTCTTTGTCCTCTAACCCCATAATTCTTTCTCCCTTCTCTCCTACCAGCACACTGACGTATTCTACGCCTCTCCCTCACGCCAATATTTTTTCTATGCCTCTCTCCCCAAGAATGGTATCGCCCATGTCTCCTACCAGTACAATGGTCCGCCCCATCCTACCCATACAAATGTTTCCTCTATGACTCTCCTCGCGGCGCGGGGCTTCCGCGTGCCTTTTGCTTTTTACAAAGGCTTTGCATGTTCTCTGATCCTAGCCCCCCAGGGGTAGCCTCGCGGCCACTCGCCTCCGCTTCCTTTCCGTGTCCCTCATTCTCTCGTCGCGTTTAATGAATGTTTCATTTCCTCTCATCTCCAGAATGTCATTTAATTCCTTCCCTTCCCAATCACGCCGCCTCCCCGAGCCGCTCATGACTCTAATTAACTGGAAACAGCTTTTATTGCTCACAATTCTCCAGTTATGAATAATGAGAGCAACTCAAATGAAAATTGCTTTTCTATTGAAACTCTGTCTTTTTTTATTTGGAGGATGGGGGCGAGATGGAACGGAGAGGTGGGGGGGGGGTGCGAGAATGAGTTCTAAAGCGTGGCCTCCGGGGTCATTTCAGAGTTATTTCAATTCTGAGCCGTTCTTGCCTGAATAACGCTCTGCATATTAAGGTCTGCGTTAATGACTGTGATATTAATTACCGCGTTCTCTCTCCCGTGTTTAGGCCCTGGGTCGTTGTTCTAAACTAACAGAGCCTAAACCCAGCGGGATTACGCCGCTTGTCGCTGTTCCAGTAAAACAAGGAGCGTGATTGGATAAAAACAGAGGCTGCTCGGCCTGACAGAGCTGGTAATTGACTCCTCGAGTCAGTGCACAGGTAGATCTAACATACCAGCCGCAGCCATTGACTCCTGTACCCAAAACTGGCCATTGGCTCCAGAACCCGAATTAGAGCAGAGGCAGAGTTTAACGTCTGACCCCGCCCAGGCCAGGCCATTGACTCCTATATGGAATCAGTGTAAACAGTGTTGGAGGCAGCTTTGGGTGCCAGGTGGTGAGGCTGCCCCAGGCTTGGGGTGGGCGGAGTGGTCGGCTGCCCAGGGAGCAGAGCTAAATAGCTCAGGTGGGGGAAGGAGGAAAGACTCCTCCCAGACTGCTGTCTCTGGACTCCCCGCCAGAGAGAGAAAGAGATTGTTACAAGGGAACGCATATTCCGAACTGCTCTGGAGACACCCTGTGTCCGTCGCTCTTTGTGTTGACAGCCTTAAAAGTGGGGCAATTTGTAAGTGATGGCTCATTGTTTTTACACAGTATGTGCTTAGCATTTCAGTATTAAGAACTGAACATGGGGCATGTTTATTCTGAAGCCAGCACAAAGCATCAGTCATCTGATCAAATCTACACATTGTTCCAAGACAATTATTGTGCCACACAGAAAACGTGTATACAGAATATGTTCTTTATGTCCATGTCTTTTTATCTGACACGCCAGAATGTTTTTTGTGTATATTACTTTTTTGTTACATATGGCGCATGCCTGGGAAGGTTAACTGTCATTTTCTTGCATAAGTATTCTAGTGGCTGCTTTAAGACATGGGGCCTCATTAGGACCCTGGCGGAGTGGGTTTCCGCCAGCGCTAATCGCGGCGGACCCGTCCGCCGTACTACGAGTTCCCTTAGCGCCATGGCGCCGTTCTCCGCCTGGTTTTACCAGGCGGAGAAAACCATGGCGCTACGGGACCTCGTTGTTAATTACGCCACCGTATTGTACGGTGGCGTAATTAACTCCTTCCCCACTCCCATTATACCCTATGGGGCAAGAATGGGAATGGGGAAGGGCAGAATGGGGATTGGGGATTTACCGCTCCGCCAAGGTCGGAATGGGGCGGTAAATCCGCCAACCCCCATGGCGCTATCGACGGCTTTCCGCCGTGCTTCGCGGTGCATTTAGCACCGCGAAATCCGCCAGGGTCCTAATGAGGCCCATGGACTGAATGCATCTGCTCAGCATCAATGCTCTTTTCATTTACTTAAGAAGACAAGCACTGCCTAGCGCTCATCAGATGGCTCCTCAGTGTGACTTGGCACCTTGATTAGGAAAGCAGGGTTTATTGCGTGTCACTGCGCAGACAGTAATCCATGACGAAAGTCACCACCCTGTTGGTTAATGGCATCTATGTGGTGCTCATCTATGTAACAGCACACATATGCCTGTTTTTGTCTGATGTGGCCCATGTCCATACAATATCACACTGGAATGTTTTCTGTATGTTGCACTGACAAGTATGTCATACTGTGCCCACACTTATACACATAAAGCAATCAAAGAAGTTGCTTCAAATGGTACATCCACTAGGTCAAATACCCTTTCTTCGCTGCCACACCATGATTTTCACTAGCTGCGGGCCAGCTCTAGTAAGAGATGCTAATGCCAGCTCTGTTAGATAAAGCATGGGCCTGCTCTTTATTTGCAGCAATAACCCATGAGGCCTGCGTAATGGTGAGGAGTTAGTGGCTGAGGGAATGTGGACCCTTTACCATGCATTGGAAGCTTTTGTTTAAAACCCTTCATTAGCTTATTACTGGTCACACTAAAGTTTGTAAGAGGTACAATCCTTTCTGTGCATTGTTTATTGGGTGTCTCTTGAAGGGTATCCTTTCCTGTCTGTAGATATAATTCCCTAAAGGTGTTTCTGTACTGGAGCCTGGGCATGCCCATATTGAGACCCAGCCCCCCCTCCTCTAAAATTCTCCAGAAACAAGGAGAAAAAGAGCCCTTGTACCCCATTTGAGTGGCTGATGTTGCAGCCATTTTATGCTCACATCCAAAAAATGTAAGCTGCCCGAATGAGTATGTATGGTTCATGGTTAAAAACCTTTTAATGTTAGGGTGAGTGTTGTGAACAGTGATGTGAGTACCAAGCCATGTGTCTGCTATCTAGTTAGACATTGATACATACAACCCTTTTATCACAGACTTGTTTATCTAACATAGAGATCTCTGTTCAGTTATATTCCTGAAATGGTCTGTGATTTAATGCAAAGCAGACAGGAACACTCATTGGTGCTATTTGACCCCTTTCCCTCCCACTCTCATAGAGGGCTTTTGAAAGAGTACAATAGAAGTGTGCCAGGCTGTCCATCTTGGAATGATAACCTTCTATCAGAAAATAATTCATATGGTTAGTCCAGTATTGCTCCTTGTGAAATATAAGTGAGGTTGTACAAACAGAACACCTGCAACACAGTAGCAGTGGTCAGTGGACCTGCATACCCCGGCAAGAATTTTTTAATGTAATCGGTTTTTAGAGCACACTCTTTGTGCAAAAGTGGGTAAAAAAACAGACAATTTAAAAAAGGTTTTGGAGGGTAAAATAAAACAAAATCCAATAGATGCCAGTTCGCCAACAGCGCACAGTGGCATTTTCTATCACATTTTCATGATGCCTTTGCACAAAATATATGGCAGTAATCTGCCAGGGTAAGGAGATGCTGGTTTCGCTTAGATGTGCTAGTATCTCCATGTATGAACACTCACATTGGAATAGCTCTGAATGCCACCAATATTGCATGTCACATCCAGGCAACATGTGGATTCTGGCTGTTCCCATGACAGTATCCTCACATAAGAACACTCACATTGGATTTGCTCTTAATGCCACTAATAATGCCATGCCACAATCTCCTCCTGCACATTCATAGGAGCTCCGGCACACAGCAGAGGGCGCGGAAGGTGAACCACTAACCCAGAGTCACCAATAGCACAACAGCCAGCACTTTAATTTCACTCCCACATACATGACCCTCTGGGCCTCCCAGACCAGATGACCCATATCAGCTAGGGGGTCTGTAGAAAAGCATGCTCCATGCTTGCCCGGGACCAGTATGTCAAACACTAGTCATGCTCAAAGCCAAAGAGACATTCTTAGGGAACAGGAACGAGCGGCAATGGGCAACCCCTGCAACAACTAGAGATTGTTGCTGCTTGTACAACTTGTGAGTATACAGGTAGAATCTGCAGTAGACAAAATCTGCCTTCTGTGACCATACTATGAGTAGCCTCAAGAGCAGTGGTGGGCTGTACATTTTTAGATTGGGCTATTAGAAGGTGCTAAGGTGCCACCTATAAGCCGAAACTATTACATTAGAGTACAGCTAAGGAGAAATAGCATATAAGAACAGATACGAAGTTTGTAGGTGTTTTTCATCTATTTGCCCACCCATTGACTGCCCATAGCCATGCTAATTCCTATGGTCATTACCACACATGTCTTGCCCCTCCCTGCCTAAAACACATCTTCCTGGCTTCTCTTTGAGCTAGCTTTATCAAGCACTACCATCAAACTCTTGAGAGTTAAGGACTTCATTGGACCTGTAAACCTGCTGATGGTGTTATAAAAATGTCTTTACCATGCATGTCCTTTACTGAAGTCCTCTTAAAAAAAAGTTTTGTCTTGTGTAAAAATATTATGCATTTGACAGGCACTGCTATTGTATGCCCAGGTTCTCGCACCTTTTTGCAGCTGCTACCACGATGGCCAGTGAATGCCATTACAGAAGTGCCTGTCCCATGCCAACACAAAAGCCACAACTGTTGGCATTGCCAATGCTTGTTTAATTGGGTGGGCGTAAACATTTCGCATGAATGCATACGAGTAATTGAGCATAGCAAGTGAGCTCCAACCCATCAACGTGTTTTTAGGGAAGTTCTCCCTCTACCACCAAGAACATTTTTAACAATGGTTTAAATGATGCATTTTACAGCACTCTTTCTTTGACACTTTTTGTAAAAGACAGACCATTTACAACCGGTTTTATAGGGTATCACATGAAAGATTCCAATAGATGCCAAGTGAACATTAGTGCATTGGAGCTCTTACAAAGCATTTTCCTGATGACCTTGCCAACAGTATATGCCAGTATTGTGAAAGTGCAAAAAAATATTTTCGTGTTGGCTGTGCCTAAACATGTTCATGCTTGCTGCCGCAATATGTGGCAGTATTCCTATGTAAGAACATACTCATGCTTGGTTTTCACATAATGCCAGTAATAATATTGTAAGAAAACAAGTAAGAAAACAAGTCCATGCTGGCTTTGCCAAAAGTGACAGTATCCTCACGTAAGAAGACTCCTCATGTTGGTTTTGCCCAAAATTCAACAAGAAAGAGGTAGAGGGAGTTTCTTACTCTAGCGTTTATAGAAAAATAGACACATTTTAATGTTCAATCTGCAAAATATTTTAAAAATACAACACATAATGCATAATGGTCCTGCCACGAGTAAGTCATATGTGGCTAGAACATCATAACCGCCAACATAATAACACAAACTTTTCTACATACACATAACAATCCAATTCATTGTTTCCATAAAGAGACTTGTGTTGTGCAAAATGTACACAATGGACATACCTCGTTACACACACCACTCATTCTCTCATCTCTCATACCATTCATCCTGTTTCTATTGTGTCAAATACACCTTCAATATAAAAAAAACAGAAATCTACAAAGTGCCCAACATGTTTCTTTCCAATTTTTTAACAATGTTCTAGATACTTGTAAACTCTTCAGGGCCTAAAGGCAAAATAGTTTGGTCACTTCTGTCAATATTAATTGCATAGACAAAAAAGACAAGTGCGGTTTACAAGTTGTGTTTTCTTGGTCGTTTTTGAGTCCTCGTTCAGTAGGCTCAAGTTGACCTGCGTTAAATGCAGTAGAAGGGATGTCTCTCCCTAGAAGGGGACAGTAAACAATAAGCGATTTAGTGTCTTATTTCAGTGTTTCTAAATTCAAAACATCTTGAAATGCTAGTAAGAAATGTCATGCCACTGTAAGAAAACATGTCAACAATGGCTGCGTCAAGGTAGATCAGTATGCCCACATGAGAACACTCATCATGTTGGCTTTGCCTATAATGGTAGTAAAACATACCATGCACCTGTAAGAAAACCCGTACTTACTGCCTGCACAAATGTAAGCAAGTAAAACCACCTAAGTTGCGTTATTTTATGTTAGGTGGTACTTGTATAGCGCTTGCTGCCATTGGTATGGCCTTGAAGCGCTTTGAGGCTGAATGACCTTTGGAAGACTGTAGTCTGTGCTGAAAAGTTATGAAAGGAGTGGTAACATGCGTATGTGCATTTAATGCCAAATCGAAGGTAGGTAGAGAATGGCCAGGTCTCTAACAGCGGCCCACATTGCAAAGGCCTGGGGAACGGGTGCTGTGTCAAAGTGTCACGTGCACTCATCATGTTGGCTTTGACAATAATGCTGACAAGCCACAACAAGAAAGGATGTCCTTGTTGGCAGGCAAATATCCCAAAGTTAAACACTCCTGGATTTGCCCATAATGCTATGCTAGACTGCAAGTTCAAGAAAACATGTCTAGGTTGTATCCCGCCGTTTTTCCGACAGGAATTCCTTCCAAGTAATTGACTTCGAAGGAATTCCCCCAAAAAACGAATCGAATTATATAAAGGGGTGTGGATAAGGAGTTAAAAATGGTGTAGACGTGCTTGGGGTAGTAGGACTAGTATAAGGAAAGGGGGATTTGGGGGCACCCTCCAAATAACCCTAAAAAAATGTGATTCGTTTTTTCGGCGGAATTCCTGCGAAGTAAATGACTTCAGAGGAATTCCTGTCACACATTAATTTTTTACTCGCATTCACCAGCCATTCAACCGCCACCAGTATTCATACATACATCCATACACACCCGCTCACACACAAACACACAGTTTAAAATATGTACCTTTCCTGACCGAAGGGCAGTAAACGTCCCATCAGGGGGTCCCTACTTCATAGGCTTCCCTGCACAGGAAGCAGGAGGCGCTCACGCTGTTTGGTAACCTCTTTCTGATCCCCGAGCCAGGAATTAGTAAGTGGTTGCCAAGCAACACGTGTTCGACTCATCTCCACCTCAGACATGGCTCCGGTACCATTCATTGCAAAGACTACTATTTAAACATGGCAAATCGGGTAGTAGGGTGGTGCATGGATGAGTGGCCCGGGACAGGTGTCGGGGGTGCCCTGGGGGTCGGGGTGACGCCCCACCCAGTTTCAGGCTCCACCACTGAATACACATAGCTGAACCCAAGGCCTGGATATTGACTCCTGTACTCGAATCAGTGCACAGACAGCTCATCCCGAGGTCTGCCCATGGGCTCATATACCCAATCAATACACATCCCAGAAACCTGTTAATATACTGCTGTACTCGAATCAGTGCACAGACAGAGCTCATCCCGAGGTCTGACCATGGGCTCATATACCCAATCAATACACATCCCAGAAACCTGTTAATATACTGCTGTACTCGAATCAGTGCACAGACAGAGCTCAATCCGAGGCCTGGCCCTTGCATCAGATATTTCAATCAGTATTGACAGCTTAATCCACAGGCCTGGCAAATGACTTCTGTATTTGTAAGGGTGCATACGCAGAGTTGACTCCCAGTACGGGCCACTGACCCCTATACCGGAATAAATACACAGAGGCAGCTGACCCTACGCCTGGTCAATGGCTCCTGTACTCAAAGCAGTGTATGGGCAGAGTTGACCCTGAGGACTAACCATTGACTCTTACATCCCAATCAACTGATGTGAGTGGAGCCTAGTACTGCATTACCCCACTGGCAAAGAGGCTGGTGCTCATGACATTTTGGTGTATATTGTTTTCGCATCATTTCAAACCGGCACTGCGGCTGGAAGCTCAACTACCTAACCCGGCTCTGGGGAGTCATTTGCTATCTGCGGCAGTGCTGCAAGCAGGAGGCCAGTTTATGAGAGCCATACAAAGAGGGCGCGTTGCGGAGATTGACAGCTCTATCGGGCATGTCTAAGATTGACTCCTCACATTCTTATGCATACAGGGATCAGAGGAACACATGTGTGCACACACTTCTACTGTGGAAACAAACGAGGCACTATTTCAAGTGGAACCAATTGTTTGGGCCTTTGGCGTTACATCAATAAATCTCCTGATGAAGGGCTGGAAAATCCCTCTGCTTCACTAATGTCTAATGTGACAGGCTGAGCTCTTTCATTCCTGGTCCAGGTGAACCACTGGAGGCATGGCAAGACTAGAAGGAGGGTTTCTTACCATACGTGTTTGCGAATATAATGTTTATGAAGCGAGGTGGAATTGTCTGGGGTATGAAAGTCTTTGGGCCTCATTACGACCCAGGCGCTAATGGGTTAACGGCGCCGTAAAAGGCTGTGGCACCGTTAACCCTTTAGCGCCTAATTACGTGGTCCCTTTGCGGGACCCGACCTTAACGGCTGATTTTACCAGCTGTTAAAGTAGGGACCCGCAAAGGTACCATGGTGCTAAGTACGGTGCCGCAATTTGCGGCACCGTACTTAGCGCCTTCCCCATTCCCATTGAGCCCTATGGGGCAAAAATGGGAATGGGGAAGGGCCATGGCGGCATGGGGAATTACCGCCCGCCAACCTTGGAATGGGGTGGTAATTCCCCATTCCGCCATGGCGGACAACGGCATGGACCATGGTGCTATTGCCTGGGTCGTAATGACACTTCTTAGGCCTGCCCTAAACATTGTTTTGAGACATATATGGACCCTTCATTTTAAGGTTCTGTGTTCATTCTTCGTTTTCTTTTTCTTTTCGCAGCACTTTTTGCCAAAAGATTTTGCCAACAAAATGATTTTGATTTTATTGGGGGGATCCTCCAATCCCCTCACCCCTATAATTTATCCCTATTCACCACCCCACCCTACCCTTTATATGCCCTTCTCATCCCCGCCCCCCTATATTTTTCGATGTTTTTTTAAAAATAAACCTTCGGCAACAAGTGCTGCCAAAAAAATCAGAGGATGACTGAACGTCATACTCATTTTCATTTCCTACCAAAAGCACTTCTCATGGTTTATCCAGATTTAGATGAATGCTATTTGCCTTAACTTCTGCACGGAGCGTGTTTTAAAAACACATGTATACCTTTTGGGGAAAAGAGGATCACTAAAATGTTAAAAGATGAGATTTTGATTTGTGGGAACGATTGAGTAGAACATGGACAGAGGCTAAAAATTATGTCTTACACATTCTCAAAGATGAAGGATTAACCGTGAGTTTCGAGAAGGAAAGGCATGGGTATGAGAAGGTTGACTATTTTGGAAGTAAACCCTTAACTCCACAAGACATGTGGAGGACTTTGTGTACACATTTCAACATCTTCACAGGGAGTGGCAGAGGGAGTATATTAAAAAGATTAAAAGTTTGGGGCAGTGAAGTTGTCTTCATGTCACCAATGTTTCCATAGAGCGTTAGACAGAGTTTGGCCAATTTCTTGCAGTCCGTAGGGCTCTCTCTCAGTTTAAGGAGCACATTTGCTTCTAAGAGACGTACACTATCTCCAGTGACTTAATTCCCCAAGTCTCTAAAGCCATCTTTGGGCCAGGAAAGATGAAGTCCCTGAAAATGCTTTTGCAGCACCTTCTTGCACTAGAGAAGATTTTGCTCTTTGTAATATTCACAATATAATATGTATGAAATTGGTGAATTTCGTTCTGCTAAGTATCACTTTTTACCTCTGTGTCATTGAAATATGTGACACAGAAATTGTCTTAGCCCTTAAGGGCCACATTTACCAGTCTCTGGTAGGAAGATTCATTAAGTGAAAGCTGTGGAGACACAGAATGAAGAGACTGACCAAGGGGTGAGATAGTGATTTCTATAAACTTTTATTTCAAAGTAAAAGATAAACCTATCTGTCCTTAACTCTAACGGGGTTTCCCTACCTAAACTAAAGAAACTTGGTGCTCGTCAGGAAATCTGTGAAAGTCCAAATCAAAAGCCACCGTCCCAGTTCAAAAGCTCCTAGGATATCCCTGTCACTACAAGAAACAATAATAAAGTTTGGGCTCTGATCGTGACCCAGGAGAATGACTCCCTTTCCCTAGATGTAAAGTGTCTCAAAGATGCCAAGTCTTCTCAAAAGTAAACGTTTCAGGATTTTTGTGACAACCAAAACAGTTCTACAGGATCCTCGTGGGGCTAGGAGAATGATTCCCTTCTCCTAGCTAGTTCCCCAATGTCCTTGATAGACTTCAACAAAACTTGTAATTCCTTCAAGGATGTTTCAAAACATGCTTTTTTTCCTGTCTCCAATGGGATGACGAAGATGCTCCCGAGCCCTCTTAACTCTCCAGCGCCATGCTCTTGTAGAACTTCCCAGGAAAATGTGCCACACAGTGATTCACTACTTCATCTACTTTTTTCATGATGTACAGTCTCAAGTCTTCCCGGCCCACTCCCGGAATTGTACTTCTTCCCATTACATTCTCCCGGGGAACTCTTCATCAGATTGGTCAGGGGTCGCGGATTCACTCTCTCTGTTTCAACTTCTTCTTCCACCAATTGGGAAGACAGGGATCAACTCTTGACTGCTCCGGTGTTGACAGAAGACAAAAGAAGGACTAACCCCCAGGGGGGGCTGGTTTTCCTTACTCTTCTGGCGTTCCGCACAGTAACACAGGTACTTCTCTTGAAGGGTGTGTCTCTTCACGGCTTCAGAAAGGCTCGACTTTTTGGGGAACTTTCAAAGGGTGCTGGTCTCTGCTCAAGCACGGTCCTTTACCCACGTCATCAAGATTATTCAACGCTAGGTTATCATCGCTTCTGCAAGTGGGATCTCTCCCGGTAAGTCATTAAGTTTGTTACGTTTTATAAATGTCTTTTGAAGCTTCCCGGCCTCTCTCAGGTTTGGCACAGAGCGGGTTACCTGGGCTCTGGGATTGCATCTTAGGTTCCTTTTGGGGCTACAGGTTCACTTCTTTATCGACTTCAGTGCCTTTCTCGAGTTGGGCCTCGGTCCACACGATCCACCCATCACGGGTTGCACCACCACTGCTGTCTGATTCACCTTCTGCTCGTTTTCTTACCCAGCTCTGCCGCCCGCTCTACTTGGCAGTCACTGCGTAGTTGTTGGACCACACAGTCCACCCATTACAGATCATGCAGCCACCACAACAGTTCCATTCTTTCTTTATGTTGGCATTTGGCTGGTATGTGAGACACTTCCCATGTACCTCTTGGTTTCTCTTTCTCCTTCTCTCAAACTGCCTCATTGCAGCCTCGTACTGTCCGATTTCAGGTTCTTGGACTGGTCTGGCATTTGCCTGATTGGTACTTCTCTGAATCGGTCCACAGACCTCTGTTTTACCATTTTGTGTTCTGTGACTAGTTTGGTTTTCTCCTCCTGTTTTCTCTCTGCTCATTCTCCAACTCTCAGAGCCGACGCCCTGCCAGCCAATAAGATTTTCTACTACAGTCGTCTTTGCCACTTCTTCCTCCATCTTCCGATATCGAGATCGAGCTCTTTCTCCCTTCTCCAGATATCGAGCTCCTCGTTCTTCTTTGCTGTTTGTTATGAATAGCGTAACACCAGTCAAATTGTTAGCAGCTGATCGAGCATTCCTCCTGCTCGATAGTAGCATTCTCAAGCTCTTCTTCATCCTTGTATTTATCAAATCCTGACTATATGACACTTTACAATAGCACACCGTTTTGGAGTTTATGAAATGTAAAGGAGGTATGGGAGTTGTCATTACTGTATGGTTTTGGGATTTAAAGGGACCGTTTCCCACAACTACATCCTTGTGCCCAAGAGGGGAGTTCCTCTCCATAACATCCTCCTGCATGTTACCACGCCTAGGGGGACTATCGCTTAGTGGTCTCAACTCCCTAGCCTCATGGAAAGGGACTCCCTTATAGGGAGAAGTGACGCCATCTGAAGTTTCGTCACATAGGGTATCACTTTAAACTGGGGATGGTCTTCTTTGAGAATACTGACCTCCCCTTGGCCAGCCAAGTTAATGAGATCTGCTAGTAGCCGCTGGTTGGATTCAAAGTACTGACAAATTGGGCAGCCCCACACTTTCACAGGATCTTATCATCTCTGGTAAGAGGTGAACAGATACCTTTTTCACAGGATTGTGTCTTTTGTATTCCACACAAGAATTAAATCACGGGACAATTTTAATGGGACAAAGAGTTATTTAGGGCTCGATCACTGCTAGTCCCAGTATCCTGGATACCTCCTCTTTATGATACCACTGACCTTGCCTATCGTCCTGTACAGTTTAGGCTAAACAAGCCTACTGTCACCGGTGTCAATATAATGAGTGCATCAATAATTCAAACCAGGTGACTGAGGGAAGAGTTTGGAAAACAGATTGTGCAAGGCCCAGCAATCAATCCTACCTTTCTTTGAATGCCAGTGTGAGCCATCTTTCTTACCCCCATGCAGATTGCCACAGAGGGACTTCTTTCCCTCACCTGCCACTAGGAGTACCACCAGAGCATCCTGTCTGTAATGACTGAGCATGATGGCATGTGCAGTTCCTTGCTTGCTCCAATGTCATCCAGATAGTTCACCTTATTGGTCTTTCATAAGATAGTATGATGATTGGTCCATCTGTTCTCTGAAGCACTAGGCTTTAATTGCTCAATAATCTACTTTTCCTGCCCTCATCTCTGGGACTCAAATTGATGGTACAGCAGTCGGATTGAGGAAGGTCTTCTGCAAGCCCCCCATACACTTCATTAAACCTTTAGCTACAGTTAGAAGTGCAAGATATTCCAACTGTGTCTATAAATGGATTCATTTGGCATTTGCAGGAAGATATCCTGCCTTGTTTAAATGAAGAGTAACTCAAAGCTTTTTCTGAGATAGCAGCTAGCCTAGAGGTAGCATCATTCTGTGTGCTTATTACAGAGCATAACTCACTTTCATGAGGAGCGACAAGAGGAGGCTCCTCAAAGTGAGCCTTCAATTTCTTAACATAGTGAGTCATAGGAAGAACCATGCACTTCTTTTTGAGTTTGAGCTGGTCAACCACCATGCCCTTTAGCTAGTCCTCTCATACCTAGCCTCAGCACATTTTGTTGGGTAACCCCAAACATTCCTATTATAAATGGTGCATTGCTGAACTGCTATGTAGCATTAGTTCCTGCACCCCATCTGCTCAGCAGGCTGGTCATCCGCCATAGAGCCTGTACATCGGCCCCCTTTGTAGCTTTGTGAGGGACCCTTAGTGGTCACTTCAGCACTCCAACACCCTATCTTCCTGACGTTAATCCTTCCCATAAAGTGAAGTATACAGAAGCCAGGCAGGTTTCACAATCTTTAGTTTATTATTCAAGTATCATCAGAAGTCTCACCAGCAGCACAGCATCCCTCCTTTCAGTAGGCTTTCTATCAGTCATCCTTCCAATTCTCACTACTCAACATTCCCTACATTACACCATAGGCACTGTTCTGACTTGGATCCAGGTACTACACACCTCCATCATATCAACACAATATTAATACAACACAAAGTGCTTGAATCTCTCAGGCCTGCTGATCGACCTGTGTGGCCTATCAGCGGCACATCTCAAACCATTGTCACTTGTGAAATCCTTTTTCTCGCCCACTTGCTCATTCACAGTTACCATTGTTTTTCGTATCAATTTTACAACTCTTTTCATAATCCAAAATCTACCATTATCTGTTCTCACTGAATTGTGCAAAATCTTCACTAGCTCACATGGTGAGGACCACTTAATAGGACCTTGCCTCAATGCACCAGGCAGTTTTATCCTGACAGTCTCCTTCTTTTATTTCATTTTCTTTTTCTGACTTTCTCTCATCGTACCTCTATTTGTTCTTCATTTGCTTTTCTCTCATTCTCTCTTTCACGTGCTACAGACTCTCCCACATCCATCTTGCTCACCCCATCCATGGAGGACTCAATTTGTAGTTGGGGTGTCTCTACACAACTCAAATAGCAATAATCCAGTTGTGGTGTGGGGATAGAATCTGTGTGCCACCATCCTACTCATCACAACAATCTCCCAACCTTCACCATTCACCCATGCCCCTAATGCAGTCTCTGATCACTGTATTGAAGCATTCCACCACCCCATTAGTTAGAGGATGATAAATTGCGGTCACCTTATGTTGAATACACCCCCCTTCCCCTCCTCCTGGCACTTCTCCACTTCCCTATTCCCAGCACTTGCACGATCTGAATGATACAAGGCCTAGTAAGATCGTTATTTTGTCCTCCCTTGTTTCCCCCTTCTTGCTTTGTCATGCCTAGAAACACTTGTGTACAGGCGCGTTACAAATGCCACATCATATCATACCATTTCTCATTAAACAATCACTAATTTCTTTAGATTTAAATTGAACGCCGTTGTCAGTCAACCGTTCCATTGGGTACCCTTCTCTCCTAAATACCTCTTACATGAAGGTGATAACATCTCTTGTCGTAATCCACTTTGTAATCTTCACCTCTACCCATTTGTATTATATGTCAATCAGCAGAATGCAACATTTGTCCACACCTTTGCCATGAATGGTCCCACAATATCCATGCCCAGTGCCTTAAGTGGCACTACAAATCGAGCCGGGGCTCATCGAGGGGGCGTGGCCTAACAGCAGGGGCCTTGATGACCCGTTAGGCCACGCCCCCTTGACGAGCCCCGGCTCAATGGGCTACTGGCACCCCTGCCAGGCAGCCTGTTGTAGAGATTAGCACCCTCTCCCCTATGGGGGAGAGGGTGATGATCTCTGCATTTATATTCTATAGGCTTGCCTGGCAGGGGACAGCGCCTCCCTATTCAGCCTTAATGGTGGTGCTGCTCCTCGCCAGTTGGGGAGGGGCAGCGTCACCATTAAGGCTGAAAGGGTGAGGCCACTGGAAGCAGAGGCCCTGTTCCTTAAGACTGAAACTCCCGCGAATCCGCGGGAGCTTCAGCATTTAGAAAGCAAGGCCTCTGCTTCCAGCCGCCTCACGTTTTCTCCATAATGGTGGCGCCGGCCCACGTGCATCACTTGATTAAAGGGATGCTTCGTAGGTGAGGCGCCACCATTATGGCTGAAAGGCATTTTTTTCTGAAGTCTGAAGCTCTCGCACACGAGCGAGAGCTTCAGGCTGTAGAAAAAAATGCCTTTTCGTGGAGTGGCCGGGGCTGCCAGGGGAGATTAGTGGGCCCCGGCAGGGCCCCGCCTCAAAACGAAATTTCGGAGCCTGCCGGGGCCCAGCCCCGGCAGGCCCCGGCCCACTTAAAGCCCTGTCCATGCCTACTCTTTCCCATGACATGCAGGGAACTCTAACAAGTGACATGGGACTTTCTCATTGCACAATATTTCTTTCACTTAAACAGCATGGTACACAGTCCCATACTGTCCTTTCTACTTCTAAATCACAACACAGCCTTCAGAATTCAGCTCTCAACACTTGTTTGGTTTTTGTGATACCCTGGTGACCCTTGTGAGCTGTTTCAATGATCCCTTTCCTCATGTCAGTGGGTGGAATTACTCTACCTAACCTCGTGACATAACCTCTTTCCACCTGCAGTACTTCACCCACTTTACAAAGTCCTTCTATGTTGGTTCCACCAACTATCTCTTTCTTCACATCTTCACCTCTATCCAAAGCTTATTTTACTTTCTTATGAATGCTATCTCCTTCCAAACTCCTTTCCTATCTGTCACTCATTATCATTTTGGGCTCAACATACAACACACATTCATCCTCTTCCATGCACTCATTTTCATCTTCTCATTCCCCTCCAATGCAAGTCAAAACAGTCTGCTGGTATATTCTTCTATCCTGGTACATATTCTACATCAAATCGATATTCTTGCAGTACAATAACCCATCTCCTTATATGCGAGGATACACTCCCAGACATTTCTTCTGTAATGTCTCTCTCAAAGGCTTGTGATCAGTACATATGACAATTTCAGTTCCCCATAGAAATCTTCTAAATCTCTCAATTGCCCACTTGACAGTGAGAAGTTCTTTTTCAATGGTAGAGTAATTTACCTTTGCTTCTCTTAACAAACATGATGCAAAAGCAATGCCAAACTCCTTGTTGTCTTCGATCTGCATGAACACTGCGCCTAGTCCCGTGTTGCTGGCATCCATTGTAATTATCGATTTTCTAGTTAGTTTGAAGTCTATAAGAGAAGACGTGCATTCTATTACAGCTTTGATAGCAGCACATTCTTGGGCCACTCTGAGCTCCATATGAATTGAGAGTTATTTTTAAGAAACATCATATTTACCGTCATGTTAGCAAAGTTGGGAATACATCTCAAAGAATACTCTGCCATGCCGAAGAATGTACACACTGAATCTTTATTCTTTGGTTCAACAGAATTCTTTATGTTGTTGGCAGGTTTCCTCTTTCATTAACTCCATTGACCAACACAGTGGCCCTCATTACGACCCTGGCGGAGAGGGGTTTACGCCAGCGTAATGCATGGCGTACCTCTCCGCCAGACTACGACATTCCGTAGCGCCATGGAGATTTTTACGCCTGCTTTTTGCAGGCGGAAAAATCCATGGCGCTACGGGACTTGTTGTTAATTACGCCACCGTAATTTACGGTGGCGTAATTAACGCCTTCCCCACTCCCATTATACCCTATGGGGCAAAAATGGGAATGGGGAAGGGTAAATGGGGATTGGGGACTTACCGCCCCGCCAACCTCGGAATGGGGCGGTAAGTCCGCCAACCCCCATGGCGGTGTTGGCAGCTCTGCGCCATGGTCCATGGTGCAAATTGCACCATGGACCTCCGCCAGGGTCGTAATGAGGGCCAGTGTGTGCTAAATACTCAATCTTTGTTTGATTCATTTTACATTTTTCCTTACTGAGTGTTAGGCATCTTTTGATCAGCATTTTCATCACCTTCTCTAGGCGTGTTTGTGGGTCTGGTCCAAATCTCAAGTCATCTTGAAAACATATCACCCCCTCTATGTCCTTAAAAATATCACATATGATCCTTTGAAACTCAGAGGTGGCTGAGACAAGGCCAAAGTGCATTCTTACAAATTGAAATAATCCTTCTGGTGTCACAAATGCCATAAGTTGATTTGATTGATGGTGTAACTTGAGTTGATGGTAGGCTGTCGTTCGATCCAATGACGAATATATTTCTGTGCCATTCATGGTTGATAAGGTTGGGCAAAGGGTGGCAGTCCGGCATTACGCACCTTTTAAGTGCACAGAGGTCTACACATAATCTCAATTTTCCATTGGGTTTGGTAACAACCACAAGAGGTGAAAATCATCTTGATGACTCAATTCTTTCTATAATGCTGTTTTCGTCCAACTTCTTTAATTAATTTTTTACTTCTTCTCATAGAGCCAAAGGGATTGCCCTTACTATTTGAACAATTGGTTCAGCATCTGGCACAAGATGTATCTTGTGAAGAAATCGCTTCAGGCAACCCGTTTTATCATTGAATGTTTGATTCAGTAACTCTTCTTTGTAAACTTGTAGTATGCATTCTTCCTCATTAGGATTAAATTTGATTTTTAATCTTTTCTGCTGTAACCAGCTAGGTAAAGGCATTGACTCGCTTTCTGTGAGTTAAACTTTCTGTGCAGCCATTCTTCTTTTAAATTTTAACAAGTCCTTGAACCATCCAATTAAATCTATTCTTGCGCCACCATAGGCTTGCAGATTGATGTCAACTTTCCACAACTTCTTGTTTGGGAATGGTTTTTCAAATATTCTTCTTGGTAGTAGCATGTATTTTGTCCCCAGAGTCTATCATCATCTCTGTCTTCTCAACCCTCAATGGTTACCCAATCTCTTGGACAATTCAAATCCTCCTTCTCATCACCAATGGCCAATACTGCTTCTTGAGAACCATAGTAACAGTCATCAACTGTATTCATGTCACCAGAACGGCAGCATTTTGTGAGGTGCCCTTTCCTTTTGCATTTCTGGCATCTGGCATTGAGAGCCGGACATGTACTATTGGCAAGATGACCGGTAGCTCCACATCTGAAACATTTTCTCTGGAATTTTGGATTCATCTTGGTATTGCAATTACCTTTTGATCATATGGCTGGGCTTGGGTTTAGTTGAAGGTGTTACCTTACTTCCAGAGATGGTAGCCATTGTCTCAGCACTATTACTATAGTTCTTTTCAGGTAATTTGATCTGGTGAACCTTGGCTTCAAGCATCATTAGACATTTATTTGTGTGCTCTACTTCTTTCGCTATATGTAAAACATCATCAAGTGCTGCGCCACTCTTGGACCATAGCTGTTCTCTTATTTTACTGTCATTACACTCTAAAATAACATGTTCTCTCAAACGCTCTTACGTCATCAGTCCAAAATTGCATGTTCTCGCCAACCCTCTCAGCACTGAGATGAATGCTTCCGCTGTTTCTCCTTCAATTTGAGATCTCTTACTGAATTTATACCGTTCTAATATGTAAGGGAGGCATGGTATCACAAGTATGACACTGACACAAGAGGTACAAGTTCAAAACCTTTATTACATTTTCGGGGTTTGGAAAAACTCCTGCTTTGCCCTATAGCTATGATGGGAGTAGTCTCTACCATCAAATAATAAAGAAAACATAGTCTTAGTCAGTCTCTGTCAAATCAAAATGGCCTATTCTAACAAAACCTAATGCCTGCTCTTTCTCTTTTATAAAAAGTGCATAAAGAGCAATGTGTATGCGAAGGAAAATCAGTGTTATAACATAAGGGATCAAAGTGGCTGAGTCAGTTCTCCTAACGTTGGACAGCACAGAGTAAGGCGGCCCCTCGTAGACAGGATGACACACCTGGGCTCAGGTTCTCAAAACAAAGGCAGTTCAAAATATGGATCGAGGCCCGCCTGTCCTTCCACGTTAAAGTCACGTATTCCAACGTTTCAAAAGTTCTTTCACACAGTACCTGATTCAACTCAGATCTCCCTCAGCCGGGCTCGGACCTTGCTACCACAGTGCTTGCCGGGGTTCCCATCCCCAAGCTTAATTCACATTTGTTAGGGGTACCCGTCCCCTATCTTATCACACTTCCAGTCTCTCTCAGTCGTGCTCTGACCTTTTACTGATGTCGAAGACTTTCAAATGTGCAAGGCTTTTACTATACACCTCAGCAGGATCACTTCGAGTTTCCCTTCACCTCAGACTCTTGTGTTATTTGCCTTAGTGTCTCTTGGTCTGGGTAGTTCAGTATCATAAGCACAAAATTCCAACATTCAGCTTTTCACTTCCCCTTTTGCCAGGATTAATCTTGAATAATATGCAATTTAAAGTTCATTCACTTTGTTGCTTTATTACAAAACGTTCACCTTTCCCGGAGACTTTCGAGTGGCTTCACAGTAATCGGTAATTTAAAGTTCACCACAGGTCTGCCTTCCTTCACATCTCATCCACACATGTGCAGCCTTCAATCGTGAGATATACTGTTGCAACTTCAATCTTTCTTTAACACACACCCGCCTTTCATGTCGCTCGCCAACTCACCGGCTGTGTGAATTCTCTTCTTGTCTTTGCAATTTTAATTCACGAGTTAAGGTTAATACCACTGGCTTGGCCCCACCTCCCCAACTCTGTCAATCACCCAGAAGGGTCGTTGGTGCCATTGAAGCACTCACGGTCTACTTGTCTGGGATTTGGACGTCTCTGTGTAACTTTCATGGCACTGAACCCTTATGGCCCTTTTCACTGAGGTAACACATCGTTCGATGGAGGGGGATGCAGAATAACTCTTACACCAAATAATAAGACCGGCTCAGGAAGTTGGCAAAGTATTCTGTTTTAATCTCAATGGTCTAAAACAGGGAGTACAACGGACATCAACGGACATCGCACAGAATAATCCCGAAGTATTTCATTAAAAAAATACTTATATAGCAAAAACCTGTGATTCGCGATGTCATACTACGTGGCAAACGAAGAAACATTATTTGGGATTGTGATTGGATTAAGGGTAACATCTAGGTTTACTTTCTATAAGGGATTGGATTGTGTTTGGATCTCTGCAGGTGGACAACTCATGCCCACCCCTAGTGCAAGTCATCTTCGCACTTATTAGATACACAACACATCATTGGCTCTCAAACTATAGGGCTCTTTGTTATATGGCCCTCTGTAATAGGTTGGCACACTTGTACCTTTCTGGACTATTCAACTCGCTAGCAGCACGTAAGATGGTACCCCAGGTGTTGGTGGGTTGACTTGACAATGCCTCCCCACCCAATTAATACAACATCTATCATCACTCATGCCTTCTGCCATTTGAATTGTCTTTGAACTTGGCCTTGCACAGTATCACTGCTCCTGTGAATAGAAGGGAGTGCAAGCACGTTCTCATCTTTAAGTCTTGGTGCTGCTTGACCAGTTTCTATTTCCATCTACCCCATGTGACAGGAGACTGTGTTTTAGCTCTGTTTTCGTATTTAATAGTATTGAATGAATAAACCTTGGCAATCATGGTGTCTTTCCTTCGCACCTTAACAGGGGCTTGTCTTGCATATCACGCTCTTTGATCTTTACGAATAGATAACCAGTTCTTGGCTGAACCAACCCTTGACACTGAGCTAGACACCCTTCTCAATCCTTCCTTGATCTTCACCTGTTTTCTCTGCTGTGCTACACTTCCAGCACTTTTCTTCATGGGTCCTGGCTTACTAAAGTTGTGACATCGAATATCCAAATTCTATATAATGGCGGCACCACCAGCAGTCTATTCACTACGTATAGCCAGCCTTCATGATTACTTAGTCTACTTGAGTTGCTGCATCTGTACAGTTATAAAATGGCTTGCATTTTCTGCAGTGCTCTTCGCATGTGCAATCTTCATTCCGCATACTAAAAGTCACTTGATTCTTTATTTCATCATCAGATTCTATACGGTCTATGCATCCTTTCCTTCAATTATTCTCCTCAGTGCATCAGTGCATCATCTTTACATCATGTGACGCCACCAATCTTCTCTTTCACTCATCCTCATATTCCTTCAGGGATTTCCCTCAAGAGACCGTCATCTTTCCGCGGGTACATCTTATAGGCCTTTCTCAATGGATACCTTGTTTCAAAGATTGTTCGTGGTATAGGCACTAACACTGGCATTGCACATGTTGCCATTTCCGGTTTTCCAACATCTAGGCAAAATAGGGGCAGGATGTCCGGTAGAGGCATTTGGCTCCTCTTCTACACCCCCCCCCTCTGGTTGATTCATCAACCACTCCTCCATCAGTCTTCACATTTAGACATCCTTTCTTCAAGAAGTGCTTCTTTGGAGTCCACATTTTCACTACTCCTTTTAGGGATCCTACTGATTTTACATGGTCATCAACGCTCCAGGTCATTTGGCTACATTGTCCATTCAGGTGCTATGGCCTCCGTGAAGGTCCCATTCTCGTCATCGTCAGAAGGTGTGACTGTGCAACATGATGGCCCGATTTTGGCACAAACACCTCATTCCATAGTTCTGATCATATCAAGGACATACCGATTCTGGAGAGTCATCAACCTTATGGCTCTCAATTCTTCCTTGATAGCATTGAATCCCTTTATAGTAGTGTTGATTGTTTGCAGGAGCTCCCAGTGAGTGATTTGCAACCACTTCACATTTGCCATTGTCTGGGTCCCTGGCATAAATATAGTCATGAATATTGCTGAAGTCTGACTGAACAACCTGTGTTCGTATGGAATGGCATCAAAGGCTTCAATTGATTTAGCTGAAAAGTGATACTCGCTTTTTGTTGGATTGAGAAATCCAAATGATCTCCTCTTCCTCATAGAGCATCTGCTTTTGGAAACTCTCCAATGTTCAGGTCACTTTCTGAATCACTAATGCTGGAACATGAAGAACCACTATGGAGCATGTCCCTCCCCAATCTTTGGGCAACTTCATATAGGCTCTGGAAACACAAGCCCAGTAGTGGTCCATTAGCACTATTTTTCCATCCTTCATGCCTTGTAAATCGAACATTCAGCCACACCGATGATTTACTCCAACTTTCCTTGTGCCATTGTTTTGGAAACACAAGGATTCACTTGCTAGAGACACGATCTTCAATGGTCTTTCTTTATCGTCGACCCATGTCAGCAACTTCACAAAGTTCGGACAGTGGTGCTTGCATTTATTCTCTGCAGTATCTATAAATGGGTCATAATATCCCATTAGTGCTAGCGCTTTGCACACAATCAGGCCTTCTGCTCATCCTTCCGGAGTCAACACTATTCCTTTGATTTGCAGTTGTCCTCTTTCCTTACATCTTTGTATTTCTTCTTGATTCTTGCCTTGGCAATTTAGCTTCTTGTTTTCTTCTCTTTTGATTCCTGCTTCATTTATTTCAGACTGCTCATATCTTATCACTAGATTCTGCGTTTCTGACATCTCTCTTGTCTTCAAGTCTTGCACATAATTATCTTTCTCAGTCACCCATCTCAAGGATGCTGTTCGACCCCGGAACTGTCTTCATGTCTGGCAGAGTGCGATGTTTGTTAGGCAATGAGCTTTCTGTACTGCTACTTTTGTAGCTATGAACATCTTTGAAGTCCCCATAGCATAAGGTATGAGAGCACAAACACAGAAACTCTCCTTAGATGTTATTTCTCCCACCTTTTTCATGTGCTGATACGACATGTTATGACCCTAATGTGCCTTGCTGTCCAGATAATTATTTATTTCATTGCTGTCTCCCTCTGCACTCCTCTAGTGTCTCCCTCTTAATTTGTCAGCAAGCCACGGAAACAACTCTAACACAGCTCTGCTTTGGGGGATAACACAAAAGGTATTGGCTTTTTGGCAGTAGACAACTCTACGCTAGTTACTGGAGTGGGAAGAATCAAAGGGACTTCAGTTTTGCTTGGAGCAATAAAGTAAAGAGTATGAACCAGAAGAAGCAGGAGAACAAGGATAAATGCTGCACATGCATATATTATACACCAATACATCAACCCACACCATTTATGAGTTTCTGGATGGTGTTGAGCTTGTTCCTTTTCCCAAATGTACCATTCTCAATGTTTCTCATTTTGCCTGTAAACTATTTTAAGGAAGGAAAAAACGTTTTAATCAGGCAATTCTAGTGAATCAGGTAGCTGCAGGATTTCCTCAACTTTTGCCACAAGCAGCCTCATAATTACAGGGCAATTCTTAGGATCCTGTAAAAAAGTATGTATGTCAACACTATGCCGAACAAGAGCCGGATAAGCTCTGAGAATGAATATGAAAACAGCGAGTAGGAGCCTATGGGCATCATCGTTTGTCAAAACCATAGACTCAGCCAAACAATTGTGTTATAAGGAATGAATCAGCGTACTGCTCACGCTTCCAATTTCTTATTAAATGTTGCTGTTTAAACATATTCATAACATGTCAACAACTTTCTGAAGTTCATTTTTGAAGATTCCTGTGGCTCAAGAACTCCTGCTACAATATATATAAAGAGTGTCTAGGGAGAACCACATTCCAAATGCAAATTTGGATTTATTTAATCAGCAACCTTGTCGTAATTCTTCCTCGTCATCGTTCAAGTCTGCACATGCTGAACTTCTTCTTGTCTTGCTTCTGGATTGATCGTTAGGGGTGTGATGATCACTCCAGTGTAGAGCTTGATGTCATTGAGATGAATCCAAGCACGTCTTCCTTGGACTTTTTTCTGCTGAAGGGGTAATATTCTCTTTTACGAATGGCCCATTGAACCTGGGCTCATGTCACTTCCTGTAAAGTTCCTTATTAGGATAGAGTCAACAGCAAATAGTGTTGGTACTGGTAGTAATTCTGCAGGTCGGTTGCTATATGGTTTTCATCTTTGTTCTGAGACCGACCCTCCGGCGCTTGAGTTGATCTGAAATGACAGAGATTCTAGTGGTCATACATGTCAAATACGCACATAACTAATTTCCTAACATTTCTACAGTCTTCTGGGCATCACTTCTTTTCCTCTATGGAGGAGACAAAGGCATTCTCATTCGCCTTCCTGTCACTAGTTTGTGGGGTGTGAGGTGGTGATCCAACCCAGGCTGATTTCTTAATGCATAGGAGGCTAGGGGCAGGCAATATAGCCATCCCTTTTTCAATGTCAACTTAAGCTTAGCAATACTCTCTTTAAGAAGACTGTTGACTCTCTCACATATCCCGGTCGCTTGCGAGTGATAGGCAGAAGTAAACTTGTGCTTAACTCTCAATAACAAACTAATCTGTTCAAATACTTCATTTACAAAAATGGGGTCCATTATCGGATCTCAGCACCTCACACCCTCCCCATCTTGGAAAGTCTTCTCGTACTAAAAACCTTGCTGCGCAAGTAACATCAGGGTGTGTTCACAGACCTGCTTCAATACACCTGGAGAAGGGACACACCACCACTATCATATACCTATAGCCATTACATACTTGCAGCATATCAACATAGTCAATATGTAAATGCTGAAAAGGACCATTCAGTCGAGGAATCACTCCTCTAATCATTCGCAGTATATGCCCAGTGGTAAACATTTGACATATTTACTACATAAAATGCAACATATTCTATAAGATTTGGAACAAACCAGTCCTCTGCAATTGTTGCAGCAAGACTTTCCCTAGTTACATGCGCAGGGTAGTACAGCTGTTCAAGCGCACCTTTGAAAATGCTACTGGCATCACTGGCTTTCCAGTGCTATCCTGTTGCCATAATGCTTCTGTGGGGGATAAAGAGCACCCTCTTCATTTCCATAGTTCCTGCTCTTCCTGTGGTGCACTGCCTTGAATTTCCATCGACTGTGTTCTTGATAAATGATTAAATCCTTTGTTTAATGCCATAATCGTGACTACTTTCTCCTTAACATCTGGAGTATCAAAACTTGAAATATTTAGTGAATATGCAACCCTTTTGGCTTCTTCGTCTGCGGCTTCGTTCCCGCAAGAGATAAAATCTGTTTGCTTAGTATGCACTGCACATTTAACTATTGCTATGGCTACTGGGAGTTGTAGTGCCTTAATTAGCCTGTCCAATAAGGATGCGTGTTGCACTGGAGTGCCGTCTGCTCAGAGGTTGCCCCTCCTTTTCCAACGTGCTAGCCCTGCATGTACGGTTAACGTCACACAGGTGGAGTCACTATACACCATCACTTCCTGCCCTAAGTGGTTTTTAAGCGTGACAATAGGCGCTACCAATTCTGCCGCTTGCGCTGAAAAGTGAGATGGTAGTCTTGCTACGACCTCAAATTCACCATTTGCTCTATGTCTCACTACAGCTGCACCAGAATGCCTTTCTCCACTTGTTTGATCGATTTTTGAAGAACCATCAATAAAGATAATCTCCCCACCTAACAATGCATTCTCTTTTACGTGTGGTATATCGTTATACAACTCTTCATAGTTCGCACAATCATGCAGATGCTCGCCCTCTGCCACAGGCTCAGCTACAAATGTGGCAGGGTTCACTATTTTACATCTTTAATCGCTGGATGTGATATTACTACCTCATACGCACAAGCTCTCTGCAATGTCAATGTACCCTTGGATTTCTCCAAAATTGCAAACAAAGCATGCTCTACAAAAAGCATCATAGAGCAACCCATAACAATACTGGCAGATTTCTCAATTGCGAACACGGCTGCTGCCAATGACTGTTCGCAAGGAAAGTGCCCCTTCATAACTGGATCTAGAATCCCACTGTAGTATGCCAGAGGTTTATACCCTAATGTAGTCCTCTGTGTAAGCACTGCTGTCATGACTGTCCCTTTTGTGTGTGGAAACAAGAAAGACTCCTCAGCATAATTGGGAATTCATAAAACAGGGGCTGTCCTTATTGCTTTCTTCAATTCTTCAAACCCTCCCTCCATCACCTCAGTCCATTCTATTTTCCCTTTCTTTACCTGTGCTTTCTTTAGAGCTTGCAAAAGGGGTCTTGTGTATGAACTATAATCAAACACCCATGCTCTAATATAATTACATAGTCACAAAAACTGTTGCATCTGCTTTACCGTGTGTGGTTTTGCAGTTTTCATGATTGCCTCGGATCTTTCCAGTGTTACCTTCTCACCCTCATGCGATATCAACTGGCCTATGTACAACACGTCTTCTTGACAATACTGTAACTTCTCTTTGTCTACCTTTTATCTCTTGTCTGCTTGGATAGTCATTAACTGAATCGAGTCTTGCCTACACTCATCTTCTGTGATGCTACAAATCAAAATGTCATCTACGTACTGTATCCGAGCGCTCTTCAAATCAATATAGCCTAGGTCCACCTGGAGTACCCTGTTAAAGATCGATGGGGACTAACAGTACCCTTGAGGCAGTCTAGTGTGTTTCAGTCAATTTTGGCAGGACGTAAAGGAAGTCAAGTCCTGTGAGTCCTTGTGCAATGGGATTGAGAAAAACACATTTTTTCAAGTCAATCACTGTGAAATTTCGTGCTTCGACTGGGATGCTGCATAGTATTGTTGCCGTATTAGGAACTAAAGGAAACTCTACCTCTACAATCTGGTTAATCGGTCTCATGTCTTGTATGAATCCCCATGACCCCCCCTTTGATTTCTTCTTAGGGTAAACCGCGGTGTTGCACAATGACTCTGACGGCACCAAGATGACTTGTTCCATTAGTGCTGAAATAGTCTTAAAATACCTTCATTGAGACATGGGATATTGTCTTGCTCGAGGCAAATTGCTCATGACTTCAGCTTTATCTTAACCTCCCCGACCCCTTTGAGTAAGCCCACGTCATAGTGGCCTGTAGTACATAAAGTGCTTGCCACTTTTTCCAAGTCTTCATCAAAAAATGCTGGACGCTGCCACATTATCGCCATTCGCTGTGGAATCTCTCTTTTCTCTATTGTCATCCAATATGTAATACTCATAGAGAATATCACTTCATCATCTGATGGATCATCTCTAAACATGTCATCGTCAGTGACGTCAGTCAGTCTGTACCCTTCCTCAATGGCAATCACTGTTTTCCATGGCCTGCCCTCGTCATCTGTTCCTTTGAGCATTTCCATTTCCCCTTGTACTGTGGCTGCAACTAACTCTAGGGGAATAGTCTGTCCCCCCTCTTTGTCCATAGATACTTGTGGCCTAAATAAAAAATCATCTGGTATTCTCATAGTCCTTCCCAGAAAGCCGGGTAGCCATGTCAACAGAATGCTCACCCCATAAAGAAAAACGACTGGTTCCAGTGGCACTCCTCGCAAAGCCATTTACCCAGTAAATGCCAATACAAATTTGACCACATTCATATATTGTATCCCAGGAGTGGAGCACACTATGCCTTTGTCAGTGAAAGAAATCGTCATGTTAAGCTTCGTCATTAAATCTCTTCCTATAATGTTAACTGGTGTCTGCTGTGAATACAATGATGGAACAGACATGTGAATAGAGTTTTTGCACTTATTGAAAAATGGATGCTGAATAATTTTCTAGCACTTAATCGCAGTAAGACCGAGCTGCTGATAGTCGGCAGTTCCAAGGCGATTGGCAAGTTAAGTCAAGATTACAGCTCCTTCAAATTGGGGGAGGACATTATTACTCCTTTATCTAAGACAAACATTTTAGGCGTGATCTTGGACTCGACATTAAGCATGAATGCCCATGTTTCATCAGTGGT
The DNA here is from genome assembly GCF_040938575.1 of Ambystoma mexicanum. Classification (NCBI taxonomy): domain Eukaryota; kingdom Metazoa; phylum Chordata; class Amphibia; order Caudata; family Ambystomatidae; genus Ambystoma; species Ambystoma mexicanum. The sequence continues at coordinate 414,352,494 of NC_090929.1, forward strand.
GGCAGGTGTAGTCTATTATATCAGACTTTTGGCTCATCTGAGGCCCATGATTTCGCAGGAAAGTGCAGAGACCATAGCCAGGGCAATTATAGGTGCCAAATTTGACTATTTTTGCAGCCTCCTGCTGGGCATTAATCAAAAAGAGCTGCATAGACTGCAGGTAGCCCAGAAATGGGTGGTTAGAGTGGTTCTTAGACTTCCAAGGCATAGCCATGTAACGGTGGCCAGACGCTCTCTACACTGGCTACCTATTGAAGCCAGGATTCATTTTAGAGTACTGGTTATTGTTTTCAAATGCCGGCTTCAAGTAATGCCTGAGTATTTACAGCAGTATATAATTTCTAAGAGTAATGTACGTTCTCTGAGATCTGATTTCTCGAATCAAATTATACAGCCAAGATGTAAAACAACGAAGGCGGAAAAGGGAGCATTTGAGGTGAGGGCCCCCTCGCTCTGGAACAACCTTCCTTTAAGTTTGAGGAGTCACTCCTCTCTTGCATCGTTCAAGAAGGAACTGAAGACATATTTATTTGTCTGATCTTGGGAACATAAGGATGTTTTCAAATAGGGGATAGTGGAATAACCTGCTGAGGAGTCTTATGATCTTTCATCTCTAAGCCTGCCCTCTTTTGTGCTATATGTCTTTTTGTTTGTCAGCGCCTTTATGCCTAAGGGTCAATAGTGCGCTTAACAAATGTAATGTCACACTCTCCTACGGAAACAGGCAATTCATCAGTAAAAGGAACTCGACTCGTAGCTCCAGAGAATTCCTGAGCATTCATGGCAATCCCCGACATTGGATATTTTCCCTCTCGTATACATGAGTGAGTTGCACCAGTGTCTACTAAAAACGAAAAAGATTTGCCTCCTATCGGCACATCAACCCTTGGTTCCTCTTGGGGGTCTGGTGTCACTGATAGTACTGAACACATCAAGTCACCCTGTGAGCTGTCCTATTGTAGATACATGCATACCCCTGTACCTGTGAAAGGATTCCCTCCTACCACAGTGACGCCCCCTTTTCCAGGTGTCAGTAATTGTCCCGTGTTTGCGTTCTGCTGTATCTGCATGGGTGCATGCTGTGACAGCCCTTGCAGTGGATTCAATGGTACTTGCTGTGGCTGCAATGGCTGTTGCATTTGCGGCGCTTGTGCCTGATACACTGTCTGATCTTGGGCAAACCCTTCCCTAGCTTGTGAGCTATATGCTGGAGGATAAGCTGTCCCCCCTCTTGAGAATTGCCCATTCCGTGCATGCCCTTGGCTTCCACATATGCCTGCAATGTGCCCTGTCATCCCACATGTCCAACAAATAGGAGAAGCCCTTCTAACTAGTCCCCGTGGTTAAAATCCTCCTTGCACATTCTGATTATCATTCTGCGTATTCTTAAACCCGCCTTGATTATTCTGAAAACCTCCCCTTCCTCTATATCCCATTCCTCTGCCTCGTGGTACAAACCCATTCCCTCCTTGGTCTATCAGGTGCTGATTATTTGCCTGCAATGTACCAACTGCTTGCTGTATTCCCAATCCTTCTCCGCTTGTCAATATCGCCCCTTCTATGGCATATTTTGGCAACTTCTTCTGAACTAGCTTGGCTTCTTCGGGTTTTCTAGCATCATCTTTCTTTCTATTTTTCTCCTGCAACAACTGACAGTGATGCACTATGGTCAACTGTATTTCTTGCCTCTGTACCTGCTCGGGCAACCCCTGACATAAAACATGGTAAAATACTGCCACTGTTTTTCCCCACGGCTTGCGAGTTTCAAGAGTCCAGCTTTCCTCAATGTCCTGAATATAAGCAAGCAGATCCTCGTCCTCTTTCATCTTACATGTCATAATTGCACCCATATCTGATGTGTCAGGATACTGCACCGTGAGACCCCCCCAGACATCTGCCCTACAATTATTAAATGGCACTCCATCGTGCGCTGTATTTTGTGCAGTGACACTCGAATAGTCTGCTCTCGTCCAAATGTCATCAGCTCTTTCCCCAAGAATGGCTGCTAGGAGACCCTTATTGTCCCCTATTGGCAAAGTATTTCCTCCTGCCATTTTGTCTAGTTCATAAATCAATTTTTCTTCACCCGCCGTTAAACTAGGGTGTTTGCATCTAACATTATCCTTATCCATCTGTGGCCATGCAATATACTGTGGTCTTGCTCCTCCTTTCTCCAATAAAGGGAACTGCGTGAACCCCAATCGGCAATCGGCTCCCATCGTCTGCCTATCCATAGTGGGGACATTAGTTCCTGATCGCTTTCTACCTGGCAATTACCTTAGCCTGCTCATATATGACGGTGACTCTCCCTTCTCACTATATGATCATCCCATGGGATGCTCTGGATATGCTATGGGATCTGGTGTCCTATCCTTAGGTTGCTCTAGATCGGACCATCTTACTTCCTTGTCCACCTGCAAGCTTCCCTCAGGGGCATATGCAACTCCTCCCTCTTCCCCACGGAAGGATTCCCTTTCTTCGCCTGACATATCTAACCCCAACTAGTATGGCTCTCATCACCTTCACCCTTATCTAAGGTCAACATGTCTAAGGACAAGAATCTTCGTTTCATGATTGGAAGACCAGGGATTGATCTCCCTGCCCTCGGCTTTCTGATTTGCTACCTTCTCTTAAGTCTTGATAGGCCTTACCAATCCTATCTCAATGCTTCCTATATCACAAATCCCTTCTAGGGCTACTCTAGATAGCTCTGGCATTGCCTCCTTTAAAGGAAGAAACTCCTCTATATTGCCCCATTGTATTACTGCGCTCAATTTCATTAGCTGCTTCTGAATGCAGTCAATATCGCGCTCCCACTGTATCCTTTTTCGTTCCACATCTTCATCCAATTCTCTTCACTTTCTTGCTTCCCATCTAACTCTTTCCTCTTCTTGTTTTTCTCCTCCCTCCTTACCCCTGCTCTTCGTTCTTCCTCTTCCTTTTGTCTCTGTATTCTTTTATCCCTTAATTTCTGCTCTTCCTCCTCTTCTCTTTTCCTTTCTTGTCTATCTCCCTCTTCGATGGCTCTCTTTCTGTTGTCATACTTGCTTTGCTCCTCTGCCCCTTCTTCCTCCATTTGCTGCTCTTCCTGATGAATATGTTCTCATCGTTGTCTGCTCTTTCTTTTATGCTCATCTTCCTTCAGTCTCTTTTCTTGTTCCCTATCTTTTCTATCGTGTTCATCTTCATCTTCCCATTACCTGACTTCCTCAATACTTTTCCCATCAAGCTTGAGTAATATCTGTCCTCCCATCTATTTGTTCTGTACGAGTGCTCCCTCGTCAGTTTTATCCTTCTCTCCTTTCCATCTCTTAGTCTCTCATTCTATGTCTATTGTTACATTGGATCACTCACTTTTCTACTCCTTGTTCTGCAAGATCTTAAAGATCTCCTCCTTTCTTTTAATCTCTCTGGACTATCATTACTGCTATGAGTAGGCGGTTCGTATATCGGATTACTATACACGTGTCTGCTTTTAGTTCCTTTAACGGATACATTCCTACGTCTTCCATACTGTTGCCATTTACTTCTGGCGAGGAAAGGGGAGCCGAAGGCCAGACACCTTCCACCCTACACCGGTTAAGCATCCATTCCTCTGGTGGCATATCCTCTCTCTCTTCCTGGTACATTTTCCAAAGCTCTAGAATAGCTAACCTCTTTTCCAATGTCTTCCCCGTTTACGCAGTGTGCAAGTATGTGGTCATGTGCTGCAATACCGCTTTTGACAGTGATCCCCCTTGTGGCCATGGCATGAACATTTTATATGCCGTGCCCTTTACCCACTCCACACTGTACTGTTTGAGCATTGGCATATGTTTTGGCAATGTCTTACATTAATGCATCAGCAGAGTAATATCTCCAATTGCGATGAGTCTCAATTGACTGTCAATACTTACCACTGTTTACACAGATACTTTTATAAACACAACAAATATGAGCGCGCTCCAACACTTGCCGCTCGAAACCTCTATTTCTCGATAATCTCAAACTACACCTCTAGGTCAGCCCCAATAATTGCCATAGATAAGTATTAGCTTCTTATCTTAACCCTGATTTCTACACAACTTATTTGTGTCTTTCTTTGACACCTTTTTCAACACAAAATACACAAACAGACAAACTAGTCAACTCTTTTACATTAAACCATGGTATTCCTCCTCATCATTTTCCCCCTAATGATCCTCTGATTACAGAGTTTAGCTTATCTCCTAATATGGACCTGTCCAGTACACAGCTTATTTTACTCTGATTGGAGTGTGAGATTACCTCTTCTACAACCCACTTGGGTTAGGAATCCTGGGCTTTCCTCATTCTCTCATTTATACATAAAAAATCTCTTCGTTACTTTTATAAACTACCCCGTTACTTTTCTAGTTTACCACAATCCCATCCCCTCAGTTTGCCATTCCCCTCAGTCTAATCACCATTTGTTCGTTCAGCTTGAGGTCTTCGGTATTGACTCCCTCCTCCAATCAACCCTTTTCACCTTCCATCCGCAAAGCACCTGTGGAAACTAGGAGGGATTTCGTCAAAGAGGAACCAGTCCCACCATCTTGATTTTCTGGTCGATGGATCTTTTTATCCAACCATCTGACATGCTACCACGTGAACCCTTATGGCCCTTTCAACTGAGGTAACACATCGTTCAATGGAGGGGGATGCAGAATAACTCTTACACCAAATAATAAGACCGACTCAGGAAGTTGGCAAAGTATGCATGTTTACAATTGTGTGCAAACGAAAATGCACAGGAATTTGCACTGAGCATGCACAGTCAGCAACATGCACACACACCATATATTACGGTACTAATGCATTAAGCAATTCCTTTGGGATACTTTTGCTATGAACTCTCTTGTGGCATGGTCCGAGCAAGGACACGTCATTGCGTTTGTGCTGGCCGCAAACATATGTGTAATACTGCCTTGCAAGAATAATTGCACACAGATGTTTTTGTAGTCCATGATAGTTTGTCAGTACTTACCTCATACTATGATATTTTTATCTTCATTTTCAGAGTTTCTCTAAATATTTTGTATGAGCTATTCTAAGCTTGTTCTCAGGAACTTGGATGCTGGATGTGAACTGCGTCCTTACACTAGTGTTTTTAGAGCCGTGCCACAGTGTTGCTATTCACTTTTCTGCACATGACACAGGCACCAAGTCTTACAGACAGCACTCAGTGATGCAGATGGGCTCATCTGGCACGCCTGCAAGTGCCATACTGTTTTGCTGTAGGTTTCCTGTCCTTAATAATAGATCGGGTGATACCATGTTGTCCTGTGGTCAATACTGCCTTTTTTCTTGGTCAGGAAACAGATGAACGTGACCTCTTCTTTAACACAACGTGGCACTTCTCATTGTGTTCGCTTTTATAAGCAGGTGGTACTTCTTTCTTGGGTGGGGCTTAACCTGAGCCGATAGCTCAGTCTTCTGGCCTCAGAAAATGTTGTTGATTGATACATAGATATGATTTTGTTTTGTTACTATCTCCATGCGATAAATAGACATGATATAGTGTCCTACTTTCTCAAGATGTATATATACGTATATATATATATATATATATATACGTATATATATGTAAGGGCAAAAAAGACTGCAACTTGGAGTTACTCGTGTCAGCTTGCCTGAATCATGGCTTGGTTCGATTTGATTCGAATCATTTGTGCAGATTGTATGTAATTGTGTGCCTAATGATTTTTAGATTGGTTAAAAGCAAATAATAAAAAAAATAGAAATCTCAAAATCAATTAACAAATTAAATATAAATGGAAATAGCTTCCAAAGGTTGAGTCGGATTGATCCATCAGGTACTGTTATCTCTTCAGGCAATTTGAATCAGGGATAGGGTTTGAATTCGAATCATTTTGAGTTTCGGCTTCAAATGGTGACTTTGCAGGGGATCAGGATGTAAGGGAAACATGCATTGGCAATACCAATAGTTTTGGTGTTTACTGTTCTTTGTATTTTGTATTTATAGGCACCACGGTGCCAGGAGGAGAGTGCACATTTTTAAAGGTGGATGTGATAAGGGGTGCAGGTGTGCAATAGAATTGGGGAATAGAGTAACGGTGGAAGACGTTGATAGGGGTGCAGATGATGAGCAAGAGGAAAGATGAGCAAGAAATGGCGAGAGAGTAAGAGAAAAAGTGAGTGTGAGAGGAAGGATGAGAGAAGAAGTAAGGGCTGAGAGCAAAGGTGAGATTTGGAGAAGAGGGAAAAAGTGGATATCTTCAAGAGTGCCAGAGAGGGAACGTCAGCGTGAGCTGGGGAGATGTGGTGGGGGAGAGAGAGACATTGTGCACGGAGGAGAAAGAGTGACAGAGTGCGCAGTGGGAGAGAGTGACAGCGTGTGCGGGGGAGAGAGAGTGCCAGCAATCACAGAGGAGAGAGAGAGTGACAGTATTCACGGGGAGAGGGAGAGAGTGACATCGTGCAGGGCCATTAATAGTTTCAGTATGCCGGACACTGGAATTAAGCAAATTAATGCCACCCACTTCACGCCAAGCTCTACTGTCTTTCACTATACAACATCCTCTGGCTCAAATGAACATGTGCACCACTAATCAAGCGGTAAAGAACGATACCCACTGATTCGTTAGGCTTTTCCAAACATAGAATACACTGTAGAATGTTCGCTTCTGGAGTTCTCCTTTGGTGGAAGGAAGTCGTTAGACGTTTGCACCGTTCTTTGATGCTTGTATTGATTGAAAGCAACCGGTACGTTTTACCCGTGTACTTCCATGGCATGGTTTCATAAATGCAGTCAAGAGTCCATTACTTGCGCTACTTCCATCTAAATTTGATTTAGTGGGTAAACAACCTGGGAGTCACCGATGCTGTTAGGGTATTTCACCAACGGATAAAATACAACAAAAAATGTAGCACTGAAAACGTGCAATCAAATACCGCTTTCTCGGTTGGAAAGGTCTATAATACCGATTTAATGGACAGTCTACCGTTTCAGCTACAGCATGCTTGCTTATGCACAGTGGCGCCTACTTTGAACAATGTCCAAATAACGTGTTCCACTGTTAGAACCTGATGTGTGATGTGTGTGCTTTCACATAAAATAGGCTGCATATTCCCACTGTTAAAAAGCAAACGATAAAATGTTAGCACTCCACTTGAGAAACCCAGGTTAGCCCACTGCAGAATTGAAGACGCATGTATCTTATTTCATCGACAGAAAGGCTGGGAGCATGCCCCAAGATGAATGCTCCCTGACCTCCCACACCCAACCAATGGGATTTCATTTGAATAAACTGACATTTTCAGGTCGAGAGCTGATCGCTGACAATTGCATACATTTCAACAGCTGTGGGAACCAAGAAAAAAACAGTTAAGTATCTGGTAAGGCCGGTTTCCTTGCACTAAAAGTCAGTCTGACTAAAAATGAAGTAGATGCAGCTTATCATAAGGCTAACATCTTAACACAGCACACAATCCCTCGATAAAATCAATAACGCATTGCAGGGACAGGAATTCAGACATCAGTTTTATTTTTCATTGGTTCTCCACAGTGCTTAACGATGGAACCTTCCAACGTGATTTGGTCTGTGCTGGCACAGCCACATATTACATTGGTTCATTTGGACAGTTTAACCTGCAAAAGTTTACCTAAAAAGGATAGAGGGGTGGCCCTCTCATGCCGCATCACCTGCTTGGTGATTTATTGGTGCCATCTGAAGAGAGGCACCTCACTCTGACACCACACCACTGGAAACCACATGGGTTTTTCACACAAGCTGTTTAATCCATAACCGGTCCGAAAGTATCCACGCCCGCGAACGAGGGGGAAATGAATACAAAAAATCTTCCTGCTTGTCAAATTAAAAGAGGCACGCTTCATCCCAGGTGGGGCAGCGAAGTAGCATTCTGTTTATGAAGTTAAGACTACGGGTCCCAGAAAGCATTGGGATGGCCATTCTGTGGTCCTCAACACTTGCACTGTGCTTCGATTCAGCCAGAAGGTTGCCTTACACCCTAAGCAAAAACCAGGGACATGGTCCGCATCATTAATATTCTCGAGGCGTCTATTGCTCATTAAACCGTGCAACGAATTGTTGGTAAGAATGTAGAGAGCATTCAAAGCTTTGCGATGGGTGAAATGGCCAGGCCCCGCCCTCTCCCTCTTGACACACACGTTGCATTCCGCCATTTTCAAGGTCACATTTGTTCACTGCCACATTTCATAAAGAAATACAAAATAAACATCCCCACCTCTCTCCCTTCTAATGCTGCATACAAACCCCTGTGGCTCCAGTGGAGGGAGCATTTTATGAGCAGGAGTGGCGCGGGAGCAACCTGCAGGCCGCAGCATCTATCCCTGGAAGCTCGGCCGATTCGGTGAAACAAAATGACTGCCGTGTGGCAAAAAGCACAACCATCCAACCAATCACATCATAGTGACATCACACTGCATATCCAGTGAGGTACCTCTTCATCAGAACACACTAGACACACACCCATAAATAAGTACAAGGACATTTTTACAGACATTTTGCCAAAAACGTTCTTATAAAACTAACTTGTTTATTTGTATTTTGTAACATAACTGAAACCCTTCAGTCAATATTTTTTAAAGCATCAATCAAGTCAACACACTTTTTATTACCATTAACACATGGCGTCTGCCCTGTTGGAAGTAAAGATGGCTGACAAATTCACCACACAGTAGAAATTCAGCCAAAGAGTGCAAAAAGAGGTGTGGTTGGAGGGAAAATGGTCGGGAATGGGAGGAAAAACCTACAGATTTCACTTAGTAATGGGCGTTAAATGGGTGGGACACATAGCCAAGCTACATAAATCGCTCCTCATATGCCAGCCTGCATTGAAAAGCATTACAAAGCTACCTTTAAAGCATCTATTTCAAGCTCTCATGTTAAAGCTCTTATTTTAATGACAATAGTTTCGGCTTTATAGGCAGCGCTTTCAGCACCACCTAATAACCAAAACTAAAAAACAGAAAGGGGGCTGGTAGGTGCATTGGCAGTCCCACTCTGAACAAAATTCAGAGAGCTGGCAACATGGCCTCTGCCCTTTTTGTAGTCAGCAGCATTGATAATTTAAACATTTTAGCATGTCACTGCGACTCCCCCTGAGGAGCTGCCGCACTGCCACTGAGTAGGCGGGCCCACGCAGTGTTGCTAAAACTGCGACCGCAAATGTCAATGGAGAATGACCGTTTCTAGCTTGCTTAATTAAGTTAATAGTACCAATTTGCAAGCATGTGTGAAAAACATCTAGCTCAGCTAGAGTCTTTATGCTTATGCACTCTGTGGAGAGCGGGAGGACAATACACTAATGCTAAAGTGTAACCCTTTCTCTCTCCCTCAGTTATAAAGCCCTCGTTGACCTGTACCCCTTCTTGCATCCGCCGTCGCACCTTTGTGCTCTCCCCCTTTATCCCTGATGCTATGAATGTAAACTGCAATGAACAGGAGGAAAAAGCAGACACAATTGCTTGCCTTGATTTGCACCTGCGCAATGAGCATGAGACTTTTGTTGGACGAGGAAGGAAGGGTGACGCCGAAAAGAGCCATAAATGAGCCTCTGGCCTTCTTTTTGGACATCTGGCTTTACAAATAATGCACCCCCAACCATTTATCGCTCTCTGTTGGACCAAACAATATGTACTTTTAAAAGAGAAGTCTTCCTTGATGGCCTTTAGGCAATAGAAACAATAAAACCCTAACTAACTAGAACCACCATTAGTACCTAAAACCTGATGCTTTTTAGGTTATATTTGTGTGGGTTTGGACAGAAAATTGCACATTTTAGAAGACATTTTTCCAAACATTTTATGGGAAGAAACCCCCCTGCACCTTCCTTGTTGTTGGTTTTGCTCACTGCGCTTGCTAGCTTCCAGATTCGCCCTGATAAATGTATGCCCCACCACCTTATAAAGTCACCGGCCACCACTGCTCCCCACTTGCACCGTTCATGCATACCTCTGTGCAAGGCCCTTCATGGTCAGGCAGGTCATAATCAGCCAAGACCCTATTTAATTATTGAGATTTCTTCTGCTATGCTGTAATTCAGGGTTCTGCAACCGTTGTCACTCTAGATTGTTTGGACTAAAACCTCTATTAGCTCTGCCAGTGTGACCAAAGGAGAGCAATCATAGTAGCTGTAGCCAAACAGCTGGCAAGCAGCAGGTTGCAGACCCCTGCTGTTATCTAAGCCACCCCCCATCTGCTTTCTGCATAATACAGCTAGTAGCTACAATGGCTACAGAGAGTTCTGCCCTGTTTGTGAAGTTCTGCCAGTGTGTCTGTGCGTTCTCAGCTACGGGTCCAAACGTTATTTTTTCTGAGTATGCCCAGCAAGAGGATATATCAGGAGCCCTTCAAGAGTCACTAATTGTTTAGTAAAATGTGTCATTAGGCCTACCCCAGAATCTTAAATAGGGAGTCACAGTACAATGGAAGTGGCCCCCAGTTACTCTTAGGAACAAAGGTGCAGGAATGGTGAATATGGTCCAGAAGGCATGAATTGGAAAATGAACGCAACCTGTCAAGTTGTTGCTAGAAAATCCAACTATAGTCCTGCAAGCTTCTTGACTCTTTTCTGCAGTAGAGTTGGTGTCAAAATGGTCAAGTCACATTGTTCCAGTTGCAAGTCGGCATCTAGTTGGCTTCGAGACAGAGCTCTCTGTGGATCCAGTCAGCGGTTGAGATGGTTTGAGCCATTGGGTCCCAACAGTACAAGACGGCAGTTGAGTTGGGTCGAAACCATGCATCCGCTGTGTTGAGTCGGTGTCCGAGATGGGCGAGTCGATGGCTTCCAGCATGATGAGTTAGCATTCAAGTCGGGTCAAAACAATGATTCTGTTGGGTCAAGTTGGTGCTCAGGATTCAGAGAGTTAGTTGTTTCTATAGTGGCAAGCCAGCTGTGGTTATGTGCTTAACTGGTCCGAGTTGCCGTCGAGACAGCTCAAAGAAGCAGGTAAGCGGTTTGAAGTTCTTAAGAGTGCCAAAAGCAACACTTTATGTCCCACAGCAGCTCAAAGTGAGTCGAGCGAGGTCGAGCCAACTCAAATCTGCCTTGTGGTGGTAAACAGGGTGCCTAGCTGCTTCTGGAGTTGTGAGTTTCAGGGAGGCCCAGTCCAGTATCGCCAGGGACAAGGTTAGTCCTTGTTTTGATACGTCCACTCAAGGAATCTTGTCTGGAACTTTCACAGGGTTCTTCACTTCCAGAGAGAAGGATCCTGCTTCCAGTGCACATGTAGCAGAGAGGCCTTGGTCAAAAGCAGTGGTCACCCCCAATGTACCCCTGAGGTGGTTAGGGGGACGAGTGTTACTTTACCTTGGAAGCTTCTATCTGAACTTCTATTTCAGAGGTCCTTGAAATAGACCGTATATACAACAGAGTTCCAAGTGAATCCTTCTTGTCTTGAACACAAGGATGAATCAACTAAGGGCAGACCCATCCATCTAAAGTCAAAATGTTACAGCCGATTAGTCCACAGAAACTGACTACTGTGAAATGTGTCCTTTGCATTCTTATCGCATAAACAGAGACCTCTGTCTGCAGAAAGTGAGTTCAGCATGAAGTGTAGGGAGCCCCAGCAGAATCAAAGATTGTGAAACCATTCTCTTGGCCTAGACCTTGCCTCTGGGTTTACTTTGACTCCACCCCGTTTCCCATGTCTGCCTACTTCAAAAGCATTCCAGTGAACAGCACCAGGGTGTTGGGAGCGGCTTCGTGTGTTGACAGAGCTTGTCTTTGAAGGATTGGTTTCCAGGGGTTCTCCAGGAGAGAGTTCTCAATCCCTGAAGGAAGATGTTGCCTTCCTCTGGGGGAATAAAAGAGCAGCTTGGTGGGGCAGGGTCCTACATGGCTGTTGTGGAGACACCCAGGGTTGTCTGGGTAAATAACCAAAGAGCATCAAGAGGTTGTGTATCACTCTTCTCATGCCGTATCCCTCATAGCTGTACTCAAATGCAATAGTTTCGGCTTATAGGTGACATTTCTAGACTGGAGATTGGTAGGGGGCAAGAAAAACTGGTGGATGAGGGAAGAGGGTAACATTTCTTAAACAATATGTTGCATTTTGCTGTGTTTTAACAGCACCCTGCATTTCTAAGAAGATATCGTTTGGAAGTATATATTTGGAAGCAGTGCATGAGATCCAGAAGGCACCAGAAATGTGCTGTGAATGAGCTGCACTTGCTGGTACCATTTTCGGGTCAGCCGGGCCATTCTATAGGCCACTGCCTTGCTCAAGACCAATCAAACATAGCCACCTGTTTTCCAGATAGTCTCATCACATTAGACCATAGCCAAAGAAGCAGCATCACAGGCAATTCAGAGGTTCCAGCATGTTGTTAATTCTCCCATGTGTAGTCTCTGCTGTCTTCCCACCCTAACTTCTGTCCACAAGCTTTACCAATGTGTTGAAGTAGAAACAATGGCCTGTCCAAAAACACATATAACCAGGGTATAGGTGGAGTCTGTTAGGTTGCAAAAGAAATGCTTTTGGGACAGGAGGAGGGGGAATACATTAAACGTTTAAATGGTCAATGGTGTTGGAGTTAACTTGCATTTGAAGTAACTGTTTGTGAGGAATTCGACCATTCGCACAGGGAGAGTGCGCTCGCCTGGGCTTTTTGATGTTGTTTATTTTAAAAGAACGAATGATGGGAGATCAATGTCCAGAAAATATGTGGGGGCCTTTCCCGCACATATTTTCCATGCTCACCGCACAGTAGGAAAGTAGTCATGTACTCTGGGAGGACAGAGCTTACCAGCGCCGCCCTCGCCTGACATGTGTAGCTGACACCTGACAGCTGTCGGAACATCAAAAGCATCTGGCTGTGGGCAGCCTGATTAGCATTTCAAGGCCCCGTGGATGTGCATCTCCATTGTTACACCTTGCTGGTGGCGGTGAATACAGAAGGATGTTAAGTAGCAGGTGTCAGGGAATGCCTGGGTGCAGGAAGTGACAATGGAGACCAGAGACTAACACCTCTTTGTAATGCAATGCGTTAACTTGGTACTAGCACCCCTCCTTGGTATGATAGGCAGTGAATGTCATATCTGAAACCACTTCTTTCAGAGCAGGGAAGTATCTGAATTGTAGGAGACAAACGTCTGCCTGCAAACCCCTTCTTCAAAGGAGGCCCATGTTGTGACCAAGCACTGCATAGGGCTCAGTTAATTAGGGAGACACTTTGACGTATAGCAGACAGGAAGATGGGTGGGACTTAGAAGTATATGTTGTCATCCTTCCACTGTCTATTGCCAAGCGCTCTGATTCTGAACTGAAGCATCACTGAAGATTGTTGGTGGGGACCCAGGATTGGTTCATTAAGGTGGGCTTAGCCTGCACCAATCACTTGAGCCCGGTTGGTTTTAAAAGAGGGCTGATTTCCTCACTGATAAGACCATTTGAAGACTTCACTAGGAGTAAGAAGAAGGACTCATTTGGACCTGAGCTGAAGGTACAGTCTACTTACATCTTCCGCCAGTGAAGGAAGGCCAGGAGTTCCAAGAGGGAAGCAAGATCCCTCTGCTAAACATCCCCCAGGGAACACAGGGAGATACCGGACTCAGAGGACCCATCCAGCAGCACCCGAACCGGTACCCAGCCAGCACACAGCGTGCCCTGCTAGGTTCTTACAGCAAGCTTCCTAGGTGGGAAGTGCTGGAGAGTCTCTGGTCAAAGGACCAGGCCGTTGCCTGCTAACACCCCCTGAGCTTTGGGCCGTTCGTCTGGAAAGGACACAAGCCCTGCGAAGAAGCTAAGAGGAGTGCCACACAAGCATTATCCAGAGTCCATCTTTTTAAGGACAATTTTGAGACAGTCGAGTCCTCGAACCGCATCTGGTTGTCACACCGCAGTCACCAGAGCCATCCGAGACAGCTGAAGCTGCATTCCAGATCCTCCAACCACCACAGAGACGATTCTTGGCCCTGAGCCGCTGCGCCGTACAGCTTGCAGACGTCTGTACAGCCTCGCTTGCCGAACTACCTGCCGCCTGGTACCCGCAGCTGTCTCCCGCGACTAACTCTGTCTCATGGGCTGAGAAGCACCCTGGAACCGCCTTGATGCTGTAGAGCACCAAGAACTTCTTCAGGACCAGGTACATTGTTGTTCTGCCCCCCCTGGTCCTTCCCCAAAGGACCCTAGAGAGTTACGACCCTTTACCCCTTTTAGTGCTGGAACCAAATAATCTTGAACTCGAAGACTGATTACTTTACCAACTACCCTCCTGTCAGTATCCAGAGTGCATCTCTTTCCTTCGTGAAACTGCCTGTCCTCTGTGTTCCTTTACAGTGTGGGTTGTAATTGTAGTGTGCTAGAACTGTCTGTTCTAGTAATAATAAAGTAGATATTTGTATACAACCTTGTCTGGACAGTCCCTTTTATCATTGGGTAATAATTGTATTTTTCGCTATGTTGCAACTAACCAACGATCCACAACCTTGTGCAGGTAAGCCTGCAGTTCCGTCCACGTTACCAAAATTGGATAAGGAGGTCTTATAATTTACTTGTATTCCAATCTGTTTGGATCACTTCTGGTGTACTTTAGGTGTGGGGTTGATTGATAGTTTAGAAATTGATATTCATCCCTGGACCACTGGTGCCCCGCAAATTGATTCGTCACACTGCTAAGTAAGGAAATATGAAAGGCCAGTCCAGCTAATAAGTGACAAACTACAGCCCACCTTTATTGCAGACTCCTTACTAAATGTTATTACAGCACATAGAAGCGGGAGGGATCCAGCATGACATTCCTCACAAAACAAGCTTTATTAATATCTTCATAAAATAATAAGCAGAAAAACAGCTTGCAAGCTGTCATCTGTCTTGTTTCAGATGCCCTGCAAGTGCTGGTGTTTTAGCTCATTGCATGCTGCATTTCTCTACGGTATTTGAAGTTTTATTTTCCCACTACAAATTCAGGACCACTAGTAAAAGAAAGAAAGGTGATGGACGCCTTAAATCCGGGACTAAATTAGTATTTAGAACATGGCGTGGAATGACCAGTGCTTTCAGTGGGATGAGAAATAAAGAGGGGTAAGGGGCCCTACAAGGGGTTGTGGCCCAACGATGTGGGGGTAGAACATTGCTTCCACGGGCAAGCAATTGGAGCTCAGGATGAGAGGCGTGCACATTTATAACATTTGTTTTGCTGCACCCGCCTCCCCTTTTGTTTCTCAGTCAGAGGCACGGGCCAGCACAGGCAGCTCTTTCACCTTGCATCTCCAAGCGTCACTCTCTCAGCACTGCCTTACCCAACAGAGATGCTTGCTGCTGTGTCATAAAAAGGGCTTCCTGCGGAGTTGACACCTCTATTTAAGAAAAAAAGAAGAGGCAGGCACACTACTATTATACCTTTTGGTGCACCCGACTCTGCCTTTGTTTCTTAAGGCAGCTCTTCCACCCCACGGCAGAGAGGGTCTCTGTTGGGTGGGGTGTGACTGACAGATCGATGCTTTTGGTGTCAGTGCATATGATTAGAAAACAAAAGAATAGGTTTGATAGCAGGTTCTATGTGAACATTTTCCATGGGAAATGTCACCAGGTAGGCAATTTCTCTCCCTGCACCTCTAAAAGCCTTCCCCCACCTTTTTTAGGATGGGTATGATTGACTATTCTAACTCCAGTCCTAGAATATTTGGGGAAAGTGCTTGATATTCTTGGGAGTGCAAATCTCTGGCGACCTTTTCCCAGGCGACTTCATCACAGGATACCGAATGGGAGAGCATGTCCCTCTCTGCCGCCAGCAGAGAACTGCATGAAACAGCTCATTTGGCAGCTAGGGCTAGTGAGGGGAGCTCTGGCAGAGCCCCGGCTGCTGAGCACTTTTCATAGACTGCTGGGGTTCTGCCCAAGTTTGCCCGTCCTACGCCTGAGAATGAAATGTGATCTCTGTAAACTCTCCTCTGGTTTATATTCATAGACTTAAAGACACACTCCAAAGGAATCCTTCTGCTTTTTCTAGTAATCATTAATGCCTGCATGCAACATGTTGATGACGCGATTACACATACATCCCCACAAAAAACAAGCATTGGCAAAGGCAATAGTTGGGCTTTTGTGTAGGCATGGGATAGGCATTTGCTAGGCAGTGATTTAAATGCAATACCTGACCCTAAGATCTAACAGCTAGGACATGGAGTGATTACTTGGGCATATAATTTCAGTGCCTGACAAATTCCTATCCAATACCTCAAGCCAAAACAGTTGGCTTTGTCCCTGCTTGTTTTTAACAAGATTCCAGTGCAAGGGACAGATATAAATCTAGTGGCTGAAGGTACACTTGGTTAAGACTTTTTTAATACACCAGTAGCCATTTACAGTTTCAATTAATCCATTAACTCTCCACAGACTGCTTAGAAAAACACTGACAGACTGAAGCTTGATCTTAATACTTGATAGAGGGAGCTCAAAGAGATCCTAGAACAACATGTTTTAGGTGGGGAGGGGCCGGGAGTGGGTGGGAATGGCCAAAGGGATTTGCATGGTCATGGCCAGTCAATGAGTGGGCAAATAACCAAATGGCACCCATAAACTGTGTGTCCCTCCTCCCCAGCCAAATGTTGGGGGCCCTAGGGAAGTAAGTAGAAGGGCTTTGCCGTCTGTGTTTTCTTTGACATGGCTTTAACATACCCCAGATCACCACGCTGTGAGAAGATTACAGAGATACTCCCTGGCGCAGCAGACACCTCTTCTCCTGCTATCTCTCCTTTTGGCGCTGTGCCACATATAATCAGGGCCGGTGCAAGGAATTTTGCCATCCTAGGCAAAGTGTCAGATTGGTGACCCCCGCTTAGGCACTTGGACACATAACTTTCATGCTGCACTTGGTACAAATATTGAAATGTTGGAATTCAAGGCCTACATTAATACTGCCCTACAGAGAAGAGTTCTGAGGTTTCCCAGGGCCATGTGCAAAATCCATCCAGTCCTGTGTTTGCTTGGGATTCTGGGACTTGTAGTTTTCCTAAATTCGAAGTGGGGAAAAATATATGCCAGTATAAAAACATTTTTATGCGGGCTCCGCCCGCACATGTACATTGAGGCTATATGCAGGCAGATGGCAGAATTACCATGTAAGAATGTAGTCGTGTTGGATTTGACAGTAAAAAATGCCATGTCCCTGTAAGAAAGCATGTTCAGGCTGGTTGCACCAAGTCAGTCTAGCAACTTGACCTAGCGATGCTTTGACGACCTGAAGCATCCTGCCCAGAAATATGACTACCAGCACCCCCCTGACACATGCTCAATGAGTACCTACAACATGCTACCCAGACGTGACATTTATGCCCACTCCTCTACTGTTGGAAGGTATTGAGAAACAGCTGACTGCTGCTGGACTAAGATGCCCTGGAAAAAGAAATCTCAGTGTTGACTACATGGCACAGAAAAGTGAGGAGCCGCTCACACATCCCCACATTGGTTCTTCAACAAGCCTATACTGGGACGGGCCACTCTGCTGAGATTGGCAATAAGGGTGCAAGGAGGACCTTTGTGCCATGGTAGAGCTGGGCACTATTGACTGCTACTGCTACAGCGCACATGGATCTACTATGAAAGACCGTAATAAAAAAACTTGAGTTACAGAATAGCAGAGCCGACTTGCTCGCATTTTGTAACTCAAGCTTTTCCGAATGTGCCCGTTTGTCCCCCACTTTATATTTGATGTATGCGGGGTACACCCCCACAACCCGCGCAGCCAATAACTGGGAGAGCGGGGGGCATTATGGCCTACATTTTTTTTACTGAGCCTAATGTGCACTAAAAGTGGCCCACATACTTCAAACATTCAACCATCAGAGGGTGAAGACCTTTCACCAGGCCCCCGTGCAACAGTTTAGGCTGGCAGCTGCAGTGACTCAGCAAGTTCTCTGTCAATGGGCAAGTTGGGAAACAAGGCTCAGCAAGCCTTCATATTATGGCACAATCATTTTAGATAAGAGTGACAAAAAATGTGCTTTGCAGTCATGGAATATTCGGTGACTTAACAAGATATGTCAATTCTAAAAGAAAGCGCATATATCTAACATCTCTCGCTCATGTTATAACAAAATTAACATGGCCTTTACAAGAGAGGAGACACAAAGGGCACATAGAGGCTTTGCTTTGAGCCATAGTGTCCATAGAAATGTGTGCTTAGTAAATAAGTAAACCCAGTGGTCGAAATGTACGAAAAGAAGTTTCCTATTGGCGTGTCCCCGCTCCCCACAAACCCTATCATAATGCCCCCTGCCACGGGCAATACAAACCCACAAACATACATACCTGCTATTTAAGGGACTGTTCACAGAGCACTGCACTGAAGTGCAAGTTTCAACTTCCTCCTACACTTTTATTTTAAAACTCAACCATTCTGGAGCAGGTTCTTTTTAAAATAAAAGTATAGGAACAAAAAATCTTTTTTTAAAAAGGTAGAGGAGCACCACTCCAACCGCTCCCACCTACTTCAACCACTGAGTAAATCTAAAGATAAAGTCACTCCCACACTTATCACTTATCACATCAATGATAAGGCAATTCACCCAATATAATGCCACATAGCAAAAGGCTTGACACCTCGTTACTGTGCCCCCCTTCATCATTGACAGACCAGGCTGCAGATCAGTGAGGATGACTATGCACAGTGCTCAGGCAGAGCCACTTGTCTTGTTAGCTCTGATAAAATGTACACAGAGGGTACATAGTGGTACAGAGAGAACATCTCATCTTCCTAATATATTCTTGAAGGGCATAATGGCCTTCATTCCAAGGTTGGTGGTAGTCATGGCGCTAACGGGACCGTGTCTGGTCCCGTTCAATGGGGACTTACCGGTCCAGTCCGACCTTGGCGGGACCGGTAAGTCCCCATTGTAAAAGCCATTCCCCATTCCCATTTGAGCCCCCATAGGGCTCAATGGGAAGGCGGCAATAACGGTACCGCAAATTGCGGTACCGTTATTGGCCCTGATTTCCCTTAACAGGCCCCGCCCATAACGCCTGGTAAAACCAGGTGTTAAAGAAGGGACCCGCTAAGGGAACTCGGAATAGGGCGCAAAGGGATTACCAGCACCAGTGTCCTTACCAGTGCCCGGTATCCCTTTGCACCCGCCTCGTAATGAGGCCCAATGTTTTGCAGCTCCAGGACTCTAATGCATACAGCTGGCATACTCTAGACTGCGTTGCAAAACTTCACTCCATCTGCCTACGTCTCATCTCAGTTCAGAAAACACACATTCATACAATGCTGGTTAAGTGGGTGACTGTCGCCTGTCTTGTCAAGTGCCTTTCAACATGTCGCCTGTGCCTGGCCCCAGTTATAGGATTGTTGTGAACCGACACACATAAAAAGTGAGTGTTTAGGATCAGTTATAGACACTGACAAACAGAAGGACGGTCTCCAAATACAGCGACCCGTAACAGTGACACACTCATTAGAAGGGAGAAGTAACTTTCGCTCATTTGATCATCATTCCTGCCACAAAACTTGAAAAAGGGCTTTATATTATATAATAATATACACGTCTTCAAGCACTTGAGTAGCGGCATAGAAAGGAATTGCTTCTGCAGACAAGCTAACTTGGAGGTTTAAGGCAGGATGCTCCTCTGCACCTCTACCTCCTTTCAAGCCTCCTATCCCTTAGTTAAATACACCCTGGCAAGACCTGGCTAATAGTTTCGTTTCTGCAATTTGACCTACAATATTCCCACCTAAACCCAATCTCTGTGCCTTTAAATCCTAGTGTTGGGCAGAGAAACGAACCACATAGCAACTGTTTGTGAAAAAGTTTATTTAAACATGAGTATTATTTAATTTATTAGGTCTCCATGATGAAAGACAGAAAGGCCCTAGCAGAGGACAACCGAGATGAGACCACAAAATGTAGGACTAAGGAAGATGGGGGTGGGGCAAAAAAACCACAGAAAGCCTAATTTCCCACTCCACAGGTACAGTAAATCATTAACATCTGTGTACAGTACAGCCCTGTTTTATGATGTATGGTTTCAACTGCAGTGCTGATTTCCGGTTCACAGCCACAGGAGTCACAATGACACACACATACATGTATGCACTCATTCTCCCTTCCGGCTTCCATACATCAACTCTCTATGCCACACAGTTTGGCTATTGCCACCCCAAGACCGAGAGGCAGAACAATAAAGATTGCCCATGCGACTAGCGCAGGAAGTCTTGATTCTATTAAAGACACAGAGGCGAGCATTATGCTTAACTTCTTTAATTACTGCTAACCACAGCTTTTTAAATATTTCTTTTGTTTCAATGTGTATTTTTATTTTTTTATTTTTTTATAACTCGTATAAACAACAGAAAAAATGAAACATCATAGCCTTAACGTGGCTAAACTACATCCCCCATGAGGCTCTTCAATATGGTAGTCCAATAGCCTCTCTCTCACTGTCCAATCCCTTCTACTATAAGTCACTGGGCCTCATTCTGAGTATGGCGGTAAGGGATAGCGGCCACCGGTAACGAGACCGGTGGCGGTGATCCCTTACCGCCATACTCCGAGTTCCCTTTGCGCCCTTGCCCTTAACGCCTGCTTTGAGCAGGTGTTAAAGTCGAGGGCGCAAAGGGGCCTCCAAGCCAATAACGGTGACCGTAATGAACGGTCACCGTTATTTGCATCTTCCCCATTCCCATTGAGCCCTATGGGGGCTCATTTGGGAATGGGGAAGAGCCTTGGTGAATGGGGAATTACTGCCCCGCCAACCTTGGAATGGGGCGGTAATTCCGCCATCCACCAAGGCGCTGCCGGTCCGGGTACGGCGTCAACCAAGGCGTTAATAGCGCCGTACTCGGAATGAGGCCCACTGCGTCTCTGGGTCCCTTCCTCTTCTTTTGCAGCTCGCATTTACTGAACAAATGGCTAAAATCCAACTGCCTCACGTATAATCCAACTGAGTCTGTCCTTTCTATTCTTGGTAGGATCTCCGTATTCTAACTCTGCAGCTCTGCTGCTTTCGTACACTCTAATCTCGGTGATTCTTTTGCTCCTCTCCTATGCAAAAAGAGAAATATGCACGTTAGGGAGGGGAATACGATTTATCACATGTTATAATCAAGCATTTACATAGATTTTCTGCGACATGTCTTACAGTTCATACCATGCCCCTTACAGCCGTATACCCTTAGGGTGGGATAATGCTCGCCTCCGTGTCTTTAATAGAATCAAGACTTCCTGCGCTATTCGCATGGGCAATCTTTATTCTATGACAAGACCGGAGGCGAGCATTATGCTTGTTCAAAGCTTTCAACAACAGCAGCTGCTATATTAGATACTGGTTTGAAGTAAAATGTCTTAAAGACTGAATCGCTCGACCAGTCTGCCTATTTCATGATCTCTTGCAGTGGAACTCCGACTGCAAAAGCTTGCGAAGCCATGGCACCCCTGGTAGAGTGCGCTCCTAATTTAGACGTGTCTATACCTACCAACTCCATCACTTCCTTCACCCATCTAGCAATAGTAGCTGACATAACAGCTTTGTATGGTTTAATACGCGCTATAAGCAACTGGGTAACCCCCTTCAGTCTAACCGCTGCTGTCGCTGCTTCATAATACTTTATACAATTCGCCACACACAATTTCTCGTTATTTGGCCAGTATGGGTATGAGATCACTTTAGAATTGGTCTTTGTACGCTGCGCTATGGTAAAGGCTATCCCTTCCGGGTAATACATCTTTCTGTCTATCTCTAGGGCTTTAACGTCTGAAACTCTTCTACAGGACACTAAGCAAAGGAGTGCAGCTAGCTTGCCTGAAAGCTGTTTATCTGACAGAAAGTTGTTACTCGGCCATTGTTCGAACAGGTGTATGACTTTTTGGACATTCCATAACGATGAGTACTTGGGCGCAAGAGGTTTGCTCATCTTTACACCCTTTAGCAATCGGGACACCACGGGATGTTCCCCTACTGGTGCTCCATCCACTAGCTCATGTCCAGCAGAGATCACTGACCTATATACTCCAACAGTCCTGAACGCCCTCCCTGTAGACGGGAGGCTGGCTAGGAAATTCACCACTTGGACTACAGGTGCTGAAATGGGAGATATACTCCTTCCCCTGCACCATAAGCCCCAGGCTTGCCACACGGAATTATAGTTCCTGATCGTAGATGGAGCCCATGATAGATTGATAAGTCTTGTAGCGTCTTCTGAAAGGCCTGGCAAGCGCCATCTATGCCTGAAATTCTGCACGCTATCAGTGTTAAGGATTGATCCTCTATCAGAGGGTGAGGGGCTCCTGCTGGATCGGTCAGCAGGTCTTGTCTGTATGCAATCTTCTGTGGAAAATCCGTAGAAAGTTCCATCAGAACTGGAAACCAGGCTTGCGACTTCCACTCTGGCGTCACTATCACTATCTGAGCTTCGTCTCTGCACACTTTTGCTAGTACTCTCGCCAGCATCACAAAGGGTGGAAAGGCATAGTGTCTCTGCGACCCCCAATGATGCATGATTGCATCCGTCCCCTGGGCTCCGGGTCCAGCTTCCAGCTGAAGTAATCCGGCAGCTGTGTGTTTAGCCTCGAGGCGAACAGGTCCATGTGCAATGGCCCCCATCTTGCTTCCAACTTCTTGAATATGTCTCTGTGTAGTTTCCAGTCGCTGTAATCTACTAGGTGTCGGGAGTTCCAGTCCGCCACTGAGTTCCGGGCCCCGTGGGAGATACTCTGCTTTGACTGTAATCTTCTTCTGTAGGCAGTCGTGCCAGAAATCCTTTGCCAATTCCGCTAACATCCTGGACCTGGTACCTCCCAGCTTGTTTATATACCTTACTGCAGATATATTGTCCATCTTGAGAAGGATGCTGCAGTGCGCTTTGTCTCTGGTAAACGCTTTTACTGCGAAAGACCCCGCTAGTAATTCTAGGCAATTGATATGTAGATCCAATTCTTCTTTTGACCATTTCCCGCCTGTTTCTATGTCGCTGCATCGCGCTCCCCAGCCGGACCTGCTGGCGTCTGACTCTATAACTAACCCTGGTACGTCTCCGAAGATGGCGCGGCTGTTCCAGGCTTCCATATTGTGGAGCCACCAGGTGAGTTCTGATCTGCTTTCTTCGTCTAGGGGAACTAGTCGATGGTATCTCCAGCCTTTCCTTAGGTACTTGATCTTCAGCCTCTGAAGAGCTCGATAATGTAACAGGCCGGGAAATATTGCTTGTATGGATGCTGCTAACAGACCTACTATCCTGGCTAGATAACGAAGAGAGATCAGCGGTTTCTTGAGTGCTGCTCTCAGATCTTTCTTGATAGCTCTCATTTTTTGAGTTGGTAACTCCAAGGTAGCTTTCTTTGTATCTATAGTGAAACCCAAGAACTCTAGCCGCTTGGTCGGCGTAAGCTCTGATTTGTCTTTGTTCACTAGGAAACCTAGGCTGGAAATTAGCTCTATCACCCATTGAATCTGCTTCTGTAAGCGATCTTTGTTTTCACCCATAAATAGGATGTCGTCCAGGCAGACGATCATCCGACACCCTTGTTCCCGAAGTGATGTCGCGATGGGCCTCATAAGCTTGGTGAACGCCCATGGTGCTGACGCTAGACCGAATGGTAGGCATCTGAATTGCCGGAGTTCGTCTCTCCACCTGAATCTTAGAAAAGGTCGACAGTGGGGTGCTATGGGAACTGTGAGGTAAGCGTCTTTCAGATCTAGGCGCACAAGCTTTCTGAGTAAGTCTCCTAGCAGATGGATTCCCTCCATCTTGAAGTGCTTGTACACTAACCAGCTGTTGAGTTCTTTCAGATTGATTACTGGACAAACTTTGTCCTTGCGACGGACTAGGAACATATTGCTCAGGAAGGATTGGCCGCTCCCTGTAGCCCTCTCTATCGCGTTTTTCCGTGCCAGATCCTGGATCTCTGCGTCTAATAAATCTTCTTCGGCCTGTGTCATTTGAATTCTGTGCGGGGGGCGATCTTGCACCGGATGACCTAGGAACTCTAGAATGAAGCCTTGTACGGTCTGAATAACCCATGCATCTGACGATAGATCGCGCCAGTTGTGCAAAAAAAGCATTGTCCTGCCCCCCACAGGAGGATAGGTCGCTGCGCGTTCTCTCACCTGAGTTATTGTTCTGTTGACGGTAATATCCGCGTCTCCGACGTCCCCGCGAACCTCGTCCTATGTTCGGGAAAAAGGCGTCTTGTTGTCGGGTCTCCCAATACTGGGCTCTGGGGCCTTGTGCTCTTCTGTTATTGAATCGGCCGGTTGAGCGGCCTCTATATGGACCGGCCCCTGAAAAAACTCTCCCTGGGAATACCTTCCTAATGGAGGCTTGCACTTTCTCCAGCGCTGTGTATGTTCCGACGAATCTGTTAATTTCTTTCACAAATGTGTCACCGAACAGGAGCCCTTGGGCGCTTTCTCCGGCTTCGTAAGACGCCAGGTCTCCTAGTTTGTTATCAATCTTCAGTAAAGCCGTTCTGCGTCGCGCTGAAGATATTGCCCAGTTTGCGTTACCCAGCATGCAGACTGCTCTTTGCGCCCATCCTGCTAATATAAGTGGGTTGACTGGCTCCCCAGTGTCTTTAGCTCTCTCGGCTGAATCCATTATCTTTGCTATGGCTCCAGCTAGGTCTAACAGTTTATCCTGGCACGTCTTCCATGCCCTATCCATGCCTTTTCTGGTGTCCTTTCCTGCTTTCGTTATGAAGGTTGGCATTTTTGCGTCGAGCTCGGGAGTCTCTGCTACTTTCCCTGTCAGCTCTGGTATCGGACACAGCTTTAAGTCTGAATCTAATATCTTTCTCCATAGGTTTTCTCATTTTCTGGGACATATACAGGGCTACTCTTGGTGATGGGGTCCAGTCCTTGATCTGGGGTGCCTTATTGTGTCAGGTTCAAACATGTCTGACATGTCTTCTTCATCCAGAGGGGCCTCCACACCGCTGGCTTTGGGCTCGCTTGTACTCTTCTGCGAGACTACGCTCACTTTGCTTATGCTCTGATCATCATCCTCTCCCCTTTCCTGATCCGAATGCTCTGAGGATGATAAGGTATCTCCTATATTTGTCGCCCCTGGGGTAGGGGGTATGAGGTTGGGCAAGGCTGTCTTTGTAAGAAAGGCGCTTTTCAGCCTATTGAAAGCATCAGCCACCTCTAGGGACTTATCCTTCCCTGTATCTGAGCCCGGGGGAGTAGAAGAGCGTTTCCTCTTCCGGGCCACTTTCTTCCCCTTCTCACTTTCTCTCAGAGGCTCTTGTGTGGAGGTTCGCTCACCGGGGTCGTCGAGCGTGCCAGCTTTCTTGCCCAGTATTTCTTCCAGGACCAATAACCTGTCTTGTAGATGATTGACTCCTAGTGCTACGGCTTGAACCAATGAGTCGCCTAGCACTTTCTTGAAGCTGTAGGAGAGGTCTATATCTTCTCCTATGTATTCCACATCTTGCTCTGGTTCTCTGTCAATCCCTTCACTCCAAGCCTCGTTATCCATGCTGTACGCCATGGTATTATGTGTGCCTCACAGAGGATGGCTATCAGGTTGGGAACTGTAGCTCCTCTTTTGTTGCTGGCAACAGAAAAATATATTTCCGTTTTCTTTTTTTGTTTTGTTTTTTTTTTTTTAAATGTTCTCTTTGCCTTGAATGCCTCTGATGTGCGCAGGCGACCCGCTAACAAATTAACGAGTTTCACACGTTCGGGAGCAAAGAACAGGAGCGTAGAATTGCCCTTCGCTTTCTCCGTGCGAGAACAAAACTCTGTGAGATGAATACAGTAATGCGCATGCGCGCGCTTCCCTTGTTTCTAGAGGGATTGGGGTTTACCGCGAACTACGCGTTGCCTGTGATACTCTTTATCTCCGTTGGTGTTCGTTCGCGGCTGACTGGCTGAGCCCTAAAGCGAGTGAGATCACTCACGGGCTCGGCAGTCGACCGTCCTGAAAGTCTAACTTGTCCGCGAAATGAACGCGTGTGTTTCGAACTCGAATGCTAATACGTTTGCGCTAATGGTACGCGCGCGCTTTACAATATATAAACTTAGCGTTTCGACAATTAAGTATCATAAAAACACAGAATAGCCAGGTACTGCTAGAATTGATGTCACTTATCTGTGGTGCAGCAAAAAAGAAGAGGAAGGGACCCAGAGAGGGAGTGACTTATAGTAGAAGGGATTGCCTGATTGGACAGTGAGAGAGAGGCTATTGGACTACCATATTGAAGAGCCTCATGGGGGATGTAGTTTAGCAGCATTAAGGCTATGATGTTTCATTTTTTCGGTTGTTTATACGAGTTATAAAAAAAAATATATATACATTGAAACAAAAGAAAGATTTAAAAAGCTGTGGTTAGCAGTAATTAAAGAAGTTAAGCATAATGCTCGCCTCCGGTCTTGTCATAGAATTACAGAACAATTACAATAGGGCAGTGCTGAGAGTGCCTCCCAACTCTCTCTCTCTCTCTCTCTCTCTCTCTCTCTCTCTCTCTCTCTCTCTCTCTCTCTTTCTCTCTCTCTCTCAGGTATAGAATAAATGTATAAGTGGTTGTTGCCTTCGGCAGCATTTGCTGCTCTAACAATTTCACACTATTGGCAAGCGCCTAAGCTTGCCTAGTGGTAGCACTGACCCTGAATAGAATGCAATTGAGTCCCACAATAAATGTGGTCCAATTGTACACATAGCTCTCCTACCTTTTCCTTCTCGTGCCTTCCTGTGCATCTTATCGATCCGCCGCCCTCATCTCAACTATCTACCCGACGTTGCTTCTCCCTACCACTACTGAGTGTTCTTTCCTTCTCCACCTCTTCCTCTCTGACAGGCAAAAGCGCTTCGAGGCCATGAACTATGGGTGTAGGCGATATACAAACGCGAGTTAACATAGCATAATATGACAGTTCCCTCCTACCTGTACTCCAATGCAATAGTTTTGGTTACAGGTGGTGCTTAAGTGGCACCTAATTCCCCAAACGTATGATGTAGGCGTCATTGAAATCTACTTCTTTGGGAAGTGCTACCGTGCTCTGTGGGATTTTGACACTGAGATGCTAATGTGCCTATCTCCCCTCTGATCACTAAAACATTCCCCAATCATCACTGTGCCAGATGCAGTGCTCGGTTCATTATTGACTGCTGAAAAGAAAGAAAGACAGTTGCAGGCTACCAGCAAGTTGTCCAAGTGAGCGGGAAATGATAGGAACGGTGCTCCACTACTTTTATTTTTTATGAGAATAGCTTCACCGCTTTCTGCAACCATTTACACCTTTCCGGAACTGTTCTTTATGGAGTTAAAGCACACTTTTCCACTTTACCACTGGACAACAGTTACAGCAAAACTGAAATCTGTTTCAACTCAATTGACTTTCAACCAGCATAACTGCAACCCTTGAAAAATGTATTGCACGTTTCTCCCTTCCTTCCTACTCTGTCCGTCGCTGGAGTTACAGTTCCACAACTTTTTTGGTACACTTCTATCACTGCAGTACCAGCCAAGCATAGCTCCTGCTGATCATCTAACACCTAGCACCTTTGGATAGCTCTCAAGCTGCCATGAGTTGGGGGCGCTAGAGCTTCACTCACCACCCTGCTCCAAGATGGGCCCGCGCACCACAGGCGGCATTAGCAGGCCAGAAAATAACATGGCGGAGAAGCAGGGACACCATGTGCTGGGCTGATCTGGCAGTTTATGGTTCAAGCTAGTTGGATGCTGGAGGTGCTTTGCGATTTTTGTGTTAGTTTGGGCCAAATCCTGAGAAAAGGGAATTCACTATTTTAGCCTGTCAATTTGTGTTGGTGGTAGTTCAATCAGCCAGACAAAAAAAGACATGCCCTCAAAAAGACTGAATAGTATGACATTTGCTTCTTTGGCCCTTTGGAGACCTGGCTCAACAGGGGCAAGAAGGTGAAGGCTTGCATGCAGCCCCCCAGATTCCAAGCTTGCCCATGTAAATGTAGACTGCACTTATTACAGCTCACCACGGAGGCAGCTCGTCTGGGCCCTAGAGAAGGCGTGGACTCCCCATTGCCGCTGCGGGTGGTATTGTGCTGCTCCTGTTTGTCAATATTGACTACAACTGCGGCCGTTTAACTTTTTGAATATACTTCAATAATAGCCTGGCACTTTTGCACAAGATTAAGTGTGTGCCTTCTTTTTTGCAGCCAAAGGTTGTGGGAGAACTCAGGGCAATAGGCAAGCTAAAGTGGGTTTGTTGCCCCAAAGTGGACGATTGCCCAAGTTAGACTCTGCACCCAGTGGCGTAACACAAAATGTGGGGGCCGCCCGGAGAGCCAGGCTGAGGGCCCCCCCAACTCAGCAACATATCACGGGTCGTGACACACTCTGAGCCGGCCTAGATTATCACGCTTGCACAATACGCATGAACGTGCTCCTGGAGGGGTATGCCGCACACTGTACTAGCAGAAAGATATAAATATGTGTTTTAATGCAGTATACAGCACACTTTCTGAGAAAAATTGGCTAAAAAGTCAGAGTGTTTGCAATTGTTTTGTAGGGTAACACCAATCCAATACATGCAAGTCACCAACAGTGCACAGGAATGCTTTGCTATTTAAAATGCCATGCCACATTGAAAACATGCCCCACTGGCTGCACAATGTAGACCAGTGTTGACACGTAATAACATCACAGTAAAGCATGCCAGGCCATATTTAGACATACCTAGACTGGTTGCACAAAAATGCCAATTGAAGCAATAACACTCATCAATAAGAGAGCACTCATTGAAACCCGGGTCTCTGCGGCCTCTAAAAACATGGCAAAACTCTTTAAAATCTGCACGGAACTGGTCAATCCAGTTGCGGTCTCCACCTCTTCTGTTCCTTCCCAGGCCCTATGTGTGGCTCTGGCCTCTCACTTCTCAGCTAAAACTCAGGACATTCTGTCCACTACCTCCTTTTCCTCTCCGTCTTCAACTCTCGGCCTCCCTTTGGCCATCTCTACCTCTCCTCCTCCTTTCTCCTCTTTCTCTTTGACAACACCTGACAAGGTTTCCAGACAAGTCTGATCCATGAAAGTGTTGTCCAAACAGGTTCATCCCTGCTCCTCCAGATTCATCAAGGAGCATATTGACACCCTTGCTGCAGCCTTGGCCAATTTCTGTAATCACTCTTTTACCACTGGAATGTTCCCCTCTCCCCTTGAGCACTCCCTTGTGCACCTACACCTCAAGAAGCCGCCTGCCGATCCTACCTGTCCTTCAAACTATCGTCCAATCTCCATCAGCCCTTTCCTGGGCAAACTCTTGGAAAAAGGCTGCCCATCTCCCGGCTTACTCTCCACATTGAATCTGTTGGTTGTCTCCTTGACCATCAGTCTGGCTTCAGAGCTGCCAGAAGCATGGAAACTGCTCTCCTGAACACCAGTGAAGATCTGCTCTCCAACCTTGATTCCAGCATTCCTTCTGTCCTGATCCTCCTTGATCTTTCCTCTACTTTCGACACAGTCACCCACGCCATCCTGATCAATCGACTACGTGAGAACCCGGGCATCACGGACCAGGCCCTGGAGTGGCAGACCTCCTTCCTCTTGGTCTGCCCCTCCCAGGTCCAACTCTTTCTCTCTGCCACCTCTCTCTCTACCTGTGACATTTCCCAGGCCTCTATCCTCTCACCCTGGTTTTTCAACCTCTACTCGGCCCCTTTGGCCCACCTGATCTCTACTTTCTCCTCTAAGTTTCAGTGTAATGCGGATGGCACTCCGCTTTCCTTCCGGCTCTTCTCATCTCTCGCTCATTCCTGACTGTCTATCCGTGATTCAGGATTGGTGCACCTCCAACAATCTCTGTCCTAATGCCATTAAGATGGAGATCCTTCTTATTGGGACCCCAGACCCTGCTTTCCCTCGCTCACCCAGGCCGACCACCTTGGGCCCTTTTCCTTTGCCTTCCTGCGAGGCAAAAAACCTTTTGTGTCATCTTCAACTCCACTCTCTCTTTCTCTCCTCACATCTTTGACATCGCCAAGAAGTCCCACTACCTACCAGCTGCTCCTCATCAAATCATATCTCTCCAGCCCTGAAATCTATTCACTGGCTCCTGGTGGTGGCAAGAATCAACTTCAAGACCTGTTGCATTGTCCAAAAGGCTTTCTGGGGTCGGCCCACACTACATCTAATACTCTCACCAAAATACCTTCTTTCTCAAGCCCTTCCCCCAGCTACCTCCAACTCTTTAAGGGCTAGACGCTTCTCAGGCAGAAGTGGGGGGTAGATCTCTCTCCTCTGCAGATTTCTCCCTCTGGAATGGCCTCCCTACCCCTCTCATACTTTAGCGGATCACCTAATGGTCCGGAAGCAGCTCAACATTTTAATCTTCTCTGCTTTTGTTCTCTCCCTCCCCTGCTGACCTACCTGTCTGCTGTACCGACTGGTTGCTTGGCTACCCTCAGAGTCTCACTGAGTTCAGGCTCTTTCTTGATCAGTCACCCTTGCGCTGCCTCTGGCCTACCACACACGTAGGGGCTGTAACTGTAACTCTACAGTCCCTTATTCTCCTTGCACTACCCAGAGGCACACTGTCCTGGCTGCACTTACTCAGAGCATTATTGCCCTGTTTTCCTTCCCTTCTTCCTTGCACTTATCCGCTCCCTTTCCCCTTGCATTTCTCATTGTCGTACTTGCACAATCTGATTGACACAAGGCCTAGTAAGATCATTTGTCTTGTCCTCCCTCTATCTTCCCTCCCTTGCTTGTCGCGCCTAGAAACACAAGTGTACAGGCATGGCATTTTTAATAGCAAAGCATTAATGTTCCTGTGCACTGTTGGTGACTTGCATGCATTTGTTTGGTGTTACCCTACAAAACAATTGCAAACACTCTGGCTTTTTAGCTAAATCAGGCATTACCTCCATGTACCTCTACCTCATCCCAGTACTTGTGTATGAGGCAGAGTGCCTCATACACAAGTACTGCCTCATATACAAGTACAGGGACGCGGAACAATAGGGCTAGGAGTAATGACAATTACCAATATGTAATTAAGGCATTAAACACAAGTAGGGGCTTAACAATATTGAGTTGACTGGGCTTCAGCACTCACCCCCAGACATTTTGGGCTATGTTGACTCAACCTGGCTGACCTTCAGAGCAGTTGCCGGAAAGAACAGGACACATATTTTATACGGCACCTGGGTTTCGCTGTTAATAAGGGCCCAGCAATTACTAACGTAAAGCCTTTCACGGTTAGTACCTGCATTCAAATGACACATTTTATAGCCATTTTAAATTGTGATCCCTAAATCCGCCACTGCACAGTAAATCATCCTTACAAGGATGAAATGTGCAGTTAGCTCTTCTGATACTAACCTATGACTGCATACTAGCATCCGAGACCAGGCATCAACACTTTAGGCTTATGTTTTAATGATGCTCCTCACAGAAGATACTGTGACTTCCAAACAATTTGTAAAATGAACAGGCAAAATACCTCCACCCCAGGTAGATGGAAACTGCTTGCCCCAAGTCTCAGTGCAGCCCACACGGGAGAGTGTCATGTTTGAAAGCATACCGAGCACACTTTGTACAATAAAGTTTTCATTTCATTTGCTAGCTTTTGATTGACAGAACGTCATCAAGCATATCCAGTTTTGTAAGTGGGATTAGACATCGAGGGAGGCTATGACGCACTGTGATGCAATATTTTGGGGAAGGTCTAAAACGGGTCTGTCTCAGCCTCAAATTCTGAGTAGCAAATATACATTTAAAAGAAGGGGGGGTATGTAACTAAAGGTGTGACCTTACAGACCCTTTCATACGATCAAAGAAAGTAAAAACATTCTACTTTCCTATACATTACATATAATTCATGTGCTGTAAAAGTATTGGCGAAAATTAATACACTCAAATATAAAATAGCACATCAAATCAAAATAGGTCTGCGTACCACACAGCACAGTTCTTTTGAAAGAAATCAATGACTCTTATGGACTAATTAAACTCACTGTAATGACAATACTCTAATACCTGTTGCAAAAAATAAACAATTAATTCTCCTATAATTTCCATGCGTGTTTGAAAACAAACTAATTCCAAATGTCTTTAACTGATATTGTGAATTCTGATAGTGGCACCTACCTGTGAAGAGCAGTATTGCCACTACTCTTTTTATTTACATTGCTATGGTGAAAGAAATCTGGACGATGAAGTCAGTTGGGGAGCCCAGCAGAGCTCTGGCTCAAGGGCAATATTTGGAGACTGCCAGGGGTGAACCCTGACTAACCCTGGCCCACTTAAAGCCCTGAGCATATCAACCTCAATAAAAATAAAAATAAATAACATGCAGTATCAAATTAACATAAAACACTGCACATTAATATTATGATGCTAAACTCTGGATCTATATCACTGATATAGTGTTTGCAAATACTTTTATGGCATTATTTTAAGAAAATATTTCTCTGCAATCAGGATAAACCACTATACATTACACATGCTAATATCTGGATATATAAAACTGATATAACATTGTACAAATTCTATTATGACATTACTTTTAAAGGGACATTTCTTTGCAATCGGGCCCTATATAAGTATTGAAAAAGGGTAACTCCGAAATCCAATATGAAAAAACAGCTTCAAAGGGGAGCGAATGCACGTTGTCAGAAAAGCAAGCTTAATTACATGCAAATGGCCAGAAGGAGCTAGTCAGCTTTATGAAGCTGAAAACTAACAATTCCTTGCTGGGCTCAAAACACTTACAGCTTTTATACACAAATTACATGATTACACATTTTGGTGACAGCGTCATCTCATAAACCCTTTTAGCTAACCCAATACAAAGATATCTAATTACCCCTTACATTCTCTAATCCCATTGGATACATTTACTAAACCCTATCCCCTTTCCACATGTTTTCATTCTAATCGGTCATGACATCCTAAAAGATAATTGGTTTATTAACTCAGAACAATTCAACAGTTAACTTGCCCCATTTGTCAGAAAACCTTTATCCCGTTATGTGATGTGCAAGGCTTTTGTCAAAATACTTTAAAGAAAAGAGGGCTCAGAGAAACAAATCATTATTCCTTTGAACAAGCAATAAACATCTTATCGTCCCAGATGTGCTGGCATCCCATATTATTCCATCTACATTCCTTCACTTCATCTTATTTGCAACTGCCATGTCTGATCATACAGCATTCCGCAAACACATCCTGGTTATCTTCCTGAGAGCCCAAAGGAAACCCATAAACACCAGCAAACTCTGCTAAAACTCTGCTCTCCAGCACCCCTCCATGTGTTTTATTAACTAACCCCAATTCAACCCTGCAACCTGACTGGACACCTCTACTCATTCCAGAACAGGACTTTGTGCTCTCAGGAAGAGTGCCCTTTGGAGCGCCATATCCATCTGGCCATAAAATCCCAACTTAATAACAATTCATTACATCCTCGCCTAAAGCGAACATTTGATGGCTAATGCCATCTGTCCAATGCGGTTTGCTTTCTTCTCCCTTCCTTGACCCAGTCATCCAGCTCTCCAGGCCAAGCAAAGTTCATCTTTGCACCCCAAAGACTCTGCAACCTACACAAATGCCAGCTATGAGAGAACTGCGATCTGCAACATTTCTATGTTGCTCGCAATGAACCATATTCCAAAACATGTCTTCAATCTGAGCCTTTGTCGAGTCCCCAAATGTACATTGTTCAAGACTACTGCATCTTTTCACAGGGGTTTTTGCTTCAGCAGACTTTTATTCTTGCATGCGCAAAGCACCTCGCTTTCCACCTATGTATGCTACACGTTGAACATCGCACAATAACATTGTATCCACACGACCTCTGATTATGTTGCTTCGTGGAACAAATATAAAATGTAACCAAAACTAAACACAAAGTAACATTTATCCCAATTCCTCTAATTAGATTGAACCCATACTATAGTGCAACATCGCATCTAACCCAGCTGCATCATTGATCTAATGCAACGTGCACAACTCAAAGTCTTTCCTGCACTGGGACATTGAACATGCATCCCAACATTATTTTGCGACCGCATATATTATGGCTTCATCATCTATCATTCCATATAAAATGATTGCTTGGAAGGTTGTTCACAGTTCTTGGAGCTTAATAACATTAGGTTTTAGGTATAACATTCTGTACTCCCTGTACAGTGCGCACACCAGCAAGAAATATATATCTTTTTCTGCATGGGTGCTACGCAAAACACATTTATCTGAGTGCCTCGCATTCCATTTACTCACCCGATAGACAAGAGGTAAAATATCAAATCTGAATTTTAAGTAAGGAGAACACATAAACTTGGGTTCCACAATATCTAGGTACTTTTACAAAGCCCAATTTTGTTTTGAGCAACCAATTTTCCATCAGAGATGGGTTTTTGTGAGTTAAGGACATTTGGTGCTCATCTAAGTTAGGGAAAACAGAAGAAGCTTTTCTTTACATTACCTTTGGTTCTTTCATTTCTTTAATTGGCTTTTATTTACACATCCTCCTGACCAATTTTGTTCAGAGTTAATTTGATTTAATTACACCAAAATTGTAGCGCTCACACCTTCTTGTGCTAGGAAGTCTTTGAGTGAATCCATGTATTTGCTTGAAGCCGTTGTGTACTCCAGACTCTCACCCAGGACAAGATTGGGCTAAAAGGAATAACCCGACTCACCGTGGGTAAATTCACTTCCATGTGTAGGGCGATGGTCGGAGTGCTAAATGGCTGACCTAATATATATTTTTTAAAGTTTTTAAACACATTCTCCACTGTGTGCACCAATTTGCAATCTGCATATCCCCACAACTCCAACCCATAAACAGCTGCCTGGTGTGCATGCAGCTTATATGCCTCAAGAGAAATCTTTACAGCTCAATTTCCAGAAAGGTTTGTGAATCGTCCAATAGCGCCACTATATCTTGACAGGGGTGACTCTGCCTTTGTCCTGTTGGGACTTTCAATTCCCCTTGAAGAATCCCCTCGAGATTCGCATCCCCAAATAATCGTATGTGTTGGCAATTTACTCTTCACCTATCGCCAATGTAAGTCAACCATCGCCAATTTAAGTCACATATCACCAATCTAAGTCACATATCGCCAATGTAAGTCACATATCGCCAATGTAAGTTTTGCGTTTCTTCTTCTTTTCCCTGTAGCGAGCTGAGATTTGGATTTGATGAAATTAATACTATGGCCTTTCTAGTTACACAAGTCTTTAAATACAGTAAGCTGCTTCCTGAGTTCCACTGAAGTTAAAAAAAGAAGGAAAGCGTCATCGGCATAGAGTAGAAGCTGGTACTTTCACACTCCCAAGGATGGCGCATCTGTAGGTACTGACAAAATCCTATCTATCACGTATTTAATGGAGACACAGAATAGGGTGGGGGCTAGCACACAGCCTTGCTGAGCCCCCTTCTGCCCCTCAATTGGTTGGGATACTTCCCCAGCTATGCTCCACCCAACCACTGCCTTGTTATTTTAGATAGTGTGACTTCCAAACAATCAACAGGTAAAATAGCACCTCCCAGCAGGCAGGTGGGAACTGCTTACCCCAAGTCCTAGTGGAGCCCACATGTGGGAGTGTCATGTTCCAAAGAATGCCTTTTCTGTTTTCTAAACCAAATTACTGACAACTGCAAGCAGCAGGTATAACCGTGTGGTGCGGGGTGCCTGATGTCTATGTACTCAAACAGTAGGAGGGCTGGTCTGCAGAGCTCTCCTTTTGTTTTATTTTTATTTTTATTAGTAAATAGAGTGAGGGTAATTCCATCTCCAAAGGGTAGTCCGTCAACCAGATTCCCCTTTTCCATCGACTCCATGCCAAAAGCATAGTGCACTCATGCCCTGCCGCATCAGTAGCATGATCCATGTCACCTGCCCTCCTTTAAGGAGGACCTATCCTCAATGCCAAAGTATGTAATGGCTTGTTGTCATAACAATCTTTTTGTTCAGACACCCTTAGGCATTGAGAGAAATAAAAACCCTTCTAAATCTCTGGAGACTTGTAAATCTAGTAGCTCCCCTAACGCCCAGGCACAGTGAAAGGAAGCCTGTGAATAATAACAATTCAGATTCTAAGGAACTGTATTGCTCTATAGAATCCTGCATTGTGTTTGATCCTTATGGTATTCCTTTAAAAACATTATGGGGAATAGAAATGATTTCGAGACCTATATTCAAGTGACAAAAACTAATTTTCTCATTAGGGACTTCAAGTTCCATAATTCCCGAAGTACTGGGACAAAGAAGTTGGCTAAAGAGAAACAAAACTGCAGAAATAGTCAGCTTGTTAATAGAAATGACCCACACCTGAGGGAGACTGGGAGGCTTAAAAGGCCCCCTCAGGTGCAGGCCATAGGAAGCAGTGTGAGCAGAGTAAGAAGTATGAGCAGCAGAAGCAGAACCAGTAGGAGGGAGCAGATGCCAACACCACTGTTGAGCAGAGAACAGGTCCTGAGAGGGTCTTGGCCTCCAGAAGCCTGTTTCGCAGAGCCGGTGCAGTGGGAAGCGAAAGTGTGGCAAACTTTATTCTCCATGAGACTGTCTCCGGTGGCTGGCAAGCACCGGAGAGCCTCCGGAGTGAAGGAAGCTCCTTTTGCAAGACGGGTGGCAGCAAATCAAAAGTAGCAGATTCCCAGATCACGAGGAACTACTGAAGCAGAGTACCTGTGAGAAATGAGGGAATCGGATGTGCACGCATTATTGTTAGACACTCCTCCGTACATCAAAACACTGCTAGCATCCCCACAACACCTTCCCCGAGCTCCCACACTACTCCCCCCAGGTTTCGAGACTCACGTGATTTGGTTGCCCTACAGGACCGAAGGTTCCGTACCGGGTACAATGTACGTGCCCGGTTGCAGCCCTTCCTGCACTGGCAGTTGCCATGGAGAGCACACCTCAGAAGGGGCGGCAGAACGCTTCCGCATCGAACAGTTGTCCGCTCACGTGACTCAGGGCAGCGTTTCCCACGTGACGATGGAGGGCGTCACGTGACCCGGAAGCGCCCAGTACATAACGCCTGATGCACGGAGCACTCACCGCTTCTCAGCTGTCTTTCGACTCTGTTTGGTGCTACGTCTGGCCTTTGTTTTGCTGGCTTACCTTGACTCTGGATCACTCACCTGGACTCCCTCGGATTATCCTTTGTACCTTTGTTTGGAACTGTTGACTCATCGCTGAACCTTGGCCCGTCCCTCACTTGCCTTCGGATCATCCCTTTGAACTTGTTTGTCTTCGCTACGCCCTTGCCCTTTGGGGGCTCACGCTACGACTCCAGCCCTTGGCTCAGGTGGGCTGTTCTGTACCCACGTGTGACTCCGGTCCCTGTTGTTCAGGGGACTACCTCTCATCTGAGTCTCGAACCTCCTCCACTAGGTCTCCCGGGTTTTCCAATCACCTGATAGGTAAGCTTATTCAGACCCTGTGATTCTTGTATTATATTGTATTTGCCTGGTACTTTAACCCCGTTCTTTCTGCAGCAGCATCGGTGTTCCTGAGGTATCAACGGTCTACACGACACTCAAGACAGAACAGACTGAGAAGCCATATAGTCATGTTGAACTATGCAGGGGTCCACGGAAGAACCCATAGCTGCTTTAGTACAGGCAATTACAATATTAAGGGCGGATATGGCCGCCGCAAACTCCGTGATTCACCAAAGGTTAGATTCCATACAGAGTGTCCAGCATTCCCTCCCTGCAGATTCGGAATTCGGTGATGCTGCCGCTCCAGCCACGCCTCCTCCGGTGGCAAGTGACCCAGCCCCGACCCCAGTGGTCCTTCCAGCCCCTTCTCCCCTGGCTGCTCCTGAACGTTACCAGGGCAACCCCAAGAAGTTCAGTACCTTCATCAATCAGTGCAAGTTGCACTTCCTGTGCAGACCCCTGGCCTTCCCCGACACCACTGCTAAGGCGGCCTTTACCCTGTCTCACCTGGCCGGAACGGCTGCCGCCTGGGCTAACCCTTTAATGGAGAACAACAGTCTGGTTCTCTATGATTTTGACCTGCTGGTTACCGAGATGTCTCGAGTCTTCGACACCCGGCACAAGGCACAATCCAGGGATCTGGAGTGGTTAGAACTAACCCAGGGTAGAGGGGCCTTGATAGACTACATCACCCGCTTCAACCGATTGGTCGCCGAGACTTCATGGCTGTAAAGCAAGCGTGCGGTCGTTTTCTATAGGGGGTTGAACAATCCAATGAAGGATGCCTTATCAGTGGTCCCCTCCGTGCCTACTCAGTATCAGGAACTAGTAGATCTTGCCCTGCAGGTAGATGCACGTCACTCAGAGCGCAGGGCTGAGTTGGGCTTCTCCCACCCCGCAGCGGTCAATCCTTCCACCTCCAGCACAGAGGAACCCATGCAAGTGGGAGGGTTGCGTAGTCCCATCACGACGTCAGAGAGAGAACGTAGGAGGGTGGATAATGCATGCTTTTATTGTGGCATCACGGGACACTATGTTAAGGAATGTCCCCGATGTCCCAAGAAGTCCCATGTTTTTCGGACAGCTCGACCCTAGACCCGGAGACCAGGTCGAGCTTCCAGTCCTCCTCTCCGGGTGCCTCTCCTGCTTTTGCTCGTGTTCAGCCCATCTTTGTACAGGCCACCCTTTGTCCCTCTGCGGGCATATCCCACGCAGTCACGATCATCATCGACTCTGGTGCGACAGGGAGCTACGTAGACATTGCCTTAGCCCATTCCCTCAATCTGCCTTTAGTGGTGAAAGCCCGACGCGAACCGGTCCAGGCTGTAGACGGCACTGCTTTAGTCTCTGGTCCCGTTAGGCACCAAACTGCCCCCTTTTTATTGATTTTACAAGACATTCACAGAGAGACGCTAAGTTTGGATCTGATTACCACACCCCAGTTCGGTATCATATTAGGGATACCCTGGTTGCGTGAGCACAATCCTCTCATTAATTGGCAAACAGGCACGGTCCTCTTTGAGTCAGATATCTGCCAGAACTATTGTTTCCCAGCCCATCATGAAGCAGATACTCCGTCACGGGCCCTGGGAGCTCTCGCTCATCTCACATTGGATGACGGTGGACCGATGGTTGCGGGTTCCCATACTGTTGGAGGGGTGGTTAACGGAATTCCCCCCCGAGTACAGGGCATTCGAATTCGTGTTCGATCGCGGTTCTTCTGAGGTGCTCCCCCCACACTGGCCATATGACTGCCCAATTGAACTAATCCCGGGTTCTGCCGTTCCTTCGGGCAGGATCTATTCTCTGTCCCCCTCGGACGAACAGGCTCTGAAGCAGTATGTCCAGAACGCCCTGCGACTAGGCCACATTCGCCCCAGCCGCAAGTCCTATTTTCTTTGTTCCCAAGAAAGAGGGGGATCTCCGCCCTTGCATGGATTACCGGCGCCTCAATGCCATCACTAAAAAGGACAGGTATCCAATCCCTTTGATCACCCCCCTCCTGGACCGCTTATCCCATGCGTCCGTTTTTACCAAGCTGGACCTCCGGGGCGCGTACAACCTAGTGCGCGTCCGCGAGGGCGATGAGTGGAAGACTGCCTTTTGCACCCGTTATGGGTTGTACGAATACCTAGTCATGCCCTTCGGCTTATGCAATGCCCCGGCCACATTCCAGCGTTTTATGAACGACAAATTCAGGGACATTCTGGACGTGTACATGGTTGTTTATCTGGATGACATCCTGATCTTTTTGCGAGATCTAGATGAGCACGTGCAGCATGTCCGGGAGGTCTTATCCCGTTTAAGGAAACATTTGCTGTTTGCCAAACCCAAGAAATGTCAGTTCCATAAAATGTCTGTTGAGTTTCTAGGCTTCCACATCACCCCTGGGGCCTTGTCCATGAACGAATCTAAGGTGAGGGTGGTTCTAGAATGGCCGATTCCTCAGACGCTCAAGGCCTTGCAGGCCTTTTTGGGCTTCGCCAACTTCTACAGGCGCTTTATTTCGTCCTTTTCCACCATTGCGGCCCCACTTACGGCTCTGACTAGCCCTCAGGTACCCTATCAGTGGCGGAAGGAACATCAGGAATCCTTCGAGGCTCTGAAGACCGCTTTCACCACCGCACCGATCCTTCAGCACCCCAATCCCGACCTCCCATTCATAGTCGAGGTGGACGCCTCCTCCTTCGCCCTCAGTGCGGTGTTGTCTCAGACCTGTCCGACCACGGGCAAGTTGCACCCGGTGGCATACCACTCCCGCAAGTTTTCCAGTACAGAGGCCCATTATACTGTGACAGAGAAGGAACTCCTGGTTGTCATGGACGCCTTTCGTGTCTGGCGCCATCATCTCCTGGGGGCTAGGCATCGAATCACTGTTTACTCCGATCATCAGAACCTGCAGGACTTGGCCTCCCTGAGGTGCATCAACAGCAGACAAGTCCGGTGGCATCTCTTCTTTTAGGCTTTTGACTTTCACATCACTCATCGTCCTGGGGTCACTCATGGGAAAGCGGATGCCTTGTCACGCTCTCTGTGTGGGGTCTCGTTGCCAACCTTCCCTGATACTCTTCTAGGCAAGAGTCACGTGATCTGTCTCTATACTCCCTCTCTCTCATTGTTGGATTCTGTGCGAGCATGGATGAGCAGTTACTCTGACCAACTGCGGGACTGGGATCCGGTGTATTGTGACGGCTTGCCCTTCGAGCATGATCGTTTGTTTCTTCCCACGCCCAACACCCGTAACCTGGCTCTTGAATGGTCCCACGATGCCCCCTTTAATGCTCATCCCGGCCAGGAGCACACCATGGATCTCCTAAAGCGCTGGTGCTGGTGGCCCTCTATGAAGCGCGACGTGGAATGTTATGTGAACACCTGCTCTGTTTGCGCTCAATCCAAACACCGAAGGGGCCGCCCAATTGGCCTGCTGCTTCCACTGCCAGTACCCCCGAGACCTTGGCACACACTGACTATGGACTTCGTGACCGATCTCCCCAGGGTGCGGGGTTTTGATACCATCTGGGTGGTGGTGGATAAATTTCACCAAAATGGCTCACTTTGTCCCTTGTAGGGGAATCCCTTCGGCCCCGGTCCTGGCTGACTTTTTTTTTTAATCGGTTTTCTCGTTGTTTGGGCTCCCTTCTGTCCTTATCTCTGATCGTGGGTCGCAATTCACGTCTCGTTTTTGGCGAGCTTTGACTAAGCTGCTTGGCATCGATACCAGGTACTCCTCGGCCTATCACCCCGAGACTGATGGGCAGACCGAAAGGACGAACCAATCTATGGAGCAGTATCTCCGGTGTCTTAGCTTGCAGCAGCAGTCCTCCTGGTTGAGTGTTTTACGGCTTGCCGAGTTCGCCTATAACAACGAGGCTCACTCTGCTACGGGTCTCTCTCCTTTCTACGCCCTCTATGGCCAAACCCCAAGGTGTTGCCTGTCCCTGACGCTTCTGTCTCTTTGAATCCTGCTGCCACGGCTTGTCTTAGGAATCTGTCTGCTGTTCATGCTTGTACCCTTGTCCACCTTACTGAAGCAAAGGCCTCCATGAAGACCCGTGCTGATGGCAAGCGCTTGGCTGCT
Source organism: Ambystoma mexicanum (assembly GCF_040938575.1). NCBI lineage: Eukaryota > Metazoa > Chordata > Amphibia > Caudata > Ambystomatidae > Ambystoma > Ambystoma mexicanum. The sequence goes on from NC_090929.1 coordinate 414,393,893, forward strand.
CCGCCCCTTGCGGTGGGTTCCCGGGTGTGGTTGTCTTCCCATCACCTTCGCCTGGTTCGTTGTCGGAAACTTCTGCCTCGCTTTGTTGGGCCGTATGTGATCTCCCAGGTTGTGAATCCAGTGGCTTTTCGCCTGGTTCTCCCGAGCTCTTGGCGCATCCATCCCGTTTTTCATGTCTCCCTTCTCAAGCCTTGCCCTGATTCCTCCCGTCTCCGTGCCCCGGTGGCCCCGCTGTCCCTGGCCTCCCCTGATGTCTTTGAGGTGTCGGCTATTCTGGATTCCCGTTGTTTTAGGGGTAGGCTCCAGTATTTGGTGGACTGGGCTGGTTATGGCCCGGAGGAGCGCTCTTGGGTTTCCGCCTTGGACGTTAACGCTCCGGTTCCATCCGGATCACCCGTCCTGCCCACGGGGTCGTGGGCCTTTGGGGGGGGCTATATTAGACACTCCTCCACACATCAGAACACTGCTAGCATCGCCACAACACCTTCCCCGAGCTCCCAAACTACTCCCCCCAGGTTTCGAGACTCACGTGATTTGGTTGCCCCACAGGACCGAAAGTTCCGTACCGGGTACAATGTACGTGCCTGTTGCAGCCCTTCCTGCACTGGCAGTTGCCATGGAGAGCACACGTCAGAAGGGGCGGCAGAACGCTTCTGCATCGAACAGTTGTCCGCTCATGTGACTCAGGGTGGCGTTTCCCACGTGACGATGGAGGGCGTCACGTGACACGGAAGCGCCCAGTACATAACGCCTGATGCACGGAGCACTCACCGCTTCTCAGCTGTCTTTCGACTTTGTTTGGCGCTACGTCTGGACTTTGTTTTGCTGGTTTACCTTGACCCTGGATCACTTACCTGGACTCCCTCGGATTATCCTTTGTACCTTTGCTTGGAACTGTTGGCTCATCGCTGAACCTCGGCCCGTCCCTCACTTGCCTTCGGATCATCCCTTTGAACTTGTTTGTCTTCGCTACGCCCTTGCCCTTTGGGGGCTCACGCTACGACTCCAGCCCTTGGCTCAGATGGGCTGTCCTGTACCTACGTATGACTCCGGTCCCTGTTGTTCAGGGGACTGCCTCTCATCTGAGTCTCGAACCTCCTCCACTAGGTCTCCCGGGTTTTCCAACCACTGGATAGGTAAGCTTATTCAGACCCTGTGATTCTTGTATTAAATTGTATTTGCCTGGTACTTTAACCCCGTTCTGCAGCAGCATCAGTGTTCCTGAGGTTCCGTGGATCCGGGAAGTAACATCTCCCACCTGTGGCTCCAAAGGTCGCACAGCGGGGTTCTTTTAGGTTACCCTGTGCGTCACTTGGGGACGGAGGTATCAAAGGTCTACACGATACTCAAGTCAGAACAATTACCCAATGAGTTCCCAAGCTGCAAGTGATACAAGCGCACTACAAAACCTCTCACAGGGGCTTGTTGGTGCTGCCTTTCTTTGTTCTCTAAAGCTTCTTCGGCTGGTATGGTAGATGGGTGCCTTCTTGCCCATGGCCCTGAAGTGGTTGTCACCCCCGCATTCAGTGCATTTTTGTCCCAGAGCCGGGCAGTCTCCATGTGAGGGTATTCGTACCTGCACCTGTAGCATGTAGCATCTGTTTGTCTGGGCAGTCGGTTCAGTGTTGTAAATAGTTTGTTGAAGGCTTCTTGGTCAGTGGTCTTTAGCTGTAGGGTGACTTTACCCAGGTTGTCCAATTGAGATTCTGCTGCTGCTTCCATGCGTGCCAGGGCGATAATTTCTTAAACCGACTGCTATTTCTGCAGGAGCTTCTTTAGAAATGCCTGGGAGTCACACCCGGTTATCACCTCAGACCATATGGCCTCATCATTGGAGTATCGATGGAATTCGCAGTATTTCAGTTTGATGCGCAGTCACATTACAAAATTGTCTAGGGACTCCCCCTTCTCTTGGCGTGTTATGTGAAAGACATGCCTTTCATAGTCGACATTTGTATGCAGAGTGAAGTATTCCGATAATTTGGTATACAGGTCTTGGTATGATGCAGTGTCAAGACTGATTAATTCCCCTACAATGGGGGTCATTACGAGGTAGGGAGTAAGGGAAAAACGATGCCGGTAAAGGATTACCGGCATCGCTTACCGCTCCGGTCCATTACGACCCGCCAACCCGCTATCAGCGGCACCGCTATTTACGGTGCCTCTAATAGCAGCATTGGCAAGGGCACGCGACCCTACATGCCGGCAATAGCGGCATGGTGTAAAGAGGAGCTGAACACAAGTCAGGCGGACATGCAAAAATAACGGCCTACTGAAGGCCAAAAAGTACCTTACCGGCATGGAGGAAATACCGGCATCGCGAACCACCCGTAAGCGGCCATGTGCAGTGTTCCCAACTGCCACAGGCGCACACAATCATCACAGGCAGAGGCAATGTAGACTGGGCCAGCACAAAAGGAGCACACCCCACCCCTACCCACACCCAGTCACAGACCAAAATGATTCCAATACTGCTAGCAATACTGGGGCTGGAGGACATGATTGCAGTGGAACTCCAGCAACAACAACAACAACAACAACAACAACAACAACAGGCAGCACAGAGTGGAGACGTAGGAGGAGAAGGAGGGTGAGGCAGGCCCAGCATGCACCACCAGTGCAGGCAGTTGTACCACACAGGCAGCCTCCAATCCCTCGAATCAGAGCCAGTCCATTCAGCCTAACCCCTGAGCAGATCCACACCCTGTACTGTCTGGACCGGGACACCATCACCACCATTGTGGACATGATACATAACGACACTGTCAGCCTCATAGACATCCGTACCGCCATCCCCCCTCTACTGAAGGTGGTGTCTGTGCTCCACTTCCTGGCCACAGGCACTTACCAGCACACAGTAGGGCAGATGCATGGCCTATCACAACCATTATTCTCACGCACGCTGAACCAAGTGCTCAATGCCCTCCTGAAGCACACAAGCGACCACATATTACTACCACGGAGTGCCCAGGAGATCTCCAACACCAAAGTTGCATCAGTGCCATCGACTGCACCCATGTTGAATTGGTGGTCCCACATGCCATGGAGGTAGTGTACCGCAACCGTAAATTATACCACTCCATCAATGTGCAAATGGTATGTGATTCAAACAAGATCATCACACATTGTTGTGCCCGGTTTCCCGGATCAACCCATGATTCAATGGTCATGCGGAACTCCACGATACCATGCTACATGGAGTGACACGCAGGGCAACGATGGCGGTGTGATGTTGGGAGATGATTGGGGGGAGCGATGCATACTTCACCTGGCTGAGATGGGGAGGAGGGAGAGATGCAAACTTCACCTGGCTGACATTAGCTGAGAGGAGGACCATGCTCATACCCCTAAGCAGGCCAGGCTGGACCTGACACCTGACACCTAAATGCAAGGCGTAAGCTGCACTACTATGAAAATGAGGCAGTGCTGCAACCATTCCCTAGCCATCAACATGTACACTCCACATAATCAGACCGTAGCCCCTGCAACACAATGCAACGACATGCAGTTAGTATGACCAATGCAAATGACCAAATAACATCACCACAATGGACATGTGTCCATTACTGCGTACAAAGGAGTCACATTAGGCCAAAATACAGAATCTCACTACTACACCACCACAGAGGTACAGCATACCAGCATGGCTACATCAGGCGTGGAATGTCAGATCATCAAGAGTCTGGCTTCAACGGTGACAGGATGAAAGCATACCATCAACTACACATCACCTAGATGATGGGAACAACCGGTGTGGGCAACCACAGTGCATGAGCACTCATAAGGAATAGGACACCCCTGCGCCCACTAGACGATGCCACACACACCTGTCGATCATATGAATTCACACATTACAGTTACTTTGAGTAGCTCTATTCGTGCATGGATATGTGGATGCAAACAGGATATAAATGCATGCTATTGTGTCATTGATACAGGTCACATTTGGTGTAATCACTTACACATAACCATTGTTGCACACAAGCAGGTGATGCTGGCTATCCCTTGAAGAGGTGGCTACTTACCCCTGTCCAGAACCCGCAGAACAGGCACAAAGAGGACTACAATCGTGCACATACACGTACACGTGTGGTGATCGAGCAGACTTTTGGGATTTTTAAGGCACAGTTTCGCTGCCTCAGCAGGTCTGGTGGGTCACTCCTGTATGGGCATGAGAAGGTTGGCACAATCATCATGGCATGTGTCATGCTACACAATATGTGCATCAGGCGGAATGTGCCTCTGCCTCCTGATGTTGAACTGCAACCACCTGATGAGGGGGATGAGGATGGAGGAGATGGGGATGCACATCAGGGAGGTAGCCATGCACATGAGGGACGTGCCGTGCGCCAGACTTTGATTAACCAATGTTTCTAACACACATGGATGCGTAATGTGCCATGGAGGTGGGACTCAGGGCACTGGTAGTGTCGGGGACATGGACACTGTACACTGTTCACCAATAAAGCACACGTACACAATAATCAATGTCCGGTCATGTGAATTCACAACAGGTGTATTGAACAAATAGAACATTGATTGTGCACAAGCCCTCCACCCCACACACCCTCTCCCCCTCCCCCTCAACTTCCCCACACACCCTCTCCCCCGTGCCCCTCAACTTCCCCACACTAGGTGTGCACTTGCATGCACCATTAGTCTGCAATAGTTTGGAATAGCAGGCTGCACCTACAACCCTTGTCCACTGCCAGAATCATGTGGACCCCTGTCTGACCTGGGCATGTTCTGCATAGACCTACGCAGGGGGCTGGTCTGTCTGGAGCTGGCATTCATGGAGGTGCCTGGTTGTTCGATCTCCTGTGCGGGACGCAGGGCCTCCAAGGCTTCAACCATGTGGGTGAGGACCTGCCTCACAGCCGCCAATTCGTTTCATATGTTTGTGGAAGTTGACTCAATGGCAGCTTTGAGGGACGCTGCACATTCCCTGAATTCCTCCATTGCCTGGCCACATTCAAGGATGTGCTGGATCACCAGCCCCGTCAGGTCCTACTGGCGCTGTTGGATTACCGTGATTCCCTCTTGCCTGTCCCGGACACCGGTGGATGTCGAAGGTGCATGCGACATGGTTGCTGCATCATGGATGCTCCCCGTGGGGCTGAAGCTCCCTGGTCATGACTCCACAGCAGACAGCTCATGGCTGCTGACATTGTGTATGCTGGGTGGGGAGAGGTGGCGTGACTGCAGGGGGCCTGTTGCGGTAGGTGTTCTGGGTGTCAGAGTATGTGCATCATCATCCGACACGGCTGCCGTGGCTGCTGCCTCTGCGATAGTACTGCTGGTAGTGGAAACAGAGCCTTCAGCCACTGACTCCTGTGTGGTGGTGGCTGGCGTGGGTGCTGTTGTGGTGGCCCTTTTGCACATTGGTGCTGTAGCTTCGTGGGTTGTGTTGGGCTTGCGAGGTAGTCCTGGTTTGACTCTTCCAAATGATGTGGAGGGCCTGTTTGCTACCTCCGTGCCCTGGACTTCTTTGCTGGTGCCACGGGCTGCTCCGTGGGGTCCTGATTATCACTGTCAGGTTGTGTGCCTGTGGGGGACCAAGAGAGGGACAGCATCCGTTATGGGTCTACATGCATCAGGCATGCATTGGGGTAGCTGCAGTTCTATGGAATGGCAGGTATTTGCCGTTGGAGTAGTGACATACGGGGTGCTTGCCTTATGGGTGGGGCATGCAGGGATGCGTTTGGGCTGACACATGTATGGTGTGCATCATGCATGTGGACGAGATGGTCCTGTGCACTGCCTGTAGGCAGGGTTGCATACATGTGTGTGGTGGCCCCTGCATTGCATCATTTCACTGTCAGTTCGGGGGGACATCTTCATGGTTTGCATGACAGTGGTTTGTTTAGGACACTTACCTGCATCAGCCGATAACGGGGCTCCACGCTCCATATCCCCCACTCCCTCGATTGCCTCCATTCCAATGGTGCTCGCACAAGTCTCCTCCCAGCGGAGCATCTTAATGTGTGAGGCACCTCTGCCACCTGATCTCTTTCTTGCATAACAGTGCAGGTCGACGCATATCATTTGAAAAAACAACCTTCCCATTTTCAACCAAGGTGTCTGCAAGCATGTTGAGCTCTTCTTCGGAGAAGCGCTCCTTGCGCAGGCGCGCAGCTCCTTTTTTCAGTGCCTTGGGCATTATAATATGCTGTTGGTAGATTTTGGGGCAGGTGTGGTGGTGATGTGGATTCTGGGTACAGAGGATGGCAATGGAGTGTGTTTTTAAAGATGGCCGCCGTGCTCTTTCCCGTTCCTGTACGATGAGGATATTTCCGGTTCCGCCTATTTACGGTCACCGCTATTAGCTGTGACTGCTAATGCCGGAACCATGGATGGCGGTGGTGCTATCTGCACATCCCTCGATGCCGCTAAGGGCGATTTTGGGGTCTTTAGCGGCATGGTGGTAAGGTCGTTACCGGCATGGCACAAAGCTCATGCCCGCGAACTCATAATAGCCCTCTAATAGCAGGGTCTTCGCTACACGGACACGGTATTTGCTCCATGCCGGTAAGGACAGTTACTTAACTCCAACCTCGTAATGACCCCCAATGTCTTTAACGGCTGGTCCAACTGCCATGGATATCGCATTTTTGAGTCGGGTGTCATCTTTGAGTCCTATGGCCCCTACATAGAAGTTGAAATCAAGTAGCCAGGTCGCCCATCTGGGGCCTAGGTTGCTAGTTTCTCGTATGCCAAAAGCATGAGGTAGGTGCAGTACTTGGGAACCTCTGCTCGAGTGGGGGAGCCTGACGCGAAGGGCTGCCCCCTGACGTAGACAAGGCTTCTTCCTCAGATATGGTTTGCTGTTGGGTTCCTCTTGGGAGCGTTGGCGTCATGTAACATGGGGATGGAGAGCCCCTTGTCTGGTGCTATGAGCTGCACTTGCTGGTGCGCACGTGTCCAGTCTGGATGTGGTGAGACAATTTTTCTCCTCTGCCCTCGTCTATGACCACTATATTTGCCCTCTCTGCAAACTGTTGTGGGTTTATGGTGCCCCTCAGACCATGTTGCGCCCCCTGAAGTGCTTTATTTTTGACCCCGGCGAGGTCTTTGTGCTGAGAGGGTGGGGGCAGCGGCCTGGGTTAGTGTCTGTGGCTTGTGTGAGGCTGGACTGCACTGCCACACCTCTTTTAATGGTGCCGGGCCTCTGGTGTGCTCTGTGTCCTCCCTCTCTTCTCAAGATTGTGATTGAGGGTAGGCGAGCACGCACTGGGTGCCTGGGCGTATAATAAACAGTGCCAGGCTTCCGGCTTATTGCCTTTTGTTTGAGCCGTACCTCTGGGTTCCTGAGGGATGACTAAAGTGCACCGACAGTGCATGGAGGCGCGCTGGCTCGCATATAAAATGCCTGACAGCAACCTCCCAGTCAGCGACCTCTCCGGAGCACGGCCGGTGTCCCAGGCCCATGTGCGTTCCTTTCCTTGACCGGTGCCCTGGTGCAATGGCGCCGGGTGCAGTGTGGCATGCGTTCACGCACGATACTCTTCACTGTTGTGTTTCCGCCCTGCGTCCCGCTACGCGGTGACGCAGGGCAAGTGAATAAAAGCCCCGCCCCTTAGTGAAGGAGGCAGTTCTGGGGCACAAAGCAACCTCCGTGTGTGCTTCTTTTCTTGTCAGCTCCTGCTGGTGCGACGCCAGAGCGGCCTACACACACGGCCACTCACGTTCGGGCCCAAGCCGGCACTACGCGAGGCCCGAACGCAACAATGGCGACGAGGGACGGGATCCGAACACGTGTGCCACACATCGTCGGACGTGCGCTTTGAAGCGACGCACATAATTTTTGAACACCCGGTGGGGGTGGGCCACGTGACAAACCCCCCCCCATCCAAAAAAAAAAATAAAAAAATGTTTTTTCTCTTTCATGTGCAGCCATCACGCGCGCACGCTGTGCTTTGACAAATGGTGATCAAGTCACCTCTGTAAACCCAGCAAGCCCGGGACATTGATGGGCCAACACACAGGTACAAGGAAAGCAGTGAGCAGGTCCACATAAACTGATGGTGTCAGGAACACTGGAAAACAAACAACAAACCCCAGTCCAATTGAGACCAGCTGGAAATTATCGCCCGCAGGAGGAGCCACAGTCAATGCTCTGAGGTGAGGAGAAATTCCCTGGCAGGGGAGAGGGAGGCCACGCCATGGCCACTGGTACGTCCACCCCCAGGCCGAGCACACCATCTAGACTTGCCGCCAACCTATCTGTGTCAACGCTACAAACTCGATCACAGGGCAGCTCATCCATAATGATACAGCCATTTGACCCTTTCACGGATCCTTCATCGGTTGGCCCCCAATGGCAGTTATGGATTCAAAAATTTGAAATGGCTATGGATTGTAAAGATATTACTACTGCCAGGAAGATGAGATCACATTTGTTGTTAAATGTCGGGGATGAAGTATTGCGAATCTTCAACTCACTAACCATTGACGATGGCCAGGACATTTACCAACATGCCAAAGATGCCCTAACGGCCCATTTTCTCCCACAACTCAACCCGGATTATGAGACTTTCATATTCTGTACAACAATTCAAGCAGAGGAGGAGACCCTTGATGCATATCACACCCGGCTCAGAAAATTAGCCATTTCATGTGAATTCACAGACACTGAGAAAGAAATCAGGAGACAAATAATTAATGGCATCCAATCGGAAAAGTTGAGAAGGATGGTATTAAGTGAAAGAGGCATCACGCTAACACGCATTCTGGAATTGGGTCGCCAGAGAGAATTAGCACATGCCAGAGCAGCCCACATGGGCACAACGCTTCAAAAACTACAACCTGCCCTCACAACAACCATAGTGGCTCATGTCGCCAATCGTCACTCAACAAAAGAAGAGGTTGGGGGAAACACTATACATACCCGATGGCAACCGCGAATTCCAGGGCCAATGGAGTGTGGATGGTGTGGTGGTCCTCGACATGGACGGCAAAACTGCCCGGCACAAGGGACCACGTGTGGTGCATGTGGTAGGATGGACCACTATGCAAAAGTATGCCGGTCATCAGGAGCTCAACCATCAACAAACAAACCACGCCACGCCAATGAGAAAAGTGGGAACAAGAAAAAGAAACAAGCTGGAGCCCGACAAATAGAGGCCACAAACTCATCCACTGAGGACGAAGGAGATGACATGAATGCAGCACCTCAAGAGGCGATCAAGGAAAATTGGAGAAAAGGGAGGAAAGTATATGTGGTCTCAGCCCTTAATCGCCAACAAACCACGTCAAGAAAAGGCCGCAGGAGACGAAAATGCCAAGTATGATCCAGGACCAGCACGTGTGGATGACCATCGACACGGGGGCATCAGTTAATGTTATGCCCATAAGCACTTTCCGGTTACTACAGCCTCAGCCAGACCTCAAAAACACGGACACGCTACTATTTGCATATGGATGTAAGAAACCCTTACCTGTGGTGGGCAGATTCCGCATGGCGAAAACAGTTTAACATCCAAAATATATGTAGTAAATGCTGGCATTGAGTGCCTGTTGAGTGGTGACGCAGCAGAAGATATGGGGTTGGTGAGATTCATTTGCAAAGTGAATGAAGCACAAGAGGTTGAAAAACTCCTGGGAACGTACCCCAACCTGTTGAAAGGAATCGGGTGTTTAAAAGGAAAATCCATTAAACTCCACATAGATGAATCCATACAACCAAAGGCTGTCAGACACCGAAGAACACCATTCCATATGCGTGAGCAAGTGGAAAAAGAACTAAGAACGCTTGAGAAGGCCGGGATAATCGAAGAGGTAACAGGACCTACACCTTGGGTTTCTCCAATGGTTGTCACAAAAAAACCAAAACAGCCAGGGAAGGTCCGCATCTGCATAGATATGAGGTTACCCAACGCTGCAATCAAGAGGGAGCGACACATAACGCCAACACTGGATGAGATCGTGGCTGATCTCACAGGATCAAAAGTATTCTCCAAAATAGATTTGAAGGCTGGATAACACCAACTACTATTACATAAGGAATCCCGGTACATAACAACGTTTTCAACACATATTGGTCTGCGACGATACAAACGTTTAAGTTTTGGGATCTCCTCAGCAGCGGAAGTTTTTCAGCAGACTATTCAAGAGCTCATAAGGGACATACCGGGTGTGTTAAATGTGAGCGATGATATTTTAATCCATGCAGCTGACAGAGACGAACACCTGAAAAGACTGCATATGCTCCTCGGCAGATTGGAAAGTGTTGGACTAACCATCCACCGTGAAAAATGTGAATTTTTCAAAACAGAGTTGTCTTTTTTCGGCTATACATTCAGTAGTACGGGCATCTCGCCGGACCCACAGAAGGTTGCTGACATTCAAACAGCCAGTCCCCCTACATCGCCGACGGAAGTGCGCAGTTTCCTAGGGATGGCCACATACTGTGGAAGATTTATCAAGAATCTAGCTACACTGTCGGAACCACTGCGTGAGCTCACTAAAACCAACACAAAGTGGGAATGGGGGCTAGCGTGTCAAGAAGCATTTGAAAACATTAAAGAATCCTTATCAACGGACACCAAAATGGCCTATTATGACACCACACTTCCTACAGAGCTGTATGTTGATGCCAGTCCCGTAGGTCTGGGAGCCATACTGACTCAGGTGACAAGAGAAGGAGTACAAAGGCCGATAGCATATGCATCACGAGCTCTCACTATGACTGAACAACGATACTCTCATATTGAGAAGGAGGCCATTGCTGTGTTATGGGGCTGTAGACACTTTCACCTATACTTGTATGGCAGGAAATTCACAACATATACCGATCATAAGCCTTTATTACCCATATTCATGGGCACCTCCTCCCATCCTCCGGCCAGGATTGCAAAATGGCTTCTGCATCTGCAACAATATGACTTTGAACTAAAATATCAACCAGGAACTGGAAATCCAGCAGATTTTCTGTCAAGGCATCCCAGAGAAGCAACCACACAGGAGGTCCAAGTGGCAGCAGAAACAGAAGAACACATATGCCAAGTGGTGTGTGAAATGAGACCAAAAGCGGTCAGCAGCGAGGAGATTGCAGAGGAAACACGCAAGGACCAATGTTGCGACTTGGTGAAAAACACAATTTTATCAGGTGAATGGAATTCTTTCCTGAAGAACATTCATAACAAGACACAAGAAGCCAAAACATTTCTTGAAGGGATGTTCACAGTACGGCAAGACTTATCTCTTACAGAACAGGGCCTGATCCTTAGAAGAGACCGCATTATCATCCCCATGAGTCTTCAAGAAAGAATAGTATCGTTGGCACACGAAGGCCACCAAGGAATGGCACGAACAAAAGCTCGCATGAGATACCGAGTGTGGTTTCCACAAATCGATGCCATGGTCGAAGAACTCATCAACACTTGCTTACCTTGCCAAATCACTGGTGCCCCACCACATCTGACGCCGATTCAGTCACCAGTGCGAGGATGTGGAAGATGGGACGCTATCAGCATTGATTTTTGCAAAATACAGGAAAACTTATATCTCCTAGTGGCTATTGATGACTATTCGCGCTACCCTGAAGTAGAGATAGTAAACTCAACAGCCGCGGAAGTGGTAATTCCAGTGATTGAAAAAATGTTCCCGACACACGGTTTACCCACAAGAATAAAAAGTGACAATGGCCCTCCATTCCAAGAGGAAGAATTCAAACGTTACTTACAGGATCTAAACATACGGTATCACCACATAATGCTAAGATGGCCCGAAGCAAATGGAGATGTGGAACGTTTTATGCGGACACTAAATAAAGTGCTGAGGATATCGAGGGAAAATGCCAGCTCTTGGAAACTTGATCTGTATCGGTTTCTACGAAACTATAGAGTGACTCCACACAGCACGACTGGAATTCCCCCAGCAGACTTAATGTTTGGTGTGCTGGTCAACTCTTCCATACCGCACCTCCCTAACAGAAGTCCGGATAAGTTTGACACTGAACGAACAGAAAGAAGAAGAACAGAAGCCAATGAGCACATGAGCAGCATGAGAAGGGCCAAGCAGTCAAATCTTCAAGTGGGTGACCACGTGATAATGTTGCGTAATCCTACCAGATCCAAGTTGAACTCTCGGTATGAGCCATCCCCATGGATCATCAAGGAAAGAAAAGGCACCATGCTTACAGCACAAAAAGGACACCAAAGTGTAACACGTAATGCAGCATGGTTTAAAGCTGTGCCCTGTAATCTGTGGACTGATGGTGAACAGCCCCAAGAAGCTCACACCTCTACGCCGGATGGCGGAGGGACAGTATATCCACACGAAGAAGAAAGAGCCGATGATGGAGCATGGGAGCTGTGGAGTGAGCCTGAGATGGGTGAGCAGGACACTGAAGGTGAGGCACCCTGTGAGACAGTGGGACCCCGATCACAGAGCGGGGGCTATAGCCTGAGAGGAGCCACCCGGCCTCCAGCTCATTTAAAAGACTATGTATGTCCAGTGTGGGCCCCCAAGGACTAGAATGTGGGAGGCACTTTTCTGCTGTAAATGTTTATTCATCTATATCTAATGTTGATCCACTAATGCAACGGTGGGCTGTCATTTAACAGATCTATAGTTGATGCATGTTTGTGTTTGGTTTTATTCATTTTGGAATAAAGGAGAAATCTTGTGTTTCCGCCCTGCGTCCCACTACGCAGTGACGCAGGGCAAGTGAATAAAAGCCCCGCCCCTTAGTGAAGGAGGCAGTTCCGGGGCACAAAGCAACCTCTGTGTGTGCTTCTTTTCTTGTCAGCTCCTGCTGGAGCGACGCCAGAGCGGCCTACACACACGGCCACTCACGTTCGGGCCCAAGCCGGCACTACGCGAGGCCCGAACGCAACAGTCACCAATGTGGAACCCCCAGTGCAGACCATGCACAGGGTCCCGCGGGACTCGTCACCAGGCAGGCCCTGACACACGGACACAGGGCGTATCTTGGAACGTCTTTATTCGTCACTGCCTTAATGGCTAACTGCTGAAACCCTATGACCCTCTTAGTCCCGCCCCCTCCCTAGCCCAACGTCACTTTCCAGGAACTCGGCCCAAATTGGAGGCCGCCCGCACAACGATGTGGGAGAGGCGAAGTTGGTCACGTCACGATGTGACACTCCCATGGGGCATTCCTCAAAGCTGAGGCAGAGCTTTTTCAAAAGCAAAAGCAATATCTCATCACCATCTTGGAACTTCCCAATAATTTGCTTCAGAAAACAAAATACCATCTGGAAAATGGAAACATTGCCGTTCTTTTTTAAATTAAAAATAAGTGGCAGGCTGATGGAGAAGTGAGGGGTGTGACAGAATGCCATCTGGGAGGACATACTAGCCTGAGATCTTTTTATTTTTTACCAAAAAATGAAACTGGTAATTCTATCTCAGACAGTGAGATCTGCTATCAGCCCTCTCACCTCATAATGCCCGATGCTGAAGAGTGAACTGCAAACATGTAAATCTACTAGGTCTGTCTACTGACAGGGTGGGACCGTGTGCATTCCTGAGAAGCAGCCGCTGGAATCGAAAGTTCCAACAGCCAAGGGTTTCCTTTAAATGTTGGTAACCCTGATTCAAACTATATAATTATACTTCCCACGGCTTGGTGGCACTTTAATAAATACATATAAACAATATCTGGGTTGATGTGATCTACCAAAACCCTTTTCATGTTATGTTACTGAAACCTGGTTTCTAGTGGCAGATTCAATTGGCAGAGTTTTGGCGTAGATGGGAATTAGTGGTTCAAAGGCAAGCGCTCCCAGGACAATGGAGAGACCACACCATCTCTTCGAAACTCTTAGGCCCCTCATAACTCCTTTAAACCCTCCCCAATTAATGCAGACAAAACACTCTGGGACAGAAATCAACGGGCAAATCTTCTTGTTAAGCACTCAGAATTTGCGGATTGTGGCAGCATTGTTTGTTTGGATGGGAAAGCTGACAGCCAGCATTGGAGGTAGTGGAACTGTGTGTTATGTTGTCGTGACCTGGAGGACCAATTTGGGTGCAACACCATACTGCCTTATTAACCTACCCCTGGTACGGAGCAGTGTGCAGAGTGGTGCTGAGGGGTAGCATTGTTTGTTTGGGAAAGCTGACAGCCAGAAGTGGAGGCAGTGAAACTGTTCATTGTATTGCCATGTCCCTGAGGACCATTTTGCGTGCAACACCACGCTGCCTTACTAACCTACCCCTGGTGCAGAGCGTTGCTGAGTGGCAGTCTGCGGCAGCCCGCAGTGGAGCACACCACATTTCTTCATCTCCTAAATCAAGAGTGAGTACTGCTTTACAAAGCAGGAAGTAGCTAATTTGTAAGACGCCTATTTAGGGGCGAAAAGTTTGCAAGCCGTTGCTATGTCTACATCGCCTGCTTCTGCAGTTGATGTTTTGTTAAATATTCAGTTGGAATCAGGCGCTACGGCACTAGGTTTTAAATCACCTAATATGGAGAGTGCCCCATCCGGTCCTGTGAGAGACAAATCTATTCTGGAGTGCTTCAAAGTTTTGGAGTTTCTTGGTCCAGGCTCGACATCTAAAGGGCTTTTGTCGAGTAAAGATGTTGGGGAAGTGCAAATCGGATGCTCAAGTGTTAAGTCAACGCTGACCTTCATATTCCATGTCCAAGACTTTCTGGATCCACATCTCTTTACGCTTTTGAGTTTTTGAGGTTAATTGACTCAAAATCGCTTTCTTACAACCCTCCCCCTCAACGGGTTCCTTCGGATCAACATTTACCCCCTGCCAATGATTTAAGTTTGTCTGGGTTGGGTTTATATGCTCTACATTTTACTTTGTCAGGCCGGTGAAACTGCATGAGATTATACGTGATGAATTTAAAGGTTAAAAAGACTTATTATCAACCATGGCCGGCACATTATCTTTTGTAGAGGGGTTTATTTATGTCATTGCAGATAAGAAGCACAATCGTCTTGATTCTACCTTGATGGACCCGGGTGTTGATTTTTTTGCAAATTAAGTTTTGGTTGGTCCATGTGTACCAAGTTTGCCAAAAGTTAGTATTATATCTGAGGTCAACCTAAGCTCACGGGCTGTTAATCAGGGCAACTCAGTTGTGCCAGAGGGGTTGGATGATTGTATAGCGCCGTTGAGTCCTTTGCCTGTGAATAAGATGCCGACTCAGGAGGTCTTTGTACTTGAGGGATCGTTGTTTTATCAAGATGCAGATGTACTAAGGGACCATTGTGGCAATTTAGGGAACTTTGTGGGAAACGGCATATGTAAAACAACTTCTCTTCCAGTTGGTAATGGTTGTGGTTGTGAAAATGGGTCCCTGTTTGCAAAAGAGGCGAAAAAAACAAGAAATCTAAAAAATTATAAAAGGATTAGCAAAGGTTTGCACAGATTATTGTGCAATTTGAGAGCCCGACTGGGTTGTGATAATATTGAGGGGTCAGGGGCAATGGGAGCAGGGTTATCTCCTGTTATTCAGGTGACTTTACCTGAATCCTCATACGCTTCTATTAAGGAAGCAGTTCCCTCTAAAAGGAAACTTATCAAAAAACCATACCCTCAGAAGGTGAAGATGGCTGAAGGTCGTAATGCTATAACACATTATATATCTCCTTCTCCTTGTTCCTTAGCCATTGACACTTTATTAAATTCCAGTATTCTGACCTAACATTTTGATTGGCTGTTGGAATTTGGGGATAAGCCTGACATGTCTAATTTCGATTCCGAGCCTGTAGATGCACTAAGAGAAGTCTGTGTCCTTGGGAGCGGTGGCCCTGGTGGACATGGTGTTAATAGAGCTGTACCACTGCCGAGTATGTCTCCCGTTATGGTTTGGATGAAAAGGAGCAAGGGACGTCAGTGCCATCCGGGGTCGTTCATGTGGCCTGGGGTGTTTCCTGCTGTGTGGGGAGTGCTTGCGCCTCTGAATTATTGTCCTAGCAGTCTTTCACTGTGCCTTTCGTGATAGCAGACGAGAAGCGTAAAAGGATACGAATAGGATTGAAAGTAACAAAATGGGTGATCAGGCAAACTATGCTCTGAAGGCAAAGCCTTTTTGTCATGAAGGGGGTAGCAATATGGGAATCCAAGTCTACTCCTTCCAAGAATAATTTGAAATTGCATTACAAGCAGAGCACTAAATCTAAGGGGCTGTGTAAGGATGTTGGCTGGGTTCATCCTGGTTACATCCTATATTTGGAATGTTTATTTAAGGATCAGAGATGGATGCCATTAAATATGCAAGACATTTTGCCACCTTTTTTCAAAATCCCTAATTTCAGATTAATTAGCACTGCTGATTTGGAACAGGTTGAGTTTCTTCAAGACAATCGTATAGATTGGGTTCGACTTTACTTCCGCTCAAAAATGGTTAGAAGTCCTTAGTTGGAGGAGGGATCAACTTTATTAACTTTAGGTTATGATATTTTTCAATCACTGAGTCCTGATCAAGAGGTCGAATAAGCAAGTAATCTGTCGTTCGTTCCTCTATGTGACTGTTCCTCAATGGAGGGTTTTTCAAGCAGACTCTGTGTCCCATGTAGTTCACAGCAAACATTCCTGCCTTGCAACCTAGACGGGCATTAGAAGATTGATCTTCGACTGTAAACACCCTTCATGGTGGTGGCAGATAGGTGGCCACAGTGGTAAATACAAATTGAGATTCTGTATACAGGATTGCCTCTTGGAATACCAGGGGGTTTTCACACCGCTTGCACGATTCTTTTCACAAATTATTGGCAGAGGATAGTTCAATTATTTGTCTTCAAGAGGCCTGGCTTATGGATCTGCCTATTTTAGCTGGGCTTTCTATCTGTCAAGTTTAGCCAGGTAGGGTTGTCTGGTCGTCCATTTGGGGGGCGGTTGTGTGCAGTCAAATCTAATATGGGCTTTACAATGTGGAAGTGTGTTATAAATTCCCATGACATTTTATTGGTGAAGTTGGAGTGGTGGGATTTTATTCAGATGAAATTGCAGAGTTGCTTGCTTTTAATTCTGTATTTTCATCCGGGGTCTACTGAAGTTGAGTAGATTTTAACCATTTTATCTGACCTATTACTGTATTGGTCCTGAGAATGTGGTGACCACATTATTATAATGGCTGAATTGAACAGTAAATGCCTAGACGATGAGTGCTATAGGGTTGGTCAGCGCTTGCAGGCGTCTCACAATTCTAGGAAGCATAGCCAGCTAATTCGCCCAATGGCTTTATGGGATCTCCTCTTACTTAATGGTAATATTCTGGGTGACTGTCCACCTCATTTTACCTGGCTTAACGCTTTAACTTTTTCTACGTTAGAAACTAGTCCACTGGCTCTCCATCAAGGAATGCATCATTTTCAAAACTCTCGCCCTCACACACAAATGTCTCCATAACACTGCCCCCCTATCTATCTCAGAGTTTTGCCAAACCTACCTCAGAGAGACCCACCAGGACCACATACACAAACTGAATCACCATTCCTAAAACCTTGCCGAACTGCACAGGAGGATCTAGCTTCCCTTTTCATTGCCGCGACACATTGGAACTCCCTACCACTGCATTTGAGGAGCATTGACTCGCACACAGCCTTCTGGAAAGCTACCAACATTCTGTTGTTTGTGTAAACTGGGCCCGACTGGCCTTGTTGCCTTCTAGTGCTGTATGCTACTTCTCCCCATGCGTTGAAAACCTTTTCTGCCAATGTATTTTTTTGTAACATACAACAAACTATGTATGCGCCTCACTTCATTTTTGTTAGGCTTTTGCTCTCTGTAACCCTGAGCAAAGCCATCTTACCAGTAACGAAGACACTTTCTTGCAACAGTGCCTCAATGCCCTTGGGCTGTAGTGCGCTTTACAAATTTAAAAATAATAAATAATAAAATAATTACAATTTTGTTTCTCAATCCCTGAATAATTGCTCTACATAATTGTTATTTTGGAAACCATGGAGAGTGACCATTGTATCTTGATACATTATTACACGATGGATTGAGACTCCTGTATTGAATCTTAGGGTGGAAGTAAGACCCAGAGACCTCGCCTTGATTTGCAAACCTTCGCTGGCCTCATGTGTTAACAAATATGCAATAGATCACATCCAATGTAATAATATGGAGCTTTGTAATCCTGGTAAATATGCTGAGGTTATAAAGGAATTGCTTAGAGTCCTGAAAACAGATCGCCAATTGAATTCAGTTACACATCACCCTATTCACACTCACGCTTTTGATGAGGCTATCTAGGAGAGGAAGAAAGAGCTGAGAAAGAATCCAAGGCACATGAAGTAGAATAATGTGGCGTATCAGTATGCATGTTGTGGGATCTGTGTACTCATCAGGCTCATTACAACTCTGGCCGTAGCCGTGCCGGTAAAACCGGCACGGCTGCCACCGGAGTTGCATTTTTTCCGGCACCCGTGAATGGGAAACAACCAGGTCATGCCAAGTTCAGCGGACCCGGTAATTGCCCATTTTCGGGTGCCAGAAACAAGGGCCTCCCCATCCCCATTCTGCCCCATAGGGCTGAATGGGGATGGGTACGTCGGATGCACCGGCACCGTCATGAACGGTGCCGGTGCATCCGTCGAGTTGTGGTCGCGGGTGCCGCAAAGCATGCCAGGAAAAACCTGGCGGGCTATGCGGCACCCGTGACCACAACTCGTAGTATGGCGGTCCGGGAACTGCAGTACAGGCAAGCTTACCGGTACCGTAGTTCCCGGACTGTCAGGGTCGTAATGAGGCCGATCGTATTCTGACTGCATTGTGTGATCATTATTGAATTTAATACGAGCGCATCTCAGATTCTCTCCTTGCTTTCTTTTAATTGAATCAATTACGATATCTTATTGAGTTGACTGTATTCTGTGAAATACATTGCAACTGCTGTTTGGAAATACATTTGTTTTCTAAATCCTGAAGCTCCTGCGCATTCGCAGGAGTTCCAGCCTTTAGGAAAAAAGGCCTCATCTTCCAGCAGCCTCACCCTTTCAGCCTTAATGATGACGCTGCCCCGCCCCAGCTGGCAAAGGGCAGCACCACCATTAAGGCTGGAAAGGCGACGCACTGTCCCCTGCCAGGCAAGCCTATAGAAAATATTTCCCCAGCGGGGAGAGGGTGCTGATCTCTGCGAAAGGCTGCCTGGTGGGGGTCCCTGTAGCCCATTGAGCTGGGGACATCAAGGGTCATGGCCTAATGAGCCAGCAGGTGACCCCCACCATTAGGCCACGCCTCCTTGATGAGCCCCTTCTCATTTTGCAGTGCCACTTAAGGCACTGGTATGCATGTTCTGGGTTCTGTGAACTCGTGACATCTTTTCTGACTGCATTGTGTGATCATTACTGAATTTCGTGGGAGTGCATGCCAGATTCACTCCTTGCTATAACTTTTCATTGAATCATTTACGAGATCTTATTGAGTTGACTGTATTCAATATGTCCCGGGAGGATAGCTCAGCGGCAGCGTGCGCGTCTTGGAAGCAAGACGACACGAAGCAACAACAGGTTCGATCCACGGGTCCGCGCTTAAAAACCTCTGGGTGTTTAAGCGCGTTATAAATACGCAACTAAGACAAAAAAAAAAACACAATTACGCAACTAAGAAAAAAAAAACAAACAATCCCTGTAACAGCGCCTCGATGCCTGCGGGCTGTGTGAGCGCTTTATAAATGTAAAATAAATAAATAAAAAATAAAAATTCTGTGAAACACATTGCAACTAACGGCGCACCCTCTTAAACACGTCCACTCCTGCTTTCTAGTGAATTTCTATTGGTATGCATGTTGGATATGTGTACTCGATTTCTAACTATCATTACATCTCATATGCGGCTGGTAGTCTTGTTGAACTAACAAGCGCCGGGCATATTATCCATTCTGCGGCGTGTTATTGCTGACCCGTTTGTGCTGGTCTATGCTGGTCGGCCGGCTTTGGACGCATGTGCAAGCAATCTACTGGAATGCCAGCCTTTCCCGCATTACTGTAAATTGCTCATATCTCTTAACCCCCTCCTTGACACCCTTTCATCTTGCGGCTTCACCCAGATCTTGTCTGACATGTAGAAGCCCAAAAACTGACACCCAAGGCCATTTCCCGAAAATATGTAAATGCAAAATGTTCAGAACCCAAGATTGACTTGTGAGTGTTAGTTGCATGGATGACATTGAAAACGTCAGGTCGGTTGAAACCGTTTCACTGGCAGCGTTACACGTATACTCATGCTTGAACAGATAGCTCTGGATATAATTGCCGGGCTCTGTTCTCTCCACACTGCTTGGTACAAAACAGTGACTTGGCGATTCAGGAGAAACTGAGTACTGATTCCCTTCCAAACAATTCCCTGAGCGACATCTCGGCGGATAAGAGTATTAAGACTCTGTGTACCAGGACCCAGACAAAACAATGGTCACTGATGACAAGGTAACAACAGCCATAGATAAATATGATAGCCTCACGGAAGACAATCCCATTGATGTTAAGGCTGCAACCCCCCACCCACCTCAAAGACTAGAACCATTAAAATGTCCCTCTTAAACATGCGATTACTATGCAAGCATGCCATGGACATTCTTGACTACATTGTGGATAACGGTATTGACCTCATTTGTGTGATGGAGATATGGCTCAAAGAATCAAGTGGACTAAAGATTGACCTGGAGCCAAGATATGACTTCTTTTGTAAAAATCATGAGCAGGTCAATGGTGCGAGTGTGGCCATTTTGGCTAAGAAAGAACTTTTTTTCTTTGACTCCACTGTGGACTGTGAAGGATGCGCAATCATTCACTTAAAGATTACCCCTAATGACAATAACTAGTGAATGTTATACTGGTATATCGGCCACCGCTAGATATGCCTGACTTTAATAAAGAACTTGTACATCTCCTGACCCATTAAATAAACCAAATTGCTTCACCATAGTACTGGACGACCTTAATCGATGGTTCAGAGACACTTCCGATAAGGAGGCATTAAATCTAGAGCAGCACCTCAATAATGTGGACATCATTGTACAAAATAAAGCACCAACCCATGTAAAAGGTAACATCTTAGACTGGGTCGCATCTCGGAACATTACCATAGAGACTGTAGGCACACACCCTTGTTTCTGGTCTGGCTACCTGTTTATAGAATGCCTTCTCCAGTTACCTGGGAAAACGGTACGAATAAGTAACGACCCAGTGAAACGTGTCAGTAGGAATATGAACAAGATAAAATCGGAGGATCTAGGGAGCTGCCCAAAATTAATCCTGGGCTCTACCATGGACCTGGATACCAGGAACAGTTTGGTGGATTCCTATGGTATGCACTTGAACACACTCATGGACAGAGTTGCCCCCATGAAGTCACAAATCATAAGGGACACATTGTGTCATCAGAATTGGCTTACTGCCGCCCTTACCAACCTTAAAAAGGAAAAGAGTCAGGCAGAGCAGGCCTGGGCTAAAAACAACTCTGACATCAATAAGGCGGCGGGGAAATCATTAGAAAAAATCTATAAGCAAAACATGTCCAAAACAAAAAAGAGCTTCTTTAACAAGCAAGTCAAAAACGCTGAGAATAATACAAAGAAACTCTTTGAAGTCTTTATAAAACTTGAAAAGTCCAATGTGCAGCCACAACTCTTTGATCCCTCTAATGAGGACTGTGCCAGGGTTCAGCAGGCCTTCTTAGATAAAGTCAATCTGGCTCGCACTAGAATCGCCAATACCCTAAGCAGGGAGGCACAACCTGAAACGTGGGAGGTTATGGAAAGCAAAGAACAACATTAGTTTCATTTTCCTGTCACTATAGAAGAGATGGAGAGATACCCACAAACTGGTCTCCGACACAATTAAAGAAGTGGTGTTAAGCCCCTGATAAAGGAACCTTGCCTGAATCATAAAAAAAGCAACCAATTTGAGGCCCATTACGAACACTCCCTTTCTCTTGAAGATTGTGGATAAGATCGCTACTGCCCAGCTACAGGAACATCTAGAATGTGCAGGTATCCTCCACCCAAGACAATCGCGTTTTTCGGGCAAACCATGGGACAGAAAGTGCACTGTTGGATCTCCAAACACAAATGTTAGACACCTTGGACAGAAGCAGGACTGGGCTGCTAATATTACTAGACCTATTGGCAAAATTCGACCTGTTAGATCACAAACGCCTAAAACACTAGCGCTCACAGGCAACAGTTCAAAGGATGTTACAGATTGGATCTGCTTATTTTGAGCAGTGGAAGGTCTACAGTGTGTTGAGGAAATGCCACCTCTGAACAGGCACAAATACATTGTAGAGTTCTGCACTGTGCGTGCTTGTCTCCGGCCTTGTTTAATGTATACCTCAGACCCCTTTGTGAGCAACCTGTAAACATGGGATACAGTTTACTAACTTACTAACGATGCGGACAATATTCAACTGCAAATGGAGTTAAACGGTAATTACACCAGGGACAAGTTATTACTATATATGAGTCTGTCAAGAACTTGATGTCAACAAACTGGATGTGCTTGAATAGGGCTAAAACCAAACTAATGATCTTTGGATCCACGCAAGCCAGGGCAAAACAGGGTTCTAAATACTCGGGCATTGATGTTGAGGGCAGTTGCATCCCTGTGTTGGATGAGTGGAAGACCCTCAGTGTCTTCTTAGAGGCCTCTCTTGGAGCAGATGGACACGTGGATGGCGCTGTAAAGAAATCCCAGTATCACGTAAGAGTGCTGAGGCAAATTAAACCCTTTGTGACACACAAGAATTGTGAAACTTTGGTTAGAGCCATCATCATACTGAGAGTAGACTATTGTAATACACTCCTAATTGATGCTAGTAAAGATTGCAACCACAAGCTTCAGATGATACAGAATGAGGCAGTCAAGATTGTCAGTAATATCCCAAAAAGAGAGCATGTTTCCAGCATTAGGAAAGAACTACACTGGTTGCCAGTGGCTGCGAGGGTACGCTTTAAGGTTATCACTTTGGTCCACAAGTGCCTCTATGGGAATGAACATTCTTACCTCAAGTATAATCTTGAACAATGTGAACCGTGCAGATCCTGTGCTCAAGTAATAACCAACGCCTAGTTAACCCTAGGGTCAAACGAGCCAGGGGGAATGGTCGGTCTTTCCCGGGTTCAAGCGACTTAGGCCTGGAACTTCTTCCCCACAGACCTGCACCAGGAACGAAACCTGCTGATCTTCCGAATATGCCTAAAAACTCTATTATTTGAGTAAAAGGCTTTTTTGTGAATTGATCCTTCTGTCATATCCCGTCCACCGAAATGTCCTTGCGTTGATGTGTGCCCTGATACCTGTGGGCTTTGGCACATGACAAATAAAATAAACACAAATACAAAAATAAAACAATCTGCAGGACAGACGTAAATTGAAACTAACCTATAACAACTGGCTAAAGTCTCACAAATTATCAACGTTCCATCGTGACTGTGACACCATTTTAAGATGCTGTGCAAGTAAAGATGCATGTTCATTGTTGT
The DNA here is from genome assembly GCF_040938575.1 of Ambystoma mexicanum. Classification (NCBI taxonomy): domain Eukaryota; kingdom Metazoa; phylum Chordata; class Amphibia; order Caudata; family Ambystomatidae; genus Ambystoma; species Ambystoma mexicanum. Next base: position 414,417,306 of record NC_090929.1, read on the forward strand.
CACTGATAACAAACCTTTACCTGAATCCCTTAGGATAATTATTTTACAAATGTGAATTTGGAGCCTGTTTCAACCCTTCCCTTGCCAATGATTACTGTGCCCCCAGACTGGTGGCTTGATTTTGATGCAGATGACATCGTATATATCATGAAATGCAAGGCATCTAAAGCCCCCAGCCTGGGTGGGCTTTCAAACGGTACTTTAAAATCTAATCCTTTTATATCGGTGGAAATTCTGATGTATTTATATAAGAACTTAATCTCCTTATGTGCTGTGCCAACCTCTTGGAAAGGTGCGCTTATTATGTCAAAATACAAACGTGGAAATAGACTTGATCCTTTTAACTACCCATCTCTCTTTTAGATGCTTCCATTAAACTGTTTTCGTTTTTAATTTTCAGAGATTTTCAAAAATGGGCGTTTGCAGCAGGATGTTTGAATTTTTCACAAGCTGGAAGGGCGTTGGCACAACATTAAACTGTTTGTTGCTGCAGCTCTTATCACATCAATTGCAATTTACGGCCAGTCCTGTTTACCTGGTAGTTTTAGACCTTACACAAGCTTGGATTACACAGCTCTGGATTAAGCTACGGACACTGGGTTGTGATTCTGTTTTATTGAGTATATTAATTGAGCTTCATCCTGGAACCAGAGTTAAGGTCAGGATAGATCAACAGGGCAATTTACTCTAACCGTGGGTTGCGACAAGGTTGTCTATTGGCCCCTTTTTTATTTTATATTTATATCAGAGATATTGGCTTGGCTCTACAACAGGTAAATGCATATCCCTCATGTCTAGGTGCATTACAACTCCATCACCTAGCCTATGGTGATGACATAATACTTTGTGATCAAACTCCAGTGGGACTCCGGCGTTCCTTGGCTGCCTTAAATTCTTATTTAATAGGACTTGACTTAAGGATGAACACTGGCAAAACCAACATTTTGATTACAAAAGCTTTTACATTTCCCATGCATGGTAGATCTTCTAATTTATATATATAGAATGTAAAAATAGAGGTGGTTAAGAATTTTAAATACTTGGGATTCATGTTTTATAATAAAGTGACAAAACAAATTGCACAGAATTTAAATCCTGCCGCTGTGGTGGCAGCGCAAATGCGCCTTGTTGACCGGTGCTATGGTCGCTTTTCGATCTGTGCTCTATTGCGGCGCTATCATCAGAAGATAGTACATAAACTTTAATATGGTGCTGAAATTCTACCAGGGGTTGTAGACTGGGACAAGATAGAGGCCCTAATGTGGCATAAAGCTTTATCCCTTCCACAGGCTGTGCCGATAAATACTATTCGATAAGAACTTGGGCTGGTTTCGTTGAAAGCAAGAGTGGAGTGGAAGCTGCTCCAGGTTTATTACCAGCCGGCTTGTAGTCTGCTTCTTAATTTACAAGACCAATTAGCTAAGAATGGATGTAAAGTTTTGCAAGCGTGGGTCTTGAAAGGTGAGAATATGATATCTAACTTTTAGGTTACTAAGGAGGTATTGTACAGGTATTGTTTAGGTGAAAAAGAAACTTTATGAATTGGACTGGATCTGAAATAGAGTAGTGATTATAAAATATCACCTGTTTTATCATTTAAAATTTGAAAACAAAGCTTTTAACGTGACAACGCACTAATTATTGAAACACCCATCCCAAGTTTTTGGATGCAAATTTTTAAGATTAAAACTGAACTTATTGTTATCTAGAGAGGTAACTGTGCTAGGAATGGAGGAGCGCGAGTCGACAGGTTCTGCTGTCACTGTGGCAGGGAGGTGGCAACGTTGAGGCACATGCTGATTGAATGTTTTACACTTAACCCATTGCGTTTGCAGATTTTACTGAAATGTGTTCATCAGGATGATACGCTATTGGCGAGGAGTTTTTGCCACGTGTTCTCAATGCCTGTGAAATCTCCTTGAGCAGAGTGTTTTTTTTAGTATTTTTGGAACAGGTTTTAAAGTAACTGAATAGAATTGTATTGAACTGTACTGAATTGAATGTGATGTCATTATGAATTCATGAATCTATGTAATATTGTTTTTGGGTTGTTGTATGAATTGTTGAAATTGGTATGTCATGCTGTTGGTTGTAAAGTTTTCTGTAAACTGAATTACTCATAAATAAATAAATAAATAAATAAATACATACATACATACATACATACATACATACATACATACATAAAATGTAACCCTAGAGCCAATTTCCCTTAGACCCCGGTAAGCCCGAAGAACCTTGAAATCGGAAGCCTTTCTAACCATCTGTAATTTTAATAAACACCCTTGGACTTACTCTAAGAGTCAGCGTGATTCTTTGTGGCAGGCAACCCCGTTACACTGCCTTATGACAAATGCTCTATATGCCACATTGTGCCCATTTGGCCTTATGTATATTGGGTCCACGGTTTGTCTGCTAAAGGTATGGATTCTGCTGCATTTTTGTGCTATTATTATTATTTATTTATTTGTTTATGGTTTATATAAACCTTTACAAAATAGTTCATCAAAATAGTTCGAACAAATAGAATTACATTTTGAAAAGACAATAAAACTATTTTGATACATTATCTTCAAACACAAGTTGAACAATCATTTTAAACATATTATAGTCATGACAATTCAGAACTACTAAAACGTAAATAAACAGAAGAACATTAAGACCAAAATTAAGAACAGTTCATATCAAGTCAATTTATAAAACGTTAAAAGATTTCATTAGCTTCTAAAACCTGTTAAAACCAATGTATGGAGGTTTCAATGTAAGGAGACAGTTCGTTATGATCATTTAAGATAAATCACAAACATTTTTTTTAATTGCCATTATACTTAGTTTTAAAATAATCGAGGTGTTATGTCTAATTTGAAACCATAAGAATTCGGTGTCAACGGCGTGTAGGTGCAATACAAATTGTTCAAAGTAATAAATCCTCTGTTTTAAAAGAGCTGGACAATGTTGTAATAAATGCTTCAGAGTTTCTTCAGTCCCTTCTGATTTACAATGTCTACACCATCCCCAGTTTATGTTCTGGAGAGTCCACCTTTTTAAAATATGGTTTGTTTTCAGGGAATCGAACCGAAACCTCATGAAAGAATTTCTAAAAATTCGTGAAGGATATTTCACTAAATAGTTCTCGTGAAGGGGGTAAAATTTCCAAAAGGAGTGTATCTGATTAATGGTTTTCGATTGTTGAACCATATCTAGAGTCATTTGTCAATCATTACATTGGAGTATCTGCTTCACCTTTTGAGGTTTGTTTATCAACACCTCCAAACTTACACTTGCCTTCAACAATGTATCTTCAGTTACAATTTTTAAATTCACACAGTAAGGGTTGGATCGATCGTTGGCTGCTATCGTGTATAGAGAACAGATATATCATTTCTCATACATTTTCTCCGTAATGACATTTTTCTCCAAACAATAATCGATTGTAAAGATTGCAGCCCAAATTCGTATCTGATTGCCTGAATAGGCACACCTTTAGGGATGAAGAACAACACACCTTTCCACATATCTCTTTCAAGTTTTTTTATAAAATCTGAATCTTCAAGCTCATAGAATTCTAAACCATAGGTGAGTTTAGGAATACCAGAAGTAATATAAAAGCGTTTCAGAGGTATGGCCGTGAATCTTCCATATTTGGCATCAATTTTCGACATCTGTCGCTTTATTGTTTCTGCTTTAACCTCGAGGTGTCTTTTGATTATGGCCATCGAGCTATTTGCTGTAAAGTGATATCCTAAATATCTTAGGACTATTGACTTTTTAAGCGTTTTTCCTCCTTGCAGCACCCGGTTAGGGATGATTGTCTTTTATTCGATTTTCCCATTCTTATAATAATAGTTTTCGCAGCATTAATTTTTAGATGTAGATCAGCAGTAAATTTCACAAATGCATTAATGAGTTTTTGCAGACCAATTTTTGTGCGATCTAATAACAAAAAATTGTCGGCATATGCTATCCATTCAATTGGAGTTTCACTTAATTTCGGAGGAACCAGAACCTTACCCGATATGGCGTGAGCGGCTTTAGATACATATAAATTGAATAAAGTGGCCGTTAACTTGCAGCCTTGTCTTAGACCATTAGCGATAGAAATTTCCGAAGAAAGTCGCCCTGCTGAGTTAAGCCTTACCTTGATCTTAGTGTCAGAATATAAATCGATAATCATCTCTAATAGATGTCTGGGTATCGAAAGATCAGTTAGGATTGACCATAAAATGTGTCTATCTACAAGATCAAATGCTTTAGAAAGGTCCATGGAGGCCACAAAGATCACATAACCCAAGTTCTTCTGTTTTGGATTGGAGGGTTTTTAAGTTAAGGCCTCCGCAGTCCGTCCCTACGTTCTTTCTGAATCCAATTTGTTTGACATCTATTATGTTATTGGTGGTCGCCCATGCGTCTAGTTCTTCTAGTATAATGGACGTGAACATTTTATACTCAGGATCGGAAATTGCAATTGGTGTATAGCTTTCAGGAGCAGATCTAGGCCCGTGTTTAAAGATTGGAATTAATATTGCTAATCTCCATGAATATGGTATAAGGGTAGTAGCTAGGATATTTTAAAACAACATGTGCAGAATATCCCCCCCATAGCTGTGGATTCGTTTTTAGGGTTTGGTTAGATAGGTTGTTGGGACCTGGTGCTGCCGATTTCTTAGATTTACTAATAATATTAGTGATATTTTTAGGAGAGATATCCAGTGTCCATGTGGATTTTCTTATGTGATGATGGCTGCAGCTGTCAGTATCATCACCGTACATTTTTGCAAAGTGAATTTTCCATTTGCGTTCGCTGATCGAAGTCAACAAAATCTTTTTTTGTGAAATCTGAGTCGCATTAATTATCTGCTAAAAGGTAGAGATGTCTTTACCCTTAAGTATTGCAAGCATGTTTTCGCCGTCCGTTTGATCTCTAGCAACTCTATTAGCAATTAGCCAGTTCTTGTATTGCTGCTTAATGCTTCTTAATTTCTTTTCTCTTTCCACTCCCTTATCTGTTGTTTTTAGAATGCCTCGTAAGTCTCTTCTTAGCTGTTTTTTACGGTTTAGAATATCAATGTTAAAAGAGTGTACATGATTAGGGGGAATCTTAGTCATTTTTTTTTTACCACATGCAGAAACTATCACTTCACTAATATAGTTCGAGAAAAATGCAGAGTCAATTTCCATGATATTTATGTTGCAGTCTGCATTTAAATCACCAGCCATCATAACCAACCCATTGACCTTCACATCGCGCCAGGCATCAAGTTTTGTCATTACTTCAGCTAGTTCTTTGATTAGGTGTGACACATTATATTTCAACGGATTCCAATATATGTTAATAAGACATATGTCAACCTGGGTGCTTCCTACTTTGATTGTACATCTAACTACAAGAAAAAATTTCAGTTCAGACCATATCTCGGCGTTTCTGGCTTCAAGTGTATATTTACATGCGATTGGCAAGCCTCCCATAGGCCTCCCTTTGGGTCCTTTTTTCGCAGTTATTTGCCAGATTTCATGATCTTCCCAGGTAAACTCCGTTATGGCCCATGTTTCTTGCAAAAAAATCAGCTCATATGATGCTAAAAGATCTTATTTTGCGTGGAGAATGAAATGTTCAGATGGTAAATCGATTGGTATATTTGTAAATGAGGAGCCAGATATTAATTATGATATAACCTTTTTGCACCTGTATTTTAAATTGTATTTCAAAGTATTGTGTGCTATTGTAAAGTAATGCAATTTTAAATGTTAGATTTCTTTCTTTACATGGATTTTAACATGTTTTTTTGCAAAGGTTCTACTCGAATTTATTCTTGTTAATGAACTAAATGCAAATAAAAATAAAAAAAAAAGATCTGTTACTGCAGAATTATTTAGTAAATGCGTGTGGCCTCTAGAGTTCCAAGAAGTAATAGAGGTTCGAGTGGATGTGCTAAAGAGGTTTTGCCAACGCTTGCAGAGAAGTGATAGCGTCTCTAAGTGCTAAAGTGAGACCTCTCCACTCTTGCTTTTCAGTACCAAAGCCTTCTGTGTCTTCTACTTACTAGTATTACTCCCTACATACTTAGATACTATGGGTATTCCTTGTTTGAGGTTGATGTGAGAGTATGGATAGATATCAAAACCTTTACATTGCAGGGTTTCAGCTTCTTTCAACAATGTATCTCTGACCAGCGGTGACAGAATTACTAACCGTACATAGTCCAATCTTTGTTTGTGTACACAATCTATCAGCACTATGTCCTGCGAGGAAACCAGTGTCAAGGAGGGGATCGTGGCAAATAGAGAGAGAATGTAAGGACAATTCAGAGAAATTTGTTTACCTTCAGGAAACAGAGTAGTCATTATTAGGCTAGGTATCTCACACAAGGCTGGATTCATTAACTCTTGGCTGTTTTTTACACAGTCAACATTTTCCTCTGCTTTTTGTGTTTGCATTCTAGCCTCACCATGTACTTTGTTTCCAAGAGAGAAGTGTTTGTTATTATTAAGTTGGTCATCTAGAATTTTTTTACAATCATTGCAATTTCTGCTTGTTTGTCCACACATTCATGCTCCATTTCTTTACAGTTCACATGCGTGCCCTGTGCCGCTTTATCGGACAGGGTATTAAAGCCATTTTCAGCATTTGGCACACGATCATAACACAAGCCTTCAGTCTTTTCTGCTTCACAAATAGGACCATCCGATAAGGGCGGGTGAACTTTATTACCCAGTTCATTAGAGGTATGGGAGATATCAGAATTTTTATTATTATCTTTCGATACAAATTGCATAACCTCTTCCTGAAGAGTGTTGCCGGGTGGCAAGAGTTGTTTTAATTGCAAGGTAGTTGGATCACCTGGTGTTTTTACCGGGATCAGTTTGGAATTAGAGTTATTTACCTTCTGTTTCTTAGATGTTATTTCCCCAATTTTCATTTTATTTTCGTTACATATGCCTGCAGCATTTGCTTTGAAAATTTCAAATATGTCGACTAGACCAGTTTTTAATGAAGATAATTGTGAAGCAATATCCACAATTTCTAGTTTATTTTTCATGGTCTCTGAGATTGATTTTTCGGCTTCACTGTAGTCGTCTTGAATTGTCGATTTTACTAAAACTCTTCCATTCTCGCCTCTAGACTCTTCATTGGGTCTACCTTTCACCATCTCGATATTTGTCTCATTGGTATCCACTAAGTCTTGACATTCTTCATCCATTATGTTTTTAAAGTTGACATCTCTTAAATATTTCTGCGATGTTTTGTTTTGATTTTTCTTTTGATTTTGATTTTTCAGTTGCATTTGTTTTTTTTTTTTCTCTTTTTTAGATATTTTTACCTTAGGTGGTAGAGTTATAGGTCTGGGCAATAAGTTTCTTGACTGGTTGTCCAGAGTGGTTTTTGCCACTGATTCAGGTTTAGAGACATTACTTTCAGTCTGTGAATCTTCTATGGTGATTGACTCTATAAATGGTGCTTTCGCTGAGTCGACAGTGTAGTCTATTTCAATAGTTTCGACTCTAGACTTGTCGTTAACATCATTGTTTGGTGTTAATGATATTTTGCAGGTATCCTTATTTATTAACGCATTAAGGTTCAAGGGGACCTGGAGTATAGACATATTTATTTGGGTCAATATTTCGGTATGTTTTCTTAGTTCGCTCAACATTAATCTATTGAAAATTCCCATTAGTGTACATAAGTCAGTGTTTTTAGAATTATCCATTGTGATCCCCTCAGCAGTCGGATCTTCCCCTTTCTCAGTACCATCAATATTTTCTTGAAGTTCAAATATATCCACATTCGCAGTTTTAAAAATATTAGGGGTGTCGTCCATTGACTGGTTAGCCAAGTCAGGTTCCAACTGAGTTGTTGATATTTCACCCCAAAAGGCTTTCAAGCTGTCCTTCTGTGGGTGAATTACCACGTCTTCGGCGAAAAGGGATTGTGAGGTTTCAATAGTTTGGCAGACGTTATTTTCAGGTTCTTTGTTTGCCTTGAGCTGATTTGAGCATGCCTGTGCACATAGCAGTAGCTCGTCCTCGTCCTCGCATGGAGGAGGTAGAGGAAGAGCGGCCGCACGTGCAAGGCTGGCCCTCCGGGTTGAGACTGCAGTAAAAAATTCAGCTCGCGGGTCTTTCAACATATTGACAGACTTCATTTTTTTGCATTTCATCTTAGTATCGCTAATATTCCTAATCAACTTTTGTATCCCAGTTTAAGTTATATAGGATGTCAAGGTGTCTCAGTAATAATTCTTACCTCCCTGTGGTATGGATTTTTAGAAGACCAGTGCGCTATCAGTGCAAGTGTGTCAGGTACCGCACAACATATAAGTCGCCCGTGTCGCGCACCGTGCACTGTTCACAGTTAAGCAGTTAACAGTAAACAGTGCTTGCTGGTGCTTACTCGGTGCGCGCGCTGGTGTGCTGCAGTATGGGTAATTATAGAGAGAGGGCAGGGGCAGGAACGGGCGGATCCAATGATGCTTACTGTAAAAGTAAGAACAATGTTTTAGGCATCAACACTTAAAGATGGATAGTAAAAAAAAAATTAAAAAAAAATAATAAAAGGTGTCCGTGATATTTAAAGTCTGTGTGAACTACAAAGTCTTACAACAAAGTAAGAACTACAAAGTCTTAGCATGGGAGCGGGTAGGCTTGTGTCTCGAATATTCACCTTCAGGCAACTAGTGTTGCAGTGAAAGACATCCTCCTGCTCGATTTCGAGAGCGCAGGCTTACAGGTTGCAGCAGCATACGGGGACGTTTCCAAACGGCTTCAGACCACTTGTCAGCATCTGTGCACAGTAAACAGTGCTTGCTGGTGCTTACTCGGTACGCGCGCTGCAGTATGGGTAATTATAGAGAGAGGGCAGGGGCAGGAAGGGGCGGATCCAATGATGCTTACTTCAGGCAACTAGTGTTGCAGTGAAAGACGTCCTCCTGCTCGATTTCGAGAGCGCAGGTTTACAGGTTCCAGCAGCATACAGGGACGTTTCCAAACGGCTTCAGACCACTCGTCAGCATCTTGATCTAGTGCTACGATCATACCCGTCATTGGTAGGAAGGCTCACCAATGTCACTGACTTTCTTCAAGATCCACTGGTCTTGCTTCAGACAGTGCTCCTCTGTGGTCCACAGATGCCTGCACGCATGTGCACACTCACACAGAGGTGCTATTAGAAAGAAGGTTAAGCATGAGCTCTTAAAAGTGCATTGTTTCAATCACCACAATAGTGACCCATATAAGAGGGACATTGTTGGGTTTTGACCATGTCAATGAATCTCCTAGAGAAGGCGATAGAGTATTAAAATGTCATCAGAAAGAATGAAGATATATTGATTTAATAGGCACATTGAAACCTACAGGGCACAACATTGAAGAGGGGATGTATACTGTCCTGTAGTTGGTATTGGTCCTCTAGTACCATGATTTAGTTGGATTGGAAATTTGGCATGGTCTGTGGTCACCCTCTTCACCACTAAGTGGTGATCATGATGTTTTAGTGTTTGAAACAATGATGGTCTCTATGGCCAGCTAGGGTGTAACAATGAATGTTTGGTGCTTAAATTGCTGGGATATGAGGATTAAGCATTCTCAAATTAGGTTTGTATTGTTTCTGTTTCATTTAAAAAGTTGTGGAGCAATGCGATGAAGTACCATGTGATAAAAATAAGAATGATAAATGTATGATTTTATAAAATAAGCATAATATTGTCATTATGGCACATGAAAGTAATTATTTGACTTAGCCACCTTTTCTCGATGTCTCCATCCAACACAATGGTCTCATTACAAGTTTGCCAGTCTGGTAACTATGGTAGCGGTATGCTTGCCATACTGTAGTTACCGGACTGGCAAACAACGAGTTCTGCTCACGGGTGCCTTTGCGGCTGCCAGGTCTTACCTGGCAGGTGTATCGGCATCCGCGAGCAGAGCATGTCGGATGCACTGGCACCATTCACGAATGGTGTCGGTGCATCCGGCTTCCCCATTCCCATTGAGCTTTATGGGGCTCAAATGGGAATGGGGAAGAATATTTCCCGGTTCCTGGGAATGGGCAATTATGGGGTCCGGCAAGGCCGTAATGACCCGGTAATTGCCCATTCCTGGGCGCCTGAAAAATGTGCAAGTTTGGCGGCAGCCTGCCAGTTGTACCGGTAAGACTACTGCAAAACTTGTAATGAGGTTCAATGTCACATGCATATCCCGAAATTCCTCATGTATTTATTGACATACTAGCAGAAGTACCCGTTCTACGAATGGGTTCTTTAGACAGAGATGATGACACTGATCCTGTAGGTCGCTGTTCCGATTCACTTATCGATTGATGTACTTTGCATCCTGTTGTAAACTGCACTGAGAATGGGCACATGTAGCTGACACACACAGGAGCATAGGTTGGGGGGAGGTGCTAGTTGATGTGCTGCTGCATACTGAGACCGTCTGTGCTCTCTCCCCACCTGTCGCCTCACCGTGGCTATGGTGAAGTTTTTTTTCTGGTGCAAATATCTTGGAAACCGTGCATCCAAGGTCCTGGACCTCGAGTTTTGTTCCTCGTGTGGGGGCCGGTCCTTGTATGACCACATTGCTGTTTCGTCGATTTATTTATTTATTTATTGTCTGCTTGTTAGGCTCTTAAACAATAGGAATATAGTGTTTCAAGCACCCACAGGGCAGGGAGGGAGGGTAGGAAGTACATTACAACACAATATTTAAGAGCAGAGGGGGAAGAGGCAGGGGGATGAACCTACTATGCCTTGTGAGTATTCAGAATATGCAAGTGCAGAAAGGAAGAGGGAAGAGGGGGTAAGTGCTGTGGAGTCTGAGCCCATGGGAGAACCCTGGACAAACTGCCTCATCACGAGTTTGGCGGTAACCCTTCAATGCGGCAGCAACGCTATCACTGTCACATTTAAGGGTCTGCCAAATCATGGGCTTGGTGGATTTACCCCCAGCTCTGAGCTGGGGGCAAATCTGGGTCAATTTTGCCGATTTTCAGTGCTATTACCGCCGGCAGTAATGCCGCCGGCGTTAATAGCGGCAAGCATTCCCCACTGGGCCCAATTGGGAATGGGGAATTCCTGAATGGGCTCAATGGGGAATGGGAACTTTACCATTCCGCCAAACCTGTGATCCGGCGCTAATAGCGCCAGGGGGTTTGGCAGTAACGCTAATACCCCCAGCGGTAATACCGCCAGGGTTATCGCTCAACTCATGATGAGGCCCAAAGTGCTAAAATGTTGAGCGCTACCTGGCATGGGCTGCGAGAGGTGTAAGTGCAAGTCTCCAGAACAAAGGGCATGTAGATGTAAGTGCTGTGGAAAGACAGGAGCTGGGATGAATTGGTGTGGGAATATGCATAAGGGCCAAGGACACCAATTCAGCAACTGTGAGATTAGCAGAGGAGAGAATTCAGGGAAGGAGGAGGTAAAGAGGAAAGTCTTAAGGAGCTTCTGTAATTTGGGAAGTTCCTGCTCAAGGTGCAGGGGGAGGTGGGGGTTATTTCAAAGGAGGGAGCCCACAGGGGAAAATGAACGACCCCCTGCCCTATGCGTAGAAAAACGCTTCACAGACAAGGAGTTGGTGCCAGAGGAGCAAAGTGGTCTATGGGGAAGAGTATTTTGAGAGATAAAGTTAAAGATAGTATGGTCACCGGTCCCAGACAGCCTTGTGGACGATGCAGAGGGATTTGAATTTAATCTGTGCAGCAACCAGGAGTCAGTGAAGACTTTTTAGAGCAGGAGAGATGCGGGCCCTGGGCTGAAGGCCAAGGATAAGTATTGCTGCTCTATTCTGGATAAGATGTAGGGGTCGCAGAGTGGAAGAAGGAAGGTTCAGGAGGAGGCTGTTACAGTAGTCAAGTCTAGAAAGAACAAGGGCTTGAGTCACATTTATTGAGATTCTGAGGAAAGGTGAGAAAAGGCAGAATTCCTTTGAGAAGGAATAACTGATAGTTGGACTTCTTGGCCATGCCCTGAGTGTGATGGAGGAAGGAAAGAGAGGTCTCGAAGATGACTCCAAGGTTTTTGGCTTCAGTTGAAGGTGCAGTGGGAGAGCCCAAGGAGGAAGGCCAGAGTGAAGAGAAGAAGTAGGGAGCAGGGGTCCCAATGGAAAGGATCTCAGTTTTCCAGGCATTGAGGCAGATATCATTGGAGGCGCACCAGGACTGGATGGCAGATAGGCAGTCAGGGGTGATGGAGGGTGCAAGAGGGTCAGCAGGGAGTCTGAAGAAGAGCTGTGTGTCATCTGCATAACACTGGAAGCTGGAGGAGAAAGAGGAGATGAGGCGGGCAAGGAGAGCAAGGTAAATGTTAAATAGGCAGGGGGAGAGTATAGAGCCCTGAGGGACACCACAGGTGGAGATGGAAGTAGGAGAGGAAAAGGGGCCCAGCCTTTGTAGGAGGATGGAATGGTTAACTGTGTCAAATGCAGAGGAGGTTTTGGAGTCCAGAAATGCTAGCAGTTCTTCACGGGTGTTCAGAAGACCAGTTTCCGTGCCTCTGGATGGTCGGAATCCAGATTGATTGTCATGGGGGCCTCCAACAAGTTCGCTGTGAGAGTTAAGTTGGCACAAAACCAGCTTCTCAAGTAGCTTTCCCAGGAAAGGGGTGATGGAGAAAGGGCAATAGCTGGCAGGGCAGTTAGGGTCAGAGGATGTTTTTTTCAGGAGTGGATGCACAAGGGAGTGCTTAAGGGGGGAGGGAAAAGATCCAGTGATAAAGGAGTGGTTGCAGAAATCAGCGAGAGCAGGGGCAAGGGAGCCAATGTTATTCTTGTTGGTCCTGGATGAGCAAGGGGCGACCTGTTTAGAAGAGACCTTCATGGAGCTGACAACTATGGTAACTTCTTCAGGTGTGACAGTAAAGAAGGAGGACAAGGAGGAAAGAGGAGGGGGGCAGTGTGGGGAGCGGGATGGTTTGTAAGGGAGTGTAGAAAAGGTGGTCAGAATGTCCTGAGCTTTGGTGACAGAGTGCGAGGCCAGTGCATTGCAGAGGGCCTGGGAAGGAGAAGGGGAGGAGGAGACTGCAGAGGGTTTGGCTAGTTTGCTGCAGATTTTGAAAAGTTCAGCTGTGTCAATGGATGCACAAGAGACTTGTGCCTGAATGTGGGCTCTTTTCTTTGCATGGATGGCGAGCCTGTATTGCCTTTGGAGCAGGCAGCAGGCCAGTTTGTCAGAGGAGCCTGAGGTTTGCCACCTCCATTCCGCTGCCCAGCACTTTCAAGTCAGGGCTGCAAGTTTGGTGTTGTACCAGGTGTTACACTTTGAGGCAGGTTTCAGACAGATCCTCATGACTAGGGCAAGAATGTCAAGAGTGTTGGTGATGGAAAGATGAAGGTTGCTGAGGGCAGAGTCAGAGGTCAAGTCAGAAGTGGGGAGGTGAAGGGGGTGAAGGTGGAGGCGAAGGCAGCTGCTGTCACTCGTTTCATCAGGTGGGTGTTAGAGAACGAGGTTGGTGTGACTTTTGGGGGACGGTCAGTGGGCCAATGGGACCCAGACAGGAATAGAGGAAAGAGTGGTGTGACCGGGAGTGGGGGGTTACTAGTGGAGGGGAGGGAGAGAGAGTTTAGAGTGTATAAGGGCATGCAGAATGTGTCCAGCTGTGTGGGTTGGCCCCAAAGGGAGAATGGAGAGGGAAAGTGAGGAGCAGAGGTCAGTGAAAAGAGTGGATGCAGAGCCAGAGGAGTCCGGTTGAATGTTGAAGTCACCCCGGAGGAGAAGGTTAGAGGTGTAGGAAATTGAAGAATTGTAACCACAAAAGAGACGGGTGGAAGGTTATGAATGAATCTGTAATACTGGCATTGCTCTGGGCAACCTTCCACACCACAGTTGTTTTAGCTGTCTTCTCCATTGCAAAAGGGGTCCAGCCATATACAAATCAGTCAGGCACTGCCACCAATGATAGCAGCCCAGCCCAAACTGCTAGATCAGGTCCCCTCTGCACAGAAGAACAGAAGTCAGCCCATTCAGAGAGGAAAAGGGAGGTTGCATCTGGAGGCTGTTGGATGGTAGCAATAGTCAGGGTGGAGGTGGGAGAGGTGACCAACTTGCAAACCAGGCTTTCAAAAGAGGAATAGGTCTGGGTAGGTAGGATGGAAGCAAGAACCTGCTCAGGGATGATTAGGGTAACTCTCCAGCCAGTGCAGTGAGGTCGAGGTTTGGAGATGATATTGAAGCCGTCAGGCAGGGGGGAGTCAAAGGCATTGACTGAGCTGGCATTGAACTAAGTCTTGGTAAGAGCAAGAATGTGTTCAAGAAGGAGACAGATGTCAGAGGAGTGTTTCTTGTATGGGCGGTCATTAAGAGTCGCCAGGTGGAGGTGGTCAGAACCTCTGAAGGTTTTCTGAGGCGGGAAAAGGGGCGTGGTACACCATTCAGAGGAGGGAGGGATGGGGAAGGGGGCGATACAGGTGAATAAGGAAGTTAATGAGAGATGGCAACATGCAGTCACAAAGAAGCAGGTTGGGTTGTGGACCATGAACCAGAATGGTGCCAGTGTGATAGACATTAACGAAGCAATGAGAGGATGCGAAGCAAGCCAAGAGGAGTTCCAATTTGGTGCCACTGTTAATAGAGGAGTGTGAGGAGGGAGAGAAAGTGGAGATGAGATGGGGGTCTAGAGGAAGCACTGACAGAAGTGTCTGGAATGGGAAGTCCAGGATTTGCACTCAGGATGTCTTTGTTGTGCTTCTTCCTGCAGGACCCGAAGAGAGAATGGGGATAGGTGATACAGTATCAGTTAGAGAATATAGGAGAGATAGAGAGAGCTATAGGAAAGCAGAGGCTTAGCCAAGAAATGAGGGAGGAGTGGCAGCACTGCAGAGTTCAGTTCAAACTCACTAAGCGGCCTAGTAGAAAGAGGTTGGAGAGAATAAGAGAAACCCAGAGGAAATAGAATTACATTTGATGAGTGGTACAGAGAGTTGAATAAACTGTACACACCCAAATTCAATCTTTAAATGAAGGCAGCAAACATGCAAAGCAGATGGTACAAAGAAATGCTAATACACCCAAATTCGATTTTTAAATGGATACAGGAAACAGTGCAAAGCAGATGGTACAAATGAATGCTAATGCACCCAAATTCGATTTTTAAATGGAGGCAGGAAACAGCGCAAGGCAGATGGTACAAAGGAATGCTAATAAACCCAAATTTGATTTTTAAATGGAGGCAGCAAACAGTGAAAAGTAGATGGTACACAAGTACACAATAAGATTAGTAAATGCAGTGAGGGATGAAATAAGATAAGCGAGGATGGAGCAACAGAAGAATTCTCGGGAGAGTTAGTGATGGAAGTCAGTCGGACTCACTTTCATGGCAGCAGCGGTTTTGGCAGACCTTTGGAGCAACTGCAGTGAAAACAGTCCAGTAGCTTGTCCGGAGGACGGATCATCATTAGAGATGTGGGGCTGTGGCTGTACAGGCCCGGACATGGACAGACAGGGCCTTAGAAAGTGGGTCTTTGTTTGGGGGCCAGCTTCCGCCTCCAGGTGCTGCAGATTGGCTAACATAGGATGTCAGTAGCCAATTGCAGGAGGCCAGGCAAGACTTGGAGGAAGGCTAACAGAAACAGGATGATTTCAGGCAACCATCTTATGAGTGAAGGTGCTCAAATCCACGGAAAAGGGTGGGGTGTCCAAATGTCATGTAGCTAGTAATGTCCAGAGGATCCTAACAGGTAACTATGCATAATTATCTGCAGATTGGTGAAACAGTGTGGAATTGTATAAGAAACAACGCTTCGCCAAGCCACAAACCCACAAACAAATGTTGACTTGTGCTGAAATCCAAGGAATGGGGTGGGGTGTCCAAATGTCATGGAGCCACTGCCAGTAATGTCCAGAGGGCCCTAATAGGAAACTATGCAACATTTGGAGCAGATTGGTGAAACAGTGTGGAATTTTATAAGGAACTATGCTTCACCACAAATCCTGCTACAAAGAAAACACATTTTGACTTTTATATATATGGATATTGAGATTCTTGGGAGAGTTGACATTGGGAAGAATGTCCCTATGGATTATGGCATTTGTATTATTAGTCATACATTCTGTAGTAAAAGAATCGTAGATAAGATTTTTCAAAAGACATGTCATGTTAATATGGTAATTTGATTTGTAAGATAAAATAGTTGATGAGTGATTTATAATGGTAATGGTTTTAATATAACATTTAAAAAATATGACTTTATTTTAAATGAATGAAAACCAACCATTAGAAATGTCAACTTCTATGTATATTGTCAAATGTAGATGGAACAAAATTCCTGTAACTTTTGATATCCAAAAATACTGTTTCTAGGCCTATGGTTAGTAACTCATTGCAACTGATGAAGTCCAAGTGTGGGATGGAACACATGCATGGGCTGCATTGTTATGGGTGACATCCTGTACGATCCATTACATTTCCCTGAAGTCCATTTTCTCTGAAAACCTGTTTGCTGAGTCTAGCTCCACCGGGGAAAATACATGCCTGCTCCCCCCTACCTGTATTCTCATGTGGGGTACACAGACGTCATTTTACCAAAATGACAGGGATAGCTGAAGTGATATCACATGACCCTTGACCTTTGATGACATCATATGAAGTGATATCATTTGACCCCACCCTGAAGTGACATAATGGGAAGCGATGGAACATGACCTTTCACCCCTTGACAAAACAGGAAGTGGCATATGGCTACAATAGCACTGTAAAGTGATATACATTTCATACAAGAATGGATCACAAATGTATCATTAATATCAGCGCATAAAGGCCCATATTACCAAATTACTTTGAATGAAAGCAGACGCCCAAGGCCAAATGATAATGATGTGTTATTATATAGCACTTGAGCTTAAGTGCTTCATATGGAATAAATATACATACAATATCACCCAACCTGTGTTGGTTTCATTTATCTACCTCAGTAGGATGAAAGACTGAGTTGGCCTTGCCACGAGTCTAACCTGCAGATCACACACACATTGCAGCAGCGATGACTCCAAAAACTGAGCTATCTCACTGGCTAAATCTATCAGAAAACCAGCCATTTCATAAACAAAGAGCCACATGCTGCTGGCCACAGCCCAGGAACCTCAATTTAAAAAAGAAAAGAAAATGTGTTTAGGGGTGCCAAGGGAGAACTCAGTGGTCGCAGGTGCGATCCCTGGTGACCCTTAAATGAGGTCTCTGTGGGTACACGCTTGTAGCCCCCAAGACTTGTCATCCCTCTTTCCCCACCAAAAACCCTCCTCATGTGGGCGACCCCTCTCCCTCAACTCCCAGTCTCCTGTCCGGGCCTGCTCACCCTGCCCCCTCCCCTCCTCTCTCCCATTGCCTCACTTCATCCTCTGGCAATTCTTTCCCACACCCCAGACCTCACCCCACCCTGCCTGCTCCTTACTTTGTCGGCTGCCTGGAATCGCCGCTGCCTTGAGAGTCTGTCTATGGTTATGCTCGAAAAGTACATGTACTAACTCCCGACAGCCCATGGTTCGAACAAAGCAGTCTGTTGGGAAATGGGCTGAACGGACCTGGACACCTTTTTTTCCATCCTTTTTAGAAATCTTTGAGGTGAATAAAATATGTATATTGGGTTGATTAAGCTATGTATAAAGTATCAGTGCCCTCTAAGACAGAGACAGCTTTTCTGGAGCTAAAGGCTCTTTTTTGGGTCTAATTAGCACACTACCCACAATGCTCTTGCTTATGTGGCTCTGAACCAGAGATTAACTCTCAGTGATGGCTACTGGGTGGCGGTGTGGCATGTGTAACTTCGCACAAGTAGTTTTTGTACTTGTATATTTCAAAGTATATCCACATTATATACCTTAACACCTTACCCAGGGGCCTGACCAGAGAGTACATATACCAATTTATATCCACAACAGCATCATGCTAGGGAGTCTGACCATGCAGTGTGAATACATAACCAAGTACATCTACTCCATCACCCTGCTCAAGAGTCTGACCAGACAGTGTATATACCAAGTGTATCTACTCCAACACCCAGCTCAATAGTCTGACTTCGCAGTACATAACACTGAGGGTAATCACTCAAGGACCTTGCTCAGGAGTCTGAACATAAAGCTTGTATCCCCATTTTCATGCACAATGAAACACTTCTCACACGTCTGACCAAGAAAGGCATGCCCAGGTGAATCCAGATGAATTGCCTATTTCGGGAGGCTGAACCGCAGCACCGAGCTCCACATATAGATGCACTCCAACCCTACTCATTTGTGCAACTGTACTTAATTTCTGTTCCGGAAGAGCTGACCATGGAGTAAACATTCCGAGTTTATTTGTGCTTAGAGCCAGCTCGGGAGTCTGAATAGGGATCAGATCCTCCTCAGGTTAAAGTACATATGCCCAAGTATATCCAGTCTAAGTTCCCGATCAAGAATCCAGCCAGATCGTACATATCCCAACCTATATCCATACTCTGACCCAGCTCAGGAGTATGAATGTCCTCAAGCCCCAGAGATCTAACCTTAAAGTACCTCAGTGTATCCCGGAGCCGAGTTACCCTCTTAACCTACCACGCATCTGGCTTCTAGCTAGCGTGTTTCCTTACTTCTAACTGCCTCTGCACCCCACTTTCTCTGCCTCCACTCCAGCACTTCATCCACCACGGTGACATCCCTAACAGAGCTGACCGTACTGCCTACCTGCAATGAAAAATGTCCAATGTTCATTGTCCTTAATCTATGTATGTCCACACATGTATTGTCCCCGGTGACTGTTCCATTTACTCCCCTCCACAATCTGGTCAGAATGTCACTTGAACTCCTCTCATTGTAAGAAGCTCACTGCTTCCCATCAAATCTGATTTATTTTATATTGTACATTCTTTTGTGATCAAAAGAGCATTGTCCTTCCCTGTAGATAAATAAATATAAATACATACACATCTACCAGCAGACCTTGCGCTAACCCTGTTTAGTGATGTCACCAGATAATTATCCTGGCTACAGCCATGCACTGGTTTATGCTCCTGGATTAGTACAACGCATATCAATAACAATATCCTGTCTGAGCTCCTGCTCGGGTGTCTGGCTGTCCTCTCAGTCCCTGGTGGGTGTCTGGCCATTCAGTAGATATCCTGGGCGTGGCTACTGCCAGGCCATGCTCTGGAGTCTGGCGATGCTTAGACCTTGCTTAGTGTTCTGATCTTACAGTAAAACCATGCTCTGACCATGCTCAGGAGTCCGACCAACGAGCACACGATATATATCACCAGCAACACCCACGCTCATCCACTATTCAGGTGTCTGCCCTTAGTTCAGACAGACACGGTTGGAGTCTTCCGTGCTGTCCCCTCAGTCACCTTGGAACAACTGCGTCCCCCATAGATCCGTAGCCATGCCAAGACTGTGAATAATGCCAAAAGGCTGACTGGGATTTGATGAAGGACAGAGTACATGTGACGCTCACCTGACTCCCACGGAGGCGCTTGCCTGGTTCGCGCTGCTGTGACCTCTTCTAAGGTGATGCGCAGGGTTCGGAAGACGGACTGGACCGGGCCCCCAAATATGGCTTGTCTGGCTCGCAGAAGTTTCCTTCTATAGGCGAAAATAGGGGATTAACTGTCTGCGGGGTAATGCAATCGGCCTCCCACTTTCTCCTCTCACCCTCCTCGAGACCCTTCTGAAATTCCTCGTAGCGTCTCACCTTAGGGTCTGGAAGGACGAGCTCTCCATCCTGCTTCGGATGCAGGGGCGCGTTGGTATCCAGTTACTTCACTGGATTTTCGGATTGGTGAGAACCAAACTTGCTTGGCTTCCAGGTAAGTTTTTTGATAAGAGGTTCCCCTTGTGTCCATGCATTAATGTACTAATGCTAGTGTCTTTTTCCCCATAGGGGTCGGGGTACGGAATGCCGGGGAACAGGCACCGACCCGAGATGAGAGGTGAAATCCTTGTAGAAATCAGGTAAGTCTTTAATGAGCGTTTTTTTGGTAATGTCTTTTCATTCGCTCATTAACGCTGATGTCTTTTTTTCCCCTTAGGGGCCGGGGTCCGGAAATGCCAGGATGCGGCGCGGACCCGAAATGAAGAGGGAATGAATCAACAGGTAAGTCTTAACATGGAGATTTAGCTTTCCTTATTCCCTTCTCTCTCTCACCTTTTGTTCTGGTCTTTTTCTCCCTAGGCGCTGGGGCGTGACTGCGAATCCGGATGATCGCTGCTGAACATGGAGGCGCCCTGTAAAGGTGAGTGGAATGCGGCGCTGCTGCGATCGACGCGATGAGCTTTTAAATAAAAGTCTTCCTTTTCAGGATTGTCTGTGAGATGTCTCCGGGATGCAGATTTAGCAGGTAAGGACTTTTCCTTCTTCTGTTCTCTTCTTCTCTTCCTTTGCAGGTGATCCAGGATGCTGGCAGGCGTGTCAGAAGTCAGGATGCAAGAGCAGACACGGTGAGCGTCCATCTGCTAGATGCAGAACAACGCGAAGCACGTGTGGCTGTTCGGGTGGGGTTTAAATAGCCTTGGAAGAAGTTCCAGGTATGTATCCTTCCTCCAATCAGGTATGTATCCTTCCCCGACCACGCCTGCATGGTAAATTAGTCCCACAGGTAAAGTAGTTCCTTTCAGGCCTCAAGGAGGCCGGGATCCTGCAGCATGGTCTGCATCAGGTAAGTGCACCCAAGCACTCCCATAATGAGCCTGGCGCCTATGGCGCCAGGACTGATGTCTTTTATGAGCCTGGCGCCATAGGCGCAAGGACACTGTCCAAAGGGCCCCTATATGGGGTTGCTCGGTCCTTCTTTGGGGACTGGATGTCCGCTTTCGGGGACGCAGGGCTTGAACCGGCTCCCCGGGAGCGGGCATCATGACAGTACCCTGCTCGCCCCTTACACCTGCCCTCCCTTCCTTCCTCTCCCAGCAGTGGTTTGTTATATGTAATGCCCACACAGCCCCTCCTGCTCGCCCAGAGCCCACACACCATCAGATGCTGCGTCCTTCCCCCTTCCTTGCATGGAAATGCGGACTCATAAACGTGGCAGGATCATTAACTTGGAAACACCTTTTGTTTCACACAAATGAAATCCTACTGAGTGACAAAACAAAGGGACTTTATTGCTTTGCTCTTCATGGGCGAGAGACAAGTTCACTCAGTGCTTGTTCAAGCACTTGTCAACACACCGGCCCTTGTCTGCACTTGTATCTAGTTTTTTTTACCGCAGTTTTTTTACCGCATATATTTTGATCCTAAACGCAATTATTTTTAAAATAATTGACCTACAATATATATATTTGTTAAAAAAAAGATAAATATACTATATTTGGAAAAAGTGGAATAATGTTTTATTGGGTGGGGATTAATGGGGTTGTGAATGTGGCACTTGCGAGGAACACCCCCCTACTCCCTCATTTTGCCTAAGCACAGAATTTGAAAACGGTGACATTTTAACAATGATACCATGTACAATGAAAAATAAAACGGTAAAATCACATGGAACTGCCACGGTCCACCTGGATCAGCATCCAAGCCAGTGAAATGCCCATCACGGCGAAGACCCGGTGAAACCAGCCCTACTGTGACAAGTCCACACAGACCAAGAAGAAACCCAACCCACGACTACATACTCAACCCGAGAAGATGGAGTAATGAGGCTCAAGCCTCGGTATCCAAAAATCACCGTTGATGGATACAAATCTATCAGCAAGAAGAAGAAAAAGTGCCACCCTCACCCTCCGTGGGTAGAGTCTGCCCGGTGGGCAATGCACAGGAGATGGCCAGGGATATATGCTTAACAGCCCATATGATTGTGGGCAGTTGTTGGTGGTCTCTGTGTGGCTTCTTTCTGCATCCCACCTCCACCGCCAAGCGTCTGCACACGCGCAAGACCTTTGTAAATCAAGATAGTCTGTGCACTTGATGGAGCGGTGATAGTTCAATTCAATTCAATTTTGCTCAATCCAAGTCAATTTTGTGCAATCCCGTTCAATTTCATTTCATTTAATAAGGCTCCGCTTGTACGATTTACAGGTGACCTAGTGGTTCCAAAGCAACGCACGCGGATGTATGAATCTCTGATAGCGTCACATGCTGAACGATATTCTTGTTAGTTTCGGTTTCCAGTGGTACCTTGGAGTCGATGCATAGCAAGATCATGTAGTAGTCGTAGCTGGCTGGGACTGCCTGGACACAGCACCAAGGGCTGGGCTCTTTTAGGTTCTTTTTCTTGCCCACTTTTTCTCTCCTCTCTTTCCATGATTGTTGGCAGGTCGGAACTGCCTAACATCATTCATGGAAAGAGAGGACAGACTCCATGTCCATCCCCTAGTGTTGCTGTGTGGGCTGTTGTTTCAGCCGATTGGCTTCTGCCTGCCTTAGAGGCATAATGGAGTCTAGATGCATGACATTGCCTTCTTGGATATTAGTCTCAATTGTTAGGCGACATCCCCTCAGCACAGGAACACAAGCAACTGCAGAAATGCAATTGCCTTATTGAGCATCATCAGTGTGGTGCAGGTTCGTTCCATTTGGGCAGGGACACATATTTGGGCATATCCCTAGCCACTCAGGGAAGGTCATGAAAAAGACTCGGAAGTGATTGATGGAAATTTATAACACTCAGCTTTGCCTGTGCCATTACAGGAAAGGACCGACCATATGCCAGTCTGTCTTGACGCTAATCCCAAGTGGAGCAGAACAGCACAAACTGCTAATCCACATCCATTCTTCACAGCAACAAAAAGAACTCCAGGTATACAAGCAACACCCTATATATCTTAGCTTTGCCAGGTCTCAACTTTGATACTCTAGAGAGATCACGTAAACCCACATATTTGCACACCCCTTCCCACTTACAGAGACACTGAGCAACACTAAAAATAGAAAACAGCGCTTCATAATCAATGGGAATTCCTCTGTGTTGCATCACATTCCATTACCTTTTATCTTGTCTGCAAACTCACCAAAGCAATTTATGTTTGTTCCTTCCCAAACAAGACCATTCCAGACCAGACTAATAGGTCAGGCCTCCCATGCATTGGAACACCAGCGACTCCTGGCCTCCCATGCATTGGAACACCAGCGACTCCTGACCTCCCATGCATTGGAACACCAGCGACTCCTGACCTCCCATGCATTGGAACACCAGCGACTCCTGCCCTTCCATGCATTGGAACACCAGCGACTCCTGGCCTCCCATGCATTGGAACACCAGCGACTCCTGGCCTTCCATGCATTGGAACACCAGCGACTCCTGGCCTCCCATGCATTGGAACACCAGCGACTCCTGGTCTCCCATGCATTCGAACACCAGCGACTCCTGGCCTCCCATGCATTGGAACACCAGCGACTCCTGGCCTTCCATGCATTGGAACACCAGCGACTCCTGGCCTCCCATGCATTGGAACACCAGCGACTCCTGGTCTCCCATGCATTCGAACACCAGCGACTCCTGCCCTTCCATGCATTGGAACACCAGCGACTCCTGGCATCCCATGCATTGGAACACCAGCAACTCCTGGCATCCCATGCATTGGAACATCAGCGACTCCTGACTTCCCAGACATTGGAACACCAGCGACTCCTGGCCTCCCATGCATTGGAATACCAGCGACTCATTGGAACACCAGCGACTCCTGGCATCCAATGCATTGGAACATCAGCAACTCCTGGCTTCCTAGACATTTGAACACCAGCGACTCCTGGCCTCCCATGCATTGGAACACCAGCGACTCCTGTCAACCCATGCATTGGAACACCAGCGACTCCTGGCTTCCCAGACATTGGAACACCAGCGACTCCTGGCCTCCCATGCATTGGAACACCAGGGACTCCTGGCCACCCATGCATTGGAACACCAGCGACTCCTGGCCTCCCATGCATTGGAACACCAGCGACTCCTGGCTTCCCAGACATTGGAACACCAGCAACTCCAGATTTCCCAGACATTGGAACACCAGCCACACCTGGCTTCACAGACATTAGTCTGTGGTGGGAAGATGAGGCAGTGACTTTACAGGGAGTTGCAGAAAGTGGCAACAAGAAGCACAACCAGCAGAATAAGATAAAGAAACAGGTGGCCTGGTCGGGATTTTGTTTAAGGATGGGCGAATGTTGGCCTGCCTGCTCTAGTGTGAGTGAGAGGAAACAGAAAATTGCCTGTGCAGGACTGAGATGCTGATAACTTTAGAGGATGCGCTAGTGGCAGACCAAGGTCTACAGACGGAAATGCCTGGCAAATGGTGTATCTGGGAACATAAAGGCAATACCTGATACATGGTTTGTGTACCTGGGTATATGATGCCAATGCCGTGCAAATGGCATGAGTGCCTATGGCAGTATCTGACTTAAGCATATCATGTCAATGGCAAGCAAATAGTACAAATACATTGTCAAATGCTGGCAGTTCAAGTTCATGCAATGGAAATACCTGGAAATTGCAATACCATGCAACATGCCATCTACCTTGGCATATCTATGGTATACGGTGTGGTTAGCTAGTCAAATGAATTCATACCTGTCAACTGATGACCACACCTAGTTATATAATGACAATACCTGGGGGACTGTGTGTGCTTTCGGAAAAGAAAACGAATGCCCATAAAACACTTTAAAGGCCGACCAAAAGAAAGCAGAAACTAACACGTTTTGGTTTGTTCTGGGGGACATTTGCTATAGAGATTTGAATAAAATATGCTAAATCCAATTAGAAAATGATACCACTAAGTCTTCAAAACAAAGATTCACCTGACATCTTTACCAAGGAGAACCTTGATTGCCTTATGCCATGAACAAAATTGTCAGTTGTTAATATGTGTTCTTGCGTATATAATCTGTAAAGGGAAAAATCTGTCAGTACATGAAATAGTGTAACAATTTAGAAGACTGTACTCATTTGACACATTCAAATTACAAATATTTGTAGTGAACACAGAATGGGGCAGATGGGCTGGCACTCTTCGGTCTTTTTGGCCTGGATCTGGTAGGTCACTCTCACCCCTGTCGGCCTTCTCTTCTCTTCGTTTTAGGGCTGCTCTAAGTTTCCAACAATGTCTTTGATTTCTCTGTATCATAGCCATTTTGGGGCTTAGTCCAGGTCTGCGGTATTTGGCTCCTCTTCCCCTGTAGATGACAACTGGTTTATGTGCTCGTCCACAGTCCACAGTTGGGATCTCTGACATTGGTTCCCAGTGAAAAAGAAATTGTTTGCTTTCACTTTCAATCCTGTGGATGCCCGAAAGAACTGATTCAGCTTTATTCTCAGTCTTTCTTTTTTTTGTTAATGATTTTTATTGAAATATTTAATACAGTACAATAATAATGTAATTATTCAAAACGACAATGCAGTACTCCATTAACTGTGTAATGCTTGAGTAACAGGGAAAAAGAGAAATATACAGGTCAGAGTAAGAGGATGCTCTAATAGTAAAACTTCCTAAATATTACAAAAACAGTGAGCAGTTTTAGTTAAAGATAAAATGTAAGGAACCACAAATTGCGAGAGGCTATGCAATGAAGGATCCTGCAAGTCCATTAAATAAGTGGGGGGAGGAGAAACAAAAAAGACCAACAAAGTACAAACAAGAAACAAAAGGGAAAGGGGGGCATGTGGGGTAATAAGTAAAGAAGATATGGCACATTAGTGTATAATATAAGTATTCCATATGGCACCATACATTATAAACAAGTCAATAAATCCAGAGCACATCTGAGGAGTATAAGATACAAGTAGAGGTCACAATAGCGAATGAAGAAAGACCATTTAGCATTGTACTTGGGAATAGAATTTAGATTAGTTGCCATGCGTAGTTGCATTCTTTGTGTGTGACATGTGTTATTTATTCCAGCAGCCTCTGATGGATAGGGAACGAAAGTCTTTCCAATTGGCAGTTCTATTCTTCAGTGCCACTAACAGGTCGTAGAGTTTGGTAGCTTCCGAAGGTAGGTGGGTGGTTAGAGCAAGGCTTCCCAGAAAGATGTTTAGAAAAGATAATGAGACATCAACAGAAAAAATGAGTTTAAAATATTTCCATACATGTTGCCAGAACTTGAAAGTATAGGAGTAGTTAAAAAAACATGTGCTCGTAAGAGGCATAAGCTGCTCCACATGTCCAGCATTTGTCATTGTTGTTAGCCTTAAATAATGATAATTTGGCAGGTGTAAGGAACGCTCTGTGCATGAAGAAATAAAATGTTGAGTAATATTCGCTGACGCTGACATGTATCTAATTCTGGAAAAAAGGAGGGACCACATGTGGTCATCGAAAGAGCAACCTGAATTGTTTCCCATTTGAGACACACAGAACACATCTTAAAGGAAGCAGTTAGAGTGTTGTAGAATTTGGAAGCTTTGATGTCAAAAGGCATTGTTAGCTGTAATAGTCTCAAGGCATCTGGAGTAAGAATGTCATTAGAAGAACTGTGAAGTGCATCAAAACAAGAGTTGCCTAATTTGTTGTAGAAATTGAAATCTGGATTGGGAATGGAAAATTGTTGTTTGAGTTGCTGAAAAGATAGAATAGAAGAGCCGTCTGTGATTTGTTGTATATATCGAATGCCCTTTTTCAACCAGGATTTTCTATTCAAGGCTCGGTTATAGATCACAATCATTCTGTTATGCCATAGTAAAGGGGAAATGCATTTTCTTGGGAGTTTTGCATGAGGAAAGAGAACAAATTGTAGGGTTGAAATGGAGGCTATGACAGGGTCAGAGATGCCTGACGAGGAATGATTAAATATGTAGACAAGGTCGACTATTTCCATGGGATGAACCAGATGTTTTTCTAAGGTGCACCAGGTGGGGATATCTGATGCTCTGGGACATGCAAACCAACACCTGACGTGTTTCAGAAGAAAAGCAGAGTGATATAATTTGAAATCAGGAAACTTGACCCTTTTTGAATGGCGCTTTCAATTTGATCAAGGCAATCCTTTTACTTTTACCTTCACCCCATAAGAAGTATAGTAGGATAGAGTAAATAGATTTAAAAAAGGAGGGAGATATAGGGACACAGAGGAGTTGTAAATAATATAGGACTATAGGTGATAGCATCATTTTGATAGTGTCGAGCCGTCCCCACCATGAGAGATAAAGGGGGGACCATCTAGTGGTTAGATCTTTTAGTATATCCAATATAGATTGGGTATTAAGTTTTATGGTATCATAGATTGTGGGGGGCAAAGCGTATACCTAAATACTTAATCAAGGAGCTACACCATTTAAAACCGAAGGGGTCAATGTCATGTTTGAGACAGTAAGAATTAAGAGTCATGATTTCAGATTTGTCTTTGTTGGTTTATAACCTGATACTTGGCTAAACTGAGATAATACATTGAATAGGCAAGGGAGGTGTAATTTGGGGTTCTTAATGAGGATAAGGATGTCATCAGCATACGTTGCAATTTTTAAATGAGATGTTCCACCTGATATACCAGGGATATTTTTATTAGATCTAATAAGTTCCAATAACGGGTCCAATGAGAGGATATATAAGATAGGTGAGAGGGGGCATCCCTGTCGGGTGCCTCTGAGGAGGGGAAAGAAGGGAGAGGATTGGCCGTTAATACCTATTGATGATTTAGGGGAAGAGTAAAGTAACTTAACAAGAGAGATAAACTTATCAATACAACCATGCCAGTGTAACCTACTTGATCAGGTTTTATTAAGGCAGGAAGAGAAGACTCGATTCTGTTGGCTAGGATTTTCGCGAAGATTTTACTTTCCACATTGATAAGGGAAATGGGTCGGTAATTGCCGGGGAGTGAAGGATACTTATCAGGTTTGGGGAAAAGTATAAGTAGGGCTTCAGAAAAAGAACCTGAGAAGAGATTTTGGGAAATCAAATAAGAGAATAGATTTTTGAGCTTGGGAGTGAGGGATAGAGATAGACAATCAAAAAATTCAGTGGAGAGACCATCTGGGCCTGGAGCCTTGCCTCTACCTAAGCCTTTAATGGCTTTGAAAATTTCAGGAAGGGTAATATCATTATCTAAGTGAGAGAGGTCTAACTGAGGATAAGAGGATCTATTAATGTTATCAAAAAAAGATGCAATATTATTATGGGGAACCGAGTTTTCGGGAGTATATAAATTAGCATAAAACCTTTTGAAACAGATTAGTATATCTTTAGCGTGATGGTGTACGGTACTAGATGTGTCTTTGATATGGGAAATAAAAAACATTTCTCTTTTTGTTTTAAGGTATGAGGCAAGTGCTTTACCGGCTCTATTGGATGTTTGATACATTTTTGTTTTATATTTAAGATATTCCCAGCTGCAAGATCAGTGATCTCGTTATTAATTTGGAAGCATAGGGCCATGACCTGACAGATATTATTAGGGTTAGAGTCGCAGTAATTGTGTTGCTCAGCTAAAGTAAGCTGAGAGTACAGGTCATCAAGATGTTTTTTACACAGAGCCTTCTTTGTCCTGAGAAAGCCATAATGTGGCCTCTTAGGGCAACCTTGAATGCATCCCAATTGTTCACAACCGATGTATCGCAGTCTTGATTATCAGCATAAAACTGTTGGGCAAAGGATTTAACGGATAGAATGAATTGAGGGTCTTGTAAGAGAAAGTTATTACGTTTCTAACGAGGTAAGGGTTTATGCATGTCTGAAAGACTAAAGGAGGTACATACTGGGACATTATCTGATATTATAATTTTTGCTATATTAGAGTCAACGATGGAACCTGTTAGAGTTTTAGTGGAGAAAATATAATCAAGGCGAGAGAGAATATTATGTGGAGATGAGTGGAAGGTATAGTCGAGTTCAGAAAAGGGTCAAGGACTTGATTTGTGTCCCCACACATAACTAGATTGGCAAAGTTATTTTGTAGTATCATTTGTTTAATGGAGACCCAAATATTGGGGTCAGGATTAGTAGGACCATAAATGTTGAGAATGGTGACCTGAGTGGATGCGATCAGGAGTTTGGCCCAAACCCATCTACCATTAGTATCAGCTCCTTGGTCTAGGATTTTGAAGGGTAATTTCTTACTAATTAGTATAGCAACTCCATTTTGCTTAGCGACAGCCAGACTGAAAATTATTTCTTTCACCCAAAGGGACTTCAGTTTCAGTGTTTCTTTGTTGGACAGATGTGTTTCTTCTATACAAGCTATGGAGGGGCTGAACTTATATAGATGAGAGATGACCTTACATCTTTTAATACAGTTATTGCATCCTTTGATGTTCCATGTGACACATTTGAAAATCATTTTGACATTTCACAATTTATGATAATATGACCTGAAACCATGTAAATACGAACAACGAGTGCCAAAGAACAATATCTTGAATCACAAATAATCAGAAGGAGACATATAAGGAAGACACATCAGGTAAAGGGAAGTGGGTTAGGGAGTCCGATCATAGATAAGTTGATAGGGTTGTAGATGTTGAAACAGAAACAAAGATCAGACAGCAAAAGGGAAACAAAGGGAGAATAAAATTGCAGGGATGGGTGACGCCCGCTGAGTCGTCAAAAAGGGCAAAGAGCGACTCAGGATGAAAGATGGACGTTGCGAAGCCATCCGACCCACAAGTTATAGTATAAGGATAATCATGGCATTAAGTAAAGAGAAGGTAATGCATTCATGTAATAAAGGAGGTAGATGTACTAGCAGGAGAGGATGTGTCCATGCCTTCGGATTTGATGGAGCGTATAAAGCTCATAGGTCAGCAGGCTCTTCAAACATGGTGGTACGACCATCATGTGTTACTTTGAATGAACAAGGATGGTAAAGACCATATCGGATGTTCAGCTGTTTTAAGGCAGGACAAAGGATAAAAACACTTTCCTACATTGGGCTGTGCTTTTAGCAACATCTTGTGAGATAAATATCTTATTGCCATTCCAAATGAGGGATTTACGTTCCTTCGCTGCAGATAGGATGAGCTGAAGTTGGGAATATTCTAGAAGATAGAAAATCAGTGCTCTGGATGATGGTTGTGGAGAGGTGGAGGTAGATAGTTGGCCAATTCTATGAGCACGTTGAATGTTGAGTGCCAAATCTGAAGATAGGTGAAGCAAGGCGGGTAGAAATGTTTGCAGAAAGGCAATGGTGTCGATTCCTTCTGAGCCCTCATGGAGACCTGAGATTCAGAGATTGTTATGTTGGCTTCAATTTTCTAAATCTTCATTGTGCCTTTGAAGATCTTTGATAGACTTCTCAAGTTGTGCCACTTTGGGGGTAACATCCTCTACTAGACCAACTCTTTTTTCTACATCATCCATTCTGTTCTCAAAACCCTTCCATCTGTTGTCTAATTGTTGTCATTTTTGATTTGTAGTCTCAATGAAGGGTTTGAGTGATCTAATTTTTGATAAAATGGCATCAATAGCAGGATCAGAGATACCTAACGGAGGTGGTGAGTCACTTTTGGGTCTCTTGAGGTTTGTGGCTGAGACATTGAATTCTTTAGTAGTAGAAGTATTATATTTTTTATTAGCAGCCATGTTATTAGCTGAGATAGATGGAAATATGAAGAATATTGAAATGTTTGAGTAAGTATATTTATGTTGAAAAGCGAGGAGATGTAAACATTAACTGTAGTTAAAGCCAAAGTTCAGCAATAGTGTGGCGCAACTTCTTTAAAAGCTTTAGAGTGTGAGGAAGTTTCTGAACGTTGCGATATGAGTTTCCTGTAACGCTCACCTGATTCCCACGGAGGCGCTGATCCCGGCTGGGCTGTTATCGTTTCTTCAATTGAGAAGCGTAGAGCTCGGACGACTCTCAGGACTGGGCTTCCTCTTATCGAATGTCTGACTTGCAGGGTAAGTTTTCTGCAGGTGGAAGAAAAAAAGGGTTAATCACCGTTTGATAGGATTCCTTCTCCCACCAATCGCCAGTTTCTCCCACAGCCTAGCTTTCTACTTGTCTCGGCGAGCTCTCACCTTAGGCGTATAAATGCTGAGCTCTCCATCCTGCGTCTGGTGCAGGGGTGCGTGGATTCCAGTTACGTCACTGGATGAGTTCAGTGTTGAGGCACAAGTCTTTTGCGGCCTTAGTTGTGGCACTGGTGCTGGGATGCCGAAGAGCGATGCCGCTGTTACTGCACGAGCGGATGCCTGTAAGTATACTGTAGTCTTTAGGCTTTAAAAGATGGGCACCTCAATATTGTCCCTTTTCCTTTGTTTCAGGCCTCGGGATGCTGTGGGCGTAGTTTTCCGTTGCCGCTGCACGTGCCGATGCACGTAAGTATAATGTTCGTTGGCCGCTTTTAATGGCACCTCTAATAATGTCCTTTTTCTAGTTTTCAGGTGCCGGGATGCTGCAGGCTTTATATCCGTTGCCACTGCACGTGCCGATGCACGTAAGTATAATGATCGTTGGCCGCTTTTAATGGCACCTCTAATAATGTCCTTTTTCTAGTTTTCAGGTGCCGGGATGCTGCAGGTGATGCGGCCGCTTCTGCGCGTGCAAAAACTGGTAAGTTAAGATGAATGCGACTGCCTTCACCCGAACCCCTTTTTAATTATGTCCTTTGCCTTTCAGGTGCAGAGAAGCTGCCGAAGAGAAGGCCGTGGTTAGCTCCGTTGCAATCACGGATGGATCAGGTAAGCGGGCGCGGCTGCGAGCGAGTTGCACTTTTCTAACCTTATGTTTATTCTTTGCAGGTTTTGCCGGTGACTGGATTCCGGGATCTGGTAAGTATTGTTCTGTGTCTTTCTTCATCCACAGGTTGCTGCGCGGAAGCTGAAGATGACTCTGGACCTGGAATGCAGGAGCTGACTCAGTGAGCGTCCTGCTGCTGCAGAATAACGCGAAGCACGTGATTTCCATCGGGCGTGGTTTAAATAGCAGAGAAGAGCTTCCAGTGTGTGTTCTTCCACCGGTTCCACCCAGGTAAGAAAAGAGTTCCTGAATGGAGGGAATAGTTCCTCCCAGCCCTGATGACTGGGGACTTCAACCAGACTCGATTGTTCTGGGTAAATATGCAGCATGGTCTGCCTCAGGTAAGTCCACCCAAGCATTATTACACTGTTTATCAATATGAGCCCAGCGCCTATGGCGCCGGGACTGAAACCCTTCATGAGCCTGGCGTCAAAGGTGCCAGGACACGGTCCAAAGGGCCCCTGTAGGGGTCTGCTGGGTCCGGAGTAGTGGAAGACGGGTCTGCTTCCGAGGGCGCTGGGCCAGTCCTGACATTTCCTTTTTTATTATTATTTTTTTATTTTCCCCTTACTTTTTCTCTCCTTCCTCCCGCTGGCAGTGTAGTAGAGCGCTGGCACCAGAGGCGGCGATGTTTGAGAAGGAGGGCCGACTAGGCCGCAACCGGCACATCAACGTGGGTGTGACGCCGGATCTTACTTCAAGGAAGGTGGACACCCGCCGCAGAAATCACCCAGGCTGAGGCGCCGGAGCCACGGCAAGCGAAAAAAAAAGGCAGAGCAGCACTGGGATGGAAGCAGCAGCACAAGCAGACAATCCGGTCCACAGCGCTGTGGAAAGGCAGGTAAGAAAGGCAGCGGAACATAGAAATAATGCTAATTAATATGCCGTGTGAGACGGAGCGGCAAAGCTGCACGGCCATCTTCTTTGGTGCCAAGCCACGCCCCCCTATTCTCAGTCTTTCAAGGACTTGGAAAGTCTGCTTCTTTTTCAACCTTTTACAGCAGTCAACCTGTTTGTCAATTTCATTTTTTCAGTGTTGTAGTGGGTTTGGGACAAAAGATGATATTACACTTTAACTCTGTCAAATGCTTGGAAAAAACACTGTAATTCCACTTTCGCTCTTCTGATAGCATTGGAACAAATGGTTCCATCTCTCATGGCCTCTTTTAAGAGCATATTGAGCATATACCAAAAGTTTCTATATCAGTATTCTTTAGACTTGCATCAGAGGAACCAATTCTTCAGTCAGTCTTCTCATGGACTGTTAATACATGGTTATAGTTCTCAAGCAACTTTTTATGGTTTTGGAACACCTGTTTCTTTCTCATTCTTAACAGAGATTTAAACTTTGCTCTTACAATGATGGTTATAGTTGGACTTTAGGATTGAGCTTTGTTCCTCAATGTGCCTCAAACTCTCCCACAGTGGCTATTTGGCTAGAGCTGGACTATTAGACTTCACTTTCCAGCATGCACTAGGTGTTCGAGTATCTCCTCACAGTCTTTAGTCTTGAAAGTAGACTTTTTGTCCAAGAATGTATCCATTTTTTTCTCTCCAATAATTGTGCTTCAACTTTTCCAGCCTGCAATGAGTGTTCAAGACCCGCTTCCAGTCTTTGTTAGGATGGATCCTGGATTTTGCTTTCTTGTGTGTACCAACATATCACTCACAAGGTTTGCTTGTGCAGGTTATTATACTTTTTTCACAGCATGCATGAACTTTTCCGTAACTATAGTTATCACTCACAATCCTCGGTATGTGTGATTTGGGAACTGGACTTTGTTCCCCGCAACATGCACCAAATGCTTACTGGCTGCTCTTGGCACTTAATCAGACTGTTCACCGAGTCCCTCCTATCTCGCCTGCTCTTCGTATCACAGCTTTTGTCTTCATTTCGTTAGCTTATGCTTAGTTGACTTCTGATTCTTCAGGGGCTTTGCTGCCATGCTCCACTCTCAGATAATGGCTTCTCTGACTATCTTCAGTGCATGAAAGGCTCTCAGTTACAGAACTAATTCCAGAACCAATTACCTTCTCCAACATCTGCACGCCTATGCCTCTCTTGACTATTGTCCCTCTGTTGTGTCTGTTGGAATAACCTCAGTTTACCAAGTTAACATCTCCTTCAAAATGTAGTTCTTTCCTCATCAGTGTCTCCTGCTGAGTTCCCTAATTCAGCCTAGGCAATCAGCGACTCATGGTCTCTTTGCTGTCGGATCTTCGGTTCGCAGAAAACTTTTCTCCTCTTGGCCATCCTGCCTCACCCTTCACCTCCAGACTCTCTCTCTCTCTCTCTCTCTCTCTCTCTCTCTCTGTCTCTCTCTCTCTCTCTCTCTCTCTCTCTCTCTCTCGCTCTCTCGCTCTCTCTCTCTCTCTCTCTCTCATCTTTCGGATTTTGAAAGGTCTGCTGCTCCATGTGGTGGTTACATGGTAACTGACTTGGGCAACCGACTCCGGTTTTTTTCTGCATGACTTTGTAGGCATAACCGACTTGCCACAAGTGGTAACATGCATTTTTGCGACATGCTGAATTGTAAATATTTTCTAGATATATTATGAAACACGATTGTGTACGTGAAGTGAAAGTTAGCAGTTCGAACCTGATTAGAGAGTATAAATCATTGGAAGAAGCTATATAATAACAAAACAAATGCATACAGGTTTTTGTGCAGAAACAGTGACCACAATGTGGAGCGTTTGGCCAAATGAGCTTAGGACAAGTGTTTGGGAGCTAACTAAATTCCTCTTCTGAGTTTAAATGATAGCTACTTATGAAGGGTAAACAATGGCACAGCAACAGTTGCGATGGTCTAACTTTCAATGTTCAGAAGGATTCTTGTGCGCATGTTAGAGTGGAGGAGGGTGAGGCAGAGATATATCTGTCCTTGGATGCATAAAGATTGACAAGTTTCACATATTCAGATGGAAGGGCACTGTCTCAGCTCCAGAGCACTCCAGCAAGATTGATAACCAACTATGGGTACTACAACTTCATATTATTTAAGAAAAACAGCATGTCATCAGTTCACGCACAAACCAAGGAAGCCTACGTTTTAAATAAGTGTTGCATTTGAAGGTGTCTGGTATCTTGTTTGCTGTGCTGTGGTCCTTGATGTCATTCTGCAGATGTCTTCAATGCAGAATGTATGGTGGTGGAGCCTGCCACCACTAGGCTAGTCACTTAAGGCCTCAGCTTGTGAGGGTACGGACTCCCAATGCCACGAAGCACCACACACTATTATGGTGCTGAGGGACAATGCAAGCACTGTGGTGGGAGGTGAGGCACATTGTGGAACAAGCCGGAGCAGGTATCTGCTGGAAGGCGGGGCATCCCAAGAGGAGAAGAAGGCAGGCCCAATGGACTCAAGGAAGTAGTTAGTGTTGGACAAGAAGTTGGAGATGGCCCAGCAAGGGGCAAGAAAGAAAACGCAGGAGCAGTCCACAAAAGGAATGGAGACCACAGAACACTAAAAGGAGGAGAACTGGCCAGTCAGGGCACAAGGAGGAAGAGGACTGGGACAAATGGAGGAAAGGAGAAAACAGGGGAAAGGAAGAGTGTCAAGGCCTTCAAGGAGCAAGAGAGGTTTTGGCACGCCGAGGGAAAGCCACAGGAAAATAAATTCAGGAAGCAGCATGGAAGTGAGGCTGCGTGCAAGCTTCGCTGGTTTCCATGACAACAACGAGAGAGACATTAATTAACAATGCCTGTGTGGGATATGGACAGCAGTCAGCGCATGCGTGTGGGGGTAAATATGGCTGCGTCCATGGAGAGAGCATCACGGGCCGCGTCCAGTCCAGAGCCCGCTCATGCACCGCCACTAAATGCCCTCCTGTGTGAGATGACAATGAAGGACTTGTGGGCACAATATGATATTAGTCATTGTTGTGGCTGAATAGAACATGGAATGTTTGGGGCAGTGTAACGTGTCAAGGAATTGAGTGTGGAGAGTTCAGTTAAGGTTTAGGAATAATGAAATATAGATGTACAGAAGGCATCCTGTGATCATTTGAAGATATGATATTAATTATAAAGGTATAAAGAAACATAACAGTCATTGCCAGTTTTATGTCATGTGTATGCAGCTTACATATTACTTGTACACATTTATAACAAAATACCTTCATAGAATACATTCAAACAATCATATCATTAAACAACCTATCATTAAAATGTATTTTGGAAATCATTCCATAAATATAAATATAAAAATCTATTTCTTATAATTTCATATAACTTCTAAGAGTTTCGTAATTTCATATACATTTCTCAGAACTATCACATGAATGCATGCGATATTCTGACGAATGCCACCGGTTTAAATTAAATGTAAACTTGCTCTTCTGACAACTCAAGGATCGTGATTAAAAGCCGAACGAGATTGAACGTAAGAGTGGTCCAGTTACCGTTCATAAACCGCCTCTTTAGACAAATGGCACGAATCAATCATACATCTTTAAAATTCTGCCTTGCGCAGGTCACGCGTGCAGCAGCATTCTGCCTTGCGCAGGTCATTCGTGCAGCAGCATTCTGCCTTGTGCAGGTCATCCGTGCAGCAGCAGCATTCTGCCTTGCGCAGGTCATCCGTGCAGCAGCAGCATTCTGCCTTGCACAGGTTATCCGTGCAGCAGCAGCATTCTGCCTTGCACAGGTTATCCGTGCAGCAGCAGCATTCTGCCTTACGCGGGTCGTTCGTGCAGCAGCATTCTGCCTTGCGCAGGTCATCCATGGAGCAGCATCATTCTGCCTTGCGCAGGTCATCCGTGGAGCAGCAGAATTCTACCTTGCAAAGGTCATCCATGGAGCAGCAGCGTTCTGCCTAGCAAAGGTCATCCGTGCAGCAGCACTCTGCCTTGCGCAAGTCATGCCTGCAGCAGCACTCCGCCTTGCGTAGGTCATCCGTGCAGAAACACTCTGCCTTGCACAAGTCATCCATGCAGCAGCATTCTGCCTTGCGCAGGTCATCCGTGCAGCAGTATTCTGCCTGCGTAGGTCATCCATGCAGGAGCAGCATTCTGCCTTCACAGGTCATTCGTGGAGCAGCAGCATTCTGCCTTGCGCAGGTCATCCATGCAGCAGCATTCTGCCTTGCGCAGGTCATTCATGCAGAAGAAACATTCTGCCTTGCGTAGGACATCCATGCAGCAACACTCTGCCTTGCGCAGTTCATCCATGGAGCATTAGCATTCTGCCTTGCGCAGGTCATCCGTGCAGCAGCAGCATTCTGCCTTGCGCAGGAAATCCATGCAGCAGCAGCATTCTGCCTTGCGCAGGTCATCTGTGCAGCAGCAGCATTCTGCCTTGCGCAGGACATCCATGCAGCAGCATTCTGCATTGCGCAGGTCATCCATGCAGCAGCCGCATTCTGCCTTGCACAGGTCATCCATGGAGCAGCAGTGTTCTGCCTAGCACAGGTAATCCGTGCAGCAGCACTCTGCCTTGCGCAGGTCATCCGTGCAGCAGCAGCATTCTGCCTTTCACAGGCCATCCGTGCAGCAGCACTTCACCTTGCGCAGGTCATTCGTGCAGCAGCATTCTGCCGTGCGCAGGACACCCATGCAGCAGCACTAGGCCTTGCACAGGTCATCCGTGGAGCAGCAGCATTCTGCCATACGCAGGACATCCATGCAGCAGCACTCTGCCTTGCACAGGTAATTCGTGCAGCAGCAGCATTCTGCCTTGCGCAGGTCATCCATGCAGCAGCATTCTGCCTTGCAAAGGTCATCCATGCAGCAGCATTCTGCCTTTCACAGGTCATTCGTGCAGCAGCAGCATTCTGCCTTGCGCAGGTCATCCATGGAGCAGCAGCATTCTGCCTTGCACAGGTCATCCGTGCAGCAGCAGCATTCTGCCTTGTTCAGGTCATTGCGCAGGTCATCCATGCAGCAGCAGCACTCTGCCTTGCGCAGGTCATCTGTGCAGCAGCAGCACTATGCCTTGTGCAGGTCATCCGTGTAGCAGTAGCATTCTGCCTTGTGCAGGTCATCCGTGGAGCAGCAGCATTCTGCCTTGCGCAGGTCATCCGTGCAGCAGCAGCATTCTGCCATACGCAGGTCATCCGTGGAGCAGCAGCACTGTGCCTTGTGAGGGTCATCCGTGGAGCAGCAGCATTCTGCCTTGCGCAAGTCCTCTGTGCAGCAGCAGCATTCTGCCTTGCACAGGTCATTTGTGCAGCAGCATTCTGCCTTGCTCAGGTCATTGCACAGGTCATCTGTGCAGCAGCACTACTCTGCCTTGCGCAGGTCATCCGTGCAGCAGCACTTTGCCTTGCATAGGTCATCCGTGCAGCAGCAGCATTCTGCCTTGCGCAGGTCATTCATGCAGCAGCAGCACTCTGCCTTGCACAGGTCATGCCTGCAGCAGCACTCTGCCTTGCGTAGGTCATCCGTGCAGCGCCACTCTGACTTGTGCAAGTCATCCATGCAGCAGCATTCTGCCTTGCGCAGGTCATCCATGCAGCAGCATTCTGCCTTGCACAGGTCATCCATGCAGCAGCAGCATTCTGCCTTGCAAAGGTCATCCGTGGAGCAGCAGCGTTCTGCCTAGCGCAGGTAATCCGTGCAGCAGCACTCTGCCTTGCGCAGGTCATGCCAGCAGCAGCACTCTGCCTTGCGCAGGTCATCCGTGCAGAAGTGGCATTCTTGCTTGTGCATGTCACCCATGCAGCAGCACTCTGCCTTGCGTAGGTCATCTGTGCAGCGCCACTCTGACTTGCGCAAGTCAACCATGCAGCAGGATTCTGCCTTGCGCAGGTCATCCATGCAGCAGCATTCTGCCTTGCACAGGTCATCCGTAGAGCAGCAGCGTTCTGCCTAGTGCAGGTAATCCATGCAGCAGCACTCTGCCTTGCGCAGATCAACCGTGTAGCAGCACTCTGGCTGCGTAGGTCATCCGTGCAGCAGAAGCATTCTGCCTTGCGCAGGTCATCCACGCAGCAGCATTCTGCCTTGCACAAGTCATTCATGCAGCAGCAGCATTCTGCCTTGTGCAGGTCCTCCTTGCAGCAGCATTCTGCCTTGCAAAGGTCATTTGTGCAGCAGAAGCATTCTGCCTTGCGTAGGACTTCCATGCAGCAACACTCTGCCTTGCACAGTTCATCCATGGAGCATTAGCATTCTGCCTTGCGCAGGTCATCCGTGCAGCAGCAGAATTCTGCCTTTCGCAGCTCCTCCGTGCAGCAGCAGCACTCTGCCTTGCGCAGGAAATCCGTGCAGCAGCAGCATTCTGCCTTGCGCAGGACATCCGTGCAGCAGCAGCATTCTGCCTTGCACAGGTCATCCATGCAGCAGCATTCTGTCTTGCGCAGGTCATCCGTGTAGCAGCCTTCTGCCTTGCACAGGTCATCCGTGCAGCAGTAGCATAATGCCTTGCACAGGTAATCCGTTGAGCAGCAGCGTTCTGCCTAGCACAGGTAATCCATGCAGCAGCACTCTGCCTTGCGCAGGTCATCCATGCAGCAGCACTCTGCCTTGCGCAGGTAATTCGTGCAGCAGCATTTTGCCTTGAGCAGGACATCCATGCAGCAGCACTCTGCCTTGCGCAGGTCATCCATGGAGCAGCAGCATTCTGCCTTGTGCAGGTCATCCAGGCAGAAGCAGCATTCTGCCTTGCGCAGGTCATCCATGCAGCATCATTTTGCCTTGCGCAGGTCATCCGTGCAGCAGCCTTCTGCCTTGCACAGGTCATCCGTGCAGCAGCAGAATTCTGCCTTGCACAGGTCATCCTTGGAGCAGAAGCGTTCTGCCTAGCACAGGTAATCCGTGCAGCAGCACTCTGCCTTGCCCAGGTCATCCGTGCAGCAGCAGCATTCTACCTTGCGCAGGTCATGCATGCAGCAGCACTCTGCCTTGCGCAGGTCATCCGTGGAGCAGCAGCATTCTGCCTTGCGCAGGTCATCCAGGCAGCAGCAGCATTCTGCCTTGCGCAGGTCGTCCGCGCAGCAGCATTCTGCCTTGCGCAGGTCATCCGTGCAGCAGTATTCTGCCTTGCACAGGTCATTCATGCAGCAGCATTCTGCCTTGCGCAGGTCACCCGTGGAGCAGCAGCATTCTGCCTTGTGCAGGTCATCTGTGCAGCAGCACTGTGCCTTGCATAGGTAATCCGTGCAGCAGCAGCATTCTGCCTTGCGCAGGTCATCCGTGCAGCAGCACTCCTCCTTGCGCAGGTCATCCGTGCATCAGAAACAGCGTTCTGCCTTGCGCAGGTCATCTGTGCAGCAGCACTCTGCCTTGCATAGGTCTTCCGTGCAGCAGCACTCTGCCTTGCGCAGGTCATCCGTGCAGCAGCAGAATTCTGCCTTGCGCAGGT
The DNA here is from genome assembly GCF_040938575.1 of Ambystoma mexicanum. Taxonomy (NCBI): domain Eukaryota; kingdom Metazoa; phylum Chordata; class Amphibia; order Caudata; family Ambystomatidae; genus Ambystoma; species Ambystoma mexicanum. The sequence continues at coordinate 414,457,164 of NC_090929.1, forward strand.
CACTCGTGCAGCAGCACTCTGCCATGCGCAGGTCATTCATGAAGCAGCAGCATTCTGTCTTGCACAGGTCATCCATGCAGCAGACTCTGCCTTGCGCAGGTCATCCGTGGAGCAGCAGCATTCTTCCATGCGCAGGTCATCCATGCAGCAGCACTCTGCCTTGCGTGGGTCATTTGTGCAGCTACATTCTGCCTTCCGAAAATCTTCCGAGTAGCAGCATTCGACCTTCTGCAGGTCATCCGTGCAGCAGCAGCATTCTGCCTTGCGCAGGTCATTCATGCAGCCGCAACAGTCTGCCTTGCGCAGGTCATCTGTGCAGCAGCAGCATTCTGCCTTAGGCAGGTCATCCATGCTGCAGCATTCTGCCTTGCGCAGGTCATCCGTGCAGCAGCATTCTGCCTTGCACAGGTCATCCATGCAGTAGCAGCATTCTGCCTTGCACAGGTCATCGTGGAGCAGCAGCGTTCTGCCTTGCGCAGGTCATCCATGCAGCAGCAGCATTCTGCCTTGCACAGGTTATCCGTGCAGCAGCAGCATTCTGCCTTGCACAGGTCATCCGTGGAGCAGCAGCGTTCTGCCTAGCACAGGTAATCCATGCAGCCGCACTCTGCCTCGCACAGGTCATCCGTGCAGCAGCAGCATTCTGCCTTGCGCAGGTCATCCATGTAGCAGCACTCTGCCATGCACTGGTCATTCGTGCAGCAGCAGCATTCTGCCCTGCGCAGGACATCCATGCAGCAGCACTCTGCCGTGCGCAGGTCATCCGTGGAGCAGCAGCATTCTGCCTTGCGCAGGTCATCTGTGCAGCAGCATTCTGCCTTGCGCAGGTCATCCATGCAGCAGCATTCTGCCCTGCACAGGTAATTCGTGCAGCAGCAGCATTCTGCCTTGCGCAGGTCATCCGTGCAGCAGCATTCTGAAGTGCGCAGGTCATTCGTGCAGCAGCAGCATTCTGCCCTGCGCAGGATATCCATGCAGCAGCACTCTACCTTGCGCAGGTCATCCATGCAGCAGCATTCTGCCTTGCACAGGTCATCCATGCAGCAGCAGCATTCTGCCTTGCAAAGGTCATCCGTGGAGCAGCAGCGTTCTGCCTAGCGCAGGTAATATGTGCAGCAGCACTCTGCCTTGCGCAGGTGATGCCAGCAGCAGCACTCTGCCTTGCGCAGGTCATCCGTGCAGAAGTGGCATTCTTGCTTGTGCATGTCACCCATGCAGCAGATTCTGCCTTGCGCAGGTTATCCGTGCAGCGCCACTCTGACTTGCGCAAGTCAACCATGCAGCAGGATTCTGCCTTGCGCAGGTCATCCATGCAGCAGCATTCTGCCTTGCACAGGTCATCCGTAGAGCAGCAGCGTTCTGCCTAGTGCAGGTAATCCATGCAGCAGCACTCTGCCTTGCGCAGATCAACCGTGTAGCAGCACTCTGGCTGCGTAGGTCATCCGTGCAGCAGAAGCATTCTGCCTTGCGCAGGTCATCCATGCAGCAGCATTCTGCCTTGCACAAGTCATTCATGCAGCAGCAGCATTCTGCCTTGTGCAGGTCCTCCTTGCAGCAGCATTCTGCCTTGCAAAGGTCATTCGTGCAGCAGAAGCATTCTGCCTTGCGTAGGACTTCCATGCAGCAACACTCTGCCTTGCACAGTTCATCCATGGAGCATTAGCATTCTGCCTTGCGCAGGTCATCCGTGCAGCAGCAGAATTCTGCCTTTCGCAGCTCCTCCGTGCAGCAGCAGCACTCTGCCTTGCGCAGGTCATCCGTGGCGCAGCAGCATTCTGCCTTGCGCAGGAAATCCATGCAGCAGCAGCATTCTGCCTTGCGCAGGCCATCCGTGCAGCAGCAGCATTCTGCCTTGCACAGGTCATCCATGCAGCAGTATTCTGTCTTGCGCAGGTCATCCGTGTAGCAGCCTTCTGCCTTGCACAGGTCATCCGTGCAGCAGCAGCATAATGCCTAGCACAGGTAATCCATGCAGCAGCACTCTGCCTTGCGCAGGTCATCCATGCAGCAGCACTCTGCCTTGCGCAGGTAATTTGTGCAGCAGCATTCTGCCTTGCGCAGGACATCCATGCAGCAGCACTCTGCCTTGCGCAGGTCATCCATGGAGCAGCAGCATTCTGCCTTGTGCAGGTCATCCAGGCAGAAGCAGCATTCTGCCTTGCGCAGGTCATCCATGCAGCATCATTCTGCCTTGCGCAGGTGATCCATGCAGCAGCCTTCTGCCTTGCACAGGTCATCCGTGCAGCAGCAGAATTCTGCCTTGCACAGGTCATCCTTGGAGCAGAAGCGTTCTGCCTAGCACAGGTAATCCGTGCAGCAGCACTCTGCCTTGCCCAGGTCATCCGTGCAGCAGCAGCATTCTACCTTGCGCAGGTCATCCATGCAGCAGAATTCTGCCTTGCGCAGGTCATCCGTGGAGCAGCAGCATTCTGCCTAGCGCAGGTCATCCAGGCAGCAGCAGCATTCTGCCTTGCGCAGGTCATCCGCGCAGCAGCATTCTGCCTTGCGCAGGTCATCCGTGCAGCAGTATTCTGCCTTGCACAGGTCATTCATGCAGCAGCATTCTGCCTTGCGCAGGTCACCCGTGGAGCAGCAGCATTCTGCCTTGTGCAGGTCATCTGTGCAGCAGCACTGTGCCTTGCATAGGTAATCCGTGCAGCAGCAGCATTCTGCCTTGCGCAGGTCATCCGTGCAGCAGCACTCCTCCTTGCGCAGGTCATCCGTGCATCAGAAACAGCGTTCTGCCTTGCGCAGGTCATCTGTGCAGCAGCACTCTGCCTTGCATAGGTCTTCCGTGCAGCAGCACTCTGCCTTGCGCAGGTCATCCGTGCAGCAGCAGAATTCTGCCTTGCGCAGGTCATTCATGAAGCAGCAGCATTCTGTCTTGCACAGGTCATCCATGCAGCAGACTCTGCCTTGCGCAGGTCATCCGTGGAGCAGCAGCATTCTTCCATGCGCAGGTCATCCATGCAGCAGCACTCTGCCTTGCGCAGGTAATTCGTGCAGCAGCATTTTGCCTTGAGCAGGACATCCATGCAGCTGCAACAGTCTGCCTTGCGCAGGTCATCTGTGCAGCAGCAGCATTCTGCCTTAGGCAGGTCATCCATGCTGCAGCATTCTGCCTTGCGCAGGTCATCCGTGCAGCAGCATTCTGCCTTGCACAGGTCATCCATGCAGTAGCAGCATTCTGCCTTGCACATGTCATCGTGGAGCAGCAGCGTTCTGCCTTGCGCAGGTCATCCATGCAGCAGCAGCATTCTGCCTTGCACAGGTTATCCGTGCAGCAGCAGCATTCTGCCTTGCGCAGGTCATCCATGCAGCTGCAACAGTCTGCCTTGCGCAGGTCATCTGAGCAGCAGCAGCATTGCCTTAGGCAGGTCATCCATGCTGCAGCATTCTGCCTTGCGCAGGTCATCCGTGCAGCAGCATTCTGCCTTGCACAGGTCATCCATGCAGTAGCAGCATTCTGCCTTGCACATGTCATCGTGGAGCAGCAGCGTTCTGCCTTGCGCAGGTCATCCATGCAGCAGCAGCATTCTGCCTTGCACAGGTTATCCGTGCAGCAGCAGCATTCTGCCTTGCACAGGTCATCCGTGGAGCAGCAGCGTTCTGCCTAGCACAGGTAATCCATGCAGCCGCACTCTGCCTCGCACAGGTCATCCGTGCAGCAGCAGCATTCTGCCTTGCGCAGGTCATCCATGTAGCAGCACTCTGCCATGCACTGGTCATTCGTGCAGCAGCAGCATTCTGCCCTGCGCAGGACATCCATGCAGCAGCACTCTGCCGTGCGCAGGTCATCCGTGGAGCAGCAGCATTCTGCCTTGCGCAGGTCATCTGTGCAGCAGCATGCTGCCTTGCGCAGGTCATCCATGCAGCAGCATTCTGCCCTGCACAGGTAATTCGTGCAGCAGCAGCATTCTGCCTTGCGCAGGTCATCCGTGCAGCAGCATTCTGAAGTGTGCAGGTCATTCGTGCAGCAGCAGCATTCTGCCCTGCGCAGGATATCCATGCAGCAGCACTCTGCCTTGCGCAGGTCATCCTTGCAGCTACATTCTGCTTTCCACAGGTCTTCCGTGCAGCAGCATTCTACCTTCCGCAGCTCATCCGTGCAGCAGCAGCATTCTGCCTTGCGCAGGTCATCCATGCAACAGCATTCTGCTTTGCGCAGGTCATCCGTGCAGCAGCATTCTGCCTTGCACATGTTATCCGTGCAGCAGCAGCATTCTGCCTTGCACAGGTCATCCGTGGAGGAGCAGCGTTCTGCCTAGCACAGGTAATCCATGCAGCATCACTGTGCCTTGGGCAGGTCATACAGCAGCAGCAGCATTCTGCCTTGTGCAGGTCATCCATGCAGCAGCACTCTGCCATGGACTGGTCATTCATGCAGCAGCAGCATTCTGCCTTGCGCAGGACATCCATGCAGCAGCACTCTGCCTTGCGCAGGTCATCCATGAAGCAGCAGCATTCTGCCTTGCGCAGGTCATCCGTGCAGCAGCATTCTGCCTTGCGCATGTCATCCGTGCAGCAGCATTCTGCCCTGCACAGGTCATTCGTGCAGCAGCAGCATTCTGCCTTGCACAGTTCATCCGTGCAGCAGCATTCTACCTTTGCGCAGGTCATCCTTGCAGCTACATTCTGCCTTCCGCAGGTCTTCCATGCAGCAGCATTCTGCCTTGCGCAGGTCATCTGTGCAGCAGCATTCTGCCCTGCACAGGTAATTCGTGCAGCAGCAGCATTCTGCCTTGCACATGTCATCGTGGAGCAGCAGCGTTCTGCCTTGCGCAGGTCATCCATGCAGCAGCAGCATTCTGCCTTGCACAGGTTATCCGTGCAGCAGCAGCATTCTGCCTTGCACAGGTCATCCGTGGAGCAGCAGCGTTCTGCCTAGCACAGGTAATCCATGCAGCCGCACTCTGCCTCGCACAGGTCATCCGTGCAGCAGCAGCATTCTGCCTTGCGCAGGTCATCCATGTAGCAGCACTCTGCCATGCACTGGTCATTCGTGCAGCAGCAGCATTCTGCCCTGCGCAGGACATCCATGCAGCAGCACTCTGCCGTGCGCAGGTCATCCGTGGAGCAGCAGCATTCTGCCTTGCGCAGGTCATCTGTGCAGCAGCATGCTGCCTTGCGCAGGTCATCCATGCAGCAGCATTCTGCCCTGCACAGGTAATTCGTGCAGCAGCAGCATTCTGCCTTGCGCAGGTCATCCGTGCAGCAGCATTCTGAAGTGTGCAGGTCATTCGTGCAGCAGCAGCATTCTGCCCTGCGCAGGATATCCATGCAGCAGCACTCTGCCTTGCGCAGGTCATCCTTGCAGCTACATTCTGCTTTCCACAGGTCTTCCGTGCAGCAGCATTCTACCTTCCGCAGCTCATCCGTGCAGCAGCAGCATTCTGCCTTGCGCAGGTCATCCATGCAACAGCATTCTGCTTTGCGCAGGTCATCCGTGCAGCAGCATTCTGCCTTGCACATGTTATCCGTGCAGCAGCAGCATTCTGCCTTGCACAGGTCATCCGTGGAGGAGCAGCGTTCTGCCTAGCACAGGTAATCCATGCAGCATCACTGTGCCTTGGGCAGGTCATACAGCAGCAGCAGCATTCTGCCTTGTGCAGGTCATCCATGCAGCAGCACTCTGCCATGGACTGGTCATTCATGCAGCAGCAGCATTCTGCCTTGCGCAGGACATCCATGCAGCAGCACTCTGCCTTGCGCAGGTCATCCATGAAGCAGCAGCATTCTGCCTTGCGCAGGTCATCCGTGCAGCAGCATTCTGCCTTGCGCATGTCATCCGTGCAGCAGCATTCTGCCCTGCACAGGTCATTCGTGCAGCAGCAGCATTCTGCCTTGCACAGTTCATCCGTGCAGCAGCATTCTACCTTTGCGCAGGTCATCCTTGCAGCTACATTCTGCCTTCCGCAGGTCTTCCATGCAGCAGCATTCTGCCTTGCGCAGGTCATCTGTGCAGCAGCATTCTGCCCTGCACAGGTAATTCGTGCAGCAGCAGCATTCTGCCTTGCGCAGGTCATCCGCGCACCAGCATTCTGCCGTGTGCAGGTCATTCGTACAGCAGCATTCTGCCTTGCGCAGGTCATCCTTGCAGCTACATTCTGCCTTCCGCAGGTCTTCCGTTCAGCAGCATTCTACCTTCCGCAGGTCATCCGTGCAGCAGCAGCATTCTGCCTTGCGCAGGTCATCCATGCAGCCACAGCAGTCTGCCTTGCGCTGGTCATCTGTGCAGCAGCAGCATTCTGCCTTGTGCAGGCCATCCGTGCAGAAGCATTCTGCTTTGCGCATGTCATCCGTGCAGCAGCATTCTGCCTTGCACAGGTTATCCGTGCAGCAGCAGCATTCTGCTTTGCACAGGTCATCCGTGGAGTAGCAGCTTCTGCCTAGCACAGGTAATCCGTGCAGCAGCACTCTGCCTTGAGCAGGTCATCCGTGCAACAGCAGCATTCTGCCTTGCGCAGGTTATTCGTGCAGCAGCAGCATTCTGCCTTGCGCAGGACATCCGTGCAGCAGCATTCTGCCTTGCACAGGTTATCCGTGCAGCAGCAGCATTCTGCCTTGCACAGGTCATCCGTGCAGCAGCAGCATTCTGCCTTGCACAGGTCATCCGTGGAGCAGCAGCGTTCTGCCTAGCACAGGTAATAGATGCAGCAGCACTGTGTCTTGGGCAGGTCATCCGTGCAGCAGCAGCATTCTGCCTTGTGCAGGCCATCCGTGCAGAAGCATTCTGCTTTGCGCATGTCATCCGTGCAGCAGCATTCTGCCTTGCACAGGTTATCCGTGCAGCAGCAGCATTCTGCTTTGCACAGGTCATCCGTGGAGTAGCAGCTTCTGCCTAGCACAGGTAATCCGTGCAGCAGCACTCTGCCTTGAGCAGGTCATCCGTGCAACAGCAGCATTCTGCCTTGCGCAGGTTATTCGTGCAGCAGCAGCATTCTGCCTTGCGCAGGACATCCGTGCAGCAGCATTCTGCCTTGCACAGGTTATCCGTGCAGCAGCAGCATTCTGCCTTGCACAGGTCATCCGTGCAGCAGCAGCATTCTGCCTTGCACAGGTCATCCGTGGAGCAGCAGCGTTCTGCCTAGCACAGGTAATAGATGCAGCAGCACTGTGTCTTGGGCAGGTCATCCGTGCAGCAGCAGCATTCTGCCTTGCGCAGGACATCCGTGGAGCAGCACTCTGCCTTGCGCAGGTCATCCATGAAGCAGCAGCATTCTGCCTTGCGCAGGTCATCCGTGCAGCAGCATTCTGCCTTGCGCAGGTCATCCGTGCAGCAGCGTTCTATCTTCCGCAGGTCATCCGTGCAGCACCAGCATTCTGCCTTGCGCAGGTCATCCATGCAGCCACAGCAGTCTGCCTTGCGCAGGTCATCTGTGCAGCAGCAGCATTCTGCCTTAGGCAGGTCATCCATGCAGCAGCATTCTGCCTTGTGCAGGTCATTCATGAAGCAGCAGCATTCTGCCTTGCACAAGTCATCCGTGCAGCAGTCTCTGCCTTGCGCAGGTCATCCGTGGAGCAGCAGCATTCTTCCATGCGCAGGTCATCCATGCAGCAGCACTCTGCCTTGCACAGGTCATTTGTGCAGCTACATTCTGCCTTCCGCAAATCTTCCGTGCAGCAGCACTCTGCCTTGCATAGGTAATCCGTGCAGCAGCAGGATTCTGCCTTGCGCAGGTCATCCGTGCAGCAGCACTCCTCTTTGCGCAGGTCATCCATGCATCAGCAACAGCGTTCTGCCTTGCGCAGGTCATCCGTGCAGCAGCACTCTTACTTGCATAGGTCATCCGTGCAGCAGCACTCTGCCTTGCGCAGGACATCCGTGCAGCAGCAGAATTCTGCCTTGCGCAGGTCATCCGTGCAGCAGCACTGTGCCTTGCGCAAGTCATTCATGCAGCAGCAGCATTCTGCCTTGCGCAGGTCATCCGTGCAGCAGCACTCTGCCTTGCGCAGGTCATTCACTAAGCAGCAGCATTCTGCCTTGCACAGGTCATCCATGCAGCAGACTCTGCCTTGCACAGGTCATCCGTGGAGCAGCAGAATTCTTCTATGTGCAGGTCATCCATGCAGCAGCACTCTGCCTTGCGCAGGTAATTTGTGCAGCTACATTCTGCCTTCCGCAAATCTTCCGTGCATCAGCATTCTACCTTCCGCAGGTCACCCATGCAGCAGCAGCATTCTGCCTTGCGGATGTCATCCATGCAGCCACAGCAGTCTGCATTGCGCAGGTCATCTATGCAGCAGCAGCATTCTGCCTTAGGCAGGTCATCCATGCAGCAGCATTCTGCCTTGCGCAGGTCATCCGTGCAGCAGCATTCTGCCTTGCGCAGGTCATCCGTGCAGCAGCATTCTGCCTTGCGCAGGTCATCCATGCAGTGGAAGCATTCTGCCTTGCACAGGTCATCCGTGCAGCAGACTCTGCCTTGCACAGGTCATCCGTGGAGAATCAGCATTCTTCCATGGGCAGGTCATCCATGCAGCAGCATTCTGCCTTGTGCAGGTCATTTGTGCAGCTACATTCTGCCTTCCGCATGTCTTCCGTGCAGCAGCAGTCTACCTTCCGCAGGTCATCCGTGCAGCAGCAGCATTCTGCCTTAGGCAGTTCATCCATGCAGCAGCATTCTGCCTTGCGCAGGTCATCCGTGCAGCAGCATTCTGCCTTGCACAGGTCATCCGTGCAGTAGCAGCATTCTGCCTTGCGCAGGTTATCCGTGCAGCAGCAGCATTCTGCCTTGCACAGGTCATCCGTGGAGCAGCAGCGTTCTGCCTAGCACAGGTAATCCATGCAGCAGCACTCTGCCTTGTGCAGGTCATCCGTGCAACAGCAGCATTCTGCCTTGCGCAGGTCATTCGTGCAGCAGCAGCATTCTGCCTTGCGCAGGACATCCATGCAACAGCATTCTGATTTGGGCAGGTCATCCGTGCAGCAGCATTCTGCCTTGCACAGGTTATCCATGCAGCAGCAGCATTCTGGCTTGCACAGGTCATCCGTGGAGCAGCAGCGTTCTGCCTAGCACAGGTAATCCATGCAGCAGCACTGTGCCTTGGGCAGGTCATCCGTGCAGCAGCAGCATTCTGCCTTGTGCAGGTCATCCATGCAGCAGCACTCTGCCATGCACTGGTCATTCGTGCAGCACCAGCATTCTGCCTTGCGCAGGTCATTCATGAAGCAGCAGCATTCTGCCTTGCACAGGTCATCTGTGCAGCAGACTCTACCTTGCGCAGGTCATCCGTGGAGCAGCAGCATTCTTCCATGCGCAGGTCATCCATGCAGCAGCACTCTGCCTTGCGCAGATCATTTGTGCAGGTACATTCTGCCTTCCGCAAATCTTCCGTGCAGCAGCACTCTGCCTTGCATAGGTAATCCGTGCAGCAGCAGGATTCTGCCTTGCGCAGGTCATCCGTGCAGCAGCACTCCTCCTTGCGCAGGTCATCCGTGCATCAGCAACAGCGTTCTGCCTTGCGCAGGTCATACGTGCATCAGCAACAGCGTTCTGCCTTGCATAGGTCATCCGTGCAGCAGCAGAATTCTGCCTTGCGCAGGTCATCCGTGCAGCAGCACTGTGCCTTGCGCAAGTCATTCATGCAGCAGCAGCATTCTGCCTTGCGCAGGTCATCCGTGCAGCAGCACTCTGCCTTGCGCAGGTCATTCACGAAGCAGCAGCATTCTGCCTTGCACAGGTCATCCATGCAGCAGACTCTGCCTTTCACAGGTCATCGGTGGAGCAGCAGCATTCTTCCATGTGCAGGTCATCCATGCAGCAGCACTCTGCCTTGCGCAGGTCATTTGTGCAGCTACATTCTGCCTTCCGCAATCTTCCGTGCATCAGCATCCTACCTTCCGCAGGTCATCCGTGCAGCAACAGCATTGTGCCTTGTGCAGGCCATCCATGCAGCCACAGCAGTCTGCATTGCGCAGGTCAACTGTGCAGCAGCAGCATTCTGCCTTAGGCAGGAAATCCATGCAGCAGCATTCTGCCTTGCACAGGTCATCCGTGCAGTAGCAGCATTCTGCCTTGCACAGGTCATCCGTGCAGCAGACTCTGCCTTGCACAGGTCATCCGTGGAGCATCAGCATTCTTCCATGGGCAGGTCATCCATGCAGCAGCACTCTGCCTTGTGCAGGTCATTTGTGCATCTACATTCTGCCTTCCGCAGGTCTTCCGTGCAGCACCATTCTACCTTCCGCACGTCATCCGTGAAGCAGCAGCATTCTGCCTTGCGCAGGTCATACATGCAACCGCAGCAGTCTGCCTTGCGCAGGTCGTCTGTGCAGCAGCAGCATTCTGCCTTAGGCAGTTCATCCATGCAGCAGCATTCTGCCTTGTGCAGGTCATCCGTGCAGGAGCATTCTGCCTTGCACAGGTCATCCGTGCAGTAGCAGCATTCTGCCTTGCACAGGTCATCGTGGAGCACCAGCGTTCTGCCTTGCGCAGGTCATCCATGCAGCAACAACATGCTGCCTTGCGCAGGTCATCCATGCAGCAGCATTCTGCTTTGCGCAGGTCATCCGTGCAGCAGCATTCTGCCTTGCACAGGTTATCCGTGCAGCAGCAGCACTCTGCCTTGCACAGGTCATCCGTGGAGCATCAGCGTTCTGCCTAGCACAGGTAATTCGTGCAGCAGCACTCTGCCTAACAAAGGTCATCCGTACAGCAGCAGCATTCTGCCTTGCCCAGGTCATCCATGCAGAAGCATTCTGCCATGCACTGGTCATCCATGAAGCAGCAGCATTCTGCCTTGCGCAGGTCAGCCGTGCAGCAGCATTCTGCCATGTGCAAGTCATCCGTGCAGCAGCATTCTGCCCTGCACAGGTCATTCGTGCAGCAGCAGCATTCTGCCTTGCGCAGGTCATCCGTGCAGCAGCAGCATTCTGCCTTGCGCAGGTCATCCGTACAGCAGCATTCTGCCGTGCGCAGGTCATTTGTGCAGCAGCAGCATTCTAGCTTGCGCAGGTCATCCTTGCAGCTACATTGTGCCTTCCGCAGGTCTTCTGTACAGCAGCATTCTACCTTCCGCAGGTCATCTGTGCAGCAGCAGCATTCTGCCTTGCGCAGGTCATCCATGCAGCAGCATTCTGCCTTGTGCAGGCCATCCATGCAGCAGCATTCTGCTTTATGCAGGTCATCCGTGCAGCAGTATTCTGCCTTGCACAGGTTATCCGAGCAGCATTCTGCCTTGCACAGGTCAACCGTGGAGCAGCAGCGTTCTGCCTAGCACAGGTAATCCGTGCAGCAACACTCTGCCTTGTGCAGGTCATCCGTGCATCAGCAGCATTCTGCCTTGCGCAGTTCATTCGTGCAGCAGCAGCATTCTGCCTTGTGCAGGACATCCATGCAGCAGCACTCTGCCTTGCGCAGGTCATTCATGCAGCAGCAGCATTCTGCCTTGCGCAGGACATCCGTGAAGCAGCACTCTGCCTTGCGCAGGTCATCCGTGAAGCACCAGCATTCTGCCTTGCGCAGGTCATCCATGAAGCAGCAGCATTCTGCCTTGTGCAGGTCATCCATGCAGCAGCTTTCTGCCTTGTGCAGGTCATCCGTGCAGCAGCTTTCTGCCTTGTGCAGGTCATCCGTGCAGCAGCAGCATTCTACCTTGCGCAGGTCATCCTTGCAGCTACATTCTGCTTTCCGCAGGTCTTCCGTGCAGCAACATTCTACCTTCCGCAGGCCATCCGTGCAGCAGCAGCATTCTGCCTTGTGCAGGTCATCCATGGAGCAGCAGCCTTCTGCCTTGCACAGGTCATCCGTGCAGCAGCAACATTCTGCCTTGCGCAGGTCATCCGTGCAGCAGCACTCTGCCTTATGCAGGTCATTCTTGCAGCAGCAGCATTCTACCTTGCGCAGGTCATCCATGCAGCAGCGTTCTGCCTTGCGCAGGTCATCCATGCAGCAGCACTCTGCCTTCCACAGGTCATCCGTGGAGCAGCAGAATTCTGCCTTGCGCAGGTCTTCCGTGCAGCAACACTCTACCTTGCGCAGGTCATCCATGCAGCAGCGTTCTGCCCTGCGCAGGTCATCCATGCAGCAGCACTCTGCCTTCCACAGGTCATCTGTGGAGCAGCAGAATTCTGCCTTGAGCAGGTCATCCGTGCAGCAACACTCTGCCTTGCGCAGGTCATTTGTGCAGCAGCAGTATTCTACCTTGCGCAGGTCAGCCTTGCAGCAGCTTTCTGCCTTGAGCAGGTCATCCATGCAGCAGCTTTCTGCCTTGCGCAGGTCATCCGTGCAGCAGCAGCATTCTGCCTTGCGCAGTTCATCCGTGTAGCAGCAGCAGTCTCCCTTGCGCAGGTCATACATGCAGCAGCAGCATTCTGCCTTCCGCAGGTCATCCATGCAGCAGCATTCTGCCTTGCGCAGGTCAACCATGCAGCAGAACTCTGCCTTGCGCAGGTAATTCATGAAGCAGCAGCATTCTGCCTTGCGCAGGTCATCCGTGCAGCAGCACTCTGCCTTGTGCAGGCCTTACATGGAGCAGCAGCATTCTTCCATGCACAGATCATCCATGCAGCAGCACTCTGCCTTGCGCAGGTAATTTGTGCAGCAGCATTCTGCCTTGCGCAGGTCATCCGTGCAGCAGCAGCATTCTGCCTTGCACGGGTCATTCGTGCAGTAGCAGCATTCAACCTTGCGCAGGTCATCCTTGCAGCTACATTCTGCCTTGTGCAGGTCATTCGTGCATCAGCAGCATTCTACCTTGCAGGTCATCCGTGCAGCAGCAGCATTCTGCCTTGCGCAGGTCATCCATGCAGCAGCATTCTGCCTTGTACAGGTCATTCGTGTAGCAGCAGCATTCTGCCTTGTGCAGGTCATCCATGCAGCAGCATTCTGCCTTGCGCAGGTCATTCGTGCAGCAGAAGCATTCTACGTTGTGCAGGACATCCATGCAGCAGCACTTTGCCATGCGCAGGTCATCCGTGCAGCATCAGCATTCTGCCCATCGCAGGTCCTCCGTGCAGCAGCAGCACTCTGCCTTGCGCAGGTCTTCCATGCAGCAGCAGCATTCTGCCTTGCGCAGGTCATCCATGCAACAGCATTCTGCCTTGCGCAGGTCATCGGTGCAGCAGCCTTCTGCCTTGCACAGGTCATCGTCCAGCAGCAGTATTCTGCCTTGCACAGGTCATCCGTGGAGCAGCAGCGTTCTGCCTAGCACAGGTAATCCGTGCAACAGCACTCTGCCTTGTGCAGGTCATCCGTGCAGCAGCAGCAGCATTCTGCCTTGCGCAGGTCATCCGTGCAGCAGCACTCTACCTTGCGCAGGTCATTCATGCAGCAGCATTCTGCCTTGCACAGGACATCCATGCAGCAGCACTCTGCCTTGCGCAGGTCATCCATGGAGCAGCAGCATTCTGCCTTGCGCAGGTCATCCAGGCAGCAGCAGCATTCTGCCTTGCGCAGGTCATCCGTGCAGCAGCATTCTGCCTTGCGCAGGTTATCTCTGCAGCAGTATTGTGCCTTGCACAGGTCATTCGTGCAGCAGCAGCATTCTGCCTTGCGCAGGTCATCCGTGGAGCAGCAGCATTCTGCCTTGCGCAGGTCATCCATGCAGCAGCATTCTGCCTTGCACAGGTCATTCGTGCAGCAGAAGCATTCTGCCTTGCCCAGGACTTCCATGCTGCAGCACTGTGCCTTGCGCAGGTCATCCGTGGAGCAGCAGCATTCTGCCTTGCGCAGGTCATCCGTGCAGCAGCAGCACTCTGCCTTGCGCAGGTCATCTGTGGAGCAGCAGCATTCTGCCTTGCGCAGGTCATCCATGCAGCAGCAGCATTCTGACTTGCGCAGGTCATCCATGTAGCAGCAGTATTCTGCCTTGCACAGGTGATCCATGCAGCAGCATTCTGCCTTGCGCAGGTCATCCGTGCAGTAGCAGCATTCTGCCTTGCACAGGTCATCCGTGCAGCAGACTCTGCCTTGCACAGATCATCCGTGGAGCATCAGCATTCTTCCATGGGCAGGTCATCCATGCAGCAATGCTCTGCCTTGTGCAGGTCATTTGTGCAGCTACATTCTGCCTTCCGCAGGTCTTCCGTGCAGCAGCATTCTACCTTCCGCAGGTCATCCGTGCAGCAGCAGCATTCTGCCTTGCGCAGGTCATCCATGCAACTGCAACAGTCTGCCTTGCGCAGGTCATCTGTGCAGCAGCAGCATTCTGCCTTAGGCAGTTCATCCATGCAGCAGCATTCTGCCTTGCGCAGGTCATCCGTGCAGCAGCATTCTGCCTTGCACAGGTCATCCATGCAGTAGATTCTGCCTTGCGCAGGTCATCCGTGCAGCAACAGCATTCTGCCTTACGCAGGTCATCAATGCAGCAGCATTCTGCCTTGCGCAGGTCATCGGTGCAGCAGCCTTCTGCCTTGCACAGGTCATCGTCCAGCAGCAGTATTCTGCCTTGCACAGGTCATCCGTGGAGCAGCAGCATTCTGCCTAGCACAGGTAATCCGTGCAACAGCACTCTGCCTTGTGCAGGTCATCCGTGCAGCAGCAGCAGCATTCTGCCTTGCGCAGGTCATCCGTGCAGCAGCACTCTACCTTGCGCAGGTCATTCATGCAGCAGCATTCTGCCTTGCACAGGACATCCATGCAGCAGCACTCTGCCTTGCGCAGGTCATCCATGGAGCAGCAGCATTCTGCCTTGCGCAGGTCATCCATGCAGCAGCAGCATTCTGCCTTGCGCAGGTCATCCGTGCAGCAGCATTCTGCCTTGCGCAGGTTATCTCTGCAGCAGTATTCTGCCTTGCACAGGTCATTCGTGCAGCAGCAGCATTCTGCCTTGCGCAGGTCATCCGTGGAGCAGCAGCATTCTGCCTTGCGCAGGTCATCCATGCAGCAGCATTCTGCCTTGCACAGGTCATTCGTGCAGCAGAAGCATTCTGCCTTGCCCAGGACATCCATGCTGCAGCACTGTGCCTTGCGCAGGTCATCCGTGCAGTAGCAGCATTCTGCCTTGCACAGGTCATCCGTGCAGCAGACTCTGCCTTGCACAGATCATCCGTGGAGCATCAGCATTCTTCCATGGGCAGGTCATCCATGCAGCAATGCTCTGCCTTGTGCAGGTCATTTTTGCAGCTACATTCTGCCTTCCGCAGGTCTTCCGTGCAGCAGCATTCTACCTTCCGCAGGTCATCCGTGCAGCAGCAGCATTCTGCCTTGCGCAGGTCATCCATGCAACTGCAACAGTCTGCCTTGCGCAGGTCATCTGTGCAGCAGCAGCATTCTGCCTTAGGCAGTTCATCCATGCAGCAGCATTCTGCCTTGCGCAGGTCATCCGTGCAGCAGCATTCTGCCTTGCACAGGTCATCCATGCAGCAGATTCTGCCTTGCGCAGGTCATCCGTGCAGCAACAGCATTCTGCCTTACGCAGGTCATCCATGCAGCAGCATTCTGCCTTGCGCAGGTCAACCGTGCAGCAGCACTCTGCCTTGTGCTGGCCTTCCGTGGAGCAGAAGCATTCTTCCATGCACAGGTCATCCATGCAGCAGCACTCTGCCTTGCGCAGGTAATTTGTACAGCAGCATTCTGCCTTGTGCAGGTCATCCGTGCAGCAGTAGCATTCTGCCTTGCACGGGTCATTCGTGCAGTAGCAGCATTCTACCTTGTGCAGGTCATCCTTGCAGCTACATTCTGCCTTGTGCAGGTCATTCGTGCATCAGCAGCATTCTGCCTTGTGCAGGCCATTCGTGCAGCAGAAGCATTCTGCAGGACATCCATGCAGCAGCACTCTGCCTTGCGCAGGTCATCCGTGGAGCAGCAGCATTCTGCCTTGCGAAGGTCATCCGTGCAGTAGCAGCATTCTGCCTTTCGCAGGTCCTCCGTGCAGCAGCAGCACTCTGCCTTGGCAGGTCATCCGTGGAGCAGCAGCGTTCTGCCTTGCGCAGGTCATCCATGCAGTAGCAGCATTCTGACTTGCGCAGGTCATCCATGCAGCAGCATTCTGACTTGCGCAGGTCATCGGTGCAGCAGCCTTCTGCCTTGCACAGGTCATCGTCCAGCAGCAGCATTCTGCCTTGCACAGGTCATCCATGGAGCAGCAGCGTTCTGCCTAGCACAGGTAATCCGTGCAGCAGCACTCTGCCTTGCGCAGGTCATCTGTGCAGCAGCAGCAGCATTCTGCCTTGCGCAGGTCATTCATGCAGCAGCATTCTGCCTTGCGCAGGACACCCATGCAGCAGCACTCTGCCTTGCGCAGGTCATCCATGGAGCAGCAGCATTCTGCCTTGGGCAGGTCATCCAGGCAGCAGCAGCATTCTGCCTTGCGCAGGTAATCCGTGCAGCAACAGTCTGCCTTGCGCAGGTCAACTGTGCAGCAGTATTTAGCCTTGCACATGTCATTCGTGCAGCAGCAGCATTCTGCCTTGCGCAGGTCATCCATGGAGCAGCAGCATTCTGCCTTACGCAGGTTATTCGTGCAACAGCAGCATTCTGCCTTGCGCAGGTCATCCATGCAGCAGCATTCTGCCTTGCACAGGTCATTCGTGCAGCACAAGCATTCTGCCTTGCGCAGGACATCCATGCTGCAGCATTCTGCCTTGCGCAGGTTATCTGTGCAGCAGCAGCACTCTGCCTTGCGCAGGTCATCCGTGGAGCAGCAGCATTCTGCCTTGCGCAGGTCATCCATGCAGCAGCAACATTCTGCCTTGCGCAGGTCATCCATGCAGCATCAGTATTCTGCCTTGCACAGGTCATCCATGCAGTAGCAGCATTCTGCCTTGCACAGGTCATCCGTGGAGCATCAGCATTCTTCCATGGGCAGGTCATCCATGCAGCAGCACTCTGCTTTGTGCAGGTCATTTGTGCAGCTACATTCTGCCTTCCGCAGGTCTTCCGTGCAGCAGCATTCTACCTTCCGCAGGTCATCCATGCAGCAGCAGCATTCTGCCTTGCGCAGGCCATCCATGCAACCGCAGCAGTCTGCCTTGCGCAGGTCATCTGTGCAGCAGCAGCATTCTGCCTTGCGCAGGTCATCCATGCAGCAGCATTCTGCCTTGCACAGGTCATCCGTGCAGTAGCAGCATTCTGCCTTGCACAGGTCATCGTGGAGCATCAGCGTTCTGCCTTGCGCAGGTCATCCATGCAGCAACAGCATTCTGCCTTGCGCAGGTCATCCATGCAGCAGCATTCTGCTTTGCGCAGGTCATCCATGCAGCAGCATTCTGCCTTGCACAGGTTATCCGTGCAGCAGCAGCATTCTGCCTTGCACAGGTCATTCGTGGAGCCTCAGCGTTCTGCCTAGCACAGGTAATCCGTGCAGCAACACTCTTCCTAACGCAGGTCATCCGTGCAGCAGCAGCATTCTGCCTTGCGCAGGTCATCCATGCATCAGCATTCTGCCATGCACTGGTCATCCATGAAGCAGCAGCATTCTGCCTTGCGCAGGTCAGCCGTGCAGCAGCATTCTGCCATGTGCAGGTCATCCGTGCAGAAGCATTCTGCCCTGCACAGCTCATCCGTGCAGCAGCAGCATTCTGCCTTGCGCAGGTCATCCGTGCAGCAGCATTCTGCCGTGCGCAGGTCATCCTTGCAGCTACATTCTGCCTTCCGCAGATCTTCTGTACAGCAGCATTCTACCTTCCGCAGGTCATCCGTGCAGCAGCAGCATTCTGCCTTGCGCAGGTCATCATGCAGCCACAGCAGTCTGCCTTGCGCAGGTCATCCGTGCAGCAGCAGCATTCTGCCTTGCGCAGTTCATTCGTGCAGCAGCAGCATTCTGACTTGTGCAGGACATCCATGCAGCAGCACTCTGCCTTGCGCAGGTCATTCGTGCAGCAGCAGCATTCTGCCTTGCGCAGGGCATCCGTGCAGCAGCACTCTGCCTTGCGCAGGTCATAAGTGGAGCAGCAGCATTCTGCCTTGCGCAGGTCATCCATGAAGCAGCAGCATTCTGCCTTGTGCATGTCATCCATGCAGCAGCATTCTGCCTTGCGCAAGTCATCCGTGCAGCAGCATTCTATGCTGCACATGTAATTCGTGCAGCAGCAGCATTCTGCCTTGTGCAGGTCATCCGTGCAGCAGCATTCTGCCGTGTGCAGGTCATTCGTGCAGCTACATTCTGCTTTCCACAGGTCTTCCGTGCAGGAGCATTCTACCTTCCGCAGGTCATCTGTGCAGCAGCAGCATTCTGCCTTAGGCAGGTCATCCATGCTGCAGCATTCTGCCTTGCGCAGGCCATCTGTGCAGCAGCAGCATTCTGCCTTGTGCAGGTCATCCATGGAGGAGCAGCCTTCTGCCTTGCACAGGTCATCCGTGCAGCAGCAACATTCTGCCTTGCGCAGGTCATCCGTGCAGCAGCACTCTGCTTTGTGCAGGTCATTCTTGCAGCAGCAGCATTCTACCTTGCGCAGGTCATCCATGCAGCAGCGTTCTGCCTTGCGCAGGTCATCCATGCAGCAGCACTCTGCCTTCCACAGGTCATCCGTGGAGCAGCAAAATTCTGCCTTGCGCAGGTCATCCGTGCAGCAACACTCTACCTTGCGCAGGTCATCCATGCAGCAGCGTTCTGCCTTGCGCAGGTCATCCATGCAGCAGCACTCTGCCTTCCACAGGTCATCCGTGGAGCAGCAGAATTCTGCCTTGAGCAGGTCATCCGTGCAGCAACACTCTGCCTTGCGCAGGTCATTTGTGCAGCAGCAGTGTTCTACCTTGCGCAGGTGAGCCTTGCAGCAGCTTTCGGCCTTGAGCAGGTCATCCGTGCAGCAGCTTTCTGCCTTGCGCAGGTCATCCGTGCAGCAGCAGAATTCTGCCTTGCGCAGTTCATCCGTGTAGCAGCAGCAGTCTCCCTTGCACACGTCATCCGTGCAGCAGCAGCATTCTGCTTTACGAAGGTCATCCATGCAGCAGCATTCTGCTTTGTGCCGGTCAACCGTGCAGCAGCATTCTGCCTTGCGCAGGTCATCCGTGCAGCAGCACTCTGCCTTGTGCAGGCCTTCTGTGGAGCAGCAGCATTCTTCCATGCACAGGTCATCCATGCAGCAGCACTCTGCCTTACACAGGTAATTTGTGCAGCAGCATTCTGCCTTGCACAGGTCATCCGTGCAGCAGCAGCATTCTGCCTTGCACGGGTCATTCGTGCAGTAGCAGCATTCTACCTTGCGCAGGTCATCCTTGCAGCTACATTCTGCCTTGTGCAGGTCATTCGTGCATCAGCAGCATTCTACCTTGCGCAGGTCATCCGTGCAGCAGCAGCATTCTGCCTTGCGCAGGTCATCCATGCAGCAGCATTCTGCCTTGCTCAGGTCATCCGTGGAGCAGCAGCATTCTGCCTTGCGAAGATCATCCGTGCAGCAGCAGCATTCTGCCTTTCGCGGGTCCTCCGTGCAGCAGCAGCACTCTGCGTTGCGCAGGTCATCCGTGGAGCAGCAGCATTCTGCCTTCCGCAGGTCATCCATGCAGCAGCAGTATTCTGCCTTGCGCAGGTCATCTATGCAGCAGCATTCTGCCTTGCGCAGGTCATCGGTGCAGCAGCCTTCTGCCTTGCACAGGTCATCGTCCAGCAGCAGCATTCTGCCTTGTACAGGTCATCCGTGGAGCAGCAGCGTTCTGCCTAGCACAGGTAATCCGTGCAGCAGCACTCTGCCTTGCGCAGGTCATCCGTGCAGCAGCAGCATTCTGCCTTGCGCAGGTCATCCGTGCAGCAGCACTCTGCCTTGCGCAGGTCATTCATGCGGCAGCATTCTGCCTTGCGCAGGACATCCATGCAGCAGCACTCTGCCTTGCGCAGGTCATCCATGGAGCAGCAGCATTCTGCCTTGCGCAGGTCATCCAGGCAGCAGCAGCATTCTGCCTTGCGCAGGTCATCCGTGCAGCAGCATTCTGCCTCGCACAGGTCATTTGTGCAGCAGTATTCTGCCTTGCACAGGTCATTCGTGCAGCAGCAATATTCTGCCTTGCGCAGGGCAACCGTGCAGCAGCACTCTGCCTTGCGCAGGTAATTCATGAAGCAGCAGCATTCTGCCTTGCGCAGGTCATCCGTGCAGCAGCACTCTGCCTTGTGCTGGCCTTCCGTAGAGCAGCAGCATTCTTCCATGCACTGGTCATCCTTGCAGCAGCACTCTGCCTTGCGCGGGTCATCCGTGCAGCAGCAGCATTCTGCCTTGCGCAGGTCATCCGTGCAGCAGCACTCTGCCTTTCGCAGGTCATTCGTGCAGCAGCAGCATTCTGCCTTGCGCAGGACATCCGTGCAGCAGCAGCATTCTGCCTTGTGCAGGTCATCCATGCAGCAGCATTCTGCTTTGCGCAGGTCATCCGTGCAGCAGCATTCTACGCTGCACATGTCATTCGTGCAGCAGCAGCATTCTGCCTTGTGCAGGTCATTCGTGCAGCCGCAGCATTCTACCTTGCGCAGGTCATCCTTGCAGCTACATTCTGCTTTCCGCAGGTCTTCCGTGCAGCAGCATTCTACCTTCCGCAGGTCATCTGTGCAGCAGCTGCATTCTGCCTTAGGCAGGTCATCCATGCTGCAGCATTCTGCCTTGCGCAGCAGCAGCATTCTGCCTTGGCAGGTCATCCATGGAGCAGCAGCCTTCTGCCTTGCACAGGTCATCCGTGCAGCAGAAACATTCTGCTTTGCGCAGGTCATTCTTGCAGCAGCGCATTCTACCTTGCGCAGGTCATCCATGCAGCAGCGTTCTGCCTTGCGCAGGTCATCCATGCAGCAGCACTCTGCCTTCCACAGGTCATCCGTGGAGCAGCAGAATTCTGCCTTGCGCAGGTCATCCGTGCAGCAACACTCTACCTTGCGCAGGTCATCCATGCAGCAGCGTTCTGCCTTGTGCAGGTCATCCATGCAGCAGCACTCTGCCTTCCACAGGTCATCCGTGGAGCAGCAGAATTCTGCCTTGAGCAGGTCATCCGTGCAGCAACACTCTGCCTTGCGCAGGTCATTTGTGCAGCAGCAGTATTCTACCTTGCGCAGGTCAGCCTTGCAGCAGCTTTCGGCCTTGAGCAGGTCATCCATGCAGCAGCTTTCTGCCTTGCGCAGGTCATCTGTGCAGCAGCAGCATTCTGCCTTGCGCAGTTCATCCGTGTAGCAGCAGCAGTCTCCCTTGCGCACGTCATCCGTGCAGCAGCAGTATTCTGCTTTACGCAGGTCATCCATGCAGCAGCATTCTGCCTTGCGAAGGTCAACCGTGCAGCAGCACTCTGCCTTGTGCAGGTAATTCATTGAGCAGCAGCATTCTGCCTTGCGCAGGTCATCCGTGCAGCAGTACTCTGCCTTGTGCAGGCCTTCTGTGGAGCAGCAGCATGCTTCCATGCACAGGTCATCCATGCAGCAGCACTCTGCCTTGCACAGGTAATTTGTGCAGCAGCATTCTGCCTTGCGCAGGTCATCCGTGCAGCAGCAGCATTCTCCCTTGCACGGGTCGTTCGTGCAGTAGCAGCATTCTACCTTGCGCAGGTCATCCTTGCAGCTACATTCTGCCTTGTGCAGGTCATTCGTGCATCAGCAGCATTCTACCTTGCGCAGGTCATCCGTGGAGCAGCAGCATTCTGCCTTGCGAAGGTCATCCGTGCAGCAGCAGCATTCTGCCTTTCGCAGGTCCTCCGTGCAGCAGCAGCACTCTGCCTTGCGCAGGTCATCCATGCAGCAGCATTCTGCCTTGCGCAGGTCATCGGTGCAGCAGCCTTCTGCCTTGCACAGGTCATCGTCCAGCAGCAGCATTCTGCCTTGCACAGGTCATCCCTGGAGCAGCAGCGTTTTGCCTAGCACAGGTAATCCGTGCAGCATCACTCTGCCTTGCGTGGGTCATCCGTGCAGCAGCAGCAGCATTCTGCCTTGCGCAGGTCATCCGTGCAGCAGCACTCTGCCTTGCGCAGGTCATTCATGCAGCAGCATTCTGCCTTGCGCAGGACATCCATGCAGCAGCACTCTGCCTTGCGCAGGTCATCCGTGCAGCAGCATTCTGCCTCGCACAGGTCATTTGTGCAGCAGAAGCATTCTGCCTTGCGCAGGACATCCATGCTACAGCATTCTGCCTTGCGCAGGTCATCCGTGGAGCAGCAGCATTCTGCCTTGCACAGGTCATCCAGGCAGCAGCAGCATTCTGTCTTGCGCAGGTCATCCGTGCAGCAGTATTCTGCCTCGCACAGGTCATCTGTGCAGCAGTATTCTGCCTTGCACAGGTCATTCGTGCAGCAGCAGCATTCTGCCTTGTGCAGGTCATCCGTGGAGCAGCAGCATTCTGCCTTGCGCAGGTTATTTGTGTAGCAGCAGCATTCTGCCTTGTGCAGGTCATCCATGCAGCAGCATTCTGCCTTGCACAGGTCATTTGTGCAGCAGAAGCATTCTGCCTTGCCCAGGACATCCATGCTGCAGCATTCTGCCTTGCGCAGGTCATCCGTGGAGCAGCAGCATTCTGCCTTGCGCAGGTCATCCGTGCAGCAGCAGCACTCTGCTTTGCGCAGGTCATCCGTGGAGCACCAGCATTCTGCCTTGCGCAGGTCATCCATGCAGCAGCAGTATTCTGCCTTCCACAGGTCATCCATGCAGCAGCATTCTGCCTTGCGCAGGTCATCCGTGCAGCAGCATTCTGCCTTGCGCAGGTCATCCGTTTAGCAGCAGCATTCTGCCTTACACAGGTCATTCGTGCAGCAGAAGCATTCTGCGTTGTACAGGACATCCATGCAGCAGCACTCTGCCTTGCGCAGGTCATCCGTGGAGCAGCAGCATTCTGCCTTGCGAAGGTCATCCGTGCAGCAGTAGCATTCTGCCTTTCGCAGGTCCTCCGTGCAGCAGCAGCACTCTGCCTTGCGCAGGTCATCCGTGGAGCAGCAGCATTCTGCCTTGTGCAGGTTATCCATGCAGCAGCAGCATTCTGCCTTGCGCAGGTCATCCATGCAGCAGCATTCTCCCTTGCGCAGGTCATCGGTGCAGCAGCCTTCTGCCTTGCACAGGTCATCGTGCAGCAGTAGCATTCTGCCTTGCACAGGTCATCCGTGGAGCAGCATCGTTCTGCCTAGCACAGGTCTTCTGTGGAGCAGCACTCTGCCTTGCGCAGGTCATCCGTGCAGCAGCAGCATTCTGCCTTGCGCAGATCATACGTGCAGCAGCACTCTGCCTTGCGCAGGTCATTCGTGCAGCAGCATTCTGCCTTGCGCAGGACATCCATGCAGCAGCACTCTGCCTTGCGCAGGTCATCCATGGAGCAGCAGCATTCTGCCTTGCGCAGGTCATCCAGGCAGCAGCAGCATTCTGCCTTGCACAGGTCATCGTGCAGCAGCAGCATTCTGCCTTGCACAGGTCATCCGTGGAGCAGCATCGTTCTGCCTAGCACAGGTATTCCGTGCAGCAGCACTCTGCTTTGCGCAGGTAATCCGTGCAGCAGCAGCACTCTGCCTTGCGCAGGTAATCCGTGCAGCAGCAGCACTCTGCCTTGCGCAGGTCATTCATGCAGCAGCATTCTGCCTTGCGCAGGACATTCATGCAGCAGCACTCTGCCTTGCGCAGGTCATCCATGGAGCAGCAGCATTCAGCCTTGCGCAGGTCATCTGTGCAGCAGTATTCTGCCTTGCACAGGTCATTCGTGCAGCAGCAGCATTCTGCCTTGTGCAGGTCATCCGTGGAGCAGCAGCACTCTGCCTTGCGCAGGTCATCCGTGGAGCAGCAGCATTCTGCCTTGCGCAGGTCATGCATGCAGCAGCAGCATTCTGCCTTGCGCAGGTCATCCATGCAGCAGCATTCTGCCTTGCGCAGGTCATCGGTGCAGCAGCCTTCTGCCTTGCACAAGTCATTGTGCAGCAGCAACATTCTGCCTTGCACAGGTCATCCGTGGAGCAGCCGTGTTCTGCCTAGCACAGGTAATCCGTGCAGCAGCACTCTGCCTTGCACAGGTAATCCATGCAGCAGCAGCATTCTCCCTTGCGCAGGTCATCCGTGCAGCAGCACTCTGCCTTGCGCAGGTCATTCGTGCAGCAGCATTCTGCCTTGCGCAGGACATCCATGCAGCAGCACTCTGCCTTGCGCAGGTCATCCATGGAGCAGCAGCATTCTGCCTTGCGCAGGTCATCCAGGCAGCAGCAGCATTCTGCCTTGCGCAGGTCATCCATCCAGCAGCATTCTGCCTTGCGCAGGTCATCTGTGCAGCAGTATTCTGCCTTGTTCAGGTCATTTGTGCAGCAGCAGCATTCTGCCTTGTGCAGGTCATCCGTGGAGCAGCAGCATTCTGCCTTGCACAGGTCATTCATGCAGCAGCAGCATTCTGCCTTGCGCAGGTCATCCATGCAGCAGCATTCTGCCTTGAACAGGTCATTCGTGCAGCAGAAGCATTCTGCCTTGCGCAGGACATCCATGCTGCAGCACTCTGCCTTGCGCAGGTCATCCGTGGAGCAGCAGCATTCTGCCTTGCGTAGGTCATCCGTGCAGCAGCAGCACTCTGCCTTGCGCAAGTCATCCGTGGAGCAGCAGCATTCTGCCTTGCACAGGTCATCCATGCAGCAGCAGCATTGTGCCTTGCGCAGGTCATCCATGCAGCAGCAGTATTCTGCCTTGCACAGGTCATCCATGCAGCAGTATTCTGTTTTGCGCAGGTCATCCGTGTAGCAGCCTTCTGCCTTGCACAGGTCATCCGTGCAGCAGCAGCATAATGCCTAGCACAGGTAATCCATGCAGCAGCACTCTGCCTTGCGCAGGTCATCCATGCAGCAGCATTCTGCCTTGCGCAGGTAATTCGTGCAGCAGCAGCATTCTGCCTTGCACAGGTCATCCGTGGAGCAGCAGCGTTCTGCCTAGCACAGGTAATCCATGCAGCCGCACTCTGCCTCGCACAGGTCATCCGTGCAGCAGCAGCATTCTGCCTTGCGCAGGTCATCCATGTAGCAGCACTCTGCCATGCACTGGTCATTCGTGCAGCAGCAGCATTCTGCCCTGCGCAGGACATCCATGCAGCAGCACTCTGCCGTGCGCAGGTCATCCGTGGAGCAGCAGCATTCTGCCTTGCGCAGGTCATCTGTGCAGCAGCATTCTGCCTTGCGCAGGTCATCCATGCAGCAGCATTCTGCCCTGCACAGGTAATTCGTGCAGCAGCAGCATTCTGCCTTGCGCAGGTCATCCGTGCAGCAGCATTCTGAAGTGCGCAGGTCATTCGTGCAGCAGCAGCATTCTGCCCTGCGCAGGATATCCATGCAGCAGCACTCTGCCTTGCGCAGGTCATCCATGCAGCAGCATTCTGCCTTGCACAGGTCATCCACGCAGCAGCAGCATTCTGCCTTGCAAAGGTCATCCGTGGAGCAGCAGCGTTCTGCCTAGCGCAGGTAATATGTGCAGCAGCACTCTGCCTTGCGCAGGTCATGCCAGCAGCAGCACTCTGCCTTGCGCAGGTCATCCGTGCAGAAGTGGCATTCTTGCTTGTGCATGTCACCCATGCAGCAGATTCTGCCTTGCGCAGGTCATCCGTGCAGCGCCACTCTGACTTGCGCAAGTCAACCATGCAGCAGGATTCTGCCTTGCGCAGGTCATCCATGCAGCAGCATTCTGCCTTGCACAGGTCATCCGTAGAGCAGCAGCGTTCTGCCTAGTGCAGGTAATCCATGCAGCAGCACTCTGCCTTGCGCAGATCAACCGTGTAGCAGCACTCTGGCTGCGTAGGTCATCCGTGCAGCAGAAGCATTCTGCCTTGCGCAGGTCATCCATGCAGCAGCATTCTGCCTTGCACAAGTCATTCATGCAGCAGCAGCATTCTGCCTTGTGCAGGTCCTCCTTGCAGCAGCATTCTGCCTTGCAAAGGTCATTCGTGCAGCAGAAGCATTCTGCCTTGCGTAGGACTTCCATGCAGCAACACTCTGCCTTGCACAGTTCATCCATGGAGCATTAGCATTCTGCCTTGCGCAGGTCATCCGTGCAGCAGCAGAATTCTGCCTTTCGCAGCTCCTCCGTGCAGCAGCAGCACTCTGCCTTGCGCAGGTCATCCGTGGCGCAGCAGCATTCTGCCTTGCGCAGGAAATCCATGCAGCAGCAGCATTCTGCCTTGCGCAGGCCATCCGTGCAGCAGCAGCATTCTGCCTTGCACAGGTCATCCATGCAGCAGTATTCTGTCTTGCGCAGGTCATCCGTGTAGCAGCCTTCTGCCTTGCACAGGTCATCCATGCAGCAGCAGCATAATGCCTAGCACAGGTAATCCATGCAGCAGCACTCTGCCTTGCGCAGGTCATCCATGCAGCAGCACTCTGCCTTGCGCAGGTAATTCGTGCAGCAGCATTCTGCCTTGCGCAGGTCATCCATGCAGCAGCCTTCTGCCTTGCACAGGTCATCCGTGCAGCAGCAGAATTCTGCCTTGCACAGGTCATCCTTGGAGCAGAAGCGTTCTGCCTAGCACAGGTAATCCGTGCAGCAGCACTCTGCCTTGCCCAGGTCATCCGTGCAGCAGCAGCATTCTACCTTGCGCAGGTCATCCATGCAGCAGCACTCTGCCTTGCGCAGGTCATCCGTGGAGCAGCAGCATTCTGCCTTGCGCAGGTCATCCAGGCAGCAGCAGCATTCTGCCTTGCGCAGGTCATCCGCGCAGCAGCATTCTGCCTTGCGCAGGTCATCCGTGCAGCAGTATTCTGCCTTGCACAGGTCATTCATGCAGCAGCATTCTGCCTTGCGCAGGTCACCCGTGGAGCAGCAGCATTCTGCCTTGTGCAGGTCATCTGTGCAGCAGCACTGTGCCTTGCATAGGTAATCCGTGCAGCAGCAGCATTCTGCCTTGCGCAGGTCATCCGTGCAGCAGCACTCCTCCTTGCGCAGGTCATCCGTGCATCAGAAACAGCGTTCTGCCTTGCGCAGGTCATCTGTGTAGCAGCACTCTGCCTTGCATAGGTCTTCCGTGCAGCAGCACTCTGCCTTGCGCAGGTCATCCGTGCAGCAGCAGAATTCTGCCTTGCGCAGGTCACTCGTGCAGCAGCACTCTGCCTTGCGCAGGTCATTCATGAAGCAGCAGCATTCTGTCTTGCACAGGTCATCCATGCAGCAGACTCTGCCTTGCGCAGGTCATCCGTGGAGCAGCAGCATTCTTCCATGCGCAGGTCATCCATGCAGCAGCACTCTGCCTTGCGTGGGTCATTTGTGCAGCTACATTCTGCCTTCCGAAAATCTTCCGAGTAGCAGCATTCGACCTTCTGCAGGTCGTCCGTGCAGCAGCAGCATTCTGCCTTGCGCAGGTCATCCATGCAGCTGCAACAGTCTGCCTTGGCAGGTCATCTGTGCAGCAGCAGCATTCTGCCTTAGGCAGGTCATCCATGCTGCAGCATTCTGCCTTGCGCAGGTCATCCGTGCAGCAGCATTCTGCCTTGCACAGGTCATCCATGCAGTAGCAGCATTCTGCCTTGCACATGTCATCGTGGAGCAGCAGCGTTCTGCCTTGCGTAGGTCATCCATGCAGCAGCAGCATTCTGCCTTGCACAGGTTATCCGTGCAGCAGCAGCATTCTGCCTTGCACAGGTCATCCGTGGAGCAGCAGCGTTCTGCCTAGCACAGGTAATCCATGCAGCCGCACTCTGCCTCGCACAGGTCATCCGTGCAGCAGCAGCATTCTGCCTTGCGCAGGTCATCCATGTAGCAGCACTCTGCCATGCACTGGTCATTCGTGCAGCAGCAGCATTCTGCCCTGCGCAGGACATCCATGCAGCAGCACTCTGCCGTGCGCAGGTCATCCGTGGAGCAGCAGCATTCTGCCTTGCGCAGGTCATCTGTGCAGCAGCATTCTGCCTTGCGCAGGTCATCCGTGCAGCAGCATTCTGCCCTGCACAGGTAATTCGTGCAGCAGCAGCATTCTGCCTTGCGCAGGTCATCCGTGCAGCAGCATTCTGAAGTGCGCAGGTCATTCGTGCAGCAGCAGCATTCTGCCCTGCGCAGGATATCCATGCAGCAGCACTCTGCCTTGCGCAGGTCATCCTTGCAGCTACATTCTGCTTTCCACAGGTCTTCCGTGCAGCAGCATTCTTCCTTCCGCAGCTCATCCGTGCAGCAGCAGCATTCTGCCTTGCGCAGGTCATCCATGCAACAGCATTCTGCTTTGCGCAGGTCATCCGTGCAGCAGCATTCTGCCTTGCACATGTTATCCGTGCAGAAGCAGCATTCTGCCTTGCACAGGTCATCCGTGGAGGAGCAGCGTTCTGCCTAGCACAGGTAATCCATGCAGCATCACTGTGCTTTGGGCAGGTCATACAGCAGCAGCAGCATTCTGCCTTGTGCAGGTCATCCATGCAGCAGCACTCTGCCATGGACTGGTCATTCATGCAGCAGCAGCATTCTGCCTTGCGCAGGACATCCATGCAGCAGCACTCTGCCTTGCGCAGGTCATCCATGAAGCAGCAGCATTCTGCCTTGCGCAGGTCATCCGTGCAGCAGCATTCTGCCTTGCGCATGTCATCCGTGCAGCAGCATTCTGCCCTGCACAGGTCATTCGTGCAGCAGCAGCATTCTGCCTTGCACAGTTCATCCGTGCAGCAGCATTCTACCTTTGCGCAGGTCATCCTTGCAGCTACATTCTGCCTTCCGCAGGTCTTCCATGCAGCAGCATTCTGCCTTGCGCAGGTCATCTGTGCAGCAGCATTCTGCCCTGCACAGGTAATTCGTGCAGCAGCAGCATTCTGCCTTGCGCAGGTCATCCGCGCACCAGCATTCTGCCATGCGCAGGTCATTCGTACAGCAGCATTCTGCCTTGCGCAGGTCATCCTTGCAGCTACATTCTGCCTTCCGCAGGTCATCCGTGCAGCAGCAGCATTCTGCCTTGCGCAGGTCATCCATGCAGCCACAGCAGTCTGCCTTGCGCTGGTCATCTGTGCAGCAGCAGCATTCTGCCTTGTGCAGGCCATCCGTGCAGAAGCATTCTGCTTTGCGCATGTCATCCGTGCAGCAGCATTCTGCCTTGCACAGGTTATCCGTGCAGCAGCAGCATTCTGCTTTGCACAGGTCATCCGTGGAGTAGCAGCTTCTGCCTAGCACAGGTAATCCGTGCAGCAGCACTCTGCCTTGAGCAGGTCATCCGTGCAACAGCAGCATTCTGCCTTGCGCAGGTTATTCGTGCAGCAGCAGCATTCTGCCTTGCGCAGGACATCCATGCAGCAGCATTCTAGATTGCGCAGGTCATCCGTGCAGCAGCATTCTGCCTTGCACAGGTTATCCGTGCAGCAGCAGCATTCTGCCTTGCACAGGTCATCCGTGGAGCAGCAGCGTTCTGCCTAGCACAGGTAATAGATGCAGCAGCACTGTGTCTTGGGCAGGTCATCCGTGCAGCAGCAGCATTCTGCCTTGTGCAGGTCATCCATGCAGCAGCACTCTGCCATGCACTGGTCATTCACGCAGCAGCAGCATTCTGCCTTGCGCAGGACATCCGTGGAGCAGCACTCTGCCTTGCGCAGGTCATCCATGAAGCAGCAGCATTCTGCCTTGCGCAGGTCATCCGTGCAGCAGCATTCTGTTTGCGCAGGTCCTCCGTGCAGC
This sequence comes from Ambystoma mexicanum, assembly GCF_040938575.1. Taxonomy (NCBI): domain Eukaryota; kingdom Metazoa; phylum Chordata; class Amphibia; order Caudata; family Ambystomatidae; genus Ambystoma; species Ambystoma mexicanum. Next base: position 414,486,579 of record NC_090929.1, read on the forward strand.
AGCATTCTGCCCTGCACAGGTCATTTGTGCAGCAGCAGCATTCTGCCTTGCGCAGGTCATCCGTGCAGCAGCGTTCTATCTTCCGCAGGTCATCCGTGCAGCAGCAGCATTCTGCCTTGCGCAGGTCATCCATGCAGCCACAGCAGTCTGCCTTGCGCAGGTCATCTGTGCAGCAGCAGCATTCTGCCTTAGGCAGGTCATCCATGCAGCAGCATTCTGCCTTGTGCAGGTCATTCATGAAGCAGCAGCATTCTGCCTTGCACAAGTCATCCGTGCAGCAGTCTCTGCCTTGCGCAGGTCATCCGTGGAGCAGCAGCATTCTTCCATGCGCAGGTCATCCATGCAGCAGCACTCTGCCTTGCACAGGTCATTTGTGCAGCTACATTCTGCCTTCCGCAAATCTTCCGTGCAGCAGCACTCTGCCTTGCATAGGTAATCCGTGCAGCAGCAGGATTCTGCCTTGCGCAGGTCATCCGTGCAGCAGCACTCCTCTTTGCGCAGGTCATCCATGCATCAGCAACAGCGTTCTGCCTTGCGCAGGTCATCCGTGCAGCAGCACTCTTACTTGCATAGGTCATCCGTGCAGCAGCACTCTGCCTTGCGCAGGACATCCGTGCAGCAGCAGAATTCTGCCTTGCGCAGGTCATCCGTGCAGCAGCACTGTGCCTTGCGCAAGTCATTCATGCAGCAGCAGCATTCTGCCTTGCGCAGGTCATCCGTGCAGCAGCACTCTGCCTTGCGCAGGTCATTCACTAAGCAGCAGCATTCTGCCTTGCACAGGTCATCCATGCAGCAGACTCTGCCTTGCACAGGTCATCCGTGGAGCAGCAGCATTCTTCTATGTGCAGGTCATCCATGCAGCAGCACTCTGCCTTGCGCAGGTAATTTGTGCAGCTACATTCTGCCTTCCGCAAATCTTCCGTGCATCAGCATTCTACCTTCCGCAGGTCACCCATGCAGCAGCAGCATTCTGCCTTGCGGATGTCATCCATGCAGCCACAGCAGTCTGCATTGCGCAGGTCATCTATGCAGCAGCAGCATTCTGCCTTAGGCAGGTCATCCATGCAGCAGCATTCTGCCTTGCGCAGGTCATCCGTGCAGCAGCATTCTGCCTTGCGCAGGTCATCCGGGCAGCAGCATTCGGCCTTGCGCAGGTCATCCGTGCAGTGGAAGCATTCTGCCTTGCACAGGTCATCCGTGCAGCAGACTCTGCCTTGCACAGGTCATCCGTGGAGAATCAGCATTCTTCCATGGGCAGGTCATCCATGCAGCAGCATTCTGCCTTGTGCAGGTCATTTGTGCAGCTACATTCTGCCTTCCGCAGGTCTTCCGTGCAGCAGCAGTCTACCTTCCGCAGGTCATCCGTGCAGCAGCAGCATTCTGCCTTAGGCAGTTCATCCAATCAGCAGCATTCTGCCTTGCGCAGGTCATCCGTGCAGCAGCATTCTGCCTTGCACAGGTCATCCGTGCAGTAGCAGCATTCTGCCTTGCGCAGGTTATCCGTGCAGCAGCAGCATTCTGCCTTGCACAGGTCATCCGTGGAGCAGCAGCGTTCTGCCTAGCACAGGTAATCCATGCAGCAGCACTCTGCCTTGTGCAGGTCATCCGTGCAACAGCAGCATTCTGCCTTGCGCAGGTCATTCGTGCAGCAGCAGCATTCTGCCTTGCGCAGGACATCCATGCAACAGCATTCTGATTTGGGCAGGTCATCCGTGCAGCAGCATTCTGCCTTGCACAGGTTATCCATGCAGCAGCAGCATTCTGGCTTGCACAGGTCATCCGTGGAGCAGCAGCGTTCTGCCTAGCACAGGTAATCCATGCAGCAGCACTGTGCCTTGGGCAGGTCATCCGTGCAGCAGCAGCATTCTGCCTTGTGCAGGTCATCCATGCAGCAGCACTCTGCCATGCACTGGTCATTCGTGCAGCACCAGCATTCTGCCTTGCGCAGGTCATTCATGAAGCAGCAGCATTCTGCCTTGCACAGGTCATCTGTGCAGCAGACTCTACCTTGCGCAGGTCATCCGTGGAGCAGCAGCATTCTTCCATGCGCAGGTCTTCCATGCAGCAGCACTCTGCCTTGCGCAGGTCATTTGTGCAGGTACATTCTGCCTTCCGCAAATCTTCCGTGCAGCAGCACTCTGCCTTGCATAGGTAATCCGTGCAGCAGCAGGATTCTGCCTTGCGCAGGTCATCCGTGCAGCAGCACTCCTCCTTGCGCAGGTCATTCGTGCATCAGCAACAGCGTTCTGCCTTGCGCAGGTCATACGTGCATCAGCAACAGCGTTCTGCCTTGCATAGGTCATCCGTGCAGCAGCAGAATTCTGCCTTGCGCAGGTCATCCGTGCAGCAGCATTCTGCCTTGCACAAGTCATTCATGCAGCAGCAGCATTCTGCCTTGTGCAGGTCCTCCTTGCAGCAGCATTCTGCCTTGCAAAGGTCATTCGTGCAGCAGAAGCATTCTGCCTTGCGTAGGACTTCCATGCAGCAACACTCTGCCTTGCACAGTTCATCCATGGAGCATTAGCATTCTGCCTTGCGCAGGTCATCCGTGCAGCAGCAGAATTCTGCCTTTCACAGCTCCTCCGTGCAGCAGCAGCACTCTGCCTTGCGCAGGTCATCCGTGGCGCAGCAGCATTCTGCCTTGCGCAGGAAATCCATGCAGCAGCAGCATTCTGCCTTGCGCAGGCCATCCGTGCAGCAGCAGCATTCTGCCTTGCACAGGTCATCCATGCAGCAGTATTCTGTCTTGCGCAGGTCATCCGTGTAGCAGCCTTCTGCCTTGCACAGGTCATCCGTGCAGCAGCAGCATAATGCCTAGCACAGGTAATCCATGCAGCAGCACTCTGCCTTGCGCAGGTCATCCATGCAGCAGCACTCTGCCTTGCGCAGGTAATTCGTGCAGCAGCATTCTGCCTTGCGCAGGACATCCATGCAGCAGCACTCTGCCTTGCGCAGGTCATCCATGGAGCAGCAGCATTCTGCCTTGTGCAGGTCATCCAGGCAGAAGCAGCATTCTGCCTTGCGCAGGTCATCCATGCAGCATCATTCTGCCTTGCGCAGGTCATCCATGCAGCAGCCTTCTGCCTTGCACAGGTCATCCGTGCAGCAGCAGAATTCTGCCTTGCACAGGTCATCCTTGGAGCAGAAGCGTTCTGCCTAGCACAGGTAATCCGTGCAGCAGCACTCTGCCTTGCCCAGGTCATCCGTGCAGCAGCAGCATTCTACCATGCGCAGGTCATCCATGCAGCAGCACTCTGCCTTGCGCAGGTCATCCGTGGAGCAGCAGCATTCTGCCTTGCGCAGGTCATCCAGGCAGCAGCAGCATTCTGCCTTGCGCAGGTCATCCGCGCAGCAGCATTCTGCCTTGCGCAGGTCATCCGTGCAGCAGTATTCTGCCTTGCACAGGTCATTCATGCAGCAGCATTCTGCCTTGCGCAGGTCACCCGTGGAGCAGCAGCATTCTGCCTTGTGCAGGTCATCTGTGCAGCAGCACTGTGCCTTGCATAGGTAATCCGTGCAGCAGCAGCATTCTGCCTTGCGCAGGTCATCCGTGCAGCAGCACTCCTCCTTGCGCAGGTCATCCGTGCATCAGAAACAGCGTTCTGCCTTGCGCAGGTCATCTGTGCAGCAGCACTCTGCCTTGCATAGGTCTTCCGTGCAGCAGCACTCTGCCTTGCGCAGGTCATCCGTGCAGCAGCAGAATTCTGCCTTGCGCAGGTCACTCGTGCAGCAGCATTCTGCCTTGTGCAGGTCATCCATGCAGCAGCATTCTGCTTTGCGCAGGTCATCCGTGCAGCAGCATTCTACGCTGCACATGTCATTCGTGCAGCAGCAGCATTCTGCCTTGTGCAGGTCATTCGTGCAGCCGCAGCATTCTACCTTGCGCAGGTCATCCTTGCAGCTACATTCTGCTTTCCGCAGGTCTTCCGTGCAGCAGCATTCTACCTTCCGCAGGTCATCTGTGCAGCAGCTGCATTCTGCCTTAGGCAGGTCATCCATGCTGCAGCATTCTGCCTTGCGCAGCAGCAGCATTCTGCCTTGGCAGGTCATCCATGGAGCAGCAGCCTTCTGCCTTGCACAGGTCATCCGTGCAGCAGAAACATTCTGCTTTGCGCAGGTCATTCTTGCAGCAGCGCATTCTACCTTGCGCAGGTCATCCATGCAGCAGCGTTCTGCCTTGCGCAGGTCATCCATGCAGCAGCACTCTGCCTTCCACAGGTCATCCGTGGAGCAGCAGAATTCTGCCTTGCGCAGGTCATCCGTGCAGCAACACTCTACCTTGCGCAGGTCATCCATGCAGCAGCGTTCTGCCTTGTGCAGGTCATCCATGCAGCAGCACTCTGCCTTCCACAGGTCATCCGTGGAGCAGCAGAATTCTGCCTTGAGCAGGTCATCCGTGCAGCAACACTCTGCCTTGCGCAGGTCATTTGTGCAGCAGCAGTATTCTACCTTGCGCAGGTCAGCCTTGCAGCAGCTTTCGGCCTTGAGCAGGTCATCCATGCAGCAGCTTTCTGCCTTGCGCAGGTCATCTGTGCAGCAGCAGCATTCTGCCTTGCGCAGTTCATCCGTGTAGCAGCAGCAGTCTCCCTTGCGCACGTCATCCGTGCAGCAGCAGTATTCTGCTTTACGCAGGTCATCCATGCAGCAGCATTCTGCCTTGCGAAGGTCAACCGTGCAGCAGCACTCTGCCTTGTGCAGGTAATTCATTGAGCAGCAGCATTCTGCCTTGCGCAGGTCATCCGTGCAGCAGTACTCTGCCTTGTGCAGGCCTTCTGTGGAGCAGCAGCATGCTTCCATGCACAGGTCATCCATGCAGCAGCACTCTGCCTTGCACAGGTAATTTGTGCAGCAGCATTCTGCCTTGCGCAGGTCATCCGTGCAGCAGCAGCATTCTCCCTTGCACGGGTCGTTCGTGCAGTAGCAGCATTCTACCTTGCGCAGGTCATCCTTGCAGCTACATTCTGCCTTGTGCAGGTCATTCGTGCATCAGCAGCATTCTACCTTGCGCAGGTCATCCGTGGAGCAGCAGCATTCTGCCTTGCGAAGGTCATCCGTGCAGCAGCAGCATTCTGCCTTTCGCAGGTCCTCCGTGCAGCAGCAGCACTCTGCCTTGCGCAGGTCATCCATGCAGCAGCATTCTGCCTTGCGCAGGTCATCGGTGCAGCAGCCTTCTGCCTTGCACAGGTCATCGTCCAGCAGCAGCATTCTGCCTTGCACAGGTCATCCCTGGAGCAGCAGCGTTTTGCCTAGCACAGGTAATCCGTGCAGCATCACTCTGCCTTGCGTGGGTCATCCGTGCAGCAGCAGCAGCATTCTGCCTTGCGCAGGTCATCCGTGCAGCAGCACTCTGCCTTGCGCAGGTCATTCATGCAGCAGCATTCTGCCTTGCGCAGGACATCCATGCAGCAGCACTCTGCCTTGCGCAGGTCATCCGTGCAGCAGCATTCTGCCTCGCACAGGTCATTTGTGCAGCAGAAGCATTCTGCCTTGCGCAGGACATCCATGCTACAGCATTCTGCCTTGCGCAGGTCATCCGTGGAGCAGCAGCATTCTGCCTTGCACAGGTCATCCAGGCAGCAGCAGCATTCTGTCTTGCGCAGGTCATCCGTGCAGCAGTATTCTGCCTCGCACAGGTCATCTGTGCAGCAGTATTCTGCCTTGCACAGGTCATTCGTGCAGCAGCAGCATTCTGCCTTGTGCAGGTCATCCGTGGAGCAGCAGCATTCTGCCTTGCGCAGGTTATTTGTGTAGCAGCAGCATTCTGCCTTGTGCAGGTCATCCATGCAGCAGCATTCTGCCTTGCACAGGTCATTTGTGCAGCAGAAGCATTCTGCCTTGCCCAGGACATCCATGCTGCAGCATTCTGCCTTGCGCAGGTCATCCGTGGAGCAGCAGCATTCTGCCTTGCGCAGGTCATCCATGCAGCAGCAGCACTCTGCTTTGCGCAGGTCATCCGTGGAGCACCAGCATTCTGCCTTGCGCAGGTCATCCATGCAGCAGCAGTATTCTGCCTTCCACAGGTCATCCATGCAGCAGCATTCTGCCTTGCGCAGGTCATCCGTGCAGCAGCATTCTGCCTTGCGCAGGTCATCCGTTTAGCAGCAGCATTCTGCCTTACACAGGTCATTCGTGCAGCAGAAGCATTCTGCGTTGTACAGGACATCCATGCAGCAGCACTCTGCCTTGCGCAGGTCATCCGTGGAGCAGCAGCATTCTGCCTTGCGAAGGTCATCCGTGCAGCAGTAGCATTCTGCCTTTCGCAGGTCCTCCGTGCAGCAGCAGCACTCTGCCTTGCGCAGGTCATCCGTGGAGCAGCAGCATTCTGCCTTGTGCAGGTTATCCATGCAGCAGCAGCATTCTGCCTTGCGCAGGTCATCCATGCAGCAGCATTCTCCCTTGCGCAGGTCATCGGTGCAGCAGCCTTCTGCCTTGCACAGGTCATCGTGCAGCAGTAGCATTCTGCCTTGCACAGGTCATCCGTGGAGCAGCATCGTTCTGCCTAGCACAGGTCTTCTGTGGAGCAGCACTCTGCCTTGCGCAGGTCATCCGTGCAGCAGCAGCATTCTGCCTTGCGCAGATCATACGTGCAGCAGCACTCTGCCTTGCGCAGGTCATTCGTGCAGCAGCATTCTGCCTTGCGCAGGACATCCATGCAGCAGCACTCTGCCTTGCGCAGGTCATCCATGGAGCAGCAGCATTCTGCCTTGCGCAGGTCATCCAGGCAGCAGCAGCATTCTGCCTTGCACAGGTCATCGTGCAGCAGCAGCATTCTGCCTTGCACAGGTCATCCGTGGAGCAGCATCGTTCTGCCTAGCACAGGTATTCCGTGCAGCAGCACTCTGCTTTGCGCAGGTAATCCGTGCAGCAGCAGCACTCTGCCTTGCGCAGGTAATCCGTGCAGCAGCAGCACTCTGCCTTGCGCAGGTCATTCATGCAGCAGCATTCTGCCTTGCGCAGGACATTCATGCAGCAGCACTCTGCCTTGCGCAGGTCATCCATGGAGCAGCAGCATTCAGCCTTGCGCAGGTCATCTGTGCAGCAGTATTCTGCCTTGCACAGGTCATTCGTGCAGCAGCAGCATTCTGCCTTGTGCAGGTCATCCGTGGAGCAGCAGCACTCTGCCTTGCGCAGGTCATCCGTGGAGCAGCAGCATTCTGCCTTGCGCAGGTCATGCATGCAGCAGCAGCATTCTGCCTTGCGCAGGTCATCCATGCAGCAGCATTCTGCCTTGCGCAGGTCATCGGTGCAGCAGCCTTCTGCCTTGCACAAGTCATTGTGCAGCAGCAACATTCTGCCTTGCACAGGTCATCCGTGGAGCAGCCGTGTTCTGCCTAGCACAGGTAATCCGTGCAGCAGCACTCTGCCTTGCACAGGTAATCCATGCAGCAGCAGCATTCTCCCTTGCGCAGGTCATCCGTGCAGCAGCACTCTGCCTTGCGCAGGTCATTCGTGCAGCAGCATTCTGCCTTGCGCAGGACATCCATGCAGCAGCACTCTGCCTTGCGCAGGTCATCCATGGAGCAGCAGCATTCTGCCTTGCGCAGGTCATCCAGGCAGCAGCAGCATTCTGCCTTGCGCAGGTCATCCATCCAGCAGCATTCTGCCTTGCGCAGGTCATCTGTGCAGCAGTATTCTGCCTTGTTCAGGTCATTTGTGCAGCAGCAGCATTCTGCCTTGTGCAGGTCATCCGTGGAGCAGCAGCATTCTGCCTTGCACAGGTCATTCATGCAGCAGCAGCATTCTGCCTTGCGCAGGTCATCCATGCAGCAGCATTCTGCCTTGAACAGGTCATTCGTGCAGCAGAAGCATTCTGCCTTGCGCAGGACATCCATGCTGCAGCACTCTGCCTTGCGCAGGTCATCCGTGGAGCAGCAGCATTCTGCCTTGCGTAGGTCATCCGTGCAGCAGCAGCACTCTGCCTTGCGCAAGTCATCCGTGGAGCAGCAGCATTCTGCCTTGCACAGGTCATCCATGCAGCAGCAGCATTGTGCCTTGCGCAGGTCATCCATGCAGCAGCAGTATTCTGCCTTGCACAGGTCATCCATGCAGCAGTATTCTGTTTTGCGCAGGTCATCCGTGTAGCAGCCTTCTGCCTTGCACAGGTCATCCGTGCAGCAGCAGCATAATGCCTAGCACAGGTAATCCATGCAGCAGCACTCTGCCTTGCGCAGGTCATCCATGCAGCAGCATTCTGCCTTGCGCAGGTAATTCGTGCAGCAGCAGCATTCTGCCTTGCACAGGTCATCCGTGGAGCAGCAGCGTTCTGCCTAGCACAGGTAATCCATGCAGCCGCACTCTGCCTCGCACAGGTCATCCGTGCAGCAGCAGCATTCTGCCTTGCGCAGGTCATCCATGTAGCAGCACTCTGCCATGCACTGGTCATTCGTGCAGCAGCAGCATTCTGCCCTGCGCAGGACATCCATGCAGCAGCACTCTGCCGTGCGCAGGTCATCCGTGGAGCAGCAGCATTCTGCCTTGCGCAGGTCATCTGTGCAGCAGCATTCTGCCTTGCGCAGGTCATCCATGCAGCAGCATTCTGCCCTGCACAGGTAATTCGTGCAGCAGCAGCATTCTGCCTTGCGCAGGTCATCCGTGCAGCAGCATTCTGAAGTGCGCAGGTCATTCGTGCAGCAGCAGCATTCTGCCCTGCGCAGGATATCCATGCAGCAGCACTCTGCCTTGCGCAGGTCATCCATGCAGCAGCATTCTGCCTTGCACAGGTCATCCACGCAGCAGCAGCATTCTGCCTTGCAAAGGTCATCCGTGGAGCAGCAGCGTTCTGCCTAGCGCAGGTAATATGTGCAGCAGCACTCTGCCTTGCGCAGGTCATGCCAGCAGCAGCACTCTGCCTTGCGCAGGTCATCCGTGCAGAAGTGGCATTCTTGCTTGTGCATGTCACCCATGCAGCAGATTCTGCCTTGCGCAGGTCATCCGTGCAGCGCCACTCTGACTTGCGCAAGTCAACCATGCAGCAGGATTCTGCCTTGCGCAGGTCATCCATGCAGCAGCATTCTGCCTTGCACAGGTCATCCGTAGAGCAGCAGCGTTCTGCCTAGTGCAGGTAATCCATGCAGCAGCACTCTGCCTTGCGCAGATCAACCGTGTAGCAGCACTCTGGCTGCGTAGGTCATCCGTGCAGCAGAAGCATTCTGCCTTGCGCAGGTCATCCATGCAGCAGCATTCTGCCTTGCACAAGTCATTCATGCAGCAGCAGCATTCTGCCTTGTGCAGGTCCTCCTTGCAGCAGCATTCTGCCTTGCAAAGGTCATTCGTGCAGCAGAAGCATTCTGCCTTGCGTAGGACTTCCATGCAGCAACACTCTGCCTTGCACAGTTCATCCATGGAGCATTAGCATTCTGCCTTGCGCAGGTCATCCGTGCAGCAGCAGAATTCTGCCTTTCGCAGCTCCTCCGTGCAGCAGCAGCACTCTGCCTTGCGCAGGTCATCCGTGGCGCAGCAGCATTCTGCCTTGCGCAGGAAATCCATGCAGCAGCAGCATTCTGCCTTGCGCAGGCCATCCGTGCAGCAGCAGCATTCTGCCTTGCACAGGTCATCCATGCAGCAGTATTCTGTCTTGCGCAGGTCATCCGTGTAGCAGCCTTCTGCCTTGCACAGGTCATCCATGCAGCAGCAGCATAATGCCTAGCACAGGTAATCCATGCAGCAGCACTCTGCCTTGCGCAGGTCATCCATGCAGCAGCACTCTGCCTTGCGCAGGTAATTCGTGCAGCAGCATTCTGCCTTGCGCAGGTCATCCATGCAGCAGCCTTCTGCCTTGCACAGGTCATCCGTGCAGCAGCAGAATTCTGCCTTGCACAGGTCATCCTTGGAGCAGAAGCGTTCTGCCTAGCACAGGTAATCCGTGCAGCAGCACTCTGCCTTGCCCAGGTCATCCGTGCAGCAGCAGCATTCTACCTTGCGCAGGTCATCCATGCAGCAGCACTCTGCCTTGCGCAGGTCATCCGTGGAGCAGCAGCATTCTGCCTTGCGCAGGTCATCCAGGCAGCAGCAGCATTCTGCCTTGCGCAGGTCATCCGCGCAGCAGCATTCTGCCTTGCGCAGGTCATCCGTGCAGCAGTATTCTGCCTTGCACAGGTCATTCATGCAGCAGCATTCTGCCTTGCGCAGGTCACCCGTGGAGCAGCAGCATTCTGCCTTGTGCAGGTCATCTGTGCAGCAGCACTGTGCCTTGCATAGGTAATCCGTGCAGCAGCAGCATTCTGCCTTGCGCAGGTCATCCGTGCAGCAGCACTCCTCCTTGCGCAGGTCATCCGTGCATCAGAAACAGCGTTCTGCCTTGCGCAGGTCATCTGTGTAGCAGCACTCTGCCTTGCATAGGTCTTCCGTGCAGCAGCACTCTGCCTTGCGCAGGTCATCCGTGCAGCAGCAGAATTCTGCCTTGCGCAGGTCACTCGTGCAGCAGCACTCTGCCTTGCGCAGGTCATTCATGAAGCAGCAGCATTCTGTCTTGCACAGGTCATCCATGCAGCAGACTCTGCCTTGCGCAGGTCATCCGTGGAGCAGCAGCATTCTTCCATGCGCAGGTCATCCATGCAGCAGCACTCTGCCTTGCGTGGGTCATTTGTGCAGCTACATTCTGCCTTCCGAAAATCTTCCGAGTAGCAGCATTCGACCTTCTGCAGGTCGTCCGTGCAGCAGCAGCATTCTGCCTTGCGCAGGTCATCCATGCAGCTGCAACAGTCTGCCTTGCGCAGGTCATCTGTGCAGCAGCAGCATTCTGCCTTAGGCAGGTCATCCATGCTGCAGCATTCTGCCTTGCGCAGGTCATCCGTGCAGCAGCATTCTGCCTTGCACAGGTCATCCATGCAGTAGCAGCATTCTGCCTTGCACATGTCATCGTGGAGCAGCAGCGTTCTGCCTTGCGTAGGTCATCCATGCAGCAGCAGCATTCTGCCTTGCACAGGTTATCCGTGCAGCAGCAGCATTCTGCCTTGCACAGGTCATCCGTGGAGCAGCAGCGTTCTGCCTAGCACAGGTAATCCATGCAGCCGCACTCTGCCTCGCACAGGTCATCCGTGCAGCAGCAGCATTCTGCCTTGCGCAGGTCATCCATGTAGCAGCACTCTGCCATGCACTGGTCATTCGTGCAGCAGCAGCATTCTGCCCTGCGCAGGACATCCATGCAGCAGCACTCTGCCGTGCGCAGGTCATCCGTGGAGCAGCAGCATTCTGCCTTGCGCAGGTCATCTGTGCAGCAGCATTCTGCCTTGCGCAGGTCATCCGTGCAGCAGCATTCTGCCCTGCACAGGTAATTCGTGCAGCAGCAGCATTCTGCCTTGCGCAGGTCATCCGTGCAGCAGCATTCTGAAGTGCGCAGGTCATTCGTGCAGCAGCAGCATTCTGCCCTGCGCAGGATATCCATGCAGCAGCACTCTGCCTTGCGCAGGTCATCCTTGCAGCTACATTCTGCTTTCCACAGGTCTTCCGTGCAGCAGCATTCTTCCTTCCGCAGCTCATCCGTGCAGCAGCAGCATTCTGCCTTGCGCAGGTCATCCATGCAACAGCATTCTGCTTTGCGCAGGTCATCCGTGCAGCAGCATTCTGCCTTGCACATGTTATCCGTGCAGAAGCAGCATTCTGCCTTGCACAGGTCATCCGTGGAGGAGCAGCGTTCTGCCTAGCACAGGTAATCCATGCAGCATCACTGTGCTTTGGGCAGGTCATACAGCAGCAGCAGCATTCTGCCTTGTGCAGGTCATCCATGCAGCAGCACTCTGCCATGGACTGGTCATTCATGCAGCAGCAGCATTCTGCCTTGCGCAGGACATCCATGCAGCAGCACTCTGCCTTGCGCAGGTCATCCATGAAGCAGCAGCATTCTGCCTTGCGCAGGTCATCCGTGCAGCAGCATTCTGCCTTGCGCATGTCATCCGTGCAGCAGCATTCTGCCCTGCACAGGTCATTCGTGCAGCAGCAGCATTCTGCCTTGCACAGTTCATCCGTGCAGCAGCATTCTACCTTTGCGCAGGTCATCCTTGCAGCTACATTCTGCCTTCCGCAGGTCTTCCATGCAGCAGCATTCTGCCTTGCGCAGGTCATCTGTGCAGCAGCATTCTGCCCTGCACAGGTAATTCGTGCAGCAGCAGCATTCTGCCTTGCGCAGGTCATCCGCGCACCAGCATTCTGCCGTGCGCAGGTCATTCGTACAGCAGCATTCTGCCTTGCGCAGGTCATCCTTGCAGCTACATTCTGCCTTCCGCAGGTCATCCGTGCAGCAGCAGCATTCTGCCTTGCGCAGGTCATCCATGCAGCCACAGCAGTCTGCCTTGCGCTGGTCATCTGTGCAGCAGCAGCATTCTGCCTTGTGCAGGCCATCCGTGCAGAAGCATTCTGCTTTGCGCATGTCATCCGTGCAGCAGCATTCTGCCTTGCACAGGTTATCCGTGCAGCAGCAGCATTCTGCTTTGCACAGGTCATCCGTGGAGTAGCAGCTTCTGCCTAGCACAGGTAATCCGTGCAGCAGCACTCTGCCTTGAGCAGGTCATCCGTGCAACAGCAGCATTCTGCCTTGCGCAGGTTATTCGTGCAGCAGCAGCATTCTGCCTTGCGCAGGACATCCATGCAGCAGCATTCTAGATTGCGCAGGTCATCCGTGCAGCAGCATTCTGCCTTGCACAGGTTATCCGTGCAGCAGCAGCATTCTGCCTTGCACAGGTCATCCGTGGAGCAGCAGCGTTCTGCCTAGCACAGGTAATAGATGCAGCAGCACTGTGTCTTGGGCAGGTCATCCGTGCAGCAGCAGCATTCTGCCTTGTGCAGGTCATCCATGCAGCAGCACTCTGCCATGCACTGGTCATTCACGCAGCAGCAGCATTCTGCCTTGCGCAGGACATCCGTGGAGCAGCACTCTGCCTTGCGCAGGTCATCCATGAAGCAGCAGCATTCTGCCTTGCGCAGGTCATCCGTGCAGCAGCATTCTGTTTGCGCAGGTCCTCCGTGCAGCAGCATTCTGCCCTGCACAGGTCATTTGTGCAGCAGCAGCATTCTGCCTTGCGCAGGTCATCCGTGCAGCAGCGTTCTATCTTCCGCAGGTCATCCGTGCAGCAGCAGCATTCTGCCTTGCGCAGGTCATCCATGCAGCCACAGCAGTCTGCCTTGCGCAGGTCATCTGTGCAGCAGCAGCATTCTGCCTTAGGCAGGTCATCCATGCAGCAGCATTCTGCCTTGTGCAGGTCATTCATGAAGCAGCAGCATTCTGCCTTGCACAAGTCATCCGTGCAGCAGTCTCTGCCTTGCGCAGGTCATCCGTGGAGCAGCAGCATTCTTCCATGCGCAGGTCATCCATGCAGCAGCACTCTGCCTTGCACAGGTCATTTGTGCAGCTACATTCTGCCTTCCGCAAATCTTCCGTGCAGCAGCACTCTGCCTTGCATAGGTAATCCGTGCAGCAGCAGGATTCTGCCTTGCGCAGGTCATCCGTGCAGCAGCACTCCTCTTTGCGCAGGTCATCCATGCATCAGCAACAGCGTTCTGCCTTGCGCAGGTCATCCGTGCAGCAGCACTCTTACTTGCATAGGTCATCCGTGCAGCAGCACTCTGCCTTGCGCAGGACATCCGTGCAGCAGCAGAATTCTGCCTTGCGCAGGTCATCCGTGCAGCAGCACTGTGCCTTGCGCAAGTCATTCATGCAGCAGCAGCATTCTGCCTTGCGCAGGTCATCCGTGCAGCAGCACTCTGCCTTGCGCAGGTCATTCACTAAGCAGCAGCATTCTGCCTTGCACAGGTCATCCATGAGGCAGACTCTGCCTTGCACAGGTCATCCGTGGAGCAGCAGCATTCTTCTATGTGCAGGTCATCCATGCAGCAGCACTCTGCCTTGCGCAGGTAATTTGTGCAGCTACATTCTGCCTTCCGCAAATCTTCCGTGCATCAGCATTCTACCTTCCGCAGGTCACCCATGCAGCAGCAGCATTCTGCCTTGCGGATGTCATCCATGCAGCCACAGCAGTCTGCATTGCGCAGGTCATCTATGCAGCAGCAGCATTCTGCCTTAGGCAGGTCATCCATGCAGCAGCATTCTGCCTTGCGCAGGTCATCCGTGCAGCAGCATTCTGCCTTGCGCAGGTCATCCGGGCAGCAGCATTCGGCCTTGCGCAGGTCATCCGTGCAGTGGAAGCATTCTGCCTTGCACAGGTCATCCGTGCAGCAGACTCTGCCTTGCACAGGTCATCCGTGGAGAATCAGCATTCTTCCATGGGCAGGTCATCCATGCAGCAGCATTCTGCCTTGTGCAGGTCATTTGTGCAGCTACATTCTGCCTTCCGCAGGTCTTCCGTGCAGCAGCAGTCTACCTTCCGCAGGTCATCCGTGCAGCAGCAGCATTCTGCCTTAGGCAGTTCATCCAATCAGCAGCATTCTGCCTTGCGCAGGTCATCCGTGCAGCAGCATTCTGCCTTGCACAGGTCATCCGTGCAGTAGCAGCATTCTGCCTTGCGCAGGTTATCCGTGCAGCAGCAGCATTCTGCCTTGCACAGGTCATCCGTGGAGCAGCAGCGTTCTGCCTAGCACAGGTAATCCATGCAGCAGCACTCTGCCTTGTGCAGGTCATCCGTGCAACAGCAGCATTCTGCCTTGCGCAGGTCATTCATGCAGCAGCAGCATTCTGCCTTGCGCAGGACATCCATGCAACAGCATTCTGATTTGGGCAGGTCATCCGTGCAGCAGCATTCTGCCTTGCACAGGTTATCCATGCAGCAGCAGCATTCTGGCTTGCACAGGTCATCCGTGGAGCAGCAGCGTTCTGCCTAGCACAGGTAATCCATGCAGCAGCACTGTGCCTTGGGCAGGTCATCCGTGCAGCAGCAGCATTCTGCCTTGTGCAGGTCATCCATGCAGCAGCACTCTGCCATGCACTGGTCATTCGTGCAGCACCAGCATTCTGCCTTGCGCAGGTCATTCATGAAGCAGCAGCATTCTGCCTTGCACAGGTCATCTGTGCAGCAGACTCTACCTTGCGCAGGTCATCCGTGGAGCAGCAGCATTCTTCCATGCGCAGGTCTTCCATGCAGCAGCACTCTGCCTTGCGCAGGTCATTTGTGCAGGTACATTCTGCCTTCCGCAAATCTTCCGTGCAGCAGCACTCTGCCTTGCATAGGTAATCCGTGCAGCAGCAGGATTCTGCCTTGCGCAGGTCATCCGTGCAGCAGCACTCCTCCTTGCGCAGGTCATTCGTGCATCAGCAACAGCGTTCTGCCTTGCGCAGGTCATACGTGCATCAGCAACAGCGTTCTGCCTTGCATAGGTCATCCGTGCAGCAGCAGAATTCTGCCTTGCGCAGGTCATCCGTGCAGCAGCACTGTGCCTTGCGCAAGTCATTCATGCAGCAGCAGCATTCTGCCTTGCGCAGGTCATCCGTGCAGCAGCACTCTGCCTTGCGCAGGTCATTCACGAAGCAGCAGCATTCTGCCTTGCACAGGTCATCCATGCAGCAGACTCTGCCTTTCACAGGTCATCGGTGGAGCAGCAGCATTCTTCCATGTGCAGGTCATCCATGCAGCAGCACTCTGCCTTGCGCAGGTCATTTGTGCAGCTACATTCTGCCTTCCGCAATCTTCCGTGCATCAGCATCCTACCTTCCGCAGGTCATCCGTGCAGCAACAGCATTGTGCCTTGTGCAGGCCATCCATGCAGCCACAGCAGTCTGCATTGCGCAGGTCAACTGTGCAGCAGCAGCATTCTGCCTTAGGCAGGAAATCCATGCAGCAGCATTCTGCCTTGCGCGGGTCATCCATGCAGCAGCATTCTGCCTTGCACAGGTCATCCGTGCAGTAGCAGCATTCTGCCTTGCACAGGTCATCCGTGCAGCAGACTCTGCCTTGCACAGGTCATCCGTGGAGCATCAGCATTCTTCCATGGGCAGGTCATCCATGCAGCAGCACTCTGCCTTGTGCAGGTCATTTGTGCATCTACATTCTGCCTTCCGCAGGTCTTCCGTGCAGCAGCATTCTACCTTCCGCAGGTCATCCGTGAAGCAGCAGCATTCTGCCTTGCGCAGGTCATCCATGCAACCGCAGCAGTCTGCCTTGCGCAGGTCGTCTGTGCAGCAGCAGCATTCTGCCTTAGGCAGTTCATCCATGCAGCAGCATTCTGCCTTGTGCAGGTCATCCGTGCAGGAGCATTCTGCCTTGCACAGGTCATCCGTGCAGTAGCAGCATTCTGCCTTGCACAGGTCATCTTGGAGCACCAGCGTTCTGCCTTGCGCAGGTCATCCATGCAGCAACAACATGCTGCCTTGCGCAGGTCATCCATGCAGCAGCATTCTGCTTTGCGCAGGTCATCCGTGCAGCAGCATTCTGCCTTGCACAGGTTATCCGTGCAGCAGCAGCACTCTGCCTTGCACAGGTCATCCGTGGAGCATCAGCGTTCTGCCTAGCACAGGTAATTCGTGCAGCAGCACTCTGCCTAACAAAGGTCATCCGTACAGCAGCAGCATTCTGCCTTGCGCAGGTCATCCATGCAGAAGCATTCTGCCATGCACTGGTCATCCATGAAGCAGCAGCATTCTGCCTTGCGCAGGTCAGCCGTGCAGCAGCATTCTGCCATGTGCAAGTCATCCGTGCAGCAGCATTCTGCCCTGCACAGGTCATTCGTGCAGCAGCAGCATTCTGCCTTGCGCAGGTCATCCGTGCAGCAGCAGCATTCTGCCTTGCGCAGGTCATCCGTACAGCAGCATTCTGCCGTGCGCAGGTCATTTGTGCAGCAGCAGCATTCTAGCTTGCGCAGGTCATCCTTGCAGCTACATTGTGCCTTCCGCAGGTCTTCTGTACAGCAGCATTCTACCTTCCGCAGGTCATCTGTGCAGCAGCAGCATTCTGCCTTGCGCAGGTCACCCATGCAGCAGCATTCTGCCTTGTGCAGGCCATCCATGCAGCAGCATTCTGCTTTATGCAGGTCATCCGTGCAGCAGTATTCTGCCTTGCACAGGTTATCCGAGCAGCATTCTGCCTTGCACAGGTCAACCGTGGAGCAGCAGCGTTCTGCCTAGCACAGGTAATCCGTGCAGCAACACTCTGCCTTGTGCAGGTCATCCGTGCATCAGCAGCATTCTGCCTTGCGCAGTTCATTCGTGCAGCAGCAGCATTCTGCCTTGTGCAGGACATCCATGCAGCAGCACTCTGCCTTGCGCAGGTCATTCGTGCAGCAGCAGCATTCTGCCTTGCGCAGGACATCCGTGAAGCAGCACTCTGCCTTGCGCAGGTCATCCGTGAAGCAGCAGCATTCTGCCTTGCGCAGGTCATCCATGAAGCAGCAGCATTCTGCCTTGTGCAGGTCATCCATGCAGCAGCTTTCTGCCTTGTGCAGGTCATCCGTGCAGCAGCTTTCTGCCTTGTGCAGGTCATCCGTGCAGCAGCAGCATTCTACCTTGCGCAGGTCATCCTTGCAGCTACATTCTGCTTTCCGCAGGTCTTCCGTGCAGCAACATTCTACCTTCCGCAGGCCATCCATGCAGCAGCAGCATTCTGCCTTGTGCAGGTCATCCATGGAGCAGCAGCCTTCTGCCTTGCACAGGTCATCCGTGCAGCAGCAACATTCTGCCTTGCGCAGGTCATCCGTGCAGCAGCACTCTGCCTTATGCAGGTCATTCTTGCAGCAGCAGCATTCTACCTTGCGCAGGTCATCCATGCAGCAGCGTTCTGCCTTGCGCAGGTCATCCATGCAGCAGCACTCTGCCTTCCACAGGTCATCCGTGGAGCAGCAGAATTGTGCCTTGCGCAGGTCTTCCGTGCAGCAACACTCTACCTTGCGCAGGTCATCCATGCAGCAGCGTTCTGCCCTGCGCAGGTCATCCATGCAGCAGCACTCTGCCTTCCACAGGTCATCTGTGGAGCAGCAGAATTCTGCCTTGAGCAGGTCATCCGTGCAGCAACACTCTGCCTTGCGCAGGTCATTTGTGCAGCAGCAGTATTCTACCTTGCGCAGGTCAGCCTTGCAGCAGCTTTCTGCCTTGAGCAGGTCATCCGTGCAGCAGCTTTCTGCCTTGCGCAGGTCATCCGTGCAGCAGCAGCATTCTGCCTTGCGCAGTTCATCCGTGTAGCAGCAGCAGTCTCCCTTGCGCAGGTCATACGTGCAGCAGCAGCATTCTGCCTTACGCAGGTCATCCATGCAGCAGCATTCTGCCTTGCGCAGGTCAACCATGCAGCAGAACTCTGCCTTGCGCAGGTAATTCATGAAGCAGCAGCATTCTGCCTTGCGCAGGTCATCCGTGCAGCAGCACTCTGCCTTGTGCAGGCCTTACATGGAGCAGCAGCATTCTTCCATGCACAGATCATCCATGCATCAGCACTCTGCCTTGCGCAGGTAATTTGTGCAGCAGCATTCTGCCTTGGGCAGGTCATCCGTGCAGCAGCAGCATTCTGCCTTGCACGGGTCATTCGTGCAGTAGCAGCATTCAACCTTGCGCAGGTCATCCTTGCAGCTACATTCTGCCTTGTGCAGGTCATTCGTGCATCAGCAGCATTCTACCTTGCAGGTCATCCGTGCAGCAGCAGCATTCTGCCTTGCGCAGGTCATCCATGCAGCAGCATTCTGCCTTGTACAGGTCATTCGTGTAGCAGCAGCATTCTGCCTTGTGCAGGTCATCCATGCAGCAGCATTCTGCCTTGCGCAGGTCATTCGTGCAGCAGAAGCATTCTACGTTGTGCAGGACATCCATGCAGCAGCACTTTGCCATGCGCAGGTCATCCGTGCAGCATCAGCATTCTGCCTATCGCAGGTCCTCCGTGCAGCAGCAGCACTCTGCCTTGCGCAGGTCTTCCATGCAGCAGCAGCATTCTGCCTTGCGCAGGTCATCCATGCAGCAGCATTCTGCCTTGCGCAGGTCATCGGTGCAGCAGCCTTCTGCCTTGCACAGGTCATCGTCCAGCAGCAGTATTCTGCCTTGCACAGGTCATCCGTGGAGCAGCAGCGTTCTGCCTAGCACAGGTAATCCGTGCAACAGCACTCTGCCTTGTGCAGGTCATCCGTGCAGCAGCAGCAGCATTCTGCCTTGCGCAGGTCATCCGTGCAGCAGCACTCTACCTTGCGCAGGTCATTCATGCAGCAGCATTCTGCCTTGCACAGGACATCCATGCAGCAGCACTCTGCCTTGCGCAGGTCATCCATGGAGCAGCAGCATTCTGCCTTGCGCAGGTCATCCAGGCAGCAGCAGCATTCTGCCTTGCGCAGGTCATCCGTGCAGCAGCATTCTGCCTTGCGCAGGTAATCTCTGCAGCAGTATTCTGCCTTGCACAGGTCATTCATGCAGCAGCAGCATTCTGCCTTGCGCAGGTCATCCGTGGAGCAGCAGCATTCTGCCTTGCGCAGGTCATCCATGCAGCAGCATTCTGCCTTGCACAGGTCATTCGTGCAGCAGCAGCATTCTGCCTTGTGCAGGTCATCCGTGGAGCAGCAGCACTCTGCCTTGCGCAGGTCATCCGTGGAGCAGCAGCATTCTGCCTTGCGCAGGTCATGCATGCAGCAGCAGCATTCTGCCTTGCGCAGGTCATCCATGCAGCAGCATTCTGCCTTGCGCAGGTCATCGGTGCAGCAGCCTTCTGCCTTGCACAAGTCATTGTGCAGCAGCAACATTCTGCCTTGCACAGGTCATCCGTGGAGCAGCCGTGTTCTGCCTAGCACAGGTAATCCGTGCAGCAGCACTCTGCCTTGCGCAGGTAATCCATGCAGCAGCAGCATTCTCCCTTGTGCAGGTCATCCGTGCAGCAGCACTCTGCCTTGCGCAGGTCATTCGTGCAGCAGCATTCTGCCTTGCGCAGGACATCCATGCAGCAGCACTCTGCCTTGCGCAGGTCATCCATGGAGCAGCAGCATTCTGCCTTGCGCAGGTCATCCAGGCAGCAGCAGCATTCTGCCTTGCGCAGGTCATCCATCCAGCAGCATTCTGCCTTGCGCAGGTCATCTGTGCAGCAGTATTCTGCCTTGTTCAGGTCATTTGTGCAGCAGCAGCATTCTGCCTTGTGCAGGTCATCCGTGGAGCAGCAGCATTCTGCCTTGCACAGGTCATTCATGCAGCAGCAGCATTCTGCCTTGCGCAGGTCATCCATGCAGCAGCATTCTGCCTTGAACAGGTCATTCGTGCAGCAGAAGCATTCTGCCTTGCGCACGACATCCATGCTGCAGCACTCTGCCTTGAGCAGGTCATCCGTGGAGCAGCAGCATTCTGCCTTGCGTAGGTCATCCGTGCAGCAGCAGCACTCTGCCTTGCGCAAGTCATCCGTGGAGCAGCAGCATTCTGCCTTGCACAGGTCATCCATGCAGCAGCAGCATTCTTCCTTGCGCAGGTCATCCATGCAGCAGCAGTATTCTGCCTTGCACAGGTCATCCATGCAGCAGTATTCTGTTTTGCGCAGGTCATCCGTGTAGCAGCCTTCTGCCTTGCACAGGTCATCCGTGCAGCAGCAGCATAATGCCTAGCACAGGAAATCCATGCAGCAGCACTCTGCCTTGCGCAGGTCATCCATGCAGCAGCACTCTGCCTTGCGCAGGTAATTCGTGCAGCAGCAGCATTCTGCCTTGCACAGGTCATCCGTGGAGCAGCAGCGTTCTGCCTAGCACAGGTAATCCATGCAGCCGCACTCTGCCTCGCACAGGTCATCCGTGCAGCAGCAGCATTCTGCCTTGCGCAGGTCATCCATGTAGCAGCACTCTGCCATGCACTGGTCATTCGTGCAGCAGCAGCATTCTGCCCTGCGCAGGACATCCATGCAGCAGCACTCTGCCGTGCGCAGGTCATCCGTGGAGCAGCAGCATTCTGCCTTGCGCAGGTCATCTGTGCAGCAGCATTCTGCCTTGCGCAGGTCATCCATGCAGCAGCATTCTGCCCTGCACAGGTAATTCGTGCAGCAGCAGCATTCTGCCTTGCGCAGGTCATCCGTGCAGCAGCATTCTGAAGTGCGCAGGTCATTCGTGCAGCAGCAGCATTCTGCCCTGCGCAGGATATCCATGCAGCAGCACTCTGCCTTGCGCAGGTCATCCATGCAGCAGCATTCTGCCTTGCACAGGTCATCCATGCAGCAGCAGCATTCTGCCTTGCAAAGGTCATCCGTGGAGCAGCAGCGTTCTGCCTAGCGCAGGTAATATGTGCAGCAGCACTCTGCCTTGCGCAGGTCATGCCAGCAGCAGCACTCTGCCTTGCACAGGTCATCCGTGCAGAAGTGGCATTCTTGCTTGTGCATGTCACCCATGCAGCAGATTCTGCCTTGCGCAAGTCATCCGTGCAGCGCCACTCTGACTTGCGCAAGTCAACCATGCAGCAGGATTCTGCCTTGCGCAGGTCATCCATGCAGCAGCATTCTGCCTTGCACAGGTCATCCGTAGAGCAGCAGCGTTCTGCCTAGTGCAGGTAATCCATGCAGCAGCACTCTGCCTTGCGCAGATCAACCGTGTAGCAGCACTCTGGCTGCGTAGGTCATCCGTGCAGCAGAAGCATTCTGCCTTGCGCAGGTCATCCATGCAGCAGCATTCTGCCTTGCACAAGTCATTCATGCAGCAGCAGCATTCTGCCTTGTGCAGGTCCTCCTTGCAGCAGCATTCTGCCTTGCAAAGGTCATTCGTGCAGCAGAAGCATTCTGCCTTGCGTAGGACTTCCATGCAGCAACACTCTGCCTTGCACAGTTCATCCATGGAGCATTAGCATTCTGCCTTGCGCAGGTCATCCGTGCAGCAGCAGAATTCTGCCTTTCGCAGCTCCTCCGTGCAGCAGCAGCACTCTGCCTTGCACAGGTCATCCGTGGCGCAGCAGCATTCTGCCTTGCGCAGGAAATCCATGCAGCAGCAGCATTCTGCCTTGCGCAGGCTATCCGTGCAGCAGCAGCATTCTGCCTTGCACAGGTCATCCATGCAGCAGTATTCTGTCTTGCGCAGGGCATCCGTGTAGCAGCCTTCTGCCTTGCACAGGAAATCCATGCAGCAGCAGCATTCTGCCTTGCGCAGGCTATCCGTGCAGCAGCAGCATTCTGCCTTGCACAGGTCATCCATGCAGCAGCACTCTGCCTTGCGCAGGTCATCCATGCAGCAGCACTCTGCCTTGCGCAGGTAATTCGTGCAGCAGCATTCTGCCTTGCGCAGGACATCCATGCAGCAGCACTCTGCCTTGCGCAGGTCATCCATGGAGCAGCAGCATTCTGCCTTGTGCAGGTCATCCAGGCAGAAGCAGCATTCTGCCTTGCGCAGGTCATCCATGCAGCATCATTCTGCCTTGCGCAGGTCATCCATGCAGCAGCCTTCTGCCTTGCACAGGTCATCCGTGCAGCAGCAGAATTCTGCCTTGCACAGGTCATCCTTGGAGCAGAAGCGTTCTGCCTAGCACAGGTAATCCGTGCAGCAGCACTCTGCCTTGCCCAGGTCATCCGTGCAGCAGCAGCATTCTACCTTGCGCAGGTCATCCATGCAGCAGCACTCTGCCTTGCGCAGGTCATCCGTGGAGCAGCAGCATTCTGCCTTGCACAGGTCATCCAGGCAGCAGCAGCATTCTGCCTTGCGCAGGTCATCCGCGCAGCAGCATTCTGCCTTGCGCAGGTCATCCGTGCAGCAGTATTCTGCCTTGCACAGGTCATTCATGCAGCAGCATTCTGCCTTGCGCAGGTCACCCGTGGAGCAGCAGCATTCTGCCTTGTGCAGGTCATCTGTGCAGCAGCACTGTGCCTTGCATAGGTAATCCGTGCAGCAGCAGCATTCTGCCTTGCGCAGGTCATCCGTGCAGCAGCACTCCTCCTTGCGCAGGTCATCCGTGCATCAGAAACAGCGTTCTGCCTTGCGCAGGTCATCTGTGCAGCAGCACTCTGCCTTGCATAGGTCTTCCGTGCAGCAGCACTCTGCCTTGCGCAGGTCATCCGTGCAGCAGCAGAATTCTGCCTTGCGCAGGTCACTCGTGCAGCAGCACTCTGCCTTGCGCAGGTCATTCATGATTCAGCAGCATTCTGTCTTGCACAGGTCATCCATGCAGCAGACTCTGCCTTGCGCAGGTCATCCGTGGAGCAGCAGCATTCTTCCATGCGCAGGTCATCCATGCAGCAGCACTCTGCCTTGCGTGGGTCATTTGTGCAGCTACATTCTGCCTTCCGAAAATCTTCCGAGTAGCAGCATTCGACCTTCTGCAGGTCGTCCGTGCAGCAACAGCATTCTGCCTTGCGCAGGTCATCCATGCAGCTGCAACAGTCTGCCTTGCGCAGGTCATCTGTGCAGCAGCAGCATTCTGCCTTAGGCAGGTCATCCATGCTGCAGCATTCTGCCTTGCGCAGGTCATCCGTGCAGCAGCATTCTGCCTTGCACAGGTCATCCATGCAGTAGCAGCATTCTGCCTTGCACATGTCATCGTGGAGCAGCAGCGTTCTGCCTTGCGTAGGTCATCCATGCAGCAGCAGCATTCTGCCTTGCACAGGTTATCCGTGCAGCAGCAGCATTCTGCCTTGCACAGGTCATCCGTGGAGCAGCAGCGTTCTGCCTAGCACAGGTAATCCATGCAGCCGCACTCTGCCTCGCACAGGTCATCCGTGCAGCAGCAGCATTCTGCCTTGCGCAGGTCATCCATGTAGCAGCACTCTGCCATGCACTGGTCATTCGTGCAGCAGCAGCATTCTGCCCTGCGCAGGACATCCATGCAGCAGCACTCTGCCGTGCGCAGGTCATCCGTGGAGCAGCAGCATTCTGCCTTGCGCAGGTCATCTGTGCAGCAGCATTCTGCCTTGCGCAGGTCATCCGTGCAGCAGCATTCTGCCCTGCACAGGTAATTCGTGCAGCAGCAGCATTCTGCCTTGCGCAGGTCATCCGTGCAGCAGCATTCTGAAGTGCGCAGGTCATTCGTGCAGGAGCAGCATTCTGCCCTGCGCAGGATATCCATGCAGCAGCACTCTGCCTTGCGCAGGTCATCCTTGCAGCTACATTCTGCTTTCCACAGGTCTTCCGTGCAGCAGCATTCTTCCTTCCGCAGCTCATCCGTGCAGCAGCAGCATTCTGCCTTGCGCAGGTCATCCATGCAACAGCATTCTGCTTTGCGCAGGTCATCCGTGCAGCAGCATTCTGCCTTGCACATGTTATCCGTGCAGAAGCAGCATTCTGCCTTGCACAGGTCATCCGTGGAGGAGCAGCGTTCTGCCTAGCACAGGTAATCCATGCAGCATCACTGTGCCTTGGGCAGGTCATACAGCAGCAGCAGCATTCTGCCTTGTGCAGGTCATCCATGCAGCAGCACTCTGCCATGGACTGGTCATTCATGCAGCAGCAGCATTCTGCCTTGCGCAGGACATCCATGCAGCAGCATTCTGCCTTGCGCAGGTCATCCGTGCAGCAGCATTCTGCCCTGCACAGGTCATTCGTGCAGCAGCAGCATTCTGCCTTGCACAGTTCATCCATGCAGCAGCATTCTACCTTTGCGCAGGTCATCCTTGCAGCTACATTCTGCCTTCCGCAGGTCTTCCATGCAGCAGCATTCTGCCTTGCGCAGGTCATCTGTGCAGCAGCATTCTGCCCTGCACAGGTAATTCGTGCAGCAGCAGCATTCTGCCTTGCGCAGGTCATCCGCGCACCAGCATTCTGCCGTGCGCAGGTCATTCGTACAGCAGCATTCTGCCTTGCGCAGGTCATCCTTGCAGCTACATTCTGCCTTCCGCAGGTCATCCGTGCAGCAGCAGCATTCTGCCTTGCGCAGGTCATCCATGCAGCCACAGCAGTCTGCCTTGCGCTGGTCATCTGTGCAGCAGCAGCATTCTGCCTTGTGCAGGCCATCCGTGCAGAAGCATTCTGCTTTGCGCATGTCATCCGTGCAGCAGCATTCTGCCTTGCACAGGTTATCCGTGCAGCAGCAGCATTCTGCTTTGCACAGGTCATCCGTGGAGTAGCAGCTTCTGCCTAGCACAGGTAATCCGTGCAGCAGCACTCTGCCTTGAGCAGGTCATCCGTGCAACAGCAGCATTCTGCCTTGCGCAGGTTATTCGTGCAGCAGCAGCATTCTGCCTTGCGCAAGACATCCATGCAGCAGCATTCTAGATTGCGCAGGTCATCCGTGCAGCAGCATTCTGCCTTGCACAGGTTATCCGTGCAGCAGCAGCATTCTGCCTTGCACAGGTCATCCGTGGAGCAGCAGCGTTCTGCCTAGCACAGGTAATAGATGCAGCAGCACTGTGTCTTGGGCAGGTCATCCGTGCAGCAGCAGCATTCTGCCTTGTGCAGGTCATCCATGCAGCAGCACTCTGCCATGCACTGGTCATTCACGCAGCAGCAGCATTCTGCCTTGCGCAGGACATCCGTGGAGCAGCACTCTGCCTTGCGCAGGTCATCCATGAAGCAGCAGCATTCTGCCTTGCGCAGGTCATCCGTGCAGCAGCATTCTGCCTTGCGCAGGTCCTCGGTGCAGCAGCATTCTGCCCTGCACAGGTCATTTGTGCAGCAGCAGCATTCTGCCTTGCGCAGGTCATCCGTGCAGCAGCGTTCTATCTTCCGCAGGTCATCCGTGCAGCAGCAGCATTCTGCCTTGCGCAGGTCATCCATGCAGCCACAGCAGTCTGCCTTGCGCAGGTCATCTGTGCAGCAGCAGCATTCTGCCTTAGGCAGGTCATCCATGCAGCAGCATTCTGCCTTGTGCAGGTCATTCATGAAGCAGCAGCATTCTGCCTTGCACAAGTCATCCGTGCAGCAGTCTCTGCCTTGCGCAGGTCATCCGTGGAGCAGCAGCATTCTTCCATGCGCAGGTCATCCATGCAGCAGCACTCTGCCTTGCACAGGTCATTTGTGCAGCTACATTCTGCCTTCCGCAAATCTTCCGTGCAGCAGCACTCTGCCTTGCATAGGTAATCCGTGCAGCAGCAGGATTCTGCCTTGCGCAGGTCATCCGTGCAGCAGCACTCCTCTTTGCGCAGGTCATCCATGCATCAGCAACAGCGTTCTGCCTTGCGCAGGTCATCCGTGCAGCAGCACTCTTACTTGCATAGGTCATCCGTGCAGCAGCACTCTGCCTTGCGCAGGACATCCGTGCAGCAGCAGAATTCTGCCTTGCGCAGGTCATCCGTGCAGCAGCACTGTGCCTTGCGCAAGTCATTCATGCAGCAGCAGCATTCTGCCTTGCGCAGGTCATCCGTGCAGCAGCACTCTGCCTTGCGCAGGTCATTCACTAAGCAGCAGCATTCTGCCTTGCACAGGTCATCCATGCAGCAGACTCTGCCTTGCACAGGTCATCCGTGGAGCAGCAGCATTCTTCTATGTGCAGGTCATCCATGCAGCAGCACTCTGCCTTGCGCAGGTAATTTGTGCAGCTACATTCTGCCTTCCGCAAATCTTCCGTGCATCAGCATTCTACCTTCCGCAGGTCACCCATGCAGCAGCAGCATTCTGCCTTGCGGATGTCATCCATGCAGCCACAGCAGTCTGCATTGCGCAGGTCATCTATGCAGCAGCAGCATTCTGCCTTAGGCAGGTCATCCATGCAGCAGCATTCTGCCTTGCGCAGGTCATCCGTGCAGCAGCATTCTGCCTTGCGCAGGTCATCCGTGCAGCAGCATTCTGCCTTGCGCAGGTCATCCGTGCAGTGGAAGCATTCTGCCTTGCACAGGTCATCCGTGCAGCAGACTCTGCCTTGCACAGGTCATCCGTGGAGAATCAGCATTCTTCCATGGGCAGGTCATCCATGCAGCAGCATTCTGCCTTGTGCAGGTCATTTGTGCAGCTACATTCTGCCTTCCGCAGGTCTTCCGTGCAGCAGCAGTCTACCTTCCGCAGGTCATCCGTGCAGCAGCAGCATTCTGCCTTAGGCAGTTCATCCAATCAGCAGCATTCTGCCTTGCGCAGGTCATCCGTGCAGCAGCATTCTGCCTTGCACAGGTCATCCGTGCAGTAGCAGCATTCTGCCTTGCGCAGGTTATCCGTGCAGCAGCAGCATTCTGCCTTGCACAGGTCATCCGTGGAGCAGCAGCGTTCTGCCTAGCACAGGTAATCCATGCAGCAGCACTCTGCCTTGTGCAGGTCATCCGTGCAACAGCAGCATTCTGCCTTGCGCAGGTCATTCGTGCAGCAGCAGCATTCTGCCTTGCGCAGGACATCCATGCAACAGCATTCTGATTTGGGCAGGTCATCCGTGCAGCAGCATTCTGCCTTGCACAGGTTATCCATGCAGCAGCAGCATTCTGGCTTGCACAGGTCATCCGTGGAGCAGCAGCGTTCTGCCTAGCACAGGTAATCCATGCAGCAGCACTGTGCCTTGGGCAGGTCATCCGTGCAGCAGCAGCATTCTGCCTTGTGCAGGTCATCCATGCAGCAGCACTCTGCCATGCACTGGTCATTCGTGCAGCACCAGCATTCTGCCTTGCGCAGGTCATTCATGAAGCAGCAGCATTCTGCCTTGCACAGGTCATCTGTGCAGCAGACTCTACCTTGCGCAGGTCATCCGTGGAGCAGCAGCATTCTTCCATGCGCAGGTCATCCATGCAGCAGCACTCTGCCTTGCGCAGGTCATTTGTGCAGGTACATTCTGCCTTCCGCAAATCTTGCGTGCAGCAGCACTCTGCCTTGCATAGGTAATCCGTGCAGCAGCAGGATTCTGCCTTGCGCAGGTCATCCGTGCAGCAGCACTCCTCCTTGCGCAGGTCATCCGTGCATCAGCAACAGCGTTCTGCCTTGCGCAGGTCATACGTGCATCAGCAACAGCGTTCTGCCTTGCATAGGTCATCCGTGCAGCAGCAGAATTCTGCCTTGCGCAGGTCATCCGTGCAGCAGCACTGTGCCTTGCGCAAGTCATTCATGCAGCAGCAGCATTCTGCCTTGCGCAGGTCATCCGTGCAGCAGCACTCTGCCTTGCGCAGGTCATTCACGAAGCAGCAGCATTCTGCCTTGCACAGGTCATCCATGCAGCAGACTCTGCCTTTCACAGGTCATCGGTGGAGCAGCAGCATTCTTCCATGTGCAGGTCATCCATGCAGCAGCACTCTGCCTTGCGCAGGTCATTTGTGCAGCTACATTCTGCCTTCCGCAATCTTCCGTGCATCAGCATCCTACCTTCCGCAGGTCATCCGTGCAGCAACAGCATTGTGCCTTGTGCAGGCCATCCATGCAGCCACAGCAGTCTGCATTGCGCAGGTCAACTGTGCAGCAGCAGCATTCTGCCTTAGGCAGGAAATCCATGCAGCAGCATTCTGCCTTGCGCGGGTCATCCATGCAGCAGAATTCTGCCTTGCACAGGTCATCCGTGCAGTAGCAGCATTCTGCCTTGCACAGGTCATCCGTGCAGCAGACTCTGCCTTGCACAGGTCATCCGTGGAGCATCAGCATTCTTCCATGGGCAGGTCATCCATGCAGCAGCACTCTGCCTTGTGCAGGTCATTTGTGCATCTACATTCTGCCTTCCGCAGGTCTTCCGTGCAGCAGCATTCTACCTTCCGCAGGTCATCCGTGAAGCAGCAGCATTCTGCCTTGCGCAGGTCATCCATGCAACCGCAGCAGTCTGCCTTGCGCAGGTCGTCTGTGCAGCAGCAGCATTCTGCCTTAGGCAGTTCATCCATGCAGCAGCATTCTGCCTTGTGCAGGTCATCCGTGCAGGAGCATTCTGCCTTGCACAGGTCATCCGTGCAGTAGCAGCATTCTGCCTTGCACAGGTCATCGTGGAGCACCAGCGTTCTGCCTTGCGCAGGTCATCCATGCAGCAACAACATGCTGCCTTGCGCAGGTCATCCATGCAGCAGCATTCTGCTTTGCGCAGGTCATCCGTGCAGCAGCATTCTGCCTTGCACAGGTTATCCGTGCAGCAGCAGCACTCTGCCTTGCAGAGGTCATCCGTGGAGCATCAGCGTTCTGCCTAGCACAGGTAATTCGTGCAGCAGCACTCTGCCTAACAAAGGTCATCCGTACAGCAGCAGCATTCTGCCTTGCGCAGGTCATCCATGAAGCAGCAGCATTCTGCCTTGCGCAGGTCAGCCGTGCAGCAGCATTCTGCCATGTGCAAGTCATCCGTGCAGCAGCATTCTGCCCTGCACAGGTCATTCGTGCAGCAGCAGCATTCTGCCTTGCGCAGGTCATCCGTGCAGCAGCAGCATTCTGCCTTGCGCAGGTCATCCGTACAGCAGCATTCTGCCGTGCGCAGGTCATTTGTGCAGCAGCAGCATTCTAGCTTGCGCAGGTCATCCTTGCAGCTACATTGTGCCTTCCGCAGGTCTTCTGTACAGCAGCATTCTACCTTCCGCAGGTCATCTGTGCAGCAGCAGCATTCTGCCTTGCGCAGGTCATCCATGCAGCAGCATTCTGCCTTGTGCAGGCCATCCATGCAGCAGCATTCTGCTTTATGCAGGTCATCCGTGCAGCAGTATTCTGCCTTGCACAGGTTATCCGAGCAGCATTCTGCCTTGCACAGGTCAACCGTGGAGCAGCAGCGTTCTGCCTAGCACAGGTAATCCGTGCAGCAACACTCTGCCTTGTGCAGGTCATCCGTGCATCAGCAGCATTCTGCCTTGCGCAGTTCATTCGTGCAGCAGCAGCATTCTGCCTTGTGCAGGACATCCATGCAGCAGCACTCTGCCTTGCGCAGGTCATTCGTGCAGCAGCAGCATTCTGCCTTGCGCAGGACATCCGTGAAGCAGCACTCTGCCTTGCGCAGGTCATCCGTGAAGCAGCAGCATTCTGCCTTGCGCAGGTCATCCATGAAGCAGCAGCATTCTGCCTTGTGCAGGTCATCCATGCAGCAGCTTTCTGCCTTGTGCAGGTCATCCGTGCAGCAGCTTTCTGCCTTGTGCAGGTCATCCGTGCAGCAGCAGCATTCTACCTTGCGCAGGTCATCCTTGCAGCTACATTCTGCTTTCCGCAGGTCTTCCGTGCAGCAACATTCTACCTTCCGCAGGCCATCCGTGCAGCAGCAGCATTCTGCCTTGTGCAGGTCATCCATGGAGCAGCAGCCTTCTGCCTTGCACAGGTCATCCGTGCAGCAGCAACATTCTGCCTTGCGCAGGTCATCCGTGCAGCAGCACTCTGCCTTATGCAGGTCATTCTTGCAGCAGCAGCATTCTACCTTGCGCAGGTCATCCATGCAGCAGCGTTCTGCCTTGCGCAGGTCATCCATGCAGCAGCACTCTGCCTTCCACAGGTCATCCGTGGAGCAGCAGAATTCTGCCTTGCGCAGGTCTTCCGTGCAGCAACACTCTACCTTGTGCAGGTCATCCATGCAGCAGCGTTCTGCCCTGCGCAGGTCATCCATGCAGCAGCACTCTGCCTTCCACAGGTCATCTGTGGAGCAGCAGAATTCTGCCTTGAGCAGGTCATCCGTGCAGCAACACTCTGCCTTGCGCAGGTCATTTGTGCAGCAGCAGTATTCTACCTTGCGCAGGTCAGCCTTGCAGCAGCTTTCTGCCTTGAGCAGGTCATCCGTGCAGCAGCTTTCTGCCTTGCGCAGGTCATCCGTGCAGCAGCAGCATTCTGCCTTGCGCAGTTCATCCGTGTAGCAGCAGCAGTCTCCCTTGCGCAGGTCATACGTGCAGCAGCAGCATTCTGCCTTACGCAGGTCATCCATGCAGCAGCATTCTGCCTTGCGCAGGTCAACCATGCAGCAGAACTCTGCCTTGCGCAGGTAATTCATGAAGCAGCAGCATTCTGCCTTGCGCAGGTCATCCGTGCAGCAGCACTCTGCCTTGTGCAGGCCTTACATGGAGCAGCAGCATTCTTCCATGCACAGATCATCCATGCAGCAGCACTCTGCCTTGCGGAGGTAATTTGTGCAGCAGCATTCTGCCTTGCGCAGGTCATCCGTGCAGCAGCAGCATTCTGCCTTGCACGGGTCATTCGTGCAGTAGCAGCATTCAACCTTGCGCAGGTCATCCTTGCAGCTACATTCTGCCTTGTGCAGGTCATTCGTGCATCAGCAGCATTCTACCTTGCAGGTCATCCGTGCAGCAGCAGCATTCTGCCTTGCGCAGGTCATCCATGCAGCAGCATTCTGCCTTGTACAGGTCATTCGTGTAGCAGCAGCATTCTGCCTTGTGCAGGTCATCCATGCAGCAGCATTCTGCCTTGCGCAGGTCATTCGTGCAGCAGAAGCATTCTACGTTGTGCAGGACATCCATGCAGCAGCACTTTGCCATGCGCAGGTCATCCGTGCAGCATCAGCATTCTGCCTATCGCAGGTCCTCCGTGCAGCAGCAGCACTCTGCCTTGCGCAGGTCTTCCATGCAGCAGCAGCATTCTGCCTTGCGCAGGTCATCCATGCAGCAGCATTCTGCCTTGCGCAGGTCATCGGTGCAGCAGCCTTCTGCCTTGCACAGGTCATCGTCCAGCAGCAGTATTCTGCCTTGCACAGGTCATCCGTGGAGCAGCAGCGTTCTGCCTAGCACAGGTAATCCGTGCAACAGCACTCTGCCTTGTGCAGGTCATCCGTGCAGCAGCAGCAGCATTCTGCCTTGCGCAGGTCATCCGTGCAGCAGCACTCTACCTTGCGCAGGTCATTCATGCAGCAGCATTCTGCCTTGCACAGGACATCCATGCAGCAGCACTCTGCCTTGCGCAGGTCATCCATGGAGCAGCAGCATTCTGCCTTGCGCAGGTCATCCAGGCAGCAGCAGCATTCTGCCTTGCGCAGGTCATCCGTGCAGCAGCATTCTGCCTTGCGCAGGTAATCTCTGCAGCAGTATTCTGCCTTGCACAGGTCATTCGTGCAGCAGCAGCATTCTGCCTTGCGCAGGTCATCCGTGGAGCAGCAGCATTCTGCCTTGCGCAGGTCATCCATGCAGCAGCATTCTGCCTTGCACAGGTCATTCGTGCAGCAGAAGCATTCTGCCTTGCCCAGGACATCCATGCTGCAGCACTGTGCCTTGCGCAGGTCATCCGTGGAGCAGCAGCATTCTGCCTTGCGCAGGTCATCCGTGCAGCAGCAGCACTCTGCCTTGCGCAGGTCATCTGTGGAGCAGCAGCATTCTGCCTTGCGCAGGTCATCCATGCAGCAGCAGCATTCTGACTTGCGCAGGTCATCCATGTAGCAGCAGTATTCTGCCTTGCACAGGTGATCCATGCAGCAGCATTCTGCCTTGCGCAGGTCATCCGTGCAGTAGCAGCATTCTGCCTTGCACAGGTCATCCGTGCAGCAGACTCTGCCTTGCACAGATCATCCGTGGAGCATCAGCATTCTTCCATGGGCAGGTCATCCATGCAGCAATGCTCTGCCTTGTGCAGGTCATTTGTGCAGCTACATTCTGCCTTCCGCAGGTCTTCCGTGCAGCAGCATTCTACCTTCCGCAGGTCTTCCGTGCAGCAGCAGCATTCTGCCTTGCGCAGGTCATCCATGCAACTGCAACAGTCTGCCTTGCGCAGGTCATCTGTGCAGCAGCAGCATTCTGCCTTAGGCAGTTCATCCATGCAGCAGCATTCTGCCTTGCGCAGGTCATCCGTGCAGCAGCATTCTGCCTTGCACAGGTCATCCATGCAGCAGATTCTGCCTTGCGCAGGTCATCCGTGCAGCAACAGCATTCTGCCTTACGCAGGTCATCCATGCAGCAGCATTCTGCCTTGCGCAGGTCAACCGTGCAGCAGCACTCTGCCTTGTGCTGGCCTTCCGTGGAGCAGAAGCATTCTTCCATGCACAGGTCATCCATGCAGCAGCACTCTGCCTTGCGCAGGTAATTTGTACAGCAGCATTCTGCCTTGCGCAGGTCATCCGTGCAGCAGCAGCATTCTGCCTTGCACGGGTCATTCGTGCAGTAGCAGCATTCTACCTTGTGCAGGTCATCCTTGCAGCTACATTCTGCCTTGTGCAGGTCATTCGTGCATCAGCAGCATTCTGCCTTGTGCAGGCCATTCGTGCAGCAGAAGCATTCTGCAGGACATTCATGCAGCAGCACTCTGCCTTGCGCAGGTCATCCGTGGAGCAGCAGCATTCTGCCTTGCGAAGGTCATCCGTGCAGTAGCAGCATTCTGCCTTTCGCAGGTCCTCCGTGCAGCAGCAGCACTCTGCCTTGGCAGGTCATCCGTGGAGCAGCAGCGTTCTGCCTTGCGCAGGTCATCCATGCAGCAGCAGCATTCTGACTTGCGCAGGTCATCCATGCAGCAGCATTCTGACTTGCGCAGGTCATCGGTGCAGCAGCCTTCTGCCTTGCACAGGTCATCGTCCAGCAGCAGCATTCTGCCTTGCACAGGTCATCCATGGAGCAGCAGCGTTCTGCCTAGCACAGGTAATCCGTGCAGCAGCACTCTGCCTTGCGCAGGTCATCTGTGCAGCAGCAGCAGCATTCTGCCTTGCGCAGGTCATTCATGCAGCAGCATTCTGCCTTGCGCAGGACACCCATGCAGCAGCACTCTGCCTTGCGCAGGTCATCCATGGAGCAGCAGCATTCTGCCTTGCGCAGGTCATCCAGGCAGCAGCAGCATTCTGCCTTGCGCAGGTAATCCGTGCAGCAACATTCTGCCTTGCGCAGGTCAACTGTGCAGCAGTATTTAGCCTTGCACATGTCATTCGTGCAGCAGCAGCATTCTGCCTAGCGCAGGTCATCCATGGAGCAGCAGCATTCTGCCTTACGCAGGTTATTCGTGCAACAGCAGCATTCTGCCTTGCGCAGGTCATCCATGCAGCAGCATTCTGCCTTGCACAGGTCATTCGTGCAGCACAAGCATTCTGCCTTGCGCAGGACATCCATGCTGCAGCATTCTGCCTTGCGCAGGTTATCCGTGCAGCAGCAGCACTCTGCCTTGCGCAGGTCATCCGTGGAGCAGCAGCATTCTGCCTTGCGCAGGTCATCCATGCAGCAGCAGCATTCTGCCTTGCGCAGGTCATCCATGCAGCATCAGTATTCTGCCTTGCACAGGTCATCCATGCAGTAGCAGCATTCTGCCTTGCACAGGTCATCCGTGGAGCATCAGCATTCTTCCATGGGCAGGTCATCCATGCAGCAGCACTCTGCTTTGTGCAGGTCATTTGTGCAGCTACATTTTGCCTTCCGCAGGTCTTCCGTGCAGCAGCATTCTACCTTCCGCAGGTCATCCATGCAACCGCAGCAGTCTGCCTTGCGCAGGTCATCTGTGCAGCAGCAGCATTCTGCCTTGCGCAGGTCATCCATGCAGCAGCATTCTGCCTTGCACAGGTCATCCGTGCAGTAGCAGCATTCTGCCTTGCACAGGTCATCGTGGAGCACCAGCGTTCTGCCTTGCGCAGGTCATCCATGCAGCAACAGCATTCTGCCTCGCGCAGGTCATCCATGCAGCAGCATTCTGCTTTGCGCAGGTCATCCATGCAGCAGCATTCTGCCTTGCACAGGTTATCCGTGCAGCAGCAGCATTCTGCCTTGCACAGGTCATTCGTGGAGCCTCAGCGTTCTGCCTAGCACAGGTAATCCGTGCAGCAACACTCTTCCTAACGCAGGTCATCCGTGCAGCAGCAGCATTCTGCCTTGCGCAGGTCATCCATGCATCAGCATTCTGCCATGCACTGGTCATCCATGAAGCAGCAGCATTCTGCCTTGCGCAGGTCAGCCGTGCAGCAGCATTCTGCCATGTGCAGGTCATCCGTGCAGAAGCATTCTGCCCTGCACAGCTCATCCGTGCAGCAGCAGCATTCTGCCTTGCGCAGGTCATCCGTGCAGCAGCATTCTGCCGTGCGCAGGTCATCCTTGCAGCTACATTCTGCCTTCCGCAGATCTTCTGTACAGCAGCATTCTACCTTCCGCAGGTCATCCGTGCAGCAGCAGCATTCTGCCTTGCGCAGGTCATCCATGCAGCCACAGCAGTCTGCCTTGCGCAGGTCATCCGTGCAGCAGCAGCATTCTGCCTTGCGCAGTTCATTCGTGCAGCAGCAGCATTCTGACTTGTGCAGGACATCCATGCAGCAGCACTCTGCCTTGCGCAGGTCATTCGTGCAGCAGCAGCATTCTGCCTTGCGCAGGGCATCCGTGCAGCAGCACTCTGCCTTGCGCAGGTCATCCATGAAGCAGCAGCATTCTGCCTTGTGCATGTCATCCATGCAGCAGCATTCTGCCTTGCGCAAGTCATCCGTGCAGCAGCATTCTATGCTGCACATGCAATTCGTGCAGCAGCAGCATTCTGCCTTGTGCAGGTCATCCGTGCAGCAGCATTCTGCCGTGTGCAGGTCATTCGTGCAGCTACATTCTGCTTTCCACAGGTCTTCCGTGCAGGAGCATTCTACCTTCCGCAGGTCATCTGTGCAGCAGCAGCATTCTGCCTTAGGCAGGTCATCCATGCTGCAGCATTTGCCTTGCGCAGGCCATCCGTGCAGCAGCAGCATTCTGCCTTGTGCAGGTCATCCATGGAGGAGCAGCCTTCTGCCTTGCACAGGTCATCCGTGCAGCAGCAACATTCTGCCTTGCGCAGGTCATCCGTGCAGCAGCACTCTGCTTTGTGCAGGTCATTGTTGCAGCAGCAGCATTCTACCTTGCGCAGGTCATCCATGCAGCAGCGTTCTGCCTTGCGCAGGTCATCCATGCAGCAGCACTCTGCCTTCCACAGGTCATCCGTGGAGCAGCAGAATTCTGCCTTGCGCAGGTCATCCGTGCAGCAACACTCTACCTTGCGCAGGTCATCCATGCAGCAGCGTTCTGCCTTGCGCAGGTCATCCATGCAGCAGCACTCTGCCTTCCACAGGTCATCCGTGGAGCAGCAGAATTCTGCCTTGCGCAGGTCATCCATGCAGCAACACTCTACCTTGCGCAGGTCATCCATGCAGCAGCGTTCTGCCTTGCGCAGGACATCCATGCTGCAGCATTCTGCCTTGCGCAGGTTATCCGTGCAGCAGCAGCACTCTGCCTTGCGCAGGTCATCCGTGGAGCAGCAGCATTCTGCCTTGCGCAGGTCATCCATGCAGCAGCAGCATTCTGCCTTGCGCAGGTCATCCATGCAGCATCAGTATTCTGCCTTGCACAGGTCATCCATGCAGTAGCAGCATTCTGCCTTGCACAGGTCATCCGTGGAGCATCAGCATTCTTCCATGGGCAGGTCATCCATGCAGCAGCACTCTGCTTTGTGCAGGTCATTTGTGCAGCTACATTTTGCCTTCCGCAGGTCTTCCGTGCAGCAGCATTCTACCTTCCGCAGGTCATCCATGCAACCGCAGCAGTCTGCCTTGCGCAGGTCATCTGTGCAGCAGCAGCATTCTGCCTTGCGCAGGTCATCCATGCAGCAGCATTCTGCCTTGCACAGGTCATCCGTGCAGTAGCAGCATTCTGCCTTGCACAGGTCATCGTGGAGCACCAGCGTTCTGCCTTGCGCAGGTCATCCATGCAGCAACAGCATTCTGCCTCGCGCAGGTCATCCATGCAGCAGCATTCTGCTTTGCGCAGGTCATCCATGCAGCAGCATTCTGCCTTGCACAGGTTATCCGTGCAGCAGCAGCATTCTGCCTTGCACAGGTCATTCGTGGAGCCTCAGCGTTCTGCCTAGCACAGGTAATCCGTGCAGCAACACTCTTCCTAACGCAGGTCATCCGTGCAGCAGCAGCATTCTGCCTTGCGCAGGTCATCCATGCATCAGCATTCTGCCATGCACTGGTCATCCATGAAGCAGCAGCATTCTGCCTTGCGCAGGTCAGCCGTGCAGCAGCATTCTGCCATGTGCAGGTCATCCGTGCAGAAGCATTCTGCCCTGCACAGCTCATCCGTGCAGCAGCAGCATTCTGCCTTGCGCAGGTCATCCGTGCAGCAGCATTCTGCCGTGCGCAGGTCATCCTTGCAGCTACATTCTGCCTTCCGCAGATCTTCTGTACAGCAGCATTCTACCTTCCGCAGGTCATCCGTGCAGCAGCAGCATTCTGCCTTGCGCAGGTCATCCATGCAGCCACAGCAGTCTGCTTTGCGCAGGTCATCCGTGCAGCAGCAGCATTCTGCCTTGCGCAGTTCATTCGTGCAGCAGCAGCATTCTGACTTGTGCAGGACATCCATGCAGCAGCACTCTGCCTTGCGCAGGTCATTCGTGCAGCAGCAGCATTCTGCCTTGCGCAGGGCATCCGTGCAGCAGCACTCTGCCTTGCGCAGGTCATCCATGAAGCAGCAGCATTCTGCCTTGTGCATGTCATCCATGCAGCAGCATTCTGCCTTGCGCAAGTCATCCGTGCAGCAGCATTCTATGCTGCACAGGCAATTCGTGCAGCAGCAGCATTCTGCCTTGTGCAGGTCATCCGTGCAGCAGCATTCTGCCGTGTGCAGGTCATTCGTGCAGCTACATTCTGCTTTCCACAGGTCTTCCGTGCAGGAGCATTCTACCTTCCGCAGGTCATCTGTGCAGCAGCAGCATTCTGCCTTAGGCAGGTCATCCATGCTGCAGCATTTGCCTTGCGCAGGCCATCCGTGCAGCAGCAGCATTCTGCCTTGTGCAGGTCATCCATGGAGGAGCAGCCTTCTGCCTTGCACAGGTCATCCGTGCAGCAGCAACATTCTGCCTTGCGCAGGTCATCCGTGCAGCAGCACTCTGCTTTGTGCAGGTCATTCTTGCAGCAGCAGCATTCTACCTTGCGCAGGTCATCCATGCAGCAGCGTTCTGCCTTGCGCAGGTCATCCATGCAGCAGCACTCTGCCTTCCACAGGTCATCCGTGGAGCAGCAGAATTCTGCCTTGCGCAGGTCATCCGTGCAGCAACACTCTACCTTGCGCAGGTCATCCATGCAGCAGCGTTCTGCCTTGCGCAGGTCATCCATGCAGCAGCACTCTGCCTTCCACAGGTCATCCGTGGAGCAGCAGAATTCTGCCTTGAGCAGGTCATCCGTGCAGCAACACTCTGCCTTGCGCAGGTCATTTGTGCAGCAGCAGTGTTCTACCTTGCGCAGCTGAGCCTTGCAGCAGCTTTCGGCCTTGAGCAGGTCATCCGTGCAGCAGCTTTCTGCCTTGCGCAGGTCATCCGTGCAGCAGCAGAATTCTGCCTTGCGCAGTTCATCCGTGTAGCAGCAGCAGTCTCCCTTGCGCACGTCATCCGTGCAGCAGCAGCATTCTGCTTTACGCAGGTCATCCATGCAGCAGCATTCTGCTTTGTGCCGGTCAACCGTGCAGCAGCATTCTGCCTTGCGCAGGTCATCCGTGCAGCAGCACTCTGCCTTGTGCAGGCCTTCTGTGGAGCAGCAGCATTCTTCCATGCACAGGTCATCCATGCAGCAGCACTCTGCCTTACGCAGGTAATTTGTGCAGCAGCATTCTGCCTTGCACAGGTCATCCGTGCAGCAGCAGCATTCTGCCTTGCACGGGTCATTCGTGCAGTAGCAGCATTCTACCTTGCGCAGGTCATCCTTGCAGCTACATTCTGCCTTGTGCAGGTCATTCGTGCATCAGCAGCATTCTACCTTGCGCAGGTCATCCGTGCAGCAGCAGCATTCTGCCTTGCGCAGGTCATCCATGCAGCAGCATTCTGCCTTGCTCAGGTCATCCGTGGAGCAGCAGCATTCTGCCTTGCGAAGGTCATCCGTGCAGCAGCAGCATTCTGCCTTTCGCAGGTCCTCCGTGCAGCACTCTGCGTTGCGCAGGTCATCCGTGGAGCAGCAGCATTCTGCCTTCCGCAGGTCATCCATGCAGCAGCAGTATTCTGCCTTGCGCAGGTCATCTATGCAGCAGCATTCTGCCTTGCGCAGGTCATCGGTGCAGCAGCCTTCTGCCTTGCACAGGTCATCGTCCAGCAGCAGCATTCTGCCTTGTACAGGTCATCCGTGGAGCAGCAGCGTTCTGCCTAGCACAGGTAATCCGTGCAGCAGCACTCTGCCTTGCGCAGGTCATCCGTGCAGCAGCAGCATTCTGCCTTGCGCAGGTCATCCGTGCAGCAGCACTCTGCCTTGCGCAGGTCATTCATGCGGCAGCATTCTGCCTTGCGCAGGACATCCATGCAGCAGCACTCTGCCTTGCGCAGGTCATCCATGGAGCAGCAGCATTCTGCCTTGCGCAGGTCCTCCAGGCAGCAGCAGCATTCTGCCTTGCGCAGGTCATCCGTGCAGCAGCATTCTGCCTCGCACAGGTCATCTGTGCAGCAGTATTCTGCCTTGCACAGGTCATTCGTGCAGCAGCAATATTCTGCCTTGCGCAGGGCAACCGTGCAGCAGCACTCTGCCTTGCGCAGGTAATTCATGAAGCAGCAGCATTCTGCCTTGCGCAGGTCATCCGTGCAGCAGCACTCTGCCTTGTGCTGGCCTTCCGTAGAGCAGCAGCATTCTTCCATGCACAGGTCATCCTTGCAGCAGCACTCTGCCTTGCGCGGGTCATCAGTGCAGCAGCAGCATTCTGCCTTGCGCAGGTCATCCGTGCAGCAGCACTCTGCCTTTCGCAGGTCATTCGTGCAGCAGCAGCATTCTGCCTTGCGCAGGACATCCGTGCAGCAGCAGCATTCTGCCTTGTGCATGTCATCCATGCAGCAGCATTCTGCTTTGCGCAGGTCATCCGTGCAGCAGCATTCTACGCTGCACATGTCATTCGTGCAGCAGCAGCATTCTGCCTTGTGCAGGTCATCCGTGCAGCAGCATTCTGCCGTGTGCAGGTCATTCGTGCAGCCGCAGCATTCTACCTTGCGCAGGTCATCCTTGCAGCTACATTCTGCTTTCCGCAGGTCTTCCGTGCAGCAGCATTCTACCTTCCGCAGGTCATCTGTGCAGCAGCTGCATTCTGCCTTAGGCAGGTCATCCATGCTGCATCATTCTGCCTTGCGCAGGCCATCTGTGCAGCAGCAGCATTCTGCCTTGGCAGGTCATCCATGGAGCAGCAGCCTTCTGCCTTGCACAGGTCATCCGTGCAGCAGAAACATTCTGCTTTGCGCAGGTCATCCATGCAGCAGCACTCTGCTTTGCGCAGGTCATTCTTGCAGCAGCGCATTCTACCTTGCGCAGGTCATCCATGCAGCAGCGTTCTGCCTTGCGCAGGTCATCCATGCAGCAGCACTCTGCCTTCCACAGGTCATCCGTGGAGCAGCAGAATTCTGCCTTGCGCAGGTCATCCGTGCAGCAACACTCTACCTTGCGCAGGTCATCCATGCAGCAGCGTTCTGCCTTGTGCAGGTCATCCATGCAGCAGCACTCTGCCTTCCACAGGTCATCCGTGGAGCAGCAGAATTCTGCCTTGAGCAGGTCATCCGTGCAGCAACACTCTGCCTTGCGCAGGTCATTTGTGCAGCAGCAGTATTCTACCTTGCGCAGGTCAGCCTTGCAGCAGCTTTCGGCCTTGAGCAGGTCATCCATGCAGCAGCTTTCTGCCTTGCGCAGGTCATCTGTGCAGCAGCAGCATTCTGCCTTGCGCAGTTCATCCGTGTAGCAGCAGCAGTCTCCCTTGCGCACGTCATCCGTGCAGCAGCAGTATTCTGCTTTACGCAGGTCATCCATGCAGCAGCATTCTGCCTTGCGAAGGTCAACCGTGCAGCAGCACTCTGCCTTGTGCAGGTAATTCATTGAGCAGCAGCATTCTGCCTTGCGCAGGTCATCCGTGCAGCAGTACTCTGCCTTGTGCAGGCCTTCTGTGGAGCAGCAGCATGCTTCCATGCACAGATCATCCATGCAGCAGCACTCTGCCTTGCACAGGTAATTTGTGCAGCAGCATTCTGCCTTGCACAGGTCATCCGTGCAGCAGCAGCATTCTCCCTTGCACGGGTCGTTCGTGCAGTAGCAGCATTCTACCTTGCGCAGGTCATCCGTGCAGCATCAGCATTCTGCGTTGTGCAGGACATCCATGCAGCAGCACTCTGCCTTGCGCAGGTCATCCGTGGAGCAGCAGCATTCTGCCTTGCGAAGGTCATCCGTGCAGCAGCAGCATTCTGCCTTTCGCAGGTCCTCCGTGCAGCAGCAGCACTCTGCCTTGCGCAGGTCATCCATGCAGCAGCATTCTGCCTTGCGCAGGTCATCGGTGCAGCAGCCTTCTGCCTTGCACAGGTCATCGTCCAGCAGCAGCATTCTGCCTTGCACAGGTCATCCGTGGAGCAGCAGCGTTTTGCCTAGCACAGGTAATCCGTGCAGCATCACTCTGCCTTGCGTGGGTCATCCGTGCAGCAGCAGCAGCATTCTGCCTTGCGCAGGTCATCAGTGCAGCAGCACTCTGCCTTGCGCAGGTCATTCATGCAGCAGCATTCTGCCTTGCGCAGGCCATCCATGCAGCAGCACTCTGCCTTGCGCAGGTCATCCGTGCAGCAGCATTCTGCCTCGCACAGGTCATTTGTGCAGCAGAAGCATTCTGCCTTGCGCAGGACATCCATGCTACAGCATTCTGCCTTGCGCAGGTCATCCGTGGAGCAGCAGCATTCTGCCTTGCACAGGTCATCCAGGCAGCAGCAGCATTCTGCCTTGCGCAGGTCATCCGTGCAGCAGTATTCTGCCTCGCACAGGTCATCTGTGCAGCAGTATTCTGCCTTGCACAGGTCATTCGTGCAGCAGCAGCATTCTGCCTTGTGCAGGTCATCCGTGGAGCAGCAGCATTCTGCCTTGCGCAGGTTATTTGTGCAGCAGCAGCATTCTGCCTTGTGCAGGTCATCCATGCAGCAGCATTCTGCCTTGCACACGTCATTTGTGCAGCAGAAGCATTCTGCCTTGCCCAGGACATCCATGCTGCAGCATTCTGCCTTGCGCAGGTCATCCGTGGAGCAGCAGCATTCTGCCTTGCGCAGGTCATCCGTGCAGCAGCAGCACTCTGCTTTGCGCAGGTCATCCGTGGAGCACCAGCATTCTGCCTTGCGCAGGTCATCCATGCAGCAGCAGTATTCTGCCTTCCACAGGTCATCCATGCAGCAGCATTCTGCCTTGCGCAGGTCATCCGTGCAGCAGCATTCTGCCTTGCGCAGGTCATCCGTTTAGCAGCAGCATTCTGCCTTACACAGGTCATTCGTGCAGCAGAAGCATTCTGCGTTGTACAGGACATCCATGCAGCAGCACTCTGCCTTGCGCAGGTCATCCGTGGAGCAGCAGCATTCTGCCTTGCGAAGGTCATCCGTGCAGCAGTAGCATTCTGCCTTTCGCAGGTCCTCCGTGCAGCAGCAGCACTCTGCCTTGCGCAGGTCATCCGTGGAGCAGCAGCATTCTGCCTTGCGCAGGTTATCCATGCAGCAGCAGCATTCTGCCTTGCGCAGGTCATCCATGCAGCAGCATTCTCCCTTGCGCAGGTCATCGGTGCAGCAGCCTTCTGCCTTGCACAGGTCATCGTGCAGCAGTAGCATTCTGCCTTGCACAGGTCATCCGTGGAGCAGCATCGTTCTGCCTAGCACAGGTATTCCGTGCAGCAGCACTCTGCCTTGCGCAGGTCATCCGTGCAGCAGCAGCATTCTGCCTTGCGCAGGTCATCCGTGCAGCAGCACTCTGCCTTGCGCAGGTCATTCGTGCAGCAGCATTCTGCCTTGCGCAGGACATCCATGCAGCAGCACTCTGCCTTGCGCAGGTCATCCATGGAGTAGCAGCATTCTGCCTTGCGCAGGTCATCCAGGCAGCAGCAGCATTCTGCCTTGCACAGGTCATCGTGCAGCAGCAGCATTCTGCCTTGCACAGGTCATCCGTGGAGCAGCATCGTTCTGCCTAGCACAGGTATTCCGTGCAGCAGCACTCTGCTTTGCGCAGGTAATCCGTGCAGCAGCAGCACTCTGCCTTGCGCAGGTAATCCGTGCAGCAGCAGCACTCTGCCTTGCGCAGGTC
This sequence comes from Ambystoma mexicanum, assembly GCF_040938575.1. Taxonomy (NCBI): domain Eukaryota; kingdom Metazoa; phylum Chordata; class Amphibia; order Caudata; family Ambystomatidae; genus Ambystoma; species Ambystoma mexicanum. The sequence continues at coordinate 414,529,117 of NC_090929.1, forward strand.
ATTCATGCAGCAGCATTCTGCCTTGCGCAGGACATTCATGCAGCAGCACTCTGCCTTGCGCAGGTCATCCATGGAGCAGCAGCATTCAGCCTTGCGCAGGTCATCTGTGCAGCAGTATTCTGCCTTGCACAGGTCATTCGTGCAGCAGCAGCATTCTGCCTTGTGCAGGTCATCCGTGGAGCAGCAGCATTCTGCCTTGCGCAGGTCATGCATGCAGCAGCAGCATTCTGCCTTGCGCAGGTCATCCATGCAGCAGCATTCTGCCTTGCGCAGGTCATCGGTGCAGCAGCCTTCTGCCTTGCACAAGTCATTGTGCAGCAGCAACATTCTGCCTTGCACAGGTCATCCGTGGAGCAGCCGTGTTCTGCCTAGCACAGGTAATCCGTGCAGCAGCACTCTGCCTTGCGCAGGTAATCCATGCAGCAGCAGCATTCTCCCTTGCGCAGGTCATCCGTGCAGCAGCACTCTGCCTTGCGCAGGACATCCATGCTGCAGCACTCTGCCTTGCGCAGGTCATCCGTGGAGCAGCAGCATTCTGCCTTGCGTAGGTCATCCGTGCAGCAGCAGCACTCTGCCTTGCGCAAGTCATCGGTGGAGCAGCAGCATTCTGCCTTGCACAGGTCATCCATGCAGCAGCAGTATTCTGCCTTGCACAGGTCATCCATGCAGCAGCATTCTGCCTTGCGCAGGTAATCCGTTCAGCAGCATTCTGCCTTGCATAGGTCATCCATGCAGCAGCAGCATTCTGCCTTGCACAGGTCATCCGTTCGTCAAACGGGAAATTATATCGTGCCTCCTATTGTAATGAATATATGTGTAATGGCCTACGCCAAGCTGCTTGTAAGCCACTTGCGAAGAAATCTGTGTTGCAAGGTCCTGATCTTAGAATCAATGTAAGCCGCCATTTTAGGTCAATCCGCCATTTTAGGTTCTCTCTGTAAAGGCACCCTGTGAGTTAAAATGATGGACGATGTCATTCCGAAATACAACATGGCTGTTTTGACCTCTGCGTACAACTAATATGTAACTTGCCTGCAGGCCACTTGTTGGGGTAGTGAACTGAGACCTTGTCCTTCGCTGACCTGTGCGTAAAGGATTACTCGTGTCAATGAAACTAATCCGCGAGCATATGTTAGGAACAATGTATCCAAATACTGAACTGAGAATACTTGTTTAACTACATTGTATTAATGTTTTAGAAGACTCTATGAGAAATCCTAAAATACACTGTTACCGTGTAGACTTGTTGGCGAATGCATTAAAGGCAAACCCTAAGCACATAGATGTGTGAACTCGGCATGAACCCTAGATCAGTAATGTATTAGAGGAATATTAACCCGCAGTAGGGTTGGACATCATTTTCGCAAATGGTATAAAAGTGCGACTAATTCTAATGTACAGTCCCACTCGCTGAGCACACCGAACCATGCTGGAGTTCGCTGTGTTGTACTGAGGGCCGAAAGCTATCTGATGGTTTTTGTCCTTTGTAACTGTTCAGTATAAATTAAAGATCTTTTGTATGTTCCATTGTAACCTGTGTTCAGTGTATTTCCTTTTGGGGTACTCAGCCTCGATATTTTAACTTGTTTTCACAGTTGGCACCCGAATAGGGACCCTCAAGATTGATGCCGGATTGTCGAAGGTTGACACACGCTATCGGACCGGGATCGGACGGTGAAGGGGGCTTCTTCTGAACGAGACGCGACACCTCAGCAGCACTGCACGACCCGATCCCTGGACAATGAGCGTGTGGTCCGAGACGGCATCTTGACGAGGGTCCACTTATCGAGGCGGGCAGATTTGCCGAAATCACCAAACACGAGGTAAGATTAGTTAGGTAAGATTCTTTGTAATCGATCGGACCTCCTTAGGATTGATCAGGTGAGTCGTGAACCGATTCTTAAATATCCTGATAATTTGATTTTGGCGTATTGTATCTGCAGATACAATTATTGACCAGGTAACACCAATATTTTGATATGCCTGGGAAATTGTCTACCTGCTTCAGGGCGTTATTCCGCAGCGATAGTCAATCTTTGGAATTTAGCCGTCCAGCACCACAGGAGGGTTCGCCGGCGTGTACTATATACTGTAAGCATGGCATTGGAAGTATAGTGTTTAATGATATTTGGCACAGACAAACCAGATATGCCTCCGAACTTCAGTGGCCAATCAATGGTAGTTTTGAAATTCCTCGTATTGAGTATTTAGAGTCGATTCTATTAAAGAAAAAGGCTAGACCTGCAGCATTCGATGTTTTGCAGAATTGGAAAAAAGAAGCGTTACAGCAACTTAAGAGTAGGGAAAAACTTGCGCACCGTCATAAAACGAACGCCGAAAAGGCATTGTTGTATGAGCAAGATAAACAGTCTGAGTCAGCTAGGAATATGGATATGGCTTTCTCACTTGGCATTCAGGAAATCTATCCTTCTAAAGATTTCCATGTTTCTGATGAATTCATTGACAAATTGTTAAATGAGCGAAGGCCTGGTGCCACTGCGCCACATCCGTATGTTCCTCTCCCGGCTGTTGTGCCTCTTCCTGCTGTTATTCCTGCTATTCCTGTTCTGCCTGTTGTTCCTGCTCCTCCTAATGTTCCTTTTCCTCCAGTTGTTCTTCCACCTGTTCCTCCACCTCTTCCTATTGCACCAGTAACAGTACCTCCATTGAATATGCCTGCTCCCCCTCTTCCAAGTGGTCTCGTACCGCTTGTAGTCGATCAGGGTGCGGGATCAAGGGTTGTCACTCGTAATACTGTACCTCCAGAAAAGAAGCATGAATTGATTGCATGGGCTAAGCATTGTATAGAGAAGGATGATCGAGCTAATATTCTTGCCACACTTTCTGATAAGGATAATTTTCCTGAGAAAAATGTTTTCATTGAAGGCTTAGGGGTTCATTTATGTGTAATGTGGGGAAAATTAAATCATACAGATCTCCCACAAGGGTTAAGGGATCTAAACACTTTGGCGTTTTCAAGAGACACTGTGGAGAAAGTAAATGAGCATGTCGAGAGGATATTTGAGTATCGAAAGGAGTTGGAAAGGTTACAGAATGAGGATGACGAGGGGGAAAGTATGTATGTACAGAAACGGTTCCTTCCTTGTCAAAAATCGATATCTGAGGAAGTACGAATTTGTACGACAGACGCGCTTAGATGCATCTCAGATATGTCGATAACTCCAGTTGAGGGATATGACACATACAGTCAGTATACGCCGGAAATGCAGAGGAAAGTGATACAGGTAATGATAGAGTACCTACAGGATGATTGTGTGAAGAGAAATATTAGTTGTCCCACAGAGTTATTGAGTATTTATAAGGGAGCTTTTTCACTTGACACTTCTTCGACTGCTTTAGCGCTCAACTTAGCTCTGTTGCTTAGTAAGCGTTCAGAGTTGCCTACTTCTTAGTTGCCTATGAGAGAGGTTCGTCCAACATTTGTCCCAAAGGTTGAGATCCCCGCTAATGTTGCAGCAGGTACAGCTGCTGTGGATATTCCTGCACATTATGTATCACAGTTTGTTCACGTCCCGTTCTCTAGACAGGAAGTGAACACTCTTAGACAATCTATTCCTGACATTAGGAACAATCCGACAGGATTCTATAAAGAAATAGAGTCTGTCTTACAGGCCTCAGTATTCACCCTGGGTGACATTGATTTGTTATTCCCTGTACTCCTGCCTGTAGATTTGTGGAAACAAGTTAGGATTATAGACGACATACCAGGGTTAGGAGATACATGGGCTAACATAACTAGACTCGATGGAGAGAGGACAGCTGGTGAGAGACCGCCCCAGGTGATACTAACTTTGCCTGATAGAATCATTGCAAAATTAAAGACTATAATTCCCGAAAAGAGAATTATCTGGGACAAGCTTACGGCCTGTGTCCAAGGGAAGTCTGAGGGTGCTACCGAGTTCTTTAATCGGTTCGAGCAGGTATTCTCGGATTTCAGCGGACGAGACTTAGGCACAGAGTCTGGGAAAACATTATTTGTGGACAAATTTGTGCGTGGATTGCTGTCTGACATCCAGACACAAATTATGTTTTCTGAGAGCGCTTGGCAGGCGAAGTCCCAGTCAGAAGTACTGCACATGGCTCAGTACTACGAGAATCATGTCAATAATGAAAAAGATAGAGTTGAGAAGCGAAAAGGTGATTTAAAGACTAAAGTATTATTACAGCAAATTGTTAGAGGCCCCAGAGGGGGTAGTTCGCTGATTAGAGGTCAGTATGTTCCACAAGGGAATGGGCCCTTGGGTCCTGTGAACATTAACCAGTGTGACTATTGTCGACAAGAGGGTCATTGGCATGCACAATGCCCCGTCCTTCGACAGAGGTCGAATAACACATTTGGAAATATGGGTAGACGATCCAGAGGTCGCCCGGGTATAGAGGGCCCTGGTAGAGGTCAGTTTGCACAGGACCCTCAGCAACCTTTTTCACAGTATAATCAGACTCCCAGTGTGGATACTAGAAACATATTTGATCATCCTTCTGCTGCATATCTATCTGAAGAGCTTCTTTTTGATGATATGTTGTTTCGTTATGATTGCTCGAAGCAGGGTTTGGAACCTACACCTATTCCCGTTAATCAGAAAGGTCCCTACGTTGAAAGGGTAGTGGGAAATAGGAAACATCTATTTTTGATAGATACTGGAGCACAGAAGTGTTCCATTAATCATTCTCGGGTTCCAGACATTCCACTGCCAGGGCAAACCAATGCTTCTGTAGGGTTTTCAGGCACACCAGTTGTTTGTCCAGTTTCTTCGCCGGTACCTATTTCTTTGGGTCCCTTTACAGACCATTGTCCTTTTCTGTTGACTTCGAATTGTGGAGAGAATTTGCTGGGGTTGAATCTGTTGAAGGAGTTAAATGCAGTAATTCATTGTTCTTCTGATGGAGTGCGTTTGACGATTTCACCACAGCAACTTTCTGTCTCTCAATTCTGGACTAGACCTTTGCCGCCAGAATTCAGTGACGTACCAGAGAGTTTATGGGCAATTGATGACAATGATGTCGGTGTTTTACAGATTGAGCCTGTTAAAATAGTCTTGAAACATGGAATAAAGCTGCCACGCATTCCGCAATATAAGATTTCAGTTGAGGGCGAGCAAGCTTTGAAATGCATTGTTTCCGATTTTGTGCATCACGGGGTGATTGAGGAAATTTCAATAAGTTTGTGCAATAGTCTGATTTTACTCGTGTACAAAAAAGGCGACAATATAAGTCCATTCCGTTTCATAATTGATTTACGTATCATTAATAAAGTCGTTGTTCCGCAATTTCCAATTGTGCCTGATGTGACGACAATATTAACCATGATTCCAGCTACAGCTACTTACTTTAGTGTTGTGGATCTGAAGAATGCTTTCTTTAGTATTCCTATACACAAGGTCAGTAGATACTTGTTCGCATTCACCTTAGGGGGACGCTCGTTTACATTTACTCGTGCACCTCAAGGTTACACAGAGAGTCCTAGCATCTACAGTAGGGCTTTGAAAGAACAGCTTGATACTCTTGAATTGCCCTCTACTTGTACATTGCTTAAACATGTTGATGATTTGCTTTTAGCTGCAGACTCTGAGAGCGCCTGTAAGGAGGGCACTGTTTTGTTGCTTATTCATCTAGCTATCTAGCTAAACATGGTCACAAAGCTTCGCTTAAAAAGTTTCAATATTGTTGTCAGGAGGTCGCCTATTTAGGCTATCTCCTGTCAAAGGAGGGAAGAAGATTGACACCTGAAAGAATAAAACACATTTCTGGCATGTCTGTCCCAAATACACAGAAGGAAGTTAGAGCCTTGATAGGTATGGCTTCTTACTGTAGGTTGTGGATCCCAAACTTCTCACTAGTGATTAAACCAATGTTGGCTTTGAAGAAGAAGGGCATTTCTTCGCCATTGCCATGGAACGTGGAACACCAGCAATCATTTGAACTGCTCAAGACTGCATTGTGCTCGGTACCAGTTTTGGGCACTCCAAACTATGAAAAGGCCTTTGTGTTGTTTGTGCATGAATGTGATGGATGTGCTTTGGCTGTATTAACGCAGGAACATGGAGGGAAGAATAGGCTGTGCGGTGACTTTTCTTCCGCCCTTGATCCTGTAGCATGCGCTTTGCCAAGATGTTTGTGAGCTGTCGCTGCTGCTGCGTCTGTAAAACAGAGTGAGGGAATGGTCCTAGGCCATGATCTAACCCTGATGGTGCCTCACTCTGTAGATGTTCTACTGAACTGAACCCAAACGCAACACCTCACTTCCCCAAGGTTGACGAGATATGAATTGATCTTGTTCGCTCCTCACATCCAAATTAAGAGGTGTTGTGTTCTTAATCCGGCTGAACTCTTACCTTTCCCGCAAGGTACTTCTTGCGGCGATGAAGAGTCACATGACTGTCTGTATACTACCGAACAAGAGACGAAGGGTAGAATTGATCTAAAAGACACTCCTTTGAACAATCCACAAGGAGAGCTGTTTTGTGATGGTTCCTGCTTCAAACTTCCGGATGGTACATCCGCAGCTGCTTATGCAATCACCACATTGAGCACGGTCGTGGAAACCAAGAGAATCACGCATAACTCTGTGCAGGCCGCAGAGATTATAGCATTGACCCGAGCTTGTGAACTTTCCTAAGAGCTTACAGTAAACATATATACTGATAGTCAGAATGCCTTTGGGGTGGTTCACAACTTTGGGAGACTTTGCTAAGAGCAAGGGTTCTTAACTTCGCATGGCACAAAGATCCAACATGGCTCCCTAATAGTACAGCTGCCCTCAGCGCTTGCGCTCCCTACTCAGTTAGCTGTCGTGAAATGTGCAGCACATCGAAAGATTATAGATGATATAGGAAAAGGGAATGCTTTCGCTGATCAGATAGCTAGACAAACTGCCACCAATCTCTTTACGGAGATGTATGTTTCAAGGGAGACTGTAAATGCCTATGCAATGGACAAGGATGTCGGGTCTGTACGGGATATCCAAGCCGATACCACGTTAGAAGAATCCAAGAGGTGGGCTGAAGGCTTGGGGAAACTCGATGATGATGGGTGTTGGGTCGACATAGTTGAAGGGAAATGGCTACTCCCTGACGCTTATGTGATGATGATGGTCGTTATGGCTCATGGCCCTATGCATATATGTGCCCAAAGGGGACGAAAATGTTAGAGAAAGTTTGGGCAAATGACAAAATTTCAAAAATTGCCCAGCGCTATGTTCAGGACTGCATGATTTGCCTACAACACAATGTGGGAAAGGGGACATCAACTCCAAGGGGAAGTTTTGGGCCACCTTCTGTCCCCTTCGAAGTCATTCACTTCAATTTTATTGAAATAGAACGGTGCAACAATATGAAGTATGTATTAGTTGTCATCTGTGCTTTTAGTAAATGGGTCGAGGCTTTCCCTGTCAAAGATACTACAGCCATGACTACTGTGAAAACCATGTTAAAGAAATATTTTCCTCGGTTCGGGCTACCAAGAGTCATCTGGTCGGACAATGGTCCACATTTTGTCGCTGCTGTAATTCTGCAGATATGTGCGGCATTACAGATCGACAAACGGTTCCATTCGGCCAGACACGCTCAGAGCACCGGACTAGTAGAAAGACACAATGGTATCATCAAGAACAAGCTTGCTAAGATGTGTGCCGGCACCAAACTAAAATGGCTGGACGCCTTACCGATCGTATTATTAGCCATGCATACAACCCCTCAAACTAAGACTGGGCTCTCTCCATTTGAGGTGGTAATGGGGAGACCTACCAATATCTGGAATCTTCCTAAATGTAGATCCTTGAAAAATGTTGAAAATGTACTTCTTTCAGATCATTGCAGCCAGTTGACTAAAAACCTGTATTTGATTTATCACCATGTGCGAGAGGCTTTTCCTGTGCGATACGAGGGCCCGGGCCACAGCATTCGGCCTGGAGACTGGGTGCTTATCAAGGCATTTAAGCGTTCTTCCTGCCTTGCACCTCGTTGGTGGGGCCCATTCCAGGTCCTGTTGGTCACACAAACGGCGGTGCGTGTCGCAGGCAGAAAGAACTGGATCCACGCGATGCATGTCATGAGACTTCCTCACCCAGTGCCACACGATACAGAAGGAGCAGAACCCTTCGCTAACGCTGCAACCAACGATCCTGAAGCGGTAAATAGAAAAAAGAAAAAGGCTAGAAACTGTCGTTTCGAATTCTGCATCTTCACTTGCTCTCGATACGTTGCTTCCAACGGGAAGTGACGACACATTGTTTGTGGAACAATCAGTACCGGGAAAAGCAAGGTACAATCTGCGGCCAATGAAATAGACTTACAGCACAGTTTTGCTGTGCATTTGATAGAATCACAGCCCGGTTCAGCTGTGCATTTGGAGAAGGAAAAGAATCATCGAGGGCTTGCTTTTTTGCCCAAATAATTTTTTGAGAAAAAGGGGATTCTGTTGGCTAGGGTTGAGGAAAGGACTAAGAAGTCGCGCGGCCGGGAGGTCTCCAGCAACGAACATTGGGGGTTTCCGTTTGAAGACTACAATGCCTGCCACTGCTACCGTTTGTATGAGACTTGTAAATGATCGTGTGACCAGCCAGGATAACGGGCAAAGCTTTTGGGCCCCGAAAACGTATTGCTGTGTTTTTATAATAATATTTGGTTTTATAATAGTCACTGGCCCTCATTACGACCCTGGCGGAAATCGCGGTGCAAAATGCACCATGGAGCACGGCGGAAAGCTGCCGATAGCGCCATGGGGGTTGGCGGATTTTCCGCCCCATTCCGACCTTGGCGGGGCGGTAAATCCCCAATCCCCATTTTACCCTTCCCCATTCCCATTTTTGCCCCATAGGGTATAATGGGAGTGGGGAAGGCGTTAATTACGCCACCGTAAAATACGGTGGCGTAATTAACAACAAGGTCCCGTAGCGCCATGGATTTCTCCGCCCGGAAAAACCAGGCGGAGAAAGGCTCCATGGCGCTACGGGAACTCGTAGTAGGGCGGACGGGTCTGCCGCGAATAACGCTGGCGTAAACCCACTCCGCCAGGGTCGTAATGAGGGCCACTGTCTTAGGCCTATGGTACCTTGAGGAAACTCATCATTTAGAGTCCTTGTTACCGACTGAAAATGTACCCACTGTTCCTACTCCCTTCGTACATTTGCACACTCTGTCCCCTAGAGACTCCCAGCATAGACAAAGGTATCATAACAATACTCTGTTACTTATCATGAATGCTACGCATGCCATTTTTAATAGGTCCAACTGTTGGGTCTGTTCACATTTACCGCAACACGGGGATAAGGGGCTAGGTTGGTATATTCATCCTTTACCTTTGACAACTGCTTGTTATGCTTCTCTTAGAGCACTGTTCTTTGGCCGTTGGAACGATAGCATCTCAGGGAACTTTGATGGCACTGATTTGAATAGTTTTGAGAAACGTGTTCTGACTCCCCTGGGATGCTCGCTTTTCACAAATAGAAGTAAGCTCAACGTTGCTTCTATTAGGCCTTCTGATAGACTGTCTCGTCCCTTTCAACCTTTGATTTCCTTCAAGATGTCTCTGATAGGCAATAAGGATGCCATGCCTCCTTCTTACACTGTTAACCATAGTCCCGATTCAGTTTCTTTCTGCATACAGAGGAATGGTACTAAGTCAATGGGAGATTTTTTTTTTAAAACTTTTATTTTTGGCGGCAGAGGTTTGCAAGGTACACACATCAAGGCAACAAGCATGACTAAGCAACATAAGGTGGAGCAATACATAAAACATGGTACATTAGTAATAGCATTGTCAGGTAATGGTCACATACGATTCATATGAGTACGGGATCCAGTAGTAGGAGTGGTCATTGAAGGAGTGGGGGACGAGCCAGAGATGGAAGCGTCCACGCTTTGTCTGTTAAGGTAGGAGTTGAATTCCACCCTGATGTTCTTGGGGCGAGAGGTGGCGGGGAGCATGGATATAAATTCTTCCTCACAGTTTCGCGACCAAGTAAGCACATGGAGCCATTTCTGGTGGACCGGGAGGAAGGGACTTTTCCAGCTCTGGAGAATGCATTTTTTGGCTATCATACACCCAATATTGAGAAATCTAGCCGAACGTCTGGTGTCATCAGTATTCCAGGCTCCAAACAGGACGGCCAAAGGATCAGGGTCAATAACCGTTTCAGTGATGGCCATGAGTGTTTCTAGGATACTTTCCCAAAATCTAAGCAACTTGTCACAAGACCAGAACATGTGTAAGTGGTCCGCTTCTGTGGCCCCGCAACGGGGGCAGAGATGCGCCGTAGTGCGAGTGAACCTCGAGGTCCTATGCGGAGTATAGTAGAGTCTATTTAAAAGTTTGTACTGCATGGTGCGAAAACGGAAATTGAGGGAGACTTTTTGGGTGTGTAGGCACATATTGCCCCAGGCCCCGTCTGATAGTTCTAGGTCTAGTTCACTAGCCCATTCAACACGTGCCTTGAGAGTGGGAGTAGGGGTAGCATCCTATAGGATCTTGTAAAGTGAAGAGACTATTCCACGGGCACCGCCCGAGTTGGCAATATATGCAATGGCCCAGTTATCCGGGGGCTCAGCAGGGAATGTGGGCCATTTGGTGCGAAACGTGGCCCGTAATCTATAGTATTTAAGGGTCTCCAAGGCGGTCCCGGTGTGTCCCGGTTTCCAGGTTTGGGGGTCAATGAACCTGCCATCGGGGTAAAAGTCCGTCAGTGCTTGGTATCCCAGCTTCCCCCAGTGTCGGGCCAGCGCCGCATCATGAGTGGGTTCTAGGCCGGGGAAGGCCCACACAGGAAGCCATTTGTAATACGGCGAGGCTTCAGGTGTCTGAGATAGCAGGTGAGCCCAGGCTTGAAGGGTCGTGTTGATTGGGTCAATGGGAGAGTCGGGCGTGGATTACCGATGTAGTATGATGGACATTAGGTCGATACCAGCAGCTGCAAGTCGCTCCAGTTTGATATGGGGACGCACCGGAGTACCAGGGTACCAGTGAGTGGCATGTTGGGCCTGGGCCGCATGCCAATAAAGTGACAGATCCGGAGCCGTGAGTCCCCCTTGTCTGTAAGGGAGTGTCATGTCCGTCCACTTTTTGCGTACTGCGCCAGAGTGCCAGAGGAACTGTGCACACAGTGTGTGTAGTCTAGTAAAATATTCCCTCCCGGGCCACACGGGTACGTTACTAAATGTGTAAAGGAGTTTGGGGAGTAGGATCATTTTGATGAGGGAGAGCCGTCCAGCAATGGATAGTGGAAGGGCACGCCACCGTAGGATTTTTGTCTCAACTATTCGTGCTATCGCGGAGTAATTATCAGCAAGGAGGGTGGATTTGGCTAAGGATATTTGCACACCCAAATATCTAACGCCATTCGGTGACCAGCGAAGGGGGTATTCAGTGGTGGGCTGCTAGGTGGATTCAGTGAGCGGGAAGATCTCTGATTTTGAGTAATTAATAGTGAAGCCGGAGTGAGTGCCAATGCGAGTGATATCTCTCAATATCGGGTCAAGATGTATCGTGGGGTCTCTGATATATAGCAAAACATCGTCCGCATATAGAGATAATTTCGGGGCTGTCTATCAATCTTATTCCCCTGCGGGCGTGATGAGCACGGACATAGTATGCCATAGGCTCTATTGCTAGAGCGAATAGAATCGGAGAAAAGGGGCATCCCTGTCGGGTACCCCTGAAGAGTGTGAAAAGATCAGATGTCAATGTATTGGTTCTAACCCGCGCCACAGGAGAGGTGTATAACAATTTGATGAACCTAAGCATGTTTGGGCCAATGCCCATAGTCTCCAGCACCAGCCATGTGTATTTCCAGGAGACCATATCAAAGGCCTTCTGGGCATCCAGCGTGACCGCCACCGCTTGCACATCCTGATCAATGCGGGACATCACGTTGAACAATCTTCTGATGTTGTGGTAGGTAGACCTTCCAGGTACAAAACCGGCCTGATCTTCATGAACTAAGTATGTCATAATGGGCAGAAATCGGTTCGCTATAATTTTTGCAAAGATCTTCGTGTCAAGATTTATAAGGGAAAGGGGTCTGTAGGAGCCACATTCATCATCAGGTTTACCAGGCTTGAGCAGCAGTGTAATAGCTGCCTCGCGCATGGAAAGGGGGAGGATAGAGAGTCAGAGCGATTCATCCCAGACCTCAAGTAGCCTGGGAGCGATTATGGCGACGTGTTCTTGGTAGAAATCAGCGGTTAGGCCGTCAGGTCCCGGGGCTTTGCCTTTGGGCAAGTCGGAGATAGCTGTTACTATCTCATCCAGTGTAATTGGGGAGTCCAATTCGTCTCGAGTAGTGGAGGAGATCTCTCTGGTGGGGATCTGGTCGAGGAGTTCTCTCATATATTGTTCAGTGTGTTCAGCAGGTTGAGAGTAGAAAGACCTGTAGAACTCAGTGAATGTGTCAAGGATTTGTTGGTCAGCCCATTGAGCGTTACCATGTTTATCTTTAATAGAGGTGATTTGCGTTCGGCCAGATTCCCATTTGATCAGTGTCGCTAACGTTTTCCCGGGCCTATCCCCCTCCCCATATTTCCTGGCTGCTTGTGGGCAGCTAAGGTATTGTATTTCGCTGATGGCGAGTTTGTTGAATGCCTGGAGTTCATCGGAGACCTGTGCAAGTATGGCAGGGTCAGCCCTAGCGGCACATCACAGTTCCAATTGCTTCAGTTTGGTTTCAGATCGACCCAATGCGGCTCTGATTGTTTTCAGCACTCCAGCGTCCCGGGAGATGGACATACCCCTAATATACACTTTAAAGGCGTCCCACCAGACTGCAGCCGAGGTGTCCTGAAAAGTGTTGTGTTCAAAGAAAGACAGAATGTCAGCAAGTATTTCAGCCCTAATCACAACATCCCTAAGGGCCTCGGATTTGAAACGCCAGGTGCTGAATGTCAGGACAAGTATCCCCAACTTCGCCGAGATTGTGATCGGGGCATGATCAGACAGTGTGCGAGGTAGGATCTGGGAGTACACCACTCCGCCCATGACTCCCCTTGACACAAAAAATAGGTCTATCCTAGAAGAGCTATCGTGCACTGATGAATAGTAAGTGTAATCCCTCAGTTGGGGGTGTAACGTTCTCCAAACGTCACAGATGTCAAGGGTCTTAATGTGGGAGTGCAGTCTGCGTGCAGCACTGGACAAAGAGCGGGAGGCAGTTCCAGTCCTGTCTAGGACCGTGTCAAGAATAAGATTTAAATCTCCACCCCAAAATATCAGTATGCCCACATATCCCAGCAGTATGGTAGTGATATTATCAAAAAATTCGGGAGAGTCCACATTGGGGCAGTAGGTGTTGACAAGTAGATATTCTTTGTTAGCCAAAGTACATTGTAGTATTACATAACGTCCCTCGGGGTCGGTGTAACTTTTGTGCAATGTGAACGTAATGGATTTATGAATCATCGTTAGTACTCCCCTGGATTGAGTGGAATAGGAGGTAAAGAATCTCGCAGGTCCCCATGCTGGGGCCATAGTTCTAGGTATGTGGCCATTGGAGTGTGTCTCCTGTAGGAGCAGTATTTTACAGCTGTGTCTGTTGGCATAAGCTATGATTTTGCGGGCCTTGGTATGATTGCTTAACCCACGGACATTCCAGGACATTATGACGGTAGACATTGCAGTGACAAATAAACCATTATACCACACATATTCTCAGTGGACATCTCGGATCCAGCAATAGTATGTGCCCCAAAGTTTGGAGTCAATCCTGCAATCGTGTCCCTTCAGTGCTCGCACCATGCAACCTCGTGTGCCTTTTTTAGATAACATCCCGTACCCACCCCCCACCCTCACCACCAACCCTAGTTTACCAGTGTGAACCCCACCCATCCTTAACTGCGCACAGTTGGATCGACCCCAACATGATCCAGCCTGTGCAGGAGCCCAACAGGGGCTAACCCAGAACAACGATATGAAGAACAGTGCAATCGCAGTGGGGTGCGCTATTGCCGTGTGCTAGCACGCTTGGAACCCAGTGGGATCCGTGAAAAGACAAGCAGTGTTTGCGGTTTGGTAATGCATGTCGCTGCATCTAACAGTGGCCGTGCCAGGCCTGAATGTGAATCAAAGGAACGTTACATTCAACAACAATAAGAAGTCAACATGATCACGATGAGTAGTTCAACATTATGGTAATTTAACAGTGCATATCTGAGAGATTAGGTGCTGTGAGTACAGCCCGGATTGCATGGGACATGTGAATGTGACAGCAGGATAGTTGTGGAGGAGGCTAATGAGCGATGGAGCCAGCAGACCGGCTGGCCAAAGGACGATCAAGGGGAGCAAGATTCGGACAAAGTTCAGTCATTCTCCATCATATCCCCAGCGGGTGGATGAGGGGGAATATGCGCTTCTATGAATTTCACCGCTTCCGAGGGCACCGTAAAGAAGTAAAGCTTGTTGTTGAATGTGAACTTTAGACGCGCAGGGAATAGGATGGCATAAGGAATGCTTCCCTCCCTGAGCAGTTTCTTAACTCCAAGAAATTGGCGGCGCTCCTGCTTGACTCCGGTCGAGAAGTCAGGGAAAATTCGGATCACCTGCGAGTCCATTCTGAGCTCACCCTTCTCACGTGCGAGGTGGAGAATCTGGTCACGATCTCTAAAACTCAGAATTTTTGCAATAATGGGCCTCGGAAAGTCACCAGGTTTGGGACGTGGGGCCAGTGCCCTGTGGGCCCTTTCGATTGTGAAGAAGGGAGACAAATCTGGGTTGCCCAACAGGTCTTTCAAGAGGTTTTCGACGGCCAATTCGAGTCGGCCCTTCAGTGCATTTTCCGGGACCCCAATAATGCGTATATTATTCCTCCTTGATCTGGATTCAAGGTCATCACACTTAGCCTTTACTGATTTCATGTCCGTGACAAGGGTGGCCACTGTACTCTGCAGTGTAACTATATTGTCCTCATTGGCACCGATTCTATTTTCAGCCTCAGTGATCCGCGTCCCCTGTTGATCCAGTTTGACCCTAATAGATGCCACATTAGCATTTATATCGTCTAGCTTTTCGTGAAATGCAGCAAAGTTTCTAGCCATAGACTCCATCATGGCCGTCAGGTCCGCAGGAGGCCCCTCCGCAGGGAGTGGTGTGTCGGTCTGGTCACAAGAAGAATGGGCCGACTCGGATCTCGGGGTGGCTTTTGCAAATGTATCCATAGCCCCAGTCTTACTGGTATTCCTGGATCTGTTAGACATTGTGTAATATGAGTAAGTAGAATACGGGTGCTGTATATGACCTGGGGCTGTGCAAAGCAAAAGGTCAAAGGAAGGAGATCTGGCTTTTTGGATGATGTAGCAGTAGCCCACAGGGTTAGAAGAAGCGTATTATCCAGGCTCCTGAGCCCGGGTGTAGGGGAGGCAGTGTCTGGGGAGACGACCATGCAGCGCGCCTCAATGGATCATATGAGGCAGAATGGGTAATCGCTGCGGAATCCCAATGTCGTGGAGTGCAGCGATGAGGGAGCAGGGGGTATCAACCTGAGTGGAGGGGTCGCGGAAGCGCCCGCCCCCAGTATCCCCCCCAGCTCCTCACCTTACGCTTGTGCAGGATCCGGGTGGCGGAGTCTCCAGCGAGCCCGCGCGAAGTCCGCGGGGGGGATCCCACGCCATCAATGGCACAGTTTCAGCGCCGCGCTGAGGGGACCCCCGGCCGTAGGTCCGGCGGGGCGATCTCCGCGATGGGTCCCGTGGAGACACGGGGGCTGCGGGAAGAAGTCAGGCAGCGGCACCACACGGGCGCAGAGCGGCGGACGGCTGCGGGGGATCCCAGCGGCAAGGCCGCGACGTCTGAGGCAGGATTCGCCCACGCGTATCAGCGCAGGTCATGATGGCGGCCTCCGCGCTCCCGATCAGCTACAGCCCCAAGGCTCTGGGAGGCCAGCGATCGAGCCAGGGAGGCGGGCGGCGAGAATAAGCGAGCAGTAGGGCCGCAGGCAGCGGTGGGCCCAAGCTGCGCAACCCGTCCCCCGCCCAGTGGCAGAGCGGCGGCCCAGTCAGTCCAACGCGGGGCCACGCCACCGGCCAAACTCAGGCCCAGGAGGTCCGATTCGGGCCAGAATTTCACGGGCAGGTGGGGCGAAGTGCCTGCAAGTCAGGAGCCGGTTTAGAGGATGGGGCAAGATGTTAGACCACAGATGAAGGCAGATATAGAGCGGCGGCACACAGAGCTGGAAAGCTAGGCAGCCATTTTGTTGGCTTCTCAACAGCGCCCCCCGTCAATGGGAGATTTTAATGGCTGTGCCAACATTGCAAATTTGATTGGGGAAGACAGACCTTTGTATGTAGGTGAACCTGTCTACTTTGTTTGCGGTAATGTAGCATTTCCATGGTTGCCCAGGGATTGGCAGGGAATCTGTTATTTAGGGATCCTGTTACCTGGGGTGTTCATAGCTAGTACAATAGAGGTTTCAAAGGCTCGTCCACGGCGGGACGAGAATGGTGACACTCCAGCACAGGTCTTGAGAGATGTAGCAAAATCATTTGTGCCATTTTGGGGGCAGATAGCGAATTCCGAAGATATCAGAAGACAAGCGAGAGTACTGGAGAGAACCATCAACTGGACCACAGACATACTCTATAATATGACATTAGAACAGAAAGCAATAAGACTAGTAGCGCTCCAGAACCGGATGGCATTAGATGTCATTCTGGCTTAACGTGGTAGAGTGTGTACATTAGTGGGGTCTGCTTGCTGTGTTTTCGTGCCAGATTCCTCCCCAACTATCTTCAAAGAAATACAGAATCTGCACGTCCTTAGTTCAGAAGTGCATGTTCCCGATGGAAACTGGGATTTTAGTGCTTGGTTCTGGGACTTCTTGCGATCTTGGGGTTGGAAGGTACTTTCAGTCTTACTGATTATTTGGGGAATTCTGTTGTTCCTTTGTTGTTGTATCCAGTGTTTACCTAGTATATGTTCGATGCTAGGGGGATGTTGCGCACAAGCGATAGGTACAATAGGACATAAAGTGTATGCCCCAGATAAAGACTCCAAGGAATATGTGTTAAACTACATTTTAGTGTATTATCTAATGGCAATAAATATTTCTGACAGTGATTCAGGGTGCATGGATGATGATGCATGGAGTTGTTTGCATGGAGATCAGAAGTAGTTTAGCACTTGGCATAGGCCAAAAGGGGGGTTTGTCAAACGGTAAATTATATTGTGCCTCCTATTGTAATGAATATATGTATATTGGCCTACGCCAAGCTGCTTGTAAGCCACTTGCGAAGAAATACGTGTTGCAAGGTCTTGACCTTAGAATCAATGTAAGCCACCATTTTAGGTCAATCTGCCATTTTAGGTTCTCTCTGTAAAGTCACCCTGTGAGTTAAAATGGTGGACGATGTCATTCCGAAATACAACATGGCCATTTTGACCTCTGCGTACAACTAATATGTAACTTGCCTGCAGGCTACTTGTTGGGGTCGTGATCTGAGACCTTGTCCTTCGCTGACCTGTGTGTAAAGGATTACTCGTGTCAATGAAACTAATCCACGAGCATATGTTAAGAACAATGTATCCAAATACTGAACTGAGAACACTTGTTTGACTACATTGTATTAATGTTTGAGAAGACTCTATAAGAAATCCTAAAATACACTGTTACCGTGTAGACTTGTTGGCGAATGCATTAAAGGCAAACCCTAAGCATATAGATGTGTGAACTCGGCATGAACCCTAGATCAGTAATGTATTAGAGGAATATTAACCCGAAGTAGGGTTGGACATCATGTTCGTAAATGGTATAAAAGTGCGACTAATTCTAATGTACAGTCCCACTCGCTGAGCACACCGAACCATGCTGGAGTTAGCTGTGTTGTACTGAGTGCCGATAGCTATCTGATGGTTTTTGTCCTTTGTAACTGTTCAGTATAAATTGAAGATCTTTTGTATGTTCCTTTGTAACCTGTGTTCGGTGTATTTCCTTTTGGGGTACTCAGCCTCGATATTTTAACTTTGTTTTCACACGTGGACAGCAGCGTTCTGCCAAGGACAGGTAATCCGTGCAGCAGCACTCTGCCTTGCACAGGTCATCCATGCAGCATTCTGCCTTGCACAGGTAATCCGTGCAGCAGCACTCTGCCTTGTGCAGGTCATTTGTGCAGCAGCAGCATTCTACCTTGCGCAGGTCATCCTTCCAGCTACATTCTGCCTTCCGCAGGTCTTCCGTGCAGCAGCATTCTACCTTCCGCAGGTCATCCGTACAGCAGCAGCATTCTGCCTTGCTCAGGTCATCCATGCAGCCACAGCATTCTGCCTTGCGCAGGGCATCTGTGCAGCAGCAGCATTCTGCCTTAGGCAGGTCATCCATGCAGCAGCATTCTGCCTTGCGCAGGTCATCCGTGCAGCATTCTGCCTTGAGCAGGTCATCCGTGGAGCAGCAGCATTCTGCCTTGCGCAGGTCATCCATGCAGCAGCATTCTGCCTTGCGCAGGTCATACATGCAGCAGCACTCTGACTTGCGCAGGTCATCCATGGAGCAGCAGCATTCTACCTTCCGCAGGTCATCCGTACAGCAGCAGCATTCTGCCTTGCTCAGGTCATCCATGCAGCCACAGCATTCTGCCTTGCGCAGGGCATCTGTGCAGCAGCAGCATTCTGCCTTAGGCAGGTCATCCATGCAGCAGCATTCTGCCTTGCGCAGGTCATCCGTGCAGCATTCTGCCTTGAGCAGGTCATCCGTGGAGCAGCAGCATTCTGCCTTGCGCAGGTCATCCATGCAGCAGCATTCTGCCTTGCGCAGGTCATACATGCAGCAGCACTCTGACTTGCGCAGGTCATCCATGGAGCAGCAGAATTCTGCCTTGCACAGGTCATCCATGCAGCAACACTCTGCCTTGCGCAGGTCATTCGTGCAGCAGCAGCATTCTACCTTGTGCAGGTCATCATTGCAGCAGCATTCTGCCTTGAGCAGGTCTTCAGTGCAGCAGCTTTCTGCCTTGCGCAGGTCATCCGTGCAGCAGCAGCATTCTGCCTTGCGCAGGTCATCCGTGTAGCAGCAGCAGTCTGCCTTGCGCAGGTCATCCATGCAGCAGCATTCTGCCCTGCGCAGGTCAACCGTGCAGCAGCACTCTGGCTTGCGCAGGTCATTCATGAACCAGCAACATTCTGCCTTGCGCAGGTCATCCGTGCAGCAACACTCTGGCTTGCGCAGGTCATTCATGAACCAGCAACATTCTGCCTTGTGCAGGTCATCCGTGGAGCAGCAGAATTCTTACATGCACAGGTCATCCATGCAGCAGCACTCTGCCTTGCGCAGGTAATTTGTGCAGCAGCATTCTGCCTTGCGCAGGTCATCCGTGCAGCAGCAGCATTCTGCCTTGCGCAGGTCATTTGTGCAGCAGCAGCATTCTACCTTGCGCAGGTCATCCTTGCAGCTAATTTCTGCCTTGCGCAGGTCATTTGTGCAGCAGCAGCATTCTACCTTGCGCAGGTCATCCTTGCAGTTACATTCTGCCTTGCGCAGGTCTTCCATGCAGCAGCATTCTGCCTTGCGCAGGTCATCCATGCAGCAGCAGCATTCTGCCTTGCGCAGGTCATCCATGCAGCAGCATTCCACCTTGTGCAGGTCATCCGTGCTGCAGCAGCATTCTGCCTTGTGCAGGTCATCCGTGGAGCAACAGCATTCTGCATTGCGCTGGTCATCCGTGCAGCAGCAGCATTCTGCCTTGCGAAGGTCATCCATGCAGCAGCACTCTGCCTTGCGCAGGCAATTTGTGCAGCAGCATTCTGCCTTGCGCAGGTCATCCGTGCAGAAGCAGAATTCTGCCTTGCGCAGGTCATTCGTGCAGCAGCAGCATTCTACCTTGCGCAGGTCATCCTTGCAGCTACATTCTGCCTTGCGCAGGTCATTCGTGCAGCCGCAGCATTTTACCTTGCGCAGGTCATCTGTGCAGCAGCATTCTGTCTTGCGCAGGTCATCCTTGCAGCAGCATTCTGCCTTGCGCATGTCATCCTTGCAGCAGCACTCTGCCTTGTGCAGGTCATCCGTGGATCAGCAGCATTCTGCCTTGCACAGGTCATCCATGCAGCAACACTCTGCCTTGCGCAGGTCATTCGTGCAGCAGCAGCATTCTACCTTGCGAAGGTCCTCCTTGCAGCAGCATTCTGCCTTGCGCAGGTCTTCCATGCAGCAGCATTCTGCCTTGCGCAAGTAATCCGTGCAGCAGCATTCTGCCTTGCGCCGGTCATCCATGTAGCAGCAGCAGTCTGCCTTGCACAGGTCATCCGTGCAGCAGCAGCATTCTGCCTTACGCAGGTCATCATTGCAGCAGCATTCTGCCTTGCGCAGGTCATCCGTGCAGCAGCAATCTGCCTTGCGCAGGTCATCCATGCAGCAGCAGCATTCTGCCTTGCGCAGGACATCCGTGCAGCAGCAGCACTCTGCCTTGCGCAGGTCATCCGTGGAGCAGCAGCATTCTGCCTTGCGCAGGTCATCCGTGGAGCAGCAGCATTCTGCCTTGCACAGGTCATCCGTGCAGCAGCAGCAGTCTGCCTTGCACAGGTCATCCGTGCAGCAGCAGCACTCTGCCTTGCACAGGTCATCCATGCAACAGCATTCTGCCTTGTGCAGGTGATCCGTACAGCAGCATTCTGCCTAGCACAGGTAATCCGTGCAGCAGCTCTCTGCCTTGAGTAGGTCATCCGTGCAGCAGTAGCATTCTGCCTTGCACAGGTCATCCATGCAGCAGCACTCTGCCTTGTGCAGGTCATTCGTGCAGCAGCAGAAGCATTCTGCCTTGTGCAGGTCTTCATGCAGCAGCAGCACTCTGCCTTGCGCAGGTCATCCGTGGAGCAGCAGCATTCTTCCATGTACAGGTCATCTTGCAGCAGCAGCATTCTGCTTTGTGCAGTTCATCCGTGCAGCAGCAGCATTCTGCCTTGTGCAGGTCATCCATGCAGCAGCATTCTGCCTTGTGCAGGTCATCCATGCAGCAGCATTCTGCCTTGTGCATGTCATCCGTGCAGCAGCATTCTGCCTTGCACAGGTCATCCGTGGAGCAGCAGCATTTTGCCTTGAACAGGTCATCTGTGCAGCAGCACTCTGCCTTTCTTAGGTAATCCGTGCAGCAGCAGCATTCTGCCTTGCGCAGGTCATCCTTGCAGCAGCACTCTGCCTTGCGCAGGTCAATCAAGCAGCAGCAGCGTTCTGCCTTGCACAGGTCATCCGTGCAGCAGCACTCTGCCTTGGGCAGGTCATCCGTGCAGCAGCAGCACTCTGCCTTGCACACTTCATTCATGCAGCAGCAGCATTCTGCCATCCGCAGGTCACCCGTGCAGCAGCACTCTGCCTTGCGCAGGTCATTCATGAAGCAGCAGCATTCTGCCTTGCGCACAGTCATCCGTGCAGCAGCACTCTGCCTTGCGCAGGTCATCCGTGGAGCAGCAGCATTCTTCCATGGGCAGGTCATCCATGCAGCAGCATTCTGCCTTGTGCAGGTCATTTGTGCAGCAGCATTCTGCCTTGCGCAGGTCAACCGTGCAGCAGCAGCATTCTACCTTGCACAGGTCATCCGTGCAGCAGCACTCTGCCTTGCGCAGGTCATCCGTGCAGCAGCACTCTGCCTTGCGCAGGTCATCCGTGCAGCAGCATTCTGCCTTTTGAAGGTCATCCGTGCAGCAGCTGCATTCTGCCTTGTGCAGGTCATCGTGCAGCAGCAGCACTCTGCCTTGCGCAGGTCATCCTTGCAGCTACATTCTGCCTTGCACAGGTCTTCTGTGCACCAGCGTTCTGCCTTGCGCAGGTCATCCTTGCAGCAGCAGCATTCTGCCTTGCGCAGGTCATCCGTGCAGCAGCAGCATTCTGTCTTACGCAGGTCATCCATGCAGCAGCATTCTGCCTTGCGCAGGTCATCTGTGGAGCAGCAGCATTCTGCCTTGTGCAGGTCATCCGTGCAGCAGAAGCATTCTGCCTTGCGCTGGTCATCCGTGCAGCAGCACTCTGCCTTGCGCAGGTCATTCATGCAGCAGCAGCATTCTACCTTGCGCAGGTCATCCGTGCAGCAGCATTCTGCCTTGTGCAGTTAATCCGTGCAGTAGCACTCTGCCTCGCGCAGGTCATTCGTACAGCAGCAGCCTTCTACCTTGCGCAGGTCATCCTTGCAGCAGCATTCTGCCTTGCGCAGGTCTTCCGTGCAGCAGCATTCTGCCTTGCACAGGTCATCCATGCAGCAGCAGCATTCTGCCTTGAGCAGGTCATCCGTGTAGCAGCAGCAGTCTGCCTTGCACAGGTCTTCCGTGCAGCAGCAGCATTCTGCCTTACCTAGGTCATCCATGCAGCAGCATTCTGCCTTGCGCAGGTCATCCGTGCAGCAGCAGCATTCTGCCTTGCGCAGGTCATCCTTGGAGCAGCAGTATTCTGCCTTGCGCAGGTCATCCGTGCAGCAGAAGCATTCTGCCTTGCGCAGGTCATCCGTGCAGCAGCACTCTGCCTTGTGCTGGTCATTCGTGCAGCAGCAGCATTCTACCGTGCGCAGGTCATCTATGCAGCAGCATTCTGACTTGTGCAGGTCATTCGTGCAGAAGCAGCATTCTACTTTGTGCAGGTCATCCGTGCAGCAGCAGGCTTCCTTGCGCAGGTCATCCGTGGAGCAGCAGCATTCTGCCTTACGCAGGTCATCATTGCAGCAGCACTCTGCCTTGCGTAGGTCTTCCATGCAGCAGCAGCATTCTGCCTTGCGCAGGTCATCTGTGCAGCAGCACTCTGCCTTGTGCAGGTCATTCTTGCAGCAGCAGCATTCTGCCTTGCGCAGGTGATCCGTGCAGCAGCATTCTGCCTTGCACAGGTCATTTGTGCAGCAGCGGCATTCTGTCTTGTGCATGTCATCTGTGCAGCAGCATTCTGGCTTGCGCAGGTTATCCGTGCAGCAGCAGCATTCTACCGTGCGCAGGTCATCTATGCAGCAGCATTCTGACTTGTGCAGGTCATTCGTGCAGAAGCAGCATTCTGCCTTACGCAGGTCATCATTGCAGCAGCACTCTGCCTTGCGCAGGTCATTCTTGCAGCAGCAGCATTCTGCCTTGCGCAGGTCATCCGTGCAGCAGCACTCTGCCTTGCGCAGGTCATTCTTGCAGCAGCAGCATTCTGCCTTGCGCAGGTCATCCGTGCAGCAGCATTCTGCCTTGCACAGGTCATTCGTGCAGCAGCAGCATTCTGTCTTGTGCATGTCATCTGTGCAGCAGCATTCTGGCTTGCGCAGGTTTTCCGTGCAGCAGCAGCACTCTGCCTTGTTCAGGACATCTATGCAGCAGCACTCTGCCTTGTGGGCATCCGTGGAGCAGCAGCACTCCGTCAGGCGATGCCTTACTGTTTCTAGATGGACAGTCTTCCGACCTAGTTGACATGACCTATCCTTGATTTCTGATCCCGGAATGGATCTCCATCGTTGTAATGATATGATATGATGAGTCGCGCCTGTACACAAATGTTTCTTGGCGTGACAGGACACGGTAGGCAGATGTACCTATTACATTTAAGCTAATTGCCAGGCGTATCTATGGGTGACAGAGACAACATCAGAATCAAGTAGATGAATAAGACATTCGGACAAGACGAGGAAAGGAGCAAAGCAGAGAAAAAAGAGCAGAAGGAAAGACCATATAAGGATCACATAGAAGACAAACCGGCAGGCAGACCCTGAGAGAGACAAGACTCAACAGGAGCAGAGCGAGGGAAAGCTGACATAGACCTGACAGGGGCACGGTGAGGGGAAGCTGACATAGACCTGACAGGGGCACGGTGAGGGGAAGCTGACATAGACCTGACAGGGGCACGGTGAGGGGAAGCTGACATAGACCTGACAGGGACACAGTGAGGGAAAGCTGACGTCGACCTGACAGGGGCACAGTGAGGGGAAGCTGACATAGACCTGACAGGGACACAGTGAGGGGAAGCTGACATAGACCTGACAGGGACACAGTGAGGGGAAGCTGACATAGACCTGACAGGGACACAGTGAGGGGAAGCTGACATAGACCTGACAGGGACACAGTGAGGGGAAGCTGACATAGACCTGACAGGGACACAGTGAGGGGAAGCTGACATAGACCTGACAGGGACACAGTGAGGGGAAGCTGACGTCGACATGACAGGGGCACGGTGAGGGGAAGCTGACATAGACATGACAGGGGCACGGTGAGGGAAAGCTGACATAGACCTGACAGGGACACAGTGAGGGGAAGCTGACAGACATGACAGGGGCACAGTGAGGGGAAGCTGACATAGACCTGACAGGGACACAGTGAGGGGAAGCTGACATAGACCTGACAGGGACACAGTGAGGGGAAGCTGACATAGACCTGACAGGGACACAGTGAGGGGAAGCTGACATAGACCTGACAGGGACACAGTGAGGGGAAGCTGACATAGACCTGACAGGGACACAGTGAGGGGAAGCTGACATAGACCTGACAGGGACACAGTGAGGGGAAGCTGACATAGACCTGACAGGGACACAGTGAGGGGAAGCTGACATAGACCTGACAGGGACACAGTGAGGGGAAGCTGACGTCGACCTGACAGGGGCACGGTGAGGGGAAGCTGACGTCGACATGACAGGGGCACGGTGAGGGGAAGCTGACATAGACATGACAGGGGCACGGTGAGGGAAAGCTGACATAGACCTGACAGGGACACGGTGAGGGGAAGCTGACATAGACCTGACAGGGACACAGTGAGGGGAAGCTGACATAGACATGACAGGGGCACAGTGAGGGGAAGCTGACATAGACCTGACAGGGACACAGTGAGGGGAAGCTGACATAGACCTGACAGGGACACAGTGAGGGGAAGCTGACATAGACCTGACAGGGACACAGTGAGGGGAAGCTGACATAGACCTGACAGGGACACAGTGAGGGGAAGCTGACATAGACCTGACAGGGACACAGTGAGGGGAAGCTGACATAGACCTGACAGGGACACAGTGAGGGGAAGCTGACATAGACCTGACAGGGACACAGTGAGGGGAAGCTGACGTCGACATGACAGGGGCACGGTGAGGGGAAGCTGACATAGACCTGACAGGGACACAGTGAGGGGAAGCTGACATAGACCTGACAGGGACACAGTGAGGGGAAGCTGACATAGACCTGACAGGGACACAGTGAGGGGAAGCTGACATAGACCTGACAGGGACACAGTGAGGGGAAGCTGACATAGACCTGACAGGGACACAGTGAGGGGAAGCTGACATAGACCTGACAGGGACACAGTGAGGGGAAGCTGACATAGACCTGACAGGGGCACGGTGAGGGGAAGCTGACATAGACCTGACAGGGACACAGTAAGGGGAAGCTGACATAGACCTGACAGGGACACAGTGAGGGGAAGCTGACATAGACCTGACAGGGGCACGGTGAGGGGAAGCTGACATAGACCTGACAGGGACACAGTGAGGGGAAGCTGACATAGACCTGACAGGGACATAACCAACGCAGCGATGGAGAGAAACGCCTTCTTTCTTGATAAGCAAATTACACACACACATCATGGATCGACCGGATGATATGCAAGACGCTGTTCATGTCAGTGCATAGGAACTCAGGCGAGCTGCCTGAGAGTGTGGCGTTTCCAAAGCAGCCTTGGGCTAAGCTTGCTCAAAGTGTCATGCTGAGAATGGGTAATTCACAACAATACCATGCTATGAATACCCACTGTGAAGTACTGGCACATTCACCGTTGGAAAAGCCCTCACATTTAAAACACTGAAAACGTATAGACAACAATTCAAACTACTATGTGAGCGATGGTTAGGGCATGTGTTTTAGAACGACAGCGGTTGCAGTATTTGATCGAGAAATCGAGGCTTGTATTTCGAAAACAAAATTCACAATTATCAGTGACATAATTATGTTTGTGTCGTTTTAATATGAGCGTGAGATGAGTCTGACATTACTGCGCTTTATGTCATGATTTAAACATAATTATGTTATGCTATAATAAAATATCAGGCTGCATAACCCTGCTGTGCAACAGTGATTGATTTCATATTTGCATATCTTTGTGCTAGTTATTTTTAATTAAATTCGTATTTTGTGAGATAATGCAGTGTCTTTCTGTGTGCAAAATAGCCGCGTTTATAATTAATTGAACCACAGGAAAGATCAACACATTAGAACAGATGTTTTGTCTGGGAAGTTTTTTTCCTGTGCCTAGGATGGCATATGTCGCTGTTTTAAACATTTATTTCTGATAAACTAATACATTGCATCCTTTTATGTTTGTAAATAATTCAACACCTTCGTGTTCCTTGTAAGAGCTAACCCATGCATGCTACCTCAGCTCCACAGCTTATTATAGAAAACTACCAGAGCCTTAATGACAATGGTAACTTTTGACTCTACTTTCTCTCTACAATTGGGAAGGACTAGGGACACTTTTGAAGCAGGCTAACACTTTTAATCATCTCTCTCTCTCTCCCTCTCCCTCGCTTTCCCTCTCTCTCCCTTATGCTCTCTCTCTCTCCCTCTCTCTCCCTTTCACACACACTCTCTCCCTCATCCTTTCTCTCCCTCCCTCTCCCTTTCTCTCTCTCTGTCTATCTATCTCGCTCTCTCCCTTCCACACTCTCTCTCTCTCTCATCCTCTCTCTCTATCTTTCTCTCTCCCTCTCTCTCCCTTTCCCTCATTCTCTCTCTCTCTCTCTCTCTCTCTCTCTCTCTCTCTCTCTCTCTCTCTCTCTATCTTTTTCACTCTCTCTTTCTATCCCCTCCTCCCCCCTCCCTCTCTCACCCTCTCTCTCATCCTCTCTCTCCCTCTCCCTCTCCCTCTCTTTCTCTCTCATCCCCCTCTCTCTCTCTTTCTATCTCTCTCCCTCTCCCCCTCCCTTATCCTCTCTCTCTATCTCTCTCGCCCTCATCCTCTCTCCCTCTCTCCCTTTCACTCTCACTCTCTCACTCTCTCCCCTCCCTCATCCTCTCTCTCTATCTCTCTCGCCCTCATCCTCTCTCCCTCTCTCCCTTTCACTCTCTCACTCTCTCTCTCCCTCTCCCCCTCCCTCATCCTCTCTCTCTATCTATCCCCCTCTCCCTTTCCCTCATGCCCCCCCTCTCTCTCTCCCTCTCTCTCCCTTTCACTCTCTCCCCCTCTCTCTTATCCTCTCTCTCTCACCCTCTCTTACCCCCCTCTCTCTCCCTCTCCCTCATCCCCTCTCTGTATCTCTCTCCCTCTCCCTCGCCCTCCCTCTCCCTTTCACTCTCTCTTCCTCATCCTCTCTCTCTCTTTCTCTCTCTCCCTCTCCCTCTCCCTCTCCCTCTCCCTCTCCCTCTCCCTCTCCCTCTCCCCCTCCCTTATCCTCTCTCTCTATCTCTCTCGCCCTCATCCTCTCTCCCTCTCTCCCTTTCACTCTCTCACTCTCTCTCTCCCTCTCCCCCTCCCTCATCCTCTCTATCTATCCCCCTCTCCCTTTTCCTCATGCCCCCCTCTCTCTCCCTCTCTCTCCCTTTCACTCTCTCCCTCTCTCTCTCACCCTCTTACCCCTCTCTCTCTCCCTCTCCCTCATCCCCTCTCTGTATCTCTCTCCCTCTCCCTCGCCTTCTCTCTCTCCCTCCCTCTCCCTTTCACTCTCTCTTCCTCATCCTCTCTCTCTCTCCCTCTCTCTCTCCCTCTCTCTCCCTTTCACTTGCTTTCGCTCTCTCTCCCTCTCTCTCCCTTGCTCTTTCTCACGCACTTAGGGGGATAGTCAGGGATGAATGAATAACAATAACACCTGTGTTTGTCCTATGGCTGCTATGCATTTCTGGAAGCAGGCAGCCAAGTAAATATTTGCCACTTTGCACAGTTAAAATTGGCCCCTTTCCTGTTCAGAAATATGCACAGCAGACGGTGGAGAAACACATTTTGAGAACACTTGTGATGCAATTGAAATGCGTCAAAGAGAACATAGTTGCATTTGTGTTTGAATTGTGAGAACACGTCAAGTATGAGGTTTATTTGAGTGCATGTTTGGCAGCATTGTCATGTGACAGAACTGTGCTGTGGGGTTTAAGTCACCCACTGCACGAAGAAAGTGACATTATATTTTAGCGTTTGAGCACCCCATGCTAGAATGGACAGCATTACTAGTAAGATTATAAATATAGCATAAGTGTCATCGATGGAGAACGTCATAATAGACCATGAAACAGCTCTTCTTCACCCAAACAGTTTCTGAAAATTGGGAGATTGGAATTAAAGGATGACAAACACCAAAAAGAAAATGAAATTCTAATCAAAGATGTAATGGTCACGGATGGATACATGCGCACGCATTGCACAATGTACGTGTTGTAAAAGAGGGCCATGGCATGGAATTACCTCATTTTTTAAAAACATTTTTTTTATTTATGTTTGATTTATTTCAAAACTTTCATAACAGTTCCATCCAGAATCCAAAGTCTAAACAGAAAAAAACGGAATATCATATAATATCATCCCTCATTAATCGTTCCCACTTAACAAGCCAAAGATAAAATCGCATCCATAAAATAAACATTTCAAATTAATTCTTTCCTGCTGACCATAGTGTTTTCATTATTAAGATTCAAAGCATCTACCAAATATGTCATTAGCCCTATAATAGCCAAGTGATAGTTCCCTATTAGGAGCTTAGTCCGCCATTCCTTTGGGGATAAGGACTTGCGTTCTTTAGTTGTCTCCTCCAAGTATTTTGACCTCAGCCCTGTTAGCACCTTACAGTCTATGGTTAAGTGTTCAAGGATCTCAAGCCTTGATTTCTGGAAGCAAAATCTGCAGTCCGAGCTAAACTCACCCAACATCGCTCTGTGCCCCAGTACTTCCCTTCCCTAGTAGGAGGGATGTTCAGAGTCAATCTTAAGAAAAGGTTGCAATACCACTGATACAGGAATTTAATAAGGGTATTTTGGTAATTGATTCAATCCTCTACCTTCAAGGGTTCAATGCTAGTTTGTATGTCAGCTTCTGGGTCAGCATGTCGATCTAATATTGAACCAATAATTGGTGTTTGACTTTCTCCAGATTACTTAGCAGGGTCTCATGAGAGTGATCTAGATCTCGTAGTCAGGAGATACACCTCGCTGTACAAGCGACGAAGTAAGCATCCCGACCCAATTTGCCCCAGGCTTTAGAATATCAAAAGGGAGGAGGGTCTCGTTGTCTGTATATTTAGCATAGAGAGCCAAGGTCTTCCATTTGAACATTGCTCGCATTGATTGAAGGCCCAATTTGAAACAAATTAATCCATTTGGTAGAGAGTTGGGGAGTCGTAACACTCCCTACCAAAAGTAACCCTCAATGAATTCTCAGAAGTTTATTGGCCAGGTTTGTATAATATCGCCTCCATAGGTCAAGATAGGAGTCACCTTCTGTTTAAAGAAGGTAACAACCAGTATCAAGGAGAATATTCCAAATATTTTATGGAGTACAATCGCCTGGGTTGTGAGTGCTTGCATTTAAGTTTGATGATTTCCAACCATTGCTTTTCGCAAGTGCTATGGTTTACCAATACTCCCCAGTGGGGTAATGAGTCTACCTGCTCCAAGACATTGTTGCCCACATACCATCCAAATCTCTTTGCTCTTTTACCTGTTTTATGTTCCAAGATCATTATTCTAGTTTTTTAACATTGATTTTCAGACCATTCAGTTCACAATATTTCGTAAATTTATGGAGACGACGCTGGAGTCCAATTTGGGTCTGGTCTAAGATGACTAAATCATCTGCATAAAACGTCATAGAGATGGGATGATTGTTTATTCTAGGGCGTAAGCCCTTTATAGCATCCTGTCCCTCCTGGATATCGACCAGGTAGAGGTTGAATAAGGCCGGGGCCAAAGAACAGCTTTGCTTCAATCCTCTGGTAGTGGTAATTTTTTCTGAGAATTAGCCTTGGGTAGAAAGTCTAACTCGGACATTCGTATTTGAGTATAGGGCTATGATTGCCTCAACCAATTCTACCGGGCAGCCCCAGGCTATAAGTTTCCCCCACAACCTTTCTCTGCTAATACTATCAAAGGGCTGCTCGAGGTCAATAAAGGCCACAAACAACGTAGATTTGGTCTCAAATGTTTTATTCTTTATCATATTTAGCAGGAAAAGGTTAAGATTAGTCCCCACTCCCTTTACAAATCTAGTTTGCCTTGGATGGAGGCGGCCGACCTCTCTTGCCCATAAAATGGAGGAGAATAGTTTCCCTACGGTATCCAGAAGGGCGATTGTCCTATAGTTTTTTGGTTCTTCTCCACAGCCCTTCTCATATGATTATTAGGGCCGATTTCCAGGACTCAGGGACCTCCCTGAATTCCATAACTTGGTTGAATAATAGGAGACAGAATTCTGCCCACAGTGACAGGTTCTGTTTTAATATTTCATTGTTAAGGCCATCCAGGCCACCTGCCCTTGACAAGCTTTAACTTTTAATTAAGGTTACTGTGAGATCTTGGCCCATTTGGATGCTCCCCCTGAACCTTTTTGGCCATGCCTAGCATCTTCAAGTCTTCCTGTCGGAGTGGAAGAACAAAACCAAATAGAATAAGCCCCCCCATTGAGAGCCTTTTGGCAAAGAGTTGAGAAAAATGTTTCACCCAGTTGGCCTCCAAAACAGAGGGCAACATGGTGGCCAATTGAAAACCTCATTGTTGTTTAAGAGACCCCACAAATTTCTGTTTTTTTATGGCCATTACTTTAAGCATTTCTTCAGCATCTTGCTGGAGACGTTCAACCAGATCTTTATTATAAAAATGGAGTCTGGTTACACCATGTCTCATCCCTAGGCTGTTTTAGCATGAAACTGCAAGAGCAACTCCTCATAATGAAGAACTGCTCCCTCGATCGTAGACAGAGGCAGACCCTCCGCTAACACAGGGGCTTCCTTTTGCTGGATTCTTTTTTTTTTTTTTACTTTTCTTTATTGGCATGGTGAGAGAACAGACAATCAACACAATGTACAGTGTAACAAGGGTATCAGATACATAAATGGCAATGCAATACATGGGAAATGCCAGCAAAGGACAGATAGACAATAATTCAGATTTATGTGGCGCAACAATGGGTTAGTTTACTTCACAGGAGGGGGGAGGATAGTAGTTCTAAGTCATCTTTGTTATTCAGATAGGTGCAAAATTCCGTCCATACATTCTTGGGTCGAGAGGTCAGCAGGAGGGTATTGATATAGTCCTCCTCACACGCTTGAGTCCAGGTGAGGGCCCCCAACCACATCTCAAACTAAGGGGTGGATTGGCGCTTCCATCATTGTAATAAGCATTTTTTGGCTATTATGGTGGCAACATTCAGAAACCTAGACATCTTCCTCAATTCAGGGCTATCCCACAGGCCGAACAGTATAGCTAGGGGTTCTGGAGGGATATGGGACGCTGTAATATCTGAGAGAGCGTCAATTATGGCTTTCCAGTATGGGCCCAGCGCATCACAGGACCAGAACATATGAGTGTGATCTGCAGCAGGAGACTTACATTTAGGGCAGGTGCTAGCCTAGGTGTGTGCAAACCTATCCAGTCTTTGCGGCGTGTAGTATAATCTATTCAGGAGCTTGTATTTATACACCTATGTCTGGCATTCAGAGAGGTGGTTTGGGTGTGTATGCACATTTTTTCCCACACTGCGTCAGTGATGGGGTGGCCCAGCTCCTCACTCCGCGTATCCTGTGCCTTGAGTGGCACGTCCGTGGGGTCGGCCATCGGCAATTTGTACAGCGAGGACACTATCCCCCTAGCTCCAGCCGAGTTGGATATGTAGTGAATCTCAGGTGAGTCTGGGGGCTCATCTGGGGGCTCATCTGTGTATGAGGGCCACGAGGCGCGGAACACCGCCCTCAACCCATAGTATTGTAGTAGTTCCAATGCAGTACCCAGTTGTCCAGGGCGCCACGTCTGCGGAGTGATTGACTTCCCATCGGGGTAAAAGTCGGTCAGGGCCCGGTAGCCCAAGTCGTGCCAGTGTTTCATTAAGAGTTTATCATGTGTAGGGCTGAGGCCTGGGAACTGCCAGATGGGAATCCATTTGTAGTATGGGTGGTGGCCGGGTTGTGCCTGCAGGATATATTTCCAGGCCCTGATGGTGGCCGCTACAGGGTTGGCCGGGGCGTCGGCGTGAAATGTTTGATGGAGAATGAGGGAGAGGGTGTTGACACTCTCGCTTGCTAGTTTCTCGAGATTCACATGAGGGGGGGGTCTGAGAACGTGTACCAGTATGTGGCGTGTTGGGCCTGCGCGGCTGTCCAGTATTTAGCGAAGTCGGGGGCGGTGAAACCCCCGTTTCCATAGGGAAGAGTCATGTGCTGCCATTTCTTACGAACCGCGCCCGAGTGCCATAAAAATTGGGCACATGCAGTGTGCAGGTTCCTGAAATATCGCTTTCCGGGCCAGATCGGCACATTAGTGAAGACGTAGAGTAATTTAGGGACCATAATCATTTTGATTAGAGATAGTCTACCCGACAGGGAGAGGGGAAGGCTGTGCCATTTCAACATTTGAGCCTCAGCAAGCTGCGCCGCAGCCACGTAGTTGTCAGCCAACAGTGAAGCTTTAGTGAGGGACACCTGCACTCCAAGGTATCGGATGCCCCTCGGTGACCATTGGAGGGGGAATTCGCAGGGCGGTTGTGTAGTGGACGGGGTGAGCGGGAAGATTTCAGATGTGGTGTAGTTTATGGTGAAGCCCGAGAAAGTGCCAATTTTGGTTATGTCTCTCAATATCGGGTCCAGGTGGGCAGCCGGGTCTCTAATATATAGAAGAACGTTGTCGGCATATAGAGAAATGATCTTGGGTGTATCATGAAGACGTATACCTTTGTGCGTGTGTTTGTCCCTAACGTTGTCAGCCATGGGTTCTATAGCGAGCGCAAAGAGTATCAGAGAGAACAGGCAGCCCTGGCGGGTACCCCTGTGGAGAGCGAAGGGGGGCGAGGCCCTGGAGTTGACTAGGACTCTGGCTGCGGGGCTTATGTAGAGAAGTTTGATGTACGATCTCATGCGTGGACCAATTCCCATTTTGTGGAGCACCGCCCACATATATTGCCATGACACCATATCAAACGCATTCTGGACATCAAGGGTGACCGCCACGGCATGTGCATTGGGGTAAATTCTAGCCAAAACATTGAACAGACGACGGATATTGAGGGCGGTGGATCTGCCGGGTACAAAGCCACTCTGGTCGGGATGAACTAAGTGAGGCATAATGGGGAGAAACCTATTGGCAATAATCTTGGCAAATATTTTCGTGTCAGTGTTAATCAGGGAAAGGGGTCTATAGGAGCCACATTTGTCCAACGGTTTACCCGGCTTGGGTAGTACAGTTATAAGCGCCTCACGCATGGATTGGGGTAGGATGTTTAACTCTAAGGATTCGTTCCACACCTCCAGGAGTCTGGGTGCCAGAATGGCTACATGTTCCTGATAAAACTCTGAGGTTAGGCCATCCGGGCCTGGTGCTTTGCCCCTAGGGCAGTTTGAGATGACCGTGGTTATCTCATCGAGGGTGATAGGAGCTTCAAGTACGTCGCTAGTCGTGCGGGAGAGGAGGGTCATGGGGATTTGATCTAGCAGGGTGTCAGTGTCTTGCAGACTGTGTTCTTGCTGGGGGTCATACAGGGTCGTGTAGAACGCGGTCAATGTCCCAAGGATATCATGTTCGGAACAGCACAGGGTGCCTCCTGTGTCTTTGACACAATCAATGCGGTTCCTGCCCCCCTCGGTGCGGACCAGTCTGGACAGTGTCCTACCCGGCCTATCCCCCTCACCATACTTCCTGGCCGCTACGGGATGGGTGAAGTACCGAACTTCTCTTAGAGCATGAGACTCAAATGTTTTCAATTCCGCTCTGATCTGTGCCAGTATGGTCGGGGAAGGGGCGGAGGCATATACCCTCTCAAGCTCTTTTAATTTCGCTTCTGACTGCTGCAAGCAATTTTTTATGGCTTTGAGGACCCCAGCCTCCCTAGAGATGCACATCCCCCTGATGAAGACCTTGAATGCCTCCCAGCGTACTCCATCGGAGGTGTCATGCCTGTTATTGCACTCAAAGAAGGTGTTGATGTCAGCTAGGATATCAGCTTTGAAGACTATGTCTTGGAGGGCCTCCGACTTAAATCTCCAAGAGGAGCGAGGGGGCTGGTCGTGTCCCAGTGTTATACAAAGTGTTACCGGTGAATGGTCCGATAATGTGCGCGGTAATATCTTGGTCTCTGTGACCCTGCCCATCATGCAACTCGATATGAGAAAAAGGTCGATCCTGGAGAGGCTATCGTGTACCGATGAGTAGAATGTGTACTCTCTAGCCTGTAGGTTGAGAGCTCTCCATACATCCCTGAGATCAAGTGTGTCCATGTGGGCGTGTAACCTATGGGGCGCACGTGATGGGGCTCTGCGGGCCATCCCGGACATATCCAGGTCTTTATCTAGGATCAGATTCATGTCCCCGCCCCATATGATGGGAATACCAATATATTTCAGAAGTGTGGTGGTGATGGCATCAAAGAACTCAGGGGCATCAAAGTAAGGGGCATATGTGTTCACTAGGAGGCATTCCATATTAGCGAGTGAGCAATGCAGGATCACGTATCTGCCCTCAGGGTCAATGTGGCTGGAACGCAGGGAAAACTGGACTGATTTATGGATTCAAGTTAGGACCCCCCTGGATTGGGTGGAGTACTTCGTATAGTATCTATTGTTACCCCACGTGGGGGCGAGGCATGTTACTAGGCGCCCAAGGGCATGGGTTTCTTGGAGAAAGAGGATTTTGGCGCCATGCCGCTGGGCATAGGCAGTTATCCTGCGGGCCTTAGTGAAATTGCTCAGACCACGGATATTCCATGTTATAATGTTCAGAGCCATAGTGTCACATTATGGAACATCCCAGTGGTAGTATTCATTAGCATTCCACCTTTTGCATTTGCTGTGTGCACAGTTGTGTTGAGTCGAAGTCGTCTTGTATCTCTCAGCCATGTTTTTAACTGTTAACCCAGCCCCAACTTCGCCACCCCCATGCTCACTGCCCAACCCCAACATGCAGTGCAGACCTCCCACCCCAGAACACACATGTCGCCCTTTGGGCCTGCTCCAACCGGAAAACAAAGGTCAGAGGACCAGATCCAATGTGGATAGGGCCACATCCCAGCCCAACAGGGGCCAGTCATTAAAAGGAACAAAATGAAATTGAAAGCGAACATTACAACTGCAACGGGGGGCGCTGGTGCTGCGCGGCTGGCATCTGGAACTTGGTGCGGGGCAGCATATGCTGTCCCGAATGTGTTGCTGCGGTAAACGGGTATCACAGACAGCCTCTGAGACCAGAGAGTGCCCTCTGGTTGGTTGACATCGCAGGAGAGAGTAAGACACAGGGTATAGCTCTGAGAACCAAGTGGGGGGGAAGGCAAAGTAAACAGTTTAGGAGCTAGCCTGTGGCCCGCATACATATGATAAGAGGTCGCAGTTGCTGAGTGGACACTGTGATGTTGCCATCAACACATCATAAGGCAAGGATCAGTGGACACTTTCTAACATCGTGGGCTGTGCAGTCTATGGCGCGTGGTCGCCTCGCGGGCCAGTAAGAGGTATATGTAGCTCAATGAACTTCACCGCTTCGTCTGGGACAGTAAAGAAAAAGATCTTGCCATCGTGAGTGATCTTCAGCCGTGCCGCGAACAGGATGGCGTAGGGGACGTTGCGCTCCCTGAGCAGCTTCTTGACGCCTAAGAATTGGCGCCTCTCCTGCTGCACCGCCAGCGAGAAGTCCGGGAAGATTCTGATGGTATGGGCCTCAAATTGCAGGTCTCCCTTTTCCCGCGACAGGCGGAGGATGAGATCTCTGTCGCAGTAGTTGAGTATCTTGGCGATAATGGGTCTGGGGATGTCGCCGGGTCTGGGGCGCGGCGATAGGGCCCGGTGAGCCCGCTCGACTGTGAAATATGGTGAGAGGGCAGGGTTATCCAGCAGGTCTTTAAGTAGTTTCTCCACTGCGTCTTCCATCCGCCCCTTGAGGGCATCCTCGGGGACCCCGATGATGTGCAGGTTGTTCTTACGAGAGCGCGATTCCAAATCGTCACATTTCGCCTTGACACTTTTCATGTCACGCGTTAGGGAGGCCACAGTGTCTTGGAGCGCGTGAATACCATCTTTGTTTACCGAGATTCTATTTTCAGCCTTGGTGATCCTCGATCCCGCCTGGTCTACTCGAGTCTTTAGCGAGGCAACATTAGCGTTGATGTCGTCTAGTTTTTCGTGGAAGGAGGCAAAGTTTTTAGCCATAAATTCCATTAGTAGGGTGAAGTCAGGTGCTCCGACTACTTGGTGCAGGGTCAAGTCTGGCTCGTCCTGAGGCAATGATGTGCAGGCTGGCTCATCTCGCGGGACTGCTTTAGCGTACTTGTCCATCGTGCCCCCTTGGGCCCCCACCTTGGGTCTGCTAGGCATTGTCACTGTAGTGGACCCGGGTGCAGAGAGGGCCCGTTTATGAGTAGGATGAAGAAATGGGGAAGGCAGGGGCCGACAGGAGCAACCATAGTGTCTTTTGTGCCGGCAGGCACCACGAGGCGGCTGGGGGGCCACCGCAGATAGCAGAGAGTTACCGGCGGAGCAGCAAAGCTGTGATGGCTGGCGTGCGCGGCTTCCACATGTGTTCAGGTTGCACGGAGGGGCCAGCAGGATCTGTCTCAGAGGGGTCCGTGCGGAGGCGGCGATGATGCGAGCGGGAAAGTGGGGTCGTCGGCACCCTCACGGGGAGAAGTCCAGGCGTAGCGCAGGCTCATAGGAAGGATGCGTGCAAATGAAGCAATCCCAGGGCGCGGCCTGGTTTAGGGATGTCAATTCGATGCCCCAGTGTCAGCGGCCCGCTCAGGCCCCCCAGGGCCGGCAGCAGTGTGGTTATGATGGAGTGTGCAATGCAAGGCATGCCGTAGCAGCTGGGGGGGGGCAGTCGAATGGTTTCTCGGGTAGGCTGGCAGGCCGCAAACAGTACAGTAAAGGATACTTCCTTATGGCAGTTCTGGCGCCCAGCAGGGGCCCGCAAAGTCACCCACGGTGGGCAGAGGCCTCGCCGCCCACGCACTCCAGCCCCCACTCACCTGGTCCGCCACGGCCGCGGGGCGAATAAATCCTCCTTGTTGTCGGCACCGGGGGAGGCCACGAAGATCGCCGACGCAGCAGGTAGCATTCACAGTGTCGCGGCATCCGCAGCGGGACTCTCCGGTGGCCGTAACAACTCCTCAGAGCGGCGGGAAACAGGAGGCCGCCGCCGCACCAGGGCCGAGGGGGGGATCCGGGAGTCAGGCAGGCCAGGCGGAAGGGCCGGATGTTAGGCAACCGCCGGGGCCGGGTGGAATGTGAGGCCCAACTCCAACAAAAGGTGCCAGCCGGGTCCCGGGAGGACCGATCGAGTCCAAAATTGCACAAAATGTCCAGTGCAGTGGCGAAAGCAGCATGGCCAGCCGATGGTCCTTCACAATGTCGGGGACCGCAGATGTGAGCAGAAGAACGCCGAGGCCGCACGGAGCTGAAAAGCTAGGCAGCCATCTTGGGCTGCTCCACAGCGCCACCGCTTCCTTATGCTGGATTCTAAGTCTAGTACCTGCCTGATTTATCTGGAAGGTATCAATAGCCAATTTTGGCCTAGAAGTTCCTATCCAGTTCCATTTCAACGCCAAGAGGTTATGGTCATTAAGCCCTTTTGAGACCATCACCAATTCAGAAACTCATTTTCGAATACTATTAGATCTGAAATAGTAGTCTAGGCAAGAGTATTGGCATCCTCTGGCCCACGTATAGTTAGCTGGTATGTGACCCCGGGTTTTCCTGTACAACATGTGGATGTCACACTCTTTGAGTTCATTTAGCCATAACCAAGCCTTGTTCTCAAGACCTGGCAGAGCCAGCATCTTGCCCATGTCATCAAAGAGTCTAATATTAAGGTCACCACAAAAGACAACATGGGAGATGTGGTCTTTCATATACACCTTGTCAATCCGGGCCATTACCATATCAACAAACAATCTGTCCATCATGAACACTGGGTTCCAATATACATTGAAAATCACTAGAAGGATTTTCATTAGACCCCCTTTGTCCTCCCATGATAGAGTGGTCATTTGGACAAATGGATTTGGATTTAGAGTTTCCATTACAGTAAAACCTCTACCCATCTTAATAAGGGTGAGTAGACCAGACGATGGATGAGCCACTATTTTCTTTGTGGCCGGATTGCATTTGACCTCAAATCCATCGCAAGTTTGTGGAACAGAAAGCCAGGTGTCTTGAAAGCTAATAATGTCATGTTTCCCAAAATCCAGTCCTTTCAATTGGAACAGATGCTCATGGCCCCTTGTGTTCCAGGAACATCAGCAGATAAGTGTCCCATCATTGTTCCGGGAGCATTAATCCTCTGATTTTTTAGCAAGGGCCCCTGCCAACTATGAACAATCCTGTCAATTTTATTGTTGCCATTTTAGTTCCTTGTCCATTTTTATCTGTCTTTTGCCCTGAAAGGAACAATCAGTAGTAATTTGTAACGATGGAAGATCTTGAGCTCTCCGAGGAATAAATGGATCTTTGAGTGCATCTATTGGTGCAGACGTAAATGACCTGGGATTATTTCTTTCTCTGAATGTTGTCTTTCCATGTTGTCCTTTAAAGTTTCTATTCTGGGGAGCTGTAGAAGGATCTGGCCCCCATGATCCAGAAGGAACATTCCCCGAGATTTCAAACCCCAGAGCTAGTAAGTATGCCGCTGACTCCAGCAAGATGCTTCGTACCAGTCTGGAGGGTAGATGGAGTATGATCCAATCAGAATCGTACAAAAATGTCGCCCTCATTTGTGCGCCCCCGCTGTTACTGCGACTTTGGGGGCACACAAAATGAGGGTGACATTTACTGCACCCAAGCACAGCAGGGGTTGCGGGGGTGTCCCCCGCTCTGCTTGGGCGCCGTAATGGGAGTCAGAGGTTGCAGGGGGTGTCCCCAGCTTACCATTTTTGTAAGCGGGAGACACGAAAGAGAAAAAAAATGAAAGCACCCTGCGGCGTCAGCTCTAACCCACATTAATGGGAGGAGCTGATGCCGCAGGGATAGCAGGGTGCAGGTGGCACACACAGAAGTGTGCCGCCGTGCACTGTAAGTTGGGGTGTGGGGGGTAGGAAGGGAAAATCAGGCCGGGGAAGCGGGCACAGTGATCTGTATGAACACTGCGCCGCGCCGTAACTTGCGTCGGCATTTTGGCCATCGCAGTTATGGGCGGCGCAGTGATCACATAGATCCATCCAATTTATACAGGATTCATTTACAAATTGCACTATTTTAAGGTCTTCCGATTTGATGTTCCTCAATTTCGGGGCATGATGAAAGAGTCCCAGCACATTTTCACGATTTAGAATTAAGTTATCCTTGGTGGGAATGAGTCTCTAAATTGTTACCACCAGGTTAAGATGGGCATCAAGAGCCATTGGTTTGGTGGATTTCTCTTTCACTTCATCTCTTAGGTTACGGAGAGAGTGTTTCTCACCTGCCCATGTTGAGTATGTTTTGGAGAAAGTAGTCACTCTAATTCTTCTTTCTTCCAGAGCCGTGAAGCCAAGGGGGGAGATGTTATTGTCCATTTCCAGATCAGGTGAGACCATTAAGGGCCTAGTGAGGGGAGCTGCACTTTCACTAGTGGATGCCGGAGAATGGTTTGCGTGTACGTTGCCTTTTGTTGTATCCTCAACTGCAACTTCCATGTCAATTGGCTTGTCTGATTAAGTTGAACGACCTAGACGGCGTAACATCTCTTCATCCATAACCACATCTTCTTTGCCTTGATCACTAGAAGAGATCCCATCAGCCCCTCGATTTTGGGTGCCTGATGGGTTGCTTGTTCTCAAGGATCTTGTTTGTGTTGTTTTAATTGGGGGAGGTGTTGTCAGTTTGCGTATAAACGCTTCTCGGCCCATTGGATTTAAATGTACTCAAGTTTGGCTGGTCTTTAGGCTTTTTCAGTGCAATACCTTCATCTTTTTTCGTCCTTTCTTTGCTTTTCGATTTTTTGAAGATCACATAGGGTTTAGTGTCAATGCCCTGGGCTTTAGACCCTATAGCAGGTTCATTCCCCTTTGTCTCCTCCAAACCTTCAGTTGTATCTGGTAATGTCAAGTCTATTTCATGTGCGAGGCAACTCCCAGAATTACCCTCAATATGGGCGTGAGTTGTATCTGGGACCTTAGTTGTCAACTGAGCTAGTGGGATAACAGTTTTAAAATAGAATTGTAAGTTTGGGGATTAATAGGCCTGCAATTAGATTCCTGGGTCTTTCTCGTCCAGTTCAGGGTTTCCAAAATTACTGTGATTAGGACTTTTTTTTGTTCGCTTCCCCTCTTGCAAGATCAAACAACCTCTCATACCATTGCTAGGAAGTCTCAGCCTCCCTATCAAGGCAACCTTTTATCAATTGTAGAAATTATTCCAGAAGGAGTAATTTTGTGTTGGCCGTAACCAGCAGGCTGGCTTGGTCTTTCACAGTGTCTCTTATGGACCCGTAGAGCTTAACAAAGGGGTTTAGCGACATCGTCAGGCTTAACATGATGAATGAATGTATGTTTTCTTAAGTTGGAACAGCCGGCTGATGGCCCCTATAGGACATGTTTTGAGTGTGCATAGACTCCTCCAGTCATTCCGTGTCTGAAGAGGAGGAAGAGACAGACCTCAACAGGCTTGGTATTCTGTCAATTGCGCTCTCCACCAAATTCAGGATATCATTATGTTACTCCAAGCCTCGATGATCCACCTCCGGATTTTTTAGTGGGGTAACAATCTGATCTACCCGGGGCGAAAGAGACTTGTTTTTTATACCACTGTGTTTTACTCATAGTTCCAAAAGAGTTTTGGATGGTTCTGAAATCCGAGGCAGTTGATTATTGATGTCACTGAGTCTTCTGTGACCTTCCATAGTGCTTATTATGACTGCCCTATCGTGCATGGGTTTTGCGGCTAAAGTAGTATGATGCAGCTACAGATAACAGGGAACTACAGACGCCGCTGGTATATCATTTTGCAGGTTTCTTTCTTCATGGTACATTGGTGTCACATATTCCGGGGACTCAGGACGAGCGAAAACATCCTCCAGAAATAATATTCGGACATATCCTGCCATAATAAGGATTTTGGCCCAATTGTGGTGTTATCAGGCTGCTTCAGGGGCTCATGTAAGTTAGTCTCTTCTGTTAGGATCAAATTAGTTGGAGGTGCAAAGAGAAAGGGAGTGTTTACTGGTTCCTTGGATGAATCGTCTGACAGCAGAGTGCTGTGCCGGTTTCCCGCTCCTCACTCTGGAACCTCACCCGGATTCACATTAACTTTTTCCCTGTGGATACAGCAGTGTTCCTGAATTAGATTGCTAAGTTTGGGAGATGGTGGATGGATGGGGCTGGTAAGATGAGTAGATATCAAGTCCATGTCCTTGGACGCTTGATTGGGTTTGCCAAAGCCATCCTTGAGAGTTGTGGTGTAAATATTTGAGTCCATTGCAGTCACCACCTTGATGGGACTCTCTCCCACATTGGACAACTCCTGGGTTGTATTGATGTCTTCTTTTCGTTCCCCAGCTCAGTATTCTCAGGAATGTTTGACAATAGGGGATCCAAGGGCTGATGCCAAGGAAGAGGCTTCATCTCGAGTCGGACCTTGCCTCTGCGTGCAAGGTCGCTTAGATGACATGGCGCAGCACCTATTTGTTTCTCTGCTTGGCAAGCAAGTATCAGTCACAATTAGAGAAGAAAATGTGTGGGATATAAGGAGCCGATGAGACAAATTAGGGGCAGAGGGTCAAGGCACAACACACAAAATGACCACCTGATAAGGTGTGCCCAATGCAGTATACACAGGCGGATTCCACATTTCCAACTCCAGTAACGGGTAAGTCAAAGAGGGCAAGTTACAGTGAGGCTACCCACCCGCGTTGTTCTGTAGATGGTGGAACAGTCCGTGTGTTCGTAGTCCATAGTTCACAGCAGTCTCCATTCTTCACTCTGGCTTCCAGCACCTTAGCCGCCCAGCTGCATAGACTGTGGAGGCTGCTCTCACTCTGTTCCTCACTCCGCGGCTCGCTCCGCGAGAGAGATGCTGGTTATGACAGCGCTCCACCTCCAGAAAATAGACAGAATAGGCAGACTCGCTATGCTGCTGAGACTGCTTTGACTCTGCTCCTCACTCTGCGTCTCACACCATGAGAGA
Organism: Ambystoma mexicanum; assembly: GCF_040938575.1. Taxonomy (NCBI): domain Eukaryota; kingdom Metazoa; phylum Chordata; class Amphibia; order Caudata; family Ambystomatidae; genus Ambystoma; species Ambystoma mexicanum. Next base: position 414,571,287 of record NC_090929.1, read on the forward strand.
CATGCTGGTCATGACAGCTCTCCGCCCCCAGAAAATAGACTGAATAGGCAGACTCTCTCTGCTGCTGAGACTGCTCTCACTCTGCTCCTCACTCCGACAGGGAACAAATATCAAAACGTGCAAATAAATGTAACAATTTTTTCCTGGACTCCAAAATGGTTCATAATGGACAATAATGGAAAAAAGATGAAAACATAATCAGCCAATAAAGAAAGCAAGGGGCTCAATGCTAATGTTACAAGCCTTTCTCCATTAAACAAGAGGAACAAAGAGTGAGAGGCAAACACTTAGGGAGGGAGAGAGAGAGAGAGAGAGAGGGAGAAAGAGAGAACTACAAAACAAGTGAGAGAGTGGTTATTGGTGGTCTAATCAGACAGGCTGTGCTAGAAGTGCTGTCTGAGTCGCTGGGAGCAATATCCAATAAGATCTGCGAGTCATCCGCATACATCTGGAAATTAGGTGTCAATCACTCAGGTGGGTCAACCAATGGCTTGACATAAATATTTAATAACCATGGTGTCATGTAAGAGCTTGGGGAGCACCACACATCGGGGGACTTGCAGTGGACTTGAAAGTACCCATTTTAATATGTTTGGTTACCACTTTGAAGGAAACCTGAAGTTCTCTTCAAGGCAGTCCCCTGAATAGCCTGGTCGCGGTGAGACTGCCCAGGAGTAGAGCATGGTCTGCAGTGTGAGAGGCTGCCGAGAAGTCGAGCAGGACGAGCACTAGTATTACCCCATTCTGGTCACTGCGTCCCTAGCATTCTCTCAGATGGAGTAGATGCGTTTCAGTACTTCTCTGCATGTGGAAACCAGATTGTTTGGCAGATAGGAGACTGTTAGGCTCACAGGAATTCTTTAAATTGTGTGGCAGAGATTTTTCCAGAATTCTTTCCAAAAATGAGATATTAGAAATAGAATGGAAATGCCCGCTTATATAGTCTTACTTTTAGGGTGATTGTGCAGCGGGGTAATCAGTGCTACCTTGAGGGCAGATGGGATAATTCCACTTTTCAAGCACACCTTGCAATGGTTGGTTATAAGCTAATTACAAGTGTCTGCTTCAGTAGCCTTGCTGGACACGCCTGCCCTCGGGTAATGGCTGGAGGGCTGCAGTCCATTTTATAACCGCATGGATTTCCCTAGTGTTACAGGTAAAATGGACTGCAGAGTGAATCAGAGGAGGAGGTCCACAATCTGATCTGGTCTTTAGCTTCAGAATTTCCTATCTTTTGTGCATTTTATTCCGAGAGACAGTAGCCAACTTGTCGGCTAGTTAAAGTGATGGCCTGGGATTGGTAGCGTTTCATTGGTTAGGACGGATAGTTCAGGGGTAACGTGTTTGTCTATAAAGCAACACAGGTTCGAATCCCGATCAGACTCTTAGAAACCACTCCCTAGTATTTTAAACGCGTTGTAAATAAAAAAATAAAAATGGTAGTTTGCCAAACCTGAGCATTTTGTCTTGTTGATGTGATGCGATTTTGGAGGAATTCTTTCTTCTTTCATTCTGTTAACAGGTCATCAGGCAGATACATCTAGTCATGCTGCTGAAAGATATGCGCCACAGTCTCTCAACATTTCTGATTCCTCTTTTCATAGTGGCGAGCAGGGATGTCATTTAGGGGTCGCCAGAGTTCGCATATGCGACCCCTGAGTTGTCCTTGCTACCCCTGTGGTCTCCCTTGCTACCCCTAAAAAAACAAAACTTTAAACAAATCTTTTTTTTTTTTTTACAAATTGAAGCTCTGGTCAATGCCATGTGTCTCTTTGTTTCTAGAGTGGCTGGCTTTCTTGTTCATGCTTCTTAAAAAAACAGGAGGTTCACACAAGTACTAAGCATCCATTTCTGACTATGTATTTTGCTTTTCCCAAGTGGCAGTCACAGCATGTGTTTTTCATGGTGATCCATTCTTGTATGAAATGGATATCGCGTTACAGTGATATTGTAACCATATTTTTCATAGTGTACTTAGAAACAATGCTATGTGATGCCACTTCCTGTTTTGCCAAGGGGTAAACGGTCGTGTTCCATTGCTTCCTGTGATGTCACTTTGGGGTGGGGTCAAATGAAATCACTTCCTGTGATATCATCAGAGGTCAAGGGTCATGCAATGTCACTTCTGCTACTCCTGGCATTTTGGTGAAATGATGTCCCTGGTGGCGAACTCTAATTTAAGCCATTTCCCTCATTATTTTAATCGTAATTCTTTTGAGCACTGCGGGGGCAAAAGCATTTAGTTAGGGTCCTACTTATTAGAGGTTATAATGTGTTGAGTAGTAGGTCAGGGCATTTTATGTCCTGTAGCACCACATTTTCATGTTCAATATTATCGTCTAATAGAGGAGAAATGGGATGTTCGACCTTTGACTGGTACCATAAAGAATTCTGATGGGAAATGTATGTAGAGACACCCAACTTTATCAATAGATGCCTAACACAAATAAAAAAAAACCTTGGTTGTTTAGTAGTGATGCAATGAAGAGCCTATGTATAGCCTCTCTTTTGACTGAACAAACAATGTTTCAGGAACGCAAACATCCAATGCAGTTAGGTACCACACATACATAAAGTACATTGGTATTAGTTTAATTTAATGTAACATTCGTTTTTTTTAGAATCAATACATTTTGTTTTTGGAAGATGGATATTTGTAATTTGCTTAAACTTTGTGAAAGGTTTGTTTTATTCATGCAAACTATAATACACTACAAATAAAAAATAGCTTTAATGAACTATCCACCCGATTAAAGATAAATTGTCTCTAAGAATAGTTACACACCTTTGTTGATAATCAAATCTTTGTGGTTTCTGTTAGCAAGCTAGTTGTGAGCTTGCTTGAACTGGTTGGAAAATGGAAATCAAAATTAAAAGGAGATATTGTATATTTGATTGAGAATATGATTCATACACACCTCCTCTTCCGCCGGTTCCTTCCCCATAAGGGGAGCCACAGTAGTCCCCAAGGCCTACAAAGATAAAGAGCTGTAGTACATGCCTATGTAGTTACATGATTGCCCAGAAACAATGCACGCTAAAATGGCCTTCTCGAAAGAGAGAAGAATTATTACTGAAAGTAACATCTGAGAACTTCAAGGACCATTTCTATCCCACTCGAATGTTATCACATTATCATATACGAGGGGCCCTATCAGTTCTAACACTGGCAGTCTCCACCCTACTGGTGCCCTGGAAGTAGAGCCCTTCCAAGGGCTCTATCAGTTGTAACTCTGCCTGTCTCCCCCATGGGTGATTTGGAAGTAGAGGCCTTCCAGGGGCTCAAACTGTTCCAACTCTGGCAGTCTCCCTTATAGGTGCCCTGGAAGTAGAGTCCTTCCAGGGCTCTATTAGCTCTAACGCTGTCAGTCTCCCACATAGGTGACCTGGAAGTAGAGGCCATCCAGGAACTTTAGCAGATCTAACTCAGGACGTCTCCCTCATAGGTGCTCTGGAATTAGAGTCCTTCCAGTGGCTCTAAACATGATTGAAATGGCACCCTCCCTGATAGGGGTCCTGGAAATAGAATCCATCGAGGGGCTCTATCAGGTATAACACTGGCAGTCTCCCTCACCCCCATGGGTGACCTGGAAGTAGAGTCCTTCCAGTGACTCTATCAGTTCGACCTCTGGCAGTCTCTCTCATAGTTGTCCTGGAAGTAGACTCCTTCAAGGGGCTCTAAAAGTGATAGAATTGGCACCCACCCTGATAGGGGCCCTGGAAATAGAATCCATCCAGGGGTCTATCAGTTATAACACTGGCAGTCTCTCTCATAGGTGTCCTGGAAGTAGACTCCTTCAAGGGGCTCTAAAAGTGATAGAATTGGCACCCACCCTGATAGGGGCCCTGGAAATAGAATCCATCCAGGGGTCTATCAGTTATAACACTGGCAGTCTCCCCCACCCCCATGGGTGACCTTGAAGTAAAGTCCTTCCAGTGACTATCAGTTCTAACTCTGGCAGTCTACCCCATATGTGTCCTGGACATAGAGTCCTTCCAGTTCCTCTATCAGTTCTAACTCTTGAAGTCTCCCTCAAAGGTGCCCTAGATGTAGAGTGCTTCCAGGGGCTCTATCAGTTTGTTCTAACACTGACAGACTCCCCATTACATGTCCTTGAAGTAGACTCCTTACAGGGGCTCTAATATTTCTAACACTGGCACCTTCCCCTATAGGTGCCCTGGAAGTAGAGTCCTTCAAGGGGCTCTAAACATGATAGAACTGGCACCCTCCCTGATAGGGGTCCTGGAAATAGAATCCATCCAGGGGCTCTATCAGTTATAACACTGGCAGACTCCCCCACCCCCATGGGTGACCTGGAAGTAAAGTCCTTCCAGTGACTCTATCAGTTCTAACTCTGGCAGTCCCCCGAAACTCCCCATAGGTGTCCTGGAAGTAGAGTCCTTCCAGTGACTCTATCAGTTCTAACTCTTGAAGTCTCCCGCATAGGTGCCCTAGATGTAGAGTGCTTCCAGGGGCTGTATCAGTTTGTTCTAACACTGGCAGTCTTCCCATAAATGTTTGTTTGTTTGTTTTATTGATTTATATGGCGCACCAAACCAGAGGGTATCTGGGCGCATTACAGCAAGGTTACAACTTAGCCTGAGCAAAAATTACTGGCAGTGCATCCAAAATGTACAACGCACAGAGACACGCATTAACAGGCAGTAAATATAACATGAACAACACAAAAAGAGCATAGTACAGGGATTGTCAGTAGAAGATATGCTATCCTAGCCTCGTTATTGGTCCTTCTCAGATAACCAGGTTATAGAATTTCTCCTAAACTTAGAGAAGGACTGGTTCTTTTTTAGGGAGGGTGGGAGTGTGTTCTAGAGCTGAGAGGCCATAACTGGGAAACTGCTCCCCCCCTGTTTTTTTTTAGTTTGTACCTGGGAACTACCAGGCAGGAAGAGTTTGTCGACCTGGTAACACAAGAAGATTTTATGACAAATTTCTCAGTTAGAGACATAGTTTTAAGCTGAATCTTGTCCTTGATGGAGAGCCATTTATTCACTCTCCTTGACTCAGAAATATGTTCTCTCCTTGATATACTCAGAGCAGTCCTCAGTGCATTATGTTGCAGAATTTGGAGTTTATTAACAACATATGTGCTTGCACCTAAGTAGAGTCTGTTGCAATAATCTAATTTTGACAGGATGAGGGCTCTGGCTAGGATAAGACAGCTCTCTTTAGAGAGAAAGGGGTTGCAGGTCCGTAACAACTTAAAGGTATATGCTGTTGCCGAGGCAGTGCCATTGACTTGTTTGCGTAGGTTAAGTGCTGAGTCTAGGTAAAAGCCTAGCGTTTTTACCGCTTTTGCCAATTTAATGTTGTTCCCATCGATGTTAAAGGAGGTATATTCTTTGATAAGTTTGTTCAGGTTAGCTGGGGAACCTAGAATAAGGAGCTCTGTTTTATCGTCATTCAGGCAGAGGCCATGGGTGGCCATCCATGCCTGAATGATTAGATAGATTTTATTCACTAGCACTATATCAGTGTCATAGTTTCCCGTAAGAGGTAGGAGGATCTGGGTGTCATCTACATAATTCGTGTAGGTGACACCCAGATGATCAAGATCGTCGAACAGAGGCTTCGTGAAAATGTTGTACAATGTCAGTGACACGCAAGAGCCTTGGGTTACTCTGCATGTTATTGGGATCGGGTTGGCTGCCGCCGAAGGGGAGAAGACTCTCATGGCCCTATTGTTTAGAAATTATTGTATCCATGCTATTGCGTCCTGGGAGAAATGGGCTGCTGTGGCAAGGTGATTGCATAGCACATTGTGGTCGACCAGATCAAACGCAGCCGATAGGTCCAAAAGTAATAGCAATGCGGTTTTCCCCTTGTCTTTGTCCATCTGGGTCTTTAGATCAATCAACGACGTTTCGGTGCCATGTTGAGTCCTAAAGCCAGATTGTTGAGTCCCTAAGAGATGATTGGTCTCTAAGTAATCCTGGATCTGAAGGTATGCAACCCTGTCTAGTATCTTCAGTAAGAACGGGACCATTGTGATTGGCCTGTAATTAGTGGGGATAGTGGGGTCCAAGGATTGTTTTTTTTAGGAGAAGTAGGACCCATGACTCCTTTAGGTTGCTACGCACAGTGCCAGATAAAAAAGAGGCATTGATTAATTTTGAGATGAAGGGCGCAGGTCTCTGGCAGCATATTTGATTATTTGCGCGGTGCAGCTATCTCCTTGGCATCTTGAGGGTTTGAGAGAAGCAATAATTGTTTGTACGTCAGGGATGGAAACTTTGGAGAATTTGAAGCATTGAGGAGGTTTAGTGGAATGCTATTGGGTTCTATGGGAGGTACCTATGTTAGGTAAGTTCAATCTTTTGTCGGCTATTTTGTTTTGGAATGTGGCAATTTTGTTAGTTAGGGCATTCTGGATGTTGGTACACCAGAGTTTGTCTAGGCAGGTGTCAGTTGGGGGGGAAGGGGGCCTCCATTTCTCTGAGGATAACAAAGAGTTCATTAGTACTAGAACTAGCTTGATTAATTCTGTTGTTGTAGGCCCCACGTTTAGTAAGTAGTATCTCTTCTTTATATTTGGCAGAGAAATTCAGCAGGTTAGTTTTGTTCTCTGCAGAAGGGAGGTGTTTCCATTGGACTTCCAATTTTCTTTTTTCCGCTCGCATGGCTTTTAGATGAGATGTGAACCATGAGTTCAGGTGAGCTCTGGGTTTGCCTTTGCGCATTTTAAGCAGGGCAATGATGTCTAGGGCTTTGGTCATTGTTGAGTTGTAGACAGCTACTAGTGTGTCTGGATCTGCAATGTCCTTCAAGGAGTTAAGGATAGTGATTACATGTGGTAAAATAGAGTCCACCGTAATGTTCCATTTGTTCCTAGTAGGGAGTGGAGGCACTGTTGGGTTAGACTTAGTTATAAGGATATTGGCTGAGAGAGTGAAGGACAGTAGGTTGTAATCTGTCCATGATTGTGGTACAATTGACGTGATTGCAGTTTCACAGTTAAGATCATCTACCCAGTCTAAGGTCCTACCTTTAACATGAGTAGGCTGAGTAACTCTTTGATTAAGGCCACAGTCAGTAAGGGTGTTGGATACTGATAGTGCTTGGTAGCTGTTAGGGTTGTTCAATCCTAAGTTTAAATCTCCAAACAGTAATATTTGAGAGGAGGCTTTAGTGTTATACAGTAATAGTGTCATAATATCTTCCTCGAAGGTGCCAATGGGCCCTGGAGGTCTGTAGATTAGGTGAACAGTTAAGGTACGGGAGTTGGAAATGGGTATTTTAGCAGTGAGTAATTCACAGGATGAGAATGTTGGCGAGATGGCTACTCTTAAGTCTAAATTGGCCTTAACAATAATGGAAATGCCTCCGCCTCTAGAGTATACTCTGTCTGCTCTTATGATAGTGTAATTGTCTGGTACTGTAAGTAGGAGTGAGGGCCTGCTGCTATATGAAGCCAGGATTCCATTATTGCTAAGAAGTCAAGGTTTTCAGCCGCGATCAGGTCAGCAATGTCAGTCACATGTGCCACCATTGATCTAGCATTGATTAATGCACCTTTAATGGTTTGTGTAATGGAATTGGTAGGAGTGGCACTCTGTTTATTCTGTTTCACTCTCTTATTGTAGTTGTCCATAGTTTTAGGCATATGTTTGCTAGGTGCACCTCTGTTTTTGTTTATGGCTGTGATTTTAGAGCTATGGTTATTCTTCGTATGTGGTGGATTTATTTTACATGAGATAATGAGCGATGACTCATGGTTTTTAAGCAATCTGGAGCAGAGTTACGTTATTTCTAGCTCTGGTGGTGCAAGCTTTGTTAGGTGTAGGTTGGTTATGAGGACAGTTAATCCATTGGTTAGTGGTTAGCAGAAGTTCACAGCCTCCACAACTGGTGTAAACTTTATTGGAGGACTTGGTATCTAGTTGAAGTTTGGATAAGAACTTGTTAGGCCTTATTGATATGTCCAGGTGATCGTATTTGAGTGAAGGTGAGAAGGTTGTGGGTTTGATCCCAGGTATAGACCATGTGGGATTCGACATGGTTGGATACTGACGGATTGAATGTGTTAAGTGGGCAACTATAGGATGCTGGTTAGTCTCCCGAAGGGAACCTATCAAAAATAACAGTAATGAAGTAGAGGCATACATAGTACATGATAATGGACCAGTGTGACTGGCTGGAACGTAGTGGATTTTCAATAATAAAGGGGATTGCCCAAAAATCTAGAGTCCAATGGGCTACATATCTGGCACCCTTAGATGGAGGATGACAACATATTCATTTATCTCTTTTTATAAATATTGACAAATTATTCACTTCAAAAGTTTTTTTGTTTTTCATAAAGTATCACCAAGATGGTGTCAAATTATTTGGAACATAAAATACAATTTGTGCTCGTTTAAGATCCACAAAACCATTCATCCCTACATTCCATTCATTTCACTTTATCATACAGTCAATCACACCATTATACTCTACAACCTAAACTTTTAGGTCACACTCTAACAATGTCATACACAATCCACAATTTAAATCCTCTTAATGCAATCTTAGGTTTGAATAACTGCCTGTCCCAAATCAAGCAGTATGTCGACACGTGTTTCAGGTTGTATCTTATAGACTTTAGTCAGTCAACTATGTACGCCAACCATCTTCAGGACAAAAACAGGAACAACCATAAGATCCCTTTGGATCTAGTAGGGTGGATCAAATGCTTCAAAAAACCACAGGTGGAACCTCACTCAGAGTATCTCGAATCAGATTCTCAACAGAGCCTTCTACAGTTTCCTTTCTGAAAGACCATATGTGTCTAACCTCTCCGACTTATGGACCAGGCTGTTCTGATCGTCTTTGTGTAGTTAAATGATGTCAGGCGTGCACCTCCTTCTATTTTAATTTACAAGGGGCTCGTTAGGCGAGGAACCAATCCAGGAAGTTTTCTCACTGCTCTCCGTAGCGGCTAATCACCTCGGCGGAGAACAGACGAGGTGATTAGCCGCTACGGAGAGCAGTGAGAAAACGTCCTGCCCTTGTGAATTAAAACAGAAGGAGGTGCAAGCCTGAGATCATTTAACTACACAAAGTCGACCAGAACAACCTGGTCCATAAATCATAGAGGTTAGACACATATGGTATTTCAGACAGGAAACTGTAGAAGGCTCGTTGAGAATCTGATTCGAGATACTCCGAGTGAGGTTCCACCTGTGTTTTTTCAAAGCAATTTGATCCACCCTACTAGATCAAAAGGGATGTTATTGTTGTTCCTGTTTTTGTCTTGAAGATGGTTGGCGTACATAGTGGACTGACTAATGTTTATAAGATACAACCTGAAACACGTGTCGACATACTGCTTGATTAGTGACATGCAGTTATTCAAACCTAAGATTGCATTAAGAGGATTTAAATTGTGGATTGTGTATGACATTGTTATAGTGCGACCTAAAAGTTTAGGTTGTAGAGAATAATTGTCTGATTGACTGTATGATAAAGTGAAATGAATGGAATGTAGGCATGAGTGGTTTTGTGGATCTTAAACAAGCGCAAATTGTATTTTATGTTCCAAATAATTTCTACACAATCTTGGTGGAACATAGTGGATCAAAGGTGTCTAATCAGAATAGGTACAGCATGATATCAAAGGCATACTAGGCAACATTTGAACAGCATAAATCCTGATGCAAAAATAGTTTCATTGCGTGTTAGATCGTGATAATGTAGGCACCAGGTACTGTCATAAGGTAGTAGGACAGCTAGGGGCTAGTAAATTAATGATTACATAGGCATACTAAATGGTGTTAAACATATACATATGAAGCAAGGCCTCAGGGACATGAAGTAGAAGTAATGGTAACAATTGGTAGCAATGCAGTGAGGCGTAGAGTCAAACGTTTAGTATTAATAGAGTGGGCCTGGCCTACTCGGAGATAGTAGTGAGGATCACACTGTACACAATGCCATGTTTAACCGAGGGGATCGTGGCCTCGGAAGGCAGAGAGAAAGACACAGTCTGCCGTGATCCTATGATACTTATGGTTGAGAGTTTACTGTTAGAGTCGTGGCAGTACAAGGCACGTGGCAACATCAGGGACACTAAGCCAGTATATGGTGATACAAATAATATGGTGGATTCAACATTGTGGACATGGCTTGCCCAGGCACGCAGCAAGAAGGGCACATTCAGCGGTAAACTGCACAAAGCACAACATGGGATATTAGAAGCGATGGCTCGGCCTCGTTCGGCAGGAGGATGAGCGCAATGAAAACAGCGGTGATGCTATGAAATGCACAATTCAGTGTTACCAGTTAGAGTCAGGGCTTACAGAAGTTCATGGCACAATTGGACACGCTGGGTTTGCTTCTTACCGTATGATTAACGTGAGGTGGCGAGGCAGGCAGCATAGCTGGCCCCTCGGCTCCGTCAGGCCACGACAGGCACAGAAAGGTTGAACAGCCTTTTCTAGCAGGGTCGGCTCATGCCTTCCGGTGCTTCCTGGACTGCAAAGAGGGGCGCAGTGCCCAATCACAACCTGTGGCTTACGGGGACACATTGCTAGGCAATGAGTAAACACCACTAGGCAGCGGCCATCTTAAATAAAACGCACGTGTATCTATGTGGCTAAATAATAAAGAAGCAGATGATTGGGTCGCTGTAGCCAGATGCTTCTGGGATCGAGTTGCAGAGGATAATACAGGGACTTTGGGTAGGTTGATGATACTTCTGCATACACACTCAGCCTTACCCTTGCAATAGATGTAGTCGGCGTTCTCTGACCAGCGTTGAAGTGGTGAAGGGGTGGGGACGGGCTCCAGCCCTCCTGCCTGGATGTCGAACGAAGAAGAAAGGCACAGACAGGTAAACAGCTTTTTGTAGCAGGGCCTTCTGTGAGCAAGGCCGGCTCACGCCTTCCAGTGGTTCCGGGACCGCAAAGAGGAGCTCAGTGCTCAATCAGGACCCACGCCTTATGGGGACATGTTGCTAGGCAACGAGTAAACATCAATGGGTGGCGGCCATCTTAAATAAAACGCAGGTGTATCTATGTGCTTAAATAATGAAAAAGCAGCTGATTAGGGGCCGCTGTAGCCTGATGCTTCTGGGATTGAGTTGCAGAGGGTAAAACAGGGACTTTGGGTAGGTTGATGGTGCTTCTGCATACGCACTCAGCCTTACCCTTGCAATAGATCTAGTCAGCGTTCTCCGACCAGCGTGGAAGCGGCGATGGGGTGTGGGACGGGCTCCAGCCCTCCTGCCTGGATGTCGAACAAAGAAGAAAGGCACAGACAGGCGAACAGCCTTTTGTAGCAGGGCCTCCTGTGAGCAAGGCCGGCTCACGCCTTCCGGTGGTACCGGGACCACAAATAGGAGCGCAGTGCCCAAACAGGACCCGCGGCTTACAGGGACACATTGCTATGCAACAAGTAAACACCACTAGGTGGCGGCCATCTTAAATAAAACACGCGTGTATCTTCGTGGTTAAATAATAAAAAAGCAGCTGATTAGGGGTTGGTGTAGCCTGATGCTTCTGGGATCGAGTTGCAGAGGTAATACAGGGACTCCGGTAGGTTGATGCTGCTTCTGCATACGCACTCAGCCTTACCCTTGCAATAGATGTAGTTGGCGTTCTCCGACCAGTGTGGACGCGGCAAAGTGGGAGGGACGGGCTCCAGCCCTCCTGCATGGATGTCGAACGAAGAACTCCTTCCAGGGGCTCTAATAGTTCTAACACTGACAGTCTTCCCATAGGTGTCCTGGAAGTATTGATATAGATATTGATATTTTATTTGTATCGCCCTCGAAATATAGTCCTTGGAGGAGCTGTATTAGTTCTAACTCTGGAAGCCCCCCATAGGTGGCTTGGAAGTACACTCCTTCCAGCGGCTGTAAGAGTTCTAAAACTGGCACTGTCCCCCATAGGTGCCATTGTAATAGAATCCTTACAGGGGCTCTATCAGTTCTGACAGTCTCCCCCATAGGTGACCTAGAAGTAGAGTCCTTCCAGGGGCTCTATCAGTTCGTTCTAACACTGGCAGTTTCACCCATATGTGCCCTGGAAGTGGAGTCTTTCCAGAGGCTGTAAAAGTTCTAAAACTGGCACCTTCCCCCAAAGGTGTCCTGGAAACAGAGGACTTCTAGGACTCTATCCGTTCTAACACTGGCTGTCTCCTCCCATAGGTGACATGGAAGTAGAGTTCTTCCAGGGGATTTATCAGTTCTAACACTGGACCATTGGAGTCCCTGGTAGCCTTTGTATTGTCATATCTCAGCGGCTGTGCTGCCGATTGGTCAGTCCCACTGATAACTCAAGATGACCCGATTCTTCGTGATTTTCAAGGATTTCAAACAAGCATGGAAAGGTTATTTGCTCGACACTCCCAGGGACAGGCTCTGGATGACGAACTTCTATCTCTGCGACAGGGAAATCAAGACCTTCTATCCTACATTGCAACCTTCAATAGACTAATTGTGGAAACTGGTTGGCCAGAGGATAAAAGAATCACGTTATTCTATCGAGGTCTACACGGAGAACTTAAAGATGTCCTGGCACAAGTTGTAAATCCGCCCCAAGAATGCACTGAATATATAGACTTAGTGGTCCAATTGGATCACAGGCTGCAAAACAGAAAAGCAGATCGGTCCAAGTTTGAAACCCGGGTGTTGGCCAAGACCCACGCTAACCCCAAGGGGGCTGATGGCTCGGAGCCTATGCAAATCGGAGGGGTTAAAGGACCCCTAACTCAAAAAGAACGGCAAAGAAGACGACAGATGCAATTATGCCTTTATTGTGGGTCCTCTGGACACTTTCTACGAGATTGCCCTGTTAAGCCGCCCAAGAAGGTGGTAGGAGCCGCTGATAAAATCCATGGAAACTCTGTATCGGGAAATGACCACGCCCGGCAAGCGTAGGGGTCCACTTTCCGAGCTTGAAAACTAACTCTCAGACCTCGCATTTCATTGTGCCAATGGTCCTCGTAGATCCGGAACAGCCTAAACGGTTGCATGCTATAAAGGCATACATCGATAGCGGGGCTATAGGAAACTATGTGGATCGAGAATTGGTCTCTAGGATAAACCTCCCTCTGCATCCTAAAACCAACAAAGATGTCATCACCACAGTAGATGTAACCGAAATTGCCTCTGGACCGGTAACACATTCCACAGCTGAGGTGACACTTGTAGGTCCGGATGGCCATCGGGAGGCAGTTGTGTTTGATGTAATCAAGGCTCCACAGTTTCAGCTTGTTCTCGGAATCCCTTGGTTAGAGACGCATAATCCTCGAATTGATTGACGAGCGAAGAGAATAACCTTCCCGGATTGTGCATAAACCTGCCTCCCAGAAAATCCAAAGATTAATCTAGCATCAGTAACCTCTGTCCCCGTGCAACTACCTCCAGAGTACCAAGACTTTCAGGACGTCTTCCAAAAGGAACAGGCCAACACGTTACCTCCCCACAGATCGTACGATTGCCAAATCGATCTGGTGCCCGGTGCACAACCCCCTTGTAGCAGGATTTACGCCCTCACTGAACTAGAGAATCTGCATTTGAGACAATATTTAGATCAATACCCCGCCAATGGTTTCATTCGCCCGTCAATGTCCCCGGCATCCTCAGCTTTGTTCTTCGTGCCTAAAAAAGAAGGCGACCTTAGAACTTGTATCGATTACCGCGCATCTAACCAGATAACTGTTAAAAATCGTTACCCTCTGCCTCTGATCCCTGAACTCCTTGAACAGGTGAAGGACGCTTGCGTATACACCAAGTTAGATCTCCGGGGGGCTTATCATCTGGTACGAGTAAAAAAAGGCGACAAATGGAAAACGGCCTTCCGTACAAAATATGGACTATTCGAATACCAGGTGATGCCTTTCGGGTTGTGCAACGCGGCTGCAGCCTTCCAATTCTTCATGAACAATGTCCTTCGGGAACTCATCGATGTTTGTGTTGTCGTGTATATCGATGACATACTTGTGTACTCCTCTTCGGAATCTGATCACAGAAAGCATGTCAGGGCCGTCCTAGAGAAACTGCGCCAGCACAAACTGTTTGCCAAGCTGGAAAAATGTGTTTTCCATACCACCGAGGTTGAGTTTCTCGGATTCATCCTGACACCTAAAGGGGTCCTAATGGATTCACGGAAAGTGGATGCCATCCTCAAATGGCCATCACCTAGTTCGGTGAAAGGTGTCCAAAGCATGCTTGGTTTTGCCAACTTTTATTGCAGGTTTATCCCGGAGTTTTCACGTGTGGTGCAACCCATCACTGCACTCTTGCGAAAAAATAAACGTTTTGAATGGACCGAGGAAGCCGAACAGGCCTTTCAGGAGTTGAAAGCTAAGTTCACGTCCGCACCTATTTTAAAGCACCCGCGTCCCGATCTCTCATATATAGTTGAAACCGACGCGTCCAGCTTAGCCATGGGAGCTGTCCTGTCTCAGAGAGACCCTGAAACCAACCAACTGCACCCCGTAGCATTTTGGTCCAGAAAGTTCTCGCCGCCGGAGATAAATTATGCGATCACCGATAAGGAACTATTAGCCATTAAGTCCGCCTTTAAGGCTTGGCGGCATTATCTCCTCGGCGCCCGGCATACCATCACCGTGATCACTTATCACCGAAATTTACAATATTTAAAAACTGCCAAGGCTCAATCGTCTCGACAGCTCCGATGGGCTTTGTTCTTTGCTGAGTTCGATTTTGTAATCACCTACCGCCCCGGCTATAAGAATGGTAAGGCGGACGCTCTATCCCGAATTGGAATGGAAGAAATAGACACAAACTCAGAACCTGTGCCGATAATTCCCGAACAAAGAATTTTGGGGATAACCACTTTACAAACCCTTGAAGACATTCAAGCACGAGTGAAACAATTCCTGGACTCTTCAGCCTTGCAGGATTGGATCAAGAGGGGGTCTAACTTTTCAGTCAAGGATGGCTTACCTTACTTCCAAGGACGCTTATTTTTGCCAGAAAAGGAATTGCAAGAACTGGTTATTTCCTGTCATCATGATACCCTGATGGAAGGACATCCTGGCATTGCCAAAACAGAGGAAAAGGTTAAACGACAATTCTGGTGGCCTTCCTGGCGAAAGGATATTAAATCTTTCGTGATGTCCTGTGGAGTTTGTGCCCAAAACAAAGGTCAGAAGACAAGACCCGCCGGTCTTCTTCAGCCCTTAGACATTCCACCAGCATCTTGGCACACCCTGTCACTAGATTTTATCACGGACCTGCCCTCTTGTAATGGTTACAATACTATTCTGGTCGTGGTGGATTTATTTTCCAAAATGGCCCACTTTATTCCGTTGAAAGGATTACCTTCAGCCTTTGTTTCTTGCCAAGGAATTCCTTGAAAATATCATCCGTTTGCATGGATTCCCGTCCATACTAGTCTCCGATCGGGGAAGCCAGTTTATTTCTCATTTTTGGAAAAAGTGTTGTCAACTGGCACAAATCGACGTAAGACTCTCGACCAGCCACCACCCACAGACCGATGGTCAGACGGAGAGAACGAACCAGACCCTTGAACAATATCTGCGATGTATGTTGCACCAATCGGAGGGTAATTGGAAGGACATTTTATGGGTGGCTGAATATGCATACAATAACTCGATACACTCTGGAATTGGTCAGAGCCCCTTTTATACCCTATATGGACATCACCCTCGTACTTCAGACTTGGACTCACCTCTGAGCCTTGAAATGCCCGCAGTGGACCATTTGCATTCTACGATTACTCAAGCCTTCAAGGATGCAACTGCACATTTGCAACATGCGAAAGGGAAATACAAAAAGAATGCGGATCTGCATCGAAGAGAGGCGCCTCCATACCAAATAGGGGATCAAGTATGGTTGGCTACCAAACACCTATCACTCAAGGGGCCTCAAACTTTTAATCCAAGGTATTTAGGCCCTTACTCGATCAAAGCTATAATCAACCCAGTGGCAGTCAAGCTCGATCTACCAGCTAACATGCAGATTCACCCCGTTTTTCATGTGTCACTTTTGAAACCAGTGCACCCAGGAACCAGATTAACAAAGCCACCAGAACCGATTCAGATAGATGGGGAGCCTGAATTCGAGGTGAAGAACATTTTGGATTCTAAGATCTCAAAATCAAAACTTTTCTATCTAATTGATTGGAAAGGGTACGGGCCTCAGGAAAGGTCTTGGGAACCCAGTGATCACGTACATGCACCTCGGCTGGTAAAAAGGTTCCATCGGAATTTCCCAAACAAATCGAAACCTCCAGAAGGAACGACCTTGGGGGGGAGTGCTGTCATGATGCCTACCCCCGGAGCACCAGGCCAGGCCCAGCACCCCCGGAAGCAGGCATCATGCCCTTGGGTAAAAGCCCAGCGGCCCCTTATAGGGGCTCTTTGGACTCAGTCCTGGCGCCTTTGGCGCCAGGCTCATGTTGGACATCAGTCCTGGCGCCATACGCGCCAGGCTCATAAAGGGAGGTGTTTTGTGCACTTACCTGATGCAGACCATGCTGCACACTTCAGGCCTCCCTGAGACCTGAAAGGGACTATTTTTTCATAGGGACTATTTTTTCACTCGGTCGTGGCCAGGCAAGGATACATGCCTAGTTGGGGAAGGATACATACCTGGGGCTTCTTTGGAGGCTATTTAAGCCACGCCCAGACAGCAGCTCATGCTTCGCGTTGTTCTGCTTCCTGCAGCTTAACGCTCACCGTGTCTGCTCCTGCTCCTGGACTCCAGCCATGCCTGCCTCGAACCTGGAAGACCTGCAAGGAAGGAAGAGAAGAGAAAGGTGAAAACCAAGGACTATTTCAAACTTCTTACCTGCACCCGGAATCTTCTCGCCAGCATCCCTGAAGAAAGACTTCCATTTAAAAGCATCGCGTTGCTCGCTGCAGCGCCACGCTTCACTCACCTGTCCTCGAGACATCTCCCGGCTCCATTGCGGCTGTCAGCAGCGGACGCCACATCTCTGCACCTAGGGGAGAGAGGAAGAAACAAAAGGTGAGCAGAAGGAACACAGAAGGAAAGCCTGATTAACAGCCATAATACTTACCAGCTTTTCTTCCACATTTCGGGTCGGCGCCGCCCCGTTGGCAGGTACCGTACCCCGGCCCCTATGGGGAAAGGACAAGAGACATTTCTGGGGAATGATAAGGACATTTAGAGGGATCGCCCTCATCACTACTCACCTCTGCAGTTTAACCCCTCGACGCATCGCCTTCATTCTGCACCTGAAATAAAGGACAGATCACAGGTTAGAAAGACAACATAAAGGGGGCCTCACTTGAACTTTGAACTTTCATACTTACGGCGCATCGCTCAGGAAAGTCAAGTGGATTTTGCCAGCGCCATTCTGAAAACCAGTGAAGTAACTGGACGAACGCGCGCCCCTGCACCAGAAGCAGGATGGAGAGTTCATCCTTCCAAACCATAAGGTGAGCTTAAACCGGGGTTTGGAGGAAGTTAGAGAGGAACAAAGGGGGAAAAGGGGGGAGCTAGCACACTATTCTGCAGACTGTTAATCCCCTTTCTCATCTGCAGAAGGATATTCCTACGGGCCAGGCAAGCACGATTTGGAGGTCCTGTCCAATCAGTGTTCCGGGTCCTGCACATCACGCTAGAAGAGGCCACAGCAATCCAGACTAGACCAGCGCCCCCGTGGGAACCAGGTGAGCGTTACAAGATGTCCTGGAAGTAGAGTCCTTCTAGTGCCTCTATCAGTTTTAATTCTGGATGTCTCTCCCATAGGTGCCTTGAAGTAGAGTACTTTCAGGGGCTCTATCAGTTCATTCTAACACCGACAGTCTCTCCAATATGTGCCCTGGAAGTAGAGTCGTTCATGTACTCTATCAGTTCTAACTCTAGCAGTCTGCCCCATAAGGGTCCCGGAAGTACACTCCTTCCATGGTCTCTAAAAGTTCTAAAACTGGTACCATCCCCCGTAGGTGCCATGGAAATAGAGTCCTTTGAGGGCTCTATCAGTTCTAACTCTGGCAGTCTCCCCATAGGTGCACTGGAACTAGACTCCTACCAGGGGCTCTAAAAGCTCTAACACTGACACCTTCCTCCATAGGTGCCCTGGAAATAGAGTCCTTCAAGGGGCTCTATCAGTTGCAACACTGGCGGTCTCCCCCACGGATGACCTTGAAATAATGTACTTCCATGGGCTCTCTCAGTTCTACCTCCAGCAGTCTCCCCCACAGGTGTGCTGGAGGTAGAGCCTTCCAGTGGCTAGATCAGTTCGAACTCTGTAAGCCTCCCCTAAAGGTGTCCTGTAAGTAGAGAAAGTGAGTTTGGGGATACCAGGTATGAGGGTGCTGTGGCTAATGGGTCAAGATGTGTAAGGAACACATGCTTCTAATGTTCTGTCAGCTGCAGACTATGGCATTCTAGGCTATCCCCTTCCTAGTATAGGGGACAAGTAACAAGATTGTTCCATGTAGATGCGCTGATACATTTAATATTAATTGAAGAGCAGAAATTGTAACAGTACAGAATACACTACCTACCAATGGGAATAAGACATTTAACCACACCAGGTTGCTATAAGAAGCTTACAAGCAACCTCACTGGACAAACAGTTAAAAAACAAACGCTTCCGATTCGAGAATGGTACACTAGAGGTTTTCTTACAGATCAGGAAAAATTATTTCTCATGAGACCCAATCCGATAATTTTAACGCTGTACTTCTTACCCAAATCACATAAGCATTTTGAATATTTTCCAGATATGCGTCCTAGCATGAGCGGTTTGGGTAGGGTGAAAATTAAATGTAATGATATTTTATTTATATCGCGCTCGTACACAAGTGTTTCAGAGCGCGACCAGGCAAAAGGGATGGGAACAAGGAAGAAACAAAAAAAAAAGAAAACACCAATCTTACTAGGCCCAGTGACATTAGGAAAGTGCAAGTACATGGACAAGGGAAAAGGGGGAAAGTGTGTGGCCGGGGGGAGTGGAAAGTGCGGAACAGAGGAGAGAACAGAATAAATACTAAGTAAAATAAATAAATAAATAAGTAAAGGTGATAGACCATGGTAGTGCAGCCAGCAAGTGGCAGGTGAAAGTTTAGTCAGATAAGGTATATCTGATAAGTGCAGAAGAAAAGTGAGAGGGGGGCTATATGGGTACAGATACATAACCTCAGTGCAGGGGGTGGCATGGAGGCAGTGCAGCAGGGTGACAGTGTGAGCAGGTAACTGGGCCTGAGTGACAGAGGGTGGCCAGGTGCACAATCCCAAGAGAAAAAAAAAAAAAACAGATCAACAGGGGAGAAGGGGGGCAAAGGCAGAGGCAAAGAGGAAGGTCTTGAGGTGCTTCCGGAACCGGAGATGCTTCTCAAGTTTCAAGGTGGCCGGGAGGCTGTTCCAAAGGGATGCCCCAGCCGAAGACAGTGATCTACCCCCAACTCGTTTCTTTGCAAAAATGACTAACCCTGAGGGAGTTAGAAGTAGAGGAGCGAAGGGTTCGAGAGAGGAGGTATTTACGGAGGGATAGTTGAAGGTATTTTGGACCCAGGCCCCAGAAAGTCTTGTGGACAATGCAGACGGTTTTAAATGTAATCCTTGCATCCACTGGGAACCAACAAAGGGATTTCAGGTGACAGAAGGATTATCCGAATATTTTGACACAGCAATCAGAAATTTGGTCCCATTATTACCATCTTATATTGAAACTCTGTCAATTTTTAAAAAGATGACATGGAATTCACAATACAAATTAGCCACACTAGATGTCAAATCACTTTATACTTCCATACAGCATAACTTAGCAATAGACACTTTGGATTTTGTTTTTCACAATTTTTCAGCCTCACATTGTACACACGTTGACACGATCAAATCATTTTTGCAATTTACGTTAGACCACAATCATTTACTTTTCAATGACCAATATTTTGCACAGATAAAGGGTTTTATCATGGCAGCTAAATACATGCTTTCTTTAGCTAACCTCTTTATGGGCTTCTTTGAAAACAAGTACATTTATAGCTCTCATGACCATGACACAGAGATCGTTCTATTGAAAAAATACATAGATGATGAGTTGCTGATTTGGATTGGTTCCGTTCACCAATTTGACTCATGTGTAAGATATTTAAACAACAACACAGGGAGTATGGATCCACTTACCATTGATTTTTTGGGTTTGAGGATTTACATTGAGAATGAAACAATGCATACACAGACTTATAGAAAACCCACCAAAGTCAATTTGACTCTGTTTGTGACTAGCTGTCACAAGAATACAGTAATCAACAACATCCTGCTAGAGGAATTCTACCATGCAAAAAGATATTGCAGCTCAGATGAGATCTATACAAATGAGTGTGACTTACTTGGATGCAGGTTCAAGGAATGCGGGTACTCCAACAAATGTATATGGAATGCTCAAATTAAGACTGACCTCCTGCAAAGACAAGATATGTTCAAATTGAAACCACAAATGTCGCATCAGTACACCAAGGAGTACATTTCATCACCAAATCATCTCATGATAGCAATTGTCTATAAAAACTACTTAACAAACACTGGCATTTACTCTCTGTTAGACTTGGATTTGCATAAATACATTGCCAGTCGACCTAAAATGATTTTTACTAAGGCTCTGAATTTGAAGGACAAACCAAGTCCCTCTTTTCTTAAACCAGCGCCCGACGTTAGGACTTAAATTAATTGGCTAAAGCATACTTTAAAAGGTTTCCATAAATGTGGGAATTGCAATCTCTGTAAATTTGCTCTCTCACAGACAACGTCCTTTACCTGTCATGGTGGTCTAAAGACTGTAATTAAGGACTTCATTTATTGTAGATCCAAGTTCATCATGTATGGAATTATATGTGTCTGTGGGAAAGTATAAATAGGGAGCACTATTCGCGAACAGTGAGTACGGATATGAAAGCATCTATCCAGCCTGAGCAGTCAAGATCCCAAATTGCCCATGGCAGTTCACTGGCAAGGACATCTTCAATTAGCCAACAAGCAAGGCATTTGATTCCTTTGACTACAACAAGCACAACTTTATATGAGAGGGGGTGATTGACAACTTCTTCTCAGGCAACTTGATTCACGTATGATCTGTAAATTACGATGCACCAAATTTGGTTTAAACACAGAGCATGAACTTAATGTCTTTCTATGATCAAGCAACAAGCTTTCACCAGACAGGGTAACGCCCATCACCTTCATTGATTCCTTACATCTGCCCAGTCAAGACAACACATAATGATATGTGATGATTATTATTACTATATGTGGTGACTCGATTATTTATAGTGTCTCTCACAATGACATGCCCTGGCGAGAAAATATACAATGTACTGTCAAAATGTAAAGAGTAATTAGTAGTGTATTTGATTAATAATGAGGACTTGGCACAATTTTTCTCATGGAGCGCATAGTCATTGTTCATATCATGTATATTCATTGTTATCTGAACACAGCACATCAAGGACCATGTTATCAAAAGTACGTAAAACTTTGTACAGCCTAAGATGAAAATGGCAATGTTAATGTGTGTTCTAATAAAACATTGTACAATATTGCCAATGTCAATGTATGTTGCAATCATACATTAGATGGCAACGCATATTAATTGTTATATTTACACATGTTCATTTCTTTTTTGTCCCCCCCTTTCCCGATTTTACTTCCTCATTTGTTGATTGGTGGAACTAATCATGGTCACATTGTTACATGGATGTTTATTTTTGTATCATTATGGTTTTGTTTCGTTCGATCTTGACGGCATAGTATTTGTTTGCAAATGACAGTGGAATAAACATTAACAATTCAACTTATTTTTGTTGATATGTACTGTTACAATATCTGCTCTTCAATTAATATTAACTTTTTCAGTGCGTGTACATGGAGCAATCTTGTTACTTGTCCTGTAAGTAGAGTCCTTCCAGGGGCTCTATCAGTTCGTTTTTTTTTCTTTAAAATGTGTCTTTATTAAACGTTTTAACACAAGTAATAGCACAAATTTGCGAGGCATACAATCAATCAAATTTAACATAACAAAGGAAAGCACCGCCTTCTGCCTACCTCTCGTAGAATCAACAATAAACAACTCCCCTTCCCTCCACCCATACCCCACCATCCCTGGTACCAACCTCTCAAACCCTCTTCTCTAAACCATTATTCTCCTTTTGACTACTAAGGCATTAACCATTGGCGATGGGTTACCTCTATGGCGTCCTCTGTTCTCATATTTCCTCATTAATGCTGGGCCAAATCCCCCTTGTTAGTTTACAGCTTCTTAATTCGTAGGGATCTGTGTCCCCTTTCTTATATTCACATATCCCCTGCAACCTACCTTTCCCCAGATCTCAGGTATTTTTCAGCAAAACCTCCCCACTCCACCTCTAATGGACCCATCCAGCCATGCAATCCTGCTGTTATCCGTTTCATCACATAAGGGTTCTTTGCTTAATTAGCCCACACCTTCTTATCCGGCATGTGGGGACTTCCATTTTGTAGTAAGGCAAGCTCTTGCTGCTAGTAGTAATACTGAGGCCATCCCAGACAGCCTGCAATATTGCCCTTCCTGCCCCTCCACCCCAAACAAAACTAACAAGGGGGATTTGGCCTGGCATATCCCCTCAACCTTCTTAATCCACCCCAAGACTTCATCCCAGCAGAACTGCACCTTGGACAGCCCCACCACATGTGCCAGTAATCAGCCTTAATTCCACACTCCCGCCAACAAAGTGGGCTGGTGTCCTGGCATCTAACCGGTCAAGCTGCCACCTATGTGGTGTTTATATTGAATTGAAATTGAAGTCTGTGCGGCCCCCCTACACAGACCTCCCCGTAGGGTGGGGTCTATTCTCCCTTCCAGATCCCTTTCCCACCTCGTCCTCAATTTCTCTATGGATCCACCCCCGGTTCCTATGAGGGCCCCGTACATTGCTGAGATCAGCCACTTCATCTCCATCCTAGTATCCAGGAGTTTTTCAAAAGGAGTAAGGTCCCGCTGTATCTGCTCAATCCAGGTCTTCTCATTTAATACCCCTTTCAGTTGTAAATAAAGGAAGACAGATAATTTCCCTATACTTAGAGCCTCCTTCAGTTCATGAATATCTATACATGTATCCCCCCTCCACAGCTGCCCTATCCTCTCAAGACCAGCTTCAAATCATGCCTGGAATTTTTCTGGGTTCGGGTTTGCATCTCTGTCTCCCGGGACCCACAGATTTCCCAGCAGGGAGGGCCACGTAGGAATCCACTTCATTTCTGCAAGTTTTCTCCAGTTGTCCCAGATCATCTGCAATATAGGGTGTTCCCGGATTCTGCAAGGGATTCTGTCCCTTGGTAACCATAACCATTCCCCAACCATAGCTAGTCGTAGATGCAGGTTGTCCAATGCGATCCAACGGAGATCCCCCTGAGCCGTAATGTGTGGTATCAGAACCCTAAGTTGGGTTGCCTTGTAATACCGTTTCACATCCGACAGACCCACCCCCCTTTTTCCTTGGGAATCACCAGTACTTTACATGCTATCCGTGCCTTCTACTCCAGCCAAAGAAATCTCAATAGGGAACACTTAATCTCCTGAAAGAAGGAGTCTGGGATGTGGATAGGGAGCATCTGAAATAGATACAAGAATCTTGGGAGGACAACCATTTTTATCGCACTGTGTCTCCCCAACCATGATACCGTAAACTTACTCCACTTCGTCAAGTCCAGTTTAATCATGGACATCAGTGGGTGAAGTTAGCCCTGAAGAGTTCCCCCATGTCTCTAGTAAGATTGATATCTAGGTATCTTAACGTTCCTCGGCTAACATGCATCCCCAGAGGGGCAAACCTTCCCATGTCACCATCTCTGTTCCTGTCCAGTGGAAAAGGGATCGATTTAGACCTATTAATCTTAAATCCGGCCAGTGCACCATATTGCTCGATCTGCTGGACTGCCGCCGGAATGAGCATCATGGGTTTCACTATATGTAGCAACATGCCATCTGCATATAGGGTGCTTTGTATTACACCCCTCCTACATGGATTCCCTACACTCTGGTGTCCTCCCTAATCCTCTGAGCAATGGTTTCCAAAGAAAGTGCACACAGAGAGGGGGAGAGAGGACAGCCCTGCCTGGTTCCCCTTCCCAACTCGAACCAATGTGAGTGTCCCCCGTTCACTGCTATGCAGGCCCTAGGGGAGGTGTACAATGTCATTATCCCACAGAGAAAACTTCTCCCTATACCGTATTTGACGAGCACCGCTTCAAGAAACTCCCCTTCCACCCTATCGAAGGCCTTTTTGGCATCGACCGAGAGAAGGGAGGGATGAGAGGGATCCCCACCCACCCACTGTGCAGTCTTCGTGCATTAGGTGTAAAGTCTTCCTCATTGTGTCCACCCCCTGTCTGCCCCTGATGAAGGCCACATGATCCGGATCCTTGAGTCTCGCCTCCAATACCCAGGTGTATATTTTAGCATCTATATTAAGCAGGGAGATCAGGCGATATGCGCCACATTTCCTGGGGTCCCTCACCTCTTTTGATATCACTGAAATGAATGCCCTTGAGAAAGACTCTGGGGCCTTACCCGTCTTCAGAACATCATTAAGTAATTCTGTCATAAATGGCAATAAAATTTTGAGGAAGGTTTTATAAAATCCAGCGGAAAACCCATCTTCCCCTGTGGCTTTCCCATCAGCAGCCTCCTCACTGCCTTCAGAATTTCTTCTGCTGTTATAGGGGCTTCCAGTGTGGCAGATTCATCTTCCTTCAATCTGGGCAAGGAAGTATTTGCTAAGTACTCCACAATCCCTCCCGCTCCTGGGGTACGATCAGATTTGTATGAAGTCTCATAGAAGGAGGTAAATGCCTCCTGGATCCCCTCTGTGGATGTCTCTTTAACCTCACCCCCCTTTGATTTCCTCCACCCATCTCTCTGCTGTCTGCCCTCTTAATATGGCTTCCAGGAGTGTGTCTGCCTTACCCCCTTTCTCGTAGAATTTCTGTTTAAGGAATTGCAGGTTGTGTATTATCTTCCCTTCCTCACGGAGCCGCAGTTCCTCCCTTTTACCCCTATCCTCCTGAATACTTTCCTCCCTCCCCTCCCGCTCGTTTGTCCAGGTCTTTTATCTCATCCATCAACTTATTCCTAATTAGCCCCTGCTCTTTTCTTTCGTGCCCCTTTGCTAATCAATACCCCCCTCCAGGTCGCCTTCCCTGCATCCCACACCGTCCTTATAACCATTTGTGCGGTTAGTAACAAAGAGTTTCTCAACTTCCTTAGCCATCTCCTGTCGAAACGCTGAGTGCTTCCTGAGAGATTTGTTGCATCTCCATTTAGTTCCCCCAGGGTTCATACCAGCCCAACCCAGGTCCACTGTCACCATATCGTGGTCCAACCAAGATGTCGAGCGAATCTCTGAGTTCAGCACCTCCGCCCACAGACCCCTTGAAACATACACAGTCTATCCTAGTAAAGGTATCGTCGTGGGGTGAGCCCTCTCTTGTCGATGAAAGTGGCGCCACATATCCCAGAGCCCGTACACTTCTAGAGTCTCCTGGATCTCCCCATAGCAGAGCCTCCCTGCATCCTGTGTCCTGTCCTGTACCCTCTGCCTATCCATTTTCACATCGGCCCATATATTGCAGTCACCTCCAATAATGAGGTTTCCTGAACTCTCCACCATTATTTTCGGTAAAGATATTCTCCAAAAATCCCAGTTGACTCTGGTTGGGCGCATAAATCGTAGCACACGTAAAGCGTACCTTTCTGGTGGTGCCTGAGGCCAGCAACGCCCTACCCGCCACGCCTGACCACACCTTGGAACCCTCCACTTTAAGTGCTCTATTCAATAGGATACCCACCCCCACCCTCCTTGCCGGACCTGAACCCCAGTATACCTGGCCCACCAAACCACAGGAAATTCGTCTCTCCTCCCCCTTACAAAATTTGGTCTCCTGGAGAAATATAACATCCAGCTGTACCATACAGAATTCTCCTGCTGCCAGGGACCTTTTAGTTAGTGAGTTCAGGCCCCTGACATCAAGAGTCCCAATTCTCAGCTGGCTTCCTTGAGCGCCATCTCCTGCGGTCGCAATCATGTTATCCCATTACGCACCCCTCGTCCCTGCCATCTGGCCAGCCTTATCGTACCAAACTGAACTATGGCACAGGGGATTAAAACAGAACCATGAAGGGTCACCAGTACCAGACTAACCCCCCTGTGTTGACCCCCTCTTCCCCCCTCGGCTCCCCTGACCCTGAGCGGCACCCGGCCCTCCCCAGTTAACATCACTAGGGTGAAACCGAACCACCAATGGGACCCTATCACTCGGGTCACAACACTAGAGACCCCTTTTTCTCAGAGCCCCTTTCTACCCCCCTTCATGAAATACCCCTTAACCTCTTCCCTGCAATCCCCCAGGTGGACTGTATCCTATATGTCAGGCAGGCAGTCTTGAGTCCCTACCGGTCAGTTAAATTCTGCCCTGCATGTCCCCCCATGGAGGGCCACCACACATCAGTGTCCCGCACAGAGAAAAAAGATACTGCATGATCTGCAGTCATGTGTCGGCTGCCGGGGATGTATACATTGGTTTGCCCCGACCTCCCACTCCTTGGCACCCTGTGGGCCTCCGATGTCACCTACTAACTCGCTCATGGCCGTCCGTATCTTTTCCTCGTTGGACAGTTTGTATTTAGTTCCATCTACTTCGAAGGCAATAGAAAACGGGAAACCCCACCTATCTCGGATTCCCTTTTCATTCATCCATTCAGAGGTGAGCATAGACATCTCCTTGCGTGTGTTCGCGAGGACAGATCTTGGAAGATCATTACCCTGGATTTGCCGTACATCACCGGTCCCTTCTTCCATGCCTTCTCATGGATGGAATTGGGCAAGAACCGACTTGGGACCCCATGCTGGTCCTCCAGCTCTGCGGATCCTCTCTATTTTGGCTTTGTCAATGGTGTCATCGTCAAAGATGAGCTTAGTGACTTTGTGAAGGATTCTTCTCTCTGTCTCCCCCTCCTTATCCGGGATCCCAAAGAGTCTACGATTGTTCCGCCTCTCCCTATTCTCAATGTCATCCATTTTCAATGTGATCACCCCCTCTCTCCTTTCCATTTCAGACATTCGAACGTCCTTTTGAATATCCATGGCATCCCGAGAGGATTGGTCGTGCTCCACTTCTTCCAGTCTATCTTCCATCTTGTTGATCCTCTGGGTTATTCTGTTGACCCTTCCCCCAATTTTGGCCCACATGCTTCAGATCTCCTCCATCAGTGACGCAATGTCTTTCTTTGTCGCCATGGATTCCACCCCACCAGCTGCCATGGTGGTCCGGGGCCCCATCTCCTGCTGGTTCTCCCTCCGTGTGTACTCAAAGCTAGCTATCTTAGCTCTCACCTCCATGTGACTTCTCTTGCCGGCAGGCGTGAAATTCCGTGTCTGGATGGCCTCACTGCGTTGGGTCGACCTGCTTTCCAGTGTGTTCCCAGAGAAGTCTCTTACACCCTATGGATTGGCCGGACAGTGGAAGGGTCCAGTTCAGGTGACTCGTTGTGGGGGCCTGTACTCCCCGGTTGCAGAACAGTCTCAGTCTCCCTTGACTTCTCTGTCTCTTCGCCTTGAGTTCTCATGTCAATCCCCTGCTGGGGGAGGGGGCATGTGCCCCCCGCTAGTTCTCAGTGGTCCTCCTTCAGGTGCTCTACTAGAGCCCCCGGGGAGCCGGGTGTGTGGAGTGGGGTGTCTGGGAAGTGGGCACAAGCACCTGAAAAGGGAACCCACACCTCCCGTAGGTCTCTTCTGGTGTCACCACGTAGAACCCAGTATCTTCTTCCACTGCTCCCTGGGGGGTGAGACTGTTCTTCATTGGTCTCAGGCCCGCACAAGCCCTTGGGCCCCCAGTCACCTGGGGGGAGCGGGGTGTCTTGGAGGTGGGCACATGCCCCTGAAAAGGGGGCCCACACCTACCTTTTATCCCCTCTGCTCCTCAGTTGTCACTGCTTGGCCCCAGCTCCCTGGGACCCGATCACTCTCTGCTCCGCTGGTGTCTGCTACCCCCCCACTGCTCCCCGGGGGATGGAGTTGAGCTGCCTCAGGCATGGGCCTCACAGAAGCCCTTGGGCCACTCTGCTCCCAGGGGGGTGCACAGCACCCCTCCGTCAGCTCCACCCGTGGGTATGGGGGGTAGGGACCAGTCACCCACCTCTTTGTGTCCCACTGCAATCTGCGGGCCATGCTCCTCCTGCTCTCTGATCTCCTCGACCTCCTTGTCCCTCAATCGGTTGCTTTCACTGGGGTCCTCCATACCCCCTCTCACACCATAACAAACTCTCTTCGAGGGATGGGGGACCTGGGCTTCTGGGCTACCCTGGTGCCATGCACTAAAATGCCAGTGCCGGCCCAGGGCAGTGAGGCAGGCACCTCTTCCTCCCTTTCCCCGGGAGCCTCAGTCGTTGTGTTTCTCGCCTCTCTGCGGGCCGTTTCACCTCTAACTTCTTGGCGGTGTGCCCCGGATGCTCTCACCCAGGAAGCTCAGGTGCTTTCTTTCCATGGGTGATTTACAGGGGGGGCTCTGATCCCCTTTAGACTCAGTGAAGAGGGAGCTCCAAGCTCAGGCTGCTGTCATCCACGCGCTCCCTGGTGGCTTCCTATCAGTTCGTTTTTAACACCAAAGTCTCCCCTATATGTGCCCTGGAAGTAGAGTCCTTCGATGGGCTCTATCAGTTTGTTCTAATACCGGCATTCTCCTCCATATGTGCCCTTGAAGTAGAGGGGCTCTATCAGTTCCCAGTCTGGCAGTCCACCCCCATGGGTGTCCTGGAAGTAGACACCTTCCAGGGGCTCTAAATGTTCTACAACTGGCACCTTCCCCCATAGGTGCCCTGGAAATATAGTTCTTACAGGGGCACTATCAATTCTAACAATTGCAGTCTCCCCATAGGTGACCTGGAAGTAGGGTCTTTCCAGAGGCTCTATCAGTTCTAACTCTGGCAGTCTCCCCCATAGGTGTCTGGAAGTAGACTCCTTCCAGTGCCTCTATCAGTTCGTTCTAACACCAGAAGTCTCCCCCAGATGTGCCCTGGCAGTAGAGTTCTTCCAAGGGCTCTATCAGTTCTAACACTGGCAGTCTTTCCATAGGTGTCCTGGAAGTAGAGTTCTTCCATGGGCTCTAATAGGTCTAACACTGGCACCTTACCCCAAGGGTGCCCTGCAAATAGAGTCCTTCCATGGGTTCTATCAGTTATAACTCTGGCAGTCTCCCCCATAGGTGCCCTGGAATGAGACTCCTTCCAGGGGCTCTAAAACTACTAATACTGGCACCTTCCCCTATAGGTGCCCTGGAAATAGAGTCCTTCCAGTGCCTCTATTAGTTCTAACACTGGCAGTTTCCCCATAAGAAGTTCTTGGGTTTCCTAAAAGGAGATGAGATGTAATTTTATTTCCAGCTGCTGCAGTTATAGTACGGATCCAGTCCATTGCCTTTATTTTTCTGGTTGTCCTTGTCGGATTGTGGATCAGATCCTCTTCTGTGCATTCTATAGTTTTTAACAGAGTGAGATGTTCGTTTTTCCATGTGTTAAGCAGCTTGCAATTTGAAGCTTGAATTTCTTTATGCACCAGCCCATGAAGGAAGGAAGGATTTGGAAGAACAGATTTCCGGTATAGCATAAGTGTGTTACAGTCAACAGTGCCTTGCAGGGAGAGTAAACTTAGTTCTCATCGGATCAGTGTAACTGGGGTTGAGTTTGGCAATCGCAAAACCGTCCTCCAAAAATAAGCCTCTAATTTGGGCCAAAGAGCTTTGGGCAGATTGGGCATCACCTCCGAGCCATATGTCACCGTAGGGACCACCTTAGATTTGTAGAAGTTTAACAGTGGGATAGTTGGAAATTTGCCAAATTTTTTATCTATGGCTTTCCCTTTTGTTGCCAGACTTCTTATTTTTGCAAAGAGAGCTTCTTGCATAGCCAGCCCTTTTGTGGAATTATCTAGGACCACACCTAGATATTTGAATTTCTTAACTTTCTCAATAGGGATCTTATCTATTGACCAATTCAATTTTTCCAACTTCTTTGTAGGGCGTTCCATAATCATTACTTTTGTCTTTTCGATGTTGATTTCAAGATTATTTTCTATGTGTGCAGGTTAGCAAGTTGGCGCTGTAGACCTATCTGGGTCAAGTCAAGTAGGATAAGATCGTCAGCGTACAATAATCTGCTTATATTTGTTTGAGCAAGTTTTGGTGGGAATGATCTAACATGAACTTCTGTTACTGGTAGTCCCACATGTAAGCAAGAAAGAGTGCTGGTGCCAACGGGCACCCCTGCTTAACACCTCTTCTTGTCTCAATTTGAGCAGATAGAAGACCTTGTTGGTTTAGGCGCACTTTAATGTTGGTGTTTGTGTGGGTTAAGGATGTCATTTGGACAGTCCCAGACTACCAGTTTTTCTCAGAGTCTAGTACGGTCGATTCTGTCAAAAGCCTGGGAGAGGTGTATAAATGCAGTAAATAATCTGGGGCTACCCTGGTTCACTTAACTTTTTAGGATGGTTAGCAAGAAGATGTTAATTGCAGTTCCTAAGGTCTTTTTGAAGCCTGTTTGGAAGTTGTCATTCCATGGCACATGAAAGGCCCAGTTTTGAAAAATGATCCGAATACTTTTCCTATTGGGTCCAATAAGGCGATTGGCCGATAGTTTGTAGAATCTTGTTTGTCCCCTTTTTTATATATGGGAACCACAATTGCGGAAAGCCATGAGGGTGGAACAGATCTAGAAGCCGCACATCTAGAGAAGACAGATCTTATGAATGTTGCCCATTCGTCCTGAAATGTTTTTAAGTCAAAGTTGGTGATGCCGTCAGGGCCCGGCGCACGAGACTTTGTACGTTTTCTAAGGCTGTCTAGTATGTCATCAAGGTCGTCCAATTTCGTCCATCGATGGGACTGATTTGGGCCTTCACTGTCGTCCTTGAGTTCTTGCAAGGGGTGACCTTCTAGTGGATTTACAGTGGGCAGTTGGAAAAGCAATCTAAAGTGGTCTGCCCAAGTGGCTTCACTTATGCTGTTCAAGGTTTCCAGATTGGTTCCAGCAGATACTTTGTTCAGTAACGACCAAAATTCCCTCAAATTTTTCAAGCAGATTGTTTTCAGGATGGCTTCTGCATCTTGTTGATGGAGCTTCCATCTATGCGATCTCAGCCACACTTTATATTTTCTAGTGGCGTTTTGGATAGCGACCTTTCCTTCCAGCAGTGGAAGGCTCATTGCAGTTCCTTTTGTTTTCCTGAGGTCGCGGCATTTCTGGACCAAAAGTTTGTCGTACGAATGATTTGCCTTTTCGAAAATGATCATTTTGTTTACTTCTGGGCATTCTGTAAGGCGACAGCAGGGGAGCATAGTCAACACGGTTTGTGGGAAGAGCGTGACCTGATTTCTTATAAAGGTTCGTAAGGCATAATGCATAAAGCAGATGTAAACTCGGAAAT
The DNA here is from genome assembly GCF_040938575.1 of Ambystoma mexicanum. NCBI lineage: Eukaryota > Metazoa > Chordata > Amphibia > Caudata > Ambystomatidae > Ambystoma > Ambystoma mexicanum. The sequence goes on from NC_090929.1 coordinate 414,602,707, forward strand.
GCATAATTAATAAACCCAAGGAAGCTTGTAGTGCTGCTTAGCTGAACCACGGGACAACACGGTGGCCCAGCAGTACCACATACAATTACATGTTGCCCCCACACAACGCAAAGTCTTGGAAAAAGTCAGACAACTGGGGGAAATGACAGTATCATATGAAATGATAATAACGGGTGTGACATATGCCCCTGCAATGGAAGGGGCCCCTACTATTTAGGGGTCAACACTCAGTGTAAGGCCTTTGTAAGTCTCTGAATCTTCGGGACCCTCTCCAGACCTCTCTATCTGCCTCCAGTGATGGATGGTAGATACCGAAGACCCATTTCATGATGTGTAGCCACGTATTGAACTTGGAGTTCTGAAGTGATTGGGTTTGGGACATGGTACTGATCAGTGGTTAGGCATGACATAGAACGGGATGCTGGGCGGGATTGTGCAGAGGGGACCTAGTGGAGTAACACATAATATGGCTGGATGGGACAGTGATTGTAGAAGGGCTCAATGGGAACATAACATATTGTGAACATAAGTGGAGGTTATTAAAGTGCACAGAGCCGGCCTTAGGGGAGGGTGCAACAGGCATTTTTGGGAATTGAGGACACCAATCAATTCAACCTGTGTTGGATTTGTTGCATCCAAATTAGACTGATCTGTTGCAATGCTCTCCTGATATTTGGGAATATCAGGGGCTTCCCAAAAACTCCAAGAGAAATAGGGGTTTTCTCATGTCTCTTTGGACCGCAGGGAGTCCTGTGCCTTCATGATACAGTACGTGGTTGCTGATTGGACGCCCATAATCGTAACTTTCTGGCCCCATGTTTGAGGGAAACTCTTCAAGAAGATTGTCGCTGGTGGGTCAGGCATGTCAACGCCATCACCACGCGCATGAATAAGCGGCTTAAAACCTGGAATGAGCACGGTGGAGGCATTCCGCGAAAGAGCCCTGTGGGGTCGGCAAGGTTAATAGGAAATGTGTCACCTGAAATGTCAGCACTGCGGGTTCAATGATTACAACTTGGCCTTAGGTCTCCAGTCCATTCTTATCGACGGATTCAAGCGCCTGCCATTGACAGGAGCCTGATGGCTCTGGGAAATCAATGCATTATTAAATGAGCTGTGACTCCTGCAGGGGAAAGATAATAAGGGTCTTTGTGAAAGGGACCATCCTTTAACCCTACCCCTCCTCCCCACGAAGAGGCTTCCAGATCCGTGCCTCCCTGCAAGCAAGCCTTCTGCACACCTTAGCACTTATAAATAGGTCATCACATCATAAACCTTCTCTTTAGGACCGCTTCATAAAGTTCCCTCAACAATGACCAGGCCTCCAAGATACTAAAACACTCTACGCACAGTCCTGCATCCCACTGCTTCCAGTATGAGGCTGAACAGGAGGCTCGAGAAATGGAAGGGGACTTGTAAAGTGGTTGCTCTTTTAAATGAGGCAACATTCATTGGTTTGTTCTTGTACCAGGAGCAACGGATCTGAAGGTCTCTGTGACATAAGTAAGGCCTGCTGCTTGGTCCTGGTGTAGGAGCTATCTGAGCAGAATCACTCTAATCAGGGCCCAGCCAACCATGTCACACAGCAGTGACCTTCAAACTAAGAACCCCTGCGATGACTCAGAAGAACGCAAGGCTTTTAAAAGGGAGGGGCGTCACTGTTCTTAATATAAAACATAAGCAGTTCTACTATTTGGTGAGACCCCACAAGCAATTTGTTTTTAATTTCCAGGACGGCTCAGCATAAAAGAGCTTGGAAACCATGTCTTACAGGAACTATCAACCAGCTTATGCTAGTGGTGCCTCCACAGAGTGCTAACAGTGATCAGCTGCACCGCCATAGGAATTATGATCGCATACCATTGGCCCTACTAATATCCTGATTCCCTTACTGGGGTGTGCACAAGGGACACCCAGGTAAGACACAGCTCCCTCCAGTGAAGAAACTGAGCCACATTTCCTCATAAACACGATCTAAAAAATTTCTCTCCCTGGATCACGAAATCCAGGGAAATGAAAAGCCCATGCCTGGGCCAGGGCATTTCAACATTGTATACTGTGATTTTAATGGGGGTCATTTTGATAAAAAAAATGCAAATTGTATACAGTAGTCAGCCAACATTAGCACGTGCTGTTGGTTCTCCTGCATGCCATTTTCAACTCGCACAAAACGGTGTGCTGTAAGAAGGAGTAAACACTGGCGAAATTGCCTTTAAGCTTTCATTTTCCTCTCAATTTTGTAAAACCTGTAAATGCCACCTGCATATTATGCTTTTGCAGACATCAATTACAAAAGATGCCTATGGATTCCTTCTGCTTTTTGACTGTGTTAAATGAAGGCGGATTGCATAGGGATTCTTTAATTTTACACCTGCATTAAGATCCCATGCAGGTGTAAAACGAACATTGGATGGTGGAAGAAAGCACAGCACAAAGGTTAATTCCAATTCCTACCCCTTCTTGTCCTTCAAAGGGAATGAGCATGGGATGGAGTGCTAAATCAAGGCATAAGCGCCTCAGGCCTTACTTTTGTACCTTGATTTACCTATACCCCCAAATAAAATGACCCCCTCTAAAGGAAAGTTTAATAGGTGTTTATTTAGGGTTTTAGCTCCCCTGCTGGGGGCTTTTCTTGGCTTTGTTGTGAGAAGGCAATTGTTGTGTCCCTTGATAATCTTCACACAACATGCACTGTTTTTGTCCAAGTATATTTCGTTGAAGGAGAATTTGTTGCGTATTACCCAACAGATTTTGCCGCATATATACGTGGGGGTGGGTTTAGCAAAATAATTAATGTAGGGAGTTTAAGGGGGGGCGCAGGGGTCTCCCCGACATATATATGTGGCAAAATCAACCTGTCAACAAATATACATTCAATGAATTCACCTTCGAGGAAATGCATTCGAGCAAAGGACCCTAAACAATGGCTTTTGCTCAGATTTTACCAAGAAATCATGGACCAAGTGTTTGCTGCAACTATGCACATGTTCCCCAAGGAAGCACATCAATTTTCATGAACTGAAGTCTGTGCCCTTAGAATTTTTATTTGCTGGCTGAAGACAAACATCTCCAAAATGTAATCCATGATCACAGACATGTTTCACCCCGCTGTCAGCTCTTGCGTGGTGGGGTGATGGTGGGGGGGGGTGAAATATGCTTGGAGACTAATGAAGCTCATAGTGTGGCTCATGGCTCATGGTGTACAACCACAATTGGAAAACCAGGGAAATCACAAATTGCAATTTGCATCATGAAATATATTTCCAATTATAATGTATGCACCATAGACCTGCCTAACCCAAGCAAAGTCATTTAGCAATGTTGTTCTGGATTCATTTTTCCCAGTCCTTATAATATCTTAATGTTGTTACAAGTTATGGGCTCCGGAGAAACAAAAGGCACCGCATAAAGCAACTTGTGTCCCCAAAACGTCTTGACTCTTTTTCCACTTCCCTTTTGCATTTGAAACCCATGAAGTACACCACACCAATGAGGTTTAATTATCAACGTATGCATGCAGGATTTCCCAGCTGCAGGCAACCCCCTCCTCACCCACCCCAACATTATTTTGAAACAGACTCTGAACATCTTCAGCCAGTCCTGCGCAGGCTGCCAAACAGCACTGCACCGCAAGTGGGAAAACGTGAGGAACATGCCCCCAGCACTTTGCCCACCTACAGAGCCGTTCCTTGCAGGAGGTGAAAGTGGACGTCTGCCCTAGACCTCAGTGCGTTGTTTGTTTGGCTGCTTGTTCGTTTTTTATTTTTTTTTATTTATATAGCGCTCCTCACCCAAAGGTATCTGGGCACAAGTTTTACATGTTACAGTTAAAGCATACATATTTACAATTACAATATGGCGGGAGCATATTTTCCAGTACAAGTAAGCAGTTGTATACATAAGGAAATCGGGTATCGCATAGTTACCTGTACAATTAGGAGGTACTGTGAGAAATGCAAATGGAGAAAGGAGGTACCGCCATTTGCTGGGCAGCATTCCGTGGCGGAATGAGGTGTAATGATTAGATCAAATATATTGTAGTGTCAGTTCCATAAGCAGTGAGTGGTGCATAGATATAGGACCGAAAGCAGCGCTGAGATACATTAGGTACATTCTACAGGCAAAGCCTTTGCTCATAGGACCAGGTTTATTCTTGAGATACTAGGCAGATTGTTTGTTTTTTCTGGAAGGACCAGTATGCAGGCTCAGTTCTGAGGTCAGATAACAGGGCATTCCACGTTCGAGGGCGAGAGATCAGCTCAGATTCCCATGGCTCAGAAAAGAACTTCTGAGCTTACCGTGGAAGAGCTGTGCTCTTCTTCTATCCTTTTTTCTTTTGCATTTCAAGCACAAAGAGAGAAACATTGCCGACACCCCTGGCCCCTCCCCCTTCTCCATGGCTGTGGAGCAATCCATTCACACGCTGAGAAAGGAATGCATTTAAGACAGCCCAAGCCTCACACCCAGAATATAGTTTGCAGATATATTCCTGTTAGGGTGAGTGTTGTGACAAATGAAATGAGCACAAAGCCCATGTTGCGTGACGTGCTGTGGAGGATGAGAAGAAGGAAATGGAAGGCTGTGAAGACATTTTAAGCATGATTTTTTATTCTAAAGCAAAATAAGGCCTAACTCTTCCTATATCTATGGGGTGCTCCCTACCTACTTTACTAACGTGCTTGTCAGGCTGGATGTCCAAAACCAAAGAAGACCCTACCACTAACATCCCTAAGGACAGGCGAATGAGTCCCAGCTCCGGGTTGCTCTGTTTTGTCACAGGGTTTTCTATGTTCTTTCCTTCCACTCAATAGACCATATGCAAAAATCTCTTGCTATCTTCTGGATTAAATCCTGTAACTCTTGTAGGGGATGTATGGTTTTCCTCTCCCTTTTTACGCAAACAATCTTACTTTGGTATAGTAGTTCCTTCTCTATTTCTCGTCACGTTCTAGCCACTCATCCTGGAGTGCTGTTTCATGTTATGAGCTTTGACTTGCTGGTCTCCTGGGTGTGGGTTTCCCAAATGTCTTTATTTATTATATTCTCTTTCTTATCTTCGGCACCTGGGTTGACTTTTCCCTTCTCCCTAGTCAACAAGTTTTGAACTCCACTCCTCTGCCACTTTGTGGATTTCATGTAGCTCTGCCTTTCATGACCATGGTTCTCATTCCTCTGCTTATTTCCAATACTTTTCTCATGAAAACTGGGACGACTTTTGTTAGAACTCTCTGGTAATCCCATTACCTTCTGTTCTGAGGGTAACATCACTGGTATCAGGAGTGCTTAGTTCGTGAAAAAATAAGTGCCACGGCCCAAATAATTTCTAGCACTCCTGTAACAATGCGGGTGGGCAGTTCCCCACCACTGCTGCCACCAGCTATAGCTGCTCACCATAGTGTTGACATATTTGGGGTTATGCTACAGTTCGCATCTGCTCATTGTGGTTGATGAATGCACTCACCCCTTCATAATTAAAGTGAGTCTGAGACAATAAGTGCCGGGGCTCAAAATCAGGTGCCAAGGATGAGCCCTGGCAAAACCCCCCACAAATTAAGCTCTCGGTACCGGTAAGGTCTTGTACTCTCTTTCTGCTTCTTCTTGGCTCTGTGGCTCACTTGTCACGCCAGCTGGATCACATGCATTTCGTTCTCGTCTTCCGAATTGAACTTGCTCTGCATCTTGGATTGGGAGTGGTTTTCTCCCGTTAGTGGTATCAGCGCTGTCCTGCGGTTGGACCACTTACCGCCATTGCTATGTGGTCATGCCACCACCGAACTCTCTCTTCAATCGTGTTGTGTTTCCTTCAGTTCTCAGATGCCGGCCTCCCAGCGTCTTTGGCTCTGCGTCAGAGCTCGACTAACTTATGCGGCTCTGCCTTCTCTCTGCTTTCTGGCTTCTTCCGGATTTTCATCCTCTCGCACCATCGCTCTTGTCATATCATCCTTTTTCTTAATCCCCATGCACAATCCATTGGAGGGACCGATTGAAAGGGATAGTCTTAATTTCCATTTGTGGATAGCATAAATTCCCTTCATCTTTATGGAACTGATAATGTTCCATTTTGTTCGACAAATCCATGTAGGCCATCACTTTGAGGGCATCAAGGAGTTCATCACGGGAACGCGAGTCCTTGTCCTAAGCGGGGAGTATTTTCCAGTGAGGTCCCACTTGCCTCGACCCCTTGACGGTGTTGCGGAGCAGGCTCACCTCCCTTGCCTCACTGGTGTGTGGGCTGGCCATTGGGGAGAAGGGACAAATTCCCTCAATTTGTCACATACACCACCCCTTATTTTTGTGGCTTCCCCTTCTTTACTGACAGGGAACTGGCTTAAGAAATCAACATTCCCTTGTTTTTGACCTTTCTGATGTTCTACCATAATACAGAAGGGTTGTGGGTTCAAGAACCATCTCATTACTCAGGGTTTGGTGTCCTTCCTCAAACTCATCCATGTGAATGGGCAGTGATCCATGATTAACTAACATTTTTGGCTTGTTAAATAATATTTCAAGTGTGTGACTGCCCACTTTATCGCCATAGCTTCCAGTTCTACGGTAGCGTAGGATTGTTCTCTGGGGAAGAGTTTCCTGCTAGCATATAATATAGGGTGCTCAACGCTGTCATGTTCTTGTGAGAGCACGGCCCCTAATCCCACTTTAGAAGTGTCCATTTATAATAAGAAATCTCTATTAAAGTCGGGCCGTTTAAGGACAGATTCACTGCACAACATTTTCTTCAGACCATCAAAGCTAGCTTGATCTTGTTAGTCCCATAGTAGCTTTTGAGGTTAGGCATTGTTGAGCTTGTCTGTCAGTTTGACTGCAATACTGCAATTGTGGAGTAATTAGGAATGAATCTCACATGGTGTCCAGTCAACTCCAGTAAGGGGAGGATAGCTCAGGGGCAACGTGCTTGCCTTGGAAGCAAGATGAAGTGGAGAAACCAAGGATCAATCCCCGGTTCTGCGCTTAGAAACCTCTGGGTATTAAGCATGTTATAAATAGCCAATTACAAGGCACAAAGTTCTCTTTTGGTCTTGGGTTAGCTGAACTGCCTTTACTTTCTCATTGTGTGTTTGTATCATACCGTTCCCTACGAAATATTGTAGGTATTTCACAGTGGATTGTGTGCGGAGACACTCTCGAGGGTTGGCTGTGAGGCCAACTTTTTTCAAGGCTCTAGTGATTTCATATAAAGGATGGATATGTTCTGCCAATTATCATTATGAATTACAATATCATCCAAATGCGCACCAAAGAAGCTTGCATATGTTTCTAATAATATATTCATTAGCCTATGAAAATTGGCTGGGGCCCCATGCAACCCAAAGGGTAGAACTGTGAAGTGGAGAAGGCAGTTTTCTCTCAATCAGATGGGTTTAATGGGGCCTACCAGTACACTTTCGTTAGATCTACCATGGAGATGTATTTGGCATAACACATTTTTCAATGAGATCGTCTATTCCCAGAATGGGATAATTGTGGAACACTGATATTGAATTCAACTTTCAAAAGTCGATGAAAAACTGCCACGATTGGTCTGGTTTCGAAACCAAGACAATAGGGGAGAACCACAGACTCTCAGAGGGCTCGATTATATCTATCTTGAGCATTTCCTTTACCTCTTGTTCAATTGCTCTCTTCTGTACCTCAGGGATTCTATGTGGTCTTACATTGAGGGTCATACCTGCAGGTTTTCTGATAAAATGTAAGAAATTAAGCACACTGCCAAGCTGATCTAAGAAAATCTCGGGAAACTGATTCAATATATCAATAATGTCAGTCTTCTGAGAAGGTGACAGGTTTGAGGGAATTAAAGTGTGTTCTCTATCAGCGTCTGCCGGGAAAGCGGCCATAGTGATGGTGGTATCTTGGTTATGGTCTACACTCCCCTCTTTTAGCACATTGATGTGATACATTTGGTTGTTGTGTTGCCTATCTGGCTGAGATACAAGATAATTCAAAGGACTTTCTTTTCTAAGATGTTATATGGACCGTACGATTTGGACACAATTTTGTTTTCTGAAGTAGGTAGAAGACCCAAGACTGATTTTTCCACTGAGAATGTACTTGCTATAGCCTTTTTATTGTATGCAACCTGCTGTTGTTCTTGTGCTTGTCCTAAGTGTTTATTCACAATTTCCCGTACTGCCGCCATATGGTTTTTTTAACTTTTGCGAAGTCTGAGAAATGGGTAAAACAGCCTCTTCTCGTTCTTCCCAAGTTTCCCTTAACATATCTAGGAGATCCCATGGTTTTCTTCCATAGAGAAGTTCAAATGGGGAATATCCCTGGGACACTTGGGGTGTGTTCCTAACTGTGAACCAAGTCCAGGGTATCATCACGTTCCAATTACTTCTGTCGGCCTCAACCAATTGTCATCATATTTTTTTAAGTGTTTTGGCTGAAACGTTCCACCAGAACATTGTTTTTGGATGATATACCAAGGTTTTTAAGGTCTTAATATTGAGCATTTCTTAACTTCATGCATTAAACTTGACATGAAAATGGTGCCACGATTGGTAAGGATCTCTTTGGGGAATCCTGCCCTTGACAAAGATGGCAAAAGATATTTCAGTATTTGTTGTATGGTACTGTTTTGGAGGGGAAAAGCATCTGTATAACGAGAGGCGCAGTCGATAATTACTAATATGTAACTATTCCTGAGTTTGGATGTTGTAAGATGCCCATTATATCCATCGCAATTCTTACAAATGGAATTTCAATGATGGTCAATGGGTGAAATGGGAGGGTCGAAAAGAAGTGGTTACTGTTTTCTGGCATATTTCACAAGTTAGAACGAAGTTCTTGATATCAGCAAAGACTCCTGGCCAATAAAACCTGGGAATTATTTGGCTTTGCATTTTTGCCAAATGGGAGTGAGACAGTTTGAGGATTACTCATCTATGGCTCCGTGGGACAAATAACTGCTTACGGCATACACCCTTGGTGGTTTTTCCCCCGATAAAGTGAACCCTTTTTAAGAAAAATGAAGGGACTAGGTTGACTTTGTTTTTCTCTTTGGTAATGACCTTACTAAAGGCCTCTGTGAGAATGGGATCATTACCTGATTTAGGGAATGAGTTTTTTTCAAGAATCCCTTGCGCCATCTGATCTCGCTCTTTTATGGTATACAGGTTATTCCCATGGTTATGTATAATGACCTTTCATGTCTCCACCGAAGTCTGGAGCAATGACTTCTGTCATAACATCTCACTCATATATCCAGGCCAAGCCAGAATCTAATAGCGCTTCCTTGAGGAGGTGTTAAGGTCAGTCCCAAAGTGACTAGTTATCTTTTGCCTGGCCGAATTGCAATTTCCTCAGTGCTATATAAATCAAATCCTATGGAATCAGCTGTGGCTACTGTAAACTTTTTGGCTTTGGGACTTAACCTAATTAACAAAAGGGGCCCCAATTTTTATCAGTCAGAATAGATCCCACTCTGACACCATATCTGGAGGATCAGAAGAAGGACACAGAAGCTGTGAAAACATTTTAAGCATGATTTATATTCCAAAGTAAAATAAGGCCTTACTCTCCCTATATCTATGGGGTGTTCCATACCTACTTTACTAACAAAGGTGCTCATCAGTCAGAGTGAATGTCCAAAAACAAGTCCTTCCACTGTCCACATCTAACCTACCTGACCCTACCACAAATATAACTAACCAAGGCCAGGAGAATGAGTCCATTCTCCTGGTTGCTGTTTTTGTGGTTTAGGTCTACTTGATCAAACGTTATTTTTGACCTTTTCCAATTTGACCACATTTTTTGGTATATATATTTAATGAAATTTGAATGAAATTCCCCCAAAAAATGATTTAAAAAAATGCAGTCAAATTTGAAAGGTCATTTTTTTTTTCCAATCAAGTATGGTAAAACCGTTTTTGTCACATGGTTTTCTATGTTCTTTTAGTACACTCAATAGACAAAACGCAAATCGCCTATTGTTATTTTCTTGATTAAATCCTGTAACTCTTCTAGGGGACTTATGGTTTTCCTCTCCTCTCCTCTCCAAGGGCTAACGTCACTGGTACTGGTAAGGTCTTGGACTCCCTTTCTGCTTCTTCTTGGCTCTATGGCTCACTTGTTGCGCCATTCTGCTCACTTGCATTTCATTCTCGTCTTCCAAATTGAGCTTGCTCTTTATCTTGGGTTGGGAGTGGTTTACTCCCATCATTGGTATTAGCATTGTTCTGCGGGCAGACTGCCCACCACTGTTGCTATGTGGTCATGCCACCACCAAACTTTCTCTTCAGTCACAATGTGTTTTCTTCTGTTCTCATATGCCAGTCTCCCAGCGTCTTTGTCTTTGCGTCAGACATCAACTGACTTCCGCATGCTCTGCATTCTGCGATTTGCTATACACAGAGGGATTCTCCAGGTTGTTTCTGTTTTCTAGCTTCTCCCGGCTTCTGGCCCTCTCTCACCGTTGCTCACTCTCTCTTGTCAAATCAGTATGCAGTCATTTTACCAAACTAAATTACAGAGAATGCTGTTTTAACAAAAATGTTGTAACGAAAAAATATCACATTTTTATATAAATTGTATATGGAGGGTGAGGAAAGGGGTTAAAATGGGTGGGGAGTGGGTTGGAGTGGGTTTAACAGCATTTGAAGAAATGGGCACCCATGGGTGCCTTACTGCGGCTGCGATCGCAGCCCGCGGTAAAAAACACACAATGGTAGTAAAAAGTAAACCACTGCCACCAGCAATTATTTGTAGAAAGTGTAACATAAAATTGTTACATGAGAAACTAGACAAAGGGGATACTAAGTAGCCCCACCAGCACCCTATGGTAAGATAGTGTGTGCTGGGTCTAGAAAGTTCCAAAATGTAAGTAAAGTCAATTTCACTTCACTGCTTTTGGAAACAGTAGTCTCACCAAGATAAGATTTGCAGCCCCAGTGCATTCAACATCAGCTCATCCTTGAGTGGAATGAAAAGCATCCCAAATTCCAAACCCTGCAAAGCACTGCCTGAGCTGAGTGTCCTTCCTGCTCGGTGATTGTTCAGAAGGAAAAACACATGTTTTGGGACTTCTCATAAAAGCATGTTCTTCTCTGCCGTGCATTCATCCTTGTTTTCACCTCCTGTGTTTCTCCCAGGGTCCCCCCTCCTCCATGCTCATCATCTTCACACAGCCCAAGTGAGAGCTGAGTTCATATAGCAAGACTGTTAGTATAATAAAATGCTGCAGTTAGTAGATTCTAACCACTCAGCTGGATTTGACCAGGGAAGTGCATGGAGAGTGATGCCGAGGGATCACGGAAAGGGGGTCATGAGACGGGGTGGATAAACAGCAGAGCAAAAAGAATGTTGGAGAGTAAGAAGGGTCTTAGAGGGAGGAGTCCCACTGATTGGGGATCAATGAAGAAACAGCGTGTGCTCCTAGCATTTGGATGAGATCTCTCCAGAGAGAGGACAAGGAATGGATGATCGTGAATTCACAAAACCTCATCTCTAGAGAAGTGTTCATAGACATAGGCCAGGTACTGCATTGCCTAGCATACAAACTCACTCTGAATGTTCTTGTCTTTATTGAGAGGCCAAAGAATGGATGATCCGGAAAACTCAACTACCTCAATGCGAGGCCTTCAGAAAGAGACCAAAAAGCACATTACTGGTTAATCCCTGCCTTAAACCTTTCAAATGATGCCTTCTTGAGCTATGCATCCTTGGTTAATTCCAATAAATCAATTGATATGGATCTCGATCCCTGTGCCAATTTCCTAAACTCTATGCTCCTGGGAACAGATCTGAATCCATTGGGTCTCAGAAAAAGGACATTCTTTTTCTTTGTTAAATCTTTTGTTGTTTCCAGTCTTATTGGACCTGTCCACTACCCGTGGTAATGACTTTGTATATCTGCTCTGATCCACGGAACCCATCCTGCACTGCATGTGAAAATCACTGCATCCCTATAATCCTCTCTTGCAGGGGTGTGCCTTTGTATCCTTGTGCTAGTCTTCTGGACCACTCAGCCTGACAGATGGGGGCCTTGCACTGATCTGTAATTCAACTACATTATTTATTTATTTATTTGTTTATATGTAATACACCGAAGCCCGCAGGCATCAGGGTGCACATCAACACGATGAACAACATAAAAGGAAGCAGGAAATAGATCAGCCAGAGCAGAAGAGTTACTCAAATAAACAAGTCTTCAAGCGTTTCCTAAAGACAAGAAGGTTCCTTTCTTGCCATAAGTCAATAGGAAGAGCGTTCCATGCAAGTGCTGCTTCAACTGGAAAGGGACGTCCATTCCCCCTTGCCAGCTTGGTTCAAGGACATACCAACCATTACATGTTGCAGGAGCATAAGGCTCTTCTTGGTTCGTACTGTACCAATCCTTAAGTTAGGACGGGATGCATCATAAAGGCACTTATGCTTCAGAAAGCTGACTTTAAAATGTACTTTAGCAGCTACAGGAAGCCAGTGCAGGCCCCTCCTAGAATTAGACACAGGTTCTCCCCTGGCGATGTTCTTGACAATTCTAACCACTTCATTTTGTAGCACCTGCAGTCTTTGAATACTACTTTTACTAGCTCCACTCAAAAGTGCATTGCAGTAGTCAATTCAGGGCATGATTATAGCCCTCACTAAAGCTTCACCATTTTTACTGGAACCAAATGGTTTAATTTGTCTAAACAGTTTGGGATGGTATTGCAAACTTCCCACCATATTTTCTGTGTGTAGCTCTGCACCATGGGAAGACTCAAAATACACACCCAGTGTTTTTACTCTGTTTGAAACTGCAATAATGCGGCCTTCAATGTTAAAGTTCGAATACCTAGAGTCAAGTTTGGCTCTAGCCTGTGAGGATCCAAAGATCATTTAAGCACATCCAGTTTGTTAACATCTAGCTATTAAAAATAATATTTTTGTGTAGTGCCTCATGTCGGTTTCTTCCGACCTCTAGGTCCTCTAATAAAAGTTGTCATTGTTAGCCATTGTAATGCTACACAATTCATAGACCTCTGATTGAAGATAGTCTGAGTTAACATTGCTAGGCTTTAAACCTGTGCCCTCTAGGCCAAATATAAATGTCTAAAGTGAGCACTTTTCTCGCCAATCTGTTTTATAGGCCCAATCACCAGGAACCATCTTTTATGCATGTGAGACATTCTATTTGCATTGTGTTAATCCTCAGACACTCATCCTTCCTACAAAGTTCCAAATCTAAGTAAAACATGCCCAGACCAAGTATTTATGCAGATAGCAGACTATTCATTCCTGGATGACCGGAACCTTTCGAGGATTAAACCTTTCCCCCATCTGTATGATCCCATCGAACCCACCGTTGCTAGAGTTTACCTCATGTACATCTCCTTGAGTGACTCCAAAGAACATGCCCTTACTACCAAGAACATGTAGTCTGTTCTTGGTCGAAGACACAGAACCGGATGTTCCTCTGAACTACATGATTTTTATCCCTGGATGAATGAATCCCAGAATCCATCCCGCCTACAGATGACACAATATATTCCTGTGTTAATTTCATTAATTCATTCTTGCTCAAAAAAGAAAAAAATCTTAATTGCATTGTAATTGTGGGCCATTAATACTCCAGCTTATCTGACAGAGATAAGTCTTGAGCTTAACGTATGCTAGCCATATGTAAGCTAGGGGTAATTTACAAAAGCACTTGAACCGTCTCTGACTATAGTTGGTTGAATAGGATGCTGATCTCCGGAGCCCATTCTTTCTACAGGCAGCAGGTTCTTTGTCTGTGGGTGAGTCCCCTAAGCCTATCCTTCCTACATTTGACAGGCTCTATGACCATGGTGAAACTGTGTTTCCCTACACTGGCAAAGCCATCCCTGGAGTCTGTCTTCAGATGCTTGCTGCAGCTAAGGGAGCCCTTAGTGTCTTCACTAGGCTGGCTTGCTTGGCTTCTCCGTGATGGGTTGTGGGTCAGTGCCCAATTGCCCATTATAGAGGAGCCACCCGTGCCCCAGAACCTGTGCTTCCTACAAGGGCAAGGTTGTTTTTGCCCTTGAGTAGGTTTCAAGAATCCTCACTTCCTACAGGATTTATCTATAGGGTAATAGGTCGTCCTTTGTTCGTGGGATTTGGCAATTGCCCTGAACCTATTATTTCAACGGGCAAGTGCATGTTACCCATCCTTCCTATGAGTGCCACAATTCCCGGGATCCATCATGTGAAATGTAGAGTTTTGTTCATGGGAAAAATGGGCAGAATCGATAGATTTTGAGGTGAACTATCCTGTTTGTATCAGACTCTGCCTCTTGGGCACGCAGTCCTGGCTGCTTGCACCTAGAGGTTGTTGTTGTGGTAAGCTGCTCTGCCGGCAATAGACCTGCAGACACTATTTGAACCCAATTCTTCCAACCTCTGAAGGCATGCCAGGCAGATTTCAGCAGAGTCTGGCAAGCACATGAGCTCATCAGAATTGTGACGATAGAAGCAAATAACGCAATAGCTGAGTATTATGTAGAGTATTTCGGGTTGCATTTGGGAGGTTCGGGACATGCTGGGTTAATCACCCACGCACTTTGGGCGCTGTGAGCATTTTTCTTACCCTCTCCAGTTGCGGGATAATCTTTTTTCAGCTCCCAGGCATCATGCATCGCAGCTGACTGCTACAGCAGTAATGAGAAACGTGCCATTGCTGTCCGCACTGACAGCATACATTAGGCCGAGGAATTTGTTAGCAGACTTTCTTAATCTATTTTTAATTAGAGATCAATGTATACCATTTTACTTTCCCAGTTTGGTTTGAATAGCATTTTTTTAAGATTGAGAAGTGAATTAGAGCTTCCTTCCCTCCTCCAGTAATAGCTAAACACGGTCTCTCCATCTCACTCTATTCCATCTTCTCTTTTCACTCCCCTCTACCAGCCTAACCTCGCCCACCTAAGCCTCCCTGACTCTATCCCTTTTATCACCCACCTCACATCGCTCTACCTGTCCTCTATCTCCCAAACTCAGTGGCCTTCACTAGTCAATCCCAAACCCTGTATTCCTCATTTTACGCCACAGCTAACTTTACACATCTACACCAGTAAAACGCCATCTCTTTTATCTCGAACCATCACTCTCCTCTACCATTGAACCTCACTCCCCTCTATCACTCATCCTCACCGTCCTATATCACTCAACCTGAATCTTCTCTGCATCACATGGTCACTTATCTCTGCCTCTCAATGTCATCCTTCGCTGCCACTGACCTTTGCTCTCCTCTTCTCCCCAACTTTTCTTTCTTCAGTCACTCAGCCTCACACTCCTCGACATCCCATCCTCACTGACCTCTACCTCTCAAACTCACTCTCTTCTGTCACTCATCCTCACTATACTATATCACCTCTTTCTCTCACCTGTGTGACCCAATCTCACTATCCTTTAACACTCACCCACACACTGACCCCTAACTTCTCTCTCAACCTCATTTTCAATGGCATCATGTCTAACCACATCACTCTTCTCTACCACCAACCTCTCTCTCCTCTATCACTAAAACTCTCTCTACTGTACCACGCAATCTCACTCCCCGCTAACATCCAACATCACCCTCCTCTACCACCCAACCCCACTCTTCTCTAGCATTCATCCTCACTCTCCTCGACAGCCCAGCCCTCCCTGACTATATCTCTCAACATCACTCACCTATACCATCAAGTATCACTCTGCTCCACTGAAAGTGCCAAATGACACCCTCTAGGATGCTCTGGCAGCCTTAAAATTGGTTACTGAAACGTATGAGTAAGACTTATTCATGTGTGCAGTGGGCTCTGTGGGACTTCATGGATTGTCACATGGATACAGGTCTGTCGCTTTTAGAAGGAGATGGGCTCAGGGAAGGGCCTAAGAACTCAAAGGCTCTCCGTTCCATCACTAGGTGTGCTTTGAGAATTCCTCCCAGGCTTCAGAGCCTGTAATGTTAAAGGATGTTTGACTCAGGGTTTTGGCAATGTATACAGGACCTGCCATCCAAGAAGGTGCTTCAGACTGGTCAGGCATGATTACCCAGTAGTCCTAAAGATAGTATTGAACATCGCTGCCCAATCCAGCATATACAGTTTTATTTCTGCAGAATTTAGACACAACTCTGTAGCAACCTTGTTTCACGTTTGGTAGCGGTGGCCGAGCAGTTAAGGCCTATGCTCTGTTGGAGAAGTTTTGCTGGGTGGTTCTTATTTACAGTATTCCCAGATATGACCAAAACCAATAAGTATAAAGCTGCAGAACACTATTTTTTTTTCTTTTAGATTAAGGGGATCTTCTTTAGCAGGAGAATCCAGCAGGAAGAGACTGACCTCACCCGTTTATGGTCTTTTAGGCCCTTTCTGATGGATTTTCCAGCTCGAGAATAATGAGTCTGTAGAGGAGGAGGTAGACACGTCATCCCAAGCTCCCGCCCCCTCACCTCCATCATACTGGAAGAGCAGGAGAAGAGCCCTATGTCGGATACCAGGTATCATCCCAATACCACACGGAGTGTATGAGAGACGATATGCACTCAGACAACCGTTCTGAATGTATCCTTGCATTGAAATGGTGGAAGGATGTCGGCACACACCATTGGCCATCATGGAGCTATAAGTGAAATCTGATGAGGGCAGCGTGACGTCATGAAGGAAAGATACTGAGATGTACTGAAACCACATGCAAATACTTAAGAATAAAGATGTAACTGAAGTAACAAGAAAAACAAGTAATCAAATATGAAGAAATCATATATGAAAAGAAGATAAAGGAACCTGCTGACTAATAAGTGTATTTACGCAGAAACACCAGGTAGACAAGACATATAGAAGCTTGCCGCAGAGGAAAACATAATGTGGCTAGGGCGGCCACAATGGAAATATGGACACTGGACTCCTATTAAAACCAATCTAGCTACCTCAGAGACAGACCAGGGCTGAAGAGTCAGGAGACACTGGAAAAACAGATATGTGTGAGGAATAAAGAGGAGTCTTTTGGCCTGGGATCAAGGATGCTACTTCCAGGAATAATTGCAAGGCACAGGGGGAGTCAAAAGGATAAGCCATTTACGTAAAACATATTTCTCTTAGATTAAGTAAAGAGGAAAACATCTGCAAGAGCCAAGTATTGGAGAGTTAAAGATGCAAAACGCATATACAAGGTGGAGTGATCAGGTCTCTAGAGGCGGAGAGGAGAAATGACACCCAGCACGATTGAATCAAATAGCAATAAACAAAAAGGTCGAAATGAACACATTTGTGGTCTCCTAACACGTGACTCAGAAGTTGAAAACAATGGCTATTCATTAAGCTCCAGATGAAGATAATGGTGTACCTACACTCCCTTAAAAGTTCCATAATAGATAATAGGCTGCACAGTCAACTACAAAGGAGAAACCTTGGTTTAGGGCCAGGCCGATGAGAGATAATAGATTAATTGGGAAAGTGGAGCGTAGTCTGACGTTACTCTCAGCACATTTTGCTTGCATGCTGCTAACAAGCCAAAAGCATGCCAACCAATAAGAGGGTTTATTTAGCAACATGCTATACAATGTTGCAAAGACCAACCCGTTGCCATTTTTTCTGCTAAAATCAGCATTCAATGTATTTAGAGGTGGTTTGAGGCATGTCTAATAGATAAGGGTAGCCTTTGGTGTTATTAACACTTACACATACTGTAGGTATTTGTGTTCCCTTAACCAATGCCGCCCCTTCAATAGGTTTTACAGTTTGCCACTTAGGATGTCATAGCTGACGTATGCTGAGGTACAAAACCTTTGTATAGTCAAGTTTGAGTGTAAGTGTGCCGACTACAGCTTGTTGTTTTGCCAGATTGACCTACTTTATTTTATGCTGATAATAAAGTAGTACTTTGCCATATTCTTTGAGTCTGCCCGGTTTTCTGGGTCTGAGATCATTATTGGTAATTCCATCTAGCACATGAGATGCTTCAAGGTGCTAGAATACAAGTCCCTTCTTATTCATGCAATACATACGTATACTCGAGGAAAACAGAAGCGTGTCCTAGTCCTTTAGATTCCAGGAATCCATTCACTTTACATGTGTGCATCGTTTACCCTTCTTCTGGAGTTTAACTCTGAAATAAAACATATAATTAAAGGTACCAATAAATTAACTGACCCTTATATTGAACCTTGTGGTAGACCAGTGCTCAGTTTAGGCATTAGGGGCTCACCTGGGTCGGCTGGCTCAATGAAGGCATCTAAACCCTGTTATCGAAGCACAAGGCGCAGTACTAGTGTTTTGTGGCCTGGGGTGAAAAGCAAGCATTGGAAATGGCTACAGTGCCCACCAACTCCCAGGGGTGCCCACAGCTGCTCTTGGTGTCCGGTCAAAGGATCGAATACAAAGGGTCGAAGGGTCAAAGGATCAACACCAAAGGATCGAAAACCAAAGGATCGATTTTTTTTTTATTATATATTTTTTTGGGTTTTCATTTAGTGAAAAAAAGTGTTTTTTACAACAAAAACGGTGGTTGGGGGGGATCCCCCCCAAAACAAAAATGTACAAAAAAAATAATAATTCGATCCTATGGTTTTCAGTCCTTTGGTGTCGATCCTTTGACCATTCGACCCTTTGGTTGTCGATCCTTTGACCTACAACCGCCGATCTTGTACGGGCAGTGAACGTTGCTCTCACCAGGCAAAGTCGCCACAGCTGGGTGTAAAGATTAATTTGTTTCAGTTGGGTGAGAGGGTGACTTGCTAATTTAGCACTTCACTTCACCTTTATTCGGCGCAGGCCTTCAGGTGCATCATGTCACTTATGATCACTGCTGACTTGTAGCACCAATCACAGACGTGGGGCTGCTGGAAGGCTTTCCCACTTGACGGACCATCTCTGAGATGGTCAATGAGAAGGGGCAGGTGTGGAGGAATAGCTCTTGGCTCTCAGCAGCAGGTTCTCAGATTCTTGGTCTCCTCTTCTCCAATCAAGCAGACAGGCAGGCACAGACGCCCTCAGATTAAAATAGCCAGTGCCCGATATCCCAGCAGATTAGAACCCCAGCCAACATTACCCTGGGATGTCGTGATGTTGAGGTTCTAGTGAGTCTCCTGCGATGTTTAAATCTCCTGTCACATAGCTCCAGTACGTACCGGAAATTTAGGAAAGGGGAAGGGTTCATACATCTAATCAAATGTGCATTTTTTCAAATTCCTCACCTAAATCTCTTGGGTGAACACAGCCAGGGCTTTCCTGAGATGCACACGATCATACATTTGTCCAAGGACACTGGGGGCCAGATTTCAGAAACTCTACAGCAATGCAAGAACAGATGTGTGCTGTATGAGGACTCCATAAACGGCATACAGAGCACCACCTTCAGGGCTCTATCGGTGAGAAACTGGAAAAGGGGTTTAGAGCCTGCCAAGTCCAGGCCTGGATGGCCTGGGGGATTGGCATTGCCACCCCAGACCTGGGAAGCTCAATAAATGTGTACATGTATCCAGAGCCGGTCACCACTGGGTATCAATATCTCTGAGTATTGGACCTTTAGGTCGGGATAGCTTAGGCAATTGGCACATGTGTACAGAGTTTGCCATTGCTTGGTATGGATGGCTCAGGGAATTGCTACATGTATATAGGGTTCTATGTCATATTTTCTGCAGGCTGCGGAACAAAAATTCCTATTTTGTTGTACCAATTTTAGGCGACCCACAAAATGTGAAATTATGTCCTTGTCTTCCCCCCACCCGCTCGGGCTGGAAGACTGCTAAAATGGGGGGTTCCACCCCCCAACCCCACTTTGTTACCTGCTTCCATCTCCCTTCCCTCCCCAGAAAACCCTGTACCCTTAAACACACACACAAACACGCAACACACTCACACACACATCCACACTTAACTGCTATCCCGTGCTTGTCAGCCCCTGCACGCACTGGTCTGCAGCAGGGGCATGACGAATCGATTTAGAAAGACCGCCCTGTGCGGTCACAGAGCAGTCTTTCTAATTCGATCTTTTATTTTTTATTTACAAAAAAGGTCTTTTGACCTAATCCCTTGTATAGAGCATGACTCCTCTTGGTTTGTATGGCGCATTGGCTTGGCATATGAAAACAAAGCCTGCAACCCCCATGTCTTGATGGCTTATATAAGTGACACATGTATACTAGATCTCCCACGACCAATAGGTGTGGATTTTATCTATTTATTTTATTTGTTTATTGTGTTAGGCACTTATACAACAAGTAAATTGTGTTTCAAAGCGAACACAGGGCAACAGGGAGGCAACAATGGATTGAAAACAAAATATACACTGGCGGATAAAGGCGAACCTACAAGCCGTGTGAGTATTCAGAACCTGCAAGTGCAAAGAGAGAAGAGGGAGTGGGGTAAATGCTGGAGTGTGTGTGCTAATCGGTGATCAGCAGATGTAAGTGCTAGGGAGCGCTGATCTGCAATAAGTAGGTAAGTGCAGGCCCACATTGACATAGCCCAGTTGGTGCTGAGGTAAGTGGCCTCTGTAGGCAGAGGCTGAGGTGATTGAGTGTGGGAGGCCAGGGCCCCGAAGGACACATAAGGGCCCTGGTCACCAATCACAGTGACTGTGAGATTAGCAGAGGAGGGAAGAAGGGAAGGAGGAGGTGAAACTGAAAGTCTTGAGGAGCTTTCAGAATGAGAGGAGGTCTGGCTCAAGATGAAGAGGAAGGGGGAGGCTGTTCCATAAGAGGGAGCCAGCTGAAGCAAGAGATTTACCTTCATTTAGCAAAACGTTTTACACACATAGGGCCTAATTATGGCCCTGGCGGTACGGGGTTAACTGCGCTGTAAAAGATGCCGGTGCCGTTTACCCCGTACCGCCTCATTACGAGGTCCCCTGGCAGAACCCAGGAAGTAACGCCTGGTCAAACCAGACGTGCTTACCGTGTCCCACGAGGGGAAGAGGGAGCAAACAACGGGCCAACTCGTAATGGCCCGTTGTTTGCTCTCTCTCCCATTCCCATTCAGCCCTATGGGGGCTGCAATGGGAATGGGGAAGGACCAGGTCCGGGTCCTTGGAGGGAGGAATTACAGGGCCTTCCGAACTCGGAATGGCCCAGTAATTCCTCATTCTGTGGACCCGGACGCGATTTCGGCGTCAGCCATGCCGCCAATAGCGGCATGGCTACTGCCGAGGTCGTAATGAGGGCCATAGAGTTGGTACCAGAGGAATACAGAGGTCTAGAGGGAGAGTATTTAGTAAGAGCAAGTTGCAGATAGGTGGTCCCCGGCCCCAGACAGCCTTGTGGATGACTCAGAGGGATTTGAATTTAATCCATGCAGCAACCAGGAGCCAGTGAAGAGGTTTTAGGGCAAGAGAGATGCTGTCCCTGGGCCTGAGGCCAATGATAAGTCTTGCTGCCCTATTCTAGATTAGCTGGAGGGGTCGTAGAGAGAAAGAGGGTAGATTCAAGAGAAGATATTACAGTAGTCAAGCCTAGACAGAACCAGGGCTCGCGTAACATTAAGCCTCTGGGGGAAAGTGAGAAAAGGGAGAATTCCTTTGAGAAGGAAGAGTTGAAAGTGGGACTTCTTGGCAATGTCCTGAATGTGAGGGAGGAAGGAGAGAGAGGAGTCGAAGATGGCTCCAAGGTGTATGGCTTCAGATGAAGGAGAAGGGAGAGAGCCCATAGAGGATGGTCAGAGTCAGGGGAAGAATGAGGGAGCAGGGGTCCCAATAGTAAGGATCTCAGTCTGGCTGGCATTGAGGCAGAGAGTGTTGGAAGCGCACAAGGACCGGCTGGAAGATAGGCAGTCCGGTATGATGAAAGAAGTAAGAGGGTCAGCAGGGAGTTTGAAGAAAAGTTGTGTGTCATTTGAGCAGCACTGGAAGTTAAGAGAGAAGGTGGAAATGAGGAGTGCCAGTGGAGCAAGGTACGGATTAAAGAGCCACAGGGAGAGTTTGGAGCCCTGGGGAACACCAGAGGTGGATAAAGAGATAGGGGAGTAGAAGGTGCCCTGAATAATCTGGGTTGGACGGTCACTTAGGAAGGAGTGCAGCCAGTCCAGTGCCCGCTCGGAGATGGTCAGGGTATCATGAAGCCGTTGTATGAGGATGGAATGGTTGACCGTGTCAAAGGCAGAGGTGAGAGACAGCCAACAAGTTCAGTGTGAGAAGTAAGTTGGGGGAAGGACAGTTTCTCCAGGAGTTTCCCATGGAAGGGGTGATAGAGATAGGGCGGTAGTTGGCTGGTCAGGTGGGGGTCTGCTGAAGGTTTTTCCAGGAGAGGGCACACACGGGAGTGCTTGAGGGAGGAGGGGAAAGATCCAATGGCAAAGGAGTGGTGTTGTAACTTGAATGTCGTGCAGATATGTGAGACCTCCGTCCCCAAGTGCCGCACAGGGAGAATGATAAATTCACTCCCTATACAACCTTTGAGGCCACAGGTGGAGAAGAATCCGGGACCGCGAAGTACTGGAAGCCCCACGGAAGCTGTAAAGGAAAGCAGTGTTAAGTACCAAGCAAGCAGGGTAAAGCACGGGTAACCAATAAACAGGAAGGATCTTACCAGTAATTGATAGAAGAAGGGATTCCGGGGCTCAAGATGGCAAAGGGTCCTGGGTAGGAGGCACTTACTGGTAGTCACACCAGACCCCACCTGGAGAAGACCTGCAAGCCGGACTGAACCAAATTGCGGGTAAGGGTGGTGATGAGTCGTAGTTCATACAATGTTCCAGATTCTTTGGAGAGGGGTAATCCACAAGAAGTCCGTGACAACAATTCAGGGTCTAGAGCCAAGTGTAGCAGTCCAAGCTGACGAAACACTGAAGAGCGGAATCCAAAGAGAAGTCCATGACAACGATCCGAGGTCAAGAGCCAAGAGTATCAGTCCAAGCCAAAAGCACAGATATAACGTAATCCAAAAGAGTTCCTAGAAGAGTTAGCCGGGTCCAAGATCAAACGAAACACAAGGTGACAAAATGCAGGCCAAACAGGGTCTCTGAGAAAACAGCTGTGAAGCGCGGTACTGAAGTACTCCACTGTTTAAGTACCGTTTGATTCCTGATCATGTGATCATGAGTCCAGGTCACGTGATCGCGAGTTCCGGTCACGTGACCGCGAGTTTAGGTCACGCGATCGGATAGAGCAAGCAGCACGATGCAAAGAAGCGAACCTGATCTTTTGATGGCTTAATCTCCACAGCAGTTGCCAATGAAGAAACGGTTGCAGTCGTGACTGTGGAGTAGTAGCGTGAAGCTGCTGCTGTAGCTGTGTGCGAGCCGGTCTGGACCGCCAAAGTGAGCCCCAGAGGGTAAGTGGGGGGTGAATCCGGGCCGAGGGGGAACTGGGATTACTGGTGGGTCGGATGGAGGGCATGACAGAGCCTCCCCGCAAAGGCCCACGACCGCGTGGGCAGGAAGGATGCTCCCGATGGAACTGAGCAACCAACCGGGGGGCCTGGACATCTGAAGCCGAGACCCAAGACCGCTCCTCCGGACCGTAGCCCAACCAGTCTACCAGGTACTGTAGCTTGCCCCTAAGGAGGCGGGAACCTAGAATAGCGGAAACCTCAAAGACATCAGGGGCATCCAGGGACACAGGGGCAACCGGGGAACGGAGGCGGGAGGAGGCAGGACAAGGTTTGAGAAGAGACATGTGGAAAACAGGGTGATCCGCCAAGAAGACGGGAGCACAAGGCGGTAGGCCACTGGACTGATGATTCGGGAAACCACATAAGGGCCCACAGAACGAGGCAGAAGCTTCCGACAACCCGCCAAACGGAGATGTCGGGTGGACAGCCAGACCCGGGAACCTACCGCATATGGAGGGCAGGACTACGTTTCTAGTCAGCGAAAGCTTTCATGGATGACTGGGCCTCCTGGAGGTGAACCACGGTCTGGGCATGGATAGAGGACATATCTCTAACAGAGGCAGCTGCGGCTGGGTTGACAGAGGAAGAAGAATCAGGAACCGGGAGGACACGGGGGTGTTGACCATACAAAGTGAAAAAAGGGGAAGAACCAGTGGAGGAATGTACAGCATTATTATAGGCAAATTCGGCAAAGTGAACGACCTGCAACCAGGTTGCTTGTTGTTGCAGCGTCAAACAACACAGGTATTGTTGCATGGGCTGGTTTGTTCTCTCAGTTTGACCGTCGGTCTCGGGATGGTACGCCGAGGCAAACCGTATATCAATATCAAGCAACCTGGTTAAGGCACGCCAGAAACAGGATGTAAACTGGGACCCCCTATCAGAAATGAGCACAGAAGGCAGACCAAAGAGACATAAGACACCTTCAAAGAACAGTGTAGCCAACATAGGTGCAGACGGAATACCCCGGCAGGGAATGAAACGGGCCATTTTAGTGAAAGTATCAACCACCACCCAGATTGTGTCGTAACCCTGGACCCTAGGTAAATCAGTCACAAAATCCATGGTCAATGTATGCCAGGGCTTGGGTGGTATAGGTAATGGTTGCAAGAGGCCAAGTGGACGACCCCTGCGGTGTTTACTTTGGGCACATACTGCGCATGTGTTTACATAGCAGATAACGTCACGTTTCATGGATGGCCACCAACACCAGCGTTTCAATAGATCTAGGGTACGGGCCTGGCCTGGATGGCCGTTGAAGGGTGCGTCATGAGACCACTCCAAAGCCAGGTTTCTGGTATCAGTGGTGGGTAGAACTAGGCGGTTCTGTACATATGGCAACCCGTCATAGTACACTGGGTCCCATTCGGACAGCTGCTCGGGATGCTGCTGGACCCAAGTACGGATTGCGTCCAGCAATGCCAACTGAGGTGTACATGTGCATACAACGTTCTCATGAGACAAGAGAGTGTCGGGAAAGATAGGTAGCGAAACCCCCCCGGGGCAATGAGACAACGCATCGGCTTTACCGTGCGTCAGACCAGACCGATGTTTAATTTGAAAGTCGAAGGCTGCAAAAAACAAGTGCCACCTGACCTGCCTGCTGTTCACACATTTCAGGGAGGCCAGGTCCTGTAGATTCCGGTGATCTGTAAACACAGTGATCTTGTGTTTGGCCCCCAACAGATGGTGACGCCAAGTGCGAAAAGCGTCCATCACTGCCAGAAGCTCCTTCTCAGTAACAGTATAGTGGGCTTCTGCAGAATTGAATTTGCGGGAATGGAAGGCCACAGGGTGTAGATGTCCTGTAGCGGAGCATACTTGTGACAAAACTGCCCCTAACGTAAAAGAGGAGGCATCCGCCTCGACAATAAAAGGTAGGTCAGGGTCAGGATGCTGGAGTACAGGGGCGGTGGTGAAGGCGTTTTTTAGATTCTCAAAAGCCTGCTGATGTACCTCCAACCATTTGAAAGGGACATGTGGACTAGTGAGGGAGGTGAGGGGTGATACTATGGAGGAGAAGCCAGAGATAAAACGCCGGTAGAAGTTGGCGAAACCAAGAAACGACTGTAATGCCTTCAGGGTCTGCGGTGTCGGCCATTCTAGGATCGCTCTAACCTTGGAATAATTCATCGCCAAGCCACCGGGTGTGATGTTGAACCCCAGGAACTCGATATTGGTCACATGAAATTGGCATTTCTCAGGTTTCGCATAGAGCGAGTGTTTTTGTAGCCGGGACAATACTTCTCGAACATGCTGCACATGTTCTTCTAGGGTATGGGAAAAGATGAGGATATCGTCAAGATACACAACCACGTATATGTCCAAGATGTCATAGAACACATCATTCATGAAGTGTTGGAACGTGGCTGGGGCGTTGCATGGTCCGAAAGGCATTACCATATATTCAAAAAGGCTGTATCGTGTACAGAATGCGGTCTTCCATTCGTCCCCCTTACGAATGCGGACAAGGTTGTAGGCACCTCTCAAATCCAACTTGGAGTAGATAGAGGTGTGGGTCAATCGGTCCAATAGCGGAGTGATAAGAGGTATTGGGTACCGATTCTTAGTGGTAATGGCATTGAGCCTGCGGTAGTCCACACACGGACGTAGATCGCCTTCTTTTTTGGGCATGAAAAAGATCGGGCTGGCAGCTGAAGACGTGGAGGGGCGTATGTGACCTAGGCGCAAAGACTTTTCTATGTACTCTTTGAGGGCTTGATCTTCAGACTGTGACAGGGAATAGATACGACCTGAGGGTATGGAAGCCCCGGGGGTCAGATCAATCGGGCAATCATAGGAACGGTGTGGAGGTAGGGTTTCAGAAGAGCCTTGATCGAATACCGGAGCAGAGTCCTGGTACTCCGCAGGGATGTTTGCGGTAACTAAACGCACCACATGCGGATCAGAGAACGCCCTGTTTTCTGTGATACTGAGTCGGGCAATAGCGCCCAACGCTGATGCAGGCATGTTCTCCTCTCCATTCATGGGGAGACAAAAGTTCTGGCACAGTTCGGATTCAAAATGCACGTGACCCAAACCCCAATCAATGTGTGGATTGTGATCCCGCAACCATGGCATTCCTAGTATAACACCAAACTGGGGCATGGCTATCAAGTCGAAGTGCATGGTTTCCTTGTGAACGGACTGGATCGTCAGTATGAGTGGTGCTGTTTGTTGTCTGATGGGTCCAGACGCGAGTTCCGTCCCATCAACTGCTTGTACCAGTTCGGGTCGATTCTTGTTAACCAGGGGCAGGTTTCAGGCTCGGGCTAAAGTCATATCAATGTAGTTCCCGGAGGCCCCTGAATCAAGGGTGAGAACCACGGGATGGGTGATGCAAGGTGTGGGCTGCAAAGTGGCTTGTACTCGGATGGGTCTAATTCTACCGAACATCGGAATTGGATCCGGGGAGGAACATAAGGAGCTCAACCCTCCCCCCGTGTCTAGGGTCGAGCTGTGTGAAAAACCTGGTTCTTGGGTTTCGGTCTCCGGGGACATTCTTTCACGAAGTGGCCACCCAACCCGCAGTAAAAACAGGCATTCTCTGCTCTTCTACGTTCCCTCTCCCTAGACGTGATGGGGCTCCTGATACCTCCAATCTGCATAGGCTCCCCGATGGTGTCTGAGGTGGACGAAGATATGGCAGGACCTGTGGAATGGGGAAACCCTGCCGCAGCTCTCCGTTCAGAACGTTGTGCGTCCACTTGAAGGGTCAGATCCACAAGGGCCGGGAATTGGACGGGCAGGGACGGGACCACAGCTAAAGCATCCTTCATGGGATTACTTAATCCTCTGTAGAAGACCACTGCCTTCTTACTTTCTGGCCATGATGTTTCGGCCGCCAGTTGGTTAAATCGAGTAATGTAATCAATGAGGGACCCCCTACCCTGGGTAAGCTCGAGTAACTCTAAATCATGAGACTGCGCCTTATACCTGGTGTCAAATACTCGTGACATCTCTGATACCAGTTGGTCGAAATCATAGAGAGCGGGGTGGTCATTTTCTAATAGGGGGTTTGCCCATGCCGCAGCTGTACCTGCTAGGTGTGACAGGGTGAAGGCCGCCTTAGTGGTAGGATCTGGGAAAGCAAGAGGCCGGCATAGAACATGTAGTTTGCATTGATTAAGGAAAGTCCTGAACTTTCTGGGGTCTCCATGGAACCTTTCTGGGGCTGCCAATGGAAAAGGAGATGGCAAAACAACGGGAACGGTCGTGGAGGCAGTCGGAGCCGGGGTTACAGGAGGAGGTGGCACAGGAACTGGAGCGGCGTCTCCAAGTTCCGGGTCCGCGGGCAAGGGATGTTGGGCACTCTGCAACAAATCAAGGCGTTGGTGGATTGCTGTGTTGGCAGCGACCATGTCGGCCCGTAGTACCGTGATTGCTTGGATTATAGCAGCCATGGGGTCCTCCGCGGTACCCTCCATACCTGACACGACAAGGCTTCACAGACTGTTGTAACTTGAATGTCGTGCAGATATGTGAGACCTCCGTCCCCAAGTGCCGCACAGGGAGAATGATAAATTCACTCCCTATACAACCTTTGAGGCCACAGGTGGAGAAGAATCCGGGTCCGCGAAGTACTGGAATCCCCACGGAAGCTGTAAAGGAAAGCAGTGTTAAGTACCAAGCAAGCAGGGTAAAGCACGGGTAACCAATAAACAGGAAGGATCTTACCAGGAATTGATAGAAGAAGGGATTCCGGGGCTCAAGATGGCAAAAGGTCTGGGGTAGGAGGCACTTACTGGTAGTCACAACAGACCCCACCTGGAGAAGACCTGCAAGCCGGACTGAACCAAATTGCAGGTAAGGGTGGTGATAAGTCGTAGTTCATACAATGTTCTAGATTCTTTGGAGAGGGGTAATCCACAAGAAGTCCGTGACAACAATTCAGGGTCTAGAGCCAAGTGTAGCAGTCCAAGCTGACGAAACACTGAAGAGCGGAATCCAAAGAGAAGTCCGTGACAACGATCCGAGGTCAAGAGCCAAGAGTATCAGTCCAAGCTAAAAGCACAGATATAACGTGATCCAAAAGAGTTCCTAGAAGAGTTAGCCGGGTCCAAGATCAAACGAAACACAAGGTGACAAAATGCAGGCCAAACAGGGTCTCAGAGAAAACAGCTGTGAAGCGCGGTACTGAAGTACTCCACTGCTTAAGTACCGTTTGATCCCTGATCACGTGATCGTGAGTCCAGGTCACGTGATCGGATAGAGCCAGCAGCACGATGCAAAGAAGCGAACCTGATCTTTTGATGGCTTAATCTCCACGGCAGTTGCCAATGAAGAAACGGTCGCAGTCGTGACTGTGGAGTAGTAGCGTGAAGCTGCTGCTGTAGCTGTGTGCGAGCCGGTCTGGACCGCCAAAGTGAGCCCCAGAGGGTAAGTGGGGGGTGAATCCGGGCCGAGGGGGAACTGGGATTACTGGTGGGTCGGATGGAGGGCATGACAAGTGGTTGCAGAAATTGGCAAGTACAGGGGCAAGAGAGCCAATGTTGTCCTTAATGGTTGTGGAAGAGCAGGGGGAAGCCTGTTTGTGGGAGACCTTCATGGAGAAGACAACTCTGGTGACCTCATAAGGTGTGACAGGAGAGAGGGGAGGAGGGGGGGTGGTAGGCCATAGGAGGCAAGGGGGCAGAGGAGTGGTCAGGGAGAGGGAAGCAATGGTGCTCAGGATGCCCTGAGTTTTAGTCGAGAAGTGAGTGGCCAGTGCTTTGAAGAGGGCTTGGGAAGGGAGGGGCGAGGAGGAGACTTCAGACGAGTTGGCTGGCGCCCTGCAAATTTTAAAGAGTTCAGCCGAGTTTTTGGATGAACCAGAGACCTATGCCTGGATGTGTGCCCTTTTCCTGATGCGGATGGAGAGTCTGTATTGTCTTTGGAGCCCCCACCATCCCCCTATTCAACTGTTTCACTCACTAACCCCCACACCCCTTGTTGCACATTACTATATAGTGTGCGCGGATTGCGGCCCACCCGCCACCCTCTCCAGCCTTAGTACAGCCCTGCTCCATCATGTGAGTTCCACTAATGGTTATCTGTCATCGCCAAGCAGCACGCAAGTCTGTTATAATACGGCTTCGGATGCAGTTCCTGCTAAGGAGGCTCACCTAACATTGAACATTCTGCCCGTGTGCAAAACGAAACTCTCTTCCCTGCCCTACTGATGTTGATGCTCTGGCTATTAATGTTTCCCTATGCTAACATGCACGGAACCTAACAAAATTGTATACATTGTACATACAAGCTTGTTCAACACATGTTGCGCATCATATTAATGACTATACATGGCTTGGTCAACATAGCCGCGACGACATGCATCTACCTATGTTCTGCCTCTATGTCAGTGTTTAATTGTTATAGCTAATGCATTTGTTTTATTGGCTAACCCC
The DNA here is from genome assembly GCF_040938575.1 of Ambystoma mexicanum. NCBI lineage: Eukaryota > Metazoa > Chordata > Amphibia > Caudata > Ambystomatidae > Ambystoma > Ambystoma mexicanum. Next base: position 414,632,356 of record NC_090929.1, read on the forward strand.
CTCCACCCTCCCTGCTCACTCGCCTGCACTATGCCATTAGTAGAAGTTTAGCTCACTTCCATTTCTTTACAACTATATGTCGTACTTGAATACCTGAAAAGCCACTGCTTTCACTTGCCTGGTACAATGCTCATCATCCTAGCAATGATTGCCCGTATTTGAATTGCCAGTTGTTTACCTGCCTTCAAATGTTTCTACCGGCTTCCGATAAGTCACTGCCTCCATTTGCCTGGTTACATTGCTCGCCATCTTACCAATGATTGCCTGTATTCACACCCTACTTGAATTGCCTGTTGTCTACCTGTTAGGAATGTATATGATTAGTGGGACAATATCCTTTGTGTCTACTCTGTAGGGGTGCCTCTCCTGCATGTCGGCTTAGCACTGCATGACTAAGACACTTATGTACGCTTGTCCCACTGCCATTGCCTGCGCTTGAGGCCCACGCTACTAGGGCACGGAGCTTGAAACCATACTCCCTACCCATTTGGCTGGGGTTATTGCCTTCCCTGCCTTGCACTACACCTTTTTGTCTCGCTACTGCCCGATCAAATTTGCTCGCTATTCTATAGCCTGATGTACCACAGCCAGCACCATAGGTTCCGCACACCACCTCCCAAGGAATTACCATAACCCTTCTAGCCCAGGGAGTGCCCAACCTAGTATCGGACGAGGCCTAAGTACCTAGTCTAAGTATTAGGCTGACTATCCAGATTCCCAAACACACGTAATTTAACTTTTTAATATGCTCTCCTTAGCCTCTAGTCAGTTAGCCTGCATCCTACTTTTTATAAATAAAATCATATTGCTTAGCATGTCGCCACATTCACCTACTACCATGTATTCCTCTATACCTGACAAGAAGTCATCCAACAGTTCACCTCCTGATATAAACGACTCTCAACCAACTCCATGTACCTATTTCCCCCGCCCAACTATTGACAGGAATTTAAAACTCAGAGCTAGATTAGCTAAAATCTATGAGCCTCTTGCCCGCTCTATGCCTACAGTACATAGAACAAGGACCATGACACCTTGGACTCACCAAACCATCCCAAAATGTAATTTGCCTCAGAACTCCGACCCCAACCCTCCACATAGTCCCCCTATTCAGAGCAAACCTGAAACAATGCAAGCCCACCCTCCTATGACAACCACTACTAGCCCCCAGATCAAGGGAGCCCTAATCAACGCTAGGTCATTAGTAGCGCACGCAACAGTATTGCAGACCTGATCCTCAAAGAAGACCTTGACTTCCTTGCTATCACTGAGACTTGGCTACATCCGGCAGCAGGCCCCATGCTCATGTTAGCAATCCCAGATAACTACTCCATCGTGAGACAAGATAGACCCAACTCCAGAGAAGGGAGTGTTGCCATCATCCATAAATGTAGTCTCACTATGAGATCAGTAACCCCTATTAGTGTCCCCTCTTGCGAATTACTCTCTGTTAAAGTTCCACTTACTAATGCCCAAACTCTGAACATCCACGTGATCTATCGTCCGCCAGGCCCTATAGGTACATTCGATGAGGATATTAATACTATTTTAGCCAGCAACCTTAAAAGCTTGACCCAGGTACTTACACTTGGGGACTTTAATATGGGCTTCAAAGACCCGACAGACCAACATGCCACTACCATGCTTAACACCCTCTCTGAATAAGGATTTACCCAAAGAAGTATGGAACCTACACATGCCAAAGGCAGAATACTCGATTGGGTGGCTGCCCACAATTGTCTAGCTAACATTACTGCCATCTCACCCTTAGCCTGGACTGATCACCATCTAGTTTCATTCACGTTCTCCACCAGCAGACCATTACCCATGCCCATCAGAAAGGCCCCACCTACACTCACGAGAAATAAAAAGAGTATCACTGTGGATAGACTTATTCGAAACTTACTCCCCACACTCAACTCTCTCCCTGACAACTCTGATCCTGAGACGTTGGTCGAATAATACAATGGCCCTCATTACGACCCTGGCGGAAATCGAAAAATGATGGCGGAAATGCAATACCGCCATCGAATAGCGCTCGGTGCGATTATGACCCGTCACCGTAAAGTACGATGCCATTAGCGACACCGTAGTGAACGCCAACGCTAACTGCACCAAGTACGCGCACGCGCGCCATGCAAAACCGTAATTACCACCATGGCGCAACAGTACGCAAATTCTGACCCTAGCGGACATTTACCTAACGCCATCAAGCATGGCGGAAAGTACCATTCCGCCATGGTGAGAAGTACGGCATCGCGAACCAACCGTAAATGGCCCTACTGAGTGCCTGTACACCACTCCCTGGCCACATTGCACAACTCCTCGTAGGTGCAATGAAGTCACAAAATGCAACCAGTGAAATGTACAAGTCACCCATGCATGCCAACGAACAAATGAATGTAGGGGCTCCAAGTGCCTTGTGAGTGGCCATCCATATTTGCCATGGCACCATTGCCGTACTGATGCAGCACAGGCATGTGAAGGTTCAAGTACAGCAACATGAACTGAAATATGAGACAAACAAAAACAGGCCCCCCATCGCTTGACACCAGTGTAAGGCAACATTCAAAGCAGTATCCTGAGTGAGACTGTAGTCTCACTCAGGATACTGTTCTCAGTATCCTGAGTGAGACTACACTCACTCAGGATACTGGCAGCCCTGTACTCCTGCCAGTAAACAAACCAACCATCAGCATAAGCATGTACCACACAAGTTGGCAGAGTGACTGAGCAGCCAGGCTCATCTCAAGAGAGGCCAATGGGAGCTGCAGGGCACAGATGGCACGAATACAGAAGCTATTCCAATGGACATGACCTCAGTCTCCCTCCAAGAAACGCACGCAAACACAGGCACCTGTGACCAGCCATATTCTGATAATCACATCATTCCACCAATCCACCTGGCTGACCGGCATCTGTTACACAAAAGCTAATCCCCCGCCCCTGAGCATGACATCATTAAAACAGTCATAATGGCAGCCCCTATCCCTGACCTCACTGGGCTTCGTAGGCAAACGCGCCCAGTACAGTACCACGCAACTATACTCAGAAGCCGGAACCCAATGCAGATCTTCTCACAATACATCGCCCCACAAATAGGAATATGCTACATTACTTGCAAAGAAGAACGCTACGCGGTTAATATCAGAATAGAAATTTAATGCACAACAAAATCACCAAGCCCATACAGCCCATACAGCTATTAGGTCATGAACTCCAAAATATATTTCATTATTGTGGGCTGCATCCGCAATAAATGACCAGCTTCTTCTTGTGTGACGCCCACCGCACTTACCCGCTGTGCCACCAGGGCCCATATGGCCTTCTTGTTCGCAAGTGCCGTCCTGGTCATTTGCGTTGAGAAGACGACGGCAGTATCAGGGTGTAATCCGACCATGGACCATGTTCATGTTGCTGGAACACATGCTCTTGTACAACCTCATTCCGATCGCTGCAGCGATATCTGGGAAAAGGCACACCATGATCTTTTTACTGATTCTGCTCTATCAGGAAGACTAGGCACAATTTCTTTAAATCTGCTAATTTCATTCGGAATGGCACCCAGGGTGTGATCGAAACTCCATGCAGGAACACCAGTTCTTGGTTTTGCTCTGAATTGCAATGCTGCCAGTGATCAGAAAATCGAGATACAGGAAAAAGCACGGCATTCCAATGTCTGTACATTTCCCACATATATGTACCCATCACAACAACGGTGTAGGGGTGGGCAAGGAGCACTACACAGATGGACGGTTTAGGGAACTCGGAGCACATGGGCAGATGTGTGAAGAGTTTTGGGCACATGGATATTTTATAGAGTTTGGTGGACATGGTCAATTTGTTGAGCTCTGGGAAGAAGAATAGACAAGGTCAGGAGCATAGGGCACTTGGACAGTCGGCACGTGGAAATGGTGCACATGGACAGACAGTGTGAGGAGCTTTGGGCTGTAGAAGGGTAAACACAAAATCTGACACGATAAAACAATAACTCCAAACAGAAATGCAAAATTAATGCACACGTCTGGAAGGTGTTCGTCAGCTTTGTGAAGCTGAAAACGATCAATTCCTTCCCAATACAAAGAAATCTAATCATCCCCTACATACTCTTATCTTATTGCATACATTTACTAAACACAATTCCCTTTACACCTGGTCTCATTGTAATCAGTCATGGCATCCTAAGATATAATCGGTTTATTAACTCAAAACAATTCAACAGTTAACTTGCCCCATTTGTCAGAAAACCTTTAACTCAGTATGTGATGTGCATAGCCTCGAAAAGATGTCCTAAATTAGAGGGAGGAGAGAAAACAGTGACCATTCCTTTGAACCTCCTTATGGCTCCAGACAGACTGGCTTCTGAAATGGCTCATTCTACATTCATTCACGTCACCTCATTCTGACTTCCGTCTTAAATCATCTGACCTCTAGCACACTGTCCTGCTTATTATCTTCCTGAGAGTCCAGATGGAACCATAAAACACAGGTCAAGCTCTGCACGTAAGCACCCACTCTATGTATTTTTTGACTAACCCCAATTCAACCCTTGCAACCAGACTCCCCTAGTCATTCAACAACAGGACTTCATGCTCTCAGGAAGATTGCTCCTTGTATCTACATACCCAACTGGTCATACAATCCCTGCCTAATAATAATTAATTTCATCCTCGCTTCTAGTGATGATTTGCTCGCAAATGTCATCTGCTGTGATGAATCCAATTGAGTAATCATAGATTCCCTGGTAGTGACCTCCTCCCATGTGGCCAGGGGACGGTAGCCACTACCTGATCCTGACCCTGGGAGTGGATACATGAGGGAGGATCACATGGGAGGAGACAATTACTGGGGAGATGTCATGACTTTATTTGACGAGACATGGTATCCCACTTTCCCATGAGGAAGACCCTCTAATGCCTAAGACGTTAATGCCTATTGTCAGCTGTTTGTTCCCCCTTGCAGAGGAAGTAAAGAAGCCTCTTCCCAATATTCTTTAGGTCAAACACTCATCTATGACCTAGACACACAAAGCTCCAACAAAACCCTTTCTGAAAGCCATATGTCCAATGACCACAATACCCACAATCACCAAAGTACTGAGATGAGAAGGATGAAGGAGTTGGTGCATAGTAACAGGAGCCCGAAGCTCAATGTGCAGACAAAGATGTCTACAGAATGACCTGTGTGCACAACATTTAAAGATAGCAACCACACTACTGAGTGTGGCAGTGCAGGAGAAGATTTTGGTTCCTATGCGGATGATTTCGAGCACGGGAGACACATACAGGTGTGGCAGAGCAGAGGAGTCCGCCGAGACAAAAGGAGAAATGCTGTGCATGAGCAGGACATGCTGTGGAGATGCCGGGTGCTGCGAGAGAGTTCCTGGGTGCTCGGCAGCTCGAAACATTCTCCATACCAGGACCTGAAAGGAAGCAGGCATGTGACCGCAGAGCCAGAAAGGAAGTCAGAAGGATGTCTGCAGAATCCAGAGTCAGGACTGAAAGCCAGAGCCACACAGCAGAAGCGCAAACAGGACCAGAGATGCTGGAGAGAACCGGGGAGTCAACCCAAAACAAGTGGGGACCCTGGAGTGTACCCGGGACCGCACCAATGACAATTTGAATGTTATGAGATTGCTAACACAGAAAATGCAAAGTACAGATTCAAGCCCCAATAAGATATGGATGCATGAGATGCAAGTGTGGGGCAATAACTTTTGAACGAACATTACCGCAGACAGCTATACAGAGCCACGGATGGTATATGCTGTTTTGGTGACCCAGAGGCACTGTGAAACACATAAGAAGTCCTGGCAAGGGAACAATACCAGGCAATTGAAATGCATAAGAAGTCCAGGCAAGGGAAGGATATCAGGCAATTGAAACATATAAGAAGTCCTGGCAAGGGAAGGATACCAGGCAATTGAAACACATAAAAGGTCCTAGCAGCGAAGTATACCAGGCAAGTGAAATCACAAGAGAAGTCCTGGCAGGAGAGTACACCAGGCAGTTGGAATTGCATAGAGAGTCCTGGCAGGGGAGTATAACAGGCAATTTGCAAAGCTACTTTGCAAAGCTACAAGACATACTAAAGAAGGACAGTGTTTGCTAGACAAAGTAGAAACTTGTGTTAAAGAAAGACTCTCAGAGAACTTGTTGCCTAACAGCAACATTATGAATCAAGGAGAGACACAAAGGCATTGATAGTAAAAGAGACATTGCCACCCCATTACAGAATCCAAGGGAAGGGAACCACCCTCTGGGTATAAGGTATTTCACCTTGTAGAATGTTTTCATTGGAGCTATTCTAATTTCTTTCCTTTTTGTTTTTTAAAACATATGGTTATAAAACAAACCATTTGCCAATTTAATACATCAGATACATGAAATGTCAATATTGTCAAATCAGTAACAAAAATTGCACTAACCTGGGCAGACTGCAACCCCAAATGGAGACAACTGGCGGATGTCGTGAAAATGGATGAATCCCCCGTGGGAGTCCTGCTTCCCAGCTCCCTGAATGATATACCAGTTAGGAGGAGAGCAGGATCCCCAGGGAAACCCTCCTGGAGGAAAAAACCCTGAGCCGCTGCAACTCTTCGGAACGGGAGGTGGAAGTCTGGACAGATCCTCTATGCACGCTGGACAACGAAGAGGGTCAGAGACCTTTCCAAGGAAACAAGATAGAACAGGTAAGTTCAAAGGAAGACTGGTAGCGAGAAATAAGTGAGAGTGGGAAGTGTGAAACCACGTACAAGGGATTAAGGAGGGTGTCCTCTAAGTAAAGAGACTGCTCTCTGAAGTGTCCGAGGGCTTGAGAAGCCGGTCCTGTTCCGGGGATGTGGTGGCGCTAGCAAACAGAGAATAGAAAGTAAGCTTTAGAATGCCGGGGAGAGAAATCTACTGAAGGGAGATGAGTCTGATTGTACTCACTAACACGGGCGGCCAACCCGCCAGAAAACCCACGAATCCCACCAAATACGGCCAGCAGCTCAGTCTAAGCAAGGGAATAGAAATCAGAACAGAAATAAGGAATAAGGAGAAACTCTGAGTCAGTAGAGGAAAGGAGTGTGAGTCCTAGAATGAGGCAGCTCTAAACGTACCGCTGAACATCCTACCAAGAAGAGGATCTTAAAGGGACCAAAAAATCAAGGAAACAATTTAGAAGGAACTAAATGTTTGGGGAGAAAACGGGAAGCCAGCCAAACCAGGTCACCCTCCTGAAGTGTAGGTATCGGTCTGCGATGACGATCTGCGTATCGTTTGGCTCGGTCCTGAGCGTCCTTCAAAGACCTGCGGGCCAAGCTCTGACCTTCCTGAATGTTGCTCATAATGTGGTTGACCCCTGGGCATTGTAACAAAGAAGGAGAGACGGTAGGGAGAAAGGAAGGGTGATAACCATAAGAGCAATGGAAAGGAGTAGTCTTCAATGCAGAATGATACGCATTATTGTATGCAAATTCTGCTAGTGGAAGCAACTCCAGCCAGTCGTCTTGAGCTGCGGAGACAAAGCATCGTAGATACCCTTCCAATGTCTGGTTCAAGCGTTTCGTCTGACCGTTGGTCTGCGGGTGGTATCCGGAACTAAGGGATCTCTTGATGCCCAATTTCCGACATAAAATTCTCCAGAATTTAGAGGTGTATTGAGAACCCCTATCGGAAACAATGGTGTCTGGAAGGCCATGTCCCAGGAAGCTTGTGAAGAGGAGAAAAGTGAGCCACTTTAGTGAGGTAATCGATAGTTACCATAATGGTCGTGTGTTGAGATGAAACGGGAAGATCAACAATAAAATCCATAGAAATGTACTTGCAGGGTTGATCTGGGATAGGCATTCGGTTTAACAGACCGTATGGAGACACACAAGGAGTTTTAGACTGTTGACACACGACACAGGCGGAGACATAATCATTTACATCACTCCTTATCGCGGGCCACCAGAAATGTCGAGATATAAGTTCTAGAGTGTTTCGAACTCCTCTTTGTCCTCCAGCCTTGGAATCATGGCACATGTGGAGCACCTGTTTTTGTAAGGATGCAGAAGGTACAAGAACTTGATCCTTGTGAAAGTAGCAACCTTGGGTCAAATTGAGCAACTGAAGATCAGCTAACTCTTCGCATCTTTGTCTGTTCTGGCACGTGGCCAGTCTTAGTTCTTGAAGAAAGTCACCCGTCATTGCGACAAATTTAGCTTTGGCAAATAAGGGTTCTAGAGAGAATTTATAGGAGGAGTAGTCTTTTCGTGAAAGAGCGTCTGCCCGAAGATTACGATTACCAGGGAGGTAGGTAAACTCGATCCTAAAAGGCAAAAAAAAATGTGCCCATCTTGCCTGCCTGCTATTCGTGGTATATGCTTGCTGCAGCACCTTAAGGTTCTGGTGATCCGTGCGCACTTCCACTGGATACTTTGTTCCCAAGAGCAAATGTCTCCACTCTTCAAAGGCTCTTTTAATGGACAAGAACTCTTTTTCTAGAACGGAATAGTTTTCTTCCGAACGATTGAATGTCTTGGATAGATAAGCTACTGGTTTCTCGTCTCCTTGTTCGTTCTTCTGGAGTAACACGGCCCCCAGAACATGGTGAGAGGCATCCGACTCTACCACGAATGGTCGATTTTGATCAGGGGTAGCCAATATCTCAGCAGAAGTAAAAAGACGTTTAAGTTTTTCAAAGGCTGTCTGCGCCTCAGTATTCCATTAGAAGGAAACTCCCTTCTTAAGCAGTGTGGTTATGGGTTGAACGGTTTCTGAAAAGCTTGGGATAAATTTACGGTAGAAATTAGTGAATCCTAGAAACCTCTGGATTTCTTTTATTGAAAATGGAGGAGGCCAATCCAATACTGAGGAAACCTTTCTGGGGTCCATAGAAATCCCTTGAGGGACAGCACAAATCCTAGAAATGTAACTTGGCTCTGGTGAAATTCGCACTTTTCTGCTTTACAATATAATTGATTTTCTTCCAGACGAGATAATACGAGGTTTAACATGACTGATGTGTTCTTCCTTGTTTTTAGAGAAAATCAAGATGTCATCGAGATAAATTATGACAAAGTGAAGGAGGACATCAGAAAATAGGTGGTCCATAAATCTTTGAAAGATCGCCGGTGCGTTAACTAGCCCGAAGGGCATGACGTGATATTGGTAATGGCCAAAGGAAGTGCGGAATGTTGTTTTCCATTCATCTCCTGGTGTTATCCTGATGAGATGATAAGCTCCCCTGAGATCAAGTTTGGTGTAAACGAGGCCCCTTGAACGGCCTCCAAGATGTCAGTAATAAGTGGCATGGGGTACTTATCTGGGATTGTGATCCGGTTTAGACCTCAGAAATCAATACACGGTCGTAATTCTTCTGAGTCCTTTTTTGGAATAAAAAATAGTGATGCACCCGCAGGGGAAGTGGATTCTGAGATCAACCCATTTTGTAGGTTTTGATGAAGATATTCTTTTAGAGCAGCCTTTTCTTCCTGGGATAGTACATACATGCGGCCGAAAGGAATAGGCTCATCAGGCAATCGGTCAATACGACAATCATCTCTGCGATGAGGTGGAAGAGTAGGAAATTTGGGGTTAGAGAAAACTGACAGAAATCGCTGATGACAATCAGGAATCCTACTAATGTGACTAATAGATGGAATGCTCAGACGTCTTTCTATTTCAGACGGAATATGTACTCCTACTGCAGTATGGGACAAACAATGAGTGGTGCAATACTCCGAGCCTAAAAAGAGAGTGCCCGCTGACCAGTTGATGAAGGGATTATGTAATCTCAACCACGGGAGCCCCAAGATTATTGGAAAATGTGCCGTCTGGATGAGATCAAATTCTATGTTTTCTTGATGTGTCCCTACAGCACAATGTAAAGGTTTGGTTTGTTGCCTGATAAGACCTGAACTCAAAGGCGTCCCATCAACCCCTTGAACTGGAGTGGCTAGTATCTTGTCAACCCTAGGAATTCCTTTCTTGGTCGCCCATGCATCATCCACAAAATTGCCCGCCGCCCCGCAATCAATCAGAGCCGGGACATTAGTAAGGATGATAGTTGGAAGGGTTATAGTTAAAGAAATCACAACCATAGACTGCTCTACCTGTCCAGGATCTGAGGAAGAATTCTTGTTAGTAGGGGAACCCTGTCTAAAGACTCCTACCGTGGTTCCCCCTACGGTAGGGTTCTTGCGTTTCCCGAAATCTGAGATGGAATTCTACATGGTGGAACAAGTGGGCAGTCTCTTAGAAGGTGTAAGGAAGAACCACAATACATACACAGACTGCAAGTCTTTCTTCTCTCCCTTTCGGAGTTGGAAAGAGGGCCCTTCACGGTCCCAATTTGCACTGGTTCTTCTGGAGAGTGTGTCTTGGTAGTTCTGGGAAAGAATTCCATATGAACCCGAGAAGCTTTTCCCTTCTTTTTCTCCTGATGGCGTTCTTGCAATCGATAGTCTATCTGCATAGAGATCAAAATCATCTCTGCCAAATTGGCTGGTATAGGGACCTTGGACACCTCGTCTTTGAGCTCTTCTGAGAGCCCTCGTCGAAACAAAGTAACCAGACTATCATCTGGCCATCCTGTCTCTGAAGACAATTGTTTAAAAAGTGTGATATATGAGATGTGGTCTCTAGATCCCTGCTTTAAATCAAGTAATTTTTCCTGAATTGAAACTGAAATTTCTTTACGACCAAACATGGTTTTCAAGCTATTGGTGAAAGCAACATAGGAATCGAGAATGATATTTCCCGAAGTTACCAAGGGGATAACCCCTGCTAAGGCTAGACCTGATCGCTGGGAAATAACGAATCCCACCTTATCTTTCTCTGTGGGAAAAAATCTATGTTTAAAGGTGAACTGAACATTGCAGCTGTCAAGAAACTCTTTTAACTTAAGCGGATTCCCATCAAACTTGTCTATCTGGAATGTTGACGGAGGAAGATCAGAAAATGCCCGACCTAACTGTTGTTTTAATTGCGAGTTATCCTGTTTTAAAGTCTGCATTTCCAATGTCATGGACTGCATTGCCGCCATAAGTTGGTGCATCAGTTGTTCCATTTCAGATTGCCGTCTGCCGCGGCCAGTCTGTTTTTGGCGTCGCTAACTGTCAAATCGGTACCAAATTGCACTAACCTGGGCAGACTGCGACCCGGAATGGAGACAACTGGCGGATGTCGTGGAAATGGATGAATCCCCCGTGGGAGTCCTGCTTCCCAGCTCCCTGAATGATAAACCAGTTAGGAGGAGAGCAGGATCCCCAGGGAAACCCTCCTGGGGGGAAAAACCCTGAGCCGCTGCAACTCTTCGGAACGGGAGGTGGAAGTCTGGACGGATCCTCTATGCGCGCTGGACAACGAAGAGGGTCGGAGACCTTTCCAAGGAAACAAGATAGAACAGGTAAGTTCCAGGAAGACTGGTAGCGAGAAATAAGTGAGAGTGGGAAGTGTGAAACCACGTACAAGGGATTAAGGAGGGTGTCCTCTAAAGAAAGAGACTGCTCTCGGAAGTGTCCGAGGGCTTGAGAAGCCGGTCCTGTTCCGGGGATGTGGTGGCGCTAGCAAATAGAGAATAGAAAGTAAGCTTTAGAATGCCGGGGAGAGAAATCTACTGAAGGGAGATGAGTCTGATTGTACTCAATAACACGGGCGGCCAACCCGCCAGAAAACCCACGAATCCCACCAAATACGGCCAGCAGCTGAGTCTAAGCAAGGGAATAGAAATCAGAACAGAAGTAAGGAATAAGGAGAAACTCTGAGTCAGCAGAGGAAAGGAGTGTGAGTCCTAGAAGCGAACTTACGGAGCATCCACAAAGGCAGTAGCGACGCGTATACAGACAGCACTTCCTTCCTTATCAGGAGTCGCGTGACCCGGCGCGAGTGCGTCAGATGTACGTGAAACAACTAGACCGTTGTTGTCTCTAGGAAAAGTCGCCGTTATGGGAGCCTGCATTATCACGTTATGCGCCGTTCTCCCTCTTCTACGGCTTTGCCCCCATGACCAACGTTGATAATGTGTAACAAATATAAGCATAAAAGGACCAATTTTAGTTGAAAGGTAGCATTATGTAAACATATGCAAATTGTATCTAAAATATTAAAACTTTCAAGTAAAATTTGAAAGATATTAACATCTCTTTGTTACATGAAGTATGGATAAATAAATAATCTACACATTTGATACATTTAAAACAGATATTTGCTGTGATGCTACTTTCCATACATGATAGGCCGCCACTGTCATAACAATGCTCTCTGCACTGTAGATGGTGTTCCAAATGGATCCCCTCAATTAAAGAAACATTATGTACTAGGCAGCAATAGCTGGCACTATAATATGATATAAGGGTCTGAGATTTAGTAAAAATTTGACGTGTCGCCTCAATGTGAACATTGCATAATCCACAAATTCTTTCACTTTGTGCCAATTTATACATCTACCTGTGTGCTCTCGGGTCGGGAGTATATTAAAATGTAGATACAATATGAATCTGCGTATTTTGGAAGGCAGTAGTTTGAGGCATTGGGCAATTTCGATAGATCGTACATATTGATGTCCAAATTGAACAAACACTCCGGGGCGGTCTTTTTGAGCTGCACAAGAAATGTTTTGTCGGTGCCCCCCTTGTAGAGTCTACCCATATAGCTGTATACATTCCCTACCTCCGTCGGTGTGTGAAATATCGCAAGGAATAATTTGCACCGATGGAGTAGCCACAGAGAAAGAATGGATTGTACACCAAGTTCACAATGAAGGGCCTCTACAGGGACAGAAGCAGGGACCCCCAATATAGATTTCAACAATGTGGATTCTATTCTATTCATCCATTTCGTCATGGATTTTGGATGATACTTCTGCTGTATATTTCCACCATTCCCTCCACATTGTTCCCCCCTTTGGTGCGTATAAATCTCCTGATTACAAGCCATTTCTTCATAGTTTTGGTATATATGTAGTCAACATACATTTGTTGTATCGGCGTGTTGTTACAAATAGGAGCACCAAGTTACAGATATTTGTCTACTACTTCCAACGCGTTTCCCTTATAGCACCAATTAAAGTTATGTCTCAGTTTCCTTCTCTTGCCAAATACAAGTATCTTCGTTTTGGTACTATTAACACAGAGGTCATTAATCTCGGCATATGCCGCCAGAGCCGCCAGAGCATCCGATGATCTCTGTAGACCAATGGGAGTACGGTCAAATATAACTGTGTCATCAGCCTCTCCCATCCAAGATACTGGTACTGTGCCAATGCATGGGGGAAAATGATGTGCCGCTTCAATACAGGCACCCATACCAGCCACATATAAATTATACATAAATGGAACCAGACCACAACCTTGTTTCAAATCTGTATTAGTTGGCATGTCTTCAATAACTTCACCTTGCTGGTTAACTTGAAGCGAGACCATAATGTATACAGAGCAATAGGAAAGTGTAAGAGAGAGCGATCAATATCCCAATCAATTTGGCCCAAAGTCGGTAGCGGGAGACTGAGTCCAATGCTTTTTAAAAATCTATGAAAACCACATAGATATTCCTGTAGGTTTCCTCCTGACAATAGCTAATAATTGCTTATAGGATACTAAGATTATATAGCATGCCAAGTGATTTATGAAACCCCGTTTGGAATGGTGACAGCAAGTTTCTTGTTGTTGCCCATTTTGATAGTTCTTTTGCAGAATAATTCCAAAACGTTTTGAGCTAATATCAAGCATGCCCAGTAACCTGAAATTTTCAGTGTTTTTTCAATCTCCCTTTTTAAATACAGGGATGAGAATGGATGTGGGCCAACCAAGAGGTATGAGACTAGTAATAAGGATTTTTTGGTAGAGATTCGACAAAACCATTGCCCAGAATTTCTGGATCCGCTTTCAAAATAACATTTGCCATTGTGTTCTGCCTTGAGGCTCTTGAGCCATTTAGGGCTTTAATGATAATCCTAATATCATCTATCTCAAATCCCTTAGAGAACCTCATATTATAATTATAGGGAATTGAGAGCTGGCTGGAAAAAGGCTTGTTATATAATGCCAAGATGACTTCCGTCCAGCGTGCCACATTAATGGGATTTTCCTCCTTTCTGCTCGTACTGTTGGCGAAAGATCTAAACAATGACCAACACTTTATGTCGTCATTAACACTGAGAAGTTGAAAGAGACCTTTCCAGTCAGCGTTATTCTTAGAGTATTTGTGGTATCTATGCCAGTTCTTATATCTAGTTGTTAGACAGCCAAGTAGCCTCTTTTCATCTATCAGGTTGTGAGGTTCAGATTTCTTGATGTGGTTGCAATTTTTCCCATACATTTCTTTCTTATGATGCATTATAATGTCAGAATTGTTAGCATATGTAATGGGCCGGGCAGTCAACTTCTGGGACAAGTGCAGCTGGCTGTTTAGTAAGAACATGATATTAGAGACATCCCAACCTTTTTTGTGAAGCCAATGTGGAAGGGTGAGGTGGTTACCTTTGACAAATTTGCTGACTGCCTCAATGTTGCGATTATTCAATACTATGGGATTTGCCTGATGATTGACCGAAAACCGAGGCCTGAATATACTTAGGGTGTCGGATAGGAGGAATACTGGAGGTCCATCCCAGGGTTGCATGATCGCTAACAGTATTGAACATAGAAATAAAGGCCGGCGGAGTAAAGGGCAGTGTTTTGATTTTCCCCAATGCTGTTTTGCTGCTGTGGCTCTGGTCTGACCTGCAAGACCAGTGGAGCTCTGAGCCACAGCATTCTTCCTACGTGACCTGCATGATGTAGACTTGACTTTTGGAAGTTCGTTGGTACCGCTGTACCAGCATTGGAAAAAGGAGCCTTTTTCTTTAAGGCAATCTGCGGAGCAAAGCACGCCCCCCTGGGTCAGGAAGTAAAACCCAGTGCTCTGAGCCCTTGCAGTGTGAAGCCCAGCGGAGTAAAGGGCGGTGTGTTGTTTTTCCCCCAACGCTGTTTTGCTGCTGTTTGGCTCTGGTGGCTCGAGGACCCTCAACAGCATGAAATAAGATCTATACTGCCCTTTCCCCATAGAGGCGAGCAGCGGAGGCACTGGAACCATCCTGCTCCTAGGAATGGAGCCTTTTCAGAAGGTAATTTACGGAGGCAATTTCAAACTTTATCCTGTGACTTGTGCAAAGCCTTATAGCTGTTCCTGCCGCAGCCCACGACATCTTGAAGCCAAGCAAGTTACTAGAAGTGGGGGCCCCATAGAGGAGCCAGAAATTGTCCAGATTGTAACGTCCTTCCTTTTCTTTGGCATAATTTAAGACTTGATACTGGCATTCGGACCTTGCAAAAATATATACCAGAGCCTGACGGTGCTATACTGCAAGCATAAAAAAGAAGGCAAAAAAAAAAGCACTGAGTCACCGGAAACTCTGCGCCCCATCTGTCTACCAAACATTCCCCATGTAAATGAGACTTTGCAGTACTCCCATCTTGGAGAGCATGCCCGATCAGGAAGGTTCCTACGTGGAACAGGCTCAGGGTGAAGGGGAGGTACAATGGACAGCTGTTTCAAATACCCCTGCCCCAACCCCAAACCAGATCGCTCTCATAACCATACATGCACTTGTTCATACGTATGGTCAACAAACAGCTGGGGAAACTGACCCTTTTACCTCACTACAGAAAGGATGGAAGCGGGGTCTGGAATACACTATTACAACAACAAAAAAATCCAGAGCAGAATCAACCATCATTTTCGCCAGAAAAAAAATAAAAGTGTAAATGATGCAGAAGATCTGGTAGACAGAGTATGGCAACCCATAGAATGTTTGCAAGAGGGTGAAGACATGGCCCCTCTTCTACAAAGGGTTTGCAGAAAAAACATTGCGCCAAACCCTAACATCCAAAGTGAGGCGAGCCAGTCTACAGTGCAAGATCTTTCAGACAGATCCTCCGAAGTCACACAAGATGTTCCCCCACAAGCCAGTGAAAGCACATTGTCGGTATTAAGCTTTGTGTTAAATTCCCTGGTTTCAGTATTTGAATTATTAAAAATGGAAGTTCAAGCCCAAGCTGGCGTTTTGCTGGAATTAACAAATGAGACGGTCAAAAGCGAATCAGTAATGGTGGGCCTGAGCAATGTCATAAACACCATTCTGATCCCAACTCTTCAGGAGACTCAATTGGAAGTTGTGAAACAAGGGCTCGACATTGCACAAATCTTCCAGTTACTTAAAAGGGGGGAAAAAGGATAATGATACCATGCACGAGTTCTTAAAAGATCTTTCGGTGAAACTATCGCAATTCCCAAATCCTGGTTATTTCTCCAGTGAAGAGGTCCTAGAAGGTAACCCAATATTCAACGACACTCCATTAACTGAATCAACCCTGGAAGGATTCCGGAGATTAGCAAATGTGGTTGTCGACGAGGAAGTGGTGGTCATAGGAAGTCCCCTGTTGAGTGAGGAAAAAATCTCACAAGGAACTATCTCCACCAAAGACACCTGGACCTCAGCGTCCTGTCAAAACTATAAAGGAAGAAGGAGGACAAAACGGAAAAAAGGGAGCAGAGTTCGGTCCAGAACACCTTTGCCACAGCAAAGAAGAGGACAGATAAAGACAAAAAAACAGAAAAATCATGGTGTAAAGAACACAGGTGCAAATATGTTCTTGAAAAATCTGTCAGTCCCTGTGGATTACAAGACTTTGGAAGCTCTCCCTTCCATCATCTCACCTCCAGAATTAGGCCAGAGCAAGGGTGAAAACCAAAAAAGGATGATTGAATCTGCCCTGAAAAAATCTGGGAAAATGAAGTCCCAACTGAGACATAACACAGGCCCAAAAGAAAATAAGACACATAGCTCAAGCATTGGCCTGCAAACTGACCCAGTGAATTCCCCTCTTAAGACCATGAGCGAGCAAAGCTCCAAAAAAGGACAAGTCAGCATTAAAATAGCCCCAATATTTTTGAAAATAACTTGAAACCAGGGCTCAAAAAACTGCTGCAGATCCTGTAACTGCAAAGGAAGCCCCAAAGATTCCCATGAAATTAGCACCAATCTTTTTGAGACAGATTGAGAAATCTGTGCCGCTGTCGGGCATAGGACCTCCCAGACAAATCTTACATACCCGAGAAGAGGCACCTAAAGAGACCTCCCCCAGTGTAAATGGTACTTGAAATGGCCTAGGAAAATGCAGAAATCTGGAGCTATCAAGTGGCAGGAGTCTCATGGAGGAGCCAGAAGAAACAATGACTAAAGTGTTGGCCAATAAGAAGGAATTAGAAGCGACCGACTACACAATTGCAAAAGTGTGGCTATGGTTGATCGGCCACAACAAAAGGAAATCACTCAATAGATCAGTGATATTGTCCTATGGCAAAAAAATGCAAAACCTGTTCCTATTTGCAAGTGAGGATATCGAATATGTGAAATTCCCGTAGAAAGGGAACCAGTTTTTTGTGGAAATTGGCCTTCATTCGTGAAGAGCGCAGCAAGCACTATTTAATAACAGGAATGAGTTGGGCAGAGGAGGACTCACGGTATGTAAAGCCTTGGAAGAAGACAAACCAGAAGGTCCTACAAACATGAAACGACCGGGGGAAGGAGAAGGCATCAAGAAAGGTGGCAACGCTGGAGAAATAAAAGCGTCAGATTTGAGCCTGGTCCCAGGTTCAAGTCCAAATGGAAACCTCATAGCAAAGCTCCCAGAGATCATCTCCCGAATAATTTTAAAACTAGGAGTGGAGGAAAATTGTCTTCAGGGAAACAGGCCTGAAATTGGTATGCTGGAATACGCGAGGCCCTAGTTTCCGGAAAAAGAAAAGATTGAAAGAGCACCTTTTTGGGTTAAATGACATTTTACTACTTCAGGAAACATGGTTAGCAAACCCAATCGAGATCGAGGGTTTCTCAATTCAAAACCTTTGTGCCTCCCAAAAAGCCAAAGGGAGACCAGTGGGGGAGTTGATAATTGCCCTCAAAAACTCTTATTATCAAAACGATTATTCCACTATATAACAACACAATGGGAATACAAGCCTGCAAAATAGAATTGAAAATGGACATACCACACCCCGAAGTGGCAATTATCAATATCTATTGGAACCCTACTAGCTCAAAACCCCAGCATTTTCTAGCAACACTGGATTCCTTATTAGCAGTGGTGAAGACTGAGCATGATGGAATGAACATTCTCTTAGCACGTGATTTTAACACAGATTACATCACCAATTAATAAGGCAAGTCCAGGCAAACAGGAAGGAGACCATCAAAAAATGAAAAAAACTGTGGATGGACTTCCTGACCACTTGGGATCTTGAGATGCTACAAGAAAAGCCTTTGGAAGGCGATAAGGTCGGAGTGACCTGGCGACGAGGGAACTAAGCGTCTACCTTGGACTATATCTTTGTCTCCTCGGGACTGTCTGGTCTTTGCTCTAACCTAAATATAAAGTTTGATGGGTGGGGGCAGTGACCATGCAAGATTGGAATTATCTTTTCCTGATATGCAAAAATATCGCCACATCAAGAATGGCCAAGAACTGGAGGGTCTCAAAGGAAAGTTGAGAGTGACAAAATACAAGCAAGGCGGGAAAACCCTAAATAAATTACTAGAAGAAATACCGTCTTCGACCTGGTGGGAGGAATCCCACCCAGAGAAATTCAGAAAATGTATTTGGTCCATATACCAGCTTCCCCACCCTAGCAGCTACGCATTGGAATGCTCTGCCACCTCACCTAAGACTGATTGAGTCACACCTAGCCTTTCGGAAGGCTATCAAAACCAGGCTCTTTGTCTAAATGACCTCTCATCATTTTGAACCTGTACATGTCATCTCTGCCTGCCAATGTATGTGTAACTATAAGACTGATCACCTGTTTTGTAAATCACAAGTCCTTTCACCTTCTGTAACAGCGCCTCAATGCCTTTTTGGCTGCAAGCGCGTTTTACAAATGCAAATAAATAAAATAAAATATCCACCAAGTAAGATAGGTGCCTTTGCTAAACAAGAACACCTTCATATCTTCGATGTAGAAACTCAAAGGAAAAAGAGGGCACTCAGACGCACACTGCACCATTTAAAAAAAAAAAAAGTACTGTGCCTCCACTATGCTCCCGTATGAACTTAAAAAAGCAAAGCAGACCTGTAACAATTGGTCAACAAACCAAAAAAATCAAAAGATGCAAGAGGACGGTGAACGAATGCTATACTTAACAAACAAACAACTCCAGAAACTTTTGGGCAGTGTTGGGTCAACTAGAGTCTGGGTTTAACAGCTCCCTGTGCAACCTAGTCCCAGAACAAAAATGGGTGGAACATCTTTCGGAAAACTTCAAACCCTCAGGGTCTGTAGAATTTATTTTGACCATGGATCCCCCCTGGTTTCTCTCGTTTGGAGAACATGACATCTTGGAACTAATATCCAATTCATCTACATCCAAAGCTGCAGGCCCAAATGGCCTGACTTATCAGGTCTTAAGAAACAATTGAAAACTTTGGGCCAAGATTCTAAATAATCTCTTTCGAGAAATCTTAAAGACCAGGGTTTTTCCCCCATCATGGAAGAACTCACTTGTTATTCCATTCCTCTAGAGGGGCGATCAGCTAAGCCCAACAAACTATCGTCCAATCACCCTCCTTGACATAGATAGCAAACTCTTTATGCAGTTACTTTTAAGAGAGCTATCACATTGGGTGGAGTCAAGGCAGATATTACCATGCCATCCAACAGGCTTTAGAAAAGGGCTATCTACTAGCCTTAATGGGCTAATCTTAAATTTGCTCAGCGAAAAAACAAATGAGAAAGAAGACACCCCCCCCTTTGGGGCTTGGGTAGACCTATCGATCATGTGGAAAGATCTTTACTTTGGTGCAAATTATACAGTTGGGGGATTCCAGTCTCTTTGTTAGAAATGCTAATCGATTTACATAAGAACAGCACCATAAGCTTGCAGCTAGATGGCCAGGGACATCTATCGGATCGTATACATGTTTTCAATGGGGTGAGGCAAGGCTGTATAGGAGCTCCATTGTTCTTCAACATTTTTTTCTCAGATTTGTGAATTTTTCTGTTCTCATCGGCGCTGGCCAGTCTAGTGATCAATGGGAGGAGGATCCCCTGGCTGGCCTACGCTGACGATATAGTTCTATTGGACGGATCTGCGATTGGACTTCAGCGTCTCTTAAACAAACTTGGGGAGTATGCTACCCTAAATGGGCTTTCAATCAACACTCTGAAATCCAAAATCCTTATATTAAAACATCCAAAAAAGAAAATAGGATATGGAAACTGGGTTTTGGATGGGAAAGTTGTCCCTGTGTTGAGGAACTTACATATCTGGGATGTGAGATATATGCCTCCCCTGCTAACAACAAGGTTAATATGGCAATCACAGAGAAAGCTGCAAAGATCATCCCACAAATGAAAAAACTGAATGCAAAGTTTTGCAAATTTTCTATCCTTCCGCTTATCAAGTTTTATACGGCCAAAGCACTCCCAGTCCTACTTTACGGCCTGGAAGCGAAACCTCTACTATGGCACATAAACTGGAACAAACTAGAGGGTTTTCTCTGGAAAAAAACGTTATCTCTCCCGATGTGCACTCCATTATTGGGTCTTCGCTTCGAATTAGGCCTAGTTTCTCTGGGGTGCTGAGCAGACTGGAAACTCATTTCACTATTTCGCGAAGTAATCACTGCAGGAAAGGCCGCCCTCTTCTTTGATGTGAATGAACATCTTAAAAACTCAAGATCTCAGATACTCTTTAGCCTGGAGAAGAAAGTTAGAGGAATCCTGATCATGCTTGATATGAATTTAGAAATCTTAGTGTCAAATTCCTTGAAAATGAAAAGATCACTAGAATCAAGTGACTGGATTGACACAATCGCTGGAGTGAGATCCCTTAATCCTCCCAATCAATTTCTCAAGGGTATATAAAAAGATAGGATTTCTTCCTTGCTATCTACAAACATTTCCAGACAATGGAGCAAGAAACAACTTCTTGAGACTCAGACTAAATATAGCCCACACCGGGGAAATTTTGGCAAGAAGAAATCAGGGGGACCAAGCAAAAAAACTCTGCGGACATTGCGATTCTCCCAACAAACAATCCCTAAAACACCTATTAATGGAGTTCGAAGGAACCTGGTAAGTCAGACTGCTGTTGCTCAGGAGATTCTTGGCCTAGTATCAGAGTTTTTTTGGGACAGATTGATAGCTGGGTCATGAGATCATGCGAACCACATCAATAGTAGAAATCTTGAAAAAAGCTCCATCCTATTGTAAAAGGAAGAAAGGAAGACACCTGCCATTTGAAAGAGTGCTGCCCTGTCATGACTGGTCCCCTTTGTGACCCTTTGGATTTTCCTCCTTATTGAGATTATTCTGTGAAAAAGTTTCTTTTTGTAAAGGTTTTTCTTTTTTAAAACCAAAAAAAAAATAAATAATAAAAAAATAATAATAAAGGCCCAACAATGTTCAGCATTGTGCCTATCTACAAACACATAGTCCAGACCAGAAAAAACTAGTACCATTGGACCATGTGCCTTCCAAGCTCCCATAATTGGGCTCTTTTACATTAAGGCAAAGAAGCCACATAGAATCCATGTTCATATGAGGATTCAATTCTACTAGATTACCCCCTTCGATCTCATAATAGTAATTATTTAACTCCTGTAACAAACTGGGAGCATTCAAATCACCTGCTACAATGATCCCACCAGTAGGGCATGAATCCTGCCAAAGTACTAGCGCGTCTTCAATATTGGCAATGATATCCCTTGTCTCAGCCCCTCCCGGAGGATCATATATGTTTATAATAAGAAGGTGGCACCCAGTGTTTAGGAGAGTAGCGGCCATAACATAAACTGATGGCCTAGCCATATTATATTCCTTTAATGTATACTTAACCAAGGCACCAATAGCAAGTCTGCCACTAGGTCTGCCCTTAACACCACCTTTAGCTGCCCTGTGAAGAACATTATAGCATCAATATAAAGGGCCTTCCTGGCCCAAGTCTTTTGTAAGACAAAAATATCATAGTTATTTATACATGTCTTACCAACTGGATGAACAAGAAAGGATCGAAAGCCATGAGTGTTCCAGCTAAGCCATTTCCTTGAACCATCATGCGACCAAAGTCAGTTGCTGTGCTGGGCACTAGTGACTTCTCCTTTATGAACTACGGCCTGATGTCTAGAGTGCTGCAGGCACGTACATTGTTTCATAGTATTAGACTGTGCATTTGCTATTGGTGTAATACCCTCAAGTGAATATTAGTACTAACTGCCTGCAAGGATCGTTGGTATTTTTTTCCATCTGACATATTGCACATGGTAAGTTTAAAGACCCTCCCATACAAGTCTTGTGCATATGTCCATAGCAGAGAAACAACAGCTGGTGAACAAAATGTATTAGGGTGATGAGGTGTTGATGAGGTCGTATTCATATGAGGACAGCTATGCTGAATTACTCAGGGGTATAGCTGTGTTCTATTTGAGTGATGGTGTATAGTAGAGAGTAAGAGTAGTGATGTGATATGGTGGATGTTTTTGGAGCGTCCAATTTATCTGCTTCGTCCATTCTATCCGCTTCATCCACTCTGTCTGCTTCATCCATTCTATCTATTACACTCCATCCACACCATCCACTCTATCCATACCACCCACTCTATCCAAACCCTCCACTCTATCCAAGCCATCCACTCTATCCTAAGCATCTACTCTATCCACACCATCCATTCTATCCAAACCATCCACTCTATCCAAACCATCCACTCTATCCATACCATCCACACTATCCATACCATCCACTCTATCCAAACCATCCACTCTATTCATGCCATCCACTCTATCCATGCCATCCACTCTATGCATGCCATTCGTTCTAACCATACCATCCAGTCTATTCATTCCATCCACTCTATCCATACCATTCACAATCTCCATACCATCCACTCTATCCATACTATCCATACTATCCATACTATCCGCTCTATCCATTCCAGCCAATCTATCCATTCCATCCACTCTACCTATTCCATCCACTCTATCCTTTCCATCTACTCTATCCATTCCATCCATTCTATCCATTCCAACCATGTTATCCATTCCAACCAATCTACCCCATCCATTTTACTCGTTCAATGTATCAAATCCACTCTACCCATTCCGTCTATCACATTCTCCATATCTATTTATTTTATTCTACCCGCTCTACCCATTCTATTCATTTCATCCACTCTGTCCATTCTATCCATTGTATCAACTCTATCCATTCTATGCATTCCTACACTCCATCTGTTCCATCCACTCTGTCCATTCCGTCCACTCTTCCCATTCCATCCACACTGTCTATTCATCCACTCTGTCCATTCTTCCACTCTGTCAAGTCCATCCATCTAGTCATAAAGCTACAACACCCCAGGGTTCAATCAATGGTTCTCAATGCAGGCAGAGGAGGAAAGGATGGTAAGTCTACAGAATACGAGCTTACCGCACGGATCTTCAGGTGCGGCAAGTCAGATAATGGTGCAAGGAGAAAACAGAGGGGGCAGGCCCACACTTTCTTCCAGCCGCAGGCCCGCGCACCCAAACACCCAAACACTCCAAGCATTCTGCCTGCTCCGCTGTCTCAAGGATTATTGAAGCCAGCGTCCTCAAGATGCAATGGAGAGCGTAGAAAGACTAAAATTCACCAGCAAAGTAAAGGAAGGGTTCCGAACATCGAAACACTCCAGGCACGCCCTATTCTAATTTTTAGTTGTGAACACTTTTTTGCCAATACCAGGTTTCATTTCATTTCACACTTTATTGTTTTGTTTGTAGTGTGAGGGTCAGGGTATTGACATCCTGACACAGACAGATCCCTAATTTTTGTTTTTTAGGTAGGGAAACTCCTCTTTAGAATAGGGTCAGAGAGGCATTTTCCAAACCCATTTTCATTTAAATAAATGTCTTTAACCAAAAACATGACATTTTTGTATCCGGCTTTCATTTCTCGCCCCTCATACTGCCCAATGCGGTGTGCTTGCTCTCCCACTCCTTGACACGGTCATCCAAACTCCCAGAGCTAAAGAAAATCAACCTTTGCAAAACGAAAGATTCTGTGGCCTAAACAGGCCCTAACTACAAAAGGACTGCAATCTGCAAAGTTCTTATGTGTATGCAGTAAAACTCATAACACCCTAATATTCTAATAGTATCTCCAACCTACATGATGTTGAGTACCCACACGTTCAATACATTGGATCAATGCATCCCTTTACAAACGCTTTCTATATTGTCAGACCCCCTACTCTCACAAGCACATAGCTCCTTGCCACCCGATTACAGGTGCTACAAAGTTACAAAGTTATATTCCACATGATGATGTTGTGCTCATACTGTCACCTATTATGTTGCTACATAATGCAATCTAAACTGTATCCAAAAAGGGAAACCCAAAGGAACATTTCTATCAATTCTTCTAACTATACCAAACATATGTTGATTACAACATCGCTTTGAAACAAGCCACCATAGACTAATGCAACTTCTGTAGCATAAAGCTCTTTTCCCTGTTGGGGCATTGTATGTGCATCCCAACATTTGCCCCTTTAGTTAATTCCTTAGTTAATCTATTCTCATCTCTCTCTTTAATGTCATCTTTATTGGGAACCCATACCTACAAACATCCTGCATACTCTCTCCACAGTGAGTGTACTCGTCTGGTATACAAGTCAAAAACAGATATCTTCCATCTCTTCCACAATCTACCCAATGCTTCACATGGTTATTTGAATCAGATGGGGGTCACAAAAGAGTACCTGGAGGCCCAATCAGACTCAGAATCATCCCTGACTCTATTTGCACGCCTGTATGTTTTAAGATGGGAGTGGCCTTACCTGCAGACAGGTGGCTGTTTTAAGCTTCTTGTCAGAATGGCATCTCATAAGCATCTCAAAAGAACAGAGAATGACAAGAAGAAAAACATAAATAGGCACCAGGATCTTGAAAATCAGGCTCAACCAAGACGGTACCGAAGAAAACAGAAAATGCAGACATGTATCGCTTTGAATTCCAACCTCCTTTTCCATGGCCATACAAAGATTATGTAATGCCCTAATAGTGTGGGACAAGGAGTCATTGTCCAAATCATTAGGAGGCCCATACGTACAGCAAGGGCTACCAATCTTCTGACATACCCCTCACTCCATAGCAATGAGGAGGTCAAGTGTGTATCGATTCTGACGTGTCATAAGGTGGATAGCCCTCATTTCCTCCATTGCATTGTACCTGTTCTCCATATGTTAAGCAAACTGGGGCATCTCATACCTGGTGACTTGCAGCCATTTCGCATTGACACAGGTTGAACTCCAGGAGCCAAAAGGGAGGCAAAATCATCTCCGTTCTACTGAAGAGTCGATACTGGTCTGGAAGGTTCCTCAAAGTCTCTGAAGAAGTCGATGATCTATAATTACTCTGAGTATGTTTCTGTAAAACACCTAACTTTTTTTGTCTCTCAGCAATCTCTAGTCCATATGCACTTTGTGGGAGATGGAACACAGGGGCCACTGAGGTGGCTCATGGTGGTGCATTGGAGACAAAAAGGTGAGCCTCAGGCATGACCAGTAAGGGACAGTACAACATAGAAAGATTGCACACTACCGGCCAAGCAGGTGGTAGCAGAAGATAAGTCAGGTTTCTGCAGACCCATAATAGCTGAATTCCCACCGGCAAGATTTGCAAGTCTACAAGTTGTAAAGTTCTTTAAAAAAAGGTAGCAGGCGCTCCTCTCCAGAAAGAACATGGCATGATAACCTGTTCTGAGATGAGAGTTTGCAACACACGCTTTTTGCTCACTGTACCTTTCACAGATGGGAAATATCCATTTGCATATCAGTCTTTGTCCGGCCCACATGGGCAGTCCAGCACCGAAATGCTATGGCAATTCCTCTCTGAACAAGAGTACCAAAAGCAACCCCATACACGTGCTTCAGCCTTGTTGGGCCACATCGGTGACGTGAAGCTTTGTCTCTTTGAGCACAGTGAGCAGGGAGTCCATGTCTGGTTGCCCCCAGGTAACTCAGGGTGACCAACCCCAAGTTCCTTGCAAATATTTCAAAAAAGGTTAATCTCAGAACAGGTTATCATGCCATTTTCTTTCTGGAGCGGAGCGCCAGCTACCTTTTTTAAATATTTAAAAGGAACTTGGGGTTGGTCACCCTAAATTACATGGGGGCAACCAGGCGTGGACTCCCTGCTCACTGTACTCAGAGAGACGCAGCTTCACCTCACTTATGAGGCCCAACAAGGCTGAAACACATGTATGGGGTTGCTGTTGGTACTCTTGTTCAGAGAGGAATTACCATAGCATTTTGGTGCTGGACTGCCCATGTGGGTGGGACAAAGACTGATATGCAAATGTATATTTCCCATCTGTGAAAGGTACAGTGAGCAAAAAGCATGTGCTGCAAACTCTCATCTCCGAACAGGTTATCATGCCATGTTCTTTCTGGAGAGGAGCGCCAGCTACCATTTTTAAAAGTTGTAAAGTTCTGCTGTATTTTTTATTAACGCCCACTGGTACAGTGCCATTGCTCATAAAACACAAAGTAAAATGTGTCAGTAACTGGATCTTAACAGGTTTTTCCTTTTGCTTCACCCACGTCAGTTTTCTAACATAGATATTCCAAGTCTCAGAACACTCATCATTGATCTCTGCTACTGCTTTTTCATTGAGCTCCCTCATTCCTCCAGCTTTGCAATTCCTCATCCCCTGCTTCCATCGATTGTGCAAAAACACAGAGCCATTGAATTTCAGTTGAGAACGTAAATGGTATCGCACATCTTCCTGCTAATTTCTCTCCTTTTGTGGACACTCATGTTTGTCAACTCATATGGCTGTAGCTTGTACTGATTGCCCTAGAACTGGGCCACGTACTCTTCATAGGGCAAGGTGTAGTGAACAATGCACTATCAGAGGTAATATTTCACTCGAAATAAACATTCTCGGAATACCAGCAGCATGGGGAATGAGGCAAAAAAAATATCAGAAATCTGCAGACCTCTCCCTTCCCACCTTCCACATGTGGCTGTTCCATATATTTTTGGACTCGAAGAAATGCACATCCACAATACTATCCAAACCTAAGCCTTCATTTTCAACAATTCTTCCTTTGTGATGTCTCTTCAATGCTTGAAGAAAAGTTAATGTCCTTTTGTCCACAAAGATGCCCTACTCTAAACATTGTCACAAGTTTCACAGGAGTACTCAACTTCTGTATGCTTGGGTTTGTCTTCACCACGGTCTTGCACTTGTGAGTGTTGAGCAGTGCAGGTGTCTCATCTTACATCAGAGAGCACTCCTGACTCTCAACCTTAATGGTGCTTGGTGTGGCAAAGATTACCCAATACGGGCCATGGAACCTGCGTTCATTCCAGTGGCGGACAAAGGTTCTTATAAACACATGGTCACCCAGAAAAGTTGCAGCTGTTCTAGAAACACGGATTGATGCTGTCTGATGCTGCCGGCTGTTGTTGACAAGATGCAATCTGTGAAAAAACAATTTTTGCACTTTTGGTTAAATCCCTTAAATAGCCCTGGAACTCCTCCCCTAAGATGTCTGCAGATTTGTGCGAATTGTAGGCTGCGCATGTAGGTGAGAGTGGTGTGTGTAGTCTCTTACACATCACAATCTTTTGTTAAATGATGCGCTTTCCCCGGCTGATTCCTAAGACAAAACAATGCCACAGGGGGAAAGTAGACCCAATTCTTGGATAATGAGTGGCACATTTTGGAGTAATATTTTCAATAAAGCATTCCGATGTTCAATGATGCTGTTGGCATGTGGATGATACACTGAATAGAACATGTGCTTTATCCCCAATAGATAGGTTATCTCGGAAAAGAGCTCATTAGTGGTCCCATTATGGAATTTCAGGACCTCACATATTCCCCAGCAAAGAAATACCTTGCGTACCAAGAATTTGGCTACTGATTTAGCATCAGGATGAGCAGAGTGTCCAGTCTTAAACCAACGGGAAAAAGGACATACCACAACAATAAGGTAACAATAATTACTACTCCTGTTAATCATATTGATGTAAACAATATGGAGTTCCGTGAAGGGCCCAATGGCTGGGGTAATGTCCTCTTCAGTGTCTTCAGAATGCTTCCAGTGTAGATCTGTCAGCGATAGGACGTATAAGCCCATAAGTACTTTTCTTCCTTTGAAGCACAATTTTGTATTTGGACAATCTGAGCCATAGGTATTGCAGTGTATAGAACTGGTAACTGTAGCTGCTGGGACATGGATTATATAACTACAGAATCTGTAAATGGCAAATAGGCAGCCCCCTTTACCACTCTGTCAGTCGTATAATTATAAAAAACAATTCAATCAGTATTGTTAGTATGGTGGCACACTTCTCTATCACTACTATTGCTAGCATTGTCAATGTTTCAATTAGTCAAGAAAGTAATGTAGCTTGCTGGACGTGTCTACCCTCAGATGTTCTAAACCCTCTTCTCTGCCATCTCAACAAACCTGAATGCACAGCAGATGTAACATAGGAAGAGTCAGAGTAAATCATACCTGCCTTTTCCCTATTAATTTCCAGCCCTTCTATGAGAGCCAATAGCTCTGCGGCCTGTGTGGAATAATGCAAAGGTAATCTCTTCTTTGTCCTAACCTGATACTCACCATCCACGAGGCCCACAACTGCCACACTGGTATGCCTTTCACCAGTATCCTGATCTATTGTCGAGGAGCCATCAATGAAGAGTACTTCCCCCTCTTCAAGTGCATCCTCCCTGACATTCATACTTCATATGTCACAAAATCATGCACAACCTCATGTTGATTTACTGGCTCAGCTACGAATGTCACTGGGTTGACTGTGTAGCACCTTACTGGGTGTATGGAGGTATTTGAAAACATCACCTCATACCACAAAGCCGTCTGTGTGGTAAGAATTCATTTCAATTTCTCTTAAATTGCAAAAACTGCATGCATTACATACAGAGGAACTGGGCAGCCCATAGTAATGGGCAAAGACTTCTGTATAGCAAATACTGCTGCTGCTAAAGCTTGCACACAAGAAAAATGGCCCTGCATCACGGGATCTAAATGTCCACTATAATAGGCTAAGGATTTATGACACATGGATGCATGGTCCGTTAGGACACCTGTCACTACTTGCCCATTTGAATGTGAAAAAAGAAAACAGGATTTCTTATAGTGCGGTGTTGCTAAGACTGGAGCATTACTGATCGAAGCCCTAAACTCCTGGAAACATGTGGTAATTTCCTTCATCCAGCTAATCGAACCCTTCGCCTTCCGTGCCTACTTAAGTATTGCAATAAGGGTCTTGTGTATTTATTTTATTTATTTTTATTTTTTACATTTGTATAGCGCACTACAGCCCACGGGCATTGAGGCGCTTTTTCAAGAAGGTTTAAGTAGGCAAGAATACGACTTTGGAACATGCGATTACTTAGTTACATCATAAGGCGGTCAGTTGCAAGTACATTAAGCAGACATAGATTTCAATTGAGTACCAAGCAAATGCTAGGCACGAACATTTCAGACGAACAGACTGGTTTTGATGGCTTTGCGGAACGCCAAGTGGGAGTTGATTGCCCTGATGTGAGTGTGGAGTGCGTTCAAGTGGTCGGCAGCGATAGCTGGGAAACTAGAGCCTCCAGCACTCACTCTGCATGTTTTAGGCTTGGTAATCAGGTTGGTGTAGGCTTAGGGGCTCGGGGAGGGGCTGAGGCGCCGGTGGCTATTGGCATGGGGCAGCAGGCGTGGTAACAGCCCAAAGTGCCTGGGGCACAGGCAGGGCAATGGCCGTAAGGGCAGCAGCATTAGGCATAGTACCAACACAAGGTGCATGAGGCACACCACTAGGTACATGAGGCGTAGTGGCAACACAAGGTACAAGAGACACAACACTAGGTACATGAGGCATAGTGGCAGCACTAGGTGCACGAGGCATAGTGGCAACACAAGGTGCATGAGGCACAGCGCTAGGTGCATGAGGCATGATGGCAACACAGGGTGCATGAGGCACAGCACTAGGTGCATGAGGCATAGTGGCAACACAAGGTGCAGGAGGCACAGCACTAGGTACATGAGGCATAGTGGCAACACAAGGTACATGAGGCATAGTGGCAGCACTAGGTGCATGAGGCATGGTGGCAACACAGGGTGCATGAGGCACAGCACTAGGAGCATGAGGCATAGTGGCAACACAAGGTGCAGGAGGCACAGCACTAGGTACATGAGGCATAGTGGCAACACAAGGTACATGAGGCATAGTGGCAGCACTAGGTGCATGAGGCATGGTGGCAACACAGGGTGCATGAGGCATAGGTGCATGAGGCATAGTGGCAACACAAGGTACATGAGGCATAGTGGCAACACAAGGTACATGAGGCATAGTGGCAACACAAGGTGCAAGAGGCATAGTGGCAACACAAGGTGCATGAGGCACAGCACTAGGTACATGAGGCATAGTGGCAACACAAGGTGCAGGAGGCACAGCACTAGGTACATGAGGCATAGTGGCAACACAAGGTGCATGAGGTACAGCACTAGCTACATGAGGCATAGTGGCAACACAAGGTGCATGAGGCACAGCACTAGGTACATGAGGCATAGTGGCAACACAAGATACATGAGGCAAAGTGGCAACACGAGGTGCAGGAGGCATAGTGACAACACAAGGTGCAGGAGGAATAGTGGCAACACTAGGTTCAGGAGGCATAGGCAGAGCAGTGTCCGTAGGGGCAGCAACAATGGGCATGGGTGCTATAGTGTCATAGGGGGCGCGTGGCTCGTGCTCAACTGGCCAGAGAGTTTCTGAAGAGAGGCAGAGTGGAGCTTTTAGCGCGGCAGGTGTCATATGGCAGGCGGCCCGAGTGTGAGGCCTGGTGACTGAGGTCGGGGCTCCTTTGTGGTGTTGAGCACAGAGCGATGTCCTTGCTCCGAGGCGAGAGTTCCGAGAGTGCAGAGGCGGTTTGTGGGATGGGGGAGGGCAAAGGCACTACACACGCATAGGCGCAAGTTCCTTGTAGTGGTGGGGGGTGGCTCTTGGAGGAGCATGTAGACAAAGAGGCTCGAGTTAACAGCCTTACCTTTGGTGGAACGGTTTGCATCACAGTCCATCAGCGTCGAGCAGCGGAGAGCTGCAGAGAGGAGGGAAGGTCTTTTCCCTTGGCCTTCTCCCAATGGCTTCGCCTGGTGGCTGCCTCCCACTCCCTTTAAAGCAGGAGGGGCTGGCAGGCAGAGGAGACTATTAGTGGGCCTGGGCCGCGGCAGTGTATTTCACGGGCACTTTCCCAGGCTCCAGTGTATTGATGCTGGTTGCCTAGGGAACCGGAGCGGCCATCATACGGCTTGCGCTCCAGGCAGCACACGAGGGCAGCAATGGCAGCAGGCAGGGACTGGAACAAAATCCTGGCGAAGTCGAGTAAATTGCATACTCCGACGCAGCGGAGCTACAGAGAGGGGGAAGGCCTTTTGCCATGGCCTTCTCCCGACGGCTTCGCCTGGTGGCCGCCTCCCACTCCCCTTAAAGCAGGAGGGGAGGGGCTGGCAGGCAGAGGAGACCAATAGCAGGCCTAGGCCGTGGCGGTGTATTTCGCGGGCACTTTCCCGGGCTCCAGTGTGTTGATGCTGGTTGCTTGGGGAACCGGAGCGGCCATCATACGGCTTGCGCTCCAGGCAGCACACAAGGGCAGCAATGGCGGCAGGCAGGGACTGGAACAAAAATCCTGGTGAAGTCGAGTAAATTGCATACTCCGACGCAGCGGAGCTGCAGAGAGGGGGGAAGGCCTTTTCCCTTGGCCTTCTCCCAACAGCTTCGCCTGGCGGCTGCCTCCCACTCCCTTTAAAGCAGGAGGGAAGGGGCTGGCAGGCAGAGGAGACCAATAGCAGTCCTGGGCCGCGGCGATGTATTTTGCGGGCACTTTCCCGGGCTCCAGTGTGTTGATGCTGGTTGCCTAGGGAACCGGAGCGGCCATCATACGGTTTGCACTCCAGGCAGCACACAAGGGCAGCAATGGCGGCAGGCAGGGACTGGAACAAAAATCCTGGCGAAGTCGCGTAAATTGCATACGCCGACGCAGCGGAGCTGCAGAAAGGGGCGAAGGCCTTTTCCCTTGGCCTTCTCCCGACAGCTAGAGAAGTCATAAATCCATGACCTACAATAATTAGAGAGCCCTAAAATGTTCTGCATTTGCTTGACAATAACTGGTTATGGTGTATTGTTGTACTGCAACCACTCTCTCTGGCATCAATTTCCTTCCTGCTGATGATATCACTTGCCCTGAAAATACTACCTATGGCTGACAATAGTGTAGGTTCTCCTTGCCCACATTGTATCCCTTTATGGTGAGCAGAGTGAGAAGCGTAATTGAGTCTCCCCGACACTGCTCCTCTGCAGTGCTACACAAAAGCAAATCATCCACATATTGGATCACTGTACTGGACACATGTACATTTCCCATCTCTGGCCACGATATGTAAATGCAGTGAGATATTGAGAATCAGGATGCAAGGGAACTGAGAAAAATGCATCTTTTAACTCAATCACAGTAAAGTGAGTGGATTTAGTAGGAATGTTACAAAGAATGGTAGCAGAATTTGGGACAACCATGAATTTAGCCTCAACAATATTATTCAAAGGACAGACATCCTGTACCATCCTACAACTTGACCCCTTTGACTTTTTTACAGGATATATAGCCATACTGCATGGGCACACTGATGGTTGTATTATACCTTTCTGTCACTGCACCATGATAGTATTATACATTTCTTCATCAGCCTCCCTTGACATTGTGTATTGTGCTGCACCTAAGAGCTTCAATAACCCCAAATCATAGGGATTACTAGTCCACAATTAGCTAGGAACTTTCTCTAGATCTTCCTGCAAATATGGCAATGTGGCTCTATCAATGTACATAATCTGCAGTAGCTCTCTGTGTACTGTCACAACCTGGAAAGGTATATAGATCTCAAATACCATCTGTCCTGTGTCCTCTGCATCCTCAAACAGCTGTTTATTGGAAACCCCTCTTCATGACAATGTTGGATCTATACACAGAACTGTGCGCCACTCCTCTTCTTCCTCATCGATGCCTGAACGACCAACCTTGTCCTACTTCATAATCATGGCTTCTAAATGTAAAATAATAACAGTACCTGCCGCTTTTTATTCCGGAACAGCGGGACAGAATAGAAACCCAGTAGGCACACAAAGCGCTCTATCTCTGATCTGAGGTACCTATCCTAGCACTATCGTCACCCCTTAAAGAAACAGATCTGGATGTACGGGCACTCATTTTACTGCGCTATTGCTGAAACATGCTTGCATAAATGCCATTGTCCTGACTAGATACAAACCTGGCATCGAGCACAGTATAACTTCCTCTGAAAATTAGATTGTCATATTCAATGTGCTCAAGAGATCTCTGCCCAAGAGTATCACTGGGGTAACTGCACAATATAACAAAGGAGCTGACAATACTGTGTCCCTACTGTAATAGGCAGCACCTCTGTGTAAGGAGTGTAAGGAAATGACACAATAGCTCCAGAGAATCCCTGCATGTCCATTATCTTTCCTGATAGGGGAAACCTGCCTTCCTTGATGCAAGATTTAGTTCTCCCTGTATTAACCACGAAAGTAAATGTATGGTCTGCTATGATCACACCTACCTGGGATTCCTCTTCTGGATCAGCAGTGACTGACAGGACTGGACACGTCAGTGCTCTCTGTGGGCTGTAAGAGTTGGGGTATATGCTCGTACCTGGGAGCAGGAAAGGATTGCCCCCAAAATACTTGCTCGAATATAGTGCATCACCATACCCTGGGATAAAGGATTCTTGTCCCACAATTGTATAGGTTCCTGTGCTGGCACAACTGGCTGTGGCACATAGGTCTGTGCAGTCTCAGGCTCTGGCTGTTGAACTACCAATGCTTGCTGTGGCATATGTGACAGATCCTGCGGCATATGGCATAGTTGTGGATGGAATTGTGACAAGGAATGATGTGCAAACCTACCTGCTGGTCCATTGGGGTTAGCGTGAGATTGATAAAAATATGGTGATCTACTCCTTCAATCACATGCTAAATGCCCCATCCTTCCACAGGTCCAACACTGAACTCCAAATTGTCTGCCAAACTTAGGCCTAATCCCTCCAAATCCATCCCCTCCTCCTCTCTGAAAACCTCCTCTGCCCCTGTCGAAACTCCCATCTCCGTTCGATCTGGTGCTTTGCCTTCTGCCCATTCCTGTGCCATATTCTGCTCGTATTGCCCTTGCTGTCCCTGCTGTCTTTCAGTGGAGCTGTGTGGCTGAGGTGTGTGGCAGTTCCAGGCAGAGACAGAGCAGAGCTGTCCACGTCGTTGTGCTGCAGGAAGTAGCATTTCTTTCACACCATACCGCGGAGCGGTGTAGCGGAGCTGTGTGGCTGAGGTGTGTGGCTGAGGTGTGTGGCAGTTCCAGGCAGAGACAGAGCAGAGCTGTCCACGTCGTTGTGCTGCAGGAAGTAGCATTTCTTTCACACCATACCGCGGAGCGGTGTAGCAGAGCTGTGTGGCTGAGGTGTGTGGCAGTTCCAGGCAGAGACAGAGCAGAGCTGTCCACGTCGTTGTGCTGCAGGAAGTAGCATTTCTTTCACACCATACCGCGGAGCGGTGTAGCGGAGCTGTGTGGCTGAGGTGTGTGGCAGTCTGCCGCAGTCCGCTGCAAACACGCAGCAAACGCACTCCAATGGAGCCGGAGGTGCGCCCAACAAACGCCGACACGGAGGGGAGGAGAAGGCAAAAAACTATGACGGCATCCATTGCGCCCATTGAGCCAGGCGTTGCAACACGTAGGAGAAGTAAGTCAGCCTCCTTACTGAAAGGACTGGGGGAAGGGGTGCATTCCATCAGGGGCTACCTTTCCCCCAATGCTAATAAGACCATGTTTGGCGCCAAAACTGCGACATTACAATCGCAGGGGGAGAGGGGAGAGAAGGACACATTCATACCATCCATCCCATCTGAGTCACTGGAATCGGTAAACACTGTAAATTTAACTCTACCAGTCCTACGCGACCAGACTCATCTCCCGGCAACTTGCCAGTCCAATGACCTGCAGCCCTCTAATGCGCAAGAGCAGGGAATGGGAGGGCAACAGGCAATAGAGCAAAGGCATTCAGAACTATCACAGGGACAGGGACAGGGGCCTGGGGTTGAACGAACTGACATTTTTTTACACACAGACTCAAACCAAAAAGATGTCCCATGCCCCGGAGTGGGAGGGGCAATGTCAACCAACTCAGTGACCTTATCAGACACGATCTTGGGTTCAACTAACACTATGCGTATCCAAGCAATGTTCCATGAGGACGAACAAAGAACCAATAACAGCCTCAAGCTGGGGGATAATGCCAGTGTTATCATCTGTGACTCCACCGAGATAGAAACCGAACAAACAGGATTACCAAATGCCCATAACATAGAGAAGATTTCGGAATCAGACAAAGAGGACATTGAGAGTAATATCTCAACGGACGAGGAGTCGGAGGGCTCCAATAAAGAAACTGACGCGGAACAGGAAAAAATAGTAGGAGGAATAGTGAAAACTAAAGAGAGACCTAAAGTGAACACCACTTCTAACCCAGGTCTCCAAAACCAAAAAAAAAGGGGAGACGAGAAACCAGCTAAGCTGACCCAACAGGGGCAACTGACACCAAGGAAAGAGCTCAAAAAACCAGGACGACGGCCACGAGGCTGCGATAATCCACCTTCGTCCCACCTATTAAAAGCTTTTCTTACTCAGCAACCTAAAAGAAAACCGAGTATAGAGACCGAGATCTCAGATGCAGAAATGCTTGAAATCGCGGCTGATTCTCAGCCTGCACAAAAACAAAGAAGAACGGAACCAGATATAGAGCCGACAGACAAGAATGGGCTTGTGGAACAATCTCAACCTCACAGGGCTCCGCCAGTAAGAAAAGTATCCGGTCCGGACCTTGAAAACCTAACTGAAACAATCACCCCGAAGAATCAAGCAAGGACTATCAGTGTCCCAAACATAATCAGTTTGGACAGTCCACGATCTATAAGTCCTCCGAAGAAAAGACCTGCGAGCATTGAAGAGACAATAATCCAAGAAGAAGAACAGGATGAGGAGGTTAGGGAAGTGAAATCTCCAAATAAGTCAATGGACGTAACATTGTTAGGTCCCCAAAATAAAGAAGATAGATGGGCCTGGACTAAGCCCCACCTAACAAAGATCCAAGAAAAGGACCATTCAAACGTCAAACAAGCGCGGCAGGGCTTTGATATCAAATTCTCTGAGAATGAGAGGGCGACTCTTAGAAAAGGGGGAACTCCAGATAGACCACTGGGGGCCACTGGATTAAGTCCCGCACTGGAACTCCGAACATCGCCAAAAAGATCGGAAAAATTGCTCACCCCCCCAAAAAAGAGACGCCTTAGTGAAATCGCAGCCTCACTACAAAAGGACTCGCCCAATAAGAAGCCGGATATGATTGCGACTATGTCAGCCATGACCGTAGTTCTAGCACCTTTCTGCAAATTATACGAAGCAATTAAGGAAAATGTACAAAACAATACGGCAATTTTATCGAATGTGATGGACAAACTTACCCTCATAGAGACTCGCCTCCTGCCAATAAATCAAAAAATACCTAATATGGACAACACCTTTGACTCTAAACGGAACACAAGACCTCCATTAAGCGAGCCCGCATGTACCCTGTTCACAAAAAAAGGAACAAACCCAGGGGTTTCACAGGAAGTTGAGAACCAAAAAATACTTTGGGAAAAAAAATTGAAGCCCTGGAAAGAAAGATCGAAAAGCTTGAAATGCTAAATAAACACCTTAAGACTCCACTATCGAATACTGCTCCCGTGTTGGGTGAAAGGGGAGAGCCCCATAAAAACCACGAACCCATTGTGTTGCTCCTAAATTCAAAAAACCAGAAACAAGGGCCCAATGGGGCTAAGCCAACAAAACCGCAGTTACCTGAAAAAGAGCTGAGAAATATGAAACCTAATTCACAAAAGATCGGAACGCAAACTCCGACTTCGGTGGAAACGATCACCGAATTGCCGATAAAGAGATCCACGAAACCACAACAAGAGACCAACAGCCGAGAATCCACAATGGGCTCCCCAAGATCACCGAAAACAATGGAAGAGTTCCTACAATGTGCAGAGGTAATGAACATCTCCACCTATTCTGAGGATGGCACAAACATATTATCGGACTCACCTATAAAAGAGGTCCAAACAAAGAATCAAACAAGCAAGGCAGATACCATTTCCCGCAATGTGAAAGCGACGTATGGGGGTCCCAACAAAAGGGAGACCAGAGCATCCTCCGAGAACCTGGACCAAAGAGCAAATGAACCAATGAAATATAGTCAGGCGCTCAGACTAAGAATCAGCCCACAGACATCGAGAAAGAGAAAAGAGGAGACGCAGAGAACTCCAAATCGACAAACTGATTGCGAAGAAATTAATGTCCGGGAAAACACCTCAACAAAACCAAATAAGATGATTCGAGTCTTTAAACTGGAACAAATTCGACCAGATAGACACTCAGTCACCTTAAACAGATCGACAATACTACAAATCATAAAGAAAGTTAAAACGTTGAAAAGAATTACTACGGATGATCTGATATTAGTGGAACCCTATCACAGGGAAAAAAAAGCAAAAGCCTTTATTCACCTAAAAGCAGAGATCGTTACATACATCAACGAATCAGCATATCAAGATCTGCACCAAATGGGGTTTCACTTGTGGGAAATAAAAAGTAGCTCATACAGCCGAGACATCGAGGAGGACAAGAGACAAACACGAAACAGCCAGTATCCCCTCAGATCCCGATTTGAAAATCAACATTGGGCCCAGAAAACTCTCCGCCCGCAAAACTCTCGAGCATATCATGAGGATCGAAGATTTCTAGACAGAGATCGAAGAGACCAATCTCCAATCAAAGAAAGAACAAGGACTCACCTAACAGGTTATAATAACATAAAAGATAAAACGGGGTACTACGGACAACCAAAAAAAAGGTTAAAAGAACAAGACACTCCCACCACTCCGCGAATCAACCACAGCAAGAAAGCCTCGGGGGAGGATATATACACCCTCCAAACCTCCACAGAAAAAGGAGAGCTAGAATCGCAAAGAATGGGACCGTGGAACTGGATCACCTCAAGATGGACAAAAAAACAAGTAAAATAGCAATCATCGAAGGTGGGGGTCCGTGAAAACAACTTTAAAGATACAACACACGACCACCCCACAGCGACCTCTTTCTCTCTTGCCTCTTGGAACACGAGAGGCCATATGCATTTGACAATGGTAGGTGACGTCAATCTGAATCAATTTGACATACTATGCTTACAAGAAACGTGGCTCTCAACACAACCAAGTCTGGACGGGTACTCGGTCGCAATCTCTCCGGCAGTAAAAGGCCTACTCGGCCGACCGTCATCAGGATTGTTAACTGCCATAAAATCTAGCTCGGGTCTAACAGAACCCAAAATCTGGAAACAATCTTACGAAACACTGGTAACGCTGACTTCCCACACCCAGAGAAAGGCCAAGGTGGAAAATGTTTTTCAAAAGACTGTAGCAATACTCAACTGCTACTAGAATCCACAAAGAATGTCCATCAAAACTTTCTGCGACAACATGACTATGGTGATCGATCACCTATATGCAGAATTTGAAAAAATTGAAATCATAATCTGTGGCGACTTTAATGCCAAATGCATTCAAGTAACGAAGGATCGAGCTTGCACTAAATTGCAGCGACAGGCGGAAGACGCCGCCTCTAAAAGAGGAAAGGCATGGAATAAGGTCATGACATTGCGACACATTCAAAACGTGGCGACGCTTTTTCCCTCCCAAAATAATATTCCAACATGGGAACGCATGGGCTCCAAAGCAACATTAGACCACATTTTTGTGTCGTCTGGCCTCATCCAAGATTTAAAAAGCTTCCAAGTCCAGAAAACTGTGAATAGTGACCACAACTTATTGAGATCTGACTGGGTCGTTCCCCATATTAAACCTAAAACATACGACTGGGGGACAGAAGTAAACACACAACAAACGCGACTCAGACTGATTGAACGTGATATTGACAAAATTAAAAGTTCTTGGGAGCAAAATCACAACAAAACCGGCAATAAAGATACTGAGGAAAGACCTAATTACTTGCCGCTATTACTTCCCTTTCATAAGAAAAGTTTAAACGGAACAAAGGAGATGACAAATAACATGCACACCGATAATAAAGAGCTGGTAAAAAAAAGACAGATTGTGCGCAGATTACTAAGATGTGCGAAGAAAACAAACAATACAGAAGACTGGACTAGTTGGCAACTGGAAGTAAAAAAGTATAAAACCTGGCTTAAACAGAACAGGGCCAGTCGCTATCAAAACGATGCCGAACAGATGTCCGCACTACAATCAAAAAAATCTAGTCAACTCTGGTCATTGATAAAAGACAACAACTGTACCAAGAGTTCGACTTTTACAAATGCAGTCCCGGAGGAAACCTGGATTCAATATTATACGACCCAATTCAAAAGGCCCCCAGATAACTCGAATGGGGTTATACCATCCCCAGACACTGTTTGGGTCGACCTATCAAATCCGGAAGACATCGAAACGGCCATTAGAAAACTAAAAACCTCCAGAGCCCCAGGTCCCGATGGTCTGACCAATGTAGACTTAAAGATCTCCCCCCCTAAATGGGCTGCGGTAATCAGTAACATCTTTGACATCTGTGGCAGAACGAAGAAGATCCCAGAATCCTGGCAAAGAACCGTCATTGTTCCAATTTATAAAAAAGGACCAAGGCAGGATCCGGCTAGCTACAGACCAATAGCATTGCTAGATATCCTGAGCAAATTATATGCCACTCGCCTTTTGGCCCACTTTCGGATCTGGGAGAAAAATAGCGAGGCCAATGACCACTTCCAAACGGGCTTTCAGAAACATGGTTCCACGACCATCAACCTTTTCACTTTGAACATCTTGAAAGCCAAAGTGAAAGAAGGAGCACACAAAGTCTATCTGGCTTTCGTGGACCTCTCGAAAGCCTTTGACAAGATTGACAGATCTAGGCTATGGGCAAAGCTGCAAAGCTGGAAATGCCCGATGAAAATATTGGAGCCCATTATGGCACTTAACACGGATATAAAGATGAGAGTAAGACTCAATCAGCAGGGTGATCTGTCAGAAGAAATACCTGTGAAAAGAGGAGTGAAGCAGGGCTGCCCGTTCGCGCCAGCACTTTTTATCGCCTTTTTAGGCGACTATCAGCACTCTGAAACAAAGATCCGAGCGTTCCCTCCAAAAATTGGGAAAGTTAAGATCCCTCGTCTACTGTACGCTGACGATATTACTATCATCGATCAAACCAAAGTGGGTCTCCAACGCAAACTATCTAACCTACAAAACTACATGGAGGACAACTTGTTAGAAATAAATAAATCCAAAACAAAAATCTTGGTATTGGAGAAACCGAAGGCAAAGGAAACTTCTAAGCCCAATATCTATCTGGACAATGAACATATCGAAGTGGTCACTAACTTTAAATATTTGGGGATACAACTGGACACTTCTAAAACAGACCTCAGTCTTCAAACTCAACTGTGGGCAAAAGTAAAATGCCTAACGGCTCAAATAAGGGCGATCGACCGTAAGTTCGGAAAGTTCTCCTTGTTACCAGCCATCCTGTTCTATAAAACGAAAGTAGTTCCAACCCTGACTTATGGAGCAGAAGCTTCGTTATATCTTCCTCCGCAAATCTGGACCAAATTGGAAGGATATGTCTGGAAAACGTTGCTGGGTCTCCCCAAGTCTACTGCAATAGCTGCCATCAGAAGGGAGCTAGGACTGGTTTCTTTAACATCCCTGGTAAACCAAAGCGCGATGCGCTTATATAGAAAAATCATCTCTGCGGACACACTACCGATTTTGAACATCATTCACGCAGAAACTTCCACCGGCAACTGTTTCGCACTAAAAAATTGGGTTAACAGGAGACTAGAAGATCTAGAAATGATCAAATGTTCCCCGACGGAGCTAAAGGAAAACCCAGATCGTATCAAAACAAAAATGGAAGACATGGATTGGATCACCACAATAGAGCAGGCAACAAACAACAAACTATTGAGCCATCTACCACCCTCTTTTAACAAGCTGAAAAAACCCCTAAATTATTGTGCAAAATTTCCAGACAAAAAACTGAGAAACGTGATTATGAGAGCCCGCTTTAACTTGCTACCAACTAGAGAGATATTGGCGCTCAGAAATCAGGGTCCTGTAATACTCTGTCGTCTCTGTAAAAACCCA
Organism: Ambystoma mexicanum; assembly: GCF_040938575.1. NCBI lineage: Eukaryota > Metazoa > Chordata > Amphibia > Caudata > Ambystomatidae > Ambystoma > Ambystoma mexicanum. The sequence continues at coordinate 414,673,679 of NC_090929.1, forward strand.
AATACAACTGAAAAACTAAAACATCTGATAATGGATTGCATCGCCATCAATGACATAAGAAATGTCTATCTACTCCCTTTGTCTGAGAGACTATGGTTTTTGCAGAAAGACGACATATGGAATAGACTAATTTCCGGGGAGAACACCAAATGGTCTCAGGCATTGTCTAAATTGATCGATCTAGTCTTTACAAAAATCACGCAGACTAATGCCAATGAGTTCGTGGAAACTACCTCCTCATTGGCCTCAACAATGGCGGAATGACAAAAAGGAAGTTGTCTCTCTTCCTTTTTCTTCTCTCTTCTCACCTTCTGCCGATCCCTGAAGAGTTTCGTCCTGGTCGGATCTCCTACTGTTTTCGTTGACAAAACTCAGTTTTAACTGTGTAAAGTTCAATAAAAAAAAAAAATAAATAATCATCACACTTTCCAAGCTTATCTTAGCTAGCTTCTTTTGTTCTAGCTTTGCTTCCACTTTCTTCCCCTGTTCCACTGCTTCTTTCTCCTTTTCCTGCCGCTGTCTGCAATGATGAACCATATGCACCTGAATATCAGACCAACCCCTTGCTTCTATTCCCACTACTTTATTTAAGTCATTTTGTACATCTTTGAGAGTCCCTTTCCCAACATATGATAAAATATTTCAACATTTTTATCCCATGCCTCCCCTGCCTTTGCCCGCCACATTTCTTGAATTTGCTGAATGTACAAGGCAGGATCATTGTCTGCCTTCATGGTACGAGCCATAATAGAATTAATATCTGATGTGCCTGGGTACATGTTTCTCAATGCTGCCCAAACTTGTACCTTACAATTATTGAAAGGTGCACCAGCATGACCATTAGTGTCCATCCTTACCCCTAGATACCCTTCTTTTCTCCAAATATCATATGCCTGCTCCCCTACTAGAGCAGTGAAGGAATTTGTCATATCCCCCATGACCAACATTATTCCTACTGTTTGTTTTTACAAAGCATAAATTCACTTCCTTGCACCTGCAGTGAGCGAGGATAGTACCTTCATTAACTTATTCTGATCCATGTTTGGCCATGGTATATAAAATGTGCTGTTCCTAATCCATTTTGTAATAACAGGAACTGGATTCCTTTCACCTTTTTCTGAGCCATCCCTGTTCTCTTTTTACATTTCACGACAGCTACTTGGCCGATAGGATGCATTCTAAGCATTCTAAGCCGCAGCCACCATGGTGTAATCTACCTTGTATATCTTGGTACTTCCATCAGTTCTTCATCTGTTTCCCTGTCTTCTACCTCTGCTTTGTTTACTCCCCTTTCAGTATTACTTGAATCATTTCCTACACTGCCATGGTGCACCATTTCATATGCTGGAACTCCAAGTAACCTATCTAAAACAATACCTCCCTTGGCTGAATCCACCTTGTGGGGATGCGCATCGGCACCCGCAGGGGGTGATGGGCGCACCTGGGATTGGGGGCACCAGAAGCCGAGGCAGCGGACCGGCCGCTCCTCTCGCGGCGGTCACCAGCGCCGGTAGCGGAGGAGCCCGAGCCGATGCTCGGAGACGCGGTGTGTCACCGCCGCACTCACCTGCCGGAGGGCGGCCCGTTGTTCGGGGATGCGGCGCGTTGCTGCTGCACCCGCCTGGGGGAGGCCCCGGACCCATGGACGGGAGGGGAGAGCAGACCCTCCATGACAAGGAGGGGGAGCAACCAGCCCTCCAGCGTGCCGCGGATCGCGGCTGGAAGACACCCGGTGCCAGGGCCCACCCATACCCGACGCAACCACGTTTTTGGTCACGTGATCGCCTCAGCAGTTCCCCGCGGCATGGATGGGATCACACAGGCACGGCAGCCTTTATGTGAGGCGGGTCAACACGGCAGCAGCCAATAGGATGTCGGCTAGTCAAGGCTGATGGCGATTGGTGGGGGCTTGATTCTAAGGTAGTCCATAAAAGCCCACCAAAAGAAACTGACGAGGTTCTCTCATTTTACAGGGAAGAGAAGAAGAGGAGGAACGGAGACCAGAGTGGTGGGCCTATCCAGACACCACGGTATAGAATAAGCTTGAGGACTGCCTCACCGTATTCTGAAGGGATCAAACACTGGTCAAGTAAACCAGAGGACAATATACTTTATTTTATTAAGGACCCTTATCCAGTTGGAATAAATATAATTTCAGCACCTGCCTGTCTCCTGAAGGTTATTTTCCACACACCTTGACATCTTTAATAATCAAACTATCAACCTTACAAAGAAACTTGACAGACCTCCATTGATTCAAATCTGTCTCTTCACCCTGCTCTTTCCTTTCTCCCTGTGTCACTCTTACTAACGTTCCTCCGCTTTTTGCAGCACTTCTTCTAGACTTCTATGAACTTGGCTCTCTACCCCCATCCTTAATCATTCCCTTGCTCTGACAGATGAATCTCCTCTTGGTTTACACTTTGGTTCTACTGGGGCGGAATGCAGGTGATTGACATATCCTGCATCAGGCAATAAAGGGAAACAACCATATGGTGGTGGGGCAATGGGAGTTTCCAGACATACATGCATCTGCCCCACTACCTCAACATTGTCCTCCGGGGCTTTCCCTGCATTCTCGAACATCCTCCACAATTCAAGGATGCTCAGCCTATTACCTAATTTCTTCCCCTTATACTTTGCTGCTAAATAGGTATACATATTCTCCTGAACACCCCTGTCATGAGTGCCGTCTTCAGGCAAAGGTTTGAACATCCTACCTTTAGTTCCCTGTACCCATTGATAATGGTACTTCAAGATTTTGTCCTTGTACCTTTGAAGTGTCTGATACAAATGTTTCAATGGAGTCTCCATACTCCGATCCAATCCCTATCTAATTATTAAAAAAATGTACGTTCACAAAAAGCCGATGTTGCTGCACTCCAACAAATATTATGACTCCTTAAACAAAAGACACATTTCCCCCCCCCACTTTTTATACCCCTCAATAATCAGTCACTTTGTTCACACTCTCACAACAATCCCCTTGCACTGGGCTATCACTGGCCCACACTAAACACTCCTACATAGAAGACAAATCACAGCATTAATATAAAATACAATGGCCCTCATTACAACCCCGGCGCTAAACCATGGCGCTATTAGCACCATGGTTGGTGCCGGTGTTGTAACGAGTCCGCCATGGTGGAATGGGGAAATACCGCCCCATTCCAAGGTTGGCGGGCGGTATTTCCCCATTTCACCATGGCCCTTCCCCATTCCCATTTTCGCCCCATTGGGCTCAATGGGACTGGGGAAGGCACTAAGTACGGTACCGCAGATTGCGGTACCGTAATTAGCACCGAGGTCCCTTTGAGGCACCCTAATTTAATGGCTGGTAAAACCAGCCGTTAATGTCGGGTCCCGCAAAGGGACCTCGTAATCAGATGTTAAGGGTTAAACGGCGCTGACACCTTTTACGGCGCCGTTAAACCCTTAACGCCAGGGTCGTAATAACCCCCAATAACTTATACCATGGTTCCTCATCATCATATCTCCTTAAATTGAGACAAAGGAGTATATCCTGCAAACCCCTCCATCTACGGGGATGGAGAAATCCAATGCATCCTTCATATAGCGGATCACAATTTACAGCACTTTTCGACTATAGTGCTGTCTTTCCTCAACTATGAGAAGATATCATTTCACTACTTTGACTATCTAAAAGAAAAGAAAATAACAAATGAAGTAAAAAATGAAAAAACTCTTACAACATATAATAATTCACAATTCCATGCATTTTCTCTACACTCACAATACATGAGGAAGAATGTTTTGGTGGTAGTGGGATACTAGAATTCCTTACAGTGCTCAACAAAGTCACAGGTTTATACACAACCTTACATAATTTACATAATAGCACATATCAGTTACTTCATCCCACAACCCTCATTAGCTCACCCTATACAAAGAAATCTAATCATCCCCTACATTCTCTAATCCCATTGGAAACGTTTACTAAACACAATCCACTTTACACATGGTCTCATTGAAATCAGTCATGACATCCTAAAATATAATTGATTTATTAACTCGAAACACTTCAAAAGTGATCTGCCCTATTTTGCAGAAAACCTTTGAGTCAGTACGTGATATGCATAGCCTTGATAACATTTCCTAAATTCGAGGAAGGAGAGATAACAGTGACCATTCCTTTGAACCTCCTTATCGCTCCAGACAGGCTGGCGTCCCAAATTGCTCATTCTATATTTCTTCACGTCACCTTACTGCAACTACCCTCTTTAATCAAATATCTCTAGCACATTGTCATGCTTATCTTCCTGAGAGACCAGATGGAACCATATAACACTGGTTGAGCTTTGCCCTTAAGCATCCACTCTGTGTATTTATTGACTAACCACAATTCAACCCTTGCAATCTAACCGTATTGCCCTAGTCATTGAAAAACAGGACTTCATGCTCTCTGGAAGATTGCCCCCTGTACCTACATACCCAAGGCCATAAAATCCCAACCCAATAATAATTCATTGCATCCTCACCTCTAGTGACCACTTGCTTGCCAATGCCATCTGCCCAATGCGGTTTGCTTCCACCCGCACTCCTCGACCCGGACATCCAGACTCACAGAGCTAAAGAAAATCAGCCTTTGCAAACCAAATATTCTGCAGCCTAAACAGGCCCTAACTAAGAAAGCACTGCAATCTGAAATGCTCTTATGTGTATGCGGTAAAACTCATAACATCCTAATATTCTAGCAATATCTCCAACCTACATCATGTTGAGTCCCCACACGTTCACTACATTGGATTAACACATCTCTTTACAATCGCTTTCTCTATTGTCAGACTCCCTACTCTCACAAGCACACCCGATTCCAGGCACTACAAAGTTACAAAGTTGTATTCCACACAATAACATTGTGCTCACACTGTCACTTATTATGTTGCTTCATGATGCAATCGAAAATGTATCCCCAAAACGAAACACAAAGTAACACTTATATCAATTCCCCCAACTATACCGAACATTTGTTGATTGCAACATTGCGTTTAAACAAGCCACACCATAGACTAATACAACTTCGGTAGTGTCAACCTCCTTTGCCTGTTGGTGCATTACATGTGCATCCCAACAGCACACATAGATTGACAGTGTGTCAAGCTTGTTGTAGGGGCCCAGTGTGAAGAGCTTAGGGCACATAGGCAGACAGATAGTGTGAGGAGCTTGGGGCAGATAGACTGGCAGTGTGTCAAGCTTGGAGTAGGGCTCCAGTGTTTAGAACAGAGGGTCATAGACAGACAGCCAGTGTGATGACCATGGTGCACATAGACTGGAAGTGTGTCAAGCGTAGAGTATGGGGGCATTGTGAAGAGTAGAGGGCACATGGACAGACAGTGTGGTGAGCTTGGAGAACATAGAAGAGGTGTGTGTCAAGCTTTGAGTATGGGGCCAGTCACAAAGTGTGAGGAGGTTGGGGAACATAGAATGTCAGTTTGTCAAGCTTGGAGTAGGGGGCTAGTGTTTAGAGCAGAGGGCACATAGAGGGACAGACAGTTTGAGGATTTTGGGGCACAAAGACTGGCAGTGTGTCAAGGTTGGAGTATGGGGCGAGTGTGAAGAGCAGAGGGCACGTTAGGGAGTTTTACACAAGTTGCTGTCTGTGACAGAACTTGGAAAAGCCCTCCTTAGGTCAACAGGGCTACAGGTCTTTAGGTCGGAACCACACACAGGTTTGGTAGAATGTTGAGCAGCCAGGCTTACTATAAGAGGGGGGAGGGCTATAGTGAGGTATAAAGAACTCAGAGCAAACACTTAGTTCAATAAAAGACTAATACACTTAGGAGTTATACACAAAATAGCCAATTATTATATACACTAAGGCAGAGGTGATAATTTACAAGGCTAGTAAGTACTCTAAACAGTGAAAGAATATAATATCACTGTGTAGTATTGTTTAGATAATAAACTGCAGGTGTAGAAACCTTAGAGTAGCAATGGTAGCATCAAATCACGTAGTAAAAGCATCTGAAACATATATGCAAACTGTTCCAAACTTTTATAACTTTTTATAAATTTAATCTAGCCTGTTTTAAAAAGTACAATCGTATCTCATGTGAGTATTTCAGTATTCATCTGGGTCCCTGGGACACCAGTGGCCAGAGGTGGAATAGGAAAGAGAGGAAAGCAGGGTAAAAGGTACAGTATGGCAGAGTCCAGCAGGAGCCACTTTCAATACTGCAGGTAAGTAAAGTGAGTTTTACAAAGGCAATGTGTTACCTTGAAGGCTTGCCCAAGGATCAGTGTCCTAAGGCAGGGTTACAGTACAATTGGTGGTCCACTCCAAAGTAACTCTATGGAAGAACTGGAGGGGTGTGAGATTCATCCATCTGCAGGCCCCAGGATCACAGAATAAAGCAAAGAACCCACAGATAAGTTGAACTAGGTGTAGGTCAGTACCTTTAGCTGATGAAATAGTTGCTGCAGGACAGTTCTAGTGGAGAGGCGACAGCAGACCCAGTCACATGTTTCTCAGTCTTGGTGACAGAAGAAGGGACTTCAGTCGATCTGGTGACAGCTCTTGTACAGACGAAGGCCCAGCAAAGGATCTTCTAGGTTCTGGCTTGTTGGCACCTTTTTCAGACTGGTGGAAGGATGGTTGTCACAGCTGGTGATTCTTCTCGGTTTCTCGGTCCTCATTTCAGGTGAGGGGACCTTTGGGAGCTGGATCAAGTCACTGCGGGCTTAGAAGGATGACCACAAAGTTTCAGGCAAAAATGCACTTCAGGAGATGATGCACAGGGATGCAACCAAGATCCCAGGATATTTGTGAATTGCAGGCCGTTGAGGTCACAGGTCTTCAAGGGATGGTATAAAATGCAGTTTCTCTTGGGACTGTGATGTATCTGAGTCAGGAATGACATGGAGCAGGAACCAGGCTGACTCAGGTAAGTGTAAAAAGGAAACAGGCTTTATTCTTCTTTGTTACATAGCATAGTCAATGAAAGGTAGGAGAGTAAGTAATAAGCCTCTGCCCTGGTTCCCAGTGTATCTCCAAGTCCCAACCAACACTCTCTAGAATCCCCAGGCTGCCCACACTCCAAGCTCCACTTAAACATTCTATGAGGCCCCTGCATACACTCAGCCATTCACCACAATCATACCAGGATACCACACATCCCCTTCCTTAACAATCAACTAAAAATCAGAATACCCTCACCATCATGTTAGGATCACAATCAAAACAAACCAAACACCTTCTACCCTGACCTGCCACACCGAGGTCTCAGTGCTGCCACCACCAAGTGCATGACTTGCCACATGGACAATAAAAACTGAACTACAAACATAAACCTTCCTAACCTACCACCTTTTGCCAGAACTGCCACTACTGGCCTCAAGTCTGCCACACTTGAGCACTAACTATGTCCCAAGCGAGACCAGCATACCTTCCAAATATAGTGTAACCAACACGTACACAATTGGCCTAAACAAAATCCTAACATGTCAACATCAACAATCTTACAGTATCCAAAGTCAACCACACCTTATCCCTTCTCCCCTAAAGAAAACATAGAAAAGGATGAAAATATTTGAAGCAAAAGGACTAACTAGACAAACACTACATGAACCACAAACGCAACCATAGAAAGAAAGAAAATGGTGCGTAGACCCAAACACGGTAAAAACCCAAACACGGTAAAAACTATGCAAAATAACAGTAACACAACCGTAAAAATTGGAAAAAACGGTATGCATATGGTGAAAATAAAAATGCTGGAATTCTTCTCAAAACACAACAAAAAAAAATGTTTTTCATGCTAAATCCCACAGCTCCCAGTAAAATGTAATAAACATTTGATGTTAAAAATTTTAAACAATTCAAATTTGTCAGTGCATGGTTAAACTGGTCCTCCACCGACCACAACTACAACCCAAAAGAATTTAACCACAGTCAAAAAAATCTAACACTGACCTACAATCTGTGTGCCACTCCAAAAACCTATTAGACATAAAAATCAACTGGCGTGCAAACAACGAAACTCCGCCTTACCCTGCACCACCTGGCACTACAACTTCTAGGAGTCTAACTACTCCTAAACAGACACCACCATGTGCGGTCACCTTTAACGCACAATTTACCAAAATGGGCCTCTTGCCCAACACTTGTGAAGCAAGGGACAAGGTAAACTACCAAGTCATACAGCCGCTCTCTAGTGTACCCAACCTGGGTAGTGGTTACTTTCAAAATTTGTGCTAGTTCAAATTGAATCTCTGTTTCAAATCTCAAAACAATTCGAAGAATCCGTTATTTTTTCAAAATCATATTTATCTGCAACAATGATAAACGTCAAAAAAATGAGTAGTCACTAATAATTTCTTAGTGAGGAAGAGTTTGCCACAATTGACTAATCAATCAGACCAAGTTATGCCAATGCATTTTGGAAAAATATCCTTCATAAAGGGCCAGTCTAACCATGATTCATACCAAAACATGTATTAGGTCAGCAGTGCAGAATAATAACAATGCAGGAAAAACAATCCGAAGAAACAATTGTAAGAAATTATAATGGTAAAGTACATAAAATGAAAAATAAAAATAAAATACATACCAACAATTCGTGGTTGCAGTAGCAGAAGAGTGCAGCAGAAGAAAACAGAAAGAGAAAGCAAAAATGACTAATCAATCGCTATAGCCCAACACTATGTGTGTATATAACCATAAGTATGGTGCCAAAAAGTAATAAATTACCTGGGGCAGGTGGATATAAGGTAACACGTGGCAAACTAAAGTGAGGCTTGTCGGATGGTGACCAAATGAACTGTCCGATATAAATCAGCGCAGTTTGTAAGCCTGCAACGCAATAGCTGTAAGCAGGAAAAAACCTATTATTGTCAATAAATGACATCCGTGGTTAAACAGAGCTAGGAGGGGTAAAATGGGCTCACCGTGTGGAATGCGGGAGCGGAGCAGTTCTCTCAAGGTCTGCAAGCAGCAGATTGCCGTCCTCGCATCGGCGCGTTGCCGAGGCAACGTGCATAAATACGACATGTGACGCGCTCGAAGGGCGCGCTAGAAACCAAGGCAGCATTCCGGCCCTAGGGCTTGGATTAAGAGCTAAAATTTAATTGTCAGGTCTCCTAGTCTGTTAACAGAAAAATAGGTGATGAAAATAACACTAAATGTGAAAATATCATAGGGAATAGAAAGAGAAGAAATACTGAATTGTGCACAGGCCAAAGGGCTAAAGCATGGCTAGATAAAATAATTATAGTGCCTCTCCAGGAAAAAAGAGGAATAATCAGAGAGTAAAAAATACAAAAATTAGACAGTGAAAACAAAAGAAATACTATGGTTGGAAACATACTAGTAAACAAAAAAAGCAGATAAAGAACCATTCATAGTATCAAACTTCGCTGCTACTGGTGTCGTTAAACAGGCAACACCTTGGGTCCTAGACACAAGGTCCAGGAAATACAACGTTTAGGTCAAAAGTGGTATACATCCTGCAGCAGTGTACATGATTCGTAGTATCAAATGGTGGTACCATGGGTCTACGTTTAACATTATGATACATTACTATAAACCTTCACATTCAATGGGCCCAGGTCACACTATATCAAGTGTGCTCAAGAACATATCAAATAACAGTGAGTGTAACCAGAAATCACAGAAAACAATGATAATTAATCTCCTCGTTGAGTCCATGAGGTGTCAAGCTGCCGAGTTTGTCTATCCAGAAGGTCTCTCTACGGTTCAGCTGTTGGCCCAAGTCTTCATGTGGACTGTTTTTCACCATAACCTCTAGGAAAACAAATCTTATTTGTGTCACATTGTGTCTATTCTCAGCCCAATGTCGTGCTACGGCCGAGTTGGTGTTAACATTTCGAATGCAGGATCGGTGTTCATTCCACCTTGTTTTAACTGTTCTTGTCGATTGCCCAACATAAAATATGCTGCATGGGCACTTAATGCCGTAGATAGTGTTGATGCTGTCACAGGTACCAAATGTCTTCAGCGGAATCTTCTCCCCTGTTCTGGGGTGATTGATGGTGTTGCCCTTAATGACAGAGTTACAGTTAACGCAATGGAGACAAGGAAATGTTCTCGTACGTTGAGTTGTTGGTCCTTTGGGTGAAGGTTTCCTCTGAACCAATTCATCTCTCAGGTTCCTACTGCGTTGGTAGGCAAACACCGGTAATTCACTGAACAATCTATGTACTCTGATGTCATTTTTGAAGATCCCCCAGTGTTTTTTGATGGTTTTCTTAATTTTGTTAGTCTGAACGGAGAATTTAGATACGTATACCGGTGACTTCAATTCTCTTTTGCTTTTGGGATTTTGAGTCGATAGTAGGGTCTCACATGACAGGGCGGTAACCCTGGCAGATGCCATCTCCAGTTCATCATTTTTATAGCCCTGTGCAAGAAACTTCTCTTTCATCTCCATTTGTTGTGTCGGACAGTCCTCAGGATCACTCACTATCTTTTTGACTCGTAACAGTTGGCTGTATGGCAGATTTCTGAGTAGGCTGGGTTGGTGAAAGCTGAGATGGTGTAGAAGGTTTTTGTGATCCGTTGTTTTGTGAAACAGAGAAGTACTGTAGCCAGTTGTTTGTTTTTTAACCAGGACATCCAGGAAGGTGATAGTGTTGTGCGCGATCTCTCTTGTGAATTGGATCCGTTGGTCTATGTTATTGAGGTATTCAAAAAAGATCTCAAAGGATTCCTTGGTACCGTTCCACACTCCAAAGATATCATCAATGTACCGCGTCCAGAGGCGGATATCCTTGTTCCATTCCTGTTTACTTAATACATTATCAGTCTCAAACTTGTGCATAAAACAATAGGCGAATGTGGGTGCCATGGTGGCCCCCATCGACGTCCCTGATGTCTGCAAGTAGAATTGGGTACCATATTGGAAGTACGAATTCTCAGCGATAAACTGTAGGAGAGCTAGTATGAATTCCTTCTGCGCTCGGATTTCCGATGTCTCTAACAGTAGCCATTCAACTGATTCAATCCCCAAATCGTGTGGTATAGAGGTGTACAAGCTCCTTACATCGATGGTGAACATCAAATCGTCCTGTTGAGGCATGATGGAATTAAGTTTCTGCAGGAAATGGGTAGTGTCACGGGTGTAAGTGGAAGTTTGTTGGATTAAAGGCTGCAAAAAGAAATCGATGTAGATACCCAGAGGTTGGCCAATGCTCTCCATCCCTGCAACAATAGGTCTGTCTGGTGGTTTGGTGCTATCCTTGTGGATCTTCGGTAATGTGTAAAAGTTCGGGATCCTAGGATGGCTTTTCAGGAGAAAATCATGGGTATTCTCATTGATCCATTCAAGTTCAAGTGCTTTAGCCAGTAGGCTTTCCAAATTTTGTTTGATGGAAAGTGTAGGGTCATGGTCCAAAGGGGCATATGTGGTGTGATCTCGGAACTGTCTGGTGCACTCAACATTATAATCAATTGTGTTCTGGATAACCAAGGCACTCCCCTTGTCAGCAGGGCAGATGGTGATGTCTTTGTTGCTGAACAGATCCCTTATTAGTCTCATCTCATTGGGTTTGAGATTCCTATGTGGAGGAGTTTTGTAGCTGATACGTTCCAAATCACGGGTTACTAATTTCTGGAAAATGTCAATAGATGGAACTGTGATAGGTGGGACAAACCCGCTTTTTATTCTGAATTCCTGGAAATCCGGGGTCTTAACAGGACTGTCTTGGGTTTCCAATTCTTCAAAAAAGACCTTAAATTTAAGTTTTCTAACAAACTTATAAAGTTCAAACTTTGTGTAGAACAAGGTGGTTCCGTAAGTGGGTACGAAACTAAGATCTGTTCAGCGACAAAGACATCACCATCCGCCCTGCTGACAAGGGGGGTGCCTTGGTTATCCAGAACACAATTGATTATGATGCTGAGTGCACCAGACAGCTCCGAGATCACACCACATATGCCCCTTTGGACCATGACCCTACACTTTCCATCAAACAAAATTTGGAATGCCTACTGGCTAAAGCACTTGATCTTGAATGGATCAATGAGCATACACATACATTTCTCCTGAAAAGCCATCCTAGGATCCCGAACTTTTACACGTTACCGAAGATCCACAAGAATAGCACCAAACCCCAGGCAGACCTATTGTTGCAGGGATGGAGAGCATTAACCAACCTCTGGGTATCTACATCGATTTCTTTTTGCAGCCTTTAATCCAACAAACTTCCACTTACACCCGTGACACTACCCATTTCCTGCAGAAACTTAATTCCATCACGCCTCAACAGGACGATTTGATGTTCACCATCGATGTAAGGAGCTTGTACACCTCTATACCACACGATTTTGGGACTGAATCAGTTGAATGGCTACTGTTAGAGACATCGGAAATCCGAGCACAGAAGCAATTCATACTAGCTCTCCTACAGTTTATCGCTGAGAATTTGTACTTCCATTATGGTACCCAATTCTACTTGCAGACATCAGGGACGTCGATGGGGGCCACCATGGCACCCACACACGCCAATTGTTTTATGCACAAGTTTGAGACTGGTAATGTATTAAGTAAACAGGAATGGAACAAGGATATCCGCCTGTGGACGCGGTACATTGATGATATCTTTGGAGTGTGAAAAGGTACCAAGGAATCCTTTGAGATCTTTTTTGAATACCTCAATAACATAGACCAACGGATCCAATTCACAAGAGAGATCTCGCACGACACTATCACCTTCCTGGATGTCCTGGTTAAAAAACAAACAATTGGCTACAGTACTTCTCTGTTTCGCAAAACAACGGATCGCAATAACCTTCTACACCGTCTCAGGTTTCACCAACGCAGCCTACTCAGAAATCTGCCATACAGCCAACTGTTACGAGTCAAAAAGATAGTGAGTGATCCTGAGGACTGTCTGACACACAAGTGGAGATGAAAGAGAAATTTCTTGCACAGGGCTATAAAAATGATGAACTGGAGATGGCATCTGCCAGGGTTACCACCCTTTCACGTGAGACCCTACTATCGACTCAAACTCCCAAAAGCAAAAGAGAATTGAAGTCACCGGTATACGTATCTAAATTCTCCGTTCAGACTAAAAAAATTAAGAAAACCATCAAAAAACACTGGGGGATCTTCAAAAATGACATCAGAGTACAGAGTTTGTTCAGTGAATTACCGGCGTTTGCCTACCAACACAGTAGGATCCTGAGAGATGAATTGGTTTAGATGAAACCTTCACTCAAAGGACCAACAACTCAACGTACGGGAACATTTCCTTGTCTCCACTGCGTTAACTGTAACTCTGTCATTAAGGGCAACACCATCAATCACCCCAGACTAGGGGATATATTCCGCTCAAGACATTTGGTACCTGTGACAGCATCAACACTATCTACGGCATTAAGTGCCCATGCGGCAAATTTTATGTTGGGCAATCGACAAGAACAGTTAAGACAAGGTGGAATGAACACAGATCCTGCATTCGAAATGCTAACACCAACTCGGCCGTAGCACGACATTGGGCTGAGAATAGACACAATGTGACACAAATAAGGTTTGTTATCCTAGAGGTACTGGTGAAAAACAGTCCACATGAAGACTTGGACCAACGGCTGAACCGTAGAGAGACCTTCTGGATAGACAAACTCGGCAGCTTGACACCTCATGGACTCAACGAGGAGATTAATTATCATTGTTTTCTGTGATTTCTGGTTACACTCACTGTTATTTGATATGTTCCTGAGCACACTTGATATAGTGTGACCTGGGCCCATTGAATGTGAAGGTTTTTAGTAATGTATCATAATGTTAAACTTAGACCCATGGTACCACCATTTGATACTACGAATCATGTACACTGTTGCAGGATGTATACCACTTTTGACCTAAACGCTGCATTTTCTGGACCTTGTGTCTAGGACCCAAGGTGTTGCCTGTTTAACGACACCAGTAGCAGCGAAGTTTGATACTATGGATGGTTCTCTATCTGCTTTTTTTGTTTACTAGTATGTTTCCAACCATAGTATTTCTTTTGTTTTCACTGTCTAATTTTTATATTTTTTGCTCTCTGATTATTCCTCTTTTTTCCTGGAGAGGCACTATAATTATTTTATCTAGCCATGCTTTAGTCCTTTGGCCCGTGCCAAAGTCAGTATTTCTTCTCTTTCTATTCCCTATGATATTTTCACATTTAGTGTTATTTTCATCACCTATTTTTCTGTTAACACACTAGGAGACCTGACAATTAAATTTTAGCTCTTAATCCAAGCCCTAGGGCCGGAATGCTGCCTTAGTTTCTAGCGCGCCCTTCGAGCGCATCACGTGTCGTATTTATACATGTTGCCTCGGCAACGCGCCGATGCGAGGACGGCGGTCTGCTGCTTGCAGACCTTGAGAGAACTGCTCTGCTCCCGCTTTCCAGACGGTGAGCCCATGTTACCCCTCCTAGCTCTTTTTAACCACGGATGTCATTTACTGACACTAATAGGTGTTTTCTTGCTTACAGCTTTTGCGTTGCAGGCTTATAAACTGCGCTGATTTATATCGGACAGTTCATTTGGTCACCATCCGACAAGCCGTACTTTAGTTTGCCACGTGTTACCTTATATCCACCTGCCCCAGGTAATTTATTACTTTTTGACACCATACTTATGGTTATATACACACATACTGTTGGGCTATAGCGATTGATTAGTCATTTTTGCTTTCTCTTTCTGTTTTCTTCTGCTGCACTCTTCTGCTACTGCAACCACAAATTGTTGGTATGTTTTTTATTTTTCATTTTATGTACTTTATCATTATAATTTCTTACAATTGTTTCTTCGGATTGTTTTTCCTGTATTTTTATTATTCTGCACTGCTAACTTAATACATGTTTTGGTATGAATCATGGTTAGAATGGCCCTGATGAAGGATTTTTTTCCGAAATGCATTGGCATAACTTGGTCTGATTGATTAGTCAATTGTGGCAAACTCTTCCTCACTAAGAAATTATTAGTGACTACTAATTTTTTTGACATTTATCATTGTTGCAGATAAATATGATTTTGAAAAAATAACTGATTCTTCAAATTGTTTTGAGATTTGAAACAGAGATTCAATTTGAACTAGCACAAATGTTGAAAGTAACCACTACCCAGGTTGGGTACACTAGAGAGCGGCTGGCTGTATGACTTGGTAGTTTACCTTGTCTCTTGCTTCACTTGTTTTCTTGGCTTGGGTGTCTCCAAACCTTTTACAGCCTGCTCCTTCATAAGTTTTATGCACGAATATTTTTTGAAAGGATCTTTTCCAATTACAAATTTTGAAGACCAGAAATAGGTGAATTCACTCCGTAGTGGTGACCACTCACTTTGCTTCCTGCCTCTTGCCCAACACTCCCATGCAAATGCAAATGCATGACCCCCAAACTCCAAAAATGGGCCCTGTGCCCTGGTGTCTACGTATCTACCCTACTGAAGGGTTAACCTCTACTGGAGCACTGCTATAAAAAGTGTCCAAACTCCTCAAAAAAATTCTTAGGTTACTACAAAAGGTTTTTCAAGATAAAGGCAAACACACCTGGCCGGCATGTGAGAGCGACCCCACCAAACATAAATACAATTCCAAAACACGTGCTAAACTCCAATACACGAGTAAAACTCCACTACCACGTGCTCCCATTCACACGTACCCACATACCACTACACACATGCTACCTCATGTGCACACACATACGTCACACACGTACACGATTTCTACACATTGCGCTCACACACGCAGAACTCCAACACAAACTCCAAACTCACTGTCCACACAACATACATAGTACTCACAAATGCGCATTATAAAATTTACAATTTTCAAATAGGGATGTGTTGCACCACCAGCCATGGTGGTGATCAGTCACCATGCTGGGGGCGCAAATAGAAACATTAAAAACATCAAAGCGATTTCTAGTCAAGTTCATCATTGAGATACTTTCCACATTTAAATATCCCCGAACAATTGCATAATCTACATAAAAACATTTGTGGACACTTCACATTTTGAACCTCCTCTCCAAAAATTCAAAAAAAAATTCTAAAACTCCTTTCCATAAATATGCACCATGAAAATAACATTTCATCATATTAAAATTCTGAAAACAAAACATGTGTAGTTCCCGTAAAATTCATGTTGAAATGTTTCTCAAAGTTCATCATGTGCAGTCCCATACATTCATACGCTGTGCTAATCTTCCCAAAATGCAGTTCTCACTCATACCAATACAACACCTGCAGCACATGATAACTCATGCATATTAATTGCATTGAACTCCATACATACACGTCTCATGACTTTCTCCTTAAATCGTTTCAATAATGTAATCCAAAAACTTAATCTACAGTTCCACAACCATTTCACACTACGTGCTGAACCAATAACATGTCATTAAATGCTAATCATCAAATACATTTAAAACGCATGCCAACCACATCAACTCCGTCAACAGCTCAACCTAAAGCATGTTGTCTAAAAGCCCCATAGTATGAGCTTTTTACAAAAAAAATGCAATTCTTTTATGCATCCTTCGATTCTTGATTCAAACGCCGTATGAAACTTTTACTTGTTGCTCGAATCAAGCTAGCAATAATGCCAGTTCCCATTTTAAAGCCGCACCGCCATACTTTATCTATTCCTGGATGCTGGCATTGTATCTCAACTCCCATGGCAATGCGTAGTAAATCAGTCAACAGTTCTACAAAACAGCGAGCGTGAACCTGTCATAAAATACCATTTTTACCCATTAGTGCGGCATCGACGCTTGTGCAATCACAGTACCTTTAAATAAATGCCAGCAATAAATCCATCGAACCCCTCCTGCTGCAGTATTCAATTAGCAGACGCCCATCCCTCGGGCTCAGTTAAAGCAACAAACTCCTTGCGTAGTTCCAATACGCATCTCCAGCTGGTCCATAAAACTTGGAACTTCACTTTTGTTTTCAACATTCCTGACACGCCATCACGCTCAATCACGTCGCTGGGGGCTTTCTTCTAATCAGCCTCTTCCTTTCACTCGCAGCTCCGGAGCTCTGAACATGGCGCAGGGGCATCATCCAGCCCAATGGTAATGCTGGAACGCAGGGGGCACCACTGGGCACGCGCCACCCACGGCCTCCAGGGACCCTGAAAATTGCCCAAAAACACGGCAAATAAAATAAAAAATGTCAGTACCTCGAACTGTGTCGAGATGTGCAAGGCGTCACACTCTGAAATGAGACACAGACGCGGAGCCTTCATTCAACACTTCCTTTATTTTCCACACGATACCCAGAACTGCTTACCCCACGTCATATCCCGTTCCTCCCCTTCCTGCTGCCCCGTGTTCCTTCCCACGTGACTAGGGAGTCATGTGACGACATCACACCCCCCCCCCGATACTAAACATTAAGTTCGTTATCAGGGCATCTCCTCAATGAGACGCGGTGGTCGTCGTCGATATCTCTGAGGTCTCCAGTTATTTCTTTCGCTCAATTCCTGAGGTAGCCAACGGGGCTCCTCAGTGTCGGAATCTTCTTGGTCTCCTTCATAGGTTGCATCCCGCACCAGAGTGTCTCTTGGCATGTAATGTTCGACTAGGGGTATGATCCCTGGCATTTTCTTGAAGTGAGAGCTGTTTCTTGTCACCGTGTGCGTTGTTCCCTCAGCCGTGATGAGAGAGCCTTTCCTCTGTGTGATGGTGAGGGGTTCTTCATTGAACGATGCCATGTTTTTGCGATGTTGTGGCTGTCTCGCAACGACGATGTCTCCCGGCTCCAAACTATTCTCCTCGGCCCTCCTTTTCTTATCCGCTGTGGTTTTCATATTCATTTTCTGGGACGTGTCTTGTTGTCTCATTTCAGCGTCTCCTTTGTACCGTTCTTCCTCCAGTTCTATGTGCGGTAGTCTAGTTCGCACATTTCTACCAAACATGACTTCTGACGGTGACTTGCCAGTGGTACTGTGTGGGGTATTGCGGTAGTCTCTCATTAACTTGCACAGTAATTTTTCCAGTGGTTCTTCAGTCAGGCGAGCTATCTGCGTGGTGCGTTTAATACTTCCCATGAATCGTTCAACTGTGCCGTTCGCTTGAGGCCACAACGGTGTTACTTTTCTGTGGTGGAAACCCATGTATTCTGCGAAGGTTTTGAAATCTTGTCCGGTGAATGGGGGTCCATTATCTGATTTCACTACTTTTGGAATTCCGTATGTGGCAAACATTCTGTCCAATGCAGGGATGGTGTGATATGCTGCTGTTGACGGTACAATTTGTGCATCTGGGAATCTCGAATATTCATCGATGGCCACAAAGACATATTCACCCCCTTCCAGAGGACCATAGTGATCGATGGCAATTTCTTCCCAGGTTCCGTTTGGCAATTCAGTCATTCTGAGCGGTTCAGGTCTAGTTTGAGGGTTAAGAACCACACACGTGGGACAGTTTTTTTAGCAGTTCTTCCACTTGTGTGTCCATTTGGGGGAACCATACCCTTTGTCGCAACATCCTTTTTGTGGACATTATTCCCCGGTGTCCTTCATGTGCAAGCTCAAGGACCCTTTTTCTTAATGACCGAGGAATCACTAGTTTTGTCCCTTTTAGTAAGAGTCCTTCTGTTTCCGCAAGCTCTTCCTTTACTGTGAGCAGACAGGTGATGTCTTGCTTGGTTTCTTCTTCTGCACCTTCTTTGAGTTGCTTTGCCTGTTTCCAGTGCCCTGTCTCAAGACATCTCATAATGACCTGCATGGCAGGGTCCGAGTTGGTTTCTCTGGCTATTTGTTCCATGTCCAAACCGTGTGGTGTACTTTCTTGGACCACATACATGATGTATTGATATGCAATGGATGGATCGGAGTTGCAATCTTGACTAGGATGACGCGAAAGGAAGTCTGCAGGATTTTGTTCTTTTCCTGGTCGATGAATGATGTTGAATTGATAGTCTTGTAGCCTTAAGGCCCATCGAGCTATTCTGGGAGGCATCTTGGCCTGAGCATTTCCATAGATGAATAATAGTGCCTGGTGGTCGGTGACTATAGTGAAAGGTTTCCCATACAGGAAAAGATGAAAGTGCTTGCATGCCCACACGACCGCCAAACCTTCCCTCTCCGCTTGTGAATATGCTTGTTCAGTTTTTGAGAGGCTGCGACTGGCATAGGATACTATGTGTATGGCCTGGCCATCTTTGTGATCAAGTTGAGTCAGAATGGCTCCTAGGCCAACTGGACTAGCATCCACTATCAATTCTGTGTGCTTCTGTGGGTCAAAGTATGCCATATTTTTGGCATCTGCGATGCGATCCTTGATGATTTGGAACGCCTGTTGGCATTCATCCGTCCATCGGAAATCGGCGTTAAGTTTGGTGAGGGCTCTCAAGGGTGCACTGACGGATGCAAAGTCCTTAATGTATCTCGTGCAATAGCTTGCTAGACCTAGAAACGATCGCAGATCGGTGACGGAGGTTGGTGGTGTCGTGCTTGTGAGTGCTCTGACCTTCTCAGGATCCGGTGTCATTCCATTTTTGCAGAAGATGTGTCCGAAGAATCGCAGGGTTGGTTTTCTAAATTCACATTTGTCTTTGTTCAAGGTGAGGTGTGCTTCCTCCAGTGCCATGCATACACGCATAAGGGTGTCATCGTGCTGTTCTTGATTTTGTCCAAATACTAGGATGTCATCACTATAGTTTAAGCAATTTGGTACGTGTTTAATTATGTTATGAATTTCCGACTGAAATATTTCTGCCGCTGAAGAAACTCCAAAACTGAGCCGCTTGTATCTGTAGAGGCCCAGGTGAGTAGCAAAAGTGGTGATGTATCTGGACCTTTTGTGAAGTTCTAGTTGATGGTACCCTTTATTGAGGTCCAGTTTTGAAAACACTGTGGCTCCATTGAGTAGATGCACCATGCCCGTTATCCTAGGAGACTGGTGACGTTCTCTCAAGATTGCTTCATTAGGTCTTCGCATGTCCACGCAAATGCGAATGTCAGCGAAGTCTCTTTTCGGGACTGGTACAATGGGGGATACCCAAGGAGTGGGGCCTTCAGCAGGTTCAATTATGTCCGCTTCTAAGAGTTTCATTAATTCGGTTTCCACTTGTTTTTGTATATTAATGGGAATGCCGCGGTAGTGTTGCGCTACTGGAGGGATGTTGTTGTCTATATGTAGTTCAATTTGTCTGTCCTTCAATTTTCCGAGTCCTCTGAACAGTGCAGGGAAAATCTTGTCAATGTTGGCGGTGGGGTCCAGGTGCTTGTGCATCATGAGTCTATATAGAACATGAATTAGACCCATGTCGACCGCAGATTTGTAGCTGAGAATGCATCCACTGTCAGTGGCAGCTTCAAGAACATGCATGGGTATTTCCTTCACGTGATCTTTGTATCGACATGATGCCGTGAAGAAACCTTTACATGGTAGCGGCGTCTTGGAGCCATATGGAAAAATGAGTGCTCTAGCTGGTTGCAAACGTGGGGCATTTGGCATGTTGTTGTACACTTCCTCACTCACCACGTTTACCGTGGCTCCTGTGTCCACCAGAAATTCGGCAGCCACTTGGTTGACATTGATGATGAGAGTCGGGCTATTTTCTTTTGCCGTGGGGTTTCCAAGTGCATATAGGTAGCCTTTTGTCCGTGGTTCTCCTCTACGTGGATTTAATTCCTTCTTGGGTTTGTCCTCTGAGGAGGTGCTGGAGATGCTGTCAGAATGTGATTGTTCTACTAGACACCTGACATATCTTCGGGGACGTCTTCTCCATCCGGAGGATGAAGATTTGTTGTCACGCCATTCATGTGTGGTCTTTGATTGTCTTCTATCTGACGGTTCTTCTCGTTGTCGGCGGTGTGTGGCGTCATTATGGTAGTGTGACTCACGATTGGGACTCATACGCCTCAAATCTCTTTCTGGTGTGGAGCGTCTGTTTCTTCCACTTCCTCGCACTTTGCTGCGATAGATGAAGCACACAGCCTTGTAATGATTTTCTCCCCCGCAGGCAGAACAAATTTGACCCATGGCAGGACAGGTGCCTTCATGAGGATATTCATGTCCACAGCGATAACAAAATGGATCTGTGTTTCCTCTGGTGGTGCTTTCAAGTTTGTGTAGATTTTCATGCTTCCCGTGAATGATGGTGATGCCATCAAGACCTTCCACCTGTGCTGTTAGCGCCGCCTCGGATCGAGCCAGGCGTAGAATCTCTTCCATATTTCGAGGCTTTTGTAGAAGTCGTTTTCTGAAATCACTGCTTTCACACCCTACAATTATCTGTGAGCGAAGGGCTTCCTCATTAGAGTAGTTGTTAAAATCGCAGTGTTTCATCTTTATTCTTAATCTCATCACAAATGCATCCATTGTTTCACCTTTTAGTTGTTTAGTGGTGTGAAAAATGTGACGCTCATAGTCCACGTTTGTGTGTGGCGTGAAATAATTGGTTAGGGTTGTCTTTAATTTGGTGTAAGTGTCTATGTCATCTTCAGGAATTTCATCTAGAATGTCTCTCACATTTGATCCTATGGCATGGGTGAGCAAGCTGTGCTTCCTTTCATCCTCCAAAGGCCCTACCGCCTTGAGACATACTTCGAAATCCCTCACCCACTTTTTTCACCTTGGTCCCAGTGTGCTGGTGTCGCTCAGGTCAAAATTGGGGGGCAGCTGTGATATCAGGCCGTCCGTCATGCTTGTGCGTGTTGTTTTGGCGGGAGTTACTTGAACTGTAAGTGATTCCTCAGACGAGTATAACTGCGCACTCACTAAGTGTAGTTGATGACAGATTACTACGTTACACTTGAAAACCTGAAGATGGTGGATGTTCCGTGTGACGTGAAGTGTTTGTACAGGGAGCCGATGTGCTTGATTTGATCGTACCTGTGTGAGCGTGGGGAGCCGATGCGCTCCACCCACTGATGTCACTGCCTTTTGGCGGGAAAACGCTGTGAGGAGCCGACACGCTCCACTCACACGCTTCAGCGTGAGGAGCCGATGCGCTCCACTCACGGGCCAAATCCCTTCCACGGAAGGGAGACGTCGCGGGGAGCCGATGCGCTCCACCCGCGAAATTCCTGCACGTCGTTGGTGAGGGAAACGCTGTGAGGAGCCGACCCGCTCCACTCACGCGCTTCTGTGTGAGGAGCCGACGCGCTTCACTCACGGATGAATTTGCCACTCAGGAGCGGTCGCAAGGAGCCGATGCGCTCCACTTGCGCAACACACGTGACAATTTGCAGGGAGCCGCCGCGCTCCACCCGCTGATCTACCCGTCGCCGTTGACGGATGCTTGCGAGACCTCGCTCGGACTTCTGGGGAGAGTTTCAACCGGCGGGGAGTATATTCACTCCCACCCGCCGTGCGCCGTACGCTGTCGTGTGTTTTCTGCGTGAGTTCCCTCGTCGCCAGTGTCGAGATGTGCAAGGCGTCACACTCTGAAATGAGACACAGACGCAGAGCCTTCATTCAACACATCCTTTATTTTTCACACGATACCCAGAACTGCTTACCCCACGTCATATCCCGTTCCTCCCCTTCCTGCTGCCCCGTGTTCCTTCCCACGTGACTAGGGAGTCATGTGACGACATCACAAACTGTAGTGTAGTCCTCCACGGACTACAGGTCCCATGAGCCTCTGCACAACAAGAGCGCAACGGCGCTGGATCATTGGCTGCAACAGCAGTGGCAAATCTACTCCTGCCAGACTCTTTCTGCCACTCCAGTCGCCATGTCTCCATCAGAGCCCGACTCTTCTCCGGCCCCACGGATGAGCTACAGGCTTCATCCACATCCTATCTGTTGCCACAGCCACTTCTCACTTTGGCACCAATTATGCTGCCCAGCGCCATCTCACCAAAAGCAGCACTTCCCCCAATTGGTGCACGGACATCTGGCTTTCTCTCCTCCACTTCTCCTCCACTTTGCTCTCCCACCTTGCTCCGGGTTCTAGGCATCCTCGTCACCAAATGATGTATCTGAGTCAGGAATGACATGGAGCAGGAACCAGGCTGACTCAGGTAAGTGTAAAAAGGAAACAAGCTTTATTCTTCTTTGTTACATAGCATAGTCAATGAAAGGTAGGAGAGTAAGTAATAATCCTCAGCCCTAGTTCCCAGTCTATCTCCAAGTCCCAACCGACACTCTCTAGAATCCCCAGGTTGCCCACACTCCAAGCTCCACTTCAACATTCTATGAGGCCCCTGCATACACTCAGCCATTCACCACAATCATACCAGAATACCACAGACTGGTTAGGCCCACCAGTTCAAGGGGGAAAGTAATCATTTTTGGATCTTCCCTGTCACTTAGAAGTTGAACTCCGGAGAGCAGCAGTTTCAGAAGGCACTGGCAGTGGGTGGAAGTTGCTGGTGTCATCCTTCTTCATTATTGTTTTTTGGATTCTTCTGTTCCATTGGTCAACTCTGGGTTTCAGCTCCAGGACCTCTGGATGTATGCAATAAATCTGGCTGAGCCCATCAATCATATCCCATGCACCATTTAAACTAGGGGATGGTTGTCCAATGGGGACAGCCAGTCCACCCAGTCTAAACTGGCTTCTCTCAGGAACACTACAGGACAAAGGACAAGGGATGTTTTGTTTGACCTCCCCACTTCCTTTCCTGCCAGTCACCCAAAGGGTCTTTGTTGGCTTTCCAAGGGAAGCTGAGTGAAGACAAAGGAACAAAAGGACTCCTCCACCCCCCACCTAGCAAGGTAGAAGAAGACATTAAAAGGACAGGCCGTCTTGTTTAGGGCTTAAAAAGTACAGCCACCCTTGAATTCATTGGATATAGTTATTATGCTAGAATGCGCAAAATATAATATTTACAATGTACTGTAATTTTGATTATTACTGCTTAGTATGAGACGTTGTGTACTTTTTATGAAAATGTTGTTGTTTATTGGAAACGTAATAAAATGTTTCTATAAATAAATAAATAAATAAAAAAGTACAGCCACATTTTTGGGCAAATGGAGTCCCTTGAGTTCCTTACTGCAATGAAAGTTCACAAAAAGTTGTGTAAAAGGTACAATGCCACCAGCCTAAATAGATGGACCTGTCACAGTAACCAAAATGTTACTCGAGAGTCAGGAAAAGGGATACATAGGATCCCCTCTGCACTCCACATAAGGTGGGGTGTGCTGATATAGCGAAATAAAACACAGGTATGTTAAAAAGTATCCACCTAAGAGTTTGCCAAGTAAAAGGAAAACAATCACAGGGAAGCTCTAGGTTCCTCCAGTAACACCGCACATGAAGTGCTGCGTGCTGCTTTAGTACATTGCAGATACCTTTACAATTGGAGGAAAGCAGGACTCCACAAAGAAATACCAAAAAGAGGTAAACATGATTCCCATGATCAGAGTAAAAGAATGAGCGAGTGTGGAAACAGGTTCCAACTAATTCAGGAGAATCAGTCAAAAAATCCAAGAGTCCAGTAAAAAGTGCTGGGGGACACACAGGTGGAGAGAATTTCACACAAAGATGGAGATCTACTCTGACAGGGCACAGAAGACAGACAGTGTGAGGAGTGTGGAGCACATAGACAGAATATGTGTCAATCCTTGAGAATGGGGCCAGTTTGAAGAGCACAGGGCACAAAGACAGTGTGAGGAGCTTGGTGCACATAAACAGCGTAGGGAGAATGAGGCATGTGGACAGATGCTGGGAGGAGCTGTTTGCACATGCACATAAACCAAATCACTTGAGATTAAGCTACACCTTTCCTTGCTTAAATAATGACCATTGTCAGAGTGCAGCGAACCTCCTTACGGATTGTGATTTAATGCGAAAGTGGGTGTTTTAGACTCACTTTGGGACACTGGATCCAGAGGAGGGTATCGCTTGTGGATTAGAATCTGCCATAGTTGATGATTGGAGAATAGACCCAGGGCGAAGAATGCTGGTACATTTTTTGAAGTTATTGTAAATTGCATATACTTAATGGTGATAAGATCAACCAACTCATGCAACATGCAGTGTTCTGTATAAAAATAGCATTATTGACTATGTGATAATATGCACCAAGAACTGGCATAAACGTGTTTTAGCATGGAAATAAGGCTCAAGCGTGATCATGTCCTTTTTGCTTTATTTTTAATTGTACAACAAGTGCAAGAAGAAAGCCCAGGAAACATTGCGGAAAACCAGATCCCTTGTTGATTGAAATTAAATGTAGGAAGGTACCCTCACTCTAAAATAGTGACAGCAGCTTATATTAATATCAACATTTGCCTTGCTTAAGACTCCTAGTTTAGGAGCATATGTTATTTTGTGGGGATCTGAATGGAGGGAATTTATGAATACCGGGGGGCATTGCAATGAAGCATATAAACATGTATTGCCAAACGTTTTGTCTGAATTTGTGACAGAGGGTCTGTGTGATGTCATTAATCCAAGATGGCCATCGCTACAATTTATGAATCCAAATTGTATCTGTCTCCTTTCAGAGTGATCCTATCAAACATATTCTCAGGACCTTTTTTATTCACCATACAAACTGACTAAAGAATGTCTTTAAAATAAATTGATATCTCTTATTGTATCTGTTCGCATTTCGTTTTTCATGATTTCTAAAACTAAATTACTTCTATTTTGTTACAGGTTCTGGTAAATGGCAAGAAAATGTGAATATTATTTAAGAGCAGTTGAACCATGACATTTGATTCTATCTTCCAGTAAAAATATTTTTTTCAAAATGCTGATACCTCCAGATATCGAAAATCATTTAAAAGTAGAATTTACACCATTCATGAAAAAAGTACATGCATAACAGACTTTTCCTTGTGTATCTTATTTCAACAAAGAAATCTCCCCTGGTTAATCCAAAATGTTATGAAAAGGTTTTAGTGTATTAGGAAGAGAGACGATAGGAACAATAATGAACACTTGAATATAAGTCTACGATTATACAATTTAACACCTGAAAAACTGATTAATGAAAAAGCATCATGGCATTCAGAATGCTACAAACAATCTACTCAGAAGGCAAACATGGATCGAAGCAAACAATTTTATGTTTGGAGAACAGTTATGTGAGCGAAAGCCGTCTATTTCCAGCCATGAAGAAGAGGAAGAAGTAGAACAAAGTTACCCAACTAGATCAAAAATACCTATGTATGTCAGAAATAAATGCTACTTTTGCAATAAAGAAGGAAAAAGAAGAAATCTATTATATTTCATAGCAACTGATTTAGCACGCATCCCTTTGAAGAGAGCAGTAGAACTTTCTTACTATGACACACTGAAGATTCATCTTAGCGATTGTACTTATCCTGGAGACCCTCACGCAAGGGAAATTGCATATCGCAAGTTGTGTTGGAACACACATGTAGTAAATGCCTTACAACGCCAGCCTACACTAAGTGGAAAGGTGCTGCCAAATTCACTTTCTTACGAAGCAACAAATGTTGAAATTGTATCTTCTATCAGTGATTTTCTACTTGATGGGAACATAACAACTATGGGGGAAATTGAAAAGCTTTACAGCAAAATTGCAGCTGACAATGGTTTAGAAGAAGGCCAGAATTTATTGGCATTATTTTCAGTAATCTCAAAAGGATAAATGAACCACAATGAGTTTCACTGAAAGTAACAGCAGATGTTGCATTATATCATGCAGAAGAGATATATGAGGATATTGAGAAAAATATGAGAACCCTTCTTGAAGTAGCTATGATTTTACAGAGAGCCATAATAACCTGTGAAAAAACAAAATTCACTGGAAGTTTTGAAGAAGTGAACTTGGCAGTTGTTGCTCCAATGGATGTTCTTTTTATTTGCAAGTGTTGCTGTCAAGTAAAGATGGATATGAAAAGTAATTCAGAAAAGTGGGATACCACTATAATGAACATGGCTGCTCTTAAATTGTCACAGATGTTTGTATATGAAATGATATCACCACGACAAGCTTCCTACTCAAGCACTTCTACCACACAGCATATCTGCAAAATGCCCTTGCAGGGAGCAGTAGGGCTCAAAATGCACACAGCTACCTGCAGCAAATTCATCATTCAATTTCTGCATAGCATGGGAGCGTCTATAGATTATGCCAGAGTCCTTTGGTTTGAGACACAGATAGCCACAGAGGTATTAAAACACATGGATGAGTGTGAAGGATCTTACATTCCTTCAGAGTTGGTCGGAGGCAGATTTGTCCATTGTGCTGCTGACAACATTGACTTCCTCAAGGATACTCTGTATGGTAAAGGAACTTTGCACGGTACAGTTACAATGGTCTATCAGGAGAAGGAGAAGTCAGATGTCTTAAGCCCAATTAAAATTTCAGGACCATCATCACTTCGATCACTGCAGAAGATTCCTCAATCTCTGTCTGAGGTCATGTCTTGGAAAATTTCCAAAGGGTTTAAACCACCAAATCCTGTAAACAATAAAATCACTGATTACATAGAAAGGAATAAGGGTATTTTAAATTCCAACAGGCTTGTCTTGGAGAGCTATTGTGGATGATGGCAGAAGTCTTGCTGTTGAGTGATTTTCAAGAATGTTTTGATAAAGAGTTGCGGGGGACACTGTGTAATCTCACTGAGAATTTGAGACTGACAAATGTGAGACAGCGTCAGAACCACTCACTACAGTTCAGACTTTGTCAGCTTACAATTTCATTGTAAGTGATTGTCCAACTAAAGAAACTAGAATCTGTGTACTCCCACTCGTAGATGCCAGCCTAGTAAGCACGCACAGCTCACATTCATGAAGAAGTTGGAGAAAATAACACATACTGTCACCCCAGAATCAAAATCAGTTGTCACATTGGATCTTGGTCTTTGCAAGCCTGTTTCAAAATTAGCAATCGCTAAAAAAGACTTGGATGATTAGATCCGGTGAGCTACATATAATAATGGCGATGCTTAGAGCTATTAGTTCTTTCTTGGATGGTACAGGCATTGAGGCCAACTTAACTGTACGTGATGATGCAAATGTTATGTCGAATATTCCATCAGGGAAGTGCCTAAGGAGAGCAGTTGAAGCACACATGTCAGTAAAGCTTGCACTTTTCAAATGTATCATCAATTAATTCTAGAAAGAGCATGTTGAAATCAAGGAAAGGATGGAACATGAGCTTAAGAAGTTACTAGTAAGTTTACAAATGGATGATTGCCATGAAACAAAATCAGTGCATAGTTACTTTGTGACAGTTCTGACAAATTTGAATGTGATGGCCACAATGGAACCATTTGAGGCTAAATAATCTCAAGAAAAACACCACTCAGAGTTGCTCTACAGTACATTCATACGGTGGGCACAATGCTTTTATTTACCAGATCCAACTGAACTGCAAACTGGGATTTACACCTTGCATCACTTGAAGAGTTTGTTAAGTACTTTTTCACCCTTGATTTGATAAATTACGCAAGAATGATAGCATGGTAAATAAAACATCTTGAAAGCAAGCACCCAGAGTTGTAGAGTGAGTTTCAGAAAGGTAATTAGGTAATACCCAGGACAAAAGTAACCTTTTGTGCTTTAGGTTGAGAAGAAGCTCTGGAAAATCAAAAAAGGGCAATGAAAGTACTTGGTGGAATGGTGAATATTACTC
The DNA here is from genome assembly GCF_040938575.1 of Ambystoma mexicanum. NCBI lineage: Eukaryota > Metazoa > Chordata > Amphibia > Caudata > Ambystomatidae > Ambystoma > Ambystoma mexicanum. The sequence continues at coordinate 414,702,175 of NC_090929.1, forward strand.
AAAAGAAACAGGCTCTAGCACATTTCTCTTTAGCCTCTCCTGAGCAGTCAGGGCTGTCTACAGAAGCAAAATAAATGGCAAGAATTACAGATTATGAACAGTCAGAACATCACCACCTAACAGCATCCAAATCAACATGACAAAAGGAAGATGTTCAATAAATCTTCAACTCGATCATGACATGGACTATTCCTGTGAATATGATGGAAAATAACTCAACATCTCGACAAAGGCATCAAAAACAAAGGCAGTTTTTGATGAAAACATTCAGAAGGACAGACACATCCAGAATGACAGGAAAAGGTTGCCAAATATACAACAGCTTTAAAGAAAACCGGATTGAATCAGACAGTTGTAGCCTGTGGGCATCAATGAAGAAAGAGAACCTTCAGCTGTGTAAAAGTGCACTCAAAGTTGTACAAACAAAGGTATTAGACACCATAGTGCAGTAGAAGGCAGATCATTCTTTGTTCACACATTTGCTGATTGCTTCACAAAGTCGAACTGACATTCTCTCTGTAACAGGGGCGCGATGCCCCAGGTCCGAGTTGCGCGCTTTATAAATGTAAAAATAAATCTCCTGCTCTCCTCTCCTCTGTAATCTTCAACAGTTCTCCAAACTAATTCCCTCCCATTTTATACATTAAGCCATTGGGTAATTGCAGTAATAATGATCTGATGGGGGAAACTGCACGACATCAGGGATTGACTTGTGAGGTTCAGCCCCCATGCCCAGAGCGTCTGGTTAAGTCTTAAGCATCGATGAGATGTTCAAATGTTTAAAATGTATAATTCTGCATGGTAAGTTAACAACGAATTTAATTATCTACCTTTACAGATGTAATCAGCAGAAGTAGGAAGCAACGTTACATGAAGCTAGAAAATCAATGTAACGACAGTCTGTGGTTCTTGGTTACAGTTAACCTGTAGCAGGATAGTTCATGGATTCATTGACATTGGCATGGTTAGAGCCTCAAGGTTCGAGATCCGAGAGAGAAGGAGAGAGCACAGGGAATTGTGCCAGTAGCGAAGATCAGAAGGAAGGAGGACGGACATAGATACAAGAAAGAGGGAAGGAGGACAACACCCAGAAGAAGGAGGAAGGAAAGACCAGGTAGTGGAGAGCGGGGGAAGACCAGCAGAGGGACGGAGGAAGGTGAGTAGTAGGAGAGGAGAGGCAAGGAAGGAGGAAAGGAGAGACACTACCATCAGAGCCAGCGGGAAGCAAGAAGCAAGCCAGAAGGAAGAGGAGGGGAGTGAGAGGCGGTGGCCAGTAAGGTGGAACCCCATGTATATTTGATGTCACTATTGGTCCCTGTTGGGAAATGATGTAAAAGATAAAAGCACCACTTGTCACTTTATGGAATTGAAAATGGTATCCCCACTTTACTTCTCCACATACACTTACTTTGTCACACATTCTTCGCCAGACATTTACTTTGTCATGCCTTTATTGTGTCTGTATCTACACATCGTGAAGATGGTAATGGATGTGCTTAGGGATAGCGTAAGGTTTGGGGTCAAGGGTTAGCGGGGGTAAGATTGCGTGGTAGAAAAGACGGGGAGTGCAGTGGGTCTCCCCCTGCAAAGACAAAGTAAGTGCTGGCGAAGTAAATGCTAGAAAAGTAAAAGTACACGTGCAGGGAAAACAGCACAAAGACACAGACATACGTGAAAACATGCGTTATTTAAAGGGAACATGTCACATGAAACGCATGAATGTTAATGTTCCTCGACAAATGTAAACATTTTAGTCAGTTGTGCTTTACTGGTACACTTGACCCTTCTTGCAAATGTAAAACAAACCTGTAGAGAAAGCATACACATACTTGCCAACCCTACTGATTTAGGCAGCAGGCTACTTTTTTTTTAAGCAGTCCTACCGCCTACAGATTTGGGTGGCAGATCCTACTGCTTTTTGCAGGTCCATGTGACTCTAAGGCAGGCTGATTGAGACCGGCCCAGGGCAAAGCATGCAACACATTAGTTAGTCTGTCTGTGCGGTCGGGCGGGTAACTGGTTACTTTGAGTGATGGGCTCAGACCAATCCACTGACCCGACAGCTAAGTGACTCTGCCCTGCACTCTTGCCGGGACAGGCCTTACTTAGGTGAACGCCCAGTGAAGGCAAGTGGCAGAGCGTACCACCATCACACAGCATCTGCATATCAGAGTGAGGAGGGTATCACTGTCTATGATGTTCAGTTATTCATCCTGCCCTGCAGGAACATATTTGTATTGCCCAGATGCTACAGAGCAGTGGCAAACGTTGTCTGCTGATTACATTCTGTAAAGGTAGATCATTAAATTCGTTGTTAACTTACCATGCAGAATTATACATTTTAAACATTTGAATATCTTTCCATGTTGTGTTGTTTGAGTGGTTGCGTTTTTTTTAGAATGCTCAGAGGTGCCAACAATGTATGTTTTGTATTTTCCTGAGATGTAATTGTTATGCGAAGTATTATTTTGGAAAGTTGAAAAATCCTACATGTTTTTGGTCACAGAATGTTGGCAAGTATGCATCCATGGACTCTATTTCATATTTTAAAACGTTCCGTATTGCCCATTTCTCACAGAATGTCTGCCTATGATAGTGTCTCGGCGGGGCAAGCTGGACATTGGCAGGGGTACAGCAAGAAAGAGGCAATTATTGACTCTGTCACCCCTGCAGATGAAGCATGTCATGGTGCAGCCCTGTGGCTGCTTTAAAGGCGAAAGCCTGCCACATTTCAGAAGAGAGCTCAGGGGACCTGCATGAAAGGAGGGCCGCTGTTTTGGGCAGTCCAGTCAGCCTTCAAGAGCCTTGCCCTAGGCGTGTGTTGTGCCTGCTGCGAGGCCTCACTGAACCTGTCTATGTGCCTGCTTCAGACGCAGAGCGTAAAAAAAGATGACAGAACGTCTTCCTGCACGGACGCGAGCCGTGCTGCGCGCAGACCACCTGTCCCCGGAACCTCTCAGTGTGTGGGGGGAGGGGGAGGGGTGACTCGGAGGCCACTAGCAGCCCCTGCTCCAGCATGCTTTGAAAAAGGTTCAAATGTTCCTCTACAGAAGTGAACACTTCTTAGCCCATAAGCACTGACTCGAAAAAAAAGAACAACTTCAACATCCATTGCTAGCTTTGCTGTGTCACAGGGCCATCTTAACCACTTTTGGGGCCCAGGGCACAGACACCTTTGGGGACCCCCTCCATCTAGCTGAAGAAATGAAAGGACCCAAAATATCCGGTCATGCACCCCTAGGCGTGACCATAACCCATAACCTGATATGCTGCTTCGCAGCGATCAAAACATGCATTTGTCCTCCCTTTCAGTCCACTGCCCTCTTCATTCTTGCTGTAATCAGAATAATAAATAAGTAACATTTCAGTGGCAACTTTGGCAGTCCACGGCGAGGGTATGTGTGCTCTATGGGTTCAGGATACTATTTTATCAGTAATAGCCACAAGTACAAATGTAGCACCCAGATTGTATGAAAATGTGCACATAGCCAAGAACGGGCAGAGGACTCAGAGTAGCAGCCTCACAGAATGCAAATGTGCTGAAGCATGGATAGAGGAGACCAATTGAAAGTAAGGAGAAAGCTACACATATCATAACATAGAGTGTGGGTGAAGATTAGAAGCTACCAGAAAGGTGCCTGTATCCAGACAGATTTAGATAAGAAGAGAGACATGGTTTTCAAGTGTTGATGTCATTAGGGAACAAAGAAACAAGTGGCTGTAGTGTGCAATATAGCACTATATCAGCGCCTAGAAGCCTTCGGGCTTAGTGCACTATATAAATGGCTAAATAAATAAATAAATAAATGCTCACTATTATTATACATTTAGAAAAACCCTAGCAATTGAAACCATGGGTGAAGTTTTTTTTGAAGTTCACATGCTGAGAACAAAATCACTCTGAAGGGCTGACAACTTTGAAAGGTTAAGGGACTTGCAATTTTGACAGGCTAGGAAACATTAGATTAAATGAGATGCCCACATTGGTTATGACAGGCAGCAAGGATTTGCACCAAATTGCAATTTATGCACTTTACCACTCTCTTTTCCAGTTCCTGCCATACACTAGGTACACTTATTTGTTAAGGTTTGACTTTCATGAATTAGTACACAAATCACATAACCCAACATGAGTTTTAAAAAATAAAAAATAAAACGTTAGAGAAGCATTTTGTGCAAAATGGGAATGATTCTATCTTCATTGTCTCCATCATCAAGGGAAGTATGCAACTTACAGCAAACAAATTGATGTGACCTTCAAATATTTCATCTAGGTTTCTCTTCTGTGTTTTAAAGCTTTACATATACCCCAAGCACATGCCTGTGACTTGTTTTTTATGACGTGCAGAAGAACCTTTGAATCGTACAGAAAAGCAAACGGTTTTTGGTGTCAAATAAGTTTTCATAAAATACACTTGCGAGGGGACTGTGATTGCTCGCCCACTCTCTTCTGTCTAGAACCCTTTTGAAAGGGCCTACATAAAAGAAAGATGAGGTAATGGGCTAAATAATGCCACCAACATTTGAGAAAGTAAACAATTTCACAGAAGAGAGCACAGTACTGTCAGTGATACAAGATGATTTGTCCAGGATCACTGTATCGTCTGCTGGCAAAGCCAGGATACCAGCATGAACGCTTTGGTTCCGCAATCTTGAACATGGGTACCTAATCACCTCTCTGGACTAACACTTTATGCTTATCTTTGGGGGTGGCTGCCTCAGTATTACAAACTCCCCATATGAAGGAATAGATTTCTAGACCGTCACCATTCTGATGCTATGTCCGTTTCTATAGCAACCTACTATCTGGTGCAGGTACCTTGTTGATACTAGCATCTATTGTGCTACAAAATAAAGCACATATAAATGAGGTTTATCAACTTCAGACATAGGGAAGGGTGAGTCAGCCTTGCTGGAATTTGGTATTGTGATCTTGCACATGAACACAGATCTCTGTAATGAGTGCTTAACACAATGGTCTATCTTCCAACCCACTGTGGCACTCAAATTTATCAACAAGCATTGCAACTTTGGCCATTGCACATGATCAATATAATCCACACAGAACCGTCAGAATGCTACATGAGTTGTGCTGTAATGAACGCACAAACTATGCATACCACAGCAAACACAGAAAGCATTACAGGGGCAATTAATCAGAGCAGAATGCACTTGTCAACAACAGACATGCAAGAGGTTTAGAGCCTCATCAGCATGGCATAAAATATCCTGAGATGTACTATTCAAGTTTTGTGTACAATGGAAATCGACTTATTTTGATCAGTAATAACTGTTGAACCCATATGCAGCAGACAAAACTATGTTGTTTTGCGGGCTGGCATCATGCCTCCCGGCTCTTGACCCCCCCCCCTTAAAAGATTTACCACAACAAATTGGTCAAGTGTTGGCAATAAAAGGACGTAGGATTTTATTGATACAAAACATGGTTATTGGTAAATAAACAATATACGTAATCATAATAAATCATCCTTTTGGGCACCAGGTCCAGAGATGACCCCTTCTGGCCTGTGCCGCCACTCACGGGCAGGTTCCCGGCTGTCCGTGTTCCCCCAAAAGGTTTTGCTATTTGCAGCCCCTGAGAGCTAATGTGGAGGAGATTTCTCTAAAGAAATGTTCCATGACCCGTTCCGATAGCTGGGTGCCGTCCTTGTGGAATAGGTCGGGGTCCCCCAATGTTATGGACGGGTGTTTTATGAACCCCTGGCCCTTGTTTACCCAGAATTTCCATCATGCCCTGCTAATCGCTTTATTCAGCACCCCTTTAAACTGAAAGCGGCTCAGAACATATAAATTAGTGATGCATACCGGGCAATTTGGCGCATCGTCAATGCAACAAATGTTAATTGTTCTTTTGGCCCCCGTTTTTGACTGCTGTATTTCTATGGTGACGCTGTCCTGTCTAACCCTGGTCTTAATGATGCCCAAACCATTGTTGGCCTTGGTGCTGGATGCGATGAGCTCTCCTATTCGGAAAGCCCCAAAGTATGCCAGAAAAAATGCAGTTCTAAATAACAAAATCTCGTAGGGATGAAAACATATGCTTTCTAGTAGGTTGGTTATTATTATCAGCTTGTCAAACTCTAACGGGCGGCGGGTGTCTACCTGGGGTCCCTCCATTTTGCCCCAGCCTTTCATTGCGTATGATATTAAAGCGCTCTGGGTAGGATCTGAGTCACCCCGCAGCTTTGAAAAATAAGATACCGCTACCAGGTGTCTTTTTTCCCAATCTTTCTTAAACCCTTGATCATGTGCCCATTTCAAAAAGATCTCTATATCTTTTATAGTTATTAATTCCACATGCTTCAGACCCGTTGCTTCAAAAACTGTTTTTATGCACTTACTGTATTTTGCTGAGGTGGTGTTTGCCAGGGCTTTCTCTGCCAGGAAACCCGTGGAAGGGTTCTGGTTCACTGTTGGCAGCAAACTGCTGACACCTGTTTTTGCGGTGCCTGGTCCTTGCTGTGCATCCGAGCCTTGGCCGTCTGGCGATGGCGTTGATGCGATTTGTATCAGTTTTCCATCATCGACCAAACGTCCGCCGGTATTACCATCATCCGTTCCTGGGCGTCTGGTGCTAGCTCCCGGAATCTTGCCCACTGAAAGCGAGATAAAGCATCTGCAGTGTTATTATCCACTCCAGCGATATGCTTGGCTCTGACAACAATGTTTTCTTGCAGAGTGACTGTTGTAATGGCTCGTAGGACTTTGAGCACTAGCCGGCATTTTGTGGTTCTTCTGTTCAAAATGCCCACTACCGCCATATTGTCATACCAAACCAAAAGTTCCGTGTTAGCTAGCCGCCTGCCCCAGATGCGTATGGTTAGCCAGATGGGATATATTTCCAGCAGGGTAATGTTGTTTGTCCACCCTGCCATTTGCCATGACTTGGGTCATTGTCCAGCTACCCACTCTGTGTGCAATATAGCCCCAAGACCCTTGCTCCCGGCAGCATCTGTGAAAAGGACCCTCTTTGCCCATGTGTTCAATGGCGTGCGCCAAAGTGTGGTCCCGTTGAAGTTTCTTAGGAAATTCAACCATACTTTTAGGTCCTCCTTCACCTCTCTGCCTAGCCGGATGTGTTGGTGGGGTTTTGTGCAAGTCTTCATCTTAAATTTCAGGCTTCTGGAAAATACCCTCCCTTGTGGGATAATTCTGGCTGCGAAGTTAAGACTGGCTGCCAGTGATTGCAATTCTCTTACTGTGTCTTTGCTTCTGGCGCTCAATTCTTGAATTTTCTTCAGGATTTCAGCTACCTTGGTTTGTGGGATTCTGCCCCTGATGCAGAGTCTATCTCTATGCCCAAAAAGATAATGTTTGTGGGTGGCCTAGTTGTCTTCTCTGTTGCCAAAGGGATGCCCCATTGGGCAGCCAACCCTTCCAACTCGGACAAAGCCTTCTTGCATTCTCCCGAGTCTGCTGGTCCCATAACCATGAAATCGTCGAGGTAATGGACTACCTTGGCCCCTGGTAGCTGCCTCTTAAATGGCCACTGAAAAAATGAGCTGAACTTCTCAAATAGGGCGCAAGACACTGCGCATCCCATGGGGAGGCATCTGTCGACATAAAATTTATTTTGGAATGTAAACCCTAGCCATTGCTGTGAAGCTGGGTGAACTGGTAGGAGCCTAAAAGCAGATTCAATGTCAAGTCTGGCCATGAGGGCGTCCCTACCACAGTCCCGTATAAATCTAACTGCCTCCTGGAAATGTGTGTAGGAAACCGCTGATTCAGTGTGGGGGATGCTGTCGTTCAGTGATTGGCCTTTAGGGTAGGACAGGTGGTGAATCAACCTCATTTTGCCGGGTTCTTTTTTGGGGACAAGGCCTAGGGGCGACACTAGGTATTCGGAAAAAGGCATAGAGTCCCATGGCCCTGCAATCCTGCCCAGGTGTAACTCTTTCTCTATCTTGTTTTTTACCATCTCTGGGTTGTCCCTGGCCGACCTTAGGTTTCTTGGAATATCGCGGACCCTGTTCCCTGAAAAGGAATGACAAAACCCCATTTGAAACCTTGCTGGATAGCCATGCTGGTTTCCTTGTCCGGATAGCTCATCAGTGCATTGCTGAAATTGTTAGGGTTAATGGGAGTTTTGCCTGGTTCTAAAACTGGGGTTGCTATGTTGTTGCCAATCAGTTGTATGTTTGGCTGGTAATCTGTTATTGGTTGGGCCGAGTTGGCGCTAATCTTTTGAATTTTTGGATGGGAGTCTGGTGCAATTAATAGCTGGATGATCGCCGCTGCAGTTCGTGCAGGTGTACTTAAACCAACAATCCTTACCCCACGTGCATAGGTTTTTTGTAAAGTTTCTGCATGGAGTGTTGGGTTTGGGAGCGTGCTGGCTTTCGTTCTGTCTACTGGGATTTGACTTCACCCCCCATGGCTGGTTTCTCCGAAAGGGCTGCTCCCCTTTCCCATAAGCCCAATTATCAGCACCTCTGAGGCCCTGTGAATTTCTATTACTTTTGGAAGTAACTTGGGCAGCTTCCTCTTCTGATGGAGGCTCAGCATTTAATATGTATAAATCATTCTGTACCTCATCCCATTCTATGGCTGGCCTCTCTGACATACTCCGTCTAAATCTAATATCGTATGCCAACCAGCTTTTACCCTTATGTGCAATTTTCACTTCTATGATCTTGTCCACGTAATCCCATAGTTTGGCCCCCTCACCAGGGAATTTCTCAAGGTATATGGTGGCTAAAATGGCAAAGCATTTCAACCAATTGTCCCAGTTTTGCTCTACCTGGGCATTTCTGGCTATCGCTTTTTCCTCTATCTTTTTAGGATCCCTAAAAGCATCCCTCCCCTTGCGTTGGTCCTCTATTAGTGAAAAAATGTCAATAAACTCTTTTACCCATATAGCCTCTTTGATCGTAATGCCAATGTTCCATGCTAGACATCTTTTGTATCTATTGAGCATTTCTGTATGAAATGATTTAAGCTTAAGGTCCAGTTGGGCGGTGCTGATCATCAGCATGTCGGATGCGCTGCGGCTGTTTGTTTCTGGCTGCCCTGGTGTGCTTGAAACAGGGGCTGCCCATGCTTTTAATGCACCTGCCAGGTCCGATGCAGTTGTTTCCATCATGGGTGCGTGTGTAACTATGGCTGTTGGTGCCGATGGGGCTGTCGCAGTGTGTGTCAGGGCTGTTATTGGATTTGCAGGGCCTCCAGCTGTTGAAAACACTGGGGGAGGATTTGTAACTATACTGGGGTCCACCGGTATGCTGAGGGTTGGTGGCCAATTGGTGTCTTTGGAGAGTTGCTGCTCGCCCCTAATTTCACTTAACGTTTGTTGCATCACCCCGAGGTTCTTGCATATCTTTGACAATTTTACCCCTTTATTACCTTTTCCTGAGCCCTCTGTTGATTTCTTTCTCCTTGACGGCGCAGGGTTTTCATTATGGCCAGGTGGCATGGGCACCCCGTCCTTAGGCAGGCCATAAAGGTTCTCTCTTACCCAAGGCCAACCGTAGTGTTCTGCCACCTCTATTGCCGCCAGTAGGTTAGGTGATTTGGGTTTCATTGGCGGGATTAAAGGTTCCTGGGATTTCCATTTGGGAGCCATTTTATTTCCTGTTTCGGCAAAAGAAAATAGTTTTCACTATATTTGGCCTCATGTGACTTTCCAACCAAAACGAGTTCTTGTCACCCGTTCCAGGTAACTGCCTAAACTGTATTTGTATAATGCTCCGGCCTGGTTTGTCGCCTGAGCTTGTATTTGCTTGTTGCCCCCCACCCCTGTGTGAAGCCTATGAGATGATTAATCACCAATACTGTACTTTGTACAGATGCCTTTCCCCCAGTTTAAAACTGCTTAAAACGTTTGCATGCTGTGCCCCCACAACCATTATTTCATAAAACCATTGTGGCCCCTTCAAAAATGCCCCTCCCCCCCAGCTGCCGTTGACTGCTGAGGTGAGAGAAATTTTTGCACTTATGCTGCACTAACCATGCCCTTTCTCAACTTCAGCGCTGCTTAATATTACTCATGCTGCGCGGAAACATTCAAAACGATCTCGGCTGGCCCCAAAAACCCGAGTTTGTCCATTGTGTTACAAATTGCCCTCCCCAGGCTGCCACTGCTTGAAGTAAACTCACAGAAACTTTATAAGGCACGAGGTTCGAACCTGCACCGGCAGGCCCTGCACAGATGTAAAAACCCGGGGCGGTTGTAGCCACTGTGCTCCATACGCTCCTTTACCACATTGAAATATTTGCGCTCTGTTTCCCACTCTATGTTCTTCATATAGGACATTTGCAGTGACTCTCAGTAATGAGTCCGAACAATGTTTGCTGGCGAGCTAAACTGCTCGTGTTGTTCTGTACCCATCAGTCATTTGCTATGCATGCCTCGCTATGGGCCGTGGCGAAAGTTCGCAACAGCACAAGCATTAGCCCCACTCATCATAAATTGTAATCTCAGACGCGTCAATTTTCGCGCCTACGCTGCCTTGCAGTTGTATGATTACGGCTATTTCATTGCCAGCAGCCCCTCTCTTGCAGAGCTTTGGCTTTGCCTGCCCGGCACCGCGGCAGCCCACTTACTTGAAACAATGTAGCAAGTAGCCACGTGTTAGGGAGAATTCTCTGTATAGGCTAATTTCCTAAACCTAGTGAGTCCCCCAGCAGCATTGCTGGATTTTTGGGGTTTATTTTTTTCTCCTGCTGAGAGTGAGACTCTTTTTCTCCCACACTTAGGCATGATTTGAGAATGTCCTTTGACTTTGTAATGTGTTTTATGGGCTATGGGGTCTTTTACTCCATAGGGCTTCATGTGTTTTTGGTAAGTGTGTTACACAGCACCCTCAGTGCAGTAACACAGGGGTGTCATAGTGACCCCTAAACATAGACTCCATACCCTGGGACTGACTACTGTCTGCCAGGGCATGTAAAGTCACCATTGACTTTACTAGTCTCAAATTGTGAACAGAACCAGTACAAACCATCATATTGTGGAAGTACTGGTAAGGGTAATTAGATTGCCCCTGGGTCTGTTTCCCAAGGGGGCACTGTCCAATCCCCCCTTGTCGAGTTTCTGGCGGCTTGTGGCAGTGGTTACCATGCGAAATATTCCACCAGAATATTTCCTATGGGATTTTCCCATTAATTTTAAACACACCACTTTTTTGGTGCAATGCTAAAGATACTGCTGGGTTATTTATTTAATATTTATTCCCCGGTTGGGTCGTTTTGCCAGGACTCGGTTTTAAAATGGAGTTTGTGTTCGCCTCTGTAACTCCAACCCAAGTCGAGCCCTTGTTCCACTTTTGGCGGGCTTCTGCACAGAAGCCTCCAAAAGTGGTGCCACTCTGTCTGGGTCTACAGGATGTGTGGGAGGGGGGGAATAGGCAACCTTGGCTGAGTTGCCTCGGCAACTCAAGTCGCACTCTTGTGTGATTGGCCCAGTGGTGAGCCGCCCGGCTCACCACTTAGCATGTTTGAGTGACAGCTAGGACTGGTGAATGGGGGTTTTCTGCATAAAAGCAGGGCTTTGGGGACTGAAACTTCAGAAGTCGCCACAGGACCTAAAAATTCTGAAGAGGGAGAACCTGAACCGACCTGCAATGATGACATCACCGGTGGAGCCCTGCTGAACCGACTCACCACTGCCCAACGACAGAGAAGATCTTCTTCCAGGAGAGTCTTCTTCCTTTGAGCTGGTGGGGTTAACCAGTTCGCCCTCATTTCGCCTTCCTGGATCGTCTCGTGGTCGAATCGCCCGTGCCAAGCACCCCGGCGGCCGGATAGCCACGCTTCACCACTACTGCGAATAAAAGGGTAGTACCTTTTAACCGGGAAACTCTGCGGCTGGTTTCTTCCCTGGCAGTGCAGCGACCTCCCGCTTTCCTCCACGTCGAGATCTTCTCTTCCCCTGGACGAAGCACCAACTTGCACCCGCTGCCAGGAACAACTGCCCCGCTGGAGCTTTCTCAATATTTCAAGTACTGTGTCCCTATGGTCTCCCTTGCAACAAACTGTTCAAGGTGTCCTGTAAATCCTTGACTCTCTATCCTGGGGTGACCTGGGACCTGTTAACTAACTTTTCTGAACTGATCTAACTCCTTTTTGAACTATCTGCAAAGACTTTTAAAGAGTACTTCAACTGTGTGATCTTGGGCACATTCCACCTTGCTCTCTCCAAGAGCGGGCATAGCCTATGAACTTTTTGCTCTACAGTAGACCCTGCCTTTCTTGACTTGCTGTGGTTCTTTTAAAAGTGTTGGTATTGTGTGCTTTACTATTTCTGCCTTTTCTCTCCCTTTTTAAATAATTATTGGAGTGCCATCTTAGTTAAGCGCTCACCTCTGTGTTGATAATAAGTGGTGTTCTTTTCCTAAGACTTGTCGAATAATTAATTAGGGAGGTGTATATATTTCTAGTGACTGTGTTTGAACTTGCTTGACATATTAGTGCCAGTGTATTTTTACAAGTGTGTTTTTAAATAAATAATTATATACTTTTATACCAAAGCTCTGGTCAGTGTTTGCTTGTGCTACTGTATTTTTGTACCTAATGTGTATACTCTATATACTGCCTAACTCTTCTTGAGAGAAGTCTGACTGCTCAGCCACAGCTACCAGGTAAATCTGAGTGGTACAGACTGTTACCATGTGGGTTTACTGCCAACACCTGTAGTCTTAAACTTTTTGCAGTGGTCCCTAAGGGAACTGCACAGGTTTCTGCCTAACACTGGTGTACAGCGGTGGGATTTGTATTGAGTATACATTTTAGTGTGCTTATAGATACCTTAGTGCAACTAACCACAAAGCTTAGCACTAAAACGTTTCTTTTCTAACCTGTCAACTATGGAAAGTTATAGTCAAGAGTCATTTGCTACAAAAACTGCTGATTGTTTAAGAGTTCTCTGTAAGCATAAGAATCTCCAGACTAAAGGCAAGAAAATTGAGCTAATAGAAAGATTGTTAGCAAACCAAAGTCTGGTTGATGGTTCAGAGGAACCCACTCTCCCAGAGAATGTAGATAACAGTAATGATATTGATATTGATCAAAGTATTGATAATCCTGAGGAAGAGTCAGAAGTGGAGGGTGAGGCTGCTGTGACTGTCCCCCCTAGGCCTCTGTCTGCTCTACCAGCTGTACTTACTGGACCTTTACCAGGTCCCACAATTAGTCCTCAATGTCTTGAACTAGAGAAAATGAAACTTGAATTGGAGTTTAAAAGACTTAATTCTCAAACAGAGCAACGGCACCAAGAACTAAGACTCAGAGAAATGGAGCTCAAGCATGAGCTAGAGATGAAGTCCCAAAAGATCCCGGATGCCTAAAGAGAGTGTGGGTATGTATGAGCCTAAATTGGATGTGTTGGATTGGTTGGCTATGTTTGAGTATAATCATGGGCTCCAGGACATCTCAGGGAATGAGTTACTTCCCTGGTTGTTCTCTAGGCTCCCCCCTGTTGCATCTGATGTGGTAATGGAGTTGGGGGAGGTGGATAGAAGGAACTATGAATGTGTGAAGCTAGCTTTAATAGCTAGATTTGGAAAGACCCCTTCCCAGTACCTTGAGAGGTTTAGGACCCTCAAAAAGAATGATGGTACCCCTTGGGCTACCTGGGTGAATGAGTGTTTGAAAAACTTAGAAGGATGGATTAAGAGTTACAAAGTGAGCACTTATTAGGGAATGAGAAATCTTGTAATGATGGAGTCAATTTATGATGCCTGCTCTCCTGAGCTCAGACAGCACTTGGCTGATTCAAAGGAATTAGATTCCAGGAAGCTAGCTAAGGCTGCTGACTTGAGGGTTGCCAACAGGGCTACTCACAAGGATTCAGGGGTCACTCAGAAAAAGGATGAGGGAACGCAGCCACCAAAAGGGAACCAGGAGACTTCTAATACCTCCCAACCCAAAGAGGGCCCCAAACAACAAAATAACCAGGGTAAGCCCCAGGGTAAACCACAACAGGCTACTGTACCTTCTGGTCAACAACCAGGAGGAGGTCAGAACAAGCCACCCTTTCAGAGAGCATTTGGAGTATGCTATGTCTGTAAGGCAACTGACCATATCAAAGGCGATCCAAAATGTAAGGGTAAACCTACAGGGATCAGCACAGTCTCCCTAGCCTTCACTCCTGAGGAGGAAGTCCAAATGGCTAGTGCTCACTTTGAAGTCTTTGCTGAAGAACCTTTGGGTCTTCAAGCAAGTGTAACAGTAGAGTCCATGGGTCTGGTTAGCAATCAGAATAGGAGTGTGTACAACTCCATACCAGAAAACTCTAAAGTTTATTATATGGACATTGTTCTTGTCAATGGCCAGGATACCCCAGCCAGGCGAGACTCTGGGGCCAGCAGAACAGTAGTGGATGAAAGCTTTTTCAGTCCTGAGGATGTTGCTAAGGCACCCAAAGGTCCCACTAAGATGTCTGGAGGCCCTGTCCAAATGGTTCCAATTCTACCAGCCCTCATTCAGTGTAATAGCATGACAGTGATGATTCCTGTCAGTGTTCAGAATGAGGTGCCTGGGAGAGTCCTGTTGGGGAATGATCTAAGAACTCTAGGAGTAGTATCCAGTACCCCTAGGCCTCCCAGAATGGAGACCCAGTACCAAACCAAATTGGCTAGAGAGGCCACCTTAAGGAACCACTCTAAGCCTGTGGGAACCTCTACTGAGAACCCCACTACAAGTCCTGGTGTTGGTAAGTTGACCTCTGACCAAGGCAAATCTCAGGCTAAAACGTTAGGGAAATGGGAGCCCGAACCAAGCTCCATCATTATTCCCCCAGTTTTAGAGTCTGTGACTCCCCCTGCTTCTGAGGAAGAGGTGGATAGACCAACTGGACCCCTAACTAGGCCTAAGAGAACTGGTAATTCTCAGTGCTGGTGGAAAACCAGAAAAGAAAAGTCTAAGGCCAAAAACCTTCAGACTGTTGGACCTTCTACTGAAGACTCCAACTCAAATTCTAGTCTTGGGAGTGAAACTCCTAAAGTAGTTAAGGTAGATCTAAGAGGAAGGAGAAGCATGTACCTTGCTTATCTCCATCCCCTCCAACCAAGAGACCCAAAACTCAACCTTCTCCCAACAGAGAGGAGGCCTCTCTAGATCTAAGGGAATCCTTTATAAGGGCCCCTGAAAAAGCCTAACACAGGTTCAGAAGTTGTACCAACTTCTGAGGGACTGGTCAACCAGATCCCCTATAGTTTTAAAAAGACTGATGTTCCTCAAAGGGTTTGTAGGTCATATAGCTTACAAAGGAAAACCTTTGATTTGACCATAGAACATAGGACAGGGTGTCACCACAAAAATGCTGATGGTCTCTCTAGGGTGTTTGTAACCGACTAGAGGTATGAGATTCATCCAGGGGTGGATTAAATCTTCCTGTCCCTTAGTCTGGGGGGGGTGGCGGAGTGTTAGGGAGAATTCTCTGTATAGGCTAATTTCCCAAACCTAGTGAGTCCCCCAGCAGCTTTGCTGGATTTTTGGGGTTTATTGTTTTCTCCTGCTAAGAGTGAGACTCTTTTTCTCCCACTCTAAGGCATGATTTGAGAATGTCCTTTGACTTTGTAATGTGTTTTATGGGCTACGGGGTCTTTTACTCCATAGGGCTTCATGTGTTTTTGGTAAGTGTGTTACACAGCACCCTCAGTGCAGTAACACAGGGGTGTCATAGTGACCCCCAAACATAGACTCCATACCATGGGACTGACTACTGTCTCCCAGGGCATGTAAAGTCACCATTGACTTTACTAGTCTCAAATTGTGAACAGAACCAGTACAAACCATCATATTGTGGAAGTACTGGTAGGGGTAATTAGATTGCCCCTGGGTCTGTTTCTCAAGGGGCCACTGTCCAGTCCCCACTTGTCGAGTTTCTGGCTGGTGGCAGTGGTTAGCATGCAAAATATTCCTCTGGAATATTTCCTATGAGATTTTCCCATTCATTTTAAACGCACCACTTTTTTGGTGCAATGTTAAAGATACCGCCAGGTTATTTATTTAATATTTATTCCCCGTTTGGGTCTTTTTGTCAGGACTCGGTTTTAAAATGGTGTTTGTGTTCGCCTCTGTAACTCCAACCCAAGTCGAGCCCTTTGTTCCACTTTTGGCGGGCTTCTGCACAGAAGCCTCCAAAAGTGGTGCCACTCTGTCTGGATCTACAGGATGTGTGGGAGGGGGAATAGGCACCCTGGACTGAGTTGCCTTGGCAACTCAAGTCGCACTCTTGTGTGATTGGCCCAGTGGTGAGCCGCCCGGCTCACCACTTAGCATGTTTGAGTGACAGCTCGGACTGGTGAATGGGGGTTTTCTGCATAAAAGCAGGGCTTTGGGGACTGGAACTTCAGAAGTCACCACAGGACCTAAAGAATCCGAAGAGGGAGAAGCTGAGCCGACCTGCAACAACGACACCACCGGTGGAGCCCTGCTGAACCGACTCACCACTTCCCAACGACAGAGAAGATCTTCTTCCAGGAGAGTCTTCTTCCTTTGAGCTGGTGGGGTTAACCAGTTCGCCCTCTTTTCACCTTCCTGGATCGTCTGGTGGTCGAATCGCCCGTGCCAAGCACCCCGGCAGCCAGATAGCCACGCTTCACCACTACCGCAAATAAAAGGGTAGTACCTTTTAACCGGGAAACTCCACGGCTGGTTTCTTCCCTGGCAGGGCAATGACCTCCAGCTTTCCTCCACGTCGAGATCTTCTCTTCCCCTGGATGAAGCACTGACTTGCACCCGCTGCCAGGAACAAGTGCCCCCGCTGGAGCTTTCTCATCATTTCAGGTACTGTGTCCTGCCTGGTCTCCCTTGCAACAGACTGTTCAAGGTGTCCCGTAAATCCTTGACTCTCTATCCTGGGGTGACCTGGGACCTGTTAACTAACTTTTCTGTACTGATCGAACTCCTTTTTGAACTATCTGCAAAGACTTTTAAAGAGTACTTCAACTGTGTGATCTTGGGCACATTCGCCCTTGCTCTCTCCAAGAGTGGGCCTGGCCTATGAACTTTTTGCTCTACAGTAGACCCTGCCTTTCTTGACTTGCTGTGGTTCTTTTAAAAGTGTTGGTATTGTGTGCTTTACTATTTCTGCCTTTTCTCTCCCTTTTTAAATAGTTATTGGAGTGCCAGCTTGGTTAAGCGCTCACCTCTGTGTTGATAATAAGTGGTGTTCTTTTCCTAAGACTTGTCGAATAATTAATTATGGAGGTGTATATATTTCTAGTGACTGTGTTTGAACTTGCTTGACATATTAGTGCCAGTGTATTTTTACAAGTGTGTTTTTAAATAAATAATTATATACTTTTATACCAAAGCTCTCGTCAGTGTTTGCTTGTGCTACTGTATTTTTGTACCTAATGTATATACTCTATATACTGCCTAACTCTCCTTGAGAGAAGTCTGACTGCTCAGCCACAGCTACCAGGTAAATCTGGATGGTACAGAATGCTGCCAATTGGGTTTACTGTCAACACCTGTAGTCTTAAACTTTTTGCAGTGGTCCCTAAGAGAACTGCAAAGGTTTCTGCCTAACACCGTGGCGCCGGGCTTCTTCCTTAGAGCGCTGAACTCCCTGGGGGCCTTCACAACTCCTCCCCACAGCACACGCAGCCGAGGGAAATATAAACAAACTCAGCTGCTTCTTTGCAGACCGCCGTTCCAAACGTGATGCCCCGTCCCAGGCAAACACTGCTTGATGCTGATGCCAATGATGCTGAGTGCACAGCAAACATTGACAGGAGTTTAAATGAAAGTTTCAGCCGTGACGCCCATCCCAGGCGAACACCATCAATACCAATGGAAAGAAAAAGGAAATGGGAAGACACTATCAGTCTCCCTAACTGAGGGATGAAGTCTGGGTCTTTCAGCGTTTGCAGTTGAAATGGGCCCCCAAGCAGCTGCCCCCATGCTGGCAGTATTATGACACAGAAACCTACTGATAATCTGCAGCTTTTAACCACCTTGCTGCATTATTTTGACTTCATTATTGATTTAAGCGCGACACAGGTTCCTTGGCCTATTTTTCCATTCTGTAAGGCCAGGGGTGCACCCAAAACATCACAAAGAAATGGGCCCCCACCAGCCCTGACACATCTTAAACCAGCCCTCTCCCACTTCCCTCCCAATTCCCTAAGCCCAGCTGGGAAGCTGAATAGCTATTTCACCTTTCCTTTGGCCAGTAGTCAAACCTTTCATCCTAATTCAGAGGCTGTTTACTTTCATGAAAGTATGCTAATCTCTGGAGAGGTGGGCCATCTAAAAGCTGAGACCAGAGTTTGGACTTTCACTTTATCAAAGTTAGTCTGTTGATATCCTATAGACAGGCTTTTGTGCTCTGCATGTTTGATGCAGCTGCCGCTCCTTAACGAGTGATATGGGCTGGTGACACACCAAAAGAGGCCTTCTTCCTCAAAGTGGGAAGGCTTCAGCCCTCTCTAGTCAGGGGCTGGCGCCGCCCATGCAGCCAGGTCCAGTCAACAAACCCCAGCATTTCGGGTGGGGGCTATAGCCTGATCGGCTCAATGGTGTTGCACTCTGCGTGTCTTTCACTGAAGTCCCGTTAAAAACAAACATTGGCAAACCCAACATTTTTGGCTTGTGCATAAGTATTAGTCATTTGCCTGGCACTACTATTAGATGCTCAGGTACTGAAACCAGTTTGCACCTGCTAGCATCAGCGGCCAGTTAGTACCAATACAGCAGTGCCTTTCCTATGCCTACAGGAAAGCCCAAACTGTTAGCATTGCCAATGCTTGTTTTGCTTTACCCTTGATGCCCATGACTCTGCATCAAGATTAAAGCAAACATACTACTTGGCTAAATTGGCCCACATTGAATTTAGGCCAATCTAGCCAGTAATAACACTTATGGTGCACAGTCAGCCTGGTCATAATTTCTGTGGCATGTCATTTTTACTGGCTGGGAGTCTGTACATGGTAATAATGGCATATATTGGTGCAGCCTGCATGGACATACATGGGAACAACCAGCATGAATACATTTTTAGACTAGCATATGTTGTTTGCAAAGGCGGCATGAAATGTATTGGAAAATGTTCCTGTGCACGGTTGGTGACTAGCTACTATTGGGTTTTTCCATGAGCTTCGATACAAAACCGATTGCAAACTGTATGGATTTCTACCCAATTTTTCAAAGAAAGTCTTGTAAAATGCATAATTTTAACCCAATCTTTCAGAAATGTTCTTGGGCGTGAGAAACCCCCTCAAGCAACTCTTGTTTGGTTTGGGTTCCCTCGCTGTGCTCGGTCGATCCTGCATAATTGGCACAAACATTTAAGCCTCTTCAGTTCAGAAATTCATTAGCCTCCACTGTACGTCATCGATCTGTCATTGTGTGTGATGTGTGTTTTAATGCGCACACAGGGGCAGGGTGCTCCTTAATGCTGGCATCACATACCACATGCTGTCATGCCATCCTATATGTTAATGCATATGATACAAAAGTTATTCTGGCATAAACCTTTCTTCAGCAGAGAAAACTAACTTTACCATAGTTGATTTGCAGTTGTATTAACAAACCATGCTTGGGTTCCTCCACACAAACTCAAGGGGAGATTTCTTGAGTCCTGTTTGAGGAAGTGCCGCCACTACACCAGTGTAGAAAATCGTAAGGGGGCCTCACCAATTGTTTTGCCCCGGGCCTCACCACATCATGTGACAGTCCTACCTGTCGGAATTCACTAAGCTGCAGGCAGACTGAGTTGCTTACAAAGTCACAATTCTATGCCTGTCTACATCCCGTGCTCACAGCACACTGTCGGCCTGATTCATGGAAAAGTGCGCATAGATCCCGCAAAGCCTGCACGCTGAGAACGACTCTGCGCTAGCATGCGCACATAGGTGTTTCTGCGCACTCTGCGTATTCATGGAATTGTTCCCGCAAAGTAAGCCTATAAGCAAGTCGTGGCCAGAATGCCCACGACACGCCCCAACGCAAAGCAAATTCAGCCATATACACCTACCTTTGCTGACTCCTTGGGCACAAACTCATGCACCCTTGTAACACTGGGTGTGGACCCGCCCCAACCAGGTCGGCACCTCGGGGACACTGCGCGGGGTCCCCCATAACTGTAACTGGCACCCCGACAACATGCGTACTATTTTCCGTTACTCAGGTTAAACTCTGGCCAATCTGCGTGCAAACTCCCATAAACCGTTCCTGCACCCGCTACACTCCCTAAGTTAGATTGGAACCCCGTCTGCGTGCATGCACCCCTAAATCCAACATGCAATCTCACCTCTGTGCAGTGATTCAAATGCGCACGTTTCTGTACACCTGCCTTTGGGTGAAGCGGATAGATCGAGAGCTTTGTGTGGGCATTTAACCGGCAAAAGGTTGCGTGGTCATATCCATGTACACGCTTGGTTGTGCACATTTGTGGGCTTGTGTTGGCCTGTCTGCAGGCCGTCCCTCGTAACACCCACATGTTCCCTTGTTCTTCCTCATTTTGCATGTCCTTCCCCCTACTCCAGCCTCTGCACAGGCCGCGCCCACGCTCTGCGTGGTGTCTCCCACAAGGCACTCAGCCACTCGCAGAGATGTGTCGAGCCGATGCGGAGTCCCTGCAAAGTACAAAAAAGTCCTGCGCAGACGTTTCAGAAATCGACAAAGGGGGTTTGGCATGCGGTTTGCAGCGCAAACTTCCTATTTACTGTGCAATAAATTCCATGGATCAGGCCATGTGAGGGGTGGGTATCTTAAAAAAAAGCAGAGAAACCATTGAAGGTCATAGCTTTGGCTCACAGATGGCCTCCTCAAGACTGACTACGTGTTTCTGCCTACCCATCAGCCATGCTATCACTTGGGCATGGCGGAAGAGAAAACAGGGCCCCCAACACGCTGAAAACCTCCACAAGCCTACACAGGGAAAATAAACGAATGCAGCAGCAGAGAAGAAAGACGATTTTGGGGACTCAAATGCATTTTGTTATGATATTTGGCAGACAGCAGCTGTTAGTTGGGGATTTTAGGTGTAGCGTTTGTATCACTTGGTTAGTGCTCAGGAAAGAACATTGAACACACAATCAGGGACAGTTTCCCTTTGTAAATGTAAAGTGGCCCATGACTTCCACAAGTGGGGTGCTGTATAAGAAGTGAAGGAAACGTGGATTGAAAAAGAAGGTACAGGTTACTATGCCATCCATATTTCAATGGACACATTTGAAACTGATGGTAACATTATTTATTGTATAATTTAAGGACTTAGACGTCATCATATTTAAGGTTTTTAATTCTTGCTACGTATTAACTCAAGATTCCTTTAAACGTATTGTCAAGCATCTGTTGCATTGCATTTACTGCATTTCCAGGTCGTGCTCTGAAAGTGACCCAGATTACTCTTGCGTCCATTACTAATCCCAAACATACAAAGGGGTTCATACCTTATGCATCACCCAGTTGGGGGAAAAGAATACAAAATCCCAAGGCATCCACTAAGGGACATTTAAATCACCTTTTCTCTGTGCATTATTTCCGGTTGCAGCTCCTTCTCTGGTTATGGTTTCACTGAGCTGTGTATTGTTTGCATATTATCTTGCTTTATTCAACGGATGACCCTGGAATGTGCTCCTTACGTCACCCCAGGTGGCAGCACCATCAATTTACAGGTATTTAACCTATATGGCAAGGTCTTTGCCATTGAGGTACAGCACACATGGGTTCGCAAGAGCTCATGGCACTCTTTTGAGCAGGTTGATCTGTCCCCTGCCCCTACTTTTTGCTCATACGTGTTGATTTTATTTCACACTTGCAGGTGTAGTGACTACATGGGCATCTTTCCACAAGTTCCCTGTTACACCAGACACACTATAAAGGTTGTCCAACTCCAGGCCTCGAGGACTGGAAACATGTCGCCTTTTCAGAATACCCCTCATTAATATTCATGAGATAAATGTGCATATAATGATTCTAAATGTATCCACACTTTTTCTCATGAATATTAATGTGGGATATCCTAAAACCTGGTCAGGTTTCCGGCCCTCGAGGCCTGGAGTTGGACAACCCTGTACTAGGTAGACCCCTTGTGTAGCGCACAGATACATTAAGAAAGGTTTGCAAAGGTCCAAAGAAGGAGCCCAGTATTGGCCAGGCCAAGGCGGCTAGAAGACAGGGGAGGGGATGCGGGGTGCCAAGAGGTGGAAGGCAGAGCCAGTGGGATCCAAGTTGGGGAGAAACCAAAGTAGCATTGTATTCAACAGTAAACCCTTGCACCAAAAGCAATAACCTGATTGTCTAAGTTTGGAAAATAATTGTAGGTGGGGATATAATTTCTATTCTAATTTTTTAAGATGCTTCTTCCGAGTCTCACAGGCCACCATGGGCTTTCCTCATCGCGAAGGAGAAACATGTTATATTGCAGACATCGCTAGATAACATGTGCTAGTGTTGCGGATACTGTTGTTTGGAAAGGAAGGGAGCAAGACTGCGTATATGCGTCTTAATGAATCCTACGACGTTTCCTGGACCATACAAAGACCATGGCTGCCACACATCGAACATGAACTAACAGCTGCGGGGTTGGACCTTGGTATGTCTCCCCACATTCTATCCCAATATCAGGGAACAGCATTCTGGTGAAATGCTATTATGATGCAGAAGTCAGGATGACTCGCCCAAAAGCTGCATGCTCATTGAGACTACATATGGCCAGTAAAAGCAAGTCATGGCACTGTTTATAATGAATAACAGATGGGCTGTGGCCCAATTAACTCGTCTTTGATTTAGGCAGCTGACTCAATGCAGCATTAAGGCATGCTGGACTCAAATGTTCATACATTATCTGCTTTGTGATTGCGGTCATAACAAACTCAATACAGCAATCATCATTTCATGGTTTTGTAAAGATTTCAAATCTATGCATGCATATTAGTCAGGAATAAGAACTTGTTTGACATCTGTGATATTCCTGGAAAGGATGAATATAGAGCAGGTTGCTACTTGTCTTGGAAATTATGCTGTGTGTGAGGTTAAACGATTGGCATTGGCTAATTGATTGCTTTTCAAATTCATGTTTAAAGTATGATTTTATGGAAACTGTGTTTTTTCCGAAATCTTAAGGATGCCTGTGCATTGGCGACTGAGAATGTACACAAACCTTACCCTGAGATCCCGCTTGCCCCGAGCCCCATATCTTCTAAAATTGTGTGAGGGTTATCGTGGAAACAAACCCGACGCTTTCCAAATGCGTATAGACTGTTCAGGGTTGCAAGTGCTCTAATTTAGAGTGAATATTATGAAAATTAAATGAGCATCAAGTCCAGCATGCATTATATGCTTACTGATTCCCGAATACAACTTTTATACGACGGACATATTTGTCCAACATAAATATCTGTAGTCAATCCTATGTCCCGAAAAGGATCTTTTTTTTTATTGGTTAAACAAGTCAACCTTTAACAATTTTCAGAAATATCACTAAGCCGAGTTAGGCCATAAAAGTAATATAAAAAGAAAAACGTTTTCCATTATCAAACACCAAGGGCCTCATTCCGAGTATGGCGGTAAGGGATAGCGGCCACCGGTAACGAGACCGGTGGCGGTAATCCCTTACCGCCATACTCCGAGTTCCCTCTGCGCCCTCGCCCTTAACGCCTGCTTTGAGCAGGTGTTAAAGTCGAGGGCGCAAAGGGGCCTCCAAGCCAATAACGGTGACCGTAATGAACGGGAATGGGGAAGAGCCTTGGTGAATGGGGAATTACCGCCCCGCCAACCTTGGAATGGGGCGGTGATTCCGCCATCCACCAAGGCGCTGCCGGTGCGGGTACGGCGTCAACCAAGGCGTTAATAGCGCCATTGGTTAGCGCCGTACTCGGAATGAGGCCCCAAATCTCAAATCTAACAAGCCAATCATAAATAGAAAAACCTAAAAGTACTAAAAAATAGCTGCCATTCTACATTTATCTCCAACTCGAGTCTGAGAGAGTCGAGAAATGCTACCACAGCATTAACAGTTGACATTACATTCCCCAAAAGGCAACACTGTAACGCCAAAGTACATCTTCTCTCTCGGACCAAGTTCCAATACATTTGTGGAAATATTTGAACCGCAGTTGTAACAGAGTAAGGACAATCTAGCAACAGGTGTCGAGTAGTTTCTTTCACCATAGAATTCTTGCAGAACCTACAGAATGTCTCTGACTCCTTAACCATCCCATACTTCCAAAGAGTTTCTCTAGTCTTCACGAGACCTAATCTAAAAAAAGTGGACCGGGCCACTCTACTTACACATATGGACAGATAGTGGGTCAAACAGCCCAGCTTTTTGTGGTCAAAAGCCAGCTGCGAAACAACAGAATGTGCATGCAGGTCTGCAACTGTATACACCCAATCCGCCTTGAAGAAGAGTGTTTTTACCCTGTCCGGGTTGTCAATGAGATCTTTCTCTAAACACCCCACCTCCCGCAGTGCCATGTGAACAACTTCTTTTAATTCAAGGAAATCACCTGATCTCCCCACGCCCCTCTCGAACCTCACCAAACGCCTCCCATAGTGAATCTCTTAATGGAATTAAGGTCTTCCTGAACAATGATATGTATTGCCACATTGCTCTAGCTTTCAGAGAGACCAATCCTAATTCATATCTAATACATTAATGAGGGATGGATGCAGGCAGGTGCAGAACTCTACGCCAAATAAGGGCTTCCAAAGTCGGCATGAATTCCATATGTCCCGGGTTATACATTGCAGATTAGTTTTGGGATGGTCTTACCTTTATAATATCGAATACAAGGCAGCAAGGAGAACTTGCCGAATTTGGCATCCACTTGCTGCATTTGCGTTGCACGTTTGACTGCCTTAGCATAAAGCCACGCCTGAGTCGAAATAAATGACGGCTTGGCAGAGATAAGAAAACGTACGTAAATGAAGGAATCAATCCTCTCAACTGGTGTTGATTGGGTATTCCATTTATATATTATTGGCCTTAGTCTTCAAAGGATTCAACCTCAAGGTATTCTCACCCACAAATGCAACAAAGGCATTCAAAACCCTCTGCAAGCCGACTGCAGTTGTATCAAAAATAAGAAAATCATCTGTGTACCCTGTCCACACCACCTTATTTTGACCAATCCTAGGCGATGCCAGCGCAGCCGCCTGTAAATGGGGGCCTATAACTGCCCTATATAAGTTGTAGAGAAAAGGGGCCAAAATGCAGCTCTGTCTGAATCCTCTAGCTGTTTTAATTGGGAGAGATAAATTGCCTTGATGTTAAGGCAAACTTGTATAGATGAATCATTATGTAGCCCAATGAGTAGTCTAAGTAGCCCTGAGGGAATTCCCCACCTGCGTAACTTACGCCATAGGTGCGCTCGGTCTACCGAATCAAAGGTTGTATACGAATTGTTTGAACTACAATTGTTCGAATTACAATTGACCTTTGCACAATTGACCGAATTGTGAAGGTCAATTGTTACATATATAGGGGGAAACCCCCCGCAAACCCCCATTATATATATAAATATATATATATACATATAAAAAACCAAACCAATATATATATATATATATTTCAAAAATGTACAGTACTACTGACTCCAGCCACAGGTTGTCATAGACTGAGAGTGTCGTAGCAAAATAATGCCCAAGCACACTA
This sequence comes from Ambystoma mexicanum, assembly GCF_040938575.1. Classification (NCBI taxonomy): domain Eukaryota; kingdom Metazoa; phylum Chordata; class Amphibia; order Caudata; family Ambystomatidae; genus Ambystoma; species Ambystoma mexicanum. The sequence goes on from NC_090929.1 coordinate 414,727,751, forward strand.
GACCGCCTTGGTGAAAAAGTATATATTTATTAATTCATTTCAAAATGAGCATCCATATTAAAAGTTCTTACTTGTTTGTTTGTTTGTTTTATTCACTTATAATGCGCACCAGACCCGAAGGTAACCGGGCGCAGCAGTACAGAAAATGCAAAGCTTAGGTTGCAGGGTGGGGTCATGGGATACATACACTGTACAAATACAAAATACAAATATAGAATGCAAAATATCACGGAAAGGCAGCAATTGCGGTTTACATGCAGAATAAATACAAAATATGATCAAGACAGTCTATGTACAGGTACTGTGTGGGCAAAAGCTCAACGGTCAGGTGGGCAAAGTGGGTGGGACCATAAGATCATGATGAAATGTATGTTCTGGGGTGGGGTGAAGGATAAGTGGGCGCCAGTAGGCTATTCATTGGCAGTCCTTAGCAGATTGATGTAGTTATTTCTGAATTTAGGGAAGGGCTGTGCCTCGCATAGGGGATTAGGCAATGAGTTCCATAATTGAGCTGCTTGCACCGGGAAGCTACTACCCCCCGCCTTAGATAACCTGAATCTCAGAATGATGAGGCTGTTGGCATTTGCAGTTCTGGCAGGGCGCGAGTGATGTCTTATTGTGAGTTTGTTGCAGAGATAGCTTGGTGCTGCATTGTTCAGGGCTTTATGAACTAGGGATGCAACTTTAAGGTGGATTTTGTTTTGGGAGGACAACCAGTTGTTTTGACGCCTAATGTTTGAAATATGTGATCTTTTAGGTACACCAAGGGCGGCTCGTAGGGCATTGTTTTGAAGAATTTGCAGTCGGTGGGTAATGGATTTATTTGCTCCAATGTAGAGGGCATTACAATAATCAAGCCACGAAAGGATTAATGCTCTCGCTAGGATAAGGCAGTTGTAATCGGAGAGAAAGTGCTTGCCTGCTCTAATGAGCTTGCATGTGTAGGCGGTGGCAGTGTCATGATCTCTGCTTCCAAAAGGTCAGGGTTTTCCCAACTCCCTTGGAAGCAGATCCATAACCCAGGTTCCGAGTGCCAACCAGTCTCAATTGGGACCTTTTGGACCCAGTCCTGGCGCCAGTGGCACCAGGCTCATAAATATGCCCAGTCCCAGCGCTGGAAGCGCCGGGCTCATAATGCTTGGGTGGACTTACCTTCAGCAGACCATGCTGCTTACTTGCCTGCCAGTTGAGCCTCTGATCCTCTTCTGTTTGGAACTACTTTTCCTGTTGGGTGGGGCTGGAGCCACTCCCTAGATTCAGAACACTGGAACTCTTCTGGAAGGCAGGAACTCTTTTCTTACCAGGAACTCTTTTCTTACTTAGGCGTGGCTGTGGAAGGAGACACCTAAGCACTACAGGAGGCTATTTAAACCACACCCGGTGGATGAATCTTGCTTTGCGTTATTCTGCAACCTCTGCAGCAGAACGCTCATCGTGTCTTCTGCATCCGGTCCTGGGCCTAAGGAAAAAGGCTTACCATCCTGAATCCAGTCTTCAGCAACACCTATAAAGACAAGAAAGAACAGGTTAGCATTCCGGCATCTGAAAGGCAAAGGCTTACCATTCTGAATCCAGTCTTCAGCAACACCTATAAAGACAAGAAAGAACAGGTTAGCATTCCGGCATCTGAAAGACAAAAGTTTACCAACTCTTCGCACGCTCCGGAGGCCTTCGGCGCTGCATCCCGCATCTGAAAGACAAAACAAGGTGCGTTTAAAGACATTGGGGAACTTTAATACTCACGTGCCATTACTCCTTTCCACATCTAATCCAGTGGGTATTCCGGCACCCTGCAGCCGCTCCGAACTCGTACCTGCAAAATAAAAAGACAGTTAGAGCGCATAGTGAAGCAGGCAACAAGCGCTTACTTACGTGCTTCCAGGCGCTTCTATTCATCACACGGGCTCCATCTTCAACTCACTTCAGCCCGTCATCCGCCATCGCCGGAACCCTGCAAAACAAGAGACATCATTACTAAAGACTTTAAAGACATTTGAATGACTTGAAACTTACCGTTCGTGCAGTAAACGACGGACAGCAGTCCTCTGAAGTCAAGAGGCCTGCGCTACCTATCCAGTGAAGAAACTGGTTACAGCACCCTGCCCCGAGGCAGATGGAGAGCTCGGCATTCACTTACCTAAGACATCTTACTCTACACGTCAGGCATACAGTGCACAGAGGTCCAGCCCAAAGAGCCAACCGGGTGCTACACATCACCTTTGAAGATACGGTAGTCGCCCAGTCAAGACCGGCGCCTCTGCGAGAATCAGGTGAGCGTTACAGAACGCAAAGCCTACCGCAAAACTCTCGCCCAGGCGCTATGGAAACCTCGGATACTGACCCCCTAGCCCGGTTACTTGGGGAACTAAGGGCAGAAGTGCATGCAGCTCGTCAGGAAACGAATGCTCTAAGAAGGGAACTAATTATTTCCAAGGAGAGAACAGACAATCTTGCTAGACAAGTGCTACAGTCACAAGCCGGACAGACCCCGTTACCCGCATCAGGGGCAAATCTTCCTTCAACATCCTCTATGAATCCAGTGCAGATCAACCTACCTGGGAATGTACCTCTGGCTCCGCCCGAACGATTTTCTGGTGACCCAAAGAGGTTTGCAGTATTTATCAATCAGTGCCGGTTGCACTTCTTATGCCGGCCAGCAGCCTTTCCAACTGATCAAGCAAAAGTAGCTTTTGTACTTTCGTACCTTAGTGGCAATGCGGCAGACTAGTCGATCCCTCTAGTTAATCAAGATGATCCGGTTCTCCATGATTTTCAAGCCTTTCAGCTTAGTATGGAAAAACTGTTCGCAAGACATTCACAGGGGCAGGCCTTGGACAATGAGCTGCTTTCGTTGCGACAGGGTAATCAAGACCTTTTGGCTTATATTGCATCTTTCAATAGACTAATAGTGGAAACTCAATGGCCTGAGGACAAAAGGATTACGCTGTTTTATAGAGGTCTACGTGAAGAGCTCAAAGACGTTTTAGCCCAAGTAGTGAATCCCCCACAAGACTGTTCGGATTATATAGACTTGGTCGTTCAAATAGATCACAGGCTGCAGAACAGGAAGGCCGATCGTTCCAAGTTTGATGCTCGAGTATTTTCCAAACCGCCAACTCCTTCCAAAGGAGTAGACTGCGGGGAACCCATGCAAATAGGGGGTCTGAAAGGTCCTCTAACACAAAGGGAGCGGGAAAGGAGGAAACAGTTGCAATTATGCCTATATTGCGGAAACTCAGGGCACTTTCTTCGAGACTGTCCGGTGAAACCTGCCAAGAAGGCAGTAGGAGCTGCAGTTACCAAAGTTACAAACTCTGAGCAGGGAAACGACCTCGCCCGACAAGAATAGAGGTCCTCTTGCCGAGCGTGAAAACCAGTTCCGTGACCTCGCATTTCGTGATACCTATGGTCCTCATTAGCCCTGATAATCCGGATCGATTACATGCAATTGAAGCTTACGTCGACAGCGGTGCCATCGGCAATTATGTGGATCATGAAATGGTTTTGAGGATGAATCTAACTCTTTGTCCCAAGGCTGTAAAGGACGTCATTACTACGGTGGATGGTACGGAGATAGCCTCCGGGCCAGTAACGCATACCACTCAAGAGGTGACGCTAGTAAGTCAAGATGGACACCATGAGAAGATCGTGTTCGATGTGATCAAGGCCCCTCAGTTTCAGATTATTCTAGGAATACCTTGGTTAGAGAAACACAATCCTCTGATCGATTGGCGAGCAAGAACGGTCCAGTTTCCAGAATGTGTCTCTACTTGTCACCCTCCACCTGGTGTTGCACTGGCCGCAATTTCTTCAGAGACTCCCCAGTTACCTCCCGAATACCTAGAATACCAAGATGTTTTCCGGAAGGATCAGGCTAACTCTCTACCTCCTCATAGGTCTTATGACTGCCAGATAGACCTGATACCTGGATCTACTCCTCCTTGTAGTAGAATTTATGCCCTCACCGAGCCTGAGAACCTTCACCTTCGACAATACCTGGATCAATACCTGGCAAATGGGTTTATTCGTCCTTCCAAGTCCCCTGCTTCTTCAGCTTTGTTCTTCGTTCCAAAAAAGGAAGGAGACCTTAGAACTTGTATCGATTATCGCTCCCTGAACCAGATCACCGTTAAGAATAGATATCCGTTACCTTTGATCCCTGAACTCCTGGACCAAGTCAGAAAAGCATGCATATATACAAAGCTGGATCTTAGAGGAGCTTACCACTTGGTACGAGTAAAAGAGGGCGATGAATGGAAGACGGCCTTCCGCACCAAGTATGGGCTATTTGAATATCAGGTCATGCCCTTCGGACTTTGCAATGCCCCGGCCGCCTTTCAATATTTTATGAACGATGTCCTCAGAGAGCTCATAGATGTATGTGTTGTTGTTTACATTGACGACATCCTCGTTTATTCTTCATCGGAATCTGAACATCGGAAACACGTGAAAATGGTCCTCGAAAGATTGCGTCAACACAAACTTTTCGCTAAGTTGGAAAAATGTGTTTTCAACGTGACTGAAGTTGAATTCTTGGGATTCATATTATCACCTGGCGGAGTGCGTATGGATTCAAAGAAGGTCGATGCAGTTCTCAAATGGCCATCACCATCCTCCGTAAAAGGTGTGCAAAGCATGTTAGGCTTCGCTAACTTTTACCGCAGGTTTATCCCCGAATTCTCTCGAATAGTCCAGCCCATCACTGCCTTGTTAAAGAAAAACAAACGTTTTGAATGGTCTACCGAGGCGGAACAAGCTTTCCAGGATTTGAAGACTAAATTTATCTCTGCACCAATCTTAAAACACCTCGCCCCGAACTCCCCTACATCGTGGAAACTGATGCTTCAAGCCTTGCCATGGGGGCAGTTCTATCACAAAAGGACCCGGTAACCAATCAGTTGCATCCCGTGGCATTTTGGTCCCGCAAATTCTCGCCTCCTGAAATCAATTACACGATTACTGACAAGGAACTTCTGGCTATCAAGTCTGCCTTTAAGGCTTGGTGGCATTATCTGCTGGGGGCCCGACACACCGTTACTGTGATTACGGATCACCGAAACCTGCAATATTTGAAGACCGCAAAAGCCCAATCCTCTAGACAACTCCGTTGGGCATTATTCTTTGCCGAGTTTGACTTCATAATTACCTATCGACCTGGTACAAAGAACGGTAAAGCCGATGCCCTTTCTCGGATGGGAGTGGAAGAACACTTGGTCAACCCTAAACCTGTACCAATCATTCCCGAACAAAGAATTCTGGGTGTAATCGCCACAGAATCCATAGAGGAAGTTAAGGATAAAGCCAGGCAACTTGTAACTCCAGCAGACATACAGAATTGGCATCTGCAGGGAAAGGACTTTGCAGTAAAGGACAACTTATTGTATTTCCAAGATCGATTATACCTACCCAGCACAGATTTACAGAAAAAAGTAATCTCTTGTTATCACGACTCTTTAATGGAAGGTCATCCCGGTATAGCCAAGACCTCAGAAAAGATCAAGCGCTACTTCTGGTGGCTGTCTTGGAAAAAAGATATCAGAGACTTTATAATGTCCTGTGGAGTATGCGCCCAAAACAAGAGTCAAAAGGAAAGACCAGCAGGCCTCTTACGCCCTATTGACATCCCACCTCGCCCTTGGCATACGCTTTCTATGGACTTCATCACCGATCTACCTCCATGCTCCGGATACAATACGATTCTAGTAATCGTGGACTTATTCTCCAAGATGGCGCATTTCATTCCGCTCAAAGGCTTGCCAACAGCAGCAACTCTGGCCCAAGAATTTCTCGAAAACATCGTCCGACTGCACGGTTTTCCTTCGGTTCTAATTTCGGATCGAGGTAGTCAATTTATTTCTCATTTTTGGCGAAGTTGCTGTCGGTCGGCTCAAATTGATGTGAGACTATCGACCAGTCACCACCCTCAGACCGACGGACAAACCGAGAGGACCAATCAAACTCTGGAACAGTATTTACGCTGCATGCTGCAACAAACTGAAAAAACTTGGAAAGATATCCTTTGGATAGCCGAGTATGCCTACAATAACTCTGTCCATTCGGGAACTGGGAAAACCCCGTTTTTTCTTTTGTACGGCAGTCACCCTCGAACCTCGGAGTTGGATCCCCTCCAAGATCTTGAAACACCAGCAGTAGACTACCTGCACTCTACAATCACCCAAGCCTTTAAGGAAGCTGTTTCTCACCTTCAAAGGGCTAAAGAACAATACAAGAAAGGAGCAGATCAACATCGGAAGGAAGCCCCTCACTATCAAGTAGGGGATCAAGTCTGGTTATCCACCAAATATCTATCTCTAAAGGGGCCACGCACATTAAACCCAAGATACCTTGGTCCCTATTCCATCACTACCATAGTAAACCCAGTAGCGGTCAAGTTGGACTTGCCCCCGCACATGAAGATACATCCGGTCTTCCACGTCTCTCTATTAAAACCCGTGCAACCTCAAACCCGACTAACCAAATCTCCAAAACCTATCCTAGTGGATGGAGAACTCGAGTTTGAAGTCAAAAGCATTCTGGACTCCAAGATCTCCAAATCTAAACTATTGTACCTAATTGACTGGAAAGGCTACGGCCCCCAAGAGAGATCCTGGGAACCTGCTGAATATGTCCACGCTCCTCGCCTAATCAAAAGATTTCACCGAACATTTCCTGACAAGCCAAAACCCCCGGAGAAGCCCGGTTTGGGAGGGGCCTTGAGGGGGGGTACTGTCATGATCTCTGCTTCCAAAAGGTCAGGGTTTTCCCAACTCCCTTGGAAGCAGATCCATAACCCAGGTTCCGAGTGCCAACCAGTCCCAATTGGGACCTTTTGGACCCAGTCCTGGCGCCAGTGGCACCAGGCTCATAAATATGCCCAGTCCCAGCGCTGGAAGCGCCGGGCTCATAATGCTTGGGTGGACTTACCTTCAGCAGACCATGCTGCTTACTTGCCTGCCAGTTGAGCCTCTGATCCTCTTCTGTTTGGAACTACTTTTCCTGTTGGGTGGGGCTGGAGCCACTCCCTAGATTCAGAACACTGGAACTCTTCTGGAAGGCAGGAACTCTTTTCTTACCAGGAACTCTTTTCTTACTTAGGCGTGGCTGTGGAAGGAGACACCTAAGCACTACAGGAGGCTATTTAAACCACACCCGGTGGATGAATCTTGCTTTGCGTTATTCTGCAACCTCTGCAGCAGAACGCTCATCGTGTCTTCTGCATCCGGTCCTGGGCCTAACGAAAAAGGCTTACCATCCTGAATCCAGTCTTCAGCAACACCTATAAAGACAAGAAAGAACAGGTTAGCATTCCGGCATCTGAAAGGCAAAGGCTTACCATTCTGAATCCAGTCTTCAGCAACACCTATAAAGACAAGAAAGAACAGGTTAGCATTCCGGCATCTGAAAGACAAAAGTTTACCAACTCTTCGCACGCTCCGGAGGCCTTCGGCGCTGCATCCCGCATCTGAAAGACAAAACAAGGTGCGTTTAAAGACATTGGGGAACTTTAATACTCACGTGCCATTACTCCTTTCCACATCTAATCCAGTGGGTATTCCGGCACCCTGCAGCCGCTCCGAACTCGTACCTGCAAAATAAAAAGACAGTTAGAGCGCATAGTGAAGCAGGCAACAAGCGCTTACTTACGTGCTTCCAGGTGCTTCTATTCATCACACGGGCTCCATCTTTAACTCACTTCAGCCCGTCATCCGCCATCGCCGGAACCCTGCAAAACAAGAGACATCATTACTAAAGACTTTAAAGACATTTGAATGACTCGAAACTTACTGTTCGTGCAGTAAACGACGGACAGCAGTCCTCTGAAGTCAAGAGGCCTGCGCTACCTATCCAGTGAAGAAACTGGTTACAGCACCCTGCCCCGAGGCAGATGGAGAGCTCGGCATTCACTTACCTAAGACATCTTACTCTACACGTCAGGCATACAGTGCACAGAGGTCCAGCCCAAAGAGCCAACCGGGTGCTACACATCACCTTTGAAGATACGGTAGTCGCCCAGTCAAGACCGGCGCCTCTGCGAGAACCAGGTGAGCGTTACAGGCAGATGCCAATGACTTCACCTGCTTGTCAAAAGAGAGGGTGGCATCCAGATAGAAGCCAAGTGTCTTCACATCTTTGGAAACCTTGATGATGTTCCCGTCAATTTCAAATGATGTATAGTCCTGACTGAGTTTCTGTATGTTAGAATGTGTCCCTAGGATGAGCAACTCTGTTTTGTCATCGTTCAGGCATAGACCGTGGGTTGCCATCCATGCCTGGACGATGATATACACCCTATTCACCAAGGCCAAATCCTTGCTGTAGTCCCCGGAAAGTGGGAGGAGAATCTGGGTGTCATCTGCATAGTTGTTGTAGGTGATACCAAGATGGTCCAGAACATCAAAAAGGGGCTTAGTGAATATGTTGTAGAGAGTCGGGGAGACGCATGAGCCCTGAGGGACTCCACAACGGATGGGGATTGGGTCCGCCGCTGCCGAAGGGGAGAACACCCTCATGGTTCTATCACTGAGGAAGGATTCAATCCACGATATGGCCTCCTTGGAGAAATGTGCGGCTGAGTCTAAATGGCTACAAAGTACTCCATGGTCTACAAGGTCGAATGCCGCCGAGAGGTCCAGCAGCAAGAGGAGAGCCATTTTACCTTTATCTCTTATTTCATCTATTTGTGCCTTTAGGTCAATAAGGGCAGTTTCTGTACCATGTTGTGGACGGAATCCTGATTGGCGCTCTCCTAAAAGTTTATGTTGTTCCAGGAAACTTTGGATTTGATTGTAGGCGATTTTATCCAGAATTTTGAGCAGGAAGGGGACTGTTGTAATGGGGCGGTAGTTTGTGGGTATAAGAGGGTCTAGCGTTTGCTTTTTAAGCAATGGTAGTACTCAGGATTGTTTTAAGTTGGTGGGTACCGTGCTGAACGTGAATGAGGAGTTGACGAGTTTGGCAATAAACGGGGAGAGGTCTCTAGCTGCGTCTTTTATAAGCTGGGCAGGGCAAAAATCGCCCTGGCAGTTAGACGGCTTAAGAGAGAGGATGACTTTCTCCACCTCGAGAATCGATGTTTTGGAAAACATAAACCGTGTGGCTGTGACCTGGGTCTTTGGGGTATGGTCTGTAATGAGGTTGTTAGTCTTGGGATGATGAGTAAGGGAGGCTTTCTTTTTGGTTATTTTTGTTTGGAGTAGGGAGATTTTGTTGGATAAGGCTAGCTGAATGTTGGAGCACCAAGTTTTGTCTTTGATGCAAGTGTCCGGAATGGGGATGGGTAACTCTAGTTCTTTGAGGATGGTGAAAAGTTCCCTCATGCTTGAATTGGCGTTGGAGATCCGCTTATTAAAGGAGTTCTGTTTGGCCAGATGGATTTCTTTTTTATATTGGGAGGAGATTTCTGTTAGTTTCATTTTATGGTCTGCTGAAGGGGTGAGCCTCCAAGCTGTTTCGCAGCTCCTCTTAAGTAGTCGCAAATCCTTTAGTTCGGGGGTAAACCATTTATTTAGGTGAGATTTGGGTTTACTTTTTCTAAGTTTCAAGGGTGCGATGTTGTCGACGGTAGTTAGCATAATTTTGTTGTACTCGTTGACTAGTGTTTCTGGGTCTAGATGATCTGCTAGTCCGTTAAGTGTAGGTAGAATGGCCGGGATCACTTTGTCTCTGGTGATGCTCTTTTTGTTTCTTGTTGGGCAAGGCGGGGCCATGATGGAGGCTGGTGAAGGTGGTCTGGAGGTAGATAGTTCAAATGACAGGAAGAAGTGGTCTGTCCAAGGTTGAGGGATAATAGCTTTGATATTGGCCGTGCAATTGTAGTCTACTAGCCAATCAAGGATTCTTCCCTTATTATGTGTAGGTTCAAGAGTTTTTTGCGTCATGCCCAGATTTGAAAGGGAATTGGCAATAATGGTGGCATTTTTATCTGAAGGGTCATTGAAACCCAGATTGAAGTCTCCTAGGACGAGTAGTTGTGAAGAGGTTTTAAGGTTGTTGGAGAGTGAATTATGTAGATCCTCCTCGAAGGTCCCTAAGGGTCCAGGTGGTCTGTAGATGAGGTGGATCGTCAAGGTTTGGGAGCTGGCTAGTGTAAGTTTGATAGTGAGTGATTCACATGAGTCAGCTGCTATTGTAGGTGAGATTCTCATATCTAAGCTGGTCTTTGCGATGATGGCAATGCCACCGCCGCGCGTGTTGGTTCTATTTTGCATGAATATAGTAAAGTCTTCTGGGATGGCTAAGGAGAGTAGGGGTCCTGCTGCGTTGTGCAGCCAGGACTCGGTGATGGCGATGAAGTCCAGATTGTCAAGCACTATCAGATCGCAGATATCTGTGGCATGTGCTATCAGGGATCTTGCATTTATTAGTCCTCCTTTAAGTAGGTGGTATGACGGATGAGGTGGTACAGTTTTGGTCTGGGTAGTGGGAGGAAGTCTCCTGTTTTTTGGGGGGACGTTGGTGTTGGGCTTCTGGGTATTGGATCTTTTGTTGTTGGGAGGTAGGGTTCTGGTCAGAGGCTCATAAAGTTTCGAGAGTCTAGCTCTGAGCCTAGAGTTTCGACAGAGTAGACTACATGGGTTGCTGGGAAGCTCGGATAGGGGATTCAGATCCGGGTGTTCCATATTGGTGTCAGTAGAGAGGGTGGTGATGGTGGAATTTAGGGGTTTTGTGAGCATAGTAGGGAGGCTACTGTCCTCTCTATGGTGGAAGATAATTGCAGATAGGTACAATAGCAGGCTGCAAGGTGTGATACTCATGATGAGGAGCTGGATACACCGGGCACGGTGGGCATAGATTGGCATAGGCAATGACTAAGTTGCACAGGGTCAGTGACTAAGTTGCACAAGGCACAGTGGGCATAGATAAACATAGGCAGTGACTAAGTTGCACAGGGTCAGTGACTAAGTTGCACAGGGCACAGTGGGCATAGATAAACATAGGCAGTGACTAAGTTGCACAGGGTCAGTGACTAAGTTGCACAAGGCACAGTGGGCATAGATAAACATAGGCAGTGACTAAGTTGCACAGGGCACAGTGGGCATAGATAAACATAGGCAGTGACTAAGTTGCACAGGGTCAGTGACTAAGTTGCACAGGGTCAGTGACTAAGTTGCACAGGGCACAGTGGGCATAGATAAACATAGGCAGTGACTAAGTTGCACAGGGTCAGTGACTAAGTTGCACAGGGCACAGTGGGCAAAGATTAGCATAAGCTTGCAGGTAACCAATGTCAGAATGTCAAATTGATGGTTCCCCTGTAATGAGATGTAAGAAAAAAGAATAAATAGCCCCTGGGCTTACCATAGTAGTATGGGTCCGTCAGGCAGTGAGCAAAGGTCCTTGCAGCATTTAGGGAGCGGGCGCAATAGGAGTAGGCTACGCCTCCCATGCGCCGAACAGGGCGCAAAACAGGGCCTTTGTATGGCCTTCGTGTGGGCCGGCGAATCCGCCTGCCGGCGGAAGCAAAGGGCTTAGAAGTGCCCAGATCGAGGCTCAGCCTCGCTTTGAAGCCGCGTCGCGCCCGGCATGGCGAAGTCAGGCGAGCGGGAGAGACAGGGACAGGCAGGCCGCCGTGTGCAGTGCAGCGGATCTGCACTTGCTGCTGCCGGGTGGTCTGCTGGATGGGAGGGGGGGCTCCTGCCCACCACCCTCGTCGAAGGTCGTCAGGAAGGGGGGTCCTGGGCGCAAAACAGGGCCTTTGTATGGCCTTCGTGTGGGCCGGCGAATCCGCCTGCCGGCGGAAGCAAAGGGCTTAGAAGTGCCCAGATCGAGGCTCAGCCTCGCTTTGAAGCCGCGTCGCGCCCGGCATGGCGAAGTCAGGCGAGCGGGAGAGACAGGGACAGGCAGGCCGCCGTGTGCAGTGCAGCGGATCTGCACTTGCTGCTGCCGGGTGGTCTGCTGGATGGGAGGGGGGGCTCCTGCCCACCACCCTCGTCGAAGGTCGTCAGGAAGGGGGGTCCTGGGCGCAAAACAGGGCCTTTGTATGGCCTTCGTGTGGGCCGGCGTATCCGCCTACCGGCGGAAGCAAAGGGCTTAGAAGTGCCCAGATCAAGGCTCAGCCTCGCTTTGAAGCCGCGTCGCGCCCGGCATGGCGAAGTCAGGCGAGCGGGAGAGACAGGGACAGGCAGGCCGCCGTGTGCAGTGCAGCGGATCTGCACTTGCTGCTGCCGGGTGGTCTGCTGGATGGGAGGGGGGGCTCCTGCCCACCACCCTCGTCGAAGGTCGTCAGGAAGGGGGGTCCTGGGCGCAAAACAGGGCCTTTGTATGGCCTTCGTGTGGGCCGGCGTATCCGCCTGCCGGCGGAAGCAAAGGGCTTAGAAGTGCCCAGATCGAGGCTCAGCCTCGCTTTGAAGCCGCGTCGCGCCCGGCATGGCGAAGTCAGGCGAGCGGGAGAGACAGGGACAGGCAGGCCGCCGTGTGCAGTGCAGCGGATCTGCACTTGCTGCTGCCGGGTGGTCTGCTGGATGGGAGGGGGGGCTCCTGCCCACCACCCTTATCGAAGGTGCAGACCAGGTAAAAAGCATGATACACACCACACCGAGTGGAGTTCGCCACGTGTTCCGCTCTATTCAAAGAGCTTCGTCAGGCTGTTTGTTATCCAGTTAGCTGCTCTCCCGCTACTGTTTTTAAAAGAACTAAGTGGGCTCATTCCTACTCGCGTCATTGGATCATGTGACCTGCTACAAACCACTCTACCCATACGTGTCATGGAGTCATGTGACCCACTATATTCCGCTCTCGGAATATTTTTAGTACTCTATGGTGTGAGCGGAAATAAATGTCCACCATCTTTGAGTGGTGTAGGTCCCTCCATATTGGTCACCTCTCCTTTAAAATAGAAGGCTAAATACCAGGATCTATGTACCGCATGAATGGACTTGATGCAGTCGCGTGGCTAACACCCACCTAGTTTGTTATATTGCGCATTTGATTAGCAGGAATATTTTGCCAGTGTGATCATTATCTATTATGTTAGGCTAATAGGACTCGAATTTCAATTTCTATCCTAACGCCTAAAAATCTCCCCGGTGACTCTGGTTACATGCAAAAGCAAAGAGATGCAGTCAGAATTTCCTCCCTACACATGGTCAAACACCTTGTGGCGCTTGTCTAATGTTTTAACTTACATGGTTCAAATGAACTGATGCATCTATTCATTGTTAATTTTTGTGACAGTGAAAAAGTGCTAATGCTAGTGCCTATTTCACATTTTATGACAGCATGTTCGTTAATACATATATATTACGCAAATTTAAAAGAATATCTCTTGATGCATATTTAAAATATCTATGTATCAGATTATGCAATAATGCATTATTGTAAAGTGCTGCAAATTTGTGCAGGTTAGCTATTTAAAATGCTAGTACATATTACATAGTATTATATTAAATGTGAAAGAGTAATGAAATGACCATGTGTTAGGAGTACTCATCCTATTTTCCAATATACAAGATACAGTGCTGTATTCATTACTATTCATTAAAAAGTCTGTGATGCAGTTTTGATGTAGACTTGCTAAATCATACTATTCTAGTTGTTACATCTAAGAGAGAATTCAGATTCAATGATGTTATCTAAATGGCTCTAAACAAATTAGAATTGGGAGCTGTTCTATCAGTTTGATGATTGTTACATACCTTCTATTCATATAGGAACACATACATCTCACAATCAATATTTAATCCATCTGGTTTGAGTGAGTCTAGTTTACAAATTAAGGTGGCTTCAAGTTGGCGCAGTTTGAGCTCTCTATTGCCCATTCTTTGGTGTTGGGGACCATGTGCCAATCCCACAAAAGACATTGCTTTTACATCACTATTATGTTTTTCTTCAAAGTGTATTGGTAGTGAGTATGTTTGATCCTTGTTTTTTAATAGCCCGATAATGTTGCAAGATATGCAGTTTTAAAGGGCCTATCGTGGATCCAATGTAATGTAGTCCACAACTGCATGTGATTGCATATACTACATATCTGGTAATGCATGTTATCTTATGTTTATATTTCCATGATACCCCTTTACTGCTCACAAATGGTACCTTGGTTACTTGATTACACATTTTGCAATTTCCACATTTGTTAAAGCCCACCTGGGAACTCTTGGTATGAAGCCAATTAGACTCATTCTTTTCTGTTCTGACCGTGCTTGGTGCCAGAATGTTTTTAAGCGTTGGTGCTCTACGAAACGTTACACTAGAATTCTCACTCAATACTTTGTTCAAATCTGTATCCGTGGTTAGTATGTTCCAGTGCTTTTGCATAATGGTCTTAATTTGTTTCGCCTGTTGGTTGTATCCTGTGATGAATCTGATCACTTTGTCTTTGCTTTTTGGCACGGGACTTAGCAGATTCATTCTTTTAACTTTTTCTGCTTTAACATAACAGTCAGTTACAGTTTTTCTTAGCATATCCCCTGTTGATGAATCTGCTGCCTATTCTTTTGGCTTCTTTCTGATAATCTTCTTCCGAGCTACATATTCGTTTTGCTCTTAAGAATTCACCATATGGTATTGACCTCTTGAGGGAAATGGGATGGTGGCTATTTGCGTGCAGTGTGGAGTTAGAGCTAGTTTTCTTCTTATATAGGCTGGATTTAAGGATGTTGTTTTCTACATTGAACTGAACATCTAGAAATACTAGTTCTTCTTTGCTTATTACACTAGTTAGTTCCAAATTGAAAATGTTCTTATTGAGAATATTGATATATTCTTCCATCAATTGTTCACTGTCATCCCAAATTAAAAATAGATCATCTATGAATCTATACCAAACTATTATGTGTTCGGTATAACGTTCAAGCTCTTCTCTCCAGGCTATATTCATTTCCCACCATCCCATATAGAGGTTAGCGTAGGTGGGTGCCATGCATGAGCCCATGGCTGTCCCCTGCTTTTGCTGAAAGAGAACATCATCATATAGAAAGTAATTATTGACCAAACAGAACTGAAGCATGTCCAGAAGCATTTGATTATGTTTGCGATAACTGACTTATCTTCCATCAAGGAAGTATTTACAGGCTTTCAGACCATATTGATGCCCTATGGAGGTGTAGAGTGAGGTGACGTCTAGAGATACCAAAAGATAGTTGGATTCCCAATTGATATTTTGTAACTTGATTAACAGATCTGCAGTGTCCCGAATATATGAGTTCAAATGGAGAACAAAAGGCTGAAAGAAAAAGTCCAAGAATCTAGACGTGTTCTCTAAGAGGCTTCCAATTGATGAAACTATTGGGTGCCCTGGTGGGTTTAGTAAGCCTTTGTGGATTTTCAGATTAAAATATATAATCGGTATAGTAGGAAAAGAGGTTTTGAGGAACAGGTATTCATCATCATCAATTAATGATTCCTTGCACCAGTTATCTAATAGCAAGAAGAATGTTATTTTGATATCATTCAAAATTGTCATTTCTACTTTTTCATAGTGTGTGAGGTTTTCTAGTTGTCTTATTGCTTATTTAGTGTAATCCTTACTGTTCATGACAACCACTCCTCCACCTTTGTCTGATGGTCGGATCACTATTGTGCGATCATTTTTTAAAAGCTCCAAAGTTTGTAGTTGTGATGAATGTAAATTCTTGATTTTATTATGCAGAGAGTTTCCAGATAATGATTTTAGATCTTTGACAACTAGTTTTCAAAAATGTCAATTGCACCGCACATGATATTTGGACAGAAAATTGATTTAGGTCTCAAATTGCTCGAGCTACTCATGCCTGTATCAATTCCAAACTTCTCTTTTAGATCATAGTCATCCATTGTAATTTCTTGTTCCCTTGAATGTGGATTGAGTTGGAGTTCGTTTAGACATGTTAATGTTACCATGTCTGACTCTGTTAGGGGAAAAGGTGATGGTGTGTCCCCATGAACGGTTGGTTTCCAATCTTTGACTTGATTTGCATGAAACTTAGTTAATTTGAGCTTTCTTGTGAATTTGAATAAATCAATTCTTGTCGCAGTAAAATCATATGTGTTGGTGGGGTTGTACGATAATCCAAGCTGTAAAATGGATTCTTCTACCGGGATAATACTCTTGTTGAGATATTGAAGATTTTTAATTTCATGTCTTCTTGCCCCTCTGCCTCCCCCTCTGGTTGTTGTCAGATCTTGTGGCTATTATATTTGTGTTGTTTGGATCGGCTGCCCCTCCTTGTGATGATTTGGCCGTTCTTCCTCTTTGTCCTCTTCCTCGGCTTTCTGTTTGGCCTCTTCCTCTTTTGTCCATTCGACTGTCCATGTGTAATAGTTTGAACTCGTCTAAAAAATTTAATTTCTTGGATGTTCTCAATTCCACATCTGAGGTTTCTATTTCTGAACTGTTCGGATCATCCACTTCTATTGTTGCTGATGCCTTTTTTACTTCTTGTTGTTCCATTCTGGCTTTTATTGGGCCATCAAATCTTTTGGCAAAAGTGTAGATTCTGCCCTGCTCATAGTCAAGCCTATCTCGTTTGAATTTGAGTTGTTTCCTTAACCTTATTTCCCCTTCGAATCTTTCCAAGTTTTCCTCTAGTCTTGCCATTCGTTTTTTGCGTTCGTCACCTTCATCAGAGGAATAAAGTTGTTCTTCCATGTCTTCTATTTCTTTGATCAACTTCATTCTATCCAACTTGCCAAACTTGATTAGACTTTCTATCATTCTGAAGGAGCAGGTGTTTGTGTGGCTTGTCCATTCCTCTACCAATTAGGTAATTCGAAAAATTGTGTTTGAACAATTTGGGTAATACCGAATCAAAGGCTGCCGCCAGATCTATTGGGGCCAAATAGACTGGACGAGTCCCTCCCTTCCCATGTCTTCCCTTGTAGGCCTTTCACCAGCATGTCATTTAGAAGTGTCCCCATTATCTTCCTGAAGCCTGTCTGCCATTTTGCCAAGAGATGGTTGTGGGAAGACCACCTCTCAAGATGTTCCAGGAGTACTATGGAGTAGATTTTGGAATCTGTGTTGAGTATAGCAATGGGTCTATAGTTTTGCAAATTGTCTCTCTCCCCACATTTAAAGATGGGAATAATATGAGCGGTGTCCCATGTAGGGGCAAATTGTACAGTACAAGCAATTTCTAGAAATAGATCATGTAATATTTCCGCCCACACAGAAGGGTTAGTTTTGAGTAGGTGATTTGAGAGACCATTCGGGCCCAGTGCGTTAGAATTGCTACATCTGCTTATTATATTTGTCACATTCAGGACCAAAAGGTCCAACAGTGGGCCCGTGGCCTCAACCAAGGTCTCTCCCTCTATCCCCTTCCATCCCAGTGATGGAGATGCATAAAGCCTCTCAAAGTGCTCTACCCGCTTCGCTTCCCCTACAGCATTCACCAGAGTTCCTACCGGCCCATTTCCTCTGGTTTTAATAAGTGACCAAAAAGCTCCAGAGTCCTTGCGGACCAGAACTTCCAGCATAGATTCTGCGTCTCTCTGAAGACGAGCCAACCTCGTGTGTCGCAACCAGTTCTTCTGGCCTTGTATAATCTGTCTAATTCTTTCCTGTTCAAACAGGGAGAGAGAAGTGCATCATTATTAATGTGCTTTATAGTTTTACTGATTACCCTTCTTCTCTTAACCAAATCCAAATTGTATGCATGAAGGTGCAAGTGCCTCCGTGCTCTGTGGCCCCCCGCCCCTTGTGAAGACTCCCCATTGTATTATGGATAAAGGGCTCAAAGTTGTCAACCGCAAATGCTGTCTCCTTTTCGTACCTTAACATCTCTTCTAATCTTCACATAAGAACCTTATTTGCTCTGTAAATTAGGGACGGGGACCAATACAACCTGTTCCCTTGTAGATTAGATGTAACCGTGGATCTGCCTGGAGCAAGTTGCTCCCCCAGATAATCCACAGAATGCAGATCGTCCAGGGAGATATGGGCCACTAAGAGTGAATGGTCACTAATATCCATTGATGACACCTCAAAAATCACACACTTTTTCATCCCCTCCCCATTGACAAACACGAAATCAATGGAGGATGCAATCCTCCCATTCGTCCGTGTGGATGAGTACAGGATAGCTCCAACAATAGCTCCATTAAGGGATGCAAATCCCAAATTCCCAAAACACTTCAACCAGGCTCTCCCAGTTTTCATTTTTACTACCCTCCTTAGTCTGCCAGACATATAGGTGTGCAAGGGCCCCCATACAGTCTGAATTTAGGTCCCCCACCAACATCACATTTCCTTCCGGTATAGCACATAGCCAATCCTCCACACACACCGTTATTAAATTCAAAACAGTTGCTAATGGGCCCATAACCCTATGACAGTAGATGATAATCATCAAGATGTTTCTAGAGTTGTATCTGATATGTGTGACCAGTATCCCAGACAAAAGGTCCCATGAGGAGATCATTTCACATCCTAAGGAAGATTTAATAGGAGTAAGCAGCCCCCAAACGGTCGCCATTCACGCCCTGCTGCGCAGCTTGATGTAAAACTATGTATCCATCACACGCTGATGACTTCTTTAGCCACGTCTCTTGTAAGTTAATAATCGTATATTGTTTCAGCCGAGCTCCCGATTATTATATAGGTGAGCATGGCCTCTAGAATTAAAAGAGACAACTGAAAAAACCTTACATCATTAACTTGAATACTGGACGTGGGCCCATCATTGACTGGACATTGTGTATTAGTCAAACTTGAATGAGATGCCAGCAACCAGGACCAGTCTCTGGATTCCTCAGATGCCATTATTTTTCTTTTCAACAGCAAGACTTGTTCTTCAACTGAAACTTGGCTCGGTGGATATTGCTGGGAGTTTACTCTTCCCCGTTTTATAAACCCCCCTTTCCCCCGCCAGCCTGTCTGACCAGATGATGGTTTGGGAGCACAAATAACTATATCATGATCCAGGCATCCCAGACTGTCTCTTTCTTTCAGAACAGTGAACGGTATCCATAACCAATTTTGATTTAAAAACGCCATTACCCGATCCAATCTAGAAATATCTTCAAAAATAATTCTAGTAATGTCATTCTACTTGATGCCTCTCGAGGTCGGAATTCCTTGGAGAAGAGATCGCAGTGTCAGACGACTCAAAACTGTTTGGCAGGTTTCCGGTATAACACTCTCCAATAGGACTGACAATGGTTCGGCTTGAGGCCGCACTGGGCGGCCACCCATAGCCGGGGAAAGGATTGGTCAGCCCTATGGGAAAACATGGATGAACTACACCATTATCTGACCTCTTATCACTTACCTGAGGACTTAATTGGGAATGCAAGAGCAATCAATTGCAAGAACAGGTTTTGCCAGAAGAGGAGGGAGTTTAGAATCCAAGGACAGGGCAGGAGGTGTTGGTAGCACTATGTCGATCTGAGTCGGAGGCACCCCCTCCCTTTGTTGCAAAACCTCTCACCTGCGGTTTGTCGTTTCCACAGTGCTCCTACCTCCATTTGCCTGTTTCAATTGCAGCAAAGCTGTGTTAACTGCCTATTGCAAAAATAATGAATTTATAAAAGTTCTGGTTCCCACATTTCTCTGTTTTTTAGGCATATTTTTCGTTTTTCTTCAACCCAGTCTCCGTCGCTGTTTTTTCTTCGTTGGCACCCAATGACCACTCAGGGAGCCCTGTGCACTCGGCGGGGCAATAGCCAAAATGTCTTCAATGGAAGCCTCATCCGACACTTCTTGAATGGAGGAGTTCCTTGCTTCACATTTCCGGAGGAGCCACTCTGATGCCCCTTTTGCCCCCTTCATAGCCCCTTGGAATTTGCCACCTTGCGGGGCAATCGGTTCCCTTACCTCCAAATGGGGCAATGGGGCTTGGAACCCCACCTTCTCTGGGTTATCCAGATCAGCATGTTCATCAAAGGGCTCTGAAGTGGAGCCTGTTTCATTTGCTTTTGTCCTAAGGACATGTCTCCCTCCCAGTATTGGTGGTTTATGGGCAACTACAAAATACCATGCTGCTTTGTGCATTCAAACATTGTAAAATTTGAAGAGGAGAGATTTTAGTAAGACTGCATTACTCTTAGTCTCACACTGTGAGACCAGGATGCATAACACCTGATTAGCTTCTGAACAAAGATCAACTTTCTCCGCTAATAAGCCCCCATCCAATCTCCTCAGTACTGCTGAAAGCCTTCTTGGAGGAAGCGGATTGGGAGACAGGGCTGGAGATGATGCAAAGAAATCTGTGCCAGAACTCTGGCCATGCTGTGCACCAAATACTGAGCAATCCCGATGGTCCCCCAAGTCTGGTGGAGTGTCTGCCATAGAAGTCTCCTGGTAGCTATGATTACTAATCGTTCCACATAAACACCTCCCATCTTGCAGCTTACACTGCCCTAATGCTGCCTGGGTTAATAACACTGCCTGCCTTGCAGTAACACATTACCCCTGCTGCTCAGTGGCTGAATATCCAGAGTTGCCTCGGGTAATTTAGTAGAATCCAGACCCTCACCCGACACGGCTACTCTTTGTTGCACCTGGTGGCCACGTTCCTGCTCCAGCAACATTTCCATATCCTTATTGGAAGGAAGCAGTAATGGTAAAGGATTGGAGGGATCAATGTTACTGTTTACTTTAGAAGGGGCCGATGTGCCTGCCTGTGCTAGGGCACAGCCCTTTGCCAACTGTTGTATGTTGAGGCCCCTCCAGAGCATTATCTGTATCTTTCGTAGATTCTGGACCTGAGGACAGACTTGAGGAAGTTGTTGACCCAATTGGCAGTTCTGTGGCCTTTACCAGGGGGAAAAAAGACGAGATGGATTTTGAGTCCTCTTTATTTTGGTCTTCTCTCTTTTCCCTTTTTTCTTATCTGCCACTAACTGCGTAGGCACCACCACCAGAGCCACTGGTGAGGAAGGAAGGGGCAGAAGAGACGCTGCCAGCATTTCTGCATCAGAGATTGGAGTCAGAGGAGGAGCAGCAATTAACCTCCCACTCCGAAGTTCATATATCATACTCGATGCTCAGTGAAGCTGAACTTTAATATCCTGCACTCACCATTGTCCTGGAGATGGTGCTGAGCTTGGATCTTTCTGTCTGTGTCCGGGGCTGATCGTAGAAAAGAGGGCCTAATTTTGTAACGCTAAGACTGATTTTTTGCCTGCCACCCCCTAACACCAAACACAATGCGCGGCACGCCGCATGCTCAACGCGTAGAGGGGTTCTTTAAAGGCTCCACCCCATACGGTGTAGAGACAGGTAAATAGGACTTGTCCTGTAGGCTTCACTTACTCAGTCCGTGAGGCCGTAATTCAATATCCCGTCTCACCAAACACACTGATTTTATGCAAAGCAGCCAGGAACCCTCGTTGGTGCAAAGTGTCCCCTTCCCAATTCTCATAGGAATATTTTGAAATGGTATAATAGGAAATCATTTATATGGTTATTCTTTGTTTCAATAATGTGCTTTGATTATAATATATACTGAATGTGATCATTAGAAATTAACATTGTGAAGATTACAAAAAGGACATTTTAGAAAGTTAGCACATTAAACATCTTCCTTATTGAAATAGCTTCTTTTGCAGAGAATACACACCATCAATTAATTAATCTTTTATAATGTGCTGCACGGGACCAGGATTCGAGCCTGTGTTGCAGACATATGCATAGCCGTGAGCGATCCTTCCAGCCCACCACTTTGTCTTCCAAATGTCTTTCTTTCTTGGAAGGGTTATGCTCAGGTTAAATTCAATGATCTGTTTCTTCTTTGAGCACAAAGGCAATGTTTAATCGAGAGATACAGAGAGATAGAGAGAACAGATGAGGGAGAGGGCACTGAGAGACACACACAAAGGGAGAGATAGCGAGAGGGAGTACGAGACAGTGGCACACTGACAGAGAGATCAAGAGCGGGAAAAAGAACAAAGAGAAACAGAAAGAATGAGAGAGGCAGAGGGAGAGAGAGAGATAGAGAAAGAGGGAAGAGGACAGAGAAAGACTTAGAGAGGAGGGATTGGGAGAGCGAAAACCTGAACTTATTGACAAAGAGGGTGCATGTGTACCAGACAGCATTGACACAGATAAACAGAAAAAACAGAGCACAAATGATCAACCTAACACAAGAAGAGGTAGAGAGAGAGGTAGAGAGAGACGGAGGGAGAGATAGAGTGAGAAAGACCAGTGCTTAATCTGTGGGGGGGGGGGTGGAGGCTTGCTTATTTATGATCCCAGATTAATTCTGTTGTAGTGTTGTGCCAACTTTATTATTTGAACTGTCAGTCAGTCATAATAATATAACAATCAACAACAGTGTGCACTGGCCAGAGCCTTTTGCATCCACAGCTCTCTCATTGTTATTCATTAACCTGATGACCAATGTTGGCAGGGCTATTTATCCATTTTCATGAACAACAATTAGTTGGAAGGTGACAATGCCTGGCACTGATGCTGGCCACGTCTGCACACTGCTCCGGTCAGGCTGCATGGCATTGCAGCAAATGTCCTACAGTAATACCCAGTGGGGTGGGTTGACGACAGCAACAGAAAAATCACCAGCCAGCATCCCCAACACAGGGGCAAGGTCCGTTAAAAAGCCAATATCAAAGAGGGAATGCCTGTCATGAATCTCACCCTGTACAAGAAGGTCATGCTGCATTGTTTGACAGGAAGGTTCATCAGTTCAGTAATGATGCTGCCTGCATTTGCCCATCAATTCACCAAAGGAGAACATTATTTTTGTTTTTTTGTTCTGTGAATAGTTGGTTAACATGCTCCGCTTGCCACCGATAGGATCAGAACAAAATGTTAACGGTGATGTGTTTTAAAGAAAAACATTTATTTTATTTTTCAAAATACAACTAATATATGTAGATTGACATCTGTAAATAGCAGTACAACTATCACCCTCAATAAACTGGTGGGAGCTGCAACTTTAACCCCAAATATGTTAACACTGTATGGAGCAGCCATGGGTGGTATCAAATGTCGGCAGGGATGTGTCACAGGCGTGCTAGAACATATTTGGGCCCTGGGCACTTTTTTTCTTACAAATTAAGCACTGAGAAAGATTACAGAAATAGACTACACAGAGAGGACAGAGAGAGTGCACCTGACAATGCAATTATCACCGAGAGAGAGAGAGAGAGAGAGAGAGAGAGAGAAACATGGGGGAGACAGAGAGCTATAGAGCATGAGAAAGACAGAGGGAGAGCAGTGTATGATATTCCAGATGCAGCTAGTAACTCAATACAAGTTCATCAATGAGTGATGGATAGAACATTTTTCAATCAATGGAAACCACAGGCAATTGCTCTGAGATGCAGCACATTCCACTTTTTTTTGCCATGTTGTTTGATAGCAGAAATGGAAGACTATGAGCAAATCTGGCTTGTTCTTGACCCAGAAGGGGCAGTTTAACCCAAACTGCTAAATCACATCCCTTCGCCACATGACACGAGTAAAACCCAGACATGTTTTCCCTCATTGGGCATCATCAGTGAGGTGTAACTAGGGGATCTTGGCACAAGCTTGTGACACATATCTGGGCATATGCTTGCCACTAAGGGCACCTCTGCAACGCTGAAGAGTGCTGGATGACAAAGCTTTGAATTAATCATAAGCACTGGTAATTAATGTGGACTGGCTACTTATCATTTTTTTTGCCTGAATTACAGGTACCCGCCCACCTTGTTGTGGCCCGTTTCACTGCATTTGGTGAAACAGACATTTTTCATCATTTTTGTGGCATTTTCTTAGCGGGGAGTGAGTTGGGTATATAAATAATCTTATTTAAGGGTGTGGATGGGATCTGGGTTAGTGGGAGAAGGGTAAAGGGACTCAACCCCCAGAAAATGCAGCGAGAAATGTGGGAAAAAGACCCCCGCGATGAGATGGGTTAGATCCATTTTACAATAACAGAGGGAGAAAAAGATATGGAGGTGGAACTATCAGAAAAGGGGCAGTCCAGCCCAAACCATTAGTTCACATAGGTGAGCCAAGAGGCCATCACTGGCCCCACAGAAAACAAACACTCAATGCATGGGGTAAAAAAGGACTCAAAACTCGACATAGGAATATATGCAGCATGCATAAGATAATGGGACCCCTCCCTTCATACAAATCACAATACTTTCATTGGCACGATGGCTCAGACCACACCCGGCACTGAGCATCATTCTTTCAATTAACTGTTCCCAAGGGGGGGGGGGCAAACACGAGCATCCATGGGCACCTTCACCTGACACCCAGTGGGCAACCGAGGGGTATGATCCCGGACTTCATGACCAGTGGGCCAACCATGAGCCCTGAACTCCCCAACCTTGGGAGATGAATATAAGAAGACTCCACACTTTATTCTCCTTCCCTCCCCTAAAATGTACAAAGGGATCCCATGAACGTCCCTCATCCTAACAAGCCTTTTTCAATCAGAAACACGTTGCTGCACCATTGTTATTGCACTTTATAAACGGACCATGACGAATTGACAACAATTGGCAAACCGTTTTTTACACAGCTTCTGTTTCATGAACTACAGTCCGAGAATCGCTTATGGGGCGGGTGGGAGGGTTAAAAAAATGCAGGAACACAGCCAGCTCCAGAAAATAAAGAGGCTATCATTGAGTGAAGCGAGCATTTAAAAAACCCTCATTCCTCCCCCATTATTCTGTGCTACTTGAAATGTCTCTTGTGCTGGATGGGATTACCAATACACTTCTCAGACCAGATAACTGGACAGACCCAAAGAATATGGCAAAATACTACTTTATTCTCATTAAAAATAAAGTAGGGCAAACTGGCAGACATCAGACTGATGCTTGCACACCTACACACACACTTGATTATACCAAGGTTTTATATATCCCAATATGCATCCTCTATGACATCAGCCTACGTGGCAAACTGCAAATCCTATTGAAGGGAAGGATTGGTTAGGGGAACATATGTACCTATGCTATAAATAGGGGTTAGTACATCATTGGCTGCCTCTTAACTGTAAGGCACACCTCGACCTACCTCTAAATATGTATAATACTGATTATAGCAGTGAAAATGGCAGCGGATCGGTCTATGCAACATTGTATAGTAGGTTGCCCCATAGACCCTGTGATTGGTTGGCATTCTCACCCAACCTTGGACTTTTGGCTCATTAGCAGCACGCAAGCAAAATGAAACCCAGGTGCTTGAGTCACGTCAGATTACTCCCCACTTTCCCAATTAGTCCATCATCTCTCATCAGTCCGGCCATAAGCGAAAGTTTCCCATCTGTAGTTGACCTTGTAGGCTGCTCTCTGTTCTGGGACATTTAAGGGAGTGTAAGCACATCACTATCTTCATCCAAAGCATAATGAATAGCCCTTGTCTTAGACTTCTGAATCACGTGTGAAGAGACCATAAATGTGTCCATTTCAACCTCTTATTTACTGCTATTTGATTTAATTATACTGGGTGTTCTTGCTTCTTTTGTCCTCTAAAGACGTGCTCACTCTATCTCGTATAGACTTTATACACTTTTAATTGTCCAATACTTAGCTCTTGCAGATGTATTCTTCTTCTTTAATCTAAGAGAAATATGTCCCGTGTACATATCTTATCCATCTGTCTCCCTTTGTGCCTTGCAATTATTCCTTAAAAATAGCATCCATGATCCCAGGCCAACATAGACTCCTCTTTATTTTGCACACAAAGCTGCTTCTTCAACATCTCCTGACTCTGCAGCCCTGGTCTGTCTCTGAGGTAGCTGGATTGAATTTTAACACAAGCCGCTGTCCATTTTCCTATTATGGGCATTCGAGCCACGTTATATTTCCCTTTTATAGTAAGCCTCTATATGTGTCATCTCTCTTGCATTACTTCATATTTACACTCATTGATCAGCATGTTACTTTATCTTCTTTGAATATATGATTACTTTATTGTTTTGTACGTTTCTCTTGTCACTTGTCATTCTTGAGTATTTCCATATCGTTTCAGTGTGTCTTCGTATATCTGCTTCATGACATTACTCTGCGCTCCATGATGTCCAATGGTGCGTGCTAAAAGTAATGTCAATCGGAGCACACCTATTTCACAGAAAATAGATACAAACTTTTGGAAAATAATTTTAAACAGTTGTGGGTGCTGGGGAGGAATACATACCCTGACACTGGAGCCTGTGTTAAATATAAAACCAAAAAGTGTCTAAACTTAAAGACACTCCCTTCCCTGCACACCTTACATGCTGAAATAAATCAGTCAGTTTTCAAAACATTTACACTTTTATTTACAGAGATGTCAAGTTAGAACGTAAATAACAACATATATTCACTTGAATCAAGAAAAACAGATATCATATGGCTTCACATATGGCCAGCATGGAAAAGAAATCAAAACAGACAAAGTAATGTACTCCCAACTTTGAAATACAGCTTCAAGCTCTACGCGTTTCGGCGAATAACCCCTTCTTCAGGAGCAGAAGATCTGCAAATACAGATATATATAGAATTAGCACTCATAACATTGCTCACTCAAGATTTCAACTGCCTAAACAGATTCTACTAAAGCTATGCATTAAATGTCATGTCTACACACAAATCCAAAGAAGTTATACATGATCATGTAAAGTGGTAGTATAATCACAGAAATTAAACTTGTGTGACTCCAAAGGAAAACCTCAAAGTGAATTATACCTGAGTAATAAAACATTTTTATGTACCTTATAAAGAAAGTATTGCCAAAAAATGTTAAGTGTGCGTCTGTGCACAGCGTGCACAGTGACCAGGATTCCTGCGGAAACTCCTACATTCGTCTTCAAAACAGCGCGGTTAAAGAACCCTAAAATGCCAAAACATATAAACACCAAATGAACAAGCTAAACTAAAAAAAACCTAAAGACTGAATTGAAACCATAATCAAGTGCACCTAAATCAAACCAACGGCCCCTCCGTGCAAAACAAAAATGACCAAAATCAAAATACACCTATTGCCAGCACTTCTATTGAAACCTCTAAATTAAAATCACCCCACGTTAAGGAAAACCAAGCCTGTGAATCTAACCAAACCTCCACAGTGATATATTTACCTATGGCATATTCCTGCCAACCTATCACAGTGTATTAACTTCAGATGATTGGAGGGCGTGGAAAATACCGCATCAAACGTGAGGCATCCTGCCTTTTGTAGAATCGTACTGTGAAACTGATAAATTGAACACTTAATATCCCTTTAAACACAATACACCTCTCACATAAAAAAAACGCCCAATGGACCAAACCTTACCTTATGAGACTCCCCGTTCCACATTAAAGTAGACCGGCTCTCCTCACATTCACCCGCACCGCTTCCAAACCGCGTATGCAGTTTTTAACGTTATTTATGCTGGTTCCGGGTGGTCACATGACAAAGTCACATGACCCTCGGATAATCAGCAATACTATCGAGTGATGCCGACTCCGTATGCTTCTAAATGCGCGCAGGAAAAGAAAACCTGCCCACAAAAAGAAGCTCAAGTCTTCTACTGCATGTAATCGGAAAATAAAGATCACTTTAAGAATAAACACCAAAGCAAATGAACAAGTAAAAACTGCATATTACCTAGCCCTACATGCACGCACATTTAAATAAAACAATGGAATGAAAAAACCTAACAAAAAATTAACAACAAAGTGCCAATAACAATCGGAATGATAATCGCTCACCTAAATAGTGCCGAAACACAATAAAAGGGGAGGGGGAAAAAAAGGGAGAAGAACAAGTCTCCAATGAGGAACCAACATAGAAGAAAGACTCAAAAAAGATTTTTTTTATAAACTAATGCATTAACAAAATACTACTCAACTACTAATCATAAATAAAATACCTAGAGAAAAACGCAATACAAAACAAAATTCATAGTGACTAAAATAAACTAATACATACCCAACCAGGGAAATTAAAACCTAGGAGCTAGACACCTACTAACTCGTGCTGACCTTGAACTGACAAACCACCAACTCATACATTCACCTCGAAGGAATCACCCAGTATACAACTTTGGGAGCAAACAAACCACTACATGAGACCTAGACCTCATCTATTTATACCTATTTCGAGACATGAACCTTTTTCCTTTTCCAACCATACCAATTCTCCTAAATAAAACAATTCAAGGAGAACTCCTCATTGAGACCTCTTGGAGATACAGTATCCAAGAGATCAATCCAAAACATCTCTCTCTGAGACAACATTCTCGTGAAGTCACCTCCTCTAGGGGGTTTCTTCACCACCTCCAAAACATTAAACCTTAATTGCGCAATAGTGTGTCTGAACAAATTGAAATGTCTAGCTACTGAAGATTTTACATTATTACATCTGATATGGGATTTATGCTCAGTCAATCTTTCACGAGCCGATCTGGCTGTCTGTCCAATATACATCAACCCACACGGGCACTTAATGCTGTATATCACCCCTATGGATCTGCATGTGGCAAAATCTCAAAGCTTAATTTTCTTACCCGTATGTGGGTGAAGAATATATTCTCCTTTAGCCACATTATTACAGTGACTGCATGTCAAACAAGGGAATGGACCCTTTTCTTTGGTAGCCAATGTCATTTGAGTTTCCTTCGGACCTCTTTCCGCTCTCACAACTCTATCTCTAATGTTTCTGCCTCTTCTATAGTCCATCATTGGAGGGCTTGGGAACAATTCCAGAAGTAAAGGATCGTGAAGGAGAATCGACCAATGTTTGTGTATAATTCTTTTGACATGCCAACTTTGTCTGGAAAATTTAGAGATGTGCAATATTGCAGCTGGCTCCTTCTTGGCCTTAGGGGTCAGCAATTGCTCCCTTGTAATCGGAAGCGCCCAGTTGTGGGCATCATTCAAAAGTTGTGCTGGATACTCTCTTGCTGAGAATTTTTGTGAAAGTGTCTCACATTCAGTTTTAAACTCATCTGTATCAGTAATGATTCTCTTAATACGTAAAATCTGACTGTATGGAAGACTAGCCATCATTGGTTTCGGATGAAAACTCGGAAAGTGTAATAAGTTATTAACATCTGTCAGTTTGTGAAAGAGTGATGTTTTGACCTGATTATTAACAATTTCTAACTGAACATCCAAAAAGTGTATTTTGGGATCACCAATTTCCAAAGTGAATTTGATACGTGAATGTACATTGTCTAAATAATCAAAAAACTCCTCGAGTTCCTCTTTGGAGCCAAACCACACACCGAAAATGTCATCGAAGTACCGTTTCCAAACAATAATTCTGCTGGACCATTCAACTTTATTTAGAACAAACTGCTTTTCAAACCAGTACATATAAATATTGGCATACTCTGGGGCCATCGCTGACCCCATGGATGTTCCAGAAACCTGTGCAAAGAAAGGATCTTGGTACCCAAAGTAACTATTGTTCAAAATGATTGTGATGAGTTCAACGACCAACTGTGGATCACATTCTACATTCACAGACTGTAATAGTAGCCACTCTACAGCCTCAATTCCTTCCTGATGTGGAATTGAGGTGTACAGGCTACACACATCCATTGAGAACAGAATACATTAAGAAGATAAACAAACGATTTCATTAACATTCAATAGAAAATCAGTTGTGTCTCTTAAATAAGTCGGCATCAACTTGACTAAAGATTGTAAAATCTTATCGACATATTTAGACAAAGGATCTAGAATACTGTCCGTACCTGCAACAATAGGTCTCAATGGAGGATATGATGTGTTTTTATGAATCTTAGGAAGTCAATACAGTACTGGAATAATCGGATGTTTTTTAAGAAGGAAGGACCTGGTTTTAATGGAGATCCAATCATTATCAAAAGCTTTATTGACACACTCTTCAATTACAGATCTAATCTGTATGGTTGGATCTCTGTCCAACCGCAGATAGGTGGTATTATGATTCAACATCGCCCGACACTGGGTGTGGTAAAAAGCAGAGTCCATAACTACTACTGCCCCACCCTTGTCCGCTGGTTTAACCGTTAAGTCCAAATCTTTAACCAAAGCCTCAATGTCTTTAAGCTGTGACTCTTTGAGATCGACTGGAATTTTTGAATTAAACTTGAGTTTCTTCAAGTCATTTTCCACCTTAAATTTAAACATATTAACCACTGGATTTTCAATTGGTGGATCAAACATACTCTTAGGTTTCATTTCCAATCCGTCCTCAATTTCTTCAACTATTGTGTCAAACGTTTGCGTGGCAAAAAACAGTTTAAGTTTAATTCTCCGTAATAACAAATGTAGATTAATTTTCTCTTCAAAAAAAGTGGAGTTGCTTGCTGGAACAAATGAGAGTCCCTTATTCAAAATATCAAGCTGATTGTCAGTTAGGGTTTTACTCGAAATGTTGACTACAATAGATTCTCTCACTTGTTTTTCTTTTTGGACCTTGTTCCCACGTCGGGTCTTTTTTCTAAAAAAGGAACCCTCGGTGGTGAACGTGCCCCTATAGGTACGTTTAAAACCGCTTCACCTGTATTTCCGCTGACCACCGGAGTGCGGGTTGGTAAACTTGTACCTGGTATGGGGTCGCACAATGCTTCCCTCACTGGTGTTATCCGAGCCTGATGACTTTGGTCCAGGTTTAGGAAATCTATTCCTATTTCTTTGTGCAGAAAATTCTTGCCACAAATATACAATATTGTTTTTGTAATCAAAAGTATCTCTCCTGAATTTACTTAATTTACGTTGCTCAATGTCTTGTTTATATGAAGCAAGTTTCAAATTGATGTCATCCAAAATGCACTTAAGGTCCTGTTCAGTTTTCAAGTTGAGTAGTCAACTCTGTAATTTCTTCCTGAATAGTGTCTAAAGAATTAGCGAGCTCATAACAGGAACTGACAGCCTTCCACTCTTTCAGTATGAGGGTGCATTCTGTTTGGTTGTCTGAGTGCATATCTTCTCTTGTACACTCAATGAGGTATAGGGACAACACATGGGGTCCCATATAAGACTCTTCTCGTACTATTCCAATATGACGGTGGTGATGCGGTGGGAGCTAGCAAAAACACGGCCATCTACTCCTCTACAGTTCCCCCTTCAAATCCTTCCCCGGGACAGTTCTTGCACTCACCACCTCTGCACACTGAAGGCTCTAGAAAAGAAAGGCAGAGATGGGCCTGGACCCCTGCAGTGGAGGAGGGGGATATTACCTGTGGCCATGGCCCTCTGCCTGCACCAATTGGCCACAGCCGCTATACTAGAGGCACGGGTCCATTACTTCTGCACTAGTTCCCAAGCAACGTCAGACATGCATCAGTCTCATTTAGCATAATTTGTGAGATGTAGCTGGTGCTGTAAGCACAGCAAGCTCTGACCTATATCTTGGCATACCCATACCATTAAGGATGACTTCACAACACTAAAAAGTAATCGATGGAGAAGCATTGAATTACTCATAACCACTGGCAATTGTTCCACGTATCACTATTGCATTGCTTTCTTTGCTGCGCCATTACAACATGGTGACTATGCATGCAAATCTGCATACGTTATAACGACAGATTTAAGGTGCTTTGGGGTAAAGAACTGAAGGTAGAATGGGATTAAAAGCACCTTAGTGTCACATACATCTGAAACTCAACGCCCTCCATAGTCACTGTGTGGGACTCTCGGCATATGGACAGACATTGCCAGAATCTTGTGGGAACGTTGATGACTGACATTGTGAGCTTATGTCATGTAGACTGACAGTGTGAGGAGCTAGTGCCATGAGGATTGATAGTGCTAGCAATTTGTGACACATGGAAAGACGGTGTGAGGCATCTAGGACACTTGGGCGGATGTGGGAGGATCATTCAGGGCTTATGGATAGACAAGAGTGGACATGTTCAGTAGAAGGAGTAGAGAGCACAATGGCATACAGCCTGAGGAGCTCCAGGAGCATGGGCGGATGGTGTGTGGAGCTTGAAGAACATAGACAGATGATGTGAGGATCTTGAGGAGCATAGGCAGATGGTATGAGGATCTTGAGAAGCATATCCACATGGTATGCAGAGCTTGATGAACATTGGAAGATGGTGTGATGATCTTGAGAAGCATATGGTGTGCAGAGCTTGAGGAACACAGGCAGATGGTGTGAGGATCTTGAGCAGCATAGGCAGATGGTGTGAGGATCTTGAGGGGCATATGCATATGGTGTGCAAAGCTTGAGGAACACAGGCAGATGGTGTGAGGATCTTGAGGATCATAGTCAGATGGTGTGAGGATCTTGAGGAGCATATAGTGTGTGGAGCTTGAGGAACACAGGCAGATATGTGTGGAGCTTGAGGAACATAGGCACATGGTGTGAGAATCTTGAGGAGCATATGCATATGGTGTGAGGATCTTGAGGAGCAAATGCATACGGCGTGCAGAGCTAGAGGAACACAGGCAGACAGTGTGTGGAGCTGGAGGAACATAGGAAGATGGTGTGAGGATCTTGAGGAGCATATGCATATGGTGTGCAGAGCTTGAGGAAAACCGTCAGATGGTGTGCCGAGCTTGAGGAACATATGCAGATGGTGTGCGGAGCTTGAGGAACATAGGCAGATGGAGTGCGGAGCTTGAGAAACACAGTAAGATGCTGTGCAAAGCTTGAGGAACATAGGCAGATGTGTGCGGAGCTTGAGGACCTTATGCATGCGGTCTGCGGAGCTTGAGGAACACAGGCAGATGGTGTGAGGATCTTGCCATACTCTGCCATGGAGATTTGCTTTGAGCCTTCCGTGTCCTTTGCCAGGCCTGATTTTCAGGTGATAAAGCCCAGCTGCTTACATTTGAAGCAACTCCCTGCCGGGCGCTATATATGAAAGTATGCATTATCTTTTACGATGATGATGCAGAGCCTACCCCGGCCTTAGGACGGGCACTGGGGCAGTCGACGCTCCCACAGCGAGCTGTCGGAAAGAAAAAAACACTTGCATCAGCCAAAAACCTCTGCAGGCACAAACTGCATCATCTCTCTTAATCAACTGGTAATTAAACAGTGATATGGGGGAATTAAAAGACGTAATTAAGAAAAATGGTGTGTCACAGGCACCGGATGCGTTTGGAATGTGAAGGTCTAAGGCCTGCTTTGGGGAATTGATTTCGCTTGATTTACTTTCCATAAAAAAGAGCAAAAAGGATGCGATCTGCAGTGAAGATAAAATAAAGTACAAAGCGAAAATATCTTAATTGATTTTGTATTAGAAAAGATTTGGCGGATCCGTGCAGTTTCTGGAGTTCTGTAAAGCAGACACCATTCTTTTTGACATGCATAGAATGAGGGCAGCACAGGGCCGGGCCCTTACATGACTTGCACGAGCGAGGAGGGAAAGGAAAGGTAGAGACAGACAAGAATCTAATCGTTTTCCAATAAAGATAAACATCTAAATACATAAATAATGCGGGTATATCGTGAACAGGTGTGGATAATTATTGTTTGCATTTACCTGGGCAGCGGTGGGCTCAGATCCTAAATAATTGAAGGGAAGCGCACCCTGCAACGTTATTGGGAAGACCAAAGATTTGTAGTGGGTGAAAAGATCGCCCCACAGTGTATCTGTGCAAGGTTGTGCAGGGATATGTGAATGCGCACCCCTGACTTGTGCAGAACCCCATTGCACAGTATCCACAAAGGTGCACACGCCATAAAGGAATTGAGCCAAAGGTTGTCTCAAAGAGGTAGAAAACCATGCAAAGCAGCAGAGTCAGGCATGCAAGCAGGGACTGGCCGCACACATACCTAGCCAGATGATGAAGGAAAGAGGCAAGCATTGACAAAGCCAACAGTTTTATCACGTGTATAGGAATAAGACAAACGATACTCACTCCATTCGCCAGCTGTTGAAATCTTATGGACAGGTACTATTATACTTTATCAGGCATTGTTATGTGAGGTGTCCCTTAGCAATTGGGCAGGCCGCAGCAACTCTGCACCTCAAATGCTGTGTGTACGTGTGCAAATAATGGCAATAGTTGGGTACCTAGGTGTGTTTTCACACTATGCAATATGGCCTTACACTAACAGGTGCAGACTTCAAATGCCCCAATCATGTAATTATTTGCTTGGAATAGTCATCATACATAAGCTATAGCACCACATGTCCATGTGCACCAGTATTAATAATGATTATGTTCTCCTGCAAAGTATCTTCTGCCATTTTGTGGATGACTCTGTAAGGAAAGACGAATACATTGGTTGTTAGTGGGATAATTATAATTGTTCTTTTATAACGCGCTTATTACCAACGAGTGGCTTCCAAGCACGGGATCGGGATCCGAACCTGTGTTGCGCTGCGTTGTCTTCCAAGAAAAAATGCATTACCCCTGAGCAATCCTTCCTCCCCGTGATTCCAACCTATGTTGCTAAGGGTTGTCTTGCTTCCAAAACAAACGCGTTGCCCCGGAGCTATCCTCTAGGCCTAGTGTGATAGGAAGAAGCTAAACCTGTGGACTCGATAGTTCAGGTCGGAATTACCCAGTGCCTGTGTGTTTGTGTGCTTTGTATGGAATTGACACCGTCATTTGGGGGTTGTTATCCTGAATGAAGATCTCAAAGACTGAAGGTACAGAGCATGCTTATGGCGGCGTTGCCCACTAATGTGGGGGAATTAGGTAGAAATGAAAAGAGAAGTGTCGCTCATAGTTTGGTGATCTTCCTATGGTGTTCACTAGGCCTGTGATTGCCGGTAGTTGGGGCGTTCTGCTGTGTTGTAAGTAAGAAGAGTGAGATATGCAGAAAGGTAGATCAATTGGGGGTGGATATATTGAATGAGGGTTGGTGAGGAGGGAGGTGGATATATGGAGAAACTGTGGTGGTAGGGGAGGGGAAGATTTGTACATGCAGGCGGGTTAGTATCTGTAGTAGTATGCAACTGTTGTTGGAGTAGTTTAGGTATGTGTTGCCTGTTCCCAGTGGTAGTTGTTAGTTTCCATTTTGGTTGAGCACATCCAATCCTTGTAGGTTCATTGTGGTGGCTTGGTCGGTAGAGTGTGGAAGGGCTCCCTTTGCTTTCTGTAGTTTGGAAGGTGAGATCCGTGGGAAGGCGGATGAAGCTATTTGGTCCATTTATCAGGCAGGTCGGGACGTTGGTCTTGTGGGATAATCAGGTGAAGAGCCATGTTTTTAGCTTTTTAGGTTAGGTGATCATCTTCTATATGGAGGTTTGTTTCTGCATTTTGGACTCTTTGGAGACTATTAAGTAGCTAGTCCAGTAGTTTGAGGTAGATAGAGGCTGTTGGCATAATCAACTATTGATAGTATATGACTACCATGGTCCTGTGTGTGAAGATCAGGTAGTGCATGATGCGCCAAAGGGTGTGAATTTGGAAGGAGTAGAACCTTATGACTGCTTCATCTGAGGTTCTGCTATGAGGTCTCTGTCATTTGTGACTCCTAGATTTCTCACAGTAGGTGGAGTGTGGGCAATGTACCATTAGTTCCGTTCAGGGAATTGGTGTAGTGTAGCGTTGTTGAGCATAATTTGTGCTTTCAACGGGTTGAGCTGAAGTCTGTTGATGGTCATCCAGGATCCCAACCATGTGAGGCAGGCATTGAGGTCTGTTGTGTCCACCGTTGCATCATTCATGAGTGTGTAGACAATGTAGGTGTCATCTGTACAGTTGAAGGAGGTGATGCCCATGTTACTGATGAGCTTGCAAGGTTTATGTATATATTAAAAGGAAGAGGTAAGAGGATGGAGCCTTGGGGTACTCTGCATGTCGGGTTCGAAGGAGATGACATGAATGGGGTCATGAGCGTTGTTTTTGTTCTCCATGTCAGGAGTGCCAAGATCCAGCGTAGGGCAGGTGCCTTAATTCCAATGTTGTTTCGTCTCTTAATCAGGATTTCATGAATGACGCTGTCAAACACTGTTAAGATGTACAGGAAGGTGAGGGCATTATTCGTGTAATTGTTGGCATTGGTCTTTAGCTTGTCCCAGATTGAGCAGAGCATGGATTCTGTTCCTCTTAATGGCCTGAACCTGTGTTGGGTTTCCTAGAGGAGGTTTCTGTTCTCAATTTATTTGCCAAACTGTATGTAGATGAATTTTTCCAGGAGTTTGCTGATGAAAGGGATGTTGGAGGTAGGGCAGTAGATGGCTGCTTTACGTGTGTAGGGTGTGTTATTTTGGCACAAGGGTTTAACAAAAGATGTTTTGAAGGCAAGATGAATGGTTCCCTGCTTGATGGAAGTGTTGAGAAAGCATAGGAAAGTGGGTGCAATAAAGTAGCTGTTTTATTATCATTTTTTGGATGGTGGGTTGGGGCACTGTTTTTCGGTGGAGCTTGGTGGGTTGCGGAAGTTGATAGTGGAAAGCAGTTATTCCATGATGAAAGAGAAAAAAGCAGTTAAAGATGGGATGGAGAGGGCTGTAGGTCAATGTGGATCCTTTCCTGATGAGTGTGTCTTGAATTTGTTGAATTGTTCTTGTTAAAGTGTGATGCAACAGAATTGGAATGATGAAGTGTGAATATGAGAGTCATGTTGCAGCAATGGAGTTCTTGAATTCATGGATGATTTAAAATACGAGCCGTGTCGATGCAATGTAACTACAGGGTTGTTTGTTCTATATTATTTCTGTCCTGTAATGTCACAGTTAACAGTGGTAGGCTGGGTTGTCGTTTGAAACGTTGCTCCTTCTCCACTTTTTTTGCAAGCTTGCATTTTTTTGGGGGGATATGATTCAATTAGGAGTGAAACTATTTGGAGGCTTGTTTCATTTGCCATTCTTTGAATGATTTTCTGGAGCTATGGTTTATCCAGTTGTGGATGACGTTGATCATGTCCTCTGGTGTACTTGGTCAAACAAGCAACTCTTCTACATGAAACCAAAAGGTTCCACATCTACCTGCACAAGCGCACAGTAAACTCATACCACACTGACTAGTGGGATTCAGCCACTTCACCGTCGGGCAGAAGATGGCTCCAGCACAAGGGTCACACCTCCCAAGACTGGAGCCATCAAATATGCGCGCGAGCCAAATAGTAGTGCACTCCTAACAAGACTGCAGGATGAAAATAACAGACCCCTGCCACACCCTACAACACACAAGCAGCACAAATTAGCAAGGGGTGCTGGGTGTGACAAAATCAGAGGAAGGATACCAAACTAAGACAACAGGCCTTTCAAAATCAGCTTTCAAGTACACAGCTCATCGCTCAGTAACTTTACCATTGGGGCGTGAGCACAAGAAAACACACAATGGGATCCACAAGGCAATAAACTGACGTACCACGAGCACGATCCACCTGCAGAGGAATGCCTTAATCCAAAATGAGGAGCACCCATGCAGCACATTAGCATCAACCAAGAATATTCCTGTAGCCCACGTGATCCAGCCATCAGACGTCACTCCCTCAGACAGATAGTGGAATGGAATATAACACAGTGTCCCACACTCGCACTCTCAAAGGAAAACAAGATGGGGCAAACAGAGGTAGCGCAACACCAGAACATAAACATTACATCAAACTAGCACCCAAACTACCCATGTTTAAAACAAAAGTACTGGTTTAACACCCAACCTGGGTCCATAGTGTGCTAGGCAGTGGTCCCAGCAATACAAAAGTCAGATTAACTGGTCCCATAAGACACAACACAGTCCCACCAACCCACAAAACAATAGGTAGGCACAAGTAGACATAGGTAACTGTAGACACTTTAGTAAATGCTAACAAGGTCCATTGCCCGGTGGCTCATGTCTGCCAGGGGGTGATACCTCTGGGAAAAATAAAACAGTATGCAGAGAAGCCAAATCAAGGCACTCTAAACACACTGGTAACAAATGCCATGACAGACTTGACCATTCAAACAGACCATTAGGATTAATTTGCAGCCGGACACGTTTCAACCACACCACAGTGGATTTCCAGTTAAATAGAAAATAGATGCCACTCACATTGTGGAATTGTACCAATGGAAGATCACAGAGTAATTCCAGGCTCTGGCACACACACAGGTTCATCCATCATAGGGATACCTTAATCCCCCAAAGTACCGCCGGATCTGTGCTCCAGCTCCTCACAAGCACCAGGGCGCCCTCCATCAACCATAACAGGAAGACACAAGACAGTGTACACCAAGGCCACATGGTGTACCTCAGAGTCTCACAGGTCCCAGTCATCCCTGCCAGTCCTTCTGCACTTGCCTTAGGGCCCTTCACCCCACTGCACTTGTAATAAAATCTTGAGAGCTTTTCTCTCAGCAATTCACCAGTGTCTACCGACTAAGTGCACTTGGTCCCCTGCCCCTCCCTTGCCCTTCCCGCACTAGCATGATCTGTATACAGCTCGGCCAGAAGATCATTTTGTCTGTTCTCCCTTGTCTTCACCCCTTCACCGTCTTCTTTTCTCCCGACCTGAGCAGGTGAGTGCTGCCCTTTGAGACCCCATTTGGCCCATTTCATGAATTTGTAAAAGTGTTCCTAAACCCCGGTGTGCCCGCATCCCCT
Source organism: Ambystoma mexicanum (assembly GCF_040938575.1). Taxonomy (NCBI): domain Eukaryota; kingdom Metazoa; phylum Chordata; class Amphibia; order Caudata; family Ambystomatidae; genus Ambystoma; species Ambystoma mexicanum. The sequence continues at coordinate 414,766,037 of NC_090929.1, forward strand.
GATCTCCTCTTCCTGCTTCCCCTGTAGCCGACGCCTCCCCAGCCAGCCCACCACCCTGATTGGCTGACTAGGCTCCGGTGTTTTGATCTAGCTACCAACACTAGCCCTGCCTGCCTCCTTTTCTCCCGACCTGAGCAGGTGCATGCTGCCCTTTGGGACCTCCATTTGGCCCGTTTCTTAAATTTGAAAAGTGTTCCAAAGCCCCAGTGTGCCCGCATCCCCCGATCTCCCCTTCCTGCTTGCCCTCTAGCTGCCGCCTCCACAGCCCGCCCACTGCCCTGATTGGCTAATTCACCTGGTCAAAACCGACCTTCCCAGGGCAACCCTCTGCATGGCATCCCCTACAGCTAAGGACCCCAAGTCAAAGGACAGCTCCAAAGAGACGGCTCCAGATCGTATCTGCAGGTATCCGCAGGAGAAGCAGGAAGCCAGCACCCACCAAAAAGTGTGGCAAGGGTGGGGACTGAAGCAATTACTTCATTCCAGACAACCCTACCACTCAAACCTACAAGCCCTAGTGTTGTAAATTATTGCAGCTAGACTGTACTCCCAACAACATTGAGCATCCCTGATTTGTTTAATTGAGCTCAATCACACACCTAGAGAGTCTGCACAAACCTCACACATTCAGAAAGTGTGCCCAATAGCGTAACTGTGGTCTAGCTGAATTTAGAAAGTGTCCCTAATGACCTCACTGTGCATCAGTTGAATTTAGAAAGTGTGCCTAATAGCGTAACTGTGGAAAGTGTGAATAATATCATCCTATGGTATAGTTGAACTTTGAAAGTGTGAATAATATCTTACTGTGGTATATTTGAACTTAGAAAGTGTGCCTAATAGCGTAACTGTGGTAAATTGCGTAACTTGTTCAAATTAGAAAGTGTGCCTAATAACCTCATTGTGCCAAAGTTGAACTTAGAAAGTGTGCCTAATAGCGTAACTGTGGTCTAGTTCCATTTAGAAAGTGTGCCCAATAACCTCATTGTGCCATATTTGAACTTGGAAAGTGTGCCTAATAGCATAACTGTGGTCTAGTTGAATTTAGAATGTGTCCCTAATAACCTCACTGTGCATCAGTTGAATTTAGAAAGTGTGCCTAATAGCGTAACTGTGGTCTAGTTCAATTTAGAAAGTGTGACTAATAGCATAACTGTTGTCTAGTTCAATTTAGAAAGTGTGCCTAATAACCTCATTGTGCCAAAGGTGAACTTAGAAAGTGTGCCTAATAGCGCAACTGTGATCTAGTTCAATTCAGAAAGTGTGCCTAATAACCTAATTGTGCCAAAGTTGAACTTAGAAAGTGTGCCTAATAGCGTAACTGTGGTCTAGTTGAATTTAGAAAGTGTCCCTAATAAACTCACTGTGCATCAGTTGAATTTAGAAAGTGTGCCTAATAGCGTAACTGTGGAAAGTGTGAATAATATTATCCTGTGGTATAGTTGAACCTGATATCTGTGAATAATCTCAACCTATTGTATCATTGTACTTTGAAAGTGTGAATATTACCTCCTATGGTATATTTGAACTTAGAAGGTGTGAATAATATCATCCGATGGTATAGTCCAATTTAGAAAATGTGAATAATCTCACCCAGTGGTAAAGTTGAACTTAGAAGGTGTGAATAACCTCACCCTGTGATATAGTTAGGGGCTGCAAATAATATCATCCTTTATTATAGCTGAACTTAGAAAGTGTGAGTAATATCATCCTATGGTATAGCTGAACTTTGAAGGTGTGAGTAATATCTTGCTGTGGTATAGTTGAACTTGGAAGGTGTGAACAATATCATCCTGTGCTACAGCTGAATTAGAAAGTGTAACTGTGGTATAGGTAAACTTAGAAAATGAATAACATATTCCTGTGGTACAGTTGAACTTAGAAAGTGTCCCTAACTGTGATATAACTGAACTTGTAATCCGTGAATGGTCTCACCCTGTGGTATAGTTGAGCTTGGAGGATGTGAATAGTATCGTCCTCTGGTATAGTGGAACTTGGAGAGTGTGAATAATATCATCCTGTGGTATACTTGAACCTGGAATTTGTGAATGATCTCACCCTGTGGTATAGTTGAACTTAGAGGATGTGAATGATATCATCCTGTGGTATAGTTGAACTTGGAAAGTGTGAATAATTCACCCTCTGGTATAGTTAAACTTTGAAAATGTGAATAATTTCATCCTGTGGTATTGTTGAACCTGGAATCTGTGAACAATCTCACCCTATGGTATAGTTGAACTTGGAGGGTGTGAATAATTTCATCCTGTGGTATAGTTGACCTTTAAAGTGTGAATAATGTCTTCCTGTGGTGTGGTTGAACTTGGAAAATGTGACTTATATCAACCTGTGCTACAGCGGAATTAGAAAGTGTGCCTAACTGTGGTATAGGTAAACTTAGAAAGTGTGAATAATATCTTCCTGTGGTTCCGTTGAATTTAGAAACTGTCCCTAACTGTGGTATAGCTAAACCAGCCCACCCACCACCACATTATCAGCCCACTCGCTGCCCAACCCTCAAGCCAGAAGAACCATCCCATCCAGCCCATCCCACACCACGCCCCAACCCCATTCCCCATCCCCTATCCAAACACCAAGCCAGAGGAGCCCGATGGCGAGCCGACCATCCTAAGACCCCTGTTCCTCCCATCCTCTCCACCCATCCACCCACTATCATCACGCCTGCACCCCCAGCCCTGCCAACTAACGGCCTCCTTGACATTGATCACTGGATGACCACAAACCACCTCCTTTTAAACCCCACCAAAACTGAAATCATGGTGTGTGGCAACACCAAACTTCTTCTGCACCCTCTACCCTGGACATCATCCATGGGCAATTCCCTGACAACCCCAGCCTCAGTAAAAAACCTTGGATACACTCTCGACTCTGACCTAACCCTCTCGCACCAAGTCAACAACATTTCTAAGTCTTGCCAATAACACCTCAAAATTCTTAGGTGCATATTTCCATACCTCTCCTTTCCCAACAGACTTGCTGTGGTCCAATTAATTGTAATGTCAAGACTGGACTACGCTAACTCCCTCTACCTCGGAGTCCAAGCGTACCACCTGACTAAACTACAAAGAGCACAAAATGCTGCAGCCAAACTGCTACTAGCACTTGGCCCAAGAGATCACACCTGCCCAGCTCTAAAAACTCTCCTCTGGCTCCCAGTTGGTCGAAGGGTGACCTTCAAAACCTTATGCATCTCTCATCGAGCAATGCATAAAACTAGACCTCAATACCTTCAGGACAAACTAAAACCCTACCACACCGCGCATTCTCAGATCAAGCTCTGTCTGCCTCCTGGTGATGCCAAAAACCAACTCACTCATGTTAGGTGGATCAACATTCTCAGCCTTGGCCCCCACTCTGTGGAACTCACTTCCTCCCCACATCCGACTCAGCGAAGACCTCATGTCTTTACGCAAATTACTGAAAACATGGCTCTTCCATTAAAAATTGACTCTTAGCACAAACAGTATAATTAGCCACAATAAACAGAAACCCAAGGTTGCTGAATCAAAAATAACAATCCAGCATAGAGACCCAATCGAGAAAAATGGAAAACTAAAACTACCAGTGTAGATAAAACGGATAAACTGAGTAGAACGAATGAAGTGGATGAAAGGGATGAAGTGGATGAAAGGGATGAAGTGGATGAAACAGATGCAGTGAATGAAACAGATGAAGTGGATGAAACGGATGAAGTGGATGGAATGGATGAAGTGGATGGAATGGATGAAGTGGATAGAACGGATGAAGTGGATGAAACAGATGAAGTGGATGGAATGGATAAAGTGGATGGAATGGATGAAGTAGATGGAATGATGAAGTAGATGGCATGGATGAAGTGGATGGAACGGATGAAGTGGATGGAACAGATGAAGTAGATGAAAGGGATGAAGTGGATGAAACAGATGCAGTGAATGAAACAGATGAAGTGGATGAAACGGATGAAGTGGATGGAATGGATGAAGTGGATGGAATGGATGAAGTGGATAGAACGGATGAAGTGGATGAAACAGATGAAGTGGATGGAATGGATAAAGTGGATGGAATGGATGAAGTAGATGGAATGGATGAAGTAGATGGCATGGATGAAGTGGATGGAACGGATGAAGTGGATGGAACAGATGAAGTAGATAGAACGGACGAAATGGATGAAGCGGATCGAAAGGATGAAATGGGTGGAACGGACGAAGAAGATGAAACGGAAGAAGTGGAAGGAATGGAAGAAGTGGATGGAATGGAAGAAGTGGATGGAACCGGAATGAAGTGGATGGAACCAAAAGGAAATGGATGAACCAAAATGAAGTGGATGAACCGAAAGAAGTTAATAGAACGGAATAAGTGGTTGGAACAGGAGAAGTGGATGGAATGCAGGAAGTCGATGGAATGGAAGAAATGGATGGAACCGAACAAATGGATGTAATGGAAGAAGTGGATGGAACAGGAAAGAAGTGGATGGAACCGGAATGAAGTGGATGAACAGGAAGAAGTGAATAAAATGGAATAAGTGGTTGGAACAGAAGAAGTGGATGGAACAGAAGAATTGGATGGAATGGAAGAAGAATTTGATGGAACGGAAGAAGAGGGAATAAAAGAAGTATCCTGAACAGATGAAATGTAACGAACGGATCCAATATAACGAACATATGAAATATAAATAACGGATGAAGTAAACGAAATGGAAAAGTAGATCAAACCCGTGGAAAGGATGGAGTGGATGGATAAAGTAGATAAAGTAATTAAATGGATGGAAAGGGTGATTAAATTGAGCGGAGGGAGTAGATGGAACAGATGGAGTGGATAGAACGAATGGAATGGATGGAACGGATAGAGCGGATTGGAACGGACTGAGTGAATCAAACGGATAGAGTGAATGCAATGTGAATGGATGAACTGGCCGGAATGGATGGAACCGACAGAGCGAATGGAAGAGACGAAACAGATGGAAAAGAGTAGACGTACTGGTTGGAATGAATGGAATGGATGGTATTGATGGAACAAAAGGAATAGATGGGACGGATGGAATTCGGAACAAATGGAGCATATGAGAACAGACAAAATGGAAGAAGTGGATGGAACAGATGAAATGGATGGTACAGATTAAATGGATGGAATGGATGCAGTGGATAGAAAGGATGCATTAGGTAAAATGGATAGAATGATGAAACACGTAGAGTGGATGGAGTGGATGGAACGGATGGAGTGGATGGAACGGATGGAGTGGATGGAACGGATGGAGTGGATGGAATGGATGGAGTAGATGGAATGGATGGAGTGGGTGGAATGGATGGAGTGGATGGAACGGACAGAGTGGATGGAACGGACGGAGTAGATGGAACAGATGGAGTGGATGGAACGGATGAGTGGATCGGGCGGAGTGGATGGAACGGATGGAGTGGATGGAACGAGCAGAGTGGATGGAACGGGTGGAGTGGATGGAACGGGTTGAGTGGATAGAACAGACGGACTAGTTGGAACAGGAGGAGTGGATGGAACGGAAGAAGTGGATGAAACGGATGAAGCGGATGGAACGGATGAAGTGGATGGAACAGATGAAATGGATAGAATGGATGAAGTGGATGGAACAGATGAAATGGATAGAATGGATGAAGTGGATGAAACAGATGAAGTAGATGGAACGGCTGAAGTGGATGGAACGGATATAGTGGATGGAATGGATGAGTGGATGGAACGGATGAATAGATGGAACAGACGCAGTGGATGGTAGGGATTGAACAGATAGAACGGATGAGTGGATTGAACGGATGAGACGAACGAGCAGATTGAACGGATGGAAAGATGAGTATTTTTAACAAATGGAACAAATGGAATGAATCAAGTGGATGGAACGGATGCAATGGATGAAATGGATACAGTAGACAGTACAGATGGAGTTGATGAAACAAATGGAGTGGATGGAACAGATGAAGTGGATGGAACAGATGAAGTGGATGGAACAGATAGAGTGGGTGGAACAGGTAGAGTGGATGGAACAGATGGAGTAGATGGAACAGATGGAGTGGATGAAACAGATGGAGTTGATGGAACAGATGGAGTGGATGGAACAGATGGAGTGGATGGAACTGATGGAGTGGATCGAAAACTTGGAATGTATGGAACGGATAGAGCAGATGGAATGAATAGAGCGGATGGAGTGGATGGAACAGATGGAGTAGATGGAAGAGATGAAGTCGATAGAACAGATGGAGTGGATGGAACGGATAGAGCAGATGGAACAAATAGAGCGGCTGGAACAGATGGAGTGGATGGAACAGATGAAGTGGATAGAACGGATGGAACGGATAGAGCGGATGGAATGGATTGAGCAGATGGAACTGATGGAGTGAGTGGAACACACGTATCAAATGAATAGGAAAGGTGGAACGGATGGAACACACTAAACAGATGGGAAGGATAAAATGGGTCTACAGAATGGATGGAGAAGTTTATGTGGATGAAGGATTGAGTAATGGAATGGATGGAAGGACTAGTAAATTAAATGATGAACTAGATGAAATGTATGAACAGACGAAGTGGAATGAATGGACAGAGTGAATAAAATGGATAGAATAGATGGTATAGATGGAGTGCTCGATCTCAAGCGCCTTACTGATAACCACCATATCACACTACCATGCTTACTCTCTCCTATACACCACCACTCAACTAGAACACAGTGATACTATGACACATTCAGTATAGCTGTTCTCATACTAACACCCGCCACATACTCCTCATCATCCTAATTAAACACAGCTAGCTGAGCACACACTGCTAGCTTAAGCATCTCCTCAGGCTTAACACAGCCAGAAATCAGTCTGGGTGTCAACCCTTCAGAATAAACACATATACCTGACCTCCCAGCCACCACACCTACCGCTAAGAAGCAGCTATCATGCAACTGCCACACCGGCTGCACACATATCCGGTGCACCCACGCACCTTATGACTCTCTCTCTCTTTCAACTGGCTTGAACTATGGTTCCCAAGGGCGTTCAACCTACCAGCGCTTTGAGATCATACCAATGATTCATAAGGCGCTATATAAATGCAAAGTAACAAAACATAACTTAATGTGCACTTGCAAAAAACACAGAATCGCTGTCAGGCCTATTTGCTGCATCTAAACTGTTAAATGTATTATATTCACTTAATCTGCCTGTCCAGACCGCTATTGCCTCAGAAATTCAAGGGCTCTGAACGACTGTTGTTTTTTCCTGTGTTCCCACCCTCCTTGAGTGCTTTGAAAGACTTGTCTGTGTATAAGCGCTGCGTAAATAAACATTACCATACCAAGGCCATTATTGGAGAAGTAGTGCTGCCATGAAATATAACCATTGGGACTGCACCATGGCCCGCTGCAAAGGGCTGGTCAGAAAGATATCAGATAGCAACCTTATGCTCCCTTATGAAGACTGCACGCACACATCGTATGTCTTGGCCAGGAATGTTCCTGGGGTTTGTTTACCTAATGTCGGCAGACCAGCGTAAGTGATGCACGCTCGCTCGCGTTCCCTGCTGCACGCACATTGTACTCGCATTCACACACATTCTCATTTCAGCGGTGGGCAGGGTGGGAACCAGAACTCCATGGCTCAACAAAACAAAGGCCCCAATAGCAGCACAGACTCCAACTGGGCTGGTGGTAAGTATAGCAAATACAAAGAATCATGGCTGGATATGGGGCCGCTTCAGAGGCGTTGCTAGGGGTGGGCTAAGGGGGCTATAGCCCCTGGTCTTTTGGTTGTAGCCCCGGATAGAATCTCAGGAGCTACAACCAAAAGGCTAGCTAGCCCCCAGTCCTGACAGTCCTGACATTAGCATAGCCCCGGGTCTTGTCCAGACCTAGCAACACCCCTGGGCCGCTTTCAGAAAAAAGGAAGAGTTCACACACATCCATTAATGCGCAAGTGATATACCCAAAGCTGCGGTCATGCTATACATGGGCACAGCACTGCTCACCTGTGGAGTCAATATAGGCGCCTGGAGAAGGTACACGCAGTGCTGATGACGATCACTCCTAGTAATGGAGACATGATGGGCAAGCCCAGGTTTGCAGAATGTATGGAAACTGAAGATGGACAATAACAGCAGGGGTAGTGCCTGCGCTTGGAGGCTGGCACTATTGTAGCAGTAGGAGGTTATATGCATCTTCTGAGGGTTCAGTGAATGTCGCTCAGGTTGTCCCACCCAGTGCAGCAGCATGTAGTACAGACAAAAGTAGGTCCAGCTCGTTGCCAGTGTTACGGTCGGCCTGCAGGAAGGTGCCAAGAGTCACTGGTACACAAGTGAGTAGTCTTGATCATTTTAGTTACAGAGATACTATTGGCACCAGCAGGTAAGTAGTGCCCTAGGGAGGTAAGGGACATCCACCAGCACACCCTCACTCTTAGCCAGCCTCTCCCAGCTGTCACACATGCAACACACAGCAGCTCCCTCCCACAGCTTTTCATTTCAGCACACTAATTCCGTAATAGATGCTGGCAGGGAAGGCAGAGCACCTCACAACCCACAGTCTGGAATTGTGAAGAATATATTGGACTAAAAAGGGGAGCACGTAGGACCTGAGTAGAGAAGGTTGGTCTTAAAATCGAGAATTCGATTCTTGAAGAAAAGCTTCGACTTCCATTGTCCTTTAAAAACCATGAATTTACATTTAAAGTTCTTGCATCCAGAATCACCATTAGCACCTATTTAGTACACAAATTAGATCGATCAATGGTATCATTAATTTTTCGGAAAATTCATTCAACATCTCAAGCTGTCTAAGGTTACAAGGAAAATGTATCAATGTATTTATCAAAATATAATCATGTTGCTGCTGCTGCTTTTACGCAGTTCCTTTGAACATCACAACTTAATAGGGATGAACATGATTGTGAAATAAATGCATTATTATTTTATGAATGCTTCATATTGAAAAGATGTGATGTGCAGATGAACAAACACTGTTAAGTGATGTGGCATGAGGTATGCTGAAGATAAATCTCACATGCTAGGCACTGCAATTGATCCTCCTTGTGCTCCTATAGTTAGGTTCTAATTCTTCACCCTTATCAATTATCAAATATACACACAGCAGCACTGAGATTGTCTTGGCACCCACATGAAAAAAAAACACATTATCAATTTATATTCAACTTCAGATCATCCCTTAAGTCCGTTCAATTATTTTCTTATTATATACTTTTCATATTCCCCTTATTTCCTATGCAATTGTGTCCTAACTTATAACACATCTACACAAATTCCATTCCATTTGTCAAATTTATTTTAACAACGTAATAGTATTTTCTTTTGCAATAGCACAAATACATCCACTGATTTAGCAAATGTTTGTTGTACCTCAGTTCCTGCCTAACAATGCATACTTAGTCAAGGCATTTATAAACAATACTTTTGTTTAGTCAATTTCTATCTTGCCTAAATCCCTGCCTGGGTCCATGCCAACACATTTTTCACTAAGGTGTCACATCAATTCCTGTGACCCCTCATGAGCTTCTTTAAGGCTGACTTAAATTTCACACTACCCTTAACAAATTAATCCTATTTGTATATTTCAATTTGTCAAAACAAGTTTCCAAATCAAACAGCCATAGGTAAAGGAGACAAAGAATAATAAAAGAAACAGGGGAGGAACAAACACAAAATAACACCATTAATTATGTGTTATCCTCAATTTCATTAAAATAAATATACTAAACCCTCTTTTCACCAATACCTCTATCCCTTTGGTTATGGATTTCAAGTGCTTTCAACTGGTAGTGTCATTTCATATTTTGTAATACATCACCCATGTGGCTTCACCCTAGTTCCCTTTGTGTTCCCACTCTTTTGTGTTCACTTCTGAGCCAATTAGTCAAGAAGTAAAAAAGTCTACCTGTAGTGTTAAATCTCGATGTATATTTTCTCAAAATTAGAATACAATGTCACTTCCACCATTCATTATTGTCACTGCATGAAGATTTCAATTATTCCCAAAATCTCAAACAAAATTCTAATACGTAAACTATAAATGAAATCCATACTATATTCCCAACTTGTGTTGGTATGAACAATATCTGTATTCTTACCTTGTTACTTTTCTTAATACTGTTATACACCTAGAGCTGTCACTCTAATGTTAAGAGTCTTCTTTGGTTTCCCATTTACAAATATAGGAAACACCATCAAATAGTACTCACACGCTTCTCTAAGAACTTAATTCTTTATAATCCACAATCCTAAATAACTCCTTCCATTGTTAATTATTTATACTGCCTTACCTTCCTTATAGCTAATTCACTGTGCCTTGATAAACATGTGTTTTCGATGTTAACTCGGGCACCATTTTGACCTCCCTCTTATAGACACATTTCATTCTCATCGAAAGGGGACTGTTTACCATCTCCCCTTCAGCCTATGTCCTTTGTCCAAAATGGTGGTGCCATCTTGCAATTGTGTTATTTGTACAAGCCCCATATAAATAGTATGAAATGTCACTTGTAATTATTGCAGATAAAACAATATTTATGCATGTTTATACATGCTTCCTTTTGTTTGTAATTTCGATCCATCAAAAAAATATATATTTTAATGACACCATCGGAAGTATTGACATCTTTAGCAAATATTATACAGTGTTTCCCAAATACTCTTACAGGTCTACACAAATGCGTGTATCTATTATAAAATATCCTACTGCGAGGAATCTGACCATCTGCACGGGCAGTGTGTGCTCACCTGGGCTTTCTTGATTTTTTTGAAAATGAAAAGGAATGATGGGAGATCAACCTCTGAAAATGTGTGGGACTAATCCACACACATTTTGTAATGCTCCCTGTACAACAAACACATAGGCCAGTGTACTCTGGGGGACACAGCCTACAGGCGCAGTCCTCCCTGTCACATTAATTTGACAGGTGACAGTGAGGGCTGTACGAAAATGTACAGAGGAGAAGGGCAACACCTTCCTCCTCCCATGGCCAGCCTAATTAAATATCATAGGCTCAATGGATCCGCCCTGTGCTATTGTTTAAGTTCTGTGTGGTGGCTGCACATACTGATGAGAATTAATTGAAGCAGGCCTGCGAATAGGCCTGGTTACAGAACTTAACAATGGGCAGGAAAACTAATACCTCTTTGATATGCAATGTGTCAACTTGAGGCTAGCTACCACTCCTCTGTATGGAGGACAGTGAATGGCATGCCTGGGTCTACTATTTACCATAGGCAATCCCTGCTGATCTGACCCCTTTCAGAGGGACAAAGCATGTGATTTGAGGGAGACTGAAGTCTTTTCTCACCACAAACTTCAAGAACCTCAGAGGACTCAGTTAACCAGAGAGACACTTTGATCTACAGCAGACAGGAAGATGAGTGGGATTTAGGAGTACATGTTGTCACCTCTTACCTTTCCTGTTGCAAAGCACTATGGTCCTATCCTCACACATAACAGAAGATTGTTGGTGGGGACCCCAGATTGGTTCCTTAAGGTAGGCTTAACCTGCACCAATCAATGGGGCCCATTTGTCATCAAAAGAGGGCTGGGCCCCTCACTCAGCGGATCATCCCAAGGCTTCTCCAGAAGCAGGAAAGAAGAACTCAGCATTGGACCCTGGTTGAAGGTACAGTCTGGAATTATTCTACAGGGGAAACCCCACACTTTGGTGATATTCCCTCCTACTACGTGAGGATATAAGATATATATTTCTACAAAAGGAAGGAACAATCAACACATTCCCCTCCGATAGCAATTTCAAGACACCAGCCTTTAAACAAATATAGGCTGCATTCTGTGTTTCTAATCATCATCAGAAAACATTTTCTTCACAAAATATCATTTTTAATATATTAATTTTTTGTTAAGCACAGGTAATACAAAAAATATTAAAAAACATATACACATCACATAGTCATATACAAAGTAAAAACACTACCACCTCACAGTATCGCAACTAGTATGCTGAAATATTCAACCAGCATACCACACTTCTGGCAATTCAATAGATCTCATTTTCCATTGTGTGACAAAGCCCAACTTATACAAGTTTCAGTCCTCTGTGTTTCATGTAACCGGACATTCATCAGGGGCAGAAGTAGTCCTGTGCTTTAGGTAGAATCTTCCTATTCATACACCAATAGCTATCTCTAAGGAAAAAAACACAAACAGACAAATCACTATTACGGGCATAATCGGTTAAATTTATACACCATAGCCAATCCCTCATCACCAAAAGGGTGTTCAAATATACCGTAAATCATATACCTGAACCAAGGTACCAAGAATTGCATGTCTTGTACCTAACAAGTCAGACACATTCTGACTCTTCACTACTAGTATCGGCAAAAAACATTCTAGAGTACCATGAATAGTCTATTAATAAACCATAATCCGATCTCCCCAATTAATACTGACAGGGCCAACACCCCAATCATAGGTAATTGCAACATGTCCAATAACATGGGAGTCATATTAAAATAGAAGATTTTATAACAAAATTACTCGGCAAAGTGCTTATGCAGCCCTATGGGTCTGCCTAACCCTGAAAGTTCTCACCTCCCACTGGCTATTCCAAGAGTCCTCCAATCTGCAGTGAATGCAGCGTCCTGAAGAAACGGACCTCTTTCCTCTATCTGGCAGGAATCCCACTAGTTCTAAAACAAATGAGGACCGAGTAAGCACCACATAATGGAAACAATGTCAGTGAGGCACTCCCTGACACAATCCTCAATTTCTCAAACCAATGTGTACTGGCGCTCACCTATTGCGGGAAAGTTGCACGTCCCGTCATACAGTAAATGTAGAAAGCTGGAATCCAAATACGGCAACCAGCGGACAAATACTCTGTCTTTACCGGCGTTCAGACGTTCAAACAAGACCATTGCAGGAAAAACATCCACAACGTCATGACGGCATCGCGCTGAATGGTGCGCGATGACGTCACACGTCGTCGCATGCGCCCAAGCCAGGCAAAGTCAGGCAAAAAGTCAGGGGAGGGAAAACGAGGCTAACAAAGTCCAACCCATTAGAGATGTACCAAAAAGGGACAAACTGCCCCACAGTATTACGTTGGAAACCTGGCAGGCCAATCGGACACTTTCTAACCGTCAGCAACCAGTACACAGTTCTATCTCTGATGTACAATCCGAGTTACCTGGGACACCCAGAGTAGCAAAGATGGGCAAACATCATGGAGCGGGTATAAATTTGAAAGGAGCAAAAACCAATACGCACAGCCATCGCATTATGGCAATTAACATTCTTCTTCCCTCGTGAGCCTAGGAACAATTCAGGCTACCAACAGAAAGTGCAACACTCGCATGTCCTTAATAACCCGAGACGTTCTTATTTGATATTGTGCCACTCAATAGTCTCGTTCAAACCTGTAATGTGACTATTACAGAGAAAAATTAACTTCTGCTCCAAATTAATTAATTTCCTGTTGATTTCGTCTTGGGAACTACCCCTAATCTTTTTGAGTATACACCATTGGAAATCAGAGAATGAATGTCCTTTCTCATCAAAATGTTTAACTAACGGAGCTTTATCGATATGGTTCTTTAGGCAACTCCTATGTTCAATCATACGAGTCTTGCACTTTCTGTTAGTTTTACCTATGTAAATTAAATCACATGGACATTTGATCATATAGATAACATTTTCCGTTTTACAGTTTGTGTGTTCTTTTAGCGCCCATTCATAAGGTAGTCCCAAATTGACAGATGTCATCTTTTTGGTCAGGGGGCACATAACACATTCCCCGCAAGGATGATGACCCATTACTCGTGGCAAACCCCATAGCGTACTTTGAGCAACCTCTTTGTCTCTCTCCTTTTGTACCTCATTTTTCATTACAAGATTTCGAATGTTGGTACTCTTTTTAAAGGCTATCAACGGCAGTGGGCTGTTCATAGTGTTTTTTCCAATTTTTGTGTATAATGTTCTTAACCTTATACGACATATTGCTAAATGTGGTAACAAACACCAATGGGGTATCTTGTTTAGCAATGTCTTTGTTTTTCTTTTCCAAAAGCGCTTCCCGGTTGTTATTGAAGGCTCGTTTGGCAGATAACCTAATGACCTTTCTAGGGTAACCCCTGTCGATCAGTTTGTTCATTAGTATGTTCGCCCCAACTTCATAGTCATGTTTGGTGCTGCTGTTACGTTTCAACCGCAGAAATTGTCCAAAGGGCAAGTTGTCCCGGACATGCTTGGCGTGATGGCTTCTGTAGTGTAATAAAGCATTTTTGTCAGTGCTCTTGACAAACGGCTTAACCCCAAGTTGGTTATTGTGGTGGTAAATTGTCAGATCTAAATAATTCACCTCCATAGAACTCATGACAGCAGTAAATTTCAGATATCTATTCTGATTGTTTAACCACATCAAAAAATTGTTGGCTTCGTCCAATGAACCATGCCATACCATGAAAACATCATCAATGTATCTTAGCCATTGAGTTATCTGTTGTTTAAAAGGATTGATGTCCGAATAAATCACTGTTTGTTCAACCATATTTACATACAAATTAGCCAAATTCGGAGCCATGGCAGCACCCATGGCTGTGCCCTCTATCTGAAGGTAGAATTGGCCCAAGAATTGAAAAAAGTTGTTAGTCAAAGCTGTTTCTGTGCACCATAAGATAAAGGCGTTGCTGACAGGGTGAGTATCTTCCCGCTGAAGCAAAGTTTCCTCAACCACTTTTAAGGTGGCTTGTTGCGGAATGTTTGTATATAAAGATTGAATATCCAAACAAATAAGTATATCGTGGGATTGATCAAAATTCAGCCCTTCAATTTTCCCTATAGCGTCTCTGGTGTCTTGGACATAGCTCTTCATATTCATTACAAAAGGACGTAAATAGATATCTACAAATTTCGATAAAGGTTCCAAGATAGAATTAACACCGGATACAATAGGTCTACCCGGGGGTCTCGCCAGGCCCTTGTGGATTTTAGGTAGAATATAAAAGATGGGAATTCTCGCTGTCTCTCTTGTTAGATATTCCCCTTCCTGTTTGCTAATCTGTCTCAAATCAACAGCTTTGTCAACTTTCTCCTTTATCATTTTCATGAGGTCCGGGCTTGGATCCTGATCAATTTTCCTATAGCTGTTGTTATCAGCCAATAGTCTGTGACATTCTTCAATATAGTCCTTTTTATTCATGAGGACTATAGCCCCTCCTTTATCAGCCTGGCGAATGACAATCTTCTCATTTTTACCTAGGTTCTGTAGCGTAGCGATTTCTTGTTGACTCAAATTCGAATTTTTAGGAATACCCTTGGTTTCAAGTTTCTTTAATTCCTGTAAAACCTTCTTTTCAAAAACCACTGATTCAGGAGAATTAGTATGGTGGGGTGGGCGGCTCCAAGTAGAGGGATTCCTTAGGCCACTATAATTAATATGTGGACTGGCTGGTTGATCATCAAAAAATTCTCTTAGATGTATCTTACGCATGAAAGCACTAAACTCTAGCCTAAATTCAAAAGGATTGTGATGTTTAGATATTACAAAATTCAGGCCTTTATTGAGACATCGTTCTTCATCCTTGGTCAAAATAACACTAGACAAATTAACTACCAGCCCCGGTAACTGCGTGTCTGCATTCTGTCTGTCTGCCATTCCTGCCGACTGTTCCCTCTGCCTAAAAAAGGTTGGCGTCTTGATCCATTCCTGGCTCCTGTATTACGGCCCCTCTGCACCGCAGTGTTCTTATTTCTTCCTCTTTGCCCTACACCGTTGTTTTCTTCATCCTCGCCAGGTGTACCACCTTCCTCACTTGAACTATATGATGTATTTCTAAATCTTACCCTGCGGTTAGGTCTCTGACCTCCCGTGGGTGCTCCAAAATTATAGTCTTTAGTAACATATTGGAAGGCCTTCTCATGAGCAAAATTAATAAGATCTTTTTTTAGTCTTTTGACTCTCTCTACACTAGATTCCGTTTTAAATGTTTGCATGTCTTTCATATGGGCTTCTAATTTCGTTTTGAATACTTCAATATCGAAATTCTTTTTCATTTCTTCTTCTAATCCTTTCAAATCTACCAGGATTTTTTTGGTAGTTTCCTGAGCTGTCTCGATAATAAGAACCAGCCAGTCCCTCCCACATTTATTAGCTATATAGCTCCATTTCAATTTAAAATCTGCGTTATCTAGAAACAGCCTCGGCTCATTACGTACTATGAGGCCTTGAGGTAACGCCTGATTTTTTTAAATATTCCAACATGATTATGGCGTGTAACTCTGTCCGTACCAATCTCTTGCGTGTTTGGGTAAGTTCATCCCATTTGTCATCTTTACCTATGTCAAGAGATTGGTACGGACAGAGTTACACGCCATAATCATGTTGGAATATTTAAAAAATCAGGCGTTACCTCAAGGCCTCATAGTACGTAATGAGCCGAGGCTGTTTCTAGATAACGCAGATTTTAAATTGAAATGGAGCTATATAGCTAATAAATGGGGGAGGGACTGGCTGGTTCTTATTATCGAGACAGCTCAGGAAACTACCAAAAAAATCCTGGTAGATTTGAAAGGATTAGAAGAAGAAATGAAAAAGAATTTCGATATTGAAGTATTCAAAACGAAATTAGAAGCCCATATGAAAGACATGCAAACATTTAAAACGGAATCTAGTGTAGAGAGAGTCAAAAGACTAAAAAAAGATCTTATTAATTTTGCTCATGAGAAGGCCTTCCAATATGTTACTAAAGACTATAATTTTGGAGCACCCACGGGAGGTCAGAGACCTAACCGCAGGGTAAGATTTAGAAATACATCATATAGTTCAAGTGAGGAAGGTGGTACACCTGGCGAGGATGAAGAAAACAACGGTGTAGGGCAAAGAGGAAGAAATAAGAACACTGCGGTGAATAGGGGCCGTAATACAGGAGCCAGGAATGGATCAAGACGCCAACCTTTTTTAGGCAGAGGGAACAGTCGGCAGGAATGGCAGACAGACAGAATGCAGACACGCAGTTACCGGGGCTGGTAGTTAATTTGTCTAGTGTTATTTTGACCAAGGATGAAGAACGATGTCTCAATAAAGGCCTGAATTTTGTAATATCTAAACATCACAATCCTTTTGAATTTAGGCTAGAGTTTAGTGCTTTCATGCGTAAGATACATCTAAGAGAATTTTTTGATGATCAACCAGCCAGTCCACATATTAATTATAGTGGCCTAAGGAATCCCTCTACTTGGAGCCCACCCCACCATACTAATTCTCCTGAATCAGTGGTTTTTGAAAAGAAGGTTTTACAGGAATTAAAGAAACTTGAAACCAAGGGTATTCCTAAAAATTCGAATTTGAGTCAACAAGAAATCGCTACGCTACAGAACCTAGGTAAAAATGAGAAGATTGTCATTCGCCAGGCTGATAAAGGAGGGGCTATAGTCCTCATGAATAAAAAGGACTATATTGAAGAATGTCACAGACTATTGGCTGATAACAACAGCTATAGGAAAATTGATCAGGATCCAAGCCCGGACCTCATGAAAATGATAAAGGAGAAAGTTGACAAAGCTGTTGATTTGAGACAGATTAGCAAACAGGAAGGGGAATATCTAACAAGAGAGACAGCGAGAATTCCCATCTTTTATATTCTACCTAAAATCCACAAGGGCCTGGCGAGACCCCCGGGTAGACCTATTGTATCCGGTGTTAATTCTATCTTGGAACCTTTATCGAAATTTGTAGATATCTATTTACGTCCTTTTGTAATGAATATGAAGAGCTATGTCCAAGACACTAGAGACGCTATAGGGAAAATTGAAGGGCTGAATTTTGATCAATCCCACGATATACTTATTTGTTTGGATATTCAATCTTTATATACAAACATTCCGCAACAAGCCACCTTAAAAGTGGTTGAGGAAACTTTGCTTCAGCGGGAAGATACTCACCCTGTCAGCAACGCCTTTATCTTATGGTGCACAGAAACAGCTTTGACTAACAACTTTTTTCAATTCTTGGGCCAATTCTACCTTCAGATAGAGGGCACAGCCATGGGTGCTGCCATGGCTCCGAATTTGGCTAATTTGTATGTAAATATGGTTGAACAAACAGTGATTTATTCGGACATCAATCCTTTTAAACAACAGATAACTCAATGGCTAAGATACATTGATGATGTTTTCATGGTATGGCATGGTTCATTGGACGAAGCCAACAATTTTTTGATGTGGTTAAACAATCAGAATAGATATCTGAAATGTACTGCTGTCATGAGTTCTATGGAGGTGAATTATTTAGATCTGACAATTTACCACCACAATAACCAACTTGGGGTTAAGCCGTTTGTCAAGAGCACTGACAAAAATGCTTTATTACACTACAGAAGCCATCACGCCAAGCATGTCCGGGACAACTTGCCCTTTGGACAATTTCTGCGGTTGAAACGTAACAGCAGCACCAAACATGACTATGAAGTTGGGGCGAACATACTAATGAACAAACTGATCGACAGGGGTTACCCTAGAAAGGTCATTAGGTTATCTGCCAAACGAGCCTTCAATAACAACCGGGAAGCGCTTTTGGAAAAGAAAAACAAAGACATTGCTAAACAAGATACCCCATTGGTGTTTGTTACCACATTTAGCAATATGTCGTATAAGGTTAAGAACATTATACACAAAAATTGGAAAAAAACTATGAACAGCCCACTGCCGTTGATAGCCTTTAAAAAGAGTACCAACATTCGAAATCTTGTAATGAAAAATGAGGTACAAAAGGAGAGAGACAAAGAGGTTGCTCAAAGTACGCTATGGGGTTTGCCACGAGTAATGGGTCATCATCCTTGCGGGGAATGTGTTATGTGCCCCCTGACCAAAAAGATGACATCTGTCAATTTGGGACTACCTTATGAATGGGCGCTAAAAGAACACACAAACTGTAAAACGGAAAATGTTATCTATATGATCAAATGTCCATGTGATTTAATTTACATAGGTAAAACTAACAGAAAGTGCAAGACTCGTATGATTGAACATAGGAGTTGCCTAAAGAACCATATCGATAAAGCTCCGTTAGTTAAACATTTTGATGAGAAAGGACATTCATTCTCTGATTTCCAATGGTGTATACTCAAAAAGATTAGGGGTAGTTCCCAAGACGAAATCAACAGGAAATTAATTAATTTGGAGCAGAAGTTAATTTTTCTCTGTAATAGTCACATTACAGGTTTGAACGAGAATATTGAGTGGCACAATATCAAATAAGAACGTCTCGGGTTATTAAGGACATGCGAGTGTTGCACTTTCTGTTGGTAGCCTGAATTGTTCCTAGGCTCACGAGGGAAGAAGAATGTTAATTGCCATAATGCGATGGCTGTGCGTATTGGTTTTTGCTCCTTTCAAATTTATACCCGCTCCATGATGTTTGCCCATCTTTGCTACTCTGGGTGTCCCAGGTAACTCGGATTGTACATCAGAGATAGAACTGTGTACTGGTTGCTGACGGTTAGAAAGTGTCCGATTGGCCTGCCAGGTTTCCAACGTAATACTGTGGGGCAGTTTGTCCCTTTTTGGTACATCTCTAATGGGTTGGACTTTGTTAGCCTCGTTTTCCCTCCCCTGACTTTTTGCCTGACTTTGCCTGGCTTGGGCGCATGCGACGACGTGTGACGTCATCGCGCACCATTCAGCGCGATGCCGTCATGACGTTGTGGATGTTTTTCCTGCAATGGTCTTGTTTGAACGTCTGAACGCCGGTAAAGACAGAGTTTTTGTCCGCTGGTTGCCGTATTTGGATTCCAGCTTTCTACATTTACTGTATGACGGGACGTGCAACTTTCCCGCAATAGGTGAGCGCCAGTACACATTGGTTTGAGAAATTGAGGATTGTGTCAGGGAGTGCCTCACTGACATTGTTTCCATTATGTGGTGCTTACTCGGTCCTCATTTGTTTTAGAACTAGTGGGATTCCTGCCAGATAGAGGAAAGAGGTCCGTTTCTTCAGGACGCTGCATTCACTGCAGATTGGAGGACTCTTGGAATAGCCAGTGGGAGGTGAGAACTTTCAGGGTTAGGCAGACCCATAGGGCTGCATAAGCACTTTGCCGAGTAATTTTGTTATAAAATCTTCTATTTTAATATGACTCCCATGTTATTGGACATGTTGCAATTACCTATGATTGGGGTGTTGGCCCTGTCAGTATTAATTGGGGAGATCGGATTATGGTTTATTAATAGACTATTCATGGTACTCTAGAATGTTTTTTGCCGATACTAGTAGTGAAGAGTCAGAATGTGTCTGACTTGTTAGGTACAAGACATGCAATTCTTGGTACCTTGGTTCAGGTATATGATTTACGGTATATTTGAACACCCTTTTGGTGATGAGGGATTGGCTATGGTGTATAAATGTAACCGATTATGCCCGTAATAGTGATTTGTCTGTTTGTGTTTTTTTCCTTAGAGATAGCTATTGGTGTATGAATAGGAAGATTCTACCTAAAGCACAGGACTACTTCTGCCCCTGATGAATGTCCGGTTACATGGAACACAGAGGACTGAAACTTGTATAAGTTGGGCTTTGTCACACAATGGAAAATGAGATCTATTGAATTGCCAGAAGTGTGGTATGCTGGTTGAATATTTCAGCATACTAGTTGCGATACTGTGAGGTGGTAGTGTTTGTACTTTGTATATGACTATGTGATGTGTATATGTTTTTTAATAATTTTTGTATTACCTGTGCTTAACAAAAAATTAATATATTAAAAATGATATTTTGTGAAGGAAATGTTTTCTGATGATGATTAGAAACACAGAATGCAGCCTATATTTGTTTAAAGGCTGGTGTCTTGAAATTGCTATCGGAGGGGAATGTGTTGATTGTTCCTTCCTTTTGTAGAAATATATATGAAGGTACAGTCTACCTTACAGCTTCTGCCAGTGAAGGAAGGCCAGAACTTCCAAGAGGGAAGCAAGAACCCTCCCCAAAACATCTCCCAGGGAACAGAGGGAGATACCGGATTCAGAGGACCCATCCAGCAGCTCCAGAACCAGTACCCAGCCAGCACACAGCATTCTCTGCTAGGTTCAGCAGGCAAGCTTCCTAGGTGGGAAGTGCCAGAGGGTCTCTGAACAAACAACAAGGCTGTTGCCTGCAAACACTCTCCTCAGCTTTGGGCCCTCCGTCTTGAAAGGACGCCATGAGCCCTGCGAACAAATTAGGAAGAATGCCACACAAACACCAACCAACATCCATCTTTTAAGGACATTCTCGAGGCAAACAAGCCCTTGAACCACGACTGGTTGCACCACTGACTGTTGTCACGCTGCAGTCACTCATGCCATCTGAGACACCTCGACCAGCATTCCAGATCCAACAGCCAGCACAGAGACAACGATCTTGACCCGAGTCGCCGTGTAGGCCAGCCTGCAGCCGTCCGTCCAGCCTCGCTTGCCGAACTGCCTACCACCTGATATCCGCAGCTGTCTCCTATTTTGAACTCTGTCGTAGTAGCTGCAAAGCATCCCAGGAACCGACTCGATGCTGTCTAGCATCAAGAACATGTCAAAAGCACCAGGCAGATTGTGGTTCCGTCCCCCTGGTCCTTCTCCGAAGGCCCCTAGTGACATTTACAACCCCTTGCTCCCTTGGTGCTGAAACCAAATACCTTGTACAGTTAAGACTAATTGCTAAACCGACTACCCTCCTGTCAGTATCCAGAGGGCATCCCTTTCCTTCGTGAAACTGTCTGTCCTCTGTGTTCCTTTACAGTGTGGATAGTATTTTGTAGTGTTGTAAAACTGTCTGTTGTAATAATAATAAAATAGTAGATATGGTTATACAACCTTGAGTGTACAGTCCTTTTTATCATTTGGTAATAATTGTATTTTCACTGTGTTGCAACTAACTAATGATATAGACTTTGCAGAGATAAGCCTGCCATTCCATCCACGTTACCAAAATTGGACAAGCAGGTTTTTAATTTACTTGTGTTTCCAATCTGTTCAGATCCCCTCTGATGTACTAGAGGAGTGGGGGCGATTGATGGTTTAGAAACCGATGTTCATCCCTGGACCACTGTGCCCCGGAAGTTGATTTGTCACACCTACTTCATCATGAATGTTAATGTAAGTTACCTCAGCTACCGTAAAGCAATTTGTCACTACTTTGTCTGCCAATTAATGCGTTTGGATTCCATTTCCATTACAACACACCTTCTGAACACTATCATATATCCATATTCATGAAAAACTAAAAGCAGAGCTCGGAAAGCTACTTTTCCAAATCAATGACTTTTATATCAATAGTCCTATTCATACACAACCTCACAATAACTGCATCGTTCATTATCCTAAAAATCCCAAAATCCATATTAGCATTTTCATAAATAGTTTCCTTTTGGAAATGTAAATATCTCTTAAGCAAAGAGACTACCTTCTGGTAATTAGAATGGTTTTGGTAATGCTCATTCTTTTTTCTCTGTATTCACAACTGTGCTTTTCTCAGGTTCCAGGTTGACACTACAGCAGGGTATGAACTTGAATTATACAACCTTTAACCACAGGTCTGATTAAAAGTTATCTTTACTTGGGCTATACTGTAATAGTTGCACAGCTATTAAAACACTTTACAAAACAACTGTATATTGTTTCACCGTTGCTATTAATACACTAGAGGAGTACAGTATCTTCATCAATGTTTGCATAGATTTAAGTGTGACAGTGCTTTGGACATTTTGTACAGTTTGGGAGGAAAGTGAATATCTTGCAATTTATTTTTATTTTAAATGTATAAAAAGCATCTTAAATGCGTTATAACTGATGACATTTCCACTTGGATTGTAACACGGACTAATGTCCTGACTGATGGTCATGTCTTGTTCTTTTCTATTCCTCCACTCTTCCTTTCTCTACTTACTCCTTTTAGCTTTTCATTTTTGTTTCATAGATTGTTTAAGAGAAGTTTAAACTCTGATTGTTCTACTTGAGCAAGAGCCTATCTGATGAAACACACGTTGACTCAAAACAAAAACCTGGGGTTCAAATCCTTAGAGTTTGTTGATTTATGTCATGGCTTCTCCTCTTCATTAAAGATTCTGTGTTGGTCACAAACGTAACCCCTTGTTAAAAGGCAGTCTCTGAACGACGTACCACAGATGACTGTCTAATGCCAGTCCATTCGTAGTGGAAACTGACAAATTTCCACTGCGAATGGTCTGACATTCGACGGTCATCTGTAGTGTTTGGCCCATTTTGACCATGGATGCATTTATTGTTATGCAATGTGATGTTTGTTGCGCCAATTGTTGCACATGCAAAATACCTGTACGTTTTGTTTGTGATGGTGTATTTTGCACAAACAAAATGTTTACATAGGTAGGGTGTTATTAATCTTTTTCACACTTTGGGCATCATCACGAGTCTGGCGGTAACCCTTAAATTCGGCGGTAACACTTTAACCGCCGCATTTAAGGGTCTGCCAAATCACAGGCTTGGCGGATTTTCCTCCAGCTCTGAGCTGGGGCAAATCTGCCGTGATTTTGCTGATTTTCGGCGCTGTTACCACCGGCGGTAATAGCGCCGAACATTCCCCATTGGGCCCAATGGGGAATGGGAAATTCCCAAATGGGCCCATTGGGGAATGGGGACTTACCGTTCCCCCAAACCCGTGATCCGGCGCTAATAGCGCCTGGGTTTTGGCGGCAGGGCTAATAGCCCCGGCGGTAATACCGCCAGGTTACCGCCCAACTCCTGATGAGGCCCTTTGTCTAGTATGTTGTTTAGTCTACACTTTAACAATGTGCTTCATGTTTCGTATTTAATAATAAAATCATTTGATGTGACTTAATGTGATCCCTCCACTGCCACCTTTTCTCTGTTCGACTGAGATTAATGGTGTATTTGTTATATATTTGAAAACATTATATTGAATTGGTTCTTTTTCCTGAGACACCACCCAGTTTTTGTGACACCTCTAATTTTAAACATTGTCTTGTGCTGAATAACTAAGCCGTTGAATTAACACAGCAACACGCTGCAAAGGTTCTGAGAAATTCTAATTGAATGACTGGATTTTGTCTTGCTGTGTAGACACCTAGGGCCTGATTCAGAGAACGTTTTCCTATGGCATTGCGCCATTATAAAACACTTCCATGAATCAGGCCCCTCGTTTCTGGGAATGTGACCTCACACCGTTGTACTACAATATCAGCCAGATCACTGTGGGAACACTCACCACTAAAGCTGATCTGCCATAAACATAGTCTCGAGCTTGGCAAGGCACTAGTTAGAGGCTCATCATGGTCTAGAGTGTGCCAGAGAAGTCATTTTCAGACACTATTGTTTGATCCGGGTGCAGGGGCAACATAGTAATTTACATTGTATTGTAAACCTAATTGTGCTATTGTTTTAATAATGGTGGAGCGTTTCTATTCTGAGATCTTTTATTTTCCATATTTTAGTGTATTTGGGTATATATTCATTTTGGTTAATTAACGTATTCATTTATTTTTCATGTTGGTCAAAATTTCTATTGTTTGACTCAACGTTATTTTTAAATGTTTATTATAATAACCTGCTAAAAATTGATGCAATAATTGAGAGTGCCTCTGAGCTACCCTCTTCACCTATGCCTCATCTGCCTGCTAGCTAACATGTTTTCTTCGCCTCTAACCTGCCTCTGTCCATCACTTCCTCTGCCTCCACTCTAACCCAAGCACAGCTGGCCGTACCGCCTACAGGCACTTAAAAATGTCCAATGTTGGCTGTCCAAAATGTATGTATGTCCACTTATGTATTGTCCCCAGTGAATGTTCTGTTTACTGCCCTCCACAACCTGGTCAGAATGTCCCTCAAACTCGCCCCATTGTAAGAAGCTCACTGCTTCCCGTCAATCTGATTTCTTGTCTATTGTACATTCTGTTGTAATCAAAATAGCATTTATTCTCCTATATTTAAATAAATAAATATGTGCAATGCTAAATCCTGAGCTCATTCATCCACATTCTACAGTGCACAGCCTGAGCATTCACACTTGCTTCCAAAAGAGGATCCAAGTTCACTTGTAATCCCTTTTGGCCTCACTATGAGTTTGCTATTTACTCTGGAAATGCCACCAAAGTCCCTCGCCATTACTGCATGCTGTAAGGGTCTTAATGGTTCAGAGTCTTGCTGATCCTTCAGTTTTTCCCCCTTTGGAGTCCCACAGGACTCTATTTGGGTTATGTGATATTTACACATGCAGTAATATCACATGGCTAATACTGCCAGCTTTAACACCTTTGGATTAAATGGAAACTCAAAATGTGGCAGAGGGTTAAAACATCCAGAGAGGTAACATGTCTAAAATACTTGATATTTTACCGCTACCACCAAAGCCGCAGTGAGTTCCAGGGAGCTTGAGTCGACTCAGCATTGGTCCTTCTCCCATGTCCCCAAGGTTTAAGATCACTGTCTGCTTGTGGATGTGCTTCTTTTCCAGAGGTAGCATCTGCATTTATTATACTACCCCCTGTCATCAATGAGAGGCTCTTTCCAACCAAGCAAGCCTTTCCCGCCGGAGCACCGCCATTACAATGATCTAGTATGTAGAGCAGCTCTTCCTCATAGAGCCCTCACTGTGTTACTCCCGTGTGATCCTGAGGGCTGGTTTTGTCTCCTATGCCCCGGGAAACAAGACTGATGTACCCTTTATTATTATTACTATTATTATTACTGTATTTATTGAGTGCTTCCCTAGCTTCGAGAAGCAACAGAGTGCTTTACAGAGGTATACAACAATACAGATACATAACGGAGCACTTTTCAGAGGTAACAACAGAACAGATATACAGCGGGGGTAGGATACAGAGGGGCACAGACGAGGGGTACAGCTGTACAGGGTGGTGGGGAGGCGAGGGGTGGATGGCGTCTAGGGAGTCAGGTGGTGTCGGGGTTGACGTGATGGCCCTGCACCTGGCTTCCCCAGTGTACCTCACCCATCACGTTCAACATTTTTCTCCTTGAATAAACACCCAAGCTTTATCGAAATTATTTGACATGCCCATCAGGTTAGAGAAATGACACGAATCAGGATGAACCTTAATTAGTTTATGTCTGCAGAGGCTCCAGCACAACATGGTAAAGGCAAATGGTTACCTTTCAATGTTTCAACATGGTAACTTATTTTTGTGCACGTTACAATGAATGCTGAAATAGGCTGAAAACAGTGGCACGTCTGCCAGAGGAGGCGGAAAAGAGCTCAGCTGGACAGTGACATCTATTTTCTTGAGGTCTGCAAGATAAAAATCGAAGACTGAAACGAAGCAGGATGTCGAGCTTGCTGAAGAATTCCAATAACATGGAATGCACTGAGCAGATATGCAGGAAAACATCAGAAAAACTAATAAATCGTCTCTTACACCAAATCTACTTCAAGAGAGCTGGTCGAAGGAAGGACAGAAACAATCTCTCAACAAGGCTGCAACCACAAATAAATGGCCCCGGGCCACACATGGATTGTGAACAAGAAAATAATTATGAAAAAACACCTGATTGCCCATTAATTTTGAAGAACAAGATACTCCATGACCTACTAGCAACAAACCATGGACCCTTCTTGGATGTAGAAGGCCCACGAAAGTCGACAAATCCGAAATCTACATACAAAACATAACCAACATGGAGAACTCAATGGGGGCCCAGGTTACAAACCAGTTGCTAGTTATCAACCTCACTGATCACCAACTCACAGACACTGAACATGCTATGCTCTTCAAGGGGCTAAAAGTCTCCCCCAAACCAGCAACTGGACACAATTGAACTTTGTAGACATTTATTTGTTGTTGAACTTGAAGACTAGATAGGAGGGTGATGTCTCAAAGAATATGCTCATGGACATAACATTAAAAGTAGACTGCCACTGATTAAAATGTCATAAACAATCTGCTTTCCTCCCTATCATTACAACACAAAACTAGAAACGTACATTGATTGCCTGGGAAAATGTGTAAAATATGACATGCCCAAGAGGTAATGGACAACTAAACAGAACCTCATAACCCAAGAAAGAAGGGCCATGTGACCACTCCAGACAAACAAGTAGATCATAATAATACCAGCAGATCAGGGTGGTGCTATTGTGGGCATGGAAATAGAGAAATACAAAAGTGAAGCATGCAGACAACTCCTTCACACAAATCGTTACCATAAAAGTTGTGATGACGCCACTGTTGAGTGCAAAAAGGTCCTGGGGCAAATTGTCAAGTCCATGCCCAACGATATTTGAGAACATATCCAAAGCCTCACACCCGACAATCCAACTCTTAGCATTTTCTATTTTTTGACAAAACTTCACAGACTGAATAATCAAGTCTGCCCGCCATCTCTGGCATTAATACTTTAGCTGAAGTGATAGCTGGGTACACTGACTCCAGGGACGTCATTCAGGGGTTGCCAGAGGTCGCAAGAGCGACCTCTGCTGATTGGTTTGCGACCTCTGTCAATCTTTTGTGACCTCTGGATGTCGTCCCATCAGAATGCAGGGGGCGTGGCCACAGCCCGCTGGTAGCGGTGCCAAGTGTTCCTCAATTTGGTCAACAGCACCTGTGTTCTCCTGAGTGTACTGCTTCCACTGCGCCTGGGCTACCTGCTGTGTGTGCTGTGTCACGGTCGGTGTTGATGGTAAGTGTTGTGTGTAGGTGGTGTGGGTCAGGCGTGAGTGTGCTAGGTGGGTGGGACGGGTGCTGGTCGGTCCTCAACCTTGCGCCGTCGCAGTGCGGCCTGGCAGATTGTAAAGTGTGGCCCTGGGCCAGCTGGCCCGGTGTACTAGCTCGACGCTGGGCCGCCGGCTCGCGGCCCGCCCTAGGGGGTCCACCGATTCTGAGACTAATACCAGCCGTGCCCACCTATGACTGCTGGGCCTGCTGATGCTGAACACCCATTGTGGGTGTCTCTAACTATTTAAGGGAGTGGGTCGGGGAGTGTGTAGGCCGTGCACACCTCTGTGATGTTAGTCTGCCCCCCACCCCCTGCCTTGTCTCCCGTGCTGTTAGTCTGCACCCCTACCCCCTGCCTTGTCGCCCCTGCTGTTAGTCTGCCCCCCCATGCCCCGCCTTGTCTCCCATGATTTTAGTCTGCCGCCCCGTGATGTTAGTCTGCTCCCCACCCCCTGGCTTGTCTCCCCGTGCTGTTAGTCTGCCCCCCCACCTCCTGCCTTGTCTCCCGTGCTGTTAGTCTGCCCCCACCCCCTGCCTTGTCTCCCCTGCTGTTAGTCTGCCCCCCACCCCCTGCCTTGTCTCCCGTGATGTTACCCCCTTGTGGGTGCTCAGGGCTTGCCCTTCACGTGGGCCACGATTTCTAACTGTCTCATGTTCCGCGACCAGAACCACCCTTTGCAATCCCCAAACAAACCCATTGCTCTGCACCACCTCCCGCACTTGCACATGTTTAGCTTCCAAGGTGCGGGCGGAAGGCTGTTTAACCTTCACATCATGGATTTCCTACGTACTCCGTCCGCATTGTGGGGAGGCTTGCCCTTGGCCTGCTTGGACTCGAATCTTTTCTGTATGGCCGCAGCAGGGTCACTGCTATCTCCAGCTCTTTTGTTAAGCGACCACCAGGCGCAAAGATTAATAACGCCCCCCACCGCCCTGCATAGCATCAAAGGGTATCGCGTGCTCCACAGTCAGTAAATCCAGAGCATTAGCCGAACTTCCCACTCCCAGAGGCTAGGGCTGCCAGGGCTCAAGTCTAGAGTAGTCCACCCTAAAATGAGAAACATTGAAAATCTTCCTTGAAACTATGAATTAATGCCGACCTCGGGGATTGCACCTCAGTAGACAGGCTTCCAGGCCGGACACTTCACCACTGCACTACATGACATGATGACAAATAACAAACAACTACAGGTGGAATGTCTCATTTGGTACTGCATGTTCCAGGGAAAACATTTGTATTGGTTCTTGGAGTTTAAAACATGCACACCTTTTAAGGTTTTCAAAAACACTATTAGAAGAAAAGATCCTCTCTTGGTTGCGTGTGTGTGTTGATTTTATGAAAGGCAAATGCCATTTGTCCTGTGCAATTTGGGTGGTTATGCAAAGCCGATTTAATGAAATGTGCATATTTCACCTTGATATGTTGCACCTTGAAACAGATGCCATATTTCTCCTTGCTGTCAGCAGGTGAGGTGACAGTCTGCCACCCACCCCCTGCCTTGTCTCCCGTACTGTTACTCTGCCCCCCACCCCCTGCCTTGTCTCCCGTGCTGTTACTCTACCTCCCTACCCCCTGCCTTTTCTCCCGTGCTGTTACTCTGCCCCCACCCCCTGCCTTGTCTCCCGTGCTGTTACTCTGCCTCCCTAACCCCTGCCATGTCTCCCGTGCTGTTACTCTGCCCCCCACCCCCTGACTTGTCTCCCGTGCTGTTACTCGACCCCCACCCCCTTCCTTGTCTCCCGTGCTGTTACTCTGCCCCCATCCCCTTCCTTGTCTCCCGTGCTGTTACTCTGCCCCCCACCCCTGCCTTGTCTCCCGTGCTGGTACTCTGCCCCCACCCCCTGCCTTGTCTCCTGTGATGTTGGTCTGCCCCCCCCTCACCCACTCCATGGTCGCCCCATTGTGTGGTTGTCTCTAAGGGAGCAGCGGCAGCCTGAGTCGCTTCTACTCCTAATACACTTCTACCTCTTAACCGAGGTAGGCATGGGCCCCTTTAGGGCCCCTCCTGCCATATGGTGCTGGTGCACTTTGCGGGGCAGGTTCGGGCCTGGTGATGCCAGGCATCGTTGGCGCTTCACAGACACTCAGGGCGGTGAAGTTCTCATTGTACAGAGAAACCCTGCAGAAGTTTACTTATGGTAATGTTGTTTGGTGTGCGTGGGTGACTTTGTCTCTTGCCCTCTGGTTTGTGGACAGCTGGTAGACTTGTCTCCACTCTCCAGCTTGTCTTGGGATGAGTCAGGTCCCCTTTTTCCTCTCTGTTGCCAGGGACAGGCGCGCGTCCTAAACTCGTGTATTCTAAGTGTAGGATTAGAGTTTGATGCTGTGGCATTTCCTCTAAGTGATTCACTTTAAGGTGTTTGCGAATAAATTATAGATAAAGACTTCTACAAGCATACATTTTGGTTATAAGTGGGTGGCGCTGAACCCAGTAGCCACTTTGTGGCCCCTGTGAGTGGGAACACGGGGGTGGCTGTGCAGAACTTTAAGAATTCCAGAAAGAGGTTGTTCTTTTAGCTGTGTAACCTCAAAATCATTTGGTTTTCTGCTTTGTTTGTGGACCGTCTGTGCAACATGCCTAGCAGCATTGTGCAAAAATCGCTTGAACGCTCCAGTTCTGATACGTGTACGCAGCTCAGCACTACCAGGAAGAGGGAAGAACCACAACGCACATCTAAAGAGACGTGCAAAATGGCAATCGTGTCCCTGGATGCGATCAAGGCCTTCGACTCCGTCAAGTGGCCGTGGCTGCTTGCGGCCCTGAAACACTATGGGTTAGGGCCTGGCTATGTAAGGTGGGCCGAGATTTTGTATAGTGAACCGCTGGCCAGAGTAAAGACGGGATCTGTGATATCAGAGAGGTGGCACTTAGTAGGGGTATTAGACAAGGATGCCCGTGGTCCCCTATGCTCTACATTTTGGCCCTGGAGCCTGTCGCGATCTATTTGAGGCAGCAATATGACACCATAGGCATCGAGGTGAACGGGGAGCGGCATTTGGTCTCCCTATATGCGGACGACATGTTGCTGTATGTGCGGTATCCAGAGGAGAACCTCCAGTACATTTTGGAAGTGCTTGGGAGATACGCTGTGCTATCAGGCATAGCGGTGAACCCCCAGAAGTCTAGTCTGTTCCCGTCGGGGGGGTATACAGGGGTTCCAGCAGAGAGGTTACCGGTCTTACAGGTACCGTGGGCGGTTAGTAATTTTCGGTACCTGGGGATAGATATATATCACACCGTGGGGGAGGAGCATAGGTGCAATACAGAGGTGGCAATCCAAAAAATTGAGAAATGCATGCGGTTTTGGGCAAAGCTGCCTTTGGCGATGATGGGGCGGGAGCGATGCTAAAGATGGTGGTCCTGCCAAGGCTCCTACATTACTTCGGGAATATTCCGTATCTGATTCCTAAAGGGATTTTTGCCAAACTGAATAGCATGTGTAGGGGCTTTCTGTGGCATGGCACGCGAAACAGAGTGGAGTTATGGAAGCTCCAGAACTTCCATGACAAAGGGGGTATAAAGCTGCCCAATTACGAGGCGTACTATGTGGCGAGCCAGTTGCAATATGTTGCCAAATCTGATGAAGAGACCTCTGAATTTAGGCTGTTTGGGCGGGATTGTGACCCTTTTATTTGAAAGAAGTTATGTGGGCACCCAGGGCGGAGATGGTGGGGCACCCTAAAATGATGCTGCTGGGGTGGAAGGTGTGGCGCAGGGCATGCCAATTGATGGGGAACCCGTCCCCATGCTCGCCGCAGATGCCATTGGTGGTATTGACAGGGGCAGACGCTCAGCTGCGACTGATACTCCGGACTCACTGGGAGCCGGCTGGGGTGGCAACGATGGGGGATATTTGGCAGAGGGGGCTCTTGTGTTACCTTTGAGGGGCTGTGGGAGGAGGCTGGGTTGCACGAAGGCCAGAACATCACGTACCACAGAATGATAGAGAGGATTAAGAGAATGTGGCCCGAAACTGTGTTGGAGGAAGAACTGGACGCCACCATAGACGTTATATATGATATAGCTGAAGGGGGCCATGAGGTCTCCAGACTGTACGAGATGTTGATGTCTAAACTGGGGAAGGAAGTCACGCAGCTGAGATTGGACTGGGAAACAGAGGTTGGGGCCCAAATGGGAGATGGGATGTGGGAACGGGTGCAAGGGTATCATAAGAAGGTGTCTAGAAACGCAAGACGGAAACAGATACAGCTTTACACAACACACAGGGCTTATATGACGCCTTGGAGGATATCGAGGTTCGAGAGCGCAAGTCGGCAAGCATGCCCCAAGTGCGACAAAGAGAACGCAGGAATGGTGCACATGTTTTGGTCTCGCCCTATCATAGAGAGGTTCTGGAGGGGTGTAAAAGAGAAACTAGAAGGAAGAGGGGTCAAGATAGTAGTGGACACAGTATGGGCCTGCCTGCTGGGGGGGTTCCCCAGACCACGGAAACTCAGGCATGTAAGCAAACTAAGGGACCTGGCTTATGTGCTTGCAAAGAGAAGGATTGCCATGGGATGGAAGTCATGCCATGTGCCGAGAATAGAGGTGTGGTGGAAAGACTTGCAAAAATGGGCAGAAGCCGAAACCATAGCATGGCAAGAGGCGTGCAGCAACAGAGGGGAGGAGGAGAATGAGTCTCTGATGGCCTGGAAATCACTGATAGCCGGATTGTTTGGGTCATTAGATGACCCGACTGAACCTGTTGAGGAGGAGACCGAACCACAGAGTGTGGAATTTGATGACTCAAGATGATAGACTCGCAAGGGGGGTGGGGTAGTGGGAGTAGTGGTTAGGGAATTTAAAAAGTGTAATGCAACTGTTGAACATGCACTGTTTGTTTGGTTTTATTGTTTGTTTGTTTAAAAATGTAATAAAAACTTTAATAAAAAAAAAATCTAAAGGGACGTGCACACAAAGGGTCTTGCAGGTAGAGGGGAGATCAGGGGGCATGAGGGAGAGGAAAGGAGAAGAGAGAGGGGTGAAGGAGTGCAGAGCTAGTAAAAAGAGGAGCAGTGCAGAGCTGTGGGCATAGGCAGATGCAGAGAAGGGGGAGAAGAAGTAGGGGACACGGAAGCACGGGGCACCAGAGGTAACGAGAAGAGTGAGCAAAGATTGACGGGCTGAAGTACGGCAGGGGGTAGTAAGAGAGGACACTGGGGGGACGAGATTGGAGGCCAAGGAGGGGCGGAGGCAGGGAACACGGAGTAGAGGAGGCAGGAGACAAGGAGGAGCAGGGGCAAAGAGGGAGGCATGGGGAACAGAGGTAATCTGAAGAGGGAGCAAAGAGTGCAGAAGGAGAAGGAGGACAGAGGTGTGCAGGGATGAGCAGATGTGGGGAAAGGAAGGGCAGACGGAGAGAAGGAAGGCAGAGAATAGGGGAGAAATAGGGCAGAAGTAGAATGGTGGACAAATGAGGGAGGGGGAATTGGAAAACGAGCGAATAGGGGCAGAGGCAAGATAGTGCTAGGAAGAAAGAAGAGGTGGGGGTTGTGGAGATCTACCTGGCATGCGACTACCTCGCCCAGGCCCAGCTTTGCCAATGCACTGATCAAACCCATTTTAAACTTAGCTCTAGGTTCTGAAGGAGATGAAAATCAGAGACTTCTGGCTGTTTTGTGCAGGAGTAATGAAGTCCATGAAACAACTGCAAACAGTACAACACTTGTTGAATCAGAAGAAAATGGGGTAAGTGCCAACATCATTGCAGACTGTGGGTGCCATCGATTAGAAGAATACATGTTCTCTGGTGAAATATTCTCTCTCTCCCCTTTTATTCTGGCTTTCCCCGATCCCCATACCTCACTATCCATCCAAAATGTGATTTTGCTCTGTAGTCCTGTTGAAATAACAGGGTGGATCCACATAAGGAGGGGATTTGTGTTCATACACTTCTCATGGCAACATGGGCCTTGACACACTGCTACATATTGTCAAATGAGAAATTATATCGTGCCTCCTATCGCAATAAATATATGTATATTGGCCTACGCCAAGCTGCTTATAAGTCGCTTGCGAAGAAATCAGTGTTGCAAGGTCCTGACCTTAAAATCAAAGTAAGCTGCCATTTTAGGTCAATCCGCCATTTTAGGTTCGCTTTGTAAAGTCACCCTGTGAGTTAAAATGGTGGATGATGTCATTCCAAAATACAACATGGCTGTCTTGACCTCTGTATGTAGCTAATATGTAACTTGCCTGCAGGCCACTTGTTGAGGTCGTGAACTGAGACCTTGTCCTCCGTTGACCTGTGTGTAAAAGATTACTCGTGCAAAGAAACTAATCCGCAAGCATATGTTAAGAACAATGTATTCAAATACTGAATGTAGAACACTTGTTTAACTACATTGTATTAATGTTTGAGAAGACCTGCATGGGAAATCCCAGAATACAAAGTTGCCATATAGGCTTGTTGATATACGTATTAAAAGCAAACAAGTTACATGTGGATATGCGAAACTCGCATGAACCCTAGATCGGTAATGTATTAGCGGAATATTAACCTGAAGTAGGGCTGGACATCGTGCTCACGAAGAGTATAAAAGACCAATGCATTCTAATGTACAGCATCTCTCACTGAACACACTGAACTACGCTGGAGTTTGTTGTGTTGCACTGGGGGCCGATAGCTATCTGATTTTGCTCTGTTCTTCGTAACTGTGTTCAGTATAAAATAAAGTACTTTGTATGTTCCTTTGTAACCCGTGTTCGGGGTATTTCCTTTTGGGGTACTCAGTCTCGATATTTTTGATTTTGTTTTCACAGTTGGGGCCCGAATAGGGACCCTCAAGATTGATGCCGGATTGTTGAAGGTTGACACAGGCTATCGGACCGGGATCGGACGGTGTGACAAAAAGGGGCCCCACTGAACGAGACACGACACCTCAGCAGCGCTGCACAACACGATCCCTGGACGATTAGCTTGTGGTCCGAGACGGCATCTTGACGAGAGCCCACTTGAGGTGGGCAGATTTGCCGAAATCACCATACACGAGGTAAGATTAGTTAGGTAAGATTATTTGAAATCCGATCGGACCTCCTTAGGTTTGTTCAGGTGAGTCGTGACCCGACTCTTAATTCAACCCTGATAATTTGAATTTGGCGCATTGTATCTGCAGACTCAATTATTGACCAGGTAACACCAATAATTTGATATGCCTGGGAAATTGTCTACCTGCTTCAGGGCGTTGTTCCGCAGCGATAGACAATCTTTGGAATTTAGCGGTCCCGCACCACAGGAGGGGTCGCCGGCATGTACTATGTACTGTAAGCATGGCATTGGAAGTATAGTATTTAATGACATTTGGCACAGACAAACCAGACATGCCTCTGAACTTCAGTGGCCAATCAATGGTAGTTTTGAAATCCCTCGTATTGAGTATTTAGAGTCAATTCTGTTAAAGAAAAAGGCTAGACCAGCAGCATTTGATGTTTTTTGCAGAATTGGAAAAAAGAAGCGTTGCAGCAACTTAAAAGTAGAGAAAAACATGCATGCTGTCATAAGACGAACGCCGAAAAGGCATTATTGTATGACCAAGATAAACATTCTGAATTGACTAGGAATATGGATAGGGCTTTCTCACTTGGAATTCAGAAAATCTTTCCTTCCAAAGACCTCCATGCTTCCGATGAATTCATAGACAAATTGTTAAATGAACTAAGGCCTGGTGCCTCTGCGCCACCTCCGTATGTTCCTCTTCCTGCTGCTTTGCCTCTTCCTCCTGCTATTCCTTCTATCCCTGCTGTTGTTCCCGTTGTTCCTGCTCCTCCTAATGTTCCCCTTCCTCCAGCTCCTCCACCTCTTCTTATCGCACCAGTTATATTACCTCCATTGAATTTGCGTGCTCCCTCTCTTCCAAGTGGTCCTGAGCCGCTTGTAGTCGATTGAGGTGCAGGGTCGAAGGTTGTCACTCGCAATACTGTACCACCAGAGAAGAAACGTGATTTGATTGCATGGGCTAAGCATTGTATGGAGAGGGATGATCAAGCTAATATTTTTGCCACACTTTGTAATATGGATAATTTTCCTGAGAAAAATGTTTTTATTGAAGGTTTAGGGATTCATTTATGTGTAATGTGGGGAAAATGAAATATTACAGATCTCCCGCAAGGGTTAAGGGATCTAGATACTTTAGCGTTTTCTAGAGACACTGTGGAGAAAGTAAATGAGCATGTCAAGAGGTTATTTGGGTATAGAAAGGAGTTAAAAAAGCTGCAGAATGAGGATGACGAGGGGGAAAGTATGTATGTACAGAAACAGTTCCTTCCTTGTCGTAAATCAATATCGGAAGCACAAATTTGTACGAAGGATGCGCTTAGATGGATTTCAGATATGTCGATAACTCCAGTTGAAGTATATGACACATATAGTCAGTATACACCAGAAATACAGGGGAAAGTGATACAGGTAATGATAGAGTACCTACAGGATGATTGTATAAAAAGAAAGATTAGTTGTCCCACAGAGTTATTGAGTATTTATAAGAGAGCTTTTTCACTTGACACTTCTTCGACTGCTTTAGCGCAAGACTTAGCTCTGTTGCTTAGTAAGCTTTCGGAGTCACCTACTTCTCAGTTGCCTACGAGAGAGGTCCCCCCGACATTTGTCCCAAAGCTTGAGATTGCTGCTGATCCTGCAGCAAATGTAGTCGCTGTGAACATTCCTGCACATTATGTATCGCAGTTTGTTCATGTCCTGTTCTCAAGACAGGAAGTGAATACTATTAGGCAATCTATTCCTGATATTAGGAAAAATCCGACAGAATTCTATAAAGAAATAGAGTCCCTCTTGCAATTCTCAGTGTTCACCTTAGGCGATATCGATTTGTTATTCCCTGTACTCCTGCCCGTAGATTTGTGGAAACAAGTTAGAACTATAGACGACGTGCCAGGGTTGGGAGATACATGGGTGGATATAACTAGACTCGATGGAGAAAGGCCAGCTGGTGAAAGACCGCCTCAGGTGATACTAACTTTGCCTGATAGAATCATTGCAAAATTGAAAACTATAATTCCAGAGAAAATAATTATTTGGGACAAACTTACGGCTTGTGTCCAAGGGAAGTCTGAGGGTCTAACTGAGTTCTTTAATCAGTTCGAACAGGTATTCTCAGATTTCAGCGGACAAGACTTAGGCACAGAGTCTGGGAAAAGGTTATTTGTGGACAAATTTGTGCGTGGATTGCTGCCTGACATCCAGTCACAAATGATGTCTTCTGAGAGCGCTTGGCAGGCGAAGTCCCAATCAGAGGTACTGCACATGGCTCAGTACTACGAGAACCGTGTCAATGATGAAAAAGATAGAGTTGAAAAACGAAAAGGTGATTTGAAGACTAAAGTGCTATTACAGCAAATTGTTAGAGGCCCCGGAGGGGGTAGTTCTCAGATTAGAGGTCAGTATGTCCCGCAAGGGAATGTGCCCTTGGGTCCTGTGAACATTAACCAGTGCGCCTATTGTCGTCAAGAGGGTCATTGGCGTGCACAATGCCCCGTCCTTCGACAAAGGTCAAATTACACATTTGGGAATATGGGTAGACGATCCAGAGGTCGCCCGGGTGTAGGGGGCCCTGGTAGAGGTCAGTTTACACAGGATCCTCAGCAACCTTTTTCACAGGATAATCAGACTTCGAGTGTGGACACCAGGAACATATTTGATCATCCTTCCGCTGCATATTTATCTGAAGAGCTTCCTTCTGATGACATCCTGTTTCGTTAGGATTGCCCGAAGCAGGGTTTGGAACCTACACCTATTCCCGTCAATCAGAAAGGTCCCTACATTGAAATGGTGTTGGGAAATAGGAAACATCAGTTTTTGATAGACACTGGAGCACAGAAGTGTTCCATTGATCATTCGCGGGTTCCAAACATTCCACTGCCAGGCAAACCAATGTTTCTGTAGGGTTTTCTGGCACACCAGTTGTTTGTCCAGTTTCTTCGCCGGTACCCATTTCTTTGGGTCCCTTTATGGACCACTGTCCATTTCTGTTGACTTTGAATTGCGGAGAGAACTTGCTGGGGTTGAATCTGTTAAAAGAATTAAATGCAGTGATTTATCGTTCTTATGATGGAGGGCTCTTGACGATTTCACCACAGCAATTTTCTGTCTCGCAATTCTTGACTAGACCTTTGCCGCCAGAATTCATTAATGTACCAGAGAGCGTATGGGCTGTTGACGACAATGATGTCAGTATTTTACAGATTGAACCTGTTAAGATAGTTTTGAAACATGGAATTGAGCTGCCACTCATTCCCCAGTATAAGATTTCAGTTGAAGGCGAGCGAGCTTTAAAATGCATTGTTTCCGATTTTGTAAATCGTGGGGTGATTGACGAAATTTCAGGAAGTTTGTGCAATAGTCCGATTTTGCCCGTGTACAAAAAAGGCGATAATGCAATTCCATTCCTTTTCATAATTGATTTACGTGCCATTAATAAGGTTGTCGCTCCGCAATTTCCAATTGTGCCTAATGTGACAACAATATTAACTATGATTCCAGCTACAGCTACTTACTTTAGTGTTGTGGATCTAAAGAATGCTTTCTTTAGTATTCCTATACACAAGGATAGTAGATACTTGTTCGCGTTCACCTTAGGGGGACGCTCGTTCACATTTACTCGTGCACCTCAAGGGTACACAGACAGTCCTAGCATCTATAGTAGGGCTTTGAAAGAACAGCTTGATACCCTTGAATTGCCCTCTACTTGTACATTGCTTCAGTATGTTGATGATTTGCTTTTAGCTGCTGACTCTGAGAGCGCCTGTAAGGAGGGCACTGTGTTATTGCTTATCCATCTAGTTAACCATGGCCACAAAGCTTTGCTTAAAAAGTTTCAATATTGTTGCCAGGAGGTCACCTATTTAGGCTATCTCCTGTCAAAGGAGGGAAGAAGATTGACACCTGAAAGAATAAAACACATTTCTGGCACGTCTGTCCCAAATACACAGAAGGAAGTTAGAGCCTTGATAGGTATGGCTTCTTACTGTAGGTTGTGGATCCCAAATATTTCACTAGTGATCAACCGATGTTGGCTTTGACGAAGAAGGGCATTTCTTCGCCATTGCCGTGGAACGCGGAACACCAGAAATCGTTTGACTTGCTTAAGACTGCATTATACACTGCACCAGTTTTGGGCACACTAAACTATGAAAAGGCCTTTGTGTTGTTTGTGCATGAATGTGATTGATGTGCTTTGGCTGTATTAATGCAGGAACATGGAGGGAAGCATAGGCCGTGTGGTTACTTTTCCTCCGCCCTTGATCCTGTAGCATGCACTTTGCCAAGTTGTTTGCGAGCTGTCGGTGCTGCTGCTGCGTCTGTAGAACAGAGTGAGGGAATGGCCCTAGGCCATGATCTAACCCTGATGGTGCCTCACTCTGTAGATGTTCTACTGAACCGAACCCAAACGCAGCACTTCACTTCTACACGGTTGAAAAGATATGAATTGATCTTGTTTGCTCCTCACATTCAAATTAAGAGGTGTTGTGTTCTTAATCCGGCTGAACTCCTACCTTTCCCGCAAGATACTACTTGCGGCGATGAAGATTCACATGACTGCCTGTATAATACCGAACAAGAAACAAAGGGTAGAATTGATTTGAAAGACACTCCTTTGGATAATCCGCAAGGAGAGCTGTTCTGTGATGGCTCCTGCTTCAAACTTCCGGATGGTACAGCCACAGCTGCTTATGCAATCACCACATTAAGCACGGTCGTGGAAACCAAGAGAATCATGCATAACTCTGCACAAGCCGCAGAGATTATAGCATTGACCCGAGCTTGTGAACTTTCCGAAGGGCTTGCAGTAAACATATATACTGCTAGTCAGTATGCCTTTGGGGCGGTTCACAACTTTGGGAGACTTTGGTCAGAGAGAGGGTTCCTTACTTCACATGGCACTAAAATCCAACATGGCTCCCTAATAGTACAACTACTCTCAGCCCTTGCGCTCCCTACTCAGTTAGCTGTTTTGAAATGTGCAGCACATCGAAAGATTACAGATGACATAGGGAAAGGGAATGCTTTCGCTGATCAGATAGCTAGATAAACTGCTACCGATCCCCTTACGGAGATGTATGTTTCAAGGGAGACTGTAAATGCTTATGCAATGGATGAGGGTGCTGGGTCTGTACGGGATATCCAAGCTGATAGCACATTAGAAGAGTCTAAGAGGTGGGCTGAAGGCTTGGGGAAACTTGATGAAGACGGGTGTTGGGTGGACATAGCGGAAGGGAAATGGCTACTCCCTGACGCATATATAATGATGATGGTCATCATGGCTCATGGTCCTACGCATGTATGTGCCCAGAAGATGTTACAAAATTGGGTACTCCCAGTTTTTTGTTGTCAGGGGGGCGGCACTATCAGTGGGAGACTGATACGTGACAAACAAGGGGTGATAGGTTGCCTTCCCCTACCTAAAGACCCTGAGTCGCACCAAGTTAAATCCAAGGTAATCTTATATAATATTAAGATTACATGTACCACACCTAACTAATGACATCTAATTAACACGGATCTTTACTTTTTATTTTTCAATTTATTTATCAATTCACAAATGTATAAAAACAAAAGACACCTAAATTTATAAAAACTAACTGTGCTAATCACTTACAATCTAACTGGTCAGAATCAACCAGGCCTATCGGGATGTCAAGTTCCATCCGGATAGGTGACGGGAAAAAACAGTATGTATTACTGCAAAGATAGAACAGATGATTACAAGGAAGAGTCAAAAGGTATTGGAGTCTCCCAACTACTAATGTATGCCTCAAGGGTTTTTGGCCAGAGCGGGTGGTCTAGTACTGCATTTAGTTTGTTAACCACTCTGTTTTAAATTAACTTGCGTAAATGTGGGTTAGCTGCGGAGTGCTTTGTACACGCCAGCTGCCCTATTTCACTTTTAAAGGGTGAGAGATAGGAATCAAAAAGATAAAACAGTTCCTATTAACAAGTCGACATATGTTTCGGCCTTTCTGACTCATACGGAACTCTCTCCGGTGCCGTTGGTCTTGATGTTAGTAATGGCCGTCTTCAGGACAGAGACAATTGCGTTGTTTTCAGTAGTAGATACTTTTCCCATTCATAAAACATCTAAAATAGAATATATAAAAACATATATTTCACTAGGAACATTATTTTCACAGATATTAAAAACAGTGTGGACTGACAGTGTTGAAACTACAGTTTCTTGGACTAACCTGAGTGTTTCTCTATTTCTTTGGGTCATACGTGGTAATCTTAGATCAGCAATTTCATCAGGCTCCTAGAGGGATGCCGTATATTTGATTTCGTTTCATGCACTGTATCTGTGAAAATCCATACAGTCATCAGTGAAGCGCCTCTATTGGCTCTGCATAATTTTACACAATTTAATGTATATTGATTGGTAACGGTAACTAGTTAGAAGTACCTTTCGTGTTTGGACTTTGCGAACTTGTGTGATATACAAGTTCTACTCAGGTCGATTCGCAGTGACGCTGTATTCAATCTGCGGGCAATTTCTTTTGTCGAATGGCTGTGAAAAATGACAAAATGCATCAGAGCTTGTTGTAGTACATATGTTGCAGTGATAAATTTTTCCTTTGTTTTGTAAGTCAATTTCCATTTATTTCACATGTCATTGTCTCACATCCTTATGGCTACATGTTCCTTAATATTATATTGATCTTACGGGGCCATGCAGCATTTAACAGTGCCACATATCTACATGGATCCACCTCAAACAGGCGTTATAACTTCTGAAATGGCGAGGTGAATGACGGATAGCCGTTCGTACACTGATGCGTGTTGGCCAGAGATGCACATGTCGGCTGGCCAGATGGCTGATAAACTATCAGGACAGCGCGGAACAATTTATTTACATAACTGGTGCCTAAGGCACCGTTAGAAAATGTCTTACCTTTCGTAAGTCCCTGTGTTTGGATCACCCAGGAGTCTGTTGGTTTACCGAGAAGCATTTTATGTCGGCTAAGTTTGTTATTTAAAGGGGACGTCATTGTCACGTGATTTCGATCACGTGCACGTTATTTTAAAAACTTTGTCTACGAATAGCAAGCCCGACTTTTCAATACTCGTGCTAATATTTTGGAAAAAGAGAGAAAAAGAGACCTGTTGCCATTTGAAAAATATATATATAATGACCGGCAATCAGAACCAAGATCCTGCTCTAACACTTATGCTTGCAAGAGACCTTTGGGCTAAGTGTTCTGCATATAGAGCACTGCAGGCCACTCCAGTGCTTCTGGGAAATGTAGTGACGTGTTGTGCGCTCTGAGTATTGATGTCAGCAGGGAAAAAATATATGTATAAATCAACTCCGACAGTGTCAGTCGCGATTATATAATGAACAGCTGGGGAGTAGATGTTAATTGTGTATAAAGCTTAGATGGCATATACTTCTTTCATAATGACATGATACTTCATAAGCCAATGTAAAGGCAATAACAATGCTTATTTCTACCTCCCCGGAACGTTACTATGTCGATTTCTGTGCTTTCGGGTGTAGAAAGCTTGTATTAATTGGAAATTGGAAGGAAAACAGATCACAAGGTACCAGATCTAAGGCATTCGTTCCTTCGTTTACAAACATTTGTTCCATTCAACAGCTACATTTAAACCTCCTTTTACAGAATTGGTTTGATAAATCCAACGCTGTTCACACCTAGTGAGCATCAAATTCCGGTCCCTACCTCTGATGGCTTGTTTCACTACTTGTAGGACACACCAAAGCATCTCTGTCGGTTTGTGCTGTTTTTGTACATAGTGTGCCACCAGAGGTTTATTCTCTACTTGGTTTTTTATACACGACTTATGCTCACAAATGCGTTGTCTAACTTGCCTTTTGGTTTTGCCAATATATGCTAAGTTACACGGGCAGAGGATAACGTACACCGCCCATGTAGTGACGCAATTGGTGAACTCTCGTAGAGGGATAACTCGGGTACCTAAGGTGATGTTCTTCATGTTTTTCGTTTGTGGGCAAACTGAACATTTCCTACATTTGTGGTGTCCTATCACTGGGGGTAGCCCCCATAGTGTGTTCTGAGTGGTATGTGTGATTGCTGAAGATGGATGGGTATGTACTAGATTGTCTCTTAGATTTTTTTGCCTTTTGAATGCAAAGCGAGGTTTTGCTGGATCGAAGTCTTCTGTTTTTAACATATCCCAATGTTTCAAAATTGTTTTTCGCAAACGCGCGCTTATGGGGCTGTAAGTGCTAACACAAGTAATCTTATTCAATGTGGTTTTCTGTGCTGGGTTTAAGCAGCTTTCCCTGTTCATATGTTGTGCTCTCTTGTAAGCTCTTTGGATGGTTTGTTTTGGATAACCTCGATCTCTTGGGCTTGAGAGCTTGGCCATGTATTTTATAGTCTGATATCTGTGAACAGTTTCTGCGGATCCGCAGGAATTGTCCAAAAGGGAGGCCCTCTTTTAGACTTTTTGGATGGAGACTTGAATATTTAAGGAGTGTATTTCTGTCTGTCGGTTTTTTATAGAGCACTGTTTCCAATTTACCCTCGTTCGTCTTCACAATTTCTAAGTCTAAGAAGGGAACTTTGATGTTGTTATGTTCAATCGTAAATTGGATACATGGGTTTTGAAGGTTTAGCCAGGAGTGAAAATCTGTCAGAGATAACGGAGAGCCGCGCCAGAGCATAAACACATCGTCAATATATCTGTACCACGCAATGATGTTCAATTTAAAGGGGTTGGTACAGTGATAGATGAATTTCATTTCAAAGTCATCCATGTATAGATTGGCAAGGTCAGG
Source organism: Ambystoma mexicanum (assembly GCF_040938575.1). NCBI lineage: Eukaryota > Metazoa > Chordata > Amphibia > Caudata > Ambystomatidae > Ambystoma > Ambystoma mexicanum. Next base: position 414,809,448 of record NC_090929.1, read on the forward strand.
TGCAAATGTAGCACCCATACTAGTCCCTTGTAGCTGGTTGTAGAAAGTTGTTTCATATAAGAAAAAGTTTTCTCTCAGCGCCAAACGAATACATTCTAGTATAAAAGCCGTTGGTACTTTCGTCAGGGTAGTGGTCCGTGAATTTAAATATTTTGACATTACGGTAAGACAGTCCTGTTGAGGTATGCTCGTGTAGAGAGCTACTACATCCAGGGTGACTAATATGTCTTCTGGAGCAATTTGGATTTCTGCAATCGTTTTTATCATGCTCGTAGTATCTTTGATGTATGATTGCATCTTGCTTACGAAAGGTCGCAGAAACCAATCTGGATACATTGACAGGGGTTCTAAGATCGAGTTGATTGCTGCTACAATAGGGCGACCTGGTGGTTTGTCTAGGTTCTTGTGTACCTTTGGCAAGATATAAAAAGCCAGAGTGGTAGGATTTTGATTACTTAAAAAAGACTGTTCATCCTCGTCGATCCAGCCCTCATCAAAAGAATATTTCATCAGGCTATATATTTCATCTTTCAGTCTGCTGGTTGGATCAAGGGGTAGTAGTCGATATGCTGACGGGTCGTTCAGGTGTCTCATGACCTCTGTATCATAGTCTTGCTTATCCCACAGAACTATACCCCCTCCTTTGTCTGCGGGTTTAATTATGAAAGAGTTGTTTGATTTTAGTTTGGCGAGGGCTTCTCTTTCTGTTCGAGGTAAGTTATCTTTGCCGTTGTTATTTGAGGTTAGTAGAGTCTTTATTTCAGCAGTGATACGATTCTCAAAAGCAATAATGGATGGACTGACCATTGAATTCAATGATACAAATTTAGAAAGTGGTTTAAGGCCCGTAGTACTCCGTTCTTTTTCTTGGGTAGAGGAGTTTTTGAAGAAATATTTAAGTCTAATTAGACGGAAGAACCTTTGTAGTTCTATTTCCGTTTCAAAACTTTGGGCCCTAGTGGTGGGAACGAAGGATAAACCTTTAAATAATATGCTTTCTTCTTCTTGAGACAGTTCATACTTACTCAAGTTATATATAGGTACTACCAATTGAGAAGTGGACCTTGCCAATTCCTCGTTTGCATCCTGGGGGGCCCCTGATATTTGTTCCGCCCACGGTTGCCCTGTCCTTGAAAAAATTGAGGCTGTTGCTGAGGCCTGTTGGGGATGTTGCTGCCAGTAGAGGTGCCAACAACAGGTTCACTGCTTGTTGAACTGTTCGATGAACTCGAAAAATTAACGTATGATCTCTTCTTGAAATTAGCGTTCCTGTACTGGGCTTGTTTGTTTAGATCGTCATAATAAGATTCTACCAAGTAAGGATAGGTTCTTATTTCTTTGTATTGCTCTACATCTTTTTTTACTTTCCAAAGTTTTTTCTCCATAACGATTTTGTTAAATGTGACTATTTCTACATCAATTTTGGCTAACACATCTTTCAAATTTTTAATGATGTTGTCCTGTTTAAGTTTTTGTTCCAATTTCTCAATCTCGTCTCGTTGAAGTTTTACTTCTTCAGCAGAGGTCTTGATGATCAGAATCAGGAGGTCTCGTGAACATTTGTTACTCACACCACTAAATTTTCCTTTAAACTTAGTGTTGTGGGTGAACACTCTTGGGATGTTCCTAATTTGTAGTCCCTCTGGTATCACTCCAGCCTTGAGATAGGCTAACATTAATTGACCGTGACTTTCAGTTCTCACTAATTTTTTCTTTTTCTGGAGCAGGATATCTGCCTCATTTGATTGTGTATTACCTGTGGGTGCAGTGATGCTGTCTCCCAACAGTGTAGGCATACTCATTAGTTTGAGATATACCTCATCTGAGAATGACACTAAATTCACGTTGTCCATTTCATTTAATAGAAATGGGACAAGAACCTGGGTCTGAAATCACTAGACCTCGGTAGTTATCAGCAACCTGGATCGGTTTGCATAAGATAACTGAACCCAACAACCAAAGGGTTGTCCAAAATCAATGTTACAAAATTGGGTACTCCCAGTTTATTGTTGTCGGGGGGGCGGCACTATCAGTGGGAGACTGATACGTGACAAACAAGGGGTGATAGGTCGCCATCCCCTACCTAAAGACCCTGAGTCGCACCAAGTTAAATCCAAGGTAATCTTATATAATATTAAGATTACATGTACCACACCTAACTAATGACATCTAATTAACACGGATCTTTACTTTTTATTTTTCAATTTATTTATCAATTCACAAATGTATAAAAACAAAAGACACCTAAATTTATAAAAACAAACTGTGCTAATCACTTACAATCTAACTGGTCAGAATCAACCAGGCCTATCGGGATGTCAAGTTCCATCCGGATAGGTGACGGGAAAAAACAGTATGTAATACTGCAAAGATAGAACAGATGATTACAAGGAAGAGTCAAAAGGTATTGGAGTCTCCCAACTACTAATGTATGCCTCAAGGGTTTTTGGCCAGAGCGGGTGGTCTAGTACTGCATTTAGTTTGTTAACCACTCTGTTTTAAATTAACTTGCGTAAATGTGGGGTAGCTGCGGAGTGCTTTGTACACGCCAGCTGCCCTATTTCACTTTTAAAGGGTGAGAGATAGGAATCAAAAAGATAAAACAGTTCCTATTAACAAGTCGACATATGTTTCGTCCTTTCTGACTCATACGGAACTCTCTCTGGTGCCGTTGGTCTTGATGTTAGTAATGGCCATCTTCAGGACAGAGACAATTGCGTTGTTTTCAGTAGTAGATACTTTTCCCATTCATAAAACATCTAAAATAGAATATATAAAAACATATATTTCACTAGGAACATTATGTTCACAGATTTTAAAAACAGTGTGGACTGACAGTGTTGAAACTACAGTTTCTTGGACTAACCTGAGTTTTTCTCTATTTCTTTGGGTCGTATGTGGTAATCTTAGATCAGCAATTTCATCAGGCTCCTAGAGGGATGCCGTATATTTGATTTCGTTTCATGCACTGTATCTGTGAAAATCCATACAGTCATCAGTGAAGCGCCTCTATTGGCTCTGCATAATTTTACACAATTTAATGTATATTGATTGGTAACGGTAACTATTTAGAAGTACCTTTCGTGTTTGGACTTTGCGAACTTGTGTGATATACAAGTTCTACTCAGCTCGATTCGCAGTGACGCTGTATTCAAGCTGCGGGCAATTTCTTTTGTCGAATGGCTGTGAAAAATGACAAAATGCATCAGAGCTTGTTGCAGTACATATGTTGCAGTGATTAATTTTTCCTTTGTTTTGTAAGTCAATTTCCATTTATTTCACATGTCATTGTCTCACATCCTTATGGCTACATGTTCCTTAATATTATATTGATCTTACGGGGCCATGCAGCATTTAACAGTGCCACATATCTACATGGATCCACCTCAAACAGGCGTTATAACTTCTGAAATGGCGAGGTGAATGACGGATAGCCGTTCGTACACTGATGCGTGTTGGCCAGAGATGCACATGTCGGCTGGCCAGATGGCTGATAAACTATCAGGACAGCGCGGAACAATTTATTTACATGACTGGTGCCTAAGACACCGTTAGAAAATGTCTTACCTTTCGTAAGTCCCTGTGTTTGGATCACCCAGGTGTCTGTTGGTTTACCGAGAAGCATTTTATGTCGGCTAAGTTTGTTATTTAAAGGGGACATCATTGTCACGTGATTTCGATAACTTGCACGTTATTTTAAAAACTTTGTCTACGAATAGCAAGCCCGACTTTTCAATACTCGTGCTAATATTGATGAAGAACATCACCTTAGGTACCCGAGTTATCCCTCTACGAGAGTTCACCAACTGCGCCACTACATGGGCGGTGTAAGTAATCCTCTGCCCGTGTAACTTAGCATATATTGGCAAAACCAAAAGGCAAGTTAGACAACGCATTTGTGAGCATAAGTCGTGTATAAAAAACCAAGTAGAGAATAAAACTCTGGTGGCACACTATGTACAAAAACAGCACAAACCGACAGAGATGCTTTGGTGTGTCCTACAAGTAGTGAAACAAGCCATCAGAGGTGGGGACCGGAATTTGATGCTCACTAGGTGTGAACAACATTGGATTTATCAAACCAATTCTGTAAAAGGAGGTTTAAATGTAGCTGTTGAATGGAACAAATTTTGGTAAACGAAGGAACGAACGCCTTAGATCTGGTACCTTGTGATCTGTTTTCCTTCCAATTTCTAATTAATACAAGCTTTCTACACCCGAAAGCACAGAAATCGACATAGTAACATTCCGGGGAGGTAGAAATAAGCATTGTTATTGCCTTTACATTGGCTTATGAAGTATCATGTCATTATGAAAGAAGTATATGCCATCTAAGCTTTATACACAATTAACATCTGCTCCCCAGCTGTTCATTATATAATCGCGACTGACACTGTCGGAGTTGATTTATACAGATATTTTTCCCTGCTGACATCAATACTCAGAGCGCACAACGCATCACTACATTTCCCAGAAGCACTGGAGTGGCCTGCAGTGCTCTATATGCAGAACACTTAGCCCAAAGGTCTCTTGCAAGCATAAGTGTTAGAGCAGGATCTTGGTTCTGATTGCCGGTCATTATATATATATTTTTCAAACGGCAACAGGTCTCTTTTTCTCTTTTTCTCTCTTTTTCCAAAATATTAGCACGAGTATTGAAAAGTCGGGCTTGCTATTCGTAGACAAAGTTTTTAAAATAATGTGCACGTGATCGAAATCACGTGACAATGACGTCCCCTTTAAATAACAAACTTAGCTGACATAAAATGCTTCTCAGTAAACCAACAGACTCCTGGGTGATCCAAACACAGGGACTTACGAAAGGTAAGACATTTTCTAACGGTGTCTTAGGCACCAGTTATGTAAATAAATTGTTCCGCGCTGTCCTGATAGTTTAGCAGCCATCTGGCCAGCCGACATGTGCATCTCTGGCCAACACGCATCAGTGTACGAACGGCTATCCGTCATTCACCTCGCCATTTCAGAAGTTATAACGCCTGTTTGAGGTGGATCCATGTAGATATGTGGCACTGTTAAATGCTGCATGGCCCCGTAAGATCAATATAATATTAAGGAACATGTAGCCATAAGGATGTGAGACAATGACATGTGAAATAAATGGAAATTGACTTACAAAATAAAGGAAAAATTAATCACTGCAACATATGTACTGCAACAAGCTCTGATGCATTTTGTCATTTTTCACAGCCATTCGACAAAAGAAATTGCCCGCAGCTTGAATACAGCGTCACTGCGAATCGAGCTGAGTAGAACTTGTATATCACACAAGTTCGCAAAGTCCAAACACGAAAGGTACTTCTAACTAGTTACCGTTACCAATCAATATACATTAAATTGTGTAAAATTATGCAGAGCCAATAGAGGCGCTTCACTGATGACTGTATGGATTTTCACAGATACAGTGCATGAAACAAAATCAAATATACGGCATCCCTCTAGGAGCCTGATGAAATTGCTGATCTAAGATTACCACATACGACCCAAAGAAATAGAGAAACACTCAGGTTAGTCCAAGAAACTGTAGTTTCAACACTGTCAGTCCACACTGTTTTTAAAATCTGTGAACATAATGTTCTTAGTGAAATATATGTTTTTATATATTCTATTTTAGATGTTTTATGAATGGGAAAAGTATCTACTACTGAAAACAACGCAATTGTCTCTGTCCTGAAGACGGCCATTACTAACATCAAGACCAACGGCACCGGAGAGAGTTCCGTATGAGTCAGAAAGGCCGAAACATATGTCGACTTGTTAATAGGAACTGTTTTATCTTTTTGATTCCGATCTCTCACCCTTTAAAAGTGAAATAGGGCAGCTGGCGTGTACAAAGCACTCCGCAGCTAACCCACATTTACGCAAGTTAATTTAAAACAGAGTGGTTAACACACTAAATGCAGTACTAGACCACCCGCTCTGGCCAAAAACCCTTGAGGCATACATTAGTAGTTGGGAGACTCCAATACCTTTTGACTCTTCCTTATAATCATCTGTTCTATCTTTGCAGTAATACATACTGTTCTTTCCCGTCACCTATCCGGATGGAACTTGACATCCCGATAGGCCTGGTTGAGTCTGACCAGTTAGATTGTAAGTGATTAGCACAGTTTGTTTTTATAAATTTAGGTGTCTTTTGTTTTTATACATTTGTGAATTGATAGATAAATTGAAAAATATAAAGTAAAGATCTGTGTTAATTAGATGTCATTAGTTAGGTGTGGTACATGTAATCTTAATATTATATAACATTACCTTGGATTTAACTTGGTGCGACTCAGGGTCTTTAGGTAGGGGAAGGCGACCTATCACCCCCTGTGCCCAGAAGATGACAAAGATGTTAGAGAAAGTTTGAGCAAATGACTAAATTTCGAAAATTGCCCAGCACTACGTCCAGGATTACATGATTTGCCTACAACACAATGTGGGAAAGGGGACAACAACTCCAAGGGGATGTTTTGGGCCACCCTCTGTCCCCTTTGAAGTTATCCACTTTGATTTTATTGAAATGGACCGGGGCAACAATAAAAAATATGTGCTGGTGGTCATCTGTGCTTTTACTATATGGGTTGAGGCTTTCCCCGTTAAAGATGCTACAGCCATGACTATTGCAAAAACCATGTTAGGGGAATATTTTCCATGGTTCGGGCTACCAAGAGTCATCTGGTCGGACAATGGTCCACATTTTGTCGCTGCTGTAATCCTGCAGATATGTGGGCATTACAGATCGACAAACAGTTCCATTCGGCCAGTGTAACGCTCACCTGATTCCCGCAGAGGCGCCGGTCTTGACTGGGCGTATACCGTATCTTCAAAGGTGATGTGTAACACACGGCTGGCTCTTTGGGCTGGACCTCTGTGCACTGTATGTCTGACTCGAAGGGTAAGATGTCTGCAGATAGAAAATATGGGATTAAGGAACTGGGTTATTGAATGTCTCTCTCTTCTTCCCTTTCTCTTCTCCTGTAGAACCCCAAAGGTTAACGCTCTCACCTTAGGTAAGTGAACGCCGTGCTCTCCATCTGCCTCGGGGCAGGGTGCTGTAACCAGTTTCTTCACTGGATAAGGGGAGCAGGCCTCTTGACTTCAGAGGACTGCTGTCTGTCGTTTACTGCACGAACGGTAAGTTTCGAGTAATTCTAATGTCTTTAAAGTCTTTAGTAATGATGTTTCTTGTTTTGCAGGGTTCCGGCGATGGCGGATGACGGGCTGAAGTGTGTTGAAAATGGAGCCCGTGTGATGAATAGAAGCGCCTGGAAGCACGTAAGTAAGCGCTTGTTGCCTGCTTCACGATGCGCTCTAACTGTCTTTTTATTTTGCAGGTACAAGTTCGGAGCGGCTGCAGGGTGCCGGAATACCCACTGGGTTAGATGTGGAAAGGAGTAATGGCACGTGAGTATTAAAGTTCCCCAATGTCTTTAAACGCACCTTGTTTTGTCTTTCAGATGCGGTATGCAGCGCCGAAGGCCTCCGGAGCGTGCGAAGAGTTGGTAAGCTTTTGTCTTTCAGATGCCGGAATGCAGTGTGAAGACCTCCGGAGCGCACGAAGAGTAGGAAAGCCTTTGTCTTTCAGATGCCGGAATGCAGCGCGAGGCGTTGGTGACAGCCGATGGACCAGGTAAGTGAAGAGCTGTCACTGAAGACCGTAATGCTAACCTGTTCTTTCTTGTCTTTATAGGTGTTGCTGAAGACTGGATTCAGGATGGTAAGCCTTTTTCCTTAGGCCCAGGATCAGATGCAGAAGACACGATGAGCTTTCTGCTGCAGAGGATGCAGAATAACGCAAAGCAAGATTCATCCATCGGGTGTGGTTTAAATAGCCTCCTGTAGTGCTTAGGTGTCTCCTTCCACAGCCACGCCTAGGTAAGAAAAGAGTTCCTGCTTTCCAGAAGAGTTCCAGTGTTCTGAATCTAGGGAGTGCCTCCTGCCCCACCCAACAGGAAAAGTAGTTCCAAACAGAAGAGGATCAGAGGCTCAACTGGCAGGCAAGTAAGCAGCATGGTCTGCTGCAGGTAAGTCCACCCAAGCATTATGAGCCCGGCGCTTCCAGCGCTGGGACTGGGCATATTTATGAGCCTGGTGCCACTGGCGCCAGGACTGGGTCCAAAAGGTCCCAATTGGGACTGGTTGGCACTCGGAACCTGGGTTATGGATCTGCTTCCAAGGGAGTTGGGAAAACCCTGACCTTTTGGAAGCAGAGATCATGACAGTACCCCCCCTCAAGGCCCCTCCCAAACCGGGCTTCTCCGGGGGTTTTGGCTTGTCAGGAAATGTTCGGTGAAATCTTTTGATTAGGCGAGGAGCGTGGACATATTCAGCAGGTTCCCAGGATCTCTCTTGGGGGCCGTAGCCTTTCCAGTCAATTAGGTAAAATAGTTTAGATTTGGAGATCTTGGAGTCCAGAATGCTTTTGACTTCAAACTCGAGTTCTCCATCAACTAGGATAGGTTTTGGAGATTTAGTTAGTCGGGTTTGAGGTTGCACGGGTTTTAATAGAGAGACGTGGAAGACCGGATGTATCTTCATGTGCGGGGGCAAGTCCAACTTGACCGCTACTGGGTTTACTATGGTAGTGATGGAATAGGGACCAAGGTATCTTGGGTTGAATGTGCGTGGCCCTTTTAGAGGTAGATATTTGGTGGATAACCAGACTTGATCCCCTACTTGATATTGAGGGGCTTCCTTCCGATGTTGATCTGCTCCTTTCTTGTATTGTTCTTTAGCCCTTTGAAGGTGAGAAACAGCTTCCTTAAAGGCTTGGGTGATTGTAGAATGCAGGTAGTCTACTGCTGGTGTTTCAAGATCTTGGAGGGGATCCAACTCCGAGGTTCGAGGGTGACTGCCGTACAAAAGAAAAAATGGGGTTTTCCCAGTTCCCGAATGGACAGAGTTATTGTAGGCATATTCGGCTATCCAAAGGATGTCTTTCCAAGTGTTTTCAGTTTGTTGCAGCATGCAGTGTAAATACTGTTCCAGAGTTTGATTGGTCCTCTCGGTTTGTCCGTCGGTCTGAGGGTGGTGACTGGTCGATAGTCTCACATCAATTTGAGCCGACCGACAGCAAGTTCGCCAAAAATGAGAAATAAATTGACTACCTCGATCCGAAATTAGAACCGAAGGAAAACCGTGCAGTCGTACGATGTTTTCGAGAAATTCTCGGGCCAGAGTTGCTGCTGTTGGCAAGCCTTTGAGCGGAATGAAATGCGCCATCTTGGAGAATAAGTCCACGATTACTAGAATCGTATTGTATCCGGAGCATGGAGGTAGATCGGTGATGAAGTCCATAGAAAGCGTATGCCAAGGGCGAGGTGGGATGTCAATAGGGCGTAAGAGGCCTGCTGGTCTTTCCTTTTGAGTCTTGTTTTGGGCGCATACTCCACAGGACATTATAAAGTCTCTGATATCTTTTTTCCAAGACGGCCACCAGAAGTAGCGCTTGATCTTTTCTGAGGTCTTGGCCATACCGGGATGTCCTTCCATTAAAGAATCGTGATAACAAGAGATTACTTTTTTCTGTAAATCTGTGCTGGGTAGGTATAATCGTTCTTGGAAATACAATAAGTTGTCCTTTACTGCAAAGTCCTTTCCCTGCAGATGCCAATTCTGTATGTCTGCTGGAGTTACAAGTTGCCTGGCTTTATCCTTAACTTCCTCTATGGATTCTGTGGCGATTACACCCAGAATTCTTTGTTCGGGAATGATTGGTACAGGTTTAGGGTTGATCAAGTGTTCTTCCACTCCCATCCGAAAAAGGGCATCAGCTTTACCGTTCTTTGTACCAGGTCGATAGGTAATTATGAAGTCAAACTCGGCAAAGAATAATGCCCAACGGAGTTGTCTAGAGGATTGGGCTTTTGCGGTTTTCAAATATTGCAGGTTTCGGTGATCCGTAATCACAGTAACGGTGTGTCGGGCCCCCAGCAGATAATGCCGCCAAGCCTTAAAGGCAGACTTGATAGCCAGAAGTTCCTTGTCAGTAATCGTGTAATTGATTTCAGGAGGCGAGAATTTGCGGGACCAAAATGCCACGGGATGCAACTGATTGGTTACCGGGTCCTTTTGTGATAGAACTGCCCCCATGGCAAGGCTTGAAGCATCAGTTTCCACGATGTAGGGGAGTTCGGGGCGAGGGTGTTTTAAGATTGGTGCAGAGATAAATTTAGTCTTCAAATCCTGGAAAGCTTGTTCCGCCTCGGTAGACCATTCAAAACGTTTGTTTTTCTTTAACAAGGCAGTGATGGGCTGGACTATTCGAGAGAATTCGGGGATAAACCTGCGGTAAAAGTTAGCGAAGCCTAACATGCTTTGCACACCTTTTACGGAGGATGGTGATGGCCATTTGAGAACTGCATCGACCTTCTTTGAATCCATACGCACTCCGCCAGGAGATAATATGAATCCCAAGAATTCAACTTCAGTCACGTTGAAAACACATTTTTCCAACTTAGCGAAAAGTTTGTGTTGACGCAATCTTTCGAGGACCATTTTCACGTGTTTCCGATGTTCAGATTCCGATGAAGAATAAACGAGGATGTCGTCAATGTAAACAACAACACACACATCTATGAGCTCTCTGAGGACATCGTTCATAAAATATTGAAAGGCGGCCGGGGCATTGCAAAGTCCGAAGGGCATGACCTGATATTCAAATAGCCCATACTTGGTGCGGAAGGCCGTCTTCCATTCATCGCCCTCTTTTACTCGTACCAAGTGGTAAGCTCCTCTAAGATCCAGCTTTGTATATATGCATGCTTTTCTGACTTGGTCCAGGAGTTCAGGGATCAAAGGTAACGGATATCTATTCTTAACGGTGATCTGGTTCAGGGAGCGATAATCTATACAAGTTCTAAGGTCTCCTTCCTTTTTTGGAACGAAGAACAAAGCTGAAGAAGCAGGGGACTTGGAAGGACGAATAAACCCATTTGCCAGGTATTGATCCAGGTATTGTCGAAGGTGAAGGTTCTCAGGCTCGGTGAGGGCATAAATTCTACTACAAGGAGGAGTAGATCCAGGTATCAGGTCTATCTGGCAGTCATAAGACCTATGAGGAGGTAGAGAGTTAGCCTGATCCTTCCGGAAAACATCTTGGTATTCTAGGTATTCGGGAGGTAACTGGGGAGTCTCTGAAGAAATTGCTGCCAGTGCAACACCAGGTGGAGGGTGACAAGTAGAGACACATTCTGGAAACTGGACCGTTCTTGCTCGCCAATCGATCAGAGGATTGTGTTTCTCTAACCAAGGTATTCCTAGAATAATCTGAAACTGAGGGGCCTTGATCACATCGAACACGATCTTCTCATGGTGTCCATCTTGACTTACTAGCGTCACCTCTTGAGTGGTATGCGTTACTGGCCCGGAGGCTATCTCCGTACCATCCACCGTAGTAATGACGTCCTTTACAGCCTTGGGACAAAGAGTTTGATTCATCCTCAAAACCATTTCATGATCCACATAATTGCCGATGGCACCGCTGTCGACGTAAGCTTCAATTGCATGTAATCGATCCGGATTATCAGGGCTAATGAGGACCATAGGTATCACGAAATGCGAGGTCACGGAACTGGTTTTCACGCTCGGCAAGAGGACCTCTTTCCTTGTCGGGCGAGGTTGTTTCCCTGCTCAGAGTTTGTAACTTTGGTAACTGCAGCTCCTACTGCCTTCTTGGCAGGTTTCACCGGACAGTCTCGAAGAAAGTGCCCTGAGTTTCCGCAATAGAGGCATAATTGCAACTGTTTTCTCCTTTCCCGCTCCTTTTGTTTTAGAGGACCTTTCAGACCCCCTATTTGCATGGGTTCCCCGGAGTCTACTCCTTTGGAAGGAGTTGGCGGTTTGGAAAATACTCGAGCATCAAACTTGGAACGATCGGCCTTCCTGTTCTGCAGTCTGTGATCTATTTGAACGACTAAGTCTATATAGTCCGAACAATCTTGTGGGGGATTCACTACTTGGGCTAACACATCTTTGAGCTCTCCACGTAGACCTCTATAAAACAGCGTAATCCTTTTGTCCTCAGGCCATTGAGTTTCCACTATCAGTCTGTTGAAAGACGCAATATAAGCCAAAAGGTCTTGATTACCTTGTCGCAACGAAAGAAGCTCATTGTCCAAGGCCTGCCCCTGTGAATGTCTTGCGAACAGTTTTTCCATACTGAGCTGAAAAGCTTGAAAATCATGGAGGACCGGATCATCTTGATTTACTAGAGGGATCGACCAGTCTGCCGCATTGCCACTAAGGTATGAAAGCACGAAAGCTACTTTAGCTTGATCAGTTGGAAAGGCTGCTGGCCGGCATAAGAAATGCAACCGGCACTGATTGATAAATACTGCAAACCTCTTTGTGTCACCAGAAAATCGTTCGGGCGGAGCCAGAGGTACATTCCCAGGTAGGTTGATCTGCACTGGATTCATAGAGGATGTAGAAGGAAGATTTCCCCCAGATGCAGGTAACGGGGTCTGTCCGGCTTGTGACTGTAGCAATTGTCTAGCAAGATCATCTGTTCGCTCCTTGGAAATAATCAGTTCCCTTCTTAGAGCGTTCGTTTCCTGACGGGCTGCATGCACTTCTGCCCTTAGTTCCCCAAGTAACTGGGCTAGCTGGTCGGTATCCGAGGTTTCCATAGCGCCTGGATGGGAGTTTTGTGGTGGGCTTTGCGTTCTGTAACGCTCACCTGATTCCCGTAGAGGCGCCGGTCTTGACTGGGCGTATACCGTATCTTCAAAGGTGATGTGTAACACACGGCTGGCTCTTTGGGCTGGACCTCTGTGCACTGTATGTCTGACTCGAAGGGTAAGATGTCTGCAGATAGAAAATATGGGATTAAGGAACTGGGTTATTGAATGTCTCTCTCTTCTTCCCTTTCTCTTCTCCTGTAGAACCCCAAAGGTTAACGCTCTCACCTTAGGTAAGTGAACGCCGTGCTCTCCATCAGCCTCGGGGCAGGGTGCTGTAACCAGTTTCTTCACTGGATAAGGGGAGCAGGCCTCTTGACTTCAGAGGACTGCTGTCTGTCGTTTACTGCACGAACGGTAAGTTTCGAGTAATTCTAATGTCTTTAAAGTCTTTAGTAATGATGTTTCTTGTTTTGCAGGGTTCCGGCGATGGCGGATGACGGGCTGAAGTGAGTTGAAGATGGAGCCCGTGTGATGAATAGAAGCGCCTGGAAGCACGTAAGTAAGCGCTTGTTGCCTGCTTCACGATGCGCTCTAACTGTCTTTTTATTTTGCAGGTACAAGTTCGGAGCGGCTGCAGGGTGCCGGAATACCCACTGGGTTAGATGTGGAAAGGAGTAATGGCACGTGAGTATTAAAGTTCCCCAATGTCTTTAAACGCACCTTGTTTTGTCTTTCAGATGCGGGATGCAGCGCCAAAGGCCTCCGGAGCGTGCAAAGAGTTGGTAAGCTTTTGTCTTTCAGATGCCGGAATGCAGTGTGAAGACCTCCGGAGCGCACGAAGAGTAGGTAAGCCTTTGTCTTTCAGATGCCGGAATGCAGCGCGAGGCGTTGGTGACAGCCGATGGACCAGGTAAGTGAAGAGCTGTCACTGAAGACCGTAATGCTAACCTGTTCTTTCTTGTCTTTATAGGTGTTGCTGAAGACTGGATTCAGGATGGTAAGCCTTTTTCCTTAGGCCCAGGATCAGATGCAGAAGACACGATGAGCGTTCTGCTGCAGAGGATGCAGAATAACGCAAAACAAGATTCATCCATCGGGTGTGGTTTAAATAGCCTCCTGTAGTGCTTAGGTGTCTCCTTCCACAGCCACGCCTAGGTAAGAAAAGAGTTCCTGCTTTCCAGAAGAGTTCCAGTGTTCTGAATCTAGGGAGTGGCTCCTGCCCCACCCAACAGGAAAAGTAGTTCCAAACAGAAGAGGATCAGAGGCTCAACTGGCAGGCAAGTAAGCAGCATGGTCTGCTGCAGGTAAGTCCACCCAAGCATTATGAGCCCGGCGCTTCCAGCGCTGGGACTGGGCATATTTATGAGCCTGGTGCCACTGGCGCCAGGACTGGGTCCAAAAGGTCCCAATTGGGACTGTTTGGCACTCGGAACCTGGGTTATGGATCTGCTTCCAAGGGAGTTGGGAAAACCCTGACCTTTTGGAAGCAGAGATCATGACAGCCAGACATGCTCAGAGCGCCGGACTAGTAGAAAGACACAACGGTATCATCAAGAACAAGCTCGCTAAGACGTGTGCCGGCACTAAGTTAAAATGGCCGGACGCGTACAACCCCTCAAACTAAGTCTGGGCTCTCTCCATTTGAGGTGGTAATGGGGAGACCTGCCAATATCTGGAACCTTCCTAAATGTAATTCGTTGAGAAATTTTGAAAATGTATTACTTTCAGATTATTGCAGCCAGTTGACTAAAAACCTGTATTTGATTTATCACCAGGTACGAGAAGCTTTACCTGTGCGATACGAGGGCCTGGGCCACAGTATACGGCCTGGAAGGTGGGTGCTCATCAAGGCATTTGAGCACTCTTCCTGCCTTGCACCTCGCTGGCGTGGTGCGTTCCAGGTCCTGTTGGTCACCCAAACAGCTGTGCGGGTCTCTGGAAGAAACAACTGGATCCACGCGTCCCATGTTAAGAAACTTCCTCACCCAGTGCCACACGTTACAGAAGAAACAGAACCCCTCGCTAATGCTGCAACCAACAATCCCAAAGCAGTAAATAGCTCAGAGAGTGTGTCGGAGAATCTTTCTGAGCCCATGAGGCTTGGGGAAACAGCCATTTCGTCTCCACACTGTCCAAAAGTTTTGCATCCGGAAACTGCTGTGCCAAATTCGGCATATTCACTTGTCTCTGATATGTTGCTTCCAACGGGAAGTGACGACACATTGTTTCCAGATCAATCAGTACCGGGAAAAGCAAGGTACAATCTGCGTCCAAGAAAATAGACTTACGGCACGGTTCGGCTGTGCATTCGAAGAAGAAAAGGATCATCAAGGGCTTGTTTTTGCCCAAATTTGAGAAAGGGGATTGTGTTGGCTAGGGTTGTGGAAGGACTAAGAAGTCGCGCGGCCGGGAAGTCGCCAGCAACGGACATTGGGGTTTCCGTTTGAAGACTACAATGCCTGCCACCGCTACCACTCGTATGGGACTTGTAAATGAGAGGATGACCAACCGGGACAATGGACAATATGCCTGGGCCCCGAAAACGTATTGCTGTGTTTTTATAATGATATTTGGGTTTTTAATAGTCACTGTCTTAGGATTGTGGTACCTTGAGGAAATGCATCCTTTAGAATCCTTGTTGCCCACTGAAAATGTACCTACTGTTCCTACTCAATTTTTACATTTGCATACTCTGTCCCTTAGGGACTCTCAGCATAGACAAAGGTACCACAATAATACTCTGCTACTTATCATGAATGCTATGCATGCCATTTTTAATAAGTCTAACTGTTGGGTCTGCTCACATTTACTGCAACACAGGGATAAGGGGCTAGGTTGGTATATTCATCCTTTACCTTTGACAACTGCTTGTTATGCTTCTCTTAGAGCACTGTTCTTTGGCCGTTGGAATGATAGCATCTCAGGGAACTTTGATGGCACCAATTTGAATAGTTTTGAGAAACGTGTTTTGACTCCCCTGGGATGCTCGCTTTCCGCAAACAGGAGTAAACCTAACGTTGCTTCTATTAGGCCTTCTGATAGACTGTCTCGTCCTTTACAATCTTTGATTTCCTTTAAGATGGCTCTGATAGGCAATACGGATGCCATGCCTCCTTCTTACACTGTTAACCGTAGCCCCGATTCAGTTTCTTTTTGCACACAGAGGAATGGAACTCAGTCAATGGGAGATTTTCTAGGTTGTGCCAACGTTGCAAATTTGACTGGGGAAAACAGACCTTTGTATGTAGGCGAACCTGTTTATTTTGTCTGCGGTAATGTAGCATTCACATGGTTGCCCAGGGATCGGCAGGGAACCTGTTATTTAGGGATCCTGTTACCTGGGTTCTTTATAGCTAGTACAAAAGAAGTTTCAAAGGTTCGTCCACGGCGGGACGAGAATGGTGACACCCCAGCACAAATCTTGGGAGATATAGCAAAATCAGTTGTGCCATTTTGGGGGCAGATAGCGAATTCCGAAGATATCAGAAGACTAGCGAGAGTACTGGAGAGAACCATCAACCGGCCACGGACATACTCTATAATATGACATTAGAACAGAAGGCGATAAGATTAGTAGCACTTCAAAACCGGATGGCATTAGATGTCATTCTGGCTGAATGTGGTGGAGTGTGTAAATTAGTGGGTCCGCTTGCTGTGTTTTTGTACCAGATTCCTCCCCAACCATCTTCAAGGCAATACAGAATCTGCACGTCCTTAGTTCAGAAGTGCATGTTCCCGAGGGAAACTGGGATTTTAGCGCTTGGTTCTGGGACTTCTTGCGATCTTGGGGTTGGAAAGTACTTTCGGTCTTGCTGATTATTTTGGGAATCCTGTTGTTTCTTTGTTGCTGTTGTTTCTTTGTTGCTGTATTCAGTGTCTACCTAGTATATGTTCGATGCTAGGGCGATGTTGTGCACAAGCGATAGGTACAATAGGACATAAAGTGTATGCCTCAGATAAAACTTCCAAAGAATATGAGTTGAAGGAAATTTTAGCGAATGACCTAATGGCAATAGATATTTCCGACAGCGATTCAGGGTGCATGGACGATGATGCATGGAGTTATTTGCAAGGAGATCCAAAGTAGTTTTAGCACTTGGCATAGGCCAAAAGGAGGGTTTGTCAAATGAGAAATTATATCGTGCCTCCTATCTCAATAAATATATGTATATTGGCCTACACCAAGCTGCTTATAAGTCGCTTGCGAAGAAATCCGTGTTGCAAGGTCCTGACCTTAAAATCAATGTAAGCCGCCATTTTAGCTCAATCCACCTTGTCAGAGACTTCTGGCTGTTTTGTGCAGGAGTAATGAAGTCCATGAAACAACTGCAAACAGTACAACACTTGTTGAATCAGAAGAAAATGGGGTAAGTGCCAACATCATTGCAGACTGTGGGTGCCATCGATTAGAAGAATACATGTTCTCTGTTGAAATATTCTCTCTCTCCCCTTTTATTCTGGCTTTCCCCGATCCCCATACCTCCCTATCCATCCAAAATGTGATTTTGCTCTGTAGTCCTGTTGAAATAACAGGGTGGATCCACATAAGGAGGGGATTTGTGTTCATACACTTCTCATGGCAACATGGGCCTTGACACACTGCTACATATTGTCAAATGAGAAATTATATCGTGCCTCCTATCGCAATAAATATATGTATATTGGCCTACGCCAAGCTGCTTATAAGTCGCTTGCGAAGAAATCAGTGTTGCAAGGTCCTGACCTTAAAATCAAAGTAAGCTGCCATTTTAGGTCAATCCGCCATTTTAGGTTCGCTTTGTAAAGTCACCCTGTGAGTTAAAATGGTGGACAATGTCATTCCAAAATACAACATGGCTGTCTTGACCTCTGTATGTAGCTAATATGTAATTTGCCTGCAGGCCACTTGTTGAGGTCGTGAACTGAGACCTTGTCCTCCGTTGACCTGTGTGTAAAGGATTACTCGTGCAATGAAACTAATCCGCGAGCATATGTTAAGAACAATGTATTCAAATACTGAACTTAGAACACTTGTTTAACTACATTGTATTAATGTTTGAGAAGACCTGCATGGGAAATCCCAGAATACACAGTTGCCGTATAGGCTTGTTGATATACGTATTAAAAGCAGACCAGTTACATGTGGATATGCGAAACTCAGCATGAACCCTAGATCGGTGATGTATTAGCGGAATATTAACCCGGAGTGGGGCTGGACATCGTGCTCACGAAGAGTATAAAAGACCAATGCATTCTAATGTACAGCATCTCTCACTGAACACACTGAACCACGCTGGAGTTTGTTGTGTTGCACTGGGGGCCGATAGCTATCTGCTTTTGCTCTGTTCTTCGTAACTGGATTCAGTATAAAATAAAGTACTTTGTATGTTCCTTTGTAACCCGTTTTCGGTGTATTTCCTTTTGGGGTACTCAGCCTCGATATTTTTGATTTTGTTTTCACAATTTGATGATCCATTCTTGGATGAAATGTCACAATACATTGATATCATAACCATATTGTTCTTAGTGTACTGAGGGATAATGCTTTATGATGCCACTTCCTGTGATGTCACACAGGGGGCATGGTCAAATTACATCACTTCCTGTGATGTCACATGGGGGCATGGTCAAATGAAATCACTTCCTGTGATGTCACTCCCATGGGAGTGGCATTGTGATGTCACTTCTGCTACCCCTGGCATTTTGGTGAAATTACGTCCCTGATTGAATCTATCTTGAAACCTTTGGTAATTGACAAAGGTTTATACAGGTTACTACACATTTCCTCGGGACGACACAAAAGATGGGATGCATAAAAATGTAATGGAGTGAAAGGTCTTAAAAGGCAGAGGAAGCCAGTGGTATAGTGTTTTCGTCTCACAAGCACTATAGCATTGCTGAAAAAAACACTGCAAAATGCACATTTTCATATTCTGACAGCTTGTTCTGATGGACAAATATTGATAATTACTAGTAGTGTATGGTTTAATGAATAGCACTCACATGTATTTGAGGGGTATATTACTGTTGTTCACATGGTATATTGGCTGGTGTGCTGGGCTTTAAGGTTCACTATGCTGAGACAAGAAACCCATATCTCTGCTCAAACTGCGGTTCTTTAGTCTTGTTTTGCAGAGCTCTCTTCGATGCCAAAACCATCAGGGCCTTAAGTGAGTGCGCCTCAGCTGGTAAGATGGCCCAGCGGGTTAAATGCTTGTTACTATGATTCGTGTTTGGTTTGCAGGGCGCAGGTTCAAATCCTAGCATGACCAACTCAGCTTTTCATCCTTCCCAGGTCAATTAATGAGTATCCATTTTTGATTTTGTAATAATAGTAATGTATGTAAATAAGTCCTATGTAAAGCGCTTTAGAAATTATTATTCTCTTGCATGAAGTGGTGTGCTACTGGTGTTTGTCTTCCGGTGTGTGATGGTATGTTGCTTTAGGTCAATTTATTTGTGCATTTCTTGGCACGTATTTTCTTTGTGATAATTTCTTGCATTGAATGAGGTACATAATGTTGGGCGATTTGCAGTTGAAAGTTCCTTGACTCTGTATTATTTGGTTCAATGGGGTAGTTTTAGCAGATTCTATGCAGATGTGTTGGCAGGTTTTGTATCTCCTTCTAATGCATAGGTATGTTCCAGGACTCATTTATTTTGGATCCATTCGAAATGTGCTTCTTCCAGTTAGAGAGTGTGCTAGAGTTTGAGGCTGCTTATATGCACCAAGATGAGAGCTCACATCCAAGCCTGCGTCTCTGACGTTGCTAAGAAGTCACACTACCCGCTGCACCTCCTCAGATTTTTTCTTCCTTTCCTCTCCTTCCCCCAGAGGCTCACTGTCTACAGAGTGCTGGTTCTCTCTAGGCTGGACTATTGCAACAGCCTCTTTCTAAATCTGCCTGCTTCTCCTCTACGCCCTCTGCAACTCATCCAGAAGGCCTCAAGCCCAGGGATCGTATCTCTCCAGGACTGAAATCTATGCACTGGCTCTGAGTGGCTGCGAGGATTAAGTTCAAAACCCTCTGCATTGTCCACAAGGCCTTCTGGGGCCTGGGGCTTCAATACCTTCAACTCTCTCTTCCTAAATATCTTCCTCTCGAGCTCTTCGGTCATCCGCCTCCAACTCCCTCAGGGTTAGTCGCTTCTCAAAGCAATGAGTTGGTGGTAGATCTCTTTCCTCAGCTGGGGCCTCCCTCTGGAACAGCCTCCCTACCTCCCTGAAACTTGAGGAGCACCATCTCCAGTTCCGGAAGCACCTCAAAACCTTCCTCTTTGCTTCTGCTTTCTCCCCTCCTCTCCCCTGCTGAGCTCCTGGTTGAAACTGCACTGGTTACCACCCTCTGATCTTGGGCCCAGGTGCCCTCCCCTGCCAGTTGCACACCTGCACTGCCTCCCTGACAACCCCCGCAATTGGGGACTGTTTCTGTATCCCTACAGTCCCCCACCAGCACTTGACACCTGATGTTTGAACTTACCCTTGCACTTGCCACCTGCTGGCTGTACTTCTCTCATTCTTTTATTTATTCTATTTATCCCATGTATTGCACTGTCCCCTCTCCCCTCCCACCCTGCACTTTTCCCCTCCCCCCGCACTTGCGTGATCTGAATCACAACTTGCCGAGTAGGATCGTTGTCACCGTCTTCCCTCTGTTCCCCCTCCCTTGCCACGTCGCGCCTTGAAACACTTGTCTATAGGCGTGTAATAGATGCCATATCATATCATATCAATAGAGGATGTGGGGTCACTGAAAATAGCTTTCAGTTCTTTGTCCTACTGGATATTATTTTTAGGCTCTTAGAAATTCTGTTCAGTTGTGCTAATTCTCGGTGATAGGTGACATCTAGGGGTGCTCGTTCTGTGGATCTGCTTGCTCTGTATTGTAGCACATTTTCTCTTGCAATTTTCAATGCAAGATCAAACTCTCTGTGAATGTGTCTAACTGGGGGTCTTTTTTGCAAAAAGAATGTTTGCAGTGCGGAGAGTTACTTGCCCCTTTTCTCATGTTGGAGCACATGCATTGGTACCTGATTGGCTGCCCAAAGTGACATCACGGGAAGCGATGGAACATGACCGTTTACACCTTGACAAAACAGAAAGTGGCATCACATAGCATTGTTTCTGAGTACACTATGAAAAATATGGTTACAATATTACTGTGACATGATATACATTTCATACAAGCATGGATCACTATATGTATCGGCAGAAAAAAACATGCTATAAATGCAACTTGCGAAGAGAAAAACACATAGTCCAAAATGGATGCGTATTCTACTCTAAATGCTTTTTGGAGGATTTTGTCTGCATTGTGAATTTGAGGTGTTTGAGAACAGACTAAATCAGTGTCTCACCCCCTGAAGTGTGCCTAAAATAAACCTTTAATGAGTCGTGCAACTATTGGATGAAATTACAGAAAGACAGATAGCTGAAATAGCCACATGGCATTGGCCACAGCCCAGGAGCTTCAATTTGTAAAAAAAAGAAGTTTGTATTTTTTAAATTTTTAGGGGTAGCAAGGGAGACCACAGATGTAGCAAGGGAGACCTCATGGGTCACAAGTGCAACCCCTGGTGACCCGTAAATGACGTCCCTGATGACAGTTCATTTTTTGTGGCTCAGACGACGACTTGCCCTCTGCAGGTACTTGATCCTGTCTGTGGGTTTCTTATATACAGCAGTTTCCAGCCGACCATTCCTTCCCACAGCCATAAGGTATTCGCAAAGTGTATGTTTCTCTTTGAACAGTCCATCGTGAACTTAATGTGGTGGGGAAGCTATATATTGATTGATGGAATTCTTTAAACCAAATATTCTCCTTCTGTAAAAATCATGAAAATGCTTTCCATGTATGTGGCAGGTATTTTAATGGTTTTTGCGATAGTTGCAGTAAGAAATCTTCCTCAACGTCTCCCATAAGCGGGATTCCATATTAGGGTACCATTATTGTGCCCTCCACTGTTTTGTATGATTTGAAACAGAAATATATGTATTTTCAAATTCGCTATGTCTACTTTTTAGCAAACACGTCTCACATGTGTGGTAATGCCAAGGGTCAAGTCCTAAAAACTTAAGTGGGGGGACTCATCAACAAATGCAATGGGATGTGGTAAATTGGCTTTGCATAACCACCCAAATTGCACAGGACGAATAGCATTTGCCTTTCATAACATCAACACACACGCACAAAACCAAGAGAGCATATTGTAGAGATCTCGTGAGTGAGGCGGAGGCTGCAGCTCCTGTATGTGAAGGATAAGCTGGAGCAGAGGGCACAGAGCAGCATCAACTCCCTTGTGCTCCTCTATAGACTGACCATCATCCATGATTTGAACATAAAGACATACTGCAGAGAGCTGTTTTGCAGGGCCTGTTGCCCACACTTACATGCAGAGTTGTTAGTGCATAAATAAAGCTGATGATGAAAAGAGAATAAAGAAGTACCATCAGTAAATTCCCAGTCTACTGCGCATCATTATACAACATAATTGGCGACGAGGATCAAGACTTGAACTCACGTGGCACCCTGCAAGGAGCAACACCACCACCGCCATTTCTTCAAACGCCAGGTAGACCTGCCATCCCATGGCCACAATGGCAACCCTTATTCACCACGTACCTATAGACTTTGGGTGGGGCAGGCTACACGGCAGCGAGACGCAGAGCCATGCTACTGAATGCCCTGGGCGTCGAAGGACAAAGGGTCTTCGAAAGTCTCACGCCTGAACCAGTGGCTGGCGACAATGATGACGTTTTTAAGGAGGCAGTCAGAAGAATAGTCAAAAGATTTGCCAGAAAGGAGAATACCGTTGTACAAACAATAAGGTTTTACAGCCGCATACAGGAAGCGTCCGAACCAGTGGACGATTATGTAACCAAACTACGTGAATTAGCCACACTGTGCAACTTTGGAAACAACACGGAAGGATTGATCTGTGACATGCTAGTGGTACATACCAACAGCATGAAGGTGCAAGACAAATTCATTCTAGAATTGCAGCTAGAAAAAGCCATCGCAAGAGCAGTGGAAGAGACCGCGGGAAGGAGGAAAGAATATGCAAGCAGACACAGCCGTGTGGTAGTACAAGCGATAGCCTTCCGCCCAAAGAAGGAGAAACCAGTCTTCGACACAAGAGAAGGGAAGTGGGGAAAGAAAGAACTGTTAAAATGTCACAGATGCACCAGCATCAAACACTTAGCCTTCGACGAAGAATGCCCAGCAATGGACAAAGAATGCTTGGTGTGCAAAACGATAGGACATTTTTAAACAGTGTGCAGATGGCGAAACAAAAAAGTCACCAGCGGCAATGCCAAACACAACACAGAGAGGGACTCATCCTCTGACGAAGAGGGGAGGCCTACTGTCATAATGGTGAACAGCCCACGTGCCAGGAGAGAAAAGCCTCACTGCGCCATCTAAATAAACGGATTGGAAACGAGAGTCATGGTGGACTCAGGCTCAGAGTTACCTATATTACCCCTGCGCACATACAAAAAGATGATGGGCACAGAGACAGTCAAAGCATTCAGCAACCGGCACAAGCCCACAGTGTTCTGTGGCGTCCATTGACCTACTGGGCTATAACAAAGGGAAGGTGGAGTTTAAAGGGAGGGAGACCACCACAAGAATATCCTTCAGTCAAGAAGAACCAGCAGTATTAGGATGGGACGATCAGGCTAAACTGTAAATCAAGCTTGACCCCAGCACAGAGGACCATGTTTTGTCAGTCAGTTCTAGAGGAGCTCCAGTAGTCAGTGAAGATTATCCAAAACTGTTTTCGGAAGGGCCTGGACACATCAAAGGCTTTGTCCACAAAATACTACGCAAAGCCAACACAGTCCCTGTCAAACACAGAGTAAGGCCAGTACCTGCGACCGCTAGAGACACACTCAGAAACCAACTTGACAAAATGGTGAAAGAAGGCACGATCAAAGAAATCGAAGCATCAGAGTGGCTGAGCCCGGTCGTGCTTATAAAAAGCAAAATTCATAAGATCTAAGGGTATGCATTGATCTCCGCAGTCTAAACCTGGAAGTAATTGCAGACAACTACCCCCTGCCAAGCATTAACGAGCTAATCCTCATGATGAAGGAACCCAGAGTGTTCTACAAGTTAGACATGAGGGACGCGTACTATCAAATACAGTTTCACAAAGACTCCAAGCCATTGACCACATTCATCACCCCATTTGGCACCTATCAGTTTACGAAGATGCCATTCGGCCTATCATCTGCAGCCTCAGCGTTTCAGCGCATGATGGATGCACTACTACGGGACGTAAAGAATGTGTCCTATTTCCAGGATGATATCCTAGTGTATGCTGCAGACGAGCAAACCCATTATACCACTTGGAAGAAGGTCCTTACCAAGCTGCAAGAAGCTGGGGTGAAGTTAAGGTATATTTGGGGTGCAAAATATCGGCACAAGGCATAAGCTCCAAGCAGAACCTGCTGCGAGCAATAATCAAAGCTCCCGAACCTCCCAATAAGGAAGTGAGGTAATTCCTAGGACTGGCGGAATATTATGCTGAATTCATCCCCAAGTTCTCGGAAACTTCAATGCTGCTTCGTGATCTACTCACAAAAAAGGGTCAGAATTCACATGGCAAGAAGCCCAGAAGAAATCAGTGGAAAGCATCAAACGACACATAGTGGAAGCACTGTGCCTACAACCGTTCAATCCAGACTGGTGTACAGTCATCACCACGGATGCCAGCACGTATGGATTAGGAGCCGTCCTCACCCAGAAAAAAGGAGACACAGAACACGTAGTGGCATTCGCCTCCAAAGCCCTATCCCCAGCTGAACAAAATTATTCCACGGTCGAAAAAGAGATGCTGGCCTGTGCATGGGCCCTGGAACACTTCAGGACGTACGTATGGGGCACAAAATTCAAGTTGGTCACCAACCACAAGCCCCTCATTCACATGCTAAATCCAGGAGGCACCAAAGTGTCGACACCCAGGTTGGCACGCATAGCAGCCAAGCTGCAAGAATACACCTTCGAGATACAGCACATCTGTGGGTGGAAGAATTTACAGGCAGACTGCATGTCAAGATTGCCTGAAGGAAAAGACAAAGCCATCATTTTCCTACAAGAAGATCATAGTAGCATCTTTCATGGACCTCAAGGCCCCAGACTACCTGGAGCTGAGTGAAAGACATTGGATGGAAGAAGATGGGAAATACCCCACCATGGTGAGAATCAGAGAATGGATAAGGAATGGATGGCCAGATGAAAGGGCATGCCTGAAGGAATGAGACCATATTGGAAAGTGGCAGAAGAAATTTCGGAGACTGACGGCATAATCTTGAAAACCTACTAAGTAATTCCACCCACGGGAATGAGGAAAACCATTCTGTGCAGAGCCCACGCAGGGCATTTAGGGAACACCATGACACGACGAAGAGTGAGAGAAGCATACTGGTGGCCCTCCATGGATCAGGAGATTCGCACAATGATTGAGAAATGCCATGAGTGTCTCAACAGTGATAAATGCTTGAAGATCAGACAAGCTCCCATGATTCCCACTGAGATCCCTGAAACAGTGTGGTCAAAAGTAGGACTGGACTTTATTGGACCACTGGAGGCGATGAAGCCCGAACATCGATAAGGCATAGTGATGGTGGACTACCTGTCGAAGTGGGTTGAAGCTGAGTTTGTCCCCAATATCACGACTGCCACCGTAATAGAAGTCCTCACCGCTATCTTTCAGAAGGAAGGGCTCCCCAGTGAGTTAGTAACAGACAACAGGGTGCAGTTAGTTTCTAGAGACATGGAGTTGTTCCTGCGGAAACACAACATTTGCCAGAGGAAAGCAGGGTTGTATCATCCCCAAGCAAATTGACTCGTGGAGAGAGCAAACAGATTCATTGAAGGAGCCATCCAATTGGCGACCGCCTTAGGATGGATCCCTTCAAGACGGCCAAAGAGGCCATCGCAGCTCATAGACTAACGCCCAACGGCATCACCCAAATCTTCCCATTTCACATGTTGAGAGGGAGGAGAGTGGTGTCCACACTAGTGCCACCATGGTTGGGCAGAGTCAGAGAGGACAACGATGTAGACATGTCGGAAGTAGTATGGAGAATAGAGAACAGCAAAGCATGCATGAAAAGGTGGAGCGACAGAAGAAGAAGGACAAAACAAGGTTGGGAAGTAAAATAAGGAGATTGGATCAAAGTACGTTTACCGACCAAATGACTGGTTCATGGTTCAGCAGACCTATAAAAGTGATTCACAGAGGAACCAATCATGTCCACACCGAGGATGGCCCCACATGGAACATGGAGAGAGTAGCCATGTTCGAAAAGAATCGTGAGGGAGGAAAGACCCAGAAAGGACCCAAAACCTATGAGGGACCGGACAGAGAGACTGTGAGAGAACAAGAGCCGGAGACAGGCAGAAGAGAGGTTGAGGAGGAAGAAGTTGAAGAAGACACACCCATGGTCGTTCAGGAAACGATCCAAAGCTGGACGCCAGCAGCGAGAGGGACGACCGGCCAAGAAGGGAACACCGAAGACCAGTGAGATACAATGACTATGTCATGCAGTAACTTGTTCTGCATTATCAAAGGGAGGTGTGTAGCAATATCGTGAGACTTCCAGTCTCGAGAGATCTCGCGAGTGAGGTGGAAGCTGCAGCTCACGTGCGCAAAGATAATCTGGAGCAGAAGGCACGGAGCAGCATCCATGATTTGAACCTAAAGACTTATACTGCATAGAGCTGTTTTGCAGGGCCTGTTGCCCACAACTTACATGCAGAGTTGTTAGTGCATAAGTAAAGCTGATGATAAAAAGAGAATAAAGAAGCACCATTAGTAAATTCCCAGTCTACTGCGCATCAATATACAACACATATTTTCTTCTAATAGTATTTTCTAAAACTTTAAAAGGTGTGCATGTTTTAAACTCCAACAACCAATACAAATGTTTTCCCTGAAATTTGCAGTACCAAAATGGAACATTCGACCTTTAGTTGTGTGCTATTTTTTATCAGGTTATACAGTGCAGTGATGAAGTGTCTGACCTGCAAGCCTGACGACTGTGGCTGGAATTAATAAATGCAAGGGACAGTCATTATTTCTCATTTTTGCTCGGGGGGACTCCGTCCACCCGCGTGTGCCCTCGACTTGAGCCCTGGGTAATACACAAAACATGTGATTGCTTCAACTGTGTAAATTCAAGCATCTCTTTAAACAGTGCAATATTTGCAAATGTTCTACAGGCTAATGGTTCTGCAGTGTACATTTGCAAGTGTAAAATATGATTCTCACAGCACTGCATTCCTTGGGTGCCAGCTTTAGGTATAAAACCATCAGAATGTTTTTTTATCACCGCTGGGCAGTAACGACCCGTGAACCATGTTAAAGGGCTTTGCTTTGTTCGGGCTATCAAATTGGGCCACAGTCATTACTGCCCGGTATGTCCCACAGAACGCAGAAAAGTTGCTTAACTGGTTAATTAAACACATGAGACTAGGCGGTGAGCCATGGCGCTATTAGCGCCATGGCTCATGCCGGTAAAATACCGGCACCGCCTTGGCGGAAAGGGGATTTACCGCCCCATTCCAAGGTTGGAGGGGCGGTAAATCCCCCTTCCGCCATTGCCCTTCCCATTCCCATTTCTGCCCCATAGGGCTCTATGTGAATGGGGAGGGCGCTAATTACGGCACCGCAATTTTGCGGTGCCGTAATTAGCTCCGAGGTCCCTTAGCAGGTTGGATTTTAACACCTGCAAAAAGCAGGCGTTAAATCCCCCAACCCGCAAAGGGACCTCGTAGTAAGGCGGTAGGGATTTACCGGTACCGGTATTTTACCGGTACCGGTAAATCCCTACCGCCATCCGTGTAATGAGGTCCTAAGAAATGACACAGCAGCCTCACCCAATAACCTGAGTTTACACACTAGCAAGACTGGCGGGGAAACGACCACTGCTGTGCAGCACCAGAGGTTCCTTCCAGATGGCATCTCTCACTGACAATGACGTTACTCTAGCGATTGGATGTGACGTTGCTGTGGGTGTGCACCCTAGGAAACGAACTCGCGTTCTCATTACCAGCTGTTCTGGAATAATGTAAATTGGAGGTATTGAGAATATGCTCTTGTGTACTGCATAGCATCTTCCGCTTTGCTAATGTTTCCATCTCCCCCACCTCCTGGAATTAAGAGCACACACATGAAGAGGTAGGGAGCATCCCACTCGCTCTAAGAAATTAGTTTGCTTTTCTTCCTTGCCAACCTCCTGAACTCCCCTTTATGCTTTCTCTTGTATCTTCTTTCTCACCCTATGTCTCTTCCATCGACTCGCTTCTGCTCCTTCTGTATTTCGTGGCTTGCTTTGAGGACCACTTTGGCACAAAAGAGTCTATTGGGAGCAGCCACTATAGCCTTATTTTGATGAAGAAACTGGAACTAGGAGGGGAATGATTTCCCTTTCGTAAAGAGTGGTCTTTGACCTATCTAGACATTGGAGCCACTGCCGCTGGGTGTGGCCAGCTTCATGGATCTCGGGTTGCTCCTGGGATGTGGCCGCCGCTGCCAGATTCTGGGCCTCCCGCAGACATCTGGACCTCGTAAGGCACCTGAACCCACTGCAGGGAGCCTGGCCTGCAGCTGCAAGCTTAGGGACCTGTTAGGTTGGTCTGTGCCTATTGGGGGTCTTAGTCTCTTTCAGGGATCTGAGTGGACTGCAGGCAAGGGACCTACTGCAGGAGGAATGCTAGCATTCTACAGCATCTGGGCCTTCTGCAGGGATCTGATCCCACCAGGGGCGTCTAGTCTTCCTACGGGGACTTGGGCGCAGTGGAGTAACTTTGCTGAAAATGTTGGGGGGGACATGACAACTGAAGGAAAGGGGTGGGATGAAGGGAGGGCGGATGGTGGCTATGATGGATCGTTTCTGCCAAATTGTAAAAAAAAATGTGGGTGAATAGTAGATTTGACTGAATTAGTTTCGAAGCCGAAGATACTGAATATGAAGAGCAGTGGTTGCAGGGGTGGTATTTTTGGCTTCAGCAGTTGCGGGGGTGTCCCCCACTTCCTCAGCATTGGTGGCAGGGGACCCAACAAAAAAAAAGAAGAAAAGGGACTTTGCAGCGTTAGATCCGACCCGCGTTAAAGGGATGGATCTGACGCTGCAGGTTACAGGAGAGGCAGCGTATGGAGAAAAGGTAAGTGGGGGGATTTATGGGTGTACTGGTGGTTTGAGGGGACATGGGTTTGGTTTTTTGTAACGAGGTAAAAACATATTCGCAGCAAAATGACTACAGTTAATTCCGCCGTGATTTTGTACGTCGGTCAAACAACCTAAATCCCTGAGGGACAACACTAAACTACTACACCACAAGAGTCCATTACTGATGCGCTGTTATAACTTTCAGACTGGTGGTGTATCTTTAAAATTCAATTGGGTCCCCACACATCTTCAGCCAGCCTGCCATGCACCCAGTGACACAACATAACATTCACAAACTTAATTCCACTAGAACATACAAACAATGCATTATTTATCATTCATTCAGACACAAAATCAACACACATATGCTTGCACACACTCTCACTCAGACACAACTGCACCCAGAACCTCCACTGACATACACTGTGTACACACCATTTATCGATACATTTACAATAACAGATGGAAACAGTGGCGCAACGTCCATTGAGCAGACCAGACTTTATCACCCCTTGATACCTGACATTTTGGGCTATGTTGACTTGACCTAGCTGAACTATAAAGCCATGGCCGAAAGGACCAGATTCACTGGAATGTCAGCAATTTGTCTGATTTTTCCTTTCATTCAAAGGCAGAAACCATTGGATAATGCAGTGGAGTGGGTGACCAAGTATAATTGGTATAGATTTTTAAATACCATAAATTTCCAAACTTGGGTTCTGCACAGCCCCTTATATGTCCATGTGCTGATAGATGTTTTCTACAAGATTCTGATTAAAATTAAGGTAGGTTTTCCTGTGTTCAAATGGCTGCAGGTAGTGGAGTACCTAGCGGGAGAGTCGCAAGGGGGTGGTCAAGCTGCCCACCCCGTAGCTCTTTTAAGAGCCAGACAGGGACATTTGTCATTGGGACACCTCTCCCATTCAGCACCTCAAAGAGGGTGCCCAACAGTAAAAGTGTCTCGCTAGCAGGACAATGTGTGCTGAGCAATTCCTGCTCAGCACGCTCATTGTCCTGGTAGCAGGACAGCATGACCATTCCAAATGGTAGAGTTGTCTCGCTGCCAGGACAATGTCGCAAGGAGAACTGGGTAGCAGAGGGTCCTCACGTTGCTCTGTATCAACAGAGTATTACAGTGTGAGCCATTAGGCACTGGCGGGCGGGAGGGAGGGGGTACTATTAGCAGGGACGTTTGTTCCTTTAGAAATGGGAATGGGAGGGAGTGATCAGATGTGAGAAGGGTGCATAATGCTGCATGCTTTATGAAATAATGACTATGGCTTTAAAAACTAAAGAGGATTTGTTAGGCTCACATTAAACTGCATGATGCTATTGTGACTTTGCATGCAGAATGGGGAGAATGAAATGAAAGCCATACTCCCATTGCTCAACTTATTTATATGACAATGTATATGGTGTATGGTTAGTTTACTATGAAAGGTTAGTTTATTATGTAATGTGGTTTGCTTCCAATGCATTGCTTTAAATAATTATATGTTATATCTATTATATAAATAATAAGCAAATGAAATGTAAAGCAAAACCTTAATAAATATCTACATCAACTAAGCCTAGAAAGATGTGCACGGTCGCTTAAATTGTCCACATCCCAGTTTCACCTTTTATCCAAGTGTGTGATGGTGAGCAAAATATTTAGTCACATTGTGCCTTATCTGCAGCTCTGTAAGTGATTCTGATTCACTTCAAAGTTTATGTTAATGTATCATGCTATTATAATGGAAAAGGCTAATGACTATAGAGTTGCTCCACATATAACAACAGTGCAATTTAGGTATTTTGCACCAAAGTTATTTGTCACTTGGCTTATTTATGGCAACTTATTCTAAAGTCACTTCCATGGTGCTTCCAAGTATCAAAGACTGATGATGCACCTCCCAATGTCCTTTTCTGTGAAGTCACTTCTGTTGGTGCAATCCATATGCTAATTATGACGTTTGCCTGTATTTTGCCTCCGAGGGCTTGGACAGAGCTCCCCAACAAACATACTCAAACACAATTAAATTATTAAATGTAGATCTGCTCTGCTTTCAAATGCTGCCCGGGCCACGTCTCATGTTACACCGACCTAACCTCTTCGCACTCACGCGCATCCAGACAGAAACTAGGAAGCTGAATGAGCTTCCTAGTTCCTGTCTGTGTGTCGCACAAACACGAAGCTGGAAAGTGATGCTCTGTGCCGCTGGTCCCCAGAAGTGCTGCTGCTAGAGTGACAGCACAGGCGCCAGGCTCTGCAACACCCAGTTCAGCACCCTGGCTGCTGACTTTGAGTCAGGCCAGCCAGGGTGAGGGACTGAGCCACGCAGGGCATACCAGCCCGGAATGTGTTGCAGCGCGGCTGATAGGCATCTCTGCATTATGTAATGAGACAGTGCAAGCCTTGCTGAGCACCCCAGCCGGGCTTGCGCTGTCCAATTACATAATTGATGATTGCAGCCCCCCCCTGCCCTCCCTCCAAAAGATGGGGGGGGACAAAAAGGCATGCCACAGACAGAAGTTGGGGGAGGAAACACCCCTGTTCCCCCCTATAACTACGCCCATGAATGGATGTCTTGTGATGATCTTAACGGAGACAACGGCAGAAAGAAATCCCATAACTTGAACTTGCGAAAAGCAAAATACACAGTCCGAAATTGATGCGTTTTCTACTCTAAATGCTTTTTGGACGTTTTTGTCTGCATTGTGAATTTGAGGTGTTTAAGAACTGACTAAATCAGTGACTCTCACCCCCTGAAGTGTGTCTGAAATAAACCTTTAATGAGTCTAGCAATTATTGTATAGAATTCCAGAAAGACAAATTATTTGTTATTCCTATTCTTTCTTATTTAGGGTCACTGCTCAAAGTGTTACACTTGTGGAACCCCCTGAGGACTGAACAATACAGCCAGCCACCCCAGAAACAAAGAGCCTCATGGCACTGGCCACCACAGCCCAGGAGCTTCAAATTAAAAAAAATGTTTTTTTTTAAAAAAATGTTTTTTTTTAGGGGTAGCAAAGGAGACCTCAGGGGTGGAACGGTGCGACCCCTGCCAACCCCCAAATGACGTCCCTTCATGCTGCCACAGGAATGTTAGCCTGATGCAGTGGCCGAGCCAACTGCAGGCAACCGAGTGCAAGCTGCAAAGATGTGAGGCAGCTGGGCCCAACGACGCAGGGAGGGGGTGCTGTTGCAGCAGGGATTAAGAACTGCCACTGCAGACATCTAGGCCTTGTCATAAGCCTACAAAGAGCTATAATTATAAAACAGTTCATCCAATTACAATTGTCCTGCTCTTGTGTTTCTTTATGCAGTCTGTATAAATGCAATTCCTTTGTAATTAGATAAGCATTCTGCTTGAAATAACCTCTTCCCTCTGTTATGAATCACATCATTATATTGTTTCCCCGATACACGTCCAGATACATACTATTTGTCAACATTACTTAAAAGGAATCATTACTGACAGAAAAATAAATGACATTCCCCCATGTCATTACATTTGAAAGGTCCTGATCAATAGTCCCTCGTCACAGATGTATTCAGACACTGCACAGACGCTCATTCACAATTTAGTAGATGACGCTCTACTGCACTGTGTGTGTGTTTGTTTTACATGGAAAGTGTGTATACAACAGACGGCAACGCACCTAGTTAAAGGGCTATGCTGTAGAAACAGCATTGTTGTGTCGCATTGGCAAACAACTTAATGGAGTGAAATGCTATTTATTCGTCATCTGTGTTGTGCCTGAAAATGCATGGCACTGATTTGCATAGGGAAAAGGAACAGTAACGCGGGGGCCTTGTGGATGTAACGCTACATTTCAGTTCGCAGTTTACGTAAAGGCTCCATCGCATGACAAGTTCCATATAGCTATTTCCAACATACCCTCTACGATTTAAATGGTATTTACTGGTACAACTTGCAAGTATGTCATCGTTGCCATATCCATTACATCACTTTCCCATAATCACTCCAGTGATATTTCAGACCCGCCACTGACTGAGTTGTAGCTCAAAACATTGCATGCAAAATAATTCAGTTCATTAGCACACTCTCTCAATTACTGTTTAGACTCAATATTTATTGTAAAACTTCTATTATCGCCACATTTATTTCTTATCTTTCTAAATTCTAATTGTAACTATAACTATATTCACATGTGTAGGGATTTCTCTTTTCCTTAAAGGCTTCGCCTTCCAATCAATGATTGATCCTTCTAAACAGCTTGGCCCATTCGTATCGTATCGTTCCATTTGAACCCTTTCCCATTGGACTGTCCCACCCCACGCTGGGGCTTACTGGGTCGCATGGCATATATTCCTCGCTCCCACCATGTGGTTGTCATGACCAAGTGCACCAGCTCATAACTTCCACACCTTTCCCCTTGGTTGGTAAATTTGATTTGTCACTGAACCAACTCCTGTTTTAGAATTTCTCTCTATATGATTCTTACAATCCATGCATTAAGGAACAAATAAAGTTCTTATTTTGCGAGAGAAAGAACCGTGCATATCACTGTCTTTGCACGCTGTAAACTGTGTTTAGAACTTTAGTTGGTAATATTTGCTTCTCATAGTAAACAGAAAACACATCTTTGAATCCTTTTGGTTTCCATGGTTCTAAATACATAACTAAATTCTTTTGGTCTCCATAGTTCTAAATATACATTTTTTGGTTGATAAAATCTTTCAGGATTTCCTGACATATTTAAAAGGCCCAGTTTGGACGCACTGGTTGGCGTCACCTACAGCCTAGTAACCGTCAGCTGTCTTTAATTCTTCAAGAGAGTTTAATTCTTCATTCGCATTCCTCCCCAGAAAAGTGGCCTAAATTACCAAGAGCTCTAATGATCTTCTCAGGATCCCAGTTCATATGAAGAAAGCCTTTTATTGCGTTGGCTGCAGTGATCTCCAAAGACGCTCTCATAATCCCGGAGAGCACTTGATTTCATTGAGTCCAGTATCTGCAAGCATCCCAGAGACAAGATGTATTTGCTATTCTTAACAAATGGCAGATCCTTGTCATAGGAAATATAGTTGGTTTTACTACCTAATAAGTAATTACCAATTTTCTTTCACTTTTCCTGTTCAAATTTTATTCCGGCTAACTAATGTATCCTTTGATCCTATTCTTTTTCTGACAATCTTAACTATTTTGTATGTACCCTGCTCTGTGAAAAATCTCTCATGCTACATGCTTTTAGACCTCGTGGCAGATGTTAAGAAAATTAAGCCAGATATCTTGATTTGGGGACTCATAGAAGTGGGCCTCCCTGATTCCGCTTTACACTTTTTCACTTCCTGCATCTCAGAAAGGGAACATGTCCCCCACTTGCGTGGCCTTCTACAGAACGAGGCATTGGTCCGCTTATTGTTGGGTATTTTCTTATGCCCAATGGCATATTTGATACACACTTTGGGCTTTCTTTTGACTGCTACGTGGATGACTCCCAGATTGTGTAAGCTTATTTATTTGCTACGTGCCTTTCATCCTTTATTTCCCACAATCAACATCAGAGTTTTTTATTGGTCCCTCTTCTTTCCCCAGTGGTGTAAACCTTGGCATGTACCTAGATTCACACTATCACAGGGAACCCAGGTGACTGCTTCTTTGATTCTAAAATCACCTTGTCCCATATCTAGATCAGGTAGATAGAGCCCAAGACATTCAAGCCTTAGTCCATTGTTGGCTCCACAATACAAATGCCATTTACCTCAGCCTCCCTGTTTGGCAGCGAGGCCGGTGGCAATGACTGCAAAATGCAGCAGACTGATTGATCACACCACTATCATGCGGTAATCACATCACCAGTCAGAAACTGCATTGTCTTTACAGCTTTGTGTACAGTACATCGCCTCACAGCGGTGCTGGGCTGTCCTTTCTCCATAGTAAGTTCATGCATCATATTCCATTCCACGGGCTATATAATCATGGACAATATAAGAGAGTAGATAGAGCCTATTCCAAGATGGCGCAGGACATGTGAGAGCCGCATACTAGTGTTTGCAATAGGCTTCACGCTACAGTTAGTAATGTATTGAATCTATAAATTGAGACTGCAAGAGGAAATCAAGTTTAGCAGCATTGCGGTCAGTTATGAGGATATGTGAGAGCTTTCAAAAGAAAGTAAGCTTTCATGAAGCATTATAATGGTATAGTAGGGAGAGATATATAATGTTGCACATGTTTAGTAAAGGCTCACAATAATAGCGCAATGAGAATGCGATATATTACGGCTTAGCTTTCTAGTCTAGACATTTTGATGAAATATTAAGTGGAACTCTTTGGAGATTGGAGATTCGATTAGGCACAATATTTTAAAGAATTTTGGGATTCTCTTGCAATGTGGATTATGCCAGTGGTATAAGTCACTATGTAATGATAGTAGATGTGACCAGTTAGGGCAGTAGTTGTGCTAGGAACTAGGTAATAGCATCTATTACCTAACCTAGAAACCTAAATAAACCTGAACAACTACCATAGCACGTTTATGTGCTTCCTAGTGCAACTACTGCACTAACTGGTTACCACTAATATCTCTTATCTCTTGGCCGACGAAAAGTGACTATCAGCCACAGTTAGTCCGTTGCAGCAAGGATCTTATAAAATCAAATACACGTATCTCAATATATGATATAGAGTGGCGCACAGGCGAAATATTCCCTTTATCCCCAATAACGAAACACTATATAATGATACAATCTTTACAGATATAACACATTCCAGATCTCAGAGCATTGAGGTGCTATCAAGTGAGTTACAGCAGCATGCCTGTAAAATACCTCAGCGGGTATGCTGATAACATAGCTTGGCGGGTTATGTGCTCGCTGATGACATCTGTGCTTTGTCTATAGATGATAGGTGGACTCAGCCTTTGGATGTCAAGCACTTTGGATAAAAGTGCTATATAAATGGCAGAATTACTATTATTATACTATTGTTATATGAAAGACTTGTGCAAACATATTCGAAGAGAATGAAGATAACATTATTTATATTGGATGTTCACTCTAGATAAATAAGTTCTGTTTTTCTTTGAGAATTCCACATCTAAATGAAGGTAAAGTAATGATGATATGTAATAATACAATTCCGGCATTGAGACGGCTTTTTCTTGAAACCGACGTGCCCGGCGACTAAAATACGTGTCCTTTACAGTTATTTTAGTTCTTAATTTTGTTTTCATATGTTTGTCACGCCTTATTAGAGTATATCGGTAAAAAACGAATGCCGATTAATCAAATCCTTATACATATACTCATTGAAGACAGGCGCCAACGTTTATTTTAAAGTTTCTCCATTTAATTATCCAATGTGTGTGCCCTTCTGATTACACGTGATTTGGCTGAGTGCCTTTTTCAAATCTGGGCATACTTAGTTCCCTTGATTAGCATGAGAGTGAATCACCCATAAACATGTGATCAAAACATTAAGAAAACAATTCACCAACAAAAAAATAAACAATTAAACCATTGCAACAGAGATAATGGATTGGGAAAGGGGAGGAACTTGAGGGTTTCAAAGAAAAAAAGGGAAAAGAGATGGTGTCTTACCATCTGTCTTTTGTCCTGGTGTACGGTCTGTTTTGTAAGGTTATATATTTATATGCTTCCACTTACATACAACCAAGAGGGAACTCCCCTTCTACACCTTCCCACATAGAACACTTGCCATCATCTCTCTTGTCATGTCAAGAATAGACTGTCAACAGCATCTATCTCGGAATGCCTGAATACCTTACTAGAAAACTACAAAGAATACAGAACACAGCAGCATGACTACTCCTCAGACTCAACGAGAGAGAACACATCACACTAGCACTATGAACACTACATTGGTTACCTGTCAAAAAAATGAATCTTCTTCAAAAACGCTCTGTATAACACACAGAGCAATCCACGGGCAAGGAGTGGAATTCATACAGGGAAAAATCTCCATTTACAAACTAACATGGACACTAAGGTCCAGCAATGACAATCACCTTGAACTAAAACAATCTGCAAAACACAAATTAGGGGATCAACATTCTCCTGCATAGCAGTGAGAGTTTGGAACTCGCTACCAAAGGAAATAAGAACAGCAGAAGAACACCTAAAATTCAGGAAACTTAAAAACATGGCTCTTTAACTCACCAAGCTAAAGAGGGAATATCGGCAAAGGAATACCGCCAATGCAATGCGACAAGGAACTCCAAAACTGAATCACCCAGAGAAATAAAACACTCAACCCCAAACTTCATAGAATAAGATTAACCCAACAGATCCACCCAATGCACAGAAAAAGACTCAGATGATCCCTGTTGCATTCTAGGCGCAGGAGAAAACACAATGCTAACATCCACTGTCACTGGCCAGGCAAAGGGGAAAGCTCACTACTGCTATCTCACGTCACATGCCAGGCACAAGGGAAAGCACAACCCTGCTATCTCATGTCATAGGCTAGGCACAGGGGAAAGCACACTACTGATATCTGCAGTCCCAGGCCAGGCACATGGGAAAGTACACCACTGGTATTTGCCGTCACGCACCAGGCACAAGGGAAAGCACACTCCTGTTATGTCATAGGCCAGGCACAGGGGAACGCAGACTACTGGTATTCCCTTTCTCAAGACAGGCACAAAGGAGAAGTGCAATGCGCTATCTCTTGTCACATGTCAGGTGCAGGGGAAAGCACACTGCTGTTATTTATTTTTTTTACCATTTTTATAGCGCATCTAACCCAAGGTTATATGGGTGCTTTTCTTACATAAGACGAGTGTGAAGTACACTTGTTTTCCTTGTTGCATATATGTAGAGCACAGAAGAGTGCTGACTATACAATAGTTTAAATGGTAATTCAGTTCTATACATATTTACATAGTTTACATGGTAATTCAGTTCTATACATAGTTACATCTGAACATGGCAAAAGGACTAATTAAAATAACTTTATTACATGGTTATGTGTAGACAGATCAGACGGCCTAGTTCGAGGATGATGTGTATGTATATTGGTGATTTAGGAGTTCAGGCTGACTAACAGGGGCAACAATTAGTTGCATACTCCCTGTGTAATGAGGTGGGTTTTCACTTGTTTTCAGAAGGTCCCGATCGAGTCTTCTGCTTTTAGTTTGACTGGTATGGTGTTCCACTGTTTAGCGGCTATTGTGGGGAAGCTGCTGCCTCCTGCTTTCTGTAGTTTACATCTGGGTGTGGCTAGTAGGTGCATGTGAGCTGAGCGTGTAGGCCTGTTGGACCGGTATATGGACACTTTGTCTGACAGGTATGTGGGAGCCGACTTATGAAGGTATTTATGTGTCAGGATGAGTGTTTTAAATGTGATATGTTCTTGAACCGGTAGCCATTGGGCATTCTGTCTTGTTGTGGAGATGTGGGTAGTTTTGGGAATGTTGAGTGCAGCTCTTAGGGCATTGTTTTGTAATACCTGAAGTTTTTCCCTGTCACAGACCAGGCACACGGAAAAGCACACTCCCTGAATTCCCTGTAACAGGTCAGTGCAAGGGAATCACACGCCTGGTATCCCCTGCCTCAGGTCAGGCACAGGTGAAAGCACACTTTGGGTTCCCCTGTCACAGGTCAGTCCCAGGGGAAATCACAATGCTGGTATCCCCTGTTTCATGGAACACACAACAGTCCCCATAACCCCTGTCACAAGTCAGGCACTGGGGAAAACATGCTCCAAGTATACCCTGTCACAGGCCAGGAGTAGGCGAAAACACACGCCTAGTTTCCCTTGTCATAAGTCAGGTGTAAGGGAAAGCACAATGTTGTTATCCCCTGTCGCGTGCTACACACAGGGGAACTCACAGTCCCTGTACCCCCTGTCACAGGCAAGGCATGAGCGAAAGCACACTCCTGACATCCCCTGTCATGGGCCAGACACAGGAAAAAGCACACTCCTGGTATCTACGGTTGTAGCATGTGCTCAGGGGAAAGCACAATCAACATATCTCCTGTCACAGTCCAGGCGTAGGGGGAGAACACTCCCAGTATCCACTGCCAAAGGCAGCCGAGGAAAAAAAACACTCCCTGTATCCCTTTCAAAGGCTAGGCACACGGGAAAGCACACTCCTGGTATCCACTGCCACAGGCCAGGTGAAGAGATGTTTTCTCTATCTCTCTCCCTCTCTATTTGTAATGTAAAATAAATAACTACTGTGTACTTGCCAGTGTAGCTACCCCTGTCTCTGGCACTGCCCGCCGCAGCAAAGATATATTCAGACTATGTGGAAATAGAAACCTCCACATTTCAGGGGGGCCTGGATGAGATCTCTTATCTACTCAGGTTTTTTAAAACCTTTTTAAAATAATAGGTAGAAATGGTGCATTTTACAGCACTTTCTGTAAAACATTGGGCAAAAAGCCAGACCGTTTGCAGTCAATTTGTATGGTAGAACCGGAACCCCAATACATGCAAGTTACCAACAGTGCACAGGACCATTTTCCAGCACATTTTCTTTATGCCTTTGCCCACAACATATGCCAGTATATAAAACATTTTTTTGTGATGGCTTTGGCTATACATGCTGTGCCAAAATATGCCATTATAACCATGTGTGGACTCCCAGCCAGTAAAAAAAGATATACCACAGAAAGAAAGTATAGCCATGCTGGCTATACCAATATAGGCCACTGTACCAGGTAATCACACTTATGTTTGCATTTACCCTTGATGTAAAGCACAACAATGCCATGACACACAAAGAATATATGGCTAGACTGTCGCCACCAATTTAAACCAGTTTAACCATGTAATAGTACCCATCATGTTTGCGTTACCCTCGATGCCAAGTAACATGCCATGCCACAGTAAGAAAGTAAATGCACACTGACCCAATAGGCCAAGATAGCTGTGTGATAACACTCATCATGTTTACTTTACCCTTGATGCCAAGTACAAAATGGCATACCACATTAGAAAATAAATGCTGAATGGCACTACTAATGTAGGTCGCTATGTCCACATAATAACACAAGCTTGCTTTTCCCTTGATGCCAAGTAAAACATGCCAAGATATGTTATGAAAGTAGTACTAGTCTGCATACACTTTCTTAATGTGGCATGTCATGTTTTACTTGGCATTAAGGGTAATGCAAACATGATAAGTGTTAATACCTGGCTAGATGTAGGATGTAGGCCAATGTAGGCCAGTCTAGCCAGGTAATAACACATAGCATGTTTGCCTTACCCTCGATGGCAAGTAAAAAATGCCATGCAGCAATATGAACATATATGCAGACTGGAACCCAAATGTAGGACCATCTAATCACATAATAACACTTATCATATTTGCTTTACCGTGAAATTGTACATTAAGGGTAAAGCAAACATAAGTGTTATTACCTGGCCTGGCTAGACTGCCCTACATTCAATGTACACGAGTGCAGGCAGGTAATAACACTTATCATGTTTGATTTACTATTGATGCACAGTAACTGATGTACCCTTGATGCACAGTAATTTTGCATCAAGCAAACATGATACACCTATTACATAGCTTCACTTGCCTACATTGAATGTATGAAAGTGACAACACGTGTCATGTTTGCTTTAATGTTGATGCCTACATTGAATGACAGTCTGTACACGTAATAACACATATAATTGCATTACCCTTGATCCACACTTATTGTGTATCAAGGTTAAAGCAAACACAACATCTGTTGTCCCCAGCCTACTTTACATGTAGGCCAGTCTAGCCATTTAAGAATACTTAGGTTTCCTTTAAGCTGGATGCATAGTAACTATGCATCAGGAGCAAAGCAAGCAAACATGTTATTACGTGGATAGACTGGCCTACATTCCCTATAGGACAATCTAGCAAGGCAATAATGCTTATCATGTTTGCTTAACGCTTTATGGACAGTAAATACACATTAAATTAGAAAAGAACACTTAATTTACCTGCAGTCACCCTAAACATGTGTCTGTGCCACCAAAGGGAGGACCGGTTGGCCCTACCCTCCTCACAACAATGTAAACACACTCATGGCAGGGGAGGAGTTTTCCCTAGTCAGTCAGCATGATCAGCACAATAATGGGAGGTGGTGGGGCTAGTCTTCTGATGCCCTCTACTTCCCATTATTCTGCTCTACATTTGTTGTAGAGCCGAAAGGGCTGACTACTCCTTTCTTGATGTATTAGTCAACAGCATTTAATTCATAGGGCACTCCTGAAAGAATGTCTATTTTGCCTGAAGTTAGGAGGTGTTTGTGAGTTTGCTCAATAAAGACAGGCATGTGGAGATTGGAGAGCACCTCAGTACACAGGCCTTAGCAGAACCACACCTCTCCCCTCTCACTGTCCTATTCATCACCACTTTGCTGCTACTCATGCAGTGCCTCTTGATCTCTTCAAAGCTCATCTCTTTAATGAAAGCATTATGAGTCTGAGTTGGGCCCTCTTTGCTCTGAAGTCACCCTCATATGGAGGGCTCACTCTCATTCTAGTCACAAAAAGCCCTTGGACATGACATGCTCCTCTTCTCTTCCCTCAACCCACATGCAACTATATTGCCACTTTTCCTCTGCTTCTTCTCCATCATTGCCTAGCAGTGGCATAGGGCCCTCTCAGCGTGAACACCCCCCCCCCCAGTAAAGTCATATAGCACTGTCAGGGCACTGCTACAATCCTATCACACTCAGTGTAATTGTGGAGGAAAGCTCACACTACATGAGTTTTATAGCACTGTCAGAGCACAACACCAGTGGAGGCAGTGAAGCTGGGGTAGGTTCACACTGCTATAGAAAAAGAAAGAGGTGATGGATGGAAGGTATGGAATTAATCTTAACCTCTGGCATTGCTCTGGGCAACCCTCCAGACCATCGTTATTCGCCTGTCAAGCCATTACAGAACGGGAAAGACCATATAGAAATCAGGCTTGGTCCCACCCCAAAAGGGGCAGTCCAGCCCGAACTACTAGGTCACATCCCTTCTGCATGAGACCACAAACATCCCCAAACATGTTTCGACCTTGCTGGGCCTCATCAGTGAGGAGTAGCTTGGGTCTCTAGGCCCAACAGGCATGGGACCCACGCCTGGGCATAGCCGTCCCACTCGGGGTAACAAAGCAAAAACAAAGAGGTGATGGCTGGAAGGTTTAGAATGAATCTTAACCTCTGGCATTCCTATGGGCAACCCTCCAGACCATTGTTCTTCACCTGCCAAGCCAGTCGAGAAGGACAAAGACCATATGCAAATCAGGCTTGGTCCCACCCCAAAAGGGGCAGTCCAGCCCGAACTGCTGTTCAACATTTATATTCACCATCTTTTGGTTATCCTTGCCATGTATAAACTTTTAAAACTTAGTACCTCAATAACACTTGGGTATGCAAATGGACCTAGTGATGGCTTCGTCAAGGTGCAATGTTGTTTGGGTGAACTTCAGTTCTGAAGGCTTTATAAAAATGTCCAGGTAAATCCAAATAAAACAGAGGTTATCCTTTTTCGGTGCTAA
The DNA here is from genome assembly GCF_040938575.1 of Ambystoma mexicanum. Classification (NCBI taxonomy): domain Eukaryota; kingdom Metazoa; phylum Chordata; class Amphibia; order Caudata; family Ambystomatidae; genus Ambystoma; species Ambystoma mexicanum. The sequence continues at coordinate 414,851,691 of NC_090929.1, forward strand.
GCAGCAATTAAATCATCATGCTTCTTTACCTAGTTCACCCATGCTCTTTGGTCTTCCCACAAGCTTCGTTGGTAAAGTAAAGAACATAAGTTGTTGTAGGCAGGCCGAGCGCGATCCTTCTGTTCCACCTGGTAAGGTGGCCATGGCCACGTTTTATAAGCTCTGCCTTCTGCGTCAATGTCTCCTCTTCATTGCAGAAGATCACGCTACAATTGTTAATTCCCTAGTCAACTCCAAATTCGACAACGCCAATGCTCGATATGCTGGTATTGCTGAATTTCATCTACAGCGCCTCAACAATTTGAGGCGCTGTAGGCAAAAGTTTGCCTTGTCTTCAGACTTGCTGAGCAGGACACTATTGATAGATTTAGGCAATCCCTGTGTTGGATACTAGTTAAGAGCAGTATCTCCTTCAACGTTCTTTGCCTCGTTTCTAAATGCCTGCATGGTCTAGCACCAAAGTTCGTTCCAAATGTTTGCGAGCACTGGGCTTGGAGCAACCGTATTAATGGACATCCTGAAGTAGAGATGCATTGATTTTCAGTGTAACGACATGGCTGTGGAATGACTTACCTCTCACTATACACAAGATAAGCCCTAACAATACATGGGCTCTTTTGCCCTTCCTTTGATGGATTTTGTTTCTGTTTATTGTTGACTGTCTCGCCCAGATGCAGTTAACTTCAGAGCGTGACCAATCCACATTCAAATTCAAATTCCTTCAGCCATTTGATTACATTCTTTTTGGGTACTTTAGCTAAATCCCTGAATTTTTCACTTTTCCTTTGTGAAACCTTTGTGACACCCTTTGTGAAACGTTTGTTTAAAACGCTTTTCCTTTCCCTACAGACTTCACCCAGAAAAGAAAAAGAAAGAAATCTTTTTTTTTTTTTTTTTTAACTTGTATTTATTAGTTTTATATAAATAATACATGAAGAAGTTAACATTGAATCTTATAACATTCCCTTCCCCCTCCCCCCTCCCTCCCCACGGGACGGATGGAGTCTTTTGTCCAGGGATCCTTTTATGCGTTGAATATATCTGAGATTTTTATGTTATGGGGGCACCATTGTTCCATAAAGTCTGACTGGAGGTATTGCAGGGTCCCTTCCCATTCCTTTACAAATTTGTCTCCTGTTCCTTGAAGTTTGTGGGTACTTTTCTCCATTGTTATATGGGCCCATACTTTCTGTAGCCAGGTGTAGGTCAATGGGGTATTTTTATTTTTCCAGTTCTGTGCAATGGTGGTCCAGGCTGCAATGAGTAGTCCCATGAATGATCTCCATTGCGTTTTGGTGTATTGCCTTGCTGTGTCGTCTTTGATTCCACCGAGCCACACCTCCTCCCCCATCAGCCCCACATCCGGGAATATTTTGCCCATCTCGTTTTTCACTTCTTCCCAAAAGGGTCTGATGCCTTTACAGTCATGCCATATGTGTCTCCATGTTCCCACTTCGTCACATCCTCTCCAGCAGTGGTTGGACGTGTTGGGGTACATTGAGTGGAGCCTCTCTGGGGTGTAGTGCCACTGTGTCATTATTTTGACCCACATCTCCCTAGTTTGTGCCGAGCGGGTCATTCTGGGGATCTGTTTCCATAGGTCCTCCCATTGTTTATCCGTTGGTTCCTCCCCCAATGTTCTGCCCCATTTTATTCTGTATGACCATTTAATGCTTTCCCCTTGTGAGTTTATGTATTTGTATAAAGTTGATACCCATTTTCTCTCCCCCGTGTTGGATGTGATGTATGTTTCGAACCCTGTAAGGTCCCTGGTTGCTGCCTCGATGATTGTCGGAGAGTTTAGCCAGTGCTTTAGCTGTTCATATCTGTATCTATCACTTTTAGGGATTCTCGTGCCAGCCACGCACGACTCCAGGGGGATGATTTCCTTGTCCATAAACATCTCTCCTATTTTAGTAATGCCCGCCGTCTCCCAGGTGTCATATGCCCCTTGTTCCATCCCCGGTGGAAATAGTGGATTTCTACAGATGGGTGTAAAGGGTCCAATCGCTGTGGTCATTATGCCTTTTTTTGTTTGGCTATCCCATGCTTCTAACGTGGTCTTCATAATTTCGCTTAACCTTAGATTTTCGTGCCTGTGCTGCCTCTGTTTCCAGAGAAGTTCTACCAGTGGGGTCCTTGCTACTGCTCTGTCTTGTTTGGCCCATATCTGTTGCGGATCCTCCCCCACCCACTCCCTTAGAACTTTAAGCTGTGCTGCCTGGTAGTATTTTCTAAAGTGGGGTAGCGCCATTCCTCCTTCTCTGGTTGGGGCCGTGAGGACCTTCCTGGCTATTCTCGGTGTTTTCCCTTTCCATATGAAGGACGATACCAGTTTTGTTAAGGTTTTGAAGAACGTGTCTGGGACCCCCACTGGGAGAGCCTGAAAATAATATAGTACCTTTGGGAGGATGGTCATCTTGATTGATTGTATTCTACCCCACCAGGATATCTGTAGTGGGTTCCATCTGTTTAATTCCCTTCGGATGTTTATAATTAGCGACGGGTAGTTTTCCCCGTAGAATTGTTCTATTTTTGGGGGTACATTTATTCCTAGATATTTAATGCCTTTCTGTACTAACTTGAGGTCCAGTATTTTTGCCTGCCTTTCTATGTTCGTTCTATCCCCTGCCAGGATGAGGATCTCTGATTTTTTTCTATTTATTTTTAGGCCAGAGATGGTCCCATAGTTTTCTAGTTCTCTAACTGTGGCCGATAAAGTGGATTCAGGGTCCTCTAAGGTTATTAGCATATCATCTGCATACGCAATTACTTTGTGTTGCTGACCCGCCATTTCTATCCCTTTGATGTGTATTGATTCCCGTATTTTAATTAGGAGGGGTTCTAAGAAAAGAGCGTATAGTAGTGGTGATAGGGGGAAACCCTGTTTCGTTCCTCTCGTTATCGTTACCTTGCCAGTGAGTTCGCCATTAATGGCTATTCTACTGGATGGGGAATTGTAGTTTGCTCTAATACTCGCGATATATTTTTCCCCAAACCCCATGAATTCCAGCACCCTAAACAGTATGGACCACTCCACTCTATCGAAAGCCTTCTCGGCATCTACTGACAGTAGTATCGCTGGGGTGCGGGTTATCCCTATTTTTTCGATCAGGTGGGCTAGCCTCCTAGTATTATCGTGGGTTTGGCTGCCTGGAATGAAGCCTGATTGATCCTCGCTAATCAATTTAGGGAGGAGCGGGGATAGCCTTGTTGCCAGGATTTTGGTATATATTTTTGCATCTAGGTTGATTAGGGAGATTGGTCTGTATGATGCGGGGTTAGTTGGATCTTTGCCTGGTTTGTGAAACACCAGCACCTTCGCTTCATTCATTGTGGGGGTCACATTACCGGTGTCTTTGAATGAGTTTAGGAGTCTTGTTAGGATCGGGGTTAGTATGTCTGCATATTTTTTATAAAATGGTGCCGTAAACCCATCCGGGCCTGGAGCTTTGTTACTTGGGAGTTCTTTTATGGCTTTATTGACTTCTTCTTCACTGATAGGGGTCTCTAGTGACTGTTTGTCTTCTTCTGAGATTTTCGGGATCTTTAGGGCCTCTAAGTATGAAGTTTGGGCGTTTGTATCGGGGTGCTCTGTGGAGTAGAGCGTTTGATAAAATTGCCTCATTGTTTCCCCCATGTCGTTCGTAGAGGTTTGAGTGGCACCTTTCGTATCGCATATGGCCTTAATTGTTGTTTCTTTTTGTTTCGCCCTTAGTTGTCGCGCCAGGAGTCTGTCTGCTTTGTTCGCTCTTATATAATATCTCTGTTTCAGATAGAGTAGATTCCTTTCTGCGCCCCTTGTACGTAACATCTCTAGTTGGCCTTGTGTATGTTTCAGAGATTTTTTCAATATCTTTGTGGGTTGAGTCGTCAATTTCTCTTGGATCTCCTCAATTGTTTTTTCCAGCTCTTTTTCCCACCGATCCCTTTGTTTATCTCTCGTGATTTTCATCGCTATCATCTTCCCCCTCAAGACTGCTTTAAACGCGTCCCAGACTGCGCTCATTGCGACCTCCCCCGTGTCATTTTGTAAGAAGTATTCCGCTATCATTTCCCTTATGGCCTCCCCTGCCACTGGGTCATGGATCAACTCCTGCGGTAACCTCCATTTCCATAGCCCGCTCTTCCTCCCTGGGAGAGTCACGTCCAACCACAGAGGGGCGTGGTCCGAGAGGGCTATAGAGCCCTTATCTAGTCCTTGTATCTTTCCCAGTAGTCCCACTGACACCCATAGATAGTCGATCCTGGACATAGAGCTGTGAACATGTGAGAAATAGGTGTACCCCCTTTGTTCACCCTTCAGTTCCTTCCAGACATCATTCAGAGCCATTTGGTCCATTTGCTGTTTCAAACGTTTTGATGGCGCCCCCTGTCCATGTGTGTTTCCTGTGCTCCTATCTAGCTTTGGGTTCCACGCCAAATTAAAGTCCCCCCCCAGTATCACCTCCCCTCTAGCGAAATCTTCCAGTTTCGATAGTGCGTTTCTGAGAAAGCCATCCTGACCCTGATTGGGTGCATATATTGAGGCGAGCGTTATGCGCCATCCTTCGATCTCTACGTTGGCAAAGGCGTACCTTCCTTCCTTATCAGTCATAGTGTCTATTGGTTTTATGTCCTTTCCTTCTTTTATCGCTATCAGGGCTCCTGCTTTTTTTTCTGTTGTCGTTGCCTGTGCCCATATTTTATATCCTTTTATCCGCATTTTGTGCTTATCTTTAGTTTTGATATGGGTTTCCTGGAGGAGTAGTACATCCGCCTTCTCCCTTTTGAATTGTTTCTCCAGTTTCGTTCTTTTTGTTGGGTGGTTCATGCCCCTGATATTGTAGGTCATAAAGCGTATCATCCCCATTCTATTTTGTTTGTATGCCATTGCCTCTGGTCCCCTCCTGTTCCTGATTTAGCTCTTTGTTTCTTCTGATCCCTTCCCTTCCCTTGAACTTCCCTTCCCCCCCAACTTTGAACTTTAAACCAACCAAACTTTCCCCCGAGTAGGGCGAGGGTTCCTATTGACGCTAGGGCGTTGCGCCCTTCGCTCCCTGCCCTCCATACCCTCGGGGGGTATGTTATGGGGATTCCTAAACCCCACTGATCCATTTGTCTTTACCTGGTTCCCGACCGTTGGGTCTCGACCAGGCCGCCCTCCTTGAATTGTCCGTTCCGGTCCGTTCCCATGTTCCCCCCCGACTGGGTCTTCAGTGGCAACGTATCCATGTCTGTTCCCCAGGCATGTGTTTTTCTTATACTCCTCATGGTACCTTTCTCCGGGTGTCTCTCCCTGGATTTGCCTTCTTCTGCTTGCTGGATTCCCAGCCCATAGGTTTTCTCGTTCGTTCTCTCCTGTTTGTGGCCTCCCCCTGCTCCATCTGCTCCATCTCTTCATCTTGTAGTCCCATCGTGCTGAGGCCTTCTTCCAGCGTGGTCACTCTTTTCTGTTTTCCTTCCCATGTGAACAGCAGCCCAAATGGGAAGGTCCATTTGTAGCGGATTTGTTTTCCTATTAGCACTTTCACCAGTGGGGCCATTGCTCTTCTTTTTTGGAGGGTTATTAGTGCTAGGTCCTGATACAGTTGGATGTCTTGCCCATTCATTTTAATATGTTCCAATTCCCTGGCTCTCCTGAGGATCTGTTCTTTCTGCGGGTAGGAGGATAGCGCCACCAGAACATCACGTGGTCTTTCCCCTGGGGCCCCCGCTCTTTTCGGTCCCACCCTGTGGATTCTGTCGATTCCGATATCCTCGATATCTTGTGTTCCCAGGATGTCTCTGAACACCTCCTTCACCGCCTCCTTCAGATCTTTGTCCAGCACTGATTCCACCATGTTCTTGATTCGGATGTTGGAGCGTCTAGAGCGGTTCTCTAAATCCTCACATTGTAGTTCCAAGTTGTGAGTGAGTGTCACCAGGTGTTCTTGCGTTTCGCTTGTTTGTCTCGTGTCTTCTTCAAGACTTTGCACCGTTTTTTCCACAATATCTGTTCTTTCTTCTAGGTTGTTTATGTCTGTTCTCATGTCTTGTACCGCTTGTTTCATTTCGTTCTTCATGGATGTAAATTGTTCCTGAACTGTGGACATGAATTTTTCCTGCAGGTCCATGAACCAGGTTTGCATGTCCTCCCTGGTCAGTGGTTGCTGTTGTTGGGATAGTGATTCTGCTTCTCCCGTGGGGTCTCCCAGGGTTCTTCCTCTCGGTTGTGGTGTCCCCTCTGTTGACCACATCTGCAGAATGTCGGCCCCTTGTTTCGCTGTTTGGGGAGTTTGCTGGATGGGGTTCCCCTTTCCTTTTGCCCTAGACATGATAGGGCGCTCCGTCTAGTAGACTATATGGTTCCTCCGCCCTCTTGTAACCCTTCGATGGGGCCTCTCGCTTTCTTGTCCTCCGAGGTGTTCTTCACTGTTGGGGGTCCTGCTGTATTATGTTTCACCTTCCTGGGTTTCCCCCTTTCCACCCCCTGTCTTGTTGGGGGACTTGTGAGGTGAGTCCTTGTGTCCCAGGGGGAATCTGGTTGGTGCCGGGGAGAGTTTTTTTTTTTTTTTTTTTTTTTTCTTCCTGTGAGTCCCCCCCCCTGGGGTATGTGCGCCTGGGCTGGCGCTTAATTCCTGCCCCCCCCCCGGGCCTGCTCACCTTTGCCTCTGTGTCCTCCTGTGCGCTCTGTGCAGGGCGGCCCCCGCGGCCCCTCTCCCGCGGTCCGCCCTGCTCGCGCTGCTTTCTCCCGGCGCCGCAGCTGCTCCGCTGCACGCCGCTCTCCCCTCACCTCGGGGCGGCGCGAGGGCGGCTCCGTTCCTCGATCCCGCTCACTCGCTGGTCGATGCCTCCCAATCTCCCGGCGCCGCGCCGGAGGGCCCCCTGCGACGCGGGAGAAACTCTTTCGGTCCCGATGGGGGAGGGGGCGGTTGCCTCGCTCCTCGTGTGTTCGGCAGCGCACGTCTATTCACAGTGCCTGCTTCCTCGCCGGGGGGGGGGGTGTATGGGGGCAGCTTGGTAGTCGGGGGGGGGGGCCGAGGGACGGCCCGTCACGGCTTCGGTCGTGCTTCTTTCGGCGGCCCGGGCGGAGCGCGGTTTAACTGCGACTCCTCACCCCGGCGGCCATCTTGGATCCTCCGAAAGAAATCTTTTTTGAATGCTTTTATGAAAGTCTTTGTGACATCATTTGTGATTTGTTTCAAACCTTTCCCTTACCCTTCCGCTCCCCACTCAAAAACATTAAAAAAAAACCTTTGTGACACCCTTGTGAATGCTTTTTCAAACTCTTTCCATTACCCTTCTTCCCTCAACCCAAACAAAATGTGCAAAACCCTTTGTGGAATATGTTTGTGACACAATTCCCCTTAATCCTGCACTTGTGTAATTTTTGATTTCCACTCCATCCCCGCTTGAATTTTTGTGTGAGTTTCATTTGATCATCACCATTTTGTTTACCGACAAGGAGGACGAGTTGAATGTTGACCACAGTGTATGCACAACCATCCAGATTGGGGAGGCCACCTGCTCTAAAGATGAGGGCGTGATCGGCTTGTGGGATGATAGAGGTGCTGTGGAAATTATTGTGCAGAGTGGTGATGTAGTTTTGGGACATGGCGGAGAGCCACCACGCAATGGACAGCAGCGGTGCGAGGAGGGGAGCAGCTGTGTATCTGATTGAGGAGATGGTGGCTTTTGGGAAACAGGGGGTGTTGGCAGCAATTGTGGAGCAGTTGCAGCAAGAAGCTAAGTGGGAGGGGCAGTAAAAGAAACTCAATTAGGTGGATTTGGGGTAAGAGTAGAAAGAGATATAGGGTCAGCTGGTGAAGGGGCAGCAGGAGGTGGAACACAAAGTGGTAGATGCGGGCCGGAAGAGGATATGGAGGGGCAGCAACGAGGGAACACAAGGAGGTGTATATGTGGCTATATAGGGTCAGCTGGTGAAGGGGCAGCAGGAGGTGGAACACAAAGTGGTAGATGCGGGCCGGAAGAGGATATGGAGGGGCAGCAACGAGGGAACATAAGGAGGTGTATATGTGGCTATATAGGGTCAGCTGGTGAAGGGGCAGCAGGAGGTGGAACACAAAGTGGTAGATGCGGGCCGGAAGAGGATATGGAGGGGCAGCAACGAGGGAACACAAGGAGGTGTATATGTGGCTATATAGGGTCAGCTGGTGAAGGGGCAGCAGGAGGTGGAACACAAAGTGGTAGATGCGGGCTGGAAGAGGATATGGAGGGGCAGCAACGAGGGAACACAAGGAGGTGTATATGTGGCTATATAGGGTCAGCTGGTGAAGGGGCAGCAGGAGGTGGAACACAAAGTGGTAGATGCGGGCCGGAAGAGGATATGGAGGGGCAGCAACGAGGGAACACAAGGAGGTGTATATGTGGCTATATAGGGTCAGCTGGTGAAGGGGCAGCAGGAGGTGGAACACAAAGTGGTAGATGCGGGCCGGAAGAGGATATGGAGGGGCAGCAACGAGGGAACACAAGGAGGTGTATATGTGGCTATATAGGGTCAGCTGGTGAAGGGGCAGCAGGAGGTGGAACACAAAGTGGTAGATGCGGGCCGGAAGAGGATATGGAGGGGCAGCAACGAGGGAACACAAGGAGGTGTATATGTGGCTATATAGGGTCAGCTGGTGAAGGGGCAGCAGGAGGTGGAACACAAAGTGGTAGATGCGGGCCGGAAGAGGATATGGAGGGGCAGCAACGAGGGAACACAAGGAGGTGTATATGTGGCTATATAGGGTCAGCTGGTGAAGGGGCAGCAGGAGGTGGAACACAAAGTGTTAGATGCGGGCCGGAAGAGGATATGGAGGGGCAGCAACGAGGGAACACAAGGAGGTGTATATGTGGCTATATAGGGTCAGCTGGTGAAGGGGCAGCAGGAGGTGGAACACAAAGTGGTAGATGCGGCCCGGAAGAGGATATGGAGGGGCAGCAACGAGGGAACACAAGGAGGTGTATATGTGGCTATGTAGGGTCAGCTGGTGATGGGGCAGCAGGAGGTGGAACACAAAGTGGTAGATGCGGGCTGGAAGAGGATATGGAGGGGCAGCAACGAGGGAACACAAGGAGGTGTATATGTGGCTAGAGGAGATGGAAGGGCATGAGTGGCAGCTGGATGTGAAAGGGGGAGTTGGATGAGAACAGAGAGAGGAACAAGAAGTGGCAGATGCATGTCAATACGTGGACTGGTAGCTGGCAGTGGAACACGAGGAGGCGGGTACATGGCGGTAGGAGCAAGAGAGGCACCAGGAGGCACATGTAGGGGTGTAGGGGCTAGAGAAGGTGGCGTGGTAGCCAAGGTAATCACAAAACAATGGTACATGTGTTGCACACTTACCTACGGCCATTGTATATACTCTCCTGCCCCCCAGCAACTATGGGATTAACTCCTGACTGTATTGTGACCTCCCTAGTACTTATATAAAGAAAGCAAGCACCGTTACAGCCACTAAAGGGTAATGATCTGACTAGAAGTCCCTTACAAGAAATGTCATGTGCATGCATGTCATGCAATGTGACCACTGACACTTGCTCCTCCACAGTTGCCACAAAAAAGATGGTACACTCAATAACAGCCCCTGAAGGCGATCTGCTGCTTCAAGCCAACTCGTGGACGCCCACCTCCCTTTGCTGTTTCCTGCCTTTAATCCCCCTCTTACCTAACGTTGGTCTATGGGCTCTATTTTCCCAGGTTCCGGCAAAAAATGTCTCCCCAGATCTCGGAAAATCTATTTGCTCCCTTTCATGTGATTGCCGAAGACGGGCTCGAACTCAGCTTGTCAGGCGCGAGCCTGACCCAGTGAACCACTGAAACGTCAGAGAAGGACCCTGGTGAATATGCCCGTTACATTTTTTAAGTATAACTTTGTACTTTTAAAAGGTGCACTTTTGACAATTCTCTGCGCAACATTCTTAGGTTAGTTTCCTGTTCTTAATAATGTATTGATTAATGTTATTGTTATTGTTATTGTTATTTTGCATTTATATAGCGCCTTATATACCATTGGTATGGTCTGAAGGCGCTGGTAGGTTGAACGCCCTTGGGAACCGAGGTTCGAGTCAGTAGAGAGGGTGAAGAGAGACAAAAGGTGCGTGTGCGCACAAAGTATGTGTGCAGCTGGTGCGGGGTTAATGTGGTAGCTGCTTCTTAGCGGTAGGTGTGGTGGTTGAGAGGTCAGGAGAATGTGTACGCTCCGGCAGAATTAATCCAGCTCGAGAGTGGCTGCGTTAGGCCTGAGGAGAAACGCCTGGCTGGGGGTGTTAAACCAGCGGTGGTTACTTAGAGTGATGGGGAGTGAGCGGGAGATGTTGATATGAGAACAGTTATACCGAATGGTGTCATAGTATCCCTGTGTTCTATTTGAGTGATGGTGTAAAGAGGAGAGTAGGTGTGAGGTGTGGTATCATATATGTTCATTCGAATGTTCCCGCAAATCAATGCATATTATGTACGTTCCCCACACTCAGCTAATTCCCTACACTCAGCCATTCCGATATACTCGGCCATTCCTACCCATTCGGCCATTCCCCACACTCAGCCATTCCCCACATTCAGCCCTTTCCCACACTCAGCTGTTCCCCCCACTCAGCCGCTCCCCCCACTCAGCCATTCCCCCCACTCAGCCATTCCCCCCACTCAGCCATTCCCCCCACTCAGCCATTTCCCCCACTCAGCCATTTCCCCCACTCAGCCATTCCCCCCACTCAGCCATTGCCCCACACTCAGCCATTGCCCCACACTCAGCCATTGCCCCACACTCAGCCATTCCCCCACACTCAGCCATTCCCCCACACTCAGCCATTCCCCACACTCAGCCATTCCCCACAATCAGCCATTCCCCACACTCAGCCATTCCCCACACTCAGCCATTCCCACCACTCAGCCATTCCCTACACTCAGCCATTTCCCCCACTCAGCCATTTCCCCCACTCAGCCATTCCCCCCACTCAGCCATTGCCCCACACTCAGCCATTGCCCCACACTCAGCCATTGCCCCACACTCAGCCATTCCCCCACACTCAGCCATTCCCCCACACTCAGCCATTCCCCACACTCAGCCATTCCCCACAATCAGCCATTCCCCACACTCAGCCATTCCCCACACTCAGCCATTCCCCACATCCAGCCATTCCCCACACTCAGCCATTCCCCACACTCAGCCATTCCCTACACTCAGCCATTCCCACACTCAGCCATTCTCCACACTCAGCCTTTCCCTACACTCAATCATCGGCCACACGCTGCCATTCCCCACACTCAGCCATTCCCCACACTCGGCCATTCCCCACATTCGGCCATTCCCTACACTCGGCCATTCCCCACACTCGGCCATTCCCCACACTCGGCCATTCCCCACACTCAGTCATTCCCCACACTCAGCCATTCCCCACACTCAGCCATTCCCCACACTCAGCCATTCCCCACACTCAGCCATTCCCCACACTCAGCCATTCCTCACAACTCGGCCATTCCCTACACTCAGCCATTCCCACACTCAGCCATTCTCCACACTCGGCCATTCCCACATTCAGCTATTCTCTCCTCCGCCCTCTCATCCTCCACATATTTCTGCCCTTTTCATTCATCAGCTCTCGACACTCGTCCACTCTCGACATTCATCTGAGTCCACGTGCTCATGCGCTCTACAATCATTTGCTCTCTAGACTCATCCGCTCTCCAGTCACATGCGCTTTGCAGACTCCATGCTCATGTGCTCTACAATCATTTGCTCTCTAGACTCATCCGCTCTCCAGACACATGCGCTTTGCAGACTCATCCGCTATCCAGACTCATCCGCTATCCAGACTCATCCGCTCTCCAGACTCATCCGCTCTCCAGATCCATCCGCTCTCCAGACCCATCCGCTCTCCAGACCCATCCGCTCTCCAGACTCATCCGCTACTCACATTCATACACTCCCCACACTCATATGTTCCATACATTCATACGCTCCCCACACTCAGTCTCTCCCCCCATTCGGTTGTTCCCCACATTTCTCCGCTCTATATGTGCCTCTGTTCTCAGCGCTCTTCCGTTCTGCATGATCTTGCGCTCTGCACATTCTCCAGGCTCATTTGCCAACAGCATTTATCCTCATATTCATCCATACTCATCTATATTCATCCATACTCATTCGTTCTTTCTACTCATCCGGTCGTGCCCTCTATGCTCATCCGCTCTCCTTGTTCATCCGCTCTCCACTTTCTCTTCTTTCCATTATTCAGTGATTCTTTTTCTATTTAATCATTTCCCTGTTTAGATCTAGTTTATTCGTTTTAGTTCTGTTTGTCAATGTAGGTTACAATCTGGTTCGGGTATTTTATTTATTTATTTTAATATTTTTTTTTTTATTTTTTTTTTTTCTTCTTTTTTTTTTCCTTTTTGGGATGATGGTGGTTAGGGGCTGGTTGGTTTTAGGGAAAGAGCCAGGTTTTCAGTAGTTTGCGGAAGGCCGTTAAGTCCTGAGTTCGGCGGATGTGGGGTGGGAGCGAGTTCCACAGGGTTGGGGCCAGGGCTGAGAATGATGCTCCGCCTAACCTGACTGAGTTTGTTTTAGGAATTACTAGGAGGCCGAGTGAGCTTGATCTAAGGGTGCGGGTAGGGTGATAAGGTATTAGCTTTTTTTGAAGATAATGGGGTCCAGTTTTATGTAGAGCTCGGTGGGTGAGGCATAGGGTTTTGAAAGCTACCCTACGGGCTACTGGAAGCCAGTGCAGTGTCTTAAGGGCAGGGGATACGTGGTCCCTTGGACCGAGCGCGAGAAGCACTTTGGCTGCTGCATTTTGTGCTCTTTGTAGTTTATTCAGTTGGTAGGCATGAATTCCGAGGTACAGGGGGTTACCATAGTCCAGTCGGGATATGACGATTGATTGGACCGCGGAGACTCTGTTAGGGAATGAGAGATATGGAAAGATGCGCCTAAGGTTTTTGAGGTGGTAGTGGCAGGACTTAGAGACATTGTTGACTTGGCACGAGAGTGTTAGGTCGGAGTCTAGGGTGCACCCAAGATTTTTTACTGTGTTAGAGGGGGTCGGTGAGTTGCCCATGGCGGGTGGCCAGGGTAGTGGGTGCGGAAGAAAATCTGAGTTGCCGCAGACCAGGATTTCTGTTTTGGAGGGGTTTAACAGGAGGTGGCTTTGGGTCATCCAGCGCTCGATGTTAAGGAGGCAAGAGGTCAGGTCAGGTTGGGAGTTGGGTTTTGCGTTCAGGAACTTTAGAATTAGTTGAGTGTCATCTGCGTAATTGTAACACAGGATGTTGTGAGCACGAATTATTGGTGGGAGGGTGATCAGGTAGAGATTGAACAGGAGGGCGGATAGACATGCTCCTTGTGGGACTCCTGTGTCAACTGGTCGGGCTTGTGATGTAAAGTTGGAGAGTGTCGTTATTTGGTGCCTGTCTTTGAGGAATGAGGCTATCCATTTAAGGGCGGTTCCACGGATTCCTAGGGAGTGGAGGCGGTCAAGGAGTATTGAGTGATTGATCGTGTCAAAGGCGGCTGATAGGTCGAGAAGGATTAGTGCGGCGCATCCTGCAGAGTCAGCAGTCATTTTTAGGTCATCCCAGATCGAGGTTAGGGTGGTTTCAGTTCCATGGCAAGATCTGAATCCTGATTGGGCGGGGTCTAGAAGATTGTTGGCTTCAACAAAGGCGTTTAGTTGGGAGTAGGCTGTTCGGTCAATGAGTTTGGCAAGGAACCTGGTGTTAGAGATCGGGCGGTAGTTTTTTGTTTCGAGAGGGTCGAGTGAGGGTTTTTTAATCAGAGGTTTGACGTACACTAATTTGAATGCATCTGGAAAGATACCGGAAGAAAGGGAGGCGTTTATGATAAATCTTGCGTGTTCTCCTGCGCAGGTGGAGGCAAAGATTTCTTTAAGGGTTGTGGCTGGGCAAAGGTCTAGTGGTGATCCAGATGGCTTGCGGTCGGATAGGAGTTTGAGAAATTGTTCTGGTGATATTGGACTGAAGGATTCGAACGTTGGTTGCGTAGTGGTCGCAGTTGGAGGGCTGGCTGGTACGGGCTGAGGATTGCCTGGTGGTTGTAAGAGAGCCTGTTTGGTGGTCAGAGATTTTGTCCTTTCAATGGCCGTGGAGTAGAAGTGGAGGGAGAGTGAGTCACATAGTGATTGTGACGCGGTCGGGATGGTTGTGTTACATGCCAGTTTGGTGAATTCGGAGATAATTTTGTGAAGTTCTTTGCATGGGTTTTTGCAGTTTAGGATTCGTGAGTTGTAGTGGGCTTTTTTTGCTTTCCGGATTTCGGCTTTGTACTGGTACAGGTGTTGTGCCAAGGTGGTCCTGCTGTCTTGGGTTTTCTCTTTATGCCATTTGCGTTCTAGGTATTTGTAATGTCGTTTAGTGTTTTTTAGCTCAGGAGTGAACCATCTGGGGAAAAGGCCAAGTCGGGTTGATGGTTTGCACGAGGGGGTCAGGCGCATCAGGGATGAGTTGAGCCATGAATCAAAGGCCTCAGGGGTTAGTTGATTGTTGAGATGGCAGGTAGGTTATGGAGACTGGAGGAGTGCCTCGGCTAGGTCCGGGGTGATTATTAGTTTCTTCCAGCTTTTGCGAATGTTCGGAGGTTCAGATACGAGTATGGGAAGGGGTTCAGGTGAGTGGATGGCGAACGAGAGAATGAAGTGGTCGGACCAGATGATAGGTGTGGGCGGCATTAGATGAATCAGGGTGTTGGAGCTGAAGATGGCATCAAGAGTGTGTCCTTTATAATGAGTCGGGCCGTTTATGTGGGGTTGGAGATTAATTGCATCTAAACCGTCAATCAGGGGGTATGTCATGGGGTTGGTGGGGATGTCGAGCCATATGTTGAAGTCTCCAAGAAGGGTGAGGTTGGGATGGTTTAGTTGGAGGGTGGAGATGGAGTCGCAAAGGTTGTTTGCGAAGTGTCTATCATAGCCAGGGGGCCTGTAGATTATTAGGAAGCTGTACGAGAGTGAAAGGGAGAGGGATAGTTTAACAAGGAGCGATTCGCAGGATGGAATGGAGGGTTGGTTGTCGATGATTGAGGCGCGGAAGAGGGATTTGAAGACGAATGCTACCCCTCCTCCCCTGGACGTGCGGTTCAGTGGGATGAGGGAGTAGTCCGGAGGAAAAGCTTCATTAGCGATTGGGCCGAAGTCATCAGAGAACCAGGTTTCGGTGATGAAAACTAGGTCTGCTGTGGCAGACGAGAGGAGGTCAAAGATGGAATGTCTGTTTTTTGCTACCGATCGGGCGTTAAATAGGATGCAGTTCATATCGGCAGCTAAGGATGGTCTCGGTGCTGGAGCGGGACGGGGCGGTGGTGGGGGGTGTGGACGGAAAGGGGTAGGGTGGGTGGTGATGGATGGGAATAGTGGGCGAGCAGTGAGATTGGCAGGGTTTGGGAGGGGTTGGGAGGCAGTGTGTGATAGGATGGTCGGGATTTGATTGGGGGGTTTGGAAGAGGGATGTTGGCGGTTAGGAGTTTCAGTTGGAGTTGATGAGAAATCGAGGGAGAGGGGTTTCAGGCAGGGAGAAGCGACGGGGGAAGGAGGGGATTGCGGGATAGAGGTGATGGGTCGAGCCAGGGGAGGCGAGGAGTGCTGGGAGATTGAGGGGGACCAAGAACGTTTCCTCTTTAGTTTCTTTGTTGCGACTGGTGTGTGGGAGAGATTTGGGGGGTCGGAGGGTGAGCAGGAGGCAGCTTCGGTTCTTGCTAGGGCTAGCCGTGCAGTTTTTAGGGAGGGGAAACGGTTCTGAAATGGATATGTTTATGTGGGGGGGGGTGTTGGGAGTGTTGACTAAGGAGATTTTTCTCACCTACCCACATAGACATATCCATTTCAGAACATTAATCAATACATTATTAAGATCTCCTTAGTCAAGTCTCCCAACAGCCCCCCCCCCTCCCTACTCCCACTACCCCCTCACTGGTGGGATCCCACAGTTAATACATTCCATTTCCAGCACTGCTCCTGCCACCAACAACCTCTGAGATGTTCAAAACGAACCTATCATAGTTCAATTGTATAACTCTCCTTCAACCCGAAGGCCCTTCTCATTCTACCTGCAGTAGCCCAACTGCCAACACCTTCCTGCTTCATCCTATAAAACAGATTACAAACTCCAACCGTGTGGCCCTATATAAGCTATGAGGTCGAACTCACTTGACCCATTGAGCCTCAGCCCTAAAGGAAGTTCAGTAAAGTGTGGTCTTCCTGACCCAATGTACGGAAGATTCTTGTGGTTAGGTGTTTACCCGAATATGTTCACCTAGGTCTACCAGAAAGAACCTGGACAGATTTTAAAGCACTTTCTGGCTTGTATCTTTCTTTTCTCATGATAAGGTGGAACTCTACTTGTGAGGAGTTACTCCTCAAAGAAATACATCAGATACCGCCTGCATTAGGTGAGTTTGAGCAATGGCAGCTGAGCTCGGGCTGTGGTGATGTGAGCCCTTCTAAATGTCCCGCAAATGAAAAGAAAAAAAAAAAATCCTAAGGAATTAAAAAACTGCATCCGACAGCAACATTTTTCACAGCGTGACTGTTCCATGTGAGGAGAAGGCAGTTATAGACTCTGCGATGCGTGGGGATTGTAGAACAGGGAGCTGCTGCCATCCGCACACATCACCAGCGGCAGCACACAGTAAATCCACAGGAAAATGGCCCCTTTATTGGAGAGTGGACACATTTGCAGCCGCCGCGAGTCCGGGACCTGCTTGGAAATAGCTAGCAATAATTCAGTCCAGTGACCGCGAGTAATTTGAGTTCTGCTGAGCTGAGACTGGGTGAACAGAAAATCAATGAGCTCGTTTGGAAGTGTGTCAAGGCTGCATGAAGGAGGCTCGGGCAGGCCTGGCCCTGGAGGGCCCCTGCCGAGTCTGACGATCTAGGAGGTTGCCCGCCAATATAAAATACCCAGCAGTGGCGTAACTTTGCTGAAAATGTTGGGGAGGGGGGACATGACATCCGAAGAAAAGGTGACCAAGCCAAAGGAATTGGGAAAAATGGTGTGCCATGAAAGTTGGGAGGGACAAACACCCCTGTCCCCCCCTAAAATTACGCCCATGATACCCAGCCCAGCCAAGAGGCCCGACCAAAGTGCGTCTGAGATTCCATGCAAGGCCTGCCCAAACAGCTCCACGAACTCCCGCTGGAGTCTCAGAAGGCCCAACAGGATACTGGAGAGTGAAGTGGTGGCTGGTGAATTTTTTAACTGAAGGGGCGTAAATATTTGTCTCAGATATGCCACAACGACCGAGCGCACCAATCAAGGAGGTTATGGGGGGTGCTCTGAATTTCTTTCAAATAATTGGTAAAAATGGTCTATTTTAGAGCACACTTTTTTAGAAAAATTGGGTAAAAAGACAAACAGTTTTCAATTGGTTTTGTAGGATAACTCATGAAAAAATCCAATAGATGCAATTCTCCAACAGTGCACATTTCCCCAGACGCATTTTCATGATGCCTTTTCCCACAATATGTGCCAGTGTAAAACATTTTCACACTGGCTGTGCCCATACATTTCCATGCTGACTGCACCATTATACCCTAGCATTCCCACAAAGAACATACTCATGTTTGATTTCCGCATAATACCAGCAATGATACTATAAGAAAACATGTTCATGTCCAATATATGGCAGTATCCCCACTTAAGAACATACTCCAGTTGGCTTTACCATTAAAAATACATGGCAAAGTATGACAACATATCCAAACTAGCTGCAATGCCAGTCGAGCTACAAAATAACACTTATCATGCTTGCATTATCAAAGATGCCCAATAGAAAATGTCATGCCACAGAAAGAATAATACCACTGATCATTCTTACTTTATCAAAGCTGCCCAATACAAAATGTCATACCACAAAAAGAAATGACTGGACTGGCTGCATTACCATGCCAGTCCAGCAACATAATAACACTTATGCTTCCTTTATCAACTATGAACATTAATGATGAATGTGATTATGTGTGATTGCGAAGAGCTGGGGTGCACAGAGGGCAGATGTGTATCAGGGGCTGGGCTCCCAGGGTACAGCCCCCAGGGTACAGCCATGGTATTTTTTACTGGGCATAAATGCCCAGTAAAAACTGCCATGCCCACCCCTTGAAGCCCCAAGCGCATAACAGGCACACATTAATTTTGTGTGTGCAATGTGCAGGGGGGCCCAGTCGTGGTGTTTCTTTACTAAATGACATTCCTTCCCCCATTTCCCACAAGCACCTCACATGCACAGATAATCAATTATGTGTACATGCGAGGCGCTGGGGGGCTTAGCGGTCAGGCTTGCCAATGCATGTGAGGTGCGAGGAATCCCAGCAGACTGGGCTGGCATTCTTTACTGGGCATACCCAGTAAAAAATGCCATGCCTGCTCCCTGAGCCCTAGTGCCTCAAAATGCTCACAATGAATGTGATTCTCTGGATGCAAGGTACTGGGGGGCACAGGGATCAGGCATGGTATTTTCTGCTGGACATCTATCATAGATGCCTAGTAAAAAATGACATGCCAGTCTGCTAGGTCCGCAGCTCCTCACACACACACACACAATCAATGTGGTTATGTGTGTATGCCAGGCACTGGGTGTCCAATGGGTGGGCATGGTATTTTTTACTGGACATCTATTATAGATGTCCAGTAAAAAAGAAATAATATGCCTGTTCCCTGGGCCCCACAACACCAAACACACACACACACACACAATCAAAGTAGTTATGCGTTTATGCAAGCTGCTGGGGTGCCCAGGGGGCAGGCATGGCATTTTTGACTAGACATCTTGTCCAGTAAACAAACACCATGCCTGTCCCCTGGGCTCCACAGTACCAAACACAAGCAAACAATCAAAGTGATTATGTATGCGATCTCTGGCACTGGCCAGGGAGGGTCTCTGCAGAATCTTTCGTGCTGGCCTGTGTGGGTTCCTGTGGAATTTCTTGCAAGCCTGATATGCAGGGCCCCTGCAGAATCTCTGGTATTGGCCTGGGAGTGTACCTGGAGAATCTTTGGCATTGGCCTGGGAGGGTCCGTGTGGAATATTTGGCTAGCTTGACATTGAGGGTATCTGCAGAATCTCTGGAACTGGCCTGGGAGGGTACCTGCAGAATCTTTGGCACTGGCCTGGGAAGGACCCTGAAGAATCTCTAGTAGTCCTGAGCCTAAGGAGTGCCTGCAGAATCTATTGCATTAATCTACGAGGGACTCTGCAGAACCTGTGGCAGTCCTGAGCCAGAAGGGGGTATGCAGAATGTCTGGCAGGCCTTACCTTGAGGGTCCTTTTGATTTCCCAAGAATGGCACTTAATTGAGGCAATAGGTGAACTTCCAGTACCCACATTCCCTTTGCTCTCTTTATCTCCCCTGCACATACACACTCTGCCCCTTACTTTTACACTACCCTGCAAGAGAGAGGTATCTGAGTTGGTTAGTGCAACAACTGTAGAAATACATAGTCACATTTTAGGCAATAGAACTGAAATTTAGAAGGGGCGCGCGGGCAGGTGGGGAGGTAAGAAGGTAAGAAGGTCAACATTTTCTTCTTCCTGTGCATATTCGATAAGCAGCATTTATTTGGTTACTGGAAACATTTGTATTTCCAATGCTGGAAAGCCTGTATGAGTACCTTTTGACATGTCAAAACAGTCTCATCAAAACAGGTTTATCCCTGTTCCTCCAAAACCATCAAGGACCGCATTGACTCCCTGGCTCCTGCTTTGGCCGACTTCTGCAACCACTCATTTGCCACTGGAGTCTTTCCTTCCCTCCTGTAGCACTCCCTTGTGACCCCCTTCTTAAGAAACCCTCTGCCGACCCGTCCTGCCCGGCTAACTATTGCCCATTCTCCATCACTCCTTTCCTGGGCAAACTCCTGGAAAAGCTGGCCATCCCCCAGCTTAATCTTCACACTGAATCTGTTGATTGTCTGCATGACCATCATTCTGGCTTCAGAGCTGTCAGAAGCACGGAAACTGCTCTCCTGAACATCTGTGAAGACCTGCTCTCCAACCTTGATTCCAATACCCTCTTTGTGCACATCTTACTTGATCTCTATTCTGCCTTTCATATGGTCAACCTTGCCATCCTGCTCAACGGTCTCCATGATAACCTGGCTATTATCAGTCAGGCCCTGGCTTGGCTGACTTCTTTCCTCTCTGATCGACCCTACCACGTCCAACTTGGGTCCTTCCTCTCCCCTATCTCTATCTCTACCTGTGGTGTTCCCCAGGGGTCTAACTTCTCTCCCTGGCTGTTCAACCAATACCTGTCACTTCTTGCCCACCGCATTGCCGCCCTCTGCCTCTACTTTCAGTGCTATGCAGATGACACTTAGCTCATTTTCAGGCTCCCTTCAGCCACTTCTTCTCCTTCTCTCATCTCTGACTGTCTGTCTGCTATCCAGGAGTGGTGTGCCGCCAACAATCTCTGCCTTAATGCCAGTAAGACTGAGATCTCCTCATCGGCACACCCGCCCCCTCCTTTCCTGCCACTCTCTGGCCGGCCTTTTTGGACCCTCTTCCTGCTCCCACCTGCGAGGCTAAAAACTTTGGGGTCATCTTCGACTACACACTCTCCTTCTCTCCTCACATCTCTGACGTCTCTAACCAGTCACACTACCAGCTGCACCTCCTCAGAGATATTCTTCCTTTCCTCTCCTTCCCCAGAAGCTTATTGTCTCCAGAACTCTGGTTCTCTCTAGGCTGGACTACTGCAACAGCCTCTTTCTAAATCTGCCTGCTTCTACTCTCCACCCTCTGCAACTCATTCAGAAGATGACTGCAAGACGTGTCCTTGGCCTCAAGCCCAGGGATCGTATCTCTCCAGGACTGAAATCTCTGCATTGGCTCCCAGTGGCTGCGAGGATTAAGTTCAAAACCCTCTGCCAAGTCCACAAGGCCTTCTGGGACCTGGGGCCTCAATACCTTCAACTCTGTCTTCCTAAATATCTTCCTTCTCGAGCTCTTCGCTCATCCACCTCCAACTCCCTCAGTGTTAGTCGCTTCTCCAAGCAACGAGTTGGTCGGTAGATCTCTTTTTTAAAATTATTATTATTTTTTTAAAGGTTATAGTTTAATTTTTAAACTTCATTTCTCTCAGTTTTTTCCTTTTAATTTGTGGCATGTTTGTCAAGTTTTAGTATTTCTTGTAGGAATTGGCATATTGTGAGGATAAGTTTGTTTGATTTGCCATTGAGCATCGCCGTCCATCTTTTTTCTGTCTCCATCGTCTGTTCTGCAATCTTATAGTAAGCACCGAGTCTGGTTCTTTGTTCAGAGAGATTGCTGCATTCCATGAGTAGATGGAATAGTGTTTCTGATTTCTGTGTGTCTGAGCAGAATCGGCAAACATTTTCTTGTTTGTCTTGTTTTTGCTAGGTAGAATCGTGTTGGTATGATGTTCATCCGGATTCTCAGATATATTGCTTGCATTTTGTTGTCGGAAAAGATGGTCAGGTAGGGTGGGAGTTCGTTGATTGATCTGATGTCTGTTTTACATTTCATGTTCAGGCTGTTGTCATGACCCTCGCCCAAAACCCCCTCTGGCAAACCCATTGGCCAGGTGGAGTCAGGACTTGGGCCTCTAATGCCTGGCATCCTCTTCAAAAGCCCTCATGGGGCCAGTCCTGGCGCCTATGGCGCCAGGCTTATACACTATGAAAAGCAATGTGCTTGGGAATTACTTTATTGTATTGTCAGCCAACATGGAGGCATCCACATAGCTTGGTTCCTAAGAACCAAGCTATGCGGTCTAGTGTTTTGGGTGTGGTAGTCTAGGGACTACTTTACCTGGACTATTTTGTTGGGGCTATTTAAACCACACCCGAGCAAGACAACACGCTTCGCGTTACTTTGCAGCTTGCAACGTGATGCTCACCGTGTCCAGCTATTCCCTTGAACCTCGGAGAAGCAGAACCTGCAAGGAGACAAGAGGAACATAATTAGCAGCAGCATTTTACAGGCAGTCTTCATCTTTGAACACTCGCAGCTACTGAGAACAGCTTCCTCGAATCTGCACACCACCCGGACAGAACGACCTGAAAGAGGAAGATAGAGGCAACATTAAAGAAAGCAGTAGAGACATTTACAAATTACAAACTGCTCAAAAGGCTTACCTGGCTGGCCACCTCTCGGCTGGCACCACTCCGAACATTCCACTCGCGCTGAAGAACACTGCGACCTACAAGGAAGGAAAACACAGGTTAGCAAAGGCAAGACTTTGCAGCGCTGCGCATAGCGCTTACTTACCGCATCATAGCGCTCTTAATGCGCCATCATTTACCAGCGGGGCTCAACCAAGCCAGTTTGCCGCGCTGAAGCTCCGCATACCTATGGGAGAAAAGAGAGACATTTTAAACAAAGAAAGGCATGCAGAAAAGCAACAAAATTAAAGAACAGCAATAAGACCTACCTGAACAATATCAAACGGGCCGGCGTCAGTGAATTAACTGGACCGCACTCGCCCATGAAAGACAACACGCCCCTGCAAAGAAGGCAGGACGGAGAACATGCCTAATTCACAAAGTGAGGAGAGGGCGCCAGAGGGACTGAAATCATACGGGGGTGGAGGGAGGATGCTTACCCCAGTCAGTCAGTCTTGAACACAGTCCTCTTGTATTTTCAGGCAGAACCTTCCCCGCAGACCACATCAGGGCAAAGCTGAGAAGCATACCAGCGAGTAACCCGGCTGGGTGGTGTCCCTGTGGATACCAGGTGAGCGTAACAGCTGTATTTTGTTTTTTCTTTGGTGGTTTTTATCCAAAGCGTGTTGAGGGCGCAACGTGAGCATTTCATGGGATATTTCTTCAGTTGTCATCAGTCGTTCAATGTTGTCTTTCTACTTGTCTAGAATTGCGTTGTTCATTGCTCCGGGATGAGATCTTAGAATTTGGATTGCCGGTGTTTATCTTGTCTGTAAGCAGCTTGCGGTATAAATCGAGATGTTTCCACAGGACATTTGAGCTGATTGATTGCACTGGTACTTCGTGTCTGATTCTGGGCATGGGAAAGGAGGGTGGCAGTTTGATTGATTGATTGATTTATTTATTTATAGAGCGCTTTACACCAAGGCGCTGTACAATGGAACAACAGATTACAAAAAACCAATAACACTTAACAATGGGAGCAAAATGTACATCTTGAATCATTCAACAAAACAGTACAAAGAGCAATTAACTGGGGGGGGTAGAAAGGGGAGAGGGCAGAGGTGGGGGAGGAGAGGGAGTTGGACAGGGCGAGGGAAAGTTGAAGAGGAAGGGAGAGGAGTAGGAATGGGGAGAGAGGAATCAGGTGATAGGGGAAGTTTTCAAGGGGGAGAATGGAGGAGGAGGGATTTAAGGGAAGTGCGAAATGAGGCGAAGGTCGTAGTAGAGCGGATTGTAAGAGGGAGTAAGTTCCAGTGCATAGGTGCAAGGAGTTGGAATGAGCGGAAACGGGAGGAAGCGCAGGGGGAAGGAGGAACAGTGAGGAGGAAATGGTCAGCGGAGCGAAGGGGGCAGTTGCAGGATCTTGCGCCAGAAGCAGGCTTCTGGTTTTGTCCAGTCATAATCGATAGCATTCATCATTGCTTCTGTTCCATAGACTATTGTTGGGATCACTTATTTTTTGTAATATGTTGTTATGGGTTTGAATGAGTATTTTCCATACTTTCGCTGGATCACGCATCCTTGTCTCGCCAGTGATTGGATCGTTTGTTCCAGTTTCGCTGTCCATTCTTTTTCAGATTTGGATTGATTTATGTGGATCCCCAGGTATTTGAATGTGGTTACTTCGTCTAGCTGGTTGTCATTTAGGTAGATTTTTTAGTTGTTTTCCTTTTTTGTTGGATATTCTGCTCAGTTGCATGATTTTCGTCTTCTTTGTATTGATTGAGAGTTTATTGAGCTTCATGTATTGGTCTAGTTGTGAAAGACTATTTTGAAGGCCTGAGGGTGTCTTATCCAGCAGGATGATGTCGTCCGCGTATGTCATGATTTTTACTGGTGTTGAGTTGACCTTTGCAGGATTCAGGGCATCCGGTTGGAGATGGGTCTCGATGTCTGCAGTGAAGAGGTTGTATAATGTAGCTGCTAGGGGACATCCTTGTTTTAGTCCATTATCAGCAGGTATTGTGTTGTGTGGCCATCCCTTGTGAGTCTTATTGTTATTGTGGTGTTTGAGTAGAGTTGTCTGATTGGCCCCAAGATGTCGTTTGGGCATTTCCATTTTTCGAGTTTGTTCCATAGTTTTTGTCGTGAGATTCTATCAAAGGCCATATGCAGGTCTATGAAGGCCGCGTAAATTATTGTTTTGTTGTGAATTGCTTCGTGTTTAATCAAGTTCAGCAGAAGTAGATTGATGTTTGT
This sequence comes from Ambystoma mexicanum, assembly GCF_040938575.1. Taxonomy (NCBI): domain Eukaryota; kingdom Metazoa; phylum Chordata; class Amphibia; order Caudata; family Ambystomatidae; genus Ambystoma; species Ambystoma mexicanum. Next base: position 414,875,986 of record NC_090929.1, read on the forward strand.
ACCCACGTTTGGAGTGAAGCCAGTTTGTCTGATTGAGAATCGTTGTGTATCGGTTGCCCATTGGTTGAGTTCTTTTAGAAGAATGGATGCGAACAGCTTCCCCAGGGGGTCTAGTAGTGCAATTGGGTGGAAGTTTGTTGGATCATCTCTTGGGCCTTGCTTATGGATGGGCACTATAGTTGTGGTTTTCCATGATGAGGGTATCTGGTTGAGATTGTTTATGAGTGTCATGATGTTACTCATGAGGTTGGCCCATGAGTGTGGGTCTTTCTTGATCATTGCGTTTGATGTCCCGTCAGGGCCCGGAGCACGGGAAATGTTTAGTTTTTGTATCAAGTCTAGAATGTCTTGGTGGTCACAGAGTACCGTCCACTTTGTCTTCTGTATCTGCGATTTTTTTTTCGGTTTCTCAGGACTGGGCTTTGTATTTGTTCATATAGTGTTGGATCCATCGTTGTTCTGTCACATTTCTAGTGAGTTTTTGTTGGTGGACTGAGTTGTTGTTCAGTAGGTTCCATAGGTCTATGAGGTTGTGTGTTTTGTAGTTTTCTAGAATTGCCTCTACGTCCGTTTGTAGTAGTGTCATGCGATGCGTTTTGATCCTGTTGCTGTAGTTTTGTTTTTCCGCTTTGATTTTTGTGTTTTGTCTTTCCTTTTCTTTAGTTGTCACACGGTATTTCTCAGCGTCCTTTTCCTCTCAGTTAGCTCCTTGTTGTAACAGTGTAGATGGGTCTTCGTGGTTTGTTGCGTTGTTTGCTTGTAGTAAGGTAGAAGTAGCCATCGGTAGTTTAATTAGATCTCTTTTTTCAGCTGGAGCCTCCCTCTGGAACAGCCTCCCTGCCTCCCTGAAACTTGAGGAGAGACACCTCCAGTTCCGGAAGCACCTCAAAACCTTCCCCTTTGCTTCTGCCTTCTCTCCTCCTATCCCCTCCTAAACTCCTGCCTGAAACTGAAACTGTACTGGTTCCTGGCCACCCTCTGATCTCGGGCACAGGTCCCCACCCCCACCAGTTTCATACCTGCACTGCCTCCCTGGCAACTACCGCACTTGGGGACTGTTTTTCTGTATCCCTACAGTGCCTTACCTTTACTTGACACCTGATGTCTGCACTTCCCCTTGCACTTGGCACCAGTTTGGCCACACTTTTATTTATTGCTGTCATTTATTTTATTTATCTTTTATTGTTGATCCCATCTACTGCACTGTCCCCTCACCCCCCCACACTTTTACCCTTCCCTCTTCCCCTGCACTTGCGTAATCTAAATGACACCTGGCCTAGTAAGATCGTTGTCTCTGTCTACCCTGTGTGTGTTCCCCCTCCCTTGCCTTGTCGCATCTTGAAACACTTGTGTATAGGCGCGTTACAAATGCCATATCATATCATATCATGTGTGCTCAAAAGAGCAATAGCCACAGAAGTGGTACTTTCTGCACCCATATATACTCTGGGGAAGCGGATAGCGCATTATCTTATGAAAACACAGTGTTCAGAAAGAAGTTAGAGCAGAAGTAGTGGTAGTGCGTTATTTGGATATCGTCTTTCACCATTAGTATGGTCACAACGTGCTCTAGGTTGAACGCCCTCAGGGATGGGAAGTTCGAGGAGGTGTTAGTATGCGTGTGTACACATTAGCCAATATGACGATATGTAGGGGTGGCCAAGTCCCTGATAGACACCCATGTCGACCTGGCATGTAGATGAGTGATTTGAAATAGTCTAGAGAGGGTATGAGAGAGCAGGATATTATTATTATTATTATTATTATTATTATTATTATTATTATTATGGTATTTATTGAGTGCAGACGTAGCTTCGAGAAGCAACAGAGCGCTTTACAGAGGTATCCAACAATACAGATACACAAATGAGCACTTTAGAGAGGCATACAACAGTGCAGATGCAGAACAAAGTGCTTTTCAGAGGTAACTACAGATCAGATATCCAGCAGGGGGGTAAGATGCAGAGTTGCACAGAGGAGGGGTACAGCTGTACAGGGTGGTGGGGAAGAGTGAGGCAAATGGCGTGTATCAAGTCAGGAGGTGCGGGGGTGACGCGATGGCCTTTAGTCATTATGTGTGCAGCTACCTATCTAATTTTGTTTGTGAAGAGAAGCTGCATTCTTATGGCAGAGGTGTTGGTGAAGAGTCTTCGAGTGGTGTATGATGGCAGATGCGCGCAGGTCGGTGGCCGTGCCTTAGGCTAGTTTTCCATATGTATGGAGTGCAAAAGGTTCAATGCATTAGCAAATTCCAACAGATACCTAGAATTGATACATAGGCTACACTCTAAGTCACTCGATTGAATCAGTACCTACATTCTACAAGCGCTTGGATTCCAGAAAGGTCACAAAATACACATTATTGTAGATACTTAGCTTGCTACATACTCTTGGATTCAAAGCCATGGATACATTCTTGGTTCATCTCGAGTCATTAACGGGCTGAATTCTACAATCGCCAGGGGTTCAAGCAAAGGCTACATTATTAATTCTCCTAATAACAATACAGAAACTACATTCTAGCTACATGAATTACTGTGTGTATGACTACCTGGATTGACGATTGCTGGATATTAAATGCACCTGGATTCAGAGCAATTGCTGGGTGTAAATCTATTAACTGTGTGAAAGAGGCATCTAGGATCAGGAAAATGACTGTGTGCAATTCCACCTGGAATCAATAACATTTGTTGTGTGCTAGAGCCCCTAGAATCAAACAGTCGCTGTGTGCTGATGTAAAAGCAAAAGGAAATAGCGAGGCTGAGTACCCCAAAAGGAAATACACCAAACACGGACTTATAAAGTTTCACAGATCTTTATTCTATAACTGTACAGTTTACAAAGAAACACAGTATCAGATAGCTATCTGGCCCTCAGTACATCACAGCGAATACCAGCCCTTTCGGTGTGAGAAATGAGAGGTACTGGACGTCTAGACATTTACACTTTTTATACAGTTCTGATCATAATGCCCAGCCCCCCTACAGGTCAATGATTCTCGGTCTAGGGTTCGTGCCGAGTTCACTTCTAGTTTGTTCAACTATATGCATGTGGATTATCTACAGTTTGTACAACAACAGGTCATAATGGCAACAGTGTATTCACGGATTTAACAGTAAGTCTTAACACACGTCCTATACAATGTAGTTCAACAAGTGTGCACGTTCAGTATTTAGACAGCATTGTAGTTGATGTAGGTCCGCGGATCGGACTTGTTGGAGCAGGTAATCCTCTGTCATACGTAGGACAAGGGCCCTCATTACGACCCTGGCGGAAAGTGACTGACCTGACCGCCATAGCGTAAATAGCGTTTCCGCCATTGCACGACGGAGCAAAGTGCGGCTAATTCCGACCCATCGGGCACGAGCACTACGCCATGGCGGAAGTGCAAAGTCCGCGATGGCGGAAATGTCCCCAAAACGCCCCTCACCGCCGTCGTACGGCGCCCTAGGTGCAATTCCGCCACCCATCTTAGCGGTCACCGTAATGAGCGGCAATCGGAAAGTACGGTGACCGTAAATATACGGAAACGGAAGTAAAAACATGGTCCCGGAACGGGAAACAGCACGCCGTACACCTATAAAATCAGAATACCCACACAACCATTAAAAATACTACCCTGAGACACATCCCAACCCGTCATCCACCCTAGTGAAAGCAATAGAAATGGGAAAAGTAGCGAAAAAAGCGTGCGACCGCAAGCGGCAGGTCCACTTCTCCCGTGAGGAACTCACCGTGCTCACAGAGACCCTCCAGGAGAATGCTGCCGTCGTCTTCTCGACGCAAATGACCAGGACGGCACTTGCGAACAAGAAGGCCATATGGGCCCTGGTGGCACAGCGGGTAAGTGCGGTGGGGACCGCACCCCACAACCCACAGCAATGCAGAAAGCGATGGGACGACCTGCGGATACGCGTACGGAGCATACTATCCGCCAACCGTAACATTGCCACAGCTACCGGGGGAGGATCGGAATCACCCATCAAGTTGACCCCCTGGGAAGAAATCTGTGCCTCCACCATTGGAATGGAGAGTATAGAGGGAGTCGGAGGGATGGAGAAAGGAGTGCAGACATCCGAAGAATCCGGTAGGTGGGCCAAATAAAACAATGCTAAATCCACAATGTCCAATCATGTGAAGTACCATGTGTCCACATAGTGCAACAGTAACACATGTCCAGGAGAACGTCCACATACATTGGCCCGATAGCGCACTTTAAAACTCACATTAAATACATAAATAATTAAAAATCCTAAAAACACCCTCTACACGTGCAGCAGGCACACCCTAACTGCAGGCTGCAAAACAACTGCATCCTCAATCCACACAAAAATGAAACCACCTCCAAGGCCCCGACCCAAATCACCCTCAGGTACCACCCCAATGCATGTGATACATTGCCATTCCAATTTCAACAGACCCATTAATAACGCTCGCCCTCCTTTACTCCACCACAGGGTCCGATTCAAACGACGAGCTCCAGGACACCCCTACCAGCACACCTGCAAAGAGGGCCAAGACCAACGGCCAAAGACCCTCCACCTCAGCTGCACGCATCAAGACACGGCAGCAGCACAAATCAAGTGGCAGCACACAGGAGGGAACTTCAACAGGCACCCCAGCAGCCAGCATACCCACAACAGCACCACCACAGGTCCCCCCAATGGATGCCACAGAAGGCACTGCTTCTGGTGGCAGCAGCACCATAGGTGACACTGCATTAATGGCAGCATGCTCCGACACAGAAAACGGGGATGTCAAAGTAAGATCCATCCATGACCTGTCTCAATCCCCCTGTTTGTTTCATCCCGTACACCATGAGGATACCACGCAGGGGCACCCACAAGACGACGACTGGCCATCCCCCACAAGCCCTGTGGCAAGGCAACATGAGGTGACCAGCCCCTCTGTGACACCACCGCAAATGGCCATGGCACAGCAGAGGCAACAGTCCCTCGACCAGGTGATCGTGCAACAGCAGCAACTGGCCACGCTCCTCAAGGACCATGCTGATGAATGTGGGGGTACTAAGGCAGCCATAGAAACATCAACTGAGACACTTAGGGCAGAAATGGAGAGAAGCACCGAGAGCCTGAGAGTACAAATGGAGAGAAGCACCGAGAGCCTGAGAGTACAAATGGAGAGAAGCACCGAGAGCCTGAGGGGGGAACTGCATGCGACGTCCAAAGACGTATGTGCTGAACTTGCCGCTGTGCGCCGTGTGCTCACTGAGCTCTCACAAACCCTTAGGGACATGCATGGACGTGAGCAGGCAGAGACATCATCCGTTGCAAGTTCCGTCCAGGGCAGCCCCCAACGTAGATCTGGGAGGAACCTGCGCTCCACAGGCAGGGGTGCCCCTGATACCCGGAGAGGGGGCTTGCAATAGCGTCTGTCCACTGACAATGAGCATCTTCGGACACTGGTGTTCGGGGGGGAGGTAGGAGGGTGGAGGGGGTGTGTTGGGCTCACTTGGGTGGCGGGTCGATGGGGTGTGTAACATAATTTCACATATGCTATAAACAATGCACGATCATCCAATGAGATGTGTGGACATTGATCTTTGTGTACGAGGCCTTTATAGGCGTACAGTCCATATTGTGCATGTTCCAGACACACACAGTGCCACAAGTCCCGTGTCCATGTATCAGCCACCAGGCGTGAGTGCTAGAAGCATGAATCAATGAGAATCTGACGAATGTCACGGCCCTCCTGTGCCTCGCAAACTCCTTGAGGTGCTGCCACATCCCCACCCTCATCATGACCATCTTCAGGTGCTTGCAGTTCTGCGTCAGGGGGCATGGGCACATTTCTACGTACGCACATGTTGTGTAGCATGACACATGCCATGACCATCTTTGCAACCTTCTCATGGCGGTACAGGAGTGCCCCGCCAGACCTGCTGAGGCAGCGGAAACGAGTCTTCAGTAGGCCGAATGCCTGTTCTATGACTACACGGGTACGTGAGTGGGCATGGTTGTAGTCCTCCTCATGCTGGTTCTGTGGGTTCCGGAGCGGTGTAAGGAGCCATCTCTTCAGATACCCGGCATCACCTGTATGTGGACAATAAAGGATGTTTGTGGAATGACATTGCTACGTACGCACCCCCCCCCTTCCTGCCAGGTCATTGCCGCATCACATACCCCACATTATCATGCATGAAATGAGACTCACCGAGTAGCCAGGATCTGTTCCCTGCGTGTCGCTCCATGTAGCGTGGTATTGTAGAGTTCCTCAAGACCATAGAATCATGGGTTGATCCAGGAAATCGGGCACAACAATGTGTCATGATCCTGTTGGAGTCACACACCATTTGTACATTAAGAGAATGAAATTGTTTTCGGTTGTGGTACTGGGCCTCCATGGTATGTGGGACGACCAGTTCCACATGGGTGCAGTCGATGGCACCAATGCAACCCGGTATGCCGCCAAGTGCATGGAATCCCACTTTTGTGTTCGTAATTTCCTGCTCCGAGCGTGGTAGAGAGATGTAGTCGTCTGCGTGCTTCAGGAGGGCATCGAGCACTTGCAATAGTGTCCGTGAGAACACTGGCTGTGAAATGCCATGCAACTGTCCGACTGTGTGCTGGTAGGTGCCTGTGGCCAGGAAGTGGAGTACAGACACCACCTTCAGTAGGGGTGGGATGGCGGTTGGGCTATCTATCATGCAGACAAGGTCAGCCTGTGTCATGTCCACAATGGCGGTTATGGTGTCCCGGTCCAAACGGTAGAGGGTGTGGATCTGCTCATCCGTGAGGTTGAACGGATGTGCTCGGAGGCGTGGGATTGCGGGCTGCCTGCGTGGTGGTAGTGGCTGTGCTGGCGGGCCTTGCTGGCCCTGCCTTGCCCTCCTCCTCCTCCTGCATCTCCTCTGTGCGTCCGGTTGTTGTAGTAGTTGGTGATCGTCTTCTTCTTGAAGTTGGAGTACTTGCAGTGCTATCAGGTCCCCCAGGGCCAACATCGCTAGTCCTGCCGGTAGCATTTTGGAGTGGGTGTGGTTGTGGGAGGAGGTTGGGTGTGCAATTTATGTGTTTTCAAGCTGTATTGCCTCCACCTGTGGTGATTCATTCCACCTGTGCAAGCTGCAATCCCCTTTGGGCGAGCACGTCCCGCACACAACGCTGCAATTCGACGCATGGCATCTTGCCATTACAATCATGTATTTCATCCCGATGGCAGTGAGATATTGGTTCATATGTTCATTCTGCTATGGTCCCATTGCTTCACATACTATCTTTGCCGTCGCGAACAAACTTGTGAAGGGTCAGTGGAATGTAGTACTCGATTAACGGTGGACCCTCATGCAGCACTGTACTGAGGTTCACCGACGGGCGGGGCGTCCCATTTGTGAGTGAAGCCAGTTGCCATTTTCACACACTGCCGCACTACATGGATGAATTTGTGATTTCAAGCGGTCACAGATGCCTTTTCGACGTGATGTTGCAAATGAGGAATTCGAAGGACAGCGCTTTCGGTTTTCAGCTAGCGGCGAGGAGACGCCCACAGGTCTGACTGCAGATATAAAGTTCTATTGTTTAATGTCCTTGGGACAGGGGCCATGGCGAGAATGCAATGATTGATATGAATAGTATGGGATGCGCAATAGCGTAGTGGACGATAAGGCCGGACGTTCCCAAATACATGTTACTTCACAACACTGGAATTCCGGCCTGAAGCACAGTGGATTTTGCAGACTGCATTACGCACAGACTCAATGGAAATTTCACATGTTATGTGAGTAAATAATCAGGCGTTTTCATACCGGGATGAGGGAATGATGTATGGATGCATGGACAGATGATTTGATGGAGAGTTTGCCATGTACAGGGCTTTTTGGAATCTATCCACCTCCCCTGCGCTATGTGATGCAGAGCTGCCATAGTGGGACCATCGTCTTTCTGCCCTTGTTGAACCCTCCCTGTCTCGACGCGCCTTCAAACACTTGTGTCTATGCACGTTACTAATCCCATCTAATGGATTCTGTCTTAACAGACGCATGCACACAAACACTCGTTTGTAATAGTGTTTTTACCTCGATTTTTATAGTTGTGATTCGCAAGTGATATTTTGGGTGGGAATAATCCTTTTGAGTGGGCTAGCATGCATATGGCTGTAGATTTAGTGTGATCATTGAAGTGAGTAATACAAATGAAGTTCTGATGGCCATACTATTCTTTTTCATTTCATTTGGGTGACAGGTATCTCCTCCCCTTTTGCCGCTGCCATCTGTATGCCACTCCTGCAGATGGCTTTTACTCCCGACACCTGCTGCTTCGAGTTAATCAGTGGAGCACCATTACGATCTTATGGGACGATCGCCAATGGGCCACATGCCCTTACGCAGTACTAGTGGCTAGGAGCAACATTTCGACCTTTCAGCTGGACTAGTGCCTACCTAATGGGACGGCCCTGCGGTTCTAGGCGCTTCCATGTTGCCTTTTTGAACGTGAATGTAGCCCCTGTGTACCATGAAGGAACAGGGCGTCACACAAGCAGAAGCTGGTCATTTATTGCGGATGCAGCCCACAATACTGAAATGTATTTTGGAGTTCATGACCTAATGGCTGTATGGGCTTGGTGATTTTGTGGTGCATTAAATTTCTATTCTGATATTAACCGTGTAGCGTTATTCTTTGCAAGTAATGTAGCATATTCCTATTTGTGGAGCGGTGTATTGTGAGGAGATCTGCATTGGGTTCCGGCTTCTGAGTATAGTTGCGTGGTACTGTACTGGCCGCGTTTGCCTACGAAGCCCAGTAAGGTCAGGGATGGGGCCTGCCATTATGACTGTTTTAATGATGTCATGCTCAGGGGCGGGGGATTAGCTTTTGTGTAACAGATGCCGGTCAGCCAGGTGGATTGGTGGAATGATGTGATTATCAGACTATGGCTGGTCACAGGTGCCTGTGTTTGCGTGCGTTTCTTGGAGGGAGACTGAGGTCATGTCCATTGGAATAGCTTCTGTATTCGTGCCATCTGTGCCCTGCAGCTCCCATTGGCCCCTCTTGAGATGAGCCTGGCTGCTCTGTCACTCTGCCAACTTGTGTGGTACATGCTTATGCTGATGGTTGGTTTGTTTACTGGCAGGAGTACAGGGCTGGTGCAGTCTCACTCAGGATACTGCTTTGAATGTTGCCTTACACTGGTGTCAGTCGATGGGGGGGCCTGTTTTTGTTTGTCTCATTTTTCTGCTCATGTTGCTGTACTTGAACCTTCACATGCCTGTGCTGCATCAGTGCGGCAATGGTGCCATGGCAAATATGGATGCCCACTCACAAGGCACTTGGAGCCCCTGGATTCATTTGTTCGTTGGCATGCATGGGTGACTTGTACATTTCACTGGTTGCATTGTGTGACTTCATTGCACCTACGAGGAGTTGTGCAATGTGGCCAGGGAGTGGTGTACAGGCACTCAGTAGGGCCGTTTACGGTTGATTCGCGATGCCGTACTTCTCACCATGGCGGAATGGTACTTTCCGCCATGCTTGATGGCGTTAGGTACATGTCCGCTAGGGTCAGAATTCGCGTACCGTTGCGCCATGGTGGTAATTACGGTTAGGCATGGCGCGCGTGCGCGTACTTGGTGCAGTTAGCGTTGGCGTTCACTACGGTGTCGCTAATGGCATCGTACTTTACGGTGACGGGTCATAATCGCACCGAGCGCTATTCGATGGCGGTATTGCATTTCCGCCATCGTTTTTCGATTTCCGCCAGGGTCGTAATGAGGGCCAAGGTCTTTTACTCAACCCAAACATTCAGCCAACGGACAGTTTAGGCATTAACTTCTGTACAAAGGTCAGGACGGTTCAGTTACAAGTGGAAAACACTGTCCACCATTTTAGAACACAGAACTACTTTGGAGTGGAAATCAAAATGGCGGATGGACCTAAAATGGCGGCTAAATCGATCTAAAATTGAAACTTTGCTACATGGTTTTCTTTGCAGAGCGACTGGGCTTAGGCCAATATATATACAATAAAGGAGGCACAATATCATATCCCGTTTAACACTGAGAGGCCCTATATTCAAGGGAATAGGTGAATGCTGAGACCCTAGATAAACACATTCTAAGTGTGCTAAATTCCTAGATTTTAAGCATTAATTGAGTGATAAATGCACCTAGATTCAAAGCACTCGCTATGTTAACAGTGCACCTGGAATCAAAACATTTGTTGTGTGCTGAAGCCCATAGATTCAAACTTTCAGTGCATGATTAATGCACCTAGATTTAAACATTATCTGTGTGATATTTGCAGCTAGATTCAGGACACTCGAAGTGTAAAGGCGTCTAGATTCCAGACATTTGCTGTGTGATAAATGCACCTAGATTCAAACACTTGCTATTTCAGCGATGCACCTAGAATCAAAACATTTGCTGTGCGCCAAAGGGTGTCCAGTCAATTGGTCGACAGCAAACTGGTCGACTGCAATTTGGTCGACACCATTTGGTCGAATGCCAAATGGTCGAATTTTTTTTTTTTATATATATATGTGTTTTGTGGGTTTTCGTGTGGGGAAAAAAAATACAAAAGAAAAAAAAGGGGGTTGGGGGGACCCCCCCAAAAAAAAACAAAAAAGGGGTAAAAAAAAAAAAAAAAAAAAATTCGACCATTTGGCATTCGACCAAATGGTGTCGACCAGTTGTCCTGTCGACCAAATGTTTTCGACCAATTGACTGGGAACCGCGCCAAAGCCCCTAGATTCAAAACATTTGCTGTGTACTAACTGCACCTAGATTCAATATGGTTGTTGTGTGAAAAGTGCTAAGTGCAATACATTACATACCCTTGCAGTTTCCCCAAGTGCGACACCTCGACCATTTTGACAAATTCTTCCAAGTGCAGTGTATTGGCAATACAAAGTCAAACTAAAGAGCACAGTGTGAATCAACACAAGGTTAGGAGCAGGTGGTAGTGAGTTAGGAGTAACATGGATTTACCAGAGGACAGCGATGGCTGTTCTCCCCGCCCATACCACCTTACCAGATTGTCGCTGTAGGCTGTTTTGTCAGGCGTCCACGGGTGAAGCAGGGGCAGACAGGGAATGGGACTGCTCTAGGGCGCTGCCCTATGCCTCATGCCCCACACATCTGCTCGGCAAGGCTGCCCTGGGTAAGTCACTGAAGTGGGAGTCCTCTAGTCAATAATCAAATCGAGACCAGGGCTGACGGGGAAGGTGTCCTGGTCGAGGTATCAAAGTGTATGTGAAGATTGGAGGAGAAAGTCAGGTTGCAGGAGGGAAAAGCCAGGTTTTGAGGGCCTTCAGGAACGTAAGGTGGTCCTTTAGGAGGTGAAGGTCGAGAGGGAGGGAATTCCAGATTGTGGGAACTTGGACGGAGAAGGAGGATACTCCTAATCTGGTGAAGTTGAAAGGGGGGACCACTAGGAGGTGAGCAGAGCCAGATCTAAGGTTTCTGTTGGATGGTAGCGAGAGGGTTTGTTTTGGAGGAATTTAGGGCCTTTCTTGTGGAGGGCTGGGTGTGTGATGCATAAGGCTTTGAAAGAGGCCCATTGGCTACTTGGGAGCCAGTGGAGCACCCTGATTGCAGGGGATATGTGTTCTTTTGGGGTGAGGGCCAGGAGGAGCCTTGCTGCAGAGTTTTGGATCTGTTGGAGCTTTCTGAGCTGGAAGGCATGGGCACCTAGGTAGATGGAGTTGGCGTAATCTAGGTGAGAGAGGATGATGGCCAGAATTGCAATGATTCTATGGGGGTAGGAGAGATAGGAAAATATTTGTCTGAGAATACAGAGGTGATCGTGGCATGCTCTGGAGCCAGTGTTGATGTGGGGAGAGAGCGTGAGGTCGGAGCTGAGGGTGCATCCCAGGTTCTTTACTGAGGTGAATGCTGCAGGAGGGGGGCCTATGGAGGGTGTGCAGGCGGTGGGGTGGGTGAGGAGTACAGTCTTGCTGTAAATCAGGATTTCAATTTAGCCAGGATTGAGGAGGGGGTGGTTGGCTGTCATCCAGTGGTCGATATCCGAGGTGCAGGATGCAAGGTCTGGGTGGGGGAAAGGGTGGGGAGAGGCCAGGTAATTGGGAATCCTAAAATGATTGGGGTGTTGTTGGCATAGTTGTAGTAGGTCAGGTTGTGGGAGCAGATGAGCGCTGGGAGGGGACTAAGGTAGAGGTTGAAGAGGAGGGGGGAGAGGGATGCTCCATGTGCAACCCCTTGAGAGACAGTGTGGGGGAGGAGGATGGGAGTATGGTGATTTGCGAGTGGTTAGAGGGGAAGGAGGAGATCCATTTTAGGGCACCGTCCCTGATACCTAAAGAGTGGAGTTTGTCTGTGAGAGTTACATAGTAGATTATGTCAAATGCTGCAGAGTTGTCAAGGAGGATAAGGCAGCACATCCTTCTGAGTCTGCTGTTCTTTTCATGTCATCCCATCGATGGTATGAAGCTAGATTGGGTGAGATCAAGGAGGCTGTGGGATTCTGTGAAGAGGTAGAGTTGGGAGTATGCTGTGCGATCTAAGAGTTTGGCAATTAATCAGTTGTTGGAGATTGATCGGTAGTAGAGGGGAGGAGGGATTCTAGGGGGGACTTTGTTTTTTGCCATTTAAATTGTACTGAATCTCAAACAAAATATTAACATATTTTCCAAATGGTTGCAAACAACTCATGTGGTCAACATAATTCTGAACATGTCTCAAATAAAAACCAAAGAAAAGTGTCAATACAACAAGCAAAAGAAAGACCAGCGCTGGGGTCCTTAGAACCCAAACATCATACAGTGTCAATATCATAGCAACGAAAAAGATGACAGCTCATGAGTTCTGTGGTCTATTTCAGGGTTATTATGTTGACTCACAAATGCAATAAAGGGCCCCCATTCCACCAGAAAGTGGGACATCTCTCATTTGAGAGTTGCAATAATCTTACACGTCACAGCCATATACCATACTTTTTCCCACCACTCTCTTATATCTGGCATATTTGGGGATTTCCAATGTCTGGCTACAACTATCCTTGCTGCCACTAAAAAGGGAGTTGTCAACTTAGAGGATTGAGCCAACAGTTTATACTGCCCCTGTGAGTCTTCATCACCCAGTAACATCACCTGGGATTCAGCTGCTAAATCCACTCCACGTATCCTCTTTATTTGTGCTCATACCTCTTTTCAGAACACCTGGGCAGATGGGCACGTCCACCATATATGTAAAAAGGTTCCTAGCGCACCTGAACCTCTCCAGCAAGTTGGTTGAACCACTCTGGGATCTGGTACAATCTAGGCATACGTTTAAAACCTCCTTAAGATGCACATATTAAGATGATTTCCCCGCTCCCATCCAAACATTATACCAAGCTAGGTCATCAATTGGTTTGCCTATGTCTTCCTCCCATTTAATCATACATGCATGAGGGAGCTTAAATCTCTTGGCATTAAGCACTCTGCACAAATAAGAAACCTTACCGGCCAGAGAATCTCCTATAAATAAGTCCTCAAACTGAGATGTTTCCCTCTTAGCTTGGTTCGCCACTTTTACATCAGCAGACCAATGTCTAAGTTGCATCTAACCATATCTGTCTCTGTCCCCCACTATAAAAGGCTGCCTACAAGGACAAGGGCCGATGATTCTCAAACAATTGGCCTAGTCTCGGCTGCCCTCCCTCTATCCAACAAATACATCTCCCATGTCCCGTGCAGAAGGGAATTCCCAATCGTTCCATATACCTGTTAATGGGGAAGGGAAAGTGGTTACTGCATGTTTGCGAGCAGCCTTATCCCAGTAGTCGTACGTAGCCCTAGTTGGTGGAAGCAGTCTCACATTTTCTCACCGCAGGTGAGCGCCAGCACCAATCATGCAAGGGGACCCAAATCATACCCTGTTCAATATCTATTCAATGTTTCAGATTTTGCGCTGCCTCTCGACTTTCCAACAGAAGGCTCATTTGGGCAGCATATAAATAGCTTTCAACGTCCGGTACTGCTAAACCTCCCTTGTCCTTTGCTGCCATAAGCTTATGCTTAGCGGCTCTAGGGAATCTTTTAGCCCATATGAACCTAAAGATGTGGGACTGAAGATCTTTAAGCACTGCTCTCGGTTTCTATATCGGGAGAGCTTGGAAGGCATTCAACAACGGGGGAGGCAAAGTCATTTTAATCACTGCCACTCTCCCCAGCCTTGACTTTTCAGATGTACCCCATCTGGCCAAATCTTGTTTGGCCGTTAACAGAAACGCCGGAATATTGGCTGAATATAATTGGTTATACCGTGCAGTAAGGTGGACACCCAAATACTTCTGAGTGTCCAAAGCCCACTGAAATGCAAAAGCACTCTTCAGTCCATTAACAATGTCAGGCGTCTACGAAACATTAAGTATAATGGACTTTGTCAAATTTATTTAAAATCCTAAGACCTGTTAAAATCGTTCCATTATGGAGACTATGGGCCTCATTACAACCCTGGCGTTAAGGGGTTAACGGCGCCGTAAAAGGCTTCGGCGTCGTTAAACCCTTAACGCCAGATTCCCACTTTAACGCCTGCTTTTTGCAGGCGTTAAAGTCCATCCCGCTAAGGGACCTTGGTGCTAATTATGGCACCATAATTTACAGTGCCGTAATTAGCGCCTTCCCCATTCCCATTGAGCCCTATGGGCCAAAAATGGGAATGGGGAAGGGGCCATGGTGAATGGGGATTTACCGCCCCGCCAACCTTGGAATGGGGTGGTAAATCCACCATCCACCATGGCGGAATCCGGCATGGACGATGGTGCTAATAGCACCATGGTCCAACGCCAGGGTTGTAATGAGGCCCTATGTGAGGTAATGAGATTCGGGAACCACACATGTAAAAGAGAAGGCCATCTTCATATAACGCCACTTTAGGTTGGTACCCTGCAATTTCCAGCTCATGGATATCAAAAGATGAATGAATCAGTCGTGCTAAAGGCTCCATAGCATCAAATAACGAGGATGGCGGGCGTCCTTGACGGATCCGCATTTGGAGGCTCACAGGTTCTGATAATGCCCCACTGAGGTTAATCTACGTAGACGGAAGGACAACATTAGCCAATACTCTTTTAATAAAGACAGGAACAAATCCAAAACCCTCTAAAATGGCCAAGAGATATACCCAATGCACCTTATCAAACGCTTTCTCAGCGTCGCTAGAATGAACGCCCATTTCCCCTTTTTTTCTCCATCTCGCCCATGCAATAATATCTATAATCCAACGAATGTTGTTGTGTGTTGGGTCCCCTGGAAGAAACCCTGCTTGATCTTTACCCACCACTCCCAGGAGCACAGTGGTTAAACGAGCAGCTAACATTTTGGGGTGAATACGAGAGTCATAATTAAGGACAGCAATAGATCTATCAGAGGAACTTTGAGTGAGATCTTTTCCCAGTTTGTCTATTAATGTCAGTGTTGATTCTCCAATAGTAGGAGTGATAACCCCTATGTCTGAAAAAAATATTAGTCTCACCAAATGAGGAGATATCATTCCTGAGGACATTTTATAAAACAGGCCTGAGAAACCATCCGGGCCTGGGGCCTTACTGGTGGAAAGGGCGCAAATAGCAAAGGAGACTTCCTCAGCTGTTATGGGATTTTCCAACAGCTGCCTATTGCCTCCTGAGGTTTGAGAGAGATGTGCATCTTGGATGAAATAATTCTGGTGAGCCCTATTAAGAGCGTCAGCTTTCAAATGTGCATAATATTGTGATACAATATGCATTTTAGTCAGTTCGTCTTCATGTATGCCCCGTGTCATCCTGTAATCAGGTAATCGTATTACTATTCCTCTAGGCTTTGAGTTTATAACCTAAAACCAACAGTGCTCTTTTAGAAGTACTGACATAGAAATGCTTAGTTTGAAGCATTTTATGAGAAATGTCATTCGCTCAGAGTGCCTTCAGTTCCACCCTTCACACCTGTAAGCGTCTATATCTCTTCCTAGACCCATCCCCTTTATATCGCGTCTCTCAATCCTGAACTTTCTCTTCAGCCTCCAACCTCAGAGCCACCAACAGCCTTTTCCGTGCTGAGGCCAAACTGATGAGCTTGTCCCGAAATGTGGCTTTAAAGGCATCCCAGATAGTCACCATGGAAACATCCCCGGTCAAATTGTCCTGAATGTATTGGGTAATCCTTTCTGCATTAGTAGTACAATAAGCTACATCTGCTAGTAGATAGTCATACAATTTCCACAATGTGCGTTTCCTAACACCCACAACAAACATATCAATCTGCAGCGTAATAGGAGAGTGATCTGATTCTAACTCCAATTGTATAATAGCAGAGATGATGGCTGGAAGAAGGGTATGGGAAACCAAGAAATAATCAATCCTAGAATAACTACGATGGACAATTGAAACATTTTTGACATCTGGAGTGCGAGGTGTACATTTCTGCACGCATCAACTAACTGTAGATATTCCATTGCTATTTTTAGGGAACCAGTTCTTGCTACTTCGGACTCAGTGGCTGGGCCTGATCTATCTAACCCGTTATCGAGCACTGCATTAAAATCGCCACCAACAGCAAGGTCTCCCTGCTGAAATTGAGCTATAGGGAACACCTGAGCATAAAAACTATCATGATGTTAGTTCGGACCATAAATAGAAACTAAGGTCGGATCTTTACCTCCAACACTAATATGAAGACCTCGGTAAGTACCCTGATCATCTTTAATAACCTTAATTTTTTTAAAGCGGAGAAAGCAATTGATCAAGATCGCAACTCCTGCCTTCTGAGAAGAAGCAAAATATTGGCGGGGAAACCATTTAGATCGCAGCCTCAGCCAGTCCTTCTTTAACCGATTAATTTCCTGTAGCAGCTCTATATCGGCTTTTAAATCCACCAATTTAGAGAGCACACTTATCCATATTCTCAGGGAATTTAGCCTCTGAACATTCATGGATACTATTTTTATGTCATCCATCCTGGGTAGTTCAGCACATCATATTCCACCCTGCGAACCAAGCATTTCATTGAGAAAATCAGAATAATTCTTCTAGCCAACCAGTCAACCCCATCCAGCATATTATAATCACCACTGATTTCTGAGTCACCCCATGTCAACCTTGGCCTGCCCTTAAACTAACAGCACTGTATGAGAAAAAAAGAAACGGAATAATGAACCCTGTTCAGGACTTTCAATAGGTTAAAAACACACGAGAGGGGGCAAGTGCTCCTAATGCCCTATCAAATTTTAGATAAATCTAAAATCTAAAGATACAACTCAATGGAACTTCCTTGGAACTAAACAGATATAACCATAATAACTATAATGAAACTCTCATCTTCTGAACACAGCATTGGAAACTCCCATTACCAAAGGCCGGAATCTATTCCATCAAGTAGGCCCCTCTGAATCACTGCATCTTTCCTGCCTGTCCATGGAGGGGTGTCTGCGATCCTTCCACCTGATCCTCCTCGAGCACACCTTGGACCAGTCACTTGCAGGGGCGCCCCGCTCCATGACTTCAGGCAGTTTTATTTCACCCTTCAGAATCTCCAAAACCTCAACAGCTTCTTGGAGGGAGGCAAACTGCTGCTGTATGCCACCCAGCTTAAAGAGAATGCGAAATGGGTACTGTGATGAATCAGAGGTGATCATCACAAAGACCCTGGACTGGGCCCCTTCTTATGTGACCAGGGAAAGGCAGCTGCTACCTGATCTTGATCCTGACCCTGACCCTGGGGGCGGTTTTGTGCAGGAGGATCACATGGGAGGGGACTCGGGTCAGGAAGAATGAGAGAACCCTATGAATAATTTCCCTAATGATCCTTCTATCTTAATGGCTTTTTGTAAAATTGACGATTCTGATCACTAAACATTATGGACTCCAAGTTCCATAATTCTCTTAGTACTGCGACGAGGAAGAGGGATTCCAAGTTTCCAAGTTGTAACAGGTGGTCTAGCTGTTGTATTGACACAAACCTGAGTGGGACCTTTAAACTTTTAACATTTAAAGGCCTTCCAGGTGTGGCTAAAGAGTAGCAGCAGGGAGAAGCAGTTCATGGAGTCACCACTGTGCTGGCAGCGGGACACGGTGCAGAGAAGGTGGAGAAGGTTGAGATCCCTGTGTTATGCAGAGGACACGCAGAGGGAAGTGGTATTGAGGCTGGCTACCCAGCGAGAGAGAGAAGCTTTCTGAGTCCTGTATCCCTCTCAGGTGCGAGATCATCACTGGTGAGCGTACGGAGCAGTGTGAGCTCCATTGACAGCTGCTGAGAGCAGCAGAACACTGACCGGAGCTGTCAACCATTGAGGGAGTACGCAACGTGTGAATAAACAGAAGCAGTGAGTCAGAAGGAAACACCAGAACATACTAGTGAGTTGGCCTGATACAGGTGACCATGGGGCTCTCCGAAGTAGACCGCTGTATAAGGTTAATCCTTTGAATACTGAACTTTTGAATCAAAGCAAATTGGGGCAAGCCTCCTTTCAAGAGATGTTGAATAGAAGAATACTGTAACCCACATTGCCAAAGCCAAAAAGGGGTATAATAAAGCAAAGTGAATGCAACTGGCCAAAAGGGGGAAACTTGATAAGGACATATTGTAACTCGCATTGCCAATGCCAAAGAGGAGCTATAATAAAGCAAAGGGACTACAAACTTCCTTAAAAGGGATATCCAATAGAGGAACATTGTAACCTACATTGCAAAAGACCAAGAAAGCTGAGTGTGACACTCAGGCAAAGTGAACATAACAGTCCCAGAGTAAAATACCTTGTGGGAGAAAGTTGTAAATTACATTGCCAGCAGCCAAAATATTGTGTAGAAAGAAGTCTGAGATGGCAGGAGAAAAGCCCTCCTTCTGGAAAGGATCAAACGGAGAGAACTGTAACCTCCTTTGCCAATGGCCATTAGATGAATGTGAGAAGCATTGTTATTTTGTGCAGTATACTTGTGGAAGAAGCTGCAAGGCAAGTGTGTTGAAAGTCAAAAGACTAATCCAAGAAGCAGTTGTTGGTACAACTTTTCTTATTGAGGATTTAAGTTTAAAACACACCTTACCAAAGAGTACAAGTTGTAGTAGTAGGAGTTTTTATCCTGGCAGGTGAGTAAACCAGCAAAAGGACAAATAGTGCTTAGTCCTGGCAGGCGAGTGGACCAGGAAGAAGTACGTTGAATATGGTAGAAGGTTGTGGTGGAAAATTTAATTAACTGTTACATAACCATCCTCACTAAAGTATATTGTTTTGAATTAACCATTCTGACTAAAGTATTGTTTATGAAGGGGAAATAACGATGAGATGAAAAGTGATTGGCCTTCAGAGAAAAGAAAAAAGAACAATTACATTGACTTCTGACTTTGGTGTGAAAAGAAAGTCTTTTTGGGGTCTTTTAAGCAGAAGGTTTTGAACACTTTAACAATTGAATTTAAGTGTAAAAAATTCTTTGGAGCTAAGACTGTCACTTTTCCTAACACAAGATCTATTGAATAGACAGAACATTGCATTATACCTGGAGTGGAACTTGGCTAGTGAAAATAACGTTCTTGACATTGAACTTTGGTTTGGTTTGAAACATCCTGAATTGATCCAGGGGAAGGGGATCCAAACCTGGTCATAAGGATTCTTGTTTATATCTTTTATGTGTATGTTATTTTGTGAAGCTGAAATAGCCAGATAATTCCTGTATTATTTTGTTGTATGTATTAGTGTGAAGAACAGATGTTTGTGGACATTAGTTCATTTTCCTTTAGCCTTGGTTGGTTAGGCAGGGAAATCCTTGTTAGGCTATGGAAACATAGGTGTTTGTCTCATGCCTATCATTTAATAAACATGGCTACTGGTCAGAAAACTATATCTACCCGCCCATCTCGCATTTCTGGCCCCTCACAGTACTCCCACCTATACTGAATACATTTGCTGGCCAGCATTTCATCAGTCTACGTTTTTGGATCGTCCCTTGTACCAGGTCCTGAATCAACAGCAGGGTATTACCTCTAAATAGTACTTCCCATTGTGCTCTGCTTTTTCTAAAAGATGGACGGCTTGCTTTTAAAAAAAAGGAACTCTTGTCAGGACATCTTGTAGGATGTTTTGGCGCTGTTGAAAATTGGGATCAAATCAATGTGCCAGGTCGAGTGTAATATCCGCTTCTATTTCTCCCAATATTGCAAGAAAACATTCTCGGACATAAGCTATTAGACCTTGATCCACAACATCCAGTGGAATCCCTCTGATATGAATATTGTTCCTCGCAAATTATTCTCTGCATCCTCTTGTTTTTCATCAGAGGAGACTATATGTGCCTCCAACGCAGCCACTCTCTGCTCCAATTGCTCAAAGGTGTTGGTTTGGTTGCAAATGTCAGTCTCCAGGTACCCCGATCTGCATTCAGTTTTCTGGACATTGTGGGCTAGCTCTTGGAAGGAACATTTCAGTTCTTGTAAAGTGGTTGCCATCTCCTTCTGTATAAAATGGAGCAAACATGTAACATCACCTTACGCAGCTGGTTGTGTATCAAGCTCTGGATTAAAGGCAGAGTCCAAGCCTGTGGAGCCGCTCGAGGCCAATTCTGATTGAGGGAGCATGTCCATGATGGAGGTCACTGTATTGACTTTAGCTATGCTAGGCTTCATGTTGTGCCTTACTTCAATACCGTTATGCCAAAAACAGCACACAGTGTGACCCAAATAAGCAACAACGACCACCGAAACCTGTACCCCAGGGGAGGGGAATCCAGAAAGGATGGCTACGCAGGCACTCAAGGCTTCTTGTAGCGATCCCAGTCCCACCTGGAACCTGCACTCCTGCACTCACTGGCCAGTGGAGGGATTATCCACTATAATAATAATAATAATAACAATTTGGCATTTATAGCGATACAAACCCTCAGGTATCTGAGTGCTGCATATTATTACCCACGGTGTGTGGTGCGCATTCATCGATCTCAGAAGGATGAAAGGCTGAGTTTGGCCTTGCCGGGATTCGAACCTGCGTTAGCAAGCTCTGCACGGGTGTCAAAGCGAGCGCTCTACTCTACTCGCTGTGCCACTTGACCAGCCGGTATGTGGATTATGCCGACAGATCATCAATGGATGACCTCTGATATGGAAGATCAACAAATATGTTTGTCCTTGGCTAAACCCGCTGTCACCTCCTCAGAACCTCCAGTGACACACTCTCAAAATTACACAAAGTGACATAGAGTTTGGAAGCCAAAAAAGGATATTTACTATCATAGACCAGTTTACTTTTCGCAGACTGCAAGCTTCTGCGGTAGGCAAAATAACATCTGCCTCTGGTGACGTTCGCTCCTGCACAGCACTTAAACCCTCATCCTGTAATGAGTTTTCCAGAAGCGCCAAAACTCACCTCACTCTGGAATGTCTCCACCTTCTGCTGCACCTATGACATTGTGAGCAATATATTTGTCCAGAATATATTTTGGAAGGGTGTCGGTTGGCACAGACATTTGCTGGGCTGACACCAACCTGAAGGTCAGGTCCTGAGGTGGCATTGCTTCAAAGTGCCCTGTGGAGCCAGCCGCTCTGATTACATTTGGAGCCTGCACGGGCGCATCATCCGGTGTGCGGATGCACTCTAATCAACGAGCCACCACCAAGCGAACACGCAGTACTCACATCCCGGTTGTTTTCAATCACGTCGGTTGAGCAACACAACGCGACCTGGAGCTGCCACAGTGTGCTGTGCGGCAAGAGGATCACGGTCCGCATGCCTTCCAGCTGGATGGGCAATCACAGCAGCCCAATATGGTATCTCGCTCCAGCTCGTTGAAGTGCTGAGAGCACCCGGCTTCCAGGCAATCGAACGATCACAGTGGCCGAAATCGGATTCCCTCATAGCTGAGATTAGCTACTGTGGGCGCCATTATTCTGTGACCCACAGTCCGCCATGATGATGTGTCAGGCCTCTTGCGAAAAAGGATTGGTGCGCTTCCAGATAGCCTGCACCGGATCGCCACTCGCCAGACTGTCTCATGTTCCCTGATTGTTTCAACACCCGCTCATAGATATTCAGTGGCTTAAGAGCAGGTAGAAGGACCATTAAGCTGAGTAGTCAGCTGTAGGGCTGAGGAGCTCACAGGACATATGCGGCCATCAGCCTCCACCTAGGCCACGCCCCAGAGGGAGGGCCTTTAAAGTAGAGGTTTGACGTCAGAGGCTTTGAAGGATGCTAGGAAAACACCTGTTGTTAGTGAAAGGTTAATTATTGATCTGGGGATGCCACCTGCTCAGGTGGAAGAGAGGATGTTTCTTAGGAGTGTGGGGTAGGGGGATCTCAGGGAATCCTGAGGGGTGGCTATTGGAGAGTAGCTTCATGGATTCCAGAAGGATGATGGAGTAGAACAAAAGAAATAGGGATTGAGGGAGGGACGGGGCCGGACAGGTGGGGGTGAGATTGGGCACAGGGGGCATAGTTGCTTATCTAGTGTTGATAATAAGGTTCCTTTCAATGACGATGTAAAAAGAAAGACTGACATAGAATTGCAGAGATTTTGGAGAGCGAGGGCGGGAGTAGATGAGCAGAGATGGGGCCTTGAATTCTGCAATGATTTTGTGGAGTTCCCTGTTAAGGTTGAGGGTGTTGAAGATTCAGGAGCCATAGAAAGATCTTTTAACAATTCTTACTTCTGCCCTGTAGGCCCTGGTCTGCCTGGTAAGGTTGGCTTTGTTGTGGGCGGAAGGGTCAGCCCTCCATTTACATTCCAGGTGGTGGTTGAGGGTTTTGAGGGATTTGAAGGAGGGAGTGAATCACTTTGGAGAGAGACCAGTTCTGTGGTAGGGGGACCTTAGAAGGGTGAGGCAGGTGATGGCATCTGAGAGCCATCGGTCGAAGGGGTTGATAGAGAGTGGGGGTCATTTAGACCCTTGTGGTAGGGGGTTAACAGCACTGGTAAGGATGCAGTGAAGGCTACAATGTACAGGGTCCATGTGGCACATTACTAGACACCTGCAAACAGCTACCTCCAAAACTAGAATGTGGCTGTTTAACTGGAGACAGCTGTATGCCAACGACTGTTCAGGAGACTATAGATAAAATTGACATATTGTTCTGTGGGCTGCTTGGTCCTCCAATCAGAAATCAGAGCAAGCCTTTTTATGCATGATAGTACATGCAGTGTTCTTCTCCCACTCTTAAGTATTGATTCCATCTCAGACTTGGACAATGATATACTGGTGTACATGATCGTATGTTGCTGGGATGTATAGCCCACATCGCTGCCATTCCCATAGTTCCTAGGAATTCTAGAAGATCTGAAAAAGCGATGGGTGGGTTCGGTTAGTAGCTTTGGTGTGCAGTCGGGGTGTACCCTGAGCTCTGCCTTGGGGCTGTTTCTAGGTGTTAGGTGTCGTGAGCCTGAAGGCAGTTGTGTCCGGGGTGCCTCTGGCGCTAGAATGCATTGGCTGGTGTGGCTGCATTGTGTACATTGATTGTTTAGGGGGAGAGCTTTATTGTTTGGGGTGGTATTAAATGACAGCAAGCAAGTGGCTTACTTGGCCTGCGCTGCGTGTAGTGTGTTTTAGTGTAGAGGTTCAGAAGGTCAGTTTGGGGAGGCGACTTGAGGACCTGGCGGGAAACCTAGAGATCCATCGATGTGTTTGTGCACTCTGCTACTGCCTGGGTTAGTAACCAGTAATCTTCATTATTCCTGGCCCTGCTCTCCCTCCACAGTCCTTAAAAACAGGTGTTCCACCTAGCTGCAGGGGCTCTTGCAAAAAATGTAAAATTGACTGCTCTACCAGATATGAACCCCCCTCCCCGCCCCCCCTAACCCACTATCTTCCTATACATTATCTAATATCAGAGACAAAGCCCTTCAGCTTTTGAGAGGTTGAGGGGAGGTTAAAGACATTTGCGTATTTTGGGACGCCTGCCAATCTATAGCACTTTTAGCAAAACCACTCGCCCTCCCTAAATCACACTATTCTTTGATGAATTCCAAGAAATGCAGGTATGAATGTGTAAAATGCATAGACAACGCATCTACCTGCTTCCAACGCCCAATAATGTAACATTGAAAAGTGCATTTACATTTGTATAAGAATGCTTCAGAATTCTAGTGCTTACTTATCATGCTTCTAAGCGCTATGATTAAACAATGTTTCTAAGCACCTACATCTTATCTATTGTTGCCTGCTGCTGTATGTTGTGCCATGTTATGTTATCTTGCATTTGTATAGCGCCACCTGCCATAGTATATGATAGAACATGCAGTACTTTCATTTACTTTATTTTTTATAACGCGCCACACGCCCGGAGGCCTCACAGCACACACAGGACCAAGACAAATGATCAAACAGAAAAAAGAGAAAAACCAGGGGATGAGGTGGTCATAGCCGGCAGAGTGAAGTGCCCAAGCAGGGGCAATGGTCCTCCACTCCATTGTCAAAAAGATGCATCTTTAATGCTTTTTTGAACTGTGTTAAGCAAGGAATAGATCGTAGGGCCTGAGGGAGTTAATTCCATGATCGAGGGGCCCAACAATCAACGCTGACACTCACGTATTTCTGAAGTATAAAGCGCGGGAGGGCTGGAACATGTAGATTATTGGAGCACAGGACTCGCTCGGCAGGAGTTGAACTGCTAAATATGTAGATGCGGATCCATTGAGGCATTTGTGGGTTACGGTAATGGATTTATAAAGAATCCTGTTTCTCACTGGGAGCCAGTGTAGGCTCCATCTTGCTTCAGAGATATAATGAAACTTGCCCAGGCCACAAACTGCCCGGACAGCTCCATTTTGAGAAATGTGCAATTCATTGATGTTAGTGGTAGGCATGCCAGCCAAGAGACCATTACAATGGTCTAACTTGGAGTTGACCAATGCAGAGGCGATCGCTGCTCATTTCCCCTCCGAAAGACATGGGCGAATTTGCCTGCGTAGGGGATTCAGATGGGCACACGAATGCCGCAGGTGTGCAGTGTGCTTGTCTAAAGTGAGCTGGGAGTCTGGGAATACCCCCAAGGTGTTAACACGCGAAGCTACTGGAATTCAGCAGCCAGCAATACAGAAGCTATTTTATACAGAGTTCAACTTCTTCAACCTAGAACCTGAGCCTAGAATCAGCAGCGCGGTCTTGACATTGTTAAGTACCAGTGATTTTGCTAACATCCAGGATTGGATAGTGGCAAAGATTTTGTTCACCATCCGACTATCCATAGTGTAATCGCCTGCGAGCCCCATATAGACCTGGGGTAGTCTGCATAGTTCGTATTGCCGACACCACTCTAATAAGTGTAGGAAGTACCTGCTGTGTAAAGATTGAACAGGGTGGAGGAAGATACCTGCTGTACACCACAGGTCTGTTGGGCAGGAGATGCTTGAAACCCTTCTACTGCAACTCTGGTCACATGATGGGACAGAAAGGACTCCATCCAGGAAGCTACACTTTCTGAGAAAGGCCCGAACTCGGACAGCCTTTTGATGAGCAGAGCGTGGTCTATGAAATCGAATGCGGCAGACAAATCTAACAATATTGAGAGTCCGACTCGCCTGCCATTGTTTATGCTCGATATATTGGACTTTAGTTCGAGTAGTGCTGTCTCCGTCCCCTGTCTAGCCCGGAAACCCGATTGACGAGCACCCAATAGATCACGTGTTTCTAGAAACTCCTGCAGCTGCATATAGGCCATTCTGTCCAGGATCTTTGGAAGGAAGGGGACATTGGTGATTGACCAATAGTTAGTTGCCGCTGCAGGCTCTAGATCATCCTTTTCTTTTAAACGGGTTGATCCAAGCCTCCTTCAGTGTGACTGGGACGTGGGATTCGGCAAAATAGGAAGCATTAAGTAGTGGTCGGGAGGAGCATAGTTGGGTAGATAGTTGGGAAGAAGGCTGAGGGAAGTTAAGGTGCCCAAGAAGGCATGAAAAGGAAAGGGCGGAGGAGCTGTGTGTACAATTGGACCAATGTTTGTGTGGAATCAAGTACCTAAATATGATACTTCCAAAACACTCTCCTGGTGCAACATTGAGAGCCATGATATGCTTCTTTCGAAATCCCAGGCTGAGGTTCTTCGTTGAGTCTGTTATGAGGCGAGGGAGGACATTCTGGAGCGGCTCTGCCAAGATGATGCTTAGGAGGAAAAAAAGCGATCCCCTAATCTGTTTTGTACTTCAGAATGAAAAATGTGTACTTTCTCTTGCAGGTGAGCTCTGTAGGGCTGCGGTCTTAAATTAACACTATGAACTATTGTGAAGTCATTACATCAGGATGACAGATTGGAAAAAATAGTTCTCGATTTGTAGTCGACAAATTTGATTTTCGCTCTCTGCCCCATTATCCACGAGAGGGGGTCCCTAGTTGTGATGGATCTAGCCTAAAGCGAAGGCAATAAAAAAGCAGCATTTAAGTATGCCCCTAAACCTTACTTTGCAATACATGATGGATTGTTTTCTTTCAATGCCAGGAATAATGAACACAGCGCAATGTCCACTATGACTGGATATATGTCAATTGTAAGTAACTGTGAATGCAGTAATGGGTTTGAAGCGATTGGGAACTGGTCACCCTTATAGAGAAAGCACATACAAGCAGGAGTTTCTGTGTACATTATGCATTATGGAGAACGTCTACCACTGACTGCATTAAGAGGGACTATATGCTGAAGGGGCTGGGTTGGAGAAGGGACCAGTGCTTTGGAAGGGGGTTCAAGAACCCTACATAGATGTGCCTTATTTTTTCATAGATGCATTGTGACAAAACGACTCCAGTAGTACAGGGATGAGTAGTGTCTAAAATGCAAGCTCATCTCTCACACTACTGCTAAATCAGCATTGATCTCAATCATGAAGGTGAAATAGGCACAGACTGGCAGGTACACCTACTTTTCATTTTTTAGTTGTGCAGGCTGAAGGAAGGCTATTTCTTAGGTAGGGGTGTGAGTTCATAAATGTTGCTACAAAATCAACAATACCATGATAGTACCAAAATGAAAGAATGTTCAAACAAGCTTTTGTAAAAATAAAAAGTTTAATAATAACAATCAATAAACACAAAAAATGTAAAACCACTAAAGACCCACCCCTATAAAGGAAACACAGAGAATTCAGACTTTGAGAATTAAGGGCACTCTTGGTTGATAGTCAAGGGTGACCAGGCAAACGATTTCAGCAGCAGTGACCATGTCCAAGATGATCACTTTATTAGGAAAGGAAGGGTGTCTTAAAAGTCATTGGGCCTCATTACGAGGTGGGCGGTAAGGGGTTAACGGCACCGGTAAAGGCGCCGGAGCCGTTAACCCAATACCGCCTATTACGAGGTCCCCTTGTGGGACCCACTCTGGACGTCTGGTTTTACCAGACGTCCTTAGCGGATCCCGCGAGGGGGCCAGCATGCTAACAACAGGCCTGTCATTAACGGGCCCGTTGTTAGCATGCTCCCCATTCCCAGTGAGCCCTATGGGGGCTCAAATGGGGATGGTCCGGGTTCCCTGAATGGGGAAATACCAGGCCCTCCAAGGTAGGAATGGCCCAGTATTTCTCCATTCAGGGAACCCGGACCCGAGTTTGGAGGCAGCCATGCCCTTATTAAGGGCATGGCTGCCTCCAAACCCGTAATGAAGCCCATTGTCATCCTTTATTGTCAATCCCTGGGATAAGGCCTCTTCAAAATACCTTTATTTCTTGTCTTTGGTGCTCAACAGCATCAGTCCGGGATTCTGGGTGCTTTACTGTAGTTGAGCCAGTGTCAAAACGGTCGAGTCGTATTGATCCAGTGGTGAGTCAGATTTAAGATGAGGCTCTCTGTGGATTGAGCTGGTGTTTGAAATTGTTCAGTTCAATGGCTCCCAAAAGCCCAGGTCAATGTTCGAGCCAGGTCTAAATGATATGTCTGGTAGGTCAAGTCGACATGATTGAGCTGCCTTGAAGATGTCTCGAGGTGGTTAACAGGATTCTAAGCTACGTCTGAACTTTTGGATTGTTGGGAGACTCAATCCAGGTTCTGCAAGGGCAAGGTGAGTTATTTGTTCTGCACTTCCACTCCAGGAAGTTTGTCTGCCACTTGCAGAGGGTCCTTCCCCCCCGTGAGCATGTTCCTGGTTTCCAGCGCACAGGCAGCAGAGAGGCCCTGGTTCACGTCAGTGTCAGCCCCAACGTACCCTGAGAATGATTTGGGGCAGAGCTTTCCTCTGCCTTGGAGCTCTCTGTCTTCACCTCTATGGCAGTGGACTTTGAAATAGACTTTCTTCTCAACAGAGTTCGAGTGAATCCTTCTCTTCTTCTCTTCTTCTGAGAGTTCAATGATGAATCAACTAAGGACAGAGCTTCCAATCCTTATACAAGCAAACTGCTTCAATGGATTGGTCCAAAGCAGCCTTTTGTCAGGGTTCCAGGCCATGCTGCATTAACGTTCCCTTTTCTTTCTCACATCCTACTCAGAGTGCTTTGCCTGCAGGAAGTGGATGTGGGCATCAATAACAGCCCAGGCCCAGATGGAAGCCCATCTGACTCCTTAAGTAGCCTGGAGGATTTATGGGTACTCCTACTGGCATTAGGTTTCAATTCTTTGTTAGTAACCAAATGTGATGCTGGAAATGCTTTGGAGGGACAGGGCCTCCTTGTCCTACTCTGTGTTCCCTGTTTGTTTTCGGTACAGGAGTCCAGTTTCGACCCCTGACAGTGCAGCTATTCATCTTTATTTGTCGGTAAACAATACTCCTGTGGCACTCATGGGTAGGGGTAGCCCTTGGTACCCCTAGTGTATGTTTTTCGGACACCTGTGTGGGGCTCCACAGAGCAGGTTATGGGTTGGTGGAGCAGTCGCATGCTGATATCACTGGAGTTCTGTGTCTTCTCCATTTTGGTACACCCATGCCCCTGCCATAGCAAGCAATGGATTCCCGAACAAAGGTGAGATTGATAGTCCTGTAAAACCCTGTCTACATTTCATGCCCCTGATTTGATGTTGTGTAGAAGGACCACATATTGTTCTAGGGCTGCCTTTCCCAGAGACTGCTTGTTTTGGGTACACCCTAGGGGTGTGGCCTGAATGATTGGAAAGAGGAGTCAACTTTGTGTTGTGTACAGTTGTGGTTGTGTGCAATGCCTGTTGACCTGCCTGAGACAGCCCTGTCTGAAACTGAATGCATGCAGTGTGTGCTTTGATAGGCTGGGAGTTGTCCCCAATACACATCCACTGTTTTGAGTGTCTGGTCTTGGGTGAATGGCCTGAATGCCTGTGACCCTGATTGGGTGCTTCATGATGTATGCACTAGTGTGTGATTGGCTGACTGGGCCTAGCTCAGCCTGAGTGCATGGGGGATTTGCATATATCAGAAGACCCCTCACTCACCTCTGTGTCAGCCATTTGGAGTTTTCCTGGAGGCGTATCCTAAATCCATCTGGAAGAAGTCTGCTGCTGCGACTCTTCATCGAATCCAAAGGCTGATGTGCTGATTCAAGGACTGATCAAGAGAGGACCTGGACACATGATCTCTTCTTGTAGCTAGGACGGGACATCATGCAACAGCTGTTCTTCACCTGAAGTGTTCTGGAAGCCAGTCCTTGGTGTCTGCCATCCTGCAGAGGTATCTACGTGGCCCTGAAGCAGAGAGACTGGACATCTTGAGCCCAAGAAGTCCACCAGCATCGACCATGGTCCGGAGCATGTCTGTGACTGTTGGAAAGCCAGGTTACAGTGCATCGGCCAGAAGAGAGGGCACGCTGGCATAGTGCTCCTCGCCCCCCCGGAGCTTGCAAAGTTCCAACCAACTGAAGAAATCCTCAAGAGGCACTGTAGACCTGACATCTGTCCACTTTTCCATGGCTGAAGAAGCCCAGTGTCGCTGCCTGCAGAGAAAGGCCTGCCATTGGGTTTCCCAGCACTCTGAATCGAGGAACAAATATCCTGAAGGTCCAAATTTGGTGGTGGCCCCAGGAGAGGACCAGTGCTTGAGTCCAAGTCACCCAAAGCCATCATGACATCTGTGTTTTGGTTGCAGCACAGAAGAACCACACAGTGGCAAACTACAAACCAATGAAACCCAACACATACTTCTGCCACTTTGCACGCTCCCACCGAAGTTCATTGATGGAAACCAAAGGACTCATCCTCACCTTCCAAACCTTGTCAAGGTCCACAGTGAGTTTCATATCCACAGCCAGTGTAGCAACCCAACCAAGGAGAACACAGTGACAGACCATCACTGCTGTCCTTCCAACACTCCTTGACATCCTTCTCCTGCTCAATAGAAAGGACCCAGTGACTTCTCCTTCCACACAGGGGAGTCCATCCTCAACGGGCATCATCGAGTAAAGCTTAGAGACTCCACCACTTCGCCTTCCAAGGAACCCAATGTACTGTGAGGAGGAAGAGAGGCATCCTCCTAAGGGGTCCCAGAATCGTCTTGGGCACAGTTCTCCTGTTACTTTGCGGGTACTTTGGTTCATGGGGCCTGTAGGAAGAGGAACAGACAATTACTGAACATTTCAGGACTGGGCATTCATATAAAAGAAAAGTATAACTTACTTTTTCTTACAGGTTGCCCAGATGGGGGGGATCTTCACACGGAATTGTATTTTGAGTCGCAAATGTATTCTACCATGTTCCAAAGTAATTGCCTGCATTTAAACATTTGTGGTTTTGAGGTTAAACAGTGTTTAGTAATTTAAGTGCATTTTATGATATATACCAGTCGGTACATTATTGCTGAAGCTAAGAATAACTGTGGTACCACATAGTACTGTACATATTGTGTTAGTTGTTGAAGTAGAGTGTCCTGAGTTCAAAGTGAGTCTTATTTATATGTATATATTCACCTAAACCTGATTTGATCTATTATTAATAAAAGGACTGTGTTAGCACATATCATAGTGTGTAGATATTCCATTGTGGGGGGTTTGGGGATTCCCTGTTCCTAAGAACCAGTCTGCATCACCTCCCTTCAGTCTTAGCCTTGGTTGCTCGTCCATTGCTTCCCTTTGAGATCCTCGGCTGTGGTGCCTCTGTGTATCTACCCCAACAATACAGTGGGTAGTTCTACAAACAACACCCTCCAGTCTTTACAGGATAAATTACTGAATTCTTGGAAATCTGCAACCATCTGCCCTATATATATAGTCTTGGCAAGGCTCCAAACATCAGTAGATACTAGTGACATTCTAGCATGTACCCAGATGGGATTTCAAGAGGTTCTGGGCACAAACACTGAACCGGTACCTGCTTGTCTCAAATCATATCCACCTTAAGAAAGAAATGTATACATTGCTTTCATGGCTCTTACATTTGCTTTTGACAAAGTAAATCAATCAAAACTTTGGTCCAATCTAATATCCATGAATTGTCCGGAGGATTTAATTATGTTATTGTCTATATTGGACTCCCAAAACAAGGCCTGTGTACGCTCAGGGCCAAAAGGACATCATATTCCATTGTGTTCTTGTGTCTTTGCTGTTTCCGCTTTACATAAATGACTTACATCAGCAACTGGTCGAATGTACCCCAGATGTGTCACGATGCAGAACCTTGTCTATCCCTGTATTTTCATATGCAGATGATTCTGTCATAATTGCTAGAACCCCGATGGCTCTCCAGTGTCTGATTGCAATGTACGTTGATTTAATGACCAGACAAAAGGCCATAGCAAAATATGGGGCTAGTTTGTGGGCCAACTCAAACCTGAAAAGTCTTCAGGTGGGAAATAAATCACTTATTAAAACCTCTTCTTGTTCTGCCATCGCCTGCTCCCACTTTTGCTGCGCACGGGGAGCTGTGAGTCCTTTATCTTGAGGCTGACTTGCATTGTGAGCTAGTCAAACTTTGAATAAAATGATGGTGTAATGATAAGGCGAAACTGTCAGACATAAATGTGACTCATGTAACCTACCCTGAGGTGAATTGTACATCCATTCCCTGACTATCTTTTGTAAAGAAATCTTTGTTCCAGATAAATGCTGTTGGCTATTTTACAAACCCAGCAACTATAACAAACCCGATACTCCTTTAAATTATGGGGAATCTAAGATAAAATCGAACGATAGAACGAGAACGAAGAGAAATATTCAAGCCAGCAAAACGAGCCCAAATTGTCTTCTCAATGAAGAAAACTATGGAATATCTACTATGGGCTAATCTCAAACACGAAAGGGTCCTGATTTCCAGGGCCAGATTTAACCTATTACAACTGACTTCGATCACTGGGAAATGGCATAGCAAGGGTTTCTCTAGTGATCATGAGGTAAATTGGATATGATATGATATGATAAGTAATTTATAACAAGCCTGTGCACAAGTGTTTTAAGGCACAATACTGTGTAACACTCCTTTAGAAGACCTGATGCACTTTGTCTTTTTCTGGCCTGTATACTCAAGGATTAGGAAAACTAACCTGGTAGCTTTATTGGGCAAAATAGCCTTTGAACAATGCAAGCCAGTGCCGTGTGTGCTATTTATGGCTGCTTCACCTCTGACCCTTCTTAGGTTGCTAAGAAGGGGAACTCAAACTAAGAGAAAGGCTGAGGAACTGTCTACCATAGATGATTCTGAATCACAACATTTGTTCCAAGTGTATTTATCTTTTCAATCTATGCTTGGTATGAATAAGTCACATATGCAGCATATTTATGAACAATATAATTTTATGTTTTTAGAAGTGTTTTGATATTGACTGCTTTTAGTAATTATAATATACTTATTGACAAGGTTGATATGTTTGAACTTTAGTGGATCAATAGTTTACGAATAAAGTTCTTGACTGACTGCCATAAAGTTGCAGAGAGCCATAGCAGAAACCAAGCTGGTGCTACACCTCTCCTTTTCTAAACCTTCCGCAGGGCTACTGTAAATGGTTGCTCTTCCACTGTCTGCTGACTTAGAAAGGACTTCAGAGGTCAGTACCCTGATTTGAGAGTGGCTTGGTTATGTCAGGCCCGCCTTTGATGCTTCAGCTCCCAGGAGACCAACAGGGGTGGGGTTCTTGTGCTCTGGGAGGAAGCTATTACCTTTCACAGGTGGTCCAAAAAGCAGATTGCTGAGCATTGTCCCACATGGTTATTGTAGATATGCAGGCCAGACAGCTAATACACATCAGCCCTGTCATGTCTGAACAATTGCTCCCCAAACCGACACTAATATGATATCCAAGTGTTGTGGCTGTATAATTGTGGGATCCTAGAAGTCTCCATGTCATAACCAGACATGGCTTATATTTACTGTTTAATGGGCCACGAGGCTGACTACGGTACACAATGATTATATTTTGATCAGAGGTGCAAAAGATTAAAAAGTCAACTCTGCCTGTTGGAACTTTGTGTTGTAGCATCTGTAAGGAATGCACATGTGAGCTTTGAATCTGCCCTTCTACCACTGCAGGGCTGGTGCTGTGGACCTCAGGAGACTGTCCGCAGGGCCGGTCTTACACCAGATTGCACCCCAGGTGGGAAGCATCATTGGCGCTACCCTCCCCCAAAAATGACAATAACAAAAATGGTATGTTACAAATGTTGTAAATAGGGCACTCAATAAATAACTAGATGGAAATACAAATGCAATAGAAAATGCATACTTTAGATACTAGGTGACAGTCTTACAATGTTACCTGTATTATGGGGCTCATCACAAGTTATTCCAGTGGTAAATCCTACCAGAATACCATCCAACGGAATTACTGTCACCGCCACTTGGTCTGGCGGAATTACTATCGAATTACAAGTAACGACGGGATAGTTCATCCCCATTTTTTAGAGTTCTTTGGTAATTCCACCTATTTTGTCACTTTTCAGCAGAAAGTGGAGGATTTACCTCTGGCATGATGTTGGAGGTATTTCCCCTACTCCAGGGCCATACTCATAGTATGGCAATGTGGGAAAAGTGGCAGTAATTCCATTTCTACTCATTTTTTACCCCTCCACCATACTTGAAATGGCCCTATGTGTTCAAAAATGTACATTTCTTGACTTTGCCCTTTGACGCCAGGGAGCTTAAACACAAAATGTACACTGAAGAGCTCTAAATCCTTATTTTTCTGCAAGTGGCTGATGTGGAGGAACCAGTGTTAGAAGGCAATGAGGTGATAAAACTTCGGTATATCCCGTGTGAAGAGAACATGCATTGTGTAATGAGAGTGCTGCAAAGCGCACATTTTAAGCCCTGTAAAGAAAATAGGGAAATAAATATATTGCCATGTTACAAGACTGGTGACTGCCAACATGGGGTGTTAGTTGCTGGGGGACCCACTGAGGCTGGAGGCCCTTTTCATTTGAAAAAGTTGAAAGGTCCTGACGGCATCCCTGCTTAAGGTATGGTGATTGTGCCAAGCATACGATGCCATTATGGGAGCATGTGGAAAAGCACTTAGCGTTGTGACAGAAAAAACACATTGGCTTTGGCAACGCATGCCAACTGTTTAAAAATACATATAAAAGCCAATTTGTTTCTTCTATGAACTAAACATCAAATGCATTGTGGATGCGACATGCATTTTACCTGTGTTGCAAGCTCCTGGGCTGTGGCTTCACTGTGCAGGCTGCAGCCGCAGCTGCCAGGTCTGACAGGCACATAAGGTCCACTGGCTTCAGTGAAACGGTTCCTCTTTCTGCGCCACAGCAATCAGTACATTTACAAAAAAAAACCCGCAACCACGTGCCCAGGCCCGGCATTCAAGGTCTATTTAGACTCCATTCAGAAGCTGTAAGTGCATAAATGGCCTTGATAATTATGTGAAGGGATATGGACTTATCAAACAAATTGTCTTTATTAGGGACTGATTAGACAAAGTCATTGCAAGGGCCGTTCGTCTATTCAGCCTAGGCCACACCAGTCTGAGGAAACAATGCGAATCAATTAGCACATAGGTGGCATGCATTTTATTCCGCCAATGGTTAAACATGAAGTGTTTACGGTGTTCTTAGCAGTGTCCTTGAGGTTGCAGACAAGGCGACTGCATCACTTTGGGGTCTGTGATGTCTGCCAAGACCTTTTATTGGCACAGGTTCTTTTCTCATTAGTATTGCTTTGCTTGTCGTGGCCGACTCAAGCACTCATCTGCTTGGAGTCGCTATGCTGGGTGTGTTGTCACAGGTTCCAATTGCACCGCTCAATGCCCTGTCGCTGTGGCATACCTGAGGTGGAACCTTGCAGCTTGCCACACAGTCTGGCCGGCATGGGAAGGACGTCGCCTCCACTTCGGAAGGCACTAACTCGGAGGAAACACCAATGTGGTGGAAGGCACGGCAGTCGGCAGAGTTCAAAGGGGGCTTGGCTCTGCCTCCTCTGCTGACTGCGAGCAGAGGCTTCCACTGCAATAAGCACCATGGGAGAAAAATACTGGATGGATGTTCTCAACCAGCTTTTTAAAGAAACCACGAGCACTGGCAGACAAGTTAGGGCGCACTACGGGTCTGCTACGGCTGGAAAAGCTGCTTTCATGTTTGGCAAGGCGTTTTCTTGTATGTGAACTGAAGGAGGATGCAAACACCCAATGTAATTTAGAATCGTCCCCCACCCCAGATCCCTACACCTGTGCTTTCAAGACCTGTAACTTTTCATGGTTGCAAGTTACAGATCTCTGGAAAGCAGGAGGAGACCCAGTGGTGCCATCCGTGGTAGAAGACCCAATGGCATCCGTCGCAGTGGCACAGGCAGGA
This sequence comes from Ambystoma mexicanum, assembly GCF_040938575.1. Classification (NCBI taxonomy): domain Eukaryota; kingdom Metazoa; phylum Chordata; class Amphibia; order Caudata; family Ambystomatidae; genus Ambystoma; species Ambystoma mexicanum. The sequence goes on from NC_090929.1 coordinate 414,911,496, forward strand.
AGCAGGCACCTATAATGAAAAAAACTGACACAAAAACGGAAGCTCAAAGTTTTTGTTTTTACATCAGTTTTTTTCAATATGGTAGGGGTCGCAAAGGGCAAGTCAGGCGTCATAAGGGAACGACCCCCAAATGGCGTCCCTGCCCAGGTATCATGCAATGAGTCAGACAGTGCTCTCAGACTGAGTCTGATTTAAAATTTGAGTAGCACTTTTTTTTACATAGATAACATTACTGCTGCACACGGTGTATGTACTACTTCATAAAATGAAATGATGCAAAAGCATGTGTGTCTTGACCTTTCGGCACCCCATAGAGGCTGGCACCTCAGGCAGCCACCTGCACCGCCTTATGCAAAGACTGGCCCTGACTGCCCCAACAGTGTATGAATGCCCTACTGATTTTCATGCAAATGTTATTGATTTTGGAGATTGATAAGGCAGTCTGTAGTGGTTTAATTGCATTTAGCTATGCATTAGATTTAGAATAGTGAACGTATTTCATAATGTCTAACACACGCACAAGAGTAGGCTCTACATGCAGGCTTACACTACGAGAATCCTAATCGTAAAGTACCAAGTGAAAGAGTGAATGTTCATACAGAATATGGCTTATACGGCGCGTGCAGAATTGAACCATCAACACATACGTTTATGAAAGTGAATGCTTTAGATAAGCTATAAAATGTGTGAGCTACTGCAATCAGACTGATGCTACTTTGGAGAATGTGGCCATTGCGCCCTTTACACTTTTTAGTTCCCGGCGGGGGGGGGGGGGGGGTAGGGGTGTGGCAGCCTCTCAGCCAATGAGGAAGTTCGGAACAGGCCTGCAACTATGTGCCCCGGGGCATTACCTGAAGTGGTAATGCCCCCCCCCCCCCCCTGGCTAGGGCCTATTCCTTAAATAAAACAAAGACAAGCAGACAAGCAGTGTTTTATCATTTTGTCACCATCACTTGACAGACACATATTTGCATGTCAGATTAACAGTTATTGTGCAAATGCATGCCCTCTTTCTATGCAAATGTTTGACTCACAATGTTAATTCTGGTATACCTTAATGTGACTATAGTGAAGGGGGTAAGGGTGAGGGTTCCATGTCCTAGCAAAACTAGGCTGTAATCTTACGCTGTCTGACATTTTGGTATGAAATATAAGGCTATCTCTCTCTCTCTCTCCACATCTTTGTGTCCCATGCTGGGGGCTTTTAACCCCCTGGAGTCTGGGCTGAACGTTTTGGCTAGGTCTGATTTCACAGGAACCATATCAGAGGAGGGAATATTGAACTAGGAGTAATAAGGGTTACCAGTAAGTAAGCTAGGTATTACCACTATGACCCTGTTACTCATCCCCATCCTTAAAAAGGAGGCATGCCAAGCCTAAGGGCTTCAGAACAAATAATAATTTCCAAATTGCTGCAACAATAGTGACTTTAGTCAAAACGTATCATACGTAACTAATTGAATAACAGCCCTCAGCAGGGCCGGCTTTAGGACATGACTGCCCTGGGTCCCATTAGCCCCCCACCAAGCCAGCTCGGTGGAACGTTTCAAAGGTCTCCCCCAAGCTGAAGTGGTGGGGGAAGGCCAGGCAGTTCGCCCTATTGAAATTAAATGCACCCGCTCTCAGGAGCGAAGCGCATTGGACAATAATAGGGCACTGATGCTTTTGCATCGGCGCCTATTGAAAAATGTGTTGCCCCGCACCGCGCCCGCGTGACGTGCGCAGAGCCACCAAATTTTTGTTTTGTCGCCAGCAATGCTGCCGCATCTCAGGCCATCCCTGACCCGTAGCACCAAACCCAAATCTGGCATAGCTTGCATAGCCCACAAAGAGGTGATAATGCTGGGCAAAGATAGGAGTTGTCATCAAAGTAATTGCTTTACAGATTGCTGTCATTGGGACCCCCTGGGCCTCAGCCCAAGAGGATTTCATACTCCTTGTAGATCTCATCTGAATATATTGAGGCATAGGAACACTGGGAAAGCAACATGCCAATACCATTTTGGAACAAACCCAAGTCTTTTAACCCTTTGCATATCAAACAAATCTGACAAAAAGACTATGACCCAAAGCCATTCTCTAGAAGTAGATAAAACAGCTCTTCTTACATCCAACAATTGCAACAATACCTCCTCCTCAGAGGATGGGTTAGACGTGAATGAAGTGGGCACAGCTTCTTACTTTCGATGAAAAGTAGACAATTCTTTAGGTAGAACGGCTTGATCCAAAACCAGGGTCTCTGGTCCTTTGAAACAACAATGCAATCAATTTGCTAAGATGTCTAGCAGAAGTCACTGCTACCAGGAATATCAACTTTATTGTTCCAAACATCTAATGCACAGACTCTAAGCGCTCACAGGGGTGAGTGTGCAGACCTTTTAGGACCATAGTTACATCCGATGCTGTAACCAACATACATGCTGGAGGTCTAGCAATAGGGAAACTCGTTCTAGTCGCCAGATTATCACCAACTGCAACATCACCGATAGTACCTCTGAGTCCTAACAGCTGATCATTGGAAACTGAAAGTATCAACCGCCAAACCCACAGCAAACCTATCCTGCATCAACAGCAAAATCTGCATGACTGAACATGACAGATTATCCCACCCACGAGCACAGCACTATCCCTGCAATGTCTTCCAGTGATGATCATATGCTTTTAATGTAGAAGATCTTCTGGATTGCTGAACTGCCAAGGCGAATCATCTAGAGAGTCCCTGTCTCAGGAGAGCTCCTGATTTAATTGCCAAATCTACCAACTCAGCACCTGTGTTGCCTGTGCCTGAAAAGTTACCCATTGGACTGGAACTGACAAATGGGTTTGCAGTCATATCTATCTCTTCCATTGGCCTTAACCACTGAAACTAGATTCCCATGGGTCAATATGGAACTCCCAGATCACTTCTGCGCTCTCTCTTCTGACCATGGGGCTCACCTGAAGAATAATTGGGAACCGGGTAATCCATATACTAACCTCATGGGCCATTTGTGATTCAAAGATTCACAGGCACAAACCTGAGGATTTGGAAACACAGCAGAATGTCTCCTCGCCTGCATAATTCTGGAGCAATTAATAGATCCAGCATGATCCCCAAAAATCTGGCACATATTCTTGACGACCTTCTGAGATGGAGAAAGTTCATGGAATTCCAGGAACTTTTTTCTCGAATTGGGCGCCCTCATATTGTCCACAAACTTCTCAAGAGACAACAAGTCCTTTTCTACGCAGGATAGTGGTATCCCCCTTGTTGGTGACATATGATAGCGTTACTGCACCACTGTCTCTGCCAATCAGTCACAAATTGTTTATGATAGATGAACGGAAGGCTAATTAATTTGCACCTGACTATTCATGGCAAATTCTTCTAGTTGGTAGCTTGAACCACCTCTCCATTGACCTTTCTTCCTTTATTCCATGGGGGTTCAGAGTAACACCCCATCCCTGACCACTCGGATCCCTGGCCACCCAAGGTGGTGAAGATAAATCATTCTCTTCTACATGGATGCAGATGTTAGCTACCATTGATGAGCAAACCTAATTCTATTTCATAGCAGAATTGGAGCTTGAAAGTCCTGCATGTGTGGTGGCCACAGGGCACGGAGATGCACCACAAAACATTTCAGATTCAAACAGCCTAAAGACCAACAAATAATGAGGCTGCCATGTGCCCGTCAATCTTCAGCCACTGACTCGCCGACGCCTGCTTTCCTGAAGATGGGAAGATAACAGGAGCTGGAGGATGGTTGGCATCTCCAAGCAAGGAAATACAAATCCCTCCTTTTAAATGTCAAATCCAGGGTCTAGGTGAGATGTGATATCCGTTTTTTGATTAGAAGACCCTCAACAGGTAGGATATCACAAACATCCTTCCTCTGCAGTTTCACTTTTTCCCTTTGACTGATTGTGCAGTAACTAGTCGTCACTAGTGAGTTAGATCAATGTGAGTGATTCCATCTGCTGTCTGTGTTCCCCCTGAATGTTGAGATTTTTTGGTTGATTTTGTACAGTCTGTTGGACTCTGATGAGAAACTGAGACCTAACAAGACTGGCCCCAAGCCCCTACTGTTTCTGGGAGATTACAAACTCTGTTTTAAATTACACGCTCCATAGCCCATATAATGAGGAACTAAAAGTGCCCACTTCGGTTTTCTTACGGCTATCGGTTCATAGGCCTGGAGTGGGTGATCTAAGTGGGATGAAAGGGACATGACAAAGGGGTAGCCTTTTCCTACTCATAGCCTGCACTGTTAGTTGCCATGTGCTGGATAGCATCAGGAGGTCCTGCAGAACTAACAGCCCCTGGGCCCACACTTTATTAACTGGAAAATAATGTCAAAACAATATCATTTTGGCGTTGAGATTCAAATTCCCGTTTTTGGAAGTGTTTTGGGAATTTGGATAATATAAATCAATTTGAATCACCTTCATTCTAATATGATTCTAAAATATAGTTTTGAGGGCGTTTAACCGGTTTATAGTCATAATGTCGACAACAAAAATGTCGACAGTCAAAAAGTCGAAAAAAAAAAATGTCGAAAAAAAAAATGTCGACTTTTTTTTTCAATGCATTTTCTTTTCGAAATGGGGGGGTTCCCCCCCAGCCCCCCTTTTTTTATTTTTATTTTTAATTTTTCCCTTTTTTTTTAGTCCCGAACCCCTAAAATAAATATATAATTAAAAAAAACGAAAGTCGACATTTTTTTTTCGACATTTTTTTGTCGACATTTTTGTCTGTCGACATTTTTTTTTCGACATTATGACTGTCCACCCGTTTAACCATCTGCCTGGCATTCCTCCAGCTTAGAATTGTACATGCTATAAACAGAAGGGGTGACTGTGTGCAGGGAGCCTGAAAAAGCGTTTGAAGTTAAGGCTTCCCACAATTTATCTGTAGGATGGTATTCCTGATGTAGGGAGCTGGCCGGTCCATCAAGAGTTATAGTCATGCGCTGAACGAATTCTGCCTCCAGGAAAGCCTTACCAGGCTTGAGGGCCAACTGCACGGCAAAGGCTGCCTGCCTCCATGGGAGCCATGCTGTTCCGATGGCCCTTCTTTAAGCTACAGCTTGAAAATAGCAATGGCCGGAGTCATTGCTAAGTTTCCCCAAGACAAAAGAGGGTTCTATCCATCCATCAAAGACTTCAGATTTTTTGGATTAGTGCTATCACACATTTTGTGGCTTAAATCATAGGAAATTAGGTCACAGTGTGGGAACAGGTGGGCAGATATTAGTGAAAGAGAAATTAGGACATTATTCACACAAACAATATACCGTGAAAAGCATTATGTGTCTCTTGACATAATTGAGTTTATTATAAAAAAATAAATGTCTTTACAAAGCATGACAGTAAAATGTCTACACTGTTCTATTGTATTCTAAACTAGTTAAGCCAACTCATGTTTACTCAAAGAGCTCCATCAGGGCTTGTACTTGTTCGAATTCAAATTCTAGATGTTCATGTCGGATTAACTCTGATACTGTTGATCATGCACATCTTTTGTCTTCTCTTTCTTCGCTTGGATTTTCTGGTTCTGTTCTTTCCTGGTTTCACTCACACTTATCTAACCACACCTACTCAGTGTCGTGGCACGGTACGTCTTCTGGGTCTGTCTCTCTTCTACACAGGGTTCCCCAGAGCTTGGTATTGGGCCCTTTTCTCTATTCTCTCTACACGTCTCTTCTTGTCTCTATATTCTCATCTTTTGGGATGTCTCACCATGTTTATGCTGATGACACTCAACTCTGCTCTTTTTTTTCTTCCTTTAATCCTGCTATGCATGACATTTTCTCATCTTGCCTTTTAACTATTAAATCTTAGATGACTGATCATTATCTTGTCCTAAATTCTTCTAAGACAGACATTCTTTTCTTTCCTGCTACTACTATTCCTCCTCCTTCTCCCCCTGCCACTATCTCTTTCCCTTCCCCCCTTTGCTTCCCATTTCTTCTTCTGTCTGTAATTTGGGTCTTTATCTTGATTCTGAGCTTTCATCTTCTCGCCATATTTCTTTACTCTCACACTCATGTCGCTTCCATCTTTTCAATATTCTCAAGGCTAGACCATTTCTTACTTTCAATGCAGCTAAACTTGTAATCTCATCACTTATCTGTGCCACATCCTCCTTTTGCTCAGCTTTGATTCTATACCTTCTCCTTGCATGCTCCTTACCATTGGAATGCTCTTCCCCTCTCCTTACGCTCTATATCTTCATATACCCTCTTTTGTTCTGCTCTTAAAGCTTAACTTCTCGGTTGATCTCATGCAAAGATCACCTGTGCTTTGAATGGTATCCCGGGCGGTCCATGACCGTGAATGCTAAATACGCTTAATAAGCGTATTCAATTCATCTATAGTACATTCTGTATCTCAAGAGGTGTGTAATGCTTTTCACAGCGTATTGTTTGTGGGAATGATTAACATTAATACCTTGGGATTGGTATACTTCTTTGGTGGCGCAGTGGCATGTACCCACCCTCAAAATAGTGTTCGTTTTTTAAATCAAGGTAGGACATTACTTAGGACGTCTGTACCCATAGAATCAGCATTGATGGGTTTTAAAAAGACTGACTGGTGAATCACTCTTGGGAACAGTCTTGGAAATAGTACGCTTTACAACTGATTGATCAACAGTGATGGGTCAATCAACGTCCTAATTTATGCCTGGCAATAGTGGTATAGAAAATGTCTAGGGACCTGCCTTCTCACTTCATCAGGTTGCTATGGAAGTTCCATGAGCCAGGGGACCCAGGGCCAGCCATCAGTGCTTAGGAGACTCAGCACTGGGGAACAGAGCCAGTGCATACAAGGGGTACCAAAGGATAAAGGAAAGGAAAGTCATGCATGCTGGTGCATTTGGATTAAGTGTATACTGATTAGTCTCCTACCAATGACATTGTAAAATCAAAGCTTTGAATCCATGGCCCATGTAATTAATGTGTCCTAGCACAGAATTTTAGGTGAACTATTTACAACTGAAGGATTTAAAAAAGTGTAATACTTAGCTCCATGATGACAATTATTGATTACATGTAAAACCATGAGGTGGCATTTATTTATTGGCCCCTTGGTTATATTTTAAAAGGTTTTTTTCATAATTGTAGCATTTATTATTTGAATTTTGTCCTGTTGAAGACGTGACCTTAAATAAGGAGACATTTAATTAAAACTAGTTGACTAGATTTTTAATTTGTAATGTCAAAATTAGTCTTAGTTTTCTTTAATGTGTGGTATTTGTCATATGTAGTTATTTGTGTATATAGATGAATACATTTCTATTTATGCATTAATATTGCAATGATACTTTTTGCATTTTTTCTAATTTATGTGGTATTTTTGATCTATGTTGAATATTTTTTGATTCATGGTGTGTCAATTGAATTGCTCATTGTTTATCATGGAGGGAGGGGACATGAGTCCATGTGTAATGAATCTGTTAATTAATTGAATTGCAGTTGGTCCCGCTCTGTATTTTTCCTCAGTTATGATTGTTCTCCCACAGTACTTGGTGGGTTAATGAGAAACCTACCAATTGTGGTTTGGCTCACAGGCTAAATCAGAAAAATGTTTGACCTGCATTTAAGTTTCTTCCTCCAAAGCCATTTTTCCTGATGCTTCTGGAAGAGCTTCCATCAGGGAATGAAACATCATTAGAGAGACTGTTCCTTGCATGGGGCATACACACCTGCTCTCAAACAAAAGTGAGTCTGCATATAAAATTAAAAAATAAACAATGGCGCTTTTTCTTGGTTGCAGCATCCATCGGGATCGAGTCACCGTTGGAAATGGATCATCTGCCTGCTGTGATTGACAAAAAATCATCAATCTGTACTGAGACTGGAACTGACTCCTCTTATTCTTCCAGCAGGAATAGTGTTTGTAGCCCTAAGCAGAATCAGAGTGGGAATTACCACGGCAGAATACAATTTATTGCAACCTGGTCAACGCTGTCTACAGGCACCGAATGAAGATCGATGAAATCAGAGGTATTCACTTATTTTTCATTATGCTAAATTGGCTGTTGCATGATTACAAGATAGCAGCCCACAAAACCATCCCAAATCCACACTCTCTGGTGGGCCGACCGGGAAGTCAAGTGAGAGGAAGAATTGCTGTGGCTCACAGAGAGCATCTCAGAATGTTTGCAGCACCACCTATGGGCACTCCAAACTGTGAATCACCCCTCATCTCACTAAACCTTGACCACCAAATAACATATTCTCCCAGCATATATACAGACATCCTTCATATAAGCCGATCGTCATGGAACAACTCTATGAGACAGTCACCAGCCTCATGGTGGAGCACAATTCCCTAATTATACTTGGAGAATTCCGTATGTAGTACGAAGAAAAGAATTCAACTTTAGGCAAAACACTGAGCAAGACACACCAACTTAAATTGCCAGCCTTTTCCTTAAACAAATTGTCGGTGGAGTGAGGTGGGGAGGGGTCAACCGAGTAAGCCAGAGATGTGTTGAATATAACTTTCTGTGAAGAAGGCATTACAGCTACACCTCCTCCTATCAGTGCGCTGACATAAAACATATAATAAAATGTTTCAATTGACTGGTTAACTTGATCTGTTTGCCCATCTGATTGTGGATGATAACTGGGTGATTTGTTGCATGCAATGTGTAAAATATTGCAGAGAGCCAATCATAACCTTCATACGAAGTGGGATATCAGAGAAAATGATATCCGGTAAACCATGTAAACATAGAATCTCATTTACGAATACACTTACCAAGGTCACAATTGTAAGTAATTTCCCTAGGGCAATGGAAGTGCGCTCATTTAATGTGTCCACCACCACTAAAACTATGGCAAGCCCTGGTAGTTGGACTACAAAATCTAAAGAAATCTATGGACACGTTCTGCTTGAGGCAGTCAATAGTCATAACAGTCTCCCTTTCATGATCAAAATGCCTTTGTTCTGTTACACAATATAAATGACTGCATATAAATTACTGCCTGTTTCCTCCTCAAGGGCCACCATAACTATCTTGCCATTCGGTTTATGGTGTGTGTGATCCCTGGGTGATATGGTAATGGGCCATCAAATGATCTGTGGTCAAAATAAGTCCTGTCCCCTAAGAATCCAACTTTACTCCCACCTTTGTTTCTCTGACTCCTGCCTACCCACTGTTCCATGTCTACTGATTTTAATTCTTCCACATAAGACTTCATAATAGTGGTCGGGTTTTCTCGCCAAGATATATAACTGTATGCTCTTCGCCTTGAAGCCTCCAGAATGCATCAGCAACCTATGTCTGTTTCCTGGGCAGTAAACTATGTTGAAATATGGAATGAAAGGTGCACAACATTGTTGCAGTTGGAGCATGTTGTAGTCTTGAGGAACCATACTTTTTGTGAAGCACTTCACGTGTGTATATTTGCTACATAATAAACAATAAATACATAAATACATTTGTCCATCCCTGTCCTGTCCATATAGATTCTTCGAAATAATGTTGCCATTGTGTAAACGCCTCTTGTATGGCCAGTAACTCAGAATCATATAATAATAATATAATAATAATAATAATATAATACATATAATAATGCAATCGGGTGTATTTAATTGGAGTCCTTGTTCCTTTGAGAAAGTAGAGCACCAAACCAATATCAGTAGTGAGGCATCAGTGACTACGATAAATAGCAGGTGTAGGTCCGGATGGCAACGTTATGGGTACTGAGGTAAAGGCCTTCTTCCACCAAGGAAATTCATGCTGTTGGTCAGGTCCATAAACTAACCCTGAGGCCTTCTTAAGAAACAGGGTAATGGGTTCCAGAATGGCCAACATGTTCTGAATAACTTCCTATACAGGTTTGCCATTCCGAAAAGCATCTGTACTTCTTTCATAGATGTGGGAACTGGCAAGCGTTGCCTGTCTTTATATGAACAAAGTTACATGCCTGCTGCAAGTTCAGCTTGTTAAGCTTGTTCTGCACCCCATGGATAGCCTGTGCCATTCCCACCCAGGGCTTGCTGTACAAGTTCGTTGTTTAATGTCTTACCAACCAGTCGTTTTTGTAATGTCGTGTCCCTGCACCCAGATGCCCACCCCCTCCTCCCCCCTGGACTCTATTACCCCCAGCTGAACACCGCATCCCAGAATGAACTGCCAGAGGGAGGTGAGAAGATAAAACAAGGCAAGGCAAACAACACGCTCTTCTCATGGTCCCCAAGGGGTAGAAAAAGGAACAAAGTAGATGGCAGCATCGATCAGCAACGACCAACAACAAAATCACTGCAACAGAGGACTTACCCAGAGATAAAGGACACAGTGCCCTGACGACATCCACCTGGTCCTCCCCCCCTAACTGAATGACTGAGAAAAACCCTGGAGGTGCACAAGAGAGGAACACGGGCTCTCAAGAAGGTGAAATAGAGAGAAGTCGAGGTTTTGCAATAGCAGTTGAGGGGAAAGATTGCACACTGACAAAGAATGCGCTTGAAGAATAAGCACGCTTGGCAGGCATAGGAAAGTGGTGTAATCAGACAGATCTGGGACAACTGTGAAAGAGGTTTGCGCATGGAAGCAGGAGCAAGCAGCCCATGGAAGGGGGAGCCAGGAAGCACAGGAAACCACACAGACGAACCAAAGGGATACAGGAGGGGTGTGCGGAGTGGGGGGGCCATGGGACAGGCAGCCGGGACTGCCAAAGCAATTCTGGAAAGAACTGGCGAAGTGGTCTATAAGGGGCCTGCAACGGAACCATGAGAGATATCCAACGTACGACGTTGCCAAGCAATTCTCTATCACTTGTCCCGGGTTACTTATAGTCACGTCAGTAAGGCTTGTCCTTTGTCTGTGTCATTTCTCAAGTCAACTCTGTAGGCAACCTGGACTGTTGACTCGTTTTCAAGAATACCTTATCCTGAACCTAATGCTGCCCTTTTCCCCTTCTCCTTATTGCCTTTCCAATAAAACTGGATCTGGGCCAGATCTTCCAACATTTCTGTATTACCCTTGTAGTTGAGCTACAATTTTGCCCTCCTCATGTCCATTGGATCCTGATACCACGCACTAGTAGAATTCAGACCAACGAGAGGAAAGGGATTTTAACCCTTATTCATTTGGAACGTTGCTAAGATCAATGGGGACACTAGTATCACCCAGGCCTCATACTCCAAGATATTTCACCAGCTTTTGACACTAAGTCAACACCATAGTAAAGAAATGCTTCTGCCACCTACAGCCAATCATGCATATACTGCCCTTCCATGCCTTCTAGCACAGAACCCTCATGGTCCAATCACTGTTTATATCACTAATCCAATATACGAACAGCATATACCCCGAAATAATGGATTACCATACTAAGAAACTTGAACGCATCCACAACACACTGTTAATAGCGACTCAATAGCAGAGAGCAGAAAACGCCAACTCTAAGAGCACTCCACTGGCTACTGGTCAATGAAATAATCAATTTCAAAGTGCTCTGCATAAGCTACAGAGCTCCTCAGGCTATGGCGTCAAAGTCGCCCAACCATCCAAGGGGAATGTAGTGATTGAGCAGAGATGTACTCCATGAACCCCTGTGACATGCCAGAAAGAGACAGAGATGATCTGTGCAATCAAGTATCACTTTACATTCAGGAACATGCTGATGGCCTTGTGTTTCATCACCTAACTAGTCAAGGCACCACCCCAGCAATCATCCACCAGACTTCTCACCAAAGCTCATACTGTATTTCCTCCCATGGCATCTACTCTGGTCATAGACCATGTTATATACTCCCTGGGGCCTAATAATGTAAATCCCTGGTGAGCACATGGGCTGCTAACTAGGACATGTCTGTTTTGCTTTGTTCCACCCTAGCACCTAAGAGAGTCAGAGCTCTAGGGTGCTTGCTCAAGGCCCTCTGTAAATTCACATGAAGTTATTATACATTGCACTTGGAACTCATGGCATGCGCAGCTGCTTCCAGAACCCCAAGGAACCTTGCTGACTCCAGAGTCCCACTGCACACCATCAATTGTGACTACTCATTGTTTGCACTTTACCATGTTGCTTTATATGCCCCACTCTCATCCGCAACCTACCGCTGCACACCGCCCATTGCCAAAAGCAGTGCCCATGAAAGGGGCCCCTAGGAGTCCCTCGTGCTATGGAAACAAGGCAATAACCATACACGAAAAGATGCGCCAGACACAAGGTTCAAATTCCCAATGCTAGGGTTTATTGCAAGCAAAAGATGGTATCAACTGGCCAATTCTGATCTCACGGCCCGAGACGTAGGTTTCCTAGACCTCGAGGGACGCAAGAGCAAGAGAGCGAATTACGTACATCAGTTACATATATACAAAATGCATATCATACAATCAGCAAAGTCATGTTCAACACCCCTCTTTATTAAGTTCCTTTGAACTCGGGATGACGATGGACATATCCGACGAGTATGATGATTATAACATTTTCGATGTCTATTCTAGTAACAATGTGCAATTAGAAAGTGCGGAGGCATCTTTTAGTTGTTGAACAGAACACGGTGGTTCTGTTCTTGGAAGCAAGCTGCACACGGGGGAAGAGCCACATTCCAAGCTTTGCTATCTATGAGGTACTATTCGTGTCCTGGGAGCCGACACGTTCTAAAGGGTTTTGCGAAGGGGGGCCATAGGAAAAGCATAATTCAAGCCTTTAGCTGTATTATTCTAACATATTCTACCATCGTACGAGACTGGCTGGCAGCTGTGAAGTGATTAAATGCCCTGCAGCTCCCTCCCAAGGCTACAGAGAGGGAGCGTGGGCATTCCTCTCTGGGCTACTCATGAGGAGTTTCAACAAACTCTTCAGTCCCGCGACCTTGCCCTTTCATATTCGGACAACAATGTTAACAGTTGAGCAGGGTAAGCAGAATCCGCAAGAATTGCAAGCTGCAAAGCAGTTTTTAGACAGAAAGCAATGAGCAATGGTTAACAAGCAAAATGGCGATTCTTGCTACATTTAAGATGGCCGCTCGTTGGTCAAGCATAGCAGTTTATATTTCTATAATTCGGTGCATACGACGGTTGGCCCACGGCCATCAAGTTACGTCCATCATTCAAATGAAGGGTATTCATTTTTCCAGATTGACACCCACAGCATGATAGCGCAGGGCATCTCACCACCAGGTTCCTCATCCCCACTGAGACTGCCACAGACACATCAGATTAATGCTCCAAAACGCAAACTGGGCCCTCCCCTAATGCCCCGCATGCCCTGCACTAATACCCCCATATTCTACATGCAAATGCGCTGTGCATGGATCAACTATGCCACCAGTACACAGCAGCCTAGAGATCCCACCCATCAAACAACAAACAACACTCATCATAACCCCTGCCCTAGTTTGCCTGATGTGGGCTCTGGTTAAGAAGCCTGTGAAGCTTAGTACATGATGCCTTTGTGCAAAAGGGTTTTTGAATTACTTTAAATGTTGACTCAGTCCTAAGAAAGCGTGTATTTGCCAACTATGTGTTTGCTTGTTCTTTATCACTTCAAAGATACAATTAAAAAAATAAAATTTCAGCCCTATAATTAATTTCCAAGCGCCAAGAGGTGCAATAAAAGTGACTTTGTTTCTGCCTTGAAACAACACAAGACTATACTTCTGCAAACAGCTTATATACCAAACCCCTGCCAATGCATCGTAGCACTATGGGCGGATGAGACTCCCCTCTGGAGAGAACACCCCTCTGCACTCCAGGATATTAACACAAACAGACCTGCATGCAGAGCTCATGGTACTTCCAGTCTGCACGCATCAACACAACAGCAAAGCTGTCTCCCATGTTCCTTGTTCTTGCAACATAACTTGTTACCCTGTGTTTCAGATCCACCAGAGAGCCTGGAGAACCTGCAAATGGCAGCGGAGTGCGGAATACATTCTAATACCATGACCTAGCACAACAGAACAGGTAGAGCATGGTCCACAGCAGTACAGGTTTCACTCCCAAGGATTTGCAGGGCAAGCTGGCCTCACACAGAACTAGTACAGGGTGGTGTTAGCAGGGCAAACCTCACTCACACAGATAAGGTACATCAAAGGGCACACCAGTGCAAGCTTCACGCACACAGCGTTATAGCATGGGCCACAGGTGTGAAAGCTTCCCTCAGCCAGAGGTGTTACAGCTTAGCCCACAGCAGGGCAAGCTTCACTCATACAAATCCCTTCTGGTAAAACTCCAGCTCTCACCCTCTGCCTGGCACAGCTTCCTACTCATCTACAGATCCCCTGGCTACAGCACAAAATCACAAATTCTGCAGACACACTCTGCAATACTATGACAACTAACCTCAACCAACATCCAACACTTACCATCCTAGGTGACTTCAACATCTGCTTTGGCTCACCCTCAAACCCTATGACCCTCTCTCTCACAGACAAGCTAGAAGCCTTCAACCTGACACAACGCATCTCCACACACACCCACACTTGAGGCCACAACCTTAATGCCATCTTCAGCACCACAAGCATCGTATCCACACTGCCTCCATGCATCCTATCATGGACACATCACTCAGCAATCTTCTTCCCCGTATCACTGACCACCGTGGTCTGTGCCCAAGGCTATGCCTGACCACCACCAACCTCCACACCTCTCACTCCACTCTGGAACAAAGTCGTTATAACCCCAGATCTAGCAAATCCCTCCTCACCTCACTCCCAGCACTTTCCCAGACCTCCATAAAATTCTTTGACCTCTGGGTCATGAGTGCCCTCACACCCCTCACTGCAAAATAAATGTCCCACTCAGAGATCTGGAGTCACACCCTGGGTGGTACACCACCAACCTCAAATCACTAAAAACCCTGAAGCACCATCTGGAATGGACCTGGAGAACCATCCCTACGGCCCAGAACAAAACCGCCCTAGCAAAGATAATCAGAGCATGCAGATTGGAAATCAGAAAAAACAGGAAAGCATTCTATGGGAACAGCATCTTAAACTCTTGCAACCCTAACAAAGAACTGCATAGAATCATTTCTTAATTCATCTCCCAATCCCTATGTGACACCTTCTCAGAACACTTCCACAATGTCGCCTCTATCATCATGTCTAAAGTGGAACATGTGCCCCCGCACCCTACCCACCCACAGCCTGACCGCGGCCGAAACCGCTTTCCATACAAACCTTCACCTCTTTCTCTCCAATCTCACACATGGAGTTCCTCTCGCTCCTAGCTCAAAGCTGCCGATCAGGCTGCTCTGAGGACCCCTGCCCGTCCACCCTCCTCAAAAACACCCTAGACTCAACCTGTGCTAGCAGTAGCGCACGCTCAATCCCCAATCCTCAATCACTCCCTAACATCGGGAACCTTCCTGAAAGCCGTAAAAATCTGCTAAAACAAACCTCTCCTCAAAAAACCTACACTACATCCCCACTCCTCCCCCAGAACTACCGACCCATCTCTAGCACCCGCTTCATGGCCAAACACATGGATCGCACAGCATACAAGCAGCTCAGCCTTTTCACTGAAGCACACAACCTCGTGGATCCTGCCTAATCTGGCTTCAGACCACTCAGAGGAACAGAGTCCTCCCTAGTGTCTGTCTGGGACAACCTAAAAAAACAGCAAATGCCGAAGGTTGCACTGTACTCCTCATCCTTGACCTCTCCATCACCTTCGATACCATCGACCACACCATCCTCCTATACAGGCTACACTCATTAGGAATCAAATACACTGCCCTCTCTTGGATTGCCTCGTTCATCTCTAATCACCACACAAATCATGCTCCTCCACCCATTCACCACCACCTCACTACAGTAAAAAAAGGGGTCCCACAAGGAGCAACCCTTTCTCCCCTCCTCTTCAACATCTATCTAAACCCACTAGCTGCACTCATCCACCACCACAATCTCACCTGCTACAACTCTGCAGATCATCCTTAAAATCCGAACATAGCAAGGTTCCAACCATCCAGATCTGCCATTCCTCTTGGAAATTGACTACTGGATGACAAACAACCACCTCATCCTCAATCCTGGGAAAACGGAAATCCTAGTCTGTGGGAAAACAACACTCCTTCCCCAACCTATTCCTTGGCTGCAATCCCTAAATCCCCCACTGGCAACCTTTACCTCAGTGAAAAACCTTGGATGCTCACTGGACACAGATTACTCCCTCTCCCAACACATCAACTCAGTATCCAGAACCTGTTTCTTTCATCTATGCATCCTCAGGCGTATCTTCCCATACCTCACCAATCCTCACCATTTCTCAACCAGCTTCTCCATAATCCTCTGCCGCTTACACTACACAAACTGCCTTTACCTGCACATCATCTGTACAGGTGCATTTCCTATGCTTAGCATGCCTCGATGTTGAATAGGGCTGAGTAGCTTCATTTCTAGCTACAACCCACTTTCCCTGCTTGTCACCACCGGTGGAATGCCATCGGCCTGGATTTGGGGCTTACAAGGCCTCTCCTCTGCTAAAAGGGAGGGCTCTCGCCCAGCAGGTTCCCAGGGAACTCAAGGCTTCCCCGTCTCTCTTGAACTTCAACACGTCAAACCTGGGGCGAGTCCACAAAGCTTTTGTCTATGATCCCGGCTGAATTGCTCATCTGGATTTCTGCTTCCCTGGAGACAGTACAATACAACCAGAAGATTATGGGATAGCTGAGGTGTTTTACAACCGAAACAGGTGTACAATTTAAGATTATTTGTAAAGGTTGATGTCAGAAGGTGGGAGAAGCTCATTATGTTTTATATGGATAAGCAGATTAAGTAAATGCAAAACCATGTGCGTATGAAAAGTGCAAAGTGAAAAGTGCAATTATAATAAAGACAATAAAAACATGGATAGCACATTTTGCATTATCTTCTTTACTGAAAACTACAGGCAGAAAAAAAAGATGAGGGTCATTTTTAATAAAACTAGAGAAAACAACATTCTGTACGTGCCCCACGTATTATTATTTATTTTTATTATTATTATTATTTAATTGTATTGTTATTATTTAATTTGTATAACGAGGCACATGCCCATGGGCCTCAGGTGCTGTTCATCTGTCTTTAGCCTATACACCCCCTGACGTCAACGGCCCCTTCTTTGGCCTAATAAAAAATAAATCTTAACTAAGTGTACCATGAAGGCAAACAATTGTCCCAGACCGGGATCCCTCCGTGAATGAACAGAAAGTCTTCAAACAGCTGGGTTGGTTCTCTACTTATGCCTTCTCAGAGCTTTCAGAAGCTCTGGGCTATTAAGCTCTGGGCTGTTAAGAAAGAAATTAATGTAAGGAGAGAGGGGCACAAGGGAGGAAACATGTACATCTCTGCGTATTTATTCAAATTGTGCTTTTCTTACACAGCTAGACAGGAAAATTAATATTTTAGGTCAAGATATAGAGGCTGTGATTTTGCACTCACAAAGCCATGGTGGACTGGGAACCGAAAGAGGACTTGGAAATACTGTTCAAAGTGGCCTCATATTACACATTATCAGCAAGCCCAACCTTTTTCCTATGAGAAAATTTGGAAATAAAATAGGTTACCACACAATAGAGGCCCAGGGTGCAGAGGCCTACCAGGAAATCTCCAGAGTTCCCTATAGATCAATCCACCCCTGCCCAAAGAACATCCACGATCACCTGCAAAGCGTGCAGAATGGGCTTAAAGAAACACCCTTTACTTGTATAATTGCCATACCCATCAACTGATCTGTGAATGTCTTGGACGGAATCATTGGACTAAAAGGATTTAGAAGCCATGGCTCCCCTGTAAGCGTGAGCACTAAACAGGGAAATGTCAGTACCAGAGAGGGACATGATAGGGACATGACCTAGCGAGTCTAGGAGATAGAATGGGGCTAAAGGACTTCTTAAAATACATTACTAGCCGTATATGATTGGGATGTCTGAAATCAGCTGTGGCCTTTCAGATTGCTTTACACATTTAACCACACACTATTTTTCGTGATCAGGAAATATATGATAATTAACTGATCTAGAAGCACATTGTGTACGTCTGGTAATCTTGAAACAAATGACAAAAGGCAAAAGGCATCAATTGGTCACATGTGAAGTCTTGACATCAGGAAGTCTTCTAAAAGTGACGATGTATAGCAACATGGTTAATGTTGCTGATAATTGTTTCAGAGACAACATTTCCTTTGACGTCCATGACAGAAGCCTAGAGTCAGGTGGTTTCAGCACATTGGCCCCTTTCGGAATGTGACAAACCAATGGATGGGAAACTAATGGATGTCCCATCCACAACTCATGTAACGCGTCATATTGAAATACCTGATATGTACTGATTAAGAGTGCAAGAAGCTCTACCTTGATCACACGCATGAGATACACATGTACCCCCTCTATGGGAAAAGCTGTAATGGGATCCAATGATCTCCCCATACACCAATGAACCCATGCTCCTCACAGGATTCCTCTGCAAATGGAGGAAGTTGGTGCCAATGGGCTGTTAACATGCCAGGATCTCCTGACATCCCCCACACCATTAAATGGAGGGACCCTTGGAAACAAGATGGTATGGTCACTTGTCTGGATCCTTGAGAATATAAGGAAACATTGAAAGCAGACGGGTGACGCTTGATACTAAGACTGGGATGTTAAAAGTGGGGGTTACCAGAATCACTGACGATCGAATCATGAGTAATGGAAGGACGGCATAACCCTTGAAGTTTCTCAAATTTTGTTGAAAGGCATCACAGGCCACTGCCTCTGTGTCTGGTCTCCAACTGAAATAAGAGCATTTATTCTGCAAAAAAACAATGGGTTAAGCCTCAAATCGCTGGATTCACTGGATTCACGAAGGTGTCTGGAATTCCAGCGGCCAGAGTACTAGTACTATGTACTCCAGGCAGATATTCTGCTTCAAACACAATATGTCTGTCCAGACACAAACTCCCAAAAACCTTTGTTATCTCCACCAAGCATTATCAAAAGGAACTCCACATCTTGTTGATGTATTCATTCCCTGAAAAGTTGTCTATCCTTAAAATAATGCAACAGTCTACCCAATCCTTTGCCAGACTCTTCAGGGCAAAGGAATCTGCAAATATTTCTAGACAGTAGATGTGAGGTTCCTTCTCCTAGGAAGTCTATTTCCCCCCTTTAGTGACGTCACTGCAATGCGTTCCCCAGTCCAGCACACTGGCGTCTTATTCAATAACGAGATCTGGGGACATCGCAACTATCGCTTCACTGTCCTAAACTTGCATGTTGTTCAATGCCTGATAATGAAAATGCCCTAGAATGAGCACCTAAAATGATGAGGAAATGAGATCTACAATTCATGCCAGGATCCTCAATTAAGTCCTTCGGGTTGCTAACAACAGCCTGATGTCCTTCTTGATGGATTTGATCTTGACTAAAGTAGCTGCAAAGATGCCCGAATTGTATCTATGTTGAGGCCCAGCAATTCTATATCGTGACACAGAGACAGATGAGATTTTTTCCAATTTATTTAAAATCCCAGACCTTGTAAAAGTGTTACCTTGATGTGACGGTGTATAGCCACCACATTCTGTATTGGGACATTAACAACATTTTGTCCAGACAGATTATCATCTGAATTCTGCACACCTGGAGAGCTGTCACCACCAGTTTCATCAGCCAACCAGAATTGTTTGTCCACGAGTTAAATAGACCTGTTTCTTCAACAAAGACTTAACCCCTTTACAAGCCTCTGCAGAAAGTGACGGGAGGGTATTAGTCAGGGTGGAAGTCACTGAATGAATTGTTCTATTCAAGGACAAATTAAAGTTAGGGAGGTGCTGAAACTGTTCTGTGGATATGTTAGGGGGACCCTCTGTTGGGCTGGAATGGGCAGAGCTCTCCATACTGAATTAATAATCTAGCCTAAGCAACAAACCCTGCACAAATGAATTGTAGCACAAAATTCGTGCAAACTTGCTGATCAGCGTAAACACAATGGGCCTCATTCGACCCAAGAGGCCACGGAATGAACGGTGCCAGTAAGGGAACGGCACCATTCATTCTGGGCCGCCCTATTACGAGATCTGCAGCGGGACCCGCTAAGGAATGCCTGGTCAGACCAGGCGTCTTAGCAGGACCCGCTAGCAGACCAGGATGCTAACAACGGGCCCGACATTAGCATCCTCCCCCTTCCGATTGAGCCCTATGGGTGCTCAAATGGGAATGGGGATGTGCCTGGTCTGGTTTCCACGAAAGGGATTTACCGTGCTCTCCAAGGTCGGAATGGCCTGGTAAGTCCCCTTTTGCGGGAACCGGACCTGGTACCCGGTACGGGGGTAGCCATGCTGCTTTTAGCGGCATGGATACCTCTGTACTCGTAATGAGCCCAATGTATGCAGTGCCACTCTGCTACACAAGGATCTAGAGAGTGGAACGCAGAGAAAAGAGAAATGTGCATGTGTGTTTCCGCAGAGATTCAGGTGTCATGAAAGAAAGTACATTCACACCCGGGAAAGGGCGCTCAGCCAATCAGGTGAATGGAACAGCGGGCGAGGATACACAATCCCCACCCGCAGTCCCAGCCACAGGTGGTGCTATTTTTTCTCCTTTTCTTTCATTGCGAGGAGGCAAAGGGGAGCCTCTCCCCACTGCCTCCGCACCCCCTCCACTTACCTGCAGAACTGGAGCATTGCACGCTGGTGCTGGAGCTCCTCCAGTCTGGCCGCCATAGACATGGACAAGGGGCTAAGTCCCTTTTCCATTTGGCAGCGGGTAACTTTTTTTACATTTTTCATCGGGAGATTGGCTGCGCTAGCTGCACAGACCTCCCGATGAAAAAGTGTGAAAGCCATTCGCACCCCCGATGAACCACGGCGTGTGAATGACTTTCATGCCCTGCCAGTCTGGCAGACATGGCCCTTAACCTTAGTTTGTGGTGGCGGGCCGTTAAAGGTCATGTCCGCCCTTCTAGCAGGGCATTTAAGCCATAAGAGACCTGGCCACAGCCAGAACCACGTTTTCAACCCATGGCTTGAAGTATCCACTGTGTCCTATACAAAACAACACCTGGTGTGAGGTGCGTGGGTTCAGCTCGGTACCTCTATCCTGTCCAACACAGTGACAGCTCCAACACGTTCCCCGATGATGGCACTTGAGGGGTACCCACACCAGCCAAAGCGAGAGACCGTGGTGCCTCTACAAAGTCCCTAACAGAAAAGTTATATATTGCCAACAAACAACGATAAGAACAAATGCACTTAACTGAAGCTGGCAGCAGCAGAGAACAGGATGAGCTGCTTACGTCAGTGGGTGCATAGGCTTTGAGCTAATTAGCATCACCATTGGTTACATGGTGCATGTTCAGAATGTTATTTTCTCTAGTTTTGTTCAACGTTAACCGTTTTCTTTCTTTGCTGCTGGCAATGTTCACTAAAAAAGAAAATTCAAATTTGCAATTTCTGTGTGTTTGACCTAAAACTAAAGATACTTTTTTTGCACAAATCTAAAAAAAAGTCAAATGCATATAAATACATGACTGTGCATAATTAAAAATATAAATATGTATATATTCACTGAAAAAAACTTAGTTAAGATGCAGTTAAATTGTGCAAATTTAACGCATCAAAACCCTTGAAATGAAACGATTGTGGGAAGTCATGACCAGCTTAACTTGGTGTGTTACCGTAGATGTCCCCCTTAATGCCATGTGCCCCACAATGACATTTAGAATGTCACAGTGAATCCCTTCTCTGAGAATATGTATGTGCTCATGGGCTTTGAAATGGGAACGCGCCAAGTTAAGCTGGTTATGACTTCCAAAATGCGATGAATTTCAAGGGTTTTGTTGCGTTAAATCTGCACAACTTAACTGCACCTTAACTAAGGTTTTTTCAGTGAATTTCAAGGGTTTTGTTATACCATCATTCTTTCACGTGCCACTAGCAAAGCCTTCTGCAATGTTGACTGTACATGTTCCCCCCAATATGTTTCTTTTGGACCCACTACGTGGCCACGGTCGTGGCCATTCAACATGTCTTTCGGGCCCACTAGCCAAAGCCTTCAGCCCTGGCCAGTGAGCATGGCCTTCGGATGTGCCCACTGTATCTTCTAAAAAACGACTGTTCTTTCCTTCTCACTATCCATGGCCTCCTCCCATGACCAATGACCCCGCCTTCAGCTGGGGCCCCTTTACATGTTGCCCGAATAGCTTTCTTCCAGTCCCACTAGCCATTTTCAGTGCCCACGGCCACTCTACATACTGCTCAATCTTATCTACCTTCCACGTATTCCCAAGGCTGCAGTTATTGACCTTGGATTATGGAATACAAGATCGGTTTGCAATAAATCCTCTGCTGTGCCGGACACAATTTACATTTACTTTGAATCACAGAGACATGGATTCCTCCATACAACGCCACCGTCGCTGCCACTTTGACCACCTCACAGACCTCCATTTGTCATACCCCATGTCTCATTGCTTGAGAAGGGGGTATTGGCATTCTGTATCAATCTTCTTTCTCACGTATCTCTTCGCCTTTGGCTCTCCCTTCCTACTTTTCCTTTGAACTTTCCTACAATATCTTTTCTAAACCCTATCCTGTTTCCTTCTTGCCTATATAGCGATCTCCTGACCCATTTGGCTTCTTTTATGATGATATTGATCATTTTATTTCCTACATTCTTCCTTCTCCCACCACTCTAAGACTGCTGGGTGACTTCAATCTTCACCTCTTGTCAATACACTCCACTCTCCCTTTTCTCTCAATTCTTGACTCCCATTTTCTTTACCATATTCCTACTCCTCCATCTCACATTTCAGGTTCCTGTCTTGATCTTATTTTTATTTCTTCCTTTTTTGCCTCTTCTGTTTCCTCACTCCCAGGCTATCTTTCCGATCACCATCTTCTTTCTGTGTCACTTTTTCCCCACGTTTCTTCATGTTCCCCTGTCTTTTGCTCTGCATCATCGTTCTGTATGCGTGATTTACGTAACTCTTCACTCTTTACGTCTACTTGTATCGCTGCTCTTCCTCCTAACTCCTCTTTCGCAACTCTACGAGCTGATGAGACTGTCTCTACTTTCCCTTCATCTCTCTCTCCTTCTCTTGATTCACTCTACCCTACATTGCACTTTGTTCCCACTAATAAACCTTCTCAACCATGGCTTTCTCCTCATCTTTGTTCTATGGGCTACCGTCTCCGTCAGAAGATTATTCTTCATACTTTACCTTTCATGCTCTCTATGATGACTGTTTACTCTCCACTAAACACCAATATTTCTCTGATCTCCTACATACACAGTCCACCCATCATAGGCGTCTTTTTCAAATTCTTTCTCGTCTTCTGTCTCCTCCCACCCGTGACTATTCTGCTAGGTCTACTCTTTCAGCCTATGACTTTGCTCACTTCTTCTCCTTTAAGGTAGCTCCCCTATGATTTGATATTGAAGCTTCATCTCACCCGAACTTGCAACTTCTTTCTCTCTGCTTCCTTCTGCACTCATCCTCAAAGTCTACCCTTTTGTGGTGTCTTACCTCACTTCTTTCTTTAATATCTGTCTCTCAACATCAACTTTTCCCTCCTCTTTTAATCATGCCTCCATCATCCCATTTTTTTTTAAAACCTACTGCTAAACAATTACTTGTCTCTAATTTTCATCCTATCTCCTTGCTACCCTATCTCTCAAAATTACTTGAACGGTTGGTTTACTCTATTCTTCCTCTATTCTTCCACAATTCCAGCTAACTAAAACTGCTCTTTTCTCTATTTTGAATTCACTACATACTTCTCACTATTCGGAAAATTAATCCCTTCTTATTCTTTTGGACCTGTCTGCTGTGTTCGACACTGTTGACCACTCTCTTCTACTGGTGTCCCTCTCTTCCTTTGGTTTCACGAGTTTGGTCCTTTCCTGCTTTCAGTCATATCCATCTCAAAGAACCTTCTCTGTTTCATGGGCTGGCAAATCATCAGAATCTTTTTTGCTTGCCCATGTTGTTCCAGGAGGGTCCGTCCTTGGCCCTTTTCTGTTCTCTCACTACACTACCCCTCTTGCAGCTGTTATTTCTTCCTTTGGTCTATCACACCACTTTCATGCTGATGATACTCAACTTTTTCTTTCCTTTTTTTCTTTTTCCTCTGATATTCACCACACTCTTTCTGCTTGCTTTTTAGCCGTCACATCTTGGTCTTCTCACTATCTCACACTTAATGCTGGGAAAACAGAGGTTACTTTTACCCCGCCAACACTCTTCCCCTTCTCTTCTTCTGTCCTTTATTTCCTTCCGCCATCTCAGCTTCCAATCTCTTCTATGGCTCTAACTCTAGGGCTTTTTCTTGACTCTAGCCTATCTTTCTCTCACCACATTTGTCTAACATTTGTCTAACATCACGCGCTTGCCGATTTCATCTACACAATGTCCGCAAAGCTTGCCCATTTCTTTATTTTTTAGACTTCAGAACTGGTGATCTCTTCTTTGATTTTCTCCCGACTCTTCTACTGCTCTCTGCACTCTTTGGACTCCAACCCTCTCACCTTGCCCCTCTAAAATCTGTATTTAACTCATCTATTTGTCTCATCTGTTTTCTTTCTTTCCGAGATTCTATCTCATCTTCTCTCGCTACTCTTGGCTGGTTGTCTTTTCACTCTCAACTCAAATTAAATGTTTTATGCCTCGTCTTCAAGTCCCTCTATGGACTTACTCCTGATTATCTCTCTGTCTTGGTATCCTTCTACACCCCTTCCCATTCTCTTCACTCCTCTTCTCAATCTCTCTTGGTGGCACCTCGCCCCCATGTGTTCAATTTCACTTTCGTACTTTCACTCTTTTAGCTCCTCTACCCTGGAACACCCTCCCATATTCTCTTTGTTCTATTTCTGTCTGTCCTCTATTTTGTAAGTCATTGAAGTCTCATTTTATTCAATATGCTAGATTGATCGCTTTTTTTATTGTCCATGCTTATTCATTTTATTGTATCATTCTTTGTTTCTCTGTACAGCGCCTTGATTTAAGGCGCTATATAAGATATAAATAAATACAAATACAAATGCTCCAATAGATTTCCTAAATGGGCCCACTAGCCATGGCCTTTCGCATTGGTCCCTTGACAGGTTGTTCTAATAGGTTTCATTGGGGCCCTCTAGCTAAGTATGCATTTTCATTCCTGATCCCGTCTCCTACTATAACCCCGGTTATGCGAAAATAACCCTGGTTATGTGAAATCGTTCATGCTCTGAACTTGGTCCCCAGCCCCCATCCTCCAACTCCCCAAGTTCACATGGTTTTCTTCTTTCCTCCTCCAAATGGCTTTTTTTTCACTTTTTGTTTTCGGCTAATGCCGGTTATTCCTGTAATAACCCTGGTTATCTCTTGCAAACAAAATGGTGGCTTTTTCATTTCTGAAAAGTCTATCTGTTGCAAAGCACCCGGGAGAGATGGCTATAATATTGGGAGAAGGGGCACCCCCTTGTCCTTCAAATATTTTAACAACTACTAGATGGAATAGCCCCAGACCCCTCCCGGAAATTGAGTCAACACTTCGTTCCCTAGATGTTTAGTACCTGGACCTATTACATTCAGCGGCTTTTGCTGTATGCTGCTCTGAACCTTTGACTTTTTCTCTATGAGGAATTGAATGGGAGTAGGCGGAAAACAGCGTTTTTTTTTTTTTGCTTTCTTAGTAACTTTTTCTTTTTTTAAACAAATCGTTCCCAAAATGTCCAGTCTGTGGGGGTGGGATGGCGAGGGGGGCGGATGACTTTGACAAATTCAAATCCATCAGGCAAGTCAAACGTTACTAGCAATTCAATTTTTGGGTTCCCTATGGAACTTGATACTGAACTTAACTATAGTACGGCAACCATTCTGGGACCCTTCTACATTTGTGGGGGAGTGGAGTGGGCAATGTGATGGGAGATAGACATGGAGTCATGGTAGTCAAGTAATATGCTTGCAAAAAGTGCATAGAATACATGACTACAGCATTATTATTTTTATTTGAGATTCTATGAAATGTGTACTAATCACATAATAAAACTACCTGACAATTTATGGCTCATTATGTTATATTATGTTATTTTAAGAGGCTTGTATCTTTGCCAAAGCACCACCACAGTAGTCTCAAAGCACTTGGCTTGCCCAGGAAAAGGTGTAGTATTGTGTCCTTTTCCAGTGGATCCAGACAGTAGTCTGCGGAGATGGGATGAAAAATGGGTAAGATAAGAGGATGGCAAAGTGGGTGAAGAATGACAAACAGTAGGTAGTGATGCAGCGGAGGGGAAGGGAGTGATTGTATTAGGGTGTATGCATGTGGTTCCTTTGGGTGGTGCACGTGGCAATTATGAAGAAGGTACAGTCTATACTTAGGCTTAGTGCGAACTCAGTGACCAACTGTCCTCATTTCTTATAATTATAATTGTTCTTTTAGAACGTATTTAATAATGGGGACCAGTTTCTAAGCGTGAGACCAGGCTTTGAACCTGTGTTCAAGACAAACGCGTTGCCCCTGAGCTATCCTCCCTGCCTAACTATAGTTACTATACAGTGGCTATAGTTAGTCTCTAAGAGATGGGGAAATTCTGTATAGTTGGTGTGTATGAAATAGGAACAGCTTAATCAGTGTGAGTACAGTGTTGTATGGTTGCTCGGGTGTAGGCTTTTGCTCTCCTTAACTCTGGGATCCGGATAGAAAACGAATACTGGATTCCGTATCTGAGGAAATTGCACCCCATTCCTGCCCTAATTACAATTCTTAATTACTGCACTCTCAAGTTGTGGCCTGCGTTTCATGGGAATCGATATCGGACCTGAGAATTTCTGTATATTCTAATACTTCCAGCTTGGCTTTTTAACTATAGATGATCCAGCACTGGTGCTTTTCGCACCAAACCATCACCTCTTTCAAACAGGGTCCGTAGAGGGCATCCATTCTCACAATGGATAACCCATCACTATGAGAGGTCCAACCCACTGAGAAGCAACGCCTGCTCAGAAAAAAAAACAGCCAGCGAGGGGCAGTTGCGAAGCTTCTGGTTCTTTTCTCTAAAAGTTCCATCGTTGCCTTGAACCATGAGTATTTTATTCCAGAACAGGTGCAGGAGACTGAGAAATATGCACCAGCAAAGGTCCAGATCTTCAGGAAGACACCAGCCGGTAGATCTAGATGAGAGAAACCTGGTATTGATGGAAAGAGGAGGAATGACGAAAGCATGATGCATTGAGCCAACCAGGAGCATTCACATAATTGCTGATTAATAACAGAGTTTGTCTAAGAACTCTGGGGAAGAGCTGAAACTCTCATGGGGCTAAACAGGTTAAGTGTTCCAGCTCATAGGAAACAAAAGGGATGCTGAACCTTAGTCAATTGGGCCCTGATTGCCATGTTAGGTCAGCATTCTAGGCAGCTCTGTCCCTATACCTGGCCCGAACTTTGGGTAAAATGGATGACTATACATTCCCGCCATGGGCCCTCATTTTCAATTAAATTATTAATTGCCCGGAGGGGACCACCAACGTGTACATTCATGTGTGCACTTGTTGGATCTGAAAGCAATGCACGCAAATGTAGGCAGACCTGGGTTCATGTGTGTTATATACACTTTCTAGTGGAAACAACTGTAAATGCCCTCCTAACATGGATTACTAGGAAATCCAGCAGCTTTTAGAAGATGCTAAAACCTGCAGAGTTTATCGGACTTGAAGGAACTTATGCAAGTATCAAAACCACATTTATTTGCATTTTTTTTATACATACGTGCATTCATTTTCAGCAGGCGGAGCAGATGCGGGAGGTGGAAATGTAAATGTCGTTCCGTGCCCCAGCAGCACCAGCTAATACCTCAGGAGTGATAACCGATGAATAAATCCATGTGTGAAAGGTTCACTCATGATTTTTACACATCATGTAGCAGTCTGCGGATTTCCAGTGAGTATAAGCGCTTCTAAATTATACTCCGTGAGGCTCATTTTTCAAAACCCCATGGTACAAACATGCGTGTAAAAACCTATCGTGAAATGTTCACGCCAGGTTTTGCGCATGGTTTTACACTCCATGGACTTTTTGATATTTTGGCTGTGCAAGAAGCGGCAAACGTGTATCAGCCAGCCATTATGCTTTGCTTGCCAAAAAACATGCACAAAAGCCAACATGTCATTTTCATGTTGGGGTTAAGGAATACGATTTCTGGGGAACCTGTTGCAAATGCCTTCCGTAAGTGAAAATTGTGGGTGGCATTCAGACCGTTTGGACTACGATCTGCAAACAAAATATTAACCACTTTTCACAAGGTCTAACACTTTTTTAAACTTAATAGTGCAAATGACCAAAAACAAGGTATGAGAAAGAAGGTAAAAGGTTTACAAAAATATCAAATTCTGCTCAGATCTGTGTCTGTCATTACAAAGAGGTGTTCTGTGTGTGAAGTGGTATTCTTAATAACATTTAATGATTTTCAGGTTTTTTTCTCACTTGACCTCTTTCTGTTCTTATTCTTTTCTTAACAGGTTTTCATTCATTTGCTACTTGACCAAAACGAATTCAAGAGAGTTGTCCTGGTCAATAGGAGAGTACAATTGTATGAGAAAAGTAAACAATTAACAAATGAAATTGCCATATTTTAAAAGGAAGGGTGAGATAGAAGGTAAGAGGTTAAAGAAATTAGGAAACACAGCTCAGATCTATGTGCTAAACGCAGGTGTAAAGGTGATTTTCCCCTCTTATTTTCACCCACCTTTTTCATTTATTATTTCAGTGCAAGTTATGAAAATTGTACAAAAGTGACGACCGGTTTGCACCTCCCTGCAAATGTAACAGATCCACATTGTACCACTTTATGAATTTGACAAACACAATCTCATATCTGCCATTATCAATCGGTTCTCAATGTACAACATAATATTCGTTATTAAATTGAGTGACTTTCTGTTTGTTTTCACTTTACAGCTTTCTGCTCTTATACTTTTTAAAAATCGTTTTTATTTAAAGTTAACCAGTTGAGCAAAGCAAATTCAACACTGGCATATGGGAAAGTACAATTGCATGAGAAAAGTAAACAGTTATTAAAAGATTAAAATGTCAGACAGAATGCATACAAAATGAAAAGGCGAGATGCAAGTTAAAAGGTGGCAAAACTGCTAGAATCTATATAATCTCAAAGACGTCCCATATATAAACAAGTTATTCTTTCTTAAAGTGATTGATGTTCGGGTTGTTTTCACTTAAAATTATTCTGTTCTTGTTCTTTTTCACCATTTTATGAATTTCCCAATTGACCAAAGGAAATTCGACACAGCTGTCGAGGCATTTAAGAAAGCATAATTGCATGTGAAAGGTAAACAGTAAGACAATGGCCCTCATTCCGAGTCCGGCGGTAGGGAATACCGGGCACCGGTAAGGGGACCGGTGCCGGTAATCCCCTACTGCCCGATTCCGAGGTCCCCAAACGGGACCCGTAAGGTACGTTTAGTCGGACCAAACGTACCTTACGGTCCCATTAGGAGACCAGGGCGCAAATAACGGGCTTGCCATTCGCGAGCCCGTTATTTGTGCCCTCCCCATTCCCATTGAGCCCTATCGGGGCTCAAATGGTAATGGGAATGGCATTTTCAATGGGGACTTACCAGTCCCGCAGAGGTCGGACTACACCGGTAAGTCACCATTGAACTACACCGTGCCAGACCCGTTATTGGTGGCAGTCATGGCGTAAATAGCGCCATGACTACCAACAAACTCGGAATGAGGGCCAATATATTGATATCAATACCGTTAGAGCTCTAGCTAAATGAATCATATTGCAGTAGATTACATTAACTGAAACTACGTCTATTAAGAGATGCTGTTCTTCCTCGATTAACCTTTTTTTTCCAATGAGAGTGATTAGCTGGTTTACAACTAGCTTGAATAGAGTTCTCAAGAAGTATCCCTGTTGTCTATGAGAACTTCTTTCTTGTTTCTTGCTTTGATAGTTGTCATGTAGATTGAAGACATTTACCCGAGTTCTTCTGTCCATTTTTCCACACTGAATGTGCGTATTTCCGGTGTTGGAGTACCAGTCTCTTGCCAAGGGCAGTTCCTCGTTTATCTATAGATATTCGCTGCAGCACATGTTCAGTTGTTTCAGGTCTTCATTGAACAGTATATGGGGTGTTTCTATGTCTGGAAAAGATCAGGGGCTAAGCTACTGTCAGGACTGGCTGGACTCGGGGCTAGGTATAGCCTTTTGGTTGTAGCCCCTGAGCTTCTATCCGGGCCTACAACCAAAAGACCTGGGGCTATAGCCCCCTCAGTCCCCCCTAGCAACGCCTGAGCATTTGTGTACATAACACCAGGTTGACCCTTTCTATCATGTCCGACCAAAACAGTGACTTCTTCAAACAGGTGCAAAACACATGAATACATGTGCCATTAGCATTGATTGGAAGCTGACAGGATGGGCGGGGACATGTTCTCCAGCACCCAGTGCATTCAAAACTCAAATATGTGTGGTGACAGGTTGCGTCATAGATTAACGTTGACTTCGGAGATTGTGACAGTCACCCATTATTTCTCTCTCTGAGTCTTCACCCTGATCTGTTCAACACCACAAGGTAGCTCATGTAGGCGCTGGTAATGTTTTTAGGATCTGTGAGTTTAAGAGAGTACTCGACTTCCCAGTCAGGATTTTGTCGAAAGCCGATTTTCCTGTTTAGTTTGAAGTTGTGTGAGACTTCCTTTACTAACTGCCTTGATGAAATTCGAAGAGTTGCACACTTTTAGGCTTTCGGAAACTGATGTTCTGTGTATATTTCCTGCAACAACTGCATTGTTACATTTTCCTGTCTGATGTAATCTTCACTTTCTATTTTCATTCTCTTCATTGCTAAGCACCAGGACATTTGTGTTTTTCCACACTCTTGCTCCGGGCAGCCTCTGTGTGTTCCTCCACTTGATCTTTTTGGATATTTACGTTAGTGCATTTTTGCAATTAATAGGTCTGTAGAACGCTCGCACGAGACTCTGAATTTGAATTGCAAGTTTTGCGTTTCCCTCACATGCCATTGCTGCTTCCAGTTTAACCCAATTCAGTGATTGGCTAGTAGCACTTTCCAACAGTTTTGCCGTTTGCTCCAGAATTGCGTATTTTGTAGTAGCCTTCAATGCATGGAAGGTCAGCTTGTTAACAATCATCTGGGTTTTCTCTTTTCCCAAACAAAACGTATCATCAGCGTATTAATCTCCTTTACTTCTGTTCGGGGACTGGATCAGGCATAATTTGGATTAGATTTTCCCAGAGTCCTATTTTCACAGATGACCATCATTCCATTTGAAGCGAGATTTCTGGGATGAGCGGTTCCAGATACAAGGGCACGATTCTTTCTATGCTGTCTGGGAAGATGATTCTGAGCTATTTGATACAAACACCAGTGATCTGTGTTAAGAACTGGCCTCCCTCCTTTGGTTCCTTTCCTGTAGCTGCACCTGTTGTTAAGAATCTCAGGGTTAAAATCGCTGATTCTCTTTCTGTGTCCTCTCAGATTAGCTCAGTCTGTCATGCCGGCCACTTCCAGTTAAGGATTCTTAGGAACGTTTTTCAGTTTATTCCTGATCATCTTCGTGCTCCGGTGTTTGCTGCTTTAGTCCTTAGTCGGATTGATTATTGCAACTCTTTATATCTTGCACAACCTGACCATCTGTTACAACGCCTCCAGGTTCTACAGAACTCGATTGCCCGGCTTGCCACTGGGGCTTCCTTCCGGCCCACATTTTGCCAGTTTTGAGTGCTTTACATTGGTTGCCAGTGGTGAAGCGCGTGCATTTTAAGGCTCTGTGACTTGTACACAGGGCCTTTCATGTGGTTGGACCAGGGTATCTGCAGTTTAAGCTCCGGCCTTATGTTCCTGGACAAATGCTGCACTTTAAGGACTGTTTTCTTTCTTGCTGTGCCTAGATTTTGCTTTGTGCAAAATTGGCGGCTGCTCATTTTCAGTGAGGGCTGCCAAGTTGAGGAATGCTTTGTCTATTGCGTTTTGCTCTACGACTGTCCATTTACAATTCAGCAGAGCTTTAATCACTTTGCTCTTCTTATTTCTCAACCTGACCGCGGTTTCAGCTGAGTCATTAGCGCCAGGTTGCCGTGTTGGTGTCACTTGCATTGTACTATGGTACAAAAAAAAGGATAACATTAAGAACCTTTTCAGGGCCGAGCTGCGAGCATTTTGTATGATGTGAATGTACAATGCAATATCGTTCCTCTAATTCACTATCCATTGAGACCATTGTCAAAATCTTAATATTGAATTCACATGTAACAACCTTGATATCAAACAATGAGTTTCCTGAAAATTCTGTG
Source organism: Ambystoma mexicanum (assembly GCF_040938575.1). Classification (NCBI taxonomy): domain Eukaryota; kingdom Metazoa; phylum Chordata; class Amphibia; order Caudata; family Ambystomatidae; genus Ambystoma; species Ambystoma mexicanum. The sequence goes on from NC_090929.1 coordinate 414,943,724, forward strand.
AAAACTGCCATTGTAGGCCCTGAAGATGCACGCATGGCAGGCTTTGTTTTAGCCTGACGATGTGAAATATGTGTAGGACAGACATTTTAGGACACGTTCATGTGAATAATGGCATGTATGTAATTCTGGGATCTTATGCACCCATGCTCCTGTTTTTGCCTCCATATATTTGGCTTCCTTTTTGGTAAATAAAGACATGTTCTATTTATAAATATGCATCAGTTCTATGGAAAGTTTAGGAACAGTTGATGAGTTCTCATTGGCATTTGTCAGCTGTGATGCACCCTGAGATCCATTCGCAGCATAAATACCTGTATTTTTTGTATTTTATTGTAAGTGCTGAACTACTTGATACACCTGAAATTTAGGAGCGTGCACTTTGTGTGATACGCATTATTGTTGGCTTGCCCCAATATATCATCTATCCAGCGATTGTGCCATACATGCCAATTATCTCTAGGATGCGTGGCAACACATCTACTGGCCCTTGCCTAAACAGCAGCAGGTCATCTCCATGTGCTGTATGCAAATACTCTTCAATGTCTCACATGCTCAGAGGCGTGTGGTGTTTCAATAGCTGGCGAAAATAGCTGAGATGGCATTGGCCATCCTTGCTTTGTGCCCCTTCTGATCTGTGTGGTAGGTTTGTATTGCTAATACATTTGATGTCATGTCTAGATATGTTTAGTGGAAGTGTTTGGATTCTGGAATTGTTGAATGAGTGGCCGCTATGTGCCTCAGTGTTCATAAGATTTGAAGATGGCTGCTCTAGGCAAGATTTGAACATGGGGCACTACCTCATTTTTTACTTTTAGCTATTAGGTGGCACTGTACGCACTGTTTTTAAGCTGAAAATATTGGCATGGGAAATGAAGTATGTTGTTTGCACTTTTACCCACCCATTAGCCGCCCATGGTCATGGCAGTCTCTATGCATTCCCCCCATCTGCTCCTCGTTGCTCAACCCCCTGCTCCCCTAAATCTCTTTGAGATAGCTTTGTGAGTTAGCTTTGTGCTTTTAAGGGGATGCCAATATCACTTCTAAGCAGTCGTCTGACAAGCAATGCTTAGTTGCAGCTTTTAACCGTCTCCCATTGTTATACAAATGGTGTTACCTAGTGAGCCTTTCAGACTCTTCATTTATAAGCAATACACATGCTCTTGTTTCTGCTCCTTGCAATGACTTCCTGTTGAAAAACAAACCAAAAAAAAAAACAATGCCCAACAGTTTCAGCTCTCGTGTAGACTTTAATAGAAATTTGACAGACACTGCCATAACATGTCCAGGCACTAAAACAATTTGCCAGCCGTTGCCATTTTATGACTAGGTTGTACCATATGGCAGCCCCAGACAAAGACAAATGCTTGCTTAACATTGATCAAACACTTATCAAACATTTGGAATGTTTACATATCAGTTATTTAAAACCTCAATAAACTATGGGAACAAATAACAGTTCCCAAGCATTTATTTATTTGCTAAGTATTGAGTAAACCACTTAGAAAATGTTCACCCTCTAATTATTTACGCAATTTCTGTGCCCTATACATATCCGGGCCGGGCTTAGTAAATGGTTAACTGAGACATTTGGAAGCAGTTTTCTTGCTAAGTCAATGCTTATGAAATGCCATTTGTTTCGACTACGGAGTGCCTGGAAAATGCGTATCCCATTTCTAAAAAAAACGAAGCTTTGCTGTTCCCTAAAGTACACTTACAGTGAGCGAAGAAACAGCAGCAGCAGCACCCAGTTGTTTGTCGACTGCAGCAGCATGGAGGCGAAGGAGCTGACAATATTAGGGTTTCATGTCCTCAGTTGGACTTTTGTCTTGAAATGTCAGATGCATAATGTCATGACCTTTGCTGTTCGGAAGAGCATTTGACTTTCAGAGAGCACTGAAGCCCTTTCGGTTTACCCTGTAATTGGGTTACAGATGTGGTTCTTCATGTTCACTTAGTGCCAGAATGCCATTTCTTTTGCAGCTGCTGGATCGTAATGAGTGTTTATAATATAACATCCATATTACACAGGGAGTTACAAATTGGCATGTATTAATTCATTAAATACATCATACAAGAATGCATTTTAAACTAAGACATTCATAAAAGTAATTCTGAAAAGATATATTCAATTAAAGACGAGTTATCTTCCTCTGAACCTGAGTAAGGACTAATCACAATGGATGTACAGACTCGCTGACAGACCGTAACTCAGAGTACTGCCCTACTGTAAAAAGATGTCAGCCAATAATACCATGTGCAGTGATCCGCTGCTCTCGAGCCAAGCCCGTGCTTTAAACTATAAAAATAAACTGGCACCTGAAGGGAGGTTGTGGGCAGGGGAGTTGCTAGGTCTGGAAAAGACCCGGGGCTACGCTGATGTTGGAACTGTTGGGACTGGTGGCTAGCTAGTCTTTTGGCTGTAGCTCCTGAGATTCTATCCGGGGCTACAACCAAAAGATCAGGGGCTATAGTCCCCTCAGTCCCCCCCTAGCAACGCCCCTGGTTGTGGGCGTCTGCAATGCACTGGCTGAAAGGAGGGCAATGCAGTCCCTGGACACAGGCACTTAGAACATCCCTGCAGAGGACAGACGTTTCTGTCCTTGGAGCAGTTAGAATGGAACATGCCGTTGCCTCCATGGTGGAGGGGATACAGGGAGCTTGCAGTGGGGACTTTCTCTCATATCTGTTCCTGATCTTGGGAGCGAGGTGCCTTAGCGGGATGTATAGCTTAGTGGAAACACGCTCGTCTCAACACAGGTTCAAATCCCGAGTCTGCGCTTAGAAACATTTTCGGTATTAAGCGTGTTATAAATAACCAACAGTCAGGCTGAGCAGGGTGTTACTAGGTCTGGAAAAGATCCAGGGCTACGGTGATGTTGGGACTTGGGGCTAGCTAACCTTTAGGTTGTAGCCCCTGAGCTTCTATCCGGGGCTACACCCGAAGGACCCAGGGCTATAACCCCCACAGCCTCCCTTATGCATGCCTCTACCACTCAGTAAAAGAAAGAGCGGGGTGATGTTGATCTTTAGAAGATGCAGGCTGACGGGCTAATCTTTCTGCCAAGAGCGAAGCCTCATCTGCCCTGTGCAGTGCAAGCCCAAGGGAAAGACATAATTACAATGCGTGTAGTGTTTAATGGAAGATTTCTCCTATTTCTAGGCGCTGCAATAAGAGCTGTTATTATTCCCCAATTTAATGCTATTCAATTTATCAATCTTTGAAGGATAAAGGGCTGAGTCAGCCCTGCCATGGGATTTGCACATGTGAAGTGCATGCGGAACGATGTCAGAGGTTAACATTTAACTTGTGCTCAAGACTCCCTGACATGTACATACCCGATACCGCAGTTCGGCCCCTGGTCGAGGAGCCTGTGAGAGGAGGGTTTGGGGGAGGGGTGGACAGCAGGGAACACAGAGCTCATAGAATGAAGGTTTTTGGTGTGTGCGCAGTTTTGACTAGGCCTTTTCCAGTGTCTGTACCTGAATGTTTGCCCAATTGAATGTTCCGCACGTCATGGTCTGCTCAACTAGGTTTTCAGCTTGGCCCCAACTATTCACTCCCAAGAACAGTGCAATTGCGTGAAGTGTAGTCTGATTGGTTATCCAGTGACTGAGTATCTTTGAGCAGGGGTGCAGGGGAGCAGCAGCATTCAAGCATAAGGGGTGAGCTCAGAACCAGATGATCCGAAGGTCTGAGGTGCTGTAGGAAAGGGGCCTCACCCCCAGTCACTGGGGGGGAGGGGAAGGGAGAAGCTGTGCTTCAACCTGGTGATCATCAAATTCGAATTCATCAAATTTTTCCCAACAAATTTTGCTCAAAATAATTATTTTAATTGCTTTTTTTATAGCACGCCTAATCACGTATCTGATATTGGTTTCTAAGCACAGATTTGGGATTCGAACCACTGGCGTGGTTTTGCTTTCAAGAACTAATGTGGTGTGCTACAGGAGGATTGCGGGGTGTATCCTCCCGCATATATTTGAGGCAAAATCTACCACAAAAAACAATTGTCAAATCACATAGCACCCTTCAGCCTGACACTCTAAAGCAGGTGCCTGACACCTGATGCTTTCTCTATAATCTGGACTATGACTGACTTGATCCCTCACCATTGACTATACTGGCTAGGAGTTGTAGCCCAGAACACCCAGTGGGTCAAAGTGTGCATACCCCTGCCCTGGAAGATGATGTGGATGCATGTTTGGCTCAGGGGATGTCAAGCTTTGAGACTTTCCGTGACACTTGGGTGTCAGTGTGGTTGTGAATGTGCTGAAACAGTGCACAGTAAACAGGAGAGCAACGTCCTCTGTACTCTCTCTTCAGTCCCTCTCTTCAGTTTCCTACAGTCCCTTCCCCTCCACCCCCAGCACTTGACACCTGACGTCTGCACTAACCCTTGCACTTGCCACCAGCTGGCCCTACTTCTCATACTGTTTTATTTATTCTATTTTTCCTATGTACTGCACTATCCCCACCCCTCCCATTCTGCACTTTCCTCTTCCCCTTTCCCCTGCACTTGCCCAATCTGAATGACACCTGGCCAAGTAGGATCATTGTCTCTGTCTTCCCTCTGTCCCCCCTCCCTTGCCTCGTCGCGTCTTGAAACACTTGTATATAGGCACGTTATAAATGCCTTATATCATATCATATCATATCATATCATTTCATATCATAACAGTCAGGTTATGTGGGCAGAAAAGCTCGGAAGAGGTACTAGATACCGCAGATGAGTGTGGGCATTGAACTGCAGCTCCTGTGGGAACGCGTGGTGCTGGGCAGCCTCGGAGTATTTTAGTCCGACTGGGATCTTCATATGGAAGGTGGGAGGCTAAACCCATCTTGCACTGTGGCTGGGGACTTCTGGGAGTTTGTTTGCATAATCCAGCCTTTATTAACCTTCTTTACATGGCCTGCCATTACCTCACCCAGTTGAGTGGGCAGCAGGGTGATCTTGTGCCCAACAGGTGCGTGGAATCAGCTTACCAGCTCCCCTTTGCAGATCAACTTTGGTCATTAAGGGTCCCTTTTTTTCGCATTATTTATTTATTTGTATGTTTTGTGGAGCTAAATATCACCTTCCCGCTGCTTCAAATCGCTCGTTGGCCTGGTGGATGGTTGTCAAGTTAGAAAGTGCATGTCTCACACTGATAAGTCATGGCGACGCACTTACCACCTGATTGCTTAACGCTGCTGGGATGCAGAAGGTGGGGGCCTTCCATGATTCATGGGGCCAGTCTCACAGCAGAGTGGATCGAGGCAGTGGCCCATGTTCTTTGCATTATTGCATATCTGCTGTATGCCCATAACATAGGCACCAGAATGCAAAGAAAAAAAGGCAATCTGGATTGGATGGTTTAATCCTCTCTCTGGAATATGTGCAGGCCATGGTGAAAAGCACACTTACAAGGTTGGTGTGTTTAGAAAGGTTATAATTCAAAATACCTATGATCCACTGAGGAGGAGTGACTGGTGCACCCCGTAATGCTTCTTTCTTTGCATAACTATATGTTATTTTTTGCATTTTCATTTAGAAAACGAAGCTTCAAGTGGCAAAATTCTAGAAAGGAGGCAGGATGAATGTGCTATTCACAGATAAAATGGGCAACTTGAGGTGCCTGCAAAATCTCCTCGTGGTTGCATTTGCAAGGAAAAGTCACCTGATTTGATCAATATTTAAAACATGTGGGCATCTGGTTGTTAGGCTGAATGAAGCTAAAAGGGCACAATGGCAACACTACACCTTGTGTTGCAGAACATATGGGAGGAAGTTTGAAGGCAAATTATACAGACTTTTAAAAACAATGAATATATTTGCAACAAAGCAAAGACAGGCAACTCTGTTTTATTTTAGAGCACCTACCTACCTATCGACTGTCTCTCTGTGACTGAGTACCTGGAGTGGGAAATCTAACTCCCAAAGGAACAGAATTCATTGTTCCGCTGGTTCATTTTTAGGAAGAGATATCATCACATCTCCACTTAACTATGTGTTATGGTACATGGCACCGGGGAGCCAACCAATAAGCTCCCGCCAACACCGGGCATGAACGCACAGTGAAAGCTTGTGTCCAAAAGGAGTAGTTATCTTCCCCTCACCACAGCAGCACCCCTCTGCCTATGCCCCAGGCCTGTCTTTTGCCTGCCCAATTTATATAAACGATATGGGCTAATTCCAAGTTGGAGCAATCCGACGTAATAAATGTGACTTATTTGCTTCTACTGAATCAAAATTATCAGAAATCCCCTTTCTTAAAACATAAGGTGGCAAGCATAGATCAAATTAAGACCGTGAATAAAGCCCAACATCACAGAACAATGAACTATCAATACAATCTGACCACTTGTGCCAAACCCACAGGTTTTAACATCACATCATCTTAAGTAAATAATTAAATTGTGAAACAGCCATTACACATTGCTAAATATTTAATTGTCAAACAGCCAGGACGTGTTTCAACCCTAACACAAGGTCTTCCTCAGGGTTGTAAGATCTAGGATAATAGGATTCTCTAAAAGCAGCAGCCAGGCTACCTTTATAGTCTTACTAAACATCCTCCAAGTTCTATAAAGGCTACCAGCAGACATATACTAAATGCAAAGTCAAGGATACCAGCATATATCTTTTCCGTGTTACAATGACTAACATTCAGATCTAGTGAAATGGTAGGGTTTCCAACATATATCTTTGAGCATAATGGCAGGGCTAACAATGTAAGGTGCAACATAAAATGCCTGCTCGCAGATCCATCTAAGTGCAACATACTGCCCACTCGCCGATCCATCTGACCTACACAGTTTTCCAAGTGCCAGCCTTCACAGTTCTTCATGTGTAATACATGTGCTAAACCTGCACATATGGAAAACAATAGAGATTTCCCAAAGACCGCTCAATGCAGCGTCCTACCTTGATTTGGGAAAAACAAGGCTGATCAATACATAGAAAGGCAGGACACTGGTAGTTTGTCAACAGCTGTTAACTCATCAAACACTACATATGTTTAGAAAGAATTGTAAATTTTAATATCATCTTATCAAAATCAAGAACCATTATGCATATAAAATACATCATCAGACACTCTAAAATGGTACACATATGTAACAAAACACAAAACATATAACAGTTTCTAAAAGATAGAGATATCAATCATATCAATCTATGTTCAACCCTGTGATTGCTTGTCAAAATTGGGGTTGTGATCCTTATGGGTCACTCAAATTTTTCTCACTCAATCTTATGCTGAATTTAGATTGGAACACCCCCTAGGTGGAATATTAAATACTACCATACAATTTAGTATAATTTTTAAATTGGGAACTCGACATGTTTCAGTTCTTCTTATAATTGTAGGGACTTTCTTCAGGAGTAGTAAAGGAAATAGTATTTAGAGTAAAGACAATTGGTCTGGAATCTTCTTTCATTTTGTGGGTAGAGCTAGACAGGTTTGTTATGTCAATGGTACACACATGTAAAAAAACACAAAACATATAACAATTTCTAAAAGAAAAAGATATCAATCATATCAATCTATGTTCAACTAATGCCACTAATGCTTACTAGTGCGAGTACAACTCTGTAATAGTTCAGAAACTATTTACAAAATGCACTGATTATCAAGTACGCTAAAAAGGGAACGGTACAATATCTAAAAAGAACCTTTATCGTGTACCTTTTTCCTGACATAACAAACCTGTCTCGCTCTACCCACAAAATGAAAGGCTGATTTTAAGACTCTCTTGTAAACATACACTAATGTGTTGCAGGTTAAAGAGGAAGAATCTTTCTTCCACTAAGAAAAATACGTCCAACATTTGTGGATTTTTTCTACTGGCAAACAAGAGAGCACCTACACAAAGAAGTCCAGGTAACTTAATTTATCCTGAACTTCCCTTGACACATTGAACCGTGTCCTAAGAATACAATTGAAATTACTGATTCTTTTTTATGGTTTTGTCAACAGCTTATGCTCTCCTACTGAATAAACCTTCAAAACAAGAAGATTCCAGACCAATTCTTTTTACTCTAAATACTATTTCCTTGACTACCCCTGAAGAAAGTCCCTACAATTATAAGGAGGACTGAAACATGTCGAGTTCCCAATTTAGAAATAATACTAAATTGTATGGTAGTATTTAATATCCCACCTAGGGGGTGTTCCAATCTAAATTCAGCATAAGATTGTGGAGAAAAATGTGAGTGATCCATAAGGATCACAACCCCTATTTTGACAAGGAATCACAGCATAGGGTTGAACATAGATTGATATGATTGATATCTCTATCTTTTAGAAATTGTTATATGTTTTGTGTTTTGTTACATATGTGTACCATTTTAGAGTGTCTGATGATGTATTTTATATGCATAATGGTTCTTGATTTTTATAAGACGATATTCAAATTTACAATTCTTTCTAAACATATGTAGTGTTTGATGAGATAACAGCTGTTGACAAACTACCAGTGTCTTGCCTTTCTATGTATTGATCTAAACCTGCACATGCCTTCATCTCCCTCCCTTGATCTCCCCCCAAAGCCGCCCCTCCCCCTCCCTACTAACCAGCCACTGGCACACGTGAACCGCACACGTGACCGGAACACCGTGTTCCAGTTTGTACGTCTATTTTGCTTGTGGGCCTATCGTTAATAGACTGTAGATGGTTGTTGTGATTAGTATTTAGAAGGATGCTGGTGACCCTAGGCAGGGCTGGTGCCATTACAGCCAGCTTCTAGCTAGTAGAGCATGGCCACGTTTCTGGATGTGGCATAACATTAGGTTTTACCTTTTCCAACTGGCTCGTGGACATGTGTGTAGCAGACGGATGACTGTGAGTTGTGTGGATAGTGGTCTGCGGTTGCCAGTTTGCCAGGGCCGGTTGCCGCGATTACTGCCGGAGCTGCCTGGCAGTATCAGATCATGTATCTGGGTAGAGTTGGCAATGGAGTTGCTAAGGGTATGGAGATGGCCGGGCTGATCCGTATTAAGCTACACCTTGCAGAGCAACAGGTTTGGAAGGGGATGTGGCTGTGGCTGAATGAGAGATGCTGTTTTTGTGGAGATGGGGGAAGGGACTCCCTCCATTACAAGTTTCAGGATGCACTGGGAAATAGCCATGTTTTGAGGTCCTTTCTGAAGGAGAAGTAGTTGTGGCGGTTGTGTAGTGGAAGGGAGTTCCAGATGGAGGGGGCTTGATTAGAGAATTAGGATCCTGCCATTATGGTAGAGTTCTGAGGGGGGATTATGAGAAGGAGTGCCAAGCATGATCGGAGGGATCTGGTGGGTTGGTAGCGAGTGATCTTTTCCTGGAGGAACTCTTGTCCTTTATGATGGAGGGTGCTGTGTGTGATGCACATTGCTTTAAAGGTGGCCCGTTGGCTGATTTGGAGCCAGTGTAGTATTCTGAAGGCAGGGTGATTCTTGGGAGTCTCCTGAGCTGATGAGCTTGGAGGCCTAGATACAGGGAGTTGGAATAGTCTAAATGGGAGAGAATGATAGCAAGTGTTGCAGAGACCCTATGAGGATAGGAGGGATAAGGGAAGATTTGCCTTAGGATGCGTAAGTAGAAGTAGCAAGTTCTGGACACAGAGTTAATGTGTCGGGAGAGTGATAGCTTGGAGTCCATTGTGCATCCAAGATTTTTTTACAGAATGGAAGCTGCAGTTGGCTGCAGTTGGGGCTCCCAGTGTGTGTGGCTAGGGTACCGGTTGGGGGATGAGAGTCATTTTGACACATAGTTGAATTTCAGTTTTTCCAGGGTTGAGCAGAAGGTGGTTGGCTGTCATCCAGTGGTCAATTGCAGAGAGGCAGAAAGAGAGGTTGCGTTGGAGGGATGTTGATGTTTTGGGAATCTTGAAAATTATCTGGGTGTCATTTGCTAATTTACAGCATGAAAGGTTGTGAGAGCGGGCGAGTGCAGGCAGTGGGCTGAGGCAGCGATTGAAGAGAAGAGGTGATAGGGAGGCTTCTTGAGGGACCCCTAGAAGGACTGGGTGAGGGGCTGAGGTGAAAAGTGGAAGGAGCATGTTTTGCGATCGATTAAAGAGGAATGACCAGATCTATTTTAGAGCAGAGTCTCTTATGACTCATGTGTACAGTCTGTCCATGAGAATTGCCTTGTCAGTCGTGTCAATAGCAGCAGATAGATTGAGGAGGATGAGTGCAGCGCATCTTTCCAAGTCAGCTGTTCTTTTTAGATCGTCCCAGCTGTACACAAGAGAAAATTCGGTTCCTTGAAGGGGTCTGAAACCCGATTGGGCTGGGTCGAGTAGCCTGTTGTCTTCTTTAAATAGGCCGAGTTGCTTGTAAGCAGTGCTGTCTAGGAGTTTAGCAATGAAGCAGTGTTAGAAATAGGTCAGTAGTTTGAAGGGAAGAGGGAGTCAGGAGAAGTTTTTTTGAGAAGGGGCTTGACATAGGGGGTTTTGAAGGCCTCTGGGAATTTACCAGATGAGAGAGAGTTGATAATAATGGCCTGAGCAATGTTGCGGTGAGACTAATCTTGAGGCACCATCATGGAACCATATCATCCAAGCACTACAAGCATTGCACTGACGCTCTATGAAGTGGGAGACAGACTTTAGGGGATTATACATCATACATTGGGCATGTACATATGGTGGTCCCACCTACCTCAAACCGTATGTGTTAGGAAGGATTTCATAATTGTATGTAATTTTCCCTCCATGTGGCAACCCCCAAACTTTTTGCTGTTGTTTTATACCCTGATCTAGACTTTGCCAGAGAAGCGCAGCCTTCCGCCGCACTCCTCTGGGCTTTCGATCAATTCTTATGGGGAAACTGACATGCCCTTAAGACAGTCAGTACTGGGAGACTTCGTTTCCCTTAGTCCTTTCCTCATGTTGCAGCTTTTGTGCAACATGAAACAAGAGTGCACTGTCACTTACATTACCGCGCTCTTGGGTCTCTAGTCATTCCAAAGGCCCTAGAAACTCTCCCTGGACTTATTATGAACTGTGCAAGTGTGTCACAGACGGGACTGGTGGCAGCTATCGTTTCTCTTGTGTTTTGAACACTTTCTCGCCATGTTATCCGCGCTTACCGCGTTTTGCACAAATGAGTGGCTTGGCTCCAAAATGGCCATGCCACGAGGTTCTTTGTCCTGTCCGCTGACTGTCTTGCCCCTTCACCTTCCCCCAGGTCGAGCCGACCCGCGGCAGTCCTTATTTGGTCATGCACTTCCCCGCGAAACCCCAAAGCTTTCGTGGGCTTCTGCATGCCTTGTGTGTGCCTCCAGGATGTGGGCTGAGATGTCTTGTCCCAATACACATCCTGGGTGCCAGAGAGTCTGGAGTGTCCTGAATGCCTGGGACCACTGTGGTCCGTCATAGGTCCACGTATGGTGTGAGTGTTTTTGAGCAGATCTCCCATTGGGTCCTCTCCGTTTTGGCGTGAAGGGAACTTTGGATAAGAGGAGGCTGAAAACACCACTACCATGTCGATCTCCTGAATTCACACCAAACAAGGGATAAGGAGCCAAGTATCCTGCAACAAGAAGCTGAGTCGAGGAACCGCTGGTGACCCGCTGAAGGTTTGGCACCCTGAGCCGCTGTCGTCCTGCGAGACCCCTCTGCATCTGATCATCCTAGAAGGTCTGCGAAGGCGCTTCGACCCATTGGAATAGTGGGATCAACTATTCCCGGCACCTTCATCAAACCCTGCAAGTAAACCTCTTCGGAAGTGTCCCTGGGCCAACCAGTGGGCTGACCAGCTTATGGAGGACGCTTTGCTCTTTCACCGCCGCCGTTTCATGGAAGCCCTCGAAACTTGGTTTAATGCTTGCTCTGCGTCCACAGCACCCTCACACCAAATTTCGTACACTTGGCATTCCAAGGTCTGAAGGGAGACTAGTGCACCCGGACCATAGTAAAGGCGGTTGCAGTGTTGCCCTGCTGTGGTAACAACCTGTGCACGTCCGCTGCATATGGGACACCCTTGACCCTGCATCCTGCTACGCAGAATCTACAAGGTGTCAAGAGGTCCTGATCAACGCAGCTGAACCTGCCAGCAACCTGAACTGAACTGGAGAAGTCTGGGTCTGCCTGCGTCGGGGACCGGTGAGTAGTCCATACCCCAACTGGTGGCCCCTCGCGCTGGAGCCTGTTTCTTTTCTACCGCTGTGGCGAAATACTGTTTACCACACTCTCACCCTGCCTCTGCCCACAAGTGGAGGCCTTGCTTGAGTAGTGGGGACTTGTTCTGCATTGCTTCATTCACCTTCCTGAACTGCCAGATATCCTCCAAGAGGCCCTCTTTTGTCCATTGGCACCAGCGCGTGCAGGTACTTTTGAGCATAAGGCTCGTATCTTCGTAGGGCTCGGACTTCATCCTAGTTAGGTGTATTTCAGATGTCGAACTGGGTCTAATGATTACTTGCACTGCCTGTTTTCCTCCCCATCTAGGTGGTTTACATATTACATGCTCCTAACTCCTTAGACCCCTCGGTCTTGTATATATATTGTATTGATTGTGATGTGTTGGTTTACTTTAGTATTATTGTGATTCTTTGCTATGGTTGATGTTACAACGGCCTTGTAATAAATGTGTCTATATTTTTAATATAACACCTGTCTGGAGTAATTTGTAAGTGTCCTTGCTTTGTGTGCTCATTAAGGTCTTTCCGTCAGCCTCACCTCTCTTGAGTCTTTGTCTTGACCGCCGCCATCGCTACCCTGATTGGTCTGGCTTGTCCAGAGGTTACCCTGTTCCAAGAAACTAGGCTGGCCTTCTGAACCTCTGCCCCTCCAGGTCAGAGTTCAGAAATCCATTTTAACAAATTGTTGTACAGCGGTGGGATACGACTGAAGGTATCCAGTGTTGCGTACGAGCGAAGGCATTTCAAGTTATTCCTACCAGGACACATAGGTGAATTGTCATAATATAATTTTTTAAAGGCCATAGTCCTATCTAACAGTATGGAAACAAGTACCTTGTTAACTTTAAATGCTTCTAAATCCGAAACAATGAAAAAAAATGTGTGCTGAGAGAGGTGTCTCCTCTCAAGGCACCAAAATGGAAATGATCCAAAGAATCATGGCGTGGCAAGAAGCTCAGCTTAGCGCTATAGCTTCAGAGGACAGTGCAGAAGGAGGTGGGGCTGCTCTCACTGGTAGAACTGACAGTTCTGCCGCTGCACTGATCCACAGCGACCATGAGGACAGGGAGGATGAAATGTCCAATGTTTCCTCTGTCAGTGCTGATGGGGAAACCATGCTTGAATTCAAGAAGCAAGAGATGCTGTTTAGGCAGAAGGAGCTTGATTTCAATATGGCCAAGCTAAAGATCGAATAGGCAGAAAAACAGAAAGACAGGGATCACCAGTTGGAACTGGCCAAGCTCCAGGTTGCCAATGGATCCAAGGGTCCTGGACATGGGTCTGGGGCCTCCTCTCATCCAAGGTTTCGAAAAGATCTGCTCAGTGTTTATGAGGAAAAGAATGACATTATGGACTGGCTGAATACATTTGAGTATGCATGTGAAGTTCAACAAGTTGACAATGCTGATAAAATTGCCTGGTTACTTAGCTGACTGCCCCATTCTAGCTGCAGTGCCATTATGGAAATATCGAAAGCTGAGAGAGCAGATTTTGCAATGTTGAAGCAGACTCTCATTTTAAAGTTTGGAAAGACTCCTGCCCAATACTTAAAAAGATTCAGAGAGTATAAGAAAAAAGAAGGTGGTACTTGGGTATCTTATGTCACTGAATCCTTAAAAAACTTGACTGGCTGGGTTGAAGATTATAAAGTTTCTACCTTTGAAGGTATGATAAGTCTTGTCATGCTGGAACATATTTTTGCATCTTCTTCCCCTGAGCTGAAGCAGCATTGGGCAGATTCAAAGGAGATAGACCCTAAGAAGCTTGCCATTGCAGCAGATTTATGGGTGTCACATTGAGTGTCCCATAAGGACAAGACTCATCCTGGTAAGCAGGAGGAAGGGAAAAAGTCCAAAGATAAGGAGGGTGGGGAAACTGATAAATCTTCTTCCCAAAATGGTCACAAAAAGAGAAATAAGGGTAAGACACAAGAGAACTCACAGGGTAGTGGAGGTCAGCCTCCAAAATAGAACTCTGGTTATAATAAGTCTCCCTATGTCCCATATGTAAGGTCAAAACCTTGGGGGTCCACTCTGCTAATCTGGCCTTCTCCTCCTACGAGGAAGAAGAGATTACCGGAGCATCCTTCTCCTCAGACTCCTTCCCCAGCGGGATAGAAGCTGAGGTAGTTTTAGGTTCCCTGGGTTCCTGGGAGCCTAAAGTCGCAGAGGCTTATGCTAGGATTCCAGATAAAACAAAGCACTACTTTAAAGACAGTGTGCTGATCAATGGAGTAGATACTCCAGCTCTTAAGGATAGTGGGTGCAGTCGAACTGTAGTGGATTCTACCTTGGTAGACTCAGAGGAAGTTCCCAGAGCTACTCTGATGCCCACTAAGTTGGCTGACGGCCCACCTCTCATGTTCCCAGTAATGTCTGTAAATCTTACTATCAATGGTACAGAAGTCAGGATTCCAGTGAGCATTCAGAGGAGTGTCCCAGGAAAGGTCTAGTTGGGCAATGATCTCAGAGCTTTAGGGCTTGTGGGAGATACTGCTGACAGACCCTGCACAAGGTCTCAAACGAGGGCAGCACTGGCCAAGACCAATGCTCTGGCCCAGCCAAAGGGGAAACCCAAGGCTAAAGGAGTCAAGAAACCAAAAAGAGGGAAAGAAAATATTCCTCCTAACTCGCCTACCACTGCGGTGGAGGTAGTTGGTCAATCACCCGGACCTGACGAGGAGGTGGTGATGCCTGAAGTGTTTGACCCCAATGACCATCCTGAACTAAACAATTTGTTAGTAGAAGGTGGTCCTGACAGGGAAGAATTCAGTAAAGGCCAACATGACTGCCCATCTCTGGAAGACCTAACGAGACAGGCCTGCTCCCAGCTTGAGGGTGAACCTTCTAGGAAGCATCAGATTTATTGGGAAGGTGGACTCCTGTATAGTGAGTCCACAGAGTCTACAGAAGGAGACCATACGAGGTTGGTGGTTCCCCTTGATGTAAGACCCTTCCTCCTGCAGCTGGCATATGAAGTGCCCCCTGCTGGTCACCTTGGTATTAAGAGGACCAAGCAAAGGTTATCCATGCACTTCTACTGGCCCAAGATGGGGGTGCAAGTAGAAAGTCACTGCAGGAGTTGTGCCTCCTGCCAATTATCTGGTAAGAGTGGTTCAACAATTCAAGCTCCATTGGTTCCACTCCCAGTTGTGGGAGTACCATTCGAGAGGCTAGGGATCGACATTGTTGGTCCCCGTGTCCCCCAAACATCCTCAGGCAATAGGTTTATCCTGGTATTGGTCGACCATGCCACCAGGTATCCTGAGGCCATCCCATTGAAGACTGTGACTGCCAAGTCAGTCGCAAAAGCTTTACTCAGCATCTTTACTAGGGTTGGCTTCCCTAAAGAGGTTGTGCCTGACAGAGGCAGCAACTTTATGTTGAAGTATATGCAGGCTATGTGGAAAGAATGTGGGGTCACCTACAAGTTCTCTTCTGCATACCACCCCAAGACCAATGGTCTGGTGGAACGGTTTAACAGAACGTTAAAAAGTATGATTGGGGCTCTGGAAGAACCTCAGAGAAGAAAATGGGATCTTCTTTTACCACGCTTACTGTTTGCCTACCGAGAGGTACCACAGGAGGGTGTTGGCTTCAGCCCCTTCGAACTTCTGCTTGGTCACCCTGTGCGGGGACCCTTAGCCATAGTCAAGGAGTGATGGGAGATGCCCACTCCCCCTATTACTACCAACGTAGTAGACTATGTGTTAGGGCTCATAAAAAGGATGGTACTCCTGATGGGTCTGGCTAGTGACAAGTTGAAGGCAGGACAAGCCCTGGTGAAACATTGGTATGACCAGAAAGCTTCCCTCATCAACTTCACACCTGGTCAGCAAGTCCGGATCATGAATCCCATAAGGCCTAGAGCTTTACAGGATAAATGGTCAGGCCCTTACACAGTGGTGGAGCCTTTGGTGAGGTCAACTGTTTAGTGGACCCCGAAAGCGGACATCCAGTCCCCAAGGAAGGACCCAGCAACCCCATATAGGGGCCCTTTGGACAGTGTCCTGGCGCCTATGGCGCCAGGCTCATAAAAGACATCAGTCCTGGCGCCATAGGCGCCCGGCTCATTATGGAAGTGCTTGGGTGCACTTACCTGATGCAGACCATGCTGCAGGATCCCGGCCTCCTTGAGGCCTGAAAGGAACTACTTTACCTGTGGGACTAATTTACCATCCGGGCGTGGTCGGGGAAGGATACATACCTGATTGGAGGAAGGATACATACCTGGAACTTCTTCAAAGGCTATTTAAACCCCACCCGAACAGCCACACGTGCTTCGCGTTGTTCTGCATCTAGCAGCTGGACGCTCACCGTGTCTGCTCCTGCATCCTGACTTCTGCCACGCCTGCCAGCATCCTGGATCACCTGCAAAGGAAGAGAAGAAGAGAACAGAAAAAGGAAAAGTCCTTACCTGCTAAATCCGCATCCCGGAGACATCTCGCCGACAATCCTGAAAAGGAAGACTTTTATTTAAAAGCTCATCGCGTCGATCGATGCAGCGCCGCATTCCACTCACCTTAACAGGGCGCCTCCATGTTCAGCAGCGATCATCCGGATTCGCAGTCACCCCCCAGCGCCTAGGGAGAAAAAGACCAGAACAAAAGGTGAGAGAGAGAAGGGAATAAGGAAAGCTAAATCTCCATGTTAAGACTTACCTGTTGATTCATTCCATCTTCATTTCGGGTCTGCGCCGCATCCTGGCATTTCCGGACCCCAGCCCCTAAGGGGAAAAAGAGACATCAGCATTAATGAGCGAATGAAAAGACATTACCAAAAAAACGCTCATTAAAGACTTACCTGATTTCTACAAGGATTTCACCTCTCATCTCGGGTCGGTGCCTATTCCCTGGCATTCCGTACCCCGGTCCCTATGGGGAAAAAGACACTAGCATTAGTACATTAATGCATGGACACAAGGGGAACCTCTTATCAAAAAACTTACCTGGAAGCCAAGCAAGTTTGGTTCTCACCAATCCGAAAATCCAGTGAAGTAACTGGATACCAACGCGCCCCTGCATCAGAAGCAGGATGGAGAGCTCGTCCTTCCAGACCCTAAGGTGAGACGCTATGAGGAATCACAGAAGGGTTTTGAGGAGGGTGAGAGGGGAAAGTGGGAGGCTGATTGCATTACCCCGCAGACAGTTAATCCCCTATTTTCGCCTACAGAAGGATACTTCTGCGAGCCAGACAAGCCAGATTCGGGGGCCCGGTCCAGTCCGTCTTCCGAACCCTGTGCATCACCTTAGAAGAGGTCACAGCCGCGCGAACCAGGCCAGCGCCTCCGTGGGAGTCAGGTGAGCGTTACATTTTCCACGTAAATAGGCTGAAGGCTTTCATCCCAAGAGTTGAAATCACAGCACTGCTATTGGCTTCAGATGTTGAGGAAGAGGAGTCTGAAACTTTCCCTGACCTGTTTCAAAGCAGTCTTTCAGATAGCTCCTTTGAGGGTGTCTGAGTGGCCCCTCACCTGACTTCTGATCAGCAGGCTGAGGTGAAAAGTTTGCTTAGGCAATTTTCCCACCTGTTTTCACAGTCCCCTGGTTTGACACCTTGGTGCAAACATAACATAGACACAGGAGACAGTGTACCTACCAAAAGTAGGGGATACAGGATGTCAGACAAAGTCTGGTCTTACATTAAGATGGAGGTCAACAAAATGTTAGATCTTGGGGTGATTGAACCCTCTAGTAGTCCTTGGTCCAGCCCTGTGGTTTTGGTTCCAAAAGCAGGTACTTCCGAATTGAGGTTCTGCGTGGATTACAGGGCTCTGAATGCTGTCATCAAGACAGATGACCACCCCTTGCCTCAAACAGATTAGCTGGTGGATACCTTGGGTGCCTCCAAGTGCCTCAGCACGTTTGACCTCACTGCAGAACATGCTAAGGAGAAGACAGCATTCTCAACTCTGGAAGGTCTTTACCAGTTCAGGGTAATGCCTTTTGGGTTGAAGAATGCACCTGCCACTTTCCAGAGGCTTGTGAATCATGTGTTGAATGGGTTGGATGAATTCTGTCTTGCATATCTGGATGATATAGCAGTTTTCAGTGCCACCTGGGAAGACCATGTGAAACACCTTGGGATTGTGTTACAGGCTCTTCAGAAAGCCCACTTGAACTTAAAGTCCAGTAAATGCCAGATCGGACAAGGCTCAGTGGTTTACCTTGGACATGAAGTAGGTGGAGGGCGGATACAGTCTCTACCCAGTAAAGTACAAGCAGTACAAGACTAGCCTACCCCCACTACACAGACCCAAGTGAGAGCCTTCTTAGGACTCACGGGGTATTACAGAAATTTCATGGCAGACTATGGCACCATAGCTGCCCCTCTGACTGCTCTCTCCACTCCGAAGAAACCCAAGAAGGTAACTTGGACTGAAGAGTGTGAGAAGGCCTTCAATGGCTTAAAAGCCTCCTTGTGCCAGGCCCCTGTACTCAGGGCCCCTGATTACCAAAGACCTTTTATTGTGCAGACAGATGCCTCTGACACTGGGATAGGAGCTGTACTATCACAAGTAGATGAGAGGGTAAGGAACACCCGATTGGCTTCATTAGTCGCCACCTTAAGGACAGAGAGCTCAGATGGTCCACAGTAGAGAAAGAATGTTTCTCTGTTGTGTGGGCCCTATGGAAGCTGAGGCCCTACCTCTATGGGACCCACTTCACTGTGCAAACTGACCATAAGCCCTTAAAGTGGATAATGAACATAAAGGGAGAGAATCCAAAGTTGCTTAGGTGGTCCATAATTCTACAAGGCTTCGACTTCACTATTGAGCATAGGCCAGGTGTCCAACATAGCAATGGTGATGGGTTCTCCAGAATATTTAACCAACCTGAACAAGAAACTCATCCAGGGGTGGATTAGTTCCCCCTGTCCTTAGTCTTTGAGGAGCGAGTGTTAGGAAAGATTTCATAATTGTATGTAATTGTCCCTCCATGTGGCAACCCCCAAACTTTTTGCTGTTGTTTTACAACCTGATCTAGACTTTGCCAGAGAAGCGCAGCCTTCCGCTGCATTCCTATGGCTTTCGCTCAATTCTTATGGGGAAAGTGACATGCCCTTAAGACAGTCAGTACTGGGAGACTTCGTTTCCCTTAGTCCTTTCCTCATGTTGCAGCTTTTGTGCAACATGAAACAAGAGTGCACTGTCACTTACATTACCGCGCTCTTGGGTCTCTAGTCATTCCAAAGGCCCTAGAAATTCTTGCTGGACTTATTATGAACTGTGCAAGTGTGTTATAGACAGGACTGGTGGCAGCTATTGTTTCTCTTGTGTTTTGAACACTTTCTCGCCATGTTATCCGCGCTTACCGCGTTTGGTCAAAATGAGTGGCTTGGCTCCAAAATGGCCATGCCACGAGGTTCTTTGTCCTGTCCGCTGACTGTCTTGCCCCTTCACCTTCCCCCAGGTCGAGCCGACCCGGGGCAGTCCTTATTTGGTCATGCACTTCCCCGCGAAACCCCAAAGCTTTCGTGGGCTTCTGCATGCCTTGTGTGTGCCTCCAGGATGTGGGCTGGGATGTGAGTGTTCTGAATGCCTGGGACCACCATGGTCCGTGATAGGTCCACGTTTGGTGTGAGTGTTTGTGAGCAGATCTCCCATTGGGTCCTCTTCGTTTTGGCACAAAGGGAACTTTGGATAAGAGGAGGCTAAAAACACCACTACCATGTCGATCTTCTGAGTTCACACCGAACAAGGGATAAGGAGCCAAGTATCCTGCAACAAGAAGCAGAGTCGAGGAACCGCTGGTGACCCGCTGAAGGTTTGGCACCCTGAGCCGCTGTCGTCCTGCGAGACCCCTCTGCATCTGATCGTCCTAGAAGGTCTGCGGAGGCGCTTCGACCCATTGGAATAGTGGGATCAACTATTCCCGGCACCTTCATCAAACCCTGCAAGTAAACCACTTCGGAAGTGTCCCTGGGCCAACCAGTGGGCTGACTAGCTTACGCAGGATTCTTTGCTCTGTCACCGCCGCTGTTTCGGGGAAGCCCTCAAAACCTGGTTTACTGCTTGCTCTGTGTCCACTGCACCCTCACACCGAATTTCGTACACTTGGCATTCCCAGGTCTGAAGTGAGACGAGTGCGCCCGGACCAGAGTAAACGCGGTTGCCGTGTTGCCCTGCTGTGGTAACAACCTGTGCACATCCGCTGCATTTGGGACACCCTCGACCCTGCATCCTGCTACGCAGAATCTACAAGGTGTCAAGACATCCTGATCATCACAGCTGAACCTGCCAGCAACGTGAACTGAACTGGAGAAGTCTGGGTCTGCCTGCGTCGGGGACTGGTGAGTAGTTCATACCCCAACCGGTGGCCCCTCACGCAGGAGCCCATTTCTTTTCTACCGCTGTTGCAAAATAACGACTCTATCCCACACTCTCACCCTGCCTCTGCCCACAAGTGGAGGCCTTGCTTGAGTAGTGGGGACTTGTTCTGCATCGCTTCATTCACCTTCCTGAACTGCCTGATATCTTCGAAGAGGCCCTCTTTTCTCCATTGGCACCAGCGCGTGCAGGCACTTTTGAGCATAAGGCTCCTCTCCTCGTAGGGCTCGGACTTCCTCCTAGTTAGGTGTATTTCAGATGTCGAACTGGGTCTAATGATTACTTGCACTGTCTGTTGTCCTCCCCATCTAGGTGGTTTACATATTACGTGCTCCTAACTCCTTAGACCCCTCGGTCTTGTATATATATTGTATTGATTGTGATGTGTTGGTTTACTTTAGTATTATTGTGATTCTTTGCTATGGTCGATGTTACAAAGGCCTTGTAATAAATGTGTCTATATTTTTAATATAACACCTTTCTGGAGTAATTTGTAAGTGTCCTTGCTTTGTGTGCTCATTGAGGTCTTTCCATCACCCTCACCCCTCTTGAGACTTAGTCTTGACAGCCGCCATCACTACCCTGATTGGTCTGGCTTGTCCAGAGGTTACCCTGTTCCAAGAAACTAGGCTGGCCTTCTGAACCTCTGCCCCTCCAGGTCAGAGTTCAGAAATTCATCTTAACAGTTTGTCAAGAAGTAAGACCCCCACACGTGCTTCAATCTGTGGTGACCAGAATGTTATCCTTGTCAGCCTTCAGGAACAAGAAAGTTGGAATGAGGCCCATTTGATAAGACAGTTCTACTCTCTGCATCAATTTACGACTAAGCATTAAGATCAAGAAAACCTGAATTACTCAGATAGTTGAAAACACACCTTTTCTGGCTTGTATACCCTGTCAAAAGCCCCACTGTGTAGACCTCTGCGGGTGGGCCTCGTCTGGCACACCCTCTTGAGCTCATTATCAAGCTCTCCTTGTCCTGCATAGTGATCTTCTTGCAGCTTCAGACACCTCCCCGTCTATCCCCCTTCCCTGAGCATACTATTGCATGGCTTTGTGTGCGGCTTGTCCAGCACGCTGCATTATTATCATGGAACGTTTTCTCACCCTGTTGTAGAAAGTCAGGCTCCCTTCTGTTCCCTTCCCTCACTCCCATGTATTTTTGCGTTACCCTGTTGCGGTATAGCTCTGGCACTTCCTTCCTTGCCCTTTTCCTTTGCACTTATTAAGGTCTGAATGATGGATGACTTTTTATTTCCCCATTTTGCTGTCTTTGTTACCCTCCCACCTCCTCTTGAGGTGCCACAAAGCAATCTGTGCACTGAACCTGGCACCTTATAAGTCAACAACAAATAAACAAACATTCAAATAAATACATCAATGAATGTGGCTCTATGTGTGGGAGAAAAATTGACAAGAGAACGGGTTTGTCTGGGAAGGAAATAGGCTGTGGTACCACGACAAGAGCATACCCGTACAAAGAACAGTCCATTGTATCCGATCTCAAGGAGGAACACACCGTGGATGAGAGCAACAGAGCATTGTGTCAGTGCCCTAACATACCTTAGGAAGAACATATGGCCTCAGTACGAGTACCACAGTAAAGCAAAACGTGGCGGTAAAGTGGTGGTGATATTGTTTCCGCCAGGTAACTGCTATATTGCTGTACTGCCATACGAGTTTTGTCAGTAAGGCGCAGGGTGTACCTCCAGGAAAAAGATGGAGGTAAATGATCAACCTTACCACCCAAAATCAGTGAATTTCCTTTTCGGAATTACTGTTTGCAGTAAAGCCTCCATAAATGGGGATATACAGTGCAACCTGTCACTCATAATCCGATGATACTGCCGCTTTGTGGTAACGATAAAGTATTTTAGCCGATTTAATGCCAAACTCATACTGTGGCCCATATTGTCTGGGGGAGAAATAGACAGATATATATATTATACCACGCCCCTGAGAGAAAATGGCTGCATGGAAATAGATGTGTGCTGCATGCTCACCCCTTGATTCCATCTGCTGCCTGGCCCTGCTGTTGCGGATTGGAGGCTGTCCTCCTTTGGACTTTTCATCACTGCCGCTGCCACAGGCTACTGTGCTTGGCCCCACCCCCTAGGGTGACCAGACGTCCCGGGTTTTCCCGGAACAGTCCGGGGAAATCACCCTCCGTCCCGGGGTCCCGGGAGTTTCTTTCATTTTAGAAACCCCGGGGTTTGCAGGGATGGGTGGCTACTGTCATTAAAATTGTATTTTTTTTTCACAAGACTTACACAGTTTTGGTATTGGAGGATTGGCTCATGAACTCCAAACCTTTCAAGTACAAGTCACAACACTTACTGACTGTGCCACAGAGACTGGCTTGGAAATGAGTGTACAGCAAGCCATGTTATATCAATTAGAGCAAACGCCTGTTTTGAATGTACATGCCAAGATTCACAGACAAAACTGCAGAAATGAGATCATATACAGTTTATAGAAAGGAGAAGTTCTGGAAATATGATTGGGTGGTGGTTGTGGGGGCATGTTGGGGAGGGGCGGTAATTGGTGGGCTGCAATGGCATAGTCCCTCTTTTATGTTGTTGGTCGTCCTGGTTTTTCATTATGGGAATCTGGTCACCCTACCACCCCCTGATGTGCAGGAGCAGTCACGTGTAGGTCACGTGACCGCTATTTCACCAATGAGCTCTAGGACATCCTAGCCCCGGGTGTCCCATTTAAAGGGCAACCTTCTAAGAGCTCTGACTACTCCTATTCGCCCCTGTTCATGCCGGATCAGGCAGCAATCAGCTATCCATCTGTTCTCTTGTCTACTCCTCATATTTCTTGCTGCTTTCATGCCTTGTCCTATTATTTCAAGGATTACCCACTGTACTTTCCATCAGTTATTGTCTGCTCGCAACCGTGATCATTCTAATCTTTCCTGTCCCCTAATCACTTCTGACTCCTTGCCCCTGTAAAATTTTGGTCTTCTTAATGCTCGCTCAGTCTGCAACAAATCTCATTCAATTCTTGATTAATTTGTTTTGCTCTAATTTTCATTTTGTCTGTCTAACTGAAACTTGGATTACCCCATATAATTCTGTTTCCCCTGCCTACTTTGATACTGCTTCCACTTAGTTCTCCTACAGCCCTCGCCCATCGAGGTGCGGTGTGGGGTTCTCTATAATTGTTCTTGGACCCTTCTACCACCCCCTCCTAGTCTCCCAATCTTTCCCTCTTTAGAACAGCATTTTTCTTCCTTTTCCAACCCTTTTCCAGTTTCACTTCTTGTTGTCTCTCATCCTCCTGGTCTAGCTACTGATTATCCTGAACATCTCGACCCCCTCTTTTCTGTCCTTCTTCTTTATTCATCACCTCTTTTTCTTCTTGGAGACTTTAATCTCAGTTCCTCTAATTCATCTTTCCCCTTGCTGCTTTTGCTCACCGGTTCTTCTCATCTACAATTCCTTTCTTCCCCACCTTCTCATCAGTCTGGTTCTTGTCTTGATCTAATCTTTTCCTCATTTCCCTATTCTTTTCTTGTGTCTTCTTGTCCCTTTTATGCTTCTGATCATGTATTACTCTCCGTTTTCTCTCTCTCATCCTGTTCTGCCTATTTTTCCTCTTCCTCTACTAGTTTTACTCATCATAATCTTTCTTCCTTTGACTCAGTATCTTTTCTGTCTTCTTTGTATCCCACTCTTCCATCAGTTTCCACTTGTTTCTCTTTTTCCACCTGATATGGCTGCTAGCATTCTGCACTCTTCTGTGCTATCTGTACTTGATTCAGTTTCTCCTTTGTGCCTTTATTTGTCCCACTCGTAAAGCTCCTCCGCCCTGGCTCTCTACAGACCTAATTTTACTTTGCCGCTGCCTGCGTTATGCGGAACAATGGTGGAAAATGTCTTGATCTACTTCTGACCTTGCTGCACTTTCAACTTCACATTCTTCCTTTGATTCTACCGTACTTGCGGTAAAACAACCCTATTCTCTGAACTTACACTTTCTCTTTCCCATCACCCAAGCCGTCTCTATCAACTTCTCCACAATATTTTGTCTCCTGACCCATCTGCTTTTTCCTCTCTTTCTTCCTCTGACTTTGCAAACTATTTTACTTGTAAAGTATCTAATCTCTGCTCAACTTTTACTCCTTCTGGTACTGCTGCCTCATCCTCTACTCCTAGCCCACTGTCACGCTATTTTTCCTCATTCTCCTTCCTCGCTGACTCAGATACTTGTGCTCTTCTCACCCGTGCTCATCCTACTGCTTCTACCTCCCATCCTCTCTTTTTCTTCAAATATGTCCTCATCTCCTCAACTCCTCTCTTATCTTACTTCTCTTATTAATGTCGCCTTTCTAAATTCTTGCTTTCCGGCTACTTTTAAGCATGCACTTATTCTTGCTATCCTGCCACCCTTGACCCATCTTTTCCTGACAATTTTCGGCCTATCTCTCTCCTGCTAAATCTTTCAGGGGCCTGCTTATGCTCAGGAAACTCGCTACATGGATTCTCACTCTCTTCTTCCGCCTCTTCATTCTGGCTTTCATCCATCTCACTCTACATGTATCTAATCCTCTTCTGTTTGCTCATCACTCTAAGCTTTCTTATTCTCATTCATCTTGACCTGTCTGCATCATTCGATAGTGTTGATCACTCTCTCCTCATATCCTCTTTCTACCTTGGGCCTTTCTGGATCTGTTCTTGAATGGTTTGGCTCCTTTCTTTCCCAATGGTCTGACTCTGTAACCTGGGCCGGTCACTCTTCTTCCTCACTTCCTCTTCTATATGGTTTTCCTCAAGGGTCTGTACTTGGTCCGCTCCTTTTTTCTCTTTATAGAGTCCTCCTATCTGCCTTATTTCTTCATTTAATCTTTCCTTTCAACTGTATGTAGATGACACCCAGATCTTTTTCTCTTTTTCTTCCTTTGATTCTGTACTACGCTGCACAGTATAAAACTGTCTTTCAGCTGTCAGCTCTGGATGTCATCCCACTTTCTTACCCTTCTAAAACTGAGATTCTTTTCTTCCATGCTTCAACTATTCCTCCTACACTTTCTCCTCTGCCCCTATCTTTTCCTCCATCTTCTCTAACTTTTTCTTCATCTGTGCGCAACTTGGGTGTAATTTTGTATCCATCTCTATCCGTTTCACTTCACATCTCCTCCGTTGCTCATTCTTGCCGCTATGCACTCTTCAATATTATTTGTGCTTGTACCTATATCTCTTTTCACAAAACGTCTTCTTTTCTCTCTTGTCTTTTCCCGCATTGATGCTGTTCATCTCTTCTGCTTGGTGTTCCTGCCCCCCATCTTCTACCTCTTCGTTCTGTCTATAACTCCTTGATTCGCCTTATTTTTTCTTTATCTTCTCGTCTTTCCATTACATCTACCCTACTCATCATTTCGCTGCTTCCTTTTGGATCACGTCCTCGTTTTCCTTTTCTTTTAATTGACTTTAAATGCCCCCATGGTTTAGCTCCCTCTTACCTTTCTTCACTAGTCTCATTCTTTGTTCCGTCTCTAACTCTTAGATCACAGAATCTATTTCCTCTAGATGTCCCTAAACCCCCTGTCCCTCTTCTTGTTTCCGTTCCTTTGTTCTTCTAGTTCCTAAACATTGGAACTCTCTTCCTCTTTCTCTTCAATCTGCTACATCTCTTCGTATCTTTCAGTAATATCTAAAAGCTCCTCTTTTATATTCTCCTTCCTCCTAATTCTGCTTCCTTTTCACGCTTTCACTCCTATTCATTTTTACATTGTCATGTGATTGCACCACTTCTTTTTTTAAACACTTTGTTGAGTGTTTTTGGCAAAAAGCGCTCTATAAATTTAATAAAATGAGAACTGATGCATGTATTTGTACAAGAGTACAAGAGTATGCCTAGGAGAGGAAAACAATGCCACTGGGAGAGACACGGAGCATTGTATCACATCTCAGCGAGACACCTACTGTTGTGGAGAGAAATACAGTACTCTGTCCAACAGCGTACCCGAGCGAGAGACAAAGATGAGATCTGATGTCAACAGGAAAAATAACAACAACAGCCATTTTACAGATCATTTGCCTCAATCCTGCACAGTTCCCAGAATGCAATGGGCGGTGTGCGCGAGTTCTTCCCGCCTCAGGATGGTACTCAGTGACTTCCCAGCAGCATCCACAAAGCACCCGACCTTACTTCCTCTCCCACCTCAGATATTGCTTTGTGAAGAGTACGTGTGTGCAAACACTACGGTGCGTGTGGGGGCGGGAAAGAAGAATGCGAGAGAGACGAGACAAAAGGCCCGAGAAAGCGAGTAGGCGACAGCGCGCGAGTGCAACGGCTGTGAGAGAAGAAGTCGCTGCTGAATAGGGCGGGCTGGATAGGTCTCTATGGAAAGAGCTTCACATAATAATAAGAAACAGAAGTAGAGAATTAGATAAACACCAATATCTGCCAACTTTCTGTCTTTCAAATCACGCATCCTTTGATGTGTGCTTGTGCGCGTTAGTGTAACATAAGGACATGGTCTCTCATAGTTTCACCAGATAATCTTGATATGTAAAAAAAAAAAAAGTAAAAAAAAACGCAGCCCTGCAAACCCATCTTTGACACTGAGACACACTATTTGGTCATGCCTACGATTTGTGGAAATAAACTGGACATGTTCTTTTATTCAGGTGTGAGCACAACATGTAGACAACACAACATGCTTGAGCACAAATGCATGCGCACCGAGTACAGGGGTGGGGGGACGGTGCAACTGCCCCGTGCTTCTTTAGCAACGGGGCAGGAACCTCAATTTGCCCCTGTAGGAATGTTTCCGCTTTTCACCTTCTGGCTTCTGGCCGTGCATCGCCAGCAGTATGAATGCGGGTGGAGATGCAAATATATTGGCTTTTCAGCCACGAGCTGCACTGCTGTTCATACATTGGCCACTGGGAGCAGGAACAGTGATCCACCTGAAATGTGGAATTCTTTGAACGTTTAGTGACAGTACGAAAACAGAAAGCTGCAATGTAGCACAGCAGGTTTAGTGGCTGTTTCTGGGATTTTAGTGTGTTCAGAGCTGCCTATAAATCATGTTGCTTTTTCCTTATTCCTACTTTGTAATGTGTTGTCAAATGCATACTTTTGACAATGGGAGTGGTGAAGCTGAATTGCCTGTTCTTATTTAAACGGGACATTTCTGCCCCCAGAGTGGAAATCAAAAGTAGGCACCCATGCGTGCATACAACACGGCAAGCTTGTTTTAACACACACACACGAAACAAACATGTTGGGTATTCTCACAACGTAGAGTGTGTTCTCTAAACGGGTAATGAGCACAGATTCTGATATTGTATGTGAATTTGGGAGAACGGAGCAAACTCAGACATTTGAGTTTTCGACTTTGGCAGGATTAATACAATCTGCAGCGCTCGCCCACCAGCGCACTGCGCTGAAACCAGAATTCAGTAAACAGCCTAAAATTAAAACTTAAGCCACCAACAAAAGGACACTTTCTGCATTGACCCCAACATTAACACATGAACGTATGGTGGATGTGTAGTCGATTACTATTGTTTCTGGTCCATGTCAATCTCTACAGGCCCAATGCTGTGTCTACCCCTAGAGAGGGCCCCAGAGGATTTTGCAATTCACACCAACCAATCACCTACACTGGGGGATACAGTCAAATTGCACACAAGACACCCTACTGAATTAGTGCCGGTTGTCACAGCAGAGGCCACTTCAAATAAGGACTAGGACAATTCCATTGTTATGTATGAGCCCTTTTTGCGCCTATGCCGTGAAATTGGGGATCTGGGTGAGAGAGGAGCGTCCTTGCACACCTGCAATAATTCAAAATCTCTGGTCACCAATCAAGGTTGCCCCCAAGAGAGGGAAGCCTCCTCATCCAGTTGGAAATTCAATTTGAGAGTACCATCTAATATGGATTATTTTACCTCACTGAACACTCAAACAAGATGTGATTCAAACATCTTGCCCAATCTGGAGACCTTGGGACCGGCCTCCATTTCAGTGTTGCATTTAATTCTTGAATCTTTATTGAGACTTTACGACAACATCAAAGATATTGTCCAAGAAAATGTATCTAAACTAAAAGCAGTGGATCACAACATTCAATCATTAGTTGATCTATCAGTGGCGATTAAGGGCAAGCATCTAAACATCCCAATGGGGACTTTGGGCCTCATTACGAGGTTGCCGGTCCGGTAACAACGGTACCGGTATGTTTGCCGGTACAGTTGTTACCGGACCGGCAAACTCTGAGTTGTGCTCGCGGGGGCCTTTCATTCCGTTAGGTCTGCCCTGGCAGAATGAAAGGCACCCGCGAGCACAGCAATCCTGTAGCACTGGCACCGTTATGATTGGTGCCAGTGCTACAGGCATTTCCATTCCCATTGAGCCCTATTGGGCTGAAATGGGAATGGGAATATACCAGCACTGGCACCCGTGAAAGGCCAATTACCGGGTCCGGAGGGGCCAGAATGCCCCAGTAATTGCCCATTCGCAGGTGCCGGATTTTCATGCCGGTTTGGAGGTAGCCTTGCCGGTTTCACCGGCAAGGCTACCTCCAACCTCGTAATGAGGCCCTTTGTCTTCCGACGTGGATAGGGATAGGATCTCTCAAACAGCAGTGACAGCAACGACTCAACTTCCCATGGTAGACAGTCACACACCTTGCAGTCCAACTCCTTTGAATTGTCACTCTCTTCTCAGTGCATCCCCACTGCTGTTCGATACATCTGGGACTGAGTCTGGCCCTGAGATTGAATCAGGGCGGGCTATGTACGATGAATGGAATACGATATGTCCATCAGTCAGAAACAACCAAAGAACCAAATCCAAGAGGAAGAACTGCCAATGAAAGAAGACGTCTAAAAACGCAAGGGTTGCCAATGCAAACCATAGGAAAGCAATGCCTAAATTCCTGAGATCCTTGCCTAATGAAGGTGCAATTATTGACTTGAACACCCAGGAGCCAGAGGTAAAAATGACTCTACTATCTACTGGGCATGTGGTGGCGGGGAGCTCACACGTAGTGTGCAGACACAGGTAACCAAAGAAAAATAACTGCTTTTCTACAACCTGCAAGGGGTGTTGCACCAATTCTCTACATCAGCCAAATAATAACGGCTCCATAAACTATAGGGCGGAGGAAATCACAGTGGAAAGAATCCCTATAGAACTGATAGTTACTTGGGGTCAAATCATTCAAGATCTGGCTACTTGTGCCTCTAACCCACTTGAGAAAGTGAGTGTAGACACGACTATACCTATTAAATCCTATATGTCGGAAACACCTGTGATAAATCTTTATTCCATTAAATCAATTGGTTGTAATAACATCATCCATCCATAACATCTGAGGCTATTAAATAATGAATAGAAGTAAACTTCTAGACATTTTTCAGGACATTCCAGCATTGCGCTCGCTCCATACGGGCGATATTGACTTCCTGGAATTTCCCGAACAGGGAGGAGATCGACTGGTCTGACACTTTAACTCTAACATAGTGGCTTAATTTGTTTTGGAGTAACGGCCGACATTAAGAATTCTGGGATAGGACTTATATGATCGTAAAACCACTGAGGAGGTAGCTTCATTTTCAGAGGCCCCCCCATTGCAAAAGAAGGAAGCAATACGAGGTAATAGCAACAAACAACAAGCAGGGTTAAGTGCGAACCGCTCTATCTCCAACAGTGGTACTCTTGCTTTTCCCAGGATAAGGATGAACAGCAGGATTTGTCCTATTTGGAAGCTGCTCTAAAGATGTTTGCTAATTCCAAGGCAGCCTCAAGTAATTTTTAACCATGTAACCTTGTCAACAACATACTGGAACATTTGTGGCTTCACCAATATGATCAATGCTTCACAATTTTTGAATTTCCCGATGGACAACCATGTACTAATGTTCCAGCAAACAATGGCAACTTGACACTTTGACTTGGAGAGCTGTAAACATTTTTACAAAATCTGCTAAAAAAGGGACTCTGGGACGTCCATCAGGTGGACTAGCAATTGCAGTCGATTCATAGGTCAAAACCAATTACTATGAAGTTGAAACTTCCCACCTATGACTGCTTGCTATTGCTTTGCAACTTGAGACATCGCACTTTGAAATTCTTTTTATAAATCAATACTGGAAACCTGAACAATCTTCGAGCTCCATATTACAACAGGCATTGGGGGCTACTATTAGTAATTGGCTAGACCAGGTCCATCTGCCCTCCATTATTATAGGGGGAGACTTTAACTCAGACTGTGCAGAGGGTGCCAGACTGAATGAGGTATCTGCAGCACCAAGGTGTGCAATTTCATATGGCAAAGTTCGGGGGTTGACTGGGACTCCTTTTTGCAAAGTTGGGGTATGTCGCTGTGTACATCGTCAGATGGTGCGTTCGCTAATAACGTCTTCTCTTGGCACACGCTGGAAGCAACTTTAAGGATCGATTACATATACATATCCCAAGATTTAAGTCTCTTGTGCAGTTCATTCATTATGAAAGTCTTGGAACTTAGTGATCATCTCACTCTGCAATTAACTTTGCAACTCCCAATTGCATTGCAGTCTTTACATCCATGTTTGGCGAGGATTTCCCCAGATGGGGGGGGGGGTTTAACTGTTAGATGGAACGCTACTACATGTCGCCATTTTAGTAAAGCTCTAAGGAAATGAATATCTAATGAGTGTCTAATGGGAACGGCTCAGACTGACCTTTTCCTAGTATATCACTTCAACACAACAGTTCTCCAATGCCTTAAAGAACTATCATCTAAGGGGA
This sequence comes from Ambystoma mexicanum, assembly GCF_040938575.1. NCBI lineage: Eukaryota > Metazoa > Chordata > Amphibia > Caudata > Ambystomatidae > Ambystoma > Ambystoma mexicanum. The sequence continues at coordinate 414,974,909 of NC_090929.1, forward strand.
CACCGAGGGGGCTTACAAAACCGGCACGTGTCTAAGACATGAGGGTGGTTGAAGCTGAAAATCTTAAGAGAAAACGGCTAAGAGTTTTGATACAGGAACACCCTCCACCAGAAATGTTTCACCAGTGAAAAAAGACTATTATTCAGGGTCATAAGAACTACATTAAAACACTTAGAGCTCAGATGCATACTAAAGACAACCAAGTAATCTTGGAAAAAGTGAAAAGTAGCAATACTGCTGAGTTCTGGGCCACTATACATTCCAGCAGGGAGAGGGGGTTCCACTAAGCCACACACACCATGCCCTATCTACGCAGATTCATGGACAGCATTTTTTTCGACCAAGTACGCCATAGCTGATAAGGAGATTGTGGCAGACAGCAGGATAGCTAGGGCTATGGTTCAGGGGGCTGCCTGTGGGAAGATGGTGACTTACTATGGGCGATTGCCAGGCCGAAGGCCTCTAGTACCCTGGGTCCTGCTGGCCTAGCACCCATAGTAATCAAGAGTGATCCTCAACTATGGGTTGGCCTGTTGCAAATTCTTTTTAAGTCAATCTTTCGTACGCTTTGTCTTCCTGGCACTTGGCTGGAATCTATCATTCCAATCTAAAAAAAAAGGGACATTAATGAGCCCAGCAACTATAGGCCCATTGCTCGCCTGGATGCACCAAGTAAAATGTTCTCAGTTTTAATGTTGAGAGATTTAAATAGTGGGCTTGTGCATTTGGGTGTTATTTCACATTACCAAGTGGGATTCCTGCCATTGATGGACACAGCATTCAATGCCACTATCATGGTTCATCTCTTGGCTGCTGTTTAAAAGGGCTCCATTGGCACTACTTACATGGCTTTAATAGACATGAATAGTGCGTTTGACAAAGTCCACCGTACCATTTTGTGGAACAAGCTGTTAACTTGGGATGTCCCACCAAAAATAGTGCACTTCCTGGCAATCTTACATACTGGTACAACAATTAAAAAGAATGACAAGGGAGGAAATGGTGTCAGGACCCATTGTGACCCTGGTGGGCCTCAAACAGGGTTGTGTCCTGGCCCCAGCCCTCTTCAGCACCTATATTAGCACTATTGATCATCTTTGATCTTTTGCACCATCATTTCCAATTAAGCTAGGCCACCTCAGGCTGAACTGGTTAGCTTTCACTGATGGCCTGGAATATATTGATAAGACCCTGATCGGGTTACAGTGAAAGCTTGACTTGTTCTTTGCATATGCCACTCACAACAACATCTTGGTTAACGGTAAGAAGTCCAAAGTTGACATTTATATGGCTAAAATCAGACCTAAAGTTATGTATTGGAAAGTGGGCGAACAAAGGCTAAATTGGATATTTGGGATACAACCTTACCAACAGTTGTCCAATCTCTGACTAGAAGGCTTTGCTTAAAACCAAAACATTGCCCTTGATAATCCAGCTTAACATTTTTTTAACAACAGCTGTGCTCATTTTCGCTCCTCTTTTTACTTTGATACTATCTAGCAAAAGTGTAACCAATAATCTTATATGGTCTGGATATAACAACAACGGACATGGGCCACTATTTTAACACCCTCCAGGGAGTTATATGGAAGGAAACCCTTGGACTGTTTAAAATAATTTCTAATGCCATCATTATTCATGCACTAGGGTGGATCTCCTTGCAATGTAGGGTTCAGTGGAGGCAACTAGCTAATTTTGCCAATAATTTACCCCCTCCAACTAATTCTTTGTAGATCAATTTAGGGGAAATGGTAACCTCACAATCGCTGGATTTGTTAAATGTCTTTAAGGTCAATATGGCTAATTTACTAATTGAGATTCAATCGACAGAGGAGGTGCTTGTTCACAGACCAGCTCGAGCAAAGTACAAATTATTTACTAAGGACTGGTCTGACACAGTTGATCTCATACACTTGTACGAGACTTACAAAGAATACGCCAAATTCCTGAGGAAGAGGGAAAACCTACCTAAATATATTATCTCTTCCCTTATAATAGGGCTCGCAATCTATATTTGTGTTTTCGATTGAACCAACTGACAACCTTAGAACGTACTGGTGCCTGGTTCCCACAAGTAGTGCACCCCCTTCACTGTATATCACATGCTTTTACTTCTTCCGCTGAATCACTTAAACTTCTAATCCTCCTTTGCTCTGAACTTACTTTGATTAGAATTCATCACTTCAAAGCATATGTTCCAGAAGAAACAAGAGTATTGGATGACTCTTTTTGGGGTCGAAGAATGCACGGCCTCATTCCAAGTCTGGCGGTAGCCCGCCGGTGCTACCGGAGGGTTGCCGCCAGACTTTAACACTGTTTCCGTCGCCTGAGATCCCGCTGCCACCGGGACATTACAAGTCCTGGTGGCCCGGGATATCAGGTGGCGGAAAATGTTAGTGCCCATTCCTGTGGAGTCCCATAAGACTCCACGCGAATGGGGACTCAGAAGCACCGGCACCGTTAGTAATGGTGTCAGTGCTCCCATGACAACTGTGCCTACTGGGGCGGATGCGCCCATGAGATCTGACCTGTTGGACGCATCTGCTCCGGCAGGCAGAGTTGTAGTCTGCCGATCCGGAAAGGGTGCCAGTATGTTGCTACCAGCACCCTCTTTTCCAGACCGGCAGACTCGCAATGAGGCCCAGTGTCTCACTTGTGTTAGCCTTTAATAGATTCATTATTGAAGTGTTAAGTCCCCTTTGGGAAAGGGTCTAGCATCACTGGGGTCAAGGTTGTGGTCTCTTTGTGCTATCATTCTCACTTTCATTTAGATAGGACTTGTTTTGCGTCATTTGCCTGTATTACGTATTTTTTGTTGTTAGTTTGCCTATATTGTCTATACAATGTTATGGATTGTTGATTATGTTTTATATGTACTCTTTTCATGTTTTTTTGTTATGCAAGATTATATGAAGTAACCCTGTGAGAGACTACACAAGCCTTATCCTCTTGGCAATAGGTAGCCCAACCTTTGGTATAGGCCTGTAGTACACACGTAGGTAGAGTGACTGAGCAGTCAGGCTTATCTCAAGAGGGGTCAGTGTGAGCTGTAGAGAGTTGTAACACAGATATTCACAGTGACAGGTATTCAAATAACTTATCCTCAAGGTTTATTGATTAAAATAATTGTTTATTAATTTAACAGACAGTTTTAGAATGAGCCTTCTTTAGAAGGGGGCAATATGCAACACTTAAATACACTTCAAAATACACTCCTTCAGTTCAATAAAGTAAGTAGATACTCTTTTGGGATGGCACGCAGATATTCCTACACCCTGAGGTGACTTCTGTAGGACACTGTGGACATTAATATATCACTTTTCACACTTAAATGGTAATACTGAAGTTGTGTCAAAAAGGAAAAGGTCAAGGAAGGAAACAATGGTTAACACGTTTCTCCAACAGTTAAGCACTTTAGAATCCCCCGATGCATTGTAGGTTAACCCTTTCCCAGCTATACAAGTAAGATATGTATGACATTTTAGAGGGACTGATCAAACACAAAGTGGGAGAGTAAGAAGAGTCTTCAGGGAGCCAGGACAGCCAATGGCAATTGAGCAAAGCCTACCGGAGTCAAGGGACTTCTTGAAGATTAGCACAAAAGTCTTGCACAAAGTTAAAGATAGTTTTGTTGTAAAAAGAAATAACTGTTGGGCCACAAGCTGGGAGGCTCGTGAAGGACAAAGCTGCAAGCAACTCTGCAGAGGGCAGCAAATGCAAGTCTCCCATGAGACCAAGTAAGCTAAACACAACAAGAGGTAAGTATCCCTTAGTTCACAGTACCTTGAGTCAGAGGAAAAGGTTCCAGCTGGCTTCTATTCCTGTTGTAGTCCTGCAGATCCTGTTGTTCCTGGGCCTCAGACGTGGGGGCAAGAGTGGGGACATCTTGAGATTCCTGCACTATGGTTTGAAGGTCAGCGGCAGCAATGGGCACAATTCAGATCAGCGTCACTTTGCGGTTTCAGCTACTCGCAAATAGCACCACCGCGGTTCTTGGAGACCTTGTGGACTTTCCTTGCTTCTGGGGTCCAACACTCTGTTGAGGTGGCTAAGGCTTGGTCAGTCCTGATTCGAGTGAGTCCAGAGGCTCTTCATGGAGCTCGGGTCCGGCTTGAAGGCGATGCACCCGATTCTGGTGTTCCTGTCCCCTGGCACTCGGTTCCTGCAGCAGCAAAGAAGTACAGCCAGCAGAGAGAGGGGTTCCAGTGGAGTTCGTCTTATGGCAGATTGGTCCCACCAACCCAAGGGGCGAAGTCGTCCTTTCCGGGCTTCTCTAGTCGATTAGAAATTTGGAGCTTCAGCAATGCAGAAGGGCTTCATTGCGCAAACCAAAGGTTCAGTTTGTTCTTCGATTCCTTCATCCTGTGGTCGACTCTGCCTTCCTTGCAAAAAATCTTGCCTTTTATCAAAGTTTCTCCCATTAATTCCCAGCCTAGCTGTCACTCTCTCAGCAGGGTGGCTGTCCTCCAAGGACAGCCCACCAGCCAATAACCTTTGGTGCATTCCTGTAACCAAGGAGACTAAGCACAGGGAGTTTCAGGAACCTTCTTTGCTTCCTGCCCTGCCAGACACGCTGGAGTCAGAGGCGGGCTTCACCAGTGAATCCCGCTAAAGACAAAACAAACAAAAGGACCAAACCTAGTTTGACGCGCAGAGTAAATCTCAAGAAGGACCCTTCCAACACAAAATGGTGAAAAAGAGAAGACCAAGGCCTTTTTGACAAAATGGGCACCCACAGGTGCAATACTGCAGCTGTGGATTCAGCCTGTGGTAAAAACGCACACTGGTAAAAAAAAAAAAAAAAAAAAAAAAACAACTGCCACCAGCCATTTATTGTAGAAAGGGTAACATAAAAATGTTACATGAGAAGGTAGACAAATGGGGATACTACGTAACCTCCCCCCCCCATTACTCTATGTAAGATAGTGTGTGCTGGGTCTACAAAGAGAAGAAGGTAAGTAAAGTCAATTTCACTTCACTACTCTTGGAAACTAGTTTATCCAAGAGAAGGTATTTAAACCTTGGCAGAAATCCAAAGGATCTCTCTGTGACACTGCACTGAGGGTGCTGTGTGCCACAATGCAAAAAGATGATGCCTACGGAGTTTGTCAGACTCCAAAACCAAAAAAAACACAGGGTTCAAACAAATAAAATTACACGAGAGAGTGGGTACATGGTCTCACTCTCTCCAGGATAAAAATTGAAATTCCTAAAGTCCAGCAAAAGAGCTGGGGGTCTCTAAGGTGGAAGGGAATTAACACAGAAATGAGAATTCTACCTAACGCTCTTATAAATCATAATGATTGTGAAAGGATTATTTTTTCTAAAACCAAAAACACAATAAATAAAATAAACAAAAAAAGTACTCTTTTCCAGAATATAAATCAAGCCCACTTGACAACAAATGTAAACTTTCATACTAGAGCACGCCTTAACAAGGCTGACGTTATCTACATATTCAAAAAGGAATCGTGGACCTCAAAGGGGAACAAGCTGGCTACTCTCCAAGGGTTGAGGTAAATCGGGGATGGGATGGATATTTGATTGACGGTTGGGGTCAAATGCAGTAGACTGGGAAGTGGTGCTTATGCAGTAGGGTCTGGTGCAAGGGGGAACAGAGAAAAGGAGCGAGAGAGAGCGTGAAGGGGAGCGGGAGGGAGAGGGAGATGGAGATGTACGTAGGGACATGGAGAGATCACACTTGAGACACAGAGGCGACACAGATGGAGGCGTACCCACTTACAGACGCTCCCGCATACAGGAACGTGCACACGGGGGCATGGAGGGTGGTGACGAGCCCAGTACACGGCCTTCTCGCCCTCAAGGAGCGCATGTCTTGCCTAGCCGAGTGTCTGCTACCTGCAGCTCTGACCTGCGCCTTAGGCTCAGCGCGCGGGCCAAACGCAGGGCCGGATGAAGCTCCGCGCCTTCAGACGACACCCGATTAATATGCGCTGCCCAGAGAGAGAGAAGGGCAAAGCTCCAGCCTGCCAGAAGCGGAAGAACGAATGGCAGAATAAAACCCCACAATGACAGAATAATGAGCCGTTCATTTGAAATGTAAAACAAATAGGGAAATCTCAGAGGAGATGCGCAGGGAATGGCATTTGCTTGACATTTCGTGAAGAAATTAAACTGTAATGAAGTGGAGAATAATAAGGGCAGGGTCTGCATTGTGAATGCGCCATTTTCACTGGACTTGGAAGAGGCATTCCAAGCGCAAGCCTGGGGGGCAGATACATGAGGAGCCATCAGACATCCCAAGCGCAAGCCTGGGGAGCAGATATATGGGGAACACGCAGACATTCCAAGCACTACCCCGGGAGCAGAAATATGGGGAGCAACAAGACCTTCCAAGCGCAAGCCTGGGGAGCAGATATATGGGGAGCACGTAGACATTCCAAGAGCAAGCCTGGGGAGCACAGAAACATTCCAAGAACAAGCCTGCGGAGCGGATATATGGGGAGCACGCAGACATTCCAAGCACAAGCTTGGGGAGCAGATATACAGGGAGCACAGAGACATTCCAAGCACAACCCTGCGGAGCAGATATATGGGGAGCATGCAGGCATATCAAGCACAAGCTTGGGGAGCAGATATACAGGGAGCACAGAGACATTCCAAGCACAAGTTTGGGGAGCAGATATACATGGAGCACAGAGACATTTCAAGCACAAGCCTGGGGAGCAGATATATGGGGAGCACAGAGACATGCCAAGCACAAGCCTGGGGAGCAGATATATGGGGGAGCACGTAGACATTCCAAGCGCAAGCCTGGGGAGCACAGAGACATTCCAAGCACAAGCCTGGGGAGCAGATATATGGGGAGCACACAGACATTCCAACCACAAGCTTGGGGAGCAGATACATGGGGAGCATGCAGACATATCAAGCACAAGCTTGGGGAGCAGATATACAGGGAGCACAGAGACATTCCAAGCACAAGCCCAGGGAACAGATATACGGGGAGCATGGAGACATTCCAAGCACAAGCTTGGGGAGCAGATATACAGGGAGCACAGAGACATTCCAAGCACAAGCCTGGGGAGCAGATATATGGGGAGCACAGAGACAATCCAAGCACAAGCCTGGGGAGCAGAGATATGGGGGAGCACATAGACATTCCAAGCGCAAGCCTGGGGAGCACAGAGACATGCCAAGCACAAACCTGGGGAGCAGATATATGGGGAGCACGCAGACATTCCAACCACAAGCTTGGGGAGCAGATACATGGGGAGCATGCAGACATTCCAAGCACAAGCCTGGGGAGCAGATATATGGGGAGCAAGGGCCCAATACCCACACATGTAGCGAGCATAGGTTTGGAGCTCTGGAATGCAGGGAACAAAGCATGAGGCACAGATATTTGGGAGGCGCAGACCAGGGACACAGATAATTGGGGAGCACAGCCCTCAGACACAGACTTTTGGGGAGCACAGCCCTCAGACACAAACCTTTAGGGATCATACGTTTGGAACCGTGAAAGCAGGGTGCACAACCTGACACACTAGGGTGACCAGATTTTCAAAATAAAACACTAGGACAACCACAATCATAAAGGTATGACTAAACCCCAACCCCCAATATTCCCCTGAGAATTCGCCTCCAACGATCGCCTCCCACCCCACCCACTAGTGGCCCCCAAATGTGCCTGTGAATATGCATCTAAAAAATAAACTTCCAAATAAAAATGGCCAAGTTAAAATATAATGTGGATAATATATTAAATATGAGCACTACTAGGGTGAGGCACATTTACAGAACGACAACACCATATACAGATGTATGGGCACAGGCTGAATCTAGCAGCATCTCGCCATTGGAACCTGACTCGATAATAAGTACCAAGCCTGGGGGGATCGTTTGGGAAAACCCTCTCACAGAGTTTTTGAGAGACGGCTGGCCGGCTCTATCACGAACGCTAGGGGCTGCTGACACTTTTGCTTTCCTTGATGCATCAATCTGGCATAACCCCACAATCCAGCTTCATGTTAAGAGTATATTCTGTTCAAACTGGTCCCTTGGCAGAGTTCGCTACATTAGGCACTTATTGGGTAATGGATACCATATGGCCGTGTATGTCAGCAACACAATCAGAATGGCTGCACCTACTTAGAATCTAGTCTAGAGGCTGCGCCTGAGTTAATTTCTCCAAATGATGCACGGTTGAAAATAAGCACGAAACCAGTTAACTATGCAGCAATTCTGGAAAGTCTTGAAGTTATCTGTTCAGAGGGCGTCTCTGATATAGAGTTATTCTCTGCATTTGATACGTTGATAGAGAACATAGTGCCTCATTTGTGCTCTTCAGGTTCTAGACGTATATGGCATGCAACAATAAAACCAGGCTGGCCTTATAAGGCCTGTAGGGAGGCAAAAAGCAAAATAGTGCAGTGTTTGGCTCTAGCTGGGACTGTGGATAAGATTCAGCTCCATTAATATAGATCTGATTATAGGTCCCTAAATGCAAAGAAAAAGAAAGATTTTGTTGCACAAAAATGGGATGAGCTATTAAAGGCACATGAAAAAGGGGATTATACGTCCTATTTATTTATTTATGTATTTATTTATTTATTTAATACTATTCGTATAGCTTGTGTTAGCTTTGCACATACAACATTACAACATATAGACATAAAACACAATAAAAACTTTTCACAGATAGAATATACAAAGCGTAAGCGCATTTAGAGATTAAAATATCCCATTGGATAATTTGGTTAACATTTCCATACATCCAGCAACAAATGCATACTTCCTTTTGCAAATTGGCAGTGGGTGAACATTTAAATGAGGATTCATCTCTCCTATGCTGCATCCCGGGCAGACACTTGGTGGCAGTATTTTTCAAATCTGTATGGAGCTGCACTCAGAAGGTATTCCTGGGGAAGAGACCATTGTGTTTAATGGAGAGAGGAAGTGCGGAGGGCTATTGAGACCCTAAAGAGTGGAAACGCACCTGGGCCAGATATAATTCCCCTAGACCTCTTCAAAGATAAGTTTAAGGTCTGGGGTCAAATTTTGTGTAACATTTTGAATGTAGTGACTAGACTGGGTACGGTGCCGGTCTCCTGGCAAAATGTGGGGATTATACCTATATATACAAAAGGGGGCAGGGACGCCCCAGGTAACTACCGGCCCATTTTGCTTTCAGATAGTGTGGGGAAAACGTTTGCAAAAACCATCTTGTTGCACTTAAAGATTTGGGTTGATGAAAACAATATTATCAATGACCTCCACGTGGGGTTACAAAAACATAAGAGCACTGTCGATCACATTTTCGGCTATTCCTGCTGATCCAGAAGGACACTGTGCTCTTCAAAATGATGTTCTACTCTGTATTTGTGGATCTCAGGACAGCCTTTGTCAGTGCCTCACGGGCGTCCTTCTGGCGGATTTTGTGGGACAGTGGAGCACCCTTTAAATTGATCTCCACTATACAGTTTCTATACACTGAAAATAAGGCAGTTGTACGTTTTGGACTAGCGGGAGAACTAACTGCCCCCTTCTATGTAATAAAGGTGTTAAGGCAAGGATGTGTTCTTGCCCCCTTAATTTTCAGTATATACATGGAAAAAAAAAGTAAGGTACTGATGGACTTGAGCATGGGTTGACCTACTATCCTGCTCTATTCTACGCGTAAAATGCAGTGATTTTATTCACTACCACCCAATGTTTACAAGTAAATCTGAATGTATTTCTATAGAAATGTAAGGCCTTGAATTACAATTAAACAGAAAAAAAACATGGTCTTTAGACCGCAGATCTCAAAGTATAGTCAACTGAACATCTATGTGGATAATTGTAAATTAGAACAGCCTTTATTCTATGACTACTTAGGAATCAAATCCCATAAGAACTGCAGGTGGACCTCAAGTTGCCAAAGCAGGCATTAACCTAGGAAAGTATTGTGGGGGCAATAAACTCCTATTTTTTTTAAACATGGGTGTGGTGTAATCTCTCTGGAAGTTGAATTATATCAAAAGTAGGCAATGCCCGCATCCATCTTCAGTTCAGAAGTCTGGGATTATGGAAACTCACGGTCACTCAACAAAATTGAAAATACGTTTTTGTTAAATGTGCTCATTTTACCACCAAGTTCACCTGTTGCCTTGTTAAACAGTAGGTGATTCACTTGCTCTTAAACAAGTTATTTACTGTCTTAGATTGTGGAGCACAGATAGCCTGGGAAAGTACTGAGATGCATTAAAAAATGTACAAAGTCTGGAGGGGGGGGGGGGTCGGGGAAATGTATACCCTGGGTTGCACATGTCAATGAGTGACTACTTGGGTTAAATGAGTCCCATAGCCAGGATTAAGAAAGCAGCACTTGTAAGGAAAAAAAGAATTGATGACAGAGACAGTTACAAAGCTTGAACTGGGCCCTGACTATTTTGAGGGCAAGATAGATTTTAGTTTTGAGAGCTACCTTGATTGCATACACCCAGCCGTCGAGAGATCTTTGTACACTCGATGAAGATGGGAACATTTCCTCTGGCCTGTTTCACTAAATCCTGGGGCTTGGGGGGGGTTGGGTACTTGTCCTCTTTTTGATGTAGGCATGGAAACTGTCACATACAGTTTGTTAATCTGCATGAATTGAAAGATTAAATAACCAAATACATAGGACCGTTATTTACGGCGTCTAGTATACAAACTACTTGTGAAGCACTGACATTCAGTAGAGATTCACCCGCACATTATACTGTATTTCATTATCCCGTTACGTTCATAGGGCTTGGTTACTTAGAATGAAAATACTGGGAAAGATAAAGGATAACTCAAGGGATTCAGTCCCTTGCTGTAAATCTGCTGATAATTGTGGTGGTTGGTTAACTTTTGTGCTACTATTAGAGGCGGCAAGCTTACTCTCCTCTTCCTATGAATTGTTAAAAGATTTACATTATTTTTATCGATTGTATCTGTTTTGATCTTAAGGGATGAGTCTACTGGAAAGTTGTGATGTCAAATTAATTCTTTCTTACTTTTTAATCCTTAGAGAATGGAAAATGAAAATTAAATGATATTGTATGTGTATTTTAATGTGTTTGCTACTTTATAGTTTTATATTGAATCACTTATTTAAACGAAAACGAAAATAGAATCATGCATGACCACTACTCACTCTGCAACTTCCTTCTACCGATGTCTAGCGACATCGTACAAGAAAAGACATTTTGCTGCTGTGGACAGAAGAACTTGGTGACATTTTGAGACCTGCCAGTTGTCAAGTTGCTGCAACAATATCTGACTTGAACCATTGTGCTTGAGTTTAAGGGCCAGCCAGATTAAATGACTACATCATGTTTATTGGACATCCGATCGGATGTATAGAAGGAATATATATGACAGATTCCAATGTTGGAAATGTTATGTTATGTAAAAGGTCCTTATACCGTGCACTGTTGCCACCTGTGTGGTCTCTTGGCGCTCTGGCTGATCTGTGATGCAAGGGGGTGTGGGTATGTTAGTAGGGCTGAGCGGGAAAAAGAGAAAGAGAGCAGTCATGTGCTGGTGGCAGCTTCAGTTCGGATACACCGGTCACTGAGCATAGGTGTGTTTTCGGTTGGTGGCCGCCATGTGGTGTTGGGCGAGATTATATGAGGTTTATTTCGTTGGTGTGTTGTTGTGAAGTATGTGTGGTTTGTGGTGCTGTAAAGGTAGGGTTGTGTTTTGCTCAGAGTTTGAGAGGTGTATGCAGAAGGGTGAGTTTTTATTATGGCAGTACATTTCGTACCCCTGTTGTTCTGACTAAATGCGAGCCATATTCTTTCCCCTGTTATTCATCCTAGAGTGTAGCAATGGCCAACCCACGAGTTCCTGCAGGAGTAATGTGTTCCCTGTGCCCCGTGGTCAGTCCGTGGGCTGCCTGGTTTCTGTGTCCAGATGTATTCCTTTATGTGTGACAAGTTTCACACCCTCAGTGGTCTGTTTAATTGGGACACATCTCCTTCCCCTGTTTCCACCTCTACTCATACAGTTAAGTGATTCACTGGATACCACAGCAATGGTTTAACGTGATTTTCTCGACAGATAATTCATAGTGGTACATTTCATTGTGACCATAATACTGAAAAAAACAGAATTTAAAAAAAATATTTGGGGGGGTCGCCTTCAAGCCCCCTAATTTTCTACTCTTATTACACCACCCCAAAACCCACCTTGACCCATTTTAACCCCTTATCCCAATGCCCTATATATATTTATTTAATGATTTCTGTGTTTTTCGGTGTTATGGTCTTTGGTGAAATGTAACTAACAACAATTATAGGAGGCGTGAGGGAAACCGTACCTCCAAGCGATCTCTCAAATAGTTTAAGCAACCTCTAAACACAAACAACAAAATGCTTGGGAGAGAACTGGTCTGTCACACAGGAGGTTACACCCACCAAGGCAATGGCCAAGAAACCCAAAAGAATCATACCAATGCACAATGCAAAAATATTTTCATACTCATTTTATTAATAGCACATTACAAGTAAAAAAGGAGGACAAAATTGATCCATTTCACAAACCACAATTCAATTGTTTAAGGTTTACAGAGTGCAACAAAGTAAACAGCTCATACATGGGAAGCATATACTTTGAAAACTTCCACTACTTTTAATAAAGTGTCAAGCGTTGTGCAAAAGGATCAATACAACAAAACACATCAAGCACTCCATTCATACTGATCACATACCGATCATACCAATTCATTCAATGTACCATAACCCAACATGTTTCTTTCCTAAGCATTAGTAACACAATGAATGCCGGGAATTCTTCAGGTGCTGCCTGTCTAAACACAATGCACTGTTATATTCTAAAAACAACTGCCAAACCTATTTTGCAGCTTTGTGTTGATTTGTCAATGAAAAAGAAATGTTGCTTTAATAGTGCTTTGTTTTAAAGGATTAACATCTCATCCTGGCCAACATCAGGGACCATCCCCATTTTTAGCCAAGTATATCTCCAATCTTAAAAGGCGCTGACACCACCGTCTTGTATACGGGTGCTTCCATGCACCTGAGTACTTCTTGAATGTTTGCTACTCGAGGTTGGGAAACACTCCTCGTAAATGCTGAAAGGCTGTCCATCTGAATGACAATCAGTATCGACAATCCAGCTTTTCCAATTATCGACTACAACGTGATGCTGTAACCGCTCGTGAGGCATGCATGAGACTGGATTCTGTTATGTTCTATCCTGCATCTGCAGGAACGCAGTATGAAAAAGAACCCTTCCTATGTCGGGGAGAAGGCGTCCACTTGCTTCAACTTGAGTGGATTTCTACCCTGTAGTCGTTTTAGCAGGTTGAGTTACTGCTGTGTGGCTACGGCATTGGGTTGTGATTACCCTGCTAAATGATGCCAGCCCATTCTTTGTGTGCTTCTCTCTCACAAAGTGCTCGTAAACTGCTCAGTGGCTGTACGGCGAACTCATACAGCTAAGTGATTCACTGGATACCACAGCAATGGTTATATGTGATGTTATCAAGAGATAATTCTGAGTGGTACATTTAATTGCGCCCATAATAACGAAAAAACAGAATTAAAAACAAATATTTGTGGGGGTCAGCCCTCAAGCACCCTGATTTTCTACCCTTGTAACACCACCCCAACCCCATCCCAACTCATTTTAACCCCTTACATCAATGCCCTACATATATATATTTAATATTTTCTGTGTTTTCAATATTATGGTCTTTGGTGAAATGTACCACTCTGAATTGTTTTCAGTAAATTAACTGGGTACCCACAGAAACTATACTCCCCACACACAACGCCCACAACTCTTAGTCTGTGAACTGCATCAATAAATCATGTCAACTAGGGGTAGCATCACAATGGCACTAAACAAACTCAGGCCAATATAACCCTAAGCATTGAGGAAATAACTAAAGAGAAACCAAGAGATTGTACATCTCTATACAGTCTTCACTAGTAAATGGCCACCAGTACGGATCAGCTCAATAAGTCTCACAGGCAAAACCATTGGCCCAGCACATTGGGAAAGCTGCTCTCAACTGAGCCAGTAAAGAGCAGGTGAGCCTGTTGTGGGGCAGATTCCTCACAGTCCCATGCCTTTGCACCAAATAATCTACGTGAGCTATTCTTGCACTCACCAAATGCATATTGTGATAAATCAACTTCCAGGGCAACAGTGGTCCAGGGATGAATATCGGTTTCTAAACCATCAATCAGCCCAACACCTCTAGTACACCACAAGGGATCCAAACAGATCTAAAACACAAGCAAATGATAAACCTCCATGTCCAATTTTGGTAACGTGGATGGAACGACAGGTGTATCTCCGGAAGGTTGTGGATCGTTGGCTTGTTGCAACACCGCGAAAATACAATTATTATCCAATGATGAAAGGGATTTCCAGCCAAGGTTGTATAAAAATATCTACTTTATTATTATCACAACAGACAGTTCTAGCAGATTACAAAATACAACCCACCCTGTAAAGGAATGCAGAGGACAGACAGTTTCAAAGAAGGAAAAGGGATGCACTCTGGATACTGACAGGAGGGTAGTCGGTATAGTAAGTAATCACAATAGTTCAAGGATACTTGGTTTCAACACAATAGGGAGCAATTGCCACGACTCTAGCCCAGAACCCCCTCTGGCAAACCCATTGGCCAGGTGGAGTCAGGACTCGGGCCTCTAGATCCTGGCATCCTCTTCAAAAGCCCTCATGGGACCAGTCCTGGCGCCTATGGTGCCGGCTCATACACCATGAAAAAAAAATTTGCTTGGGAACTACTTTATTGTATTGTCAGCCAACATGGAGGCATCCACATAGCTTGGTTCTTAAGAACCAAGCTATGCGGTCTAGTGTTTTGGGTGTGGTAGCCTAGGGACTACTTTACCTGGACTATTTTGTTGGGGCTATTTAAACCACACCTGAGCAAGACAACACGCTTTGCGTTACTTTGCAGCTTGCAACGTGACGCTCACCGTGTCCAGCTATTCCCTCGAACCTCGGAGAAGCAGAACCTGCAAGGAGACAAAAGGAACATCATTAGCAGCAGCATCTTACCTGCAGTCTTCATCTTTAAACACTCGCAGCTACTGAGAACAGCTTCCTCGAATCTGCACGCCTCCCGGACAGAATGACCTGAAAGAGGAAGATAGAGGCAACATTAAAGAAAGCAGTAGAGACATTTACAAATTACGAAATGCTCAAAAGGCTTACCAGGCTGGTCGCCTCTCGGGTGGCACCACTCCGGACATTCCACTCACGCTGAAGAACACTGTGACCTACAAGGAAGGAAAATACAGGTTAACAAAGGCAAGACTTCGCAGCGCTGCGCCTAGCGCTTACCGCATCATAGCGCTCTTAATGCGCCATCATTTACCAGCGGGGCTCAACCAAGCCAGTTCGCCGGGCTGAAGCTCTGCATACCTAAGGGAGAAAAAAGAGACATTTTAAACAAAGAAAGGCATGATAGGATAGCAACAAAACTAAAGAACAGCAATAAGACCTACCTGAACAATATCAAACGGGCCGGCATCAGTGAAGTAACTGGACCGCACTCGCCCATGAAAGACAAAGTGCCCCTGTAAAGAAGGCAGGACGGAGAGCACGCCTAATTCTACCACAAGGTGAGGAGAGGGCGCCAGAGGGACTGAAATCAATCGGGGGTGGAGGGAGGATACTTACCCCAGTCGGTCAGTCTTGAACATATTCCTCCTGTATTTTCAGGCAGAACCTTCCCCGCAGACCACATCAGGGCAAAGCTGAGAAGCATACCAGCGAGTAACCCGGCTGGGTGGCATCCCTGTGGATACCAGGTGAGCGTAACAGAATGCAAATCCTACCATAACAAATCCACCTGGGCGCCATGAAGGCATCAGAAATGGACCAATTGGCCCAATTACTAGGAGAGCTTCGTGCTGAGGTTCATTCTGCCCGACAAGAGACTAATGCCCTCCGGAGAACCTAATAGTGACCAAAGAACACACTGAAGAGATTAGCAGGCAATACTTGCAATCACAGGCAGGACAGGCACCTCTACCTGGAAGCAATCCAACGATGCAAAACCCCGCCATACCACCAACTCCGGTACAGATCACGTTACCTGGAACAGTGCCCCTGGCACCACCAGAAAGGTTCTCAGGCGACCCACGGAAGTATGCGACATTCAACAATCAGTGCCGCCTTCATTTTCTTTGTAGGCCTGGAGCATTTCCAAATGACCAAGCTCGGGTAGCTTTTGTCTTATCATACCTGAGTGGTAGTACAGCAGATTGGTCGGTACCGTTGGTAACCCATGACGATCCTCTATTGCATGACTTTGGGGGGTTCCAGAGAGAAATGGAAAAAATGTTGCTCGCCATACCCAGCAACAAGCAGTAGACAATGAACTCTTGTCCCTCCGAAAGGGGAACCAGGACTTGTTATCATACATTGCTAACTTCAACAGACTGGTTGCCGAAGGTAGGTGGCCAGAAAACAAAAGAACCATGTTATTCCATCGAGGCTTACGAGGCGAATTAAAGGACGTCTTAGCCCAGGTGGTTGATCCACCCAGAGACTGTGCAGAATTCATAAATCTGGTTGTGCAGCTGGACCACCGGTTTTAGGACCGAAAGGCAAACCGGTCTAAAACAGACTCTCGGACTGTGTATGTTCGACCAAGGGAAAACACACCCCGTGTACCTGAAAATGCTGTAGAACCCATGTAGGTTGGAGGGATACGGCCTCCATTAACAAACAAGAGCGGGACAAAAGAAGACAACAACATCTTTGTTTGTATTGTGGGAAACCAGGACATTTCCTGAAGGACTGTCCAGTAAAACCCCCAAGAAGAACAGTCGGGGCCACAGAGAAGGATGAAGCTAAGGAATCAGAAAACTACCAAGCTTGACAAACGTAGAGGTCAGTTTGTCGAGTGAGAAGAAAGAGTTGCTGACCTCGCACTTTGCAATACCAGTGATCTTAATTAACCACCAACAGTCATCAAGAATGCATGCTGTTGAAGCATACATCGATAGCGGAGCAGTTGGAAATTATATTGATCAAGAACTGGCAGCAGAGATGGAGCTTCCTTTGTGTTCTAAGCCAACTATGGACAAGGTAACCACCGTGGATGGGACAGAAATCGCTTCCGGACCAGTAACCCAGTGCACAGCCAGGGTAACCTTGCTGTGCCAGGACGGACATCGGGAGTCTATTTCATTCGATCTCATCAAGGCACCTTCCCCGGTGACTGCTCACCTGCCTGCTATTACCAAGAGGAGAAACCCGACGTCTGTATCCCCATGACTCCCGGAGCGACAGTATCAACCCTGGGAGCAACTAATACCTTGCCAAGTGAATACCATGATTTCCAGGATGTTTTCCGAAAGGACCAAGCCAATACATTGCCGCCGCACAGGCCCTATGACTGTCAGATCGACCTTGTTCCTGGTGCACAAATCCCTTACGGCAGGATCTACGCTCTCACAGAACCAGAAAACCTTCATTTTAAATCCTATTTAGACCAGTACCTTGCAAACGGATTTATCTGTCCTTCGAAGTCCCCCGCAGCCAATCCTTTGTTCTTCGTACCGAAAAATGAAGGAGACTTGAGAACCTTTTTTTTACTACCGCGCATTGAACCAGATCACCATGAAGAAACGCTACTCCTTGCCACTTAACCCTGAGATGCTAGACCAAGTTAAAGATGCCCAGATGTATTCCAAATTGGATCTTCGAGGAGCGCACCACCTGATCCGAGTCAGAAAAGGAGATGAATGGAAAACCGCCTTCCGTACTAAGTACGGCTTGTTTGAATATCAAGTCATGCCCTTCGGGTTATGCAACGCTCCTGCGGCATTCCAGTATTTCATGAATGATGTCTTAAGGGAGTTATTTGATGTGTGTGCCTTAGTGTACATAAGACGGCATCTTAGTATACTCAGCCTCGGAACAAGATCATGTCAGGCACGTTCGTTCAGTCCTCACCAAGCTCCGTCAACATCGCTTGTTTGCAAAGCTTGAAAAATGCTTTTTTCACGTGACCGAAGTAGAATTTCTTGGTTTCATCCTTACTCCAGGAGGCATCAGAATGGACGTGCACAAGGTAGATGCCATTCTGAAATGGCCTTCACCGACATCTCTGAAAGGGGTACAAAGCATGCTGGGCTTTGCAAACTTCTACCGCCGGTTCATCCCAGACTTCTCTCAGGTTGTGCACCCAATCACAGTACTATTGCGAAAAAACAATAAAAAGTTTGTTTGGACCGAAGAAGCAGAAGAAGCCTTTCAGGAACTTAAACAAAGGTTTACCTCTGCTCCGAATCCTGCGACATCCTCGTCCAGACCTCCCTTATGTCGTTGAAACGGATGCGTCCAGTCTCACAATGTGGGGTGTCCTTTCACAGAGAGACCCAGAAACCGGCCATCTACATCCTGTGGCCTTCTGGTCGAAAAAGTTCTCACCTCCAGAGATTAATTATGCCATCACGGACAAGGAACTCCTGGATCTCAAACCCTCCTTTAACGCCTGGAGGCACTACCTTCTAGGGGCCAGACACACCATTACAGTCATGACAGACCACCGAAACCTGCAATATCTCAAAACAGCCAAGGCCCAGTCCTCGTGCCAATTATGATGGGCCCTTTTCTTCGCCGAATATGATTATCTAATCACATTTCGACCAGGAGTCAGAAACGGAAAGGCGGATGCCTTATCTCGCATGGGCATAGATGAAATAGTATATACAACTCCAGACCCAGTACCTATTATACCTGGAGACAAACTCTTGGGTATCACGACAGCCTTAACACAAGCAGAACTACGAAAATAAATCCAACGGACAATGAATCCTGATGCCTACCTCGCATGGCAAACTCAAGGAGAACAATATGCCATCAAGGATCATCTACCCTTTTTTAGGGATCACCTGTATGTACCCAAGAAGGAATTACAACAGCATATTATTTCAAACTATCACGATTCACTGATCGAAAGGCATCCTGGGATCGGCAAAACCCTAGCTAAGGTGAAAGAGAACTTTTGGTGGCCTACCTGGCGTAAGGACATCATTCAGTATGTTCAGTCCTGCGGTGTCTACGCACAAAATAAATCCCAGAAACAAAAACCATCTGGTCTCCTACAACCATTGGACATTCCTCAAGTTACATGGCACACTCTTTCCCTTGACTTCATCACTGATCTACCTCCAAGCCAAGGGTTCAACACCATCCTTGTAGTTGTGGACTTATTCTCGAAGATGGCCCATTTTATTCCTCTCAAAGGCCTCCCAGACGCAGCCACTTTAGCAAAAGTGTTCCTGGAGGGTGTGGTTAAGCTACATGGCTTCCCTTCGGTTCTGGTCTCTGATCGAGGCAGCCAGTTTGTTTCAAAGTTCTGGAAAAAATGTTGTGCAATGGCGCAGATCGACGTTCAGCTATCTACCAGTCACAATCCCCAAACGGACAGCCAAACCGAGAGAACCAATCAGACACTCAAGCAATATTTACGGTGCATGCTTCACCACGAACAAAGGAATTGGAAAGACCTACTATGGATAGCCGAATATGCATATAACAATTCTTTGCATTCAAGCATGGGACAAACGCCCTTCTATACCCTTTATGGCAGACATCCACGTACCTCTGAACTAGACCTTCCAGCCAGCTTGGAAATGCCAGCGTTAAAGACTCTACACACAACCATTACTCAGGCTTTCAAAAGGGCAAAGGAACACCTTATTTATGCCAAAGAAAAACAAAAGAGATTCAACGACCAATACCGGATAAAGGCCCCTGATTATCAAGTAGGAGACAAAGTTTGGTTAGCCGCTAAATTCGTACCCATCAAGGGAACCCAGAACTTTCATCCCAGATTCTTAGGACCCTATACCATTAAGGCAATTATCAACCCAGCAGCCGGGAAACTGGATTTACCACCTAATCTACACATCCACCCGGTATTCCATGTGTCCCTCCTGAAACCAATGCAACCCGGCACACGGATTGGGACACCACCTAAGCCCATACTTGTTGATGGAGAACCAGAATTCGAAGTCAACGATGTCTTGGACTCTAAATACTCTAGGACCAAGCTATATTATGTCGTCGATTGGAAAGGATTTGGATCACAAGATAGATCATGGGAGCCCAGTGAGAATATCCACGTACCATGTCTAATCAGGAAATTCCATCGGAACTTCCCAACCAAACCTGGGCCAGACAGAAGGAACACCATGGGAGGGGCCTTAGGGGGGAGTGCTGTCACGACCCTTGCCCAAAACCCCCTCTGGCAAGCCCATTGGCCAGGTGGAATCAGGACTCGGGCCTCTAGAGCCTGGCATCCTCTTCAAAAGCCCTCATGGGCCAGTCTCATACACCATGAAAAACAATGTGCTTGGGAACTACTTTATTGTATTGTCAGCCAACATGGAGGCATCCACATAGCTTGGTTCCTAAGAACCAAGCTATGCGGTCTAGTGTTTTGGGTGTGGTAGCCTAGGGACTACTTTAACTGGACTATTTTGTTGGGGCTATTTAAACCACATGTGAGCAAGACAACACACTTTGCGTTACTTTGCAGCGTGCAACGTGACGCTCACCGTGTCCAGCTATTACCTCGAACCTCGGAGAAGCAGAACCTGCAAGGAGACAAAAGGAACTTCATTAGCAGCAGCATCTTACCTGCAGTCTTCATCTTTAAACACTCGCAGCTACTGAGAACAGCTTCCTCAAATCTGCACGCCTCCCGGACAGAACGACCTGAAAGAGGAAGATAGAGGCAACATTAAAGAAAGCAGTAGAGACATTTACAAATTACGAACTGCTCAAAAGGCTTACCTGGCTGGTCGCTTCTCGGCTGGCACCACTCCGGACATTCCACTTGGCTGAAGAACACTGCGACCTACAAGGAAGGAAAACACAGGTTAGCAAAGGCAAGACTTCGCAGCGCTGCGCATAGCACTTACTTACCGCATCATAGCGCTCTTAATGCGCCATCATTTACCAGCGGGGCTCAACCAAGCCAGTTCGCCGTGCTGAAGCTCTGCATACCTAAGCGAGAAAAAGGAGACATTTTAAACAAAGAAAGGCATGCAGGATAGCAACAAAACTAAAGAACAGCAATGAGACCTACCTGAACAATATCAAACGGGCCGGCGTCAGTGAAGTAACTGGACCGCACTCGCCCATGAAAGACAACGCGCCCCTGCAAAGAAGGCAGGACGGAGAGCACGCCTAATTCTACCACAAGGTGAGGAGAGGGCGCCAGATGGACTGAAATCATACGGGGGAGGAGGGAGGATACTTAACCCAGTCGGTCAGTCTTGAACACAGTCCTCCTGTATTTTCAGGCAGAACCTTCCCCGCAGACCACAACAGGGCAAAGCTGAGAAGCATACCAGCGAGTAACCCGGCTGGGGGGCGTCCCTGTGGATACCAGGTGAGCGTAACAGCAATGGGTCTTAAATTGTCACTATCGGCCTTCGTAGAAGGACCAGGGGACAGAACCACAATGTACCTTGAGCTGTAGGAGTTCTTGGTGCTCGACAGGGTTGAGTCAGTTTCATGGCGATTTGCAGCTCTGCGACAGAGTTCAAGATCGGAGACAGCTGTGGGTTTCAGGAGGCAGAAAGTTTGGTGAGCGAAGCTGAATTGACGGCTGCAGGTTGGCGTACACTGCGGTTCAGGGTTAGGAATCATTGTCTCAGTGCTGGTCAGCGGTTCCGAAGCACTGGTCGAGGCGTCTTGAACTGCTTTAGCAACTGCAACATATCAACAGTTGGTTACAGCTCTAGGGGCTTGACTGGCTCGAAAATGTCCTTCAAGACAAAAGTCAGTAGATGCTTGTCGATGCACTTCTCCTAGCTTCTTCACTGGGCTTGTGTGTAGTCCTTTGAGGTGGATGGCCCAAAGCTGAGGAGAGTGTTGCAGGCAGCTGACTTGTCCTTGGTTTGGCTCAGATACTCTCTGGTACTTCCCACCTAGGAAGCTTGCTGCAGAGCCTAGCAGGGCACGCTGTGTGCTGGCCGGGTACCAGTTCTGGAGCGGCTAGAGGGTTCTTTGGATTCAGTATCTCCCTCTGTTTCATGGGGGATGTTTGGGGGAGGAATTTTGCTTCCCTCTTTGGAGGTCCTAGGCTTCCTTCCCTGGCAGAAGATATAAGGCAGACTGTACTTTCAGCCAGGGTCCAATTATGAGTTCTTCTTGTCTGCCTCTGGTGAAGCCTTCAGATGATCTCTCAAAAGAGGGGCTCTGCCCTCTTTTAAAGCCAAATAGACCACAGGGATTGGTGTAGGCTAAGCCTACCTTAATGAACCAATACTGGGTCTTCACCAACAATCTTCTGTATGTGTGAGGTCATAACCAGAGTGCTTTGCAACAAGAAAGGTAAAGGGGTGAAAATATGTATTATTTAGTCCCACCCATCTTCCTGTCTGTTGTGGATCAAAGGGTCTCTCTGGTTAATGGATCTCTCTGTGGTTCCTGATTAAAGTGGCAGGTCTCCATTGAAGCTGCAGCGAGACCAGACTCTATGCCTCCCCAAACCACATTCTTGTACCTTTTGAATGGGTGTCCACCTGCGGGTATAACTACTGTAATATGCGCAGTCCCAGACATGATATTTCACTATCAATCGATACTGAGGGCGAGAGCTGGCTTCAGGTTGACACATTGCATATGAAAGTGTGTTGGGGTTTCCTGTTTCCTTTGTTAGCCTCTGCAACCAGGCCTCATGTTTGAATTAAACTCTGATTAGTATGTGACTGCTGCCACCAGCTAGATGGCTCAACAAAAGGACATGGTGGATCCATGGAGTCTTTGTTAGTTAATTAGGGTGGCCATGACAGGGGGAAGGTTCTTGTACTCTACCTGTCAAATGCCAACTAAATATGACGGGGACGACTTTGCCTATAGGCTGTGTCTACCCAGAGTACACAGGTCTATGCGTATGTCGTGGGTGAGCATAGGAACATTTGTGTGGATTAACCCCACACATTTTCGGGAGGTTGATCCACCATCATTCAAATTCCTTTACAATTTCAAATTTGCAGATGGTTGAATTCCTCACACATATAGCTGCAGGTTCAACCATTGATGTGCCTGGCAGTTTGCCCTTTGACACAGAGTGATCATCAGGAACTGCTCTACAATTGCCCATCCATGACACTGCGGAATTTCCATCTGCTGGGTCAGTTTCTACACCAAGCATTTTTCTTGCTCTCTACATATGACCAGAAGAGATGGTTCTGAGGTAGACTCTCACTGGTTGGCTTTGACACCCAGATACTGTGCCCTTCACTACAATAGTACAGTGAGGTGTTTTCTGAAAGTTGTACCAACCCACAATATCTTGCACGGGCTGTAGGTCTTCATGTGAAGAAAGAAGATACAATCTTTCAGAGATACCTTTGCTAGATCTCCAGCAACGGCCGCTATCTTCACCAAACATCTCAGCCTTTGAAATTGCCCACAGAGAAAATCCCTGACCTGAGGACATTTCCACTGCAGGGCATTTTGGTTAGGTTTTTCAACCAAAACCTTTGTGGCTATCACCGGACTGCTGAAGTTCTGATTGCATTGCCCACTTAACCAGATTTATTCTGCAGTAAGGGGATTGTATTGGATTGGAGCAGGGGCTCAAACTGTATTGACTGCCAAGCCAGTGATGGCAGCATTCTCCACTTCAGAGACGTGTGTGGTTCTTCACCATTTGAGACCATTTTTGTATGCATATCACATTGAGTTGAATGCTGTTATTATAGTCACATTACTCCTATCCATGCTAGGCCCCAACAAACAAGATAGCCTGTATCACTTCAGTATCCCTTATCTCTTGAGGTAGCCCTCATCTCTTGAAGTAGCCCATATCCCATTTACAGGTGCTTGAAGGTTATTAAAATATTTTATTTTTGAATTTGTACACCTCTGGCTTTCCATCATTATATCATGACCTATGTTCTCGGGCTCTTCTGAAGAGATGTCCTGTGCTGAGCATAGTTGCAGGAAATCGAGCAACATGGTGACTTTAAGAAACTTCTGCATTACCCAACGGAGATCAAGCCTAACCTTGTTTGGGTTTGTGACCTGGCTCAGAGCGACCCCTAAGAGATGGGAGAAATATCTCACACAGACAATAATTGGGAGAAGAGGCCTGGAATCGGAATCGGTGAGCTTGGACTGGTAGACAGGTCTTTGAGGTGCAAGGAGCTTGTAGACAAACATCTGGAGAGAGCAATGACAGTGTGAGACCATTTCAACATTATGTTTGGGGCCCCCTTGCCTAGGACGGGGATAAACACTCTGAGGCAACCGTGGGGTGCATAAATTATAATAGAGACAAAGAAACACAGCCAGATGATCAATAGCTGTAGAATATCATGGGACAGGAAGCCAGCCGGGAGCTGAAACACTACATGCTTTATGAAAAAATGTTCATCGCCCTTTGTCAGAAACATGCTAGTGTTCAAGAAACCTGAATGAAAAGGACACCAGGGTGTAATAACGCTGCTGCAAGATGCCCGAGGGAGGTTACAGCAAAATGGTGCGACAAAGTCACCCTCTAACATGTGTGAGACAGGATTGATATCAAGAGTGAACCAGACTCAAAAGGGTTTGTTTGAAAATCTTTATTTACTAAGGTTCCTAGGTTGGTATAATGCCTAACTAGCCCTAACTCTAATGGGGTAATTTACTTCACTGATGGTTTTAGTGGCTGTCGTCAAAGAGTCCAAAATAAAAGTCTGTCTGTGTCTAAGTCTATGCTTGCCCTCACTGTGCAAAAATGTGATCGGAAGTCTTTTTAAAAAAAAAAAGGAAAAGTGGTTAAACAAAAATGCAAACTAGAGTTGGCTTCAGGTGGTCTTCTTAACAAGTGCTGCATGGTCAATGTCACATAAATAAGTTCAAACCACAGGCCAATTTGTAAGACCTTCTCCACAGGTGGCTTGTAGTTATCCCAACTTCCTTCAATGTCTTTGGGCCTCATTACGACTAGTGCGGAATGGGTTTAACAGCGCTGATAATGGTGCCGGCGCCGTTAAACCCACTCCGCACTATTACGAGGTCCCGTCGCGGGACCGCTCTGGTCGTCTGGTTTTTCCAGACGTCCATAGCGGGTCCCGCGAGGGGACCAGGGAGCTAACAACGGGCCCGTAATTAACGGGCCCGTTGTTATCTCCCTCCCCATTCCCATTGAGCCCTATAGGGGCTCAATGGGAATGGGGAAGGACCGGGCCCTCTGATGTCAGAATGTCCCGGTATTTCCCCATTCAGGGAACCCGGACCCAGATTCGATTTTGGAGGCAGCCATGGTGCTAGTAGCACCATGGCGACCTCCAAAGTCGTAATGAGGCCCTTTGAGTTCAGTGTGGTTCCCTTCCCCAAGCGTCAGCTTAATCAAGTTTCAAAAACAGAATGGAAAATTGTAACACAGTTCCTTTTGTAAGCTTGTTGGGGTTCCCTTCCCCACACTTCAATCATTTCAACTGTAAAAGCAAGGAAATATCGAGGCTGAGTACCACAAAAGGAAATACACCAAACACGGGCTATAAAGATTCACAGATCTTTAATACTGCGCAGTTACAAAGAAACACAGATCTGATACAGATAGCTATCTGGCTCTCGGCACCCTGCAATGAGTACCAGCCTGTCAGAGTGAGGAGGGAGAGGTGCTGGACGTCTAAACATTTGCATTATTTATAAATATCCTGTAATATTGTCCAGCCCCTCTACTGGTTAATAATCTGCGGTCCATAGTTTGTGCCGAGTTCACACATAGCTTATACAGTAATATGCACATGGATTACATAGGTTTGTGTTTCCAACAAGTTACAATGACAAAGTGTATTCCTGGATTTAACAGTGAGCCTTAGTACATATCCCTTCACAATGTAGTTCTGCCAGTGCCCACGCTCGACATTTACTTAGTATTGTCCTCGATGTGTAGTCGTGGATGAGGCTTGTTAGTGCAGACAATACTTAGACCACAAGTCATGCTCGGGGCAAGCTCTCATTATCTAGTCTAAACATTCGGCCATCGGACAGTCTAACCATTGACAAGATTCAAAGGTCGGGAAGGCTCGGTTGCAAGTTGGAAACACAGTCCACCATTTTAGAACAGAGAATCACATACGAACTGAAATCAAAATGACGGATGATCCTAAAATGGCGGCAAAGTCGATCTAAAATCGGAACTTTGCAACGCGGTTTTCTTTGCAGAGCGACTAGGCTTAGGCCAATAGACATCAGAAGGAGGAACAATATGATTTCCCGTTTAACAAACCCTCCTTTTGGCCTAAGCCAAGCTCTAAACTACAATTAGTCACTTTACGAGTAACTCCACGTCTCAATGTCCATACAACCTGAATCACAATCATCAGAGATATCAATGGCCATACGGTCTGTGACAGAAATTTCCTTCAACACAAATTTGTTGGTCATTCTTTCTGGTGGGCGTACCTTTTGTCCTAATGTTCCCATTGTCTGTGCACAACATCCCCCTAGCACCGAACATATGGCAGGAAGACATTGTATACAGCAACAGCAGAACAACAGAATACCCAGAATAATCAACAAGACCGAAAGTAGCTTCCATCCCCAAGATCGTAAGAAGTCCCAGAACCAAGCGCTAAGATCCCAATTTCCCTCGGGAACGTGCACTTCTGAACTAAGGATGTGCAGATTTTGTATAGCCTTTAAAATGGTTGGGGAGGAATCCGGTATGAAAACGCAACAAGCAGACCCCACTAATTTGCATACTACACCACGCTTAGCCAGGATGACGTCTAATGCTATCCGGTTCTGTAGTGCCACTAACCTTATTGCTTTCTGTTCTAGAGTCATGTTTTAGAGTATGTCAGTGGTCCGGTTGATGGTTCTCTCCAGTACTCTCGCTAGTCTTCTGATATCCTCGGAGTTTAGTATTTGCCCCAAAAAGGTACAAAAGATTTTGCTACATCACCCAGAACTTGTGACGAAGCATCTAGCCCTAGATATTTCTGTGGTACTAGCTATAAATACCCCTGGTAACAGAATTCCTAAATAACCGGTTCCCTGCCAATCCCTTGGTAGCCATGGGAAAGCTTCATTACCGCAAACAAAGTAGACATTTTTCGCCTACATACAAAGGTCTGTCCTCACTGGTCAAGTTCGCAACATTGGTGCAACCCTTGAAAAACCCATTGACTGAGTACCATTCCTCTGTATGCAGAAAGAAACTGAGTCGGGACTATGGTTAACAGTATAGGAAGGGGGTGTGGCATCCCTATTACCTATAGGAGCCATCTTGAAAGAGATCAAAGATTGAAAAGGTCGAGACAGTCTATCAGAAGGTCTAATGGAAGCAACATTAGGCTTGCTTCTATTTGCGAAAAGTGAGCATCCCAGGGGCATTAGAACTCGTCTTTCAAATTCATTCAAATTTGTTCCATCAAAGTTCCCCAAGATGCTATCTTTCCATCGGCCAAAGAATAGTGCCCTTAGAGAAGCATACCATGCAGTAGTCAGAGGCAAAGGATGAATATACCAGCCCAACCATGTTGCGTTAAATAAGAGCAGACCCAGCAATTAGACCTGTTAAAAATAGCATGTGTTGCATTCATTATAAGCAGTAGTGTGTTATTATGGTAGCTCTGTCTGTGTTGAGAATCTCTAGGAGATAGAGTGTGCAGATGCACGAAAGGTGTAGGTGCAGTGGGTACATTTTCAGTGGGCAAAAGTGTTTCAAGCAGACATATTTCTTCCATCTACCAAAATCCCAAAGCAATCACTATTGTGAAACCAGTCAACATAATAACAAGAAAGCAATAAGTTTCAAGAGACCATGCATTCAATCGTTCATTGTCTTTACTGGCCACACAGTCACTTATTTGTTCCATACAGGTAGAGGCGATAGCAGGCATTGTTCCTTCTAAACGAAAAGCACCGGAGTTCATTTGCTGGCGATCTCCTGATCGCGTGTTTTCTTAGTCTTTCCCTATCCCTAGCCAACAACTTTCCTTTGTATGCAAAAGACAGGGCAAAGGACAAGCCCTATGATGATTTCCCTAGTGGCACAGCCAAACCGTGCAGTAAGTCAAGCTCTGTGGGCGCAGATCGTGCCTTGTGACTCCTGGTACCGTGTGATCTGCGAACAGCGTGTCGCTGCTTCCTGATGGAAGTGATGAATTTGCAACAGAACCTAACAGTGGTGAAAAAGGATCTGCAGGAGAGTGTGGAGATGAAGCAGCTGTTTCCCCAGGCCCGACGGGCTCAGGGAGTGTCTCCGAAGCACTCTCAGTACTGCTCAATGCTGAGTGATCGTTGGGAGCAGAGCAGGTAGGTTTCTCTGTATCTTCTTTATCTTGTGGCAAAGGGAAGGGTATCAGCTTGACATGTGACGCATGTATACACTGCCTCTTGCCTTCCACCCGAATCGCCGTCTGTGTGGCCAGGAGAACCTGGTGCGGGCCTCTCCACCGCGGTGTGAGACAGGATGTTCGTTCGAACGCTTTAACGAGCACCCCTTGACCAGGTCAGATACTATGATCTGGCCTCTTGTACTTTGCCGGGCGGGCTTCTCGCACCTGTTGGTAAATCAAATACAGATTTTTAGTTAACCGGTCGCAGTAATCAGAAAGAAGAACATGTTCAATGTCCCTCAGGGCCTGGGGTTTGGGGAGATTCCAAATATTAGCTGGCCTACCCATAGCCACTTCATATGTGGAGAGCCCAGTCTTAGTCTGTGGGGTGGTACGTATTAACAGTAACACTATCGGTAAGGCGTCCGGCCATTTCAATTTGGTGACGGAACACGTCTTAGCGAGCTTGTTTTTCAAAATTCCATTTTGTCTCTCTACCAATCCAGCACTCTGAGCATGTCTAGCCAAATGGAACCGTTTATCGATCTGTAATCCTGTGCATATCTGCAGAATTACAGCAGCGATAAAATGTGGACCGTTGTCCGACTAGATGAACCTTGGCAAACCAAACCTAGGAAAATATTCCTTAAGCATGGTTTTCGCCGTTGTCATTGCTGTAGCATCTCTTACAGGAAAGGCTTCACACCATTTATTAAAGGTGCAAATTACAACCAATACGAACTTAAAATTGTTACAATGCTCCATTTAAAAAAAATGAAAGTGGAATACTTCAAAGGGGACAGAAGGTGGACCAAAACTACCCCTTGGTGTCGATGTGCCCTTCCCCATATTGTGCTATAGACAGATCATGCAACTTTGGACAAAACTCTCAGCTGTTTTCGAGATTTTATCAATCACCCAGACATTTTCTAACAATTTGCAAACCTTCCTTGCACAGATGTGGGTGGGCCCATGAGCCATTGCCACCATCATAGTACGCATCTGGCAGCATCCATTTTCCCTATAACTTATCCACCCAACACCCATCATCATCCAACCTCGCTAAACCCTCAGCCCATTGCTTAGTTTCTTCTAAAGTGGCATTGGCTTCGATATTCTTTACAGATTCAATACCTTCATCTATGGTACAAACATTTGTGGCTTCCCTTGTAATGTACATATCTGAATGGAGATCAGTAGCAGTTTGTTTGGCTATCTGGTCAGCAAAAGCGTTCCCTTTTCCTACATCATTTATGATTTTCTGATGCGCTGTGCATTTCATGATCGCTAACTGAGTGGGAAGTGCAAGCGCTGAAAGTAACCGCACTATCAAGGAGCCATATTGAATCTTCGTTCCATGTTATGTCAAGAAACCTTGTTCTGCCCAAAGTCTACCGAAGTTGTGAACTACCCCAAAATCATACTGCCACTCAGTATATATGTTTGCTCTGAGCCCTTCGGAAAGTTCACAAGCTCGAGTCAATGCAATAATCTCTGCGGCCTGTGCGGAGTTATGCGGAATTCTTTCGGTTTGCACAATCGTGCTTAGTGTGGTGATGGCCTAAGCAGCCGTGGATGTACCATCCGGAAGTTTGAAACAGGAGCCATCCCAAAACAGCTCCCCTTGTGGGTCGTTCAAAGGTGTATCTTTCAGATCGGTCCTGCCTTTAGTCTCTTGTTCTGTGGTGTAAAGGCAGTCATGTGGCATTTCGTCAATGCAAGCAGTACCTTGCGGGAAAGGTAATAGTTCAGCCAGATTTAATACACAACACCTCCTTATTTTAATATGCGGTGCAAACAAGATATATTCATTTCTCTTTAATCGTGCGGAGGTGAAATGTTGTGTTTGTGTTCTATTTAATAGAACAACTACAGAGTGAGGTATCAACAAGGTTAAATCATGGCCTAGGACCATACCCTCGCTCTGTTTTACAGACGCAGCAACAGCAGCGACAGCTCTCAGACATTTCGGCAAAGCGCATGCAACAGGATCAAAAGCGGAACAAAAGTAACCGCACTGCCTATTCTTCCCTCCATGTTCCTGCGTTAATACAGCCAAAGCACATCGATCACGTTCATGCACATACAACTCGAAGGCCTTTTCATAATTTGGTGTGCCCGAAACTGGTGCTGAACACAGTGCAGTCTTGAGCAGATCAAACGCTTTCTGGTGTTCCAAGTTCCACGGCAATGGCAAAGAAATGCCCATGTTTGTGAAAGCCAACATTGGCTTAATCACTAGTGAGAAGTTGGGGATCCACTGCCTACAGTAAGAAGCCATCCCTATCAAGGCTCTGACTTCCTTCTGTGTATTTGGGACATACATGCTAGAATTGATTTGTATCTGTTCAGGCGTCAACCTTCTTCCCTCCTTTGACAGGAGATAGCCTAAATAGGTGACCTCCTGTCGACAATACTGAAACTTTTTGAGTGAAGCTTTATGGCCATGTTTTGCTAGGTGAATAAGCAACAACACCGTGCCCTCCTTACAGGCACTTTCTGAATCAGCAGCTAAAAGAAGATTGTCTACGTATTGAAGCAATGCACAAGTGGTAGGCAACTCGAGTGTTTCAAGCTGCTCTTTCAAAGCCCTACTATAAATGCTTGGACTTTCCGTGTACCCTTGTGGTGCACGGGTGAATGTAAACGAGCATCCCCCAAGGTGAAAGCGAACAGGTATCTACTATCCTTGTGTATAGGAATGCTAAAGAAAGCATTCTTAAGATCTACAACACTAAAATGAGTTGCAGAAGCTGGGATTATAGTTAATATCGTCGTTACATCAGGCACAATAGGAAATTGTGGAGCAACAATCTTATTGATAGTGCGTAAATCAATGATAAAACGAAAAGGAATTGCATTTTCTCCTTTCTTATACACAGGCAAAATTGGACTATTGCACAAACTACCTGCAATTTCTTCAAGTACCCCACGGTGTACAAAATCAGAAACTATACATTTCAAAGCGTGCTCACCATCAACCGAAATCTTATGCTGAGGAATACGTGGCAACTTTACTCCTTGTTTCAAAATGATTTTAACAGGCTCAATTTGCAGAACACCAAAATCATTGTCATCCATCGCCCATAAACACTCCGGACCATCACTAAATTCCGGCGGCAAAGGTCTAGTCAGGAACTGTGAGGCAGAAAGTTGCTGTGGCGAAATCGTCAAACGCACTCCATCCGAAGAACAATGAATTACCGCATTTAATTCCTTCAACAGATTCACCCCCAACAAATTCTCTCCACAGTTCGTTGTCAAAAGAAACAGACAGTGATCCATAAATAGACCCAGTGTAATCGGTACCGGCGAAGAAACTGGACTAACCACTGGCGTACCAGAAAACCCTACAGAAACATTGGTTTGCCCTGACATTGGAATGTTTGGAACCCATGAATGGTCAATGTAACAATTCTGCGCTCCTGTATCTATCAAGAATAGATGTTTCCTATTTCCCACTATCATTTCAACGTAGGGACCTTTCTGATTAACGGGAATAGGTGTTGATTCCAAACCCTGCTTCGGGCAATCCTAGCGAAACAGTATATCTCAAAAGGAAGGTCTTCAGAGAGATATGCAGTAGAAGGATGATCAAAAATGTTTCTATTATCCACACTCGGTGACTGATTGTCTTGTGAGAAAGGCTGCGAATTCTGAGAAAACTGGCTTCTACCAGGACCCCCTGCCCCGGGGCAGCCTCTGGATCGTCTACCCATGATACCAAATATGTTATTCGACCTCTGCTGGAGGATCAGGCATTGTGCTCACCAATGACCCTCTTGTCTGCAATAAGCACATTGGTTCGCATGTACAGGATCCAACGGCACATTAACTTGTGGAACATACTGTCCCCTAAACTGTGTACTACCCCCTCTGGGACCTCTAACAATCTGTTGCAACAAAACCTTGGTTTCCAGGTCTCCCTTTTTCTTTTCAATCCTTTCTTTCTCATTATTGACTTGGTTTTCATAATACTGAGCCATATGCAACACTTCAGACTGAGACTTAGCTTGCCAAGCGCTCTCAGAAGTCATAATTTGTGACTGGATGTCAGGCAACAATCCACGCACATATTTGTCTACAAATAGTCATTTTCTAGATTCTGTGCTCATATCTTGTCCACTGAAATCTGAAAACACTTGTTCAAACTGATTAAAGAATTCGGTAGCACCCTCAGACTTTCCTTGGACACAAGCAATAAGTTTGTCCCAGACAATCCTTCTCTCAGGAATTAAGGCTTTCAGTTTCGTCACTATCCTATCGGGCAAAGTCAGTATTACCTGTGGCGGTCTCTCGCCAGCTTGTCTATCTCTATCTTGTCTGAATGCTTACTGAGCAACAGAGCTAAATCGAGCGCTATAGCAGCTGAAGGAGTGTCAGACGAAAAAGCTCTCTTATAGATACTCACTAATTCGGCGGGAAAACAAATCTTTCTTTTTATACATTCATCCTGCAGGTATTCTACCATAAACTGTATCACTTTCCTCTGCATTTCTGGCATGTACTGACTATACGTGTCATATACTTCTACGGGAGATATCGACATGTCTGAAATCCATCTAATCGCATCTTTTGTGCAAATTCGTGTTTCGTGTTCATCGATCTACAAAGTGGAAGGAACCGTTTCTGTACAAAAATAGCGCTCAAACTATTGCCATCAATTTCTTAATTCCGTAACCTTTACAACTCACTTCTTTACTCAAAAACCGTCTTGACGTGCTCATATACTTTCTCCGCAGTATCTCTTGAATATGCTAAAACATTCAGATCCCTCAACCTTTGTGGGCGATCTACATCATTCAGTCTGTTCCACATTACAGATAAATGAATTCCCAGTCCTTCGTACAAAACATTTTTCTCAGGAAAACTTTCTAGATTAGAGAGTGTGGCAAAAACATCAGATTGTTCACCCTTCTCCATGCACTGTCTAACCCATGCAGTCAAATCAGGTTTTCTCTCCTTAGACACAGTATTGCGAGTTACAATCTTTGATTCCGCTCCCTTATCAACTGCAAGTGGAACAGAACCACTTGGAAGAGAAAGAGTAGAAGAATCTTGTACAATTGGTAACATAGGTACTATCAACGGTGCAGAAGACAAATCTACCAGATCCGTAACAGTAGGCAAAGGCGGAGGTACAGGTGGAGGAGCAACGATTGGAGGAGGAATAATAACCGGAGGAAGAGGAACAATAGGAGGAACGATAGGAGGAGCAGGAATTACTATGGGAAGAGGAATGACATCAGGAAGAGGTAAATCAGCAGGAATAGGTACATACAGAGGTGGCACGATGGCACCAGGCCTTCCTTCATTTAGAAGTTTGTCAATTAATTCATTAGACACATGAAAATCTTTCGAAGGATACATTTTCTTGAAAAGCCCTATCCATATTTCTAACTGACTCTGACTGTTTACTTTGATCATACAATAACGCTTTTTCAGCGTTGGACATGTGTCGGTGCACATGTTTCTCTCTACTTTCAAGTTGCTGCATAGCTTCTTTCTTCCAGTTTTGTAATACATAAAATGCTGCAGGTCTAGCTTTTTTCCTTAACAATATAGACTCTAAATATTCAATACGAGGAATCTCAAAACTACCATTGGTTGGCCACTGAATTTCGGAAGCATGTCTAGTTTGTCTGTGCCAAATATCATTAAACAGTACACTACCAATGCCATGCTTACAGTACATAGTACAAGCTGGCGACCCCTCATGTGGCGCCGGACGGCTAAATTCCAAAGATTGTCTGTCTCTGCAGAATAACGCCCTGAAACAGGCAGACAATTTCTCAGGCATATCAGATTCCTGGTGTTACCTGGTCAACAATTGTGCTTGCGAGTACAATACGCCAAATCAAATTATCAGGATACTTAAGAATCGGGTCACGACTCACCTGATGAAAGAACTAAAGGAGGTCAGATCGGATTACAAAGGGCAACTAAGGACCCTTGTCATTGGTGATTTTGGCAAAACTGCCCGCCTCAATATATGGACCCTCGTCAAGATGCCGTCTCGAACCGCGGGCTCACCGTCCAAGGATCGGGTTGTGCAGTACTGTTGAAGTATCGTGTCTCATCCAAGAAGGGGCCCCCTTTCTCACCGTCCGATCCCAGTCCGATAGCCGCGTCAACACTTCAACGAGATGGCATCAATCTATTTGGGCGCCATCTGTAAAAGCAACTAAATATCGAAGCTGAGTACCACAAAAGGAAATACACCAAACACGGGCTATAAAGATTCACAGATCTTTAATACTGCGTAGTTACAAAGAAACACAGATCTTATACAGATAGCTATCTGGCTCCCTACACCCCGCAATGAGTACCAGCCCGTCAGAGTGAGGAGGGAGAGGTGCTGGACATCTAAACATTTGCATTATATATACATATCCTGTAATATTGTCCAGCCCCTCTACAGGTTAATAATCTGTGGTCTAGCGTTTGTGCCGTGTTCACATATAGCTTATACAATAATATGCACATGGATTACATAGGTTTGTGTTTCCAACAAGTTACAATGACAAAGGCCCTCATTACGACCCTGGCGGATTTCGCGGTGCTAAATGCACCGCGAAGCACGGCGGAAAGCCGTCGATAGCGCCATGGGGGTTGGCGGATTTACCACCCCATGCCGACCTTGGCGGAGCGGTAAATCCCCAATCCCCATTTTACCCTTCCCCATTCCCATTCTTACCCCATAGGGTATAATGGGAGTGGGGAAGGAGTTAATTACGCCGCCGTAAAGTACGGCGGCGTAATTAACAACGAGGTCCCTTAGCGCCATGGTTTTCTCCGCCCGGCAAAACCAGGCGGAGAAAACCTCCATGGCGCTAAGGGAACTCGTAGTACGGCGGACGGGTCCGCCGCGATTAGCGCTGGCGGAAACCCACTCCGCCAGGGTCCTAATGAGGGCCAAAGTGTATTCCTGGATTTAACAGTGAGCCTTAGTACATATCCCTTCACAATGTAGTTCTGCTAGTGACCACGCTCGACATTTACTTAGTATTGTCCTCGATGTGTATTCGTGGATGAGGCTTGTTAGTGCAGACAATCCTTAGACAACAAGTCATGCTCGGGGCAAGGTCTCATTACCTAGACTAAACATTCAGCCCTCGGACAGTCTAACCATTGACAAGATTCAAAGGTCGGGAAGGCTCGGTTGCAAGTTGGAAACACAGTCCACCATTTTAGAACAGAAAATCACATACGAACAGAAATCAAAATGGCGGATGATCCTAAAGTGGCGGCGAAGTCGATCTTAAATCGGAACTTTGCAACGCGGTTTTCTTCGCAGAGCGACTAGGCTTAGGCCAATATACATCAGAAGGAGGCACAATATGATTTCCCGTTTAACACAACAGTACACCAAAACTAAGAAGTCTCTATCATGGCTAGGCCTCTTAGGAGTCCCTTCCCAAAGTCGCTGTTAGCAAGATGCTCACCTTGATAGGCAACATTTTCCCCAAGCTTTAGGGCTTTTCCAGTTTTCAAACACAAAATATAACACAGTTCTTTCTTGAGTTCACAGGGTGCCATTCTCCAGGTTTAGGCCCCTTCAATTTATAACACTAGTTCCATTGGTTAGGATGTACCTTTTCTGATTAGCAATCTTTTTCAGATTCCATCCTTCTGTAACGCTCACCTGATTCCCGTAGAGGCGCCGGTCTTGACTGGGCGTATACCGTATCTTCAAAGGTGATGTGTAACACACGGCTGGCTCTTTGGGCTGGACCTCTGTGCACTGTATGTTTGACTCGAAGGGTAAGATGTCTGCAGATAGAAAATATGGGATTAATGAACTGGGTTATTGAATGTCTCTCTCTTCTTCCCTTTCTCTTCTCCTGTAGAACCCCGAAGGTTAACGCTCTCACCTTAGGTAAGTGAACGCCGTGCTCTCCATCTGCCTCGGGGCAGGGTGCTGTAACCAGTTTCTTCTCTGGATAAGGGGAGCAGGCCTCTTGACTTCAGAGGACTGCTGTCCGTCGTTTACTGCACGAACGGTAAGTTTCGAGTAATTCTAATGTCTTTAAAGTCTTTAGTAATGATGTCTCTTGTTTTGCAGGGTTCCGGCGATGGTGGATGACGGGCTGAAGTGAGTTGAAGATGGATCCCGTGTGATGAATAGAAGCGCCTGGAAGCACGTAAGTAAGCGCTTGTTGCCTGCTTCACGATGCGCTCTAACTGTCTTTTTATTTTGCAGGTACAAGTTCGGAGCGGCTGCAGGGTGCCGGAATACCCACTGGGTTAGATGTGGAAAGGAGTAATGGCACGTGAGTATTAAAGTTCCCCAATGTCTTTAAACGCACCTTGTTTTGTCTTTCAGATGCGGGATGCAGTGCCGAAGGCCTCCGGAGCGTGCGAAGAGTTGGTAAGCTTTTGTCTTTCAGATGCCAGAATGCAGTGTGAAGACCTCCGGAGCGCACAAAGAGTAGGTAAGCCTTTGTCTTTCAGAATGCAGCGCGAGGCGTTGGTGACAGCCGATGGCCCAGGTAAGTGAAGAGCTGTCACTGAAGACCGTAATGCTAACCTGTTCTTTCTTGTCTTTATAGGTGTTGCTGAAGACTGGATTCAGGATGGTAAGCCTTTTTCCTTAGGCCCAGGATCAGATGCAGAAGACACGATGAGCGTTCTGCTGCAGAGGATGCAGAATAACGCAAAGCAAGATCCATCCATCGGGTTTGGTTTAAATAGCCTCCTGTAGTGCTTAGGTGTCTCCTTCCACAGCCACACCTAGGTAAGAAAAGAGTTCCTGCTTTCCAGAAGAGTTCCAGTGTTCTGAACCTAGGGAGTGGCTCCTGCCCCACCCAACAGGAAAAGTAGTTCCAAACAGAAGAGGATCAGAGGCTCAACTGGCAGGCAAGTAAGCAGCATGGTCTGCTGCAGGTAAGTCCACCCAAGCATTATGAGCCCGGCGCTTCCAGCACTGGGACTGGGCATATTTATGAGCCTGGTGCCACTGGCGCCAGGACTGGGTCCAAAAGGTCCCAATTGGGACTGGTTGGCACTCGGAACCTGGGTTATGAATCTGCTTCCAAGGGAGTTGGGAAAACCCTGACCTTTTGGAAGCAGAGATCATGACACCTTCATGGGGTAGAATCAAAGACTTTCGAAAAACGCCAGGCTCTTTGCTTTTCCTGGGCATGACCACTTTGATCCTTTTGCCCCTCACTGTTTTCTTGCTTTCACTTTTCCTCTTTCCTTTTGTTTACTTTGGATGCTTCCTGCACTCCTTTTCTTCATCGTTCCTTTCGTTCACTCTTGCACTATATGCTTTCCTTTCCTTGCACACTTGCACCCTTTTTCTTCTGCTTTCCTTTCCGAGCTCTCTTGCACTATCTGCTTTCGTTCCTTGCACACTTGCACGCTTGCACCCTCTTTCACGTGCCCTTGGCACCTTTCTTGGCCCTTTCTCATACCTTTCTCTCATCACAGGCCACTCGCTGCTTCTTTCCACTTTTTCTTTATTTCCGCTCTGATCGGTCTTTTACTCGTTTTCCACTCCAATCTGCTTTTCTTAATTTCTACTTGCGTGCCTTCATCCTTTATGCTTACTGCTTCGCTCTGGCTCTGCACTTTTACCCATTTCCGCTACTGTCTTACTTTACTTTTACACTTTCCTTTCTTTCATATTCTGTGCTGCTTTTTCTGTCTGTGCCTTTCTCCCGCTCCGCTCTCATCCAAATGTACACTCCTGGGTTTCTCTCACATTCTTCACAAAACTCACCAGGAAGCATCACGTTGAGAGGCGGTTTCTTCAGGCAATGCAGGGTTGGGGTCAGGGTTTCTATGCCCCTCAGCAACCCTTGGGGTCAGCACTAGCCCCAAGGGAATGAGGACTTTGCTGGAACTGTCCTGGAACATGCAGGATGCGCTTCTCCGGCTCCCTGGAGACACAGCTCCCTCGTCATGCTGCAGCCTCTTTTCCACAGCAGACCAGCACCTCCGCACACCATCCTCCTGCCTGCAGCTTCTTCTTCTCTCTGCTCCTGGGCCCCACCAGTTCGGACTGCATCCCCAGCTCGCTCATTTCTCTGTGAATGACCACACCTTTTATAGCTGAACACACAGTCAAGTGGAGTCAGGTGTAAATGGTTACCTAAGAATGCCTGACCCTGCCTGACTCTATTAATGGGAAAGTGTTTTTCTCTAAAGTAGGTTTCCCTTACTTTTCCTATGTTATTCCTATGGGTAATCTTTACTGATTTTAATGGCCTCCTCCTCGTCTCAGTGTTTGTTGGAAATGGTGGGGGGTGGAGATGAGGTGAGATTGCAAATACCCCACAAAAGCTGAGGGGGTGTAGGGTAGGGTGTTTTCACCATTATGGAAATACCATGTTTCGCCCCCTGGGTATACTCCTCCCAATCCACTGTGACCCTCCACTCAGGTGATCCTCCCTTGCTTGTCTACCCCAGGGTCTGGATCCAAAAGTGATGGTCCTTCCCTGGCCCCCTGGATGGAAGTTCCAGAGGGAGTGGGTGGGAGAATACCATCAGGTTTCTCACCCATGCCTTGTGCAAAGTACAGTTTTAATGTTCTGAATTAAAGGAATATGTTGCTGTGTCGTGAATCTGCTGACTGCCAATATGGGGCAGCTGCTTTGGGCCTCCCATGACTTTTGGGGTCCATTTCAGCTGAAAGGGTTGAAAGGCCCGGATGCCATCCCTGTGAGTCAGGGTAGGAACAAATGAGGACAAACCATGGCCCTAAAATCTCAGTAATGAAGGAGTGATGAAAGTTGCACTTGAAGAAAATTCTCAATGACTACTGCATTTGTATTCCTTGATTGCTCAAGCCTCTAAACGGGAAACGCTCTACATGGTTGAACATATAAATGAAACTGTGAGAGCACCGCATCTGGCATTTGCTGCTCTGCATGCGGAATGTTGCTGTTTCAGCAGAGGACCACACAGTGATCCTTGGGCCCTTAATAACATTCAGTGTGAAGTGACATGATGAGTACCCATGCATTCAAAGGTAGGCGTCCCACCATCAGCATCAAAGCGCTCTCCGTGCTACTGAGACAAGTTCCTCTGCACTTCCCCTAGGCAAAAGTACTGAAGGTCGGGTTTTTAGAAAAACACCAAAAGAACCAAGAAGAGAGAGGCGGAAATGATCAAACAGAAAATCTTCAGGCAAGCAGACAGTATAGTTATTAACATTTTGCCCTTTAACTTTACAGAAGGAGAAAAGAATCTTAGAGCATGGATTCACTTGTATTTTGTATACTCTGTTTATTGGATTTTTCATTATTACAGTAACATCTCACTATCACTAGTGTACACAGGGTAAGCGCAGTGACAAACAGCCGACCAATTGGAAACAAAATAATCCAGCCAACAGAGAGTACAGACATGGTCGAGACCCAGCCACAGGTGAAACTCTGGAGCGTTTGGAAGAGAACTTCATACATAATTCTTCTCCGGAATAGGCAAAATGGACAGATAATGAGTTCTAAAATGGCTGGATATTTTGGGGGCAACAGTTTTGGGGGAAAGTGCTTGATGCGTGTGCTCCCACCCATTTACCCATATTAATTCCATGTACTAGTCTTCTAGCGCAGTGGAATAGCACCCCTTGTTTGTGAGCTATCAGCAATGCAAGCGCGCAAGAGTGACGATTTAGGGTGCATTATCCCGGTTCGCCCGCCAGCAAGCATAGGAGCAGGGACGTCATTTAGGGGTCACCAGGGGTCACAACTGCGACCCCTGGGGTCTCCCTTGCTACCACTGTAGTCACCTTTGCTACCTCTAAAAAAAAAATGAAAAGGGTTTTTTAATGCAAGATCCTGGGCTGTGGCCAGCACCATGTGGCTCTTTGCTTCTGGAACCACTGGTTTTCTTGTTCAGGCCTCTTAAAAAAACAAAAAAAGACAGGGGTTCCACAAGTCTCAAACTTTCAGCAGTGAACCTAAATAAGAAACAATAGGAATACCAAATAATGTGTCTTTCTGGAATTCTATACAATAATTGCTAGACTCATTAAAGGTTTACTTCAGGGACACTTCAAGGGGTGAGTACCGGTTTTAGTCTGTTCTTAACCACCTCGACTCAACGTTTCATCTTCTGAGGTCGATAAATGAGTATCAACACAGGTTGGATAATATTGTTTTTATATTTGTTCTATATAAAGCGCTTAAGCGCAAGTGCTATTTAATAACACATCACTATCATTTAGCCATGGAAGTCTGCTTGCATTCACAGTAATTTGGTAATACGGGTCTATACACACTCATCTTAATGATACATATGGCGATCCATTCTTGTTTGAAATGTATATCACATTATAGTGATATCGTAACCATATTTTTCGTAGTGTACTTAGGAATAATGCTATATGATGCCACTTCCTGTTTTGTCAAGGGGTGAAAGGTCGTATTTCACTGCTTCCCGTGATATCACATTGAGGTGGGGTGAAATGACATCCCTTCCTGTGATGTCATCAGAGGTCAAGGGTCGTGTGATGTCACTTCCGCTACACCTGGCATTTTTGTGAAATGACGTCCCTGCATAGGAGTGAATCAGGGTCCATCACATTGCTTCTAACAGCGGGCAGTTCTGAGACAACTGAGTTGAACACTTCTTTAAGCTTAGGGTAAATTCAGGTCGAAGGGAAACAGCCCGCATTGTTAGAGTTGCACCTAGGAAAGGCTCGGCCTACAGTTGGGTTGAATTTCATCATTGTCAGTGGGATGCAGTACCATTGAGGCACCAACCGAAGGTTTAAAAGTCAGATTATTATTTAGCAACATCGTTTTTTAAGGACACATTTCAGCCAAAATCCCATCCTAGATCACAAGACCCAAGCCAGCCTCCAGTTTATGGGCCTCATTACGACTCAGGCGGAACGGGTTAACGGGCTCCGCTAAAGGAGGCGGACTCGTTAAACCCGCTCCGCCTCATTACAAGCTCCCTCGTGGGATCCGGTAAGTAACGCCTGGTCAAACCAGGCGTCCTTACCGGGTCCTGCGAGGGGAAGAGGGAGCAAACAACGGGCAGCTCGTAATAGGCCCGTT
Organism: Ambystoma mexicanum; assembly: GCF_040938575.1. Lineage (NCBI taxonomy): Eukaryota > Metazoa > Chordata > Amphibia > Caudata > Ambystomatidae > Ambystoma > Ambystoma mexicanum. Next base: position 415,016,214 of record NC_090929.1, read on the forward strand.
GTTTGCACCCTCTCCCATTCCCATTGAGCCCTATGGGGGATCAGATGGGAATGGGGAAGGTCCGGACCCGGGTTCCTGGAGGGAGGAATTACCGGGCCCTCCGAGCTCGGAATGGCCCAGTAATTCCCCACTCTGGGAACCCGGACCCGAAGTCGTAATGAGGCCCTATGTTTCGAGAGTTGCGGCCGTGAGGACCGCCACTGCACGACCAGATGGTGCAGAGAAGGAAAGGAATGGCTTTACATGTGACTCTAGCCCTTCCTATATTCTGCATTACATTACACAGATTTAGCAGGGGGCCGGGGGGGCTGTGAAAGGATAGGAATCTTTTTGACATTTAACTTTTGAGGCCAAAATGTTAATATATATATATTGTTGTATTGTGTTATGGTTTACCAAAGAAAACCTTACACAGATTAAATTAGGCATGCATTATCCATTAAAATTCCTCATACATATATATCCACAGACCCAATCAAAAAAAAGAATGAGAGGAAGAGAAAGAAAACAGCATCCAATAGACTGTATGGCCACCGGGCATCATCTATAAAATAATGACCGCCCTAAATATCACTGCTAGTGTCAGCGCAACTGACTTCCTGTCTACTATTTGGGCCCAAAACAACTCCTCATCCAACGACCTAACATTTATCATAAAAGAATACACATATTTATGATATGTGAACAGTGCGGTTTGTCGGCAACATAATAGCCAATGTTCCAATGTTTCCACTGCTTCTTTATCTGTGCAAAATCTGCAATACCCACAAGATCTCCCTATACCGTTTCTAGCACCTTCTATTACGCTGGTGGTGTATACATTCATGCAAACGCGCATGAACCTCATTTTCCACCCCAGGCCGGGCGGCGTTGAGCATAGAGTTCTGGAACCAAAAGGGGCTTTATAGTTTTTTACATTTCCAAATAAAATGTATTTACGAGCCGCCCCCGTCATACGGATCCAATCTCGTTCCTCCACTGCCTTTTTTAACTTGAGCGGCTCTTCACCTAATACTTCAATTGATCTGTGCAGGCCCAGCAAGCTAGACATAACTCCCTTCTCCCATCCTGTGAAGTGGTTGGAGGATTTACTTAACAACAACATGTACAATTTAGTAAAAAAGAGATTTCCTCTGACGGAATCTGATCTTTTTAAACAATTGTAACAACTTCCATTCAAAAGTAGGTTTGATAGATGGACGCCTAAACTCAGAGAATATTATAGAGGCTGGCACCCGCTTAGGAAGACCCATGACCTTTCTCCAAATTAAGCCCTCCAGCAAGGTCCAATTCAGCTCACAATCTAGGTAAACAAATATCTATATCATATAACAGGGACGGCAAAACCTTACACTTATAGTAAGTTATAATGGGGAGTAAAGAGAATTTCCCCAATTTGGATGCAATTTGCTTCATCTGAGCTGGGAACCTAGCGCACATTTTCTTCGTTGCATCCAAGGATATACTAGGATATCCATACATTGTGAAGCCTAGATAGCTATAGTTACAATCTGTTCGATTGTCACACCCTTCGCTTTCCATATAAATGTTTTTTTTTCCTCTTTCTTAACCCACATGTCCAGACCTTTGTTTTTTGGAAATGTATGTCCAGACCACGTGCATCCATAAATGACATTAGCGCGTTCAAAGAATGCAGAATGCCAATGGGGTTTTGGACAATAATAGCTAGATCATCGGCTAAGAGGATGAAGTGGAACTTTTCAGATCCCAAACCAGGCGAGAAGGCAGATACCCCAGCCCACCTTGTTCCAAAATCTGTGAGATATAAATTAAATTGGTCTGGAGCCAAGAAACATCATTGTCTGATTGCACTGGGGTGTCCTCACCGATTCAGATAATTTGCCCGTGCCATCAAGTCGAACTTGCACCTTGCTATCGTCATGCATTGCCATAATTATCTCCGGCAAGGACTGCGGGATACACCAGTCTCTTAATTTCCCCCACAAAATTCCTCTCATCACCCTATCGACAGACAAAAACAGATCTATACATGCCACATGGAGAGGGGTTTATCCTGCCCTTTTGCTGTTCACCAACATATTCAGAATGTAGCTGTTACTCTAAGTTCTCAAGCCCTTTCAAAATACAGACTGGCATTGATCAAAACGGACGGCCTCTCTTGCCCAATTGTTTATGGCTTCAAGGGCTATTGACGCAAAGATTTTACTGCAGGAGTCAAGTAGGGCGTTAGGCCTATGATAAAATATGATATGATAAGTTATTTATAACGCGCCTGTACACAACTGTTTCTAGGCGCGACAAGACAAGGGAGGGAAGACAGAGGCAGGACAATCTTACTAGGCATTGTGTCATTCAGATTGTACAAGTACGAGAATGAGAAGTGCAAGCCAAACGTGAGGGGGTAAGTGCAAGGGAGAGGGGAGGAGAAAACAGGACAGCAATGCTCTGAGTAAGTGCAACCAGGGAAGCGTGGCTCTGGGTAGTGCAAGGAGAACAAGGGATTGTGGGTTACAGTTACAGCCCCTAAGTGAGTGGTAGGCCCGGAGGCAGTGCAAGGGTGACTGATCAAGAAAGAACCTGGTACCCAGTGAGACTCTTAGGGTAGCCAAGCAACCAGTCGGTACAGCAGACAGATAGGTCAGCTAGATCAGTGGGGGAGCAAGAGAGAGTGAAAGCAGAGGAGAAGAGGATAGTTTTGAGCAGCTTCCGGAACTTCAGGTGGTCCGGCTCAAGTTTGAGAGGTTCTGGGAGGCCATTCCAGGGGGGGGCACCTTTGCTTTGATAGGATCCTGTCTGTCATTCAATATGGCCGTTGACCATATTTTTGTAACTTGCTTGTGATTTGTTCACAGTACTGATGAGACATAGTGAGTCACCCATATCATCCCTCTTGTTTTAGATAACATTGGTGCTGCCCTTCGTTAAATATGTTTTTCAGAAAGTATTCAACCCTGCTGACTTGGCGTTTGGTTGCAAGTGACATTGCTGGTTGTGAAGGAGGTGGGAAGTTATTGATGATCCACTGAAACTGATCGACCTCCATGGGATATCCTTTATAAGTATGTTAAAAGGGACCCATATGTGCAATGAATAATTGTTTTAAGACGTATGGCTGGACATTCATATCATGGGTGACAATTATTACACATCTACAACAGTAACTGAAGGGCACACACTTGGATGAGGGCCCTATAAAATGGTGAAATCCCCATTCAAATTCCCCTAGGTGCTACCATGAGCTGATCAGCCTTTCCATTTGTATTTCTTTATTGTGTTGTTCCTTAGTGTTACCCATTGAGTGGGATCACAATAGCCTTGCCTCAGTTTGGGGTCATTGTGAACTGAGAGAGGTGTTCATTAGATGCCTATATCATACATTAGGTGGAGTTTGACTCAGTCTTTGGATTAGAGGGTCAGTATCTCTTCCCTCTCCCTACTAGATAGGCGGCAAAACAGCGCTCCCTAAGGCAAGAGAATTCCATCATAGGGTCAGCAGAGTTTTTCCTTGAGGGAGAGAATTTGTGCAACTAGAGAGCATTCAATGCTTGTTTTAAATTACTCTACCCCATTCTTCACCCACGTGTGATGAGAAACTTGGATTTTTGTGTGATTACGGTAGCATTTGGTTTTTGTTTCTTATAATACCCTGAGCCATGTTTAGCTAGCATTTGGGCCGTAGCATGTTTTATCCATAGGCTTATCACCTGCAGATACCCAATTTAAACAATGGAAGTCACAGTCATTCTTCATTCCTATCTATCTTTCTGCATTTTTCTCCTTAACCCCCCTTCCCACTGGAGATTCTCTTACAATGATCCGGGTAGCAACTATTCAATTCACCCATGAGAATGATATTAGATGGATTTCCCTCACTCAGCCAATTTTGTAGAATGTTTCCCGTACAAATTGATCAGTAGAACAACCTTTATGCCAACCCCCCTCTTTTATGACTGAGATACAGAAATGGCTAAAATTCCGGGTTGCTCAGAAGGAATCCTAGAACTAGCCCATCCCATATCACATTTAAGTGTCGTCAATAGACCTCCTACCGGTCTTCCCCTAACACCTTGTCTAACTTACTGGAAGAAGATCTGGTATCCATCAAGTGCTGGAGTATCCATCATCCATTTTTCCTGAAGATTTTTACATGGAAGTACTTTATAAACTTGCATCCCCTCCCTCACTTAACAGATGCTTAAAACCTATGGGGCCTCATTACGACCCAGGCGGACTTCGCGGTGCTAAATGCACCGCGAAGCATGGCGGAAAGCCGCCGATAGCGCCATGGGGGTTGGCGGATTTACCGCCCCATTCCGACCTCGGCGGAGCGGTAAATCCCCAATCCCCATTCTGCCCTTCCCCATTCCCATTTTTGCCCCATAGGGTATAATGGGAGTGGGGAAGGAGTTAATTACGCCACCGTAAAATACGGTGGCGTAATTAACAACGAGGTCCCGTAGCGCCATGGTTTTCTCCGGCTGGTAAAACCAGGCGGAAAAGGCCGCCATGGCGCTACGGGAACTCGTAGTATGGCGGAGAGGTACGCCATGCACTACGCTGGCGTAACACCCTCTCCGCCAGGGTCCTAATGAGGCCCATGGTATTCCGTGTTGCTATCTTTACCCGAGATGCCTATCGGCCAAATCTTGCACTTCTTTTAGTTAGATCTTTCGCCAGAAATCCCGGAAGCCAATGCCAATCAGTATCTTTTAAACAGGCCGAGTTCTCTTCCTACTGTATCTCAACTTTCCTGCTCAATTCCAAGCCCCCGTAAGATCCTTCCCTTGGGACCCCACGGAATTACCGCTGCTGGTCTCCCCACACAAGGTAGAAGCCCTTTTAAATAAATCAAAGCCCATAGATCTTAAGGCATCCATTTCACTCAACAGCAGAGAGTAAATACACTTGGTTATGACATGGCGTATGACTATGTCTGTCCTGTCCTGATATTAGCGAAAAGATCCAAAACATTTGTTCTATTCAAAATCAGGGAGTCACTCGAATCAAAAATCTGTTCGAAGACCAGAAGGCCGTAGCTTCCATTTTTCTCATATCCCCCTGAAAGCTGGTCCAAACATACAATATGTATTTTTTCATTTTCAAGAGACATCGGTGGATGGGCATACTTCACCTCTGTCGTGTCCACTACCTTGTGTATTGTCAGGGGATTTGCTAGCATAGAGGCCAAACTAATAACTCCTGTCAAAAGTAGAGAAGCATCTTCCATAGATTCCTATAGCCTCAATTGCTCCCCTAAGATGGCCTGCTCCGATTGTCCATCTTCCGCTACCACAGAGCACCTCTTGTTACAAAAAGGTAAAATAGATCCTTGTCTATGGGGCCGTTTACCCAGGGTAACCTCGCTACATACATTTTTCAGCGATTCCTTCCCAGCAACACACTTTGACAGACCTGACCAGCCAGCTCGAGCTGGACATGAGTCAGCACCTCTACCGTCATCCTGAACTCTCAATCTGTGCAGACATTTCCGTTAGACACACTTTTTGAAACTTTAGTGGGCTTCATATTTTTAGCTTTATTAGTCTGCAGCTTTTTATGTTCTTTTTTCTATTTCTGCTAGAAAGATCTCTATGTTTGGAGCCCAAGTAATTGCTCTCTTCTTGCCCCTCATTCTCTTCAATTTCTTCCTCCTGTAGCCCCTCTTGATCCTCAATGCACACAGAAACAGTATGTGATAGGAGTTCATCCTCCCAGACCTGCCCAGCGGGAATCTTGGCCTGATCTTCACTTAAGTCAATAATAGCACTGGATAACAGAGCGACCGATCTCGCGACTCCCCCACTGAGATCGGGGGACAAACGGGGTGGGTGGAAAAAGGGTAACAAGTCCCACCCATCTGGGGGGGTGGGTGAGCATTCCATTACCTGCCCTGTGCACAGTCCACCAGACTTCCACCCCTGCATCAGGGCTTTCCCAATGCAACAATATAGTCCTTGAGGAAGCATATTTTAGAACCAAGGTCCTTCAGTACTGACCTCGTCTCCAATATTTCCACATTAAGATTATCAAATCCTTTATCCAATGATTTGAGAATGTAGGATATAGTTGTAGACTGCAATGGGACTTCCATATCATGGCTCTCTATCACTGGAAGTAGACAACGGAGTCTCCAATTCCATGGCATTCAGCGAGTAGAACAACCTTCCCTGCTCATCAATGGACTGGTGTTAACACCTTGTGGTCTCCCATTTCTTCCAAATAAATCTGGGGAGTCTTTGACAGAGTGAGAAAAATAAAGCGCCCTATGTAGAGTGACATCGTCCAGTCCGGCCATGGCATTAAGCAAACGGGGCCTTAGGTCCAACAACACACGCACCCTACTAGCAAGTTCTTGTGAAACGATGGGTGCAAGAATAAACACATCTGAGATGAGGTCTGCGTTGGGGCAATGTTCTTGCTCTTCTATGTCCAAGTGGCCCAGAGAGCAGGACTCTAAAGTATCACAAACCTCTGGGCCCTCATTTCCATTGGCCGCACAGCCTTCTGTTTTCTCCTCATCTTACCTCATCTCTAAGTGACTGGGGTCATACTACCTTTTAAGAAAGTAGGCTGTGATATTTTTAAATTGTTTGCGTCCCCTATAGATGACAGAGACTTACTTCAGCATAACTTGGCCACACGGACTACTGGGGGATCCTCTTCAATTATCGATGCCGCACTGCCCTCAATCTCATCAGGACCCACCTAAGGGGCATTGGCCCTGCTCCTTGTATACATTCTTGGTGAGTAGAATAACAAATGTTACCCCTGTCCACAGCCCGCTCACAGAAACTGCAGTACCCGCTGTTTTATGCTCTGCTTCCTCTTCCTGATGTCGTCTCCCATGGTCCACAATAGAGACAAAGGAAGGACTCCGCATAGGTTTCTGACCTCTTTGCAGCAGACTTGACTTGAGTTTCCCTCCAATTCAAAGCTGCACCACAGAGCACACAAGAGACTTGTCTGCCCAGTAGTGTCACCAGCAGAAACAGCACTTCAGCACTTTGCGCACTTCGCGTGTGCCTGCTGTTTTATACTCTGCTTCCTCTTCCTGATGTTGTCTCCAGTGGTCCACAATAGAGACAAAGGAAGGACTCCCAGTAGGTTCCAGACCGCCACATAGCAGAAATGAGTTGTGCTCCAATCCAAAGCTTCTCCACGGAGCACATGACAGACATGTCTGCCCAGTAGAGCCACACGCAGAAACAGCACTTCAGCACTTTACTGTAAATATTAATATAACATAGTATGGTTGATAAAAATCCTTACAGTGGTGATAAACTGGGAAATAGATATTCCAATGTTATCATGCCCAGTTTGTTCATTTCTGTAATGTAGTGCCCTTTTAAATTAGGGCATGTGTGGTCATGACACAAAGCGTGTCATGACCGCGTCATGTAAGTTAATAAAAGGGGCCACTGCAGGCACGTGCAGTACTGCAGTGGAGACCCAGTTAGTGGCAACTTATTGCTCTTGTCTTCATTTGTGTTGAGTGTCAGTTTTTGAATCCTTTGTGATCACGGCCTGGATGCCACCCTGGCTAGTGTGCCCACCGAGCCAGGTGCGTGTATACGTGGCTGGGTGCCCCCAGCACAATAATAATCCCTGGTGATCTAGGGACCACAGGGTGCCCCCGCTGGCTTGGTCTGCTGCGTGTTCGCAGCCTGTACTCACTGTAGGGTGATTCCGACAACTGTGTCCCGCTCCGGTAACCCGGGAGCGGGGACATAATAATTTCTTTTACAATGTGAAAACCGTTTGTATAAGCAAGCCCAGGGATTATAATTAAGAAACAGTGAAAACCTTAGGCTGATGGCTGGTGTTTCGAAGTCCACGTGCTGACTCTTAGGGTAGAGGGTGGGGGGGCAATGGGGGCCAGCTACTGCCACCTGCTACATGGTATTAGGCTGGTTTAGGAAGGATCCACATTCCTACATCTCCATGCCCCATAGGGTGGCAGGGGCTTGCCGTCTTGAGCAACAACAGGCCCATGGATCTTTCTGAAGAACTCTGAGAACCGGGAGGAAATCTACACCCCAGGCAATATTTTGGACAACCGTTTCCAGAGCAGTTTCGTAAATCCTTGAACCAAAGCCCCCTTTAAGCGCTAGGCTCCCCAGAATAAGGCTGTGTAAAAGTGTCTCAGGTACACTTTACCAGTGCATGAGTTGAATTGCTGCCAACCCCATACCAAGCAGGAAACTCTGCCTGTGCTCCCAATTGTTACTTTTATATGAAAATACTAGTGTAGAAGCCTGTGTACACGGGCTATAGTGAAGGTTTACATTGACACAGTAGGGCCACTATAAATCCTAAGGCAACAGCTCCATCTAGCGGTGACAACAAGCAAAGCTATACAAATTGGCATTGGGCCTCATTACACGGATGGCGGTAAGGATTTACCGGTACCGGTAAAATACCGGTACCGGTAAATCCTTACCGCCTTACTACGAGGTCCCTTTTTGCAGGCGTTAAAAACCAACCCGCAAAGGGACTTTGGTGCTAATTACGGTACCGCAATTTGCGGTACCGTAATTAGCGCCTTGCCCATTCCCATTATGCCCTATGGGGCAAAAATGGGAATGGGCAAGGGCAATGGTGGAAGGGGGAATTACCGCCCCGCCAACCTTGGAATAGGGCGGTAATTCCCCTTTCCACCAAGGCGGTGGCATGAACCATGGCGCTAATAGCACCATGGTTCACCGCCATCCGTGTAATGAGGCCCAATTTGTCTCTATCCTAAGGCAACAGCGCCTTCTAGCGATGAGAACAGGCGAAGCTACTGCATCGGACAAACATACAGGGACAAACATACATCTGGCCTTTTAGTGAATTGTTAGATGTTTGTGGTTTTGTGCAATCATTGCATTCAATAATTATATAATGCATTGCTTTTTATTGGAAATTGTATTCTTAATAAAGCCTTACTTGGAAATAAATGGATGCGTTTGTCCCCCCAAAAAACACTATGTTAAAAGATGGATATTTTATTATTGCTCACTGATATTCATATTATATATTTAGAGAACCCACTAAACGTCATGCAAGTGTGTCCTACTGAAATGCCCTCACTATTTAATCTGTTATATTTCTAAAAATGCCAAAAGCCAATGTTACAAATAGGACAACATGAACAGGAATTCCTTTAGAACTTTATAAAACTAGAATCCAGTCATCTTTATAATAAGCAGAATACAAGGAATCATGTCCTTACCACCTTGTGTATTTTATTTAAAGGTTATAATGTCTGGGCATCCCATTTTACCCACATTTTAACATGTGCACTGTACTTCTTCCTTTCTGCAACACATGTGTTCTTCTGTTCTTTATTTACAAAACATTTTTTATATTAATTCCCCCAGCAACCACATTACCTCTACTCCCTAATTATTTTCAATGTCCGCTTCATAATTGTTAACTTTTTCTCTCTTTTTCACTTTTGGTTTTTAAAAGTTTGTGTTTTCAAAGTTTAGCCCTGCAGAGTTTTATTTTAAAATATGCTACCAGGTACCATTGAAACTTTAAAGGGCGTCTGTGCTTGTTCCAGATTGTAAAGCAGCCAGTATGTGCTAGAAAGGGATATTTGGTGATCAATGGGTACTTAAGCGTGTCTTATAGCGGGTAAAAGAAGATGGGTTAAATGCGTCCCATAGCATATGTCTCTAGTAGATTGATTGAAGCAGAGTGTAAGTGCACAACCATTGATACCGAAACATTGAGATTAAAGTAAGCAGGTCACTGTTCCTATCAATATTTAGAGAACATGTGAGTCAAATTCAAGTTTGATGAATGTTGTTCTTTTCCCAAATGAATTTTTATTACAACTTCCTGACATGAAATAAAGAATAGACAAGTGGGGTATAGGGGTGCACAGAACAATTTAGATAATCATAGACCCTTGAGGAGAGAAACAAAGTTTCAGGAAGATGTATATCAGCAATGATTAGAGAACAATGTAATAAAAATTTCAGGTGCAGGCAGGCATACGTCACAAGGCCACTTGGGACAGAGAAAATCGAGCAGAACCAGAGCTGTGTATTGCTACAGAGCAGGCCCAAATGCACTCTTCAGGGAAGAAAATCCCTCTATTAAGGTAAGTAACTCTAATGCTTTTAGCGCCGTATAGGTGAATTTCTGGGTACTGGAGTACGTGGTTGCATTCAAACATTTAGTATTAAAAGGTAAATAGCAATACCTCATTAGTTAACAGACATGACATTTAGAAACTTCAGTAGAAAATGTACATATAAATCAGAGCCTGAATTATAGAGCTAACTCTTGAATTTTTTATTTGTCAAATCCAACGAGTTATTAGAAGTGATAGGATCAAATTTACACAGTGTCCTCTATTAAAGCCATAGGGAGCACATTAGTTCATGTAGCATACAATGTACAGAACTTTTATCAAACATAGGAAATGCCTTACAACGACTGGATTGTGTAAATCAGTCACAAGAATTAATACAGAAAAGTGTCACTTCACACATTCAGAATCAATAATTTAAAACAGCATAAACTTCCAGTGGAAAAGTCTCCTTTTTTTTGGATGTTAGAAAAAGGGAGATGACCGACGCATTTCGGTTCAAAGAACCATCTTCATGGTATAAACTTTCACTGTTCCTATTTCACATCAATATTCATAACATGGACCCTGTAGGGTAATAGAGAAAAGGCACTAATCAGTCTAATGTCTTATTTCAAAGAGTCTGTCAAAGTGATTGGGAGGATAGAACACACTAACCTTGCTGACCTTGCTGATACAGCCTACGGCAGACCTGTCAACGAAATACAGGAAACAGAACGAATTCAGACTCTGCATTTCTTTGATGAAAATGAACTCTATAGTGGCCCTTCACTAAGCCACAAAATCATGTATGTGGGCTTATTATTAGGTCACTTTCACTATTGGCAGTCTATGTGTCTAGTTTCCTTCAGTATTATTCTTCTGACAATTAATTTTCTATTGCAGCTCATTTTTTCACTAATTTTGAAGTCACATGTTGTCATATTTATTTGTTTTTTGTATTATATCTCTTACTGTTTACAAACTATTTATGCATACTTTTTAATAAAATATTCGTGCATATTTTTTCTTGTGAAATAAATACTTAAAGAATCCTTTCACAAACTTGAGACTGCCTCGATTGCTTTAAGAGAACCCTAAAATGTATGATATCGTAATGGTACGCTCAGAGAAATAACTTAAATTGAACCTATTGAGATTTGTATTTAAAGCAGTACGGACTTTCTTGTTATAGTGATCAGTACCATGGGCAAAGAAGGGAGGGGTTTTCCATCTAGCACTAGATCTTCAGTAAAAGTAACTTTATCAACGCCCCAGACTGAGCATGTTACAGACGAGGATCTCCTGAACAGTACGCTTCAAATGAACACCAACATGGAGAGGTATGCAGTAATAAAATTGTGGGAAAAATGTCGCCTTTACAAAAAATCCTGGCAAAAATGCAGTGGTTTAACCCGGTAAATGTGTACCCCATTATACCATCTAAGGGGAGCGGGGGTCGCGGGTGTCTCTCCCACATCCTTTACATGGATTGCAGGAGCAAAACCACTTCCTTTTTGCCGCGATTTTTTGTGGAAACGGCCATTTTTGCCACGATTTGAACACATGGAACCCATGGAGACCCCTACCCTCCCCATAAACGGAATTGGGGATCCTACTCCAGTATATCCAACGTTGGCCCCGATAGACTATGACCTGTCGGGTCTGCAAGCTGTGCAAAACAGTCCAGGCCAAATCGGGGCAGAGGACCACCAACCCCAGGTGGATCGGGATTGCGACCCAATGAGAAATCCCATATTACCACTGGGTGCAGAGGAGGCAGTGAAGGGGCCAGATGGACGGCAACCCCGAAATCTCGAGACCCCACTGAAACTGTGAACATAGAGGAAGATCCTAGCCCAAGTAGGAGAACTGAAGAGCTGAGGTATACAGCGAAGGACAGCCCCAGACCCAATACGTCCGTGGAATGAAACCTTAATGAGAGTCTCCACTCGGAGGGGAGTCTGGGTGCTCGAGCTCGGGGAAACCCACAGCGCAGGTTGGAAAGACCACGATGAATAGGGCCAAATCGGGGTGGAAAACAATTTTAGGCCCTGAAGGAGAGTCATCAAAGTGGCATATAGAAACTGACGAGGAGACCACGGGAGGGTCAAGCCCCATCCCGGTCAAAAAACTGACAATGGGAAATTGGCCCCCACAAGGATTACAAGATATAGTTCAATCAGGAGGTATGGATCACGACAATCTCGAAGGGGCATACCCACAGAACAGATCTAAGGCAAGGAATAGGCAAAGGAGGAAGATCCCCAGCAGTGACACGGACTCCTCGGACTCCGAAAGTACCACCACTAATGAGCAAAATCTGAGTGGAAGAAATCAGTTAGGTGGATTACCACCAAGAAATCAAGAGTCACATGCCCCAGCAGTAAATCTAGACTGGGAAAAAAACCTTCACTCTTCAATTATCTTAGCCATTACAATAACGTTAGCAACTTACCTAAAACTATATGAGACACTGAGTGATAACTACAGGGACAGATCAACACTTATTGCCCTGATGAACTCGAAATTGATTTTTGTGGAAAACTTCATTGAATCAATATGAGAGAAGAAAGGGTGAGAAAAAGAGCTGGAGAGAGGGATTTTGAAATCATTAATTGACTTACTTCAAGATGCAAAATCGGATAAGAGGATTTTCCTGGAAGGAGTCAGAGACATCGCCTCCTGGGCCAAATCGAACATGAGTGCAATAAAGAACACAGTGGAGAGTCAGAACAAGGAAGGTGAAGCCTCTGAGAGGCTAAAAACAACTACATCCGTGGGCAAAATTAGCACTGAAGATGCTGGCCCTGTGGGTACAGTCCATTTGGTATCTCCTTCACAAACGTAGGAAACGATAAATGGTCCTCTGAGTAAGCCCCTCCTGGATCCCATTCTAGCTTCAACGAAAGTGGTAGTCGATGCAACGATCCATAGCGGGGCGGACAATGATGAAGTCCCTATAGCTCGACCCGAAGGGGTAAAGTCGACTTCGAGGAAGGGACTTGTAAATCCATTCTCCATTTTTGACCACGGGACAAACCCTACAGAGGGTGGAAACCAAAAGGGTCTCAAGAAACAAGTGCAAAAGACCAAAAACATAAAAAAGGGAAAAAACAAATCTTATGGTTTACAAAGCTTTTTGTGGAAATTGAACACCGCAGAGATGAACAATCATGCATGAAAGGACCTCACGACCGAGAGGGCCCCAGGAGCGGGACCGGCTCCTTCGAAAAAAGGGACAGCGTACCCGGTGGAAGGAGCTCGGGAAGACCACCATCAGGGAATTCTTGAGGGGAGCATCAATGATTAATTAGATCTATCTACTTGTGAGGAAGAACCCTCACCATCTCCCAACAAACAGGCAAGAGTCGTTCTGGTTGGTCCACCGAAAGACCTTGAGGAGGCGATGTCTGCACCTGCAAGAGGAACCCCCGAAATCCCCCATTTTCTTACCCAGAGTGAAAAAAAAGAAAAACAAAGTTCTAGGAAACTTGAAAAGGCGGATGCTGAGCACACAGAAGTCCTGATGGAGGTACTTATAGAGAAATAAAAAAAGGTGAGCCGTCCAATAGGGCTGGAACCTAAAGAAGACCTGTTGTGAAAACATAAAAATTGATATGAGTCTGGGAAGCCCAAAAGAAACACACCAACACAGGTTACAAAGGACATACAAGTGCTACAACAGTTACCAAAGTCAATTGACAAACGGATAGCTATTCGGCTCTCAGAGTAACGTAACGAACTTCAACGAGGGTTCGATGCATTAGTAGAGAGACCGTACATTGGAATACTTGGGTCTTTTATATGGTTTGTCCAGCCCTTGGCCAACCCTCTCGCGGGTTAACCATTCTTGGGATCAGGCCTAGGGTTCCTTGCCAGGTCAATCCTATAATGTATGCATTTTGATCAGTTTCGCTGATATAGTTGTTCATTTTCACATAGGTCAGCAATAGGACAAGGTCTCAGTTCGCGACCCCAACAAGTGGCCTGCAGGCATATTAATTATTCGTGTGTGCGGAGGTCACAACGGCCAGAATATCACTCAGAATGTCATTCAGCCTCCATTTTGATGTTCAGGGTGACTTCCACATTTACAAGAGAACCTAAAATGGCGGCTAAATCCAAGATGGCGACTTGCATTACTTTCGTTAAGGTCAAGACCTTGCCGCGGAGTCTATTCACATGATATTTTAGACAACTTGGCGTAGGCCAATACACATTCAATTACTGCGACAGGAGGCATAATATTATTTCAATTCCAACAGACCCTCCTTTTGGCCTATGCCAAGTGCTAATATAATTTCTAATATTTTTGCAAATAACTCCATGCATTGTCATCCATACATCCTGAATCATTGTCTGTAATGTCTATATCCATTAGGTCGTTCATCAGAACCTCTTGTAACACAAACTCTTTAGATGCTGTATCTGGGGCATATATTCTGTGCCCTACTGTGCTCACTGCTTGAGCACAACATCCCCCTAGCATTCCACATATACTCGGAAGACATTGAAAACAGCAACAAAGGAATAGCAGGATCCCCAAAATAACCAGAATGACAGAAAGCACCTTCCAGCCCCAAGATCGTAAAGAATCCCAAAACCAAGTGCTAAGATTCCAATCTCCTACAGGGATATGCACTTCAGAACTAAGGATATGCAAGTTCTGTATTGCTTTAAAAATTGTCGGCGAGGAATCTGGAACGAAAACACAGCAAGCGGACCCCACCAATGTGCATACTCCACCTCGTTCTGCCAGAATGACATCTAATGCCATCCGATTTTGGAGTGCTACCAATCTTATTGCTTTTTGTTCTAGCGTCATATTGTAGTGTATGTCCGTGGTCCGGTTGATCATTCTCTCCAATACCCTTGCTAATCCCCTAATGTTCTCAGAGTTTGTTATCTGTCCCCAAAAGGGCACAACTGATTTTGCTATATCTCCCAATACTTGCCCAGGGGTATCTCCGTTCTCATCCTGCCGTGGGCGAGCCTTAGAAACCTCCAATGTACTAGCTACAAATACCCCAGGTAACAGGATTCCTAAATAACAGGTTCCCTGCCAATCCTTGGGCAACCAGGGAAATGCTAAACTACCACAAACAAAATAAACAGGCCCCCCTACATACAGAGGCCTGTTTTCTCCAGTCAAATTTACAATGTTCATACAACCTTCAAAATCTCCCATTGGCCGAGTGCCATTTCTTTGTACACAAAAGGGGACTGAATCAGGGCTATGATTTATAGAGTAGAAAGGAGGCACGGTGTCCTTATTGCCTATCGGAGCCATTTTAAAGGAAATTAAAGTTTGAAAGGGAAGAGATAGTTTATCAGACGGCCTAATAGAAGTGACATTAGGTTTACTTCTATTTGTAAAAAGCGAGCATCCCAGGGGACTTAATTCACGTTTCTCGAAATCATTCAAATTAGTTCCATCAAAGTTCCCTGAGATGCTATCATTCCAACGGCCAAAGAATAGTGCTCTAAGAGAGGCATAGCAAGCAGTCGTTAAAGGTAAAGGGTGAATATACCATCCTAGCCCCTTGTTCCCATGTTGCGGTAAATGAGTGCAAATCCAACAATTACTCTTATTAAAAATGGCATGTGTTGCATTCATCACTATCATTAAAGTGTTATTATGATACTTTCGTCTATGCTGGGAGTCTCTAGGGGACAGAGTGTGAAGGTGTACAGAGGGAGTCAAAGCAGTAGGTACAATCTCGATTGGCAGTAGAGGTTTTAGAGGGTACATTTCTTCAAAGTACCAAAGTCCTACAGCAGTAATTGCACAAATACCAATTATCATTATCAAAACACAGCAATACGTTTTCGGGGCCCAGGCACATTGTTCATTGTCCAAGTTGGTCACCCCCCTATTCACAAGTCCAGTGCGGGGAGCAGCAGTGGAGGTGGCAGGCATTGTAGTTCCTCACTCGACGACCCCAATGTTCGCTGCTGGCGACGCTACGGTCGCGCGACTTCTTAGTCCTTCCCAACCGTAGCCAGCAGAATCCCCTTTCTGTTCCTTTTGTTCAACAGAAACTTTCTTATACAAAAGGAAAACTTTCAATCACTTCTCTTTCCCAAATGCACGGAAAGACCCATGCCGTAGTTCTATTTTCTTCGTCGAAGATTGTACCTGGTGGTACCCAACACTGTTTGATCCAAAAATAAGGTGTCGTCACTTCCTGAGGGAAGCGACGTATCGGAGGCGACGGAAGTCGCAGAACTTGAAACAGTGTTTTCCGGAAGTGATTTTTCAAAAGAGTGCGGAGACGAAATGGACTGTTCCCCAAGCTCCACGGGCTCAGAGAAATTCTCCGACGCACTCACAGCGCTGTTTGCTACTCCAAGATCAGAGACTGTAGCATCAGCGAGGTGTTCTGCTTCTTCTGTAACGTGTGGCGTCGGGTGAGGAAGTTTCTTGACATGCGTCGCGTGGATCCAGTGTTTTTTCCCAGCCCTCCGCACTGCTGTCCGGGTGACCAACAGCACCTGGTAGGGTCCCTTCCAATGAGGAGTGAGACAGGAAGACCTTTCGTAGGCCTTCACTAGGACCCAACTTCCAGGCTGAATATCATGTCCTGGGCCCGTGAACCGTACAGGTAAAGCTGAATAAACCTGGTGATAAATGAAATACAGGTTTTTAGTTAACTGGTTACAGTAGTCTACAAGCAATACATTTTCCACCTCTATCAGGGCTTTAGGCTTTGGGAGACCCCAAATGTTAGCAGGCCTCCCCATCACTACCTCAAATGGAGAAAGCCCAGTCTTAGTTTGAGGTGTGGTACGCATACCTAATAATACAATAGGTAAGGTATCTGGCCATTTCAGTTTGGTATCGGCACATGTTTTTGCAAGCTTATTCTTTAAGATACCATTATGTCTTTCCACCAACCCAGCACTTTGAGGATGTCTGGCTGAGTGAAATCGTTTCTCAATATGTAACGCTGTGCATATCTGCAAAATTACTGCTGCAACAAAATGAAGACCATTGTCCGACCAAATTACCCTTGGGAGCCCAAATCGAGGAAAGAATTCTTTTACCATAGTCTTTGCAGTGGTCATGGCAGTAGCATCTTTTACGGGGAAAGCCTCAACCCATTTACTAAAAGCAAAAATAATTACAAGAACATATTTTAGATTGTTACACCTTTCCATCTCAATAAAATCAAAGTGAATGACCTCGAAGGGAACAGAAGGGGGCCCAAAGCTTCCCCTTGGAGTTACTGTCCCTTTGCCCACATTGTGCTGTAAGCAGATCATACAGTTCCGGACATGACGTCGTGCAGTCTCCAGAATCTTGTTATTCACCCAAACTTGTTCTAACATTTTCGTGATCTGCTGATCACACACATGTGTAGGACCGTGTGCCATCGTAACCATTGCCAGTACATATGAATCAGGGAGCAACCATTTTCCTTCAGATGTATCCACCCAACACCCATCATCATCTAGTTTCCCCATTCCTTCGGCCCACCTTTTAGACTCTTCTACTGTGGCATCAGTTTGAATATCTCGCACAGACCCAATACCTTCATCCATTACATAGGCATCTTTTGTTTCCCTTAGAGCATACATGTCTGTGCTAAGGTCTGTGGCCGTTTGCCTGGCTATCAGGTCCGCAAAAGCATTCCCTTTTCCCACATCATCTATGACCTTACGATGTGCTGCACATTTCATGATCGCTAACTGCCTAGGGAGCAAGAGTGCCGAGAGCAATTGCACTATCAAGGGGCCATGCTGAATCTTGGTCCCATGTGAGGTCAGGAACCCTCTTTCCGACCAGAGCCTCCCAAAATTGTGAGCCACCCCAAAGGCATACTGGCTATCAGTATATATATTTACTATACGCCCTTCGGAGAGTTCACAAGCTCGGGTCAATGCTATAATCTCTGCGGCCTGCGCGGAGTTATACGAAATTCTCTTACTTTCAACAACTATACTCAACGTAGTAACTGCGTAAGCAGCTGTAGATGTACCATCTGAAAGTTTGAAGCAGGAGCCATCACAAAACAGCTCCCCTTCTGCATTGTCCAAAGGAGTATCTATAAGATCTATCCTGCCCTTCGTTTCTTGTTCAGTGGTATACAGGCAGTCATGTAATTCTTCGTCACCGCAACAGTGTTTTGCGGGAAAGGTAAGAGTTCAGCCGGATTAAGAACACAACACCTCCTAATTTGAATGTGAGGGGCAAACATAATTAATTCATACCTTGTTAGCCGTGCAGAGGAGAGGTGTTGCGTTTGGGTTTTGTTCAATAGGATATCTACAGAGTGAGGTACCATCAAAATCAAATCATGGCCTAGGACCATTCCCTCACTCTGTTTACAGATGCGGCAGCAGCAGCGACAGCTCGCAAACATCTTGGCAAAGCGCATGCGACAGGATCAAGGGTGGAGGAGTAGTAGCCGCACGGCCTATTCTTCCCTCCGTGTTCCTGTGTTAACACAGCCAAAGCACATCCATCACATTCATGCACAAACAACACAAAGGCCTTGTCATAATCTGGAGTACCCAGAACCGGTGCAGAGCATAACGCAGTTTTGAGAAGCTCAAATGATCGTTGATGTTCCGATTTCCATGGCAGTGGCAGAGAAATTCCCTTCTTCGTCAAAGCCAACATCGGTTTTATCACTAGTGAAAAGTTCGGGATCCACAACCTACAGTAAGAAGCCATACCTATTAAGGCTCTGACTTCCTTCTGTGTATTTGGAACAGACATGCCAGAAATGTGTTTTATTCTTTCAGGTGTCAATCTTCTCCCCTCCTTTGACAGGAGGTAGCCTAAATAGGTGACCTCCTGACAACAATATTGACATTTTTTGAGCAAAGCTTTATGACCATTTTTAGCTAGATGAACAAGCAACAGTACAGTGCCTTCTTTACAAGCATTTTCAGAGTCTGCAGCCAAAAGCAAATCATCGACATATTGAAGCAGTGTACAAGTAGGTGGCAATTCAAGGGTGTCGAGCTGCTCTTTCAAAGCTCTACTATAAATGCTTGGACTTTCAGTATACCCTTGAGGTGCCCTAGTAAATGTAAATGAACGTCCCCCAAAGGTGAACGCAAACAAATATCTACTTTCCTTATGTATAGGAATGCTAAAGAAAGCATTTTTTAAATCCACAACGCTGAAGTGCGTAGCCGTAGCAGGGATCATTGTCAATATCGTTGTTACATCAGGCACGATTGGAAATTGTGGGGCGACAACTCTGTTAATAGCACGAAGATCAATTATGAACCGGTATGGGATTGCATTGTCGCCTTTCTTATATACAGGCAAAATCGGACTGTTACATAAACTACCTGCAATCTCCTCGATCACCCCACGATGCACAAAATCAGAGACAATGCATTTCAAAGCATGCTCGCCCTCAACTGATATTTTATACTGCGGAATGCGTGGTAGTTTAACTCCATGTTTCAAAACTATTTTAACGGGCTCAATGTGTAGTACCCTGTCATCATTGTCGTCAACCACCCATAAACATTCCGGGACAATGCTAAACTCAGGAGGCAAAGGTCGAATCAGAAACTGAGAATTAGGAAGTTGCTGTGGTGAAACCGTCAGCCGTACTCCATCAGAGGAACAATGAATTACTGCATTCAATTTCTTTAACAAATTTAACCCCAGCAAATTCTCTCCACAGTTCGAAGTCAGAAGAAAAGGGCAATGGTCCGTAAAGGGACCCAAAGAAACAGACACCGGTGAAGAAACCGGACAGACAATTGGTATACCAGAAAACCCTACGGACACATTTGTTTGCCCTGACAGTGGAATGTTTGGAACCCGAGAATGATCAATGGAGCACTTCTGTGCTCCAGTGTCTATCAAAAACTGGTGTTTCCTATTCCCTACTAATAATTCAACGTAGGGGCCTCTCTGATTAACGGGAATAGGTGAAGGTTCCAAACCCTGCTTCGGGCAGTCCTAATGAAAAAGAGTATCGTCGGAAGGAAGCTCTTCAGAAAGGTAGGCAGCAGAAGGGTGATCAAATATGTTCCTCAAGTCCACACTCGAGGTCTGATTTTCCTGTGAAAAAGGTTGCTGAGGATCTTGCAAAAACTGACCTCTATCAGGGCCCCCTGCTCCAGGGCGGCCCCTAGGTCGTCTACCCATACTCCCAAACGCACTGTTTGACCTTTGTCGAAGGACAGGGCACTGTGCTCGCCAATGACCTTCCTGGCGGCAATAAGCACATTGATTAATATTCACAGAACCCAAAGGAGCATTTCCTTTTGGGACATACTGACCTCTGGTCTGTGTCGTGCCTCCTCTGGGGTTTCTAACAATTTGTTGTAATAATACTTTGGTTTTCAAATCTCCTTTCCTCTTTTCTATTTTCTCCTTCTCATTATTAACACGGTTCTCATAATACTGAGCCATGTGCAAAACTTCAGATTGAGATTTTGCCTGCCAAGCGCTCTCAGAGGACATAATCTGTGACTGGATGTCGGGCAACAATCCGCGTACAAATTTGTCCACAAACAACCTTTTCCCAGACTCTGTCCCCAAGTCCTGCCCACTGAAGTCAGAAAATACCTGCTCGAATCTGTTAAAGAATTCGGTGGCGCCTTCAGTTTTCCCTTGAACACAGGCCGTAAGCTTGTCCCAAATAATTCTTTTCTCTGGAATTATAGTTTTTAATTTTTCAACAATTCTATCAGGCAAAGTAAGTATTACCTGAGGTGGTTTCTCACCTGCTGGTCTTTCCCCATCAACCCTAATCATATTAGCCCACGTATCTCCCAACCCTGGCACATCATCTATTGTCCGAACCTGCTTCCATACATCCACGGGTAGGAGTACAGGGAATAACAAGTCGATATCACTTAAGGTGAACACAGAGGACTGCAAGACGGACTCTATCTCTTTGTAAAACCCTGTCGGGTTTTTCCTGATATCGGGAACTGATTGTCTAATAGTGTTCACTTCCTGTCATGAAAACGGGACGTGAACAAATTGCGATACATAATACGCAGGGATATCCACAGCAGGTGCACCAGTCCCAGCGTGAGCGGGAATCTCAACCTTTGGGACAAAGGTCGGAGGAACCTCTCTCATAGGCAACTGAGATATAGGTACCTCCGGCCGCTTACTAAGCAACAGAGCCAGGTCGAGCGCTAAGGCAGCCGAAGAAGTGTTGCGCGAAAAAGCCCTTTTACAAATCCCCAACAACTCTATGGGGCAACTAACCTTCTTTCTTACACATTCTTCTTGCAGGTACTGTACCATTACCTGAATTACCTTTCTTTGCATTTCTACTGTATACTGACTATACGTATCATATACTTCATCTGGCGGAATCGATGAATCCAAGATCCATCGAATCGCATCTTTGGTACAAATTCGTACTTCCTCAGGTGCCGATCCACGACACGGGAGGAACCGTTTCTGTACATACATACTATGGTCTTCATCATCCTCATCTCGTGACTTTTCAAAGTCCTTCCTATACTCAAACAATCTTTCAACATGACCATGTACTTTCTGCTCTGTGTCCCTCGAAAGTGCCAAAGCATTTAGATCTCTTACCCCTTGTGGAAGATCCGAATTTTGTAATCTACCCCACATCACACATAAATGAGTCCCCAAACCTTCGATAAAAACATTTTTCTCGGGAAAACTGTTCAAATTAGATAATGTGGAAAAAACATTAACTTGATCACCTTTCTCCATACAGTGCTTAGCCCATGCAAACAATTCCCGTTTCTTATCTGCAGAAACAGTATTACAAGTGATAATCTTTGACCCTGCACCTTGATCAACTTCAGTCAATACGGGACCACTGAGGAGCGGAGGTGCAGGTAAATTTAATAAGGGTGCAACTATCGGCGCAGGAGGAAGGGGCGGTGCGATAGGTGGAGGAACAACAACTAGAGGAATAGGAACAATAGGTTGTGCAGGGGGAACAGGAATAACAGCAGGGACAACAGCAGGAATGGGCAAAGCGCCCTAGAGAGGATCATACGGAGGTGGCGCAGAGGCACCAGGCCTGCGTTCGTTTAACAATTTTTCAATAAATTCTTCAGAAACATGGAAATCTTTAGAGGGTACATTTTCTGGATTCCGAGTGAAAAAGCCCTATCCATATTTTTAACTGACTCTGAATGTTTTTCCTTATCATATAACAACGCTTTTTCGGCATTTGTTTTATGACGGCGTGCATGTTTATCCCTACTTTTAAGCTGCTGCAATGCTTCTTTTTTCCAATTCTGTAAAACATCAAAGGCTGCAGGTCTAGCCTTCTTTTTTAGCAAGACCGATTCTAGGTATTCAATACGGGGGATCTCAAAACTGCCATTGATTGGCCACTGAAATTCGGAGGCATGTCTGGTCTGTCTGTGCCAAATATTATTAAATACTATACTACTAATGCCATACTTACAGTACATAGTACATGCCGGCGACCCCTCCTGTGGTGCCGGGTGGCTAAATTCCAAAGATTGTTGATCGCTGCGGAACAGAGCCCTAAAGCAGCTAGACAATTTCCCAGGCATTTCACAAAAAAATGGTGTTACCTGGTCAATAATTGTGTCTGCAGATACAATACGCCAAATTCAAATTGTCAGGGTTAAATTAAGAGCTGGGTCACGACTGCACCTGACCAAACCTAAGGAGGACCGTACGGTTTACCAAAGAACTTACCTAACGAATTTTACCTTGTGTTTGGTGGTTTCGACAAATCTGCCCGCCTAAAAAAATGGACCCTCGTCAAGATGCCGTGTCAGACGACACGACTATCGTCCAAGGATCGGATCGTGCAGCGCTGCCGAGGTATCGCGTCTCGTTCGGTTGGGCCCGCAGTATAACACCGTCCGATCCCGGTTCGATAGTCTGCGTCAACCTTCAATGATCCGCCATCAATCTTGAGGGTCCCTATTCGGGCGCCAACTGTGAAAACATAAAAATTGATATGAGGCTGGGAAGCCCAAAAGAAACACACCAACACAGGTTACAAAGGACATACAAGTGCTTTATTTAAAAGCTACAACAGTTACCAAAGTCAATTGACAAACGGATAGCTATTCGGCTCTCAGAGTAACGTAACGAACTTCAACGAGGGTTCGATGCATTAGTAGAGAGACCGTACATTGGAATACTTGGGTCTTTTATATGGTTTGTCCAGCCCTTGGCCAACCCTCTCGCGGGTTAACCATTCTTGGGATCAGGCCTAGGGTTCCTTGCCAGGTCAATCCTATAATGTATGCATTTTGATTAGTTTCGCTGATATAGTTGTTCATTTACACATAGGTCAGCAATAGGACAAGGTCTCAGTTCGCGACCCCAACAAGTGGCCTGCAGGCATATTAATTATTCGTGTGTGCGGAGGTCACAACGGCCAGAATATCACTCAGAATGTCATTCAGCTTCCATTTTGATGTTCAGGGTGACTTCCACATTTACTAGAGAACCTAAAATGGCGGCTAAATCCAAGATGGCGACTTGCATTACTTTCGTTAAGGTCAAGACCTTGCCGCGGAGTCTATTCACATGATATTTTAGACAACTTGGCGTAGGCCAATACACATTCAATTACTGCGACAGGAGGCATAATATTATTTCAATTCCAACACTGTGGTCACCTCCTCTCCCCACAAATGAAAGAAAAAAAAGCGTGGATCATAGAGAAAGAACAAACGGGGATGGGGTAGGGAAGGGAGGGCTTGCTTAAATCTTAAAAGAATATAAAAAAACGATGATGGTCTGATATTAAACAGATCGAACTTAATGACTCTTTTGCATCACATCCCCCGCCCGAGGGTCATTAATATAAATGACATTAAGATTGTAAGCTTCCCGGACGAGAGAGTCAACGACAAGTTCACCCTCTTTATGAGCTCTTTGGCCCTGATAACAACAATGATGGAAGCCAGAGATGACTTCTGTGCACTTGATTTTGATCTAGAGGAGACCAATTCATTGAGAAATCATCAGGTGGAGGGGAAGAAACCACCATCCAAAAATCAAAGCATTTTGACTAATGACAAGACGCACCCTATCACACAGGGACAGAGGACACACGTATGCAAACAACAAATGGGGAGGCCTCTCACGCCACTGAAAACAAATAAGGGGCTGATGGATTACCCGGTACAGTCAGTGGAGGGGAAAAGTCGCTTACAAAAGATTAAAATAACTGTCCAATGTAAAGGAACCGAAGAAGAGTGAATGGAAACCGGAACACATAATCAAAGAGACAGAAATCTGGCCAATGCTCATTCATCCTGTAGCTGGTTGACAGCGGCTCTTTCCACCAAATCACAAGAACAGAGCCAGAAGAAGGAGAAATGTAGAAATTGGACAATTGGAAGTTGGAACACCAGGAGTTCTGGGCATCTATTCAACAAACTGCTCCCAAAGTTTCTTAAACTGGACATAGTCTGTCTTCAAGAAACTTGGTTAAAAGAACCCCCTCTTCTTGATGTATATGGGGTTTACTTGATCCGGCTAATGGAGGTATCCGGGGAAGACCATCCTCCGGCCTATTGGTGCTGTTAAAAAATGGACAAAACCTCAACGTGGTGCAATTAAGGAGCCCAAATTCAAATATACAGATGATTAAGATCCAAAAACAAAAAGGAAAATAGATAGAGGAGGATTTACTCCTAATAAACTTGTATTGGAACCCGGAAGTGCAGGAAAAGTGGTACATTGATTGAGGAAGTAATAGAGTTGATTGATCAAAACCTGGACGAAACACAAACATACGAATAGTGATCCCTGGAGATTTAAATTCAAACTGCCTTGATGAGAGTAGAGATAGTGATGAAAAAAATAAGTTGAAAAAGGAACATGAAAAACCGTTGGGGTGAAGAGTGGATGCGGGAAATGGAGTAAGGAGATTTGCATCTCTTAAATGGAAACATCAATGGTGACATTCCGGCAGCCCCGATGTGGACAAATGGGATCTGCAGGGGCACCTTCAACTATTGTTTCATTTCAGGAAACCTCCTACCCGAAGTTTTAAACATGGTGTTGGAGAAGACGACACGTAGTGATCACGATCAACGCATATAGTAACAATCAAGAGCATGATCTGTGAAAACCCTCAGTGATGGAAGCAAAGGTTGTAGGTGGAAGGAGGGATTAATAGACGTTGTCTGCACCCAAAAGACATCCCTAAAATATCAAAAGATCTAAAAGATAGGATGACAAGAAGAAGTTGAGTATGGCCAGATCTTGTTAGCCTTTAAAGAATTAAGAGGGGGAATGCATAAGCCTAAATTCAAACATATACATACTTATGACAAGGTGGTAATAGCACAGAAGAAGCTTTTAAGGAAAGATCTACGAGGACTAAATAAATCTAAGCTAAAAAACAAGAAGGAGCTCATAAGGAAAAGACGGCAAAGATACTGGAATTGGTTAAGACTTCGGAAATCCAGTCTACTCCAAAGGGATGCAGAAAGTTTGCTGAGGGCACTTGCTAATCTAAATAGCAGGAACTTTTGGCAACTTATCAAGGATAAAGGGGAGTAAATGGGTCCACATCTGATAAACCCAATAGCAGAGGATGTTTGGGTGTCTCATTTCAGGAAGTTATTTGAGAATGCCAATATGTCAACTAAACAGACAGAGAAAGAAGAATCCAAGCCAAAAAGCTAGAACATACCAATCGAGAGAGAAGAGATCCAGAGGTTGATAAAAAAGGTGAGTCGGTTGCGAGCCCCCAAACCAGATGGGGTATCTAATGTGCTCATGACAGAGGCCTTGGAACAGTGGGCGGAATTTTGTGAAGTCCTATTTAGTAGGCTACTCGAGAAAGGTAAAATATTTAAATCCTGGAAGTCGGTGATTGTGGTCCCCATTTTCAAACAAGGGGGCTGCCAGACACCAGCAAATTATGGGCCTTCTTGATGTGGTGGGGAAAAGTTTTGCAATGATCATCCTAAAGTGACTAAAATAAATATGCTGGATAAACGACATACCGGGTTTGTGAAAGAAGTCGGCTGTCGTTTAAATCTATTGCTCTTAAGTCTTATCAAATCACATTCCCAACACAAAAAGGAAACATTGTATATGGCCAAAATTGATCTAAAACAAGCTTTTGATAGCATAGACCAAAAGCTATTATGGGAAAAACTTAAAGCTAAAGGATGTCCGAGTGACTTATTACAAATCATACAAGATCTGTACTCGGACACAAGTATGCAGGTCAAAGATCAACACGGGAACCTCTCACAGAGGATCGACACGTCTTTAGGGTTGAAAAAATAATGCCTGGTGGTCCCAACCTTGTTCAAGTTTTTTATTGAAGATATGAAAGATGTGTTGAAGGACAAAACAACTTTTCCTCCCCAAATCAATGGCACAGAAGTGGGTTGGCTATTATACGCGGACGACTTGGTCTTACTAGAGCTGACCAAGATCGGACTGCAAAGGAAATTAAACATTTTACAGAAATATGTAGACAGGAACAATCTGAAAATCAATGCTGCCAAGTCTGAGATCCCGGTGTTTGGGGAGTAGAGAGGAAGGAGAAGAACAAAGGAAAGTTGGGTGTTGGACGAGAAACGTTTATACTCAGTAAAGGAATTGAAATACTTGGGAATAATTTTAAATGTATATAAAGGAGAGAAGCCATGGGTAGAGAGTCTGAGAAAAAAAGTTCGACAACTTACTGTGCAAGAAAGAGCCATAGATCGAAGGCATGGAAGATTCTCATTACTACCTATTTTAAACTACTACAAGCAAAAAGTGACACCAGTGTTTATATTTGGAGCGGAGGCCTGCCTGGGAATGCAAAATAAAAGTGGGGGCGCTCCTGCAAGGCTTTTTTTTTTAAGGAGTTTTACAGCTGCCACGGGCGGTCCTCGTGGCCATGATCTGCCATGAGTTAGGTATAACTACACTACATGCCAAAGTCCAATGGACCAAACTCTCATTATTCAGGAAAACAATCCTGGAGGAGTGCCCTCAAAATTCGAAGTGCTTAGGAGCAGAGAGAATGGCAGAGATGATTGGGCCCTTAATCAATGGAAGAAGGACTGCGTGAACTACCTCTTGAATGTGGGTATCCCCACGGAAACCCTTTGTAAAAACCCAACGCTGGTAAAGAGGATAATATGGGCAAATGATAGGAGAATTACAGAGGAGATAAGGGCGGCGTCAAGAACCCATACTTTATCGAGAAGTAACATTGGCCATCTAAATGTGACCAGAGGATACCTAAGAAAACTCCCCAATAACAAGCTGCGGAATGTGTTAATGAGGTTTAGATTGAACCTATTGCACAACAAAACCACACTCAAGAGGTTTGACACGTTAGAATCGGATAAATGTCGATTATGTGGCTCCCAGGGCGAAACACTAGAACCCTTGAGTCTATTCTGCCCAAAACTGAAGGACCTAAGATCAATCCACCTTTATGGGGAGATACATAAAAAGGTAGGTCTGGATGCTGAGAAATGGTGGGAGCTGATGTATGGAGCAGAAGACCAACGAGTTAATTATGCCACAGGGAAATGGCTACAAATTGGCTTGAAAGAAATAAAAGTGAATCACTGAGGTTAAGCACAAATTCAAAAGAGACTGAAAAGAGAGATTGCAGCAGGAAAGGGAAAGACATTTTTAATATTGGGATAAAACGGAGGAAGGGGATTCTATTGGGGGCTGTGTTGAGGAAGGGAATTTTGGTAGAAAAAGTGAAAACGTTTGTAATAAACTTAAGACACTTAAAGAAACAAATTGCAGAGAGTAGGGATTTCCTGCTCTTCAGCACAAACAGATCCAATAATAACATGCCATAAATAAAATCAAACTAACCCTAGACTCTCATTCCCAGTAATGATAGAGAGCCTGGTCCGGCCCATCAACTTCCCACACTGCCCTTGGCTTCTTTTTCTCTAACAATGTAATGTTCTGTTTAAAAATAAACTTAGTAGCCACAACATTTCCAGCTACCCTGGAACAAACCATGGCCAAATCCCATTCTATTTAATATGTATATTAATTAGGGTCTCCAGTAAGAAATGCTTAATTCTTAAAGCAGTGGTTTTCAAACATTAAATATAGAATGCCTCTACTTGAGGAGAATATATGTTGGCCAATGACTCCCAGCTCCTAAATGCAAGTATCAGTCTTCTGTTTTACTTCTAAGCCTCCCCCAACACCAGAGTGGGTCAATACAGAGTTTGAAGACCACTGGATGAAGGGTATTGTGACCAAATGGCTACTGACCCGTAGGAGTACAGGGACGAGTAGCGCTTCTAACCTCTCACTCAGTCCCACATTACCACTAGAACAATTGTGATTTCGTTAATAAATACGGTGAAACTGGCACATCATGACTGGTATACCCCTTTCACCTCTTAAGGTAGCATGGGCCGAGATCTTCCTATGCTCTTCAGCGTGATGTGAACCAACACATATGAACCCAAAACAACAATGGTACAGTAAATACCAAAATAAAAGAAATGTCCAATCCCACGCCATACAAATAAACCTTTAATTAAACTAAAATGACAAGAAAACTATTCAAACCACTACTAACCCATCCACATAGTGAGAAAAACTTTTGGAGAAAGGGGCAGTCTGGGTATTGAAAAACAGGTGTCTGCGGGTAAGGATTCTTGTAAGCAGTCAAAGTTCAAGAATATCTTTAAGGCATAGAGTGGGTCTTTAAATATGACTATGGCCCATGAAACAAGGCCAGACGGACAGAACCACTGATTGTATGTTTTATTGGGTTTGAGATGGAGAGCTGGCTCTACGGGATTCAACAACGCTGTGCCGTTTGACAAGCAGCCGAGGCTCCTGGTTCGAAGAAGCCTGGGATAGGCAGCCAGCGTTCGAGTTGCTACAGCTCAAAAGCATGAAAGATTTTGAATGTGAGGAAAGCAAAGATTTGGCCTCCGCACTTCGTATCGTTGGGGTGGCTTGAAGCTGCGATTTGTTGGTGTCCGTAACTGGATGGTGTCTCAATAGTAGGCTCAGCAGTGCTTGAAGGAGCTCTAAATGCTTGAAGTGGTTCGAAATTGCAAAGAGTGCCAAAGGCTGCTCCTTTCAGTCTTTGCAGCAGTATGTCTTGGGAGGATAGCTCAAGGGGCAAAGTGCTCGCCTTGGAAGCAAGATGACACAGAGCAAAACAGGTTCGATCCCCGGGTCTGCGCTTAGAAACCTCTGGGTATTAAGCGCGTTATAAATAACCAATCATACCATATCCAATCATATGAAGGAGCTTGAATCGCTTGCATTTGCTGGAAGTTGCAGACCGAGACAACGTTAGTTTCATTTGGTCCTTACAGTGCTGGGGTACCATCCACAGGGCCACACAGGAAAGCTGATTTCATCCTCTGTCCTTCAGCGACACTGGCAGGGCTTGCCACTTCTGCATGCAGAGTTCTGGGATCCTGCCTCCAGCAGCAGCCAAGCTTTCTTGCAGCAAGTGGTTTCAAATATTCCCCGAAGCAGTCAAGGAGAGACTCTGCACTCTTCCAGGAGGTCCTTGGATCGGGACTTTGGGCCGTCTTTAGAGTTACCACAAAAGGATTTCAGTAAAACCCTCTTCAAGTTGTTCCAAGATGGTTCTTTAAGATGTTCTCAAGGATGATTGCCAAAGATCGTTCAATTAAAGGGTCTCACCCTCTTATATAGTCATTTGCTGGAGCAGATTGACTCATTATAAGCCGTCCGTAACGGAAGCAATCTGGGCTGCTGTAACAAGGGTTCTTTCTTGTGATGTCATCTCCCCCAGTATCTAGTGTGCAGGAAGTTAGTGGGGCATCTGAGGAAGGAAGTGGGGCCTGGGTATATTCAAGACGTCTAATCCCTTCTCCAGTGTGTAGGTCCTTTCCCAGCTGCACTCTACATCCCCTCTATCCTGTTCGACTCAGATAAAATGGACTTCAGGAATTATCTCTCTGGTGTGACTTCGCTGTCATATTGCAGATGCCCCTTTAAAGCTCTTAGCTTGACTAAATGTCACTCAAGAGTGATCTCATATCTGGCGTTTAGTGAACAGCCTAAATTGTGTGCAGTGAAATGCCTGAAGGCTTACGTGGAGGTGACTTCCACCCTTAGGGCTGACAATAGAGGTCAGCTCCTGGTCTCCCTACGCAAACCACACAAGGCTTTTTCCGCCCAAACCCTAGCTCGCTGGGTTCGCTGAACTTGCGCACAGGCCGGGATCGATATCACTCAATTCAACGCTGACTCTGTCAGGGGGGCTATGGCTTCCAAAGCCTTTCAGGTGGGGGTCAGACTAGAGGACATAATGAAGATGGTTAAATGGGCAGGAGAGTTGGTTTTCAAACAGTTCTACCTGAAACCGGTGGTGCAACCAGCTACCATAGTGGTGAGTAAGCTTTAAACAAGTATAATGTGAGACTTGACATAGAATGAATATTTTCCAGAATAACTTTAAGAAAAGTCTTGATTCTGTTGAAGACTTTCGAGCATTATCCCAACTGATTAAACAAATTCAGTTGCATGCATAAGTCGGAGGGCATATGGGTATTTAACATGTTATTGCCTAAGGTTATCGTTTCTTCTCTGTAAAGCATCTAGGTTTTTGTCCCACCTTTGCATGAATTTGTTCCCTCCCACATCTTTGATGCAGGGTCATTTTTCGTTCCCAGTAACCCTTTGATGTTTTTTCTTTACCGGCTGGAACGTCAGATAAGCCCTTTTGAAAGGAGAGAGAGTTCAGCACAGCGATGAGAGCTGGCGATTCGCTCTGCATCACAGGTTTTTACGGTTCACATAGTTCACAGCAACGAACGAGGAAGTGGAGGAATAGCTGCAGTCATTTGAAGTGCCAAGATTACACTGGATTGGCTGTTATGGGTCAGATGTTGAGTTGCCATAGTTCATTTTTTCAAGGACCTATGAGAAATGGAGTTTCTTAGGAGCTCCAACATACTTCGGACTATTTTGTGGACATTTTCTGAAAAAAATTTCTTCCGGATTTCAGCACATATGAAAGTTGTTTTTATTTATGAACTTTGCCATGCTAAATCGTTCTGCTGAGCTTCTATTGTTAATGTTGAATTAAAGAAAGAGAAGCATAATGTGAGTCTCCGGTGCTGACATAGAATCACAGAGGCATGCAAGCCAACATTTTATATCAACCAGGAGAAGAGTGTGTTTTTCAGAAGCAAAGTGGGTGAGCTGAATTCACCATCAGACTTGAAATAGTCTGCGGGGCATACTGAGGCCATTGATACTGCTACACTCAAACACAGTCAAGCAGTCGAGATTAAAATGAGCAGGGGGGTGGTTCAGGTCCTATCCCAGCAGGGAGAGAGTTAAGTCAGAAATGCACATTGGCATCTACCCTTTTTTATTCATACCTATCAGATTTACAAAGTGTATTTGAAAAAGTAGTTATTTATCCAATGAAATTTAGATTATTCATATTCCGTGGTTGGACTCGGCAAACAATGTCATTTTATTAGACTAAAAAAAAAAAAAAAACTGTGGGACTCCAGTGTAGATCTAAGACTGTAAGTAGGTATTCAAAAGAAAATTGGAATACAATTTTAAAAAGATCAAGATTATAATGTTGGGGTGATTAAGTATAAGTAAACCGTGGAAGGAACACTTCTAGAGCATGGTTGTTTGGGAGTCCCCATGCATTGTAAGATATTTGTGAAATCTTCTTTGAAGCTTAAGAAATTAAATATATCCTGGCTTGGCAAAGCCAAAAAGAAGGATAAAGAATACAATGAGTTATTCTGTGTGCCTTTTATTACAGCATATCGACCTAAAGTAATCCCAATCGTATTTTATGGTCTGGTATTAGAGTTTGGTCTGCCTTGGGATGGGTGAAACAAGCTGTTAAGATATTTACGGGATTTACCTACAGACCCTCCAGTTCAGGTTCTGAGGTCTGAACTTGCTTTAAATTCCATATTAACCTATGAAGTGAAACACAGAATACTGATATATGCCAAAGTGAAATATGAAGTGCATGCTGCTTACATCACAGCTTCAGAGGATTTTCAAGGAGGATCAATCTTGATTCAGTTGATTCAAGTTTTTTTAGAGGTTTGTCGGTTATTTATGACATTGTTCGATATAGAGATCACTCTACATAATATTCAATTCTTTAGGAAAATGGTGTATAAGAAAATCGATTTATTTAATCAAAGAAGGAACTATCAGCATATTAGTGAAAAACATCCATGAGACACTACCTTGGGGTTTCCCCTTATTTAACAGAGATTCAGTTGTACTGTATCAAATTCCCCCAGAAAATTGTTTGCAAGAATTTGTATAATGTTTAGATTAATTTGAATGCCTTGGTGCAAGGCAAAAAATCCTGCGTCATTCTTGAACTTGTCATATTTGTAAATAATTTAGCTGTATTGAAGGTTTGTGCCATCTTTACACAAAATGTTAAAATGTACATGATTTGAAGATCCAGCTTTTTGGATAATTACTTTGGAAAATATTAATGATAGGAAGGTGAATTTCACTAATATTGTCGATGGTAAGATTTTAGTGTGTCTTCGTAAATATTGCTAAAAATATAAATGTTTATTTTCAATTAGACTTTTAGAGTTCATTTCTATGCTAGTTTGCTAGGTCACATTTTATTTAACTACTCAGCAAGAAATGTAAAGCAAAATAAAGCTAGAGTTTTAATTGTTGATGCATGGTTTTGTTTTAGCAGAAGATTTAAGTTAAACTAGATTGCTAGAAATAAATACAACAATTAAATCAAATATACTTGGGTTGGGGTGAGTAAAATTTCTGGAGGGGAAATAAAAAATCTATTGAAAATAGCAATATTGTAATCTAAAAAAAAAGGGTGCCTCCCATCCTAAATGGGGAAAGCTGGCATGTGTGCTGAGATATTTACTCACGGAACCTCCTTTCAGGCTGTTACTTGTTTGCAGAAAGTTGTATGTTTGCACATCATTCAGGCCACTCTCTCCAGTCTTTAGGGGATGCCTCTATAAGTGTTACTGTGGTGTTTTTTGAAGTTTCCGCTAGTTGAGCTGGAGTGCATCCGAATACAGGTGGTCAGCCTTCCCTGTTCTCTCCCAGGCAGTGGCATTATTTCACCAGGGGAAAGGACCAGCAGGTGCCTGCAAGGTTGCTGAGCAGGGCTGCAACCTTTCCAGTTTGCGCATTATTTTTAAAATTGACCCTTCAAGTGGGCCAGGCCCATAATTCTGTTAACATGGCTTTTGAGGCTCCCTCCTAAGTACAATGTGCCCCCTCTATGCGCTGTGCAAGCAAAAACCTCTGCTCTTGACTCGCCCATGGAAAATCTCTCCACTGAAGTTACATGTGTCCCTCAAGACCAGGGGCAGGAAAGTAGCTATTACTCAGCACGGCTTCATCACGCCAGGGGATTTTATTTCAAGAAAACATCTCTCTGTCAAATCGCCCTTATCCCTGCCTCAGTGCACCGAGGAAGACTTGTGTACTGCGGCCTCTCCGTGCTGGAGCAAGCCAGAGGGCGACAGATATTGAATACTGGACTGCCTATTGACTATTGGATATTGGATAGGTGTGATGTGATGCTTCCTTATGCAAACTCCATCAGTTGTTTTTTATGAAAAATCTTTTTTGAAACTTTATTGACATTTTGTCACAGCTCTGTACAAGATATTTCAATAGTTGTCACCACTATACAAGGAGGTATATTGAAAAATCACAGCGCGGAGACCACAGGTCGATCGACGGTGTGAATCATAACTCAAGGGGGAGTGGAGGGTACACTTTGGCGGCGTTGCTAGCATAATGCGTGACACCGGTCCACGGTCACCAAACCCCTTCAAATACGGGACACAGCTAGCGTTTGCCCAAGGCCTGGCAACACGTTCACCCCCAAATGCAGAACTGCAAACAACACAACAACGGACCCCTTTTAACATACCCAGTATGTTCTTCCGTGCTTCTGACCTTCCAACTGTAGGTGGTGTTCATCTGGTTTATGTTGTCATGCTCGTATGTATTGTATCGGTGTGATGTGGTGCCATGCTGGCTGCACTGTGCTAGCGACAGTGGATTTTAATTTCGTGCTGAGTTAAACTATCTCAATGCCATATTATGTAACACTTATGTCACTCAGTGCAATATGATGCCATGCAGTGAAGGTATATGCTCTTGCACATTGCAAGAGTGTGATATGACGTAATGCTCATGTATGCTGTACAAGTGATAGTGTACACTCATGTACATAAAGTGGAGGAAGGCAGGCCAGGCAAGACATTTATATTACACCAGCAGTACGTTTGGAGCTCCACTTAAAACATGAACTCTCAGAAGACTAATTTAAAACACTGGCAGGCACTTCGTGCACAACGTTTGATGGCAAGGTTTGATAAAGTTAGCTCAAAGAGATCCCAGGAGGATGTGCTTTTGGGGTGGAGGGGCCAAAGGGATTAGCATGGTCATGGGAACTCAATGGGTGGGTAAATAACCAAACAACACCTACTAACTTTGTGTCCCTCCTAATATGCCATTTCTCCCTAGCTTTGCTCTAATGTTATAGTTTGCTTGTTTTCAAAATCGTGTATAACAGCAAGCAATTTTGTGACAAAAGTCTCTATACCAGGAGGCCTTTTTACTCAATTTCTTTTAGAGTGGTGAGCAAGTTTGTTATGACCTAGCATAAAAATCATGTGTCAAATATGCACGTTAACGTTTTATGCATGCTTTTTATGCCACGCCATATTTTAATTTATTTGTATGGCAGAGAAGGGACACAGAATGAAAATGCTTTTTTACTGCCCCCATTCTCTCCGCCAAACAAAGACACACGCATTTACGCCAGCATGACATTTTCATGTGAATGGATCACTATACAGGAAAATTTGACCCATCCACACAAAGTCTCTGAAAGTGCCCGCAGTCTACCATTTGACCAGTTAACCCTGTGAGATTTAGGTGTCATTGCGCCCCTGGCTCAGTGTCATGGGTAATGCAGGAGTGACAATGGGGGTCATTCTGAGTTTGGAGGTAAGTACTGGTACTTTCCATGGCGGAAAGTACGACACCGTCCTGGCTTCAGACCGCTATTTGCGGCCCATTCCGACCTCGCGGACACGCGCATTTCGCTATGCCGGAAAAGTACTGAGTGGCATGCCGCTAAATGACCCGCAAAACCCCCTACCGGCATGCTGCGACACGTAAATAACAACACCGCCTTGGAAGCAGCAGCGTCTGTAAATAACGGTGACCGCAAAAAAGTGGAACCGGAAATTTCGTCATCGCACAGGAACGGGAAGGAGCGCGGCAGCCATCTTTAAAAACACAATCCATAGCCATCCTCTTCAGCCAGCACCCTTGGGAGCAAACTGAAGTGGGGAAGAGGACAACACAACAAGGAAGAATGCCAAAAGCCCCAAAGAAGACTGCAGACCGGCTCCGCAAGCAGACATTTTGCCGTGAAGAACTGCAGGCCATGGTGGACTACCTGGCAGAGCATGCTGATGTTGTGTTCAGCCCCGACATGCGGAAAGAGTCCATCATCCGCAAAAAAAACATCTGGGCACAAATCGGCCAGAGGGTGGGCGCTGTAGGCACCACCCCCTGCACCCCCAGGGACCGCCGCAAGCGGTGGGATGACTTACGGGTGTGGGTGCGGGGCCTCCTCTCCGCCAACCGGAGTCAGACTATGCAGACCGGAGGGGTCCCAAGTTCCCCTGTCAGACTTGAGCCATGGGAGGAGACATGTGCCGCATTGATTGGTACCAAATCAATTGAGGGTGTCGGCGACATGGAGTGTGGGGCAACGTCGTCCGCCGAAGTAGGTGAGTGTCCAAAGTCTACACTGCCAATGGCCATTGCATGATTTAAACTCCCCCAAGGGCCATGAAAGGCACATTCTCATGTTGCCTTCCCCCCCATCCCACTAATGCAGAGCCAACTGCCACGCAATCAAGGGCCAAGTGCAAGTACATAACGTACATCAACAATAGTGCATAAACTTGCACATCCCATCATGCACACTGGGCAGCCGGTTTGGCAGTGTTCCAGCCAGACTGCACATTACCAGGCCAGGATGAGTCACTCTGAAACCTGCGTACATGTCATACTCATGCGCATGTACCACTGCTGTCGCTACACCCAAATGGCCACAAACCCCAATTGACTGAAATGTGAATGCAGCCATGTATGCAATTAGGACATCATACAATCACTCATGTTGGCCCTCTCTTCTACCCCCACAGGCACTGATCATGACAGCGGTGAGCCACAGTCAAGCCGGCCAACCACCTCCATGGGCACTGGCAGGGTCCAGCGCATTCCTGCACCGAAGAGTACACCCACACCCACTCTGGAAAGGCCAGTGGAGGCTGCACCACCCCAATCCCTCCCAGCATCGGTGCCTGCCACAATGCCCACCCCAACGTCGGCACAGTCCAGCATTTCTGGGGAGGTTGCAGCTACAGGCCCAGAGGAGAATGTGGACAGCCCTTCTTCCATCTGTGGGGCATCCGAGTAGGAGTCCCATCCCACAGTGCACACCCCGGAGCCCTGCAATGTCCCCCTGGCCTCATGCAGTGACTCTGGAGATCCACAAACACCTGCCCGTAGTCCTCCTACAGACACGCAGGGGTACGAAGATCGTGGCCAAGTCCACAAGTACAGTCCTCGCCAGAGCACGTAGGGCCAAGTCGCCTCAGTGATGGATTCCCATCATTTGGCACACGTCGTGCAGATCAGCTCGCTGATCTAATCAATGAGTTCATGGAGGACAACCGCCAGGCCAGGGTGGGATGGCAAAATGAACTCAGGGAAATGCGCCAGATACTCACTGACAGCACCAACAGGTTGTGTGAGACAGTCACTGACAGCACAAACCGTTTGTGTCACGTCCTAGGATGCATAGCCAATGCCCTTGAGGCTGTCCAATCAAATCCGCAGCATCAGCAGGAGGAAACGTCCTCATCCAGTGGGGCCACACCAGCAAGCCCACCAAGACGCACTCTGCGTTCCATGCGGCGCACGGACATGCCTCCCCCGGGCCCCGGGAGCATGAATTAATAGTCAATGCTGCCACATGTGGCCTTAACGTACTACATGGGAATACTGTTGTTGAGTTGGGGGGGAGTGGGGTGGGGGGTGAGGGTTTGTTGTGGAGTTGGGGTGGAGGGGGGTGGTGGGTGAGGGTTTGTTGTGGAGTTGGGGGGTAGGGGGTGGCTGGAGGGAATGTTCACACTCATACATTTTTTTCAATACACTATAGGTGTTGCAAAGTTCAACCGTTGTGGACATTCATCATTGAGCATGTGTATTATGATATCTGACAGTGCATGGTCTACAAGTTTACACACACCCAGTGTTCTGGTTATTATGTACAATCATTGTTTGACACACGACATGTCCCGCAAGTGCACCGCCTCCATGATGCTTTCTTGCCACTTCCTCCTCCTCCTTCACTCCATCTTCATGTGCTGCTAGCAGTCCCATGTCAGGGGACAGAGACGCAATCCAAGGGATGCACATTTTGTTCAGCTTTACACATGACATGGGGATCTTGGACACCACATAGCAGTAGATGGGTCCCCCACCAGTCCAGCTTCGCCAACTCATATGTGACTTACGCAAGCCAGGTGACTGCTTCATCTCCACGCATGCACGGGTATGGCCAGTGTTTTAGTGCCCCCTGGGCCTGTTCTGTGGGTTACTGACAGGGGTCATGTACCATGGTGTCAAGGTATTTCAATCTGAGGGCACCTGGCTAGGTCCCGATTTACCCAGGTGGGTATGCGTAGTATAAACAAAATAATCGGGATGGGGAGATCCAAAACAACGATACAGAAGTGCTAAGTGTGTGGGTTTATTATGTATTCACACAGGACGTGGTAGATAACTTCACAATTTAATTTACATTACTTCCGATAAGCACGAAAGTTAAGTTGAAGAAGACGGACAGGGTTGGTTTATGCAGTAGTGACACAGGTGGGTGTAGGCCTCTGAAGCATAGAGGTCGGCACTACACTGGGATACATGTTGCCTCATAAATCGAGGGGGTATAGGAACCCGCAGTTACACAAAACACAAAATGCACACAACAATCTTTGAATTTTAACGGGTGCAAGTAATGATACAGTTGTGATAGGAAGTTCGACACAGGGAGTGACACAGGGTGTGTTTCGGCCAAAGAAAGTGGCTTGGTTGTAGCCGTCTTTGTGCTGGCCTTCCTCAGGAAAAAGGGACACCAGTAGTGGTGCTGTCCGTGCTGTCTGCCGTGCAGGGAATGAGGTGGGTGCTGTCAGGGAAGCCGCGAAAAGTGCGGAACGTCCGGTGCTGGGATTAGCACTTGGTGAAAGGCTTTAGTTTCCTAGGGGCTGGCGTGGTTCAAAGTCTCACGAAGCCGGAGTTGGGAGTAATTGGACCCAAGTTGTTGTCTGGGTGGTACGCTGCCGTGCTGGACGTGGACTGCTGGGAGCCGACTCATCGTGGCATTTTAAGGTTGTTCAAAAAGTTGTTTGTTTTTCCGAATTCGTTATTATGACTGTATACCCTTCCTCTGTGCCCTCCAGCTGTGCATCAGGAGCATGCTGAGATAAAGACAGGCCACCCAGGTCCATTGCATTTCGTGTATACACAAATCTCTATATGTCTGCTTTCTCTGAGCACCAGCCTGGTCGGGTGGATACATGAAGGAAAGAGAGAAGTAACACATCTGAAGAGACCTTCCCCTGGCAGCTGTTCTAAGCAGGTGAGGCATGAGGTTGAATGCAGAGGCAACAGAACGACCTCAACTAGTGTCTACGCTTATTCATTGTATTTATTTATTTATGTCCAGGGAGAAACAATGCTCTTTTGACCACAAAAGAACACACAATTGATAAGAAATCAGATTTGATGGGAAGCAGTGAGCTTCTTATAATGGGATGAGTTTGAGTAACATTCTGACCAGGCTGTGGAGGGGAGTAAATTGAACAGTCACCAGGAACAATACATGAGTGTACTTACATATGATATGATAGTTTATTGATATAGCGCCTATAGACAATGTGTTTCAAAGCACTTCAAAGCAAAGGAGGGAACAAGGGAAAATACAATGACATTCTTACAGGCCATGAACAGTAAGGATGTGAAATTAACTATTGTATTCGGCCTGACGACATTTCAGATAGTGCAAGAGCTAAGGCATAGATAAGGAAGGGAGGGGGAGAGTGGGAAGGAAATGGAAACAGACAAGCGAACTACCTTACTAGGCCGGAGAAAGACAAAAGGTGAGGGAGAGCGGTGCAGAAATGGATAGGGAAAGGGAGAAAGAGAGAGGAGGAGAGAACAGAGAGTAAGCAGTCAAAAAGAGTGGAGAAGCAAGAGGGGAGAGCGAGTACAATTGCAGAAGTCAGTAGTAACACATAATGTTGCAAGCCAGGATACAAGATGAAGATGGGAACAGCATGATTCAGGGCCACCATGAGTACAAGATGCAAAGGAAGTCCAGCATGAGAGTTGAGAAAGGGTGATGCACCGTGAATCAAGGAAGTCCACAAATGTCAAATCCAGCATCGGGCACAAGGCGGTGATGGCGAAACCAGAATGTCTCAGGACAGACTCCTGCAGGAGTAGGCTGGAGGAGGTGAGGGGGAGCAGGGTAGAGCAGAACAATCGCGGTGGGACCAGAGGGGCTGGGGCTGGCCTGTGGAGACAGAGGGAGTAAACACATGTTGGTGCATGCTTACATAGATTAAGGACATTCAGCAGTAGACAGTTTTAAGTGCAGGTAAGCATACAGCTGTATTAGGGATGTGACCGCGAAGGATGAAGTGCTAGAGTGGAGGCAGAGAAAGTGAGGGATAGAGGCAGGTTAGAGACAAGGGAAACATATAAGCTAGAAGGCAGATGAGAAGTAGAATAAGAGGGTAACTCAGAGACAAGGAGGTAAGCTTTCAGTTTGGTTTTGAACCATTTGGTATGGACCTGTTTCTCGGATGTCTGGGAAAAGAGAATTCCATGTGAGTGGAGCAAGAAGAGAGAAAGTGAGGAAGCGAGAGGAAGCACAAGGAGGGCGAGTTGCCATAAATTTAGTCGAGGAGGAAGAGCAGAGATTACGAGAAGGCTTGTAGAGTTGGATAGAGGAGAATAGATATCAGTTAAAAATTAAAAATAGGGAGAAACCTCACAGAATGTCACTAGTAAAGAAAGTACTGTCCTTTCAACAGGAAGATTTGGCATATCCAGTGAGCACATTGTGGACCAGCAGTCCATGTGACGTTGGTCTCTTGAAAGGAGTAGGGCCAGTCAAAATTAAATTGAAGCAAGGAGCTATTTTACTGCGAGTGAGGCAATATCCCATGGCAAAAGAAGCTGATGAAGGTATTTATGAATCTATTGGTACCTTGGTGCGACACAGGATATTAGTGCCTTCAGAATCACTATTTAACACAGCTGTGTACCCAGTGAAAAAAGGCAACAGGGGGTTGTGGACATGTATCCAAGACTTACTCCCTGTAACCTTTACCTGGTATCCACGGGGACGTCACTCAGCCTGTTCTGACCTCTTACGACCTCGAACCCTTCCCTGGAGTCGACTCGACTGGAGACTGGGCCTGAAACACAGGATTGGTAGAATTTAACTCCCTATTGTCTCTGTGTGCTTGAACCCCTTCTTCCCCGGGGTCCAAACCTTCCCTTTGATCCATTGCTCACCTTGTTTTCTTGGAAAGTGTGCTCTCCGTCCTGCTTTCAGCGCAGAGGTGCGTTGATTGATGCAGGCTCGTTGCTGCCTAGTTTCTTCACTGGCAAGAGTCCGACAGGTAAGTATAATGAGTCTTTTGAACAGTTCTCTAACTTTGTTCCTTTCCTTCCTTAGATGATGGCCGGCGTCCAGGGATGGCGACGTGCTGCTGAGATGAGTAGCTCTGAAGGTGAGTGAGAGCGCGATGGTGATGCAACCCTTTCGTATTTGTATTGAACTGAGTTCTTTTTCTGTGTCTTTTAGGTGCCGTGACATTTTCAGCGTGAATGTCGGTTATGAAGAAGAAATGAGGTGAGTAAGCGCGGTCTGCAGCGCCTCTAGATGTTTCCACGTTAACCTGGAGTGTCTTTTCCCTTTTGCAGATGGATGAGAAGTTCCGGAGACAGAGTTCCCCCAGAGCGGCTGGGATTCAGGTAAGAGTTCGAAGCTTGTACAGTCTTT
This sequence comes from Ambystoma mexicanum, assembly GCF_040938575.1. Lineage (NCBI taxonomy): Eukaryota > Metazoa > Chordata > Amphibia > Caudata > Ambystomatidae > Ambystoma > Ambystoma mexicanum. The sequence goes on from NC_090929.1 coordinate 415,057,335, forward strand.
AAACATAATGCCTTTTTTCTGTTCTTTTCCCTTTTCCTTAGGAAGCGGCGCGCCTGGATGGGATTGACACCGCCGAAGATGCCCGCAGAACAGAAGGAGCGATGAATGATGGGCAGAAGCGCCGCAAGGTAAGGCTGTTCCTAACGGTGTTCTTGTTCTTTCAGGAGCTGAGCACAGAAGAAAGATGCAGACCTACTGGCGACCGATCCAACACAGTGAGTGGCACGCTGCAGGTGCAGAAAACACAAAGCATGTTTCTCAGCCTGGGCGTGGCTTAAATAGTCTCAGGGTATCCCAGGTGTCTCTGGGCTGAACCACACCCAAAAGACTAGACTGCACATGCAGTTCTGGGAACCGAAACATGTGGGGCATCCATCTTGTCCCCATCAATGCACTACATGCACTACAAGTCCAATCCCCAATGTTATCCTATGGGAGTGAGTGAGTCTGGTGCCACAAGCGCCAAGTCTGACTCCAAGTGGGTCTTTGGAGGGATGGAGAGGCCCTTAAGGGCCATGTGGGTGATCGTGGCCTGGCTCCAGCCTGACATCTTGGAGGGCTGGGGACATGAGGGGCAGGAATCATGACAACACTCCCCCCCCCAAGGTCCCTGTCAAGGTGGCTCTTCTGTCTGGTCCTGGTTTGTTTGGATGGTTTTCATGAAATCGTCTAAGCAAGCGAGGTGCATGGATGTACTCACAAGGCTCCCATGTCCTGTCTTGTGGACCATACCCCTTCCAGTCTACTAAGTAGTATAATTTGGATCTGACGTACTTTGAATCCAGGATATCCTTGACTTCGAATTCTGGCTCCCCGGTGACTACTACTGGCTGCGGTGGCATTGCTACCCGGGTCCCAGGTTGAGCAGGTTTAAGGAGAGACACGTAGAACACAGGATGAATCTGCATATTTGACGGCAAAGCTAGTCTGACCGCCACAGGATTTATCACGGAGGTGACGGTGAATGGACCCTGGTATCTTGGACGGAAAGTTTGGGTTCCTTTAACGGACACGTGTTTAGACACCAGTCAGACTTTGTCTCCCACTTGGTAGTTGGGGGCCTTTGCTCGGTGTTGATCAGCAAACTTCTTTTGGCGATTCTTAGCTTGAAGTAGGTGTTTAGCTGCCCTTTTAAAGGTTTGAGAAATGGTTGTGTGCAAGGTTTTGACTGCTGGCATTTCCAGGGTTTTAGGAACGTCCAACTCAGAAGTACGTGGGTAACTGTCATATATGGTATGGGTATGGGTATAAAAGGGTGTCTGCCCAGTGCTGGTGTGTAGGGAATTATTATAAGCATATTCAGCTATCCATAATAGGTCGAACCAGCTTCCTTCAGCTTGGTGTAACATGCAATGCACATACTACTCGAGCGTCTGATTTGTCCTCTCAGTTTGACCATCCGTTTGAGGATGGTGACTGGTGGATAGCCGGATGTCGATCTGGGCCATAGAGCAGCATTTTCTCCAGAAGTTAGATACGAATTGAGTACCTCGGTCTGAGACTAAAACTGAAGAAAACCCATGGAGCCGTACAATGCCTTCAAGAAATACCTTTGCCAGAGTGGAAGCATTTGGGAGCCCCTTAAAAGGAATGAAATGTGCCATTTTTGAAAATAGGTCCACGACCACAAGAATAGTGTTAAACCCTTGACTGGGTGGTAAGTCAGTAATAAAATCGAGGGACAACGTGTGCCAGGGTGCTGGTGGGATTTCCAATGGTTGTAATAGCCCAGCCGGTTTCTGCTTGGATGACTTGTTTTGAGCACACACTCCACAATATAGGATGAATTGGATAATGGGCCTCATTACAACTCAGGCGTTAAGGGTTAACGCCACCGTTAACCCTTAACGCCTGATTCTGATTTTAACGCCTGCTTTTAGCAGGCGTTAAAATCCATGGCGCTAACCTGCCATGGTGCTAATTACGCCGCCGTAATTTACGGCGGCGTAATTAGCGCCTTCCCCACTCCCATTATGCCCTATGGGGCAAAAATGGGAATGGGGAAGGGAAAATGGGAAATGGGGATTTACCGCCCCACTCACCTTGGAATGGGGCGGTAAATCCGCCATCCACCATGGTGTAAACGTAGTTTACACCATGGTGGTAAAGTTGGTGCACTTAGCACCAAGGTTGTAATGAGGCCCAATGTCTTTACGCCACGTGGGCCACCAATAATTTTGTTTTACCTTGGCTAGGGTTTTAGCGATTCCGGGGTGGCCCTCGATCAAGGAAACATGATAACCGGACATGACTTGTTCTCGTAGTTCTTGATTTGGTAAGAATAAACAATTCCTGAAGTAGGGCAACTGATCTTTTATCATGTAATGTTCTCCTTGTGCACTCCACGCTTGTAATTGCTCCGGACTCATCAGGTTTTGGATTTCTTCATGTAATTCTTTCTGAGTTATGGTTGATGTGATTCCTAGTAGCTTGTCACTTGGGATGATTGCTATTGGGTCAGGGGTCTGATACCCTTGCTCTTCCACCCTCATTCAGGAAAGGGCATCGGCCGTCCTGTTTTTCACCCCTGGTCGAAATGTAATCACGTAGTCATATTCAGCAAAAAAAAGAGCCCAACGTAGTTTTCGTGAGGATTGGGCCTTTTCCGTTTTTAGGCACTGGAGGTTCCGGCGGTCAGTTATTACGGTGATTGTGTGTCTCGCGCCCAAGAGGTAGTGCCGCCATGCCTTAAAAGCTGAATTAATGGCCAGGAGTTCTTGTCTGTGATAGCGTAATTGAGTTCAGGGGGTGTGAATTTACGCGACCAGATGGCAACAGGGTGTAACTGGCCCGTTTCGGGGTCCTTTTGTGAGAGGATGGCTCCCATAGCCATGCTTGAGGCGTCCGTTTCCATCAGGTATGGGAGATCAGGGCGAGGGTGGAGTAAGATTGGGGCAGATGTGAATCTTGCTTTAAGTTCCTGGAAAGTTTCCTCGGCTTCTGTTGTCCACTGGAACTTTTTGTTGCTTTTCCTTAGCAATGACGTGATGGGATGCACGATTTGCAAAAATCCTGGGATGAATCAGCGGTAGAAGTTTGCAAAACCCAGCATACTTTGAACCCCCTTGAATGAATTTGGGGATGGCCAGTTCAGGATAGAATCTACCTTGTGTATATGCATTCAGATTCCATTCGGACTGAGAATAAAGCCCAGGAATTCCACCTAGGAGACATGGAATGAGCACTTTTCGAGCTTGGCGTAGAGCTGGTGTTGAGAGAGTTTCTCCAATACGGATCGGACGTGTTTAACGTGCTCCTGCTTTGATGCGGAATATACTAGAATATCGTCGATGCACACTAAAACACAGACATCAATCAATTCCTGTAGGACATCATTCATGAAGTATTGAAATGCTGCAGGCACGTTGCAAAGGCCAAAGGGCATTACTTGATATTCGTACAAGCCGTATTTGGTGCGAAAAGCGGTTTTCCATTCGTCCCCCTGTTTTACGCGAACAAGGTATATGTCCCCCTCAGGTTTAGTTTTGTGTAGATTTGGGCATCTTTGACTTGATCAAGCAATTCAGGGATCAGTGGCAGGGGGTAGCGTTTTTTTATGGTAATCTGGTTCAGTGCGCGATAGTCGATGCACGTTCTCAAGTCCCCCTCCTTTTTCGGTACGAAGAATGGAGGACTGGCTGCGGGAGACTTCGAGGGACAGATGAACCCGTTGGCCAGGTATTGGTCAAGATAGGCCTTCAGGTGCTGGTTTTCTGGTTCCGTGAGTGCGTAAATTCGCCCACAAGGGATTTGTGCGCCGGGTATCAGGTAGATTTGGCAATCATATGGTCTATGCAGTGGCAGGGTATTAGCCTGTTCTTTCTGAAAGACATCTTGAAAGTCTTGGTATTCACTTGGTAGGGTGCAGATTGCCACAGTCACAAGCGTGGAGGTTCTGGTGTCTATTGGTTGTTTCTCTTGGCGATAACATGTGCGGGCGCAAGTCTCGGGAAAGGCCAATTCTTTTGCTCGCCAATCGATTCGAGGATTGTGAGCTACCAATCATGGCATTCCCAAAATCAACCAGAACTGTGGTGTCTTAATGAGGTCGAAAACGATAGATTCTTGGTGTCCATCCTGGCACAGAAGGGTTAAAGCTGCAGTGCATTGGGATACTGGACCAGAAGCTATTTCTGTGTCGTCGACAGTGGTAACAGAGTTGGTGGTTGATTTAGAGCGTAACGGAAGCCCCATCTTTGCCGCAAGATCCTGGTCGATGTAATTCCCAACGGCTCCACTGTTAATGTACGCTCTTACTGTGTGCATCCGAGATGGTTGTTGGTGATTGATCAAGACCACAGATAGTGCAAAATGGGAGGTCTGTAGTTCACTTTCTTCGCTCGACAAGTGGACCCCTGCACTTGCCGGGCTGGGGAGTTTTCCGAATCCTTGATGGTATCTTCCTTGTCCTTGGCCCCTACCGTACTCCTCGGTGGCTTAACAGGGCACTCATTAACGAAATGACCTGACCTTCCACTGTACAGACATAACTGCTGCTGTCTCCTTTTATCCCTTTCCGCTTTAGTCAAGGGGGATCTGACCCCCCGATTTTCATTGGTTCTCCTGAACCTTCCGTTGTGCGGCCAATATTGTCCTTTGAACGCACATACCTAGGGCGAGGGTCCGGTCTGGTTCGATCTGCTCTTCGGTCCTGCAACCTATAATCCAGTTGAACAACAAGGTCAATGAATTCTGAGCAGTCTTTCGGGGGGTTCACTACTTGTGCGAGAACATCCTTGAGCTCCCCCCGCAACCCCTGATGAAATAACGTGGTTCTCTTCTCCACTGGCCATTCTGCTTCAACTACGAGTCTATTGAACGTGGCTATATATGTTAATAGGTCTTGATTCCCTTGGCGTAGGGACAGAAGTTCGTTGTCTAATGCCTGCCTATCAGTATGACGGGCGAACAGCTTTTCGATCTCCTGCTGAAAGCCCCTGAAGTCATGCAGTAAAGGATCGTCTTGGGCCACAAAGGGTACAGACCAGTCCGTGGCGCTACGACTCAGATAGGATAGCACAAAAGCGACCCATGATTGATCATTCAGAAAGGCCCCTGGTCTACAAAGGAAGTGCAGGCGGCACTGGTTCATGAACGTTGCAAACCTCTTGGGATCCCCTGGAAATATTTCGGGCGGGGCCAAGGGAACTACCCCAGGAAGGGTTATCTGAACGGGATTGGCTGATGGTGCTCGCATCGAGGGCACGCTTCCCGGCAATGGTGCATGCCCTGGTTGTGACTGGAGAGGTTGCCGGCTTAAATCATCAGTGCGTTCTTTGGCTACTATCAGCTCTCTCCTCAGGGTGTTGGTCTCCTGCCTGGCTGCATGTACTTCGGAACGTAGCTGCCCCAACATGTGGGCTAACTTTTCGGTTTCTGATGTTTCCATGACGCCCAGGTGAATTTTGATGTGAGGCTTTGTGTTCTGTAACGCTCACCTGGTATCCACGGGGATGTCACTCAGCCTGTTCTGACCTCTTACGACCTCAAACCCTTCCCTGGAGTCTACTCGACTGGAGACTGGGATTGAAACACAGGGTTGGTAGAGTTTAACTCCCTATTGTCTCTGTGTGCTTGAGCCCCTTCGTCCCCGGGGTCCAACCCTTCCCTTTCATCCATAGCTCACCTTGTTTTCTTGGAAAGTGTGCTCTCCATCCTGCTTTCAGCCCAGGGGCACGTTGATTGATGTGGGCTCATTGCTGCCTAGTTACTTCACTGGCAAGAGTCCGACAGGTAAGTATAATGAGTCTTTTGAACAGTTCTCTTACTTTGTTCCTTTCCTTCCTTAGATGATGGCCGGCGTCCGGCGATGGTGACGTGCTGCTGAGATAAGTAGCGCTGAAGGTGAGTGAGAGTGCGACGCGTGATGCGACCCTGTCGTATTTGTATTGAACTGAGTTATTTTTCTGTGTCTTTTAGGTGACGCAATGTTTTCAGCGTGGATGCCGGTTATGAAGAAGAAATGCGGTGAGTAAGCGCGGTATGCATCGCCTCTAGATGTTTCCACGCTAACCTGGAGTGTCTTTTCCCTCTTGCAGATGGAAGAGAAGTTCCGGAGACAGAGTTCCCCCAGATCGGCTGGGATTCAGGTAAGCGTTTGAAGCTCGTACAGTCTTTAAAAATAAGCGAAGATTTGCTGAATGCTTACTAATGCCTTTTTTCTGTTCTTTTCCCTTTTCCTTAGGAAGCGGCGTGCCGGGATGGGAATGACACCGCCGAAGATGCCCATAGAACAGAAGGAGCTATCAATGATGGGCAGAAGCACCGCAAGGTAAGACTGTTCCTAACAGTGTTCTTGGTCTTGCAGAAGCTGAGCGCAGAAGAAAGATGCAGGCCTACTGGAGACCGATCCGAACACAGTGAGTGTCACGCTGCAGGTGCAGAAAACACAAAGCATGTTTCTCAGCCTGGGCGTGGCTTAAATAGTCTCTGGGTATTCCAGGTGTCTCTGAGCTGAACCACACCCAAAAGATTACACTGCACATGCAGTTCTGGGAATTGAAATATGTGGGGGCATCCATCTTGTCCCCATCAATGCACTACAAGTCCAAACCCCAATGTTATCCTATGGGAGTGAGTGAGTCTGGTGCCACAAGCGCCAAGTCTGACTCCAAGTGGGTCTTTGGAGGGATGGAAAGGCCCTTGAGGGCCATGTAGGTGATCGTGGCCTGGCTCCAGCCTTACATCTTGGAGGACTGGGGACATAAGGGGCAGGAATCATGACACTCCCCCTGAATAATATTGTCGAGGCAGACTTCCCATTAGTATCATCCCAGCCACAACATTCTGTAACATCCCATCCAAAGCTACATATTTTACTGTGATTGATTTAAAGAATGCTTCATCTTCCATCCCCTAGCAAAAAGAGTTGCAATATTTTACCTTTTTCACTTACCATGGAATTAAACTAAACATACTTGGTTACCCCATGTTTACTGTGAATCCCCCTCGGTATTTAACTGAGTGCTAGAGATGGACTTGGGAAATATATAACTTGTCAGCACAGTAATAGAATATGTAGATGACATTTTAGTGTGCAGAAATATCAGAAGAAGGAAGGAAGGTGATACCTCAAAGAGCAGAAGCAATCATGAAGATGCCAAAGCCAGAGACAGTGAAAGGGTTACACCAATTTCTAGGCCTTTGCATTTATTGCAGGGCATGGGTTTTCGACTACAGCACATATATAAGGCCACTTTTAAAAGGACTGAAGGAGGTCCAGAAGGAAAACAGTGATATAGTCTGGACAGGTGAGATGATAGACACCTTTGATGATTTGAAGCTAGCAATTAGCACAGCTCTCATGTCAGGGATCCCTGATTTTAATGACACATTTATTTTATTCTCCCATTCAAATGGAGTAGTGATGACGGCTGTCCTCGCACAGAAAACTACCATGGACCACCGGCCATTAGCATTCTACCGTGGGATTTTAGAACCAGCCATGAGAGGTCATTATCCCTGTGAGCAAGCATCGGCAGCAGTAGCCTTTGTGATTGAAAATTCTGCCAGTTTAACTATGGGATACTCAGTTACATTGTACATTGAGCATGCCCTATTTGCCTTACATGAAAAGCCTAAATTCACATTGACTACGCAGAGAGCCTCATGTTATGAAGTAATTATATCAAGCCCATTGATAAAAATTGTCAGGCGCTGAGTGGTAAATCTAGCCAGATTTGTAGCAGTAACTGTAAAGGAAGGAGATGACGTGCATGATTGCACTAAGTACACTGAATACCATGATGAAATACCACATGTCAAGGAAAATGCCCTAGCAGAGGGATAATTCTCTTCATGTACGGGTCATCTTCAATAGACCTGAGCACTGGAAAAAGGCACAGTGGCACAGCAGTAGTGAAAGCAAAAGAGAATAACAGCTTCGCAACAGTGACAAGTGTGAGATTGCCATCACATTTCTCAGCACAAGTGGCAGAATGTGTAGAGCCGATTTGGCACTTCATCAACAGTACACACAGTACTGTCACATTGGAAGAGGAGGGGCTTCCTGCATGCAGACAGCACACCAGTGCAGCATGAGCCACTATTGGACAGACTCACAGACGCACTCCAACTCCCATCAGCCATCACCAGAGGGGTGGATTTGATTTCACATTGCAATGAGGCCACCAATCTTAAAGCAAAAAGAGCAGCATATTTTCCCAACATATCTGACATTGTGACTGCATCGATCAAGTACACACGTGCAGGCAACATGATGATGAAGGCAGGTTTTAATACACTACCCATAGCACAAATTACCAAACTACAGCGAAGGGCACCACCAGAAGAGCAAGTGTTATGGAAATGAAGGGGGTGCTCATTATCCCCCCACAGATGCAATATGGAGACAGAATAGCACAGAGAAACTAGTCATGCCCCTAGGGCTGCTTACAATAGCACTAAACCAATTGCACTACCCGACCCAAACGTCAAGAGAGTGTCTTTCAGAACTGATTCAGAGGACTGGTTTCTCCCAAATTTGGCAGAACACGGAACTCGTTTTATTGTAAATTGTTTGACATGCCAGAGGTTCACTGCTGGCCATACTCTGTGAACAGTGAGAGGAGCAATACCCCATCCTACTAGACCATTTCAGCATTTGCATATTGACTATGCAGATATGCTCCAAATTTGTAATGGATACAAGTACATGCCCCTTTTCCCGATGGATTGAAGCAGATCCATGCACATATTCAGATGCCACATGTGTTGCCTAGTTCCTTGAACATGAGGTATTTCCAAGGTGGGGACTGTGCGAAGTACTCTGGTCTGACAATGGACCAGACATTGTAAATGAGGTGGATGAGCACATAACTATCCTGTTGGGCATGAAGCACAAATTCTTATCAGCTTATCACCCACAAGCAAACAACATTTTTAAGTGCCTCAACTCCCTCCTAAAGGAGCGAATTGACAAACCTAAAGAGCCACTGAAAAAAAGGTTGCCTCTATTGCCTTCCTCTAGCACTATTTGTATTATGCAATCAGCATGGTTCTGACCTTCACCTGACTTCACATGAGCTGGCGACGGGATGCCAAATGCATACACCCCTTTCTCTTCCCACTCAAGCCCAAACTTGACAAAAAAGATGTTTCCTTATAACGATAGCTACATAAAACAAAAGGCTATGGTGGATGATCCTAGAAGAAAAAATAAAGTGATAAAATACACATTAGAAGGCCTGAATAGAAGAGAGGTTAAATTAACAGAGTATGAGTTATTACAGTGCATAAATTCTGCAGGGAAAGAGAAACCTGGGTGCTGAAAAAGACCCAAGTTATTAATATAAGGACAGGTATTTACCTCAGAAGGTTGGGTCGAAGGGATGATGGAGTACAAAGCACAAACACTTGTAACACTACCTGCAGAGGTGGTGCAGAATGCAAAATATATATGCCTCAAAGAATGGACTGAATATTCCAAATTGCTCACATGGGTAGAGGATGAGGCGGGCAATCTACCCATAATACCTGTGAAGAATGCCACATTATGTTTCAGAAATACTGTCCCAGTGAAAGTAAAGGGAAACAAAGTGTGCAAACGCATTTCTGACGTGCCAGGCATGAAAATAGGGACTGCCATATTAATGGACCACTATTGGGTGTGTGGTACAAGGGATTATATGCAGCTCCCTCCAAATTGGGGAGGCGTATGCTCACTGGTGGTAATAAGTACACCAGCCTTGGTAGTACCCCAGAGTGAAGAACAGATTGGCGATTTCCCAAAATTGTAAACACACATAAGACATAAGAGGTTCCTCACACTTGTACACATGGAGAGGAGCAACTATACCTCCATGAAGATGGAAAATGCATATGATGACAGATGAGCATAAATTGCTCGGCAGAACAGAGAAGTTCTTTACATTCCTCTTTACTGCCGGGTTGCAAGTCAACACAAATGCAAAATGGCTGCTAATAAACCACTGGGAGCAGTTGCAGATAATAAATATGACAGTAAAGGCTTTAATGCCATAAGAGAAGAGCTGAGGGCAATAAGACTCATGACCCTTCAGAACATGCACATTCTCGATCTGATAACGGCTATGGAGGGGGTGTGGGTGCAAAAATTGGACCTTCTTTCTGCTCATATCCACCCAACCATGCTGAGGAGAATGAAACCCTCACAGAGGCCATAGCCACCTTAACAGAAACCCACATAAGAACAATGGAGGAGTTAGAAGATATTGCTGATGATGACTGGTTTAATTACCTGTTCGCATGGATTTTCTCCTGGCTGGCAAATGCATTGAAAGTACTGCTGGTCTTTTTGTACTAGTACTATTTGCCTTCTGTGTTCTAGGAATTGCAATAAGCCAATGCAAAAAGACTGCCAAAATGCAGTAGGAATGAAAATAGTAATACATTTGGATGCTTACATGCAAGAGTATACTCAAACATATCACCTCTGTGTGCCCAAGCAATGGAAAGCCCCATTGCCCCTCCAGGATCAAAATGTATTTGTCCTCAGGACCCTTACAATCGCACAGAGCACTGGTTATATTGTAATTCCAATGGGGAATGCTGCTATATGACCTGGAGTGTGGACAAACATGTTAGACATACAGGCTGCTTTAGGCGGTGACTAAGATATGGATACCCAAATAGCCCTATGTGGGGGAGAGAAGAAAGGAGATTGTGGTTGAGGACTCGCACAGAGGGGGGAGTGTTGGCTGGCAAATTAATACATCATCCATAGCTTTTGCCCCTCTCCCGGCCCAATGTTGTAAAGGCGAGAAACATTACTCACTAAGACAACCGTACCACCCTTATCCCAAGCAGGAACAGCAGGAGATGGACATGATCGAAGCTGACGATGGCGCGAGTAACCAAACTAATGTTGTGACGATACAGGTGCATGCATTAGACATGAAGCAAATGTGCACTCAACATGAAGAACACGGACACTAGGTTATATATGCACTTATCCATGAAGAATATTAAAACAGAATCCATAACACATAAAAAATACTAACAGAAGCAAAGTATAAGCTGAATACAACATGAATGATGCGTGAATATAGCTCACTAACATAGAAACACAACAGTAATGGGCAGCCATATTTTCCAAAATGGAAACCACAGCATGCTTCTAACTAAATGAACGGTCTCCAGGCTCCACAAGAACTAAAAACGCTGAAACCACAGAAATACAGATCCATGCAGAGCACAGGTGGGAGCTGGGAAACACAGCCAAGGTTACTGTGAATTAAGGGAGGGTCTGAACGCTGCAGTGAAATCACGAGATAGCAACTCCCAGAACTCAAGAACCATACTCCCAGATTAATTAAGGTTTTATAAGAGTACAATCAGCCCTTGTAAGCCAGGTGCAGGACAATTATAAGCCAAAAGATTCCATGAAGAATAACTCAAGAGTGTCCCCAGTGGCAAGAGAAAATATAATACTCACATGTGACCTATAATTGAAGAACATTGTCTATTCATTTACACCCAACACAGATAGGACATCTGTCTTACTCCTTGCATGTATCTGCAGACATGAGATGTCATTCAACACCAAATACAAAGAGATCACCATGGCTCATGGCCTAGAAATGAGGGATGGTTTGATATATGATATGATATGGCATTTATAACACACATGTACACAAGTGTTTCTAGGTGCCACAAGACAAGGGAGGGAAGGCATAGGGAGGACAAACAATCCTACTAGACCTTGTGTCATTCGGATCATTCAAGTGCGATAGCGCAAAGTGCAAAGGGGAGGGAGAGTGGGAAGTGCAAGGGAGAGGGGACGGGATGTGTGAACAGTGCAGCTTGACTCAGAGTAAGTGCAGTCAGGGCAGCGCGGCTCAAGGGAACTGCTAGGAGGCAGGGGGCTTAAGGGGTTACAACAACAGCCCCTATATTTTAGGTAGGTCAGGAGACAGCGCAAGGAAGACTGGTCTAAGAGGAGCCTGGTACCCAGTGAGACTCTAAGGGTACTAGGTAACCAGTCGGTGCAGCAGACAGGTAAGTTAGCAGGGAAGTGAGAGAGAGTTGGCAGAAGCAGAAAGGAAGGTCTTGAGCTGCTTCCGAAACTTCAGGTGATCTGGCTCTAGTCTGAGAGGGGCAGGGAGGTTACAGTGGGAAGGACGTGCAGAGGAGAGAGATCTACCCCCCACTCTCTGTCTAGAGAAGTGTCTGACCCTCAGAGAGCTGGAGGCAGCAAAGTGAAGGGCTCTTGAAGGAAGGTATTTCAGCAGAGAGAGTTGGATGGAGTGCGGGTCCCAGCCCCAGAAAGCCTTGTAAACTTGATCCTTGCAGCCACTGGGAGCCAGTGGAGACATTTCAAGACTGGAAAGACACAGCCCCTGCGGTTGAGTCCAAGGATAAGTCTTGCAGTGCTGTTCTGGATTAGTTGCAGAGGGTGGAGTGTGGAGGCAGGTAGATTGAGAAAGAGGCCATTACAATAATCCAGCCTGTAGACAGTGAGCTTCTGGGGGGAAGTGAGAAAAGGTAGATTACCTCTAAGGAGGTGCAGCTGGAAGTGGGCTTTTTTGGCAAGGTCCCTGATGTGCTGAGAGAAGCAGAGGGTGAATTTAAAGATGACACTAAGGTTTTTTGCCTTGTAGGAAGGCGAGGTTAGGGGGCCCAAGGAGGACGGCCAGCATGGGCGTAATTTTAGGGGGTTGCAGGGGTGTTTTTCCACCCCCGACTTTCATGGCACACCATCTTGTCCCCATTCATTTGGCTGGGGCACCTTTTCTTCATATGTCATGTCCCCTCCAACATTTTCAGCAAAGTTACTCCACTAACGGCCAGAGTGAGATAGGGAAAGCCGGAGCAGGCTTCCCAATGAGAAGCATCTCTGTCTTACTGGCATTAAGGTAGAGATTGTTGGAGGCACGCCAGTCCTAAATTGTGGATAGAAAGTCAGGAATGAGTGAGGGAGATCATGCGGCTGAGGGAAGCCTAAAAGAGAGCTGAGTGTCATTTGCATAAAACTGAAAGTTAGAATAGAAGGTGGAGATCAAGGGGGCCAAAGGGGCCAGATAGACATTGAAGAGCCAGGGTGAGAGGTTAGAGCCCTGGGGTACACCACATGAGGAGAGAGAGGTGATGGAGAGAAAGGACACAAATTGGACCTGGGAAAGATGGTCTAGGAGGAAAGAGGTCAGCCATGCCAGGGCATGATCCGTGGTGATGCCCAGGTTCTCAAGGAGTCGGTTAATCAAGGTGGGGTGATTAACCACTTTGGAAGCAGAGGAAAGGTCAAGGAGGATGAGGACAGAGGGAGAGTGGGAATCAAGATTGGAGAGCAGATCTTCACTGTTGTTCAGGAGAGCAGTTTCCATGCTTCTGGCTGCTCCGAAGCAAGCCTGATGGTCATGGAGACAACCAACAGTTTCAGTGTGGAGAGTAAGCTGGGAGATGGCCAACTTATCCAGGAGTTCGCCCAAGAAAGGAATGGTAGAAATTTGGCAATAGTTAGCTGGACAGGTAGGATTGGCAGAAGGCTTCCTATGGAAGGGTTGCAAAAGGGAGTGCTTGAGTAGAGAGGGGAAAGATACTGTGGTGAAAGAGTGATTGCAGAAGTCAGCCAAGGCTGGAGCAAGGGTGGAAATGTGGTCCTTGATAATTCTGGAAGAGCAGGAAAGCACCTGTTTGGATGACACTTTTATAGATCGGACTTGTCTAGAAACATCGTCAGAGGTAGAGGAGGAGGAAGAGGAGGAAAGTGAAGACAGGATGTCCTGGGTTTTTGTGGTGAAATGAGAAGCCAGCGCTGTGCAGAGGACCTGAGAGGGCACAGGAGAGGTGGAGACTGCAGTAGGATTGGCCGGCTCCCGGCAGATTTTAATAAGTTTGGCCATGTTGTTAGATGCAGCAGAGACACGGGATTGGATATAGACCCTGTTCTTGGAGAGGACAGAGAGTCTCTATTGCCTTTGGAGCAGATGGCAGGCCCATTTGTTAGATGATGCACCCGAAGCCCTGCACTTCCTCTCTGACACTCTGCACTTGCATTTCAGGGTGGCGAGGACAAAGTCATACCAAGAGTTGCACTTGGAGGTAGACTTCAGGTGGATTCTCATGACAGGGCCAAGGATGTCAAGTGCGTTGGAGATGACAGACAGATGCCGGATGGTGACGGCTGTCTCGGAGTGTGAGTCAGGCGCAGGAGCAGGAGGGGCTGAGAAAGTAGAGGCAAAGTCTTCCCCTGACACTCGCTTCATGGGCTGAATGGCCGAAAAGGAAGGTGGCAGCGCTGGGGTAGGCTTTGTCTGCAGGACAAGAGGTTTCATGCGGGAGGAGAGCAGAAAGTGGTCAGTCCAAGAGAGAGCAGTGGTGAGAGGGTTAGAGAGAGGGAGGTCTGAGGAGATGAGAACATCCAAGGTATGACCTGCTAAGTGTGTTGGACCAGAGTGTAGGATGGAAAGGAAGAGAGGGTCACAGAGGCTGTTGATTCCTCTGGATTCCTCTAGGTTTTTGGGTACTGAACACAAAAACGACATCTCAGGCTAGCTGCTTCTGATTATTTTTCTACTCTGCGTCCATCAAGTTGTCGGCAATCTGCACAGTATCCACAGTTGTAATCACCATGCACTCCTAGTTTAAGTAATTCCTTGTGTTTTAGGTATGGTTTTCAAGCAAAACATCTTTTAATTAATTTAAGGTGCGGGGAATATAATAGTCAACCCTGGATAGAGGAACTCCCATCCCCTGCACACTTTCACAAGCTCAAAATCAAGGGCCAAACAATCTATGTTCACACTGTCAGTGTGATGTGTTAAGACAACAATATATTATTTCGATAATAATGAATTAGGCACACAATGCATTTTGTGGTTTCTTAATGATAAACATCAAGACAATATTCTTATCTTCTTCATATGCGGTTTTATTTTTCAAAATAGGCCCAACGCGTTTCGAGAAAAACATCTCTTCTTCAGGGGCATTTTCAATAATTCATTCAGGTCTAGAGAAAAAATTCCAAAAAAACATAAAGTTACTAGTTCTGTAAGTAATTTCGAAATACTCATAATTTTGACTGACCAGTGGCCATCATACAGGTTTTACACAATCATATATTTCTTTCAGCAACTTTCGTTCTTGTGTTACATCTTTCAGTAAACGTCAGACCTATTCTAGTAAGTACAATCATGATCAAATTATGGATGTATTCTCCAAATCTCCATTATGGATGCCTATACAAATGTAACAAGTACTTCAACATGGTATTGGAAAATCTCGGAAACAACAACACAGCATGTTATCCCTGACAACCCTTCCACCACTTATTCCTAAACAATGTAATAACCCCAGTTCTGGATGTTGATGAATCTCTGATTTTACAGATTTATGTGACTAGAATAAACACATTCCCCTTAAGGTTTTCCTGTCATCTCCTCATGTAAGGAGTTGGAGTACTAATATATTGTTGGCTTTCCACACTTATTAGTTTAATGGAATAGAGCACAGATTACTTTCTAAGAGAATCAACTGATAATCCTACCCAGAAATGTGCTGTCATAAGACCTGGTAGTTTAAGGTAGTTCTTAATGGATGATTATGTTAAATCAAGGTCCAATGGGGTTCCTATGCAAAAAGTTAAAAGAACAAGCTCTCAGTGGATTGAGGCTTGGAATGAGTAACAGATATGTTTAAAAGTCGGCAGTCCTTACCCTATGGAGTAGGGCAAGGTGCCCAATGCTGTGTGGTAGCCACTGGTTGTGGAAATTGGGGAAATCACCAAAGAGTTGGATCCCACAAGGGTGCCTGCTTGGTAAAGTACACTGATCTATAGATAAAGATATATAGAAAATAGGTTTGTAATCTAATATTAAAGGCCTGAGCCTCTAGTAAAATAAAAGGACCTAGGTCTGGAAGAATTAGGACACTAATGAAATTAGAAGGAGGTTGGTGGAGAGATGAGTATTCACCGTTCCTGCTTGTAATAAGGAGCTCAAAATGGCTGCCGTATGTAGTGGCGCAACATGGTGACGTCACCACGTTGTAACGTGTTGTGACATCACCGTAATAGCCTTGTGTGTGCCGAATCTCATGTGGGGTAGGATTTTAATTGTAAGTCAATCTAAAGGTTCAAAGTGGAGCCTAATATTGAGGAAAGTAGTGCCTATTGATGTGAGAGCATGACGTTAGGAACACACATCATGCGCATGACGTGCGATATGCTGATGTCATCACATGATAACGTGCATTGACATCACCATACGATGCCATATTGTCTGCGCTAGACCTCTGAATAAGGGCCATGGAGGCTGGAGTGGACAAAAGCGGGCCATGAAATGACAACCGGCCCATGAAGGCCATACAGGCAGCAACAATGGCAGGGGAGGGAGGAAATGTGGCACATGCAAGCGGCAAGCCTCACAGGTTACGCAGCAAGGAGGATCCTCAGACCGGATCTCCCCACCAAACAATCCCTGTCCAGATGCCATATAGCCCCCCCACTTCACCCTCCTGCAGGCATTGATGGTCTCTCTGACACTGGATCAGGGATAGACCCCATAATTGGTAATTCAAGCTGCAGGCAAAGTCCACGCTATATATCACGCCCTCTGCCGAATAGTGACTGGTCAATGTTGGAGATGTGCCTTCTTCCTCCTAGCATTCTGTTTAGCGTTGTGTGATTGGTGATGCTCTGACAATGGTGACTGGTCAGTGCTGGAGATGTGCCCTATTCTTCCTAGTATTCTGTGTAGCCTTGTGTGATTGGTGATGCTCTGCTAATGGTGACTGGTCAGTGTCAGCTTCCTCCTTGGGAATGTCTCCCCAACAACATATCCCTTCAACATTATGGCACCACGCACTCTGCAGTCATCTCTATGAAGAAAATAACACCAACTCAAAGAGGCGGGGCAGGGGGGTCACAAACAATTTATTTTTTGCTCAGGGGGCCCTTGGCATAAAACGTTTGAAGACCACTGGCATAGAGGATGGGGACGTATGCTCTCAAGGCCTATGTACAAAGTCATTGTGATCAGAGGAGTACCACTGATCTAACAATAACCCCAGAAGATCCTTGGATATCCCTAATAGTCCTCATTTTCAATGATCCACTTCAGATTATAATGAATTTCGTTGTTAAAAGGACACATATTTTCTAATCTGTCCCAAATGATCGTGGTTTGCTCCATGATTTTATAATGACATATGATATTGTGCTATGTAACTTTTTGGATGTGGCACATGTAGCGTTACCTTATTCCTTGTTTGCTAAGAGATAATGAAAGCCTTTTGAGGTACAAGATCAATGAGCACTACCTTCACAGCAGCACAGGGAATAGTGGCCCACGGTCCCACCTTTAATGGAAAGTTCCTGTTTTTAGGGGTCTTGACCTGCAACCCGCAGTTTGCATGTTGCCGCTCCCTTCAATTTTGTGCATCCAGGGGCCCAGCAGCTGCTGCCTGACCTGGGCCCTGCATGAGCCTTGCTATATTTGCACCCAGGGAAGTGTCATTGGCCAATCAGGTGGCTGGAACAGTGGGCTAGAAGGCCCTTGCCCGGGTGGCGGCATTTTTCCTTTTTTATGTGGGGAGGCAACTGGAGGTTGGCTTTCACTCCCTAAATTCCCAGTGGTCTCTGTGGGTACAACCTACTACCAGTGCAAGCCGGAAGGGCCACTCAGAGCTCCAAGAAGATTATGAGATGTAAAAAGAATGTTTAGTTTCAGGAATGTGTCTTTTCGATGGGACAGAGTGGGATATTTCAAATTCAGGTTCTGGATGATTAATGATTGAGCTGCTGCAGTGGGGATAAAATTGCTTCGTTTTAAATGATCTGTACGTTTTTATTTAAATGTCCCATTTTCAAACTTCCACACAGAATTGCAGGCAGGCTTCCGAATTGATCATGTTCATATTAGAGAGATTTGGCAATGCAGTTTTCTGGGTTGGGCAGAACAGTAGGACGCTTGTCGATTGGACATGTGAAGACACATTAGCATATCGTTTAGCATGCTGCAATGCGACTCCCAGATCAGCCTCTGCATTATATAAGGCCAAGGCCTCTATTAAAAGGTCAGCCACGGAATATACCTAATTTCTAGGCAAACTATTTGAAAGACAAGATCTATCGCTTTCAGCTGAATCTGGAAAAAGGATGATTTCAAACTCAGTTAATCATTTGATGACTATTTGCATAAGCAAACCTTCTCCTATGTTAATTAGAAAGGCATTGCTGTGGGACTGCAATCCCCATTGTTTCTGCAAGTTAGACAAAGTACTGAACAGGAATACATTTAGATTTGAGAATTAATAATTGACCAAATATATTTGACACCCACCCTTTTAAACTGATACTTTGCTAATGTCATTGTACCAAACTTTAATAGCGTGGGCTGCATGCAACATACCCATTTGATATGTGTTAAAAGGTGGATTTAACACCAATTTCACCCAAAATGTGCAATGGGGGTAGCAAGAAGTGGGGACGATGCAGTACCCCACAAGTGGTTCGTGGCCTGTACCCTGTAAAAAGACTTTGATGGGCCTGCGTGTGTCAAGTGTCCTGCAAAAATGATTTTGAAAGGTTGTGCTCCACCCAAAGCAGTCACCACAGCATAGGAAACGAGCGGGCAGGTGGACAGGCATGGTAGCCTGCACAGTAATAGGCGAGGAACCCACCACGGGATTTCCCGCCCATTTTCTTTCTTGCTGTGCCGCCCCTGGTGCTACAATCAAGAGCAATTGTTGAGGTCTTCTGTGGAGCAGAAGTAGGCGTACTCAGCTAAAAACCCGGAAATGAATCCAATGAGCCCACTGCACCAGGCCCTATAACCGGGGCAACAAGAGGGCTTCCACGGTGTGAAGGAGTTTCAGCGGAAACTGGGCTATCTCTCGGGTGCATCCAATGGGATGCGGCCACCTGGAAACTCAGGACACGCGCCTGCTCTGTGCGCTGGCCAGAACTCCCTCCCGCCATTTGCGCTTCTCCTAAGGTGTCACTTTGTTAGGTAAATACCTCATTCTGACTGTCGTGGCGTGGACAAGCCTGGGTCGCTGCGTGCCTTTTCCTCTGTTGTGCGGGCGATGGGTCCTGGTGCAGCCCTGCACCCGCCCTCGCCTCACTCTCCGCGCTCCGTGCGCCCCACAGGAGGCCATCCGCCTCGTCGCCATTGTCGTGGCGCGGGTAGGCCTGGGTCACTGCACGTGGCGCGCGTAATGATACACGGACACAGAGAGATGCTGAACACATCTATCTTTATTCTTGCCGTACAGGAACTGCCTTAATCCCCCTTCTCACCACCCGTCACATCCCGTTGCCCAACGACACTTCCCTTGGCCCATGACCCGCCCCCCATAACCATGGAGACGTCAGCGCGACATCTCCCCCCTTTTTAAACAGTTACCAGGACATTCACAACAGGTGACCGCCTGCGGTGGGCCTCTTAGCCCATGACTTCAATCCAGCAGTGTGGCTTGTTCCAAGCTCGCTGTGGGCATGAGCTCACCAATTCGGGTGGGTTTCCACTGATTTCGCACTCCGAGGGACCTTCATGGCCCGAGTCATCTGTGTCTCCATGATCTCCTTGATAGGGGTCGCCTGAGGATTAGTCAATGGGAATGACTACACGTGCACTGAGTCGCTGCGATCTGCCCCAGGGCAGGACAAAGACTGATATGTTTTGGATATTTCTTCTCTGTGCAGGATAGTGAGCTAAAGACTCTGGGTAAGACTCTTGTAACCAGGACTTATGTCTAGCAGAGAGTCTCCCAGGACCCCCTTGTTATCTGCATATTTCAAGTAACTTTGTGTCTCGCCCTAAGTTACTAGGGGAATCCAGACGTGGACCCCTTGCTCACTATTCTTAGAGAGGCACAGCTACACCCTACTGATGAGGTTCAACCAGACCGAAACACGTGTCTGGGGTTGCTGTTGGTACTCTTGTTCAGAGGAGAATTGCCTAGCATTTCGGTCCTGGACTGCCCCAGGGCAGGACAAAGACTGATATGTTTGGGATATTTCTTCTCTGTGAAAGATAGTGAGCTAAAGACTCTGGGTACGACTCTTGTAAACAGGACTCATGTCTGGCAGAGAGTCTCCCAGGACCCCCCTTGTTATCTGCATTTATCCCGAACATGACTTCCGAGGGTGTTCACCCCGTGGTGCTGTGGGGCGTAATGTGGTGGTCCCTCATGAGCTGGTTCAATACTTGTTCATAGGGCTGCCGCGTCAGTTTGGCTATCTGGAGCGCTCTCTTTAGGTTGGCTATGAAGCGTTCCATCATCCTGTTAGCTTGTGGCCACACTGGTGTTATCTTGCAGTGATGAAAACCTAGATAGTTTGCAAACTGTGTGAACTGGTGCCCATTGTTTGGGGGCCCATTGTCAGTCTTGAGCACGCTCAGGATGCCGTATGCAGAGAAGCTGCGGTCTAGGGAAGGTATGACGTGATGGGTGGCTGTCGAGGATATGAGTTGGGTCTCCGGATTCCAGGAGTACTGGTTCATGACTCCCAGCACGTATTTTCCTCCCTCGATGGGCCCGAAGAAGTCAGCCGCCATCGCTTCCCATACCCCTTGTGGGAGTTCTGACATCCTCAATGGTTCCGGGTGATGGTTTGGTGTGATGAGGCTGCAGGTGGAGCAGTGGCGTAACACAAAATGTGGGGGCCCCCCTGCGAGGCATGCTGAGGGCCCCCCCCCAACTCAGCAACAAATCAAGGGTTGAGCCACACTCTGGGCCGGCCTAGATGATCACACTTGAGCAATATGCACAAACGTGCTGCTGAAGAGATATGCCGCACACTGCACTAGGAGAAAGATATAAATATGTGTTTTAACATAATATACAGCACACTTTCTGAGAAGAATTGGCTAAAAAGCCATAGGGCCTCATTACAAGGTTGGCGGTAAGGCAAAAACGATGCTGGTATGGTAATACCAGCATCGTTTACCGCTCTGGTGTATTCTGACCCAGCAACCTGGTATTAGCGGCACCCTAAATAAAGGTGCTGCTAATAGCGGCATGGGCGCGTACACGCGCCCCTTTGGGGAGCAAATACCGGCATGCCGGTAATAGGGGGGCATCCCAACCCATGCGGACATGCAAATACCGGCATCGCGAAGCAGGTAATCACTGGCTGCACGATGCCGGCCATACAGGCATCGCGGACCACCCGCAAACAGCAATCAGGAAACAAGCCAACTGCCACAGGTGCACACAATCCCCACAGGTGGAGGCAATGGAGGCTGGGCCAGTATAAAATGAGCACACCCACACAACACACCCCTTCAAACACCAAAATGCCACCACAAGCTGTTGCAATCATGGCGCTGGAGGACATGCCAATACTGCTACAACTACAGCAACAACACCAACTACAACAACAACAACTTCAGCATCAACAACAGGCAGCACAGAGGAGACGCAGGAGGAGAAGGAGGGTCGGACAAGCCCAGCAAATACCACCAGCGCAGCCAGCAGTGCCTCGTAGGCAGCCACCAATCCCTCGCACCAAACCCAGCCCATTCAGCCTAACCCCTGAGCAGATCCACACCCTGTACCGGTTGGACCGGGTCACCATCACCACCATAGTGGACATGATACACAACGACATAGGCTGCCTCATAGAAATACGCACTGCCATCCCCCAGCTACTAAAGGTGGTGTCCGTGCTCCACTTCCTGGCCACAGGCACCTACCAACACACAGTGGGGCAGCTGCATGGCATTTCACAACCACTTTTTTCACGCATGTTGAACCAAGTGCTGGAGGCCCTCCTGAAGCACGCAAGCACCCACATATCCTTACCACGGACTGGCCAGGAGATAGCCGACACCAAAGTAAGCTTCCATGCACTGGCAGGCATACCCAATTGTGTTGGTGCCCTGGACTGCACCCATGTTCAATTGGTAGTCCCCCATGCCATAGAGGCGGTGTACCACAATCGCAAGCAATACCACTCCATCAATGTGCAGATGGCATGTGACTCCAGCAAGATCATCACACATTGCTGCGCCCGATATCCCGGATCAACACATGATGCCATGGTACAGCGCAACTCCACCCTACCCCGTCACATGGAGCTACATGCTGGACCACGTGAATGGCTGCTTGGTGAGTTGCACAACTGGGCCATGGCAGTGCTCTGGGGTACTAATGTGTAGGGGTGCATACTCCACCTGGTTGGGAAAGGGGTGGAGGGATGCATACCCCACCTGGGTGGCAATTGTCGGTGATTGGAGAATGCATGCAGAGCTAAACACTCCGGACCTGAACCTCACAAACGGAACATGACACATCACTGGCACAAATTAAATAAATAATGCATATCGATGACAACAAGTAAGAGGCACAACCAGGCCACCAGGGTGATGGCAAGCAATGCATGACTGTACAGGATGGCAACTGGGCCAATGTGGCTAGTGTGACCATGCATAGAACTAACTGCTTGAATGGGAGGATAAACATTGTAGTACTACCACAGTACATCCGCCTCATCATACATGATTACACCCTGCATCATCTATTGAACGCCATCCAGACTACCACACCTCATAACAGTTTAGAATGCATCTAGGTGACAATTTTGCATACGTACTGTACAGGGACATGTGCATGTCCACACCAAATAGCTGCCGCCATGACTGTGCTTCCTGAAGGTGCCAGCTCAGAGTGACACTCACCTATTTGTATTTGCTTGCAGCTGAATGATGATATCCCTTGAGGCCATGGCAACTTACCCTTGTGCGGAACCCGCAGAACAGCCATGAAGAGGAGTACATTCGTGTGCACACCCACACCTGTGTTGTGATAGAGCAGACTTTTGGCCTGTTGAAGGCGCGTTTCAGCTGCCTAAGCAGGTCTGGTGGGGCACTCCTATATAGGCCTGAGAATGTGGCGAAGATCACCATGGCCTGTGTCATGCTGCACAACATGTGCATCCGGAGAAATGTACCACTGCCACCTGACATTGACATGCATGCCCCGGGTGAGGATGATGAGGATGGAGACGGAGGTGAAGTAGCCCCCCTGCTAGTACATGATGCATGGGATGGCCATGCAGTACGCCAAGCACAGATTCACGAATACTCCTGACCCACAGGGACTATGAAAGACATGCGTCAGTCAGACACTGGGCCAATGTGGACATGCACACAGGGAATGTGGGGAGTTGGGCACTGAACACCGTAACACATTAAATGGATGCACACGAAAATAACAATGTCCAGCCATGGATTTTTCTTATCATCGAAGTGTGCATTATTTACAACAGAAAAAATGTGCCCACTCCCTCCTCCCTAACCCCCCAACAAACTCCCAGACCCCCCCAACAAACTCCCAGACTGCCCCAACAAACTCCAAAACCCCCCCAACCAACACCAATACCCCAATAGACTCCACAAGATGCACCCCTTCACCCCCAACCTTGTGTCCCACTCCCATTGTCCGCCCACACTACTTCAGGCATTTCAGTGTGCCTTGCACTCCTAGGTGTCTGTTGCTCTGGGCTGGTGGGGACAGATGAAGCTGATGTGGAGGTAGTAGGTGAGTCGCTGGCAGGTTCCACACCTCCTGCAAGCCGTGGCCACTGCATATGGAGCAGCATTGAAGTCAGCACCTGTGTCACTGCCCCCAGGCAGTCCCTCATTAGCCGAGCCGATGTATTAACAGCGGCTGTGTTGGCTGCGATGGCCGCTGTGGTCCCCGCAATTGCTGTGGCAATACCCCGCCTGGTTTCCTCCCCGTCTGCTATGTACTGGCGGAGTAGGTCTAACATGGCCTCCTGTCGGGCCTCCACCGTCGACAATCGTGTCTCCAGGGTTTTGGAGGGGGCTGGAGTGGTGGGTTGTGCAGTCACGTGGACAGCATTTTCAGGACTGTACTCCTCAGAGGTAGGTAGGTCACAGTCACGGAGGCAGGGATCAGCTTCACTGCAGGTGGGTGACTGCAGGTGTTGGGGTGAGGGGATGGGGACGGGGCTCGGGGTGGCCGGGAATGTCACCTTGGTGTCTCCCTCAGGCTCCACACTGGCATCAAGTTCTTCGCCAGTGGAGGCGGGTGCTTCCAGGGACTCCCCTTCAACAGGTGTGGGTGTGGCCTGCTGGGTCAGTAGTGTGTCAGGCACACTGAAAGCAGGTGTTGCTGGCTGTGTCCCAGCTCGCACAGGCAAACTGGCAGTGGCTGTGGCCTGCTTGCCACCAGCGGAGGTGGTGGTGGTAGCCCTCTTCTTAGGGTGTGAGGTGGATGCCCTCGCAGTGGTCGCCTGGGTTGCTTCTTCCCCATCGGTGCTTGGGGGGTAGAAGAGATGCAGGGCATCAGTGATGGTGTGACATGGCAGAGGCATACGATGGTGATGTTCATTATTCATCTGATCATGCATTCATGTCTTACAGCTGTGTCACGCAGGGTATTCAGAGGGGGCAGGTTAGCATTCACTGCATGGCAGGTGGCATGCCATTGATATGGGGTTTGTGTGTTGGGTTACATGGGCACAGCCCTGGTATGTTGCCCGTGTGTAGGTTATGGGATTGGCACTCAGCATGCATTTCTGTGTGGCAGGGTTTGGGCCGCAATCTTGACTTGGATATGTTGATGTGGGTGTAGGGACATGCATTGCCTTGCCCAGTCTGACATCCACATCACTAGTGCTAAGTCATGTTTTCCCCTGCAGGGACGTGCAGGGTCACTCACATCTTTCTGTGGATGATGCTGCACCCATCTCCATCTCCCCGAATCCCTCTATTGACTCAGGATCAATAAAAGTGCTGGCAGTCCCCTCCCAGGGCATCAGCTTAGCAGGTGAATTTGGACCCCCACTTGTCTCCATGGCCGCCCTCCTGTTGCTCGATAGGATGTTTTGCACACTCAAGCGGAGGTCGTCCCACCTCTTGCGGCAGTCACGCACGGTGCGTGGGGTGGTCCCCACGGCCGACACCTTCCGGGCAACCTCCTGCCAGATTTCCTTACTCCTCATCTGGGCTTCTCGCTTCATATCATTGCTTTTCATTATGGCTGCACAGCCAGAATGTCAGCAAGCATATTGAGCTCAGCGTCTGAAAAACGCTTCTTCCGCTGCGGGTGGTCGTCTTCCGGGTGGCCTTGGACATCCTCAGGGTTTTCCAACACAGCACGATAAGAAAAGACTGGTGGTTAGGGAGGATGACAATGGATTGTGTTTTTAAAGATGGCCACCGGCTCATTTCCCGTTCCTGAGCGATGACGTAATTTCCGGGTCCGGTTTTGCAAACCCGGTATTAGCATGGTGGTATTACCAGCCCGGTATTTAGGGGTTGCTCTTAGATGGTGCCGGTATCGGCGGGTCCCATGATGCCGCTATCAGGGGGGTTGGAAGGCCTTTAGCGGCATGCCGGTATTACCATTAATGGCATGGGGGTTCGCGCGTGCTCGCGCACTCGTAATCACCCGCTATTAACGGGTTCATACGAGCACGGACCCGCTCTTACCGGCATGCCGTTAATGAACCCGTTTTTACCGGGCTACTCGTAATGAGGCCCATAGTGTTTGCAATTGTTTTGTAGGGTAACACCAATCCAATTGATGCAAGTCACCAACAGTGCACAGGAACATTAATGTTCTGCTGTTAAAAATGCCATGTCACAATGAAAACATGTCCAACTGGCTGCACAATGTAGACCAGTGTAGAGAAATAATAACAATATATAAAGCTTGCCCAGCCACATTTAGACATATCTAGACTGGTTGCACCAAAATCCCATTTGAACCAATAACACTCATCAAGAAGAAAACACACATTCAAGCCTGTGGGCCTCATTACGAGTTTGGAGGTAAGTAACTGTCCTTACTGGCATGGAGCAAATACTGTGTCCGTGCAGTAAAGAGCCCGCTAATAGGGGGCCATTAGGAGTACGCGTGCACAAGCTTTGCGCCATGCCGGTAACAACATTACCGGCATGCCATTAATGTCCAAAAAGTTGCCCTTAGCGGAATCATGGAAAGCGCAGACAGCACTACCGGCATCAATTGAAATGGCATTAGCGGTCACCGCTATTAGCCGCTAATAGCGGTGACCGTAAATAAGTGGAACCGGAAGTAGCGTCATAGCACAGGAATGGGAAAGAGCATGGCAGCCATCTTTAAAAACACAATCCATTGCCATACTCAGCACCTAGGACCTGGAGCATATTGCTGAGTAAATAGATCAACCTCCAACAACTATATCATGCCCAAGGCAGTTAAAAAAGGCGCCTCCCACCAACGCAAGGAGCACTTTAATGAGGATGCACTCACCATGCTGGCTGAGACCCTGGCTGACAATGCCATGGTCGTATTCGCAAACAGGCTTAGGAGGGAGGCAGTTTTCAAGGAAAAGGAAATCTGGGAACTTGTCGCCCAAAGAGTCAGCGCAGTAGGCAACACCCCCCACACCACAAGGGATGTCCGGAAGTGATGGGATGACCTGCGCCTTGCGAGTCAGGAACATCCTGTCCGCAAACAGGAGCCAGGCCATGGCTACTGGTGGAGGAGCAAGCTCACCAATAAATCTGAGCCGGTGGGAGGAGATCTGTGCCAGCACGATTGGCATAGAGGCCATCGAAGGCATGGGCGATATGGAGCGTGGCGCCACCTCATCGGCGGAAGGATGTGAGTGTCCTAATAAAACACTGTAATGCAAATTCTGATGAAAGTCCACCAATTTGTCTGTCGAAAGAGGCAAGGCATGGCCCAATACATACATATTCCCAGCCTAGTTGTCGTCCGCAGCACAGACACATGCACATGCCTGCAGCATGGCAATGCCATACCTGACACACACCACACAAATATGAAAATGGCATAAGTCAAACTACATTCAGGCCACAACAGAAATGCATGTCACATAGCATACGCCCGCCCCAACCTGAGTGACCCCGACGGATGACTGCATGATCCATTCATATAGCAAGCAACGTGATCATCAAAATTCCACTGCCTATTTGTCATTATGCCTACCCCCGGGGACCCAGACCAAGTCCACCAACCCCAGAAGCAGGCATCAAGTTATCCTAAGCAAGCCCAACAACCCCTGCTAGGGGCTATTTGGGTACAGTCCTGGTGCCTATGGCGCCAAGCTCATATGGAGAGTCAGTCCTGGCGCCATAGGCGCCAGACTCATAGATTAAAACTTACCTGATGCAGACCATGCTGCAAACTTACCTGATGCAGACCATGCTGCAAGAACTCAAAGCCAAAAGAGGCTTAGAAGGGACTACTTTGCTTAGGGACTATTTTTTACCTGGGCTGGGCTGGGGAGGAATACTTACCTGGGACTACTTTGGCGGCTATTTAAACCACGCCCGAAGAGCAGCACACGCTTCGTGTTATTCTGCATCCAGCAGCGTAACGCTCACCGTGCCTGCAAATCTGCATCCAGCCTTCTGCCACGCCCGCCTCGAGTTTGGAGCTCCTAGAAAAAGGGAGAAAGAAGGAGAAACGGTTAGAACAAGAGAAATACCTTTGATCCCTACCTGAATTCCCGATCCATCGTGCCTTTGAGCTGGAAGAAAGAAGTTATTTTATGTGCGTTGCATCGCCTGCTGCAGCGCCGCGCTGAACTCACTGGCCTTCACAGCATCTTCACATTCCACCGCATCCTCCTGCATGTTCCCGCCGCACTCCGGCACCTAAGGAGAAGACAAGAACAGCAAGGTGAGCCAAGGGAATACACAGAGGAATATTAGTTACCCCCCCATAGACTTACCTGATTTTACCACCGGGGGTACTATTCCTCTTCACGGGTCGGCGTAGCTTCCACTGCATCTTCGCCGTACCCCGGCCCCTAAGGGGAAACAAAAGGACAGCAAGGTGAAACAAAGGGACTAACAAGGGGAACCCTCCTCACCACAATAAACTTACCTGATTTTACCCGGAGGTATTATTCCCCGAGACTTCATACTTTCTCTCAGCGCCTGAATAAGGGAGAAAGCAACAGGTTACATATTGACATCATTTTATCGAACTGTGTTGGAAAATACAAATCCTTACCAGAATACTACCAGTTACCACGAGGAACTCTTCATTGGGGTCAAGCTGCAACCTGCAAGGAATCGGACAAGAGTGAAAGTCAGGCATTTGAACTCTTACGAACTTTATACTTACGGCGTCTTGCCGGGAATCTCGGAGTCAATATTGTTCTGGAACTCACCAATTCCTTCGAGCCGGTGAAGCAACTGGTTATCAACGCGCCCCTGCGCTCAATGCAGGATGGAGAGCTCATCTTTTCAAACCATCAGAATATTCCTACGGGTCAAGCAAACAAAGCTAGGTGGGCGAGTCCAGTCCATCATCTCGGCCCTACGCGTCACATCGGTGGAGACCGCAGCTGTCCAGTTCCGATCAACGCCTCTGTGGGAGCCAGGTGAGCGTAACAGAACGCGAAGCCTACCCACAAATCCCCACCCGGGCGTTATGGATACCTCAGAGACTGACCAATTAGCCCAATTACTAGGGGAACTGAGGGCTGAAGTGCATTCCGCCTGTCAAGAAACCAATGCTCTTAAGCGAGAACTGATTTTGTCAAAGGAGCGAACTGATGACCTTGCTAGGCAACTATTGCAAAGCCAGGCTGAACAAGCACCCCTACCTGGTTCCGGGGGAAATCCAGCTCCTGTGTTATCGAGTAACCCTGTGCAAATAAACCTACCAGGAAATATTCCATTAGCTCCACCCGAACACTTTGCCGGAGATCCCAAAAGGTTTGCCGTGTTTATGAACCAATGCCGCTTGCACTTTTTATGCAGATCGGGAGCCTTCCCAAACGATCAAGCCAAGGTAGCCTTTGTATTGTCATATCTCAGCGGCAGTGCAGCTGATTGGTCAATTCCACTAGTTACTCAGGATGACCCAATTGTTCTGGATTTTCAGGGCTTTCAAACGAGCGTGGAAAGACTATTTGCCCAGCACTCCCAAGGACAGGCCCTGGATAACGAACTTTTGTCCCTACGTCAGGGTAACCAGGACCTTCTATCCTACATCGCAACCTTTAATAGGTTGATAGTGGAAACTGGATGGCCTGAGGTAAAACGAATCATGTTATTTCATCGAAGGCTTCGAGGAGAAAAGGATGTCTTGGCTCAAGTCGTGAACCCACCTCAAGACTGCGCTGGATATATAGACTTAGTGGTCCAGTTAGATCACAGACTTCAGAACAGAAAAGCTGATTGAGCCAAGTTTGAGAATCAGGTGTTGGTCAAAACCCACGCTAACCCCAAAGGAGCAGATGCTTCAGAACCCATGCAAATCGGAGGGGTTAAAGGATCCTTAACCCAGAAGGAAAGAGAAGGGAGACGGCAAATGCAATTGTGTCTATATTGTGGAACTTCAGGGCATTTTCTACGGGATTGCCCTGTAAAACCACCCAAGAAGGTGGTAGGAGCTGCTGATAAAAGCCATATGGAGTCAGACTCAGGAAACGACCACGCCCGACAAGCATAGAGGTCCGCTTGCTGAGCTTGAAGAAGGATACTCAGACCTTGCATTTCATCATACCAATGCTCCTCGTAGATCCAGGGCAGCCAACAGCCATCACGTATGCACGCAGTAAGAGCATACATTGATAGCGGGGCCATAGGAAACTATGTGGACTATGAATTGGCTTCCAGGGTGAATCTACCTCTCTGCCGAAAAACCACCTCAGATGTCATCACCACAGTCGATGGAACTGAAATTGTCTCTGGGCCTGTAACTCATTCCACCGCAGAGATGACACTATTGAGTCAGGATGGGCATCGAGAGACTATTGTGTTTGATCTAATCAAAGCCCCACAGTTCCAAATAATACTGGGGATATCTTGGTTGGAAACACATAATCCTTGTATTGATTGGCGAGAGAAGAGAATAACCTTCCCGGATTGTGCACAAACCTGTTAGCCAAAGAAAAGTCAGAACGCAGGCCTGGCCACAGTAACCACAGCAGTCATGCAACTACCTCCAGAATACCAAGAATTCCAGGATGTCTTCCAAAAGGAACAGGCAAACACCTTACCTCCTCACAGATCGTACGATTGTCAAATTGATCTCATAGCCGGTGCACAACCCCCTTGTAGCAGAATCTATGCCCTTACGGAACCTGAGAACCTTCACCTACGTCAATACTTAGACCAGTACCTTGCCAATGGCTTTATTCGCCCATCCAACTCCCCTGCATCTTCAGCTTTGTTCTTCGTGCCCAAAAAGGAAGGTAACCTCAGAACGTGCATAGACTACCGCGCATTGAACCAGATAACTGTTAAGAACTGATACCCATTGCCTCTGATCTCTGAACTACTAGACCAAGTGAAGGACACTTGTATATACACTAAATTAGATCTCCAGG
The DNA here is from genome assembly GCF_040938575.1 of Ambystoma mexicanum. Taxonomy (NCBI): domain Eukaryota; kingdom Metazoa; phylum Chordata; class Amphibia; order Caudata; family Ambystomatidae; genus Ambystoma; species Ambystoma mexicanum. The sequence continues at coordinate 415,087,585 of NC_090929.1, forward strand.
GGGCATACCATCTGGTACGTGTAAAAGAAGGCGACGAATGGAAGACTGCTTTCCGCACTAAGCATGGGTAATTCGAATACCAGGTGATGCCTTTCGGGTTGTGCAATGCACCAGCAGCCTTCCAATACTTCATGAACGATGGCCTTAGTGAACTCATTGACGTTTGTGTTGTCGTATATATCGATGATATTCTATTATACTCCTCTTCAGAATCTGACCATGTGAAGCACGTCCGAGCAGTCCTTGAGAAATTGCGCCAGCACAAACTATATGCAAAACTGGAAAAATGCTTTTTTCATGCCACAGAAGTTGAATTCCTTGGGTTTATCCTGACCTCAAAGGGAGTCCGAATGGACTCACGAAAGGTGGACGCAATCCTTAAGTGGCCATCACCAAGTTCAGTTAAAGGAGTACAAAGCATGCTCGGCTTTGCCAATTTCTACCGCAGATTCATCCCGGATTTTTCACATGCTGTACATCCCATCATAGCACTCTTGCGAAAAAATAAATGCTTTATGTGGACTGAAGAAGCTGAAAATGCCTTCCAAGAGCTGAAAGCGAAATTCACGCCTGCAACTGTATTAAAGCACCCACGCCCTGAACTTCCATACATAGTGGAAACTGATGCATCCAGTCTAGCCATGGGAGCTGTCCTGTCTCAAAAGGACCCCGAAACTGGCCAGCTTCATCCAGTAGCATTTTGGTGCCGAAAGTTCTCGGCACCCGAATTAAACTATGCGGTTACCGACAAGGAGTTATTAGCCATTAAATCCGCCTTCAAGGCTTGGCGGCACTATCTTCTCGGTGCCAGGCATACCATTACTGTGATCACCGATCACCGTAACTTACAGTATTTAAAGACAGCCAAGGCCCAATCGTCACGTCAACTCCGATGGGCATTGTTCTTTGCCGAGTTCGATTTCGTAATAACCTATCGACCAGGTTGTAAGAATGTTAAAGCAGACGCCTTATCCCGAATAGGGATGGGAGAGGCAGAAGTGAACCCAGAACCAGTACCTATAATTTCCGAACAAAGAATTCTTGGCATGACTACTCTACAGACACTAGAGGACATTCAGGTAAAGATCCAGCAACTCTTTCATCCTACAGCCCTGCAGGACTGGGTAAAAAAAGGCCCGGACTACTCTGTCACCAATGATCTGCCTTATTACCAAGGGCGGCTATTTTTGCCACACAAGGAACTACAAGAGCTAGTCATTTCCCGTTATCATGATACCCTAATGGAGGGGCACCCAGGTATTGCAAAAACTGAAGCTAACATTAAAAGACAATTCTGGTGGCCCACCTGGCGAAAGGTATTAAATCATTTGTGATGTCTTGTGGCATTTGCGCCCAAAACAAAAGTCAAAAGAAAAAACCAGCTAGACTCTTACAACCTTTCGACATTCCGCCTACACCATGGCACACCTTATCATTATACTTTATTACTGATCTACCCCCATGAAATGGATTTAACACCATTCTAGTAATTGTGGATCTTTTTTCCAAGATGGCCCACTTTATTCCTTTAAAGGGATTACCTTCAGCTTCAATCCTGGCCAAGGAGTTCCTCGAAAACATTGTTCGCATACACGGATTTCCGTCCATATTGGTCTCTGACCCGGGCAGTCAATTAATTTCACATTTTTGGAAAAAATGCTGTCAATTGGCACAAATCGATGTGAGGTTATCGACCAGTCACCAGCCCCAGACCGATAGTCAAACGGAGAGGACCAACCAGACTCTCGAAGAATACCTGCGTTGTATGTTACATCAAACTGAGAGTAATTGGAAAGACATTCTTTGGATTGCCGAATATGCATACAATAATTCAGTACACTTTGGAACTGGACAAAGGGCCTCATTACGACCCAGGCGGTAAGTTACCGCCTGGGCCGTGACTTTACCACCATGGCGTAAACTACGTTTACGCCATGGTGGTTGGCGGACTTACCGCCCCATTCCGACCTTGGCGGGGCGGTAAGTCCCCAATCCCCATTTACCCTTCCCCATTCCCATTTTTGCCCCATAGGGCATAATGGGAGTGGGGAAGGCGTTAATTACGCCACCGTAAATTACGGTGGCGTAATTAACTCCATGGTCCCTTAGCGCCATGGATTTTAACACCTGCTAAAAGCAGGTGTTAAAAGCACCATGGCGCTAGGGGACCTCGTAATTGGCGGTAAGGGGTCGGCGCAGCTAACGCTGGCGTAAACCCCTTACCGCCAGGGTCGTAATGAGGCCCAAAGACCCTTTTATACCTTATATGGGCACCATCCTTGAACCTCAGACCTTGTCTCACCCCAACACTTAGAAATGCCTGCAGTGGACCATCTGCACGCTACGATTACACAAGCCTTTAAGGAAGCAACTACACATTTAAAACAGGCGAAAGAAAAATACAAGAAAGATGCTGATCGGCATAGAAGTGATACTCCACAATACCAGATAGGGGACCAAGTATGGTTAGCCACAAAACATATACCTCAAAAGGGAACACGGACCTTTAACCCCAGATATTTGGGACCTTACTCTATTAAGGCCATTATCAACCTGGTGGCTGTCAAGTTGGATTTACCTGCTAATATGCAAATTCACCTTGTCTTTTATGTGTCACTTTTGAAACCAGTGCAACCAGGGACAAGACTAAGCAAGTCACCAGACCCTATCCTTGTAGACGGAGAACCCGAATTTGAAGTTAAGAACATCCTGGACTCCAAGCTGATAAAGCCAAAATTCTTTTATTTAATCGACTGGAAAAGGTTACGGACCACAGGAAAGGTCATGGGAACCTAGTGATCATGTTCATGCACCCCGATTGGTGAAAATATTCCACCGAAATTTCCCAGACAATCCGAAACCACAGGGAAGAACGACTTTAGGAGGGGCCTTGGGGGGGGGGTGCTGTCATGATGCCTACCTCCGGGGACCCAGACCAAGTCCAGCAACCCCGGAAGCAGGCATCAAGTTATCCTAAGCAAGCCCAACAACCCCTGCTAGGGACTATTTGGGTCCAGTCCTGGCACCTATGGCGCCAGGCTCATATGGAGAGTCAGTCCTGGCGCCATAGGCGCCAGGCTCAAAGATTAAAACTTACCTGATGCAGACCATGCTGCAAACTTACCTGATGCAGACCATGCTGCAAGGGCTCCAAGCCAAAAGAGGCTTGGAATGGACTACTTTACTTAGGGACTATTTTTTACTCGGGCGGGGCTGGGGAGGAATACTTACCTGGGACTACTTTGGAGGCTATTTAAACCACGCCCGAAGAGCAGCACACGCTTCACGTTATTCTGCATCCAGCAGCGTAACGCTCATCGTGCCTGCAAGTCTGCATCCAGCCTTCTGGCACGCCCGCCTCGAGTTTGGAGCTCCTAGAAAAAAGGAGAAAGAAGGAGAAAAGGTTAGAACAAGAGAAATACCTTTGATCCTTATCTGAATTCCCAATCCATCGCGCCTTTGAGCTGGAAGAAAGAAGTTATTTTATGCGCGTCGCCTCGCCTGCTGCAGCACCGCGCTGAACTCATCGGCCTTCGCAGCATTTTCACATTCCACTGCATCCTCCTGCATGTTCCCGCCACACTCTGGCACCTAAGGAGAAGACAAGAACAGCAAGGTGAGCCAAGGGAATACACAGAGGAATATTAGTTACCCCCCATAGACTTACCTGATTTTACCACCTGGGGTACTATTCCTCTTCACGGGTCGGCGCAGCTTCCACTGCATCTTCGCCGAACCCCGGCCCCTAAGGGGAAACAAAAGGACAGCAAGGTGAAACAAAGGGACTAACAAGGGAAACCCTCCTCACCACAATAGACTTACCTGATTTTACCGCCAGAGGTATTATTCCCCGAGACTTCATACTTTCTCTCAGCGCCTGAATAAGGGAGAAAGCAACAGGTTACATATTGACATCATTTTATCGAACTGTGTTGGAAAATACAAATCCTTACCAGAATACTACCGGTTGCCACAAGGAACTCTTCATTAGGGTCAAGCTGCAACCTGCAAGGAATCGGACAAGAGTGAAAGTCAGGCATTTGAACTCTTACGAACTTTATACTTACGGCGTCTTGCCGGGAATCTCGGAATCAATATTGTTCTGGAATCACCAATTCCTTCGAGCCAGTGAAGCAACTGGTTATCAACGCGCCCCTGCGCTCAATGCAGGATGGAGAGCTCATCTTTTCAAACCATCAGAAGAATATTCCTACGGGCCAAGTAAACAAAGCTAGGTGGGTGAGTCCAGTCCGTCATCTCAGCCCTGCGCGTTACATTGTTGGAGACCGCAGCTGTCCAGTTCTGATCAACGCCTCTGTGGGAGCCAGGTGAGCGTAACACTATTCCCCTCTAATGTGTAGATGAGCAATAATACAATTGTATGCATGATGCTTGTCAAACCATCACTTATGCCGTCCCTCTCTTCGTCCCCCAAAGGCTCAGATCCTGACAGCGAGGCCCGGGACTCACCGCCACAGGCGAATACACCCCGAAAGAGGGCCAGGGATGAAGGCAACAGGCCTTCCACTTCCAAAGCCCCACACAAGCCATGACAGGCACCGAAGACCAAACCAGCCCTGGATGCCACGGCACTGGTGGTGCCAAGGCCCATCAGCACAGTACCCACAACACCTGTGACACCAGCACAGGAGACAGTCGAAGGGCCACAATCTGCAGAGAACAGCTCTGTTGGGGAGGCGGTAGCTACAGCACCCCTCATAGATAACGACGTGCAGGGACAGGTGTGTGTGCCTGTCGAGGACGACTCCTCCGACCTACCTGCTACACCAAGTCCAGCCCCATCCCCCCAGCTCTCACCTGTCGACTCATACCAAGACACCACCCCGGAGAAGTCTGGAGGGGAGTCCATACAAGGGAGCATGAGTCCCATAGAGGACCCAAATGCATTTGCCCATGTGACACATGCACCCTCCACCTGGACTGGTGTACCGGCGGGGGGCAGCAGGCAGGAAACGCTGCGCAGTGGCAGGAGGAACTCACTGCCCTGGTGAGACAGTTCATCACAGACAGTGTCCAAGCAAGGCAGGAGGGGCTCGACAACACCGCCTCCCTGAGCATGAGGCAGATCATCATGGAAAGCACCAATAGATTGTGTGAGGAGGTGTCTGCCCTGAGGCAGGTCCTCACCCGCATTGCAGATTCAATGGAGGCAGAGCATCAAGCCCCCAGAATGGAGCAGTTGCCACCCCATCTTCCTCAAGCTCCACGCAAACCAGCCACCTACGCAGGTCGGCGCGCACCCTGCGCCGCTCGGTCATGCTGCCACCAGGTGCAGGGAGTGGCAGGATGTAGACGGGGCAGCCTGATGAAGGCAATAGACAATTGCTTGGACACCATGTGTGGGGCAGTTGTGAGGGGAGGGGGAGGGTGGGGGGAGGGTGTGTGGGGAAGTTGTGGGGGGAAGGCGAGGGGGTGAGGGTGTGTGGGGGAGTTACGGGGGGATGAGGGTATGTAGGGGAGTTGTGGGGGATGGGGGAGGGTGTGTGGGGAGTTGTGGGGCGAGGGGGAGAGGGTATGTGAGGTGGAGGGTTTGAGCATGTTAATCTTTTTTGGATAGTTAAATACACCCGTTGTGTGAAAATAAAATCTTGAGTGGACATTCCTTATTGCATATGTGTCATTTATTCATATATAGTCCATAGTGTACATGTACTCCCACACCCAGTGCCCTCTGTCCAGCTTTCATGTCATCCTCTGCACCCATGTGTGTTAGAAATATTGTGCAATCACTGAATGATGCACAGCACCTCCCTCCTGTGCATCGGCACCACGATGATGTGCACCCACATCTTCTTCATCCCCTTCATCATCACCAGGTGGTTGCAGTTCAATGTCAGGGGGCAGGGGCACATTCCGTCGGATACACATGTTTTGCAGCATGACACATGCCATGATGATCTTGGCCACCTTCTCATGCCTGTAGAGGAGTGCCCCACCCAACCGGCTAAGGCAGCTAAACCGTGCCTTTAACAGGCCGAAAGTCTGCTCGATGACCACACAGGTACTGGTATGGGAACGATTGTAAACCTCCTCGTGCCTGTTCGGTGGGTTTTGGACAGGTGTGAGGAGACATGGCTTCAAGGGATAGCCACTATCACCTGCATTAGAGGCAATAAAAGGTATATGTTAGTCGTTTCATGATGGACAGCTGTACTAGTCACACATGCCTGCAGATTATTGTTGGTCACATGCACATGTCCCTGGTTGTATGCACACAATTTTAATGCCCTCAATGTGTTCTGTGCCATGGATTTATGGTGTGGGTTGCATCTCCAAGATGATACACAGTGTACACTGCCTTGATGTTGCTCATACATTGTGGACACATACCGCTGTGTTTGTGTCAAATTTGTGATGTGTTGTGTTCTGTATGATTTTCTAACTGGCAGCGTTGGCAGTAGGCTCTGCAATATTAGGCATTCAGCGCTGATTATTACAATGGTGACATGCTGCACTTCTGTGGTGGTGGTGGCCCTGTGACAAGCAGTGGATTCCATTGGTGATTTTGTTCAGTGCACTCCCATGGATGCTTGTCCTGTGTAGTGATTTGCTGCAGACATTTACATAGTGAATATTCATTGCATGTTGCTGGATTGTGTTACAGAGGGTGAGGTACGATGATGGGTGGTGGACGTGTTGTGGGATGTGGGGTGTTTTTAAGTTTGGCATGTTGTGATAGGTGTCCAGCTTACTTCATTGCTATGGGATTTGGTTGTCATGTTCAGTTTGGGATGCTTTGGGGCACAGTATTATGTGATGTGCACTTCGTGCTGTCACATCAACAATGACACCATGGTGGTGTGTCCATCTATCCCCCCATTTCACTGCCATGTGCCTGTCATGCAACTTACCAAGCAGCCAGGTATGTCGTCCTGCATGTCGCTCCATGTAGCGTGGTAGCGTGGAGTTCCACAGGACCATTGAGTCATGTGTTGATCCAGGCTATCGGGCAAAACAATGTGTGATGATCTTGCTGGCATCACATACCATCTGCACATTGCTTGCAGTTGTGGTACACCACCTCCATGGCATGCAGGACCACCAACTCCACGTGGGTGCAGTCGAGGGCACCTATACATTTTGGCATGCCTGCCAGTGCATGGAAGCCAATGTTTGTGTCAAAAATCTCCTGGGGAGTTCATGGTAGGGATATGTAGTCCCTTGTGTGCTTCAGGAGGGCATCCAGCACTTGGTTCAGCATGCGAGAAAATAAGGGTTGTGATATGCCATGCATGTGCCCCACTGTGTGCTGGTAGGTGCCTGTGGCAAGGAAGTGGAGCACTGACACTACCTTCAGTAGAGGGGGGATGGAGGTGCGTATTTCAATGAGGCTGACAATGTCATCGTGTATCATGTCCACGATGGTGGTGATTGTGTCCCGGTCCAGACGGTACAGGGTGTGGATCTGCTCAAGGGTTAGGTTGAATGGACTGGCTCTGATTCAAGGGATTGGGGGCTGCCTGTGTGGTACCACTGGCTGCACTGGTGGGGCATGCTCGGCCTGTCTCACCCTCCTACTCCTCCTGCGTCTCCTATGTGGTGCCTGCTGTTGTTCTTGTTGATGGTGTAGAAATGCAAGAATGTCCTCCATCCCCAGTATTTCTACTACTAGTGGAATCATATTGGTGTGGGAAGGGGTGTGGTGTGTGGGTGTATTCCTTTTGTGCTGGCTCAGACTCCATTGCCTCCACCTGTGCTGATTGTGTGCACCTGTGGCAGTTGGGAACCCTGCACATAGCAATTTACGGGTGCTTCGCAACGCCGGTATTGCCGGAATGCCGGTATCACCTATTACCGCCTTCATGATGCTGGTATTTGCATGTCTGCCTGACTTATGATGTCCTCCTGTTAGCGGCATCCTGGTATTGCGGGCCTGAAGGCCGCGTGCCTGCGCCGTTGCCGCTATTAGAGGCACCGTTATTAGCGATGCCTCTAATACCGGGTTCTTAGGTCAGAATAGCCCGATGCAGTGTGCGATGCCGGTAATCCTTTACTGGCATCATTTTCCCATTACCTCCAACCTCGTAATGACCCCCTGTGTCTCTGTGGCCTCTAACAACACGGCCAAACTCTTTAAAATCTGAAAAGAACTGGTAAATCCTGTTGCAGTCTTTACCTCTCCTGTTCCCTCCCAGGCCGTCTGTATGGCTCTGTCATCTCACTTATCCACTAAAACTCAAGACATCCTGTCCTCCATCTCCTCTTCCTCTCCCTCTTCCTCTCTCGGCCCCCCCTTTGGCCATCTCTACCTCTCTTCCTCCTTTCTCCTCTTCCTCTCTGACAACACCTGATGAGGTGTCTAGAGAAGTCTGATCTATGAAGGTGTCATCCAAACAGGTGCTCTACTGCTCCACCAGAACCATCAAGAACCATATTGCCACACTCGCTCCAGCCTTGACCGATTTCTGCGATCAGTCTTTCGCCACAGGAACGTTCCCCTCTCCAGTTAAGCACTCCCTTATGCACTCACTCGTCAAGAAGCCGTCTGCCGATCATGCCTGCCCGGCAAACTATCTCCATCACCCTTTTCCTGGGCAAACTGTTGGAAAAGCTGGCCATCTCCCAGCTTTCTCTTCACACGTTATCTGTTGGTTGTCTCCATGACAATCAGTCTGGCTTCAGAGCTGCCAGAGGCATGGAAACTGCTGTCCTGAACACCTGTGAAGATCTGCTCTCTAACCTTGATTCCAGCATTCCTTCGGCCCTCATCCTCCTTGATCTTTTCTCTGCTTTCGACACGGTCAACCATGCCATCCTGATCAATCCTGATCAATCGACTCCATGAGAACCTGGGCATCACGGATCAGGCCCTTGAGTGGCTGACCTCCTTCCTCTTGGTCTGCCCCTCCCAGGTCCAACTTGGTCCCTTTCTCTTCGCTCCGTCCTCTCACTCTGGTTTTTCAACCTCTACGTGCCCCCTTTGGCCCACCTGATCTCTACATTCTCCTCTAACTTTCAGTGTTATGCGGATGACACTCTGCTTTCCTTCAGGCTCCCCTCATACTCCTCTCTCGCTCATTCCCAACTGTTTATCCGCGATTCAGGATTGGTGTGCCTCCAGCGATCTCTGCCGTAATGTCAGTAAGATGGAGATCCTTCTCATTTGGACTGCTTTCCCTCTCTCACTCTGGCCATCCACCTTGGGCCCTCTTCCTTCACCTTCCAGTAAAGCAAACAACCCTGGTGTCATCTTTGACCCACTCTCTCTTTCTCTCCTCACATCTCGGACGTCGCCAAGAAGTCCCACTACCAGCTGCTCCTCCTCAAAGGGATTCTTCCCTTTCTCAATTTCCCCCAGAAGCTCACTGTCTCCAGAGCCCTGGTTCTCTCTAGGCTGGACTACTGTAACAGCATATTTCTCAATCTGCCTTCCTCTACACTCCAGCCTCTGCAACTAATCCAGAACAGGACTGCGAGACTTATCCTTGGCCTCAAGCCCAGGGATTGTATCTGTCCAGCCCTGAAATCTCTCCACTGGCTCACATTTGCTGCAAGTATCAAATCCAAGACCCTTTGCATTGTCCACAAGGCTTTCTGGGCCATGGGCCCACACTACATCAAACGCTCTCTTCCAAAATATCTTCCTTCTCGAGCCCTTCGCTCAGCTACCTACAACTCTCTAAGGGTTAGAAGCTTCTCCAGGCAGAGAGTGGGGGGTAGATCTCTCTCCTCTACAGGTGCCTCCCTCTTTAATAGCCTGCCTGCCCCTCTCAAACTTGAGCCGAACCACCTGAAGTTCTGGAAGCAGCTCAAAACTTTCCTCTTCTCCTCTGCTTTCTCTCTCTCCCTCCCCTGCTGGCCTACCTGACCTACCTGTCTGCTGTACCGACTGGTTGCTTGGCTACCCTCAGAGTCTCACTTAGTCCAGACTCTTTCTTGATCAGTCACCCTTGCACTGCCTCTGGGCCTACCATGCACTTAGGGGCTGTAACTGTAACCCTACAGTCCCTTGTTCTCCTTACACTACCCAGAGCCACGCTGCCCTGGCTGCACTTACTCAGAGCATTGCTTCCCTGTTTTTCCCTCCCCTCTCCCTTGCACTCCCCCTCCCATTCCCCTTGTACTTCTCGTTCTCGCACTTGCACAATCTGAATGACGCAAGCCCCAGTAAGATCGTTGGTCTTGTCCTGCCTCTATCTTCCCTCCCTTGTCTTGTCACACCTAGAAACACTTGTGTGCAGCCACGTTATAAATGACTTATAACATATCTTTGGTCACAGATGCCCAGAAAAATATACAATGCTGCAGTAAGAAACGGCTAGACTAGCAGCACCCAAATGGCAGTCTAGCCAGGTAATTCACTTACCAGGGCTGCTTTATCAGAAATGCCCAGTTAAAAAAAGTCATACCAAAAAGAGTAATGCCTAGACTGGCTGCACCAAAATGCTTCTCTAGCCACTAATACCACATATCATGCCTGATTAGCATGGACATGGACAGCCATTATGATTGTCATACAATCCTGCCCCCCCGACACATCCCCTCTCCATCCCACCCCAACCTCCAAAATCAGCTCCTTGGCCCAGAATCACTACCACATCCCTCTTCCTTGCCCCAGAGATTACGGTTGAGCCTCCTTGCCTCACAGGTAAGTACTGGGATGAGGAAGAGTGGGACTGGGAGTAATGATGATTACAGGTAGCTAATTCAGGCATTACCTCCATGTACCTCTACCTCCTCCCAGTACTTGTGTATGAGGCAGAGTGCTTTATACACTAGTACTGTCTCATACATACTGGGACGAGGAAACTGTTACGAGGAAGAATAGGGCTAGGAATATTGACACAAGTATTGGTGCAACATCATAGAGTTGACTGGGATTCAGCACTCCCCCACCCCCTGAAATGTTGGGCTATGTTGACGACCTGGCTGACCTTCAGAGCAGTTGCCAGACAGAACAGGACACAGATGTTAAACGGCACCTGGGTTTCGCTGTTAACAAGAACCCAGCAATTCCTATCATAAATCATTTCACTGTTAGTACCTGAATTGAAATGCCAAATTTTTTAGCCAATTGAAATTGTGATGTGGGTTTAATACTTGCATGCCAGGGGAGTGATTGGAAGGGTAGCGAGGGAACAGGAGACCACTCATTCTCACAGCAGTCCATAAGTGAGTGCTTTCAACCTTAAAGGAGAGAGTTAACTGCTTGTAACATTGAAGCTGCACTAGAATAGTCTGATTAAAATGCGTAAAGAAATTAGATGTCCCAAACAAATGAGTTTGCCTCTCCACCACCACCGATGAAGTTAGCGCCGTTCCCAACATTTGAAGGGAACACCATATACACACACGCACACCGAGCCATCCATACATTTAAGTGTGCACCCATTCACCATACAGGCACACCCAGGCAGCCACCCGTACATTTACGTATTCACCCTTTCACCATACAGGCACACACACCCAGGCACCCACCCCTACATTTAAGTGTGCACCCTTTCACCATACACTCACACAGGCAGCCACCTATAGATTTAGTTGTGCACCCTTTCACCATACAGGCACACACACCCAGGCACCCACCTCTACATTTAAGTGTGCACCCTTTCACCGTACACTCACATAGGCAGCCACCTATACATTTAAGCGTGCACCCTTTCAACATACACTCACACACGTCATGGGGTTGAGGGGTGCCCTAACACTTCAAAAAGAAATTGGGCCTCATTACAACTATACCGGACCGGAAACAACGGTGCCGGTAAGCTTACCGGCACCGTTGTTTCCGGTCCGGCATATTACAGCTCTGCGGGCGGTTGCCGTCCAGCCCGGCAGGACCGTCCTACCGGGCAGAACAGCACCCACCCACATAGTTTCACAGAAGCACTGGCACCGTTATTAACAGTGCCAGTGCTTCTGTGGTCCCCATTCCCATAGAGTCCGATAGGACTTTATGGAAATGGGGACTTAATTTGCTGGCGCCTGACTTCCCAGACCGCCGGGGTTGTAATCCCCCGATGTTACCGGGAAGTCGGGTGCCGGTAAATCATTACATGTCTGCCGGCAACCTGCTGGTAGCACCGGCATGGTTACCACCAAACCCCTAATGAGGCCATTCATTTCTTTTTGAAGTCACTCTGACTTCATAAAGAAATTCTTTCCGTTAAGGACCGAATCATAATAGAAATAATTTCTTTGTGAAGGCAGAGTGACTTCAAAAATAAACTATTTCTTTTTGAAGTCATAGGGCACCCCTACCCCATGACATGGAGGCCTGCAGCCTAGGGTCTTCCATGCCATGGGGAGGGCGCAGCCCTCGGACTTCAAAAAGAGTTTCTTTTTGTAGTCACTCTGCCTTCATGAAGAAATAATTTCTGTTACAGAAGTAATTTCTTTATGAATGCAGAGTTAATTCAAAACGAAAAAAAGAAATAAAAATTTTATGTAAAAAAATATTTTTCTTTTTTTTTTCTACAAGTGGGAGCCCTCCCAGGACATGTGCTGGCGGGGCCCCCCGCACCACAGGGGCCCATGTTACACCAGTGAGGTGGAACATGTCTTCAGGGTTTCGTCTACCATGGAGTCCATGTTGGGAAAGCTGACTTTCTGGCGCAGCATGCGTTTGGTTGACACCATCCCTCTGTGACTCTCATGCCCCAGCTCGATGACCCTTGCTCGCAGGGCTAGTGGGATTACTAATTTGCTGTCCTTAATTAGGAGATGGTCATCTGAGAGTGCCAGTTCATCTCTTACTTGCACCAGCCATTCCACCTCGATATGTATCGGGTCCCTGGCTGCTCTTTATTTCTTGCGGGCCCTTCTCCACATGCCCGTCTGAAGACCCTCGCAGATGATTTGACAAGCCGAGTCGTTTTCTGTTTCTCGAGCTATCATCCCAACGTCTATCCCGGCTGGGGTGGATTGATGTAACAGGTATCTAAGATACCTGTCCGCCACTGAGGGTTCTGGCATGCACCCTGCTGGGGTCTTCTGGATAAGAAGTAGGCAGGATTGTCCCCTTTGCCCGGTCAGTGCACAATTTCGAAGCCGTAGTCCTGCAGCCGCAGCCCCCAGAGGGCTATCCGAGGTGGCGTTTTTGCCTGTTTGCCTGGGGGTTTCCAAACAGAAACAGCAGTGCTTGGTGATCAGTGACTACCCGGAATGGTTTGCCGTATAAGAAGAGATGGAAATCTTTGCACGCCCAGACTACGGCGAGGCCTTCCTTCTCTGCCTGGGAGTAGGACTGTTCCGTGTTCGAGAGGCTCCGGCTGGCGTATGCAACTATGTGAGTTTGCGAGGGATCACTTGGGTCCACCTGGGCCAGTATGGCCCTTAGCCGTACTGGGCTGGCGTCCACTGTTAGTTCCGTCTGACGACTCGGGTCGCAATAGGACATATTCTCAGCCTTGGCGACTCTTTCCCTGATGGCTTCGAATGCCTTTTGGCACTTGTCTGTCCACTGGAAGGTGGCATCTTGCCTGGTTAGTAGTCTCAGAGGCTCGCGTATTGTCGCAAAGTCTTTTATGTACCTCATTCAGTAGCTTGCAAGCCCTAGGAAGAAGGGCAATTCTGAAACATTGTCCGGGGGTGCCGTGTCGATCAGCGCAGCCACTTTGGCGGGGTCTGGAGACATGCCTGATTCTGAAAATACGTGTCCAAAGAACTTCAGCGTGCTCTTGCGGAACTTGCATTTGTCCCGATTAAGGGTGAGGTTGGCTGCTTCCAAGGCCTTGCACACTTTCATGATGGCCCCATCATGTTTGCTGACATTGGTGCCGAAAACCAAGATGTCGTTGCTGTAATTAGGGCAATTTGGTATATGCTTGATGACATTGTGTACCTCGGCCTGAAATATTTATGCGGCCGAGGATATCCCAAAGCTTAGCCTTTTGTAGTGGAAGAGGTCCAGATGGGTGACGAAAGTGGTTATGTTTCGGCTTTCAGGACTTAACACCAGTTGGTGATAGCCTTTCTGTAAGTCCAGTTTTGAGAACACCTTGGCCCCATTCAGGAGATGGATCATATTGGTAATGCGGGGGGCCGGTGTCTCTCCCGCTGTATGGCTTGGTTCGGGCGCCTCATGTCCACGCACAGCCTGATTGTTTCTGATCCTTTCTTAGGAACGAGTACTATCGGGGATACCCACGTGGTGGGGCCGGTGGCCGGCTCCATGATGTCTTGTTCGAACAGCTTGTGTAATTAGTCCTCCACTTTCCTCTGGAAGTTAATTGGGATGCCTCAGTAGTGTTGGGCCACAGGACGTATGGATTTGTCTATGTGTAATTTTATGGGTCTGTTCTTTAGTTTCCCGATGCCTCGGAAAATGCGGGGATAAAGGTTGCTGATCTTTTCCACGGGCTCGATGAACTTGTGGACCATGATGTTGTATAGGATGTGTATGAGCGCCATGTTGGCTGCTGCTTTGAAGCTACGCACACATCCACTGTCGGTTTCGGTTGCCAGGATGTGAACAGGTACCCTTTTTTCATGCCCCTTGTATCGACACATGTCCTCAAATTGTCCTGGGCATTTGAGGGGTGCCTTGGCGCCATAAGCATAGATGTCTACTGTGGCGGGGCTCAGTTTCGGTCTCGCAGGGAGTTCCTTAAAGACGGCTTGACTGATGACATTCACTGTGGCTACGGTGTCTATCAGGAATTCGATGGGTTGTTCGTTTAATTTGATGATTAATGTGGGACTGTGTGCTGTGGCAGTGGGATTACCTAAAGCATAAACGTATGCCTTCTTCTTTTGGTCACTTCCTGAGGAGCTGGGTTCTGAGTCGGATGGTGATTGCTCCACCAGATAGCGTACATGACGCCTTGATCGTCGCTCAGGTCTCGCTCTCATTACATATCTCCTTCTATCTCGCCTCTTTTTCTTTGTCAGTCTTCCCCTGAGTCTTGTTCTCTGGAGTCTGGGTTGTCTGAGTAGAAGGCCCTTGAGATGTGAGGGGCTTGGGGGGGTTTTGTCTTGTGTCTGGGTTTTGTTTCCCAGGCACGATCTTTACCTCTGTCTCTGAAAAGTCTAAACACCGACTTAAAATGGCCTTTCTCGCCACATGTGGCACACCGCTGATCGACGGCGGGGCAAACCCCTTCATGGGGGTACTCAAACCCGCACTTATAGCAGAAAAGTTCCTCCGACTTCCTCTCTGGTTGTAGTCTGTGGATGCTTTCTCCTGTTGCAGGGTTATTGATGCTCTCTACCTGTGAGTCTATGGGTCTCTCTGCACGGGCCAGCTCAAGTAACACATCCAGGGTGCATTGTTTTTGGAGCAACTTTCGCCTGAATGGCTGAGATTCACACCCTGCTATGATTTGGGACCTCAGCGCTTCAGTGTTTGAATAATTTGCAAAGTCACAATGTTTCAT
Source organism: Ambystoma mexicanum (assembly GCF_040938575.1). Taxonomy (NCBI): domain Eukaryota; kingdom Metazoa; phylum Chordata; class Amphibia; order Caudata; family Ambystomatidae; genus Ambystoma; species Ambystoma mexicanum. Next base: position 415,102,923 of record NC_090929.1, read on the forward strand.
CTTTGTACGCAGCTGCATGATATAGGCGTCCATGGTCTCACCTTTGTGCTACTTGGTGCTGTGGAACAAGTGTCTTTCATAGTCCACATTGGTGTGGGGGGTGAAGTACGCTGCTAGCGTGTCCTTCAGGTCTTGAATGGAGTAGATGGAGTCGGGGGGCATCTCATCGATGATGTCACGAGTAGCAGAGCCCACTGCCAGCTTTAATAGGCATATTTGGTGAGCATCTTCTATGGGTCCTGTGGCTCCCATGTACAGGTCAAAGACTCGATCCACTTGCTCCATCTGGGACCCATGTTGCTGGTCTCGGTGATGTCAAATGCCCCTAGCATCTGGGCTGCCAGCGTGTAAGGGAGCCTATATGGGACTTGGCCTGCCTCCTGGGGGCCTTGCCCTTGGTCCTGGGATTGCGCCCCTTGATTACTGTCCTGGCCGGACATTTTGACCTCCTGGTTGTTGCTTTATCTTTGTCCTTATGGGATGTGGCTGCCTCCATGGGCACAAGCACTACTCCCTGCAGGGCTTCCAGCCCTCCACGTGTCACAAATTCCGAGAAGAGTGCCTCCACTCTCTCAATCCCCCCAGGATGGCTGCCTCTCAGGGCACGAGCACCATCTGTGTCTTTATGGCCTTGTGGGGGAGGGGCCTTGCCCTGTTATGTCTCCCCCTTTTGGTGGGCCTGCTGGCCTGGCCTAACGTGTTGCAGGCAGCTCCTCCCCTCTTCCGGGGCACCTGCCTGTTAGCTGGAGTCTTCCCGCTTCAGCTTTCACCACCGTGGCCCGGGAATAGAATGATCGGGTCACTCCTGAGCTGCCGATTAGATCTGCCTCTCCTAGGCCGACCTCCGGTGTTCCACCTGCGCTCCAGCGCATGCGGCTAAACAGGCCTTTTCCTCTGTTGTGCGGGTGACGGGCCGTGGTGCAGCCCTGCACCCGCCCTCGCCTCACTCTCCGTGCTCCGTGTGCCCCACAGGAGGCCGCCCGCCTTGTCGCCAGTGTCGTGGCATGGGTAGGCCTGGGTCGCTGTGCGTGGCGCACGTAATGATAAACGGACACGGAGAGTTGCTGAACACGTCTATCTTTAATCTTGACATACAGGAACTGCCTTAATCCCCCCTCCCGCCACCCGTCACATCCTGTTCCCCAACGTCACTTCCCTTGGCCCATGACACGCCCCCCCATAACCATGGAGACGTCAACGTGACACTGACACACTCAGAGAATTGCCCTTGCAACCCAACATGCCACCTTTGAATTCAAGTAGGCATTTTAAGTACAGGATACTGGATACAGGGCCGGTGCTAGGCGTGTGCAGGATGTGCATCTGCACTTGGCCCCACGCCTGCTAGGGCCACGCGGGAGGGAGCTGTTGACTCCCTCTTGCAGGCTGCAGCGTGGGTCCTAAGCTTGCTGCAGTCCACTCTGAGCACACAGGCGGCACACGCTGCAGCCTGCATGATGATGGGGGAAGCTTGCCGGAATATCTTTTTTCCAAAGCGGCTATTCACCCTCGAGGTTTGGCTCCCTTTTGTTTCTTCTGGTGAGGAAACTTGTCTCCTATCAACCTCCTTCTGCTACTCTGAAGAGACTAACATTTCCCCCTCCACCCCCTGCCTCCCAGTAGCTCAATAGGCGCTGGGGGCCTCATTAGCACTGCTGATCACCTTCTTTCTTAAAGCAGAGCGTTTAAAGTCGGTGCAATTTACTATTGATGGCCTATTTAAGAGACCATTGTTGTGTTAAGAATTGCAAAGGGGAATTTTTATTTTGAAAGCACATGCAAAGCAGCAGTAAGTTGCCTAAAATCCTTGCCTTCTTCCAGCACAATTAAACATATTGCACAAAACTGTTTTAGCTGTTTGCCTTAATTTCACATGTTTATATTTACCAAACCAAAAATCGAACCATAAATACTTACCACAGACGTGACAAGAGAGGTTGTCATCCTTGAGACTGGAGGGGATATTTTCTCTGGTTCTGGCCCTGTACAGATTTTCAGGGCACAAGTCGGTACATGTGGGTGGACAGCGTCTGCCCACTTTTTTCAACGGGTAGACGCAACCCCGGTTCTGTGTTTTTATCGCCAGCATTAAAAAAAGTTTCCTTGCTCAAGTGTTCAGCTAATAGGATTTCGCACCAAGTTGTCATGTTTCCAATGCAGACACTTACCCACAAGAAAACAACAAAGTGGCATTAAAACGCATGTCTCATGTTTTGATTTTGTTTTCTTTGGAATATTTCATTATAAATTGTTCGGCTTAAAAGGTGGGCACCTTTTATACTTTGCTAGTGTAGTTATTGGAAATTCTCCGCTCATATATATATATATATATATATATAGAGAGAGAGAGAGAGAGAGAGAGAGAGAGAGAGAGAGAGAGAGAGAGAGAGAGAGAGAGAGAGGGTTTTTTTTTACCATGTTTTCGCGTGGTCATTATCTTGTGATGTCACTTCCTGTAATGTTACTTCTTGTGATGTTATCAAATGCAAGTTAAGGGGCCTGCACTTAATTTGCTGCACTTGGCCCCGCAAATCCTAGGGCCAGCCCTGACTGGATACTAAGACACTAGGGGAAAACCGCCCTGTCCTACGATATTCAAAATTTCAGAAATAAAACACGTATCATTTTTATTACCAAACGCTGCATTAATGTGTGTTAGACTACATTTTAAAGGTTCCAATATCGGGCAGTCATTATCAATGAAGCACGACGATGGGTAATGACATTGTCAAAGCGAGATTATGAGGAGTTTAACGTTTGCATAATTAATGAAGGAATGGAGTTATAATAATATATCAGTTTACTCGAAACCGGTTGAACAAAGTATATCTTACAAGGAATTTTACAATGAGTATTTGCATCTAGGAGAGGAGAAGTACATTGCTTAAAACACTTTCTTATGAAGTAGGAGAGAGAAAAATATTAAGGAACGTCCAAATTCCCAGTCTGGCAATGGCCATTGAAATACTGGCCCGCCTTTGCCTTTCTGGCACCAAGCCTGACTGTGATCTTGCGCATTACCGATTCTGCTCGCAGGGTCTCTTTGTGTCTCATGCCAAGTACAAGAATCTGGCAGGTAAGGGTACACTATACATGCCCCTCACTGCCAGCCCCAGCTCTGCCAGTGCCCTGTGCAAGATTTGTGCATCCCTCCTGCCCCCCACCACAAATGCAGATCATCAGGAGGTGAACATCAGGGTGCTCAGTTCTGTAGCCGAACAATAGAGCTGAGCCCCCTGCAGTTCCTGTAAAGTGTGCTTAAGGGCACCTGGCCGCCAGCTCGATGTCATGTAAATAGCGTCTATTAAAGAATAACGACATGATTCAAAAATAGGCGCTGATTACATAACACTAAGGGCATGATTCATGAAATATTTGACCAGTTCAAAGTGAATTTGCACAGCTGAAAAGTGACTTTGCACTGCCGAGACAAACCCTGATTCATGGAACTGTGGAAAGTGTACTTTTGCCATCACGTCCCACATGGACTCCTGTGCACAAAGCAACACAGAACGCACATGATGAATGAGTACAGGACAAGGACATGGAGGCCCTGTCCCGGATGATGCATTTCCAGCATCACAGTCACCCACACCAGGCTGAGGTTAGGGTGGTCTAATCTCCCACGAGATTGACACCCTCATCCAGACGGTCAACATACCTTCTGGACAGGCCATCTGCATTATCATGACTCTTCCCTGGTCTATGCTCAATAGTGAAGTCTAGCCCTTGCAGGCCAATGGACCACCTGAGCATTTTCAGGTTTTCACCCTTCATCTGCATAAGCCACTTTAAGGGCTTCTGGTCTATTTGGACCTTGAAGGTAGACCCCATAAGGCATGGCCTAAAACGCCTAAGGTTCCAAACTATACTGAAACATTTCTTTTCAACAGAAGTCCACCTAAGTTCTCTAACTTTGGGTGGCCTACTGATGAATATGATAGGATGTTCCCTACCTTTGTCATCTAACTGGGACAAGACAGCTCCAATTCCAGTGTTCCAGGCATCAGTATGAATGATAAAGGGTTTGCTGCAGTCAGGAACACAAAACACAGGTGCCCTACACAGACTTTCCTTCAAGCCAACAAAGGTCCTCTGACAGTCCTCTCTCCAATTAACCTTCCTCGGTTGTTTGGGTGGAGTCAGAACTGTCAGACGGGCAGCAATGGTTCCGTAGTCTGCCATGAATTTACGGTAATGCCCAGTGATGCCCAAAAAAGCTCTCACCTGGGTTTGAGTAGTGGTAGTGTCCCAGTCATTTACATCCTGTACCTTACTGGAGGGAGGTTGGATTCAACCCCCTCCTACCTCATGACCAAGATAAGTGACTTTCCCCTGTGCTATCTGACACTTGGTGGCCTTGATAGTGAGCCTAGCCCTTTTCAAGGCCTGCTAGACCTCATGCAAATGAGTAAAATGCTCTTCCCAGGTGGAACTGTAGACAGCAATGTCATCTAAGTAGGCCACACAAAAGGCCTCCAGCCCACTGAGAACATGGTTGACTAATCTTTGGAAGGTGGCAGGTGCATTCTTCAGTCCAAAAGGCATGGCCTTAAACTAGTAGAGGCCCTCAGGTGTTGAGAATGCAGTCTTTTCCAAAAGTCTGCACGATGACCTCACGGCTACCGGTATGGGAACGATTATAAACTTCCTCGTGCCTGTTCGGTGGGTTTCGGACAGGTGTGAGGAGACATGGCTTCAAGGGATAGCCACTATCACCTGCATTAGAGGCAATAAAAGCTATATGTTAGTCGATTCATGATGGACAGCTGGACTAGTCACACATGCCTGCAGATTATTGTTGGTCACATGCACATGTCCCTGGTTGTATGCACACATGTTTAATGCCCTCAATGTGTTCTGTGCCATGGACTTATGTTCTGGGTTGCATCTCCAAGATGATACACAGTGTACACTGCCTTGATGTTGCTCATACATTGTGGACGCATACCGCTGTGTTTGTGTCAAATTTGTGATGTGTTGTGTTCTGTATGATTTTCTAACTGGCAGCGTGGGCAGTAGTCTCTGCAATATTAGGCATTCAGCGCTGATTATTACGATGGTGACATGCTGCACTTCTGTGGTGGTGGCGGCCCTGTGACAAGCAGTGGATTCCATTGGTGATTTTGTTCAGTGCATGCCCATGGATGCTTGTCCTGTGTAGTGATTTGCTGGAGACATTTACATAGTGAATATTCACTGCATGTTGCTGGATTGTGTTACAGAGGGTGAGGTATGATGATGGGTGGTGGACGTGTTGTGGGATGTGGGGTGTTTTTAAGTTTGGCTTGTTGTGATAGGTGTCCAGCTTACTTCATTGCTATGGGATTTGGTTGTCATGTTCAGTTTGGGATGCTTTGGGGCACCGTATTTTGTGATGTGCACTTTGTGCTGTCACATCAACAATGACACCATGGTGGTGTGTCCATCTATCCCCCCATTTCACTGCCATGTGCCTGTCATGCAACTTACCAAGCAGCCAGGCACGTCGTCCGGCATGTCACTCCATGTAGCGTGGTAGAGTTCCACAGGACCATTGAGTCATGTATTGATCCAGGATATCGGGCACAACAATGGGTGATGATCTTGCTGGCATCACATACCATCTGCACATTGCTTGCAGTTGCGGTACACCACCTCCATGGCATGCAGGCCCACCAACTCCACGTGGGTGCAGTCGAGGGCACCTATCCAATTTGGCATGCCTGCCAGTGCATGGAAGCCAATGTTTGTGTCAAAAATCTCCTGGGGAGTCCGTGGTAGGGATATGTAGTCCCTTGTGTGCTTCAGGAGGGCATCCAGCACTTGGTTCAGCATGCGAGAAAATAAGGGTTGTGATATGCCATGCATGTGCCCCACTGTGTGCTGGTAGGTGCCTGTGGCAAGGAAGTGGAGCACTGACACTACCTTCAGTAGAGGGGGGATGGTGGTGCGTATTTCAATGAGCCTGACAATGTCATTGTGTATCATGTCCACGATGGTGGTGATTGTGTCCCGGTCCAGACGGTACAGGGTGTGGATCTGCTCAGGGGTTAGGTTGAATGGACTGGCTCTGATGCAAGGGATTGGGGGCTGCCTGTGTGGTACCACTGGCTGCACTGGTGGGGCATGCTGGGTCTGTCTCACCCTCCTACTCCTCCTGCGTCTCCTCTGTTGTTGTTGTTGTTGATGGTGTAGCAATGCAAACATGTCCTCCATCCCCAGTATTGCTACTACTAGTGGAATCATTTTGGTGTGGGAAGGGGTGTGGTGTGTGGGTGTGTTCCTTTTGTGCTGGCTCAGACTCCATTGCCTCCACCTGTGCTGATTGTGTGCACCTGTGGCAGTTGGGAACACTGCACATAGCAATTTACGGGTGCTTCGCGATGTCGGTATTGCCGGCATGCCGGTATCCCCTATTACCACCTTAATGATGCTGGTATTTGCATGTCTGCCTGACTTGTGATGTCCTCCTGTTAGCGACATCCCGGTATTGCCGGCCCGAAGTCCCGTGTGCCCGTGCCATTGCCGCTATTAGAGGCACTGTTATTAGCGGTGGCTCTAATACCAGGTTCTTAGGTCAGAATAGCCCGATACAGTATGCGATGCCGGTAATCCTTTACTGGCATCATTTTCCCATTACCTCCAACCTCGTAATGACCCCCTGTGTCTCTGTGGCCTCTAACAACACGGCCAAACTGTTTAAAATCTGAAAAGAACTGGTAAACCTGTTGCAGTCTTTACCTCTCCTGTTCCCTCCCAGGCCGTCTGTATGGCTCTGTCATCTCACTTCTCCACTAAAACTCAACACATCCTCTCCTCCATCTCCTCTTCCTCTCCCTCTTCCTCTCTTGGCCCCCCTTTGGCCATCTCTACCTTTCTTCCTACTTTCTCCTCTTCCTCTCTGACAACACCTGATGAGGTGTCTAGAGAAGTCTGATCTATGAAAGTGTCATCCAAACAGGTCCTCTCCTGCTCCACCAGAACCATCAAGAACCATATTGACACCCTCGCTCCAGCCTTGACCGATTTCTGCAATCACTCTTTCGCCAGAAGAACGTTCCTCTCTCCAGTTAACCACTCCCTTATGCACTCACTCCTCAAGAAGCCGTCTGCCGATCATGCCTGCCCGGCAAACTATCTCCAGAACCCTTTTCCTGGGCAAAGTGTTGGAAAAGCTGGCCATCTCCCAGCTTTCTCTCCACACGTTATCTGTTGGTTGTCTCCATGACCATCAGTCTGGCTTCAGAGCTGCAGAGGCACGGAAACTGCTGTCGTGAACACCTGTGAAGATCTACTCTCTAACCTTGATTACAGCATTCCTTCGGCCCTCATCCTCCTTGATCTTTCCTCTGCTTTCAACACGGTCAACCCTGCCATCCTGATCAATCCTGATCAATCGACTCCATGAGAACCTGGGCATCACGGATCAGGCCCTTGAGTGGCTGACCTCCTTCCTCTTGGACTGCCCCTCCCAGGTCCAACTTGGTTCCTTTCTCTTCGCTCTGTCCTCTCACTCTGGTTTTTCAACCTCTACGTGGCCCCTTTGGCCCACCTGATCTCTACATTTTCCTCTAACTTTCAGTGTTATGCGGATGACACTCTGCTTTCCTTCAGGATCCCCTCATACTCCTCTCCTCTCTCGCTCATTCCCAACTGTCTATCCACGATTCAGGATTGGTGTGACTCCAACGATCTCTGCCGTAATGTCAGTAAGATGGAGATCCTTCTCATTTGGACTGCTTTCCCTCTCTTACTCTGGCCATTCACCTTGGGCCCTCTTCCTTCACCTTCCTGTAAGGCAAACAACCCTGGTGTCATCTTTGACCCACTCTCTCTTTCTCTCCTCACATCTCGGACGTCACCAAGAAGTCCCACTACCAGCTGCTCCTCCTCAAAGGGACTCTTCCCTTTCTCACTTTCCCCCAGAAGCTCACTGTCTCCAGAGCCCTGGTTCTCTCTAGACTGGACTACTGTAACAGCATCTTTCTCAATCTGCCTCCTCTACTATCCAGCCTCTGCAACTAATCCAGAACAGGACTGCGAGACTTATCCTTGGCTTCAAGCCCAGGGATTGTATCTGTCCAGCCTGAAATCTCTCCACTGGCTCCCATTTGCTGCAAGTATCAAGTCCAAGACCCTTTGCATTGTCCGCAAGGCTTTCTGGGCCAGGGGCCCGCACTACATCCAACGCTCTCTTCCAAAATATCTTCCTTCTCGATCCCTTTGCTCAGCTTCCTACAACTCTATAAGGGTTAGAAGCTTCTCCAGGCAGAGAGTAGGGGGTAGATCTCTCTCCTCTGCAGGTGCCTCCCTCTTTAATAGCCTCCCTGCCCCTCTCAAACTTGAGCTGGACCACCTGAAGTTCTGGAAGCAGCTCAAAACTTTCCTCTTCTCCTCTGCTTTCTCTCTCTCCCTCTCCTGCTGGCCTACCTGACCTACCTGTCTGCTGTACCGACTGGCTGATTGGCTACCCTCAGAGTCTCACTGAGTCCAGACACATTTTTGATCAGTCACCCTTGCACTGCCTCTGGGCCTATCATGCACTTAGGGGCTGTAACTGTAACCCTACAGTCCCTTGTTCTCCTTACACTACCCAGAGCCGCGCTGCCCTGGCTGCATTTACTCAGAGCATTGCTGCCCTGTTTTTCCCTCCCCTCTCCCTTGCACTCCCCCCCTCCCATTCCCCTTGCACTTCTCGTTCTCGCACTTGCACAATCTGAATGACGCAAGGCCTAGTAAGATCGTTTGTCTTGTCCTGTCTCTATCTTCCCTCCCTTGTCTTGTCACACCTAGAAACACTTGCGTGCAGACGCGTTATAAATGACTTATATCATATCATTTGGTCACAGATGCCCAGAAAAATATACAATGCCGCAGTAAGAAGCGTCTAGACTAGCAGCACCCAAATGGCAGTCTAGCCAAGTAATTCACTTAGCAGGACTGCTTTATCAGAAATGCCCAGTTAAAAAAAAGTCATACCAAACTGAGTAATGCCTAGACTGGCTGCACCAAAATGCCTCTCTAGCCACTAATACAACATATCATGCCTGCTTAGCCTGGACATGGACAGCCATTAGGATTTGTCGTACAATCCTGCCCCCCCAAACATCCCATCTCCCTCCCACCCCAACCTCCAAAATCAGCTCCTTGGCCCAGAATCACCACCACATCCCTCTTCCTTGCCCCAGAGTTTACGGTTGAGGCTCCTTGCCTCATAGGTAAGTACTGCGATGAGGAAGAGTGGGACTGGGAGTAATGATGATTACAGGTAGCTAATTCAGGCATTACCTCCATGTACCTCTACCTCATCCCAGTACTTGTGTATGAGGCAGAGTGCTTTATACACTAGTACTGTCTCATACATACTGGGACGAGGAAACTGTGACGAGGAAGAATAGGGCTACGAATATTGACACAAGTATTGGTGCAACATCATTGAGTTGACTGGGATTCAGCACTCCCCCACCCCCTGAAATGTTGGGCTATGTTGACGAACTGGCTGACCTTCAGAGCAGTTGCCAGACAGAACAGGACACGGATGTTAAACGGCACCTGAGTTTCGCTGTTAACAAGAACCCAGCAATTCCTAACATAAATCATTTCACTGTTAGTACCCGCATTGAAATGCCACATTTTTTAGCCAATTGAAATCATGATGTGGGTTTAATACTTGCATGCCAGGGGAGAGATTGGAAGGGTAGAGAGGGAACAGGAGACCACTCATTCTCACAGCAGTCCATAAGTGGGTGCTTTCAACCTTAAAGGAGAGAGTTAACTGCTTGTAACATTGAAGCTGCACTAGAATAGTCTCATTAAAATGCGTAAAGAAATTAGATGTCCCAAACAAATGAGTTTGCCCCTTCCCCACCGCCCATGAAGTTAGCGCCTCTCCCAACATTTGAAGGGTTAGCCCCCGAAATGTAGGTTTTGTTGCACCCCTGAACGCAAGTACACCCACCATTCACCATATACACACACTCACACCGAGCCATCCATACATTCAAGTGTGCACCCTTTCACCATACAGGCACACCCAGGCAGCCACCCGTACATTCACGTAAGCACCCTTTCACCATACAGGCACACACACCCAGGCACCCACCCCTACATTTAAGTGTGCACCCTTTCACCATACACTCACACAGGCAGCCACCTATGCATTTAAGTGTGCACCCTTTCACCATACAGGCACACACACCCAGGTACCCACCCCTACATTTAAGTGTGCACCCTTTCACCATACACTCACACAGGCAGCCACCTATACATTTAAGCGTGCACCCTTTTAACATACACTCACACACGTCATGGGGTTGAGGGGTGCCCTAACACTTCAAAAAGAAATTCGGCCTCATTACAACTATGCCGGACCGGAAACAACTGTGCCAGTAAGTCACTCTGCCTTCATGAAGAAATAATTCTGTTACAGAAATAATTTCTTTATGAATGCAGAGTTAATTCAAAACGAAAAAAAAAAAATGTCTACAAGTGGGGGCCCTCCCAGGACATGTGCTGGTGGGGCCCTACACCACGGGGGCTAAGGGGGCCCCTGTTACGCCAGTGAGATGGAGCATGTCTTCAGGGTTTCATCTACCACGGAGTCCATGTTGGGAAAGCAGACTTTCTGGCGCAGAATGCGTTTGGTTGACACCATCCCTCTATGACTCTCATGCGCCAGCTCGATGACCCTTGCTCGCACGGCTAGTGGGATTACTAGTTTGCTGTCCTTAATTAGGAGATTGTCATCTGAGAGTGCCAGTTCGTCTATTACTTGTACCAGCCATTCCACCTCGGTATGTATCGGGTCCCTGGCTGCTCTTTATTTCTTGCGGGCCCTTCTCCACATGCCCGTCTGAAGACCCTCGCAGATGATTTGACAAGCCGGGTCGTTTTCTGTTTCTCGGGCTATCATCCCAACTTCTATCCCGGCTGGGGTGGATTGATGTAACAGGTATCTAAGATACCTGTCTGCCACTGAGGGTTCTGGCATGCACCCCTGCCGGGGTCTTCTGGATAAGAAGTAGGCAGGATTGTCCCCTTTGCCCGGTCGGTGCACAATTTCAAAGGCGTAGTCCTGCAGTCGCAGCCCCCAGAGGGCTATCCGAGGTGGCGTTTTTGCCTGTTTGCCTGGGGGTTTCCATACAGAAACAGCAGTGCTTGGTGATCGGTGACTACCCGGAATGGTTTGCTGTATAAGAAGAGATGGAAATCTTTGCACGTCCAGACTACGGCGAGGCCTTCCTTCTCTGCCTGGGAGTAGGCCTGTTCCGTGGTCGAGAGGCTCCGGCTGGCGTATGCAACTATGTGAGTTTGCAAGGGATCAGTTGGGTCCACTTGGGCCAGTATGGCCCGTAGCCCTATTGGGCTGGCGTCCACTGTTAGTTCCGTCTGACGACTCGGGTCGTATTAGGACATATTCTCGGCCTTGGTGACTCTTTCCCTGATGGCTTTGAATGCTTTTTGGCACTCGTCTGTCCACTGGAAGGTGGCATCTTGCCTGTTTAGTAGTCTCAGAGGTTCGCTAACTGTTGCAACATCTTTTATGTACCTCATGCAGTAGCTCGTAAGCCCTAGGAAGGAGGGCAATTCTGAAACATTGTCCGGGGGTGCCGTGTCGTTCAGCGCAGCCACTTTATCGGGGTCTGGAGACATGCCTGATTCTGAAAATATGTGTCCAAAGAACTTCAGCATGCTCTTGCAGAACTCGCATTTGTCCCGATGAAGGGTGAGGTTGGCTGCTTCCATGGCCTTTCACACTTTCATGAGGGCCCCATCATGTTTGCTGACATCGGTGCCGAAAACCAGGATGTCGTTGCTGTAATTAAGGCAATTTGGTATATGCTTGATGACATTGGCCCTCATTACAACTGAGGTGCTAAGTGCACCAACTTTACCACCATGGTGTAAACTACGTTTACACCATGGTGGATGGCGGATTTACCGCCCCATTACAAGGTGAGTGGGGCGGTAAATCCCCATTTCCCATTTTCCCTTCCCCATTCCCATTTTTGCCCCATAGGGCATAATGGGAGTGGGGAAGGCGCTAATTACGGCACCGTAAATTACGGTGCCGTAATTAGCACCATGGAACTTAACGCCTGCAAAAAGCAGGCGTTAAGGTGGGAATCAGGCGTTAAGGGTTAACGGTGGCGTTAACCCTTAACGCCTGAGTTGTAATGAGGGCCATTGTGTACCTCGGCCTTTTGTAGTGGAAGAGGTCCAGATGGGTCATGAAAGTGGTTATGTTTAGGCTTTCGGGACTTTGCACCAGTTGGTGATAGCCTTTCTGTAAATCCAGTTTTGAGAACACCTTGGCCCTATTCAGGAGATGGATCATATCGGTGATGCGTGGGTCCAGGTGTCTCTCCCGCTGTATGGCTTGGTTAGGGCGCCTCATGTCCATGCACAGCCTGATTGTTTCTTATCCTTTATTAGGAACGGGTACTATCGGGGATACCCATGTGGTGGGGCCGGTGGCCAGCTCCATGATGTCTTGTTCGAACAGCTTGTGTAATTAGTCCTCCACTTGCCTCTGCATGTTAATTGGGATGCCTCAGTAGTGTTGGGCCACAGGACGCATGGATTTGTCTATGTGTAATAATTTTATGGGTCTGTTCTTTAGTTTCCTGATGCCTCGGAAAATGCGGGGATAAAGGTTGCTGATCATTTCCACGGGGTCGATGAACTTGTGGACCATGATGTTGTATAGGATGTGTATGAGTCCCATTTGGCCGCTGCTTTGAAGCTAAGCACACATCCACTGTCGGTTTCGGTTGCCAGGATGTGAACAGGTACCCTTTTTTCATGCCCCTTGTGTCGACACGTGCCCTCAAATTGTCCTAGGCATTTGTGGGGTGCCTTGGCGCCATAAGCATAGATGTCTACTGTGGCTGGGCTTATTTTCGGTCTCACAGGGAGTTCCTGAAAGACGGCTTGACTGATGACGTTCACCGTGGCTACGGTGTCTATCAGGAATTCGGTGGGTTGTTCGTTTAATTTGATGATTAATGTGGGACCGTGTGCTGTGGCAGTGGGATTACCTAAAGCATAAACGTATGCCTTCTTCTTTTGGTCGCTCCCTGAGGAGCTGGGGTCTGAGTCGGATGGTGTTTGCTCCACCAGATTGCGTACATGATGCCTTGATCGTCGCTCAGGTCTCGCTCTCATTACATATCTCCTTCTATCTCGCCTCTCTCTTCTATGTCGGTCTTCCCCTGAGTCTCGTTCTCGGGAGTCTGGGTTATCTGAGTAGAAGGCCCTTGAGATGTGGTGGATTTGGGGGGGTTTTGACTTGTGTCTGAGTGGTGTTTCCCAGGCACAATCTTCACCTCTGTCTCTGAAAAGTCTACACACTGACTTAAAATGGCCTTCCTCGCCACACGTGGCGCACCGCTGATCGACGGCGGGGCAAACCCCTTCATGGGGGTACTCAAACCCGCACTTATACCAGAAGAGTTCCTCCGACTTCCTCTCTGGTTGTAGTCTGTGGATGCTTTCTCCTGTTGCAGGGTTATTGAAGCTCTCTACCTGTGAATCTATGGGTCTCTCTGCACGGGCCAGCGCAAGTATCTCATCCAGGGGGCATTTGTTTTTGGAACAACCTTTGCCTGAATGTCTGAGATTCACACCCTGCTATGATTTGGGGCCTCAGCGCTTCGGTGTTGGAATAATTTGCAAAGTCACAATGTTTCATCTTTGTACGCAGCCGCATGACATAGGTGGCCATGGTCTCACCTTTGTGCTGCTTGGTGCTGTGGAACAAGTGTCTTTCATAGTCCGCATTGATGTGGGGGGTGAAGTATGCTGCTAGCGTGTGCTTTAGGTCTTGAATGTAGTAGATGGAGTTGGGGGGCATCTCGTTGATGATGTCACGAGTAGCAGAGCCCACTGCCAGCTTTAATAGGCATATTTGGCGAGCATCTTCTATGGGTCCTGTGGCTCCCATGTACAGGTCAAAGTCTCTGATCCTCTTGCTCCATCTGGGACCCATGTTGCTGGTCTCGGTGATGTCAAATGCCCCTAGCATCTGGGCTGCCAGCGTGTAAGGGAGCCTATATGGGACTTGGCCTGCCTCCTGGGGGCCTTGCCGTTGGTCCTGGGCTTGCGCCCCTTGATTATTGTCCAGACCGGACATTTTGACCTCCTGGTTGTTGCTTTATCTTTGTCCTTATGGGATGTGGCTGCCTCCGTGGGCAAAATCACTACTCCCTGCAGGGCTTCCAGCCCTCCACGTGTCACAAATTCCGAGAAGAGTGCCTCCACTCTCTCAATCCCCCTAGGATGGCCGCCTCTCAGGGCACAAGCACCATCTGTGTCTTTATGGCCTTGTGGGGGTGGGGCCTTGCCCTGTTATGTCTCCCCCTTTTGGTGGGCCTGCTGGCCTGGCCTAACGTGTTGCAGGCAGCTCCTCCCCTCATCCGGGGCACGTGCCTGTTAGCTGGAGTCCTCCCGCGTCAGCTTTCACCAACGTGGCCCAGGAATAGAATGATCGGGTCACTCCTGAGCTGCCGATTAGATACGCCTCTCCTAGGCCGACCTCCGGTGTTCCACCTGCGCTCCATCGCATGCGGCTAACGGGCCTTTTCCTCTGTTGTGCGGGTGACGGGGTGTGGTGCAGCCCTGCACCCGCCCTCGCCTCACTCTCCGCGCTCCGTGTGACCCACAGGAGGCCGCCGCCTTGTCGCCAGTGTCGTGGCATGGGTCGCTGTGCGTGGTGCACGTAATTATATTCGGACATGGAGAGTTGCTGAACACGTCTATCTTTATTCTTGCCATAAAGGAACTGCCTTAATCCCCCCTCCCACCACCCGTCACATCCCGTTCCCCAACGTCACTTCCTTTGGCCCATGACATGCCCCCCCATAACCATGGAGACGTCAACGTGACACTGACACACTCAGAGAATTGCCCTTTCAACCCAACATGCCACCTTTGAATTCAAGTAGGCATTTTAAGTACAGGATACTGGATACAGGGCCGTGCTAGGCGTGTGCAGGATGTGCATCTTCACTTGGCCCCACGCCTGCTAGGGCCACGCGCGGAGGGAGCTGTTGACTCCCTCTTGCAGGCTGCAGCGTGGGTCCTAAGCTTGCTGCAGTCCACTCTGAGCACACAGGCGGCACACGCTGCAGCCTGCTTGATGATGGGGGAAGCTTGCCAGAATATCTTTTTTCCAAAGCGGCTATTCTCCCTCGAGGTTTGGCTCCCTTTTGTTTCTTTTGGTGAGGAAACTTGTCTCCTATCAACCTCCTCCTACTACTGTGAAGAGACAAACGCCACCCCTAACCGCCCCCCCACCCCGCCACTCCCTGCCTCCCAGTAGCTCAATAGGCGCTGGGGGCCTCATTAGCACTGCTGATCACCTTCTTTCTTAAAGCAGAGCGTTTGAAGTGGGTGCAATTTACTATTGATGGCCTATTTAAGAGACCATTGGTGTGTTAAGAACTGCAAAGGGGCATTTTCATTTTGAAAGCACTTGCAAAGCAGCAGTAAGTTGCCTAAAATCCTTGCCTTCTTCTAGCACAATTAAACATATTGCACAAAACTGTTTTAGCTATTTGCCGTAATTTCACATGTTTATATTTACCAAACCAAAAATCGAACCATGAATACTTACCACAGACGTGACAAGAGAGCTTGTCATCTTTGAGACTGGGGGATATTTTCTCTGGTTCTGGCCCTGTACAGATTTTCAGGGCACAAGTCGATACATGTGGGTGGACAGCGTCTGGCCACTTTTTTCAACGGGTAGACGCAACCCCGGTTCAGTGTTTTTATCGCCAGTATTAAAAAAGGTTTGCTTGCTCAAGTATTCAGCTAATAGGATTTCGCATCAAGTTGTCATGTTTCCAATGCAGACGCTTACCCACAAGAACACATAAAAGTGGCATTAAAGCGCATGTCTCATGTTTTGATTTTGAGAGAAAGGTTATTTTTACCATGTTTTCGCGTGGTCATTATCTTGTGATGTCACTTCCTGTGATGTTACTTCCTGTGATGTTATCAAATGCAAGTTAAGTAGCCCGCACTTAATTTGCTGCACTTGGCCCCGCAAATCCTAGGGCCAGACCTGACTGGATACTAAGACACTAGGGGAAAACCACCCTGTCCTACGATATTCAAAATTTCAGAAATAAAACATGTATCATTTTTATTACCAAACGCTGCATTAATGTGTGTTAGACTACATTTTAAAGGTTCCAAAAGCGGGCAGTCATTATCAATGAAGCACGACGATTGGTAACGACATTGTCAAAGCGAGATTATGAGGAGTTTAACATTTGCATAATTAATGAAGGAATGGAGTTATAATAATATATCAATTTACTCGAAACCGGCTGAACAAAGTATATCTTACAAGGAATTTTACAATGAGTATTTGCATCTAGGAGAGGAGAAGTACATTGCTTAAAACACTTTCTTTTGAAGTAGGGGAGAGAAAAATATTAAGGAACGTCCAAATTCCCAGTCTGGCAATGGCCATTGAAATACTGGCCCGCCTTTGCCTTTCTGGCACCAAGCCTGACTGTGATCTTGCGCATTACCGATTCTGCTCGCAGGGTCTCTTTGTGTCTCATGCCAAGTACGAGAATCTGGCAGGTAAGGGTACACTATACATGCCCCTCACTGCCACCCCCAGCTCTGCCAGTGCCCTGTGCAAGATTTGTGCATCCCTCCTGTCCCCCACCACAAATGCAGATCATCAGGAGGTGAACATCAGGGTGCTCAGTTCTGTAGCCGAACAATAGAACTGAGCCCCCTGCAGTTCCTGTAAAGTGTGCTTAAGGGCACCTGGCCGCCAGCTCGATGTCATGTAAATAGCGTCTATTAAAGAATAACGACATGATTCAAAAATAGGCGCTGATTACATAACACTAAGGGCGTGATTCATGGAATATTTGACCAGTTCAAAGTGAATTTGCACAGCTGAAAAGTGACTTTGCACTGCCGAGACAAACCCTGATTCATGGAACTGTGGAAAGTGTACTTTTGCCATCACGTCGCACATGGACGCCTGTGCAAAAAACAACACAGAACGCACATGATAAAAGAGTACAGGACAAGGACATGGAGGCCCTGTCCCGGATGATGCATTTCCAGTATCACAGTCGCCCCCACCAGACTGAGGTTAGGGTGGTCTAATCTCCCACGAGATTGACTCCCTCATCCAGACGGTCAACATACCTTCTGGACAGGCCATCTGCATTATCATGACTCTTCCCTGGTCTATGCTCAATAGTGAAGTCTAGCCCTTGCAGGCCAATGGACCACCTGAGCATTTTCGGGTTTTCACCCTTCATCTGCATAAGCCACTTTAAGGGCTTCTGGTCTATTTGGACCTTGAAGGACCCCGTAAGGCATGGCCTAAAACGCCTAAGGCTCCAAACTATAATGAAACATTTCTTTTCAACAGTAGTCCACCTAAATTCTCTACCTTTGAGTTGCCTACTGATGAATATGATAGGATGTTCCCTACCTTTGTCATCTAACTGGGACAAGACAGCTCCAATTCCAGTGTCCCAGGTATCAGTATGAATGATAAAGGGTTTGCTGCAGTCAGGAACACAAAACACAGGTGCCCTACACAGACTTTCCTTCAAGCCAACAAAGGCCCTCTGACAGTCCTCTGTCCAATTAACCTTCCTCGGTTGTTTGGGTGGAGTCAGAGCTGTCAGAGGGGCAGCAATGGTTCCATAGTCTGCCATGAAGTTACGGTAATGCCCAGTGATGCCCAAAAAAGCTCTCACCTGGGTTTGAGTAGTGGTAGTGTCCCAGTCATTTACATCCTGTACCTTACTGGGGCGAGGTTGGATTCAACCCCCTCCTACCTCATGACCAAGATAAGTGACTTTCCCCTGTGCTATCTGACACTTGGTGGCCTTGATAGTGAGCCTAGCCCTTTTCAAGTCCTGCTAGACCTCATGCAAATGAGTCAAATGCTCTTCCCAGGTGGACCTGTAGACAGCAATGTCATCTAAGTAGGCCACACAAAAGGCCTCCGGCCCACTGAGCACATGGTCGACTAATCTTTGGAAGGTGGCAGGTGTATTCTTCAATCCAAAAGGCATGGCTCTAAACTGGTAGAGGCCCTCAGGTGTTGAGAATGCAGTCTTTTCCTTGGCATGGTCCGTCAGAGCTATTTGCCAATAGCCTGAAGTAAGGTGAAAGATGCTTACAAGTTCTCATCAGCCCTGGGCAATTGGTGTGCGTCAATTTTGGTGATGGCATTGACCCCTCTGTAGTCCACACAGAACCGACAATCTTTGGTACCTGCCTGGGAATTTGCCTTGGGGACAAGGACCACTGGACTGGACCATGGTCATCTTGGCGACCTCAACCTGGATGTGGTTCTTCATGGTATCTGACATTCAATAGCAACTGCTTTTGACAGGTACACTGTCATAAGTGTCAATTTTGTGCCTGCACCACAGGATGAGGCCTGGTGTCAGTGTGAACAGAGGGGCATACTGTCGGAGAAAAGCTTTGCAGGCCCTCTGCTGCTCTAGTGTCAGATCTGGAGAGAAATGCACTCCCTCCACTGAGCCATCCTATGCAGCAAATCAGGAAGGGGCTCACTCTCATCCTCCTCTTGTTCTGAAACTTGCAGAAGGCATGAGATTTCCACTTGCCTGTGGAAAGGCTTGAGCCTGTTACGTGGAAGACCTGAGGGGTTACCCCAAGGACTCCCATGTGAACCAGATTCTTGACTTTGCCCTTCTTGGAGATTATCCTGAAGGGTCCAGTCCGCTTATCTACCAAAGCTCTACGCTTGGTAGGCTCATCACAAGGATCTCCTGTCCTGGAGTCCAATCCACTTGTGAAGCTTTAAGGTGATGCCAGTACTTGTTCAATTCCTGGCTAGCCTTACGATTTGCTGTTCCCTGGCACATCATCCTTGCCATCCTCTGCCTGAAGCCTAACACATTGTCCCCCACTTGCTTGGTAGGACCTGGAGGGGTGGCTTCCAAACCTTCTCTGATCAAGTCAAGGGGCCCTCTCACGGGATGTGTAAAGAAAAGCTCAAAGGGGCTAAAACTAACACTCTCTTGAGGCACTTCTCTATAGGCGAACAACAGGCATGGCAGGAGGAGATCCCATTTCCTCCATAGGGGCTCTTCCAAAGCACCCAGCATGCTGTTGAGAGTTTTATTAAATCTCTCAACCAGACCATTGGTCTGGTGATGGTAGGGGGGTGGAGAACTTATAGGTTACTCTGCACTTCTTCAACTTCGCTTGCATGTAACTAGACATGAAGTTGGATCCTCTGTCAGAGACCACCTCTTTAGGGAATACAACTCTGGTAAAAATACCCAGGAGAGCCCTGGCAACCACCTTGGCATTAATGGTCTGAAAGCGGTATAGCCTCAGTGTGCCTGGTGGCATGATCAACCAAGACCAGGATGAACCAGTGTCCACCTGATGTGGGGGGGTCAAGGGGACCGATAATATCGATGCCAACCCTCTCAAATGGTGTGCCAACCACTGGCAAAGGCTGCAGTGGAGCTATGACACTGCCTCCAGTCTGGCCAGACAACTGACAAGTGGGACAGGTCCGGCAGTGGGACTCCACTTCTACTCCCATCCGGGGCCAGTAGAAATGTGCAGAAAGGCTTTTCTTAGTCTTCTTGATCCCAAGATGACCAGCTAAGGGCACCTCATGCGCCAACTGCAACAGGAAGGGCCTGTAAATCTGGGGTAACACCAACCACTCGAGGCCACCAGGTTCAGGCTTAGTGGGCTCACTAAAAAGGAGCTCACCGTCCCAATAAATTTTGAACGACCTAGGCACTTTACCATGTGCCTGGGCTTTGGCCTGTTTTCTTTTTTTTTTTTAAACTTTTATTTTTATCGGCAGAGGTTCACAAGGTACAAACATCAAGGCAACAAGCATATGAAACATATAAAACATGGAGGTGCTTACAGGCTACCTTGTCAACATTACAGCAGTGACTACAATGTTTTGCGAATAAAGGAGAAGACCTGAGGAGATCATGATGCAGGAGTGGTGGCCGGGGACAGACAGGACTCCGACCCACCCTCGGACTGATTATTGAGATATGTGTTAAATTCATTCCAAATGTTCTTGGGGCGAGACTGGGCCGGCAGCATAGACAGATAGTCCTCTTCGCAATTCCGTGACCATGTAAGCAGGCCCAACCATCTCTGCGGGGTCGGGGGAGAGGGACACCTCCAGCTCTGGAGTATACACTTCTTGGCAATCATACAACTTACATTTAAAAACTTTTTCAGGCGTTTAGTTTCCTCAGTGCTCCAAACCCCAAATAGGACTGCAAGGGGATCGGGATCGATAGTGGTTTCAATTACTGCACTAAGTGTCTTAAGAACCCCGTCCCAGAAGTTGAACAAGTTCTGACAGGTCCAGAACATATGTAGATGATCAGCGTCCTCGGCCCCACAGCGTGGGCACAGGCGGACCTCAGAACGAGCAAACCCCGAAGTCCTGCGCGGTGTATAGTATAGCCTATTAAGGAGCTTATATTGCATGGCTCGGAAGCGGAAGTTGAGAGAGACTTTTTGGGTGTGGAGACACATGCTCTCCCATAGCTCATCAGTTATCTCCAGGCCCAGTTCGTCTGCCCATTTGTTGCGAGCACCGAGGAGCGGCGTAGAAGGGGTGTCTTGCAGGATATGATATAATGATGAGATGACGCCCCGTGCACCGCCCGAGTTGGCAATGTACGCTATAGCCGGGTCGTCAGGGGGCTCATCAGGGAAAGAGGGCCACCTAGAGCGGAACGCCGCGCGGAGCCTGTAGTACTGGAGAGTTTCCAAGGGGGATCCAGTGTGACCCGGCTTCCAAGTCTGGGGGTTTATGAATTTGCCCTCTGGATAGAAGTCCGACAATGCCCTATACCCCAGAGCCTCCCATTGGCGGGCCAAGGCAGCGTCTAGCGTGGGCTCCAACCCGGGGCAGGCCCACGCGGGCAGCCACTTGTAGGCTTTGGCCTGTTTTCTTAGACCCGCGAGAGAGTGGCACTCTCTCTAACCCTTACAAATGTCACCCCTAGAGGGCCCCCTTCAGCCAGCAGGCATTGAAGATCAGGGTGATCCTCTGGGTTGAGCAGCTCTCCCGCAGGAGGGTCATCTGGCTCTTCTCCCTCAGGAGTTGAGTCTTGGGTTACCACTGGACCCAGCCCGTCAGGAGCCTGAATCCTAGTGGGTGCTGCTGAAGCAGTAGCAAGAGAAGGAGCCCCCTTTGCAGAGGTGGCCTTCTTGCTCTTGCATCCTGCCTTGGGTCTCCTCTTTGGCTTTGGTACCTGACTGGCAGTCAGATCCTGTGCGACCTGTGACCTAGTGACTGCAGCAGCAGTCAGGGGGAGACCATCCAAGATCAACCCCAACTCCACTAGTTAATTCCTCAACAAAATGTTAGCCAGACTCTCCAGGATTTTGCGGGATGAAATGTCAAATTTTGCGGCATGAAATTGCAAATTTTGCGGCACAAACCTTTATTTATGGGGGCATTTTTGCAGCACAATTCTTATTGACTGGAGGGTGCAAGTTTGGTACATTGCAGGAAAGAGGCTGTGTGCAAGGCTACAAGAGAGCCAGGGTGTCAATATATGTATCTTTTATATCAAAATAGGAAGAGTCCTAGATGTCAGAACAGTGTTTGTTTTGGCTATGTTTTTTGGTTTAATGTGCATGCTTATTTAATATTATTAACGTTATTAATAATTATTAGTTGTAATGCTGAAAATATTCCCCTTCTATGTTCCCCAATCCCGCAAATACCCGCACACCTCTCTCACCCAACACACCTCACACGTCTCACTAATTCCCCATCACAACTTGTATGTTTGAACCTCACGCTCAGTCATACACATACTCAGTCACACTGCCAAGTCATAATTTGCACTCTCTAGTCCCTGCCAAACTCCAAATCATACTCCCAACTCACACCGTACGCGCCCCAATTCCTCCCGCAGTGTACAGTCCTTCATTCTTGCATGCTACTTCTGCATCTTTCATCCTTTCTCCCATTCTATCACACTCTTCTCTCATCCTTTCTCCCAATCTGCAGCCCACTACTACCCCTGAGCCCATGTTCCTTCCACTTTCTGTACCTCCGCTCTCTCTGATTTCTGGCACACCGCCCCACTGCCTCCGCTCTGCTCTCTTGCCCACTGCTTCCCCCTCTGACCCAATGCTCTCCCTCTGATCTTCCTTCGCTTTCTTGCTTACCATGCCACGGCTTACCCATCACTCCCCTCTCACTGCTTTCTCTCACACATTGTGACCATTTTTCCATTTTTTAAGAAAACTGTAGATTTTGTCCTAAAAAAATGGGGCATGTAAAAATAGAGAAGAAGATTTGCTGTTTTTAGATAAGCCATTTTTGGAAATAAGCAGGCCACCTTAATCTCAAATGTGACCTGCACATTTCCACGGGGCAGAGTTGTAGCGCAAATGATGCGCTGGCCAGCCACCTTGAATACGTTTGTGTTGGAAACGCTCTCCCGACAATGATCTACAGGCTCCCTGTGCATTGCACTGTGACTGGCCCTTAATGGTCCTGCCACTGTAAAATGCAACCCAAAAAAACACATTTCTTTCCCATTTGGGGAACAGAAATGCAAGTGAGACAGCACCTGTCACACTTAAAAATGATTTTTTTTAAAAAGTATTTCATAACTCCGTAGGGTCAGTAATGACCCTGGAAAGCAGTGGCACCCCCGTGCACGTATTTAAAGTGGGTGCATAGAGTGGCCTACAATTTCTGCACATTTAAAAGCGCATCGTGCTTGTCAATTTGAGATGCACTTTTAAATGCGCAGAAACGCCCCCTGTTTTGCGCAAAAGGGTGAAAAAGGACATCTGAATGGGCGCATATAAGAAGCATCCATACAGATGTCCTTTGTGGATCGGCCTGGTCTTTTTATTTTTCCTCAAGTGATGAAATGTGCTTGTTGCCAGCAATTTTTCGCGGCATTTTGCGGGATCGCAAAATCGCTATAAGCTGGAGGGTCTGGTTAACAGGTAATTGTCCTAAACCAGGATGGGAAGCTTTGCTATCTTGTCCGCAATGGTGATGGTGACTAGGGCAACAGCAGATAATTTGGGAGGCCCATCAGCTAACTTCGAAGTTCTCAGAGGAGCATCGACATAGTCTTCTGGCATGAACAGGGTCCTGTACACCACTTGCAATACTTGCCCCAGTTTCTCTCAAACCAGTAGAAGGCTTGTCATTCAGGAGAACACTTCTCAAAGATCTGCGGGTGTTTTTTGGGATTGTAGCCAGCACTTCTGCGTACTGGTCCCAGTCCCCAAGGGACACTAGCGAAATCTCTGCAGGAGCACCAAATGTGATTCCTGTAGAGGAGGGGATGACAGTGGCCTCCACCTCAGGCATGAAGTAAGGGTCGGGCAGGCTGACAGCCTGGACTCCAAGTGCCTTAGCTTTACACTTGGGGTCTCCCTTCTCGTGGTCCAGAGCCCCACAGTCCCAACAAGTGCCAGGAATGCGAGGTACGGTACTGGATCCACTGGCATCCTGCTTTGTAGCACGAGGACTACTACTCTTACTCCAACCCACATAAGACTTATTCCCACTAGATTTTTGGGTGTTAGGAGAGGAAGCTTTAGATTTACTCGACTGCGACTCCTTTTGGGACTCCTCAGACTTCTGAGAGGCCCCCTTTACTTTGTCCTTTTCCTTCCCAATGGGTTCCTTAGGGGACGCCCGGTGGGAGACCCACTTGTCAACCAGCCTGGCCAGCTTAAAGGAATCCAAAATGTTCTTGTCAGCAACATACTGATGCAGTTCTGGTGAACAGGCATCAGAAAAATGCTCAAAAAACAAAAGGTGGGACAATTCAACAAAAGAGTTCACCATGTATCCATCAATCCACCCCATCATGTTCATATTCGCAGCACTCGCCCAAGACACATTCTCTCTTTTCTTATATTCCCTGAACCTTTTAAGGTATTGGGTAGGTGTCTAGCCAAACTTGGCAATCAAAGCAGATTTCATGTGCTCATACTGACCCCTTTCTTAGTTTCTGAATACAGTCATAACCAGTCTGAGGCACTCTACTTAACAAACACTTAGACAATCTCTTTTATCATCATCATGGATTCCACAAGCCATTTCAAATGCTTCAATCCATTGGAGGATATCAGAACCCTCCACATACACACCTACCAAATCTTTCATAAACTTGGTGACAAGTTACCTGACAATCTCAACTGGTTTAGCTGAAGTCTCCACTCTAGCTTTCTCTAAATGGATTCTCTGACATTCAATGTCCTTGTTTTTAAGTTCAAGGTCCCTTTCTTTGAGTTCAAGATCTCTATTTTTGAGTATCACTTGCTGTGCCAACTCCTCCAAATGCCAATTTGCCAATTTAATTCTCAATAATTCAAGTTCCAAGGAATTCCCTGAAGAAGCAGTGCTGGGTTTCTGAATAGAGACAGCGTGAGTGGTAGCACTCCCTGAAACAGATTCAATAACAACCCCAGACGCAGGGTCCTCAATGGTTGCTCCCCCCCCCCTTCCTCAAGAGCATCACCATCAGTCTGCTAGTCCACCAGGGCAGCTATCAGCTCTGCCCTAGACATATTTTCAAATTCTAACTCCTGGCTTCACAAGCACTCTGGAGAGCCTCTAAGCTCAACCTAGTGAATTTGCCATTTGTAATAGATTCCATTGCTTGTAATGCAGTTTTCGTAGTACCCAACTAAACCTCAAATTCAACAAAGTGTGGATATTCTGTAAGTGGCAAGTTTACACACTGATTCTTAAAACCATAAGTATCCCACCGCTGCCACCAGTGTAAAGACTGGAGGGGGGTATCTGTAGTCCTGCCCTCTATATGGCAGACTAGAAGCACAGAGCACACCAGCCAAGTATATCTATGCGGTAGCGAAGGTCGAGCAATCAAGGCTTAAGCTCTCAGGAGATAATGTGGACTGATTCTTAAGTACAGTACAGTCCCCAAGCCCCCACAAAGGAATTTCCACACATGTTATGTGATAATACAGTTCTTTACATAAATAAGGTTCAGAATATATACACAATCAATAACAAACTTTGTGCTTTGGCAATACTAATATGATAAATATCTACAATGTCTATGTGGTACCACAGTTAACTCTTGACTCCTTTAAAATGCACCAACTGCTGACAGTCTCAATGGCATACAAAGCAAAATAGTAAAGTGAATTAACAATAGACATAGGAAGGAAGACAAGTTAAGTTAAACAAAGGCAGAATACTTTGTCCCTACCCAAGACACAGTTCTGTGTGAGGATCGCCGCACCTGGGCAACCTGTAAATAAAAGAGTATTAACAGGCCCAGTCCATATAAGATTAAGATAGTCTTGTTTCCTGCTAAAAATGTTCTACTACCCCAATGTACCTGGTTTAGCAGAGTTCTTTGATGGTTCGTCGACGGATCCTTCTTGAGTGTACTCCCTTTAAAGCAGGAGCATGGGTCGTCGAGATTCCTACGAGGAAATGTGAACACTGTTGTCGAGGGAGCAGCTTTGACCTTGGCGGTGCTCATTGACGATTGGTCGTGGACGTACTGTGAAGAGGAGGTGTGCAGTATACCTCGATGACAAGGGTCAGTTGCAGTAAAGCAGATCGATGAAGAACATAGGCCCAGCAAGGGCATCGGGTCACCGGCGTTGGCATTGACGATCGGGCCTCGACCACAGTGGCTTTCAGATCTTCGTCAGCTTCTTTGTGACCTTCAGGTGGCAGGAGACCCACCAGCAGATTCTTCTCGGTCATTGACGACTATGACTTTCTCCAGCAGGACAAAGCGGTCAACAGTGATGGTAAGGAAGTCCTTCTTTCAAATGTTCTTAGGTAATTGAGCATTGTGGCTCCAGTCGATGAGGTGACAGCTGTCCCCCAAACCTCGGTCGACAGTGATGGCTGTTGATGGCCTCAACGTCCTGGTGCTTTACTTCAAGGTTTCTCGGTGGACCCCGTCTTCGGTCGACAGCTGTTTGAGACTGACTTCCAGGGCGCCTTAATGAAGATCAGCTTCTGCACAATGTTCCCTTGTAGCTCGGAGAGAGGTCTCCTAAACAGGTCCTCTCTTGGATCAGTCCTTGAGAGACACAACAGCTTTCAGACTGGCGAAGGAAACCAGCAGCAATTCTTCTTCTTCCAGCGGCCTTCAAGGATAAGCAGCTTCAAGTTTCGACTTCAGATTCTGAACGATTCTAGTCAGTGAGAGGTCCACAGATATACTGTTCTGTCTCTCATTCACACTGCTGAGCCAGGCTCATGCACCCAATCATTCAGAAGGGCATTCAGCAGGTAGGCAGCCAATCAGGCTGAGAGTGCATTCAGGCCATTCTTCTCCATCCAGACACTCATAACAAGGAATGTGGATTGGGGCAAGCACCCAGCCTTTCAGCACACCACACTGCATTCATACCAGTTTCGGGCAGGGCTGTCTCAGTCCTGTCACACACCAGAAACCAGACACCCAAAACATGAAGTACATATTGATCACACACTCCATTCACCCAGGTCCCACCCCAAGTGTGCACTCACAACATACAGTCACTGGGAAGGCTCCAGCTAGTCAGGCCTGGACTTCCCCACAATACCATATATGGAACTTCCCCCCAACAGCCAGTCAGGGAAAGGGACAGAGTCAGGGCATCCCAGGACTTTGGGAAAACAAGTTAACAGGCAATAGAAACCAAGAGGCCACAGGGGCCATCTTGTCCCCTATCAGGAATCCACTGATTCCCATGGCAGGGCCTGGGTATCCCAAAATGGAGGATACTCAGAGCACCTGTCAAATTCAGCAAGGAGATGCAACCAGCCCATATCCTGTTCTGTGGGCCTCACACAGGTGCCTGAAAACATACAATAGGGGTACAGGGTTGTACCCCACCCATTGGTGCCATAAGTATATCCCAAGTGTCTGTTCACTACAACCAAAAGGAGGAAGAGCTGCACTGCCAGGAGTCCCACATGGACTCCGGTGTAGAAAACAACATAGAACTCACATGATAAAAGAGCACAGGACAAGGACATGGAGGCTCTGTCCCGCCAATGCATTTCCAGCATCACACCACCCAATGTCTGATATCATATTTTTGGAATCCGAACAACAACCAGTACAGAGTGATGCAGGTCATGAGCCAATGCGAGGTTCCAGTCTATGCTTTGTAGCCCGTCACTATCACACATGTGAGCTAAAAGCTCCTTACAATTCAAGAGAGATGACAGTGAGGTATGTCTTGACTTTTAACTGGTCAGATTTAGTGCATTTACATAAATGAATTTGTTATAGTTACGAAAATCGGTAGTGCAGTATGCAACTCATTGTAGCGCAGAGTACACGCGATATACTTGTATATTAAACATATTTCGTAAAAATACTGAAAACAATGTAGGCAGAAGAGGGGCCGGGAGAGCATGCCTAACTGGACCCTAACGGATCCGGATCTTTCGAAGTGCCTGGTGTCAGATCCTAAGTGCTAAGAGACCGCACGGATACAGATATGTCTGGGAAATGTGGTCTGTTCGCATCCAATCAGGGCTGGCCTCAGTGGCGCCAGCGCCCAGGGCTGTTTAAAAAGAAAGCAGCACATTTTTCTCAGAACTACCCGCTCTGGCGTCTGAGCAGGGAGTTAATCACTGAAATGGGGTGCTCATGCTCCTGCTAATGCATGAGCGCCCTATTCCAATGAAAACTGCCTCACTCCCGCGTCGCAGCGGGGAGGTAATCATCTGAATAGGGTGCTGATGCCCGCCGCTGCATGTGCATTTAATAACAAAAGGGCGTCTGCCATGCCCTCTCCTACTACGCCAACTTGGGGAGCCCTTGAAAGACTCCCCCGAACTGGCGTGGCGGGGGGCTAATGGCACCCTGAGGGGCATGTCGCCCCGGGCGGTCGCCCTGTCCGCCCTGCCCCAAGGCCGGCCCAGCAACCAATTGCTAAGTAGTTCTAGGGATGGCATGGCTTTGCCACACTGCAAGCGCAACTCAGTTCTTTACAGCATTGTACTTGCATTATGGCAATGTACTGTGCAGTGGGGGGAGATGCGGAAGGTTGCGTGTATAGGGCAGGGTAGTGGGCGGGAGGGGGCAGGCCAGGAATGTCGAGCATCCGGTGCCGATGAAAGGGGAGCAGAAAACAGGGGCAGGAGATCGAGAAAAGTGCGGGGGACAAGGGGCATTGGGAGTGTGGATGAGGTAATGAAGGGGGTCGAACCTCCTTTCTAGGTGTTTGAGGCAGGGGTCGGGGGTGAAGGGAGAAAGCCAAGGAATAGGGTCAGGGATGGAATGGGCAGCGATGGAAAATGATGAGATGTATTTACTATGCGGGACAGACCACCACAGTAAATACATGTGCAGTAAAGGCATGAGACCATTGTAGGGGACCATAGGTCATGTCTTTGCAACCTTGGTAGGGCTTCCAGACTTTGAAGGTGACGAGTGGTGTGGCATTCCATAGCATAAGTTAAAGGTGGTGTTTAGTAAGGGAGTGGACAGTCCCCAGGAGGTCAACCGGTATGTGGGAACGCTGGGTGTTTTTAGTGTTCGCTTGAACCGGGTGTTGGCTTTTTCAGTTAGTGGATGTCTAGATGGCAAAGGTTTTCTCCCCCGTATATTCTGAACCAAGGTTTTCAAAATATGTTCGGAACACACATAACAGATTGGGATTTGTTATGGTTTGGTTCAACACTTATGAAGTGCAAATATACAGCTTAAAACGGGATCACAGTACTAAATAAGAGAAAATACAGACCCCCAAATAGCGCTTACATTGCAGATGGCACCCCCCTCCCAGCCAGAAAACGCCACATCTCGGTGGAAACGAAAAGGTCTTCAGTTTATGTCTAAAATCAAGATGGTTTGCAATTCCGGTAGGAAGTTCCAGAGTTTAGTTGCCTGGACAGAGAATGAACGCCCCCCGCCCCCATCTTTCTAATCTAAATTTGGGGGTAGTCAGAAAATTGGCTGAGGCAGAAGAAAGAACTCTTGAGGGTAAGTAACCAGGCAGCTTGCAGGCAATGTAACCAGGTGTGGCAGCATAAAACACTCTGTGGGCAACACACAGAGCTTTACATTGTATGCGTCCCTCGGCTGGGAGCCAATGTCATAATGCTCGCAGTGCTAGGGAGATGTGATCATTGCCACGCGCAGTTAGCAGAACTCTTGCAGCTGTGTTTTGAACCTTTGGAGTCTACAGGTCGATGCTTTGTGTAAACCTAAATACATCGCATTGCAGAAGTCCTTTCTTCTGGATTTGCTTGCAGTGACTAATTGGACCCAATGTGGAAACGCAAATAAAAGCCAGACATCTTTTTAAAGACCAAAGGTGAAAGAATCAGTAGCTAGATACTTGGGAGATTTGAGCCTCAAGAGGCATATATCCAGCCAAACCAACAAATTCCTAGTTTTGGTGGATGTGGGTAGGACATATGCCTAAAGAGGAGGGCCAACACTGAGAAAGCCCAGTTGCAGCTACTGAATCCCTCTTATCAAGAAACCCTGGATTAGACCTGACAGGTGAACACACAAGCATTCCTGTCTTTTGTACGTTCAATTGAAGCCGGCTTTGATACATCCACCAGCTATTCTGTCCCAGGCATGTCTTAACCTTATCCCCTTGCAAACCTGCGGCCTCTCCCACATGGACAGTTAATTGCATGCCATCAACGTATATGTAGAATCTGACACCAAGAGAGCTGATAAGGTCCGCTAAAGCCCTCATGCACAGATTAATCCGCAACAGGCTCAGGGAGGAGACCTGAGGAGCACCACAGGTCACCGGTTTTATGGCTGATTCAAAACGCAGCAGAACCACTGACTGGGTTCTATCCAACAGAAAAGAAGAAAGCTAACCCAGGGCTGAATCTTTCATCCCATAAACACGGAGGTAAGAGAGCAGAATGGGTTGGGGGTGGGGGGAAGGCTGGTGGGGAGGGGGTCATAATTAAAAATGCCTGTATAAAAATCACAAACTGCTTGGGTGCAGTAGAAGAATCATATAACTGCACTAATCGCTAGGTTACAATTTAGATTAACGAAGGACAATCATTTGGGTTGTGAATACTGATAACATCAGATCAGAGGGGATTATGTCTTAATAAAATGATGTTATTAAGAAGGGGTGGAAACCTCCTGGGCAAGCAGGAAGGACAGGTCAGGGGAAATCCCATGCCCCAAAAACAGAAGAGTGCAAAGAATCTGACAAAGACCTGTTTTATTTAACAAAACCCATGTAAAACACGGACAGCTGTGGACATCAAGATGATTTCTAGGCTCTTGACTACTTCCAGGCTTGACAATGGTTTAAAATGAGTATTACATCACGATTGACATTTCATCCTAGAAAACCTATGAGGTGGGAGGATTGGTTAAGGGGATCAACTGGATATACCAAACATACCATGCTCCATCACCATGAGAAACGCCAGACTTGGCTCGCGACTCACTCACGTTTCCCATCACTCGGCGCATCGTAACAAACAGCCACGGACCCCCACACCATCCACACCTACGCCAAACCCTTCTCCATCCCATTCTAACCTCCCTAACTCGAGCAACATCAAGGGTGCGTTAATCAATGCCAGATCACTCTCGGCTCACGCCTTAGAAGTGGCTGACCTCATCCTCAACTCCGATCTTGACTTCATAGCAATTACCGAAACCTGGCTTCACGCAGCCTCAGGCCCAGCACTCTCCCTCGCCATCCCTCCAGGCTATAACATTATCAGACATTACCGTAATTCTAATCAGTCCAAAGGCGGTGGCATTGCCATTATCCATAAAAATGTTCTAAACTTCCACCTCTCTGCCGCCCACCAGTTTTCTTCTTTGGAAGCACTGACAGCTAAACTAGCCATTACCCCCAACCATTCCATCACCTTCCTTCTACTTTACCGGCCACATGGCCCGCTATCCACCTTCGCTGAGGATCTCTCTAACATCATCACTCACAACACCAAAACCAACTGCCAAGCCACGATATTGGGGGATTTCAACCTAGGCCTTTCTGACCCTAAGGACACTGCTGCCACGTCTATTGACAATATCCTTACGAATGCAGGATTCACACAGTTTATAAACCAACCTACCCACGACAAGGGCAGAACGCTTGACTGGCTAGCCGCCCATAATTGTCCCATCAACATCACCTCTAACTAACAGTGTTCATGGACTGACCACAACTTAATTACGTTCAATATCCAGTCCAAACCTGTCAGCCCTTCTCCAAGTATTTCACCTGCCATGGCCACTCGCAATAAACGCGACATTACTTGCGACAGACTCCTCCCATTCCTCCTCCCTGTTCTCAATGACCAGGCTCTCACATGCTCCGACCCCACTGCCCTGGTTGACACTTTTAACCATGTCATGCTCAAAGCCTTAGACATTATCGCCCTTTCTAAACTGAGAAAATCCAAACCTCGAGCCCACTTGAACTCCTGGTTTACACCCCAGCTTAGAACCTTGCGCAAAGAAAAACGAATTGCAGAATCTCATTGGAGAAGTAACCACTCTCCAGCCAACAAATTGTGTCTACTCCTGGCTACCCTTCATTACAAGGAAGCCATACTCCAGGCAAAAAAAGACACTTACAATAAACATATCGAACAAGCCAAATCTAACACCAAAGAATTGTTCAAAATCCTAAAAGAACTTGAAACTCCTGTTATTGCACCAGACACCTGCACCAAAGATGTTCCAAAATCCAAGAGGCTCTTCTAGGCAAGATTTCCACTCTCCAAATTAAAATCAACAACAAACAAACTAGCCTCCAATCAAACCCCCAACCGAACCTCATACCCTCCATAAACCACTCCATCCCAGATTATCTGACTCCTTTTAGCTTCTCTCCACTCTCCATTTCTGAAGTGGAAAAGATCATCGCTAGCCTTAAACCTTCCAACTGTCAAGGTGACCTTTGTCCTGCGCCCATCATTAAGGAAGCAGCTCCTGACCTAGCCCCATTCATCACTACGTTCATCAACTCTTCCTTCAGTTCTGGGATTGTACCTGACAACTTAAAGGATGCGCGGGTCATCCCTCTTCTGAAAAAACCTACCTTGGACCCCAGCATACCTACAAATTACAGGCCCATCACCACTGTCCCATTTCTACTAAAAATCCTCGACTGAGCTGCGTATTTACAAATTCAAGAATACCTTGAATCAAACAAACTTCTGGGACTTAGGCAATTGGGGTTTCGGCTACGCCACGGCACTGAAACTGCCCTTATCGATTTAAAAACGCAGATCGAAGATCTAAAAGACAAAGGCAGACTGGCACCTTTACTTCTCCTGGACCTCTCGGCGGCCTTTGATCTTGTCAATCACGAAATTCTTTGTCACCACCTCAAATCAGCTGCACACTTCTCAGACAAAGCTTCAACGTGGATTAGTTCCTTCCTTGACAATAGATCAATGCACGTGTTCTCTCCACTAGCAGCTGCTCCACCCGCGCCTGTCTCTTGTGGCGTGCCCCAAGGGTCTTGTGTTTCACCCACATTGTATAACGTGTTCACTAAACCCCTTTTCGATATTCTGGACTACCTGGGTGTCACGTATACCAATTACTCTGACGACACCCAGATACTAATCCCTATCACAGGTGACTACACTTCTGACTCCCTCGCCATCAATGTCATCTACCAGGTCATCCAAGCATGGATGGTTCAACACGGACACTTTCTAAATGATGAAAAGACAGAGCTCCTCATTCTCGGTTCGCCACAAAAACTCACCAAACTTGACCCTGCATTTAAGTCCTTCACCATTGATGGGAATACTATCCCAACTGCTAAGGACACAAAAACCTTAGGGATCTACATTGACTCGACCTTATCCTTGATGAGACAAACCAATTCAGTCTCATCCGCAGCAGCTTATACCTGTAAGCCTATTACTGCCTGTCGCCCGTTCCTCTCCACAGCTAATTGTGTGATCTTGGCTAGCACCCTTGTACTTTCAAAGGTCGATTACTGCAATGCCCTTTACCTAGGCACTAATCGCTGTAACTTAAATAAGTTACAAATTGTCCAAAACAATGCGATCAGATCGGCCCTTAACATTCCCAGGTGCCAACACATAGCTGACACTAGACGTAACCTTCACTGGCTCTCAATTCCCCACAAAATATCCTTCAAATCTCTGGCTCTCACTCATAAATGTCTTCACAACCAAGCTCCCCGTTACCTGGCTAACAGATTTGCCCTTCACAGCCCCACTAGACCTTGCAGAATGGCCCAAGCCAACTGCCTCGTCATCCCACGATTCAATCTCCAAAGATCAGGTGGAACCAGCTTCCCTATCATGGCAGCTAAATTATGAGAGCAGAACCTTCCTTTCTGAGATTCAAACACCTTACCAAAGTTTGGCTGTGCTCCCAAGACATCTAACACTGGCGCACTGCTTAACTTGTATTTTGATGTACCCTTGTATATACACTCTGCTTGTCTTCTTTTGCTTTTATTCTGCTTGTAAACTATGTAATTTTACCTGTAAACATTGTAAGTACTGCCATGTCTGCTCTATCTTGTTGTATCCAAGTGATGCGGCCAGTTGCCCTTGGGCCTGGTGCGCTACAGAAATAAAATAAATACAAATACAAATACAAATATATGTTCTATAGGAGCTAGTACGTTCATTGGCTGCACACTAGCTAGTAGCTCCGCCTGACACCACCTACTAAACCAGCGGTCTTCATATTGTTCTATCTCAAGCCTCCCCCTTGTGGAAAACTGCTCCCCCAGGGCATTGAGGTCATTGGCAGCAGACTCATGTTACCTATTATGGGTGGTGTTTACACAGTATAACTAAGCAGCAGACACCCGCACATCATCACTTCTTAGAAATCCTTGCCACTACCTCCTTCTCTATTAATCCCTTCTGTATCACACTTCTCTCTTATACGTTCTCTTCCATCCTTACTCTTTGCTGTTGTCCCTTCTTTCTTCACTGCACCTCTTCGGTTTCCCTTCTTCCTCTCTGGGTTTGACTGTTCCTTTCCTTCTAATCCCTCAAATTCAGTCTCTTATTGCTCC
This sequence comes from Ambystoma mexicanum, assembly GCF_040938575.1. Lineage (NCBI taxonomy): Eukaryota > Metazoa > Chordata > Amphibia > Caudata > Ambystomatidae > Ambystoma > Ambystoma mexicanum. The sequence continues at coordinate 415,136,937 of NC_090929.1, forward strand.
TCCTTATACTCACCCCACTCCCAATTCTACGTCCCCTTCCACCCCCCTTTTCTGTCATTCCTCATCCTCCAGGTCTGTCTTTCATTTCTCTAGCCCTGCACCCACTTGGTCTGTTGGCTCTAAAGCTGTCTCTTGGCTTCATATCATTCTTGATTTGTGTCTACTCTTTCTCTCCCTACTGCGGTTGCTGCTCTCCCTCCCTCAGCTACCTACCAATTCCCTCTTTTTCCCCTTGCTTTCTGTCTCCTGGTTTCTCTTCTATTCTGTCTGCCTCTTTTCCTGTTCTGTCCCTTCTCCTACTGTACCCTCTCTTACTGTTCTGACTGTTCTATCTTATGCTCTCATTTCCATATTCTCTCATCTTTCAATCCTCTACCCTCTCTCACCCCCTTAAAGTTCTCTCTCCATTCTCTCCCCCACCCCCTTCTCTTTCACACAGCCCCCACCCCCCAAGTCTGTATGGTTTCCTTTCCATTCTGGCACTTTGTCTCTAGCCCCTCTTATTCTGTCTCTCCTGCCTCCTGTTCTTTCTAACTCCCTTCACTCCTGTTCTGTCTCCTGCCGTTTCCTCTTCAAATGTGTCAAACTCCCATTACTATTCTGTCTAAACCTCGCCCACCTATGTATGTCTCGTCTTCTGTCTCTGCCCCCAAGTCTGTCCCTCATTCTGTCTCTTCCTTCTTTCCTGTTTCTGTTCACCCTCTCATCCATGAAAGTAGCTCCATGCTGAAACCATAATGCAAAGGCAGTGCTTGTCACAACACAGCCACAGGGCCAGTTGTTGTGTATAGCTCCATCTTTGCATTCTGCCTTTCAACCAGGTGCTCCTTTCATGAAGTGAACACAGCATGAAAATGTCCACGCAGAGTTTACTTCATGAAAGTAGCTCCTTACTGAAAGGCATAATGCAAACAGTCAGCGCTTGCCAAAGTGGTTGTGTTGTGCCATGCACTAACGTTGTCATCTGCATTTCAATCAAGTGCTCCTTCTATGAAGTGACCAAAGCATGAAAGCGTCCACGCCGAGTTTACTTTTAGAAAATAACACTTTTCTGAAAGGCAGCGTTTGCCACAACACAGCTGCTTAACAGCTGAGCAGTGTTTATTGGATGTGTTGTGACAAGCACTGCCTTTGCATTCTGCCTTTTCTCAGGTGCTCCTTTCAAGAGGTTTACACAGCATGTAAGAGTCCTGCTGTGTTCACTTCTTGAAAGTAGCATCTTTCTGAAAGGCTGAATGCAAAGGCTACACCTGCCTTTACATTGTCACGCCACTGCCGATAAACACTGGTCAGCTTTTAATTGTTCTTCAAAATGTAGAATTCGCTCCCCCTCAGGCCTAGTGCCATGCCCCACCATGGTGGCGCGCCTCGCAGTTTGAATAACACTGTACTAAACCGATACAGGTGAAAGCATATTATCATACTACAACATCATTGGCCGTTGCAACATTTATAGATGAGCGTTAGTGGTGGGTAGAGATTGGTTCATAGTGCCTTTCTCAGCCTTGGCAATTTGGAAGGTGACCAGCACTTGAGCAACAATAGGGGCTGGTGAGAACGGCACCAAGGTGATACTTTTCCCAATAAGGTCACCATTTCTGATTCTCTAGGCCATAAACCAGTATGTTTAGCTTTTAACTTTGCATTACATTGTATCTGTTGTATGCAGAACTAGATGGGAACAAAGGCCTTAGCCTGTCCACAACTGAATGTAATGAATAGGCATTGTCCTCTAACTGTAGGTCACTTATATGGAGACCACATTTTGAATTATTCTGCTCAGAATTTACTAGGATTCTAGCCCTTATTAATGCAGGTGTCCTTATCCTTCCTAGCCTCTAGAGGCTTGTTTGAGCTACTTTCTTCTCAACATTAAGCCTTAGTTAATGAGAATCGAATCTTCCAGCATTATTTATTTCTTTGCTTAATCTAACAGAATTGTGCCTCACGGCTGGGAACTTCTCTGTTGGGTGCTAATCCAACTCTTCCCTGTATACAATAACCTTGACACAGGCTGTACGATTATTGTCCGTGCTGATCAGGTCTGAATTTTCTGCTACCTTAGTGAGCCAGGTTGCCCTGCAGCTCAAGGCTTCTCAATGTCTCTCATTCACTCGAACGAGGTTGCACTATCCATCTTGGTTAAAATGGCCCTCATTCTTGCTATGTTTCTGCATTAAGCAAGCTTTATGTGTATTCCTATGTGACTTGTGTTTCCGCATGTGTATGGAGCATTTGTTTTCTAGTCTATTGGATGCAAGCATATTCTTCATGTCTAAATACGATTTGAACCTATTGTTGGTGTAGCTTCATGTGGGATGTGTAAATACTTTGTTTTTAATGTATCTACATGTGTCAGTTTCAGTAGTGATGTCCTTTGCGTTTTAGGTTACAACATGTTCATGTCTTCATAGTTTGCAAATGTATCTCTTCTTTGATTTATCCAGGGTAAGGTTGGTAGGGTACTCTCAGCTAGTAAGGTCTCTTCCATCTGTGAAATGCTAGCTGAGAGGAGGCACGTGATATAAACGATGTACACCGTCCCTTTTTATAGCATCGAGATGGGAGGGGCCTACATAATGAATGACACAATCATTAGCCTCTCAACATTTCCACCTCTGGTCGAGTCCTCAACCATATTTCGCAGAGGACTCTCCCTTCCTTAGGGTACATTGGGGATCCATATCTTCGTCATTCCCTCAGTTCACCTGCGTTCTTTATATGTTTGTCAGCACGCCAGGTCCTATAGCAGCACGCACCATCTGGTTTACAGAACACCCACCATTCCAAGTAATTACGAGCATCTCCGGGATAATAGAATTTTGTGCCTGGAAGGACAATAGGATTTTCCTTTAGGTGTACCAGAGATGGATCCTCAGTTTGTGTCTTCTCATCCCTCTTTGTGCCCATATGTATCACTATTTTCATCCCTACTGTCTTCTTGGCAGTCTTCTTACATTGGGCTCTGGCTATTCGCAGGACACAGAATCTAAATAACACTAATACCAACACAGCTATTAGTACTTTGAACCCGTTAGCCAGCCATGAAGGGATCCAGCAGAATAGATAACAGAGCCAATCATCAACATGCTCCACTGTGTTTACTTTCTCCTCCATCTTCGTGTGCAAGTCTGTCAGCATTGCTATAGCTTCTGTAAGGGTCCAATTTCCTTCATCATGAGCAGGTGCGTAGGTACAGCAGGACGGTATTAGGTCAAAAGACATTTTAAAAAAACCCAAAAAGAGATTGATTTAGAAAGACTGCTCCATGACCGCACGGAGCAGTCTTTCTAAATTGATCTGTCATGCCCCTGCCGCACATGTGAGCCCCAGTGGAGTCGTCGATGGAGTGAGAGGTGCGTTTTTGTATGTATGTGTGTGCGTGTTTGCATGTTTGCGTGTGTCTGTGTGCGTATGTGTGGGGAGGATGCATATGTGAGGCGGTGGAAGGGGGTGGTCGGTGGGGAAGCGAGGGTTTTAAACCCCCTGATTAATGAGAGAATCAGCAGGAGAGGGTGGGGGTACGAAAGGAGGGGGAAGAATGTAAAATTTCCGCATTTTTAAGCCAACACAAAACGGCCAAAAGAAATCAGTATTTTTTGTGTTTCGGGCTTTAAAAAGCAGAAATATGACATAAAAACCAATAGGCCAGACTGATTTTAGTGCACACGCCACTTTCCATGGCTGTTATCATTCAAGGACATATCTATTTTGAAGAGTGATACGCCTTACTGCTCTGAGCTCTTCCTTCATGGCGTTAAAGCCTTTCACTGTTGTGTTGATAGTTTGTAGCAGTTCCCAATGGGTTATTTGTAACTGTTTGGCATTTATGTTTGTTTGTATCCCAGGGATGACAGAAGCAAAAAACATATATGTCCTACTGAACAGTTTATGCTCTTTGGAATCTGATTAAGTGCTTGCTTCGTCCAACTTTTCAGAGATATATTTACCGCTTCTTTTTACTTGCTCGAGATTCTGATATCTTTTCCTTCTCTGATGTGCATCCATTTTGGCAAACCCACTAATTTGTATCTCTTTCTGGGGTACTACCAGTGTTGTTGTATTTAGTAGTACTAAGAAACATACCCCTCCCCAATTTGGAAGCAACTGCAAGTAAGCCTTTGACCCACAGGCCCAGAAGTGGTCCATGAGTACTGCGGTACCAACTTTCATACCCGCTACTTTCGATACAAGTTTGCACCCTTTATGCATTCCAACCTTGACAGGCCATCATTTTGGAAACATATTGAGACATTCTTGAGAGTTATTACGGGTACAGGGCCTACTTCATTCTCCATCCAAGTGAGCAACTTGGAGTACTCCGCCCAATCCTTAAGGCACTGATCATTCTCATTTTGCACCTCCTCTACTGGTACTGTCCGGAGTGCTTGTGCTTTGCACCCCATCAGCCTTTCAACCCACCCTTCTGCTGTAAATACATGTCCATATATGAGTAGTTGGGGCCTTTCCTAAAATCCGGGCATTCCCCCTATCTCTCTCTTCCTAGTGCTGTAATTCCTTTTGATCTACTATTCTGGCTTCTCTACTATGTGGGCCGTCCAATACATATATTTCATCATCTTGTTTCTGCTCCAATAGTCATCTACCATTGACTTCGTCTTCATGTAGCTATCCTCAAAAGGGAATGTTTGTTAGTCATCCATCGCAAAGAACCCCATTTCCCTTACAATTGTCCCTTAGTTGTGCAGAATGCTAAATTCATTTGGCACTGTGCCCTTGTTTCTGGTATTTCAGTGGCTACAAATGTCCTGGAAGCGCTCATGGCATAGGGAATGAGAGAGTACACATAGCCGCTCTCCCTTGATGTCTCTCTCCGCACCCAGGTCATGTGCTTGTACCACATATTAATTGTTACGTCAGCCGAATCAGCCATGTAGGTGTTTGTGTTCAAAATATGTGTCAACGTTTCTCTTGATTCTTTTAGTGTGTTTGGTTGCCAAAGAGAATGACTGGGTTATTGTTTCATCTAATAGGGAGATAGGGGTCAGATTGGCATATGCTCCCTTGGGTACATGACAGGGAGCCATCATTTGTTAAAAAAAAATAACAAACATATTTTATTTAATGCCAGGAGGGTTAGAGAGGTAAAGGCAGCAGAAAACAACAAATATTGCCACAATCATTTTTGCTGATGAGTCCACACATTGCAAAGGTGCATTCACATTGCATTGTCTGTGCGCTAGAACTCTGTATTTAGCAACATTGAAAAAATCCATATTTCTTTATTTTTTTTAATACTTTCACGTCAAGTCTCAAACACTGAATTTCTACAAGAAAATTTAAATTACTATTGGCAAAAAGATCCTTTCAAAAATAAATGTTGTCATTGGATTGACTAATAAAGTTAGAAACGTCACTCCAATTTTCCTAAACACAATGTAACTGTGCGCTACAAAGGAGAGAATAGCATAGAGACATATCTGCAGAGGTAGCGTTTAGAAATTTGTTTCTTCCTTTGTCACAAGTTTGTTTCCTTCTTACGCTGCAGATAAAAAGTTCTTGAGGCGAAAGTATTTACTTTTGCAAGAAAGACAGTGTGCTTTTATTATGTTTCTGTGAGTTGCTGTCTGCTCCTTGTCATAGATCGGGTCTGCACTCCTCTTTCCTTTTCTTCTTCAGCTGCAACTTCTGGGGCTTGGGGCAGTGGATCTTACCTTTGTAGGGTTTGACGTTGCCAATGTGGAGCTATGCACGCCTTCCTAACACTTTAACAGCAGTGAGGGTAATGTCCTCGATGACAAAGAGAAATAGTGTGGCATTATTTGACCCCCCTTAGGCATAGCTTTTGATCGTGCTCCCTCTAAAATGGGATCTACATGCTCCAGTTTCCTTTGCATTGGAGTGTTGGGTTCTCATTGGGCTTGAATCACAGTCTTTTGATATGGGAGTCTTTACATGGCGATTGCGGAACTTACTGGGCTCCCTAGTTATTTTGTGCTGCATTAACTGCCCGTCCGGGGATTCCATTGTGTTATGAGTACCATTAAGCTCACAGGGGGAAATGACCGAGGGAGGTCTCTCATCAAGACATGGTTGTTGCAGACAGCATTCGTTTTCGAAAACACTGGAGTAGATATATCCAACTTGGCGGAGATATGGGGGTGTTCCACAGATAGATTATATGGCCTTGTAGCAGTAGATGGAACAATGGGCACCACCCCTTGGGCACCCCTTCATCACCTCCCCTGTGCCTCACCTCCCCTGTGCCATGGGGAAGGGATATTCAGCAACTAAAGGGGAGGATCACTAACTGAGCCCGCCAGCTCGGCAAGCACTTGGTTACAGTTACATCCCCGAACTGTGTGAGCCTCTTTGGAAAATAGTTCAGAGGTGGGTTGGGTACCTTGGTTGCTTAGTTGACTTAAAGGCTTAGTGGTCCTTGGTGGGGCTAGATAAAGGAAGGAGCAAGTCTCTGAACACATGGCCAACAGGGTCTCACTCCAGGTGCTGCAAACTGAGCTAGAAGAAGTCTTATCTTCGGTTCTGCTTCATGAGTCTCCATGTCCATTATGTCCATTAGGTATATAGGGCATTATCCAATAATAGGCGGTATATGGTCAGTAGTGGGACGGGGATCAAGCATCAGGACAGCGGCCAGATACATATTCATAAGGGGTGGCTTAGAGGTCTTACCCTCCACCAAGATACCATGGAGAGACCCACCAACATGGGGCTGGGGTAACAATGACCTCCTCTAGAATTAGAAACCCTCTGTCACAGAACTTGGTAGATCAAGTAACGGATACTGAATGGGGACAATTGGGGCTGAAGATGTAGCATAGCGGTCACAGTGCTGGGAGAATTCTATTACAGTTGAAGGAAAAGTTGGGATCAGATGGTCATTCCCGCTGGCCAAGGCATTATTTTTAAAACGGTCAGTGGTCATGCAAAAAGGTTTCCCCTTGGCACTATTGTTGCTGGCAGAGTCTTATTGTATTTTGACTATAGAACCTATTTTTGGGGGCTCAGTGTGCAATCCTCCCCCTTAGTTGCTGAATATCCCTTCCCCATGGCAATCATCTGGCATGATTATAGCCCCTTCCAAGGGATCTTGGCCATACCCCAAAATTCGATGGAACTCTTGAAGCAGTGAAGAGGTCTCCCCGTAGAGTTGTTAGAGATGTTATGTTTGTTCATTTTCTCCCAATTTTTTCCCCTGAGGCAGAGTCAATACCAATAGTACAATCCCTACCCTGACTCGTTGGGGCGAGCCCCCCGTCTTCTCGCACTGCTAGTATCTTGCGCTGGGTCTTAGATTCTGGGTGGGTTTGGGTGGCGGACCGAAAAAGTCAAGCTGTGCACAAAAGACAAAAGGAGGGTAGAGAGAGGTAGGCAAGGGCCCCACCTCCTCCATTAGGAGTAATCCAATGTATCAGATTTCAAAACAGTCAATTGGTCCATTACCCAGTCCCAGACCTAGCTTGCTAACACCTCAAACTCACTTGGACATAGACCTGGGCATGGACTTTTCAGCTGAGCTCCTTGCCGCCCGTCACCACCACAGTCCACCGTAGACCACTGCAGTCCTGAAACCCAAAGCCAGGTCGTCTCAGAGGCTTCTGCATCTAGTCCTCCGGGAATCAACCCAGCTAAGCCCTACTCCCACAGCACCGAACACCAGAGCGGTGCCAAACACCATGCCATGCCAAGGGCATTACAGCTGCAGGGTTTGTCCTGCCGGATATGTCCAGGGAGCATAGCCAAGCTGCAGAGCGGGAACCAGAGAGTGTAACGGGTTCAGCGCAGCACCAAACACTGTGCCCTTGCCCTGCCGCGTGCTTGTAAAGTTTCTCAAGAGTACTGTATCTCCAGGGAATAAGGGAAGGGGTTTGAAAAGGTTCTGTAGATCTACTTGAGCGTTGTCTTCATCATTCTTCTTCGACCTCCCCTGCCATGCTCGAAGGTATTGGGATATAAAAGAAACACTAGCTGTCATTGATGCCAAGTATCCATGCATCTCATATCTCAAAACAACACCGACACTATGGGCATCAGTTAGCTCTCTAGTGGGAGGAGCAAGAGGTATACACATAGAGTGTCCTGTCAGCAGCTCATGAGGAGTCAGGTAATGGTCTGAGCCAGGCTGATTGTGTAATGCAAATAGGTCTAACAGTAGGAAATGGAGACATCCATTTGTTCAGGGTCACCTTTAATTTGAATATTCTCTCTTTGGGCAGTGTGAGGAATCCGACCAACCGTGCAGTTGGTGTGCACTCGCCTGGGTTTTTTGAAATTTTAAAAGAAATTGAATGATGGTAGATCAACCTCTGGAAAATGTGTGGGGCTAATCCGCACACATTTTCGTATGCTCACCGCACGACATACAGATAGATATGTGTACTCTGGATGGACGTAGCCTACAGGCGCCGTCCCCCCTGTCATATTTAGTTGGGATATGACAGCCAGGATTACAGCATGTCCTCTCAGAGGGGGGAGGGCAATCCATTCCCCCTTCGATGGCCAGTCTAATTAACTAACAAATGCTCCATGGATCCACCCAGTCCTTTTGTTGGCTCTGTTGCTGGTGGCAGCTTCACACACTAATCAGAGTTTAATTCAAACAGTCCCACATGGGGCTTGGCTGCAGAGGGTAACAAAGGAGGGAGAAAACACCAACAACCTGTCATGGGACACCTGCAGCTTTAATCCCGAACCACAAAGCTCAATTAACTAGAGAGACCATTTGATCCACAACAGACAGGAAGATGGGTGGGACTTACTATTACATGTTTTCACTACTTTACCTTTTCTGCTGCATACATGAGATGACTGTTGGTGGGACCCAGTATTTGTTCATTAAGGCAGACGTAGCTTACACCAATCGCTGTGGCCCATTTGGTTTTAAAAGAGGGCTGAGCCACTCTTTTGGGCAGATCATCCAAGGAGCGACAATAAGAACTCAGCATTGGCCCTGCCTGAAGGTACACTCTGCCTTACATCTTCCACCAGCTAAGGAAGGCCAGGGCCTCCAAGAGGGAAGCAAGACCCTTCCCCTAAATATCTCCCAGGGAACGGAGAGAGATATTGAATCTGGAGGACCCTCCAGCAGATCCAGAACTGGTACCCAGCCAGGACACAGGCCCTGCTAGGCTCTGCAGCAAGCATCCTAGCTGGGATGTGCCAGAGAGTCTCTGAACCAAACCAAGGACAAGGGAGCTGCCTGCAACATTCTCCTCAGCTTTGGGCTGTCCACCTTAAATGATGGCATGAGCCCAGTGAAGAAGCTTGGAAGAGTGTATCAACAATAATCTACCGATGTCTGCCTTAAAGGACATTTTTGAGCCCCTCGAGCTTCAACCAACTGCACAACTGACTGTTATTACACCGCAGTTGCTAACACCGTCTGAGACACTGTGACCAGTGTTTCCAACCTGCCGACCAGCACTGTAATAATGATTCCAGACCCGTGGGCCGCCATGTAGGTCAGCCTGCAGCTGTATGTCCAGCCTCGTTTGCTGAACTGCCTACCGCCTGATACCTGCAGCTGTCTCCCATCTTGAACTCTGTCACCGAAGCTTCAAGGCACCCTGAAACCGACTCGACCCTATCGAGCACCAAGAACATCTACAGCACAAGGTACATTGTGGTTCTGTCCCCCAGGTCCTGCTCTGAAGTCCCCTAATGACATGTTACGACCCATTGTTCCCTTTGTGTTGAAACCAAGTATACTTGAACTATTGTGATTCATTACTTTACTAACTACCCTCCTGTCAGTATCCAGAATGCATCCCTTTTCCTTCTTTTAAACTGTCTATCCTCTGCATTCCTTTACAGAGTGGGTTGTATTTTGTAGTGTGCTAGAACTGTCTGTTGTGATAATAATAAAGAAAATATTTGTATACAACATTGACTGGACAGTTCTTTTATCATTGGGTAATAATTGTATGTTCACTTTGTTGCAAGTAACCAACGATCCATGACTTTGCAGAGTTAAGCCTGCCATTCCGACCACGTTACCAAAACTGGACAAGAAGTTTTATAATTTACTTAAGTTTCTAATCTGTTAGGATCCCTTTTGGTGTATTAGAGATGTGGGGTTGATTGGTGGTTTAGAAGCCGATATTCATCCCCGGACCACTGGTGCCAATGAAGTTGATTCGTTAAAAGCTGGCCATTAAGGCGTTCATAAATCCCATTTGGTTGCGGGTGATACATGGAAAAGACCCAATTCTTAATATCCAGTAGGATTGCAATGTTCTCAAGCAATTCATTCACAAGATGTGGTCCATTGTTGGACCAGAGGACTTTGAACACACCCCTTTGTGGGAATACCTATCATATGGAATTTTGCACAACAGGTAGCATTAGGTTGAGTGCATGGACCAGTTTCGGTCCATCAAGGGAAACGGAATTCGACTATCAAAATGTATCTGTAGCCGTTACAGCTTTGGAGCATGTCTACATAATCAATATGCAAATGTTGAAAAGGTCAAGTAGGACAGGTTATTGCTCCTCTCACTACTCGCATCGTGTGCGTTGTCATACTTTTTCTGCACACAACACAGTTAACAATGAAGACAGCTACATGCTCTGCCAAATTGGGGATGAACAATCTTGCACAATCTGAGCCACAAGACTCTCTTGTGTTGTGTGAGCTGGATAATGAAGTTGTTCTAATGTTACTCTTAGTAATACAAGGGGCATAGCCAGTTTACCTGTGCTGTCCTGTCATCACATTGCATTTGTGGGGGATACTGAGCACCCCCTCCTTTTTCACAGCTCCTGCTCTTCTGGTAGTACACAAATCTGCAGTTCAATTATCTGTGTGATAGGTAAGGAATTAAACCCTTCTTTCATTACCATATTACTCGCTCATGTGTATTTATTAGGTGTGTTTCATATTCAGATATTTCATGAAAATATGATGCTTTTTGGCCTCTGTGTGGGGAGCATCGTTGCAGCAGGAGATTACATCTCCTTGTCTGGTGTGGGCTGCACACTTCACCACAGATATGGCCGATTGGAGTTGTAGTGCTTTTATGAGCCCAACCAATAAGGGCACGTGCTGCACTGGCGTGCCATCAGCGCGTAGGAAGCCACGCCTTTTCCAAAGTGACTGTTCTGCATGCACTGTTGATGTGACATAGGTGGAGTTGGAGTACACTGTGATATCCTCGTCCTTGTGTGTTTCTAAAGCTACAATAAGCAGTACTAAATCTGCTGCTTGTGCTGAAAAATATAGAGGCAATCTCGCACAAGCCACTGGCTCAAAGTCTCCATTCAGTTTCAATTTTACCACTGCTGTCCCAGTGTGCCTCACCCCTGAATTCTTATCAATTGATGAGGAACCGTCAATTAAGAGTATTTTCTCATCTGCGAGGGCATTTTCTCTGACATGGGGAACATCTTCATTGTATTCTCTGCACATGGTGCAGTCATGCACGTGGTTTCCTTCCTCTGCTGGCCCCACAATAAACATTGCTGGGTTCACTACTTTGCACCACACTATTTTTACTGCTGGGTCCAAAATAATCACTGTGTACCCCAAGGCTCTGTGTGTGGTCAGTGTGCTTTTCGGTTTCTAAAGAATGGGGAACAGGTCATGCTCCACATATCGAGTTATGTCACAGCCCATCGTGATATTAGATGACTTGTCAAATGCAAAGACAGCTGCAGCCAACGATTGTTGGCAAGGATAATGGTCTCTCATGACTGGATCTAGGATCTCACTGTAGTATGCTAATGGCTTGTGTCCCAAAGTAGTCTTTTGTGTGAGCACTGCTGTCATTCCCACCCCATTCGACTATGACAAGAGTAGAAAATTCTGCGCTGTAATCAGGGATCCCTAGGACGGGTGCTGTGCATATTGCTCTTTTCAATTTGTCAAAAGCTTCTATCATTTCACTTGTCGAAGGCTATTTTACTGTCAGCTCTCTGCACTTACTTGAGTAATTTTAAAATGGGTCTGACATATGTGTTGTTATCAAAGACCCACACTGTGCAATAGTTACAAAGGCCCATAAAGTGCTGCATCTCTCTCACTGTCTTGACTGGTGTGTTTTCATCATCGCTTCTGCTCTCTCAGGGGCTACTTTCCTGACCTCTTGGGATATAAACTATCCAATGTACAAAACGTCATCTTGACAATATTGTAACTTTGCCTTGTCTACTTTGTATCCCTTGTCTGCCAAAACTGTCATCAGCTGTATTTAGTCTTTCCTGCACTTCTCATCCATCTCGCTGCAAACCAGAATAGGTATCCAGTGATTGTAATGAAATACATTAAGAGAGGGATGTTTTTCTGAAACAAAAACAGTGAAAAAGCCAATTTGGTGTCACTCATGTTTTGGCTGTCTAATTTAAGCAATATTTGTCCTCCCACCCACTCGTTCTGGGTAATTACGGTCCCTTCCTTGTCACTTTGTCTCCCTTTCTGTCTTCGTGTCTCCTCCTCCATCTCTGTTAGCTTTGCCTGCATTTTGCAGCACTCTTGATATTCATTGCACATGAATCCTGGCATTTGGTTATTTAAAGTGGCTCCATTTATGGCTTCTTCACTACTATACGCTGGGGTTGCATATACAGGGTTAGAATTCTTTCAATGGGTAATGTCCCTGTCCTTCAGTTGGCAGATCGGTGCTCTGTGGAGGAGGAGCAGCAGCCGTGGGTCCTTCGCCCTCTGCTCCATGCTGATTAAGCAACCGCTCCCTCCAGGGTGGGTTCTCTGGTCCCCAAACATCTCCTACAGTACCAGAATTGCTAACCTGTTGCATAAATTCTTTCTCTTATGGGCCGCACGTAAATATGTGGCCATGTGTTGCAGCACAGGTTTTGAAAGGCTGCCCTCCTGGAGCCAGGCTTTAACCATTTTGCCTGTTGTTTTGCGAGCCCATTCCGTGGTATACTTGCACATTTTAGTCTTATATCATGGAAGGGACTTGCACCGGTGCATATGGGGAGTGTCTCTCATGATGGCACGTCATGCTCTTGACTGCCGATAGTTACTTGACCTTTAAACATATTTTTTACTCAAGATCTTTCCCCTCGACCATCACAACTTTATCATGCACAATATATTTTCCAATTCCAAACACTTTTCAAGCCTTTCCCAAGCCTCTTTGTCTTCAACAACACTGACTTGGGCGTGCACCACAATCGCTGTGCAAGCCCAGGACTTCACCCTTATAGCCCAAACCAAAGCTCCATGTGCTCCTACGACATAGACCAATATTGACAGAACCCGTCTTCACAATTGTGCACCAACTTTTTCCTTTTCCTCCAGGTTCCCACACTGCTGATAAACAAAACTTCTGTCAATTCTCCACAACCTCCTTGCTATCTACCACAGGTGGACCACACTTCCACCAATGTCTCAGTTTCCTTACAATCTTCTGCTGGCACCAGCAATCAATTACACATTTAGACCATAGGAATACATACAAAAACAACAAAACAAACAAGAAACCCTATGTCCTTCTTCCTGTCATACTTCTGACAAGAGATCATTCTCTTCTTAAAACTGGCCCTGACGGCACAGCACCTTCTTCTATGCCCTCGACATTTTCAATACCCATTTGAAGAGTCTAAAGCATCCCCTTCCATAACCCTGGCTACAGGTAAACTCTTCTAAATAAACTCTTTATCACGTTCCCTCAAACTTATACAAACCCCCAAAATATGCAAACTCCCTCCCACCTTTGTCAATTCAATGCTCTCATACTTACATGCGTGGATCGACCAAAGTCTTCAGAATCACTACTCTTCCCACAATCGGCCACCCTGCCTTCGGGCCTGCAGGGAGTCCCACAAGGAGTGGGCTGGATTTTCTCCAAGGGGGCGCCTGACGATGATCTCAGTTCATGCGTGATTGGTTATCCAGTCCTCAGAGGTCCCTCCATAGTACTTTAGGCTTACAGTGGGGAAAAGCGATATAATTCCAAGGGCATTGGCCAACCATCCTCTGCTACCAAATGTTAAGAAGGGGTGGAATTCCCTTGGGGAAGCAGGAAGGACAGGCCATGGTAAAACCCATGCCCAAAAACGGAAGAGTCCAAAGAGTTTGACAAAGATCTGTTTTATTTAACAAAACCCATATAAAACACGGAGAGCTGTGGACATAAATATAATTTCTGGGCTCTCGACTATTTCCACGCTAGACAATGGTTTAAAACCGAGTATTACATCACGATTGACGTTTCATCCTAGAAAACCTCTGAGGTGGGGATTTTTTAAGCGGATCAACTAGATATATGTTCTACAGTGGTTAGTATATTCATTAACTGCACACTGTCTGGTGGCTCCACCTATGACCACCTACTAAACTGATACAGTTGCAAACATGTCATCATACTACAACATCATTGGCCGTTGCAAAATTTATAGATGAGCGTTAGTGGTGGGTAGAAAATGGCTAGTAGTGTCTTTCTCAGCCTTGGCAATTTGGAAGGTTACCAGCACATGAAGAACAATAGAGGCTGGTGAGAATGGCACCAAGGTGCTACTTTTCCCAATAAGGTCACCATTTCTGATTTACTAGGCCACAAGCCAGGATGTTTAGCTTTCAAGTTTGCAATACCTTGATTCTTTTGTTCCAAGAAATAGATGGGAAAGAAGGTCTTAACAAATCCGTCCCTGAATCTAATAAATAGGCTTTATCCTCCAACTGTAGGCCACGCGTGTGGAGACCACATGTTGAATTATTCTGCTCAGCATTTACTGGGATTTTAGCCCTTATTAATGCAGGTGTCCTTACCCTTCCTAGCCCCTAGAGACTTGTTCGAGGTACTTTTTTCTCAAGAGAAAGCCTTAGTTAATGGGAATCTGACCTTCCAGCATTATTTGTTTCTTTGCTTAATCTAAGAGAAATGTGTCTCACGCCTGGGAACTGTGATCGTCTGTTCTCTTGGGTGCTGATCCAACTCTTCCCTGTATACGATAACCATGGAAAAAGCTGTATGATTATTTTTCAGGCTGCTCAGGCCTGAATTTTATGCTACCTCAACGAGCCAGGGCCCCCTGCAGTTTTGAGGCTTCTAAATGTCTCCCATTCACTCAAACGTGGCCGCACCGTCCATCTTGTTTAAAATGACCACTCATTCTTGCTGTGTTTCTGCATTAAGCAAGCTGTGTGTCTATTCTTATGCGTCTTGTGTTTCAGCGTGCATATGGAGCATGTGTTTTCTAGCCTATTGGATGCAAGCAAATTCATCATGTCCAAGTGCAATTTGACCTATTGTTCATGTAGCTTCATGGCGGATGCAAATATACTTCATGTCTAAGAGTGTCAATTTCAGTGGTGATGCCATCTGCGTTTTTGGTTACATGTTTATGTCTTCCGTAGTTTGCAATTGTATCTCTTCTTCGATTGATCCAGGATAAGGTTGGTAGGGTTGCCTCTGCGAGTAATGTCTCTTGCCTCTGCTATATGACAGCGAGAGGGCGTGGGTGATATAAGCAATGTACACCGTCCATTTCTATAGCATCGAGACAGGAGAGGGGCCGACGTAATGAATGACACATTCATTAGTTTCTCATCAATGTTTTAGTGGAAATCAGTGTTTTCTTCTTTTGAATTGCACGCTAAGTTTCAAATATTTCTGGAAGGGATACGCTATTTGATTTCCATTTCACTTTGCACACTATGGCCCTCATTCCGAGTCTGGCGGTAACTCTGCAGGTGCTACCGGCGGGTTGCCTCTGGACTCAGAATAATTTATTGCCGCCTGACCTCCCAAGTTCGGCGGCCGGTCAAGTCAGGCGCCGGTATGGACACAGGAGCACCGGCAACATTGCTAACAGTTCTGGTGCTCCTGTGAAAAGTCTGCCTACCGTGACCGTAGCGGCCCTGGCAGGCAGACTTGTAGTTTGCCGGTCCGGAAACAAGGGTACCAGTGACCTTACCTGCACTCTTGTTTCCAGACTGGCAAACTTATAATAAGGCCCTATGACTTTATAAGAATATTCAAATAAAGACAAAAACAACATTCTGCTCTCAAATTAATTTTCGAGTTTTAAGAAATAGCTGGCATATAAATAAAGCCACAAAATTGAGAACTGGTCCTCAACCCTTTTGCTAGAATGGTGCAATCCTCCCCCGATTTTGGAGGGTTATTTCAGTTTGGGATGTTTTATTGCAAGAGAAAGAAACCATCAATGTAGTGCAAGCTGATTCAGATCACTGTAGATCCCTTGGAGAAATGTTTTGTGCCATAGGTAATCATCTGTTTGAGGAATGGCCTTTATGGATTTTGCAACACTGTTTTAGCTTAAAGGAATCAGTTCATTTGGGTTAGCCAGGCCTGACAATTTCCATTCAGGTTAGATTGAATTATGTTATGAATATGTAGTGTTAATTAACTTGTGAGGTAAGCGTTGTTTAAGTGATTCTGAATTTCCATAAAATTCATAATAACAAAAAACAGTTATTGCTGATGATCTTTGTTGGAACTTGAAATCCATCTACAGTGGGAGGGAGTGGGTGAACTTGTGGGACAATACCCTAGCACCACCACAAACGAACCACCCACATCTAGGGCCACCATAACTTGCTCACCCATAACTAGGGCTGTCCAGCAGATCATTCTCCCCACTATATCTAGAACTCCTGCTGCTCAACCTTTCCGGAAATGACTGTACATCAGGTCCTCGCCTAATGGCCCCAACTAACCTGGACAAACAACCAGGAACACAATAGGTACAACGACCCACCTGCCACCATAATCCCTGCTCTAACATAACCAATGACACTACACTAGACTATGGGCTAGCCACAGTACATATAAACACACCAATAATCAAGCTAATGTTCACACCCTACCATCTCTCTGAGATTCTGGAAGCACAACTAGCGGGAACCCTCGGCACATAGTCCATAAATCCATCAACAACACAATTACACACCAAGACAATAGATAGTCATACACCAACAGCCATCCGCGACTCTGGCCCCCTTATGGATACAACTACCCAGTGCGCACAAGCACAATCCATCCCAACATCACACAAAACACACACACCAACACAAACACCAGCACCATATGGTGAAAACACATAGGGCCTTCCAAACCAACTCCCACATGCAAAACAACACTCACAGACACCAGTTCCTCCTGGTTCTGGACCTATCCTTTCATCCTATCCTCACCAACACTCCCAGCCCTCCTCTCTTGCAGAACCACGTGAGCACCTGGACACTGCCCTTGGGTGGTGCCGGTGCGCGGTATAAATCAACATAACAACATAACATAACAACTTTGGCTTCGCACAGGTTTGGAAGTTTACTGCAAAACTTTGCAAAATTCACAAAGTTATGAAGTCTTTTACTAGTGCCATTAAATATATGCAAATTGGGTTTTGTGGTATTTAAGTAAGCAGCTGCCATGTTAGCGTGATAAATGATCCTGTGGTTTTTCTCTTCCGCCAACAGCTGTAACGGAAGAAACAATTCTGCTAATGTATTATACCCACCAAACCAACGGCATGCACTGTTTACTGAAATTTTCTCTTGCCAACTAATTATTTCCATATCAAATGGATGAAAGAGACAATGAGCATCCCATTGGCAGCAGACAACAATCAGGATAGACAGTGTGCCACTTCCACTTGGGCCTGCCCTCGCTGTGATGAATGACTACATTCTCAGGACTGGTGGAATTTTGATGCATCCTTTGTCCTGCTGGATGCACCTGGCCTTTTTTCATAGTACAATGAAGGTGTTTTTTTTACCAATTACATTATAAGATCTAATTAGTTAATTTTTGGTAAACTTTTATTTACATCGTTTTACTTTTGGGGTGGGATGGATGGTGGGAGTTGAGAAGGGTGGGTTTCAAAATTGTTTATGTAATTTTATATAGTCTTCACACTCTTAGTCTTTAGTTTCTGGTTGTTATTTTTCCGCTGGATGTACTTTGTCAAGTAATATAATTTCTGATGGACAGTATTACACACTCTTGTTAGCCTTTTTTTTTAAATACCCCCATGAGAAAGGGGGAAGGGAATACAATACCTCCAATAAGGATTCCAAGCCGCTTTCCAAAAAATCAAATGATCACAGATTTTTTATATTTGACAAAGGTGTCTTTGATTATAAGGTTGTATGCTTACATAATCAAGTGTATAATGCACTCTGGGCTTGGTACACGTTTAATATTTTCACAGCAGTGTTCCCGACAGTAAAGTGTTTGTACCATGAAACATAAATACTCATTTGGACAACACAACAATTCGGATGTGCAGGCCAAATGCTTCTAGTGCTTTCATCACAGACACGATTCTCGTCCCCCCCCCCCCCGAACCCCCTCACCCCCGGTCAAGAAAGAAGTGATGGGAAGTAAACACAGGATGGTGGGGGCAGTGCCGAGAGACAACATTAGAAAGTGGGGGACGAGCAGAGCAACTAGAGAGAGGTGTCAGGTTTCAAAGTGAGACTTACAAAGAATGAAAAAGTGGGGGAATGAAAGCCACGAATGTGGAAGATGAATACATTCACTCCTCTGTCCATTTATGGAAAAGGGATGGAGTGTCACTTTTTACATGGGCGGGATTTAATGTTTGGTTTCTATTCAAAAGTGGTAAGGTATCCCTGCTCCCCAACACTTGTGTATAGGCGCGTTATGAATGCCATATCAGATAATATCATATCATTCCCATTTTCTTTTTACATCTTTCCCATCTGCCTCATAGCTCGCAACCATTTCTGTCGCAAGGGTGGGTGAAAACACCCGATTTTGTTTTTGGTTGGTGAGAGCCCATTGGGCCTCATTACGACCCTGGCGGAAAGTGACTGACCGGACCGCAACAGCGTAAATAGCGTTTCCGCCATTGCACGAAGGAGCAAAGTGCGGCTAATTACGACCCATCGGGCACGAGCATTACGCCATGGCGGAATCCGAAAGGCTGCGATGGCGGAAATGACCCCAAAACGGCCCTTACCGCCGCCGTACGCTGCACCAGGTGCAATACCGCCACCCATCTTAGCGGTCACCGTAATGAGCGGTCACCGTAACGAGCGGGCACCGCAAATTACGGGCACCGTAAATATACGGAAACGGAAGTAAAAGCATGTGGCCGGAACGGGAAACAGCACGCCGCACAACTATAAAATCCGAATCCCAACACAACCATTAAAAATCCGACCCTGACACACATCCCAACCCGTTAGCAACCCCAGTTAAAAAAATAAATATGGGAAAGGTAGCCAAGAAAGCGTGTGATCGCAAGCGGCAGGTACACTTCTCCCGAGAGGAACTGACCGTGCTCACCGAGACCCTCCAGGAAAATGCCGCCGTCGTCTTCTCCAGTCAAATGACCAGGACGGCCCTTGCCAACAAGAAGGCCATATGGGCCCTGGTGGCACAGCGCGTAAGTGCGGTGGGGACAACACCCCGCACGCCACAGCAATGTCGCAAGCGGTGGGACGACCTGCGGATCCGCGTACGCAGCATACTTTCTGCGAACAGGAACATCGCCACAGCTACCGGGGGGGGTTCAGAGTCGCCCATCAAGTTGACCCCCTGGGAGGATATCTGCGCCTCCACCATAGGAATGGAGAGCATAGAGGGAGTCGGAGGGATGGAGAAAGGAGTGCCGACATCCGGAGAATCAGGTAGGTTGGCCAAGAGAAACAATGCGAAATCCACAAAACACGAACATGTGCAGTACCATGTGACCCCATAGTGCAATACATACTTTGCCCTGACAGCGCCCTCTAAAAGTCAGAATGAATAAACAAATCAATCAAGATGCCATAAACAACCCCTACATGTGCAGCATGCACCCCCTAACTGCAGGCAGCCAAATGAATGCATCCTCAATCCACATGAAAATGAGACCACCTCCAAGGCCCAGTCCCAAATCAGCCTCATGTACCACCCCAATGCATTTGATACGTTGCCATTCAAAATCCGACAGACCCATAACTAACGCTCGCCCCTCTTTACTCCACCACAGGGTCCGATACCAACGACGAGCTGCAGGACACCCCTACCAGCACGCCTGCAAAGAGGGCCAGGACCAACGTCCCAAGAGCCTCCACCTCAGGTGCAAGGATCAAGACACGGCAGCAGCAGGAATCAAGTGGCAGCACACTGGAGGGGACTGCAACAGGCACCCCAGCAGCCAGCAAGTCCACAACCCCAGCACCACAGGTCCCCCCAAAGAACGTATCTGATGGCACTGCCTCTGGTGGTAGCAGCACCATAGGTGACACAGCTGTCATGCCAGCATGCTCCGACACGGAAAACAGTGCTGGCGACGTAGGTACCATCCATGACCTTTCCCAATCCCCCTGCATGTTCCATCCCCTACACCATGACGAAACCACGCAGGGGCACCCTGAAGACGACGACTGGCCAACCCCCACAAGTCCTGTGCCAAGGCAACATGTGTTGAGCAGCCCCCCTGTCACACCACCGCAAATGTCCATGGCCCAGCAGAGGCAACAGTCCCTCGACCTGCTGATCGAGCAACAGCAGGAAGTGTCCACGCTACTCAAGGACCATGCAAATGAATGCGGGGGTTCCAGGGCAGCCATGGAAACATCCACCGAGACACTCAGGGCACAAATAGAGAAAAGTAGTGAGAGCCTCAGGGGAGAAATGGAGAGAAGCACCGAGAGCCTGAGAGCACAAATGGAGAAAAGCACCGAGAGCCTGAGAGCACAAATGGAGAAAAGCACCGAGAGCCTGAGGGGGGAACTGCATGCGACGTCCAAAGACGTTTGTGCTGAACTTGCTGCTGTGCGCCGTGTGCTCTCGGAGCTCTCACAAACCCTCAGAGACATGCATGGACGCGAGCAGGCAGAGACATCATCCGTGGCAAGTTCCGTCCAGGGCAGCCCCCAACGCAGATCTGGCAGGAACCTGCGCTCCACGGGCAGGGGTGCCCCTGATACCCGTAGAGGGGGCTTGCAATAGCGTCTACCCACGGACAGCATGCATATTTGGACACTGGTGTTGGGGGGGGAGGTAGTAGGGTGGAGGGGGTGTGTTGGGCTTCACTGGGTGGCGGGTCCATAGGGTGTATAAATCAAATCACATTAACAATACAGCACCTCATTATCATCCAATGACATGTGTGGACATTGATATTTGCGTACGAGGCCTTCATAGGCGTACAGTCCACAATGTGTCTGTACTACACACACACAGTGCCACAGGTCCCCTTTCCGTGTAATAGGCACCATGCGTGGTTGCTAGAAGCATGCATCTATGATGCTCTGTCGGATTGCACGTGCATCCTGTGCCTCATGGACTCCTTGAGGTGCCTCCACATCCCCACCCTCATCATCATCATCATCATCTTCAGGTGCATGCAGTACAGCGTCAGGGGGCCTGGGCACATTCCTACGTATGCACATGTTGTGCAGCATGACACATGCCATGACCATCTTAGAAACCTTCTCATGGCTGTACATGAGTGCCCCGCCAGACCTGCTGAGGCTGCGGAAACGAGCCTTCAGTAGGCCGAATGCCTGTTCAATGACCACACGGGTACGTGAGTGGGCATGGTTGTAGTCCTCCTCATGCTCGTTCTGTGGGTTCCGGATTGGTGTAAGGAGCCATCTCTTCAGTGGATACCCGGCATCACCTGTATGAGACGAATAAAGGGTGTCAGTGGAATGATAGTGCTAAGTAGCCCCCCCCCCCTCCTGCAAGGTCATTGACGCATCAAATGGGCCACGATGTCATGCATGGAATGAGACTCACCGAGTAGCCAGGATCTGTGCCCTGCGTGTCGCTCCATGTAGCGTGGTATTCTTGTGTTCCTCAGGACCATAGAATCATGGGTAGATCCTGGAAATCTGGCACAACAATGCGTAAAGATCTTGTTGGAGTCACACACCATTTGCACATTGATTGAATGAAATTGTTTCCGGTTGCGGTACTGGACCTCCATGGCATGTGGGACAACCAATTCAACATGGGTGCAGTCGATGGCACCAATGCAACCCGGGATGCCGCCAAGTGCATGGAATCCCACTTTTGCGTTGGTAATCTCCTGGTACGTGCGTGGTAGTGTGATGTGGTCGTCGGCGTGCTTCAGGAGGGCATCGTGCACTTGGAAGAGTGTCCGTGAGAACAGTGGCTGTGAAATGCCATGCAACTGTCCCACTGTGTGCTGGTAGGTGCCTGTGGCCAGGAAGTGGAGTACAGACACCACCTTCAGTAGGGGTGGGATGGCGGTTGGGCTATCTATCATGCTCACGAGGTCAGCATGTGTCATGTCCACAATGGCGATTATGGTGTCCCGGTCCAAACGGTAGAGGGTGTGGATCTGCTCAGCAGTGAGGTTGAACGGATCAGCTCGGAGGCGTGGGATTGCGGGCCGCCTGCGTGGTGGTAGTGGCAGTGCTTGTGGGCCTTGCTGACCCTGCCTTGCCCTCCTCCTCCTCCTTCTCCTCCGTCTCCCCTGTGCGCCCGGTTGTTGTACCTGTTGTTGTTCGTCGTCTTCTTGTAGTTGTAGCACTTGCAGTGCTATCTGGTCCCCCAGGCCCAACATCGCTAGTCCTGCCGGTAGCATTTTGGAGTGGGAGTGGTTGTGGGAGGGGTTTGGGTCTGCTATATATGTGCTGTCGGCCTGTATGGCCTCCACCTGTGCTGATTGAATGAATCTGTGGCAGATGCAATCCCTTCTGGCCGAGCACGTCCCGCACGTAAGGCTGCATTTGGCCGCATGGCATCTTTGGATTGGAATCATGTATCAAATCCCGATGGCAGTGTGATGTACTTTGACTGATTTTCATGCTATGCTCCCATTGTTACACATGCTATGATTGCAGCCGCTTACATACCTGTGAAGAGTCAGTGGTATGTAGGGCTCGATCGATGGCCGACCCTCATGCAGCACAGTAACGTACTTCACCGACGGGCGTGGCGTCCCATTTGTGATTGCAGCCAGTTAGCATTATGACACACAGCCGCACTACATTGATGTAATTGTGAATGCAAGCGTTCACAGAAGCCTTTTCGACGTAATGTTGCAAGTGAGGAATTCGAAGGCCAGCATTTTTGGTTTTGAAGTAGCGGCGAGGATACGCCCACAGGTCTGGCTGGGAATGTAACGTTCTATTGTAGAATGTCCTTGGGACATGGCCCATAACGAGCAAGCAATGAATGATATGAATTGAATGGGATGCGCAATAGCGTAGTGGACGATAAGGCAGGACGTTCCCAAATCCATCTTGCTTCACAACACTACAGATCCGGCCAGGAGCACAGTGGTTTTTGCAGACTGCATTACGCACAGACGCGATGGAAGTTTCACATATTATGTGAGTGAATATTCATGCGTTTTCATTGCGGGATGAGGGAATGATGAATGGATGCATGGACAGATGATTCCGTTTAGGGTCTGCCATGTACATGGGTTTTTTGAATCACTCCCCTTCCCCTGCGCTATGTGATGCAAGGCTGCCATAGTGGGACTTACGTCTATCTGCCCTTGTCGGATCCTCCCTGTCTCGACGCGCCTTCATACACTTGTGTCTAGGCACGTTACTAATCCCATGTCATGGGTTCTATCTTGACGGACGCATGCACAGTAACCGACGTTGCCAATGGTGTATTTACCTCGATTGATTTCGTTATGAATCGATACTGATTTAGGGGTCTGTATATTCCTTTGGAGTGGGCTAGCATGCATATGGGTGTGGATTTGGTGTGTTGAATGAAGATTGTAATGCATCATGAGTCCCGTAATGCAATCGGTTAATTTGTGTTTCATTTGGGTGACAGGTATCTCCTGCCCTATTGCAGATGCCATCTCTACGCCACTCCTCCAGATGGGTTTTACTCTCGACACCTGCAGCTTCGGGTGAATCAGTGGAGCACCATTTCGATCTTATGGGACGATCGCCAATGGGCCACATGCCCTTACGCTGTACTGGTGGCTAGGTGCAACATTTCGGCCTTTCAGCTCGACTAGTGCCTGCCTCATGGGACGGACCTGCGGTTCTTGCCGCTTCCATGTTGCCTTTTGGAACGTTGATGTAGGCCCTGTGTGCCATGATGGTACAGGGCGTCACACAAGTGGAAGCTGGTCAATTATTGCAGATGCAGCCCTCGGTGATGATGGATGTTTTGGTGTTATTTTGCAAATTGCTGTGGGGCCTTTGTCATTTGGATGTGCATTTAAATTGTATTCCGATATTTGTCGTGTTGCGTTATTCTTTGCAGGTGATGTGGCGATTTTCGATTTGTGGCGGTATGTATTGCGAGATGATCTGCATTGTGTTCCGCCTTCTGAGTTGAGTTGTGTGGTACAGTACTGGCCGCGTTTGCCTACGTAGCACAGTATGGTCACGGATAGGGGCTGCCATTGTGACTGTTTACATGATGTGCTGTTCAGGGGCGGGGGATTGGCTTTTGGCCGACTGGTGCCTGTCAGCCAGGTCGATTGGTGGAATGATGGGATGTTCAGAATGTGGCTGGTCACAGGTGCCTGTGTTTGCGTGCGTTTGTTGGAGGGGGACTGGGGTCATGTCCATTGGAATAGCTTCTGTATTCATGCCATCTGTGCCCTGCAGCTCCCATCGGCCCCTCTTGGGATGAGCCTGGCTGCTCAGTCACTCTGCCAACTTGTGTGGTACATGCTTCTGCTGATGGTTGGTTTGTTTACTGGCAAGAGTACAGGGCTGGTGCAATCCCCCTCAGGATGCTGTTTTGGATGTTGCCTTGCGCTGGTGGCAAGCGATGGGGGACTACTGTTGTTTTGTGTCATGTGTTCTTGATTTTCATTTTGATGTATTGTACCTTCACATGCCTGTGCTGCATCAGTACGGCTATGGTGACATGCCGTACATGGATGCCCACTCACGGGGCGCTTTGAGCCCCTGCATGCATTTCTACGTTGGCATGCATGGGTGAATTCTAGATTTCACTGGTTGCATAGTGTGAGTACATTGCGCCTGCCAGGAGTTGTGCAATGTGGCCAGGGAGTGGAGTACAGGCACTCAGTGGGCCATTTACGGTTGGTTCACGATGCCGTATTTCTCGCCATGGCGGAATGGTACTTTACGACGTGCTTGATGGCGTTCAGTACATGTCCGCTAGGGTCAGAATTCGCGTACCGTTGCGCCATGGCGGTGATTCCGGTTTTGCAAGGCGCGCGTGCGCGTACTTGGTGCAGTTAGCGTTGCCGTTCACTGCGGTGTCGCTAATGGCATCGTACTTTACGGTGACGGGTCATAATCGCAACGAGCGGTGTTCGATGGCGGTATTGCATTTCCGCCATCATTTTTCCATTTCCGCCAGGGTCGTAATGAGGCCCATTGAAATGAATGGGCGTGCAGGAGGCTTGGCGGCCAGGTGAGTCAGCTCTTTACAAGGCGGGTAACACCCGCCAAATGCGTGTGAGTTGAGAGCTGCGCTGCCTCAAAGTTTCTGCTTCTTGTCTCCTTTTCTTCTCCACCTTCCTTGACCTTGCTCCTGTTTCAGCCTTGCATCTTCCTCACCCTCCTACAAGGAACATCATTTTCCGCCTTGTATGCAACTCATGCTTCAGGCCCTTTAAACACAGGTGGACGAAACCATTAACAATAGTGGGGGTGGACAGAGGACCATTCAAAGAAGCAGGCCGCCTGGTGTGATTGGTTATTCTTTGTGCCGCCCCCTCTCAGAATCTCTTCCTGTTCTGAGAAATAAATTACTTACTCTGTTAAATTAAACTACTTGATCCAGGAGGCCACCAGGGTGTGCACAGGTAATGGCTGCCTGAACGCCCTGCTCCCGCCGAGGCTGGGCCATTCAAGGGGATTGAGACCCACCCAGGACCCCCAGGCGGATTCACTCGGCCCGAAAGAGCGAAGCTCGAGGTCCCCGGAGAGCCAGAGAACGGGCCGTGACGGAGGAGCAGCAAAGAGAGCATCGTCCTTGACGCCAGGGAAGGAGGCGGGGGAGCCTTGCCGGCGAGCCCGGCCCCCTACATCCATCCGCCCTCCCACCCCTGCGGGGGGAGTTCATGTTCTTGGGACAGCGGCCCCGGAATGGGATTCGGGCTCTCGCCGTCCCCTCCTCTCCCCCCGGGCCGGAGTGTGTCCCCGGTGGGGTAGGCCCAGCGGACGGAGGGGACAAGCAGCCCCGGACCCAGCATCTGGGGCCTGGCAGTCGTGGCATCGGGAGGGCGACGTCAGGGTGCGCTTGTAAGCGGCAGCCCCCCGCAACACACCACGCCGCAGACCGGGTGTGCCGCACGCCCCTGCCGGAGCGGGCCCACCCCAAGCCACTTTGACCCACGGTGGGCCCCAGAAGTGCTCTCGGGCCCAGAGCATAACGGTCGCTGAGGCGGGAACGTGACCACCCCTCCCCCAAGGGGTCCCGAGATCCCTGCGGCCACTCCGGACTCAAGCAGGTGGTGGCCCCTGGGCCCAATCCCAGGGCTTGTGCCCACCTGACATCTCCCAGGAGGGGGAAGGAGGCATCAGACGGAGGCAATAGAACAGCACCGGCGGTCCCCCACCCCAAAAAATAACGCCAATATCGAGGAGAGACCCAGGTGTGAGGCCATCTGGTGCTGGTGGGGCGTGTGCCCACCTGGAAGCTGCCCCCCCCACAGAGGGCTGCCTACCCCCGAGACACCCCAGCCTGGTTACCACAGGGGGGGCCTCGAGGAGCCCCCCTAAAGCACCCATTGGGCACATCGGAAGACCGTATGAGCTGGCAAGAGGCCTTGCAGGCATTCCGTTACAAGGAGACAGAGAGCACTATCAGCGGCCCTAACGGCACTGGGGACATAACCCACATAGAGGCCTCGACGCAGTGCACGACAGCGATGGAAAGGGGCTTCGCCTCTATCCTACAGGAAATCAGAGAAATGCGATCAGACATCGCTCAGAAAGTCGAAAAGATGGACCAAAGGGTGGACAAGGTCGAGGACAGGCTTCTGCAAGTGGAAATCAACCAGTCAACATCAGCATCCCAGGAGGTTCGAATTCATATGAGGCTGGTGGCCCTGGAGAAGTGGACGAGGAAAGAGCCAGGCAGATGGATGACTATGAAAACAGGGAAAGGAGGAATAACCTTAGATTTTACGGGACCCCTGAAGCGGAGGGAGAAATGGAGAGAGACTTAATGCGAGTGGTGAGAGACATTATTACCCTCCTGTTTGCAGAAGAGATGACCACTGAACTCACGTTCGACCGGGTGCACAGGGCGGGAGGCAAGGCAGGGAACCCACAGTCGGTCCTGGCCCGGTTCCACTACTACACAGAAAAGACTAAGCAAAAAAGGCGGGGGTAATCACCTACAACAACGCCCAGATCACCATTTTTCAGGACCTCTCCGCCTACACTTTGGCCAAGCGCAGAATGTGCAGCCCCCTAACGCAGCTACTCAAGGAGAGGGGGGTGCACTACAGATGGGAGTATCCCTTCTCCCTGGCCTTCGAATACATGGGCCAACGGATAATGCTGGTCACAGAAGAGGAGATAAGGGGAGCCATCCAGGACTATGTGGTGGAACCTACCCCTCAGAGGGGCCCAGTTGGCCCAGAGGCGATCAGTAGGGGGGTTTCTGGCCAGTCGGGCGCCAAGAGAAGGAAAGCCAGTTCGAGGAAATACAAAAAATTGAACACTCCACCGCCCACAATAGAAGGAGAGCATATTGACTCGGAGGGCTGACGGCAGGAGTCCCCCGACCTGCAGCGGATCGGGAATGGAAGTTCTTGAGGTTTCAACGAATGCAGAGTCCCCTTGAACAGCAAGTATAATGGGGGCACCTGATGGGACGAAGCGGTGGGGGCGAGGGGGGCTCAAAGAGACAAGCATTGTACTGATTGCCTGGCCGAAGAGGGCAGGCTGGTGGTCCGGCCAAATGCCAGCAATGGCGGAACTAACTGGCTGGACGCTGGGAAGGGGCCAGGGGGGATCACAAGTTGGTTGGGATTGTTCTTTTAGGGATAGGGATCGGGGGTAGTTGGGGGCTTTAGGGCCCCCAGGGAGGGAGGAATGGGGAACCAAAGAAATCAAGATGCGAGACAAAGGGAGAGAGAAGGGAGCAACGATGTGATGAGGTTGACCAAGAGGGAGGGACATTTAGATTATGGCTGATAGTCTGCCGGCCCTGGTAGTGGGTACCCTGAATGTGCGGGGTCTAAACACCCCCACTAAGAGATCTCTGGTTTGTAGAGAATTCAGAAGGGCAAAACTGGACCTGCTTTTCCTGCAAGAGACACATTGGGCACGGGGGAAGGAACCCAAAATGAGGGGGGAGGAATTGGAGAGGTGCTCTGCGCATCTCACAGGACTAAGAAAAGGGGAGTGGCCATCTTATTAGTGAGGGATGTAGGCTTCGAAAAGGAGGGCACACTGAAGGACCCCGAGGGCCGCTATTTGTTGCTAAGGGGATCTCTACAGGGCACCCCCCCTAACTCTTGCGGTAGTGGACGGCCAAACGAGGGTCAAGCTCAATTCTGGGAAGAAGTGAGGGACAGGCTCAAACTTTTCATGCATGGCACGGTGGTGGTGGGGGGAGACTTCAACATGGTCCTGGACCCATCCACAGATAGAAAGCGTGTAAGTCCCCAAAGCACTAGGTCCGCAGATGAAGCCATGGCGCGAAACATCCAGAATGTTAACTCTGAGCTGGGCTTGGAGGATACAATCCCGACCCCTAGGACAGATGTTTCCTCATTTACATACTATTCTGCCATCCACACCTCGTACTCCAGAATTGATTACATCCTAGTGGATGAGACCCTCCGCCCATACATCTCTGGCTACAGGGTCGACCCGGTCCCCTGGTCGGACCATGACATGGTCCGTGTCACTATAGCGGAGGGATGGCGCAAAGACCACAGAGAACGCTGGAAATGTAACAATGCCCTATTAAAAGATGAGGTCAATGCTCAGGAAGTGCTAGATGCCATAACGGAATTCTTTGAGCTAAATGAAAACGGGGAGATTGGCACACACACATTGTGGGACGCCTTCAAGCAACCCTAAGAGGAGTTCTCATCAAAATAGGAGCCCAGAAAAAAAGGGAGAGGGAGGCCTGGGAGAAGACCTTGAGAGAAAAAATAGCCCGGCTCCAGCCGGGGGGCCCTCCGGAGCAGACCCTTGAGTGCGACCGGGTGGCCGCCCTGGAGGACTACAAGCACCAACTGAAGGACCTCCTCCTACACAAAACAGAGAGGAGCCTCCAGCTGGTCAAGCAAAAATATTACGACAAAGGGGACAAAGCGGACAGGATCCTAGCCTGGAAGCTGAGGGAGGTACAGAGAAGTAGAATGGTGAGGTGGTGAGGAAAGCCCAGGGGTCACTGGGTTATGATGCTCCCCACATAGGAGATGCCTTCCGCCAATACTATGAAAAATTGTACGTGTCGGAATACGACGGGGGTGATGCCCATATAGAGGACTTCCTGAGCTCCATCCGAGTCCCGGCCTTAACGAGAGAGATGTCGGAGGGGTTGGAGGGCCCGGTTACCGAGGAGGAGATAGGTAAGGTGATTAGTGGGATGAAGGCAGGAACTTCCCCAGGGGAGGACGGCTTTACAGTGTATTTCTACAAAAGGTTCCACTCCAGCCTAGCCCCGCACCTGGCAAGGGTTTTCAATTCCGTGTTGGAGGGGGGCATCCTCCCCGAATCCATGATGGGGGCCATGATGGGGGCCATGATGGGGGCCTTAATAGCAGTGCTGCCCAAGGAGGGTAAGGACCCCGCATAATGTTCTTCCTACCGCCCAATATCATTGTTAAACATAGATGTGAGGGGTCGGACAACATTCGCAAAATGATAGACCTGTTTCATTACGCCCAGGAATCGGAGCTGGATGCATGTGTCCTCTCCTTAGACTCAGAGAAAGCCTTCGACAGGGTTGAATGGAGATATATGGAACTCCTCCTCCAAAAAATGGGCTTCGGGTCACACATTAGGAGCTGGGTATCCGCACTTTATAGAGCTCCTACAGCAAGGGTCCAAGTGAATGGGAAGTTGTCTTAGTCCTTCCCCCTCTCACGAGGGACAAAGCAGGGCTGCCCACTCTCCCCTTGATATACGTCCTTACGAGGGAACCACTAGCCATAGCGGTCAGAGCTCATCCGGGCATCAGGGGAATTAGTAGAGGTGAGGTAGAATTGAAGCTATCCCTGTTTGCGGACGACATCTTAGGCTATATGGTGGATCCTGGCTCCTCGCTCCCCCCCTTCTTATCCTTGGTGACCACGTTTGGGCGCTTTTCGGGGCTGAAAATTAACACAACAAAATCAGTACTGCTCCCAATGACACAGAGCTAGACCCCCTGGATAGGTTCAAAGGGATTGCAGTGGGGAAGGTCTCCATACGATACCTGGCTGTCCTGCTCACTAGGGACCTGTCGAAACTCGCTACCACCAATTATGACCCCATAACGGCAGGGATCACATCAGACCTGAGGAGATGGGGAAAAATGATTCTGTCTTGGTATGGCTGGATGACGGCGGTAAAGATGAATGTCCTACCAAGGCTTCTGTACCTCTTTACGGCGCTCCCAACCAGCGTCCCCGAGCAGACCTTTAGGGATCTACAGAATGCAGTACGAGATTTCATATGGCAAGGGAACACCCCGAAGACTGGGAGGGCGATCCTAACTCTGCTGAGGGAGGAGTGAGGGTTTGGCTTACCAGATTTTCTCCTTTATTTCCACGCCACACAGCTAAGAGTCCTCTTGGAACACATGAAAGAAGGGATGGGGACATACTGGTCATACTTATAGGACATGAATACCCACCCCCTAAAGGTTCGGGACCTCCTGTGGGCCCCGCGCAAGTCAATCCCGGGAAAGCTGAGAACCCATCCGACCCTGGGAGTTCTTTGGGAAATTTGGAAAGAGGGCCCACAGACTGCTTATCTTACTTCATGGCCGTCCCCGATGTCCTCTCTCTGGGGCCATCCCCTCAATCTGGGTAGCAGGGGGTTCCGGAACTCCCAGACCTGGTCAGACATGGGAATGGAATGGGCGGGGTAGATGTTCAGAGAGGGCGAGTTTCTAGCATACGAGGAATTGAGGGATGCTCTCAGACAGGGGTCCCTTTGCATCTTTGAAAACCTCCGCCTCAAGGGCATACTTTGCGACCAATCATGGGGTCAAAACCTGAGGAGGCAGTTGACCCCCTTCGAGAAGTTCCTGGACACGGCGACCCCAAGAAAGGGGGCTGTATCCAGCATGTACAAAATTTTGAACACCATCAACCTTCCGGAGAGGAGGAGTTTTCGCTCATTCTGGAATGATCTGGCAGGGGAGGTTATTTCAGAGGATGCTTGGTCTAGGATTTTCAAAATTGCTTTCCATGGGAACTTATTTACCTCAGACATGGAACATAACTTTAAGATTCTGCAGGGGTGGTACATGGACCCAGCGAAATTGGCAAAAATGTTCCCAGAGATGTCACCGAGATGTCCGAGGGGATGCGGCCAGGTGGGCACCAGGAAACATATGTGGTGGCAGTGCCCAAAAGTCCAAGACTTCTGGGGCAGGGTGCGGCCCTGAATTGCAGAGGTATCAGACAAACCTCTCCCTCTTAATACTCTGACGAAGCTGCTGGGCCACCCCCCGGAGGAAATAGAAATATATAGATACCCAAGGAGCCCTGGCACAGACGTAGAAGAGCCCGGAGACCCCCTCCAAGGATGACTGGTTGAAAAAAGTAAAGAACACGTTCTTGATGGACAAACTGACTGCAATGGTGAATAATGACTTGGGTTCATTGCTAGCGAATTGGTATGGGGTGCAGCAGACCTGGGGATGGGACGTCCACTAACACCAGGGCGAAGCCCTGGACCGAGAGAGGGGGATGGGGTCAGAGATGTCCTGCAAAAGAACTGAGTGCCCACGGCCTGGGGGATGGCGACCACAATTCAGCCGGCAAAAATGGTCACCAACCACATCATCTCCTAAGTACAGAATACGAAGAGAACATTTAGTGCCTCCCAAGATCAAAGTTTTGGTTTGATCGCGGGGACTGGAGGGAGGGTCGGTGTTGGGGAGGGGGGATAGGGGGAAGGGGGAAAGGGTTCAATGGGCCAGTTGGGTGTATTCATTTCAAATCTGCATTGACCCTGTTTGGAACAATAAGAAAATGCTAATAAAACCAAAGTTTTAAAAAAAAATTACTTGATCATGGAATGTGTGGCGTTTGCTTTTATCCAGACCTGTGAAAGGTGCAGTGTTGCTCAGAATTCTGCTGGGGGCAAGAGGAAAGGGGGCAGACTCGGGGAACTTGAGCTCTGACTTGGCACAGGTCAAATGTAAAGAGACATTTGTCCCAGCCCTCCTGGACCTGACGCAGGTTGGATGGGAAGAAGATCGGCCCACCGTAACAGCATGGTTGGGTGGAGGTTTCATAACTGTCACGAGACCACTTAGTATACTTAAAGTCTTAAAATTAATTTAGTCGACTATATGTAGATCTTTCAGGATAGATCATTTCAAGTGTAAAACACTCCTCTAGTCATGCACTCCAATTCGATCATAAGCTTGCAAATCGGCTACTTGCATTTATAATGGGGACATTAAACTAGAATATTGTACCTGAAAGCAAAAGGGTGTGTGGCAAAAACATGGGCTGGCAGAAGATCTCAAATCTGACAAGGGACAACACAAAAGCTATGTTTCAGTGTATACTTGACAAATGAGGGTATATAAAAGAGCAATGTTAGACAACAAAAGTGTACACGAATTTGTTGACATCATTCACTTTATTGGCCTTCAAAATGTTCTTACTAGACATTTACTTTGTGTGCTACTACTAATTTGTGGCTAAGCTATACAAGGTATGCCACTGCCCCACAATGCTAGTTGGGAAATTCCAACATAATCCCCCCACAAAGTGTCTGGCTGAACTATTATTAAAGCCCGAATTAAGAATAATCATTACATTACATTGACTTTAGATGGCCATGTTGGACTTACTAAAACCCAAAACTATGACTTCGAGATAACACAACTCTCTTCAGCATACTGTGCTATGGGCCTGTAATTTAGAACTTGGAGAATGTTTCCACAACAAGCCTGAAACAGCTGAATTGTAGGTGGTTTGTCAAAGATGAAACCTGAACAAACCTTTGTAAAAGTCAATCTGAACTTTGAACTTCATGGCTTAGAGTGGAACCCCACGTGGGTGAAGCTTACATTTAGTCTTAGGAAGCTTTCAGTGAGCCAGGAGGCCTGGCTGGATGTAGGCTTAGGGCATTTAGGGACGTTCCGGGGACCATTTAGAGAGGATGCAGGAAGAGGTAGTCAGAGAGTGAGATTTGGGGTTGGTTTTGCTTATGCAGCAATGTGTGACAGGTTTACTGAATTAGATTCAGTGAACACCACCATTGCAGTCTCTAGAGATTTTGGAAGGTGGATGACACACAAGTCAGTGTGTGTCACTTGAAGAGAGTGGATGAGACAAGTGTCATTTGGGGGCTCCTGGGAGGACAAATGGGATGAGCTGGGTACTCATGAGCGTAGCTTGTGGGAGTGTCACACTCACCAAATTTAGCTGGGAAGGAGTAGTAGAGATGCAGAGAAGTGGGAGACACGCCAATCAGTGTGTCTCCAGCCAGATAGTGTGGAGTGAAACCAGTCAGCATTCACCTTGGGAAGCGAGTGGCCAAGACACGTGCTACTGAGTGACAATTGAGAAGAGAAATGGGAGGAGCCTGCAATCCCTGAAAACATCTTGAGTGTGAGTCATGCTTGCCTAATTTTGCTGGAAGTGAGCAGGAGAGATTCTGGGAGGTAGGTGACACACCAATCAACATCGTCTCTTGAAGCCAGTGAATGAAACATGTTCAATTGACTGACATCTGGGACAAGGAATGGGAGGAGCTGGGAATCCCAGAGGGTAGGTTGTGAAAGAGAAATGTGGTCTGATTTTTCTCAGATTATAAAGCAGCGATTTGAGGAGGTGACAGGTGGCACATCAGTGAGAGTCACTCTCTTGAAGCAAGCAGACATGATTTACATATTGAGTGACACCTAGCCAGAGGGGATGGAGAAGCTGGGAATTCCTGAGGGCAGCTTGTCAGAGAGTCACACTTGAATGATTTTGCTAGGAGGGAGCAGAATAGATTTGAGGAGGCAGCGGGTGACACACCAGCCAGTGTCCATCTCTTGAAGAGTGTGAACGAGACACATGTCATCAAGTGACACCTGGGATGAGAAGTGGGAGGAGACAAGAGTCAGCTTTTGGGAGACTAATGATAGCTTGATTTTACTGGGAGGGGGCAACAGAGATTCAGGGAGGTGGGTGGATAAACCAGTCAATTTCCTATTTATTGAAGTTAGTGGACAAGATTTGGCCATTGGGAAGCACAGGGCAGGAGCTAGGAATCCCTGGGGGCAGCCTGTGGGAGAGTCACACTCGCCTGATTTTGTTGGAACGGAGCAGGACCAGTTAGAGAAATAGGGTGACACACCAGTAAGTATTGGTCTCTTGAAGCAAATGAACAGGACTGTGAGGAATTCGACCATCCATACGGTGGGTGTGCACTCGCCTGGGCTTTTTATACATTTTAAATGAAATTGAATGATGGTAGATCAACCTCCGGAAAATGTGAAGGGCTACTCTGCACACATTTCTCATGCTCACTGCATGACATGCACATAGGCCTGTGTACTCTGGTTGGACACAGCCTACAGGCGCCGTCCCCCCTGTCATATTTAGTTGGAATGTGACAGCCAAGAGTACATCAAGGGATCTCAGAAGGGGGAAAGCAAAATGTTCCTAATTAACAAAGGCTCCATGGGTACACACTGTCCTTTGTTAGCTGCTGGTGACAGCTTTGCATACTAATCAGAGTTAATTAAAGCATGCCCATGGGAGACCTGATTGCAGGGCTAACAAAAGAGACAGGAACCCCAACAACGTTAAATATACATTGTGTCAACTTGAAGCCAGCTCCCGCATCTCAGTATCAAGGGCAGTGACCTGTCATTTCTGGGACTCATGGTTCACAGTAAGTAACCCCGGGACCCCATTCAGAAGGTACGAGTATGTTGATTGATGGAGACCGAAAGTCTGTACTCGCCGAAGATTCAAGGGAGACCAGCCTCTTTTCATCAGAGAGACCCTTTGATCCACAACAGACAGTAAGATGGGTGGGACTTAGTATTACATGTTTTCACCCCTTTACCTTTTTTATTGCAAAGCTCTCTGTTTATAACCTCATGCATACAGGAGATGATTGTTGGTGGGGACCCAGGTAGAATTAGCCTACGCCAATCACTGTGGGCCATCTGGCAACAAAAGAGGGCCAAGCCCCTCTTTTGGGCAGATCATCTGAAAACTTCACAAGGAGTAACAAGAGGAACTCATTTGGAGCCTGGCTGAAGGTACAGTCTGCCTTACAGCTTCGGCCAGTGAAAGAAGGCTAAGATTTCCAAAGATGGATGAAATATCCCTCCCCTAACCCTCTCCCAGGGAATAGAGGGAGATACTGATTCCTGAGGACCCTCCAGCAGCTCCAGAACCGGTACCCAGCCAGGACACAGTGTGCCCTGCTAGGATCTGCATGCAAGCTTCCTAGGTGGGAAGTGCCAGAGAGTCTCTGAACCAAACCTAGGACAAGGCCAGTGCCTGCAATACTCTCCTCCACTTTGGGCCGTCCGCATTAAAGGACAACACAATCCCAGTGAAGAAGCTAGGAGGAGTGCATCAACAAGCATCAAGCAGTGTCTGTTTTATAGGACATTTTCGAGACAGTCGAACCCCCCGAGCTGCAACCGACCGCACCACTGACTGTTACAACTGTGCTTCAGACCCGCCAACCAGCACTGAGACAACAATTCTTGACCCTGAGCCGCCATGTAGGCCAGCCTGCAGCCATCCGTCCAGCCACACTTGACGAACTGCTTGCCACCTGATACCCGCAGCTGTCTCCCATCTTGAACTCTGTCGCAGAAGCTGCAAAGCACCCTGAAACTGACTGTACACTGTCGAGCACCAAGAACATCTACAAGCACAAAATACATTGTGGTTCTGTCCCTGTGGTCCTTCTCTGAAGGCCCCTAGTGACATTTTGCGACCCATTGCTCCCTTTGTGTTAAAACCAAGTATCCTTGAACTATTGCGATTAATTACTCTACATTCCTTTACAGGGTGGGTTGTACTTTGTAGTGTGCTAGAACTGTCGTGTTATTAAGAAAGTAGATATTTTTATACAACCTTGACTGGACAGTCCCTTTTATCATTGGGTATAATTGTTTTTTCGCTGTATTGCAACTAACCAACGATCCATGACCTTGCAGAGATAATCCTGACGTTCCGTCCATGTTACCGAAAATTGGACTAGGAAGTTTATAATTTGCTGGTATTTCCAATCTGTTCGGATCCCTTCTGATGTACTAGAGGTGTGGGGCTGATTGATGGTTTAGAAACCGATATTTATTCCTGGACCACTGCTGTCCCGGAAGTTGATTCGTCACAAAGACACATGCCATTGGGGAAATCTTGGAGAGGGAAATGAAAGAGGTTGGAATGTCTGACAGCACCTTGTGGGAGTCACACTCACCTGATTTTGCTGAGCGGGAGAAGCACCTATTCACGGATGAGGGTGACACACCAGTCGGTGCCCGTCTTTTGAGGTGAATGGACAAGACACTGTCTATCGAGTGACACCAAGAGGGGATATGAGATGGTATGATATGGCATTTGTAACGCGCCTATACACAAGTGTTTCAAGGTGGAGTAGAAGAAGCTGGGACAAATGCAGAGAACCTTGTATGTGTGTGAATCCAAGAATCTAAAAGTGTATGACAACCAGAGGCAACCAGCCTAACCCTGAGTGACTCAAGTGGACGAATAAGGGCATAAACAAGGACACAAATAAAAACAATCCTACTCAAAACTCCAAAACCTACAACTACTACCGAACAATACAAGTAAATACTATCAGAGAAAACTAATGCGGTGGATGAGTGCAAGAGTCTTTTTTTTATTTTTTTGTCATTTGGGGAATACATAGTTATGTGAAACTTGTTTTGGCTTTTTTTATGAAGGGACACAAAAGGAATGGTATAAGGAGAAAAAGGACGCATTTGCTTTGTTTTTCCATAAGGGAACTAATACAGGACACTATCATACACTAACCAAACACTTAGGAACATAAAAATGGGTTGAAAAACACACTAAACAGTAAGCAACTACACAAAGTACCAACACTCACAGATAACACTCCTCCAAAATTCTCAAAAGACTTCTTAAAAATCTCCAAAAGCACCAACCACCTTCTAAGTGTGAGCACCTTCCCTCACAGCTTAGCAATACCCACGAAGGGTCAAGAAGTGAGCTTGTGGCCTCTGACTGGCTGCACGCATTCTGACAAATGTGACGATTTACCAGAGACAGCTGTGATCGGCCAATCAAACCTGATGAATAAACCCGATATTCGTCAAGAGACCTGCCGCTCCAATCATTGAATGAGACCCAAAAGCCTGATGCTGTGTTTCGGGCATTCGCCATCGCCCAATACACATCCGGTTACACAGTAGGGGTGAATCTTCTCTAAAAGATGCGTCAACTACCACGGGTCTGTTTTTACCGAGTTCTTCCAGGCCTGTGTATTAAGGTACATGCACTTGCATACAGTTGAATAAACCACAATAATAATAATCAATGACATGCAGCTGGAAGTATGCTTTTCTCACAAAGTTCTTCAAGAATGTAATCAGTAACCCAGGGTAATTCAGTGGAGCTCATTGATTTCAACATATACACATCTGTTTGTTTGTTTGTTTATTTATTTGGTAATGCGCACCAAACCCTTAAGTAGCTGGGTGCAACAGGACAAGTATACTTAAAGCTTAGTTACAGCAAATGCAATGGGTACAGACTCACAGAGATATAACTTGCTACCACTTACAGGTTACAATGGTGGCGTGGTGCTATGGGTCACATATTACATAATACAGTCAAGTAGTACAGTGGGTAACAGGTACAGAGAGTGTGGTAGAAACGTAGGCCGAAACTGCCATAAGGTAGCAAGATAAAAGTAGGGCAGAGATAGGGTAGCAGGTATCTGGTGCAGTTCTAGTACGGTAGGGTGGGTGTTAGCGGTCATTTGTTCGTCATCTGTGTCCTTTCCATGAGTACGACATTATAGTGTGGCAAATGATGCATGTGCCACTACACAACTTGTACTCTGGATTGCCTGGTAATTTTGTTGCGCGTATGCATTCTCTATTGTGCATTTTTGCATTTTCACAGTGAATGATAACTATTTTGCCTAACACGTTTCATTAAAGACTTCTTGTATATTGTCAGGTTTATTTACCAGCTAGTTTGCTGCTTTGCAAATTAGCTTTATTAAACAGTGTATATTAGTTGAGGATAATCATACAGAACTATTGTACGCTGGTGCTGGTGAGGTGGGAGAATATGCAGACTACCATCTAAATTTCAAATCTAAATTACAAATCCAGGGAACCTGAACTGAAAGGCCACCTCACCACTTGTCCAAAGTAACGATCCTGGGGAAATCATTGTACATCACTGCACTTTATTTTCCTTTTCTGCCAGAATTGAGATTGAATGAAATTGATATGTTTAAGTGTGCACTACGCACTTACACATCAAAGGTTTAATACGCAACAGTGTTTCTTCACAGTCTTCCATCTGCAAAACATAGGAAGGATTCTACCGTCACATGAAGATGTCTCTGAGCATTAACCCCACTCAGGGGCGTTGCTAGGGGGGGCTAAGGGGGCTATAGCCCCTGATCTTTTGGTTGTAGCCCCGGATAGAATCTCGGGAGCTACAGCCAAAAGGCTGGCTAGCCCCCAGTCCCAACAGTTCCGACATCATCGTAGCCCCGGGTCGTTTCCAGACCTAGCAACTCCCCTGACCCCACTCCTCCTTCTCAGGGTTTTCCTGACTTTGACTAAATTTTGTTCATTAATTTATTTCATTTATTATTTATTCTTTTCTCTCTTCTGTTCCGCACTTTCCACTCCTCCCCCTTCCATGCACTTTCCCCCTTTCCCTCTTCCATGCACTTGCGCATTCTTAAAGTCACTGGGCCTAGTAAGATCGTTATTTTTGTTCTCCCTTGTTCCCCTCCCTTTGCTTGGTTGCGCTCTGAAACACTTGTGTATGATTGCGATATAAATATCATATCATATCATATCACTCACTGGTCTCCCCACTACTAAAATCTTATAAACCTTACACCGCCTTCCTTCATTTCCCAGCAGACAACCAGCATGATCTAACATTCTACACTCCTACCCTCTCTACTTACATTCACTTCCCGATGTACCCATCAATATCCTCTCCACCCTGCAGCCGCACTCATGGCTAACCTGCCCTAGCATACCCACTGCCACTCTACATAGTAGAAGCCATACCACTGCTTCCACGTGCACTCATCAACACCACAGTTTTCCGCACCTGACTTCCTAACTTTCCCAATGACACCCCACTAGCCCACCCTCTTTCTTTTACTGATCCACATTCAAAGAGGCAAACTTTATTGGCAGAAGGGCACTGTATAAAACCACTTACCTTACCTGACATTGAATAATAATGTTGTCCATTTATATAGACCACAGGGTGAATTGTCCCTCACCTCACGCATGGCAACCTCAAATGTCAGCCATAGTTCTCCTCCTGCAGAAACCTCTCGAAAAATGATAACATGTTTTGGAGGTTTGTGTGCAGGGGCGCTCGATGTGGTTGATGAGTGCCCTGCAGAATTGCGAGGCATTATAGAATGTGATCAGTGGTCGAAGTGGGCGAGAGCAGCTGGGAGCGGTGCTCCTCTACTTTTTTTTAAAGTTCCAGAATGCTTTCTTTTTAAAATAAAAATTTAGCAAGAAGTTGAAACGTGCACTTGAGTGCCCCGCGTTGAATGTTCCCTTAAACAGCAGGTGCATTTGGTTAGGGGTTTGTATGGCTCGTGGGAGGGGGCGTGGCAGTGGGGTTTGTGGGTAGCCGGGACAGGCCAGTAGGGAACACATTTGCACTACTTCTTTTGGTACACTTCGACCACTGGATGTGATTATGAGATGCAGCTGCCAAATATTGGTAATGCAATGGAGGACATGAAAGCACGGCAGTCGCAGCAGCAACTAGCTATTTTTCCACTTGAAAGTGCTACCACTTAAGTGCGGTAGTGCTTCAGAGCCTACAATGATTCCTTATGGGAATTCAGGACGAAAATACAAGTCCTTAGCACTTAACTTAATCGCTCTACTTTTTAGCAGCGTCCACTGAAGTTCATGGAGGGAATCGCCGCATCACGCCTCCGCACACCACAGCATTGGTGCCTAAGCTAGCGCCGCCTTAACCCCCCACCGCAGCGGCGGCGCCTCTGAAAGGTTAGCAGGGAGTAAGTCAGTAACATATCTGGTGCGCCTCTGGAAGCCTCTGGGTCACCCGGGGGCAGTCACACGCCAGGGGAGTCTTTCCAGCTCTCTCTCGTTAATTTGACATTAATTGGCGACTTGAAACGGTAAAGTGACAGGTCCCTGCCTCGACCTCAGCTGCAATCAATAACCTTTATATAAACAAATGCCCTTTGCATGAGAGTGACCTTTCCCTGCATGCAGGGATTACATCCCTGGCTGTGCGCTTTCCCGCCCCCAGGCCTCCCAGTGACACACACAGGCATTTATCTGGCATGTTTTATAACACCCTGATGGCTTCCCTGGGCTAATTTGTCAGAATTAGCCAGGCACGTGTAGGCTGCATTTCCAGGAGACAAATGCCTATTATCACATGTTTAAAGGGGGGGTTTCCTGACCCTAAGCGCAAAGGATAAATTGCGGGAATGGATGACAGACTCCAGTGTGTTGCGGAAGAGCTCTCTCTGGAGGTGATGGTACCCATTCGGGGACCAAGGCAGGCGACAGGCTTCTATTGAGGGGAGAGGGCAGAGCATCTGGGACCTCTGGAGGCCCTTGGCCCTTGCAACAGAGCTCAATTAGTAAGTTATGTAAGGGGGGAAGGGTAGACGGGCAGATTCTCACTTCCAAGTGTCTGTCCCTTCCTCTTGTGTCTGCACACATACACGGCGACGTCACTGCGGAAGAGTGCCGATGCTGATGTCGTCCTGGTGCACCACTGTGCCAATAACAAAGATGGCGCTTCTTCACTTTGGACCAGCGCAGCTTTTGCTTGAGGTGGGAATTACTGCAGTATTTTGTCTATAGTGTTTCCAGTCACACACAGGGAGCAGGGGCCGTCGGGTTATGTTAGGAGACCAGGGTTTATATTACGCTCCGCTGCCACTTACAGGGTCTCTTCGAGCTTTGGTATGTGAAAAAGTGGAAGGTTGGGTTTTCTTAGTAGATGCAGAGGGAACATGCAAGTAGTTTATTGGTAGTGTTGGTACTCGCCGGTCCAAAGTACCTGGGTACTTTTAGTGAGTATGTCTTCAAGTGATTTGTGTCACAGGCATTTGAGGTATCTGTATCCAGAGGGGAGACGTGTGTGGCCATGGTGTGAGCATGCTTTGGTTGGGAGTGAGTAGAGATGAGGTTTTAAGATGATGTGTCTATCATGAAGTAGATAACTGCATGTGACATCCCTTCTGCAAGAGACCACAAACACCCCCAGACATTTTTCAGCCTCATCATTGAGGAGTAGCTTGGGACTCTAGGCATACTCGGGCTGACTAAGAAAAATACAAGAGGTGATGGCGGGAAGGTTTAGAATTATTCTTTACCCTTGCATTGCTCTGGGCAACCCTCCTGACCCCCTTTCTTCTCTTGTGAAGTCGTTACAAAAGGGTAAAGACCATATGCAAATCAGGCTTGGTCCCACTGCAAAAGGGGAAGTCCATCCCAAACTGCTTGGTCACATCCCTTCTTCACGAGACCACAAGCATCCCCAGACATGTTTCAGCCTTAATGGGCATCATCAGTGGATGTGGCTTGGTTCTCTAGGTCCAGCAGAAACATGACCCACATCTGGGCATATCCGTCTCACCCAGAGTGACTAAACCAAAACAAAAGGAGTGCTGGCTAGAAGGTTTTGAATTAATTGTACCCCCCAGCATTGCTCTGGGCAACCCTCCAGACCATTGTTCTTTGCCTGCCAAGCCATTACAGAACGGGGAAGACCATGCACAAATCAGGCTTGGTTCCACTACAAAAGGGGCAGTCCAGCCCAAACTGCTCGGCCAAATCATTTCTGCACAAGACCACAAGCAAGGTCAGACATATTTGGGTCTCATTGGGAGTTATTAGAGAGGTGTATCTTGGGCCTCTAGATAGTGGCAGGCTTGGGGTCCATGCCCACTTTGTACTGGGGGCAAACACAACACTGCAGAGTGTTTGGTAGTGGGCGAGCACCCACCATCTTCGTGTGACTCTTGAGTGGATCATGAGTCAAGGAGAGAGCAGGGCACCAATTTACACAGGTGACATAAATCTAGATTTCAAATTCCAAAGAACTTTTTTTTATAACAGCAGAAAACTAAGGAACTGTATTTGACTGAGCAAAACAAATCAAAGTACCTTACAGGACTGTGGTCCTTCTCTCTATCCCTTAGGCTTTTATCCCCTGGCCTTGAAGAAATAGTTAGGTGCAGTGTCTGGGGTTTTAAGTCCCCTTCGGTTCCCTCTTAGCTGAGAGGTTATTCTTCTCAGCATGCCAAGATTGTCTGCAGAAAGCAGCTCTGCACCCTCTCCTTCACTCCTGATCCGCACCAAAATAAGTTACCTGCGGGGCCGCCACACCACGCTCTCTGTTGCGGTGTTTGTCCCTCTTAGAAAGTATGAAACCAAGAACAGAAAAAAAGGAAAAAAAGAGATGATGAGTGTGTGAGCCCATTGTGCAGGCTAAGTTACAGGGGCTGATTTTCAAAAGTCTTCTAAAACTGTTTACTATTGGCATCACCGCTGCTAGGCTTTGCATTGTCTGGGTGGGTCCTGGGCAGTACTGACACGTCAATGGATCGTTGTGATTAACTGCTTTTCGGGGTGATGGAGACCATTCCTAACTTTCCCAATGACACCCCACTAGCCCACCCTCTTTCTTTTACTAAGCCACGTTCAAAGAGGCATACTTTATTGGCAGAAGGGCACTCTATAAGAACACTTATCTTACCTGACATTGAATAATAATGTTGTCCATTTATATAGACCACAGGGTGAATTGTCCCTCATCTCACGCCTGGCAACCTCACATGTCTGCCATAGTTCTCCTCATGTAGAAACCTCTCGAAAAATGACAACATGTTTTGTAGGTTTGTGTGTAGGGGCGCTCGATGTGGTTGATGAGTGCCCTGCAGAATTGCGAGGCATTATAGAATGTGATCAGTGGTCGAAGTGGGCGAGAGCAGCTGGGAGCGGTGCTCCTCTACTTTTTTTAAATTTCCAGAATGTTTTCTTTTCAAAATAAATTGTAGGAAGAAGTTGAAACTTGCACTTGAGTGGACTGCACTGAACGTTCCCTTAAACAGCAGGTGCATGTGTTTAGGCAGTGCTTAAAGTGGGCCAGGGCCTGCCGGGCCCGGGCCCCGGCAGTCTCCAAAAAGTGGGACTGAGCCGGGGCCCTGCCAGGGCCCCCGTCCTACCGCAACATTGGCGGGATGCATTATCCCCTCGCGCGAGAGGTCACCAGAGGCAGTTACTGTCCCTTTGTTTCCCCAGGTCGCCGAGGTGTCTTTAACCCTCGGCGACCCTGGGGATTCCTCGACATATTTCGAGGTTTATAAAAGATGGCTTGTAAAGTACACATTTCAAGCCATCTTTTATAAAGCTTTGCCGACGGACAATTTTGTCCATAGTCAAAGCTTTATAAAAGATGGCTTGAATTGTGTACTTTCAAAGCCATCTTTTATAAACCCGAAATGTTTAAAAAAGATGGCCTGAAAACTAGGCAAACCGTAGGGTATGCACACAAATATATATAAATGTTGTGTACTTTGCAAGCCATCTTTTATAAACGTAGAAATATGTTACATATCTCTGTTTAGAAAAGATGGCTTGCATAGTACACAAACC
This sequence comes from Ambystoma mexicanum, assembly GCF_040938575.1. Lineage (NCBI taxonomy): Eukaryota > Metazoa > Chordata > Amphibia > Caudata > Ambystomatidae > Ambystoma > Ambystoma mexicanum. Next base: position 415,180,811 of record NC_090929.1, read on the forward strand.
ATAGTAAGGTACGCACACAAATATATTTATATATATTTGTGTGTATACCCTACGATATGCGTACCTTTTAGGCCATGCCCCTCCCACAAGCCACGCCCCCAAACGAGTCCCCCCTCGATTTCTTACCCCACTTAAAGCCCTGTGTTTAGGGGATCTTGTATGGTTCGTGGTAGGGGGCGTGGCAATGGGGTTTGTGGGGAGCGCAGGCAGCCCAGTAGGGAACACATTTGCACTACTTCTTTTGGTACACTTCGACCACTGGATGTGATTATGAGATGCAGCTGCCAAATATTGGTAATGCAACGGAGGACATGAAAGCACGGCAGTCGCAGCAGCAACTAGCTATTGTTCCACTTGAAAGTGCTACCACTTAAGTGCGGGAGTGGGCGGAGCCTACAACAATTCTTTATGGGAATTCAGGACGAACATGCACACTCTTAGCACTTCACTTAAGCGCTCTTCTTTTTAGCGACGTCCACTGAAGTTCATGGAAGGAATCGCAGCATCACGCCTCCGCACACCACAGCATTGGTGACTAAACTAGCCACTCCCCCCCACCCGCAGCGGCGGCGCCTCTGAAAGGTTAGCAGGGAGTGAGTCAGTAACATGTCTGGTGGAAGCCTCTGGGTCACCCCGGGGCAGTCACACGCCGGGGGAGTCTTTCTAGCTCGCTCTCTTTAATTTGACATTAATTGGCGACTTGAAACGGTAAAGTGACAGGTCTCTGCCTCGACTTCAGCTGCAATCAATAACCTTTATATAAACAAGTGCCCTTTGCATGAGAGTGACCTTTCCCTGCATGCAGGGATTACATCCCTGGCTGTGCGCTTTCCCGCCCCCAGGCCTGCCAGTGACACACACACAGGCATTTATCTGGCATGTTTTATAACACCCTGATGGCTTCCCCGGGCTAATTTGTCAGAATTAGCCAGACACGTGTAGGTTGCATTTCCAGGAGACAAATGCCTATTATCTCATGTTTAAAAGGGGAGCTTCCTGACCATAAGTGCAAAGGATAAATGGTGGGAATGGATGACAGATTCCAGTGTGTAGCTGAAGAGCTCTCTCTTGAGTGATGGTACCCATTAGGGGACCAAGGCAGGTGACATGCTTCTATTGAGGGGGGAGGGCAGAGCATCTGGGAGCTCAGGAGACCCTGGGCCCTTGCAACAGATCTCAATTAGTAAATTATGTAAGGGGGGCAGGGGTAGGCTTGCAGATTCTCACTTCCAAGTGTCTGTCCCTTCCTCTTGTGTCTGCACACATACACGGTGACGTCACTGTGGCAGAGTGCCGATGCTGATGTCGTCCTGGTGCACCACTGTGCCAATAACAAAGATGGCGCTTCTTCACTTTGGAACAGCACACCTTTTGCTTGTGGGGGGAATTACTGCAGTAGGTTGTCTATAATGTTTCCTGTCACACACAGGGAGCAGGGGTCGTTGGTGTTGGGGGGCTGCTCCAGGTCACTGGGCTGGCCCCATGTACACGTCGGGAACACCCAACACCATCTGTTGGTGCGGCGATCACGCCGCGGATCCAGGAGTGGGGGTCACCCCACTCGCGCTGTCAAAATAGAAATTATATCGTGCCTCCTATTGCGATAAACATGTGTATATTGGCCTACGCCAAGCTGCTCGAAAGTCTCTTGCGAAAGAATCCGTGTTGCAAGGTCCTGACCTTAAAATCAATGTAAGCCGCCATTTTAGGTCAATCCGCCATTTTAGGATTTGCTTTGTAAAGTCACCCTGTGAGTTAAAATGGTGGACGATGTCATTCCAAAATACAACATGGCCGTCTTGACCTCTGTACATAGCTAATATGTAACTTGCCTGCAGGCCACTTGTTGAGGTCGTGAACTGAGACCTTGTACTTCGTTGACCTGTGTGTAAGGGATTACTTATGTAAAGAAACTATTCCACGAGTATACTATAAAAACAATGTATTCAAATACTGAACATAGAACACTTGTTTAACCACATTGTATTAATGTTTAAGAAGACTAACATGGAAAATCCCAGAATACACAGTTGCTGTATAGGCTTGTTGATACATGCATAAAAAGCGAACCAGTTATATGCGGTTGTTCGAGACTTGGCATGAACCCTAGATGGGTAAGGTATTAAGTGGAATATTAACCCGAAGTGGGGCTGGACATCGTGCCCACAAAGTGTATAAAAAGCCAATGCATTCTAATGTACAGCGTCTCTCACTGAACACACTGAACCACGCTGGAGTTCGTTGTGTTGTACTGAGGGCCGATAGCTATCTGATTTTGCTCTGTTTTTGTCATATCATATCGTAACTGGATTCAGTATAAAATAAAGTACTTTGTATGTTCCTTTGTAACCCGTGTCCGGTGTATTTCCTTTTGGGGTACTCAGCCTTGATATTTTGGTTTTGTTTTCACAGTTGGCGCCCGAATAGGGACCCTCAAGATTGATGCCGGATTGTTGAAGGTTGACACACGCTATCTGACCGGGATCGGACGGTGTGACAAAAAGGGGCCCCACTGAACGAGACGCGACACCTCGGCAGCGCTGCATGACCCGATCCCTGGACGATTAGCTTGTGGTCTGAGACGGCATCTTGACGAGGGTCCACTTATGGAGGCGGGCAGATTTGCCGAAATCACCATACACGAGGTAAGATTATTTAGGCAAGATTCTTTGAAATCCGATCGGACCTCCTTAGGTTTGTTCAGGTGAGTCGTGACCCGACTCTTAATTCAACCCTGAAAATTTGAATTTGGCACATTGTATCTGCAGACACAATTATTGACGAGGTAACACCAATAATTTGATATGCCTGGGAAATTGTCTATCTGCTTCAGGCCGTTGTTCCGCAGCGATAGACAATCTTTGGAATTTAGCCGTCCGGCACCACAGGAGGGGTCGCCGGCATGTACTATGTATTGTAAGCATGGCATTGGAAGTACAGTATTTAATGACATTTGGCACAGACAAACCAGACATGCCTCCGAACTTCCGTGGCCAATCAATGGTAGTTTTGAAATCCCTCGTATTGAGTATTTAGAGTCAATTCTATTAAAGAAAAAGGCTAGACCTGCAGCATTTGATGTTTTGCAGAATGGGAAAAAAGAAGCGTTGCAACAACTTAAAAGTAGAGAAAAACATGCGCAACGTCATAAGACAAACACTGAAAAAGCATTATTGTATGACCAAGATAAACATTCTGAATCAACTAGGAATATGGATAGGGCTTTCTCATTTGGAATTCAAAAAATATATCCTTCCAAAGACCTACATGCTTCCGATGAATTTATAGATAAATTGTTAAATGAAGGAAGGCCTGGTGCCTCTGCGCCACCTCTGCATGTTCCTCTTCCTGCTGCTGTGCCTCTTCCTCCTGTTATTCCTGCTCTACCTGCTGTTGTTCCCGTTGTTCCTGCTCCTCCTAATGTTCAGTACCTCCATTGAATTTGCCTGCTCCCTCTCTTCCAAGTGGTCCTGAGCCGATTGTAATCGATCGAGGTGCAGGGTCAAAGATTGTCACTCGCAATACTGTACCACCGGAGAAGAAACATGAGTTAATTGCATGGGCTAAGTATTGTATGGAGAAGGATGATCAAGCTAATGTTTTTGCCACACTTTGTAATATGGATAATTTTCCTGAGAAAAATGTTTTTATTGAAGGTTTAGGGATTCAGTTATGTGTAATATGGGGAAAGTTAAATAACACAGATCTCCCGCAAGGGTTAAGGGATCTAAATACTTTAGCGTTTTCTAGAGACACCGTGGAGAAAGTAAATGAGCATGTCGAGAGGTTATTTGAGTATAGAAAGGAGTTAGAAAAGTCGCAGAATGAGGATGATGAGGAGGAAAGTATGTATGTACAGAAACGGTTCCTTTCTTGTCGTAAATCGATATCTAAGGAAGCACGAATTTGTACAAAGGATGCGCTTAGATGGATTTCGGATATGTCGATAACTCCAGTTGAAGTATATGACACGTATAGTCAGTATGCGCCAGAATTGCAGAGGAAAGTGATACAGGTAATGATAGAGTACCTACAGGATGATTGTGTAAAAAGAAAGATTAGTTGTCCCACTGAGTTATTGAGTATTTACAAGAGAGCATGTTCATTTGACACTTCTTCGACTGCTTTAGCGCTCGATTTAGCTCTGTTGCTTAGTAAGCGTTCGGAGTCACCTACTTCTCAGTTGCCTATGAGAGAGGTTCCTCCGACATTCGTCCCGAAGGTTGAGGTTGCGGCCAATGCTGCACAGGGTATAGTTGCTGTAAACATTCCTGCACATTATGTATCACAGTTCGTTCACGTCCCGTTCTCAAGACAGGAAGTGAATACTATTAGGCAATCCATTCCTGATATTAGGAAAGAAATAGAGTCTGTCTCGCAATCCTCAGTATTCACCTTAGGTGATATTGATTTGTTATTCACTGTACTCCTGCCCGTAGATTTGTGGAAGCAAGTTAGAACTATAGACAACGTACCAGGGCTGGGAGATACATGGGTGAATATAACTAGACTCGATGGAGAAAGGCCAGCTGGTGAAAGACCGCCTCAGGTGATACTAACTTTGCCTGATAGAATTATTGCAAAATTAAAAACTATAATTCCAGAGAAAAGAATTATTTGGGACAAAGTTACGGCCTGTGTCCAAGGAAGTCTGAGGGTGCTACCAAGTTCTTTAATAGGTCGCAATCAGAAGTACTGCACATAGTTTAGTACTAAGAAAACCGTGTCAATAATGAAAAAGATAGAGTTCAAAAACGAAAGGTGATTTGAAAACTAAAGTGCTATTGCAGCAAATTGTTAGAGGCCCCAGAGGGGGTAGTTCTCAGTTCTCAGATTAGAGGTCAGTGTGTCCCGCAAGGGAATGTGCCCTTGGGTCCTGTGAACATTAACCAGTGTGCCTATTGTCGTCAAGAGGGTCATTGGCGAGCACAATGCCCCTTCCTTCAACAAGGTCAAATAACACATTTGGAAATATGGGTAGACGATCCAGAGGTCGCCCGGGTGTAGGGGGCCCTGGTAGAGGTCAGTTTACACAGGATCCTCAGCAACCTTTCTCGCAGGATAATCAGATTTCGAATGTGGACACCAGGAACATATTTGATCATCCTTCCGCTGCATATTTATCTGAAGAGCTTCCGTTTGATGACATACTGTTTCGTTAGGATTGCCCGAAGCAGGGTTTGGAACCTACACCTATTCCCGTCAATCAGAAAGGTCCCTACGTTGAAATGATGGTGGGAAATAGGAAACATCAGTTTTTGATAGACACTGGAGCACAGAAGTGCTCCATTGATCATTCACGGGTTCCAAACATTCCACTGTCAGGGAAAACCAATGTTTCTGTAGGGTTTTCTGGAACACCAGTTGTTTGTCCGGTTTCTTCGCCGGTACCTATTTCTTTGGATCCCTTTACAGACCAGTGTCCATTTCTGTTGACTTCGAATTGTGGAGAGAACTTGCTGGGGATAAATCTGTTAAAAGAATTAAATGCAGTGATTTATTGTTCTACTGATGGAGTGCGCTTGACGATTTCATCACAGCAATTTTCTGTTTCGCAATTCTTGACTAGTACTTTGCCGCCAGAATTCATTAATGTACCAAAGAGCTTGTGCACTGTCGACGACAATGATGTCGGTGTTTTACAGATTGAACCTGTTAAGATAGTTTTGAAACACGGAATTGAGCTGCCACGCATCGCTAGGTGATTGAAGAAATTTCAGGAAGTTTGTGTAATAGTCCGATTTTACCCGTGTACAAGAAAGGCGATAGTGCAATTCCATTCCGTTTCATAATTGATTTACGTGCCATTAATAAAGTCGTTGCTCCACAATTTCCAATTGTGCCTGACGTGACGACAATCCTAATCATGATTCCAGCTACAGCTACTTACTTTAGTGTGGTGGATCTAAAGAATGCTTTCTTTAGTATTCCTATACACAAGGATAGTAGATACCTGTTCGCGTTCACCTTAGGGGTACGCTCATTCACATTTACTCGTGCACCTCAAGGGTACACAGAGAGTCCTAGCATTTATAGTAGGGCTTTGAAAGAACAACTTGATACCCTTGAATTGCCCTCTACCTGTACATTGCTTCAGTACGTTGATGACTTGCTTTTAGCTGCTGACTCTGAGAGCGCCTGTAAGGAGGGCACTGTGTTATTGTTTATTCATCTAGCTATGCATGGTCACAAAGCTTTGCTTAACAAATTTCAATATTGTTGCCTGGAGGTCGCCTATTTAGGCTATCTCCTGTCAAAGGAGGGAAGAAGATTGACACCTGAAAGAATAAAACACATTTTTGGCATGTCTGTCCCAAATACACAGAAGGAAGTTAGAGCCTTGATAGGTATGGCTTCTTACTGTAGGTTGTGGATCCCAAATTTTTCACTAGTGATCAAACCAATATTGGCTTTGACGAAGAAGGGCATTTCTTCGCCATTGCCATGGAACGCGGAACAACAGCAATCCGTTGACTTGTTTAAGACTGCATTATGCTCTGCACCAGTTTTGGGCACACCAAACTATGAAAAGGCCTTTGTGTTGTTTGTGCAGTAATGTGATGGATGTGCTTTGGCTGTATTAAAGCAGGAACATGGAGGGAAGAATAGGCCGTGCGGTTACTTTTCTTCCGCCCTTGATCCTGTAGCATGCGCTTTGCAAAGATGTTTGTGAGCTGTCGCTGCTGCTGCATCTGTAAAACAGGGTGAGGGAAGGGTCCTATGCCATGATCTAACCCTGATGGTGCCTCACTCTGTAGATGTTCTACTGAATCGAACTCAAACGCAACATCTCACTTCTGCACGGTTGACAAGATATGAATTGATCTTGTTTGCTCCTCACATTCAAATTAAGAGGTGTTGTGTTCTTAATCCGGCTGAACTCCTACCTTTCCCGCAAGATACTACTTGCAGCAATGAAGCGTCACATGATTGTCTGTATAGTACCGAACAAGAGACAAAAGGGTCGAATTGATTTAAAAGACACTCCTTTGGATAATCCGCAAGGAGAACTGTTTTGTGATGGCTCCTGTTTCAAACTTCCAGATGGTACATCCACAGCTGCTTATGCAATCACCACATTAAGCACGGTTGTAGAAACTAAGAGAATCATGCATAATTATGCGTAGGCCGCAGAGATTATAGCATTGACCCGAGCTTGTAAACTTTCCGAAGGGCTTGCAGTAAATATATATACTGATAGTCAGTATGCCTTTGGGGTGGTTCACAACTTTGGGAGACTTTGGTCAGAAAGAGGGTTCCTAACTTCACATGACACTTAAATCCAACACGGCTCCCTAATAGTACAACTACTCTCAGCGCTTGCGCTCCCTACTCGGTTAGCAGTTATGAAATGTGCAGCACATCGAAAGGTTACAGATGATATAGGGAAAGGGAATGCTTTCGCTGATCAAATAGCTAGACAAACTGCTATTGATCCCCTTACGGAGATGTATGTTTCAAGGGAGACTGTAAATGCTTATGCAATGGATGAGGGTGTTGGGTCTGTACAGGATATCCAAGCTGATGCCACTTTAGAAGAATACAAAAGGTGGGCTGAAGGCGTGGGGAAACTTGATGATGACGGGTGTTGGGTGGATATGGTGGAAGGGAAATGGCTACTCCCTGACGCATATGTAATGATGATGGTCATCATGGCCCATGGTCCTATGCATGTATGTGCCCAGAAGATGACAAAAATGTTAGAGAAAGTTTGGGTAAATGACAACATTTTGAAAATTGCCCAGCGCTACGTCCAGGATTGCATGATTTGCCTACAAAACAATGTGGGAAAGGGGACAGTAACTCCGAGGGGAAGTTTTGGGCCACCCTCTGTCCCCTTTGAAGTGATCCACTTTGACTTTATTGAAATGGAACGATGTGATAATAAAAAAATATGTGCTGGTGGTTACCTGCGCTTTTAGTAAATGGGTTGAGGCTTTCCCTGTTAAAGATGCTACAGCCATGACTACTGCAAAAACCATGTTAAGGGAATACTTCCCGCAGTTCGGGCTACAAAGAGTTATCTGGTCGGACAATGGTCCCCATTTTGTGGCTGCTGTAATTCTGCAGATATGCGCGGCATTACAAATTGACAAACGGTTCCATTCGGCCAGACATGCTCAGAGCGCGGGACTAGTAGAAAGACACAACGGTATCATCAAGAACAAGCTCGCTAAGACTTGTGCCGGCACTAAACTAAAATGGCCGTACGCCTTACCGATCGTGTTGTTATCCATGCGTACAACCCCTAAAACTAAGACTGGGCTCTCTCCATTTGAGGTGGTAATGGGGAGACCTGCCAATATTTGGAACCTTCTTAAATGCAATTCATTGAGAAATGTTGAAAATTTATTACTTTCTGACTATTGCAGCCAGTTGACTAAAAACCTGTATTTGATTTATCACCAGGTCGAGAAGCTTTACCTGTGCGATACGAGGGCCCTGGCCACAGTAAACGGCCTGGAAGCTGGGTGCTCATCAAAGCATTTGAGTGCTCTTCCTGCCTCACGCCTCACTGGCATGGGCCATTCCAAGTCCTGTTGGTCACCCAGACAGCGATGCGGGTCTCTGAGAGAAAGAACTGGATCCACGCGTCTCACGTCAAGAAACTTCCTCACCCTGTGCCACACGTTTCAGAAGAAACAGAACCCCTTGCTAATGCTGCAACCAACGATCCCAAAGCATTAAGTAGCACTGAGAGTGTGTCTGAGAATCTCTATGAGCCTGTGAGGCTTGGGGAAGCTGCCATTTTATCTCCACACTCTCCAAAAGTTTTGCATCCGGAAACTGCTATTTCAAATTCGGCATCTTCACTTGTTTCCGACACGTTGCTTCCAGCAGGAAGTGACAACATATTGTTTCCGGATCAATCAGTACTGGGAAAAGTAAGGTCCAATCTGGGTCCAAGAAAATAGACGTATGGCACGGTTTTGCTGTGCATCTGATAGACTTACGGCATGGTTCGGCTGTGCATTTGAAGAAGAAAAGGATCATCGACTGCTTGTTTTTGCCCAAATTTGAGAAAGGGGACTCTGTTGGCTAGGGTGGTGGAAGGACTAAGAAGTCGCTCGACCGGGAGGTCGCCAGCAACGAACATTGGGGTATCCGTTTGAAGACTACCGCTCGTATGGGACTTGTAAATAAGGGGGTGACTGTTATATAAAGGGACTAATGCGTTATGTATTGTTATTGTTGTTGCTAAGTGCTAATGCCTTTTCTGTGTTCTGACAGGCAGGGCATCTGTGATTCTAGATTGGATCCCTTGTGTTTATACCATTCTAGAATGATATGTCATCAATGTTTATGCTTGGCTTTATTCAGTTGTACCCTGGATGCTGACTGTTTTGGGGGTCTTATGCTTTACTGCTGGAAACTAAGTAAATAAACTGTTTCCTACTTACCTTGGCTTGCGGCTTATTTACAATGGCGACAAGGATGGGATAAGGATGAATCCCTGCTGAAGCCAAGACCCCCAACTGCCCAAAAGAGGTGCTGGAGAAGAACAGTCCAGGGTGGCCTGTGGGACCCGGCATCCAGGAGGACTATCCCCTGAGCTTGTGGATTAGCTCACACCATCAAACGCTGGAAACGTTTGTCTGAGGGGTATTAGGCGAGCCCTGCCACACGGGGCTTGGAGGAGCCCCGTGCCAGCCTCAAGTTTGTCTCGAAACGGAGTTGCCAGTCTCAAAAGTCTGACTGCCTGAACGTGGATGTGGCGCCGGCAGTAGCGTAATACAGGAAAATAACGAAGGCTCGCCCAGGGCCCCCTGTGGGAAGGCGAGCGAGTTGAATGATACTCAGATGCAACGCAGGTGAGGAAGTGTGCGTTCCCTGAGGATGGAAGTGTGACTTCTCAGATGAGGAAGTGTTCCTAAAATTGGGAAACTACTTTACTTATGCAGGAAGTGTGATTTCTCAAATGAGGAAGTGTGCCTAAAACATTTTGCAGGAAGTGTGATTTCTAAGATGAGGAAGTGTTCTTAAAATTGGAAGACTACTCTATTTTTGACTGGGAAAACTAGTCCCACAGAGGATCTGTCATGGGAAGTTTCCTCAATTGGGAGAGTTAAGGCTCTCAATGACATCTGACACACCTCCACGAGTTCCTAGTTAATATTTGGACGCTGGTGCAGTGAGTGCATTCCCTTGCATTCCAATCCCAATAGAAGTTACTGCTTTTCATACTTTCTAAGAGTGAAAGACAGACATGGCTTTGTATGGGGTACCTGGTCCTCAGGTGTTTATGCCTACACCAGGCCCGCCAAAAATCAAGTGGGCCCCTTGGAAGAAAGGTTTTCTTCATTATGTTAAAGCCACGTGCGGAAATGGAATGTCAGTAGAGCGCAAAGTAGCTATGTTAATGCATTTCTTGGGCTATGAAGGTCAGAGGATATATGACACTCTTCCTGATATTGCTGAGTTAGATTTGGAAGAGGGGACAAATGATTTTGATCTAGCATTAATCAAACTTGATAAGCATTTTGAATCAAAAACAAGCACTGTATTGGAGCAATATCACTTTGACATGAGTTGCCAACATGAGGGAGAATCTGTTAAGACTATGTAACTGCTTTGAGGCATTTAGCACTAAATTGTAAATTTGGGGTTGGACTGGAAGAACTTATAAGAGATCAATTTATGATTCATTGCTCTAATGATAAAATATGAGAGGAAATTTGGTTGAAGGATGATCCCAATTTAGATGAGGTTATTAGTATAGCGAAGAGAATTGAGCATACCCTGCAGTCTGTAGCGAAACTGTCTCTTAAAGAAGATAAGCCATCACTGGGTGTTGAAGTGTTGAGGGTTGGCGACAAGAAGGTTGGTTGCTCGAAGGAGAAGAAGAAATTTAAAACCAATCCCAATAAACGTCATGAGAATACCCAAGCCAAAGGTGGAGGTGGTGAGCAACCCAACAAACGTTCTCAAAGAGATACTACCCAATTTAATGTAAAGAGAGAGTATAGATTGTGTTTTCGCTGTGGGAGTTCACAACACCTATCCACATCTCCCATTTGCCCTGGAAGACGTGTGAATTGTAGTTTGTGTATGAAATGGGGGCACTTTGAGAATTGCTGTAAAAATTATCGATGTGGTGGTGGCAAGGGAATACTTTTAATTGATGAATATGATGGTATCTCGTCTGAAGAAGCTGATGTTTCTGAGAACGAGATAGTTACAGTCCACATGGTAATGTGCTCGGGGTCTGATGAATGTGAGCATCCCTCAGGGTGGATAGAAGTAAATGGTCATTCAGTTAAAATGCTTGCTGATTCATGTTCAAAAATTACCTTGGTATCCAAAATGGTCTTTGAAAATGTAATTGGAGGTGATATTAGGCGTTTAGTTCCCTCCGATAAAACACCAGGAGGATACAATGGTGATAAAATAGAAATTTTGGGATGTTGTGTAGCGGAATTCAAGTTCAAGGGAAGGATGACACACGGGAAAATATATGTCACAAAAAGAGATGGTTTGGGTTGGAAGGAACAAAAGGGTTTGGGAATCAAATTAGATCCCAATAGTGAGGAGCAAGTTCTCAATGTAAGTGATCCATTTGCGCTTAACAGCAATAGAGCCAAATGTGAGATGGTAGCTAGATATCCTGAAGTATTCTCTAACAAAGTGGGATGCCTCAAGGGGATGGTTCACAAGATTGAGATAAAAGGAGGGAGCAGTCCCGTTGCCTCTAAGCTTAGACCGTTGCCTCTATCTATGCGGAAGGCTGTGCGTGATGAGTTGATAAAACTGGAGAAAGAGGAAATCACTGAGCCGGCTAGACCGGTAGAATGGATATCCCCTGTTGTAGTGGTGAAGTAGAGTAATGGGGATTTGAGAGTATGCATCAACTTGAGGGAACTTAATCGATGTGTGGTAGCGGATCGCCATCCTCTTCCCAATATGGGAGAGTTATTGAGTAGGATAGGGAGTGCAAAATACTTTGCTAAACTTGATATGGCAAGTGCGTATCATCAAATCAGTTTAGATGAAGACTCACGAAAATTGACAGCTTTTATTACTTATGAGGGAATCTATCAGTTCAGACGCATGCCATTTGGATTGGTATCAGCGTCGTCTGTATTCCAGAAGGTTATGGACAGATTGTTGAAGGATGTTGGTGGAGTGTGGTGCTTTCAGGATGATGTTTTGATATGTGGGAAGGATGAGTCTGAGTTGAAGACAAGATTGAACCTGGTCCTTAAGATTTTCAAAATGAGAGGAATAACATTGAGGGGTGAGAAATGTGTTTTTATGACACAAACTATGGATTATTTAGGTCATGAAATTTCTGAGAAAGGTTTAAAACCGAAAAGAAATTTGGTTGTATCAATTTTGAAAACACAAACACCTGTGAATAAGGCTGATCATTTCTTGGCACTACTGAGTTTTATCACCCATTTGTGGACAGATTTGCTGACTCCATAATTAATTTAAGAGCTTTGTTAAGGAAAGGTGTTGAATTTTAATGGAGTAACGAATGTCAGAAAGAATTCGAAGAAATGAAAAAAAAATTGACATGGCTAAACCTTTATCAATGTTTGATACGAGAAAGAAAACTAATCTGGCTGTTGATGCCAGTGACACAGGAATAGGAGTAGTTATGTTGCAGCCGGATGTGGATGGCACAGAAATGATTGTAATGCATGCATCCCGCATGTTGAGAGGAGCAGAATTGAACTATTCGGTACTGGAGAAGGAAGCATTGGCATGCCATTGGGGGATAGAGAAAATGACAAATTTTGTTTGGGGTCAAGATTTTATCCTGAGAACAGATCATAGACCACTTAAGGCGATCTTTGAAAGTAAAGGTCTTGACAAGGTTTCAAGAAGAGTTGCGGGCTGGGTAACCAGACTACAATGTCATAAATTTGAGATAGAAGTAGTCGCTGGTAAAGAGAATGTACAGGCCGACCATGCCTCGAGTATGAAGTTGGAAGATAAAGATGATGACAGAAGAAGTAATATGTGTGGTGAGAATTAAACGGTTTTTGCAACCGTGGAAGGTATAATACAGAAACAAGAGTGGATTCAAATTCTTAAATCAAATGAAATGGGGAAGCGTATTATGGCTTTTGTGGTGGAAGGATGGCCAGAGAAAAGACTTTTAGTTGGCGAAGAAAGGGCAATGTGGGAAGTGAGAAACAAACTGTCCGTAAAAGGAGAGCTTCAATATAGATGGGATAAGTTGGTGGTTCCAGGAAATCTGAGGAAGAAGTTAATAAATTGCACCCACCAAGGACATATTGGAGTGTGTAAGACAAAAGAGGTTGTTAAAGCTGATTACTGGTGGCCAGGGATTGATCGTGAAATTGAGAAGGTAGTGGGTGCGTGCAATGATTGTATCAAGTCAGGTAAAAATGTGATAGCTGTAACACAGCCTATGGGAAAAACAAGTATACCAGAGGGAGTGTGGCAGGATTTGTCCATGGATGTGCTAGGTCCAGTTGACATGGGTGCTGGTAGAGGAAGATTCATTTTAGTCATGGTTGATATGTTTTCAAGATGGACGGAATGTAGGATTTTGAGGGAAGTTACTTGCCGGAGTATCATTGAATTCATGGAGGATGTGTTTGAGAGGGAGGGTTTACTCACTGACAACGGTCCACAATTCGTGGGGAAGTTATTTATGGAGTATCTTCACAAATGTGGAATTAAACACAAAAGAACGCCTTTGTATTGTCCTCAAGTCAACGGCATGATTGAAAGAGTGAATCGATGCATTATGGATGCCATTCGTGGAGCCAATGCATGTGGTTTGGACAAAAGAGTTGCAGTGAGAGACAGGTTGTATGCATTGAGGATGGCTCCGCAAGTAGAAACAGGAATTAGTTCATTTGAACTTATGAGAGGCCGAAAGGCAAATACCTGTGTGGCTCCAGCTTGGTTGGGCAGGGCAAGAGCGACAGATGTGTTTATGGATGCCGTAAAGAAAAAGATGGGTGTTCGAAAGGATAAATGGGTGGAAAAAGTGAATGAGAGACATCCTAGGAAAACCACTGTGGTCGAAGCTGGAGATTTGGTGAGGATAAGGAAGGCGGTCATCTCCAAGAAAGGGGAGCCACTTTACACGGAACCATTAGAGTTACACGAGTTTTCAAAAATGCTGTGTGTCTGGAAAGTGGACAAATATGGTGTTTGTCCAGAATTGCAAAAGTAAAGTGATAGAGCAATCGCATTTCATTTTATTCTGGACAAATATGGTGTTTGTCCAGAATTGCAAAAGTAAAGTGATAGAGCATTCGTATTTCATTTTATTCTTCTTAATGTTCATTTTACTGCTGTTTGCTTTTATCAATAAAGAATTTTATTTCATAGGGGAGGGGGATGTGTTATATAAAGGGACTAATGCGTTATGTATTGTTATTGTTGTTGCTAAGTGCTAATGCCTTTTCTGTGTTCTGACAGGCAGGGCATCTGTGATTCTAGATTGGATCCCTTGTGTTTATACCATTCTGGAATGATATGTCATCAATGTTTATGCTTGGCTTTATTCAGTTGTACCCTGGATGCTGACTGTGTTGGGGGTCTTATGCTTTACTGCTGGAAACTAAGTAAATAAACTGTTTCCTACTTATCTTGGCTTGCGGCTTCTTTACAGTGACCAACCGGGACAATGGACAAAATGCCTGGGCCCCGAAAATGTATTTCTGTATTTTTATAATGATATTTGGGTTTTTAATAGTCACTGCCTTAGGATTGTGGTACCTTGAGGACCTCATTCTTTAGACCTTTTGTTACCTACTGAAAGTACACCTATTGTTCCTACTCCCTTTGTACATTTGCATACTCTATCCCCTAGGGACTCTCAGCACAGACAAAGGTACCACAATAACACTTTACTACTTATCATGAATGCTACCTATGCCATTTTTAATAAGTCTAACTGTTGGGTCTGCTCACATTTACCGCAACACGGGGATAAGGGGCTAGGTTGGTATATTTATCCTTTACCTTTGACAACTGCTTGCTATGCTTCTCTTAGAGCGCTGTTCTTTGGCCGTTGGAATGATAGCATCTCAGGGAACATTGATGGCACCAATTTGAATAGTTTTGAGAAACGTGTTTTGACTCCCCTGGGATGCTCGCTTTTCGCAAACAGGAGTAAATCTAACGTTGCTTCTATTAGGCCTTCTGATAAACTGTCTCATCCTTTCCAATAGTTGATTTCCTTTAAGATGGCTCCAATAGGCAATAAGGATGCCATGCCTCCTTCTTACACTGTTAATCATAGCCCCGATTCAGTTTCTTTTTGCATACAGAGGAATGGAACTCAGTCAATGGGAAATTTTCTAGGTTGTGCCAACGTTGCAAATTTGACTGGGGAAAACAGACCTTTGTATGTAGGCGAACCTGCCTACTTCGTCTGCGGTAATGTAGCAATCCCATGGTTGCCCAGGGATTGGCAGGGAACCTGTTATTTAGGGATCCTGTTACCTGGGGTGTTTATAGTTAGTACAAGAGAAGTTTCAAAGGCTCGTCCACGACGGGACGAGAATGGTGACACCACAGCACAAATCTTGGGAGATATAGCTAAATCAGTTGTGCCATTTTGGGGGCAGATAGCAAATTCAGAAGATATTAGAAAACTAGCGAGAGTACTGGAAAGAACCATCAACCGGACCACGGACATACTCTATAATATGACGTTAGAACAGAAGGTGATAAGACTAATAGCACTTCAAAACCGGATGGCATTAGATGTCATCCTGGCTGAACGTGGTGGAGTGTGTTAATTAGTGGGGTATGCTTGCTGTGTTTTCGTACCAGATTCCTCCCCAAACATCTTCAAGGCAATACAGAATCTGCATGTCCTTAGCTCCGAAGTGCATGTTCCCGAGGTAAACTGGGATCTTAGCGCTTGGTTCTGGGACTTCTTGCGATCTTGGGGTTGGAAGGTACTTTCGGTCTTGCTGATTATTTTGGGAATCCTGTTGTTTCTTTGTTGTTGTATTCATTGTCTACCTGGTATGTGTTCGATGCTAGGGGGATGTTGCGCACAGGCGATAGGTTCGATAGGACATAAAATGTATGCCCCAGATAAAACTTCCAAAGAATATGTGTTGAAAGAAATTTTAGCAAATTACCTAATGGCAATAGATATTTCCGACAGTGATTCAGGGCGCATGGACGATGATGCATGGAGTTACTTGCAAGGAGATCCAAAGTAGTTTTAGCACTTGGCATAGGCCAAAAGAAGGGTTTGTCAAAAGAGAAATTATATTGTGCCTTCTATTGCGATGAATATATGTATATTGGCCTATGCCAAGCTGCTCGAAAGTCGCTTGCGAAAGAATCTGTGGTGCAAGGTCCTGACCTTAAAATCAATGTAAGCCACCATTTTAGGTCAATCCGCCATTTTAGGATTCGCTTTGTAAAGTCACCCTGTGAGTTAAAATGGTGGACGATGTCATTCCAAAATACAACATGGCCGTCTTGACCTCTGTACGTAGCTAATATGTAACTTGCCTGCAGGCCACTTGTTGAGGTCGTGAACTGAGACCTTGTCCTTCGTTGACCTGTGTGTAAGGGATTACTCGTGTAAAGAAACTAATCCACGAGTATACTATAAAAACAATGTATTCAAATACTGAACATAGAACACTTGTTTAACCACATTGTATTACTGTTTAAGAAGACTAACATGGAAAATCCCAGAATATACAGTTGCTGTATTGACTTGTTGATACATGTATTAAAAGCAAACCAGTTATATGCGGTTGTTCGAGACTTGTCATGAACCCTAGATCGGTGATGTATTAAGTGGAATATTAACCCGAAGTGGGGCTGGACATCATGCCCACAAAGTGTATAAAAAGCCAATGCATTCTAATGTACAGCGTCTCTGACTGAACACACTGAACCACGCTGGAGTTCGTTGTGTTGTACTGAGGGCCAATAGCTATCTGATTTTGCTCTGTTTTTGTAACTGGATTCAGTATAAAATAAAGTACTTTGTATGTTCCTTTGTAACCGTGTTCGGTGTATTTCCTTTTGGGGTACTCAGCCTCGATATTTTGGTTTTGTTTTCACAGCTCCATGTCACTGGAGCTTTACACATGGTTGGGGGCACCCAGCTACGACGGCCCCGGCTCTGGGAGCACCCAGGCCGGGGTTGCCTCAATCAGTCATGGTCACATGGCAGATGGATCACCCTGGAACGGCGTTGCCCAGCAGGGGAGCCGTGCTTGTGCTGGGCCCCGACCTTGGGCCCAGCGCATGCAGTTCGGCACCAGCATGGTGCTTGAAGAACGACACTAGAGCCTGGTGGTGGTCTGACTGACGAGCTGGAAACGGCTCGTCCCTTTTATTTGGTTGGTCACGTGGCAGTAGCCACCCTGGGAGCTACCATGCTCCCAGGAGGGGTGCCATGCAACAGTTGGTTTATGTGAGCAGACTGGGTTTTATATCACTCTCTGCTGCCATTTGCAGTGTCTCTTCAAGCTTTGGGATGTGAAAAAGAGGAAGGTTGGGTTTTCTTAGTAGATGCAGAGGGAACATGCAAGTAGCTTATCGGTAGTGTTGGTACTCGCCGGTCCAAAGTACCTGGGTACTTTTAGTGGGTATGTCTTTAAGTGATTTGTGTCACAGGCATTTGAGGTATCTGTATCCAGAGGGGAGACGTGTGTGGCCATGGTGTGAGCATGCTTTGGTTGGGAGTGAGTAGAGATGAGGTTTTAAGATGATGTGTCTATCATGAAGTAGATAACTGCATGTGGCATCCCTTCTGCAAGAGACCACAAACACCCCCAGACATTTTTCAGACTCATCATTGAGGAGTAGCTTGGGACTCTAGGCATACTCGGGCTGACTAAGAAAAATACAAGAGGTGATGGCTCGAAGGTTTAGAATTATTCTTTACCCTTGCATTGCTCTGGGCAACCCTCCTGACCCCCTTTCTTCTCTTTTGAAGCAGTTACAAAAGGGTAAAGACCATATGCAAATCAGGCTTGGTCCCACTGAAAAAGGGGAAGTCCATCCCGAACTGCTTGGTCACATCCCTTCTGCACGAGACCACATGCATCCCCAGACATGTTTCAGCCTCAATGGGCGTCATCAGTGGATGAGGCTTGGTTCTCTAGATCCAGCAGACACATGACCCACATCTGGGCATATCCGTCTCACCCAGAGTGACAAAACCAAAACAAAAGGAAGGATATCTAGAAGGTTTTGAATTAATTGTACCCCCCAGCATTGCTCTGGGCAACCCTCCAGACCATTGTTCTTTGCCTGCCAAGCCATTACAGAACGGGGAAGACCATGCACAAAGCAGGCTTGGTTCCACTACAAAAGGGGCAGTCCAGCCCAAACTGCTTGGTCAAATCATTTCTGCACACGACCACAAGCAAGGTCAGACATATTTGGGTCTCATTGGGAGTTATTAGAGAGGTGTATCTTGGGTCTTTAGGTCCAGCAGGTTTGGGATCCATGCCCACTTTGTACTGGGGGCAAACACAACACTGCAGAGTGTTTGGTAGTGGGCGAGCACCCACCATGTTCGTGTGAATCTTGAGTGGATCATGAGTCAAGGAGAGAGCAGAGCACCAATTTACACAGGTGACATAAATCTAGATTTCAAATTCCAAGGAACTTTTATTATAACAGCAGAAAACTAAGGAACTGTATTTGACTGAGCAAAAAAAATCAAAGTACCTTACAGGACTGTGGTCCTTCTCTCTATCCCTTAGGCTTTTATCACCTGGCCTTGAAGAAATAGTTAGGTGCAGTGTCTGGGGTTTTAAGTCCCCTTCGGTTCCCTCTTAGCTGAGAGGTTATTCTTCTCAGGATGCCAAGATTGTCTGCAGAAATCAGCTTTGCACCCTCTCCTTCACTCCTGATCCGCTCAAGATCTGCACCAAAATAAGTTAGAGGTGGGCCTGCCACCCCACACTCTCCGCTGCAGTGTTTGTCCATGTTAGAAAGTGCGAAACCAAGAACAGAAAAAAGGAAAAAAAGAGATGATGAGTGTGTGAGCCCATTGCGCATGCTAAGGTACAGGGGCAGATTTTCAAAAGTCTCCTAAAACTGTTTACTATTGGCATTACCGCTGCTAGGCTTTGCATTGTCAGGGTGGGTCCTGGGCAGTACTGACATGTCAATGGAGGGTTGTGATTCACTGCTTTTCGGGGTGATGGAGACCATCTGAGCTCAGTCTCCACCACGAAGTCAGGAGTGTGCTCAGAAACTCAGGTCCAGACGAACCATTTCTCTTTATCACGTCCTTCTTATCACTCCTCCTGCCCCCTATACTGTCCTTCTCTGCCCCTCCACTATCTGATTGTCTCTCTTCATTTCCTCTTTTACATTTCACCACGTTCTAGTCTGGCTCTTTTCATTGACCTCATGACTGCTCCTCTATTTCGTCTTTCTTCTCCTTCTCTCCTTTGCTCTACTATCCCCACCTTCTTTATGTTCTATTCTATCCCAGTTGTCTCTCCTTCCCATCTTCTGTCTCTGATATTCTCCTCACCACCTCTCCTCCACTCTGCAGCTCTTCTGTCACCTGCTCCTCACCACGCTTCTGCTCCTCTATCACCTGTGTCTCGCCTCCTCTCTCTAGTGCTCATCCCACCTTCCCTCTACTTTCCTGTTCCGCTCTACCTCTTCTCTCCTTAATGCTCTAAGCCCCTCTTCTCCGTACCTCCATCACCACCTCTTTCCTTCTCTCCAGTTATGTCATCACCTCTTCCCCACTTCCCTGTTCTTCTCTAACCTTCTATCCTCCTCTCTCTGTTCTTCTATAACCTTCTATCCTCCTCTCCCTTATCTTCTCACTCTCTCCTAACCACTCCTTTGCTCCTCTATTACCTTCTCCTCCTGATCTCCTCCCCTCTCTCATGCTGTCCCCTCTTCCTCTTTCCCTCCCCGTCACCACTCGGACAATGCACAAACATATTCCTCTAACCTCCCACTCCCAATCCCAAATCTATCTATACACTCTTTCCCTCTTTTTATATTTGGGTACAATTAATGGACTGGTGACTTTCGAATTGCATCGATTGTGATTGTTAGCAGCGACGCACCTAGTTAGAATTTGTAAACACTGCCCAGTGCCAGACCCGGACAGGATTGTGAATTTTAGCAATGCCATGCCGCACCTGATTAGTATTGTGAACATTAGCATGCGTTGCATCTAGATGAGATTGTGATTGCTAGCAACGCTGCACCTGATTAGAGTTGTGAACATTGGCCTGCATCGCATCTAGACAGTATGACAAATGTCGACAAGCGTCAAACTTGGATAGAAGAACAAATATTATCAGTAACTTCAACCTAGAAATTGCTCCTGCTGTATTGGTTCCTAAACCCATGCACACACTCCCACCCCATAGCATTATGCTTACTCTCTACTCTACACTATCACACAACTAGAATGCAGCTATACCCCTGATAAATTCGGCCTAGCTGTTCACATAGGAACATTAGCCCATGAAATACCTCTTCACTCTAATACAACGCAGCTATCCCATGACAATCCAGCCTAGCTGCTCACATAAGCGCCCTACAGGTCTAACGCAGCCAGAACCCAGCCTATCTGTCCACCCACCAGACTACACACATTCAACTGATATCATCACCACCACACCTAAACGCGAGCATGCAGCTACCTTCTGGCAATTACATCTGCTGCACACATAACTGGTGCACCCACGCACCCTACGACACATTCTCTCTCTACTGATCTGGACTGCGGTCCCCAAGTGCCTTCAACCTACGAGCGCTTTGAGATCATACCAATGATATATAGAGCGCTATATGAATGCCAAATAACAACATAACATGCACTTCAACTGGGCATTTGTTTTCAGCGAGCTCTGTGATTGGCCTGCTCGCCCAGGAATTACGAAAAACCTAGCTCTGTGTACTTGAGATGCACCAGTTAGTTTGGATCCACCATCAATGATTCATCCGCTTTTTTCCAGGCAGAGCCACATTGAGGAGGATTTGCGATTCAGTGCCCCGGAGCCAGACGTTTAGGCGCCGGACGTTTTGGTGCGGTTGTTTAGCCGCAGGTCCTGCTCCGGGACGCCATATTTGACACAGCCAACAGGGCGCAGGGACCTTTAGGCGCGAGGAAGTTTGAGCGCACAGAAACAAAACATGCCATTTACAATAATATAATAATTGTTCTTTTATAACGCGAGGATGTTTCGGCACACAGAAACAAAACATGCCAGATATAATACAAGTTATTTTATAACACACAGTATTAGAACCTGTGTTGCGCTTGGTTGTCTTGCTTCCAAGACAAAGGGTTGGTTGTCCCTCAGCTATCCCTCCTCCCCCATTAAAAGGACACATTTGCTTATCTAATCTAGAACGCAGTATTTCCATCAGCGCAAAGGCTTCCAGATTGTTTGTCTTGTCGGCTAGGAAAGTGAATCAGCGATAATAACAAATATAGACTCCCGGCACGGCATTTGTTAAAAGATTCACCAAACGCAGTCACTGCAGTTGTTAAAAGATGGATCCCACTACATTAGCATATAGTTTATGGTAAGGGAGATCTGTTCCATGGGCAAGTTGCTGACCATGCAACGGTGAGATAAGCAGTCTAATCCCGGCATCCCTCTACATATGACCAACGGGAGTGATCCTGAGAGTTGCTGACCATGGAACAGTGAGATAAGCAGTCTAATCCTGGCATCGTTTTACATAGGACCAACGGGTGTGATCCTGAGAGTTGCTGACCATGGAACAGTGAGATAAGCAGTCTAATCCTGGCATCTCTCTACATATGACCAACGGGTGTGATCCTGAGAGTTGCTGACCATGGAAGCGTGAGATGAGCAGTCTAATCCCGGCATCCCTCTACATGTGAACAACGGGTGTGATCCTGAGACTTGCTGACCATGGAACCGTGAGATAAGCAGTCTAATCCTGGCATCGTTCTACATATGACCAACGGGTGTGATCCTGAGAGTTGCTGACCATGGAACAGTGAGATAAGCAGTCTAATCCTGGCATTGCTCTACATATGACCAACAGGTGTGATCCTGAGAGTTGTTGACCATGGAACCGTGAGATAAGTAGTCTAATCCTGGCATCCGTCTACATATGACCAAAGGGTGTGATCCTGAGCAAAACAGTATTCCTCGCTGTGCTTCTGTACCTTTACCTGCCAGAATCTTACCTGCCAGTACTTCGAACATGGTACTTAAGTTAAATATAATGGACACGTGACAGTAAATTCATAATTGTACTATTTAAAGCTAGTCATATAAAATCGATAGTGCTCCACAGGGGAGGGGGCGCAGTGGGCCATGTCTTTACGCTACCGATGGCTTTATGGTATATTCTTGTCTCTCATTATGGATTTCTTTAGAGGGATACATATGTGTGTCTGTTTGCAAGATCACAAACATGACGTTGCGTCTACCTACCTGTCACTATAGACACTGCTGTAAAGAAAACGCCACTGCGAAAGTTAGTCTAAACTTATGATGATTTGGTGTCGGCTGCCGAGTGACCAGGATCAACGTTGACATTGAAAAGGGGTGACTCTATGTGACCACAGGATGATGCAAAGTGAGATGCAGCACGGGCCCAGAATAATCATCCTTACACTTACACTGAAATAAACCCTATGCTTATAGGGTTTTGTAGGGAATGGGAGGGAGGGGGATCGAAGGAGGCTATAGCCCTTGATCTTTTGGTTGTAGCCCCGGATAGAATCTCAGTACCTAAAACCAAAAGGCTGGCTAGCCCCCAGTCCCAACAATTCCGACATCAGCGTAGCTTTGAGTCTTTTCAAGACCTAGCAACTAACGATAAGACAGTGCAGTGGGCTAAGTGCCTGCTGCTAAGCTCTGTGTCCAACTCGCTGGTCACAGGTTTGAACAGTGAAGGGCCAACTTCTCTCGTATACTTTTGGGGTTTCTAATGATCAATAGTGTCATTAATATGTTTATCTGTGCATGGAAGTTCCCATGTCGCCTTTGACTACTTCATACAAGACCAATGCACTAGCTGTGGCAGTGTGTTTCATACATGGAGCCAACATGAGGCATAGAAGCATTAACAAAAAAGCTTGGTTGAGCACGTTCCATTATTTATATGGAGTTGGTTTGGCACGAGGGACGTTTGCACATAGGCTGCATTGACAGCTGAATCTAAATGACCATCGTGCCAAATAGCTGCACCTGAAATGGCGTTTGTGCCAAAGTGGCCGTTGCAAAATAGGCACTGCGGCCACAGGGGTATGTCAAAAAAGCCATGCCAAAATGTGTTGTACCGCCAGTGCCCATGCAATGGGTGTGCTTTCTCTGTTCAAGGTTGTACTTTGCAGACTGTTGCAATGAATACTCATTGTCAGCTGCGTGTGAGAGAGTGGCTCATAAGTTGTTAAGGATTTCAATCGGGCGACACACACCTTTGTCTCAGCCTAGTATGTAGCGCACAACTTAGATGCCTCTCTATATTTTATGAGGATTCAATTTGAGATGGTACATAACCCATCTCACACCCCCTTTTTAAAATACCCTGGGTCACAATGGACCATGAACCAGGCTGGTTGGTGAAAATGCAATATTTTATTTACTTTAAGATTCAAAGGAAATCATACAATTTTAATATGGGGCAGCAATCACCAATGGGGTGATAATTACAATGAAAATGGAAGCAATGCACTTGTATAAACTTCTAGAACATATACAAAGCACAAGTGAATAGGAGCACTTTTTGAATTAGCATAGATAGCACCCAAGGTAAGGTTTCCCCCTGCAACATTCCCTCAACCCCCAACTAATCAGATTCTGAGAGGATAGAAAGACGCAGCAGGTAGTCAGGAAAAAGGGGCAGAAAACAGAATAAAAATCTGACCTTCCCTCACAGAATGAGAGGATTTTAAACCCTTTGCAAAGGCATGAAATGAAACTCGAAAATGGACAAATAAATAAAGTGGGTAGAACTGAGCTAGGCCTACCTCCAAGGAGTGGATAGGACAATCAATGTTGGTTGCCTCCTCGAGGAGGAGTCCCAGTTTATGAGGTTGCATTTTTGAGGTAAAAAGCCATCCCACAGTCCTTTTTGCCAAAAATCAGTCATAACCTAATTTACACATTTATACATTTGTGGCACTTTAACAAATCACACAGGCAGATTACCTATTGTATGTAGAGCATAGCAGTCCAATCCTCACGGTTGTGGGACCTTGTTTCACCCTTCTACCAGTTCTTCACGCTTTTCAGTGAGAATTATATTACTTAAAATTCTATAACTTTACACATGTGTATAGATTATTATTAGGCATATCGGAGTTAAATTTGACAGTGGCATCCTATACACTTTCTGTGTAATACCCAATTCCATTTCTGTTCCCCAGGTGTCAGTGAAGTCTATGACATCTTAAATGAAAGCCCATAAAATCACATTTAAACGGTTAACTTTTCACATATTTGCAAAGTCCTGCTGCAGAGATAAAAGTCTTAAACATTTTATTAATAAATAGTGCTTGGAGGCAAATGTCAGTATTGTCCCAATATACGGGCATAGCTTCCAAGCCATCCCTCTAAACCCAAGGTTTGTTATGAAGTTTTTCTTTGTAGCTTCTTGTAGAAGGCACAGGGAGGTGTGATTTTCTTTTTCGCAAATCCGTGTCCTAGAAGTTCCATTGTAAGATGGCTCAGCCCAGACCCAAGTCTGATTAGTATGTGAAGTTTCTTTGTCCTGGTCAGTCAAAGTTTTCAAACCTAGCAATTATCAGGCTTGTGTCCTGGAAGTTTATGGTGTTTACTTTTGGGGGAAGCCTTAGCTCTGACCAACTGGAATAACCTGTTTAGGGAGCTTGCAAAATCCAGGCAATACAGTTTAACAGTTTTATTTTCTTTAATTGTTTCCTGAATCAAAACAAGCCTGTTGAATTAAACAGCCTATCAATGTTTCCCCAGCAACAAATACCTTTACATTGCTAGGGACGGACAAGCTTTCATTCAACATTGTACTTTTTAAAACAGTCATTTTTTTTCTCTGGTTTGTAAAAGCCCATTCTTTCATTTTTTCAGTTTCCAGGCAGCATCAGAGTGATTGCTAAACCCACCGAGGAGTCAAGGGTGCCAAAACATTTGCTGTTTTCCTGTCGGAAACTAAACTCACTTCTGTTGAACTGGAGCCTACCTCCTCTACTTCTGCAAAAGTGAACTTTGTTGTGCCCTGCTCCAATTCTTGTAAGTCTGTAGGAGCTACAGCAGTTTGAAGTGAGCGCGGGCCACTGCTGATCAGAATCAGAAAGTGAGTCACATGACACCTACGAGCTACGCGCTACGCCCCTAGGAAATGTGTATTTATTCATTCACCGGCTGCCCTTGCAGCGTTAAACCCGCTGAGGAGTCATATGCACCGAACATTTGCTGTTTTCCTGCTAGAAATTAAACTCACTTCTGTTGAACTAAAGCCTACCTCTTCTACTTCTGCAAAAGTGAACTTTGTTGTGCCCTGCTCCAATTCGTGTAAGTCTGTAGGAGCTACAGCAGTTTGAAGTGAGCGCGGGCCACCGCTGATCAGAATAAGAAAGTGAGTCACGTGACACCTACAAGCTATGAGCAACGCCCCCAGGAAGTGTGTATTTATTAATTCACCAGCTGCCCTTGCGGCGTTAAGCCTGCTGAGGAGTCAAGGGCGCCGAACATTCTCTGTTTTCCACTGTTTACAGCTGGTTGCGTGGTAAGTGATCAAGTATTTGGTATCAGAACATCCTACAGCACAGGGTCCCCTATCATCGAGTCCAACCACGCTAAATTAACTACACTCCCAAAGTATAATGGACCCTAAAAAAACGCACACTCGTTTGCAAGAGAAGCTCAAAGAGACATTAGCAAATGTCACGAAAAATACCAATCTCACAGACTTACCTTTAAACTTTTTGCAAGATCCATCTAACACAATTAAAAAAAATACCTACCTCGACTGCCTCGCTGCATGCTATTGCGAAGATAAAAAATGAGCCTAAGTCGATTGTGACACCATTGATTGACCAAAATTCCTCAATTCGTTCCATAGCAAATCAAGGTCAATTTTCATTAATGCTGACATCGAAGCATGAAAAGAAGAACACTACAACTAACCGGGTCGCCATTTCAAGCTTCACAGCCTGTCACACCGCTTTTACTTTCTGAAGGTTCTCAAATTCT
This sequence comes from Ambystoma mexicanum, assembly GCF_040938575.1. Lineage (NCBI taxonomy): Eukaryota > Metazoa > Chordata > Amphibia > Caudata > Ambystomatidae > Ambystoma > Ambystoma mexicanum. Next base: position 415,206,937 of record NC_090929.1, read on the forward strand.
ACCTAGTTGTAGAAATGATGTGTTGACTTCTCCGAAGCATCTAGATTCTCACGATATGTTAGAACAAGAGAGAAACCGGACATTGCCGTCCAGACCTAGTATTCAACCCCCCTGCACAGTACAACCCTCTGCTTTCCCAAAACGAGAACTTAGTCTACTAGCACATTCTCAATTGCAAGCTGAAAATATTCATCCAAATGTGCATACAAACACCTCTTATACCCCATCCTTACAAAAAAGAGCACAAACAGCTAAACAACAATGGCAGTCAATGTACTACCTTTCAGATTCCCCTCAAGGCAATACAAACAAGCAGTTGGAAAGACAGGTAGCTCAGATTTCTCTAGACATAACAGAAATAGACGCAATTATGGATTGCCAAGAACGAACATAAGAAATCTTCTGAGATCTTCACAACAAGAAACCCGAAGTAACAACCGAGACATCTACGCCTATTGCAAATAAAGAAAGCCACTTTGTCCCAAACATTTGTCCTAAATATGATCAACAACTAAAGCCCTTGACAACTGGCCTCAAGCAGCCTGAACTAGAATCCTCACTTAAATCAAAAAAGGATGAAACCACGACCAAAAGTCCAGGAGTACCTGAAAGAATACCAACTACGATGCTTGACCTCCAGAACACGTTAGTTGCAGTCCTATCAATAGCGATGGTACCTTTCCTTAAGATTCAAGAAGCAAAGGTTGACTCTACAAAAGATCAAGCAACTTTATTAGCCAGGATAATGACTAAACAAACCAATTTCGAAGGCTTCATAGGCACCGTACAGGAACGACTAAACTACGAAGCAGAAGCCACTAGGATATGGCAAACTCGCCTTGCAGAAATCACAAAAATTGACCGGTTCGACAAACAAAATTTGACAGATACACTGGCAACAATCACAAAGAAACTCATGGATGATAAAGTCAAAAAACTCCCACACCCAACCACCAAATTAGCGCTGCCTATAATGCTCCTTCCATCAGAGAAATCAGTACAAACAGACATAGCTAAAAGAGACCAAACCACCCAACATGAAACTCAAGTGCCCCATATAAAGCTTTTGGATTTTCCACTGCCACTAAGTACTGCTAATACTGAACCTGCAATATGTACTCCCTTTGACATCTTCGACCTAACTAAACGAGGCCATTTGGGGCATCATTCGATTCCTAAGAAAAAAAATCTAAAAAAACAACAGACAGGTTCTCGAGCCTTTTTGGGGAAACTTCAAGTTGATCCACAGCAAGACTTTCGACCTGCCTTGACAACAACAAAAAGAAACAATAACAAGAAAAAAATGATGTTTCAATTCGACCAAACAAAGCTGTTGAAGTAAGAGCAACAGAAGAGGAACCTCTTGATGCACTTCTAGCTGTGAGAGATCAAGACACAGCAACTCAAGTGCCAAAGAACTCCGCTGATACATCTACAGGCTCCGCTGCTCATTTAACTGTACTGAGTGACACGACAACAGATCCTCAAGATGATTTATTGATAGTGCTAGATGAATGCTACGAGACCCTGTCAGACTCCTCTCACTCCATCTTAATTAATACATCTACTATTTCTTTTGTATACTCAACTGTTTCAAACGAAGAAGCCTGGTCTTCATCAGAAACCGATCATTGTTCCAAGACTGATGAAACGCCTGTGGTCCAAGGAGAAACATCACTAACTAGATCAAAATGTGTTAATCCGCAAAAGGTATACAATATATTCAGAATGTCATTGACTGCTATCAGCCTAAAACCTGCTGAATCTTTAATTATGAATAGAGCTAACATTCTACGTCTGTTTAATGCTATCCCTCACCTGGCTCAAATTATCTCGAGAGATATTGATGTGCTACACTTCCCTAATAAGAACTGGATGGAAATAGTTCACATTGATTTCTACAACCAAGAAACGATGCAACATGTTATGTCCTCAAACGTGCAGTTAGCAAGATGGGGCTTTATGACAGAAGAAATATTTCTAACAATATCTATGGCTCTTAAAATAATTAACATACCTGCTGTTCATGAAACTCTTGACCAGAGAAAACAGAATAAACTTGATTCAAGGCAGAACATCAAGAGACTACCATCGAACAACGATCTGCGGCCCAGAGACAACACAAATAAAAAGATTCAATTGAATCCACACTTGACCAATAGGATGAAAGACCTGCACTGGGATATGAATGATAACCACCAGTACAAAAGAAATATGTCAACCCAAGGTGACCTTCAAAGCCCGCGAATGAAGACCTATTTATAACAACCAATATCTAAGGAGTCCTCTAATAGCGGAATCACGCTATGTTCCTGGAATACTAGAGGCTTCAAACACCTTTTCAATGAAGTTTCCTTAAACCAAAAAGACATGACCATAATATGTCTCCAGGAAACCTGGCTCTCCAATGAAGTAGACTGTGAGGGGTTTCCTACCTATATGAACCCAGCGATTACTTCCCAACAAGGTAGGTCATCATCTAGAATGATGATCTTGAGTAAACTAGATCCAAACTGGTCAGTTATAGCCAAGAAAAACATTCACTCCTGGGCTCAATACATCACTATCCGTATAACGTCCTCAACAGAGGAGTCTAATCGAAATCCGGATGTAACCTACTTAACAATCTTCAATATCTACTGGAACCCAACAGCAATAAACGACAATACATTTCTCGATTCAATATGTGATGAATTCGATGCAATTGCTGGTACTTATAATCAGGCAGAGTTCATTATAGCTGGAGATCTTAACATCCATCTATACAGTACAGAAGGTACTAGATTAGAATTTCCTAAATTGTCCCAAAGAGCAAAAGAATGGACCAAAGAAATCGACATTCGAAATCTAACCTTGACAGAACAACCTCTAAACAAACAAGGTTTGCCGCCTTCAACCTGGACATGTGAAAAATCTGCCTCAATTATTGATTATATTTACATTTCAGAAGGTATACGGAAATTATTAACAGCAACTGCCAATCATCCCCAAGCTAACAATGATCATCACCAAATATTAATAACATGGAATGCTTTGCGAACTCAGGTCCCACGATTAATCCTTCCAGATTTTGAATTAAATAACAGCCTCAACAAACTTTGCATAAAACAATCCCAAATGGCTGACCTTCTTTCAAAGTTCGACGCCTCTCCTCTCCCAGACTATCCAAAACTCAACTACGAGTGGAAAATCATTGGTAATTCTTACATCAAACATAAACATTACTACAATAATGACATTAAGTTGATGAAAAAACCCTCAACAAAGGAATACGACTATTAAAAAAGCAAAAAACGACAATTTCTGAAGCTGAGATAAAAAAGAAAAACAGAAATACTCAAATTCAATAAAATCAATCGAATCCTTAATGCACCAAGCAGATGCAGAGGCAATTTAAGTGGCCTTAAAACAGAAAAACACGAGACAATTGTGGTCCCTCTTAAACGAAAACTCTAAAGGATCAACCATGATCCAAAAAGTATAAGCTCAAGCTTGGACAGAACACTTTGCTAACCTGTATAGGAAAAAAACAGATATCCTGCTGCAAGAAGAGAAAAAAGAACCTCTGTGGGACCTAAAATGGGAACGAGAAGATCTCATAAAAACCATCAGCTCTTTGAATCCGTCCCGAGCGCCTGGGACACATGGCCTCTCCAACGCCAATCTAAAATCAGCGCCTGAAGAAAGGGCCGCTTTTTTTGCTCGCCTACTCATTCTTATTGAGAAAACTCAACAAATTCTGTGTAGTTGGACTCTGGCAATCTTGATTCCAATTTACAAAACTGGTGACAGGAAAAAACCAGAGAACTACTGACCCATAGCTTTATTAGATCCGCTGGGAAAGCTGTTCGCAGGTTTTTTATTAAAAAAACTCAATACATGGGCAGCAGCAAATGGCAAACAAGAAAAAAGACAAACTGGGTTTGTAAATAAAATAGGAACAACGTTAACCTACTGCTATTGAGTATGATCAAATATGATGCAAGTCTAAAGAAGCAGCAGGTTTATGCTGTCTTCATAGACTTAAAAATGGCATTTGACTCAGTTAATAGAATAAATCTATGGAAGAAATTAACATCTTGGGGCTGCCCGCTATCCATTCTTAATCCAATCATGCAACTATATTCTAACACTTCAATCCAAGTCAGACTAACTAAAGATGCCGTAGTAACTAAACCAACTACTACTTGGAATGGACTGAAGCAAGGGTGTCCCCTGGCTGTCTGCTTATATAACCTGTATACATTTGATTTTGTAAAAGCAATCCAAGACCCGCTCTCGAATCCTCCAAAGATAAACAATGAAACAATACAAACCCTAATATATGCTGATGACATCATTGTCATGGACAAAACAGTGTCAGGTCTGCAAAAGTGATAAGTGACATGGTAAAGGTCGATAAAGTGACAATTTTCATGAAAAAGAACGAGTTGCAGATCAACATCAATAAAACTAAGCTTATGAAGCTATCAACTCAAAAAACGAAGAACTGGACAAACCTGAAATGACATCTTGAAGGCAAAGAGATTGAAGCAATAAATACAATCAAATATCTAGCTGTTATGATAAATTCGTCTCCAACTGTACAACAATGGAAAGACCATATCGAGAGGAAAGCAAGATCTCTAGCCCGCCAAGGTCGTTTCTTTCATTGCAAATTCGGGACATATTCTATAAAATCTACAATTCTACTATACAAACAAAAGGCGGTGCCAATATTGACTTATGTCGGTGAAACATTGATCAGCAAACAATCAATGAAATGGCATCTCTAAGAGGCCATTTTTTTGAGGAAAACTTTGGCTTTACCTAAAACTTTTCCGATGCCGAGAATTCAATTTGAATTGGCTCTTCAATCACTACAATCACTAATTGTCTGGAAACAAATGGATCTTTTTAGAAAAATAATTTGTCAAGACCGAATTCCGTCTTTAGAAATATTAAAAGAAAAACACAATGCTTTACATGTGACAGCTCTCCATCATTAGTCCAACGAAATAAAGAAAAGAATCAAAGAAGAAGAAATTACTGAAGACATGCTAATAAACACACAGCAATATGCAAAACGCAAAATACAGAGAAACCATTTGATTAAAACGATTACAGAACAAACAAAATACAAACGTTTCCTGAAATGCATAATTGAAACAAGGGCCCTCCACGAACTTCCAGCCTACTTAGCATGCTTTCCAGATCGACTTACTCGAGATCTCTTTTTACGTCTTCGACTAAACCTTCTACCGACTAGTGACTATCTAACTGTGATAAAACATCCAAACATAACGTCTTCTCCTTGCAGATTTTGCAAGATTGAGAATACTAAAGAGACTCTTTTCCATGTAATCATGATATGCCCTGCTTTAGTGGAAAAAAGAAACCTGTTCAAAGACTTTTTCAGAATATCCCAGAAACAGATGACCACTCAAGAGCGATGGGCTCACCGTCTAAAAGGCCACGACAAATACCTAATTTTAACAGTAATCAAATTTTGGACTGCGATCTACAAGGACAGCAATTTGTACGAGTCCGAAACACCAGTCTAAAGTCTTTTATAAATGAAACGTTAAGGAAATGCTGTAATGAAAAGTTTGTATTATCAAACATATAATTAAAAAAAAAAGCCCATTCTCACACATGTGGTGAAAGATGGCATATTCCTTTCAAATTCGGTTTTGCTCTTCCATCTGGATTCCAACAGGGTTTGTAGCTGTAGTCAGCTTGTTTTACACAACAGTCTGTACAAGGCAAAAGTCTTCATGAAATTGACATGTGCACAGAAAGCTATGATTTTTCTTTTCAAGCAGTGATTTTTGACCTTTTGTAGCAAAATTTAAGTGTTTCCTGTGTAGCTAAAGGAAAGCTTTTGTTGATTTTCTCAGGTTTGGCTGGCAGAGCCTGTCATTCAGGAATAAGGCTATTTTCTGATGGAGCACAATGTGAATATGGCTGGGCATGACAGGGTCTTGTTCATAAAAAGCAGTTTGATGAAAACAGGGAAAAATAGCCATCGGATTAGCATTATTTTAAAGGTGAATTATTCCCATTTTCAATGGGAATTTTGGGCTTGCAGCCAAAACAACGCTGCTTTTTCACTCCATTTCTTTAAGACAAACAAGTACACACCCTAGTAGCCTTTCTCGGGGTGCTCCCTGTTTCATCTTGCCCAATGGCGCTTGGCAAAACAGTGCAGCCGTCATTTTGTCGCTGCAAAACACAGTTTTGGTGTGAGGCAGTGGTGTTCACAGGAGCCAGAGCAGCCATTTTGCTGATTCTGCTGAAGTATAGCTTGGTGATGTGGGGAAGTACTGCTGAGTGGGTAAATATATCCCACAAAGTGTTATGTCTGCTGAAGTCAATTTGTCACAGGCCCACTGTCACCATGCTTTAAGTGGCCTGTAACATAGAGCCGGGGGTCATGGCTGGCAGTGTGTCGGTGCTTCAATTAAGCGGCAACATTTGCCTCACTTGAATGCCACTGTTCCGCTACGTCCCCGTAAGAGTCTCGGTTTGATTTAGCAAAAAGGGCCTTGGCCTAGAGGCAGCATTCAGATAAGGTAAGTGTTGCCACTTAATTGCGGCAGCGACCCCTTGCCAGGCACTAATTTGGTGCGAGGATGATGATTGATGCATTTTAAATTAAAGGGGTGTTTGCCTGGGGTGTGTGGGGCATTGGGTCGGTGACACAATGAAAAGGCAGGCAAGGCTTTTTATCCAAAGCCTAAAGTGCTTGTTTATACGTGAGAGCTTCAGGCTTTAGAAAATAAAGCTTGGCTTCTAGTGGGCTGGGGTTAGCAGAGGACTTTAGGGAGCCCCAGCAGGACCCATCTCAGACTAAATTTTCAGAGTCTGCAGGTGCTCTGGCCCAGCTAGCTCTGTGCACCTTAAAGCACTGGGCTTACCCCAAGGCAAAAATGTCGAGGTGGGGCTGAAACTTAACATGTTGAGAGAGGCATTAGCTTCAGAGATTGTGGGGAGGGACAAACATACTTGTGTGGGGCATCTTACTTCGTTACACATTCTAATGTACTATCACAGTGCAGATTCAATTAGAGCTGGGCGAGGCCAGAGGGTCTCGTGCCGGCCCGGGTCACAATCTGGACCCTAGCCTGACCCTCATCTCGGGTCAGTGCCTGCCCAAAGCTGGGTCCAGCCATCTCATCCAGCTGCCTGCAATCACTGCTGTAAAAAAAATGTTTACAAAAAACCACGGTTCTGAAGTGACGACAACATGAAGTCAGGTGGCCGGGTTGGACAGAAAGTCAGGCGAGCATACTCCTGTTATGTGGTGGTGAATTTAAAGATAAGTGATTTGTTTTTGGCCCCAGCCCCCTTGCACCTCTTTTGTCATTCCCAGCCACATCTCACTCCTTTTCTAGGCCCCCAGACCTCTTGCGCCGCTTTCTCGGCCCCAGCCCCTCTCACCTCTTTTTTCTCACCCCAACCCCCTCGCACTTCTTCTGTGATGTTATGTTATGTTAACAGAATTTGTAGCGCGCACTGTCACCCAAGGGTATCATGGTGCTTGGTTCAGTAAAGGTAGAGCAGATGAAACTAATTAGAACAGGAGGGTTTTCAAAAGATGTCTGAATTCCAGATGGTTAATAGTGCATCTCAGAGACAGTGGCAGCGTATTCCACAATTTCACCGCTGCCACTGAGAAAGCACAATCGCCGATCCTAACACAACGGGAAGAAGGAACAGTAAGAAGACAAGTCGAGCCAGATAGAAGAGCACGAGTGGGCTGGTAATGGAGACATTTGTCCTGAAGGTAACTAGCACTGAGACCATAAAAGGCCTGATGCACTAGGCAAAGAGACTTGAATTAAATTCACTTAGCCACTGGCAGCCAGTGAAGGGAGCAAAGAACCAGCATTATATGATTCCCATAAGGGATATTCATGGCTACCCTAGCCGCCAGGTTCTGCGTCAGGTCCTTCTTTAAGGCCCCTACCCCTCACACCACTTTCTGGGCCCCTAGTCTCCTCACATCCCTTTCCTCACCCCCCCAGCCACCTCTTACCACTTTTCTTGCCCCCAGACCCCTCGCACCTCTTTTCTTGGCCCCAGCCCCTCGCACTCCTTTTCTCAGCCCCAGCCTCTTCTCACTCCTTTTCTTGGCTCCCAGCCCCCTCACACCACGTTCTCATCCCCAGCCCCCTCACAGATCTTTTTTTCAGCATCCAGGCCCTTCGCACCCCTCTTCTCGTGCCCCAGCCACTTTGCAATTCTTTTCTCAGGCCCCAGCCCCTCACAACTCTTTTTTCAGGCCCCTGCCCCCTTGCACCCCTATTCTCAGCCCCCACTCCATTGCACCCATTTTTTGAGCCCCTACTGCCCTTGCATACCTTTTCTCAGGCCCTAGCCCCATTGCACCCCTTTTTTGCAACCCCAGCCCCTGACACGGAGCTCTCCCGTTTTGTGCATCCATTTCCCTTGCTCAGCTCATGCTTGGCCCTAAGAGTCAGGCCAGATCCCCTGGCTTGACCCTGACTCGGCTCTAGCCAAGAAATCGCAGGCTAGCATCAATGTTACAAGCAGTTAACTCTCTCCTTTATGTCTGAAAGCCCCCACTTTAGAACTGCTGTGAGAATGAGCAGTCTCCTGTCTCCCTACCCTTCCAATCACTCCCCTGACACGCAAGTACTAACCCCTAACACAATTTCTATTGACTAAAAATGTATGCATAAGAATGCAGTTGCTAACAATGAAACGTTTTATATTAGTAATTGCTGAGCCTTTGTTAACTGTGAAGCCACAGACACTGTTTATTGTCTGTGGCCTGTCCTGTGTAGCTACGGCTCTGTAAGGAAGTCAGAACAAGTCAACACAGCCCAAAATTAAGCAGGGGCGGGTGGGAGAGGGCAAAAGCACGATTTGACCAATGGTCATTTCGCCACTGGCGCATTGTTCAACTTTATGGGAGCCCATTGAAGTGGTATCCCACAGAGAGATGAAAACAGTGTCATGATGCCTACCCCTGGGGAACCAGACCAGGTCCAGCAACCCCAGAAGCAGGCATCAAGTTATTTTGAGCAAGTCCAAAAACCCCTGCTAGGGGCTGTTTGGGTGTGGTCCTGGCACCTATGGTGCCAGGCTCATATGGAGAGTCAGTCCTGGCGCCATAGGCGCCAGGCTCATAGAGTTGAACTTACCTGAGGCAGAACATGCTGCAAGTTTACCTGATGCAGACCATGCTGCAGAGCTCCAAGCCAAATGAGGCTTGGAAGGGACTATTTTACCTAGGGACTATTTTTCTACTCGGGTGGGGCTGGGGAGGAATACTTACTTGGGACTACTTTGGTGGCTATTTAAACCACCCCCGAAGAGCAGCACACGCTTCGCGTTATTCTGCAACCAGCAATGTAACGCTCACCGTGTCTGTAAACCTGCATCCAGTCTTCCGCCACGCCCGCCGCGAGTCTGCAGCTCCTAGAAAAAGGGAGGAACAGAAGGAGAAGAGGTTAGAATAAGAGCAAAACCTTCGATCCTTACCTGAATTCCGGTTCCACCGTGCCTTCGAGCTGGAAGAAAGAAGCATTTTACGCGCGCCGCCTCGCCTGCTGCAGCGCCGCGCTGAACTCACCGGCCTTCGCAGCAAGGGGAACACAAGAACAGCAAAGGTGAGCCAAGGGAATAAACAGAGGTAATAGTAACTACCCCCATAGACTTACCTGATTACCGCCGGCAGTACTATTTCTCTTCATGGGTCGGCGCAGTCTCCATTGCATCCTCGCCGTACCCCGGCCCCTAAGGGAAACAAAAGGACAACAAGGTGAGACGAAGGGACAAAAAAGGGGAACTCTTCTCACCACAATAGACTTACCTAATTTTACCGCCGGAGGCATTATCCCCGAACTTCATATTTTCTCTCCATACCTGAATAAGGGAACAAGCCACAGGTTACATTCTGGCCTTATTTTATTGAACTGTGTAGGATAAGCCAAATCCTTACCTGAACTTCGTCAGCTACCACGAGGAACTCTTCGCTGGGGTCAAGCTGCAAACTGCAAGGAATCGGACAAGAGTGAAAGTCAGACATGTGAACTCTTACAAACTACATACTTTTCGGAGTCAATATTGTTCTGGAACTCAGCAATTCCTTTGAGCCAGTCAAGCAACTGGTTATCAACGCGCCCCTGCGCTCAATGCAGGATGGAGAGCTCATCTTTTCAAACCATCAGGTGAGACTATAAGAGGGGACATCAAAGGTGATCTGTGGGGAGAACAGCGGGGGTGGGGGGATTTACGCTCAACCCCACGGGTGGTTGATTCCCTTTCTCCATTTACAGAAGAATATTCCTACGGGCCAAGCAAATGAAGCTAGGTGGGCCAGTCCAGTCCGTCATCTCGCCCCTACGCGTCACATTGGTGGAGACCGCAGCTGTCCAGGTCCGATCGACGCCTCTATGGGAACCAGGTGAGGGTAACAGAACGCGAAGCCTACCCACAAATTCCCAACCGGGCGCTATGGATACCTCAGAGACTGACCAATTGGCCCAATTACTAGGGGAACTGAGGGCTGAAGTGCATTCCGCCCGTCAAGAAACCAATGCTCTTAGTAGAGAACTGATTTTGTCAAAGGAGCGAACTGATGACCTTGCTAGGCAACTATTGCAAAGCCAGGCTGGACAAGCACCCCTACCTGGTTCCGGGGGAAATCCAGCTCCTGTGTTATCGAGTAACCCTGTGCAAATAAACCTACCAGGAAATATTCCATTAGTCCCACCCGAACGCTTTGCGGAGATCCCAAAAGGTTCACCGTGTTTATGAACCAATGCCGTTTGCACTTTTTATGCAGACCTGCAGCCTTCCCAAACGATCAAGCCAATGTAGCCTTTGTATTGTCATATCTCAGCGGCAGTGCAGCTGATTGGTCAATTCCACTAATTACTCAGGATGACCCAATTCTTCAGGATTTTCAGGGCTTTCAAACTAGCATGGAAAGACTATTTGCCCGGCACTCCCAAGGACAGGCCCTGGATAACAAACCTTTGTCCCAACGACAGGGTAACCAGGACCTTCTATCCTACATCGCGACCTTTAATAGGTTAATAGTGGAAACTGGATGGCCTGAGGTAAAACGAATCACGTTATTTTATCGATGGCTTCGAGGAGAACTCAAGGATGTCTTGGCTCAAGTTGTGAACCCACCTCAAGACTGCGCTGAATATATAGACCTAGTGGTCCAGTTAGATCACAGGCTTCAGAACAGAAAGGCTGATCGAACCAAGTTTGAGAATCGGGTGTTGGTCAAAACCCATGCTAACCCCAAAGGAGCAGATGCTTCAGAACCCATGCAAATCGGAGGGGTTAAAGGACCCTTAACCCAGAAGGAAAGAGAAAGTAGATGGCAAATGCAATTGTGTCTAAATTGTGGAACTTCTGGACATTTTCTACGGGATTGCCCTGTAAAACCACCCAAGAAGGTGGTAGGATCTGCTGATAAAAGCCATATGGAGTTAGACTCGGGAAACGACCACGCCAGACAAGCTTGCCGAGCTTAAAGAAGGATACTCAGACCTTGCATTTCATCATACCAATGGTCCTCGTAGATCCAGGGCAGCCATCGCGTATGCACTCAGTAAGGGCATACATTGATAGAGGGGCCATAGGAAACTATGGGCCTCATTAGGACCCAGGCGGTAAGGGGTTTACGGCGGCGTAAACAGCGCCGACCCTTACCGCCTGATTCCGAGGTCCCTTAGCGCCATGGAGGATTTAACACCTGCTTCTAGCAGGTGTTAAAATCCATGGCGCTAAGGGACCTTGTTGTTAATTACGCCACCGTAATTTACGGTGGCGTAATTAACGCCTTCCCCACTCCCATTATGCCCTATGGGGCAAAAATGGGAATGGGGAAGGGTAAATGGGGATTGGGGACTTACCGCCCCGCCAACCTCGGAATGGGGCGGTAAGTCCGCCAACCACCATGGCGTAAACGCAGTTTACGCCATGGTGGTAAAGGTACGACCCAGGCGGTAACTTACCGCCTGGGTCGTAATGAGGCCCTATGTGGACTATGAATTGGCTTCCAGGATGAATCTACCTCTCTGCCGAAAAACCACCTCAGATGTCATCACCACAGTCGATGGAACTTAAATAGCCTCTGGGCCTGTAACTCATTCCACCATAGAGATGACACTATTGGGTCAGGATGGGCATCGAGAGACTATTGTGTTTGATCTAATCAAAGCCCCACAGTTCCAAATATTACTGGGGATACCTTGGTTGGAAACACATAATCCTTGTATTGATTGGTGAGAGAAGAGAATAACCTTCCCGGATTGTGCACAAACCTGTTACCCAAAGAAAAATCAGAACGCAGGCCTGGCCACAGTAACCACAGCAGTCATGCAACTACCTCCAGAATACCAAGAATTCCAGCATGTCTTCCAAAAGGAACAGGCAAACACCTTACCTCCTCACAGATCGTACGATTGTCAAATCGATCTCATACCTGGTGCACAACCTCCTTGTAGCAGGATCTATGCCCTTACGGAATCTGAGAACCTTCACCTACGACAATACTTAGACCAGTACCTTGCCAAAGGCTTTATTCGCCCATCCAAGTCCCCTGCATCTTCAGCTTTGTTCTTCGTGCCCAAAAAGGAAGGTGACCTCAGAACGTGCATACACTACCACGCATTGAACCAGATAACTGTTAAGAACCGATACCCGTTGCCTCTGATCCCTGAACTACTAGACCAAGTGAAGGACGCTTGTATATACACTAAATTAGATCTCCCGGGGGCATACCATCTGGTATGTGTAAAAGAGGGCGATGATTGGAAGTCTGCTTTCCGCACTAAGTATGGGTTATTCGAATACCAGGTGATCCCTTTCGGGTTGTGCAATGCAACAGCAGCCTTCCAATACTTCATGAACGATGTCCTTCTCAAACTCATTGGCGTTTGTGTTGTGTATATCGATGATATTCTAGTATACTCCTCTTCAGAATCTGACCATGTGAAGCATGTCCAAGCAGTCCTTGAGAAATTGCGCCAGCACAAACTATATGCAAAACTAGAAAAATGCGTTTTTCATGCCACAGAAGTGGAATTCCTTGGGTTTATCCTGACCCCAAAGGGAGTCCGAATGGACTCACGAAAGGTGGACGCAATCCTTAAGTGGCCATGACCAAGTTCAATTAAAGGAGTACAAAGCATGCTCGGCTTTGCCAATTTCTACCGCAGATTCATCCCAGATTTTTCACATGTCGTACATCCCATCACAGTACTCTTGCGAAAAAATAACTGCTTTATGTGGACTGAAGATGCTAAAAATGCCTTCCAAGAGCTGAAAGCGAAATTCACGTCTGCACCTGTGTTAAAGCACCCGTGCCCTGAACTTCCATACATAGTGGAAACTGATGCATCCAGTCTAGCCATGGGAGCTGTCCTGTCTCAAAAGGACCCTGAAACTGGCCAGCTTCACCCAGTAGCATTTTGGTCCAGAAAATTCTCGGCACCCGAGTTAAACTATGCGGTTACTAACAAGGAGTTATTAGCCATTAAATCCGCCTTCAAGGCTTGGCAGTACTATCTTCTCGGTGCCAGGCATACTATTACTGTGATCACCGATCACCGGAACTTACAGTATTTAAAAACAGCCAAGGCCCAATCGTCATGTCAACTCCGATGGGCATTGTTCTTTGCCGAGTTCGATTTTGTGATAACCTATCGACCAGGTTGTAAGAATGGTAAAGCAGACGCCTTATCCCGAATAGGGATGGGAGAGGCAGAAGTGAACCCAGAACCAGTACCTTTATTTCCGAACAAAGGATTATTGGCATGACTACTCTACTGACACTAGAGGACATTCAGGTAAAGATCCAGCAACTCTTTGATCCTACAGCCCTGCAGGACTTGGTAAAGAAAGGGCCGGACTACTCTGTTACCAATGATCTGCCTTATTACCAAGGGCGGCTATTTCTGCCACACAAGGAACTACAAGAGCTAGTCATTTCCTGTTATCATGATACCCTAATGGAGGGCCGCCCATGTTTTGCAAAAACTCAAGCTAAAATTAAAAAACAATTCTGGTGGCCCACCTGGCGAAAGGATATTAAATCATTCGTGATGTCTTGTGGCATTTGCACCCAAAACAAAAGTTAAAAGAAAAAACCAGCTGGACTCGTACAAACTTTAGACATTCCGCCCACACCATGGCACACCTTATCGTTAGACTTTATTACCGATCTACCTCCTTGTAATGGGTTTAACACCATTCTAGTTATTGTGGATCTTTTTTCCAAGATGGCCCACTTTATTCCTTTAAAAGGACTACCTTCAGCCTCAATCCTGACCAAAGAATTCCTCGAAAACATTGTTTGCATACATGGATTTCCGTCCGTGTTGGTCTCTGACCGGGGCAGTCAATTCATTTCACATTTCTGGAAGAAATGTTGTCAATTGGCGCAAATCGGTGTAAGATTATCGACCAGTCACCACCCCCAGACCGATGGTCAAACGTAGAGGACCAACCAGACTCTTGAACAATACCTGCGTTGTATGTTACATCAGACTGAGAGTAATTGGAAGGACATTCTTTGGATCGCCGAATATGCATACAATAATTCAGTACATTCTGGAACTGGACAAAGCCCCTTTTATACCTTATATGGGCACCACCCTCGAACCTCAGACCTTGACTCACCCCAACACTTAGAAATGCCCTCAGTGGACCATCTACACGCTACGATTACACAAGCCTTTAAGGAGGCAACTGCACATTTAAAACAGGCGAAGGAGAAATATAAGAAAGATGCTGATTGGCATAGAAGTGATACTCCACAGTACCAGATAGGGGACCAAGTATGGTTGGCCACAAAACACATACCTCTCAAGGGAACGCGGCCCTTTAACCCTAGATATTTGGGACCTTACTCTATTAAGGCCATTATCAACCCGGTGGGGCAAGACTAACCAAACCACCAGACCCCATCCTTATAGACGGGGAACCCGAATTTGAAGTTAAGAACATCCTGGACTCCAAGATGGTGAAGTCAAAATATTTGTATTTAATCGACTGGAAGGGTTACAGACCACAGGAAACATCTTGGGAACCTAGTGACCACGTGCATGCACCTCGATTGGTGAAGAGATTCCACCGGAATTTCCCAGACAAACCAAAACCACGGGGAAGAACGACTTTAGGAGGGGCCTTGGGGGGGAGTGCTGTCATGATGCCTACCCCCGGGGAGCCAGACCAGGTCCAGCAACCCCGGAAGCAGGCATCAAGTTATTTTGAGCAAGCCCAAAAACCCCTGCTAGGGGCTGTTTGGGTGCGGTCCTGGCGCCATAGGCGCCAGGCTCATAGAGTTGAACTTACCTGAGGCAGACCATGCTGCAAGTTTACCTGATGCAGACCATGCTGCAACCATGCTGCAGAGCTCCAAGCCAAATGAGGCTTGGAAGGGACTATTTTACCTAGGGACTATTTTTTACTCGGGTGGGGCTGGGGAGGAATACTTACCTGGGACTACTTTGGAAGCTATTTAAACCACGCCCGAAGGGCAGCACACGCTTCGCGTTATTCTGCAGCCAGCAGTGTAACACTCACCGTGTCTGTAAACCTGCATCCAGTCTTCTGACACGCCCGCCTCGAGTCTGCAGCTCCTAGAAAAAGGGAGGAACAGAAGGAGAAGAGGTTAGAATAAGAGCAAAACCTTCGATCCTTACCTGAATTCCAGATCCACTGCGCCTTCGAGCTGGAAGAAAGAAGCATTTTACGGGTGCCGCTTCGCCTGCTGCAGCGCTGCGCTGAACTCACCGGCCTTCGCAGCATTCTCACGATCCACCGCATCCTTCTGCACGTTCCCGCCGCACTCTAGCACCTAAGGGGAACACAAGAACAGCAAAGGTGAGCCAAGGGAATAAACAGAGGCAATAGTAACTATCCCTATAGACTTACCTGATTACCGCCGGGGGTACTATTCCTCTTCACGGGTCGGCGCAGTCTCCATTGCATCCTCGCCGTACCCCGGCCCCTAAGGGGAACAAAAGGACAACAAGGTGAGATGAAGGGACAAACAAGGGGAACTAGTCTCACCACAATAGACTTACCTAATTTTACAGCCGGAGATATTATACCACGAACTTCATATTTTCTCTCCACACCCTTTATAAGGGAACAAGCCACAGGTTACATTCTGGCTTTATTTTATTGAACTGTGTAGGATAAGCCAAATCCTTACCTGAACTTCGTCAGCTACCACGAGGAACTCTTCGCTGGGGTCAAGTTGCAAACTGCAAGGAATCGGACAAGAGTGAAAGTCAGACATGTGAACTCTTACGAACTACATACTTTTCGGAGTCAATATTGTTCTGGAACTCACCAATTCCTTTGAGCCAGTGAAGCAACTGGCTATAAAGGCGCCCCTGCGCTCAATGACGGATGGCGAGCTCATCTTTTCAAACCATCAGGTGAGACTATAAGAGGGGACATCAAAGGTGATCTTTGGGGAGAACAGCGGGGGTGGGAGGATTTATGCTCAACCCCACGGGTGGTTAATTCCCTTTCTCCATTTACGGAAGAATATTCCTACGGGCCAAGCAAACGAAGCTAGGTGGGCCAGTCCAGTCCGTCATCTCGGCCCTACGCGTCACATTGGTGGAGACCGCAGCTGTCCAGTTCCGATTGACGCCTCTGTGGGAGCCAGGTGGGCGTAACAAACTCGCTCGGAGTGTCCTCAAAATACATTTCTCCCTGCTTCAAACCCAGTCCACCTTTGTTTTTGTATCTGATCAAACTCTATCACAGACACAGCGGCACCTGCACCTTTGCTACAAAGACCTTGTATTAGGGAGAATTCTCATTTCTGTGCTAATTCCCTTCAACCTTAGAGACCCCAAGCTCTTTTGCTGGACTTTTTAATTTTAACCCTGGACTGAGTGAGACCTGTTTCTCACTCCCTCGTGTGTTTTGACCTAATTTGGACTACGTGTTTCCTCTGTTTTTGGAGTCTGACAAACAACATAGGCATCTACTTTTTGATTGGTGACTCACAGACGTCTCAGTGCAGTGTCACAGAGAAATCCTTTAGATTTCTCATTAGGTTTAAATTACTTTTATTGTGTGAACTACCCTTCCCAAGAATAGTAAAGTGAAATTGACTTTACTTACCTTTTCTCTTTGTAGGTCCAGCACACCCCATTTTATGTGGAGTGCTGGGGGGTTACCTAGTCGCCCCTTATCCTACATTCTCATGTAACATTTTTATGTTACCCTCACTACTTTAAATGGCTGTTGGCAGTGCTTTAATGTTCCTACCATTGTGCTTTTTTACTGCAGGCTGAATCCTCAGCTGCAGTACAGCACCCATGGGTGATGATTTTGTCAAAATGGCCCGTCTCCTTTTTTCACCATTTTCTGTTTGGGAGGTCTTTCTTGGGTTTTACTCTGTGCATTGAGCCAGGTTTGAACCTTTTCATTTTTGTTTTTGCTGTTTTTTCATTTTGCCTTTGGCAGGCTTCAGCCTCTGGCTCCAGTGTGTCTGGAAGGGCAGGATTTGAGGGAGGTTCCCGAAAACGCCCCTGTACTTTGTCTCTTTGAGTGCCTGAATGCAACCAGTCCTGATTGGCTGGCTTCCTGCTGTGTGATTGACAGCCTAGGCTGTGCATGAATGGGAGAAACCTGCTTAAAAGGCGAGGGTTTCGGGACTAGAGGCAGAGTCGACCACTGGGAGAACTACCCATGAAGAAACCGTGAACAAAGCTTGCAACTTCCTCCATGGACCTTTGAATTGCCCGGTGAGGCCCTGCTGCTGTGCCGAAACTCTGTTTTCAATTCGACAGAGAAGTTCTGGAAGGGACGACTTCTTCCATTGAGTTAGTGGGACCAACTAACCCCAAGACGAACTCCACTGAACCATCATCCTTGATTGGTTGTACTTCTTTGCTGCTGCAAGAACGAAGTGCCAGGGGTCGAGATATCTGTAGTCAAGTGCAACGTCTAAAACCCGGCCAAAAGCTCCAGGAGTCTCCTAAGGACCCTCCAGAAGCAGGAAGACCAGAGCTCTGTTCCCCTCACCAGAGTGCAGGACCCAAGGAGTGAAGGAAGCCCAACGGTTATCCAAGATCTGCGACAGTGCTGTTTACTAAGCGCTGAAACCTCAAAGTGCGGCTGAACCAAAAACCGCACGCAGCTGCCAACATCCTCCAAACTACTGCAACAGGAGCCCTCCAGACATCCCCCCTCTTGTCCCCACAATTGAGGCTCAGGAAGATGGGGTCTGCACCACTGTACCAGAATCCAGCTGGACCACTCTTCTTCAAACCATAGGTACTGTTTAGACTTGGGGTACTTACCTCACTATCTTTTTGGCTGTGTCAGTTAAGTCTGATACACTTGTGCCTTCAGTTTACCCATTTTTGCTATGTCCCATACCCTCCTCCCCAACATTCTCTCTATCTTTATCCTGCTCCATCTATCTCTTTCTCTGTCTCACCCTCTCGTCTCGTCCTCTATTTGTCTTTCTATCTCTTCCTCTCTGTCTACCTCTCTCTCTTCCTCCAAATCACCACATCTCTCTGTCTCTCTTTCCCAACCCCCGTGTGTGTCTCCCTCTCTTTGACCCCCCCTCTCTCTCTATCTCGCAAGATTTCACTACATCTTTGCAACATCTTTTGGAGTGAATCTCACATGCTAGATGTTGATAAAAGCTTGATTTTGCAATACCCAGACACATCTGCATGCATTCCTTATGGTGAAGAAAACTCTGTTGTTTTAAAACTGCATGTGGCAATTGGGAGACACAAAGTATGTGGTGCCGTCTCAGTATGCCTTGAAGCCTTACCTGTTTGTCCCAGTGCACCTGGTGCCTGAAGATCTGCAAAGCACTCTATTTGATTGGGGCATTATGTTCTACAACAGGCGTAGCCAACCTGCCACCTTCCGGGTGTTTTTGCCCACAATTCCCATCATCCCCCATCACTGACTATGCTTTTTGAGGCTAGTGAGTGGGACTTGTAGCCGACAATATCTGGAGGATAACAGATTACCCACCCCCGGTTCTGCTTTGGATGCAATGGCAAAGCCAATTTAGTATCAATGGGGCATGTTTTGGAGATGTTTTGGACTACAGCCACATTATCGCTATCCAGCATAGTCATTGGTGTGGGATCATGGGAATCGTAGCCCAAAACATCTGGAGGGCTGGTGCAAGTGAATGCCCACCATTTCCATTGACCTGGGGACTACAACCTTTAGTTCATCTACAGCTTTCATTAGCCCTAAATAGCATAGTCAATGGCAAGGGCGTATGGGCGTTGGTGTTCAAAACATCTGTAGAGCGCAGGGTCCATACTCTTGCTCTAGGCTATGATCCCTCTGTCTTGGGCGTTTACAAAGCTGGCTCTCGGTTGTTGTAACCACAAAAGAACCAAGACTTCCAGAAGGTTTGTTAGTCTCCAACTTGAATAAGAATGTATTAAAGACCTATTCTTATTTGGATGGCTCATCAGAAAACATTATTAGCTTATTTTACATTAGAGGAATGCTGGGGGGACATATTCCTGTACTTTGTATCATAAACCTTTTTTCGTTATTAGGAATGGTTGCAGCTTACGTATTAATAGTCAGTGACTATATTATGAATACCTGTTTTGATTTTTATAACAGGTTGCAACGACCATGACTGTTAATTGAGACTACTTCTGTGTAATGATCTAAGTCTAACCCACTCAACTGACCTCGACAAAGCACACCCTCTTTGTCAGGTCTCTTATAAAACCCTGTTTGACTTTATTCTCTTCTGTTATGTTATGTTAGGTTCCTTGCCTTTGTGTACTGCAGTAACCTGCCATTGGTATAGTCTCTCAGGGCTTTGGGTTTCTGAAATATATTGCTGCACGACCCAGAGTTTTCAATAGCCCATACTTAGATATTGCAAAACAAGAAAACAGTGCATTATTTACATTACATTGTATGTGTTGCAACACAAATTACAGTGCAATAAAAAGATAAGAATGCATCCAAAGGTTGCATCTAATTGCATCAGGAAACATGGCTATCTAGTATCTTCATCTTTGCAGTAACAGTCATGCCGCTATTCCTATGTGCAGGGTTGGGACGTATATACAAAGGTCTGGCAGCCCCTCCACTGAGAACGAACACTGCTCAATAACCTGTTCTGTGGGTAGGTTCTGACTCAGGAGGGTCTACAACCACGTGTTAGCTCACTGTACCCTTCACAGAGAACAAATATATATTATATTTACAGATCAGTCTGGTCCCACTGACCTGGCAGTGCAGCACCAAAATTCTAGGTCATTCTCCTCTGAACAAGAGTACCAACCACAACCCCAGGCACGTGTTTCGGCCTAGTCAGGCCTCATCAGTGAGGTGAAGATCTGCCCTGCTAAGCACAGTGAGCAAGGGGTCCTTTCACAGAGAAGAAATATCCATTTGCATATCAGTCTGGTCCCACCCACCTGGGTAGTCCAGCACAGAAATACTGGGTAATTCTCCTCTGAACAAGAGTATCAACAGCAACCCCAAACATGTGTTTCGGCCTAGTCAAGCCTCATCAGTGAGGTGATTTTGGCTATGGTTTTAGGACGAGGCGGGTAATGTGACTGGTAACTTTTTGCAATAGTCACATGATTCTACCTTAGTATTTGCAGAATGTGTTTTTTCGTTATCTTAATGCTTGGTTGTAATTACTGATTTAGCCAGACAACTTCCAACATATATATGTTGGCCCGCATATTTAAAATGCTTTTCACAATAATAGTGCATTATGAAAATGAACAGTGCTGTATCTAGCCATTACCTTCATTTTACAGCAGTGAGGCAATTACCATGTGCAGGTTATGATTTGATGCAAGCTTCGATATGTCAATTGTTCATGCTGGATATGTGATTGGCTGAGTAGCGTGCGACCTAGTGGGATAATTACATGACATTGCGGTATTCAAGGTAGATGTTTTTAGTGTTAACATGCTGTTTAGGTCTTTGTTTACAACTGTCAGCAATTGTGGGCTAGAAGTCTTCATTAACATTATTATTGCCAAATATGTTATGAGTGGGCCAGTGGCAAAGCACAAAATTTGGTAGCCCCCTGCGAAACGTGCTGAGGGTAGCCCCCCTAGCTTTGCAACATATCACAGGGCGCACCACACACCGGGCCTGCCTACACTACCATGCTTGCTCAATACACACAATGATCATTCTGAAGCAGCAGCATGCCGCTCACTGCACTAGGAGAAAGAGAAACATGTGTGTTTTAAAGCATTATACAGCAGACTTTCTGAGAAAAATTGGCGAAAAAGCCAGTGTTTGCAATTGTTTTGTAGTGTAACACCAATCCAAAAATCCAATACATGCAAGTCACCAACTGTGCACACGAACATTACTGCTTTAATTAATGTAATGCTTTGCTATTAAAAATGCCATGCCACAATGAAAACATGTCAATCTGGCTGCACAATGTAGAGCGGTCTAGACACGTAATAAACATATTACAGAAAAACATGCCACACCACATTAAGACATGCCTAGACTGGTTGCATCAAAATGCCAGTGGAGGCAATAACACTTGTCATGGTTATTTTATCACAGATACCCAAAACATATACAATGCCGCAGTAACAAATGGCTAGACTGGCTTCACCCAAATGCCAATCTAGCCAGGTAATTACACTTAACAGGACTATTTAATCAGAGATGTCCATTAAACACAAGCACACACCCATTCACACACCATTCACCATACACTCGTGCACACTCAGCCACCCATACATTTACATGTGCACCCTTACACCATATACTCACACCCAGGCAGCCACACATACATCGTGTACTCCCTCATTCACGCATATTACATTATATACATGCACACACACATGTACATACACGCACACACCCACATGTAAACAAAATACATTTTCGTACCTTTTTGATTCAGTTGGTCTGAGGAACGAGGCCTCCATCTCCCTGCAGCAGGAACGTTTCACCTGATCATGCACAGAGGAGCTGGAGGCCTCCATGTCATGCGGTCGGGGAAGCCCCATGACTTAAAAAAATACCTTCTTTTTTAAGTCACTCTGACTTCTTAAAGAAAATATTTCTGTAACGGACCGAACCGTAATGGAAATCAGTTCTATATGAAGTCAGAGTGACTTAAAAAATAAACTATTTATTTTTTAAATCCAAGGATGCCACCCCCTCCCCCAGGACATGTGGTGGTGGGGCCCACTACACAGCGGGGGCTGTGGAGGCCCCCGCTACACCAATAGAGCAGGTTTGGGATGTGGTG
Organism: Ambystoma mexicanum; assembly: GCF_040938575.1. Taxonomy (NCBI): domain Eukaryota; kingdom Metazoa; phylum Chordata; class Amphibia; order Caudata; family Ambystomatidae; genus Ambystoma; species Ambystoma mexicanum. Next base: position 415,229,195 of record NC_090929.1, read on the forward strand.
TGTGTTTGGTTGTGACAGTTGCTAGTGCTCGGCAGAAAATGAAGGCTGTCGTGGTGGGGGAATATGGTATGTGTGAAAGGATGCAAAGAATGGTGGCGAGGAGAGGGGTGGGGAGAGAAGTATGGGTGGGCAAAGAGAGGCAAAGAGTAAGGAGAGTGGTAAAGGAGGGGCAACATTGAAATAGAGAGATGTGATGAGTAGATGGGGTTTGAATTTATGTGTGGTGAAGGAGAAGGAAGTGGTGGGCGAGGGTTGGGAGGTATGGTGAGTGAAGGTGCAGAAAATGAAGAAAGGTGCTGGACTGGAGGAGAAGAAGGAAGGGTGGTCAGTGGGTTAACTGGTGGTGGTGAACTGGGGTGTCCGACCCAGCCCTTTAAGACGAGTTAGCAATACTTTGAGATGGATGGAGATGCAGAATATACTCAAAAATCAATAATCAAACTAACTCGGGAAGTTGGCAAAGTATGACTGTTTGAATATCAATTATCTAAAACAGGGAGTTACAACGAACATCGATGAATTTTCTCGATCTTCACACTCAATGCATTTCATGAAAAAGGCAACTTTTATACTAAAAACTCATCAATACAAACATGTCGCCGTAAGTCTAGCAATTCTATTATTGATTACTTGCGCTACACTGTCTTGTTTTACCTGTGCTCCAGTATCTACCTGTGCTATCTATTAGTATATTAGTAGATTGTATGCTCTAGTAGAGTTTAGGTTCGCTCTGTACCTTATACTTGTCCTCATATCCGTTCATTAGAAAGAACTATAAAGGTGTAACTTATTGTCTGTGAGCCACAATATTGCCCACCATGATTGTAGCTCGAGCAAAGCGCAATGCCTCTCTATTATAATTGGAACCTAGCCCACCACTGCCTCCCACCTAGCCTATCCGTGTAAGGTTTCTCTTCATAATATTCACCGTAACATAATTGCATATTTTGCCTACCTTGTATACACGTGATGAAACTGTATTTTGTTGAACATTTGGCAAACTGTATTTAGCCCCTCTGCTAGAACTGCCTCCAAGTATTCTGCTAGCCAAACTGTATGACTTGCCTACTGTGCTGAAACTGCTGTATCCTGTAGTACATTTGGCAAAACCCCATCTAGCCCCCCTGCTAAAACTGCTTTTCTGCACTCACACAGCTGAACTATATGATATGCCTATGTTGCTCTGTCCTAGGCCACATCTGCCATTTTGAGTGTACCTATGGTCACTTATAGTCCACATTTGCCCTCTTGACTGTGCTCTTGCTGTTCGTAGGCCACATTTTGCCATGCTCCTTACCAGGCTTACTTACCACTGAGAACATATGCGTGTTAGCACATTGTATTGCCCACTACGATCTGTGACTACAGCACTTGACTCTGACTATTGCCTAGACTATTGACTAGCCCAGTAGCGAAGTTAGAACCTCTGAATAGTTGTTTTAGCCTTATCCTAGTCCACTGCGCCCAAATTGAGTGACCACCTACTGTGCCAGCCTTAGGATCCTGTGCTCTCAACCCACTTATCTATACGACACATTATATAGTACTATATCCTCAACTCTAGCAGAATGCATTTTAGCACAACCCTATTAACATACACCCCACTGCTGTTATTACAGTTTATACTGGCAACTAAGGACCAATTTAAACATGCACCCTGCCCTACTCTCCACAGAAACTCTAGGCTTCGCGCTAGACTCTCCACCCTCTACGAACCGCAGTTACCTAGCAACGCTTATTTGAACCACCATACCATACCCAAAAACCAGACTAGGAGCTCAACGCAACCTAAACCACAATTACCTGCTAGCACCTTAATGAAAGAACCCATCCCGGTTACTTCTAACACCAACTGTCTACCTAAAACAACCTCCATAACAGGAGCACTGATCAATGCTAGATCAGCCATGGCCCACGCCACTGAAATAGCTGACCTCCTTACCTTAGATAACCTTGACCTCCTAGCAGTCACAGAAACCTGGCTACATGACGCAGCAGGTCCAGCCCTCTCCCTAGCAATACCCAAAGAGTACCAACTACTAAGACTAGACCGCCCGAACGCCAGAGGTGGTGGTTTAGCCATCATCGCCAAATCCAACCTGAATGTAAGGTTAACAACACTACCCACCTTAAAATCCTGTGAACTCCTGGCCGCTAAATTAGCGATATCCCCATGCCAAACCCTAACTATCTCATTTATAGGCCACCAGGGCCCTTAGGCCTTTTTGAAGAGGAATTATCCACCCTCTTAGCGGGCAACACAAAAAAGTCATCCCAGACAATGATCCTTGGCGACCTTAACCTAGGTCTTAACAACCCAAATGAAAAACAAGTGCAAGCCATTGTTACCATGCTTGAAGGGCATGGCATCACTCAAAAAGTCCTCACACCCACCCACGACAAAGGGAAAATACTAGACTGGGTAGCCACTTCCAACTGCCCTACTACTATCACTAAAATTACACCCCAGCCTTGGACTGACCACTTCCTCATCAATTTCTACTTAACACTTAACAAGATGCCCAGAATTAAAAAAACAATGGCACCATCTGTTCCCACTAGATCCAGAAAAAACATCACACCAGACAATATCCTACCCCTGCTCCTCCCAACCATCAATGCCTTGCCATTTGATTCTGACCCAGAAACCATGGTTAAACTATACAACGACACCATGGCCATAGCCATGGACACCATCACCCCACTGAAAAACTGTAAAACTAAACAACAATCCCACCTTAATACCTGGTTCACCCTCCATCTAAAAGAACTGAGACTGGAAAAAAAGGAAGCTTGAAACTGTATTGCAACACTCCCTTACAGCTGAAAATAAACTTAAACTCAAACTGTGCGCTATGAATTATAAAAAAGCAATCATCCAAACTAAAAAAGAAGTCTATAACGACTGAATTTCCAAAGCATGCTCCAATATAAAGGAACTATTCGCAATCTTGCGAGAACTCAAATCCCCCATATTACCACCTGATAACGTACCCAAAGACAAGCAATGGTGTACCAATATCCAAAATGCCCTCGCAAATAAAGTAAAAACACTACAATCAAAAATTGCTAAAAAAGCCTTGCTCCCTCTCAGTGAAATTCCCAGCACACCCTCGATCAAAACTAGCCTAACACCCTTCAAATTCTCTAAAGTTTCCACTCATGAAACTGAAAAAATCATTGGCTCACTAAAACCATCCAATTGCAAGGCGATTCCTGCCCAGCCCAGATAATCAAGGATGCCGCCAGAGACCTTGCCCCCTTTGTCACTAAACTCATAAATGCCTCCTTCTCATTTAGCACAGTCCCAAGTAGCTTAAAAGAGTCCTGGGTTCTCCCACTGCTTAAAAAAACAAACCTTAGACCCCTCCATCCCCATCAACTATAGGCTCATCACTACTGTCTCTTTCCTCCTGAAGATCATTGACAGAGTGGTCTATCTCCAAATCCAAAAATACCTGGAGACCAACCAACTCCTCGGCACTCGTCAATCGGGCTTCAGACCGCAACACAGCACTGAGACCGCCCTTATAGATCTGAAAGACCAAATTGACGAGCTCAACGATATAGGAAACACAGCTATGCTACTCCTCCTTGATCTGTCGGCGGCTTTTGACCTAGTGGACCACGCAGTACTCTGCAAACACCTAGCATCAGCCACCCACTTTTCAAGTGAAGCCATAGCCTGGATCCAATCCTTTCTCAACAACAGAAGCATGCAAGTCTTCTCCACCTTAAAATCTGCAGACCCTATCCAGACAACATGTGGAGTTCCACAGGGCTCTTGTGTCTCACCAACAATGTATAATATCTTTACTAAACCTCTATTTGACAAATTGGACAGACTGGGTATCACCTACACAAATTATGCAGACGACACCCAGATCCCCCTTTCGGGCAATTTCACTACGGATACAGCTTTAGTAAACAAAATGTACACCCTCATTCAGGCATGGATGGCAACCCATGGCCTCTGCCTGAATGATGAAAAAACAGAGATGCTCATTCTAGGCTCACCCAACAACCTAAAAAAACTCGATTCCAACTACAGCTCCTTCAATATCAATGGCAATATGATCCCTGTCGCCAAAGAGGTGAAAACCCTCGGTTTCTATGTGGACTCCACTTTGACCCTAAGGAAACAAGTGAACTCCCTAGCCTCATCCACAGCCTATACCGGTAAACTTATTAAAGGAGGCAGACCATTCCTCTCACCAGCTAGCTGCATTATCCTAGCCAATGCACTAATCCTCTCAAAACCGAATTACTGCAATGCACTTTATGCAGGCACAAATAAATACATCATCAATAAACTTCAAACCCTACAAAACAACGCGCTCAGAACGGCCCTGAACCTCCCAGCTAGAGAGCACATCTCGAATGTGCGGAGAAAAAACAACTGGTTAAAAATTAGCGATAGGATCACCTTCAAAATTCAAATGTCTGAACAATGCAGCCCCCCATACCTTAGGGATAGAATGATAAGAAAAACCACTGCACGACCAACCAGAACAGCCAACTCTTTCTGCCTCCAAACCCCTAGATTCCGACAAAAAAAAACAGGAGGTAATAGCTTCCCTGTGCAAGCAGCCCAGTACTGGAATGCCCTACCAGTTGAACTAAGAAGGGACCAGCCCTACAACAGCTTCAGGAACCATACCCGCACCTGGCTTTGACACAACGACCTCTGAAACCGGTGACCCTGAGAATTGTGATCTGATGACGCACGTACCCCTCCACTCTTACATGTAAAATGTACATAATGTATTTACTGTATATAATTTGTTATCTTTCCACCCTTACATGTATAGAATGTACATAATGTAATTACTGTATACAATTTATGTTACCTAGAACCTGTAATATGCAACCTGTAACCAGGTTCTAAGCATTCTTGTTATTCTGTGCGCCCAGCTACCCAAGGGTTTTCTGGCGCCCTATAAATAAACAAACAAACAAACAATCATTGAAGTCAACCTACATTGCAAACTACAAAAACCTACTTGGGAAAGTGATAGAATTGCAGGGAACATCTAGGTATATTTTCCATACTTGTTGGGAAGGTGATTGGGTCTCTAACATCAGGTGGACAACCAAGCCCTCCCTTAGTGCAGGTCACTATGAACGTCATCAAATACATGACATCCCATTGGTTATACAAACTATAGGGCTCTCTATTATGTGGCCTTTTATAATTGGTTGGCACCCTTGTACCTCTCTGCAATATTCCACCTACGCAAGCAGCATGCTGGCTAACATCCAGGTGCTACTGGGCTGGTCATAACCATAGCTTCCCACCAGTTATCCTGTTCATCCATCATCACCCTTGCAGTTTGCCAGTCAATTAAGCTTTGAACTTGGCTTTGAAAATGTTCTCTGCGCTCGAGAATTCGAGGGAGTATAGGCATACTCTGTCTTCTTGGTTTCGATACAACTCGTCCCAGTGTATATTTTCATCCAACCATGTGACTGCAGAACATGTTTTCGACTCTTTCTGCATTTAAAATACTTTTAAATAATGAACCTCTGACGTCTTCAATGTTCTCACTCCTCATCTAAGACAGGCTTTCTGTTCTTTCACATGTTCTGTAACTACTGTGCAGACATTCAGGTCCAAGGTGGCCTTGACTTCTTGGTGTTGAGCCAGCCAATCCCTTCCTTGGTTCACCTCCATGGTTAAGTTTTCGATTTCTAACTGCAACACACTGAAAACCTTCCTTTCCACTGGATCTAGCTCTGCTAAAGTGCGTTGTGGAATCATCCATAGTTCATAAGTTTCCTATGAATATACGTTGGCGCATATCCGCAATCTATTCACTACATAGCTAGACTTTTAAGAATACTTTGTCTACTTGCCTTTACTGCTTCTTTATAATTGTAAAATGACTTGAAATGTTCTTCATTCTTTCTGTTAGCATGTGCATCTTCATCTCAAGCCCAAAATGTTGCTCATCTTTGGCATCTCGTCTTTGGAGTGCCTATAGAATGTTTATGTTCTCTCGTCTCTGCATCTCTTCTGGGTGGGTCAGCTCTATTCTTTATGATGTCACCAATCTTCTCTATTGCTCAGTGTTCATGCTTCTTCCAGGATTTCATTCAAATGGCCATCATATTGTCGTGTATGCATGTATGACTTTCTCAATGGGAATCTTACTTCTAGGATGCTCTTCGGTATTGGTACTCTCACTGGTATTGCACGTGTCTCACACTCTGACTCCCAACATATAGGCAACATGGGGGAGGAGCTTTGGGTAGGGGTACTTGGCTCCACCTCTACACTGGTCTTGATTTTTCGCTAGCCTGCCTATACTCAAATGAATTTGCAGGCATCTTGAAACTAGAAGGAGGAAATCCTTGAAATAATCACACTGGATTTTTTCAAAAGAAGCCATTATAAAAGCTTTCATTAGCATTTGGAAATGATGCTTCTATAGCAGTCAACAAATCCATAGAACTCTTTCTAAGAGTACAAGACTTCCTGCCCCCTTCCTGATTTAACAGCACTCTTGTAGCACCGTATTAACTCTGCGACAGGCATAATAATGTGTCCTTCATGAAGTGAAAGATAGCCAATCAGAGAGTTTCACTGATTTGGCCTCCATAACTCCCATGCAGTTTGTCCTTCCCCTCCTCTAAGACCCCCTCATCTTTTAACTTTAGAGAATTGTCATTACAAGTATACTCCCCTTGCTTTATTCTCTTCGTCACACCCCCAACCCAACTGTCATTATCACTGCAATTGCTGATAAAGCCCATGCAACTGCTTTTGACCCCGGACCTCTAAATACAGGGGTCAGAATTGGAATTCATAGAGCAGGAGCTGGAAGAAGCTCCTGAGTGCCAAGATTTTCCTCGGACCAGGAGTGCCTCATCGTGACCCAGGAGCTATCTGACTTCCAAATCAGATGAAATTATAACATTGTTCACTGTACATATGACCATCCATGTTTATATGTCTTCTAGAAGTTTACTAAAGTGCCTTTTATGCAAATTCCCAGACAGAGAGTTAACATTCAAATAATTTTTGTGTTTACCAGTTGGCCTGGGGAGCCAACAGTAGCTCCTGGTAGCTGTTGGTATCAAGCTAACCAGCCTCTTGTAGGCCCTATCGAGGAGCTAAATATAATAACGTTTCACTCTTTCCAAAATTGTCACTGGGGACTTAAACAGCCATTCATGACTCCTGAAGAAACCCCCTCTTAAACCACCCAATTGCAGTAACATCCGACCCATAGCTCCGCTCCCCTGGATATCTAAGGTACTTGAAAGATACCACAGGATTGTGAAGAGCCAACTCCAAGGCTTATTAGAATCAACAGAAATGTCATCAACCTGGCTTCTATTCAAGGCACGGCATCAAGACTGATCTCCTTTCAGCCTGGGATTATATCCATTTTCAAGTAGATGGCAGTCACCTCTCCCATTTTATTATGTTGAATCATGAACTATTGGTTGTTGAAGGTGACCGGAAGTAGAAAATGCATCTAGGCCCATTCTGCTCCTCTTCAGTCACAGTAGACTTTCTCCCTGTTATTCATTATTGAAGATACAAACCTTCTCAGGGGGGCATTACTGGTCAGGTAAGGCTCCTGGACACAGGTTAGAAGCCTGAGTGAAATTAGGGCTTTAATGTTAGCCTGGGGCATTACCCGAGGGGTAATGCCCCCCTGAGAGGGTTATTTCTGCTATTAGGTGCCCAGCACTCTGTATTGGGGTACTAATAGTGTTTTTTTTCTCAAGCTGAGAAACGGCATGTTTGCTGTTCCCCAACTTGAGAAAAACTACAAAACAAGACAGCCGCCATGGATCGGGGAGTAGAGAACTACACGTAGTTCCTTCTCCCTTTCCATGGAGGCCATTTCCGTGTCGGGCAAGGGACACGAACGCACCAGGTAAGTGGGGCGGGGAGTTCTAAATATGTGGATGTGGGGATGGGGTGTAGGGCGAGCAGGGGCCACCTACCTTGGACTCAAGGGAGGAAGATGGCGGCCTCCAGCTCTGTGGAGGCCCGGAGCGGTGGTTTTACCATGTGGTAAACCCCATTCTGAGCCTTCTAAGTGGCTGAAAGGCCTCCACCCACCCTCGCTGGGTACTAATATTCATTATCATCTGCGTAGTACCTTCAGTGAAACTAATGAAGTGTCTGAGTCTTCAATAGCATGAATAAGTGAATGATACACATATATTGCTCCGTGCCATTTGCCTATTACCCCAGAATGTGAATTAACAAGTCTGTTACATTTTGTATGTCAATCAGAATGTAGTACATGTGTACACGAGAAATTTCCCTGCTCGACAAACTATCGCAACAAGTAAAATGAGTCACTTCAAAGCCTAATTTATGCCACACTCTGGCAGGGAATGGGACACACACATGATTTCTAATGCTACGCTGCATGGAAGGGGGCACACAGCTAAATGTTTATGTCCTACACAGTTTGTAATACGTTCCCTCATGGAAGGGGGCACATATACATACATCTTGCCACACTCCTGCAGGGAGGGGAGACACGGACACAATTTGGACATCCCACATATGAGACATGTATATATTTAGCTCCAGGATAGGGCCTAGAAGAGCCTTGTTAGCATGATACCAACAGCTACTAGGAGCTACTGTTGGCTCCCCAAGCCAATGGGTGAACACAAACATACTTATTTGAATGTTAACTCCCTGCCTGGGAATTTGCATAAAAGACGCTTTAGTAAACTTCTAGAAGACATATAAACATGGATGGTCATATGTACTGTGAACAAAGTTATAATTTCATCTAATGTGGAAGTCAGATAGCTCCTGGCTTACGATGAGGAACTCCTGGTCGGAGGAAAATCTTGGCACTCAGGAGCTTCTTCCAGCTCCTGCTCTATGAATTCCAATTCTGACCCCTGTATTTAGCGGTCCGGGGTCAAAAGCAGTTGCATGGGCTTTATCAGCAATTGCAGTGATAATGACAGCTGGGTTGGGGGTGTGACGAAGAGAATAAAGCAAGGGGAGTATACTTGTAATGACAATTCTCTAAAGTTAAAAGATGAGGGGGTCTTAGAGGAGGGGAAGGACAAACTGCATGGGAGTTATGGAGGCCAAATCAGTGACACTCTCTGATTGGCTATCTTTCATTTTATGAAGGACACATTATTATGCCTGTCCCAGAGTTAATACGGTGCTACAAGAGTGCTGTTAAATCAGGAAGGGGGCTGGAAGTCTTGTACTCTTAGAAAGAGTTCTATGGATTTGTTCAATGCTATAGAAGCATCATTTCCAAATGCTTACTAAACGCTTTCATAATAGGTTCTTTGAAAAGATCCAGTGTAATTATTTCCCAAAATTACACATGGCACTTTTCCAGGTGTGGCACAACGCTCCTATTCGTATGATTATGTTTATCAGGGTTGGTCATGTAATCAGATGCCCCTCTTAGTATGTAATCATGAGAATTGGTCATGAGGCTAGCGAAAAACCAAGGCTGCCACCAGTTAACCCACTGTCCACCCTTCCTTCTTCTCCTCCAGTCCCGCACCTTTCTTCCTTTTCTGCATCTTCATTCACCATTCCTCCTAACCCTCGTCTGCCACTTCCTTCTCCTTCACCACACATAGCATGAAGCCCATCTACTCACCACCCCCTATCTCAATGTTGCCCCTCCTTCACCACTCTTCTTCCTCTTTCCCTCTCTTTGCCCACTCAAACTTCTCTCCCCCCCCCCTCTCCCGGCCTCCATGCATTGCATCCTTTCACACACCTACCCTATTCCCTCACCACCCACAGCCTTCATTTACTACCGACCACTAGCAACTGTCACAACCAAACACACACCACATCCCAAACCCACACCACTGGTGTACTGGGGGCCTTCAGAGCAACCCCTCCCCGCCACCCGTGGTGTGGGCCCCGCCACCACATGTCCTGGGTGGGGGCGTCCTCAGATTTAAAAATTATTTCCATTATGGTTCGGTCCGTAACGGAAATAATTTCTTTAAGACGTCAGAGACCTCCCAGCCCCATGACATGGTGGCCTCCAGCTCCTCTGCGCATGACAGGAACAAGTGTTCCTGCTGCAGGGAGCTGGAGGCCTCGTTCCTCAGACTAAGGGATTCAAAATTGTAAGAACATGTATTTTGTGTACGTGTGTGTGTGTGTTTGTGTGTATATATGTGTGTATGTATATAATTTCTATTTCTATTTCTATGTGTTTATAACGCGCCGACAGCCCGCAGGCATCAGGGCACGGAGAACATCCTGATGACGAAAAAGAAAGCATGGGGAGTGAGAAGATTGTTAAGAGACCAGGCATATCAGGACTATCGTGAAATGCCCAGGAAAGAAGACGTCCTGGATTGTCTGGGAGCTATTGAAATATGTGGGTTTACAGTGATTTCCTGAAATTGCTGACATTTCCTTCCTATTTTAGGTTCCATGGGAGACTATTCCAGAAATTGGCTGCTCTGATCGGGAAAGATCTGCCTCCACCTGCTGCTCGTTTGGCCCTTGGGGTGGCCAGGAGGCCTATATTGGCCGACCTAAGGTTTCTCCCAGGTGTGTAGAGTGAAAATTTCTCTTTGAAGTACCTTGGCGCCGTGCCATATAGGCATCTATGAACAATCGTCATGGCCTTAAAATTGACTCTCTCTTCAATTCTGAGTCAATGGAGATCTCTCCTTGCAGCCGATATGTGTTCTCCGTATTTGGCTTTCTTGACAATACGAACGGCATCATTCTGCATGACCTGGCATCGTTGCAGGTCCCTCTTGGTGGCACCCACTAGTAACGCATAATGTAATGAGTGTGAATGAGTGAGTGCATGATGTATGTCTGGCTGCCTGGGCATGAGTGTATGATGAAAGGGTGCACGTGGAAATGTAAAGGTGGCTGAGTGTACGTGTATGTGAGTGTATGGTGAATGGTGTGTGAATGTGTGTGTGCTTGTGTTTAATCAGACCATCCACCTTATGGCGATTTTGCGATTTGCACAAAAATCGCAAAATTTGCCATTTCCCGCAATTGCCGCTATAAATCATTAAATGAGCGCAAAAAAGACACGTTAGCTTAGTGTGTCTTTTTTCGCGCTCATTTAATGATTTAGAGCGAACACAGCTGGCTGCTGATTGCAGCAGCTTGAGGGTTAACACCTCGGCTCTGCGTTGCAGGCCCAGGATTGGGGGAGGGTCACGCAGGCCTGGGAGATGCACAGCATTTGGCTGTGACCCCAGGCACCTCCAATGCTCATTGAGTGCCCGAGCTGACAGTTGGTGAAGCTAGCCAGGTAAGCACTGGCCTGTCCACTCATCTGCCCCTAACTCAGAGCACCCAAAGAGGCCACTGGACTGTTTTCATTCCCGGTGCTCGACAGGAAAGTAAATTACTTTCCTGTCGAGCGCCGGAAAAGAAAGCATAAACTTAATGCTTCCTGACGTCTACAATTGGTATCATGCAGCCCAGCCTCAAGGCTGGGCTGCATGATACCAATTGAAGACTCTCGTAGCTGTATTAATTTCAAATTGCTTTACAATTGGTATCATTGGCTGCATGATACCAATTGTAAAGCAATTTGAAAACGAATACAGCTACGAGCGTTTGTATCATGCAGCCCAGCCTTGAATCAAGGCTGGGCTGCATGATGCCAATTGAAGACTCTCGTAGCTGTATTCGTTTCAAATTGCTTTACAATAATTGTAAAGCAATTTGAAACGAATACAGCTACAAGCGTTTGTATCATGCAGCCCAGCCTTGAATCAATGCTGGGCTGTATGACACCAATTACGCACAAAATTGGGTGTTAAAATTTATGAAAGGCAAATGCCATTCGTCCTGTGCAATTTTGGTGGTTATGCAAAGCCAATTTAATGATATATGCATATTTCACCTTGATATGCTAATTTCTGATGACATCACATGCCATTGCATTTGTTAATGAGTTCCCTCCCCCACTTTAATTTGTAGGACTTGACCCCTGGTAGTGTTGTGATGTTTCATTTCTGTTTGTGGGTGTGTTTAGTCACCATGTGTGGGTGGCATAACCAAGGAATTATGACCACCCAAGAGAGTTCATTGTTTGGCTAGGTATTATGGGCTTGCAGTTACTGCTACTGCATTGCCCCTGTGTCTTGGCCTCATGGATTCCTTCCATGGAAAAGTGTAGAGTTGTTCCCCCTCTCTCCTGGGGTCATAGGACAAGCGAAAAGCAAACCTATGGGCTTCAACCAGGGTTACACTTTTGAATTCAAGCCTATCTGTTTATTTGCTTTCCACTTGTCTCCTGGAAGTAGTGGCACAGCACCATTTCCTTGGAGCTCATCAGGCTGTATCCCCCTTCCCCCACCACAATCCAAAATGTTAGGCTGTGGTGACTCGACCTGGCTGTCCTACAGAGCGCAGCCAGACAGAAAACATTTTGTTCCTCACTAACAAAAGCCTTGCAATTACTTGGTTTTAGGCTAAAAAAGATGTTAAATGATACATTTTTCAACGTTAGAAAATGCCGCAAAAAATGCAGTTGGGTGCCGCAATTTTTTTCTTTTTTGTGCCGCAATATTTTCCATTTCATGCCGCAATTTTCTGGAGGGTCTGTTTAATGTCTGGATTACTTACTGGCAATCTTCATTACTCCTAGCCCTACTCTTCCTTGTCCCAGTACTTATGCATGAGGCACCTTGTCTCATTCACAAGTACTGGAAAGAGGTAGAGGGACATGGAAGTAATGCCTAGCTTAGTTACCTGTAATCTTCATTACTCTAGTCCCACTCTTCCATGTCCCAGTACTTACCTATAAGGCAAGGTGCATCTGTCATGATGCCTACCCCCGGAGCACCAGGCCAGGCCCAGCACCCCCGGGAGCAGGTATCATGCACCCGAGTAAAAGCCCAGCGGCCATTTTTAGTGGCTCTTTGGACTCTGTCCTGGCGCCGTTGGCGCCAGGCTCAAGTTGGACATCAGTCCTGGCGCCATAGGCGCCAGGCTCATAAGGGGAAGTGTTTGGTGCACTTACCTGAAGCAGACCATGCTGCACACTCACCTGATGCAGAGAACCAAGCCAAATGAGGCTTAGGAGGGACTATTTTTCTGAAGGAACTATTTTGTTACTTGGGTGGGGCTGTGGAAGAATACTCACCTGGAACTTCTTCCAAGGCTATTTAAGCCACGCCCGGACAGCCACACGTGCTTCGTGTTGTTCTGCATCCCAGCAGCTGAACGCTCACCGTGTCTGCTCCTGCATCTGGACTCCAGCCACGTCCGCCTCGAACCTGGAACACCTGTAAGGAAAGAAGAGAAGAGAAAGGTAAAAATCAAGAACTTATTCAACCTTCTTACCTGCATCCGGAATCTTCACGCCAGCATTCCTGAAGGAAGACTTCATTTAAAAGCACTGCGTTGCTCGCTGCAGCGCTGCGCTTCACTCACCTGTTCCCGAGACGCCGCCCGGCTCCATCGCGGCTCTCAGCACCGGTCGCCACATCTCTGCACCTAGGGGAGAGAAGAAGAGACAAAAGGTGAGCAAGGGAATACAAGAGGAAAGCCGAATTTTCAGCCATATTACTTACCGGCTTTTCTTGGTGAACCATTCCACATCTCGGGTCGGCGCCGCATCTTTGGCAGGTACCGCACCCCGGCCCCTATGGGGAAAGGGCAAAAGACATTACTGGGGAATTATAAAGACATTTAGAGGGGTCGCCCTCATCACTAACTCACCTGATTTTACCACCGGCAATTTAACCCCTCAACGCATCGCCTTTGTTCTGCACCTGAAATAAAGGACAGACTACAAGTTAGGAAAAACAACATAAAGGAGGCTCACACTTGAACTTTTGCATCTTCATACTTACGGCGTATCGCTCAGAAATGTCAAGTGGATTTGCCAGCGCCATTCTGAAAACCAGTGAAGTAACTGGACGAACGCGCGCCACTGCACCAGAAGCAGGATGGAGAGTTCATCCTTCCAAACCATAAGGTGAGCTTAAACCGGGGGTTTTGGAGGAAGTCAGAGAAGAACGAAGGGGGAAAGGGGGGAGCAAGCACACTATTCAGCAGACAGTTAATCCCCTTTCTCATCTGCAGAAGGATATTCCTACGGGCCAGACAAGCAAGATTTGGGGGTCCTGTTCAATCGGTGGTCCGAATTCTGCGCATCACGCTTGAAGAGGCCACAGCAACCCAGACCAGACCAGCGCCTCCGTGGGAGCCAGGTGAGCGTTACAGCATCATACTTAAGTCCTGGGATGAGGAAGAGGGAAGAGGAGGTAATTCTGGGGTGAGGAGCTGATTTTGGGGGTTGGGGTAGGAGGTTGGAGGGAGAGGGGATGCCTGGGGTGGGGTGGGGTAGTTTGCTAAATTGTTATGGTCATCCATGTCCAAGCTAAGTAGGCATGTTATGTGTTATAAGTGGCTCGACTGGCATTTGGGTGCAACCAGTCTGGCCATTTTGTTACTGTGGCATTGTACATTTTTCTGGGCAGCTGTGATAAACATTTTTTTAAATTTTGTATTAATTTACTGGTTTGTTTCAAACCTTTCAATACTAGAATAGACAGGCAAGGTTATTGCCACACATGTAGACACTAGGGTTCCTTTGGATTCAAATATTTGTTTGTCTAAGCATCAAGTGCTTCTTGGTGCGTTTGAGTTCCCTGGGGGATGGTTAGTCCAATTTCTTTCAGGAATTTCATTGTGGCTAAAATCATAAGTGTGTTTCCTCCCAAGCAGAGTAGATCCCACCATTATGACTCAGATAATGATAGAGTTTTCCTCATAATCACTCCTAGATGTTTTGTTCTAATGTTGTGGAGTTGTTTGCATTCAATTGTGATATGATATAGGGATTCTGTAGTTCGCCCATCATTGTAGAATCGACACCATGATATGCAAGTCTGGTCTTGGGTTCGGTATTGGAGGACTTCAGCCGTGGGTAGTATATTAAGTTGGAATTTTAGGCATAGATCTCTGAAGTGGTGTGAAGGAATTTTGGAGAGGTAGGGAGGTACGATGTTAAGTGATCGTCTTTAGGAATTATGGGTGATAATGAGCTTGTATTTAAATCGCTGTTCTTGGGTTGCTATCCAATCATGTTTTTTCAGTTTCTTTTTGACTGTGGTAGGGTTGAGAATTAGCGTGCCAAGTGTTGTTCCAATGGTCTCAATCCAAAGGGCACAGTTCTGTTCACATTCTTTTATTATCGAATCGGTGCTTGGGTTCCTTCAGGTTTCTGATGATTTCCAGAGATGGTACGTCATTAGACATAATGATTTTCCTGTAGAGGGATATTGCTTTCCAACGTTCATTGGATTCAATTGATTGTACGCCAAGCTGGTATCTGTTCAAAGCTATTGGGAGGCTGGTCGGTAATTTTAGGACTCCACTCCAGAATATACCTTCAAGGATGTCCCAGATTTGCCATGGTAAGGCTAGGGCTGTTTCTGCTCCATATGTAATTATTGGTAGTACCTTGTGTAGAATGTTATTACTAGGGTTATCGAATAGGATTCATATCACCTAAGTTTGGCCTTGGCTTGTGCTAATAGGCACTTGATTTTTGTTCTTAGCACAGTGTTCCATTCTGTGTCACTTCTTGATTTGTTCTATAGTACTCCTAGGTATGTTACCGAGTAAGCTTTTTCAATTTCCAAGTGACGCCTCCCTTTCTTTTCTGTGGTCGTAGCGCAAGACTTGTGAGGTCCATTATGTACATTTTCTAAACGTTTATCTTCAAATCATTTTTGTCAGCGTATTTTAAGAGCCTATTCAATCTGCGCTGTAGGCCTATCAGGGTTTTATCCATGAAGACCAGATCATCAGCGTAAAGCAGCCACAGGACCGCTTTGACTTGGATTTTCGGAGGGTAGGCTATTACTTTTTTTGAGCAAATTGCATGTCGGATATGTATAAGGAAAATAGCGTCACTGCTAAGGGGAATGCTTGTTTGAGTTCGCGATGTGTCGGTATTTGTTTGGTCAAATCACTGTTTTTTGATAATCTTACTTCAATCATCGTGCTGGAATACATTGCCATGATCGCCTGCCAAATATCTTTTGGGCATCCCCATGTATTAGTTTGTGCCATAGTTTATCTGTGTTGATGGAGTCGAACGCCTGCTCTAGGTTGATGAAGGCTAGGTATTAGCATGTTTTTTGTTTAAAGGCCTGAAGTTTTAATATGTTTAGGATGAAAAGGTTCAGAGCTGTGCCGACTCTTTTCACGAAACCAGCTTGTCTGCTATCAAGCTTTCCACTTTCAGTGGCCCATTTGTTAAGGCGTTGCAAGAGAACTTACTCAAATAATTTGCCTGTGACCTCTAGTAGGGCTATCGGGCGATAGTTCTGTGGATCTTCTCTGTTCCCTTTTTTGAAGATGGGAATTATAATTGCCCTTTTCCAGGACAATGAAATGGTTCATGAGCGTTTGATCTGATTGAAAAGTAGGAATATAAATCCTGCCCAAAGTTCACTGTGCTCTTTCAGCACAATGTTTGTGAGGCCATCGGGAGGAGTTTAAGTTCTTGATTGTTTTTAGGATGTCTGAAGTGAAGCACTCAAATGACCACGGTCCTTTGGATATTGGGCTCTGTATGTTCAGGTGCAAAAAACTTTGTGAAATGGGTTATCCATAACTCCTCTGATACGTTGGTTGCTTGAATGGCTGATTGAAATCTGCCGTCATTGTTGATGAGTTCCCAGAGCTCTCTGGTGTTCCTATTTCCGATGGCCAATAACATTAGTTCTGCATCATGTTGGGCCCTCATTGCCTTCAACGCCGTTTTTACTTTTTTGTTTCCTTTTTTTCAGTTGTTGGTGTATTCCTGGATCCTTCTTTGCCATGATTTCTTTCAGGTCTTTACAGAGTAATTTTTTTTCACTGATTTTTTTAAGTGTCGAGGTTTGGGGCGCCACTTGTTGTGTGAGATGTTCTCAGCATGAAAGGCCTCTAAAATCCGAGATGTCTTTATGTTTTTTAGTCAGACTATCTAATTTGTTGGCCATGTAGGAGAGGTTTGAGCTTTTAAACATATTCTTTTTCTTCCTTGTCCTACCTGGAGTTTGCGTGATAAAATAACCATAATAAGTGTTATTGCTTCGACTGGCATTTTGGTGCAACCAGTCTAGGGATGTCTTAATGTGGTGTGGATTGTTTTACTGTAGTATGTTTATTATGTGCCTAGACTGCTCTACATTGTGCAAACCGTTAGGCATGTTTTCATTGTGGCATGGGATTTGTAATAGAAAAGCATTACATTAATTAAAGCAGTAATGTTCCTGTGCACAGATGGTAACTAGCATGTATTGGATTTGTGGATTGTTGTTACCCTACAAAACAATTGCAAACGCTCTGGCTTTTTAGCCAATTTTTCTCAGAAAGTGTGCTGTATAATGCATTAACACACACATTTCTCTCTTTCTCCTAGTGCAGTGTGCGGCATGCTGCTGCATCAGAATGATCATTGTGTGTATTTAGCAAGCATGGTAGTGTAGGCAGGCCTGGTGTGTGGTGCGACCTGTGATATGTTGCCGAGCTAGGGGGGCGTAGCCCTCAGCATGTTTCGCAGGGGGGCTACCAAATTGTGTGCTTTGCCACTGGCCCACACATAACATATTTGGCAATAAATAATGTTAATGAAGCCTTCTAGCCCACAATTGATGACAATTGTAACCAAAGACCTAAACAGCATGTTTATAGTAAAAACATCTACCTTGAATATCGCATTGTCATGTAATTATCCCACTAGGTCACACGCTACTCAGCCAATCACACATCCAGCATGAACA
Source organism: Ambystoma mexicanum (assembly GCF_040938575.1). Taxonomy (NCBI): domain Eukaryota; kingdom Metazoa; phylum Chordata; class Amphibia; order Caudata; family Ambystomatidae; genus Ambystoma; species Ambystoma mexicanum. The sequence goes on from NC_090929.1 coordinate 415,246,943, forward strand.
ATTGACATATCGAAGCTTGCATCAAATCATAACCTGCACATGGTAATTGCCTCACTGCTGTAAGATAAAGGTAATGGCTAGCAGATAAAGCACTGTTTCATTTTCATAATGCACTATTATTGTGAAATGCATTTGCAATCTGCGAGCCAAGGTATATATGTTGGAAGTTGTCTGGCTAAGCCCGCGATTACAACCAAGCAGTAAAATAACGAAAAACACATGCTGCAAATGCTAAAGTACAATCATGTGACTATTGCAAGAGGTTACGAGTCTCGTTACCCACCTTGTCCTAACAACCATAGCAAAATTCACCTCAGTGATGAGGCCAGACTAGGCCGAAACACATGTCTGAGGTTGCTTTTGGTACTCTGGTTCAGAGGAGAATTGCCCTGCATTTCGGTGCTGGCCTGCCCCAGTGGCTGAGACCAGACTGATATGCAAATTGGAAATGTCCTCTCTGTGAAAGGTACAGTGAGTTAAAACGGGGTTGTAGACCCTCGTGAGTGGGAACCTAGCCAGAGAATAAGTTATTTTTCTCTGTTCGTTCTTAGTAGGGAGGCTCCCATACCTTTCTATATATATTTAGGGACTTGGGGTTTCACCATACGTTACCCAGGGTAATCCAGATGTAGACCCTTTGCTCATTGTGCTTAGAGTCAGCTGCAGACGCGTTAGCCAGCGCTCACCCATAGGTTCCTCCTACTGTGACGCCCTGCAGAGGCATTCGAGCCAGAACATACATTTCTCCACCGGCCCCGACAAATACTTCAAAGCTTGGAACCCAGTGGTCCAAATCAAGGCTGTTTTTGGCAACTTGCACCAATTTCAGGCAGCTGCCTTGTATCTCTGGCCTTTTCGGACCACACAACAGGAGCACCCGAAGATGTGGCACCATCTCCTCCGGCTCCTCCTAGATGCTCATTTCCTGTAGAGGATTTCATGACTGAGGCCTTGATGAAGGCGGAACTTTTCACTTTCCACATTTTGGCCTTTCCCGCCGAAACGCAACATTTGTGAGGGGCTTGAAGGTTTTTCTCTACATAATCACACAAGACCATGCCTCCATTCAGCTAACCCACTGCGCTGGCAGACTTGGCAGATTTGGCCTCGGGGAAATTAAGTCGTCCCGAGACATATTGTTTTCGTATGTTTTAAACCTATGTTCACATTACAATCATCAGGATTGACAAGTGACAACCGAGACTATGAGCTACATATTCAGTGCTTAGACCAGCATTTTGTTCATTAGACATGGAAATGATGCATTGATTTTGTCTTCCTCCATTGCCATGTTCTTTTTAGGTTTTCTATAGATCTGCAAATTTCATTTTCTCTACATGTCTGTTCCCCCTTGCTTCGCCTTTTCTCTTTCTGTTTCGGGTTAATATTTCATGATTTTTGAACATATGTATTTAGATTTTTTTCTAGCAAACTGTTAATCTCTGCATTGGTACACACTATTTGAATGTTTGTTTTTTATATTGTATTTGTCCAACAGCCTCTTGCCTGTTTGTTTAACTGAATACAGAATTAATTCAGATTTCTTGGCCACCAGGTGTTTCTTTTTCCTGTCAAATGGTTGAATGCAATTTGCATGAATTCTTTTTGGTTATGTAGAGGTTTGGCATAAAGAGGTTACCAAATTAATCAACCCATCTGCTCCAAACCTCGGGTGCATCTTTATTCCTTTCCTTGGTTCATTGCTTAGAGAGGCAGAGCTTCCTGATGAGGCCCGACTAGGCCAAAACACGTGTCTGGGGTGCAGTTGGTACTCTTGCTCAGAGGAGAATGGCCTAGCATTTCAGTGCTGGACTGCCAGGTCAGTGGGACCAGACTGATCTGGAAATGTTATTTGTTCTCTCTGAAGGGTACAGTGAGCTAACACATGGTTGTAGACCCTCTCAAAAGCCCTGAGAGACTATACCAATGGCAGGTTACTGCAGTACACAAAGGCAAGGAACCTAACATAACATAACAGAAGAGAACAAAGTAAAACAGGGTTTTATAAGAGACCTGACAAAGAGGGTGTGCTTTGTAGAGGTCAGTTGAGTGGGTTAGACCTAGATCATTACACACAGAAATATCTCAATTAACAGTTATGGTTGTTGCAGGCTGTTATAAAAATCTATACATTTATTCATAATATAGTCACTGACTAATAATACATAAGCAAAAATATTTAAAGCTGCAACCATTCCTAAGAACAATATTGAAAAAGGGATTTGAATACAAAATACAGGAATATGTCCCCACAACATTCCTCTCATGTAAAAGAGGTTAATAATGTCTTCTGCTGAACTCTCCAAAAAATAATAGGTCTGTGATGCATTCCTATTCAAGTTGGAGGCTAACAAACCTTCTGGTAGTCTTTGTTCAGTTGTGGTACAACAACCGAGAGCCAGCTTTGTATAAGCCCAAGAAAGAGGGAGCATAGCACTCTGCAGATGTTTTGAACAACAACACCCATACGCCCTTGCCATTGACTATGCTATGTAGGGCTAATGAGAGTTGCAGTTCAAGATATCGGATAACTAAAGGTTGTAGTCCGCGGGTCAATGGAAATGGTGGGCATTCACTTGCACCAGCCCTCCAGATGTTTTGGACTATGGTCCAACATGGCCGATGTTCTGCCTCAAACCTGCCTTCGGACCTTGCAGTGGCCCTAGCCCTACACCCCGAGTAACGATGGACACTTGACTCTGAGGTTTGCGAAAGCTGGCGGCCCTTGTGCGGAACCAGGGCGCCTTTTCCACTCGCTGGTGCTGGGGCTGCGCTCGGTCAATACATCGTCCAGTGCTTCACATCCAAAGTTTGTTAAAATTGTTGAGGTCGGACCCAGAAATGGATTGCAGAATGAGAAGAAGATGGTGCCAACCGAAGTGAAAATCTGCTTGATTGACTGACTTTCTGAAGCTGGAATCTCTGTCATAGAGGCATCAAGTTTCGTCTCCCCCAAGTGGGTCCCTCAGATGTCAGACCAGGTGGAATTTATGCAGGGGATTCAGAGGTTCCCCAGTGTTAGCTACCCGGTGCTGCCCCCAAATCTGAAGGGATTTCATGCAGCGGTGGTGTCTGGAGCACGGGAAGTTTCCATATTTGAATCCACCTCCGAACTTTTCAGTAAGAAGAATATCAACTGTTCCATTGACGAAAGTCTTGAAGGCATCGAAAGAAGCCAGCATCACCGTACGAGGGTATGTCTCCTGTGTTCTTGGATGTCCATATGAAGGAAAGGCTCGCTGAAAAAGTGGCAGAGGTTGCTAAGAAGATGTACTCGATGGGCTGCTACGAGATCTCACTGGGTGATTCCATCGGCATTGGCACACCTAGCGATATGCAGGAGATGCTTGCAACAGTTATACGTGAGGTGCCAGTGGGGAAGTTTGCTGTCCACTGCCATGATACTTATGGCCAGGCGCTTGCCAACATCCTGATGGCTTTACAGATGGGTGTGAGTGTGGTGGACTCCTCTGTGGCTGGCTTTGCAGGCTGTCGATAAGCACACGGGGCATCCGGAAACGTGGCGACCGAGGATGTTGTGTATATGCTCCACGGACTCAGAATTCGCACCAGCATGTATCTGCAGAAGGTTCTAGATGCTGGATCATTTATCTGGATCATTTATCTGCAGATCTCTGAACAAGCCACCTCCAAACTCTGAAGTCTGAACCGCATGTGCATTACCCTGCGAGGCACATAACAGCACCATTCAATGATCCTTGCCCCAAAAGCCCAGGCTGCTCTGGGTCCACAGCTAGGGACTGACCAATCGTCTTCAGTCTTCGGAGCGAGACGAAGTGCTTGAGAGTGGAATAACAGGGCTCTTGCAAAAAGGTACCCTGAAAGTCTTGATCTGTTTACCAACTCCTGCTGGACGGGGCAGACGTCTCTGGGCTTCTGAATGGGCAACAAAGCCTTCCAAGTGAGATGTGTAGTGCAACTTGGACAAGGGGGTTCAGTTTGTGGTTTTGTGAATAATGAGATTTTCATCAAATACCCTGCAGAAGAGTGCCGTGGCAGATTCACGGGTGCGAAATTGCCACCTGTGTGCTTCTAGTGATCAAGGTGTGCAGTGTGGTCCTAAATTTAAAAATAATATTGGGAGGAAATGTATATAATTATAAGCCCATGCGCCCCGTCAGTTCTGAATTTATTTGTTGGTCTTCTGCTTGACAAAGCACTGCGGGCAACACTAAGAATAAAAAAGTATGATCACATAACCAAGATCAGAAGGGAAGTTCACTGGCTACCTGTGAAAGCAAGAATCAACTTCAAAACACTCTGTATCACACACAAATGCCTTTCCAAGACAGCACCTACATATCTTAACAATGCCACCACCATTAATAGTGCCCCTAGAACTCTTAGATCTAACAACTCTATCTGGTTGTTCGTCCCACGATTCAAACTCTCTAAGGCAGGAGGAAGTAGTTTCCCAGTATTGGCACCCAAATTCTGGAACTCCCTCCCTATGCACACCAGAAATGCACCTTCCCATCAAAAAAACGACTAAAACTTGGCTTTTTAACAAATACTAAATCTAAGAAGTTACCACACTAGGTTTGAAGGACTTGACACCCAAACCAACTATGCTCTTATTGTGCACTACTAACCTGATTCTGAGAAAGTTTCTCCCCACATATGTAACTATAGCAATGTTAATCAATTACGTAAACTTGTCACCCATGTAACGCCTGTATTTTCTATGTATGCATGTATTTCACCTGTTTTCCTCTCTGTAACCAGAAGCTTAAGCACCCTGTAACCTATGCCGTGACCAATGACTATGCTGGAGAGCGATAATGTGGCTGTAGTCCAAAACATATCAAGAGCCAAAGGTTGTAAATCCCAGGCTTGCACATTAACAGAGCCTTTGTAGGATGTTCCAGTGATACTGAAATTGCTTTGTCATTGCATCCAAAGCAATGTGCACAAAAAGAGAGAGTGTGCGTGCTGTTCACAAATCTACTAGGATCTATTCTGGACATGGACAGTTCTTAGGATACAGAACCGGGGGTGGGTAATCTGTTATCCTCCAGACATTGTGGTCTACAAGTCCCACTCACCAGCCTCAGTTAGCATTGTCAGTGATGGGCGATGATTGGAAATGTAGGCGTAGGCAAAAACATCTGGAAGGTGACAGGTTGGCTAAGCCTGTTGTAGAACATAATGCCCCAATCAAATCGAGTGCTTTGCAGCTATTCTGACACCAGGGAGACTGGGACAAACAGGTAAAGCTTCAAGGCACACTGAGACGGCACCACATACTTTGGGTCTCCCAATTGCCACATGCGGGATTAAAACAACAGAGCTTTCTTCGGGACTGCATGCAGATGTGCCTGGTATTGCAAAATCAAGCATTTATTAACATCTAGCATGTGAGATTTACTCCAAAAGATGTTGCAAAGAGCTAACCAGGCCCAATCAATGATTATGTCTGAACACTCTAAGGGGTAGAAATGTAGACTTGGCATTCTTGAAGAGATTCCCACAGGATAGAAATTCAAGATGGTGCAACAAGACAATGCTTCTGATCCAAAGTAGAGAGTTGAGAGTGTCTCAGGGTTGAGAGTGTTCATATATCAAGGCAGCATCAGTTGATAGGAAGGACTGGCGGACAGGCAAAGGCTTCTCCTTAGAGTTATATGGCATATTAGAGCATACTCTGCACATATAATCAAGATGATGATAGAGTGTAGATTGTGGACCAGGAACCATTCCCTGCTTCTAGCGAAGCAGAATTGAATAGTTCCTGCCTTTCCAGCACTAGTTAACATTTTCTCTTGTTTTTAGTGCAGAGAGGGAACATCATACAGGCTGCTATCCAGTCAGGCCCGGCTCCAGGCAGTGGATTAACCTTGCTGAAAATGTTGGGGGGGACATGACATCTGAAGAAAAGGTTCCCCAGCCAAATTAATGGGGACAAAATGGTGTGCCATGAAAGTTGGGGGGGCAAACACCCCCGGCCACCCTAAAATTACGCCCATGGCTCCAGGACTATTCATCTGGGTGGCCCAGGTTTGTGATAAGGGGGCCCAAATTCCATTGGGTTTGGGTCTAGGCGCACCCTAAAGAAAGTGCTTGCATCGATCCAGATTTCACTGATCTGTGACCCTGCAAAAACATCTTCCCAGATCTGGAAAAATACATGTGCACCGCTCTATAAAAAAACAGTACAGAACAAAAGGAGAAGCAAGGACTCCTTTGCTATTATATCCTATCCGTCTCCATCTTTCACCCCAGTCACCTTCCTTCAGCTCCCCTAATCACCATTCCCATTTACCTCCACTCCCACCTACTCCGGCCAGCCCCCAGCATGTCTTTCTTAGCCTGGCTGGGGAACATCGAGGGTACCACATCCTGAGGCCGCCAGTCTTTGTACCAACTCAGAGGATGGTGTTCACCCAACAATGTCTTACCGAACACTGTGGCTACTCCCAAGAGGCCCCAGAGGTGGTGCTTGTGGTCCCTCCATCCTATGTGACAGATAGACCCCCCAAAATACTGAAGTAAGGAATAGGAGATTGTGTTTCTTAGAAAATTATGTTGCATTTTTGTAGCACATTTTAATTGAGTTGAGGGCATGAGGGAGTGCTAGCATGTAGGAGAGAATGCCAGGGCTGAGGGACCTGCATGAGGAGGCCGACTGTGTAGATTTAGGTGTTTCCACCCTCCTGGTATCACTCCTGGTGGGTGTGGCAGGGAGGAGAGGGCCTTGCTCCCCTGCCTTGCCCCTTTATATCATTGTTTGGTACATACTGGTTTTAATATGCAATTGTCCATGATGACTTTTTGTTTATTGTGTTTACTATGATTTGCTATTGAATAACACATTGTTGTTCAATAAATGCAGCCTGCTATTTTTAAAGAAAGATGTGTGTGTTCTTGGCGGGTTCCAATGCTTGTGCTCCCCATCTATTAACCCATGTTTGGGCCTTTGGAATAGCTTATAATGCAAAATGAATCACTTCTAGGGGCACCTAATTTTAGCAGGTACGACATAATGAAATTAAATGATTTATACAGGAACACCCACTTTGGTTGAGTGATAAAGCCAGAATTTGAGCCCAGCCTGAAATGTAGATACTCGACCATGCATCTTCCAAGCGCAACTTGTTACAATTATGTGTTGAATTTGGTTTTGAATACCTACAATAATACTTAATTTTATACAGATTCCTTTAAAAATGCACAAGTCAAATGATAAATCAACCTGACAATGTATTCATCATTCTAGAAACGTGTTGATGAAAAGAGTAAGAGGGGAATTCTGTTTTGAATCCTAAATTGCACAGGAAGGGGCCACTCCTATTTGCACTTTTTGCAAAAGGGGCAATTCATTAATTGTAATTGTTTCAACCAAGTACTGGAAAAGTAATGTGTAAAACACAGGTGAAAATCACCTTTGCTCTATACATTTCCACTACGTGTCTGGGAAAGTGTAAATCACTTCCACAATTAATGATTGTGGCAGCCAACCACAATGGATTCCTTTGGAATCTGCCTGCATCTACCCAGTGTAAATGTCAGACAGATCCCAGAGGAATGCATTGGTTTTCTGCCAACATAAAAATGCATGCTGGTGGAAAAACAATCTGATTTGCCAGGGGAACCTCTGGTCTCCAACCTCCCATGCCAAATCATACAAAATCCTGTAGGTCATAATAAGTGGAGATAAATGCATTTATCACCACTTCATGCAATTCGCTTTGCTTGGAAAATGACCCCCTATGATTGTAGCTTTGTTTTCCCCACCCTGAATGGAAGCATATAGGCTCCAGCAGAGACATTAATGTGAATTTGCAAACAATCTCATACAGATACAAAGTGAATTGAAATTCATGACAAGATCATTGTTTCACACAGCTTGTTCTGTATCCTAATCACCCAACAATCACACTTAAATAGCTTGTTAAAATCCTATATAATTTTTTTTTTAAAGTGCCACAGCAATGGTCACTATCTGTTACCTCTTCTCATCTCTAATTACTTTCTGTTAATCACTTCCTGTTGTAAATAAGTTGCCTCTGAGAAAGATTAAAAAGACACGACCTCAGTGGGAAGGCTTGTGCAGCCCTGGCTGTTTGTATTTGGGAGAGAGGCAGAGCAGGGGGGCATGGGCATTTGTCACAGGTTCAAATGTTAAATCAACCTCTGATTGCACTCTTTAGGAAATATTTCAGTGCTGCTTTTTAGTTTTAAAAGATGTACACCTTTTATACTTTGCATGCAGCATTATAGGAAATGCTCCTCTCTCGTGTTATTTTAAAGGTGCTCTTTAAGGGATTCCGGCATGGCCTAAACACCCAGCACCCAAGATTTACATACTACTTTCCAAACAAGACCCACAATGTACATGATGTATTCTGTTGGAATGCAAACTCTGTTAAGTTACTCAAACAGTATGAGCTTATCAAGTCGGTACTTAGTTTGAATCATGAAATGTTCTGGCAGACTAGCCTAGGCTTCCACACAGACCAAGATACGTTCTATTTAGGTCGGACCCCCGCTGTTAAGTATGCATGAGACGATCTGAAACTGGTCCATACTTGCTACGCTAGCCTTATCATTTTCAGGTAGGGCCGTGTTGGACCAACTCAGAGGGGTGCAGCTTGATTACCTAGATGTAGCAAGCAAGGCACTCACATTTGGGCATATACATGTTCACTTCGGGAGACAAACAGAAACCAACATGCATTGACAAAGCAAAGAGCTTGGGCTTTTGATCAGACATGGATAGGCATTTGCCAGGCACTGCCATAAGGGTACCACCTGGCCATAAAATGGGAACAGCAGGAAAACGGTGCGTGAACCTCGGCATATGATGGTATTGCATGGCAAGTGTCTAATACCTTTACACAAGTAAAACCTGTTGGCTTTGCGAATGCTTGTTTAAAACAGTGCTTTAGGCAGAGGCATTGACAAAGATATTGCTTATAAAATCAACTGGCTGAAGACACACATTAAGAGGTTTTTTTATCATACAAGGAGCTCATTTACAGTGGCAATTAAGTAATTAAACACTAAAAGAATGCTGAGATATCACACTGGCAGGCCCTAAATAGCAATACGTTTGGTGTAACTTTGTGATAGAGCTTGCTCAAAGAGTTCCAGAAAGGTTACATTTTGGTGGCAAGAGGCAGGTAGTTGGTGGTAATGCCATGGGCTCTAACATAGCCAATGCTAGTCGTTGGATGGGTAAATGACCAAATACACCCATAGGATGTGTGTGTCTCCTTACATTTTATCTCCATCCTATCTGTGTTCCACTGAATGAGTTCTGTCTGTTCTGTCTTGAACCGAATAGGAAAAGTCTGAATAAATTATACCCACTGGCATTGCACTGGCCGGTCTTCTTTACCATTGTTTGCAAACCGACCTTGGCCCATTCACCAATGCAAGAAGCCCTTCCCAAACTGTTAGACCACAAGGACTAAAAATGCATGTGGTTGCTTGTGTTCCAATGCAGAGGGGTCGTGGCCTAGCAATTGAGATTGGACAGCACCTTTTGGTGGCAGCACGAAGAGTCATTTGCTAATGGCTTGTCCTCTTCTGTAATGGCACAGACATACTACAGAAATATGGCATGGAATGTTGAGCAGAGCAACAGTAGTGGTAATGTTTAATTCAAAGACTTGCATCTATCACTTTTTATTTTACTACACTCCAGAATTACATTTGTGTTACTATGAACCTAATATTTTTACTTATACTCAAGTAGTTAATGCAGCAGAATAAATACTTTGAATATAATTTGTAAGGTCACCCATTTAGATGATGCACCTTCTGCAGAAATCTGTGTTCAAGCAACATCTGTCATTTATTGTTTGATATAGTTACCCATTTTATTAAGCATGATGCAAAAAAACGCTACATTCTCACAAAAGATAAACATGCTTTAAATTACAGAAAGCAAAACTGTGATTTTAGGTTTGAGAAAATAGTTGTTGGCAGCCAGCTTGAATAAGTATGCTACCTCAGGTATAGGTGTGAATGGCCCTCCATCTCCCTGGTCATCTCATGGATGTGGGGCATACATTGTCTAGGGCATGAAAACAAATCCTTGCTGACCTCCTGCAGTTCAGCTACTCAGAATATCTCTGAGGTTGCTGCTGCATGTGTAGAGTGAAATCCACCCCCACACCCATGTTCCCTCAGGTCCCACTGGAATGGCCTACTTTCTAGGGGGGCCAGAGGGTGGCCTTGGGGGGGCCTGTATCCATTCAACAAACAACTATTCTAATCAGAAACATTGCATCATATGCAGAATTAGTCAAGAGGAGAAATCCCCACTAAAGTCACATTCTCATTGAATGGAGTTTCCTTTGATGATGGGGAGTTTGTCGTAGGCTGGATGAGTTCCCTACCTTACATTGTCAAACCCCAAGCAGAATTTTCTATTTTCCAGTTGCCAGAACAAAAGATATTGTTAATTAAGTGTGAAATCATCTGCAGTTGCAGTTAAGATTCTTATCTAACATTTGTCTTACATTTAGGTGTTTGCAACATTTGGGTGTTTGCAACAATTGGCTTTCCAGATGTTTTGCACTACAGCTCCCATCAGTCCCAGACAGCCTAGTTAATGGTAAGATAACATTGACATTGTAAAATATCTAGAGAGCTGCAGGTTTCAGCTCATGCCTACAGTCACATATTAACAGTCACATTTTCAGGAGTTCCATTGAGAAAGAGCCTTCTATTCAGTTTTTCATTTCCAACACTGTGACCGAACAATTTGTGGGGCACCAGTGGTCCAGGGATGAATATCGATCACTAAACCATCAATCAACCCCACACCTCTAGTACACCAGAACGGATCCGAACAGATTGGAATATAAGTAAATTATAAGATCTCCATGTCCAATTTTGGTAACGTGGACGGAATGGCAGGCCTATCTCTGAGGGGGCCTTGTATCGTTGTGAAGAGGAGGTGCCAAGACCCAAACCATGCTCTTTTTCACCTCGTCCATCCTATTATGCTCCCATGGACGTCCTGGGGCCCTCTGTTGCTCTTCTAGGCTCTCTGTTACCCTCTGGGACCCTCTGGCATCTCAGCAAAAGCAATTCAGGCAGCAGGCAGGGAGGCAGAGTCAAGTTCATCAGGTTTTATTTCATTCCAGGCTGACACAGAGCACAAACAGCATCGTTGTCAAGTACACAAACTCCTCCACCTAGCTAAAAATGGAGCTCCCTTTTATATCTTGTCAGAGTAAGAGGATTCAAACCCCCACCTTTTCTGAACATGTCCAGGCAAACTCTTCGTTAAACATTTGCGCACTGGGAAATTATTTATTATCTTGTTTAAACCTTCAAAAATGAAATACATTCTGGCACACTTCCTAGGGTTTTCCCCGTGGTTCTGCCCCAAATATGGTCATGCAGCTGGTTTCCCTTAGACACATCCCAATTAACTGTCTGGTTTATGAAGGCACGGTGGCCTTGAATGTTTCAACTTCAGAACTGACTCATGCTGCCACGCTCTGCAGCATTTCTTCGTTTCACCCATTTAGCAGCATTATCAGTTAAATGCATTGTCAGATAAAGGCATTGTCAGTTATATAAATGGCAGAGTTCTTTTCTGTCTGGTTATAGAAAAAACCCTTAATCTTTTTCCTACTCAATTTTATAATATTCATTCTGTACCTTGCCTACTTACTAAACCAAACTTTGTACAAATTCTATTTTTACACATTTACAATACAAAATCATTCCATACACATTTCTCGGCCTGGCTTTAAGTAGGGGGGCTGACCCCTACTGCATTCAGTTGTAGGTACATTATCTTCATTTATGCACCTCCATTAAATTTCCCTCTCTTTAAAGTTCTTTGTTTGTTAAAACAATAACTTTCAACCATATCCATGTCCACCCTCCTTGATACTTATTTAAAAAACATCCTATCACAATCCTACAATTTGTCACATACTAACGTATTGTTATTCTTAAAACAAAACGTGTGTGTCTCTAAACTATTTTTATCTTCTTCCATTTAAGCCCCACTTCCTGTCTCCATTTGCTTTAAACTAACTGTATGCCTCAGATAATTTCACAGCCATTGTGAGACTCGAGAGGTTGGTCAAGCTTTGAGATAACCTATTAGCCCATTGTCTCTTCGTATGTCATATCTTGTCTGCAACTCCCACACCTACAAAATACAATCTCTCCTTGGTATTCTTCTTCTGCCCATGCATATCCATATCATTTGTTAACTGTGTCCTTCCCTCTTGTTCCACACATTTTCTTCTTCCGTATCTTCCACTTTAATAATCTTAGTTTGGCATAGGTGGACCGTCTGTGTCCTGTCGCGTTTGTCCTTCCCTTTAAGCTGTTTTCACAGTCAGTCTCCCAGGTTCCTTTGATGCTTAGACCAGGAGTCCATTGTCTCTTTTTTTCCTTTTCCTAAGGAGACAAAAATAACAATTAAAGAAAGACGTCTTCTTCCTTTCTGGTCTTCTAGACATGTCCGTAGCAGATGACATAAACGTCCTTGGGGATCCCCGTCGTCTGTAGAAAGTCAAAATAGGAACAAAAGTCATTCGGGCACTGGTAATGGGTCAGGTTTTCTTCCCAACTTCAACCCTTTCTTCCTTTTCTGCTATCAATAAAATACTTTCTGGATCATTCTCCCCTACTCGTCGGTGCACATAAAGAACTATTTTCCAACCACCCCACAGGATATTTAGTTTAGGCTTGGCTCTTTGCTCAACATAGCTGCACGTGCTTCCTGGTTAGCAGTAAATACTTGCTGGTTAGCTGCAAGTGCTTCCTCAGTTCAGCAGCCATTCTTCCTTTTCTCTTCTTGTCTTTGTTGGACCATGGCCTTTGTTTGTGCTTTGCATTCATCCTATGGCGACAAAACAGAGAGACGTTTCGCTGCACACCGTCCCTGCCTAACTTAATCTATCCTACCCCTGTTTTTCGAGACGATGGCACCCATTCTTACTATATGGCTGCATTTTTTATCGTACCCAACAATGTTTACCTCTTCTAATGATTGCATACCCCTACCATATCAACCTTCTTTGACATTCTGAGCACAAAAATAATTACTCACCTTCAATTTAACTTCTGTTTTCTGTGGCTGTCTGAAATGGCCATGTTGTCATCTATGTTCTACTCTTTCCACACCGGATTGCACCTATCTTGGGAAAAACAGCTAAACACTTGAAGGCATTGTGTCTCTTACTACTTCTTTTCCTGTTACTCACCTGGATCCTCTTACTTTTAGTGTTGATCAATTGTGTGCCCACACCCTTTTAGTGTGAACTAGTACTTACCTTTTTCTTTTTCTCCCTAATTAAGGCCATGCAGACATTTCTCGTGCTTCCACGCAAAGGTCCATAACTTTTGTCTGTAAAATAAATCAAAATCGTTACAGGCACTCAAAAAATTGTTTTTTACTTACCTCACTATATTTTCTTAAAATGTCTTGTGTGTGATTTTCCCTTGTTTGGTTGACCCAATTTTTTGTCAGCCATACTCCTTTTCTTGGTCTTCATGGTCTCTGATGCTTTTTATTGCCCTAGGCTCCCTTTTTTCTGTTGGCAAGGAAACCTCATAAGTGCTATTTGTTTTCCAATTTTTAATTTTTGGTCCGTTTTATTCTTTTGAGTTTATTCTCTATCCTTTTATTCATGTTCCCAATTGTTCCCTTCCTCAATTTTTCTTTTATTAATTTTTTATTCAAGATAATCAATCATTTTCATCTTTTCCCGGTTTATTTATTTATTTATTTCGTTATTCCTGATCCTGTCTAACAGAGGCCCGAAGCCACCCTAACGTTTTTAATCCTTTATTCTAATCATCTCTTGTTTATGTTGGGCATTTATTTCATTATTATTTTGTTTTTCATGTATACTAAAACACTCTTATTTTTCATTTCTGCTTGATGCTGTAAGGAAAGTACCATTTCATACTCCATTAAGCCCTATATGGCTGTATTGTTATCTATGACATTGTTTAACGTAAATTTTTTTATCTGAATCATTACTGTCCTTCATGATTCTTATTTCATTCTGTTTGCTTCTTAATCATTTGCCATGTTTCCCTACGTTATGGCTGCCTCTAATTTCCTGGAGGTCATCCATCTCTTGCCTCTTGTTCATAAATGTTCATAAATGGTCATGGCCTGCGCCTGATTTTATACAATATTTTTATTATTTCTCCACCAGGTCATACAGCTGGCTATATTTATCATGCTGCTACAATAATAAAATCTTTTAATTTTCACCCAAACATTCTCATTGGCCTTCTGCCGTTTTCATGTCTTCAAAATTGTGCTTGTGTCTAAATGGGGCATGTCCCAAATAAACAAACATGCTTTCCTTGGTAAACTAAACACCATCATCATGCTTTTATGCTTTGTCATTCAATCCTTTCTTCAACCATCTAAATCCTATAATAATAGAATCTCAACTGATTGTCCTGAATCAAAATGGTTTTTCACTATTTTTCAAAAAGGTTTTTCTCCACGCCAGCCGCCAAGGCCTCAAAAATGATAAAATACCACCCCTGGCATAACACCATTCAGGCTGTCCTATCATGCACGGTGGAGCTCCTGACAAAAGACCTTCTGAGCACTCCAAAAACCCCCATTCAATAAATTTGCGCTATCCTCAAAATTCCCCAAAAAGCAGGACACAGTGGATCCGATAACCCCCTTCAACTTCAGAGGGCATATTAAGTAAAAAAAATAGAAAACATGAATAACATTGGACCATTCAGCTACAAGGCAATGCCTGCCCCTGCCCACATGTTAGTTTAAAAAACCTGTATAAAATCACTTGCTCTACATCTCATAACGTTCACCAATACCTCCTTCAATCCCAACACTATTTCTGCAGCTGTAAAACAACCTTTAGGAGTGTTCCTCCACTCACCCGTCATGAGAATCCGCCTGAAGCCCAAAGCCAAATGTAACTCCTGGTATGACTCGGATCTCGTCACCCTAAAACGCAAGTGCAGGGTGGCAGAGAGGAAATGGCGTGCTTCATGTTCATCCTCTGACAAACTGGCCTGCCGCCTGCTCCAAAGGCAATACCGGCTCTCCGTTCTCACCAAGAAGAGAGCCCTTATCCAAGCCCGCATCTCTGAGGCATCCAACAACTCGGCCGAACTCTTTAAAATCTGCAAGGAGCTGGCCAACCCTGCTGCAGTCTCTACCTCTCCTGTCCCCTCCCAGGCCCTCTGCACTGCACTGGCCTCGCACTTCATCTCAAAAACTCAGGACATCCTGTCCTCGCTCTCCTCCTCTCTCCTCCCTCCCTCTCTTCCCGGCTCTTCCTCTTGCTCTCTTGCAGCCGCCCCTCCGCCCTCCTTCTCTGCTTTTCCACCTTTTTCTGCTGATGAGGTTTCCAGACAAGTCCGATCTATGAAAGCCTCGTCTAAACAGGTTCACCCCTGTTCCTCCAAAACCATCAAGGACCACATCGACTCCCTGGCTCCTGCCCTGGCTGACTTTTGCAACCACTCATTCGCCTCTGGAGTCTTCCCATCCCCCCTCAAGCACTCCCTTGTGCACCCCCTCCTCAAGAAACCCTCTTCCGACCCCTCCTGCCCGGCCAACTATCGCCCAATCTCCATTACTCCCTTCCTGGGCAAGCTCCTGGAGAAACTGGCCATCTCCCAGCTTAACCTCCATGCTGAATCTGTTGGTAATCTTCATGACCATCAATCCGGCTTCAGAGCGGCCAGAAGCACGGAAACTGCTCTCCTGAACATCCGTGAGGACCTGCTCCTGAACCTCGATTCCAACACTCCCTGTGTTCTCATTCTGCTCGATCTCTCCTCTGCCTTTGACACTGTCAACCATGCCATCCTGCTCAACCGTCTCCGTGATAACCTGGGTATCACTGGTCAGGCTCTGGCATGGCTGACCTCTTTCCTTTCCGGTCGACCCTCCCAGGTCCAAATGGGCTCCTTCCTCTCTGACATCTTTTTCTCCACCTGTGGTGTCCCCCAGGGATCCAACCTCTCTCCCTGGCTTTTCAACCAGTATCTGGCACTCCTTGCCCACCGCATCGCCGCTCTCTGCCCCCACTTCCAGTGCTATGCGGACGATACCCAGCTCATTTTCAGGCTACCCTCGGCCTCCTCCTCTCCTTCCCTCATCTCTGACTGTCTGTCTGCTATCCAGGAATGGTGTGCCGCCAATGACCTCTGCCTTAACGCCAGTAAGACTGAGATTCTACTCATCGGCGCACCCACTCCCTCCTTCCCTGCAGCTCTCTGGCCGGCCTCCCTTGGCCCCCTTCCGGCCCCTACCTGCAAGGCTAAAAACCTTGGGGTCATCTTCGACTCCACACTCTCCTTCTCTCCTCATATATCTGGCGTCTCTAAGAAGTCACACTACCAGCTGCACCTCCTCAGAGGTATTCTTCCCTTCCTCTCCTTCCCCCAGAAGCTCACTGTCTCCCGAGCCCTGGTTCTCTCAAGGCTGGACTATTGCAACAGCCTCTATCTTAATCTGCCTGCCTCCACTCTCCGCCCTCTGCAACTTATCCAGAACAGAACTGCGAGACTTGTCCTTGGCCTCAAGCCCAGGGACCGTATCTCTCCAGGACTGAAATCTCTTCACTGGCTCCCAGTGGCTGCGAGGATTAAGTTCAAAACCCTCTGCATTGTCCACAAGGCCTTCTGGGGCCTGGGGCCTAAATACCTTCAACTCTCTCTTCCTAAATATCTTCCTTCACGAGCCCTTCGCTCATCCGTCTCCAACTCCCTCATGGTCAGCCGCTTCTCTAAGCAACGAGCTGGGGGTAGATCTCTCTCCGCAGCAGGGGCCTCCCTCTGGAACAGCCTTCCTGCCTCCCTGAAACTTGAGGAGAACCATCTCCGGTTCCGGGAGTACCTCAAAACCTTCCTCTTCGCTTCTGCCTTTTCTCTCCCTCTCCCCTGCTAAACCTTCTTAACTCCCCACTGAATTCTGCACTAAACCTGCATCTGGGCCACTCTCAGCGACCTCGGTCCAGGGCCCAGCCACTCTCCACTTGCACTGCCTCCCTGGCTCCCCCTGCACTGTGGGACTGTCACTGTATCCCTACAGCCCCCTTCCCAGCACTTCCCAGCACTTGCTCTGCACTTACCTCGCACTTGCCACCAGCTGGCCCTTTTTATTTATCATTTATTATTTATTTTTTATTACGCTACTTACCTTGTACTGCACTTTCCCCCCACCTCCTCCCCCTGCACTTTCTCCTTTTCCCCTTACCTCTGCACTTGCGCGACCTGAATGACACCTGGCCTAGTAGGATCGTTTGTCTGTCTTCCCCTTGTTTCCCTCCCTCCCTGCCTCGTCGCGCCTTGAAACACTTGTGTATAGGCGCGTTACAAATACCATATCATATCATATCATATCACCCTTGTTCATGCCATGCCAAATTACATGCTACAATCTGTTCTGTTGCACTTATCATTTGAGTGCCATTGCTTCCGCTTCACTACCACATTTACTAATGCCACCGGCCCTTTCCTTTTCCTACAATACTTGCAGAAACTGCTCATTAATTTCCCGTGTCATTATCAGAATTAAATTGGATTACTACACTACCATCCTTGCAGACATTCTATCACAAAATCTTCACAGGCTCTAAAAGTGCGGAGTGATGGTGTGTGCAACTCTCAGTATTCCCAAAAGGATATACATTACTCATGCCATGCAAGCTGGTCACTGGCTACCCATGAAGGAACGGTTAATTTAAAATCCTAACCATTATTCACAAATGTATGTCTCACACAGCACCAGTATATCTACCTGATGCTGTTAATATAGTCAGTTCAGCCTAACTCAAAAGAAGTCACCATGTCACTCAACTACAAGTCCCACTAACCAATGGAGCTAATGCCAGGGGCTAAACTTCCCCGTCTTGTTCCCAAACCTTGGAATGCTTCCTCTAGCGAACTTAGAGCAGAACCATCCCTCCTCATTTTTTCTCCAAAAACCCTCAAAACTACCTTGGTTAACTACCCCTATCAGTTCCCCCAGTGGTGTCTATACGCATCCCCCTGCTGCTTAATTAACCTCCATGCCATGTGTTTACTCAATTTCTACTCTATCCAATGTACGCTAAATATGTAACTCATCCATTGTAACTACAATATGTATTTATCTGTCCTATTGTGTATGCCCTTTTCATTAATTATAATCTGCAAGCCTTTTCTTTGTAACAGCACCACAATGCCTAAGGGCTTCTGTGTGCTCCATGAATTCTAATAAATAAATAACTAAAGGGTTTTTTCATGCATTCAAACCTTTCCTTTCTACTAGGAATCGCTCATTCTTTACCAAACTACAATAGGCACTACTATTGGATCAATACAATGCCCCTTCTCCGGGCACTCATGGACAACTCCTCAATAAAATAAAAAATATGAATCACACAGAATAATGCCTTTAGGCAATACTGAAAATTCCCATACAGAAGTCTCTCATAAGCCAGGAGAAAAGCGCACTGGCTATCAATAAACAAATGCATTCCTTTATTAAACTCATGGGCAACACACAAAAGATGCCTTTTTGTCCTCACCCTTCCATACTTATCAGAGTGAATCACTCTTGTTAGTCCATCAGACCCTCCTGGACAGTCCAATATTTATGCCCACCTTTAAAAATCCCAACTGGGGGTCCAGCTCTGGCCACCCGGGTCCTAAAAACTGGAATGTCCACCCACCAGCACTAAAAATGAAAGAATCTTGCATTTCCTTCCTCAACATGCTGAAAGCATTAATGTGCAATCAAGCCCCTTCCAAGTCTCATCATGTTAAATAGCTAGGCTGGCTACAACAATGCCATCCATGTGCTAATTCTTCTCTTGTTCAATGTATTCCTGTACCTGTACCATTGCATCCTCTGTACTCACGCTAAAAAATGCCCCTGGGCTAATGTGCGCCTACACGTTAAATAACTACCTCTGAAAGGTGCCTATTTAAACCCCACCACAACTGACACATTTTCCTCAAAAGACTACCACATCTGTAATCTTAAAAGCTGTCTGTGTTCCATTGATACATAGTCCCAATGTCTATCATCACACCAAAAGCGTTTTTTCTTGCCATATTTCTCCTTGCATTCCAAAACCCTAGTGCCACTTAACTCTTCTAAGCACATCGGTAATAGGTCAAATGCTCGAATGTATTTGATCGAATGACAATATGCTCGAGTCAATTTGACCAAAAAAAAGGGTGGAATTTTTTTGTTGTTAAAACTATAGCAAAAAATAAATATATACTTTTTAAAAAAAATTTGACCTTTTTGTTTTCGGTCAAATTGACTCGAGCATTTTGTCATTCGATCAAATGCATTCGAACATTTGACCTGACACCCATCCAGTCAACCTCTGAGGCTGTCCTACCGTGAAACACATTAATTTTCCTGCTTTGCAAAAATACTCCTCATTTTTAGGTTGACGCCTTTTATTCCCAGGTGTCTCTGTGTAATCTGTGTTTGCATATTGCTGAGCCTACATGTACGCTCACTTACTCGCCCCTGTCAACAAATTCATTTTGCATGTAATACACTTTATTTTCAAAAATAAATGCAATGTATAAAACACACTCACTTGAGCATCTTCCAGTTCACTGGAATAGGTTAACAATTACATCAGCTGTACACATAGCTGATACCTCCCATGCATCATGCACTGCTGTCTCTCTCGACTCACTTAATCTATGGTTCTCGAGGGTGTTCAACCCATCAGTGCTTTAAAATAATACCACTGAATATGTAAGGTGCTATATGACTGCCATGACATGACATCTTTGCTCCTTTTAATGTGTCCTTTTTTTTGCCGCCCTGCTACAAAATGACCACCATGAGTCATAATGAAAAATGTAATGACCCAGCCAGATCCGAGCCCTGCGCTTACCAGCCATCCCACTAACATATTCAGCTGCTATCTCCTTTAATAAGTATCCCCTTACCGCTGGGTAAGCTGCAAATACAATTATGAATTTTTCCAACTTCCAAGTGTGGGCATCTATTCCATAATGCGCAACAATGCTCAGAATGACCCTTCGCATCTGCAATCTGTATTTGACACATTACTTCTAAATAAAATAAAGCTTGTCTTTTGCTGCACTCGCTTGTGTGCGATAAATACGGCCTTGCAAGACACACGATCATTTTGTTTTTCTTTCACCATGGAGCGATCATTAAGCTTGGCAGTGCTTATCTCAAAGAACTGACATTGCACATTCCTGCCTTGATAAATCACTGCTTTCACTCTTGTGAGCCATAATGAAAGCATTTTTCTTTTCTCTTGTATTACTTATTTGCATCCTGCTTAAACATTCATTCTCAGCTGCGTATTTTCAAGCAGCTACTCTGACTTTATTTTTCATGCTACACAAAATATATTCATGTTTTTGTCATCTCACAAATATAAGCTAATTAAAATATAAAAACCCACTATCTTTTAAACTACGGCATGCAAACCCCAAACAAAACATTCCAACAAAAAACAGCTTGTTTCACTTCAGCACAACATCCTTATCAACATCCTTTTGAATTTAAACGCAAATACAACCTCGACTAACATTTCACCAGGCTCTGTTTTTGCTTTAAAAATCAATTTAGGCAATTAGTTATTGCCTAAAAATCAAATATCTTGCACACCTCGCAGGCTCACAGTTCATAATTTCAACTAGACTTTTCTACCCTTCACAGTTAAAAGGCACTTCTACACAGTGTATTCCTTAACGCATGACAATAATACTTCTATAAATCACTATAACTCAGTCATTTTAATGCGAAACTCTATCGTTCTTAGCACGATTCATCAGTTATCTTGTCTACTATGAGGAAACCACAAAACTAACTCCGTAGTTGCTGGTTTGAATTTTTGTGATGGCTTACAAGTGCAACAGCTTTTTATACTTATCTCAGAACTGTTAGAATTTGTTTTAGATGAAATCCCCACAAATGTGTGTGCCTTAAGTCATAGCATCATGTCATGCACATTATTGTTTTTTTTTACATTTATTTTTCTTTTATTGTTTTTAGTTAATATAATCAAATTTTACAATTTACTTTAAAACATTTCAACAGAATAAATCATCAACATTATAACATGTAGAATAAAGAAATGATAAAGAAAAAGAAAACACTAATAGAAGAGAATAAATAATAAGAAAATATTCACAAGTGATACAACACGCTTCTCCAAGCAATGAGTTGGGGGTAGATCTCTCTCCGCAGCATGGGCCTCCCTCTGGAACAGCCTTCCTGCCTCCCTGAAACTTGAGGAGAACCATCTCCGGTTCAGAAAGCACCTCAACACCTTCCTCTTTGCTTCAGCTTTCTCTCCCCCTCTCCCCTGCTAATTACTGAAACTGCACTGAATCTGCAACTGGGCCACTCACCAATCTCGGTCCTTGGCCCAGCAACTCTCCCCTGCACTGCCTCCCTGGCAACCCCTGCACTGCGGCACTGTCTCTGTATCCCTACAGCCCCCCTTCCCAGCACTTGTCTGCACTTACCTTGCACTTGCCACCAGCTGGCCCTTATTATTTATCTTGTTGTTTTTTTTTTTTACTAACCCTGTATTGCACTTCCTCTCTCCCTTTCCCCCAGCACTTTTCCCTTCCCCTCTACCCATGCACTTGCACGATCTGAATGACACCTGGCCTAGTAGGATCGTTGTCTGTCTCCCCTTGTTCCCCCCTCCATGCCTCGTCACGCCTTGAAACACTTGTGTATAGGCGTGTTACAAATGCCATATGATATCATATCATATCATATCATATCATAACAAGAATTAATTCAATTTAAATACAATCAGATAACTAACTAAAAGACAACATATTAATTTAAATCAATGACTCCAATTTTCACATCAACTCATACTACATGGCACTTTTTTCCTTAACTGGGCTTCTTGATCACTTAAGCTTTGTACTTTTCATTAGTTTCAGGGAATATTGCATTCAGAAATTGCACAATCGATATGCCTACCGTTAATTTGGCATTGTTAAAAAGATGTTGCCATATCACACTGATTTCCATATTTCCATATAACATTGCACATTCTTTTTTAAAATGGATATTCCTAAAATTAAATAATCTCGGACATTCCATTAGACAATGCTCTAGCGTCTCTTTTGATGACTTATTTTCACAAAATCGACAAAAATGTAATTCTTTCGATATCAGTTTTCTTCGCAGCAGAATCTCCCTTGTTGGCCAGAGATTCAGCCTAAACCTGAGATATTGGTGGCGCAAGTTGGGCACAGGAAACTTAATGAGATATTCTGCCATTACGCAAAAACGCTTATGCAGGAATGGATTAGACCAAAAATCTTTATGACTTAGACATAGTTACGATTAACTATCCAGTCATTCTGATACAATTTGACTTTAGCACATTCAGGGTTGGTTAAGAGTAGATATAAGGATATTGAGGCATCAGCTAATGCTTGTAGAGTAAGGTCACACCACATTTTGGTACATTTCTCATCTCGTGCCATTAGATGTTCAGCCATTATTCTCAATAAATTATTGGAAACTAGACCTAGAATGCATTTCCTAAGTAAAGCAGCCATTCTCCATTTTACTTGTACTTCAGGTGAAAGCAGACCAAGTTCATGCCTAATCAATGGTAGTGGCACAGATGCAGGTAAGTTCAATAATTGTTTCCAATATCGGGATTCAAACTTTTGCCAATTAATATTTTTACACCGAAAGGAGTCGACCCCATACAATAGTTTAGGAATTACCTTCTGTTGGTAGAAAGTCATAATATGTGTTAGAGTGAATTTCCCAAAGTTTCCCTACTTTGGCTTGACAAATTAAAGACTGTAGTTTATTGTCCATATCTAATTCAATCGCCTTGGTAGATAAAGTGTTCAGAATGCTCATTCCCAAATACCTATATTGTTGAACTTTAATTAGGCATTCTTGTTGAAGATACCAATTGTACGATTTTATTTTGGTATTTTTATGAGGTCGACACACCATGATCTGTGTTTTTTGAAGATTAATGACCAAGTTGTTATTAGCTACATACTGGTCCAATTTATTGAGCAAACGTTGTAGGCCAATTTGTGTTTGAGATATGAGAATAAGGTTGTCAGCATAGAGTAAATGTGTAATTGTGTATTTACCTAGTTTGGGCGAGTCACAGTTCCCGACTGCAATTCAACACCTAGGTCAAGCAAGAAAAAGTTGAAAATTGTTGATGCCAATATGCATCCTTGCTTTACGCCACGATGTGTGTGTAAAATTGTGGATAATTTTCCAGATAGTGTTAACCTAACTTGCACTGACGTGTTGGAATGGAGTATCATAATCAAAGAGGATATAGAGGGGGGACAATTGTGCTGCTTGAGTTTACTGTATAAAATTTGTCGATCAATAGAATCAAATGCAGAACGGAAATCTATGTATGCAATCTATAAGTTTTGTTTTTTTGGTGGCATATTTCGATTTCAACATACTCAATACCATCAAATTCGGACTTGTACCTTAACCAGCTACAAAGCCCGTTTGATACGGGTCACGAAGTTGATTCACAGAAATTCATTTGTTCAAGTCCCTTAAAACTAGTCTAGAAAAGATTTTTCTCCTGAGCATCTAATAATGCTATCGGTCTGTAACTGGATGGTTGGGAATGGTCCCCTTTTTTTATAAATGGGGACAATTATCAAATGTTTCCATGATGCAGGGATAGTTTGTGACACATTGACTTGCGTGAATATGTGAACTAATATGTTAGACCATAGCCCTGGATATTTTTAAAATATTCTGTTAGAAAGACCGTCTGGCCCACAGGCCCCGGACTTGCTGATCTTACTTATGTAAAATTTAATATCATGTAAATCAAATTTTTGATGGAAATGTCCCCAATTTTGATTCTTAGTAGCAACTTTATTAGGTGGAGTTGCATAGAGATCTAAAAGATGCGTACTCCAGTCCTGTTCAGTGACATTATTAGCTTGTACAATTACTTGTGGATAATACACTGTTTGATTTAAGAGAGACCAAGTAGCCACCATACTTTTTGAGTATATTGATGATAACATACTTTCTCCATCGACCTGATATCTTTTAGCTTTGGTCGCTTTGAGCCAGTTTTTGTATTTGGTCTTTATGTTAGCTAAAAATGGGGCTCTCTGTGTGGGAGTCATTTTAAGGGCTTCTCTTTTTTGCCGATGAAATTCCGTCTTCCTATCGCTAGTGGCCACGTCATAAATATGTAGTTTCGATTGTACAGTATGACGACTAAGCACACCTCTGTTGCTTGTACATTGGAAATATTGTAGCATATCCGAGTAAATAGGCTGATTTTCTAAGGAACCAACATGATCATCCAGGCATTGTGTGGCCAAATGCTCATTCAAAGAAATTAGCGACTTGACCGACCATCATAGACGGTTGACCCTGTTATTGACCATTAACTTGTCGTGCAAGAGATTCATCTCAGTGATTTCATTGGGGTTTGCACTTAACCATTGCATAACAAGTTGATTATGATCACTATATTCATTATCCAAAATGCAGAACTTGGTTGTAGTATGGAACATATGCAAATTCACATATATGTAATCAATTGTTGAAGAGCTATTCCCACTGTGCCAGGTAGGTCGTGGGGGAATGTCGAACGGAAAGGCTCCATTTAGTCGAATCAAATTGTGATTGGATGCGAAAGTTAACCATTTTGTTAGTCTAAATTTGTTTTTTGTAGCATGTTCAATAGTACATTCGAGATTAAAGTCCCCCGCAATTATGAATTGGGAGACTGTCATATCCATTGATATAAGATTGAGTAGTTCGACAAATGTTTTTATGAAGCTGCCGTCTGACATTCCCGCAGGATTCCAATACAATTTTTTTTAAAACTCTCTTTATTAGAATTTTAAACAGCAACTACCAAAACAACCCCTAACTTTACCACCTCCCCAAACCTCCATCCCCTCCCTCCTCCCTTAACACTTCATTCCCTACAATAATAACAGGCCCATCCTATTCCGTACTTTGTGCCTCTTCCCCCCCCGGCAGCTTACCCCACAGAAAGATTTCCGGACAGCGCACCAGACTCGTCCCCAGCAACCCATTCACCCCCTTGAGGACCTCAACCCAGTACTCTACTATCACCCCACACTCCCATGCCATATGTCAAAACCCTGCCTGGGCCGCACCGCATCTGGGACATTCTTCCGACACATCCCCACTCATTGCCCGAAGTACCACCGGGGTCAAATATGTCCTATGTAAAATATTAAATTGGACCAGTTGAAAACGGGCATTCCCCGATGACTTTCAAACCAATTCCCAAACCTGCGCCCATTCCTCTGCTGATATTGGGTACCCCACATCTCTCTCCCACTTCCCCTTAACTTTCAGTGCACCCCCTGCGATCCCCACCCGCAAGGCCTTGTAAATCCGCGAAACACGCAATCTACCCCCCTCCCAATCTAACAATACCCGAAGCACTGGACACAAATCTGGCTCCTCTGGGATTCCCACCCACATCTCCGCCAAGCTATGAACCACCGCCCCATACGCTAGAAAAAGTCCCTGCAGTAGTCCAAATTTCTGACACCATTCCTTACAAGTAAGCAACTTCCCATCCTCAAAAAGATCCCCCACCTTCTCACATCCCTTCTCCCTGAGTCTCCGTACTCCGATCCTCCCAATGGCCTGGCAAAGCTTTTGATCCACACCCCATGGGAGTTCAGCCTCATAACGCCCTCCGATCCCCTTTCCACCCACATACTTCCTCCACGTCTCCCTCACCGCCTCAAACACTACCATTCTATCCCTATCACCCAGTGGATGCCACAGCAATTCCACCGGTCTACATTTCAATGGTTGATCTCCTATCAATCCCTTAAGGTTCTCCCCCCCCCTTGCTGGTCCCATGTCAGCACTGATTGCAATTGCGCCGCCACAAAATATTTCTCATAATCTGGGAGGCCCAGCCCACCCCCCTCTCTAGGTCTCCGCAGTATGTCCAGAGACACCCTCCGTTTCCCCGTCCCCCAGAGGAGCTCCCTAATGCTAACATCCAGCATCTTAAAGAAGATTCTTTTGACCACATACAGTATATTGACAAAGAAAGACAACAACCGTGGCAAAATTACCATTTTACACAACGCTACCTTACCCATCAGGGAGAGGGGAAGAACCTTCCAGAATCGGACCGAATCTTCTATCCTAGACAGAGCCCTCCCTGTATTATGTACAAAGGTGTCCTCTATCTCATGGAATACCTGGATCCCCAGATAGTGAAATGACTTATTTTCCCATCGTATACCCAGCTTCGGCAACTCCCCCAACGGACGGTCTCTCAAACCCCCTAACGGAAACAGCACCGACTTTTCCGAATTGATACAGAAACCCGACATAAATCTGAAGTTTCGCAGTACTTCCAAAAACTCCAGAAGGTAGGACACAATCAGGGTAATTCATAGAATTTCGCAGAAAAGTGTCGCAAGCGGCTGGCGCAGAGTGTCCGCATGCGATTGTCTGCGCCAGGCGCGTGCGCCAAAACCGATTTCCGCGCACAGCGTATTCATGGATTTTAGGCTCCCAAACCAGCCGTGGCGCAGAGTATCGCAGCGACCCTGCAGCAGCGCCAGTAACGCCCCCAAGAACGCCCTTGCGCAAGGAAAAGCCATCAAAATCGCTAAATCATCGCAAAGGGCTGTGCTAACCCTGGACCAGTTTACAGGGTTGCCAAACAAGAAACGCAAAGCGGGTAACATTCATATCAGGGGTACGCGGGAAGTTTCACATGCGATTAGCCAGGGTAAGTGTATTACAGGGGTACGCGGGAGGTTTTACACGCGATTAGCCAGGGTACGTGTATTACAGGGGTACGCGTGAAGTTTTACACGCGATTAGCCAGGGTACGTGTATTACAGGGGTACGCGTGAAGTCCTACACGCGATTAGCCAGGGTGTATTACAGGGGTACGCGGGAATTATCACACGCGATTTGGCTGGGTACGTGTATGACAGGGGTACGTGTGAAGTTTTACACGCAACGTGTATTACAGGTGTGCGCGGGAAGTTACACACGCGATTTGGCTGGGTACGTGTATTACAGGGGTGCGCGGGAAGTTACACACGCGATTAGGCTGGGTGGGTCCTCACAGGTGTTCCCTGTACACCCCCACCCCCCAGCAGTGCAGGGGCACCCTCCACCAGGCCCCCACTCATGTCCAACTCATGTCTCCCACCACCCCCACCCCCAGCAGTGCAGGGGCACCCTCCACCAGGCCCCCACTCATGTCTCCCTCCACCCCCACCCCCTAGCAGTGCAGGGGCAGCCTCGACCAGGCCCCCACTCATGTCTCCCACCACCCCCACCCCCTAGCAGTGCAGGGGCACCCTCCACCAGGCCCCCACTCATGTCCCCCACCACCCCCACCCCCCAGCCACCAGGGGCAGCCGCCACCAGGCACCCACTCATGTCCCCTATCACCCCCACCCCTTAGCAGTGCAGGGGCAGCACCACCAGCCCCCCACTCATGTCCCCCATCACCCCCACCCCCCAGCAGTGCAGGGGCACCCTCCACCAGGCCCCCACTCATGTCCCCCTGCACCCCCACCCCCAGCAGTGCAGGGGCAGCCTCCACCAGGCCCCTACTCATGTCTCCCACCCCCCCCACCCCCCAGCAGTGCAGGGGCAGCCTCCACCAGGCCCCCACTCATGTCTCCCACCACCCCCACCCCCCAGCAGTGCAGGGGCACCCTCCACCAGGCCCCCACTCATGTCTCCCACCACCCCCACCCCCAGCCACCAGGGGCAGCCTCCACCAGGCCCCCACTCATGTCTCCCACCACCCCCACCCCCTAGCAGTGCAGGGACACCCTCCACCAGGCCCCCACTCATGTCTCCCACCCCCCGCCCCCCCCAGCAGTCAGGGGCAGCCTCCACCAGGCCCCCACTCATGTCTCCCACCACCCCCACCCCCCAGCAGTGCAGGGGCACCCTCCACCAGGCCCCCACTCATGTCCAACTCATGTCTCCCACCACCCCCACCCCTAGCAGTGCAGGGGCACCCTCCACCAGGCCCCCACTCATGTCCAACTCATGTCTCCCACCACCCCCACCCCCAGCAGTGCAGGGGCAGCCTCCACCAGGCCCCCACTCATGTCTCCCACCACCCCCACCCCCTAGCAGTGCAGGGGCACCCTCCACCAGGCCCCCACTCATGTCTCCCACCACCCCCCAGCCACTAGGGGCAGCCTCCACCAGGCCCCCACTAATGTCCCAAACCACCCCCACCCCCCAGCCACCAGGGGCAGCCGCCACCAGGCACCCACTCATGTCCCCTATCACCCCCACCCCCCAGCAGTGCAAGGGCAGCACCACCAGGCCCCCACTCATGTCTCCCATCACCCCCACCCCCCAGTAGTGCAGGGGCACCCTCCACCAGGCCCCCACTCATGTCCCCCACCACCCCCACCCCCTAGCAGTGCAGGGGCAGCCTCCACCAGGCCCCCACTCATGTCTCCCACCACCCCCACCCCTTAGCAGTGCAGGGGCACCCTCCACCAGGCCCCCACTCATGTCCAACTCATGTCTCCCACCACCCCCACCCCCAGCAGTGCAGGGGCAGCCTCAACCAGGCCCCCACTCATGTCTCCCACCACCCCCACCCCCCAGCAGTGCAGGGGCACCCTCCACCAGGCCCCCACTCATGTCTACCACCCCCCCACCCCCAGCAGTGCAGGGGCACCCTCCACCAGGCCCCCACTCATGTCCAACTCATGTCTCCCACCACCCCCACCCCCAGCAGTGCAGGTGCACCCTCCACCAGGCCCCCACTCATGTCCAACTCATGTCTCCCACCACCCCCACCCCCAGCAGTGCAGGGGCATCCTCCACCAGGTCCCCACTCATGTCTCCCACCACCCCCACCCCCTAGCAGTGCAGGGGCACCCTCCACCAGGCACCCACTCATGTCCCCTATCACCCCCACCCCCTAGCAGTGCAGGGGCAGCGCCACCAGGCCCCCACTCATGTCTCCCATCACCCCCACCCCCCAGCAGTGCAGGGGCAGCCTCCACCAGGCCCCCACTCATGTCCCCCAACACCCCCACCCCCAGCAGTGCAGGGGCAGCCTTCACCAGGCCCCACTCATGTCTCCCACCACCCCCACCCCCTAGCAGTGCAGGGGCACCCTCCACCAGGCCCCCACTCATGTCCCCCACCACCCCCACCCCCCAGCCACAAGGGGCAGCCGCCACCAGGCACCCACTCATGTACCCTATCACCCCCAACCCCTAGCAGTGCAGGGGCAGCACCACCAGGCCCCCACTCATGTCTCCCACCACCCCCGCCCCCTAGCAGTGCAGGGGCACCCTCCACCAGGCCCCCAATCATGTCCAACTCATGTCTCCCACCACCCCCACCCCCAGCAGTGCAGGTGCACCCTCCACCAGGCCCCCACCCATGTCCAACTCATGTCTCCCACCACCCCCACCCCCAGCAGTGCAGGGGCAGCCTCCACTAGGCCCAAACTCATGTCTCCCACCACCCCCTCGCCCTAGCAGTGCAGGGGCACCCTCCACCAGGCACCCACTCATGTCCCCTATCACCCCACCCCCTAGCAGTGCAGGGGCAGCACCACCAGGCCCCCACTCATGTCTCCCATCACCCCCACCCCCCAGTAGTGCAGGGGCAGCCTCCACCAGGCCCCCACTCCTGTCCCCCACCACCCCCAGCAGTGCAGGGGCAGCCTCCACCAGGCCCCCACTCATGTCTCCCACCACCCCCACCCCCTAGCAGTGCAGGGGCACCCTCCATCAGACCCCCACTCATGTCCCCCACCACCCCCACCACCCAGCCACCAGGGGCAGCCGCCACCAGGCACCCACTCATGTCCCCTATCACCCCCACCCCCTAGCAGTGCAGGGGCAGCACCACCAGGCCCCCACTCATGTCTCCCACCACCCCCACCCCCTAGCAGTGCAGGGACACCCTCCACCAGGCCCCCACTCATGTCTCCCACCCCCACCTCCCCCAGCAGTCAGGGGCAGCCTCCACCAGGCCCCCACTCATGTCTCCCACCACCCCCACCCCCCAACAGTGCAGGGGCACCCTCCACCAGGCCCCCACTCATGTCCAACTCATGTCTCCCACCACCCCCACCCCCAGCAGTGCAGGGGCATCCTCCACCAGGCCCCCACTCATGTCTCCCACCACCCCCACCCCCTAGTAGTGCAGGGGCACCCTCCACCAGGCCCCCACTCATGTCCAACTCATGTCTCCCACCACCCCCACCCCCAGCAGTGCAGGGGCAGCCTCCACCAGGCCCCCACTCATGTCTCCCACCACCCCCACCCCCTAGCAGTGCAGGGGCACCCTCCACCAGGCCCCCACTCATGTCTCCCACCACCCCCACCGCCCAGCCACCAGGGGCAGCCTCCACCAGGCCCCCACTCATGTCCCCCACCACCCCCACCCCCAGCCACCAGGGGCAGCCGCCACCAGGCACCCACTCATGTCCCTATCACCCCCACCCCCTAGCAGTGCAGGGGCAGCACCACCAGGCCCCCACTCATGTCTCCCCTCACCCCCACCCCCCAGTAGTGCAGGGGCACCCTCCACCAGGCCCCCACTCATGTCCCCCACCACCCCCACCCCCTAGCAGTGCAGGGGCAGCCTCCACCAGGCCCCCACACATGTCTCCCACCCCCCACCCCTCCCCAGCAGTCAGGGGCAGCCTCCAACAGGCCCCCACTCATGTCTCCCACCACCCCCACCCCCCAGCAGTGCAGGGGCACCCTCCACCAGGCCCCCACTCCTCATGTCCAACTCATGTCTCCCACCACCCCCACCCCCAGCAGTGCAGGGGCAGCCTCCACCAGGCCCCCACTCATGTCTCCCACCACCCCCACCCCCCAGCAGTGCAGGGGCACCCTCCACCAGGCCCCCACTCATGTCTCCCACCACCCCCACCCCCAGCAGTGCAGGGACACCCTCCACCAGGCCCCCACACATGTCTCCCACCCACCACCCTCCCAGCAGTCAGGGGCAGCCTCCAACAGGCCCCCACTCATGTCTCCCACCACCCCCACCCCCCAGCAGTGCAGGGGCACCCTCCACCAGGCCCCCACTCCTCATGTCCAACTCATGTCTCCCACCACCCCCACCCCCCAGCAGTGCAGGGGCACCCTCCACCAGGCCCCCACTCATGTCCAACTCATGTCTCCCACCACCCCCAACCCCCAGCAGTGCAGGGGCAGCCTCCACCAGGCCCCCACTCCTGTCCCCCTGCCCACAGGCCCTGACAATCCTCAAGCATGGGCCTCATGGCCAGCCACCACAGCCCAAAGACACAGCCAAGTATTACATGCGCCCATGATACTACTCCAATGGAAACAATGTAAATGAACACATGTGTCTCACACACACACAATGGTTGCAAGTGAACCTGAAACCCCATATCATGACATGCATGAAAACAATGAGATGAAACCACACATTGAAGAATGAAAAAATCAAAATAATGTATTAAAAACAACAGTAATGGCAATCAAAATTAAACAATATACACAAGTATAAAATAAAGCAAATTAAGCTGGCTGTCCCTTTTCAAATTAAAATCAATAAATGATAATCCAAAAAAATGTCTTCCAAAGTTCAAGTCCATAAAAAGGAAATGAAGGGAAAAAAGAAATAGAAACTATTGCTCCATGGAAAAAAATATTCATAGTAAAAAAAATATCCAAATGCAAAGTCCAACTATGTACAAAGTATTCAGGGTCCATCATCCCAACAGAAGAAATGAAACCTACAAAAAAACCTATCTAAAATGGAACTATATATAAAAGGTGAAGCAGTGTCCGTCAACTCCAAATAAAAATAAACAATAAAGGAAACCTATCACTAAATAATTATATACAATGGCGGCGGGCCAGTCCAGCGGCTCACTCAGTTGTGTTCCGGGCAAGGGCATCATCGAACTCCTCGTCTATGTCCCGGAGGCGGTCCTGTTCCATGGCCCCGAGGGTCCGCAGGGACGCCGACATGTTCACCTCCAACTCCCTGCGGATTGCCTCGAGGCACTCGGCCCGCCTCAGGGCCCTCCGCATGGAGTTCTCCGCCCTGACCATCGTGAGCCGCGCCTCTTCCGCCCGCCGCCGCTCCGCATCTATGGCGTGGCCCAACCGCTGCCACACGGAAGACACTGCCCGTCCAGGGTCCTCCTGCCCTCCGGCCGATGCCTGCCCCTCCGATGTTGAAGGCCCCGAGCTATCGTGGCTCCCACCTACAGCCTCCTGCTGCTGCAGCTGCTGCTGTCCATGTACCCTGTCCGATGGTGCCTGCACATCCTCCTCCAGCTGGGGTGCAGTCGTTGATGTGGCCACCCCTGCTGGACGTCCGACTCCCGACTGTGGCAGGGATCTGTTGTCCACCAGCCTGGCCGCACGGTCGGAGGCAGCTCCACAGGGCACCCAGGTGACACATGGGTGGGAAGATGGCATGGAGGACGACTGGGGCATAGAGGGTTCTGTGGAGAAGGGGGTCGGAACAAGGTCCAGGAAACGGAGGAATCCAGCCCTGGTGAGCTGTCCCAGTGGGTCAACGCGGTCAACGAGCCATGCGAGAAGACGTGCAGTCTCATCATGAAAAGACTGCAGGTCAGCTCGCATGGCCCGTTGACGCAACGCCACCCCACCCTGGACAGGCTCAACCTGGTGCAGGATAGCCACATCCGCAGTGAGAGGAAGGCCTGGTGTTGTAAGTCAATCCTCTCCCTGAGAACGGGTCTGAAGGTAGGCATCCCCGCTGGTGCAAGATGATGCAGTGACAGGAGCAGGGACAGGATTGCACACAGGCACCTCCGCGGCGGCCTGTGCTGCCTCCTGTCCCTGATCCTGCACTGCACCACTAGCACCAGTGGAATCCCCACCTCCAGACCCCGCCTCTGTCGCTTGCACGGCCTCCTCCTCCACCAAACCCCCCACCAACCTGGATGACTCCGTGCCATCTTCCTCCGTTGGGCCCTGTGGGGTCCCAGCTGCCCCTTCTGCTGCCGAGTCCAACTCCAACCTCCACCGCTTGGACCTCCCCTCGGCAGCTGCGGTCTGGGACACGGCACCGGACTCCTCACTCCCCGACGAGATCACAACCTGGGAGGGGATCCGGGCCTTGCGTCTCCGGCTGGTGGTGCGACCCCTGCCGCTGTGCTCCACAGCACCTTCTCCGCCCTCTTCATCAGTTGACGCTGCAGACAGGGAGAAAGAAAACACAGGCATCAGGGCACTGTAAAATGGACTCATACACACATGACAGTTATACGTGAGTGGCATTGGTAAACCTCAGACATGGCATCACAATCCCCAACACACATGTCATTTCAACTTGCACACATGAGCCATACCACAGCCATATTGCAACAGCCAGCACCATCCATTCACATACAACAGCATGAGCAGCCAAAGGTCATCCACACATCACATGCAACATAGGGAGTACACTACACATGCACACACACCACCAAACTTGCATGCATGTGTACACCTCCACAGTGTTTTGATCGACATCCATGTCACACCTGACAATCATTCCTCCACAACCTGTGCCATGCAAGCCCACACACACAAGCACCATCCATGTGTCAAACATGAGACCCCTCGCATGTGTCACCCTCACGGCCCTGTAACCCCCCCTACTTGCCCACATAAAAATACATGTTCAACCTGCACACTCCTGGCACACCACCACACGCACAGCTTACAATCAGTATGCATGTACACTTACCGCTCGACTCCAGACGGGTCTGCTTCTCAAGGACCTGGATGTAGAGCGCTGGGGATATGCGTTCCAGGACCCTCATCTGATCTTCCGACAAGTGGCCCCGGCGCCCCTTAGCATCCGCTGCCTTCAGGAGGCGCCGGGCCTTGTTGAGGGTCCTGGACCTGAAGTCCTCCCAGCGCTTCCTGACACGTTCGTAGAAGCAGACTGCCACCTCCTCCGCGTTGATGGCAGTCACGATGTCCATCCAGATCCGAGTCCGTCCTTCCTTGTCTGCGCGCAACCTTCCGAAGAGGGCATCATACTGCCCCAGGACATGCTCCACCAGGACACCAACTTCGGTGGCAGTGAAGCTGGTGCCCCTCTGCCTCCTTGGCCGGGGGTTGCCACTGGTGCCAGATGTTGCAGTGCCCGACATGGCAACCCCAGAGGCAGGAGTGGGTGGGCAACTGGGTCCTGGGGCTGGGCTGTGGGGCGATGGAAAAGCAGTCGGGAGTCTTCGGTTCCAGCAGGGGTGGTCACAGCAACAGCACCCCTGGCTGATGTGCAGGCAGCAAATGGCAGGGCACATGGGCAGCAGGCAGTCAGGCAGCCGCAGATGGCAGGTGGGAGCGTGCTCAGGGCTCTGGGGGGAGTAATTTGGCCTTCTGGGCAGGAGCGTGGTCTTCCGTGTGTGAACGCGTGGCCAGCTTGATACGGAGTGATTTTGCACGTGAAAATCCAACACGTCTGCGTGTAATTCGAGGAAAGGCCCTTAGTGTGTAAACGCGTCAGCACACGTCTGTACATTCATTGGCCCAAAGGCCACTAGCGTATGCGCGTCTATGAAGTCACGTGCACGTTGAATATGGCACACGTTGGAAATGTTGCGTGTTAAAAAAATGAAAGACACGTCCGAGTGTCAAAGCGTGTAATTGGTGGAAATGGCCCTACACGCGGAAGTGACAAAGCGTGTAATTGGTGGAAATGGCCCTAGCGTGTACACGCCGCGTAAATGACGCTGGACGTGTGGGCCTGCACAAAAGGTACGTGTAGAACACCATTTTCTTGTACGTGCTTTTCGTGGAGAGCGAGTGGGTGCAATCTGTACTTCTTGTCATTTCACACGCGATTTACTTCACGGCGTTTCAAGTTCGTACTCCCTGTTACCTCTGACATCTTTTTCTCTTTTTTCTCTTTTTCTGGTTTTCCTGGGCCTGTTCCCTCAAACAGCGTTCCCTTCTACTGTTGTCCTGTCTCCTCAGACAGCGTACAATTCTTCTTTTGGCGGGGGTTTTGCCAACGCGCACACACGCTTCTTTTTCACGCTCTTTTTCCTGGCAGACGGTGAGTCACGCACGTATCTAACATCTGTGCTTGCCCCATGTGTAGCCTACTCCTTCAGAGGTCATTCTAGGCTGCGTGTGACACGGATACGTTCATTCTTGTGTTACTGGGTGCCACAGCGTAGTGCAGGTTTTTTTTTCCGCATACGTGGTCTAGGAGGGGTTGCGTGCACGTCATCTCCCTTTTTTGGGCTTCCTGTGCGTTGCGTGAACCGTCATCTTTCCCCAGGGGTCACATTCAGCCTTGCTAGAGCACTAGGGTACAATTACCATCTGGTACCCAACCCCTTTGACCCCCAATTGCCCAGGACAATAGTTTACAGCCACTCCCATATGCACATTAACATCAGTGCCATGGTTGGGAGGCGAGGAATCCGTAAGGGTGGCAAAGGTGGACGAGCCACAAGTGGTGGCCGTGGTGGATCCGGTAGGGGACGTGGCCGTTACTTGTAGGGTGACCCTGTCCCCCCATGTGTGGAGGACCAGTCAAGGGCACCCATAACCCCCCCCCCCCTGGTTGAGGCTGATGTGGCTGACACCATCCATGCTCAGCCCTTGTTGGACCAGCCCATTGTGGCACCAGACCTGGCTAACTCCATGACTGACTTCCAGGTCAGCAGGCCTATGACACGTGCGCCGGTGCACGTTGATGTCATCAGGCCACGTGGATCAGGGGCAGCAAGGTCATCTGCTGCCCCAAGTAGGCAGGGTGGAGAGGCTGCAGGGGCAGCTGCAGCTCCATCCACCCCAGCTCTCACACACCCAGCCAGGACAGTGTCGGTCCTAGTCCATCCTGCTGACATTCCCCCTGACACCATTACACTTGAGCCAATGCCTGCACCAACTCCCATGCTGAGTGTGCAATCCAACACTCCTGATACAGAGTCCACCAGGGCTCCTGCCCCTAGTGTCCAGAGCAGCGTAGGACACTCAGGATCACCACCACCTTCCAAGCGGAAGAGGAAGAGTGCTCGTCCGGCACAGGCTGATGCCCAAGACACGGCTACACAGTCCGGCCGGTCGAGGAAGCCCAGCTTCACGGATGCCGAACTGAATGCACTTGTCGAGTATGTGTCCGCACATGATAACGAGATGGTCATTGTTGCAGGATCCAAGACCACACCTGCACAACGCCAGGCACACTGGCAGACCGTTGCGGACATCGTGAGTGCCCTTGGAATCGTGAGGCGCACAGCCAATGATTGCTATACGCGCTGGAATGACCTAAAGCGCAGGGCAAAGAATAAGCTGGCCTCAAGTCATGCCGCAACTCTAGTGACTGGAGGTGGGTCTCCAGTAGAAGACATGGAACTCACTCCACATGAGTCAGTCGCTGGGACCTACGTCACGGAGGAACAGATCCAAGGCGTGGGAGAACTGCCTGATTATGAGGCATTGTCCGGTGAGTGCACATGCATGTGTGTGTCATCCATGTGCATGGTGTGTGTGTGAGGGCTTCTGTTTGTGTGCCAGGTGAGGGTGTGTACGCCTGAGTCGTTTGGGTCACCCATGTGCTTCATGCAATACATTCTGCGCAGCAGCATTTGGCCATAGCAGTATCCCTTCTGCCAACAGTAGACATATAGCCCAACAGCACGCCAGTTGCCCTTGAAGTGTCACCTTGCAACAACATTGTTGCTTATTTTTCTCTGTTCATTCAGGCAGATTGTTTGCATTCCACCACTTTAACTAGGCATTTCTCAGTCCTCTAGTCACATGTCTGACATGGCTATGGTAAAGTGGAGTGACTTTGTTACCTGGATATCATTTGTTTAGACATGTCCCTGTGCAATCGGACCATTTTGGACTGGCAGCTCCAGGTGAAAAATCAGACCTGTTTGAATTAGAAAAGCTATTACATGAGGGAACTGGACTGAATGAATAAGTGCTGCCCTCCTCTCCATCTTCACTCAATAGCAATGGTACATGCCATCTGTGTGATGGCATGTGTATTTCACCTGGCAATCACAGGCCAATGTGTGATGCCACTGCCAGTCAGCATGCAGAAAATGTGTTCCCCTTCCATCTTGGTGTCATCAGTGTGTGCCATTTGCCTGCCCTTCATACGCAGTGAGGGTGCATGCATGGGAGGGTTTTAGTCATGTGGGACATGTGTCAATCAAGTACTGGTTCTGTTGCTTCTCAGCCCTCATTGTGTGCCATGGTGCTAATGCCTGTTTCCATTTGTTTGCTTTTATGTCTTTGCAGGGGAAGACGCACCTGATACTGCTGGGGTTGTGGAGATGGTGCAGACCCAGGAGGGGTCCGAGGGCTGACCGACCACCAGTGAGGGACGTGGTGTGGTGGTGGGTGAGAACCCACAACTGCTGCAGGTCGTGCTCTCAAGGGGTGTCTCTGGCTGCACCTCCCCCGAGCTGTACTCAGGTGTTGATTCGGATGATGAGACCTACGTGCAGTCGCAGGTGAGTGTTCCTGGGAGGGATTCTGTTCTGTCCCACCCACCTGCACCAAGGTCAGAACCCTCAATGGGGATGTCAGTGTTGCCAGCTACGCCTTTGGTGGTTACGGATGCAGGGTCACACTCCGCGACATCTGATCCTGTTCCTGGGCCAGCAGATCAGAGGGGGAATGCAGTCCTGCAGCCTCAGGCAGTGCCGGCACAGCAAGGCACAGTTCGCCTTGCCCCAGACAGGTGTGGTGCCCGCCGACGTGGTGGCCATACGCCACCTGGCAATACCGCATGGGAGCAATCCATTTACGGTATGGCAACCCAACAGGCAGCATCATCAGAGATGATGGCTCAGGCCATGGATAGGGTGGCCACTTCCATTGTCCCCCCGGAAAGGCTGATGGAGCGACTACAGCAGGCAACCGACTCCATCTGCCAGTCACACAGGGAGGACATGTTGGCGTCCAAAAGGGACAGGCGGGCGGCACTGGCGACTCTGCAGGAAGCCATCTCCATAGAGTCCCAGGGCCACAGGGAAGCCCTGAGGCTGGAACTCCTTCACCTCAGGACGACTCTTGTTGAGCTTGAGGCTTCAACAAACCGAAGGACAGAACAGCAGCTGGAGCGTCTCACCCGTACGCTCTCAGCTGAGATGCAGGCAACTAGGGCGGAGGTCCGGGCATCCCGTGAGTTGTTGCATGGGGACCTCCGCACACTCATCCTCCAGAACGAGACCTACCACACCCGCATGCTTGCAGCCATGGAGGAACAGACTAGGGCCTTGCGTGGGCTGCCTCCCATAGTGCAACCACCTCCGGATGCAGCTGCACAGGGTGATAATAGCGACAGCAGTGATACTCCCACAATAGGGTAGCCGTGGGGGCCATGAGCCCATGGAGGTGTTTTTTTTCGCAAGATCCACACAGGTGGGTTTTGGTGTGCACCCTGTCCTCGGACCTCCTGGGTGGCCTCCCCAACCCCCCCGGGCCCATTAATGGCCATTTTTGATTTTTTTTTTTTAAATTTCTTTTTTTGTTTTTTTGGGACAATGTGTTGCCTTGTGTGGCTCCCGTGGGCATACGCTGCATTGTGGCTGGGCACATGCAGGCTTGTCATGTATTTGGTTCAGATGCTTGGGTTTATGTCACACACCCCTCCTGCTTCCCGTTTCCATGGGCTTGCAAAGGGTGTGCCCAAGTGACATTGACGTACATGGTGACATTGGACTCCCACTACATGTGTGGGTAGTCTAGTCAATACTGTGTATACATTCCTAGTGCATATTGCTGTTGTGTTGTACACTGCATGTTGCATTGATGTGTAACTCATCATCCGTGTCTACCTCCTAATTTGCAGGTCCTTTCCTCATGTCTACACAAGGCCCTCTACTTTGGAGATGGGGTCCATGTTGGCAGCAGTGCACCTGCAACTCTACATGGCGGCAACACTATACAGTTGGAAGTGGTAGGAGTGCAGGCATTTCCAGGTGGTGAGACTACTAATTCCTTACATTCGTAATGTCATGTTAATGGTAGTTTTGAGGGTCAGTAGCTGATAAGTGTTTTTGCTAAATACCTGCTCAAGTGTGTTGTTGGTCCTGCATTACTGTGAGCATTTCAGGTGTCACGAGTTTCAATTAGGGACACTGTACATTGTGACACTTGTGTCATGTTGTGGGGATTACTTTGTTTACCTGCACATAGCATGACATGGCACGGTGTGTCGTGTGGCGGTGCTGGGGATGGGTTGGGTGACATGGCACTGTCCTCATGTTGCATTTTGCAAGTGGGTATTCATTTTAGCTGCATGAATGTGTTTTTTCACTAAACTGCATTGGTGGCGTCTGTGTAGGTAGGGATGCACACATTGTAACACTTCCAGGTGAACAATCTCAGGCTGATATGGTTTTGACGGTTGATTCTCCAGACATTCAGGATCAGTGTCAGTTGAGTCATCATTGATTGTCAGATGGTATGTGCCAGGGCAGTGTGCACTCCACAGGGGTGTGATTTCTATGTGAAGTAATTAGCCACTAGCTGTGTACGGGCTGCCTCCCCCCGTGCCCTTTCCCCTCCCATGTGCAGCGGGCGTGCATGTGGTTGGGGATGTGGGGGCACCACCATGTCCACGGCCAGGCCCCGGCGTGTTGCAACGTTGTGCAGGACACATGCTGCCACTATGATCCTGCACACTACTGGGGGAGCGTATAACAGCTGCCCGCCAGAACGGTCAAGGGAGCGAAAGCGTGACTTAAGCACTCCGAATGTGCGCTCCACTATGCCCCGGGTTGCAATGTGAGCTGTGTTATATCTTACCTCGGGTGGCGTGGAGGGGTTCCGAATTGGCGTCATCATGTGGGGGCTGAGAGGGTAGGCACTGTCCCCTGTGGAGGTGATGATTGGTATCATTGGTGGGGTTGTGACCTTGCTCAGTATCTGACATGCATGCATGTGCAGTGGCATTCATACTCACCAAGCAGCCATGTATCGCCATGCCGCCCAGCTTCTAGGTCCCAGCTTAGGGTGGACATTCGGTAAATGAAGCTGTCGTGGGTGGACCCGGGATAGTTGGCATATACTGAGGTGATGATTCCCTTGGCATTACATACTACCTGCACGTTGATGGAATGCCAGTGCTTGCGGTTCCTATAGATGTGCTCAGATGCCCTGGGGGGACGTAGAGCCACATGGGTGCAGTCGATGGCACCTAGCACTTTGGGGAATCGTGCCACACCGTAAAAATCCAGGGCGGCAGCATGCCTTTCTGCAGGTGTTCTGGGCAGGTATATGTGCCTGCGGACTGATGGGCGTGCAGTGATGATGTTCAAGACCTGGTGTAGGCAGCGTGACTGCGTGGCCTGTGACACCCCACCCACTATGGCACTTGTCCGCTGAAATGATCCAGTGGCTAAGAAGTGCAGTACATTGAGGACCTTCTCCAGGGGGCTGAGTGCTTGGGAGCACAGGGTGGGTGATGTGAGGTCATCCTCCCACTCACTCACCAGGTCCAGTATTATGTGTGGTGGAAACCTGTACCTCCCATACACCTGGTCATCAGGCATCCCGAAAAGGCTGGTTCTGGGTGTGAATATTCTGGCCCTGACTATCCTCCTCCTCCTCTTTTGGTAGCCCACGGCCACTGCTGCTAGGAACGGTATATTCATCCTGGCGTCTGAGCTTGTTATTTTTTTTTCGCGCAAATTTATGCGTCGCGGGTCGACGTATGCCTGCTTCCTACTGGCGTACATGTTTCTTTGCGCGTGTTGTAGGCGAGCGTGTGAAACGTCCCGCGCACCCCTGAAATCCAGTACCCAGGCCAATAGCGTGTGGAAATTCCCGCGCACCCCGGAATACACGTGCGCTGATGTACTCGCATGTGTAAGTGCCCGCGCACCCCTGAAATACACGTACATAGGCCAATCGCATGTACGCGCACTTTTGTCCAATTACACGCGATGACACTCTGACGTGCAGTCTTTCCACGTGTGCTCCGTCATCACGTGCTATGAGGGAAACACCCGTGCTTACGCGCTGAGGGCCTTTGGTCCAATAGATTTGCGTATGCGTGCTGACGCGCTTACGCGCTACGGGCCTTTCCTCGAATTTCACGCTGACGTGCAGGATTTTCACATGCCAAATCACTCCGTATCAAGCTGGCCACGCGAAAACACACGGAAGACCATTCTCCTGCCCAGAAGGCTGAATTACTGCCCCCCAGTGCCCGGAGCAGCCTCCCACGTGCCATCTGCTGCTGTTGCCTGCCTGCCTGCCTGCCTGCTGCCACCGTGCCCTGCCATTTGGTGCCTGCACATCAGCCATCTGCAGGGGTCCAGTTGCTGTGTCCACCCCTGCTGGAACTGAAGACTCCCGACTGGGATAACATCGCTCCACAGCCCAGCCCCAGGACCCAGTTGCCCACCCACTCCTGCCTCTGGGGTTGCCATGTCGGGCACTTCCACATCTGGCACCAGTGCCAACCCCAGGCCAGAGGGGCAGAGGGGCACCAGCTTCACTGCCACCGAAGTTGGTGTCCTGGTGGAGCATGTCCTGGGGCAGTATGATGCCCTCTTTGGATCGTCCCGCGCCAGCAAGGAAGGAAGGGAGAGGATCTGGGCCGACTGTGTGGTTGCCATCAACGCGGAGGGGGTGGCAACCCGCGACGTCCAGAAGATCAAGAAGCGCTGGGAGGACTTGAGGTCCAGGACCCTCTTGAAGGCCCAGCGCCTCATGGAGGGGGGCCGGGGCCGCATGAGTTCCATCCAGATGAGGGTCGCTAGAATTTTACCCAAAATGTTCCCATCAACATTCAGCAGGGAGATGGGACGATATGCCGCACAGTCCCTCGGGTCTTTCCCATCCTTCAAAAGCACTGTGATGACTGCCTCCCTCATTGACCCCGGGAGACAGCCATTCTGAAATGCCTCCTCATACACCCTGTGGATCTGCGGCACCAACAAATCCGCAAACATTGCGTAAAACTCCACCGGGAGCCCATCACTGCCCGGCGCCGTGCCCTTCTTCATTGTACGGATCGCCCATCTAATGTCCCCCTCCTCAATCGGAGCCTCCAATCCCTCCCGCATATCCTCCCACAGTTTGGGAAGCCTTAACGACTCCAAAAGGTCCTCAACGTCCACCTCAACATACCCGCCCTCACTCGTATATAACTCCCTGTAGAATGTCCTAAAGATGTCATTAATCTCTTTCTGGGTCCCAACTACCTCCCCCGTACTCGTCCTAATCTGAGTTATAACCTGGTTCGGGTGTTCCTTACCGATCAACCAAGCCAACAGCTTACCCGCCTTATCTCCTTCCCCATTCAATCTAACATCCCGCCGACTATTATCAAAACTCGACAACTCCGCCAGGATTTCCTGATAATATTCCAACTTCTGCGCCAGTACTTCCCCCACCTCCGCCCCCCCTACTGCTTCCCCCTCCAGCTCGGCCACCTTTACCTCTATACGTTGCAGAGTGTCTTGGCGGCCCTTACGCCTCCCAGCCATCATAGACAAACTCTTCCCTCTTATTGTCGCCTTAAAGGCTTCCTACAACACCCCCCTTGAGCCCATCAAACACTCGTTCAGCTCAAAGTACTCCCTAATATCTTCCCTGAGCTCACCCACAAAAGCCCCATCTCGCAATGCCTCCCTATGCAATTGCCAGAGCCACCGCAGTGGCTTCTCATGAACCCCAAATAACGTAGCCACTAAGGGGGAGTGGTCCGATAAGATGCAACCCAAATACTCCACCTCCCCAAAATGCTGGCAGTGCTCCCTACCAGTTACAATGTAGTCCAAGCGCGAATATGAACCATGCACCCCGGAATAATAGGAATAGCACCGCTCCTCCCTGTGTTTCTCCCTCCAGACCTCCTCTAGATCCAGTTCTTGCATTATCCTGTGAAGCGACCCCACCATATGCTTCTTAGGTCCACCTCTAGCCCCGACCCATCCAACCGTTCATCCAAGTGACACTTAAAATCTCCACCCCATATTATCATTTCCCCCCTATATGTCCTCATCATGCGAAGTACCGAGGGGAAGTAATCTCTGTCATCCACGTTGGGCGCATATGAATTGACTAGACAAACAACCTTACCCTCCCACAATGCCTGCACTAATACCGTTCTACCTACCTCGTCCTTTAGTACCGTCTCTACTGTCAGAGGCGTTCCTCTCGCCACCTATATAAGCACCCCCCTGGCTTGAGTTGAGTACGTTGTGCCAATTACTTGTCCACCCCACATCTTCTCCAATTTCCCCAACATTTCCACCCCCGCATGTGTCTCCTGTATCAGCGCCACCTGTACCTTCTGCCTCTTCAAAAACTCACCCACTCTCCACCTCTTCTGGTAGCTCCCCAACCCTCGAATATTCCATGTCCCAATCTTCAAATCCCCCAGCCTACTCATCGTAGACCTCAATCCTCTCTCAGGTTATCCCTTCCTCACTTCCTGCATCCCTACCACCTGTACCCAAAACCGGCTCCATCCACACCCCATGCCCTGCTGCAGCTTACCATAGCTTCCCTCCACTTCACCCCCAACCCCCAGCAGTGCAGGGGCAGCACCACCAGGCCCCCACTCATGTCTCCCACCACCCCCACCCCCCAGCAGTGCAGGGGCACCCTCCACCAGGCCCCCAATCATGTCCAACTCATGTCTCCCACCACCCCCACCCCCAGCAGTGCAGGTGCACCCTCCACCAGGCCCCCACCCATGTCCAACTCATGTCTCCCATCACCCCCACCCCCAGCAGTGCAGGGGCAGCCTCCACTAGGCCCCCACTCATGTCTCCCACCACCCCCACCCCCTAGCAGTGCAGGGGCACCCTCCACCAGGCACCCACACATGTCCCCTATCACCCCACCCCCTAGCAGTGCAGGGGCAGCACCACCAGGCCCCCACTCATGTCTCCCATCACCCCCACCCCCCAGCAGTGCAGGGGCAGCCTCCACCAGGCCCCCACTCCTGTCCCCCACCACCCCCACCCCCAGCAGTGCAGGGGCAGCCTCCACCAGGCCCCCACTCATGTCTCCCACCACCCCCACCCCCTAGCAGTGCAGGGACACCCTCCATCAGGCCCCCACTCATGTCCCCCACCACCCCCACCCCCCAGCCACCAGGGGCAGCCGCCACCAGGCACCCACTCATGTCCCCTATCACCCCCACCCCCTAGCAGTGCAGGGGCAGCACCACCAGCCCCCCACTCATGTCTCCCACCGCCCCCACCCCCTAGCAGTGCAGGGACACCCTCCACCAGGCCCCCACTCATGTCTCCCACCCCCACCTCCCCCAGCAGTCAGGGGCAGCCTCCACCAGGCCCCCACTCATGTCTCCCACCACCCCCACCCCCCAACAGTGCAGGGGCACCCTCCACCAGGCCCCCACTCATGTCCAACTCATGTCTCCCACCACCCCCACCCCCAGCAGTGCAGGGGCATCCTCCACCAGGCCCCCACTCATGTCTTCCACCACCCCCACCCCCTAGCAGTGCAGGGGCGCCCTCCACCAGGCCCCCACTCATGTCCAACTCATGTCTCCCACCACCCCCACCCCCAGCAGTGCAGGGGCAGCTTCCACCAGGCCCCCACTCATGTCTCCCACCACCCCCACCCCCTAGCAGTGCAGGGGCACCCTCCACCAGGCCCCCACTCATGTCTCCCACCACCCCCACCCCCCAGCCGCCAGGGGCAGCCTCCACCAGGCCCCCACTCATGTCCCCCACCACCCCCACCCCCCAGCCACCAGGGGCAGCCGCCACCAGGCACCCACTCATGTCCCCTATCAGTCCCACCCCCTAGCAGTG
The DNA here is from genome assembly GCF_040938575.1 of Ambystoma mexicanum. Classification (NCBI taxonomy): domain Eukaryota; kingdom Metazoa; phylum Chordata; class Amphibia; order Caudata; family Ambystomatidae; genus Ambystoma; species Ambystoma mexicanum. The sequence goes on from NC_090929.1 coordinate 415,291,696, forward strand.
CAGGGGCAGCACCACCAGGCCCCCACTCATGTCTCCCATCACCCCCGCCCCCCAGCAGTGCAGGGGCACCCTCCACCAGGCCCCCACTCATGTCCCCCACCACCCCCACCCCCTAGCAGTGCAGGGGCAGCCTCCACCAGGCCCCCACACATGTCTCCCACCCCCCACCCCCCCAGCAGTCAGGGGCAGCCTCCAACAGGCCCCCACTCATGTCTCCCACCACCCCCACCCCCCAGCAGTGCTGGGTACCCTCCACCAGGCCCCCACTCCTCGTGTCCAACTCATGTCTCCCACCACCCCCACCCCCAGCAGTGCAGGGGCAGCCTCCACCAGGCCCCCACTCATGTCTCCCACCACCCCCACCCCCCAGCAGTGCAGGGGCACCCTCCACCAGGCCCCCACTCATGTCTCCCACCACCCCCACCCCCATCAGTGCAGGAACACCCTCCACCAGGCCCCCACACATGTCTCCCACCCCCCACCCTCCCCCAGCAGTCAGGGGCAGCCTCCAACAGGCCCCCACTCATGTCTCCCACCACCACCACCCCCCTGCAGTGCAGGGGCACCCTCCACCAGGCCCCCACTCATGTCCAACTCATGTCTCCCACCACCCCCACCCCCCAGCAGTGCAGGGGCAGCCTCCACCAGGCCCCCACTCATGTCCCCCTGCCCACAGGCCCTGACAATCCTCAAGCATGGGCCTCATGGCCAGCCACCACAGCCCAAAGACACAGCCAAGTATTACATGCGCCCATGATACTACTCCAATGGAAACAATGTAAATGAACACATGTGTCTCACACACACACAATGGTTGCAAGTGAACCTGAAAACCCATATCATGACATGCATGAAAACAATGAGATGAAACCACACATTGAAGAATGAAAAAATCAAAATAATGTATTAAAAACAACAGTAATGGCAATCAAAATTAAACAATATACACAAGTATAAAATAAAGCAAATTAAGCTGGCTGTCCCTTTTCAAATTAAAATCAATAAATGATAATCCAAAAAAATGTCTTCCAAAGTTCAAGTCCATAAAAAGGAAATGAAGGGAAAAAAGAAATAGAAAACCATTGCTCCATGGAAAAAAATATTCATAGTAAAAAAAATATCCAAATGCAAAGTTCAACTATGTACAAAGTATTCAGGGTCCATCATCCCAACAGAAGAAATGAAACCTACAAAAAAACCTAATCTAAAATGGAACTATATACAAAAGGTGAAGCAGTGTCCGTCAACTCCAAATAAAAATAAACAATAAAGGAAACCTATCACTAAATAATTATATACAATGGCGGCGGGCCAGTCCAGCGGCTCACTCAGTTGTGTTCCGGGCCAGGGCATCATCGAACTCCTCGTCTATGTCCCGGAGGCGGTCCTGTTCCATGGCCCGAGGGTCCGCAGGGACGCCGACATGTTCAGCTCCAACTCCCTGCGGATTGCCTCGAGGCACTCGGCCCGCCTCAGGGCCCTCCGCATGGAGTTCTCCGCCCTGACCATCATGAGCCGCGCCTCTTCCGCCCGCCGCCGCTCCGCATCTATGGCGTGGCCCAACCGCAGCCACACGGAAGACACTGCCCGTCCAGGGTCCTCCTGCCCTCCGGCCGATGCCTGCCCCTCCGATGTTGAAGGCCCCGAGCTATCGTGGCTCCCACCTACAGCCTCCTGCTGCTGCAGCTGCTGCTGTCCATGTACCCTGTCCGATGGTGCCTGCACATCCTCCTCCAGCTGGGGTGCAGTCGTTGATGTGGCCACCCCTGCTGGACGTCCGACTCCCGACTGTGGCAGGGATCTGTTGTCCACCAGCCTGGCCGCACGGTCGGAGGCAGCTCCACAGGGCACCCAGGTGACACATGGGTGGGAAGATGGCATGGAGGACGACTGGGGCATAGAGGGTTCTGTGGAGAAGGGGGTCGGAACAAGGTCCAGGAAACGGAGGAATCCAGCCCTGGTGAGCTGTCCCAGTGGGTCAACGCGGTCAACGAGCCATGCGAGAAGACGTGCAGACTCATCATGAAAAGACTGCAGGTCAGCTCGCATGGCCCGTTGACGCAACGCCACCCCACCCTGGACAGGCTCAACCTGGTGCAGGATAGCCACATCCGCAGGGAGAGGAAGGCCAGGTGTTGTAAGCCAATCCTCTCCCTGAGAACGGGTCTGAAGGTAGGCATCCCCGCTGGTGCAAGATGATGCAGTGACAGGAGCAGGGACAGGATTGCACACAGGCACCTCCGCGGCGGCCTGTGCTGCCTCCTGTCCCTGATCCTGCACCCCACCTCCAGACCCCGCCTCTGTCGCTTGCACGGCCTCCTCCTCCACCAAACCCCCCACCAACCTGGATGACTCCGTGCCATCTTCCTCCGTTGGGCCCTGTGGGGTCCCAGCTGCCCCTTCTGCTGCCGAGGAGTCCAACTCCAACCTCCACCTCTTGGACCTCCCCTCGGCAGCTGCGGCCTGGGACACGGCACCAGACTCCTCACTCCCCGACGAGATCACAACCTGGGAGGGGATCCGGGCCTTGCGTCTCCGGCTGGTGGTGCGACCCCTGCCACTGTGCTCCACAGCACCTTCTCCGCCCTCTTCATCAGTTGACGCTGCAGACAGGGAGAAAGAAAACACAGGCATCAGGGCACTGTAAAATGGACTCATACACACATGACAGTTATACGTGAGTGGCATTGGTAAACCTCAGACATGGCATCACAATCCCCAACACACATGTCATTTCAACTTGCACACATGAGCCATACCACAGCCATATTGCAACAGCCAGCACCATCCATTCACATACAACAGCATGAGCAGCCAAAGGTCATCCACACATCACATGCAACATAGGGAGTACACTACACATGCACACACACCACCAAACTTGCATGCATGTGTACACCTCCGCCAACTTCGCAGTGTTTTGATCGACATCCATGTCACACCTGACAATCATTCCTCCACAACCTGTGCCATGCAAGCCCACACACACAAGCACCATCCATGTGTCACACATGAGACCCCTCGCATGTGTCACCCTCACGGCCCTGTAACCCCCCCTACTTGCCCACATAAAAATACATGTTCAACCTGCACACTCCTGGCACACCACCACACGCACAGCTTACAATCAGTATGCATGTACACTTACCGCTCGACTCCAGACGGGTCTGCTTCTCAAGGACCTGGATGTAGAGCGCTGGGGATATGCGTTCCAGGACCCTCATCTGATCTTCCGACAAGTGGCCCCGGCGCCCCTTAGCATCCGCTGCCTTCAGGGGGCGCCGGGCCTTGTTGAGGGTCCTGGACCTGAAGTCCTCCCAGCGCTTCCTGACACGTTCGTAGTCGCAGACTGCCACCTCCTCCGCGTTGATGGCAGTCACGATGTCCATCCAGATCCGAGTCCGTCCTTCCTTGTCTGCGCGCAACCTTCCGAAGAGGGCATCATACTGCCCCAGGACATGCTCCACCAGGACACCAACTTCGGTGGCAGTGAAGCTGGTGCCCCTCTGCCTCCTTGGCCGGGGGTTGCCACTGGTGCCAGATGTTGCAGTGCCCGACATGGCAACCCCAGAGGCAGGAGTGGGTGGGCAACTGGGTCCTGGGGCTGGGCTGTGGGGCGATGGAAAAGCAGTCGGGAGTCTTCGGTTCCAGCAGGGGTGGTCACAGCAACAGCACACCTGGCTGATGTGCAGGCAGCAAATGGCAGGGCACATGGGCAGCAGGCAGTCAGGCAGCAGCAGATGGCAGGTGGGAGCATGCTCAGGGCTCTGGGGGGAGTAATTTGGCCTTCTGGGCAGGAGCGTGGTCTTCCGTGTGTGAACGCGTGGCCAGCTTGATACGGAGTGATTTTGCACGTGAAAATCCAACACGTCTGCGTGTAATTCGAGGAAAGGCCCTTAGCGTGTAAACGCGTCAGCACACGTCTGTACATTCATTGGCCCAAAGGCCACTAGCGTATGCGCGTCTATGAAGTCACGTGCACGTTGAATATGGCACACGTTGGAAATGTTGCGTGTTAAAAAAATGAAAGACACGTCCGAGTGTCAAAGCGTGTAATTGGTGGAAATGGCCTCAGCGCGTACACGCGGAAGTGAAAAAGCGTGTAATTGGTGGAAATGGCCCTACACGCGGAAGTGACAAAGCGTGTAATTGATGGAAATGGCCCTAGCGCGTACACGCCGCGTAAATGACGCTGGACGTGTGGGCCTGCATAAAAGGTATGTGTAGAACACCATTTCCTTGTACGTGCTTTTCGTGGAGAGCGAGTGGGTGCAATCTGTACTTTTTGTCATTTCACACGCGATTTACTTCACGGCGTTTCAAGTTCGTACTCCCTGTTACCTCTGACATCTTTTTCTCTTTTTTCTCTTTTTCTGGTTTTCCTGGGCCTGTTCCCTCAAACAGCGTTCCCTTCTACTGTTGTCCTGTCTCCTCAGACAGCGTACAATTCTTCTTTTGGCGGGGGTGTTGCCAACGCGCACACACGCTTCTTTTTCACGCTCTTTTTCCTGGCAGACGGTGAGTCACGCACGTATCTAACATCTGTGCTTGCCCCATGTGTAGCCTACTCCTTCAGAGGTCATTCTAGGCTGCGTGTGACACGCATACGTTCATTCTTGTGTTACTGGGTGCCACAGCGTAGTGCAGGTTTTTTTTTCCGCATACGTGGTCTAGGAGGGGTTGCGTGCACGTCATCTCCCTTTTTTGGGCTTCCTGTGCGTTGCGTGACCCGTCATCTTTCCCCAGGGGTCACATTCAGCCTTGCTAGAGCACTAGGGTACAATTACCATCTGGTACCCAACCCCTTTGACCCCCAATTGCCCAGGACAATAGTTTACAGCCACTCCCATATGCACATTAACATCAGTGCCATGGTTGGGAGGCGAGGAATCCGTAAGGGTGGCAAAGGTGGACGAGCCACAAGTGGTGGCCGTGGTGGATCCGGTAGGGGACGTGGCCGTTACTTGCAGGGTGACCCTGTCCCCCCATGTGTGGAGGACCAGTCAAGGGCACCCATAACCCCCCCCTGGTTGAGGCTGATGTGGCTGACACCATCCATGCTCAGCCCTTGTTGGACCAGCCCATTGTGGCACCAGACCTGGCTGACTCCATGACTGACTTCCAGGTCAGCAGGCCTATGACACGTGCGCCGGTGCACGTTGATGTCATCAGGCCACGTGGATCAGGGGCAGCAAGGTCATCTGCTGCCCCAAGTAAGCAGGGTGGAGAGGCTGCAGGGGCAGCTGCAGCTCCATCCACCCCAGCTCTCACACACCCAGCCAGGACAGTGTCGGTCCTAGTCCATCCTGCTGACATTCCCCCTGACACCATTACACTTGAGCCAATGCCTGCACCGACTCCCATGCTGAGTGTGCAATCCAAAACTCCTGATACAGAGTCCACCAGGGCTCCTGCCCCTAGTGTCCAGAGCGGCGTAGGACACTCAGGATCACCACCACCTTCCAAGCGGAAGAGGAAGAGTGCTCGTCCGGCACAGGCTGATGCCCAAGACACGGCTACACAGTCCGGCCGGTCGAGGAAGCCCAGCTTCACGGATGCCGAACTGAATGCACTTGTCGAGTATGTGTCCGCACATGATAACAAGATGGTAATTGTTGCAGGATCCAAGACCACACCTGCACAACGCCAGGCACACTGGCAGACCGTTGCGGAAATCGTGAGTGCCCTTGGAATCGTGAGGCGCACAGCCAATGATTGCTATACGCGCTGGAATGACCTAAAGCGCAGGGCAAAGAATAAGCTGGCCTCAAGTCATGCCGCAACTCTAGTGACTGGAGGTGGGTCTCCAGTAGAAGACATGGAACTCACTCCACATAAGTCAGTCGCTGGGACCTACGTCACGGAGGAACAGATCCAAGGCATGGGAGATCTGCCTGATTATGAGGCATTGTCCGGTGAGTGCACATGCATGTGTGTGTCATCCATGTGCATGGTGTGTGTGTGAGGGCTTCTGTTTGTGTGCCAGGTGAGGGTGTGTACGCCTGAGTCGTTTGGGTCACCCATGTGCTTCATGCAATACATTCTGCGCAGCAGCATTTGGCCATAGCAGTATCCCTTCTGCCAACAGTAGACATATAGCCCAACAGCACGCCAGTTGCCCTTGAAGTGTCACCTTGCAACAACATTGTTGCTTATTTTTCTCTGTTCATTCAGGCAGATTGTTTGCATTCCACCACTTTTACTAGGCATTTCTCAGTCCTCTAGTCACATGTCTGACATGGCTATGGTAAAGTGGAGTGACTTTGTTACCTAGATATCATTTGTTTAGACATGTCCCTGTGCAATCGGACCATTTTGGACTGGCAGCTCCAGGTGAAAAATCAGACCTGTTTGAATTAGAAAAGCTATTACATGAGGGAACTGGACTGAATGAATAAGTGCTGCCCTCCTCTCCATCTTCACTCAATAGCAATGGTACATGCCATCTGTGTGATGGCATGTGTATTTCACCTGGCAATCACAGGCCAATGTGTGATGCCACTGCCAGTCAGCATGCAGAAAATGTGTTCCCCTTCCATCTTGGTGTCATCAGTGTGTGCCATTTGCCTGCCCTTCATACGCAGTGTGGGTGCATGCATGGGAGGGTTTTAGTCATGTGGGACATGTGTCAATCAAGTACTGGTTCTGTTGCTTCTCAGCCCTCATTGTGTGCCATGGTGCTAATGCCTGTTTCCATTTGTTTGCCTTTATGTCTTTGCAGGGGAAGACGCACCTGATACTGCTGGGGTTGTGGAGATGGTGCAGACCCAGGAGGGGTCCGAGGGCCAACCGACCACCAGTGAGGGACGTGGTGTGGTGGTGGGTGAGAACCCACAACTGCTGCAGGTCGTGCTCTCAAGGGGTGTCTCTGGCTGCACCTCCCCCGAGCTGTACTCAGGTGTTGATTCGGATGATGAGACCTACGTGCAGTCGCAGGTGAGTGTTCCTGGGAGGGATTCTGTTCTGTCCCACCCACCTGCACCAAGGTCAGAACCCTCAATGGGGATGTCAGTGTTGCCAGCTACGCCTTTGGTGGTTACGGATGCAGGGTCACACTCTGCGACATCTGATCCTGTTCCTGGGCCAGCAGATCAGAGGGGGAATGCAGTCCTGCAGCCTCAGGCAGTGCCGGCACAGCAAGGCACAGTTCGCCTTGCCCAAGACAGGTGTGGTGCCCGCCGACGTGGTGGCCATACGCCACCTGGCAATACCGCATGGGAGCAATCCATTTACGGTATGGCAACCCAACAGGCAGCATCATCAGAGATGATGGCTCAGGCCATGGATAGGGTGGCCACTTCCATTGTCCCCCCCGAAAGGCTGATGGAGCGACTACAGCAGGCAACCGACTCCATCTGCCAGTCACACAGGGAGGACATGTTGGCGTCCAACAGGGACAGGCGGGCGGCACTGGCGACTCTGCAGGAAGCCATCTCCATAGAGTCCCAGGGCCACAGGGAAGCCCTGAGGCTGGAACTCCTTCACCTCAGGACGACTCTTGTTGAGCTTGAGGCTTCAACAAACCGAAGTACAGAACAGCAGCTGGAGCGTCTCACCCGTACGCTCTCAGCTGAGATGCAGGCAACTAGGGCGGAGGTCCAGGCATCCCGTGAGTTGTTGCATGGGGACCTCCGCACACTCCTCCTCCAGAACGAGACCTACCACACCCGCATGCTTGCAGCCATGGAGGAACAGACTAGGGCCTTGTGTGGGCTGCCTCCCATAGTGCAACCACCTCCGGATGCAGCTGCACAGGGTGATAATAGCGACAGCAGTGATACTCCCACAATAGGGTAGCCGTGTGGGCCATGAGCCCATGGAGGTGTTTTTTTTTCGCAAGATCCACACAGGTGGGTTTTGGTGGGCAACCTGTCCTCGGACCTCCTGGGTGGCCTCCCCAACCCCCCCCCCCCCGGGCCCATTAATGGCCATTTTTGATTTTTTTTTTTTAATTTCTTTTTTTTTTTTTTGGGACAATGTGTTGCCTTGTGTGGCTCCCGTGGGTATACGCTGCATTGTGGCTGGGCACATGCAGGCTTGTCATGTATTTGGTTCAGATGCTTGGGTTTATGTCACACACACCCCTCCTGCTTCCCGTTTCCATGGGCTTGCAAAGGGTGTGCCCAAGTGACATTGACGTACATGGTGACATTGGACTCCCACTACATGTGTGGGTAGTCTAGTCAATACTGTGTATACATTCCTAGTGCATATTGCTGTTGTGTTGTACACTGCATGTTGCATTGATGTGTAACTCATCATCCGTGTCTACCTTCTAATTTGCAGGTCCTTTCCTCATGTCTACACAAGGCCCTCTACTTTGGAGATGGGGTCCATGTTGGCAGCAGTGCACCTACAACTCTACATGGCGGCAACACTATACAGTTGGAAGTGGTAGGAGTGCAGGCATTTCCAGGTGGTGAGACTACTAATTCCTTACATTCGTAATGTCATGTTAATGGTAGTTTTGAGGGTCAGTAGCTGATAAGTGTTTTTGCTAAATACCTGCTCAAGTGTGTTGTTGGTCCTGCATTACTGTGAGTATTTCAGGTGTCGCGAGTTTCAATTAGGGACACTCTACATTGTGACACTTGTGTCATGTTGTGGGGATTACTTTGTTTACCTGCACATAGCATGACATGGCACGGTGTGTCGTGTGCGGTGCTGGGGATGGGTTGGGTGACATGGCACTGTCCTCATGTTGCATTTTGCAAGTGGGTATTCATTTTAGCTGCATGAATGTGTTTTTTCACTAAACTGCATTGGTGGTGTCTGTGTAGGTAGGGATGCACACATTGTAACACTTCCAGGTGAACAATCTCAGGCTGATATGGTTTTGACGGTTGATTCTCCAGACATTCAGGATCAGTGTCAGTTGAGTCATCATTGATTGTCAGATGGTATGTGCCAGGGCAGTGTGCACTCCACAGGGGTGTGATTTCTATGTGAAGTAATTAGCCACTAGCTGTCTACGGGCTGCCTCCCCCCGTGCCCTTTCCCCTCCCATGTGCAGCGGGCGTGCATGTGGTTGGGGATGTGGGGGCACCACCATGTCCACGGCCAGGCCCCGGCGTGTTGCAACGTTGTGCAGGACACATGCTGCCACTATGATCCTGCACACTACTGGGGGAGCGTATAACAGCTGCCCGCCAGAACGGTCAAGGGAGCGAAAGCGTGACTTAAGCACTCCGAATGTGCGCTCCACTATGCCCCGGGTTGCAATGTGAGCTGTGTTATATCTTACCTCGGGTGGCGTGGTGGGGTTCCGAATTGGCGTCATCATGTGGGGGCTGAGAGGGTAGGCACTGTCCCCTGTGGAGGTGGTGATTGGTATCATTGGTGGGGTTGTGACCTTGCTCAGTATCTGATATGCATGCATGTGCAGTGGCATTCATACTCACCAAGCAGCCATGTATCGCCATGCCGCCCAGCTTCTAGGTCCCGGCTTAGGGTGGACATTCGGTAAATGAAGCTGTCGTGCGTGGACCCGGGATAGTTGGCATATACTGAGGTGATGATTCCCTTGGCATTACATACTACCTGCACGTTGATGGAATGCCAGTGCTTGCGGTTCCTATAGATGTGCTCAGATGCCCTGGGGGGACGTAGAGCCACATGGGTGCAGTCGATGGCACCTAGCACTTTGGGGAATCGTGCCACACCGTAAAAATCCAGGGCGGCAGCATGCCTTTCTGCAGGTGTTCTGGGCAGGTATATGTGCCTGCGGACTGATGGGCGTGCAGTGATGATGTTCAAGACCTGGTGTAGGCAGTGTGACTGCGTGGCCTGTGACACCCCACCCACTATGGCACTTGTCCGCTGAAATGATCCAGTGGCTAAGAAGTGCAGTACATTGAGGACCTTCTCCAGGGGGCTGAGTGCTTGGGAGCACAGGGTGGGTGATGTGAGGTCATCCTCCCACTCACTCACCAGGTCCAGTATTATGTGTGGTGGAAACCTGTACCTCCCATACACCTGGTCATCAGGCATCCCGAAAAGGCTGGTTCTGGGTGTGAATATTCTGGCCCTGACTATCCTCCTCCTCCTCCTTTGGTAGCCCACGGCCACTGCTGCTAGGAACGGTATATTCATCCTGGCGTCTGAGCTTGTTATTTTTTTTTCGCGCAAATTTCTGCGTCGCGGGTCGACGTATGCCTGCTTCCTACTGGCATACGTGTTTCTTTGCGCGTGTTGTAGGCGAGCGTGTGAAACTTCCCGCGCACCCCTGAAATCCAGTACCCAGGCCAATAGCGTGTGGAAATTCCCACGCACCCCGGAATACACGTGCGCTGATGTACTCGCATGTGTAAGTGCCCGCGCACCCCTGAAATACACGTACATAGGCCAATCGCATGTACGCGCACTTTTGTCCAATTACACGCGATGACACTCTGACGTGCAGTCTTTCCACATGTGCTCCGTCATCACGTGCTATGAGGGAAACACCCGTGCGGGTCACGTCACAGAGGCGCTTACGCGCTGAGGGCCTTTGGTCCAATAGATTCGCGTATGCGTGCTGACGCGCTTACGCGCTAAGGGCCTTTCCTCGAATTTCACGCTGACGTGCAGGATTTTCACGTGCCAAATCACTCCGTATCAAGCTGGCCACGCGAAAACACACGGAAGACCATTCTCCTGCCCAGAAGGCTGAATTACTGCCCCCCAGTGCCCGGGGCAGCCTCCCACGTGCCATCTGCTGCTGTTGCCTGCCTGCCTGCCTGCTGCCACCGTGCCCTGCCATTTGGTGCCTGCACATCAGCCATCTGCAGGGGTCCAGTTGCTGTGTCCACCCCTGCTGGAACTGAAGACTCCTGACTGGGATAACATCGCTCCACAACCCAGCCCCAGGACCCAGTTGCCCACCCACTCCTGCCTCTGGGGTTGCCATGTCGGGCACTTCCACATCTGGCACCAGTGCCAACCCCAGGCCAGAGGGGCAGAGGGGCACCAGCTTCACTGCCACCGACGTTGGTGTCCTGATGGAGCATGTCCTGGGGCAGTATGATGCCCTCTTTGGATCGTCCCGCGCCAGCAAGGAAGGAAGGGAGAGGATCTGGGCCGACTGTGTGGTTGCCATCAACGCGGAGGGGGTGGCAACCCGCGACGTCCAGAAGATCAAGAAGCGCTGGGAGGACTTGAGGTCCAGGACCCTCGTGAAGGCCCAGCGCCTCGTGGAGGGGGGCCGGGGCCGCATGAGTTCCATCGAGATGAGGGTCCTGGAACGCGTACGTCCAGCGCTCCACGCCCAGATTCTTGAGAGGGAGACCCGTCTGGAGTTGAGCGGTAAGTGGCCAAGCATTGCTGTGTGAGACAGGGCATGTTGTGGTGTGCTGGTTGTCTGATACTTGCCTATATGTGTGACATAGGCCATGTATGCATGTATGTGTGCAGGGACATCATGGTAATGCATGTGCGACCAGTGATTTGTGAACCACATGGTTGTTGCATGTGTTTAAATGCAACATGGGGAGCCCTATGCAGATTTTACACATGAGAGCATGCCAGTCTCTGTTCCTGGACATGGGTGGGGGTGAGGGATGGGTGCTGATGCCAGGTACATATATGGTAGCCATGTCTGTGTGCCTGACCTGCGTGTCTGTGACTTGTGAATGCCATGGATGCATGACACATGTGTGTGACAATGCGCAGATTCACTGATGCAGCCTAGTTATCCTTGTATCCGCTGTGTTTGGGGTGTATGAGGCCAGATGGATGTGACTGAGGTGTAGTGTATGCATGTGATAGGCATGACCCATGATGCATGTGAGTTCCATATCATTGTATGTTTCAAGAGTCCATTGGACATGTATGGAAATGTCCATGGCATGCACCATGCCTGTTACTGTGTGTGTTTTGCCTGGACTGACCCATGTGTTGTGGAGGGACATGATGGAAGTGTACTTTGACAGTGGTACTCATCTGCTATTGCTTCCTGTCTAGGGGACCATTGAACAGTACCCTGATGCTTGTGTTCTATGTCTCCCTCTACGCAGTGGCTAGTGAAGAAGAGGGCGGAGATGGCGCTGTGGAGCAAGGCGGCGGGGATGCCCCCGCGGCTGCAGCGGAAGGGGTGGGTGAGCCCCCACAGGGGCCTGCTACGGCGGAAGACGGTGAGGAGCCATCCAGGTTGGTGGTTTAAACAGAGGAGGAGGAGGCCGCCACTGAAGCACACATGGGGCCTGGTGGGGGCATCCCTGCTGGTGCAAGTGGTGCAGTCCAGGGGCAGGGGCAGGAGGCAGCACAGGTCACCATGGAGGGGCCTATGCATGTCGCTGTCCCTGACCCTGTGAGTGCACCACCATGCACCAGCAGGGATGCCCCGTCCCAGGCCCGTCCGCAGGTAGAGGGGATGTCCATGTCACCTGACTCCCCTCCACCTGCGGATGAGGGGACCCATGGCCGTATGGAGAAGGTCCTGATTGGGGTCGCGATGCGCGCGGGTGCAATTCGTGCTGACGTGCGTGCTTCCCGGGAGGAGCACGCACGTCATCACGAAGAGCACCGTGCCGACGTGGCCCAATTGGGATCTTCCATGTTCGGGGGTTTCCTGCATGTGTCGGCCAATCTGGCGGCCCTCTCCTCCTCTGTGGAGGCTATACGCCGGTCGTTCTCCTTGCCGTCTTCCAGCCCAGATGCCACCAGGGCCCCCTGTGGACCTGCCCTGACCAATGCAGCCAGCTCGGTGGGAATCCCATCCCTGCCACAGTCGGGAGTCGGAGGTCCAGCAGGGGTGGACACCACAGCAACTGTACCCCAGAAGATGGAGGATGTGCCGGCATCATCAGGCAGGGCACGTGCACGACGGCGTCAGTGGATTCCATCAGCCTGGATGCCGTTGTGCTGGCAGAGGCAGTTGCGTCGGAAGCAGCAGCAGAGTCAACGTGGGAGGCATCATGGCTCGGGCCATCAACATCGGAGGGGCAGGCATCGGCCGGAGGGCAGGAGGACCCAGGACAGGAAGTGTCTTCCGTGTGGCTGCGGTTGGGCCAGCAGATAGGTGCGGAGCGGCGGCGGGCGGAAGAGGCGCGGCTCACGATGGTCAGGGCGGAGAACTCCATGCAGAGGGCCCTGAGGCGGGCCGAGTGCCTCGAGGCAATCCGCAGGGGGTTGGAGGAGCAGATGGCGTCGTCCCTGCGGACCCTCGGGGCCATGGAACAGGACCGCCTCTGGGACATAGACGAGGAGTTTGATGATGCACTGGCCCGGAACACCACGGAGTGAGCCGCTGGACTTGCTCGCCTCCTTTGTATATAATTCTTTAGTTTTAGGTTTCCTTTGTTTCTTCTTATGATTTGGAGTCGACGGACACTGCTCCAGTTTTTGTACATAGTTGCATTTTAGTTAGGGTTTTTTGTAGGTTTCCTTTGTTCAGTTGGGCTCATGGACCCTTGGATGTTTTATACATAGTTCTTCATTGGATTGTTTGATTTTTTTTTTTTTATTTATTCACCATGGAGCAATGGTCTTTGCATTTATTTTTCTCTCTCGGATTGATTTTATTTTTAATGTGACTTTGGACAACATTTTTTTGGATTTGGATTTGTATTTTTGATTTTTTTGGACGGACGTGCAGCTTATCTTTTTTTCATTGCCATTGTAGTTTGTTTCATTTCATTTGCATTCAATTTTTTTTAATACAATTTTGTTTTCATACTTCACTGTGTGGTATCATCTCATTGGTTTCATGCATGTCATGTTGGGTGTTTTCCCATTCAATTGCAACCATTGTGTGTGACGGACATGGGTTCATTTGCTTTATGAACATTGGGGGTGTAACATGTAATTTCCATTTCCATGTGGGTGAATGGGTTACTTGGTAGGGCCTTTTGGCTGTGGAGGCTGACCATAACGCACATGATTGGGGATTGTGAGGACCTGGGTGCAGGGGGACATGAGTGGGGGCCTGGTGGAGGGTGCCCCTGCACTGCTGGGGGGTGGGGGGGTGGGCGACATGAGTGGGGGCCTGGTGGCGGCTGCCCCTGGTGGCTGGGGGGTGGGGGTGGTGGGAGACATGAGTGGGGGCCTGGTGGAGGCTGCCCCTGCACTGCTGGGGGGTGGGGGTGATAGGGGCCATGAGTGGGGGCCTGGTGGAGGGTGCCCCTGGATGCTCGGGGGTGGGGGTGATAGGGGCCATGAGTGGGGGCCTGGTGGAGGGTGCCCCTGGATGCTGGGGGGTGGGGGTGATGGGAGGCATGAGTGGGGCCTGGTGGAGGGTGCCCCTGCACTGCTGGGGGGTGGGGGTGGTGGGAGACATGAGTGGGGGCCTGGTGGAGGGTGCCCCTGCACTGCTGGGGGGTGGGGGGGTGGGGGTGGTGGGAGACATGAGTAGGGGCCTGGTGGAGGGTGCCCCTGCACTGCTGGGGGGTGGGGGTGGTGGGAGACATGAGTGGGGGCCTGGTGGAGGGTGCCCCTGCACTGCTGGGGGCTGGGGGTGGTGGGAGACATGAGTGGGGGCCTGGTGGTGCTGCCCCTGCACTGCTGGGGGGTGGGGGTGATAGGGGCCATAAGTGGGGGCCTGGTGGAGGGTGCCCCTGGATGCTGGGGGGTGGGGTGATAGGGGCCATGAGTGGGGGCCTGGTGGAGGGTGCCCCTGGATGCTGGGGGGTGGGGGTGGTGGGAGACATGAGTGGGGGCCTGGTGGAGGGTGCCCCTGCACTGCTGGGGGGTGGGGGTGGTGGGAGACATGAGTGGGGGCCTGGTGGAGGGTGCCCCTGCACTGCTGGGGGGTGGGGGTGGTGGGAGACATGAGTGGGGGCCTGGTGGTGCTGCCCCTGCACTGCTGGGGGGTGGGGGTGATAGGGGCCATGAGTGGGGGCCTGGTGGAGGGTGCCCCTGGATGCTTTGGGGTAGGGGTGATAGGGGCCATGAGTGGGGGCCTGGTGGAGGGTGCCCCTGGATGCTGGGGGGTGGGGGTGGTGGGAGACATGAGTGGGGGCCTGGTGGAGGGTGCCCCTGCACTGCTGGGGGGTGGGGGTGCAGCGGGACATGAGTGGGGGCCTGGTGGAGGGTGACCCTGCACTGCTGGGGGGTGGGGGTGATAGGGGCCATGAGTGGGGGCCTGGTGGAGGGTGCCCCTGGATGCTGGGGGGTGGGGGTGGTGGGAGACATGAGTGGGGGCCTGGTGGAGGGTGCCCCTGCACTGCTGGGGGGTGGGGTGGTGGGAGACATGAGTGGGGGCCTGGTGGAGGGTGCCCCTGCACTGTTGGGGGGTGGGGGTGGTGGGAGACATGAGTGGGGGCTTGGTGGTGCTGCCCCTGCACTGCTGGGGGTTGGGGGTGATAGGGGCCATGAGTGGGGGCCTGGTGGAGGGTGCCCCTGCACTGCTGGGGGGTGGGGGTGGTGGGAGACATGAGTGGGGGCCTGGTGGAGGGTGCCCCTGGATGCTGGGGGGTGGGGGTGCAGGGGGACATGAGTGGGGGCCTGGTGGAGGGTGCCCCTGCACTGCTGGGGGGTGGGGGTGATAGGGGCCATGAGTGGGGGCCTGGTGGAGGGTGCCCCTGGATGCTAGGGGGTGGGGGTGGTGGGAGACATGAGTTGGACATGAGTGGGGGCCTGGTGGTGCTGCCCCTGCACTGCTGGGGTTTGGGGGTGATAGGGGCCATAAGTGGGGGCCTGGTGGAGGGTGCCCCTGGATGCTGGGGGGTGGGGGTGCAGGGGGACATGAGTGGGGGCCCGGTGGAGGGTGCCCCTGCACTGCTGGGGGGTGGGGGTGATAGGGGCCATGAGTGGGGGCCTGGTGGAGGGTGCCCCTGCACTGCTGGGGGGTGTGGGTGGTGGGAGACATGAGTGGGGGCCTGGTGGAGGGTGCCCCTGCACTGCTGGGGGGTGGGGGTGGTGGGAGACATGAGTGGGGGCCTGGTGGAGGGTGCCCCTGCACTGCTGGGGGGTGGGGGTGGTGGGAGACATGAGTGGGGGCCTGGTGGTGCTGCCCCTGCACTTCTGGGGGGTTGGGGTGGTGGGAGACATGAGTTGGACATGAGTGGGGGCCTGGTGGAGGGTGCCCCTGGATGCTGGGGTTGAGGGTGCAGGGGGACATGAGTGGGGGCCTGGTGGAGGGTGCCCCTGCACTGCTGGGGGGTGGGGGTGGTGGGAGACATGAGTTGGACATGAGTGGGGGCCTGGTGGTGCTGCCCCTGCACTGCTGGGGGGTCGGGGTGATAGGGGCCATGAGTGGGGGCCTGGTGGAGGGTGCCCCTGGATGCTGGGGGGTGGGGGTGCTGGGTGACATGAGCAGGTGTGCAGGGTAGTCCCCTGTGGTGTCGGCTGCCTGCAGGGGCCGTGGAGGGTGTACAGGGAATACCTGGGAGCACACAGCCAAATCGCGTGTAGAATTTCCCGCGTAACCCTGTCATACACATACCCAGCCAAATCGCGTGTGGAAATTCACGCGCACGTACCCGGCCAAATCGCGTGTGGGACTTCCGGCGCACCGCTGAGATCCACGTACCCAGCCAAGTCGCGTGTGGAAATTCCCGCGCACGTACCCGGCCAAATCGCGTGTGGAACTTCCCGCGCACCCCTGAAATCCACGTACCCTGCCAAATCGCATGTGGGACTTCCCGCGCACCCCTGAAATCCACGTACCCTGCCAAATCGCGTGTGAGACTTCCCGCGCACCCCTGAGATCCACATACCCAGCCAAGTCACGTGTGGAAATTCCCGCGCACGTACCCGGCCAAATCGCATGTGGAACTTCCCGCGCACCCCTGAAATCCACGTACCCTGCCAAATCGCGTGTGAGACTTCCCGCGCACCCCTGAGATCCACGTACCCAGCCAAATCGCGTGTGGAAATTCCTGCGCACGTACCCAGCCAAATCGCGTGTGGAACTTCACGCGCACCCCTGAAATCCACGTACCCTGCCAAATGGCGTGTGAGACTTCCCGCGCACCCCTGAGATCCAAGTACCCAGCCAAATCGCGTGTGGAAATTCCCGCGCACGTACCCGGCCAAATCGCGTGTGGAACTTCCCGCGCACCCCTGAAATCCACGTACCCTGCCAAATCGCGTGTGAGACTTCCCGCGCACCCCTGAGATCCACGTACCCAGCCAAATCGCGTGTGGAAATTCCCGCACACGTACCCGGCCAAATCGCGTGTGGAACTTCCCACTCACCCCTGAAATCCACGTACCCTGCCAAATCGCGTGTGAAAGTTCCCACGCATCCCGGAATACACGCACACGTTATTTTTCAGTCAACGGGTGTCCGTGTTTGTGGGTACCCCTTTGCACGTCATTTGTCCTGGAGGACCACAGTATAGGACATTCATCATGGCTGTATATAGGTGCTATTTGTTGGCGCACCTTTTGGCGCACATTTATTACAGGCGCAGAGACGCTACCGCCTGCTTTCTTGTGGCGGTCGTGTTTGTGCCTGTGCGCTGGTTTGACCGTGCGCTTTTTTGCCCTATTCAATTCCATGAATACGTGTTGTAGGCGAGCGTGTGGGCGTTCCGCGCACTTGCACCCTGTACTTCCCCCGTGACTCCCACATTTTGGCAAGTTGTTCCCCATTCCGAGTGTTATTCCCCGTGTTCCACCTACTTTTGTTGTGTGCGCCGCGCTATGTGCGATTTTCGCTGTGGCCTGTGCGATTTTCGCTGTGACCTGGCGCACACCGTTAGATGGCCTGTGCGCCAACGTGCGCCGCGCACTTTTTTTAGCGCACATCCGATGGTTTTCTCGCGCACGGCCTTCCATGAATCGATGTGCGCTGCTTTTCGTGCGATTTTCGCACTTGCACTGCGATTTTCGCTATTCCACTGTGAATCACACGTTTTTGGCCACTTGCGCCGCGCTAATTATTCCATGAATCGGCCTGAATGTGTTTCCGACCCCCCACCTCGATACCAGCCTCTGACATGTCCTGCCTTAAAAACGCCGCCACGGGCTCCAGGGCCAGGGCAAATAGTATCAGGGAAGCCACACACCCTTGCCGCGTCCCTCTCCCCAGCTCCCATGTTGCCGGCACCCAGTCATTCATCCTCACCATTGCCAACGGTTTCTTATAGAGGAGCACCAACCACCTGCAAATGTTCTCCCCAAACCCAAACTCCTGCAACACCCGAAACAGCCACCTCCACTCCAGGGAGTCGAAAGCCTTCATGGCGTCAAACGAGGCTATTGCCATGTCGCGCCTCTGTAGCTTCACCAGATCCATAACATGATGTAGACGGGAGAGATTACCCGATGCGTTCCTTCCCCCAACAAACCCGCACTGATCTGGGTGGATCAAGAGCAGTGCCACCCCAGCCAGTCTTGCGGCTAGAATTTTACCCAAAATGTTCCCATCAACATTCAGCAGGGAGATGGGACGATATGCCGCACAGTCCCTCGGGTCTTTCCCATCCTTCAAAAGCACTGTGATGACTGCCTCCCTCATTGACCCCGGGAGACAGCCATTCTGAAATGCCTCCTCATACACCCTGTGGATCTGCGGCACCAACAAATCCGCAAACATGGCGTAAAACTCCACCGGGAGCCCATCACTCCCCGGCGCCGTGCCCTTCTTAATTGTACGGATCGCCCATCTAATGTCCCCCTCCTCAAGCGGAGCCTCCAATCCCTCCCGCATATCCTCCCCCAGTTTGGGAAGCCTTAACGACTCCAAAAGGTCCTCAACGTCCACCTCAACATACCCGCCCTCACTCGTATATAACTCCCTGTAGAATGTCCTAAAGATGTCATTAATCTCTTTCTGGGTCCCAACTACCTCCCCCGTACTCGTCCTAATCTGAGTTATAACCTGGTTTGGGTGTTCCTTACCGATCAACCAAGCCAACAGCTTACCCGCCTTATCTCCTTCCCCATTCAATCTAACATCCCGCCGACTATTATCAAAACTCGACAACTCCGCCAGGATTTCCTGATAATATTCCAACTTCCGCGCCAGTACTTCCCCCACCTCCGCCCCCCCTACTGCTTCCCCCTTCAGCTCGGCCACCTTTACCTCTATACGTTGCAGAGTATCTTGGCGGCCCTTATGCCTCCCCGCCATCATAGACAAACACTTCCCTCTTATTGTCGCCTTAAAGGCTTCCTACAACACCCCCCTTGAGCCCATCAAACACTCGTTCAGCTCAAAGTACTCCCTAATATCTTCCCTGAGCTCGCCCACAAAAGCCCCATCTCGCAATGCCTCCCTATGCAATTGCCAGAGCCACCGCAGTGGCTTCTCATGAACCCCAAATAACGTAGCCACTAAGGGGGAGTGGTCCGACAAGATGCAACCCAAATACTCCACCTCCCCAAAATGCTGGCAGTGCTCCCTACCAGTTACAATGTAGTCCAAGCGCGAATATGAACCATGCACCCCGGAATAATAGGAATAGCACCGCTCCTCCCTGTGTTTCTCCCTCCAGACCTCCTCTAGATCCAGTTCTTGCATTATCCTGTGAAGTGACCCCACCATATGCTTCTTAGGTCCACCTCTAGCCCCGACCCATCCAACCGTTCATCCAAGTGACAATTAAAATCTCCACCCCATATTATCATTTCCCCCCTATATGTCCCCATCATGCGAAGTACCGAGGGGAAGTAATCTCTGTCATCCACGTTGGGCGCATATGAATTGACTAGACAAACAACCTTACCCTCCCACAATGCCTGCACTAATACCGTTCTACCTACCTCGTCCTTTAGTACCGTCTCTACTGTCAGAGGCGTTCCTCTCGCCACCCATATAAGCACCCCCCTGGCTTGAGTTGAGTATGTTGTGCCAATTACTTGTCCACCCCACATCTTCTCCAATTTCCCCAACATTTCCACCCCCGCATGTGTCTCCTGTATCAGCGCCACCTGTACCTTCTGCCTCTTCAAAAACTCACCCACTCTCCACCTCTTCTGGTAGCTCCCCAACCTTCGAATATTCCATGTCCCAATCTTCAAATCCCCCAGCCTACTCATCGTAGACCTCAATCCTCTCTCAGGTTATCCCTTCCTCACTTCTTGCATCCCTACCACCTGTACCCAAAACCGGCTCCATCCACACCCCATGCCCTGCTGCAGTTTACCATAGCTTCCCTCCACTTCTCGTGGACCACCCCCACCCCTACGCGCCTGTCCCCAGCCTGGTGCTCTACCCCCCAAATAACCCCTCCTAACTCCCCTTCCCCCCACCTCCCGCCCTCCCTCCACTACATCCCTCTCTCCCCCCATACTCTCCACCCCTCCCACCCGCTCCTCCCCCAACTACCAGTCAGGGACCAACCCTCTTGAACTCCTCCCCTTCCTCCCCTTAACTGTAGACCCATTGGCTCACCCAACCCCTCACGCACCTCTCCCCTGGGTTCATTAACCAATAGCGTCGTTAAAGCAGGGGGGGGTTTTCATCACCCTTCCTGTGCCACCCCACCTATGTCATAACTCCCCCGGCCCACTCCTCCTTCACTACAGATGATCAGTCTTGAAATGACCACTCATGCACACCCCTATGTCGTCTCATTCCTGCTCCACCACATCCGGGGGCCCACCCATCCAGGCCCCCGCGGGGATCCTTTTGAGACCTCGCATCTAACCAGTCCCATCCCTCCCTCGGAGATGTAAAGAACCACGCCCTCCCTCCGGACAACACCTTTAACTTCGCTGTGAAAAACATCATATATTTAAAGTTGAGTTCTCGTAAGCGGCCCCGCACTGCACAAATGACCGCACCTTCACACTCCCCATTTCATAGCACCCCACTCTGCGGGCGTCCTGAAGGATGGCATCCTGCCAGAAACTCATAATTTTAACTACCATCACCCTTGGTGGGGCACCCGATGGGGGAGGCCACCCGGGAACTCTATGGGCCCTCTCCAACATGAAGAGATTAGATAGTCCCTTGATCCGCAATACCTTCAGGATCAGGTTCTCCACATACAACTCTGTACTCAGACCTTCTTTTCTTTCCGCTATTCTGACCAAACGGATGTTACATCGCCTGGAGCGGCCCTCCGCCTCCTCCTCCCCGACCTCGAGTACTCGCGTCACCCCCACCAGACCCGTCACCTGGTTTTTAAGCTTCTGGACGTTATCTTCAACCATACCAACCCTTTGCTCCACTTCCGTAACCCTCTCACATACCTTGCGGAGATCCGCTCTCACCAAGGAAACATCCACCCCCACCTCCTTAATACTCTCTTGGAGAGAGGCTCTAGAGGCCTGTATTGCCTCCATAAGAGAGACCAACGTTACTGTACTCCCCTCCCCCTCCAGGGATCTCTCCTCTGACTGCCGGTCCAGGCCATTCTGTCCATGCGCCTTGTCTTTGGCCTCAGTATATTTGTCCATCCGCTGCTGACTTTTGCCCATAATCAACAGGTTTGTAAGGCCTCCTCCTCAAGGCCGGGATCTTCACCACTTTGTGGCTTAACTCTTCCCACAATGAGCCAGTCTCCAGATCAGAATTGCCCTCTGCCCGGTTACTCTGTTGTCCACTAGCAGGCAGCTACCACCATCCAGACCAGGCACTGCTCACCCAGCAATCGAGCGCCCTTCACCCCTAGGGGGAGCCCACCCTCCCCAGGAGTAAGGGTCCCCACACAGAGTTCCAGGCAGGGGCACTGCCTCCAAAGCTCCTTCCTCCTCTGATCTTCCTGGCCCCACCAGGCTCTGGGCCAGCAGCAGTCACCAACTGCAACACCTCCACCCAGGCTGGCCCACTCTCGTCCTCCACGCTCCGGAGAGGGCCTTCTCCTCCAGCCCCCTCTCCAGGAGCTCAGCGCTGTGCCACTTCTCCTCCCCTGCAGGCACGGATATTCCTCCTTACCCAGTGGGGGCACCCTTAACTTAGCTCCTCCTGACACCCGGGTCGCGTCCCGACCTCTCTACAACGCTGCCGCGGCTCCAAACATGGCTACGCTGTCAGCTGCATGCGCGGGCTCTCACGCTCCCCGTGCCGCTTGCCCCGCTCATGACTGCGCCCTCAGCTCTGCCGCCGCACCTCCCAGGCACACGAAGACACCTCCGGGGAAGGGGGGAGGCCCGCCCCCTACTCTCTCCCTGTAGCTGCACCACACCGCCGCCCCTCACCTCACGTCCCGGCGCGGAGCGTCTTCTCACAGCAGGCGCCTCTATCCACGGGCGCTGCTCGGTACTCCCTGGGGCAGGGAGGAGTGGTGCTTCCGAAGCACGGCGGCACAGCATCCGCTCTCTAGTCCCGGGGCTCGTCGGCAGCAGGTCCAAGGAAGCAGGACGCGGGCGGGCAAGAAGGCCAAAGCCCGGCGAAGCAGCCCAGAGGCACCAGCACCACGTCGGGCTCGCTCAGGGCCTCAAGCTCCTCCTCTCTCTGCGCTCCAGCTGGGCCCTCCAGCTATCACTGCTTTGTGGCGGCCATCTTAAACATGCTTCCCCTCGGGGAGCCGCCGTATCCTTTAGGAGGTTCACACAGCTTCTGTGCTCACCCTATCCCTTCTCACACTGGTCCGCTCGATTCCTGGAGGCCTCCCCTACACCCACAGGCCAAATTTGCACACTCTCCGGGGGAATATTCTAGCAGGATTTCACCAGGATTCAGACGTGGCACAGGAGCTAACGAGACCTACGTGCTCATCCTTCAGCAGTCGGCCATCCCCCCTCCCAATACAAATGAATGAGACCATACGTGTCTTTGTGTATTTTCATTTTGACCAGCTGCATTAATTCATTTGGAGTTGCCCATTCTTCTGCACATGTTCCCTGTTCTTTTTTAATGGCTATGAGCAAACCAGATGAAGGTCTACCTATTGAGGCCTTGACTGCTGAATTTAAGAATAGATTGTAATTGTCCCACACTGGGACAGACATTAGCCAAGTTTCTTGCAACATTAGTATATCATATTGACTCAAGTGACTTGTTATTATTAACCAATTGGGAAAAGCCTCTACTATTCCAGCTTAGCAGCTTAAAGTTTCGATGATTGGGGATCAGTTCTAGCTAAGATGAATTTCTGGGTTTACAACAAGAGCATTCATCCACTTGACACAATGAAGGGCTTGATTTATACACCGTAGAATAGGACCTTGAATTACCAGATTGGTAGGAATTTCTCAATCTCGTCTCACTTCCCTCTATTGGTTCTGTGCTGAGACCAAAACCTAACTTTGCGAGATCCTTTTTTGCCAGCCAGATGGTGTTTTGGACCAACCTGGAATTCATGCAAATTCGAACACTCTGTAAATTGGATTTAACTGGAAATTCCATTAATGTCAGATCAGCAGAGGTGATGTCTTCGAGTGTTGGTATGTCCGAAAAGATGGCCAGAATAGCCCGCCTGTTCAGATCATACTGTACAGAGGTACTTTGTTTACAGGCCAACTTCAATGAAAAGCTGGCAGGAAACTTCTTATTACGACTTTCAAGAGGGCCACTGCTTGCCAATTTCTCAGAGTGCTCTGAGCAATCAGGGACTCTGGCTAGAATGGATTTAGTGCCCAGGGTGGCTTGTATTATTTGAATTATTTCAGGTGCCACCTGAGCTAGCAGAGCATTTTTACCATCTGATGTAGTTAGATTGTCTTTTTCTACAGGGCAGGATGAGTCAAGTTTCTGGTGATTGATTCCCACCTCAACTTTTGCACCTTCTGTTATTTTTTTAGGGTTGTTAACTAGGTTACCACGGATTTTCGTCTTGTTGATCCCCACAGCCAACTGTTGGGACTCACTTTCCCTTTCATCTTGAAATGACACACTTTTGGTGTTGACTTGACTGGAGTTCTCAGCAAAGTTCTGGCATCATTAGCAAAGAATGTGGCAGACGGTCTGCTCATGTAAGCATCTACTGCTTTTCTAATCTCTTGCCGGTGATAATCTCTCAGATTCGAGGATGACCTCGCCTCATCATGATCGAAAATTCTAGCGGGCACGGCAGCTTGGAGTGCAACCCCTTTGTCACTTTCGTGATTTTGTTGTGACACTACCTCCCACCCTAGATCATCCAGGGTTGCATACAGCTCGGGCCGACTAAGGGGCTCACTCACTATTCTACTTGCTTTGTTGGAGTTCATGAGCTGATATTTCTTGGATATAGCTTGAGCAGTTGCTATAGCATTTTTATTCGATACAGTCAGCTTCTTTATGAACGTCCATGTATTAGAGCCCTTTTTGTTTTTAATGTTAGGCTCATTTTTGGATAATTTTGACTGCAAAACCACAGTTGATTTATTGGTACCATTGTCTTTTTTTGAGAAGATGATATATGCAACTTGAGGCACTTTCTTCAACTCCTAGGTTGTTAACGATGGATTTAGGGTTTCGCTCGGCATCGGGAGGTTTATCTTTTTAGTCGATTTTATCCCCTCACAATTGCAATCATTTTCACATATTATTTTAGTGACTTGTGGTAAAATTTGAGGAGTAACATTGTTCTCTAACAACAATGCCCCCCCAGGATGAGAAATCGGTGGGATATCCAGCATAGTGCTTGTTGCTACCGAGCGAGTGGTCAGAGCCGGGACTATAGCCGGCATGATTGGGAGTTTCGCTCATAATTTATAAGTGACTTTTTGTTGCCATAAAAGTAATTTTTCAATTTGTATTGCTTGATTATTAATTTTAATGTTAAGAGTGTCAAAAAGCTTAACCATGGTGGACAAAGACAGTTGCATGGTGTTCAATGCAATTTCTACCAGTGTGTGATTATTTGTGGCAACATTAGCAGCATCCAACTTACTACATTTTGCCGGAACAGTACTAGGTCGTTCCGGCAACTGATCTGGTAACGAGACCGTTGAACAAACCTCAGGTTCGAGCACCAGAGTACAGGCTCTATGCGGTGTTGGAGCACAAAATGATACATGAGTGCTGGAATTACATGAACTAATACTAGAAAACATTACCGGTGATTTATACAGATTATCAGATAAGAGCTGCGGAGAAAAACAGGAATTTGATTAATTTAAATCAATAATAACAGCATCAGAGACCCCACCATCGGCAACACTCATGCTTGCTGTTCTTGGAGCCGTGAGCGGTATGTTGTTCAAGATACTGTTATCCGTTAATGATATGTTTGATTTCAAGTGATCAATCATCGGTTCATGCACAGATTTTACATAGTCTTCTGACGTATATTCATTGGGGGGAGCGAGAGTTTGAGGACCAACTTTGTGAGATGAAGTGGGCAGAGCCAATGGAAAAATACTCACTCCGTTTCGCACAGGAACTGCCTCAGTAGCATTCAGAGGGTCTGTGCAAAATTTCGTGATGTCCATGGAATCCTTTGTAGCATTTTTGAAGATTGCCGCCTTCCTTGAGGCTTTTGGGGTGGACGTGTGGTTGGATAAAGAGTTTTTAGTGTTAATGATGATGGCCCTAACAGCCACCGGTTGTTTGAATGGTAAAAGGCCTGGCGGCATGCCAGATTTCAAAGAGCTGCCCATCACGCAGCACTAGTGGCGACCGGGCAAGTCTCAAGGTCCCCTTGCCGCGATGCCGCAGCGAAGAGGCAAAGAGGGACTTGTCGGGACTTGCTCGGTGCACGCGCGCTGGTGCGCACTGCCTACTGCTTTTGTAATCACGCAGCAGATAGAGGTAGTTTCAACGTGATTATCAGTATTCTAAATAAACAGAGAGTAAAAGAGTGTCAGATATAAAGTCTAAGGTACTTCAAAGTCCTTTCACAACTTCCAGCGGCAATAAGTACCGTGTAATACTGTGTAATTAGCTTGAAAGTAATCCCACGAAGAAAGCGTTCGCTCAGCTTCCTCGGAAAAGAGGGACTTGTCAGGACTTGCTCGGTGCGTGCGCGCTGGTGCGCGCAGCCTACTGCTTTTGTAATCACGCAGCAGATCGGCGTGGTTTCAACGTGATTATCAGTATTTGTGTAATTAGCTTGAAAGTAATCCCACGAAGAAAGCATTCACTCAGAGTCCTCAGCAAAGAGGGACTTGTCAGGACTTGCTTGGTGTGTGCGTGCATGCGTGCGTTATTTTTTGGCATTTTCAAAACCTTGGCTGAACGCCAATTTTTCAGATTTAGCTTGAAAATATCATTTTATATTATTTCAAATGTTTTACAGTGCACACAGACAGTTACGCCATAAAATGAAACAAATGAACAGCCATAACATATAACAATTAAACACACAACATGACATGTGACAAAACCTCAGACAGACTCCGGCCGGCTGCATGCATATCTGCCCCTAAATATGTGTGTTTCTTTACAAAACGCGAGTTCACCTCTTTCAAGGAATCTTTAAATTCTCTTGGTCTCCTAATCACCCCATTTAACTGGGCTCTGGGTGCAAACTCCATCCAGCCGTCATAAAACGCTAGGCAAATGGGCGTATCCTCTCTCTCTCAGGGCGTCTTCCCTGGTATCTCCTCTCCCTCAGGTATCTTCCTGGTATCTCTCTCTTCTCAGGTATCCTCCTGGTATCTCTCTCTATTGCTTGGGTACCGTGAGTCAGTATTTTTACCCTTATATATACGCATTATACTCTTATTCTGATGTAATTTTCTGTTCATATCCCACCTCCCTCTGTTATTTTTTGCTGGGGTCCCTCATGAATATAAAACTTACCACAAATATATATATATATATATATATATTCCCCTTTCTGCCATATTGTTCTCCCTCCCGTGTCCCTTCCCCTTCTTTTCTATCGGCTAGGGCAGCTGCAGTCTGCCCCATCCCTATCTTATTTTCTATCCCCTTTACTCCACTCTTATCTTGGGTAGAATAGTATGGCTCACCTTAGTCTCTTAGTCTTGTTTGTCCAGGTTCTTTTTTGGCTTGAAGAGATGTACTATTGTTCAGTATTTGATCAGTCTGTCCATCATCCTATCCGTCCTGGTTTTGCTCGCCATATTAAGAGGAGGTGCCAAGACCCCGTATGTGCTCCTTTTCACCTCTTCCATCCTATTAGGCTCTCATGGACGATCTGGGGCCATCTGTTGCTCTTCTGGGCTCTCTGTTACCTTCTGGGACCCTCTGGCACCTCAGAAAAAGCAATTCGGGCATCAGGCAGGGAGGCAGAGTCAAGTTCATCAGGTTTTATTTAATTCCAGGCTGAAACAGAGCACATACACCATCGTTGTCATGTATACAAACTCCTCCACCTAGCTAAAAATGGAGCTCCCTTTCATATCTTGTCAGAGTAAGAGGATTCAAAACCCCATCTTTTCTGAACATGTCCAGGCAAACTGTTCGTTAAACATTTGCGCACTGGGCAATTATTTCTTATCTTGTTTAAACCTTCAAAAATGAAATACATTCTGGCACACATCCTAGGTTTTTCCCCAAGGCTCTGCCCCAAATATGGTCATGCAGCTGGTTTCCCTTAGACACATCCCAATTAACTGTCTGGTTTCTGAAGGCACGGTGGCCTTGAATGTTTCAACTTCAGAACTGACTCATGCTACCACGCTCTGCAGCATTTCTTCATTTCACCCATTTAGCAGCATTATCAGTTAAAGGCATTGTCAGTTAAAGGCATTGTCAGTTATATAAATGGCAGAGTTCTTTACTGTCAGGTTTTAGAAAAAAACCTTAATCATTTTCCTACTCAATTTTATAATATCCATTCTGTACCTTGCCTACTTACTAAACCAAACTTAAAGCATGTTCGACTTTGTACACATTCTATTTTTACACATTTACAATACTAAATAATTCCATACTAATTTCTCTGCCTAGCTTTAAGTGGGCTATCCCCTACTGCATTCCGTTGTTGGTACCTTATCTTCATTTCCGCACCTCCATTACAGTTGGTTAGTTGCAACACAGCAAAAATACAATTACTACCCAATGATAAAAGGGACTATTCAGTCAAGGTTGTATACAAATATCTACTTTATTATTACTACAACAGACAGTTCTAGCCCACTACAATTACAACACCCACTGTAAAAGAACACAGAGGACAGACAGTTTCACAAAGCAAAGGGATGCAATCTGGATACTGACAGGAGGGTAGCTGATAAAGCAATCAATCGTACTGTTCAAGGTTATTTGGTTTCAACACCAAAGGGGCAAAGGGTCGTAACTGTCTCGACAGGCCTTCAGAGAAGGACCGGGGGGGGGGGCAGAACTACAATCTACATAGTGCTGAAGAAGTTCTTGGTTCTCCATAGTCTTGAGGCAGTTCCAGGGCTCTTCACAGTCGTGAGACAGAGTTAGTGGAGGGAGACAGCTGCGGGTACCAGGCAGCAATCAGTTCGGCAAGCGAGGGCTGGACGGACATCCAGAGGCATAGCCAGGGAAGGGCCAGAGCGGGCAAGGCCCACCCAAAATCTGTAAATGCCCACTCAGCAGCACTTTGTGGGCATTTACAGAAGTTAATGTCACTGCGGTGGGCCCAACTAGCTTAGCTTCAGGCCATACTTGTTAGATTATTCTGGCTACGCCTCTGCAGATGTCTGCAGGCTGTCCAGTACGCAGCTCAGGTCCAGGAATCGTCTCGGACGGCTCTGGTGACTGCAACATGACAACAGTCAGTGGTGCAGCCGGATGCGGTTCGAGGACTCATCTATCTTGAAATTGTCCTTAAAAAGATGGACGCTGGATGATGCTTGTGTGGCACTCCTCTTAGCTTCTTTGCAGGGCGCGTGCCCTTTCAAGGCAGAGGGCCCAAAGCTCAGGAGAGTGATTGATGGCAAAGGTATTGTCCTTTGTCCAAAGACTCTCTGGAACTTCCCACCTAGGAAGCTTGCTATCAGAACCTAGCAGGGCACGATGTGTGCTTTCTGGGTACCGGTCCTGGAGCTGCTGGGTGGGTCCTCTGTGTCCGGTATCTCCCTCTGTTCCCTGGGAGGTGTTTTGGGGAGGAATCTTGCTTCCCTCTTGGAGGAAGATATAAGGTTGACTGTACCTTCAGCTCAGGTCCAAATGAGTCCTTCTTCTTACTCCCTGCAAAGTGATGATCTTATCAGTGAGGGGCTCAGCCCTCTTTTAAAGCCAAACAGACCCCAGTGATTGGTGCAGGCTAAGCCCACCTTAATGAACCAACCCTGGATCCCCACCAACAATCTTCATTGATGCTTCAGGTCAGAATCAGAGCACTTGGCAACAGACAGGGGAAGGATGACAACATATACTTCTAAGTCCCACCCATCTTCCTGCCTGCTGTACATCAAAGTGTCTCCCTAATTAACTGAGCCCTATGCGTTGCATGGCCACAACATGGGACTCCTTTGAAGTAGGGGGTTGCAGGAAGACGTTTGTCTCCTACAATTCACATACTTCCCTGCTCTGAAAGGAGTGGTTCCAGACAGGACATTCACTGCTCTTTCATACCAAGTAGGGGTGTTAGTGCCAAGTTGACACATTGCATTACAAAGAGGTGTTGGTCTCTGGTCTCCATTGTCACCTTCTGCACCCAGGCCTCTCTGAGGCCTGCTAATTAACATGCAACAGTATTTGCCGCCACCAGCAAGGTGTAACGATGCGGATGCCAATCTATGGGGCCTTGAAATGCTAATCAGGGTGCCCCCGGCCAGAGTCTTTGGATGTACCCACAGCTGTCAGGTGTTAGCTACACATGACAGGGGAGGGCAGTTTCCAGTTGCCTCTCAATAACTTTGCTGTTAAGGGTTTTCTCCCGTTGATCTCTTCTGTAGTTTTCTCTCAAATATTTAGGAGGGACGTCATGCCTCTTTTTTATTTTTTGGAGGCTAACGCATGTAATGCAGATTTATGCATTTGAAAATGTTTCTGGCTCTCATCAGTCTAGTGAGTCTGTGGGATAATGGTGAATCCCTGGATGATATTTGAGGGCATACGAATTTCATAGTCCAGGTGACCTGCAACCCATGGATTTCCAGATGTTTTGGACTATGACTCTAATGATCACCATCGACTCTGCTGGCGAGGACTGATGGTAGCTGTAGTCGAAAACATCTGGATGGCCAATGCTTGCAGACCCCATAGTCATTTCACACTGGTGCCTAATTGAAGGCTGTCCATACATTGCTCCAGTGAGCCTCCTTTTGTTTAACTGTTTGGCATTGGGAGTGCCAGAGCTTTACATTAATGTGACACATTTCAGCCTGGCTGTTTATTTTGGTGTCTGGGTTGCTTCTGTTTTGGTAGTATTTTGACTAAGGTCCTTGTTCTCAATGATGTGCCTATTTCTTTATCTTCTACTGTGGTCTGTTTCTGAGCCTGTCTTATCTACTCGTCTCCACATATCAGTGCAGTCCCTTTGGTTTGTAAGATGAGGTGGCTGTGTCTACTATCTGAAAGGTTTTTTGGTTACATGATCAGATGTAAAGAGGAAGGGGTACCAACAATTGCATCATCTGAAGGTCATGTAGGACCTCCCTAGGCAAGGGGTGTTGGGGTGGAAGTGGTATTCAAGAGCATTGAAACAATGTAATTGGTCTGTTGATTGCTAGAGTGTCAAAAGTATTCTTTAAGCACAATGAGTAATAGTGTAATATAGTTTTGAATTTGTCTAAAAAAATCTAAGTTTAATGTTCATGTGCCTGTGCAGGTGATACCACGTATTGTGGGTTGTTCAACTAGAGCAACGCTGCCTCCCTGTCAGATTTGGTTATCTCGTTCATGTTCCCCACCTGGAGGAATCCTGGATGCCCTTCCGCAAAAGAACGACAGATACCACAGATGGTGGTAAGAACATTGCTGTGGCAGATTCCTTTCCTCATAACTAACCCCTTTCGTCCCCTCCATGTGTGCAACAGCCCACATACCCTTCCTCATGATATCAGAAGGTCCAAGAAACTTCATATGCACATCGGTGCGCACCTAATCCTTCCACAGTTTCTCATATTCAATAGCCCCCTTCCATAGTTGCCCATGTATCTGCATAGTCTTTGTTGCTGCACATTTCAACTTCTAGGGCTACATCATTCCATACTTCTCTCACTCTTTCTCTCTCCTTCTTCCCCTTCTTAAAATTTTACACCAGCCAAAAATGTCATCAACCTTCCAAGGCCACCCTCTTATGTCCCACGATGTCCCACAACGCCCACTGTTAATCCTTCTGATTGGCAAAGATGTGCTTAGCACAGCCCTATCTTTCCTCCTGCAATATTCCCAACACTATCCTCAGGTTTCACTCTTCCTCCACCTAGGTGATTAATGTCTCATTTAATCCTGTTTAATTTTTCATTGCAAATTTTTCTACTGTATTTATGTTCTGTCAAAAACCACATTTATCATTGCAATGAATACTTTCGAATATCTCCCCCAGTTCTGAGGTCATCAAGCGGGGAATGTAGTCAGAGCCTATGCAGTGGGAAAAGACCAACTTGACACAGCAATCACCGACCACTGCTTGCTCAGCCTCTTCTGCCGTCCCCATCACCGGCAGGATCAGGGAGCAGATCATACTGAGACCTAAGCAAGTATTAGATATGCTGTGCGCTGTGTGAACCAAGGATCCGGAAATTGGCAGTAATGTGGAGAGGGCACCATAAACGGAGTGCAACGTGTTATGGTAGCTACGACATTCAGGTTCAGGGAAAGGGCTGAGAGATGGAAACCCCAGGGCCCACTTCACCATTCTTAGTGTATATAGGCTGGCAGGCTGAGCGTCATTCCAAACCTAACCCTGGCTTGCTCATCTGCTGTGCTCAGTGGGCTTTTCTGGGACTTATGCCTGTGAGGGCAACACTTGTCATGAAAATGAATGTTTGTCAAGCTATCAGGGCAGGGGCCAGAACACTTGGTTGATTATCTCAGAAGTCTGGCCTAATGCCTCCAAAAGGCCTCCATCCATTCCCCAGCAGTGCAACCAGCCACAGGAGGAACTTGAATTCCCGCCCCTTCCTACCCCCCCCCCACCCCCCCAGCTCGCTTGGCGGTGAGGTGGCCCCATAACTTCAGTTTCAGAATTATTCTGAACTCCTTCATGGGGTACTTCATAGGTCACTCAATGCAGGGAACATTCCCCACAAAGCAGGGTGCACCATCTCCTCGTGTAAAGGGGGTGCAGGACTTCGGCAGGGGTCTGAACATGTGCTTTTGGGGAACTTCTTCTTCTCCTTGGTTTCTTACATGACCCAATCGCCCGCTCAACACTCTTGGGAATCAGACGTGTCCTTGTTATCGTGTGCTGTCACTTTGGCTTACACCTGATGTTGCCGCACTTACTGTATGATGCAATACAATCCTTTCACTCATTTCTGCACACATTGGCCATTGCGGCCTTCAAATGCTTGGGCATCTCCAGGGACCAAAGGCAAAAGAATGTTTCATTGCTGGACATCTCCCTGCAAAACCATAAAATGTAAGCAGAATAATTCATGGCAGTAAGTTTTCATTATCACAGAGCATGCAAAATAAAAGACACATGTGAATCCCGTTGCCCCTTCTCTACTTTTGAAAGTTTCTTTTTTTGTTATTTCTTCAGTCCATGTTTTATTTACCCTTTTTTACTGTCTGCCGGGGAAAGGGAATGTGGTACTTTTGTTCACACTGGATCATTTGGCATGCTAGTCTCATTACGAGTTGGGCGGTGCAGTAAAAATGAGCGGTAATTCAGTTTACCACTGCATTACCGCACCACTCAACTATGAGTTTGGGGGTAAGGTGGAGGAAAAACCTTACTGCCCGAAATCGTCCAGATCAGTAATGCCGCAAAAATACCCTATGGGGTCCCAATTAATGGAGACTAACACCGCCTACCAACAAAAGTAATGCCACCGGGCCATGTGGCTGTAATCGTGATAAAGTTTAGTGGTGGTATTTTCAAAACTGCTCACTTCATCTCAGACCTGCCAGCTTCAGTGAACCTGGCAGCCGTGCCACGTACTTGAGTGCATTTCTTTCTATTGCATAGGTATGTTTTCCTGGGTCTGTGCAGGAAAATGTTAATGTTTCTGATTTTCTTTCGTTTATAACACCTATTGCAGTTTATTCTCAAGTCCCTGCCGCACATCGAAAATAGTTCGGTGCCGTGAACTTGCGAGTGCAGGGAGAGAGGGCGGCGTTCGCGCCTACTTCGTCCTGCAGTGAAGCATGTAGGCGGCTGCTGGCTTCCGACCTGCTCCCGCCTTAGCTTCACGAAGCCTGGGGATTAGTCTTGCCATGCAAAATATAGCAACACTTGCATATCCAGGGCTGACTCCAAGACACAGATTCCCTTCCTTATCTGTACCTTAACTAAAGTTCTGACGGTGAAAGCTTTGTTTGAGGAAGTATCATTGAATGCCAGACAGCAACGATCAGACAGGCTATTACGGATGCTGCCTTACACTGCATTTTGTAACTGTAGGTACTTTCTGGGCCTCATTACAATAGTGGCGCTAAGGCAACAATGGCGCCGGTAATGTTACCGGCGCCGTTGTTACCATGCTGCCACCTTACGAGTTACATGGGTGCCGCTCTGTACGCCTGGTCAGATCAGGCGTGCAGATCGGCACCCGCGAGCAGAACAGGATGGTAGCAACGGAACGGTACCGCTGCTACCATCCTCCCCATTCCCATTGAGCCCTATGGGGGCTCAAATGGAAATGGGGACGTACTAGCTCCGGGTCCCGCGCAAGGGAAATTACTGGGCCCGCAAAGGTCGGAATGGCCCGTTTATTCCCCTTTCGCGGGACCTGGAGCCGGACCCGAGTTTGGGGGTAGCCATGCCCTTCTTAAGGGCATGGCTACCTCCAAACTTGTAATGAGGCCCACTGTCTCATAGCCCTCACCAACCGCTTAGTAACACCAAGTCACCAAAAGGCCCAGCGTTGCGGAAGAGACAGAACGTGCCTTTTAACCTTGATGACATCACAGAAAGTGGCATCGCCCTATCATTAAACTTGATGACCTCAAACTAAATGATATTACGAATGATGACATACAAAATGCTACAAGTGCATATACAATGCTCCTGTGCCGACATCTTATGCCCGGCCGCAGCCTCATTTCACCCCCATAATATAAACAGCACGGTGTCCTGCACGCAGGCAGAGCCATCTTATGTCTTGAGACCTGTGCCTGAGAGGGCCTCATATGTCCAGATATGTCTATTTACCTGCAGCCATATACTATGTACTACCGCCTACGTCAATTTACAACCATCACGTGCTCAGGCACAAACATGATGAGCCAAGGCTCATGTACCTAGGCCCTCCCTCATTTAATCAAAATGGTCTCATGTACCCAAGTGCTTCCATCAAACATTAAGTGCAGCTTTAAAGACACAAACATCGCACATTAAGACACAACTTCAAAAGCTCGGGCACAAGCATCACTTGGTCTGGTACAGCCATCATATGCCAGGCATCATGTGCCCTTTTCCAGCCTTGTGAGTCCGGTACAGCTTTAAACACTCAGATGCCATGCCGCACAGCTGCTTCTATAGCTTCCGCACAGTTTGCAAGATCCAGTCTTTCCTAAGCACATTGGGCAAGGTTCTCCAAGCTTTATTTTGGTTTAAAGCGCAGTTGTAACACTTGCATTTCCATCCCCCCAACAGGAACCAAACTATTTTTTTTTGTAGTTGTACTCAAGCATTCCACCAAGACGGACCCTTTAACCACCCTTCTCTGTGAAATGCGCTCCCGCATGGTTGCTGGGAGCCAGTCATCCTCTAATGCCCAGAGTGAGCTCCTAACATTAATGCGTGCAAGGGGGGCGGACAGAGCATCGATGTGCTATTGTCCAGCCCCTCTCGAAATACTGAGGTCACCTTTGAGAATGAGGCGACCTAAGCATTTCTGAAAGCAGAGCAAATGAAATGAGTGCCTTCTTTGTGCTCCTTTCATGGTCTTAGAGATAGAACCTACTGCTTGCATTGCTGGTTGCAAGCTCGCCCATATGGATTCTCACGGCGATAGAGAGGAAACGCGGGCCATTCCAAGGATGCGTCAGTCACTCCAGCGTGCGGCTCTGCATCACGCCACTGATGTGCAGTTGAAGTAGCTTCTTCCTTTCTTTACCGGTAGTGGCGGCAAGAGCAGGTGTTCTCGCTTGGTATATTAACAGCTGTGTAATGGCTACCAGCAGGCTCGTATTGGCTTATAGGGCAGTAGGTCCATGGCCGAACCAAAAACACACATGCTTGTGCGGGCCAGTTCTTTGGGTCAAAGTGGGGCACTTTTTTGGTTAATCTGGGCCAGTTTGATGAGGTACTTCACTATGCGGCTAATAGTTTTGACCAGTGATGCTGAATAAATATTTTTTTAAATGTACAATTTGCATTACATTTGATCAAAAACCTCCCCCTTGGGCACTATTAAAACAGCATCACAAAAGGAATGAATACCCATTTGCAACTGTGGGCCACTTTTTCGTTGGTGCCGGAGACAGTTTTATGCCCCAGTCTGACCCTGGCTACCAGCCTTTATGCCAGCGTTCCCAGCAGAAGCAGTTGACAACAAGAGAAAGGCACCGTCTTGCAGGGGACCGGCAGGTAGTGGGCCAATCCTGAGTAGTTCTTTTATGCTCTAATCATGTCACCTATGATCACAACACCCAGGATACTGTGGCCTGGAATTAGACATTTTGTCCCACAACATTATGTTTTCTTTGTAGCACTTTTGCAGCATATTTTATATTGAGTTCAGAGTGTGCGAGAGAGAGCTAGAGTGGCCGTGGGAGAGAGAGAGACACACACAGGTTCTTTCAAGAAAGAGAGACAGGGTTCCTGCAAGGTAGAGAGGGAGGGTCCTTCAAGAGATTGAGAGTGAGGTTAGAGAGCGTGAGAATACGGCAAGGAGCAAGGTTGCCTGCATGAAAGAGAAAGGGGGCCTGATTCGTGGAATATTTGCCTGGTTCAAAGTGACTTTGCACTGCTGAAAAGTGATTTTGCACTGCCGACACAAACCCTGATTCATGGAACCGTTCAAAGTGTACTTTTGCAGTGCAAAGTCCGGGCAAAGTCAGAGCATAGTCATTTTTGCAGTACAAAATGACTTTGGCCAGACTTTTGCATGGCAACATTACACTTTGCACAGTTCCATGAATCAGGGTTTGTGTCGGCAATGCAAAGTCACTTTTCAGCAGTGCAAATTCACTTTGAACACGGCAAATATTCCAAGAATCGGGCCCAGGGTGTGCACATGCAAGCATAAAATGTCACAGATGCTAGCATGAAAGACCAAGCGTGTAAGAGAGGGTGAGAGTGTGAGAGAGTGTGCAAATTAGGGAGCGAGAGTGACCAGTACAAGAGAGGGTGTGCGGAAAAAAAAGAGAGACTCTCTTGTTTGCTAAGAAAAAGTCACATTTCAACAAAATGTCCTCAGGCGAAGCGAAGAAAGCCTCTGATCCGGTGAACTGGTCCTTTCTCCAACAGGTGCGACTGATTTGGGCCTGGTCCATTGATGCTGAAGTGGATTCTGGCCAATTTTCCAGCCCCTTATTTAATTTAAGGCTATAATAAATAAGGAGCGACTCCGCCCGCTTTTGCTTGGGAGAGGCACCCGGCAAGGCTGTTCACTTTACCCCCAGCGCCCGGCCTCCTGCAGCCCTTTGTTTGCTCATTGATGGGGAACCATGCGGTACAAGGGATTCACAGTGATGCAAAAGTGTATACATTCGCTCTGTATGCAGATGATCTGGTTTGTTTCATGAGTGATCCACGTTCCACATCACCAATAATACACGAGGAATAAGAGAAGATTCAAAAGGTTGCTGGGTATCTCATAAACAGGGGTATCCCATTAGCCTTAACTATTTTTGCTAGGAATATGAACGTTCAGGCTCTATAATTGATATATGCAATTCCGTGGTCCCAAGCCTTCATGTCCTACCTGGGGGTTACTGTCACTAATGGTTTTGAAAACCTCTACAGCCATAATATCCCCTTCACTTTTGAATGCCTTGCATAGAGATCTACGTAGGTGGCAACCCTAGAGATTTCATGGCTAGGACATATAAACTGCAAGAATATGAAATATGTACCTAGACTCCTGTAGACCGGTTTCTGCCTTTCCACTTAGGTTGACAACCCTCTCTGTAATTGGAAAGAAGATTCCCGCTTTATCTGGGTGGGCAAGCTGCCTAGGGTAGCGGGGCAAGTATTGATAAGGGCCTGTAGGGAGGGGGCATTTGGGAGCATCTAATATTGAGAAATATATGTCACCCCCATCATGGTGGTACTGGAGTGGTTGTCTACTGACAAGTATAACCATGGCTGGATTTGGAGCAATTAGGGTCAGAGACACCTTTAGATAAAATGGGATGGGTTGCTCAACTAGCCTTGAGTTAGATGTTTAGGAGGTTACCATTATTAAGAAGCACCTTACAGTATTAGAGAGGGGCGGTCCAGAAATGTGGAATTTCATACCCTTCCACATTGACTCTGATCTTTGCTAACCCGTCCTTTACACTTGGGTTAGGCTTGAGGGAGGCCTTGAGCAATCATATCAAATGTTCATTCGACTGGTCTTCCCCTGATGCTTGATGAATGTAAGGCGAGATTCAAGTTGGTTTAGGCTGATAGGTATTATTACATTCAATTATGTCACAGATGCTCACAAAAAATGGTGTAGCATAGAGGGCCTTGGGAAAACACTGTACAGATGCATAACAGAGCGCTTTTCAGAGGTAACAATAGAACAGATATTCAGCAGGAGAGGGATACAGAGGGAGATAGAGGAGGGGTACAGCTGTACCGGCTGGCGGGGAGGAGAGAGGCGGATGGCGTCTAGCATGTCAGGTGGACGCAGAGGGCAAAGTGATGGCCTAGGAGACTTTAGTCGAATCATTAGTCTCCAAGTACCCTGTGAAGCATCTGCTGTCCAGAATCCATACAATCAGGTCAGGTAGAGCTCAACGAGTATAGAGAAAGCAGTGGGAGGTGGATCTTATACAGCCACTTGAGAATGGTAAACAAAATAGTATTTCCGACAGATGAAGATTAATCTATTAGCCTCCAGCATAAAGTTAGCATATAAAAACTCTTCTGCGTTGGCAGTTAACACTGTACAAACTGCATAGAAGGTATTCCCAGATTCCTAACTCTTGTTGGAGAGGTTGCAGAAAAGTAGGAATATTGTTTCACCTGGTTGGGACTGTCCGTTGGTCATCCTGCTTTGGGTGGGAATACTTGATGTAATCAAACACATTACGCTCCGAAAACGGAGACTTCTTTCGCAGGTTGTTTTGTTAGGATGCCCAGATGAAGGGGATGTGCACTTGCTTGGCTCGGGTTCAAGCCGGCTAATCACACACCACTGCCTAACTGCGGGCCAGCTAACAGGTGTTGCCACACGGAGATCTACATAAACCACAGACTTGGGTCTGTTGTGGAAGAAGATGTGGAAAATAGTCTCAATAGAAAAAAACATGGCGTCTCTTGGCTGCCAAAATCTGGGACATCTCAAGGAATCTTGGGGCCTGAGGGCCACAAATGCTTTTGGGGTCCCCCTGCAAGCCAAAGGAACTAAAGGATGTAGAATCTCTGGTCATGCCCATCCACCCACAATGCGATGATAAACCATAGCTTGATATGGTGCTGCTCAATTATCAAAATATGCATGGTTATTCCCTTCCAGTCCCAATACCCTCTTCAGGCTTGCTGGATTCAGAGTAATAAAGAACCAGCATTTCAAGGGCAACATTAGCAGTCCACTACCAGGGTGACGGCAATTCTAAAAACAGCCTCCACCCTCAGGCTGCCGTTTTAGATGCAGGACACAGACCAGTAGACATATGAAATAGGTAACCATACTCCAGCATAGACAGAACTCATATTAGCCCTCGCCGAGAATGTACAGTTGCTCAAGCATGAAGACAGATTTGAAGAAATGAGAAAGGTAATATACCATTGGACAGAATAGATAGTGGATATACATTAGAAGCTACCAGAAAGATGCATGTATGCTAACATAGACGGAGATTGGAAGACAGCTATGGTAATGCAATTAGTCGGTGAAGAACAAATGGTGGTGTGCAGTGCATCAAGGCCACTAGTATAATGCATGATGTGACATTATAGCTAGTTAAAGCAAGCATGAGACCTTTTTTTTTTTTAAAGGCATGCAGTGAGAACCAAATCACTCTCTGGAACTGCAATTGTCACATTTTTAGAGAATTTCAATGTTGACAAGTTAAGCACCACAAGACTAAATGAGTTGCCCAGGGTTAGACATGCTGGTTCAGAAGTTAAGCTAGGATTTGAGAAATGTATGCGC
Source organism: Ambystoma mexicanum (assembly GCF_040938575.1). Lineage (NCBI taxonomy): Eukaryota > Metazoa > Chordata > Amphibia > Caudata > Ambystomatidae > Ambystoma > Ambystoma mexicanum. The sequence continues at coordinate 415,330,690 of NC_090929.1, forward strand.
GTGATACATTTTTTCCCAGTTGCTATCATAGAGCAAGGTGCAACTATGTCGGAATGCTTGACTTTCATGAACTAAAATAATACCCTGTTTTGAAGCACTGACTTGGATAGTACACAAATCACATAGCATCACAACTTGGCAATCTTTTTTTTTTAACGTATAGATTCATGTTATGCAAAATGAGAATGATTCTGGTTTCGTGATCTCCATCATCAGAATATTAATTGATGTGAGCTTAAAAATATGTCATCTGGATTTACAGACTTGTTGACTTTTATTTCTGATGTGCAGAAGAACCTTTGAAATTGCATTAAAAGCAACCCGTTTCCTGTGCCAAATAAGCACACCTGAAAAGATTCTTGCCAGAGGCCTCTGACATTTGGTTGGTTCTTCTATGACCCCTTGCCTCAAATGTCCGAAATAAAAAGGAAGACCAGGCAATGGGCTAGGCAATGCCACTAGTATGTGAGAAGGAAAACCTTTTCACAGAAGGTAACAAAGTACAATACAGTGAGATAAGATGATTTGACCAGGATCATCACTGTATCGGCTGCTGGCAAAGTCAGGATGTGAGCCTAGACACTTTTGTTCCACATTCTTGAATTTGACTACCTAATCACCTCTCCCAACGAGCACTTTATTTTCTTTTTTGGGGGTGGCTACTAGTTTTTACGACCCTCGATTGGAGCTCTAGACCTGCAATATACTCTTGCTGTGTTACTTTAGATTGCACGTGCTATCTGGTGCAGGCACATTGCTTTGTAATGCAGTAGGTGTTCTTATCACAAGGTACACACTCACGTTTTTCAATCTCAAACATAGGAAAGGCTGCGTCTGATGTGCTGGATTTTGTCACTGTGATCTGGCATATGAACGAAAATCTCTGTAATGAGTGTTTACCATTTTGAGCTATATTCTGAAAACCCGGGGCACTCACACTAATCAATATGCAGTTCCAGCTGTCAGGATTGAATGTGATCAATACATTCCACACACAAGGGTGAGAATGCTACATCACTTGTACTGTAGTGAATGGATAAACTGGGGTATATTCTCAAACATGAGTGCAAATGTAAAAAACACTGGGGATGTGCTTTTTTCATCTGTGCTCATTTCAGAAATGCATAGGTTACCCTATTCTCAAATGTGATATTCACAACGGTGACATTCACATTTCAGGGGTAGCTGAACAATCGTGCAAAGATAGCTGCCCAGCCCCCTTAAATACGTCAGTGTTGGGAGTTTATTATCGGCTCCCAGCACCATGTGCGTTCTTGGAGCACATTTCTGGGTGACATGGCCATAAAGGTCCTCCAACTGTGAGATGTGTTAAGAATTAAAAAGGCATTTCTATCCTTGTTTGGAGGATAGAAATGCTAGTGGGAGAGCAGCGGCTAACGCTGCTGCTCACCCACTTCAAAGAAAATGCACAAAAGTTTCAGAAATGAATCTATCATGCATTGGGCCTTCCCTGGCACCTAGTCCAAACAGGCAGAGGGGAAGGTTTCGTTTTTATGCATTTGAAAGCGCTTCCCATTTGTGGAATCGCGATGCACATTGGAATGATCATAAATGGCCCCTTATTTACACAAATGAGCAAAGGGAGTTTAAAAGGACATCTGAATGTGCGCCTCCAAGATGCACACATTCAAAGGCACTTTGTGGATTAGGGTGCACCTGTTTGGGCGTCACTGATGAGATGCGCTAGCGCCTCTCAACGAGCAGGCCCTCATGCTGCATGGATCTGAGTTTCGTGCAGTTGTGCTAACTCGCACCAGCCCCCACGGCCACACCCAGCAGTCAGGTAAGGCAGAGAAAATAGTGACATATGATTGGCTCACTGCAAGCAGTGATTGCGCAATCAGACAACACAAGTGCCACCATATCATTCATCATTACTGTTTTTTAGTTTGGGCTATTAGGTGGTGCTTTAGCACCACCTATAAACTGAAATTATTGCATTAGAGTACAGGTAGAGGGAATGGCATATGAGGAGGGACACAAAGCTTGTAAAAGCGGGAATTGCGCCGACAATTTTTTGGTGTGTTTACCCTCAGCTCTAAGCTGGGGGTAAACATGCCAGACTCGAGACAGGGACAGCCCTTCAATGCAGCGGTAATACTGTTACCACCACATTTAAGGGCTAAAGCCCAACTCGTGATGAGGCCCTTAAGAGTTGGCAACATCCTGGCAGGGTCAAATTATGATACCTTATGGTCATGGCAAGGCACGGGCACGGTAAAACCACTACAGTGGTGATGGGTGCAGTATACATATTGGACAACATAACATTCAAGCTCAATGGCGGGAGAAAATTCCAGACTTAGCCCCTGGCATGGTAAACACCTCTCTCTAGCTATCCCTCTATTCGCCGCTGCGCGACATAGAATGATCCAGTCTTGGATGTCCAGTGCATACTTGAGGCTCAACCCCTCCAAAACTGAATTCCTACTCCTCACCAACAACACCGAACGCCCGGAAATACAGACCTGGCTATCAGCCATGAACTCTGAGGGCTTCACACCTGAGCTCATCTTCTGCACCAAGTCCCCCGGGTTCCACATCAACGAACACCTCTCCTTCAAGACACATAGCTAAGAAAACTCTGACAACTTGGTATCAGCTCTCCCTCCTGTGAAAAGTCAAACCCTTCCTCCCTCTGGACAGCTTTAGATCCACCGTTCAACTCTGCATCTCCGGTGGACAGCACACCACCAGAAGCCAGTACACATGCAGACTTGAAATCCGCTGCTGCAAAAAGAAAAGGACCAGAAAACAAGCCTTCTCTGCCTATGACCCAAGACTATGGAACTTCCTGTCCATCAGCATCCGAGTCGCCCCCACGCTCCTTCAATTCCAAAAAGAACTCAATACGCACCTCTTCAAGGAGTCTCTCCTCCTCAACACATGGGCCATCATGTCACCCCTCGAGCTGGGAATACATTCATGCAATGTATCCGGTGTTAAATACCAACGCAGCAGAGTTTATATATGCTAACCTTATTATGGAGGCTAATACATAAATCTTCATCCGTCGGGAATACTATTTTGTTTGCCATTCTGGCTCGATAAGATCCAACTCCCACTGCTTTTTCTATACTCGTTGAGCTCTACCTGACCTGATTTGATAGATTCTGGACAGCAGATGCTTCACAGGGTATTTGGAAACCAATGATTCGACTAAAGTCTCAGAGGCCATCACATTACTGCCTGTGCCGCTTGACTTGCTCGATGCCACCCACCCCTCTCCTCCCCGCCACCTGGTACAGCTGTACCCTCTCCTCTGTCCCCCTCTGTATCCTACCCCCCCCCCACTGTATATCTTTTCTGGCGTTATCACTGAAATGTGCTCCGTTATACATCTGTAGTATTGTACACCTCTGTAAAGCACCCGTTATATATTTGTATTGGTGTATACCTCTGTAAAGCGCTCCATGGCTTCTGGAAGCTAGGTCGGGGCTCAATAAATACCTAAATCTAAAAAAAAAAAATAATAATAATAATAATAATAATAATAATAATAATAATAATAATAATAATAATAATAATAATAGAATGCAGTTTAGTTCCATGATACATTCGGTCCAATTTTACACATAGCTCCTCTCCTCCACCTTTTCCTTCTCGTGCCTTCCTGAGCATCTTATCTATCCTCAGCCCTAATCTCAACTATCTACCCGATTTTGCTCCTCCCTACCACAACTGCATGCCCTATCATACTCCTCATTTGCCTCTATTACAGACAAAGTAGTTCAACGCCATAATCTACGGCAGGAGGCACTATACAAATGCAAGATAACATTTAGGGAACCTTCCTCTTTACGGGGGACATGTTTTATACTTGGGGAGGTGAAACGGATGGGAATCAGCAACCCAATTCTCCCTCGTCCCGTAGAGGACTACTTTATATATATTCAGCAAGAAGTATTTACACACTGTACCTTTAAGGGAGGAGAGCTCAGTGATCAAAACTTGCGCAGACATCAGAGACACTCAACCCTTTGCTAAGGCATTCGCACAGTGAGTATGTTTAATGAACTGTCATTGAATTAGTTTCCCTGCAGAGTAAAAGAGCTCACGCTGGAAAATGGCACCAAAGTGTTTTTACTTTGCTCGCCAACATCTGACTCCTGTGGAGTGCAAGTACTAGATCCAAGGTTTGTTCAAGTAAAAGGAATGCTATGAATGGCCTGGCAAAACACAAGAGGTGATGGCTCGAAGGTGTAGAATTAATCTTAACCTCTGGCATTGCTCTGGGCAACCCTCCACACCATTGCTCTTTGCCTGCCAAGCCATTACCGAAGGGGAAAGACTGTATTCAAATCAGGCTTGGTCCCACCTCTAAAGGGGCAGTCCAGCCCGAACTGCTCCACTGCTTCCCTTCTGCATGAGAGCAGAAGCGTTCCCAGACATGTTTCAGCCTTGATGGGCCTCATCAGTGAGGAGTAGTGTGGGATGTTTTTACCCAGGCATCCGAGCCCTACCTCAAAACTGTGCAGTACTGACATGGAAAACATCATGATGGCCAGAGCTTCCCAGAAAATGCACAGGGAAATGCATGAAGAATAGGCTGCCGCTCATTTTGCCGATGTTATGGGCACAGAAGGACACTGCCTAAAACCACCATTGGACTACCCACACAGTAGTCTGAAACCATTGGGAATGGCAATGCTGATTGCCAAAAGCAAACCCATAACTGTTGGGAATTCATTTCCTTATATCCCAAAAAGGGGTGCAGTACCAGTACTCACCACTATCCAAAAGCCGGCGTTTTAAAACAACACCAGATTTTACTTTTTTGTAGAAAACTGAATAAATGAACCCAAGGCAAGCCAAAGAAAGACTTACTGAGAGGTGGATCCAATGTAAAGTTATATTCTAAAGTGACTTGAAGGTTTATAACAAGACTGGCTGAGCTGTGGATTTCAGCAGTTTAAGTAATTTTGGACTGAAAGACACTACAAATCTAAATGTTTAAATTGACTGAGTGACCTACTTTTGAGTGTCACATAGGTTTCAATTGTTTAAATGTCATAGTTTTAAACTTAGAATCAGCATCCTAGCTGCATATGTAAAAAAATGTATTGACTTAAACTGGGGAACAGAAATGACATGTAGCTAAAAACTGGCTTAAAGAGATTCCAATTTTGCCTGGCAACTACCCCCCATCAGGAGTGAAACTTGAGTCACAGCTGTGTTCCCAGGCCTATCTGCCTTTTGCTGGCCACACTAAGGATATGCCATCTCTCTGATAATTGAATTAAGGGGAGCCCCCACAGAATACAGGAGCTCTGAACAAAGCCCTGTCCTGACCCAGGCAGATGGTTTATTGCAGATGTCGTAAATGTAGCTTCCTCCTGGAAGTAAAGGGGAGGAGCACTGCCTGTGAGAGCAAGCTGGCTTGGCAGAACTGGAAAAACCAGAAATTCAACCTTGCGCTGGGGGGAAACCACACCCCTTTGGGGCCAGAACATAACTCTAAAAAGATGAATAACTCATAGTACGGACTTGTGAAAATTATTTAAATGACACCATAATTCTTGTGATTTTTCTGCCCACATTTTAAGACGTGCTAGGACCCGGTGGTATGTTCAGGGGGGTTTTAGCGGAAAAGAGGATATTACTCAAAATGTGTGCATGTGAAAAATCTGACACTTCATCAACTAATGTCCATACTCCTTGCGCACATGTGTGTAAATTTGGGTTAATGTCCGAAATTGCAAAATCAGAGAAAAAGTGAAATATGTGCCATTTCTGAATGCAAGCCCCCAGGAAGAGCAGAGTTTGAACAGGGGATACCTCCTGTGATATGTGAGGGGTGCATATGATTTTAAAACAATATGTACCTCTGCAAATATGTATTTGGTTCAAATCTAGATTTGTGTGCAAGTTGACAGGAGGAGTGGACTTTCTGCAGGCTGTAAAATGACATCACTCTGACACAACTTAGCTCCCCCAATCAGGGGAGAAATGAAAGCTTGGCCAATGATAAGTGGAGAGGGGTAGGGTCTAGTGATGCTGCACACACACCCATTTCAAAACACATAAAAGCAGAGAGACAGGACAGATAGGGACCTTCAAATCCATTTGCAGCTGGAAGCTCTGCCGGAAAAATCCATACTCTACCTCCATCAACCTCCAGAAAGCCAACATAGAGACTTCAATCTATCCTGACCAGACCTAGACCAGACCAGCAGAGCAGAGCTGACCCAGATCACTGTGAAGTGCAGAGACCAGACCAGACCAGAGTCCAGTCTAAAACCTGACCAGATCCGTGATGAGGCCCATTTAACTCAAGAATATAGTGTGAGTACCTAGAAAACTGTGCAGAACCAATCTCTTAGTTAAAATAATCTAATTCAAGCTATTTTAATCTAAGTAGAACTGCCTCCTAACTATCACCTGTCATTTTCTAGTTGCAAGCCGCACTTGTCTTTTTGAACTTTAAAATTTCAAATCTGAAAAACGACCTTTATTTAATCGCTCATATCTCCGTGACCGTTTGTCCTAGAGACTTGCAGTAACTTTCCTCAGAAAGCTTAGAATCGAACCTAGAACCGCATTCCTACCCCCTATAGTTTTGCCGTAATCGTGAAAAACGCACTCGCGAATTTTGCCGCGATTTGCAAATTTCTCCACGTGTGAAAACAGAAGCTTCTTGCTTTCATTTGCCAAAAATTCGTTTAACCTACCAATTACTCCTAGATCCTTGCTAAAGTGAGCCTGGACTATTATTAACTTGATTTCACTCACCCTGAACCTTCCTAGAGGGAATTAAAAGCATTTTAGCATATTTTTTTCTACATTGCCAGCACATTTAAAAGCATTTGGGCCTGTGTTTTCAACATCGGTAGTCTAAGTTGCTGGGTGAACTGAATCACATTTGATTGCATTTCTGAGAACTGTGTGCCTTCCTTCCATTTCCTTGCATAGCATAAAAGGGGGGGGTGAATTGTCCAAGAAAGTGATTACATTGTCTTTTGCTGAAATCCTATCAAGTTATTTTCTGTACTGCATTTCATTCCACATTGCATCCATTTGAAACCATAAAAGTATTGTTGCTATCTTATCCATTTCATGTCAACTCCTTAGTGATTATCAAGAAGTGTGCTAGTGCCAGATTCTCCGTTGTTAATCTTTATCATATCAGATTAAGTGTGCTATTCAATTATTAATTTATTCTAAAGTGTGATATATATACCTATTGTTGAAACTATCAATTAAACCTTTTAACTTGCAAAACAGAACTACTTCTTGGCTCAGTGGGGTCAGGAGGATTCCAAGAGAGGGGTGTTATATAGGGGTAGTCATCCAGAACGCATGAACTGGACATAAAGATATATCAATAAGGGTTTTCATTCAGTATTCTAGACTAGGCGTTGACTTGGCTGTAGTGCTGAATTGAATCCTCTTACAAATTGGGGGCTCGTGCCGGACGTTTGGGTTAGATCTACCATTTGTGCAGATTAATACAGCGTGCCAGCTGACTAGATACACATATCCGGTCGGATCACCACGCTGTGTTACGCTGTAAAGCACTCCCCATAGGAACGCTCTTAGGAAAAGGTCTGTTTTGCAAAAATAAAATACAAACTTCTGTAAGTCAGGACAGAGACCAATCTCTAGAATGACGACCTTAGTAGACATGAAAATAGCCAGAGAGCACCTCTTACATAAACTATTTGTGAGAGGTGAATGGACTGAACAGGGCCAGGATGCCTGGTTGCAGGCCATCACGCGACAGGTCACTGAAACAGGGTCAGACCTATGGAGAGATCAGGGTCCATTACATGTGGCCCTGAGTGAACTATGTATGGCTCCTAAAGCCAAAGATGAACACAATAAGATTGCCAGGATAGCAGCATACCTGTACCTATATATGGGAGACATGCAGGATAAATGCACTGAAAGCCAGGATCTGGCAAATAGGCAACAGATGGCATTAGAGAAGGCCCGATCTGATCTGGCCTCTTCTGAGCAGAGGCTGCAGAGGAGCCAGGAGTCAGAAAATGATAGTAGGCAATATATCATTAAAATAAAAGAGGATATGGGCATCCTACAACAGGAAAAGACAGACCAGGATACCAGATTTCTGGCCCTGCAGAAGGAGCACCAAGACAGTTTGGACTCCTTACTGCAGAACCAGAAAAAGTTGGAGCAACAGATCAATTTCAACAGGGCATGCGCGGAGCAGGTAGTCACCCTGCAAAGCCAGCTAGATAGAGAGAAAGAGGAGAGCAATAAACTGATTCTGAAAGACCTGGATACCCAGGCAGAGTTTGATGAGGAGCGCCAAAAAGCTGGTGCCTTTCAACGACAGAGGGACGACCTGGCAGCACAGATGCAGGCTCTCAGTCAGGAAAGAGACACTTTAGGCCAGGAAGTCTGCCACTTAAAAAAGGAAATTGAAGAAAATCACCTGGCCCTCCAGGGGCTGGGTGACCTCCAAAAAGAAAACCAGAACTTGGTAGAGCACACCAGAAGGGTGGAAGATGCTCTGGCAAGAAAGGAGCAGGCCAGTAGGGATGGGACTCAGGAGGTAAACCTCCTGCAGCAAAGACTGGCCCAGTTCTCCAGGACCAACCAGGAAGCACAGAGGGAAAATGAGGCCCTCTGTCAACACAATGATAGGCTCCAACAACAGGTAGCGATGCAGGAGAGACTGATAGAGTCTAGTAAGGCCTTGACTGAGGAACTGAAAGCACAAATGCAGGCTCTTGCATCGCAACAGGGAGCAGGGGCGGATAGAGATGAGGTCTGCTGGGAAAGAGAGACTCCTGACCATAACCTCAGGAGCCCTAACACCAGGGGCCTTCATCTCTCCCAGTCCCTGGACTCTACCACCCCCATGTCCCCTGGCGCACATGAGCACAGGGCCACAGGGATGGCAGATTACTATCCAGCTAAAAGTATGGGGCTCATAGGCCAGTACCACTCAGGAATGGAGGGGTGGGCATCCGGGTATGGGCACCCAAGTACAGTACAGTTCAGTGGGGAACCCCAGGAGAGTAGGCCCCTTAAGGGCATCCTGAAAACCTCTGCCCAGTTAGGTCAGTGGGGGGGGTACCCAGCAAATCCTGGCAGCAAGGAGGGATCTGAGGACTCCTCTGAGCACCACAGGAAACAGGAGACCAGGTCCCCACATTCTGCCAGCCATTCCCAGGCTCGCAGAATCCGGGAAAACCTGGAAGAACAGACAGGAACCTCTGGGAGCAGTGCCTCTGAGTCAGAGGATGAATGGACAAGGGTTACCCAAACCAAAAAGGCCAATAAGGCAAAAAGGGCCTTGCTTAAGGACCCCTTAAAGCAGATTAAGGCGATCAGGAGCGTCATCACGCCTTACCATAAGAACGCTAAGTATTCTGTTTGGGAGCACTTAGAGTTGTTTGAGCAAATGATGGAGACTTTCCATTTGAAGGACAGCCAAAGCTGTATTCAATATGTAAAGTGGACCTTCTCCCCGGAATACTCCAGTTTCTTTGCGGGGCTGGAGGACCAAAATCATTTAAGATGGTCCACCTATAAGGCGGCCATCTTGAAACATTTTTCCATTCATAGAAATCCTCAAGAGGCTCGCAAGGCAGCCTACAATTTGCAATGTGGGGAGGATCAGGCCCCACAAGAATTTGTGCAAGAACTGAAACGTGCTTTTGCGCAGACCACCAGAAGGGTGCGCACAGACAGTAGAGAATTCATTAATACATTTTTTCATGCCTTGCCCAAATACATAATGACCCAGCTCGTGAGGGATTTTCACGAGAAAAGATCTTTAGACTGGGTCATTGAACAGGCTACCCGGATCTATGAGGTGCAGAAACCGGTAGATAGCAAAAATAATGCCCAGAAAAACCCCAAAGCCAACAGCACCCCTGCTGCTGCCAAGGTGGCAGAGGTAAAGGTCACCCCCGTTTTAGAGTTGGAGATGGGGGGGCCTAAAAACCTACCTGCACCTAATAATGCTAGGCCCAGAAGGTCCTCGGGCCAGTCACAGACAGGGAGCCAGGGAGGCAGCCCCACAAATGGGGTCCCTCGCTCTCCTGATTATGTAAGTCCCCGTTACAAGGGAAATCGACCCATCCTGGGTTATGTGTGGACTCCTCCAGCCCAAGGGGGGGGATCCAGCCAAGCACCTAGCCCAGGGAACTTCCCTCCTAACTTCCCACCGGAGGGCAGAAATTCTCCAAATCCTGGGCAGAACTTTTTCCCCAGGTATCCACCCAACTTCCAACCCCAAAATCATCCATCCTTCTTTCCCCAATTCCCTGAGCCCAGACAACCTAATCCGGGAGAGGGGAGGCCAAGGGTGGAGGGGTACCCAAATCTTCCCAACCAGGGGTACTACCAAAGAAGGGATAGCTACCCTTCCCGGGAGCAGCCCAGGGGAGAAAACAGGGCCCCGTATCAGCCTGAGCGGGTTTCCCAGTTAGAGCGCCAGGTTCAAAACATGGCGCGGGATCTGGGTCACATACTGAGGGCTCAGCAGAACCCTCAGATCGGCATGCCGGCGCAGAATGCACCCAATTCTGGACCTGGTGCCCCAGAACAATGACGGGGGCAGCACCCCGATAACTCACCGGTTCCCAGGGAGGAGGCACAAAGGGAAGGGGGGTGTAAAGCCTTGGAGGAAGCTTCCTTCCTCACTTGTAAACAGCCCCTGGAAACCCAGGAACCGGAAACAAAATCTCTTGCCCCTGAAAGCCTGCCTCCTAAGGAGCAGAGGGGGGGAAGGAGAAACAAAAGACCCAAACAGACTCAGTTTGAGGAGGAGGTACAGATCTTCCAATTTGAGGGAGAGGGATCCTCAGAGGATCCTGGGAAAATGATCTTCTCCTTCAGAGAGGGGGGAACTCCTCCCAAAGAAAAATGGGTCCCTAGGGATGCACATCCAGACTGGGAAGATGGGGAGACTGAGCTACCGCCGCCCACTATCTCATCCCAGAACCAACAGCAAGGAAATCCCCTGGTTCAAACCCATCCTGGTGACTGCCTCCAAAAAGGGGGGGGCGGCCCGGAACCGGAGCCAGGGGAACCCACAATGGCTCTGATCTCCAGTTGCCAACTTTTTCTTTCAGATTCCCAAGGCTCTCCACAGAATTCTGCCCAAATCTCTTCGCTAGCGATGTCCAAAACCAGAAAGTTAGCCCACCAGTTGTCCAAAAATGTGCATTATCTGTGCACCCTTGAGGAGAAGGAGGGAAGATACTATGCCCCGGTACAAGTACAGGGGCAGGGTACAATTTCAGCGCTGGTGGACACGGGATCTCAAGCTACCCTTCTGTCCAGAAGGGCCTTTGATGAACTGAATGCAGGAAGGGGAGAGAATTACCAAATTCCTCTCACCTCACTTCCTGGACAACTCCAGAACTTTGACGGGAAGGAAATTCCCGTCGAGGGGACGGCAGACTTGGACATTAAAATTGGGCGACACAAGTTGAAACACCCAGTCATAGTTGTGACTCCAGAGGGCACCCCTTGTTTACTGGGGAATGACCTCCTGAGAAGGTTGTCACCCCTAATAGATTGCGTAAACAAGGTCCTCTGGACCCAGACTAGCCGACCAATAAAATTAAAACAGAGTGTCAACCATGTTAGTTTAAACGGCACCTGCCACATGGTTGAACAAAAATCTGACCAAGTAGAATTTCACTTCCAGAATAGCCAAATTCCAGACGTGAGAGTAATAGCAGTAGGACAACAGACTGGTGATGGAGGGTCCTCTCTATTTCTGAAAATCAACCTTCCTTCCAGTCTAAAGTGGTACTCCACGCTGGAAGGAAACACTCTGAGATTCTATACTAATCAACAATCAGAAACTCCCACTCCTATAGTCCAGAAAGATGTGAAATCAGCTCAGAGCCTGGCTGATATTCAGCAAATTGGAGAGCAGTTGTTCATCCCTGTTCAGTTAAATGATGGGAAGGACTCTGTTCTCGCTCGAGTGTGTGTGAACAATGGTAAGAGCTTCATCAGCGAAGCCATGTTCCGCCAACTCCCAAAAGATCCAGCCATTCCCACATTCAAACTGATAGACAAATGGGAAATGGACCTGGAAGCACCTAATTCCAAACATCTCCTGCCAAGCAGGTGTATGCTCAAAATCTCCATTGGCAACAAGAGCATAGTCCACAATTGTTGGGTCGTGCGAGACATCCCTGCCGCCTTTTACTTAGGCAGTGACATTCTCAATCGCTTTGCCATTAGTTTGGACCTAATAAACTTCAAAGCTTGGTCCCGATTAGCGGATAATCCCATGGGCTTTGATGATCCAGAAAAAGCATTTAGGTCAGCTCAATTGCTACCTTATGCAGTTGAAATTCAGATCAAAGAGGAAGTCACCATCCCAGAAAGGACCCGACAATTCTCCCTGGAAGTGAAAGCTAAAAGAGGACAATATTTGCAAAACCCTGATGCTTACATACATCTAAACGCTTCTCTCCAACAGCAAGGGTTGGGGGTAAACCCAACACCATTAGTCAACATAGAACATGACACCATTCCAATAGAGGTGGATAACAGCGACTTAAAGAGTATTACTCTAGCCGCAGGCACCATTATTGGAATGGCGGTTGATGACCGACATTTTTCCATAGACTTAGGTAATGAACTGTTAGGGCCAATCCCCAAGGACTGCGTTGACAGTGACAGTGATGACAATACAACACCAGACAGGATTTTTACCCGGCATGGGGGGAACTTCCTGGTGTACACTTCTTGCCCTTATGGTAAGGAAGAGGTGACTTGTGACTTCAGGAGGGATGAGGTGATTTTCCAGGTCCATGAGGGCTGCCTTGCCCACCTGAAGCCTTCAGTCCAAATCAGCACTCTGACCAGGGACTTCTCCACCCAGCTGGAGGAGGCCGCTGAATTAGCCAAACCGGAAGTCTTTCCAGGCTTCAGGCAGATGGTGGAAGAGAGAGTCAACCTAGCTGATGCCTGTGTGACTCTGGAACAAAAGCAAAAGTTGAAACAAGTTTTCTTGGATTTCCAAGATCTCTTTGCGGTAGACTCATATGACTGTGGTCGCACCGACATCCACACAACCACAATCCCCACGGACCCTGGCATGACTCCTGTGTTTGTGAAGCAATATTGCTTGCCTCTCGCATCAATGGAGTCCCTTACTGAAATAATTAAGAACCTTGAGTCCCGGGGAATAATCCGTCCAGTCCACAGCACCTTCAATAATCCGGTGCTGGGAATATTGAAGCCAAACGGCCAGTGGAGACTCTGTGCTGACCTCAGGGAGCTCAACAAACGGGTCCATACTTCCCGATGGCCTCTGCCCTACATTGACCAAGGGCTGGCCCAGATCCAGGGGTCACAGGTATTCACAGCAATAGACCTGACCAATGGATACTGGACCGTGCCTGTCAGTAGGGAGGACCAATACAAGCTGGCTTTTACCTTTGGGGGCCAGCAGTATACATGGACCCGGACTCCTTTCGGATACCTCAACTCTGGTAATGAGTTCAATATTTTCCTACATAAGGCCATGCCCGACCTGGGCGCGAGGGGTAACCTGGCTTATGTAGATGATGTCCTCATCAAAAGTTCATCTGTGGAGGAACACATAGCGGAGATCCGTTATGTTCTGACGCAGTTGAGGGCCGCCGGAGCAAAACTTTCCTTTCAGAAAGCACAGTGGTGTAGAACCCGTGTTAATTTCTTGGGGCATGAGATTACTCCTCAGGGCCTCTGTCCCCAGGAAAAGAAAGTGGAAGCCCTCCAAAAATTGAAAGACCCCACAACTCTGCGGGAACTAAGGAGCCTCCTTGGACTGACTAATTACAGCAGAAAGTTCATTGAGGGCTACGCAGAGATCACCAGACCCCTGATTCATCTCCTGAAGGGGGGGGTCAAGTGGGAATGGGGTCCAGAACAAGCCGAGGCAGTAAGACAACTCAAAAGAAGCCTCTCACAAGCGCCTTGCCTAGCTTACCCTGTCAGAAACAAGGAGTTCTTCCTGGAGACGGGGTTCTCTAATACGTGCTTGACGGCAGTATTATACCAAAAGCATGACAAGGTCAATAAAGTAATCTCCTATGCGAGCAAAACTTTATCCTCTGTGGAGGAAAAATTCAACGATTGTGAGAAGGCACTCCTGGCAACGGTGTGGGCATTGAAGAATTACCGCCCGTTTATCCAGGGGGAACACATCATAGTGGAGACTCCACACCAGCCTCTGCAATATCTCCAAAGTGACAGAATCCGGGCCGGAAATGTGAGTAATTCCCGAATTACTTCCTGGATTCTATCAATGCAAGGCTTTCCTGTGGAGGTCAGATATGGCCAAAACAAGAAGAGTCCACTCGCGCAAGGTCTGGCTGACTTGCATGATTGTGCCAGAGAAAACTGTCTCGAGGACAAAAGTCTAAAAATCAAGGACAACACGGAGGCATACCTTAATTCCCCACACAAAGTCTTTGAAGAGGACAAGTGTGAGGGAATGCCCACTGTCTATGTGGATGGATGCTCTTACCATGTTGACAACAACGGGGAGAAAGAACTGGTGGCTGGCGTAGGGAATGCATGGGTGAAGGAGTTCCCAGAACCCTCCGCTGGATACAAAATTGGTCCCCGAAGTAGTCAGGTGGCAGAATTGATGGCTGTGCATCAGGCCATCCTCACTGCTGTCCAGCATCAACTCCGCGAACTGGTCATAATCACAGATTCGGATTATGTACGGAACGGGTTCGTGGAGCACCTGGTTAATTGGAAAACCAGAGGCATGTTATGTGCTAACAACAAACCCTTGAAACATGGGAAGTTGATCCAAAACATTGATGATCTGGTCACCTCGAATGAGATGACCATCTATTGGAAGAAGATCAAGGGTCATTCCAAAGTAGAGGGACCAGACAAAACTGGAAATGACTTAGCTGATCAGCTGGCCAAAACCGGGGCCATCCAAGGGGATCTAATTGAGATTGAGTCCCTGTTGGGGGAAATCCAGGTCACTGCTATCACTAGGTCCCAGACAAATGCTCACAACGACCTTTCAATTGCACAATGGAGCAAGGAGACCCCTGATGCTGATTTGATTACAGCTCAGAAGGGGGATCCAATAATTGGTAAGTTTTACCAACACCGTGAGGACCCTGAGAACTTTCCCCTGACGGATACCGATTACATTGGGAAAGAGGACCTAAGATTGTTGATGAAATGTCCAAAAATGTTCCGAATCCAAGACGGTTTGCTGGTAAGGAAATCCAAAGCTGGCCACGATCAGTGGGTGGTTCCTACCTCATTCTGAAGCGTGATGTTAAGTCACGCCCATGATGCGGCCACCGCCGGTCATAGGGGGTTTCACACAACATTGGAAATCTTAAGAGAGGTTGCCTACTGGCCACACATGGGGCAGGACCTTGACCAATACTTGAAGGGGTGTCTTTTGTGTGCACAATTTCAGCCATCATCCCTCACGCACCGTGCGCCTCTCAAAAGAGGGGGATGACACTGCCATGGTCAGATTTACAAATCGACTTTGTAGGCCCTGTGATTCGCTCTGCTAGGGGGAATAAGTACATGTTGACTGTGACATGCTTGTTTACCAAGTGGGTGGAATGTCTCCCAGCCCCAAATTGTAAGGCAGAAACGGCAGCTGCCCTGATGATTAACCACATCTTTTCCCGTTTTGGTCTACCTCAAAGGATTGAGTCAGACAGAGGTAGCCACTTCACCAGTGAAGTAATGACAAAGATGTGGGAGATACTGGGGGTCAAAAGGAAGTTACATATTGCTTACAGGCCAGCTTCTTCTGGGGCAGTAGAGAGATATAACCGAACCATTGTGAGCATATTAAAGAAGTTTGTGGCAGATTCTGGGCCAAGTTGGGATATCCAATTACCTCTGGTCCTAATGGCCATCAGATCTACCCCTTCATCTGCAACCAAAATGTCACCATTTGAGTTGATGACTGGGCGCAAGATGGTGCTTCCGCAGCATTTGCTCTACAGGACCCAAGAGCAGACACTGATAAATGCCTCCACTACTCATGAGTATGTGGAGAATTTAAGGAAACACCTCCAACATGCTTTTGCTTACGCTCAGCGGAATCTAGAAAGATCGGCTGATAGCATGAAGACCCACTATGACCTGAAGACTTCCAGGAAGGAATATCAGGTGGGGGACCGGGTCTATCTATACAACTTCCAAAGAAACCAGGCAAAACAGCGGAAATTCTTGCCTACATGGAAGGGACCCTTTGAGATCATCGACAAGATCTCCCCTGTGGCCTACAAGATCCGCATCCCCAAAGGCGGTTTGGCAGAGGGGGAAGACAAGTGGGTCCACATAAACCAGTTGAAATGTTGCCATCCCAGGCACACTCTGCAACAACTGGAGGAATCCTCTGGAATCCTAGCGGGTACTGTCTCAGACTAATTCAGTTCCAACCATAAAACATACCACATCTAGTCTCTAAAATATTGTGATTTGCATGAAACTGTCTCTTAGTTATACTGTTTTTTTTTCAAAATAAGAATGTAATGTTTCGTTATGATGAAATTTATATGCCACCCCACTATATCAATGGTGGGGAAGAAATGTCCATGAATAGGTATTGCCGCTCTTCCTTTGTCGTCCTAGGAGAAAGAAAACCTTGAGACGGGCCAAGGAGGACGATCCGGAGACCGGGAGCAGAGACGCAACGGGCCCGGGGTACCGCCCAATCTTCCCATCAGGACCGGCGAGGAGAACCGATCGATCCGACCGGATGGAGGAAAAGATGCTGGACTGTGCCATCTATTGGAAGAAGATGAGGAAACATCCCAGGTCTTGCGAGTCCCATCAGGAAACAGAATGGCCATCGCAAGAGGGGGGCTTGTGGGATGTTTTTACCCAGGCATCCGAGCCCTACCTCAAAACTGTGCAGTACTGACATGGAAAACATCATGATGGCCAGAGCTTCCCAGAAAATGCACAGGGAAATGCATGAAGAATAGGCTGCCGCTCATTTTGCCGATGTTATGGGCACAGAAGGACACTGCCTAAAACCACCATTGGACTACCCACACAGTAGTCTGAAACCATTGGGAATGGCAATGCTGATTGCCAAAAGCAAACCCATAACTGTTGGGAATTCATTTCCTTATATCCCAAAAAGGGGTGCAGTACCAGTACTCACCACTATCCAAAAGCCGGCGTTTTAAAACAACACCAGATTTTACTTTTTTGTAGAAAACTGAATAAATGAACCCAAGGCAAGCCAAAGAAAGACTTACTGAGAGGTGGATCCAATGTAAAGTTATATTCTAAAGTGACTTGAAGGTTTATAACAAGACTGGCTGAGCTGTGGATTTCAGCAGTTTAAGTAATTTTGGACTGAAAGACACTACAAATCTAAATGTTTAAATTGACTGAGTGACCTACTTTTGAGTGTCACATAGGTTTCAATTGTTTAAATGTCATAGTTTTAAACTTAGAATCAGCATCCTAGCTGCATATGTAAAAAAATGTCTTGACTTAAACTGGGGAACAGAAATGACATGTAGCTAAAAACTGGCTTAAAGAGATTCCAATTTTGCCTGGCAACTACCCCCCATCAGGAGTGAAACTTGAGTTACAGCTGTGTTCCCAGGCCTATCTGCCTTTTGCTGGCCACACTAAGGATATGCCATCTCTCTGATAATTGAATTAAGGGGAGCCCCCACAGAATACAGGAGCTCTGAACAAAGCCCTGTCCTGACCCAGGCAGATGGTTTATTGCAGATTTCGTAAATGTAGCTTCCTCCTGGAAGTAAAGGGGAGGAGCACTGCCTGTGAGAGCAAGCTGGCTTGGCAGAACCGGAAAAACCAGAAATTCAACCTTGTGCTGGGGGGAAACCACACCCGTTTGGGGCCAGAACATAACTCTAAAAAGATGAATAACTCATAGTACGGACTTGTGAAAATTATTTAAATGACACCATAATTCTTGTGATTTTTCTGCCCACATTTTAAGACGTGCTAGGACCCGGTGGTATGTTCAGGGGGGTTTTAGCGGAAAAGAGGATATTACTCAAAATGTGTGCATGTGAAAAATCTGACACTTCATCAACTAATGTCCATACTCCTTGCGCACATGTGTGTAAATTTGGGTTAATGTCCGAAATTGCAAAATCAGAGAAAAAGTGAAATTTGTGCCATTTCTGAATGCAAGCCCCCAGGAAGAGCAGAGTTTGAACAGGGGATACCTCCTGTGATATGTGAGGGGTGCATATGATTTTAAAATAATATGTACCTCTGCAAATATGTATTTGGTTCAAATCTAGATTTGTGTGCAAGTTGACAGGAGGAGTGGACTTTCTGCAGGCTGTAAAATGACATCACTCTGACACAACTTAGCTCCCCCAATCAGGGGAGAAATGAAAGCTTGGCCAATGATAAGTGGAGAGGGGTAGGGTCTAGTGATGCTGCACAAACACCCATTTCAAAACACATAAAAGCAGAGAGACAGGACAGATAGGGACCTTCAAATCCATTTGCAGCTGGAAGCTCTGCCGGAAAAATCCATACTCTACCTCCATCAACCTCCAGAAAGCCAACATAGAGACTTCAATCTATCCAGACCAGACCCAGACCAGACCAGCAGAGCAGAGCTGACCCAGATCACTGTGAAGTGCAGAGACCAGACCAGACCAGAGTCCAGTCCAAAACCTGACCAGATCCGTGATGAGGCCCATTTAACTCAAGAATATAGTGTGAGTACCTAGAAAACTGTGCAGAACCAATCTCTTAGTTAAAATAATCTAATTCAAGCTATTTTAATCTAAGTAGAACTGCCTCCTAACTGTCACCTGTCATTTTCTAGTTGCAAGCTGCACTTGTCTTTTTGAACTTTAAAATTTCAAATCTGAAAAACGACCTTTATTTAATCGCTCATATCTCCGTGTCCGTTTGTCCTAGAGACTTGCAGTAACTTTCCTCAGAAAGCTTAGAATCGTGACTTTCCTGCGAACCTAGAACCGCATTCCTACCCCCTATATTGCCGTAATCGTGAAAAACGCACTCGCGAATTTTGCCGCGATTTGCAAATTTCTCCACGTGTGAAAACAGAAGCTTCTTGCTTTCATTTGCCAAAAATTTGTTTAACCTACCAATTACTCCTAGATCCTTGCTAAAGTGAGCCTGGACTAATATTAACTTGATTTCACTCACCCTGAACCTCCTAGAGGGAATTAAAAGCATTTTAGCATATTTTTTTCTACATTGCTAGCACATTTAAAAGCATTTGGGCCTGTGTTTTCAACATCTGTAGTCTAAGTTGCTGGGTGAACTGAATCACATTTGATTGCATTTCTGAGAACTGTGTGCCTTCCTTCCATTTCCTTGCATAGCATAAAAGGGGGGGGTGAATTGTCCAAGAAAGTGATTACATTGTCTTTTGCTGAAATCCTATCAAGTTATTTTCTGTACTGCATTTCATTCCACATTGCATCCATTTGAAACCATAAAAGTATTGTTGCTATCCTATCCATTTCATGTAACTCCTTAGTAATTATCAAGAAGTGTGCTAGTGCCAGATTCTCCGTTGTTAATCTTTATCATATCAGATTAAGTGTGCTATTCAATTATTAATTTATTCTAAAGTGTGATATATATACCTACTGTTGAAACTATCAATTAAACCTTTTAACTTGCAAAACAGAACTACTTCTTGGCTCAGTGGGGTCAGGAGGATTCCAAGAGAGGGGTGTTATATAAGGGTAGTCATCCAGAACGCATGAACTGGACATAAAGATATATCAATAAGGGTTTTCATTCAGTATTCTAGACTAGGCGTTGACTTGGCTGTAGTGCTGAATTGAATCCTCTTACAGTAGCTTGGGTCTCTAGGCCCAGCAGGCACGGGACCCACATCTGGGCAGCATACCCGTCCCACTCGGGGTGACCAAGCAAAACACAAGAGGTGATGGCCTAGGGCTGCACCATCCCCACAGTTAATGTACAATCAAAAATAGCAGATCAGCCTTTTCAATGCTTAATTCAGCCACAACCCCTCAAATCAAGCCCAGGAGAATAAATTAAGAGTAGCCAATCACAGCCCCTCAATCATGCATCAAAAGGTGCACACTGTCACTGAAAGCCCAACCCTAGGGGAGGGGTTACATGGCTATAGAAGCCAAGAGCACCAGTCAGGTAGTGTAGATGTTTGTGGCGGGAGATTGTGGCAGGAATTTGGTGTGAGTTGCCAGGTTTGGAAGGAAGCAGTGAAAGGGTTTTAGAGAGACAAGAGAGAGCAAGGAGGAGTTTGGGGACGTGAGTTGACAATCACTTTACCCTACAAATGGATGCCTCTCAATTATGGTTTGGGGCACTACTCTCTCAAATTCAGAAGTGTGTGAAATAGCCAATCCTCTTTATCCAACAAAAGCTTCACCCCGTGAGAAGAACTGTCTGACCACTGCACTTGACTGCTTTGCCATTAACTGGGACAATTGAGGCACTCAAGTGCTACCTGACAGGTCACAAATGCACACTGTCCATCGATCATGCCCCACTCAGTTGCCTGCCTAGGACCAAGGATTGCAGACCTTTGTGGTGCCCACTTGGCTGTGTGACAGATCCCAAGCAAGAGGCTGAACTCCAAGCACAGTGATTTGTGAAGACACACATCGTAGGGTTATTGTTGTGAAATATGTCCCAAAACACCTGAATCCGACTGTAAGGCCCTCTACAGCGGAGGTTTGAGGGCAGTGTATACACAAATGCAGTTTACACTGTAATTGTGTACTTCTTAATCGTCTTTATCTCTCTGTGATGAATGTATTTGCACACACTCTGCATGCAGGAGGAAATGTGCAAATAGGAGATCAGTAGTAGCCTTACCAGACTTTCAGACAATGACACATTGAATGGCATTAAATAGGAGGGTTATATTAACACGTTATTTACAATGCTACGATCTGGGCAAAACCTGTGGTACCAAGAAGCCACATTATCACTATTACTCAAAACATTTCGAGGCCTTGCACATTTTCAACAACCCTGCTGGAGAGAGAGAGCAGAACAGGGTCGGCCCTGGGCATAAAAGTGTCTCAGCACCAATGAAAAAGTGGCCCACAGTTGCAAATGGCAATTCATTCCTTTTGTGACGGACTGTTTGATCGTACCCACGGGCGAGGTTTTTGATACAATGTGATGTAAATTGTGCATTTTAAAGAATATGTATTTAGCAACACTGGTCAAAACTACTAGCCGCGTAGTCAAGTAACTCATCAACCTGGCCCATATTGGCCCAAAAAAGTGCCCCACTTTGACACAAAAAACTGGCTCGCACCAGCATTTTGCGTTTTTGTTTCAGGCATCGCCCTATAGGCCAGTCCGAGCCCGGTGCAAAACTGCTCTTCTTAACCTGACCTGCTGAAACGGCAGCCGAGGTCCAAGGAACAATGTTACACACATCACTTTGCATCTCAAACAGGACTGGACCCCCATCGCAAGAATACATGGTTTATTGCGACCAAACTTACTTTTTTGCAAGTTTTCCTAGTATTCCTGAAATCTTATATGTATAATTCTTTGAGGATGTCTGTGCTTCGGGCACTGAGCATCCGTACGCACCTTATCTGAGACCGGGCTTGCCCTCTAACTCTCTACTCTTCTGATGAATACGAGAAAGACCCTTGGATCCCAATGAAATAAGATATTGGAGACAATTTATCCTCACACCCAAATTCTGAAGCTGTCCAAAAGAATCAATTCAGATAGGATTCACCACTCTTGAAGAACACTTCCAGTTGGGCACTACAACAAGAGTGGGTTGTCCTGAGGAAGGCTTGTTTTGGGATCAAGAAATCTATGTGTTGATGAAAGAGTCAGCCTTCCCTCTAGACAGCCTCATCACGAGTTGGGCAGTAACCCCAGCGGTATTACCGCCAGGGTTATTAGCGTTACCGCCAACCCCCGGCGCTATTAGCGGCGGATCATGGGTTTGACGGAACGGTAAGTTCATATTCCCCATTGGGGCCATTCGGGAATTCCCTATGTCTGGCGCTATTACCACCGGCGGTATCACTGCAGATGGTAATAGTGCCGAAAATCGGCAAAATCGCCACAGATTTGCCCCCAGCTCAGAGCTGGTGATAAATCCACCAAGCCCATGATTTGGTGGACCCTTAAATGCAGCACTAATAGCATTACCGCCGCATTTTAGGGTTACTGCCAAACTCGTGATGAGGCAGAATGTGTCGACATTGATGGTCTAATTTATGTGACATTGATACTAACCTCACTTAGGTGTAGGAACCTTGTGCAAACATGGGTTTTTATACAATAGATGTAGTTTTTAGCACAGCTGCCTTCAGTGGCTGGTTATATATACTCATGAATTGAAGTCTGTATTTCTATTGTGATGAATTTTGTATATTGGACATTTTTTTTTATAAATGATTTTTACTTTACTGACCAGGTGTGCTGACAAATTATAAATATCGGTTTGTTCCTGTAGCTTGTATTTATCCACCGACGTGTGAAAGGGCGCGGTAGCCTATCTCCACTGTATTGTATTTGTAGATTCCCTTCCCTTATGAGATAGGCCCCCCTATAACAAAAAAGTGCAAAGTACCCAGACTATACTGCATGGAGAGTAGTATGCAAAGCAAAATGAGCACCAAGGCCAATCGTCATACTTAGAAGTAGGTGCAGGGTATATGGGCAGAGAATTAAATGGTGTGGTACTGGCGGAAGGAGGGGGGGGGGTCAGGATCCTTGTACTCTGAATTTGAGTGGCATTTCCTAAATTAGCATTCACTCATCTATCCTTCCAGCCACACAACTGCATCCATTGATCCTTCCGTTCAAGCACAGCCAGCTCTACAATCAGGCGCATCACCAAGATCACACCAATGGATTCACACGAACGCCTATAGATTTAAGGAACACCTTCATCTATTAAAAACACAAGAGCAATTGATGTTTTTATTTCACTTTTCCTCGTTTGGTATCTTCTCGCCATTTTCTTTTGCCTGCACCTCCATCCATCCAAGCCCTCACCTCTTGGCCCTTGCAGGGAAGTCTAGTCTCAGACTAGTACTGACACGCTGCAAAGGAGCAGGGATGAGATCAAAGGTGAAGAACTTTAGAGACTCACTGCATTTTCGGAAAGTCTAAACTCTGATTGGCTCTCTCTGTGGTTTCACAAGTCGGGAGGGGTATTTTGCACACTTAGGACATGTTTCATTCTCTATTCCCGCCTCTCTCTGTCTTTATCTGTCTCCCACTCTTTGCGCTTTCCCCCATCTTTCTGTGAGACTCTCTGCCGTCTCTCATTTTATTCCCCTTTTGGTGCTCTTCTCTTGATATTCTCTTTTTCTTTTATGCTGCCATATTTTCATGTGGCCCTTCTGCACTCCTCCTTGGGATCCTTGAATCCCCTGTACAACCCCCTCCCCCACCCCCAAACCTCCATATGGGAAGGAAATCCCTGGTTTTGCATGAAACATGCCCCAGATGTCTTTGGTTCTGAGTTGCAAGTTGAGGAAATTTACTTAAAAACTTAGGTGCAGCATTTGGTGATTGGTTTAACCCTGATCAATTCTGACAATGGCTTGGAGTGGAGGCGAGGCCGTCTTTGGTAGTATGGCAGGCATCAACCGTCTGCTGCTGCCACAGCCCCTCTCTGCCCGCATCTGTAGCCAGGGAGAAGATTAGAGGCTGTTGGTTCAGCGTCCCTTAGGGATCATCTTCCTGTCCCCCGTGTCTCCTGAAAACAGCATGCACAGCCACAATATCTGTCCCCGTGTCTCCTGAAAATGGCATGCACAGCCACAATATCTGTCCCCCGCGTCTCCTGAAAACGGCATGCACAGCCACAATATCTGTCCCCCATGTCTCCTGAAAACAGCATGCACAGCCACAATTTAATTCACTGCGAAGAAACGCATTAAATCTGTTTGAAGGTGGTCCATGCTTGCAGGAGACAGTATAGCTCTTCCAGGACTGAATTTTTGTTGTTCAGTTTCGTTTTGCCGGTGATGAGCCTTACTGTTGTGTGGTTAAGACTTCCAGGGGCTAGCCTGGATGCTGGGATATTCCACCAACTATGTGGGAGGGACCTCAGGCTTGGAGGGCAATTCGGTAGTTGTCATTGGGGAAGATGGCTTTGATCTGTGAAGACGTGAGAACTGGTACCATGCAGTCTGTGTTTTGTGCGTGATGTGAGTTTTTGATGCGTGGTGGCGGAGTCGGACAACGAGTCTTTGGGTGACTCACTTTGCGTTCTGTATCCTGTTGGAGAGTGCTGGACTACAGTCCTCTTTTGGTGCCCATCATCATTTAAAAACTGACTCACGCCGATGCGCAATCACAGAGTCGGACGACGAGTCTTTGGGTCTTCGGGTCTGCAGGATCTGGAGCAACGCAGCCACAAGGGAAAACCATCAAGCACATGCACGAAGCACGAGAAAATGCCAGAAGCTGCTGCAGCCACGTCGCCAAGACCCTGACACTGTTATACACAGCAAAAGAGTAACCCCTGCAGCCGTCCATTTGCCTTTACTCCCAATTATCTTTGCGCATGCACACAGTTTTTATCCCCCATGAATTGGCATGACACAAGATTTCAATTGGCAAAATTGGCCGCAGTTTTATTTCCATGACAACAGAAGTATCTGTACACAATAGTGACCTCATTCTGTACGTGTGGCGCTTGCTTGCTGGATTTCCTTTGCTTCCCCCTATACTTGGTATAGTAGGCCCCCAACTCCCCCGACCCATTGTACCTGTTCCTATCCTGCCCGTGCAGGGGTCCGTGGGTGGGGAGAGCGCCGTTTGTTTTGGGGGGGAAGCTGAGCCTTATTTGTTCCTACCAGACGCCCCCGCCGTTTAGGCCCCCAAGAGGCGCTGGTCCAGAAGGGCGAAGACCCATTCCGTTTCCTTCTGGCTCGTCCGGAGTCTATCATTTGTGCTTGGTTGCCCAAACACCGCCACGCCAACCGGTGGGTTCCCGCCCACCGTTGGCTCCCTCCTTCCACCTTCCTTCTCACAACTCCAGCAATTTGGTGCAAATGTTCCAGAAAAAGAGCTCCATTCCCTTTGGGGACAAGTGCACCCCATCGGCTAAGAAATATTCGGGGTTCTTCCCCTCAATCAGGCCATGCCTGATCTGATGGAAACCTCTGCCCCTGCAGAATTTGGCAACTGCCCCGTTCAGCTTCCTCCTCGATTTCTCTACCGCTGAATGGTTCTCTGCCCCTCTCCATTGCGCCCGAGGGATCACCTCGGACCAGATGATCTCTGTCTCCCCCACCTGTGCCGATATTTCCTGTAGTGAGTTTGTGATGTCTCTCAGCAAGACCCCCCTCCCTAGGCTGGTCAGATCATTCCCTCCCAAGTGTATCACCAACACATCCGGCTTCCGCTGCCTATTTAGCAGTTTATGCAATTGCCCTTTCAGCTGGGCCCATTTCATCCCTGGCACCCCGTGCCACTCGATCTTGAATTCTCCCGCCGTCAAGATCTCTTGCTGCTGGTTCCAGCTCGCCTTTGCCCTTGAGATGAATGAGTGCCCCACCACCCATACTGTGCGTAGTTTCCTTTGCTGCACTGCTGGTAAATGACATGGAGGGAACGGCATGGTTATCTTTACACTTTCTCTGGCCTGACATAACGTTTAAAACATCCTGACGACCATCTCCCCAATCTCTTAATGTCCTCCGCCCCCAGTCCCCCGACTGATGCTGAGGTGGCGGCCCCAATCCGGAAAGAATGTGTCCCAAACTGGCCCCCTGCCAGACCCATCTTTTCCAGACCTAGCGACATCACTTTCTTGAACTGAAAACGGCTTAGAGCGGACCCATCCTTGTGCGTGAGCCATGGCGCCTCTGCCCCTGATGGCCGCCTCTGTCGCATAAAGTTTGCCGTTGCCGCCACCGGGCAAACCCTGCTCGCCTGAATGGCATGTACGGTCAGCGCCGCCCCCTTTCCTTTCTGATCCGTCTTTGACCTCCTCACATAAATGATGACCTGAGCGCTCCCCACTTGGATGTCCCTGATGCGCAAGAACCCATTCCCTTTGTCGTTCTTGTTTTCCGGCACCAGTTCGCCGATTCTGAACGCCCCAAAAAATGCCACCGTAAAAGCAGCCGAGAAGAGCACACGCTCTGATTCCTCCTTACATACTTCCCCCAGACATTTAATTAATCCGTGCAATTTCCCAATATCGATTGGCCGCCTTTCATCTGGTTTTGTTATGCTTTGCCTCGCCCAGCCTTTCATGGCCAGCATGACGTAATGCTCCTTAGTGGGGTCCTTCTCCCCGTGCACTTTTGCATGATGTGCTATGGCCGCCAGGTGATAGCCTACCCACGCCCGGGTCTTCCCTGTTTTCCAGCACCAGCCTATGAATGCTCTCACCGGGTTCTCCCCGGGGTCCCCTGCTAATACCTTTTCCTGGAACTGTGAAAACCGATTCCAACAAGCCCTGTACCTCTTGGTTGTACCGGGTGCCAGGGCAGTTTCCACCAATGCGGTCAGATCGCCCCAATCATCCCCCACCATTGTACCTCAAATGGGGTCATCTCCTCCCTTGCTTCGGGACAGCTCTCCCGGAACCGGTCCCACTGTAAACGAGACAGACAATCAGCGGCCGTGTTTTTCACCCCCGGAATGTGCCGTGCTCTAACCTCAATGTTTAACTCTAACAAACTTCTGGTGAGTTCCCTGAGGAGCCTCAGCACCCTCGGGTTACTGGACGACCCTGTGTTAATGATCTGTACCACCGCCAAGTTGTCCGACCATAGCGTGACCTTAGAATTTTGCAGCTGCCCGCCCCACAACTTAAATGCAACCACTATGGGGAACAGCTCTAGTAGTGTGATATCTTTCGTGACCCCTTCCTTGTGCCATTCCTCCGGCCACGCCATGCCGCACCATCTGTCACCCAGGATAGCCCCAAAAACCAGGGACCCGGATGAATCCGTGAACAATTTGAGCCTCTTACTGCTTGCCCAGTCCGCCCTCCAGATTGCCACCCCGTTGGAACTTGTCAAGAAGCTATCCCACATCCTGAGATCCTCCTTTACCTCTGAACCCAATCGGACGTGCTGTGCGGCATGTTGTAAACCCACAGTTTTCAGCTCCACACTTCTGGCAAATGCCCTCCCCGCTGGTATCACTCTGCCTGCAAAATTGAGGTTTCCCGCCAGTGCTTGCAACTCCCGCAAGGTCGCTTTGTTTTTTCCCATCAGCTCCTGAATCAATCCCCTCAGTTTTTGTACCTTGTCCTGCGGGAGCCTACATTCCCCTTTAACTGAATCGATCTCTATCCCCAGAAATGTCAATGTCGTTGCTGGACCCACGGTCTTTCCTGGTGCAAGGGGGACCCCTAGCTGGTCCATTCTATTTTGAAATACCTCCATCAGGGCTCTGCACTCCTCCGTCCCATCCCTCCCCACGAAGAGAAAATCATCTAAGTAGTGCAACATTCCCCCACCTTTTCCCTCCCGTTTTACCGTAAACTCCAGAAAGGAGCTGAATGCCTCAAAATATGAGCAGGAAATGGCGCACCCCATGGGGAGGCATTTGTCATAGTAGTACTTGTCCCCTAACTTAAAACCCAGCAAGTGGTGACTATCCTCGTGGATTGGTAATAGGCGGAAGGCTGATTCTATGTCTGCTTTCCCCAACAATGCCCCTTCTCCTGCCACTTTTACCATCAGTATCGCATCCTCCAGGGAGGCGTACTGCACCCTGCACTGTTCCTCCGGGATGCCATCGTTCACTGATTGACCCTCGGGGAAGGATAGGTGGTGTATCAGGCGGAATTGACCCTCTTCCTTCTTTGGCACCAAACCTAGCGGAGATAACACCAGATTGCTCATAGGAGGCCTAGTAAATGGGCCGGCCACTCTCCCCAGCCCCACCTCCTTGTCAACCTTCCTTTCTACTACCTCGGGTTTCTCCAGAGCAGATCGTAGGTTGGCCGCCTCCCTTCCCTTTTGCGTACCCGCCCCCGGGATCCTAAAGCCCCTCCTGAACCCTTGCCATAGCAATTTTGCATCGGCCTTGTTGTGGTACTCATTTAGAAAGGGAGTCATGGCAAGAAGGCTAACTGGTGTAGGCAATGCCCCTTTAATCATACAATCGTCATTCATTGTTTCCCCAGCATTGCCTTGTTTTGTCGGCGCATCACTCAACGTTTCCTTTATTTTTCTGTTTCCCACCCTCCCTGGGTTTAGCCTCTCCCGGAGTGGCCTTGCGGGGGCCCGTACCACCGCCCCTCTGGTGCTTGTACCTGCATGTCTTCCCGTATGAGCAATACCCTTCTGCGAACCTCCAGCAGACTTCTTGCTCCCCCTGGTGGGCTGCTGCCCGGTACACCCAGGAGGAGGGCCCGCGAAAGGACCCTCTCCCCCGTTGCGAGAACCCGCCTCTGCCTCTCCCACCCCGAGACTTCTCTCCTAGTGGCTCATCCTGGGGTTCCCTGCAGGGGACCACCTTGTCCATGTACCCCCCGACATCCATCTCGTCCCATGACATTGCCGGCCATATCTGCATCTTTAATCTAAAGCCCCGGTCATACTCTAGCCATCCCTCGCCGCCATATTTCTGACACAAA
This sequence comes from Ambystoma mexicanum, assembly GCF_040938575.1. Lineage (NCBI taxonomy): Eukaryota > Metazoa > Chordata > Amphibia > Caudata > Ambystomatidae > Ambystoma > Ambystoma mexicanum. The sequence continues at coordinate 415,359,227 of NC_090929.1, forward strand.
TCATGCACGTACTGCTCATATGCTATCATCGCCAGTGCATCCTGCGGGTACCTCTCCAACATTACTGACATATACATCCTGTAAGCTTTCAGCCAGTTGTTAATGGAATGCTCCGCCTTGGTGGCCTCCCTGTCCCTTTTCTCTTTTTCCTTTTCTGACAGTTCCTTTAGGCCTCCCCCCGTGGGAACAATCCCCAACAAGTCAAAGATGTCAATGAATTCCTTCCTCCACAACCTCTCCTTGACCCCCCATGGAATGTGCCACACCAAAGAATTCACCGTAGCCCGCATAGGTGCGAACCCTGGCATTGGCCTCCCATACTGGGTTGTCTGGCCCCACAATCCCCCTGTTTCCCCGCTGATCGGGCCTACTGTTGACTGCTGAGCCGCGCCCAGCCCCCCTGTCAAGACCGCTCCAGGCCCTGCCTCATTCTGAATCCCCTGAGCCCCTGCAGGTAACCCCGAAGCCAACTGCTGGGCCCCCCCCATGCTTACTGACGCCCCTGGCCCTTGGTTTGCCCATTCCTGACCCCAAGGGAGCCCCGCCATCTGCACCTGCTGCCCGCCTACCATAGGTGGGCCCACACTAGGCAGCCCGACAGATAAGAAACCCCCGGGCGGTATCCCCTTCTTCTGAGGCAATTGACTTAGTCCACCCGACTGTGCCCCGCCTTGAGTGCTACCGCTGCACCAAGGCCCTCCCAGCCCTTGCGACGCCCCTGGATGCGTGGCTATACCTCCTTGAGACACTCCCCCTACCACAAAACCAGTACTGGACGCAACATTCGGCATTTGCCCCATTTTTCCCCATGCCTGCATGCATTCCATCACCATACCTTTTACCGCCTCCAGGGATGTTGTTCCTCCACCCGCGACATCCACCGTTCTGGTCGCAGGAGTGTTGGGTGGGCTCACTCCATTCCCTGGAGCCTCAGCATGTGTCGGAGCCGTTAAGGCCGCATCCTCCTGCGCCCTCCCCCTCTGCCGTGGTCTCTTGGTGCTGCTGGCCTGCTCCTTGCTCGCTTTAGCCCTGGCCGTCATTGTCCTTTTCCTTTTGCTCCCCTGGGTCTCCTCTTCTTCTTCTTCCTCCCCCAGGCTGTGGACCTCGGCCTCGACCACGGTGGCCTCGCTGCCACTGTCCTGAAACATCAGAGGAGAATTTTCCACCCTCTGGCTGCGCCCTTCTTGGCTAGGTTGGGCCACCATCCTGGACATCCAGTCTGGGCCATGGGTTGCTGCTGCCATCCTGGCCATCTCCATAAATGACGCCAGATCCATTGTTTGATTTCTTTCCTTTGGAGGGAGGGCGTGGGTGTCCGCGTGTGAGAAAAAAGGGGGGGGGGTTGGGCTGGCGCTGAGCGACTGGTGTTCCCCCTGTCCTGTTCCGGCTGGGTCTTTGACCGGGTTGCTGCCCTGTGTGTCCTAGCCGCCTTTCCTCGCCCCCGGCCCCTTGCCCTCCCGCCTGTCCTCCGGCTGCTGCTGGGCGGGCTCACCCGCAGCTCTGCTCCGCCTTCGTCGCCTCGCTCCTGTTCCCGGGCTGAGCGCGCCTTCTCCAACCGCGGCTCCCGATCAGCTGGGCTGCTCCTCCACTCCCGCTGGCTGTCCTCCCCGGCTATGCGATCCCGCCTGCTGGTTCCTTGCGGTCCCCGCCGCTCCGCTCCGCCTTCGTTGCCTCGTTCCTGGTCCCGGGCTGAGCGCGCCTTCTCCCGCCGCGGCTCCCGATCAGCTGGGCTGCTCCTCCACGCCCGCCGGCTGTCCTCCACGAAATTCCTTGCACTTGTCAGGTGGCGGCGACCGGGTCCCAGTGCAAGAGCGAGATGCCTGGACCCTGGTCCCGCCTGCTTATATCCTGCAAGCCCCGCCCCTTTCCCTTTGTTTCCCCTTCGCGGGCTTTTGGGCCATTCGGCTTTTGGCGCCGTTCTGCCCCTTTGTCCTTTGCCCTTCCGGGTGAGGGTCCCCGCTCCCGGCGGCATGACCCCGCAGGGGTTACCCTGCTGCCTCCTCCATTTTTGAGGACGTTTTTCCGTCGTCAGCTCCAGTGAGTGCGAAATTGAACTCGAACTAGAATTGACACCTGAGACCGTGGGTCCAGGTCTGCGACCTCCCCCTCCAACTTTTCCCCCGCCTCTACTCCTGCAATGCGCCCACTCCAATTCCCTCACAAACCCCATTCATTCTTTTAAAACAGATTATATCGAGCCAATCACATGGAAATGGCAAGGGGGTCTCGTTTGTGGAGGTGAATTAAAAATTCGATATTGCCGATTCAGAACTAATGGGAATGAGCGAGCTTGCTGAGTTGAATCGGAACAAGGAGAGAAGTGAGGGCCTCGAGCTCAACAATAAATGACCAGGTATCCATTCTGAGATTTTTATTAATAACACTCCACAAACAGTAAATGTATCAATGACTGAAGGAGTCCAGGGCATTGTGGATGTTGGCAATGCCAACCAATACCAATCCACTATTTCGACGAACAAAGCCCCGATTGTAGCCTTGGAAAGAGAACAACAAAACGATCAAGATGCCGAAGTTGCTAAAGGGCTACAAAAAAACGACAGCGAGAATCTTAGCGATGGCTTATCGCTTGAGGAAAGGAGTAGCGTGTCTCCTAAGAATGCCAAGCCGCCGACTCGAAATGATGCTGATGACGCGTGGCGGCAAACAGACACGCCTTTTGAAAGATAAGTCATCCTCTGCAAAACCATTCTCACCATCACTACTCTGACCTGGCTGCAAGTGAAGCTCGCTTGATAGACAGAGCCTCTCAAGACCGATTTTCTGAATTTAAAAGAGAGGATACATATCAGCTGTGAGATCTCAGCAACCGCAAAAGACCGCAGAATCTCCACCGGTCGTACTTCATTATCGACAGGCTTAAACACACAAAAGGCAGATGTGACGTACAGGAAAAAGCCAGAGTCACTGCGGCCTTACAAGGACTTCACGAGTACTCCACAGACAGGGAAACTCACTCAGGTGCCAAATATGAACAGTCAGATGTCTTCACATAATAAAGTATAAAAGAACATGTAAATATTGGAAGCGGCAGGCCTTAGAGATAGGAATGCCCTAGTGTTGAAAATTTGTCTTGCAATTTACACATGCACTGGCTAATCGAAGACGACAATGAGCCAAATAATAAACATCACCTGTCCGTGGCAGCCGGGCTACAGATTCACAATATTGTGCGGCCAGCTACATCAATCTCTATTGTGCCATTTGTCAAACAAAGGATCAGGGCTCCTTGTTTGCGACGATAAACTCTAAACTTAGCGCATTGGAAGTTTTCACTGAACACTTCCATAAAAGGCTCGACTGTGAAGCTGAAACTTCCTCTAAATGGCACAACAGACTAAGGTCTTGATTCATGGAAGTGTTTTATAGTGGCACAATCCCATAGGAAAACGTTCCATGAATCAGGCCCTACGTGACTTGGCAAGGAATGGGACGGTTGAAAAATCTGAGTTAATGGAAGCCGTACTAGACTGTACAAAGTGGATGAGGCATAACTTCAACAAAATGTTGCCGAATGTTGAGTCAAGTAATTGTAACTGCAGAAACATGGTCAGTTTTGAAGTGGCCGAGGGGAAAAACCCTTCTAATGAAACAACTAATATGGCTTCGGCTGACAAAATGGCTTTGGTGGAGTCACTAAACAAAGAGAAACCTAAAGCTAAGACAAACCCCACGAAGGAAACACTTGGAAGATCACGTCAACAACCGTCAAAGGTGGTTGGCACTGTCGTAAAACCTGCCGGATCGGATCCAGCGGGAAAAACAACAGATACCTCACAAAATTATAGCAATGAAGCCATGCCAAGTATTAATATATTTTCCTTCGGAAAAGATGCAACGTCTCAAACGAAGCAGAATGCTCTAAACTTCGACGTGACGTACAAACACAGAAGTCCACTGCTGTCAAATGTGCAAACAAAAACAACAACGTTTGGAATTTTTACCGAGTTTATTAAGCCATTGGCGACTCAAGGAGTATGCAACAAAACAAAACAAAAAAGCAAATCCAACAGCTCGAAAATGTTTATTAGAAATCTAACAACCCCTCCTCCAACATTAATACTTTAACGAGCTATGCAAAAAACAAAAGGGACAAGAGTGAGCCACCCAAGTGCAAAGAGACAACATTAAATGTGTCACCATAATTGACTAGCAATACAAACAAACGGCACAGAGTTGATAATGCTGATCTGGAACACAGTGACCCGATTACATCAGCTGAACTGGCAAACTTGTCTACATACTCCATCGAAGACGTGAGTGGAATACTTCTGTTGAAAGCTGCCAAATGGCATTGAGAAAAGCAGTATATCGATGGAAGTTTCACTCGAGTCTACTAAAGACAAGGAAGTTGATAGTCCACCACGGATTAAGTTTGGGGTTGGAAATCGAAAACTCAAAGCAAGGGTCTATAATAGTAAGAACTCACCCGACCACATAAGGATTGCCCCAAGACCATCAGATGATGCTCGGACAAATGATTCCATCTCGAAAGTGAATCCAAAATTTACCTTGTCACAGGCGCTAAGGAAACGAGCTAAGAACTTCTATGCCAAAACTACAAGTAGAGAGAAACCTCACTCTTTCAGGAAATTACAATTGGAAAATGTTCTGTGTGAAAGGAATGAGGTGAAACTCAACAGACGAAATACTATGAAACTTCTCCACTGTGTGCCCTCATTGAGAACAATCAAAACTGAAGATATTGACATAGTGGAATATGCATCAGAAAATCGATCTTATTGGGTGATCCTGCATATACACTCCCGATTGATTGAAAATGTTGTAAGAGCCGCTAGAAACAAACTGTTAACGTTTGGTTATGAGCTAAGTGGCTATATTGAGCCTGAAAAGCAACAGACAATAAAAGTCCCAAGCACCAGGACACTAAATGTTAACAGACTGTCCGAGAATTAAGAAAGGAGACTCATTCTCAAGGAAAGGTATGAGAGATGAAGGACTTATCGTGATGCTAATAGATTCTATGATGATAAGTCGCAAAGATCGATGGCTGTGAAAGAAAGATGATTGGAACAACACTGGCTAAAAACATCTACCTGTTACAATGAGCGTTCGTTGATATCTTGGAACACGAGAGGCTTTTTGCATTTATTTCAAGATGATGAGCTAAAGAAAGGAAACCATTCATTAATGTGCCTCCAAGAAACCTGGTTGCGCAAAACTCCTGTTTGTGATGGTTATACAGTTTTCTTTAATTCAGCAATGAAAAGCATGAATGGCCGTCCTTTCTCTGGCCTCTTAAAAATGGTAAAAACAATGGTAAAAAATAACGTGAATTGGGAAGTAATCAAATCTTCAAACCCAAACTTATTTGTCCAATTAAGAACCATAGAAGCCGCCTACAATGACAATAAAACAAGCAAACAGTCTCTGATCATGAATACATACTGGAACCCAGCTAAAATATCTTCTGGGAAGTTTATCTCTTCAGTCATGTTATTGATTGATGATTGTATGTTGGAATTTCACAATCCACATATTATCGTGTGTGGCGACTTGAATTTATCATGGGTTGACGGTAACAGGCTAATGAAAGATATGAATAGAAATCCGAAAGGTGGTCGAGGCAAATGCTGGATGCATGAATTAGCCAATAGAATTGTCAAATGTTGAACGGACAGACAAGAGCTGATATCCCGGCGAGATACACATGGAATAGGAACGCAAGCCATAAAATGCTCGATTACATTTGGTCTTCAAGAAATCTTTCCCACAAAATTAAAAACCTGCAAATAATCAAGATGAAAAACAACGACCATGGCGCTGTAAGTTTGATTTGGAAAATCAAGCAAATCCCAGTTGGAGATCATCACATTTGTAATTTAAAAATAAATCAAGGTCTGAATAGACTAAGAATAAGCTGGAAATAGATCACGGGCCTGACAATGAAACTATCAGCCGGCGATCCATATGGTGTGAGAATCCTTGATTATGATCCATTACTATCACAATTTCAAAGAACAAAAAGTGGCTTCAGAGTTGATCATCATAAATGCAGATACCCCTATAGCAAAAAGGTTGCCGAAGAGGAGAAGAAAATGCAGCATGATATCAAGAAGCTAAAGTCTTGCAATTCTGAGCAGTTGAATCTCGAGGGGAAAAAAAAAAGCGCTGCCAAAAATATCATAATTGGCTTCTTTCATTTAAATTAATTTGAGATCAAGAGCAAGCATAAGAAATGCTAGAACTGATATGTGCCCAAAAGAGCAGAGAAACCTGGGCAATAATAAAGGAGGACACCTTAAGTCAGAAAGCAAACATGAGTATTGGGGTGAATGCAGGTGTGTGGGTGAAACACTTTTCGAGCATGTTCAAAAACCCGACACCACAAGTCGTAAATACATGTTTGGAGAAGAAAGTTCCCCGGAACGTCTGTTTCACCAAAGATGGAATAGAGGAAGCAATTTCTAAATTAAAAAATTCAGGTGCAGGTGGACCGGATTGATTATACAATATAATGCTAAAGAAAAACAAAGAGCAATGGGCCACTTTCATTGAAACACTTTTCAGACAAATCTCTACGACGATGACAATTCCCTCATCTTGGCAATCGCCGGTAGTTGTGCCGATATTCAAATAAAGGAGATTGTGCAGATCCAAACAACTACCATCCAAATGCCTTGTTAGACTTCACTAGTAAGATCTTTGCCTCATTTTTGCAAAGAAGATTAGCTAAATGGGCTAATGACGCAGCAATTATAGACGCCAAACAAACAGGCTTCAGCAAAGGAGTCGGGATCGAGATAAATTTGACACTGCTCAATCTGCTGAAACTCAAAACGATCAAAGGTGGCAAAAATCTGTTCTTAGCATTTGTCGATCTACATCAAGCTTTTGACGGTGTGAATAGGAATATAATGTGCCGTAAACTAAGGAAGTGGGACTGTCCCCTAAACCTATTACAAGCTAACAAATTACTTCACTCTGACCCATCGATTCGAGTGAGAATTAACGCTGAAGGTGAATTGACGTACAAAATACCGACTGAAAGGGGTGTCAAGCAAAGCTGCCCTCTAGTATATTGCGGACCTGCCAGCAGCGCTATTGGAGTGCAACACGCCTCCTCCTTGAATTAACAGACATCAGATAAACTGGGCGACATATGCGGACGACTTGGTGCTTGTAGATAACATACAAATAGGCTTTCAGCGATTGTTGAACAGCTTGGAGGCTATTTGGCAAGAAACAACTTGGAAATAAATGTTAAAAAGTCCAAAATTGTCACTTTCGGCTCATACCTTGGAAAGAAAGGCAAAAATTATAAATGGTATCCAGTTGGCAAACAACTTGAAAGCACTGACAGTATCTGAAATATGGGCATTCTCTTTAATAAATCAATAAGAGAATGGCAGTGGATGAAGACCTAAAAACTAAAAGGAAGAACTTAATGTTGCAAGGTGCAAAATTACATGTGAATTTTGTCAAATTTACACTCAAACCAGTGATTATGTTCTACCAACAAAAGGTAGTGGCTGTGATTACCTTCAGCAGTGAAGCAGGTTTTAACATCAGTAGAGCCACTTGGAATGTGTTAGAAGGGCAATTCTGGCGAAAGGTTCTTTGACTAACAAAAAATGTATTGATCTTTGCCATTCGTTACGAACTTGGGTTACAGCCCTTGTTTGCCACAGTGATTTGGAAATCAGTGACAATGATGAGAAAAATGTCAATTAAGTCATCAGCAATTCCTTACCAAATATTGAATCCGACCTTTGAAAAGCCTTATCAAGGACCGTTGAAAGAATGGGCAGAAAGGATTTCAACTTACTTGGCGACTGCTGGAACCAACACAAAGACACTCTGGAATAATCTGTGCGCTTTAAAGAAAAAGCTCATAAATTGTGACTGGATTGACACTGTCAACAATAGACTTAGACTTGCCACCAGGTTAGATCTTGGTGGTGAAGCCCGCGGAGTAAATCAAATCCCGAAATATCTGGGGACGATTCCATCCAGATATCATCGAGATCAGTTTTTGCTATTATGCCTAAACTTGCTCCCAACTAAGGAGATGTTATTTTTGAAACATGACGAGCATACCTCAGACAACCGTTGCCGGGTCTGTAACACCACAGTTGAGTCTTTGAAACATCTGGTCATCAAATGCTCAGCTTTAAAAATCCAAAGAAGTGCCTTTTAGGGGAAGTTTGCTCCCTTAAATGGAAACATGCAAGATTAGTTGTATGCACTCTTGTCTGGCAAGAACTTTATGCTGATTTGTGAAGTAATCGACTACCTTGACAAGTTATTGTTGAAATGAAGAGGGGAGATCTCTTTGTCTAATACAATAATGACAATATGCCCTTAAATAATTGATGCCCTAGTAAAGGGGAAATGATGACAATGTAAATTTGATGTCCTAGCAAAGGGTAAGTGATGACAATGTGAAGTTAGTATCTTAACTTCTCTAGTTGTTTTAATTACCTGACCAAATTAAAATGGACTCGGAGAGAGGATTAAGGAAATAAACGTAAAGAAATGTAAAGTAAAGTTTATAATAAACTGAAATGAACAATTAAAAAAAAGGTCATGGTGTCTGTCAATGGTAAAGTCGAGAGATTATGCGTGAGATGCTAGGATGGACAAGGAGACATCTAGTTGCCTTTCTGTCCGCCATCTCTGGATTTGTGCTTGGTTAATATGCAGGATGAGCTCCATGCTGGCTGGGTTCTGTTTGGGGTATGTGCTCTATAGTAACCTTGAATATGGAAGATGTATTGCTTGTGACAAAGGATGTCATTGATGGGGAGATTTTCGGTTGCAGTTGAGTTTTGTTTGTACATTGACAAATGTTGATATTGAAGCTGTAAAGGAGTTCCCTCCAATCGTTCAACATAAAGATTGTGGAGGATGGGCGACAGCATGGACCCATGGGATAAGCCACTGGTGATGGGCCGACCTTGAATTCAAGTGGAGTGCAGCTGCACAAGCACATACCTTTTAGTAAGATATGAGCTGAACCAGTGCAGGATTGATTTATCACATCCACAGGGTGAATATCATGACGGTTTTGAAGCCGACTGTGTCAGATGTGCTTGAGAGTTAGAGTAGGACCTGTACTTTTTGTCGATGTTGTGGAGTTTGTTGTTCAAGACCTGGAAAGTGGCTGTTTCGTTGCTGCATCTCAGACGCACACATGGCAAAGTTTGTGTTTGTCAATTTTCTCATGCAACAATGTTCATGGGGCAGTAGATCCTCATGGCCAGACTTCATTAGAGAAAACATCTGCCTGTCTTCAGCGCCTCTTGGAAGATTTGCTGTGTGAGGGAGACACTGATAATGTGGATACGTGGAGAAGAGCTTCATCGAGATGCTTTTAATAAGGGATACAGAGAACATGTCAACATCTTGCTCAAATAGAGGTTAGTGTGGTGGGCGGTCCTTCCAGTGAATGGTCTTCAAGTGAGTCCTTGGTCAGTTGGGAGAGAAGATAGGATGGATGTTCGTGAAGATGTTGCTGTTGTCATTATTGTGGTGTTTGTTTTTGACAGTTTTGTGGATGAAGTAGTCATCGATGGAACGTCTCTGTGCAATGAGGTGGGGTAGGCTATTTTTATCAGATTGATGGAATGTGTCATAATCTAAAGAGGGTTTTGCTTTCGTCAGCATCTTTGTAATTTCCAGGTGCATAGTAGGATGTTTTGGCTGCCTCCTATGTGCTGTGCAAAAATATTTCAGCTTTGCAAGGTCTTTGTCTCAAGCTTTTTCTTGATTTCAGATAGCTCTTTTTCTGGCGTGTAGCTCTGAGCAGTGCTGGAAACGGAAAACATTTATTGGGGGAACCGTCACTTCTTAGGAGGGGCGGGGCTTTGGGAAGTAGGGGCGGGGCCAAGGGCAGTGGCCTCTTGTCCAGGTTGTGCAGCTCAAGTCTCTCTATATAGAACCCAATCCTAGCGAGTTGCATAAAAGCAAAGAGCATTATGGGAACAACATAATGTCCACAATTTTAAAAGTTAAACATGCCTTATAGTGATTCATTAAAAAAAACCTTTTATGCAAAATATTTACTCTTTCTGTTTGATTGGTCACAATTCTCACCCTAATAAAGAGATGTCTGTAAAATGCAGGCCATATATACCAGTTTGAACAGTATATGCGTATGTGAGGTTTCTGTAATTTTCATATGCAGGCTCCAATATTGCATGTTCTGAATGCTTGGTTAAGAGTGGGTTGTGCCAGCTTGCTACTTCTTTCAGAAGACTGCAAGAATGCCAAGTCTTCCAAAAGCTGACAGAGCCGGCGCTTGGCAAGACATTTCTTGCTGGAGCGCCCCTCCGTCTTGTTCCAGCCCATTTTCCGTGGGCGTAGGACATGTGGGGGGACAAATCCTCCCCACAATTTTAAGTGGGGGGGATACAATGGTATTTATCCCCCCCAGTTTCCCCCAGTTTGTGTGTCTCTCTGGAGTCTGCAGCATGTGCACTGTGATGCGTGCAAACTTCGTCTGAAGTTTGCACGCAGTTCAGCAGCAGCGGGTATTGGATTCTTGTTACAACACAAGAACTCTCGCTCGTGCGTTCCCCTCCCCCCGCGCCAGCGCATTTTACCGTCACGTGCCCATGCCAGGCCCGGGGAACAACATACTGCACGTGCCAGCCCCTGCGACTCGAGTGCGCAGTGCACTGCTGCGCAGCCTCCTGCCTTCCAGAAGAAGCCACTAAACCAGCAGGCAGCGACGCGTGCTCCGTGCTCGGCTCCTGAGAGTGTGAAGACTGCTCCTTGTCCTGCGATGCCATTCGTCACTCCGACTCGACCTCCTGAGAGGTCTCGACGAGACCTCAGTAGTTCAGGTAAGTCAAAGTGCCCCCCCCCCCACCAAGTGCAGGCCGGGCTGTGGCACCGGCGGGGCGCATCTGGTTTGAATGGGGTGGGGAGGTGGGAGCCTGGGAGAGTGCTAAGCGTTGTGCCTGGGAAAGAGTGGTGGAGCGACAGTCTGACCTGGACCGTTAGTGTTTGTTTTAGGAATATATGGCATTGCGACTGCGTGAGCGTGTCAATCAGTGTTCGTGAAGTGAAGAGTTGTTTTACCCTGCACGCTTTCGCTTTAGTTTCAGTTGTGAGCACGCTATGCCAATATTAAGGCGTTATTGAATTGAATTACGTTGAGAGAGGGCCCAGAATGATCAGCTATGCAAACAGATGTTGGGGTAGTATGCAACTATGTTATATCGTACTTTATGTTTTGTGACGTGCGATTTCTACAGGGCACTTCGGCTTGGAAGCACAAGCAGGGCTTCCACTGTACTGCAGGGACCAGGGCAGGGATCCTGGATAGAATGGGCTATTACTGGTAAGTAAAAACGATTGTGAACGGTCGCCGACATATTTCTCTGTTCTCATTCATTGACTCTTTCTATTTAGATTCCATTCTGCTCTTTTTCTGGACTGTCTTGGAAGCGTGGACAAGCCTTTGCCATTCACACACACTGTGCACCCAAGTCCAGAGTCTCAAAGAGTAATTGTTTGAGGGATTCGATGGGTAAACTGAAAATAAAAGAAGTCGCTTTGTGTACATCATTTTCAGCTCAGGAAACATAAACGAGCTTGAGAGCGGATACTCTGGTGAATCAAGGTCCCCGATTGGAAAAATCAATTACCGTTGTCAATTTGTTCAGTAAGTGAATATGCCGATATGGAACACAGAGCGAAGCACTCGCTGCTGACATCTATGTGTAACTTGCAGTTCACAGGTCCAAACACTGGCAGCACCGACTCAGCCTTTTCTCCTTTCAAGGGAAAGACATTGGCTTGGTTGATCATAACAGCTGTTGTTTACAGTGGAGGAAAATAAGAAAACTGCAGTAGCGAGGCAGCCTAGAAAAACAGGTTATTGCCGGTAATCCCCCAGGAAGCAGAAAGTAGCTGTTTTTCCAAGCCCCTGGTGGATTTAAATAAACTAAGGCCACAAGATTGATGGAGTAGGTTCACATGCTTAGGGGCGAGGATGATCACAGCGGGTGTCTGAGTGGTTCAATTTTCTTTGATAGGGACAGTCCAATGTGTGTCAGAAATGCAGCCTCTCAAGGGAGAACAATGTTCTTTAGTGTTTTAGTCATCCTTGAAAGGTCTCTAAATAACAATTTGAATAGTAATGTTTAATCAAGTGCTTCGTGAGGGATGTGTCGCCCTTCTAAGCACAGTAATAATATATAATTGTTGCAAATGGCTTATATATCGCGCCTAGAAAGACTTGGGTACATGCGCGTTATAAATGCCATATCATATCATATCATAGGAAGCAATTAGCACATACTGATGTTTCTAAATGTTGCATCCTCTTTTGGCTTCACACAAGTGGAATATGGATGTCATATTCCACAGGCGTGAGCTCACGCAGAGGAATACAGAATTCCTCTGCCTGCTCGGTCTCTTGTAGGTTGCTGAGAGAATGAGTTTGGCGCTAAATGGGGGTGTGTGGTAAGGATGCAGAACCCCAGTTATTATATATGGTCCAGGTGTCTATGCAGTCCTCATGCCTCCACTATCTTGATTTGTGATTTTCTGGAAAGTGATTGCCCGACCAATTTCACTGTCCTCACATTATTCTGTGGTCAATTTTAAAGGATGATTAGCGTGCCTGATTCTCCTTCTCGTTCCCTTCTGTGGACTGCCTCTCGTAGTTAAAGTCATTATGCATGCAGTTTCTCAATACGCAGTCTTACAAAATGCTTGCATGGTCTAGTGACAAAACATAAAATGATTCCCACTATGCTAAACTAGGGGTTGGTGTGACCCCAGTGGCCCCTTGTCCTTAAAGGGACAACACCACACGTATGAAGGTAGACTGTGGGTTGAGATCTGCTTTCTGCCAGTGGTGGAAGTGTACAAAAAGTAGGAGTGGAACCATGTTACCTGCTGCCCCCCCGCCCCCCATACAAACCCCATACCTGAGTCACGCCTTTCCTCCATTCCACCCCCACCACTTGTAAAGCCTGGAAGAAAATGCACGTTAAACAACACAATTACCTTTATTCAGTGTGCGCCCCCACATCATGCTGCTTTACGTACCCTCCCCTTTCCAATCACCCACCATTCGCACCTTTTTAAGGGGCATGCTAATGATTATAGCCACCCCTCCCAGCTACCCATTAGTTGCACTTGCAGCTCTGCCTACGGTGCATTTAAGCTGCTTAAATGCGAAGTAACAATTCCTAACTGTGGGAGCAGTACTGTGAAGGTTTGTTTTTAAAAAAAAAAAAAATGATTTGTGTATGGTTAAAACAAAACATTCACAAAAAGCTACTCATATAAACGATGGGGGGTTTGGGAATGGGCTGGGGCCGAGGTACACGTTTCAACGTATTCCTACACTTATATTTTAAAACTAATATACCTGTCTGGTCATTGCAAGACATTGAGTGCGCTATTAATGCCCTAAATTATTCTAAGGCAGCCGGCCCGGATGGCATTCCGCCTTGTGTTTTAAAGAGGAATCCCATACTATGGGCTAAACTTTTGAAATCTCAATTCAACAAGGTTTTAACATCCGTAGTTATCCCTGAATCATGGTTGGGCTCAATCATCGTACACATTTTCAAAAAGGGGGACAGGGACAATCCCGCAAACTATAGGCCCATTGCACTTATAGACGCAACAGCCAAAGTGTTTGCAATTCTAATACTAAGTGAACTCCAGACCTTTCTGAAAAATAACAACACTATCGCGTTTTCAGATTGGCTTTCGGGCCCAGAGCGGGACATCCCTTAATGCTACACTTATGGCGCATTACTTGCGAAATCAAAGACATCAGAATCTGGCCCACTATACATGGCATCAGTGGACTTGACAGCTGCCTTTGATTGAGTGGTGCGGGGAATTCTTTGGCAAAAAATGCAGATGCTAGGTATTCCCGTGCATATCATTTACCTAATATCCAAATTGCATACAAACACTGTCTATTACATTAGAGTCAATCAATCTGGAGCAACCACGAGCCCAATTCCAATTCCAATTGAAGTAAAACAGGGTTGTAACCTGGCAGCCACTTTGTTTAATCTATACCTATGTGGCATGAATGACATCTGGCTGAAACAAATCAGCTATCCTGCCAGATTAGGCCACTTAAAAATCCAGTGGCTTGCGTTTGCTGACGACATCGTGATCTTCGATCGTACACCATCAGGTCCGCAAACAAAACTCTCCATATTTGCTGACTATTGTTCTTCGCACAATCTTGACTTTAATGCAGCTAAATCTAGCATCTTTATATTCACGAACCTAAAGAGACGACCTTGTCCATGGAAGTGGACCATAGGCAGCACGCCCATCCCTAGGACATCTAAGATTAGATATTTGGGCTATTTGATATCCGACTCAAACTCAATTACCATGTGGAAGAGCAATCTCAACCAAAAGGTCAAAATCCTTTCCACTCAAATGCGTATGGTACTAACTAAATACTGCAAGTTCTCTCTGCTTCCACTTTTTGAATTCTACACTCTCAAAGTGGAGGTGATTCTATTGTATGCCCTCGATATGTGCCTGGCAAATATAGATCAATTCCTAGACCAACTTCAAGGTCGATTATGGAAGGGCGTGCTGCGCTTGGCCAATTTGCTTCCAAATGCGGTTCTCAGGCAGGAATTGGGATTAACATCATTGTCCGCTCGATACAACTGGCGCCAATTAACAAATCTTGGCAAAATGCCATTCGCCCCCAAAAACTCCTTATATGAAGATTTGGGGTTGATGCTTAATGCTTCTAATCCCCCATCATTTAAAATCTTCTACAAGAAAATGGGAGCTATATTGGAAGAACTAGCACGCACTCCTGCGGATTTGGAATTTCGCCAAGCGCACGTGAAACTTTGCCTATTTGCGCACGACTGGTGCAAAACCATAAACTCCATGGGTAAACATAAAACCTGCAAAGAGGCAACCAAATTTGTTTCAGTACGCCTACCGCACAAACCTTATTTATTGCAATTTCCCTGTCCAAAAGCCAGGGATCTATACTTGAGGTTTAAATTAAACCAGTTTCCAACTTTAGAACGCTCAAAAAGTTGGATAAAATCTAACAAGGTAATATCGAGGGATAACTGCAGATTCTGCAAGGTGTCCAACTTGCAGGAGTCACTTAAGCACCTGATCACGGATTGTGCTTACTTTGGAGTGCAACGAAAAGAAATATTTGGAAATGAAACATTGGGTACTCGGGTTGCTTTAAGCAAGTGGTTATGGCTAGTATGCATGTGGGGCTCTACTACTAAAGCCATCTTATGGCTTACGCGTTTTCTATCTATATTGAATTCTGAACTTGAATAACAAACTGCCCACTACGAAAATGTCCTTGAGGCAAATAGCGAATGAACCATTGTAAATATAAATTCTGACCTCATATACCGATTGTTAATTGATGAAATTCTGCTAGACATGAGGGAAATGTAACACTGCCAAATGAAAAAGATTTATGGGCATACATGTAAGGAGCTGCATTTGTTGAATTACATTAAGAAGTTGCCACCATGGGAACTGTGAGGATTAATTATATGAGATGCCATCTGAGATTTTAGAAATTTTATAAGAGTTGTGTGGAAAATTGCATTTTATTTATAAATGTATTGTAATGAAGATATGAAACTGAAAACTGTAAGGAAAAAAAGAAATGAAAGTTGTAAAAGTTTGTTAATCAAACTACAAACAACGGTTTGAATAAAAAAATAAAAAAATTAAACTAAACCATTCCGGAACAGTTTCTTTTTAAAGTATAGGAATGTTCAAACTTAATTAGAAAGAGGAGCACCGCCCCCACTGCTTTCCGACAATGGCTAACTGTGGATGGAGAGGTTGGACAACATTGGTGACAGCAAAAGTCTGTAGTATGGCTCGTGGATTGTGCGACGTCACGGTTTGGTTTGGTGTTTATAATTAAAGTGCAGGTGCCTCGCCTCGTGTGTTCCCAGATAAAGGGTGCAGTCACAAATGCGTCTTCTTCTAAGGCTTGATCCATGCTCACGAGTTCATGCGAGCGAAATGTGTTCCAAAGAGTTGTTAACAATAGCCTAGCACTCTAAAATTAAAATATATATTTCTGAGAAATCTCTTGTGCCCGTAGCAATGTTAGGCAAGTGTCCGGTGTTGGAAAGCTAGCATGTGCATGTTCCAAAACTTCATAAATAAATATGTTGTGCTGCTGTGCGCATCTAACATTGTGCTTCATATCGCCTTGGTTCAAAACGGAACTTTGAAGACCTGGAGCAGTGAAGCGCATGTGCCCGAGGAAAGCAAAACCAGAGCTGATTTTCGATTACTTGCAGCAGCCGAACCTCACACAGGAAAGCGGACAAAGTACACAGCATAATAAGTGAGTAAAGTTGATTAACAGAATGGCATATATGTTGCAATCCTCTTTTGTCCCGATGCTGTGTGTACTGATGTTTATGGTTAGAAGTATTACTGTTTTTATTTCCCATGCTGCCCACACCACCTTCTCATGGGAACTGTTTGTGCTCGCTTCATTCAAACTGTACCATCAAACTTTGCACTCAAGTGCCTGTCAGTGTTTTTTTTAAAGCAGCTGCAAACTCGCTCCTAGTGTCATAAAAGTGATGTCCCCAGGTCTACCTTCAGCCACTCGACTTATAAGCACTATGCATGTCGCTTTGCCTAAAACACAATAAATAAATGTAAAAAATCAAAGTCCCAAGGTATCCACTGTCCCCCCCACCCCTAAATGTTATGGGTCTCCTACACCCCTGCCATTTTCTGCACTGGTTCTGAGCAGGATAGTGCCAGTGATTCGGGTCACTTGTTTCATAGTAGAGGTCAGGGGAGTTGCTAGGTCTGGAAAAGACACGGGGCTAAACTGATTTCGGAACTGTCGGGACTGGGGGCTAGCTAGTCCTTTGGCTGTAGCTCCTGAGATTCTATCTGGGATTACAACCAAAAGATCAGGGGCTATAGCCCCCTTAGGCCCCCCCCCCACCCTAGCAACGCCCCTGAGGTGCATGGGACTGCCCCTGTCATCTCTGGCCCAGGGGTTGTAATGGGACACGAGGGGTGTGAAACGGTAAGATCAGGGGCTATAGCCCCCTTAGGCCCCCCCACCCTAGCAACGCCCCTGAGGTGCATGACACTGTCCCTGTCAACTCTGGCCCAGGGGATGTAATGGGACACGAGGGGTGTGAAACGGTAAGATCAGGGGCTATAGCCCCCTTAGGCCCCCCCACCCTAGCAACGCCCCTGAGGTGCATGACACTGTCCCTGTCAACTCTGGCCCAGGGGATGTAATGGGACACGAGGGGTGTGAAACGGTAAGATCAGGGGCTATAGCCCCCTTAGGCCCCCCCACCCTAGCAACGCCCCTGAGGTGCATGACACTGTCCCTGTCATCTCTGGCCCAGGGGATGTAATGGGACACGAGGGGTGTGAAACGGTAAGATCAGGGGCTATAGCCCCCTTAGGCCCCCCCACCCTAGCAACGCCCCTGAGGTGCATGACACTGTCCCTGTCATCTCTGGCCCAGGGGATGTAATGGGACACGAGGGGTGTGAAACGGTAAGATCAGGGGCTATAGCCCCCTTAGGCCCCCCCACCCTAGCAACGCCCCTGAGGTGCATGACACTGTCCCTGTCATCTCTGGCCCAGGGGATGTAATGGGACACGAGGGGTGTGAAACGGTAAGATCAGGGGCTATAGCCCCCTTAGGCCCCCCCACCCTAGCAACGCCCCTGAGGTGCATGACACTGTCCCTGTCATCTCTGGCCCAGGGGATGTAATGGGACACGAGGGGTGTGAAACGGTAAGATCAGGGGCTATAGCCCCCTTAGGCCCCCCCCCACCCTAGCAACGCCCCTGAGGTGCATGACACTGTCCCTGTCATCTCTGGCCCAGGGGATGTAATGGGACACGAGGGGCTAATGGAAGTAGATTCTACCCCGAGGGGGGGGGCATGATGTCCTTGCACCCTCGTATGCAGGGAAGCGCAAACCTGTATACAAGGGCAGGTTCTCACTGTCTCCTAATAAGCCACCTGGCCTGCATATGATCCCCGTATGCAAAGTTCAGCTTCCGCAGTTGAGCACCCACACGCTTGAAGGCCACTCACATTAATATTAATGTAATCATGTTTTAATATGAGGATTCTTTCCATTCTGAGCACTGTAATAATAGCTGTTTTATCTCCCAATTGAAAGTTGCTGACTCTATCGACCTCGCAAGGATACAGGGCTAATGTAGCCCTTTCAGGTATTCAATCTTGCCAAGTGCAGGCTTAGCCACTGTCACCGGCAAAAGCTTAAGCCCTGAGCTATGCACCTTTGCAAACACATGTACACTGCGGAGACGTGCAGGCCCTCACTGTCCTCCAGTTCCTAAACCACACCAAAATTGCACCAACTCCTCGCTCCACAACCAAGCCATTCTGCTGGGATGTGCACATTCTCACATTCGATGGCCCCTTTATACCGAAGAGAAGTGCCGTGATACCCAGGTAGCACCAGCATCCTGCATAGCAGTCCTTGCACCTTCTCTCTGGCGGGGTCCTGCATTGGGCAGTGAGGCAGAACCTGCACCTTGCAGAGAGAAGTGCAGTTTCTCACTTTCTGACAGCACCTGCAAGCTGCAGGGATGTCCAGGTACGCACAGCCTCAAGGCACCTGCATTATGTAGTGAAGAGAAGGCACTTTCTCTATGAAGGATTGTGCAACGCTAGTGCTTGACTCTCTGCACAGTCGTGCAGGCACTTAAAATCTATCTGAGTTACACTTTGCCATACAGGAAAGTGCAGTGTGTGAGCCTGGTTTATGCTTCAACTGTGTACCCGTGTATAGTCCACCCAAAACCTCCCACCCAGAGGTTTCACAAGATCTTGGCTTTGGCTTCATAATACCTCCATTATCTTAATGAGCAACTCACGGTGGCGATCTGTATATGTCAGAATGATGCTGCTGCTCAGAGATATGCACCTATCACTAACTCTGAGAATGGATGTGACTTTGCTGTCCTATCTCTGCAGTTGTCTGGTGGTGGTGTCATTTCAAATGAACGGAAATTATCATTGTTGAACGGTTAATTAGAAAACTTTAACAGCATTTTGCTGCACTTAGCTTATGTTACAGAAGAGACCATTGGAAGACATATTTATTAAAGCGAGACGTGCTTGAAAAAACATCACAGCTGTAGCTGGGGTTCTGGGGGGATTTTCCAACTTAAATAATTCCCTTTCTTTCGATAAATGTTTAACATAAATACTGAATGACATTTGTGTTTAAGAGCAATAAGAGGGAACCTCTATCAGCGGTGACACTGGAATCCACATACATTCCATCTTTTGATAAACGCTCTCTTGCATCAGGAAGCCTTCTGGATCCTGAGACCTCTTAGTCTCGATTATTTTAAAAGTATTAACCATGGCATCTGTATGGGACAGCGAGTCTCCATGCAGCACCATACGCAGAGATTCTCTCCCCCTCTTTCACCCTACCTTTTGCCTAAAGCATGTACTTGTAAGACCCAGCATCGTTGAATGCAGTCTTTGGGTCACATTAAAAGGGCGCCGGTGCTGTAATAACATGCTGGTATTACTGCATACTGACCCGGTATCATACCAGCACACTCCAAGTTTGCCGGTAGGGTGGTGTTGTTATGTTAACAATATTTATTAAGCGCATGTACGCCCGGAGAAATCTTGCCACTAACAGCGAGTAGCAACACTTTTATAAGATGGAATCAGAACAAATAAGTTTTGAGTGTGCAGCGAAATGCAAGATGACCATCCATAGCATGAAGATGGGACGGGATAGTGTTCCAGGTCTTAGCAGCCACAACTGAAAAAGTAAACCCATCAGTGCGCGATTGTCTAACACGGGGAACAAAGACCACTGGGGCAGACATCGAACCAAGACAGCGAGATGGAACATAACGCTGACATTTGGTTTGCAAGTATCCAACCCCTCGTCCATAGAAGGCACGATGGACGATGCACATGGACTTAAACAGGATCCACTTTTCAACCGGCAACCAGTGGAGCTGTTTAAGCAGAGGGGACATATGAGCCCCAAAAGGGGGATGAAGGTTGGCCCTGGCAGCCACGTTTTGAAGACGTTGGAGACGATTTATGAGGAAATGCAGCTGATCCAGGTATAGTGAGTTACAGTAATCTACTGCACTTAAAACAAGAGCAGCCACCAGAGGGGCTTGAAATTTGACTAGACTAAAAGGGAGAACCTTGCGAAGAACACGCTCTTTAAAATGGCCCTCCTTACATACCACTGCCACCTGCTCACCCATCGATAGCAAAGAGGAGATTTTTACCCCAAAATGTCTAACTGAAGGGGATGGCAAGGGAAAAGGGCCGAAGGAAGGGGGGCAAAAATCACTGGTCCAGAACAAAAGAGGGGAGCTAGTACCTACCACCAAGACGTCAGTTTTATTGCTGTTCAACTTTAACAAGTGGCCGCCATCCACGCCCCCAGATCTTCCAAGCATCTCCTAAACCAAGCCACCATGTCAGAGCGAGCGAGGTCTAACCGAACCAAGATCTGTGTATCGTCGGCCTAAGAGTAGTAGTGGAACCCATGTGATAGGATAATAAGAAGAAGAGGTCTAATATAAATATTAAACAAGATTGGTGAAAGAGCGGAGCCCTGAGGGACTCTGCACGACAACAGTACAGCTTTGGAAAGAAAAGGAGCTAGACAGACTGACTGAGAGCGGTCACTAAGAAAAGCCATAAACCACACCAGAACGTGGCCAGATAGGCCTGCGGCCACTAAACAGGAAATCAGGGTAGGGTGGGCAACCGTGTGCAACGCGGCTGAATGATCTAACAGCAAGACAGCTCTGACACCATCCGGATCCACCAAATGAGTCAGGTCATCTAGCACTGAATTTAAAACAAATTACGTGCCCCTCCCCAGTCGTAAACCCAATTGAAAAGGGTCAAAGAAACTGGAATATTCAAAACATTTGGACAGCAAAGGAGACACCAAGGCCTCCAGCAGTTTCAAAAGAAACGGCGGGAGGGAAATGGGCCGGAGGTTTGCAAGTACTGCAGGGTCCAAGGAAGGTTTCATCTCAAGTGGGATCGCCAGATCATGCTTAAGGGAAGCAGGGATGTCACCGTCACAAAAAGAGGTGTTAACTACAGTAGTGAGTAAAGAAATCAGGTCACCCGAAATTTCCTTCAAGAGGGCAAGAGGAATTGCATCAGCAGAATAGGCAGATTTAAGACGAGTGATAGCCCCATGTATATCCTGATCAGAAAAGACCGGTAACATAGACCAGCTGGAGTTAGTGAAAGGAGAACCAGGAGGGGCGGCATCCGTAGGAGGCTGACTTGCTCTGTTGTCAATGTTTTTATGGATGGATTCAATTTTGGTGTGAAAAAAAAGAAGAAAGCGAGTCACAGAGATCCTGTGAGGGCACCACATGAGAGGCCGCCTTAGATGGGGTAGACAGTGACTGGACCAACTCAGATAAGGCCTTGGGCTGGTTAATCGCATTTTCCACCTTATGGGCAAAATATTTGTTTTGCCTTTATAATTTCTTTTTGATGGACTGATAGAGCATGGCGGAAAGCAGATCTAGCTTTAGTTGAGTAGTTTGCTCGCCATTTTCTCTCAGCCTGTCAACAGGCTAATTTACCCGCCTTAAGTTCCTCCGTGAACCAGGGATCAGAAAAGTGATTTTTTTGCTTACTAATTTTAAAGGGAGCCACCAGATCGGCGACTGCTGTTCAGGAGGTTTCTAGCATGACCAGAGTGCAAGAGGCAGCATGGGCCCAACGAAACAGAAGAGAAGCCACTAGCTCAGAGTTCCATACCTTGCGCCAGCTGCATCTGGGAATAGCAGGACGAGAGGGGAATAGAGTGGAATCAGCCAGATGGGTCACAAAAGGAATTAGAAAGTGGTCTGACCACACTACTGGACAGGGAGGGAATACTCAGGTGGAGACCCTGGGTGCACAGACAAAGTCAAGAATAGACTAAGCTGGGGCAGCCCAAGGTCGGACATCAAGGACAGGACAGGACAGGACATCATACCTCTAGCTGCCAGCTGGAGGTATATCCACCACCCTACCAGCATATAATACCAGCTCCCCACCAGCATGTAATACCAGCAAATCCTCCCATGGAATCCTATGGCATTCCATGGAATGGGGATTTACCAGCGTTTCCGCCCCTTGGAATCTGTTGGTAATTCCAGCAGACCAAGTGGTGGAAACAATATTACAGTTTGCTGGTATCTCACCGGTAATACCGGCAGTACACTGGCAAACTTGTAATGAGGCCCAAAGTTCTGTTGAATCAAAGTCTGTTGAATGGACATTGTCAAACCATTTAAGGTTTGGGGCTTAGAAGCGTTGGGTGCCATCCCAGCATCACTTTATTCTCCTCTTCTGCATGAAACCCCATTTAAATTGGACTGTTATGTTCTACAGCACAAGGACTGTTTGTTTGCGAGGAAATCCTTACAGCTTAGTGACTAGCCTGTGCCTCTTTTTGTGTGCATCGTTTTGGGCCCACTCACCAAGCTGCTGCAGTACAATTTTGGAGTCACACAAAGGACCTGAGACCAAGTAATAGATGCTTCATTTTTCAATTGAATGTCGCTGTTCCTTTTCATACAGTGTAGAATGAAGCTGCGCCATTTTGAATGATACAAAGTAGGCTTGCTAGAGGAGCGCCAACCTCTGCAATTGGGACAAAAAACAAAAAAGTAATTTTCATTTTGTGTTCATGAGTAGAAATGTGTAACCACTATCAAGAGAATGCAGGGGTGACATGATACTGTACTTTGCTTTGTAAACCCATTTATTTTGTTTTTAAGAATGTAAATAGAGTTTCAATTCCAATGTCTTGTATTATGCATTGTTTTCCTAAACTATAAATGTTTGATATCTTTCTGAGAATAAAAATCATATTCCTGTAATTGTTTTCCTTTTGAGTGTGCCTTAGGTACAATATTCTATCATGGAGAACTCTTGGAATGTTGAGAGCATTCACACTGGATAGTCTGCAGGCTGTAAGAACTGCTATAGCCCGCAGATTGTCTTGACTGCTACATTCCAAGGCCACAATCATGGCAGGGAGTACCCACAGCCAATTTCCTGCACCACCCAGACTGATTTGTGTACTGACAAATTGTATATACTTGTTTTAACACCATATATACGAAGAGCGTTGTGGGTTATGAAAGCTTTATAGAGCTCACCCTTAGGCAGTATCCGGAATTATAGGCCCATATGCCTTATTAAACCTCTGTCTTCAGGGCCCATAACACCCAGTACGGCCCTCGAGGTAGGGCTATAAAGGCAAATTATAACCCTTGGAATGTTGAAAGAACTTTCTCATTGGACATTCTGTGGGCTATACAAACCAGTACAGTCTGCAGATCTTTTCATAAAGCATGCAGTTTGTTCATAATGCTACATTCCAAAGCTCTAGCACCACAGATCATACCTGCAGCTGAGTCCCTGTACTGCCCAGGCAGAGTAATGTACAAGCAACATCGATACACTTATGTATACTATATACTATCAAGAGCGACACGGGTTACAATAGCTTTATAGAGACCAAACTTGTGGCATACCAGGACCTACAGGTCTGTAAACCATGTCAAATGCTCTCGCTGCACTCAGGCCTTTAAATTAACCTTCAGGTGCCGTAATGTCTCTTGCGGCCCTGAGATTGGTTCATAATGCAGCACTAGAGATTGTTCTTTTGCTTTTCAGACAGTCAAAAAGTGTAGAATGCAGGCTCTAACCACAGTAGACGTCTGCATTCCATGCTCCTCCTTTGTTTGTTCAAATGATGAGGTAATTGTATTTGTATTTGTATTTATTGAATTTTATATAGCACTTTAAGCCAAAACACTTTACATGAAACAACAGGTAATACATAAGAAGCAATTTAAGACATGTCATGAGTCAAATAACCAAGACCAATATGCAGAACAATTTGCCAAGATCATTAGAGTAAAACATGAGTAGAATAGAGCAATAGAGGGAAATAGAAAACTGTCAGGTGGGAGATTGGAGAAGGTGGAATTTTAAGGAGGTGCGGAAAGGTGAATAAGAGGTGATGGAGCGGATAGGGAGGGGGAGAGAATTCCAGTAGAGTGGGGCAAAGAGCTCGAAGGAGCGGAAGTGGGATGGTGCGTAAGGTGTGGGTGGGACAATGAGTAGGAAGTGATCAGTGGAACGGAGTGGGCGAGAGGGAGAGTAGAATGAAAGGAGTGAGGAAAGGTAGGGAGGAGCGAGATCATAAAGAGATTTGAAGATGAGGCACAGGAAGTTGAATTTGAGTTGAGAGTGAAAAGAGAGCCAGCCTAGTGAGGAGAGTGAGGAGGCGATAGAGTAATGAGGTGAGAGAGAACAGAGAGAACAGATGGCAGAATGGCAGATTTGAGGGGGCAAGATGTGAGGCAGGAGGCCAAAGAGGAGAGTGGAACAGTAGAAGAGTAGAGAAAAGAGTAGAGAAGATATTAGGAGTTCAGTGGCGTGAAAGGTAAGGAAAGATCGGATTTTGCAAATATTGTAAAGATGGAAGCGACAAGCATGGACTTTAAGAGAGATATGGAGAGTGAAGCAGAGGTTTGAGTCAAAGTGGAGGCCAAGATTGCTGGCAGAGCCTGAAATGGTGAGTTGTGAGGGGGGAAAGAGAAAGAAAGGAGGTGGGAGGAGTGAGGGAGGGAGTTGGCAGGAAGGAATAAAACTTCAGTTTTGTCAGTGTTTAGGGTGAGAAAGTGGGAGGACATCCAGGATTTGATAGCAGTGAGAAAAGAGGAGAGTTTAAGGTGGATGTTGGGAGTGAAGGAGGAAAAGGAGAGAAAGAGTTGGGTGTCATCAGCGTAGAAGTGGTGAGAGACACCAAAGGAAGAGATGATAAAAGCTAGGAGGGAGGTATATAGGGAGAAGAGAAAAGGGCCAAGCACAGAACCTTGGGGAACGCTGAAGTCAAGGGAGTGGGTGGGGGAGGTACGGCCGCCTCAGGAGACTGCAAAGGAGCAGTTGGATAGTTAGGAGGAGAACCAGTTGAAGACAGAGCCTTTGAGACAAAAGGAGGAAAGAGTGTCTAGAAGTAAGGGGTGATCAACAGTGTCAAAGGTGGCTGAGAGGTCAAGGAGGATGAGGGTAGAAGAGTGTTTGGAGAAGCGTGCGGTGAGGAGGGAGTACATAGGTGAGGGCAGTTTCGGTAGAGTGTTTGGGGAGAAATCCCGACTGAGTAGGGGGGAGGAGTGAGAGGTTGGAGACGAAAACTGAGAGTTGGGAATAGACGAGGCGTTCAAGGAGCTTAGAGAGGAAGGGTAGAAGAGAGATGGGACGAAAGTTGGAAGCCAAGTGGGCTTGGCAGAGGGTTTTTTCAGGATGGGGATGATAGTTGCATGCTTGAAGGCTGAGGGAAAGGTTGCAGAAGTGAGACAGATGTTGAAAAAGGAGGTGAGGTAAGGTCTGAGGACAGGGTAGATTCCGGGGATCAGAGAGGAGGAGTAGGGTTAGAGGGGGCAGCGGTAGGGTGAGTTTTGGACAGGAGGAGGGGAACATCAGAGTGAGAGATTGGTGTGAAGTTAGACATGTAGGAAGATGGGGTAGTGGGAGATGGAGAAGGAGGAGAGTAGGAAGGGGCACATAGAATGTTTTGGCGTAGGGTGAGTACCTTAGAGGAGAAGAAGTTTGCAAAGTCAGAAGGTGATAGAGGAGAGGTAGTGCGGTGGGGGTAGGGCGAGAGAGAAGGCGGGTCAAAGTTTGGAAAATTCGGCGAGGGTGGGAAGATTGAGAGTGGAGGAGGTTAGAGAAGTAGGATTGTTTAGCCGAGTTGATGCAGGTGTCATAGAGGGTGTGGTAAGAGAAGTAGGAGGCTTGGTTGGCTGGTGTACGGTGTTTAAGCCAGCATTTTTCAAGGCAACGGAGAAGACTTTGAATGGATAAAAGGTGCGATGAGAGCCAGGGTTGGGCGCGTTTGTGGTAGGGGCGGAAGGCAGTGAAAGGGTGTAGTTGGTCAAGACTGGAGGAGAGGGAAGAGGATAGAGTGGACAGAGTGTCATTTGCACAGAAAGAAGAGAAGTGAGTGAGAGGGAAGAGGGAGGAGGTGCAGATGCCCTGGAAGTGAGAGTGGTTAAAGTTGCAGAGGTCGCGTCGGGAGAAAGAGATGGGGGATGAGGGAGGAAGCAAGTTTATTAGGAGCGCCCCACCAGCTGCTGGTCCTCCATTGATCTAGCTCCTTACAAACGATTAAACACAAACATTCTACGATTGTCAGCTGGCACCTAGAACTAAGCTCACAGTGTCCGAATCACAACATCTGCTGCTTCAGGGAAAATAGAAAAGGCAGAGAGGAGAGTCTGGAGTGCAGTACGGGCTGCGGGGTGGGAAAGAAGGTATAAAGAAGGCAAGGGGAGGGGAAAGAAAGAAAAGCAAAGGATCAGAAATAAAGTCATAACATTATTCTGTTCCTACTGCTAGCCGGCACTGGCTTGGACCACCCTTTTAGGGAGGTTACCTTTCAGGTCCTCCAGTGTCTCTTCTGGTGCTGGAATATCCTTGGTCCTTATGGTTGTACTGTTGGCTTTAGCATTGAGTCTGGTTCGACCAGCACTGCTGCAAGACCATCATTTCCCACTCTTTGGCGTGACACTACTTTTGGTGGTGGCAGTGGCCAGCTCCGGTAGACAATACTAATGGTAAGTCCAGCATCAGCTGAGATCAGTGGCTTCCCCAACCCCTTGATTCCCTCCTCCAAGACCTACCAAGTCGTCAACCCTGTATTGGCCCCACACACTACTGTGACTCTGTTTTTTTGTCGTTACCTTCTGTGACTATCGCACCATCCACTGTAGTGCCTTGCTGCAACCTGTGCATCTCTATGTGCGTCCTGAAAATCGTTTTTAGCTCTGCCTATCTACTGCCCTGAAAGCTTGTATTTCCTGTAAATCGTTCTCTGGCTCTGCAAATTCCCTGCCCCACCTATGCTTCGATAATGTCTGTATGTCACATCCACTGCCCCCTAACCATGTACTATCCCAGGATGAACCTCACATGCATTCAGTGGCTCCTACATCATCTACCACTTCCACTTAGTCACACCAAGGAGGCCTGCCAACATCAGCTCCACTGTCAGCCCATCTGCGTTACCCTACTTCTCTCAACCACTCCTCCCATCTCCTCACGCTATAGCCTCACTGTATTGGTTGCTTTATTGTTGGGCTTGCTATTACCAGACTGCCCCTTGCATATTTCCCACCCGCCTGCAACTGCATATTTTGATGTAGCACCCCATACCATGAGGTGTGGCTTTCCAGATTGTGCACCCAAAGCTATGTCACGTTTTACCTACCTGTAACTGCATATTTTGATGTAGCACCATGTACCATGAGGCGTGGCTTTCCAATTTGTGCACCTAAACATATGACGTCAAAGCCCTGGTAGGTTGAACGCCCTCGGACACCGTAGATCTGGTCAATAGAGAGAGATAGTGTCGTAGAGTGCGTGGGTGCACCAGATATGTGTGCAGCTGATGTAATTGATGGTTGGTAGCTGCATCCTAGCGTTAGGTGTGGTGCAGGAGATATCAGTTGGATGTGTGCAGTCTGGTGGGTGGACACCCAGACTGGGCTCTGGCTGCGTTAGGCATGAAGGACGCATATGTGAGCGACTATGCCGGAATGTGCTCGGCTAGCTGCGTTTTATTAGGATAATGAGTTGTTCATGGGGCAGTATTCATATGTGAACAGCTAGGCCGAAATAATCAAGGGTAAAGCTGTGTTCTAGTTGAATGATGGTGTATAGTAGAGAGTAAGGGTAGTGATGTGATATGGTGGTTATCTTTAAAGCTCCCGGGACCAGGCACGTGAAGAGGATGGCAGGGGACATAGCGATACACGGACACAGAGATGGGGGTTGGGCTTATAGAGACACGAGGGGGAATACGGATATATAGCAACAGCATAGGGAACAGCAAAGCAGCGTACACGGTGACACACGAGTGAGGCTTGCTAACATTTACATTCGCATTTCTATTTGGATGCGATTCGGCTAATGTTCACAACTCACCCAAGTGTGGACATGCTAAAATTTGTATTTCAATCTAGATGTGGCACAGGCCAATGTCTGCAATTTCATTTAAGTTAGGCACATGCTCCATCCACAACTGCGTCCAAGTGTGGGGCATGATGACACTTGCCTTTCTGTTTAGATGTGACTCAGGCCAATGTTCACGACTTCATCTAAGTATGGCATATGTTGCCATTCATAATTCCAGGGTAGGATGGAGGAGTCCGCTCTTAACTTAACTGGTTACTTGTTATAAGGACAGGGCGCATAGCCTGAAAAGTCAGTCTCCTGTTTTCCCCCCTCTTGCATTTTTTGTTTTGAGTCTTGGAATGTGCTTTCTGGTTGTGCGCTGGGCTCCGGAATTTGTGAGTTTCTCGGCAAAGTAGAGCTGTGTTTTGGTTGCTACTGCTTTTTGGGAGATGCATGCAGCCTCGAAAATCATGCATGCTTGAAGGGTTAGCCAGTGCAGCTCCTTGTGCATATGGGTTATGTGGTTGAATATTCTTAGCTCTGTGATGATGTGTGTTGTAACTGCATGTTTTGATGTAGCATCCTGTACCATGAGGCGTGGCTTCCCAAATTGTGCACCTAAACTTATGTCACTTTTTACCTACCTGTAACTGCATGTTTTGATGTAGCACCCCGTACCATGAGGCGTGGCTCTCCAAATCGTGTACCTAAACTCATGTCTGTAAAGTAACCGTTGTAACCACTTTCTTAAGCAAAACTATTCATGTAAAGACTGTAACCTTCCACCTCTGCATGTAACCACTGTAACCACTTTCTTAAGCATAAAGCGCCTAGATGCCTCTGGGTTATGTGCGCTATATAAATGAAAAATATAAATAAATAAATAAGATACTTGGATAAGCCCTTTGATACATACCTGGGTTCTTTCAAACACATCCAGTATATTGGCTCTAGTTGGGTTTCCTTTTTATCACTCTCTCTTGATCAAAGTCTATTTTTTATGAGTCCTCGTTGTGCTTACCTTCATTAAGGAATGCTTTCATGTCAACTCTGGCTGGTCCACTCATGGTTGTACATGGAGGTTCAAACAACTGCTCTGCTTCCTTCCTCTGATGAGTCGGAAAGCTTTAACCCCAAGTGTGTGGCTTGAATGTGGATGCATTTAGGATCTTTATCCACAGCAAAAGACTGGTCATTTCAAACCATACTCATCCTTTCACAAAGCAGTTGTGCGCTCGACTAAGCTGTTACCCACTGGATGTATAACATATGTGGCTATTATCTATATTATGGTCTTTGTCAAATGCCTGGATCTCTTCAGAAGCAAATTGCACACCATTGTTATGATACCATCTCTTCAGGAATGCCTTCATGATCAAAGCTTGAGGTTGAATGATTTTCTGGTTAAAATTCCTCCAATCACCACTCTCCGATCTACCAATAGGAAATGGGCAGGGGTGGCTCACATGGTTGGGCTGGACCATAAAACGGTCTCAGGCACCGATTAAAAAGTGGCCTGCAGTTGCAAATGGATATTCATTCCTTTAATCACAGACTGTTTGAATAGTACCCAAGGGGATGTTTTTTGTTAAAATGTAGGCAAATTGTGATATTTAAAGACTATTTATTCAACAACAATTGTCAAAACTGCTAGCTGCACAGTGAAGTAACGCATCAAACTGACCCACTTTGTCCAAAAAAGTGGCCCATTTTGACTGGCCTACACTAACATTTTGCATTTTTGTTAGCGGCATTGCCCTATTGCCCTATAGGCCAGTCCGAGCCTGGCGGCTCATCCATAATGGGTGGCGGGTGTCCATCCAGTTGCCCCCTGACCTATTATGGAGCAAGCGAGGAGCCGGCCCAGTGAAACACTGAGCATTCCCTCAGCTGCTTTTTCCAGCTGAGGGAGTGCTCCTGGACTGGCTGAACTGTCAAAGGGAAACACTGTTTCCCCTTGACAGTTCAATTACCCAGCCGCACATGCTCACTGAGCCATGCAACGCTGGGGGCGTTTTTCTTCGCCAGCCTTGCATAGCTCATTGGAAATGCTGGCTGGGGGACTGCATGTCTGTATGTGAGAGGGGGAGCTCCTGCGACTCCTTGCACATACAGACAGAGCATCCTGGAGCTGGGCATTTCAGCACCCACGCGCAGGCCCCTGCAGAAGGTACATTTATTTTCATTTATGTTTTAATTAAATATGTGTATGGATGCGTGTATGCCTGTGTTATGAGTGAGTGTATGGTGATGGGTGCTCGTATAAATGATAGAGTGATTGCTGTGTGAATGGGTGTGCGTGTGTGTGTTTGTTTTGATCCGTTGAGCTGTTTTTGGCGAGTGGAAGGTAGAGGGGGGAAGGAGGGTTGTACAACAAAGGTATTTTAATGCCTTTGTTGCACAATCCCCTACCTACATGGCAACATCAGCTCTCCTTCTGAGGCGTTCTGGAGCCCAGGAGACAGGGATGGTATTTTTTTTACTAGATATCTACCATAGATGTCCAGTTAAAAATACCATGCTTTCCTCTTGACCCCTCAGCACCAATTGAAGACTGTTTTGCTTTTTACTGATTTTTTTTCTTCAAAGTATGCTCTAAAATGCAACATTTTAACCCATTATCTTTTTTAAAACCGCAGGTGGAAATCCCTCCACGAACCCCCATTGATTGGTTCGGGCTCCTTCGCTGCGCTCGTCCGCTATGGCATTTTGTGGGAAATATTTATGCCCCTCCACTTCAAAAATTCACCAGTTCCTACTGGTGCTCGAACTGTGTTGGGAACGGGGTGGGGGAGCCCAGGGACTGTGGTGGGAGCAGGATGAGCGGGAGCACTGGTATAGTGGTGGGAGCAGGGTGGGGAGAGTCTGGGGTCTGTGATGGTGTGGGGAGAGCCCAGGGACTGGGTAGGAGTGGGATGAGGGAGCCTCAGCGTCTGTGATGGGAGCAGGTGGGGGAGCCCAGGGACTATACTGGGAGTAGGGTGCGCTGACGGCACGCAATAGTTCATAGCCATTTGTACATACTGTCCATTTGGCATTTTTGGGTGGGCCCGGCCTGCCCAAATGTTGCTCAGGGGGGGACCAGGCCAAAAAAGTTTGAAGACCACTGTTCCAAGGTCTCCTTCATGGCTTAAAGCGATTTTGTTTTTTATTTGAAGGCATACATGCCATAGTGACCGAAAATCTTGCCTAATTGTCTCCTACCCTTCTTTGTGGCCTGAGTTAACCTTTTGCTTTCACTATCATTAACTTCCACCTATTCTGGTTTAAGGATACCTACCAGAATAGCCGCTACCATAGTCTCTGCTTTGGTTCCTTCCTCTGTCGTATCATCGGGGTCGTTTTGGACTATGTAGACATGAAGCCTTGCCAGTTAATCAGCTACTGTGTTTCTTTTCTGCTTTGCCATTGCATGCCATGATTTCTAATATCCAGCAGCAGATGTCCAGAGACTCCATGGAGATGTACTTCGTGCTGAACAAATACATTTATGGTTCGTGTCTGCCCTGATGGTCGCAGAAGGCCCCAGTTCGAAGTTTTAAACACATTTAAACAACAGTGTTTTCCCGAGGGGTTCTCTCTTCACAATCTAGTAGTTCAAATTCTGGTCCCCAAAGAGCAGGGGATGCAAAGGCAATGGTCACGACTCTCCAGCCCTGGATCTGGCTCAGCACATCTCCAAGGCCTTTGCCACGTGCATCTTAGGTGACTACAGTGTTCAAGGTAGTTTTAAACATCGTCAGTGTAGGTGCTGCATTGATGTCAATCTTTACTCTATCGTATACATCCTTGTAAGCCTCTGACCCTATGAATTTTTCATTCTTCTTTATGTATTCCCCCCATCCGCAGAGTCTTTGCTTCAACATTCTGCTCAAAAAGTCTGCCACTGTATCTGCAATGGATGCAACCTTGAAAATGGTGCTTTCCAAACTCCTTCTGGATCTTCTGCTTTACAGCAGATTGCGTGTCCCCCAGGTATTCAACTTCATCGACATACATGCCACACTTTTCCAATTTTAGTGTCTAACCTTTTACCCTAACCATTTTGAATCGGACGTTATGTTCCTCTTTACTCCTTCCTGTGAGCAGGATGCTGTCCTAAAAAATGGTATACTCCTTCCTTTCCCGAAATACTGCTGTATCTGCCACCAACCCAAGGAGCACACGGTGGAATCCATATCCACCAAAGGTGTAATAAGGAGGTCAGAAGCCGGGACTGCTCACATAGATTGCATTGATTATATGAAGGGGATAGTTCTAAGGCGGCGAGTATATCAGCTGGCTGCATCTTTGACAGCATCTGATTTCGTTTTGGTATTGAATGCCGGTCACCCCAGGTGAGGTTGTTTAGATCCCGGGGATTGGGCACACATGGAAAGGGTGTTGTTCCATTTCCTTACAATCGTAATGGCAGCTAGCCTCTGTGAAAATTCTGTGGGTTCAATTATGTCATCCTTGCACAGTCCTTGCAGCCCCTTTCTCAGCTTCTCTCGAAGTCTCCCCGGAACTGGCCTGACCTTTTGTGCCATTGGTTGCAATCCCCTCTTTAATACAATTTGGTATTTGAACCCTGCCAATATCTCTATCTTGTTGTTAAATAAATACTTCTGAATTGTTCTTACAGAGTCCACAGCATTTTCTTCATTTTTGGAAACAGCAAATTTAGGGTACACCTCAGCTGGGTGTTGTTTTACTTTGAGGGTGGCTTTTTCATCCCATTGCCCCAAAGCTGAGCTGTTGACTGTGACACACATCTTGGATGATGTGGATGAGTCCCCGAATTTCCAAGTTACTCTATGCACCCTATTACATGATGTCGGTTTGATTTTTGTTTTGTGTAGACCTTGTGTTTTCTGCCACGTTGCTTCTCAAATTTCTCTATCTCAGTCGTTGTGCATAGCAATCCCGAGTCTAGCATCATTTCCACATCCTTCCCGTCAATTTAGAGTTTGCCCCCAGATTCTTTTTTATCCATGGTGAGCAGATAATCGGGATCAGGTCTGCCTCTTGCTGTGCGTATATAGTTGACCCTCACTTTTTCCTTAGATTTGTGGGAAAACCATCCATAGTGTTCTACAACCCTACATCATATGACTTCTGCAAACTGTGAGTCTTCCTTTCAGTGTCTGTCTCAATTGCATCTGCTTCATCTTTTGATCCTTGTTCGGGATAGGACTTGGGACAGGATTCACATCTGCTGTATTGTTGTGCCCTACTCAGGGTCCCCTGCTCGACTGTTTCTGCGGGCTTGCCTTGGTGGAGGTAGGATTATTACTGGTGAACAAGGGCCAATTCTTCTGTGTTTCTTGGTTCTTCTTATTGTCTGGTTGTGGTTATGTGGTTTTATTTCTGCTTGTTCCATCCAAGTCCACGGTTCTCACAATATCTATTGCCTTCTCAGGAATTGGATCCTTGACTTGTCACAGCCTCGGCTGGATGTTGGGATCCGATGTGTCTGGCATTAGTTTCTCTCTTAAATGCTCAACTGTGAGTCCTATGGACGTGCTGGTGGCTATAAGACCTCAGAGTGCAGCCATGCCATTTTCTACAGTCTCTCCCTTGCGCTGTTTCCCTGGAAAGAAATCCTGCTCTACAACAATATGTGTTTTGTTCGCAAAGTGTTTGTGCAGATTCACTAGTTATGTTTTGTTAATATTGCAACGCCATTGTTTTTACTGTTGCCCCCTTTCCCATTGCTAATCATGGAAAAAGGTTTAGGCAGACCCCTGAAAATGCATAGTCCTTCGTGCCTAGAAAATTGCAAAGTGTTGCCTCTCTTAGGTTATCATTGAATTTAGCACTGCAGGCAACTCTGAAATCCATCAATTGTTCCCAGTGATTGGTGTGTTCACCAGGCCTTGGAAGGAATAGTAGTGGATCTAGAATAATCTGCATGCTGTATGTGATGTGTAAGGTTTGATGGCCTTGAGAGACCTGTATAGCAGCCCACAAGTCTTTGTGTGGTGACTCGTTGCTAATGCTGTGGTCCAGGCTTCTATTGTTCATTAGTAGCCGGCGAGAGGGGTGTGGCGGACTCCCAGCCAATGGGGAGGCTCAGAACGCAGGCGTTACCAGACGGTAATCCGCCTGCCCGGAGCTTCCTCAGGGCTGGCAGCCGGCATCTCCCCTCACCAGGGAATCAGGTAAGTCTTTCCCTACCCCCTCCCGCCTTCCCACCCTCCACAGAATTCTCTCCCTGCTCTCCCACCCCCACTTATCTTCTTTTCTGTCTATTTCAGGAGCGGACGTGCTGGGAACACTTCTGTCCCCAGCACGTCTGCTCCTGATCTGCAACAGGCTACATGGAAAGGAAGAAGGGACTACATGTAGCCCCTTCTCTCCTTTCCATGGCGCCCATTTTTTTCGTTAACATTTTTCCTATTTTTTGAATGGCCGTCACAGAAAGGGAGAAGGGACTACATGTAGTCCCTTCTCCCTTTCTGTGGCGGCCATTTTAATTGATTACTTTTTTCACTTATTTTCACTGGCTGCCATGGATAGGGAAAACGGACTTTGTTTTCCCTTCCCTGGCGGCCATAAAAAAAAATATGAATTCTGTTCCGAAACACTGGAGCATTTCATAACAGAAAAAAAATGCTTTTAGTACCCCGGTCTTACAGGCCGAGGTGCTAATAGCAATACACCCCTCACTTCAGGTAATGACGTGGGGCCTTCGATAAGGCCCTTGCTTTGCTCAGGCCTGTAACTATGGGCCCCGGGGCATTACCTGAACTGATAATGCCCCCCTGCTTGGGTATTATTGCTTAAGTATTGTTTCAGGGCAGTCCTATTAGATTGGTTGTGGCCAGAGAATATCTCACAGATCTGTTTGGGCTTATACAGTGGCATAATGCTGGGAATCACTCTCCTTTAACTGAGTCCATGGTCATCATAGGAGGCTGCCTGATGTCACAATCAGCAAGTGGTTAGGCTGTCTCTGTCCACCCTTATAATATCATAATAGAGCTGACACTCGGCTTGAGGTATCACTACATATTATCCCCACTAAAAATATTGCCGCATACATGGTCGTTTGGAACGGCCATAGGCAATACTTTTGGGGGGGATCATTTTGGGGTTTTTTGGGAGCGGGGGTTGCGGGGTGTCCCCCACTCCTTTAAAAATAATTCAGGAGTTGCAGGGGTGACCCCCGCAGATTCCATGCCTTAATATTGCAGCAGAAATATGGTGATATTTTTCTATGTCGATATTTTTGCGGGGATATTAACACATGGAACCCTGCTTGCAAAAAGTGGTGATTATCACGGTATTGCATATGGTGGCAATAGAGATTCTGAAACCCACAATCTCTCTATTGTGGCGTTCTGCAGTATGATATGAGCTCTTGCACTGTGATTGTCAATTCCTAGATGTTTAAAACATACTCCACACAGTCCATGAGTTTGAATATGATGTGGAACAACACTTTCTAGCATCCTATGGTATTTTGGTAGTCCTGGTGCATGTCCTAAACATCTGTAGGTGCATTACTCTACCCCCCCTGCAGTTTCTGATCATGGTGTGCCCCATTGACACCACACACAACGTTGCTGGTACGTTTGAAACATACTGCTTCAGGGCCAGTGCACGTGTGTCCTCTTAAGGGGTTCCTTTCCCCTATTTATTGGTGGTGAGGCCCAGCCTGATCCATTCCTTACTGAGTTCATCCTGATCTGATGTAACCCTGAACAGCACTTGCCTTATAACTGGCAGCTGTGGCAGACTGTTGCCTGCCATTTGTTGCAGGCTGTAGTTCTCTGGTGGCAGTACAGTGCATGGCCTCCCACAACCAGGGTTCTCCGCCAGTGGGCACCATTGACTCGCTTGTTGCAAAATGTAATGATGAGTAGTTGGTGTGATGCCAAATGAAGTTTCTTTTGAGAGCCCCATCAGCTGCTGCTTATTCACTGAACTCGCCCGTACACATTTTTAAACAGATTCATTCAGCGAATGTCGTCTGGTGTTTAGAACTCAGCCGACATTCTGTTCATTAGCACCCTGGGGGGCGCCATCCACACATCAGAATACCCGGAACGCGGACTATAGGAAAGCCCGCGTTCTGAGCATTCTCATTGGTGACGGGTGCTCCCCTTCCCCGCGCCCCCTTCACCATTTAGCACCCGTCTAGGACACTACACGGGTGCTAATGGTGTCCTTTTTTCAAAAAAGGAAGAAACAAACGTACCTTTATGGTGGGGCTCGACTTCTGCAGCACTGCTCTTTGGGAAGTCCGTTGACCAGGTTGATGACATCACAGTCATCAACACAGAAAATGGACTTCCCTGACAGCACTGCCGTAGTCGAGCTGCACCACAAAGGTAAGTTTCTTCCTTTACAAAAAAAAAAAAAACACCATTATTAGCACCTGTGTAAGGAAAATAATGGCGATATTAACCTCGGCGGGCGGCTGACCCTCTCGGTAACAGCATTGTGGCTGTCGTAAATGGACTCAAGTGAAAACTTGCAATGGCGGGCTGTTAATATTGCTTGATTATAGCATTCTTCTTACAGCTTACAACTCTACAGCCAATCACAAATCTTGTAATTGAGACTCTAGCCACGTGTAAAGGCTGCAAGACAAGCTTCCCTTGTGATGTGTTCACATTGGCACTGCTCTCGGAGAGATGGATATGCTGTGTCACAAGAAGCCCCAGGAGAGGTTTCACTTTTTTCCCCCTGCACAAGCATCCCTCTGTATCCATCCACAAGGCTGTCTGGGGGCCGGGGACCACACTATCTGCAACTCTCTCTTACTAAATATTTCCTCTCTAGACCTCTGCACTCCTCTGGCACCAACGCTTTGTGTCTAAAGCATTTTGTTAAACAGAGAGCAGGAGGTTGATCACTTTCCTCAGCTGGCTCCCCTCTTTGGAACAGCTTCCCCCTCCCTCTTTGTCTTGAGCAGGACTTTCTTAAATTCCAGAAGCTCCTCAAGGCTTTCCTCTTTACCTCCTTCTTCCCTCCCTCACTTCTCTGCTAATCTCACAGTTTCCTGTTTGGCGCTCAGGGCCCTTGTGCATTCTCTGGGCCCTGACCTCCCACACCAAACCACCCCCAGCATCTGTCTATCCTCACCCTCCACCCTGGAGACTTGCACTCACCTTGCATTGCACTTCTCCTGTTGCTCTACCATGAACACCCCAGCACCTATTCCATTCCCGTTCCCCTTCCCTTCTGCACTTGCACGTTCTGAACACCCACAAGGCATAGTCGGTTCGCCCCCTCACCCGCCAATGTGTTCAATATATTTTTTTCTAAGGTATGTTAATTGTTTCTCACCCCTTGTCCCCTCCCTGTTGACCTGTGGGCACTTTGAAACAGTATGTACTTCCTGTATAAGCGCCTAAAAAGCGAACAATAAATGCATGAATAAATACATAAATTAGTGCCCTCGCCATCGAGCTCTATTGTAGTGGTGGCTCCTTTATATGGGAGGGGCCGCCAAAACCGGAGAGGTGTACACATTTAGATTAACATTCTAAGGTACATTTAGAATGTTAATCTAAACGTACAATGTACATCTCTCAACACAGGGGTATTAGCACAGTCCAACAGTGTGTTTTGTTTGCTTGGGGAACTGTGTTGCCTTGCTCTGAGCAGGAGTGTTTCTCCCGCTAGGTATTGTTTTTTCATTTTTCTGCAAAATGGGTACAGAACAATAATCAGAGGCCAACAGGGCATAGGAAGTCAGGCCCTGCTGTCTCTCATTATTGTGCTATTAGTGTACATGCTTATTGACAGGAGAGGAGTCCTCTCCTCTTCTGTCAGTCAGCATTCTCTTTGAGGGGCAGGCCATCTGGTCATGTCTCCTCTGCAGCGGCATGCAGAGAGTCAGAGAAGTAGGAGTGGAATATTAATGTATCTATGTAATGAATTTGTATGAGTGCATGAAGGGGGTTTGTTTGAGTATGTGTGTATGAATGTATCTGCTTGTGGATGTGTGCATGTTTTTATGTATGCGTGTATGCAAGGAGTTGTCTGACTGTTGTATGAAGGCACGGGTGAATGAGAGAGTGTGTGTTTTGTATGTATGCGCCTGGATGAGAATGTATGTGCAATATGAGTGTGCATGCCTGTGCTGTGTGTGTGAATGGACAGAAAGCCTCTAATTTGAGGGAGCTGGGGGCTACTGACTGCATGGCATTTTTACTGGGCATGATTAGTGTTATCATGCTACTAAATTTGTCCACATTGGGGCAGCCAGTCTGGACATGGTTTCTAACAGTGGCATGGTATTTTATACTGGACATCAAGTATAAAGCAAACATTATACATGTTATTGTAGAGTTAGACTAGCCCACAATGGTGTCACCAGTCTGGACATGTTTTATAACAGTGGTGTCATATGCTACACTGGCCATTAAGGGTAAAGCAAGCATTATAAGTATTATTGCATGGCTAGCTTGGCCCACATTGGTACAACCAGTCTGGGCAGGTTTTCTAACTGTGGCAAGGGATTCTGTTTACTGTGCATCAAAGGTAAAGCAAACATACTAAGTGCTATGAGGTGAGACTGGCCTACATTGGTGCAGCATGTCTAGCTATGTTTACTTGTTGTGGCATGACATTTCTTACTGTTATGAAGGGAAAAGCCAGCATCATGAGTGTTATAATGTTGCTAGACTAGTCTTCCTTCTTGCAGCCAGTCTGAATATCCTTTCTTCGTGGGGCATGGCATTCTTTACTGGTAAGGAGGTAAAGCTAGCATAATAATTGGTATAGCATTGCTAGACTGGCCTACATTCATGCAGGCTAAACAGGAGCCAGATTGTCCTCTTTTTTTCGAGGGTTGTGTGGATGAGGACTAGTGTATGTGACAAAATATATTCCACAAAGGCAGCTACCCTTCCTAACACACTTGGGCGTAGAATATCCACAACATAGAGACTTAAAGGACTGTCATACTGAATTTAAACAGAGGTACTCAAACTAAAAAGGAAATACATATTTTAATCTTTACATACAAAAACATACTAAAACACATAAAACAGATGAACATGAATCAGTCTTAGTCAAAACAACACATTGCTACCCCAATTTAACTTGTCAATTTCTGAAGATACACGTGAGGTTCGTAGTGGAAGTGAAAGGTGTAATTGAAAGTATAGATTGTCTCTCTCAAGTATTTTCAAAACAAAAATGTTTCAATGATTTTTTAAACAGATGTGTCAACATTTGGAGTGTGTTTCTATATCCAATTGAAGGACACATGCATGAATAGATCTAGTTGACGTGTTCCATTGGACCTGTCTTTAGGACACTTCTTATGCATACATCATGGTTGCATTTGACTTGTTGTTTGACATGACTTTTGATTTCCATGACATAATTTAAAAAAACCAAAGCACATGTGGAATTGGTTATTAAGATGTACCAATCTTTTGTCACTATGTTCTGTGTGTTGGA
Organism: Ambystoma mexicanum; assembly: GCF_040938575.1. Taxonomy (NCBI): domain Eukaryota; kingdom Metazoa; phylum Chordata; class Amphibia; order Caudata; family Ambystomatidae; genus Ambystoma; species Ambystoma mexicanum. The sequence goes on from NC_090929.1 coordinate 415,398,633, forward strand.
TATATTAAACTGACCTTTAATTTCTTTTCAGCGTGTGAGGAAACATTTATTGTTTAATTGCTGCAGTTGTCCAATTTTTGGCAATTTCTTTACAGGCTGCAGAAAGGGAACAATATAAATACATATTTTTATGCAGCCAGTCTCAATATGTTTTTTTTATTGTGGCATGGCAGTTTTACTGGAAGTGTCTACACACAAGTGGAGGCACACACCGTATGTACATTTGTTGACAAACTCTTTCGTTACTATTAATTTTCAGAACCATAAGAAACAAACATGTCCTTTGAGGATATCGAAGGACTATCAAATAAATGTGCAGAAACCCTAGGGTTTTCCAACGAGGAGGCAGCTGCCATACTTGAACTTATTAGTGAAGCCACCATTGGCACACATGCGACTACGACCAAAGATCCGGCCAAACGGATTAAACAACTTGAATACTTAATACGTAAAGAAATGAATCGAAAGCTTCACGCTATTACATTGGGACGTTATTTTAAGAACTAACGAATTCCCAGAGGCTTGCGAATCCAATTGCGCCCCACGCTGTGTAAAGAAAGTAAAGAATTTGTGCGCAGATGGGAAGCCATTTTGAACAAGTGCAGTCTTGACCTAATTTTGTTAACGATACAAGAATTATCCAAGAATTTGGTCTCCCTCAACATTGAGATCAAAGAAATTGAGAAAGAACTTGTAGACTCTTTGGGCAAAGAAGAATATGATATTATTCTAGCAGACATTAACATTAAACTAGAAGAGTATAAAACTGAACTTGAGCAGAAGAAAGTAAAAAAGTTCAAAAGAGATACCTACGATTACATCAATGAGGAGGTATATACTTGGATGGAGAAATACGGATCTCTAGCTCCTAAAAGGCCATATAAACACCCTTCGGACAACACATCGAGCTCAGATTCAGAAGCACAAAAAGATTACGATACCCAAGAAGAGCAGCCACAGGACAGCGATTCTAGCCACATGAGGGCTCCATCCACACAAACACCTACAACTTCAGCTTTTTTAGGCGCAAGACCAAAAGAACCCGCCGGGGGAGGAGGAAACCCCAGAAACAAACCACAAACACGATTACAACTCAAGAAAACTTAGTTATTAATATTTCCCACAGGACCTTAAATAAGATGGAAGAAGACATACTACAGAAAGGCTTGAGTTTTGTACCGACGTACAGTACTACATTGTTTGACACCAAAATTGAATTATACAAATTTGTGAGGAAATTGAAATTAAAAGTTTTCTTTGATGAGTTAGAAATCCATGAAAAAACATCGAATGCACCAGATTTTCAAGAATTTAGAGCCAAGAGTGGCTTTATACCTCCTATTTCTGTACCATCTATTGACATTTTTCAGAAATTAGTGACCAGGGATCTTGAACGCATCAGCTACAAGACTTCACCACATAAGAACCTCAAACCCCATGAAATGAAAACTATTAGGAATCTTTACTGTGACAAGAACATCACAATACGACCTGCGGACAAAGGAGGTGCGCTGGTGATCATGAACACCATTTATTATGAAGCTGAATGTAACAGGCAATTACAGGATCACACCATTTATGCACCTTTGGATCAAGATCCCACAGTGTCCATTAAACAAAATCTTGAAGTCCTACTTGACAAGGCTATGGAACTTGAATGGATCAATGAACACACTCGTAAATTTCTATACAATAACCACCCAAGAATCCCGAATTTTTATACACTACCTAAGATACATAAAGACACAGTCAGACCACCAGGAAGACCCATTGTTGCTGGTATGAACAGCATAAATCAACCACTAGGTGTGTACATTGACTTTTTTCTCCAACCTTTGATTCAAAAGACTTTCACTTATATCAAGGACACTACACACTTTCTACAAAAGCTGAATACTGCCACTTTTCAACCAGAATACTTACTATTCACGATTGATGTCAAAAGTTTATACACATCGATACCTCATGATTTGGGAATGGAATCAGTAGAATGGCTTTTGTTGGAGTCACCTGAGGTCCGTGCACAAAAATAATTCATAATGGCTCTTCTCCAGTTTGTAGCAGAAAACTCATACTTTCAATTTCACAATAAATTCTTCCTACAGGTTTCCAGAACATCCATGGGTGCGACTATGGCACCGTCCTATGCAAATTGTTTTATGCACAAATTTGAAATGGACAACGTACTTCATAAGCCAGATTGGAACAAGCACATACATCTATGGGTACGTTATATAGATGATGTTTTTGGAATTTGGACGAACACAGAAGCTACTTTTGATGCTTTTTTTAATTATTTGAATAGTATTGACCAGCGGATCCAGTTTACCAGCACAACATCCAAAGACAGGATTACATTTCTGGATGTTCAAATACTCAAGAGTGATACTGGTTACAAGACTACACTTTTCCGCAAACCTACTGATCGCAATATTCTATTGCACAGATTGAGTTTCCATCAACCTAGTCTCCTGAGAAATCTGCCATACAGTTAATTACTGCGTGTGAAAAGAATAGGAAGTGATCCCGAAGACTCTCTAGCCCAACAATTATTGATGAAAGAAAATGTTTTATGTCGTGGCTACAAATCATCAGAACTAGATGCTGCATCCCAGAGAGTGAATGCATGTGATCGCAGCACTTTGTTATCGGACACTGTTAAATTGCCAAGGGAATTGAAATCACCAGTATACGTCTCAAACTTTTCTGTACAGAGCAATAAAATTAAAAATGCAATTAAGAAACATTGGAACATCCTCAGAAATGACACAAGAGTACAGAATCTGTTTGACCAACTTCCGGTTTTTGCATATCAAAGGAGCAGAAATTTGCGAGATGAACTGGTACATACACGCCCGAGATTGAAAGAACCTGTTACCCAACGCACGGGGACATATCCTTGTCTTCATTGTGCCAACTGTAATTTAATATTGAAAGGGAACACAATACACCATCCCCGTACAGGTCAAAAAATCCTGTTGAGAACATTTGGAACTTGCGATACCACGAACATTATATATGGTATCAAGTGTCCCTGCGGGAAGTACTATGTAGGTCAGTCCACAAGAGCAGTGAAAGTATGTTGGAATGAACATCGTTCTTGTATCCGGAACTGCAATTCGAATTCAGCGGTGGCCCGCCACTGGATCGAAAATAGACATTACCTAACCCAAATTAAGTTTTTGATCTTAGAGGTATTGAGCAAGAAAAATCGACATGAGGACCTTGGACTGCGGCTTAATAGGACAGAAACCTTTTGGATAGATAAACTTGGTAGTTTATCTCCTCATGGACTCAATGAAGAGATGAACTATCATTGCTACATTTAACTATGACATAGTGATTCAGTGGCAACCAATATTGAAGGTTCAGTATACTCTATAGACTTTCCCTTGAACCTCAGATTTGTTGTACATGGACATCATGCTTTACGTATGACAGTATTCCACTGTCTTGTGCTATTTCATCTGCTTTAGAAGTTGTTTTTTTCTGTATTTGATGCCTGGGTTTCCAGGTGACATATAATATTTATGTTTGTTTCTCTGATTGAGAAATTTTCATGTTGCTCTAAATCTGCTAAATTGGTTGATTTATATTTACATAGATGTATACACTTTGCTGCCGTGCCTCCCGGATGTCCAGTCTGGGACCCAAGGTGGCATTGTTTTCAATGCCACCATTAGCGGCAGATTTTATTTATTTTTGTTGATTCTGTTTATATTTGCCATTTTGTATGTAAACAACATAGCTGTTTTCACAGAGTATTTTTTTCATTTCTATGCTGATTCTATAATTTTATTTTAGACATTATGCACCCTAGAATTAGTACTTGACCACCATTAGACTATATAATTACTTAGTTTACACCTTGGGGACTTACAAATCGAGATATCATAGCTATTTGAAAGTCACACGCATCGCGCCGTCTTATAGACGCGATGCGGTCACGTGGTTATGTAAATAACCCGTTTCCTAGCAACACCACAATACGGCGATGCACTGCAGCGTTCAGACGGCTTGTCTCACGGCCGTGCTGCGTTTACTGGTATCTTTGCATTTTAGATTGTAATAGATAAACTGCTTCACTTAAACACATGTAGCCCTCTGATTACTCTAACTTTCATGCTTTTAGAAAGCCGTTGTGACCGCTGTCCTTTATTGGACCACGGGTGTTACTGACAGCCTGACACTCCTAAAAAAAGCTACACTGGCTACACACCGGTATAGAGGTACCATTTGTTATTTGTTTTTCACTCCTTTAGCCTTATTATGTTGTTGATTTACTTGTTCCTTACTGCATTTATGTTGTTGTTTATTTCCAAACATATATTCCAACGCTCATATGAACATTCTACATTCTGGTATGTGTTTAAATTTTCTTTATTGATTTATGCATGTGTTTTTATGTTGTGTGTTCACATTATTTCAATACAGACTTGCCCTGATCAAGGAGTTTGTATACTCCGAAATGAATTGGCATATTAAGTCCATACCTAACATGTGATGTGTAGCTGCAGCCTCACTAAGATTCCATTAGTGTTGTGCTCTTATCAATGATCTTTTGATACATTATTATTGAATTTATTTCTGACTTGGATTCTTTTTGACTATCATTTTTGAACTTGGATACAAGCACGTTTACCTATATACAGGAATATTTTGAAGAAAGTCTTTTTAACTTCATAACCCGTTGTTTTGGGTATAACGGAGAGCGGCTGTGTGACTAAGTTGGCCATACTTAGTCTTTTCCTTCACTATGGCAGTTTTACTGGGCATCAGGGATATTGACATGATAAGTGTTATTACAGGGCTAGAATGTCCTACATTGTTGCAGCCAGTCTGGTTATGTTTTCTTCCTGTGGCATGGCACTATTTATTTGGCATCAATGGTAAAGCAAACATGATAAGTGTCATTAAGTGGGTAAATTGTGCTACATTGCTGCAGATAGTGTGGACATGGTTTCTAATTTGCATTTTCACTGGTATGAAATAAATCCAGCATGATGAATTATATTACATTGCTAGAATGTCTTACATTCGTGCAGCCTGTCTGAATATATTCTCTTATTGTGACATTACATTTTTACTGGGATTCAAGGTTTAAGCAAAATAAGTGTTATTACATTGCTAGAATTGCCTACATTAGTGCAGCCAGTCTGGACATGTGTTCTTACAGTGGCATGGCATTGTCTTACTGGCAAAGCCAACAGACGTACGTACGTTCTTATAGTGTACAACTGGCACATATTGGTGCAGCTTTATGGACATGTTTTTAAACAGACACATATTGTGGGCAAAGGCATCGTGGTGCTCCTGTGCACCATTGGCAACTTGCATCTAGTGGATTTTTTCATGTGCTAACATAAAAAGAAGATTGCAAAATGTTTTTTTTTTTTTTACCAAACTCTTCAAAGAGCACAAGTTGCATAATTCCCCATTTTAACACATTACATACACACAATTCTTGGGGGAAGAACTCTACAGAACCCCCTTTGATTGGTTCGGGTTCCCGCACTACATTGGTCGCTCTCGCATATTCGAGACAAACATGACGTCCCTCCAATAAAAAATAGCCAGCTGCCCCTGTTTTATTGAGGGCTAGGTGATCTTCACCCTGGCTAGAAGCCCTTACGCTTGAGACCTATAACTTGGGCAGTGGTCACCTACCACACAATGGTGTCTTCTGATGTAAGCGCTTTAAAAAGGATCCCCGCAAAGGATTTCAATCTGGGATCCGTCTTAGAAAGCATTCCTGTAACGCAGCACCAGCAGCTCTGTGGCTTACCACCCATAGAGAACTTCTCCATAGAAGGATTGGTGCTCAGTGATATAGTCAGTAATATAGTCTGTAACTCGTTGGTTTTGTAACTCCAACGATCCTCACACTTCTTCACAAGAGATTTAAAATGCAAAGAGGTTAAATGTTCTTTTAATAAGGACAAACAAGGGCCCATCCCTGCAGCATCAGCAAACACTACCCTAACATATTATTTGGCACGCAGACTTGAGAAGAACGGTTCTGATATATCACCCTGTGAAAGGCCTTAGCATTGGTGTCACCAACAGAAGCAAGATTTTCTCTATTGCAGCCATCATTTGGCACTGCTCTAGAGGAGGGCCCGTTCCAATCTTCGCGATGCCATACAGGAAGATGGCCTGGTGCGTGAGATCTGGTGCCAGGCACAGCACTCCAAAAACCTTGGGAATGTGTCTTTCTTACAATTTCCAAATTCTAAACAGTAAGGAATGGTTTAGCATAATCCGTAATAATCCCGGGACTGGTGATGGAGATTTCATTAAAAAAAAACAATGGACTGTACCCAACTAACAGGGATGGCATAACAAGTCAGGAACTAGGCATTATTGTGTACGTTTAAATGAAACAGTAGAAGTAGCATACCCTGACTGCTTCACCTTTACATCCTCAACGGCATTTCCCTACCATTGCAGGACATACCTTACTGACATAATTACTCATTCTAAAAACCGACTTGAGGAAAACTTGAACCATAATCATTCAGGGTGGTTCAAGGTGCCGGAATTGTCAAACTGTTTGGGTGATTCGTCTGAAAATGTTCACAGCAGATTATGGTTCTGCAAAGTGAGGCAGGCTGTCGTCCCACACACATATTTTTGTTTTCAATTTCAAGGCAACATACTGGTTTCCATAAATCGTGAGAGTTGGCATCAAATGCTAGTAGATGAGTAACACCTTTTTTTTGTTTCCAGTGAGAACATTCCCCTCTTCTCACACTAGAAACAGAAAATAAATATTTTTCCCTTGCTAGTAGAAGGGGGCGTTGGCTCTAGAAATAGAAAAACGCGTCCCTATTTCCAGTGCTTATTCGTGCTATAAATAGAAAAGGTACCTTTTCTGCATCTAGTGCGGGCATTTTCTTTTATTTCCATCTTGTACACAGTGCTGTACCTAGGAAAAGCAAAGAAATGTGCAGAGCCGCTCTGAGTGTTAGGGAACAAAAGTAAGGATGGTGAAGGGAAGTGGGGGTAGAAGAGTTGTTCAGGGGGGTTGGGCTATTCCTTGATTGACACACACAGAACAGCAGATCATTAAAGGGGCGGGGGGGCATGTGAATATTTGCTGTCACTAATTTATATTCACCACAAGGAACTATTTCAGAAGTTAACACACCTAGTGAAAGCACATACTCCCGAAGAGCATTTAGTGCTTCTAGATCCAATCTCTCGTTCTCATTGGAGAACAAGGAAAGGCATAATGTTGTCTACTGGGTGATGAACTGTGCCAGGGGCATATCTTAGGCAGAGCTGTAGTATTACAATACTTCCTAACTCGTAAGGTAAAACAGCGTTATACCCTGAATTGTTTAGCTGTGCCGTTGTGACATGCAAGCAAAGTGACGTCTCAGTGTGAAGTGGTGCATCACACAGCGATCTAGCGATCCCTGTCTCTCATTCTCTCTCTGTCTCACTCTACGTCTCTATCTCCCTATGTGGGCGAGAGCCGTGTTGTCAGGTGCGTGTTTGCTAGAGATAACAAAGCCATTCCCAGTAGCAGTGCTCCTAGAGAAAATGCACAGGTACCTTTAATGGGCCCATGCAGTGACGTGTTTCTTTATGGTTAAAAATAGAAAGAGGGCAGCAGTGACTGAGGCCTCCCCTGAGGTGGGGACTGTCCTGGAACTTGAAACCATACATTGACATTGACTGTGTCCTGCAGGAATGCCGCCATCGTGCTCTTGCTGGGGGCACATTGACCGTAATGGGGGAGCTATGTGGGACGTGGGTAGGCTTTGCAGGGAGTGCTGGGGATCTGACAGACCTTGAAAGGGATCAGAGGACCAGGCTGCTGTTTGTTATTGTCTTTTTTTTGTTAGTAGTGCTGTTGCATAACATAACAGATACACGTTCTCAGCAGCACCAACCAATCAGTGTTTTAGTGCTCGCAGAAGAAACAGATCATTGGTTTGAATCTGAGCACAACCCATTGCAAGTAAGAAGGACATTTTGAAAGGCAAGATGGTGTGTATTCTTGCCAAAATACAATATTAAAGAAATATATAATTTTTTTGTACCAACATTGGAAGCTATCTCTTGTTGAAATGTCCACTACCCGCGTTGTTCCTTTGGGGTTGTACCTGTCAGAAAATATTTACTTAACCATATGGCATTTGTTATTCACAAAACAAATACATGATTTTTTTTCTGGCAATGGGAAACACATTGCACTCAATAAGGGATAGTTGAGAAATAAATTACTAATTTCTTGCAAATATGTTGCACAGACGTTCCTAGGACAGCTAGGAATGTTGAGTATCCTAGTTTTTGGCAAAGTAACAAAACATAATACAGTTACACATTGTGGTGGTGACATAGACACTGTTGGTGAAAAAATGACAAAAAGTAGTTTTTGAAAAAGAATGTTCAAAAATCATACTAAGCATAACAACCTAGAAGAAATCCAAAATACAACATACAACAAAGGAAGAGTGTCAAAAATATATCTTGTGAAGTGCTAAAAAAAATGTCAGATCATTTCCAGTGGCAGGAATGCAATAATTTAGAAAGGTTACATTTTTGCATGTGAGGATAAAATGGCTGCAACGTCAAGCTGTCCTGCTTCGTTTCTGGGAGCAAATGTTTCGTCCGCACACGCCCAGTTCCCAAAGCACAGACACTCTTATAGAATTCTACATAGAGAATCATGTTGTCAATCTACTGTCCACTTTTGTCATTTAACATAACTCATTGAAGCTAATTGCTCAAAAAGAGCAGCACATTCGCTCCTGTGTTGTTCCATGAGGGAATTGAAATGTTCTGCCAGTCTTGATATTTCTGCTCATGTCATTTTACATTCTCATTCAATATTGAGGTTTAATTTACCTCTTTTAAATGCAGGACAACAAATAGCGGATTTGCAGACTGATGTGAAAATAAACAGCCTGTTGCTCAAAAAGGGCTACATTCCAAGAACGTGTTTATTATCGCTAAGTAGTGCCACAATATCTCCATTCAGGAGCGGCCATTGTGGGTCTTGTGGATGGGGAATACCAGGTCCGGATGAAGAAACGGTTGCCTTCACATTACTCCGTGCAAGCAAAATAACTAGTGGCACTCATAGAGGTGATGCAAATGAATAAGGGGAAGGCAGTCACTATTCTGACTCTGCATATGACTCTGCATATGTAGCCTCCACAGCATATTCAGTCTTTTTCAAAATGGCAGTGAAGAGGGTTTAGAATATTTGATGGAATCCCTGTCCAGCATGCTGCGCTGTCATCCAGACTAATAGAAGCATTAGCACTCTCCACAGAGATACGAATAGCTAGTTGAGATGCGCATGCTAACCATACTAACCTAATAGAGCTTGGAAATGATGCTGCGGACAGAGTGGCCGAAAAAGCCTTGTGTTTGCCATCCACAGATCCCCAGAAAATGGAAACCATATCCCAGCAAGTACAGTTGCCAGCCCCGTACACTGCGGTCCTTTTGCTTCAGAGAGTATAGTAAAAATGCAGGAAATAGCATTTAGAGAAGAGAAGGAGCTCTGGGCAAAGAGGGGGTGTGCCCTCTCACCCACAGATTTGCTGTGAAGACAGGAGCTTACGGGAAAGGTAATGAAATCTGTAGAGCTGCTTCCTGTGGCTCTAGAGCAAACTACAGTACCTGTTGCACACTTCTCCCGGACAAATAACAGCGGAGCTCCAGGAGGAATGGCTTATGCCAAACCTCCAAGAACAGGTGACTACATTTGTAGGGATCTGTATAGTTTGTAAGGAATTCGATCCTGGGAACAACATGAAGATGCTAAGAGGAGTTCTGCCTCACACTTCGGGGCCTTTTCGGGAGTGCAACATAGATTTTGTAAATATGATACAAAGATATCATAATGTTCGATATCTCATTGTAGTGGTTTGTCCATTTTCCCGATGGCTTGAGGTTGGTCCCTGGGTACACCCTGATCCTAAGTCTGCAGCAACATTTTTGGTGAGGGAGGTATTTTCACAGTGGGGATTTTGTGAGATACTGAAGTCTGACAGTGGGACGCACTTTTTTAATGCCTTATTTTCAGAAATCACTTCGCTCTTGGTGATCAAGCACAGGTTGTGTTCAGTGTACCAACGTCAGGCCAACAGGACCGTGGGACATGTTTAAACTGACTCTTAACACTCGATTATCTAAAATCTGTAGTGATTTGAGTAAGAACTGGCTTTATTGCGTATCATTAGCCTTGTTTTATTTGGGAAGTCAGCCAGGAAAGCAACACCACCTCAGTTCTCATGAAATAGTGACAGGGCGCAAATTACACACACAATTAACATCTGCACACACAGTATCAGATGCACACAAGTCAGCAGAGATTCTTGGTGAGGTGTTTTGGAAATACCTTAGGGCTTTAAGTGTCAGATTTGTATCTTCATAGGTTGTATTCTTTCATCGACAGTCAACAGGAGTAAATGCCAAAGTTCGCAGTTCGTTCCAGTAGAGAAGAGGGGAGTGAAGAGAAACCAGCGACTGTTATTGTAAATACAGAGAAGAAATGTGGACTTAAAATGAATATTAGGATGTTTGATTGTAAGTTTTTCTCATTTTCCTTGTGATTTTGTTCAGGCTTCACAGACAATATGAATGTAAATATTGTTAACCTGTCTAGTACTGTAGGATTTGTTAAGTTTGTATTTATGCCACAAAGAGGGATTGATTCTGACCCATTAGTGGAGCACATGGCTTTGCATCAGATAATGCCTATTACAGGCATATGAGGAGGGAGGGCAGAGAGGGATCTCTAGGGCCTTGCTCCATTTGCTCTCTTAGCCCCATGTTTCTAGTGTCCCTAGACTATTTATTCCTGATAAGATAAAGTTAGCAGAGGCACAGTGCCTGCTGCACCTAGTCCTGTGCAGGATCCGGGGGCAATTTCAAGGGCCGCCAGTCTCAGCTTCTCTCCTACCTATTGACGAGGAGTGTTCAAGCATAGATTGCAAAGAGCAGAGGAATGTACGTTGTATGCAAAGAGTTCGGTTGAAGTTGGAAGGGGCTATTGCTGTGAATAATCAATGGGAGCAAGGGGTGAATAGTTGCAGAGTTGGAGGAATGAGGAGAGTTTTGGAAGAGGGGGTGGCACAAATTAATAGAGATTGTGGAAATGTCTGGAACAAGAATCTGCAATAACTGACAAAGCTAAAGGATCAAGAGAAACCTGTTAAGATTTAGTTACTTTTGCGTTTTTCTTTGTGTTTTAAACACAATGGCATGGTGCACGTTGGCAAAAATGGGAACTACAGCTGCACGCTTTGCATTGCTGATCTGGCTGCAGGTACATCAGCACTTCTCACTGTGATTTGTGTTTTTGTGGACAGTTTTCATATTGACAATTACCTCTAGCCTGGTGAGGTGTGTGCAGTCTAACTACACTGCATGTGCCTGTTCTTATTGTTTCCCAGCCCACCACCTAAAGCCACATCTGTGCCCATTTTGTGCCCTCTGCCCATTAAGCTCCTTGTATCATCAGACATGGACAATTCAATGACTTTGTCTGAACGTAAAGAAGCGGAAACCTTGAGATGAACTAAAAGATTAAATCTACCGAAGCTCTGATGAACATTCCTGAACAGTACTGACTGTTCAGCCAAACTGAGATGTTCTTTTCTTCCCTTTTGGCCCGTGGTGTGCACGCTATCGTGAATGTGAAGTGGCTTCAGCCCACCTGCTATGAACGTTTACTGTTTGTAAATTCTTCCGAGTCAGCTTTCAGTGCAATAAAAGAAAAACTGCAGGACTTGAGTACCACATCCGTGCAAAATAGATACATCCTCAATCTCCTAACAGCCAGCTGTACTTTGTGCCTTTTAATGATTTGGAAAATGGGTCTCTTCACAGACTATTGCTTCTTTCATAACCTAAGGGGGTCATGGAGAAGAAAGCAGGACTTACAAGAGACCCTTGATTAGACTCTCTTTTCTCTTGGGTGCCTTCCTGCATGAGCCTAGTGTAATAACTTTATAATAATAAAGCACTTGAAATCAAATATGTCTCTCGGCAGTTGTAAATAACACCTACCTCTGTGATGATCAATAGTCTCGCAAACGATGAAGGAGAGAATTACCTAAAAAACCCTCTTAAACCCAGCCAAAAGGCTAGGTAGAAGTGGAATCTCCAGGGAAAACCCAAATAGGGGAAAAAACCCTGTGATGCGCTGCTGTGTGGGTTCCTGCAAGCAGCTGGTGAAGGCTCACGCTAGTTTTAATGTGGTCCGGATTCTTGTCAGGAAGGATTCTAATTAAAACAGAGTAGAAGTGCAGGTAAGTAAGAATGTAGTTTCCCAAGTCTAGTGAAGTAGTAGAGGGTATAGAAAGGAGCTTACCCTGACAAGCCTATTCCCTACTAGGTCTTTGTATCTCAGTCTGATGGTTAATGTTGGCAAGGCGCCTAATAGAACATATAAGAAGTAAGAATATGTCCAATTGTATTTGACACGTGCGAAATGAGAAATGCAGTAAGAGATTGGGATTTTACCCACAAATAGTTGCCCCAGGGATGAATAGCAAAGAGCAGATTAGAGGTCTTGAACTCAAAGGAATAGAAGGCTGTAAAGGATGTCTAAGGCTGGTTCCTAATGTAGATTGTAAATAACAACAAGATTAGGCGTGAGGAAATCCCAGTGAGAATCACAAACTCTGTCTAGCTAAACAGACGTAAGCTACAAACTGTAACGCTCACCTGATTCCCACAGAGGCGCTGATCCCGGCTGGGCTGCTATCGTTTCTTCAATTGAGAAGCGTAGAGCTCGCACGACTCTCAGGACTGGGCTTCCTCTTATCGAATGTCTGACTTGCAGGGTAAGTTTTCTGCAGGTGGAAGAAAAAGGGTTAATCACCGTTTGATGGGATTCCTTCTCCCACCAATCGCCAGTTTCTCCCACCGCCTAGCTTTCTACTTGTCTCGGCGAACTCTCACCTTACGCGTATAAATGCTGAGCTCTCCATCCTGCGTCTGGTGCAGGGGTGCGTGGATTCCAGTTACGTCGCTGGATGAGTTCAGTGTTGAGGCTGAAGTCTTTTGCGGCCTTAGTTGTGGCACTGGTGCTGGGATGCCGAAGAGCGATGCCGCCGTTACTGCACGAGCGGATGCCTGTAAGTATACTGTAGTCTTTAGGCTTTAAAAGATGGGCACCTCAATAATGTCCCTTTTCCTTTGTTTCAGGCCTCGGGATGCTGTGGGCGTAGTTTTCCATTGCCGCTGCACGTGCCGATGCAGTAAGTATAATGTTCGTTGGCCGCTTTTAATGGCACCTCTAATAATGTCCTTTTTCTAGTTTTCAGGTGCCGGGATGCTGCAGGCTTTATATCCGTTGCCACTGCACGTGCCGATGCACGTAAGTATAATGATCGTTGGCCGCTTTTAATGGCACCTCGAATAATGTCCTTTTTCTAGTTTTCAGGTGCCGGGATGCTGCGGTTGATGCGGCCGCTTCTGCGCGTGCAAAAACTGGTACGTTAAGATGAATGTGACTGCCTTCACCCGAACTCCTTTTTAATTATGTCCTTTGCCTTTCAGGTGCAGAGAAGCTGCCAAAGAGATGGCCGCGGTTAGCTCCGTTGCAATCACGGATGGATCAGGTAAGCGGGCGCGGCTGCGAGCGAGTTGCACTTTTCTAACCTTATGTTTATTCTTTGCAGGTTTTGCCGGTGACTGGATTCCGGGATCTGGTAAGTATTGTTCTGTGTCTTTCTTCATCCACAGGTTGCTGCGCGGAAGCTGAAGATGACTCTGGACCTGGAATGCAGGAGCCGACTCGGTGAGCGTCCTGCTGCTGCTGCAGAATAACGCGAAGCATGTGTTTTCCATTGGCCATGGTTTAAATAGCAGAGAAGTGCTTCCAGTGTGTGTTCTTCCACCGGTTCCACCCAGGAAAGAAAAGAGTTCCTGAATGGAGGGAATAGTTCCTCCCAGCCCTGATGGCTGGGGACTTCAACCAGACTGGATTGTTCTGGGTAAATATGCAGCATGGTCTGCCTCAGGTAAGTCCACCCAAGCATTATTACACTGTTTATCAATATGAGCCTGGCGCCTATGGCGCCGGGACTGAAACCCTTCATGAGCCTGGCGCCAAAGGCGCCAGGACACGGTCCAAAGGGCCCCTGTAGGGGTCTGCTGGGTCCGGAGTAGTGGAAGACGGGTCTGCTTCCGAGGGCGCTGGGCCAGTCCTGGCCCCTCGGGAGTAGCGCCCATGACACAAACCAACGACAGCAGGAGCGGTTGTTGAAACTAGGAGATGGCTTCCTGTTGATTCACAGAGCATAGAAAAGGATCGAGAATTCTAATGTTCAGAACGAGAAATGGGAAGAGAAATGAATGACGGAAGTGAAGTGAGCAACTCTAGATAGCAATTGTAGAATAGAAAAAGTAACAAACTTACGGTGCGCAGCGCGACTCTGAATAGAGAAGCAACGCGTAGTACCGAAGTTCCAGTAGCCAGATATACAATTCCGAAAGTCGGGGCGGGGCTAATCGCTCGGCCTGAGGAGCGAGAAACACTAGTGTGCTGCTTAGAGTTTCGGGCTTCTCCATGTTACGAGTCCCGATTCTGGGCAAAACCACAGGCATTGGCACACGGGAAAGTGAAGCAGCGAGACCCCAATGGACAGCCGTAACACATAGCGGCGAAGATTCTCATAGCAATTTTTGTCTTTTTGCACTTTATTGTTTGTACCTGTCAGATGCTCATACAATTCTGATACCTAAAACAGATGCCATGATGATTGTGACCCTGTTCAAGGCTAGGACCACTACCATTTCATGTCACATGGGTACTCATATTGAGTTAGAAATTGATTCAGGGCTGTTTGGGATTTCAGATGTTGTTTCGGATCCTCCTCCATATTGGGGTGACTGTATGGAAAGCGGGTAGATTGTGGAAATGGTGGGGGGATGAGTTGGGGTTGTTCAGCGGAGGAGTACGCCCATAGTGGGACTAGTGTTGTAGGGTCTTATTTCCCCAAGAAGATGGTTTAAATGAAGAAGAAACTGGTTCATTCGTTAATGTATTAACTAAAGGGGGGAATGTTGGGGTGGTCGATAAAGGTCCTAATGGGAAAGAAGGGTTCACGTTGCACACAGCATAATGGTGACTCGGCTGACAGTGATGTTGGTCTTGTGGACAGTTGCGATTTAGCATGTGTCTAGTGTAGTGAAGGAGAATGGGATAAGTGTTACTATTTGTGTTGCTTTGTGTATAGTTGATACATTTTAGATGCGCACACGCATAGCAACATAAGACAAGTCTGCCGATGCAGTTTGAACATAATGTAGTTGCATGGCATTCCACACAGTGCCTAAAGATGAGAAGCAATAGCAATATGCACACATGAGAAAGGAGATTCGCGGATGGAGCAGCCACTGTGAGGGCACATGGTAGTCTTGAACCTACATGCACAGATATGCATAAACAGCGGTCTTCAGGGAAATGTGTTTGGGACAGTTGGGGAACAAGGGGCATATTGTGAATACAACAATCTGTATATCGTGGGCTCCCTGAAAGCTAGGAAGTCATATAGGCTGCAGAAACCTAGGGTGTTGAGATAAACTCTCTGTGACCCCAGAAGCTAGTTAATCGAGGTTGAATGCTGGAGAAAGGCAGCTAACTGCATTCAGGCAGCTGCGATAACATCAAATGGTCAGCTGTGACCAGGCAAGGGTTTTATGACTTGGTGCTATTGTGGAGAGGAGATGTAAACCTTTAAGTACATGGGAGTCTGTTATTTCAGTTTTCAGGGAAGTCCGGCCACCTGATAGTGTTGGCTTGGGGGCCGGTAATAAACCTGGTCCAATGGGTGCTTAAGGGCAGGTTGGACAAATGGTTTATGGGTTTCAATCAGGTTCTCAGGAATGACCAGGATGTGGCCAGAGGACATGCTGCTGAAATGGTAGTCATTAGAATTTAGCATAAAATGAGGGAATTTTTTGTTTCTCTCCCTCCCTCCTCATGTTGTTGAAGTATCCTTGGTAAAGCCATGTGCATCATGATTGGGATTAGAGGTCCCTGACCAGATGGTACTTGTAATAAATTAGGATTGTTGTGTGTGAATATGTAAGCATGCGATGATGTCATGACCTAAAAGGGTGTACTGTAAATATGAGATAATGCAAATGTATGTTGGAATGGGATGGTGGTTAAATATAAGTATCTAATGAGAACATGGGAACTGATAGGGAGTAGATTTTTTGTATAGGGTTGATCAATCATGTTTGGGAGATGACTCTGTAATGAAATATGTGGGAGTGTGCTAACTGTTGCAAAATTTTTACAATGTGAAACAGTTGTGTGGTTCGAGCAGAATCTGGTTAGTTCGGTCTCTGAAGCATCGTCTAGCCTCTACTGGCTGTTTGTACAATAACTTGCTTTATGGATAAACGTGCACTCGCTTCTTAAGAGGTGGGCCTATTTTTGTGTAAGAAGATAGGAGGCCCACCCCCACACACAGGACAGTTATCTAGAATCAGAGAAACATCAATGTGGTTGTAGAAGGACCGGACAAGATGCATTTTAAGTGTCTCAATGTGAGGAACAGAACTTTAAGGCCCCTCAAAAGCTACGTTTGAAGGCACTAGAGTGCAACATTTCTCAGATATTTGCACCACAATGCACTCACCACGCCAAGGTGAGGTGACAGGTGGGTAGAGTGCACAGAAGGTCCCTCCTCTATGTTGCAGCGCAAAAACTCTCACCTCCCCTACACATCTGCTCCGGGGAATGTCAGCCAGCAACACATGCCCATTCTGGTGCAGTTTGCTGCAGAGTGCAAAGCATATCAAGTGATAAGTGACTTGGAACAGCGACATACAGGTTCATTGATTTTGAATAATTGATGAGAGCATCACCTGTCTGTCTACAGAACCCATGCAGAGTACAAGTACATTTTTTCTAGTTGTACATATTAACACGTGAATCCAAATTAAATGTCTGCACATGAGTTACTAATGTACTACAATAACTTCCCCTCTACCTTTATGATTCACATTGTGCCAGTGCCATACAGCAAGATAGCAATAATGGTCGACCCTCTCACAATGAAGAATGATCAAATAACTATTTTTACACTACCTGACGTTGCCCATTAACATGTTTTCACTGTTCTCTTGTTTTATACTGAGAATATGATTGGCTCTGTATAGGAAATTAGCATCAACATATTGTTGAAGACCCAGATTAATGTAATCAATTAACAAAGTGTCATTGTCATAAGAACTCATCATACTCAATGTATGATTTTCTAGTTTGGGAGGACAATTATTACAAGATCCTGCTATGTTTTGCACATGCCACGTCTCCTAAGCTTCTACTTCTTCACTCTTCCCTTCCTGCTTTTGCTCCAGTCAAGTAATACAGATCCAGAGTCTTCAGTCTGATAGCCAGACTCCTGCATCCTTCACCCTTCGAAATGTGGACTATCGCCTTGTCTCCAGGATTACTTTCCTCATCTCTTCTACATCAAAAGAGTTTTTATTTCAGATTTCTCCATTAACAGTACAAAACATAAACAATCATAAATCAGACAATACAACCCTGTCAGAATCTTCACCTTCAGCCCCCCAGGTACAATTAATATGGATGCTTTGGCTCAGAACAGATACCCATTAGATATGCATGGCCTCTCTTGTCCAATACCATGCATGATATGAAATCTCAGTTTTGTGGCTCTGCTTATAAAGTCTGCCAGGTTGTATACAAAATGCGTATCCTCAGATTTACATATAGCTGACATTGCTCCCTTAACAGACCTAATATGATGGTTTTAACTATTCCTTCCTCTCCTTGTGGGCAGATTAGGAGAAAGTGAACCACGTCCTCGTCCACTTCCTTGTGGCATTGGCATTTATGAGACACCTTCAGCCAGTGTGT
Source organism: Ambystoma mexicanum (assembly GCF_040938575.1). Lineage (NCBI taxonomy): Eukaryota > Metazoa > Chordata > Amphibia > Caudata > Ambystomatidae > Ambystoma > Ambystoma mexicanum. Next base: position 415,416,511 of record NC_090929.1, read on the forward strand.
CCATTTAAGCAGGGGAAGTAAATTCAAAAATGCCAGAATTTACAACTTCCTACCTGCTGGTGAGTTTAACTTAAAAATAGGGCATGGTCTCACCTAAGAATTCTTCAGGTCTGTGCCCATTTCCAGAGATTGTAGAGATTACATTTTTACTACATCAGACTCCAAAGCCTTTTTTCTAGTGCAGGTTTGGATGTCTACCTTGGCTTGTTTCATAGTGCCCTTAACTGGGCTGTCCCAGTTTGCTCTTAAAACTCTTGCCAAAGGCTGCATGCAAAACTGTACCACTCATATTTGCCCTTGTACTCGGAAGCGTCCTTCTCTGAGAACTCTATGGCCACATTGTGGTTGTCTGCAAGACCTAGTTTGAGTTTTGCCCAGAGAGATTAACATCTGGACTGTGCAAGTGACTCCCCACTTTGAAGTCCCAGCTTGATCATCAGTGCACTTCTTGGGGTACCAGGTGCGAGGCTTAGTAATTGTCTCAGAAACCTATTCTGTACTAACCCCATGTCTTTACAATCCTGGTGTCCTCAAACTTCACTTCCACCCCATACAGATTGTAGAATCTCAGAAGTCATTTTAACCCGTGGGCCACCCTTTTAGCCTGATATTTTATCTGTACAACCCATCAACCATTTCAGGCTAACATTAAGCCTAAATACAGGTAGGAATCTACTATCTCTATTGATAATCCTTTTATATTCCATTTCCTGCCAAAAATCATAATTTTGGTTTTCTTTTTTTATAAATGTTTGTTTGTTTTTTTCTAGGAAGTTATTGGCGTATTATTGTCTCTGCTTTAGGCAACCCGGAGTTAATGCCAACATCAATGTATCGTCCACATTAAATAGGGCACTGTACTCCACTTTCCCTAACCTGTGGGGTAGAAGCTTGCTGTTTGCTCTGCCCGGGTCGAAATCTGACATACGCAGGATGAACAACAATGGGGCTAGGAGACACCCTTATACCTTACTGAAGCCTTGGTGTCTCTATGACGGATTTGCATCCGTTTCAGCAACCCTGGCGGTACCCCCTGGCCACCAACTTGTGCCATAGTGTGCACCTGTCGATGGAATCGAATGCATTCTCCAGATCAAGGAAAGCAGCATACACAGTACCGCCCGACCCTACAATAGTTATCAATAATAGAGCTTGATGTGAAGCCATGATCAATAGTAGAGAAGCCATGTCTGAAACCCGCCTGGAATGTTTGCAGGAAAGTATTCTCTGCGTCCCAATCCTCCAGCTGGATTAGGATACATTTGGCGTACATTTTGGAGAGTATGTCCAGTAGGGAGATGGGTCTGTAACAGTGGGGATCCTCCGCTGAACCCTTTTGATTTTTTTTTTTTAAATTCAATTTTATTAAGTTTTCAAAGTTAACATTTATCCTCATTAAGGCAACACAGAGGAACAGATACATCAAAAAATATAGAGAGGCTTTTTCATCATCATTCTGTTCCACATCCTGTAGTATCATCAGTCAGCGATCAGTAGAACTGAGAGCGTGCACATACAAGAAATGATAATAGAGAGGAAAAGGCATAAATAAAATCCGATTATAGAACATTCTTTTCAAACATTAACAATTTTCCCGTCCCCCCTCCCCTGCCCCGAGAAAGAGAGAGTCCTTTAGGGAATAAGGTGTTATGTTGCTGTGGTCGTCAGTAAGGGTGAAGTTTCTGTTGTGTGTGGTATGTTTGAGGGGTTCGACACGTGGGAGGAGTGCCTGAGACCTTCGGGTGGTACTTATGTAATGGAGAGGAGAAGGTGTATTCCATGGGGGTGAGAGTCAATGTGTACTTTCCAAGAAACGTGTTTTATTTCATTCATGACGGGGGGTCATCCGCGTCTGAAGTTGGGTATTCGATAGACGTGTGTGCTCTCAGAAAGTCCGACCATATGAGTTCGGATTGTGTCGCTCTACCGTGGATGGATGCAGTGATTTTTTCCATGGTGCATATGTTCAACACCACATTGATCCACTCTTGTTTGGACGGGGTCGTGGGGGATTTCCATTTAGTGGCAAGTAAAGCTCGGGCCGCGAGCAATAAGTAGGGGGTTAGGCCTCGGACCTTTGTCCATTCATCTTCAGTTTTCTCGAGGCTAAACAAGACTAAGTGCGGATCTGCTATCCTGTGAATCCCATCAATGTGCTTGATCCATCCCAGGACCTCATCCCAAAAGATCTTGATCTTGGGGCACTCCCACCACATGTGCCAGTAGTCTGCAACCTGCCCACATTCGCGCCAACAGGTGGGGGAGGAGGATTGGTACATCTTGGATAATCTATACGGATCATATTGCCAGCGATGTAAGAGTTTTATGGAGTGGAGTTTATATTGACATGATATGGAGGTACATGACGCCATGGCACACATTTTGTCCCATTTGTCATCATCTATATCGATCTTCATATCGATCTCCCATCGCCGTTTGAGTGTGTGTGAGGATTTACCATCTGCTGTCACAAGTAAGGTGTACATGAGGGAAATCAGATTCTTCCTGGTCGTCTTGGAGTCTAAGATTTTTTCGAAAGGGGTGAGATCTCTACTCAGTTTTTCTTTCCACTCGGATTTGGTCAATACCCCTTTAATTTGTAAATATTGGAAGGTGGAGAGGACTCCAATATTTAGAGCTTCTGTTAGCTCTGGAAGGGTGATAAATGAGTCACTGCGGAGGAGCTGCCCCACTCTTTCTAGTCCCGCTTCAAACCATGTCTGAAACCGCTCGACATTGGGGATATAGTTATTAATGCCCGGGGACCATAGATGGCTTAATGGGGACGGCCACGTCGTGATTCCCGTCATCTCCGAACCGTCTCGCCATATTTCCCATATAGCAACAAAAAGCGGGTGGTTTCTCGTTCTCCCCAATACCCGGTTTCGCGGGGCCCATAACCATTCCCCAAGTGTTGCTGGGGTCAAGTAATGATTATCCATCGATACCCATTGTGGTTCTTTGTGATTGCGTAAGTAGGGGACAAACAGGCGTAGTTGAGCAGCAGCATAGTATTTCCGGAGATCAGGGAGTCCCACCCCGCCTTTGTCTTTGGGGAGCGTTAATATAGAGTAGGCTATCCTGGCCCTTTTGCCCCTCCAGAGGAATTTTAGGATTTCCCTCTTCACCTCATTAAAGTATTGATCCGGTATTTTAATTGGTAGCATTTGGAAGGGATAAAGAAACCTCGGGAGGGAGGTCATTTTGACAGCGTTGAGGCGGCCAAGCCATGAGATCGTCAGTTTATCCCACCTGGCGAGATCTGCGCGGAGCTTAGTAAGAAGTTGTGGGAAATTTGCCTCATATAGGGAGTCTAACTGTTTTGTTATGTGTACCCCGAGATATGGCATCTTGTCGTGTTCAATCGTCAAACCCAAGGAGGAGTATTTTACAGTATTCGCCTCAGCGTCGCCCTGGAGGGGAAAGAGCGTGGTTTTAGCGCGATTGATCTTGAAGCCCGATAGGCGACCGTATTCCTCCAAGAGGAGGATGGCTTGGGGGACTGATTTCTCAGGATTAACCACATGTAAAAGGATATCATCCGCATACAGAGCGAGTTTATATTCAGTGTCTCCTAGATGGATCCCCTCTATGGTTTCATCTTCTCTGATCTTGTGTGCAAGCGGTTCAAGTGACAAAGCAAATAAGATAGCTGAGAGGGGGCATCCCTGTCTAGTGCCTCGTTTTAGTCGGAACCACCTGGAGTACTCCCGGTTAACGAATACCGAGGCGATGGGAGACGAATATATCGCTTTAATTCCCCTCCTAAGGTTGGGACCTAGCCCGATACTTTGAAGGACTTCCATTAAGAAATCCCAGTTCACCCTGTCAAACGCTTTTTCAGCATCAATGGAAAGCAAGGCTGGGTCAGTATTTAGGTTGTGCGAGGCGTGCACCAAGTGTAGTGTCTTGCGCATGGTATCTGCGCCTTGACGGCCGATTATAAAGCCCACCTGGTCGGGGTGGATAAGGCGGGGCATAAGGGATTCAATCCTAGCTGCGAGAACCCTGGAATATATTTTGGCATCTATATTTAATAGGGAGATGGGGCGATATGATCCACATTTCGTGGGATCTTTTCCCTCCTTTGGGATAACTGCTATGAGTGCTTTAACAAATGAGTCTGGAGGATTTCCTGTTTCTAAAATTCGATTGAATAAGTCAACTAGGAAAGGTGTAAGTTGCGGGGCAAATGTTTTGTAAAAACCTGCTGTATACCCGTCCTCCCCCGGGGATTTGCCTAATGTAAGTCGCTTAATAGCCTCTTGGATCTCCTCTCCTGTTATGGGGGCATCAAGCGTATCTGATTCGGTTCTTGTCAATTTGGGCATGGCAACGTCGTCCAAGTAGGAACGAATGTTGGAGGTCTGTGGGTCATCTTCAGGGGTGTACAGGGTCTCATAGAAATCCGCAAAGGATTCCGGAATGGTAGGTCGAGGCGTTCCCACACCCGATTCATCCTCTAGTATCTCCTGAACCCTGCGTTCCGCCCTTTGAGCACGGAGTCTAGCCGCTAATAGCGCGTCAGCCTTGTCCCCTTTCTCATAAAACTTTTGTTTCAAGAGGAGAAGTTTACGGGCTATTTGCTCATGTTCCAGGAGGCGTAGCTCCTCCCTTTTGTTCCTCGCCTCTAGAACTTTTTCAGGGTCAACAGTGTCCCCCTTCTTCGCGTCACTTTCCAGTTGGATAATTTCTGCACGGATTCTGTTTTCAATTAGGGCCCTCTCTCTTTTTTTCTTTGCACCCTCCCGCATGAGGATTCCCCTCCACGTTGCCTTCCCAGCCTCCCAAACCCCTTGTTTCGAGACTTCCCCTGTATCATTCGTTCGGAAATATTCCTCAATTTCAGTTTCCATCTCTATTTTAAAGACAGGATCCTTCCATAGCGTCTCGTTACATCTCCATTGTCCGCATCTAACGGGCAAGGAATCGCATACTAAATCAACGGATACCATTTCGTGGTCGGACCATGAGATGGTCGCGATTCGTGAGTGTATGGCCGTGTCAAATAAGTCACTGGAGGAGTACAGGTAGTCTATCCTAGTGAACGTGTTGTGTGGGGCCGAAAAGAAGGTGTATTCTTTCTCCATCGGGTGCATGCAGCGCCACACATCAAGCAAGCCATACAAGTCCATCATTGCTTTGAATTGAGTGTGGTCCCCTCTGCCTGTCTCGCGTCTTTCTGGGTTACCAGGGTGCCAATCGAGATCTGGGTCAGCCCATATGTTAAAGTCACCGCCAATGATGACGTGACCTGTTGCCTCTAGCATTATTTTGGGGATTGTCTTGGATAGGAATCGGAGTTGTCCCACATTAGGGGAGTAAATCGTGGCGATCGTAATGGACAGCCCGCCAACGGTCCCTGACACTAGAAGAGCCCGACCTTCTACATCGGACCAGATTTTCGAGACCTTGAAATCTAGCCCCCTTCTAATGAGTATTCCCACTCCCCCTTTCTTCAGGGGTCCCGAGCCCCAAAATTCCAACCCAGTTCTTTTTCCCAGGATCGTCCTCTCCTCCCCCCTCATGTACTTGGTCTCCTGCACAAAGAGTATATCCATGTTCGACCTCCGAAATTCTCTAGCAAGGAGTGATCTTTTAGTGGGGGAATTAAGACCTTTAACGTTAAGCGTTCCCACCCTTATGGAACCCCTATTGCATGGTTCAGCGGTCAGTATAGCAACATTTTGAGTGCTCGTGTGGATCTGATGATCGCTGTAACTTCAAGCCCTGGAGTTTTGACGACCGTGCCAGCATTTCCCCTTCTAAGACTTTCAAGTGTTCCCTTGGTTCTCCCCTGAATCTCTTCCCGGTTTCCCACCCACCGCCCCCCCCTCCCTCCAAGTTCGGTGGCGTTCGATCGAACCCAGTTGTAACCACTGGTCCGAGATCGAACCACTAGAGGAGACCGTTACTTCACGGTCCCCGTATCGCATAAACATTATTAATATCCAATGAGCCCCCTATATCCCACCCCCAACAGTAATCAGTGCAGTGTTATATAGGCAGAAGATTCAGGACCAATTTTAAAGCACATCATTTCGAAGTCTTCATATCAAAGATTGATTCAATATAGGTGCGTTACACTTGTTCAGAGTCAGCTGCCTCCTTCTGAAGGGCCATTTTCCCTGCGGTACTTCCTCGAGCCCTTCACCTTCCTCCGTTTCGGGCCCTGCACTTGCCATTCCTTTTGACTTCTAGGTGGTTGGCCGCGATTGTTCTCGTGTCCCTGCGGGCCCAGTAGTTCGGAGATGCAAGCTTTGATTTCTTGTTCCGAGTTTAGTCTGATTCGTGTGCCCTCGTGCTCGAAGGAGAGGGAGAAGGGGTATCCCCACCTGTAGCGCGTGTCCCGACTCTTAAGCCAGGTAGTAAGTGGTTTGCACATTTTCCGTAGAGCTAGAGTCAAAGACGAGAGGTCCTGGAAAATGGATATTTGGGCCCCACAAATGGTAATAGCACCTCCACTCCTCGCCTTCTCCAACACTCTCGTCTTGTCCTGGTAACGGTGAAACCTGGCCAACACCGATCGTGGGCCTCCAGGTGGGCCTCCAGCTCTGTGGATGCGCTCCGTTTTAGGCTCGTCTATGTTATCGTCTGCGACGAGAAGCTTGATGATGTCGTGGAGAGTCGATTTCAGGTCCTCTTCCGTTTCCCCTTCTTTCTCTGGAATCCCAAAGAAGCGCAGGTTGTTTCTTCTTTCGCGGTTTTCCAAGTCATCCATCTTGAGTTTAATTTCCTGTTCCCTTCGTTCCAAGTCTGTGATTCTGTTGTCTAGCTGTGTTTCGTGGATATCAATTGAGGCCTGATTATTTTCGACTCCTTCGACCCTGTCTTCTATACTGTCCAGGCGTTGTGTGAGCTTATCGATTTTCCCTCCAATGTTGGCCCCCATGTTTCTTATTTCCGCTAATAAGTCCGCTATATCCCCCTTCGTAGCGGCAGTTTCTTTATCAATAATGGGAGATGCAGCCATTTTGGGCCCAATGTAAGCGAAGGCAGCAAGTTTCCGTCGAGCGGTCATGCGTCTGTGGACCCGCTCCCTACACGTCGATTCATGGAGTTGCCGGAGTATTCTGAGGAGGCACTCGCCCCTGTTCCCTGTTCGTCCTTTCCTCACCTCTCGGCTGGAGCCGGGTGTGTCAGGGTGTGTCAGGGGGCCATACCCTCTGAGGAGCTATTGTTATTTATAGCTCTTATTTTCCGTCCCTTTAGGGTCCCGATGCAGGGGAGCCGAGACTCCGGTTAGTTAGGGGGGTCTTTGCCGCATATGGTGGAGTCAGCAGCGTGGGGGTCGGCGCGTTATGGTCTCCTGGTCTCCCGCGGGGTAATGTCACTGGTGTCTCGGGGGTCCGAGGTATCGGGGTGGGAGGAGGCACACGCCCTGGAGTCAGGGGCCCTACCCTCCCGCTTGAAGTGGGCCGCACAGTTCAGTTGTGCCTCGTGGCGGGCCAAAACGTAAGCTGGGGGCAACTATAAGCCTGGTCCGTGCCGTTCGCGCTGCACTGTTTGCCGGGGCAGTGAGGAAGAAATGGGGGCCCTGGGCGGGTCGTAATAGAAGCGGGTCGCAACACGCTCCAAGGAACGTGCAACGGGGAGCCGCGCTTAGCTCCGCGTATTAAAGGCGTGTGGGACTCACCAGCATGGGTCTGCGTTCAAGGTGGGCCACATCCGATTCCCCGAGGGGAGCGATCGCCTTTCGCCGAGGGCTCTCCCGTTCCTCGAAATCCTCCAGGCGGGACGTCGCTGAGGGAGCTGGGGCGGGGAGCCGGAACAGGGCTCAACGGCGTCGCTGGTCTCAGACGCAGGGGTGCCGCGTAGGAGGTCCTGAAGGGAAGTTCGGGCCGGGGCTCCTTTCTCCGCCAAAAACGCTCCGATTTTCACCGGAGTTTCGCCAACTGGGTGGGGGCCAGGGTCAGCAAGCTTGGGCCGTCGATGTTTAGCAGGTTGGGGGGCCAAAAGTGGGGGATCAGGGCACCTTTGGGGGACCGTGAGACGGAGCTCACACGGGGAAGGTCTTCATCCGTGCGCCCCCTGGTGGCCAGTCCGCTGAACCCTTTTTAAATATTGGTACAATTATGCCACTTCTCCAAAGCACTGGGACCCTGCAGCCCTCGCCAATAGCTTTGAATCATTGACCCAGAATGGAGGTCCACCAATTAGAGAAACCAACAAATATATCCAATGTCAGTCCATCCGGTTCTGCTGCTTTCCTGCGCTTCGGTTGACTAATGGCTTTAATGGTCTCTTGCTGCGAGAAGACTATTTTACGGTTACGTGTGATTTAAACAAATAATAAAATTACAAATGAAATAATAACAGAAAAAAAACCTTACATTTTCTTTAAATTGGGAGGCCTGCCACCCAAACACCCTGTTTCCCCACACTTCCAACACCAACACAAACTCACCCCCCCACACCCTTTAACCCTTTAGCTCCATTTATTTATTTTTCGATGTTGTTGAGTTTGTTATTTTATTTCGTTATAATCACTGCATACCTATGTTACTGATGGGGCCATTATCTCTGATCGGAACCTCTCCTTGGTGCTCATCGTATATAATCACCTGGAAGTGTGACACCCAAGTATTCTTAGTGATCAATCCTCCTGTGGGTCCCCCTCTTTTTTCCCAGTCTTTGGCTACCAATTTCCAAATTAGTTCAAGACCATTGTTGTAAACCGATAGAGCTAAGAGATTCCACTGTTTCTCTATATATTCCTGCTTCTTATTTTCTATAAACCTTTTATATTCTCTTTTCTGGTGATATATTTGGACAGACTAAAGGGTTCCTGCCCAAGTTGCATTATTCAGAATCCTCTTCTTTTCAATGCAGTGGCCGTCATAGCAAGGGGCATTAGCATGTGTGTGTGTGGGGGTGCGGGGTGTTCCTAGGGTGCCAAAAAAATAAGTAGCCTGCACAATCCTAGTGACAAGGGAGGAATAGTTCCTCAGCAATAGCCTACCTGCAGAGGAAGGGTGTATCCTCTGCTCAGTGCATCTATCCTTGGGGACACATCAAGCCCAGCATAGTTACTACTAGAGTGCAGATCAGTCACTTTTACTCATAGATGCTGTTGTGGGCCGGGAGGATAGCCCAAGTGGAACGCGTTTGTCTTGGAAGCTAGACAGCACCGAGCAGCACAGCTTTGAATCCTGTTTGCGCGCTCAGAGACTGGTCTCCAGAATTAAGCATGTAATAAAAGATTCATTAATCAATTGCCTGAAGAAGCCTTCTGAACGTGGATACATCTGTGCACCTAGAAAATGAGTCCTTGCATGGACCTATGTCCTCTGGGAGCCCATTTGAGATCTATGAGCCTGTTAACCTTCCCTCAAAGGGAACCGCCTCCTCTAAGAAGAGCACACCATTACATTTGGGCCAGGTTTTATTTGTACAGTTTCTTTAGCAGAGACAAAGCCACACTGGACACTTTCTTTGCATCCCAGAAATCCATCTATGCATATAAGGGGCTGAATAAGTGGAACAGAGCAGTTCAAGTCGAAACAAGTAGACATTTATTAACCTCATGTACTGCACTGAAACCCCTTTATATCAAAGGATATGGGGGTATTTGGTCTTCTATAGAGTTCATATGCAGTGATCAATTTTGGTTATATCTGATAGGGGTGGAATCAGTAGCATGTGACGCTCCGGCCTATTACATATGGCAGATGGTGACTGAATAGAGGATCAATTGATATTATTCATCATAGGGTGTATGGTAAAAGGCATAGCATGAACAAAACTAGAAAATGAATTATGAATGTCAATATATCTGTATTTGAGAATTTCTATGTTTTGCCTGACTTTAAGGAGTATGGAAAAACTACTTTTTAAAATGGTTTTTTTAATGTTTTTTTTAATGGTTTGTTTTGTTGCATATGCAAAAGTTTCTTCGTCACTGAATATAAACTAAATGCATGAATAAAATAAAAATAATTAAAAAAATGGAGACTGTCCCTCCTTTTGTGTACATTGACCCACTGACCGAGGTGTTGCAACACCATTGCAGAGTCCAGCAAATGCCCAGAACCGTGCAGCTGAATGCCTGGCTTTGTCATTGACTGTAGCTATTCATTTAAAACCCCTAGCCTCAGGGTCTGAGCGCACCCTATCTTGGTACACCAGAATGCACACTGTGGGTGCACCCACTTCTGAACATGGCCTGTCATATGGAATTTTAAGCTCCAGTGTCGCTTGAGTACAGCTACAAATGTATGATTTTCTAGAGCGTACAGAGGAAGAACTCTCATCACCTGATATGGGAGCTATCATTCCATACTTCGCATTCTAAACCTATTTTTGCAAGGTTTGGATGTCTTTATTTTTTTTTGGACAACTTTATTTATTGCTCGACATTTAGTGTGACACATTTCAATGACATGCATATAATGCATAACATCTTCAGACACAATCCACAGCAATGCGTTTCCCCCGCTCCCAGCGAGGGTACTTTAGTGCAGTGAACCGGTGTAATTATGTGCGACCTCCAAACCTGAGAGATACCTTCTGAAGTCGGTCCATATGACCTTAGTCCTAAAGGCACCCGTTTACATGGCAATATTGAGGGCCCCATTCGCGTTGGGCCATGTAGCATCGCTTAACCAGTTTGCTATAAGGGGCTATTTCTTTTTCTTTTTCTAATTTCGTAATATGCATCGTTTTGCTAGCAACAGACCCCGGTTAATGAATCTTGATTTACACTTGGGGATATCTTTGAATAGGACAAACAGGCATTGTTTTGATTCCCGGGTCCATATGTACACCTGTTCTCCCCTGTAGATCTGCACATACCTCAGACCGGAAGCCGCAGAGCAACCGGCACTGCCAAAACATATGTAAATATCCTGCTTCCTCTGCCTTCCACATGGGGCTTTGACTGTCACAGTCCTGTTGAAGTTCTAATTTTGCTGTGGTGGAAAGTACTCTATGCAATATCTTGAACTGGATTAGTTTGAATTTAGCATTAAACAATATCTGCTTTGCTAGCTCACACATTCTCTCCCACTCTCCCCCAGGTAATATCTGCTTTGCTAGCTCACACATTCTCTCCCACTCTCCCCCAGGTAATATCTGCTTTGCTAGCTCACACATTCTCTCCCACTCTCCCCCAGGTAATATCTGCTTTGCTAGCTCACACATTCTCTCCCACTCTCCCCCAGGTAATATCTGCTTTGCTAGCTCACACATTCTCTCCCACTGTCCCCCAGGTAATATCTGCTTTGCTAGCTCACACATTCTCTCCCACTCTCCCCCAGGTAATATCTGCTTTGCTAGCTCACACATTCTCTCCCACTCTCCCCCAGGTAATATCTGCTTTGCTAGCTCGCGCATTCTCTCCCACTCTCCCCCAGGTATTGCGGAGCCCATATCCACCTCTCATTTGTCACGGATTTGGCTGTTTTTTGTAGAAATCTGCTCCTGCGGTATTCTCTATACTGCTGCCACCAGCCCAGGCACCCCTGCGAGTCTGCAATGTATGTGATGCATGTGTTCTCCAGTGGTTCACAGGGAAAGGTAGGTCATTTAGCATTGAAGGCTGATCTTAATCTGTAATAGTGCATTAGGGGTAGATCCGGGAATCCCCAAATTGGTGCTCTCTTGTTGCACAGGTTCGTTATCCCAGTTTTAGCAAAGAGCAAATTCCATCCTAAAAGGGTCATCCCTAGTGGGTCATAAGGACAGTCGTCTTTATATTTTTTCTGGCTGAAAAGAAGAGCCTTGGGGTCTTCTTCACCAGCAGCTAACCTCTCCAATCTAATGTGTTGTGGGGTTCGCTCAGTAAGGAAGCAGTAAGATGCAAACTGTGCCTGAGCAGCCCCCCAGTACAGCTTGAGGTCGGGTGTCGCTATTCCCTCTTTGTTAAATGACCTAGCCAGGACCTCCCATTATTTCTGTACTGCCCCAGAATGCTACAAAAATCGAGAGCATCTCCCATGTATGTCCTTAAAAAACCTCTGCCTGGCTAGATCAGGACTTTGGTGAATATATATAATATATCCACAGCAATGCGTTTCCCCAGCTCCCAGCGATGGGTACTTTGGTGCTGTGAACCAGTGTCATTATGTGCGGCCTTCACACCTGAGAGATACCTCATTTTACGTCACTTGTTGAAAACGTTGCTCTTTTAGGCTACTTCTCTTCTACTGACCCTCTGTTGCCTTAAGTGCCAAGATGCCCCCGGGCGATCGTGTGCTTTATAAATAAATTTAACATAACATAACATGTCCATCTTGATTAGTGCTAGCCTGCCAGCTAGTGATAACAGAATTTGCGACCACCTATGCTCCTTGGATATCAATTGTTGAATACACACATCATGGTTGCGAGCATAAAGGGCTTCTCTAGATCTAGCTATACTAATGCCTAGGTATCTAATGCCATCTCTGGATCATTTCAAGTTGTAGCTGTTGTGCAGTTTGCATGTTGGTTCTGTCATGGGGAGCATATACTGATGTAATTAACTTAAACTGTGAACCCAGATAGTTGACCAAACCTGGTTAGATCTCTCACGATCGTGTCCAGATTCCTTTCCAGATCTTTAATGTATATAAGGATATCATCAGCATATAAGGAGATGATCTCAAATCAACCCACTACTCATATTCCTCTTGCTGCATGAAGTGTCCTGATTAAATCCGCTAAAGGTTCAATCGGAATCACAAATTAGAGTGGAGTCAGGTTTGACTTGAGCCATACCTACCCAGGATAAACCCTGACTGGTCTGTGTGGATTATATGACTCATGTATGGCATCAAACTGTGTTGATGAGTGACAATGGTCTGTATGAGCCACACTCCTCGGGCGATTTATCCGGCTTTAATAGTAGGATAATAGTTGCATCCCTCAATGTGTCTGGGAGAACCTCTGCCCTTACTGCCTCATCCCAGACTGAGAGCAGATGCAGGGCAAGCGTCACTCCATACACTTTGTAGAAGTCCGGGCCCAGGCCGTCTGGACGAGGCGACTTGCCGGGGGACAAATCCTCTATTGCACCAAGAATTTATGTGATGGTCAGTGGCTGTCCAGACACTTCCTGGTCTCAACGGACCAATCCGTGAGAGGAATAGCATCCAGGAACACATCAATACCCTATTGATTCTGAGTCTTGGGTTCAGCATAAACTTCAACATGAAACTCCCTAAATGTTTTTAGTATTGCTGTGTCCGTGCAGCATACCTCTCCCTTTTCATTGCATAATGAAGAGACGACATCCGGACCATATTCCATCTTTATTAACCGGGCCAAACTCTGCCCAGGCCTATCCCCCTCAGAATAGTTTCTGGCTGCTTGTGGGTGGAAGAAATATTTAGTTTACCTATCTGCCACCTCTCGGAATCTCTTCAAGGCGGCCTTAATGAGTTTGAGATCCCCAGCAACAGGGGCTGGATCATGCGCAATGTCCAACCTGCACAGTTCAGCCTCCTGCTCCACAATATTCCCCAGTACCCCAAGTTCAGTTGCCATGGCAAACCCTTATATAGGCTTTAAACTCCTGCCATAGTGTGCCCACCTGTTGGATGGAACCTGTGTTCAAGTTGAAATACTTAACTATTTGTTCCTGTCTCAAATGCCACATCCTGAAACACCATGAGCTTTAAATGCCTGGAAGCTCACAGCCTGCTCTGTACGCTCAATGTCATGTGTAATGTTACAGGTAAATGGCCAAAGTATTATGGACTGGGGAATATCTTTACCTCCTGAACATTATGCAACAATGCTTGTGCAACTAAGACCAGGTCGACTCCTGAAGCCATTTCATGCACTGAGGAGTAAAAGGTATATTTCCTGACCCTGGGATGCAGGGATCTCCATGCATCACACATGTCCAGAGCCGCCATAGCCTGAAATATTACTTGTGCTGCCCGGATGTGGGATCTGGAACTGTGACTCGTGAGGTCCTCTGTAAGGTCTAACATTGTATTCATATCCCCACCCCTGATGAACATTGCCAATGGGTATGCCTCACATATGGTCAGGATACTCATGTACAATTCTGGATCATCATGTGTGGGGCTACTCCGTGTAACCTACAATGCAATATTACAAACCTCCCTTCCAGGTCTATGTGTTGCTTAAGACAAGTGCATTTTATTTGTTTATGTGTGAGAATGGAAACCACAAGAGACTGCGTAGAATAGATGGTGAAAAACCTGTTAGCACCCCCCAATTTGGCAAAGTCAGACATCATTTTGTGTGTGGCGTTTGTTTCTTGTAAGAACAGAACGTTCATCTGATGCTGATCAATGTACGCCTGCAGTTTTATTTATTGGACATTTGTATGGCACCCATACACCAGTGTTTCCAGGTGCCACCAGACAAGATGAGTGGGGTCAACTGTTATATTGACCTTGTGACAATCCAACCGGTAAGTGCAAGGCAAGGTGGTAAGTGCAGGGGGTAGAGAGAGAAGTGCATGTGTGGGGTGCCCAAAGGGAGGGGGGTGGGCAAGTGCTGGTATGGCCAGGATGGCAAGTTCCAGGGCAGAGAGATGGGGAAGGGAGGATGCGTGCAGTGGATGGGGGTGGAGCAGGTTTAGGGTTAGTCCGGGAAGAGAGCCCGAAGGCAAGTGTTGGTGAGGTATGCTGGGGTGACTGGTAGGAGAGGGGGTCTGGTCCCTATGTGACTTTGTCACAGTGGCAGAGGGAAAGATTAGCAAGGAAGGGCGAGAGGGAAGGAAGAGGAGAAAAGGAAAGTCTTCAGAAGTTTCCGAAACTTAAGAAGATCCGGCTTAAGTCAAGTTTACGTGCTTTCACAGGGTTGTCCATCCCTCTAATGTTCCAACACATTAGCCGAAGACCTGCCATATATGAGTGAATGCCCCTAAAGGATGAAGCCTGAACCAACAAGGATCATAATCACAAACATGTATGAAATGACATATCAATATGAAAGGCATAGATATTGTCAAGCATGTTTTAACTTTAACCCCCTACCACTCCATTCCAACCCTTCCCACCCTCACCACCCTCCCAAACAGGGTGATGTAGAACTCCACCACTGCAAAACTGAAATCCAAACAAGATAAACTGCCACTCAGCATAGGGGGAGCTGTTGGATTACACCTTCCATCGCTCTGCCACTCCGACTTGACCCATAAGCCTCTTAATACACGAAACACAGTAACTTTAATGGTAATTAGAGGTATCCTGCAGTATATAATCCAAATGAATCCATCATGCCACACTCCACGGCAGATTGACAGCTCATTTTGTGTCGCTACATTTCGCTGCGTCAACAGGGGCAGCCAGGCTCAGACCCTGGCCCGGACCTGGTACCGGTATGTTGGCTTCTATGTACTTCACAGCCTTGTCAGGTATCATAACAAAATAGAATGTATCATTAGGGTGCAGCCGGAGTTTGGCAGGGATGAGCATGGCGTATTGCACAGCCCGCTCTCGAAGCATCTTCTTGATTCCAGCACAATTTTTGCATTGAACTAACGTGGAGAAGTATGGGTCTATACGCACTCTGCTGGAGCTTTCCTGCAGAGCAGCTTTTTCAATATCCAGTTGCAAAATCCGATCCCTGTGTCTGTAACTGAGCAGCCGTCCTATGATAGGGCATGAGGCTGCACCGGGCCTATGCTTATTAGCCACTGCTCGATGGGCTTGTTCCACCGCAAACAAGATGGAGAGGGTCGGGCCGCCCAGCATTTCTATTAGCAAAGTCTTGACAAAGTCTTCCATCTGCCCCCTGTTTTTTGCCTCCGGGATGCCCACTATACGTTTGTTGCTGCGGCTCTAACGCCACTAGAGGTCCTCACAGTGCAGGGCAAATTGCTTTACCTGTTTTTCAAGTGACACAGTTTGAGCCTTGCCCCAATCATGTCATCCTCTGTGCCACTGATTTTGGAGCATGCACAAACATAACAACATCAATGCTGCACTGCAACAAAAAATGCACTACAGGTACCAGAATGCATCACACCAATGTCCCAAACACCTGCAAAAACACACTGAACACAACCCACACCGCCTGCAGGACAGACTAATCATTCAAATGTAGCCCACCACCCCACCTCCATACCACTAGCGTACCCCACAGCAGGCAGCCAGTTCGCCTTGCTGTTCCAAGTGCACATACACATATGCATGCAACATGAATGGCAACAAAATAGCTGGACATATGGATGGAAGGGTGATATGACCATCATAGGACATGCAAATTGAATCCGGATCAGACCGTGCATTAGTCTGAGTTATTGGTGGCGCAGTCATAGGGTCATAGGGCAAGGTGGGTGTGAATGGGCGATGGAAAAGTGACAGCAAACCACCCATCCACCACGCATAGGGACCAAGCATATTGGCTGCATGGCAATCATTAGCCTGTCATCACCTTCCCAATCCAATCAATTCCTTCAATGCTATCCCTTTGTGTATACATCCACATCGATCTTGTTGTCTGATTCAGAGATGCTTGTCAACCACTCCCATGCAGCACATCATGTACATCAAAATGCAAGTATGACTTCACGCATGTACTCAATCCCTAAATAAGAGTAATTTTGTTTTTTTGCATGTAAATAAACTGCGGCCCACAGCAGGGTCTGACATGGCAGACACACCGGCTGTGACAGGCAAGTTTGTATTTTGTAAGCCCAGAAACAAGCCACCTGGTAATGCCACTGGCACACTTTCACCCGGACAAGCCAAATTTACTGTTTGACCATGTCATTCCATTGACATTGATGAATGCAGACAGAAAGCCGTCAGATCATTGATTCTACGCCTAACTGTCCGTACAACACAGACACAGCAATTCCCATTTACAATGCGCATGGTACCAGGCTCATCTATGACATATACTACGTTTTGTGCAAATCGCATGCAATAATTTACATTAGTAAGTGAACAATATACAGACTGTACCAACATGATACAGGCCCCACAATGATTTTTCCCCCTTTCTGTTCCTCTCATGCAGGTGATGCTGGATACCCCTTGTTGCCATCGCGGATGACCGCCGTGAGGCAATCACAGAACCAGCACAAGCATGGATATAACCATGCTCACTTCAGGACACGTTTTACAATTGAGCAGATATTTGGCTTGTTAAAGGCAACGTTCCGCTGCCTGGGCAGACCGGGAGGGCACTGATGTACAGCCCTATAAAGGTGGGAACAATAATCCTGGACTGTGCCATGTTGTACAACATGTGTATAATGCGCAACACACACACATGGACCTGCACCCACCTGATGCGGGGGATAAGAATGACAGAGATGAGGAACTGCCATTGGCACATCACAGGGATGCCATGGATGGCCGTAAGGCATGCGATGCACTGATTAACCATTGTTTCTGAGAACGTCAGACAAGCACATGGCCTAGGACAGCTAACGCACTCAGAACTGTACAGGAAATTAAACACTCACACTAAAAATGAATAACCAGTCATGATGTCAATGCAACACCAAGTGTAATGTAAATAAATAAATGCAAAACAAATATGAACTACACCCACCACTGAAACTGGCCTGTACTGGCCTGTACACTCTCCCACATCAACTGTGCCTCCTGGAGGTGATAGGGCAGTTAAAGCATCCTGACGTTCCTTGATGCGGTGGTGTCTGCAATCCATTTCCCTGATACTGGGGAAGAGTGGGCGTTGTGGGCTCATTGGGCTCATCGGGCTGAATACTGCAGACTCATAGAGGCAGTGGTCACTGGTCTCCCCTGTGTCGACTCCAGCATTGTCAGCTATGTCCTCTGCACTTGATCGATGGGCATGTGACTGCTGTGCTGGTGGTGGGGGTACTACAGCAGTTGGGGTTGGCAGGATCTGGTGGGATGTCCGCAGCTGTGGCACAGTGATGGTTGGGGCTGGCGAGATGGCTGCCGCTGTGGTCACAGTGATGGTTGGGGCTTGTAGGATGGCCACAGCTGTTGTGACTGTGGCAGTTCTGCCAGTGGAGGCTGAGGCGTCCTGGGTGGTGGTGGTGGTCTGTGATGGTCGGCGGCAGCAGCGGCTGGTGCCCCTTGAGGTGCTTGCATGGGCCACATCATACCACTTTATTGTCAGATGATGTGCCTGAGGGAGTCAGAAAGGTAGGTTATCAGTGAACAGTGTGGATTAATGAAGCACAGTTACATGTATTATGTTGGTCGTGGCTGTGCTCTGTCAGGGACAAGGTGTGGTACATGGCATGGTGCACACATGCTTGTGTTATGCGTACTGAGCTGCAGGATGGGTGATGTTTGTAGACGGTAGAGTAGTCCGCTCGGGATATTGTCATGGTGTACTGCCACTTGCTGGGTTTGCTGTCAGGGGGGGCGTTTATGCTGTGGGATGTTGGGGTGGGGAGGGATGTGGTATGGATGAGGCAAGCATGGGCTTGCTGCCTGTACCAGTTACAGGGACAGTTGTGCATGTATGCTCAGGTGTCGTGCTGGCTGGGTCGAAGGGGACACATGTTGACTTTGTGTGCAACGGTGGTCATGTGTGGGTGGAGATGGGGCTTAGAACTGCTGTGATTTGGTGCCGGTGGAAGCACAGTGAGCACACATGCAGTAAGCTGTGGCAGGGTGATGAGTGTCTGTGTGGGGGCAGATGCATGTTCAGTTGGCAGTAGAGGGTGCCGGTGCTGAGTTCTACGTTTATTACTGTGATGGGTCATAGTTTGGTGGCCAGGGTCTATGTTCATGTATACACCCATGATGTTGTTTTCTTGGGGGAGGAGGGGACATGCAGGGTGTTTTTGGGGTTTTGGACGATGCAATTCACATTTCTGCGAGATGTTGGTACAGTGGTGGGAGCAGGCTGGCCAGGGATGTTGATTGTTACATTAGGGTAACTTACATTAGGGTAACATATACTCACCGGCCTCTTCAGGTGTCCCAGCTCTGGCCTCTGCAGCACAGACCCACTCAAGGTGCAGCACACTGATGTGCGTCTCCTCCCCGGCATCAGGCATATTGGAGATGCACTCCCGCCACCTGTGGCTATGCCCGTCTCCGTTGGGCTGAGAGGAGGTTCCGTACCCTCAGGCGCAGGTCATCCCATCGCTTGTGGCAGTCTCGGACTGTGCATGGGCTTGTGCCAACTGCCGAAACTTTCTGGGCCACCGCCTCTCAAATGCTCTTCTTGCACAGCTGGGTTTGCCTGTGCTGGTCATTACTGAAGAGTTCTGGTGCATGCTGGACAATGGTGTCCGCAAGCATGTTGAGCTCGGGCTCAGAGAAGTGTGGCTTCAGCTTGCGGGTCTCACACACTCTAGATGACATGCTAGTTTTTCTGGTCAGGAAGGGTGGATATCACCTGTGGTTTGAGGATTGCAATGGATTGTGTTTTTATAATGGCCGCCGGCCAGTTTCCTGTTCCAGCTATCACTTTATTTCCAGTCATGGTAATTGTGGTACCGCTGTTTCCGGTGCCACTGGGTCTCTTACTGTGATGCCGGATTCAGTGGCACCGCCACCGAGCACAACGGTGTTGTCAGTTTTTGGGAAGTTTGATGGTGTTTCCGTGATACTGGTACCGCCGTTTCCAGCATACTGGAATGCGCGTGCTCGACAACCGGTGATTCTGCAATCATGGGTTGCCGGAAACGGTGGCATTGGCATGACGGTAACTAGAAATACTTACCAGCATACTTTTAATGAGGCCCGGTGTGTCCTGAAAACTAGTCTGTAGCACCTGGATTGGGGCCTCACAAATGCCCTAACTCCTCTCGCCACATTTGATGGGGCAGCTCTTTGTCAGGTGTGAATGGCAGCAAGCCCCCTCAAATTAGCATAACATTTTGGGAAAGATCTGAACGGGGCTTTGGCATCTGCAAGCACCCACATAGCTCCAGTTGGTCAGCGAAATCTGTGTCTTATCTCAGGCCACTTAAACGGCCACAAAATTCGCCCTTGCCCCCTTTTAAACTGAGTAAAGTATTTCTTTGCATTGTTACTTGTATACTCCCATTCACAATGGGAAATGTAAAGCTACAACTATACTCTTTATGCCTAAAATATACATATTTAAAAAAAGATTTCTGTATTTTCGAGGTGGTTTTACTATATATTTTTCCCAACCAGCTCTGGAAAACTAAAAGTGTGTGACTTTGAGCAAAATATTTTCTCTTACAGTGCTATATCTACCAATTGTTTTAGCCTGCAGATGTCAGTGCGTCTATAGAGTGCACTGTATGAAAAACACACGATCCTAGATTTAACAGAATATATTGTTGCTTTATTTATAACATGTAAATAAGCATTTCACAAAGGGAGGTGTCTCTTGTAATTCAATTATTGCAAAGTAACTTGACATGATGCTTTAGACAGTTAGACTGATGTCACTCCATGTGACATAATGTTTCTGTATCGTCTCTCCAGCGATGTCAATATAAATGCAAATTGGGCGTGGGCATGGTTTATGCTGCACAGGGCTTTGCAAATCCTCGAACTCACCCTGGTGAGTACTTTAATGCCGAACAGCACCTGCTTTCTCATAGATGTGGACTATACAGGTGCTTAGCATTGAAGAGCGCCTGCATTTGGTAGAGAGGTGCAGGTACATCATGTATGGCAGTGATTGCTCTCATGCTTTTATCATGTCATTCGTACTACGTACCGGGGTAAATTACCCCGGTACGTAGTACAAATACATAGATGCCGTGTTCCCCCTGGGATTATAGCACTAAATTCGGATTGATATGACAGGTGGCTTCGGTTGAAATATCTCGAAGTCTAGGGGCCGGAACAGGGCTGCGTGTTGGCACGAGCCTTGTTTAGTCTATACTTGGCTGAAATGACTGAGGCATTCAAGGGGCTGAATTGTTGATCTCCTAGTTGGGTAACACAGTGATTGGTTGGTTAGAGTATGCTAATTATATTTTATTAATTGATTACACCCCTATTGGTCTTCAACGAATGCTTACTAGCATCTCTTAATAGTCTGAAAAACAAGGCTCTAGAATGAATCTTGAAAAAATACTGCAATCTTTAATAAGGACAGGGTCAGAACCAAAGCCATGTGGAGACCGAAAGGATATACCATTGAAAAAGACAAGGATTTAAACATGTGGACATTACACCGTGCCTCTACCTGGACTTTACACCATGAATCGACATGCATTAAGGCTGTATCACTGATAAAAGTGTTGACATGCTCCCACAAAGCACATGTGATGCAATGTAATGCAAGGCAAGGGGTCCTGTACAGCATACTTCTGCCACTGTTATTGGCCTCGCTGCATGTGGTTCTGTAAGATAAAAAGGGGGTGGAGGGTCAATTAGTGGGACAGTGGGAGAGGCAGATGCGAAACCTGTGGTGTTGATAGGTTCTGGTCAGACGTACCCGGTTCTTGAGTGCCAATCTGCTGTCTATGGGTTTGGTGGGGAAAGTTGGGTGTATGTTACCCATAGGGAATAACTTGAGATCTGATGGAGTAAGGTTCTTTGGGTCTGTTTAGCCATTAACGTGGGAGGGTGTGATAGGGATAAACTTAGTGTTGAGGAGCCAATGGCCAGCCCTGTGGTGGGCGTCTTTAGGGGGTTTTGTGTGTAGCGTGAGGTGCTAGGAGATCTTAGCTGTGAGTCAGTCAGAGGAAGGGGGAAGTAAGCCTTACAAGGCAAAACAACCTGCAACCCTGAAGTCCTGTGACTGGCCATTTCCAGACTAGTCCCATTGCTTTAGCTCACAATGCAACCTGTCAATCTCCTCTCTCGCTCTCTGTGTCTCTGACTCAAATAGATACATTGTATCGCATGTGGAAAAACCAAGCATCACATGGTGTGCATAGTCGTACGCCACTTATTGAAGCTTATAAGAAAAACATTGTTCCAACTAAACTTTATAGCGCTGAGTTATGGGCTTTTCATGAGTTTAGGAGTCTAGCAGCTAAACGCAGAAAAGCTGCCCTAGGTCTGCCTCATGAATATTAGTCTGTCTAGATTGTGCACCAGTTTCTTTAAATGTTTTCCTGTTGACATACCTAGAGAGACTATTAGTCTATATTGTGCAGGAAAGGTGCTCTAGGTCTGCCCCACGGCATACCTAGGGAGAATAGTAGTCTAGGTTGTGCATTGACTTCTGTAAATGCTGGCAGGGTGCACTATGTCTGCCTCGTGGCAAACCTAGGGAGAATATAACTGGATGCATTTGCTTCTTTAAATGCTGAAAGGGTGCACTGTGTCTGCCCCAAGGCATACCTAGGAAGACTATTAATCTAGATTGTGCATTGACTTCTGTAAATGCTGGCAGGGTGCACTATGTTTGCCCCATGGCATACCTAGGGGGAATATTAGTCTAGATTGTGCATTGACTTCTGTAAATGCTGACAGGGTGCACTATTGCATACCTAGAGAGAATATGGTTCTAGATTGTGCAATGACTTTTTAATTTTTCCTTAGAAAAGCAGTAGCATTGAATTATCATTTTTAACTTCTGGCCACTACAGGTAACTTTCTTAACTTACACATTATAGATGATTTTAAAATAATCAATTGAGAACATTCTGATTCCCGGCGTTATCAATTTGTCAAAGGGTATTGTTAAAAGCACATGAAATTGAATTAAGTGGGATGAGAATGTACATTTTATAAACCATGAGATAAAAAATAAAATGAGCATTGAGGATTATCACTGAAATGTTTTGAAATGATCTACTAGTGTCATTTCTGTTGGGTGCACATTCTTTTTATCCGAGTTTGAAAAAACTCTGGATTATGTTGGAAATGTCCCTTGCACGAGAAGATGCAGGGAATATGTGCACCTTAGATGTATTACCATGATATGAAGTCAGCAATTTATGGAGGGGTACGCCTAGGGCTGAAAGAATGTGCAGGGTATGTTGTCATTCAGAACACATTGAATCTTCAGGCATATTTTGATGTATTGCCCCATTTCTAAAAAGGAGCATGGCACTTTCTTTGAGATTAATAGTAATAGTAATGAAGTGGAGCATTTGTGGAACAACGTTATGTGCACTCCTGATATGGTTGCGATTTTAAGCGGTTTGAAACTCTGGGAATACACAGAAGTTGTTGTGTCAGCAAGAGGAATAGAGAGGAATATCTATCTTAGTTGAATGAATTATTTTGAATATGTCTTACAGAGGTTATAGTGATGGCCAATGATTATAATGATCATAATTATGGTCTACGCGCAAAGAAGTATTAAGACTTTGGTTAATGAAGGAATACTTTATGGTTGCTGTGAGACGGGCAAGGTATCATGAGAGAAACAAACACACAATGATTCAAGTTTATGAAAACCTTTATTTTGAAAAGAAGGGGGGTTGGAGACTGCTTAACCTGCCCTACGTCTATAATGGGAGTAGTCTCGACCATCAACAAAAATATAAGTTCAAAGTCACTCAAGTTAGTCAAAACAAAAGGGTCTGTGTTAAACCTATGCTTGCCCTCACAATCTCTAATGCAATAATGTGCATGGGATTGGACTTAATAAAAAGGGTGGTCCACAGCTCCTTTCCCCAAGCCTTGAGCCACTTGGGACTCAGCATGCGTTCCTTGGCTGTCAAAGGCACTGCATGAAGTTCTTTTTACAAAGTTCAAACAGTTCTGTTTGCACAAGTTCAAAGTTCCTTCAGGTAACAATTCCTCTGTGTCACCTCTCCTCAGTAAGTTTGCTGCTTATCATTAGTTCACAAGACTTCCACAGTTCACAACATGTTGGTCTACGATGGGGGCCTTTCGAAATGCCCAGTATTCCTCAGCCGCAGGTGGGACCACTCTGACAACTTGGCTCTCCTCACACAGTTAGTCATCATTTCAACGTATTAGAGACATTTGATGAATACACAGTACTTCTGGGCCTGTGTGGGACCACTCTGATACTTAGGCCTCTCTTTCCGTTTTCTCATCTCATTGTGCCCCGCACCTTTTTTGCAGTTAAATCTTGCCTTACTTTCCTCAGCGTGCCCCCTGCACTTTTTTACAGTTCAACTTCAGCTTGTCTCAATATCGTGGGCCCGGCAGCTTTTTACAATTCATAACCAAGTTTTCACAGGGTCCCAGAATGCCTTTGCTTCAAGCATAGCCCCCCTTTGTTTGCTTCCATATTTGCTCCCTCCATCTCCTGTACACAAATGTCTCTGTTCACTCGAACTCCTTTCACTACATGTTAATCTACACGCAAACGTTCACTTGTTTCATTATCTCATCTTTCAACTTTCACAACGGACAATTGAAGCTTTCGTCTTCAGAGTGTTTTTTTATCCTACGCTAGTCCTTGGAATAATATAACTTCTTGCAACATTTTATCCCTTGCGTTTGCCGCTATCATCAACTGGGTTCCCCTCTGGCTTTGAAATCACTGGTTGTGATTTCTTTAACGTCACTGTTGCAGTCTCATCGACTGAAGATCAAGGGCTCCTTGCCAGCCCCTCCAACTCTCCTGGGCAGCTCTTCTGGCACAAGACAATGAACACCCTTCCAAGGACTTCACTCTGGAGAACAGCTTTGCACTTAACCCCCTTCTGGCTCCATGGAGATAAGTCTCTCTTGCCACGCTTTTGTTAGCCCTTTTTCTCCATAGGCTCTCAGCATCTCAGCCCTCAGTTCTCCCCCAGCAGGTTTTGGGTTCTTACATCTCCACCTGGGACAGAATGCCGGTATCGCTATTTAAACAAAGTGTTTAATCGTGGGCAAATCATGCATTCTCATTGTGCCTGATCTACTGACATTGGGAGCCCATAAAAGCAATTCATTTTCCAACTTTTGCTATGAACTGAAATCTACTTCCAAAAGTCATTAAACTCTAATTAATAATCATTATTCGTGGGCCGCCCTATATGGTGGAGGGGCAGAGAGAGGATGGTTTACAGTGTGAGGCACAAAGGCTTGGAAAAGAAGCCAAGGCCCAGGAATGGATGTTGAAGGGGTTCAGCTCAGACATATAAATATGGCAAATCTGGGCAAGGCCCCAGTGCACAGAAGTTGGGGGCACAGCCAAAGTATGCGGGGGTGCGCAAGGGTGCAGACCTATTGGAGAGAGGTCCTATCCTGGATAAGGGATCTGGACTGCATCGACAGAACATTAGGTCCATGGCTGGCCCTTTTTTGGAGTGGTCCTACCAGCCATTAAAGCACATGGTGCACAATCTAATGTAAGTCGCAAGGGTTGCTCTAGTGTGGAAATGGAAAGGCGAGACACTGCTATCAAAGGAAGAGCGGTTGTTGGTGACCCAAAATATATTTAACATGGTCAATGTGAGACACGTTATTCTCTGATAGTATGGTAGAGCTAGTAGCTTCAACATAAGTCAGTCTATAATGCACCAATTCACACACAATTGCCCCCCAAAATTGGCCCCTTTGTACTACTCAAACAATTTTGCTATGAAAAGTAACAATTTGCAAAACGAGTTGTGGGCCTGTTTTTTGCTCTTAATCCCAAAGTATTTTTTGTTGCACGGCGACCTTGCCAGTAGGTAAATGATTAGATTGGCACCAGAAGTCCTGGCCTACACAGCGCTGTTGCCTAAATAAAAACAGGACTGCAGGAAGGTGAGCCTGCATGGATTGGCATCTCGCAGGGCTGCAGCCATTTTATTGTGATGCATATTTATTAAGATAAAGGAACTCAAGCACACCACACGCATATTTTGAAAATTATGTTATCTTATTTCCCACTTCATCAGGCAGGGTCCTCCTTTCATGAGGTGCACCAGTGCCCAGCAAGTTTTCAAAAAGGGCATTTTGACCCACATGCCAGTGCAGCATCTGCGCCAAACTGCCCGTCACCAGAGCAAATCATGTAATCTGGCAAGACGGTTTACATGTGAGCGATTTGCCTGTGAGAACCGAGAACTACTGTAAAGCAACACAAATGAAGAGCCAACAGTTTCCCCAGTGCGGGCCTGTTACTATGACCTAATACTTCTAGACTTCGAGTGGACTGAGCCTCTTTTTTAATGACGAAATCCCTCGAGGCATAGTATTTGCACGAGGAATGACTGAGGCACCGAACAAGGTGAGTTGTGGGCTCTAGGACCTGATGGTTCGAGTTGTTTAACCAACTCCCAGTGCAGGGAATTAGGGCAGAGCTGACAGATGACATTTCCTGGTGTACTTGCATAAACACACTGCTGTAGTTTCAGATCTGGGTAAGCTTTTCCTTCAATTAAAATGTTATTGATTGACTCACTCACTTACCTTGGTTTTTCCTGGCTGCCTGTGTAATCAGATGCTGCACTCTCGTTTTTGCAGTGTCCCCCGGGCCTGCAGCCTGTACGACGCATCTTCAGCAACAAAGCGCAGGTTCCAGACCATGGCCACCAGCACCCTGCTAAATAGAGGCCTGGTGGCCATGGTGGCTCCTTCTTCCTTGTGGGGGCACGTAGCAGGTGACGTAGACACGTCCGGCTTAACTGCTCACCACTGGCTCAGGAAGGGAGGAATTCCTAATGTGAAGTAAATCATTCACCACAGGAGCTGGAGTCACAGCAGAAAGGGCCTTGTGTGTCTCAGAGAAATACTGGGAAGGAAAGGGGCGGGCCAGGCACAGTAGCCCACTCTCAGTTTGTCTGCCTGGCGACTGTTAAATCCTCCTCTGCTCCCTGGTACAAGAAGATGGAGGTTACCTCTCTGCTCCTTGTCACAACATGGAGTCTGCATATACATCCAGGAGTATGGGCGACTCTAGAAAGCTTACTGCAGACCCTGACATACGGCTGGTCCGCAGATACCAGCCCGCCTCCCCTCGCATCTGTACCATGGGAAGCTGTCACTTCAATCCTGCTATCTGCAGCTTTGCAGCCAGGCCCCAACAGCAGAGGTCACTACCTTTTCTACCGCGAGCTCCGCACATAAACACAGCTCTCTCACAGGAGCATGGGTCTCCAGACTCTTGCTCTCATCCGTTGTCACCATCTTGCCACTGTTGTGTCGCTGGTTGGCTGCATCATTAGTGAGCGTAGCGGAGAGGGCACAACAGCCGGCAGAGGGCTCTGTGTTGATCAGCTGGATCTCATCTAAGGGGAATACCCTGCTAAAGACCCGGCCGGCCCGGTGAGCAAACAGGTGAAAACATACATATTTATGTGGCGCTTTGTGCTGTTTTCCTTCAGTATGTAGAAGGAGTATAACTTCGACTCCGAGTAGGGATTTGAGTATGTGTTCGGCCAAAACCGAATACCTGGCTTTCAGCTGACCTTTGGCCGAATACTTACTCGAAGCCAAAGTTAGGTACACGCCTAGTTCTGACAGACACCACAGACAACCACAAAAACGAGACAAAAATCGAAGTGGTCAACTCATTTAAATACCTAGGAGTCCAACTCGATTCTACAAAGAACGCCCTGAACATGCAAGCTACCCTTTGGGCTAAGGCAAAGAACCTTGCCGCCCAACTAAAAGCAGTCGATCGCAAGTACGGCAAATTTTCACTTCAGCCAGCAATCAATTTTTACAAAGCAAAAATCATCCCTTCTCTGACGTATGCCATGGATGCCACACCATCAATTCCCTCCCATCTTTGGCTCAGACTCGAAGGCCTAATTTGGAGAGCAGTGTTAGGACTTCCTAACTCCACACCAGTAGCACCGATAAGGCGTGAACTTGGCCTCACATCTCTCAAAGCAACGATAGATCACAGCACTTTACAGCTCTACAGGAAAGTCATTCATCCAGACAGCCTGAAAATCTATCACTTGATAGCCGAAGAAATTGAAATGGGCAAAAACCACTTCATGAACAAGTGGGCCACGGAACAAAAACAAAAACTCCACTTGATCGCCTGTACGGAAGAGGATCTGAAGAACAACCCTACCAGGGTCAAAACCAAACTAGAATGTTGGGACTGGATTACCACCATCGATAAAGCGACCTCTTACAAACTTCTAGCCGACCTCCCAATGAACACAAATAAATTGAAAGAGCCAATGGCCTACTGCAAAAGATACCCCAGCAAATCTCTCATGAGAACCTTTCTGAAAGCCCGTCTGAACGTGCTACCGACGCGAGAAATCCTAGCTATTAGAACGAGATCTAAAGAAAGATTTTGCAGACTCTGCCAAAACCCTGAACAGACTGAATCAATAAGGCATCTATTAATGTACTGCCCTGCCTTGCACCTACCTAGAATCGCCTATTTCAGCTCTCTGACAGCCACCTCATTCGCAGGTAATGAAGATATCTGGTGGAACCGAATTATAAATGGCGAAAAGACCCGATGGCACACAGCAGCCGCCAAACTTCTGGACCTGGCAATCGAAAAGACAAGAATCACCATTGCCGCTGATCAGTCGTCAACAGAAACTTGAAACTGTGACTCATACTACCGTCAAAACCCTTTACACTGTCAACGGGATTCGCTCCGTTAGGATTCAGCCCTTGTAAAAATCTATTTCTTGATTATATACAAGTAAATAAAAAAAAAAAAAAAAAAACGTATTTTATCGTAGCAACCTGGAGTGCACATTAAACACTATCACTCCAGACAGCTCACAACATATCTAAAACGTGCACCCCACAGGCAGCCCTATCTTTTCATATCTGCGCACATCAACATTGTAATAAAGCAAACTTGCCTTGCTTCCCTTGGTACTAAATTGGTCTACTACCCTACCTCTTACAGATCCGGAAGTTCCTAGAAAACGTGAACATGGCAGAAGGCCTGTTATACAAGATTCAACATAGTATAACTGGGCTCAGAAGATTTTACCCATTCTCCTTTGGGGCAGAGCTGTGGATAGGCCAAGAAACTTCAGTTATTGGCAGCAAGGGAGGAAATTAATGTTGCTTCTGCCACAGTCCCACCCGTCCTATATTTGAATCTCTGGAGTACTGAATGGCTGTTGAGTCTGCCAGTCAAATCAAGTTACATAGGAAAGTGAACCAGCCAGTGTATCAATATTGCAGTTCCATGTGACTGCCTTGGGGGCCACTAACGAAGGAGCATTTTGTCCATACATTAATTGTATCTGCCCCATTTTAAGGGTGTTTTTTTGTCCAAATAGTGTGAACTTTATCACTTATAAGGACTCCAATTTCTGCAGTCCATTCAGAGTGGAATTATGTTATTTGCCCAGAATCAAACACTTTGGCTAATCAGTGAAGCACAGATTGAATCCACAATGCAATTTAAGCTTTTGGCCAGACACTTTCCAAGCTGTAGTTGGTAAGAATATTGAGGTTTTAGATTTCAAGGCCTACAGCAAGTCAGTCTTAGAAAGTTCATTTAAAAAATACATACATTGCAGCAAGCTGACATGTAAATTCTCATAGAAGCATCCTAATCCAAAATGCTATCATTGTGGCTTTATTTTCCACATCCTGATAGGAAAACTAAAAGGCCCAGAATGCAAAATAATGCAAGTCTGAACATCCCCTAATGAACAGCATTGTATTTCTTCACCACTTTAGGACACACTTCCAGCTCCAGATGTTATGCAGGGCGGTAAGAACATTTGACTGGGATATAAAGCAAACCCAGGGAGCTTTATTGTGTTGCTCACTTTAGCTGATTTGGGAGGGGACACTGAGGTTCTTGTCAGCTGTGGTATTTGGGGTCTTTCCGTTAGAAATGTGCCATCACGCATGAGAATGGCTCTGCTGATAACCAATGAGATGTTTGCAAGAATGTAAAGGTGCTGGCGGCATAGCCTGGGGGCAGAGGGGATTTGAGAGGGGGAGGATGTGTGTGTGTGTGTGTCTGTCTGTGTGTCTGTTTGACTGTGTGTCTGTCTCACAGCCTGCCATGACTTTGGCAATAGGCAGTGCTTGTTCGTCCGAGCTGTGCACATTCTAAAGGGACAAACAAAATGCATCCAGGAAGCTTTTCGTGAGCCTTTGCCACTGAAGGTACACACTTTAAAATAAACGTAAATGGCGGTACGGTGTAACAATGATTTGTATTACACTTTCACCTCTGAGCACTCCTAATAGAAGTGCAGGTAACACTGTCTGTCGGTATGTGCACTTTTCAGAAAAGTGTAGGTACTCACTATCAGACAGGACATGCACTCCTCATAGAAGTGTACAGGCAATTACTCACTGCCGGCTGTTACACTTCACAAACAAATCGTGACAAGTGTCAGAAATTACCCTGCCATGATTTACACACTACCCTGTGACTTTTGAAAGAGGTGCAGGGGGGTGACTGCCATTTCAAGGCATTTAAATGCACATTCTGATTGTGAAGTTGGAATATGCTCTTATATGCTGGGACACTCCCGCTTATATGATCAAAGAGGAATAAAGGCCATCTGAATAAGGGCAGGTGCGCTCATTTAGATGCACTTCGTGAATTAGGTTCCTTTTTTGTGGCTCAAGTGAGGAGATGCGCTAGTGGCAAAACATGATTTCAGAATCTGGCCCATTATGGATGCACTTCAGAGAAGTACAGGTAACATTGCTTGACAGTATGCACACTCTTCAGAGAAGGGCACTCAGTGGTGGACAGTATGTGAGTGCAAGTACCCACTTTAAGTGCACTCCTCATAGAAGTGAAAGTAACACTTTATTAGAACGATCAAGCAGAGGTACCCGCTGTCAGACAACATGGGCACTCTTTAGAGAAGCAGAGATACCCATTGTCAGACAGTATGGGCACTCTTTAGAGAAGCAGAGGTACCCGCTGTCAGACAACATGGGCACTCTTTAGAGAAGCAGAGATACCCATTGTCAGACAGTATGGGCACTCTTTAGAGAAGCAGAGATACCCGCTGTCAGACAGTATGGGCACTCTTTAGAGAAGCAGAGGTACCCGCTGTCAGACAGTATGGGCACTCTTTAGAGAAGCAGAGGTACCCGCTATCAGACAGTATGGGCACTCTTTAGAGAAGCAGAGGTACCCGCTGTCAGACACTATGGGCACTCTTTATTAGAGAAGCAGAGATACCCGCTGTCAGACAGTATGGGCACTCTTTAGAGAAGCAGAGATACCTGCTGTCAGACAACATGGGCACTCTTTAGAGAAACAGAGATACCCATTGTCAGACAGTATGGGCACTCTTTAGAGAAGCAGAGATACCCATTGTCAGACAGTATGGGCACTCTTTAGAGAAGCAGAGGTACCCGCTGTCAGACAGTGTGGGCACTCTTTATTAGAGAAGCAGAGATACCCGCTGTCAGACAGTATGGGCACTCTTTAGAGAAGCAGAGATACCCATTGTCAGACAGTATGGGCACCCTTTAGAGAAGCAGAGGTACCCGCTGTCAGACAGTATGGGCACTCT
Organism: Ambystoma mexicanum; assembly: GCF_040938575.1. Classification (NCBI taxonomy): domain Eukaryota; kingdom Metazoa; phylum Chordata; class Amphibia; order Caudata; family Ambystomatidae; genus Ambystoma; species Ambystoma mexicanum. The sequence continues at coordinate 415,447,643 of NC_090929.1, forward strand.
TTATTAGAGAAGCAGAGACACCCGCTGTCAGACAGTATGGGCACTCTTTAGAGAAGCAGAGGTACCCACTGTCAGACAGTATGGGCACACTTTAGAGAAGCAGAGGTACCCGCGATCAGACAGCATGGGCACTCTTTAGAGAAGCAGAGGTACCCGCTGTCAGACAGTATGGGCACTCTTTATTAGAGAACCAGAGGTACCCGCTGTCAGACAGTATGGGCACTCTTTAGAGAAGCAGAGGTACCCGCTGTCAGACAGTATGGGCACTCTTTATTAGAGAAGCAGAGACACCCGCTGTCAGACAGTATTGGCACTCTTTAGAGAAGCAGAGGTACCCACTGTCAGACAGTATGGGCACTCTTTAGAGAAGCAGAGGTACCCGCGATCAGACAGTATGGGCACTCTTTAGAGAAGCAGAGGTACCCGCTGTCAGACAACATGGGCACTCATTAGAGAAGCAGAGATACCCATTGTCAGACAGTATGGGCACTCTTTAGAGAAGCAGAGGTACCCGCTGTCAGACAGTATGGGCACTCTTTATTAGAGAAGCAGAGATACCCACTGTCAGACAGTATGGGCACTCTTTAGAGAAGCAGAGATACCCGCTGTCAGACAGTATGGGCACTCTTTAGAGAAGCAGAGGTACCCACTGTCAGACAGTATGGGCACTCTTTAGAGAAGCAGAGGTACCCGCGATCAGACAGTATGGGCACTCTTTAGAGAAGCAGAGGTACCCGCTGTCAGACAGTATGGGCACTCTTTATTAGAGAACCAGAGGTACCCGCTGTCAGACAGTATGGGCACTCTTTAGAGAAGCAGATGTACCCGCTGTCAGACAGCATGGGCACTCTTTATTAGAGAAGCAGAGGTACCCGCTGTCAGACAGTATGGGCACTCTTTAGAGAAGCAGAGCTACCCGATGTAAGACATTATAGGCACTCTTTAGAGAAGCAGAGGTACCCGCTGTCAGACAGTGTGGGCACTCTTTAGAGAAGCAGAGGTATCCACTGTCAGACAGCATGGGCACTCTTTATTAGAGAAGCATAGGTACCCGCTGTCAGACAGTATGGGCACTCTTTAAAGAAGCAGAGGTACCCGCTGTCAGACAGTATGGGCACTCTTTACTGAAGCAGAGGTACCCGCTGTCAGACAGTATGGGCACTCTTTAGAGAAGCAGAGGTACCCGCTGTCAGACAGCATGGGCACTCTTTATTAGAGAATCAGAGGTACCCGCTGTCAGACAGTATGGGCACTCTTTAGAGAAGCAGAGGTACCTGCTGTCAGACAGCATGGGCACTCTTTATTAGAGAAGCAGAGGTACCCGCTGTCAGACAGCATGGGCACTCTTTATTAGATGGGCACTCTTTATTAGAGAATCAGAGGTACCCGCTGTCAGACAGTATGGGCACTCTTTAGAGAAGCAGAGGTACCCGCTGTCAGACAGCATGGGCACTCTTTATTAGAGAAGCAGAGGTACCCGCTGTCAGACAGTATGGGCACTCTTTAGAGAAGAAGAGGTACCCGCTGTCAGACAGTATGGGCACTCTTTAGAGAAGCAGAGGCACCCGCTGTCAGACAGTATTGGCACTCTTTAGAGAAGCAGAGGTACCCGCTGTCAGACAGTATGTGCACTCTTTGGAGAAGTGAAGGTACTCACTGTGGGACAGGACGTTCACTCTTCATTGAAGGTTAAGTAACATTGCCTGACAGCAGTGGCGCAACATCATTGAACTAATCGGGCTCCAGCCCCTCCCCCCCCCTCACCCCGTCTGCGAAATGTGGGTTGAGGAGCAGGGCTTTGAAACTACGTTTTTGTTAATCAGAGAGGCGAGGGAAGCCTTTCCTGAAACTTGCCAACGTTAAAGGCTTCCCCCACCTCTCTGCTTAACAAAAAGCAAATGCGCACATCAGCCCCCTCCCCTGAGATGTGAATGAACACATCACAGTGTTATATGTTTGCTCACATCCGTGGGAAGGGGGCTGCTGGTGTGAGCAGAGAGTGGAGGGAAGTCTTTCCTGAAACTGGTGGCGTTAAAGTTGGACTGTGTCGTGCAGAAACATGTATTTGCACAAACGCAGCAAATCTTTAAAGCTGCTATTTTCAGAAAAGGCTTCCCTCACTGCACTGCCTAACAAAAGTTCAATGCACACTTCAGCACCGCCCCCACCCCCCACGGATGGAGCCAATGTGCTATTTGACATCCAAGGGGAGGGGCCTGATGTATGAACTTGCTTTTTGTTAATCAAGGAGGTGAGGGAAGTATTGTATGTTAGCTCAATATGCATGTATGCCTGTGTGCATGGAGTGTATATATATATATATATATATATATATATTATGTAATGGGTGTGTGAAGGAGGGACTGGGCGCACGTGTGAATGAGTGAGTGCATGAGGAATGGGGACGAGAGTTAATGGTCTGTTCTAATGAGTGAGTGAATGTTGTGCAAATGTCTGTCTGTGTGTGCGCGCACTTATGTGTAATCGTGGGGTTCAATGACCGCCCAAGATGACAGGAACTGGAAGGTGAAGTCAGGCCCATGTGGAAAAATGACGTGTCAGTCTTCAAAAACGTCCACACTGCAAATGGGCCTAGTAATGCAGATTCTGTGTATTTCTGCAAGTAATACAAGAAAGAGTTGGGGAAAAATGGAAATGCCATGTGAATGGCCAAGAACTGGAAATCAAAAGGCCAACCTTTCATTACGAAGGTGAAAGGTCAAACGGAAAACACAGCCTTTAAGTCGCATTTGCAAGAGAAAATCAAAGGCCCAAACTACATGAAAAGCCGAGTTTTCAAATAGTGAAACTAAAAATGCAATGCATGTGCGTTTTGCATTTCTAAAACCTGACATAAAGAAAAATGTTGCTTGCTAAAATAAATATATCAGTGAAAATTCTTGGGGCCTCATACGAGTTGGATGGTATCCTTTAAATGAGGTGGTAACTGGGTTACCACCGCATTTAAGGGTCCGGGCAATCATGAGTATGGTGTGTTTACCCCCAGCCAAGTGCTGGGGGTAAACACCCCAGAAAAATGCAGATTTTCAGTGCAATTACCGCACGGTAATACAGATGGCAGTAATTACCCCAGAAAAACCCCATTCGGGACCCAATGGGGAATAACGTTCACCGCCCAACCCGTGATTCAGCAGTATTACCGCCAGATGGGTGGGCGGTAATGCAAAAAGAGTTGGGCTGTAAGCCAATCAACTCATGATGAGGACCTTGGTGTTTGTTGGTGAGATGCAATACATAAAATGAATAATATGCTTCATATGCTTCACATGCAAAATACCTGCAACGTATTGAAAAGGCAAGTTTTCTTTCAGGGGAAATATTCAAGCCTTTATACTCTGGAAAGGCAGGACAAGTTTCTCGTCAGAATGGCCTCACCATTACAGAGTTGCTTCATTTTTATCTGAAAGTCAATCTTCTGAGGCTCTTGGATCCCAGGAAAGGGAAGGCTTTGAATTTTGATTGCTGAGCTAGTTGCTAGGCAGAACTGACTCCTGTGTCCAAGAGGCTAAAGGTGAACATGTGGCCTGGACAGATAAGGATCACTGTCAGACTCTGACTGGCAGGATGGGTTAATGACTTAGTTAAAGACCAGAGCATGCGATTTCAGGTCGCATTTAGTCAATTATGGTGTCATATTAAAGCTGATGATGGGCCTGTTATGTAGATGTCATTGGTATTTAAGCGTGGTGTTTGGTAACCATGTAACCATCTAAAATGTGATTCTAACTTCCCAAAAAGATAGAGAAGCTGAAATGTGGGGGACTGGTGGCTTATGTAATTAGAGATTTGTGTCAACAATTGTATATTTACAACTATTGTAGCCTTTGTGTAAACTGCAAAAAAACCTACTATTTGCGTATGGCATACTGTGCAAACACCAGAGTAACCTTTAAAAATACACTGATTAACTGTATTTAAAAACATATATAATATTATGTTTATTTGAAAAAGCCGGGTTTTTGCCATGTTATGACATTTTTAGTACAAAAACGGGCATAGAAACAAATTTGTAATTGAGAGTAGGGGTACCTTTCCACCTCACACCCATCAGGGAACTCCCTGGGCCTATCTCAAACCGGGGTGGGACCTCGGGGAGGAGTGGATCAAATGTTTTCCAATGAAAAGTCAAGCCTCATAAATTAGCACCTCCTGTTTTCCACATTTTGGGGTTGGGACTTATTGGGTAAAATGTGTCTGCACCATTGGAAAGGGACAGCTGCCTAAAAATCACCAAAGGAGATCTGATGAAAACCTTCTGGGTGGGGTGGAAATATTGGAAGAGGGCTGGAGATTCCCATTGCTGGGGAGACTAGAAAACAGAGGCTGTGATACTTACCTGGAGCCATAGACTGATAACTGCTGTGAGATCACATTGACTGAAGTGCTGGCCAGAATCCTGTTTTTCCCTAAAAGCGAAGCCCTGTTCAGTCTCCAGAGTGCCAAGCCCAGTGATTTCAAAAAGTAAGTAGATTGTCCAATAGAATGCCAGCGTGGGGATGTAATTAATTAACCCATTCCCTTTCATTAATGGGTTCCTTTGCCATAGTGGGTGGCGGGTGGAAATTGTGTGGACCCTTGGCACATCTGACTATATATATATACTAAATTAACTCACAAATAGATTGACGCAGGGGGGAGCTTGAAAGAATTTGAAACTTTCACCCTCTCTCCTAGCAGGAATAATGTTATAGTCAACTAAAGTAATTGGGATGAACTTGGCAAAAAAAAACTTCATTTGCAATTCTGACCATTTCCAAACCTTGCCTTTAACACAAAAAGGTCCTGACCAAAAAACAACATTTCTAAACTGTCCCCACTGCCTAGACCTGGCCTTTGAACAGAGGGGTGCTGCATGTAATTGATGCTTGAGTTTCCGGTGCTGGAGGGGCAAGTGCTTTGCAAAGTGAAACTAGTGTAATTTCCATTGAACAATATACACTCTCTCTTGAGAGTAAGTGGCCCTGAGAGAAGAATGAGTTTGTACCGCTTTTGGGTGACAAGGAAATAGTGTGCTATTTATTGCATGTATTTGTTTTAATCTGTATGTTCAAAACTGCAAGTGTTTGCAAGTGTGCAGAGAAACCACATGTATCAAGCATTGTGCATGCAAGGTGTAATTTATTTTCAAAACAAAATTGTGCTGTGTTCCATGTACCTGAAGAAAAAGGGGGAAGTAGCTTATGTGTTGAGTTTTTTGATGGAACAACGAAGGTGGCTAGTGTAACAGTTTAGTGCAATAGTTCTTGAACCTATTTAAATAAATGTATGATCTTTCTGTACACCGGCCTGGTTCTTGGCTCATTGCTTTGACTCCCTATGTTGAGTGTGGTCTCCCAATATACAGTTACAAATTGGGGGCTTGTGCTGTGATTTTGCATACTCTCTTTTGACTCATGACAAGTGCATTATGACAGACTATTCATTCCAGTTAATCGCATTTAGGTGGATAGAACGTTGTTTTTGATTTGTTTAAGTGCCACAAAGACTTGACCCCTGAGTTCCAGGGTGGTGTATAGGTGAAAAGGGAGATTGATTGCAATTGATGTTGATTTTCCATTGTGTGTGGGAATCAAGCAGGAAGAGGGTGGTTTGCCCCTGTGCAAAGCAACCTTTACAAAGGTGCAATGAAGTGTGTGAGGCCAGGAAACATCTCCTGGCTAAGCTTTTCATTTGAAGAGAGTGGATCGAGGCCAAAACCGGGAGCTGGCAAACTAAAATGATACAAGAACTTACATCAGTGGGAAATTATATTTGGCAGGATCATGGCATTTTGCATCAAGCATTACCAGAATTTTACATGACCCAACATATTCGTAATGAGCAGATTCGAATGGCTCAACTCACAGCTCATTTATATTTTCATGGGCAATTGCTTGAAGATCGAGTGCAAAATAGGGAAGCTTGTGTGCTGAGTCAGACTGAGAAATATTAACAGGCTCAGAAAGAAATCAGACAGGTAGAAGAAAACGCACAACAGAGTCAGATTTTTGATGTAAAACAACAAAACCTCATTGAACAATTACAAAATGATGTAAAAATCCACACACAGGCCAGTGCAGAGCGAGAAATAGAGTTTTCTGCACAGAAAGACACATGCAGAAAGAGTGCAGAAACGGTGAGGCACCTCAAATGCAAACTGAATGAGCAGACTGGTAAGAACAGAGGGTTGTTAGATGACATTATGTCCCTCAAACAACAAATTAGGGAATTAGAAAGGGAAAACAGTCAGTTCATCAAAGAGATGGACTCACAACAGGAGTTTGACAAAATGCTTCAGGATTTAAATATTCTGAAGCAACAGAATTTACAACTAAATAAAGACCAAGCTACATCAAAATTGGAAAGGGATGTAGAGAAGGGTTAGGCAGATTATCAGGAAATTACCAGAATGAGGCAAGAGAACATAAAACTTGTGTAGCATGTAAAGCAAGCAGAAGCTGAACTGTCACAGGCAGCAGATTGTAGGGGCAAGTTAGAGAAAGAGATTAGTTTCTTGAAAGCCATCCATCAAGAGTGTGCACGCAGAATACAGGACTCCCAGGAAGAAAATGAAGCATTTCAGGAGGAATTACAGCAAATGAAGAGTCGCTTGGTAGCTCAGAGGAAGGTGCTAGAGACTAGTCACTCCTTGTTGTCATAATGAAAATCCCAGGTCTCTGAATACCATAAAGAAATAAGGACACAGAGAAGCAGGTGTGCAAGTCTCACAAAGGAAATTGAGAATTATAAACAGGCTTTGAGGCACACTCGCCCATCAGGATATGGGGCATGCCCCACTGATCAAGGTGTGATGGCCCTCCCATCAGGGACCTCAGACCAGTCATCTACAACCTCCCAGGTACAAATGGGACCTGAATTCATGCATACCCCTGATAAAGAACAGGGGAGCATGGGGCAATTGGACTTACCCAGGTTTAGCAAAACTGATCCAGAAGGCCAGTCCTGGGCTGATCCTGATGAGTATTCTTCTCTCCCATACAGAAGGGCAGGGGGCTAGACCAGTGTTTCCTGGGAGGCTAAAAGAATCCTGTGTCAGAGAGTTTGATTGGCTGAAGATGAGACTACAAAGAGACCAACTCTTCCGCTTCACTGGAGGAGAAAAGGCAGAGCTCCAACCTGGCAAGAACATACTAAAAACTTCCATACATTCAGGGGAGGAGAGGATTTCCCCAGACTCCCTGGAAGGAGGGATGAAGAAACTGTTTTGTATCCTGGGCCTAAAATTAATTACAGGGAAAGTGACCCTGAGAGTTCACTGCGGTCCAGACAAAAGGAGTCCAAATCCAATGAGTATGGGAGATATTCACAATCTTATGAAGCTAGGGAGCGCCTGGAGGACAGGGAATGGAGCACAAATAGCAGCTATGAGTCACACAATGAACGGACTCAGGGGCAGAGGAAGAAAAAAAAACAGCGAAACAAAGCACAGGATTTTTTTACAGGCCCAATAAGACAAATTAAGGCCATAAAGAGCTTCCTGACCCCATACCACAAGAATGACAAGTATTCGGTTTGGGAGCACCTGGAACTTTATGAGCAGATGATGGCCTTGTTCCAAATAAGAAATTATGTGAATTGCATTGCATTTGTGAAATTGACATTCTCACCTGAATACTCCAGTTTCTTTGCTGGACTGGAAGACCAGGATCATTATAAATGGTCCACCTATAAGGCAGCCACTTTAAAACATGTTTCTATAAATAGAAACACAGAGGAGGCCCGTAAGGCTGCATATAATTTGCAATATGGGTGGGGGGGGGTCTAGGGAGTTTGTGCAGGAGTTAAAGTGTGCATTTCCTCAGACTTCCTGGCAACTGAACACCCATAGTAGGGAGTTCATGACCACTTATTTTAGGCGCTCCCCAAATACATCATAACTCATTTGGTGCAGGATTTTCATGGGCACAGGACCCTGGATTGGGGAATTGAACAAGCCACCATGATCTATTTTTATTTTATTTATTGGACATTTGTTTGACATCTATACACAAGTGTTTCCAGGCACCACAGGACAAAAAAGGGGAGGGGGAACATAGGGACAAACAACAGTAATGGTCGTATTAGGCCTTGTGACGTTCTTACTGTGCAAGTGCAGAGAACAAAAATTGTGCAAGGGAGGGAAGTAAGTAAGGTGCAGGGCTGGGGAGGTGAACAACAAGGGTTGTGGGCAAGGGGAAGGAGGAGGAGTCCAGGAATGGGGAGCCCAGGGGGCTGAGCAAGCGCAAGGGGAGCCACAAAGGGCAAGTGCAGGGGAAGTGGGAAAGGGAAAAGTGCGAGGGATGGGTGGATCAGAGTCAGGCTAGTCTGGGAAGGGTGCCCCTGAGGGTAAGAGTATAGGGATGTTGGGGGGGGCTGTTCACAAAGGGCCTGGCCCACTGTAAGACTCATAAGGGACCAGGCACCACTCGCAGTGGCAGAGGGACATTAGTACGGATGGGAAAGAGGAAGGAGGAGGAGAAAAGGAAAGTCTTGAGCAGTTTTTGAAACTTAAGAAAATCCAGCTTAAGTCTGAGGGGGCCCGGATGCCATTCCAGAAGGAGGCTCCTGCCAAGGAAAGGGATCTACCTCGCACTCTCTGCTTGGTAAAGTATCCAACAAGCAGAGTTGGAGCTAGAGGACTAAAGGACTCTAGCAGGGAGGTATTTAGGGATAGAAAGCTGGATGTAGAGAGGTCCCAGGCCCCAGACAGCCTTGTGGATGATGCAAAGGGTCTTGAATTTGATCCTTGTGGTCACTGGGAGTCAGTGGAGATATTTTAGGGCAGGAGAGATGCAGCACCTGGGCTTGAGGCCAAGGATTAGACTAGCACCTGTATTCTGGATTAGTTGGAGAGGGAAGAAAGAGGCAGATTGAGGAAGAGGATGTTGCAGTAGTCCAGCCTAGAGAGATTCAGAGCTCTGGAGACATTGAGCTTCTGAGGGAGGGGGAGAAAAGGGAGAATGTCTCAGCAGGTGAAGCTGAAAGTTGGACTTCCTGGCATGGTCGGTTATGTGCAGAGAGAAGGAGAGAGAGGAGTCATACATGACCCCAAGGTTTGTATCCTCACAAGAGGGTGGGAGGAGGGGACCCATGCAGGGTGGCCTGAGAGTGGGGGGTAAACAGGGAGCAGGTAACCCAATGAGAGGGATCTCTGTCTTACTGGCATTAAGGCAAAGATCGTTAGCAAAGCACTATAAAGTCCAGAAGCTCACTGAGAGTATAAACACCTACAAAACCCCTAGGCCATCTAACACACCTGCTGCTGCAAAGGTGGCGGAGGTGAGAACTACCCCTCCCTTGAACCTGGAGATGGAGGGAGCCTAAAAATAATGCTCCTGCCAACAAGCAAAATGGAAGGCAGAAGGAACCCACTGTCCTGGCTCAATCGAATGGTAGTCAGGCAGGGGTCCAGAACAATGATCGCTCTGCCCTGCCACCTATGTAAACCCTGGGTACAGGGGTACCAAGCCAATCATGGGGTATGCTTACACTCCACTGGCCCAGGGGAGTGAGGGGGGACCAACTATGTAGGTACTGCCCCAGAAACTTCCCCCCAAACTTCCCTCAGGAGAGAAGTATCACTCCACCTCCCAACCTGAACCATTTCCCCAGATTCCTGTGCTACTCTGGGAGGAGGGACAGTTACCCTTTTCGGAAGCATCAGAGGTATGACTCGCGACCTACATACAACCAAGAAAAAGTCTTGTAAATGGAGTGACAGGTCCATCAACTGATGGACGAACTGGGGCACATGCCGAAGGCTCAGTCCAACCCTCAACCTAACCCTGCTTCCCAGAATCCCCCAACACCAAGGTATGATGCCCGGGGGGAGTGGAATGAAAGGAAGAATTGTCTAACAAGCCACAGGCTCCTGAGGCAGGGGCCCAGGTGGATGGGAGATACCAAGCCCTACAGGAAGCTTCCTTTCTTGTCCAGACAGAACCCCTAAAAATCACTCCGCCGGAAAGCCACTCTTCTGCCCTCAGGAAGTTAGAACCCAAAGAGCAAAGGGTAGGTAGGAGAGGCCAAAGAAGAATGCACTTTGTGAATGAACTTGGGATAATCCCCTTTGAAAGAGAAGAGTCCCTGGAGGATTCAGGTAAGCAAACCTTCTCTTTCAGGAATGGGGGAACTCTTCCAAAGAAGAATGGGTCCCAAAATACCCTGAGTTGGACAGGGTACGTATGGGGACCGACCCAGAAAAAGAAACTATGCAACCCCATAAATGTGAGCCAGACAGAATAGAAATGGAAACCGATTCTGAGATATGCCTCCAGGTAAAGGGGGACAGCCAAGAATTGGGGGAGAAAGAGGATTCCCCATATCCGGCCCTGTTAGTTGCAAAATTTTCCTTACAGATTCCTGATATCCAACACGAAAAATCACCCAAGTCACACAGTGTAGAAGTTCAATATTAAGACAATGACCACCGGACTGGCAAATAAATCAGACTTTCTTTGCACCCTGGAGGAGAAAGAAAGAGGATTGTATGCTCCGGTCAAGGTGCAGCGTCAGTTTGAATGATCAGCTCTGGTGGATAGTGGAACCCAAGCCACTGTCCTGTCCAAAAAGGGCTTTGACCACCTAATCTCAGGATGGAGGGAGGGTCACCAAATTCCCCTCACACCACTTCCCGGACAACTCCAAAATGTTGACGGGTATGACATATCCATAGAAGGGACTGCAGATCTGGAAATAATAATGTGCCAGCATCGATTAAAACATCCAGTGATAGTCGAGACTCCAGAAGGCACACATTGTTTACTGGGGAACAATCTCCTTAGGCGGTTATCACCTCTCATCAACTGTAAACAAGGTCCTCTGGACCCAGACTAACCAGCCTATAAAACTAAAAATGAGCACCAATTATGTCAGCATGAATGGTACCTGGCCTTTAACCGAACGACGATCCGAGAAAGTAGAATTCCATTTCAAGAATAACCAGGTCCCAGAAATCACTGTCATCTCAGTAGGAGAACAACCAAACGGGTGATATGAACCCTTCTCCATTCTTGAAAATCAACCTTCCTCCCAGTTTTAAGTGGCATTCCACACTGGAAGGGAACACTCTGAAATGTTACACCAGTCCAAAATCAGATGAAACATTGAGTCCCGTTAAACAAGACAATGAAGAACCAGCTCAAAGTCTGACAGGTATTATGAAAAATGTTGAACAGTCGTTCTTCCTCATTCAGATAAATGAGGGGGAGTCTGTGCTCACCAGAGTATGTCTGAATAATGGATGAAGCTTCATCAGCGAATGACTATTCAGTTAACTGCTTGGGGGAGCTTGGAAGAATTCAAAACTTTCACCCTCTCTCCTAGCACGGATAATGCTATAGCCACCTAAATTAATTGGGGTGTACTTGTAGTTGTCACCAAATCCAAACATTGCCTTTATCACAAAACAAAACATCTAAACTGTACCCTCTCCCTAGACCTGGCCTTTGAACAGAGGGGTGCTGCATGCAATTGATGCCTGGGTTTTTCGTTGATAGGGGAGAAGTGCTTTGCAAAGTGAAACTAGTGCAATTTCCATTGAACAATATACACTCTCTCCTGAGAGTAAGTGACCCTGAGAGCAGAACAAGTTTGTACAATATTTGGGTGACAAGGAAACAGGGGGCTATTTGCTGCATGTATTTTTAAAAATCAAAACTGCAAGCATTTGCAAGTGTGCAGAGAAACTGCATGTTTCAAGCATTGTGTATCTAAGGTGTAATTTATTTTCAAAATGAAATTGTGCCTGTGTTCCATGTACCTGAAGCAAAAAAAAGAGAAAGTAGTTTATGTGTTGAAGTGTTATTTGGTGCCACAAAGAGAAGGTGGCACATAGCATTACCCACTTTGAGGAAATCAGTCTCAAAAGTAACGCCACATTGGGGGCCCTTCGTTCCTTTGCACAGAAGGGTGGTGGGTATTCGATTGGCTCCATGATACTGCTGTATCAGTCTAAGATCTCCACGTTGGTACTGTATGGCACTGAAATTTGGGCGCCTTCTATGATGGAGGTGCTTGGAAAACTGAAAAGATCTTTGTGAAAAAGCTTGTTTCGGCTTCCTAGGCACCACAGCATATGAGATGATGCTCTTTGAATTTAATATCTCTCCCATAGTCTCTAGGGTTGCAATATGTTTAACAGCTTGGTGGAAAATATGCAACGCATCGGCAGCTACCATGTTGGCATTGACGGCGGATGCTTTCTCCTCACGTGAAACCCTGATGAAACCAGTAACGTGGGGAGAATCAGTCATCGGGCTAACAAATTGTTAATTTGGGCATCTGAACTTGCACTAACTTTCCCTTTGCCCTTTTTAAAAAAAAAACGTGAAGGGTATTTTAGCAAAGCATGACTTCGAGCAGGCCATGATCAATGTACACACAAAAGATGCGGCCACTGAATATGTGAGGCACATAGTCCTTAGAAATAAATCACCTACTTAAATTGAGAAATTCTTCAGCAACTTTCTAGTTTTGGAGTATTTGCAACTACAATTTAACACGGCTAAATCAAGGGAAATCCAGGGTGCTTGGTGCCGGTCCTCAAGGGCCAACAGGGACTGTCGTCTATGCGGTTCTAATGTACTGGAAACAGTAAGACACTTGTTATGTGATTGCCACTCTTTAAACAACCTAAGGCTGGAAGCGCAGGGCGCAGTGGGGATGGTGGATGATATCTCGGGATGGGAGCACGAGTTGAGTGCCCCATAGGCCTCGGCTGCTAGAGCACAAAGAAATTGGAGGACTTTCACTGTAAATTGTACCAAATAGCGCAGCCTGCACCGTAGTCCCTGACACCCTGTCCGCGCCCTCCTCCGTGGAGTTCCCCGCCTCCCAACCTGCCCCTGCATCCTGATTGTCCCTTTTCCACATATTAATCAGCACTCTAGGGCAGCCCCTCCGGCTAACGGCCCCAAGGCAAAGGGCGGCTCCTACATTGGTGGCTCCAAAAGGTGTCTGCAGGTGTCAGTAGGGGAGGCCAGGGCCAGTCGTCAACCAGCAGCGGCCACCAAGGTAGGTGTGGCCTGGGTGGGGAGTAGAATAATCACGGTACTTCAGGAAGTCCTGCCACTCTACCTACCCTCAGAACATAGCACACAGGCTGTTAATACGAACTAGCTTCACAAATAGTGAGGATTGCGAGTATTATCCGAATCACAACTAGAGATGACTGTGATTATTAACATGCAACACACTGAGATAGGACTGGGAATATTAGCCTGCACCACATTGAGATGGGACTATGACTATTAGCCTGCACCACATTGAGCTAGGACTATGAATATTAACCTGTGCCACATTGAGATAAGACTATCAATATTAGCCTACGCCTCATTGAGGCAGGACTTTGATTATTAGCCTGCACACACATTGAGATAGGACTGTGATTATTAGGCTGCACCACATTGAGATAGGACTATGCATATTAGCCTGCACCACATTGAGATAGGACTATGAATATTAGCCTGCGCCACATTGTGATGGGACTGTGAATATTAGCCTGCACCAGTAAATATTAGCCTGCACCACACTGAGACAGGACTGTGATTATTAGCCTGTGTCAAATTGAGACAGGACTGTGATTATTAGCCTGCGCCACATTTAGATAGGACTGTGAATATTAACCTGCGCCACATTGGGATAGGACTGTGATTATTAGCCTGCGTCCCTTTGAGATAGGACTGTGAATATTAGCATTTGCCACATTGAGATAGTTCAGTATTACCGCATTGAATCCAGGAAGGAGTGAAGTCCCTAACTCGCCGTTCGATGCAGGAGCAGCGTACCGGCTATACAGCCACGAGCCTCTGACGAAGTCCCGTAACCATGTCGATCCAACAAAGCTACATTTGTTTTTCAAGCACTAAGATGGCTGCCGCCGCATAATTACTCACATGCTCTCAACCCACACCTGTTGTCTGCCGGCGCAAGCTGATTGGGTGCCCATCCCCATTTCAGTCTATCCGGAGAACCGGCAGCCGTAAGGTGGCCCTCCCAATGAAAGCCCGACTAAACAAAGGCTCCTGTCTGTGCCTGATCATTAGTACCACATTGAATCCAGGAAGGAGTGAATTCCCTACCTCGCTGTGGGCTGCAGGAGCAGTGTACCTTCTACACAGCCACGAGGTAAGACTACTGACTTCTGTCACCTCTTCTGCTGGCCCGCCTCATCAGTCAGTTTTAAATTGTGAAAAACGTGTTCTTGCAAAGGAAACTGCTACGTGCATTGACATTGTACGGCTACTTGTTTCAGCCTCTAACGAAGTCCCATAACCATGGCGATCTGACAATGGTATGTTTGTTTTTCTAGAGCTAAGATGCCTGCCGCTGCATAATTACTCACTGCATTCTCAACCCACACCTGTTGTCTGCCGGCTCAAGCTGATTGGGTGCCCATCCCCATTTCAGCCTATCTGGAGCACCGGCCGGCAGAAACTGGCCCTCCCAACCAAGGTCCAAAAACAAAGGCTCCTGTCTGAGCCTGTCCGAGCTTGAAGAGCCCACACCATCTACCAGTGCATCTACTGCAATATACACCTGATTACACTGTGTGCTCAGACTCTGCCCATCTACCCTATCCTACCTCATGAGTTACCTGCGTTCTGACAAGCAATCGCATGTACAGCCCTCAGCGAAGCCGTGCTGCAAAGGCCAGATACCTAGGGCAATGCAGCTCCAGTCGCCATTCACCAAGCGCAAGCCCTGCACTGCAGGTAAGACACTTGCCCGACTGCAAGAGCCATGCACACCCGTCTCAGATGCTACACTGGGGCACCCCACAGTTTTCCCCCTGACCAGCCCATTGCTACCCCTTCACGGCATTGCACTCCTCCGAAGGTATGTGCACCTCTGCACACGCACTTGCCTGCAAAGCTACATCACCCAGCCTAGAGGTGTTACTAGCCGTAATGACAGGCTGTGTGGTCCAGCACTCCAAATTGGCACCCATAGTCACACAACGCTGGGTACCCACACCGCCATTGAGGGCACAGTGAGCTCAATGCCTCTGCATCCCGCCCAAGTCGGCCACCATGTCAACACCCGCAGACACCACCCCTCACACCATATCTGACTTTCTCACCATCAGGAT
The DNA here is from genome assembly GCF_040938575.1 of Ambystoma mexicanum. Taxonomy (NCBI): domain Eukaryota; kingdom Metazoa; phylum Chordata; class Amphibia; order Caudata; family Ambystomatidae; genus Ambystoma; species Ambystoma mexicanum. The sequence continues at coordinate 415,462,734 of NC_090929.1, forward strand.
GCCCGCCACACCCACACATGAGGTGCTGGCAACTACTGCTGCCACCCTGCCCATGCGTGTCAGCGCCATGGTTGCGGTCTGCACCACTGACTTCAAGATGCCCATTGTTGCCACCAGGCCCATATTTAATTATGTTTCCACTGTTGTAGGCCCTGTTGCTTCCATGCTACCCATTATTGCCACCAGGGCCATATGTAATGATGTTTCCACTGTTGTATGCCCGACTGCCTCCATGCTGCCCATTGTTGCCACCAGGCCCATATGTAATGATGTTTCTACTGTTGTAGGCTCTATTGCCTCCATCCTGCCCATTGTTGCCACCAAGCCCATATGTAATGGTGTCTATCCTGTTGTAGGCCCTATTGCCTCCATGTTTCCCATTGCTGTCACCAGGTCCATATGTAATGATGTTTCCACTGTTGCAGGCCATATTGCCTCTATGCTGCCCATTGTTGCCACCAGACCAATATGTAATGATGTTTCCACTGTTGTAGGTCCTATTGCCTCTATGCTCCCCAGTGTTGCCACCAGGCCCATATGAAATGATGTTTCCACTGTTGCGTGCCCTTTTGCCTCCATGCTGCCCATTGTTGCCAGCAGGCCCATATGTAATTTTGTGATGATTCTACTATTGATGCTTGCCCCACTGCTTCCATGCACTGCACCCCCCACCTGAACCTGCCGCAGATGTACCCACTCACCTCATACACCCCTGCCACCCTCAGCACGCCACACTTAAACACATGCTCCCTCCCAGCTCACGCGTTAGATATACATGACCTGATCACCGCCCACAACATATGCCTCCTTGCTATCACGGAAACCTGGCTCCATGAAGCCTTTGGACCAGCCATAGCACTAGCTCTTTCCACCAGGTATACCATCATCCGACAAGAGCATCTACAATCTAAAGGCGGTGGGGTAGCCCTCAAAGCCAAGGAGTCCATCTCCATCAGAAAGATCGATAAGCCAGTCTTAAGCAACTGCGATTCTCTAGCCCTCAAACTTAACACGTTCCACAACTGCACTATCACACTTCACATTGTGTACCGTCCCCCTGGCACCCTAGCTGACTTCCATGCTACCCTCACACACCTCCTCTCCAACAACCTGAAGACCTCCAGTAAGGTCATCCTGGCAGGTGACCTGAATCTATGGCTTAACGACCCTAAAGACCCCCAGCCAAATCCCTGGCTCAGGCTCTGGAAACCTTAGGTTTCAAACACTCTCATCTCATATCCCACTCACATCAAAGGCGTACCGTAGACTGGCTAGCACACCATAACTGTCCACCAGTCATCAGTGCCAAAACTCCCCTCCCTTGGACCGACCACCACCTTATACAGTTCACTCTCTCCCCACCCAAATACCAGAAACAGCCCACCGTGCCCCTCCTCCCTGCGGCCGCCAGAAGCTCACGCCTACTCTCAAAAGAGAGACTCCTACCACATGTACTAGTCCCAGCCCTGTTGTCCCTGTTCTCCAACGGCCCAAACGTATTGGCCCAGACCTTCATTACTACTCTAGCTGAGGCAGTCGAAGCCATCGCACCACGTGCCACACGGAAAGCCAAACCTACTAAACATTCTAATGGTTGGCTCTCCCCTGAGCTCCTAGAGCAACGCTCCAAGAAACGCACAGCCCTCCCTACCTGGCAATTCAATCACCTGGACTCAGCAAAACTTGAGTTTACTAGAATATCAAAGGAATACAAAAAGCTATCATCCACGCCAAAGCCACGTTTTTCAACTACAGAATTGCTAACGCCAATTCTGACTCTAAGGACTTTTTTGCCATCTTGAGGGAATGGAAACTCCCACCCCCCACCCCTGGACATAACCAGAGATGAAGCCTGGTGCTCCAACATACAATCCACCATTGCTCAACGAGTTAGATTCCCTCTACAGCAGAATACTAGCTAACCCACACCCCCCTAACCCTCCCAAACAATCACACACACCCATCCCCAACCTCAGGGTCCTGGTCACCCATCTCTTTTCATTTAGGGACATCAAACGAAACAGAAGTTATCACTCTCATGAAGAACATTGAACCCTCCATGTGCAAAGGGGATATCTGTCCTGCTACACTCATCAAAGAATGTCCAGACACGCTTGCATCATTCCTTGCTGCGTTCACTAATGCCTCCTTTGCTTCAGGCTCCGTCCCGTCAAACCTCAAGGAAGCTTGGGTACGACCCCTCCAGAAAAAACTCTCACTCAACCCCAAAACCCTTAACAACTACAGACCAATTACTACAGTCCCCTTCCTACTAAAATTCCTGGACAAAACAGCTTATGTACAAGTCCAAGACTTCCTGGAATCTAACAACATCCTTGGCACCCAACAATCTGGCTTCCGCTCCGGCCACAGAACCGAAACGGCCTTGCTCGACCTAAAAAAACAGATGGATGACATCAGAGACACAGGTAAACCCGGCCTACTCCTCCTCTTAGACCTCTCGGCTGCATTTGACCTTGTCGACCATAAGCTTCTTTGTCAGCACCTCTCCTCTATGACCTGGATTTCATCATTCCTCCAAGGCAGAGCCATGCGCGTATTCTCTGACAAAGCATCTGCAAAATCAGCCATCATCCAATGTGGAGTTCCATAGGGCTCTTGAATTTCCCCTACGCTCTACAACATATTCACCAGACCACTCTTTAATATACTTGACTCACTCAGCATTATGTACAATAACTATGCTGATGATACTCAAGTGCTCCTCCCCCTCTCCGGCGACTATGAGGCTGATGCCAAGACCCTCAACGCCACCTATGCCAACCCCCAAACCTGCATGGCTGAAAACTGGCTGTGCCTCAATGGTGAAAAGACAGAGCTACTACTGCTAGGACCCACTGACACTCTGAACAAACTTTACACCCGATACTCTTCCTTCACTATCGACAACTCCAAGATCTCAGTATCCCAGGCTGTAAAAACCCTTGGGGTCTACCTAGACGCCAACCTATCCATGTCCAGGCAAGTCAGCACCATTGCCTCCTCTGCAGCCTACAACACTAAACTGCTCAACGCAGTCAGGCCATTCCTCACCATTGCAAACTGCCTATTGCCAGAACCATTATTGGTTTGAGATTGGACAACTACAACATCCTCTTCACAGGCACTTCGAAAAGGAACCTTGACAAACTTCAAACCATCCAAAATAATGCCCTTCGCCCAACCATTGGCATCCCTGAAAGGGAACACATCTCCTCAGTCACACTGCCCGTCAGAGAACGTATCCTTTTAAAACACTTGCCCTCACCCACAAGTGCATCCACCACACAGCCCCACCTTACCTCTCACAGAGAGTTAACATACCCCCAGCCGCCAGACTCACCAGAACACCCTACACGAATCAGCTTCCTGTACCAATAGTCAAGCTTGCTAGACGGGGTGGGGTAAGCTTCCCTTTAATTGTTTCCAGACAATGGAACTCCCTCCAGCACACCTTGACATCCGAACCCACACACCTCGCCTTCCGCAAAGCTATCAAAACATGGCTATTCTCAAAAACTCTCAAGCAATGTCTGCAGTTTCCCATGCTACGCCCCGATTTACATGCATGCCATTTCAGCTATATGTAAAATGCTATGCCACGATATTCTCTACACTATGTAACCCCTGTGTAACCATATCACTACCCTTACCATATCATTACCCTTACAACTCATCATGTACGCAGGTATGTTTTTCTCCTTCCTGTAACTAAGCTGATTCCATGTAACAGCATAATGTAATATGCTATGCCACAGTATGCTCTACACTGTGTAATCATACTGTCACCCATGTAACACATCATGTACCCAAGTATGCTGACCTACCTGTAACTAAGCCGATTCCATGTAACAGCGGAACAATGCCTCCGGGCTGTTGGTGCGCTTTATAAATGCAAATAAATAAATAGGAATGTGATTATTAGCCTGCGCCACATTGAGATAGAGATGTGAATATTAGCCTCTGCCACATTGAGATAGAGATGTTAGCATGCCCTCAATTGGAACAGAGATGTGAATATTAGCCTGCGTCACATCTAGACAGAATTGTGAAGATTAGCATTGCGTCACATATAGAGAGAATTGTAAAGATTAGCGTACATCACATCTCGACAGAATCGTGAAGACTAGCTTGCGTCATATCTAGACAAAATTGTGAAGACTAGCATTTTGTCACATCTAGACAATTGTAATACTAGCTTGCATCATATCTAGACAGAATTGTAAAGATTAGCTTGTGTCACATATAGATAGAATTGTGAAGATTAGCATTGCGTCACATCAAGACAGAATTGTAGTACTTGCTTGCGTCATATCTAGACAGAATTGAAGAGATTAGCTCGCGTCACATCTAGACAGAATTGTAAAGATTAGCTTGCATCACATCTAGACATAATTGTAATACTAGCTTGCATCATAACTAGACGGAATTGTGAAGACTAGCATTGCGTCACATCTAGACAATTGTAATACTAGCGTGCATCATATCTAGAGAGAATTGTAAAGGTTAGCTCACCTCACATCTAGACAGAATTGTGAAGATTAGCACTGTGTCACATCTATACAGAATTGTAATACTTGCGTCATATCTAGGCAGAATTGTAAAGATTAGCTTGCGTCACATCTAGATAGAATTGTGAAGATTAGCATTAAGTCACATCTAGATAGAATTGTAATACTAGCTTGCGTCATATCTAGACAGAATTGTGAAGATTAGCTTGCGTCACATCCACATAGAATTGTGAAAACTAGCATTGCGTTACATCTAGACAGAATTGTAACATTAGCTCACATCATATCTAGACAGAATTGTGAAAATGAGCATTGCGTTACATCTCTATAGAACTGTAGAGCTTAGCTGGTGTCATATCTAGACAGAATTGTAATACTAGCTTGCTTCACATCCAGATAGAATTATAAAGATCAGCTAGAGTCACATCTAGATAGAATTGTGAAGATTAGCATTGTGTCACATCTAGACAGAATTGTAATACTAGCTCGCGTCACATCCAGATCGAATTGTTAAGATCAGCTTGCATCAAATCTAGATAGCATTGTGAAGATTAGCATTGAGTCACATCTAGACAGAATTGTAATATTAGCTTGTGTCACATCCAGATAGAATTGTAAAGATTAGCTTGCGTCACATCTAGCCAGGATTGTGAAGATTAGAATGTGTAGCTTCTAATTACCAATGCCACTAACTACACACCACTAAACAATCTCAGCCCTCTGCTACACTTCTCACACTCTACAGAAACACAACCACACCTGCAAAGCACTACAAACCGCACACACTTCACTACATTGCATCAACAAAACATAACACACATAGCCATGCACAACAACACATAACGGCTGCCAACCGAAAACCACACCTAAACTCAGCGAACAGCACATCACAGCTCTCCTGCTCTTTTTCCTGCTCAACCTTACTAACCCATCCCACCCTCTTTCCTTTTCAGATCCGCCAGAGCGCCAGGGGACCACTGCGCTGGTGGTAGTGCGTGGTATAAATATCCTTTAACATTAACATCTCTGGAGAATTTTTATGGTGCAAATTCATTTATTTAATCGTTCTGTGGATAAAAGTTGAGTCAATTTTTTACGGGGCTATGTACATGAACCCACCTCTTCTCCGAGCGAATATATGTGGAATGCTGTGATGTTGGACTATTTCTCTTGTTCTTTTTTTCTCTTCTCCTGTACTTATATGTAAAGTTGAATAAACTATGCCACAATAAAAATAAAAAAGAAGGTGGCACGTGAAACCGTTTAGTGCAATATTTTGAAACTATATTTTGAAAAATGTATACATTCTTTCTGAACAATGGCCTAGTTCTTGGGCCATTGTTGGCACAGGGGGAGGGGTCCATAGGGCTCTATATGAGTTAAGAGGGGCGTATTTGACTCCAAATTAATGGTGCATTGTGGTCTTGTTTAACTGGGGGTGGGAACTCCCTATGTTGAGTGTGGTCTCCCACTATACCGTTAAATAATGCTGGGCCGAGGAGCTGACTTTGGCGGGTATTTTATTTTTTTTTTATTTATTTATTTGTTACACGCCCAGACCCTCGGGTGTCACGGCGTGGTTACAAGACAGCTTAGATATTAGTAAGACATTGTTACATTGGTTACATTACATTTTTGGATATACAGTTTACAAATATTAACTAACAAAATATTATATTGCAGATACTTGTCCATAGGTTCTAATATTGGTTGAATAACCAGGTTCTTAGCAATTTCTTGTAGGCCGTGAAAGAGGATTCTTTTTTGATAGTAATAGGTAGGGTGTTCCAATGTTTGGGGGCTAGAGCGGTGAAGCTGCTACCCCCGGCTCTCATAGATTTGAAGCGGGGAGGAGCCAGGAGGAGTTTGTCGTTAGATCTTAATGAGATCCTGTCATCTTTTGGGTGAAGAGTGTTGTCGCGATAGAAAGGTCCTTTTCTGGTCAGGCATTTATATGTGATACATAATGTTTTAAAGATGATTCTAGCTTTGATAGGGAGCCAATGAGTGTCCTTTCTAGTCTTGGAAATATGGTCTGATTTTTTTTTATACCTAGAGCTGCTCTTAGGACTTTGTTTTGCAATAATTACATTTTAGCTAGGTTGGCGTTGGATGTGCCTAGTAATAGTATGTTGCAATAATCCAATTTCGAAAGAACCAGGGCTCTGGCGAGGGTGAGGCAATTACCTGGGGTCAGGAATTGTCAGCTGAGAGCAATGTGTTTGGAGGTGTAAGCCGTGGAGGAAGCGAGCGCATTAATCTGTTTAGTCATGGTGAGGTTGGCGTCAATGTACACTCCCTGACTTGCTTCAGTACGGGAATGGCGGTACCATCGATGTTGATGGAGGAGTAGTCAGGGTGGAGGGTTGCTATTTTGGCTGATGATCCTACCATGAGGACTTCTGTCTTCTCATTGTTGAGACAAAGGCTGTTTAAAGCCATCCAGTTTTGTATGATGACGTATATTTTATTGATGGTTACAGTGTCCTGGTCGTAGTTGCCTGTAAGGGGTATGTGGATCTGGGTGTCGTCCGCAAAGTTTGTGTATATGACACCCATGTCGTCTAGAGCTGAGAATAGGAGTTTGGTATACGCGTTATATAGTCTAGAGGAGAGACATGAGCCTTGGGGCACTCCTATGGGGACTGGGATGGGGTTGGCTGCTTCTTTCCCTATGGATACTCTGAAGGTACGGTCAGTTAGGAAGGATTTCACCCATGCAGTGGCTTCCCTGAAGTTAAACTCTCTGGCGAGTGAGGTGAGGAGTTTATCATGGTCCACCAGGTCAAATGCTGCAGAAAGGTCCAACAGCAAGAGGATGCAGAGTTTCCCAGAATCTCTGATAGCATCCATCTGGATTTTGAGGTCCAGAAGGGCTGTTTCCGTACTGTGGTTAGGCCTAAAGCCTGATTGTCTGGTGCCGAGAAGCTGATTAGATTCCACATGGGTTTGGATTTGGTTGTAGGCTAGTTTGTCAATGATTTTAAGTAAAAACGGCACCGTCGTTATGGGGCGATAGTCGGAATGGTGGGGTCTAGGTTCGTTTTTTTAGAAGCGGGGTAACCCATGCTTCTTTGATGCAGATAGGTACTATGTTGGAGTTGAAGGAGGCGTTGACGAATTTAGTGATGGTGGGGGTCAGGGTGGAGGCACAGGCTTTGACTAGTTTGGCTGGGACAGAGTCCCCTTTGCAATTGGACGCTTTAAGTTTGGATATGGTGTCGAATACAAGGTCTTGGGTGACGGGTGTGAATTGGAAGGAAGGGTTGGTGTTGACACTAGAGGAGGCAACGGGGTTGGGGGTGGAGGAGTTTTTTTCAGCTAGGAGTAGTCTTTTGGATGTGATTTTATTCTGCAACATAGCAATTTTGTAGGCCAGTGCGTCTTGTATGGTAGTACACCATTCTTTGCTCGCATTAGTGGGTGTATCAGTAGTTAGGGGGTTTTCAAGTTCTCTGAGTATAGAGAAAAGCTCTTTGGAATCTGATGCTGCATTACTGATGTATTTTTTTTTTTTTTTTTTTCGCTGTCTGATGCGCTCTTTATTTTCAGTTTATCCAATACCATACATATATCCGAGTAGACTGACGTACTCCTATAGTAGTCGCTTCACTGTTAACAAAAACTAAAAACCGTATGAGCACAATAAATATCAAATCATTCCATTAAAATATATAAATATAAAACTTCCATCCTCATTTCAGAAAAAGGTTTTTGAAAACTGGCTGCCATTCCCACTCTGCATTGGTTCGAAGGGTTCATCTTCGGCAGACATCACCTCAGGTCCAGCACTGTTATTTTAATGTCTTTTACAACCACATGTTTACAACTATTAAACTGCTTTGGATCCTTGCTATGCGGATGAAATCCCTTTCTTTTACACCCAGAAACTTCCAGCATGCCCGTATTAGTTAGTCTGAAAATCCCAGTGTCTTTATGTTTTGGAGAGCACACAATAGCGATGGCTTCTGGCAACATTAACTGGTAGGAGCAATGGGTGTGAAGATCGACGCTGGATAGGAATGCCGTTTGTGTTGGATGTGTGTGTATCCATCCCAAAGTGAGGAGGTTGTGCTGATCCTGGACGCTGAACAGCTCTTCCACGTTCTCCACGTCGCAGTAGTCTGGCCCAGCAGACTGCTTTGGCACTATCACGTGGGTAACCGTGAATTCATCTTGTGTCAGTTTTCCACAGAGGATTCCACAGGTCTCTATTCCACGGGCTGTGTTCGAATCGGCCAGCAGCAGAAATTTGTGCATAAGATCCCTTGGTAAAACTACACTTCGGAGCCCTTCCACCATTTGAGTCTGAACAGCACTTAGAGTGGCTGCTGGCTTTAGGGCCCTGCTTACTGGGGGAGACTGCCCAGCGCACACAGCTGCATCCCCTTTATAGGCCTGATCTGGGAACACCTTAGACAAGTGGTTGTTTTTAGGGGTGGAAATACAAGACAACATGCTTCCATCAGTCTGCTCAGACACCTTGACATGTTCGCTCGCTTGCATCTGATCTCGGGCCAGGTCTTGCCTCCTAAGCTGATCTTCAAAGTAGTTAAACTGTTGGGATTCGATATGCAGCTGTCGGATTTGTGCTATTCTCTTCCTTTCCTCTTCCACAAACCGCTGCTGCTCCACTTTCTTGAGCAATTCGACGCTGTGTGTGTTGTTGGTTTGCAGATGTTCTTGATATTCTAGGTTGTATTTTTTTAAAAGCGACTTCTTCAAATCATCTGTTCTTGAAAACGCCACATCTTTCAATTTCTTCATAATGTCCTGTTTTTCTGGTACTGCACATTGCGCGTAGTCTCGATGAGTGGGCAGCTTTTCCACAAACAGGGTTATGAACTTATTGTAAAGAACGAAAGCATTTTCCAAGTTCCCTTCCTCCGAATATACATATGCCATGCGTTCCATCTCCACGCCAGATCTGAAATAGCGTCGTGGAGTAATGTCTTCATTGATCGTGATATTGCTGCCTAGCTTGCTCAGAATACGGACAAGCTCTTCTGGGCTCAAGGAGACATCTGTGTGGTCCGGCATTGCAACCAGCTTCTTCAAAGAATTGACGGAAAAGGGTTGTTCCATGTTGTCTGTTTTCGGCAAGCCTCACTGATGTGAGTATTGTAGGCGTTGGCTTTGTAGGCGTTGTCAGGGCAGGTTGGAGAGGGAAGGGGGTGGCACACTGTACTGCCGTCTGGTTCCCTGCTAGTCGCTTTTGCTTAAAGGGTGATGCCTGGCCAGATACCTGGGTTTTAGATATAGAAATTATCAAAGCAACTAAATGTGTATGTTACCTTTAAATCCATTCACTTGGTTATTCTCACTGGCATATTGTGCTTACTTGGGCCCCACGCCAGACAACCCTTGGGATTGAATGGAGGGGGTGGGTCCTCCAAGTTTGCCCCGCCCCGTTTCTGAAGTGGCCACTCCCATGTCAATCACCTTTTAACTAAGACACTTTCTTGAAACAGCGCCTCCATGCCTCCGGGCTGCTAGGCGCTTTACAAATACAAATAAATAAATACATACATACATGTACCCCCCCATTCCGGAAAGGTAGGATTCGTTGCGCCCCTGCCTGGCAGCATGAGCACTCTACAGAGAAGTGTGGAGGCACTCCCTTTCTCAGGGTTGGCTCTGTGACTTTGATAAATAAAACACCTTGTTATCTGGAGTCGACAGTAATCGCCTTTTGGCAGCAGCGCTGATGTCTCTTTTCCCGGTGAGACTCCAGGGTAGATGCTATCTCGCTGCATGAGTTCCCCTGCTTCTCTGAAAGTCTTTTTTTCGATGAGGGGGGAGTCCTGCCAGAGGCATCGGAGGACCCGCATCTCTGCGGGATGCCGTCTGCCTGTCTACCGCTCGCGCTTTGAAGTTCCCGCTTGAGCTGAACTTTAAATATTCAGAATATGGCGGGGACGGCTTGTCAGTGGGGAGGAAGTACAGTTTTAGACCTCTTTCATCTTGTCTTGCCTGCGAACGGTTATTGTTTCTAAAGCTCGTGACCATGCCTTCCAGAAGGCCTGCCACCGACGTGGCAGCTTCCAGGATAAATGGGGCCCAGGCAGCCGACAGATTGCCGCTTGAATGCTGGCCCTGTTCCCGGTCCCCAGGGGAAGGCAGCCCAATTGAAAAATGGCCCCCCGCTGGTATGCTAATAATTTAAGTAAGCTTTAATTGGCTTCCTGAGATGGCATTTCGTGAAGCCCTCTTGGGATTGCTCTCCAGATGCCGTTCAGATTCTCTAGTCTGAATTTATTTTGTTATGTCTCCGAACGGACCCCTGAGAATGAAGGCAGATTTTCTTAACAAACATTCTTTAAAAGGATGGCTTTCGAGCTGCCACCAACGCCAGTAGCAGCGGCCCATCGGACACGGGCACCCGTCTCTCTCGTGAGGGGCACTCTGCTCCTTCAAAATCGGAAATTGCGCCTGCGTCACTGTCGTGAGAGTTGTTTGGCAGTGCCTGATCGCACTCAGCCATTTTGTACTCTATGTCTGTGGCCCTGAGACCTTATGTCCCTGCAGTCCAGCCAGACTGTCTATATTTGCGAAAGAAAAATCCAGAGCATGACGATGACATTTAAAAAAAAAAAATCACAAGCCAAATTGCACCAATCCAAGCGGTGTTTACGCTCGATACTTTGCACCTGCCCACACTTCGATGTGATTGGCCATTATCGGTCTGTTTGTAGCCAATCTCATTGAGGTGTGGGCAGAGTTACCCTCAGAGCTGGTAATCCCAGAGACTACGCCCTCTTCCCTGGAGATCCAGAAAAATCCAGAGTATCCGGGATAAACCTGGAGACTAGGCAAGTCGGAGCCCAGGTCTAGATAATAATAGCCCATCGATGACCTAAAACCAGAAGTAACATTGGTACACTGTACCACTAGTTCCTTTGATTTTTTTAAAAGCGTACCATTGGTTCAAAGGCTCACGAAAAGTATCCTGGACACGTTTTATTTTTTTGCGTGAGCAAAACATCCAATCGGCTGGGCTCGGACTATCAAGCATTGCCCATTTCCCAAGTCACAGCCTCCCCGAGACACACAGGCAGCGTAAATGGTTCTGCAGATAGCAACTTAATGAACTCTCCAACACATTTCTTTTGCTCTCAGCAGCAGTTTCATTGCCAATTGAAAGGCCCATAACACCCGAGACCTTGCAAATCTTGTTAAGGTTAAAGCCAGCAACACAAAGCACCCATGAAATATGTGTTTATATCCATGTCTATCTGCTTGACACGCAAACATAGTTTTATGTCCATAGTCAAATATTTTAACATCGTGCATAATGCATAGCGCAGTTTATTAGACAGCTTCTGTTATGTGTGTGTGTTAACGTGCTGAAAGCACAGTGGTTAAATAGATGGTTGAGCCGGTCAGCACTCTGCACATTAGGGCTTTTTCCATTCAGGCAGTGGAAAATAAAGTTACAATGAAATTATTTTGGCAAAACGTGCTGCAATAAAGATTTCCATGCCATGTTGCTTTACAAGGTAATTGGTGTGTTTTGCAAGTAACCTCTCTGAGACTGTGTTGTAGGCCTTGGCATCCAAAACATTACTATTTGTACCCAGAAAACCTTGGAATGTATGTGCTCAAGTACCTAAATTGCAGAGAAGCTTACAATCCCTGCTTCACTGTTTAGCCATAGGGTGGGATCCTGATTAAATTATTGCATTTCACCCTGACTTAACTGCAAAAAAATTGGGGTGCTTGTAAGTGACCTTAATGCGCTTTGTGGTTGGAATGCCCTCCGTGACCGAAGTCCATGTATGGGAGATACTAAGATTTAATTTTAAGATGCATTTGTGCATTGTGCCAGGTTAGGATTTAGGAGGGTTGGCTGGGCTGCAGTAAGCAGCCCCAAGGTCAGGCATGTGGGTGGGTGCTGTTGGTGGTTTAGGATAAAAGGCTAGTGCAGGCGATTTGATGTGTGCCCAGCTAGACCACATTTTTTAAATTGGTTGCTCCTCTATACTAATGGCAGAATTGTTGAGGTACGTAGGGACTTCCAGCTGAATGCACGAATCATAGCTGCCCCTGTCCAAACTGATCTTGCTACAGTTGCTATCTCAAGTGGTCCATCTGAATGAGCATTCTGTCCCTTCATCTTTGAGTTGCCACATCCAAGGTGCTCCAGATTAACTGGCGCTGTTTAGTGGCCATATTGCACCGGTTATGGAGTTGGTGGTTCGGGCATGGGCTAGGGAGTGCTCGGAGAGATGGAGCGCTGAAATCAGCCATCCCTGCCACACATGCGCACTGCAGGCCCTCCTGGGCCAGCAGTGAAAGCCGATAAACTTCGCTGAAAAGGATGCTGGGGCAGGGTCACAGTGATTTTGACTGTGGAGACCCACCCACGTGCAGGAACTGAAACGAAACTAAACTCCATTGGCTATGTATGGTTTTGTTTTCGTAACTTTCTGCACGTGGGTTGGGCTCTGCAGTCCACAGCAATGACCGCAGACGAGAGGTAGAGGAGCTGGCTGTACAAGACTAAGTGCTGGTAAGTTCACTTTTTTCCTTTTTTTCACTTCCTTACGCATTCTGTTGCGACTATTCTAGTGCAGCTTCAATGTTGCAAGCAGCTTACTCTCTCCATTAATTCTGAAAGCAAGCACTTAAGGTCTGCAGTGAGAATGAGTGGTCTCCTGTCCTCTATCTACCCATCTACTCACTCACCTGACATGAAAATAATAACCCAACTTCACGATTTTAATTGCCTAGCAATGTATGCATATGAATGCAGGTGCTAACGATGAAATGACTGCTCACATTAGTCACTGTCTGCACCGTTTATCACCTGTGTCCTGTTTTGTCTGCTAAATGTGAACAATGTGGAGACTAGCGACAACAAATGCTTAATATAGTCTTGCCTTACAGAAAGAAGGATCCTTTCGAAATAGTTTGTGCCTCTAATGGTGATGTCTGGGTGGAAGCACAAGGAAAAATGTATTCACCAAGTTAGTCGGTGCCTTTGAACTTCCTAAAAGGAAAGAGACTGCGGGTAGGTGTCCGAAGTACATTTATGTGCTACGGTTTGACCTGGGCTAAAATTATGTCTAGCATTTGGATTGTGCATATTTTCTTAATGAAATATGCTAGACTACATTGGAAGCATTCATTTTGCTTTGTAGATGCAATATTGGTTTAATGTTGATTGGTTTGACAAACAAGATTGGGGAAATTCAGCTAGACTGGCATTTTTGCGCAGCCAGTTTAGATATACTTTTGCACTGCGGCATGCATTTTGGTAAAGCCAACGGGAGTATGTGGTGAGGGTACTGCCATACATTGGCAGAACCACCGTGGACATATTTTCTTATAGCATCCTTATTGGCATTATGTGCAAAGCAAACATGAGTTTGTTCTTATATGCGAGTACTGGCATATATTGGTGCATGGAAATGTATGGGTTTTGCCAGCATGTAAATCTTTTTATGCTGGCACATATTGTGGGCAAAGGCATCATGAAAACCCTGTGCACGTTGCTGATTTCTATCTATTGGATTTTTTCATGAGTTACCCTACACAACCCAATTGCTAACTATTTGGCTTTTTACCCAAATTTTGTAAAAAGAGTGGTCTAAAATGCACCATTTTCACCCATTAAATTAAAAAAAATCTCGGGAGGAGAACCCCCGCAAACCCCCATTGGGTGGTGTGGGCTGCTTCGCTATGCTCAATCGCTCTGGAATATCGGGACAAATACTTACACCCCTTGTTAAAAACGTCACCAGCTGTCACTTTTGACAGCCGCCTTTTAAAATGTGTCTGTCACACTTGCAGTTCCATCCCCCAAGCAGATGGAAATGCCCACGCCCCTTCTGCATTTCACCAAGACAGGCTCTTTCACAATTTCTAGGAGCTTCAGGATCTGCAAAAGCTAGGGAGTGGGGTTGGGGGTGGGTGGGTCTGGGGGCAATGCAGTAGTATGGGGATAAGGGCAAGATTGCTTTGTTACAACATTGATGAGTGTAGATCTGCAAAGACAGGGCCCTCGATGCAGTGTTAGTTTTAGATATTTTGTGTGCTGTCCGGAGCAGTGGTTAAAGTGTGCTCCATGTGCTATGGTATTCGTTTGTGTGGTTGTCTGTGAGTGCATCAGGGTGCTGCTTGGGGAGTGTGGAGAGTTGTGCAGGTGCATCTGTGGTGTGTCTGTAGTTTGTTGTCTAGGGAAATTCAGTGCAGGCACTTGCCTTTATATGGTGTATGTTCTATTGTGTAACCTGTGTGGGTTTGGTGGAGGGGTTGTGTGCCACAATATTAGTTCGGGTGGGAGGTAGATGATTTTTGAAGTGGTTGTTACCAAGTCTTTCTTCAATCAATGCCAAATATGATTGCATGGACACACCATGCAGAAGTGGGGATTTAGGGATATAACATTTCACTTTAAGCAGCAACAGCACACAGAAACTGGAATGGGTTTGCTTCCAATCGGTTTTGTTGATGGCTCACCAGGGAGCCAAAGACCAAACGAGGGAGGATCAACCGGCTGAGCAACTCACAAGCGAGAGAGGGACTAGAGGATAGTGACTCACCAGAGCAGTCAAGAATCAGAGGGGCGACGGACTAGAGCAGCCAAGGAGCAGAGGGGCAACTGAACAGGTAGCGTTACTTTTACATTAGTTTTACTTTAGTCTATTTTTAGTTTTGGATATAAGCTGAAACTATTGCACTAGAGGACAGCTTTAGGGGAGATAGCATGTGAAGAGGGACACAAATCTTGAGGGTGTTATTTAGATATGCACCATCCCATTGACTAACCACGGCCATGCTAATCCCTATGACCATCCCCACCTGCTATCTGCCCCTCCCGGCCCAAAACCCTTCCTCCTGAGATTTCTTTGGTGATTTCTCTATCAAACAGTCACATCAAACTTTGGCCTGCCAGTGGTATTTCTAAGTGGTCTGCTGAGAGTAAATCGCTTAATTGCAGCTGTAAATGCGCTACAGATGTAACAAAAATATCTTAATCAAGCGTGCCTCCAAACACCTCATTTATATCTGTTGCTTGCAATTTAGTCCTGTTAAAATGGGCATTGGCAAAGTCAACGTGTTTGGATTGTGTATATAATAGATAGTCACATGCCAGGCACTCATGTCATATGCCTATATAATCAGACTAGATGGTTACTGGCAAGAACAACGTGCATTGCGTTTCAGGTAGGGGTATAGGCTTGCATGAAACATTGCATTTCTGTTTTAATCAATTACCCATATTTATACATAGAAGTATGTATTAAGAGAGAAAGATTAAGTAATCATTTAAAATGTAAATTGATCACCTGCCATAGCTGAACCTATGCTATTCATGTAGAAACATTACATGTTTACCTGCTGGCACTGATTAGAGCCCTAATGTCAAGTGTAAATGATGATCCACAGATTACACTGATGAACATGTTTATAAGAGATGAAAGTCAAATAATATCGTGTTTAATTAGCAGACACAGTTGGATCAAACATTTCTGTTCTTTAATGTATTATTTTGCTATTTGCCAGGGTAATGTCTAGCTTAGCCACAGAGCAAGAAGTGTCACTGTAGATTGCAAACCAAAGGCTAAGCCCCGCCTGGCCCCGTCCTGCCTAGCCCATCCCCTTCCATACCTCTCCCTGATCCCTGCCACCATCCCATTCCCTCCTTTTTGAAGGCAGCAGGAGTACCACTGGTCCCTTTTTTCCACTTCCAGCACTGCCTAGGACCATGGAACCACCCTAGTTGCTTGCTGAACTGCTCATGTTTCTGCCTATGTGTCTTCATGCCTCTGACATGTGCATAATAAGGGGCGCAAGTAGGCCCACATTTTGGTGGTGTGACTGAGGTGCAGGGGGGTGCTAACACTGCACGTGGTGGTGTAGGGGCTCCAGTCAGCGGCCATCAGGGGCCGGGATCAACTGACTTGCATTCAGCTCCCCTTTCCGGTCCCCTATCGGAATGTTTGTGGGAACTATTGTCAAATCAGCAGCAAATGGTGCATTTTGAAGGGCATGGGCCTGAGACATTGCCCAAAACATAACAGGATCACGTGAACACAGCCACACCTTTCTTGGTACCATGGCAATGAAGTGTGGTTGGCTTTGTCAGTTGCTAATTTGTAATGCATTTTCAGCTGCATTGTTGCATAATCCTGTATGAAACAGAATGGTGCCATCGTTGGAGATGCTTTTAGGTGCCAGTGGGCAGTCCGAAGGGAGGACTCAGGAAATTGACTACCAAATGTAGGATCTGAATTTGTGTCTTGGCAAATTAAGCGTAACATTACGCAGTGTGACGTAGCCTGACATCATATAATATAGCCTAACAAGGCAACACATCTGGGTACAAGTACATGCAATCTCGTAAAGGGAACAGCAAACATGTTGCCTGCAGTTGCTACTTGGTGGACTGCTGGGACAGGTGTGACAACAATAATCATTGCTAAATTATCCAATCTCAACCAGCAGTACATCTCGACACACAACTTCATCACCAAAGCTGCCAGACACCACAGACAACCAGACAAATTACATTACCAGCTGTCCCAGAAAAGATCTTACGCATACACACCACACCACACATAGCCCTACATTTTCACATCTGTACACATCAACATTGTAACAAAGCATTCTTGCCCTGCACACTCTACTCCAGCCTCTGGATCCTACCCCACCTGTCTCTTGTAGATCCCGAAGCACCAGGGGTGCTGGAAAATGGCCAAAGCTGCACCATTGCAAAGTGTTTCACCTCTTCTTCTTTGGGGCGGAACACTGCCCTGCCCGTGCCAGTCAAGTGACCGGCCGCACATGGGGAGCAAATAGACGCCGGTACTGCCGCAACCAGTCTGCGGTTGGCACCCTGTCTAATGAGAATATGTATCCTCTTGATAAATCAATTGATATGGGACTGAAGACAGGGCTGTTGTTCAGTAATGTAATTCTAGGCAACACACTCGATGGGCCAACAGTAGAGGAGCATGAGGGTACACCAATGTCCCCCATACACATACAATCTGGACCATTGTAGGGCAAGACGTGACAAAATTGCATTTTGAATTTGTCACATTCATGCTTTCACCATCTCTGACCAAGGTGTTTTATTTATCAAAGCTCTGACCATTTGGACTGCCAGGAGCTGAGTAACCAGACACACATTCCCTTCAACCCACAATGCTCAATGGGAACAAGAACATAGGACATAGCCCTTCTGACTAGTTGGGCTGCGCAGAACAGAGATATTATGTTATTGTGATTTATACCACGCACCACTGCCATTTCCATGTTCTCCATTGCAGGCAACATTCCTTCGAGCGTATTATGCACTGTGGGACTTGCCTTCTGACCAACTAGGCAGGGCTAGGGCCCTTTATGCAGGAAGACAATGCAGAAGAAGTTCCAGAGGAAGCATACTTAGGGAACTCACCTAATGGACCAGCGAATGGATTACAGAAAGGAAGAAGACACTCATCCCTGTTAATGTGGATGAGCTAAAATGATCTAGACACAGCCAAAGACAAGAGAGAATCTCGAGGAGGGTGAACATTCAGCTAATATAAAAATGGGGTTCGGGGTCCAAAGACTGCAAACAAAAGAGCAATGTTGCTGCTGGCCTCCTGGTGAAAGGTGCCCCTGCAAGGTCGCTCTTCACCTCCTTCCCTCCTCTCATTTTCAGGGGGGCCTCCTGAAGCCTCTTTCATGCTGCATGTCTCCCAGGTCTGCCTTCTCGTGCCCCCTCCACACGCGTTCCCCCGTCCCCCCCTACCTTTCTTGTAGACTGCTCCATTTCCACTTGGCCATCTCCGCCCTCCTGGGCCTACGCCAGATGTACTATGCTTCGGCCTAGGGAAACTCCTGCAACTCAGAGTTATGGAAGGATTCCCAGGCCAAGGGGTAGACAAGTGGGAGCAATACAGATAAACTGGTGTCAAGTGATGCAGCAATCTAGGGGTGTTTTCACAAGCATAGTGACACTATTAGCCTCTATGGATGAAAAGAAGAACTGGTCTGGACTTCAAACATTAGGTTACTTTCACAGTGACTTAGTAGTAAAAGAGTGGTGGGTGGAACGATAGTAAGCATTCAAGCAGTATACTATATAAGGCACTCTTGGGCCCAATTATGATAGTGCACAAGCATTGGTCGAAGAGTATGGTATTGGTACAAGCATCCTGGCATCATGAAGATGCTGCAGAGGGTGCACCAGTTGCGTGCAACTCCCCCCATTCCACCGTGGTCCCCATCAAGAGGAAGATGGCCCTGCCCGTGGTGAGCTCTGCTGCCTTTATTTATTGTGAACTGGGGCACTTGCTCCATTTAAAAATGGCAAGAGTGGTCTCTGCAGCCCTGCCTGTGCTTTTTCAATGATCTGATCTGCCTGTGGCAGCCCCGGATAGGCTACTGACATAATTTCTTGGCATATCCACAAGGAGCCAGCAGGCAACACCGGCTCCCTTTTAAGGCCTGTGTGCCTGTCTGGCCTGTGGCCGGAGTGCCACCCACCCCTTTCATCTAGCCTAACTCCCCTTTGCTGTATACCACTCGTCTCTGCTGCTAATCACCTACCCCTGCCTCCTTCGGTTGTTCGTGGCACTACCTTCAACAGACCCTACTGGTCTCGCACCTGCTACTTCACTGCATCGTACCTACTTATCCCAGCTAGCTTGAACTAGCCCCACGCACCATGAGGTGAGGCTTTCCAATGTTGCATCTAACCTACTTGTACATGCTTACTTGATGTAGCCCCCCGCACCATGAGGTGAGGCTTTCCAATGTTGCATCTAACCTACTTGTACATGCTTACTTGATGTAGCCCCCCGCACCATGAGGTGAGGCTTTCCAATGTTGCATCTAACCTACTTGTACATGCTTACTTGATGTAGCCCCCCGCACCATGAGGTGAGGCTTTCCAGTGCTGCATTTGACCTACTTGTACCTGCTTACTTGATGTAGCCCCCCCACGCATGAGGTGAGGCTTTCTCAATTTGTGCACTTATTACTTGTTCACGTCGCACTTAATGTAACTAGCGCTGTGATACCTGTGGGTCGTGGGCGCTGGTATAAATGCAAAAATAATAATAATAAGGGTGCTGGTCCACCAAGGTAGTGGCCAGAATCTGGATGAATCTGAGATGTGTGGTAGCCCAGCCGACAGTGATCAGGTTCTCAGTGGTAAAGCAACCCTCTTCTCACAGAGAATTGACACAGCACCAAGGTGCAGGTGATTTTACGTCTATTCATTTCAAGGAAAGTATCTTGAAGTCCCAGGTTGGGGACAGGTAGTAGGAATATTCGGACTCCAAAGATCCATTCTGCGTCTTTACCATGCAGAATATATTGCCTCTTTCAACTTTCTTTCCTGGCAAACTAGTGCTTAAATGGAAGCAATGGAGGTAAACCTTAAGGCATTACACAAGCTGTATGTGGCACGAATTTCACCCAAACCCGAAAAATCCCTATTGATGCGCTGCCTGGGGGCTGGAGGGAAGGACCGTTGTGAGAATTTAGAGGAGGCGAGGCTGCAAGACGCAGCGAGTATGGTGTTTGCATGAAAAAAACTGGACAAACATTGAGAGACCTAAACTAGTGTGGTTCTTGAGAGGTACCATTTAGGTGTGAGGTCGAGGGCCAGGAAGGATCTGTGGAAAATGATATTCCTTCTCTAAGCAGGTAAGTGACCGCCTGCAATTTTGGAGTATAACTTGATGAAACATGACGGGATCAATTCATGCTACACTGTAGGGACAGCAAGGTGAGGGATGAATTATGGTTAAACAGTGACCCGGAGCTGGAAGAAGTGTTAGCATTGGCAAAAAGCATAGAACAGTATATCAATGTCCTGGAAAGGACAGATAAGAGTAATGGCACAGGTCCTGACATTCATGCCGTTCAGGCTCTCTGCAATTTAGCCAACAGGACCAATCTGAGGAAAGAGAGAGCGTGCCCAGTCAAAGGCAAAATCCGGAGAGGAAGACAGAGGAGAGAAGAAAGAGAGAGGTCTCATCTGGCCAATGTTGATGCAAAGGTCACCTGCCTAAAGGTTGCAGAGTGGAGAAAATAAATATGATTGAGGAACTGTACATAGAAGAAGAGCCTCTGGTATTAGCAGTGGGTGGTATGAAGGATGACAAGGAGGAAGATAGTCGCAGGTTTGTTGCAACGGTCAACGTGAAGTCATGAGCGTAGACTCAAGTGTGAAGTGAGCACTGATTCAGAGAACATCTTGAGTGTCTACACTCAATGGGCCTCATTACACGGTAGGCGGTGGACCAAGGTGCTATTAGCACCTTGGTCCATGCCGGTAAAATACCGGCACCGCCTTGGAGGAAAGGGGAATTACCGCCCTATTCCAAGGTTGGCGGGGCGGTAATTCCCCCTTCCCCCATTGCCCTTCCCCATTCCCATTTTTCCCCCATAGGGCATAATGGGAATGGGGAAGGTGCTAATTACGGTACCGCAAATTGCGGTACCGTAATTAGCACCCTGGTCCCTTTGCGGGTTGGTTTTTAACGCCTGCTAAAAAGCAGGCGTTAAAGTACCAACCCGCAAAGGGACCTCGTAGTAAGGCGGTAAGGGTTAACGGTCACCGGTACCATTACCGGTGACGGTTAACCCTTACCACCTTCCGTGTAATGAGGCCCAATGACTTTAAAGGGCTTTAATCCGCTGGAAATTGACATTCACCCTGTCGCCTCTGGGGGTAAAGTCATACATTTGGTGGGAGGGGTTTGGATCAGGTTTATCTTTAAGGATCGTCCCGCACAAGGCAAGGTGTACATATAAGAGAAATGGCCCATCACATCATTAGCACTAATGACATGCTTGGAGAGTGAAAAAGCAACATGTGATGGATAACATCTATTCACGAAAGGGCTGTGCTTCTAGCAAGATTTTAGCCAAACAATTAGACCGACGAAAGATTCAAAACCAGTAGTACACAAAGTAAGACCAGTCCCAGTGACCACAAAATGCTTGTAAAAGAGGAATTGAACGCTTTCAAGAAACAGGGTATTGTGCGCATTGAAGCATCAGAATGGACTTCCCCACATGTGGTGGTGAGGAAACCAGAATTGAGTCTCTACATAAAACTATGTGGCTTAAACAGGTATGCAGTTCCTGACAGACAGATGCTTTCAGTGATCGGAGAAAGCAAGAGATTCTCCAATCTTGATTTAACCGCAGCCTCCCCCCAAAATACGCCTATATCCTAAGTCAAGAGCTCTCATAGCATTTACCACCCCAGAAGGTCTATACAGTGAAATCCCTTTGGACCAGTATCCACTGTGTCATTCTTTCAGAGGACAATGGACCATCTGTTCAATGGAGAAGAGGGAGTTTTATTCTTTCAAGATGATGTGTGAGCTAGTACATGGGATGGACATGATAAATCATTATGACTGCCTTAACAGTATTTTTGGAGTCAGTGGCATGACATCCAGTGAAGATAAGGGTAGGCTAAGGAGGTTTCTGGACATGTAATTTTGGAATGAGGCGTGGGGCCGAGTAAGAATTTAGTTAATTCCAAAATCGACGCCCTGAAGCACAATAAATGAGGACATTCTTTCATACCCAGCCACGGCAGAATAATATGCCAGATTTACAAAGAACTATTCTGATGCCACGGTCAACATGAGACAATTAGTCAAGAAAATGTGGCATTTAGTTTGAAATGTGAGATCTTCATGGAATTTGGCAGTTTGAAACGAGCCCTTGTGCTGGTAGCTGCAGCAAAAAACAATGGCCCTCATTACGACCCTGGCGGAAAGGGGAAAACGATGGCGGAAATGCAATACCGCCATCGAATAGCGCTCGGTGCGACTATGACCCGTCACCGCAAAGTACGAAGCCATTAGCGACACCGTAGTGAACGCCAACGCTAACTGCACTAAGCACGCGCGCGCGCGCCATGCCAAACCGCAAACACCACCATGGTGCAACGGTACGCCAATTCCGACCCTAGCGGACATGTACCTAACGCCATCAGGCATGGCGGAATGGACCATTCCGCCATGGCGAGAAGTACGGCATCGCGAATCAACCGTAAACGGCCCCACTGAGTGCCTGTACACCGCTCCCTGCCCACAAAGTACAACTCCCTGTAGGTGCAATGAAGTCACAATGCAACCATTGAAATGTACAAAGCACCCATGCATGCCAACGAACAAAAGAAACACAAGAGGGGCCAATGGGAGCTGCAGGGCACAGATGGCACGAATACAGAAGCCATCCCAATGGACATGACCACAGTCCCCCCCCCCGAAACGCACGCAAACACAGGCACCTGTGACCAGCAACATTCCGAAAATCACATCATTCCACCAGTCCACCTGGCTGACCGCCATCTGTCACACAAAACCCAATCCCCCGCCCCTGAGCATGACAACATCCAAACTGTCATATAGGCAGCCCCCATCCCTGACCTCACGGGCTCAGTAGGCAAACGCGCCCAGCACAGTACCACGCAACTAAACCCCGAAGCAGGAACCCAATGCAGATCTCCTCACAATACATCGCCCCACATATAGGCACATGCCACATCACTTGCAAAGAAAAACGCTACACGGCCCAAATCAGAATAGAAATTTAATGCACAACAAAACCACCAAGCCCATACAGCCATCAGGCCATGAACTCCAAAACACATTTCACCATTGTGGGCTGCATCCGCAAGAAATGACCAGCCACTACTTGTGTGACGCCCTGTCCCATCATGGTACACAGAGCCACAATCACGTACGAAAAGGCAAAAAGGAAGCGCACACAACCGCAGGGCCGTCCCAATGGGGAGGCACTAGTCCAGCTGAAAGGCCGAAATGTTGCTCCGAGCCACCAGTACTGCGTAAGGGCATGTGGGCCACTGGCGATCGTCCCATAAGATCGTAATGCTGCTCCACCGATTAACACGAAGCAGCAGGTGTCGGGAGTAAAATCCATCTGCAGGAGTGGCATACAGATGGCAGTGGCAAAAGGGGAGGAGATACCTGTCAACCAAAAGAAAAGAACAAGAACAGAATGGCCATCAGAACTACATTCGAACAACTCACTTCAATGAGCACACGAAATCCACAGCCATATGCATGCCAGCCCACTCCAAAGGATCATCAACACCCCAAAGCCACTTGCGACTCATAACCATCTATACCTAGGTGTAAACACCATCACGAACGAGTGTACCTGTGCATGCGTCTGCCAAAACAGAATCCATCAGATGGGAATGTTAACGTGCATGGACACAAGTGTCTGAGGGCGCGTCGAGACAGGGAGGGCTCAACAAGGCCAGATAGACGATGGTCCCACTATGGCAGCCCTGCATCACATAGCGTAGGGGAGGCGGATAGATCCCAAGAAGCCCTGTACATGCCAAACTCTGCACCAAATCACCTGCCCATGCATCCATTCATCATTCCCTCATCCCGGGATCAAAACGCCTGAATAATTACTCACATGACATTAGAAACGTCCATTGAGTCTGTGCGTAATGCAGCCTGCTACATCCACAGTGCCCCAGCCCGTAAATCCAGTGTTGTGAAGTAACATGTATTTGGGAATGGCCGGCCTCATCGCCCACGTAGCTATTGCGCATCCCAAACTATTCATATCAATCATTGCTCCCTCGCCATGGGCCCTGTCTCAAGGACATAGAACAATAGAACGTTATATTTGCAGTCAGACCTGTGGGCATCTCCTCGCCGCTAGCTGGAAACCGAAAGCGCCGCCCTTCGAATTCCTCATTTGCAACATCACGTCGAAAAGGCATCTCTGGCCGTTTGAAATCACTAATTATTCCATCGAGTGCGGCTGTGTGTGAAAATGGCAACTGCCTTCACCCACAAATGGGACGCCCCGCCCGTCGTTGCAACTCGGTACAGTGATGCATGAGGGCCCACCGTTACTCGAGTACTACGTTCCACTGACCCTTCACAAGTCCGTTCGCGACTGCACAGATAGTATGGGAAACAATGGGACCACAGCAGAATGAACATATCAACCAATCTTACACGCCCATCGGGTACAAATACATGATTGCAATAGCAAGATACCATTACCCGAATTGCAGCGTAGTGCGCGGGACGTGCTCGGCCAAAGGGGAGAGCCGTTTGCACAGGTGGAATCAATCACCACAGGTGGAGGCCATACAGCCTGAAAACACATAAATTGCACAGCCAGTCTCCTCCCACAACCACAGCGAAATGCTACCGGCAGGACTCGCGATGTTGGCCCTGGGGGACCTGATAGCACTGCAAGTGCTCCGACTCCAAGAAGAAGACGAACAACAACTACAACCAGCCGCACGGAGGAGACGCAGGAGGAGGAGGAGGCCAAGGCAGGGCCAGCAAGGCCCAGCAGCACAGCCACTACCACCACGCAGGCAGCCCGCAATCCCACGCCTCCGAGCACATCCGTTCAACCTCACTGATGAGCAGATCCACACCCTCTACCGTCTGGACCGGGACACCATAGCCGCCATTGTGGACATGACACAGGCTGACCTAGTCAGCATGATAGATAGCCCAACCGCAATCCCACCCCTACTGAAGGTGGTGTCTGTACTCCACTTCCTGGCCACAGGCACCTACCAGCACACAGTCGGACAGTTGCATGGCATATCACAGCCACTGTTTTCACGGACACTATTCCAAGTGCTCGATGCCCTCCTGCAGCACGCAGACGACTACATCTCCCTACCACGCTCGGAGCAGGAAATTACGAACACAAAAGTGGGATTCCATGCACTTGCCGGCATACCGGGTTGCATTGGTGCCATCGACTGCACCCATGTTGAATTGGTCGTCCCACATGCCATGGAGGCCCAGTACCGCAACCGAAAACAATTTCATTCCCTGAATGTACAAATGGTGTGTGACTCCAACAGGATCATTACGCATTGTTGTGCCCGATTCCCTGGATCAACCCATGATTCCATGGTCTTGAGGAACTCTACCATACCACGCTACATGGAGCGACACGCAGGGAACAGATCCTGGCTACTCGGTGAGTCTCATTGCATGCATGATGATGTGGGGTATGTGATTTGGCAATGTACTGGCAGGAAGGGGGGGGGGTGTGCGTACGTATCAATGGCATTCCACATCCTACGTTTATC
Source organism: Ambystoma mexicanum (assembly GCF_040938575.1). Classification (NCBI taxonomy): domain Eukaryota; kingdom Metazoa; phylum Chordata; class Amphibia; order Caudata; family Ambystomatidae; genus Ambystoma; species Ambystoma mexicanum. Next base: position 415,488,330 of record NC_090929.1, read on the forward strand.
GTCCACATACAGGTGATGCTGGATATCCACTGAAGAGATGGCTCCTCACACCAGTCCGGAACCCACGGGACCAGCATGAGGAGGACTACAACCATGCCCACTCACGTACCCGTGTAGTCATAGAACAGGCATTCGGCCTACTGAAGACTCGTTTCCGCTGCCTCAGCAGGTCTGGCGGGGCACTCCTGTACCGCCATGAGAAGGTTGCAAAGATGGTCATGGCATGTGTCATGCTCCACAACATGTGCGTACGTAGAAATGTGCCCATGCCCCCTGACGCTGAACTGCAAGCACCGGATGATGGTCATGATGAGGGTGGGGATGTGGCAGCACCTCAAGGAGTCTGCGAGGCACCGGAGGGCCGTGACATCCGTCAGCATCTCATTGATGTATGCTTCTAGCACTCACGCCTGGGGGCTGATACATGGACACGGGACTCGTGGCACTGCGTGTGTCTGGGACATGCACAATATGGACTGTACGCCTATGATGGCCTAGTACACAAAGATCAATGTCCACACATCTCATTGGGTGATCGTGCACTTTTTATGGCATATGTGATATCATGTTGAACACCCTATCGACCCGCCACCCAAGTGAGCCCAACACACCCCCTCCACCCTCCTACCTCCCACCCGAACACCAGTGTCCAAAGATGCTCATTGTCAGTGGCCTGTCGCTATTGCAAGCCCCCTCTGCGGGTATCAGGGGCACCCCTGCCTGTGGAGCGCAGGTTCCTCCCTGATCTACGTTGGGGGCTGCCCTGGACGGAACTTGCAACGGATGATGTGTCTGCCTGCTCACGTCCATGCATGTCCCTAAGGGTTTGCGAGAGCTCAGTGAGCACACGGCGCACTGCGGCAAGTTCGGCACATACGTCTTTGGACGTCGCATGCAGTTCCCCCCTCAGGCTCTCGGTGCTTCTCTCCATTTGGACTCTCAGGCTCTCGGTGCTACTCTCAATTTGTGCCCTTAGCGTCTCTGTACATCTCTCCATTTCTGCCCTAAGTGTCTCTGTTGATGTTTCTATGTCTGCCTTGGTGCCCCCACATTCATCGGCATGGTCCTTGAGGAGTGTGGCCATTTGCTGCTGTTGGACGATTAACTTGTCGAGGGACTGTTGCCTCTGCTGGGCCATGCCCATTTGCGGGGGTGTCACAGAGGGGCTGTTGTCCTCATGTTGCCTTGCCACAGGGCTTGGGGGGGATGGCCAGTCGTCGTCTTGTGGCTGCACCTGCGTGGTATCCTCATGTTGTACGGGATGGGACAGACAGGGGTATTGGGACAGGTCATGGATGGATCTGACCTCGACATCCCCGTCTTCTGTGTCCGAGCATGCTGCCATCAATGGGGTGTCACCTATGGTGCTGCTGCCACCAGAGGCAGTGCCTTCTGTGGCATCCATTGGGGGGACCTGTGGTGGTGGTGTTGTGGCCATGCTGGCTGCTGGGGTGCCTGTTGATGTTCCCTCCTCTGTGCTACCACCTGATTTGTGCTGCTGCCGTGTCTTGATGCGTGCAGCTGAGGTGGAGGGTCTCTGGCCGTTGGTCTTGGCCCTCTTTGCAGGTGTGCTGGTAGGGGTGTCCTGTGGCTCGTCGTTTGGATCGGACCCTGTGGTGGAGTAAAGGAGGGCGAGGGTTATTGATGGGTCTGTGGGAATTGGAATGGCATTGTATCACATGCTTTGGGGTGGTACCTGAGGGTGATTTGGGTCGGGGCCTTGGAGGTGCTTTGATTTGTGTGTGGAGTGAGGGTGCAGTTGTTTGGCAGCCTGCAGTTTGGGTGTGCCTGCTGCACGTGTAGTGCGTGTATTAGGGGTTTTTAATTATTTATGTATTTATTGTGGGTTTTAACGTGCGCTATCAGGCCGATGTGTGTGGACGTTATCCTGGACATGTGTTTCTGTTGCACTATGTGGACGCATGGTGCTTCACATGGATGGACTGTGTGGCTTGTTATATCTGGCCCACCTACCTGAATCTTCGGATGTCTGCACTCCTTTCTCCATCCCTCCGACTCCCTCAATGCTCTCCATTCCGATGGTGGAGGCACAGATTTCTTCCCAGGGGGTCAACTTGATGGGTGATTCAGGACCTCCCCCGGTGGCTGTGGCAATGTTGCGGTTGGCAGAGAGTATGCTGCGGACGCGTATCCGCAGGTCGTCCCATCGCTTGCGGCATTGCTGTGGGGTGCGGGGTGCGGTCCCCACCGCACTTACCCGCTGTGCCACCAGAGCCCATATGGCCTTCTTGTTTGCAAGTGCCGTCCTGGTCATTTGCGTGGAGAAGACCACGGCAGCATTCTCCTGGAGGGTCTCTGTTAGCACGGTGAGTTCCTCACGGGAGAAGTGGACCTGCCGCTTGCGGTCGCACGCTTTCTTCGCTGCTTTTCCCATTTTTCTTGGTTTCGCTAGGGTGGTTGACGGGGTGGGGTGTGTCTCAGGGTAGTGTTTTTAGTGGTTGTGTGGTTTTAGTGTATTTATAGGTGTACGCCGGGATGTTTCCCGTTCCGGGCCCGTGTTTTAACTTCCGTTTCCGTATATTTCCGGCCACCGTACTTTCCGGTAGGCGCACACTGCGGTGGCCGCTAAGAGGGGTGGCGGTATTGCACCTGGGGCCCCGTACGGCGGCGGTGTGGGCCGTTTTGGGGTCTTTTCCGCCATCGCGGACTTTGCACTTCCGCCATGCCGTGGTGCTCGTGCCCGATGGGTCGGAATGGGCCGCACTTTGCTCCTTCGTGCAATGGCGGAAACGCTATTTACGCTGTGGCGCTCCGGTCAGTCGATTTCCGCAAGGGTCGTAATGAGGGCCAATGGGTCTCATTACACGGATGTCGGTGGACCAAGGTGCTATTAGCACCTTGGTCCATGCCGGTAAAATACCGGCACCGCCTTGGTGGAAAGGGGAATTACCGCCCTATTCCAAGGTTGGTGGGGCGGTAATTCCCCCTTCCCCCATTGCCCTTCCCCATTCCCATTTTTGCCCCATAGGGCATAATGGGAAAGGGGAAGGTACTAATTACGGCACCGCAAATTGCGGTACTGTAATTAGCTCCCTGGTCCCTTTGCGGGTTGGTTTTTAACGCCTGCAAAAAGCAGGCATTAAATTCTCCAACCCGCAAAGGGACCTCGTAGTAAGGCGGTAAGGGTTTACCGGTACCGTTAAACCCTTACCGCCTACCGTGTAATGAGGCCCGATGTGTATTTGAAGAAGAACGTCTTTGCTACAGATTCGAGGGACGTGCAGCTGGGTACCAGGCTGGTGAAGAATCGTGGCGAATGCTGGCTGTGAAAGGGGTAATTCAGAAGTTCTGATTATATGGGGCATGCAGATTGCTGTGCAAAGGGACCATAAGCCATTATGAGAAATCCTACAAACAAAAAGGTTGGAGCCGGTATCATTAGAGATCTGGAAATGGATTGAGCCCTTTTAAGAACACACATTTTACAGGGAATAGGACATCTGAAGAGAATTAACAGGTGCTAATTGTTGAACAGAGTATTCTAGCACAGGAGGAATGGGAAGCAAGCATTCAGTAATAGTCAGCATTAGTAGGAACTAGGGACCATCCATTTAACAAGGAGGAAGGAGGAAATGCACCTAGATGGTGAGTCAGGGTGGAGAGAGGAGAGAGCGACTGTGACGAAATGACTACTACCGGAGTATAGGGATGAGTAATGGACAAAACACCTACTCAGCCCCAGACTACTTCTAAACCAGCAATGATTCTAATCATAAAGGTGAAACAGGCACAGCCTGACATGTGCACCTCCTTTGCCTCTTTCAGGCATCATGGGTCAAGGGTAAACTACACTCTTCAGGCGGGATGTGAGCAAGCACAGGAGCAAATCAAACAACATAGTACGCTGAGACCAAAATATTATTATGTCCGACCAAGTTTCTATAAAAAAAGGATAATTTAACAAGATACAAACACACTAATCAAAAATGCTATAACATACCTCTGTAAAAGAAGACACAGAATAAGCAAACTTTGTAAAGAAAGGGGCAATCTGGCTCTCAAGACGGGGCACCAGGCAATAATTTATGCAGCAAAGTCAGACTTGGCTGAAGATGTCTTTTAAAAAGGTACAGCGTGGGGTCTTACTGGTCACTAGGGCTCTTTATGTCAGGCCAGGGGGAGAAAAACACTTCAAATACCTTGAAATGCTTGTTCTTGCGGCACAACAGCAGTGAGACGGCTTTTCTGAGCTTTACAATAGGTCATATTCCTCAATATGTTTCAAGTCTGTTGTTCCCAATGGTTTGCGGGCAGAGAAACAGTCAAGCTGGCTCAATATGGTCCACCGATGCAGTGTGGTCCTGTAGCAGTGTTTGGTTCGAATCGGGTAAAGAAACCAGACAGATGATGGGTCCAGTCAGTGACTTGAATCAGACGATCCAGCTCACAGAGGCCCAATGATGCAATGCAGCTCTTCAGTGGTCATCAGCTTTAAAATATCTGGGACGCAGGCAGGTGAAGGCTCATGTTACCGGCTTGATGGCTCAACAAAGGATCGAAAAGCAGTGAGTGCTAAAGGCAGTCCTGGTTTCTTGGAGTGGCTTAAAAAGTGCCCTGAGACGGTCAAAACAGCTCAAAAACAGATGTAAGCTGTTTCTTGACTTCTGGTTGCTGATGGACCCAGTTAAGATTCTCCAGGGCTAACAAGTGCAGAACAAAGGTACACTCAAGGAGGATTTTAGAGAGCACTTGTAGGGGTCTATCACTTTTAGTAAGCAGGTTTCTGAATGCCAGAGGTCTGAGTTGTAGTAGACCTTGTCCAGCCAACAGATCATGCAAAATGTTCCTCTGGAGGAGTTGTTTTTCTTCTGGGTCCTTGTGTTCACCACTATGCAAGAGGACATTGGAGTAGCCTGTACGCCCAACAAAGTTCCAGATATAATCTTTCTGCTTCAGATGTCCAAAGATAATTGAACGGTTGGAGGGGGTTGCCTCACACCCTTAAATAGGCAATCTCGTACAGAGCATTTGTTCCCTTCTAGTTTTCTGTAAGGGGTCCACATCTGGCTGTTGTGTTTTACCTGGTGATTTTTTTACCCATAGTGCTTTGTCTGCAGGAAGGAGGGTGGGGTACTGGAAGTATGGTAGCCTTAGGAGAATACAAGATAGTGGGTCTGTTCCATGGACTGATACTTGTATCCTGTCTAATCTAACATCCCCCCTCCTGCTTCCTGCCCACATCAAAGAGCCTATGTTAATTACCACCTTTGTGTGATTTTCTTTGGCCTAGTAAAGATTTACGTTTGATGCACTGGACCTTTCTCTGCCCACTGGGGACAGATCCTGACTTCCTGGGAGGGGACAACCCTTTACCAGGGAAGAAAAAGGCTGGAGCAGAGCTCAAATGCTCTGTTTTGGGTGAATCCAATCCATGACAATGAATACACAAGAACTCTTGTAAGGAAGCTCCCTAGAACCCAGCTGACATTAAAATGACACTGAAAGGTTTTGGCTAGTGTAATTGTTGATTCCCAGAAGCCACCATGCATAACCTGGCATGGGTTATATTTAGCTATTACTCCACTGCTATAAGGTTCTGGGAGCACACAATTATATAATCTAATTTAGGATCAGCCCTGCTCATACATAAAGCCAGAGCTTGGCTGCTGGAACGTTATGCCTTGTCAGTCTGTTGGCAATAATGCACATGTTACTTTGTACTGCTGTGTTGCCAAATTACAAGGCAGCTGCTGAAAAGCGTCAGTAGACAGGCCCAGTAGGTAAATGCTTGCACTATGCTTTTCAGCATGGAGCATTATGAAAGGGGGAACTTACTGGCAGACCTTACTTTTAATTTTATTACAAAAAATCCATATTCCACGCTTGCAGGTGGCATTCTGTTGCACTGAATCCACCAGAAGGGCTTAGAAACCCCATTATTGAGTTATTTATTTATTTATACATTTTTGTAATGCGCACGCACTGGGGTGTCACAGTGTTTGTTGCATAGCAGGGAAAGCAGGTATAGTATGTACATACATTCAGTCGATATAATTACATATTACTCATATTTGTCAAAGAGACACGTTTTACTAGGTTTTGAAGGATGCGTAGGGGGTTTGTCTCTGATGTGACTTGACAGCAAGTTCCAGAGGGCGGGAGCCATGACACAGAAGCTAACCCTTCCAGCCCTCTTGTTTTTGAAGCACGGTCTAGCAAGTGAGATGCTGGTGCTGGATCGAAAGGAACAAACTAGTTGTTTTTTGGCAATACTGTTACTGCTTCTTCATAGATGCATCAATGGGCCAATGAAAAGTTGATGCAGGCTTTTATGGGCAACCAGTCAGCCTCCCGTCTGGATGATGAAATGTGGTCTGACCGATGAAAACCAAGTGCTGCTCGTAGGGTTTTGTTCTGTAGGAGTTGGAGTTTGGCAAGATTGGAGGCTGTGGTACCAATAGGTAGAACGTTGCAGTAGTCCAATCTGCTGATGATGCGTGCTCTTGCCAGTGTGAGGCAGTTGTTGGTAGAGAGGAATTGCCTGCTCAAGGAGATGAGTCTGGAAGTATGGGCGGCGGATCAGGCTGTGGCAGTGAAGTGTCTGAAAATGGTCAGCTTTGCATCCAGATGGACATTTAAGGTTTTGACATGTTGGAATACCGGAATGACCGAGTTTCAATGCTGAAGTAGGAGAAGGATGGGTTGAGATTTTTTAGCCGGTAGGGCAGACCACGATGAGAAGCTCTGTTTTGTCATTAGTACAGAGGTTGTGGGTGGCCATCCAGTTTTGAATAGTACTGTAGACTTTGTTGATGGAGGCCAGGTCTAGGGTGTAGTCCCCTGTGATGGGATTGATATTTTGTATATCATCTGCAAAATTGGAGTAAATTATGCTTAGAGTGTCAAAGAGTTCAAATAGAGGTTTGGTATACGTATTGTAGAGTGTGGGAGACAGGCAAGACCCTTGAGGTAATCCCAGGCGTCCTTGATGGGGTCTGCTGCTGCATAGCTGATAAAGACTCTGGTGGTGCGGTCGCGGAGGAATGATTTGATCCAGTAAGTGGCCTCGGGAGAGAAGTGGAAGTGCAGGTTGAGGTGATGACATAGGGTGTCATGGTTGACCAAATAAAGACGGCCGAGAGATCAAGTAGCAGGAGGATACCTAGGTTACCTGAGTCTCGTATGCTGTACATTTGTATTTTTAGATCAAGTAGAACTGTTTGGTGCTATGTTTGGGCGTAAGCCAGTTTTTCTAGTTCCCAGAAGGTGGTTCTGTTCTAGGAAGCATTGTATTTGAGAGTAGGCAATGTGGTCCTGGATTTTAAGCAGAAAGGGGACAGTGGTAATGAGACGGTAGTTGGTGGGGATGGTGGGGTCAAGGGAGGGTTTCCTGAGTACAGGTGTGATCTAGGCTGACCTTATGCTGGTTGGGACCTTGTTGGTCATGAAGGAAGCACTGACAAAGTCTGTGATAACAGGCGTGAGTGTGGGGGCACGGAGTTTGACTATATGTGCAGGCCAGGAGTCACCCTTGCAGCTTGAGAGCTTCAGGGATGATATAGTAGCCAAGAGTGCCTCTTGTGTAACTTGAGAGAATACAAAAGGAGAGAGAGAAAATGGTGCCATAGGGGGAATCTCTAAATTCTGAAGTGGAGTGGCTTTAGTGGCTAGCATGGATTTTTTGGTTTCAATTTTGATCACTAGTGACTCCATTTTGTTGGCGAGAGCGTCTTGAATGGTGGTACACCATGCTTTGTCTGAAAGTGTCGGGCCAACTGTGGGGGTAGGGTTCTCCAGTTCTTTCTGGATAGAAAAGAGCTCTTTGGGTTTGGAGGCAGCTTCAGAGATTCTAGTATTGTAAGAATTGGCTTTGTGTGAGATTTAGCTTACTTGTAAAGTTTGGTGGTAGTAGTGAGGGTTTTGCAGTTAAATGTGGAGCAGTGTCTATGCCAGAGGTATTTGAGGGCTCTTTTGTTTCTGTGTAGGATGATGAGGTCTTCTGTGAACCAAATATTGGTTTGTTTGTGAGGCTTTAAGATTTTAGTTTCATCGGGGCATGCTGGTTTATGGTAAGGAGAAGGCAATGATGATAGACGTTGGCTAGGTTTGCGGGCTGTTGTTGCTGGGCAAGGGTTGTGAATTAAGAAGTGACTGGAGCATAAGGTCAAGCAATTTGTAGGTGAGTTTGTGTGTCTTCCAGACCAATGTCGGGCTGAGAGTAGGGAGCTGCGCTGCAGGATGTCTTTGGAGGGAAATGCCAAACTCTATGAGGGAGTGGACAGTCCATGAGACGGGGTTGATGGCTCTGTCATTGATGGTGGCATTAGTTGAGAGAACCCAATCTAGGAAGCGATATTTGGTGTGGGTGGGGGAGGAGATTTATTGAATGAAGTTAAGTCTTGTGATAATGCTGTGGCTTTGTGATTAGTAGAGTCATTAAAGCCAATTCTGAAATCACCACATGATGGGAAATTTGGAGGTAGGTTTGAGGAGAGGGGCGACCAGAAGGGGAATGTCATAACAGGGTGCTGATGCCGTTGACCTGGCGGTACAGTAAAAGCAAATTGCAGGTGGATTGAGGATCAGTAGTGAGTTTGAGAAGTACCATTTCATATCTGGGGATGGGTGGGATGGGGATGGGTCTAAGCTGTGGAAAGGATTTGGCGATGAGTGCAAGACCTCCTCCTGGGGCATTGGTTCTGTTGGTCCTAAAGATGGAGTAGTTGGGCGGATGGCTAGTGAAAGCAATGGGTCTGAGGCACTTTGGAGCCAGGATTATTCATGACACAAGGATCCAGGGCACGGCGAAGACCATGCATGCTTCAGATGCTCTTCTATGTTAAGTTGATTTACACCACGCACCGCTGCCATTTCCATGGTCTGAAGGCGGTGATCTGATTATTGGTGGCCAGGACACCACAGGCAGTTTTAGATGAGAGTGAGAGGATGCTTGTCTTGTAAAAACAGAAATAAGGGACTTGAAGCCAGTACCACACATCAGGATTGTGAATTTAACAAAAATCCCAGGGTTAAGGTAAGGGGAAGTTTAGATGTCCCTGGTTTCATTCATTCGAATGTCATGAGCGATTTCCTTTCAGTTTTAGTAGGTCATTAAGATCTGTTGAGGGAAAATTCACTGAAAAGTTGTGCACCAGGGTTGTTACAACATTCCTGGACGACATATTCCAGAAGCAATGTTATCTCACCACCACTGCTACTGATAATAAAGTCACATCTTCTGGAATGAAGGAATAGCCGAGGGCTTATGGTATAACTCATAGTAATAGGACACTCTATCACAGAGGGCACACGTGAAAGTTGAGTGTAATTATAGCCAGTTAAAAGAAAGTTTAAACAGGGAGTTCAGAACTGGGGAAAACCGGAAGGTAGTGGCAAGGGAAGCCGTTACGGCTCACTGCTTCACCCCTAATTCCACCACAGTCAGATATTTGAGATGCTGCATGACTGCAAGCCAAACACCAATATGTGTCCTGATTGGTTGCAGTGAGCCACATCGTTCCAATCAATTATGAGAGAGTGGCTGACAAGATACAATAGTTACAAAAACAACATAAAAAGGATTTAGATACCATGTGGCGAAAAAGGAGGTGATTGTGGAAACTGGTGTTTGAATGAGTATTTAACTATCTGAATCGCTTCAAACACCCATAGAAAATGTGCCAAAGCCAATGAAGGTGGCTGGGAATTTTCATTGTCATGTCAGGAAATAAGACAGCAGTGTGTGCAACTGCAGTTGGGTATACCCATACCAGAGAGAATCAGAGGCAAGGAGCAGTTGGGGGGGGGGGGGGGGGTCCATCACATTTCTGGGGTCTGTGTAATGTGGAACTACATGTGGAGTCCAGGCAAAGGCCAGGAGCTAGAATGATCACCAAGAAACACACTTTTTGGAGGATTATGTATAGGGTCAGCCCTTACTGGTCACTAAGAGCCCCAGTATTTGGATGTGTGTGTATAGGGTCAGCCTTTGCTGGTCACCAAGATCCACAGTATTTGGATGTGTATGTATAGGGTCAGCCATCGCTGGTCACCAAGAGACCCCATATTTGGATGAGTGTGTATCGGGTCAGCCGTTGCTGGTCACCAAGAGCCCCAGTTTTTGGAAGTGTATGTTTAGGGTCAGCTCTGGCTAGTCACCAAGAGCCCCAGTATTTGGATGTGTGTGTATAGGGTCAACCTTTTCTGGTCACCAAGAGCCCAGTATTTGGATGTGTGTGTATAGGGTCAACCTCTTCTGGTCACCAAGAGCCTAGTATTTGAATGTGTGTGTATATGGTCAACCCTTGCTGGTCACGAAGAGCCCAGTATTTGAATGTGTATGTATAGGGCTAGCCATTGCTGGGCAACAAGAGCACTAGTATTTGGAAGTGTATGTCTAGGATCAGCTCTGGCTAGTGTATAGGGTCAACCCTTGCTGGTCACCATGAGCCCAGTATTTGGATGAGTGTGTATAGGGTCAGCCCTTGCTGATCACTAAGAGCCCCAGTATTTGGATGAGTGTGAATAGGGATAGCCCTTGTTGGTCACCAAGATCCCCAGTATTTGGATATTTGTGTGTAGAGGGTCAGCCCTTGCTGGTCACCATGAGCCCCTGTATTTGGATGTGTGTGTATAGGATCAGCCCTTGCTGGTCACCATGAGCCCCAGTATTTGGATGTGTGTGTATAGGGTCAGCCCTTGCTGGTCACCATGAGCCCCTGTATTTTGATGTGTGTGTATAGGGTCAGCCCTTGCTGGTCACCATGAGCCCCAGTATTTGGATGAGTGTGTATAGGGTCAGCCCTTGCTGATCACCAAGAGCCCCAGTATTTGGATGAGTGTGAATAGGGATAGCCCTTGTTGGTCACCAAGAGCCCCAGTATTTGGATATTTGTGTGTAGAGGGTCAGCCCTTGCTGGTCACCAAGAGCCCAGTATTTGGATGAGCGTGTATAGGGTCAGCCCTTGCTGGTCACCATGTGCCCCAATATGTGGATGTGTGTGTATAGGGTCAGCCCTTGCTGGTCACCATGAGCCCCAGTATTTGGATATGTGTGTATAGGATCAGCCCTTGCTGGTCACCATGAGCCCCTGTATTTGGATGTGTGTGTATAGGGTCAACCTTTTCTGGTCACCAAGAGCCCAGTATATGGATGTGTGTGTATAGGGTCAACCTTTTCTGGTCACCAAGAGCCTAGTATTTGAATGTGTGTGTATATGGTCATCCCTTGCTGGTCACGAAGAGCCCAGTATTTGAATGTGTATGTATAGGGCTAGCCATTGCTGGGCAACAAGAGCACTAGTATTTGGAAGTGTATGTCTAGGGTCAGCTCTGGCTAGTCACCAAGAGCCCCAGTGTATAGGGTCAACCCTTGCTGGTCACCATGAGCCCAGTATTTGGATGAGTGTGTATAGGGTCAGCCCTTGCTGATCACCAAGAGCCCCAGTATTTGGATGAGTGTGAATAGGGATAGCCCTTGTTGGTCACCAAGAGCCCCAGTATTTGGATATTTGTGTGTAGAGGGTCAGCCCTTGCTGGTCACCAAGAGCCCAGTATTTGGATGAGCGTGTATAGGGTCAGCCCTTGCTGGTCACCATGTGCCCCAATATTTGGATGTGTGTGTATAGGGTCAGCCCTTGCTGGTCACCATGAGCCCCAGTATTTGGATATGTGTGTATAGGGTCAGCCCTTGCTGGTCACCATGAGCCCCTGTATTTGGATGTGTGTGTATAGGATCAGCCCTTGCTGGTCACCATGAGCCCCAGTATTTGGATGTGTGTGTATAGGGTCAGCCCTTGCTGGTCACCATGAGCCCCTGTATTTTGATGTGTGTGTATAGGGTCAGCCCTTGCTGGTCACCATGAGCCCCAGTATTTGGATGAGTGTGTATAGGGTCAGCTCTTGCTCGTCCAAGCCGTTGGTAATGGAGCGAGGGGATTATCATCTCTAGTGCGATTGTTGTCTTTCTTCTGATCTCCCACTTATCCTCTGGGAAAAGGGCAGGGTGAACAAGCATTATATACTGATGAATATAGCCCATACAGGGTTCACACGTATGTGTGGCATTTTGGGTCACATGTGGATAAGGGGGAAGAATGGAGTGATTTGCCACCTCCTATTCTTCGTCTTCCAGATAATTGCCAACTCACCTGTAGGCCACTCTACTGTAATACCCAAACTAGATGTGCTAATGTACACAGTTCTGTGTGGGGCTACAAGTATTGTGCCAGTGTGGAAGGGTTTGTGTGAAGTAATTTGCTGGTATACAGAGGCTGCCTGTTTGGGCGGCTGCCTGCGTCGTCCGGGCATTGCATCACGAATAAAAGACGTTGGGCCTCATTACGACCCAGGCGTAAAGGGTTAACGCCGTCGTTAACCCTTAACGCCTATTCTGATTTTAACGGCTGCTTTTAGCAGCCGTTAAAATCCATGGCGCTAACCTGCCATGATGCTAATTACGCCACCGTAATTTACGGTGGCGTAATTAGCGCCTTCCCCACTCCCATTATGCCCTATGGGGCAAAAATGGGAATGGGGAAGGGAAAATGGGAAATGGGGATTTACCGCCCCACTCACCTTGGAATGGGGCGGTAAATCCGCCATCCACCATGGTGTAAACATAGTTTACACCATGGTGGTAAAGTTGGCGCAATTAGCGCCTGGGTTGTAATGACCCCCGTTACCTTTTCAGAGCGGTTGCAGTACATATTTCATCTTGGAAACATGTGTTATTTATTATAAAAACCCTGTCAACATCCGTGTCTTTGCTCAATATGCCCAATCAATCAAAGGGAAAAGAGCAGAGTGTCCCCCGACTCTCATACATCTCTGAATCCACAGAGATTAGAGGCACTCCCGGCATTTTCAGCGCCTTCCCCAGGTAGGCGGGGGACCCAGGATGTTAGGCCGCAAAACAAGCAGGCGCTCAGCATGGTATGAAGCACTTTGGGACGGTGGGCCCCAGGGCATCAAGGTAAGCAGAATTTAATGAAGTGAAATCAAAACTAGAGATATCATTAAAATGGGTGAACACATTTATAGGATATACGTCTTAAGATTAAGGGTGTCATGAGTTGAGAGGTAATGTAAAATCAGTGTGTGTTTTTACTACCTCCCTATTCTGAGATGTGCAGGGAAATTCCGCTGGCAGAATACCACTCGAGGCATTATGAGTTGGGTTATTAAGTGTTATAACAATATTTGTACAGAAGGAAACTTTGTTTGGCCATTGCAAGGGGGTGAACAGGTGGGCGTCTCTAGACCTTCCTTGCACCACCTTACCTATGTTATGCATGAAAGAAATACAATTTGCAATTTTACTCATTTAAATGGTACAGCAATGGTATCTACACCTACTGTACATTATCAATTTCAAACATCAATTTGATGGTGGAAATGGAGTTAAAAATGTGAATCTCAAAATTTACAGAGTGGTATTTCTGAAATTTGGTGGCTGTATTTTAAAAATACTCAGACTGTTACCACTGTACCAGTGGAAAACTCTGAACTAGGTGGATTTTCAGAAATGCTGCTGGCGGCAGTCATAATTACCCCCAGCAGCATTCCTGTCAAAAATTCTTCCCAAATTGAAATGAGGCCTTAAATATTGTTGCTGTTGAACTTTAGGATCCGCAGAGAGCCTGAAAAGCACACTTTATCCTTCAGTATACAGCTCTTCGGTTAAACAATATTGGCCTCATAATGAGCACGGTGGTATAAGGTAATAGTGGCGGTAACTGAATTACTGCCACTTTTACCATACTGCTGAATTAGGAGTCAGCGCTACAGCGGAATTAAAGCCCGGGCTAATTCCACCAGCGGAATTACCATCAGGTTCCTAAACGGTATTTCCGCCATATTCCAAGTTGAAATACTGCTGAAATGCTGCCAAAATGGGGTGGTAATTCTGCCAAAAGCACCGTGCAGTTACTGCCACCTAAAAGATGGAGGTAAATGCATAAAGGTGATGGAACTCAAACCACACGTGCACCCAATCCACCCGTAAGGTTACATAATGCCCACACCTGACCCTAACACAATTACCAACACCATGCTGCCACTAGCTTTTTGCAAACTGGGACATGCAGCTGCTCCTGCTCCACATTGAGCTGCAGTGGCAGGAACAGCAGCACAGGGTGCAGGGAGGAGGAGATTCATGAGGAGGAGATGCCATGCAAGGGGAGCACACATACCCTGGGTCAGGCCCTCATCCTTGACATCAACTGACACCCACTTGATCACTCTGTACCGGCCGAATAGGCAGAGCATAGTTGAGCCACTCACCCTGATCCGTGATGACATACAGAGGAGGATCAATATCAGAACGTCCTCACCCCTTCTGCCGAAGATTGGGTCGGTCCCACACTTCCTTGCCACTGGCATCTACCAGCACATGGTGGGCATGCTGCACGGCAAGTCCCAGCCCACACGTGCTTGTTCAGGTGCACAATGCACTCCTACGCCATGCTTGCTGGCACTTCTCCCTGCTCACCACCCCGGCACAGGTAAATACCACAAAAGCACGTTTGTACGCAGCAGCCCACCTGCCCAATATAGTAGCTTTTCTGGACTGCACCCATGTGGCATTGGTGCCCCCCCAGCATCCAAAGAGGTATACCGCAACAGGAAGCAGTATCACTTTATGAAGACCCAGGTCACCTGCAATGCTGTGCTTGTGATCACACACTGCTTTGCCTGCTTCCCTGGTTCCTCCCACGATGCCATGGTCCTGGGGAACAGCGTACTGCCTGCATACATACAGAGCCATGGAGGCCAACGGACAGGGATACTGGGTGAGTACAAGTGCCATCACACAAACTAATCTCGCAGCACCAAGAAAATGCAACTTGAAAGGGGGGGCATCGCCATGAGCGATCAATGCAAGGCAATGTTCATGCAGAATGTGCCCTCCCACCCTACATATGATAGCCACCAACCCACAGGACTAGGCCATGCCTGACCACACAGTAGTATGTCAGTGATGCATATTGCCCCAACAAGTAAGTAATTCACACACAAAGTACTGCATGAATCACAATGTATAGGAAACACATACCTATGCATCCAATGTCACAGTTCAACACTGCAAAAAGACAATGCAACACTGGCAGACTGTGATTGCATGTAATCTGGCAATCATGTATGTGAAGCCATGATGAAAGTAAGGAAAAAATAACAAACATGCACAATTACAACCAACAAAGCCATCGCTAGTGGTGGTTTGGGGGTGGGGGCTATAGCCCTGGGTCATTTGGTTGTAGCCACGGATAGAAGCTCAGGAGCTACAACCAAAAGTCTAGCCAGCCCCGAGTACTGACAGTCCTGACATTAGCATAGCCCTGTATCTTTTCCAGACCTAGCAACACCCCTTAAGCCAATCATCCATCAGGGAACATGCATGATAGCTGCGCACAGGCAAATTGCACCATGCAATGCCATGAATTTGATGACTGCTGGTTGAGAGCTGCCTGCACAGTGTAACAGGACAAAGCATGTGTACCCCCATAGCATATGACACTACATTCAGTAATTGGGGTGGAAAACCATGTATGCTGTACAACATCTGCCTCAGGCGAAATGTCGCACTGCCTCCTGATGAGGACATGCCACCCCAGAACGCAATGGGCCTCATTACGAGGAAGGCGGTAAAGGGTTAACCGCGACGGTAGAGCTGCCGGCCCCGTTAACCCTCTACTGCCTAATTACGAGGTCTGCTCGCGGGACGCACTAAGGACATCTGGTAAAACCAGGCGTCCTTAGTGGCACCCGTGAGCAGACCAGGATGCTGACAACGGGCCAGTCATTAATGGTCCCGTTGTTAACATCCTCACCATTCCCACTGAGCCCTATGGGGGCTCAAATGGGAATGGGGATGTACCTGGTCCGAGTCCCGCAAAAGGGATTTACCGGGCCCTCCAAGGTCGGAATGGCCCGGTAAATCCCCATTTGCGGGACCCGGACCTAGTACCCGGTATGGGGGTAGCCATGCCACTTTTAGCGGCATGGCTACCTCCATACTCGTAATGATGGCCAATGACTCACTATCCGCATGTGAAGTGCTGCAACACAGTGAGCAGTAGGAGGTAAGGGGTGGTTGTCTGGTGGGGCAAAAAAGTATAGACAATAGATTCTGATCACATTGATAATCATCACCTTTGTACATAGCCATGGATTAAATAAATCACAATCACACAAAGAGCAATGTCCCTGCATGGCTTTAAGTGAACTAGAATTGTATACCCAAGTGTGTAAAATACCACCCACATGTCTCCCCCTTCCCAACACACCATCCCCAACACCGCTTCAACCACCTCCCTTGTGATTATGTAATGTTACTTTCATGGCCTCTTACCTTTGGCAGCCTGCTCCAGCACCGTTGGTGTCAGGTGACGCAAGTAGCTGTGCCTTGGGGTGCTGGGCATGGATCCCTCCGTGGGGTGACGGAGGTGTAGGGCTCTGACTCCTGACCCTGGATGTGCTGCAGGGTCAGTTGCATGCATAAGTTGAAAGACTTGGCAAAGCCTGACAGGTCCCCAGTTGGTTCCCTCTTCCTCTGCCCTACTGTGTTGATGGCAGCAGTGGTTTGACAGAGGGACCGGGCAATCCACTTGGACTGATCGCCTGCAGATGCTGAACCTACTGGCCAGCAAGGTTTTCCATGGCCGACTTGTGCTGTTCCATTGCACCCAGTCTCTCACATATCACTGCCACTGTGTGCTGTGATCCTAGGGATGGGCTCTAGGGAGGGATGGGGCTGAAACAGGGCAACAGCAAGCCTGTGACTTCCTCCTCCTCCTCGTCTTGTGAGCCATCGCTCTCTGTGTGCACCCCTGACTGGTGCTAATGTGGCCTGTCCCACAAGGGTGACAAGGGGTTGCATGGGGGCTGATGGGTGGGTGCAGGAGTGAGGTCGGCACTCTTTGAAATATCTACCAGGGCCAGCTGTGGCGTGGCCAATCCCAGCACCTGCATCAGCATGCGCCGTGCCTCCTTTATGGCTAGCAGAGGAGCCACTAGGCAACAATGTGGGGATTGTGGGCTGTCACCACACCTGCCACAGGTGGCACAGTGGTGAACACCTGTGGCCTTGCTGCCTCACTCCTGGTCTTCCTCCCGCAACTCTCACACCCGGCCTGTACATATGTGCAGGTGGACACACTGACAGCAGTGAAGGTGTCCTGGGCAGCGGAAGTCATGACCGCTTCAGCATCAGTGGACACTGTACCTGTTGGGTGCATAATGACATGCTGTGGGTCAACTTACATACATGTAGGTGGCCTAGCACGACACTCATGCTACATTTTGTGTGATGGCCATGGGTGATTTCAGGCCAATGAGTACAGCTACTGCTTGGTGGGAGTAGTGCCTGCTGAGGGTGTACACAGTGTATGCATGTTCACGTTGCCTGTTTGCCTGCCAATGTTACTTGTTGTTGTGACGTAGCTGGTGGTTCACCTAGCAACATGGACTGTTGCAGCATGCATGGGTGCTTCTCATGGGTCCATGGCCTCACATGCAAATTTCCCCTACAGTGCATGTGCATTACTACATTTTCCCACCTTACCAAGCACATGCGTGTAGTAGTCACTGTGACTTGGTACTGATTGCCATGTGGTTGCCTATTCTGCTACCCATTGTACTCATCTATGCAGGGGGACACATCCTTTTGACCATTGCATTCCCATGGGAGTGGGGACTGATAGACCTACTACCATCCCCTTGGCTTGATGCTCCTGCTTCCGCGCTGCCAAACCCCTCAATCCCCTCCATGTGAAGGATGGAACTGGCAAGTCGTTTAACCGCTTCCTGCAATCCCCACAGTCCCGTGGCACTGTGGCCACAGCCGTGACCTTCTCATGGATGTCTGCCCAGATTTCTGCCTTTCTCTGCCCTGATATTTTGCTGTACCTAGAGCCATATAGCTCATCGGCATGGGCCACCAGGACCTGCGGTTCAGTCTCACTGAACCTCTGCTTTATCAGGTGTAGATCGGCACCTTCCCATGCCTTTCTTTTGGGACATGATTTCACTCACCTCTGGGTCTAGATTGCTACAGCAAAATGGCCACCAACATGCTTCGCATTTCGGCGATGACGCTATTTCCACCGGCAGTGGTTCTGCCGGCTATAATTGTGTCTGGTGGAATTGCCGCCAAATGTACCAGCAGTAATTGTAATTCTGCTGATTCCGGCCAGAATCAACATCAGAAACTAATTTTCAGCAGTAATTCTGCCGAACGGAATTACAGTTATTGCCAGTAGTGAGTGCATGCTCTCGCCAAGTGGGAATACAGCAGTAATTCCGCCGGACACCGTATTACCGGCCAACACATGATGAGGCACTACATATCTCTCTCTCTCTCTCTCTCTCTCTCTCTCTCTCTCTCTCTCTCTCTCTCTCTCTCTCTCTCTCTCTCTCTCTCTCTCTCTCTCTCTCTCTTCTCTCTTTCTCTCTCACTCTCACACACACACATACACACACACACTTTTAGTTATGGATATCAATCAAGACTAAATCCATGATTTTAGCCTTAAAGGACAGTGATGCTGGCTGAATTGTAGCACACTGATAATATTCACGGGTGCAGATGCCAGTAATGAATGCCTTAATGGATTATTTGTTGATTCTGGATAAGGAAAGTGTTGCCAATATGATGAGACTCATCTCCTCTTACTTTCGAATGGCAAGGGCGTTATTGGAAGTTATCAAACCAATGAACACCTTCATGAATTCCTAACTCCAGTAAAAGGAAGGCAACCCTATTTAGCTTGGTCTCCATTTTTACATCAAAGAAGTGTAGTTACCCCTCTTAACTTGATTATGGTCAAATGATATGCAAAGGGGAATGACATTTTGTGTTGGGGAAAATAGTATGTGCCTTTTTGTGTTAATGACCATGAAATAATAATGTACTTACTGTTTTTTTTGCCCTAGTTCACAGAGATCAGACAAGGTACACTGAAACTGTTTTTAAGAATGTTATATTTTAGGAAATGTAGTCCTGCGCTACTGTTTCTACTTTGTGAAATTCCTCCTTATAGCACCTTGGCACTTATGCACTTTACCAAGCAAGCTTCAAATGTACGTTACAATGTACTGCAAGTGGCCACCTCAGTTACTGGTCATCATTGTTATGCTCATTATAATTTGTTCTTTCTTGTATACATTACAAGATAGATTATGAGAATTGTAACTGGTCAATTTGCTTTAAATGAACTGCTAAATATGTTAATGATTGCAAGAAGTATTTAATTGATTTTAGTATGTTATCTGTTTGCTTAAGATTGTATTGCTTTTTATGTAATGACTAGCTGTTCCCGGCGTAACATACGACGTTCCAACATATGTCAAAGGTCAATATCGGTTGGTAATACATAGGGCCACTTCTGTCCCCCTTCTTAAATATCAGAATTACCACTGATCACTTCCAGGAAGGGGGCGTAGGTCCCTGTGACTTATTATTGGGTCTTTGAAAAGGCTAAACATATAGGTAACTGTCTTGTTTTGAAATTGGAAAGGCATATTTGTATCAGAGGGAATGAGAGGTATGTGTGGTATGAGAATAGTATCTAAGTTTGATCCATCGATTACATAGGCCTCTATGATGTGTCTTTGTATATGCATAATTGTCAAAATTGTTCCACTGCAGGGTCCCTGTGTAATGCATAAAATTGCATAGTAGCATAATTACAAGACTTTCAGTTTTATCTTGTGAGGAGGCATTTGTCCTACACCATTTTGCACTTTAGAGGCTGAAACGTTCAGCCGGTAAATAACTGTTCATTAACACTGGAACCTCCATGCCCTGTGTGAAGAGAAGTGAGGGTGGAAAGAAGTAACTTGAAATTATTCTGAATGTTTGCGAGGTGAAGGTGACCATGTAGAAGCATGCTCATTCTGTTTGTTGAAATAATAGCTGTTGTTGAAGTGGAAGGGCACACAGAGGTGCTCTTTGCTATTTGGACAGCAGAGGGTAACCTAACACTGATAAATTGCATGAGCTGAGTATGGAGACATACCTAAGCAGTTTATATGTATATACATATATATATATATATATATATATATAGATTGCTGATGTTAGCATGTGTAAACTTGTAAGGTATTACTGGATTTTAACGAAAGTGTTTACTGACTGATTAAATGTCACTGCACTGATTCTGCTATTATGTAATCTCCTTTTTCTTGTTTTAATGTAGTTCAAGGAGCAAGAAAAATATACAATTCCCACAATCCATCTGTTCTACTCCACCAATTAGGGCAATCCTCACAGTAGACAACTAATCGCCACTGCCAACATGTCCCCTTTTGTTGCTGCTCAGGATAATGCAGTATGTATGACCTTTGGTTTCTTATTTGATATTTTATTTAAAGATATGATATCTTTAAGATATAATAATATTTGTCATAATTATGAGCACACAAGTATTTTTTCCTGTTCGACCACTGCAGCATGCTCATCACCTGAAGTGTACTATTCACTGAGTGAATAGGGTCGCTTGCTTCATGCTTGTTTACTACAGGAACTCACACTGCTGCCCTAATAACACAAGGAGGAATCCCTCTGTGCCCCACTCATGGTTTAAGGGGTGCTCTGTTCCATTCCTTCTTGTTGAAGGGACGTTTACTCATTATGTGGCCCTTCAGATGTTTTGGACTTATACTCCCATGATCCTTAGCCAGCATAGTCAATGGTGAGAGATCAAAGGATGTGTAGTCCAACACGTCTGGAGGGCCACATAATGAGTAACCATGGAATAGACAGAAGCTCAACTTCATGGGAAGGGAAGGGGTCCCACTGGAAACATTTTGAACATATTGATTTAAAGTATAAATAATCATTTACCTTGTAGGAACATGTCTCACACCACCATTATAAGTACTAAAAATGGAAGTTGAGGTCAAATCACATCAGGTGAAATGAGTAGAGCTTCTCATTCTGATATCAGTCCCTGTAGAATTCACATGCAGGCAGATGGATCGGCCTTTCAAACAGAAAGAGTTATTGTTACAAGTATGTCAGAGAAACCAACAGACAAGGAGCAGTTGGCAAAGTAGACACCACTTGGAAGGAGGAGTATGCCTGTTTTTTTTAAATGCTTAGTTAATGAAGGTGGGAGAATCCTTTGCAAAGACTCCACATCCCTTCTTTCTTATTATGAAATTACATCCCCACAGTAACCTTCCTGGTGGCAAGCATTGCTTATCCCATTTCATAAGGCCCAAGGGAAAAGAAAGCATTTCTCTGACACTAGGGGTATCATGTTTTCTCTCTCACCCTTGCCTATGGCCTATGGCTAGTGGGAGACCACCACAAAAAGATGACCAGGTCAGAAAGCAGCTAAAAGAGCAAAATAGCTGTCTGCTCAAAATAGGTAACCAGAAGATTCTGAGGCTGAAATCTCCCTGGATGACCAGAACGAAGATGAGTATTTTACACGAGATGGGGATCTTCTTCCGAGAAATGCACAGGAAAATCAGTCTCCTACCGCCCCGTGTGGGCAATGACCCCAGGCCAGACATCATGTTAAATTCACCCAGATCCAAGCTAAAAGCAGAGTGTCCTAGGCCCACGATGCCTGGCAAGGCGGAATCATGCTGATATTGAGGCCAGATCTTTTAGTTTCCCTCTCTTGCTTTGTCGAGGACCAAGGAAAATGAATGGGCAGTACTTTCTTCTTCTGCAAATGCAGGATTCCTGTGTGGCTGAAGGCCTGATATGAATATGAGATGCAGCAAAGGTGGCCAGATTACATGGAGAAATGGTTTATTAAGAGAATGTGACTTGATTGCCCCTTAGGGTGTGATTCCCTGCCCGCCCCCCTCAACCCCTAGGTAGGGCTGTGTGGAGTGGGCACAGAGTCACAAGTCTTGAGTTATGATGAGAGGTGCCTCAGGAGTTCGGCCTCACGCTTTGACAGTTCCCTGAGTTCTGCACCCCTTGTCATACTTGACAAAAATACAGCCAGAAAATATTGTGTATTTCGTTCTGACTCAAAGAGACCTTATTATGAAGCATTGCTGAAAAATATGAAGCTGACAAATGAAGGTAGCAAGTCAATACATTTATTATCACTCTGTTCTCTAGCAGCTTTGATCATCCTTAAACCTGCTATTATAAGAGCAATAAAAACATAACATACCGCCATGTATATAAAGAGCGTTATTGCATAAGCTAAAAACATGATTCACGTTTTAACAGAGGTAAAGTACAATTAATTTTAAAATACCAGCTTTGAGCAATCATGGGGTTCATGTTATGTTGTCTAAGCTATGCTATGGTATGACCAGGAGTGGAGTGACATAATAAACTCACGATTTCCAGGCCTTGCTGTTCTGCGTGCAATGTGACCACGGGGACCTGATGCTCTGACCTACGATCGAAGGCTCTTCCCACCCCCAGGATGTGGATTTCTCTCTGCTCGCTGCCTCCGAGTTCCCCTTTAGCCTTAGTCTGTTGTGCGTTTTATATTAACACGCGTGACTTAGTCTACATATTTTTTATTTTATTTATTTTATTTATTTATATTTGTATAGCGCACTTAGGGTCATTTCCTTGGCCTGGAAAGAATGGCTAGAGTCTGAACCTGCTTTTGTTCTTTGGGTTGCACTGTGTATATGTGGCATTCATGTAAAAATGCAAGTGACGTGCTGCTATTTACCCTTGATTATTTCCATTCAAATGAATGAGCTTCTGCCTGACGAACAGGCAAGGCGCAGTGTTTTTTCTTGGCCTACTTCAACTGCCATTATATCGAATGCATTTTCTGAAGGGGTTAAAGTGCAGCAATAGCTTTGGACACTTAAAATGCATATCATGCTTCCTGTCCATGGCTGCTTATCAGTGCAGAAGCATCTCTTGACTCTGCTACAAGCTCATCTACAACAGGAAGCTGTCACTTGTGGTTGGCTTATGTGCACCCATGTACTTCTATTTTGGTATGGTGTTCCCTGCCTGTGGCCTCTTATCTGATGTGCCAGGTGCAAAACCTAGCCGTTCAAGACAAGAAGCTGCTATCCTGTGATTAGAAAGAGGAAATAATCAAACCGTGTTCATCGCATTTGTTTAGAGCCAAGAGACAGATTATGCACTTACTCTTTGCTGACTACGCTGCAGTGTGTGGTCAATGGAGCTTCTGCTCTGTAGAGCAAGTGTCGATGCCTGTTCTTTGAAAACGGCTCCTGTATTAGAAGTGAACGTGTGTTTAATACCCCCCTCACACTTATAGTCTCTTGCTTCAATTCACCTGTTCTGAGCCAATTTGTCTTAATACGACCATTAATATGACCATTAATCCATGACACCCCCCTCAAGGCAATGTGGCACAGATCAACAGATTTGTAGCGCCGTGAAGTCCTTAATACCCTTACTGGGAGCTGTGTTTACATAAAGATTGACTATATTGGTGGCATAAGGAAACATCACATATACATCATATTTCAGCACAACGCTGTTGCATGCAAGAAGTAAACTAAGCCGCTTGATATATGTGCAAAGCGCATATGAGCCTGTAATGTGTGCTATACACAAACATAAAAATAAAACATCAACAGCTGCATCAAATTTAGAAAGGGTTAGCACTACTTGCTAACATTAGCATGACTCAATACATATATTCAACATTGAGGTATTCAGCATGAGTCCATTATATTGTCACTGGACCTAGCTAATAATGCATGTATTTACAATGAGGTATTTAGGTTGATTGCACAATCATTGCTGGTGATGCTTCAAAAGACGCTACAGGATCTTTTGAGAATCCATTAGTAATTAGCACCCAACATAGCTTGCCTCCTGGTTTTTTGATCCAATGAGCTGTCGAGCTTGTGATCTTAAGCACATTGTTACATGCATGAACAGTTAAGATTCTGAATCGGTGTCCTTGGAAATAAACCAGTATGTGAGTGTCTTTGTCACTCACAGCGATCAGCACGTGGAGGTCATCCAGTTCATATGTTTGCTTTACATTCATACTTGCATCTTGAGGTAGGTTGTGATAATTCTTCAGTTCAGTGCTGTCTGACTGAGCAGCTTGCTTAGATGACCTGTGTAGAATGTCATGTGTTCTGAACACTGAATTAAAAGCGAGTCTCTTTCTGAGGTAGGTCAAGAAGCACTGCAGAGCCGAGAACAGAATGCTCATGTCATCACTGCGCACTGTTTTAGGCATGTTTTCCTTCTGACATGCATTCTTGGAACCAGAGGAATCCATCATATACATCGTTTGCTTCCCTAGCTGCCTTGTGGTCTGGGTTTGAGAGTATGCATTGATCATTCTGTGGCTTACTTGGGTCAGGCTGTGATGCTGTTATGCTCACCTGGTCTCTGTGGGGCATTGGGGCACGTTTGGAGCCCTCCCGGGAGTGGACTCCCTCGGATTGTCATGATCCATAGAACGCGTCCCTTTTGGACTTCCTGGTCTCTGTCACAACGGGGCTTGCACTCCTTGGTACTTCCAACATGGCCGTCTAACGTGGTACGCTCTCCACCAGCCTCCACATCAGAAGTAGCTCAATCTACAAAGACACCATGCCGCCGCGGCCCCGCGGGTCTCAACACTACCGCTTGCAGTGGCTAGACGTGTGCTCTGTAATTCGCTGTAACTAATCTCTTGTTTCCTGGCTCACGGACCCTCGATTTCCCCCTCTTCCCTTCCTCCCTCCTTACTTTGCCTTGATTCCTGGATCTTGTGTACCGCCTCCGAGTACACCTCCCTCGTTTCCTGGACTTCCTGGAGACTCAGAGTACCCCTAGACGCTGAACGCTGAACACACGCTGGAACCAGAAGAGGCTCGCGCGGGCTTGTAGAAAACCCGATCCGTACGCAAGAAGGCTCCTTCCAAGAATTCCTGCAAAGATCGAACTCAGGTGAGAAAGGGGGAAATCCGTCACAGATTGAGATGTCAAACGACCAATGTTGAATCGGACATGGAGGCGGCCGTTCAGGATCTCATGCGTCGCATGCAAGAATTAACGACCGAGGTGCAGAATCTGAAAGCGGAAAATGCTGCATTAAAACAATGAGTTTTGTCCCGTGATTCCCCTACAAAGGAAAGCGTACTACTGGGCGGCATTGTAGATAAATGCGATGGGTCTGCAAAAACCCTTCATGGATTCCTTGACTCCTGTTTAGTCCACTTTACCTTTAAGCCCTACTACTTTTCTACCCCCAGTGCTAAGGTGGGCTTTATAATTTCGTGCCTCTCAGGAAATGCACTAACCTGGGTCACACCTTTAGTCAATTCTGGAGATGCCCTCCTGGATGATTACGACGGATTTATACAGGCCCTTAAGACCATGTTTGACTGCCCAGCACAGGTCTTTAGCGCCCATGAACGTCTATTTGATTTCCAGCAAGGTTCCCAGGACATGCTTACGTATGTAACACGATTTAAACAATTGGCTAAAGAAGCGGATTGGTCCTCAGAAGCATGCTTTACTCTTTTCCAAAGGGGCTAAATGAAGACATCAAAGATGAACTAGCCAGAGTGGCTCGCCCAAGTTCATTCCAGGCCCTTACGGATCTCGCTATGCCGATACCCTTTCATATCCAGGGAAGGAAGGCAGAGAAGAAGAAAACCAAGATGCCCTTCCAGAAGGTTTCCATTGAGACCTCCTAGAAGTCTGACCCTACTCCTGCCTCTGTTAATGATCCAGAACCATGCAATTAGGGGCTTTTCGTGGACCCACATCCCCGCAAGAAAGGATGCGAAGGATCCACATGGGGTTATGTATGTATTGTGCCTCGGATAAACATCTAGTTAGAGAGTGTCCTCTAGCCCCTCCACAGCGTTCGGGAAACGCCAGCTCCCGATCCTATATGGAGCAAGGCTTCGGGAGAGAGATGTTTGCTCCACATCTGTACCATCCTTGAACTCTCCTGGACAGAACAACCTAGTGATTCAACAGGCCTTTCTATAGTCATCCAAGAATGAGATCTATCCCATTTTGGCCTTGGTGGATTGTGGGGCCATGGGGATATTCATAGATCAAGATTGGGTCTTTAGCCACCACATTCCATATGAAACTCGAGGAATCATGCAACCTGTGGAGGCGATCGACGGAAGACCTCTTTCTTCAGGACCCATAACCTTACAGACCAAAGAGATCCAACTCTCGATAAACCATCATCAAGAGGTGATCAAATTTGACATCATAAAGTCAGCTCATTACCCAATGGTACTGGGTATGCCCTGGTTACGGAAGCACACCCCTTTTATCATCTGGGCAGCAGGATCCTTGTTTCTTGGTTCTGAGCATTGCATGTCTCACTGTCTATTCCTGGATTCCCCCTCAACATCTTCCAAAGGCACGCCAACAGACCAGCAAGGCCCATTCATGGTTTCAAATATCATACAGGTTCCTAAGGCCTATCAGGAATACACTGATGTGTTTTCAACTGCTATAGTCCAGGCCCTACCCCCTCACAGACCTGAAGACTGCGCTATTGATACAGAACCTTCAGCAGTGATTCCCTTTGGAAGGATGTTCATTTTATCCGAACCAGAAAAAAGGGTCCTCCGAGAATACTTGGATACCAACCTTGAAAATGGCACCATAAAACCATCCAAATCTCCAGCTGGAGCTTCGTTGTTTTTTGTTCCCAAGAAAGACACTAAAGAGCTAAGGCCTTGTCTTGATTATCGTGGATTAAATCAATGCACCCTCAAGGACTGCTACCCATTGCCCTTAATCTCAGATATCCTGGAAGCAGTGAGAGGAGCTGTAGTATTCACAAAATTGGATATAAGGGGTGCCTACCATCTGATCCATATCAGGGAAGGAGACTAATGGAAAACAGCCTTTAGAACACCCTTTGGTCACTTTGAATACCTGGTCATGCCCTTCGGACTCGCTAATGCCCCAGCGGTCTTCCAAAGTTTCATGGATCGGGTGTTTTCTGACATGCTGTTCCTCTTCGTCATAGTTTACCTGGACGATATCTTGATTTACTCCAAGGACCATCTAAAGCATGAAGAACATGTTAAGGCAGTCTTACAACGGCTACGTGAACACAAACACCTAGCTAAACCCAAGAAATGCCTTTTTCTTGTCTCGACTGTTCACTATCTAGGATTTGTCCTTAGTCCAGAAGGAATTGGAATGGACCACTCAAAGGTAAAAGCCATACTATCTTGGCCTGTTCCCACTACCATGAAACAGATTCAATCCTTACTGGGGCTTGCCAACTTTTACCGGAAATTCATAACATCCTTTTCTGAGATAGTTCAACCGATCATTGCATTGTTGAAGAAAGATACTCCCTTTCTCTGGACATCAGCTCAAGATAAGGCATTCCAACGATTAAAAGCAGAGTTTACTCAAGCCCCCATCCTAGCTCAACCTGATATTAATCGACCATTTCTAGTGGAGCCGGATGCCTCTAACTATGCCATAGGAGCAGTGCTAAAACAGGAATTCGAGGACAAATTAGAACATCCCATTGCTTACCTTTCATGAACCCTGACTCCCAGCGAGACTCATTATTCCGTCTTGGAAAAGGAGCTGTTAGCCATCCGTCAAGCCTTCACAGAATGGCGTCATCTACTTCTGGGAGCTAAACATCCTGTTCCGGTCCGTACGGACCATCGAAATCTTCAAGTTCTACAATCTTTGGAATGTAGCAATAGTCGTCAAGCCCGTTTGGCCTTCTTCTTTGCCCAGTACCAGTTCCACATCCATCATGTCCCCGGATCACAGAACATAATTGCTGATGCCTTATCCCGACGTCCCGACTACTAAACTCTTGAAGATCGGTCCTTCCTAAAGATGTTTCCCCACACAATTTTTGTAGCCCAAGTAATCAGTCTCCTGGAAGACATTCGGATGCAAACCCAGTCCTCTGAGATCTGGAAGGAATTTACGGGGAAGAATCGGTGGAATCTTAGAACAAGAGATGGGTACCTGTTTAAGAATAATGGCCTCGTCATTCCCACACAGAGACTACAACAACGGATTATTAACCTCTGTCACGATACCCTTCACTCTGGACATCGTGGCACCACCAACACCCTTCGTCTCATACAAAGACAATTTTGGTGGCCAAAAATGAAAATTGACGTTCAACGGTACATTCAAGCCTGTGCAGTCTGCAATCAAAACAAGCATGATAACAAGAAACCGGCAGGTCTCCTACTTCAACCTACGCTACCGTCTAGGCCCTGGGAATTCATCGCTACAGACTTTATTGTGGAATTGCCACCATCCAGAGGTTACATGACTATCATGGTCACCATTGATTTATTCACCAACATGGCTCATTTTACACCATTGTACAAATTGCCATCTTCCTCAGAACTCACTGGCATCTTCCTAGAACACATATTTTGACTTCATGGACTCCCTTCCAAGATCATATCAGACAGGGGACCACTATATATCTCTCAATTCTGGAAACACCTATGCCGTATTCTAGGAATCCAACGTGCCCTCTCTTCAGGTTATCATCCACAGACTAACGGAGCTACCGAATGTGTGAACCAGACCCTGGAGCAATACCTTCGTTGTTTTGCCACCAAGGTACAGGACGACTGGTCACTCTTAATACCTGTGGCTGAATTCACCTACAAAAATTCTGATCACTCGGCAGTCAAGACCAGCCCTTTTTTTTGCAGCCAAGGATTCCACCCTTCGGTTCTACCTTCCATTCTCCCACATCCCACACCAGTACCAACATCGACTCCTGGATTGAAACTCTCATCAACGTACACAAGGAAGCCAAAGAACACTTAGAAAAGGCCCGAACTCACACCAAGCGTTATGCGGACTCCAAAAGAAGACCAGAACCTTCTTGTGCAGTCGGTGGTAAGGTCTGGCTGTCCTTGAAACTACTGCCTCGACATTTACGACCAAACAAACTGGCTCCCCGGTACAAAGGCCCTTTTTCCATAAAGGAAATCATAAACCCAGTGACATTCCGGCTCAAATTGCCAGACTCCTGGAAGAAGATTCATCCAGTTTTACACACTTCTTTATTAAAACCTTATGTCAAGTCCTCCCGGAAATCCTTCAGACCCAACCTCGTGGTTGTGGACGACCAGCTGGAATATGAGGTATCCAGAATATGCGACTCCAGGTATAAAGGGGTTCAACTTCAATACCTGGTTGAGTGGAAAGTATATCCTTCTAGTGAAAGAACCTGGGAACCATTTTCAAATCTGAATACCCCTCGATTGCTCGGAAGATATCATCTCATACACCCGGGCAAACCTGGTGGGACAGGTTTTCGGAGGAGGCATGCTGTCATGATCCATAGAAAGCATCCCTTTTGGACTTCCTGGTCTCTGTCACAACGGGGCTTGCACTCCTTGGTACTTCCAACATGGCCGTCTAACGTGGTACGCTCTCCACCAGCCTCCACGTCAGACGTAGCTCATGCTACAAAGAGACCACACCCCCGTGGCCCCACGCGTCTCAACGCTACCGCTTGCAGTGGCTAGACGTGTGCTCCGTAGTTCGCTGTAACTAATCTCTTGTTTCCTGGTTTCCAGACCCTCGATTTCCCCCTCTTCCATTCCTCCCTCCTTACTCTGCCTTGATTCCCGGATCTCGTGTACCGCCTCTGAGTACACCTCCCTCGTTTCCTGGACTTCCCAGAGAGTCCAAGTACCCCTGGACACTGAACGCTGAATGCACGCTGGAAACAGAAGAGGCTTGCGCGGGCTTGTACAAAACCCGATCCGTACGCAAGAAGGCTCCTTCAAAGAATTCCTGCAAGGATCGAACTCAGGTGAGAAAGGGGGAAATCCGTGACACGGATTGCTTCTCTCCCCCAACTGCTTCGTTTTCGTGGACCCGGAATGCTGGAACTGTTCCTGAGAGAAGATGAGAGGTAGTGAGGATAGCCTGATGGTGTCACGGTTCCCCTCAACCCTTTCGTGGCAAAATGTAGTACGCAGGAGTTTGCCCATGCAAGCTCACCTGTTTTTAAGGATGAGCTCTCCATCCTGCTTCCTTCAGCAGGGGCGCTGTGGATGGACCTAGTTGCACCACTGGTCCAGATCGCGGAGGTCCATCTTGAAGGTGTTTATAACTATGTTTATTGTCCTTATTCTTTATGTTAATTCTTCCCCAATGATTATTGTTCGCAACCATGTATTGTTTTCTCTTCCCCTTAGTGATGAAGATGGCTCAGGAGCACGTAATGGTGAAAAAGTCTTTTCCGGATGACCCACTGTTGGTAAGTGGACAGTTCTAGAAGTTGCGCCAAGTTCGTGAGTTGCGCTGCTTTAACGTGTTAAAGTCTACGTGATTACCTTGTGTTTCTTATTCCCTTTACAGGTGCGGCTGATCGGTGTTAGGTGGTGAGCGGTTTCCGAACTCCTGCAGGCTGCCGGAGATGAAGATCCACATGGGTGCTACGCTTGAAGATGGCCGGGTATTGCTGGGAGTTCAGGACAGGTAAAGATGTTGAGCGGCACCCGCAGAGGATTCGAGAAGACAGGTTAGATGAAGGCGGCTGCTGCAGAGTCAGAAGCGATAGCGGTGCTTCTTCGGTGGTGGCGTGGCTGAATCCAGGTAAGATGCACACGGCGATCGCAGAGTGGGAAGCTGATGGCAGAGCTTCCATCAATGGTGAGGCTTCAAGGTAAGATGCGCGTGATGGCTGCACAGTGGAAACTGATGGCGGTGCTTTCCATGATGGTGTGACTGCAACTAGGTAAGGTACTGGAGGATTCTGAAGACTGGAGATGCACGTGTTGGACCAGGTAAGATGCTGGAGGGATCCG
This sequence comes from Ambystoma mexicanum, assembly GCF_040938575.1. Classification (NCBI taxonomy): domain Eukaryota; kingdom Metazoa; phylum Chordata; class Amphibia; order Caudata; family Ambystomatidae; genus Ambystoma; species Ambystoma mexicanum. The sequence goes on from NC_090929.1 coordinate 415,519,020, forward strand.
GAGACAGAAGACACACGTGCTGAACCAGGTAAGGGTCTTTTGGACGGTGGTAAGCGCTACGCTGCTCTTAGCAGACTAACACAAAGCGCCAGTTTGCGGGTGAGGCTGGCTTATATAGCCTGGCCCCAGCTAATTCCCCATTCCGCCATGGCGGAGTCAATAAGTTACCGGCATGGACCATGGTGCTATTAGCACCATGGTCCAACGCCAGGGTCGTAATGAGGGCCAATGTCTCTAAGTCTTGAAGGCTCCCTTGATTGATAGGAGCTCCTTGTCGGTAAATGCGTAATTCCGTTCAGGTGTAGAACGCTTGCGGGACCAGAATGCTATGAGATGGAGCTGCCCCGTCTCAGGGTCCCTTTGCAATAACACTGCTCCCATGGCAATACTGGAGGCATCAGTTTCGAACACATATGGTAGATTTGGCCGAGGGTGTCGAAGTATAGGCGCTGAGGTGAAGGCTTGTTTTAGTTCTTGAAAGGCGTTTTCAGCCTCAGCTGACCAAAATAATTTCTTGTTCTTTTTCAGAAGGGATGTGATCGGATGGACGATTTGCGAGAATTGTGTAAATCGTCTACAAAAGTTAACAAATCCCAGTACACTTTGTACCCCTTTGGTAGATGTCGGGGATGGCCATTTAAGGATGGCTTCAAACTTGCGTGTGTCCATATGAACCCCTCGTGGAGTAAGCATGAAGGCCAAAAACCCGACCTCTGTGACGTGGAAGGAGCATTTTTCTAGTTTAGCAAACAATTGGTGCTGACGGAGCTTTTCCAATACTGCTCTTACATGGCCAACATGATCTTCTTTAGACTGTGAATATATCAGGATATCATCAATGTAAATAAGAACACAAACATCCAGTAGTTCATGGAGTACATTGTTCATAAAGAACTGAAATGCTGCTGGTGCGTTGCATAACCCGTAGGGCATCACTTGAAACTCGAAAAGCCCATATTTGGTCCAGAATGTTGTTTTCCACTCATCGCCACTGTTAACACGTGCAAGGTGATAGGCTCCCCGTAGGTCAAGTTTTGTGTTGATTTGAGCGCTCTTTACCTGATCGAGTAATTCTGGGCTGATTAGCAGGGGGTATCTATTCCTAACCATTATACGATTCAATGCTCTGTAGTCGATGAACGTTCTGAGGTCACCTTCCTTCTTGGGTACGAAGAAGAGCGCTGAGGAAGCAGGAAATTTAGATGGGCGGATGAATCCGTTAGCTAGGTACTGGTCTAGGTAGGTTCGCAGGTGTTGATTTTCTTGCTCCATCAAAACATATATTCAGCTGCATGGGATTTGAGCTCCGGGTATCAGGTCGATGTGGCAGTCGTAAGGTCTATGTGGAGGCAAAGTATTTGCTTGTTCTTTTTGGAATACATCTTGATAGTCTAAATATTCCGGAGGTAAGGCACAGCAAGAGCCAGAAGTGTCTGTGTCTTGCATTTGAGTTTTTGCAGGTTCTTACGATAACAGGTTTTGATGCATTCTTGCGGAAAGGTCAGCACTCGTGTTTTCCAGTCAATTCTGGGGTTATGGGTCTCTAGCCACGGCATCCCTAGGATCATCTGGAACTATGGTGCTCCATTAAGATCAAAAGAGCTGTCTTCCTGATGACCGTCCTGACATATCAGCTTAACCTTTCAGTGTGTTGCTTTACTGATCCAGAGGATAGTTGGGAGCCATCCACTGTAGTTACGTTTTCCGCCTGTGATTTATGCCGAAGAGGGAGGCCTAATCATGCAGCTAAAGCCTGATCAATATAGTTACCTACCGCTCCACTGTCTATATACGCCTCCAAGGCGTGTACTCTTGATGGTTGCTGGTGGTGCACTATGAGTACTGGATTGACTAGATGTGAGGTCTGAACTACCTTCTTGTTTTTGCTTGACAAGGGGACCCCTACCCTTGTCGGGTGCTGGAGTTTTCTGGAGCCGTGTCTTGTTCCTTTTCGGTATTATCCATTGCACCTACAGTTCTCTTGGGTGGTTTAGTGGGGCAATCTCAAAGTAAATGTCCTGCCTTGCCACAGTATAAGCAAAGTTGTTGCTACCTCCTTTTGTCTCTCTCAGCCTTAGATGTAGGAGCCCGTAATTCCCCGACCTACATAGGTTCAGCTGTTTCGTGGGCCCTGCCTGGATTGTCCCTGGGTCGCATGTAGACTGATTTCCCCTCAGTTCTTGTGCGATCCAGTTTTCTGTCTTGTAACCTGTGATCCAGTTGTAGCGTTAGATTGAAATACTCTGCACAGGCTTCACGAGGGTTGACCACCTGGGCTAACACATCCTTTAGTTCCCCACATAATCCTCGATAAAATAGTGGGGTTCTTTTCTCTTCAGGCCAGTTGGTTTGTGCAATGAGGCGATTGAAAGTGGCTATATATGTCAGTAAATCATGGTTCCCCTGTCTTAGGGACAACAGTACGTTATCCAGGGCCTGTCCTTGGGTGTGCCTCGCAAACAACTTTTCCAATTCCCGTTGAAATTCCCCGAAATTGTGCAGCACAGGGTCGTCCTGGTTGACCAAGGGTATTGACCAGTCCACTGCACTGCCTCCTAGATACGAAAGTACAAAAGCCACCCTGGAACTATCGTTCGGAAATGCACTTGGGCGGCACAAAAAGTGCAGGCGACACTGATTCATAAATATGGCAAATTTGTTGGGGTCGCCAGTAACCCGTTCAAGTGGAGCCAATGGTACAGCCCCTGGTAGTACCACTTGAACTGGTGGTGATGGTGGCAAAGGGGTTGGCATTATTCCAAATAATGGGACCTGACCTGCATGAGTTTGAAGCACCTGTCTGGCCAGTTTGTCGGTTCATTCTTGAGCAACGATTAAGTCCCTTGGGCCTCATTACACGGTAGGAGGTAACCATGGTGCTATTAGCGCCAGGGCTACTCCTTACCGCCTTCTGGGTCCGGGTAGGCGGTGTGGGGACTTACCGGGCCATCCCAACCCTGGAGGACCCGGTAAATCCCCATGCCAATTACCATTCCCCATTCCCATTCAAGCCCCCATAGGGCTCAATGGGAATGGGGAAAGAGCTAACAACGGGTACCGCTATTAGCGGTACCGTTATTTGCTCTGAAGTCCCTCAGCGGGTCCCTTCCTTAATGTGTGGTCTGACCACACGTTAAGGACGGGACCCGCTGAGGGACCTTGTAGTAGGGTGGTAGGGGATTACCGGCAGTGGTGCCCTTACCGGTGCCGGTAATCCCCTACCGTCTACTATGTAATGAGGCCCTTTGTCTCTTGTCTGGAGGCGTGCACTTTGGCCTGTACTTCCCCCAACAATTGGGCCAACTGGTCGGTCTCAGAGGTATTCATAACGCCCAGGCAGAGATTTGGAGAGTCTTTGTGTTCTCTTACGCTCACCTGGTCTCTGTGGGGGCGTTGGGGCATGGTTGGAGCCCTCCCAGGAGTTGACTCCCTCGGATCACTTCTCTCCCCCAACTGCTGCGTTTTCATGGACCCAGAATGATGGAACTGTTCCTGAGAGAAGATGAGAGGCAGTGAGGATAGCGTGATGGTATCGCGGTTCCCCTCGACCCTTTCGTGCCAAAATGTAGTACGTAGGAGTTTGCCCATGCAAGCTCACCTGTTTTTATGTAAGGATGAGCTCTCCGTCCTGCTTCCTTCAGCAGGGGTGCTGTGGATGGACCTAGTTGCAACACTGGTCCAGATCGCAGAGGTCCAGGCCGGCTGCAACCTTTCTGTCTTGAAGATAAGTGTTTATAACTTTATTGTCTGTATTCTTTATGTTAATTCTTCCCCAATGATTATTGTTCGTAACCATGTATTGATCTCTCTTCCCCTTAGTGATGAAGCTCGCTCAGGAGCACGTAATGGTGAAAAAGTCTATTCCGGATGACCCACTGATGGTAAGTGGACAGTTCTAGAAGTTGCGACAAGTTCGTGAGTGGCGCGCTTTAACGTGTTAAAGTCTACGAGATTGCTCCCCTTGTGTTTCTCATTCCCTTTGCAGGTGCGGCTGATCGGTGTTAGCTGGTGAGTGGTTTCCGAACTCCTGCAGGCTGCTGGAGATGAAGATCCACATGGGTGCTACGCTCGAAGATGGCCCCGTGTTGCTGGGAGTTCAGGACAGGTAAGGATGTTGAGTGGCACCCGCAGAGGATTCAAGAAGACAGGTAAAATGAAGGCGGTTGCTGCAGAGTCGGAAGCGATAGCAGTGCTTCTTCGGGCGGTGGGGTGGCTGAATCCAGGTAAGATGCACACGGCGACTGCAGAGTGGGAAGCTGATGGTAGAGCTTCCAGCGATGGTGAGGCTTCAAGGTAAGATGCGCGCTATGGCTGCAGAATGGAAAGCTGATGGCGGAGCTTCCCGTGATGGTGTGACTGCATCCAGGTAAGGTACTGGAGGTTTCCGAAGAATAGTGATGCACATGCTGGACCAGGTAAGATGCTGGAGGGATCCGGAGACTGAAGACGCACGTGCTGAACCAGGTAAGGGTCTTCTGGACGGCGGTAAGCGTTACGCCTCTCTTAGCAGACTAACGCGAAGCGCCAGTATGCGGATGGGGCCGGCTTATATAGCCTGGCCGCAACCACTCGCCTTAGGCCCCGCCTTGTGGCCCCACCTTGCTGTTCCTGTCTTCTGCACGTGCCTTGCCTGGTACTAATAGGGCCCGCCCGGCCTTGTTGCACGTGCCTTCTGTGTTCTGAGTGCTAAGTACACTTTGTAATGATCTTGGTGCCATAGGCATCAAGACTGGGTCCATTGGGACCCTGCAAGAAGTGAAGTACTGGGCCCTTGCCCAGTAGCCATGACAGATGCAGAGGGACTAGGTGCTTCCTTGGTAATGCCGTTGGGGGTGTTGGATGCATTTGGCATGCCCCCATTATCAGGCGTGGTGTCAGGGGGACTCTCAATGAACTCACAATAGAATACTTGTGGGAAGTACCTCTGAATCCTACAAATGTCTCTATGCACAGCCAACGTCCTGGAGATTCTACTGTGCCACAGTGGCAGGCTAGAAGGCAACACTGCAATTCCCACGTTCTTTGCAAGCAATGACTCTTGGTGACAGACTCGGCACTTAGCGATGGCTGATACAGTAGATTTCTTCCTGGTTAATGAAAAAATAAAATGCTTCTGAAACAGTGAACACTGCTCATATCCCATACGTCTGCACAGCTCTGTTCTGTACCAGAGACGGGTTGCTTCCAGGGCTGTAATTCTGTAGCTTGTCATAATTTTTAGTGTCTACAGCAAAATATGAGAAAAAGTCCAGGTATTATCAATGGCCAGCTGTACCAAGCACTCGACAAAGTCAATGTTCTAATGACTGTGTCCAAGGCAATTAGCCCTTTATGTAGGAGACTCAAAGCTACTTTAGTGATTGCAGAAAAGCCAGTATTGGCCTCATTAAACTTTGGGCTGTCAATCAGAGAGTGCAAGGCCTCCTGTCTTGTATGTTCGGAGCCTAGCAGAGATGCAATCTGTTTGACCACAGTGTAGTGTGCTTGCAGATACGTATCTTCAGTACTTCGCACTTCCAACCGCATTTTTTACAGCTTTGCTATGTATAAACTCAATTTCGGGCAGTCAAGTTTTTGTAAATTGAAGCCAGGCCAGGTTACTGGTTTCACTTAAATTGAGCTAGGTGGATCCAAAATGAACCCACAGCATTTAACTTGTGTGCCTACGGTGATCAGAGTTGGTATTCCTATTGGGACATGACAGCAAGATTGGTTGAAATGCACCAAATATGAACCATTTTGCAATCTATGTGCTTTACAGTAGAATGAGTCAATTGGTGCAATATGCAGTATGTATTTCGAGTTACTGTCACAGGAATTCACTGGCTCAGCATGTTCACAGATTATTCTAGTTGAACCTTTGCAATCACATAATGAGTACAGTGTAAGGTCAGGCCTAGCTGATGACACAGATGCATGTGAATATGTTACCACATAATCTTCTCTGAGCCACGTATCATTCACCCAATGTACATTACCCCAAGAGTGCAATTCTTGACATATGATATAGGGTGCCATTTGAATGGGAATGTCTAGTACCCCGTGCACTATCCAGTTTGTGGAGCCTGGCGGCCTAGCAGATGCTGCCGCTACACTCTTTGCTAACACACTAAGCAATAAGAAAGTGGAGCCAGACATTGCCTGGTGTGTTGCAACCTTGGACAAGTTAAGTGCCTGTATTTGTTCAGGCCATGAAATCACATTCCAATCTGGGACTCCTCTGCTGAGAGTGTCCAAAAAATCAGTTACTACAAAAGACTCACTGAGGATTCTTGTTGTTCCTAATGATAGATAAGTCATTTTGAATCAAACCCACAAGATCCGTTATGACATCCCTTAGTGCATCGAAGCCTTGTTGTAGCGCTTGATCATTAGCATCTGAAACATGAAATCCTTGCTGTACTGCCTCACTTTCAGTTTGCAGGATTTGCATTACTGCTTGTGACCAAGTGTAAGGTTTTCCTGTTATGGATGAGGTTTTCCTGTTATGGATGCTTGTCCCACCTCACAAGGTACACCAGGGTCTGAGGTGGTGCAGGTAGCTGCTCTCCTGCCACGCCTACCTTGGGTGTGCCTCAAACTAGCAGCTGACTGCATGATATCTGTTCAATTCTCTTCTTTTATGAGGTTATCTAGAGATTGTATCACCTCACTCGGGTGATATTGTTAAAGCATTCCTTGGCACAACTTACCTATGGATATAGCTTGTGTCAGGGAGGTGTTATGGGTGTTCCCAGAATGTGTATTTAGGCCACAGAATTGGCTCACATTTGACAAGTAAAAAGGCATTGTAATATCGCACATAACACACATGGGGACCCATGTCATGGAGGTCCTCCACATCATCAAACACATCAAATAATGCATTTTGTGCAAATGTCTGAAGCCAAGTCCTTAACAGTTCTCTGTATGTTCTAGTCAGTGGATTACTGGGTGCAAACAGTCTGGATTCATCACTCACAGAAAAGGTGTGGACTTGTAGCTGTGTTGCTGGGCCATTATAGGTCTTGAATGATGGCATCCACATGTGACCTATAGTTAGAGGAAACATCTGTATTGAGATGGGAGTTCCTGGCTCTGGGAGCTCTCTTTTCTCTAACATGTGTGCAGAACTTAAAGGCTTTAGAACAACTTCTTTGCTTACGTGGAGTGGAAACCTTGCTCAGAAAATGCCCAGAGGTCAGTGAGATGAAGAATAAAATGAGGCTGAACCACAGTAGGAGGAAATACAGTGTCAATAATGTATAACACCTTTTTAGGAAGTCTGTCCAAAAGAATTCTTTCATCACTTTAGCAACTTGAAAGGCTTTCTGTTTCGAAATTGGCAGACTTGCAGTACTTTCCTGAATTGTGGACGTCTAATCAGGATTAGCATATTCTTCCAGATCTTGCACACCTATCATCATCATTTGCCAGATCTCCATCTCTTCATCTTCTGTGGGCTCCTCACTTGGAAGAGGGAGGTTCGGTGGAAACATCGCAGAAACCATCTGGCATAGGTTTTAGGTGCTCCACAGAAACTTGCCTAGTACCCCTCTTAGGTGGTATTGCGGGTAGGATGACAGTTCTGGAACCTTTCACTCTGATTACTTGCACTGCTGGTCTGTAAAATGGGCCAAATGGAGTCTTGTCAAGGATCTTTTCCAGGACCCACTCTCCTGCTTTGAGAGTGTTCTCGGGACTGGCCTCAGCAGCATCCACCTGGAGGGATTCCCTCAGCAGCATTGTCGCCAGCAGTTGCTCGTTACTGGGTATGGGGCTGGGAAGAGCATGAAGGTCAGGCAAATACATCTTTCTTCCAAACAAGAGTTTAAATGGGGTCTTGCCATTGCACAGAGACTGGCGTGGTAAATTATTCACACTCCTGATTACTAATGGCACATGGTATGACCAGTTCTTTTCAAGTGACAGAATGCATTTTAGTCAGGCACAACATAATTGAGTGGTTTGCCCTTCCTATGAGTCCATTCCATATCTGGATGAGACGGGTCTAGGAAAGTGAATCTCTAATCCCCAAGCCTCTAATGCCTTTCTCAGAGCCTGCTCTGTGAAGGCTTTATCATTATCAAAATGGAGCATTTAAGAGTTACTGGGGGTCATTACGAGTATGGCGGAAGGGGCTTAAAGCCACCGTTAAGGATGGCAGTGCCGTTAAGCCCCTACCGCCATATTCTGAGGTCCCTTAGCGGGTCCCAGCAGGAACGGTTGGTCTGACCAGCCATTCTTTGCGGGACCCGTTAAGGGACCTTGGAGCTAATAACGGGCCTGCAATTTGCGGGCCCGTTATTAGCGCCTTCCCCATTCCCATTGAGCCTTATGGGGACTCAAATGGGAATGGGGAATGGTTTACTGAATGGGCACTTACCGATAGCGCCATGGCTACCTCCAAACTCGTAATGACCCCCACTATCATGGTTACTACACCTTGGAGGGCCCATATGACTGATTTGCAGTCTGCTTTCTTTTGAGGAATCATCCAGTTGAACCTAGTGCAAGAAGCTACTATTACTAGAATGTACTTGTATTTATTGCTGATAGTGGGCCTATATGGTCCATATATTAGATCTCAAAGGGCGAGGCTGCCTTTCTCAAAGGAACCTCCTTAGGTTTTTGCTGTGGTCCACAGTTGCCTGTAAACATGTTTCACAGTTTGCAATATATATTTTCGCCTGCTGTCGAAGCCCTGGCCACCAGAAGCGATCAGCAGCTGTGCCGTTGCACTCACCCCAAAATGGGTAGATGTAAATCCAGCGTGTGTGGCTGCAATCAGCTTTTCCCTGTCTGATCTATTTGGTATTAATCTTTGAATAGTATCCCCTTTTTTCACAGGGATTGTGACTATTGCTCTATTATTTTCAATGTCATACATATAATTACTGGGGAAACCTTTTTGCCTAAACAAGCCTCTTTTATTTCCTCATCCATTGCAGTCGCTGAGCGAGTTATGGCTGCTATTGTTTTTCTCACTGTGTGCTCTTTGGCATATTTATCTGCCAATGCATTGCCAGTGCTAAGAATGTGCCCTTAGGTATGTGCTCTTGTGTGCATTACCCATAGTAAAGGGCAAGTCTGTTTAAGATCCCAAACCTGCTTCCAGAGCTGTCTGGAAGCAATAGTTTTATGCCTTATATCTTTGAAGTCATTTTGCATCCACCAATGCAAGTCAGTGTTATACGCCCTGACAATGTAATCTGAATCTGAGACTACTAGAGTGGGCTTCCCTGAATCTGCTTGGTGCAATGCAAGTAGTAACCCATGCAATTCAGCAGTCTGGGCAGACATGTCTCCCAGGTGCTTGGTTGCAATATCATTATGTATAAATTCTTCTTCATGTGTGAAGTATCCTGCGACTGCTGAGCAAGCGGCAGCGTATTTAGACCGTGTCCCCACTGCTGGCATAGCTGACCCATCTGAGTAAGTCACCTGGAAAAAAATCAAACATTGGTATGTCAGGCGTCTGGCTCTGTGTCGATTATCCAACTCAATCCACTCAGTCTCTGCAATTCTGCCTTATAATGGTACTTTACATCTGGAGCATGTTGAGATGCTGACCATTGAATCCATTTAGTGTGTAATGCTTTTGCATTTAGGACGCTAGCTTTTGTGGCAGCTTCTAGTTGAGGTAAAGGTGTGTTTATGTGTATGGTTCTATTTGCTGCCAGAGGCCGCTCTTTCTGAATAATCATTTGAACTGAAGCCAGAATCTTCTCCTCAGGTGAAGATTTTAACTCAGGTGTGGAATATACATGTGACTTATATGCAATTGGTTTAGTTTCCCCTAGATTGCACACTGTGTATGTGAAAGCATTGTCTCCCACCACAAGGTTTATCTCTAAGTCTTTATCTCTATTCCTGTCCTGCAAAGGACCAATGTGAGTCATAAATGAATATACCTGGTGCAGAATACGAGTGTGTTCTGGCAGCCAGTGAGCTGCCTTGAAATTTGGTTTTTATCAAAGCGTACAATGGTTTCACTAGCTCAGCAAAGTTAGAAACATACGATCTGCCATAATTTAACAGCCCTAGAATGGCCTGTAACTGCCTAAGCGTAGTGGCCAGTTTTATATTGGCATACTTATCAAGAAAATCTGCTGACCACCCTCTGCCCTCATCTGAATGAGTGAATCCCAGAAAGGTAACCTCACGATGAGCTTTTCTTGATTTTTTTAAATTAATCAATTATCCCTTTTCAGCCAACGTGTGAATGACTCTACTTCTTGCAAGTGTTCACTGAGATTCTCATGGGGGATGTAAATGTCATTTATATACTGCCAGCAATTAGGAATGTCTGCAAGTAAGCTCTATATTCTGCTTGAGAATGTGCTAGGTGAATTTTTGTACCCCTGCATTATTCTAGTGAACTGGAAATGAGTTCCCTTAAACTTGAATGCAGTGTATTTCTGGCTTTCTATACTTAAAGGTTGTGTGAAATACCCATTGCCTAGATCAAGGTTTGTTTTATATTTGTTGTGGGGATGACAAACTCTGGATCAGTTGGGCGCTGGTAGGGTATGGTGGCCCAAGGGTCGCTTGTTGAGCAATTAAATCAATTGTATGGTCCAATCAGGTCATAGGGCCTCATTACGACTCAGGCGGTAAGTGATTGAAATTACCGCCATGGCGTAATGAGCGTTAACGCCATGGTCCGATGGCGATAAGAGCGCCACATTACGACCCATTGCGCACGAGCATTACGCCATGGCGGTAACGTAAACTACGCCATGCCGTAAACAGCCCTTACCGCCCTCGTTAACAGCGCAGGGTGACCTACCGCCACCCATCATTGCGCCGACCGTAGTCAGCGGTCACCGTAATTAGCGGTGACCGCAATTAGGCGGAACCGGAAATAGCGTAATCGCGGCGGAACGGGAAACAGCACAGCGGCCATCTTAAAAAACACAATCCATTGCCATCCTACCCAACCACACCACAACCAACCCTCAAACCCTGACATTCCCATAACCCACCCATTTCCACAGCCAACCATGCCTAAAGTTGTCAAGAAGGCATGTGACAGGCAGCGGCAGGAGCGCTTCAGTCGAGAGGAACTGCAAATGCTTGCAGACACGCTCCAGGAGAAGGCTGATGTTGTCTTCTCCAATGAGATGACCCGAACAGCCATAGGCCGCAAAAAGGAGGTGTGGGAACTTGTGGCACAACGTGTCAGTGCTGTTGGAACCACCCCACGCACCTCCAAACAGTGCCGCAAGAGATGGGACGACCTGCGGATCAGGGTCCGGGGCATTATGTCTGCCAACCGTAACCTGGCCCTGGGAACTGGCGGGGGAGCAGACTCCCCACTGAAGATGCAGCCATGGGAGGAGATATGTGCCTCTCTGATTGGCATTGAGTGCATCGAAGGTGTCGGCGAGATGGAGAGAGGGGCCCCGAGATCTGGAGACACAGGTAGGTGCCTCATATCCAGCCTTGCAAGACACCCTGATACACTTGCACGTGACAATCACAATGTGGCAGACGCAACACCTCAGCAGATGAGCCACACCCTGCGCACATGCAGCATGTACACTGTACAGTAGGCAGACACACACCTGCATGCAAAACCGAACCTAAAGGGAGGCAACCTGTATGTCACGGGCTACTAACTCCACCATCTATCCATTTCACTCTTCACAATGCCTGCTCAATGTCCGCTGAACCATCAATAACAGTCACCCTCCTCTGCTCCACCACAGGCTCGCAATCGGACACTGGGAGGGACGACAGCACCAGCACCCCAGCCAAGAAGGCCAGGAAAGTGGGAGAGGGGAACCATGCATCCACCTCTGCTGGCCCCAGGCAGAATCCACGCCAGGCTGAAGAGCCCAGGGCAGCAAAGTCCCCCGAGGAAGGGGTCGTGACAGCACCTGCAGCCCAACCACACCCACTGTTGCCCACTGAGGGCAATGCGTCAGCAGGGAGCAGTACTGTTGGGGAGACTGCAGCCATCGCTGCCTGCTCCGACAGTGATGTGGAGGATGACACCGGACTTGACCACAACACACAACTGCACTCACCACACCTATCCCCAATCAGCCATCATGGAGATGACACCCAGGGCCCATCGCCAGCTAATTCATGGCCAGCAACTCCAAGCCCAGTGGGAGTTGTGGAAGATGGGAGTAGTCCCATTGGTCCCCCATTGGCACCCCCCATTGGGCCAGAATTCCAGCTGTCGCTGGAGCAGATTGCCAACAGGCAGGAAGCACTGGGCACACTCCTCACGCAGCATGTAGCAGAATGTGTAAGTACCAGTGCAGCCATGGAGAGGAGTGCTGATGGCATCAGGGCTGCCATCCAAACTGCCAGCAGGGACATTTGCACCGAACTTGCTGCAGGGCGGCAGATGATGAGCCAGCTCATCCAGACAATTCTGGACACATGCCGTACTGAGCAGCCCGGTACATCCTCGGCTGCAAGTTCAGCACAAGCCTCTCCCGTCCGCAGGTCATCCAGGACCCTGAGGAGCACAGGCAGGGGGGCCCCAGGTTCCGGGAGAGGGGGCAGTCAATAGTGTGCTGAACTATACTCACTTCACCACGGGCACTGTCACATGTTTGCAGGGTGTTCAGGGGGGAGGAGGGTATTGGGTGTGTTGGAGTGTTCAGGGGGGAGGGGGAGGGGGGTATTGGGTGTGTTGGAGTGTTCAGGGGGGAGGGGAGGGGGGTATTGGGTGTGTTGGAGTGTTCAGGGGGAGGGGGAGGGGGGTATTGGGTGTGTTGGAGTGTTCAGGGGGGAGGGGGAGGGGGGTATTGGGTGTGTTGGAGTGTGCAGGGGGGAGGGGGAGGGGTACTGTTATACCTATTCAGTAGTACAATACACTTTTTCTTTTCTCACAAACTAAAAGTGTGGATATTGCTCATTGCGTATGTGTGCTTTATTGTTACAGTCCACAGTGTTGACATACCAGACACACACAGTGCCCCAAGTGCCATCCATATGTCACACACTCGCTGTGTGTGCTAGAAGTATCGGTCAATGACATTCTGACGCATTATATGGCCCTCCTGTGCATCGCTGCCTCCCTGAGGTGCTGCCCCATCCCCATCATCATCATCCCCATCATCAGGTGGTTGTGGTTCTGCGTCAGGGGGCAGAGGCACGTTTTGTCTGATGCACATATTGTGTAGCATGACACATGCCATGACGATCTTTGCAACCTTCTCATGGCGGTACAGGAGTGCCCCGCCAGACCTGCTGAGGCAGCGGAAACGTGCCTTCAGTAGGCCAAAAGCATGCTCTATCACCACACGGGTACGTGCATGGTTATGGTTGTAGTCCTCCTCATGCTGGTTCGATGGGTTCCGGACTGGTGTGAGGAGCCACCTCTTCAGGGGATAGCCCGCATCACCTGTAAAATGTGAGAAAAGAATGTGTCAGGAACGAGATTGATATGTGAACATGACGCACAACCATGCCTTGATTCTGACTGTTACTGTGCACCAATTGGAGTTGTGGTTATGGATTTACACTGTGCAACCAGTATGTGTTCATGGCTCTCATGTACTGTTTTGCATGCTAAAACACAATGCAGGGGGGACGATTGCCTTGTGAGTGGCCATCCACTGTGTCCGTTCAGGACGTCATTCATGTGACCTTGCACGTGTCCTGTGAGCTTGAAGCTCACATGATAGCAACATCGATGTCTGGCTCATTATGACCCCAGTGAGCATTACTGGTGTCAATGGGGACAGTTTGTGGGTCTTGTAGTGGTGCATTGATGTCCCTGTCTGTCATGTGCCTCCTTTGTGCGCAGTTGTGGGGGACAGGCCTTTCAGTAGTTGGTGCATGGTGACGTGCATGTTGGTGTTATTCTTTAGGGTCAATGCGGCCACAATTTGCACAATGCACTTGCAAATGGTTGTGTCGTTTTTGGGATGCACTTTCATTCACATGTTGGGATGATTAGGTCAGGCATGATGTGTACACTTCTCTGTTGACGTCAGTGCTGCCACAGGGAATGATCTGGCTACTGCTAGTTGCACCCACCCCCCTGTATCTGCCAGATGTAATATGCATTGGTACGTCATTCAACACCCACTTTGCATTTCCATGCTCATGTCATTAGACTCACCGAGTAGGTAGGATCTTGGGCCTGCATGTCGCTCCATGTAGCGTGGTATTGTTGAGTTCCGAAGGATCATAGAATCATGGGTTGATCCGGGGAATCTGGCACAACAATGTGTGATGATCCTGTTGGAGTCACAGACCATTTGCACGTTGATTGAGTGGAAATGTTTACGGTTGCGGTACGGTACCTCCATGGCATGTGGGACCACCAATTCAACATGGGTGCAGTCAATGGCACCAATGCAACCAGGTATGCCGGCCAGTGCATGGAAACCCACTTTGGTGTTGGCAATCTCCTGGGCAGACCGTGGTAATGAGATGTGGTCATCTGTGTGCTTGAGGAGGGCATCGAGCACTTGCATCAGTGTACGCGAGAATAATGGTTGTGATATGCCATGCAAGTGCCCCACTGTGTGCTGGTAGGTGCCTGTGGCCAGGAAGTGGAGCACGGACACTACCTTCAGTAGGGGGGGGGGTGGCAGTGGGTGTATCAATCATGCTGACGATGTCGTTGTGTATCATGTCCACAATGGTGGTGATGGTGTCCCGGTCCAGTCGGTACAGGGTGTGGATCTGCTCAGCGGTGAGGTTGAATGGGCTGGGTCTGATGCGTGGGATTGGGGGCTGCCTGCGTGGTGGCACTGGCTGTGCTGGTGGGGCTTGCTGGGCCTGCCTTGCCCTCCTTCTCCTCCTGCGTCTCCTCTGTGCAGCCTGTTGTTGTTGTTGTTGTTGTAGTTGTAGTTGTTGTAGTTGCTGTTGTAGCACTCGCATTGCTATCAGGTCCTCCAGCCCCAACATTGCTAGTCCTATTGGTATCATTGTGGAGTGTGACTGGGTGTGGGAAGGGGTGGGGTGTGCTCTTTTTGTACTTCCTGTGTCTGTATTGCCTTCACCTGTGCTGTTTCTGTGCACCTGTGGCAGCTGCATTCACTTTACATGGCCCTTTACGGTTGGTTCGCGATGGCGTAATTTGCACCATGGCGGTAAGGTACTTAACGGCCTGGGTGATGGCGTTAGGGGCATGTCCGCTTGGGTCGGCATTCCCGCACCTTTCCGCCATGGCGCTAAGTACGGTGTGGATGTTCGCGTGCGCGCGCCCTTGGCGCAGTCAGCGGCAGCGTTAGCTATGATGCCGCTAGTGACATCGTAGTTTACGGTCACGGGTCGTAATCGGCCCGAGCGGAAGACGATGGCGGTAATCGTTTACCGCCATCGTTTTTCGCTTTGCGCCAGGGTCGTAATGAGGGCCATAGTCATTAATTTGTTTATTTTTGGTTAGTTAGCACCAAAGAAAACATCATTGTACAAATGAAATGACAAGTTTTTGACATGGTAACTCGCCAAACAGCCGCCACGCGTTTCCACCTAAGTCTTTTTCAAGGCCAATTAAGTTGAAGGGTGGACTTCAATTACTGTAAACTGGTCCTCCAAGATAAGGGCGCCAGGGGTGCTGGTTAGCTGATCGTTGGCTGGGTCCGGCGAGTTTGTTGCGTGCAAGCATTCTTTGGGAATCCGTGTTTTATATTTGCATCTATGTAAGTTGGCTAGCAGTCCAGAACTATATTAGTTCTGGACAGCCTCTGTCTTACAATGTGCATTCAAAATTCTAAAATCTACAATAAAACGGTAGGTACCGTCAGGTTTTAAAACTGGGAGCACAAGACTGTTATGTGGGCTAGCTTGCTTTATGATTACTCTCTGGTCCATTAGCTGGTCTACTATCATTTGCATGTGGGCAACTGCCAGTGGTTTAACTGGATACTGCCTTTGTGGCAGGGGTGGTTTCAGTACCGGAATCACATGTGCCGGACATTCTTTATAGTGCCCTACATGATTTTTAAACAGCTGCACTGCTGCCAGCGCTGACCATTTTCTTGCATATTTTTGCATTAGTTCCCCACTGACCTCTTTTGAAAAGGCAGGCATTACCACTTCTCCACCCCTTGGTGCTTGCCTTACATACAGAGGTGGCCAGTCTTGAAATGCTAACAGCCCTTTATATTGAATGTGCAGCTGTGGCCAAAATAGTGCTTCAAACTTTTTGGGGTGTTCGCCTTCTAGCTGAATTGTTACAAAATACAGTTCATTATGATCCAATGTCTGCCCAGTGAGAGTAGTGATCTGTGCATTCCTGTGTGCCCTTGTGTGCTCCAATAGTGCCTTGTGGCTGCATTCAAATATGGAAATGTCAGACCCAGAGTCTAACAGGATCTCAACCCAATCTGTGTGTCACTTAGTCTTGGGGACGATGCGATGAGTGTGTGGACTCTGCATTCTGTGAAACCTATAGTGCTGCTGTGTCTTTCTTTTCGACCTTCACTTCCTTCCCCTCAGCCTAAGAACGATCTGGTGTTTGTGCCTGCTGGGAGGGAGATGAAGTCTCATCAGTGCCGTACTTCTGGGGCTTTTCATGTGTTTCCTGTCTCTAAAATGATAGTCAGTAGGTCTAAAATGGGACTGGCACCCGGTCTTACCCCAGGACCGTCTACCCATGTGGTTACCATGCCACTGCGGGCGCTGCCTATCTCCTGCAGATTTCTCATTTTTATGACCATGCTCTGGATATCTTTCTTCCTCTATGGGTGACAATTGCCGCCTCTGTGGCTTATTGCCCTTTTTACCCTGGAATGAGCCCCTCTCTTTCGAGGATCTCCCTTCATTGTGTGTGTCCTTATCTGGCTTAAGATCCTTGTTACCCTTTTTATGTGTGTCTGCTGGTCTTCTGCCGAAGTGACCCCTGCCCAATGATTCTTAGGTGGATGTCACTATGGGCCTCATCACGAGTTGGGCGGTAACGCCGGCGGTATTACCGCTGGTGCTATTAGCCCTACCGCCGAACCCCCCGGTGCTATTAGTGCCGGATCATGGGTTTGGTGGAACGGTTAGTGCCCATTCCCCATTGGGCTCATTCAGGAATTCCTCTTTCCCCATTGGGCCCAATGGGGAAAATTTGCGCTATTACCGCTGGCGGATTTCCTGCCGGCAGTAATAGCACGAAAATCGGCAAATTTGCCGTGTATTTCCCCCCAGCTCAGAGCTGGGGGGAAATCCGCCAAGGCCATGATCTGGCTGACCCTTAAATGCGGCAGTAATAGCGTCACCACCGCATTTCAGGGTTACCGCCAAACTCGTGATGAGGCCCTATGTCTCCAAATTGCTCCCTTTTTTCTTGCTCATTTAATTGGGACAATTTTCTATGGACTTCTAACCTTGTAGGCTCTCCTTTTAATAAGAGTAGGATTATGCTCTCAACCGTTTGATAAATGTTAGATGCTATAGAAAGACCTAGATTAATGGCTGCAGCCGCGCCTTGTGTTCCCATGATGTCAGCTAGTGATGTGATGGACGGCGTGCCTATCAGCTGTAAATAAAGCCAGCTATAGATTGAGATCCAGCTGTTACAGCTCGCTAGAGGCGGTGTGCAGCCAGATGGAAGAAACATAGCTAGGGCCCTGTGTCTCTGCTGGGGAGTTACTTGTGGATAAGCAGCTTGCAATGGTCCTAATTTCTCTCGATACCACTTGGGAATGTCTTAATTCTTGGATGGACAGGATCCCAATGTTATTCTCAATATCTGTAGTTGTACCCCACCTGCATCCATTTGTACTTGAGGTTGTTGCGCAGGCGCTATACCCTGCCGCTGCATATTTCAGTGCAATGTTTTGGACTGTATCAAAATACCAATTACCTTCCGCCTACATATAATAAGTTAAACTCCCCGTTGGAGTATTGCAGAAAATTCCCAGACAAGAAACTTCGAACTAACTTCTTAAGAGCACGTTTAAATCTCCTACACACTAGAGAGATTCTGGGGATAAGAAGTTTAACTAGCGATACAACATGTAGACTGTGTCATATCGAGGACTCTAAAGAAACAATCCGCCATCTTTTGTTAAACTGCCCTACTCTTAACTCTGAACGCACAGCCATATTGTCCCCTCTGTGGGTGAACTCTGTGTTGCTGGAAGAAGACACATGGTGGTGCCGCCTCATCTCGGGGGAAAAAGCTCGCTGGGCAGTGGCTACATGTAAACTAATGGAAGCCGCCTTTGTTAAAATAAACGCAAAAGACTCCAATGGTCAATCACAAACCAACTAAAGCAAGATCAACAATAACAATACAACATAAACAGGTGGTTTGGTCTATGCTCTAATTCTATCCTTAACGGCTGGCCGGGAGTTAATGGACTTAATGGAACTTAATAGCTGTATTTCCTTGCAGCCTTCGATCGATTGTCTGTTAGGCGGGGAAAAATTCTGCTAAACTAATAATCTACTGTTATCTTCACAGGGAAATTCTACCCATACTTCCTTGTAAAAATCATCTCCTTTTTATTATATACAAGTAATAAAAAATAAAATAAAAATAAAAATACCAATCATATAGAGCCATTCTGCAATGGATGGGAATATTGATTTCATTGTGCACCATCTCCTGTACGCACTCTAACCTCTTATTTTAAAAAAAGCTTTCTTCATTCATTCCTGATGGTTCCAATGAGTCCAGTTTATGTATCTAGCACATTACTCTTCGTGAGATTAGCTCTGGCAGGTTGCCTCATCTTGGTGGTTTTGTAACGACCTCTAAGATTACAAATCTGAGTTGTGCTATAGTTGGCCTATGTTTATCTCGGCGAGTTGAATGGCCAGGTTTTTAGTAATTTCGTGAAAGTTAGGTGGTCATCCGTCGTTGTTATTTCCTTCGGGTTCGAGTTCTATAGTTTGGCTATCAGATAGGATAAGGCAGTTTCATCCTCCAAATTTATTTTTCTTGTAGTGTCTTGTTTCTATTTGGATGCTGTTTCTAGATCTTAAGTCTCTTCTCATTTTCTGTCAGGAGATGTTTGAATTCGACTCCTTGTTAGTGTAATGATATATGGGAAATGATTTGAGCTTTGAAGTTGATGCATTTCTTTACTGGTAGCCAGTGTAGACTTCTTAGGGCCGGTGTAATGTGGTCTGTTCCATTTAGTCCCAGGAGTAGTCTTGCTGCAGAATTTTGGATACTTTGTAATTTTTTGGTGAGGCTTTCAGCGTTCCTAGGTAGAGACTATTTGCATAGTCTATCCTAGATAATAACAAGGAGATTATCGCAAATGCTTTGTGTGCGCAATTGAGGTACGGGAGGATCCCTTTTCTAAATTGCAAGAGGTAGAAGAATGTATTTGTTGTCAACCATGGCCTGCAAGATTGTGAGGCTTGGAACTTATCCACAAGACCAAACTGGCCTTCTGCCTGGGGCTTCAAAAGTTACATATTTAACCCCCATGATTGAACAGTCTAATAAAAAAAAATAATAATAAAGCATTTGGGCAATTCACAATAAAAAAGAGCCCTCTGCCCACTACTACCCATCTCCTCCCACCACCTGCCCACTACCACCTCCCACCACCTGTCAGCTACCACCTCTCTCCTCCACCCCCTGCCCACTACCACCTCCCACCACCTGCCAGCTACCACCTCGCTCCTCCACCCCCTGCCCACTACCACCTCCCCCCTCCCACCACATGCCCACTTCCACCTCCCCCCTCCCACCACCTGCCAGCTACCACCTCGCTCGTCCACCCCCTGCCCACTACCACCTCCCCCCTCCCATCACCTGCCCACTATCACCTCCCCTCCCACCACCTGCCAGCTACCACCTCTAACCCCCTGCCAGCTACCACCTCTCTCCTCCACCCCCTACCCACTACCACCTCCCACCACCTGCCAGCTACCACCTCGCTCCTCCACCCCCTGCCCACTACCACCTCCCCCTCCCACCACCTGCCAGCTACCACCTCTAACCCCCTGCCAGCTACCACCTCTCTCCTCCACCCCCTGCCCACTGCCACCTCCCACCACATGCCAGCTACCACCTCGCTCCTCCACCCCCTGCCAACTCCCACCTCCCCCCTCCCACCACCTGCCAGCTACCACCTCGCTCCTCCACCCCCTGCCCACTACCACTTCCCCCCTCCCACCACCTGCCCACTACCACCTCCCCCTCCCACCACCTGCCAGCTACCACCTCTAACCCCCTGCCAGCTACCACCTCTCTCCTCCACCCCTGCCCACTACTGCCTTCCACCACCTGCCAGCTACCACCTTGCTCCTCCACCCCCTGCCCACTACCACTTCCCAGCTACCACCTCGAAGGTAGTGGCCTTGCGTTAAGTTCTTTACCCCAGAGTCTTGCAGGCAATGGTTTGTGGATAAACAGAACCTTTCGTTAATTCCCCCTTTTAAATAAAAATAATGTGATATTTTGCAAATAGAATAAAATTAAAAGCTTTAGCCCAGCCACGAACCATGGCCTGAAAGATTGTGAGGCTTTGAACTTAACCACAAGACCAAACTGGCCTTGTGCCTGGGCAGCAAAAGTTTTATATTTAAGTCCCATGATTGAACAATTGATAAAGAAAAAAAAAATAACAAAGTATTCGGGCAATTCACAATAAAAAATACTCTAAAGCATGTGCTTTAAAATAAATACTGTAAAAAAATACTGTAACCCCCTCACCGTGCCAAAACATCATTTGCGCAAATCACATAAAAAAATACTGTAACCCCCACCCCGTGCCAAAAAATCCCCGCGGCCAAACGTCGCAGCGCCGAATTGGGCGCGCCAAAATGGGCGTGCCCAATTGGCTCCCGCGCCCAATCGGTCGCGGCGAATCGGCCCGCGCCGAACTGGCCGCGCCTTATCGTCCTGCTCTGGAGATCATTATTTCTGTTTTGGTTTTGTTTAGTTTGAGTAGTTTGAGTTTGTGGTTTGCCATCCAGGTGTTTATGTCAGTGAGGCATTTATTGATGGTGTTCTCAGGGTCGTTGTGGTTAGTTAACTTCAAGATGAATTGTTTGTCGTCTGCATAGTTGTAGACTGTCAGTCCATGGCTTTGAATGAGCTTAATTAGGGGGGTGGGCATATCAATGTTGAAGTGAAGTAGGGAGATTCTTGTGCCTTGTGGAACACCATAGGTGATATTTTTTGTGCCTGATGTAAATGGTGGAATGTAGGTTCTTTCAGTTTGGTCGGTTAGGAAAGATTTCAGCCATACTAGTACAGAGCTTTGAATACTACATTCCAAAGTCTCTTTATTAATATTGCGTGTTTGATCATGTTGAAGGCAGCTGATATGTCCAACAGTATTAGGAAATGGGTGTTGTTGTCCATGTTAATTTTTAGGTCATCCCATATGGAGAGGAGTGCATATTCTGTTCCTCTCATGGGTCTGAAGTCAACCTGGGATTGGTCAAGTATTCCATTGCTTTCTACGTTATGGAGTAGTTATCTGGTTTGTAGGGTCATCTATTATTCCCATCTCATCTTTCAGGAGCGGTTTGATGTATGCTGATTTGAATGAATTTTGTACTATCCCCTTGTTTATTGATGCATTCAGTAGTATTTGGAGATAGTGGGCTGGTTTTTTGTTGGTGACTCGTTAATTGTAGATGTCTGGTGGGCATGGGTTGCTGGAAGATCCGGCTATCTTGGTGTCTTTTAATAGTTTGTCGAAGATTTCCAGACTGACCGGTTCAAATCGATTGTTTGTTTTGGTTATTGTTGGGGTGCTGGTTTCTTGGAGGGCGTTGTTTGTGGTCCTGTGGGATCTGTCAGTGGCCTGTTCTATTGCTTCTATTTTTGCTCTTAGGTGGGCCATGATGCTGGCAAATAGGGCTTTGTGAGGGTACGATGATGTTGTTGTATGAAGTTGGGTTTTTATTTCCTTGATTCTAAACATTTCATTTTGTGGATTTGTTGCTGACTGGATTCTTGTGGTATAGTGTGCTTTTTTGTTTTTCAGGACTGTCGATTTGTGTAGCTGAATTTGTCATTGGTAGTTGATTTCGTCTATCGGTTTGTAGTCCTTCCTCCATCACCTTTCTAATTTACAGTTTGTTTTTTTGAGTTCCCTTAGTGCCTCTGTGAACCAACTTGCTGCCACTTTTTTCAATGTGGTCTTGAAGAGATTTAGCAGTGTTGGTTGGTCTAATGCATCTGTGATCCAGGTGATTCAACTGTGTCTGCTGTCATTGGGCCTCATAAGGAGGCAGGCGGCCACGTAATGAATGGTGCCGGTATGGGACCGGCACCGTTTATTATGGGCTGCCCTATTACGAGGACTGCTGTGTGACCCGCTAAGGAACGCCTGGTCAGACAGGGCATCCTTAGCGGGTCCCGCTAGCAGTGCAGGATGCTAACAACGGGCCTGTCATTAACGGGCCAGTTGTTAGCATCCTCCCCATTCCCATTGAGCCCTATCGGAGCTCAAATGGGAATGGGGATGTACCGGGTCTGGGTCCCTCGAAAGGGTTTTACCGGGCTCTCCAAGGTCGGAATGGCCCGGTAAGTCCCCTTTTGAGGGCACCAGACCTGGAACCCGGTATGAAGGGAGCCATGCCGCTTTTAGCGGCATGGCTACCTGCATACTCGTAATGAGGTCCATTATGTTTAGGTTTTGCTTTTTGCCTTCATTTTACATTTTCTGTGCTTCCCTGGGATTGGGGAGCACCGAAAAAGTAAAATGAAAGTGAAGGCATTCTCCGCAGCTCATGTTGAGCTCTGCTCTGGCTGCAGTAAGCAAAAGCTCCCAGTAGGGGGCTTTTGCTGCTTGTTTAGTGACGCCAGGGCAGAGATAACATGAGCTGAGGAGGCTGCCTGAAATGGCAAAATGGATGCTGCCATGTAACTGCTTTGAGCCTTGTTTACTAAAAAGTTAACATAGGAACCTTCATTAAAAATATGTTTAATGTATGTTTTGGATTATTGCCCATCTTTTAAGGCAATAATATTTTTGAGCGCACTATTTCTTTAACCACCTTTAACCTGACCATATTGAATTTGCTGCCCGACTAAAGTCGCTGTACGGTTCAACCGCCTCAAACTCCAAACTCAGCCATCCCAAACATTTCCAATACTGAACTCAAAGCCACGAAGGAGATCAACCATGAGACAACCACCACAGGGAGGCTTCCACCTGTGGGAGGTCTATCCGTTTGCACCATACAATTTCAGTCACTTGGTGGTCACAAAACAGTCCACCACACGAGGGACCTCCAACACACTGCCCCTAACCCAAACTCACCTGCTACAACTCCAACTGTTCCGAAGCATACCCCGTGGGAGCCCAGGAGACTCAAAGTGAAAGCCGCTGCAATGCGGTTGTATTTAAAAATGCTGCAGTTTTCTTTCTAAGTTTCTCGGGCTCCTCTGGCTCGGAGGAGCGTGAGAAACTTAGAAAGAAAACCGCCACATTTTTAAATACAAAAACATTGTATTTATGTTTGCAGTAGTGTTTTAAAAGCTGAGGTTTTCTTTCTAAGTTTTCCGGGCTCCTCAAGCGGAATACTTAGAAAGACAACCACAGCTTTTATATTTGCAGTGCTAATTTAAAAAAAGAAATAAGCACTTACCTAGATGCAGCTTTCCTGCCTGAATTCTCTGGTCTCTGGCACCAATGAAGCAAAAGCCACTCAGTGGTAGCTTTTGCTTATTACAGCTGGCTGGCTTTTGCTTCATTAGTGCCGAAAGGGTAGTACCGGAGGCTCATCCATTTCACAAAATGGATGCCTCTAGTGCTTCAAATTTTTGAGTTTGAGCTTCATTTGTTCAAAACTTTACATAGGGACTTTATTTAAAAATATGTTTTATATATATTTTTGATTATGGACCATCTTTTTAGCCAATAACATTTTTGAGCACACTATTCCTTTAAGTTCAGGGGTGATGACATTGCACTCTTGATATAATCCAAGGTGGTTAGAGTTGGAGGTGTTTGAATTCAGTGGTCGTGAAGTTTCTAACAGGTCTTTTTCTAGGCTGGTAGGTGATAGGGGGTATCTAAAGTACAGCTTGTCTCTATTGCGTCAGGTTGATCCTGGGTAGTTGGATTCATTGGGGGCTGAGGTCCGCCTCCGTTATTCAATAAATTCGAGAGGTTATTACCTCTTGTGTTACGTTGCTATCCGCATCAGGATCCAGCTACGTAGAAAAAGACCTGTTAGGTCGAAACACGTGTCAGCACCACTTGTTTTTCCATCAATGTATGAATCCAAGAAAATAATAAAAATTTGGAAGTAATGATAACCAGCAGCATTGTGGAAATTACATTTTTCATTCACCAATGAAGCAATGGGGTAAATCCCAGCATAGCTAACAGCACACGCGCCAAATGAGTGGAAGCTTTAACAAACTTTGCTTAATACACACAACAGGCACCACGAGCACAGGCCTTTTTTCAAGCTCCCACCGACCGGCTGCTAGTGCACCGATAACAGAGATGGAGGGCGCGGCAACCCATGGTACCTGGTGCTCCCAACGCAACTAAATCAGTACGGTTTTTGTGTGGCTAAATTGTAATGCAGCACCAACTGAATCAGTACAGTCTTAGCTTGGCTAAATTCAGAAGCAGCGGAAACCACATCAGTACAGTCCCATTGGAGCTAATTTCTAAAGCAGCGGAACCAAATCAGTACCATTTTAGTGTGGCTAAATTCAAAGGCAGTAGAGATTTAACCAGTACAATTTGTATTGCCATGTCCCTTACCCTCTTTCTGTAATTCATTGGGTCGTGAAGCGGGCTGCAGTGCGGGCTGCAATGCAGAGCTGGGCACCAGGAGAACAGGCAAACACAAAATCGCTCTTATCCAAAGCCCTTCACCAGCTGTCTGGGAAGGTCCAAGAAGAGTGCTCTTTGGTGGACCAGCAGCACCAATTAGGGTTTGGGGAGAGGTCTGGCGAAGGATGTAAGGTTGGGTAGGCGGAAGCAGGTTTGAGCTTGTTTACTTTTTATTTTTTGGTTAAATTACATTTTGGAGACAGGTTTTTAAAGGACATGGTAAAGTATGTGTGCACCTTCATATCCTTGGATAGTGTACAATCATCCCTTGAGAGAATAGTTAATATGTGAGTTTCTAACAGGTACAGACCTCGAGGGCTGAGCATCCCATCCACTCATCCCATTGCCAAGGCCCTTCTGGCATAGGAGGAGGGAGGGAGTTTCATGAAAATGCTAGTGACCCTCATAAAATGTTTTTTCAGTAGAAAGAGATAGAGGTCATTGTAGACTTTCCATGGGAAATAGAGGAGGCTTTCCACCGGGTGAGGGTGACATAATCTCCCTCCGTATTACACCTAGATGGCGGGGTGGTATTCAACATTCCTGGGGAATTGGAAACTAGTTACATCAGAAACAGAGTTTTGGAAACAGTGAAGGAATTTGTCAAACAGCCCAAAAGCACCCTAGTGAAATCTCGCAAAGTGTAACTCCTTCACTTTTTCGCAGTAATACAGTATGCCCATTTCAAAAGAAATAGAAGATTTCCCCAGGTAAGGCCCAGTAGCATACACACATTTACACCTGGCAGGTTTTTTGACCAACATCCTTTCGATAAAAAAATGTAATAAACAAGGGAAAGAGAATAGTGAGCAGTTTGAGGAAACTAAATGGTTATGTGATCTACCGTCATTTCAAGATGGAAACCATAAGCTTGTTTCCAGATGTTTTAAGACAATGATCTAGCTGTATCTCAAGGACGCCTTTGTGAAAATACCTATACATTTTCCACTTGCAATTTTTGCAATTTTCTTGGGATGTTTCGTTTTTTTTTTTTTTTTTTATTATTTAAAAGTTGTTTTAATCAAGTATATCTTGATTTTTCAACATACAAAATTAATATAACGTATTTAAAATTAAAAAAGAACATATTATGAAAAATAAAATTGATATTAACAAGAATTACGTCCATATGCAGATTTACATAGTTAATAACAACAAACTAATTAGATACAGATTTAAACCTAATCACTTTAGACAAAATAAGAGCATTCAAAAAGCAAGTAATAAAATAAATCCTGTAACTAAAACCTGATTAGTGAACTTCCTTCAGTGTGACTTTGCACACTAACTTTGCCTTTAAGTCCCAAACTATACAAAAAACTCAATATTGCATATCTAACAACTTTCAACTGACTATTAAATAGGAGAGACCAGCAACGTGTTTGAGACATGGTCATGTACCCAGTAAATAAATGTTCAAAATGCACAATTCTTTTTGCTTGCAAACTTTGGCATTCAACACATAAGTGTTGCATTGTTTCAATGGCTAATTGACAAAACCGACACAAAGCATCGTCTTTTCTGATAATTCTGCGATGGCACAGAATTTCTTTTACGGGCCAGATATTTAATCGAAATCTTAAATAATTAACCCGCTGTCGGGAATGTGGGAACATCATTAGGTAACTTTCTGTTTCCCCATAGCGCTTTAAGGCAAATGGGTTTTTCTTAAACTTTTTGTATAGGAGACATGCAGATCTTGTTTTTATCCAGTCAGCCTCCCATATCCGTTTTTTTGCCTTAGTGGGATTGCCTAGCAATAGTGCCATTGAAAATCCAATATTAATAATGATTTTTTCTGCTTGATTTCTCCAAGACACTGCAAATGGATCATCAGATCTTAAAAGGTAAATAGCAATCATTCCTAACAACCCAGGCTGATTAACACTCAATATGCATTTGCGATACAACGAGCATAGCCTCCACTTGTAGATGGCATATAAAGACAGGAGTCCTAGCTCGTGTCGCAGGATGCAAATGGGTTCTGACAATGGGAGGTTAAGAACACGCTTCCAATAGCATCCTTCCATAATGGCCCAGTATTGATATGATTTTCCCAAGACAGCCTCTGAACCATAAAGAATTACCGGAATACATTTTTGTCTATAATAAACCAATAATGGTACTATTGAAAACTTACAATATTTACTCCTTATTAGTCTGCTTTGTGATATAGCCGTCGTTAGACGCTGTTTTAGATGTTGATGATTCGCATTCTTATCTGGTGAGTTACTTATGAAGACCCCCAAATAGATGTAAGAGGAAACTGAAGACAGGTTGACATTTTGTAAAGGCCATTTGTAGGTGGCTTTCCTTTGCATGCTTTTGCCAAACTGCATAACCTTTGTTTTACTTAAATTAAAGGAAATACAGTTCTTTTTAGTGTAGGTATCCAACGCACACAAAAGGGCCCGTAATCCTTTGGGAGTCTTTGAGAATAACACCATGTCATCAGCATAGAGTAGATATGTAACATTAACCCCATTAATTTTGGGTGGATCTGCCACAGTTTTACTGAGGTCTACACCAATGTCTGAGATAAAAAAAGTAAATAAAGCAGAAGCTAGCAAACAACCTTGTTTCAACCCACATGCAGTCTTAATTGGGTCAGACAATAGTCCCTCACTAGAAAGTTTGATTTGTATCGAGGTATCTGTATGTAAGTCAATTATCCACTTGACAATTGACCAGGGACATTTTTTATCCATAAGTTTTTTAAAAAGAAGTTCACGAGGAACAGCGTCAAACGCCATTTTAAAATCTATAAATGCTGCATAGAGTGGCTGGTGTTGGTGGGAAGCCTTCTGAATAATACTTGTAAGGGTAATAACATTTATAGTCATCCAATTTCCAGGCAAAAATCCTGTTTGGAAGATGTCTCGATAGTTATTTTCTTCCAACCAAATGTTAAATCTATTCAGGATTAGTCGGGCGAAAATTTTCCCAGGACAATCCAAGAGTGCTATGGGGCGGTAAGCAGCTGGGTCATCACGCTTCCCTTTCTTAAATATGGGCAGAATGATGGACTTCTGCCAAGATTTAGGAATGACCCCTGTCGAGATGACTTTGCTAAAGATCTGATGGAGGATCATTGCCCATTCTTGTGGGTGATCTTTAAGTGTGCTATTATGGAGACCATCCGGGCCTATTGCCCTCGAGCGACTCAAGTTTTTAATACATATCAGTATATCATTGACGGTGATGGTAAAAAAATGGGACCAGCCTAGGGAGTATGTCTTTGGAATCAAGTTCGAGAAGGACGATGCATAAAGCTTTTCACAGTAAGTTTTCCAGATTGCATTTGGAATAGCATTTATTTGAACAGCATCCTGTGTTCTATGCGTGGCCTCATTTAGACAAGCCCATATACCACTAGTGGATTTCTTAATAATCTGGGACATCATGGTTTCCCCATTTTGCTGATAGCGCACAGCTCTCTGACCCTTTAGCCATGTTCTATAGGATGCTTTTAATGTTGTTTTCAAAAGCAAACGATGGATTATAGGGACAAATTTTAAATTACGTAGGTCTCTTCGCAATTCAGCTTTCTTAGACTGTACTATTGGGTCAAAGGGATGACAATGGTTATGACGAACACTCAGGTCTGGCAGTTTTACCTGCTTAAACAAGTGCATTACTGTAACATAGCAGTCCGTTGACCCAGAAGACCCAAGCAGGGCCTCATGCAACTGTTTTAGTCGATTTCTATTCCATCTCACTCGCGTACCGCTGTTATTTACAAAATTTGGATAGGGATGGGTCTCAACCATAGGCGAAATTACAGATGATGACCTTGAATATCGCATAGTTAGCTTATTATGATCACTATGGTCGGTTGCAACCACTTGCATAGATTGTACATAATTTAAAAATGTCTTATGGACAAAAACATAGTCAAGTATTGCCCGTTGTGACCCTCTACTCCATGTATACTCAGCAGGGATATCCCCTACGATGGCACCATTCAGCATTACAAATCCTCTCTCGTGCATCATATTTGTCCAAGTTAATTCATCATCATTATGTTCAGTATAAGTTTGTGATAACAAATGGAGATTTAAATCCCCTACTATGATGGTTTGACAAATGTTACCTTCAAAAGTCAGGCGATCGAGAATCGAATTTAGTGACTCAAAAAAAGATTCTGTGGTCATATTACCTCTGCTCCAATAAATGTTGACAATAACCAAAAGCTCACCACCTCTCTGGAGTCTAACAATTTGAAAATATGAGGATGGAGAGACTAATTTTTCACTTACAAAACCTGTAGCTTTCTTGACTGCAAGCAATAGACCACCACTGGGACGACCTCTGTGATGTTGAATGGCCGGAGTTATAATTACATCATAGGACCTCCAGATGGGGCAGTCAACAAGCCAGGTTTCCTGTAAGGCTACCAGATCATAAGTTGCCAAATCTCTACTAGCAAGGTCAAATAAATGCTTATGTCCTCTCGTATTCCACGAGAGTAGGCTACCTGTACCGGCATTATATTATGATCTAGCAAAGTAGTCCTGAAATGCCACCATTCGTGGAGCAGAGTTTACAATCTGATTCAATTCTCTATTCTTGGTAGACTGATATGTCCTGATTTGAGCTTTGTCCATCACATTATTTGTTATAAAAGGGTCTTGATACAAATTAAAACCCAATTCATATAGGACTGTTTTAGATTGCCACAATATATTCATTACAATTGTCGATTGAAGATGGATTCTTGCTTCAGAAGGGTCATTTGTTTTAATAAATTCAACCAAGGTTATATCTGTTGATGATATATCAGACAGGGACAGGATTTCACTGCATATGTTCAAAATGCTAGCCCGATTTAATACATATTTGGGATAAGGGTCTTCGCGACATCTGATCACTAGGCAATTAGACTTGGACTTGTCTTGTGGTTTATTACCATCCTTGAAATTCATATTGTGGGCTTGAGCATTTGTCTGGAGACAAAGGCTTGATGGCATATCATTTCCTTGCGCTATTCGATTGCCCAACTGCGCCGGACCCTTTAATAACTGGCTCACGTCAGGATAACGCAATGATTGCGTACCTCCAGCCCCTTGGCAACTTTGGCTGGCTTCGCCGATATAAGCTGCAATCGAAGATTTTATGATATCTCGAATGTCCTGGGTCTGAATGGCAGCTTCAGGCCGCGACATCTGTTCATGTATTTGCGAGATGCCATGTTGTTGGGGCAAGGAAACACCCGAAACATCTACTGATTGATGGGGCAGGGCTGAAAGCTCGGTTCGGCCAGAAGAGTCAACTTGCAATGGAAGAAAGGGGCCTAATTTTGTATTCACATCATTTTGTAGGTGGGTTTGACTAATTATTACTGTTTTTGGATTTTCCACTAAAGCAGAGGTCTTCTCCACATTAAAACTCTTAGTTACCATGGAACTTACACTGTTCAAAGGTTCGGTAGAAGCCCCGGGTATGTCTGACATGTATGATTTGATGGATGTTCTAATTTCCTCTCTGAGTACCGCTAAATTCACTTGACTCAGAAGCCCATCACTCCCACCCGTGGGTGGCCTGGTCTGTATGTCAACTTGTCCCACATTACATGGTCCTACACCATCGAAGTTATTATCACTGGGGTCAGTATTATTTAATGTTTTTGAAGAATTAGTGCACCGTGCCGAGTCTTGGGCACCCATGCCAGCTGAAATAGTGACCAAATCGTCCAGGGGCCCATAAGGCATGAAGGTTTGAATAGCTTCTTTGGGGCCTGATTTTACCAAATTGTCTTTTCCAAGTTTTGCAGTTTGTTTACGTCTAGAAAGGGCTTTGATGAACTTACGGCCTGCAACCTGGGAACTGGCACCTCTGCCTTTCGTAAATAGTTTTCTGGAGGCAGTGGGCAGCGGGTCAGTAACTACCGCCGATGTTTTAGTTAGATTCATCGTAATAGGTTTAGATGAAAAGAATGTATTGTTTGGCAACACTGTGGTAGGTAAGGTCTCTTTCTCCTTGATCTGGCCATCAGGGTCATGGGTAACTATGCTATCAATACATTTGCTGAGATTGTTTTGTACTGTATCTCTATTGGATATAGATGGATCAGATTCGGCAACCATTTGCCCGGCTGGTCGATTACAACCATTGGGATCTACCTCACACAGACTTCGGTTATTTTCTGTTTCAGACAGCACACACACTTGTATACAATCAGCATTCATTATGCTACATGAATCAGGCCGATAGCCTTGAACAGTCTCAACATTGGACCGCAAGGTCACTTGCTCGACAGGCGGTTTTTGTGAAAGCACCGCTATACCATTACTGCATTGCTCTAGTAAGATGGTTTGATGATTGAGCTTACCATCTAGTACTTCGTAAAGCTTCGCTAATGCAAGCAACGCAGTATTCATGGCGCTAAGAGTATTATTAAGCGCCGGGGCTTCTGGAAAAGAAAACCGCTTGGAGCAGTTCTTATTAATGAAAAAGTCAGACTCTCGATGGGGTTCCTCAAACCTTGTCCTTCGAGGAGTCGGAGCAATGAAAGAGGGCGATTCATCAATACAATTGGAGTTAGACATTTGATTATTGTCTGGGGGGGTTTGATGACAATTTTCAGTAGGCTTCACCCCTCCTCCAGAATTGCTTACCTGGTTTTCTGGCCCCATTGTATTATCTGGCTGTAATTGAATTAGATCCCCAGTGTTTGAACAAATGTACATAACATCAGCTAAGGGAGAGCTCGGTCCTCCCGAAGTGTTCACAAATTCCATGACTTCCATGACTTCCTCATCAATTTCCCCTGGTCGAACAAGCTCCTCATGGGCAGCACACAAACAATGTTGGGCTGCCACTAAGCAACAAAAGGGCTCCAACATTGGCTGCGTGCACACATCAACCTGGGGCCGGGACTCTCCACCACCCTGAGGATCATCCAGAGTACAGGCTGTCACAAGAGTCAAATCAGTCACTTCGCTTGAAAGATTGGGGGTTACATGCACATCAGCAACAATCAATGTACTAGGGATTTCATTCATATTTTCGACTTCGACAACACCAATGGATTTTACATGTGTGCTAGTAATGGACAAAGGTCCAGAACTATCACTCACACTGGCCTCAGCCAACACGCTCTCTAACCCAGTCTCCGAACATAATGATTGTATTGGGGTCAAAGGTGGCGGAGGACTGGTTAACACACGCACATTAGACCCACTCTCTAGGCTGGACAGGGTGTCTTGGGAATAATACAAACGAATGTCAGATGAAAGTGATATTGAGCGCTGGAGATTATGCTTTTTGCGGTTTAGTCTAGTATTAATTTTGTTCGCTGCCATTTCTAAATTAAATAATTGGCCAGGATTAATTACAGGCATGCCTGATGTTAATTTAAATTTTTTACTGACCGTAGTTGACATAATATGTTGGTGATCAACTAATTAGGCAGAGCGAGAGAACAGCCGCAGCACGCTTGCACGCGAGACAGCAAGACAGCCCACTCAGCAACCACTCTTGCTAAACGCGCGCGCTAAACGCGCAGCGTTGATGGTTTTGAAGAGGTTGCTGGGAAAGGGGCAGGCAGGAAGTCGAGAAATGACCCAAAAATCGACAATGACATGGACTGGTTACACAATGTACTATGGAAAAACAGAAAAAATAAGAAAAATGAGCCACTATTCACTGAATAAAGTCAATCAATTCCTTAGTAGACCCTTTTAAAAACAATTTGTACCAAAGTTCCAGTTCCACAGAAGCAAACAAAGTCCAATCCAAAATCGATCTTTGCACAGGAGACAGGACACAGGAGCAGCGTGGGAGACAGAAAGACAATCGTTTTTTCAATTCTCATCCCTTCCTGTTGGTCTATCGTCAACCCCAAAGTGTTTCATCAAATTGTTAAAGCTAGTTGTGTCTGTTCTCAGATCAAGAAGAGTCTAACACATACTACATCTAGACTAAGGGCCTGATCAAGACTTTGGTGGTAATGCCGGCAGTATTACCGCCGGCGGTATTAGCCCTACCGCCGAACTCCCCGGCGCTAATAGCGCCGGATCACGAGTTCGGCGGTAATGTAATTCCCCATTCCCCGTTGAGTCCATTCGGGAATGCCCTATTCCCCATTGGGCTCAATGTGGAAAATGTGCGCTCTTACCGCCGGCGGATTTCCCGCCGGTGGTAATAGCGCAAATTTTCAGCGGATTTCCCCCCAGCTCAGAGCTGGGGCGAAATCCGCCAAAGTCCTGATTTGGCAGACCCTTAAATCCGGCGGTAATAGCGCTGCCGCAGGATTTAAGGGTTATCGCCAAAGTCGTGATCAGGCCCTTTGTATTAATTATAGAATGCAGTAAACACCTGGAATGGACACATTCTAACCCTTCTCTCTCACTTTGGTCCCCCTCCATATTGTTCATTGTACTGTTTTCAGGTTTGATTCAATGTTATGTATTGCTTATTGTAATTGCTTGGTCCTCATGTAAAGAGCTTTGGATTAAAGTGCTATATAAATCTAAATAAATACAAATACAAATACAGTGTGGTTGCTGGAAAGTTTAGGTTTTGTTTTCAATTGGGAGGAATTTAAATGATTTCAGTCCCAGATGACATTCTTGGGTTTCTACTGGACCCAGGAATTCTGCCCTCTAACTAACTCTTTCCAAGATTGAGTCAATCTGGAAAGAATTGAAGAGGTCATTACCGTTCTCCAGTGATATCCTTTAGAATGTTGGCCAAGCTAATTGGTCTCCTCTCCTTGTGAATTCATGCAATCTTCCCAGGCCTCCTCTTTTACAGTGGCTCTCCAACCCCGGAAAGATCAGATGTCTGCTGTGATGGATTACAATATGTGAGTGTGTGAAGGAACACCCTAGCTTTTAAATGTTTTAATAGATAAAATGATGCGGACCCCTCCCCACTTCAAAATGCCCCATGCCAAAATGATAGTACGCACATGTCCCTTGCTGTAACTAGTCTGCTTACAATTACAGTACCAGCTCTGCTGTGGCAAAGAGCAGGTTCAAAGGTCACAGCTGCTTGGACATAAAGCCACGGTGGGCAAAGGTAGCAACTTAACTTCTGCATCTCTGATCTAAATTATAATAATTGTGTTTCTTAATCAGTCTAATGGCAAGTAAATCTCTAAATATAAGACGTGCCTGGTTGTGGCATGTTGTCCATTCCAAGGTCCTCTGTCTCACTTGTGAAGACAGAAGGCATCCAATACACAGGATAGCCCTGTCCCCTAACCACATACAGGGAAACACTGGGGGTGACGTGATGGACCAAGGACTCGCTGCTTGCTGCACTGGAACCTACCTTCTTCGCTGGCGGTAAATGATCCACTGTACATGTCAGACAAGCAGAATAGAATGACTCACCTTTACTCTGGGGTCCCTGGATTGGCTCTCCTAGCAACCCAGAAGTCAAGAACAAGCTCTGGGCCTTGATTTTCGCAGTGAACTGCTTTTGAGCTACGCTGACTTGAACATTGCTTGAATGTCCCAAGCTTCTTTTTTTTTCGCAATGTGATATTACTGCTTGGACCACACCATGGGCCTCATTCCGAGATTGGAGGTAGTCATGGCGCTATTTTCGCCATGACTGCCTCCAATAACGGGTTCAGCACCGGTGTAGTTCAATGGGGACTTACCGGTGTAGTTCGACCTTTGCGGGACCGGTAAGTCCCCATTGAAAAAGCCATTCCCCATTCCCATTGAACCCTATAGGGCTCAATGGGAATGGGGAAGGCGCTAATAATGCTACCACAAATTGCGGTACCGTTATTAGCTCTGAAGTCCCTTAACGGGTCCCGTCCATAACGCCTGGTCAGACCAGGCGTTAAAGGAGGGTCCCGCTAAGGGAACTCGTAGTAGGGTGGTAAGGGATTACCGGCACCGGTCTCCTTACCTGTGCCCGGTATCCCTTACCGCCCTACTCGTAATAAGGCCCCATGTGTTGGACCCTGTTGAACAGCTCACCAACCAACACTGA
The DNA here is from genome assembly GCF_040938575.1 of Ambystoma mexicanum. Classification (NCBI taxonomy): domain Eukaryota; kingdom Metazoa; phylum Chordata; class Amphibia; order Caudata; family Ambystomatidae; genus Ambystoma; species Ambystoma mexicanum. The sequence continues at coordinate 415,553,642 of NC_090929.1, forward strand.
ACTACAGTCTCAGGAATCTCCTAGAAGCGACCCCGAAAGACAAGAATTGTGTAAAATATTACAGTGTCTTACTTCCCGGTGCTACTGGGTGATTACAAGGCTGTCGTCCCGGGAAGTCAGGCATCAGCAAAATCTAAGTCCACATTCCCATAGACTCCAATAGGACTCTATGGGAGTGGGGACTTGGAAGTACCGGCACCATTGTTAACGGTGGCAGTGCTTCTGTGACCGGTCTGTCTACCATGGCCGCTCTGCCCGGCATTGGTCATACCTGTCGGGCACAGCGGCACCGGCAGGCAGACTCCTAGTTTGCTGGTCTGAAAACAAGGGTGCTTAACTTCTGCATCTCTGATCTAAATTATAATAATTGTGTTTCTTAATCAGTCTAAGGGCAGGTAAATCTCTAAATATAAGACGTGCCTGGTTGTGGCATGGTGTCCATTCTGGCACCCTTCTTTCCGGATAGGCAAACTTGTAATTAGGCCCATTGACACTGTGCCAATTAAATACCTGAAAACCCCATCTCATCTACCCACAGTGTTAGTCTACATAGCTTGCATTTTATGTGTTTCTTTGCAGAGGTGGGTTTTTGTTTTTAGGCAGTTATAATATTTCTATTGTTTAATTAGGAGTCTATATTTCTACAGAACCTTATTTAGACATTCTTTTAATTTGGAGTCTTTCTACTAATGCAGTTTGGGTTGCTACAGTTAACAGCTCACACCACTCCTGAAGGTGTAGCCTGTCCTCACCCTGTGCTACAATACAAGACAAAGGAGGTATATTTTTCAAGCAGTGCCTATTTCACCTTTATGATAGGGATACTACTGGCGTAGTGGCAGTGTGGAGGGGGGATGCAGGGGGAGTCTGCTCCTGCAGAGCAGTAGTCATTTAGTCACACGTGTAGAAAGGTTTACATTATTCAAACTGCACTGAACTCTCTCCAGAGGTGAACAAGGAGATACGATGGTAGATCAGACAAATGGAGGACTGGAATGGTCAGACACATTTGGTTGGGATATGGATCTTCTCTTGGCATCAGATGCCAGTAAAACGAGGGTGGGGCCCTCGAAGCAGCTCATCTTGAACTGGAACACCATGGTTCAGAGACGAAGCCTCAGGGCACATCAGCTTTTTAGAGATGCTTGCAGTCTCCTATTAAATCCTGCACTTCACCAAACAATTTCCCACATTTCCGATGTGTCTATGCATGGACAGCATATCAGCAGTGTGGTACATCAATCTACTGAGTGGGAGGAAATTGGAGACTCTTTCAGACACGGCAAGGAAGGTTTGGAGATGTTCCTATCACAGCATCGCAAGGTACAGACAGAATCCCTTCCGAAATCTCTAAATAAAGTGGCAGACTTGTGCATTCAATACCTTCAGGCCACCAGCGACTAGAATATTCATCCACAAGTTATTAGGCGTATCTTGGATTTCTGGCGACTCTTTCAAATGAATGTGCTTGCTTCCCATCTAAACACCCCTTTTCCTCTCTTTCCGCATTTGTTGTCCAGACTCAGGGCCTCAGCACGAGTTGGGCTGTATCCCTTAAATGCAGCGGTAACGCTATTACTGCCTCATTTAAGGGCTGGCCCTATCACGAGTTGGGCACTGAATGGACTGTTTTACAGGCAGCTTTTTTCTGGAGGTGAAAATCCCATTTAGCACCCTGTTTTCGGCGGTATTACCGCTGGCTGATTCCAAGACTTCTCAAAGAACTCTAGAGCGGAACATCTCTCTCTTCTGATATCATGGAACCAGCAGCTGATTGGTTGTTGCTTGTTGTGGAGAGATGGCACCCCCTAGGGGTTTCATCTTCAGCTGCAGGCTTCCATAGGCAGCCATGGGCTCATAGAATTCTCAGGGCCTGCTAGTATTCATTGTCATCCTGGAATAGCTGGTGCGCTCAGAGGGGCTTTTCAGCAGAAGTCATACAGGTGAGACATTTCTCGGCAGAAATGGCTTACACAAATTCCATTAACGGGCAGCTAATTGCAATAGATGAGCTATTCCTTGCAGTTTTGTACTGATGAAGTCTTTCCTGTGGGGGGAGAAGGGGCAACATTTAGTAAAATGGCTATTGAAAGGGGTCTGGGTAAGGACATCTCCCCTTCCGAAAAATACTTGTTTATGGGATGTGAATTTAGTTCAATCGCTATTTCAAGATTGCCCAAGTAACACAGCGCTTTGAGACTATAACAATGGTAAAAGGTGCTACATAAATGACAAGTATAATACCAGCGTGGTTTGTAGGCCTTATCCGCTAAACCAGCAATATTGATGTGCCTTATGGGTTTTGGATGCAAGGAAACTCAAACCGCCAGAGCACACCTTCTCATACAGTAGTCTCCTTTTCACTAAAGTGAATATACGTGGGTCCTGGAGGTTTGAGCGCCCAGGCTTTACAGATTTCCCAACTATTTGTTGTTAGATGCTTAAGAGATTATGAAAACAATGCCAGGGAAATACGGCACCATTTATATCATGAAGAAAACTTTTCCGAACAGTCTCTTTGCTTAACCTTGAGAGGTGAGTGAGGTGAGCTATGCCCCAGGCAGGGGCAGACACAACCTTATTTGGAGATCATTGGGCCAGAGGAATGATGGCTGCTAAGTCGTACTGGCCTGCCTGCCGCTCACCTAAAGAACATCCTTATGTCTGCAATGACCCGATGGGAGGGCATTTCAGACGTTCCAATGCAGACCTCCTGTGTGGGCTAGACTTGTGGTTTTAACGCACATTTGAACTTGATTAATAGAAACCTCCATGCTGTGACATGAAATGTTGATTGCTCAGCGGTATAATGACAGAATGCGGACGTTCTACTAACAGATATGAAGTCCAGTATTACCACTCCTCTAAGGGGCGGACGGGGAACCAAAAGAGGCCCTGTAAATAATTTTGAAAGTGGCCCCATATTACACATTTTCAGCAAGCCCCACCCTTTCCCTATAAGAACATTTGGAAATAAAATAGGTTACCACACAAAAGAGGTCCAGGGTGCAGAGCCCTACTGGGAAATCTCCAGAGTTCCATATAGGCCAGTCCATCCCTGACTCCTCTTTGCACACCCAATTTACTTGTCTCTCATTTTAGCGATACTAAACAACAGTCTTTTTCTATGTAGGCAACTAAGGATGCCAGGCGTACAGGCTACAATGAGGCACTGTCATGACTTGATGAAGGGCTTTAATAAGAGGACATTTTGGGGTTGGGGATTAGTTTTGTACTGTGAGGATTGCTGTGATTAGTGGAGCAGAACAGATGCATTGAGGGAATTGTATTTTTTCCTACAGTTTAAAATACATTAAAACAAAAAAAGAGATTGCATAATCCTCACCTCCATTTCCGCAAAACAAAATGGACTCTCGCTCATCCTAACAAGTCCATTAACTTGCAGTTTTACAACTGTCTGTCCGAGAGCCATGGGTGTGCACAGGTATGGGGGGTCCCAAGCATGCTCCGAGAAGAGTCGCAGGCTACACCGCACTGAGGAGGCCCAAGAAGGCTAAGCAATGTCTGTGGGTGCTTGTGTTTCTGTGCATAGTGGCGGTGGCCGGCAGTTCATCCTTGTTGTGGCTTGTTAGTGAGGTGCATCTGACGTATATGGGAAGAAAATGTTTATTAGAGAAGTAGATCCCGGAATTATCCTCAGCCAAAGGCATTTTACCGGCATTAGAAGGAATACATATTTTTTAGGGAGTGCATTAGTTCCTCTTCATATAACTGAGAGAACCGTGCACCACAGGGTTAGGACCTTGTGAAGTTCTTTAGGGGATGACTCCCAGTACCATCAGAGGATAAACCTAGGTAGATGGGAAAAATAGAGATCGAGGAGTGCTGGCTCAGGGCACGGTTGTGTAACCTACTAGACAGGAAAAGGAAGGGCAATGATGATAAGAGTTGAAAAGTGTTATGGGATCAAAATCAAACGAGGTGCAGTTGCTTGAGGGTGAGGTGTGATTGTTGTGTGTGCCTACGCGAGGGTTAGGTGTGAGTGTGTATGCGTGCATGTGTAGTAATGATCAGCCTAGCGTGGGAATGGATGTTGCTTCATGGATATTCATTTAGATCAGCGTAGAAAGTGCTTTTGGAGTGTGGGGCAATTAGAAGGCAGTTGATTCCGAGTGGAGAAGGAGCTGGTTGGGTCGTGTTCATTGGCCGCTGGGCTTTTCTTAATAAGTGCTTTTCCTTCATTAGTTATTAGCTTGTGTCAATGGTTCCTCTGAAGGACAACTGGCTCCAGTTAAAAGCTTTAAAGACTGTGTTGGTATTTTTGCACGTGCATAGGAACAAAACGCTCCCTCTTCAATAACTCTTCAATTTTTGAAAATACTTATTGACTTTAAGGATAAGGTAAAACGTGTAAGATTTTAGTTGGATAAAGAATTCGCCTCACAGAAGTATGAAGCCTGGTAACTCTATGAACTCAAAACACTTATCCTTTTCCACCCCTGGGATTGGGCTGCGGTGGGAGAGATGACTTTAAACACATAGATTGATTATTGAGATGGGCTCTACGCGGCCTCTTAGCTACTCTACACAATCAATAATACGTCATTCAGGAGGTGGCAGTGAGGCTGACAAGGGGACTGCAACAACTAGCACTTGACACCTGATGTCTGCACTTACCCTTGCACTTGCCACCAGCTGGCCGCACTTTATTTATTTATTATTTATTGTCTTATTTATTTTAATGTTATCCTATGCACTGCACTGCCCCCTGCTCTTCCCACCACACTTTCCCCCTGCCCCTCCACTGCACTTGCGCGATCTCAATGTCACCTATCTTACTAGGATCGCTGTCTCTGTCTTCCCTCTGTTTCCCCTCCCTGGCCTCGACGCGCCTTGAAACACTTGTGTAAAGGTGCGTTATTAATGCCATATGATATCATATCCCACACCTGCTTGCTAAGAACATTGTTGCAAGTATGTAACAGCACACTTGAAGTTCATTGAATGTTTATTGCACAGCAGCACCTGTGTCGATTCTCATGGATCTCGACTCTCCTTTCACTTCATCTTCCAATCATCCCTTAAAGGATCCCTGTTCCGTTTCATTCCACCCTACAATGCTTTGTGTTCCATTCCACACCAACAAACACAGCAAACGTTTAAGTGCACTGGTGAGAAACCATAGACAATGCTGACTCATCATGTGGGTAAGATAGCTCAGCAGGCTGAGCACTCGCTGCAGTGATCTGTGTGTAACCAGCAATGCCAACTAGGCCTTTCATCCTTCTGAAACTGATAAATGAGTACCACCTACGGTTGTGTGATAATTATATGTAAAATGCTCTCTGTACAGTGCTTTGGTGAAGGCATTTTATATATATATATGATGTGATCAAGCGACTAGGTGTTGCGAAACGCGTCAGCTTTTGCTGTTACCTCCTTTCATTGTTTGGAGCCAAACAGTATTTTTAACATGTGTTAACTCTAATAAAGAAGCAAGATTTTTACTTTATCTTATGGTCTACGGTGCTGTTTTTCCTGACCGACGGCTGCTATATTGCAACATCCCGGTTGGGAGTGCAACTCAAGCTTGCCAGTGTGATAGCTCTGGCCCACATTAAGTCAAACATTCTGGGATGTGTGAGTGTGATGGCTCAAATGGACTTTCTTATTTTCACATTTCAGGTGAAAGGGCTTTTTAAAACCTTTTTAAACCCACCACAACTTTCTTGGTGTTGTGAAAACATGGCCAAATGCTCCAACCACAAGGCTGTCAGGACTATATTGCACTGATGATCCCTAATCAGGGAAAAACCAGGAATATAGTTGATCTGGCAGCCTGCAAATGCCAGTCTTGGGTTGATTAGGCTATGAAAAAAGTAGCACTGGCCTCTTAGACAAAGACAATTTCCTGGAAAAAAAGGTTTGCATTTAAGTAATTTGCATACCCACAATACCTTGCTGTTGTGACTTAGAACTGGAGGTGAACTTCCAGCGATGGCTACTAGGTGGTGTAGTGGAATGTGTGACTTAGCTCAAATGGACTTTCCTATTTTCACAATTCAGGTGAAAGGTTTTTTAAACCAACCATAACTTTCTTGGTGTTGTGGATGTATATATATATATAAAATTTTAAAATCTAGCCACATGACATCAACAGATTTCTGGGTCGCATGAAACACTAGCACACAAGAAAATGCAAAAACAGATAAATAAATAAGTCTGCTTAAAATATATCTCTAATTAGGACAATATATCCACATGAGATAACAGCACAGCTACAGCAATGGGCTTTGGGACTCGTCTGGGCACTCCATCACACACAATCATTATCATGAGATTTGGAGCCAAAACAGCTGGATGGGTGCATCTTCACCACCACTGCTCTAGTGACTACCATGTGGTGCTGGAATATAGTCAGAAGGAAATGTGCACAGTACTACCCAAATAGCCACATGATCATTTCTAGACAGGACCTTTTCTGAAAGTCACCATTTTCAAAAAGACATAGTAAATACAAGCTTCCCACTGCATGCTTCAACGATCTGGAGAACATGATTGTTATGTTCTGGAGTAAATTAGTAACATGACAAGAGTACAATGACTTGACCTTTAGAAAGTAACTGAAGGATAGACTTCTTTTGCTACATTGTTCCTTTCTTTTAGACCTGTCTGCTACTCCATCCTCTTTTTCTTTGGCATAATGCACAATACCTAGATGCAGTTAGCCCCATGACTCATTTACTTCATAGATGACACTCACTCACTCACTCACTTGTTCACGTCTTGATGAAAGAAACACATGGGCATCCTGGATGCAGGATTTGGGAAGTGAAGGTTCAGGAGATGAAGTGTCACATCCATGTGTGGGACAATAAGAAATCAAATCAAATGTGTTGAAGCCATCCTCTGTTAAAAGAATTATATGACAAGCTCCAGGGATGTGCACTGGAAAGGTCAATTGCTATCTGCACTCAAGCCAGAGGTATGTATAGACAACAGTGTAGGAGAATGAAGAAGGTTTTTGTAAATAAGAGAATTTAAGTTGATCAAGAAATCTCCCTTTTTGGCTGTAGAAGCAGTAGCTTAAGCCTGCAGCTCCTGCTCCCTGGCTTTGATTTTACCAAAGATAGCCTGAACTTAAATAAAAGAAGAAGACTGATTTGGAAAACTCTACCCCTAAGAAACCTAAGCAGGCGGACATGGAAGATATACCTGGTACAAAGGACATCTACTTCTTATTGATGAAGGTGGCACATGATGTTGGCGAAGTCAAGACCACTCTATCGGACCCTTCTTCTAAGGTGAACTATTTAGAGGCAGGATAACCAAACTGGAAAAGGACGCTGTGGGCATGTCAACAGAAATTATAGGCTGCTTCAGTGCTTATAATGAGATGAAAGGTGATCTGAGTAAGTTATTGACCAAAACATGGAGCTAGAGATTAAGAGCAGGGAACATCATTTGTGAATCATTGGCTTGGAGGATGAAGAGCCTGGGAAAAGCATGAATGAGTTTTTGGTTGATGTGCTGTCTGAGATGTATGGCCCTTCAGTGATCAGTTTGAAGGATGCAGATTTTGCACATAGGGCAGGCAAGACTGATCAAGGAAGATCAGGACAGCTAGTTCTGCTCCTCTCCAAGGTAAGTGTAAAGGAGCAGATTCTAAAAGCAGCATGAGAGAAGGGTAAAGCATTGTTAAAAAATAAGCCAATTACAATATTTCCTGATGATCCCATGGGGGTGGTTGACCCAAGGAATGCTTTCCATGCAGCGAAGACCTTAGCTAAGGACAGGAGTGGGAAAGTAATTTTGGCAACGCCTGCAATTTTTAAAATGTTTTTACGTGAAGGAATCAGGATCACACAAGATCCTTAAGAGGCTATGCAATGGCTGAATGACATTTGCCCAGAAATAGACCTTTCAATTATGATTGCCAGCTCACGTGTGCTCGTTTGGTTGACGATATATGCCTTTCTAATCCACAGTCTAGGTGGCTAACGTTTGGTTGTTTTTTCAGTTTCATTTTTATAACAATGTCCATTTATTGCACTACTAAAATGGCGCTGCTGCTGCATGGAAGTTTAACGCTTCTGGAACTCACAGACTGGGGCTTCCGATTCATGCGGGGAAGCTGCTTCGGAGCTTGGAAGGTCCATTCGGGTGAAGACCTTGTGTGCTGTGACGAGGAGCTTACGTCGTGTGATGTCATGGCGCCGTGACACGCAAGAAGGTCCATTCTTCAAGTGTTTGGACGAGCCCCGTTTCCATGTTCGGAATGTATGAAATGACGGGCACAGGTTCTGCGGGAGCATCTAGACTCATAAGATTTTTTCTTTTTCTTATTTTGAACGGCTACCGGAATGGAATGAAAGGAATGGTGCAAGGGAGACTCCAACAAATGCTCTTTTGCTATGATAATTGTGCTGTAGATGTACATCCCATAACATTACCAATAGGATTTCAGGGTACTGACCTCATTACAGGTCATTACTTGTCCTGGCAATTTCACATGTCATTTTTCCTTATTTTGATTTGATGGGACTGTGGGGTAAGGTTACCCGGTTTGTTTCATGCTGCTGCCCTAAACCTTCATGCAGGTTCCCAATGTTGGTAGTTGGTGCCAAAGACCTAGGACCTTATGCTTGATGAACGAATGTGCTATTATTAACCAGCACGCATGTTCCTTTCATTCTGTTGAAGCGGCTTTCCCGCAGAGCTTCACTGTTTACTGTTTACACATGTGTTTTCAAAGTGTTGATTTCAAATTGCTCCTCCATAGGTGATACATGCTTCAGGGGGAGGGGCAGTACTATCCATATGTATTGTTATGTGTTACGATGTGCTCTGTGATGGGGCAATGTCATATATAAAAGTCACAGCACTGTTTAACTAACCTCATCCTAGCACCTTTTGAATATGGCGTACCTGTTAGATGTGTGGTATATGAGTCCTGGAGCAATGGATTTGCAAGGATAGGTTTGGGGGGGAACTGTGTAGGACTTGGGTAGTTTTCGACTGATTCTTGTTGCAACCATTTTTGTTTTTTCTTCTTCTTATTGGATAGATTGTTTTATGTGCTCATCAACCCTTATGGGGCGGGGGGATTGGTACATTAGGTTGCCTATAAGTCTGAGCTGCTGCAGTGTACTGTCCGACACCAGGGCCGGAAGTATGTTGCTGTTTTTTGGTGACCCTTTGCTATTTCTTTCTTTCTTGGAATACACATGCACACACAGAATGACTGGTGTTAACACAGGTCAATTGGGCTGCCATTTCCATAGAGACTTCTTAAGATACGTCTCTTGAATACCAATGGACTGAATTGCCCCAGAAAGTACTTTCGTCCTTGAAAAAGGATGGATTTTGATGTGGCATTGTTGCAGGAGAGTCATCTCACCATAGAGGATGCACAGAAGTTGGTTAGGGGTTGGGTAGGACAGGCATACGCATCAGCTCACAACACAACACAAAATCACGAGGGTTGGTCATCCTGGTTAGGAGGAACCTGCCTTTCGAAGTGTTAAATAATCATAGTGACAAGGACGGGAGGATTGTGTCAATCAACATTAGGATTCAGGACACTGAAGTGAAAGTTTGTAACATATATGCCCCGACATTGGAGGATGGCTCATTTTTCATTTACATGATCATTCAGTGGGAGATATTCTGTTGGTGGTGAGTTTGATGAGGTATTGGACCCACTGTTGGATAGTCGCATGGGTTTACAAAAGCTGACAAGGAGTAAGAATAGGGATGCTCTTGCCAATTTGCTTTTGGAGCTTAATCTGGTGGATGTGTGGAGACTGGAGCACCCGATAGATCGGGACTACAGCTTTAGGTCTGGTGCCGACAATGTCTATTCTCGCATTGATTATGTCCTGACCTCTGGAGGAATGACTCATAATTTCATGAAAAGTGAGATTGGTGCGCTACATATATCAGATCATGCACCAGTTACAGTGAAACTCTCCTTTGACTACTCCTTGGAGAAATCGAGCAATTGGAAACTGAAGACCCGGGCTCTGCAAGACAAGGAGGCCGTGCAATACCTCACTAAGGAAGCAGAAATATTTATAAATATATTCGGAATGGATAGGTCAATGACCTTGTGTTTTGGTTATCCTTTAAATGGAAATACAGTAACATAACTAGAAAGAAGCTACTGGATAAACCCAGGAGAAGAAAAGAAGAAGGTTCTTATGAAGAGGAGATTTGAGCTGAATAAGCTCCTAACGGATAAAGCAGAATATGCATTATTTAGGATGAGATGTGCGCACTATGAGGGGGGGAGAAATGTGGTTGTCTTCTGGTACATCGTTTGAGGAAGATGGAGAGTGAGAGAGCTATTACCTGGGCAATGGGTTAAGATCATCCGTACCTGAAAGTTTTCACAATGGCTTCAAAGAGTTCTATGAAACTCTTTACTTTGCCGACAAACTATGTGACGGCTGACATTCTAAAGATGACAGTTGAGGAGGCAAAGTTAGTAGGGATTTCTTGGCCAAAGAATTGAGAAAGGGAAATAAAGAGAAATCCCCAGGTTCTGACGAACATCCGGTGGAAATGTATAAGTTGACACCAGAGGATGTTTATTTACTGTTATTGGATATGTTCAATCTTCCCAACAACTGTCCGGTATGCACATACTTAATTTATTTGCTAAAAAAAGACAAATGTCCATACTCACCGGTCAGCTAAAGACCAATCAATTTAATTATCATGGATGGAAAGATATTGGCAAAACTACTGGCACGCCATTTGGAACAGGTTCTGCCCAGGTTGATCAATCACAACCAAACAGGGTTAGTAAAAGTTAGACATGTGTCAAATAATATGAGATGTTTTTTGTTGACCCTGCCTGAAGAATGTACATTGAAGAATTATGTGGAATGCAGAACAGGTGTTTGACCTGATAGATTGAAATTACCTCTTTCAAATTCTGGATAGGTTTGGATTGGGGAAACTGTTTATTGGATGGGGACAATTGTTGTACACTAAGCCGGTAGCTGCAGTCATGACTAATGGGTACATTTCAGAAGCCTTTCAGCTGCAGAGAGGTACCAAGCGGGGATGCTCTCTTTCACCATTGTTGTTTCTCTTTGCAATGGAACAACTAGCATGTTGCCTGGAGGGAGGTTTGGGGGGCTATAGTCCTGTCTCTTTTGGTTGTAACCCCGGATAGAAGCTCCGGGCCTACAACCAAAAGGCTAGCTAGCCCTGAGTTCCAACATTAGCGTAGCCCCAGATCTTTTACAGACCTAGCAACAACCCAGGCTTCCAGTGGTGTCAGTTGAAAATGAAATAACTTGGAAAATGGCTTACAAGTGACCTGATCCAATTGATGGAAGTTAACGTGTCATTGGCATTGGAGAAATTTGAGCAGGACATTGAGAGATGGTCTAAACCTAAACTGACCCTGTGGGGTAAGGTGAACACATTCAAGATGACAGCTGCTCTAAGAATTAATTACATTTTGGAAATGCTTCCACTATCAGCGAACAGGCTGGAATAACTGTTGCCAAATTATATTTGGGATAATAAACCAAGGATGATATTGAGGAAACTACAATTACCAATAACTAAAGGAAGCATGAATGTACCCAAATTTGTGGCATATCATTTAGCATTTACTGCGTGCAATATTGTACCATTCCTGAAGGCTAAAGCAGATGACTAGGGCTTAAACTGATATGATCTACCCATTGGAGCCGAGGGCTATTCCGACTACTAAAGCCTGCCCCAAATGGATGGGTTGCCTTTAACAGTCTTTTTAAGGACCTGTTGGATTGACTTGTGTAGGATAATGGTCCTAGATGCGCTTTGGTCTAAGAAAGCTTCAATCTAGAGGAGCCAGAAGGTGAAACTTAATGGGCAGACACTTTTCTGTCCATTATGGTCCCTGGGAGGAAAGAAATGTCTCGAAGACTTGCTGGAGGATGGTTCTTAGAGCACTTTGACAAGGCTGAAGTCGAAATACAATTTGGAAGGGGATTTGATTAGAGGCTTCCACACATTAAAGAAGGTGTTGGGTGGCACTCACTCTATTGGGAAGTACGACCTAGGTGATACCATTATACAATTTGCGAGAAGGGAATATTTTGGCCTGTACGGTATATAACCTCTTGCTGTGGGCTAAGAAAAGGAACTCTGTGTTAATAAAGAAATGGTCACAAAACTTTTCATCTGTATGGATGAGGTGAAGTATATGCAGAAACACACCTCTTGTTTCTCCTAATGGTGGTGAGCGTACAAGAGGGATTCAACTTCTAAATAGAACTTTCTGGAGGCCTGTAAGGATGTTTGAGTTTAATATATGTGATTCGAGTTTGTGCTGAGGATGTAGGTATACTGTAGGGACCTTAGAACACATGATTTGGGATTGTGTCAGGGCGTGAACTGTAGTATTCTGTGATACTATGTGTTGTGTCAGCCTGAAGGCTGAATGGAATGTGAGAATGTTATGATGCGTGTGGAGTGTTGTGGGATGAGTGTTCTCGAGGTGACGGTTAGGACACTCTTGGAGCGATGCAGGAACCAAAAGGAGTTTATTGATATGATATAATATGGCATTTATAACGCACTTACACAACAAGTGTTTCAAGGCGCAACGAGGCAAGGGAGGGGGAACCGAAGGAGGACAGAAATAACGATCTTACTAGGCCAGGTGACATTGAGATCGTGATTATTGAGTATTAACCATTCTCCTATATCTGCCTTTATTTGTAACCAAGATACAATAAAGAAGCACTTCTTTTTATTACATACCTGGTGCGGATTGGTTCCTGCTTCATGATTACTTACCAGGACCAGGGTGAATACTTCAGTTGGCAATGGGGATGTTATAAAATGTGACCAGAAGAAGTGAAGGAGCTTGGAGAAAGCTGAAGTCCTGTTCCTGACATATCCAGTGTACTGTACAGCCCTGGAGAAGCTTTGCCAAGAGGGATCAGTGGAGTTATTTGGAGTTCAGCAGCAGACCAAGCAGTGGTTATGAAGAATTGTGAAGTCACTCCTTGGAGGTCTTGAGAAGTCAGAGGATTTAGAGACTGCCTATCTCTCCCTTATTCAGCCATACCTCTTGCCAAATCCAAAACTACCACCATCAAGGATAAAACTGTGAAACATCACAAAAAAGTTACTGACAAAGGTACCTCCTCACCCACGGAAGACTCTGTGGGCCCTAGCAAACCTTGCATTAACATTACACCAGTCAAACTCAAAGGAGGCCTGATCAATGCTAGATCTTTGACAGTTCATGCCCTAGACGTGGCTGACCTGATTACTACTATCCAGCTAGACTTCTTAGCCATAACAGAGACCTGGCTACATGCCGCAGCAGGCCCCTCATATGCACTAGCGATCCCAGATATCTACTCAATCATTAGACAGGCCAGAGAATCTTCCAAAGGAGGCAAGATCCCCATTATCAGCAAAACCGACCTTGGCCATAGAGCACTACTACACCACTCACTTCAGCCAAATTCCTCTCTCTGAAACTCGCAATGTCAGCATCACGCACCTTAAAGATCCACCTTGTTTATAGCCCACCTGGACCCATAGCTACCTTTGTGTAAGATATACAACAACTACTTGCCACTGTCACCAAACCAGGCTCAAAATATTGCTACTCAGTGATTTCAATTTAGGCTTCCTTGTTCCTAACGAAATTTTAGCCTCCTCTCTAGCTAACTCAATTACGGACCTCGGCCTGTCCCATCGCATTACTAATCCCGCACACATTAAAGGCAGAACCCTTGATTGGATTGCTGACCTTAACAGTGAAACCAACATCCTTTCAAATACACCATGTGCTTGGACGGACCAACACCTTATCATATTCACAATACAGTCCTACATGCCTAAAAATGCCACCAATGCCTTGGCACCACCAGCGCTAACGAGAAACAATGAGAATATCACTAAAGATAAGCTACTACTCCAACCCATCCTAAACTTTGCCAACACCAGCACCGATCCCTCCTCATTTGTGAATCCCTGCAACCAAACGCTCAGCAAAGCCATTGATACCATAGCCCCACTGAAATTACAGAAAGCCAAGCCTCAAGTTCACCTTAATAATTGGTCACTCCCAGCCTCAAAATCATATGTGATAACAAAAGAAAAGCTGAATCCGCTTGGAAAAACATCCCATCTGTTTCTAACAGAGATGCCTTCTTAAAGGCTTATAGAGGATATAAATCAGCTATCCCTCAAACCAAAAGCGAAATCTACAACAATAGAATCTCTAATGTCAAATCTGGCTCAAAAGAACTATTCAAGATCCTCAGAGAGCTTGAAGCTCCCACTCCACCTACTGAAACTTGTGCCAAAGACAGAACCTGGTGCACTAAAATTCAAACTGACTTGCTTGATAAAATATTGCTGCTACAAAATAAAATTGAAAAAAAGAAACTCAACATCAGCACTAACATAGACCTCTCTAAACCGCGAATCCTTACGGGAAATCCTTGAAGTCCCTTCAATTTTTCTCCCATATCCACTACAGAAGTGGAACACATAATCCTTAGCTTGAAACCATCTCGATGTCAAGGCGATATCTGCCTGGCATCTATAATCAAAAAGACAGCCAAAGAACTTGCACCTGCCATCACGTCATTCATAAACTCTTCCTTTGAAATCAACACAGTCCCTACCAACTTAAAAGATGCCTGGGTCCTCCAACTCTTAAAAAACCTAACCTCAACCCAGACATTACTACAAATTATAGGGCCATCACTACTATGCCCTTCCTATTGAAAATTCTTGACAGGGCAGTCTATCTTCAAATTCAGGCACACCTTAAAACAAACCACCTTCTGGGCTTGCGACTATTTGGGTTTAGACACAGACACGGCACTGAAACTGCGCTTATCGATTTAAAAATGCAAATCGATGACCAAATTGATAAAGGCAACATAAATCCCCTCCTGCCCCTTGATCTATCAGCTGTGTTTGACATTTTCAATCACAAAGTCCTATGCAATCACCTCACATCCTCAGCGTACTTCTCTGAGGAATCTACAGATTGGATCCAATCCTTTCTGGACAATAAGAACAATGAGAGTCTTCTCTCCTTGTGCTTCGGCTGACCCAGCACCAGTAACATGTGGAGTGCCACAAGGGTCCTACGTCACACCAACACTTTATAATATATTTACTAAGCCACTGTTTCACGATCTTGACCACTTGGGTGTCACATACACAAATTATGCAGATGACACCCAAGTCCTTATCCCTATCTCCGGCAATCATGACAGCGATACTAAACTTCTGAATAAAATGTATCTCATTCAGGCATGGATGGCCCCACATGGCCACTGCCTCAATGATGAGAAGACCGAGCTACCACTAACTCGCTCTCAAACTAAAGTAAACAAACTGGACACCTCCTTTAACTCATTCTCGATAGACGGCATTAACATCCCGGTATCCAAAGTGGTCAAGACCTTTGCCATCTATCTCGACTGTTCTTTGACCCTGACAAAACAAGTGAATGCAGCAGCATCAGCCACAGCTTACACTTGTAAACTGATAAATTCATGTAGACATTTCCTCTCCACAACAAGTTGCTCTACCTTAGCCAGAACCAGAGCACTTATAGTATCCAAATTGGATTACTGTGACGCACTCTAGGAACTAGCAAGCGTAACCTAAATAAGCTACAGGTACTTCAGAATAATGCTCTATTATCAGCCTTCAACATACCGAGATCAGACCATATATCTGACACTAGACGTAAAGCCCCTAGGTAAAACCTCCAGAAATCCAGAGGAAACAGCTTCCCTCTTTCAGCCTCTGAACTTTGGAACTTTTTACCTATAGATCTTAGGACAGAACCATCTTTCAACCTTTTCAGAGCTAGTCCCAAATCCTGGCTCTCCACCCAAGCGACTAGTTAACTTGCTATCTCATATAAGTACTCATTCTGCTATCTGTATATACGTCAATGTTCTTTCTGTGATTGTCCCAACTTCCCTAGGCAACTCCCAACTTCCCTAGGCAACTCCTGTAACCTGCCGAGGATTGTACTATTCCATTTTGTTTTTATTCTGTCTGTTGCAACTTGCCAATGTTACCATTTTACATTGAACCAAAATGTGCCAAGATACTCGATGGTTAGATGCGCCCTACAAAAATATAAATACAAATACAAATAAATACTGGTTGGGACCAGTACAATCCATGGTAATTCCCCTGCTCTTCTGAGCGCTGTAGCGTTCAGTGATAAGTACTGGGGGATTGTGGAACTTGTGGTCCAGTCCCTTTTTGTGATGTTGTGTCAAATTTCGAGTCAAGTACAGAGGCCCACAGATGAGTTTTGGAGTCATGTGGGAGTCCATGGGGGTTGTTGACCAGCGCGCGTGCAGCTGAGCCCCTGCGTTCCAGCCATGCCGTTGTGCTGGAACGCACGCTTTGTGGCCGTCGCCATCATCAAGCTTCATGGAATGCTGATACACGGGCATTAGGGGAGCGGCCCTACGAACATTGCTTGCGTCTGTTCTCATAAAGACCTGAAAGTGCTCGGACGAAGACCTGAAAGTGCTCGGAATGACAGAACATTATTTATCCTCACTGCGTTGGTTGCAGTGTTTGCTGCACAAAGTTATGGGCCAGAAACAGGACTATTAACGTCCCTTGGTGTGATGGTACACATTCGATCCTTTACGTTTGGATCTCCTGAGCAGTTCTGGACAAAGTTACTGCGCGGGTCGTGGTAATTGCATGGTGCCAAAATGTCACAGATGTCGCAGCGAACAACAATTCTGAAAAGGCTGTGGTTAAGAGGCAAGTGTGAAAGTTGAGCAACAGCCCCAGGAAGGTCTATGAGACAGCGCGATGAAAGGGAGTTATGTCTACAGTACCTCACAAGTGACTGGGCAGCACTTCAATGTTCAATCTGTGCCATTAACTATTGCAGCCATTCCCGATCGATGGCGCTGACAGTCTTTTGTGATTCATTCTCGAGTTGCCACAAGGTGAAAAAGGTACTGTTGAATGCGAGCACTCCATGCTGTGCTGCACGCAGCGTCAGAGGGTTATTTGTCGGAGGACATTTGCAGGCCGATTCATGGAATAAATGTGCGCCGAAAATTCCGGCGCAGAGGGGCCAATACGTGCGCTGCGCCGAAAATCAGCGCAAAGCGCAGGGAAACCAGCGCACGTCGATTCATGGAAGTCCGTGCGCAAGAAAAGCAGAGGACGTGCGCCGAAAAAGCGCGCGGCGCAGGCCGGCGCACAGGTCAACCAACGTCGTGCGCCACGGCCACTGCGCCATCACTCCGAGCGCAGCGCACAGCTCTAAAGTAGGCGGAACACAGGGCGGGACACTCGGAATGGGGAATAAAATGGGGCACAACACTCGGAATGGGGAAGAATGTGGGCGGCACGGGGAAAGTTCAGGAGGCAAGTGCGCGGAACGCCCACACGCTCGCATACAACACGTATTCATGGAATAGAATAGGGCAAAAAAGCGCACGCTCAAAGCAGCGCACAGGCACAAACAGGCACAAACACGACCGCCACAAGAAAGCAGGCGGTAGCGTGTCTGCGCCTGCAAGAAATGTGCGCTAAAAGGCGCGCCAACAAATAGCACCTATATACAGACATAACCAATGTACAATACTGTTGCCCTCCTGGACAAATGACGTACAAAGGGGTACCCACAAACACAGACACGCGCAGAGAGAAAAAATAAACGTGTGCGTGCATACCGGGGTGCGCGGTAAGTTCCACACGCGATATGGGCTGGGCGGGTACGTGGATTGCAGGGGTGCGCGGGAAGTACCACACGCGATATGGCAGGGAACGTGGATTCGAGGGGTGCGCGGGAAGTTGCACACGCGAAATGGGCGGGTACGTGGATTCAAGGGGCGCGCGGGAAGTCCCACACGCGATATGGCAGGGAACGTGGATTCGAGGGGTGCGCGGGAAGTTGCACACGCGAAATGGCCGGGTACGTGGATTTCAGGGGCGCGCGGGAAGTCCCACACGCGATATGGCAGGGAACGTGGATTCGAGGGGTGCGCGGGAAGTTGCACACGCGATATGGCCGGTACGTGGTTTTCAGGGGCGCGCGGGAAGTTCCACACGCGACATGGCCGGGTACGTGGATTTCTGGGGCGCGCGGGAAGTTCCACACGCGATATGGCCGGGTACGTGGATTTCTGGGGCGCGCGGGAAGTTCCACACGCGATATGGCAGGGAACGTGGATTCGAGGGGTGCGCGGGAAGTTGCACACGCGAAATGGCCGGGTACGTGGTTTTCAGGGGCGCGCGGGAAGTTCCACACGCGATATGGCCGGGTACGTGGATTTCTGGGGCGCGCGGGAAGTTCCACACGCGATATGGCAGGGAACGTGGATTCGAGGGGTGCGCGGGAAGTTGCACACGCGAAATGGCCGGGTACGTGGTTTTCAGGGGCGCGCGGGAAGTTGCACACGCGATATGGCCGGGTACGTGGATTCGAGGGGTGCGCGGGAAGTTGCACACGCGAAATGGCCGGGTACGTGGATTTCTGGGGCGCGCGGGAAGTTCCACACGCGATATGGCCGGGTACGTGGATTCGAGGGGTGCGCGGGAAGTTGCACACGCGAAATGGCCGGGTACGTGGTTTTCAGGGGCGCGCGGGAAGTTGCACACGCGATATGGCCGGGTACGTGGATTCGAGGGGTGCGCGGGAAGTTGCACACGCGAAATGGCCGGGTACGTGGTTTTCAGGGGCGCGCGGGAAGTTCCACACGCGATATGGCCGGGTACGTGGATTTCTGGGGCGCGCGGGAAGTTCCACACGCGATATGGCAGGGAACGTGGATTCGAGGGGTGCGCGGGAAGTTGCACACGCGAAATGGCCGGGTACGTGGTTTTCAGGGGCGCGCGGGAAGTTGCACACGCGATATGGCCGGGTACGTGGATTCGAGGGGTGCGCGGGAAGTTGCACACGCGAAATGGCCGGGTACGTGGATTTCTGGGGCGCGCGGGAAGTTCCACACGCGATATGGCCGGGTACGTGGATTCGAGGGGTGCGCGGGAAGTTGCACACGCGAAATGGCCGGGTACGTGGATTTCTGGGGTGCGCGGGAAGTTGCACACGCGATTTGGCTGTGAGCTCCCAGGCATTACCTGTACACCCTCCACGGCCCCTGCAGGCAGCACACACCACAGGGAACTACCCTGCACACCAGCTCATGTCTCCCACCACCCCCACCCCCAGCACTGTGGGCAACCTGCCAGCAGGCCCCCACCCATGGCCAACCCATGTCTCCCACCACCCCCACCCCCAGCACTGTGGGGAACCTGCCAGCAGGCCCCCACCCATGGCCAACCCATGTCTCCCACCACCCCCACCCCCAGCACTGTGGGCAACCTGCCAGCAGGCCCCCACCCATGGCCAACCCATGTCTCCCACCACCCCCAGCACTGTGGGCAACCTGCCAGCAGGCCCCCACCCATGGCCAACCCATGTCTCCCACCACCCCCACCCCCAGCACTGTGGGCAACCTGCCAGCAGGCCCCCACCCATGGCCAACCCATGTCTCCCACCACCCCCACCCCCAGCACTGTGGGCAACCTGCCAGCAGGCCCCCACCCATGGCCAACCCATGTCTCCCACCACCCCCAGCACTGTGGGCAACCTGCCAGCAGGCCCCCACCCATGGCCAACCCATGTCTCCCACCACCCCCACCCCCAGCACTGTGGGCAACCTGCCAGCAGGCCCCCACCCATGGCCAACCCATGTCTCCCACCACCCCCAGCACTGTGGGCAACCTGCCAGCAGGCCCCCACCCATGGCCAACCCATGTCTCCCACCACCCCCACCCCCAGCACTGTGGGCAACCTGCCAGCAGGCCCCCACCCATGGCCAACCCATGTCTCCCACCACCCCCACCCCCAGCACTGTGGGCAACCTGCCAGCAGGCCCCCACCCATGGCCAACCCATGTCTCCCACCACCCCCAACCCCCCATCCACCTGGGGCACCCTCCACCAGGCCCCCACCCATGTCCCCCTGGCCCTGACGATACACAATAATGCCAGTAATGACCAGCATACCCAGCACAAACACCCAGGCAAGGATTGCATGCACCCACATAGTGAATGCAATCACATGACACAACCCCAAAGGCAAGTAAGCAAAAGAACACATGGCCGCCACACACACATACACAATGGGTGCAAGTCAATGTCAAAACCCATATCATGGCATGTAAGAAACCAGAGAAAAAATGACACAAGTGTAAGATAATATCAAAATGTATTAAAAATAAAAATAAAGTAAACTCTGACAACTATCTGGTAAAGCAAATAAAAGGTCCATGTCCGGGAACAAAAATGAGAAACCAAAAAACAAAGGATAGAAAAAAGAATAGATTTTGTCCAAAGTAAACACATGTAGAATGAAATGAAAGATAAACCATTACGACATGGTGTGACCAATATGAAAGTTAAAAAATCAATCTCACAAAAAATAACTATATTTACAGGATTGTTCAAGGGTCCATGAGCCCAACACCACAAATTAAACCTAATACTAACTATCTAAAAAAATATGTACAAAGAAGTGGCCATTGTCCAAGCGGTCCAAAAAAAAAAAATTAAATAAAGGAAACCTAGCACTAACTAACTAAAAAACTATATACAAAGGCAGCGGGCTAGTCCTGCGGCTCACTTGGTGATGCTGGCCAGGGCATCCTCGAACTCCACGTCAATGTCCTGGAGGCGGGACTCAGTCCTGGCCCCGAGGTCTCGCAGGGACAACCCCATGTGCTCTCCAAATTCCCTGCGAGCCTCCTCGAGGCACTCAGCCCGCCTCAATGCCTGATGCATGGAGATCTCCGCCCTGGCCATGGCGAGCCGCTCCTCTTCCGCCCGCTGCCGCTCCGCACCTATCCGCTGGCCAAACTCCTCCCACCCGGAACACACCGCCATGCCAGGGTTGCCCTGCCCTCCGGCCGATGCCTGCCCCTCCGATCTTGATGGCCCTGAGCCATGATGCCTCCCACGTCGAGCCCGCTGCTGCCTGCGACGCCACTGCCTCTGCCAGCACGACGGCATCCAGGCTGATGGTAACCACCGACGCCGTCGTGCACGTGCCCTGCCCGATGATGCCGGCACATCTTCCATCTGCTGGGGTCCACTTGCTGTGTCGTCCACCCCTGCTGGACCTCCGACTCCCAACTGTGGCAGGGATGGGATCCCCACCGAGCTGGCTGCATTGGTCGGGGCAGGTCCACAGGGGGCCATGGTGGCATCTGGGCCGGAAGACGGCAAGGAGAACGACTGGTGGATAGCCTGCACAGAGGAGGAGAGGGCCGTCAGATTGGCCAACACATGCAGGAACCCCCCGAACATGGCCGATCCCAATTGGGCCACGTCGGCACGGTGCACTTCGTGATGACGTGCGTGCTCCTCCCGGGAAGCACGCACGGCATCACGAATCACAGCCGTGCGCATCGCGACCCCAATCAGGACCTGCTCCACGCGGCCAGGGGTTCCCACGGCCGCAGGTGGAGGGGAGTCAGTTGACATGGACATCCCCTCTACCTGCGGACGGGCCTGGGACGGGGCATCCCTGCTGGTGCATGGTGGTGCACTCACAGGGTCAGGGACAGCGACATGCACAGGCCCCTCCACGGTGACCTGTGCTGCCTCCTGGCCCTGGCCCTGGACTGCACCACTTGCACCAGCAGGGATGCTCCCACCAGGGCCCATGTGTGCACCAGTGTCGGCCTCCTCCTCCTCAGTGCAAACCACCAACCTGGATGGCTCCTCACCGTCTCCCGCCGTAGCAGGCCCCTGTGGGGGCTCACCCACCCCTTCCGCTGCAGCCGTGGGGGCATCCCCGCCGCCTTGCTCCACAGCGCCGTCTCCGCCCTCTTCTTCACTAGCCGCTGCGTAGAGGGAGACAAAGAACACAAGCATCAGGCTACTGTACAATGGTCCCCTAGACAGGAAGCAACAGCAGATGAGCACCCCTGTCAAAGTACACTTCCATCATGTCCCTCCACAACACATGGGTCAGTCCAGGCAAAACACACACAGTAACAGGCATGGTGCATGCCATGCACATTTCCATGCATGTCCAATTGACTCTTGAAACATTCAATGAAATGTAACTCACATGCATCATGGCTCATGCATATCACATGCACACACTACACCTCAGTCACATCCATCTGGCCACAGTCACACCAAACACAGGCAAAACAAGGGTAAGGTGGGTGCGTCACTGAATCTGTGCATTGTCACACACATGAGTCATGCATCCATGGCATGCACAAGTCACAGACATGCAGGTCAGGCACACAGACATGGCTACCATATATGTACCTGGCATCAGCACCCATCCTCACCCCCATCCATGTCCAGGTACAGAGACTGGCATGCTCTCATGTCCCAAATCTGCATAGTGCTCCCCATGCCGCATTTCTACACATGCAACAACCATGTGGGTCACACATCACTGGTCGCACATGCATTACCATGATGTCCCAGCACACATACATGCATACATGGCACATGGCACACATACAGGCAAGTATCATAGAACCAGCACACCGCAACATGCCCTGTCTCACGCAGTGATGCTTGGACACTTACCGCTCAACTCCAGACGGGTCTCCCTCTCAAGGATCTGGGCGTGGAGCGCTGGGCGTACGCGTTCCAGGACCCTCTTCTGGATGGAACTCATGTGGCCCCGGCCCCCCTCCACGAGGCGCCGGGCCTTCACAAGGGTCCTGGACCTCAAGTCCTCCCAGCGCTTCTTGATCTTCAAGACGTTGCGGGTTGCCACCCCCTCCGCGTTGATGGCAACCACACAGTCGGCCCAGATCCTCTCCCGTCCTTCCTTGCTGGCGCGGGACGATCCAAAGAGGGCATCATACTGCCCCAGGACATGCTCCACCAGGACACCAACTTCGGTGGCAGTGAAGCTGGTGCCCCTCTGCCCCTCTGGCCTGGGGTTGCCACTGGTGCCAGATGTAGAAGTGCCCGACATGGCAACCCCAGAGGCAGGTGTGGGTGGGCAACTGGGTCCTGGGGCTGGGCTGTGGAGCGATGTAATCCCAGTTGGGAGTCTTCAGTTCCAGCAGGGGTGGACACAGCAACTGGACCCCTGCAGATGGCTGATGTGCAGGCACCAAATGGCAGGGCACGGTGGCAGCAGGCAGGCAGGCAGGCAGGCAGCAGCAGATAGCACGTGGGAGGCTGCACAGGGCACTTGGGGGGCAGTAACTCGGCCTTCGGGGCAGGAGCGTGGTGTTCCGTGTGTTTTCGGGTGGCCAGCTTGATACGGAGTGATTTGGCACGTGAAATTCCTGCACGTCAGCGTGAAATCCGAGGAAAGGCCCTTAGCGCGTAAGTGCGTCAGCACGCATACGCGATTCTATTGGACCAGAGTCCCTCGTCGCGTAAGCGCGTCTGACGTGATCCGCACGGGCGTTCCCCACTCAGCACGTGAAGACGGAGCACACGTGGAAATCCTGCACGTCAGAGTGTCATCGCGTGTAATTGGCCAAAAGTGCGCGTACACGCCATTGGCCTATGTACGTGTATTTCATCGCGTGTAATTGGCCAAAAGTGCGCGTACACGCCATTGGCCTATGTACGTGTATTTCAGGGGCGCGCGGCCACTTACACAGGCAAGTACGTCAGCGCACCTGTATGCCTGCAGCGTGGGAATTTCCACACGCGATTGGAGTGGGAACCCGATTCCAGGGGTGCGAGGCTCACACGCTGCCTACTACACGCGCAAGGCATTAATTTGCGCACTTTTCAATAAACAAGCCAGATGCCAGGATGAACATACCGTTCCTAGCAGCAGTGGCAGTGGGCTACCAAAGGAGGATGAGGAGGAGAGTCAGGGCCAGAATATTCACACCCAGAACCAGCCTATTCGGGATGCCTGATGACCAGGTGTATGGGAGGTACAGGTTTCCAGCACACATCATACTGGACCTGGTCAGTGAGTGGGAGGATGACCTCACATCACCCACCCTGTGCTCCCAAGCACTCAGCCCCCTGCAGAAGGTCCTGAATGTACTGCACTTCTTGGCCACTGGATCCTTTCAGCGGACAAGTGCCATAGTGGGTGGTGTGTCACAGGCCACGCAGTCACGCTGCCTACACCAGGTCTTGAACATCATCACTGCACGGCCTTCAGTCCGCAGGCACATATATCTCCCCAGGACTCATGCAGAAAGGCGGACGTGCATCCAGGAATTCTATGGTGTGGCTCAATTCCCCAAAGTGCTTGGTGCAATTGACTGCACACATGTGGCTCTACGTCCACCCAGGGCAACAGAGCACATCTATAGAAACCGCAAGCACTGGCATTCCATCAACGTCCAAGTTGTATGCAATGCCAAGGGAATCATCACATCAGTATATGCCAACTATCCAGGGTCCACCCACGACAGCTTCATCTACAGAATGTCTACCCTATGCCGGGACCTAGAGGCTGGCCAGCATGGAGATACATGGCTGCTTGGTGAGCATGAATGCCACTGCACATGCATGCATGTCAGATACTGGGTCATGACACAACACCACTAATGATACCCATCACCACCTCCGCAGGGGACAGTGCCTACCCTATCAGCCCCCACATGATGACCCCAATCCGGAACCCCACCACGCCACCCCAGGTAAGGTACAACACAGCCCACATTGCTACACGGGGCATAGTGGAGCGCACATTCGGAGTGCTCAAGTCACGCTTTCGCTCCCTTGACCGTTCTGGCGGGCAGCTGTTATATGCTCCCCGAATAGTGTGCAGGATCATAGTGGCAGCATGTGTC
The DNA here is from genome assembly GCF_040938575.1 of Ambystoma mexicanum. Lineage (NCBI taxonomy): Eukaryota > Metazoa > Chordata > Amphibia > Caudata > Ambystomatidae > Ambystoma > Ambystoma mexicanum. The sequence continues at coordinate 415,578,400 of NC_090929.1, forward strand.
CTGCACAACGTTGCAACACGCCGGGGCCTGCCCGTGGACATGGTGGTGCCCCCACATCCACAACCACATGCACGCCCGCTGCGCATGGGAGGGGAAAGGGCACGGGGGGAGGCAGCCCGTACGCAACTGGTGGCCAACTTCTTCACCTAGGAATCACAGTGCTGGCTAGTGCACACTGCTCTGGCACATACCATCTGACATTCAATGATGACTCTACCTGACAATGCCTGAAAATTACTTGACAATGAACTGTCAGATACACATCAGCCTGAGATTGTTAACATGGAAGTGTCAATATGTGTGCACCCCTAGCTACACATACACCAGCTATGCATCACAACGCAAAGACACAACTCCATCAATCTAAAATGCATTGCCACAGGCGATTCACTACATGACAACATTGCCATGTCACCCACTCCCTTCACAGTCCCGCCACTGAGGACACCATGTCATGGTATGTGACAGCAAACAAACTGGCCATCACAACATGACACCAGTGTCACAAATAGCAGTGCCCCAAATGGAACATAGCCGCACTTGAGCAGCTAACCGCCCTGGAGCCACTACTACACACCTGTGTAAGAGTAATTTCTATCAAATTACACACCAACCCAGACTGAAGCCCACCCAAACAAGACACATTGCATGTAATCAATGGTAGTCTCATTACCTGATTCAGCTGGTATGTCCTCACCGTCCAGATGTACAGTGATGGCGCCATGCAAAAGTGTCAGTGCACATCTACCGACATGTAGTGTGACTCCAGAGAGTATGCCCTTGTGAAGATCTGTGTGAAATACCTGCAAAACATGAGCAACATATGTAAGTAGAGGCACATATCATACCATCATGCATAGTTAGGTGCAACAACAATGAACACTATGAATGTCTACACAGTATTGACTATGGACTGGCCAACAGCTCATGGGAGTCCAATGTCACCGTGTAATTTGCTGTCACTTGGGCACACCCTTTGCAAGCCCATGGAAAGGGAAGCAGGAGGGGTGTGGATGTCTGCTACCCAAGCATCGAAACCAAACTCAGGACAAGCCTGCATGTGCCCAGCCACAATACAGTGTATGCCCAGGTACCCACACAAGGCAACACTCTTGCAAAATAAAAATGAAAAAGAGAAAAAATGGCCATGAAAGGGCCGGCGGGGGGGGGGGGCCACCTATGAGGTCCGAGGACAGGATGCACGCCACAATCCACCTGTGTGGATCATGGGAAAGGAAAACACCCCATAGGCTCGTGGCCCACACGGCTACTCTGTTGTGGGAGATGAGTCGCTATGGCTCTGCCCAGACCCTGCAGCTGACTCTGGAGGTGGGGGAGCTGCCTCAGAAGATGGTGTGACAATGGGAGGCAGCCCACGCAAAGCACGAGTTTGCTCCTCCATGGCTGCAAGCAGGCGGGTCTGGTAGTTCTGGTTCTGGGTTATAATCATGCGGAGGTCCCCATGCAGTAACTCCCGGGATGACCTGACCTCCGCACGAGTTGCCTGCATCTCGGCCGAGAGCGTCCGTGTCAGACGCTCCAGCTGCTCCTCTGTCCTTCTATGGGATGAAGCCTCAAGCTCTAACAGGGTCGACCTGAGGTGACGGAGTTCTTCCCTCAGGGCTTCCCTGTGGCGCTGGGACTCCATGGAAAGTGATTCCCCCAGAGTCGCCAGTGCCGCCCGCCTGTCCATGTTGGACGCCAACATATCCTCCCTGTGTGCCTGGCAGATGGACTCTGTAGCCTGCTCCAGTCGCTCCATCAGCCTTTCTGGGGGGACAATGGAAGTGGCCACCCTATCCATGGCCTGTGCAATCATCTCGGATGATGCTGCCTGTTGGGTGGCCATACCGTAGATGGATTGCTCCCATACGGTATTGCCAGGTGGCATACGGCCACCACGTTGACGGGCACCACACCTGCCTGGGGCAAGGCGGACTGCGCCTTGCTGTGCCGGCAAGGCCTCAGGCTGCAGGACTGCATTCCCTCTCTGATCTGCAGCCCCAGGAACAGGATCAGAGATTGGGTGGTGTGGCCCTGCATCCGTAACCACCGGAGGCTGATCTGCCGACACTGACATCCCCATTGAGGCCAATGGCCTGGCTGCAGGTGGGTCGGACAGAGGAGATTCTCTCCCAAGAACACTCACCTGCGACTGCACATAGGTGTCATCCTCCGAGTCTACACCTGAATACTGCTCGGGGGAGGAACCCCCAGAGACACCCCTCGACAGCACGGCCTGCAGCACTTGTGGGTTTTCACCCACAAACACACCACGTCCCTCACTTGTGGTAGGTCGGCCCGGGTTGCCCTCCTGGGACGGCTCCACCACCACATCCCCAGCATCAACAAGTGCTTCGTCCCCTGCAAAGACATGAAAGAGAAAAATGGAAACAGGCATTAGCACCATGGCATGCAACAAGGGCTGATGAACAACATAGGCAGTAGTCCTACGACACATGTCCTACATGACTGGGAGTCCTCCTATGCATTCACCATCACTGGGTCTGTAGGGGAGGCTCAGGGCATACTATGTACTGATTGGAGAGCAACGCCTGCTCACCTTGATGCCTAGCACTGCCATCACACATTGGGCGGTGATTGCCATGTCAAAGGCACATGCCATCACACACATGGCATGTGACATAGCCACCAAGTGAAGAGGGAGAGGAGGGCTACTTTTTTGGATTTCAACCACTCTGGTCCTGACATTGCATCGTCACATCAATTAGTATACATGTTGTACATGGATCTGCTAGTCCAAATTGGCAACGATGCACAGTGCCTTGTCTAGATCAACATAATGCAGTAAACATTGTGATTCCACCTCCCCAACACCTGTAACGGAATAATTTTGCATTCGTGAAGCACCGGTCAAGTAATGTTTGTAGGTGCAGCGGAGCACTGAGGGGTGGTGGGGCAGAAGGGGATGCCAGTCAACAATACTACTGGTGCTGGTGTCATTCATGTCACGCAAGTGCAGGGGTGGGTGGCACAATGAAGTGCAAGGGGGAGTGGCGGCTGGAAGTGCTGTACAAGGTAAGTAGGACTTGACGTCAAGGGCAGATGGTGTTAGGCGCAGACAAGTGCTGGGGGGGTGGCCTATAGGGGTACAGAGACAATCATGCTGTGCTGTGGGCTCGGAGGGGACAGGGGAGGTACACACTGCCTCTGGCTCGGCAAGGTCCTTTCAGATTTCTATGTGTCCTGCAGAGTTGTCACATGCCGCAGATATGTGCCCTTGGATTGGGGATCTCATCTTGGTGAGAAGGGTGAGGCGCTATTGCCTTTGGAGCATGTGGCAGGCCAGTTTGCCAGAGGATGGCCATGATGCAGGACATTCCCTCTCTGCCACCCGGCACCTGTGGTTTGGGTTCCCAAGATCCGAGTCATGCCAGGACTCTGCATTGGCATGGGGCTTCAGACAGGTGGTCATGACCGTGGCTAAGACATCCAGTGTACCTGACATGGAGTGGAGCATGGAGTGGGCCCTGTCAGGATGGGAGTGAGCCTAAGGGGGAGCTGGATGGGGGGGACATTTTGGCAGCATGAGCCTCGACTGACACACACTTCATGGGTCGGAATACCAAGAAGGTGTGTGACAGTGGTGAGGGTGGCTTTGCCTGTGGGGTGTTGAGGGTGAGCTGGGAGGAGAGGAGAATGTGATCACTCCAGGAGAGAGGAGTGCAGAGATGGACGGAGAGGGGAAAGTCAGATGAGATCAGAGCATCAAGAGTGTGCCCTGCAGAATGAGTAGGGACAGACGGGAGTCTAGAGGGTGAGAGGGAGTTGCTGAGGTCACAGAAAGGTCAGGTGGGGGCGTCAACAGGCATGCAGGTGGATGCGTACCGCACCAAGGATGAGGAATTCTGTGTCTGGGGACATGAGTGAGGAGGAGAGGTGAGGACACTCAGAAAGGAAGTAGTACATTTGACCAGTTTTCCCAGACACAGTACGCACTGTTTGGAATGTCAAGGTGTGGTGGACAGACACCTCACACAAGCCATTCCAGAGTGGAGTAGGTCTAAGTAGGTGTGACAGTGGCAGGAATACCCTCAGGGAAGCCAAGGGCACACCCCCCATGCACAGTGGTGGCGGGCCAAGGAGAGGGTCAAGGATGCAGACAGAGCTGGCCGTCAGACATGTTTCCATGAGACCAAGGATGTCAAGGTGCATAACCTCATGTGAGTGACAGTTATCGGAGGAATGCCTGATGCAGCCGCAGTGAAAGGAGTGTAATTGTGGAGGAGGTTGACAGCCTTGTAGGACTTACGGGGAGTGCTAGAGATCAGAGGTGCCGCATGTGTAGGAGTTGGAGTGGGAGGCGGAGAAGGTTCATGGGAGGGTGCAGGGAGGCAGTGCAGGATTGATGAGGAGAGAGGAGGGGGGACAGCAGGAGAGGTAAGGAAGTTGATGAGATGTGGGTGGCATTTCTCAAGGAGATTGAGGTTGGCCTAAGGGCCTTGGACTGAGACGCTCCCATTACCATGCACATCATTAGTGGTATCTGAGGATTGGAAGGAGGCCAGGAGTACACCCCAACGGGTCCCACCTATGATGGTGGAAGAGGAGCAAGGAGAGAGGACAGGGACCATGTGAAGGGTCTATGGGACAGGCAAAGGCATGTATGAGCAGATGTCAGTGAGAGTTAGCTTGGAGTAGGCTCAGATGCACTGGTCAGCAATAGGGTGGGTCGCATTGGAGGGCAGGCTGCCCTCATTTGACTTTTGGCAAGCAGGTGTCGTGCGTAGGGCACGATGGTCTGAACTGTAGAAGTCATGGAAGATAGACCATGAAGAGCAGCATGGAGTGTGAGGGAATGGGGCTCGAAACCAGACGGTACCAAAGGACCCAGGAAGGAGGTGGATGTCAAGGCTACATCCACATTATGACTGCATGTTGGTAGGCATTTATATACAGAGGACGCATTAGCATGTGGTATCATTGCATGTCAGGCATGTGAAGATGAAACTTTGATGGCTGGGGGAAAGGAGAGGAATGGTATGTAAGACATCAGATGAATAGACAGGGGAGTATGAGCAACAATGTAGTGACAAAATCACTAATCAAGGGCAACTTCCATGGTGTTGGCCCATATGTGCACTGTTGCCAGTAGGGATAGTGCTGTGGCCAGATGGTGTTGCACTGAACATACTGGATGAGGCACATGGGTGCCACTATCAACTCTGCCACACACCCCCTTGACAGGCACCCAACATGAATGCTTCACACACACAACATGCACATGGATGATACACACATGCATGTGCACTCACCGGATGATGCCTCGTAATCAGGGAGGTCTCCCACACCTTGGAGTTGTCCCTCGGTGACGTAGGATCCAGCTACGGACTCGTGTGGTGTGAGTTCTATTTCCTGTGCTGGGGACCCACCTCCAGTCACCAAGGTTGCGGCATGACTTGAGGCCAGCTTATCCTTTGCCCTGCGCTTAAGGTCATTCCAGCGCTTCTGGCAATCACTAGCTGTGCGCCTCACTACTCCAAGGGCACTTATTCTGTCAGCAATGGTCTGCCAGTGTGCCTGGCGTCTGGCATGTGTGGTCTTGGACCCTGCAACGATGACCATTTCCCTATCATGATCTGACACATACTGAACAAGTGCATTAAGTTCGGCGTCTGTGAAGCTTGGCTTCCTTGATGGGCCGGACTGTGCAGCCGTGTCTGGGGCATCAGCCTGTGCCGGACGTGCACTCTTCCTCTTGCGTTTGGAAGGGGGTGGGGATCCAGAGTGTCCTACGCCGCTGTGGACACTAGGGGCAGGAGCCGTGGTGGACTCTGTACTGGGTGTGTGTGATTGCCCACTCAGCATGGGAGTAGGTGCAGGCATTGGGGGTAGTGGGATGGGGTCAGGCCTGATCTGAGGTGCATGAACTAGGACCGACACAGTCTTGGCAGGGTGTATGAGAGGTGGGGTGGATTGAGCCACACCCTGGCTACGGGGGCCAGCAGATGACCTATCTGGCATAGATGCGCGTGCCCTGATGACACCAATGTGCACCGGTGCACGTACAGTGGACCTGCTGACCTGGATGTCAGCGATGGAATCACCCTCGGACAGGTCTGGTGCCACAATGGCCTGGTCCGACATGGGCTGATCAGGGTTGGTATCAGCCACATGACTCTCAACTGGGGGGGGGGGGGGGGGGCATGGGTGTCCCTGACTGTTCCTCCAGACTGGGGGGAACAGGGGCGCCCTGCAAGTCACAACCACGTCCCCTGTTGGATCCTCCACGGCCACCACGTGTGGCTCGGCCACCTTTGCCACCCTTACGGCTTGCACGCCTCCCAACCATGGCACTGATGGTATTGTGCGTATGGGAGTGGGTGTGCACAATTGTCCTGGGCAATTGGGTGTCAAAGGGGTTGGGTACCAGATGGTATTCGTACCCTAGTGCAGTGGCAAGGCTATATGACACCCCTGGGGAAAGATGACGGGTCACGCAACGCACAGGCACCCCAAAAAAGTTAAGGAACGTGCACAATACCCCTCCTAGACCACGTGTGCTGATGGAAAACCCTGCACTACGCTGTGGCATCCAGTAACACAATGAACGTATGCGTGTCACACGCGGCCTAGATTGACCTCTGAAGGGGTAGGCTACACACGGGGCAAGCACAGATGTTAGATACGTGCGTGACTCACCGTCTGCCAGGTAAAAGAGCGTGAAAAAATAGCACTTTTGGTTGGCAACACCCCCGCCAAAATAAGAGGTGTACGCTGTCTGAGGAGACAGGACAACTGTAGAAGGGGACACTGTTTGAGGGAACAGGCCCAGGAAAACCAGTACAAGAGGAAATAGGGAAAAGAGCTGTCAGAGGTAACAGGGAGTACGAACTGGAAACGCCGTGAAGTAAATCGCGTGTGAAACGACAAGAAGTACCGAATTCACCCACTCGCTCTCCACGAAAAGCACGTACAAGGAAATAGTGTTCAACACTACCTTTTATACAGGCCCACACGTACATCGTCACTTACGGCGTGTACGTGCTTGGCCCATTTTCACCAATCACACGCTTTGGCACTCCTGCGTGTAGGTATCTTTTCACCAATCACACGCTTTGTCACTCCTGCATGTGGATCCTTTTTCACCAATCACGCGCTTCGACACTCCAGCGTGTAGCTCACTTTTCACCAATCACACGCTTTGTCACTCCTGCATGTGGATCCTTTTTCACCAATCACGCGCTTCGACACTCCTGCGTGTCGCTCACTTTTCACCAATCACACGCTTTGACACTGCACGTGCAGGTAACTATTGACGCACATATGCTGGTGACGGGTTTTCGCGCGATGAGTGTGGGGTTTTCAGGTGCAAAATCACTCCCTATCAGGCTGTCCACGCGTTCTGACACGAAAGACCACGCTCCTGGCCAGGAGGCCGAATTTAAGTCCCCAAGAACCCTGAGCACGCTCCCACCTGCCATCGGCTGCTGCCTGACTGCCTGCTGGCCACGTGCCCCACAGTGCTGGTGGGTGGGGGTGGTGGGAGACATGGGTGGGGGCCTGGTGGAGGGTGCCCCTGGTGGATGGGGGTTGGGGGTGGTGGGAGACATGGATGGGGGCCTGATGGCAGGTGCCCCTGGTGGATGGGGGTGCAGGGGGACATGATCAGGTGTGCAGGGTAGTCCACTGTTTTGTGGGCTGCCTGCAGGGGCCGGGGAGGGTGTACAGGGTACACCTGTGGGGGCCCACCCAGCCTATTCGCATGTGATAATTCCCACGCACCCCTGTGATACACGTACCCTGGCCAATCGCGTGTTGAACTTCCCGCTACCCCTGTAATACACGCACCCTGCCTGTTCGCGTGTGATGATTCCCGCGTACCCCTGTAATACACGTTCCCTGGCCTATCGCGTGTTCTACTTCACGCGTCCCCCTGTAATACACGTTCCCTGGCCCATCGCGTGTTGAACTTCCCGCTACCCCTGTAATACACGCACCCTGCCTGTTCGCGTGTGATGATTCCCGCGTACCCCTGTAATACACGTTCCCTGGCCTATCGCGTGTTCTACTTCACGCGTCCCCCTGTAATACACGTTCCCTGGCCCATCGCGTGTTGAACTTCCCGCTACCCCTGTAATACACGCACCCTGGCTGTTCGCGTGTGATGATTCCCGCGTACCACTGTGATGCACGTTCCCTGGCCTATCGCTTGTTCTACTTCACGCGTCCCCCTGTAATACACGTTCCCTGGCCCTTCGCGTGTTGAACTTCCCGCTACCCCTGTAATACACGCACCCTGGCTGTTCGCGTGTGATGATTCCCGCGTACCCCTGTAATACACGTTCCCTGGCCTATGCGTGTTCTACTTCACGCGTCCCCCTGTAATACACGTTCCCTGGCCCATCGCGTGTTGAACTTCCCGCTACCCCTGTAATACACGCACCCTGGCTGTTCGCGTGTGATGATTCCCGCGTACCCCTGTGATGCACGTTCCCTGGCCTATCGCGTGTTCTACTTCACGCGTCCCCCTGTAATACACGTTCCCTGGCCCATCGCGTGTTGGACTTCCCGCTACCCCTGTAATACACGCACCCTGGCTGTTCGCGTGTGATGATTCCCGCGTACCCCTGTGATTCACGTTCCCTGCCTAGTCGCGTGTAGTACTTCCCGCGTACTCCTGATTTGGAGATTGCCCGCTTTGCTTTCCTTGTTTGCCTGCCCTGTGAAGTGGTCCGGGGTTAGCGCAGCCCCTAGCGATGATTTAGCGCTTTTGATGGCTTTTCCGTGCGCGAGGGCGTTCTTGGGGGCGTTACTGGCGCTGCTGCAGGCTCGCTGCGATTCTCTGCGCCACGGCTGTTTTGGGAGCTTGAAATCCATGAATACGCTGTGCGCGGAAATCTGTTTTAGCGCACGTGCCTGGCGCAGACTATCGCAGGCGCACGCTGTGCGCCAGCCGCGTGCGCTACTTGTGCGCTGGATTCTATGAATTAGCCTATTGCTGTTTTTGATCTATTTTCTACAGGCGCAGCAGCTTTTAGGATCTTGGACTAAAGCATTATTTCCTTCAGGGGTTTACTATGCACCAACAGTAATGATGAAGGGTAGTGGGGATTTGATTAGCATTACATTTATATTACTGCAGGTTTTAAATTATTAATGCAATGAGTGACAATGATGTGTTTTAAATTAGGGAAAATACTGCATAGATTTCATAATTGAGCATTTCACTGCATTTTGTATGGGTTAGTGTATGGATTGTGCATGCATGAGTATGAGAAATATTTTAAGGATTACAGGAATATTGAAAATGATGCAGTTTTTAGGATGGTATTGTGATGTCAATTGCCACACCCAAGGGCAAGAGTGTAAAATTATGTTTTAAGAGAAACGTTAGGTTTAACTGCCACAACAGTGGGGCATGGCTCTAGTTTGAGCCTTTGTTATATATTATATACATCTGTTGGCATTATAACTTAGGTTATGATTGCAGGAATAACATCTGATGTGAAATATATATATTATGATTAATAATGCATTGATGTGGTGTGTGACAACTGAGGCACTCTTAGGTATGCGGCATGCAAGGTTGATGAAGTATATATGTGTGTTTCACATGTGTATGCATATATCAATTATTGAATGGTTGAGTGTATGCGGAATGGCCAACCCTACAGTTTATTTAATACCTTAGTAAGCCCAGTGTTAAGGTTTGAGGAATTCTGGAAGTTGTAGTGCATCGCGTTGTTCTTGTAGATGTTAGTACTTGTGATGCGCAGTTAAAAAATCCCAGCATTTTCAGGAGAAGCCTAGTTATAGGAATTTACGTTGAACCTTGTGGTGCACCGGCCAGCCGGTTTAAGGAAGTCTGGGTTTAGTGGTTGTTTATGCACAAATAGTGTACATCTCAGCATTCGAATTTCATTAGAAGTCTGGGTAATGGAAACTAGGTTGTACTTTGTGATGCACCTGGCCAGCTGTCATAAGGAAGTCTGGGCATTGAGATTATTGAGAAGTCTGATTTGGATATGGATAGCTATGGGTTGTACCTGGCCAGCAATTAAGTGGAAGTCTGGCGGTTGGAAATTGGTTATATGGCTGGTGCACCTATCCCAGCAGAATCAGTAAGGAAGTCGGGATATTGTGATTATTAAGAAGTCTGGGTTTGGAGTCTGGTTGTTGTACCTAGCCAGCAATTTAGCAGAAGTCTGGGTATATAAATAGATGATATGGTTGGTGCAACTATCCCAGCAAGCTAGGTGTGGCGTTACACATTACACAGAAATGTTGTTCTTTATATTTTAGAAGTCTGGTTGCCAGCAGTGTTTAGTGTGATGGTGGAACAGTGTCAGTGCTAATACGGGTAACATTCTCTCTAATTCGCACAGTTATCATAAGGAACTAGGGCGTAGCTAACCTTCTGTTCTTGTGGTTATCTGTGGTTATTCTTTACGTGACACTATCTTGTGTTGCAGTTTTGTTTTGTGTGATCTTTGTCCTGTAAGTGCCTTTCTATCATTTTTCCTACTTTTTTGTGGATTTTGTGGTGTGTCTTCATATCTATGGTTTCCTTGTATTTAAGTGAGGGTATCATTTTGGGTAGTATACACAGAGAGTGTTTGGATGTTTCTTTTTCTTTCTTTTGTAAAGGGTGAGCATTGTGCTTTATTGGAGTGTTGGGGTCAGGATGTGGCAGTAGGTTTATGGTCTTATGTGAGCGGTTGTGCCTGGGCGTGGCAGGCCTCGGGTCCTCTGTAGCAGTCCAGATGGAAGATGTATGGCTAATCACTTTAAGGACATTGATATCTGTCCTAATCATTTGGGCACAGCAACTGTGGCCTATCTTTTTTTTTTTAAGAGAGGAGGATGTGTAGTAGTATCCTGTGATACTACGTTTGTGTTGTGTCAGCCTGAAGGCTGAATGGAATATGGGAATGTTATGATGCTTGTGGAGTGTTGTGGGATGGGTGTTCTCGGGGTGATGGTTGGGACACTCTTGGAGAGATGCAGGAACTAGCAGGATGCTATTAAACACTCAACTATATCTACCTTTACCTCTAACCAAGATACAATAAAGAAGCACTTCCTTTAATTACATACCTGGTCTGCAATGATATGACATGATATGATAGGTTATTTATAACGCACTTAATACCCAGAGGTTTATAAGCGTGGACCCATGGATTGAACCTGTGGTGCTCTGTGTCATCGTGCGTCCAAGGCGTTGCCCCTGAGCTATCCTCCTGTGTCAAATTTTGGCTCCTGCTTCATGATTACATACCAAGACCAGGGTGAATACTTCAAGAACATATTGGAATGAGGTGTGCTTGTTGATTAATCAAGTGTTAAGATTGGACATAGCATTTCATTTTGAAACCCTACTACTGGTGGATGATATTTTCATAGATGAGTAATACAGTTTGGAAAATAAATGGCTGTTGAGAGCCGCTATGACAGCAAAAAATTGACTGTTAGAGGTTGGAAGTCTGTAAGGCATCCTTTAACAAAAGACCGGTTAACAAGCTTTGCAACTTGTCTCTGATTGAAAAGGTTCTATCTTCACAACACAATACGTTTCACTTTATGAAAAGATGTGGGATAGATTCAATGAATTGGACCTATAATCTGTGTGTTTTATTAGCCACTGTGAATAGTGAGGAAAGTATTTTGTGTGATTTGGTTGCTTGTTTTTGTTTGAATATGTGTAAATATATCATAAGAATAACAGCAAATCTAACCATCCAGACCTGCTGTTGCAAAGCATCCCTATGTGTTGGAGTTGTCTTTTTATGGACTAGATTCCATTGTTAGCTCAGTCTCCCTCCATTATGATCTCATTAATTCTACCCGTTTCCAAACAACAAAGCACTGTGTAACTAGGCCATCAGAGGGCAGATAGTTTCTTGACTGTCTCCATCTCACCTACTCATTGTACTTCTTGGAGTCTTTGTAGATGGCCAGACATTTGAGGTAAGTGAGCATTGGAGTAGCATGTTATAGTGGAGCATGAATGGAATTGCATGTTACAATGAATCATAATTGGAATGTGGATATTTTTCAGATGGATACTGGGGTCTATCGCTCTTTCAATCTACCAGACAATCAAATGTTCTCCTTTGAACGCAAGAATACAGCAGCGCATTGACTTTATACCCATTATGTCCCAAGATGGAAAATGAGGGCCTGGGCAGATGCTTCCAAGACCTAATTCTCTTTAGAGACAGATATAGAGCAATGAAAATGAATGCAGTTACCAGAGGGTCAATGATGATACCAGGTTTCAAACCCTGGGCTTTTCTTTGCAAAACATTTTAATATGGTATTTAATTGAAATTGCTTGAAATAAATCAAGACTCCAGCTCTGAGAATTTAGTAAGTGGTTACATGAAAGCCTGTGATTGAAGGCAGAGGGTCCCCGGAAATAGAGCATCAGCTAATAACCTTTAATGTTAAAACCTTTGTGAAAATATCGGCAAGTTCAGTAATTTCAGCTGACACGATGCTGCATTGCTTATTTTAAGAATCTTGAATGTTCCAAGCCATGTTCTATGAATTAAGCGTGTTCCAGCAGGAAAGAGGGGTTCTATGATGAAAGTGAAATGCATGTGTCTTTTTGTTGCTTGGCAAAACTGCAGAGAAATAGCTACAATATGTTCATAAGTGCACTGTGTTTGTACATCAGTTTGTGCAGGCTAGTGGGAGTATTAAAAACAATTCCCAAATGTGTTCCAGAATGTGACTGTGGGGTGAGCCACTGTCACTGATGACTGTGGAAGAAACTATATTGAGCCTACATATCCATAGGTAGGATGAGCAACTACTTAACTGGAAACACATTACTCATTGTGGTTTGTATATTAAGGACCAAGGATGGAGTTATGACTTTTTGAAATGGCAGCTCCCAATGAACTGTATGTCAGCCAGGTATGTGGCTCAGTGGCCTGATACAGCCACTAAAGGTAACTGTGCTTGACCTCATGTCGTGGTCACAGGTTCGAATCCCAGCAGGTCCACTCAGCCCTTCATCTATCAAGTACCATTAAGTTGGCTAACAATTAACATCTGTTATCTGTCAATAGCGCCAAGATGCCCCTCTGGGGGTCAACATGAGTTCTACAAATGCACATGTTATGTTATCAATTGTAAGGGAAGCCCCTTAGACACTCACACCAGGAAAAAATGCAACCCACTAGGGAAAAAGGCCCAATACACCACTTACAAGGATAACAAGTTTATTTCCACACAAAAATGGAAAGCGGCAACAAAGAACCCTGCCGTCACGGAGCGTTCTGACAAAATCTGCATGAGCAGCACATTATAAAGGTACATAGCGGCATCGTTACATGCAGTAGAAACCCAAGGGGCTGGTTGGTGAGACCCTATTCATAGGCCGCCTACTCCATAGGGGATACCAGGCCATTGATCGCAGGCCCGTCCATCTTCCTCCATGTGGGTGATGCTACATTCATCATCGGTCACATGCTGCCTAATTGGCAATTATTTCCAAACACAACACATCTCTATCTATGTAACAGTGCACCTGGTACAAGCAGACAGGGTCCCGGGGGAAAGCCGAGGTCATACTCGCACACATCACTCACTCCCAGACAGGCTGAAACCCCTTAAAGGTCTTCCACCTTCGTTCTGGGCTATAATTGCATCCCTCCATGCACCTCACAACACAAATCACATTACCTAGAAGTGAAGGCAGAAAAGCCCTGCTTTCTGATCTTTTTGGTCAGTGGCCTGGGGCTGGCTGATACCTTGGAATTCAGAAGTCCTAAAGCTGGGGCATTTGGGTGCTATAACTTAGAATTGGGACTGGGGGAGGGGGTCAGAGGCCCATGCCCTCCTTCTCATGGGATCGTATCATACAACAATGCTCAACCCTCTTCCCGTGGCCTTGCAGGGCACATTATTTCCAGAGCAAGAAGGTTGGGAACATTTTAGGACAATGAAGGGTTTATTGATCTTTTTGACTCTGGCCTTTCTCTTCAGTGCCCGGGATATAACCTAGTATTTGCCTCATGTTCACGGCCTACACCTGAGATTCTGGCTGTGGTGCTACATTTAGGCGTTACTTTCCAATATGGCTGCTAATATCTAAGATGGCGTTTGTTCCTGCATGTGCACTACATCTATAAGCATACAATAATATGATTATGTAGAAGACTTTAAGGGCACCTCTCTCGCCCCGGGTCTCATATATTATATCTTGCGGTCTTTGCCTTATTCTAAACCGCTTGGGGTTGCAAGAAGATCATCTCTCCTTCCCAAGATAATGTACAACCATTGTTTTTATACAATGGTTGTCTGTATGTATCCAGGAGCTTTAGAAACCAGATGGATTGTTTTGATCTTTCTAATGAACAAAAGTGACACACAATATACGCATGTATTTAAAAAAATAATGGGCTTCATTACACGGTAGGCGGTAGGGATTTAACGTTGGAGTACCGGTAACGTTAAATCCCCATGCGAGTTACGACCCAGCTCACCGATATTAGCGGCACCGCTAAGTACGGTGCCACTAATAGCGGGCAGTCCGCGTGCACGTGACCCTCCATCCCGTAAATAACGCCATGCCGCTAATAGCACAGCATCACAAGGCAAGTGGACATGCCAATAGCGGCATGGTAAAGCCCCCAAACCCCCTTACCGCCATGGCGCTAATACCGCCATCGCGAACCACCCGTTAAGAGAACTGAGCAGTGTTCCCGCCTGCCACAGGCGGACACAATCAGCACAGGTGGAGGCAATGGAGACTGTGGCAGCTCAAAAGGAGCACACCACACCCGTTCCCACACCCCTTCCTACACCAAGATGGTTCCAATACTTGCAGCATTTCATGGGCTGGAGGACATGATTGCAGCGCAGCAGCAACAACAGGCATCACAGAGGAGACACAGGAGGAGGAGGAGGGCAAGACAGGCACAGCAAGCACCACCACGGCACCTAATCATACCACAGAGGCACCCACCAATCCCCAGGATCAGAGCCAGTCCATTTAACCTAACCCCAGAGCAGATACACACCCTGTACCGTCTGGACCAGGATACCATCATCAGCATCGTGGACATGATACACAACGACATTGTGAGCCTCATAGACATCCGAACTGCCATCCCCCCTCTACTCAAGGTGGTGACTGTGCTCCACTTCCTGGCCACAGGCACCTACCAGCATACAGTGGGGCAGATGCATGGCATCTCACAACCAGTATTCTCACGCACGCTGAACCAGGTACTTGATGCCCTCCTGAAGCATGCACCTGAACACATATTCATGCCACGGACTGCCTAGGATATTGCAAACACCAAAGTTGGCTTCTATTCACTGGCATGCATCCCAAGTTGCATCGGGGCCATCGACTGTACCCATGTGGAATTGGTTGTACCACATCACAATGAAGTAGTCTACCGAAACAGGAAGCAATTCCACTCCATCAATGTCCAAATGGTATGTGACACCAACAAGATAATCACATATTGCTGTGCCCGATTTCCCGGATTAACCCATGATTCATGGTCCTGCGGAACTCAACTATCCCACGCTACATGTAACGACAAGCCGGACAACGTTCATGGCTACTTGGTGAGTAGCAGGGCAAGCACATGGCAGTGTGATTGGGGGGGAGGAGATATACATACTCCAGCTGGGTGTGATTGGGTGGGGAGGGATACATACTCCAACTGGGTGTGATTGGGGGGGAGATACATAATCCAACTGGGTGTGATGGGGGGGAGATACATACTCCAACTGGGTGTGATTGGGGGGGGGTACATACTCCAACTGGGTGTGATTGGGGGGGAGAGATACATACTCCAACTGGGTGTGATTGGGGGGGGAGATATGCATACTCGAAATGGGTGTAGCTTGTCGTCCGTCGGACAAATGCACATACAGATGTGCGCCAATGTCCATCTGGGAAGGCCGCAACGTACTTGAGATGAACGGACATGCAAGTATATGCTATACAACATAGATGACAACCCAGGTCTAGAAACCTTAAACATCCATCCACATCCACATTGCACAACATTCCACGCCACAAAATACACAAATGTCATACATGCCGTCAAGATAGTCATACCAAATTAGTCCAGCACAACATCAATGATGCAATGTGCCCTTGAAAGCATGCAAAGGGATCACCCCTAGCCATAGCATTGCACCATGCACCTATAGCACCACTGAAGTGATGCCTCTCAGCATGGGAACATCAATGTTGGAATGGCAAAACACCAGCAGTGTCGTACCAAATCTGCCTGGGCCCAGGGACACCTAAGACCTGGCCTCACCCAGGACATGTCAATTACTGTTGGAGGCATAATGGGGCATGTCTACTTGCAGGGTCGAGCTCCCCTTTGCACATTTCAGTCACACAGACCATCTGCATGTATGCTGTTAATTGTGTACTTCAATCACAATGCAAAGTCAATTTGTGTGATATGAACAGGCCGCTCTTGAGGTGAACAGTAACAGGACCCCATTCGTCCCCCCATACAGGTGATGCTGGCTATCCCCTGAAGAGGTGGCTCCTCACCCCTGTACGGAACCCACAGAACAGGCACGAAGAGGAATACAATCGTGCGCATACCCGCATTGTGATCGAGCAGACTTTTGGCCTTTTGAAGACACGGTTTAGGTGCGTTAGCAGGTCTGGTGGCGCTCTCCTGTATGGCCATGAGAAGGTGGCCAAGATCACCATGGCATGTGTCATGCTGCACAATATGTGTATCAGACGGAATGTGCCACTGCCCCCTGACGTTGAAATAGAAGCACCTGATGAGGATGATGATGGTGATGAGGACGGAGGTGAAGGGGATGCAGGTCATGCAAGAGGGGATGGCCAGGAGGGACTTGCTGTCAGACAGCATCTGATCAACCAAATATTCTGAGTAACATGGTTTCGTACTGTCACATGGATATGTGTAGTAATGCACTGGTGTCTGTTTGGAAGCGCACAATGGACCATGGCGTCAATAAAGTACACATACACAATGAAGAAGTCCAAGCCTGTGTTTTGTTGAAACACCAGTGTATTAAGGAACGTAAAGAATAAAATGTGCATGTCCCCAAACATCCCACCACCCTTCCCCCCACCCCCCACAACAGTCCCATAACACCCTTCCCCCCACCCCCCACAACAGTTCCATAACACCCTTCCCCCGACCCCCCACAACAGTCCCATAACACCCTTCCCCCCAACCCCCACAACAGTCCCATAACACCCTTCCCCCCACCCCCCACAACAGTTCCACATGTGTTTGCCACAATGTTTCCGTCCAGCCATGCACGCAGAGGCTTCACCATGCACTCCCTATTGGCCATTGCCAACACCAGCATTGGGAGGCTGCATAGACGTGTGCCTGGTGGTGCGTGAGGAGCGGTGGAGGGGGCTTGTCTGCCTCGAACTGGCGGATGAGGAAGTGGCAGACTGTCGTGGTGGTGGTGGGAATTGGCGGTCCAATGTGTCCGCTACCATGTGAGGACCTCCCTGACTCGGATAATCTCCCCACACAGCCTGTCTGTACATGCCTCTATCCCCTCCCTGGAGTACCTTGCTGTCTCCGTAATCTCTGCCCTGAGACGGGCAGCCTCCTCCACATGCTGCCCAACCAGCACAGTTATTTCCTGTTGCCGCTGGCTGATGCTGGCCAGGTCGAGGGCAGTGTTGGGTTCTGGTGGTGTGGCTGCTATGGCCTGTGATGGTACCAGGTCAACAGATGAAGCCACCGGGGGGCTACTAAAAGCTCCCATGTTCTCATTGCCAGTGACATTAGACCCAGGTGTCTGCTGTGGTGATGGCTCGGGGTTTCCAGGGGGGGTTGGGGTGTGCATCTCCATGTGGAAGTCGGTTGTGTCCTCCACATCTGATAGTGGGGCAGTGGCTGCCGCCTCTCCTGCGGAACTAGCTGGAGCTGAGGGTGGGCCCTCTGTGGCTGGGATTGGTGGTGGTGGGTTAACCTCCAGAGGTGGGGCAGTTGTTGGTGGTGTGGCAACTTGTGGCTTGGAAGTGGCGCTCCACCGATGTTTCACACTCTACATCTGGAACCTTCTGCCTTTGCCCCTTGATGTTGTGGGGGTGTCTTCTGTGTCCTGTGCCTTTGTTTTCTTATGCACAGGGGGTTCCTGAGATGCATTGCCAGCATCCTCACTGTCTGTATGTGAGCCTGTCGGGGACAAGAAGGGGGATGTCATTGGTTACGGTTCTATGTACCTAATGCAGTATACATCAATAATGCAGTTGTGGGCGTTTTGACTAGATTGTAAAGGATGCAGGTGATGTGTCAGTTCAGTGGCTCATCCATGCATGGTTGTGTGTGGCACTTGTCTCTGGTGACGTGTGCATGTGTGTGCGTTTGTGTCTGACACTGACATGGCCAGGGTGTGATGCATGTGTGGATGTTTGGCCATCCATGAAGTGATTCTGGGCTCACATTTGGGGGGACCAGTAGATTCACATTGCATGCTTTCATGTGTACACTCACCTCCATCTGAAGTGGTTTCCACGCCATGCTCCATCGTCCCGACTCCCTCTATGCATTCCACTCCAATGAGGTTGGCGCAGGTCTTCTCCCATTCTTTCAGTTTTATGGGCGACCCAGATCCACCTGCTGTGGCAATGTTGTGGTTTTCTGCAAGGATGCTTCTTACCCGGAGTCTGAGGTCATCCCACCTCTTTCGGCACTCACGCACATTGCAGGTGGTGGTGCCCACAGCACTGACTTTCAATGCGACCTCAGCCCAGATTGCCTTCTTTTTCATGAGTGTCTCCCGCCCCATGTCGCTGGCAAAGACCACGGCGGCATTGTCAGCTAGTGTCTGGGTCAGCATTAATAGCTCCTCTGAGGTAAATTTTTCTTTCCGCTGCCGGTCGGTGTTTTTCTTAATGCCTTGGGCATGTCGAGGGTGTCCCTGTGGATTTCCTATTGCAAGATACTCCAAACAGGTCCAGGGGGCAGAGGATGGCAATGGATTGTGTTTTTAAAGATGGCCGCTGTGCTCTTTCCCGTTCCTGTGCGATGACGCTATTTCCGGTTCCGCAATTTAGCGGTCACCGCTAATAGTGGTGACCGCTATTTGCATGCAGCGTGAGGGCGGAGGTGCTATCTGCACTTTCGTCGAGGGCGGTAAGAGACTTTTTGGGGACTTTAGCGGCATGGCGGAAGGGTCATTATCGGCATGGCGCTATGCTCGTCTCCGCGTACTCGTAATGGTACGCTATTAGGGCCCTCTTGCGAGGGCGGACACGTTAGGGGCGCCATGCCGGTAATTTGGGATTTTTAGCGCACAACGTGTAATGAGGCCCACTGTCTTTTAGTTTGCATTAAAGCAGCAAGCAATGGATTATGCAAGCAACCAGTTCCTCTTCTCCTATGAAGCCAAGATCTGGTCAATCTAGATTTGCTGAGCTATTACTAATGAAGGGTGATACAATTTAAGCCACTTCTGTTTTGCTCCTGGGTCCGCATGGTTGGCCTCTGCTCTGCCAGAGGTATGATATGATATGATAGGTTATTTATAACACACTTAATGCCCACAGGTTTCTAAGCGTGGACCCGGGGATCAAACCTGTGTTGCTCCATGTCGTTTTGCTTCCAAGGCGAGCACGTGCCCCTGATCTATCCTCCCAAGACAAGTCTGCATGCATTGCTGCTCTTCCAGAGGTGTCACTGTTCATAGGGCCTGCAGTCCTGCTTGACATTGATTTAAATCCATGGACATGTATTTTGGCAAAACTGGCATTTACAGATGGGTGTATTGTTCTGGGATAGCTAACAATGTTTATGCTGTTTATTTACCTATTGGTATTGAAAGAGCTGCCAAGTTTCCGAACCATCATGGTGAGCATGCTTCCATCTTTTCAGGTGAAGAGCGGTCCCTATAACTGGTAGCTAGCCAGGAAGGCACACCACAACTCCTCTTGCTAGATTGCCTGGATGCGTGTGCTCCTATGACATCTTTCTGGAACTCTGCTGCTGCTGGCTCATGTCTGTAGACCAAAGGGCTCCTATGAACAGGAGGCTTTTCTGCCTGGTGTTTTTATTCCTTATAGTGGTCTTGTCATGAGCCACCTTGTTCAGCCCTGTGTACTAGCTTGACTTTGCACATTGGCTTCATGGAAGGGTCACTCATTCCTGCAAAGTCAGAAGGGATTGTGGGGCAGGACAACCCCTTTATCTTGACAATGTCGGCTGACCAGAAGGTTATCCCCAGGGGTGGACTCACCTATAGGGATATCTTGAGATTTCCTGGTAGGCCTCTGCTCCCGGGGCTTCTTGTGTGGTAACCTATTTTATTTTCACATTTCCTCATAGGGAAATTATTGGGCTTGCTGATAATGTGCAAATGATCACCATGGCCACTTTTGTATCCCAGTCCACCCCTAGTTATCCCTCCTTTCTCCTAACTCAATGTGTTATATTATCGAGCAGCTCAGACGGCAGAAAATAATCGAAGGCCCTACCTTTCATATTACTTAACCCTAGGAATCCTGGTAAAATGGAGTTGTGAAACCAATAAAGTTATTGATGCATTAATCCTTTATATGGACAGATAACCTTTTTTTAAACAATATTGTTATTCATTTTATATATAACATATGGTGTGATAACACATCTAAAACGAAAACAAAGAGGTGATGGCTGGAAGGTTTAGAATGAATCCTGACCTCTGGCATTGCTCTGGGCAACTCTCCAGACCATCTTTCTTCGCCTGCCAAGTCATTACAGGAGGGAAAAGACCATATGTAAATCAGGCTTGGTCTCACCCCAAAAGGGGCAGTCGAGCCTGAACTGCCAGGTCACATCCCTTCTGCACGAGACCACAAGCATCCCCAGACATGTTTCAGCCTTGTTGGGCCTCATCAGTGAGGAGTAGCTTGGGTCTCTAGGCACAGCAGGCATGGGACCCATGTCTGGGCATACCCGTCCCACTCGGCGTTACAAAACAAAAACAAAGAGGTGATGGCTGGAAGGTTTAGAATGAATCTTGACCTCTGGCAATGCTCTGGGCAACCCTCCACACCATCGTTCTTTGCCTGCCAAGCCATTACAGAAGGGGAAAGACCATACACAAATTAGGCTTGGTCCCACCCCAAAAGGGGCAGTCCAGCCTGAACTGCCAGGTCACGTCCCTTCTGCACGAGACCAAAAGCATACCCAGACATGTTTCAGCCTTGTTGGTCCTCATCAGTGAGGAGTAGCTTGGGTCTCTAGGCACAGCAGGCATGGGACCCATGTCTGGGCATACCCGTCCCACTCGGCGTTACAAAACAAAAACAAAGAGGTGATGGCTGGAAGGTTTAGAATGAATCTTGACCTCTGGCAATGCTCTGGGCAACCCTCCACACCATTGTTCTTTGCCTGCCAAGTCATTACAGGAGGGAAAAGACATATGTAAATCAGGCTTGGTCTCACCCCAAAAGGGGCAGTCGAGCCTGAGCTGCCAGGTCACATCCCTTCTGCACGAGACCACAAGCATCCCCAGACATGTTTCAGCCTTGTTGGGCCTCATCAGTGAGGAGTAGCTTGGGTCTCTAGGCACAGCAGGCATGGGACCCATGTCTGGGCATACCCGTCCCACTCGACGTTACAAAACAAAAACAAAGAGGTGATGGCTGGAAGGTTTAGAATGAATCTTGACCTCTGGCAATGCTCTGGGCAACCCTCCACACCATCGTTCTTTGCCTGCCAAGCCATTACAGAAGGGGAAAGACCATACACGCATTAGGCTTGGTCCCACCCCAAAAGGGGCAGTCCAGCCTGAACTGCCAGGTCACGTCCCTTCTGCACGAGACCACAAGCATCCCCAGACATGTTTCAGCCTTGTTGGTCCTCATCAGTGAGGAGTAGCTTGGGTCTCTAGGCCCAGCAGGCACGGGACACACGTCTGGGCATACCTGTGATGACACATCTAACATAGAGAATCAGAATCCAGAACACATAGCAATCCGTACCTGCATTCATTCATTCTATGACATAATTGGTGGATGCAAGATCGTCTTTGGAAGTATTTCTTTACAACAACTATTCTGAAATGAAGAAGAAACCACATAGGTTGTGAGTTAACAGCTGCAGAACAATCAATTGGTGTACAACTCCTGCATAGTCACCTAGCTGGTAAAGAGAAACAGAACAAAACACACAACAATAGACCTCACAAGTATAACATATAGAAGGGGAATAGTGGACGTGTTTTCATTTATAAACGCTGTCTCGTTGCACCGACAGAGGGCGGAGAATAGAAATGATGTCGACATGAGCTCTGCTCTCATAAAGAGCGTAAAAACACTGGTACAAATTAGAGCACCGGAAAAGCCCTCAAATGGATCGGTCTCGCAGGCTCGACAGATAATCAGTACAAATTAGAGCCCTGAGAAAGCCTTCAAATGGATCGGTCTGGCGGGATCGACAGATAATCAGTACAAATTAGAGCCCTGAGAAAGCCTTCAAATGGATCGGTCTGGCGGGATCAACAGATTAGATCACCGAAAAAGCCCTCAAATTGATTGGTCTGGCAGGATCGACAGATAATCAGTACAAATTAGAGCACTGAGAAAGCCCTCAAATGGATCGGTCTGGCGGAATTGACAGATAGTGAGTTTCAATGAACACATGCCCCTACTATGATGTACTGAGTATTTTGTCAATACTAAGCATCGATCACTATGTGTATCCAGACAAAACGCATGCTGGATTATACTGGTTGGAACAGATACCATTGAACATATATTTCAAAAAAGCATACATCAAGATTAAGCTTCCGCTGGTCTTTGGGATCGCAAATTAGAAAAGGAACCCACTTTTCCCTTTTATGATCTGTTGGGTTCAATTCCATTTGCCCATTTTAATTGGGGAATTGCACAGGTTGTGTACCGCAATCCTGGAAGAAGGTGGCAATTGGCCAGCTTTTACGACTGTGTGGTGTCATGGTCGATCAGGCTAAGAAAATAAAGGACTGTCATGGGCTTTATGGACCAATGTTCAGTCTTTGCCTCAGTTGAAATTTCAAAGCATTGCCTTTGGGGCAAACTCAGCATTGATAAGAGCAATACCTGTTCTATTTCCAGGGAAGCAGTGCACTGCAGCACTATAATGAGGTATTAGATTACATTCATATTAGTTGGGGGTTCTACAGGGGTGCTTATTGGCTTTTTTCTTATTTAATTTATATTTTAGTACAAATACTGTGGCTCTGCTGGAGGTAGAGGTAGACATCATGATAGTAGCAAGTTGCAGCATCCCACTGTTACTTTTTTTAAACAATATGTTCCTTGGGGTCACAACAGGGATGTCTCTTCTGTTGGCTTTTTGATCGCTACACATCTCACAGACTGAAACCAAATGATACAAAGTCGAAAATCATTGTGTTTATTCTTCATTATAACTTGAGAACTAGGTTCAAATTACAAGGGGAATTTCTGGGGAAAGGTTTCTATTTTGATTATTTAAACCTCAGCATGTCTGATGGAGGGCTGTGGGCTAGACTTGCTGTCTACACTCAGAGGTGGAAGTGAGCAGGGGCAATCGTGAGCGGAATACCACTAGTTTTATTTTGTACTCATAACAGTTCCACTATTTTTTACAACCACTATTCCGGAACTGTTCTTTTTGAAGTTAAAGCATACCTCTTCATTTTTCCACTATCCGCTGTTAGACGCAAATGCAAATCTGTTTCACTGCTCATTCTAGAAGCCTCAATGACATCTTAGCCTGGATGGACTCTATCTGGCTTCATCTTATCTATCAGAAGATGGAGGAGGTCCTGCTAAAACTAAGAAATTAACTCTCCTGACAACCCATCTTCACCAGTTTTTTGGAAAACATGTTCGCTCATGATACATGCTTGGATGATACAGTCAATAAAGTTTCAGGCCATTTCCCTGGGGTTTTATTTCAACTTCAGGTGGCTGCAAGTGCGGGTTCCAGCAGAGTTAAGATCAGTGAGTAGAGGCAAATGATTGCACAGAGGCTGTATATAAATGTTCCAACTGACTGACCAACTGGGAGAAATTAATGAACAAAAATACAGAAGACCTAATTTTTCCTGTTCCACCCACTTGGCTGTCAACCTGTCCACAACCCATTGGACCATGTGTTTCAACTTTCTTCCTCACACATGCCCTGTTCCCAACTGGAATCACAGTTCCTACTTTTCTGGCTCACGTCTACCACTGTCGACACTACTACTAATACAGCATGAGCAAGTAACAGGATGTTAAGATTCAGTAGACATTTTGGGGCAATCTAGTTTGCCCAAGATTGCAAGTCTGCAAGGTGAAGGCAACTGGTGCTGCAGGGTATGCAGCCAAAATCTACAGAGTGGCAGACACCATCAGAACAGATGACGAGGAGAACACATTCATCAAGAAACTATTAGGGGTGCCACTGTTAGCAAATAATAACATTGTTTCCCTTGAAGTGGGTCACATTCAATTTCTGACATCCTTCACCTGGTTCTTCTTTTGCAATGGGTCTGAGTCTGGATGAAGCCAGAAGGAGTACAGTGAGGGTTATATTCAATTGACCTCTTGGCTAATCTAGACAGACCTGCCTGCGCATGAAAAGTACATTCTGTCTGCACTGAATTAGCACTACCTTTGGATTATCCACATTTAGTAGAGAAGTTATTGTCCAGTGCAGTCAGCGAGATATTCTTAGAGCTGGGGTCGTGACTGTATATTGAAGGGGTCCCTCTCCGTCTCCCAGTAAATAGAATTCAAGATGGCTCCTGAATGTGAATATTATTTGTACCACAATAAATCAGTTAAACCAAGGTGTAGGTTCTGCCACTTTCAGTTGACAGGTTGACATGTTGGCTGTTATCTTCAAGGAGAAACTGCAGTGACCCAGAGAAACCTTACAGTGCTTATGTGGCACAGTATTGGGAGAATCTGATAGGCCTTTCCTTATATATGCCCTTTAAACATGTCTTTGTGAAAACATTAACTATATCTTTTGGTATGTCTCCAAACAGGTGTAATAGTTCAAAGCATGTGGTGATCCAGGAGCAGTAGTCCATGTGTATAATTACATTAAGCATGCATGTCATAGGAATTTGAACTAAGAAAGTATGTTCTGTGTGACTGATGATGATACTTTAACTGTGGATTGTGGGATTATTATGGTTTATATGAAGGCCTGTGCCAATTAAAACTGACCATTTTAATTGTTTCCCCTGTGACCATATTCAACTGAATCACCGTGAGAAAATGGGTAACTCTTACAAAAATATGAGATTGTACTAAGAGATAAGGTGTATGTAGATTGTTAAAAGAGGAATATATTTTAAGAATGTTGTTTCATGGGTGTCACATTTTTTAAAATTTCCTGATACCAATCCCATGCAAGATAAAAGAATAATCTTTGTAAAAAATGAATGCTCTGAAGCAAAATGTTTCTGCCAGAGGTCTATTATACTGAAAAGGAACATAAGTGTCTTAATGCGTTAAAGGGGAAGTTTGCGCAGAAATGTTATTGTCCCAATCGATCAGGCATATATTTTTGGGCGTACTGGGATCAATCTTAAAAAAATGTCCTATGCACCTTACCTTAATTTTTCTCACATTTGCGCAACCCGAAAACAACGTGTAGGGTGCTGTCATCTTGTGCTAATCTTATCTATTTATCCTCCACCCTAAGTTCAAGTGCCCTCGCGGCAGTAATTCAGATCACCCGCCCCGCAAGCTGACACAAGTTTACGCCCCTTTTCACAGCGCCAATTCACATCTCATTTCAACGTCCTCTGTGCGCAATCTATTGACGTGTCTCCTTTCAATGAGAAGACGCCACTTTTCTCGACAAGTGTAAACAAACCTTATTCAATCACATATCATTGGAGTTTCTTTTTCCTTTGTGTCAGCGTATTTCACTTTGAGTCTCCCTGACTTGTTTCTGCTCTGTTCAGCTATCTTTAAAGTGTGACACACCGAGAACAGGTACTTACACTACCTAAAATGAATCCACTCAGTAGTTGTTTTTTATTTAAACACTTCTTATATTATGTACAAATGTCTTTACCAAACCATAATCAAATTCTACTTTTACATGGCTAATTTTATACATGTGTAAATGCAGAATTTCAAAGTTATTTTTGTCTTTGCAACATGGGTTTTTGTAACATAGCTATTTCCTCTCTTGTCTTTCTTTAATGGTGAATTTTAACGTAAAACCATAGTTCGTTACTGTATAGAAAAAAAATAATAATTTTTGTTCTCACTGTTGATTTTGCACTTCTTCAATATTCAAGAACTATGGCAACAATTCAGCCCTACTAGTATGAGCCCGAATATTCACAAGAGGAAATGATTGAAAGAGAAAGAAGCTGAAATGATGGGGAATCGGAGGAAAGCCTGAACCCAGTAGCATGGAAGACATTTCCACCTGGTGTACTTTCATCGTTGTGAGTTTATGCCAATTGTGCCGGAGAACTGCTGTTGCCATGAAAGCTCTGGCTGCTTGGCCCACATTGCCAAAGACGACACACCACTGCTACGCGTTACCGAGCAGCAGGACCTCAGGGCAGCCTGCCTTACAAGATCCGTGCTGCAAATGATGATGGACCTTTGCATGAACTTCTAGATTCAGTTTGCACTTGTAATCCAAGAAACAAGTACATTTACTCTATATATGTTGGATGTTTCACAACCAAGACTACTAATATTTCCAATTTCTAATATTTGGCAACCTCAAGAACATACTCTCACCCTCCTTTATGTGAATTCAACAACATAAACATACTTGGCTACATCAGCCTCTCAACCAAGGTTTTCATAAATGTGGAGGGTGTTTGATGTGTGCCTATGCATATGAAACTTCCAAAATTGACTTTGGGCATTTGGGCACACACAATATTAACTCCTTTATCAACTGCAACACAAAATATTGTGTCTATTGTATTTTATGCACATGTGGCTTGCGCTATATTGGCAGCACTATTCGACCTCTGAAGATCAGAATAAGGGAACACCTGTCATCCATTGCTCAATTTGACTCTAAATATCCTTGGCAATACACTGACAACAAGTCCATCAAATAGACAACACAGCACTGATCATATTTGCAGGGATGGTGAAAGTTTCCTTACCTCAACGTGGAGGTAATCTTGTACTCAAACTCAGGCAATTGGAAGCACGCCTTATCTGCCAATACCGGACTGTAGCGCATGGCCTCAATATGGATCATGAACTATCTGTATTTCTGTGATTGCATACTTATGAACCATATGTCTTGTAATTTACATGCACATAATTGTACAATTGAGCAATCCTGGGCCTCATTACGACTCAGGCGGTAAGGGGTTTACGCCGGTGTAAACAGCGCCGACCCTTACCGCCTGAGTACGAGGTCCCTTAGCGCCATGGAGGTTTTAACACCTGCTTTTAGCAGGTGTTAAAATCCATGGCGCTAAGGGACCATGGAGTTAATTACGCCACCGTAATTTACGGTGGCGTAATTAACGCCTTCCCCACTCCCATTATGCCCTATGGGGCAAAAATGGGAATGGGGAAGGGTAAATGGAGATTGGGGACTTACCGCCCCGCCAACCTCGGAATGGGGCGGTAAGTCCGCCAACCACCATGGCGTAAACGTAGTTTACGCTATGGTGGTAAAGTCACGGCCCAGGCGGTAATTTACCGCCTGGGTCGTAATGAGGCCCCCTGTCCTTTATCCATTGTTGGCCACCCAATCAGTTCAGATGACTCGTGGTATCTATTCTGTATTTGCCAATGCAGAATTGGTACGACCAAGCACGCATAATTAGCATGCATGGTAATCAAACACTGCATTTTTGCAATAAGCAGTTATTGTAAAACTGGTCAATTGGGTGCACTGGTAGGTCAGTTTCACTCCTTGTCGGCCAGTTTAGTAAGGTGTCTTCAGATAAATTCCCTTGCATTCATTTAACACGAACACAACAGTACCTTTGCAATTAGCAGTGATGCATCTACCAGCCCATCGTGTCTACTGACGGTACGTAACACTGTTTGCTGATTAGCATTATAGGGTGCCTCAACATACGTTGAATCTTATTTTCATATAAATTAGATTCTCACACGTAATTTACCTGGACCACTTCCTTGCTGTGTCATAATTGACACATGATCAGGGCTCAAGTATAATATAATTTTTTGGTAATTTAACTTTATTTGACCCACATAGGCGTCCCTCCACTTAACCACACTTTAAATGTGACCTTTAATGCAGAGTCTCATGTTTCTCTATTCATTCATAGTAATAGCTAGCACACCAAAGATGGCGGCTAGTATGGGATGCGCTGCCGTATTCTTGAACGGCACCATGCATCCCTTAGTTATAATACTCAGCATTAGCCGCGCGCTGGCTCCAGTTCTCACTCACAGCGGAAACGCAGGTAAGCATAGATACTTTGCGCAGACCCCTTGACTACTCCTCTGCTTGGCATGGACGTTTGTCCATCAATTGAACAATTTATACAACCGGCATATTCAGCTAATTTGCAAACTTTCAAAACAAAGTTCGCCTTGCAACAGCATCAAAATAGGTACATGCATACTCACCATTTATTACCAGTTCAAACTAATTAATGTACTGTCTCTGGTAATCGTCGCGCTCTAAATTGATAATGCTATATAATTCTATTGCAGTGGAGCCCGTGATTTATGCTAACATTCATCTAAAATTTACACCAAATTATGGGTGAGTTAAGCTCTCTTACTCACGCTCGTTAATTTAAAAAGTTATTTCTTTCCACCGCCAGTTGGCTCTTAGTTTTTAAATATCATTATATCTCATATCCAAATATGTCCCCCCTCCTTTTTTTAGTGATCAGTAAAGGGAGCTCAAGACCTTAAGGTACAATCACATGTTTTTTTCTTATACACATGACTGATTGTATGGCCAACATTGGAACAATTGCTAATCTAGCTGCTCTTTATCTTTTCTTCCTATCCATTGCATCGGTGTAAATTGGAAAAAATACACACTACATTGATCATATATCCTTTTTCAAAACTGGCTTACTTGTCACTATACAATTTATATGCACAATTATGATGATAACCTGTGATTTCAATTGACTTGTCCTTTTGGTCTGAATGAACCACTGCATTGCCTTGTTTTGTGTTTGGGTTTCTAACATATTGTATGACTCAATTTTTTGCAGTGTTTGAACTTTATAATTTTAACTATGCAATCAATATGTAGCCTCAGTAGAAGAGACCGTTGCTCGAAACACATGTCAGGCTGCATCACCTTTTGATTGAATTGCAAACTAATCGGTCTAACTTTTGTTTGTGTGCGCAGTGTGATTGCAAACAACCCTCTTGTACTAATATATTATGTTGCTCTGTCACATCGGTTTAACTTTGATCGATCACTGAAGAGCGATTTTTCCTGTAAATTGAATACATTTATCGTAATAATCACAAACCAAAGCATTCGTCACTAGATTTAACGTCCAAACAATGATGTTTCTTTCACTTTATTTCCCTATGTCCAAAACTGTTCTTTCCCTAATGGGTGTTCACATTTATATTTGATCGTGACTTCAAATCACAAGTACTTTGACCGGAAAGGTACTTTTTAAAGCATAACAATGCCTTTGAATTTTTAAGTTAGTGCAAGCAAAATAAAAACAATTATTGTGTTCATTCAAATACACTATTTCGGTTTCTCTTACAGAGGTGCCTATAGTGCATTTACATGGTGGATTCATGGAAGACTGGGAAGTTCAACAAGTAAAAGCTTTCTGTGTTGTTCGACCCATTCATGAGAAATTCCCCATTGACAACAGACAATACAAAGGATTTTTACAGACAGTACCTCAACCACATCAGTAAAATGTGTAGTTTGTTTGTGCCATCAAAATTACCATGCTGATAAAAAATAACAAAAATAAATTAATATGAATGGTTGTTTGACTCTTTCAGTAAGTGAACAACACGTACAATCATCTAAGAGGTTCAAGGAAGATTGGTGTGCATTAGCAAGTTTAGTGAGATATTGAGCTCAATCCCCCCTCTGACATCAATAGCAGTTTGCACCTGCAGCTCTGTGTTCGCGAGGGGAGGGTGGATGGGAACGCTCAAGGTGCCGAACACCATGTAGATCTCAAAGGGCTCTTTAGTATGGGGACCATTGGCCACATGACCACCCAAGACCAGGTGTGTCCAGACTCCCGTTTGGAGACCCGGTCCTTGCAACCAACATATGTATGTGTCCTTTGACTATGTTCCGGGCCTACTGCACTTGCCTCACCCACATACATCCGCCCTCCGGTATTAATGGCAGTTCAAACCTGTAGCTGTGCGCTCACCAGGGGGCCGGGTGGATGGTAACACTCAACGTGCCCAACACCATGTACACCACAGATCTTTCGCACGGTGGACCAATGTCCACATGGCCACCCCAGACCCGATGTCTGCAGACTCCCCTTTGAAGGCCCAGTCCCTTCGATCAACATATGTATGTTTTCCCTTGAATTTTGATTCCGGCCTATTTCGCTCACCTCATCCACATCCATCCCCCCTCCAGTATCTATAGCAGTTCGCACCCTTAGCCCTGCGCTCGTGAGGGGGCTGGGTGGATGGGAACGCTCAAGGTGCCAAATACCATGTACACCTCAAAGGGTTCTTTCACACAGGGACCATTGTCCATTTGGCCACCACAGACCCAGTGTCTCCAGACTCCCCTTTAAAGACCCAGTCCCTACAATCAACACATGTATGTGCCCATTTGACTATGTTCAATGCCTACTGCGCCACCTTATCCGCATCCATTCCCCTTCCTGTACCAGTAGCACTTCGCACCTGTAGCCATGCGCTCTCATGGGGACTGGGTGGATGGGTACGCTCAAGGTGCTGAACACCATGTACACCTCAAAGGAATCTTTCACACGGTGGACCATTGTCCACATCGCTACCCCAGACCCGATTTATGCAGACTCTTATTTGAAGACCCTGTCCCTGCAATCAACATATTTATGTGTCCCTTGAACATTGATTCTAGGCCTATTTCTGCTTGCCTCTTCCACATCCATCCCCCTCCAGTATCAATGGCAGTTTGCACCCATAGCCATGCGCTAACAAGGATGCCTGCTGGGTGGGAGCGCTCAATATGCCGAATACCATGTAAACCTCAAAGGGTTCTTTCACACCGGGAGCCATTGGCCACATGGCCACCCCCGTCCCGTTGTCCCCAGACTCCCCCTTGAATACCCAGTCCCTGCAATCAACATATGTATGTGTCCTTTGACTATGTGCTGGGCCTATTGTGCTCACCTCATCCATATCCATCCCGGCTCCAGTATCAATGGCAGTTCGCACCCGTGACTGTGCGCTCAAGACTGGGCTGGGTGGATGGGAATAAGGATGTCAAACATTGGCATCAATGCTGGGTGGGTGTGAACAAACACATCATACATTCACACACACACACACACACACACACACACCTTTGTAAGCCTTTATAAACAACTTGATAGGTGTATTGAATTGAATTGATATTTTATTTATATACCAAAAAACATATCTGCAATTTACAATGGATAGCGTCATCCAACCACTTGTTACCTGGCTTGCTGAATTGGCTGATCTATTCATCCAGGTAGGTGTTGGTCAACTATTTGCTTCTGTAGTTTCAGTGATTTCTGCTCGGCAATGTTCTATTGCTTTATACTGATGTTGCAAGATTGCTATGCAATGCTATGAGATGCAGGATTGCTTTGGTATGCAGGATTCCTATGCTATGTCATTCAGAATTGCTATGCTATGTTATGCAGGATTCATATGCTATACTATGATAGGCAGGATTGTTATGCTATGTTATGCAATGCTATTAGGCTCTCACATACAGTTAGGCCTCAGACCATCCATGTCACCTCCCTGTGTCTTCCTGGGCCTGCTCTACACAAGACCCCGGACTGGCCCAAACCACTCCTAGGCCAGAGGACATGTCAGATCTTCCCTTCCATTTATTCCCTACAAGTTTAGCATTAGCCCCATACATGGGAGATATCAGAACAGGTTTCTGTGAATGATGCTTATTCATATACAGCACAATGTCCCTGCAGGACTGCATCACAAGGTCGCAAGGAAGATGTTGGCAGTTCTTGCCAACTGTCTGTAATGTCGTGCCAAGTAACACCCCCATTGTGATAGTAGTGTTTGCCTACGATATGCTATATAAACCTGTAGTAGGGTGTGGGCGCTGGAGAGAGCTCCTTGTGACGGCTGTCTGGACAATTGCATGTTGCATGCTGTTTTTCCCTGCTAATAACTCTGTATGCTGTGTATTTGCGATATAAATACATGAAACTTTATTTAGCACCCGGCTGTCTGATCTCCTTATTTGCTGCAAACTGAGGCTGGCCAAGGGGGCCTTATCTTGGCCACCACTGGAATGGTGCCATGATCTCTGGTCAGGACTGCACAGGAGTTTTTTTGGGGACTGCTCTCGACCATCATCGCCGGCCGACTATATCAGGTCCTCATCATATTGAGGGTGCGGTTAAGAAGCATTAGCACACTTGTTATCTGCAAAGATGCCAAACTCAGTGATATGATTGGGAAGTGGCCTCTGGAAAATCTCTGCCGCAGAGCATGACCGTGAACTGGTTTTGATTTTCCTCAGACTGAGTGGTAAATATCAACCTTCTGCTTATGGTACTGTGTTTTCTCAGCCCTGCATGTTATTGTGACTAAAGTTGTTTTGCCATGTCTTATTTTTTTCTCTCTCGCTCCTTACACTCCCTGATGTTTTGTGTTGAGTAATTGTATATGATAGCAGCATAGCAGAAAGTTTCAGCCCTTTCGAGCACATTCATTGTGTTTGTCTGTCTGCGGTCTGTCTGTTTTTGGGCTTCTAGGTGCTAGATGCTGGTTTCGGTGTAGAGATAAAATTGAATAACTAAGATTGAGTACTGCAAGTTATCTTGCACCTAAGGGTTTGTTATTTTTGATTAGCCATTTACTGAGAGATAAATGGCATTACACGTTTGTGTACAGTTTATGGCAGGCAAGCAGAGAAACAGATAGTGTCCTATAGCATAGCAGAGCAGAGCAGTGCCCCTGCATTTGCCCATGACCCCTCTTCCCTGTAGCAGTGCAGCACGAATGCGGAAGGCGCTGGCACAGCTCCACATCGCCACATCGAAGCCAAATGTTTAATGTTCAGTGTTTAATGTTTTCACAAATGTTCTCGACACAAAACAATGATAAAGTCAACTCTGGACTGCAGAAAGCGGGAGAGGTGTCGATTTTCTTTTTTCTTTTCTTAAATAAAGGGCGTTTTTGACAAACAACTAATCTATTGAGTAATGCCATTTCTGTCCATTTTTCATGTTCTGTGTAAAGGAAATGTTGTTGTTTATAATACTGGTAACTTTGGTATCGCTTGTTGAACTGGCTGTTTGGATTATAAATTGGTCCTGTTAGGTTTAACTGTTTATGTTGCACTCCGTTTTGCTGCTCACACTGCTTGAAGAGGATGGTTAGATACTGATTGCATTTTCTTGTGATTTGGGAAAGGGGCTGTGTGCTGTCACGGCCGATTTCTGGTTTTGAGCTAGTGAGACATGATGATGTCTCCTAGTTAATTGGGTTGAGAGTCACTGAGCCCGTGGTATATGTGTGTTGTCATATAAACACAGTTTGTGAGTAGATGTGGGGATGGGTGTGTTGTCACATGGCCCCCAGGTTGTGATGCATTTGCCACTGGGTGGCTATTAAGGGTACATTCTTAGATTGATTGTTGTGCATTCCTGTGAGCTGCCTTTTGCAGGATTGCAGCAAACAGGATTTGTTTTTTGTTTTTTTTTCTTTCTCTCTCCACCGCCGTATTATTTGTTTTGCTGGTGTTCACAAACTGCCCCACGATTGAGTGAGTTGGTAATTCATTATCTCCTCAGGTACCATGATTTTGGCCCTTGGTTGGTGGTATCATTGGACAGGAGTGTGCACAGATTTCAATGCATGTGTGCTTCGCTGGTTATTAGGAGTTCTGTGTTTGTGTTCTGTGTCAGTGTGCCATCGCTGATTTATTTTGGTGGTGCACCACTGATTGATTGACCTTGTGATTATTCTCTGTCGCCGAGTTAGCTTTGACTTTCTCCACGCCATGACTTACATTTGCCACTCAATCAAACCGTTGCCGTGGTATACCATTACCACACATATCCTTGGCCTACTCCAGATAGGGAATTGCCATATTCCCCTGGGGTTACTTGTAATTGTCATTTTTATTTTGATGAATTGACTTTGGGTTTTATTTTTTGATTCATGATGGGTTTTGTGCATGCACTGTGCATGCTACAGCAAGCGTAGTACCACAGAAATACTTACATGCTTTTCTTCCAGACACATGGAGGCCTTTATTGACAAGAAAAACATACCTGTTTAACAAAATGTGCATGATTGGCCGCCACTTTAATTGCTTTATTTATCACAACACTCACAGCCCTGTGGTCTATATCTATGTTCTTATTTCAAATATAGAGACGAAGTGAAGGGCATTTTGGTAATTTTATAGTTAAGTGTCAAATGTTGCTGAGATAAACTGGACACTGTTCCTCTGGTCCTTCTTGTATATGACTTTATTTTTATATTCAGCAAACTATCAATACTTGCTTGCTCCTTTCTCCCTTTTGTGTACCACCTCTCTTGTTTGTCTTTAAACTGTCACCACCTGCAAATACCAATTGCTGGGAGGTTATTTGCAATATCCCCCTTGATCTACAGAACGTGCGGGCCTAGCCTCCCTTTGTGTCTCCCCCGCTCTTTTGGATTTCTAGACTAAGCTTTGGGCTCTGAGAATTCCACAACACAACTCAATCCTGCAGTACGGACAAATGCCTTCTTCATGTTTTTGACGTATTAGGCATTCACCTGTAAATATTTGAAAGTGTGGAATTTTTTCAGGGTCAAAAGGGGGTTTCAGTGGCCACTGGAGTGGTCATTTCAGGTGGACCACCTTGTTGTCTTGCGCGAGGCCTTGGAACAAAGAAAGTGTAAGGTGTCTGATAGTCAGTGGTCAGCTTATTTCACATTGGTATCTATGGACAAATTGCACGACAGTCAGACTAGATCACTTAAGAACTCTCAGGATAGGTTGGAGAAAGAATTAGAGCAGAACAGACTGCTCCCAAAAACCACCCAGCAAAAGGGTAGACCCACTAGCAAAACAGGCATCTACCCAAGTGTTTCGGCAGACACCAGTAGAGATGCCGGTACAGAGGCACCGACAGCGCCACCTGGAGATTTTGTAGATGGACTAGCACCATGCTCGTCTCACCTGAGGGCCCAAAAACCTCCTTTTCCACCTCCACCCCCAACCGCCCATGCCACAGCAAGCTGCCACCCATGCCATAGCATGCTGCCGCCCATGCCACAGCAAGTTGCCAGACCAGCTACCCCCCACCATCCCTGTACCTCTCACACCCCCAACTGCATCCAGCCACCTCATCTTCCTCCACCTGTCCCACCTCCACGTACACCGCCAGCGCCTCTACTTCCACGCCACTCTGGACCTGCTCTCAGCAAAATAGGTTCCCACCTTGATGTACATCCACTGCCCTGTCTACCCCCCAGTGCTTACCAGGCTAGATATTCAATTGTAACATTCATTTTTGTCTGATCAACCATCACTACACACTGTGGACGCCTCAACATCCTGTGTCTAAATCCACCCTCATGCCTGTGGTCACCTTCTCTCAGGCTAATACTGAACCTATGAGGATTCACACTCCCTGGAGCTCCACTGACTTATAACAATTCCCCCTGTTGCCTGACAACCACCACCGCTTTCATGGAACATTTGGACACAGTGACTGCCTGTTATGATCCCGCCATTGGAAACCTTGAAACTCTTACGAGCTGTGCTCAAAGACACTCTATATAAAAATGAATTACGGACAAACTGCAATGGCCTGACACACTAGCGGAAAGTGAGAATATTATAGCTAGTATTACCGCTCTTCCTGCCCTCATCAAAGAAACTACTCCGTCAAATCTGATTGATCAAAGACTGCATGTTTCAAACAGAACCAATGTGAATACCCTGTGACTGGCTATCTAGACTGACTGACTGACTTTTCTTTTTTAATTTACCAAATACTTTTGTGATTAGTCTACTTCTGTAAATTTCAAATGAAAAAAATGTTCAGGTGGGGAGGAGAGGCAAGCTTAATTTAAGGAAAAAGCACAACAAGTAGATCAAGATTTCTATGAAAAACTCAACCACCAGGAGCAAGATAAGGCTACCCGCCTCATGGCTTTGTATATACAGCTTGCTCAACAAAAGAGTGTCTATGTGATCCGGGGACACCTGGGTACTCCATGCCAGACCTATGCCAAACAGAATCCTCCACCACCTTTTCACAAGGGCCACCAGCCACTGAAGACTTTTGCACACCCATTGTCACCTGCCCAGCAACCCCTGCCAGGGCAACCTTTCTGCAGATATCGTAAGCAGGAGTTTCATCTCATCCAACAATGTCCTACCAAGCGATCCAGGCCACAGTAATATGGTTCCACTACTGTTTGCAAAGATTTCATTCCTCCAAACAGTTCTGTTTGCTACCCTACACCCACACCACCTGCCCCTCCACCACCTCTTCCTCTTAATGAGGGATACAAGGACATGCAGATCTTCAATGGTCCACAATGACTTTGCCAGACGGACCCTGCCAGGCGGTCTGCTGCTTTGCTAATTCTGGACTACTTGACACTGGTGCCAGGCACTTCACGTTGCCAGCTGTTGATTTTCTAGTTGTGGATGTCTCCAAGGAAATTGTCAATGCTGTTGGCATATCCGGCACCACTATCCCACACCCAGTAGCACTTGGATTATCTTCTTCCAATGGTTCCATCACTGAACACCACACTTTTCTGTTAAGCTTTTGCTCACCTACAAAGGTGGGATGTATTGATCTGCTATGCAAGATGCATCGTACCAGTGATTGTTGGTATTTATCTAGAGGTTCCACAATCTAGGCAAGCTGAAGGTTGGTTTTGCCTCCAACACCCCACTCACATGGAGCGTCCTACAAGCCTTCTTCACTACTAGCAACTGCACAAGCTACACAGGTACAACATTATTGACTCAGTGCAGGGGGCACATCCTCTCTGCTGAACCTGTTCACAATCCAGGGTTGCCTCTTGACACATGTGCCACAGTACAGAATATCACCTCAAGCAGAGGAGTGTATCAAACATGGCGTCTCTCCTCCTTTCGCACAGACTAGGACTGACTCTCTTTCGCTTATCCTTGGTCTTATTTGTGAGGTTCCATACTGTCTCTCATCTCTCGTTCTCATATTCATTTGTATCCTGTTTCCAGACTCTCCCCCACCCTACAATCACATTTCTCTTATTTCTGGCATTTCTCTCGATTTCCAGACTCACTCACTTCTATTATTCCTGTCACTGTCTACCCATTCCTGGAACAGCTGACACTCTTTGGAACTATTGGGCATAAGGCCCCAATCTGCGTAGGGTTGAACTGCTAAAGCTAGGTATAGTGCTGCGACTACCTTATTAAATGTGAAGTATTTGCAACAAAGTGTTCATTCTTCTGACTTTTTTTCTCGTGCCACTTTTTGCCTCAAAAAACTATCAACATTTTTTTTATTTGGGGGGCATACCCCAATCCCCCTCACTTCTATCATTTATTCCCATACACCACCCCACCCTAACCCTTATATGCCCCCCATATTTTCCAGTGTTTTTTTCAGCAAAACATTTTCGGCAAAACGTGCTGCGAAACAAAAACAGGGGATGAATGAACGTCGTACCAAACCAAAGGTATGCAATTGTTGCTTTACTCACAGTGATATTTTATTAATTGTCATATTTATTTATGTTTTCTCTTCAGATCTTGCGGACAATCCAACAATGCCTTCATTTATCATTTTTGGTTGCCCTAATGTCAGCCATGTCAAAACTCCTGGCACAGTCCTGTATGTATTCCCAAAGCATTTCGAAAGCATTTCGATTTAATAAGAAGATGGCTTTTGATGTGCAGATTTCCGTGTCCGGGATTGAAAGCAGACCCAAGGGTGTCTTGGAAGACGTGAGGGGCAATCTATTTCACGTCTGCAGTATGCACTTCTCTGACGATATGTACGAACCATCAAAGTACACAAAAAAGTGTTGCCCCAGAATCCTTCGCAAATTAACTCCCAATACATTTCCAACTGTTTTTCAGCACACACTGGCTCCGATGAGGAGTGAACGATGAATTTGTTATGTATGCTGGTATGTAAAAAATTGCTTTGTATACATATGTCTTCGAAACGATCGCTCAATCATTTGAAATAGTGTTTGAAAAGGTAACATGATGAACGGTTTTCAGTTTTCGGGAATATTTCCATTGATGGTATATTACACAATTTGCCTTCGCTACACAATGTACTGTAATTTATACATTTTTCACTTTAGTTTACTTTGGGTATCCCTACTTTAGGGCTACTGTAATAGTTTGGTGCAATGGGAGCCTTTCTAAACACTTTCATCGTGTCCTTTAAAAATAGATTATTTTGTTAAATCTGTTGATTACCATGTCTTTCTTTAGACATGGTAACCACAGACACATCAAATATCCAAACAGTGAGGTCAAGCAACATGCACTTAAACTTGCTCTAGATATTTTGATGTGGTCTAAATTATGTTGCTAATGTACATTTTGTGCACTGTTATGAATATATACATTAAATAAATGACTGAGAGTCAGCATCGACCACTATTTCTGGGTCAACAGCAACCTCACTCACCTTTCAAGTAATTTCTTTATACTAATCCTTCAGCTGCAACTACACAACACATACATGGTCAAGTTCTACTTTAAACATATTGATCACAGATATGTATAATATTTGCTATTGATACAAAGTGGCATGTAGGATTGTATCTCGATATCAACCATCTTTTGCATGTTAAGTTTAAAATAAATGTTCTTTAACAGCTTTATGAAAACAATTACTTTGATAATGGTAAATGATGAAACTTCAACAATGTACGCTTCTATTATTGCAACCGGTCTGGGGGATGAGTTATGAGAAGTGAGAATTTATTGAGTTATATTAGCAGTTGTTGGTTAATAATATTTTGTGTGAAATTAAGATAAGTGTTAATTGTTGGACTATTTAAAATACTTTCAGCAAATTGCAACAAACTTGTTGTAATTATCACCCATAGACATGCAACAATGAAAGTAAACCATCTAAAAAACAAACTTTTTAACTGAAATGCATGTAATATTTCACTATATGAAAGTTTTCTGTTTTTGGAAATTACCTTTACCTGTTTCACAAAGCGGAAACGATTAACCCCTTAAGTGCCAAGGACGAGGTATCTTGTCCATGGCATTCCCTCCTTGTTGCCAAGGACGAGATAGCTCGTCCTTTTAGGCACTTTGTTTTGTGCGATCCCTGCAAAGCAGGGATCGCACAAAACAGTAATCTAACCCCCGGGCTATGTGAGGGGGAGGTCCCTCCTCAC
Organism: Ambystoma mexicanum; assembly: GCF_040938575.1. Lineage (NCBI taxonomy): Eukaryota > Metazoa > Chordata > Amphibia > Caudata > Ambystomatidae > Ambystoma > Ambystoma mexicanum. The sequence continues at coordinate 415,617,842 of NC_090929.1, forward strand.
ATCCCGGCGGTTGGATTACCTTCATGAAACTGAAAGTAAATTCATTGCGGCAGCCATTTACGGCTGCTGCGGTGAAGAGTGAAGGTTAGAGTCCTTCTCCCTCTCCCTCGATCTCCAGCTTTATTTAAAGCCGGAGATCGAGGGAGGTGTTGTTGGAAAGGGGAGATTCTCTCCTTTCCAACAGCACCTTTTTTGAAAGCATGAGATGCCCCGCCATCCATTTGGGGTGGTGGTAGAGGGCCACCACAAAACGTGGGACAGGCCCCCCTAATGGATGGGGCAGTAGCTTTAGAGCACCCTGGGAGCAGATGGGAACACTAATGTACCCATCTGTCCCAAGGGAAGTTTGGTAAACAAAAACAAAAATAGAAAAGGCTAGGGTGTATTTTAGGGGGGCTGAGAGGCACCTTAAACCACCAGGGAATGTTGTAATGGAAAGGGGGGTGTCCCTCTCCCCCAAACCTAAGTGGATGGGGGGCATCTCATCTAGCCCTCCCTGGGTGCAGATTTCTGACCCTAGGAAGGGGCAAATGTGTTTTTACTGGGTGGTGAGGTTCAGTAGACCAGCAGGGATGGCTTGAAAAGGGGCCGTGATTGAAGAGTAGTAGTGATGATTGATTTGTTTTTGTTGGGGTGACCGTAGGTAACAAATGTTTTTTGCTTTGTTTACAGATTTTTCTACGCGAGCAGCTGCAATGTTATGTGAGTACCGTTTTTTATCATTCTACGGTTAGGGCCTACTGTCAGCGTGGTGGGTGAGACTGGGACTGGATGGTTGGTGGTGTGGGTCGGATTGGGCCATCTGGGGAGATATTGTGGTGTGCTGGGACACAATTGCAGAGGCAGGCCACAAATTGCCCCAGATGCCAGCAGAACATTGTTGTTTCCCTGGGAGCGGATGTCTCCGATGTGGGTTGACCATCTGCAAGCCCATGCTGAACCTCTGGCTGTGCTACATTACAGATGTCACCTCCGGGGAGTAATGGGGATCCTGCCGGTGCTCCCTGGGACTGCCGCTGCACTTGGGGATGGTCAACCCACATGGGAGACAGCTGCCCAAGGCAAGGTACGTGATCCCCAACCGTCCTGGTATTCTGGCTGGCCTGCGTTACAGCTTCTCCCTCCAGGAAAGGACATGGAATGTCCTGGGCTTCCCAGGAACCACCGCTGGGCTTGGGGACATTCAACCCACACTGGGAGTCAGCCACCCAAGGCCAGGGATATGACCCCCTACTACCCTGGAGCTCTGGCTGGTTTACAGCTTTCTCCCCTCTGGGTAGGCCCAAATCTATAGATTGCCCAAAATCTGCTCTGCCGAAAGGCTTGGGGTTACACACATGTGAGGTACCATTTTCGTCGGAACACCTGTGGGAACACGGGAAGGTAGGCCATCTGGTGCTGATGGCGTGTTTCGGTGGGTGAGCAGAGTAGAATGTGCGAAAATTGTGTCTTTTTCACCACATTTCGAACTTTGCCAGGGGTTCTGGGTAATACATTCTGGGGCGATTCCCGCAGGTCAGACCTCTGTGGATTCCCACGGGTGTCCTCTTTTTGGAAATGCATGGGGTTTCCTGTTTTCCTTGGTGGCTTCGACACCCTAGGCCCAAATCTGTAGGTTGTCCGCATGAGCAGAATTCCCAAAAATCTCTGATGCCGAAAGGCTTGGGGTTACCCGTGTTTTAGGCTTTTCCCTTTGCGCCCAGGTAGGTGCACCCACACATGTGAGGTACTGTTTGCGTCGCGGCACCTGTGGGAACGCAGGACGGTAGGTCATGTGGTGCTGGCGGCGTGTTTCGGTGGATGAGCAGAATTGAATGTGTGAAAATGGTGTCTTTTTCGCCACATTTCAGACTTTGCCGGGGATTCTGGGCAATACATTCTGTGCCGATTCGCGCAAGTCAGACGTCTGTGGATTCCCACGGGTGTCCTCTTTTCCAAAATGCTTGGGTTTCCCTGTTTTCCTTGGTGGCTTTGATGCCCTAGGCCCAAATATGTATGTTATGATATGATATGATATTTTATTTGTAATGCGCTCGTACACAAGTGTTTCAGAGCGCAACAAGGCAAGGGAGGGGAAACAGGTGGGAACAACAATGATCTTACTAGGCCCAGTGACATTTAGAATGTGCAAGTGCATGGGGGAGGGAAAGAGGAAAAGTGCAGGAAGGGGGAGAAGGGAAGGTGCGGAGCAGAGGAGAACAGATAAATAATAATCACTAAAAATAAATATATAAAAGAGGCAATAGACAGTAGTAGTGCAGCCAGCAAGTGGCAAGTGCTGTGTTTATGACAGCAGACTGGGTGAGTCTCATAAGTGCAGAAAAAGAAGAAAGGGTGGGGCATGCAGGACTGTGTGGGTACAGATACAGTCCCCGGTGCAGGGCTGGCCAGGAGGCAGTGCAGGAGGGTGGCAGGGTGAGCAGGAACCTGGGCCCAGGGGGCAGAGGGTGGCAAGGTGTACAGTGCCCAGTGAGAGTAGATCAGCAGGTGAGAGTGAGAGCGAAGGCAGAAGCAAAGCAGAGGGTCTTGAGGTGCTTCTGGAACCAGAGATGGTTCTCCTCAAGTTTTAGAGTGGCAGGGAGGCTGTTCCAGAGGGAGGCCCCAGCCAAAGACAGAGATCTACCCCCAGCTTGTTTCTTTGAAAAACGACTGACCCTGAGGGAGTTAGAGGAAGAGGAGCAAAGAGCTCAAGAGGTTAGGTATTTGCGGAGGGATAGCTGAAGGTATTTTGGACCCAGAAAGCCTTGTGGACAATGCAGAGGGTTTTGTGATTTAATCTTTGCATCCACAGGGAGCCAATGGAGAGATTTCAGAGCTGGAGAGATATGATCCCAGGGCTTGAGGCGAAGGACACGTCTCACAGTCCTGTTCTGGATTAGTTGCAGAGAGCGGAGAGTAGAGGCAGGTAGATTTAGAAAGAGGCTGTTACAATAGTCCAACCTAGAGCGAACCAGAGCTTGGGAGACTGAGCTTCTGGGATAAGGAGAGGAAAGGCAGAGTACCTCAGAGGGGATGGAGTAGGAAGTTAGACTTTTTAGAGACCTCAGAGATGTGGTCAGAGAAGGAAAGTGTGGAGTCAAAGATGAACCGAGGCTCTTAGCCTCACAGGTTGGAGTAGGAGGAGGGCCAAGGGAGGCCGGCCAGATAATGAGGGGAAAGGAGTGCCGATGAGGAGGATCAATGTCTTGCTGGCATTCAGACAAAGGTCATTGGTGGCACACCAATCTTGAGTGGCAGTTAGGCAATCAGAGATGAGAGAGCGAGAGGAGGTGGACGAAAAATAAGTTGGGTGTCGTCAGCATAACACTGGAAATTTGTGCAGAACATGGCAATGCAGTGGGTAAGAGTTGCCAGGTATTGGTTGAAAAGTCAGGGCGAGAGGTTAGACCCCTGGGGAACACCACAGGATGAGAGGAAGATAGATGATAGGAAGGAACCAAGTTGGACCTGGGAGGGTCGATCAGAGAGGAAAGAGGTCAGCCAGGCCAGAGCCTGATCGGTGATACCCAGGTTATCACAGGAATGGTTGAGCAGGATGGTATGGTTGACCGTGTCAAAGGCGGAAGAGAGATCGAGTAGGATGAGGACAGAGTGAATGTTAGAATCAAGGTTAGGGAGCAGATCTTCACGGATGTTCAGGAGAGCAGTTCCCTGCTTCTGGCCGCTCTGAAGCCAGACTGGTGGTCATGGAGACAGCCAACAGAATCAGAATGAAGGTTAAGCTGAGAGATGGCCAGCTTTTCTAGGAGTTTGCCCAGAAATTGAGTAATAGAAATTGGGCGATAGTTAGCCAGACTGGAAGGATCAGCTGTGGGTTTCTTGAGAAGATAATGCACAAGGCAGTGCTTCAGAGGGGTGGGGAAGGATCCTGAGGCAAAGGAGTGGTTGCAAAAATCGTTGAGGGCCGGAGAGAAGGTGCCAATGTGGTCCTTGAAGGTTTTAGAGGAACATGCTGAACCTGTTTTGATGAGGCTTTCATAGATCAGCCTTGTCTAGCAACCTCATCAGGGGAGAAAAGAGGAAAGGACGAGAAGGAGGGTGAGGGTAGTTAAAGGGGGGGGTCAGCAAGCACAGACTGAGAGGTAATAGGAGGGGGAGTGGAGGTGAGAGTAGATAAGATGTCCTGTTTTTTTAGATAAAGTGACAGGCAAGGGCATTGCAGAGAGCCTGGGAGGCAGGAGGAGTCGTCGAGACTGCAGCAGGGTTGGCAAGCTCCTTGCAGATTTTAAAGAGTTTGGCCGAGTTTTTAGATACCACAGAGACACAGGCTGGAATGTGGACTATCTTCTTGGTGCAGACACAGAGTCAATATTGCCTTTGGATCAGGCGACAGGCCAGTTTGTCAGAGGATGAACAAGAAGCCCTCCATTTCCTCTCAGCTGTCGCACACTTAAGTTTAAGTGTAGCTAGGTTGGAGTCATACCAGGAATTGTACTTGGATTTGGATTTCAACTGGATCCTTATGACAGGGGCAAGAGCATCAAGAGTCTCAGAAATAGAGGAGTATAGAAGGGATAGGGATGTGGCAGGGTGTGAGTCAGCCAGAGGAGGAGAGGGGGGAGAGAAGGTGGCAGCGAAAGCCTCAACTGACACACGCTTCATAGGTCGGATGTCCGAGAAGGTAGGTGGCAGTGTTGGGATGGACTTGGCTTGGGGGAAGATAGTGAGAGATGAGAGGAGAGAAGGCAGTGGTCACTCCAGGACTGAGGAGTGATCAGAGTTATGGAGAGGGGGAGGCCTGAGGATATCAAGTCATCAAGTGTGTGTCCTGCAGAGTGCGTCGGGCCAGAGGGAAGGATGGAGAGGGAGAGGTGAAAGCAGGGATGAGGGGCAGGGATAATTGAGGTGGATGTTGAGGTCACCAAGGAGAAGGATTTGAGTGGTTGAGGCCTGGAGGGAGTAGGAGAGGTCAGCCCACTCAGAGAGGAAAGAGGTGATTTGCCCATGGGGCCGGTAGAGAGTAGCGACAGTAAGAGAGTGGCTAGGAGGGATTGAGAGCCTGCAGACAAGGCATTCAAGAGAGGGACACATCTGAGTGGGAATAATAGTTGCAGGAATCCACTCAGGAGAGATCAGGGCTACGCCCCCTCCAGGCCGAGTGGATCTTTGTACGGAAAGGATCTTGTAGCCATCAGGGCGGAGAGTGTCAAAGCTCGAGACAGAGCTGGCCGTGAACCATGTCTCCGTAAGATCTAGGACAGCAAGGACCAGTTCTTCAAGGAAGTAGCAGATGTCAGAGGAGTGTTTGACAGCAGAGCGAGAGTTGAGAGTGGCAAGATGAAGGAGGTTGCCGGCATTAGAGACCTTCCAGGGAGGGGTACAAATCAGAGGTATACCATGCAGAGTTGTGTAGGTAGCCTGAAGGGGGCAGAGAGGGAGGGACGAGTGGGCAAGGTAGCCAAGGAATGAGAGGAGGGGACAGCCAGAGATGGAAGGAAGTTGATGAGGTGAGGGAACCATTGATCGAAGAGGAGGAGATTGGCCTGGACCATGACAGTGTCATTTAGGTAGACATTGAGGTTGATTCTGGAGGAGCCGAAAGGAGCCATGAGGACTTCCCAGCGAGTGCCACCATTAATGGGAGAGGAGGAGACAGGACAGAGCACAGAGATCATATGGGGGTCCACAGATCAGGCGAAGGAACAGCAAAGAGGATGTCAAGTTAAATGCAAAAACGTTTAATGAGGGCCCAGTAGTTAAGGAATTTAAAGTGGGAGACAGATGGTAAAGGTGAGTACAGGAAAAGCTTCAAATGAGTACATAACAGGGAGAGCTGAGAGTACCTGCTGAAAAAGGAAGTACTGGAATGTCAAGAAGGAGGGAACTAACCCATGCAGAATATGGTTAGAGAGACATGGTAGTCCAATAGTCCAGGAGTAGCAGCCTCAGCGAGGGTTGAGCTTTGGCAGATGTCTCATCAAGCGGCCTGTGAGCGGACAGCGATGCTGACATTGCCTTAAAAATGGGCCTTGGAGGCAGTGGACCCGCTAAAGCCTGCTGGTCCCTCATTGGTCCTGAAAGCCAACTGACCCACCAATCAGTAAGCAGGGCGGAGGCTGGAGGCTCAAGCAACAATGCCTCCCAAGTAGAGAAGGCCTGAGCGGCCATGTTGAAAGCACCATATGGTGCAAAGAAGTACAGGAAGGAGAAACCCAAAAAGCACCACAATAACGTGCAAGACAGCAGGAGCAGTGAGGCAGAGTTGCCCCGAAACGCGCTGATGCCGCTCTATATTTACGGCAAAAGAAAACCACAAAAAATTCAAACATTGTCAAGTTTGAAATATTTTCCTCAAATGTGCCCACTATTATTGTGATGGTGTAGGGGTGCAGGACAATTGCCCCTATCTCGACCTGGGCCGCCAGAAACCTCACTGGTCAAAGTTACGGGCTCCGATGATGAAAGGCAGATTCAGGAAGGAAGGTTGTAGAACCACGCGCTCCATCGCGTTGATGAGAAAGAAAAACAGAGCCAGTTGGAGGTGCCGGCTAAGCCTGCCGGTCCCTCGTTGGTCCTGAAAGCCAACTGACCCACTAATCAGTAAGCATGATGGAGGCTGGAGGCTCAAGCAACAATGCCTCCAAAGTAGAGAAGGCCCGGGCGGCCATGTTGAAGGCATGACATGGTGCAAAGAAGTACAGGCAGGAGAAACCCAAAAAGCAGCACAAATCATGTGCAAGACAGCAGGAGCAGTGAGGCAGAGTTGCCCCGAAGTGCGCTGATGCCGCGCTATATTTAGGTTGTCCGCATTAGCAAAATTCCTGAAAATCTACTGTTCCGAAAGGCTTGGGGTTACCCGTGTTTTAGGCTTTTTCCTTTGCGCCCAGGTAGGTGCACGCACACATGTGAGGTACTGTTTTCATCGGGACACCTGTGGGAACGCGGGAAGGTATGACATTTGTTGTGTTTGCGTGGTTTTCATAATGTTTCGACCCATTTGGTGCTGCCCTTTGTCACACAACCCTTTCATTTCCCAAATGTGACATACATTTAGTCACTGCTTTAGGTACTATACACTTTTGTAACCTTTGTAACCTGCACAAGTCACCTACCCTTCATAAGGTTGGCCTGTGCTCTTTCAAAAAATGTATGCTTGCCCTTCCTCACCACATTTATTTTCCTTATTTACCCATGCTAAATACATCTGTTTAGGCTGTAAGCATAAAACTCCTGTGAACCATGGCTCCGTTTTTGGCTTTTGGTATTGCTTGTTTTGTGAAACATAACTGCAAGAGTTAGGGGAATGTAGCGGAGCATTATTTTTCTCAAATTCGTAGAAGCCATTGCCGTACTGTGCCAACCATGTCCACCACATACCTTTTTTTCCGGTCATTTTCCTGCTTTTTCCCCAAACTATGGAATTCTTCCCTACATAGTTGTTGCCTGACCTGTGCAAATAACCCCTTACTAAACTTGGAATTTTGTCTACATTTCAGAAATGTATGCCTTTCTGTCCTCCCATTCAGCTTTTCTACCCTTTTCTTCCATTCTGTCCACGCATGTCCTATCGGAAAAAAAGCCAAAATCACCTACCTCTCACAAAACGGTTGATGACCATATCAAAATAGGTTTTTTTGGTTTCCACTCAACAAGAAAGCCTGAAAAATGGGGAATTCAGCACAGCAAACCATTTGTTCCTAGCACTTACAAGGAAACAACACAGGCTTCTTTGTACATCATTTTTTTTGAATTTTTTGGGAAAAAAAATTCTCCCTTTTTGGTTATTTTCACTCACCCCCCTATAGCAAACTAGGATTCCTCGGTGGCGTTATGACCGCCTACATGTGGGAAAAAAAGGGGCCAAATTTGGCTGAGATATCTCATGTAACAAAAAGGTTACAAGGGATTGAATGGCGACATACCAAAATCACCACTGGCATTGGGAGGAAATACCCATGGCAGTTAAGGGGTTAAAAAGAAAACATTACAACGCAAACTAATTTGGGCGGAGAACATGTAATCACTGTGTTTTTCAGGATGATCTCAATCTCACACCAACTCCATGTTACATCTCGGAAGGTTATCAGGTACAAATTAAAATATATATTTTTGAAACATCACACGTAGCCAGTGCTCGACTTTATCTTATAAGAATGTACAAATAGTATTACAACGATTAACATTATTGTTTTTCCATGTTTAACTGTCATTGAAACGTTGACAATCAATTAAAACAACTTTCTCAAGAAGTATTATGCGATATTAAAGATAGCAACATTACATTTGTTTAACAATTGAACTTTTTATGATGAATGTCCTGTTCAAGAAATGTACCACTGAAGCGATAGAAATTGAGGAGAAACATGGAATAGAGGTATACATAACAAAGTGTTGAATATCAGTTATCAACCCAATTAGATTTTCATGTCATTTTGAATATGTTTAAGATTTTTCCTACAGAAAGTAGGTTCTAATTCTAGATATTTAGATATGTTTTTTGAATTAGAAGAGTAAACTGCTTGGTTTATACATTTTAAAATTGCTGTTTTTCAGCTTGCGCTTGTGGTCATAACATCAAAATTGACTGTTTCAAAGCAAATGAAGAAAACAAGGGTAAATAACAAACCTGTTTGTTTTAAAGAATTTGTTTAGCAGTTCTTTGATTAATATTACATTTTGAGGTTGTAAATCATATATTCTGTATGTGTGCTATAGATTGAACATTTTATTTAATCGATTTGAGACCTAGGAAAAAGAGGATCATAAAGACTCAGACAACAACACAAACTAATGATGTTGCTTATCAAACCAATGTCACTTTGGAGCAACTACATTCTTGGACTGGTCCACACAAGATTCAGAGTCATGATGCAGATGGCCAGTGGCCAGAGCATGAGTGGAATGTCACCAGTGACAGGTGGAAAGTAACCATGGATCATTGTTACAGCACAGAACGTTACCCAGAGAGACATACCGACACCACAGAAGATGTATCAGAATTGCTTGCAAACCTGCTCACAAAATCCACACCATATAGAAAATGAAAATCAAAGAAAGAGGCCATGTTCCCTGTTTCTCCAATACATGTGGGAAATCCAGAAATATCACAGACTAAAATAAGTGAATCATCTTTGCAATTGATAGACGAATGTGCTCATGATCTGGACTACACTATTCCTAGTGTAGGGTAATTATCCACACCATTGAATCTCAAACCACTGTATTTCTGGACGATTGGCTATTAAAGGAAAAAAATATATATATTGTATTGGACTGCTGCCTCTTAGAGATTATAGAACTGATTAAATGTGATAATAAATTACATAGAAGGATATGTGTGGAGCCATTGGTGAATTTTACTCATGTGGAAGACACCAACCTGAATATCAGGACTAGCTGTGTCCACCATCATAACACATTTTCATGATCAGCTCAACCTATGCTTGGAAAATTGCCTGCTGGAAATGTACTTTGTTCATCCGCTTTAATGTTCAGTGGATCAACGTTCAGTACATTTTCAGATTTCTGTCAATTTGTGGGACTTGAGTTCCTTGTTTTAGTACCCAGTAATACAAATATCAGAAGGATTTCTTGTTCCCTGCTACAAGCTAGGCCTGGAAACTGGAACAGATATCAATTGACAGTACACTTGCTGGCAAATGGGCCAGGCGTGCTGGCGATGGACAGTATGACAGTCCTGGTTTTTCTGCTAAATACTGCACTCACCACTTTCAAGACATGGAAAGCAAAGAAATAGTGAGTTTGGTCGTTGTACAGGTGTCTGAATGTATATCTGTTGTCATGGAGAAATATGGTTTCATTAAATCCATCAAACGTCTGTAATCCAGGGGAATACAAATAGACCAGATAGCCACTGACAAACATGCTGAAATAGAAAAGGCCACGCTAGAGCAGTTCCCACACATACAGCATCAATTTGGTGTGTGGCAAGATGCAAAATCGATTTCTAAATGAATTGCAGCAGCTAGTAAAAAGAAGGGTACAGAAAACATGCTAAAGTGGTCACAGACTATCAGCAACCATCTTTGGTGGTACTCAAAAACGTGTGATGAATCTGTAGAAATTCTGCTTGAAAATGGTGTTCAATGCTGCCCCATTGTTCAAGCATACACTCTTCGGGATAAAAACGAACATGGACCTTTGAGTAAGGAGCAGGAGCGTCAGAAAAAAATGGTTGGTGTCAGGTTCCTCTCCTCACACAGCACTAGAGGAAATTGTGTACAAAAAACTGCTTTCAAGAGACATGAAGGGACTCAACGAATTCTGCCACACTGGAGATTTGGAAGTGTTCCATAATATGTGCCTAAAGTACAGGCCTAAAAGGTTGGATTTCTGCATAGGCGGTATGGAGGTCAGAATAAGACTGGCTGTACTTTCACACAATGAAAACGTTCATAGGGAAAAAACAGAAACTGCTGCAGGAACTTTCAGGAAGCTTCATTACAACATGGTGTTTTCAAAAAGAAGCAAACGATGGGTGGCCATGCCAATATTCCAGCAGATGAATTTTGAATTTGTTAAAGATCTGACATTGACTGTGCTGGCCATGCATATGCATGAAATAGCTCCAGAATGTGTTCCCAGGTCCCTGTCTATGCCACAGAACATTGTAAAAGAGATGTGTCCTCCAAAACATGAACTTGTTGAAAGGTTGACTTCCTGTTTTAAATGATTTGAAGCTGCCTTCACAAATGTTTACCAAGCACCAAGCGTTTACCCAATGTTTGAACACTGTGTTGATTATACAAATAATGTAATAGTATAACACTTGCAATGTTAATGTTCAATAATTTCTTTTAATTTATTTATTTTTGGTGATGTAATCTTTATGAATATGCATAAATAGTTTAATTTTACCTTTCCTTTCTTTATATTTCTTTTAATCTATGTCATTTATATATATATATAGAAACATTAAACCCTGATTCATGGATTATTTGCGCCGAAAAAAACAGGATTTGTGCGCCATTCTGCCCGCAAATCCCTGTTTAACAAATGGGGATTTGCAGGCAGAATGGCGCACAAATCCTGTTTTTTTCGGCGCAAATAATCCTTGAATCAGGCTCTATAGGTCAATGTCATTTTAAGTATGTGCCTTTATTTCAAAATCATGAAAAAGTATTTATTGATTGAAATTGTAAATTCATATGCTTTTCTATTTGTAAGAAATCTCAGTAAATTGTTCATTACGACTAATGAAACATCAACTGAAAATAATGCAAACACATAATTGAATATTTACATAACAACAGATGCAAGATGTAATATTAAAATTGTTCAAATGTATCTTGACTACAGAACAAGGGTTGACAGAACAATAACTATCCGTTGTGTGGTTGATATTATCAAACATTCTTACCGGGCAAATGTCATAGGGGCACTAATGTTTGGACGTAATAGCACCACTTCATTTGCCAAAATTGCCCACCCTCCATGAGACCCATCCCCTCACCGTCTTGTGAGGCAAAAAACCTTGGTGTCATCTTTAACTCCTCTCTCTCCTTCTCTCCTCACATCACAGACCTTGCCAAGAAAGTCCACTTTCAGCTGCACCTCCTCACAGCCATTCTCCCTTTCCCCACATTCCCCCAGAAACTCAATGTTTCCAGAGCTCTGGTCTTCTCTAGGCTGGACTACTGCAACATCCTCTTCCTCAATCTGCCCAATTCATCCCTTCACCCCTTCCAACCAATCCAGAATAGGACTGCAAGATACATTCTTGCCCTCATGCCCAAGGACCACATCTCTCCAGCCCTAAAATCTCTCCACTGGCTCCTGGCTCCTGGTTGCTGCGAGGATCAGGTTCAAGCCCCTCTGCATCATCCACAAGGCTTTCTGGGGCCTGGGAACCTGCTACACCCAACTCTCTCTACCTAAATACCTCCCGCTAGAGCCCTTTGGTCTTGTAGCTCAAATACTCTGCAGATCATATGCTTCTCCAAGCAAAGAGTGGGAGGTAGATCTTTCTCTTCTGCAGGAGCCTCCCTCTGGATTGGCCTCCCTGCCCCTCTCAGACTTGAGATGGATCCCCTTAAGTTCTGGAAGATTCTTGACACCCTCCTTTTCTCTTCTTCCTTCCCTCTCCCCCTCCACTGCTAATGTCACCCTCTGCCGCATTTTGACTGGCTGCCTAGTTCCTTCTCATTCTTACAGGGCATCAGGCCCTCCTCGCACAGTCTACCCAAGCACTTTGGTCTCCCCTGTACCCCCCACCCGTCATCCTGCACTTGCCCAACCGGGCTCCCTCCCCTGCACCAGTCTGGCTGGGCCTGCACCCCTTTTACGCCCTACAGCCCCATCCATGCTCGCACTTAGCATGTGGACCTTCTATTCCCCTGCACTCTCGGCATTCCCCTGGCACTTGGCCACCTGGCCTCCCCTTAGTACTCGCCTAGCCGAGGAGCTGTCTTCTACCCCTTCCATCCCCCCAAGCACTTGTACACTTCCACTCCGACCTGCACTTCCTTCCCTCCTTAGCTTTAGGGCATTCTACTCTGATGGGCACCTCCCCACTCCTTCCCACTCCCCTACACTTCTTCTTACAGCACTTGCATGATCCGAATGTCACATGGCCTGGTAGGGCCAGTTTTTCTCATTCTCCTTCTGCCCCGTAGCTAACAGCAATTATTTTCAGGTGTTGGCAAGTAGGTGGGTGCATTGAGTAATATTGCAATCGGTTGCAGAGTCTGACGGGTGAAATCATGTAACCGATGGACATAGTTTCAGAAGTCGTTGTATTGGGTCTGAGGTGGAAAAGCCTTTTACAATCACCAACTAGCCTGTTCTGAACTATATGGGCAGACAGATCTGCACCTCAACCATACTGCTGCAGTATTGTTTGGAATCTATCCCGCCTGCTACCCAGTGCCAGTGTATGTAACCATTCATAGACGCTGTTCATAGCATAACTCCTATATTAAAACCGACAAATAGCCATAGCATTCATTTACCTGTTTTACTGCACTTTTGGACCAAAATACTTTCATGTTCCATTCCTGGTTTCGGGTTAAACCAGCTGATGCATTCTGGTTGATGTATGCTGTCCAAAAGGCAAAGTGCGGTGGGAGGCATACTAATTACATTAATTTGCAATAAGCTACTACTATTTGGATAGAACCTGCAATATTTGGTTTCTAGTTGTTGTTCATAGTTTCAGTACCTGCCTTTTATTGTTCTTAGTTTTCTGAAGCATGTGTTTGCAGCAACGTCTTGTCTTGTCTGTCTTTTTGTGAGGCATTTTTTCACATAAACAAAACCTACCCCTGGCTGCATTAGAGCACTGAATGTTGGGTCCCATTGTTATTTGTCCTTGAATGAATTGCACTAACAGTTTGAAGTACACAACGTTTCAAATATCCAAAAAGAATTGATTAGATTCACTATTTTGAAAGTGGACATAAGAAACTTTGGGCCTCATTACGACCCTGGCGGTAAGGGGTTAGCGCCATCGTTAGCTGCGCCGACCCCTTACCGCCAATCACGAGTTCCCTTTCCGCCATGGCGGTTTTTACACCTGCTTTTAGCGGGTGTAAAAAACCATGGCGGTAAGGGAACTTGGTGTTAATTACTCCACCGTAATTTACGGTGGCGTAATTAACGCCTTCCCCACTCCCATTATGCCCTATGGGGCAAAAATGGGAATGGGGAAGGGTAAATGGGGATTGGGGATTTACCGCCCCGCCAAGGTCGGAATGGGGCGGTAAATCCCCTTACCGCCATGGCGTTAACGTAGTTAGCACCATGGCGGTAAAGTCACGGCCCTGGCGGTAACTTTCCGCCAGGGTCGTAATGAGGCCCTTTATCTTCTATTTGTGAGATCTGTTGTCTGAAGCAGATGATCACCGTCACATATAGATAAAGGAAAATTGAGATATAATGTAAGCCTAATTTTACATAATATTTAGGTGCTTGAAGATGGCATGGTTGCTGTGTGCACCATGTGACAGACGAATGTTCTATTAGACAAAAGGAATGCACATCGTACGTGTAAATTATAACGTAAGTTGTTAGTTAACAGATTTGTTTACAGTCGATATTCTAGTGCAAACTGGCTACTGAAATATATATTTTTTATTCTCTCATTTACATAGCTATGTTCTAACGTTCTGTACATGCCATGCTTTCCAGCTTCTGTGTGATGGATTCTTCGATTAAAATGGGATGATAATCACCAACAGCGCTTCTTTGATAACCATTATGTGGGACGATCATCAGAGACCAATTTGTCCTTTAGTGGTTGCAGTAATAAGGAGCAACCTGTCAGCGTTTGTGAAGAGGAATGGAGGGGATGTAAAAGTGTGGCGTTTGAAAGTGAAACGACTCTGTTATGACAAATGGAACACCATGTGCGTCAAAGAAACATTGGTGATGTAATATAAGGGTGTTACATGCATAAAAGAACTGAAAAACTGGGATTAATCGTAGTGCTGAACGCAGTCAGCATTACTTGATGAACTTATAGAAATAATTGGAAGCATGCAATGTTTTCTACCTATGGCTAAAGTTATCAATGTTTTCGTGGACATAATCTTCTCTTTTCGAGCATTATATCAAAAATAAAAGTACTTGTTACATTCCCGACTATTGCTGTTTTCTTCAGAATGTATGTTTTTTCTCCAGTTTGTGAAAAGAAACAAAACCTTTGCATTGTGTGTGGATGTGTGTGTTTATCTTCCTGGTTCTGCATTAGGTAACTGTAATGAAGCTTCCTCATGTGTTTAGGTTGCCCGAAACATATATTCATTAAGTAACTTAACAGCATAGAAAAACCCCCAGCACATCCTCCCAGGCCCCAATCCCCAACTGACAAAACTAAACATAAACATTCCACCCTTGGGCTGAGTATGGTTCACATTCCATCCTAAGGTTCCATATTTCACCAGAAGGCACATTGAAACACATCTCCCCCCTACCCAACACTCTAATAACTATATATGTGATACAACCAGAACTATAACAATGGATATTCATCTCACCAACATCCATAACATAAGACCAGTTGAACAGTCATGGTTCAATGTTCTACTGCACTGGCTTCATTTTTGCCAACCTTGCCAGGTTCCACACTTGATCTCCTAGCACCCTTTCGGCCCCTCTCAACACTTGTGTCACCTGTACAGGTTTGCTATATAACAATTCCCCTTTCTTCTTCACCACTCCTTTCTTAATTCATATCCAATCTCCCACTTCAATCTCCACACTCCTCCTTCCCAACTTCTCATTAGCCTTTTTCAAACGCACATCCTTCCTCTTATCCATTCTTTTTCTTACCTCTTCTACAACACATTCGGACTCATGTGCCCTTCCCAACCAAGGAGATGACATTTTGGTGCTTGGTTTTCTCCCCCTCATCATCTCAAAAGGACTCACCCCTGTGCACATATGTGGAGCCAACCGTAAGGCATACAACCTGTCTCTCAGAGCAGTTTTCCTACCTCTCCCACATGCTCCTGCCATCCACACTGCTTCCATTATGCATCGATTGACCCTTTCAACCCCCCTCATTGGTTTGTGGTTGATTTGCCTCCCATTATCAGTTAACACGGAATCAGGTCATTCCTCTCTCTCAAATACACATTGTAAAAATTCAACCACACACTGAGCCGAAATGTTACGCACAATGCGAAATTCCGTCCACCTAGAAAACAAATCCACTAGAACAAGTATGAATCCCCCCGACCACTCCTCATATCCACTGGACCCAATATGTCCAGTGCTAATTCACTCCACACTCTATTTGGGGTATCCACCTTCACTATCGGCTGTTGCCTCGCCACCACATTCTTATCCAAAATATCACACTCAACACACTCCCCAACCATTCTCTCCACATCTCTATCAAACCCAGACACCAATATTCATCTCTCAAAACTCCTTTCAGCTTAAAAATCCCAATATGGCCCTCATGAGCAGTATCCACCAATCTTCTTCTCAACACACAAGGAACCACTACTCGGTCCCACTTGTACAGAATATTTCCCTTGACACATAGTTCCGACCTTACTTCCCAAAACAACTTCTCCTCACCAATCAATAGTCTACTCTGGCCACGTGCCTTGCACAAATCCCATCACCCTCACAAATGTCCCCTCCTTCCTCAACATGCTTAACCACTCCTCGTGTGTTATTAGCCCATCATGGGAGACATACACTATGTCAGTAACCACATCCTCTACCTGCTCCTCACTGCTTCCAGCCTCACACTCTACCAATCTTGACACATGGTCCGCGAACACATTTTCCTTCCCTGAAACAACTTCCATGGTAAACTTATTACTTTGCATCCCAGTCACCCAGTATGCCACTCTTCTTGATACTTCTCAAGCCCTTTGTTCTCAAATATTACCTTAAGGGGTCTGTGGTCGGTCCTGATAATAAACTCTGAACCCCACACAAAATTCCAGAATTATGCCACTCCTCAATGGCATGCTAGGGTCTCTTTCTCTAACACCAAATAGTTCCTCTTGGCGCCCCTCAACATCCTCGAGGCATGTGTGACAATCACCTTGCTACCCCTCTCCTCAACTTGCGCCAGCATAGCCCTGATTCCAGAATCACTGGTATCCACATAAATAATGCTTCTCCTACCTGTGTCAAACATTGCCAATGCCTTTGCCATGTATATTTCATTTTTTATTCTCCGGAACTCCCTTTCACACTCCGCATCCCATACAAACTCAACCCCTTTTCTGAGCAGGCTTCACATTTTTACAATCTTGTAAGCAAAACCACCTACAAACTTCTGATAGAATTCTATCATACCAAGGAAAGATCTCAACTCTCCCTTACCTTCCGGTGACCTAACCTTACTGATGTCATTTACTAAATCCTTTCTTGGTCTCAACCCTTCCCTTGATATCTCATGTCCTAATTATTCTACTACCTTCTTCCAAAACACACACTTCTCTACTCTCAGGGTTGTTCCTTTCTGCTCTAAAATCTCAACCTCTTCCTCCAAATTCTTTCCATGCTCCTCCCAACTATCACCACACACCAGGATATCATCCTGGAAGCAATAAACTCCAGTTAGTTTTTTAAACAACATGTCCATCACTTTCTGGAAAACTGACGAAGCTGACACTAATCCAAAAGGCATTCTGCAAAATTGGAAAATGTCCTCAAGGTTAATAAAAGCTCTTAATTCTTTGGACATCTCCTCCAACCTTAGCTGATGGTAAGCGGGTGCCATGTCCAACTTAGAAAACAATTTTGCCTTGCCCACCATTGCCAACATCTCACTCATGTTGGGAAGAGGATGTCTCTCCGCCATCACACACTTATTTAATTTCCTTAGATCAACACATAGGCCCTCATTCAGAGTTTGGAGGTAAGTAACGTCCCTTACCGGCATGGCGCAAATAGCGTGTCCGTGCTGGCACCAGTCCGCTAATAAAGGACTATTACAACTTCGCGCGCATGAGCTTTGCGCCATGCCGGTAAGGTACGTAGTGCCATGCCACAAAAGGCACCCAAAAAAGCCCTTACCGGCATCAAGCTAGGCGCAGATTACACTACCGTCATAGTCAAATGCGTCATTAGCGGTGACCGTAAATAGCGGTGACTGTAATTAGCGGACGCCGCTAATTACGGTCACCACTAAATTGCGGAACCGGAAATAGCGTCATCGCACAGGAACGGGAAGGAGCATGGCGGCCATCTTTAAAAACACAATCCATTGCCATCCTCCGCACACAGGACCCCTGGGACACTGCTGATCCACTGAAAATTACCACCTACAACACAAGAATGCCTAAAGCTCTGAAGAAGGGATCTCCCCGCCTCAGAAAGGAAAGATGTAATCAGGACGAACTCTAGATGCTCGTGGACACTTTGCATGAGCATGCAGGCACAGTCTTCAGCAGCAACATGAGGAGAGAGGCAGTGCTGCGTAAAAAAGAGATCTGGGCACTTGTTGCCCAGAAGGTTAGTGCAGTGGGCAACACACCCCGCAGGGTGAAAGACTGCCGTAAGCGGTGGGATGATCTGCGCCTAAGGGTGCACAACATATTATCGCTCAATCGCACCCAGGCCATGGAAACTGGAGGAGGATCTAGTTCACCCATAAAGCTCACCCCGTGGGAGGACACATGTGCAAGCATGATTGGGTTGGAATCGAATGAAGGCGTAGATGAGATGGAGTGTGGCGCCACGACATCTGCTGATGGAGGTGAGTGTCCAAAGTAAACACTGCTAAGCCAAATCTGATGAAAGTCAATGCCAATGTCTGTCCAAAGAGTCACGCCATGGTCGGCCACACACACACTCCCTGTAAAGTAGGCCGAAGCAACTGAGACACATGCTGATACATGCTACAAGGCCATAGCGTACATGACACATACCACACAAAGTAGGAAATTCCACGAGGCACACAGTGTGCATTACCAAAATAGTGACATGTCAGACAGCACTGTTCCTGGCCAACATGAGTGACGCCAACATATGCTGCATTTACCACCCATGTATGAAATGACGTGCCATTACCAACACAAATGCCTATTACCCACAATTGTGTGGATGAGCAATTGTCCCAATGTCTGTATGATGCCTATCCAAACATCACTCATGCCGTCCCTCTCTTCCACCCCCCACAGGCAGTGAGCATGACAGTGAAGAGCAGGACACCACCTCTGCACTGGCCACACCCAGTAAAAGGTCCCAGGAGTACAGCAACCACCCGTTAACCTCCAGGGGACAAGCCAGGGGGCACTGTGTCCCAGCAACCAGGCCACCGCAGGTACACATTGCACCTGTACCACCAAGGCCCGTGGAGGGCACAGCACCACCACCCCCACCCACTGTTCTGCCTGGAGACACCTGTGAAACACCCCATTCGGAGGAGTCCAGTGTGGCTGGGAGGTGGCAGCCATGGCACCCCTCACAGTGGAAGACAGCCAGTAGGACATCTCGGGCACCATGGAGGATGATACAATGGATGTGGCCCATACCCCAATGCAAATTGCACCCCCCCCCCAGGTATCTACGAGCAATAACGTGAACCCCAACACCTTAGATCACTTTGTCCATGACCACACCCAGTCAGTCCAGTATTCAGTGTTCGGGAGGATGAGCAGGCTGGGCATGCCAGCCAGATTCCAAGCACACCCACAGGTGCAGCCGCAGGACCACAGCGGGCTGATGTGCTCACTGCACTCATCTGAGAATTTGTAGAGGACAACCGTCAGGCCAGAGTTGAGTGGCGTACAGAGTTGTCAGCACTGGGCCGGTCCTTTACAGACAACACCAACCGCCTCTGTGAGGAGGTCTCAGCCCTCCGGCAGGTGCTAGGGCGCATCGCTGATGCCTTGGAGGCAGGTCGTCCCGCCCCTCAATCTCAGCAGGAGGCCACACCATCCTCCTGCAGTTGTGGGGGGGAGGGGGGGAGGGTGGTGGAGGGTTTTTGTCACTTACGTTAATATTGCTACATTCAATACGCCGGTTGTGTGAAGAAGAACACCTGAGTGGACATTCATCATTGAGCATGTGTCATTTAATCATTCACAGTGCATAGTGTACATGTACCCCCACACCCAGTGCCCTATGTCCAAACATTATTTCACCCTCTGCTGACATGTGTGTCAGAAATATTGTGCGATCACTGACTGCCCCACAGCACGTCCCTCCTGTGCATCGGCACCGTGATGATGTCCTGCCACATCTTCTTCCTCCCCTTCATCATCATCAGGTGGTAGCAATTCCATGTCAGGGGGCAGGGGCACGTTCTGGCGGATGCACATATTGTGCAGCATTACACATGCCATGGTGATCTTGGCCACCTTCTCATGCCTGTAGAGGAGTGCCCCACCCGACTGGCTGAGGCAGCAAAATCGTGCCTTCAACAGGCCAAAGGCTTGCTCGTTGACCACAAGTGTACGAGTATGGGAATGATTGTAGTCCTCCTCGTGCCTGTTCTGTGGATTTTGGACAGGGGTGAGGAGCCACGGCTTCAAGGGATAGCCACTATCACCTGTATGAGAGAAAAATTATGGTAAATGTCAGGGGAATCATGAAGGACAGCTGTACTAGTCACACATGCCTGCAGGTTATGGTTGCCCACATGCACATGTCCCTGGATGCATTGCCACCATTTTCTTTCCCTCCATGTGTCCTGTGCCATGGTCTAATGGTGTGGGTTTCATATTCAAGGTGATGGTGTGCACTGACGTCTAGTTGCACATGCATGGTGTATGTATACAGCTGTGTTGGTGTCAAAATAGTGAGGTGTTGTGTCCTGTGAGATTTGGTAGTAGTCTGTGCAATATTGGGCAATCAGCATTGGTATTCCCATGGTAACATGCAGCACTCCTGTGATTGTGCCGGCCCTCTTCCGGACAGTGGATTCCCTAGTAGGTTCAGTATGATGCACTCCCAGGGATGCTTGTCCTGTGTGGTGATATGCTGGAGACATCAACATGGTGCATATTCACTGCACGGTGCAGGATGGTGTTACGGAGGGTGAGGGTCGCTGATGGGTGGTGCATGTGTTGTGGGATGTGGGGTGGTTTCCTGTTAGTCATGTCGTGATAGGTGTGGACCTTACTTCATTCATATGGGATTTGTGTGTCTTGTATGGTATGTATTGTTTTGGGGCACAATGTTTGGTGATGTGCACATCGTGCAGTCACATCAACATTGGCAGCATGGTGGTGTGTGCATCTCTCCCCCCTTTTCAATACCATGTGCCAATCCTGCTACTTACCAAGCAGCCAGACACGTCGTCCAGCATGTCGCTCCATGAAGTGTGGTAGCGTGGAGTTCCGCAGGACCAAAGAGTCATGAGTTTATCCGGGATATTGGGCACAACAATGTGTGATGGTCGCATACCATCTGCACATTGATGGAGTGGTATTGCTTGCGGTTGCGGTACACCACCTCCATGGCATGCGGGACCACCAACTCCACGTGGGTGCACTCAAGGGCACCTACACAATTTGGCATGGCTGCCAGTGCATGGAAGCACATTTTGTATCAAATATCTCCTGGGGAGTCCGTGGTAGGGATGTGTAGCCCCTTGTGTGCTTGAGGAGGGCATCCAGCACTTGGTTCAGAATCTGGGAAAATAACGGTTGTGATATGCCATGCATGTGCGCCCCACTGTGTGCTCATAGGTGGCTGTTGCAAGGAAGTGGAGCACAGACACTACCTTCAGTAGAGGGGGGGGGGGCGGTGCGTATTTCAATGAGGCTCACTATGTCGTTGTGTATCAGGTCCACTATGCTGGTGATGGTGTCCCGGTCCAGACGGTACAGGGTGTGGATCTGCTCAGGGGTTAGGTTAAATTGACTGGCTCTGATGCGAGGGATTGGGGACTGCCGATGTGATAACGGTGGCTGCACTGGTGGGGCATGCTGAGCCTGTCTCACCCTCCTTCTCCTCCTGCATCTCCTCTGTGGTGGCGGCTGTTGTTGTTGATGTTGTGACAATGCAAGCAGGTCCTCCAGCTCCAGTAATGCTACTACTATTGGAATCATCTTGGTGTGGAGGGGGGTGTGGTGTGTGGGTGTGCTCCTTTTATACTGGGCCTGACTCCATTGCTTCCACCTGTGCTGATTGTGTGCACCTGTGGCTGTTGGAAACACTGCTCAGGGCTCTTTACGGCAGGTCGGTGATGCCGGTATTTACGGCATGCCGGTAGGCACTTTTTCCGCCTTCATGAGGCCGTTATTTGCATGTCCGCCTCACTTGTGATCTACTCCGGTTTACGGCATGCCGCTAATGCCGGCATGGTGGGTCGCGTGCGCGCACCCAGGCCGCTATTAACGGCATCATACTTTACGGTGCCATTAATAGCTGTCTGGTTGGTCAGAATAGCCTGTAGCGGTAAGCCATGACGGTAATCCTTTACCGGCATCATTTTCCCTTACCTCCAAACTCGGAATGAGGGCCATAGCCTCAACTCTCCACTGGGAGAGACCCACTCAACACTTCTGGCGGGTTCAAGTATTCCTGCATCCATTAATTTCTTTATTTCCACCCTCACACCATCCCTCAGCACCATTGGAACTGACTGCAATGTTGCCACCACATGTTTACTCCCTTTCTTTAGGGCGATGTTAGGACAGTTTTTCTGAAGTCCAGTTAAGGGCCTAGTAAAACCATTCAACTGAGGCAGTACAAGACTCCACTCTTAGTATAAGACTGTACCCCCTGAGTACATGGTAGCGTAGGCAGAGCAGCCAGGCTTATTTTAGGAGGGAGAGAGGGCAGTAGATACAGTACAAGTGAAAATTGTAATACAAATGATCCAAAGAAACACTGAAACACTATGTATTATAAAAATAAAGGATTTATTTAAATACAAGTAGGCCCAGATAAATCTAGGGGTTAAGTAAATACTGAAACATTATATGAAATCACAATATAAAACATAACACTATACTTGAAAGTACACAGACCCAAGTATCGACCTTATTTGGAACACCTAACAGTAGTTCTAGGGAAGTCAAAACCTTGTTATACACATTTAGTATAGGCCAAGCCTATTCTTTGGGAGTAAAAGACCAATGGTTACTTTTAGATTACTTTTGGTAATACAAGAACAGTAGGCCCTTCCAGTTGTACAGTGACTCTTGGAACAAATCACATAAACAGTCAACTGGACAATATACTTTTGGTGAATAGTGAAACACTTACTCTAGGTGCAGTAAAAACCTATAACTACTTTTGTCATAACACACAGTTATACCAGGTGAGTAATACCTATGGATGTAATGTAATGCTTTGGAAATCAGGGAACCCCAGATTGAGGTAAGCAATAACTCTTGTAACTTGTTTTGGATGGCACACAGCTAACACAAGGTAAGTAAAACCCACTTACTTCAACTTCACAATGAAGGGGAAAGTAAAACCCAATGTCACACTTTACTGAATAGATATTCTAGGTAGGCAACAACCTAATGTAGTCTTATTAAAGACAGGCTAGCAGCAAGTCAGGGGAAGCAAGACCCAGTTGGGGGACACTCATACAGTTATCCTAACAGCATAAACTTACCTGGTGATACCAACAGTTGGAGGACACTCATACAATTACCCTTCAGGAATAATCTGGTGAAACCAACACATTACTTTTGTAAAGAGGCACAACCTAATCACAGGAGAGTAAAATACCTTCACATCTACTTTCTTTTAGACTGGCAAAACAGTGGCTAAGGAAGGAAAGATGTTAACCATACTTTTAAGAATAGTGCATCACACATCCAAGATCAGTAAGAACTTTTGTAACTGTTCACTCTTAGAATTACAGTTACCAACCAACTCCTTACAAGTAAGTAAAAACACTTGATTTCTTTTCTAGGCAGAAGTCCCAATCCCTTCAAAGTATTTTCCCTTAGAGCATGAGTGTTCTCAGTGGCAGAAGGGGGGTCACTGGGACTAGTGACCAACAGGCAGTGTTAGAATAAGTTCTTTAGTAGCAAAAGTCAGAGTTTCCTGAGGAAAACTGGCAAACAAGTGAGTACTTTTACTTCTAGGGTTAGAAGAGGGTCCAGGGGCTTCACAGAAGACACCCCAGCAGGATTCTAGCAGTGGGACTGGGTGTACTGGACGAGGGACCTCCCAATCACAGAAAACACCCCAGGACTACACAGAAATCCCAACAGGCTTAAGGTAAGTATATACCCAAGCCAACACAGTCCCTCAGCAATGAAGAAGAGATGCAGCAGGAGAACTTCAGGGACTGCAGCCAAATACCCGGTCACTGGATTCCTTGTCCTGGAGACTGAACACAAGACCTCAGAAGGGTCTTTGCAGCAGGGATCGATGAAGAAGGCTCTAGGCAAGATTTCTCTCGTGGCTGAATGCGGTTCTGCGGGTTTGGCGCCTTTTCAAGGAGCACAGAAGAAGACAGAAAATCACAATCGAATTCTTGTCGTTTAAAAGGTCCAGCACTCTTGCGAGGGGACTTTTTGGACTCGATTTGTGTATCTGGAGATAGACCAGGATGCCCACGAAGTTTCAGCGAGATTCAGAATTCGGAAGTCCGTGCACCGCACAGTGGCTGGAGGTCCCAGGGTATTGGGGTATTGCAAGAACGCAAGGTTGCAGCAACCCATGGAATGGCTCAAAATGCAGGTCGTCTTGAGTCTAGTGGGTCTCACCAGGCTCTGGGTTCGGGTCGTCGTTTTCGGAGACCCCAGGTCGATCAGAAGGAAGGGCTGCAGCAGGCTCCGGTTACAAAGCAGGCTCTCCGGCCGCTGGAAATAATTTCTGCCACTTTGCCTTCGTCATCCTCTTCGGTTTTCTGTTCCAGTGGTCGACATGACTTCAGCTTCCAGGTTTCCAGTATTTATCAGGAACTGCAACACAACCTCTGCATTCTCTCCCCGCATTTTACAAGAAAGGGGCGTTTGACTGTCCAATCAGGACAGCCACCCCCCCCACTGGGATTTAGCCCAGTTGAAGGAAGACCTAAGACAAAGGAGGGGGAAGTTTGGGACTCCTCCCCTACTTCCTGTGCTTACAGACTGACTGGAGCCTGGGCGGGGTGTCCAGGGGACTCCCGCCAAAGGCAAAACTCAAAAAAAGGATTTTCCCACCCTGGATGTCAGGGGAAGGAACAAGAAACGACAAGGAACACTAAAATGGCAGAAAGAAAAGCCAGGGGCCATTTTGGTAAAAATGAGCACCCTTAGGTGCCTTTACTGCAGCTGTGATTACAGCACGCGGTAAAGGTGCACCAAATTAGTAAAAGGTATCACTGCCACCAGCCATTAAAGGTAAGCTTGTCACTGTAACAGAATTGTTACAGTTTAAATGTGAAAGGGTATACATTGTATCTCCCCAGCACTCCACATAAGGTGGGGTGTGCTGGTTTCACAGAAGGAAATGTAAAAGGGATCCAAAGATCCTTTCTACCCTTGGGAACTGTAGTTCACTCAAGGTTAACACAAGAAAGTTAAAGGGGGAGCCCCTAGGGCAACCCAGCAACAACAGGCACTTATTGCCAATAAGCTGTTAGACATGATAACTTTAAAAAGACACTATGGAGAGTCTTAAAAATGACACCCATAAAAAGAGTTAAAGACAGGTGAGTGTGGAAGAAAAAAGTTCCCACTCACTGAGGTATTAATGGAAAATATCTCACTAGAAAAGCAAAAAGTTCTTGAGTTGAACCAGGCAAGGAAGATTTACCAGCCCTGTGGAAATCTTACCTAACAGGCGATTTGATGTACCATGCCCCTCACCCACTCAATATCTCTTGAAAACACTCTGGGGTAATTTTCAACCACATTCACATCCTCACCCACATTTAGGATTTGCTCATCCATGTTGGGGTCTAAACCTTATTTGAAGACCTTTTTGTACCCTCCATCCCAGCAGTCTTTCTCCACTTTTGGTAACATGTACTTTGCCCTGGGTTTCTCTTCCCTTGAACTCCAGTTGTGCCATAAAATATCCAATGACATTTATTCTACCCAGGTACTTTTGAGGTGAGGGACAATACAAATGGATGATTCAGCC
Organism: Ambystoma mexicanum; assembly: GCF_040938575.1. Lineage (NCBI taxonomy): Eukaryota > Metazoa > Chordata > Amphibia > Caudata > Ambystomatidae > Ambystoma > Ambystoma mexicanum. The sequence goes on from NC_090929.1 coordinate 415,643,258, forward strand.
TTCAGGTTCTGTGGTATGGCTGCACAAGTGTAAGTGTGTAAACATCTTTTATTGGGGGTTTGGTTTTAAGTGCACATCAGATGGCATATATGGGGACGTTTTGTGGTTCTTTTAGTGCTGTCGGAATGAATGTGCCGACGTGCAATACTTGTTCACTGTGTTCATTCTTAAGTTAGTTCTGCACAGACCCGTAGCACGGCCTTCCTCCATGATTAGAAAATAACGACTGAGGCTAGAATCCTGTCCAACCAACAACCCTCATTAGAACTCCTGACTACATCACACAGCACCTACCTATTTACATTCTAGTTACAACATAACACTCCAAATGGAATTATCACTACATCACACACACCAAGCCATACATGCTCAACTATTTACATAAGATTCATTATAACAAGTATGTTCCCCATGATGCGCTTGTGTTAATAATAGCAGAGATGGCCCGAAAATTGCATTGTTTTTGAAGTTTAAAAATGTAGTTAAGTCACATTCGGACCTGCAATAAGGTTGTATGGCTGCAACAAATGGTTTTTATATATCATGATTGAACTGGTTTGCTATAAAATGTAATCTTTTTTTAGTTTAGGATGTATTGAACAGTAGTATATTTTTTAGATTTCATGATGTATTCTGATGAACTCTTTTTTCTGTATTCTAATGTTAAAGTTGAATAAACCAAAACAATACAAAAATAACAAATTATTGCTGTTCGTTGGTCTCCTAATTATGCATCACGTACTTTCCAGTCTATTTTCCATTCTCCTGTTGGTATTTTGTTTAATCTCAAATATTCATCCTCCATCTCTCTGTATCTTGCGCAGCTTCACCGATTTCCTATTTCTTACAGATTTCAATTGTGTACACTATTTATTATTTATAAATCCATTCATGCTTTGGTGTCCGCATATTTTTCTCACCTTATTTCAATGTATTTTTCCTTTATGTCAGTGTCTTCTTTTCAACTGTTGCTGGGAGTACCTTGTCCACCTTGAATGTCATCTAATGTTCATTCATTTCAGTTAATTGCTCCCAAGTTGTGAAAAAAGGTCTTCAAATTGAGTTATGTTATTGCACCTCTATAGCGATATTTCTTTTTAAAAAACATTTACACAATATATATTTCTGGTTGAATTTCCAATCGGCATTGGGATGTGTCATGGGCTTCTGTCATTTCTTCATTCATGCCAGTTAAAAGTGTGTTTTCATCTTTAAAATGTTCTGTTCTATGTTTTATAATTTATTTTGAAGAGCTTTGGATAAAGGCAACATATGAATGAAATACATCTCTATCTATTATGTTCTTGTATAGCGCCATTCACCCGTAGGCCTCAAGGCGCTCTACATAAATAAATGAATTAACAATGATCCTTAGATCATTGGAGATGATAGTCTCCAGGATCTCAAATGCGTCTGCTGCAAAAGGTCTTACTGCCCAACAAGACACTCACCAAGACACTCCCCACCTACACACGGTAAGGAAAGCTGTCTTCCACTGATCCTAGCCTTTCATGTCAGAGAGATAAAAGACCCCTCTCTCAGGTCAAATTCCGTTTCATTTGTGGGCAGCTAGGGCTCAGGTAAGGATTTGAGGTGTGCATATGTTCGAATATAGGCATTTTTCATGTGATGGTCTGAACATTTGTTTGTAATAACTAGAAATTCCTGCAAATGAAGAGACACATGTATATCATACAAGCCATGTTCCCATCAGACAGCACTATCGCAGAGGGCCTCTTTGTAGAAAGTCCCACTCATGCCAATTTCTGACCAGTGCAGATGTGCCAGACACATGTGCAACCTTTCTCCCTCGTTTTAGTTTGGGCTATTATGCAGTGATTTCGCAAACGTTTTAAGCATTGCAGTAGAGTACAGATGGGGAGAAATGTCATATGAGGAGGAACGTAAAGCTTGTAGGTGTTGTTTGGTTATTTGCCAACCCATCGACTGCCTATGGCCATGCTAATTTCTGTGGCCATATCCAACCAGTTCCTGCCCCTTTCTGCCCAAAACACCTCCTCATGGGAACACTTTGAGCTCACTTTATTCAAGCCATACCATCAAACTTTGCACTTAAAGTGCCTGCCAGTTTTTTTCGAAGAAGTCTTTTGAGAGTTATTGACTTAACTGGAGTGATAAACGAGCCACTGGTGTGATAAAAATGTCTTAGCCAGGTTTGCCTTCAGCCACTCGATTTATAAGCACTATGCTTGTCCGTCACTGAAGCGTTGTTAGACAAGCATTGGCAAAGCCAAGGGTTTTTGCTTGTATATGAGTATTAGTCATTTTCTAGGTATTGCTATCAGATGCACAGGTACTTGCACTTTTTTGCACCTTCTATCATCAATGGCCACTTAATACCACTGCGGCAGTGCCTGGCAAGTGCCTTTCCCATGCCTACACAGTGGTCCAAACTCGCACTGCAAATGCTTGTTCTTTGTTTGGAACATTGGCCTGATTATAAGGAGTACAATAGCAGGTATGCAGCGTGTCTGGAACTCTGCGGTTCAAACAGCTGGAATTATACGAGTTTGCAGTTGTGGAGAGTTCTACCTAAGAAGGGAGTATTGCTGCACTTGGCACACCCTTGTAACCTGGTAGTTTCATCGTGCAATGTGAGTGCTTAAGGCTCAGATGGATCACATTTTGCATATAAAATGCATAGCCAATGCAGCCCGGGACGCTCTGTGCATTTACCTGCTCAGCTTTAAGTATTTGGTTGCAATATCCATACTGAAAGTGGTGAGGATCCTTCTCCGTCACAGGCCTAAGGGAAAGGACAATGGGTAGAATATTAAAACCAGACTATTTCTCTTTCTTGCTCCCTCTTCTCTGTGTGGAGATCTGGAATGAGAAAAGGATACTATCCTTGTTGGCGTTCTTCACTCGCTCCTAACGGTCTACCGCTGTCCACGTGAGCTAGAATGTACCTCAGAGGTCTTCAAACTGTAGGGCGTGGCCGCCTCCCAGGGGGGGCGCCAGAGCCCAGCATGAAATGTGTAAAAAAAAAAAGAAATGTTTTTTTTTAGTTTTTTTTGTTTTGTTTGCAGGATCTGGGCAGGGGCAGCTCACATGGTCAGACTGGACCATAAAACAGCTCAGGCACCAATGAAAAAGTGTCCCACAGTTGCAAATGGATATTCATTCCTTTAGGCACAGAATGTTTCAATAGTACCCAAGGGGGTGTTTTTTGTTAAAATGTAAGCACATTGTGATATTAAAGAATATTTATTCAACAACAATGGTCAAAACTACTAGCTGCATAGTGAAGTAACTCATCAAACTGGCCCACATTGGCCCAAAAGAGTGACCCATTTTGACTGGCCTACATTAGCATTTTGTGTTTTTGGTATGGGCGTTGCCCTAATACCCTATAGGCCAGTCCGAGCCTGGCGGCTCATCCACAATGGGCTCGTCAACCCAGTGGCCCACTCACCCATTATGTAGCAGCCGAGGAGCCAGCCCAGTGAAACACTGAGTACTCCCTCAGCTGCTTTTTCCAGCTGAGGGAGTGCTCCTGGGCTGGCTGAACTGTCAAAGGGAAAAACTGTTTCCCTTTGACAGGACAGTACCCCAGCCACACATGCTCACTGAGCTATGCAAGGCTGGGGGCGTTTTGCTTTGCCAGCCTTACATAGTTCATTTGAAATGCTGGCTGGGGCACTGCATGTCTGTATGTGTGAGGGGGAGCTCCTGCACCCCCTCGCACATACAGACAGAGCAGTCCCTGCAGAAGGTACGTTTCTGTTCATTTATTTTTTTATTTAAATAGTGTATGGATGCATGTATGCTTGTGTTATGAGTGAGGTATGGTGACGGGTGTTCGTATGAATGATAGTGATTGCTGTGTGAAGGTGTGTGTGTTTGTTTTGGTCTGTTGAGCTGATTTTCTTTATCTATCAGATGTCGAGTCAAAAATACCATGCTTTCCCCCTTCGCCCTCCGGCGCCAATTGTAAACTGTTTGGGTTTTTACCAATTTTATTTTAAACGTATGCTAAAAAATGCAACATTTTAACCCATTATTTAAAAAAAATTCACGGTGGAAAACCCCCCGAACCTCACTTGATTGGTTCGGAGGATGAGGGAGCCCGGCGACTGTGATGGGAGCATGTGGGGGAGCCCAGCGACTGTGATGGGAGCATGTGGGGGAGCCCAGCGACTGTGATGGGATCATGTGGGGGAGCCCAGGGACTATACTGGGAGTAGGCTGCAGTGACAGCGCAAAATAGTTCATAGCCGATTGTACATACTGTCCATTTGGCATTTTTGGGGGGGCCAAATTTTGCTCAGGGGGGGCCCAGGCCAAAAAAGTTTGAAGACCACTGATGTACCCGGAATCTCTGCAAGGCGCCCAGGGGTTGGGAAATCTAGGACTGTTCCTCAGATCATGGCTCCTTCTTGGCAGTTCGTCAAGAGAGATGATGACTCAGTCAACTACTGGATCAACATTGAAAATAAAGAGCTCATCTTTCTGTACTGGAGTCCGAATACTAAGAAAACCTGCCTGCGGAGAATCCTGACCTGTGCTAGCACCATCACTAATCAACTACTGTTACCTTCTCTTAGTTTAAGGACTGTCACTTTGGAAGTTGGCTCTGTTTAATGCCGCGTATCTGTGTTTCTGACTGGCCCTTTAAATGTATCTGTTATCTATTTTCAGAGATTCTAGTAGTTATAGTAAAAAAAAAAACTTTGCATCATGCCACCAACTCTTCGATTGAATGTGGACATTTCCTAACTGAATGAACAAGTTGGTTGTTCTTGCAGTTGCTCTTGAACACAGACACTTCCCAACAGTTCATGTTCCGAAACTCTCCCAGAACACTAGTTGTTTATATGCTTTCACTGTAGGCATGATAGCGCGCTCTCTTGTGTGAGGAGTAGACACTGCTGCCTGAGGATCACAAGCATTGCTCCCGTGGTTGCTCGGCTCCGCTGGTACCTGCTCCCACTCACACGCTAGAGATGATGTTAATCACAAATGAGACACTCCCCTCATTCGTTCTTCCGAAATGAGAGATGGGCCCCTGCTCAGGGACTGCAGAACATTTCTTGCTCAGAAGAAGCTTGTGCGGAATACCTCAGTCTTTACACCCTACGCTGCGGTGATACACTGCGCAGTCTGAGAGCGCCTTACAGGCAGGTAACCTGCTGGTGGCTTCAGATTGCTCTCACCAGAGGAAGTACTTGCATTATGGTTTCTAACATAAACACGAACTCTCTCAAATCATGTTCAGTCACATGACCCACAAGACTGCACAAGACCCCAGAAGAAAATCTGGATCATGTCCTGCAAAGAAGCTGATTCCAAAATAGCCCCTCAAAAGGAATTAGTGCTGTAGAGCGGCCTATGGATGGAGCTCCTCAAGGGATGGACCTGCTTCCTTGCCTGGCATTCTGATCTTCACCTCCATCTTCAGAAGGGAAGGATCCAACCTCATAATACGAAAGTCTATTAAGAAGCAAATAAAGATGTAAGGTTTTCTAAGGTATTACATTTTTTTTTGCCCCAGCAACTAAACTTCCAGCTCCATAGTGAGCCTTCTGAAAAAGGCATCCTCCCTTTTCACTCACCACACCAGTCTGCTTAATTACCCTCCTGCACCTGGGGACCCTGAGGCATATGGCCACATCATCTGCTTCCAGTTTCTCTGACTGCTGTCATACTTTCTCCGTTTGAACCTCATCCTTTGCACGCTGTTCCATTCTCAGGTCTCTGTAATATTTCTTATCTTCGGCTGTAATTCATGTAAGATCTATCATCAACTGTCCTCCGTTTGTCATTTATCAGTTATGTTGTTTTTTCTTCAGGACAAGCAAGTAACCTTGGATGTTTTATTCTATGTTGATACATATGCTATGTTGACACACATTTTATGCATGAATAACATAGTTTCTTTTTTGTTTTCGTCTATGTTTTCTACATGTTGACATCTTTGTGTTTGTATTGACCTATTTTTACATGATTTGATTTATCATTTGTCGGTTTCAATGCTTAATGCATCATGTGTCGCGTTGCTTGCTGTTTCTGTCCCTTACACGATTCCTGGCCTTTGACATATTCAATACTTGTGTGATCTACGAACCACATTACACAGTGTTGACTGCCATTAATGTACTCTGGATTTTTCCCTGGTGAGGGCCAGTGTGTGGTGCGAATTGTATTGGCTTTTGGCATCTGCTAACACTGCTATTTATCAAAATGATCACTTCTTCCTTACAATGATGAATTGTGCAAATATTCAATGACTTGATTAATATTTGTGTCACTCAGTTGTCTTACTAATTCATCACTATTAGGGTGTGCAGCCCTCACTGCAGGCTCTTAGCCTGGGTCCTTGCTCGCTTATCACATTGGTGTCTTCTGCACTTGCACTACTTGTGGGTTTGCACCCCACTCACATAATTGTATTGTTTTTGAAGAAACAAACACTGTTAATTACAGACAGCATGCCCAGTCACGCCCCACTTGCCACAGATCGTCTGACACCCAATTCCCGGCAGGGCTAACTCAGTACACGTTCTTGCTCACTCAACAGCTCTCACAAGTCCCATGGGTGCACCTTGAGAAAGGCACCCACTTTTCGATCACATTAGCTCCAGGCATGCCTCTGTGCTAATGCAACCTGCCCACGCGCAGTATGCTGCTGCCCCTGCTGCCCCGGTGTCTACGAATTTTGACTCTCAAGATATTTCAAACCACCGGCTCTGGCCAGCATCAGTGAGGAATCATGGGAGTCATAGTCCAAAACATCTGGAGGGTGACAGATTGCAGACCCATTCTACAGTCAGTAGTGTCTTTGCGGTCGGCAAAGCCCATTCCACCCAACACTTCCTACAGGGGGCACAGGGAACATGGAAGCAAGAGTTCTGCCTACTGCCAGGAGGTACAGATCCCCCACTCTTCTCAGTAACAACCCCCCCTGTATTCCTTCCTTCTAGTCTTCTCTTCCTTTCCCCCTTCCTCCAGCCCAGAGCCCATCTCTGTCACCAGTAAGTCTCTTCCTGTCTACAGATGTTTTAGTCTGAGAGAAGGCAATCCAATTTACTAGTCGTTAAAAAGCCTTGCAATCTTCATCTATATTTACTGAATTGACAGAAACAGCTGTCCCAGGCAGACAGATTAGAACAAATAAAGCTTCTGGCTGGAGGCGGGGCCGCTCTGCGGCTAGGCAGGGAAACGCGTCTTGTACTTAAAGCGCTCCGCGTGTGATGGATGGGGACAACCGGGGAATTTATTTTGTGCGCAACGAACAGATCGGAAAATAAGCATTAAAAAAACAGCCATGCCGAGAGCTGGTGAAGGCAATTTATCCCATATTGCCATCGCTCCAGCTGGAGCCAGCAGTATAAATGATTGCAGGATAGAAAACTCCTAGGGCCTAGTTCACAGAGAGTTTTGCAATGGGATTGCGCCATTATAAAATGCTTCTGTGAATGAGGCCCTTAGTGCTCCAGGACCCATCACTGGGCGTGATTGCACTATGTCACAAACCCACCAAATAAATTAAGTAAACCTCATTTCTCAAGGGGGTGACACGAGACAAAAAAAAAGTTAGGGGTCACCTTCGAAATGCTTTGTTTATCCCATCCCCAATAGCATAAGCAATGCTGCCCATCACTCTCATCCTGTCCCCAGACCCTTTATCTCCCACATCGGGATTCGATTTATTCAGTCTTTCTTCATCGCCACTGTGAAGAAAGATCGATTTCCAGGAACAATTTCACTCTCAGCTGCAAAAATAATGAAAAGAATGTCCATTGTGGCAGCCGGTCGCACGGCCTGGAGGCTCTTTAAATGAAGGATTGCTACCTGAATGCCACAGTGCATTGCAGAGAAGCCCCGTGCTGCATTACTTGAGTCAGGCAGAGAAACAGCGTGTGCATAAGGAAGGCACCCCATATGGCCCCACTGCAGACTCCAGCCTGACAACCCCCGGAGCGTTGGTGGGGGCCCTTTTACACTCTGTTGCTCAGTAGTCGGACTGTACGACAAGAAGTAGTGGGGCTATGTGGCCTGCTGGCCTGCCCTGTTCCCCAAAACACCATCACCACGCACCCCTCCCACGCGCAACCCAAACCCCCAAAACACCTGCTATTTAAGGAAATGTTGAGTGCAGTGCATTGAGGTGCAATTTTCAACTTCTTCCTACACTTTTATTTCAAAACGAAACCATTCCGGACGGTTATTTAAAAAAAAATTAAAAGTATAGGAACAGTAAAGCTTTTTTTTTTTAATTAGAGGAGCACCACTCCCAACATCTCCCGCCCATTTAGACCATTTCGACCAATGCTGTTGCAGTTCAATCACAGGCAGTCAGGCTGGTATCTCTCCTGGCTGTGCTCCACTCCATGTAAAAATAGAATCGTAATATGAAAAGCTCAATTCTTAAAGCTACACCTCTTTGGGTAAACTATGCTATTCAACGCCATTAACAGAGTTAACTCACTGCGCTGCAGGCAAACAGCACTATCAGGCTCCATTGGTACAGATAATCTGTTCTGTCTAAACTGCACTACTGAGTAATTAGAACTAGCCGTCTATTGTTAAACTACACAATCAAGCTCCATGAAAAGAGATAACCCGTTGTAGATAAAGTGCATTATTAGAGCTAACCAATCGCAGGACTCATTGCAGGTAAAACTCACGGGGCTCATTACAATTTTGGCGGTAGCCATGCCGCTATTGGAGGCATGGCTGCCGCCAAAATCGGGTCTGGATCCGAGTTCCCAGAATTAGGAATTACGGGGCCATTCCGAGTTCGGAGGGCCCGGTAATTCCCCCCTCTGGGAACCCGGACCCGGGCCTTCCCCATTCCCATTTCAGCCCCCATAGGGCTGAATGGGAATGGGAGAGGGAGAAAACAACGGGCCAATTACGAGCGGCCCGTTGTTTGATCCGTCTTCCCCTCGCGGGACCCGCTCTGCACGTCTGGTGAAACCAGACGTGCAGAGCGGGTTCCGCGACGGGACCTCGTAATAAGGCGGTACGGGGTTGACGGCGCCGGCACCTTTACCAGCGCCGTTAACCCCTTACCGCCTGACTTGTAATGAGGCCCACTATCTTCTTGCACTTCAGAGCTACCCACTGGAGGACAACTACAATGTCAGACTCTATTATTGGAGCCAACCCACTTCAGACAAACTACGCAACCAAACCCAATTCTTATAGCTAACCCAGTGCCGGTAAACTACACAACCCTGTCATGCACCTTCCTCGTCACAGTCCTTACGAAATGAGCCTCACACATTCCTGACACAGGAAAGTTCTTACACCCTTCAAATGAAAAAGAAGAGGGCGAGGAAATATCTGTAGTCCCTCTTGTGGGTATGAAAGTCTGTCTCTCCCAATCAAGGACTGTGATGAGGAAGGCCTGAAATTGGAGTAATGAAGATCACCCATAACTAATCTGAGCATTATCAAACCCCATTTACATCACTTACATTTTTATGTCATACCACCTGTTTTCCTTGTCCCTTCACCCGCAGACATTGTCATATGCCACATGTAATCTTTTCATTCTTAGCATTTTGTTGATCCAGTGTTTTGCGCCACTTTGGCCTTTATCTCGCGCATGCAATCTCGTCATATGGCACATCCCACCCCTTCCTAACTCCTTGCCCTTGCCCCCTTTCCTCTCTTCCGGTGCTGTTGCATATATGCTTTTGTGCTAATGTGAATACCCTCAATGCATTGCTCAGTGGCTGTGAAATGAAGGTGAATGAATGGCACAGAGGCATGTGTGATTTAGCTGAAATGGCCAATTTTAATGCCACAATTCAGGTACAAGTTAGGTTTTCATGCATTTTCAAAAGTATTGATGGTATTTGCTATGCATATATGAACATACACACATACATATATTTATTTGACATCCCATGTGCTTTTTATTTTTTTTTCATTTTATTCATTGCTGCCAAGTATATTTAGTTGCAAGCATTACATCAATGCCAAAGAGGCTGGGCGGCCAATATAACACATAGGTAACTCACACTCTTCCCGCACTTCCCCAACATAAGGCCCCAGTGACACAGGCTTAGGAACAATCCCTTACGGCCAGGAAACACCTTCCTGTCCATGACATCCCATGCGCTTTCCACTCAACCTGATTTATTCATTTCTAGTCACATGGCCAAATACTTTCTGTGGTTTATAGTGATTGCATCGAATGCCAAAGCATCGAATGCCTTAGCATCTAAAAAAAAGCAACGAAAAAAAGCATCAAATGTATTTTTTTATGGGCGCTCCCCATCCCCTATTTTTTTACCCCTTAAAACCCATTATAATAAAAATAAAACCTTTACCTTTGCAAAAAAATGCATTCAATGCTTTTTTGATGCATTTTTTTCGATGCTTTTGACATTCAATGCTTTGTATTCGATGCAATGACTGGTTACCCTTTAAGGCTACTGACTTGCTTTTAAGGCATACTGTTCCTTCCCTATCAATAGGGAGCCTCTGACGTAATCCCACCCAACTACCAGCTCTCTGCATTCAGTCACCATCGCTACTTTATGGAATAAAGAAAGACACAAATTATTCAAACTTCAAATGGTGCAAAACAGATAACACCTTCCACGAGAAGCAGCTCTGCAGCCTTAGCTGCTGTCCTTTAATGTTAACAGTGCACAACATGAACAGCTGGGCCAGGAAGATGTGACCTTGTGCAGCGCCGGCCATGACAAGCAAGACCATTAACTGAAGAAATGAACACTGCATGACAGTAATGAGAAACATAAAGCCAAGTAAGAGGTTATATGTGCAAACACATCAATCTCCCCACAGGAAGCAAAGTTAGAGCGTAGGCCCCTCTCAAGAAAAATAATTAGAAGGAGAAGTGGAGTGGCTAAGTGGCCAGAGGTGGACTGAGGGAGGACACCTCTACGGGTACGTGCTCGGCTTCACTGCAGCAGTGAGCGTGGGTTAATCATTTGCGGCAGGTGGGACGAAGGCTACTGTACTTCTCTATATGTGGATTGTGAAATGATCCTTTTCAATTATTTCCGGAGGTGACTGCCGGGCTGGTCCCTTTGAGCCTTCGAAGCAACCTTTATTTACTTGTGTGACTTTAGAGCTTGCTTGGTCCAATAGCAGGTAAAGAGGAAGGTGACGGGCACCCGGTGACTGTGGGATGGAAGTCCTTAGAGTTGGGTACTCTGCAGTCTTCAGGTTGGACAAAGGGTCTACCGGCCTTATGGACCCAATAAACCTTGAGGAAACAGGGGTGGGGGCGGGGGGGATCCGTGGAATGTTGGCACCATGGCCTCGCGTACCGGTCTTAGGAGCCAATCGAAAGATTCAGCGGTGGGTCCTTCCACTCCAGAGGGCGGTTTGTCAGAGGTGGCCCCTGAGTCAGTCACAGAGGCTGGTAAGGAAGCTCCGGACTCAGGGGGCAGAACATCAAGGAGATTTTTTAAACTGTCTGACGCAGTAAATAAAGTGGTTCGGGCGAAGACAACAGTGCGACTGGATAAACCTCATCTGCATGAACTGCATGATCTGAGTTTAATTGAACATATGGATTCATTGACCTGTGAAGGAGCAAAGGGCATTGCGAATACAATAGTTAATCTCACACACGACCCCTCATTGCAAGGTTCGCCTACGGACCTTATAACATTTTGAGAAAATTAGGAGAAAAAAGGGAGGCAGGTTAATGACTTCGGTGCACATCAAACCTTCAATTTGAATGGGAATAGCAACATCCACCATACTTTGATAGAAGTGGTCAAGCATATTCGTCTAACCTCCCCCACCTTATTGGCTTTAAATATGGTCCTGAGCTCCTTCGTCACGCTGTCTGATAATATCTGGGATGAGGTGAGGGTCCTTTCCACCGAGCTGCCAAATATGAGTGCACAGGTGGAGGAGATGGCTTTGTGACATTATCCACTGCTACAAAATCTGTTGAATTCACTGGGAGAATGTATAGGGCGGTCGAATGAGAAGGAAGCCTCCTCGCCCATTATCATCAGGTCTGATTCGGACGAGGAGGTTGAACAGAGTGCGGCACACATATCACCTCGGGGTGACATTTTGGAGTGTAACAAACAGTCTGCTTCATCAAAAATAAAGAACGGTTGCTCCAAAGGAGGGTTGTTGAATACGAGACAAACAAAAAACGAAAATATACTAAAATGAAGAACATTCAACCACGTACTTTCACAAATGGTGTTTTTGGGACCTGATGGGGGTGGAAAGGGGAGGGGAAATCAAGTTCAAAGAAAGGTGGACTGTTGGTTGCCCTTATTGGAAGATAAAGTGTCGGGTTCCTAACGACCTGTGGTCCAGAGGCTGGCACAGGTAAAGTCAACCAATGGCAAACAATCAGGTGAGGGTGTGAAGAAAGGGAGATTGAATGACGGGATACAATTGGCTATTATACCACAAACCAAGATTGTTGTGGATGAGAGCGGTTCAGGGAAGGCGAGGTCTACAGGTTTAAAACCCCCAAAGGCATCCATGGCTTCTCAAACGAGTCTAAACCTTTGGGGCCTTAATGGCCCAACAAGAAGCCCACATAACCCTCCACTGATTGAAAATATTAACTCAGCCAGGAGTGTGAGGTCGGGGATCTCAGGGTACAGTGGTTCAGCCATTATAGTCACACCAAGGTCTCAACATATATCGTCAGCCAGACACAATTCCCAATGGTAGTTAGGCAGGGATAGAATTGCCTTCAAAACCTTAGATCTCACTCATAAAAGCCTCTCGAATTCAGCACCACAATACTTGACCTGCAAATTTACTAGAGACCAATAAGACCCACCTACCAGGTCCTCTCAACTACACTGCCTTAGGGTTCCTCGATTCAAGCTACAGAAATCAGGAGGCAGCAGCTTCCCTTTTCTAACAACAAAACTATGGAACTCCGTACCTGTAGCCTTAAGAGCTGAACCTTCATTCCGCCGCTTTAGGAATAACGCAGAAAAATTGGCTCCTTAGCCAAGAATCACTATAAATGTACATTTCTTCCTGTAATAAAATGTTAAACTCCTATATTATGTAACTGTATATTTGATTGCCAACCTGTCATTAAGTGTTGCACGTCTATTTGTTGTACCTGTATATATGATGTCTATATGATGTTTCTATTTTATACATGGCTTTTGTGGTCTGTATGTAACTCATCCTGTAAGATTTACGAAATGTGCCCAGATACCTGAGGATTAGGTGTGCTATATAAATAAACACACCAAATCAAATGGCCGATTCATTGGTGCAAACAGGTGAGGGATCTATGTAAGGGCTGAAAACATCAGGGATCTTTGGAGAAGCAACCGTAAATGCAAGGATAGGTGCCAGCGAAAGTGGCCGGTGGGTGGAAAAAGTGTGAGTCTCTGAGGCAGGAACCAACATGGTGACTCAAGGGCAGGGAGGGGGTATGAAAGAGTGGGGTCAGGCTACAAAAAGGAGGGGGTTGCCCAGGACACGGAGGAAGCCCCTCAATCGAAGGAGAGGAAAAAGGAGGATGTGTCAGTAGTTTATCCTTGAAAGGAATGGGGAGGGGCTGCACCGAGGAGGAGGCCTGGTGAGGAAAGGAGTCAACAAAACCAACAGGTGAGGGAGGGGCATGTAGATTGGAAAAATACAAACTTGAGTGACCTGTTGAATCGTATGTATAAACCGGTGCATGAAGGTGTCCACCAACCGGATCCAAGAGTGGCATGGTTGGGCTGGGGAGGTGAGGGGAAAGGGCAGAAAGTGGGTGCCGAGAAATTCATGGAGCATCCTAGGACGCCCAAAACTTGGGAACCAGAAGAGGAAAGAGCTTGACTCCTTTCAAATAGGATGCAGTCCATGGGAGAAGTGGAGAGGGATGCCCGCAGAGAAAATGGTCTGCAACTTAGTTGAGGCATAAGCTTTGGTAGGGGAAAGAACTTTTGCTTGAACAAACACAATGTACTTCTGATTTTAGTCCGGATATCAAACTTGGGGACTATCTGTTCTACGAACATTGCGAGGGTGGATTTCCCTGACAAAGCAAACTTTACCTGCTCAACTGTGCATTTTCACTTGAAACTGGTTTTGGTTCTGGTACTCTCAGAAATAGATAGACTGAAGAATCAGGGATTTGTGGTAACTTTTGTGGGTGTAGGGAATGTAAAAACATGGAATAAATCGGAAAGACAGGGAAGGGGAATTTGTGGATCGCGGAAGGGGAGGAGGGTGCTTTCAGGACCTCTGGGAATATCGATTGGCTATCCGTGATTACTGCCATAAACCAAGGACTGGTGCACTGGCATCAGGGTCAGGGGAATACCAGAGTGCGTATAATTGTTGACCTGAATGACACACATGCCTTAAAGTGCCTCTCAATGGTATTATGGAAGAACATCAGGGGCTATGGTAAATTAGCGAATGATGAGAAACAGACGGAACTCCTTGATAAATACACAATCGTGTTCCTACAAGAAACGTGTGCCATGGAAGATTTGGCCTGCAGGTTCAGATTGGCCCCTCAGCCTTTCGGCACGTGGCCAGGCCGAAATCGTCTGTGGGGTGTGGGGGCTGGTTTCTGGCCATGCCTGGGCCGGTTTGGAAGAAAGAAAATTTGAAACAAAATTTTTTTTTCTTCAAATTTTGCAAAAAGCCTTTCATCCTTCTTATGTCGATAAATGTGTACCAACACAGGTTGGGTGATAGTGTATGTATATTTGTTATATTAAAAAGAGCTTAAGCGTAAGTGCTACACAATAACATATTGCCATTTGGCCTTGGACGTCTGCTTGGATTCACATTAATCTATTTGATGCCACTTCCTGTTTTGTCAAGGGGTGAAAGGTCTTGTTTTATCGCTTCCCGGGATGTCACTTTGGGGTGGGGTCAAATGACATCACTTCCGGTGATGTCATCAGAGGTCAAGGGTCGTGAGGCGAGGGGTGGGCCCTTTTTTTTTGGGTGACCGGGCCTATTTCTTGTCCCAGTCCGACCCTATTGTCCTGAAATGGGTATGTTTACTACCAACAAATGGCGATAAATTCTAATGCCAGGAGACCATTAGGAGGTTTGTGTACCTGTATTAAACACGGGTTAGGGATTTAAAACAGCCTTATATCGGGTAACCAAAAAAGGATCCTGGGGCTGTTACTGGAGCTGGGCCAGAACCTAGATCCTCTTGAGTAAAGTATATTGGCTTCCGGTGCACAGAGAGATCTTGACTATATTGGCAACCTTGAATGAACTTATAGGAACGTTTACAATGGAACATAGTGATTCAGAGGGCTTAATGGTGGGTGATTTCAATTCCCATTGTCTGCCACCTACAGTGGAGTTGGGTGATGAGTGGAATACCATAGGCGCTTACGTACGCCTACAAATGGAAGAAGGCAATTATTGGAGGGATTTGTGGGAAGGCTGGGGACTAACAATATTAAATGGCCAAACGTCAGGGGACATTCTGGTGGAACCTACTTGGCATAGAGAGGACCTTAGATCGTGGTTGAACTATGCAGTGGCCCCTGATACTCTGAGCTGTGAGGTAACCAGTTTGAAGATAAGTAAGTGCCCCGTGTGTGACCAAGATAAACTAAGTATATATTTTAATTTAAAGATAACATCAAATGCCAATGACGAATTGTAAGAACATCATAGTAAACATCCAAAGTAATAGGTTGGGGTGGAGTCATAAGGGCCCGGAGTATATGAATTGCCTTATGTGGGAATTCTGGGGTACCTCTACCCTTGTGACAAAAATGAAGGATCTGGGAGCAGAGAACTTTCCCCTATTTACTAAGGGAAAAGTTGATGCCCGTAACCAGAGGACAGGTAGTAGTGAGCACTCTCAATGACCGCATATGTATGTGGAGGAAATCCAAGCTAGAAAAAGGGGGCTATGTTTTAAGATCAGGAGAGTGAAAGATAGTAGGCTAAATGAAACAGAAAAAATCACCCTAATAAGGAAGGGAAAACAGGCATATACAATTGGCAGAAATGCCATTAGTACCTCCTTTTGCAAAGAGATGGGGAGGTTATGCTGAAGGCAGTGCTTTTGAAAAATGCAAACATTTCTGGACCCTAGTCAATAAGAGGAAGGTATGCCTGAGCAAGTACCTTTAAACCCCATCGCAGAAGAGGATTGGGTGAGTCATTTTGCCAAACTATGTAGTGGGAAAAGGAAATGTACAGAATACAGCCTGGGATCTTAATATTTCAGTGGAGAATTTGGAGGCCATAATAAAATCAGGGTTCTAATTGCCTCAGACCCAAACGGCCTGTGTAATGTGATGCTGAAACAGGATCTGTTACTGTGGGCTAAGATGTTCCACGTACTCTTCCAAAATGTTATTGCTACAAAAACCATACCAGCATCTTGGTCAGTATCTATAATTGTCCCAATATGTAAAAAAGGAAATTGTATGGAGCCAGGTAGCTACCGTCCAATAGCCCTGATGGACATTGAAAGCAAGATTTTTGCTAAATGTGTTCTATCCGAAATCGATGCTTGGTGCAGAGAAAGTGGGATACTTTCACAGTTCCAAACGGACTTTAGGTGGGGAACAGGGACATACACAAGTGGCCTTCTTATCCAATTGCTGATAGATAGTGCATGTAGACCAGGTAGCGACCCTCTATATGTGGCCAGTATAGACGTAAGGCTCGTGTTTGACAAGCTGAACCAAGCAAGACTCTAGGCTAAACTGTCGAGTTGGGGAATACCAGCGTACATCTTAGATATCTCAATGCAAATGCACAGGGATTCGGATAAAGCTAAAATTACATTCAAAGGGAGCTGTCTTGAACGCTCCACACATGTACCGTGGATTGAGGCAGGGGTGCGTGTTTGCCCTCTGTCTCTTAAATTTATATCTAGTGGATCTGTGGGAGTTTTTGAAGACAGCAGCTTTTATTGCCCCAAATTAAATGAGAGATGCTTTTGCATTATGTACGCTGATGCTATTCTATTGTTGAATGGAACCCAGTTTGGATTGCAGAGTCTATTATCGCGTTTTGAGGAATATGCAACTCGAAATTGTTTCACGGTTAACCCTAAAAAATCCAACATTATGTGCTATGAGGAAAGTAAATATAAACTGAGTACTTTTCAATAGTCAATGGGCGGTTTGGGGATACCAGTGGTGGCTTTCAGTGAAATACTTAGGGTTTGGGCTGATGAGGCCAAGGGAACTCAAGAAGCACAATAAGGACATGGGGATCAAGGGACCAACTTGTGGCACAGATGTCGTTTATTGGAAAGAAATACTGCTGATTCACTTTGAAACCTCTTGTCCAATTCTATAGATCGAAGATGATTCTGGTGTTATCATACAGCATGGAAATGATTGCTGAAATGGATATGCTGGAATTGGACACACTTGAAGGTTTCATCTTTAGAAAGGCTTTAAAGTTACGGAAGTGTGTCCCCTTGACGATGGTTAATTTTGAATTGGGGCTGAATTCCCTGTCGGCAATAGTACACCTGAGGACAATCTTTTTGTATAGGAAATCACTGCTGGAGGCAAACAATTCTATGTATGCTCTAATGTGAAGTCAAACACCATAGAATGGGGATGGGGGGGTCGTTTCTGAGTTCAAAGGGAAGTGTAGGTTGATTATGGACTACTATGAGGTGCCCCTAGTTCTATTGTTGGAGAATCCCAGCTTGGTAAAGAGAAAAGTTATGGACAAAGACTGGATAACTGTAGGTGAAACAAGGTCCAAATATAGATTGTACAGGGAAAAAAATACGGAATGTAAGAGGTTGGGAGTACTCCAGAAATACTTAGTTCAGTGCACAGATCGTTGATACAGAAATGCCTTTCCAAAGATTAGATTTAATCTGGTCTTGACGGGAGATGTGTCTGCAATACGAGGTTTGAAGGAACAGTCCTATGTCATTTCTGTGGATGCCTAGGGGAATCCCTGAAACATATGGGGGGTCTTTACGATCTGGGCGCAAAGGGATACCGGGCACCGGTAATGACACCGGTGCCGGTAATCCCTTTGCACCCTATTCCGAGGTCCCTTTGCGGGTCTTCCCTTAACGCGTTATGGACGGGACCCGCAAAGGGATACCAGGGTCAATAACGGTACCGCAATTTGCGGTACCGTTATTGCCGCCTTCCCCCTTCCCATTGAGCCCTATGGTGGGAAAAGTTGATGCCCGTAACCAGGGAACAAGTAGTAGTGAGCACTCTCAATAACCGCATATGTATGTGGAGGAAATCCAAGCTAGAAAAAGGGGGCTATGTTTTAAGATCAGGAGAGTGAAAGATAGTAGGCTAAATGAGACAGACAAAATCACCCTAATAAGGAAGGGTAAACAGGCATATACAATTGGCAGAAATGCCATTAGTACCGCATTTTGCAAAGAGATGGGGAGGTTATGCTGAAGGCAGTGCTTTTGAAAAATGCAAACATTTTGCGGGTCTTCCCTTAACGCGTTATGGACGGGACCCGCAAAGGGATACCAGGGTCAATAACGGTACCGCAATTTGCGGTACCGTTATTGCTGCCTTCCCCCTTCCCATTGAGCCCTATGGGGGGAAAAGTTGGGGAATGGCTCTGGTGAATGGGGAATTACCGGTCCCGCTGACCTCGGACTGGACCAGTAATTACTCCCTTCACCAGACCGGAGTCAGACCAATTTTGGAGGCAGCCATGGCGCTAATAGCGCCATGGCTAACCTTCAACATTCTCCTTAATTAGACCCCTCCTCCTCTTCCTTGATGTCACCTTCACATGCATTGGTACTCCTTCCTCTCCTTATTTAGATTTACCTCCTGCAACCGTTTTTTTTTACATCACATATTGACACTTGTGCACATTACACACTTTACAATTTAATTAATAGTCCCAGTAGACACAGTAAGCATGGATGTTTGTTTTTATATTATTTTCTTTAGACATCAACTATCTCACAAAAGCATACTCTTGCTACCACATTTATGCTATATATGAAAACAAACAGTAACTAATAATGGCATACTAAATGTAAACAAGCACGCACAACATCATGATATAAACATAATCCAATACACTGTTAACATTATTAACACTATTAACATTATTTTTTTTTCTTTGTTTTTATTATACAAATTGTACATTTACACAATTGTCCAATTTTTTTTTAACATTATTAAAACATAAATGCATTAACAACAATCCAAAACAAAAGCGTGGGTTATGTTTTCAACAACGTTGTTTTTATTTTATTTTAAGTACTTGGTAATAGGTTAAACCTTAACATTGGCAAGTTTAACGTTACTACCTATTCCAAGGTGAAGACAACACAAATTGGGATAACATGCATGTATGCATTTGTATTTGGTATGTTTTATATATGTATAATAAATACATATCTACAGGGTAATTCATAGAATTTCGCACAAAACTGGCGCACGCGGCTGGCGCTCAGTGTGCACGTGCGAATGTCTGCGCCAGTCGCGTGCGCTAAAATCGTTTTCCGCGCACAGCGTATTCATGGATTTTAGCCTCCAAAACCAGCCGTGGCGCAGAGTGGCGCAGCGACCCTGCAGCAGCGCCAGTTACGCCCCAAGAACGCCCTCGCGAAAGGAGAAGCCATCAAAATCCCCAATTCAGCGCAAAGGGCCGCACTAACCCTGGACCAGTTTACAGGGCTGCCAGACAGCAAAGCCTAGCAGGGAACGTGTATTACTGGGGTGCGCGTGAAGTTTGACACGCGAAAGGGCCCTATGCGAGCGGGGAACATGTATTATGGGGTTCGCGGGAAGTCACACACGCCATTTCAGCAGGGTACATGTATAACTGGGGTTCGCGTGAAGTTTGACACGCGAAAGGGCCCTGTGCGAGCGGGGTACGTGTATTATGGGGTTCGCGGGAAGTCTCACACGCGAAAGGGCCCTGTGCGAGCGGGGTATGTGTATTACGGGGTTCGCGGGAAGTCTCACACACCATTTCAGCAGGGTACGTGTATAACTGGGGTTCGCGGAAAGTTTGACACGCGAAAGGGCCCCGTGCGAGCGGGGTACGTGTATTATGGGGTTCGCGGGAAATCTCACACACCATTTCAGCAGGGTACGTGTTTAACTGGGGTTCGCAGGAAGTTTTACACGCGAAAGGTCCCTGTGCGAGTGGGGTACGTGTATTCCTGGGGTTCGCATGAAGGTTGACACGGGAAAAGGGCAACGCCCGTGCGCGACACGTCATAGACACGCTTACGCACAAAGGGCCTTTGGTCCAATGAAATCCCGTGCATGTGCTGACCTGCTTACGCGCTAAGGGCCTTTCCTTGAATTACACGCTGACGTGCACATTTTTCACTTGCCAAATCACTCCGTATCAAGCTGGCCACGCATACCCACACGGAAGACCACACTCCTGCCCTGAAGGCCATTTTCCTGCCCCCCAGAGCCCCGATCACGCTCCCACCTGCCATCTGCTGCTGCCTGACTGTCTGCTGCCCACGTGCCCTGCTATTTGGTGCCTGCACATCAGCCATCTGCAGGGATCCAGTTGCTGTGTCCACCCCTGCTGGAACAGAAGACTCCCGACTGGGATACTATCGCTCCACAGCCCAGTCCCAGGACCCAGTTGCCCACCCATCCTGCCTCTGGGGTTGCCATGTCGGGCACATCTCCATCTGGCACCACTGGCAACCCCCAGCCAGAGAGGCAGAGGGCCACCAGCTTCACTGCCACCAAAGTTGGTGTCCTGGTGGAGCATGTCCTGGGGCATTATGATGCCCTCTTCGGAACATCATGCGCCAACAAGGAAGGACGGGAGAGGATCTAGGACGACGTAGTGGTTGCCATCAACGCGGAGGGGGTGGCAACCCGCAACCTCAAGCACGTCAAGAAGCGCTGGGACGATTTCAGGTCCAGGACCCTCCACAAGGCCCGGCGCCTCGCGGAGGGGGGCCGGGAACGCATGAGTAACATCCAGATGAGGGTCCTGGAACGCGTAGGCCCAGCTCTCCACGCCCAGATCCTTCAGAGGCAGACCCGTCCGGAGTTGAGCGGTAAGTGGCCAAGCATTGCTGTGTGAGACAGGGCATGTTGCAGTGTGCTGGTAGTCTGATGCTTGCCTGTATGTGTGACATAGGCCATGTATGGATATGTGTGTGCAGGGACATCATGGTCATGCATGTGAGACCAGTTATGTGTGAACCACATGGTTGGTGCATGTGTTTAAATGCAACATGGGGAGCTCTATGAGGAATGCACACATGAAAGCATGGCTGTCTCTGTTCCTGGACATGAAGGGGGGGTGAGGAATGGGTGCTGATGTCATGTACTTGTATGGTGCACGTGTGTGTATGTGCCAGACAAGTGTGTGTGTGACTTTGAAACGCCATGGCTGTATGTGACTTTGAAGGCAATATCTTGGTTTACAGGGGCCCTTCTACATGGATGTTGATGTTGATTGCAGGCGCCGGGACTGTTTCTGCATGTGTGTTGTTTGCATTGACCCATGGGTTGTGGAATAACAGGATGGAAGTGACATTTGACAGTGCCACTCATGTGTTATTGCTTCCTGTCTAGGGTATTTTGTACTGTACCCTGATGCTTGTGTTCTATGCCTCCCGCTATGCAGCGTGAAGTGAAGAAGAGGGCGGAGACGGCGCTGTGGAGCCAAGCGGCGGGGATGCCTCCACTGGGCAGCGACGCAAGGCCCAGCCACCCTCCCAGGAATTACCATCATCTGGGACCAAGGGGGCTGGTGCTGCGTCTGCCACAACGGCTGTGGCGGAAGGGCCGGGTGAGCCCCCACAGGGGCTTCCAATGGCAGAAGACGGTGTGGAGACATCCAGGTTGCTGGTCTCCACAGAGGAGGAGGAGCCCGCTACTGAGCTGCACATGGGGCCTGGTGGGGGTAGTACCACTGGTGCAAGTGGTGCAGTCCAGGGGCAGGAGGCAGCACAGGTCACCGCGGAGGGGCCTGTGTATGTCGCTGTCCCTGACCCTGTGACTGCACCATCATGCACCAGCAGGGAGGCCCCGTCCCAGGCCCGTCCGCAGGTAGGGGAGAGTGCCATGTCATCTGCCTCTCCACTACCTGCGGACGAGGGGTCCCACGAACGTATGGGCTCCGACCTGGTTGGTGGGTCCCTACATGTGTTGCACACTCTGGCGGACCTCTCCTCCTCTGTGGAGACTATGTGCCAGTCGTTCTCCACACCGTCTTCCGGCCCAGATTCCACCAGGGCCCCCTGTGGACCTGGCCCGACCAACACAGCCAGCTTGGTGGAGCTCACATCCCTGCCACAGTCGGGAGTCGGCGGCCCAGCAGGGGTGGACACCACAACTGGAGACCAGCTGATGGAGGATGTGCAGGCACAATCAGACACGGCACATGGACAGCAGCAGCAGGAGCAGGCACTAGGTGGGAGCAATGATGGCTCTGGGCCTTCAACATCGGAGGGGCAGGCATCGGCCAGAGGGCAGGAGGACCCAGGACTGGAAGTGTCTTCCGTGTGGCAGCGGTTAGGCCATGCTATAGATGCGGAGCGGCAGCGGGCAGAAGAGGCACGGCTCACGATGGTCAGGGCGGGGAACTCCATGCGGAGGGCCCTGAGGCGGGCCGAGTGCCTCGAGGCAATTCGCAGGGAGTTGGAGGAGAACATGTCGTCGTCCCTGCGAACCCTCGGGGCCATGGAAGAGGACCGCCTCCAGGACATTGAGCAGGAGTTCGATGATGCCCTGGCCCGGGACATCCAAAAGTGAGCCGTCGGACTAGCCCTCTGCCCTTGTAAATAGTTTTTAGAGTTAGGTTTCCTTTATGTTTTCCTTTTATTTGTGGTCAATGGACAATGCCACCCAAATTTGTATATATTCATATTTTTAGGTAGGTAGGTATGTAGGTTTCATTAGTTTGGTTGGGATCATGGACCCTTTACATCCTTGGACAATGGATTGTATATAGTTTCATCATGTATCCTTTTTTTTTTGCATTATGGACATGGAGCAATGGAATATTTTTTCACAGACAATGGATTGTAAATAGTTTGACTATGGATTGATTTTTCTCTTTTATTTTGGTTACGAACATGAAGCAATGGATTTTTTTTTTTTTACATTTCCTTTGGATTTGCGTTGATGGAGGCTGACTTTGGACTGTTTTTCGTTCAAATTCATATGGATTGGTTATCATTTTCATTCAATCATCATTTTCACATGCTTTCCTTTTCATGTTTCATATTTTGTTATGCTTTCATTTCATTTTTGATTTCATGTACATAATACATTTTCATTTTTTAGTTCCATGTGTGGGATTCGCTCATTGGCTTGATGCATGTGAAAATGTGGGTTTACACAAGCAATGCCAACCAGTGTATGTGTGTGACGGACATGTGTTGATGTACATTGTTTTGACTTTTGGTTTGTGTCATGAGATCAGCATTTCACTGCTGGGGGTGAGGGTGCAGGGGGACATGAGTGGGACATGAGTGGGGGCCTGCTGGCAGGTGCCCTGCACTGCTGCGGGGTGGGGGTGCAGGGGGTCATGAGTGGGGGCCTGCTGGAAGATGCCCTGCACTGCTGGGGGGTGGGGGTGCAAGGGGACATGAGTGGGACATGAGTGGGGGCCTGCTGGCAGGTGCCCCTGCACTTCTTGGGGGTGGGGGTGCAGGGGGACATGAGTGGGGGCCTGCTGGCAGGTGCCCCTGCACTGCTGGGGGCGGGGGGTGCAGGGGGACATGAGTGGGGGCCTGCTGGCAGGTGCCCTGCACTGCTGGGGGTGGGGGTGCAAGGGGACATGAGTGGAACATGAGTGGGGGCCTGCTGGCAGGTGCCCCTGCACTGCTGGGGGGTGGGGATGCAGGGTGACATGAGTGGGGGCCTGCTGGCAGGTGCCCCTGCACTGCTGGGGGGTGGGGGTGCAGGGGGACATGAGTGGGACATGAGTTGGGGCCTGCTGGCAGGTGCCCCTGCACTGCTAGGGGGTGGGGGTGCAGGGGGACATGAGTGGGACATGAGTGGGGACCTGCTGGCAGGTGCCCTGTACTGCTGGGGGGTGGGGGTGCAGGGGGTCATGCGTTGTTGATCAGTAGTGCAAGGTGACATGTGGTTTGGCTGGGGGGCATGCCCATGGTGGATGGGCTGCCTGCGGGACATGACCAGGGGTGCAGGGTAATCCCCTCTGGTGTGGGCTGCCTGCAGGGTCCATGGAGGGTGTAGAGGGAACACGTGGGAGGACCCACACTGCCAAATCATGTGTAGGACTCCCCTGCACCCCCGAAATACACGTACCCTGCTGAAATCGTGTGTGAGACTTCCCGTGCACCCCATAATACACGTACCCTGCTGAAATCGCGTGTGAGACTTCCCGCGCACCCCATAATACACGTACCCTGCTGAAATCGCGTGTAAGACTTCCCGCGAACCCCATAATACACGTACCCTGCTGAAATCGCGTGTGAGACTTCACGCAAACCCCAGGAATATTGGCCCTGTGCGAGCGGGGTACGTGTATTTCAGGGCTGCGCGGGAAGTTTTACACGCGATTTCAGCAGGATATGTGTATTTCAGGGGTGCGCAGGAAGTTTTACACGCAATTTCAGCAGGGTACGTGTATTTCAGGGGTGCGCGGGAAGTTTTACACGCGATTTCAGCAGGGTACGTGTATTTCAGGGGTGCGCGGGAAGTTTTACACACAATTTCAGCAGGTACGTGTATTTCAGGGGTGCGTGGGAAGTTTTACACGCCATTTCAGCAGGGTACGTGTATTTCAGTGGTGCGCGGGAAGTTTTACACTCGATTTCAGCAGGGTACGTGTATTTCAGGGGTGCGCGGGAAGTTTTACATGCGATTTCAGCAGGGTACATGTATTTCAGGGGTGCACGGGAAGTTTTACACGCGATTTCAGCAGGGTACGTGTATTTCAGGGGTGCGCGGGAAGTTTTACACGTGATTTCAGCAGGGTACGTGTATTTCAGGGGTGCGCGGGAAGTTTTACACGTGATTGGCCTGGGTACGTGTATTATGGGGTGCGCGGGATGTCTCACACGCGATTTCAGCAGGGTACGTGTATTACAGGGTTCGCGGGAAGTCTCACACGCAATTTCAGCAGGGTACGTGTATTTCAGTGGTGCGCGGGAAGTTTTACACTCGATTTCAGCAGGGTACGTGTATTTCAGGGGTGCGCGGGAAGTTTTACATGCGATTTCAGCAGGGTACGTGTATTTCAGGGGTGCACGGGAAGTTTTACACGCGATTTCAGCAGGGTACGTGTATTTCAGGGGTGAGCGGGAAGTTTTACACGTGATTTCAGCAGGGTACGTGTATTTCAGGGGTGCGCGGGAAGTTTTACACGTGATTGGCCTGGGTACGTGTATTATGGGGTGCGCGGGATGTCTCACACGCGATTTCAGCAGGGTACGTGTATTACAGGGTTCGCGGGAAGTCTCACACGCAATTTCAGCAGGGTACGTGTATTTCAGGGGTGCGCAGGAAGTTTTACACGCGATTGGCCTGGGTACGTGTATTTCAGGGGTGCGCGGGAAGTTTTACACGCGATTGGCCTGGGTACGTGTATTTCGGGGGTGCAGGGGAGTCCTACACGTGATTTGGAAGTGTGGGTCCTCCCAGGTGTCCCCTCTACCCCCTCCACGGCCCCTGCAGACAGCCCGCTACACAAGGGACTACCCTGCACCCCTGGTCATGTCCCGCAGGCAGCCCATCCACCATGGGCATGCCCCCCAGCTAAGCCACATGTCACGTTGCAATATGATCACCAACTCATGTCCCCCAGCCCCCCACCCCCCAGCAGTCAGGGGCACCTGCCAGCAAGCCCCGACACATGTCCCCCAGACCCCCCACCCTCCCATCATTGACAGGCACCTGCCAGCAGGCCCTGACACATGTTCCCCAGCCCACCCACCCCCCCATCATTGACAGGCACCTGCCAGCAGGCCCCGACACATGTCCCCCAGACAACACTTCATTACAATCCAGATCCCTGGCTCTTATGGCCACACAAATCCCACTCCATGCCACCCCAGTTCAAACACCCAACCAAGCTTTACATCCACTCCAAATTGAAATCCCCATTACATGATAGATCACAAATAAGCAGTATGCGCATGAGTACAAGTCTGTCAGACCCACACAATGGCAACACATGACTGAGAAAACCCACATTGTGACATGCATGAAACCAATGAGACCACACATTGAAGAAACAAAAATATATTCAAGTCAAAATGAAGGGAATGAAATCAAAACACACAATAATGCCAATAATAATCAAAATGCAGCATGTCCCAAAAAATGATAAATAAAAAAAATGAGAATCCAAATTAATCCAAATGAAAATGTGTCCAAAGTCACCGTCCAACAAAGCAAATCCAAAGGGAAAGAAAAGCGTAATATCCATTGCTCCATGGTGAAAAAAAAAAGATGAAGGAGAAAAATCCACTGTAAAACTATGTACAAATAGCAAATCCAGGGTCCATGAGCCCAACGACATAAATGAAACCTACAATGAAACCTACCTAATTACTAACTATATACAAAAATGTGGGGCATAGTCCATGCGCCCCAAATGAAAGAAAAAATAAAAAATAAATGAAACTTAACACTAATGAACTATGTACAATGGCGGCGGGCAAGTCCAACGGCTCACTTGTTGATGTCATGGGCCAGGGCATCATCGAACTCCTGTTCAATGTCTTGGAGGCGGGCCTGTTCTCTGGCCCCGAGGTCTTGCAGGGATAACACCATGTCCACCTCCAACTCCCTGCGAATTCCCTGGAGGCACTCAGCCCACCTCAGCACCTGTGCATGGAGTTCTCCGCCCTGACCACTGTGAGCCGTGCCTCCTCCGCCCGCCGCCGCTCCGCACCTATCTGCTGGCCCAACCACTGCCACACGGAAGACACTCTGATTCCAGGGTTCTCCTGCCCTCCGGCCTATGCCTGCCCCTCTGATGTAGATGGCCCCGAGCCATGATGCCTCCCACGTTGAGCCTACCGCTGCCTCCGACGCAACTGCCTCTGCCAGCATGACGGCATCCAGGCTGATGGAATCCACCGACGCCGTCGTGCACATGCCCTGCTCGATGATGCCGGCACATCCTCCATCTGCTGGGGTCCAGTTGCTGGGGTGTCCACCCCTGCTGGGCCTCCGACTCCCGACTGTGGCAGGGAGGGGATGCCCACCGAGCTGGCTGCCTTGGTCAGGGCAGGTCCACAGGGGGCCCTGGTGGCATCTGGGCCGGAAGACGGCATGGAGAACGACTGACGCATAGTCTCCACAGAGGAGGAGAGGGCCGCCAGAGTGGCCGACACATGTACAAAACCCCCGACCATGGACACTCCCAACTGGGCCACGTTGGCACGCTGCTCTTCGTGATGACGTGCATGCTCCCCCCGGGAAGCACGCACGTCATCACGAATGTCACGCGTGCGCAACGCAACACCAATCAGGTCCTTCACCATACGGCCAGGGGTCCCCTCGTCCGCAGGTAGAGGAGTGTCAGATGACATGGACATCCCCCCTACCTGCGGACGGGCCTGGGATGGGGCATCCCTGCTGGTGCATGGTGGTGCAGTCACAGTGTCAGGGACAGTGATGTGCACAGGCCCCTCCACGGCGACCTGTGCTACCTCCTGCCCCTGCCCCTGGACTGCACCACTTGCACCAGTGGTACCACCCCCACCAGGCCCCATGTGTGGCTCAGTAGCGGCCTCCTCCTCCTCTGTGGAAACCACCAACCTGGATGGCTCCACACCGTCTTCCGCCATTGCAAGCCCCTGTGGGGCTCACCCACCCCTTCCGCTGCAGCCATAGTGGCAGACGCAGCACCAGTCCCCTCACTCCCGGACGATGGTAATTTCTGGGAGGGTGACTGAGTCTTGCATCGCCGGCCGGTTGGGGCATCGCCGCCGCTTTGTTCCACAGCGCTGTCTCTGCCCTCTTCATCACTTGCCGATGTTTAGAGGGAGACATAAAACACAAGCATCAGGGTACTGTACAATGGTCCCCTAGACAGGAAGCAATAGCAGATGAGTGGCACTGTCAAACATCACTTCCATCATGTCCCTCCACAACACATGGGTCAGTGCAGGCAAAACACATGCAGTAACAGGCATGGCGCATGCTATGAACATTAGCATGCATGTCCAAGGGACTCTTGAAACATACAATGCTGGTTTGAAACTCACATGCATCATGGGTCATGCCTATCACATGCACACACTTCACCGTAGTTTCATCCATCTGGCCTCGTACACCCCAGACACAGTGGATACAAGGAGGAGTAGGCTGCATCAGTGAATCTGAACATTGTCACAGACATGTGTCATGCATCCATGGCATTTACAAGTCACAGACACGCAAGTCAGACACACAGATATGGACACCAAACATGTCCATGACAGCAGCACCCATCTCTCACACCCCATCCATGTCCAATAACAGACAGGCATGCATTAATGTGTGCATTCCGCATGCTGCTCCGCATGTTGCATTGTAACACATGCACCAACCATGTGGTTCACACATTACTGGTCTCACATGCATGACCATGATGTCCCTGCACACACACATACGTACATGGCCTATGTCACACATACAGGCAAGTATCAGACAACCAGCACCCTGCAACATGCCCTGTCTCACACAGCAATGCTTGGCCACTTACCTCTCAACTCCAGATGGGTCTGCCTCCGAAGGACCTGGCCGTGGAGCGCTGGGCCTACGCGTTCCAGGACCCTCATTTGGATGGTACTCATGCTGCCCCGGCCCCCCTCCACGAGGTGCCGGGCCTTTATGAGGGTCCTGGACCTCAAGTCCTCCCAGCACTTCTTGAATTGCTTGATGTTGCGGGTTGCCACCCCCTCCGTGTTGATGGCAAGCACAAAGTCGTCCCAGATCCTATCCCGTCCTTCCTTGTTGGCGCGTGATGTTCCGAAGAGGGCATCATAATGCCCCAGGACATGCTCCACCAGGACACCAACTTCCTTCTGACTGAAGCTGGTGGCCCTCTGCCCCTCTGGCTGGGGGTCGCCAGTGGTCTCAGATGGTGTTTGCCCCGACATGGCGACCCCCGAGGCAGGCGTGGGTGGTCAACTGTGTCCTGGGGCTGGGCTGTGGAGTGATGGTATCCCAGTCGGGAGTCTTCTGTTCCAGCAGGGGTGGACACAGCAAGTGGACCCCTGCAGATGGCTGATGTGCAGGCACCAAATAGCAGGGCACGTGGGCAGCAGGCAGTCAGGCTGCAGAAGATGGCAGGTGGGAGCGTGCTCGGGGCTCGGGGGGGCAGGAAAATGGCCTTCAGGGCAGGAGCGTGGTCTTCCGTGGGTTTTCGCGTGGCCAGCTTCATATGGAGTGATTTGGCACGTGAAAATCTTGCCCGTCAGCGTGTAATTCGAGGAAAGGCCCTTAGCGCGTAAGCGCGTCAGCACACGCATGCGATTCTATTGGACCAAAGGCCCTTAGCGCGAAAGCGCGTGAATTACATTACACGCGCGGGCGTTTCCCTCATAGCACGTGATGACAGGGCACACGTGGAAAAACTGCACGTCCGAGTGTCATCGCGTGCAATTGGATGAAAGCACCTGCGTACACGCGTCTCTGATGTGTACGTGTGGGCCGGTTTAAAAGCTGCGTGTAGGACGCCATTTCCTTGTACCTGCTTTTCCTGGAGAACGAGTGGGTGAAATCTGTACTTCTTGTCGGTTCACACGCGATTACTTCACAGCGTTTCTAGTTCGTACTCCCTGTTACCTCTGACAGATCTTTTCTGATTTTTTGTTGGGCCTGTTTCCTCAAACAGAGTTCACTTCTCCTTTTGTCCTGTCTCCTCAGACAGCGTACAATTCTTCTTTTGGCGGGGGTGTTGCCAACCCCCTTTTTCCAGGCAGACAGTGAGTTCCGCACGGACTTAGCAACTGTGCTTGCCCCGTGTGTCGCGTTCCCCTTCAGAGGTCATTGTAGGCTGCGTGTATTACGCGTATGCTTTTTTTTGTGTTTCTGGGTGCCACAGCGTAGTGAGGGTTCATTTTTTCACGCACATGGTCTACGAGGGGTTGCGTGCACGTTTATTTTTGATTTTGGGCTGCTTGTGCGTTGCGTGACCCATCATCTTCCCCAGGGGTCACAGACAGCCTTTCTAGAGCACTAGGGTACGAATTCCATCTGGTATCCTACCCCTTTAACCCCCAATTGCCCAGGACAATTGTTTACTGCAACTCCCATACGCACAACAACATCAGTGCCATGGTTGGGAGGCAACCAAGCGGTAAGGGAGGCAAAGGTGGCCGACCCTCAAGAGGTGGCCGTGGTGGGCGCGGTAGGGGACATGGCCGGGATTTGCAGGGTGCCCCTATGCCCCCATGTGTGGAGGAACAATCAGGGACACCCATGCCCCCCCATGGTTGAGGGAAACGTGGCTGACACCATCCAAGCTCAGCCCCTGTTGGACCAGCCCATTGTGGCACCTGACCTGGCACAGGATGACTCCCTGGCTGACTTCCAGGTCAGCAAGTCTAGGCCATGTGTGGTGGTGCAAGTTGTTGTCACCAATCCACGTGGATCTGGGGCAGCTATGTCATCTGCTGCCCCAAGTATGCAGGGTGGGGAGGCTGCAGGGGCAGCTGCAGCTCCATCCGCCCCAGCTCTGACTCTCCCAGCCAGGACAGTGTCAGTCCCAGTCCATCAAACTGACGTTCCCCCTGCCAACATTACCCTGCAACCAATGCCTGCATCAAGACCTATGGTCAATGTGCATTCCCACACTCCTACTACCAAGTCCACCGGTGATTCTGCCCCTACTGACCAGAGCGGCGTAAGCCACTCTGGCTCTGCTCCACCTTTAAAGAAGAGGAAGAAGGGTGCTCTGGCACGACAGGCTGAGACCCCAGACACGGCTACACACTCCGGTACCTCAAGGAAGCCTTGCTTCAATGATCCGGAACTTGATGCACTTGTGGGCTGTGTGTCGGCACATAGCCACGAAATGCTGGTGACTGCAGGGTGCAAGACCACACCTGGTCAACGTAAGGCACACTGGCAGACCATCGCCGACCGCATAAGTGCCCTTGTATTTGTGAGGTGCTCAGCTGATGATTGCTACTAGCGGTGGAATGACCTGAAACGCAGAGCAAAGAATAAACTTGCCTCAAATCATGCCGCTACTCTGGTGACTGGCGGTGGGTCTCCAAAAGAGGACAACAAACTCACTGAACATGAGTCTGTTGCTAGGGCCTTCATCAAAGAGGAACAGATCCAAGGTGTGGGAGGACTACCTGATTATGATGCATTGTCCGGTGATGCATGTGTGTGTAATGCATGTGTATGTTGTTTGGGTGACTGGTTCTGATTGAGTGCCAGGTGAGGGTGTGTGTGCCTGAGTGGTATGGGTCACCCATGTGCTTCATCCAAAACATTCAGCGGCCTTGGATTTGGGTGGGACAGTATCCCTTCTGCCCACATTAGTAATTTGGCTCAACATTACGGCAGTTGCCCTTGAAGTGGCATCTTGCAAAAACATTGTTTGTATTTTTCAGTGTTCGTTCAGGCTGATTGTTTCAATTCTCCCACTTTTGCTACTCATTCCTCAGCCCTATTGTCACATTTGTGACATGCTTCTGTCATTGATGAACCCCACATTGGACCACATGTGTTACCTTGTTAGATGAATGATTTGACCATATTGGCCTAATCACAGGAATTTTTGGGGCCTGGTTGAATGTGTTCCGAATTGGCGTCATCATGTGGGTGCTCAGAGGGTAGGCACTGTCCCCTGGGGAGGTGGTGATGGGTATCATTAGTGGATTTGTGACATTACTCAGTATCTGACATGCATGCATGTGCTGTGGCATTTATACTCACCGAGCAACCATGTATCGCCATGCTGCCCAGCTTCTAGGTCCCGGTTTAGGGTTGACATTCTGTAAATAAAACTGTCGTGGGTGGACCCTGGATAGTTGGCATATACTGAGGTGATGATTCCCTTGGCATCACATACTACCTGGACGTTGATGGAATGCCAGTGCTTGCGGTTTCTGCAGATGTGCTCTGATGCCCTGGGGGGACGTAGAGCCACATGGGTGCAGTCAATGGCACCTAGCACTTTGGGGAAGTGTGCCACCCCGTAAAAATCCTGGCTGACAGCCTGCCTTTCTGCAGGTGTTCTGGGCAGGTATATGTGCCTGCGGACTGATGGGCGTGCAGTCATGATGGCCAAGACCTGGTGTAGACAGCGTGACTGCGTGACCTGTGACACCCCCCCACTATAGCAGTTGTCTGTTGAAATGATCCAGTGGCCAAGAATTGCAGTACATTGAGGACCTTATGCAGGGGGCTGAGTGCTTGGGAGCACAGGGTGGGTGATGTAAGGTAATCCTCCCACTCACTGACCAGGTCGAGTATTATGTGAGGTGGAAACATGTACCTCCCATACACCTGGCTTCAGGCATCCCAAAAAGGCTGGTTCTGGGTGTAAAAATTCTCGGCCTGACTATCCTCCTCCTCCTCCTGCGGTATCCCACGACCACTGCTGCTAGGAACGGTATATTCATCCTGGCGTCTGTGCTTGTTTGTTGTTTGCGTGCACTTTTATGCTGTGCGGGTCCACGTACGCCTGCTTCCTGATGGCGTATGTGTTTCCGGATTAGCGCGTCTTTTTTGGCGCACGCGTTAGCCCTGTTCGATTCCATGAATACGTGTTTTGAACGTGCGTGTGGGCGTTCCGCGCACTTGCCTCATGTACTTCCCCCGTGATGCCCACATTTTCACAGGTTGTTCCCCATTCCGCGTGTCACGCCCCCTGTTCCTCCTACTTTTGTTGTGTGCGTCACGCTATGTGCGATTTCGCTGTGTGCTTAGCGCACGCTGTTTGGAGACGTCTGCGCCAGCGTGCGCCACGCAGAATTTTGGCGCACATCCTGGAATTTCCTCGCGCACAGACTTCCATGAATCGCTGTACGCGGGTTTCGCTGCGATTTTCGCACTGGCACTGCGATTCGCACGCTTGCGCTTATAATTTCAGCACACATTAATTCCATGAATCGGCCTCCTAACGGGGTGACACTAATCACTGTATAGTTAAGGAGAACCTATCATCCATTGGAAATGTGAAAATTGTATCTCTAAGAACGTTTGACCAGTAGAACAAATCAGCGTGAACATTGTAAAATTTGGTGCATATCCATGTCACGGATCAAATGGTAAAATTAAACTTTTTGCATTGGCTTTCCCATAGGGTAAATGTTCAGTTTTTGCTCCCGTGCACAGTCCAAGCCGCTGGATGGATTTTTGCCAATATTGTTTTTAAAGTGATACAAGGCACATAAAGCAATACATCTGTTGGCTGAGCATACATCTGCCTAGTCGTGTTTTAAAAGGATGGCAGACAGCAGAGTGCCCTGGCACCAAAATCCTCTATATTGGAAACCGCAAATAGCGATAGCACAAGATAGCAATTTCTTTTAAAAGAGCCATAAAATGATATAAAGGGGCGATGCACAGTAGGTTTGACGCTAAAGAGCATGTTAGCAGGCTAGGTGAATTGGATTTGTACACCTTAGTCGTTTGCGGACAGTGTAGATGAGTGTTTCCTCTAAAGCGAGATTTAAGATCTTGATCCTGATTGAGTGGCAAAAGAAATGTCATGATGTGGCGGGCACTGTATATGCTTTGAGCGAGGTGAGACATTTTTTGGGTGAAATTAGCAAGCAATCACTGTTTTTTTAATTTTCTCAAAAACGTACAGGGCTTGGCTCCTAAATTCACCTAAAACATCTCTTAGGGTGGATTTACGAGGATGTGTTGGTTGTTAGGAAAATAAAGTGCACAGTGCACCACAGAGGACTTAGAAGTGCCAATACCGGTTTTCATGTAACTTTTTTTTCGAAAGGATAAGCCTGTCAAGAGATTGAATTAGAAAGATCTTGATCTTAACGTGTTGTCAATGCCAACGTTTGTGATCTTCATGAAAGAACCATGCATTGACGTAATTATATAAAACAGCAATTTGCAATCTGCTGGCTCAATGTAAGATGTACGGAGCATAAAAGAGAGGTATGGGTCAAGTCACTTTGAAAACTGATATAGTAAGAAGAGAAGAAATACACACTATTTTGTCAAATATCTCAATCATCTCAATTTTGGGAGCAGGCCACACGAAGATCAAGATGCATACGATTGCAAGCCATGTATAATGTTCATGTAGTGAAGAGCAATTCAAAGTTACTGGAGGAGAAGGGAGCCTGTAATGCGGATGAAAGAAAGGTTTGACCTGCATTTTTGCAGATCATTTTACCATACTTAGGGAGAAAAAGCTCATCATTTTATATAATATAATCCATATATGAAAGTACACATAGAAAACAGAAAATCATATATCAAAGTTTATATAGAAAAGAGGAATTTTAAGTTTGTTCAGGTGAAAGGAATATGTGAGGAGGATAAAAGAGAGGTTTGGACTATGTTTACTTTTGGATTGATATCTTTGTATCTTTATACCTTGATGAGGATATTATCAACAATATGTTTTTAAATTACATTGTTAAACATAAAACGGAGGCTATCCTCATCCCAGTCCCTCTTTTTCATCTCACTCCGTCTATACCTCTTCCTCCCCACATTCCTTTTTCATCATTGCAGTGACATCTCCTCCTTCTCCTCCCACTCTTGTCCCCTTCTTTCTACCAGTTCCTGTTCATCTTCTTTGTCAGTGGCAAGACAGGGTCGACGCCCTGGAAAAAATGGCTAATGGCCTTGGTCATAGGTCATGGCCAGTGGCCTAAGAGACCTCAAATGAGGGAAAAACATGTTGCATAGATTCGGAACATCATTGATAACAGTGCATATGGCTTCACTTATGATAAGAGAAGAAACAACTGTAGTGCTGTGGATGGTGGGAGATATAGCATAACATAAATCGTGAAATTCAGTGAAAAAATGTTAAGTTACAAATAGACACAACGATATATATCGAACACCAATAGCGTTATGGTGGGTTTAAAAGGCTTACCACCCCTCCCCGCCTGAAATGTGAAAGCAGAATAAGCCATTTCAGGTAAATCACACACAGAACAGCACCACCCAACAGCCATCATTGGAAGTTCACCTGCAGATCGGAGCCATATATCATGTTATGTTAGGGTCACTTGTAGAGTGCTCGTACACCTTCAAGGTGGTTTCTTGGTGCTAAGTATCCACAGGGCAAGTAAAGGATGAGGGGGGTTGTGTTGGCCTGGCAAGTGCCAGGTTTTGAGATGACGGCACAAAGAGAGGTTGCACAAGATAGAGTGGAGAGAAAGTGTGAGCTTGTTCCAAGATGAGACAGCAGGAAATGAGAAAGAGTGGCCAGCTTTACAGCAGAGACAGAAGAGTGGAATGTTGAGTGGAAAATAGATCAACAAACATTATGAGAAGGGGAATAGTAAGAGAACCGTCTGATGAGTAATAGAGATCCAGAATAATAGAAAGAAGGGTACATGATGCAGAGCGAGGGTACGTGATGCAGAGCGAAATGACGAGGACTCTTTGTTTAATGGGCAGCTGTAGCCTTTCTAACTGACTTATTCTTTCTTCATGAACTGTTCACCTATAGATATTCCATGTTGAGGCACCAGAATTCACCCCATCCAATATACGATATTTCAGGTCACTACTTGTTCGGTCTTTCTCATCAGCATGTCCTTCTCCTGTGCCAACCATATTGCTGTTTCTGCAGAGCAATTTGGAAAATGACATATTACTGGAGGTCAACCCAATGTGGTATTGACACTAGTTCATCAACATCCTCTACCTGAATGTCTGTGGCTCTACTATAATTGAAAGACAACGTAGTCAATGTGGTTGATAAAGTACTCGCTGAATAAGAGTGTAAATAGTTTGAGACACAGAAAAATGTTCTAAGCAGGCTATTTCATCATCTTTCAAACAATGCCACTCTGTTCACATCTCTGTGTGTTCTTCATGCCTGAATAGGAAGCATCTCCCACCCAATACCTCTTCATCTAGCTGAGGCTCATATTAACCTATAGGAATCGTAGCCTCTACTGTTTTCAGAAACTGCATTAAAAAAATAATAAGTCCTCATAAAGAAATCTTCCCCATCACCACATCCTTTACTGACATTTTTCCATTGATCATCCACTGGCATGCTTGCTTGTTGAACATTTTGCATTCTAGAAAATAGAGGTTACTAGAACAATATGAGGTCAAATTAGTCTGTTTTGCCAATATTGGCCACCCATATTGTTTTACTATTGGTTTAATTTCTTTACAAACAATCTCTATTTTGTGGCAACACTTCTTTTACCTCATTTTGAATTCGGTGCACCATTGTGAGCGACTCTTTTTCCCTATTGTTTTGAACCTATTTCGGTAATGCCTCAAGAGGATATAGGCCATAGCCAAACACGCACTCATTGACTCCATGATTGAATCTCATGTAATATGTTGTGCCACATGCCCTAGATACAGTACCACAGATTCCTCCATGACAAATGACAATGTTACAACATTTCCACCAGGGCCAGTTTCTAACCTCCGCTATAGTGATTTCTTGAATGCTCCTTAAATCCCACTGGAGTAACGGTCCCTTCTTGCTATCAAAGGAGCAAATGAAATATCTCTCACCCGAGTTCCAGTTCAATAGAAAAGTCACTAACCCACTTCAGAAAATTAGGAACAGACCTTCGCAGTTGCTGTTTCAGCCATCATAAACACTTGTCGGCAGAAGCT
This sequence comes from Ambystoma mexicanum, assembly GCF_040938575.1. Classification (NCBI taxonomy): domain Eukaryota; kingdom Metazoa; phylum Chordata; class Amphibia; order Caudata; family Ambystomatidae; genus Ambystoma; species Ambystoma mexicanum. The sequence goes on from NC_090929.1 coordinate 415,679,881, forward strand.
GGACTGCATCTAAGTCGGTACATTTCTACAGCATATTACAGTGTTCATGAATAGAAGAACCTCACAAAGCACCCGTCTTCTGGGGGCCAAGCAGTCGTTCTGTTGATGGTCCTTTATAAAAACCCAGTTGCCAGGTTAGAAAGGATGACACAGCGTCTCAGGTGCCTACGGCAAAGCCTGTTGGACTTCAGAGTAAACACGTCTTGCAACATTTACTAGCCCCTGCCAATATTTCATTACCTCATCCTGAAGAAGCTGAAAATCTCCCTGGGTCAATGGTAATGGGGAGTGATTCTGGTAATTGCATGGGTTTACGAGTGGGGCTCTCATATGGAGTCAAACCTGTAACTCTATTTGTAGTACCTTCCATGCTCTAAAAAGTGCCTGGTCACTTCAAACCAACTCTTGGAAGTTTTACTTTAAATGACCTCATTTTGTCTTTCCAGCCAAACCCCTCAACTCACTCCTCCCTGCAGCGTGCAGCTTATAATTACAATGGAGCTTTGTCTGAATATTCAGTAACCTACAGAGCTTCTGTGTCAAATGTTCCTGTGAAAAGTGTTCTGTGATCCAATGATCGGTTATGATGCTCACTGGCACTCCGAAACATTGATTAAAGTTCCATATCAACATTGTGACCAAAGCCTGAGTTTCAGCTCCCTGGGTTGGATACACTACTATCCATGTTGTTATCATATCCACGCTTACAAGGATAAACTAACAACCTGTCACCTGTGGCAACTGAATAACACTGTGTTGGATCTGTGCGAATGGTGACCATAGGGCCGGGTGGTCTCCCTGTTCAATATGCACACCTTTACTCACATTTAACTGTTGGCAAATTAGACACTGATGACACAAATATGCTGCATCTTGCAAAAAGCCTGGGGCATACCATTATTCCTGTAACTGAGCCACAATCCCTGCCTTTGCTGATGTGTGCGATGGCACAGGGCAAACCGGCAAAATAATGTTCAAGTGGTTTTGCCACTAATACATTTCCTTACAAGAGTGTCAATGCGTATTATTATGAAGGGTACTCATTGCCATGCTCCATGCATCCTGTTCAGTATCCAGAGAACATTATTGCATTTCTGCCAGCTCTTTTGGTGTGGGAAAAGGCCTGAGGCAACAACATCTCTACCAAGGGATGCAAGGACATGGTAATCCCCCTTACTGTTCTGTCTGCAAGGACATTTCCCCGGGTGATGTCATCTTTAGGCTAGGGACTTGGTGTGCTGCACACTTTACTATCACTAAATTGTAACATTAATGATTCAAGCAGGACATTCACAAAACATTTACAAAAAATATATGTGGGTATATGCGGCTATTAAGAACCCCCTTCGTGTCCACAACATCCTGCAGTCATGAACTGTGGCACTGTGTAGCAGGATCAGTAAAAATGGTTGATCTTTTTCTCTTGGCAAAGTGTTGTTCATACTATGGGTTCTGCTACCTGTGCTGAAAATACATTGGGAGTTGAGCATTTTCTATCACCCCATGTGAAGTGGTGCATCCTGCATAACCAGATTTTAATTCCCTGTTATCGTTTCTCAAACAAGAACCATCTACATAGAATTCCACATCAGAATTTAGCACTGGAAATTAAAACAAATCTTTATGTGGTTTTGAAAGCATTGATATTATCAACGCAAAGCTTTGGAGCTCATTAATAGCAGGGCTCAGTTCCATTGGGACAGGATTCAAAGCTGAACTTCGAATGAGGGGTAATGTTTGGTTAACTGAGTCAAACTATTTCATTCCTTGTGAGTAGTCATGCAGAAAGATGTTGTTTTTTTAGTTTACAACAATAGTGCAGTAACTGTGTACGGCGCTGACACAATAAGGGCAAAACCTAACATCACATTTCAGAGGACTGTACAGCTAATGCTGCTGCAATGACAAACTGCAAACAGGATGGCAACACTGCAGCAACTGTGTCTTTTGCAGTGCTGTAATATGCAGTAAGTCAGTGTTTGTGAACAAGTGTGCTTCTGTATTAATACTGCTTGTGCATACCCATTATTTCATGACAATACAACATGAAGGGCTTTTTGAAATCAGGTAACCCAAAAGCTAGTGCACGAGCAAGAGGTCACTTCACGTCTGTCAATGCCTTACTTGCGGTCCAATTTAGCGCTTCAGGTGTGCAGTGGTTCTCAATGCCACTTGGCCTAGTAAGATCGCTGTTTTGTTCTTCCTTGTTCCCTTCCCTTGCCTGGTCATACTCAGAAACACTTGTGTACGAGTGCAATATAAATAAAATATCAATATCAATATCAATATTCAAACATGTTATTTCCTATGATGAACTCACCATATTTGCATAACCCACTATTTTTCTGCATTTTCCTGTTGACCCCATTTGAATAACTATTGATGGTTTGGGCAATTTAAGAATGGTTTCAGTACAGGAATCTGTTAAACTCCTGGTCCCCGTTCAAATGCCATGGACCAAATAGTGTATGTTTTCGCTACACAGCTGCAATTTCTGTTTAGATGCTTTAGGCCCCATTTCTGACATTGTTGTTTGGAGAATCAACCTGTCCTCCAGACGCGCTAAGTAAATCGTACACATACTGAACTAACACTGAGTCTTCTGGAAACTGAATATAGACAAGCTTCTTCTTAAGGATATGTGAGAAAAGGGTTAGACTTTCTGTATACCCCCACGGGAGACCCGTCCATGTACTGGAGCCTAGAATGGGTAAAGGTGAACATATATGGACTGTCTGGATTAATTGGGATGGAAAAGAAAGCAGGGCATATATCGACAAGAGTAAATCATGTTGCTGTAAGTCGGATTGATGACAATATGGTTGCTGGATAAGCGACTGTGACAAAATGACTTCTCCTCTGCTGAGTAACAGGGATGATCTACTGTTAGCCTGCTTGCCAGGAATGCAGATATTTGCTTCTCAGTATCTGAGGTCACTAAGTCTTCAGCACCACTAACACGACAACACGTGCCATTTCCCAGCGTCATCATCCCACACACTGTCACTGCTCCCGAACTGCACCATATTATTTGATGATGCCAATTCCACTCCCCGGCCCAACCCTGGCTGAGCACCAGAAGCACCCAAACTCCTGGTTCTGCAAAGAAAAGCCTGAAAAGCAAGAATAAAGGTACTGATAGTGGTTATGTCTCTCTGGCCTGCTTTAAAGAGCCCTAGGGACAAGTAAGACTCTGCTCTCTACTTTCGCCAAATACATCTTCAGTGACTTTGGCATTCACATTGCTGCAAAAAATATTGCCTATCTTCCCTTGTCCTCAAACGCAGAGTGCTCCTTTAAGTCCAGAGCCTGCATTCTCTGTGTTTCTCATAGATGGGTGGGCTACAATGTCACTGATTATTGTACTTGTATTTTTAGTTTAATTAAAGCATCCTATTTTTATAGAAATTTGTTTACCACCTCAAACCCTTCACTGCTACATTCCACAGTCCGTTCTTCTTGCTCTTGCTGGCCCACCACATTCCACATTTGTGTATGCCACCAGGCCCCTTCACTGCTGCTACATCACCTTACATTCTGGCATTTGTTTCTTGTGTTCTTGGCATGAAACACAATGATTTGCCTCCTCCACATATTCTGCGAGGGGATTCAATGGCCACCCCAAGTAAATATTCCTCTGCTGATGAAGCTTTGGCCAGCCACTAGCGTTTCATGTGCTATATAGGTGGACTCATTTATAACAGAATGCTGAGCCAGCATATATTGCAAGCAATCTTGGTGATTTATCTTTCTTCAATTTACAATTATTATTTGCCGAATCTGTTTTCCTCTACCACACCACTGAAATGTTCTGTATCAAATTATCCCTAGCTTGTACCAATTCAATTTCTTTGGTGCGCCAACCTCTCTCTGGAGTCAGCTGCTGGCACACCTCAGTTGGCATTTTTACCCTCATGAGGTGATTCATGTCAGCCCGGGTGGGACTATCACACTGTATCCACTGTCTTACTTCAATGCATCTTTCAGATTCAACTCTAATATCTGGAAACTCTTTAAATATTTAGACAAATTCTCTAAATATCAAAGGGTCCATAAGTCATGCACCATTAACAGGCTACCTGCACTAACAACACTCACACCTGGTAACTGTGGGTATTGGATGATCTTATAGCAGTAGAGACTGACGCTGTACTTGCCTGGTTGGTCCTTGTCCTTGTACCTGTGGTTGGGCAATCACTGCTGTTGCCTCAATGCAATCCCCCCTTCCTCTTCGTTACCCTCTTCCTTATCTTTGTCCTCTCTCATTCACTGTGAGTAGAGCGAGATAATCAGACTTTTTGCTGTAGGCAAACTTAACCTTTTGCCTTTAGGCCCTCTGTGCCCATGCACCAGCCCCTCTTTTTTCATTTTCTTTCTGTCCACCCAGCTCTCAATCTTTCATTTGTATGCTTTAATATCCTCTCATCCACATATTGCATAGTATGCTCTCATCCTCAACACCCATACTCTCCTTGCACCTTCCCCAAACCGATTCAAAAACACATCTGATTTTTCTGGCATCACCTTTCCCTTCTTGTCTTCTAACATGCACTGTTAATACAAAAGCTTTCCTAGATTGCAGGTAATTGTCTATGTTTATCTCCGTGTGTCATGGTACTACATTTCTCCTGATATTTACAAGTATTTGTCTGTTAATTAACTTTCATGTGGTACCCAGGTGTTTCCCTACCTGGGCATTAAGTTACTTTGACTGACTTTTCACCATCGTCGCTTTTATATATTTCCCATTAGTTTCTCTGCAAAATTTCACTTGAGCTTGTCAAACGCACTCAGCCCTATGCAAATAATTTCTGCACATAGAACATCATTTCATTTCTTCTCCAGGCAGACCAAAAATGTATTTAAAATCAAGAGCTGATTACCAGCTCCTGCACTCTGCTTTTCCCCCCACATGGCTCAGCTCTCAGCTCCTCTCTATCTCGAGTACCCTGCATTGTGCATTCCACTTCCAGGACCCCATACTTAAGCTTTCTCAGAAACTGATTCTTCCCACCTTTCTCTCGGGGTCTACTGCGACAAATCAACCTCCGGGGCACTGGTGGTTCAGGGATGAATATCGGTTTGTAAGCCATCAATCAGCCCCACACCTCTAGTACACCAGAAGAGATCTGAGCAGATTGGAAACATAAGCCAATTATAAACCTCCCTGTCCAATTTTGGTAACTTGCATGGAAAGGCAAGCTTATCCCTGCAAGGTCGTGGATCATTGGATAGTTGAAAAACAGCAAAAGTACAATTATTACCCAATGATAAAAGGAACTGTCCAGTCAAGGTTATTTAAAAATATTGACTTTATTATTATTCAAAAGGCAGTTCTAGCACACTACAAAATACAACCCACCCTGTAAAGGAATGCAGAGGACAGACAGTTTCAAGAAGGAAAAGGGATTCAATCTTGAGTACTGACGGGTAGTCGGTAAAATAATTAATAGCAATATTTCAAGGATACTTGGTTTCAGCACAAAGGGAGCAATGGGTCATAAAATGTCACTAGGGACCTTCGGAGAAGGACCGCGGGGACAGAGCCATAATGTACCTCGTGCTTGTAGACGTTCTTGTTGCTGGACAGGGTCGAGTTAGTTTCAGGACACTTTGTGGCTCCTGCAACAGAGTTCAAGACGGGAGACAGCTGCGGGTATCAGGCAGTTTAGTAAGCAGGGCTGGATGGACAGCTGCATGCTGTGCTACAGAGCGGCTCATCTTCAGCAATCGTTGTCTCAGTGCTGGTTCGTGGGTCTGAACCACTGGTCGAGGCATCTCGGCTGACTTTAGCGACTGTGGTGTGACAACAGTCGGTGATGCAGTCGGTTGCAGCTCGAGGGGCTTAACTGGCTCGGAAATGTCCTTTAAGGTGGACACTGGTTGATGCTTGTCGAGGCACTCCCTCTAGCCTCTTCACTGAACTTGTGTCATCCTTTAAGAAGGATGGCCAAAGCTGAGGAGAGTGTTGCAGGCAAGGGCCTTGTCCTTGGTTTAGTTCAGGGACTCTCTGGCACTTCCCACTGAGGAAGCTTGCTTGCAGAGCCTAGCAGGGCCTGCTGTGTGCTGGCTGGGTACTGGTTCTGGAGCAGCTGGAGGGTCCTCTGGATTTAGTATCTCCCTCTGTTCCCCGGGAGGTGTTTAGGAGAGGGAATTTGCTTCCCTCTTTGTAAATCCTGGCCATCCTTCACTGGCGGATGCTTTAAGGCAGACTGTACCTTCAGCCAGGGTCTAAATGAGGTCTTCTTGTTACTCCTTGCAAAGCCTTCAGATGATCTCCCCAGAAGAGGGGGCGAGTACTCCTTTAAAGCTAAATAGGCCACAGTGATTGGTGTAGGCTAGGCCTACCTTAATGAATCAATCCTGGTTCCCCACCAACAATGTCCGGTACCAGGTAATATTAACCCCACCAATAATATCGCCATATATATATGGTCGTGCGGTAAGACGATAGGCGATATTATTAGTGGGGATAATTTATGGGGTTATTTGGAATGGGGGGTTAGAAGGGTGTCCCCCGCTCCATTAAAAAAATTATTGGGGTTGCTGGGGTATCCCCCACAGGTTCCATGGCTTAATATCTCCACAAAAATATGGCAATATTTTTGTATGCCAATATTTTGGCTGGGATATTAACACATGGAACACAATCTCCTGTATGCCTGAGGTCATAACCAGAGTGCTCTGCAACAAAAAAGGTAAAGGGGTGAAAACATGCAATACTAAGTCCCACCCATCTTCCTGTCTGTTGTGAGTCAAAGGGTCTCTCTGGTTAATGGGGCTCTCTGTAGTTGCTGATTAAAGTGGCAGGTCTACCTTGAAGCTGCAGCGAGAACAGACATTCTGTCTCCCTCAATCCATACTCTCGTACCTTCTGAATGGGGCTCACCTATGGGGTTTGCCTACTGTAAACACATAGTCCCAGACATGACAGGTCACTTCCCTTGATACTGAGAGGTGAGACCTGGCTTCAGATTGAAACACTGCATATCAAAGGTTGTTGCGGTTTTCCTGTCTTTTGTTAAACCTCAGCAGCCAGGCCCCATGTGGGCCTTTTTGAAATATACTCTATTAGTAGGTTAATTATATTAATTGCTGCCACCATCTGCAGAGGGTAAACAAATGGACAGGGCAGATCCATGGAGCCTTTGATAGTTAATTAGACTGGCCATGACAGGAGGAATGTTTTGGCCCTCCCCCTTCTTAGATGCATCATGTACTCCACCTGTCAGATCCCAACTAAATATGACAAGGAGGAATGCGCTTGTTGGCTGTGTCTACCCAGAGTGTCAGGAATGCTCAAGAACAGACCCGCTCCAAAGTGCAACCCCTCCAGAATCACTGCACTCACAGTGGAAGACCTTACATGCCGGTTCCTGCACTCAGGGGACATAGGGGACAACAGGGGTTGCGAGACTGGCGTCTGACATGGCGCCTGCCCTCAAGATGGCGGGCCAGCCCGCACTAGTCAGGAATCACAAGTTAGGCAAACCGGAAGTGCAACAAACCACTCTGGTCCACTGCTATTTAAGGGTCTAGAAAGCCTTTCACTGTGTCTTTGCAGCTGCAAACTTCCAGGCAATGCGTGGAGGCACTACACAAACATCCCAATATGTAAGTTATTATAGTTTTAGGGCAAATTAGGAAAACTCTACGTTTTCTTAGTTAGGTATAATATTTGGCAGACAATTTTGGTTAAGCATATTAGAGAAAAGAGGGGAGAGGAGACTCAATGCAAATTATAGTATTCTTACCCAGAGACTACTATCTGTGGATCAGAGTCAGCCTTTTTTCTTTCCAAACAAAGCTGCTTTCATCACCTCCGCTTCAATGTCCGGTCTGCCTTCAACCACAGTAAGACTCTATCTGTATGTTGACTTCCAGTGTTGATTGATATACTTTTGGTTCCATTCATCCACTTACCCTCATATTTCTCCCCCCAGCATGGTGTGGAATCATATCTACCCAACAACTGTCTGGTTCCCAAGACCTCCTCCAACATCCTGACCCAGCGACATATTAACAGGCAGTCAAATCGAGTTCCACTGGTGATCTCTGTGTTTACTATCTTTGCAGGGATCATTAAATTAACCCGTTAGTCTGTTCATCCTCACCAGTACCGACCCTGCTAAGGACACCTTTGGATTGAGGTACTAGTGTAGAGGTGGAGTCGAGTACCCCCACCCAAATCTCCTCCCCCATTCTGCCCATATGTTGGGAGCCAGAGTGTGAGACACGTGCATTGCCAGTAAGAATACCTATACCAAAGAGAATGCTGGAAGTAAGATTTCCATTGAGAAAGCCATACATGCATACACAACAATATGATGATGGCCATTTGAATGAAATCCCGGAGGAAGTGGGAAAAGCAAGCAAGAAAGCAGACTGGTGACGTCATACAGACCAGAAATGACACACATGAGGAAAGATTAAAGAATATATGCATTCCATAGAAATAATGGAGATGCCAAGCATGAACAACGTTTTGGGCTCAAGAAGAAGATGCTCATGCTACAGCAATAATGAAGAAGTTATCACATCGTTTTACAATTGTACGGAAGCAGTAATGCAAGTAGACAAAGTATTTGTAAAGGCAGGCTATGTAGTGAATAGATTGCGGCGATGCGCCAACATATATACATAGGAAACGTATGGACTTTGGATGATTGCACAATGCACTTTAGCAGAGCTGGATCCAGTGAAAGGAAAGGTTTTCAGTGTGCCGCAGTTCGAAATTGGAAGCTGGACCATGGAGGTGAATCAAAGAAGGGCTTGGCTGGCTCAACACAAAGAAGTCAAGGCCACCTCGGGCCTGAATGTGCGCACAATGGTTACAGAACGTGTGAAAGAACAGAACTCCCGTCTTAAGTAAGAAGCGAGAACATTAAAGTCGTCAGAGGTTCATCATTTAATAGGATTTTAAATACAGAAAGACTCAAAACCATGGTCTGCAGTCACGTGGTTGGATGAGAATAGATACAAAGACAAGCTGTATTGAAACAGAGAAGACAGAGTATGCTATACTCCCTCATATTCTTCAGCACAGAGAATATTTTCAAGGCTGAATTCAAAGCCTTAATTGACTGGCAGACTGTAAGGGTGATGATAGATGACAGGTCTAATTGGTGGGAAGCTATGGTTATGACCAGCCCACTAGCACCTGGATGACAGCCTGCATGCTGCTTGCGTAGGTGTACTATTACAGAAGGGTACAAGGGTGCAAACCAATTGTAGAAGGCCACGTAATAGAGAGCCTATAGTTTGCATAACCAATGGGACGTTGTGTATTTGATGACGTTCATAGAAACGTGCACTAAGGGAGGGCTTAGTTGCCCCACCTGATGTTAGAGACCCAATCACCTTCCTGACAAGTATGGAACGTATACCTAGATGTTCCCTGTAAGCCTATCACCATTCCAATTAGGTTTTTGTAGTTTGCAACATAGGTAGACGTTGATAATGAAGAATTTTCATTATAAAAGTGGATTTTTTTATGTATTGCATTGACTGTGAAGATCGAGCGAACGTGCTGATACTCATTGTAACTCCCTGTTTTAGATAATTGACATTAAAACAGTCACAGTTTGCCAACTTCCTGAGTCAGTTTGATTATTGATGTTTGAGTATGTTCTGCATCTCCATCCGTCTCTAAGTATTTCTACCTCGTCTTATTTATTTTAAAATGTTTTATTGCCATATATATTTGTGCAATTATGCATGTATCATTTGTTTCTGTTACATCAGTACACTTTATACACTTATACTATAAATGTATGCCTTTTTAAAACAACTTAGCACAACCATAAACACAAACTTTCTTCACTTAGTAGGCAAAACAAGCAGCTCAACATCGCTTCATACACTGCAGACGGTCAGGGATGTCATGTGAGATATATAATTTGTGTTTCAGGGTGCCATGCTCACATTTGTGTCATTGGCACGTTGTCCGTTTTTAGCATCACATTTCTGCTGTTCTATTAGTAGCATTCCACTGTTCACAGGGGGTTTATCATCTGAGGAGTGGAACATATCCCAAACAAGTGTTTTCCAACCTTCATAGGTAACACTTGCATGCTCTTCTGATCTATCAACCGCCCCACCCCACACTTTGGTCTGTGCCAGCTTGGGTATTGGGGGCCCCCAACTGATTTCCAGACCATTGCTATGCACCTTTTGGCTAGGATGCATGACATGTCCATGAATTTCACCACGTGTTTGAACTTGCTGTCTCTAGGGTGAGTCCCTAGCAGACATATTCTCGTGTTCCAGTCATATCGTGTAATTCGACTTTTCTACAGGCCTGTTCTATTCGCGCCCAGAACCCCTGTATATGCACCCCCCAAAACATGTCTATTAGGTCTTGCTCTGTGGTAGCACACCAGGGCCATTTTGATTGGGTGTTGCTGTTGAATTTGACTACTCTATGCAGTGTCATATAGGTGCGATACAATACATTCCACTGGATCAATCTGAAACGGGAGTTCCTGGACACTTCCCGGGGGTATGACATTATTTGTTCCCATTCTATTTCTTCTATGTCACCTCCTAAGTCCACCTCCCAGCGTGCCTTCAGTAGTATGCGCTTAGGGTTGGGTCTATCTATCAGGAGACCGTATATTCTAGATACCGGTCTCCAGCCATCACCCAGACTGTGAATCAGGGCCAGTAGGGGGTTCGTTTACGGTTCTTCAGGCCATTTCACCCACCTCCCTTTCGCCACCCTTTTGACATTTTGGTACCAAAGAAACCGCCCTTTCAGCAACCCTTCCTGCTCAAGCAACGACCCAAACTCTGTGAACACTCCCACCGCAAACATGCCACCCCAGGTATATATTCCCCATCTCTCCCAGTGTCTCACTACCGCCAAGTCCACCCCATCACTGCATACTTCCGCTGCCATCAAAGTCTCAGGCGAATAAGGGCGCACAAGTTTCAGCAGCGCCACGGTCCTATGCAGAACTTGCCGTCCTAGAAGCACAATCATGGCCGTGCCACCCAGACAACCCAGAGGCACCCATAGTATTTCCTTCAGACATACTGGAGCTACCAATCTCTTCAGCAGCATTGACTTTGAGGTAGCCTCATCTGAACGCCACTTCGCTACATAGCCAAGCTGTGCTGCCAAATAATATTTTTCCAGATCTGGCAACTGTGCTCCCTCTTCTTGTAGGGTAGGCAAAGTGTTGCAAGTGCAAGTTTATGACAAGCCGTACCCCATAGGAATTCCCTACAATAGCTCTAATGAGCAAATGAAGGGGGCCTTGATGTAGTGAAGAACATTGTTGAAAAAAAAAATCTTGGTAAGATTATCATTTTGGTTATAGCAATCCTGCCCATCAAAGATAAGAGTATTCTGGGCCAGAATGTCATGGATTTTCTCAGACCCTTCACCACATTCACTGTGTTGCACTCATGCATTCTCTCAGGTACATGCATTATATTCACCCCCAGATATCGAAAGGAATCAAGCTACTCTTGGTAAGTCATCCACACTCTTCCCTCTCAGGCCTGCTACTGGGAATACACAGGACTTTTCTCTGCTAAAGCAAATTCCAGAAACCCTTGCATAGTTGTCTAGCACATCCAGTATTATGGGTGCATTGTGGTGTGGTTCCCTCAAGTATAGTAATACATCATCCGCCTAGAGCGAAACCAGATACCCAACTCCTCCTACCCATATACACACTTCTAGGAACTACTTTCGAAGATAAATCGCTATAGGCTCCAGCTGTAGCACATACGGCATGGGCAACAGTGGGCACCCCTGCCTAGTGCCCCTTTGTATATCCCAGGCCAATGACACCAACCTCCCTGACTTAAAACTTGCCACCGATGACGTGTATAATATCCTTACCAATTTAATGAACTGCTCACCGAATCCAAACTCGGGCAATACCGGTAGCAGCCACTCTGAGTACACCAAATCAAAAGCTTTTATCGCATCTAGCGAAATTATTGCATATTGCTCCTGTGAGTCAGTGGTCTGGGATATGACATGCTGCTGTCATTGCAAGTTCATGGCCGTGCTGCGACCCAGTATGAAACCATTCTGGTTCCTCTATATCAGACACCCTGATCACCCTGCATAGCCGCCCTGCTAATATTGGCACCAATTTCTATATATCGTAGTTTAACATTGCCAGTGGCCAATAGGAGTTGCATTTATCAATGGCTTTCCTTGTCTTGGGATCGGGATCACTAGGATTTCTCTCATACCAGTCGAGAGCCCCTCTTTTGAGTAGGCCTCCCTGAATACCTCATGTAACACTGGAGTCACAACCAAAGCATATGTTTTGTAGAACTCCAGAGGAAGTCCATCACTACCAGGAGTCTTGCTAGTGGCCAGCTTTGCTTATTTCCTCGATCATTATGTCTTTTTCCAGTGCATCACACTGTGTTCTGGTCAGTCTAGACAGCCCTATTTCTTCTAGGGTGCCTAATATTTCGTCTTGGGGGACCAAAGTGTCATGTTTATATAGTTGGGAGTAGAATCCGGTAAAGGTGTCATTCATTGCCTGCTGTGTCTTGTGTATTTGCCCTCATCGTCTTTAAGTTCTGTGGTTGAGTGTCTCGGGTCTTCTCTCTTGCATAGCCATGATAGCAATCTGCTCGGTTTGTTCCCTTCCACATGTGCCCAATCCACTGACATGCTTGCTTGTTGACCATTTCGGTTCTAGAAAATAGAGGTTGCTGGAACAATATGAGGTCAAATTAGTCTGTTTTGCAAGTACTGGCCACCAATATTGTTTTACTCTTGGTGTGATTTCTTTACAAACAATGTCTATTTTGTGCCAACACTTCTTTTACCCCATTTTGAATTTGGTGCTACCCATGTGACCGCCTCTTTTTCCCTATCGTTCGGAACCTATTTTGGTAGTGCCTCACAAGGACATAGGCCATAGCCAAACATGCACTCATTGACTCCATGATTGAATCCTATGCAACATGTTGTGCCACATTCCCCAGATACAGTACCACAGTTTGTTCCCTGACAAATGACAATGTTACAACATTTCCACCAGGGCCAGTTTCTAACCTCCTCTATAGTGATTTCTTGAATGCACCTTAAATTCCACTGGAGTAACAGTCCGTCCTCACTATCAAAGGTGCACATTAAATGTCTCTCACTCGAGTTCCAGTTCAATAGAAAAGTCACTAACCCACTTCAGAAATTAGGAACAGACTTTGCAGATCTTGTTTCAGGCGGCAGAAACCCTTGTCGGCAGAAGCTGTATTGCATCTAAGTCGGTACATTTCTACAGCATATTACAGTGTTCATTACCAGAAGAACCTCATGAAGCACCTGCCTTCTGGTGGCCAAGCAGTCGTTCTGTTGATGGTCCTTTATAAAAGCCCAGTTGCCATGTTAGAAAAGATGACACAATGGGCCTCATTACGAGGTTGGAGGTAACCATGGCGCTATTAGCACCATGGCTGCCTCCAAAACCTTACTGACTCCGCCCTAGTGAATGGAGCAATTACCGGTCCATTCCCAGGTTGGCGGGACCGGTAATTCCCCATTCACCAGGGCCCTTCCCCTTTCCCATTTGAGTCCCCATTGGGCTCAATGGGAATGGGGAAGGCGCTAATAACGGTACCGCAAATTGCGGTACCATTATTAGCTCTAAAGTCCCTTTGCGGGTCCTGTCCTTAACGCCTGGAAAAACCAGGCGTTAAGGGAGGACCCACAAAGGGAACTCGTAGTAGGACGGTAGGGGATTACCGGCAGCGGTGCCCTTACCAGTGCCGGTAATCCCCTACCACCTACCGTGTAATGAGGCCCAGTGTCTCAGGTTCCTACGGAAAAGACTGTTGGACTTCAGAGTAAACACTTCTTGCAACTTTTACTAGACCCTGCCAATATTTCATTACTTCATCTTGAAGAAGCTGAAAATGTCCCTGAGCCAATGGTAATGGGGAGTGATTCTGGTGAGTGCATGGGTCTACCAGTGGGGCTCTCATATGGAGTCAAACCTGTAACTTTATTTGTAGTACCTTCCATGCTCTGAAATGTGAGTGGTAGCACGTCTGGTCACTTCAAACCAACTCTTGGAAGTTTTACTTTTCAGGACCTAATTTTGTCTTTCCAGCCAAACCCCTCAACTCGCTCCTCCCTGCAGCGTGCAGGTTACAATTACAATGGAGCTTTGCCTGAATATTCAGTAACTTACAGAGCTGCAGTGTCAAATGTCCCTGTGAAAAGTGTTCTGTGAATCGATGATCAGTTATGATGCTCACTGACACTCCAAAACATTGGTTAAAGTTCCATATCAACATTGTGACCACAGCCTGAGTTTCAGCTCCCTGGGTTGGATACACCACTATCCATGTTGTTAACATATCCACGGTTACAAGGATGAACTAACAACCTGTCACCTGTGGCAACTGAATAACACTGCGCTGGATCTGTGCGAATGGTGCCCGTAGGGCCGGGTGGTCTCCCTGTTCAATATGTACACCTTTACTCAGATTTAACTGTTGGCAAATTAGATACTGATGACACAAATATACTGCATCTTGCAAAAACCTTGGGGCATATCATTATTCCTGTAACTGAGCCACAATTTGCTGATTTGTGCAATGTCATGGGGCAAACAGGCAAAATAATGTTCAAGTGGTTTTGGCACTAATACATTTCCTCACAAGAGTGCCAATGCTTATTATTGTGAAGGGTACTCATTGACTTGCTCCATGCATCTTTTTCAGTATCCAGAGCACAATATTGCATTTCTGCCATCCCTTTGGGTGTGGAAAAAAGACTGAGGCAACAACACCTCTACCAAGGGATGTAAGGACATGGTAATCCCCCTTACTGCTCTGTCTGCAAGGACATTTCCCCGGGTGATGTCATCTTTAAGCTAGGGACTTGGTGTGCTGCACACTTTACTATCACTAAATTATAACATTAATGATTCAAGCAGGGCATTCACAAAAGATTTTAAAAAAATGTATGCGGGTATATGCAGCTATTAAGAACCCCCTTTGTGTCCATAACATCCTGTAGTCATGAACTGTGGCAAATGTATAGCAGGATCAGTAAAAATGGTTGCTTGTTTTTCTCTTGCCAAAGTGTATGGCTTTGTTATTGCTATGGGTTCTGCTACTTGCGCTGAAAATACAGTGGGAGTTGAGCATTTTCGATCACCCCATGTGAAGTGGTGCATCCTGCATAACAAGATTTCAATTCTCTGTTATCGTTTCTCAAACAAGAACCATCCATATAGAATTCCACATCTGAATTTTGCACTGGAAATTAAAACAAATCTTTATGTGGTTTTGTAAGCATTGATATTATCAACACAAAGCTTTGGAGCTCATTAACAGCAGGGCTGGGCAGCAGTGGGACAGGATTCAAAGCTGAAGTTCGGATGAGGGGTAATGTTTGGCGAACTGAGTCAAACTATTTCATTCCTTGTGAATAGTCATGCAGAAAGATGTTGTGTTTTAGTTTTCAAAAATAGGGCAGTGACTGTGTGCAGCGCTGCCACAATAAGGGTCAAACCTAACATCACATTTCAGATGACTGTACAGCTAATGCTGCTTCAATTACAGACTGCAAACAGGGTGGTAACACTGCAGCAACTGTGTTGTTTGCAGTGCTATACTATGCAGTAAGTCAGTATTTGTGAACAAGTGTGTTTCTGTATTAATACTGCTTGTGCATACCCATTTTTGCATGACAATAAAGAATGAAGGGCTTATTGAAATCAGGTAACCCAAAAGCTGGTGCATGAGCAAGAGGACACTTTACTTCTGTCAATGCCTTCCTTGCGGTCCAATTTAGCAGTTCAAGTGTGCAGCGGTTCTCAATGTCACTGGGCCTAGTAAGATGTTTTTTTTGTTCTCCCTTGTTCCCCTCCCTTGCCTGGTCGCACTCTGAAACACTTGTGTACGAGCGCGATATAAATAAAATATCAATATTCAAACATGTTATTTCCTATGATGAACTCGCCATATTTGCATAATCCACTATCAACTAGCAGCACTTTCCTGTTGACACCATTTGAATAACTATTGTTGGTTTGGGCAATTTAAGAATGGTTTCAGTACACAAATCTGTTAAGCTCCTGGTCCCCGGTGAAATGCCATGGACCAAATAGTGTACGTTTTCGCTACACAGCTGCAATTTCTGTTTAGATGCTTCAGGCCCCATTTCTGCCAGTTATGTTTGGAGAATCAACCTGTCCTCCAGATGCGCCAAGTAAATCGTCCACATACTGACCCAACACTGAGTCTTCTGGAAACTGAATATAGACAAGCTCCTTCTTAAGGATATGTGAGAAAACGGTTAGACTTTCTGAATAAGCCCATGGGAGACCCGTCAATATACTGGAGCCTAGAATGGGTAAAGGTGAACAAATATGGACTGTCTGGATGAATTGGGATGGAAAAGAAAGCAGGGCATAAATCGACAAGAGTAAATCATGTTGCAGTGAGTGGGATGCATGACAATATGGTTGCTGGATAAGCGATTGTGACAAAATGACTACTCCTCTGCCAAGGAACAGGGATGATCCAGTTTTAGACTGCTTGCCACGAATGCAGATCTTTGCTTCTCAGTATCTGAGGTCACTAAGTCTTCAGCACCACTAGCACAACACCACCTGCCACTTCCCCGTGTCATCATCCCACACACTGTCACTGCTCTCGAACTGCACCGTATTGTTCGATGATGCCAATTCCACTCCCCGGCCCAACCCCGGTTCAGAACCAGAAGCACCCAGACTCCTGGTTCTGCAATGAAAAGCCTGAAAAGCAAGAATAAAGGTACTGATAGTGGTTATGTCCCTCTGGCCTGCTTTAAAGAGCCCTAGGGACCAGTATGACCCTGCTCTCTACTTTTGCTAGACACATCATCATTGACTTTGGCATTCACATTACTGCAAAAAATATTGCCTATCTTTCCTTGTCCTCAAACTCAGAGTGCTCCTTTAGGCCCAGAGCCTGCATTCTCTGTGTTTCTCATTTCCCTTCACTGCTATCTTCCATGGTTCCTTCCTCTTGCTCTTGCTGGCCCACCACATTCCACATTTGTGTATGCCACCAGGCCCCTTCACTGCTGCTACATCAACTTACATTCGGTCATTTGTTTCTTGTGTTCTTGGCATGAAACACAATGCTTTACCTCCTCCACTTATTCTGTGAGGGGATTCAATGCCCACCCCAAGTTAATATTCTTCTGCTGCTGGAGCTTTGGCCTCAACCCTTGAACAATTGCAGCCACTAGGGTTTCATGTGCTATCTAGGTGGACTTGTTTACAACAGAATGCTGAGCCAGCATATATTGCAAGCAATCTTGGCTGTCGCTTGGGGATTTATCTTTCTTCAATTTACAATTATTATTTGGCAAATCTGTTTTTCTCTGGCTAACCACTGATAAGTTCTGTATCAAATTATCCCTAGCTTGTACCAATTCAATTTCTTTGGCGGGCCAACCTCTCTCTCGAGTCACCTGCTGGCACACCTCGGTTTGAATTATTACCCTCATGAGGTGATTCATGTCGGCCCAGGAGGGACTATCACACTGTATCCACTGTCTTACTTCAATGCATCTTTCAGATCCAACTCTAATATCTGGAAACTCTTTAGACAAATTCTTTAAATATCAAAGGGTCCATAAGTCATGCACCATTAACAGGCTACCTACACTAACAAATTAGTTTTATTACTCAGAAAATTGCCCTTATAGTTGATGACACGTGTTTCGGTCCTCCAAGGACCTTTTCCAAATCAGGGCTATTGATTAGTCTTAACAACATATAATCATAAAAAGAAAAAAAAATTGAAAACAATAAGCAAATGGTCACATTGATAGACATGTGTATATATCCAAAATAAAGTGATGATAAAAGATAATAAGATTAAGTATGCATTGAAGGAAAAATACATAAACACATAAGTGCATGGATGTTAGAAATAAAAAGCCAGACAATAATTGGATGGGGAATAGGGGTTGGAGAAAGCAGGGGTGAGATTCGGAGAAAAATAGATGCACATTCTTTGTTAGTTATGATACATGATGCATTTACAATAAAAACATTATTATGGTCATTCATATTCTTTCATGTCACAGAATATATGGAGAAGTGTGATACCTTATAGTCATGTAAGATGCCCCTGTCACATAATGTGAAAACTGAGCTTCCATATATCGAAAGGGTAAATCCCTGTAAGTAAAAAATCATATCATAAACAAACTCTTATTTTACCCTAATATGAAAACTAGATAGTGAAAAATGCACTTCGTATTGGGTTTCCAACTCCAAAATAAGCGTAACCTGCATAAAAAAGTGTGCCAAAGTTGCATGTATTCTTAAATATCAAAGTCTGTCAAGTGAAAACTACACGTAAAAAAGTGTTCGCATTATGTATCATAACTAACAAAGAATTTGCATCTATTTTTCTCTGAATCTCACCCCTGCTTTCTCCAACCCCTATTCCCCATCCAATTATCGTCTGGCCTTTTATTTCTAACATCCATGCACTTATGTGTTTATGTATTTTTCCTTCAATGCATACTTAATCTTATTATCTTTTATCATCACTTTATTGTGGATATATACACATGTCTATCAATGTGACCATTTGCTTATTGTTTTCAATTTTTTTTTTCTTTTTTATGATTATATGATGTTAAGACTAATCAATAGCCCTGATTTGAAAAAGGTCCTTGGAGGACCGAAACACGTGTCATCAACTATAAGGGCAATTTTCTGAGTAATAAAACTAATTTGCAAAAATTAGGCGCAGTCTCTTTCCAGGTTACTTATACCTTACACTATGTTGCAAGGGGTCTTGTACTTGGCTAAACCCCAGACCTGGTGAGACGCGACTCCATGGACTTAATGTATTGATTGTACCAACTATTTTCTTTGTTCACTACTATAAGATGTCGCCAAGTTAGACCAAACCTTCCAAGCCAAGGTTTTTGTGTTACTTACCTACACTAACAACACTCACACCTGGTAACTGTTTCAGTGGGCTTGGAATTGCGTATTTGCATTTGCTGAATTATATATCACACCTGCGTGGGTATGGGATGAGCTTATAGCAGTAGAGACAAACGTTGTACTTGCCTGGTTGGCCCTTGTCGTTGTCACTGTGGTTGGGCAATCGCTGCTGTTGCCTCAATGCTATCCTACCCTTCCTCCTCATTATCCTCTTCCTCATCTTTGTCCTCTGTCATTCACTGTGAGTAGAGCGAGATAATCAGGCTTTTTGCTGTAGGGAAACATGACCTTTTGGCTTTCGGCCCTCAGCGCCCATGCACCTGCACCTCTTTTCTTGACTTTTTGTCTGTCCCCTGACTCTCAATTTGTCACTTATATCCTTTAGTATCCTCTCATCCACATATTGCATAGTATCCTCTCATCCTCAACACCCATACTCTCCTTGCACCTTCCCCAAACCGATTCAAAAACACGTCTGATTTGTCTGGCATCACCTTTCCCTTCTTTTCTTCTAACATGCACCGTTAATACAAAAGCTTTCCTAGATTGCAGGTAACTTCCACATGGAATTGTCTGTATTTACCTCCATGTGTCATGGCACTACATTTCTCCTGATATTTACAAGCATGTGTCTGTTAATTAACTTTCATGTGGTACCCAGGTGTTTCCCTACCTGGGCATTAAGTTACTCTGACTGACTTTTCGCCATCCTGGCTTTTAAATATTTCCCAAGTGATAGATTAGCTTCTCTGCAAAATTTCACTTGAGCGTGTCAAATGCACTCAGCCCTATGCAAATAATTTCTGCACATAGAACATAATTTCATTTCTTCTCCAGACAGACCGAAAATGTATTTAAAATCAAAAGCTGATTACCAGCTCCTGCACTCCGCTTTTCCCCCCACATGGCTCAGCTCTCAGCTCCTCTCTATCTCGAGTATCCTGCATTGTGCATTCCACTTCCCAGCACCCCATACTTAAGCTTTCTCAGAAACTGATTCTTCCCACCTTTCTCTCGGGGTCTACTGCGACGAATCAACTTCCGGGGCAACAGTGGTCCAGGGATGAATATCGGTTTCTAAACCATCAATCAGCCCCACACCTCTAGTACACCAGAAGAGATCTGAACAGATTGGAAACACAAGCACATTATAAACTTCCCTGCCCAATGTTGGTAACTTGCATGGAAAGGCAAACTTATCTCTGCAAGGTCGTGGATCGTTGGATAGTTGAAACACAGCAAAAATACAATTATTACCCAATGATAAAAGGGACTTTCCAGTCAAGGTTGTATAAAAATATAGGGGGTCATTCCGACCCTGGCGGCAGGGGGTTAACGGCACCGGTAAGGATGCCGGTGCTGTTAACCCCCTACTGCCCTATTATGAGGTCCCTTAGCGGGACCCACCAGCACCGGCTGGTTTTACCAGCCTGTCTTAGCGGGACCTGTTAAGGGACCATGGAGCTAATAAAGGGCCCGCAATTTGCAGGCCCGTTATTAGCTCCTTCCCCATTCCCATTGAGCCCTATGGGGGCTCAAATGGGAATGGGGAATGGTTTTCGAAATGGGGACTTACCGGGCCCACATAGGTCGGAATGTCCCGGTAATTCCCCATTCCGACACCACGGACCCGGACCCGAGTTTGGAGGTAGCCATGGTGCTAATAGCTAATAGCACCATGGCTACCTCCAAACTCGGATTGAGGCCCATAGACTGTATTATTATTCAAAAGACAGCTCTAGCACACTACAAAATACAACCCACCCTGTAAAGGAATGCAGAGGACAGACAGTTTCAAGGAGGAAAAGGCATTCACTCTGAATACTGACAGGAGGGTAGTCGGTAAAGTAATTAATGGAAAAAGTTCAAGGATACTTGGTTTCAGCACAAAGGAAGCAACAGGTCATAAAATGTCACTAGGGACCTTCGGAGAAGGACCAGGGGGATAGAACCACAATGTACCTTGTGCTTGTAGTTGTTCCTGGTGCTTGACAGGGTCGAGTCAGTTTCAGGACGCTTTGTGGCTCCTGGAACAGAGTTCAAGATGGGAGACAGCTGCGGGTATCAGGCGTCAGGAAGTTCAGCGAGCGGGGCTGGATGGATGGCTGCAGGCTGTCATACACAGCAGCTCATGGTCAGGAATCGCTGTCTCAGTGCTGGTTGGTGGGTCTGAACCACTGGTCGAGGTGTCTTGGCTGACGTTAGCGACTGCGGTGTGACAGCAGTCAGTGGTTCAGTCGATTGCAGCTTGAGGGACTCAACTCGCTCGAAAATGTCCTTTAATGAGGACGCAGTTTGATGCTTGTCGATGCACTCCTCCTAGCTTCTTCACTGGGTTTGTGTCATCCTTTAAGACGGATGGCCAAAGCTGAGGAGAGTGTTGTAGGCAATGGCCTTGTCTTTGGTTTGGTTCAGAGACTCTCTGGCACTTCCCACCTAGGAAGCTTGCAGAGCCTAGCAAGACATGCTGTGTGATGGCTGGGTACTGGTTCTGGAGCTGCTGGAGGGTCCTCTGGATTCAATATCTCCCTCTGTTCCCTGGGAGATGTTTAGGAGAGGGATTTTGCTTCCCTCTTTGGAAATCCTGGCCATCCTTCACTGGTGGACGATTTAAGGCAGACTGTACCTTCGGCCTGGGTCCAAATGAGATCTTCTTGTTACTCCTAGCAAAGTCTTCAGATGATCTCCCCAGAAGAGGGGCCCAGCACTCTTTTAACGCCAAATGGGCCACAGTGATTGGTGTAGGCTAAGCCTACCTTAATGAATCAATCCTGGTTCCCCACCAATAATCTCCGGTATCAGGTAATATTATCCCCACCAATAATATCGCCATATATATGGTTGTGGGGTAAGCCATAGGCGATATTATTAGTGGGGATAATTTATGGGGTTATTGGGACCGGGGGTTGCAGAGGTGTCCCCCGCTCCAGTAAAATAATAATAAGGGTTGCAGGGGTGTACCCACAGGTTCCATGGTTTAATATCGCCACCAAAGAATTGGCAATATTTTTGTATGGCGATATTTTTGCGGTGATATTAACACATGGAACCCAATCTCTTGTATGCCTGAGATCATAACCAGAGTGTTTTGCAACAAAAATGGTAAAGGGTGAAAACATGTAATACTAAGTCCCACCCATCTTCCTGTCTGTTGTGGATCAAAGGGTCTCTCTGGTTATTGGAGCTCTCTGTAGTTCCTGATTAAAGTGGCAGCTCTCCGTTGAAGCTGCAGTGAGAACAGACTTTCTGTCTCCCTCAATCCACATACTTGTACCTTCTGAATGGGGCCCCCTATAGGGTTTGCCTACTGTAAACACATAGTCCCAGACATGACAGGTCACTGCCCTTGATACTGAGAGGCGAGAGCTGGCATCAGGTTCTGCATATCAAAGGTTGTTGGTGCTTTCCTGTCTTTTGTTAAACCTCTGCAGCCATGCCCCATGTGGGCCTGTTTGAAATATACTCTATTAGTATGTTGATTATGTTAATTGCTGCCAGCATCTGCAGAGGGTAAACAAACAGACAGGGCGGATCCATGGAGCCTTTGATAGTTAATTAGGATGGCCATGGCAGGAGGAATGGTCCCCCCCCTTCTGAGATGCATCATGTACTCCAACTGTGAGATCCCAACTAAATATGACACGAAGGAATGCGCTTGTCGGCTGTGTCCACCCAGAGTGTCAGGAATGCTCAAGGACAGACCCGCTCCAAAGCGCAACCTCCCCAGAATCAGTGCAATCGCAGGGGAAGACCTTGCATGCCGGCACCTGCACTCAGGGGACATAGGGCACAATGAGGGTTGCGAGACTGCCTCTGGCATGGCACCTGTCCTCAAGATGGCGGCCCACCAGGCACTAGTCAGGCATCACAAGATAGGCAAACCAGATATGCAACAAACCACTTCCGGTTCACCTCTATTTAAGGGTCTAGAAAGCATTTCACTGTGTCTTTGCAACTGCAAACTTCCAGGCGATGTGTGGAGGCACTACACAAGAAGTAAGTTAATATAGTTGTATGGCAAATTAGGAAAACTCTAAGTTTTCTTAGTCAGGTATAATATTTGGCAGACAATTTTGGTTAAGTATATTACAGAAAAGAGGGGAGAGGAGACTCAATTCATATTATAGTATTCTTACGCAGAGACTACTTTCTGTGGATCAGAGTCGACCTTTTTTCTTTCCAAACCAAGCTGCTTTCATCACCTTCTCTTCACGGTGCGGTCTGCCTTCATCCACGGTAAGACTATCTGTATGTTGACTTCCAGTGTTGATTGGTGTACTTTTGGTTCCCTTCACCCACTTATCCTCATATTTCTCCCCCAAGCCTGGTGTGGAATCATATTTACCCAACCACTGTCTGGTTCCCAAGATCTCCTCCAACATCCTGACTCGGCGACATATTACCAGGCAGGCAGATCGGGTTCAGCTGGTGATCTCTGTCTTTACTATCTTTGCAGGGGTTATTCCCTTAACACGGTAGTCTGTTCATCCTCACCAGTAACAACCCTGCTAAGGACACCTTCGGATTCAGGTACTCGTGTAGAGGTGGAGTCGAGTGCCCCCATCCAAAACTCCTTCTCCATGCTGCCTATATGTTGGGAGCCAGAGTGTGAGACACGTGCATTGCCAGTAAGAATACCTATAACAAAGAGAATGCTGGAAGTAAGATGTCCAATGAGAAAGCCATACATGCATACACGACAATATGATGATGGCTATTTCAATGAAATCCCAGAGAAAGTGGGAAAAGCAAGCAAGAAAGCAGACTGGTGATGTCATACAGACCAGAGATGATGCACATGAGGAGAGATTAAAGAATATAAGCATGACATAGAAATAAAGGAGATGCTAATTTTGGGCTCAAGATGAAGATCCTCATGCTACAGAAATAATGAAGACGTTTTCACGTCATTTTACAATCGTACAGAAGCAGTAATGCAAGTAGACAAAGGGCCTCATTACACGGTAGGCGGAGAACCATGGCGCTATTAGCGCCATGGTTAATGCCGGTAAAATACCGGCGCCGCCTTGGTGGAAAGGGGAATTACCGCCCCATTCCAAGGTTGTCGGGGCGGTAATTCCTCCTTCCACCATTTCCCTTCCCCATTCCCATTTTTGCCCCATAGGGCATAATGGGAATGGGGAAGGCGCTAATTACGGCACCGCAAATTGCGGTACCGTAATTAGCTCCCTGGGTCCCTTTGCGGGTTGGTTTTTAACGCCTGCAAAAAGTAGGCATTAAATTCCCCAACCCGCAAAGGGACCTCGTAGTAAGACGGTAAGGATTTACCGGTACCGGTAAAATACCGGTACCGGTAAACCCTTACCGCCTACCGTGTAATGAGGCCCAAAGTATTCATAAAGGCTAGCTATGTAGTGAATAGATTGCCGGGATACCCCAACGTATATGCATAGGAAATGTATGGACTTTGGATGATTCCTCAACGCACTTTAGCAGAGCTTGATCCAGTGAAAGGTACGTTTTTCACTGTGTCGCAGTTCAAAATTGGAAGCTGGACCATGGCGGTGAATCAAAGAAGGGCTTGGCTTGCTCAGCACCAAGAAGTAAAGGCCACCTCAGGCCTGAATGTGCACACAAAGGTTACAGAACGTGTGAAAGAATAGAACTCCATCTTTAATAGTATTTTAAATACAGAAAGACTTGAAAACATGGTATGCAGTCACGTGGTTAGATGAGAATATGATATGATTTGATATGATATGATGATGATATGATATGATATGATATATGATATGATATGATATGGCATTTGTAACGTGCCTATACACAAGTGTTTCAAGGCGCGACGAGGCAGGGAGGGGGGACAAGGGGAGACAGACAAACGATCGTACTAGGCCAGGTGTCATTCAGATCGCGCACGTGCATGGGTAGAGGGGACGGGAAAAGTGCAAGGGGGAAAGGGAGAGGGGAAAGTGCAGTACAAAGTGGTTAGTAAAATACAAGATAAATAATAAGGGCCAGCTGGTGGCAAGTGCAGTATAAGTGGCGACAAGTGCTGGGAAGGGGGGCTGTAGGGATACAGAGACAGTCCCACAGTGCAGGGGTTGCCAGGGAGGCAGTGCAGGGGAGAGTGGCTGGGCCAAGGACCGAGATTGGTGAGTGGCCCAGTTGCAGTTGCTGATTCAGTACAGTTTCAGTGATTTAGCAGGGGAGAGGGGGAGAGAAAGCAGAAGCAAAGAGGAAGGTTTTGAGGTGCTTCCGAAACCGGAGATGGTTCTCCTCAAGTTTCAGGGAGGCAGGAAGGCTGTTCCAGAGGGAGGCCCCTGCTGCAGAGAGAGATCTCCCCCCAACTTGTTGCTTGGAGAAGCGGCTGACCCTGAGGTAGTTGGAGGCGGATGAGCGAAGAGCTCGAGAAGGAAGATATTTAGGAAGAGAGAGTTGAAGGTATTTTGGCCCAAGGCCCCAGAAGGCCTTGTGGACAATGCAGAGGGTTTTGAACTTAATCCTCGCAGCCACAGGGAGCCAGTGTAGCGATTTCAGTCCTGGAGAGATACGGTCCCTGGGCTTGAGGCCAAGGACAAGTCTCGCAGTCCTGTTCTGGATGAGTTGCAGCGGGGGGAGAGTAGAGGCAGGCAGATTTAGATAGAGGCTGTTACAGTAGTCCAGCTTCGAGAGAACCAGGGCTCTGGAGACAGTGAGCTTCTGGGGGAAGGAGAGGAAAGGAAGGATACCTCTGAGGAGGTGCAGCTGGTAGTGTGACTTCTTAGAAACGTCAGAAATGTGAGGAGGAGAAAAGGAGAGTGTGGAGTCGAAGATGACCCCGAGGTTTTTTGCCTTGCAAGTAGGAGCATGAAGAGGGCCAAGTGAGGCCGGCCAGAGAGCTGCAGGGAAGGAGGGAGTGGGTGTGCCGATGAGTAGAATCTCAGTCTTACTGGCATTAAGGCAGAGGTCGTTGGGGGCACACCATTCCTGGATAGCAGAAAGACAGTCAGAGATGAGGGAAGGAGAAGAAGAGGCCGAGGGTAGCCTGAAAATGAGCTGGGTATCATCGGCATAGCACTGAAAGTTGGGGCAGAGAGCAGAGATGCGGATTGCAAGAAGTGCCAGATACTGGTTGAACAGCCAGGGAGAGAGGTTAGAACCCTGGGGGACACCACAGGTAGAGAAAAAGATGTCAGAGAGGAAAGACCCCAGTTGTTCCTGGGAGGGTCGATTTGAGAGGAAAGAGGTCAGCCAAGCCAGAGCCTGACCAGTGATACCCAGGTTATCACAGAGACGGTTGAGCAGGATGGTATGGTTGACAGTATCAAAGGCAGAAGAGAGATCAAGCAAAATGAGAACACATGGAATGTTAGAGTCAAGGTTCGAGAGTAGATCCTCACGGATGTTCAGGAGAGCAGTTTCTGTGCTTCTGGCAGCTCTGAAGCCAGACTGAGGGTCATGAAGGCTACCAACAGATTCAGCATGGAGATTAAGCTGGGAGATGGCCAGTTTCTCCAGGAGCTTGCCCAGGAAGGGATTGATAGAGATTGGGCGATAGTTAGCTGGGCAGGAAGGGTCGGAAGAGGGTTTCTTAAGAAGGGGGTGCACAAGGGAGTGCTTGAGAGGGGATGGGAAGACTCCAGAGGCGAAGGAGTGGTTGCAGAAGTCAGCAAGGGCAGGAGCCAAGGAGTCGATGTGGTCCTTGATAGTTTTGGAGGAACAGGGGTGGACCTGTTTTGACGAGACTTTCATAGATCGGACTAGTCTCGAAACCTCGTCAGCAGAAAAAAGGGGAAAGGCAGAGAAGGGAAGAGGAGGGGTGGCTGTAGAAGGGCCAGAGGACGGGCAGGAAATAGAGGGGGGGAGGTGATAGGAGGAGAGTGAGGACAGGATGTCCTGAGTTTTTGAAATGAAGTGGGAGGCCAGTGCCGTACAGAGGGCCTGGGAGGGGACAGGAGAGGTAGAAACTGCAGCAGGGTTGGCCAGCTCCTTGCAGATTTTAAAGAGTTTGGCCGAATTGTTAGATGCCGCAGTGATGCGGGCTTGGATAAGGGCTCTCTTCTTGGTGAGAACGGAGAGCCGGTATTGCCTTTGGAGCAGGTGACAGGTCAGTTTGTCAGAGGATGAACATGAAGCACGCCATTTCCTCTCTGCCACCCTGCACTTGCGTTTAAGGGTGACGAGATACGAGTCAAACCAGGAGTTGCATTTGGCTTTGGGCTTCAGGTGGATTCTCATGACAGGGGCAAGGATATCAAGAGTATCAGATATAGCAGAGTGGAAAGAGGAGAGGGCTGTGTCAGGATGGGAGTCAGCCGGGGGAGAAGAGGGGACGAGAAGGTGGCAGCGAAAGCCTCAACTGACACACGCTTCATGGGTCGGATGACCGAGAAGGAAGATGGCAGTGATGAGGGTGACTTTGCCTGTGGGGTAGGGAGGGTGAGGTGGGAAGAAAGGAGAAAGTGATCACTCCAGGAGAGAGGAGTGGAGAGAGGGACAGAGAGGGAAAGGTCAGAAGAGATCAGGGCATCTAGAGTGTGCCCTGCAGAGTGGGTCGGCCCAGACGGGAGAATAGAGAGTGAGAGAGAGTCGCAGAGGTCGCGAAAGAGTCCAGAGGGGGGACAGGATGCGTCCAGGTGGATGTTGAAGTCTCCAAGAATGAGGAGTTGCGTGGTTGAGGACAGGAGTGAGGAGGAGAGGTCCGCCCACTCGGAGAGGAAGGAGGAAATTTGACCAGGTGGCCGATAGATAGTAGCCATGGTAAGGGAATGGCTAGGAGAGAGAGAGAGTCGGCAGACAAGACATTCAAAAGAGGAGTAGGTCTGCGTGGGAATAGCAGTGGCAGGAATCCACTCAGGGAAGATAAGGGCCACACCCCCCCCAGCACGGCAGAGCCTGGGAACGGAGAGGATCTTGTAGCAGTCAGGTAGGAGTGTGTCAAAGCTGGTGACAGAGCTGGCCGTGAACCATGTCTCAGTGAGACCGAGTATGTCAAGGTCCAGTTCCTCAAGAAGGCGGCAGATATCAGAGCAGTGTTAGACGGCAGAGCGAGAGTTAAGAGTGGCAATGTGGAGAAGGTTGCCATCTTTAAAGGACTTCCGGGGAGGGGTACAGATCAGAGGTACGCCCTGCGGAGGTGAAGAAGGAGCAAGGGAGGGGGCAGGGAGGGAGGGTAGAGGCAAGGTAGCCGAGGACAGAGGAGGGGGGACAGCAGGAGAGGAAAGGAAGTTGATGAGGCGCGGGAAGCGTCTATCAAAGAGGTGAAGGTTGGCCTGAGGGCCATGGACCAAGACGGTCCCATTAGCGTAGACATTAATGATGGCCTTAGAGGAGTGGAAGGAGGCCAAGAGGACATCCCAACGGTGCTGCCATTAATGGGAGAAGAGGAGAAAGGAGAGAGCACAGAGACCATATGAAGGGTCCATAGATCTGGCGAAGGCACGAAAAAGAGGATGTCAGTGAGAGTTTCCTTAGATGAGGCATTGGTGTAGGTGTCAGCGATAGGGAGGCCTGGGTTGGAGACCAGGATGTCCTTTTTAAACTTTTTCCTACCAGATTTAGTGAGGAGAGCAGGATAGTCAATGGAGAAGCAGTTAGAAAAGATAGGAGAGATAGAGAGCACCATGGGATAGGAGGGAGGGCGGGGACAGGACAAGCGCAAGCAGACAGGAAGAGAGCGACAAGCCCTAGTTTACCAAAAAATGCAGAACACATTGAACACAGTAATGCATAACAGGTACCCAGTGGAGAGGCGACCTAAGTTTGAAATTCTGCGAGGGGAGAGAAAGTCCCTAGTTTACCACACAATCAGGACACAGTGAACACAGTAATGCATAACAGGTACCCAGTGGAGAGGCCACCTAAGTTTGAAAATCCTGCGAGGGGAGAGAAAGTCCCTAGTTTACCACTAATTGCAGGGCAAAGTGCATTCAGGGCACCATGCGACTGAAGTGAACAGGTGTAGGTGCGGCGGGCAGAGGGAACAGGTGGAGCTAACAAGGTGGACCAGCGCCAAGCGTCCCCTGCGGACACCTGCAGACACAGTGGGAGCCGCAGCTGTAGGAGCAGCCCTTTGCCTGAGGGGCCCTTAGCCGTGGGGGCTGCCGGGCAGTGGGGTTGCCCATGAGGGTCGGTAGATAAGGGGGGGGGTGGTGGGCGGGCAGGGAGGCGGGCACCAGGAAGAGGCTGCAAGGGGAGGGGGGAGGGAGAAACACAACCACGCGCTCGGAGCGCGAACAAGGTAAAACAAATTAAACAAAACAATATCTCACT
Organism: Ambystoma mexicanum; assembly: GCF_040938575.1. Taxonomy (NCBI): domain Eukaryota; kingdom Metazoa; phylum Chordata; class Amphibia; order Caudata; family Ambystomatidae; genus Ambystoma; species Ambystoma mexicanum. The sequence goes on from NC_090929.1 coordinate 415,709,046, forward strand.
TGTGGCCCAGATGGACCGGCAGGATTTCAATCCTGCAGCTGGTCTGCCCGGCGAGCTGCTCTCGACCCCAGGAGCTGCGCAAAGAGGCGAGCGGGGAGAGCAGCCGTCGGGTACTCCAGAGGGACACGCGATGGAGCCAATCAGAGGGGGGGTGGGCGGCAGGGAGGCGGGCTGGAGGAGGGCACCAGGAAGAGGCTGCAAGGGGAGGGGGGTGGGAGAAACACAAGCACGCGCTCGGAGCGCGAACAAGGTAAAACAAATTAAACAAAACAATATCTCACTTGTGGCCCAGATGGACCAGCAGGATTTCAATCCTGCAGCTGGTCTGCGCGGCGAGCTGCTCTCGACCCCAGGAGATACGAAGACAAGCTGTATCGAAACTGAGAAGACAAAGTATGCTATACTCCCTCATATTGTTCAGCACAGAGAACATTTTCAAGGCTGAGTTCAAAGCATTATTGACTGGCAGACTGTAATGGTTATGATAGATGACAGGGCTAATTGGTGGGAAGCTTTGGTTATGCCCAGCCTTCTAGCACCTGGATAATAGCCTGCGTGCTGCTTGCATAGGTGGAATATTACAGAGGGGTACAGGGGTGCCAACCAATTGTAGAAGGCCACGTAATAGAGAGCCCTATAGTTTGTATAACCAATGGGATCTTGCTCGAAGTGCCCTTGCCAGCATGCATATGGGGGGCCCCCAGCCGATTTCCAGGCCATTGCTATGCACCTTTTGGCTCGTATGCATGCCTTGTCCATGAATTTCACCTCGTGTTTGAACTTGCTGTCTCAAGGGTCCCTAGCAGACATATTCTCGGGTTCCAGTCATGTCGTGTTATCCCGGCTCTGCATCAGGCCTGTTCTATTCTCACCCAGAACCCCTGTATATGCATACCCCTCCAAAACATGTCTATTAGGTCGTCCTCTGTGGTAGCACACCAGGGGAATTTTGATTGGGTTTTGCTGTTGAATTTGGCTACTCTATGCGGTGTCATATAGGTGTGCTACAATACATTCCACTGGATCAATCTGAAACGGGAGTTCCTGGACACTTCCCAGGGGTATGACATTATTTGTTCCCATTCTATTTCTTCTATGTCACCTCCTAAGTCCACCTCCCAGCGTGCCTTCAGTAGTCTGCTCTTAGGGTTGGGTCTATGTATCAGGAGACCGTATATTCTAGATACCGGTCTCCAGCCATCACCCAGACTGTGCATCAGGGTCAGTAGGGGGTTAGTTTCCGGTTCTTCAGGCCATTTCACCCACCTCCCTTTCGCCACCCTCTTGACTTTTTGGTACCTGAGAAACCGCCTCTTGGGCAGCCCTTCCTGCTCAAGCAACGACCCAAACTCCCTGAACACTCCTTCCACAAACATGTCACCCCAGGTATATATTACCCATCTCTCCCATTGTCTCACTACCGCCAAGTCCTCCCGGTTCCTGCAGACTTCTGCTGCAATCGTAGTCTCAGGCGAATAAGGGCGCACAAGTTTCAGCAGCACCGCGGTCCTTTGCGGAACTTGACCTCCTAGTAGCACAATCATGGGCGTGCTGCCAGACAACCCATGGGCAACCATGGTATTTCCTTCAGACGTGCTGGAGCTACCAATCTCTACAGCAGCACTGACTCTGAGGTAGCCTCATCTGAAAGCCACTTCGCTACATAGCCAAGCTGTGCTGCCAAATAATATTTTTCCAGATCAGGCAACTGTGCTCCTTCTTCTTGTAGGGTAGGCAAAGTGTTGCAAGTGCAAGTTTATGACAAGCCGTACCCCATAGGAATTCCCGTAACAATACCTCTAATGAGCAAGAGAAGGGGGCTTTGATGTAGTGATGGACATTGTGGAAAAAATACAAAAATCTTGGTAAGATTATCCTTTTGGTTATAGCAATCCTACCCATCAAAGATAACGGTAACTTGGACCAGAATGTCATGGATTTTCTCAGACCCTTCACCACATTCGCTCTGTTGCACTCATGCATTCTCTCAGGTGAATGCATTATATTCACCCCCAGATATCGAAAGGAATCAAGATACTCTTGGAAAGTCATCCACACTCTTCCCTCTCAGGCTTGCTAGTGGGAATATACAGGACTTTTCTCTGCTAAAGCAAATTCCAGAAACCCTTGCATAGTTGTCAAGCACATCCAATATCACAGGTGCGTTGTGGTGTGGATTCCTCAAGTATAGTAATACATCATCCGCACAGAGTGAAACCAGATATCCAACTACTCCCACCTATATACACGCTTCCAGGAACTGCTTTCGAAGATAAATTGATATAGGCTCCAGCGCTAGCACATACAGAATGGGCAACAGTGGGAACCCCTGCCTAGTGCCCCTTTGTATATCCCAGGCCGATGACACCAACCTCCCTGACTTAACCCTTGCCACCGGTGATGTGTATAATATCCTTGCCCATTTAATGAACTGTTCACTGAACCCAAACTCGCGCAATACCACTAGCAGCCACTCCCAGTACAATGAATCAAAAGCTTTTATCGCATCTAGCAAGATTATTGCATATTGCTCCTGTGAGTCAGCGGTCTGGGCTATGACATGCTGCAGTCGGCGCAGTTCATGGCCGTGCTGCGACCCAGTATGAAACCATTCTGGTCCCCGTGTATCAGACCCCCGATCACCCTGCGTAGCCTCCCTGCTAATATTGGCGCCAATATCTTTATATCATAGTTTAACATTGCCAGTGGCTGATATGAGTTGCATTTATCAATGGCTTTCCCTGGCTTGGGGATCGGGGTCACTAGGATTTCTATCATACTAGTCGACAGCACCTCTTTTGCGTAGGCCTCCCTGAATATCTCATGTACCACTGGAGTCACAACCAACGCATATGTTTTGTAGAACTCCGGAGGAAGTCCATCACTACCAGGAGTCTTGCTAGTGGCCAGCGATTTAATTGCTTCGCCTATTTCCTCAGCCATTATGCCTTTTTCCAGTGCATCACACTGTGTTCTGGTCAGTCTATGCAGCCCTATTTCTTCTAGGGTGCCTAATATTTCATCTTGGGGGACCAAAGTGTCATGTTTATATAGTTGGGAGTAGAATCCGGCAAAGGTGTCATTGATTGCCTGCTGTATCTTGTGTAAATTGAGCCAATCGTCTTTAAGTTCTGTGCGTGAGAGTCTTAGGTGTTCTCTCTCAAATAGCCACAATAGCAATCTGCTCAGTTTGTCTCCTTCCGCATTTGCCGAATCCACTGACATGCTTGCTTGTTGAACATTTTGCGTTCTAGAAAATAGAGGTTGTTGGAACAATATGAGGTCAAATTAATCTGTTTTGCCAGTATTGGCCACCCACATTGTTTTAATCTTGGTGTGATTTCTTTACAAACTATCGCTATTTTGTGCCAACACTTCTTTTACCCCATTTTGAATTTGGTGCTACCCTTGTGACTGCCTCTTTTTCCCTATCGTTCGGAACCTATTTTGGTTGTGCCTCACAAGGACATTGGCCATAGCCAAACATGCACTCATTGACTCCATGATTCAATCCTATGTAACATGTTGTGCCACATTCCCCAGATACAGTACCACAGTTTCCTCCCTGATAAATGACAATGTTACAACATTTCCACCAGGGCCAGTTTCTAACCTCCTCTATGGTGATTTCCTGAATGCTCCTTAAATCCCACTGGAGTAACAGTCCCCCCTCACTATCAAAGGAGCAAATTAAATATCTCCCACCTTCTTCCAGTTCAATAGAAAAGTCACTAACCCACTTCAGAAAATTAGGAACAGACCTTGCAGATGCTCTTTCAGCCGGCAGAAACGCTTGTCGGCAGAAGCTGGATTGCATCTAAGTCGGTATATTTCTACAGCATATTAGAGTGTTTGTTACCAGAAGAACCTCATAAAGCACCTGCCTTCCCGGGGACAAGCAGTCGTTCTGTTGATGGTCCTTTATGAAAACCGAGTTGCCAGGCTAGAAAGGATGACACAGCATCTCAGGTTGCTACGGAAAAGCCTGTTGGACTTCAGAGTAAACACTTCTTGCAAAATTGACTAGCCCCTGCCAATATTTCAATACTTCATCCTCAAGAAGCTGAAAATGTCCCAGTGCCAATGATAATGGGGAGTGATTCTGGTAAGTGCATGGGTCTACCAGTGGGCCTCTCATATGGAGTCAAACCTGTAACTCTATTTGTAGTACCTTCCACGCTCTGAAAAGTGAGTGGTAGCATGTCTGGTCACTTCAAACAAACTCTTGGAAGATTTACTTTTCAGGACCTAATTTTGTCTTTCCAGACAAACCCCTCAACTCCCTCTGCAGCGTGCATGTTATAATTACAATGGAGGTTTGTCTGAATATTCAGTAACTTACAGAGCTTCTGTGTCAAATGTTCCTGTGAAAAGTGTTCTGTGATCCGATGATCGGTTATGATGCTCACTGGCACTCCGAAACATTAGTTAAAGTTCCATATCAACATTGTGACCACCACCTGAGTGTCAGCTCCGTGGGTTGGATATGCCACTATCCATTTTGTTAACATATCCACAGTTACAAGGTATAACTAATAACCTGTCACCTGTGGCAACTTAATAATGCTGCATTGGATCTGTGCGAAGGGTGCCCAGAGGGCCGGGTGGTATCCCTGTTCAATATGCACACCTTTACTCACATTTAACTGTTGACAAATTAGACACTGATGACATAAATATGCTGCATCTTGCAAAAAGCCTGGGGCATACCATTATTCCTGTAACTGAGCCACAATCCCTCCCTTTGCTGATGTGTGTGAAGTCATGGGGCAAACAGGCAAAATAATGTTTGAGTGATTTTGGCAATAATACATTTCCTTACACGAGTGCCAATGCATATTATTATGAAGGGTACTCATTTCCCTGTTCCATGCATACTTTTCAGTATCCAGAGCACATTATTGCATATCTGGCAGCTCTTTGGGTGTGGAAAAAGGACTGAGGCAACAACATCTGTACCAAGGGACGCAAGGAAATGGTAATCCCCTTGCTGTTCTGTCTGCAAGGGCATTTCCCCGGGTGATCTCATCTTTAGGGTAGAGACGTGGTGTGCTGCACACTTAACTATCACTAAATTGTAACATTAATGATTCAAGCAGGGCATTCACAAAAGATAAAAAACAATGTATGTGGGTATATGCAGCTATTAAGGACCCATTTCGTGTCCACAATATCCTGCAGTCATAAACTGTGGCAAATGTGTAGCTAGATCAGTAAAAATGGTTGCTTGTTTTTCTCTTGCCAAATTGCATGGCTTTGTTAATGCTATGAGTTCTGCTAGCTGCCCTGAAAATACAGTGGGAGTTGAGCATTTCCCAATCAACCCATGTGAGGGGGTGCATCCTGCATAACCAGATTTCAATTCCATGTTATCATTTCTCAAACAAGGACCATCCATATAGAATTTCACATCTGAATTTTGCACTGGAAATTAAAAGAAATCTTTATGTGTTATTTTAAGCATTGATATTATCAACACAAAGCTTTGGAGCTCATCATTAGCAGGGCTCGGCTGCAATGGGTCAGGATTCAAAGCTGAACTTCGAATGAGGGGAAATGTCAAACTATTTCATTCCTTGTGAGTAGTCATGCAGAAAGATGTTGTGTTTCAGTTTTCAAAAATAGTGCAGTGACTACGTGCGGCGCTGCCATGATAAGGGCTAAAACTAACATCACATTACAGAGGACTCTACAGCTAATGCTGCTGTAATTACAGACTGCAGACAGGGTGGTACCTCTGCAGCAACTGTGTCTTTTGCAGTGCTATAATATGCAGTATGTCAGTGTTTGTGAACAAGTGTGTTTCTGTATTAATACTGCTTGTGCATACCCATCTTTTTCATGACAATACAGTATGAAGGGCTTTTTGTAATCAGGTAACCCAAATGCTGGTGCATGAGCAAGAGGTCTGTTGGGTATTTTGTGGAGATTTGGGGCCTGACGGTATTTTATTACCGCCGAAAAATAACTTAGCAATAATCACTCTTTGTATTCAGATTTGGCCATGTGCAACAATAATACAATGGACATGCATTATTTCAGCACCCAGACCTGCATATTTGGTATACGTGGTTGGTGGTATTTTGGTGAGCATAATTCCCTTGTTTTATTTGTGGCCCCAATGTCCAGAATCCCTTATCTTTGCTTAGATTTTTCGTGTGATCACTAGAGAGACCTCAGACCTACATTTTAGGAATACCACATTTTTCAGTGATAGTGTTGGTGTGCCACCATGGGCGAACTCACTGACTTATTTACGACAGAGAGCTATATATGGTAGTCTTGTGGTAATTTCCACTACCTTATATACGGTAGGGAGCTATGTTCAGAGAGTCTCTCTTCCCGTTGGCTCATGTACCTCCAACGAGCTATGCTACAGTCACTCACAATTATTCATACTGATTCTGACATGCACACATCTGTCTTAAAATGACCATTGCACTGTTTAAAAATCTCCCCACATCATCGGCATTGTAATGGTAAATAGTAAATACACCACCCGTCTGTTTTCAAATATTTTTCTGTATTATAAAAGTTGCATTTAAACACGATCTCATTCTTTACAGAAATAAATAAAATGGTACAGTAAAAGCATTGTCTATGACACACTGCAAAGAGAGTGGCGGAGAACAGAACTCAAATTGCAACATTGGTATTTGATTAAGACACGCACAGGAATCCCCTTTCCTACACTGACTGCATATTTTCGTGCACACACGGCTCCCACGCTTATGTAATTACCTTATCTGTTCAGTTTTCTTCAGCTGTTCTCCTTCGGAATGTGGTTCCCTTGAAGATTAACCCCAGTAAAAAGGATCGCCTTTCCTTTTCAAAACGGGGTCATTGCCTGGAATTCTTAGCTTTTGCAGATAGGAATGCCTTCAACCAGGAAAAGGTCTTCCTCCCAGCTCTGCCAAATCTTGACTGTAGCAGGACGCAGGAATCTGCATTCAGTCAGGAGTCCCACAGCCAGGTCTTCTCCCCAGTAGTGCAGAAAAATGTCTGCCTGTCTTTTTCCCCGATACTGCCCACTAAAACTTTCATCTCAGCCCTCTGTATGACGTGTCCCAATGAAATCCATCATCTCTCATCCTCCTACTCTCAACAATAGCTTCGTTTATACATTTGCAATTGTTGCAAATCTGACTTCCTTCTTCCTGCAGTTACTGTGCACAAAAACACGGAGAAGCAGGCAGAGAAGAGAAGAAAAAAAATCTGCACACACATTTAAATGGCTTTCAGAGTATGCCTAATTCTGCAGTGGAGAACACATTTTATTAGTGGGTTATGTTAAATAAGGTTTTATTAGTCAGGTTAATGGTTAATAGGTTAGCTGTTAATTTTCAAATGTGTCTCTCGCACCATAGGCATTTCAGGTGAAAAATAGTGTGCATTTTTAAATGAGCACGTGTGCTTTTAACTGTAAAAATAGATTTGCATCTTATATGTTAAAATCGTTTTTGACTGAATAGCCTGTCTTTCCTTGTTAATCTGGTAACCCATATAGCAATGCACCGCACCCTTGTGGTGGTGCTGCGAAAAAAAAATTGCTACCTGTGCAGTAGTGCTGTACTCTGTGCTGTTTGCTACCTGTGCAGTAGTGCTGTACTCTGTACTGTAACACACCTAATATCCTTCCATATACCCTCCTTTTGTTTTTAGAACTTGGCTATAATCCAAACCAATTCCTAAAAACAACTTGTTCTTTTTTTTTTTACAATATAGCAATCCAACAAAATGAATATTCATGTGCATCAATGAAAATTTGCAATCAACATTTCATCTGAGTCCATCAGTTCATAAAATGTTCCACATTTGCCTTCTCAGTGGAAGTGGCATTACTTTAAGTTTAAATTTTCCAAGTCAATTAAAAACAACGAAATAAAACAACTAACTAAATCAAATAATTAATATAACAAATTAAAATAAATAATTAAAATAATAAATACGTGGAACTTCATATGCCGGAACTTTTGTTTTGTCTCTTTTGGTATGTCCCGACCAGCGATGTTATTCGGTTCATTCGAGTACTCTTTCATCTTGGCAATCTTGAATCCACAGTAGTCATCTCTTTTGGCATTCCGGTTATTTTGTCTTCACCTCCACCTGGAGGCAGGCATCTTTTGGTCTTCATCCAGGGGACTCCAGGACTCCATCGTCTCCCGTGGCCTCTGATCCCGGAACCTCCGACCAAATAATGTTAATTGTCTAAATCAAAATAGAAAATAAACAGATTAAGTACATAGCACAATACTAACTTCATCCTTTTGCCAAAAATAAAACATGCTTGGTAAAAATATTTCATTTTTTTTTTTCTGAAATTAAACACAAGTTAAAAGAAAACAAGCAGATATTCAATATTTAACACACTTTCTCTCTGCACACCAACCATGAGCTTCCATTATATGTGCATTTATTTATTTATTTATTTATTTATATTTATTTTATATTATATTTTACATATACTACAGTGTTTATGTGCCATCATAACAATCAACTTTTTAACTTCTTTGTCACTGCCTCCTGATTGTACCCATTTATTTTCTCTTTTTGTGTTCAAGGGATTTTATCTGTTTCTACATGCTCAAGCCGCCTGATCTCATGTCTGGGATGGCATGGTTTGATTTGATTTACATGGACAAACTGCTCTATTGCTGTTTCACCTTCATTTTTCAAAATTGTATACACTACAGGAGAGACCTTATCTATAATCCGAAATGGCCCCTGCCAGGCTGCTAGAAATTTAGAATTTTTCTGTTTACTTTTTCCAAAATGAAACTTGTACACCTGATCCCCTACACTGTATTCCTTTGCTGATGTCTTTTTATCATAATATGACTTTGCACTGTCAGCAGCTCTTTCCAGATTTCTCTGCACAAAAGCAAATGCATGTTGCAAATGCCTCCTCAGTTCATCAATATATTCATGAACTGTGGATGCACTCACTAGAGTTTGCTCATGTGTTCTGTATAGTAGGTGTTGTGGTAACACCATTTTCCTACCTGTTAAGACCTCATGGGGGCTAACACCTGTTGCTTTGGCAGGAGTCGACCTGATTGCCATCAGAACCAACGGTAAACGTAAATCCCAGCTGGAACCTGCTTCTGCCACAAATTTCTTTAAAATATCCACAACAGACCTATTGCTTCTTTCAACTGTACCTGAAGACGCCGCCCGATATGCGATATGTAGTTTCCTTTTCACACCTAGTATTTGCCATACTTTACTCATTAGAGTACTTGTGAAATGACTTCCTCTGTCTGACTCAATTCTTTGTGGCAACCCAAACCTTGAGAACACATGGTTCACCAGCAATGTGGCTGCTGTTTGCACACTACAATCTGGTGCAGGAATGCATTCAATCCACTTTGACATCAAACATACCACACTCAAAATATAACGGTGTCCCCTGCTCGACCTTTTTAAAGGACCTACATAGTCTATTTGCAAATCTGACCATGGAAGAGTTAGGCCTCTTTTCATCAATGGTGCTCTATGCATTGGTGAAGCAGGTTTAAATTGGGCGCATACTAGACATCCTCTAGTATATAATTCCACATCTTGGGACATATGTGGCCAGTAAGCATAATCTTTTAGTATTTCTAATGTTTTTTGTGAACCTCTATGGCCTGCAGTTATGGCATCATGTGCATGGTGTAGCATTAGTCCTCTGAATGAAAGGGGTACTACCCACTGTATTTGCCCTGTTATGGACTCTCTAATCATGAGTCCATCCTGTAATCTAATTCGTGTTTTGTTCTTTAATAACACCCTCAACTCTTCTTTTCCCATACAATCATTTTCTGTTAAAGGATTTTGTTCAGGATCTATCAAATGATTATAATAGATTCCCAAAATTTGATCATTCTTTTGTGCCTCAATCAAATCTTGGTCTGGCGTGTCATGACTCCACTGCACCACCGGTTGATCTACCTCCTTTGGTGCTTTAGAACGTGTCACTGCATCAATTTGTATTTCACCCATTAAATAATCAATATGTAGCAATTCCCCCATCACAGCCCCAATCTTAGCCAGATGGTCTGCCTTATCATTTCCCTCCTTATCCTCTCCTGGTGTTTTTAAATGCCCACGAATTTTTCTCCAGTATATTGTTAAATTATTTTCTGACACCAATTTGTCTATGGCTTGTATCATTTTTCCATGTTTAAGTGGCTTTTTGTTGTATGTAACCATGCCTCTTGCTTTCCAACCAGGCAAATACTCCACAAAGCTATTCCGTGCATAGTCAGAATCAGTCACCAGGACAATTTCACTGAACTTTTTATCAACTGCAGTAGCAATTGCTTTATAGATGGCTGCCAATTCCGCCACCTGACTGCTCCTATCCCCAATCCTTATCCCTATACTGGGAACGCCTTCACATTTCAACCAGACATTTCCTATTCCTGCCACTAATTGTTTATTACTGTCATTTTCAATGTGAAAAGCACAACCATCCACATATACAGTTGGCAAATCCTTGCATGTTTTTTCATCAAAAGCTTTGTGTGGTGATTGTTCAAATTCCTGTAAACTAGTTTCCACTTCCATTTCATTTGGTATTTGTTCAGCTGCACAGTCATGTAAGTCAGCTAACCCTTGAGCAATTGGGCTCTTTTTATTTTGTCCATATCTCACTTCTACGGGAAAACCTTGTAATGCCAGCGTCCATGAAGTGATTCTGGATTGTGCTAGATTGCCTGATCTAATTCTTTTACTCTCTAAAAATTGCAAAGGTTGATGATTTGTTTCAATAATCACCTTTTCTCCCTGAACAATGGGGCGGAAATGTTGTAGCGCCCACACAGTGGTTAATAGGGCCTTTTCACATTCATTAAATTTCATTTCAACTTGGGAAAATGCCTTACTTGCATATGCAATGGTTTTGTGATTCAAATCGTGTTTTTGTGATAACACTGCTGACATACAATGTTCAGAAAAACCTATTTCTATAAAGAAATCCCTGTCCTTTATGGGGTATGCTAAACATGGTGCCTTTACAAGACATTCCTTTAATTTAGCCACTGCATCAGACTGCCCTCTTTCCCATTTCCAGGGAGTATTTAGTTTAAGCAGTTTAGTCAATGGTTGAGTGATTTCTGCATAATTTTCAATGAACTTTCTGTTATAGCCTGTCATCCCTAATAAACTTTTTACTCCTTTCACATTTTTAGGATCTTTTAATCTTTGTATGGCCTCTATTTTCTTCCTTTGTGGATTTAGCCCACGTTCAGTCACTTCATGCCCTAGAAAGTTCACTTTTTTCTTGCACCATTGTGCTTTTTGCAAAGATACTTTGGCGCCTGCTTTCTGCAATTGGCCAAGTACATGTCTTATTTCATCAAAATGGCTTTTCAGGCTTTCATTTTTTATCAGGACATCATCCACATAAACTATTGTTCCTCTTTCCGCTGCATCCGGCATGGCCTTTCTCAAAAATATGCCAAATTCACTCCCACTATTGATGTACCCGAACGGAGCTCTAAGCCAGGCATATTGAGTCCTGTCAAATGTAAAGGAAAATAAGTGTTGTATCTCCTCTGCCAATGGCACACACCAATATCCAGATGTGAGATCTAATGTGGTAAGTACATTTGAACCATGTATCTGAGCTAGGCCCTGATCAATGAATGGTAGTGGCCATCTAGATACTGGTACTCTTTTATTTAACTCTCTTAAGTCTGCACACAGCCGCCATTGACCATTTGGCTTTAACACACCTAAAATAGGCGTATTGGATGTGCTATGAATGGGCCTGATTATTCCCCGTGATTCCAAATTTTTAATAATCTCTGCCAATGATTCTAAACATGCCAGCGGTAGTCTATACTGGCGTACAAACACTGGATTTCTGCTACAACCTTCTGGTAGTGTGGCCACATGTAAATCAGTTAAACCACAATCATAAGCATCTTTTGCAAATACATCCTTAAACTCCATAAATATCTCCCTCAGATTGTTTCGATCCTCATCGCTGTCACATGCATCCGCTAAGGAGATCTGCTCTTCTACCATTCTGGAAAATTCTGGAAACTCTTCTGGTAAAGGAATCTCAGCGCTTTCCTCTAACTGTGTGGCTGTGTCTTTTTGTAGAGCTGCCACTTTTAAATATTTTGGCATATTAGCTTCCACTTCAATGGGCTGATTTCCTGTTTCATTTTCATTTAAATTAAATATTATGCAATCCTCTTGATGGCAGCACACTGTCTCATTTGAATCATAAGGATACACAGAATGAATTTTAAATATTCCTTTGGGCTGAGAGTCCAGGTGTTCTGGCAACTCGCCCTTGGCATCTACATATTTTTCAGGAATATTCCCAATCACCATGTTATTTAAATCTGCCGTATAATGTGATTTTTGTATGGCCATTCCTAATGGGGAGTTTTCCTCTAAATGAATATCCTGACAACCTTTATTATTTACCATGATTTTTACAGATCCCTCACCAATGTCTACCAATGGAATGTATTCATAATCCAGGCCTTGCTGTTTTATGGATTCATTCAGGCATACAAATGCATCAGAGCCTTTCATCTGCTGCCCATTTTTGCATGTCAGTGTTATTGCAAACTGTTTTGTAAATGCAGGAATAATAGTATCTTTCCTTATTTGTAATTCGACTGCATAAGGAACCAGTTGTGCACAATGATAAGCCCTTCTTTTGTCTTCAAATTCAGGTGCCGGACCACCTAGGCGTGACCATATTTTTTGATTAAGGAAATCTAACACCATACACATTCTGTGCATGATGTCATTGCCCATGTAAAATTCATTTTGTGCTCCACTCACTATCCATACATTATGGTAAATTGTTTTCTGCCCAATGCTAATTTTAAGCATGCATCTGCCTGCAATTCGGTTTTCAAAGTCTGGACTGTCCAACCCAGAAACATATTGGTTTTTAATCCTAAATTTTGGGATTTCTTCCCTCTCCATAATTTTTTGCAACAATTTCTCATTAATGAAACTCCTTTCATGTTCAAGTGCTAAAGTGGCTTTTATTGTTTTAAGATAATCATTTATACCAACATGAACCCATGGTTGCTCATCTTCCATGTGTATTTCTGCCAGAGTGGTAATGTGTTTTTCTGAATCTGTTTTAGGAATAATATTCTGTTAGCATGTTTTCTCTTTTAAATAGAAACGTAATGTGTGCTCATCTATGGCAGTCTGCCAATCTTTCCTTGGGTCCAAGTATATTTGTACAGGTAGTTTTTCATTGTCGTTCTGCATTTTGTCTTGACACATTAATATAACAGTGACACTAGGTATGCAGCTATTCTGGAGATATACCTCCACAGCATCATTTGTTTTGGCAACGGTGTGACATTCATTTATATTGCTGTTTTGTGATTTTAGTTTCTTAGGCCTCAATGGTTTTTTGGTTAAGGACCACAGCACTCCATTCACCCCATATATGAGAGGAGACAATCTTTTCAGGCAATCTGTCCCCATCAGAAATGGAATTTCACAAATAGATGTGATCAATACCTCTTGTTTCATTCTGTGCTTTCCTATTTTTATGTCAACCTCAGTTACACCTATGATGGGCACCTCCTCCCCATTAAAGTTATGCACTGGGCCTTGATTTGCCTTCACTGTGATCTGACTCTGTGGAGGCCTCCCTTCATTGATACTCTTTACCAGCTCCTTGGACATAATTGTGGCCTGTGCGCCAGTGTCAATCATAGCGAAGGTGTGGCATTTTTCTTCTACAGTGATGGGTGCATAATATCTGTCCTCAACTTCCTCTAATACACATAAGAAATGTGAATTCTTACTGATTTCAGGGCTCACCTTTCTCAGATCTTTTTCGCTTTTGGCTAAGCACATTGGTAAATGAAAAGACATTTTTCCCTCCTTTTTACCCATTTCTGTGCGAGATATTTTATTCATTTCTCCATGTTCAGAGGTTTTTTGGAGTGTGGCCACTGTTCGCCCATCCATCTGGGTAACATCAGAGACCACATTACAACCTTCCAACTGAACATGTGTAACAACATCATTCAGCAATTTGTCATTTTTTAATTCTGTGCATTTGTGATCATTTAGTGTAATACCAGCCCTTTCAGCCTCTTCAGAAATATGTGGCTCAAAGAATTCTTCAGGTGATTGACTTGTACCCTCCTTGTGAGTATTTCCTTTTTCTGTCTGTGTTTGGTCATTGTTTTGCTTGCCCAGGGAAGGAGCTATGGCATCCCCACTTACTCCCTGTTCACTGGTATTCCCCATGCATGAGTCATTTTTCTTAAATCTGTTCCTTTGTTCTTTTGGAATTCCTAATGTTTCTTTTTCATTTGTGCAAATCTTTACTGTTTTATTTAGCTCTAAGTTAAACCTTACCTCTTTTTTAGAAATATTTGCACTTGCTATCACAATTTCATTTACTGGTACTTTCATTTTTAATCCATTAGGCATCTCAGAGTTGTTATGCAAAATTATATCAGAGCAATCTGTCATTTTGGCACTGCGATTATCATGAGTACTTAGTCACTTTTCGGAAGCCCCCCGGTCATTGCTATGGCCATCAGCCCCCTCTTTGGAAGGTTGTTTTTGCGCTGTATAGAGCTTTCCTATTTGCTCAGCTAACATTTTCACTTGGGCCTCAAGGCACTGGAACCTTTCCATCTCTCTAGGATCCTCTTTCTGTGGCCTAGGTCGATATTGGTTGTTTTCCCCCTGATTGGATCTATTCTGATACCTCTCAGGTGATTGATGTCGGTTGGGATGGTTTCTGAACTCTTGATTCATTTGTGGAGGGGAGCGGGTTGCACCCATCCTTTGATTATAGTCCCCTGGTGGGGAATCATTGTACTGGCGTGGACTGTAGTTCACGTTTTGCCTCATGTCCTGTCTCTCAGATTGTGGGTACTGGCCCCTATGTTGATTTCCATTATCAGTAAATCGATCCACATATCGGGGCCTATCCTGATTACCATATATCATGGTGCTGGGATCAAATCTGCTCTGTGTCCCCAATGACTGGTAGGGACCATCATTTCTTTGATCTTGATTTTGTCTCTGGTTATTGTTCATACCTGCCATATCAGGCCGATATCCTACCCGGGGTCTATCCCCTAAATATCTAGGGCTGATGTAGCTCTCTCTATTACTAGGATCATGTGTTTGGAACATTGGTACAGGAAATGGCGATCTTTGTTGATTACCCCTTTGTTCAGGTGTCACATTATTTTTACCTTGGCTTTGAGCAGACTCAAGGGACATTTTGGCTGACCTGATTTCCATTACTGTGCCTGAGGGTTCTTTAGATTTAGGCCTGGTATCTTTCATTTTATCACTTTCTCTTCCCTGACAATAGAGTACCTCATATAGCTTTGTGCTTTGATGTACAATCCATTCAAGGGACTTGTCACGGTCAAATTCACGGACCAATTGGGATATGATGTCTTTCTGTAGCCCATAGAAGTATGCGGTTTTAAACTCATTGGAATTCGAGTCAAAAGATACATCAAAGCGAGAGAATGCTCTTTTTAAGTCTTGTAAAAATTGGCGAGGGGATGTATTAGGTCCAGCAGTAATTGTGTACGCGACTTTCTTTGCCTCCTGCAATGACTGAAAAGGAGAAAAATGACGCCTAATTTCTTTTTCAAACTCCAGCCATGTCATATTCTGCTGTTCATTTAATCCCCTTATGATGCTGGCCGTCGGGGCATCTAAAGTTAAATGAAAATATTGTCTGTACTGTTCCCTAGGTATCTGGAGTGCTTTAAAAATGTCATGCACCGCTTCTAAGTGATCCTCAATGCAGCATTCACCTCCCTTTTTAAATGGTTTGATCAGGGCTTTAATGGATTTCATTATTTTTATGGGGCTACTTGTTGCAATACATGGAATTGCACTATTTTGTGAGTCAATCCTGTTTTCAGGTGTATGAGATTGGTGACTGCCCCCAATGGGAGTATCAATTCCCCCAAGGGCGCTGCAACCAAGTTCAGTCACCGGCCCAGTCACTGGGGCACTAGCTCTTTGGGCAGAGCTAGAATTCACCTCCACTCCATTGAATGTGGTACCCTGCCGCCTCTCCTGGGACCTGGGAATGCACATTTGCTGTTCTAAGTCCTTACACTTTTTAAGGAGTCTGTTGGCTTCATCATGCAAATAATTATTTTCATCACTCATTTTATTAATCACCTCCTGCATTTCGCACATTTGCATTTGGCATTCATTGAACTCTTTATTTCTCTTGTCTCTTTCTTGGATCATTTTAATCATTTCTTGTTCTGCACTCTGGAGATCACCTTCTTTTTCACAATGTTCTTTTTGTAAAATCTGCATTTCTGAAACAACCTCATCTTTATCCTGCCTAATGTGATCCACTAAGGCTTTTAAGTGTGCCAATTCTTGCTCACTATCTTCAAATTGTTTCTTGCTTTTGGATAACTGAGTATCAAAGTCTCTGCATTTTAATTGCATGTCTTTTTGGCATACATCCAATTCTGCTCTCAACATTTCCTGATTTTTACTTGCCCCCTCTAATTCAGTCTTTAACCTGTTAATTAGCTGAGTATCATTCTCTTGCATTCGCAGGGACTTGTTTAAAATAAACCATATTTTGCCGCATAGCCGTATTAAACAGTCTTTCTCTGCACTTTTATCGGCTGCATTCAATAATCTTGTAAGGCAGACCTGAATTATGCTGCCTTCTGCAAAAATATTGTCTAGTTTTTCTTTCTGCACCTCACCCTGAATGCGGTTACTCCATTCTAACGTGCTATTCGAAGACCAATTCCCATGTGCAAATAACTTTGCCTCTAAATATTGCACTAGATCTGAGAATGTGGTTTCCCTTTGTGACATTCTGAAATTCGTTTTTAGTGGCACACTGCTATTATAAAATGGGTTCCCTTTAATGTGCAAATGGCAGTGTGAGACACGCTTGCCACGCCCAGTAGGTACTCTAGGATCACTTTCCCGGCCTGCAACGCACCATAAATATGTTGGGTATTTTGTGGAGATTTGGGGCCTGACGGTATTTTATTACCGCCGAAAAATAACTTAGCAATAATCACTCTTTGTATTCAGATTTGGCCATGTGCAACAATAATACAATGGACATGCATTATTTCAGCACCCAGACCTGCATATTTGGTATACGTGGTTGGTGGTATTTTGGTGAGCATAATTCCCTTGTTTTATTTGTGGCCCCAATGTCCAGAATCCCTTATCTTTGCTTAGATTTTTCGTGTGATCACTAGAGAGACCTCAGACCTACATTTTAGGAATACCACATTTTTCAGTGATAGTGTTGGTGTGCCACCATGGGCGAACTCACTGACTTATTTACGACAGAGAGCTATATATGGTAGTCTTGTGGTAATTTCCACTACCTTATATACGGTAGGGAGCTATGTTCAGAGAGTCTCTCTTCCCGTTGGCTCATGTACCTCCAACGAGCTATGCTACAGTCACTCACAATTATTCATACTGATTCTGACATGCACACATCTGTCTTAAAATGACCATTGCACTGTTTAAAAATCTCCCCACATCATCGGCATTGTAATGGTAAATAGTAAATACACCACCCGTCTGTTTTCAAATATTTTTCTGTATTATAAAAGTTGCATTTAAACACGATCTCATTCTTTACAGAAATAAATAAAATGGTACAGTAAAAGCATTGTCTATGACACACTGCAAAGAGAGTGGCGGAGAACAGAACTCAAATTGCAACATTGGTATTTGATTAAGACACGCACAGGAATCCCCTTTCCTACACTGACTGCATATTTTCGTGCACACACGGCTCCCACGCTTATGTAATTACCTTATCTGTTCAGAGTTTTCTTCAGCTGTTCTCCTTCGGAATGTGGTTCCCTTGAAGATTAACCCCAGTAAAAGGATCGCCTTTCCTTTTCAAACCGGGGTCATTGCCTGGAATTCTTAGCTTTTGCAGATAGGAATGCCTTCAACCAGGAAAAGGTCTTCCTCCCAGCTCTGCCAAATCTTGACTGTAGCAGGACGCAGGAATCTGCATTCAGTCAGGAGTCCCACAGCCAGGTCTTCTCCCCAGTAGTGCAGAAAAATGTCTGCCTGTCTTTTTCCCCGATACTGCCCACTAAAACTTTCATCTCAGCCCTCTGTATGACGTGTCCCAATGAAATCCATCATCTCTCATCCTCCTACTCTCAACAATAGCTTCGTTTATACATTTGCAATTGTTGCAAATCTGACTTCCTTCTTCCTGCAGTTACTGTGCACAAAAACACGGAGAAGCAGGCAGAGAAGAGAAGAAAAAAAATCTGCACACACATTTAAATGGCTTTCAGAGTATGCCTAATTCTGCAGTGGAGAACACATTTTATTAGTGGGTTATGTTAAATAAGGTTTTATTAGTCAGGTTAATGGTTAATAGGTTAGCTGTTAATTTTCAAATGTGTCTCTCGCACCATAGGCATTTCAGGTGAAAAATAGTGTGCATTTTTAAATGAGCATGTGTGCTTTTAACTGTAAAAATAGATTTGCATCTTATATGTTAAAATCGTTTTTGACTGAATAGCCTGTCTTTCCTTGTTAATCTGGTAACCCATATAGCAATGCACCGCACCCTTGTGGTGGTGCTGCGAAAAAAAAATTGCTACCTGTGCAGTAGTGCTGTACTCTGTGCTGTTTGCTACCTGTGTAGTAGTGCTGTACTCTGTGCTGTTTGCTACCTGTGCAGTAGTGCTGTACTCTGTACTGTAACACGCCAAATATCCTTACAGGTCACTTCACTACTTTCAGTGCCTTCCTTGCTGTCCAATTTAGCGGTTCAGGTGTGCAGCAGTTCTCAATGTCACTGAGCCTAGTAAGATTTTTGTTTTGTTCTCCCTTGTTCCCCTCCCTTGCCTGGTCGCGTTTTGAAACACTTGTGTATGAGCGCAATATAAATTAAATATCAATATTCAAACATGGTATTTCCTATGATGAACTCACCATATTCGCATAACCCACTATCAACTAGCAGCAGTTGCCTGTTGACCCCATTTGAATAGTGTTGGTTGGGGCAATTTAAGAATGGCTTCAGTACAGGAATCTGTTATGCTCCTGGTCCCCGTTGAAATGCCATTGACAAAATAGTGTATGTTTTCGCTACACAGCTGCAATTTCTGTTTAGATGCTTTAGGCTCCATTTCTGCCAGGGCTGTTTGGCGAATCAACCTGTCCTCCAGACGCGCCAAGTAAATCGTGCACCTACTGATCCAACACTGAGTCTTTTGGAAACTGAATATAGACAAACTTCTGTCCTTGTACTGGAGCCTAGAATGGGTACATGTGAACATATATGGACTGTCTGGATGAATTGGGATGGAAAAGAAAGCAGGGCATAAATCAACAAGAGTAAATCCTGTTGCTGTAAGTGGGATGCATGTCAATATGGTTGCTGGATAAGCAACTGTGACAAAATGACTACTCCTCTGCCCCGGAACAGGGATGATCCAGTTTTAGCCTGCTTGCCATGAAGGCAGGTCTTTGCTTCTTTGCATCTGAGGTTACTTAGTCTTCAGCACCACTAACACGACACCACCTGCCATTTCCCAGCGTCATCATCCCACACACTGTCACTGCTGCCGAACTGCACCATATTGTTTGTGACCCCAATTCCACTCACCGGCCCAACCACTGTTCAGCACCGGAAGCATCCAGACTCCTGGTTCTGCAATGAAAAGCCTGAACATCAAGAATAAAGGTACTGATAGTGGTTCTGTCCCTCTGGCCTGCTTTAAAGGGCCCTAGGGACCAGTAAGAGCCTGCTCGCTACTTTTGCTAAATACATCTTCATTGACTTTGGCATTGGCATTTCTGCAAAAAATATTGCCTATCTTCCCTTGTCCTCAAACTCAGAGTGCTCCTTTAAGCCCAGAGCCTGCATTCTCTGTGTTTCTCATACATGGGTGGGTTATAATGTCATTGATTAGTGTACTTGTATGTTTTGTTTAATTAAAGCATCCTATTTATATAGAGATTTGTTTATCACCTCAAACCCTTCACTGCTACCTTCCATGGTCCGTTCCTCGTGCTCTTGCTGGCCCACCACCTTCCACATTTGTGTATGCCACCAGGCCCCTTTACTGCTGCTACATCAACTTACATTCTGGCATTTGTTTCTTGTGTTCTTGGCATGAAACACAATGATTTGCCTTCTCCACATATTCTGCGAGTGTATTCAATTGCCACCCCAATAAAAATTCTCGTGCTGCTGGAGCTTTGGCATCAACCCTTGAACAACTGCAGCCACTAAGGTTTCATGTGCTACCTATGCAGAATTGCTTATAACAATATGCTGAGTAAGCATGTATTGCAATCAATCTTGACTGCCTCTTGGTGATTTATCTTTCTTCAATTTACAATTATTATTTGTCAAATCTATTTGTCTATGGCACACCACTGAAATGTTCTGTATCAAATTATCCCTAGCTTGTACCAATTCAATTTGTTTGGCAGGCCAACCTCTCTCTCGAGTCAGTTGCTGGCACACCTCAGCTGGCATTATTACCCTCATGAGGTGATTCATGTCGGCCCAGGAGGGACTATCACACTGTATCCACTGACTTACTTCAATGCATCTTTCAGATCCAACTCTAATATCTGGAAACTCTTTAACTCTTTAGACAAATTCTTTAAATATCAAAGGGTTATAAGTCATGCACCATTAACAGGCTACCTACACTAACAAATTAGTTTTATTACTCAGAAAATTGCCCTTATAGTTGATGACACGTGTTTCGGTCCTCCAAGGACCTTTTCCAAATCAGGGCTATTGATTAGTCTTAACAACATATAATCATAAAAAGAAAAAAAAATTGAAAACAATAAGCAAATGGTCACATTGATAGACATGTGTATATATCCAAAATAAAGTGATGATAAAAGATAATAAGATTAAGTATGCCTTGAAGGAAAAATACATAAACACATAAGTGCATGGATGTTAGAAATAAAAAGCCAGACAATAATTGGATGGGGAATAGGGGTTGGAGAAAGCAGGGGTGAGATTCGGAGAAAAATAGATGCAAATTCTTTGTTAGTTATGATACATGATGCATTTACAATAAAAACATTATTATGGTCATTCATATTCTTTCATGTCACAGAATATATGTAGAAGTGTGATACCTTATAGTCATGTAAGATGCCCCTGTCACATAATGTGAAAACTGAGCTTCCATATATCGAAAGGGTAAATCCCTGTAAGTAAAAAATCATATCATAAACAAACTCTTATTTTACCCTAATATGAAAACTAGATAGTGAAAAATGCACTTCGTATTTGGTTTCCAACTCCAAAATAAGCGTAACCTGCATAAAAAAGTGTGCCAAAGTTGCATGTATTCTTAAATATCAAAGTCTGTCAAGTGAAAACTACACGTAAAAAAGTGTTCGCATTATGTATCATAACTAACAAAGAATTTGCATCTATTTTTCTCCGAATCTCACCCCTGCTTTCTCCAACCCCTATTCCCCATCCAATTATCGTCTGGCCTTTTATTTCTAACATCCATGCACTTATGTGTTTATGTATTTTTCCTTCAATGCATACTTAATCTTATTATCTTTTATCATCACTTTATTTTGGATATATACACATGTCTATCAATGTGACCATTTGCTTATTGTTTTCAATTTTTTTTTTCTTTTTTATGATTATATGATGTTAAGACTAATCAATAGCCCTGATTTGAAAAAGGTCCTTGGAGGACCGAAACACGTGTCATCAACTATAAGGGCAATTTTCTGAGTAATAAAACTAATTTGCAAAAATTAGGCGCAGTCTCTTTCCAGGTTACTTATACCTTACACTATGTTGCAAGGGGTCTTGTACTTGGCTAAACCCCAGACCTGGTGAGACGCGAATCCATGGACTTAATGTATTGATTGTATCAACTATTTTCTTTGTTCACTACTATAAGATGTCGCCAAGTTAGACCAAACCTTCCAAGCCAAGGTTTTTGTGTTACTTACCTACACTAACAACACTCACACCTGGTAACTGTTTCAGTGGGCTTGGAATTGCGTATTTGCATTTGCTGAATTATATATCACACCTGCGTGGGTATGGGATGAGCTTATAGCAGTAGAGACAAACGTTGTACTTGCCTGGTTGGCCCTTGTCGTTGTCACTGTGGTTGGGCAATCGCTGCTGTTGCCTCAATGCTATCCTACCCTTCCTCCTCATTATCCTCTTCCTCATCTTTGTCCTCTGTCATTCACTGTGAGTAGAGTGAGATAATCAGGCTTTTTGCTGTAGGGAAACATGACCTTTTGGCTTTCGGCCCTCAGCGCCCATGCACCTGCACCTCTTTTCTTGACTTTTTTTCTGTCCCCTGACTCTCAATTTTTCACTTATATCCTTTAGTATCCTCTCATCCACATATTGCATAGTATCCTCTCATCCTCAACACCCATACTCTCCTTGCACCTTCCCCAAACCGATTCAAAAACACATCTGATTTGTCTGGCATCACCTTTCCCTTCTTTTCTTCTAACATGCACCGTTAATACAAAAGCTTTCCTAGATTGCAGGTAACTTCCACATGGAATTGTCTGTTTTTACCTCCATGTGTCATGGCACTACATTTCTCCTGATATTTACAAGCATGTGTCTGTTAATTAACTTTCATGTGGTACCCAGGTGTTTCCCTACCTGGGCATTAAGTTACTCTGACTGACTTTTCACCATCCTCACTTTTATATATTTCCCAAGTGATAGATTAGCTTCTCTGCAAAATTTCACTTGAGCGTGTAAAATGCACTCAGCCCTATGCAAAGAATTCCTGCACATAAAAAATAATTTCATTTCTTCTCCAGGCAGACCGAAAATGTATTTAAAATCAAAAGCTGATTACCAGCTCCTGCACTCTGCTTTTCCCCCCACATGGCTCAGCTCTCAGCTCCTCTCTACCTTGAGTACCCTGCATTGTGCATTCCACTTCCCAGGACCCCATACTTAAGCTTTCTCAGAAACTGATTCTTCCCACCTTTCTCTCTGGTTCTACTGTGACTAATCAACTTCCGGGGCACCAGTGGTGCAGGGATGAATATCGGTTTCTAAACCATCAATCAAGCCCACACCTCTAGTAGACCAGAAGGGATCCGAACAGATTGGAAACACAAGCAGATTATAAACATAATTTTCCAATTTTGGTATGTGGACGGAAAACAGGCTTATCTCATCAAGGATGTGGATCATTGGTTAGTTGCAACATAGGAAAAATACTAATATTACCCAATGATAAAAGGGACTGTTCAGTCAAGGTTTTATACAAATATTTACTTTATTGTAATCCAACAGACAGTTCTAGCACACTACAAAATACAACCCACCCTATAAAGGAATGGAGAGGACAGACAGTTTCAAGCAGGAAAAGGGATGCACTCTGGATAATGACAGGAGGGTAGTGGGTAAAGTAATTAATCACAATAGTTCAAGGATACTTGGTTTCAACACAAAGGGAGCAATGGGTCATACAATGTCACTAGGGGCCTTTGGAGAAGGACTGTGGGGAACAGAACCACAATGTGCCTTGTGCTTGCAGATGTTGTTGGTGCTCCACAGGGTCAAGTCAGTTTCAAGGCACTTTCCTGCGACAGAGTTCAGGATAGGAGACAGCTGCAGGTATTATGTAGCTGGCAGTTTGGCGAGTGAGGCTGGACGGACTTCTGCTGGCTTCAGGTTGACACAGTGCATATCAAAGTTTGTTGGGGTTTTTCTGTCTTTTGTTAAACCTCTGCAGCCAGGCCCCATGTGGGCCTGTTGGAAGTGTACTCGATTAGTATTTTAGTCATGTGTATTGCTGCAACCCTCGACAGAGGGTAAACAAACGGACAAGGACGATCCATGGAGCCTTTGATAATTAATTAGGCTGGCTATGGCAGGAGGAAGGTTTTGGCCCACCCCCTTCTGAGATGCATCATGTACTCCATCTGTCAGATCCCAACTAAATATGACAGGGAGTACTGAGCCTGTAGGCTTTGTCCACCCAGAGTACACAGGTCTATGTGCATTCTGTGTGCAGAGCATAGGTAAATGTGTGTGGATTAGCCCCACATATTTTCCAGAGTTTGATCTACCAACATTCAATTTCATTTAAAATTTCAAAAAAGCTCAGGAGAGCACTCACCCACCGTGTGGATGGTAAAATTCCCCAAATCTACCCATGTTGCCCCTAGGCTTTTATGCCACCCACGAAGAAACAGCAATCTTCATGGGCAGCCCTCCTTTGCAACCCCCTCCAGAGGTTTCAGTTAGGCCTCTTACCTATTCATGTAGGCGTACTGGTCTGTGGGGAGTGGTCTGCTATTCCTGTTAGTGTCTCAGCTAGTCATGATGAACCCGAAGCGTTACAGAACCAACTGATCAATACAATAAGCAACTCAGGCAGCAAAGCTAAAGTCTGGCTGTATTTCAATGCAGCTGTAGAGCTTTGAACAGCGAGTCAGGTCAGAATTGTGTCCCCCGAGCTTTCAATCCTGACTGTTTTTGTAGGCTTTTACATAATCTCGTTCACACAGAAAAGTCAGTAAAATAGATTTACAGGGTAATTCATAGAATTTCGCACAAAAGTCGCGCACGTGGCTGGCGCACAGTGTGCGCGTGCGAATGTCTGCTCCTGCTGCGTGCGCTAAAATCGATTTCCGCGCACAGCGTATTCATGGATTTTAACCTCCAAAACCAGCCGTGGTGCAGAGTGGCGCAGCGACCCTGCAGCAGCGCCAGTTACGCCCCCAAGAACGCCCTTGCTCAAGGAAAAGCCATCAAGATTCCAAATTCAGCTCAAAGGGCTGCGCTAACCCTGGACCAGTTTACAGGGCTGCCAAACAGCAAACGCCAAGCGGGGAACGTGTATTACTGGGGTGTGCGTGAAGGTTCACACGCGAAAGGGCCTGTGCGAGTGGGGTACGTGTATTACTGGGGTTCGCGGGAAGTTTCACACGCGATTTCAGCAGGGTGCGTGTATTACGGGGTTCGCGGGAACTTTCACACGCGAAAGGGCCTGTGCGAGTGGGGTACGTGTATTACGGCGATGCGCGGGAAGTTTCACATGCGATTGGGCTAGGTATGTGTATCTCAGGGGTGCGCGGGAAGTTTCACACGCGATTGGGCCTGGGTACATGTATTTCAGGGTTGCGCGGGAAGTTTCACACGCGATTGGCCTGGGTACATATATTTCAGGGGTGCGTGGGAAGTTTCACACGCGATTGGAGTAGGGTACGTGTATTTCAGGGGTGCGCGGGAAGTTTCACATGGGATTGGCCTAGGTACGTGTATTTCAGGGGTGCGCGGGAAGTTTCACAGGCGATTGGAGTAGGGTACGTGTATTTCAGGGGTGCGCGGGAAGTTTCACACGCGATTGGCATGGGTACGTGTATTTCAGGGGTACGCGTGAAGTTTCACACACGATTGGCCTGGGTACGTGTATTTCAGGGGTGCGTGGGAAGTTTCACACGCGATTGGAGTAGGGTAGGTGTATTTCAGGGGTGCGCGGGAAGTTTCACACGCGATTGGCCTGGGTACGTGTATTTCAGGGGTGCGCGGGAAGTTTCACACGCGATTGCCCTGGGTACGTGTATTACAGGGGTGCACGGGAAGTTTCACACGCAATTGGAGTAGGGTACGTGTATTACCGGGCTGCGCATGAAGTTTCACACGCGATTTTGCTGTCAGAGTGGGGAACGCGTATTTCGGGGGTGCGCGGGGAGTCCTACACGTGAATTGGCAGTGTGGGTCCTCCCAGGTGTCCCCTCTACCCCCTCCACGGCCCCTGCAGGCAGCCCACACCACAGGGGACTACCCCGCACCCCTGGTCATGTCCCGCAGGCAGCATATCCACCATGGGCATGCCCCCCAGCCAAGCCACATGTCATGTTGCAATATGATCACCAACTGAAGTCTCCCAGCGCCCCCACTCCCCAGCAGTGCAAGGCACCTGCCAGCAGGCCCCCACACATGTCCCACTCATGTCCCCTTGCACCCCCACCCCCCACCAGTACAGGGAACCTGCCAGCAGGCCCCCACTCATGTCCCACTCATGTCCCCTTGCACCCCCACCCCCCAGCAGTGCAGGGCACCTGCTAACAGGCCCCCACTCATGTCCCCTTGCACCCCCACCCCCCAGCAGTGCAGGGCACCTGCCAGCAGGCCCCCACTCATGTCCCACTCATGTCCCCCAGCACCCCCACCCCCCAGCAGTGCAGGGCACCTGCCAGCAGGCAACCACACATGTCCTCCAGCACTCCCACCCCCCAGCAGTGCAGGGCACCTGCCAGCAGGCCCCCACACATGTCCCACTCATGTCCCCTTGCACCCCCACCCCCCAGCAGTGCAGGGCACCTACTAGCAGGCCCCCACTCATGTCCCCTTGCACCCCCACCCCCCAGCAGTGCAGGGCACCTGCCAGCAGGCCCCCACTCATGTCCCACTCATGTCCCCCAGCACCCCCACCCCCCAGCAGTGCAGGGCACCTGCCAGCAGGCCCCACACATGTCCCCCAGCACCCCCACCCCCTAGCAGTGCAGGGCACCTGCCAGCAGGCCCCCACACATGTCCCACTCATGTCCCCTTGCACCCCATCCCCCAGCAGTGCAGGGCACCTGCCAGCAGGCCCCCACTCATGTCCCACTCATGTCCCCTTGCACCCCCACCCCCCAGCAGTGCAGGGCACCTGCCAGCAGGCCCCCACACATGTCCCACTCATGTCCCCTTGCACCCCCACCCCCCAGCAGTGCAGGGCACCTGCCAGGAGGCCCCCACTCATGTCCCCCTGCCCCCAGGTCATGACAATCCTCAATCATAGCCCTTATGGCCAGCCTTCCCAGCCCAAAGACCCAACCAAGTATTGCATCCACCCACATGGAAAAGGCAATTACATGACACAACCCCAATGGCAAGTATGTAAATGAACACATGTCCGTCACACACACACAATGGTTGCAAGTGAATGTGAAAACCCATATCATGGCATGCATGAAACCAATGAGATAATACCACAC
This sequence comes from Ambystoma mexicanum, assembly GCF_040938575.1. Classification (NCBI taxonomy): domain Eukaryota; kingdom Metazoa; phylum Chordata; class Amphibia; order Caudata; family Ambystomatidae; genus Ambystoma; species Ambystoma mexicanum. The sequence continues at coordinate 415,736,040 of NC_090929.1, forward strand.
ATCGAAGTATGAAACAAAAATGTATTAAAAGCAACATGAATGGAATTTAAATCAAACAAACAACAATGGGAATAAAAAAAGAAAAACTGGATGTCCGTAAAATAATGAAAAACAAGAAATCATAATCCAAAGGAAAGGTGTCCAAAGTCACAGTCCAACAAAGAAAATCCAAGGGAAAAACAAATTGCTCCATGGGGAAATCCACAAAAAAGAGATGAATCCGATACAGATGAACAATCCAGGGTCCATGATCCCAACTGAAGAAATGAAACCTATCAAAGATACTACCAAATGAAAAACTATATACAGAAACGTGGTGCATTGTCCAAGCGCAACCAAAATAAAGAAAAAACCAAAGGAAACCTAACACTATCTAACTATTTACAAGGGCAGCGGGCTAGTCCGACGGCTCACTTTTGGATGTCCCGCGCCAGGGCATTATCGAACTCCTGCTTAATGTCCCGGAGGCGGTCCTCTTCCATGGCCCCGAGGGTTCGCAGGGACATGATATGATATGATATGATATGGTATTTGTAACGCGCCTATACACAAGTGTTTCAAGGCGCGACGAGGCAGGGAGGGAGGGAAACAAGGGGAAGACAGACAAACAATCCTACTAGGCCAGGTGTCATTCAGATCGTGCAAGTGCAGAGGTAAGGGGAAAAGGAGAAAGTGCAGGGGGAGGAGGTGGGGGGGGAAAGTGCAGTACAAGGTAAGTAGCGTAATAAAATAATAAATAATAAATAATAAATAAAAGGGCCAGCTGGTGGCAAGTGCGAGGTAAGTGCAGAGCAAGTGCTGGGAAGGGGGCTGTAGGGATGCAGTGACAGTCCCACAGTGCAGGAGGAGCCAGGGAGGCAGTGCAAGTGGAGAGTGGCTGGGCCCTGGACCGAGGTCACAGAGTGGCCCAGATGCAGGTTTAGTGCAGACTTCAGTGGGGAGTTTAGCAGGTTTAGCAAGGGAGAGGGAGAGAGAAGGCAGAAGCGAAGAGGAAGGTTTTGAGGTGCTTCCGGAACCGGAGATGGTTCTCCTCAAGTTTCAGGGAGGCAGGAAGGCTGTTCCAGAGGGAGGCCCCTGCTGCTGAGAGAGATCTACCCCCAGCTCGTTGCTTCGAGAAGCGGCTGACCATGAGGGAGTTGGAGACGGATGAGCGAAGGGCTCGTGAAGGCAGATATTTAGGAAGAGAGAGTTGAAGGTATTTAGGCCCCAGGCCCCAGAAGGCCTTGTGGACAATGCAGAGGGTTTTGAACTTAATCCTCGCAGCCACTGGGAGCCAGTGAAGAGATTTCAGTCCTGGAGAGATACGGTCCCTGGGCTTGAGGCCAAGGACAAGTCTCGCAGTTCTGTTCTGGATAAGTTGCAGAGGGCGGAGAGTGGAGGCAGGCAGATTAAGATAGAGGCTGTTACAGTAGTCCAGCCTTGAGAGAACCAGGGCTCGGGAGACAGTGAGCTTCTGGGGGAAGGAGAGGAAGGGAAGAATACCTCTGAGGAGGTGCAGCTGGTAGTGTGACTTCTTAGAGACGTCAGATATATGAGGAGAGAAGGAGAGTGTGGAGTCGAAGATGACCCCGAGGTTTTTAGCTTTGCAGGTAGGGGCAGGAAGGTGGCCAAGGGAGGCCGGCCAGAGAGCTGCAGGAAAGGAGGGAGTGGGTGTGCCGATGAGTAGAATCTCAGTCTTACTGGCGTTAAGGCAGAGGTCATTGGCGGCACACCATTCCTGGATAGCAGACAGACAGTCGGAGATGAGGGAAGGAGAGGAGGAGGCCGAGGGTAGCCTGAAAATGAGCTGGGTATCGTCCGCATAGCACTGAAAGTGGGGGCAGAGAGCGGCGATGCGGTGGGCAAGGAGTGCCAGATACTGGTTGAAAAGCCGACGACGACATGTTCTCCTCCAACTCCCTGCGAATTCCCTCAAGGCCCTCGGCCCGCCTCAGGGCCCTCCGCATGCGGTTCTCCACCCTGACCATCGTGAGCCGTGCTTCTTCTGCCCGCTGGCACTCCACATCTATGGCATGGCCTAACCGCTGCCACACGGAAGACACTTCCCGTCCTGGGTCCTCCTGCCCTCTGGCCGATGCCTGCCCCTCCGATGACGAAGGCCCCGAGCCATCATGGCTCCCACCTTGTTGCTGCTGCTGCTGTGCCTCTGCCCATGCCCTGGCTCTTGCTGCCTGCACATCCTCCTCCGGCTGGGGTGCAGTTGTTGAGGTGGCCACCCCTGCTGGACGTCCGACTGTGGCAGGGATGTGTCCTCCACCAGCCGCTTCACAGGGCACCCAGGTGACACATGGGTGGGAAGATGGCACGGAGTACGACTGGCGCATAGGGGGTTCAGTTGAGGAGGGGTTTGGAACAAGGCCCAGCAAACGGAGGAATCCGGCCCTGGTGACCTGTCCCAGTAGGTCGATGTGGTCAAGAAGCCATTCGAGACAACATGCAGTCTCCCATGAAAAGACTGCATTTCGCCTCGCATGGCCTGTTGACGCAACGCAACACCACCCAGGACAGGCTCAACCCAGTCCCGGATAGCCACGTCAGCAGGCAGAGGAAGGCCAGTTGTCGTAAGATCATCCCCTGCCTGAAAATGGGTCTGGACATAGGTATCCCTGCTGGTGCAAGATGATGCAGTCACAGGATCGGGGACAGAATTACACACAGACACCTCCGCGGCGGCCTGTGCTGCCTCCTGTCCCTGCCCCTGCACTGCACCAATAGCACCAGTGGAATCCCCACCTCCAGACCCCATCTCTGTCCCTTGCACGGCCTGCTCCTACACCAAACCCCCCACCAACCTGGATGACTCTGTGCCATCTTCCTCCGTCGGGCCCTGTGGGTCTCAGCTGCCCCTTCTGCTGCCGAGGAGTCCAACTCTGACCTCTGCCTCTTGGACCTCCCCTCGGCAGCTGCGATCTGGGACGTGGCACCGAACTCCTCACTCCCTGACGAGATGACAACCTGGGAGGGGAGCCGGACCTTGCGTCTCCCGCTGGCGGTGCGATCCCTGCCGCTGTGCTCCACAGCACCCTCTCCGCCCTCTTCATCAGTCGACGCTGCAGACAGGGAGAGATAGGACACAGGCATCAGGGCACTGTACAATGGACTCATACACACATGACAGTTGCACACGAGTGTCATTGTCAAACTTCAGACATGGCATCACAATCCCCAACACACATGTCATTTCAAATCACACACATGAGCTATTCCACAGCCATATCGCAACAGCCAGCACCATCCATAGACATACAACAGCATGAGCAGGCAAAGGTGAGCCAGACATCACATGAGACACAGGGAGTGCACTAGACATGCACACATGCCACCACACTTACATGCATGTGTACACCTCCACCAAGTGTCGCAGTGATGAGATCGGCATCCATGTCACATCTGGCAATCAGTCTTCTACATATCAGTCTCACATGCATCCATGTTGCATGACAGTTGCACACTTGTCAGATACACATACATGCACATGTACACAGTGCAGATACATGCAGCTGGAACCAACATCCATGTGTGACACCACAACCTTGACAACTGACATACACAGTCATTCAAACATGTGTGCTCACACATCTGCATTTTGCCTGCATGCTTACCCACAAATACACCATCCATGTGTCTCACACATGAAAGGACTCGCATGTGTCAGCCTCACGGCTCTGTACATACACATCCATACATGGCCCTACAAAACCACATGTGCAACTTGCACACTACTGGCACACCACCACACGCACAGCTTCCAATCAGTATGCATGTACACTCACCGCTCGACTCCAGACGGGTCTGCCTCTCAAGGACCTGGACGTGGAGCGCTGGGCATACGTGTTCCAGGACCCTCATTTGGTCTTCCGACAGGTGGCCCCAAGAGGAGCCGGGCCTTGTTGAGGGTCCTGGACCTGAAGTCCTCCCAACGCTTCTTGACATGATGGAATTCGCAGACTGCCACCCCCTCCGCGTTGATGGCAGTCACGATGTCCGTCCAGATCCTGGTCCGTCCTTCCTTGCCGGCGCGCGACCTTCCGAAGAGGGCATCATACTGCCCCAGGACTTGCTCCACCAGGACACCAACTTCGGTGGCAGTGAAGCTGGTGGCCCTCTGCCTCTCTAGCTGGGGGTTGCCAGTGCCGCCAGATGGTGTAGTGCTGGACATGGCAACCCCAAATGCAGGAGTGGGTGGGCAACTGGATCCTGGGGCTGGGCTGTGGAGCGATGGAATCCCAGTCGGGAGTCTTCGGTTCCAGCAGGGGTGGTCACAGCAACAGCACCCCTGGCTGACGTGCAGGCAGCAAATGGCAGGGCACGTGGGCAGCAGGCAATCAGGCAGCAGCGTGTGGCAGGTGGGAGCGTGCTCGGGGTTCTGGGGGGCAGTAATTCGGCCTTCTGGGCAGAAGCATGGTCTTCCTTGTGTAAACGCGTGGCCAGCTTGATACGGAGTGATTTGGCACGTGAAAATCTTGCACGTCAGAGTGTAATTCGAGGAAAGGCCCTTAGCGCGTAAGCACGTTAGCGCACGTATGCAATTTCATTGGACCAAAGGCCCTTAGCGTGTAAGCGCGTCTGTGACGTGACGCGCGCGGGTGTTTCCCTCATAGCTGCACGTCCGAGTGTCAGCACGTGTAATTGGAGGAAAGGGTGCGTACACGCGTAAGTGACGTGTATGTGTGGGCCGGTTTAAAAGGTACGTGTAGGACGCCATTTCCTTGTACGTGCTTTTTGTGGAGAGCGAGTGGGTGGATTCTGTACTTCTTGTCAGTTCACACGCGATTACTTTTTTTTTGGGCCTGTTTCCTCAAACAGTGTTCACTTCTCCTTTTGTCCTGTCTCCTCAGACAGTGTACAATTCTTCTTTTGGCGGGGGTGTTTCCAATGCGCACACGCGCGTATTTTTCACGTTCTTTTTCCAGGCAGACGGTGAGTTCCGCACGTACTTAGCAACTGTCATTGTAGGCTGCGTGTATCACGCGTACGCTTATTTTTGTGTTTTTGGTGCCACAGCGTAGTGCAGGTTCATTTTTCCACGCAGGTGGTCTACGAGGGGTTGCGTGCACGTTTATTTTTGTTTTTGGGCTGCCTGTGCGTTGCATGACCCGTCATCTTCCCCCAGGGGTCACAGACAGCCTTGTTAGAGCACTTGGGTACGAATTCCATCTAGTACCCTACCCCTTTGACCCCCAATTGCCCAGGACAATAGTTTACTGCTCCTCCCATACGCACAACATCAGTGCCATGGTTGGGAGGCGACCAAGCGGTAAGGGAGGCAAAGGTGGCCGACCTTCAAAAGGTTGACGTGGTGTGTGCGGTAGGCGACGTGGCCAGGATTTGCAAGGTGCCCCTATACCCCCATGTGTGGAGGACCAATCAGGGACACCCATGCCCCCCCCATTGTTGAGGGAAAGGTGGCTGAGACCATCCCAGCTCAGCCCCTGTTGGACCAGCCCATTGTGGCACCTGACCTGGCACAGGATGACTCCCTGGCTGACTTCCAGGTCAGCAAGTCTAGGTCACGTGTGGCGGTGCAAGTTGTCACCAGGGCACGTGGATCTGGGGCAGCTATGTCATCTGCTGCCCCAAGTATGCAGGGTGGTGAGGCTGCAGGGGCAGCTGCAGCTCCATCCGCCCCAGCTCTGACTCTCCCAGTCAGGACAGTGTCGGTCCTGGTCCATCATACTGATGTTCCCTCTGCCAACATCACACTTCAGACAATGCCTGCAACAATTCCTATGGTCAGTGTGCATTCGCACACTCCTACTACCCAGTCCACCGCTGATTCTGCCCCTATTGACCAGAGCGTTAGCCACTCTGGCTCTGTTCCACCTTCTAAAAAGAGGAAGAAGGGTGCTCTGGCACGACAGGCTGAGACCCCAGGCACGGATACACACTCCGGTACCTCAAGGAAGCCTTGCTGCAATGATTCGGAACTTAATGTACTTATGAGCTATGTGTTGCAACATAGCCACGAAATGGTGGTGACTGCAGGGGCCAAGACCACATCTGGTCAATGTAAGGCACACTGGCAGACCATCGCCAACCACATAAGTGCCCTTGGATTTGTGATGCGCTCAGCTGATGATTGCTACAAGCGGTGGAACGACCTGAAACCCAAAGCAAAGGACAAGCTGGCCTCAAGTCATGCTGCTACTCTGGTGACTGGCGGTGGGTCTCCACAAGAGGACAACAAATTCACTGAACATGAGTCTGTTGCTGGGACCTTCGTCACAGAGGAACAGATCCGAGGTGTGGGAGAACTACCCGATTATGACACATTGTCCGGTGAGTGCCCATGCGTGTGTGTGTAATGCATGTGTATGTTGTTTGGGTGACGGGTTCTGATTGAGTGCCAGGTGAGGGTTTGTGTGACTGAGTAGTATGGGTCACCCATGTGCTTCATCCAAAACATTCTGCGGCCTTGAATTTGGGTGTGACACTATCCCTTCTGGCCACAGTAGTAATTTAGCGCAACATTACGGCAGTTGCCCTTGAGGTGGCATCATGCAACAACATTGTTTGTATTTTTCATTGTTCTTTCAGGCTGATTGTTTCAATTCTCCCAGTTTTGCAACACATTCCTCAGCCCTATTGTGACATATGTGACATGCTACTGTCATTGAAGAACCCCACATTGGCCCACATGTGTCACCTTGGTAGTTGAATGATTTGACCATTCAGGCTGAATGAGTATTGTCCTGATCACATGATGTTTTTGGGCTTGTTTGAATGTGGAACATGCTAGTTGTTTCCTGTCATGTTGAAGTGCACAACCATTGATGTGTACATGGTCCTGCAATCACTGTATTTTTGTACACTGGATGTGTTGCAGTGTGTGGCACATGTCGTATCTTTTCACACTATGTGGCATTTTTCATCTCTTCATGTCCATCTCACATGGATGGGTGACAATACTCATTCACTGACATATGGATGTACTTGTGGAATGTACCATGGCTATGGTACATGCCATCTGTGTGATGGCATGTGTCATTTATCTGTATAGGACATGCCACTCACAGGCCAATGTGTGATGGCAGTGCTACCCAGCATGCAGCAAATGTGTTGCTCTTCCATCTTGGTGTCATCAGTGTCAGACTTTTGCCTCCCCTTCCAACTCTGTGACAGTGCATGCATGGGAGGGTTATAGTCATGTGGGACATGTGTAAATCATGTACTGGTTCTGTAGCTTGTCAGGCTTATTTGTGTGCTATGGTGCTAATGCCTGTTTCCATTTTTTGTCTTTCATGTTTTTGCAGGGGATGACGCACTTGATGCTGGTGAGGTTGAGGAGATGGTGCAGACCCAGGAGGAACCTGAGGCACAACTGGCCACCACTGGGGGACGTGGTGTGGTGGTGGGTGAGAACCCACTCTTGCTGTAGACAATTCTGTCAAGGGGTGTCTCTGGGTGCACCTCCCCAGACCTCTATTCAGGTGTTGATTCGGATAATGAGACCTATGTGGCGTCGCAGGTAAGTGTTTCTGGAAGGGGTTCTGTTCTGTCCAACCCACCTGCACCAGGGGTAGAACCCTCTATGGGGATGTCAGTGTTGGTTAGTCAGCCTTTGGCGGTTACGGGTGCAGGGTCACACTCCACAACATCTGATCCTGTTCCTGGGCCAGCAGATCAGAGGGGGAATGCAGTCCTGCAGCCTCAGTCAGTGCCGGCACAGCAAGTTGCAGATCGCCTTGCCCCAAACAGGTGTGGTGCCCGCCGACGCGGTGGCCGTACGCCACCAGGCAATACCGCATGGGAACAATCCATTTACGGTATGGCAACCCAACAGGCAGCATCAGCTGAGATGATTGCTCAAGCAATGGAGAGGGTGGCCACTTCCATTGTCCCCCCTGAAAGGCAGATGGAGCTACTACAGCAGGCAACAGACTCCATTTGCCAATCACACAGGGAGGACATGTTGGCGTCCAACAGGGACAGACGGGCGGCACTGGAGACTCTACGCCAATCGATATCAATAGAGTCCCAGGGCCACAGGGAAGCCCTGAGCGTAGAACTCCATCACCTCAGGGAGACTCTTGTTGACCTTGAGACTTCCACTAACTTGAGGACAGAACAGCAGCTGGAGCGGCTCACACGTTCGCTCTCAGCTGAGATGCAGGCAACTGGGGAGGAGATCCAGGCATCACATCAGGTGTTACATGGGGATCTCCACACTATAATCCTCCAGAACGAGACATTCCACACCCGCATGCTTGCTGCCATGGAGGACCATACAAGGGCTTTGCGTGGGCTGCCTCCCATAGCACCACCACCTCCTGTGGCAGCAGCAGAGGGTAATGAGAGAGACAGCAGCAGTTCTCCCACATTGGCATAGCCGTGCAGGCCATGAGCCCATGGAGGTGTTTTTTTTTCCCAACATCCACACAGGCGGCTGTTGGTGCACACCCTGTCTTCGGACCTCCTGGGTGGCCTCCCCCCCAACCCGCCGGCCCCCACATGACCATTTTTGATTTTTGATTTTTGCTTTTTTGATTTTTGATTTTTGATTATTTTTTAACAGTGTGTTTCCTTGTGTGGCTCTTGTGGGCATCCACTGTATTCTGGCTGGGCACATGTATGTTTGTCCTGAGTTTGGGTTCGATGCTTGGGTTCGTGAGACACACACCCCTCCTGCTTCCCGTTTCCATGGGCTTGCAAAGGGTGTGACCAAGTGACAGTGATGTACACAGTGATGTTGGTCCCCCATGAGCTGTGTGGGCAGTCTAGAGTCAATACTGTGTAGACATTCCTTGTGTATATTGTTGTTGTATTGTACACTGCATGTTGGAATTATGTATGCTTCTGCTTCCATATCTCCCTCTGAATTTGCAGGTTCATTCCTCATGTCTTCACAAGGCCGTCTACTGGAGATGAAGTTCATGTTGTTTGCAGTACACAGACAAGTTTTGAAGCCTGCAAGACTACAGTTGGAAGGGGGCGATGTGGTGGCATATTCAGGTTGTAAGACTACGACTACTTTAACTTAGTACTGTCATGTTTTAGTTATGTTTGAGCTTGTGTAGCTGCATTGTATTGTTGGTAAGTATTTGGTCATGTGTGTTGTTAGTTCAACATTACTGGGAGCATATTGTGTGTGGCCAGTTTCCATTAGGGACACTGTACTTTGTGACACTTGTGTCAGGTGTTCGGGATTGCTTTGTTTGTTCTCACATAGCATGACATGCCATGGTGTGATAGGTGGTGGTGCTGGGGAGGGGTTGGGTGACATGGCACTGTTCTCATGTTGTATTTTGCAAGTGGGTAATGCATTTAGCAGCATATGTGTCTTTTGATGACACAGCATTGGTGGTGTTTCTGTAGGTAGGGATGCACACATTGTGACACTTCCAGGTGACCAATCTCAGGCTGGTATGGTTGTGACAGATCACTGTCCTTGTGTCATCATCGATTGTCAGCTGGTATGTGGCAGGGCTGTGTGCACTCCACAGGGGTGTGATTCTAAGTGAAGTAATTAGCCACCAGCTGCGTTTGGGCTGCCTCACCCCGTGCCCTTTCCCCTCCCATGCGCAGCGGGCGTGCATGTGGTTGGGGATTTGGGGGCACCACCATGTCCACCGGCAGGCCCCGGCGTGTTGCAACGTTGTACAGGACACATGCTGCCACTATGATCCTGCACACTACTGGGGGAGCGTATAACAGCTGCCCGCCAGAACGGTCAAGGGAGCGAAAGCATGACTTGAGCACTCCGAATGTGCGCTCCACTATGCCCCGGGTTGCAATATGGGCTGTGTTGTATCTTACCGCGGGTGGCGTGGTGGGGTTCCGAATTGGCGTCATCATGTGGGTGCTCAGAGGGTAGGCACTGTCCCCTGGGGAGGTGGTGATGGGTATCATTAGTAGGGTTGTGACATTACTCAGTATCTGGCATGCATGCATGTGCTGTGTTTATACTCACCGAGCAACCATGTATCGCCATGCCGCCCAACTTCTAGGTCCCGGTTTAGGGTTGACATTCTGTAAATGAAACTGTTGTGGGTGAACCCTGGATAGTTGGCATATACTGAGATGATGATTCCCTTGGCATCACATACTACCTGGACGTTGATGGAATGCCAGTGCTTGCGGTTTCTATAGATGTGCTCTGATGCCCTGGAGGGACGTAGAGTCACATGGGTGCAATCAATGGCACCTAGGACTTTGGGGAATTGTGCCACCCCGTAGAAATCCTGGACGGCAGCCTGCCTTTCTGCAGGTGTTCTGGGCAGGTATATGTGCCTGCGGACTGATGGGCGTGCAGTCATGATGGCCAAGACCTGGTGTAGGCAGCGTGACTGCATGGCCTGTGACACCCCCCCACTATGGCACTTGTCAGCTGAAATGATCTGGTGGCCAAAAAGTGCAGTACATTGAGGACCTTCTCCAGGGGGCTGAGTGCTTGGGAGCAGAGGGTGGGTGATGTGAGGTCATCCTCCCACTCACTGACCAGGTTGAGTATTATGTGAGGTGGAAACCTGTACCTCCCATGCACCTGGTCATCAGGCATGCCAAAAAGGCTGGTTCTGGGTGTGAAAATTCTGGGCCTGACTATCCTCCTCCTCCTCCTGCGGTATCCCACGACCACTGCTGCTAGGAACGGTATGTTCATCATGGCATCTGAGCTTGCTTGTTGTTTGCGCACACTTTTATGCTGCGCGGGTCCACTTACGCCTGTTTCCTGCTGGCGTACGTGTTTCCGGATTAGCGCATCTATTTTGGCGCGTGCGTGTGGGCGTTCCGCGCATTTGCCTCCTGTACTTTCCCGCCCACCCCAGTAATACACGTACCCCGCTCGCCCAGGCCCAATCGCGTGTAAAACTTCCCGCGAGCCCCTGAAGTAGAGGTACCCCGCTCGCCCAGGCACAATCACGTGTAAAACTTCCAGCGAGCCCCTGAAGTACATGTACCCCGCTCACCCAGGCACAATCGTGTGGAAAACATCCCGCGAGCCCCTGAAGTACACGTACCCCGCTCACCCAGGCACAATCGCGTGTAAAACTTCCTGCGAGCCCCTGAAGTACACGTACCCCGCTCGCCCAGGCACAATCGCGTGTGAAACTTCCCGCGCACGCCCGAAATACACGCTATTTTCGACACAGTGGGTGTCTGAGTTTGTCGCGTATCCCTTTGCATGTCATTTTTCCTAGAGGGCCACAGTATGGGACATTTATCAGAGCTGTATATACAGGCTTTTTGTTAGCGCAGGGACGCTACCGGCTGCCTTCGTGTGGCGGACATGTGTTGATGTACATAGTTGACTTTTGGTTTGTGTCATGAGATCGCCATTTCACTGCTGGGGGGTGGGTGTGCAAGGGGACATGAGTGGGGGCCTGCTGGCAGGTGCCCTGCACTGCTGGGGGTGGGGGTGCAAGGGGAAATGAGTGGGACATGAGTGGGGGCCTGCAGGCAGGTGCCCCTCAGTGCTGGGGCGTGGGGGTGCAAGGGGACATGAGTGGGACATGAGTTGGGGCCTGCTGGCAGGTGCCCTGCACTGCTGGGGGGTGGGGGTGCAAGGGGACATGAGTGGGGGCCTGTTGGCAGGTGCCCCTCAGTGCTGGGGGGTGGGTGTGCAAGGGGACATGAGTGTGGGCCTGCTGGCAGGTGCCCCTCAGTGCTGGGGGGTGGGGGTGCAAGGGGACATGAGTGGGACATGAGTGGGGGCCTGCTGGCAGGTGCCCTGCACTGCTGGGGCCTGGGGGTGGAGGGGGTCATGCGTTGGTGATCAGTAGTGCAAGGTGACATGTGGCTTGGCTTGGGGGCCAGCCCATGGTCGATGGGCTGCCTGCGCGACATGACCAGGGGTGCAGGGTAGTCCCCTGTGGTGTGGGCTGCCTGCAGGGGCTGTGGAGGGTGTAGAGGGAACACCTGGGAGGGCCCACACTGCCAATTCACGTGTAGGACTCCCTTGCACCCCATACATACACGTACCCCACTCGCACAGGGCCTGTCGCGTGTGAAACTTCCCGCGCACCCCCGAAATACACGTACCCCGCTCGCCCAAGGCCAATCGCGTGTGAAACTTCACGCGAACCCCAGGAATACCTGCACCCCACTCGCACAGGGCCTATCGCGTGTGAAACTTCCCGCAACCCCAGATTTACACGCACCCCGCTCGCCCAAGGCCAATCGCATGTGAAAGTTCCGTGGCACCCCGAAATACACGCACACGCTATTTTTGACACAGCGGGTGTTCGGGCTTATCGCATACCCCTTTGCACGTCATTGTCCTAGAGGACCACAGTATGGGACATTCATCAGAGCTGTATATACGTGCTTTTTGTTAGCGCACATTTTGGCGCACATTTTTTTCATGCGCAGGGACGCTACCACCTGCCTTCGTGTGGCGTACGTGTTTAGGCCTGTGCGCATCTTCGCCGGTTCGCTGGTTTGCCCTATTCGATTCCATGAATACGTCTTGTAGGCGAGCGTGTGGGCGTTCCGCGCACTTGCCTCCTGTACTTCCCCCGTGACGCCCACATTTTCACGTGTTGTTCCCCATTCCGCGTGTCATGCCCTGTGTTAAGCCTACTTTTGTTATGTGCGCTGCGCTAAGTGTGCTTTCGCTGTGGCCGTATCGCACGCCGTTAGATGACCTGTGCGCCGGCGTGCGCCATGCAGATTTTCAGCGCACATCCCAGATTTTACTCGCGCACGGATTTCCATGAATCGATGCGCGCGGGTTTTGCTGCGATTTTCGCACTTGCACTGTGATTTGCACGGTTTCGCACGCTTGCGCGGGAATTTTCAGCGCACATTAATTCCATGAATCAGCCTGTTAGTCAGCTACATTAGCAATGAGTTTTCTACCAGTACATCCTGAATCCTTGGTGGGGGAAGATATGGCTTTACAGCACCACGCGAAAGCTGTACACTTCTTCTCTGCGTACTAAAGTGATACATTGGCCCTCATTACGAGTCCAGCGGTAGCAGTGCTTGTAAAACCGTCAGGCTGCCACCGGACTCATGGGGATTTACCGGCTCTGGACTTGCCGGAATTACAGAGGCATTACAGCCCCAGTGATCCGTTAATTCCAGAGCCGGCATTCTGTAAATCCCCATTCGCGTGGAGTCCAATAGACTCCACGGGGAACAGGAAACACCGGCACCATGCGGAAATTGTGCTGGTGTTTCCGCGTCTGTCTGCGGCCGGTGGCGTTACGCCCACCAGGTCAGACCTGGCGGGTGTATCACCACACGGCCACAGAACTCATAGTTAGCCGGTCCGGAAAACGGTGCCGGTACGGTTTTACCGGCACCGTTAAATCCGGAGCGGCTAACTTGTAATGAGGACCATTTTGTCTGCCTTTAGCGAATCCTAACATTTCATGTAACCGTCCCTTATTTGGTGATTAGCACCCTTGTGACCCTCTTTTCGGTTCCCAGACAAGAAACCCTTACCTTCATTGATGACAGATCATGTGACACTGGACGTGCCCATTCCCTGGACACAGGCAGATGTTATGGCGAACCTTATGGGCTTTCATGTTTGTGGCAACCATATCGTCTTAGAGCTTTCACTGTGTCCCCGCCTCAGGTATCGCTGCGGTTTCGCTCTCCTCGCGGCTCATGTTACGTCCAGAGACTTATGAGAAATAAAATACTATCAGCTCTGACGCTTCCGTTCAGATAATGGAAATTATATCTTACAGAGCACCCAAGCGACCAACATGCCTGCCTGATCTAGAATAGATTAATGACACAATGGGAGGTTTCTTCATTTTATCTGGATTTGCGCGAAGGAAATGAGGTACCTGAGGAAATAATGGCACACATTAAGTGGAAAATAGAATTGGTTTCCACTAATAGTACAGTTGATTGGAAGTAGTGAGGTCTATTCACAAATTCATGAAGTCATCTAGCTTGCAGTTAAATTAATATTACATTTAAATTAGAACAGATAATGCCCCTGCTGTATGAAGTCTTATGAATCATTCACACTGTGACAAATGTAGTCATTGTACGGTGGGTACTGGCTCCCTATTACACATGCTGTCCACTTGTAATGGAAATTGGAGCTTCTGGGAACAAATTAATGATAAACTTACTCAATGGCCAAGAGGTCAGTTTTACTAGCAAATTTGTCAATTTGGGATTGGACAGTAGACCAATCACTTAACCTGGGCTGAAGATCAGGCGGTCTACTTGCTTACTGAGACCTGCACATATTATGCGGAAATGGCTTCAGAAACCCTCCACCAAATATGATAGATTAGTATACAGAGATCGGGGATGCAAAGGCAACAGATTAAGCTGGCGCAGGGAAGATCATTGCGCGAGCAACGAGTCCTCGAACCTTTGTAGATCAGGGATGTGAAGGCAACAGCATTATGCTGGCGCAGGGAAGATCCATGTGCGAGCAGTGAGGCCTCAAACCTTTAGCGATCAGGGATATGAAGGCAAAAACATTATGCTGGTGCTGGGAAGACCCATGCGCGAGCAGTGAGGCCTCGAAACTTTGGAGATCAGGGATGTGAAGCCAACAGCATTACGCTGGTACAAGGAAGATCCATGTGCGATCAGTGAGGTCTCAAATCTTTGGAGATCAGGGATGTGAAGGCAACAGATTAAGCTGGCGCAGGGAAGATCAATGTGCGAGCATTGAGGCCTCAAAACTTTAGAGATCATGGATGTGAAGGCAACAGCATTACGCTGGTGCAGGGAAGATCCATGCGCGAGCAGTGAGGCCTTGAACCTTTAGAGGTCAGGGATGTGAAGCCAACAGCATTACGCTGGTGCAGGGAAGATCCATGCACGAGCAGTGATGCCTCGAACCTTTGGACATCAGGGATGTGAAGGCAACAGTATTAAGTTGGAACAGTGAATATCAATGCGCAAACAGTGAGGCCTCAAACCATTGGAGATCAGGGATGTGAAGGCAACAGCATTATGCTGGTGCAAGGAAGATCCATGCGCAAGCAGTGAGGCCTCGAACCTTTGGAGATCAGGGATGTGAAGGCAACAGCATTGTGCTGGTGGAAGGAAGATCCATGCGCGAGCAGTGAGGCCTCAAACCTTTAGAGATCAGGGATGTGAAGGCAAGAGCACTATGCTTGTGCAGGGAAGATCCATGTGTGAGTAGTGAGGCCTCGAACCTTTGGAAATCAGGGATGTGAAGGCAACAGCATTGTGCTGGTGGAGGGAAGATCCATGCGCAAGCAGTGAGGCCTCAAACCTTTGGAAATCAGGGATGTAAAGACAACAGCATTGAGCTGGTGCAGGGAAGATCAATGCGCGAGCAGTTAGGCCTCGAACGTTGGAAGCAATTTGGCAGCAAATAAAGAAAAAGCAGTGGATGGGGCTAAGAGCTAAGAAGGTTTTTTAATCCTGTTTTGTGGGTCTTATGCTGTAAAAGAATGATGGATAGCATGTATACAATGCAATTGGAAGGACTGTGTATAGGCTATCACATGGCAGCGTTTATAATGCCATATCAGACTTGTTATTTTTTCTCTTTAATTACTAGGCTTACCCTCTACTCTGGGGGTCTATCCCGCTGTCTCTGAGATGACCCATGTAGCCTAGGAATATCAATTCTGCACCATAACTCCTGCACATGAGTAAGTCATTGAAAATTACGTATGCAATTCTTTCCTATTTCTGAATGATTTAAGATAAACTTCTTAACGCAAGGAGATGGAGCTAACACTTTTCAGGAGGAATAGAACCCATTGACCATTCTTTGAACATGACACTCAAGGAGAATAGACCATAGATTTGAGATTTATCTGAATCTGGTTCTTTTGAATTTGTCCTGATTTGAGAAAGGCACATGTAGTGCTGAAACACGTGTATCTACCACGTTGTAGGAATTCAAAAATTGTGTGTGTCATGATTAAAAACTAAGATGTCAGTTTTTGATTCACAATGAATTTGTGTGGCACATTTGTTCTTTGTGTGAGGAAACAATTTACTTCTTTTTATATACTATGAAACGTTCCCACTCATTTGGTGTTAATGACTGAAGAGTGTCCATATGATGGACACAGGAATTCCAGGCAGGATGTTGAGACAAGCCTTCAGGATGAATGTAGAAATTACATTTTTTACTGTCCGTTTGGCAGCAGTGAAAGGAGCAAAAATAAAAAGGAACATTTTGTGCAATTTCTTTGAAGATCGGAGCTATAGAAAGAAGAGATAGATGTTATGATATGTTGAAGGTTCTTATACCGCACACTGTTGCCACCTGCATGGTTTCTTGGCGCTCCGGTGGATCTGTAAAGCGCTGGCGTGGGGTCATTTAGTAGGACTGAGCCAGAGAAAAGAGCAAGAGAGCTGTGATGTGCTGTTGGCAGCTATAGTTCGGTTGACTCCGTTCACTGAGCGTAGGTGTGTTTTTCAGTTGGTAGCCACTATGTGCTGTTGGCCGAGGATATCTGTTGTTTGTTTTGTTGGTGTAGTGAAGTACATGCGGTTTGTTGTGCTGTAGAGGTATGGTTGTGTTTAGTTCAGAGTTTGAGAGGTGTATGCAGATGAGGGAGTTTTTTGTAAGGTTGGATAGTGGCAGTTCCCTTTCCTACCCCTGCTGTTCTAACTGTGGCCCGTATCCCCTTCCTATTGTACATTCAGGTGTGCTGCAATGACCAGCCATACAGTGAATGCAGAAGTGTGAGTTTTTAGTACGGTTATTTAGTGGTAGTACCTTTTCTACCCCAGTGTTACAACTAAGTGCCGCCCACATTCCTTCCCCTTTAGTACATTATGGTTTGCAGCAAATTACCACCCCTATGTGTTCCTCCAGGTGGAATGTGTTCTCTGTGGTCCATGCGTTCCGAGATCGTGACACTGCTCTCCCCTTGTTTCTATATTAGGCCCTCGATCAATTAAGTCAGACCCACCTCCCTCCCTTGTTTCCCCTTTAACCCTCTATAGGTCCCAAAAACCACCCCTCATATTCAGACGCCGCTCTTCTTCCCTTCTCTCCACTCCGGTCTGGCATATTCCTCACTCCTTAGTTGTGTGTTCCATTCGTGGTGCGTGGGTGTTCAATCGTTTTCATCCCATTTGGAGATAGAGCTTCATTACGACCCAGGCGCTGGACCATGGTGCTATTAGCTATTAGCAACATGGTCCATGCCGGCATGGTGGATGGCGGGATTACCGCCCCATCACAAGGTTGGCGGCGGCGGTAATTCCCCATTCACCATTTGCCCTTCCCCATTCCCATTTTGCCCCATAGGGCATAATGGGGATGGGGAAGGCGCTAATTACGACACCGTAAATTACGGTTGCCGTAATTAGCTCCAAGGTCCCTTAGCGGGTTGGATTTTAACTCCTGCAAAAAGCAGGCGTTAAAGCCTCCAACCCGCTAAGGGACCTTGTAATCAGGCGCTAATGCTTTAACGGCGCCGACGCTCTTTACAGCGCCGTTAAACCATTAGCGCCAGGGTCATAATGAGGCCCAAAGAGCCAGGTTTTTAGAGGTTTTCTGAATTTTAGATGGTCCTTCATAGTATGTATTTCTCTGGGGAGGGAGTTTCAGAGTTATACGGCTAAGCAAGATGTGCTAAAAGGACATTCATTAATAGTAATCTTGTGGCATTCATAGTAAAGTGAACCGACTGCCAGTTGATAAAATACAGATAGAGGAAACATTGCTGGTACATACACCACACATACACACACACACACACACCACACACACACACACACATCCCGACACATGTAACAGACACACTACCCTCTAACACATTCTCAATGTCATACTCGAACACAGAGAACTAATATGGAGGCAGAACACAACACACATGCAGTCTCAAGAAAAAGGCCAGAGTACAGCATTGAGTACAGCATTGAGTACAGCATTGAATCCTAGCAGAGCTGACACGGCCCCTCACACTTCTGTGGTTGATAAATCCGGTAAAAGTAAATAGGTTTAAGACGGCATGAAGTTTTCTACACAAATGCAACATTAACATTACTATTGTGCACACTAACACTCGCACACGCAAACCTACACTCTGGTTTAAAGAACTCAGAACATTCCCACACAATGTCCTACACACACCACACTTTCCGTACATTAGCAGAAGGGAAGAGCCCCTTTCACTTTGGACTCGGAAGAAAATATACTAAAACGCACAGATTTTCCAATACACAAATGTCATATCACTATTGTACACACAATGAGGGACACAACACACTGGTGTTAAACGCATCATGTGAACCATTAATAATGTTTAGACTCCTTTTTAGGCACTGACTTTAGCCAACACCATCCAAACTGTGTTAAAGTCTTTTTATTCAAAGAGTTTGCAAAACAAGGAACATTGCAAAAGAGGTGGAAGGGGGCACATGTTACAAAAGTGAGTCCACAGAATTACAATACAAGATCATCACCAATAACTTATTGTGCTAGGTTAGGTCCCACGTTCGACGCTCAAAAGGCCGGCGGCACAATTGCGGCGTCGGTCGCATCGTGGCACAATCTCACCACACACCAAGCAGCTTCCCTCGGGCTGGGATATCCCTTAACAACAAAACACACACATCAAAGTGGCTGAATGAATGAAGGATTGCATATGGACACTTCCATAGTATTGCTCTATGCACAAGGATGGGGACTCTAAGGTTTCACTCTGAGATGCTGGGATACAGGCCCAGTCGAGGTGATTTGGTGGTCAGAGTTAATTTTCTCAAGGGTACCCACATTTCCCCCCAAAACGTAAGAAGTTCAAAATCTTTCAGATTTAAGTTTGAAAAACATCCAGGTGATGGCTGAAGTAACCTGCTCTTGATTAGCACAATCCACACCAACTCGCTTATAGTTAGATAACAAAGGCTCAGCATAAATGAAGTCAAGCAAGCATCTCTAGCAGCCGCCAGGTTGCTTGGAACATGTGCTTGTCAGGTTGCTTGGAACGTGTGCTTGTCAGGTTGCTTGGAACGTGTGCTTGTCAGGTTGCTTGGAACGTGTGCTTGTCAGCTTGCTTGGAACATGGGCTTGTCAGGTTGCTTGGCTCGTGTGCTTGTAGCCTTAGATTCAGCCCACGATCCAAGCAACCTGACTAGCTGGCTCCCCTGCCCCGGGTGCTAATAATAAACGCTACAGCCTGGAAATTGACAAATGCAATCTTGTATCCCACCAACAGATGATAGCATTGCAATTACAACCAAAATTCTAAGCCTGTTTTTTCAGCCTCAATGTAGGGTGTAAAAAAACTACTCTGAAAGCTAAAAACATCTACTTTACTCAGTGCATATTCGGTGCTAGAATGCTGTCAATGTGTTCTTCAGGATTATATAGGAATGTAAGTGATCGCAGGCACTAAATCAATTATTCCTTGCTGCATTGTTCTATGAGAGAACGTGGCCACCTCTTTGTTTTCCGAGTGAGTCAGAAGATCTGTGAGCACATCGGGTGGGAGATGGGGGCAGTCTGCATAGCAAACCTCCCTTTCCAGCCTCTCGCTCAGGTCCAACCCGTTCATGAGCTTCCGTTTCTATGAAACCCACAGAACCCACCAGAGTACCGAGCATTAGCAGATGCGACCCCTGCCCCTTGTCCTTCTGCATCCGTCCATAGGTCTGAACCTTCTCTCAGTGACTGACAGATCCCACCTCAGAAGTGGTGCAACCTGGTATCAACTAGAGTGATGGAATTCCAAAGTCACAGCAGCCCTCTCGAAGGCTCTCAGATCCAGTGACACTGACACATGATCCTGCAAGACTGCTTGAACAACTTGTGTCCCAGTTATGGGTCTTCAAAGATGAAAATCTCGTCTTTTCTGCATTCATGCCTGTTTACGGCCTGTCACAATTACCGAATTCGTGGTTACCCTTTTTGCACAAACTTAGGCTAACATTGGATGGTGGTGTTGCGCTGACCTTTCTTGATGCTCAGCCGCATTAAAAAAAGTTGCGCATTCTACTCCCCCACCAAATACCCGATGATTGGTATTGGTGGCACAGTCTATGGCTGGATTGCACATTTTCTCTGTGGTCATGTCTAGTTAGTGGCACTGTTACCTTTTCAATCAGCCACCGTGACTGTAATATGAGGCACCTCTGAGAGATCCATTCAGTTAGCATCCTTATTTTCTGCTTTTATGTACAGCCCTTTTCCGCGTTACTACATTAATTTGGTCATTTTTTTAAATGTATGTTTACAACGCCCAGAGCCACCTTCGGTTGGGGGTCAGAGATTGTGCACCACCGTGGATATCATATTTTTATTCCCAAATCTTGTTAGGAGATGGATACCTGCGAGCTATCTTAAGCCAATATAAAATTGCCTTGACAAACACTTCTTCACCAACGCAGGACTATACTTGAGGGACTCCAGGAAGGGGGTCTTGCCGTACCTCCTGGTCCTCTGTAAATCATATCTCAGAATCCTCATTAGCTCCATTCTCTCCGTTGTGGCTCAGTTGAGTGCACGTACAAGCTGATTTCAGCAAGCCGAAACCCTGAGGCACAGCCTCCTGCATCGCTTGTTCTCTCGCCAATTAACCGTGGTCAACGCCCTTGCCACCATATACCGCAGGCATCATTTGCCCAAGTCTGGCAAAGCCGTCGCTTTGCCAGCTCCAGTGTGTTCACAAGGCTGCGAGACAACCACTATAGCTCCCCACCTTTAACCATATCACAGCCTGTCTGTGGCCATGCCCATCGCCCTGAAGGTGTCGTTAGGCTAGCCCATGCTTTAGGTCAGCCAGTTTGGTTCGATACACCCCTTCGCATTCTCTCTGACCCAAAACCATGGTATCAGATCAGGCACTCAGCACACAGTTTGGGACGTGATGCACTGAAGTTCACTCCTTCAGCCCAGCTCTGGAATTACTGTCCCTGGGCACCTTGTTGTCTGCAAGGAATTGAACGCATGATCGTTCACCCAATGACCCACCCGCTGCAATCTTTTCATCCACTCAATTGTATCTCTACAGTGCTGTGATGCCTATGGGGAATGTGCACTCTATATATAACCATATACATAATGCATGGGGCAAAGGAGGGGGGCTGCGCCTTTAGCCATCCAGTGCCCCCCCATGGGCTAACAGCAGCTCTTATCTGAGACTTGGCAGAATAAGGCCAATGTCTGCAAAGAGAAGTAGTTTGAACTACAGCTTTGATTGCAAAAATACTAAGTGGGGCGTGGTGTGGAAAACTTGGTGGGGGGTGGCGGGGGGGGGGCTAAAGCGGAGTTGAAAAAGACAGAAATATTTTCCTGGATTTCTTTCTCCTTCTTCTTTGGTTGTCAAAATACGTAACATGTCTTCTGCCGAGAACCTGCAGATCACGAGCACAAAGCCAGTGGTTATGATTTATTCAAAGCCTTCCCTCCATCACTGTTCAGTTTTGTACGAAACCTAGCAGGACAACTCAGTCTGTCATACTTACTGCAGTGGGGAATAAGATATGCAGTACAAGTAAAGGATACATTCGGTTTGGCTATGGGGCCACTGTGGGTCATGCATGACTGCCTGACTGCTCTGGGGCCACTGTGTGTCAGGATTGACTGCCTGACTGCTCGGGGGCCACTGTGGGTTAGACATGACTACCCGACTGCTCTTGCGCCACTGTGGGTCAGGCATGACTGCCAGACTGCTCTGGGGCGACAGTGTGTCAGGCGTGACTGCCTGACTGCTCTGGGGCCACTATGTGTCAGGCGTGACCGCCTGACTGCTCTGGGGCCACTGTGGGTGAGGCGTGACTGCCTGACTGCTCTGGGGCCACTATGTGTCAGGCGTGACTGCATTGCTGCTCTGGGGCCACTGTGGGTCAGGCATGATGGCATGACTGCTCGGGGGCCACTGTGGGTCTGGTATGATTGCCTGACTTCTCTGGGGCAACTATGTGTCAGGCGTGACTGCCTGACTGCTCTGGGGCCACTGTGTGTCAGGCGTGACTGTCTGACTGCTCTGGGGCCACTGTGGGTCAGGCATGATGGCATGACTGCTCGGGGGCCACTGTGGGTCTGGTATGATTGCCTGACTTCTCTGGGGCAACTATGTGTCAGGCGTGACTGCCTGACTGCTCTGGGGCCACTGTGTGTCAGGCGTGACTGTCTGACTGCTCTGGGGCCACTGTGGCTCAGGCGTGTCTGCCTGACTGCTCCTGGGCCACTGTGGGTCAGGCATGATTGCCTGACTGCTCTGGGGACACTGTGTGACAGGTGGATTCATTGTCGTAGACAACCATCTGAGCTGCACATTGGGACTTTGCAGCCACATCCTCCCTGCCTTTGGCCCAATATGAATTTGGAGCAGATGAATGTGGGCAAGGGGAGCATTATGGATCCACACCTTCCTTGCAGCACAACCCAAAAACCCTCATGAAGCCTCTGATGGGTCTCCCACCATTCAATCCATTGAGATATTGCCCCTCCGTAGGAAATTACTTTACTGATCATTTTACAGCTGGGAATATCATTTTACAGCTGGGAATAATCAACTTCAATGTGTTGGTTTTTCAAAAATGATGGTCATTTTAGATTGTATGACCTGTATTCAAGGGTAAGCACCCATTCCTACGTTCTAGCGCCACTCGGCTCATTTGAAAGTCAAGAGGAAGGTCAGAAAGGCAGGGCAAATGTCTTCATGTGACCAGGAACACCTTTTTCCACTTCTCCCTTTTTAGCCAAAGCCACTTTGCACGCTGTTAATTGTAGTTTAGATTTTTTTTACATTGCAAGCAGGTGCCTGTCCTGTTAGCCAAAACGACAGAACTGCATTAAGGTGCTCCTGGTGAAATGGAGGCCGTTCTGAACTCCTACTTGGGCGTCAAAAAGGTCACACATTGTATTGTGGAAAGTTCTACCCAGAATTCACAGGGTCCGGCATTAGGACCTGGAGGAGATTGCAACACCCCCAAATAGCAAATGTGTTACAAGGTGCTCTTAAATGTTGACTACAAACATAAACACAATTAAAAGATAACTGTAATGAAAATGTCTAGGAGCAGATAATGCACCACGTGAGCCGGCAGGTGCAGGGAGGTGTAGGAATGTGTCAGGGAGGTGCCAGACAGCAAGGCGCCCAAAAGCTGTAAACGGAGCAGATAAGGCACCGCGTGAGCCGGCAGGTGCAGGAAGGTGTCAGGGAGGTGCCAGACAGCAAGGCGCCCGAATGCTGTAAACGGAGCAGATAATGCACCGCGTGAGCCGGCAGGTGCAGGAAGGTGTCAGGGAGGTGCCAGAAAGCAAGGCGCCCGAATGCTGTAAACGGAGCAGATAATGCACCGCGTGAGCCGGCAGGTGCAGGAAGGTGTCAGGGAGGTGCCAGACAGCAAGGCGCCCGAATGCTGTAAACGGAGCAGATAATGCACCGCGTGAGCCGGCAGGTGCAGGAATGTGTCAGGGAGGTGCCAGACAGCAAGGCGCCCGAATGCTGTAAACGGAGCAGATAATGCACCGCGTGAGCCGGCAGATGCAGGAAGGTGTCAGGGAGGTGCCAGACAGCAAGGCCCCTGAATGCTGTAAGTGGTGTTGGTGCATTGCTCATTGTTTTCATAACAAGTGATTTTAGGAATGAAAAGGGAGTCCTTTTTTTGACGCGCAACTCCCACCACCACCAATCTCCCAGGGATTCCATAAAGGTTTTTCTTTATGATGTGTTACTGGTACTACATATTATTTTGCCACACATCTAGAGAAAAGCATATACTAAAGAGAGTTCAAGAAAATATAAGCAGAATGGTTTCTTACCACCAAAACGTTCGAAACTGGGCGGCTAAAAGGCCAGTCCGATGCCTGCTCAATTGTTGCCTCTTGATAAGTAAGAGCAAAGGCTGCTACCCAGTTATGATGTAGCATTTAATGCTGGGCCTAGTGTGTTTGAAATAGCTTTCAGTTTCCGCAGACTTGGAGAATGGTGCACAGGGGGACGATCTGCAACAGATCAAAGGGTGTGGTCAAAAGGGGTAGCAGGCATTATACTCAGGCCCCCTGGTTAATTGTAACCACTGGACAATATATTGCATTCACACCTGGGGAAGGGCGCTCAGCCAATCAGGTGGCTGGGACAGCGGGCGAGAACACACAATCCTCGCCTGCTGTCCCCCCAACCAGCCGAGGCCCTTCCCCGGGTGGTGCTTTTTTCTGTTTTTTCCATTGCGGGAAGGAAACAGGGAACCTTTCCCTGTTGCCTCCCTAACCCTTCTACTTACCTGCAGGACCTGATCATTGCGCTCCGGTCCCAGAGCTCTTCCCGTCTAGATGCCATAGACATGGAAAATGGACTTAGACCCTTTTCCACATGGCGGTGGCCAACCTTTTTTTTCTTTTTTTCTTTCTCAATTTTTCATCAGGAGATTGGCTGCGCTGGCAGCACAGATCTTCTGATGAAAAATGGTGATAGCTATTTGCACCCCGGACGAAACCCCGGGTGTGAATGACTTTAATGCCCTGCCAGTCAGGCGTACAAAGCCTTTAGCGGCCTAGAGGCCAAGCTGAGTATCTCGCTTCACTCATGTCTGCCTTAGCTCAGGCCGGCCGGCCGGCCGTTAAAGGCAGGGCATGAAAGCCATATGAGATGAAAGGGGATATTACCAAGGGACACGTTTGATGGTAATCACGGGGTCCCCTACACCCTTCAGAGCTCCCAAGATGGGTGAAGGATCACAATTGACACCTTCGCACATCCCCTCTCAACAGAATGTATTCATGCACAGTCTGTCCTTTAGATCAGCCGCTCTTTGGATTCAAGTCATAGTACATGCGTGTACTCGTGGGCTATGAATGCTTTAATGCCACGGCAGGTGGCTTCCATTGAGGAGACTTTCTTTGTGTGTTTGCTGCACTATTTACTTATTGACACTGAATATCGACTGCACTGTATAGAAACACATGCTAGGTCACAGTTGTGGTTTGGTCTCGCTTTGTGATTTTTTAACTCTGCTTTTACGTTCGGTAATTCTGACACTTACAAAAGTATACGAAGCATCACTCTTTGAGACAGCTATATTATCAGAAGTGGCCTGACTTGTTAAGTGCTGAGGATGAGTATGTTCGTCCTATTTGCACAGACATGCATAATAGCCCAGCAGTTAATTAAAGAGGGTTCTCTTGTAACCCGACGGCACGTGCGCCCACCACCTCATCAGTGAGATCTGCTGTTCCTCACAAACGCAGAGAGTTAATTTGGAGGCCCTTATCAGTCTTCCCTGTTTCAATCCACTGCCATTCCAGGACGCCGCCTCCTCGCACAATTTAAACATTAGATGCATTTCAAAGGGTGGTTATAATCAGGACACAGTTTCACCTCCTTTCCATTATCTGGCCAGGACAATATTTACTTGCGGCCATCAGAGCCTGCCGGCTGCCGCTGCACAACCCACATCTCAGCAATGAAGAGTGAATCAACATTTCATAAAACTCAATTCCCTGGCAGACTAAACAACTCATTACCCTGTTAAGCCACTGCAACGACCGACGATGCAGGCATGAGACACTGCCAAATTAAAAGAATTCCACGGCTGAGAACGTGCAATGTCATCGAATGCGGCTTCGCTGGTGCCGGCAAGGCCACGGCAACTCTCTCGAAAACGTACCGGTCGATGAAATAGACACTGCGGTCATTTCAAAAAAGGGAGGAGTGAAAAAAGTAAGGTGTACATTCAAGAAGTAGGCTGTTTACGCCTTACTTTCGCACTCCAGGGGATTTGTGATGTATTGGAAGGAGGAGTGAGGCCACGGAAAGGATTTGGCATTCCCGCTGTGCACGCCTTCTCCACCTCCTTCAAATTCCTCCAGGCTTGATTCCTGCAAGAGATTCTCATGCAGGCGGACTATGAATGGATCCCAGTGGAATCCGCCTGTTGTCAGCGCTATCAGAATCCATTGTAAGTTCCGCTTGTAAAGCATAATTTGCAGGCAGCCTTTAGATTTTTATTTCATCACAAAACGGAGCATAACATACAAGAATAATCATGATTTTGCCGGTGTTTACGCTTTCATTGTTCACCCTGTTTTGCAGAAGTGGAGCAATGTATGCCGGGGACCCTAAAGCGTTTAAGTGCTATAGTTGGTGGTCCCCTCTCATTAGCGCATTTTACTAAAGGATCCTGGCTGTTACATTTCACCCATGCAGCCCGCTAAGAGGGCTTTGGAGCGACGGGATACAGCAACCAGTGGCTCCATTTTCTCACTTAAGATGGCCAAGGAATATTTTCCAGGGACATTTAGAGTCGGGCTGGTTTATAACAGAGAAATCAGGGAAACTACCCAACAAGCTAGGAAAATAAATGCAGAGCCAATCGGATGTCAATCAGATCTGGTAGTTGGAACATTCTATGTGAACCCCAATGGTCTTTCAAAGGCAATGGTGCGTTGAGAAATCTACCAGTTTCCTGAAAGGCTGGTGCGTCTCTGTTGCAAACGTAGACCACTGACCAAACATTACAATTTCAAGCAGTTGTAGGAGTGCAACTAAACCTTCAATGATTGGGCAGAGCGAGCAGATAGTTGGACAGTCCTGATCTGGTGTCAATAGTCACTTAGATATGTTAATAATCCACCTGCCTTCTTATATATACTGTGATTGCATTACTAAAGTAAATCCCATAACTCACAGTGCAAAACAAAATACCATACAAAACTGGTCTTCAATGATATTTATAATTACACTTATAATCCAAGGAAACAATACCTTTCAATTGATCCAAAAGACTGAAATCACCATCTATAATCTATGCAATCATGGATGCACCCCATCTCTCATGTGCACAGCTATATTTGAGGGTACACCGTTCCATGTCTGATACTGGCACTACAGGTGGGATCTTTCACATTCAGACTAGAACTAGAGACCACGGTTACATGTCTTCATATCGAAATATTGTACATTGAATGCACATATCTCGAATGTTTTATACTGGAAACTTTTATAGTGAATGGATTTTTCTTTTTTGGGGGGGGGAGGGGCAAATCCCCGTTTCCAACCCCTAAAAACCCACCCGACCATTTCCCAAAAATATGTAACCCTTTACCGCACCCATAAATGCATTCACTATAAAGGTTTCCAATCTAAAAAATTCGATATATGGGCATTCAATCTAAAAGTAAATCGATATAAACACTGTATACCAGAGACCACATCTTTCCCAGGTAAAAAACTACTGCTACAACCACATCCCTGCAATGTTGACACTGGCATAACAGTCTTTACCCCTCCCTTGCCCAAAGCTGGTACCAGAAGCTGTATCTGTTATTCGTCTAGAAATGGCACTATTGCGCCCTCCACCGCACACTCCCAATGCTCGACTTGAATAAAAGGCCCCACATCCCTACTGGCAGAGTTATGTTATGTTATGTTAAAGATTCTTATACCACGCACTGTTGGACTGACCCAAAAGCGCATTTCCCTCCATTCTGAAGTGCTAGCTACCGGCTGCCTTCGTGTGGCGGACATGTGTTGATGTACATAGTTGACTTTTGGTTTGTGTCATGAGATCGCCATTTCACTGCTGGGGGGTGGGTGTGCAAGGGGACATGAGTGGGGGCCTGCTGGCAGGTGCCCTGCACTGCTGGGGGTGGGGGTGCAAGGGGAAATGAGTGGGACATGAGTGGGGGCCTGCAGGCAGGTGCCCCTCAGTCCTGGGGCGTGGGGGTGCAAGGGGACATGAGTGGGACATGAGTTGGGGCCTGCTGGCAGGTGCCCTGCACTGCTGGGGGGTGGGGGTGCAAGGGGACATGAGTGGGGGCCTGTTGGCAGGTGCCCCTCAGTGCTGGGGGGTGGGTGTGCAAGGGGACATGAGTGTGGGCCTGCTGGCAGGTGCCCCTCAGTGCTGGGGGGTGGGGGTGCAAGGGGACATGAGTGGGACATGAGTGGGGGCCTGCTGGCAGGTGCCCTGCACTGCTGGGGCGTGGGGGTGGAGGGGGTCATGCGTTGGTGATCAGTAGTGCAAGGTGACATGTGGCTTGGCTTGGGGGCCAGCCCATGGTCGATGGGCTGCCTGCGCGACATGACCAGGGGTGCAGGGTAGTCCCCTGTGGTGTGGGCTGCCTGCAGGGGCTGTGGAGGGTGTAGAGGGAACACCTGGGAGGACCCACACTGCCAATTCACGTGTGGGACTCCCTTGCACCCCATACATACACTTACCCCACTCGCACAGGGCCTGTCGCGTGTGAAACTTCCCGCGCACCCCCGAAATACACGTACCCCGCTCGCCCAAGGCCAATCGCATGTGAAACTTCCCGCGCACCCCAGATTTACATGTACCCAGGCCAATCGCGTGTGAAACTTCACGCGAACCCCAGGAATACCTGCACCCCACTCGCACAGGGCCTATCGCATGTGAAACTTCCCGCAACCCCAGATTTACACGCACGCCGCTCGCCCAAGGCCAATCGCATGTGAAAGTTCCCTGGCACCCCGAAATACACGCACACGCTATTTTTGACACAGCGGGTATTCGGGCTTATCGCATACCCCTTTGCACGTCATTGTCCTAGAGGACCACAGTATGGGACATTCATCAGAGCTGTATATACGTGCTTTTTGTTAGCGCACATTTTGGCGCACATTTTTTTCATGCGCAGGGACGCTACCACCTGCCTTCGTGTGGCGTACGTGTTTAGGCCTGTGCGCATCTTCGCCGGTTCGCTGGTTTGCCCTATTCGATTCCATGAATACGTCTTGTAGGCGAGCGTGTGGGCGTTCCGCGCACTTGCCTCCTGTACTTCCCCCGTGACGCCCACATTTTCACGTGTTGTTCCCCATTCCGCGTGTCATGCCCTGTGTTACGCCTACTTTTGTTATGTGCGCTGCGCTAAGTGCGCTTTCGCTGTGGCCGTATCGCACGCCGTTAGATGACCTGTGCGCCGGCGTGCGCCATGCAGATTTTCAGCGCACATCCCAGATTTTACTCGCGCACGGATTTCCATGAATCGATGCGCGCGGGTTTTGCTGCGATTTTCGCACTTGCACTGTGATTTGCACGGTTTCGCACGCTTGCGCGGGAATTTTCAGCGC
Organism: Ambystoma mexicanum; assembly: GCF_040938575.1. Lineage (NCBI taxonomy): Eukaryota > Metazoa > Chordata > Amphibia > Caudata > Ambystomatidae > Ambystoma > Ambystoma mexicanum. The sequence goes on from NC_090929.1 coordinate 415,764,938, forward strand.
ACATTAATTCCATGAATCAGCCTGTTAGTCAGCTACATTAGCAATGAGTTTTCTACCAGTACATCCTGAATCCTTGGTGGGGGAAGATATGGCTTTACAGAACCACGTGAAAGCTGTACACTTCTTCTATGCGTACTAAAGTGATACATTGGCCCTCATTACGAGTCCAGCGGTAGCAGTGCTTGTAAAACCGGCAGGCTGCCACCGGACTCATGGGGATTTACCGGCTCTGGACTTGCCGGAATTACAGAGGCATTACAGCCCCAGTAAGATCCGTTAATTCCAGAGCCGGCATTCTGTAAATCCCCATTCGCGTGGAGTCCAATAGACTCCACGGGGAACAGGAAACACCGGCACCATGCGGAAATTGTGCTGGTGTTTCCGCGTCTGTCTGCGGCCGGTGGCGTTACGCCCACCAGGTCAGACCTGGCGGGTGTAACACCACACGGCCACAGAACTCATAGTTAGCCGGTCCGGAAAACGGTGCCGGTACGGTTTTACCGGCACCGTTAAATCCGGAGCGGCTAACTTGTCATGAGGACCATTTTGTCTGCCTTTAGCGAATCCTAACATTTCATGTAACCGTCCCTTATTTGGTGATTAGCACCGTTGTGACCCTCTTTTCGGTTCCCAGACAAGAAACCCTTACCTTCATTGATGACAGATCATGTGACACTGGACGTGCCCATTCCCTGGACACAGGCAGATGTTATGGCGAACCTTATGGGCTTTCATGTTTGTGGCAACCATATCGTCTTAGAGCTTTCACTGTGTCCCCGCCTCAGGTATCGCTGCGGTTTCGCTCTCCTCGCGGCTCATGTTACGTCCAGAGACTTATGAGAAATAAAATACTATCAGCTCTGATGCTTCCGTTCAGATAATGGAAATTATATCTTACAGAGCACCCAAGCGACCAACATGCCTGCCTGATCTAGAATAGATTAATGACACAATGGGAGGTTTCTTCATTTTATCTGGATTTGCGCGAAGGAAATGAGGTACCTGAGGAAATAATGGCACACATTAAGTGGAAAATAGAATTGGTTTCCACTAATAGTACAGTTGATTGGAAGTAGTGAGGTCTATTCACAAATTCATGAAGTCATCTAGCTTGCAGTTAAATTAATATTACATTTAAATTAGAACAGATAATGCCCCTGCTGTATGAAGTCTTATGAATCATTCACACTGTGACAAATGTAGTCATTGTACGGTGGGTACTGGCTCCCTATCACACATGCTGTCCACTTGTAATGGAAATTGGAGCTTCTGGGAACAAATTAATGATAAACTTACTCAATGGCCAAGAGGTCAGTTTTACTAGCAAATTTGTCAATTTGGGATTGGACAGTAGACCAATCACTTAACCTGGGCTGAAGATCAGGCGGTCTACTTGCTTACTGAGACCTGCACATATTATGCGGAAATGGCTTCAGAAACCCTCCACCAAATATGATAGATTAGTATACAGAGATCGGGGATGCAAAGGCAACAGATTAAGCTGGCGCAGGGAAGATCATTGCGCGAGCAACGAGGCCTCGAACCTTTGTAGTTCAGGGATGTGAAGGCAACAGCATTATGCTGGCGCAGGGAAGATCCATGTGCGAGCAGTGAGGCCTCAAACCTTTAGCGATCAGGGATATGAAGGCAAAAACATTATGCTGGTGCTGGGAAGACCCATGCGCGAGCAGTGAGGCCTCGAAACTTTGGAGATCAGGGATGTGAAGCCAACAGCATTACGCTGGTACAAGGAAGATCCATGTGCGATCAGTGAGGTCTCAAATCTTTGGAGATCAGGGATGTGAAGGCAACAGATTAAGCTGGCCCAGGGAAGATCAATGTGCGAGCATTGAGGCCTCAAAACTTTAGAGATCATGAATGTGAAGGCAACAGCATTACGCTGGTGCAGGGAAGATCCATGCGCGAGCAGTGAGGCCTTGAACCTTTAGAGGTCAGGGATGTGAAGCCAACAGCATTACGCTGGTGCAGGGAAGATCCATGCACGAGCAGTGATGCCTCGAACCTTTGGACATCAGGGATGTGAAGGCAACAGTATTAAGTTGGAACAGGGAATATCAATGCGCAAACAGTGAGGCCTCAAACCATTGGAGATCAGGGATGTGAAGGCAACAGCATTATGCTGGTGCAAGGAAGATCCATGCGCAAGCAGTGAGGCCTCGAACCTTTGGAGATCAGGGATGTGAAGGCAACAGCATTGTGCTGGTGGAAGGAAGATCCATGCGCGAGCAGTGAGGCCTCAAACCTTTAGAGATCAGGGATGTGAAGGCAAGAGCACTATGCTTGTGCAGGGAAGATCCATGTGTGAGTAGTGAGGCCTCGAACCTTTGGAAATCAGGGATGTGAAGGCAACAGCATTGTGCTGGTGGAGGGAAGATCCATGCGCAAGCAGTGAGGCCTCAAACCTTTGGAAATCAGGGATGTAAAGACAACAGCATTGAGCTGGTGCAGGGAAGATCAATGCGCGAGCAGTTAGGCCTCGAACGTTGGAAGCAATTTGGCAGCAAATAAAGAAAAAGCAGTGGATGGGGCTAAGAGCTAAGAAGGTTTTTTAATCCTGTTTTGTGGGTCTTATGCTGTAAAAGAATGATGGATAGCATGTATACAATGCAATTGGAAGGACTGTGTATAGGCTATCACATGGCAGCGTTTATAATGCCATATCAGACTTGTTATTTTTTCTCTTTAATTACTAGGCTTACCCTCTACTCTGGGGGTCTATCCCGCTGTCTCTGAGATGACCCATGTAGCCTAGGAATATCAATTCTGCGCCATAACTCCTGCACATGAGTAAGTCATTGAAAATTACGTATGCAATTCTTTCCTATTTCTGAATGATTTAAGATAAACTTCTTAACGCAAGAAGATGGAGCTAACACTTTTCAGGAGGAATAGAACCCATTGACCATTCTTTGAACATGACACTGAAGGAGAATAGACCATAGATTTGAGATTTATCTGAATCTGGTTCTTTTGAATTTGTCCTGATTTGAGAAAGGCACATGTAGTGCTGAAACACGTGTATCTACCACGTTGTAGGAATTCCAAAATTGTGTGTGTCATGATTAAAAACTAAGATGTCAGTTTTTGATTCACAATGAATTTGTGTGGCACATTTGTTCTTTGTGTGAGGAAACAATTTACTTCTTTTTATATACTATGAAACGTTCCCACTCATTTGGTGTTAATGACTGAAGAGTGTCCATATGATGGACACAGGAATTCCAGGCAGGATGTTGAGACAAGCCTTCAGGATGAATGTAGAAATTACATTTTTTACTGTCCGTTTGGCAGCAGTGAAAGGAGCAAAAATAAAAAGGAACATTTTGTGCAGTTTCTTTGAAGATCGGAGCTATAGAAAGAAGAGATAGATGTTATGATATGTTGAAGGTTCTTATACCGCACACTGTTGCCACCTGCATGGTTTCTTGGCGCTCCGGTGGATCTGTAAAGCGCTGGCGTGGGGTCATTTAGTAGGACTGAGCCAGAGAAAAGAGCAAGAGAGCTGTGATGTGCTGTTGGCAGCTATAGTTCGGTTGACTCCGTTCACTGAGCGTAGGTGTGTTTTTCAGTTGGTACCCACTATGTGCTGTTGGCCGAGGATATCTGTGGTTTGTTTTGTTGGTGTAGTGAAGTACATACGGTTTGTTGTGCTGTAGAGGTATGGTTGTGTTTAGTTCAGAGTTTGAGAGGTGTATGCAGATGGGGGAGTTTTTTGTAAGGTTGGATAGTGGCAGTTCCCTTTCCTACCCCTGCTGTTCTAACTGTGGCCCGTATCCCCTTCCTATTGTACATTCAGGTGTGCTGCAATGACCAGCCATACAGTGAATGCAGAAGTGTGAGTTTTTAGTACGGTTATTTAGTGGTAGTACCTTTTCTACCCCAGTGTTACAACTAAGTGCCGCCCACATTCCTTCCCCTTTAGTACATTATGGTTTGCAGCAAATTACCACCCCTATGTGTTCCTCCAGGTGGAATGTGTTCTCTGTGGTCCATGCGTTCCGAGATCGTGACACTGCTCTCCCCTTGTTTCTATATTAGGCCCTCGATCAATTAAGTCAGACCCACCTCCCTCCCTTGTTTCCCCTTTAACCCTCTATAGGTCCCAAAAACCACCCCTCATATTCAGACGCCGCTCTTCTTCCCTTCTCTCCACTCCGGTCTGGCATATTCCTCACTCCTTAGTTGTGTGTTCCATTCGTGGTGCGTGGGTGTTCAATCGTTTTCATCCCATTTGGAGATAGAGCCTCATTACGACCCAGGCGCTGGACCATGGTGCTATTAGCTATTAGCACCATGGTCCATGCCGGCATGGTGGATGGCGGAATTACCGCCCCATCACAAGGTTGGCGGCGGCGGTAATTCCCCATTCACCATTTGCCCTTCCCCATTCCCATTTTGCCCCATAGGGCATAATGGGGATGGGGAAGGCGCTAATTACGACACCGTAAATTACGGTTGCCGTAATTAGCTCCAAGGTCCCTTAGCGGGTTGGATTTTAACTCCTGCAAAAAGCAGGCGTTAAAGCCTCCAACCCGCTAAGGGACCTTGTAATCAGGCGCTAATGCTTTAACGGCGCCGACGCTCTTTACAGCGCCGTTAAACCATTAGCGCCAGGGTCATAATGAGGCCCAAAGAGCCAGGTTTTTAGAGGTTTTCTGAATTTTAGATGGTCCTTCATAGTATGTATTTCTCTGGGGAGGGAGTTTCAGAGTTATACGGCTAAGCAAGATGTGCTAAAAGGACATTCATTAATAGTAATCTTGTGGCATTCATAGTAAAGTGAACCGACTGCCAGTTGATAAAATACAGATAGAGGAAACATTGCTGGTACATACACCACACATACACACACACACACACACCACACACACACACACACATCCCGACACATGTAACAGACACACTACCCTCTAACACATTCTCAATGTCATACTCGAACACAGAGAACTAATATGGAGGCAGAACACAACACACATGCAGTCTCAAGAAAAAGGCCAGAGTACAGCATTGAGTACAGCATTGAGTACAGCATTGAATCCTAGCAGAGCTGACACGGCCCCTCACACTTCTGTGGTTGATAAATCCGGTAAAAGTAAATAGGTTTAAGACGGCATGAAGTTTTCTACACAAATGCAACATTAACATTACTATTGTGCACACTAACACTCGCACACGCAAACCTACACTCTGGTTTAAAGATCTCAGAACATTCCCACACAATGTCCTACACACACCACACTTTCCGTACATTAGCAGAAGGGAAGAGCCCCTTTCACTTTGGACTCGGAAGAAAATATACTAAAACGCACAGATTTTCCAATACACAAATGTCATATCACTATTGTACACACAATGAGGGACACAACACACTGGTGTTAAACGCATCATGTGAACCATTAATAATGTTTAGACTCCTTTTTAGGCACTGACTTTAGCCAACACCATCCAAACTGTGTTAAAGTCTTTTTATTCAAAGAGTTTGCAAAACAAGGAACATTGCAAAAGAGGTGGAAGGGGGCACATGTTACAAAAGTGAGTCCACAGAATTACAATACAAGATCATCACCAATAACTTATTGTGCTAGGTTAGGTCCCACGTTCGACGCTCAAAAGGCCGGCGGCACAATTCCGGCGTCGGTCGCATCGTGGCACAATCTCACCACACACCAAGCAGCTTCCCTCGGGCTGGGATATCCCTTAACAACAAAACACACACATCAAAGTGGCTGAATGAATGAAGGATTGCATATGGACACTTCCATAGTATTGCTCTATGCACAAGGTTGGGGACTCTAAGGTTTCACTCTGAGATGCTGGGATGCAGGCCCAGTCGAGGTGATTTGGTGGTCAGAGTTCATTTTCTAAAGGGTACCCACATTTCCCCCCAAAACGTAAGAAGTTCAAAATCTTTCAGATTTAAGTTTGAAAAACATCCAGGTGATGGCTGAAGTAACCTGCTCTTGATTAGCACAATCCACACCAACTCGCTTATAGTTAGATAACAAAGGCTCAGCATAAATGAAGTCAAGCAAGCATCTCTAGCAGCCACCAGGTTGCTTGGAACATGTGCTTGTCAGGTTGCTTGGAACGTGAACGTGTGCTTGTCAGGTTGCTTGGCTCGTGTGCTTGTAGCCTTAGATTCAGCCCACGATCCAAGCAACCTGACTAGCTGGCTCCCCTGCCCCGGGTGCTAATAATAAACGCTACAGCCTGGAAATTGACAAATGCAATCTTGTATCCCACCAACAGATGATAGCATTGCAATTACAACCAAAATTCTAAGCCTGTTTTTTCAGCCTCAATGTAGGGTGTAAAAAAACTACTCTGAAAGCTAAAAACATCTACTTTACTCAGTGCATATTCGGTGCTAGAATGCTGTCAATGTGTTCTTCAGGATTATATAGGAATTTAAGTGATCGCAGGCACTAAATCAATTATTCCTTGCTGCATTGTTCTATGAGAGAACGTCGCCACCTCTTTGTTTTCCGAGTGAGTCAGAAGATCTGTGAGCACATCGGGTGGGAGATGGCGGCAGTCTGCATAGCAAACCTCCCTTTCCAGCCTCTCGCTCAGGTCCAACCCGTTCATGAGCTTCCGTTTCTATGAAACCCACAGAACCCACCAGAGTACCGAGCATTAGCAGATGCGACCCCTGCCCCTTGTCCTTCTGCATCCGTCCATAGGTCTGAACCTTCTCTCAGTGACTGACAGATCCCACCTCAGAAGTGGTGCCACCTGGTATCAACTAGAGCGATGGAATTCCAAAGTCACAGCAGCCCTCTCGAAGGCTCTCAGATCCAGTGACGCTGACACATGATCCTGCAAGACTGCTTGAACAACTTGTGTCCCAGTTATGGGTCTTCAAAGATGAAAATCTCGTCTTTTCTGCATTCATGCCTGTTTACGGCCTGTCACAATTACCGAATTCGTGGTTACCCTTTTTGCACAAACTTAGGCTAACATTGGATGGTGGTGTTGCGCTGACCTTTCTTGATGCTCAGCCGCATTAAAAAAAGTTGCGCATTCTACTCCCCCACCAAATACCCGATGATTGGTATTGGTGGCACAGTCTATGGCTGGATTGCACATTTTCTCTGTGGTCATGTCTAGTTAGTGGCACTGTTACCTTTTCAATCAGCCACCGCGACTGTAATATGAGGCACCTCTGAGAGATCCATTCAGTTAGCATCCTTATTTTCTGCTTTTATGTACAGCCCTTTTCCGCGTTACTACATTAATTTGGTCATTTTTTTAAATGTATGTTTACAACGCCCAGAGCCACCTTCGGTTGGGGGTCAGAGATTGTGCACCACCGTGGATATCATATTTTTATTCCCAAATCTTGTTAGGAGATGGATACCTGCGAGCTATCTTAAGCCAATATAAAATTGCCTTGACAAACACTTCTTCACCACCGCAGGACTATACTTGAGGGACTCCAGGAAGGGGGTCTTGCCGTACCTCCTGGTCCTCTGTAAATCATATCTCAGAATCCTCATTAGCTCCATTCTCTCCGTTGTGGCTCAGTTGAGTGCACGTACAAGCTGATTTCAGCAAGCCGAAACCCTGAGGCACAGCCTCCTGCATCGCTTGTTCTCTCGCCAATTAACCGTGGTCAACGCCCTTGCCACCATATACCGCAGGCATCATTTGCCCAAGTCTGGCAAAGCCGTCGCTTTGCCAGCTCCAGTGTGTTCACAAGGCTGCGAGACAACCACTATAGCTCCCCACCTTTAACCATATCACAGCCTGTCTGTGGCCATGCCCATCGCCCTGAAGGCCTTCAGCGTGGCCCTTTGGGCCTGTCGTTAGGCTAGCCCATGCTTTAGGTCAGCCAGTTTGGTTCGATACACCCCTTCGCATTCTCTCTGACCCAAAACCATGGTATCAGATCAGGCACTCAGCACACAGTTTGGGACGTGATGCACTGAAGTTCACTCCTTCAGCCCAGCTCTGGAATTACTGTCCCTGGGCACCTTGTTGTCTGCAAGGAATTGAACGCATGATCGTTCACCCAATGACCCACCCGCTGCAATCTTTTCATCCACTCAATTGTATCTCTACAGTGCTGTGATGCCTATGGGGAATGTGCACTCTATATATAACCATATACATAATGCATGGGGCAAAGGAGGGGGGCTGCGCCTTTAGCCATCCAGTGCCCCCCCATGGGCTAACAGCAGCTCTTATCTGAGACTTGGCAGAATAAGGCCAATGTCTGCAAAGAGAAGTAGTTTGAACTACAGCTTTGATTGCAAAAATACTAAGTGGGGCGTGGTGTGGAAAACTTGGTGGGGGGTGGCGGGGGGGGGGGGGCTAAAGCGGAGTTGAAAAAGACAGAAATATTTTCCTGGATTTCTTTCTCCTTCTTCTTTGGTTGTCAAAATACGTAACATGTCTTCTGCCGAGAACCTGCAGATCACGAGCACAAAGCCAGTGGTTATGATTTATTCAAAGCCTTCCCTCCATCACTGTTCAGTTTTGTACGAAACCTAGCAGGACAACTCAGTCTGTCATACTTACTGCAGTGGGGAATAAGATATGCAGTACAAGTAAAGGATACATTCGGTTTGGCTATGGGGCCACTGTGGGTCATGCATGACTGCCTGACTGCTCTGGGGCCACTGTGTGTCAGGCGTGACTGCCTGACTGCTCGGGGGCCACTGTGGGTTAGACATGACTGCCCGACTGCTCTTGCGCCACTGTGGGTCAGGCATGACTGCCAGACTGCTCTGGGGCGACAGTGTGTCAGGCGTGACTGCCTGACTGCTCTGGGGCCACTATGTGTCAGGCGTGACTGCCTGACTGCTCTGGGGCCACTATGTGTCAGGCGTGAATGCGTGGCTGCTCTGGGGCCATTGTGGGTCAGGCATGATTGCCTGGCTACTCTGGGGCCACTGTGGGTCAGGCGTGACAGCCTGACTGCTCTGGGGCCACTGTGTGTCAGGCATGAACGCCTGACTGCTCTGGGGCCACTGTGGGTCAGGCGTGACTGCCTGACTGCTCTGGGGCCACTATGTGTCAGGCGTGACTGCATTGCTGCTCTGGGGCCACTGTGGGTCAGGCATGATGGCATGACTGCTCGGGGGCCACTGTGGGTCTGGTATGATTGCCTGACTTCTCTGGGGCAACTATGTGTCAGGCGTGACTGCCTGACTGCTCTGGGGCCACTGTGTGTCAGGCGTGACTGTCTGACTGCTCTGGGGCCACTGTGGCTCAGGCGTGTCTGCCTGACTGCTCCTGGGCCACTGTGGGTCAGGCATGATTGCCTGACTGCTCTGGGGACACTGTGTGACAGGGGGATTCATTGTCGTAGACAACCATCTGAGCTGCACATTGGGACTTTGCAGCCACATCCTCCCTGCCTTTGGCCCAATATGAATTTGGAGCAGATGAATGTGGGCAAGGGGAGCATTATGGATCCACACCTTCCTTGCAGCACAACCCAAAAACCCTCATGAAGCCTCTGATGGGTCTCCCACCATTCAATCCATTGAGATATTGCCCCTCCGTAGGAAATTACTTTACTGATCATTTTACAGCTGGGAATATCATTTTACAGCTGGGAATAATCAACTTCAATGTGTTGGTTTTTCAAAAATGATGGTCATTTTAGATTGTATGACCTGTATTCAAGGGTAAGCACCCATTCCTACGTTCTAGCGCCACTCGGCTCATTTGAAAGTCAAGAGGAAGGTCAGAAAGGCAGGGCAAATGTCTTCATGTGACCAGGAACACCTTTTTCCACTTCTCCCTTTTTAGCCAAAGCCACTTTGCACGCTGTTAATTGTAGTTTAGATTTTTTTTACATTGCAAGCAGGTGCCTGTCCTGTTAGCCAAAACGACAGAACTGCATTAAGGTGCTCCTGGTGAAATGGAGGCCGTTCTGAACTCCTACTTGGGCGTCAAAAAGGTCACACATTGTATTGTGGAAAGTTCTACCCAGAATTCACAGGGTCCGGCATTAGGACCTGGAGGAGATTGCAACACCCCCAAATAGCAAATGTGTTACAAGGTGCACTTAAATGTTGACTACAAACATAAACACAATTAAAAGATAACTGTAATGAAAATGTCTAGGAGCAGATAATGCACCACGTGAGCCGGCAGGTGCAGGGAGGTGTAGGAATGTGTCAGGGAGGTGCCAGACAGCAAGGCGCCCAAAAGCTGTAAACGGAGCAGATAAGGCACCGCGTGAGCCGGCAGGTGCAGGAAGGTGTCAGGGAGGTGCCAGACAGCAAGGCGCCCGAATGCTGTAAACGGAGCAGATAATGCACCGCGTGAGCCGGCAGGTGCAGGAAGGTGTCAGGGAGGTGCCAGAAAGCAAGGCGCCCGAATGCTGTAAACGGAGCAGATAATGCACCGCGTGAGCCGGCAGGTGCAGGAAGGTGTCAGGGAGGTGCCAGACAGCAAGGCGCCCGAATGCTGTAAACGGAGCAGATAATGCACCGCGTGAGCCGGCAGGTGCAGGAATGTGTCAGGGAGGTGCCAGACAGCAAGGCGCCCGAATGCTGTAAACGGAGCAGATAATGCACCGCGTGAGCCGGCAGATGCAGGAAGGTGTCAGGGAGGTGCCAGACAGCAAGGCCCCTGAATGCTGTAAGTGGTGTTGGTGCATTGCTCATTGTTTTCATAACAAGTGATTTTAGGAATGAAAAGGGAGTCCTTTTTTTTGACGCGCAACTCCCACCACCACCAATCTCCCAGGGAGTCCATAAAGGTTTTTCTTTATGATGTGTTACTGGTACTACATATTTTTTTGCCACACATCTAGAGAAAAGCATATACTAAAGAGAGTTCAAGAAAATATAAGCAGAATGGTTTCTTACCACCAAAACGTTCGAAACTGGGCGGCTAAAAGGCCAGTCCGATGCCTGCTCAATCGATGCCTCTTGATAAGTAAGAGCAAAGGCTGCTACCCAGTTATGATGTAGCATTTAATGCTGGGCCTAGTGTGTTTGAAATAGCTTTCAGTTTCCGCAGACTTGGAGAATGGTGCACAGGGGGACGATCTGCAACAGATCAAAGGGTGTGGTCAAAAGGGGTAGCAGGCATTATACTCAGGCCCCCTGGTTAATTGTAACCACTGGACAATATATTGCATTCACACCCGGGGAAGGGCGCTCAGCCAATCAGGTGGCTGGGACAGCGGGCGAGAACACACAATCCTCGCCTGCTGTCCCCCCAACCAGCCGAGGCCCTTCCCCGGGTGGTGCTTTTTTCTGTTTTTTCCATTGAGGGAAGGAAACAGGGAACCTTTCCCTGTTGCCTCCCTAACCCTTCTACTTACCTGCAGGACCTGATCATTGCGCTCCGGTCCCAGAGCTCTTCCCGTCTAGATGCCAAAGACATGGAAAATGGACTTAGACCCTTTTCCATATGGCGTTGGCCAACCTTTTTTTTTTCTTTTTTTCTTTCTCAATTTTTCATCAGGAGATTGGCTGCGCTGGCAGCACAGATCTTCTGATGAAAAATGGTGATAGCTATTTGCACCCCGGACGAAACCCCGGGGTGTGAATGACTTTAATGCCCTGCCAGTCAGGCGTACAAGGCCTTTAGCGGCCTAGAGGCCAAACTGAGTATCTCGCTTCACTCGTGTCTGCCTTAGCTCAGGCCGGCCGGCCCTTAAAGGCAGGGCATGAAAGCCATATGAGATGAAAGGGGATATTACCAAGGGACACGTTTGATGGTAATCACGGGGTCCCCTACACCCTTCAGAGCTCCCAAGAATGGTGAAGGATCACAATTGACACCTTCGCACATCCCCTCTCAACAGAATGTATTCATGCACAGTCTGTCCTTTAGATCAGCCGCTCTTTGGATTCAAGTCATAGTACATGCGTGTACTCGTGGGCTATGAATGCTTTAATGCCACAGCAGGTGGCTTCCATTGAGGAGACTTTCTTTGTGTGTTTGCTGCACTATTTACTTATTGACACTGAATATCGACTGCACTGTATAGAAACACATGCTAGGTCACAGTTGTGGTTTGGTCTCGCTTTGTGATTTTTTAACTCTGCTTTTACGTTCGGTAATTCTGACACTTACAAAAGTATACGAAGCATCACTCTTTGAGACAGCTATATTATCAGAAGTGGCTTGACTTGTTAAGTGCTGACGATGAGTATGTTCGTCCTATTTGCACAGACATGCATAATAGCCCAGCAGTTAATTAAAGAGGGTTCTCTTGTAACCCGACGGCACGTGCACCCACCACCTCATCAGTGAGATCTGCTGTTCCTCACAAACGCGGAGAGTTAATTTGGAGGCCCTTATCAGTCTTCCCTGTTTCAATCCACTGCCATTCCAGGACGCCGCCTCCTCGCACAATTTAAACATTAGATGCATTTCAAAGGGTGGTTATAATCAGGACACAGTTTCACCTCCTTTCCATTATCTGGCCAGGACAATATTTACTTGCGGCCATCAGAGCCTGCCGGCTGCCTCTGCACAACCCACATCTCAGCAATGAAGAGTGAATCAACATTTCATAAAACTCAATTCCCTGCCAGACTAAACAACTCATTACCCTGTTAAGCCACTGCAACGACCGACGGTGCAGGCATGAGAGACTGCCAAATTAAAAGAATTCCACGGCTGAGAACGTGCAATGTCATCGAATGCGGCTTCGCTGGTGCCGGCAAGGCCACGGCAACTCTCTCGAAAACGTACCGGTCGATGAAATAGACACTGCGGTCATTTCAAAAAAGGGAGGAGTGAAAAAAGTAAGGTGTACATTCAAGAAGTAGGCTGTTTACGCCTTACTTTCGCACTCCAGGGGATTTGTGATGTATTGGAAGGAGGAGTGAGGCCACGGAAAGGATTTGGCATTCCCGCCGTGCACTCCTTCTCCACCTCCTTCAAATTCCTCCAGGCTTGATTCCTGCAAGAGATTCTCATGCAGGCGGACTATGAATGGATCCCAGTGGAATCCGCCTGTTGTCAGCGCTATCAGAATCCATTGTAAGTTCCGCTTGTAAAGCATAATTTGCAGGCAGCCTTTAGATTTTTATTTCATCACAAAACGGAGCATAACATACAAGAATAATCATGATTTTGCCGGTGTTTACGCTTTCATTGTTCACCCTGTTTTGCAGAAGTGGAACAATGTATGCCGGGGACCCTATAGCGTTTAAGTGCTACGGTTGGTGGTCCCCTCTCATTAGCGCATTTTACTAAAGGATCCTGGCTGTTACATTTCACCCATGCAGCCCGCTAAGAGGGCTTTGGAGCGACGGGATACAGCAACCAGTGGCTCCATTTTCTCACTTAAGATGGCCAAGGAATATTTTCCAGGGACATTTAGAGTCGGGCTGGCCTATAACAGAGAAATCAGGGAAACTACCCAACAAGCTAGGAAAATAAATGCAGAGCCAATCGGATGTCAATCAGATCTGGTAGTTGGAACATTCTATGTGAACCCCAATGGTCTTTCAAAGGCAATGGTGCGTTGAGAAATCTACCAGTTTCCTGAAAGGCTGGTGCGTCTCTGTTGCAAACATAGACCACTGACCAAACATTACAATTTCAAGCAGTTGTAGGAGTGCAACTAAACCTTCAATAATTGGGCAGAGCGAGCAGATAGTTGGACAGTCCTGATCTGGTGTCAATAGTTACTTAGATATGTTAATAATCCACCTTCCTTCTTATATATACTGTGATTGCATTACCAAAGTAAATCCCATAACTCACAGTGCAAAACAAAATACCATACAAATGCACCCCGGTCTCGTGCTTAGAAACTGGTCTTCAATGATATTTATAATTACACTTATAATCCAAGGAAACAATACCTTTCAATTGATCCAAAAGACTGAAATCACCATCTATAATCTATGCAATCATGGATGCACCCCATCTCTCATGTGCACAGCTATATTTGAGGGTACACCATTCCATGTCTGATACTGGCACTACAGGTGGGATCTTTCACATTCAGACTAGAACTAGAGACCACGGTTACATGTCTTCATATCGAAATATTGTACATTGAATGCACATATCTCGAATGTTTTATACTGGAAACTTTTATAGTGAATGGATTTTTCTTTTTTGGGGGGGGGGGGGTAAATCCCCGTTTCCAACCCCTAAAAACCCACCCGACCATTTCCCAAAAATATGTAACCCTTTACCGCACCCATAAATGCATTCACTATAAAGGTTTTCAATCTAAAAAATTCGATATATGGGCATTCAATCTAAAAGTAAATCGATATAAACACTGTATACCAGAGACCACATCTTTCCCAGGTAAAAAACTACTGCTGCAACCACATCCCTGCAATGTTGACACTGGCATAACAGTCTTTACCCCTCCCTTGCCCAAAGCTGGTACCAGAAGCTGTATCTGTTATTCGTCTAGAAATGGCACTATTGCCCCCTCCACCGCACACTCCCAATGCTCGACTTGAATAAAAGGCCACACATCCCTACTGGCAGAGTTATGTTATGTTATGTTAAAGATTCTTATACCACGCACTGTTGGACTGACCCAAAAGCGCATTTCCCTCCATTCTGAAGTGCTAGTCCCACAGGTGTACCCCTCCCAGGCCCTGTCCTGGCACCATAGACTGCATCCCACCAAGGACTGGAGCTGGCATCAGAATGGATGCACATTTCCAGAGGCAAGGCTGTTCCCAGGTACAGAGCTGCAATTGATGGATCTCTGGTGCGGAGCTGGCACCAAAGATTATGGGTCACAAGGGCACAGAGGTAGCATTTCAGGTGTGTGCTTGGCTCCTGAGGCCATGGCATTCCTATGTGCAGAGTTGATGCCAGCAGTTGCATTCCTCGCATGTCTACAGCTGGAACTGAGGGGCGGCAATGGTAGAAGAGGGTGCCTCTTCTCTAGGGACCAGCCCTCCAGCAGAAGCTGTGTGCTTTTCATGGGCAGTGCTTGCATCACAGGGTGTGATCCACTATAACCCAAGCCAGACGGTAAATATACAAGCATGCAGGGCTCGTAGACCAGCACTCGCAACAGAATGAGGCAAGCTGCAATGGACCACAATCAAATCCCCACAAAAGCCATGTCTTTGAGTTCCAGAAAGGTGGTGGAATTTGATTGGACCAAAGGCAAAACCATGAGATTTCTAACTGCCACCTAGAGGTGTGCATAACAAAACCAATCAGTCTGTGCAATGCCCCTGTGGCAGCAACATGTAGACTGTGCCATGACGTGCCCCGCCTTTGTGTTCTTCTCTCCCTACCTAACCTGTGGGTCCAGTGTTATAGCTGATCTCCATCATGCCCTCCTTTCCTGCTCTTCCATCCCTAAAAACCAAATGTGCCCCAGCCACTACCGTCTGAAGTGGAATGCAGGTGGCAGCTCTTTTTTGTGCTTTCTGTCCGCGCTCTACACACTCTAAAAGTGTGCTGCAACTGCTCCTTCTGCAGTCAAATGCTGGCTTTCTGCAAACCTTCACTGATGTCTGCCAGCAGTCCACAGACATCAATGGACAATGATGGTCACCATGTTTGTCATGGCGGCCTCACTGCAGATTTCTGCCATGTGCACTTGTGCGTGGTGGCAATCTCTACCGGTTAACAGCATTAAAAGGCATGGGAATGCGGGATCTGCCCCGGTTCCCATGCCTTTCACCTCAGCATGGCGGGGTGTTGCTAGGTCTGGAAAAGATCCGGGGCTACAGTGATGTCGGGACTCAGGGCTAGCCAGCCTTTTGGTTGTAGCCCCTGAGCTTCTATCCGGCTATAGCCCCTTTAGCCCCCCCCTAGCAACGCCTCTGGGCATAGGCAAACAGAATGATGGTAAAGAAGACCCTGACTACGCGGATGTTATGTTATGCCATGGTATTAGGCTGTATACCATGCTCTGCTGCCATTTGCATGGTCTCCAGGCGATCTGGGGTTCCAGAAAGAGAGCTGGTGGGTTTCGTTAGTGAGGAGGAAAGGGAAAAAAGGAGAGGAAAATAAATATTGTGGTTCTTTGTGTTGAGTTTGCAGATCAGACGCAGCCGGAGCTCTGCATGCGCGGCAGCTTTCTAGATTTGATGTGCTGGAAGCATTTATGGCTTTGTGTCCAGAGAGGGGACCTCTTGTTTGGAGATTATGCCGGGGACTTGGCATGCCAGTTGCTGTTGGAGGTGTAGATTTGTGCTTTTCAAGTGCCATGCATAAGGGCTAGTTTAAGTTTGTGGGTGGTCCAACTGCTGACCCCATTGGACAAGGAAGTTGTTCTCTTAGGGTTGTGGCAGTGCCTTGAAGTGCCATGTTCTAGTTGTGTATCTCCGAGTGCCAATTTGTTGGCTAATAGGTGGATGGTCTGGAGCCGATATGGCATTCCCTTAGGTTGCGGGAGTTGGTCTACTAAGCTTGCAGGTTAACTTTCCATCTATTCTGGATTGAAGAGCCAGAATGCGGCCTTAGCAGACACTAAGAGGGAACAAGGATCGGAGCAATGTAGAGCTGCACATACTGACACATAGAGGCTGGCGTGGAGCAGGGCACTGAGAAAGAGAAATTAAATAACAGGGAAAGAGGTAGGGCACTGATGTAGAGCAGAGCAGAGTGGGGCATTGCATAGTAGAGCGGGGTGGGGCAGCATGATGTAGCTGCAGCTGCATGGATCTGGACACCTGTGATATGGAGATCACGAGTGAACACTGGGACAGAAAATGCTTACAGTGGAGGACAGGGATGTTGCTAAAGCAGGAGACATGATGAGGGGATTCATAGCATGGTCAATATGATCAGAGTCATTTTTGACCAATCTTGGCCATTCATTTAAAAACTCCCAGGACCCCCCTTGTTAATTTGCATATTCAAGTAACTTTGGGTCTCACCCTAAGTTACTAGGGGAATCCAGACGTGGACCCCTTGCTCACTATTCTTAGAGAGGCACAGATCCACCCTACTGATGAGGTCCAACCAGACCGAAACACGTGTCTGGGGTTTCTGTTGGTACTCTTGTTCAGAGGAGAATTGCCTAGCATTTCGGTGCTGGACTGCCCCAGGGCAGGACAAAGACTGATATGTTTGGGATATTTCTTCTCTGTGAAAGATAGTGAGCTAAAGACTCTGGGTAAGTCTCTCGTAACCAGGACTAATGTCTGGCAGAGGGACTCCCAGGACCCCCCTTGTTAATTTGCACATTCATTTAAAACGACTTTGTACACTGGAACTTGTAAGTCTAGGCTTGAAAACTAAAAAACAAACTAAACTACCAGCAGCAGGATGCTGATTGCTGCCTCAAAAGACAATACTTGAACTTGTCAATCGCACCCTCATTGTTGTAAATGCAGCAAATGGCCGCCCTACCACCATGCACGACACATTGCTCTCCCTACGCACCCTGCCCAGTCCCTGCCGGATCAACATACCGCCAGTTCTGCAGAGTGCCCGCCCTACACACACCCTGCCTGCTCCTGCTGTTGGAACAGATGGACTGCGTATCAGGGCCCGGGCTCCAGCCCTTCCATTGGAGGAATATGATGGAATCACTGAAGCTGAAAATGTACTTGCTAATGGGATCAGTTTGAAATGGCGTTCCGTTGTGCGAAGCCCATCTGGTGGGAACAGCAAACATCTGTGGCAGCCTGTCCCCTGCTAGATACCGTCCTCTGACCCAAAACTGTCTCCTTACCCATCAAACATTAGCCTCAGACCCCAGCTCCAAAGGAAGTCTCCCCCTCGGACTGCAGCTGACTACACAAATAGACTCACCCCTTCCATGTGCAGGTTTCACAGCATCAAATCAATATACAGTGGGTCAGTGTGCACTTTCATAAGACACGCTTTGCAAACCGAGCACCCCTAGGTGGTATGGCCAACTGAACATACATTGCTCCCACAGGAAACATATTAAGGGCTCCTCTGAAGCCGAAGTAGTCTTTAAAAGCAACTCATTCTCACAAGAAGGGGAGGGGCGGCTACAACCCTTTTACCTCTCTAGTCGGACACTTCATTCCAAACTGCCCTCCACTAGGCCTTAGTTCCTGCATGGTATGTTGGGGGAGATGTCATGTTATGTTATTGGCTGTTCATCTAGCGCCCAAAGCATGAGGCATAAAAGAGCTTACAGTAAATTAAGACACGAAATGTATAACAGCTGCTTAATAATAACTTAGCATTAATTTATGCTTAGAAATATATCCTTCAAAGAAGATAGTTTTAAGTATGTTGTGGAAAAGATGTTAAATTAGGAATGAGTCTGAAGGATTCTGGGAGAGAACCTCATGGTTGGGCACCTTGGGCAGAAATACATTTTCCGCCAGCATACTTTAGGCTGAATCTAGGGGGAGTGGCCATTGTAAGGAAATATGACTGTAGACTATGAGAGGATTTGCTGAAATTGATCAGTGTGGTAAAATGTGTTGGTGTGGTGTTATGTAAACATGTATGGATCAGCGGGCCTACTATAACCAGTGCAAGTGGCAGGAGATAGGAGTGTTGTGATCTTGAGGGGGCATTCGTCACTAATTTAGCAATGACATTCCTGGAGACCATGGGTTAGATATTTCAGGGCGGCCATGTAAACCCTGGCAATTATTCCCAGGTGTTCATCCATCAGAACAACCTCCTGTAATAGGCTGAGGACTGTTTAAGATTAGTAGGCACATACCTTGTTGTACAGATTCATTACTTATTGAAGCAATAAACGATGAAAGCTCAGTTATACAATCTTGAACAATTTCAGAGGGGCATGGGCTACGTAAACATCAGGTGACATCCATTTTAGAAAATGAGCACAGATGAAATCAAGCTCAGAGGATGCCCTTTCCTCATTTCAGCTCTTTGCAGAAATGTGCCAGTCAACTTATACTCAAAGGTGACCTGCACATTTCAGGGGATGCCTGAGCATTAGCACAAACCTGCACTGGCCAGCCCCCCCTTGCTTACATTAGTGTCCGAAGGGTGCTCCTAACACTAATGAATAACAGGCTCCAACCACCCATCTGGGGGCTTGGCACCGATTTCACAGTGACAAGCACTTAACAGGCCTGCCACGTGGACTGCGGTAAAAAAAAAAGAAAATCATTTCTATCCTTGTTTGATGGATAGAAATACAAGTGAGAGAGCACGGGTTCAC
This sequence comes from Ambystoma mexicanum, assembly GCF_040938575.1. NCBI lineage: Eukaryota > Metazoa > Chordata > Amphibia > Caudata > Ambystomatidae > Ambystoma > Ambystoma mexicanum. The sequence goes on from NC_090929.1 coordinate 415,784,007, forward strand.
ACCTTTGCTCTCCCACTTCAAAGAAAATGCATGAAAGGGGCAGAAATAACCCTGTCATGCGCTGCACCTTACCCTGCATCTAGTCTAAACAGATGCAGTTGAAGGTCTATAATTTTTGCACATTTGAAAGTGCAACCCCTTTGTGAATTCGGGATGGACCTTGAAATGCACAAAAATGCCCCCTTATTTGTGAAAATCTGCAAAGAGAGTGACAGAGGGCACTTGAATGCACACATCTAAGATGCACACATTCAAGTGACCTTTGTTGATCTTGGTGAATATTTTTTTGGTGCAAGTAATGAGATGCAAAAGCACAACTCATTTCTTGCGCCAAAAAAGGTTTGAGAATCTGAGCCAATGACTTCTCTCTCTGCTGCAGCGACTATACGAAAGACAAAGGAGGGGGAGATTATTTTGCAGTACGAGTCATGAGAATCCCTAGATGGTGTAGGAATGGAAAGACTAGATGAGCTTATAAAAGGATGGATAGTAAAGATTTTAGTGTCAAAATATCAATGAGATAGGATAGTTTGGCAGCAGCTTAGTTTAATTTTCAAATTGTCTCGAAGATCCAAAGATTTGCCTGTTTGGGTTTGTCACTGATTCAATAATAGTAGAGAAATAAAAATATATATGAATTACTGATATCTTGTAATCTTTGCAATTAGTACACAGCTCAACTCTACCTTCTGTGGAGTGGGGTTTTGGCCATTTCCTTAACCTTTTGAAGGGAGGGGATCTTGGATCGAAGCAATGGAGTGTACCCAGGCTGGTGCAAAGACTTGGACCGACTGAAATGGTTCTGCAAGGTGCAATGGAATCAGTAATGCCACAAAACTGTTTTTTGAATGGATTGTGTCCTCCCATGTATTCCTCATATTAGATATATCCTTACCTTCAGCTTTGCTTTGCTGCTTCAGAACATTTTTTGTCTCTCTCTCCACCAGAGGACGCTCCACTCGAGGCCGCAGTGTCGATGTCCCTCGGCGGCATCCGTCGAACACCGACGTCATCCGCTGTATAAATGCCTCGAGTGCGCCCGTTGGCTTCAGTTCCGTTTTTCCGTTAGCTTCGCTTCGGATCGTTACAAACGGCACTTCAGTTTCGTGAGAAAAATAATGTCGTCTTCATCGAACCCTTCCACACGAAGACTGGATTCAAGAAATGCCAGAAATAGATGTCGCTGACTGATCCCCATAAAAATTGCCTCTGATGCCTCGGTTCCGATCACCGTGTTGATGACTGCGGTTCTTGTCAATCGATGAACCATAAGGCCTTAAAAGAACGAAGAGGTAAACTGGCGATGGGGGAGTGTTCATCGAAGTCTTCTTCGAAGGGGAGAAAAGACTCGGCGGAGTCTTCGGTAAACCGCCATAAAGAATATAGGTCGAGGAGCAGATCCGGGAAGTCCTCTTTTTCGTCCTCCAAAAAGGCGAAAAAAAGACGACACCGGTCTCCCTCTTCTTCCTCGACGTCATCTGAGGAAGTTATAACATGTCCGTCAAGACATGACTCCCCGAGAAAATGGAAAGCATTTAGGGCTTCTATGTTAAAAAAAAATTGAGAACGCGGCCCAGACCCCCTCAAAAAAGTCTAACAAGAAAGGTGACAGGGGAATATCTAAAATAAGAAAATCCGACAAAAAATTGTCGAGGTTGCCATCCAGGGACTCCTCCCAGACACCTCATGGAAAAAGCCTACCGGTGCATGAACCAGAGGTAGAAGGAAAGAAAATGGCATCAGACTCTCATGCGTCATCGAGGTCTATATAGAAGACGCCCTCAAAGCCATCGAAAACAGTCGAGCAAAAGACGTCGACGACTCAACCTAAAAAGGTCACGTCAAGTATACAATCGACAATATCGAAGGCTCCTTGAACAGTGTCGATGGTCTTGACAATTCCTTCGAAAGCTACCTCGACAATATTGAAGGTTGTTGCTACAACATCGATGCTATCGACGTTTGTGGCGACGCCCATGCCTATACCAATGTTAAAACATATACCATCTGAAAAGAGTTTTCATCCTGAGAGTAGACATGATTTCTTTAGGACCATGTCATCCATATATGAAGGAGAGTCATCAGCAGATGAAGAGGTTTCTCCTGCTGGTGTTAAACTTGGATGGAACAAGACTAGTCCCTGAGGAGTTAGTTGACCCTCAATCTAAAGTACAAGACCTACATGAATGCTTGCAATCAGCAAGTGGTCTGGATACCTCTGCAGAATACGAATTTGAAAAACCTGACCCAGCAGAACATGCTGATGCGGGCTATAGAACATTAATGAGTAGAGTTACTGAATTCATGGGATGGGGTAGAAATTCACCTGTCTATCAAGATGATGACATGACTGATATCCTTTCAGGAGGACCTCCGCAAGACCCCATACTTCCCTTTCATGTAGCCTTACAAAGGAGGGTTAATACTGCATGGGAACATCCTGAAGCCATTCCAGCAGTTAATAAAAAGTTTGTGTCAAAATATAGACCCTGTAATTCTGACCCAGAATACTTAAGTAAACACCAATCTCCAGAAAGTCTGGTAGTTCAAGCAGCTACCTCTACTAGAAATGCTGCATACTCCACAATTCCCTCAGATAGGAATGATAAAAAGGTTGATGCATGGTCCAGGAAGATTTTTACATCAGGGAGCATGGCTTTAAAATCCACTAATGTAACTTGCACCCTTGCAAGGTTTACATATACCCTGTGGGACTGCATGTCAGCGGCAGCTGAACACATCCCAGAAGGTGAGGAACGTGATGGGTTCCTATCCATAATAAGGGATGGAAAGGAGGCTTCGGAAGAATGCCTTCAATCAGGTTTGGATACAGCTGACAGTATCAGTAGGTCCATGGCATCTAGCACGGGTCTACGTAGATTTGCTTGGCTAAGAAAGTCAGGTTTTTCACCGGATGTGCAAAGCAGGCTTCCTAATATGCCATTTGACGGCTCGAGGTTGTTTGTCAGCAAGGCAGATGAAAGTTTGGAGAAGCTGAAGACCTCCAAAGCGGCTGCAAAGTCACTCAGTGCCGCTATAAGACAACCTCAACAACACCCCTACACAGGCTCATCTTCCTGGAGGGGTCATCCCTTTTGATTTTATTCCTCATTTGGAAGAGGAAGAGGACAGGCCAGTCAGAGAGGTCAAAGAAAATGTACTCGAGGCGAGGAAAAGGAGCTAGATCTGCCCCAGCAGCGGCATCTGTCCCTTCAGCCGCTGCTGGAGCTGCCACAAAACCACTCTGAGGTTTTGACCCACAAGACCCCAGTGGGAGGCAGGATCTCACACCATCTGGAAGAATGGCATGGCATTACTTCAGATGCTTGGGCACTGGAAACAGTATCCCAAGGTTACTGCCTTTGTTTTCAAAAGAAACCTCAGAATCACCCACCGTGATACAACTCTGTCAAACATCCAGATCCACTTCTGTTGCAGGAAGTCTTAACCCTGCTACAGAAAGGTACAATAGAACCTGTACCTTTAGCGGAGAGGAACAAGGGTTGGTATTCCCCATATTTCCTCATTCCAAAGAAGGATGGAGGACTGAGACCCATCTTGGAGTTGAGAAACTTGAACAAGTTCCTAAGGAAGGATGGTCACACTTTCTCAGATCCTTCAGGCTCTCCAACTACAGGATTGGTTGGTATCATTGGACCTTCAGGATGCTTACTTTCATGTGCCAATCCATCTCAAGCACAGAAAGTACCTGAGGTTTGCCATTGGCAATTCTCACTATCAGTTTCTAGTTCTGCCATTCGGTTTGACCTCCGCCCGAAGAGTTTTCACAAAGTTGATGGCGGTGGTGGCAGCGAATCTCAGGAGAGGGGGGGGGTTCATGTCTACTTCTATCTGGACGATTGGATGATCAGGGCATGTTCTCCAGAACAAGCCCAGGATCATCTGTCCAAGACTTGCCACTTCCTTCAATGGGCTCTCAGGACTCAATGGTCCCAATTCTCAGGGGAAATGTCAGATCTATTGCAAGTTCCAGCTAAGGTAGCACAGGATCTACAATGGTGGGCTTGCAGACAACTTATCCTCAGAGGAGAATCTTTTTGGCAACCATGGCTGGAGATAACAGTAGTAACGGATGCCTCACTCACGGGGTGGGGAGCTCATACCAACTAGTTGACAATCAGCGGTCGTTGGTCTCCATCGGAGTCCAAACTACACATCAACCTTTTGGAGCTAAGGGCGGTCAGACTAGCACTGAAGGCCTTCCTGCCCTCTGTACGGGGAAAGAATGTCCTGGTAATGACGGACAACATGGTGGCCATGTACTACCTCAACATGAGAGGAGGAGTAGGGTCACTGCCACTGTGCCGAGAGGCAATGCAGCTCTGGTTCTCGGCAATACAAGAAGGGATCTCTCTATCGGCAGTTCATCTAGCCGGAGAGCAAAACACAGTGGCGGACGCTCTGAGCAGGCAGTGCACAGTCTCCCATGAGTGGGAGCTAGCTCAGGAAGTCATTCAAGAGATTTTCACCCTTTGGGGAACCCCCCAAGTGGATCTGTTCGCGACCAGTGCCAACCGGAAGTGCGAACTGTACTGCTCAAGGGAATTTCCCCCGAGAGGAGCTCTAGGGGACGCATTCATGGTGGATTGGGAGTTTCCACTTCTGTACACATTCCCTCCAGTCCCTGTGATCCCTCAAGTAATCAGGAGGTTGAGAAAGTTCAGGAAAATGGTGATCCTAATTGCCCCGGATTGGGCCAGGAGAGCATGGTACCCGGACCTTCTGGACATGTCCATCTGCCCTCTAATAAGTCTTCCAAAAAGAGAGGATCTTCACTCGCAAGAGGAAGGTCATGTTCTACATCCAGAGGTCAACACACTCAACCTTCACGCATGGCTTCTGAGAGGTTGAGATATGAGGATTGGGACCTTTCGGGTTGACGTGATGGAGATTTTGCTTTCGGCCAGAAGGCCAGCAACCAAATCTCTGTATCGGTGTCGTTAGAACAAGTTCAGTGACTGGTGCAGAGAAAAGAATGTAGACCCATTTCAATGTAATATTCCCACAATATTATCTTTTCTATTACACTTGGCTAATCTGGGGCTCCAGGTTGGTATGATAAAAGGATACTTAGCAGCGCTTTCCATTTTTAAGCACTCCTCAGAGGAAGAATCTTATTTTAAGATACCTTTAATAATTAAAGTCTTAAAAGGTCTAAATAATGTGTTTCCTCCAATACCTTTTCAAGTTCCTGTGTGGGATTTAAACTTAGTTCTGAAATTCCTCACATGCATTCCATTTGAACCTTTACATTCTTGTCTACTAAGGCTTCTTACTTAAAAAACAATACTTCTTTTAGCATTGACATCAGCCCGCAGGGTAAGTGAGTTACAGGCGCTTTCTAGCAGTCCTCCTCACACCATCTTTTATAAAGACAAAGTAGTCCTTAGAGTAAAACCATCTTTTTGCCAAAAAATGTTTCAGATTTTCACCTGTTACAAAAAATAACACTGCCTACTTTCTACCCCCCTCCTCACGCAAGTAAGGAAGAGGAACAGCTACATAGACTAGATTCCAGAAGAGCTCTTAGCTTCTATATTTCAGGATTGGCAAAAATACGTCAGTGTGATCAACTTTTTGTGGATACACTGGCCGCAAATTAGGACTTGCTGTAACTAAACAAACATTATCTAGATGGATAATTTTGGCTATAACAGAATGTTATAGATTGGCTGGGAAAGAACCACCAGATGGGCTGAGGGTTCATTCAACCAGGGGCATGGCAACTTCAACAACACTAAAAAGGGGTGTCCCCATACAAGATATTTGTGCAGCAGCCACATGGTCCTCCATGCATACATTTATAAAACATTATGCTCTAGATTCGACCTCTTCTCAAGGAGCTCTCTTTGCTAAATCTGTACTTCATTCTGTACATGACTAGAACATTTCTGTACTCCCACCTCCAATACAAAACTGCTTTGGGAGTCTATCTAAGATGAGGAATACGTGGAAGGACACAATCCATTTGAATAACAAGTTACTTAGTAACTGTAACGTTCTTTCGATTGGATGTTCCTCCTACGTATTCCTCAAAGACCCTCCCAGCCAACCCCACAGTACAGTTCACGTGATTTACACTCTAAATTCTTTTAAGGCTTGCGTCAAAAGAGGCACGTCCTTTAACTATAAACTATGGGCTACATAACACGAAGAAAAAAAAAACAGAACTGAGGCCAACAGGCGCGCTTGAGGCATTTATACAGCGGATGATGTCGGTGTTTGACGGATGCCGCCGAGGAACATCAAGGCCGTGGCCTCGAGTGGAGCAACCTCTGCTGGAGAGAGAAAAATGTTTCTGAAGCAGCAACGCAAAGCTGAAGGTAATGATATATCTAAGATGGGGAATACATGGGAGGAACATCCAATCGAAAGAACGTTACACTTGGTAAGCAACTTGTTCATTATATGTATTGACTTTAAAGTTCATGTTTTCAGGGTAAGGTAGCCAAAGGTCCCTTCTAATGGGTAGGAGAACAAATTCAGGGTTCAATTTGTTTGGAGGGAGAAGAGTTTTTGTGAGCTGCTTGATTTTATCTAGTCTGGGGAATGGAGCCTGTGTTATGGAAAACTGAACTTGAAAATCATCCGTCAAAGATAGTACAACTACTGAGATCAACTCAATCAGGTAAATTGGGAAGACATCCAACATGCAACGACACACAATTTTACCCTGACCTCGACCGGACAGATGATCCAACTGTCCTCGCTTCTTGAAAATAAGATTCCTTTTCCTTAGACCTTTGGCCCATTTAAGTCTGCATTTTATGCTGGTTTAAGTTTGTTGGTTAGTCATACAGGCAGGAAATGATCCACGGCTTTTACCAGCACGTTGGCCTCTGGTTTAGAGGAACATTCAGAGTCTAGGATTCACCCAAGATATTTTGGCTTTGGTTGCATTAATTACAGACTCCTGCAACGCAGTAGTTGGGTTCCACGGTACTATGTTTCTGGCTGATACTTCAGAAGGCCCGAAGACAATGAGCTGAGTCTTCAGCTTATTTTAGTGAAGAATGCTTTGATTCATCCAAGAGTTAACTGCTTGCAAGCATAGGTTTGAGGTGACCAATTGTTATTTTGTCTGTTTGTTAACGCCAACCTCTATTTGTGCTTCGTTCGTACAAGATTGGGTACTAACAACAAATTCCCTAATTACTTCTAGCAGAGCAAAATATATATTAAAAAGAATGAATGAGGAGAGGACCTCTACAGAAACCTATATTCTGTAGAAAACTGGTTACATGACATCTCTCACAAGTTCATCTGCTGTTGATGATCGGTTAAAAGGCCCACCACCTATCTCAACGACAGTCTATCTTCTCTGCCACTCTGTCTCTCTTAATCAACTGTTCATGATTCGCTGTTTTGAAAGGAGCCGACTAGTCCAAGCACCATCGAGGCTTGCTAATGTGAGGATGTGCTACTACATTCCCTAACGATCACCTTGTCAGTTTCCCGTCCAGGTATGAAACCTGGCTGCTCCACATTCAAATGCTGCTGGAACCTCTACGCCCCTTTCAGACAAAACTAAGAGAGGTGGCCCACGCACGGTGCAGAAGGAAGGACAGAAGCAACCCATGATTTTCAAATAAAGGAACCAGAGCTGGGCTGATAGATGAAGTAACGAGCTTGGGAAACTGAAGGAAAGAAACAGGAGGAACCAGACAGCTAATCACAAAGGAAGAACCAACCAAACAGATTTGAAGTAGGGAAGCGACCAACTAGGGACTCACAATGAAATGCGATCATCATAGGATTCTTAGGGATTATTTTTTTTTCCCCGAAAACATTGAGATATTCAAGGGCTTTCGAGATGAAGATCCATATCCTTAAAATGTTAATTTGGGACGGCATCCACATCCACGGGAATCTGGTTGATGCACACCTGTGATATACCACTGCTTCAGCCAAGGTTACATTTGATTTTGTGGGGAATATATGTTTTGGTTGTGGGATTTGTGTTGCACTATCAACCATGAAAATTGAACCAGCTATGAAAGGGTGGCAATCACATTGACACTCACTTGCTGGGAGTCCCACTCCTTTGGCAGTTTTACTGTACCCCCAGACTCCCCTCTAATGGCCTGACATAACTGAGACAGCGTGTTGTGCACGTCTGTGAGATACAGCACAGACCAAGGAGCATGTCGACACTGCATGGCTGGCGTGATGACGTGATGGCACTCATGAGGTGGAAAAGCCAGCACTTTACCTGAGGATGCCAGAGTTCTGTTCCACTGCAGCCCCCATTGACCTCCAAGCACCCATGCCACATTGCTTCTAAAGACTGTGCTGGAGGAGCCTCATTTTGCTGTTGCTGTTGTGATCACAGAGCACAGTAAATTCTCACTAAGCCGGTGGATCAGGCCATCATTTCCTGGGGTTCACCCTTTTCCTTCGATATGTGGCATGTAGAAAACAGAGCCATGGGGGCCGCTTTGTTTGGTGCTTTCCAGCAGCACCATTTTGCATGAAGAAATGCTTTAGGGAGTAACAGGAAATACAGTGCATCAGAAGTGGAAAAAAACACCCCACACCCGCCATCTTTAGAAACAAGAGCTCTACAAAAGGTGTCTTTAGAAAACATTGGCCTGTCCTGAGCATTAAGAAGACGTGTTGCTGGGCAGAGGCATTTCTATCCCACCTTTCAACAGCACAAGATATATGCAGAAGCCGCCAGCTGTGGTTAACAGGACTCCCATCACAGCTTTGATGAAGGAGGTGCCACTGCGCGTGAAATGGCTGGGGCCCAAGATGCTGAGGAAGGCCGTGCTCACAGTGAGTGTGTACATTATGGAAAGACCTGTGTTCAGGGCGACAATCTTGCCAAACTTGGCGAAAGGGGCGATGATGCAGAAAAACAGCGGGATGGTGGCTATGACTGTGGTGACCGCACTGGACACAATGGCAACCCCGACATGTTTAACGGCTTCTAGGGCTCGCCACTGGCGACAGGCTTGTGGATTCTGAAAACAACAGAGAAAACCATCAGGAACATCAATTCACCACAAACAACAAGAGGAGCTCTGAAACTACCAAGATCCCAAGACAATTCCCCAAATCAGATAGCCAAAAGAGCATGAACGTCAGACACATGTATTGCCACTTATAAAATGAGTATCACTGACTGCACCAATTGCAGTTGCAATTACAGTTGCATCACACACAGCAAAGAGCATCTGACACTTGGCATAACAAGAACATCATACATCCAATGTAGAGTCATAACCACCCACTAAAAGAGCATCGCTCCCACTGAGAACTCCCATCCCGAGAAGAGTATCAGACTTTCAGCACACCAAGAAGAGCACAGATGCCTTAAGGCGCCATTACCACCCATGGAAGGAAGAACACTGATCCCAAGAACAACTCAAACACCAAAAAGAGCATTCACTTTAACAATTCATCACAGCACCAAGAACATAGATCTTAAGCAAGACAGCAACCACCCTTGAAAGAATAGCACACATCCCAGACAGAGTGACAGTGACTGATGGAAATTAAAGCATGGACCACACCAAGTGCTCCTAACTAGAAAATAGTATCCACTTTAATCTCTCAACACAGCAAGAAGAGGAGCGATCACAGACAGAGCCATAGCCACCCCTGAAAGACGAGAACGGGTCCCTGCAGAGCCATAGCCACCCCTGAAAGACGAGAACGGGTCCCTGCAGAGCCATAACCACCCCTGAAAGACGAGAACGGGTCCCTGCAGAGCCATAGTCACCCTTGAAAGAAGAGTACATACACCACCAACTACTCACACACATTTCGTATTTGATGTCATCAGTAATGTCATCAATGACATTTGTGATGTCATCTTTGATGTTCTGGGTGTTAGTCTTAGCAGTGCACTGTGGTGGCGTGAGTTATGGTTGCTTATTTTACCATAACTGACGTGTTTCTGATGTTTTTCGGTTTTACTTATAACCATAACGTCCCTTTACCAAAGTTTTTTCATTGAATTTCATAGGTTTTATTAGTGCAACTTAACCATAAGGTCCCTTTAACAAGGTTTTTCAGTGAGATATAGTCTTACGAGTAGTCAAAGGGTTACTAACCAACTGCAGATGTCAGAATTGTCTTCGTGCCATGCTGAAGTACTTGAGTTTAACTGGCTTAAGGTTGGAACCCTCAAAAACGGAGCCTATGATCTTTAGGGGATCAAGGGTCATTGACTGTCAATGACTTCTGGTCCCAATACTTGGCCGTTGTCAGGTTCCATGGTAGACACAATTCACAACAGTCACTTTGCCTTTTTGTACAGTGTACATATTTGTTATTTTGCTCTTCTCCTGTATGTTTCCTTGAAGATGGTTTGGGCCTTGGCCTGTGTTATCAGAGTGCTGGCGTGATCCCTGGCCGAAATGGAGGGAAGGAACTGGACTCCTGATTGGATGAAGGCTGGACACAGGGCCAAGCATTAGAATGTGTCCTTAGTGTAGGTCCTGTGTATATCAACTCTAGTTTTCAGGCCTAAAGATCCATGTGATAAGAATAATTTCAGCAGGAAGGTGAAGAAATTTGAATTCAAGAAAAAGACAGGAAGAGCAAGAACCTCCACTTTAATTTAAAGCTAATTTAAAGCACTTTAGTTTCATAATAGCCTTTAGCTTTCGGTTTGAGTGTAAATAGTTCATGTTTACCGTATCTCTTCAGTGGGTGTTTAAATTCAGTTAGGAAAGACTACGAAAATGTCCTTTTTTAACAATCGGATCAGCTGTCTCTCTTGTTAAATAAAGGAAGGCACTCAGCATGACGCATGTTACATTGTTTTCAGGTCGTCCAGGTTACGTTGTTTACACAGCATTTTCCAGAGCAAGAAGAATTTCCCAGGGTCCGCCCCGAACTACGGAGAGGACAGGTGGCAGAAAACGTGGCTCGAGAGACCGGGGCGGGGAGAAGCTGTAATGCGAGATGTGCTGCTGTAGAATTAGGAGAGGGACGCAAGTCTTGAGAGTTTGTCGGTGGCGCAGCAGAAGAGGTGAGACATGCACAGCTGTGGTGAGCGCAGCGACTGTAAATAATAAGTAAGTTTAAATTCTGAATGACAGGCGAGCGCGGGATCACGGTGACTGCCACAGGGGGAAAGCTTTGCAGAGATTGTAAGGGCAGGAGCCTCTACCAATACATATTAAAAGGTTAAATTAAGCAATGGTAGGAGAATGTAGTTCGTTTTGGTAAAACGGAAACTGAGTTTGCTTTATTTAAGATTTAGAAGTCTGAGAACCAGAAGGCAGATACAATTGTGCAAGCAGCAGAAGGATAAAGAAATCAAGAAGCATAAACTTAGCTTTTGTTTAGATCATAGAAGTCTGAGAACCAGAAGTCAGATGAAGATCAGCATTTAGCATTAGGATAAAAGAAACAAAAGCATTATGTAGTGATGGAATCAAACTTGGAAAAGTAATTGTCCGGAAGTTAGGAATCCTTTCAAGAAATACAACAATGAATTCTGCAGCAGTCTTTTGAGAAGTCAAGTTGAAGATAAGATGTCTGTCATGAAGCTGGAGGTTTCAAGTCTACATCTAAATCAATCCTCTTGGAATCTAGCAGAGAAGTCTCAGGTATAATAATATTCTTGAAAGGGAAGGAGGGAAGTGAGTATGAGAAAGGAAGATTCACTGTTTTATTTTTCTCACCCATACAGATTATCTGTGCGAGTTGAAGATCCAGAATCTGAGTTTGTTATTTTATCCAAATTCCCTTCCCCTCAGAGGAGTTCCAGGATCAGATGATATTCTGTATTTGAGAGTGTACCACTTTTGTGGGTCTGTGGGTTTCAGCAGCTCCCACAGAAGTTCCAAGGCAGGACCTGACAGAATGAAATGCCCAAGTAAATAGTTCCGCCTGAGCTGTTATGAACCCCCTCCCCCCCAACCCCTTGCCCCCTGAAACCACAATGGAGCTTTGGGAGGCATGATTAAGGAATTAAGAGAGGAGCTGTGAGCTGCCCACAGGGAGAATGTTAGCCTCAATAGGAAGGTTGAGGAGTTGAGTAAAAAGGTTACCCATATTCAAGAGATTTTGGGTGGTAAAGCACAGGAAAACCGTTTGTAGGTGAATCAGGTACCCCCTGTGTTGGTCAGAGAGAGCTCAGGAGGGAGTGGGGAAGCCAGTAAAGGACCTAAGGGAGTATTGAGGCCATATATTGTACCCATCCCTTTAGCTCCCCCGAGCAGTTTGGAGGAGAGCCTAAGAAGTTTCAAACTTTCATTACTCAGTGTGAGTCACATTTCTCAGCAGGCCTGAAGTTTTCTCTTCTGATACTTCTAAGGGGACCTTTATATTGTCCTACCTGTCTGGAGAGGTGGCAAGTTGGCCAGGGTTGCTGGTTAGTCTGAAGGATCCAGCATTACATGACTTCAGTCTTTTCGAGGATGGGTTTAGTAAACTGTTTGATAGGTGTCAGGTTTCCTTGCAGGTGGATGGTGAACTGTTTGAATTAAGAGAGGATAACAAGGATCTAGTTAGTTACATCACACAGTTCAGGACCCTTGGTATTAGAGAGTCAGCCAGAGGAAAAGAGGGCTTCCCTTTTTATTGGGGTTGTGAGATGAGCTTAAGAACACTTTGTCAGTTGTGGTTAGTTGACCTACTTCTTGCGAAACCTTAATTGATTTAGTGGTCCAGTTACAATTTCGTCAGAACGAAACGAGAGCTGAGCGAAGAAGAGTTTTTGGTGAAGGGAAGCCAAATCCCAGAACTGAGAGAGCTAGGTTGAAATTTGTAAATAGAAATTTTAAGTCCACGGTATCTGAGGCTTTAGGTAGAGTCAGAGGACCTCCTTGTAAAGAGGGAAAGGATAGGGGACATGAACATAACTTTTGTCTTTATTGTGGTAGGAGTGGTAATTTTCTTGGTAATTGTCTGAACACCCTGACAAGGTTCCAGTCATCAGCGAACAAGATACAACAAGTCGCCAACACCCTCCAGTCTGCTTTTTCGCATATCACAGTAAACATACCCTTGTATTTTCAAAGGGATTTAGTGGGGAGTGGTCCGGTGGTGAATGACGCAGGGGCAACAGGACATTACATGGACTGGGGGTGGCTAAGGCTTTAGGCATCTCGCTGCTTCAAAAGACCTTGATTGAACAGGTAAGGGCCGTAGATGGTTCCAATAACTCATGAAACTGAACCTTTGACGATGCTTTTGGCTGAGAATCATGGTGAAGAGTTCGTCTTTGAGCTCATTAATGCTCCACAATTGAAGGTTATCCTGGGCATGCTTTGGCTATAATCCCTGTATTGACTGGGGAAGGCGGGTTATTGACTTAAATTCAGATTTTTGTAAAGAACATTTTTGGGGGGCTAAGGTTGACGAAATTCCAGTGTTTAAAGAGAATTCCCTTGTCAATAGGTTAGTGGAGGGAGGAGTGCTGTTCCATTCTCACTCAATTGCAGATGTTGTAGGGGAATAACTGGAGTGTTAAAAGGAGATATGGGATGTTTTTGATGAGATTGAGGCTGGTGAACTTCCCCCCTCTCAGGCCTTTTAACTATAGAGCTGGGAGCTAATTTACCTTGTAGTAGAGTATACACCCTGAAAAAAAAGGAAACGATTACCTCAATGAATATCTGCCGGAAAATGTAACTAAGGGGTTCATCAGGCACTCACAATCCCCAGTAGCATCTCCTTTATTTTTTGTCCTAAAAAAGGGAGGTACTCTTAGGACTTGTATAGATTATCGTGCACTCAACAAGGTAACCATAAAGAATTGATATCCTCTGCCATTCATTTCTGTAATGCTTGATCAAATTCAAGGGGGCTTACATTTTTTCCAAACTGGAACTTTGGGAGTGTACCATCTAGTGAAGGTCAAAGAAGGTGATGAGTGGAAGACTGTTTTCAAGACTTGCTATGGATTGTATGTACATCAGGTTATGCCATTTGGCCTTTGCAATGCCCCCGCAGAATTCCAATACTTCATGTACTTCCGAAACTGAGAGAGAATCTCTTGTTTGCTAAATTGGAGAAGAGTCAGTTCCACAGGGAGACAGTGGAGTTTCTTGGTTTCGTAATCTCGCCCAGGGGACTGGAAATGGACTCTAAAAAGATTCAGGCAGTTAAGTACTGGCCTTCTCCAACCAAAGTGAAGGAGGTGCAGAGTCTGTTAGGCTTTGCAAATTTCTATCGAAGATTTATTGAAGGCTTTTCCCAAACAATCACTCCAATCACAAGACTTTTCAAGAAAGAAGAAAGGTTTGTCTGGAGTCCGGATATAGAGGATGCGTTTCAGACTCTCAAGGATCGATTTACTTTTAGGCCAATTTTGCTTCACCCAGATCCGAGTAAGACATTTTTTTTATAGAATCAGATGCCTCAACCTTGCCATGGGGGCGGTTATATCCCAAAGGCATGACATTTCCGGCTAGTTGCATCCTGTTGCATATTTCTCTAAGAAGTTTTCTTTGGCTGGGATTAAATATACAATAATGGACCACAAGCATCTGGCTATAAAGCCAGCTTTTGAAGTGTGGCATCACTATATAAAGGGTGCAAGACACACTGAAACTGTTTTAACAGACCATCGTAATTTGCTCTTTTTTATGTCGGACAAAACATGAATTCGGAGACAAGTGAGATGGTCATTTTCTTCTCTGACTATGATTTTGTGGTGACATTCAAGGCGGGAAGATTAAATGGGAAGGCTGATGCCTTGTCTCGTCAGTTTCCAGGTTGTGAACAGGAAAAGGAATTAAACCCACAACCTTTGATAGCTTTGGAATGTTTTATTTTGTCTGGAACTCAAGGAAATCCAAGGAAGCATGACCCAAAGGCAGATGGAGTGTTAGGTGCGGGAAGTTCCAACCAGGAAGATTAAAGAAGGATTGCATTATCTGGATGCAAAATTATTCCTTGCTTCTGAGAAACTTTGAGAGAAGGTTTTATAGGAATGTCAGGAGTCGGTTTTGACTTCCCAGCCTGGATTTCGGAAGACTCTGGAATTGGTTAGAATGAATCTTTGGTGGAATACTATGCAAGTGGATACTTTAAATTGTGTAAAGACTTGTGAAGTGTGTGCACAAGCAAAGTCTCTTGTGGGTAGACCGGCTGGTCTGTAGGAAACACTTCCTATTCCTCCTTATCCATGGCACACAATTTCTTTGGATTTCTTTGTACATATCCCCGAGGACCAAGGATGTTGAGAAGGGTTGGTGGTGGTGGGTACCTTTACTAAGGAGGGACATTTTATTCCAATTATAGGGGTTGTCATGGCTGAACGTTGGCGTATAGCTTTTCCCAAGGCATTGCCTGACTGCATGGGCTACCTAGTCAAGTAATATCAGCTAGAGGGTCACAGTTTGTGTCAAGGTTTTGGAGGGCTTTTTGCAAGAGTTTGGGTGTGGAAGTGAAGTTAGCATCAGAATATCACACAGAAACTAATGGTCAGGTAAAACGCGTGAAACAGGAATTAGAAATTAATTTGAGATGCTATATGCAAGCTGGAGACAGTTAGGTGGACTTGCTTTGGGTAGCAGCGTTCGCTTACAATAATTCAATGAAGGATTCAAAGTCTGTGTCCTCGTTCTTTTGTATTCAAGGTGTCCCTCCTCGATTTTTAAGGGCACAGGTTGAAGAGGAGTGTGTCAGTCCTGCTGTAGAAGAAAGGTTACAAGTCATGAGAGGAAATTTGGAGCAGGAATTAAGGCACTTCAAGTGAACAAGGCCAGTTACAAGAGATTTGCTGATGAAAAGTAAAAATAGTCATGTATATAGTATTGGGGACAAGGTTTGGTTATTTACTAGGTACTTGAGAATTAATTAATCCTGTTGCAGTCAGATTAAAATGAGCCTCTAATCTTAAAGTACATCCAACTTTCCATGTGAGTCAGCTTTAACCTTTACAAGAGGGTGCTTGATTAGATACTCCCCCGAACCCAGTCATTTGTGAGGATCAGTCTGAGGAATTTTAGGTTAGGTCAATACTTGACTTGAGGAAGGTTAGAGGGAGGCTTCAATATTTGATCGCCTGGAAAGGTTTTGGTCCCAAAGAATGCTCTTGGGAGGTGGCTAATGATGTACATGCTCCTCTGTTGGTTTCTAGGTTTCACAGAAGGAACCCTTACAAGCCAGGCCCTAGGCAGAGCCTTGGAGAGGTTATACTGTCAGGTTTCATGATAGACACAATTCACAATAGTTACTTTGCTCACTTTGCATTTTTGTACAGTGTACATAATTGTTATTTTGCTGTTCTCCTGTATTTTTCCTTGAAGTTGGTTTGGGCCTTGACCTGTGTTATCCGAGTGCCGGTGGGATCCATGGCCAAAATGGAGGGAAGGAACTTGACTCCTAATTGGATGAAGGAAGGACAAAGGGCGAAGCAGAACATTCTAAACTGCCTTTCATTAGAATGTGTCCTTAGTGTATGTCCTGTTTATATGAACTCCAGTTTTTAGACCTAAAGATCCATGTAAAAAAGAATAATTTCAGCAGGAAGGTGAAGTAAGCAAGCAATTTGAATTCAAGAAAAAAGCAGGAAGAGCAAGACCCTACACTTCAATTTAAAGCTAAGTCAAAGCGTTTTAGTTTCATAATAGCATTTAGCTTTCAGTTTGAGCGTAAATAGTTAATGTTTACTTTAGCTCTTCAGCCGGTGTTTAAATTCAATTAGAAAAGACCATGAAAATCTTCTGACATCGGATCAGCCAACTCTCTTGTTGAATAAAGGAAGGGAGTCTCCGTGACTGTGCACATGTGCGTTGAAGCAGAGGAGGCTACGAGTTTACCAGTTGTGAATGTTGTTTTCAGGTCGACCAGGTTACGTTGTTTGCATAGTATTTTCCAGAGGTAGAAGATCTTCCCAGCGTCCATCCCGAACTACAGAGAGCACAGGTGGTGGAAGACGTGGCTCGAGAGACCATGGCGGCGAAAAGCTGTGAGATGCGCTGGGGTTGAGTTAGGAGAGGAACGCAAGCCTCGAGAGTTCGTTGGTGGCACAGCAGGAGAAGAGAAGAGATGGTGAGCACGGCCACTGTAAATGATAAGTAAGTTTAAATTCTGAATGACAGGCGAGCGTGGGAATGTGGTGACTGTCACAGGGGGCAAGCTTTGCAGAGATTTTAAGGGCAGGAACCTTTACCATTAAATATGAAAAGTTTAAATTAAGCAATTGTAGGAGAATGGAGTTGGCTTTGAAAAAAGCTGAAACTGAGTTAGTTTTAATTAAGATTTAGAAGTCTGAGAACCAGAAGGCAGATACAATTCTGCAAGCATCAGAAGGACAAAGAAAACAAGAAGAATAACGTTCATTTTTGCTTAGATCTTAGAAGTCGGAGAACCAGAAGGCAGACTGAGATCAGCATTCAGCAGTAGGATATAGGAAACGAAAGCATCTTGTAGTGAAGGAATCAAACAGGGAGAAGTAATTGTCAGGACGTTAGGGACCCTTTCAAGAAATATAACAATACATTCAGCAGCAGTTTTTGTGAGAAGTCAAATTGAAGATGTCTGCCCAGAAGCGGGAGGTTCCAAGCCTACATTTTAATCAATCCTCGTGGCATCTAGCAAAGGAGTCTCAGGTATAACGACATTCTTGATGGGGGAGGAGGTGAGTGCAAATCGAGAAAGCAAGATTCACTCATTGGTTTTTCTTTTCTCACCCGTGCAGACTATCTGCTCGATCCAGAATCTGAGTTTGTTATTTTATACAACTCTCCTTTCCCTCAGTGGGGTTCAGAGCTCAGCTGAGAGTCTGTAGTTGAGAGCGTAATGCTTTTGTGGGCCTGTGGGGTTCAGCAGCTCCGTGGAAGTTCCAAGGCAGGCCTGACAGCCCTTCCTGCACCCCAGTGCAGCCTGTGCAAACCTTAACTGTGTTGCCTGACATACAGTTATCTTTAGTACTTTAGATTATTACAATATACACTGCGTGCTTCCTCCAGTTGATAATGCTGAAGAGGATCCTACCCGCTGACATATTTGTATCAGATGTCAGTAACAACATCAACCATTTTTTCAGATCTATATTATGTTGACTGATTACACCAGTTCTAACAGTCTCTTTGCTGCGTTGACTGTGGTGAGTGAATAAGGAAACAGCTACACAGGGCCCAATCAATGGTTGTCTTATACACTATCCCGAGCACTGGAAAGGTTAAATGAGCATCTCCCAGGAAAAGAGACCAGATTGCTATGTCTGTCTGGTCCATCAGAACCCAACACCCACTAAATCAGGGTTCTGCAAATTGTGGCTCTCAACATGTTTTGGACTCTGGCTCCCATAATCCCTCACTGTTGACTATGCTGGCCAAGACTGATGGGAGTTGTAGTCCCTAACATCTGTAGAGCCAAAGGTTGTAGACTACGACCTCCATTCTTGAGTGACAATTTTGTAAAGCCAGTCATGTTTTCAGCTCAGGATCTAAGGGCATGGATTATTGGAGGTGGGACAGGGCTGTGAAAGGGCAAGCCTTTTCATACAGGGCTTCCAAAATCCAGAATATATACCCTATGCCCATCTGTAGCATTGCTGGCCATTACACTGCAGCCACGCCATAACAACTTTCCTTTTTTTCTGAATAGGGATCACTACATTCCCAATTTTGTTTTCCGACAGCCACGTGCAAAATTGGGCAATTCCGCTTTTGCCAGCTTCATGAAATTGCACACTCCCCTTTGCTAATACCACACAACTGCCGATATTTGGCAAAAGTTAAAAATGTTATCAGCACGTGAAATCAATTTTGCAAAAATAGGTTTTGCAGGATTAAAAATCTATCTGCATACCATTATTACAGTTCTAGAAGCCTATGACATTTTCTGGAAAGTGAACACTTGTAACTTGAGTTTGTCGTTTTTGTGCTAGTAAAATTACCTGAACATTTTACGGTAGAGTTTCTCAGCAAACTAAATTAAACTCTATTTGTATTTTCGTATACTTCGCAGGAGAAAGTAATTGCTTTGTGCATGATATTTTTTTAGGCAGTTTCTCCAGAGCCATAATGGAAAACTAAATTAATAGTATTGCAGTTTCCTTGAGTGGAAAATTATGAATTTAACTCCATCGGGTCAGCCGAAAAGGAATTTCACACATGTCTACTTTCTGCACTCATGTGCGAAGAGGCCACTCATGGCATGTGTGTGCACTATAAACAAACCTATATACAAACCCTCCGTACCACGAGAAATCCACCAAAGTTGTCATGCCCACTCAAAAGTCATAAACATCAAATCAAGAGGACCTTGGACTACCCTCCCCCAACCTGAGCCCTAAACACCATCAGGAAAGTGACCTATATGGGGAGATTGGAACACAGCCAATCACTAGCAAAAAGAGCATGGCTCCCATCAAAAACAAGTAACACCAACAGCAAAGGCAGAGCAAATGACACCAGCATTCCCCACCAACCTTAGATGTAAGGAGCAATACTCACCTCACCCAAATGTGGGGGCATGCTCTCTCCTGCCAGCAGGTATCCCTCTACTAAATGCACACAGTAGTCCACGGATGAGCCCACGAGAATTGAAAGAGAAATCGCTTCAACAGCACCCATTTCCCAACCGGACAAGTACATGATGGAAACCACCAAGCAGACGACACCTGCACAGAAAGGAAGACACAGATTTGCATTAGCAATCGTACACATACTACTAGAGACACCCAGTGCAGGAAGACGGCTGGGAAAAGGGTACAAAGAGGAAGCTCACACTGCTGTGATCCCAGGATACTTACAGGGGGCTGATGGAGGAAGCCCACATTGCCTAATCCCTTCTCACTTAATAAGTACTGCTGGAGGAAGATCACCCATCTGGAGTGCTACTGTCTTCACATGACACTGATGGAGGAAGCTAACACTGCCGTAGTGCTACAATTCCTGCTAGGCACTGCTGGAGGAAGCTCACACTTGTGAAGTCATAATACTCAGATGCTGGAGGAAGCTCACACATCTGGAGTACTTCTGCATTTATGGTGCACTGCTGGAGGAAGCTCGCACTGTTGTAGTCCTGTAGCACTTACTGGACAGTGCTGGGGGATGCTTACATTGCTATAGTCCTAAGCACTGCTGGAGGAAGCTCACTTGTCTGGAGTGCTTCTTCTGGAGGGCTTCCTCCAGCAGTGCTTAGCAAGTGTTATAGGACTACAGCAACGCAAGTGTCATCCAGCATTGCCCAGTAAGTGCTATGGGACTACAGCAGTGTGAACTCATTCATCTGGAGTACTACTACCTTCAGAGGACGCTGATGGAGGAAGCTCACACTGCTGTACTCCAATAGCACTTACCTGGCACTGCTGTGGGGCGCTTAAATTGCTGTAGTCCTTTCACACTTTCTGAGCACTACTGGACGAAGCTCGCGCATCTTGAGTACTACGGCCTTCACAGGACACTGAATGAGGAAGCTGACACTGCTGTAGTACTATTACAACTACTAAACATTGCTGGAGGAAGCTCGCACATCTGCAGTCCTATGCAACTTACCAGGCACTGCTGGAGGAAGCCCATTCCTCTGGTGTACTGCTTCTGAAGGGCTCCCTCCTTTCGCGGGTCTATATACAAAATCATTTTGAAAAACGGGCCCATTCAAAGGACGTTAACCAGAGCGTGACAGAAGTACGTGCGCCATGTTGGAGAGGGTCCCTGACATAAAACCTCACTCGCGGCTTCAACGCCAATCGCATGTGTCTACCCAAGATTTTCAAAAAGATTTAGTATAAAGACCCGCGAACGCGTTTTCGCTTGTTTGATTCCTGGGCAGACCGTCCACAATGCTGCACGTTTGGAGGTGACTCTGATTTGAATAGGATAGGTTTTCACATACCTGCCTACATTTGAAAATCAAAATCCCTGAGAATTATGCACTGCCCATAGCCACACAAGACTCCGCCCAATTGCACAAGGTTCCACCCTCATGTCAAACAGGTAAACTATATTGAATGTGTCATCGGCTATGTGCACAAAACTGCATCAAATTTAACTGTGCCCTCATAAAACGCCTTTACCATTTTTACAGGGCCCTTTTGCATTTGGAAGCATTACAGTAAACCAGATAGAGGCATGTTTGCTAACATGTGCAGGCAGATCTTCTCAGCTGCAGGCAAGGCGACCTCCAAAGATCATTTTGCAATGCGCACCGACACGCCATTCCATTCGGAGACAGCCTTCCCGCCTCTTTAAAACCTTTTAACTGCTATGGGTTTTCCCCCCAGTGCCAAGGCCTTTTTTGGTGATTTCGGTATTTCGCCATTCAATGCCTTCTAACATTTTCTCCTTCATTAAAGTTGATTCTGGGAATACACCCCTGGTTTCCCTATTATTACTACAAGACTAAGGGCCTCATTACGAGGCTGGTGGTAAGGGGTAAACGGCGCTGGTAAGGATGCTGTTGCCGTTAACCCCTTACCGCCGCATTACGAGGTCCCTTAGCAGGTCCCACTAAGGCCGGCTGGTAAAACCAGCCCGTTAAACGGGCCGTTAATGACGGGACCGTTATTAGCTCACTCCCAATTCCCATTGAGCCCTATGGGGTCTCGAATGGGGATGGGTATTTTGAATGGGGACTTACCGGGTCCTCCAAGGTTGGAATGACCCGGTAAGTCCCCATTCAGGGAACCCGGACACATCTTTGGAGGCAGCCATGGCCTAATAGCACCATGGCTACCTCCAAACTCGTAATGACCCCCTAAGAGTCCCAGAATGCAGTTCCAAAAGTCCAAAGAAGGGCCACTTCAATACTGGCATAGATTGCACAATAGCTCCACACTGTTAAATTGTAGGTACTGGTTTCCATGATACCTTGTACTTTTTGCCAGAATGAAGTTCTGTCATTTCACAATGGCATGCATCTTTTTATGCAGGACGTAAATAGAATGTGCAAAGCCTCATAAAGGGTTAAAACATTGTTTTCATGTCAACCAAGCAGGCAAGGCACAGACTAGTGTGCATTGTAAGTGGGGTATTTACTTTAGCATAGATGCAGATAAGGGGGCTTTTATATGCTAAACAGCCCATCCCAGTGAGCTGTGGCTTGATAGAGTAATGGGCCATTCCCACACTGCTAATGCCTGCAATAAGACTTTTTCAAGTGGGTTACTTAAAAGATGGAATGGAGGGAAAATGACTGCAGCCCGTGAAGTCCTGCTGAGACATCTCTAACATTTTATCAAGCCCTTGATCAGCTTCCCTGGCAGGAACAAATACAAGTAACCCTTAATTAGAAAATCACAAACAATTTAAAAAACACCCTTTTCGGGGATGCAGGTGTGGCAAGTGCCACCATAGCCACTTTAATGTTGACTGCTCCAGCCCTTCCTAGCCTCAGAGCCACAGCAGCTCTGGATCTGCTGCGAAAGCCTGGAGACTCCACGCTCTTCCCCGGAGACCTGGAGAAGAGCGTGACAACCCTGAGTCTCCGGCATAAACCTGGAGGTTAGGCAGGTATGGGTTTTCTGACCGCATTACAGACCCTGAAGCACTTTTGTGTTAGTCAGTCGCTTCCTAATATAAGCGGCATATTAGATGCTAGACTATACCGTGTTCTACAGAGCCCAGATAGCAGATATTGTGTGCCCTTTTTGATATACTTTCGGCTACACAGTCTTCTCGGGCAGCTTTACCGGCACATGAAGACTGATTGCAGCCTTTCCTGAAGGGTTGAGCACTCTTTGTGACCTATGCACATTCATTCTAGGGTAAGCCCTCCATTATAGTTTGGACACCAAGTGACATCATAT
Source organism: Ambystoma mexicanum (assembly GCF_040938575.1). Lineage (NCBI taxonomy): Eukaryota > Metazoa > Chordata > Amphibia > Caudata > Ambystomatidae > Ambystoma > Ambystoma mexicanum. The sequence goes on from NC_090929.1 coordinate 415,806,700, forward strand.
GACCCTTGACCTCTGATGACATCACAAGGAGTGATGTCATTTGACCTCACCAAACAGTGACATCACGGGAAGCAATGGAACACAACCTTTCACCCATTGACAAAACAGGAAGTGGCATCACATAGCATTGTTTCTAAGTACACTACGAAAAATATGGTTATGATATCACTGTAAAGTGATATACATTTCATACAAGGATGGATCATCATATGTATCGTTAATATCAGTGCATATAGGCCTATATTACCAAATGACTGTGAATGCAAGCAGACGTCCAAGGCCAAAAGATAATGATGTGTTATTATATAGCACTCCTGCTTAAGCGCTTCATATACAACAAATATACATACAATATCACCTTACTTGTGTTAGTACTCATTTATCAACCTCAGCAGGATGAGAAGCTGAGTTGACCTTGCCGGGAGTCGAACCTGCAACCTGCAGCCTGCAGCTCACACACATTGCAGCAGTGAGCGCTCAACCCACTGAGCTATCTTACCACTATAGCTATCAGAAAACCAGCCACACCAGAAACAAAGAGCTACATACTGCTGGCCACAGCCCATGAGACTCAATTTAAAAAAAGTTTTTTTAGGGGTAGCAAGGGAGACCTCAGGGGTCACAGTTGCGACCCCGTGTGTGCTCCGAGACCCCCAACCGACCCATAGAGTCAGGGTTTGCTCAGAAGCACTACAAGACAAGATAGCAGCACCCGTGAGATGGATGGGGTGCAGATATATACTTCAACACCAATCAATAAGGACAACTCAACGGTTTGGCAAAGGGAGTCCGTTTAATGACAAGTAGAAAAAACGGGGAGTCATGAATATCAGCAAATGGTGCGATCTTCCGTCTCGCTTCAACTCCAATGAACTTCATAAAAATCATGACATTTATACTGAAAACTCGTCATCATTTGACGTGTAACACTCAAAAGTTGAAATGGAATTCTATTGGTTCGGGAAAGGTAACTTTAATATAGGTACTATATCTGTATATGGTAACAGAGTGAGGGGATTGGGTAAACACTGTCAGGTGGGCATCTAAGCCCTTCCTTCAAAAATGACTACTGCAGACGTCACTAAGAGTACGACGTCCTATTGGTTCTACTAACTATAGGACCCTAGATTATTTGGTCCATTGTGATTGGGTTGGCACCAACCCCATGCATACTTTTCCACTTTGCATAGCAGCACGCAGAATGGTCAGCCAGGTTCAGGGTGTCCCTTAGTTGCCCGCCTTCCTCCAATTATTCTTATAATCAATCATCACTTTAGTAGCCATGTGTAAATTATTTTACTGTGGTTGGCCTCAAGATTGCATCTTTTGTCTGGAGAAGTTCTGATATCTTTGCCTGGCCTGGTGCCATGCGTAGTTGTGAGCCTCGCTTCTTCTTGCTCTGCTGGTCACGTGATTCAGACACTGTGAATTCGCCTCGTTTCCCTCAATTTGTGTATTTGATTCTCGTTTCACCCACCACCTGCCTTCGTCTTCTTATCTTGACCTTTCAGAGGCAGGATATTCTGTTCTTAGTTTCAATTAAATTTAGCTACTGTTCTTCTCTTCTATTGGTGCAACCTTGGCTTTCCTGGCACGAGTTGCCTCTGCCGAGTTTCGTTTTTGCCGTTTCTTCTTGATTTTGCTAAATCTGAAGCCTTTTCTCGTGTGGTCTTTAGTAACCCTTGGCTTTATTCTGCTTTTCGTGCAAAAGTGGAAATACACTTATATAATGTGCTTTGTTGAGGTAGTTATGTATAGTGGCACTTGCCGTACTATCTTTCTACTAAGCATAGCAAGCTGCACGATTTTCTTAGCTTTCTTGCGGTTCCAAGCATATGTACAGGTATTAACTGGTCGACAGTCTTCATCATGCTCATGTCTTAAGCTTCTGCATTTGACATCGTCCTTTCACTTTAGGTTCACGATATCCTTGTTCATGGCGTTTCGTCTCTTTGCGTCATTCTCTGGTCTTCATTTCTTCCTTGTGTGGGTCAGTCCGGGTTCTCATGATGTCACCATTCGTCTTCCATTAAGACCTTTTTGGTTTCTTCAGGGATGTACTTAGACGATCTTCATTTTGTTTTATTTGTTGATAGGGTTTTCTTAATGGATACCTTACTGTCCATGGTTTTCTGGGTATGGGTTCTTCACTAGGTGCTGTTCTTCTGATGGGTATTGGACATAGCCCCACAGCGGCTCTCTGCTGGTTTATTTGCTCATCATACTTCACATATTTCGGTGTGAACGTTCCTGGTACTTCGAAATGGGCAGTTGGAGTGCAGGCTTTAGTTGGGACCTCCTCTACACCTGCCGACCCCTAAATGACGTCCATGGGATGAGTTCTGCTGTTGGCACACAGCCAGGCAGAGGTATGCACTGTGCGCTGGACATATATTTCTAAATAACTGTTTCTACATCACAGTGCATTTGGAAGGCGTTCACCCTGAGTGCCTGCATGGTCTTTGTTCCTTCTTCTGTTGCTGTAGGAGATTGAGTGCCCAGCAATGTTGAATGAATAATAAGTGATGATGGCGAGTGCCCACGCCTTAATACGATTGACGGTATTTGATCAGCCTTCTTTAAAAGTGATATAGGCTAGAGAAGAATGTCATTTCTCTAGATAATATGTTGGCTAGTTAGATTGGAGTGGCTCAAAACCTTTTTTAAAACACTTTTTCACTTACAATGTTAGATGTTTTGTGATTTATTTTGTAGATCTCTCTGCACAAGGGAGGCACACTTGTGTGTGCTTCGTTATATCTGGAGAGTGTGCATGGCATCCAGGGGGGTATTGCTAGTGCAGGCTAAGATCGTATATTAGCATGAATTTGCATCCAGGGGGGTATTGCTAGTGCAGGCCAGGATCATATATCAGCATGAATGACATCCAGAGGGCTATTGCTAGCGCAGGATAGGTTTATACATCTGGACAGCACAAATGGTATCCAGGGGGTATTGCTAGTGCACTCTAGAATCGTATATATCTTCAGAGCGTTAATGGCATCCAAGGAGGTATTGCTAGTGCAGGCCAGGATCGTATAGTATCATGCATTTGCATCCAGGGGGTATTGCTATTGCAGGCTAGAATCGTATATCTGGAGAGCGTGAATGGCATCCAGGGGGGTATTGCTATTGCAGGCTAGAATCGTATATCTGGAGGAAGTGAATGGAATCCAGGGGATATTGCTAGTGCAGGGTAGAATCGTAAATCTGGAGAAAGTGAATGGCATACAGGGGGTATTGCTAGTGCAGGCTAGGATCATATATATCTTCAGAGCGTCAATGACATCCAGGGGGGGTATTGCTAGTGCAGGCTAGGATCGTATATCTGGAGAGAGTGAGTGTCATTTAGGGTGGCATTGCTAGTGCAGGCTAGGTCCTATAACTGGAGAGCATGACTGGCATCCAGAGTGGTATTGCTATATCTGAATGACATCCAAGGGGGGTGTTGCTAGTGCAGGCTAGGATCGTATATCTGGAGAGCATGAATGGAATACAGTGGGCTATTGCTAGTGCAGGCCACTACAGTATTACTCGGGAGATTGATTTGTACATTGTATCTGGGTATCTTGTCTATCCCACTATATCCCACTATATCAAAGGAGACATGAGTAGTGCACGCTAGGACAGTATATTTGAGAGCATGGCTTTCATGAGAGCATGCCTAGTGTAGTGTATCCAAAGCGGCATTGACCGTGTATGCTAGTGCAGTATATCTGGAGAGCTAGAGGTGCGCATTGTACCTAGGGATCGTGGCTACTGCACAGTAGGACAGTGTATCCGGAAAGCATGGCTTGTGGTACATCCAGGGGGATGGCTAGTGCAGAGCATCCAGGAGTAAGACTTTAACCGAATATCCAGTGATGGCGGCCAGTGCAGTATATCCAGGAATGTGCCTATTGCAGTATAAGCAGGGGGCACAGCGAGTGCAGTATTTCCAGGAGTATGACTATGACAGCATTTCCAGGTGGCATTGGTAGTGCAGTACACCCAGGGAGCATGGCTATCATGGTCTATTGTAATATGTCTGCAGAGCATGGCCTTAACCAAAGCGCTCATTGTCTGCCACATCCTGCCACAATATGTGGCACCGGGCTTTTGTGCTAATGTTTTCTTAACGTAGGCCCTGATGGCTATGGACAGTGCAGTTTATACAAAGTTCGAGGAAAAGGAAAACAGTAGACATAAGTACACAACGATTGGCAGTGTGAGTAAGGCAGAGAAAAGAGGCATGATGAAATGCATGCCAGGTTAGCTCGCTGGATCCCTACCAGGTCAGCACCCATAGCGGAGACTTACCTAGGATGGTGAGCAGCACTGGAAGGAGGAGCAGGACGTGAGTGGTGAAAACTGCCACCGCGGCCACACATATTACAAGCGACAAAAGAAGACCGCAGAGGGCACTCTCAACGCCTGCAGAAAGAAATGAAGTAAGGTGGGTCAAAGGTCAACTGCAGGAATTAGAGGCTCAACCATTTCAAAAGATGTCAAATACATAGGTCGCCAAAGAAGGGAGAGAACTCACACTAGTGGGGCAGGGGGCACTAGTGGTTGGAAGCTCACCCTACTGGGACACGGGGCACTGCTGGGGGAAAGCAAAGACTAGTGGGACACATGAGACTGCTGGGCGGAAGCTGAGGCTACCGGGACACAGGGAACTGCTTGGAGGAAGCTTAGACCTCTGGAAATAGGGAACTGCTGGTAGGAAGCTCACAGTACTGGGAACAGGGCATTGCTGGGAGGATGCTCAGACTACTGGTGTCCTGGTAATACTGGGGCAAGGCCTACACTAATCGCACCCTGGTGAGACAGCACTCTTGTGTGAAATCTTACACTGTAATGGCGTATGGAGCAGGGCACTGCTAGGTGGACGTTTACACTATTGCAAAACACGAGACGTGGCACTGCAGGCAGGAGACACACACCCTTGGGTTCAATAGTACTGAAGGGCAATAGCTGGCACGCGCCTAGTTGGTTTATTGTTATTTATTGGTGTTTTCTAATGTGCCACATGTGTATGCCATCCTTCCGCAGTCTCGGCTCATCCAGAGGGCCACTGCTGGCGAAACGTTCACACATTTGGGGCGCAAGAGGCAGGGTGCTGAGGGTCAACAGGCCATACAGCGGGTTCCCCGACTGCTGCCACTTGCCTATAATCTCCATGAAGATCCGTTTCCAGTGTTCACAGGTCTGAAATCCATGGCGTAAAGCAGAATCCCCGGGAAGCAGGTGTAACTGCTGCTGCAGGAAAGTCTCCCACTTCATGTAATCCGAGTAGGTCTGGAAGGAGGATTTGCCTTTGTACGTCGTCTGTCAAGAAACCAGAGAATGCAGCACAAGTTAGAAGGTTGAGAATGCAAGTATTTGCCACCATTGCCAACTTCCCCATTAGTTACCTGTCTTTACCACCATTGCCAACTTCCCCATTATTTACAGGTCTTCGCCACCATTGCCAACTTCCCCTATTGCCAACTTCCCTTTAGTTACAGGTCTTTACCACATCACCTACTTCCCCATTAGTTACAGGTCTTTTCCACCATTGCCAACTTCCCCTTAGTTACCTGTCTTTACCACCGTTGCCAACTTCCCTATTATTGAAAGGTCTTTACTACCATTGCTAAATTCCTCTTCGTTACCTGTCTTTACCACCATTGACAACTTCCCCATTAGTTACAGGCCTTCGCCACCATTGCAAATTTCCCCTATTGCCAACTTCCCTTTAGTTACAGGTCTTTACCACCATCAGCTACTTCCCCATTAGTTAAAGGTCTTCACCACCATTGCCAACTTCCCCATTAGTTAGAGGTCTTTACCACCATTGAAAACTTTCCCTTAGTTACCTGTCTTTACCACCATTGCCAACTTCCCCATTAGCTACAGGTCTTTGCCATCATTGCCAACTTTCCCTATTGCCAACCTTCGTTTAGATACAGGTTTTTACCACCATCGCCTACTTCCACATTAGTTACAGGTCTTCACCACTATTGCCAACTTCCTCCATTGCCAACTGGAATAAAGGATAGAGTTAAATAGTAAAGTGAAGAACAGGAAATACAGAAAAATGAATTAGAAGTTAGGGGAGAGCCAACGAATGAACGTGAAATCTAAAAGGGAGACCCAGGGAAAAGATGGCATTAAAATCCCAAGGGAATTTGAGAAACAGTCAAAGGAAGAGGAGGGCAACAAAGTAGGAGAGAGAGACCAAAGGAGAGCAGAAGACAGAGAGTCAATAAATGTGGGGCCATCTGGACAAACTAGGGACTCAAATCTGGCCAGTGCACAGTCTTAGATGAGTGGAACTAGAGGGCAAGATTGAAAAGATGGGGACAGAAACCAGAGAACAGTCGTGCAGACAGAGAATCAGGTGGGAACCATAGACAAGGTTCAAAGACAATGGTCTGAGTCAGCCAAATCAAAATATCAAGCAAAGCAAAAGATCAACCACTGGCGAAGGAATCAAGAAAAACAGCCCCATATCCGAGGAGAGTGAAAGTAAGAGAGGCAGCAACTGAGTGAACCAAGGAAAGATGCCAAGATCCAGGAGAAGACCAGCGAAGCAGTAAAGAACTAGGGGAGACACAAGAAACACAGCCAGAAAACATGCCCTTGAGTAGAGATTTGTGAACTATGGGAGAGCCAACGAACAGTTGGATGATATTGGGCTAGTTAAGGAAGCAAAATAACCGCCTGGTTGATACAAAAAAGAAAGTAAAAAACAACGGATACCGCCAAGAATCAAAGAATCACTCCAGGAACCAAGATAAGTCACCAGGAAATCAGGGACAGTGAATTAGACTACAAATCCAAGGGGCTGTGAACCAAAATGACAAGAAAGTAAAGAAAAACTCACCTGCTTGTGATGACCCACATGCTCAGGCCTCTATGATCATCATTAGCCTCGCGCATACCATAGACCAACACACAGCCCTTAAACACAGAATCCCCAAACCAAACAGAAATGCAAACACTTGGTTCTCAGAGGAACTTGCAACCCTTCCCAGAACCATGCGCTCCCTATAGAACACCTGTAGAAACAACCCTATTCCTTTCAATCTTGAGGCCTTTCGCATCGCCTCCAAAATGTTCAGAAACGCTGTCATACTCACTAAAGCCAACTCATTCAACGCAAGAATCTCTCAGGCTAGCTCTAGTTCTAAAGACCTCTGCTCCATACTCAAAGAAATTAAACACCCACCAATCACACCCTCTCTTATTCACAGTGACAAAGCTTTGTGCATTACCATTCAAACAGCCCTCCCAAATAAAATGGACAAACTACAAGACAAAATCCTCTTGAAAAAACATCTCCTTTCAAAAATCCCTCCACCACCCAGTCATATTTGGCCCCCTACTCGTCCAACCCCCTCAATTTCATTTCTCAGCCATCTCCATAGAAGACATGGCCACCAGAGTCTGATACCTCAAACCTTCTAACTGCAGAGGCGATGCCTGCCCTGCCCACATTATCAAACTCTGTCCAACCACCCTAGCACCAGCACTTGTCAATTTTGTCAATGCATCCTTCGGCTCCAGCACCATGCCGACATTCCTGAAAATGAGAAAGGGATTCCCCTCTCATGAAGAAACCATCAATTCCACCATCCCCACCAACTACAGACCCATCACGACCAGACCCTACATCCACAAAATCCTCAACCGCATGGCATACTCCAAAATTCAGAACCACCTCGAACAGCACCAACTACTAGGTGCCAGACAATCTGCATTCAGTCCAAAACACAGCACTGAAACAGCCATTTTGGATCTCCAAATCCAGCTCGACCTCACCTGTGACTCAGGCAACCTGGCCACCCCACTTCCCTAGATTTGTCAGCCGCATTCGACCTCATCAACCACATTGTCCTCTTCCAGCCCCTCCTAACCATCGATTCCACCATCCCCACCAACTACAGACCCATCACGACCAGACCCTACATCCTCAAAATCCTCAACCGCATGGCATACTCCAAAATTCAGAACCACCTCGAACAGCACCAACTACTAGGTGCCAGACAATCTGCATTCAGTCCAAAACACAGCACTGAAACAGCCCTTTTGGATCTCCAAATCCAGCTCGACCTCACCTGTGACTCAGGCAACCTGGCCACCCCACTCCTCCTAGATTTGTCAGCCGCATTCGACCTCATCAACCACATTGTCCTCTTCCAGCCCCTCCTAACCAATTTCCGCTTCCTCATCAGAGGTTTCTCTGGATCAAATCTTTCCTTAGCAAGTGCATATCCAAGGTCTTCATAGGCAACCACTCAGATGACCCTAAACCCGTCCCATGCACCGTCCCTCAAAGATCAACAGCTACACAAAACCTCTCTTGGATCACCTTGACGCCCTGGGGATCACCTACACAAACTTTGCAGATGACATGCAGGTCTTCTTACCTATCTCAGGGGACTACGCCGAGGAAGTGATCAATCAAACATACAGTGTCAAACAGAAATGAATGGCAGCCCACAACCTCTGTCTCAATGATGAGAAGACCAAGCTTCTCATTGTGGGTTCCCCTTACCGACTACGCACCCTGGACCCCTCCTATTCTTTATTCTCTATTGATGGGACAACCATCCAGGTCTCTCAGCATATGAAGACACCTGGCGTATCTCTAGATGCAGAACTCAACATGACCTGCCATATCAATGCTCTGACCTCATCCACTGCCTACACAGCCAAGCTCAAATTCCTTTCACCTGCCAACTGCCTCACCCTCAAACGCCCATTATTGGCAGTAAGGATGTATACGATTGGCTGTGGCACAATTGTTCGCGGCCAAATTGACCGTGGTCAATTCAGTCGCGAAGACAATTTTTCAGTGGGCAAATCGGGCAAAATTTAAACCCCCATGACCTGCAAAACACTCCCCCACCAACCCCCTGCTTACCTTATTCACATCCGCTTTCTGTCTGACCCTGCGGCATCAGGTCCGTCCCTCCTACGTGTGTCGGATCTGACGCTGCAGGGTCCGCTTTTCTTTTTCTTTTCCGTCCCCCACCTCCAAACCTCTGGAAGCAGGGGACAACCCCACTACCACCAAAGGCCATCACTACCAAACATGGTGAGTGGGGGAAACCCCAGCTCCCCATTTACCAGATTTGCCATACGATCATTGTAAATGATCAATTTGAGTACTACCGGCAGTAAGCTTGGCTACTGTAATGTTCTGTTCTCCCGCACCTCATCCAATAACCTGACAAAACTACAACTATAACTCACTGACCACACTACAGCAATAAGAAAGGGAGTGTGCTGGGTCCCTATAAAAGCACAAATTGACTTCAAAACACTGGTCCACACCCACCGTTGTCTCCTCCTCAACGCCCCCTCTTACCTCATCCCTCGCATTGCTGCAAAATCTATTACCCGTTACCTTCTGACTTCGACTGGACGCCCTCTACTAGTCCCAGTTTCCAGCAGAAGTGAGCATGACTATACTCCAGTTTCTGCGTGACTGCCCCACCCTCTGGAACACCTTCCCCGACCACATCAAAAATGAACAATCTCTTCTTGTCTTTTACTGTCTATACTGCTGCACCATCTTTGTAAAACCATAGGGCGGAAAGAGAACACTGCTAGATAACACAGGTGTGATGAGGAAGAGGGAAAACAGAGCTCAAGAAGAGAGGGAACAGGTGTGGCAAGGCAAGAAAGTAAGTCAAGTACCAATGGAAGCCAATTGAAGGAGCCAAGATCCTGAAGAGACAACATCAAAAATGACAAAAAAACAGGAAACCGTTGGTGCCTGGGATTTGAAGAAGAGAGGGCAATAACTGGGAAAACTGAATTAAGAAAGGCAAGAAACTCAATAACCCGAGTTGAGCAAATAAATACATTAAAAAACAGGGAAGTGATAAGTAAGGGTTGAAATGGAAGAGCCAGGAAGACAGGCCAAGAAATGGGAGAAGACACACAAAAGGGCAAAGCCAGAGAATAGAGAAAAATAACTAAGTGAGGAGTAAAAAGAATGTCAATTGCCTGAAGAGAATAATGAGAGCACGGTTGGAACCAGCGGTGAACTTAAGAAGACAACTGAGAGCCAGGAGATCACTGCGGATAAATGAGTGTCAGGGACATTATCCAGAGGAAAGTGAGTGGAAAAAGTTTTGGAATCCAATGCATGGAATGTCAAATAAGTGATGTTCGGTCAGTGTAAGAGGATGTGTCCCTTAATCAGAAGGATAAGGGAAGATCAAGTGCAACTTTTAAGTTTGAAGGACACACTCTCCAAATCAGTAGACATCAGTGACATGTGCCTCTTTGCAAGGTACCTACGCAAAAATATAAATACAATTATTTTTAAAAGTGATGAATGCAAGACATTGGGCCTCATTCCGAGATTGGAGGTAGACATGGCGTTATTTGCGCCATGGCTGCCTCCAATACCGGGTCCGGCACTGGTCTCGTTCAATGGGGACTTACCAGTCCATTCCGACCCTGGAGGGACCGGTAAATCCCTATTGAACAAACCATTCCCCATTCCCATTGAGCCCTTATAGGGCTCAATGGGAATGGGGAGGGAGGTAATAACGGGCTCACGAATGGCAAACCTGTTATTAGCGCCCTGGTCCCTTAGCAGGACCCGTAAAGGATGTGTGGTCTGACCATACGTCCCTTACGGTTCCCGCTAAGGGACCTCAGAATTGGGCGGTAGGGGATTACCGCCACCAGTTTCCTTACCGGTGCCGGTAATCCCTTACTGCCCAACTCATAATGACCCCCATTACCTCATTATAAGTCTGGCGGTAACCTGCCGGTGCTACCAGTGCATTGCCACTGGACTGAAACACTATTTCTACCACCTGATATCCCACTGCCACTGAGACATTACAAGTCCCGGCAGCCCAGGTGATAAGGCGGCGGAAAATGGTGTTTGCCAGGGAGTGGGGAGACTGAAGCACCGCTGTTGCCAGTCCTTATGTGACAACTCTGCTTTCCGGGGCCATTGCGCCTGCACAGGCCCAGAAAAGCAGAGATGTAGTCTGCTGGTCCGGAAAGGGTGCTAGTACGTTGCTACCAGCACCCTTATTTGCAGACCAGCAGACTCATAATGAGGCCCAATTGTCCTAAATTCCCACGAACAGCAATTAAAACATAATTTATGCCCCAGTGGCCTTGCTGGCCAGTCACACTTGAAACAAGTTTAGGAAGTGGTAGCAATGAAGAAAAGAGGAGAATTAAAGGTATGTGCAGCGGGCTAGCATTCTGAATGATTCCTATCCTGACACCTCATTTTCATGTGCTGGTCTGCAGCGAGCTTTATTCTGTTACACTTATCCAGAGGTTTCTGTGGAATCCCTATTTTGTTGGAGGGAACAGATGAAAACTTGTTATCTAATGAAATCGACCAAACTTATCAATATTAAAATTAGCTCAAAGGGACCAGGCAGAACCTTTAAATGTTATGTTATATTTTAGTCTTGAGTGCACTTTTGCCAACAGGTGCCCCCCCTCTTGCTAACAATAAAAATATAAACCTAACTAATTACGTCTGCTCCAGAAAAGGAGGAGCTTTCTAAATGAACATTTTCAAATCGGTCAATTTCTCTTTCGAGTGGGCTGCAGTGCGTTCCAGAGCCATAGAGCCAGGTAGGTAAGGGTCTACCTCCACCACCACCCCCAATCATTTTGAAATGATATCAGATGCTGTATTTAGTTGGTAGCATTTCAAAGAACTGCATTTGGAAATAAACATTTCAAAAGATGAACTCTTGGCTATGGAAGGGTGGCCTACTGGGAAAAAGCAGTGTTACTAAAGAGACCCGTCTTTTTCAAGATCAGTGACCAGCTGGAAAGGTATAGCTGTCATATTGACTGCAAATGCTGCCCCCTCACCTCCTACGGAGTGGCAGGGCACCAATGTGAAGCCTCTTTGTGGAAAGGGGGAAATTTAAAACCGTGCCCGGCCCCCTCCCTAACAACTCTCTGTTGGTAGCGCAGCTTGATGTGTTTTGCAAAGACCCTTTGCAATAACGTATATGAAGGAAAGGATTGGAAAGGTATTATCCCTTCTCACAGTCCTGAAATGGGAGGACAATATCTGGAGTAACCTCCAAACTGTGTAATATTGGATTTCTTAGTCAATATTACAGTGTTTGTTGGGGTCCTACACGCTGCTTTATTGTTTATTTATTTGTTCATTGTAATCTGCCCTTACGCTGCACCCAAAAGGGACGACACTTTTGCCTCCTTGGAGACAGTGCACAACTGGGAGCAGGGGGTCAGTAGTGGGGCTCAGAAGACAGGTCTGGCTAGGAGAAAGGCCGGGGTATGGAGGTGGCAGTCCACCGCATGTGGAAGTGGATGAAAGGACCAATTAACGTGGGCAACGAATAACCTGTTCTCACAATATTCCCGGTTTCTCACCGATTCGAAGGCCATGGACATCCACTGAACCTTCCCATCCTTCACTCCCACAGCACCATGGGACAGCTGACCTGGCAGGAGGTTTGGCTCTGGCACATTCTTGCACTCAGGATGCAACATCTGCAGGAAGGAGGAGATGCTGTAGCCTAGAAAGAGAGACATAAGCGAGAAAGTGAGAAGAAGGACTAGAGGGCAGGAGAGGGAGTAAAAGGGGGGTGCAGGGAGGGGATGGGAGTGCAGCAATGTACAGCAGTGGGAGATGGGGCGAGAAATGAGAGAGAGGGAGAGTAGTAGGGGAATAGACGAGTGAGGGGCGAGCGGGATTGGAGGAGAAAGAAGAGGGATGGGGACAGTACAAAAAAAGGAAGAGATGGAGGAAGCAAGGGAGGAGGAACGATGGGACAGGAAGAGAAGAAGTGCATGAGGAAAAGAGAGCGTAAGGGAGCTAGAACTGGGAAACTCAATGTAAAGTGAGGGAAGGAATTAAGGAATTGAGGGAGGATGAGAGGGACAGAGGAAGGATAAGTGAATACTTGCTTTCATTGTGCCAGTTCACCTATTCTATCCAAATATTGCTACACACCTGCTCTACATTCGGACCCCTCTATACATGAACGTATGAAGCCACCCTCCCTGTGTCTATAAAGGTGTGATTCTTCACTGCTCTGTTTACTTTAAGGTGTAGGTGCACCCCAACCCCTCCAGTATTGCTCAAACTCGAGTTTATAATTTGATTAGTTAATGCATTGGTGATTTGTTAAGCACCAAATGGTGGTCTCTCTTATGTACCTGAAGTGAGCTTTTCTTTTCCAGATCAGGGCGGGAATCGTCTCTCTTCTGGATACCTGCATGTGTAGACACCTCCTCCGTGTACCCTACGGTGTCTCTCCTCTTGTATAGATGAAGGGTGGTTTCTCTGTATTCTAAATACCTGAAGTTGTAGAGTTGCCTCTCCTACTCTGTCTACATTAAGGTGTTTCTCATCCTATTCTGTAGATGAAGGTGTGGATTCTCTCTATTATAACTACCTGAAGATGTACACGAACCTCTCCTACTCTATTAAGGTGTTTCTCCTCTTGTTCATCTGAAAAGTGGGTTCTCTCTTTTCAGAATACCTGAAGGTGTAGACTCTTCCCTCATCATCTGCCCACCTTAATGTGTTTCATCTTCTCTTGTATAAATGAGTGGGTTCACTCTGTTTTAAATATTTGAAGATGTAGACTCTTAACTCCTCCTGTGTCTACCTTAAGGTGTTTCTCCTTATCTTGTATAAAAGTGTGGATTCTCTCTATTCTAAATGCCCGATGGTGTAGACTTGCCCATCCTTCTCTTTGTCTTCTAAGGTGTTTCTCCTTCTCTTATATAGATAAAGGTTGGGCTCTGTCTATTCTAAATACCGGAAGGTGTAGACTCTTCCCTCCTCCTTTGTCTGCCTTAGGATGTTTCTCCTCTTGTGTAGATGAAGGTGTGGGTTCTCTCTATTGTAAAAACCCGAAGGTGTAGAGTCTTCCCTCTTCCTCTGTGTTCCATAATGTGTTTCTCCTTCTCATGTACAGATCAAGGTGTGGATTCCCTCTACTTTAAATACCCGAAATTGTAGACTCTTCCCTCCTCCTCTGTCTGCCTTAAGGTGTTTCTTCTCTTGTATAAAGGTGTGGATTCTGTCTATTCTAAAGTCCTGACGGTGTAGACTTGCCCATCCCCCTCTTTGTCTTCTAAGGTGTTTCACCTTCTCTTGTATAGATAAAGGGTGGGCTCAGTCTATTCTAAATACTTGAAGTGTAGACTCTTCCCTACTCCTCTGTGCCCCTTAAGGTGTTTCTCCTCTTGTATAAAGGTGTGAATTATCTCTATTCTAAATGGCTGACGGTGTAGACTTGCCCCTCCTACTCTTTGTCCTCAAAGGTGTGTCCCCTTCTCTTGTATAGATGGTGTGGATTCTCTCTATTCTAAGTGCTTGAAGGCTTGGACTCACCTTCCTCCTCTGTGCACCTTAAGGTGTTTCTCCTTCTCTTGTATAGATGCAGGAGTGGGTTCTCTCTATTCTAAGTGCTTGAAGGCTTGGACTCACCTTCCTCCTCTGTGCACCTTAAGGTGTTTCTCCTTCTCTTGTATAGATGCAGGAGTGAGTTCTCTCTATTCTAAGTGCTTGAAGGCTTGGACTCACCTTCCTCCTCTGTGCACCTTAAGGTGTTTCTCCTTCTCTTGTATAGATGCAGGAGTGGATTCTCTCTATTCTAAGTGCTTGAAGGCTTGGACTCACCTTCCTCCTCTGTGCACCTTAAGGTGTTTCTCCTTCTCTTGTATAGATGCAGGAGTGGATTCTCTCTATTCTAAGTGCTTGAAGGCTTGGACTCACCTTCCTCCTCTGTGCACCTTAAGGTGTTTCTCCTTCTCTTGTATAGATGCAGGAGTGGATTCTCTCTATTCTAAGTGCTTGAAGGCTTGGACTCACCTTCCTCCTCTGTGCACCTTAAGGTGTTTCTCCTTCTCTTGTATAGATGCAGGAGTGGATTCTCTCTATTCTAAGTGCTTGAAGGCTTGGACTCACCTTCCTCCTCTGTGCACCTTAAGGTGTTTCTCCTTCTCTTGTATAGATGCAGGAGTGGATTCTCTCTATTCTAAGTGCTTGAAGGCTTGGACTCACCTTCCTCCTCTGTGCACCTTAAGGTGTTTCTCCTTCTCTTGTATAGATGCAGGAGTGGATTCTCTCTATTCTAAGTGCTTGAAGGCTTGGACTCACCTTCCTCCTCTGTGCACCTTAAGGTGTTTCTCCTTCTCTTGTATAGATGCAGGAGTGGATTCTCTCTATTCTAAGTGCTTGAAGGCTTGGACTCACCTTCCTCCTCTGTGCACCTTAAGGTGTTTCTCCTTCTCTTGTATAGATGCAGGAGTGGATTCTCTCTATTCTAAGTGCTTGAAGGCTTGGACTCACCTTCCTCCTCTGTGCACCTTAAGGTGTTTCTCCTTCTCTTGTATAGATGCAGGAGTGGATTCTCTCTATTCTAAGTGCTTGAAGGCTTGGACTCACCTTCCTCCTCTGTGCACCTTAAGGTGTTTCTCCTTCTCTTGTATAGATGCAGGAGTGGATTCTCTCTATTCTAAGTGCTTGAAGGCTTGGACTCACCTTCCTCCTCTGTGCACCTTAAGGTGTTTCTCCTTCTCTTGTATAGATGCAGGAGTGGATTCTCTCTATTCTAAGTGCTTGAAGGCTTGGACTCACCTTCCTCCTCTGTGCACCTTAAGGTGTTTCTCCTTCTCTTGTATAGATGCAGGAGTGGGTTCTCTCTATTCTAAATACCTGAAAGTGCAGACTTCCCCCAATTCCTCTGCATATCCAAATGAGTACAGTATACACTGCCTTTCAACCTATGTGTTTGGGCTTGCCTTCTCTATATTCTTCATGGGGTGGGCCCTCCACCAAACCCTGTGCAGTTACGTGTTGGCTCCTTCCCCTAAAGAATCCCCCATGTACTTGAAGGCATGCTCCCGTCGCCCCTGATGTGAGTACCTGACGGCAGGCATTGAGCCCCTCCCGGCTTCACCAGGTCCGAGTTGCTGGCAATGGCCTTGCAGATTCTGCACAGGTTCCCGAGCTCCAGGAAGAGGTCGAAGCTGTCATCGTAGATAACGCTGCCCTTTCAGAAGGAGACAAGACACAGCGGGGCAGAGACACGTGAGACAGAGACAGAGACAGGCGCCGAAAGAGAGCCGCGGCAGTTGAACTGTGCAAAGAGCTCTGTCTTCGCTACTCAAGGCGGGAAAGCAACATACAGAGTCGGCACTGACAGCACAACAAGAGGCATGACAGGGAACTGACAAGCTACACAGGCACACGAACAAAAGGCAGGAGACTTCCTTCCGGGCTTCCTCCCGCCAGCACGGGGTAAGCAAACCCAGCACCACTGTCAACGGGCTTTAAGTGAGATGAGAAAGCGTGAGAGGTGGGGGCTCCAACAAGAAAGGCTTAGCCTGAGTGTGGGGATGTGGCCCACATAGTGCTGGGCGGGGCCTAAAGGGGGACAGCTGTCTCAAAAATTACGTCACGAGACCCTGCAAACTTATATTTTGGGTAATTCGGCATGGTCTCAGGTGGTAGTGTTTACATCCTGACTGCATGTTTTAAATGCATTCCTCTCTGGCTACGTTTTTAAATAAAGCAATGTCTATACATAAATCACTTTGTCACTCAGTATATAACCAATCAGTGAGTAAATCCCCCTCATTCTATAAATCAATTACATATGGGGGAAGGACAGAGGACAAACAGCACTAATGGGGGTTCCTGACTACTTTGCATAAAATCAAAGTGCCTTCTGGAAACGTACGAATGGTCACCGATCTGTATAGTTCATAAATATGTATGTGATGGTGGTTTAAGCATGCACATCTTCTGGGGCATATAATGCACAATGGTCTTGACGCAGATTTCATTTGCCACAGCACTCACCATAGCAGTAAAATGTCTGGAACCGAGCCCCTTACACACTCATTTGGACAGAGTTGTCCCATGCAAAGCTTTGTCTGTACTGCTTAATCATAGGATGCCTAAATGCGTTCTTTTCACTGCTTGCAGATCTATTGCTTGGTAAGCATGCTTTCAAACGCCTGACAGGAGAAAATGCTTTAGGTGCTGCAGAATAATCTGGGATCCAGGAATGTCTGTTCCTTTTGTCCCTGCTCTGTCTCATCCCAGTCACAACCAATAGTTTGATAGTCTGCCCTGCCAGCACCCAAAATAAGCATGGGCACTCTGTGTAAGTCCTCTGACACTCGCCACTCCTGGTAAGCAAATGGCATCTTAAGGATAGCATCAGCAGTCCACACAGAGGGCACCTGTATTCTAGCATTTCTGGCATGGGTATAGGCCGCATGTTAACAACAGCAGCCACGAGAAAGTTATACGGGCTGTACTATGGATGCAGCGGGACACAGCATAAGCCCTAAGGAAAGGCATGCTGTGGGATGTTTCAAACCACTGGTCCAGGCCCTGCAACATTACTGTGCATTACTGGCAGCAGAAACCTCCGAAATGGCCGCTGGAAAGCATGCTGCTCGCTAAAAATCACCAGAAAGTGTGCAATAAAAATCTGAAAAGTAGGCCGCCATACACTTTTGCCTAGGACAGTGGGAACAGGGGAGACCACTGCCAAAACCCATCATTTGGCTGCCCACAGTGCAAAATCATTGCAAAAGAAACACAGAGCTGTTTTAAAAATCAGTTTTCCCTGGCTGTCAAATTTGCAAAAATCATGGCTCACAAACCACCCAAAAAGATCCAACCTCCTTGTTGGGTGGTGAACATCATTCTACTCCGGGAATCCACATATATACAATATCCACAGAAGTATATATTATCTGAACAAAGTCCACTTTTGAAGATTACTTGATGGAAAGAAATCTGTCAAAAATGGGTGTAGTACCGTTAGTCACCTCTGTCAGAAGCCGGCGATTTAAAACCTGTCAGGTGTAAAGTTGTACATTGAACTCAAACTATGCCAAAGAAGGGATTTCCATCAAAATGCCATATAGAGTGCCACACATGGATTTAATGTTGAAAAAGACTGGAATTAAAAGATATGTTTGCTGATTTTAAATTTATAAATGTAATGTTTTCACAAGGAACTATGTTACAATTGACCATAAGGTAACGTGACTTGGCTAAAACTTCCAAAAGGCTTTCTTTCCCTGAGAATCTCACACCTTGTTCATTCCCACCAAAAGGAGAGGATTTCGCATTGGCATGTTTATCAGAAGGGGAGGAGATTTCCTCTGCTGCCCTGAGCAAGAAACAATGGAAATAGAAAATGCTAATTGGAAATAAAATGCTAATTCGGCTCTGACAGGAAGGCAAGCCATGTGACCCTCTGACTCAGCCCAGCTTTGGAGGTGGGCCAGACTGGAAATGTGGATTGAAGATTGATGTAAATGTATGTTTTAGAAAAATGCTTATAGTAAAGTGTACTGAACTGACAAAAATATGAAACTTATAGGTTGTTAAAACGAAAAATTCGCTCACACTTAAAGACTAATCTGGAATCTGTGCGATGTTCTGAGACTGAACCCCGGAAATTATTCATATTGTAGCCATTGTATTTATGTTAGGAACATGAAAAAATACAGGAATATGCCCAGATGGGATGTGCATGCATGTATACAAATTGGTGCAGAACTAACATTGAGAAACCCACCAACTGCAAAAAAGTTGTCATTTATGAACTAAAGCTCGCAGGAAGATGAGAGTTGCACAGCAATATACCTTAAGCAATCTGTCATGTAATTATGTATTATCAACAAGTTGTGCATATGGGAAATATGTTTTTTGGGAAAAATAGATTTTCTAATTAATAGCAAAGGGGAGGTTCTTCCCTAGGTTGTAAATGGCAGCATCACTCTGACACATGATGACATACTGTTCCTTTCTCAAATCAGGGGACAGGGAATTCTCTGACCTATCCGATCCTTAGAGGGTTGGGCATAGATAATCAGCCTCCCCACCCACTTTGGAAATGGATAAATAGGGACCGCTGAGGACAGACAAGACACACACTTTTTACTCATCAACTGACTTCTTGGCAAAGCACCCTGCAGGAAGATCCAGGCTCCAGACATAGATCCAGAAACCAGACTCTAGAACTTTGAAGAAGAAGGGCCCAATCCCAAAAGCTGACCTCTTCTCAGCTGGCATTCAGAATCTTAAGCAACCTGATGTTAACCCCTAAACTTCTAAGGGGCACCACAAAATCCAACAGCCTGGCTGAGCAGTTTTGCTGTTCTAGCTAAGAATCCCGTGCTAGAACCAAGGTCCAGACCCATAGAGCAGAGCTGTACCCAGAACCAACCTGTCAGATCCAGTCCAAGAGGCCGCGCAGACCAGAGTGCCTTGCTGAGAGCATAGTCCCGGTGCCCTGATCCTGTCCGGTGGCGAGAGAATCCCAGCCAAACCCTTGACCAGATCTTTGACGGGCCCATTCCAAAGCCATAGGAGTATTTAGTCTAGAGCTGTTCATAACCACCTCTTAGTTTAAAGTAATCCTATTCAATCCATTATAACCTATCCAGAACTGCATTATAGAATCTTGTGTCCATCCTGAGTTCTCCTCATTATATTGTTTGTGATAATTGTAGCGATAATCATCTGTGCGCTGATATTTTTGAAAAAAGTCAAGTGTCCTGGCGCATAACAATCAGAGTGGAAGGTGCCTTGTTCTGGTGGTTGTCCCGTTGGGTATCTTGTACTTTCATAGCCCCTTAGTATATGTCCATCTTGGTTCTAAATCTTTAAAGCGCATCTTTCATTTTGAATCTTGACTCTGGTTCTGAAAAAAATCTACCTTCACAAAAACCTCTGTAACTTCTGAACCGTACATCCTAGAAAATGTAAATGTAATTTTGAAGCTAACATCCTCAGCTTTCCAATGAACCCAAAACAATTCCATTCCGATTCCTGATAGTTTTGCTGTAATCGCGTTTTACGCACGCGGAAAGTAGCTGCAATTTGCAATTTGGCTCAATTCCATCCCATGTAAAACAGCTATTTTTTTGCTTTCAACTTCTGAATTTCGTTTTCCATCTGCTAATCATTCTATAATCATTTCTAGTGCTGACCTGAACCTACCCCAAGCCACTCTCACTAGTTCTGAATCCATTTAGTGAATTGAAGTCATTTTAGCATTTTTCCATACATTACTAAATCACATTCAAAAGCATTTTGACCTGTTTTTAAAGCATCCCTGTTCTCTCTAACCTTGCTGGGGGAATTGGGATTGAACTGCATTGTTGATTGTATTCCTGATACCTGTGTGCGCTCATTCCATATCTTCATATTGCATGTTGAGGGGAGTGAGTAGTAACAGAGGGAAAGAGTGATCATATTGTCTTTTGATTGAAGTCATATCAAGTTTTATTTTAGTGCTGCATTTCTTCCTATCATTGCAATTTCTTGAACCACACAAAGTTATTCTCTGCTACACTATTCTTCCTATTTCTACTCCTGATTGATTAAAGGGGTTGTTGATATTGTAATATTACCCATTGCTGATCATTGTTCATATTCATAAGTGTGATATTCAGATATTATTCATATTCATAAAAGTATAATCTATATATTGTTCAATTCTTCAAAAAAATCTTTTAATTTGCAAAACAAACCTATTTCTTGTTTCAGTGAGACCGGGGGAATTCAAAGAGAGGGGCGATATATAAGGGTATATCATCCAGAATTAAACAAACTTTGACATAAAAATATATAATAAGGGTTTCCATTGGGCATCCCATACTAGGCATTGACTTAGTTGGAGTGCTGGATTTAAATCACTTACAGATTGGGGGCTTGTGGCCGGGATTTCTGGATTCGATCTACCACTTGTGCAGCTTAATACAGTGTGCTAACTGACAGGATACATACATCCTGTTGGGCTACTACGCTGTGTTACAGTGTAAAAGCACCCCTCAAAAGGGAACACTCTAAGGAAACGGTCTATTTTGCAAACATAAAATAAAAAACTTCTGTAAATTAGGAAATGGCGACATTGGTAGACATCAAGATAGCTAGAGAACACCTTTTACATAAGTTATTTGTGTGAGGTGAGTGGACTGAGCAGGACCAGAATGTGTGGTTGCAGGCAATCACACAACAGATCACTGCAACTGTGTTAGATATTGGAGAGATCAGGGTCCCTTACATGTGGCCCTGAGGGAACTATATATGGCCCCTAAGGCCAAGGATGAGCAAAATAAGATTGCCAAGATAGCAGCATATTTATATTTATCTATGGGAGCTATACAGGACAAATATGCTGAAGACCAAGATCTGGCAAGTAGGCGACTGATGGCATTAGAAAAGGCCTAATCTGATCTGGACTCTTCTGAGCAGAGGCTGCAGAGGAGCCAGGAGTCAGAAAATGAAAGCAGGCAGTATATAGTTAAAATAAAAGAGGATATGGGTATCCTGCAACAGGAAAAGGCAGACCAGGATACCAGAATTCTGGCCTTGCAGAGGGAGTACCAAGAAGGTTTGGACTCTACTGCAGAGCCAGAAAAAGCTGGAGCAACAACTGTATTTCAACAGCGTATGCGCAGAGCAGGTAGTCACCCTACAAAGCCAACTAGATAGAGAGAAGGCAGAGAGCAATAAATTGATTTTGAAAGACCTGGACACCCAGGCAGAGTTTGATGAAGAGCGCCAGAAAGCTGGTGCCCTTCAAAGACAGGAAAGGGACACCTTAGGCCAGGAAGTCTGTCACTTAAAGGGAATCTGGAAGAAAATCACCTGGCCTTCCAGGGACTGCGTGACCTCCAAAAAGAGCATCAAAACCTGTTAGCGCACACCAGGAGGGTGGAAGATGCTCTGGCAAGAAAGGAACAGGCCAGTATGGACAGGACTCAGGAGGTAACCCTCCTGCAGCAAAGACTGGACCAGTATTCAAAGACAACCCAGGAAGCACAGAGAGAAAATGAGGCTCTCTGTCAGCACAATGATAGGCTCCAGCGACAGGTAGCCATGCAAGAGAGACTGATAGAGACTATTAAGGCCTTGATTGAGGAACAGAAAGCTCAGGTTCTTCCATGGCAACAGGGAGCAGGGCCTGATAGAGATGAGGTTCGCTGGGAAAGGGAAACACCTGAGCATAACCTCAGGAACCCTAGTACCAGAGGTCTTCATCTCTCCCAGTCCCTGGATTCTGACACCCCCATGTCCACTGGCGCACATGAGCCCGGGGCCACGGGGATGGCAGATTACTATCCAGTTAGAAGTATGGGGCTCATAGACCAGTACCTTCCAGGTATGGAAGGGTGGGAATCTGGGTATGGGCACCCAAGTACTGTGAAGTTTAGTGGGGAACTCCAGGAGAGTAGGCCCACTAAGGGCATCCTGAAATGAAAACCTCTGCCCAGTTAGGACAGTGGGGGAGGTACCCATCAAATCCTGGGAGCAAGGAGGAATCAGAAGACTCCTCTGAGTTCCCCAGGACACAGGAGACTAGGTCCCCACATTCTGCCAGCCATTCCCAGGCTCGCAGAATCCAGGAGAACCTAGAAGACCAGAGGGGCACCTCTGCGAGCAGTGTCTCTGAGTCAGAGGATGAATGGACCAGGGTTACCCGAACCAAGAAGGCCAATAAGGCAAAAAGGGCCTTGCTTAAGGACCCCTTAAAACTGATCAAGGCAATAAGGAGCGTCATCACGCCTTATCGTAAGAACGCTAAGTATTCTGTTTGGGAACACTTAGAGCTCTTTGAGCAAATGATGGAGACTTTCCATTTGAAGGACAGCAGTAGCTGCATTCAGTGTGTGAAATGGACCTTCTCCCCAGAATACTCCAGTTTCTTTGCGGGGCTGGAGGACCAAAATCATTCAAGATGGTCCACATATAGGGCGGCCATCCTAAAGCACTTTTCTGTAAAGTCTTGGGGAAGCTTCCTTCACCACTTGTAGAAAGCCCCTGGAAACCCAGGAACCGGAAACAAAATCTCCTGCCCCTGAAAGTCTGCCACCCAAGGAGCAGAGAGGGGTAGGAGAAACAAAGGATCCAAACAGACCCATTTTGTGGAGGAGGTACAAATCTTCCAATTTGAAGGAGAGGGATCCTCAGAGGATCATGGGAAAAGGATCTTCTCCTTCAGAGATGGGGGCACTCCTCCCAAAGAAAAATGGGTCCCAAAGGATTCAAATCCAGACTGGGTAGATGTGGAGACTGAGCAAGCGCCGCCCATCATTCAACCCCAGAACCAACAGCATGAAAATCTATTGGTTCAAACCCATCCTGGAGACTGCATCCAAAAGGGGGGGGGGCGGCCCAGAACCAGAACCCGGGGAACTCAAAACTTCTCTAGTTGCCACCTTTTTCTTTCAGATTCCCTAGGCTCCCCACAGAATTCTGTCCAAATCTCTTCTCTTTCAGTGTCCAAAACTAAAAAACTAACCGACCAGTTGTCCAAAAATGTACATTATCTGTGCCCCCTTGCCGAGAAGGAGGGAAGATACTATGCCCCGGTACAAATACAGGGGTAGGGTACAATTTTGGCAATGGTGGACACTGGATCCCAAGCTACCCTTCTGTCCAAAAAGGCCTTTGATGAACCGAATTCAGGAAGGGGGGAGAATTACCAAATTCCTCTCACCTCTCTTCCTGGACAACTTCAGAACTTTGACGGGAAGGAAATTCCCCATCGAGGGGACTGCGGATTTAGACATTAAAATTGGGCGACACAAGGTGAAGCACCCGGTCATAGTTTTGACTCCAGAGGGCACCCCTTGTTTACTAGGAAATGACTCCCTGTGAAGGTTGTCACCCCTAATAGATTGCATAAACAAGGTCCTTTGGACCCAGACTAGCCGACCAATAAAGTTAAAACCGAGTATCAACCATGTTAGTTTAAACGGCACATGCCACATGGTTGAACAAAAATCTGACCAAGTAGAATTTCACTTCCAGAACAACCAAATTCCAGACGTGACAGTAATAGCAGTAGGACAACAAACTGGTGATGAGGAGTCCTCTCTATTTCTGAAAATCAACCTTCCTTCCAGTCTAAGGTGGCATTCCACACTGGAAGGAAACACTCTGAAATTCTTTACCAATCCACAATCAGCTATTCCCACTCCTATAGTCCAGAAAGATGTGAAATCAGCTCAGAGCCTGGCTGATATTCAGCAAATTGGAGAGCAGTTGTTCATCCCTGTTCAGTTAAATGAAGGGAAGGACTCTGTTCTCGCCCGAGTGTGTGTGAACAACGGTAAGAGCTTCATCAGCGAAGCCATGTTCCGCCAACTCCCAAAAGATCCAGCCATTCCCACATTTAGACTCATAGACTAATGGGAAATGGATCTGGAAACACCCAGTTCCAAACATCTCCTGCCAAGCAGGCGTATGCTCAAAATCTCCATAGGCAACGAGAGCATAGTCCATAATTGTTGGGTCGTGCGAGACGTTACTGCCGCCTTTTACTTAGGCAGTGATATTCTCAATCGCTTTGCCATTAGTTTGGACCTAATAAACTTCAGAGCTTAGTCCCAATTAGCGGATAATCCCATCAGCTTTGATGATCCAGAGAAAGCATTTAGGTCAGCTCAGCTGCTGCCTTATGCAGTTGAAATTCAGATTGGAGAGGAAGTCACCATCCCAGAAAGGACCCGACAATTCTCCCTGGAAATGAAAGTTAAAAGAGGACAGAAATGGAAAAACCCTGATGCTTTTATTCATCTAAATGCTTCTCTCCAACAGCAAGGGTTGGGGGTAAACCCAACACCACTAGTCAATGTAGAACATGACACCATTCCAATAGAGGTGGATAACAGTGACTTAAATAGTATCACTCTAGCCGCAGGCACCATTATTGGAATGGCGGTTGATGACCGTCATTTTTCCATTGATTTAGGAAATGAACTGTTAAGACCAATCCCCAAGGACTGTTTTGACAGTGACAGTGATGACAACACAATACCAGACAGGATGTTTACCCGGCATGGGGGGAACTTCCTGGTGTACACTTCCTTCCCTTGTGGCAAGGAAGATGTGACTTGTGACTTCAGGAGGGATGAGGTGATTTTCCAGGTCCATGAGGGCTGCCTTTCCCACCTGAAGCCACCAGTCCAAATCAGCACTTTGACCAGGGACTTCTCCACCCAGCTGTAGGAGGCCGCTGAGATAGTGAAACCAGAAGTCTTTCCAGGCTTCAGGCAGATGGTTGAAGAGAGAGTCAACCTAGCTGATTCCTGTGAGACTCTGGAGCAGAAGCAAAAGTTGAAACATGTTTTCTTGGATTTTCAAGATCTCTTTGCGGTGGACTCATATGACTGTGGTCGCACTGACATCCACACAACAACAATTCCCACGGACCCTGGAATGACTCCAGTGTTTGTGAAGCAATATCGCTTGCCTCTCGCATCAATGGAGTCCCTTACTGAAATAATTAAGAACCTGAGTCCCGTGGGATAATCCGTCCAGTCCACAGCACCTTCAATAATCTGGTGCTGGGGATATTGAAGCCAAACGGCCAGTGGAGACTCTGTGTCGACCTTAGGGAGCTCAACAAATGGGTCCATACTTCCCGATGGCTTCTTCCCTACATTGACCAAGGGCTGGACCAGATCCAGGGGTCACAGGTATTCACTGCAATAGACCTGACCAATGGATACTGGACTGTACCTCTTAGTAGGGAGGACCAATACAAGATGGCTTTTACCTTTGGGGGCCAGCAGTACACATGGACCCGGACTCCCTTCGGATACATCAACTCCGGCAATTAATTCAACATTTTCCTACATAAAGCCATGCCCGACCTGGGTGAAAGGGGTAACCTGGCTTATGTAGATGATGTTCTCATCAAAAGCTCAACTGTGGAGGAACACATAGCGGGGATCCGTTATGTTCTAACAAAGTTGAGGGCCGCCGGAGCAAAACCTTCCTTTCAAAAGGCACAGTGGTGTAGAACCTGTTTACATTTCTTGGGGCATGAGATTACTCCTCAGGGTCTCTGTCCCCAGGAAAAAAAAGTGGATACACTCCAGAAATTGAAAGACCCCACAACTCTGCGGGAACTAAGGAGCCTCCTTGGGCTGACTAATTACAGTAGAAAGTTCATTGAGTGCTACGCAGAGATCACAAGACCCCTGATTCATCTTTTGAAGGGGGGGATCAAGTGGGAGTGCGGTCCAGAACAAGCCGAGGCAGTAAGACAACTCAAAAGAAGCCTCTCACAAGCGCCTTGCCTAGCTTACCCTGTCAGAAACAAGGAGTTCTTCTTGGAGACAGAGTTCTCTAATACATGCATGGCTGCAGTATTATACCAAAAGCATGACAAGGTCAATAAAGTAATCTCCTATGCGAGTAAAACTTTATCCTCTGTGGAGGAAAAATTCAACGATTGTGAGAAGGCACTCCTGGCAACGGTGTGGGCATTGAAGAATTACTGCCCGTTTATCCCGGGGGAACACATCATAGTGCAGACTCCACACCAGCCTCTGCAATATCATCAAAGTGACAGAATCCGGGCCGTAAAATTTGTGAGTAATTCACGAATTACTTCCTGGATTCTGTCATTGCAAGGCTTTCCTGTGGAGGTCAGATATGGCCAAAACAAGAAGAGTCCCCTCGCGCAAGGTCTGGCTGACTTGCATGATTGTGCCAGAGAAAACTGCCTCGAGGACGAAAGTCTAAAAATCAAGGACAACATGTAGGCATACCTCAATTCCCCACACAAAGTCTTTGAAGAAGACAAGTGTGAGGGAATGCCCACTGTCTATTTGGATGGATACTCTTACCATGTTGACAACAACGGGGGAAAAAGAGCTGGTGGCTGGCATAGGGAATGCATGGGTGAAAGAGTCCCCAGAACTTTCCGCTGGGTACAAGATTGGTCCCCGAAGTAGTCAAGTTGCAGAGTTGATGGCTGTGCATCAAGCCATCTTCACTGCTGTCCAACATCAACTCCACAAACTGGTCATAATCACAGATTTGGATTATGTACGGAACGGGTTCGTGGAGCACCTGGTTAATTGGAAAACCAGAGGCATGCTATGTGCTAATAACAAACCCTTGAAACTTGGGAAGTTAATCCAAAATATTGATGATCTGGTCACCTCGAATGGGATGACCATCTACTGGAAAAAGATCAAGGGTCATTCCAAAGTACAGGGACCAGACAAAACTGGAAATGACTTAGCTAATCAGCTGGCCAAAACCCGGGCCATCCAAGGGGATCTAAATGAGATTGAGTCCCTGTTGGGGGAAATCCAGGTCACTGCTATCACTAGGTCCCAGACAAATGCTCACAATGATCTCTCAACTGCACAATGGAGTAAGGAGACCCCAGATGCTGATTTGATTACGGCTCAGAAGGGGGATCCAATAATTGGTAAGTTTTATCGACACATTGAGGACCCTGAGAACTTTCCCCTGACGGATACCGATTACATAGGGAAAGAGGACCTCAGAGCGTTGATGAAATGTCCAAAAATGTTCAGAATCCAAGACGGTTTGTTGGTAAGGAGATCCCTAGCTAGCCATGATCAGTGGGTGATCCCTACCTCATTCCGAAGCCTGATGTTAAATCATGCCCATGATGCGGCCACAGCCGGTCATAGGGGGTTTCATACAACACTTGAAATCTTAAAAGAGGTTGCATACTGGCCACACATGGAGCAGGACCTCGACCAATACTTGAAGGGTTGTCTTGTGTGTGCACAATTTCAGCCAACATCCCTCACACCGTGAGCCTCTCCAAAAGAGGGGGATGACACTGCAATGGTCAGATTTGCAAGTAGATTTAATTGGGCCTGTAATTCGCTCCTCTAGGGGGAACAAGTACATGTTGACCGTGACATGCTTGTTTACTAAATGGGTGGAATGTCTCCCGGCCCCAAACTGCAAGGCAGAAACCGCAGCTGCCCTGATGATCAACCACATCTTTTCGCATTTTGGACTACCCCAAAGGATTGAGTCAGACAGAGGTAGCCATTTCATCAGCGAAGTAATGACAAAGATGTGGGAGATACTTGGGGTTAAAAGGAAGCTACACATTGCTTACAGTGGTGCAGTGGAGAGATACAACAAAACAATTGTGAGCATATTAAAAAAGTTTGTGGCAGATTCTGGGCCAAGTTGGGATATTCGATTACCTCTTGTCCTAATGGCCATTAGATCTACCCCTTCATCTGCAACTAAAATGTCACCGTTTGAGCTGATGACTAGACGCAGGATGGTGCTTCCCCAGCATCTGCTATATAGAACTCAAGAGCAGACATTGATCAACGCCTCCACAACTCATGAGCATGTTGAAAATCTAAGAAAACACCTTCAACATGCTTTTGCCTATGCTCAGCGAAATCTAGAAAGATCAGCCAACAGCATGAACACCCACTATGACTTAAAGACTACCAGAAAGGAATACAATGTAGGATACCGGGTCTACTTATACAATTTCCAAAGGAACCAGGCCAAACAGCGAAAATTTCTGCCTACCTGGAGGGGTCCTTTTGAAATTGTAGACAAAATCTCACCAGTCGCCTACAAGATCAGCATCCCCAAAGACAGTTTGGCAGAGGGGGAAGATAAGTGGGTCCATATTAATCAGCTAAAGTGTTGCCATTCTAGGCACACTCTGCAGCAACTGGAAGAGTCTTCTGGAACCCCAGAGGGGGCCACTCCAGATCCAGAAAACCCCAACTATAAAAATGTTCCACATATAGTCTATAAAATATAATAATAAAAATGTGTCCTGATTAGCAAAATGTATGTGTCCGCCCCACTACATTAATAGAGGTGGGGAAATTTCTACAAATATGTTTTTTGCTTTGTCATCCTAGGATAACCTATAGTTGATTGGAGACCATGGAGACTAACCAAGGAGGACTACCCAGGAAACGAGAGCAAAGATCCAAGGGGCCCGGAGTATCGCTCAATACTCACATCAGGATTGGCGAGGAGATCCGATGGATCCACCCCCGATGAAGGAAAAGATGCTAAACTTGCTATTTGTGGAAACAGAAGAGATGAGGCTGACATCCCAGTCTTGCAAGTTTCCATTGATGGACAATCAATGCCAATCACAAGAAGGGGGCTTGTGGAATGTTTCAACCCACTGGTCCAGGCCTGGCAACATTACTGTGCATTGCTGGCAGCAGAAACCTCAGAAATTGCCGCCGGAAAGCATGCTGCTCACCAAAAATCACCAGTAAGTGCGCAGCAAAAATCTGAAAAGTAGGCCGCCATCCACTTTTGCCTATGACAGTGGGGACACAGGAGACCACTGCCAAAACCCATCATTTGCCTGCCCACAGTGCAAAATCATTGCAAAAGAAACACAGAGCTGTTTTAAAAAATATGTTTCTCCCTGGCTGTCAAATTTGCACAAATCATGCCTCACAAACCACACAAAAAGATCCAACCTCCTTGTTGAGTGGTGAACATCATTCTACTTCGAGAATCCACATAAATACAATGTCCACAGAAGTATATATTATCTGAACAAAGTCCACTTTTGAAGATTACTTGATGGAAAGAAATCTGTCAAAAATGGGTGTAGTACCATTACTCACCTCTGTCAGAAGCTGGCGATTTAAAACCTGTCAGGTGTAAAGTTGTACATTGAACTCAAACCATGCCAAAGAAGGGATTTCCATCAAAATGCCATATTGAGTGCCACACAAGGATTTCATGTTGAAAAAGACTGGAATTAAAAGATATGTTTGTTGATTTTAAATGTATAAATATAATGTTTTCACAAGAAACTATGTTACAATTGACCATAAGGTAACCTGATTTAGCTAAAACTTCCAAAAGGCTTTCTTTCCCTGAGAATCTCACATCTTGTTCATTCCCACCAAAAGGAGAGGATTTCGCATTGGCATGTTAATCAGAAGGGGAGGAGATTTCCTCTGCTGCCCTGAGCAAGAAACAATGGGTTCCTTGAACTGAATAGAAAATGCTAATTCGGGTGTGACTGACAACAACAGCTCTGGCAGGAATGAAAGCCATGTGACCCTCTGACTCAGCCCAGCTTTGGAGGTGGGCCAGACTGGAAATGTGGATTGAAGATTGAAGATAATGTATGTTTTAGAAAAATGCTTATAGTAAAGTGTACTGAACTGACAAAAATATGAAACTTATAGGTTGTTAAAATGAAAAATTCGCTCACAGTTTAAGACTAATTTGGAATCTGCCATGCTCTGAGACTGAACCCCGGATATTATTCATATTGTAGCCATTGTGATTATGTTAGGAACATGAAACATTACAGGAATATGCCCAGATGGGATGTGGATGCATGTATACAAATTGGTGCAGAACTAACATTGAGAAACCCACCAAAAGTGCCAAAAAAGTTGTCATTTATTAACTAAAGCTTGCAGGAAGATGAGAGTTCAACGGCAATATACCTTAAGCAATCTGTCATGTAATTATGTATTATCAACAATTTGTGCATATGGGAAATATGTTTTTTGGGGAAAATAGATTTTCTAAGTAAAAGCAAAGGGGAGGTTCTTCCCTAGGTTGTAAATGGCAGCATCACTCTGACACATTATGACATACTGTTCCTTTCTCAAATCAGGGGACAGGGAATTCTCTGACCTATCAGATCCTTAGAGGGTTGGGCATAGATAATCAGCTCCCCACCCACTTTGGAAATGGATAAATAGGGACTGCTGAGGACAGACAAGACACACACTTTTCACTCATCAACTGATTTCTTGGCGAAGCACCCTGCAGGAAGATCCAGGCTCCATACATAGATCCAGAAACCAGACTCTAGGACTTTGAAGCAGAAGGGAACAATCCCAAAAGCTGACCTCTTCTCAGCTAGCCTTCAGAATCTTAAGCAACCTGATTTTAACACCTAAACTTCCAAGGGGCACCACAAAATCCAACAGCCTGGCTGATCTGTTTTGCTGTTCTTTTTTTTTTTATTGAAACTTCAGCTCAGTATGCCTGGTAGCGAACTAACAGGCAACCAAACTTTTGTTACAGTAGGACATCATTGTTCCTTTGATATCTACAAAACATTGACAGTTGATAAAAAATAAAGAGGACTTTTTTCCCATTGAAGACATTATGTAACATTGTCATCTACTTTGACATTTTGTTTTGCATTAATTCCTTGAAGTGATTTCCCATTTAAGTGTAGATAATCTACAAAGTTCACAATGGCACAGGTCAGCTTGATGTTCTGCCCTGTTACCGCGTAAGACCACCAGTTCTGGGAATCGGAATCAACAGGTGTAAAATCTCCTAGTTTGCGCACTCGTTGTGTGATGATCACAGGGCATTTTGTAATTAGATGTTCGATGGATTCGATTTGGAGATTGCAGAAACGGCAAAGATTGCCATTTGTTTTGTCGGTGTGTCTTAGAGATTGTATTTCTCTGGTGTGCAGGGCATTCCAACGCAGCCTCAAAAATTGGTTACGATGATGTCGTGAGGGACACGTGACCAGATAACGACTTTGGACATTGAGTTTGTGCTCGCCGATTCCTGATATCAAGAACATAGGCTTTGTTAGTTTTGCTGTTCTAGCTTAGAACCCTGTGCTAGAACCAAGGTCCAAACCCATAGAGCAGAGCTGTACCCAGAACCAACCGGTCAGATCCAATCCAAGAGGCCGCGCAGACCAGAGTGCCTTGCTGAGAGCAGAGTCCCGTGCCCTGATCTTGTCTGGTGGTGAGAGAATCCCAGCCAAACCGTTGACCAGATCTTTGACGGGCCCATTCCATTCCAAAGCCATAGGAGTGGGTTTTTAGTCTAGAGCTGTCCATAACCAACCTCTTAGTTTAAAGTAATCCTATTCAATCCATTTCAACCTATCCAGAACTGCATTATAGAATCTTGTGTCCATCCTGAGTTCTCCTCATTATATTGTCTGTGATAATTGTAGCGATAATCATCTGTGCGCTGATATTTTTGAAGAAAGTCAAGTGTCCTGGTGCACAACAATCAGAGTGGAAGGCGCCCTGTTCTGGTGGTTGTCCCGTTGGGTATCTTGTACTTTCATAGCCCCTTAGTATAAGTCCATCTTGGTTCAAATCTTTAAAGCGCATCTTTCATTTTGAATCTTGACCTCTGTAACTTCTGAACCATACATCCTCAGCTTTCCAACGAAGCCAAAACAATTCCATTCCGATTCCTGATAGTTTTGCTGTAATCGCGTTTAACGCACAAGGAAAAGTTGCCGCGATTGCCGCGATTTGCAATTTGGCTCAATTCCATCCTATGTAAAACAGCTATTTTTTTGCTTTCAACTTCTGAATTTCGTTTTCCATCTGCTAATCATTCTATAATCATTTCTAGTGTTGACATGAACCTATCCTAAGCCACTCTCACTAGTTCTGAATCCATTTAGTGAATTAAAGTCATTTTAGCATTTTTCCATACATTACTAAATCACATTCAAAAGCATTTTGACCTGTTTTTAAAGCATTCCTGTTCTCTCTAAGCTTGCTGGGGGAATTGGGATTGAACTGCATTGTTGATTGTATTCCTGATACCTGTGTGCCCTCATTCCATATCTTCATATTGCATCTTGGGGGGAATGAGTAGTAACAGAGGGAAAGAGTGATCATATTGTCTTTTGATTGAAGTCATATCAAGTTTTATTTCTGTGCTGCATTTCTTCCTATCATTGCTATTTCTTGACCCACACAAAGTTATTGGGCCTCATTACGACCCAGGCGGTAAGGGGTTTACGGCAGCGTAAACAGCGCCGACCCTTACCGCCTGAGTACGAGGTCCCTTAGCGCCATGGCGGATTTAACACCTGCTTTTAGCAGGTGTTAAAATCCATGGCGCTAAGGGACCATGGAGTTAATTACGCCACCGTAATTTACGGTGGCGTAATTAACGCCTTCCCCACTCCCATTATGCCCTATGGGGCAAAAATGGGAATGGGGAAGGGTAAATGGGGATTGGGGACTTACCGCCCCGCCAAGGTCGGAATGGGGCGGTAAATCCGCCAACCACCATGGCGTAAACGCAGTTTACGCCATGGTGGTAAAGTCACGGCCCAGGCGGTAACTTACCGCCTGGGTCGTAATGAGGCCCATTCTCTGCTACACTATTCTTCCTATTTCTACTCCCGATTGATTAAAGAGATTGTCGATATTGTAACATTACCCATTGCTGACCATTGTTCATATTCATAAGTGTGATATTCAGATATTATTCATATTCATAAAAATATAATCTATATATTGTTCAATTCTTCAAATAAATCTTTTAATTTGCAAAACAAACCTATTTCTTGTTTCAGTGAGTCCGGGGGAATTCAAAGAGACGGGCGTCATATAAGGGTATATCATCCAGAATTAAACAAACTTTGACATAAAAATATATAATAAGGGTTTCCATTGGGCATCCCCCTATTAGGCATTGACTTAGTTTGAGTGCTGGATTGAAATCACTTTCAATGCATACCCCAGCATAGATATGAATTAGAATTACAAGCCTCACAGGTGATATGGGTGATATAGGTGCTTAGGGTTGGATATGGTAGGCAGATTGGGAGCACCGAGGAAAGTACCCAACCACAGAATAGCGGGTACAGATTAGAAGTTAGCGGGAAGGGACCCATATCCGAACATGGACTGAGACTAGAAGAGTGCCATGGTTTTCAAGAAGTGTTGTACTATGAGAGGCAACAAACATATGACTTTGTGGTGGGCAATATATGGATGGTCACTATTATTATGTGTGAATCAACGCAGCAGTCAATTCAACAACGATTTAAGGTTTTCTTTTTTTAAGCTCACACCAACATCATTAAATTCGTTTTGGGAACTGAAATATGTAGGAATTGGCAATTTTGGCAGATTTGGTAGATTAGGCAATATGCAATTAAATGTGTTGAGCAGGATCGCACACTTTGGCTAAGTGGTTAAGATGGGATTTGAACCCAAACTGCAATGACAGTACTTGACCTTATTGTTTCCCATTGATTGCCGTACAGTAAAGTGCACTATTTGTGAATGTTGGACTTTCAAGAAAACAATTTTCTGTTTTGTAGATTATATGGTAAAACAATATGACAACATGTTACCCACAAATACGTAGAGAAACATGTTATAAAAAAGCAGCTTTGGATTCAGTTTTATTTACTTCCATCATAAAGGGAAGTACCAGAATTCAAATTGACTTCACCTTAAAAAAAAATCTTATCTGGATTTTACTACCATCTTTTAAATATTTATATCCACACCAAACAAAATAAACTGTGTGCTGGAGTCACCTGTGTATAGTCATTACTTGACATTTACTTGAAGATGGATGATTTAAAGTACATTTCAAATTCTAGAAGAAAGCAAACCCATTTTTGAAGTCAGATAAGCTTACCAGGGGCTTGTGGCATTTGGTTAGCTCCCCGCCTCTGTCACCTCCCACTCAACAGCCACCATGAAAAGACAAGCATTCACAAAGCCAATAGTTTTGCTTTTATGTTGGCATGGGATAGGCATTTTGCAGGCATTGGCATCATGGTATTGTCCGGTCGTAAAACAAATGGTATCAGTGCCTGGCCATTTTAAGGTAGAGACTGGAAAATAACTGCTATACAAGAGCCCAAACTGTTCACTTTGCTAATGCTTGTTCGTTTTAAGGGGCATTAATTGCAAGGCCACAAATACTGCTTATATGTCAAGTGGCTGCAAACACACTTGGGCAAGGCAATTTATTACCCTAGGAACTGGTTTTCAGCTGTAATTACGCTGTACCTTTACCTTTCAGAAGAATGCTTATACATAACATTGGCATCCCCTTAAAAGAGCTACCTCAAATAGATCACATGGGTGTTTTAGGTGGGGGATGGCCATGTGATGTATGGATATATCTGGATATAATTCAACATTGATGAACAGTTCGAGCAGGATCCATCCGTGTACATAAGCAAAACCATATCTCTGGACGACTACCTTGAAAACGACTTTGGTGGAAACATGTATCGGCTGACTTTGTGAAGAAATTAAACATACTCTTGTTGCAAATTTTGAATTTATGTCACAGTTACAATAACTTGAATTAGTAACATTCAATGGGCAAAGCGTGACATGCCAATCTTGTAACTCCTAGAGCTGAGACTCATTCTCTAACATGGGAGGTCCTATCTAACAGGGTGCATTTTCTTCAAGCCCGGCACCCCCATCTGCTCTAAAGCATCACATCTCCTCCAGAAATGCCAATGTCCTCCAGAAGGCCGAGGGAGGAATCAGTCAAGGATGCCGGCGTTGAGGTAAGACAGTCTGGGAAAGAAGGCCCTTGCAAGTGTGGGTGCAATAAACATTTAGAAATCACCTTGGTATCACCAGAAAGGTTTAGAAGAGACTAAAATAAGTGCCCCTCTGTCTTGACACAATGCAGCGGGCCTCTTATCTGCCGATTGGAGGCTCATTGAACCCGAGACAAACGTGGCATCTGTTTTCTCCTTTTTGTCTTGAGATTCCTCTAGTCTCCAAGGCTGGCCCTGCCTTTATGATGCAATTTAGTTTAAGGCAGAGTTGCAATTCATGTTCTACCCAAGGACAACCATAAAGTCAGTCGACCACGAGTTATTATAATTAAAGCAGGGGAGTAGAGAACTTGTCACATACACATCCCATTTAGCTGACTGCTGCTAGGGGAAGATTGACCTGAGGCCAAGAGGACGTGGGTATTTTATTGCAACTAAAGGGAAGAATTGAAGGACACTTTGGTCACAGTGACTAATCAGTCCACTTTGTGTGAACATTTGATAAATCTAGTTATGCAGTCAGATTTCTGGAGCGTTCCGGAGAGAAGGAAGGAAAGAAACCCACTCACCAATGGAAGAGTCTTGGAAAATATATAGCCCTTATGATGGCCTGTCAGAGAAAGTTAAAGCCTTTGGGAAATCAGTTCCAGGAGTAGCAACACCACCTCGAAAGTGAAGGAAATAAGCAACCTGTATCTCTATTGTGACAAAAAGGAACATTTCATGCATGATTGCCTAAAGAAGCCCATAAGACTGCTCCAGCCAAGTGCTGCACACTCGCAGTATGTGGCCAACACTTTGTTCGTCCAGCATCCCCTGTAGAGAGAGTGCCTAGGTCTAACTTAGAGGACATCCTGTCCTCCCACGAAGGAAAGGTCACTTCACAACCCCACGCCAGAGGGCTGTGGAATAAAACTCCCTGACATCAGTCATGTGTGCATGGGCAATCTGGACATCAGCAGGATGTTCTGAGAGCAGTCAAGAATCCAGTTATGTGTGCATCGTGCATGCATGACACCAGGACTGTGTGCTGAGTGTAGTCAACACATCAGTTATGTCTGCTGGGTGACATCATGAGTGCTGAGCACAGTCGTAGCACCAGTAAAGACTGCCAAGTACAGCCACGACACCAGAAGTGTGTGCCAATTGCAATCATGACTTCATATATGTGTGCTGAGTGCAGTCATGGCAGCAGCAATGTGTGGCAGTTGCAGTCATGGCATCAAAATTGTACGCAGAGTGCAATTATGTCATCAGTTATGTGTGGCAAGTGCAGTCATGACATCAATAAGGAGTGCCAGTCAAGACACCAAACATGTGTGACAGTGCATCCATGACAACAATCAGTGCCATGTCCCCCCGTATGACAGTAATGGGTCCCTAATGCACCCGTGACACAGTTATGACACCAGTATTCTGTGCTGTGTGTGGTTGTGACATAAGTAATGTGTGGCACATGCAGACATGACGTGGGTGATGCTTGCTGAGTGGCAATGCCTCATGGCATCCCCAGCGTTGTCAAAGTATCCCAGTTTCCAAGGCATTCTCTAAGACATTCCCTGAGGCGCTTTCCCCTGTCATGGTGTTTTTACGACAAAACTGAAGGTTGACGGTGGAAGGTTTTGAATTAATCCTAATCCCTGACATTGCTTTTGGCAACCCTCCAGACCACTTTTTCAACATGCTATGCCATTACAGAAGACGAAAGAGCATATGCAAATCAAGCCTGGCCCCGCCCCAAAAAGGGCAATCCATCCCAAATTGCTAGGTCATATCCCTTCTGCACGAGACCCCAAGCAACCCTAGACATGATTTGATCTCATTGGGCATCATCAACGAGGTATAGCTTGGGTATCTGGGCACAGCAGGCTCAGGACCCATGTCTGGGTATACCTGTTCACTTGGGGTGACATGTAACATAAATGAAGGTTGATGGCTGATTTCAAAATAATCATAAACTCGGGTATTGCTCTTGACAACCCTTCAGACCATTGTGTTTCAGCCTGCCATACCTTTCAGAAGGGGTAGGACTAGTGTAGAGCCTCACATCCAAAATGAGTGCCTGCGCTAACATGACAACTATATGTGCCCAGTCATGACACCATAAATGTGTGCCGAGTGTAGTCATGACACACTCTTGACACCAGTATTCTGTGCTGTGTGCATTTTTGATGTTCATAATGTGTAGTGAATGCAGACATGATGTCAGTGATGCTTGCTGAGTAACAAACAGAAGCTCAGTGCACCCGCTCTGTTGTCAGAGTGTCACAGTTTATATGCTATTCCCTGGAGCTCACTCTCAAAGTGTTCTCAGGCACTTTTCCCTGACATTGGGCCTCATTCCGAGATTGGAGGTAGTCATGGCGCAACTGCCTCCAATAACGGTACCGGCACCGGTCTCGTTCAATGGGGACTTACCGGTGTAGTCCCACCTTTGCGGTACCGGTAAGTCCCCATTGAAAAAACCATTCCCCATTCCCATTTGAGCCCCCATAGGGCTCAATGGGAATGGGGAAGTAGCTAATAATGGTACCGCAATTTATCAGACCAAGCGTTAAAGGAGGGTCCCGCTAAGGGAACTCGTAGTAGGGCGGTAAGGGATTACCGGTGCCGGTCTCCTTACCGGTGCCCGGTATCCCTTACCGCCCTACTCGGAATGAGGCCCATTGTCTTTTCATGTGCAGAGCTGCAGAGTAAATGTTTCACCACTCATATGAGCAGAGGGCACTAATAAGGTGATAAAGCATGCCTACCAGCTCTCCTAGGACATGGTTGTCGGGAGTCCTTGTACGATTGATCCCCCGGATACCGAAGACTACGAAGACCATGGCACCAGTGTCCACCAGTGGCCTCACGGCGGGCTTGCCGCATCCTGTGCTGCCACAGGGGTTGAACCCTAAGGTGCTTGAAGGTTTCTTCTTCAGGGCTTCTACAAAACAGTTACAAAAGAAATGAACACCATTAACCAATCCACAAGGAGTAAAGGAACACACGTGATCAAGAATGCACACTAGCACAGTCCCACAACACTAGCCACCCACTCACAGCTCCGCTCCATGCCAGGAAAAAAAAAGGATAGTTTTGGCCTCCTGTGACGCCCTATGAGAGGATCCTGGGATCCATAACCAACTATAGCGACACCCTGGCAGGGCGATGCAGAGGGCTTTTTCTCTCCAGACCTTCCTTGCATTTCCTTTTTAGTTTGTTGTGGGACAATGAGAGAGGGAAATGGCTAATTTGTATGTTGTGCATAATTCCCTCCTGCGTCCACTGCACACCCCTGCGATGCTGCTCCACGAGGGACAGTCCTCCAGGGATGAACAAGAAACACAGGGTGGACTATACACACAATACACATATAGATGGGAAACCTCCAACTACACAGGGTGCATTTCACCTCAGGGGTCTGCGTTACAGAATAGACTCCTCGAGCGTCTCTAGTTCTCTATCAGATGCCCCCTAAACCCATCGCTGGAATAAGCATGCCATCTATAAATAGATCGACTTTCTCTATTTTCTTTAGTCTTAATCGCCATTTCAGCTTTATCTTGTGATACAGAAGATCAAAGGAAACACCACCACCGTTCACAGCTGGACGTACATTAAACGATTGCAACCTTAGGAATGTTAATGAGAGGGAAAGGCAGGGGGCAGGGCAATATCAATGCACAGACCTCCACCGACACACAGATGCCTGTACCAGGGACATATCATTAGAGACTTGCAAGGAGAGCACATGGACAGACAGATCAATGAGCATAGACTGCTCGCAAAACAAAGACTTTGCAGGTGGCCGCCAGCCAAAGGCCACCTTCTGCAAGGAGGCTGTCCCGTTTCCCCTGACTCCTCTACACCTTTGGGGGATTCCTCCTGCACTGCGCTTCCTGCTTCCCAGGCCCCGCCTGCACACCTCACCCCACATATTCCGAACTCCCCCCTGTTTCTGGCCTGCCCGGGATCTGCAGGTCCCTGGATCCCTGCAGGTCCCTGGATCCCTGCAGGAGGAAGCGCTCCGCGACATTGTCTTTTCCTGGCACTCTAGTTGATGCCACGCTTCCTCCTAGTGGTCTGCACGCTGCTATCGGGATAGGCAGATGCCTTCAATTCCATTTTGTGACCTTAGTTACAATGTGTCTGAATCGTACTTGAATTGAAGGAGTTTTGCTTCCTATGGCCCCAAACCGGGACATTCCTCCCCCGTCCCTCCTCTCTGTCCCAGTCATGCCAATGCGAGGAGCTGAGACGTCCTTTTACAACCAATATATTCCAAATGTTTCCCTTAATTGGAAGTTGCCAAACAAGCACTGCTCCAGAACGTCAGCCACAGATGTTTAGGGTAAATGCGCACACTCACCTAAGAGGCCAGGAAAATCATTCTCGGTCGTGGGGGCACAGTAAGACACCCTTCCAACACGAGCACTCTCGTAGGCCATAAGGTTGCCCTATCTGGTGGGGCCAATGACCTCCAAGACTTGGAATCAGGCACCCTCCTATAGCCGGCAAGCCTGGCTCAGTGTGGTCAAGAATGCCTTGCAGGGTTTTCCCCCAAGGCAGTGTGAGAAAGACATGCAAGTGGCTTCACTACGCTGCTGATGACAACTGTAGCGGCAATGCGAGGAGCTCTGGTAGGTATGAACAAAGCAAGCTTTCTCGAACTGTTGTGTTAGTTTAATCATGACCAAAGGTTTGGAGGGGAGAACAGGGACAAAGAAGCGGCACCGCATGACATCAACTTCTCATTTGCCTGAAAGGCAATCCTGCAGCAAAAGGTGCATGTTAAACACAGGAGACATTTCATGGTCTCCATCATGTCTTCCTATTTTCCCACACAACCCATGCAACCAGCAGCCTCAATTCTGCTAGTA
Organism: Ambystoma mexicanum; assembly: GCF_040938575.1. Taxonomy (NCBI): domain Eukaryota; kingdom Metazoa; phylum Chordata; class Amphibia; order Caudata; family Ambystomatidae; genus Ambystoma; species Ambystoma mexicanum. The sequence goes on from NC_090929.1 coordinate 415,846,649, forward strand.
GTTCCTGCCTCGCCACTGATTTCTGTGCCGACTCGAGTCCCTGAACTTCCATCAAAACAGCCTATCTTCCTTCCGGGCTGCCTTCTGAGTCTATCCCTTTTGATCCTCAGGCTACTCCTTATGCGCCTTGATCATGGAAGTCCCCGCTTCCCTTGCAAGTTACTGTAAGTCTGAAACAGATTAAACAGTTTATTAAATGAACAGTGGAGACATGTGTTGCAATAGCATTGGCCAGGAAGGGGAGCCACGCCTAAAATGTGCCGGGCTTTGGAGCCTGATGTTGATCCAAGTTCATATCCTAGAAGGCACATCTGAATTCACTGCTCATTATCACACAACAGTGGTCTTGGACTAGATCCTGACCTATATCCCACCCTGCTTAACATCATCTGATGATTTTCTCTATCCACCCTCTTCAAATTAGGTCAGACTGAGGCAATCCCACACTCCATCATCTGGTCTTCTGACATTGACACAGATTAAAACTGTTCTATTGTAGACGTGGAGTTAAACAGGTAGTTAGATTCTTGACCTGGATGTTTGAGGAGGCCAACAGTAGTACTAATAAGGTGGACCCTCTCTTAACTAGCATGACAAGAAAAACGGTTCTTGCTTCCAAAGACACTGTCCCAGATGCCACTATAAATAAACGTCTTGAGGCTCCGGGACGTGGGCATGTGCACCCCCTCATGGTTCAATCAGATATGACCCTCTCTGTGCTAAAATGGGGAACGGGTTAGATTATGTAGATGTTCTAGTAATGATGAAGGGATTAGCACAGTATTTATCAGATGTGCAAATGACATTTTTCAAATCCTCTGCCTTGGCCGGTTCATCACATTTTGAGGGTTGATTCCTCAACTGGATTAGAAGGTTAAGATAGAGGCTTCGCCAAAAACATCTCTTTTAAAAGTCCTCTTTTTGGGTTCTAAATACCTTAGTACCAAACTGGGGGTGTAGCCAAACAGGTTGATATACACCAAAAACTCAGAGTCCAATTCCAGCCTTGTCCATCGTTAACTGGAGGAAGAGGTACTTAGCCTAGAGTTAAACCATCCAGGTTTCTCTTTGTTTCGTCAGCAGATCCCCTGCCACGAGTAGCGGGTGGTCCATGGTAATTCCTCTGAATGCTGGCCTAGAACTTTGTCTCAACCTGCCTAGCAATGCCAAAAACCTACTGGACCATTGCATGCCTCCCTCCCTGGCTTGTAGATGTTTTAGACCTCTCCTCAATGAGGGTTTATCCCTACCTCTATGGCAAATTGTTCAGAGAAAGCACACACCGTCCTCTGGGGAATACAAAGCATCCTGGCCAAGGGAGCAATAACATTTTTTCTGGTAGCAGACATAGTCTCATGATTTACTCAGTTCTCTTTTCGGTCTGAAAGCAGTCTGGGGAACAGTGGTCTTTTCTGGATATATAGAGGGTTAATCTTCATGTCACGTTCTGTCCATCTCCCTGCTTCTGTCTGACGATGATTCTTTGGGCCTCAGTAGATCTATAGCATGTCTATTTTCACATCCCTATATAAACCATGCCAAATTCTTGGGGTTTGCAGTGCAGGATGGGCCTTTTCAAATTCAGATCATGTCAATTTATCTCAGATAAGCCCTTAGAATTTAGGCAAGTTTCAGGGAGCTTCATCTCCTCTTGAGGTATGGGTAGACAATGAACCATTTGAAGCAGGACTCAAGTCGAGAGTATACGTGGGTGGACGGAGTCCCCCACTTTTGTCAGAGGGCACCTTTATATGCTCATTTCTGATGACGCCACACTCAATTGGTAATATAATGAGTCCCCCCACCTTTATTTTTTTGGGACGTGACTCCTGATTTGATCTAAATCCATCTTGGAGACTCACATTTTTTGGAGCAGTGTTCGATACCTTCCAGGCAAGGATATTCCTTCTTCATTGACACATTCTCAAAATCTAACACTAACTGGCTTCTGCCATGGCAGCCACAAAACCACCTATCAGTGACTCACATTTCAGGGGTAAATGGTAGCTACAGTATTTATGGTTCCTTCAGCTCATTTACAATGTAAGCCTTTGTTCCACTATAATCTTACGGCGGGAGACCTAAATTATGAGGCGCCGTCATCCCAACACAATAGCACAGTACTCTCTAATGGTGGCTTGTGTGAACAAACACTGGGCACTCGGATAGTCCATGGTCTCTGGGACTTGGTGGACAGGAAGACATCTGTCAACTGGTTGTAACTGTCCCAGACAAAAAGAAATGCTTGCTTAGCATTTCTCAAGCCGTTATCAAGCAGGTGGAATGTTTAAATAACAGTTCACAAGCACAAGCAGTGATAATAATTTCCCTCCCATAAGCAGAACATATAATCTTTAGGCATTGAGTGAACTGCTTATAACATGTTCACTGACTGATGTTTCTTCATTAGCATATATATAAAAGTTAGTCAAATGTTTAATCAATTCTAAAATGATGTGGTCTTAATATGTTTGCTTGCCAAAACAGCAGTTGATACACAGCTTTAAGCATTCCCTTTATATTTTCAAATCAGCAAACAAGCATTAACTAATTTAAATGTTCCTTCCCAATAAATGCCTGGGTAGAGCATAGAAAATGCTTAAATTAAGCATTCTGGAAACAGTTTGCTTGCTGAGTCAATGAGTAAGAAAGGCCTTTCCTTTTGACTATGGTGTCGATTATCCTGTTAGCCCTCAAAGCCTTTGCCCCTCCTCTCTGGAACCACACACGGCAGGCAACCAGTTTACACAAGCCCATGTCAATCACCAGGGGTCACTTGATGTAACATTTTGGTGGGTGTGGCTCTTCAACTGGAGTTGTGGTCCGAGGCTGCCAATAACCTCAGCTTATATCTTCTACGGTGGAAAATACTGGTTGATTCCCCAGATCAGGTCTTTCCATCATCCCTCCCCACAAGGAGCTTGATTTGGCAACTGTCCCAAAGCATCAGGATTCTTTGGATGAACTATTTGCAATCCTTCAGGGGACACACCTCCATATCATGAATCAGGTTTCTCCTAGCATGGGGAATGAATGCCCTGTAGTTGCCACGGCAAGAGGATTTTCTATATACTTTTCCTTCTTTCGTATATATATATATATATATATATATATACACGTTTCCTCCCTTCCCATTAATTCCCTGGATTCTTCACAAAATCTGGATAGAGGGTTTTTTGGTCCTGCTAGTGGGAATGACATGAGTTGCCTTGTTGATCTAAATGGCTTAGTGCCTGGGGTAGTTATTACCAATCCAAATGAATCAGTTACGTAGTTGGACTCTCTTGGACCAGTCACTCATGTGCATAACTTTCTCGGCGTGATTGGGAAAAGGACGTTGGCGGCTGATGAGTTTTATGAAATGTTGGCACTCGCAGTGCAGCAGTCTAGGTAGTCTGTCACCCTGAAGGTGTCCAGTAGATAATGGGTGTCCTTTTGGCATGGCACCATGATAAAGGTTGGTTTACCTTGTACTGATACCCATTAAGGATCCTGGACTTCATTCAATATGGATTTAACTTGACGTCGGCTCTGTATTTTTTCAGATCACTGTTGGCAGTTATTAATGGCATGACAGAGCCTTGGGAGGGGGAATTTCTTGGCTGAGAAATGGGTTTTTAGGGCATACATTTGTAAGACTGTGAATTGGGCAAGTCCATTAACAATATTAAACATTTCAAGCTAACATGTTCGAGCAGCTGTTGAGAATTATGGTGCAACAGTGTTGAGGTCATTAAACTTTCGAGGTGTTGCATCATTTATGGTCTCATTTTTTTTGTGCAGTGGGTGGATGCTTGGTACATCCTCGCGTGGTTAGGAATGGGGCGAGGAAGAGGGACAAGAAGTCCATGCACTTATTAATTAACGGTAATCTTCGAGTCGTACCATTCCCTATCCCAGCCCTCTTACCACCCTTCTCCGTTTGTTTTTATCTTCTTTAGCACAAGCATGGAAGATTTTCAAGAAGTTCCACAAGTTGTAGTATTTGCACCTCCCTTGCCTGTAACTGGCAGTACTGGGACGAGGAGGATTATGACTCAGAGTAATGCTGATCACCAGTAAGCAATCAAGGCTGTCCCAGCCAAGCAGGCATAACAAATCTTTCACTCCATGAATCCCTCATTCTCAATATTTGCTGATACTTACCTCTCTCGCTGGGTGCATAGAAATAACCCTTGTTGTGGGCATTGGGCCCAGGATTAAGGAGACAGCCAGAGGGGGATACACACACACGACCCTGGAACGGGGGCTTGTGGGACTGGGCAAAGTACAGCTTCCTGCAACAGAGATGGCAGAGAAAGGTAGTAGGGATGGGGAAGGTGAGGTAAGGGGTAAGGAGAAATTAGGTTCAGGGACAAAAGTAAGAGGTGGAACAAATGAAGTAGGAACAGTGGAGTAATGGAGGGGGCGTTTAAGAGTGAGTGAATAATAAATGAGGGTGAAAGGACGTTGATGAAAAGGTGGTGGGGAGAAAAGGGACTGGGAGAGAAGAAGAGGTTAGCAGTAATGAATATGGGTGGTGAAAAGGGGAGTGTGGGAGAGAAGGTGGTGTGGAAAGGGGGGGCAGGAGAAAATGAAGGGTGCAGAAAAGGGTATGAGAAGTGCAAGATGAGGTCAGTGCACACAGGGGCGGGTATGGTGATTAGTTGAGGAGGGTTATTTAATCAAAGACAGTGAGGGACCAATAGGGGAGCAGATGTGAGGACGAGGTTGACAGGAGAATATGAAGAGTGTATAGGCATAAAGAAAGAAGGGGCAATTGATGGGGGACAGAAGGAGAGAACAGAATGAGTGAAGAGTGAGTCCCAAGGCAGCGTGAGGGATGCAGAGAGTGGATAGAAAGGGAAATGAAAACAAAACACAAGAGTGAAAGAGAAGAAAATTCATTGCAGAGAAAAAGGGGTAATGGGTTACGATGGGGAAACATTCACAGGGCAAAGTAAGACAGGTGAGGGGAGAAAGCAACAAAGAGTGTGTAGGGTGTGTGACGCAAAAGGTGAATAGAAAATGAAGAAGGAAAATTAGAAATGAGAAAAGAGAAGAAGAGGGGTAGGAAGGGAGATAAGGAAAGTGTCAAAGGAAATGAGGGATAAAGAGGAACAACATAACATGGAGGAAGCATGCAAAGGAGTACGAGTGGCAGGAGAAGGAGGGAGATGACAAAGGGGAGTCACATGCAAGAAAGAGTGTTCATTGTAGAAAAGTAAGAGGGAGGGATAATAAAGTGATAGGTGCAAAAAGAGGAGTATAAGTGAGGGTTGGGGTGGACGAAATGGGGCACAGATAATGAGGGTTGGAGAAAAGGAGTAACAGAGGAGGATGAGTAGCATGTGTGAAATAGAGGCAGTAAGAGAAGTAGGAAAAGATGCGGTTAGGAGACAAAGGAGGGAAACAGGGAAAGAGGAAAATACGAAGTAGATGAAAAGGGGTACAAAGTGAGAGAAGTATGTGGCAAGTGCGAGTAAAAGAAAAGGACAGTGAGGAAATGGAAAGGATAAAGGGGTAGATAGACAAGAGACAAACACAAGTGAGATTGGGAAGCAGCAAAAGGCAGGCATAAACAGGCATTTTGTCATTACACATCTCAACTCATTGAATGCAACATGCAAATAAAGGGCCAATGGGAGAAACATGGCTGACACCAATATAGGGGACCTAAGCTATGAGCTGGCAACTGATAAGATTACATACTGTTTTGAAGTAAGATACAAGTTGAAAAAACACAGAACTCCAAGCCTGGCACTGTCTAACGACACCTGCTGTAGAGAAGACCAGTGTACTACATTCCACATGTTACTTATGGTCTTCATGTCAGCTGAGGTTAAGATGGATTTTCAGAATCCAACCAAGAGCTGGATTCGGAGAGTCCCATCTATTGTGATGAACGGGAAAGACACTGCTGTCAAGCCAAACCTAGTCAGGGTAGAGCAGCAGAGCAGTAAGGCTTAGACTCAGGAGAAAATGTTCTATGGATACAATGTGACACATACAGGGTGCTCCAATAATTCCATTTAGACAGAAGCGTACCAAAATATACCATTATTTAGTTTTTAAGATACAATATAAGAATGAAATATAAGAAAGAAATCTTTGGCTAAGTATTATTACACAACTACTATCATTTACATATATACATTTATCATTGGGGGTTCTACTAATAGACCACCAACACTTTGCCCTTAGGAACAGTTATGCAATATTTAGCAAAATTAGAAGCAACACTGTAAACAAGAACCAGAGAAACAGTAGATTTCAGTAAAGACAGGAAAGTAAATGATAAAGAACACCTTACAGTTGAACCTAGGACATGGTCCTTAGTACTTAAGAAGGCCAGCTGTGGGGTAAAATATAGCCCCTGAATGCTAGAAATAAAGAGGCCAGGCTCATATTTAATAGTGAAGCTGACTGGTGACATCCATTGGAAAATGCAGGCCACTGCTGTTTTGTGACTTAAGGACTAGGACATGAACAGAAATGGGCCTCTTTCAACTTTACCAAAATGAACAGGTGCTTGAGTGAAGGAAAATTTGCCTGGAAACTTGTAAAGTACTGGATGTGCCCAATGCATGGCAAAAGACATATGTGGCTGAAAATGCTGTTTTACTAAATACATGGAAAGCAACACTTTCTACTTAAACAGACAGATAGCAGCGTGTACATTATCTTCAATGCAGCACAATACTATGATCCATAAATCTAAGGTGAAGCCAAGCACTGTGCATTGTCATGAATAAAAACACCAACATTCAAAGATGTAAGTGAAAAGGAGAGGCCTACTTGTGGTAGAAGTGAACACTGGTGCTCTGTTAACTGGTCTATTTGCTCACATTCTGAATGTACCTCGGGGTTGAAATTGTGCAAGCAAAAACTATATGTTATGAACAACAGGTTTAAATGTAATTTACTATAATTTGTTGATTCATGGTTGTACTTTCAAAGGTAGGGGTGCAGCTGGGCATTTGTACTGAACTGGAATTTTAACCTCAAAGACCTTTCCTCTGCTTGTTCCAGAGAGGGGGGGTCTGGTTGTCAACAATCAATCAGGTTAATTGCTTTAAAACACAAAGAAATACATCGGCAGAGACGCGAACCACAGTGGAAATAGATAAGGCAGCTCGGTCAGGTTTGCCCATAAAATGTGCATTAAGCATGAAGCAGAGTCCTTTTGAAGGTCTTCAGGAGAGCAAAAATCAACATGGTAAAAAATGCCCTGTAAGTGCATTTGGGAATCGAAACCTAAGAAAAGGTGGGGGCTAGGAAAGTGAGTGAGGCCTGTGAGGCAGGGGTTCAATTAACAGAAAAAGAATTTTTATTGCATGATAAGGGCAGCGTATATGCCACAAAGCTCGTTTCAGACTTTTATTAAAGGTGACGGAAATCTCTTTTGAACCATGCTAAAATGATTTTTGTGTGATACATATAACAGAAATTATTAAGAACATTTTGATTTGGCCTTTCCGTGAATCCGAGAGAGCTGAAAGTTGGTGTGAGGGTGAAGGACTAAATTATAGTTTGCATGATGGAGGGTCATGGTTTTCACTAGTACGGTTTATGAGGAAAGCCCAAAAAAAACTCAGCTCAGGAAGGGCGTGCCAAGGTAAAATTTGTATGGTCTGATTCACTGTAAAATATAGAACTCATACATATGTATCATCATGGGGTTATTTGAAAGACCCAGGGAGTCATTACACTATGAGAATTTTCAGAACAAAAGATGCAGGAATCCTTGTCAATTTGAAATGATGTATCTATTCCCCTCCCTCAGCTTACATCATGCATATCTCTCAGCTCCTGGTCCTATCAGCAGCCAGGGGGTGTGGTGGGGGAAGGTGAAGGGAATAAGGTAGCCAATCCTACCCGTGGGAATCTTGACAAGTTTGTGATGTCACTAGCCCTATAATAGGACCAGTTTGCATTAGAACTGGGCTTTTAATGAATTATTCCAGGAGAGAGCTGCTGCTGGACTCTTGCAAGAAACAATTAGCAGAGAGGCCTCAATCCTTGCAGTGGAGACAGTGCCTGGGACATAGAAAAGCTGGCTGGGACCCCAACCAGAGGAGCAGGGGAAAAACCCTGACTGGAAGCCCTTGATCAGACCTGTGCTGTCCTCAGAGGAGCCCTGCTGTTTTTCCTGACCAAAGCCTCCCATGTAAGTAGATATCCCAAAGCCATCAATTGTGTGGGGAGTCACCTGTCTTTATCCCTTCCCATTGGTGGGCATAGGAGGGGAAGAAACTGGGTAGGCCCTTAGCACAATTTATTAAATCTTAATCAAACGTATTTCCCCATTAGAAAACCACCTCTCTGTTGAAATTGCATTGTGTTGGGAGCAGCCATCCTTAACACTTTCCATTAAAGTGTGGGGAGGGGGGAATCTGTGTAGATCCTTAGCACATTTGATTAAAGTAAATCAATTAATTCCCATATAGAAAATCACGGATGAGGGTTGTTAAAATTCAAAACTAACAATAGCTCATTCCCAGTCTGTTACAGCTGATATAGCCCATAAAAACTTGATTGACTATGTCTGAAATCCTTGACTTCCAGATAGAAAGTGGGGTGGGGGGTGTCCATAATCCCAAAAAGAAGTAGTCCATAAAACACCACCTTTCAAGTTAGTGTGCAGGGTGTAAAACAAAATGTCCCATTCATTTGAAACCAGAATTGTGAAGTATTGAATCTCATCTGCAGGTGTGGTGCAAAACAATTTTTTTTCTTTTGGTCTCATGTTTCTCTGACCTCAAACTATCAAGCTCTGCCTTTTATTTTGAAGTGTTGAAAAACGATTTTCATGTGAGTTGCTTTTTCCCTACGTTGCCTTTTAAATAATAATTTCAAAACAACTTTTCCAGTTGAAATCTTTACCCAAACAGCACCTTTTTAAATCATCAGCAAAATGATTTTTCCATTGTGTCCACACTCCCTGCATCTTGCCTTTCAATCAAAGGGGCCATATTGAATTGAGGCCTGGAGGTTGAGGGTTGCTGGGAGAAAAGTGTTGTTTCAGATTAAGTCAGTTCTGTGGATTTTGTATTGTGTTGCACATGTTTTTCATTGGTTAAATCGAAATTCAATGTGGTGTAAATTGTCTTTGCATGTTTCTAAATTTCACCTGTGTTGTTTTGCATAACCGAGTCATAAGTTGTGATTTTGGCTGTTGCCATAACATTGGAGGCTGATGTTAGTCTGTCAAAACTGGATTCAATAAATTAATAAATCTATATTTTTACTACACACAGCCTGGTTCCTAGTCCATTGCTACACAGGTTATTTGTTTGGGTTGGGTGCGAGACGGGTTGGAGGCCTCACCAAACTGAACCAAAAATAAAATAAACAGTGCTTTGTTGTGCACCACCTTGCTTGGGGAGAAAGGGACTCCCTGGGTTGAGTGTGACCACATAATAAACCGTGACAAAACTGGGGGTTTATGCCGGGATTGGTAATGAGTTGTCACTCGTGACAGCGCAGTAGCAGCAGACTATTAATTTGGGTGTAATTGCATTGCAGTCGATGGGAAGTTCTGTTGCATTTTGAAGGTGTCATTCAGACCTGTATCCTGGGTTCCAGGCCAGTGTATAGATAAAACAGTGTTGATTTGTGTTGTCATTATGAGTACAAACTAAGCAGGAACAGGGTTGAGATTTTTGCCCATTCAGAATGAGCACCGTAGAAATCAATATGGCCACCAAGCATCTCCTATCCAAATTGTTTATTAAAGGTCAATGGGTAGAACGTGAGCATGAAATGTAGCAAGCTAGAATGATGCGGGAGGTTACCTCTGCAAATGTTGATATGTGGCAGGATAATGGGCTGTTACATCAGGCCCTGACAAACATTTATATGACTCAGACCAGCAGAGATGAGCAAATTAAAATGGCTCAGCTTGCTGCATAAATGTACTTCCATATGATAATCATGGAAGACAGATACCAGGATAGTGTAGCCTCTGTGCAAAACCAGCCTGAGCTTTTGGATCAAGCACAGAGAAAGAGAGTTGCAAAAATTAGAAGAAAAAGTGCAAAAGAGGCAAAATGTTGAGTTCAAATTAGAAAACATTATTCAGCAGATAAAAGATGAGTTGGTGACACATCAGCAAGCGCATTTAGAGCAAGAGGCTCAATTTTCTGAACTGCAAGGGGAGTACCAAGAAGGTGTTAAAAACCAGCCAGTTGGTCACAATATAGCCTGCTTAGAGGACATTTTCACATTTCAAACTCAGATTAAACAAATGAAAGTGGAAAACAGCCAGGGATGTCAATTCTCAGGGTGAATTTGATGAGATGCACCAAGATCTGAACACTTTGAAACAATAGAGAGAGCAGTTGAGGGAAGAAAATAGCAAATTGTGTCAGGAGAAAAGTACCCTGATTCAGGAAGTGCATCAGTTAAGGACAGACTTGGAGAAAAGTGCGTTGTGTTCTCAGGAACTGACTAACATAAGGCTAGAAAATGAAAACTTAATAGAACATGTGAGGCAAGCAGAGTTTGACATAGTGCAGGCAACACAGGCCAGAATTGCACAAGGGGTGGGGATTAGTCTGCTGAAAAAGAAGAGGCCGGAATATGCCCAGACAATACAAGCCTCACAGAAGGAACATGTTTCCCTTTGTGAGGAGAACAAGGGACTCAGAGACGGAGTATTGACACACAATAAAGTGCTAGAAGCTCCTCAAGCACTGGTGTCAGAGTTGAAAACTGAGGCCTCTATATAGAACCAAGAGATAGGGGCTGAGAAAAACAAAGGTGAGAGGTTGGAAAAGGAAATAACCAAATACAAACCTTTGAGGCACCCCAACCACAGACTGATGACCTCTTTAGCAGGGATCTCAAGCCACTCACCACCTCATATGTGCAGGATGCAGCTAACTTTGTACCTGCCAGTTTTCAAGAGCAGGCAAACATGAGGCAGCCGGTCCCAACCTGGCCTAGTCCCACTGAGCCGGAAGGCCAATCATTATCAGATATTGATGAATATTCTTCTCTACCCAGATTTATAAATACCCTAGCATGTACTTCTGACTAGGAGGGCTGCTTTGATGAAAAGATCAGGGAGTTAGAATGGCAGAAACTAAAGTTACAAAGGGACCACCTGGTTTCGCTTGCAGACAAAGAAGAAACAGAGCCCAACCCTCAAAAGAGTATTTTAAAAAACCTTCACACATTCAGGGAGGTTGGGGGAATTCTCCACCATATCCGGAATAAGGGATGAGGAAGATGAAAAGGGGAATACAAGGGAAGTGACCCTGAGAGCCCACAGCAACACAGTGGAGAAGAGACCAGACTCCGTTATTCTGGAAGGGATTCCCAGTCTCATAGAGGTAGGGAGCACCTAGAGCACAGGGTGTGGACCACCAATAGGAGCAGCTCTGAGTCAGAGGGCGAGTGGACTCAGGTGCAGTGGAAAAGAAAGTCTTCTAAACAGAAGAGAGGTCTGGTGAAAGACCCAATTAAGAGCTTTATGACTCCCTACCATAAGAATGCCAAATACTCAGTATGGGAACATCTAGAACTTTATGACCAAATGATGACTTCATTTTGTACCAAGAATGATAACACTTCCATTCTCTCCAGAATACTTCAGCTTCTTTGCAGGGCTGGAGGACCAAGATCACCAAAGATGGTCTACCTACAAGGTGGCTATCTTAAAGCATTTCTCCATTCACCTGAACCCTCAGGAGGCCTGCAAGGTGGCCTACAACCTTCAGTGTGGGGAAGACCAAGCACCTAGTGAGTTTGTGCAAGAGCTAAAGCGGGCATTTGCACAGACCTCTAGGCGGGTGAACACAAATAGTCGGGAGTTCATTAACACTTAGTTCCATGCGCTCCCGAGATACATTATGACCCAACTAGTACGGGACTTCCATGAGTGTAGGACCCTGGATTGGGTGATAGTACAGGCCATCTGGATTTATGAAGTACAAAAGTCCTCTGAAAACAAAAATAACCCTAAAAACTGTCAAACACACCTGCTGCTGCCAAGGTGGCAGAGGTGAAAAATACAGCCATATTGGACTTGGAAATGGGGGGGGCCTAAAAATACTCCCCCCACTAACACCAATAAGCAGAATGAAAGGCAGAGGGAACCCTCTGATCCAACCCAATCAGGTGGTAGCCAGGAAGGGTATCAGACCAACGCTCCATCTGACCCCGCCACCTATGTCAGCCCAAGATACAAGGGTAACAGACCCACCTTGGGGTCTGTATTGAGTCCCCTGGCAAAAGGGGGGAGCCAAATCAGGTAACGGCTACCCCAGGTAACCTCCCTCTAAACTTCCCTCAGAACATCCCTCAGGAGGGAAGAAATACTACACCCCCAACCTAAGTTTCTTTCCCAGATACCTTTGAAACCCCAATTTCCAGAACTATCCTCCTCTCTCTCTCCACTTTCAGGACAATTGATTCCCAAATCAGGGAGAAGGGATACCTAGGAGGGAGGGTTATCAGGAAACTCCAAATACCCAAGCTACTCTGGGAGAAGGGACACCTAGCCTTTCCGGGAGCAGCAAAGGTATGAATCCAGACCCGCCTAGCAACCAGAAAGGATGTCTCAACTGGAGAGACAAGTCCAACACTTAACACAAGACCTGGGTCGCATGTTGAGGGCTCAGCAGAGCCCTCAATTGGAAATTGCTTCCCAGAACAATTCAACACCCGGGTCTGGTGCACCGGAGCAATGACTGGAAGAAACCTCTGACAACCCACAGGTTCCAGAGGAGAGAGTCCGAGGGGAAGGGAGATGGAAAGCCCTAGAGGAAACTTCCTTTCTCACCAGAACAAAACCCCTGGAAACCTCTGAACCTGAACACAGGTCTTCTACTCCCAAAAGCTGGAACCTAGGGAACAGAAGGTAAGTAGGAGAAATCAAAAGCAAACCCACTTTGGGGAGGACGTTTGCACCATCGCGTTTGAAGGGCAAGAATCCCTGGAGGATTCAGGGAAGAAAATCTTCTCTTTCAGGGATGGAGGGATCCCTCCCAAGGAGAAATGGGTTCCAAATGACCCTGATTTAGACGGGGTAAGTATGGAGACTGACCCAGAGCAACAAGTTCTTAAACCCCAACAATGTCACCCAGATAATCCTGAAAGCACTGAGGTATCCTTCCCCCAAGCAGGTTTGGGTAACCGTCTCCAGGAAAAGGAGGACAGAAAAGAATCAGGGGAAAAACGGGACTTCCCCATCCCATTTGTTGCTGGGTGCAAAATGTTCTTTACAGATTCCCGGACTCCGACACAGAAAAATGTCCAAGATCACACAGTGTTGGAGTTCAATATAAGAAAATTAACTGCCAAGCCGGCACAAAATACAAATTTTCTTTGTCCACTTGAAGAGAGAGAAGGAATATTTTATGCCTACATCAAGGTACATGGTCAATGTGCTTTATCAGTGCTGGTGGATACTGGATCCCAAGCCACCCTCCTGTCCAAAAATGCCTTTCACCAACTAAATTCAGGAAGGGGGAGAGTCACTAAATTCCCCTTATACGTCTTCCTGGACAACTCCAAAACTTTGATGGGAATGATATTTCCATCGAAGGGAGTGCGGATCTCGAGATCAAAATTTGGCGACATAGTGTGAAACACCCAGTGATAGTTGTCAGTCCAGAGGGCACACCTTGTCTACTGGGGAATTACCTCCTTTGGAGGTTATCACCCCTGGTTGACTGCGTGAACAAGGTCCTCTGGACTCAGACTAACCGGCCAATCAAATTAAAACAAAGTACACATTATGTGAGTTTAAATGGAACATGCCACATGATTGAACAATGGTGCGACAACATAGAATTCCACTTTAGGAACAACCAAGTCCCAGACATCACTGTCATCTTTGTAGGAGAACACACTGGTGATGGGAACCCTTCTCCATTTTTGAAAATTAACCTCCACACTTGAAGGAAAAACGCTGACATTTTATACCAAACAACAATCAGAAAAAACCCAAATCCCATGATAAAAGTTGATGAAAAACCAGCTCAAAATTTCACCGACATCCAGATAAAGGGTGAACAGCTGTTTTTTCCCATTCAGGTAAATGAGGGGGAGGAGCCTGTTCCCGCCAGAGTATGCTTGACTAACAGAACAAGCTTCATCTGCGAAGCATTATTCAGTAAATTTCCAAAGATCAGAACATTCCCACATTTAAGTTGATTGATAAGGGGGAAATGGGCCTGGAAACTCTAAATTCCAAACATCTCCTACCTAGCAGGTGTATGCTAAAATTGTCCATTGGCGACAAAAGCATAGAACATAATTGTTGGGTTGTGAGAGATGCCCCATCCGCCTTTTACTTAAGCAGTGACATTCTCAATCTATTCACAATTAATTTGGACCTAATTAATTACAAAGCCTTGTCCCGGCTGGGGGGTAACCCCATTGGCTATGACAACACTGAGAAAGCATTTTGGTCAGCTCAATTGCTGCTGTATGTGGTTGAAGTTCAAGTGGGAGAAGAGGTTACCATCCCAGGACAGGTGTCAGGTGTGACAATTTACAATTCCCCTAAAAATTAAGTGAGGACAGAATGTCAAAAACAAGGACACTTCTATAAATTTGAATTACCAACTCCAACAGTGAGGTTTGTATTTACATCCAACACCCCTAGTCCTAGTTGACCTAGAACATGACACCATTCGAATATTGGTGGATAACAGCAACCCTATAAGTATCACTTTGGGAACAGACACCTTTATTGGAATGGCGGTTGATGCCCAACATTGTACTCTTCCTGCCCATAGGGTGGGGAAGAGGTGACCTGTGACATCAGGAAGGATGAGGTGGTATTTCAAGTCAACTGTGACTACCTCCCATCCTTGAAACCTCATGTCCAGGCCAACACCATCACAAGAGATCTCTCCACCCAACTGGAGGATACCACCAACATTGCAAAACCTGAGCTCTTTCCAGTCTTTAACAGGTTGGTCGAAGAACAAATCAATCTCACTGATGCTTGTGAGACCATGGAACAAAAGCAGAAGCTGAAACAGGTGTTTTTAGATTTTCAGGATATATTTGCAGTAGATTCTTACGACTGTTGATGCACAGAGATACATTCAACCTCCACACCTATGGACCCTGAGATGGCTCCAGTATTTGTGAAGCAATACCGGTTGCCTCTCATATTTATGAAGTCACTAACAGAGATTATTAAAAACATAGAATCCAGTGGGATAATTCATCCAGTCCACAGTACCTTTAACAACCCGGTACTGGGGATACTCAAACTCAATGGCCAATGGAGACTTTTTGCAGACCTTAGAGAGTTAAATAAATGGGTCCACTTGTCAAGATGGCCCCTTCCCTACATCGATCAGGGACTGGTCCAGATCCAAGGGTCAAAAGTGTATACCGCCATTGATCTGACCAACGGTTACTGGACCGTACCCGTGAGTAGGGAAGACCAGTGCAAGTTTGCCCCCTTTGGATACATAAACTCTGGCAGTGAATTTAATATCTTCCTACATAAGGCCATGCATGACTTGGGAGAATGAGGAAACCTAGCCTATGTACATGATGTCTTAATCAAGAGCTCAACTGTGGAGGAACACATAGCTGAAATGCATTATGTTGTGACCCAGTTGTAGGTAGCCGGAGCAAAATTCTCCAATCAGAAGGCACAGTGGTGTAAGACCGACGTAAACTTCTGAGGGCATGAAATCACCCCTTAGGGTCTCAATCCCTAGGCGAAAAAGGTGGAAGCATTATTGAAATTGAAAGACCCTACTACTCTGCGAGAACTAAGAAGCCTTCTTGGACTCGCTCATTATAGTAGGAGGCTCATTGACGACTACGCAGAGGTCATGTGACCCATGGTCCATTTGTTAAAGGCCGCGGTCAAGTCGGAGTGGGGTCCAGAACAATCAGAGGCAGTAAAACTAAAAAGAAGCCTTTCCCAAGCTCCTTGTTTGGCTTACCCCATAAAGAACAAGATATTCTTCTTGGAGACAGGGTTATCAGATACTTGCTTAACAGCAGTATTATACCAAAAGCATGACAAGGTCAACAAGGTAATCTTGTACGCGAGCAAGACTTTGTCCTCTGTGGAGGAAAAATTAAATGATTGCAAAAGGGCACTCTTGGCAATGGTATGGACATTGAAGAATTACCGCCCATTCATCCAGGGGGAGCACATCATCATCCTCACCAACCCTTGCAATATCTCCAAAGTGACCGAATACGAACAGGTAACATGAGTAATTCCAGAATTACTTCCTGCATTCTGTCTCCTAGAAGAGTCCTCTAGTGCAAGGATTGGCTGACTTGCATGACTGTGCTCAAGAAAACTGTCTCGAGGAAGAAAGTCTAAGGATCAAGGACAATGTGGAGGCGTACCTTATTTCCCCTCACAAAGTCTGTGAGGAAGGCACATGTCAGGGGATCCCCACAGTTTATGGGGGTGGGTGCCCCTACCATGTTGACAATCACAGGGGAAAACAACTAGTGGGAAGGCCTGGATGAATGATTACCCGGAAACCTGTGCTGGCTACAAAAGAGGTCCCTGAAGTAGTCAGGTGGCAGAGTTGATGGCAGTTCATCAAGCC
The DNA here is from genome assembly GCF_040938575.1 of Ambystoma mexicanum. Lineage (NCBI taxonomy): Eukaryota > Metazoa > Chordata > Amphibia > Caudata > Ambystomatidae > Ambystoma > Ambystoma mexicanum. Next base: position 415,863,184 of record NC_090929.1, read on the forward strand.
ATCTTCATTGCTGGTAAACACCAACTCAAAGAACTGGTCATAATCACTGATTCAGATTCAGGAATGGGTTCGTGGAGCTCCTGATAAATTGTAATAATTGGGGCATGCTGTGTGCAAATAACAAACCGCTCAAGCACAGGAAATTAATCCAAGCAGTTGATTATCTGGTCACTTCTAATGAGATGAACATCTATTGGAAAAAGATCAGAGGTCACTCCAAAATAGAGGGTCCAAACAAAACTGGAAACTACTTCGCTGACCAGTTGGCCAAAACTGGAGCCATTCACTGGGATCTCCTAGAAACCGAATCCCTTTTGGGGTAAATCCACGTCACTGCTGTCACCTGGTCGCAAACACATGCCCAAAATGAACCCTCAACTGTCCAAAGGAGTAAAGAAGACATAGATGCAGATTTGATTACTTATCAGGTTTCCTCTTCGTTCCTCTTTGTATAGAGTGTTGTAGGTGTGTTTGGTGTGAGTGGGAAGTTTTCTACTTTTGGTTGGTGTGGCCTTAATTTTGTAATACAGTCTACTGAGGCTGGACCAAGGAAAGATGGAGTTTCTCAATAGGAGCTCTGATTGGCTAGAGAGGACAGCAAGACTACAATGAACATTCTAAACTGTCACTCTCTGCCTTTCATCGTCGTAGCCCCAGCTGAGAGGACGTGTATAGTAGTTGCTCCGGCTGAAGCTTTGGGCTTTGTGGATCAGAACTGTCAGGTCCCTAGCAGTCAAGCAGCTATTCTCTGGGGTTTTCAGGAGAGTTGTCAGGACTATAAGGAGAAGAAACTCTTAAAATTGGAAATCCTGAAGTTACGTTTGAAGATCATACTAAGATAAGTGACTTGCCTTTGGTTTTTTAAAACATTGTCAGTGATTTCCTTGAATCGTCATTTCAAGAAAACTAAGACGTTGGTACTGTTTTGACAAATTATCTGCACTGTTTTAAAAAGCGTGTATTCGCTTGTTTTCTTTGGTTAAGTGCGTGTGAGGATTGTTCGTTTTACCCTGCATGTGCGAGGCCTTGTTGTAACGTGCTTTCTGCAACGCTTGCATACGAACTGCTCTGCAGTGTGTGTTCACTGTACGCATGCGTGAACGCTTCCTTCAGCGCATGTGCGTGGACAATTTAGCTACATGTTTCCTTCAGCGTGTATGTGCGGTAATTGTTGCTATGTGTTTTCTACTGTGTGTGCATGCGATCTGGAAAATCAACATGTTGTCTTCAGCGCATGTGTGCGGAAACTGTTGCTACATGTTTTCTACTGCGAGTGCACGCAATTTGCAAAAACTATGTGTTTTCTTCAGTGTGTGTGCACAGAAACTGTTGCTACGTGGTCTCCATTGCGAGTGCATGCGTTTTGCAAAAACTGTGTTTCCTTTAGCGCGTGTGCGCAGTATTTATTGCTACGTGTTCATCTCCCAACGCATGCACGCGATCTATAATTCTACATGCTTTCTTCATCGCGTTTGTGTGTTTGGAGTACAAGGTATAGAAGGATCCTATTCAAAAGCTGAACATTAACTGGAACTATGTACAGTTAAAAAGAGCAAGAGTCAAGGTTAAAAACGAGTGCTAGAAACCTAAGTTAAGAAGTTGCTGTTAATTTCAAGAGACTCAAGAAAGAGGTAGAAAGATTTCAGTAATCGGTTCTCAGCAAATTGTCACAGTCTTCTCTGAGATGTTTTAGGAGAAGAACCAGGTACAATTTTTAATTATTTAGTTAAGGATAAAAGTCTCTTAACTTTGATATTAAGTGATTAATGAGGGGATTTGTGTTTGTTTATGTATTTACTGCAGGTTCAGCATCAGCTTGTCTTGACGTCGCCATCCTGGTGTTTTTTTATGTTTTCCACTTCCCCCTTTCCCTTTGGGGTGTAGTAAGCAGAGCTGAATATAATTTAGTTCTGAGTGTAACACTTCGAGGGGATTGTCGGGGGTTCAGCAGCTTCAGCGGACGTAGGATTACTCTCAGCCTGACAGATTGAAAGGCCAATAACTTTAGTCCGGCTGAGCTGTCATGAACCCCGACGAGATCTCAATGGAGGCTTTAGGATCATGGATCAGGGAATTACGTGAGGAGTTGAGAATAGCCCGCATTGAGAATGCTTTGCTTAGTCAAAAAGTGGATGATTTGAGTGAAAAGGTGACACAAATTCAACTGATAGGAGGTAGGAGGGAGGATGAGGTATCTGGGGGTGCAGGTTCTCTGCCAGAGTTGGAAAGGGAGGGAGGTGACCAGTTACCCTGTACTCCACAGGTCTCTCGAGTTAGTGAAGTGGCTGATGGAGCAATAAGGAGTTTAGTTATGCCAGTTCCCTTAGCAGCACCGGAATGTTATCTGTGGGACTCAAAGAGGTTTAGGGTGTTTTTAAATCAAGTGAGTTACATTTTCTGAATAGACCTGCGATCTTTCCTACTGATGCCTCCAAGGTAACATTCATGTTGTCCTATCTTTCTGGGGAGGCTTCTGCTTGGGCGGGGTTGCTGGTGAGTCAAAAGAGTGTAGTTCTGGGGAATTATTCCAGTTTTTTTGAGGTTTTTAAGAAAATGTTCGACAGAAGGCAGGTATCTTTGGAGGTAGATGGGGAACTTCTAGAGTTGCAGCAAGGTAATAGAGATTTGGTACCTTATATTACACAATTCAAGTCCCTAGTGTTAGAAAGCAGATGGCTCAAGGAAAAACAGGCCTCATTGTTTTATCGGGGCCTAAGGGATGAGTTAAAAGATGCGTTATCAGGGATTGTTGAATGCCCTTCTGCATGTGATGCCCTACTGGATTTGGTTATCCAATTGGATTTTCGTTTGAGTGAAAGAAAAGCGGAGTGGCGACATAGTCAGGTAGATTTTAAGTCTGCAGTTAAAGTGGATAGGCCTAAGGTAGCGATGAAGACAAAAGGGAGTGATCCACCTTCCAGGGTCAGGCGTCCTCTAACCAAGGAAGAAAGGGCTAGGAGGAGGGATAACCATCTATGCTTGCATTGTGGTAGGAGCGGTCATTTCTTAGGGAATTGCCCTTAGACTCTCAGAAGAACTTCCACTTCAATTGGCAAGGTGCAGCAGATCGCCAACAGTGTGCAGACTGCTGTTCCTCATATCACGGTGATGGAGGTCACAGGGAGAGAATATCTTTTGAGCTAACTGATGATCCATTGTTGAAGATTATCTTGGGGATGCCTTGGCTTACTCTTCATAATCCTTTGATTGTTTGGAGTGCCAGGCCAATTGACATGCAGTCCCATTTTTGCAAGGAGAATTGTTTCTCAGGAAGGGTTCTAGAGGAAGGTGTTAAACAGATTAATTATGTGTCTAGTTTGTTTGGCGGAGTTTGGGGCTGGAGGTCATGATGTGGGGGCAGTTGTAGGGCAACTTCCACTGTGTTGCCAAGATTTTTGGGATGTGTTCGATGAGAAGGTGGCGGAGGAATTACCACCCCATAGGCCCTTCGATTTTAAAATTGAGTTGGAAACTGGGGCCATCTTGCCGAGTAGTAGAGTATATGTTCTGACTGAGAAAGGAAATTACTACTTAAAGGAGTATTTAACGGGGAACTTGGCCAAGGGTTTTATCCATCATTCTAAGTCACCTGCAGCCTCCCCTCTATTTTTTGTACCAAAGCCTGATGGGACCCTCTGAACTTGCATAGATTATCGAGCAGTCAACAGAGTCACTGGTAAGAACCGGTATCCTCTTCCTCTCATCTCAGAAATGCTGAATCATATCCAAGGAGCCACCATTTTTTCTAAACTAGACTTGCGGGGAGCTTAACATCTGGTGCGTGTGCAAGAAGGAGACGAATGGAAGACTGTGTTTAAGGCCAGGTTTGGGCTATATGAATATCAAGTGATGGCGTTCGGTCTATGCAATGTTATAGCGGCTTTCCATTTTTTTATTGACAAGGTTTTTAGGGAATTCTTGGATGCCTTTGTTGTCGTGTATATTGATGACATTTTAATATTTTCTTCAGACTTGGATCAACATCAGGGGCATGCTCGCCTGGTTCTGCAAAAAGTGTGTGAATATCATTTGTTCGCTAAGTTAGAGAAAAGCCAATTTCATACTGACTCCGTGGAATTTTCGGGTCATATAGTTTCACCTAAGGGATTGGAAATGAACCCAAAGAAGGTACAGGTAGTTCAAGAATGGCCCACACCAACAAGGGTTAAAGAGATACAGAGTTTTTTAGGGTTTGATAATTTCTATAGGAGATTTATTGATGGATTTTCCCGGTTAGTTGCCCCTATAACTGCTGAAAAAAGGGGTTAAATTTGAATGGGACCTTGAGGCAAAATAAGCTTTCAAGAATTAAAGAAGAGATTTACTTCCAGTCTGATTTTAATTCATTCTGATCTTTCTAAGACTTTCTTTGTGAGGCAAACACTTCTAATCTGGCCATGGGAGCGGTGCTTTCACAGAGACATGAGACTACGGGTCAGTTACATCCAGTAGCTTTTTTTTCAAGGACATTTTCTGCTGCAGAAGTGAATTATACTATTTCCAATCGTGAGCTGCTTGCAATCAAGTCCGCTTTTGAAAAATGGAGACACTTTCTTAAAGGAGCAAGGCACACAGTAACAGTGCTTACAGATCATGGGAATTTGTCATTTTTGAAATCTGCTAAGACGTTGTCTCCGCGACAACTTTGTTGGTCCTTGTTCTTCGCAGATTACGATTTTGTAGTGACCTTCAAACCCGGGTGTTTAAACAGAAAAGAGGATGCCTTGTCTCGTCAGTTTCCTGGAAGTGGGATTAGGGCGGTCCAGGAGCCAGAGCCTCTTATTGCCCCAGAACGTTTGCTGTTAGCTGGAGTTTTTAAAGGCATGGATATGTTGAATGAAGTTTGCTAGTAAATGTCTTCACAGAGGATGGAGGAGTGGGTTAGATTGGATCCAGCTAGAAGTATTAAGGAGGGTTTACCGTTTTTTGATAACAAGCTCTATTTGCCCACGGAAGAGTTAAGAGAAAAGGTATTGAAGAACTGTCATGAGTCGATCTTGTCAGGACATCCAGGTTTTAGGAAAACGCTGGAGTTAGTGAGAACGAATTTTTGGTGGGAGAAGATTCGTCAAGATACGTTAAATTTCGTCAAAACGTGTGCAGTTTGTGCACAGGCTAAGAGTCAAGTTGGGAAGCCGTATGATCTATAGGAGCCGCTACCTGTTCTTCCTCATCCTTGGCACACTATTTCCTTGGATTTCATCTGTGATCTTCCTGTGGATAAAGAATGTACAACAATTCTGGTTGTGGTGGATCTTCTTACCAAGGAAGCACATTTCTTACCGATGGAGGGAGAGGTTACTGCAGAAAGAATGGCTCATAGTTTTTTGCAAGGAGTGGTTAGGGTGCATGAACTTCCTAATCAAGTTATTTCTGACAGAGGTTCTCAATTTATCTCTGAATTTTGGAGGGCCTTCTGTAGGAAACTTGAGGTGGAGGTTAGTTTAGCATCTGGGTATCATCCAGAGGCTAATGGACAGGTGGAGAGAGTCAACCAGGAGTTGGAGAAGTTTTCCATGCAATGAATTTTCCATTGCAATGAGTTTTCCAATGAGAATGTCTCCATTTGAGCTCATGACGGGATGAAAATGGGTGCTACCTCAGCATCTGCTCTAAAGAACTCAAGATGACCGATGAGTAGATTGAAAATGTATGAACACACCTTTAGCACGCTTTTGCTTACGCCCATCAAAATTTTAAAAAGTCAGCAGAGGGGATGAAATCTCACTACAACTTAAAGACCATGAAGAAAGAGTACGAAGTAGGAGACAGGGTCTACCTGTACAATTTCCAAAGGAACCATACCAAAGAGAGGAAGTTCCTCCCCTCTTTGCACAGCGCGGCAGCCTATAAGATCTGCATCCCCAATGGAGAACAGACAGAAGAGAAATGGATCCATATCAATCAATTGAAAAGCTGTCATCCCAGACAGACTTTGCGACTTATTGAAGAACCCAGTGAGGGTAGAGCCCAAGAACCATCTGAAGAGTAAAAGTAAGGAATGGAAACCCGAATGGAGAAAATCACACATTCACAGGGAGTATAACAATTTATTCTCATAAGGAATGTACCAGAGGTAATGGTCATGCTCTGAATTGTATGTGCCAAGTGAATATTAATGTGTAACTTATTGTTTTGTTGTCAATTCATACGTCAATATTACCAGGGAAATATGTACTGTATAAAATACTTAACCTCTCTTTATTCTCTGCAGATTAAATAACTCCTTACCTCTAAAGACCGGAGGTGGTTCGGCCGAAAAGGGAGGGCTCCAAAAATCCAAAATCCAAAAAAGAGTGGAGGGCAGACCAAAGTGCCACTCCCACAGGATGTGGAAAAGTATGGATGTGCTCTGATGAGGAAATTCAGGGAATGAACCAAAGTCCAAAGGAAACAGAAACGCCACTCTCTTCTTGCTCTTTTCTCTGAATCACTGGAATCCAAGAGACAGTAGGGCAGGACATGTGGGGTAAAATATGGCCCATGAATGCCAGAAATAAAAAGGCTAGACCCGTATTTAAGAGTGAAGCTGACTGGTGCTATCCATTTGAAAATGCAGGCCAGTCCCAAAACACTGCTGTTTTGTAACGTAAGGCCTAGGACATGAACAGAAATGGGCCTCTTTCAACTTTATCAAAATTAACAGGTGTTTGAGTGTGTTCGAGTGAAGGAAAATGTGCCTCAAAACTTAAAAAGTGCTGGATGTGCCCAATGCATATCAATAATAACAAAAAATCAGGGTGTAAGATCACACACACATTTCATATTTCATTCTTCTATAAATTCAACAAGGATTCTCAGATAGTATACACAGCCAGAAGTGACCTAAAAATGTTTTAATTTACATATATTTGTCAAATGTGGAGAGAACACAGTTGCCGGAGACACACTTATTGGGCATTTGTTTGTTTATCATACAGGTGGGTGAAATCCAGTCAGCTGGACTGGATTAAGGTGAACAAATAAAATGTTTTGTCTTCATTGATTGACATAGTGTGTATTAAATATACAATGTGAACATTTTCATTTGAGTTCCTTTTCCCCCACCTTGCCTTTTTAATAATAAGCCCAAAACGATTTTTCCCATTGAACTCCTTTACCAAACAGCGCCTTTTTAAATCAGCATCAAAACGATTTTTCCCTTGTTTTTCCACTCCGTGCATCTTGCCTTTCAATCAAAGGGGCCATATTAAATTTGCAGCCTGGAGGGCGGGGTTGCTGGGAGAAAAGTATTGTTTTAAATTAAGTCAGTTCTGTGGATTTTGCATTGTATTGCAAATGTTTTTCATTGGTTAAAGCGAAATTCAATCTGGTGTAAGTTGTAATTGCATGTTTAAAAATTTCATCTGTGTTTTGTATAAACTAGTCATAAATTGTGATTTTGGCTACTGCCACAGCACGGGTGGCTGATGTTAGTCTGTTTGTCAAATCTGGATTCAATAAATTCATAAATATATATTTTTACTACATACCGGCCTGGTTCCTAGTCCATTGCGACACAAGGTATTTGTTGTGGTTGGGTGTGGGACGGGTTGGAGGCCTCACCATATTGAACCTAAAATAAAATAAAAAGTGCTTTGTTGTGCGCCAGCTTGCTAGGGGGGGAAGGATCACCCTGGATTGAGTGTGACTGCATAATAAACTGTGGCATAGCCTTGATAAAGAACGAGGCCTAGTATCCAAAGCTCACCAGTTCCACAGATCACACTATTCAGGGGGTTTACTATTGGATTGCAACAATACCACTGGCTGCAGGTAAGCGTTACAAAAGGTAAATAAAGTTCAAATAGGTTTCTCTCTCAATCCCACCACTCTAGAGAAGGCCCAGTGGGTGGTCCTTGAGCAGACGTCCATTGGTTTTAGGCATGGGAGACATAGGATGACGACTTTACCCTCAAGCAACACTATGGCGGGAAGGGATTCAGGAACATGCATGCTAACATATCCGGTTACTCTGATTTCTTCAGCAACCACCTGAGGGATTCATGAATCTGCTTGGCCCACTTAATTCTAGGCTTCCAATGGCCTTGGGTGTAGAGGTCACTTTCGCCATAGGGATTGGGTCTGGCTAGTCCTTGGTTCCAGCCTTCGGTGATACATTTCTGAATACTGGACAACTGTGCACCCATGGAGCAATACGATGCAGACATCCATGGGACAGGTGACCTCAGGAGACTGCCAAGAAAAAAAGAAGGTGGGATTCAGCGGGAGTCACCATTGACAGGCGGCGACAGATGATCTTCATAGTGTGAGCAAAGGAGCAGGCGCTGCACAGCTTCTCTTTAATCAGGAAGGCTGAAACTGTAGGAGCAGACACCTTCTTACACAACCTGAACATTCATGAAGTTCCAAGGATGTACTTGGAACAATGCTGGCTGCAGTGGGTGGCCACACAAGAGCTGGTTAGTGCACTGGGTTGTTCGGGGGCACTCCCTAAAGCTCAGTGGGCACAGATCCTCAAACAGGGGTCACGGTTCCCATCAGCCCAGGGGTCGAAGCACTGACAAGGGCCTTCTTGAGATCAGGAGAAAAGGAGCAGTGCTTCCCTGGGACTTGACTGAAAGCATTGTGGTCAGCTGCAGTGATCATCCTCAGGTCTTCAGTAGGATGTACCTCTTCATCAGGATCTTGGTTACAAGGATGATCTGTCAAATAGCTGCAGGAGTCCCCATTTTAACCAGGTCCACCAATGGTAAAGATCTGTATCATTGAAACAAGGGCTGTCCACTTGTGGACATCCTCTGGAAGACACATCTGCCCAGAAACAGGCACATTGGCTCAGATGTGGATTGGGTCCAGTCAGACCTAGACCTCACATCCGGCCGCACACACAGGCTCCCACTTTCTGTGGGAAAGCTGAAGCTTTGCCCGGCAAAGGGATTTTTGTATATGGCAATACTGGACCCAAGAGGGCCAAAATGAAGAAGGCCAAAGTACAACGTGACCAAAGGACAGGTGGAAATCTTGTGGCACCACCTTTTTAGATTATAGATTACTGTTTAAGGCATTAGGTGGTAAACTGGAAAAGTGCATCGGTAAAATGTTAAAAACATGGTAGAAAAGATCTGCTGCCATTAACCCATCCTGTACACATTGTAATTGCAACCACAAAGTAAAAAAAATGTTTTTAAGAATACACAATATCCAAACTGCACTTCATTCTAATGTGATGTGTGCAGCTTTAAAAATACAAGAATTCCATTAAGGAATACAAGGTCCCCCAGTACTAATAGTCTTAGGGACTGATCAGTTTTGCCATGAAAGTGAGGGTAGTAAAGTTGAGGGCTTCACTTACCTCCACAAATTCAGGACGTGAAGCAGACAATAGCAAACGACAGGATGTCCCATAGAAGTCTATGGGAGGAAACCAGATAAAAGTAAATATTTCCTAACTGGTGGTATCACTTTAAGATAATGCCAGCTCTATAAGGCTGGGCAGTACCACGGCATGGTAAGTTTATGCACCAGGCTAAGCAGCCAAGCCAAAAGCAGTCTTAATGTATCCCACTCAAGCAGGCAACTTGTGCAATATAGATACCATACTGCTTAGCTTATGATGCAGGCATACTGTGGACCACCTTCTTCCAGTGTTCACTGGCACTTGATAGGTGTGGCAGAAGGTGAGCAAGGATGGAAGGGACAGGAAAGAACAGGGGTCAACTTCAGGAAGGTTCTGACTGATGGCCTCATATAGCTCAACTTTTGCTACAGACCATCAAAACACACAGGCTGGCACCTTTGCCCTGGCAGTCACATCCCGTGCTCTTCTCATGAAGAGCAGGAAAAAAACAAACAACAAACCAGGGATTCAAAGGTGCACTTAAACAGGACAAACAAAGACGTCACAAGCTTGAAACTACAGGATTCTTAAACCAAGCAACACAGACAGCCTACCAGCAATCAATATCCTCAGCTATCTACGAACGTTTTTATGTTAGGATATATGATTCTACGAACATGCCAGGTGAGCTTTTGAAAGTGATGCAATCATTCCGCTCCCTTCAAAGTGCTACAGCCATTCCTCTCCCTTAAACGCGTTGCTTAAGCCCAGACCCAGAAACAATGCCATGACCACCATCGTTCCAGACAAAGTGCAAAAACTCAGGGCAACCATCAACCAAATTTACATTGCTAAAAAAACCTAGCCGATTATTGACAAACATTACTACAAAAGTATCCGATAAATAAGGACACTCTGATAACAGATATTTAAGGAATTGAAGATGTTGTCTATAATTTGTTTATGAACCTGTGCAAGGAACATGGGGCTTAAGATCATGACAAAATAGAGAGCAATCACCGAAAAACAAAGCTGCCAATATTGAGTATTTTTGATGAAAAGATGTTGCAGGAACACCTGAGAACACAAATTATTCCTGTCTACAAAGAGCATCAAGAATGGTAAAGTAACCAGTGGCGTAACACAAAATTTGGGGGACTCCCTGCGAACCATGCTGAGGGCTCCCCCAACTCGACAACACTCTGGCCCGACCTAGATTACCGCGCTTGCGCAATATGCATACACGTGCTGCAGCAGGGGTACACCGCACACTGCACTAGGAGAAAGATATAAATATGTGTTTTAATGTTTTATCCAGCACACTTTGGGGGGAAAAAATTACTAAAAGGCCAGAGTGTTTGCAATTGTTTTGTAGGGTAGCGCCAACCAAAAATCCAATACATTCAAGTCACCAACAGTGCACAGGAACATTAATGCTTTGCTATTAAAAATGCCATGCCACAGTGAAAACATGTCCAACTGGCTGTACAATGTAGACTAGTCTAGAAACATAATAATATATCACAGTAAAGCATGCAGGCCGCATTTAGACATACCTAGAGTGGTTGCACCGAAATGCCAGTCGAAGCAATAAGACTTATCATGGTTATTTTATCACATATGCCAAAAAAAGATACAATGCTGGAGTAAGAAACGGCTAGACTGGCAGCACCCAAATGCCAGTCTAGCCAGGCAATTACACTTAGCAGGACTGCTTTATCAGAGATGCCAGTTAAAGAAAAGTCAATCCAAACTAAGAAATGACTAGGTAGGCTACACCAAAACGCCTCTCTAGCCACTAATACCACATATCATGCCTGCTTAGCCTGGACCTGGATGACCATTACGATTTATCACACAATCCCCATTCCACCCTACACCCCACACATCCCCTTGCCCTCCCACCTCCTGCCCCAACCCCCAAAATCAGCTTCTCAGCCAAGAATTACCTCCACATCCCTTTTCCATGTCCCAATGCTTGCATATGAGTCTCCTTGCCTCATAGGTAAGGACTGGGATGAAGAAGAGTGGGACTAGTAGTAATGAAGATTACAGGTAGCTAAGCCAGGCATTACCTCCATGTCTCTCTACCTCATCCAAGTACTCGGATATGAGTAAAAGTGCCTCATACACAAGTACTGGGACGAGGAATGAGGATTGCCAATAAGTAAACAAGGGATTAAACACAAGTAGTGGCACAACACCATTGAGCTGACTGGGCTTCAGTCCCACCCGCCCTCATCTGCACCCCATTGACATTTTGGGCTATGATGACTCAATGTGGCTGAACTACAGAGCCGTTGCCGGACAGCACAGGAGACAGATGTTAAATGGCACCTGGGTTTTGCTGTTAACAAAGGCCCAGCAATTACTAACGTAAAGCATTTCCCTGTTAGTACCTGCAATCAAATGCATAATTCTTTAGGGAATTGAAATCTTTAGGTGTGTTTAGTATTTGCATGCCAGGGAAGCAATTAGAAGGGTAGAGAGGGAACAGGAGACTGCTTATTCTCACAACAGTCCATAAGTGGGTGCTTTCAGATAATAAAGGAGAGAGTTAACTGCTTATAACATTGAAGCTGCATTAGAATAGTCCCATTAGAATGTATAAGGAAGTTAGATGCCCCACAGAAATAGGTTTGCCCCTCCCCCACCGCCCATGAAGTTAGCACCTTACCCAACATTTGAAGGGTTAGCACCCCCCCAAAATGTAGGTATCGTTGCACCCCTGAACACAAGCACACACACCATTTAACAAACCCACACATGCACACTGAACCCCCATACATTTAAGTGTGCACCCTTTCACCATACAGGCATACCCAGGCAGCCACCCACACATTTAAGTGTGCACCCTTTCACCATAGACTCACAAAGGCAGCCACCTATATTAAGTATGTTTGCACCCTTTCATCATTCAGGCACTCCCAGGCAGCCACCTATACATTCAAGTGTGCACCCTTTCACCATAAACCCGACATGCACACCCAGCCACGCATACATGTAATTGTGCAACCTTTCACAATACACTCAAAGCAGTCACCTATACATTTAAGTGTGCACCCTTTCACTATGCACTCACACAGGCAGCCACCTATACATTTAAGTGTGCATCCTTTCACCATACAGGCAAACCCAGGTAGCCACCCATACATTTAAGTGTGCACCTTTTCACCATACACTCAACACGCACACCCAGCCACCCATGCATTTAGTTGTGCACCCTTTCACCATACTCTCACACAGGCAGCTACCTATACATTTAAGTGTGCACGCTTTCACCATAAATTCACACACACACTCGTCATGGGATTGAGGGGAGCCCTATTACTTCAAAAAGAAAGTTTCTTTTTGAAGTCACTCTGACTTCATAAAGAAATTATTTCCATTAAGAACTGAAACATGTTGAAGCTTTGCACAAACCAACTGCCAGTACTTTCTGTGATGGGATCTCAGTTAGGCTTAGCTGCAGAAATCAAGCATTGTTGCATTTGTGATCTCAATGGTAGCGTTGACACTGCCAGAAACTTGCCTACACAGTGTACTAAATTGGGGCCACTATACATGTGCAACCTTGGTGGTCTTGTTCATAGTTACGAGGGAATCCTATCTGATTCTTTTTGGGACTATTGCTTAAACGTTGATACAACTTCGGCTCAGATAGCCCTGTATCGTGTATGGCTGCACATTAAATCTTTGTTGACTGTCTGATGGGGTATGCTTTTCTGCTAAACTGTCACTGAGCCGTAGAAGCATGGTATGGTAAGAGGGGTAGAACAAAAGAAAGACAGAATTAATTATGTATTGAATTGATTGAAAGAAAGTCCTTTGGAAATGTACAAACTATTCTGATAAGGAGACAGTGAAAGAAACGAAATGAGGGTCTATGTTATAATAATATATTATATATATTTTGATAATAATTTAGGAACGGAAAAATCATGTGTGTTGTACGTCCTTAGACGTATGGTTTCACAGATGTTAGAGTTTATTGGATCTATGGTTTATATGAAGTTAGCAGCACAACTTGCCAACTTTGACATCCGTAAAGCCATGCTGACCCCAATTGAAAGACAGAATGAATTCCATTAGCTATTTATATTAACCTATTTGACTCGATATTTTATGTGTCACGTGTCTTCTATGGGTGGAGTTTTGAATTGGTCTGCTTTTGACTTTTATGGTTTGATTTGGTTATTCTGATCTTGTTTTAGACGACCTGGATTCTATCAATTTGAAGTGATGTTTGCTTGATTGCTGTGCTTGTTATGTTACATAAATTATACATTATTTTAACTGTCTGAACTGATATCTTGAAATGTGTATAAAGTTCAAATTGAACTAAATCTCAAGAATTATTATTATTATTATTATAATGGAAATAATTTCTTTATGAAGGCATAGTGACTTCAAAAATAAACAGAGACCTCCAGCCTAGAGGCTTCCATGTCATTGGCTGGGGGAGCCCTCGCACTTCAAAAATAAATAGTTTATTTTTGTAGTCACTCTGCCTTCATAAATAGATTAGTTATGTTATGCTATAACATAAATAATTTATTTTTGAAGGCAGAGTGACAAAAAAAAGATTTTTCTTTTTAGTCCAAAGGGGGCCCCCCTCCCAGGAACTGCGGGGGGGTATAGAGGCACCCATTACACCAGTGAAAGCAACTCGACATGTATGGGTTCCCCATAAACTATTCCAAAAGCAACCCAAAGAAATAATGCAAAGCCTCTCTCTTGACATTAAGAAATATGGCTTAGCTCCCAACACATGACTTGACATGGCGACTGTAGTCTTCTTTAAAAAAATACTAGAATATGTCTCCCAAACTGCCCCATTAAACTAATGAACAGATGCACAAAAGTAGTGGAAATGAAAGGAATGAAGAGAATGCGCTCATTCCATTTGTGCTAGTTCTTAGAAATGTGCAGGCCACCTTATTCTCAAAGGTTAACGGCGCATTTCAGGAGGGGCTGGATAGTAGTGCTGTCCGGACCCCCCTTTCATACATTAATGTCGGGAATTTATTAAAGGTTTCCAGCAACCACATGGAAGCTGCGAGCACATTTCACAGAAAGGACAATGGAATAATCCATAAATGACCTACTGATTGCTATGAATATGGCTGACATCAACAAACCAATGGCCTAATTCGTGGAATTTTTTGCATGGTGCAAAGTGACTTTTCAATGGTGCAAAGTGCCTTTGCACTGCCAAGGAACCTGGTTCATGGAACTGTGCAATTTGTTTTTTTGCAGTGCAACGTACATTTTCACATCAAAAAGACAACTTTGCACTGTTCCATGAATCAGGGTGGAGCAGTGCAAAGTGTATTTTTGCAGTGCAAAGTGACGTTGTACAGCAAAAAGAATCAGGTTGTTTGTTTCATGAATCAGGTTGTTTGTTGGCAGTGCAAAGTCACTTTACACCAGTGAAATGTCACCTTGCACTGTGCAGAACAGGCCCCAAATCAGTACATGATAAAACATCTTTTGACCAGGCCAACTGGGAATATCTGTGGAGAATAATGTTGAATTTGAGCATAAGATGAGTTTTTTTCAACAGTATTAAATCCCTGTACAAATATAGGTGATATCCACTGTCAGAGTGTCACCATTGCTGTTTCTAAAGTTTATGGAACCTATCACTCTTACCATTAGGGAAATTTCACGGATTATCTCATTCAGCCAGTTAATTACAATTATTGGGATAAGAAATATTAGCATATGTAGATGCCCTTTTAATGTTAAAACTTTTTTAAAGCTAACCGAGTCGTCAGATCAAACTGTCAGCGTGCATCAGCCGCCGCTGCTCCAGCTCTTTCGCAGGTTTAATCCCCTTCTCCCAGTCCTCACCATTAGTGTAATAACCTCAGATAGCAACCCTACCTGTGCACCTGTAGCATCCTGACTCTCTGTCACCTCCTGCCATATAGACCCATAGTGAGTTTAAGTCCCTTTAATGGAGTCCTTGAGGGGGGGCCTGTTGCGTATGATGTTTGTTTACTTTTTTTCTTAACAATAGATTACCAGGTTCTGGTCCCATGATTTGCTGTGCAGACACAGGGCGGTCCTACAACATCACGTGCTGCTGCACAAAGAGGCTCTCACGGGAGTGGGAAAATGAGAAGCCTTCAGGAGCCGTACATGCCCTATCCCGAACAGACTTCAGCATGATTGCCGGATCAGAGTCTCAGTGGACTTCTGCTGAGCTCCTGTTTGGTGGCTCTTTTCTCGATTAATCCAGTCATAGCCCAGCACAACAGAGGATATATGATATGATATGATATGATTGTCCCGAGCTGTGACATTGCTTCTTTGTCTCTGCGATTTTTGTCTTGCTCTGAGTTATACTGGGGACAGAGTAGTGACTCTGCTAGGGAGCAGACTCGGTAACTGATGTTTTGGACTTTGAAGCTGTGGTAGGAAACAGTCATAGATGCCTTTAACCTTAAGAAACTAGAGAGTTGTACATTTTTGGGAGATAGTGTTCCTCAGTCCAGATAATTATATCAGTGGAAGGAATAAGTAATTTGTTTCCAAGTAACAGTTGGAGAGAAAAGGTCCCAAAGGAAATGTTACATTGTACTTCTCATTCTGAGAGCAATTACTTTAACATCATTTATTGTATGTATCTTAGCTCGTAAACTCAACCAGAAGATCGGCTTAAGCGCTAAATAGACAGGTCAAGACAACTGTCAGGTTTGTGTCTGTAATTAGTTTAGTTTCAACCTGTAATTTGTGTAGTTTAGCCTTTTGTTTTGACTTAATAGAATATAATAAATTATTTAGTAGTTTTGGGAAAAGTAGACTCAAGATGGTTTGGGCCTAAACTTTTCATCTTTCAGAATGAGAGCTTACCAATCCATCATGGAGATGAGGGGGCTGGACACTGGTGCAAATTGTCTCTTGATGACCCAGTTGGCACTCTAAACTGCCTTTCATTGTCCTGTGAATATCAGGAAGGTCCTGTTTGTGTTTTCTCCAGAAGTTTAAGGCCTTGTTACCAGAACTCTTCTTGTGGGCACTCAAGGAAGAAGTTTGCAGTGACTCTTCGGCGTGGGACATGCTTTCCTGAATTACTGGTGGGAGCACAGCAAACTTTTTGATAAAGGAAAATGTAGTAACCAGTTTGAAAGGATCCGAGTAGAGCAGAAGCAGTATAAAAGTTAACTTTAGTTTTAGGTATTCAGCTTAGGAAATATTAGGAAAGCGCTGATGAAAGAAACAGCGTAGTATTTGAAGGAATCAGCGCTTTCATGCCGGAGAAGTTAAAGAATGTAACTATTCCCATAGCGCTCCCTCAGCGTTTCAATGTGCATGTAATATGTGGATTAGGAACATTTTTAACTACGCGCCTGATGAACGACTCCTTCTGAGTAAAGGGTTTTGGCCAAGCCCAAACCCAAACCTGCAGTTCGGATGAACAGTAATTTAAATTCTGAGTATTCATAGTTTCTTGAGTAAGTGCGCATGAGCGGCTTCAAAGCCACTGCTTAGCGTTCCGCCTTTGCCTGACTCTGTTCCTTCTGACACACGGCAAGGCGCACGTGCGCTAAGAGCACAATTTTGGTTTTAACGCTGAAAACACTTTCGTTCAGTGCAAGTCATCAGTGCGCTTGCGAGAAGAATAGAGAAAGCTGTGTTTCTCATATTTCCATCAGAGCTTTGAGTTTGTAGTGTCCATGTGAGCACAGTCCGTGGGAAGAGTCAATCTCGTCCTGTGTGTGTAAAAGACGCTTCCTATCAGTAACAAAGACAGAACTAAATGACTATTAATTAACCAAATCCTGTTATATTTGAGCAAATGAAGATTAAAAGGATATGGAAATGAACTTAGGTAACAAGTGTCTCTTTGACTACCCTCGAGATTCTTTCAAGAGTATTCAACTAAGTGCCAGTCTATTTAAGTAAACATTTTAAAAAGAAAGAAAATACCTTTCTTGAAGTGAAATACTGGAAAGTTACCCAACTAGTGAAAGACTTTCACAAGAAAATTAACTATGTTCAACTCCTCTTAGCATCTCATAGAGGAAAAACAGGTATAATACAATCGTATGGGGTAGAGGGTTGTTCAGAGTTAGTTTGATTTTAATCTGTGTTCTTGTGTCTCATTTTCTACAGATTGGGGCCTTTAACGGAAGACCAGAGTCTGTGTTATTTTCAATTTTCTCCACTTCCCCTTTCCCCTGGTGAAGTTGGGATTTCAGCTGTAACTCAACTCAGTTGTTGACCACACTTTCCTGGGAGACTGTGGGGTTCAGCAGCTTCCACGGACAGGAATCATCAGGACCGGACAACAACATAGTTAGCATAAACTAGGGACACTCTCTGTAGGTTCGAATTTTAGGCAGGGAGTTTGGTTGAATGTTAGTTTGTAATTTTAGGTTAGGGTTTAGCTATTCAAAAGCAATAGAAGATAGGGAACAAAGGTTTTTGCAAAATAATCCCTGTCAACAAATCTCTAAGAGGAAGAGCAGACCTTTCCAAGAACAACCTAGACAGTTCAGCTAAAGTTATTTTGAGTTTTAAATGTTTACTGTCTATCTGCTGCCACTGCTGGAAGTGATCAGATTAACTTTAATTCCACGGATCTATCCCTGGGTGACCCTTCCTTTCTCCCTCTCCCTTTGGAATAGACTTTTTGCCCCTTATGTCTTCTAGCCCTTGGAGAATTGATCTGTGGTGGCTGTGTTTGTTATGTTGTCCCAGTCCACTTTTCCCATGGAGCTGTGCGTGCCCAGCAGAGTTTATATAATCTGATGAGCAACAGAATTAAGGAGACCTGTGGGGCCAGCAGTTCCTGTGGAACCTGGAAGACTTCTGAGTAGGACACAAACAACACCTGTTTAATATGAAATCTCCAAGAGATTTTGGTAGATATCAGGAATACATAGAAAAACAACAAAAAGACAAAATACAAGTTCGGCTTTCAATTAATAGATGGACTCACTATGTCAAAATGCATATTTTAGTCAAGTTACCTTTTTATTTTTTAACACTTTCTCATATGTATATATATTAGTAAAAATGACTTTCTAAAGTTATATTATCAAGAGTAAATCAATGTGTCTGGGCAAACACACATTTCTGGTTCTCAATGAAAAAAACAATAAGATCTTGGAGAAGGTGTCATTGCCAGGCAAGCATTTTAGCATATACAATTTGGTGTCTTGGCTGCAACGCATCAAATTCCTAATCAAACCATTAAACCATCCCAGTGCAATAGAGGGAAATACAGATGTGGAGATTCCCACATATTTGCAGAAGAGCATACTTGTGTGACAGCATATAACATACTAAAGTTCTTTAATAAATATGCATTGGAATGATCATAGACTGCATCAAAGCGTAGAGAGAAATCAAGAAAAGGCACCCACAATCCCTCTAATATCTAGATATAAACCTTATTAGAGCTGTCCAGCATTTCAGAAGATTTTTCCCAAAAATCTCCTGGCACCATGCATTGGCCACCTGACCAATACAGTAGGTAACGGTAACCCTATGCAGTCAGTGCAAATGTGGAGAACTCAATCTCTGCATTACAAAGAAACTCCTTTATTTTAGAAAACTAGCTGGCAAAAATAATCATCTATGCCACCAGTGATGAGCCCAGTGGCATCTTCAAGGTACCATAGACATACGTTTTTCACGATGCAACATTTCTACTATACCAAATAAACTAAAAACATTTCCACGAATTGGGGAAAAAGTAATTTGTTGTAGGTGTAGGATTAATATGCAAATATATCTTGCCCGTTTACTGAATGCCCAAAATGATTAGAATTCTGATAAATAAGTCTTCAATGAAATGGATAACCACAATAAATAGAGTGAAACCACACAAATATATATTCTTTGAAAGAACTCTCCTAAGATTGAGATACTTCAAAAGGAGCTAAATAACCTACACATAATTTGTGTCTTACATTTGGGGGAAATGATAATTGTAAGAGAAGGGACTTTAAGCACCCCACTATGGACAGACTAGCAATGAGAAATAGAAGAGGCCACTCTTTATGAGATGGTTATCCATCGGTCAAGGCCAAATGACCCAGAGACTCTATTTGGGTTTAAAGATGTGGCTAGAGAATGGGTGACATATACTCTTTTCAGAATGCCATTGCCATATAACAGCTTACAAATACATAGGTAGCAAAGCATTCAAAGCACATCAGTGATTATGGTTCACTATGTTTCAACATCAAACATGTTCGCTTAAGTGTAACTAGTGAGTAGCATTGGTGAGGGTCGAAAGAAACCAGTGAGAGAATTCGATTCACACAGATCCTAACAACTACCAGACCAGTTTAGATGTTCCATGGAGTTACAAAACCATGGACAAATTTGAATCAGCACAACCACAGTTTTGCTTTTAAACCCTCACCATCCAAGAGTGCAGTCAATCAGGTTTCTGTCAGCACAGTGACACTGATATCACTGTAGCAAGACTTGTAGATAACAGCTCAGTCTCCATGTCTATGGTACTAGACTACAACGTTTGACACAGTATTTCTCTATATCATCCTACGCCGCCTACAAACAGGGACCAATGTCTCAGCACCTGCACACATATGGTTCCAATCATTGTTGTCAGAGCACAAACAAATCGTTAGACTAGAATAGACATGGCACATTTCTGAAAATAACGGGCATTTAAGAATATTCTTTTCAATGTGCAAGTCGCTGTATTCACAAAGTTGAGCCGCACATTTTGAAGGGTTGGTGCTGTAGCACAAATGATGCGCCAGCCGGCCCTCTTGCATACATTGATGTCAGAAGCACTCCCAACACTAAGGTATGAGTTGCTCCAGCACCCAATTGGATGCAAGGTCGGCATTTCACAATAACGCACCCTTGAATGGACTATCACAGTCCATTGCTAAAAAAATTAACTTTTTTTGCACCTATTTGAGATATAGAAATGCAATTTAAATCCCAGCTATGTCACTTTATAATAAACAGGAAGGAGCCCGAAAGGACCCAATCATACATTGGACATGCCGTTGAAGCTGTTGCAAACAGCCACAATAGAATGTGCTTATTTTAATTACATTCCATTTAAAATGTGTGATGTGCTTTAAAATGCATAGAAAAGCCACTAACTGGTGCAATTATGCAAAAGGGAAGAAATAGGGCATCTGGATGCGAGCCTTTACGCTTGTCAAATTCAGATGCCCCATGTGAATTCTGCACAACGTTTGTCGCAAGTGAAGGGGGTGCACTTGCGCATCTCATCACTTGCGCCAGCATGAATTATGTGAACGCGGACTATAATCTGCCAATTTTGGGCCCGATTCATGGAATTTATTGCACGGTTGAAAGGCACTTTGCACTGCTGAAAAGTGTATTTTTGCCGTGCAAGTCAGTACAAACTTATTTTTGCGGTACAAAATGTATTTATTTAAACTCTAGTTCTTAAAAAGTGCAAAGTTCCCCCTAGCATCTTGCCACTGACGAAGACCAAAGGATGTGACGACCAGATGGGAGGAAATGTGACAAACGTTGGACTGTCAAGGGCAACAGTGAGTTTTTCAGCACCTTCCTTCAGGCTAGCTGGTCATCTAAGCCCTAGTAGGCGAGATGGATTGAAAAGGTACGAGGGCCTTTCCTTGTGAAGCATGTTTCGGGAGGAACAAGAAGTCCTTTGTCCGATGATCTCAGTGGTCTTGATGATATGGTTTTCTGGAATTTCCTGAGGATGACATGTGGGGCAGTACCATGTTAGGCCTGGTGGATCATGCATAGGGCCTTTACTGAATGGAAAGCCAAGGAATTTATCTAACTGCTGATGAGACATGAGTGTCAAAGGCTAAAGGTTCCTGCACACTTCTCCGCCCTAATCCATTTTTCCTAATATGTGCATGAAACCCCTCTTGGGACTACTCACAGTCTACCCTCTTGATTTCTAATCTAAGGCTGGTGGCACCAATATGTACCTGCATGTGACCAGTGTGAAGGATCACTACCAACAATGTCACTGATGGCTTAGAGGCTAACACAACCTGGATGGAGAGGAACTGCTTCAAATTAAAAGGCTCCAAACACAGAACCTGGTGCATTTTCTGAAATAGGTTGACTTGCTGCAACACAGCACCCACTTTCTTTGGTATGAGAGTGACCATAAGGACTAAGGTTACCAATAAATATGGGTGCCATGTGATAGGCTGACATTAGCGTTGCTGGAAATGCAGGTGCTGTGTGGACAGGACAAATATCCTGCTAGTTGGACGGCTTTGGTCAACTCAAGGTTAGACAATGCCAATGAACTAAAATCAAGCCTGTCAGCATGGCAAACTCACCTGCCCTGATAACTCTTAAACTTCCAATCTATGCTCCTATAACTCTTGTGTGGGCTTCCTTGCGCTGTTCAAATATTGTAACTCACATATATGGGTGACATGGTACACAATGTAAAGCAATGCTGTCATGCTGGCGTCATAGGTGCAGGACCAATTCCTTTGGCTCTTAGCATAAGGGCCCTAATCTTGCCTTAGCCTGACTAGTCAGAAAGTCTGTCTATCACCTATATATGAACCCCCTTGTTCTGCTTAAAGCTAAGGACAGACATTTAACCTGTAAGCATGTTGCTATAGTTTTATTATTGCAGTTAAAGATTAAATAGGTTGGTGTCAAAATCAACAAACGTACATTTAGCCTGTAAGCTACGTAAGCGAAAATGACTAAGTCACCCAGAGGGCAGAATGTTTGTGAGTGTGGAGGGGTGGTGGTGGGTGATCCTGCTTTTGACAGCCCCGGTGAAGTACCTTCTGTGAGAAGCAGACCCAGAGCAAGGGAGACAGAACTGGTGGCTGCACAAAACAACTATTTAAATTCATAGTTGATTAGACACAATATAAATCCATACTTTAGACATACTCAAAAGAAGACCGCTGCCTTCCAGCATAACCAGCTTCCAAGGCTGCGTGACCAACAAGATAGACAAGTTAATTTCCCATAATTTTCAATAACAAATTATTCCAGCCGAGGTTTCAAATGGAGGCCAAAAGATGATCAGTATATTCATTCCATTTAGAGCTTTTGGTCTAGAAATAAGGCTGCTCGTTTGTGCATGTGAAATCCTTTCTTCTCAGTGATGCCTGCTCGTTCCACAGTAAACTCTGCACGAGGATCAGCAAGGGGCGACTCGCTGAGTATTCCTGGCTGGGAGACGCAGCTGCACATATGAAGGTTTGGGTAGACAACCTTCACCGCCCACTAAAGTTGCAGTCATTGGTGATCCCCCAGCCCGGGTTTAGTTTATCTCCCAAGATCTCACTAAGTCATCATTTAGTGTTTTCCTCTCCTCCATCTCACTTTATGCTGAGCCTCTGCTCCCAACCGCGTTCACCGTTTTTGTTTTCCCTAGCTCTCCTCGTCTTTCTGCGCTTCACTCTTAAGGCACAAAGTGATTTAACCTATCAGAAAACATACACAAGGCGTTGGCCATACAAAATGATTGTGCGACGAGCAACACAGGATCAGAACCTACCGTGTCTGTGGCTGCTCCCTATCTGCTCCAAAAAAGCTGAAGTCGAACTTCCAACCTCGCCGGTTGTCACAGACTGAAGATGTTATCATCCACTTCTTGGCGCAGGTCTCCTTGGGCAGCCCTACGGTGGACACACAAGCTGTCAGCTTCTTGGTGAAGTTACCCAAAGGAACTCTATACACCTAAACAATGGATTAATGAAAACAGACTTTGAGACCCACAGCACAAGAGCTGTTCCCCTGAGTTCAAATCACAGTTGAACTGTCCCTCTGCCCCCCACCCAGAGCAGAAGGGACTCTCCGCTCAACCCACAGAACTGCAGTGGGGCTCCTCACGCTTCCCACAGCATGGCAGCTGTCAACCCATGCTTGAGCGGCAGTAGGATATATGCGCCCTTAAGTACACCCTTAACTCACAGTTGAACCCTTCTGCCGTCCAGTTCTCATGGATCAACATCCAGGACTTTAAGGTAGCACACTTACTAACATAGAATCTGAGATATTTCAGAACACCTGAGATACACTATTCCACCTTTTGTACCCCTACGCCTTATTAAACAATTTTGCACTGGACATGTAGGATCTAGCAATATAGACCAATGCAGCATGTGATGTACACTATACAATGTCTGGGTTAATTCAGGCAGAATCTGGCAAATCACTGAGTACCTTAGATAAACCATCCACCACTGAGATACCACACTCGACATCAGAGATGCCCGTTCTGCACCTGAGACACCCAATGCAGAACCTGAGCAGCCCCATCTAACATAACATCTGAGATCCCCACTCACCATTTGGGATACCAACCAAGCACCTGGGATACCACATCTAAGATACCCAACCAGCACCGAAGGCAGTCAGTCAAAGACACGAGACACTGCTTCCAAAATGTGAGATAGCCATCCTGCAACTAGGAAACCCCATCCAACATCTGAGACAATCCAAGCAACATATGAGACACACCATCCAGTACCTGAGATACCTAAGATAAGGGCAGGACTAATGCTGATCCTGGCGGTCACATGCCCTGATTCGCAAAACTCATAAATACTGATCTCTTCAATCCACAGGATGCAGTTCAAAGATGGTCTGCCAAATCCATGGGGATCTCTACTCAAGGCTGATTTATTACATCCATAGGTCCCTGGACCCGGTTTGTGTCTACAGAATCCCTACAACTCCCTATTTAAGAAATAATCCCCTGAATCCATAACACCAAGCATCCAAGGATGGATCTACTAAATCCATAGGAACGTCAATCCAAGTCCTGAGCCAGGGAATCTTCAGAACCCCCCTATTCCATGCCCGATTGAATTAATCCACACCAGCCCCCATTGTTGCAATACATGGTACACTAGCCACAGTATTCCACGGAAGCACTGTCAGCACTTCTATATGGTTGCAAGTTAGAATGCAGTGCTATGGAACGCTCCGTTAAGTCACATTTAAAACGCTTCTTCAGTGTGAGTTTCTTCCAGTGCAGTGCCAACAGTACCGAAGTATGCCAGCAACATGATCTTCCCCATGCTAATGCCATGTCAGTCATTCAGTAAATGGTCAGTACTAATATTCCTCAGCAGTGTGAGCCCCTCCTACAGTACCTTAAGACTTCATCCACCACTAGTAAAATGCTTCATCAGGGTGAGTTTTTTCCACTAGTGGCTTCAGTGTGAGCCTGGTTCTGGCAATGCCCTCTATGCAATATATGAATCCATCCTTGTCAGTCCTCTTCAGAAATACCCAGTCAATGAAAAACACATCTGATTGCATAGGATGCCCTCCATGGGCTTCGCTCTGCCAGTGCTAAAGGAATCCTGAAGTGACAGCTTCATTCACACATGTGCTGCCAATGCCAAAGGACTTCAGCAGTGTAATACCCTTCCCAGCTGTGCACTTTCAGTGCTATAGAACCAGAGACGTGTGAGATCCTGCCTGCGGTGTATGTTGATGGCTGTTGGGGTTGTGCAGTGCAAGCTTCGCCCATCAGTGCCTAGAAATTACTAAAGGAGTCTTGCAGTGTTAGCCTCTCCCTGCAGTGTTTGGTCAATTCTAAAAGCCTCTAGAATTCAGAGCATCCTCAGGTGGTGTCTGATCAATGCTGTAGGATTCAGCAGTGTGAGCCTCCTCCAGCAGTGCTTGGTCAGTGCTATACAAATTAAACAGTGTTCACTTTCTTCTGCAGTGTCAGTTCAATGGTTCCATGTGTTAATATCCCCACAAAAATATCGCCATACAAAAATATCGCCATATTTTTGCGGTGATAAGAAGGCATGGAACCTGCGGGGGACACCCCCGCAGCCCCCCTATTATTTTAAAAGGAGCGGGGGACACCCCCAGAACCCCTGCTCCCAAAAAACCCTAATATTATCCCCCGTAAAAATATAGCCTATAGCCGTTCCTGACGACCATATATACAGCGATATTTGTGGTGGGGATAATATTACCTGATACCTTAAAGCAGTGGTCTTCAAACTTTTTTGGCCAGGGCCCCCCTGAGCAAAATTTGGGCAGGTCGGGACCCCCCAGAAATGCCAAATGGACAGTATATATTGCGCGCCGTCACCTGCTCCCATCAAAGTCGCTGGGCTCCCTCATCCCACTCCTACCCAGTCGCTGGTCTCTCCCCACCCCATCACACACCCAGGGCTCTCCCCACTCTGCTCCCATCACTATCCCATGGTTCCCGCCCATTGTGCTCCCACCATAGTCCCTCGGTTCCCCCATCCCGTTCCCAACACAGTCTGAGGGCCAGTGGCGGCTGGTGAATCTTTTTTAAGTGTTGGGGCATTAAGGGGAGGTTCGGGGGGGTTTCCCCCTGTGAATTTTTTTTTAAATAATAGGTTAAAATGTTGCATTGTAGAGCATACTTTTAACAAAAAATGGGTAAATAGCCAAACAGTTTGCAATTGTTGCTGGGAGTCCAGGGGGCAGGCATTGATATTTTATTTCTATCGCGCTCGTACACAAGTGTTTCAGAGCGTGACAAGGCAAGGGAGGGGAACAGAGGAGAATAAAACAGCGATCTTACTAGGCCCAGTGACATTGAGAACGCGCAAGTGTGAGGGGAAAAGTGCATGGAAGGGGGGAGAAGTGGAAAGTGCGAAGCAGAGGAGAAACAGATAAATAACAATAAATAAATAATAAAGGCAACAAACAGTGGTAGTGCAGCCAGCAATTTGCAAGTGCTACGTTTAAGGCAGCAGACAGGGTAGGTCTGATAAGTGCAGGAAGAAAGATGGTTCTCCTCAAGTTTTAGAGTGGCAGGGCGCTGTTCCAGAGGGAGGCCCCAGCCGAAGACGGAGATCTACCCCCAGCTCGTTTCTTTGATAAACGACTGACCCTGAGGGAGTTGGAGGTAGAGGAGTGAAGAGCTCGAGAGGGGAGGTATTTGCGGAGGAATAGCTGAAGGTATTTTGGACCGAGGCCCCAGAAAGCCTTGTGGACAAGGCAGAGGGTTTTGAATGATAGATGTCCGGTAAAAAGATACCATCCCTGTCCCCTGGGCCCCACTGGTCCTAACACAATGAACATGATTATGTGTATATGCAAGGCGCTGCACATTCATACAGCAATCACTCTATCATTCACATGAGCATCCATCACCATACACTCACTCATAACGCATCCATACACATGTTTAAATAAAAACAATGAACATAAACGTACCTTCTGCATTGGCCTGTGTGTGGGTGCTGCTCCAGCTGCTCTGTCCGTATGTGCGAGGAGGCGCAGGAGCTCCCCCTCGGACATACAGACATGCAGTGCCCCAGCCAGCATTTCCAATGAGCTATGCAATGCTGGCGAAGCAAAACGCCCCAGCACTTGCATGGCTCAGTGAGCATGTGCGGCTGGGGAACTAAACTGAACTGTCAAAGGGAAACAGTGTTTCCCTTTGACAGTTCAGCCAGCCCAGGAGCACTCCATTAGCTGGATAAAGCAGCTGAGGGAGTGCTCACTGTTTCACTGGGCTGGCTCCTTAGCTCCTCCATAATGGGTGAGGGGCCACTATGCAGTTAGTAATGTTGACCATTGTTGCTGAATATATCACAATTTACTTACATTTTAACACAAAGCACCCCTTTGGGTACTATTGAAACCGTGGGCTTCATAACTACTCTGGCGGTAGCTGTGCCGGTAAAACCGGCACGGCTGCCACTGGAGTTGCATCCGGGTCTGGCACCCGCGAATGGGCAATTACTAGGTCATGCCGAGTTAGGCGGACATGATAATTGCCCTTTCGAAGGTGCCGGTAGATCCCCATTCCCATTTGAGCCCCATATGGCTCAAATGGGAAGGGGGAGCTCGGATGCACCGGCACCGTTAATAACGGTGCTGGTGCATCCGACGAGCTGAGGTCAGACCTGGCGGGGGCTGTCAAGCACCCACGAGCACAACTCTTACTATGGCGGAACGGTAGCAACGGTGCCGGTAGCTTACCAGCACCGTTGTTACTGGTCCGCCATAGTAGTAATGAGGCCCAGTCTGTGACTAAAGGAATGAATATCCATTTACAACTGTGGGCCACTTTTTCATTGTTGCCTGAGACAGTTTCATGCTTCAGCCCGCCCATGTGGGCCACCCCTGCCCATTTCTTCCAATCTAAAAAAAAAAAAAAAAAAAAAAAAAAATCTTTTTTCATGCTGAGCTCTCAGGGCCCCCCTGGGATGCACCCGCGGACCCCTAGGGGGTCGCGACCCACAGTTTGAATACCACTGCCTTAAAGTGAGCTCACTCCCATAATTGCTGCATCAGTGATCTAGGGCTCAAGCTGTAAGGCACTGCTCTGTCATTACGTTAGGCCTCTAACAGTGCAAAAACCCTTGTGTAGTCCGCAGTCAGTGTTGCTGGTCTCCAGAAGCAGAAGGCCAGTCATTCCCACATTTCTTGCACTGTGCACATCATCTACAGAGCCCTTTAGATTAATGTTTGGATGAACCTTCCGCTCGCGTAGCACCATTTCCAAAATCTCACCTGGAATGGGGGGGCCTCTCCGGCTCCTGGAAGTACTGGTTGCCACGGTGATGGCAGGCTGGCATTGAGGGAGAACCTGTAGATTGTCATGGGGCCATCATCCCGGCATCTGGCGGTGAACACAGTGCCCTGTGGATCTGTGACAGACGAGAGTCAGACTTTCACGTGGAAGCCACACATTGCACTGTTTTACACTCAAGCATCCTTTGACTCTGGGAAACCCAAGTCCCACAGTATGTGTTCTGTTGCTCCATCTCTCCACACCGATCTAGCCCATTTCCTTTCAGGCCCATTTGTTCTCCTTTTTTTAACACATTTCCTCGCAAATATAGATTGGGTTTGCTTATTTAATCATGGTGGGTGGATGTGGGGAGGTTGTGGGGGTCTCTCCCCCCCCACATTATTTTGGTGAGGAAATGTGTTAAAAATGAAATTGTGGACACATGGGGATGAGCAAATCTTTGCGAGCAAACATCATAGAACCTTCCCACGCGCCACAACGCCATACTCTCTGAGACCTTCCCACCACATGAATCAGTCAACTAGAAATGTATGTATTAAATTGTTACTAAATATTATATAAGCAGAAAAGTGGTATTCACATCAAGGAAGAAAAGCCAAACAGAAAAATCGCACTTGTAGCACATATGGAACAGAGTTAATGTTGTTGTGCATCTTAGAGCAGGTGGCCATCCTGTTCTCTGTGTGAGTGACCATACACATGCGCAGGATTTGTGGGCGCCACTGATTGGTGGAAAACACCTATTCATGACTAGTGGAATAAAGCTTGATGTATACGAAGCAATGCCCCCGTGCAGGGGCACACAGCTTAGCTTGGTTCTCTTTGCGTGAATGGGGCACAGATGTTGCCATATATGGTTATGGCCTCTGAAGGGTGGGGGCTGCAAAGCAAGGACCAAATCTGGTTGGTGACTGAATGGTGTAAAAACTAGGCACCTTGAAAAAACAAGGTACAACCAAGGGCACACACAATAACTAACCAGTTATAAATTTCAATTGACCAACTAAGTCAGCAATGTTTACTAAGTTTTTTGTTTATATTGATTTCACATATTAAACAAATTTACACGGTATACAATGTCTGTCAACAAAAAATAATAATACCATATGACTTCACATAAATATATTTATGTCATCTTATTATGTATCTCTTCAAGACTTTCAAAAGAAAAAGGAAAAACTTTAGAAAAACCAAAATATTTGTTTCACTGTTCACTTTCACAAGTAAATTCAAATTCATGGGTGATGAACCTCTTCCCCATTTGTTGTCCAAACAATCTGATAGGTTGATGTCTTATGTACCTATCTTTTACTACGCGTTTCGAGCTTGAAGTTGCACTTCTTCAGGTAAGGATTATTTGGGTTGTCTTTTAAAGTTTATAAAATGTTCAAATCTTATTATTTAGTAAAGAAATTCATCTATCTTCATCCACACTCTCTTAGTTCTGAAAAACTCCTAGTCAGTACATCAGCCGTATCTGAGCGCAAACCTGTGGCTTAGTAAGGTGACTCTTTGTTCTTCTTTGTTTCTTCCGTTCTCTTCAGAGACCTGAAAAGAGACGTATCTTAGTCTAGTGGATACCAGCAGTTACATGCGACCGTAAGAGCAGATCGTGTATGAGAGAGGAGTTCTCTAAGTACGTAGATTAGAGGCGACAGAGGAGCACTGACATAGTGGTTAACACGAGTCGAATTCAACGCGGTTTGCAAACCAGAACTTTTCCGAGACATTACGAGCCGCGCAGTGAATGAAAGGTAAGGGGATATGGGCGGACGTATTTTGCAGTCAGAGAATAGTTACATACTTTAACCACTAAAGCTAAGTTACACATTTACCATTTCTTGCTACGGTTTTCACAAAAAGTACTGATAGGAACAGCATATTACTTGCATCTAGCTTTCACCCTAAGAACACCATTGTAAGCATTCTACTAAGTCAGTTACTTAGATAACGGTGTATAATTTCAGAGGAAGAAGAATTTGAAAAGAAGTCAAGGAATCTTACCAAGAAGTTCCTGGTGAAAGGGTACAGTCTGCAGAAAGTTGAAATGCAATCGGAAGAATGACAAGAGAAGAAGCACTAAAACCAAGTACCAAAACACCTGGTACAGAGCTAGTATTTAGGACCACATAGTCACAGCAACGTAGTAAAGTGAAAAAAATTGTGAAGAAAAACTGGGAATTACTATCTCTTGATCCAACATTGGCCAGACGGTTTCCGACAACACCTCTCTTTGCATATAGCAAAAGCAGAAGCATACGTGATTTTCTGATTAAATAGGACTTTAGCCATAAAAAAGATACATCAGAGAACTACAAAGGTACACTCCCATGTAACAACTGTAGTTGTTGTCAAAATGTGATAAGAGGCAACCAAGTTAACCATCCACATAAAGGATCACCAATACCATTGAAGCACACATCTACATGTGACACAACTAATGTAATCTATGGCATAAAATGCCCATGTGGTTTGTACTACGTGGGACTGACTGGAAGAAAGGCAAAAATCAGATGGGGAGAGCACAAACCGAATGTTAGACTATCCTGCACTCCTGCACTCCTTTGTCTGAAAGCTCGATTATGTCTCGACTTGTGATTAACCGTCCTCACTACACTTCACTCCTTTGCCCTCGAGCATTTTGAGTCCTGATGAAAGTTCGGAGTTCTTTAGTGAACTGCGTCATTTGACGATTTGACTCTGGAACCTACTGTCTCCGAACCAGAAACACCAATATAGTGTCAACAATTTGATATGTGCCATGTACCTGTCTGTAGCACATACATTCCATTCCGGGCCGAAAGCGAGGCTTGGCATCACACGTTGCCTAGCAACGGTGTGTAGGCTGCCTTTAAGCCCACACATCCGCCGGCAGGCGGAAGCCGGCGGCCACCCAAGGCCATCATAAGGCCGTCTGCCCTGTTTGCCCCTGTTCGCTCCGGGGAGCTACTGCTTCTTAAGGTAAAAACTTTTTTAACGCATTGTACGCGGATGTAGATTATTTACTGGACATTAATCCACGTGAGTACTGTTACTGTTAAACTGCTATGCTATAACTAGCTACAGTAGTGCTCCCCTGTTACCCCTGTCACGTGCTATGCCCCTTGCCCTGGCCCAGACACCCATTGTCCTATATTGTGCTTTTTGATTGTTATATGATTCATGCTATGCCTGGTGCTGTGCCTCACGGTAAACCACAAATATACTGTGCCCCTTGGTCGCCTACAGACCACATCTCAGTTGTGTTGTGCCCCTTGGTCGCCTACAGACCAGTCTAGAATTGTATTGTGCCCTATGGTCGCCCACAGACCACATTTCAGCTGTGTTGTGCCCCTTGGTCGCCTACAGACCAGTCTAGAATTGTATTGTGCCCTATGGTCGCCCACAGACCACATTTCAGCTGTGTTGTGCCCCTTGGTCGCCTACAGACCAGTCTAGAATTGTATTGTGCCCTATGGTCGCCCACAGACCACATTTCAGCTGTGTTGTGCCCCTTGGTCGCCTACAGACCAGTCTAGAATTGTATTGTGCCCTATGGTCGCCCACAGACCACATTTCAGTTGTGTTGTGCCCCTTGGTCGCCTACAGACCAGTCTAGAATTGTATTGTGCCCTATGGTCGCCCACAGACCACATTTCAGTTGTGTTGTGCCCTATGGTCGCCCACAGACCACATTTCAGCTGTGTTGTGCCCCTTGGTCGCCTACAGACCAGTCTAGAATTGTATTGTGCCCTATGGTCGCCCACAGACCACATTTCAGTTGTGTTGTGCCCTATGGTCGCTCACAGACCACATTTCAGCTGTGTTGTGCCCCTTGGTCGCCTATAGACCAGTCTAGAATTGTATTGTGCCCTATGGTCGCCCACAGACCACATTTCAGTTGTGTTGTGCCCCTTGGTCGCCTACAGACCACATTTCAGTTGTGTTGTGCCCCTTGGTCAAAATGCTCTTTTGTGATACAGACTGCCCCAAACTGTCCTGATTTACTCTGTGATCTGACCTTCTGCGTTTTTGCACACTTACATGTACATCCCTTGTTTACCAATGCAGCCCCCTATCCCACACCCCAAAGCGCCTACATACCTCCCTTCCACTTTTTCCATCTTTCTCACATCCCTCTCCTTTCTGGCCACCTGCAACATGCTGCATGCGCACCTAGACCAACATGCCTACCTTTGCCCCACCCCTCCAGCAGACCTCATACACAACACACCGTCATTTGCACTCCATCCCACACTCAACTCCCTTACCGACCCGGTCGGACACCACCCACTCCACCTCAGGCTCTGCAGACTGAGAACTCGCACTAAACACCTCCTTACTCTCCGCAGTACTCCACACTCCACATTCCTTAGGAAATACAGACTCAGCTCTCGCACCCATACATCAGCCGCCCAGACTTCCTTCCCTGACCACGCTCACTACCTTAGCTCTCATCACGCTGCATGTGCCACGCCCAAGCCTCACACACCCAAATTCACACCGCCCACCCCCAGCACCACCAACACACACACTCTACATCCAAACTTAAGATGCGCCCTCATCAACGCGCGCTCTGTCCATGCCCATGCCATTGAAATCAATATCTCTACCCATAATCTCGACATACTTGCCATTTCCGAAACTTGGCTCCATGAAGCCTCCAGTCCTTCCATTCACCTCGCTCTCCCTGAAAACTATACCATCCTTAGACAGGACCGTAAAAACTTAAAAAGTGGTGGCGGCGTAGCCCTCATCTTCAAGGACACCCTCTCCATAAGAATGTGTAATCAACAATGGGACAATAACGCCGATCTCCTCACTGCCAAACTAGCCCTTTCACCTAATTGCACCATAAACTTCTTTATCACCTACAGACCACCAGGATCTCCTCTTGACTACCAAAATCAACTCCTCCAAAACATAGGCAACAACCTCAAAAGCACCACCAAAAGCATCCTACTAGGGGACATTAATCTTGGCTTAGCTGACCCGAAGGACAAAGCAGCCGCAAATTTAGCCAAAGAATTATCTAACATGGGGTTCGAACACAAAGTTACTGCACCCACTCACAGCAAAGGCAGATCCATTGACTGGCTAGCTGATCACAACTGCTCATCGGCAATTACCTCCATCTCAGCCCTTCCATGGACGGACCATCACCTCATCCAATTTACCATTCCTACCACGCCTACTCATAAAACCTTAACCCATGCCCCACCCGCTAAAGTAAGAAGCTCCAAAAAACTCACTGCTGCCAACCTCGCCCCTCTCCTTGATACCTCACAACTCAAGCATCCATTCCCCACTGACCCTACATCTCTAGCCAACATCTATTCCAGCACACTCACTCAAGCCATCGATCTCATTGCCCCGCTAAAAGAAAAAAAAGGGAAAAAATCTATGCACTGCAACTCCTGGTTCACTGAAGAACTATCCGTCCTACGCACCAAGAAACGCAAAGCCCTAACCAGGTGGCAAGCAGCGCCTAATCAATCCTCGCTTAAAGACTTTAAAGAGATCTCTCTGACCTACAAAAAAGCCATATTCCTTGCTAAATCCGAATCCTACAACCAGAGAATCACTAATGCCAGTTCCAAATCAAGAGAAATTTTCTCCATATTCAAAGAACTCACCACACCAGCCTCTAGCCCAGACAAAATCATCAAGGATGAAGCATGGTGTACAGGCATCCAGGCTGCTCTCCTCAACAAAGTTAAATCACTCCAAGACAAAATAGCCTCCCAACGCAAAGCTCTCAACACCCCCACCTGCCCGCCCATACCTCACACCAACAACTCCCCATCACAAACACCCCTTTTTGCCTTCAGAGAAGTCTCGGAGACGGAAGTCAATGACCTCCTTAAAAAAATCAAACCCTCCACTTGCAAAGGGGATATCTGCCCACCCTCCGTAATCAAAGAGAGCGCAGAATACCTCACCCCCATCATCACGGCTTTTATCAATGCCTCTTTCACATCTGGAAGTGTACCACAATGCCTAAAAGAAGCCTGGGTCCGCCCGCTCCTAAAAAAACCCTCCCTTGATCCTTCCTCCCCTAACAACTACCGCCCCATCACCACCGTCCCCTTTCTCCTTAAAATCTTGGACAAAGCTGCACACAATCAAATCCAACACTACCTGGAAACAAACACCATCCTAGGCAAAAGACAGTCAGGTTTCCGCAAAGGCCATGGGACTGAAACTGCTCTTCTAGATTTAAAAAATCAGATTACTAAAATAATGGACACAGGCAAACCTGCCCTCCTCCTCCTACTCGACCTTTCTGCAGCATTCGATTTGGTCGACCACAGCATTCTCACAACGCACCTCTCCAATGCTGCACACTTCTCTCACAAGGCTACCACATGGATCACATCCTTCCTTGAAGGCAGGGCCATGAAAGTGTACTCTGACCAGGATAGCGCCCCCCCCACCACTATCAATTGTGGAGTCCCACAAGGGTCCTGCACCGCACCGACCCTCTACAACCTATTCACCAAACCCCTCTTTGACCTACTGGACTCCCTCAACATAGCGTACACCAACTACGCTGATGACACGCAGGTCCTCCTCCCCCTCTCTGGAGACTACGACCTTGACTCAGAAGCCCTCCTCAAAATCTACTCAACTATCCAAACATGGATGGCTATCAATGGCCTCTGCCTAAACGGAGACAAAACCGAAATCATCATCCTAGCCCCTAACGAAACTCTAACCAAACTCAGCCCCAATTACTCGCACTTGATCATCGACAGTATTAGCATACCTGTCTCCTCTGCCGTCAAGACCTTAGGAGTCTACATTGACGCGACACTCTCAATGACAAGACAAACCAGCGCCATTGCCTCAGCTTCTGCTCTGACTACCAAACTCATCTACGCCATAAAACCCTACCTCACCACGCCCAACTGCCTCTCCATAGCCAGAGCTACTATAGGAGCCAGACTGGACTACTGTAACGCCCTCCTGGCAGGCACCTCATCAAAAAACCTAAACAAGCTCCAAATAGTGCAAAACAATGCCCTCCGTGCTGCACTACACATGCCCAAAACTGACCATATCTCACAGGCCAGAAGACGCGTCCATTGGCTCCCAGTCAAGGAAAGGATCAACTTTAAAATCCTCACCCTCACACACAAATGCATCAACCACACAGCACCCCCCTACCTATCTGAGACTATAACCAAGAACTCCTCCATCCGCCCCAGAAGAAGTCACCACGCCAACCAACTCCAAGTACCCACTGTAAAAAGAGCCAAAGCCGGCGGCATTGGCTTCCCTCACATAGCACCTAAGCTATGGAATGCCCTCCCCAACGCGCTTAGAGCAGAACCATCTCTGTATCTCTTTCGCAAATCCCTCAAAACCACGCTATTCAACTAACTCCACCTTCCCTTCACCCACCTCAGCTCGCACACATCTGATACGAAAAGTGTTCGATACGAAATGCTTCCTGTAATGAAAATTGCTTTGTAACCATCTTCCTTCCATTGTAACCAGACTATGTATGTATTCATGTAACAGCGCCACGATGCCCCCGGGCTGACGTGCGCTTTAAATAAATCTGAATAAATAAATAAATAAATAAATATCCTCACCAAGATCCCCAGTAGCAACACACTTCAGAGAACATAATCATACAGTGGCACAGATTAAGTTTATCATCTTAGAACATGTGAATTTGCCTAGACGAGGTGGCGACCTCACCAAATTGTTACAACAAAAAGAACCCTACTGGATAGACAAACTCGATTCAATGCACCCCAAGGGTATGAATTTAGACTGGGATCTGACCTGTTACGTATAGAAAAAATATACACTACATGACACCATAGTAGTGTGTTGTGATTCATAAGGAATTTCAAAAGAAATCAGAATATGCCTATTAGGAATCTGATGTATTTGTGTGGTCAAGTAGAAGAACCTTGTAGATACTAAGCACCCAGGATGTGCACAACCACATTGAAAGTTGTTCGGATCCAATGAAAAGAAATGATAATTTTGTATGTGTTAATAACTGTTGAAGTGAAATTGTAAAAATTATGAGTAACTGTTTGTCTCGTATATATTTAGAATGCAAATCATGTCTAACTATAACACTAAAACAATGAACGTGCAATCAAAAAATATGTGAATTGGGTTCTCCCATTATGAGTAATTACTGTACTTCCAATATAAAATAGGCTGATCCAGTGAGACTTGTAAAATGTTTAGCAAAATTAAATCGTTATTCCCAAAAAAAAGTATTATTAATCTGAATGAAGATGACCTATATACACAATCATTGTGGCATGTTGGTTTCCCCTTCTCTATGGGGCTGTTAACATAAAGAGTATACTCACCCAAGATGGCGGATTGAAAGCACTGCGATCTACAATCAGTAGCTGTATAGACAAACATGAAGTAAGCAAATTCGGCTCGACAGGGCTGTCGGGCATATTACTTCTATAGGGAAACTAATTGTATGTACACCTAGTGAATACAGGCAGTTACGCGCGACCGTAAGAGCAGATCGTGTATGAGAGAGGAGTTCTCTAAGTACGTAGATTAGAGGCGACAGAGGAGCACTGACATAGTGGTTAACATGAGTCGAATTCAACGCGGTTTGCCAACCGGAACTTTTCCAAGACATTACGAGCCTCGCAGTGAATGAAAGGTAAGGGGATATGGGCAGACGTATTTTGCAGTCGGAGAATAATTACATACTTTAACCACTAAAGCTAAGTTACACATTTACCATTTCTTGCTAGATGGAGCCCCGTGGTGGGGAAAGTCTCATAAATTAGTTCCAGTTCAGACAACAGGGGAAGCACAAAAGTTGATGCACTATGAACGAAAAAGTCATCCCGGAGGGGTCCACACCCAATTGGATTTTCAAGGTATGACATTAACAATTGTAAGGTGACTACACATATGTATTGGATAAACACCCAATTGCATACTAAATGAGAACTATGTATCTCATTTCAGAT
This sequence comes from Ambystoma mexicanum, assembly GCF_040938575.1. Lineage (NCBI taxonomy): Eukaryota > Metazoa > Chordata > Amphibia > Caudata > Ambystomatidae > Ambystoma > Ambystoma mexicanum. The sequence goes on from NC_090929.1 coordinate 415,899,905, forward strand.
TCCAACATTAAACAGGATCCTGCTCATATTAATACGCTTAGAGCTGGCACAGGCATAATTCCAAGTGAGTATAGAATCGCAAGAAGTGAAAAATCAGAACCATTCTAATGGAGGAGTTTGTAGTGGGACCCAGCGCATATCTTTGCACCTGTTCCCACACAAACTCCATGCACTATAAGCTAAAGAAATCCAGCATAATGATAACTAAGATACGTCTCTTTTCAGGTCTCTGAAGAGAACGGAGCAACACATAAGAACAAAGAGTGGCCTTACAAAGCCACAGATTTGCGCTCAGATACAGCTGATGTACTGACCAGGAGGTTTTCAGAACTAAGAGATTGTGGATGAAGATTGATGAATTTATTTACTAAGTAATAAGATTTTGAACATTTTAAACACTTTAAAAGACAACCCAAATAATCCTTACTTGAAGAAGGGCAATTTCAAGCCCGAAACGCGTAGTAAAAGATAGGTACATAAGACATCAACCTATCAGATTGTTTGGACAACAAATGGGGAAGAGGTTCATCACCCAATGAATTTGAATTTACTTGTGAAAGTGAACAGTGAAACAAATATTTTGTGGTTTTTCTAAAGTTTTTCCTTTTTCTTTTGAAAGTCTTGAAGAGATACATAATAAGATGACATAAATATATTTATGTGAAGTCATATGGTATCATTATTTTTACAGACATTGTATACCATGTAAATTTGTTTAATATGTGAAATCAATATAAACGAAAAACTTAGTAAACATTGCTGACTTATTTGGTCAATTGAAATTTATAACTGGTTAGTTATTGTATGTGTCCTTGGTTGTACCTTGTTTTTTCAAGGTGCTTAGTTTTTACACAATTTTCAGATCTGGTTGTACAGCTCTACTAGGGAGCACCTGAAATTGGTTTAATCACGTAAAGGCTTATCTAAGTTCAAGTCATATTGGAATACTGATGAGTGCACCTCTACCCTTAGCTTTGGTGACTGAATGGTGTCTGTAATCTGGGGAATCCACATTTTGCAAGGAAGCATCACAGGAAAATGTGAATGTGACAGCCCTCTCTCTAGTGAGTGGGCACCTGGCAAATGCCTGGAGCGATACACCCCTGTGTTTGGAAACTGACTGTCTGCTGAGCTCCCAATGTTTCCACTTTGCATGGGAGTCTGCATCAGTACTATGTTGAACTCAATCCAGGGAAGTCTAAGAGGACCCTCTGTCATACTGTCTTGGAAATGTACTGAAGACAACTGTGAGGAGGACCTGTCTAAGGACAAAGCTCTTCCAGTGTTTGCCAGGTCTCAGTGACGACCAGAGCAAACAGAAAAAGTGGCGCTCCCTGCCTCTAACCCGGTGGACAGACGGGTTGCTAGTATCTAAGATCACCTGTTTCCAGAGATCGTAGCTGCCCATCCTTGCGTGGACTGGACATAAAGAGTCGGGAGCGCCGCAATACCCGGAGAACTGATAAAGAACTTCCCTGGAAGCCTGCCATTAGAAAACTCAAGCAACAACAAAGAACCCTGAAAGTATCGCTGGAACTCCGAGGAGATGGGACCTTACTTGATCTGCGACCGCTGGACATCCCCGGTACTGCAGCCATACAAGTGTTTAACATCAGAGCTACACCTTACCCCAGAATGAGCAGTTTGCCATCTCCTCTGGAGCTACTCCTTTTAGGGTGGGTTGTCAGTCAACCTGGTTGCCTGTTGAACCTCTTTGCTACCACTGTCGCTGCTCAACCGAAGACTGGGAATGCCACTGTTGCCCTTTGATTTTGCAGTTTTGTAATGAGCATGTGCCTGACCACAATCACAGACCTGACAGTTCTGTCTTTAACTATGGTCCTGTATGTAACATGAGGGGTACTGCAGCATTAGTATTTCATCTCGCTCAGGCATTCAGGAGTCAGCCCATCTCCTGTTTATTCCTAGAAGAAACAACTCATGGTTGAATAAATACAGATCCTAAGCTACCACTGGAGGGTTGACCACTGAATTGTATGCCCAAATTGATAAGTGGGCATTGAATATTACCAGTCACCCTAAATGGTACGGCAAAGGCATTTGCAAGCCGAAAATACTTTTTCTAGAACATTGTACATACCTGTTACCTGCACAGTGTTTTACGTAACCTTTCATAATCTGTTTGTGCGGACATTTCAAAATTGAGTGTTAGCTATGTTAGGAAGAATCTTGAACTGCAATGTTCCCCTCCCAAGAGTTCCCTTGGTTGGCCAGCCCTCCCTATCACTGTGTGAGCCAGGGAAAGCTTGCGAGAGGCCATGTTGCCTATATGCGAGACAGTATCTCTCACCCACTGAACACAGGGCTGACATAACCCGGCCCCACAACTGCAGACGAAGTGCTACAGTAACTTGCAAAGCTCTGGGGGCCATAATTAAAACTTGTATTTCACAATGAAAACAACCAATAGCCAGTGTAGGCCATGTGAAATTGGGGGGGATATGCTTGAAAGGAGAATGGCATGAACATGTTGTCATCTGCTTCCTACTAGCTTGACTTTCTGTGCATGATTGCTAGATTTGTAGAGAGAAAGACAGGGTACAGACATCTGACTGTCCTGCAATTGAAACGCCAGACTTAACCACAGCAGCAATTAGCACACACATGGCAAGGCTGCTGAGATAGAGAATGCCAAGTCTGCTTACCGTGGTTTGGGGGAGGAATTGCTCACCATTGACTTATGGCAGCTCATACTGTCCTTGACCTAATCTTAAGCATCCCTCCGAAGCCATTATCATCACCTCTGTCTTGTATGAGGTCAATTTCAGCCATTCTGTCTCCATTCAAATGGAGGCTCCAGTGAAGCAAGCTGTCAGTGATTTCGAGGCCATCTCAAAAAATCAGGTCGGACAGTATGCATTGAACAATAGGAGGGTGAGGAACAATCCATGTGGCATCCCATAAAGGACCGGGCCAACTAGCAAGAAACCCGCTGAGCCCTGCCCTGCAAACAGGAGGAGATCCCTTCAAGATATGTTTTCCAATGACCCCAGGTCCCAAAGACAGGCCAATAGCCCACCATAATGAATGGTGTCAAAGGCTCCTAAAAGCTCAAACATGATATGGAGTGAAAGACAGACCCTGTCCATGACCACAACCAAGTCATCTGCCCTACAAAGTCTTCTTTTTAGCAGAGTGAACTATAGGTCAGATATAGGGCAATAGTTGGTGAGAATGTCAACGTCAAGCCTGTCTTTTACAGGGGGATGAAACAAGTGTTTTTGTAGGCACCAAAACCAACCCAACATAGTTGCGCTATTTATAATCTCAGCCATGCATGCTGGTGCTGCACCAATATTTTCCTTAAGGATAGAGAGCTGTCAAGCTGTACAACGCGTTCTAGCTTGTATTGTAATGAGGCAGTGCCGAACGTGTCCATGATAAGATTTGTCTTGTGGTGGAGACTTTTAAGGTGGAGTGAGACCTTCGACACGCTGCAACTGCAGCATTGGTGATGCCAAACCGATCTCTCTCACTGCCCAGTGTGTTTCTTATTCTACTTCCTTCTTTTTTCGTTTTATAAAAAGATCTGGACGGCAGAATCCTGATGGGATCCAGAGGAAACAGGGAGTGGTGGCATACGTGTTGTGAATGAACATGGCAGGGCTCCCCATGACCTCAGGAAAGATTGAGGGGCTGCAAGTGAAGTTGCATCCCCATACTCAACCTTCCATAGAACACCCAGAGTGATAGTGGTGACCAGAGGTTCTCTAACAGGTCAACCCAGACAGGCTGTGCATAAAGGTCAACATCTAAACCAAGCCCCACAGGAAGCCCATCCTGTGAGAATTTAGTAGGGTGACCATGAGTGCGTTTACCAGGTGACAAGCAATGGTGGGTTGCTTCCTCGGCTCCACCCCTCCAGGAGCTCCTGAAAGTTACCTTGTGGCTAGCTAATAAAAATACACAGCGTTTCTCTCTGGCCTCCTGGCTGCACCCAAAACTCTAGCAGGCGGAGTCTGAGAAATGCCCCATCTGTCTTGGACTGCTTCACTCTTTCTGTGTCCCAACCAGCGCTCCCAGCAATGATGGGTAAATACATGCTTTGCATTGATTCAAGTAGTGCTTCCATGATAGATGCCGCTCAAGAGACATGTTGAGTTGCACAAGAAGGAGCAGACCACCACACTCATTAGAAAAGGGACCTGATATGCCTCACTTCAGTCCAGGTTGACACGTCTTTCTTTTATGTTTACTAACAGACTCTATCGGTGAAGCGGGTGAAACGTCCAATCCTGATCGAGTCGTGGAGGTACTGCGTAGTATGAGTGTGAGGTTGAGAAAGCCCTTATTATTCTACAGGCATCTTTGGGGGAGCAAGTCTTTTCCCCTGGACACTGGATGAGGAGGTCCAGCAAGCACCACCACCCCCTCACCCACCCACTCCCACCGATCTGTGGCACTAGGAACTATCCCTGGGTGGAGAGTAAAGTTCCATTCCCACTAGTCACCATTTTAAAGAAAGCATTTCCCAAGGGGTTCCAGCTCTTAGCATTGTGGTGGAACAGCATAGCAAGACTTAAATAGCAGGCATATTTCAAAGGAATACCACTATGGTACACTATTTGACTTGCATTTGTGTTCTGAAGGCATAACCTGCACATTTACATAACTGACGTTTCTACTTCTACTGATAACACTGTACATGTTTATGGAAAGTTCAATTAGATCTGCAGTTGCTATTATTTGCAATCATTACATCTTATCATGACCCCTGTAAAAAAAGGATGTGATACTTGTGCTTCATGAACAGTCAATGTGAGTGCATTTGTGGCTCTAGGAGGAACATTGCATAGGAGGGCACAATGCCAAGGTGCTCATTAAGAGAAAGTGATGTTATAGGATGTATCAGGTCTGTCATCCATCTGAACCTGGGTCTCCTCCAAGGTCACTTGCAACCACTCCCAGATCACTTGTACAAAGAATGGCTCAACCTCATCCCAAATGGATGCTTGCAGAACCCGTAGCATCACATAAGCCCCCCCACCCCCCACCAACACATCTATAATGCTTACCCTGCTTGGTCACAGGTGTATGTCTGCCCCAGGAAAGATTAAAGGCTCTCTTCTTCTTCTCTGATGAGGTCCGGATGTTGTTCTGCAAACTTCGAGACTTCTCCTGAAACAAACCTGCCCCGAAGGAGCATCCAGGCCCAGAACGGAGAGAGAGAAACAGAAAGAGAGAGAGAGAGAAAGAGAGAAGGCAAACCACAGATTAAGGGTGTAAAACGTGAGAGGTGACGTATGACAGAAATCAAAGTGTGATGAAAAGTGATTGTGGTGTGCAGCGTTCTCTGTTGTTTGTTTTTAATGATTATTGAGGCTGAGTAGAGGTTTTGTCAAGACGTACACGGTCACGTGGCTGGATGAAGATGAGATCTGGTGCATGCGATTATGTACAGGTGTGTGAAGCGAAACAAGGGCAAGTGAGAATGTGTTAAAGGCAGCACATAGAACAGGCAATAGCTTGTGAGTTTGGTGCATAGTCAAAATCAGATTCTGACTGCTACGTTTGACCGCTATGTGTTGGAACCTTAATCATTGGGTGTATTCACTCCAAAGAGGTAACCAAAAAGATTGCCTAAGCAATGACCAGAACGGGTAAGACATGAATTCTCATCCAAACTCAGCAGAACAGGTAAAACGAGAAATCCCATCATCCCTGACCTGAAAAGGTAAGACAGGTGAGCCCAACATCCCTGACTTGAACAGGTAAGACAGGGGATCCCCAGTCACAGTCTCCTGAACAGTTTAGGCAATATGTATTCATCAGCCACCGGACTAGGTAAGAGGAATATCCCCTCAGCTTAACAGGCAACAGAGGAGACCCCCTAGCAATCACCTGCACAGGCAAAAGGTGAAATTACTTAAGCACCCATCTGAACAGTTTCCACAATACACACATGTCTCAGCTGACTGGTTAGTCAGTAAGGCACCAACACACTGAATCCCTCAAACCACACTTTAACAGGCAAGACAAGGGATTGACTTATCACCTACCTGTACAGGCAAGACAGGCGCTCCCATCAGGAAGAAAGTTAACAAGTAACTTTAGACACCATCGGCATTCACTTGCACAGATGATACCGGAGACTTCTTGAGCACTCTTTGGAGTAGGCAGTATGGGAGACCCCCTCAAAACTCACTTGTTGAGGTGAAGCAAGGACAAGAGATCCCCCAAAACTAATTTAAACTTATATGACAGAAGATCCCATTGATGCACTCCTGAGCAAGCAACATATGCAACCACCAGCAATAACCTGCACAGATAATCTGAGTTTCCCCTCGGCACTCACTAGAACATGTAAAACAGGATGTTCCCTCAGCACTCACCTGCACAGGTATGAGAAGGGTTCCTTTCAGCACCCACCTGAGCAAGTAACACAGGAAACCACTCAACATAACCTGAACAGATACGAGAAGGGCTCACTTCAGCACCCACCGGAGCAAGTACCACAGGAAACCCCTTGATACTAACCTGAACAGATAAGACAATGGTTCCCTTCAGCAGCCACTTGAGCAAGTAGCAGAGCAAGCGCTTGATACTAACCTGAACAGATAAGACAATGGTTCCCTTCAGCGCTCACTTTGGCAAGTAATACAGGAAGCCCTGTGTTACTAATGTGAATGGTAAGTTTCTCTCAGCACTTGCCTCAGGAAGTAACACTGGGAATCCCTCAAAGGCAAATTGAACAGGTAAAATGTTGGCTCCCTCAACAGATACCTGCCTAGCTAAGAATGCACATCCACTCAGCAATTACCTGCACAGCTAGGACAGGCAATACCCTCAGCACTCACATAAAGAGGTAAGACAAGATACACTGAACACTCCGTTGGAAACATAGGATAAAATGGACTGAGCTAAAACTGGAGATCTCTTTGGCACTCACCTGACTACATAGGTGGACCATTAGGGCCCCGATTATCGATACTTTGAACTGCTGCAAGTACACGTTCACACCTTATTAGCAGCAGCGCAAAAACTGCCCTGTCTAAACACAAATTAGTACCCAGCGAGAGTCAAGCAGAATGCAACACGCATTCTGATTGGCTCTCGCCAGGTCCTTACACGGCCAAAAATCCTTTGATTCTCGGCCGGGATTCCAGCTGCCTTGTCCTCGGCGGGGGGCGTGGCAGCCCCTCAGCCAATGTGGAGGCTGGAAGCGGGGCCATCCCCGCTCCGAGTCTCCCCGCGGCTGAGAGGCTGCCTTCGCCCCCCGCCGGGGACTCGGGTAAGGCTTTTTTTGTTTTTTTTATTCCCTTTCCTCCCTCCTCTCCCCCACTTACCTTCTTGTTCCTGCTTCCCCAGCGAGGGACGAGGGAAGCCTCCAGCCGTGTGGAGACTCGGAGCGGGGCCATCCCCGCTCCGCGCCTCCACACGGCTGGAGGCTTCCCTCGTCCCTCGCCGGGGATGCAGGTCTGTTTTGTTTTTTTTTAACTTTTTTTTTTGGTAATCCCCTCCACACTCCCGCCCTCCCAACCCCACTTACCTTCTTTTTGATCCTTTTTCGGGAGCAGACGCGCTGGATGCCCCGCGGCCTTCGTTACGGGGGCGTTACCTGAGTTAGTAATGCCCCCGCTGCTCGGGTCATATTGCTTAATTATTCTTTTAATGCATGTTTGCAGTAGAGCAACATTTGCCCTAGTGTTAATGTGAGACAGTATTACCACTGAGGCAAACTTGTCCAGGTGTAAAAATGCACTGAAATAAAGAATAGGTTTTTGCACCAGGGCAATTCTTGCCCAATTACTAATACTGTGGAAAACTGATCTTGCACCAGTGCAAAGTTTCTGTAATCTGTCTCCAGACCACCTTAGCAGGCACCTGATTAGGTCACAGGGGCGATCCTCCCATCACTGATTTGTAAGGGTAATTCCTTCGATAGTTAACAGGAGATCCACTCAGCACTCACCTGAACACGTGACACAAGAGATCCCCTCGGCACTCAGGTTGTACTTGAGGTCCAGCAACACTTGTATGTTCGTATCTGATCTGAAGAGTACGGGCGCTCTGCTGGCCGGGCGCAGATGGCTCGCGAAGAATATGGAGAGAACCAAAACAAGAAGAAAAAGCCCTGCAATGAAAGAATAAACAGTCGAAAAATATCAAGGGGAGCCAGAACTATACCTGGAGAGAGTCATGCAAGAACAATGAGAGGTGAGGCAGAGAGTAACAGAGGTCAAGGAAATGGCATGGCCAGGGAAGTCGAGAGCTAGGGGTCATGGTAGCCTCTGCACTTAAATGTCAGGGTGGACATCAGTGTCAGGGTGCTTACTGTAAATCGGTATCAGTCTGGACACCAGATTCAGGGTGGCCATTTAACATCATTGTCAGGGTGGACTTGAGTGCCAGGATGGCCACTGTACAGTGGTGTCAGTCTAGACATCAGTGTTAGGGTGATCACAGTACATCAGTGTCAGGGTGCTCAATGTACTTCGGTGTCAGGGTGGACATCAGTGTGTCAGGGTGCTCACTGTAGATCAGCGTCAGGGTGCTCAATCTACATCAATTTCAGGGTGGACATCAGTGTCAGGGTGGCCACTGTACAGTGGTGCCAGGGTGCTCACTGTACAATGGTGTCAGGGTGGACATCAGTGACAGGGTGATCACTGTAGATCGACGTCAGGGTGATCACTGTACATCAATGTCAGGGTGGACATCAGTGACAGGGTGATCACATTAGATCGACGTCAGGGTGATCACTGTAAATCAATGTCAGGGTGGACATCAGTGTTAGGGTGCTGACTGTACATCAGTATAGGGTGCACACTGTACATTTCCGTCAGGGTGGAGATCAGTGTAAGGGTACTTACTGTACATCAGTGTCAGTCTGGACATCAGTGTCTGGGTGGTCACTGTACAACAGTGTCAGGATGGACATCAGTGTCATGGTGCTCACTGTACATCTAGGACAGGGTGGACACCAGTGTCAGGGTGTTTAGTGTACATCGGTGTCAGTCTGGACATCAGTGTCACGAGTGGGTGGTCACTGTACATCAGTGTCAGGGAGGACATCAGTGTCAGTCTGGACATCAGTGTCAGGGTGGTCAATGTACATCGGTGTCAGGGCGGACATCACTGTCAGGGTTCTCACTGTACATCAGTGTAATGGTGTTCACTGCACATTGGTGCAAGTGTGGCCACTGTTCATCAGCCTTTTGGTGTTCATGGTAAGTGGGTTTAGGGTGCTCACTGTACAGAGTTGTCAGGGTTTTCACGAGACATCGATGTCAGGGTGCTCACTGTGCATATGTTTAAGGGTGCTCATTTTACATATGTGCCAGGTGCTCACCGTACAAGGGTGACTGAGTGACCACTGCAATGAGGGTCCTGAGGAACTGGGGCTTACTGTCAGGTCTAGACTGAGAGGAATTCTGGATGAGTGTATTCTGAAAGTTATTTTATTGTATATTTGGTTTTGATCCATAATATCTCATTGCAGAGAGAAGTCTTCCCAAGTGATCATGGTGGTGAAGAATCAGGTAGCTTATTGGAGAGTTTTGAACCAGACAGCTGATTGGTGGGTCTTGGCAACCTGGGTCTGAAAACAACATTCTAAACTGCCTTTCATTGTCTTTCCTTGAGCAGGTCCTGTGTCCAGTAATCCTTGATTAGGCCTTGTATGAAGATATTGTTTGGAGCAGGAAATCAAGTGAACTTTAACAGTACAGCTTGTAACAAGACACGCAGATTTATTGGTGGGAGTGCAGCAAGCCTTTGAATACTTTCAAGTTAAGAGATTCAAGTTACCCAGGAATATAGACTTTAATTCTGTTATTAAATCTTAGTTTAGGTATTTAGTTAGGTTTAATAGTGTTTAGATTGAGTAGTATCTTTGGGTTAATCCCCAGTTCAAAATAAGCCTTTCAACGTGCTCCGAGCACGAGCAAATGTGAAGGAAACCTTCAAGTTTATGTGTGCATGAGTACCGAGCAATGCCATGATACCACTGCTCCAATTTCACGAGACACAAGATTGAAGCGATGCATGTGTGAGTGAGCAGTGTGGCTCTAACGCTATTCTCTTTTATTTAACAATTAAAATTGAGAGACTTTATGTTTGTGTGCATATGCGCAAAGATTGCGAAAGCATTGTTTCTTCATTTTAAAGATTTAAATAACTTGCAAATGCAGCGTTCATAAACTGAGAAGGCAAACACTCATACGCGCATGCTCCATAGTTGATACTGGTCTTTCTGGATCAAGTGATGTTTCCTGAAGAGGATTAGCGTCCCGGCTGGGACAAATGAAGAGTGGGCATGCGCGTAAATGAGTAGTGTCTTCATTCTTCACTGCGAATGTGATTCAAGTGAATTCCTGGTCATTTCAGTGCTTCATTGAGTCTTTTGGAACTATTTAAAGCTTAAACCATGTTGTGTTTAGTGACTACCAGAATTCTTTCCCTTAAACAAGTGAAGATCAGAATTATTAGTGATACAGGTGAATACACGAATCTGGAATTCAGTTCATGGGAGAAAAGTATACATTTAAAGAAAGGTTGTTTGAACATAACTGAAGAAGTTCTTGCTTTAGTTTCATACAGTTATTCTTCAAAGACATTTCACAGAAGGAATATAGAATAGTTCATAGTCTCTCTGTCTAAATTTTCTTCAAATTCCTCTAAGCATCTGTGGAGGAATGCACATGTATAAATTGTTGTCTGGGGACAAATAAGAAACTGGAGGTTTTGTTGAGTAGTGTGATTATAATTTGTTATTCTTATCCTTGCAGATAGGTTACCAGTGGAAGGCTGAAAATCAGTGGCCCTCATTACAACACCAGCGCTAAACCATGGCGCTATTAGCACCATGGTTGCTGCCGGTATTGTAACAAGTCCGCCATGGTGAAATGGGGAAGTACCACCCCATTCCAAGGTTGGCGGGGCGGTACTTCCCCATTTCACCATGGCCCTTCCCCATTCCCATTTTTGCCCCATAGGGCATAATGGGAATGGGGAAGGCGCTATTTACGGTACTGCAAATTGCGGTACCGTAATTACCACCAAGGTCCCTTTGCGGGTCCATTCCTTTACGGCTGGTAAAACCAGCCGTTAAGGTGGGAACCCGCAAAGGGACCTCGTAATCAGGTGCTAAGGGATTACCGGTACCGGTACCGGTACCCTTACCGGTAATCCCTTAGCGCCAGGATCGTAATGAGGCCCAGGGTCTTTTTTATTTTATCCACTTCCCCTTTCCCCGGGGGTGTTTGGAATTCAGCTGTTGCTTCAGTTGGTTGTTGACCAGACACCTCGGGAGGTCTGTGGGGTTCAGCAGCTCCCACGGACAAGAAGGAACAGGACCTGACACTTTCCTCAGTAAATGCAAAAATTCATGTCCTCTTTAGAGTTTCATGTTAGAGTTTCATGTTAGATTATGTATGTCATATCTGGATCCCTCTTTAAGAAGGATTATGTTTCCAGAATTCACAGGGTTTTTCAACATGTCCTGAATTGTTGACCAGGGGGAGGGGTGTCGTCCATGGAGTAGTTGGCTGAATACTATCTGATGCCAGTTATTTCAGGGGAAGTGTGCATCTAATAGCTGCTACGAGTCTTGAGCCCAGTTCTGCCCATTTGGCGGAAGCATTCTCTTAGAGCTTAAACCTACCTCATGTAAAGGAGATGTATTTGTATTTCCTGCCACACTATTCAAAGAATACATTTCTATCCTCGCCCCATGGGTGACTACCTTTATTAATCGGTCTTTTCTCGAGTCATTCGTACCTGAAAACATAAAGGAAGCGTGGGTTACACCCTTGCTTAAAAAGGAAAATCTAGATCCAGCAGAGGCTGGTAATTATCAGCCAATCACAAATGTTCCCTTTATCCTGAAGATTTTGGATAAAATTGCTTATAGTCAATATCAGATGTTTGTTGAGGAACAAGACATTTTAGCTACACAACAATCTGGATTCCGGCCCAATCATGGAACCGAGATGGCACTGCTGGATTTAAAATCTTATATTGCTGGCATAGTCGATGAGGGTAACACGGCCTTGCTGTTGCTTTTGGATCTGTCCGCCGCATTCGATCTTGTTGATCATCAACTCTTGGCGGACAGGTTAATGTCAGTTGGCAAATGTACCAAAGAAGCAATGACCTGGTTCAAATCTTTCCTAGGCCCACGAAATATGAGAGTAACTAAAGACAAGGGGCCTCATTACACGGAAGGCTGTAAGGGTTAATGGTCACCGGTAATGCTACTGGTGACCCTTAAGCCTTAACGCCTTACTACGAGTTCCCTTTGCGGGACCCGACTTAAAGTAGGGTGCCGCAAAGGGACCTTGGTGCTAATTACGGTACCGCAATTTGCGGTACCGTAATTAGCGCCTTTCCCATTCCCATTATGCCCTATGGGGGCAAAAATGGGAATGGGGAAGGGCCTTGGTGAATGGGGAATTACCGCCCCCGCTCACCTTGGAGTAGGGCGGTAATTCCGCCATCCACCAAGGCGGACACAGTAAAATACCGGCGGAAACCATGGCGCTAATAGCGCCATGGTTACCGCCTACCGTGTAATGAGGCCCAAGGCCTTTTCTATTGCTTCTACCCTAATATGTGGTGTCCCTCAGGGGTCGTGTTTGTCACCCCTTCTCTTTAATATATACTCACGTCTTCTCTGTGCACTCTTGTCGGGCATGGGCATATATTTTGCCAATTATGCCAACGATACGCAGATTTTCATCAAACTTACGGGCGAGTATCAAAAAGATCTTGAGCGTATCAATTACATCTTTATGGAAATTCAGAATTGGATAGCTCTGAATTCTTTGGCCCTCAATAATGCCAAAACTGAGTTGCTCATTTTGGGCACTCAGCAGCGGCTAAATAAACTAGATGTGAAATATGATAACTTTCTGATTGGTCAGCATGTTATTCACGTTTCAAAAAACGTAAAAACTCTTGGGGTCTTTCTTGACCCTGAGCTGTCTTTCACTCGGCAGACCAATTACCTTAAATCTTCATGCTACTTTTACATCCAACTCCTATGGCAGATTCGTCCCTATCTGTCCAGAAAAAAATGTTGCACTGATAGCGGCTGCAATTGTGAACTGCAAGCTGGATTACTGTAACAGTCTTCTGATTGGTACATCTCAGGCACACCTTAGAACATTGCAGGTGATCCAGAACAGCGCAGTGCGAGCTGTGTTTGGACTTGGGCGTAATATGCATGTTTCCGAAGCAAGACGCAGTCTGCATTGGCTGCCTGTCCAACAACGGCTGCATCACAAGGGGCTATCGATCGTGCATAAATGTTTGCATGGTAAGGCCCCATCATACCTTAAGACCAGGTTAAAAAAGAAACCTGCTGGTCGTTTATTACGATCTAATGGTAATATCTCTCTGCTCCAACCCATGTCTAAGTTGAAGGGGTTTGGAGGAGCCAGTTTAAATTCCTGCGCCCCTACCCTATGGAATTCTTTGCCAAAACATCTGGCTAATATCAGCTCAGTAACTGCTTTTAAGAAACAACTGAAAACCTTCCTTTTTTATCTAGGCCATTGGGAAAGCTTCTTCTCTTCTTGCTACCAACACTACCTTCATTGTGTCTGTCCTGTAACATCTTATGACTCCTCGTTTTTCTTGTAGAGTTTGGCTTGCTTCCACCATTTTTGTCCTCTTCCTATTCTATGTTTTCTGTTGTCTGTCTCTTTTTTCTCCTGTGTGCGCCCTGAGGCCTTAGGGTTAGTGGCGCAATGCAAGAACACAGATAGATAGATAGATAGATAGATAGATAGATAGATAGATAGATAGATAGATAGATGGATGGATGGATAGATAGATAGATAGATAGATAGATAGATAGATAGATAGATAGATAGATAGATAGATAGATAGATAGATAGATAGATAGATAGATAGATAGATAGATAGATAGATAGATAGATAGGGTGTAGACACTGTCTCACTGGTAGTGTTGTGCTCGCTTGGAGCTGTCTTGCAGTGGCACACCTTTCCGTGCACTAATGCATATTTGTGTGATGAGTTCCCTATATTTGGTATCCCGCCTGTAACAATGTCAAAGCTGAGGCTGTGTTCACAAAGCTTTGGCAGTGCTGATTTCACTTTACTTTAGTAGAAGGTTACTCAGCGGTTACTTAACGGAAATTCAGAAACTAAAATGCTGTACAAATAGAGCATTACGTCTCTGGAAGAAGACTAACTCAACAGAAGAAAGAAAATATATGTTTGTGCCGTCAAAGCACACAAAATGGCCATCTATAAAGCAAAACATCTTCTTATGATAAAAGAACTAAAGAGGCATCCTGCAACAGAAGGGGACTATTTAAAATCTTGAGAGAGCTGGAATATCCTCAACCCCTCCTCTCCTCTATCATTAAAGATTTCAATTGGTGCACTTTTATCCAGGATGATATGCTATATAAAATTAATAAAATCAAGAGTAACATTGCTTCCAAGCTAAGCACCATGGATGGATCTTCCCCTACTAGGAACTGTGTCAGACCTGTTAATCCACACCTCATTTTAAATTCAAGGATGTATCTGAAGCAGAAATTCTGGATATTCTGGAAAGAATCAAACCTACAAATTGTAGGGGTGAAGTCTGACCGGCATCCATGGTTAAATCCAGTGCCGTGCCTCTCGCTCCACTGATCACAACATGGGTTAATTCCTCCTTGCAAGAGAGCAATGCCCAAACAGACATCAGACAGGTCTGGATCTCCTGATTGTTAAAAGAAAAACACCCTGGATCCAAACATGGTGGGCAATTATCGCCCGATTACTAATACTCAGCTCCTGTTAAAGATTGTGGATAAAGCGCTCATCTACAGATTGAAGACTTCCAAAGCCGCCATGACATCTTAGGCCCAAAGCAATCAGGTTTCAGACGTGCTCACAGTACATAGTCCACTCTATTGGACCTCAAAGCAAACATCAGGCAGCACTGTGACAAATGGAAATCGCTCTCATGGTGCTTTTGGACCTGATGGTAGCTAGACTGTGCCTCTTTTTCTAGTGAGACTTCCAGATGGGTCCGCTGTTTCATGATCGGACAGCTAGAGTCCACCATGAAGATGCCATGGCTGAGGGATATGTATTATCCTGTGGAGTGCCTCAGGGATCCTGTGTCACCCCACGCTATTTTTAAATACATTTTTAACAAATGACAAACAATAACAATAACCCAAGCCCTCTAGTTCTCCCCTCTCCCCCTCAACCCCCTTCACCTACTCTTCCCCTTCCCTCTTCTTCCTCCCCTCTCCCCCAGCCAGTAACAGTGATTGACAGGAAACGACCCTTGCGTATCCCTACTGTTAGTAGAGGTTGAGCAGTTTTAGTCTTTGGGGGCACCATTGGGCTCTGTACTCCTCCTTAAGGAAGGCCAAATCCTCCTTCCAGTCTCTGGCAAAGTGCAGTAGTTGATTGTTCATTGCATAGGTGGCCCACTCTAGTGCCACAAAGTCCCAGACTTTCCGAATTCAGCAATCTACAGGCTTTTTGTCACCCCCCTGATCCTCCCTCTCTCCCTCCCCTTCCAATCCCAACAGTATAACCTCTGGCGGGGCCCCCACCTCCTCTCCAAACACCAGGGCATGGGCCTCTTGCACCCCCATCCAAAATGGCTTAATCCTTGGGAAGGACCACCAGATATGGGACCAGGTTCCCCATCCCCCACAACCTCTCCAACACTCCCTCTGGGCACCGGGGTAGATCTTGTGAAGGCGCTCCGGGCTATAATGCCATTTGAAGACCACATTGTACCACCAGGAATTCCTGCACTTGGGCCACTCTGGCTACTTTTGAGATACGTCTCCACAGCCTCTCCCATACCTCCCTGTCCAACCCTCTCCCTAATGTCTTTTTCCAGCTCCCATGTACACCCAGGGCGGTTGAAGCAAGGCCTCGTCCAAACCAAAAGTATATACAGGCTTGATATCATACCCTTCACCCCGTCGTGTGTCAAGAATCTTTGAAACAGGGTGAGTTGGCTCGTGGCCGCTGATTTAACCACTGGGTTGTGAAGTCAGTGCTGTATCTGAAAGTACAGCATTCTTTCCTTCTTTCTGACTTCAAAGGACTGTTTGCATTCCACAAACGATCTGATAGTGGTACCCTGGAACATGTCCACTAGCTTAACCCCCCCCCCACACTTCCAGCCAGTGGCAGAACGCCCCCGCTCCATTCCCGTTGTGAATTTCCAGGTTATTGAAAAGTGGGGTAAATGGGGACGGAAAGGTTGTGGTCCCATATTTCTTAGCCAGTCTATGCCATGTATGCGCCACTAGCCTAGTTATGACACTCAAATATAAATGTTGGGACCAGTGTTGGCGCGGGAGCCATAGGACCTCTTTCAAGTCGTGTTTGGCCAATGCCCTATCCATTCGGGAGTACCGTCAACCTGCTTTCCCTGGGGCCACCAGGAGAGAAATGCTGACCCTTGGCCTCTTGCCATCCAATATGAAGTTGCCTGTAACCCTTCCTAATTACGGTAGAAGAGTTTCGGAACCGCTATTGGGATAGCCTGAAAGAGTTAGAGAAGGCTGTGCTGGATAACAATTTTTAGTGCTGCTATCCTACCCACCCATGCTATCTGAAGATTCCTCCACCTCAGGAGGTCCGCTTTTATGGCTGACAACATCGCCGGATAATTAGCCACACAACATCTCGAGAGGAGGAGAGTCATACAGATTCCCAGATACCTTATCCCTCCGGGACCCCATATTAATGGTGACACTTCTTTTAATTCTGCCACCCTACTGCCCTTGACCATGAGATTCAATATTTATGACTTGGCAATTTTGAATTTAAGGCCTGAGACCTCTCCAAACTCCTCCAGTACCCCCCAGCACATCTGCATTAACTCCACCAGGTTTGTTAGCGCAAGGAGCATGTCATCCATGTACGCTGCTACTTTGTGTTGGATACCTCGAAATGGGATGCCTCGTATCCCCCCGAGTCCCGCAAAGCCTGTAGCAGTGGCTCCAGGTATATTGCATATAGCAGGGATGACAGGCGACAACCCTGCTGGGTGCCCCTTCGCAAGTTGATCTCCCTTGACATTGACCCATTCCCCAAGAGATGCACCACAGGTTTTTATAGTTTGCCCAAACCATTCACAGGAAGACTCACCCCAACCCCATTTTTTTCATCACCCTGAATAGAAACGTCCATTCCACCCTATCAAAAGCCTTTTCTGCGCCCAGGAATAGAAGGACCAAAGGGGTCAAGGTTTTGTGAACTTTCTCTATAAGGTGGGCATCAAACGTTTACCTCCCCAGCACGAATCCAGCCTGATTTGGGTGTATCAGCCCTGGTAGGTATTTCTCTAGTCTGTTGGCCAGTATTCTAGTATACATTTTGGCATCTATGTTTATCAAGGCAATTGGCCTATATGCTGTGCATTTGGTGTGGTCCTTGTTAGGTTTGGGGAGGAGAATTAGTGTTGCCTCTTCCATTGTACCTGAGATTCTGCCTGTGGTTCTGAAGTGGTTGTAGAAGCTGGTCATATGTGGGACTAGTATTGCACCGAAAACCTTGTAAAATGCTGCTGTGAAACCGTCCAGTCCCGGTGTCTTGTTCGGATGAAGGGCTGCTATTGCCCTCCTTACCTCCTCAACCGTAATCTCCTGTCCTAGGTCCTACCCCGTCTTCCTACCCATTGAGGGCAGCTCGAGTTTATCTAAAAAGGCCATCTGACTCATTTTGATAGGGACACGTACAAACCTGCATAATATGCAGCAAAGCAATCCTGAATTTCCCCTGTGATGGAGTGGTGGGTGCCCTGGTTATCTATTATGGCTTCAATGGTCTTGCTTCCCACTGCCCGCCTCAGCAGCCTTGCCAGGAGCACATCCAATTTGTTGGCTTTTGGTGTACAGACAACAATGCCCTCTCTTCCCTCTTGGTTCTAAGGACGCTAAGCTGCCCCACCGACTGTTGGTATTCCTTAGTTGCCGTCCTCGAGGGCTTAATGGCCTCCCTCCTCTTATTTTCCTCCACCTCCTTCTCCGACTGGGATTCAAGCTGTTTCATCTGCCTCTCCCTTTAGACCTTTGCTGCTATGATCTCTCCCCTCATTGTAGCCTTAAATGCATCCCACCTCAGCTTTCCCCTATATCTTCCTTCTTGGTGATTTAAAAAAAAGGCTTCCACCTTCCCCTCCCGGTTCCACTTTGCTTCTGGGCCCCTCAGCAACTCCCCTAGCAGGCTCCAGCCCCAGATCCGTGCTGACGAGCCCTTAGATGCAGCTTCATAGTGATTATTGCGTGATCCGCTGCGCCGAGCAGGCCTACCTGAACTCACTTGACCATTCCCGGTAGGGGGGCTGAGACTGACACATAATCAATATGGGACTGCGTACCATGCACACTGTAGAAGAAAGTAAACCCTTGCTCATCCCCCTTCACTCCCTTCCAAAAATCCCTCAGGCCCATCTCTTTGAATCACTCCCGCAGCAAAGCTGAGGCTTCCGCTCCTCCACCCGAGTTTCCCCCAGAGCATCTGTCCAATTCCTGCGACCAGGCCAGATTAATATCCCCCATTAGCATCAAGTGACCTTTCGCAAACCCCTCCAGCATTCCCATCAATTCTTTTAAGAAGGCCTCCTGCACTACATTTGGTTCATAAATTGAGGCCATGGTATATGTGGTTCCAGTATGCTGTCCCACAGCTATTACAGATAGTCCCCCTCTATCCACTTAGATGTCTGTTATCTGGATGTCCATCCCATTTCTGAAATGCGAGAGCCACTCCTCCTGTCTTAACCTGTTTGGAAGCGTGGAATACGCGTGTGTAGCCTTGACACTTCAATCTTGCTTGGTCCTTCCTCAGGAGGTGTGTCTCCTGCAAGACTAGGACACCCGGCGCACGCTTTTTGGTAAGCTACTCTAACCTTTTCCTCTTGAGCGGGGAGTTGAGCCCCTTTATGTTATGTATGGCCCACTTGAATTCTAGTTGTGGTTCTTTTTATCCGCCACTTTCCTCCCTCTACCCACCATGCCACCCTCTGCCCTAACACCCTTCTCTGGGCCCCTCTCCTCCTGACTCCAACCTTCCTTCTTCCCACCCCCTAACTCCTACCCATCCCCCTTCCCTGGGCCCAGTCCCCAACTTCTGGTGCCCGCTCCCCCAGCCCTCTCCCTGCCTCCTCTTGCTTCCCTCCCCTCTCTCTGCCTCCCAAGCTTCATCGCCCTCACAGATGCCAAGATGGAGCGTCCCCCTGCGCTGCTGTTGTGCAATGCTTAGCTCACCTCATAATCCACCACCCCCCGGTCTCTTTGTCAGCTATTTTTTCTTGTTTGACCCTCATCCTTCTGCTGACTTGTGTAAGGGAGGAAGGGTCGTTAGGGCCCCCCTAGATTCCGGGTGAGGTGTACGTTAGTTTCATGCAATGGTTGGAGACGTGCCCTTGTCTGAGCCCTGGTGACAGGTGTGAGGAAGCCATTGAATGACCTCAGGGACTCTATTTTGTATTAACCAAAACTCCATCTTTTGACTAGGCCGCACACAAAACTCCCAGAGGCAAGCCTGCATCTCTCCCTGTGCAGTGCTGCGCACAGCCAGCCTGACAACCCCCTCCTCCTCCCCACTGTCTGTGCTGTGGCTGTCCTGTTCTCACGGAAGCTTGGGCGCGAATTGTTGCAAGCTCACAATGTATCTCTCTTCTTCCTCTGTGATCACTGCCCTGTGTGCAACCGGGCCGGAGCCTGGCTCATGGAAACCATTTGTCTCCACAAACCTGCCCCTGCTCCAACAACCCCCATCGTCAAGAGTTACTGTCTGCATGAACCTTAAACCCCTCATTTCTTTCATGTAGCAGGGGTGAGACTGCTGCCCAGGGGCGACCCTCGATTGTCCCCATATAACTAATGCAGGCAAACATATATTTGCCATGTACTAACAAATCCGACACCCTTGTTTGATCCTCGAGGCGCCTGATAAATGTGCCCCAAGAGTACATGCCAAGATAAGGCGCCTGGACCACCGCACCTCTGGCCCACTCTGCTCCAGATCAAGAATGCATATCTATTGCTACAATTTATAGATGACAATGTGTTCTGAAGAGTCTTGTGTGTCATATTAAATCTTGCATGCCCATGATTACTGTGAAGTTTAGATTAGTTAGATTTATAACTGTGTGGACACGACATGACCCACCGCCCCTCCCTGTGTCAAAAAGGAAATTATATCTTGCCTCCTATTGCAATACATTTATGTATATTGGCCTACGCCAAGCTGCCCGAAAGCCGCTTGCAAAAGAATCTGTGTTGCAAGGTCCTGACCTTAAAATAAATGTAAGCCGCCATTTTAGGTTCATCCGCCATTTTAGGATTCGCTTTGTAAAAGTCACCCTGTGAGTTAAAATGGTGGACGATGTAATTCCAAAATACAACATGGCCGTCTTGACCTCTGTACATAGCTAATATGTAACTTGCCTGCAGGCCACTTGTTGAGGTCATGAACTGAGACCTTGTCCATCGTTGACTTGTGTGTAAGGGATTACTCGTGTAAAGAAACTAAGCCACGAGTATACTATAAAAACTATGTTTTCAAATACTGAACATAGAACACTTGTTTTACCACTTTGTATTAATGTTTAAGAAGACTAGCATGGAAAATCCCAGATCACACAGTTATTGCATAGGCTTGTTGATACATGTATTAAAGGCAAAGCAGTTATATGCGGTTGTTCGAGACTTGGCACGAACCCTAGATCAGTGATGTATTAAGTGGAATATTAACCCGAAGTGGGGCTGGACATCGTGCCCACAAAGTGTATAAAAAGCAAATGCATTCTAATGTACAGCGTCTCTCACTGAATACATTGAACCACGCTGGAGTTCGTTGTGTTGTACTGAGGGCCGATAGCTATCCGATTTTGCTCTGTTTTTGTAACTGGATTCAGTATAAAATAAAGTACTTTGTATATTCCTTTGTAACCTGTGTTCGGTGTATTTCCTTTTGGGGTACTCAGCCTTGATATTTTGATTTTGTTTTCACAGTTGGCGTCCGAATAGGGACCCTCAAGATTGATGCCAGATTGTTGAAGGTTGACGCAGGCTATCGGACCGGGATCGGACGGTGTGACAAAAAGGGGCCCCACTGAACGAGACGCGACACCTCAGCAGCGCTGCACGACCCTATCCCTGGACGATTAGCTTGTGGTCTGAGACGGCCTCTTGACGAGGGTCCACTTATCGAGGCGGGCAGATTTGCCGAAATCACCATACACGAGGTAAGATTAGTTAGGTAAGATTCTTTGAAATCCGATCGGACCTCCTTAGGTTTGTTCAGGTGAGTCGTGACCTGACTCTTAATTCAAAATCTTGAAAAACGATAAGAGTTATAATTTTACTCTAATGCGTCAACCACTTGTGTTGAATTTATTTCGGTGAGTACTCTCATAAAATGAAAATGAAGAGCAAAATTCCACAAATTAACGATTTCAAATAGTCAAATCTGTAATATTCAATTAACCTTAGTTTTGAAGTTACTTTCACTTCAATCCTTATTTTAAGTATATTATGCTGTTTCAATATTGCAGCCCTCTGCTGTCAATTCTTTTCAGATTCTATAGGGGATAGAGAAGGTCTTGTTTAATTTTCTGTTAAGGTTTCTATTCAACAAGTATTTGGCTCTTGGAGTCCTTTTTACTAACCACTATTTCGTATTCTGAAGCTAAATGCAAACAGAAGTTTCTCACCTTAGTGTATTACTTGTTTTTTCCTCTCAAAATCCTCCTTTTGTACAGGTTCCATAGCAGAGTGCCGCCGGGTGCTTTCGCGGCTTCTCTGTGACCTGTTGCTCTATTTATATCACTCGCGCCAGCCGCGATGACGTCATCACGTCACGCGTCACGTTATTTCGCGTAACGCGATGACATCATCAAGCTCACCCGCGCTATGGCGGCCATTTTGTTCTAAATACGATCATATGCGGGTTAACAAAATACGGGCTCATACAAATAGTCAGATTTTTATGAAAAGGACTGTGGAGCTGATTTATATTGATTTTCACTCAGTACTAAGTTTATACAGAAAAATAATGTTATCCTCTGATTCTCTCTATTTTAAATGTTTTAGTTTTGGAATTTTATATATTTGTTAAACATTCCACGAGAATAATCTAGTTTCTCATTCAGATTAGATCCTCTATTTGTTTAAAAAATCAAATGTAGAATAACAATATGTTTTTGTTAGTACATTCTCTGGTCAAACAATGTACACACTCCACTTTACCAAAATCTTATATCATCACCAATTGCACATTACAGTATCATTTTTTCAAAAATATAGTATCATAGCCAATTATACATTTCCGTATCATTATTCAAACCAGTTATGCATGTATCCATTATGCATATCCACTTGCATTCCTGCTTTCTCAAAATGTCTTCTTTATTCCCCCCTCTTGGTGGTAGGGAAATTTTCTCCAGGCCAAATATTCTCAATCCTGATATGTCAAGCATAGGGTGATTTTCCAAGATATGCATTGCAATGGGAGATCTTAGGTCCCGGTTTTGAATGGCTCTTAAATGTTCAAACATTCTTACTTTTAATTTCCTTATCGTACTGCCAATGTAAAGTTTTTTGCAGACACATTCTAGTCCATAAATCACAAATGTGGAATTGCAGTTAATAAGTTGTTTAATTTGTTTAGTATTACCATTAGGTAATAAAATCTCCTTTTTTCCTGCACTCAGAAATGGGCATAATTTGCAATGTCCACACTTTTGAGTGCCTTTCATTAGTGATTGAAAGAATATCTTTCTGGTATCCGGTAATGGTTTTAGGAAACTCGGACTCACTAGATTTCTTATGGTCGGAGCTTTACGGAAACAGATACTTGCTCTTTCATCCACATGGTTTCTTAAACTCAAGTCCGTGAGAAGACTATTCCAATTCTCTGATAGTATTTTCATTATCTTCCTTGATTCTGTACTGTAAGTTGTTATGAATTGGGTCCTGCATTTAGTGTCTATGGTTTTTGGTTTATCCAATAAAAGAGAATCTCTTGTGATATTTTCAACTTTCTTTATTGCAGTTTTTATGTTGTTAGTACCATTAATTGAATTGAATATTACAGATTTGACTATTTGAAATCGTTAATTTGTGGAATTTTGCTCTTCATTTTCATTTTATGAGAGTACTCACCAAAATAAATTCAACACAAGTGGTTGGCGCATTAGAGTAAAATTATAACTCTTATCGTTTTTCAAGATTTTGATTGTTTCTGTGTAGCAACCACACACGTATTAGAGAATTACTCATGCTGACAACCCTCTAAGAAAATAAGTGACCAGTTTGACTACATAACTGTCGCCAAGGCAAGCTTTTTTTGTTTGGTTGCAAATCTTTTATTGACTCTTAATTCAACCCTGAAAATATGAATTTGGCGCATTGTATCGGCAGACACAATTATTGACCAGGTAACACCAATAATTTGATATGCCTGGGAAATTGTCTACATGCTTCAGGGCATTGTTCCGCAGCGATAGACAATCTTTGAAATGTAGCCGTCCGGCACCACAGGAGGGGTCGCCGGCATGTACTGTAAGCATGGCATTGGAAGTATAGTATTTAATGACATTTGGCACAGACAAACCAGACATGCCTCCGAACTTCAGTGGCCAATCAATGGTAGTATCGAAATCCCTCGTATTGAGTATTTAGAGTCAATTCTATTAAAGAAAAGGCTAGACCAGCAGCATTTGTTGTTTTGCAGAATTGGAAAAAGAAGTGTTGCAACAACTTAAAAGTAGATAGAAGCATGCGCGCCGTCATAAGGTGAACGCCGAAAAAGCATTATTGTATGACCAAGATAAACATTCTGAATCGACAGGAAATATGGACAGGGCTTTCTCACTTGGAATTCAAAAAATATATCCGTCCAAAGATCTCCAAGCTTCCGATGAATTTATAGATAAATTGTTAAATGAATGAAGGCCTGGTGCCTCTGCACCACCTCCGTATGTTCCACTTCCTGCTGCTTTGCCTCTTCCTCCTGTTATTCCTGCTCTACCTGCTGTTGTTCCCATTGTTCCTGCTCCTCCTAATGTTCCCCTTCCTCCAGCTCTTCCACCTCTTCTTATCGCACCAGTTACAAAATTTGCCCGCTCCCTCTCTTCCAAGTGGTTCTGAGCCGCTTGTAATCGATCGAGGTGCAAGGTCAAAGGTTGTCACTCGCAATACTGTACCACCGGAGAAGAAACGTGAGTTAATTGCATGGGCTAAGCATTGTATGGAGAGGGATGATCAAGCTAATGTTTTTGCCACACTTTGCCACACTTTGTAATATGAGAAAAATGTTTTTATTGAAGGTTTAGGGATTCAGTTATGTGTAATGTGGGGAAAATTCAATAATGCAGATCTCCCGCAAGGGTTAACGGATCTAAATACTTTAGCGTTTTCTAGAGACACTGTGAGGAAGGTAAATTAGCATGTCGAGAGGTTATTTGGGTATAGAAGGGAGTTAGAAAAGTTACAGAATAAGGATGACGAGGAGGAAAGTATGTATGTACAGAAACCGTTCCTTCCTTGTCGTAAATCGATATCTGAGGAAGCACGAATTTGTACGAAGGATGCACTTAAATGGATTTCGGATATGTTGATAACTCCAGTTGAAGTATATGACACGTATAGTCAGTATGCGCCAGAAATGCAGAGGAAAGTGATACAGGTAATGATAGAGTACCTACAGGATGATTACTTTAGTGCTCGATTTAGCTCTGTTGCTTAGTAAGCGTTAGGAGTCACCTACTTCTCAGTTGCCTATGAGAGAGGTTCCTCTGACATTTGTCCGGAAGGATGAGATTGCGGCTGATGTTGCACGAAATATAGTCGCTGTGGACATTCCTGCACATTATGTATCGCAGTTAGTTCACGTCCCGTTCTCAAGACAGGAAGTGAATACTATTAGGCAATCTATTCCTGATATTAGGAAAAATCCGACAGGATTCTATAAAGAAATAGAGTCCATCTTGCAATCCTCAGTATTCACCTTAGGTGATATTGATTTGTTATTCCCTGTACTCCTGCCCCTAGATTTGTGGAAACAAGTTAGAACTATAGACGACGTAGCAGGGTTGGGAGATACATGGGTGAATATAACTAGACTCGATGGAGAAAGGCCAGCTGGTGAAAGACTGCCTCAGGTGATACTAACTTTGCCTGATAGAATTATTGCAAAATTAAAAACTATAATTCCAGAAAAAAGAATTATATGGGACAAACTTACGACCTGTGTCCAAGGAAAGTCTGAGGGTGCTACCAAGTTCTTTAATCGGTTCGAACAGGTATTCTAGGATTTCAGTGGACAAGACCTAGGCACAGAGTCTGGGAAAAGGTTGTTCGTGGACAAATTTATGCGTGGATTGCTGCCTGACATCCAGTCACAAATTATGTCTTCTGAGAGCGCTTGGCAGGCGAAATCACAATCAGAAGCACTGCACATGGCTCAGTACTACGAGAACCGTGTCAATGAAAAAGATAGGGTTGAAAAACGAAAAGGCGATTTGAAAACTAAAGTGCTATTGCAGCAAATTGTTAGAGGCCCCAGAGGGGGTAGTTCTCAGGTTAGAGGTTAGTATGCCCTGCAAGGGAATGTGCCCTTGGGTCCTGTGAACATTAACCAGTGCACTTATTGTCGTCAAGAGGGACTTCTGCAATCACTCCTTCGCCTCTGGAGTCTTCCCATCCCCCCTCAAGCACTCCCTTGTGCACCCCCTTCTAAAGAAACCCTCTTCCGACCCCTCTTGCCTGGCTAACTATCACCCAATCTCTATCACTCCCTTCCTGGGCAAGCTCCTGGAGAATCTGGCCATCTCCCAGCTTAATCTCCATGCTGAATCTGTTGGTAGTCTTCATGACCATCAGTCTGGCTTCAGAGCTGCCAGAAGCACGGAAACTGCTCTCCTGAACATCCGTGAGGACCTGCTCTCGAACCTTGACTCTAATACTCCATGTGTTCTCATTTTACTTGATCTCTCTTCTGCCTTTGATACTGTCAATCATACCATCCTGCTCAACCGTCTCCGTGATAACCTGGGTATCACTGGTCAGGCTCTGGCGTGGCTGACCTCTTTCCTCTCCAATCGACCCTCCCAGGTCCAACTGGGGTCCTTTCTCTCCGACATCTTTTTCTCTACCTGTGGTGTCCCCCAGGGATCTAACCTCTCTCCCTGGCTGTTTAACCAGTACCTGGCACTTCTTGCCCACCGCATCGCAGATCTCTGCCCCAATTTTCAGTGCTATGCGGATGACACCCTGCTCATTTTCAGGCTACCCTCGGCCTCCTCTTCTCCTTCCCTCATCTCTGACTGTCTTTCTGCTATCCAGGAATGGTGTGCCACCAATGACCTCTGCCTTAATGCCAGTAAGACTGAGATTCTACTCATCGGCACACCCACTCCCTCCTTCCCTGCAGCTCTCTGGCCGGCCTCTCTTGGCCCTCTTCCTGCTCCTACCTGCAAGGCAAGGCAAGAGAGAGAACTTGCTGGGGATGAATCTGTTAAAAGAATTAAATGCAGTGATTTATTGTTCTTCTGATGGAGTGCGCTTGACGATTTCACCACAGCAATTTTCTGTCTCGCAATTCTTGACTAGACCTTTGCCGCCAGAATTCATTAATGTACCAGAGAGCTTATGGGCTGTTGACGACAATGATGTCGGTGTTTTACAGATTGAACCTGTTAAGATAGTTTTGAAACATGGAATTGAGCTGCCACGCATTCCCCAGTATAAGATTTCAGTTGAGGGCGAGCGAGCTTTGAAATGCATTGTTTCCGATTTTGTGCATCGAGGGGTGATTGAAGAAATTTCAGGAAGTTTGTGTAACAGTCCGATTTTACCCGTGTACAAGAAAGGCGATAATGCAATTCCATTCCGTTTCATAATTGATTTACGTGCCATTAATAAAGTCGTGGCTCCACAATTTCCAATTGTGCCTGATGTAACGGCAATCCTAACCATGATTACAGCTACAGCTACTTACTTTAGTGTGGTGGATCTAAAGAATGCTTCGTTTAGTATTCCTATACACAAGGATAGTAGATATGTGTTTGCGTTCACCTTAGGGGGGCGCTCATTCACATATACTCGTGCACCTCAAGGGCACACAGAGAGTCCTAGCATTTATAGTAAGGCTTTGAAAGAACAACTTGATACCCTTGAATTGCCCTCTACCTGTACTTTGCTTCAGTACGTTGATGATTTGCTTTTAGCTGCTGACTCTGAGAGTGCCTGTAAGGAGGGCACCGTGTTATTGCTTATCCATCTAGCTAAGCATGGTCACAAAGCTTCGCTTAAAAAATGTCAATATTGTTGCCAGGAGGTCACGTATTTAGGCTATCTCCTGTCAAAGGAGGGAAGAAGATTGACACCTGAAAGAATAAAACACATTTCTGGCATGTCTGTCCCAAATACACAGAAGGAAGTTAGAGCCTTGATAGGTATGGCTTCTTACTGTAGGTTGTGGATCCCAAATTTTTCACTAGTGATCAAACCGATGTTGGCGTTGACGCAGAAGGGCATTTCTTCGCCATTGGCATGGAACGCGGAACACCAGCAATCGTTTGACTTGCTTAAGACTGCATTATGCTCTTCACCAGTTTTGGGCACACCAAACTATGAAAAGGCCTTTGTGTTGTTTGTGCAGGAATGTGATGGATGTGCTTTGGCTGTATTAATGCAGGAACATGGAGGGAAGAATAGGCTGTGTGGTTACTTTTCTTCCGCCCTTGATCCTGTAGCATGCGCTTTGCCAAGATGTTTGCGAGCTGCTGCTGCTGCGTCTGTAAAACAGAGTGAGGGAATGGTCCTAGGCCATGATCTAACCCTGATGGTGCCTCACCCTGTACATGTTCTACTGAATCGAAATCAAACGCAACACCTCACTTCTGCACGGTTGAAAAGATATGAATTGATCTTGTTTGCTCCTCACATTCAAATTAAGAGGTGTTGTGTTCTTAATCCGGCTGAACTCTTACCTTTCCCGCAAGATATTACTTGCGGTCATGAAGTGCCACATGATTGTTTGTACATGACCGAACAAGAGACAAAGGGTAGAATTGATTTGAAAGATACTCCTTTGGATAACCCGCAAGGAGAGCTGTTTTGTGATGGCTCCTGCTTCAAACTTCCGGATGGTACATCCACAGCTGCTTATCACTACATTAAGCACGGTTGTGGAAACTAAGAGAATCACGCATAATTCTGCTCAGGCTGCAGAGATTATAGCATTAACCTGAGCTTGTGAACTTTCCGAAGGGCTTGCAGTAAATATATATACTGATAGTCAGTATGCCTTTGGGGTGGTTCACAACTTTGGAAGACTTTGGTCGGAGAGAGGGTTCCTAACTTCACATGGCACCAAAATCCAACATGGCTCCCTAATAGTACAACTACTCTCAGCGCTTGCGCTCCCTACTCAGTTAGCAGTTATGAAATGTGCAGCACATCGAAAGATTACAGATGATATAGGGAAAGGGAATGCTTTTGCTGATCAGATAGCTAGACAAACTGCTACCGATCTCCATACTGAGATGTATGTTTCAAGGAAGACTGTAAATGGCTATGCAATGGATGAGGGTGTTGGGTTTGTACGGGATATCCAAGCTGATGCCACGTTAGAAGAATCCAAAAGGTGGGCTGAAGGCTTGGGGAAACTTGATGATGACGGGTGTTGGGTAGATATGGCGGAAGGGAAATGGCTACTCCCTGACGCGTATATAATGATGATGGTCATCATGGCCCATGGTCCTACGCATGTATGTGCCCAGAAGATGACAAAAATGTTAGAGAAAGTTTGGGTGAATGAAAAAATTTAAAAAATTGGCCAGCGCTACGTCCAGGATTGCATGATTTGCCTACAACACAATGTGGGAAAGGGGACAGTAACTCCAAGGGGAAGTTTTGGACCACCCTCTGTCCCCTTCGAAGTGATCCACTATGACTTTATTGAAATGGAACGCTGTGATAATAAAAAATATGTGCTGGTGGTTATCTGCGCTTTTAGTAAATGGGTTGAGGCTTTCCCTGTTAATAACTGCTGCAAAATCATGTTAAGGGAGGCTTTCCCTGTTAATGACTACTGAAAAATCATGTTAAGGGAATACTTCCCGCGGTTCGGGCTACCAAGAGTTATCTCGTCGGACAATGGTCCACATTTTGTCGCTGCTGTAATTCTGCAGATATGTACGGCATTACGAATTGACAAACGGTTCCATTCGGCCAGACATGCTCAGAGTGCCGGACTAGTAGAAAGACACAACGGTATCATTAAGAACAAGCTCGCTAAGATGTGTACCGGCACCAAACTAAAATGGCCGGACGCCTTACCGATCGTGTTGTTATCCATGCGTACAACCCCTCAAACTAAGACTGGGCTCTCTCCATTTGAGGTGGTAATGGGGAGACCTGCCAATATTTGGAACCTTCCTAAATGCAATTCATTGAGAAATGTTGAAAATGTATTACTTTCAGATTATTGTAGAAAGTTGACTAAAAACCTGTATTTGATTTATCAGCAGGTACGAGAAGCTTTACCTGTGCGATACGAGGGTCCAGGCCACACTGTACGGCCTGGAAGCTGGGTGCTCGTCAAGGTATTTGACCGCTCCTCTTGCCTTGCGCCTCGCTGGCGTGGGCCGTTCCTAGTCCTGTTGGTCACCCAGACAGCGGTGCGGGTCGCTGGGAGAAAGAATTGGATCCACGGGTTCCACGTCAAGAAACTTCCTCACCTTTTGCCACACGTTACAGAAGAAACAGAACCCCTCGCTAATACTGCAACCAATGATCCAAAAGCAGTAAGTAGCATGGAGAGTGTGTCGGAGAATCTCTCTGAGCCCGTGAGGCCTGGGGAAGCTGCCATTTTGTCTCCACACTCTCCAAAAGTTTTGCATCTGGAAACTGCGATTTCAAATTCGGCATCTTCACTTATTTCCGACACGTTGCTTCCAACAGGAAGTGACGACATATTGTTTCCGGAACAATCAGTACCGAGAAAAGTAAGGTACAATCTGCGTCCAAGAAGATAGACTTACGGCACAGTTTTGCTGTGCATCTGATAGACTTACGGAACGGTTCGGCTGTACATTTGAAGAAGAAAAGGATCATCGAGGGCTTGTTTTTGCCCAAATTTGAGAAAGGGAATTATGTTGTCTAGGGTTGTGGAAGGACTAAGAAGTCGCTCGACCAGGAGGTCGCCAGCAACGAACATTTGGGTATCCGTTTGAAGACTACAATGCCTGCTACCCCTACCGCTCGTATGGGACTTGTAAATAAGGGGGTGACCAACCGGGACGATGGACAAAATGCCTGGGACCCGAAAATGTATTGCTGTATTTTATAATGATATTTGGGTTTTTAATAGTCGCTGCCTTAGGATTGTGGTACCTTGAGGAAACTCATTCTTTAGAACTTTTGTTACCTACTGAAAGTACACCTATTGTTCCTACTCCCTTTGTACATTTGCATACTCTATCCCCTAGGGATTCTCAGCATAGACAAAGGTACCACAATAACACTCTACTGCTTATCATGAATGCTACGCATGCCATTTTTAATAAGTCTAACTGTTGGGTCTGCTCACATTTACCGCAACACGGGGATAAGGGGCTAGGTTGGTATATTCATCCTTTACCTTTGACAACTGCTTGCTATGCTTCTCTTAGAGCACTGCTCTTTGGCCAGTGGAATGATAGCATCTCAGGGAACTTTGATGGCACCAATTTGAATAGTTTTGATAAACGTGTTTTAACTCCCCTGGGATGCTCGCTTTTCGCAAACAGGAGTAAACCGAATGTTGTTTCTATTAGGCCTTCTGATAAACTGTCTCGTCCTTTCCAATCTTTGATTTCCCTTAAAATTGCTCCAATAGGCAATGAGGATGCCATGCCTCCTTCTTACACTGTTAATCATAGCCC
This sequence comes from Ambystoma mexicanum, assembly GCF_040938575.1. Taxonomy (NCBI): domain Eukaryota; kingdom Metazoa; phylum Chordata; class Amphibia; order Caudata; family Ambystomatidae; genus Ambystoma; species Ambystoma mexicanum. The sequence continues at coordinate 415,930,809 of NC_090929.1, forward strand.
CGATTCAGTTTCCTTTTGCATACAGAGGAATCAAACTCAGTCAATGGGAAATTTTCTAGGTTGTGCCAACTTTGCAAATTTGACTGGGGAAAACAGACCTTTGTATGTAGGCGAACCTGTCTACTTTGTCTGTGGTAATGTAGCATTCCCATGGTTGCCCAGGGATTGGCAGGGAACCTGTTATTTAGGGATCCTGTTACCTGGGGTGCTTATAGCTAGTACAAGAGAAGTTTCAAAGGCTCGTCCACGGCGGGACGAGAATGGTGACACCCCAGCACAAATCTTGGGAGATATAGCAAAATCAGTTGTGCCATTTTGGGGGCAGATAGCGAATTCGGAAGACATTAGAAAGCTAGCGAGAGTACTGGAGAGAACCATCAACCAGACCATGGACATACTCTATAATATGACGTTAGAACAAAAGGCGATAAAACTAGTAGCACTTCAAAACCGAATGGCATTAGATGTCATTCTGGCTGAGCGTGGTGGAGTGTGTAAATTAGTGGGGTCCGCTTGCTGTGTTTTCGTACCAGATTCCTCCCCAACTATTTTCAAGGCAATACAGAATCTGCACGTCCTTAGTTCCGAAGTGCATGTTCCCGAGGGAAACTGGGATCTTAGCGCTTGGTTCTGGGACTTCTTGCGATCTTGGGGTTGGAAGGTACTTTCGGTCTTGCTGATTATTTTGGGAATCCTGTTGTTTCTTTGTTGCTGTAGTCAGTGTCTACCTGGTATGTGTTTGATGCTAGGGGGATGTTGCGCACAAGCAATAGGTTTGATAGGACATAAAGTGTATGCCCCACACAAAACATCCAAAGAATATGTGTTGAAAGAAATTTTAACAAATGACCTAATGGCAATAGATATTTCTGACAGTGATTCAGGGTGCATGGACGATGATGCTGTAGTGATACACGAAATTGCAACCTTGCCAATCAGGGCTTTAGATGACAGCATTAGCCGCTGAAAGCCAATAGTGTATTCAAAGTATGTGCTAAAAATGCTGACAGTAGTCTGTTGTAGCACTTCCATTATGCAGTAGTGAGCTACAAGGAATATGACAGGCAGGGAGGGCCCCCAGCTATGTAGCTAATAGGTTTTTGGAGTGTTTGGAACATCATGGCACCTATATAGCGCTTAGATAGCCAGTCTTAAGCGCTATAAACACTAAGCTATGAGTGCATGCCTTTTAGAGCTTGCAGATGGGGTTAATACATCCCTGCTTCCCTTAGAATATTCAGCCTCACTAACGTTAGCCCTGGCTCCAAGCTAATCTTCCTTTTCTCTGGGAAGGTACTGATAAGACATTCCTCAGCCAGCGCAGATGGGAACAAGGGAGGGGGTAGGAGCGAGCAGGGAGCATCTCAGAGAGAGCTGGGTTTTTTCCATGAGCCAGTTGCACAGGGAAAGTTCTGGAACTGTGCGTCATGGTGACTGACAGCAAGAAGTTATAAAATATCCATGCACACATGGATCAGGGGGAGATCGCCTGTGGACTTGATTCGTGCAGAAACAGGTGCCCGGCATTGGCTCATACGGTGTCCTTCAGCATTGTCCTCTGAGCGGGGCTTGTTTACAGCTAGCTTATGAGGGCCCAAGGTCTCCCCAGTGCTGATTAAAGGGACGTAAGACTGTGTTTCTCTATGTTTCTCTATATTTCTCTATGTTTCTCTATGTTTATCTAAGTTCCATGTTTCACTATATTTTGCATTGCTCTAAGTGTTATGCTTTGTAATATTCTGTAACTTGAATCCCAAATGTATATGAAATTCACTGCTTAGAATAAATATGCTAATAACACTTTGAGGGTGTCATTTGTCACTTGCATGAGATCACTGCTCAGCACAATAGAACCTGTATTTTGGGCTGAATTGGGTATTTTTGCTCTCAAAGGGCTGGCCCCGAGGAAGATTTTGCCCAATATCAAGACATTTGGTGGCAGCTTTGTGGGATTGTGAAGAGCAGTGCCATGCTGACATGACAAATGGTGTGAGAGAACACAGTGTAGAGTGGGGAGCAGGCTGTCGCATTTCCTTGATGGTCTCACTGCAGCTCTGAGACTTCAAAAGGCAGCAATGTTGTGTCGGCTTGCCGTGGCCGATAGCTTGTGTGGTTAAGACTCCCTTCATGGGATTGGTGCCAGGGAGTACAAGGCAATAAACGAGCGGGAAATGGCTTTGTTTAAAGCACTCCGATGAATGGTTAAGAAAGATGTATGCTCAATTAGAAAAAGAATTTTATCATGTGGTTTCCCAAGTTTAAAGTTGTAATTTGGAATGCATAATGAGACGGAGTTCTCATCTCTATTCTGTCATGAGGGCAGGAAAAAAAAAATAATTGCAAGAATTTGACATGCAAATTGTGAATAGTAATTTAACCATTGACTCAGCCCCAGTGTGCTAGCGAGTGGGGGCTGTAATGTTCGGAGGCGAAGGTTCGTCTTTTTTGATGTATGCTTTTGAAGGGTTGGCATTCCTGAATAATGAGGAAGGGGAATGAGCCATGCTTAGGAGAATGAGTAACATCTGTGCTGAGAGCCTAAAGAGTTTTTTCTTTCTTTTGGCAACTGTAAAATTCCATGTGCTAATGGTGGCAAATTCTGTTTAAAGGAAACACACTAAAATGGTTATATTGCATTTTAGGCTGTGCCATGCTTATATTGGGTGAGAGACTCACTTAAAAGGAAAGTGAGTGAATGTTATTTGGATTTTTCGATTTTTGTGTACTGATTTGAAATTGCAGAACCAGCTTGCAATGGTTGGGGGGAAAAACAATTTATATTTTTCTAAATTGCCCCTGGAGTATTTTTTGATCCCATGCTATGCCATGGATTTGTGCTGTTGCCTTATAAAAGTGATGTATGCTTTGAAAATAGTGACCTGTTGACTGTGATACATGGGGAAAAATGTTGTTGACACATTAAACAGCCCACAAGCAATAGAGTGTGGGTTGTTCTTGCAGGAAAAAAAACGTGCAGGGAGCTGCACTAAATATGGCATTTTTATTTTTTAAATGCACTGAACTGAGTGGTTATAGTTTGGCAATGGTACAACAGAATGAAACATCTGTGTGTGATAAGATAGCACAAAGATTTAATGGGTTGTGAGTTCTCTTGAAAGATCGCACATTACAAGAAAAAAAAGACGCTTTGACATTTTGCAAAATTACATGGAGTAGAAAAATGACAAGAAAAGTGCCGCTTTTGAAAACAAGAGTCTTGCTGTGTGTGCAGAGCTTGTGCCTTGAAGCTGTCTTGGGCGAGGTGCGTGAAGGCAAACAAAAGCAGAAACAGTACAAGAAAGAGTTAATCTGGATGAATTGTCTGAAACGAGTGAAGCCGCCACAGTATAAGAGTTATAGGCAAAAGAGATAAGCTGCGTGCTAATGGCGCTGCCAGGTGCACACGAAAGATAAACATGCCTGCATTCCTGAGGAAGGGGGAGCAAAAACAGAGAGCTGTTCAAAAAGTAAAGAATTTGCCTAGTAAACTGTGGTACGGAGCAAAGGCTTCATGCAGGATGGCAGACGGGCACATCACATCTGAACATTTACCTATGCATCTGTGAATGGGCCAAGAAAAGACAGCTGCCCATTCCAACAGACATTACTGTGCAAGCTGCATTCCAATGCTCCATGTGATGTGAACTGAAGTAAAGCGCTGTGCACTGGAGAAGAAACCTCTAGGCGCTTTGAGAAGAGAAAATACACATCTGGCAAACTGCAAGCTACATTGCCAGGGATGGAGTAACTGACAAAGACATTATGGCCTTCCAGATGGAAGCAAAACTGACAAAAGTGCTTAGCCGTTTTGCAAGAGACAACATGCAGAGCGGGGCTTTGAAGTACAACATGAACACTGCACATTAGCCATGATCCAGAAGCCACACGGCTTAGTGCAAGAATGAATGATTTGTTGAAGCAACAAAAGAAACTGACTCAGACTATCGCACTCAAAGGAGTGGTTCAAAAACAGCAAACGCCCTTTGAAAAAATGACAAGTGAAAAAACCAGAGACTTGAAAAGACACTGGAAGCAAGTTGGCGCCTGGCATTGGTGATCGCTTTGGTGAAAAAGAAAAGCATTGTGCGACCTGGGTACTTACTATATGGCTTTGTAAAAGCACAGATCAGTCTGAGGTACCATTGACCAGCTATGATTGCATTGCACAAATGAGTTTGTGATTAGGCAGTTACACCCCGTATGGTTGAGTGTAAATAAGCCCCCAGAAACATGCAGAAAGGTGATAAATAATTGCAGTAGCAATGACAAAGTGTGTAGTTACCTGATGAGACTTTTTGAAGATGGGGGTGGTATTATGGGAAGGGGTGGATAACGCTGATATTGAAGTTTTGATGACATCCTAACATTTCTGTTTGTATTTTGCCTAGGCAAAGCACGACAAGACATTTCATAATATAGGAAAATAATATGCAGTTTGTGGGTGACACTGATCAAAGAAGGGTCAGACGCATTCTCAGAGAAAGCGAGCCACTGCGACATGCTATTTCAACTTTAACGTGCCCTGCACCGCACTCAATGCTGTAACCTGCGAATAGTGTCCAACAGAGTAATAACTTTTGCTGAACTGGCACGGTGCAGACTTGGCTAATTATCAAGTATTTGATGCTACACATTTAAATGACATGTTTTGCCCTTTCTTGTTTAAAGGACTATGGACAATGAATTGTGGACTGTAACATCAGGCACCACATACAGCTGTGTGACACAGCAATTGAATGCTAACACATTGAAAAATGGTTTTTAAATGCACTGTTGAGATGAATCTGAAAAAACCAAATGGTTTTACTCTTCCAACTGAATGGCTTTAACCAGAGATGTTTTGTTTTTTGAAAAAAAAAAATATTCTACATTGCACGTAGGCAGGAGAATGATTTATGAACTGTTGGGGCAGCAGAATTATGCAAGCAGGAGCGTAATTTATTTTGAGATAAGATGGGTGCGCACATCAAAGTCACCTGTGCGTAGGTTAAGATTCTTAATTGAAGTAATGCTGCCAAGTGTATGAGCTATAATTTGAAATGGTAATCTTTGAAACACTGGATACTTTTACAGCCAGCTTAAGGCAGGTAAATGAAACCATGACTGACTTGATGTTTGATTTTATGACACAGAGTGTGACACGGTTTTTTGTTAAACCAACCAGTTTCATGTTTTTGTGGGGACAGCTGTCTCCAGCACACTAATGCAAAGAGTCACCTTTTGATTGTAAACATTTGGAATAATTCTTTGGAAAAGCGCTACAAATGAGTATCCACATGGAATTGCTAGTGTACTGGCCTGGCACATTGTCAGGCATCTTTTGTCACTGAATGGATACCATTTGTTTAATTTGTCTAATGTGATGTTTTTCTGACCAAGAACTGCAGCGAGTGTTCTCGCCAAGATTTAATGAACTATAACTTGACTAAATGAATTTTTTCCATGGTGTGATGAAACAGCCACTGCCGGATAGTAGTATGGTGTTTGTGGCTAAAGTTAATATTGTATATGGTAGATATCCCACTTGAAGAAGGGTATTCTCCAAGTCACAGAAGGTAGACACTGTGAACCTGTTAGATTTTCCAGTAGTAAGACAACATGTAAATTGTAGACTGGTAATGCACACCTTCATTATTACAGTGCTACACTTAGACATAGATTTATCATGAGGCAATGTTTCCTTAGTACTACCAAGCTGCTACTAATGGAGTCCATTTCTATGGCCCATCACTAGAGTGCGTGTAGCTAGGGAGCTAGATTCATTAATTGCAGGAGTTTTATATGCTTGTGACATAGAAACTGTGCACTATAAGCTAGCCACTATGGGTTCTGATGCCAGCTCTGCTATAGAACTTCTGGCCTAGTGGGGCCCATTGATATGCCCAGCACTGCTACAAGTATTGACAGCCAATTGAAGATAACAGAATTTTAGACATGAAGACATTTTTGTCTGCCATAGGGCAGGTCAACAAGACTGCTAAATACACACAATGCATTGTATGGCAAACATTGTTAAATCAGCAGGTGTTGGCTTTTTACTGGGTGGGGGCGACCATCCTCCACACACTGGCACGCAGAGCTACAGTTACCAGCATACATATGGATTGAATTGCTTGCTTTTGATTGCATGAATAACACATGCCATGCTTTGATGTAAATTAGTAGAATTGTTTTTATTTAGACAACCTGGTGCCCATGGGTTCACCTTGTTCACGAAATTAGATGGTTTCTGGTTGGGTTCCACCTACCTGGGGGAAGTGTCTAGTCACACAGCCCATAGTCACGCTTGAATGCCCTGGGATCAGGGGGAGGGTAGGCCCTTAGGGTGAAAGGCTGCCAGGTTTTAGAATTGGTAACCATACATAAATGCAATAGTGCATTGTAGATTAGACTACACTGGATTGCCTTGACATTTTAACTGCATGCTGCTTTTTAACTGACAATCAGTTATACAAAATTGATTTAGGTATTTTTGTGTAGGCCAGGTTTTGGCTAGAGTAAATGTCCATGTTCACTTGGCGTAGGTATTTTTGTGTAGGCCAGGTTCTGGCAAGGGTATATGTCACTGTTCACTTTGTGTACATTTTTGTTTAGGTAGTGTTTTACCTTGCATGCCACGCTAACTAACCGCTAGAAGATAGTTTGCTTAAACCTCTTGCAAAGCCCCAAGGTCTTTATCGCTGCACTAAATACTATATTGATAGGTATTAGTCAGCATTTTGTCGCACACACGTTGAATAGGGGTGGAATGTAGTGATACACGAAATTGCAACCTTGCCAATCAGGGCTTTAGATGACAGCATTAGCCGCTGAAAGCCAATAGTGTATTCAAAGTATGTGCTAAAAATGCTGACAGTAGTCTGTTGTAGCACTTCCATTATGCAGTAGTGAGCTACAAGGAATATGACAGGCAGGGAGGGCCCCCAGCTATGTAGCTAATAGGTTTTTGGAGTGTTTGGAACATCATGGCACCTATATAGCGCTTAGATAGCCAGTCTTAAGCGCTATAAACACTAAGCTATGAGTGCATGCCTTTTAGAGCTTGCAGATGGGGTTAATACATCCCTGCTTCCCTTAGAATATTCAGCCTCACTAACGTTAGCCCTGGCTCCAAGCTAATCTTCCTTTTCTCTGGGAAGGTACTGATAAGACATTCCTCAGCCAGCGCAGATGGGAACAAGGGAGGGGGTAGGAGCGAGCAGGGAGCATCTCAGAGAGAGCTGGGTTTTTTCCATGAGCCAGTTGCACAGGGAAAGTTCTGGAACTGTGCGTCATGGTGACTGACAGCAAGAAGTTATAAAATATCCATGCACACATGGATCAGGGGGAGATCGCCTGTGGACTTGATTCGTGCAGAAACAGGTGCCCGGCATTGGCTCATACGGTGTCCTTCAGCATTGTCCTCTGAGCGGGGCTTGTTTACAGCTAGCTTATGAGGGCCCAAGGTCTCCCCAGTGCTGATTAAAGGGACGTAAGACTGTGTTTCTCTATGTTTCTCTATATTTCTCTATGTTTCTCTATGTTTATCTAAGTTCCATGTTTCACTATATTTTGCATTGCTCTAAGTGTTATGCTTTGTAATATTCTGTAACTTGAATCCCAAATGTATATGAAATTCACTGCTTAGAATAAATATGCTAATAACACTTTGAGGGTGTCATTTGTCACTTGCATGAGATCACTGCTCAGCACAATAGAACCTGTATTTTGGGCTGAATTGGGTATTTTTGCTCTCAAAGGGCTGGCCCCGAGGAAGATTTTGCCCAATATCAAGACAGATGCATGGAGTTATTTGCAAGGAGATCCAAAGTAGTTTTAGCACTTGGCATAGGCCAAAAGGAGGGTTTGTCAAAAAGGAAATTATATCGTGCCTCCTATTGCAATAAATATATGTATATTGGCCTACGCCAAGCTGCCCGAAAGTCGCTTGCAAAAGAATCCGTGTTGCAAGGTCCTGACCTTAAAATCAATGTAAGCCGCCATATAGGTTCATCCGCCATTTTAGGATTCACTTTGTAAAAGTCACCCTGTGAGTTAAAATGGTGGACGATGTCATTCCAAAATACAACATGGCCGTCTTGACTTCTGTACATAGCTAATATGTAACTTGCCTGCAGGCCACTTGTTGAGATCATGAACTGAGACCTTGTCGTTCGTCGACTTGTGTGTAAGGGATTACTCGTGTAAAGAAACTAAGCCACGAGTATACTATAAAAACAATGTATTCAAATACTGAACATAGAACACTTGTTTTACCGCATTGTATTTATGTTTAAGAAGACTAGCATGGAAAATCCAAGATCACACAGTTATTGCATAGGCTTGTTGATACATGTATTAAAGGCAAACCAGTTATATGCGGTTGTTTGTGACTTGGCACGAACCCTAGATTGGTGATGTATTATGTGGAATATTAACCAGAAATGGGGCTGGACATCGTGCCCACAAAGTGTATAAAAAGCGAATGCATTCTAATGTACAGCGTCTCTCACTGAACACATTGCACCACGCTGCAGTTCGTTGTGTTGTACTGAGGGCCGATAGCTATCCGATTTTGCTCTGTTTTTGTAACTGGATTCAGTATAAAATAAAGTACTTTGTATATTCCTTTGTAACCCATGTTCGGTGTATTTCCTTTTGGGGTACTCAGCCTCGATATTTTGATTTTGTTTTCACACCTGATGAGCCCAGCTGCCCCACATGCTTCAAGAAGCAACATGTTCAACCCAAGCCAATGCAGCAGCAGCACTACTACACATTGTATAATGCCTTGTTCAGATTACCAATGAAATGTATTCATGTAACCCGTATAGAACACATCATAGATGACACCTTTTGGGCTTATAACGTGATCTTTCTGTAATGTTGGTAAAGCGCTCTCGGAGTAGCAGAGTCTTCTGCATGCCCCACTCTATCTTTATATAAAGAATATCTTTTACTCACTTGCAATCTCTCCTGGTCTCATTCCCTACTAGGGTGAGTCCATCAGTGTCTATTTCTTTGAGATATTTTTATTGTGTGGGGAATCACCACTTTCAATTCTTCGCCCCTGCATCTTCCCCTGCTCGTGGGCGTGGGCCCTCTAGGTTGGGCCTCTCCTGCGTCCCTCTCCTGCCGTTGTCCACTGTCATGGCTTGGGTCTCAGTCAGCTCTCCTGCTGGGGGAGGGGATCTCCTAGACTGCTCTGAGCTTCCTCCAGTTGCAGAAGTCGATCCCCTACTGGACTGATGTGAGGTAATTTTCCACCCCCCCCATTCAAATACTAGTCCAAAGGCGAATGTCCATTTATGCCAAATGCCTTTGCGGGCCCATATGCCACCATTTTATCAGTGTGCTGCCTGCCAGGTCCTGGTATAGCAATGTTATGGTGTCTTGATATCTCACCGGCTCTTTTGCCCTTAATGCCCTTAGCACCACCTCCTTTTGTGCGTACTGGGAAAAAGATGCCAGCACATCTCTCTGCCTTCCTCCTGCAGCCCTTTGCACTCTTCCCATCCTATGGGTTCCGTCCAGTTACATTTCCTCTGGGGTTGTGTCCCCTAAAATGTCAGCAAAATCTTCCTAACCTCTCCACGCAGGTCTTTGTCCACCACAGATTACAGTATGTTGATCCTCCTCGATCTGTTCTTCTTGTCCTCCATCTGGACTTCCAAGATTTTTGTGGCCATCTTGAGGCGTTCTATGGCCTCACCTTGTGCTTTGGTGTCCTTATCCACCTCCTGTAGACCCCTTTCGAGGACGTCCAACCTCTCCCCCAGTTCTGACAATGACGTGTTGAGGTCCGTCCTCATCAACTGGAATTGTTCCAGGAAAGTCTTTGTAAGGGATGTATGTAGGTTCATGCAATCGTCATGAAGGTCTAGGTGGGAGAAGGACTCTTCCCCCACGGCTCCCGTTGGTTCTTTATTTGCTTCCATGACTCTGTTCACTTTTGCAGGCCCTTGTGCCTCCCCCGCAGTAACCCATGGGGTGGGGAGGATGCCCCCCGTGTCAAACGGGGCCTGCTTCGCAGTCCTCCCTTTGGGCTTCGACATCCACTCTGTACCTGCCCAAGGCACTCAGGGTACCATCCATAGAGGGGTGCAGCCTGTGCTACTGAGGTTCTTCCCTCCAACGCTGCCTGCTCTTCCCTCCACCTTTCTTCTTTCTGTTGGCTGGTGCACTGCTACAGCATATGCCCACAGGGGAACGTCTCTGATGGTCCTTAAAGGTGTGCCCCAGAGCTGGCCTCCTAAATGCTGTGCGCGTTCCCGGTTGCCTCTGCCTCCTCCCACTCCCAGTCTGGCCTTTACCCTGATTCCTCCCTTCAGCCCAGCTTGTGCAGACGGGGCGCCCTCCCAATGTCTGCTTGGAGGCCCTCCAACATTGACCCCCCAAAGCGCTCTGACCTTGTGTGCAGCCTATGCCCCCCAACATTAGGGGGGCTTCCAGAGTCATTGCCACCTTTTACCAGGGGTGGGGCCTGCATTGCTGTCTGCCTGCTGGTGAGTTATGACCCCTTTGCCCGGTCCGAGCCTTCCCGCTGGTTCTCCTCACTGGGTGGCCTGCTTAGACATGCCCCAGCTCTGGCTCCTCTGTGAAGGCGCTCCGCCTACCACTGCCTGTCCACTGGTGTCATTGTGGGTCTTGTGGAGCACCAGTCCTTTCCTCCCCTGCTGGGGCAGCCTCCAGTCTAGCCCGGACCTGCTCCACTTGCTCTGCCCCACTGCCTCGGTGCCTGCTCAGAGCCCACTCCGAGCTCGCTGCCAACGCTCGGTCCCGTCCCCTGCAGTTGGGTCGGCACTTCTGCTTCACTTTTCCCGAGGGGTGGCCCCTGCTGCTTGGGCTTATTTCCTGAGGATGCTCGCAGCCGGGCTTTCCAGACTTTCCCGCCAAGCTGCTGCTCCTTCTCCGCTGAAACGGTGGACGGCCATAGTCGTTCACACCCGCTCCACCCACTGTATTTAACATCTTTACCATTCCTCCTTTTGAGCTGTTGGATGCAGAGGGCATAGTGTACCACTCTCAGGCAACCACAGTCTTGACACTGTTACAATCAATGCCATTTACACCCTTATCCACATGTGGATGATTGACAATGGGCTGGCACTTAATAATACCAAAACGGAGATCATGATCACCGGCACAGTACATAAGCTGCATAAGCTGGACACTGCCTGTCACTCCTTTTATATCGCAGAGTGCACTCTGGCTACCCTACCAAAAGTCAAGACTCTTCGAGTAGTTCTTGATCAAGAGCTCAGCATGAAGGCTCACATCAATAGCCTGATTTCAAGCACTTCTTACTATAGCAAGCAATACCTTTTCTGGACTTCCCTAGTTGCGCCAATCTAGCTTGTGCCATTATTGGAGCACACCTTGATTACGGCTCTAGCCTTTTGCAGGTTATTCAAAGGGGTGAAATAAACAGACTTTAGGTCATGCAAAATAATGCTGTTTGTGTGGCATTGGAGTTACGGAAATCCGATCATATAACGCCAGGAGATCCCTACATTGGCTGACTACTGGCAGACGCATCACATTTCAGACTTTGTGCATTACCCGTACCTGTCTTCATGTGAAATACCCAGTTTATCTATCCACAAGGTTGACTTAGCTTGCTAACAGGGGAACTCTTAGGTCAAATAATGTGTGTTTTCTCCTTACCTCAAAGTCCACCTGTGTCGGAAGGATCTTTTACCCCTGCACCTCGAAGTTTGTGGGATACCCTGCCACCTGGCCCAAGGGCTTCCTCCTCTCTAGCGGCTTTCAAACACAACCTAAAAACCAGTCTTTTTGTCATACTGTCTCTGACCTTGAATATCAGAACCGAATACCAGATCGACTCTCCCTATCAGAACCGAATACCAGATCGACACTCCCTGCTTGATGTACTCGTTTGTCTGTCTTAGTTTTCAGTGCTTCTATGCCTATGGGCCAAATAAATAAAATCGTTAACAGTGCTGATTTTACTTTGCTTTCGAAGAAGGTTACGTGAAATTTAGTTGCCTTTTCTGAGAATATTCGGACCTTACTTCACAGTAGTAAATAGTTCACTTCCCTTCCGTGGCTTTGCAGTGGCTTTGCCTTCTCAAGACAATAGAAGGAAGTGTTCAAGCTTACAGTTGATCTCAGCCAAGCCTAGCAGGCTGTGAGTCCTCACCCTCTCTTGCTCCTTCGAGTGGTGGTATTCACAGCTTCTGTTTTTCTTCTCCCAATATATGCTCAATTGATTTTCTTTAGATTTCTTCCATACTCACCCTATACAGTTCCTGATGAGCTCCTCTGTGTTTAATTGGAGACATCTTAATTTGATGAGGCTTCTTGTCTGCATACTAATACCCATTGTCTGTATAATTCTCTACGCATGTCTATAGGTTGGCGAGTGGGCATTCACACAGCCCCATACACACAGATATGCTCACCCTGAGATCTAAACCAATGATCTGTTTCTGCTGTGAGCACCAAGATGATGTATAATTTTGCATACTGGTCATGTATTGGTTGGTAGGGGCTGCTGAAATGTCGCATTACAGTGTGCACAAACACTAATACAATACAAAAAAAACACAATTGTTGACTCTGCAGTCTGTTCCTTTACAAGGTTTTCCAGATCTAGATCCCAGGCACATTCCTGTCATCTCGACCCATACGGACAATGCACCCTCAGTGTAATGGTGACATGTCTGCAGAACGTATTCAAAGACAATGCATATCTCCAAACACCTGGCCAATCCCCACTCAAGATGGCCCGGAGAGGGGGACGGGGCTGCCTCAGCAGCTCTCATTCTACTTTTAACCATTAATAACAGCAGCAACCCCCGCCCCTTTAAGATGTTTGTGTTTTCTCCCAAGTCGCACTGCTGTCAGCAATGACTGGGATGGCCCTAGCAAACGTTCCCCTGACAACACAACTCTCGCCCACAGAAAGACATAGATATAGATTAAGACAAAAAGGGATAGACAGAGACAGACAAAGAGGGGATTCGAGGTGAAACAGACACAGAGATAGGGAAAGAGAGAAAGATAGATCTACATGACACGCCACATACAGATAGCTATCTTTACTTTGGTTCTAGAGTTCCCATTAAAGAAAACTGTGGGATTTAACAAACAGTGCTTGTTATTGACAATGACAGGAGAAAGCCTACTAAAACATTAGAAGTGTATTTTATTAATTTGCTGCTGTAATATTTTGCAGAGCCTTCCCTAATATTATTGTAGACAGGCAGATGTACACATCATGTATAGAGCCCACCCCCTCACCTCCGTCATATTGGAAGAACAGCAAGAGAACACTGTGCATGACACCTGGTATTGTCCCAATACCACATCAAAGGTATGAGACGCGTCATGCACTCAGACAACCATACCAAATGTACCCTCAAACTGATGCGGTAGACATGAGTCTGCAGACACTGCTGTATACAGAAGAACTATAAGTAAAGTCTGACAGATGTGAAGTGACGTCATGAAGAAAGAAGATATGTGGACACACTGAACTTGATGCATGAATATCTGAAGAACAAATATTTAATTAAAGTAACTAAGTAAACACATATTTCAATATGAAGAAATCCATATACACTAAGAAGATAAGTAACAAGAGATATAATTGATATATATACGCAGAAATGCAAGACAGTTAAGAAAACATAGATGCTTGCTGAAGTAGTCAGTAGAACACGAGTAAATCAGCCATGTTGAGAAAATGGACGTCGGCATCATATAACAGTAAATGAGAATCCTCGAGATGGGAAACCAAGGCTGCAGTGCTGTCAGGCACTGAAATACAGATTCATGCAAAAACAAAGTGTATTCGCTTGTCACAGGATCTAGGATGCCAGAGCAAGAAGCAACTGCAAGGCACGAAAGGAGGCAAAGAGGATTAGCCATGTATGTAGGACATATTTCTCTTATATTAAGTATTGTACAATCAAAGATGTAGAAACTGCATGCAAGAAGGAACAACCAAGTCTCCAGAGGCCAAGAGGAGTAATAGCACCTAATATAATTGAATCAAATAGCACTAAATAAAAGGACAGCATGGACAAAATCATGGTCTCCTCACATGTGGTGTGAGACCAGAAGACAAGACTTATTCATAAAACTCTGCACAAAGATAGCAATGTACCATCACTCCCTTTAAAGGTCCAGGGAAGAGAACATGCAGCAAGGTTAACTACAAATAAGAAGCATTGGCTTAGGGCCCAACTGATGAGAGATGGTAGGCTAATTAGCTAAGAAAGACAGTTGTCTGACGTTGTTCCCTTGCACCTGGGTTTCAGTTGTTTACGTGCTGCTGTCGAGCCGAATATCCAAGGTTGGTTATAGAGTGCCAACCAATCATGAGGGCTAAATAATGATGGACCATATATTGTTGCAGAAGCCTATCTGCTGCTTGTATTGCATTATAGTCTGTATTTTACGTAGTTACAGGTGGGTCAAGGCGTGCCTACCAGATAAGGGGCATCCAATGATAATACTAACACTTATATAAACTATAGGTATATATGTTTCCCTTAACCAATCCCTCCACCCATTAGGTTTTAATGTTTGCCACGTAGGATGACATCATAGCTGACGAATGTTAAGGTATATAGCCTCTCGCGTAACTGAAATGCATTTGAGAGTGTGTGAGCTACAATCTGTTTGTTCGCTAGGTTTCCCTACTTTATTGAAATGAGAATAAAGTAGTATTTTGTCATATTCTCTGAGTCTGTGCTGTTATTTGGGCCTGAGATCATTTATTGTGGTAATCCCATTCGGCACTTGGAACACTCCACATGCTACTGCACAATCTATTCTGACAACCCTACTTGTGTCCATGTTAGCCTTAGCCCTTTTGCCTTATTTCTAGATTGTGGGCTTACTTGATCTTCTGTCAACATTCTAGTCATTTGCCTACCTGCACTTATTGTGGATTTCTTAATTTCCTCTTTTTCTCAGGCCCTTTGTTTGATTCGCACCAGCCCTCGTCATCTTCAGTTTTGAAAACATCACTAGACATCAGGGAAAGTGTTCACATCGCCATTATTGTGGGAGTCAGGGTCGGATTGGCCCCTCAGCCTTTCGCCCCGTGGCCAGGCCGAAATCGTCCCTGGGTACTGGGGGCCGGTTTCTGGAAATGCCTGGGCAGGTTTGGAAGAAAATAATTTTTTTTAAAAAAAATCTTTTCTTTTTTCAAATTTTTATTTTTTTATTTTTCAAAAAGCCTCTCATCCTTCTTAGGTCGATACATGAGTACCAACACAGGTTGGGTGATTTTGTATGCATATTTGTTCTATAAAAAAGAGCTTAAGCATAAGTGCTATAAAATAACATTATCATTTGGCCTTGCACGTCTGCTTGCATTCACAGTAATTTAGTGTACTTGAGGAAAATGCTGTGTGATGCCACTTCCTGTTTTGTCAAGGCGTGAAAGGTCGTGTTTTATCACTTCCCAGGATGCCACTTTGGAGTGAGGTCAAATGACCACTTCCGGTAATGCCATCAGAGGTCAAGGGTCATGAGGCGAGGGGTGGGCCACTTTTATTTGGGTGACCGTGCCTATTTCTTGTCCCAGTCCGACCCTGGTGGGAGTAGACATGTATTTGGGGGAGTTTCAATTAGCTATGGGGTTGCCAAGCAACCAGCTATGCATGTGCTTTGGCTGGATCAGCTGGTTATGGAGGGATTATTTGAGGTGATGACTTAGAGCAGGAGGAACTTTTCTCTTGTGTGCTGTTGGGTATTTGGTGTGTTTTTGTCATTTTCTACTTTCTTTTTTTGTTCATCACAGCCGTTCTCGTGACACCAGAGTCGCATTTTCCTCTGTGACGTAAATGGCCTAGATGGGACCTGTTACATTTGCACTTAGGTGCAAACAACAGGTTCCCTCGGGGCAATTTTCGTCATTTGCACTGGAAAGTGCAAAACAAAGCTCTGAATACACATGCACACCTTTGTATATGCGGTGTGTATTGCAGTTACAGTTAAGACTGCCTGAATTTAACATAGAGTAAACGCCTGCAGAGAAAAAACACAGATATCTTGAAGGGGCGCAGGGTTGCCACTTTAATTCATGGTGAAAAGTAGAATGAGGGCTGTGGGCACCCTGAGGTGGGGAGCCGTCAGGTCTTTGGAAAAAAGCATTGCCATTGTGTGTGTCTTTAGCCGGAATGTCGCCATCACGCTGGGGATGCATTGCCCATATGGGGGTCGGGGGATAGGGATGTGGTTAGGCTCTACAGGGGTTGGCAGGTTTCTGCCAGGCTTTGTAGGAGACCAGAGGGCCAAGCTGCAGGTTCTGCAATTGTGTTTGTTATTTTAATTTTTTTATTTTGTGTTAGTTATTAATGTTTGCACAGACGGTAACAAATGTGCAGGTTCATCAGCACAACACACCAATCAATAGCCAGTATGCATGGCAGCATTCACAATGGAAACCTATTGCATCTGCGTGCGCTTTGCTGGTGTGAATAGCAGGCGGATTCCATAAGAATCTATTGGGTTTACTAGCATGAAAATGTCAGGCTGGTCTAAAACCAAGTGGTTTTTTGAGACGGAGGGAAAACGGGGAGGCAGAAATGTAACTCCTGTTTCACCCCTCCCAAGCCTTCACAACTCCCAAAAATGCTCTGGAGCATAAATAAAGATGTCAAAACAGGCATAACACCTTAACACCTGTCTTTAGCACCCTTATTTAGATGCTGGTGATTTGGAATATGATCACCCTTGTGTTTTACTTTGCCTCAAAAACCCACCTCAGAGAACACAGTCAATCCATCTCAGAGGACACTGTACAACTAAGCGAGCGAGCACACTATACAGGGCACAATGCACCCGCTTGAGAGGGCAAGATTAATCTTTCTAAGAGGGCACTATCTAGCAACATTTTAGTGTTCACTATGGTGATCTCAGAGGGGCCGCTCATTTCATAAGGCAAATAGTAACAAAAGGACAATAATCTAAGGGAGCATGAGGTACAACATCAAAATATACAACATGCCAACTTTAGAGGAGAAGAAAAGAATCTAAGATGGCACAATATATCAACTTTGAAGGCACAAGAGACCTACTTAAATTGGTACAATTTATCTAAAGGGAGCACAATATAACAACCGAAAAAGACAACGGAAACTGAGAGAGCTCCTTGCGAGGCAACAGACTCCTTGCACCCACTGCAGATCTGCAGGCACTCTGCACACACTAAAAAGCCACAGCAGGCTCTGTTCAGAGAGGAGAGGGGTCACCGAGCACTGAGGGCACTGGCTACTGGCATGTTTGACATTTGTTGAACTTTTAAGATGGAAGAACACATGGTGTGAACTGTTTGGCGCGCCTTACCCATGACAGCCCATCGTCCTTTCACCGTAGACCACAAGACCCAGTAATGCAGAAGATCTCGCAGCTGTACGATGACTTGATCCCTGTGGCTGCTGCTCTCCATTGGCTGTGGGATGCTCTCTGGGAACACGGAGATCAGTGGCACATCCCCCACCTCCAGGGCTGCTGTGTAAAGATGTGCAGTTGAGAATCAGTGCTCTGTACAAGAAGCAAAAGACGTGAAGCCGACAGGTGGACACGTTGCCTTTCCCAGGGATTGAGGACACCCCTATCCGCACATGCAGGCAGAACTATAGTGTGGCTCAGTTGTAGCCAATATCGTGGTGTAACCTCATATCAGTTCATAAAAACAAAAGTGTGATTGGCACATGTGTACAAAGCCTCAGAGTGTAGCACAGAACCTGTACATACACTCTCAAAGTTTAGCTTGGTACAAGGTCACAAAACCTACAGTCTAGCCTGGAATAGGTGCACACAATCTGGCAGTGTACCTTTGCACATGTACACAAATTCTCACAAGTGGCCTGGCATAAGTATAGAAAACCTGTAACTCCATTTCTCCAGCGTTGGTATCTTTCATGGATTCACATGCTGTGACTATTCCCCGTCGTCAGGCTGGGAATCCCTGGTTACTTTGATTTAGTAATTTTCGTATGGAAAAACGTGACACCTTGAGTGTCCCATCGACGTCGTTGTAGGTGCTTTTGGTCCCCACCAATAGGAGGTTGAGTGCATAGCTCCACCCCCAGCAGCTTCCGCTCAGATTTTAACCACTCCAGCTGGAGAATAACCCCTGTACAGGATGTTTTGCCTGGAGGAGGGAGGCTGAAGGGCACATGTGAATCCATGAAAGACATCAACTCTGGAGAAATGGAGTTACAGGTAAGAAACTACTCACTTCTCCAGAATTGGATCTTTCATGGATTCACATGCTGTGAATAGATTTTATAGCAGTATACATGTTAGGAGGAGATAAACCAGGCAAACAAGGATAGAAACTTTTGCATTTTTCTGCACTCATGCGAGAAGTAAACATACCTAAGTACATGAAAATACCCAGGAAGCTGCAGGGTTTATCTTACTGGAACCGCTGTTGGAGGACTGTGCGTTCCATCTGCATGTCTTCAGCGAGGCATTGCCCATGTTGCCGCCTGGCAAATGTCTTTGATGGGCACTCCCATCCAGAGAGCCGCTGAGGCAGCTGTGGCCCTTGTATAATGTGCTCTAGCCGCAGTTTGCAGATGCCTTTTGGCCTTTGTGTGGCAGAAGGGAATCGCTGAGGACATCCACCTTGCAATGCCTTGTTTTGTGATGGCCTTTCCCTTGTTTGAGGGGCCAAAGGCGACAAAGAGCTGTTTTGTTGTTCTAAATGATTTTGTCCGGTCCAGATAATATTTGAACACCCTTTTCAAGTCCTGAGAGAGTAGGGCTCTCTCCGCTGGGGTAGTGGCATTTTAAAAGAATGTAGGCAGAGTTATGGATGCATTTTTGTGAAATTCATATGGCACTTTTGGGATGAAGTGAGGATTGATGGAAAGGATTACCTTGTCCTTTGCGCATTTTGAGATACAGTGGGTCCACCACTAAAGCCTGTACTTCTGTAACTCGTCTAGAGGACGTAACAGCAATTAAGAATGCCACTTTCCAGGTAACAAATTTGATGTGTGCTGTTGATAGAGGTTCGAAAGGAGTTTTCATGAGACCGGCCAGGATGAGATTCAAGCTCCATAATGGTGGAATCCTTTTCTTTGGAGAAAAAGTGCGAGAGTCCTTTTAGGAAGTGTTTCACTAGCCTCTTGTTGTAGAGAGGCGATAACCCTCTTTTCCTTGTAAATCTAGAGATGGCAGCCAAGTGCACCTTTATAGAGGAGATCGCTAGGCCTTCTTTTTGCCAATTTGAGAAGGTAGGGAAGTACCTGTTGAGGTTTTATGGCCAGTGGTTGAAGGTTGGGCTGTTGCACACACCATGTACAGAAACTTTCCCATTTGTGGTTGTAGGAGATGTTAGTGGACGGAGCCCTAGCTGCAGCTAGAATGCGATGGCAGTCTTGCAGGATATTTAAGTGGCCAAATTCAGCGTTATTAGGAGCCACGCTGTTAATTTGCGGGAGCCCGGGTCGTGATGTAGAATCACCCCGTCGTTCTGCGATGGGAGATTGGAGTGAGATCCTAGATGAATTGGATTGTCTGCCGTCAGTTGATGGAGGTCCAGGAACCAGGTTTGACTGGGGCAGTACGGTGCTGCCAGAATTATTTTGCAGTGATATTTGCGTATCCTTTGGATTGTTTTCCTGATGAGTGGGAATAGAGGGAACGCATATGTGAACATGCCAGTCCATGGGAACGAGAATTCGTTCCCTTGAGAGTCGGGATGTGGGATCCTGCTCACAAATTTCTTGCACAATTTGTTGCTCTGAGTGTGAGTGGCGAAGAGGTCCAGAGGAGGATGACCCCATGTTGAGAAGATTTTAGATACTTGGTTGTTGTGTAGTTGCCATTCGTGGGACTGCAACAAATCCCTCCTGGGGGTGTCTGCTTGTTTGTTGTGTATTCCCAGGAGGTGGAAGACTTGCAACAGAATATTGTTGTGAAGTGAGCAGTGCCAAATGGTCTGCGCCTCTTGAGACAGGGGGCCTCACTATAAGTTTGCCGGTCTTGGAACTACGGTACCGGTAATCTTGCCGGTACCGTAGTTCCCGGACCAGCAAACTACGAGTTGTGCTTGCGGGTGCCTTTCTGCCCACCAGGTCGTACCTGGCAGACAGAGTGGTACCCGCGAGGACAGCATGTCGGATGCACCGGCACCATTTTAAACGGTGCCGGTGCATCCGACCTCCCCATTCCCATGCATCCCTATGAGGCCGAATGGGAATGGGGAGCATCTTTTTTCCAGCACCTGCAAATCGGCAATTACTGGGTCCGGCAGGGCCGTAATGACCCGGTAATAGCCCATTCGTGGGTGCCGGAAAAAAATGACACCGGCCGCAGCCGTGCCTGTATTACACTACCACCAATGTCATAATGAGGCCCAGGGTGTTTGACCACGTTCCGCCTTGTTTGCACAGATAAAACATTGTAGTTGTGCTATCTGTGAGGACTCGCACAACTAAATTCCTGATCAGTGGGAGGGAAGACTTTATCGCCCAATGAACTGCCCGCAGCTCCAACACCTTTATGTGGAGGAGGGATCTTTCGGGGGTCCACAGGTCTTTGACTTGGTGCTTGTCTAGGTGAGCTCCCCACCCCGCTAGGGAAATGCCGGTCACGATCGTGAGATGGTAATTGGGTTCTACAAGGGGCATCCCCTTTGCGATGTTGTAAGGGACTGGCCAGCATTTTAGTTTGTTTGAGAGAGTCCGAGTGATGGTAATTCTGTTTGAGCAGGACCCGTGTGTTTGGGACCATCTGGTAGCTAGAAATCTTTGTACTGGTCGCATTTTTAGCCTGCAGTTGGGTATTAGTGGAATGCAGGACGACATGGTCCCTAGTGGAGCCATGTATTTGCAGACCATGATTAGCTTGTTTGGAGGGAAGAAATTTGTCAGGGTTATGAATTTTTTCACTCTGTCTGATGAGGGCTTGACAAGGCTTTGGTCCGTGAGAAATTGAGCACTCAGGAACACCAAACATCTTGAAGGAACTGTGCAAGATTTGGTATAATTTATTGCAAATCCCAATTGTTGGAGAAGAGCTTCTTTTTGTCTCAGAGAAACCGTGGTTTGCTGATATGTTGGCCTCGAACCAACCAGTCATCTAGGTATGGGTAGACGTCGTGGCCCTGTTTTCAGAGACAAGCTGCCATTGGTGCTAGGCATTTTGTGAACATCCTGGGGGCTGATTTGAGGCTGAATGGAAGTACATGAATCTGGTAATGGCTTTCGCCGACCTTGAATCTGAGAAATTTACGGTGTCTTGTATGTATCGAGATGTGGAAGTACGCATCTTTGATGTCTAACGCCGCCAGATATTCGTGGGGTTTTACGGCCTTTATGACGTCTTGAAGTGTCACCATCTTGAACTTTTGCATTTTTATGTTTTTGTTTAGATTTTGCAAGTCCAGGATTGGACACCACTTCCTGTCTGGTTTCTTGATGATGAAGTACCTGGAGTATACTCATTTTACCTTTCCCGAATGGGGAACTCTTTTGATTGCCTGCTTCTTTAACATTTGACGCACTTCCTGATGTAGAATTAGAAGGTGCGGGTGTGATACCTTTATTGGAGGCAACGGAATCTGTGCACGTTTGAATTCTAACAAATGGCCGTGCTGGATAGCATCTGGTACCCATCTGTCTTTTGTAATTGCTTGCCACTTGTTGAGATAAAATGCTACATTTCCCCCCACCTCTGTGTCCCTGAGGCAGTCATTGTTGGGCCTTGTTCTGTCTACCCCTTTTAGAGGTGGCTGATCCACGTTTGCGCTGTCCCTGGTGATACTCCCTAATGTGCTGGGAGGACTGGTAATTTCTCTTGTATCCCTGAGAGTAGTATCCGGATGTGCCGTAATTTTTGTTGTCCCTTGAGGACGAGAATCTAGAATTACCCAAAGCACCTCGAAAGGAACTAAAATACCCTCTGCCGTGTAAGGTTGTTGGAGATCTAGCAGTATCAGAGTCTGCTTTCATTGTTTTGAGGGCCTCATTGATCTTGTCAACAAACAGGTTTTCTCCCTCAAACAGCATGTCAACCACCTTATGTTGTCCATCCTGCAGAAAATCGGTGCAACGTAGCCATCCTTGCCTTCTGTTGCCAATTTTTTTGAATCTCGTTTCAGCGAGCTGCACAGCAATGTTTATACTGTGTTTTGAAGCCTCCTCACCTTCACGTACAGTGTCATGGCCTCTTTCCTCTGTTGCTCTGGCAAGTGCTCTAATATAGGAGCCAAACGATGCCACATTTCTCTATCGTAGCGAGCAACTATTGCAAGGGCATTGGCTGCTTTGACTGTTGTTACTCCGATGGTGAGCACTTTATTACCGAAGGCATCAATCTTTGTGCCTTCATTGTCTGGGGGAGTGGTGCATTTGTGCTGCGTACGAGCCTTGCAACCCGATGCTGCTGACACCACCAACTCTGGAGTGGGTTGTGAGGTGAGACATTGTGGTGTTGTATCTGGTGCCTTACATTTTTTGTCCAGTCTCTCTTTGAGTGCCGGTTCAGAAAATTGATGCACTCCTTAGATACCATGGAGTGGAAAGCCCCAATGTCATCTGGAGGCAAGGGTTGAGCAGGACTACTTTGTATGCCTTGGTCCCGGTCATCCGTGTCCTACATATCGTCTCTGCAAGGAGATGAAGAGGCGGTAGAGCTTGTGTCCCTTAGACCTGTGCCTTGGTCTATATCTACTAGTTCCACCTCTTTTTGTTCATGTATTCGTGGACAATCCCTTTGAGGCGGTGGGGGTGTAGGAGGATATTGGGCTCTTGGACATTTATCTTGGTCCCTGGAAGAATGCTGTGTATCCCTTTGTTGCTGCTGACCTGGCGTACCCTGGACTTTCCTGCATAGATGAACTGGCTGCAGCTGAGGAGGTGGAAGCCTGGCACTGAGGTGTCCCAGCAGTGTTTGTACAGTGGAAAGCACTTGCAGGAAGAGCAAGAATTGACATTTAGAAGGGGGTATTGTGGAGTCATACCTCCCATTCCTGAAGGTGTTGATGGTAGAGTAGGTGGCATGTTATGTATTCTTAGAGGTGTTTCTTCAACTCTTGATGGTAAACAAGCTGAGGGTTTGTCCTGAATATGAGACTTGGACCTGCCTTCCTCAGGATTGGAGTCTGTGACCCCTGGGCACTTCTCCGCTGGAGGCTCGAAATCTGAAGTGATTTCATGCTGTAAGATGTAATCTGGCATGATGTTGGGGTAGTTTATAGGAGAGACACCTAGAGGAAGCTGTCTGTGATCTACAGGATCCCTTGTCAGGGTTTTTAGTAGTCCTTTGCCATATGATATACTGTCCTGCATAGGTAATCCTGTGGTTTTACTCGTGATAGTGGTTGATGGGGTTGAAGGCCTTATTCGCAGAAGATTTGTGTTTTTTGGTCGTCGGTGAGGGGGTCATCGACAGTGATGTTCCAATGTTGTCGATTTCATCATCGGAGTGGGTGGTGACGATGATTTGGTCGTCGTAGGGTGCTTCGTGGACGACTCTTGTCCGGAACAGGATCTGTGAGACTCCGAGGATGAATGGTGTTTCTTTTTGCAGACAAAGACGGGGTCTTCGTGGACGACTTGGATTTGTGTTTGTCTGTCGTCAGAGATGACCTTCTCGACAAGTCGGACGTGGTTTTGATCAACGGGCATGAGTCTTTATCTGTCGCTTTTTCCGATGGCGTCTTCGTCAACGGGACTTTGGACAAGTGCTTAGACCCAGAATGGGACCCATCACCGCTACCTGGTGTTTTTTATACAGGAGAGGAGAGTTTGGTGTTATCGTGGCTCATGGACGATTTTGGCTCACCTGTTTTCTGCTTCTTCGCCAAAGGTTCTTCAGTCTTGGACCTGTAACCTGATGGAGACCTCAAAGGAGTGGTAGCTCTTCCACTCCATGACGAACCAACTTCTGACGCCAGGTATGCTCCTTCATTAAGCCAACAAATGAGGAGACGGTTTCTGTCCTTAAGGGTTTTCTGTGAAAAAACCTGGCGGATCTCACATTCTTCTGGGGAATGGTTAGGGTAGAGGCAGTATAGGCAATCTGCATGCCTGTCACCTTCGTACATGTTTTTTAGGCCACTATTGTCACAGGGCCTGAACAAGGACTTTTTTGGTCCAGCGGTCTCAATGGTCGTAAACTGGACCGTAGATGAGTCGTCAGTCGCTCCGGTTGGAGAAAAAGTTGAACAAATATCAATTTTGGGTGGAACAATATTTTCTCTCAGGAGAGAAGAACTCAAGGAATCCTGCCAGCTCAAAAGACGGTTGAAATCGGAGGAGAAGCTTCTGGGGGCGGAGCTATACACTCAACATCCTATTTGTGGGGACCAAACACACCCACAACAACGTCGATGGGATACTCAAGATGTTAAGCTTTTCCATAGGAAAATCACTTAATCAAAGGAACCGGGTACCCAGCCTGGCGACGGGGAATATTCACAGCATGTGAATCCATGAAAGATCCAATGCTGGAGAAAATAAACTCTTAGTTCAAATGTGCATTGGTGTACAAAACCATAGAGTAGATTGGCGAAACATCACTATGCAACCTCACATTGTTTGCCACGTGCGGACTGCCAGTTTGCAGAGAATCTTATACTGCTTACACTCCAAAATCAATGCACAGTGTTAGTCAGTGCATTCCTACAACCCGGCAGACACACACTATACATGCATATATATTTTCTTTAATTGCACAGATCAATAAAGATGCTCGAATACTTGACAACACCTATTAAAAGATGCAACGCAATTCATACATAATACACAAATGACAACATGCCTTTAATTACTTTATCACCAATTAGAATAGATAATGGCAAACACACACGTTTAAATACATCACATTCACAAAATAAACAAAATGAGAGGTATCTATGAAGATTGTCCTAAACATCTCCTTATTTAAGGACACCTAAATTTACTTCTACAAGCCACAATAGCAAACGTCCATAAACAGAATGCATGCCCTAAAAAGTACTCCCTGTAAAAGAAACATAGGCCCCAATGGCCATTGCAAATAATATTGTATGGCCATGGTGTCAAATGCAGAGTTTAGTACATGCCACTGTGCGGTGGAAGGGGCGTCCCCCACCCTTCTGCACAGTGCACAATGTGCTATGTACCTCAGTGAACATTTCATGACTTCCCAAATCAAGTGGCCAGTTCAAAGGGCACTACCCTGACCCAGTGAGCACCGGAGAATTGGCTTCCATAATTCACTGTACACTTCAGAGGGGTCCTCTGCGGTCAGTGCACACTGCAGATGCATAGATCCCACTCTGCGGTATCTAGGGTCTTCCGGGGGATATCACTGTCTAAGCATGCCCAGTGTTAAAGGATGGAAGTGCTAGCCAATGAGGGAGCTGCCTTCAACTGCCTGGTACCTGAAAAAGACATACCTGGCTCGTCCTCCACCGAGAGAAGTGGGATGTCATCATCCAGGTAGTTGACTCCAGCATGGATCGGCAGGGAGCCTGGCTCTGGGCCCGGCAGGGGATCCTCATTATCCAAACATCTCTGGCGGCAGCTGGGACCAGAAGAGAGGGGGGATTAACAGCTGGCATGAGTGTGATATCCTTTTAAACACAGCCAATCCTTTCTAAACCATTACAATGCTTTGCCAGTCCATGCAAACCGCCATAATAACTCTGGAGAGGCTTAGTTCTTTTCTGGATACAGTTAGATGCCCAAGGCCTTCGGGTGGTATGGGTGAAGGAGTTGGCACATGGGAGAGTTACCTCTTATATAGCATCGTCGGTAGACACTATGGCCTTTGGTTTTGACCCCAGCTTCCAATGAATGTGTATGGAAACAACTTAGCAGGCGTTCATATTCATAGCAGGAAGTTATAAATCCTTAGGGTGGCTGATGTGGATGATCACTGCTAAAAGGCAATGAGGTGATAACACTTCTGCATTCCCGGAGGAAAGGAAGGGATCCAGCAAACATAGTTTGAAAGGCAGCGCTGCAAAGCACACATTGTAGGCCCCAGAACAAAAGTAATATATAATGGAATATATTTCCATGGGGGCAGTTACTGCAGGCCCCTGTGGCTTGAGGCCCCTTTCAACTGAAAAAGTGGAAAGGCCCTGACACAATCCCTAGAGAAGACTGATCATTCTCAAAGCAGTCCTTAAGTGTCTGGTTTCAAACGTGAAGGAGAGAGTTAACTTTTATTCACTTTGAAGCTTCACCAGGAGAGTCTATTTAGAATGTGTGTGTAAGTTAGATGCCGCTACACAATTAAGTTTGCCACTCCCCCAAAGTTAACCTCCCTCCCAACATTTGAAGGATTACGCTCCCCCCATCCCCGATATTTTAGTCCAGTTGCACCCCTGGAAGAGTACAGCTTGTCTTGTCACCTTGCACCGCGTGCCTGTGATCCAGAGAGTCTACTGCGTGCCTACGGACATAACACTGGAGCTCTGTGACATTTGTTTGCAGTGTGTAAAAAGAAAAAAAAAAGACCACATGACCTAGCACCACATGAAGGGAAGGGGCAGTTTTTTCCTTTTTCATAGGAGGGGAAAAGGTTGCTACCACTCTAATCCCCCTCCCCCGCCACTCCAAGGAAACACCTGAAATCAGATCAAAAGCAACATGCTGAGAGACAGCCATCGGGCCCATTAAAATAGGTTTGGAACATTAACAAAAGAGGCAGTTTTAGTTGCTATGATCTGGTCTACAAGGGCCCATTATGTTATCAATATTATAAAGGTGTGATGGATAGAACTTGACGTGAACTGGTAACTCCCCTGGGGGAGGGTGCATCATTGCCCTGCTTTTAGAGGTCCCCGGCTTCTTCTACAACAACATTGAATAATAAGGACATTGGGCCTCATTACGAGATAGGAAGTAGCCATGGTGCTTTTGGCACCATGGCTACCCCCTTACTGCATTCCGGGTCCGGGTTCTCGGAATAGGGACTTACCGGGTCATTCCAACCTTGGAGGAACCGGTAAGTCCCCATTCTGAGAACCATTTCCCATTCCCATTCGAGCCCCCATAGGGCTCAATGGGAATGGGGATGGAGCTAATAACGGGCCTGCTAATAAGCGGGCACGTTATTAGCTCCCCGGTCCCTTAGCGGCTCCCGCTAAGGGAGCTCGGAATACGGAGGTAAGGGGTTACCGGCACCGGCATCCTTACCGGTGACGGTAACCCCTTACCTCCAACCTCGTAATGAGGCCCATTGACGTTTCTGCTACGCTTTCACATGATGGCTCAAAGCAAGTACCACAATATCTGGCTCACTTCTGAATTGAGTGTGTGGAAAACTGGAAAACTCAGGCAATCAGAGGCAGTTTGGTGAAGGTTTGGAAAACTTGTGAAAATCACCATGGTAAGGTTGGTTTTCTCTTCACTCACAAAAGATACCAAGAGAAAGGGTAACAGGTTTTGGGTCTTTTAGGTCCTGTGTTTCGGAAGTGCAAGGATTCCCCAGTAGGTGACAGGCCTTGGCTTCTAGTGTCCACCAGGGTTGGTCACTTTGTAAAGAGATGGCCCGTCACAGGAGAACTTGTTGAAAAAGTTCAGAGAACTGTTTGGGCTTGCTGTAAATGTGTATTTGGTTTACTATAATTATAGTGCCTTATATTAAACACACAGGGCCTTATTACACGGATGGCGGAGAACCATGGTTCATGCCAGTAAAATACCGGCACCGCCTTGGCGGAAAGGGGAATTACGGCCCCATTCCAAGGTTGGCGGGGCAGTAATTCCCCCTTCCACCATTGCCCTTCCTCATTCCCATTTTTGGCCCATAGGCATAATGGGAATGGGGAAGGCGCTAATTGCGCTACCGCAAATTGCGGTACCGTAATTAGCTCCCTGGGTCCCTTTGTGGGTTGGTTTTTAACGCCTGCAAAAGGCAGGCGTTAAATCCCCCAACCCGCAAAGGGACCTCGTAGTAAGGCGGTAAGGATTTACCAGTACCAGTATTTTACCGGTACCGGTAAATCCTTACCGCCATCCGTGTAATGAGGCCCATAGTGCCTAGTTGTGAGGAATTCGACTATCCACATGGTGGGTGTGCACTCACTTGGGCTTTTTTTAGATTTTAAATGAAATTGAATGATGGAAGATCAACCTCGTTTTCCTATGCTCACCACACGACATATGCATAGACCTGTGTACTCTGGGTGGACACAGCCTACAGGCGCAGTCCTCCCTGTTACATTTAATTGGGATCGGACAGGTGGAGTACATGATGTATATCCAGAAGAGGAAGGGCCAAACCTTCCCCCTTCCATGGCCAGCTTAATTAACTAACAAAGGCTCCATGCCCTGTCCTTGTTGAGCCCCGTGTCTGGTGGCAGCCTTTGCATAGTAATCAGAGTTTAATTCAAACAGGCCCACATGGGGCCTGGCTGCAGCGGCTAACAAAGGAGACAGGAAACCCCAACACCCTTTCATATCCACTGTGTCAACCTGAAGCCTGCTCCCACCCTCAGCATTGATTGACAATGAAATATCATGTCTGAGACTGCCTGTTTACAGTAGTCATCCCCGCAGTGGGACCCCATTCAGAATGTACGAGTATATTTGACAGAGCCAGACATTCTGGACTCGCCGCAGCTTCAAGGGAGACCTGCCGCTTTAATCAGGAACCACAGAGAGCTCCATTAACCAAAGGGACCCTTTGATCCCTAATAGACAGGAAGATGGGTTGGATTTAGTATTACATGTTTCCACCCCTTTACCTTTTCTGTTGAAAAGCACTCTGGTTATGACCTCATGAATGCAGGAGATTGTTGGTGGGGACACATGATTGGTTTGTTAAGGTAGACTTAGCCTACACCAATCCCTGTGGTCCAATTGGCTTTAAAAGAGGGCAGAGCCCCTGTTTTGGCATATCATCTGTAAGGCTTCACCAGAAGCAGAAGGATTAACTCATCCTAGGACCCTGGCTGCGGGTACAGTCTGCCTTTCATCTTTCACCAGTGAAGGATGGCCAGGACCACCAAGAGATAAGCAAGATTCCCTCATCTAAACATCTCCCATGGAACAGAGGGAGATACTGAAATCAGAGGGCTCTCCAGCAGCTCCAGAACTGGTACCCAGCCAACACACAGCATGCCATGCTAGGTGCTGCAGCAAGTTTCCTAGATGGGAAATCCAGAGACCCTTTGAACCCTAAACCAAGGACAATGCAGCTGCCTGCAACCCTCTCCTCAGCTTTGGGCTGTCCACCTTAAAGGACAACACAAGCCCAGTGAGGAAGCTAAGAGAAGTGCATCAACAAGCATCAACCGACGGTCGCCTTAAAGGACATTTTTGAGCAGTCAAACCCCTCGATCCGCAACCGAATGCACCACTGTTGTCACGCCGCAGTCGCTAAAGCCATCTGAGACGTCTCAACCAGTACTTCAGACAAACTGAACAGCACTGAGACAATGGTTCCTGAGCCTGAGCTATAGCTGTTTGTCAAGCTTCGCATGCCGAACCATCTTGCGCCTGTGATACCCGCAGCTTTCTCCCATCTTGAACTCTGTCACAGAAGCTGCAAATCACCCTGAAACCGACTTGACTACTATTGAGCAGCAAGAACATCTACAGCACAAGTTACATTGTGGTTCTGTCCCCCTGGTCATTCCTGGAAGGCCTCTAGAGACATTTTAAGACCCATTGCTCCCTTTGTGCTGAAGCAAAGTAACCTTGAACTGCTGTGATTGCTTACTATACTGACTACCCTCCTGTCAGTATCCAGAGTGCATCTGTTTTTCCTCTTGCCAACTGTCTGTCCTCTGCATTCGTTTACATGGTGGGTTGTATTTCGTATTGTGCTAGAACCGTCTGTTGTGATAATAATAAAGTGTAGATATTTTTATACAGCCTTGACTGGGCAGTCCCTTTTATCATTGAGTAATAATTGTATTTTCGATGTGTTGTAACTAACAAACGATCCACAACCTTGCTGAGATAAGCCTGCTGTTCCGTCCACATTACCAAAATTTAAGAAGGAGGTTTATAATTTGCTTGTGTTTCCAATCTGTTCGGATCCCTTCTCATGAACTGCAGGTGTGAGGCTGATGGGTGGTATAGAAACCGATATTCATCCCTGGACCACTTGTTCCCCGGAAGTTGATTCATCACACATAAGAACATTTGGAAATAAAATAAGGTAACCACACAAAAGAGGTAAATGATGCAGATGCCCCGGGAAATCACCAGAGTTACCTGTTGGCCAGTCCACCCCTAGCATTCAGCACACATCTGGGAGGGAAGCAAGAAGACAGCCAGGCACTGTGACCCATCCTCCTTCCTGTAAAGAGGAAGTAACAACTCGGAAAGCAGGAGGAGATGAGAGAACTGAAAGGAGGGGTTAACGGGTAAAGGATACAGGCAGAGTGCATGACGAAGCTGGACAGACCGGATGGAAAGAGTTAACAGGGAAAAGGGAAAGGAAGCAGGGTAAAGAACTGACGGGAAAGGTGAAAGGGAAGGTGAGCGAGGGGGGGGGTGGAGGCAGAAGTAGGGAAGAGGCAAGAGGAAATAGAGGGCGAAAACGAGCAGTCCAGCATGCAAGAGATGAGAAACAGAACGGGACAGAAAACAAAAGGGAGAAAGAACAGAAAGGAAATGATAACAGAGGGAAATGGAGAGTCCAAATAGGGGAGAGAGAACACAGGGACTGAATAAGAGGAGGGAGCATGAGAAGTGTGAACGAGGGTGAGGCGCAAGAGGCAGAATAAGGCGGTGAGTCTTGAAAAGAAAAAGAGAAGGGGATGGAGAGTGAAGAATAGATGGTTACAGCTCAAGGAGTTAGGGGTCAGGGAAATGGGGGTGAAGATGGGAGGAATAGACAAGTAGGCACTGATGGTAATAAATCCAAAACTACAACAAGAATGTATAACTTTCTGTGAAAGCCTATAGTTATGCTGCATTGTCTACGTTCCACCCATGGAGAACATCCTGTCAAAAGAGAAATCATATTGTGCCTGCTATTGCAATAAATATATGAATATTGGCCTACGCCACGCTGCTCGAAAGTCGCTTGTGAAAGAATCCGTGTTGCAAGGTCCTGACCTTAAATCAATGTAAGCTGCCATTTTAGGCCAAACCGCCATTTTAGGATTTGCTTTGTAAAAGTCACCCTGTGAGTTAAAATGGTGGACAATGTCATTCCAGAATACAACATGGCCGCCTTGACCTCTGTACATAGCTAATATGTAACTTGCCTGCAGGCCACTTGTTGAGGTCGTGAACTGAGCTCTTGTCCATCGTTGAGCTGTGTGTAAAAGGATTACCCGTGCAATGAAACTAATCCACGAGCATATGTTGAAACAATGTATTCAAATACTGAACGTAGAACATCTGTTTAACTACATTGTATTAATGTTTGAGAAGGCCTGCATGGAAAATCTTAGAAAACACAGTTATTGCATAGGCTTGTTGATACATGTATTAAAGGCAAACCAGTTATATGCGGTTGTTCGAGACTTGGCATGAACCCTAGATCGGTGATGTATTAAATGGAATATTAACCCGAAGTGGGGCTGGACATCGTGCCCACCAAGTGTATAAAAAACGAATGCATTCTAATGTACAAGCTCTCTCACTGAACACACTGAACCACGCTGGAGTTCAATGTGTTGTACTGAGGGCTGATAGCTATAAGATTTTGCTCTGTTTTTGTAACTGGATTCAGTATAAAATAAAGTACTTTGTATGTTTCTTTGTAACCCGTGTTCGGTGTATTTCCTTTTGGGGTACTCAGCCTCGATATTTTGATTTTGTTTTCACAGTTGGCGCCCGAATAGGGACCCTCAAGATTGATGCCGGATTGTTGAAGGTTGACACACGCTATCGGACCGGTATCGGACAGTGTGATATAAGGGGCCCCACTGAACGAGACGCGACACCTCAGCAGCGCTGCACAACCCGATCCTTGGACGATAAGCGTGTGGTCCGAGACGGCATCTTGACGAGGGTCCACTTATCGAGGCGGGCAGATTTGTCGAAATCACCATACACGAGGTAAGATTAGCTTGGTAAGATTCTTTGAAATCCGATCGGACCTCCTTAGGTTTGGTCAGGTGAGTCGTGACCCGATTCTTAATTTAATCCTGACAATTTGAATTTGGCGCATTGTATCTGCAGACACAATTATTGACCAGGTAACACCCAGAATTTGAGATATGCCTGGGAAATTGTCTACCTGCTTTAGGGCATTATTCCGCAGTGATAGACAATCTTTGGAATTTAGCCGTCCGGCACCAGAGGAGGGGTCGCCGGTATGTACTATGTACTGTAAGCATGGCATTGGAAGTATAGTATTTAATTACATTTGGCACAGACAAACCAGACATGCCTCCAAACTTCAGTGGCCAATCAATGGTAGTTTTGAAATCCCTCGCATTGAGTATTTAGAGTCAATTCTATTAAAGAAGAAGGCTAGACCTGCAGCATTTGATGTTTTGCAGAATTGGAAAAAAGAAGCGTTGCAACAACTTAAAAGTAGAGAGAAGCATGTGCACCGTCATAAGACGAACGCCGAAAAAGCATTATTGTATGACCAAGATAAACATTCTGAATCGACTAGAAATATGGACAGGGCTTTCTCACTTGGAATTTAAAAAATATATCCGTCCAAAGACCACCATGCTTCCGATGAATTTATAGATAAATTATTAAATGAACGAAGGCCTGGTGCCTCTGCGCCACCTCTGTATGTTCCTCTTCCTGCTGCCTTGCCTCTTCCACCTGTTATTCCTGTTCTACCTGCTATCGTTCCTGTTGTTCCTGTTCCTCCTAATGTTACCCTTCCTCCAGCTCCCCCACCTCTTTTTATCGCACCAGTTACATCGAATTTGCCTGCTCCCTCTCTTCCAAGTGGTCCTGAGCCACTTGTAATCGATCGAGGTGCAGGGTCAAAGGTTGTCACTCGCAATACTGTACCACCGGAGTTGTCACTCGCAATACTGTACCACCGGAGAAGAAACGAGAGTTAATTGCATGGGCTAAGCATTGTATGGAGAAGGATGATCAAGTTAGTGTTTTTGCAACACTTTATAATGTGGATCTCCCGCAAGGGTTAAGGGATCTAAATACTCTAGCGCTTTCTAGAGACACTGTGGAGAAGGTAAATGAGCATGTCGAGAGGTTATTTGGGTATAGAAAGGAGTTAGAAAAGTTACAGAATGAGGATGATGAGGAGGAAAATATGTATGTACAGAAACGGTTCCTTCCTTGTCGTAAATCGATATCTGAGGAAGCACGAATTTGTACGAAAGATGCACTTAGATGGATTGTGTAAAAAGAAAGATTAGTTGTCCCACAGATTTATTGAGTAATTATTTACAAGAGAGCTTTTTCACTTGACACTTCTTCGACTGCTTTAGCGCTCGATTTAGCTCTGTTGCTTAGTAAGCGTTCGGAGTCTCCTACTTCTCAGTTGCCTATGAGAGAGGTACCTCCGACATTTGTCCCAAAGGTTGAGGTTCCTGCTAATGTTACAGCAGGTACACCTGCTGTGGACATTCCCGCACATTATGTATCACAGTTTGTTCACGTCCCGTTTTCACGACAGGAAGTAAACACTATTAGACAATCCATTCGTGATATTAGGAAATCCCGACAGGATTCTATAAAGAAATAGAGTCCGTTTTGCAATCCTCAGTATTCACCTTAGGCAATATTGATTTGTTATTCCCTGTACTCCTGCCCGTAGATTTATGGAAACAAGTTAGAATTATTGACGACATACCAGGGTTGGGAGATACATGGGTGAATATAAATAGACTCGATAGAGAAAGGCCAGCTGGTGAAAGACCACCTCAGGTGATACTAACTTTGCCTGATAGAATTATTCCAAAATTAAAAACCTATAATTCCAGAAAAAAGAATTGTATGGGACAAATTTACGGCCTGTGTCCAAGGAAAGTCTGAGGGTGCTACCGAGTTCTTTAATCGGTTTGAACAGGTATTCTCGGATTTCAGTGGACAAGACCTAGGCACAGAGTCTGGGAAAAGGTTGTTTGTGGACAAATTTTTGCGTAGATTGCTGCCTGACATCCAGTCACAAATTACGTCTTCTGAGAGCGCTTGGCAGGCAAAATCACAATCAGAAATACTGCACATGGCTCAGTACTATGAGAACCGTGTCAATAATGAAAAATATAGGGTTGAAAAACGAAAAGGCGATTTGAAAACTAAAGTGCTATTGCAGCAAATTGTTAGAGGCCCCAGAAGGGTTAGTTCTCAGGTTAGAGGTCAGTATGTCCCACAGGGGAATGTGCCCTTGGGTCCTGTGAACATTAACCAGTGCGCTTATTGTCGTTGAGAGAGTCATTGGCGAGCACAATGCCCCGTCCTTCAACAAAGGTCAAATAATGCATTTGGAAATATGGGTAGGCGATCCAGAGGTCGCACGGGTGTAGGGGGCCCTGGTAAAGGTCAGTTTACAAAGGACCCTCAGCAACCTTTCTCGCAGGACAATCAGACTCCGAGTGTGGACACCAGGAACATATTTGATCATCATTCCGCTGCATATTTATCTGAAGAGCTTCCTTTTGATGATATTCTGTTTCGTTAGGATTGCCCGAAGCAGGGTTTGGAACCTACACCTATTCCCGTCAAACAGAAAGGTCCCTACGTTGAAATGGTGGTGGGAAATAGGAAACATCAGATATGATAGACACTGGAGCACAGAAGTGTTCCATTGATCATTCACGGGTTCCAAACATTCCACTGTCAGGGCAAACCAATGTTTCTGTAGGGTTTTCTGGTACACCAGTTGTTTGTCCGGTCTCTTTGCCGGTACCTATTTCTTTGGGTCCCTTTACAGACCATTGTCCATTTCTGCTGACTTCGGATTGCGGAGAGAACTTGCTGGGGTTGAATCTGTTAAAAGAATTAAATGCAGTGATTTATTGTTCTTCTGATGGAGTACGCGTGACGATTTCATCACAGCAATTTTCTGTCTCGCAATTCTTGACTAAACCTTTGCCTCCAGAATTCATTAATGTGCAAGAGAGCTTGTGGGCTATCGACGACAATGATGTCGGAGTTTTACAGATTGAACGTGTCAAGACAGTTTTGAAACATGGAATTGAGCTGCCACGCATTCCTCAGTATAAGATTTCAGTTGAGGGCGAGCAAGCTTTGAAATGCCTTGTTTCCGATTTTGTGCATAGCGGGGTGATTGAAGAAATTTCAGGAAGTTTGTGTAACAGTCTGACTTTACCCGTGTACAAGAAAGGCGATAATGCAATTCCATTCCATTTCATAATTGATTTACGTGCCATTAATAAAGTCGTGGCACCACAATTTCCAATTGTGCCTGATGTAACGACAATCCTAACCATGATTCTAGCTACAGCTAATTACTTTAGTGTTGTGGACCTGAAGAATGCTTTCTTTAGTATTCCTATACATAAGGATAGTAGATATTTGTTCACATTTACTCGTGCACCTCAAGGGTACACAGAGAGTCCTAGCATTTATAGTAGGGCTTTGAAAGAACAACTTGATACACTTGAATTGCCCTCTACCTGTACTTTGCTTCAGTACGTTGATGATTTGCTTCTAGCTGCTGACTCTGAGAGTGCCTGTAAGGAGGGCACTGCGTTATTGCTTATCCATCTAGCTAAGCATGGTCACAAAGCTTCGCTTAAAAAATGTCAATATTGTTTTCAGGAGGTCGCCTATTTAGGCTATCTCCTGTCAAAGGAGGGAAGAAGATTGACACCTGAAAGAATAAAACACATTTCTGGCATGTCTGTCCCAAATACACAGAAGGAAGTTAGAGCCTTGATAGGTATGGCTTCTTACTGTAGGTTATGGATCCCAAATGTTTCACTAGTGTTCAAACCGATGTTGGCTTTGACAAAGAAGGGCATTTCTTTGCCATTGCCATGGCACGCGGAGCACCAGCAATCGTCTGACTTGCTTAAGACTGCATTATGCTCTGCACCAGTTTTGGGCACACCAAACTATGAAAAGGCCTTTGTGTTGTTTGTGCATGAATGTGATGGATGTGCTTTGGCTGTATTAACCCAGGAACATGGAGGGAAGAATAGGCTGTGCGGTTACTTTTCTTCCACCCTTGATCCTGTAGCATGCGCTTCGCCAAGATGTTTGCGAGCTGTCACTGCTGCTGCTGCATCTGTAAAACAGAGTGAGGGAATGGTCCTAGGCCATGATCTAACCCTGATGGTGCCTCACTCTGGAGATGATCTACTGAACCGAACTCAAACGCAACACCTCACTTCTGCACGGTTGACAAGATATGAATTGACAATACACAAAAGGTAGCAGGCGCCCCTCTCTCGAAAGAACAAGGCATGATAACCTGTTCAGTGGTTATTAACCACATTGAGAGTTCGCAGCCATTGCTTTTTGCTCACTGTACCTTCACAGATGGGAAATATCCATTTGCATATCAGTCTTTGTCCCGCCCACAAGGGCAGTCCAGCACCGAAATGCTATGGCAATTCCTCTCTGAACAAGAGTACCATCAGCAACCCCATACACGTGTTTCAGCCTTGTTGGGCATCATCAGTGAGGTGAAGCTGAGCCTCTCTAAGCACAGTGAGCAGGGAGTCCACGTCTGGTTGCCCCCAGGTAACCTAGGGTGACCAACCCCAAGTTCCTTTCAAAAATACACAAAAGGTAGCAGGCGCCCCTCTCTCGAAAGAACAAGGCATGATAACCTGTTCAGTGGTTATTAACCACATTGAGAGTTCGCAGCCATTGCTTTTTGCTCACTGTACCTTCACAGATGGGAAATATCCATTTGCATATCAGTCTTTGTCCCGCCCACAAGGGCAGTCCAGCACCGAAATGCTATGGCAATTCCTCTCTGAACAAGAGTACCATCAGCAACCCCATACACGTGTTTCAGCCTTGTTGGGCATCATCAGTGAGGTGAAGCTGAGCCTCTCTAAGCACAGTGAGCAGGGAGTCCACGTCTGGTTGCCCCCAGGTAACCTAGGGTGACCAACCCCAAGTTCCTTTCAAAAATACACAAAAGGTAGCAGGCGCCCCTCTCTCGAAAGAACAAGGCATGATAACCTGTTCAGTGGTTATTAACCACATTGAGAGTTCGCAGCCATTGCTTTTTGCTCACTGTACCTTCACAGATGGGAAATATCCATTTGCATATCAGTCTTTGTCCCGCCCACAAGGGCAGTCCAGCACCGAAATGCTATGGCAATTCCTCTCTGAACAAGAGTACCATCAGCAACCCCATACACGTGTTTCAGCCTTGTTGGGCATCATCAGTGAGGTGAAGCTGAGCCTCTCTAAGCACAGTGAGCAGGGAGTCCACGTCTGGTTGCCCCCAGGTAAGGTAACCTAGGGTGACCAACCCCAAGTTCCTTTCAAAAATACACAAAAGGTAGCAGGCGCCCCTCTCTCGAAAGAACAAGGCATGATAACCTGTTCAGTGGTTATTAACCACATTGAGAGTTCGCAGCCATTGCTTTTTGCTCACTGTACCTTCACAGATGGGAAATATCCATTTGCATATCAGTTTTTGTCCCGCCCACGAGGGCAGTCCAGCACCGAAATGCTATGGCAATTCCTCTCTGAACAAGAGTACCATCAGCAACCCCATACACGTGTTTCAGCCTGGTTGGGCATCATCAGTGAGGTGAAGCTGAGCCTCTCTAAGCACAGTGAGCAGGGAGTCCACGTCTGGTTGCCCCCAGGTAACCTAGCGTGACCAACCCCAAGTTCCTTTCAAAAATACACAAAAGGTAGCAGGCGCCCCTCTCTCGAAAGAACAAGGCATGATAACCTGTTCAGTGGTTATTAACCACATTGAGAGTTCGCAGCCATTGCTTTTTGCTCACTGTACCTTCACAGATGGGAAATATCCATTTGCATATCAGTCTTTGTCCCGCCCACAAGGGCAGTCCAGCACCGAAATGCTATGGCAATTCCTCTCTGAACAAGAGTACCATCAGCAACCCCATACACGTGTTTCAGCCTTGTTGGGCATCATCAGTGAGGTGAAGCTGAGCCTCTCTAAGCACAGTGAGCAGGGAGTCCACGTCTGGTTGCCCCCAGGTAACCTAGGGTGACCAACCCCAAGTTCCTTTCAAAAATACACAAAAGGTAGCAGGCGCCCCTCTCTCGAAAGAACAAGGCATGATAACCTGTTCAGTGGTTATTAACCACATTGAGAGTTCGCAGCCATTGCTTTTTGCTCACTGTACCTTCACAGATGGGAAATATCCATTTGCATATCAGTCTTTGTCCCGCCCACAAGGGCAGTCCAGCACGAAATGCTATGGCAATTCCTCTCTGAACAAGAGTACCATCAGCAACCCCATACACGTGTTTCAGCCTTGTTGGGCATCATCAGTGAGGTGAAGCTGAGCCTCTCTAAGCACAGTGAGCAGGGAGTCCACGTCTGGTTGCCCCCAGGTAACCTAGGGTGACCAACCCCAAGTTCCTTTCAAAAATACACAAAAGGTAGCAGGCGCCCCTCTCTCGAAAGAACAAGGCATGATAACCTGTTCAGTGGTTATTAACCACATTGAGAGTTCGCAGCCATTGCTTTTTGCTCACTGTACCTTCACAGATGGGAAATATCCATTTGCATATCAGTCTTTGTCCCGCCCACAAGGGCAGTCCAGCACGAAATGCTATGGCAATTCCTCTCTGAACAAGAGTACCATCAGCAACCCCATACACGTGTTTCAGCCTTGTTGGGCATCATCAGTGAGGTGAAGCTGAGCCTCTCTAAGCACAGTGAGCAGGGAGTCCACGTCTGGTTGCCCCCAGGTAACCTAGGGTGACCAACCCCAAGTTCCTTTCAAAAATACACAAAAGGTAGCAGGCGCCCCTCTCTCGAAAGAACAAGGTATGATAACCTGTTCAGTGGTTATTAACCACATTGAGAGTTCGCAGCCATTGCTTTTTGCTCACTGTACCTTCACAGATGGGAAATATCCATTTGCATATCAGTCTTTGTCCCGCCCACAAGGGCAGTCCAGCACCGAAATGCTATGGCAATTCCTCTCTGAACAAGAGTACCATCAGCAACCCAGGACAAAGACTGATACCACTTAATAACCACTGAACAGGTTATCAGGCCTTGTTCTGTCGAGAGAGGGGCGCCCGCTACCTTTGCAAACTAAATTTCAAGGAACCTGGGATTGGTAACCCTAGGTCTCCTGGGGGCAACCAGACGTGGTCTCCCTCTCACTGTGCTTAGAGAGGCATCAGCTTCACCTCACTGATGATCCCCAACAAGGGTGAAACACGTGTATGGGGTTGCTGGTGGTACTCTCGTTCAGGTTGGAATTGCCATTGCATTTCGGTGCTGGACTGCCCCTGGGCAGGAGAAAGACTGATATGCAAATGGATATTTCCCATCTGTGAAAGGCACAGTGAGTAAAAGCAGTGGCTGCGAACTCTCAAGTGGTTAATAACCACTGAACAGGTTATCAGGCCTTGTTCTGTCGAGAGAGGGGCACCCGCTACCTTTGCAAACTAAATTTCAAGGAACCTGGGATTGGTAACCCTAGGTCTCCTGGGGGCAACCAGACGTGGTCTCCCTCTCACTGTGCTTAGAGAGGCATCAGCTTCACCTCACTGATGATCCCCAACAAGGGTGAAACACGTGTATGGGGTTGCTGGTGGTACTCTCGTTCAGGTTGGAATTGCCATTGCATTTCGGTGCTGGACTGCCCCTGGGCAGGACAAAGACTGATATGCAAATGGATATTTCCCGTCTGTGAAAGGCACAGTGAGTAAAAGCAGTGGCTGCGAACTCTCAAGTGGTTAATAACCACTGAACAGGTTATCAGGCCTTGTTCTGTCGAGAGAGGGGTGCCCGCTACCTTTGCAAACTAAATTTCAAGGAACCTGGGATTGGTAACCCTAGGTCTCCAGGGGGCAACCAGACGTGGTCTCCCTCTCACTGTGCTTAGAGAGGCATCAGCTTCACCTCACTGATGATCCCCAACAAGGGTGAAACACGTGTATGGGGTTGCTGGTGGTACCCTCGTTCAGGTTGGAATTGCCATTGCATTTCCGTGCTGGACTGCCCCTGGGCAGGACAAAGACTGATATGCAAATGGATATTTCCCATCTGTGAAAGGCACAGTGAGTAAAAGCAGTGGCTGCGAACTCTCAAGTGGTTAATAACCACTGAACAGGTTATCAGGCCTTGTTCTGTCGAGAGAGGGGCGCCCGCTACCTTTGCAAACTAAATTTCAAGGAACCTGGGATTGGTAACCCTAGGTCTCCTGGGGGCAACCAGACGTGGTCTCCCTCTCACTGTGCTTAGAGAGGCATCAGCTTCACCTCACTGATGATCCCCAACAAGGGTGAAACACGTGTATGGGGTTGCTGGTGGTACTCTCGTTCAGGTTGGAATTGCCATTGCATTTCGGTGCTGGACTGCCCCTGGGCAGGACAAAGACTGATATGCAAATGGATATTTCCCATCTGTGAAAGGCACAGTGAGTAAAAGCAGTGGCTGCGAACTCTCAAGTGGTTAATAACCACTGAACAGGTTATCAGGCCTTGTTCTGTCGAGAGAGGGGCGCCCGCTACCTTTGCAAACTAAATTTCAAGGAACCTGGGATTGGTAACCCTAGGTCTCCTGGGGGCAACCAGACGTGGTCTCCCTCTCACTGTGCTTAGAGAGGCATCAGCTTCACCTCACTGATGATCCCCAACAAGGGTGAAACA
Organism: Ambystoma mexicanum; assembly: GCF_040938575.1. Taxonomy (NCBI): domain Eukaryota; kingdom Metazoa; phylum Chordata; class Amphibia; order Caudata; family Ambystomatidae; genus Ambystoma; species Ambystoma mexicanum. The sequence goes on from NC_090929.1 coordinate 415,971,425, forward strand.
CGTGTATGGGGTTGCTGGTGGTACTCTCGTTCAGGTTGGAATTGCCATTGCATTTCGGTGCTGGACTGCCCCTGGGCAGGACAAAGACTGATATGCAAATGGATATTTCCCATCTGTGAAAGGCACAGTGAGTAAAAGCAGTGGCTGCGAACTCTCAAGTGGTTAATAACCACTGAACAGGTTATCAGGCCTTGTTCTGTCGAGAGAGGGGCGCCCGCTACCTTTGCAAACTAAATTTCAAGGAACCTGGGATTGGTAACCCTAGGTCTCCTGGGGGCAACCAGACGTGGTCTCCCTCTCACTGTGCTTAGAGAGGCATCAGCTTCACCTCACTGATGATCCCCAACAAGGGTGAAACACGTGTATGGGGTTGCTGGTGGTACTCTCGTTCAGGTTGGAATTGCCATTGCATTTCGGTGCTGGACTGCCCCTGGGCAGGACAAAGACTGATATGCAAATGGATATTTCCCATCTGTGAAAGGCACAGTGAGTAAAAGCAGTGGCTGCGAACTCTCAAGTGGTTAATAACCACTGAACAGGTTATCAGGCCTTGTTCTGTCGAGAGAGGAGCGCCCGCTACCTTTGCAAACAAGATATGAATTGATCTTGTTTACTCCTCACATTCAAATTAAGAGGTGTCGTGTTCTTAATCCAGCTGAACTCCTACCTTTCCCGCAATATACTACTTGCGGCGACGAAGTGCCACATGATTGTTTATATACGACCGAACAAGAGACGAAGGGTAGAATTGATTTGAAAGATACTCCCTTGGATAATCCGCAAGTAGAGCTGTTTTGTGATGGCTCCTGCTTCAAACTTCCGGATGGTACATCCACAGCTGCTTATGTGATCACTACATTGAGCACGGTTGTGGAAACTAAGAGAATCATGCATAATTCTGCGCAGGCCGCAGAGATTATAGCATTGACCCGAGCTTGTGAACTTTCCGAAGGACTTGCAGTAAATATATATACTGATAGTCAGTATGCCTTTGGGGTGGTTCACAACTTTGGGAGACTTTGGTCAGAGACAGGGTTCCTAACTTCACATGGCACCAAAATTCAACATGGCTCCCTAATAGTACAACTACTCCCAGCGCTTGCGCTCCATACTCAGTTAGCAGTTATGAAATGTGCAGCACATCGAAAGATTACAGATGATATAGGGAAAGGGAATGCTTTCGCTGATCAGATAGCTAGGCAAACTGCTACCGATCTCCTTACGGAGATGTATGTTTCAAGGGAGTCTGTAAATGCTTATGCAATGGATGAGGGTGTTGGGTCTGTAGGGGATATCCAAGCTGATGCCATGTTAGAAGAATCCAAAAGGTGGGCTGAAGGCTTGGGGAAACTTGACGATGACGGGTGTTGGGTGGACATAGTAGAAGGGAAATGGCTACTCCCTGATGCATATGTCATGATGATGGTCATCATGGCCCATGGTCCTACGCATGCATGTGCCCAGAAGATGACAAAAATGTTAGAGAAAGTTTGGGTAAATGACAAAATTTCAAAAATTGCCCAGCGCTACGTCCAGGAATGCATGATTTGCCTACAACACAACGTGGGAAAGGGGACAGTAACTCCAAGGGGTAGTTTTGGGCCACCCTCTGTCCCCTTTGAAGTGATCCACTTTGACTTTATTGAAATGGAACGATGCGATAATGAGAAATATGGACTGGTGGTTATCTGTGCTTTTAGTAAATGGGTTGAGGCTTTCCCTGTTAAAGATGCTACAGCTATGACTACTGCAAAAATCATGTTAAAGGAATACTTCCCGCGGTTCGGGCTACCAAGAGTTATCTTGTCGGACAATGGTCCACATTTTGTCGCTGCTGTAATTCAGCAGATATATACGGCATTACGAATTGACAAACAGTTCCATTCGGCCAGACATGCTCAAAGCGCCGGACTAGTAGAAAGACACAACGTTATTATTAAGAACAAGCTCGCTAAGACATGTGCCGGCACCAAACTAAAATGGCCGGACGCCTTACCGATCGTGTTGTTATCCATGTGCACAACCCCTCAAACTAAGACTGGGCTCTCTCCATTTGAGGTGGTAATGGGGAGACCTGCCAATATTTGGAACCTTCCTAAATGTAACTCATTAAGAAATGTTGAAAATGTATTACTTTCAGATTATTGTAGCCAGTTGACTAAAAACCTGTATTTGATTTATCACCAAGTACGAGAAGCTTTACCTGTGCGATACGAGGGCCTGGGCCATAGCATACGGCCTGGAAGCTGGGTGCTCGTCAAATCTTTTGAGCGCTCCTCTTGCCTCGCGCCTCGCTGGCGTGGGCCATTCCAAGTCCTGTTGGTCACCCAGATAGCGGTGCGGGTCCCTGGGAGAAAGAACTGGATCCACGCATCCCACGTCAAGAAACTTCATCACCCTGTGCCACACGTTACAGAAGAAACAGAACCCCTCGCTGATACTGCAACCAACGATCCCAAAGCAGTAAGTAGCACTGATAGTGTGTCGGATAATCTCTCTGAGCCCGTGAGGCTTGGGGAAGCTGCCATTTTGTATCCACACTCTCTAAAAGTTTTGCATCTGGAAACTGCTACTTTGAATTCAGCACCTTCACTTGTTTCCGACACGTTGCTTCCAGCAGGAAGTGACAACATATTGTTTCCGGATCAATCAGTACCGGGAAAAGTAAGGTACAATCTACATCCGAGGAAATAGACTTACGGCACGGTTTTGCTGTGCATCTGATAGACTTACGGCACAGTTTGGCTGCGCATCTGAAGAAGAAAAGGATCATCGAGGGCTTGTTTTTGCCCAAATTTGAGGAACGGGATTCTGTTGGCTAGGGATGTGGAAGGACTAAGAAGTCGCTCGACCGGGAGGTCGCCAGCAACGAACTTTGGGGTATCCATTTGAAGACTACAATGCCTGCTACCGCTACCGCTCGTATGGGACTTGTAAATAAGGGGGTGACCAACCGGGACAATGGACAAAATGCCTGGGACCTGAAAATGTATTGCTGTATTTTTATAATGATATTTGGGTTTTTAATAGTCGCTGCCTTAGGATTGTGGTACCTCGAGGAAACTCATTCTTTAGAATTTTTGTTGCCTACTGAAAGTGCACCTATTGTTCCTACTCCCTTTGTACATTTGCATACTCTATCCCCTAGGGATTCTCAGCACAGACAAAGGTACCACAATAATACTCTACTGCTTATCATGAATGCTACGCGTGCCATTTTTAACAAATCTAACTGTTGGGTCTGCTCACATTTACCGGATAAGGGGCTAGGTTGGTATATTCATCCTTTACCGTTGACAACTGCTTGCTATGCTTCTCTTAGAGCACTGTTCTTTGGCCGGTGGAATGATAGCATCTCAGGGAACTTTGATGGCACCAATTTGAATACTTTTGAGAAACGTGTTTTAAATCCCCTGGGATGCTCGCTTTTCGCAAACAGGAGTAAATCGAATGTTGCTTCTATTAGGCCTTCTGATAAACTGTCTCGTCCTTTCCAATTTTGATTTCCTTTAAGATGGCTCCAATAGGCAATAAGGATGCCATGCCTCCTTCTTACACTATTAACCATAGCCCCAATTAATTTTCTTTTTGCATACAGAGGAATGGAACTCAGTCAATGGGAAATTTTCTAGGTTGTGCCAACGTTGCAAATTTGACTGGGGAAAACAGACCTTTGTATGTAGGCGGGCCTGTCTACTTTGTCTGCGGTAATGTAGCATTCCCATGGTTGCCCAGGGATTGGCAGGGAACCTGTTATTTAGGGACCCTGTTACCTGTGGTGTTTATAGCTAGTACAAGAGAAGTTTCGAAGGCTCGTCCATGCCGGGACGAGAATGGTGACACCCCAGCACAAATCTTGGGAGATATAGCTAAATCAGTTGTGCCATTTTGGGGGCAGATAGAGAATTCAGAAGATATCAGAAAACTAGCGAGAGTACTGGAGAGAACCATCAACCGGACCACGGACATGCTCCATTATATGACGATAGAACAAAAGGCGATAAGATTAGCAGCACTTCAAAACCGAATGGCATTAGATGTCATTCTGGCTGAGCGTGGTGGAGTGTGTAAATTAGTGGGGTCCGCTTGCTGTGTTTTCGTACCAGATTTCTCCCCAACTATCTTCAAGGCAATACAGAATCTGCACATCCTTAGTTCCGAAGTGCACGTTCCTGAGGGAAACTGGAATCTAAGCGCTTGGTTCTGGGACTTCTTGCGATCTTGGGGTTGGAAGGTACTTTCGGACTTGCTAATTATTTTGGCAATCCTGTTGTTTCTTTGTTGCTGTATTCAGTGTCTGCCTGGTATGTGTTCGATGCTAGGGGGATGTTGCACACAAGCAATAGGTTCGATAGGACATAAAGTGTATGCCCCGGATAAAACTTCCAAAGAATATGTGTTGAAAGATATTTTAGCAAATGACCTAATGGCAATAGATATTTCCGATAGTGATTCAGGGTGCATGGACGATGATGCATGGAGTTCTTTGCAAGGAGAGCCAAAGTAGTTTTTAGCACTTGGCATAGGCCAAAAAGAGGGTTTGTCAAAAGAGAAATCATATTGTGCCTCCTATTGCAATAAATATATGAATATTGGCCTACACCAAGCTGCTCGAAAGTCGCTTGCGAAAGAATCCGTGTTGCAAGGTCCTGACCTTAAATCAATGTAAGCCGCCATTTTAGACCAAACCGCCATTTTAGCATTCACTTTGTAAAAGTCACCCTGTGAGTTAAAATGGTGGACGATGTCATTCCAGAATACAACATGGCCGTCTTGACCTCTGTACATAGCTAATATGTAACTTGCCTGCAGGCCACTTGTTGAGGTCGTGAACTGAGATCTTGTCATTCGTTGACCTGTGTGTAAAAGGATTACTCGTGTAATGAAATTAATCCACGAGCATATGTTGAAACAATGTATTCAAATACTGAACATAGAACATCTGTTTAACTACATTGTATTAATGTTTGAGAAGGCCTGCATGGAAAATCTTAGAATACACCGTTATTGCACAGGCTTGTTGATACATGTATTAAAGGCAAACCAGTTATATGCGGTTGTTCGAGACTTGGTACGAACCCTGGATCAGTGATGTATTAAATGGAATATTAACCCGAAGTGGGGCTGGACATCGTGCCCACCAAGTGTATAAAAAACGAATGCATTCTAATGTACAAGCTCTGTCACTGAACACACTGAACCACGCTGGAGTTCGTTGTGTTGTACTGAGGGGCAATAGCAATCTGATTTTGCTCGGTTTTTGTAACTGGATTCAGTATAAAATAAAGTACTTTGTATGTTTTTTTGTAACACGTGTTCGGTGTATTTCCTTTTGGGGTACTCAGCCTTGATATTTTGATTTTGTTTTCACAATCCTTCAAGGGAGTCAGAATCGGGCCTATGCTAGCTCAATGCCTGCCACAATGAAAAGATCGGGGGCACGAAGTTTCCAGAGCAGCTGCTCCCAGTTGAGCATAAACGTTCTCTCATCGAGATGATGTCACACTCCCTGGGACTCATTCCAACCCTCCAAACCAAGCAAAGACTACATACTGGGCCTCATTCCGAGATTGGAGGTAGCCATGGCGCTATTTGCACCATGGCTGCCTCCAATACCGGGACCGGCACTGGTCTTGTTCAATGGGGACTTAATGGTGCAGTCCGACCCTGGCGGGACCGGTAAGTCCCCATTGAACAAACCATTCCCCATTCCCATTTGAGCCCCCACAGGGCTCAATGGGAATGAGGAGGGCGCTAATAACGGGCTCGCGACTTGCAAGCCCGTTATTAGCGCCCTGGTCCCTTAGCGTATGGTCCCCGCCAAGAGACCTTGGAATAGGACAGTGAGGGATTACCGGCACCGGTCTCCTTACCGGTGCCGGTATCCCTTACCACCAAAGTCGTAATGACCCTCATTGACTTCATTGGGATCAGTCCATCTGGCTTAACCTGCCCACGCGGAGAGGGATGCATGAAGGTGAGGGCAGGTGGCCTCTTGTGACAACCTGATCTGTAATTTGATGGGGACAAAATATAACTGGCCACACCTTGTACCCAAAAACCCAGACAATCATATTCTTCCACGAGCCACCCTAACAAAAGGGGACAGTGTGGGGGGGGGGCACTTTATATAATTCTGGTCGGGGGGCAGCATAAAAAGGTTTGAAGACTACTCGATTTATGGGTATAACACAGAGAGTGGAAGAAGCGCATGTGACTTCTTAGCTGTTCATGTCCCCGCAACTGACTTTTTAAGAGCTCCTATGTGCAATGCACGGCACAAACTCCAGCAAATATGGGACAGTTATGGGTCGTGTCCACTGTTAGCACTCGAAGGACATCCACCGCATCTTTACTGCCTGTCTGATCCCTGAATCTGCCAAGGATGCAGACTTAGGTGATCCTGGATTCTGATCAAGTCCTCTATTTCAAGAGCCCGTGGGCCACTCAGATCTCTTTCCTTAAATGGAATTACTTGTTTTGCTACAGTCACAACCTGTGACTGCCATTGGTGATGGTGGGTGTGTGCATTTATTAGTTAGGGTTGATGAGCTATTAGCCAAGTGTAGAACAGCTGTATAAATGATAACCCTAAACCTACTGCCAAATGCCACGAACATCCAAGGGGCAGGAAAGATAATGCATCCACATGCACTTATGTAACATTCTACTATTATCCCATGAGGAATACTTGGCTACTTGCAGCACTATGTTTATTTATATATTTATATTAATGCACAGGAACGAACAATGCTCCTTTGATCACAAAAAAATGTACAATACACAAGAAATCAGATTTGATGGGAAGCAGTGAGCTTCTTACAATGGGGTGAATTGAAGTGACATTCGGACCAGGTTGTGGAGGGGAGTAAATGGAACAGTCACCGGGGACAATACATGTGTCACATAGATTAAGGACAATGAACATTGGAAATTTTTCATTGCAGCTAGGCGGTACGGCCAGCTCTGTTAGGGATGTGACCGTGGTGGGTGAAGTGCTGAAGGGGAGGTAGAGAAAGTGTGGGAAAGGGGCAATGTTAGTGGCGAGGGGAAAATGTTTGCTTGAAGGCAGAACAGAGGTAGATTAAGAAGTTAACTCCAGGGTGAGGAGGTAGTCTTTTAATTTGGTGTTGAACAAATCGGGGTGGTTTGTTTCTCGGATGTCAGGGGGAAGAGAATTCCATGCAAGTGGAATGAGGTTCTGCAGTAGACGATATTGCTGTGCTCAGTGTGACTTCATCCCATATTTAAACGTTTTTCTGAAGCGTTCAAGAGGATATCCAGAGCTGGCCTCACTAAAAAAGTGTTGAAACATGCCCCTTTGGGTACCTGGAGGTTGAGTGCCATTGGTATCATGTGCCTATGGTCAGATTAAAGCTCCGGAAAGTCAAAATAAAAGCTTTTTTTTAAAAAGAAAAAATATTTGAACTTTACTCAGTTACAACTAAGTTTTGTCAAAGGTTCACATCGTCCAGATCGTCTTGCTGTAAAAAGACAGACGAAACCATCGAAGTTCGAAAACCTCACCCCAGCTGGCCTGGCCAAAACAATTTTCTTGGGTCTTCTTTGTTTTGCCGTTTTTTGAATCTCACAGCGTTCTCATCATCGGACCGAGTGCGGGTTATCAACTCGAATGCAAGTTCAATAAGTCTGGCTAGAGCTTGAGTCCATCTCGTGTTCTCACCAGAAATTAATCTCTTCCACAGCTCGTCTGTTTCGAAAATCTAGAGGTTTTCCGCCAGCGGGGGGAGGTAGATGTTTCTGTTTTTCTTTGTGGTTTCACACTCCGTCACAAGGTGCTTCAACGTTTCGATGGCTGAGTCCTTTTTACATAGGCGACATCGCTTTTAGGATAAGTCGCCTCTGATTGTTAAGATCTCTCTTGTTGGCATCAGGTTGAATCTTGCTCTCATGATCGTACTTCTCAGTTTCTTATCCGGAAACTTGGCACAATACTTCAAGGGTTGTTTCGCCTTGTTAAATGTTGGAGGCAGGTGGCTTAGCAGTTTGTACCCCGCTGCTTTCTCTGTGGTCCAGATCCAATCCATTTCTTCCATTTTCCTTTTAATGCAATCAGGGTTTTCTTTAAGGTCTTCTTCAGAGCATTCAATTTTTGCCAGATCGTCCTTTCTAGCTTGTACCCAATTCTTCAGAGCCACACATTTGCCTGTTTCCATTTCGTCACGTAAGATATTAAAGATGGGTAGCGTTTCCGACATGATGGTTCTCCTGTATAGACGCATAGCACTTTGGTCTATCGTTGATGCCAAAGAGACAAGCCCCAGCTCTCTTCTGATGGCCGGGATAGCCGATGATTTGAGCTTCTCACTAGAACCCTGTCTTTATTCTGTACTTTGGACGTTGCCTGATTATCATAGCAGCAGCTCTGCCAGGACTGCTGAAAAAGCACCAACCAAAGAGTCTGGCATCACATCCTGGATATCACCTGTAGGAATGCTCGCAAGCAGCTGAAGGAGGCCCTGTATTAAGTCCTCCCTTTGGCAACGCCTAGGCGAGCCATACACAGTGCCGGATGAAGCCTCTGAAACCACAGTAGGTGAGATCCATGTGTATACCAAGTGACAAGAGCAACCGATTGAGCTTTCTTATTGAGGGGCTTTGAGTCTTAAGATATAGCAAAAGCTCTCCACCCAAAGCAATCAACCAGAAATTCGGGGCGTGGGTTCATGGTGCAAATGGACCACAACTCACTGAGTTTGGACCTAACAGGAGTATTCAGTTTCGCAACTGTGCTTCGAATCTCCAGAGCTGCAAGATGGCAGTGGTTCATCCTCTTGGAGCCCAAAATGTGGATGCCTTGTCTGGGAGGATGCATACACACTAGGTCCACACACCCTCTACCCACACTGCATGAAAATGGGTGATCCGCTTCTCACTGTTTCCTCCCCTGGTTGCGTGTAGATCCCTTGCTACCAGACTCTCAGCCCTCCCGCGGTCCTGTGAGCTTCTCACTCCCTTGTTTTTCTGCTTCTCCCACCGTGTTCTTCCCCCTATGATTGATAAGAGCTCCATTGCTTCCCCAAGCTAGGTCTGTGCTCAATAAATACCCTAATAATAATAACAACAACAACAACAACAATAATAATAATAATAATAATAATAATAATAATAATAATAATAATAATAATAAAAGTTCCCCTCGGATATGAGAAGACTCTCTGCCATTTAGTCTTGGATCACATACATACGCAGCATCAAGTATCATATTACAATACTGGCATGACAAGGATCTGCTCTGTGTTTATGGGGTCAAGTTTCTTTTGTGGGGACGTCTGCAAATATGCAAAACAAGCCAAATCATGTACCATATTAATGTATAAATAAGAATCTATGAATATTATGACAGGAGAGACAGTACCTGCTAAAACCCAGGAGATTGATTTAAACCTTTAGCACACCTGCCGTAAAGGATGTGATGGCCCTTTACTGAAGGCGCTGCCTTCAAAGAGTCAGTGGAACCGTTCTAGTGGGCAAATATCCAGACGCAACGGCAAAGCAGGATGACAGAATGCAAAGGGGTAAAGTCTACAGCTGGAGGTCAAGAAGTGCTTCCAAAGTAGGCATGGGCATGAAGCCCCCCAAGGCTCTGGGCAGGCTATATGCATTTCTACTGCTCGTTTTCACAAGCCCAGACCAAACACCAACTAGCGAGCATCATCTTCGTTAAAACACTGAGGGCCTTATTACGGCTTTGGCGGTAGCGATACAGCCGCTATTGGCGGCATGGCTGCCACCAAAACCGGGTCTGGGTTTCCAGAATGGGGAATTACCGGGCCTTTCCGAGTTTGGAGGGCCCAGTAACTCCTCCCTCTGGGAACCCGGGGCCGGACCTTCCCCATTCCCATTCAAGCCCCCATAGGACTAAATGGGAATGGGAGAGGGAGCTAACAACGGTCCGATTATGACCAGCCCATTGTTAGCTCCCTGGTCCCCTCGCGGGACCCGGTAATGATGCCTGGTTTTACCAGGCGTCCTTACCGGATCCTGCAAGGGGACCTCGTAATTTTGTGTAATGGGTTTAACGGGTCCGCCTCCATTAGCGGAGCCCGATAACCCATTACGCAAAAGTCGTAATGAGGCCCTAAGACTTGTGTTTTTGAAGTCCAAGTGCCAGCTTGAGGCTGGCATCCACTTTGGTACTCATGCCTCGATCTATGTAGATACGTGATCACTGCTTCTCCTGGATCTCAGATGCTCACTTCGAAGGCAGGACATGAAGGCATGCCTCTACAGTCAGGTGCAAATATTCTTCCAAAGACAAACAATACTTCTGGTATGTGTCCCTAATCTCCAACCGTAATGTTTGGAAATAGTGACAATAAGCATTTCATTTAAGGCAACATTGTTATCTTTCTGGTCGCATACTGGTTTGAATGTACTTGCCCCCCTAACCCCCATGTCCTCCGTCCTCCCAATGGCCAGTACTTCCACACTCCTCTTCTGGGGCCTTATGGACCAGGAAGCAGGGATCACACTCCTACTCCTAAGCTTCTACCTACTGACACCGTTGTATACTCATGGCAGAGGCCGTTGTATACTCATGGCAGAGGCTGTATACGTATTTCAGGCACTGATGCCCAGTCCATGCACTGATTCATGAATTGAGCTTGTTCCTTCTCTGACCACTTTGTGTGGGATATCCATGGGCTCTGGGCCAGGACAAGTGAGTGCCAACAGCCTCTGTAGTTTCCCAGACTCCAAGGCACTCCTGCTTGACTGTGTGCATCGCTCTGAGCCAGAGCCCCTTCCCATGTAGCCCTAATGGAGGGAGCACACAGCATAGCTATTAGGTATGGGGGCTCTGTCCAAGGCATGCTACATCACAAATAGTTCCTATAAGCAGAAGCCTAATGTACTGAATTACAAACCAACTATTGAGTCACATGTTCAGTGTTGATGGTGTGCAGGGGACGGGAGTGTCCAACACTTAAGGACACTATTCTTGTTTCTGTTTTAGTAACAGCTTCTTTTGCCAGAGCTTTAATTTAACCCCAGCGCCTCAAATCCCCTTTAAAAGACCCCATCGTCTTCTTGAAAGTCATAAACTAACCGTATTTAAATAGGCGTGCGTACCATATTAGTCTGGCGAAGCATGTGCTGTGCATAATTATGTATGGATGGCACTCACACTTATACTTTAAGACCAGCCCTGCAATTTGTATTCGTAGAACTGCTTTTCACTCCATCTGACGTGCTGTGAGCCCATGAGTAATGGTAACATAGGCTGTGCTGTTGTTTGTCCATACAAAGGGCCAGATGGCCTTGCAATGCAGCTCCTATCTGGGCGAATATGACTAGCATCACATCCCTTCCCCAGCAGTGGCACTGCAGTGAACCACTCAGATGTGGACTCTGAAAGCAGATGGATTCCTGAAAGAAGCAGCGCCAAACCAAACCCCCCTTCAAGGGTTGGCAGAAAAGGGTACAATCCACCAATCCCAGTAGATATGTTCCCCCCTGCATGCCCCTGAGGAGGGCCTATGATCCTCTCACACACACCTCTGCAATGCCATTTTAAACACTTATAGACACACGCGCATGTGGTCGCACACACACCGACCCACACACACCGACCCACACACTCATAATGACAGAATGGCCTGATCCTTTGATCATGTCTCACCTTGTCTGGCAGGCAAACTCCACTGGCACAATGTAGATGCTCCAGATCCCCAAAGCAGCGGGCATTATGAAGAGTACAGCGACCCAGCAGCAGGAGACAATGAGTGACATGAAGAGTCCAAAGTCATGGACAGCCGGAATCTGCAGAACCAGAGAAATGCAGTCAGAATGCAAGCGTCTATGAGGTGCTTCTTTAGCACCCTTGCAGACAGATGACACAAGACCCCTCACTGGAGATACGCTGTCAACCTGTAACGATTCAATATACGAGGCTCGCGACGTAACACATCCAAGGGTGTGGACACACTCTCCACGTCTCATTGCCTGCGACTAGACCCATCATATCATAGTAGAGATTTACTACACAGGACCCATGTTCCAAGATTATAGATCTACTATGCATGACTAGGGGCCTACAACTAGAGGTCCATTACCTATTAGTAGAGACCGGCTATCCATGACTAGGGATCCATGCCAGAGTACCATTATTTAACACTGAGGTTCCAGTATCTATGACTCTCCATCATTATAGACCAGAATCTATAACAAGAAAAGTTATCCCCAACCACTAGAAACCCACAATCCTCAACTTCAGACCCACTATCAATAACTAAAGAGCCACTTTGCATGACCACTAGTATCTATGATTAGAAATCCACTAGAAGGATTAAAACCCCTCTATTCACGACTAAGTGCGACCCTTGGCTACCACTATCACACTATCCATTCAATTGGGAAACCAGCTTTTCTGGATTTGAACAATGGGGCTCATCACAAGTTTGGCAGTAATTCCACCAAATTACCACCAATCCCGATTGCCATTACCACCACTTGTTCCCGTGGGGTTATCACAAGATTATATATGATGGCAACTCCCCATTTTTGGAGTTCATAGGACAATGTGGGGATGGTTTTCAGCAGATTACCACGTAGTAAATATTATCATTTGGCGGTGTGGGAAAAATGTTGGTACTTCCGTTACCTCCCCTTACCGCAATTTTCCTCCTGCATCGCCAAGCTTGTAATGAGGCCCAATGCCTCTTTCCATTTCCCTGATGGGTTATGGCACCACTTCCATTGCTACAAATTGTGCCAGGATCCCTCCCATATTTTCGAGGGGCAGTGCCAACACGGATATATTTTTAACGGGTAGTACTATCTCCCCAATTTATTCAAGGGGCACCATTTCTAGCACTGCATACGGAGTGTCATCCCTATTATTTCCCCTGTTGTTTACCATGATTTGCAGCACATGTATCAGCTTGCATACACCCCATTCCCTGAGTGGGAAGTGCTGCACCCAATCTCCTTTATGTGTTGTGCCCACACTCAGAGCACTTGTGTTTCTCTGTCAGTATTAGAGGGTGCCATGCATGCACATTTCCATACCTGGGATAGGATGTTTGCGGCGTACGCGGCAGCAGTGGTGAAGGAGGTGAAGAATGTGGCCTTCCCAGCAGTCTGAACTGTGTAGATCATCCGTGCTTGTGGTTCCCTCAGGTGGGTGGCCTGCCGGTAAGTGTTAATGAATACAAAGACATCGTCCACACCTGCCAGAAGCAAATGAGCCCAGTCAACAATAAAGAAGTGCTGCCTTGGAGAATCAAGCAAACGTGAGGAAAGTCGCCAGACACTTCTGGCACTCAGAGCCACACAACAATCACAAGGTGATGCCAGATTTGGTGAAGTGCTTACTGGCCATGGAACTGTTGACTAAGCAAGGTCCTATCCTGCGGGTTATCCAACCCAGTCCTAGCCTGCTGTAGTACCAAAATTAGGTAATGTTCTGCTATTTCACAAGTGACACGCTTTCCTGCTGTCTGAAGTCATGGGTTTTGTCCTTCTATGTGACCCCAGAGGACATATTTTACTGTGTTAATTAAGTGGGGTCAACCCTGCTACGTTACCCAAGGCCATAGCCTTCAGAATTAACCATGTGAAGTATTTACACCCTTTGTTAATCAGGAGGCACCATTTCCTGTTGGGCTGTTCAAGAGATGTCATTTCCGGTTGTGTGTTACTGTCACATCCTGTTCTGTTTACGAAGAGATCAAGGCTCACTGTGTGACTTGAGAGAGTCCATGGGCCCTCATTCCGAGTTTGGAGGCAGCCATGGCGCTATTAGTGCCATGGCTGCCTCCAAAATCGGTCCGACTCCGGTCTGGTGAAGGGAGTAATTACCGGTCCAGTCCGAGGTCGGCGGGACCGGTAATTCCCCATTCACCAGAGCCATTCCCCATTCCCATTTGAGCCCCCATAGGGCTCAATGGAAAGGGGGAAGGCGGCAATAACGGTACCGCAAATTGCGTTACCGTTATTGACCCCGGTATCCCTTTGCGGGTCACGTCCATAACGCCTGGTAAAACCAGGCGTTAAGGGAGGACCCGCAAAGGAACCTCGGAATAGGGCGCAAACGGATTACCGGCACCGGTGTCATTACCGGCGCCCAGTATCCCTTTGCGCCCAGGTCGTAATGACCCCCCATGTCCTATTGTGGCACCACATTAACACCATTTCCTGCTGTGTTAACAAGTGAGTTAATTTCTTGATGTGTGACCCGGGAGGTCATAGCGTGTTGTGTTCCTCAAGTGATGTCGTTTCCTTAGGTGGTACCGATCTGAGTTCAGTCTTTGCTGTGTGATGTAAGTAAGGTGGTGTTATCCAACAAGGTAATTTCGATTTTCCTGCTATGTTATTCAAGAGACCCAACCTCTCACTGTGTTGTAATGTAATTTCACATTGTTGGATCCTAGAGGTCATGCCCTGTTTTTTGACATATAGCGGCATCCCTGGCAGTGTTTTCTTGGTGACACCATTCCCTGCTGTCTTATCCAGGTGAGTGCATTTATCGTCAGTAGCCTAAGTATGGGAAAATCCTGGTGTGTTGCCAAATGAGAACCTTTCCCGCTGTGTTACCCAAGTGTGCCAATTCCTGTTGCATTACCCGAATGAAGTCGCTTAGTGCACGTCACTCAGTGCAGTGAGCCCATGTCCCACACCCTCCAGACGTGTGGGACGTCCACATCACAGCACAGTTTGGAGACCAGAGCATTTTTCTGCAGCAGCCATAAAACAAATCAAACATTAAGGTAAGACGGTTGCATGCAGACCCTTCTGCATGTGCTCAGTACCCGCCCCCACCTACTTACCTACCCCACTTCTTTTCCACTCTGCCCATGCACAGGAATGGAGGGCCTGTTGCAGAGAAGGGCACATAGGAGGGTGGGTTGCCTGGAGATACGGAGGCGTGGACTACCAGTACGAGAGTAAATACCGTGAAAAGCATGCACATACCTGCACATCCTACCTCCCTTCCACCTCATTGTTGGGATAGATTATTCAGGAATTCCCAGGAAAAGAGAGGGGGAACTTGCCCAAACACAAAGAATCAACCAATCAGGTTGGACAAACCATGCGTACACTGCGAAATGGCGATAGAAGGCATGCGTCAGTGATGTCGCTGCCCTGCAGATGGCATCCAGAGGTATATGACATTGCAACACCACTGAAGCCACGTTGGCTCTGACAGCATGACAGCATGAGTTGCGTCTTAGAAGATGGAGACAGACCACTAACCATAGCATTCACGGATGCATGAAGCACAGGCTCCTCGGCCAAAGCTGGATCTGGAAAAACCTTCAACAACACAATTTTCTCAATTAGGTCAAAAGTCCTTAGACTAAAGGAAGGGCGCATCCGAAGCATACCTTATTCTGACTGAAACATTGTGCAGGGTTCCCGAGCCAAAAGCACTTGTAACTCCCTGAAACATTACATAATGCTCATAGTTTGGGATAATGGGGTGGCACCTGGGGTGGCCAATCAGATTCCTGGGGTAGCACGTGCCGCTGGTGTGAATGGTTTGAATGCAGAAAGCGAGACATCAAAACATTGAAATCCCATGAAGGGTGTGGCCTCACAGAATGAGGGAACAACAGAAGTCCCTGGAACTGCCTCTCAACCACCTGATTTCCAAGGAAATTGTGGAGGCTACGATTGCTGACAGATACCCCCTGCAGGATTCCACTTTGCCCGAATGGGCTAGTTGTGAAATATAAGATTGTGATTCCAGGAACACTACAGTGAGTCCACCTTCCCATTCAGTGCCCAGCGGCTGGGTTTATAGTGAATATGTCGAATGCCATTTTTTCGAATGCCATTTTTTCGAGAAAAAAAATGCCGAAAAAAATTATTTCGAATTTTTAATTAATTTATTTTTTTTAATGGGGGGTTCTCCCACAACCCCCTGTTTTTTTTTATTTGCACTTTATTTTTACTAGCTAAACCAAAAAAAAACATACAAATAAAAAAAACAGATTTGAAATTTTTTTTTAGGCATAATATTTTTCGACGAAATGGCATTCGAAAAAATCTTTTCGACATTTTAACTGGATACCTAGCAAACTGACATTCAACCACTTGAATCCCAGAGAGCTGCTCGAATGTTCTGAAGGTTCACATTGGAGAGACTCATGTGACCCAAGGAGGCGAATTAACACTGACTTCCACAGTGCTAACACGTTCGAGAACCAGAAGAAGCTGGGCCAGACTGGTGCAACCAGAACCCTGAAACATCTCATGTTCCATTTGAACTTGTGCAGCACTTTTTCAATCAGTGGGAGCAGAATGCCATAACACAGAAGGATGTTCCAGGGGAGCAACACGTTTTTTCCAAGCGGCCAAGGGTCCAGGCCCATCAACGAGGCCAACATACAATACATTGGTTTGTCCTCTGTGAAAAAGAGATTGGAATGCAAACATCCCCTGTGACAAATCAACTTCCGGGGCACCAGTGGTCCAGGGAAGAATATCGGGTTCTAAACAATCAATTAGCCCCATGCCTCTAGTAAACCAGCAGGGATCCAACCAGATTGGAAACACAAGCAAATTATAAACCTTGTCTAATTTTGGGAATGTGGACGTCGGGCAGGTTTTTCACTGGAAGGTCGTGAATCGTTGGTTAGTTGCAACTCAAAGAAAAATACAATTATTATCCAATGATAATAGGGACTGTCAGGTCAAGCTTGTATACAAATATCTTCTTTATAATTATTATTATAACAGACTACGAAATGCAACCCACCCTGTAAAGGAATGAAGAGGACAGACAGTTTCAAAGAAGGAAAACAGATGCACTCTGTATACTGACAGGAGGGTAGTTGGTATAGTAATTAATCACAATAGTTCTAGAATACTTGGTTTCAGCGCAAAGGGAGCAATGGGTCATAAAATGTCACTAGGGGCCTTCGGAAAAGGATCAGCGGACAGAACCACAATGCTTGTAGAAGTGGTCAAGTCAGTTTCAGGGAGCTTTGCAGCTCCGGCGACAGAGTTCAAGATGGGAGACAGCTGCGGGTATGAAGCAGCCGGCAGTTCGGCGAGCGAGACTGGACGGGCAGCTGCAGGAGTCAGGAATCATTGTCTCAGTGCTCGTTGGTGGGTCTGAAGCACTGGTCGAGGAGTCTCGGATGGCATTAGTGACTGCAGCGCGACAACAGTCAGTGGTGCAGTCGGTTGCAGCTCTTGGAGCTCCACTGGCTCGAAAATATCCTTTAAGGCGGACGCTGGTTGATGCTTGTCGATCCACTACTCCTAGCTTCTTCACTGGGCTTGTGTTGTCCGTTAAGGTGGATGGCCCACAGCTGAGGAGACTGTTGCAGGCAACCGCCTTGTCCTGGGTTTGGTTCAGAAACTCTCTGGCACTTCCCATCTAGGAAGCTTGCTGCAGACCCTAGCAGGGCATGCTGTCTACTGGCTGGGTATCGGTTCTGGAGCTGCTAGAGGGTCCTCTGGATTCAGTATCTCGATCTGTTCCCTGGGAGATGTTTAAGGGAGGGATCTTGCTCCCTTCTTGGATGTCCTGGCCTTCCTTCACTGGCAGATGATATAAGGCAGTCTGTACCTTCAGCCAAGGTCCAATGCTGAGTTCTTCTCGTTACCTCTTGCAAAGTCTTCAGATGATCTGCCCAAAAGACGGGCTCAACAATCTCCTGTATGCATAAGGTCATAACCAGAACGCTTTGCAACAGAAAACGAAAAGGGATAAAAACATGTAATACTAAGGGCCTCATTACACGGTAGGCGGAGAACCAGGGTGCTATTAGCGCCATGGTTCATGCCGGTAAAATACCGGCACCGCCTTGGTGGCAAGGGGAATTACCACCCCATTCCAAGGTTGGCGGGGCAGTAATTCCCCCTTCCACCATTGCCCTTCCCCATTCCCATTTTTGCCCCATAGGGCTCTATGGGAATGGGGAAGGCGCTAATTACGGTACCGCAAATTGCGGTACCGTAATTAGCTCCACTGGTCCCTTTGCGGGTTGATTTTTAATGCCTGCAAAAAGCAGGCGTTAAATTCCCCAACCCGCAAAGGGACCTTGTAGTAAGGCGGTAAGGATTTACCGGTACTGGTAAAATACCGGTACCGGTAAACCCTTACCGCCTACCGTGCAATGAGGCCCTAAGTATCACCCATCTTCCTGTCTATTGTGGATCAAAGGATCGCTCTAGTTCATGGAGCTCTCTGTGGTTCTTGACAAAAGCGGCAGGTCTCCCTTGAAACTGCGGTGAGAACAGACTTTCTGTCTCCATCAATCCACATACTTGTACTTTCTGAACAGGTTCCAGCTTCTGGGGGGTTGTCTACTGTAAACACACAGTCTCAGACATGACAGGTCACTGCCCTTGATACTAAGAGGCGGGAGCTGGCTTCAGGTTGACACGGATGGTTGTTGGGGTTTTCCTGTCTTTTCTTAGTCCTGCAACCAGGCCTCCAGTGGGCCTGCTTGAATAAACTCTGATTAGCATGTGAAACTACCGCCAGGAGTTAACAAAGGGCGGGGCGTATCTATGGAGCCTTTGTTAATTAATCAGGCTCGTCATGGCAGGAGGAAGGGTTTTCCCTCCCCCTTCTGAGATGCTGTGATGTTATGTTATGTTACTCGCACTTACACCGTGCACGTACTCCTGAGGGCTTCTTGGTGCTTGATGTACTCTTGGCTGTCTTATTCCAACAAAATATGACAGGGGGGACCACACCTGTAGGCTGTGTCAAAACAGAGTACACAGGTCTACGTGTATGTCGTGCGGTGAGCATAGGAAAATGTGTGTGGATTAGCCCCACACATTTTCCATAGGTTCATCTATCATCATTCAATTTCATTTAAAATTTCAAAAATGCCCATGCAAGCACACACCCACTGTGTGGATGGTCGTATTCCTCACATCCCCACTCCTAAAAGGGGGTGACTGAACTTGGTCTTGTAATGGTTGATAAGACAGTTGTTTCAAAGCAGCTGCTCCTTGGATGGCAACTATTTACATATGTAAAGGCATGAGGTTGGTGTTTTGGGAGCTAACACACTCCAACAGACCCTTTTACAAGGAAGCGATCGGCTAACCTGGCCCCCACACCCCTGCATATTAATGTAGACCATGACAGCGATGTTGTGTCTAATGATCTTTCACAGGCTCAACTGTGTTGTCTCACAAAGTGGCGGCTTTGTATTCATTAAGTTTTTGGGAAATTGTATTAGGTGGTCACATTTTCAAAGAATGTTCTTAACTTATTTTTCATGCAAGAGGGTAAGCCTTTCACATTACAAGATCGAAGGAAGAGCCTGAAATCCGTAGAGAATTGAGCGGGGATGTCATAGGAATATTCTGCTGACCTACATTTGGTGCCTTTCATTGAACACAGCTCTAATATCAGGTCCATTTTAAGTCAACTCCATAAATTCAAGTGCTACTTGAACCTCTCAGATCCCAGGGGAAGATTCTGCTCACAAACCATGGGACATATTCCTCAAGCCATGGTGGGAGCAATGTGTGTTAAGGTAAAATTACGTTCAGCAGAGAAGGTCAGTGGAGCCACACCCTCAGCCTCCCACCACTGGCAGGATTTGGCAACACTGTGGTCCAATTTGCAAATTTGCAGTAAACGGCCTTTCCGGAATCTGCAGTTCAATTTGTTGAACTGTGCCCTCTTGCGTGCGCAAGGCAACTGTGAACTGCCATAACAGTGAGACAGCACTTCAATGGATATCACAAGTTAGTATCTTGCAGACTCATACTCCAAAAAAGAAGACAGTATCCCGAGGAAGTGCTTCACAGAAGGAGTCTCGGTTTCTGTTTCTCACCCCAATCTGAAAAGCCAAGTAATTCAATTCACCACTGGAAATGAGCAGGACAATCAAGCTCAGGAATGTGTGAGGAATTCAAGTAGGAAATGAGAACCTAGATGCATAGAAAAAAATAGAAGAGAAGATAACTGACAAAACAGAGAAAGGCAAGCAGGAAAACAGGTAAAGCTCCAATTTTAGTTTGAGAGTATTACAACATTAGGGAAATCTAGTTATGTAATTTAAGGAAATAAAATTCCTTTCCATTTGAGAAAAATATTTGATTTAAGTTAAATGGCAACAAGAGACTTCAAGAATCGAAATGGCAGGACTCAATAATCCTTAGAGCCACTACAGACGGAATCAGAAATCCTCCCCACAGAATACATAACCCACTTGCAGGCTTAGAAGGTTGAGCCACAGCTCCAGTGGTTCTACCCTCCAGGCACTTAGTGGGGGGCTAGAGGGTGTAGGTAAATCTGCCACCATCACAGTTAGATAGGCAGGAAACAAGTAGGAGAGAAAAGAGGGATTAGCCTCTTGTGTCTTACAGGTCTCATATGTGGAAGAAGAGATCCTGTAATGATTGCTATTTTATCCAATTGCCCTTTCCCTTCAAGTCATCACGACTATAGCACTAATCAAACGGCTGTAAATGGAAGTGCAAGGGTCGTCTGTAGGACCTTACAACTCCTTTGAATTGTGCACGTTCCTTAAAAGTTGAAGAAATGCTTTCAAGGCTTGGGAAGATGGCGTTCAACTTCAGAAAAATGGCATGTGGTAGCCATTTCCACAGTGGCCATAGTTCATGCACCTGGCAGAAACCCATGGTAGCTCCCCAGACTTTATTCCGATGAGTTGTTTGAGACATACTTGGTTCTGCAGGGTTAAATGGGGCCCTCACCAACAAGAGTTCTGCATCATCCTTCCACCATGTGATACAGAGAGCACCTCCTTGAGAACTGATATGAGAATTGGGGGGCTGTCTTTCTTCTGACACCAGAGAGATGCCAAGTGAAGCTCAAGTTGACACCTTGGATCCTGGGTATGGGATCACCCAGTTGCAGGAAGCCAGGGGTGACCTTTGTACCCACGATGATGCAGCTACTCTGAGAATGCAAAAGCAATGAAATATCTGGTGCAAGGACAGAACCCTGTATTCTGGGGGAAATTCGCCAATTTGGCTATATGCCACATCATGCCAATGAAGGAGATCAGCAACAGGATGAGGGTGGACTTGCAAATGTTGACTGACAGCCCCAGAGTGAACAGGAAGGGATAAAGCTCTCACTAGCCAATAATCCAAGTAGGGGTAGCTATGCAAATCCTCGCATTGTAGGTATCCTGGGATAACTGCCATCAGTTTGTGATGGCCCTGCGGTCTTGCACAGACTGAACAGGAGTAACTTGTACTAGATGTGAAGGTCGTAAACTAAGAACCGCAGGAACTGCCTCTGGGGATGCACTATCAGGATGTCCTTCAGGGCGATGGCAGGTAGTCAGTCACTTCTTTGTGAGCATTCCAACATCTATGCCAAATTAACGGTGTCACCTGTCAGGTACCTGTTAAACCTGTGCAAGTTTAAGATTAGTCTTGATCCTTCAGTTTATTCGTCCATTGCACACAATAGAGAGCACAACCCCATGCTCCACCTTCCAGAAAAGGGCTGAATCCACTGCCCTCTTCTCCACCAAGAACTGTATCTTTGCGATCACGGAAAAACAAGCCACTGGAAGGGATGGGAGGAGGAAGGGAGGGAAGATATTGGTGATGTCTAAAAGTCACTAAAGACAGGAATCAACAGCCCATGAAGACCACTCGCCAACAGTGGAAAAATCCATACACTCTGGCTCTGATGGAATGCATAATGACCCTGGTCCATGGAACTATATATTTTTCTTCTCTTTGCTGGTGACTTAGAATTGGATTACTTTCCAAGCTTCTGATGTTTGTGTCTTTGCCTACTGCTGCTCATGACAATTGACAAAAGGCAGCTAGAAAGTAGGACCTGTCAGCCTCTAGAGTCAAAGAACCTAAATGCTGCTTTTGGGGGCAGTGAACAGAGTGATGGCTTATTGATAGCTGCAAGAGACTTTCTTTAGCTGCGTGTCTGTCGAAACCACAAGCTGCTTCTTGCCGTTAAACGGAATGCCAAGCACACTTTCCTGAATGGAGATGAACAGGTTGGAGGCTTTCAGCCAAGCAGATCTGTATGTATCCAGACACATTTATGTTGCTTTTTTATTTATTTGTTTATTAATAAAAATCACAGGGAGAGCAATGCATTTTTGACACAAAAACACGTACAGATTTTACCATGGATAACAGAGCAGAGGACAAGGCCCTTGCTTCCTTCTTCACAAGTTGGAGCACAGCGCCGAGCATGGCAACTGACAATTACTTGACCTCGTGTAGTTCTGTTGTGAACGTCTCACCTTTTTCAGAGGGGATCTACTGAGAGTACTCAAATATCTCCTTTAACAGACAATAGTTATACCAGCAAGGACAGCATCAGCTTTAGCCTGCCAAGAGCTGGTGTAAATGTCTGTGCACAAAAAGTCAAGATGTTTACACCGCTTGTCCAGTGAAGGATAAGACAAGGCTGCAGTGAGTCCCAGACATGAAAGCCACATACAGAGGTTCATTGGGCACTGACATGTATGTGGTTTTAAGTGCCAAGGACGCTGTATCTCGTCCTTGGGATTACCTCCCCAGTGCCAAGGACAAGATAGCTCGTCCTTGGCACTTAAGGGTTAATGAAGGAGAAAATGTCAGAAGGCTTTTCAAAGTGAAATACTGAAATCACCAAAAAAGACCTTGGCACTGGGGGGGAAAACCCATGGCAGTTAAAAGTTAATGCATTTGCTCAACACAGGTGTGCAGTGAGGCATCTTCCAGAGTACCTCCACCACCTTGTCCATGCCTTGGGTTAACGGGATGCCTGACCTCTTTTGTCTAGCAGGAACGACTGTAGTAAAGACAATGTACTAATGTACTTGCTAGGACATTAGGGATTTGGAATGTGTGTACATAGAATGTTGGTTTGGAATGCAGCTTGTGGATGGAGTGGGTGTTCTGTTCTCTATGATGGTGCTGTTCCAGATCTTTTTACTCCATCCACTCCATCACTTGTCCCACTAGATTAGGAACGATCTCAGTCCTGGTGAGTTCTTCCTCTTCCAGGGGCTCCTTAGAATCAGTGTCTGCTAATCTGGTAAGCAAGGAAGTCCTGCTTCCTGAGTGTAGAGGAGCAGCTGTGTGCATCTGCAGGAGATCCCGCCCCCTACCTCCTGTGTATTACCAACACCCGCAATAAAAACCAATACTGCAGCGATTGTTTGAAAGAAGATACCCATTGTGACAACCCTACCGAATGCACTCTTGCAGGAGGAAAAACCTGAAGGAGTGTGAAAAGAAGCTAACCAATGAATTGATGATGTCATAACGAGGTGTGCACCCCATCCCGAGATACTGGCTAAAGATGATGTATAGATCCTGAAGAAACTAATGATGAAGTAAAGAATCGAGTGAACTTTCCAATATAAAGGGGGAAGACTACACATGCACAAAGTGCTGCAGAAAAACAACCGCTCAATAACTGGTCAGCTGCTGAAATACAAGGTAGATTAAGTCATCATAGAAGCTGGCTATGAGTAGTGAATAGAATGCAGGCAAAGCCCCATTGTACAGAAACTGGACATTGGTACCATGAATTTAGTAGGCCAGAACCCATGAAGCTGGAATGGAAAACTGTGTCGCAGAAAGAATAATAGACTCATGAAGCTGCATGATGAGGCTGCCTGGCCTGGAGTCAAGATTCAAGAAGCAAGGTCAGCTATCGATTCTGAAGAACAAGTATTCAGAGGATTAATGTTATCACATTAAGGTGCAAGATAGAGCACAAAGGATGACAAACTTTAATTCATTTAGAGCATTTAAAAGCTGCAAAATGGACCAAATCATGGTCTCCTGTCACGTGAGCCAAGGATGTAAATAGAGTTTGAACTTGAAGTTCCAGACACGATGGAGTGTGCCCTCTCGCCCGTGCATTCTCAGAGACAAGGATACTCTGCAATGCCAAGTACAAAAACAATTTCATGGCACAAGGCATGGGCGATGAGAGATGCTAGGCTGATTGGGTGGTGGGGTAGTCTCATGTCCTATCTCCCTGCACCTGGGTCTGGGCTTACGTGCTACTAAATGAACCGAATGTTCCAGACATGGCACAAGCCAACCAACTGTATTAGTCCATATAGCGAAAGACCTTATAGTTTAAAGACCAATGAGAAACTGTGTATCTAATGTTTCTGAAATTACATGTTTTTAGAGGTAGGCATATGTTGTTCACCTGATAACAACCAACCAATAACAATCCTAGCTCCTATAGAAAAGTATACTTAGATGTCTCCCTTAACCAATCCCGACCCTTAATAGGTTTTTTCACTATTGCCTCATAGTATGATGTCACTCTGATGTGTTTATCATATAAAAAACATACTTTGTGTAGAGATCATTGAGGGACTGAGCGCACGTCTGTTGATGAGCTTTGTGAGGACAGAGACAGACAGGCCTGCAGAGAAATTGGGAGGATTTCAGATGTTCTCTACTTCTCTGTGGGCCAGTCCATCTCTGGAAGAAGAAAACAAGTGCATGGGAAAAAGAAGTGTACTTAGTCTAAAGGTCCATGTTTCTCACCTGGGGATGTATCAGTAGATCCTGATGACTTACCTATGCCGACCATGACAAACGCAGCCACCCCATTGAGGATTCCGAGGTACTGGATACCGAACACCACATGATAGAGGAAAAGGGCGACGAGGCAGCTCAAGCCAATGCTGGCAATGCCGAAGAAGGACAGGAACACTGCCATGAGAGAAGTATAGACATCCAAGGGTCAGTCTGTGATCCCACACTTACGGAGGGGGAAGTGATACAGGGGGAAAGATTGTCAAGACAACAGACAGGTGACCAAAGATAAGTAATGACCGACTCAGGCCATTGCAGAGGCAGGAAGTCACGGATACGGATGGACAGTAAATTGCACCAATAGACAGTGAAAGATACAAGTGAGGACAGACTGTCAATCACACACAATAAAGCAGATGGCAAACATGAAATCCTGCAATCCCTACAGAAATGAAACAAGCACCTGATTAGGATAGAACCTCACAAGCTGGTAGTACACCAGACCAATTGGAAAGGAGCAATAAGGTGCTGCCCACTGTTTGACCTTAAAGAGCTTCACTCAACATATCATAAAGTTTCATTCTGAAGTGAAGCCTGATATACTTTCCCCTCTTTAGCACTGTAGATAATCTCACATTATGACCAGCAATGTCCTTGCAACATACACCTCAATGCCCATCTATATAGAGATGCCCCCACCATGCACCAATGCTCAGCTCTGTAGAGGTGCTCTCTCCATGTAGTCAAATGTCTATCACTATAGTGATGCCCGCACCATGGAACTCAACGCTCAGCTCTGTAGGTCTGCTCTCTTCATATACTCAAATGTCTATCACTATAGTAATGCCCCCACCATGGACCTCAACACTCAGCTCTGTAGAGGTGTTCTCTCTGCATAGTCAAATGTCTATCACTATAGTGATGCTCCCACCATGGACCTCAACGCTCAGCTCTGTAGGTGTGCTCTCTCCATATAATCAAATGTCTATCACTATAGTAATGCCCCCACCATGGACCTCAACACCCAACTCTGTAGAGGTGTTCTCTCTACATAATCAAATGTCTATCACTATAGTGATGCCTCCACCATGGACCTCAACGCTCAGCTCTGTTGAGGTGCTCTCTCGATATACTCAAATGTCTATCTCTATAGATCTGCCCCCACCATGGACCTCAACGCTCAGCTCTGTAGATGTGCTCTCTCTGTATAGTCAAATGCCTACCTCTATAGAGATGCCCCCACCATGGACTTCAGCGCTCAGCTCTGTAGAGGTGCTCTCTCTGTATAGTTAAATGTCTATCACTAGAGTAATGCCCCCGCCATGGACCTCAACGCGCAGTTCTGTAGAGGGGCTCTCTCCATATAGTCAAATGTCTATCACTATAGTGATGCCCCCACCATGGACCTCAACACTCAGCTCTGTAGAGGTGCTCTCTCCATATAGTCAAATGTCTATCTCTATAGAGATGCCCCCACCATGGACCTCAGCGCTCAGCTCTGTAGAGGTGCTCTCTCTGTATAGTCAAATGTCTATCACTATAGTAATGCCCCCGCCATGGACCTCAACGCGCATCTCTGTAGAGGTGCTCTCTCCATATAGTCAAATGTCTATCACTATAGTGATGCCCCACCATGGACCTCAGCGCTCAGCTCTGTAGAGGTGCTCTCTCTGTATAGTCAAATGTCTATCACTATAGTAATGCCCCCACCATGGACCTCAGCGCTCAGCTCTGTAGAGGTGCTCTTGCCATGTACTCAAATGCCCATCTTACAGAGATGTTCCAATCATGCACCCCATTGACCAACACTCTATCAATGCCCCGTCACACCACACAGTGCCTGGATCTGTGCAGGAGCTCTTATCATACATATTGCTGCAATGCCCATATGTGTAGTGATGCCCCTTCAGAGATCCCATTGCCTAGTAATTTAGAGGTGCACCTTTCCTATACCCCAATTCCTAGCTCAGGTGAAATGCACCCATCAATACCCCCATTACTCAATATTTAGGACTCTCTAATGGTAGCTCAATGATCTCCTTGTAGAGCTGTTCCCAACGTCCGCCTCAGTGTTAAGAAACAATGCACCAGCCATGCACCCCATGCGCATTATACAGATGCTCCAGTCATTAGTGAGACCTAAAGTACTAAGCTGTCAGTAGCTTGCTGCTCCCCTGCAGCTTTTCAGGTTTGTACCCATTGTGTTCACCTCGTTCCTTTCTTTTACTTGTGGCATCTCCTCCTCCTAGACCCAAAGGGGAGCCAGTACCGTATGTGCCTCCTAGAAGCCCTGGGCTTCTCCAGGTGGGGTTAACAAAACCTATTGCAGTGGAGTGCCTTCCCTGGTGGGCTGTGTGGTGGCTGCCTAGTTTATGTTGGTGTCTGTTTATAACTTTTTGGAGGGCAGCTCTGGTGGCTGTAACCAGGGGTGATGCCTTCTGCCAACCCATGAGAATCCATTTACCCCCAAAAGCCGTATCCAGCACCCTACATAGAACGCATGCTGGATCTTACGGTGATCAGGGAGGTTGTTTTTCTTATATTCAAACCTTCCTATGTTTCTTGGGTGAAAACACAGACTTGGTCCAATCAAAACACGTCTTGTGTTTTTGCCCACAAAGATATGAAGGAACCACAATGGACCTCAGTGACTGGCACACTCGAATTTAAAATAATACACATTGGTGATTTGAGGTTTGTCTCGATCCCAGCCCCAGCCTCCTACAGGTACTGCAAGTCAGTACCTTTGAGGATTGCTGGAGAGACTACTAAGACTTCAGAGGAGGAATATTTCACTGTGAAACTTGGCTCTGGCACTCCCTTCCTCCCCAGCACGGTCAGCTAGGTTCATGCCTATCTGGACTCCAAGGGCCTGTGTTTGCCTGCCTGGTCAAGAAACTGACCACACCAGAATGCTTCAGACCCAAAATCTATCACCTGCTTATCTGAGGCGTATCAGCTGAGAGCCCTGTGGCTGCAATCTCTAAGGAGCGTACTCAGCCATCCCACACTGTCAAGAATCAGAACCAGAAGCCAGCAGCAACACCCCCTCTGCAAGTGCAGGTGAGCTGCGAGTCTACACCCCGCCTGGTGTGATTATTCACTCTCTCAATCGAGACACACTACACTGGCACACAGGAGTGGCAATTGTGCCAGTGAGCCCACCTCCACTGCCCTGCAAAGCTGACCCAGGCCAGAAGGCTGACTGGAGCTGGTTCCCACTGACGAGACAATGTTCACCTCTCTGATGGCTGCTCCAAAGGTCTCCCATCACTAAGTGATCCATCTTGGAATGAAAGGACAGGATTGCAGCCTCCCCAACATATCCCTGTGGGCCCCACTAGCTATTCTCCCCTTAGACCTGCCACTGAGGTCCAATGTTGGTGGGTTGTATGTCTGCCTCTTCATCCACAAAAGGGCAGTGTAATACACTAGTTGTGGTTTGGGACCTGTCACATTTACGCTAGACACTTTGTGTATGTTAGGAGAGAGTTCTCTCAAAAAGGTTTACAGGATCTTGTATGTTTGAACATAGATAGGTGTTTATTAGGATTCGCCGACACGTGTTTCGACCATAGAAGTCATTTTCAAGGCAATATGGGTTAGGTAGGGCTGGTAATACGCCTCAAGATCAGCAAGGCGAGGGCCGCTATGTTAAGGTGGGTAATCCACTTGGCGGTTGATGTCAAGCCTGTTGGCTTCTTGATTCGAGTCTTCCCGGTTGATCGCACTACTTTGCGATCGACCGGGAACATTCGAATCAAGAAGCCACTATGGTTGATACACTTGTTGGCGAATCCTAATAAACACCTATCTATGCTGAAACATACAAGATCCCATAAACCTTTTTGAGAGAACTCTTTCTTGACATCCACACAGTGTCTAGCATGAATTGACAGTTTCCAAACCTCCACTCGAATCCCAAACCAGGGACGGTGGGGCATTGTCCCGAGGTGACCAAGTCACACGCAGCAGGGCACCAGATATACTCATCTGAAAGTGTGGCAGTCCCGCAGTTCTAGTGTTCACATCACCAGTACAAACTAGTGCCATACACTAGGTTTGCATCATTGTGATCGAGCTGCCATCTCTTCATCAGAAATACCTGCTACTGTCACTGACAACTAATAGATGCAAACCACGTTGGATACATTTGTGGTCACATATTCTAGGGCAGTCACAAGGAGACACTTGTCGGGCTGAGTGGGGTGGACTGAGGTGGAGCTAGAAGCCAAATGGGGAAGATAATGTCAGAAAAAAGAAACAGAGAAATGAAAACGGCGAGGGGTGGTGATATTGGGCTGGGGGCAGAAGGAGGTTAGTGGGAGAAACATGGGTCGAAAGACACAAAGGAGGAGGTTAGAGATGAGAAGGAAAAGCAAATGAAATGAAAACAGAATAAAGTGGACGAAAATTGAGAGAATGAAAGAAAAGAAACAAATAGCGGAAAAAAAGAAAGGGTTTGAAAGAAAAAGACAAGGAATGAGACGAGAGAGAGAGAGATGGAGAGAGAGATTGAGAGACAAGTGTCACTGAAGAAATAAAGCAGAAGAAGAGGTGGATACGAGCAAACCAGGGGCTTGAACGAAATCCCAAAGGAAGGGACAGTAGAATAAAGAAAAAGAAATAGAGAGAAAGAAGGTCAGAAAACTGCGAATGTGAGAAGGCATAGTAGAAAGCCAATACAAAAAAGTGGGCTGTAGGTTGAGAAGGAGAAAAAGGCGGTGGAAATATGTACAGCGAGGAGCAAGGAGGGCATAGGGGCGGTCTCAAAAAAAGCGAGGAGATATGGAGTGAGTGATGGGTGATGTATGTGACAGGAAGAGAAACAGGAGGACAGGAGGAAAAGAGTGGTAAACATTTAAACCAGGGGTAGGGAGTTATTGTGCGCTGGACTTTGCCCTATCGAAGGGAGCTGTAAACATGTCGGGGCGCACTTCAGGTGGTTTTCCCTGGGTACCATATAGCTAAGAAATGGCCCTGGAACTTGTCTTCAGGAGTTGGTGCGGTCGCTGCTACTGCAGCAGATCAATTTGCTTCACGGTAGAAGGTAAGATCAAGCTCTGCAACTGAAAATACCCTGGGGCACTCAGAAAATTCCCCCCACAAACAGCCCACCACAAGATGGAGGCAGCTAGCACAGGGCACCTTAAAACACACAATCATGGGGGCCTGACCCTCTGAAAGATGTCGAGAGCTCAGCTGGAAAATCTGCACAGGAAGATTAGGCGGTCTGTGGAGTTATAGCAGGAGTGAGCAACTTGCGCTTCGATGACTAAGCTGCTTTCAGAAAACTAGGCCACGTTCCATGCCGAGTCTTCTGAAAGCAGGCTGCTGGTGAAGGCGAAGGACCTGGCAAAGACGTATCTGATTGCCTATTTGCCATTCAGGATTGGTGTGCCTCCAACGATCTCTGCCTGAATGCCAGCAAGACAGAGATCCTCCTCATCAGCACACCTACAGCCTCATTTCCTGTCACTGTCTGGCCGGCCTCCCTTGGCCCTCCAGATACCCACACCTAAGAGGCTAAGAACCTCAGGGTCATCTTTGACTTCACACTTTCCTTCTCTGCCCACATCTCTGATATCTCTCAAAAGACAAACTTCCTACTGCACCTCCTCAGAGGTATTCTGACGTTCCGCTCCTTCACCCAGAAGCTCACTGTGTCTCAAGCAGTGGTTCTCTCTAGGTAGGATTATTGCAGCAGCCTCTTTTAAAATCTACCTGCCTCTACTCTCCGCCTTTTGCAACCTGTCCAGAACAGGATTCTGAGACTTGTCCGTGGCCTCAAGCCCTGGGACCGTATCTCTCCAGCCCTGAAATCTCTCCACTTGCTCCCTGTGGCTGCAAGGATTAATTTCAAGACCCTTTGCATTGTCCACAAGGCTTTCTGGGGCCTGGGGCCAAAATACCTTCCGCTGTCCCTCTGCAAATACCTTCCCTCCTGAGCTCTTTGCTCCTCCATCTCTAACTCCCTCAGGGCCAGTCATTTTTCAAAGAAACAAGCTGGGGGTAGATGTCTGCCTTTGGCTGGGGCCTCCCTCTGGAACAGCCTCCCTGCCACTCTGAAACTTGGAGAACCATTTCTGGTTCCGGAAGCACCTCAACACCTTCCACTCTGCTTCTGCCTTCGTTCCTCTTCTCCCCTGCTGATCTGTTCTGTCTCAGCATTGTACACCTGATTACCCTCTGACCTTCGGGCCCAGGTACCTGCTTACCCTGCCACCCACCTGCACTGCCTGCTGCCAATCTATTGCACTGGGGTCCGTATATGTAACCCTACAACCCCACCACCCCCCTTTTTCTGCACTTATCAGAGACACCCTGCATGTTGCCTTAAACCTTGCACCTGCCGCTTGCTGGCTGCACTACCACTGTTTGTTGCTTTTATTATTTATTTATTCTTTATTTTAATTTCTTTGCTCAGCACTTTCCACTTTCTCCCCACCTCCCATGCACTTTCCCCTTTCCCATGCACTTGCACATTCTCAATGTCACTGGGCCTAGTAAGATCGAAGTTTTGTTCTCCCTTGTTCCCTTCCCTTGTCTCGTTGCGATCTGAAACACTTATATACGAGCGCGATACAAATAAAATATCAATAGCAATGTCAATATCAATATCAATGTGCTAGCCCCTTGGTCTGGGGGACAGAGTGGAGCTCCAGAAATAAATGCTCTGCTGCAGCGCAGCTCTGACTTTTTCCAGCCCATTCCCAGCACTGGTAATAACAACAGCTATATATTACAGCACTTAAAAGTTGAACCTATCTGGCAAGAACCGATGTCTAACAAAATCTGGTATTATCATCATTAGCCCAATTTCCTGCCTAGGAACTAATGGTGTGATTATACACCCGAGGATTTCCCTCTGGACGGTAGTCTGGTGCGCAGCACCATAGGATGGGTCCCATGCACTCCCAGACAACGCTTTACACATTCATTCCGTTAACGCACCTGAGCACGAGGTGAGTACATAGACCAGCACGGCGATGCAGCTGCTGCTGATGAAGGCCAGAGACATGTCGTTGCTGAAGGTTCTCCTCACCTCATAGTCGAAGAGATCTGTGCCACCATACAGCACTTGGACTTTACTGCAGGAAAGAGATTGCTCTTGGTTATCACATTGCTCTGAGAACTAGCAACTGGACACACACTCCTTCCACAGTGTAGAGGAAGACGTCTGGCCCAGCAGCCTCTGTGCATGGATATTTCACAGAGCCCCCCACCCTCCACAGTCCATCCAAGCCATTTCATGGAGCGATTGGATTGACAGGAACATCCCTTGCCTTATTTTATGGAATATCTGTGGAACAATCTTAAGCAAGCTCAGTTCTCTCTTCCGGCATGATGGTGTTAAACCAAAAGTTTGACCTCAGCAGCGAGAGATTATCTCCAATTGAGAGCACACTTGAAAGGCTAAACCGGAAGACATTCAGGTAAGGTCATTGCAAGCACAGTTTAAGGGCCCCAAATGCTTGCAATATATATTTGCACCAACTTCGCTGTTTATAGGCTCTGCGATAAGCCCAGATCCATCTCTTGCCCATGCACTGGATAAGGATCTAAAGGCCCTAACAAGTTATGCTGACCCCTCGCCTCACTGCTCCCCACCTTGACTACCATTTATTTTCTGGTGGCTCCATGACTTGGTATTCATAGGAATAGTGGCCTTTCACAGTATCATTTACTAGTCCTGGTGACCGTGTCTGACATACTATTGGTAATTGTTCACCTTATTTAACCTCACACACCTTCATTCATGGTCCTGAAGACCGTTTACTTTGTCTCCCATGGGCCCGTTGACACCTCATCTAATTTTTCATTGTCTTCGTGACTTTTCACTTCAGCTTCCAATATCTTTCTGATGTCTCACAGTGTCCTGTAGGGCCATTAGGACCCTTTATTCTGCATAGCCCAAGTAGCTCCTTTATAGGAGCCTGTGTATTAGTCTTGGAATCTTACTATATCCTGCACAGCCTGTGTGGCCTATGAGGGTGCCCTGCCTGTGCTCACCTTGTGGATTCCTTTGCCAGGACAGCCACATATGAAACGACAAAATCCTGGAACTTCCTGTGCTGTTCCTCCCAGCGGTCTTCCAGCGAATAGTAAGTAGGCAGTGGTGCTCCGAAGAGGATCTCACTTCGCAGCAGTGAGCTCTGCATGTTCTCTGCTGTAAGTCCCTCATCCACATACCAATAAAACTCAGGATGAGTCATTGCCAGCTTTAGAGATCCTGTGACAAAAGCAAAGAGAAATAGTAACTGTCAACTACACACTCATCCATACTTCACACCGGGATTCAGAGACCACTTTTAAACCTCTATATCCAAACAAAGAGGCACTACCAACATGTAATTAGAACCTAAACAGCCCAGGGAGACACACAGGCTCTATATGTAGTGAATTCAAGTCCTTATGGCTGTCAGATACAAGAGGAACGCCCATGTTAGGAAACTGACATAGGACTGAGAGACCAGACAATTGGCCAGCTCTGACAGGGTACCCAGGAGCTTGTGACACCCAACACGCCTAAGATTAGATATCAAAACATGATTTTATGACCACAGTGAAATTCCTGAGCAAATTGGCCTTAACAACTGCGAGGGCGAGGAGGTGAAAACAGCTCATATCCCTGCTAGGTACCGATGCGAGCAGGCAGTGACTAACAGAGTCAAAAAGGAGCTGGAATTGACAAACATTGACCACACACTAAGGACTCAGAGGCCATGAACACACTCTACCCTCT
This sequence comes from Ambystoma mexicanum, assembly GCF_040938575.1. Lineage (NCBI taxonomy): Eukaryota > Metazoa > Chordata > Amphibia > Caudata > Ambystomatidae > Ambystoma > Ambystoma mexicanum. The sequence goes on from NC_090929.1 coordinate 416,004,621, forward strand.
GAGAGAAGGGGTCTGCAACCTTTGGCTCGACAGATGTTTCAGACTATGATTCATATGATCCCTCAACATGGTGGCTAGGAATGATGGGAATTGTAATCGAAAACATCTGGAGCGCCAAAACTTGCAGACCACTGCCGTAGAGGTACAGGCACTAGGGTGCACTAGACATATTTCATAATTCACGCCCACTCACCCAACCACCAGGGAAAACAAGCTTTTGTATCCACTCCATATCCCTGAGATTTGTTTGCATGGCCAAACTGGAACTCAGAGAGCCACCTACATACACCTCAGAATACCTACTCACAGTGACTCTTGACACTTAACCCAGTCTACGCCCCTGAGATGCAAAACCAATTCAGAACTCTTACACCCAAGAATATCCTGCAGGTCCAAACACTGACAAAACTATGAAGTGATGCAAGATTTTTTAGAAAAAACTGAAAGATCCAACCGTCACATGTAGACTACACACAGACAATCTGAACCTTATGCACAGTCTTCACACCAAAGAGACACAATCAAACTTGGACGCCAAACTCAATAGGATTCAGAGACCAATGACAAACCTCTAGTGCCAAACGCTCGGACTCTACCAACAGAGGATCAGAGACCTTATGAAACTGGGGTCAGGCAAAAACATACACACTAACTGTACTGACATGGAATCCGAGACCTTGTGCAGACTCAACACCTGCGACAGACACTTAAACCTATGTTCCCACATTAAGATTCTTTAGGGAGGCCTCCAGATCCAAATACACTGGCCATACTGACAGGGAACCAGAGACCCGGCACCTGCCTCAGAGCCTTGAGTGCCACACACTCATTCTGCACACAAGAAATGCAAGAACCTTTACACGGAAAAACATAAAGGGCACCGAAGGCACATCATTGGGATGCAAACTTCACTGAAACCTCAGATTTCATGCCATTGATTATAGTAACAGTAGGCATGTGGCTTCCTATATAGTCAATAACCCTAAAAGGGATGAGCTGCAACCAAAGCAACACTTGGAGACCCATGCAAAACCTCCGCTTTCAGGGAGCATGTGGCATTGTACATAGACCATCTCCAGCTCTAGATCCAAACATGGTGACACTGCCAACAGTTAATCACAGATCATTCTAAGACCTTCAAGCCCAGAGACATACACTGACTGTACCAACAGGAGATCAGAGATCTCAGAATACTGACAGACACACTGGGCCTCATTACAAGTCTGCCTGTCCGGAAACAACAGTGGCGGTAAACCCGCCGCAACCGTTGTTTCCGGACCGGCAGATTACGAGTTCTGCAGGCGGGAGGTGTCCCTCCCGCCAGGTCTGACCTAGTGGGAGTAACGCCACCCAACTGCCGACGGAAATGGAAACACCGGCTCTGTGGTTGTAATGCCCCGGTGATTCCGCCAATCACGGAAGCGGTAATTCACAACAAGTCTGGCGCCAGCCTGCCGGTTTTTCTGGGACAGCTACCGCCGGACTCGTAATAAGGCCCACTGTGTGTATCAACAGGTAAACAGAAGCCTTGTGCATAATGAAGACTGGTCATAGACAAGAGTACTATCAAAAAAACCTCTGCATCTTACCCTGTAGCTGCAGGAACATGGAAACAGAGACCCTAAGGAGAGCACAGATCCCTGGCACACATGATGACGGCAACAACCAAGAGCTGAAGATGTGTACAAAGTCCACAACAATACAGATCACTGGTACAGACATGTGTTGTCCATATGCGTCGGAAATACCAGAAACACACAAATAACACTCATCCTGTACCTCACCTCTCCTGAACAGAGAATCCATCTGGCCTCGAAGGAACATGCATCGTTCAGCCTTGTCCCCTTCTTTTATTGAACCTGAACTCACTTTATCAGTGCAGAGATCCTTAATTCACCCCTTAAACCTTCCCACATTGTCCCTAAATAACTTGTCAGTCCGATAGTCCCAGACTTATGCCTACCACCTCTGATCACTGCCCCTAAATACTTGTCACTCAAATGATGCATCACTCATCTCTTACACCTCTCTTCATTGCAATCTATCGCCCATCCATTGGATTCCACAACCATGTTCCCTTGTTTCACTTAACTCAGAAGTCACATAACAATATATTCCTCCCTTCACCTTACCCATATTACCCCTAAACATCCCATTAGTTATATCCTCTCATTACCCCCTAAAGATTCCATCCTCCAGTTTAGTCCCATGTGTCCCTTCCACCTCCCACACAGTGACATCTTAAGAACCCCACTGAGTCCCGCCACAAACCATTCCTCCCTTCTTCACTCCTAGTCAGGCATGCATACCCTGAATGTCAGCTAGATCCTGCCCCATTCCATCATAGTAGATCTTGCCACCACGCTCTGTGGGGTAGAAGTAGGTGAGGAGGGAGCTTGGGGGTGAGCAGTATGAGTAGGTTCCCAGCGGGAGGTCCTTCAGAACTTCATGCGGCTTCCAGCAGAACTCCCGGAAGCGTGGGTGGTCCATGATCTTTCTCTCAATTCGATGGATGGTCTGAAGCCGCTCCCTGGTGAAAATGTTCTTCTCACTATCCCCCTGCGCCAGAAAAATTAGTTCAATACGCCAATGGGCATGGCTCTGTGTGTTGGCATTTATGTAGACACCGGGGTGTTCCCATTTCTGTGTCCCTCTTGTGTGGCGTGCTATGTAGTTGGAAGCTGAACTATTGGGAAGTCTGCTGGGAGAAGGCACAGGGTTGGGTGGGCTGCGTCTGGGACGGGGAGAATTCCCCAACCGAGAGATGTTTAGGCAATTCTTCTGTAGCTTCTCAGTGATCAAGCGTTGCAGAGTTTCAGAGGTGAAATCAGCCACTTCCCTGCGGTTCCGACCCCAGGCACCAAACTGCGACTTCAAGGCCAGGGTGAATGCATCAAAGCGTTGAGAAGACTCATGGTTTGGGATCTCAAAGGCGTTGTAGGATATATCAATATCAAGAGGGGGGTATCCAAAAAACATTAGCGCTGATAAAAGCAGAGGCACTAAGCAACCAAGTAAAAGGATAAAGCCAGCAAAGTATGGGTTGGTGAAGGCCCAACCCACCACATTCCAGAAGCCAGGTTCAGGTAGAGCATCCTGTGCAGGTTTCAAACTCCTCTGGCATGGCCTGCATAGTCGATGTCCGCTACCCCTCTTTGACACTCTGAAGGTCACCTCCTCTTCTTCCTCATCAACCCAGGCACTGTGTAGTAAAGGGTCGTCATCTGTATCCATTTCCTAACCCTGCTGGAAAAAGAGCGAAGGAAACATCAGCTAGGCACATGAGCTCAGGGATGAGTCCTCAAGAGATCAGGAAAGCATGTACATTCAACATCGAGTTCGGCATTCTCAACAAGAGGTCATCAATGCAAGCACGCATAGAGAGAAATAAGCATGAAACTGAATAGAGTCAGCAAAGGGTTAGAAATGCATGAGATCATAGGGCTTAACACCAGACAGGGATGAACCATCAAAATATCAGAAAAGCATATACGTTCAACACCGAGTCCAGCATAAACAACAAGAGGTCATCAATGTAAGCACGCATAGAGATAAATACAAATGAAACTGAATGGAGTCAGCAAGAGGTTAGAAATGAACGTGAGCTTGTAGAGGACTTAATTACAGACAGTGATAAGTTCTCAAAAGATGGAGAAACCATATGCTCATTCAACACCAGTTCTGGCATAAGAGGTCATCAGTGCAAGCAAGAGTAGAGAGAACTAAACATGAAACTGAACGGGGTCAGCAAGAGGTTAGCAATGCGTGAGAACTTACAGAAGACTTAACAGCAGACAGTCATGAATCCTCAAGCGATCAGTAAACAAGTACATTCAACATCGAGTTTGGCAAATTAAACAAGAGGTAATCAATGCAAGAAAACTTAGAGAGAAATCAAATCCAAACTGAATGAAGATAGAGAGGTTAGCAATGCATAGAGCATACAGAGGACATCATGCAAGGTAGCCTGGTATCTAAAAGAATTATGAAAAACTGATGATACTGTAAGAGATTTTAACATAGGTCTGGGTGGACTTAGCAAGGGGGCAATAAATCACATGAGGTCAGATGGGACACACATCACATAGTCACCTGCTACCCCATCCCAGGTCTTGGGAGGATAGCTCAGTGCCAACGTTCGATCCCTGAGTCCGTGCTTAGAAACCTCCGGGTATTAAGCCTGTTATAAATAACCTATCATATCCACTAACCCAGCTCCCAGAAAAGAAGAACAGTACCTCACTCTTGCACTCATTGAAAGCTTATGATCCTGGCACCATTTCACTTTCACTAGCCTGTGCAGCAAACCGAGCACTCAATGTGAGCTATGAGTGCTGTGATTGGTCACTGGTGATCGTGCCCCTTATTTGAACCCCTATGGCTATAGATCGCTCAGGCATCCTCAACTGAGCAAACACAGCAAAGAGCAACTCCGTGGAAAGTATAGTAAGGGTCACAAATGACCCCAAAAAATGCTGGAACTGCATATACCAATCATTCTGGCACCAAAAAGGCCCAGCACTCAGACCTCATCTGCGCTCTATCATCTCCATTGCCCTTAGCAAGATGTCTCACAAGCTCCCAAAAACTCAATGCCTCATTCATAATCTTAAACGAATGATCTGTGGTCTGTCAACTTCCAGATATCACTGATCACATCACACTATTGCTTTGGCACATTTCGTTTAGCACTACGTGTGTTTACAACCTCTCCATCACAATACTAGAGGCCGTAACACCCTCTACTCAATAAAACAACTTGACCACACTCACCAGACTGTGGGGGTACAAAAGGCCACCCGACTCTGTGACCCCGTCCATATCCCCTCTGTCTTCTTCTTTGAAGTACTAACACTCTAAGGCCCCGTACCCTAACCAAAGCTGCCAACCAACCCCTAATTTACTAGCCCGCGGCATCAGCAAAGACGTTAGTGACCAGATAGATGGCCGCCTGCACCACACCACTCAACTACACATTTTCATGTGAGGTTCCACTAGAACCAGAGACAACGTCAGAAAGAAAAGAGACACTTTCTGTTCTCATCAAAACGATCACTTGGGCTTCTCAGTCGAGTATCTTTGAGACGGTAAGTATGGTAAGCGGACGGATGAGAGGGTGCAACTCTCCCAAATGCCTGTGTAACGAGAAGTGCTAGTTGAACTGCTGTAGCTTCATAGGATTTCATACCTTAAATTGTTACTTTTGTTTGACTGAACAGTGAACAAAAAGCCGAATGACACAAGTTTGGGGCGTCACTTGCCAGTCGAAAATTGAGTAAATTGAGCGAAGCATGAAAGAAAAATGTTGTGTTAAAATCCCCTGGTCAGCAAAGCGCGTGAGTAGACTTGCAGACTACTCAACACCCGACTGAAGAGAGTCAATGACAGGTCAGCAATGCACATGCGCTCAACTACTTCATCAGTTGGCAAGGATGAGCTACGAAAGGGAAGCCAGGCATGCGCTAACTAAGCAGTTAACACCAGACTGAGTGCAGTCAGATGGAGGTCAGCCATGCCTACACCCAACACCACTAGGCGCTGTCTGTAGTAGGCACATTCAGCAGGATGTCCACAATGCACGTGACCTTACACACAACACCACCAGAATGGGCGGAGTTAGCAACGCATGTAGGCGGGCACATGGCTCACCAATTGCTGTTTGGATATCAGAAACTGTGAGGAATACACTTGACTTCACAGAGGACTAGCAGTGTAACAAGAGGCTGGTGGTGCAAATGGGTGCACATGGGTCGCAAATTCAGACAGACTAAAGCTGGGAAGAGGCCAGTAGCTGGAGAGAGCCCCGACACAGCTCAACACAAGCTGGCTAGAGCAATGATCAATGTCTGCACGGTCATACATCAGTCCAAATCTGACAGTGCAAGTCATCAACTGTCTAGCAGTGCACGTGAACACACATACAACACAAGAATGGGTAGAGAAGGGAAAATGTCCACGTGTACATAAGCTCCTTTGCAAATGTGTTTATCAATGAGGAAGTGTTGGTCGGTGACCAATTGTAACATCAACTTCCCGGGCACCATTGGGCACAGGGATGAATATCAGTTTCTAAACCATCAATCAGCCCCACACCTCTAGTACACCAGAAGGGATCCGAACAGATCATAAACCTCCTTGTCCAATTTTGGTAACGTGGGCAGAACAGCAGGTTTATCTCCACAAAAAAACAAACAAACGAGGTCGTGGATCGTTGGTTAGTTGCAACACAGCTAAAACAATACAATTATTACCCAATGTTAAAAGGGACTGTCCAGTCAAAGTTGTATAAAAACATTTACTTTATTATTATTCAACAGACAGTTCGAGCACACTACAAAATACAACCCACCCTGTAAACAAAATGCAGAGAACAGAGTTTCAAGAAGGAAAAGGGATGCACTCTGGATACTGACAGGGGAGTAGTCGGTAAAGTAATTAATCTCAACAGTTCAAGGATGCTTGGTTTCAACACAAGGGGAGCAATGGGTCATAGAATGTCACAGGGGCCTTAGGAGAAGGACCAGGGGTACAGAACCATAATGTACCTTGTACTTGTAGAAGTCCTCAGTGCTCGACAGCGTCCAGTTGGTTTCAGGGCGCTTTGCAGCTTCTGCAACAGAGTTCAAACAGGAGACAGCTGTGGGTATCACGCAACAGGCAGTTCGGCGAATGAGGTTGGACGGACAGCTGCAGGCTGGCCTACATAGTGGCTTGGGGTCAGGAATCATTGTCTAAGTGCTGGTTGGCGGGTCTGAGGCACTGGTTGAGGTGTCTCGGATGGCGTGAGCAACTGTGGTGTGACAACAGTCAGTGGTGCAGCCGGTTGCAGTTCAAGGAGCTCGAAAATGTCCTTTAAGCAGGACACTGGTTGATGCCTGTTGGTGCACTACTCCTAGCTGCTCGCTGGGTTTGTGTCCGCCTTTAAGGCGGATGGCCCAAAGCTGAGGAGAGTGTTGTAGGCATCAACCTTGTCCTTGGTTTGGTTCAGAGACTCTCTGGCACTTCCCACCTTGGAGGCTTGCTTGTAGAACCTAGAAGGCATGCTGTGTGATGGCTGGGTAGTGGTTCTGGGGCTGCTGGAGGGTCCTCTGGATTCAGTATCTCCCTCTGTTCACATGGAGATGTTTAGGGGAGGGATCTTGCTTCCCCCTTGGAGTTCATAGCCTTCATTTGATGGTGGAAGATGTAAGGCAGTCTGTACCTTCAGCCAGGGTCCCAATGAGTTATTCTTGCTACGCCTCCTTGCAAAGTCTTCAGATGATCTGCCAAAAGAGGGGCTCAATCCTCTTTTAAAGCCAACTGGGCCCCAGTGATTGGTGTAAGCCAACCCTTCCTTAATGAACCAATCCTGGGTCCCCACCACCAATCTTCTATTGTGCGTGAGTTTCATAACCAGAGTGCTTTGCAACATGAAAGGGAAAGGGGTGAAAACATGTACTACTAAGTCCCACCCATCTTCCTGTCTGTTGTGGATCAAAGGGTCTCTCTGGTTACTTGAGCTCTCTGTGGTTCCTGATTAAAGGCAGGTCTCCCTTGAAGTTGTGACGAGAACAGACTTTCTGTCTTCATCAAATCACATACTCCTACCCTCTGAATGGGGCCCCCCTGTGGGGGTTACCTACAGTAAACACATGTACCAGACATGACACTTCACTGCCCTTGATACTGAGGGGCGGGAGCTGGCTTCAGGTTGACACAGTGCGTATCAAAGGTTTTTGGGGGTTTTCCTGTCTTTCGTTAGCCTCTGCAGCTAGGTCCCATGTGGGCCTGTTTGAAGCATACTCTATTAGTATGTTAATTATGTTTAATTGCTGCCACCATTCTGCCCAGCCAACAAAGGATCCATGGAACCTTAGTTAATTAATTAGGCTGTCCATGGCAGGGGGAATGTTTTGCCCTCCCCCTTTTGAGATGCCTTGATGTACTCCTGGGTGTTACATTGTCACTAAATGTGACAAGGAGTACTGTGCCGTAGGCTGTGTCCACCCAGCGTACACAGGTCTATGTGTATGTCGTGCGGTGAGCATAGGAAAATGTTTGCAGATCAGCCACACACATTTTCCTGAGGTTGACCTACCCTCGTTCAATTCCATATAACATTTCAGAAAAGCCCAGGTGAGCGCACACCCACCGTGCAGATCGTAGAATTCCTCACATCAATCATGTTCACCACTGGGCATGCATGAACGAGTCATCTGCCGTGCTGTAACCCAGACTGTTATGCTTTAACAGTGCCCCTTTGTCATTTCTACTGAGGGATTGTGTGTGCTGTGTGCATGCTGTGTTCAATCCTTTATGTGTCCAGAGCAGACTGGCCTGATTAACAGTAACCATGCCCTACCTGGCACCCCATTAAGAGGCAGGCAGCTCTGCAGAGTTGCACATACAGCGGATTGCTTCCCGGAGGGATGTCTTCCGTCCTCAGCACAGTTGCATGGCAGCGAGGGAAAGGAGTGTATCTTATGTGACAGTCTCCAGCTGTAAGGAGTCACAGATCTATTTCCCCTTTAAGCAAAAAACATGTTTTCTGCTGTGTGCTGACGCATGAGTGCTTTCTAGAAAAAGCATCCAGGGCTCCAATTCACGGAATAAACGTGTTAAATAACGATTTCAGATGCTGTATGGTTACTGTCTAAAACATTGAAATGCCAGTAGTTCAAGTATTAACATATCCTACACTAAATTGGGGTTTATCAAACAAACTGCAAAATAAACCACGAGCTCGCAGAAAATGTAGACGCTTGAGTCTCTTCTTCCAGTCCACTGGTGCCGGCTGGGTTTTAGCTCAGGCTTGCCAAAACCTGCCGTCAGTGATGTGAGGAGAGAAAGAGAGTGTGGAGTGGAAGATGACCCCGAGGTTTTTAGCCTTGCAGGTGTGAGCAGGAAGAGGGCCAAGAGAAGCCGGCCAGAGAGCTACAGGAAAGGAGGGAGTGGGTGTTGGAGAGCCTCCCTACCCAAGGTGTGGTGATTGGCATTGCTAGCCTCTGGTCAAGTCATCCCATCTGCTCATTTTGGGGACCCCCCCTGGTCTGAGGGGAGCTGATCTCAGCCATGTCAGGTCGTGGCCCCTGCAAGGCCTAAGCTGCCTGGGTCCTTTTTGCACGGATCCACCATTGCACCTGACTCACATTACGGACAAAGCAGCTCATGGGCACCCTGCAGATTTATGAAGTGCACTGGTATTTTGGTTCATTTGTTAATTTAGTTCACACTTTAGTTTTTGGTTTCAGTCGAAAGGCTGCAGACTGTCGGGGACTTTAGAGACCGCCTAAGGTTCAGTCATAAAATGGTATTATCACACATTAAGAACTGTATATATACTTCCACAAGAGTGCATTCTTGGACACGTAGTCCTCAGATAGGACTTGAACCTATTTTAGAAAGCAAGTCCACTGCGGGATTTGATGTTCAGTACTTGGGACTGCTAGCGGTTATGGCTCTGCAAGGACCATGGAGGGTATTGTGTTGCAAACCAGGTGTCTGGTCTACAGATAATGGTGTCTTGCGTTGCACCATCACGGGCTGCAGGCGTGACTGACAGACATCACTCTACATAAGTACACAGCATGCTCCCCGTACTGTGCGTTCTATGGTTGGTCTTTAAACTATGTGTTCTTCTGTGTGGCTATGAACATTTAAGGTTGGCCCCTTTATTTCATTGATGGCCTCCTTCGCTTCGCTCCTATAAGGCATCGCCACTGCGTCTAATGCTGAACCTGGAGAGTGGCGGCACCTGGGTGAGTGAGACATGTACGAGGCACAGCTAGGTGCCCCACGGTTCATGCATGTTCACTTTCACAGCACAGAGAACCATTTCTGTAGAGTCTCCACAAGGCACCTGCTTCATTGCCTACACCTGTCACTACAGGCCCAGGCGGGCCCTTGCTTGGCAGTCCAGTCTCCCACTACCAGAGGAAGGAGCAGGCGTACATTTGCAGAGAGCAACATGTGGGTCTGGGAGGAGGTGACAATGCAGGAGAAATGTATTACAGGCCGTCAGGAGGAGAGCTGAGGAGGAGGGTAAGATTAGTCAAAAGGAAGATGAAGAAGAAAACCAGGGGGTGGGGCGGGGTGTCCTCAGACTCAGGTGTGTGAGTGGAGGATGGCTGGAAAAACAAGGAAGTGGTGAGACATGAAGAAGGTAGAAGCACAAGACAGGGAGAATGGGGCAAAAAAGGAGCTACAGGAGAGGTCCCCTTAGGCACAAACTAATTAAGAGAAAGGACGATGGCAACTAAAGCCCAATACTTATTCCTACAGCTCCTAGATATCGTAACAACAAAAACACTTAAATGAAAACTAGCTAGAAAAATATTTTCTTATAAACAAAATACAAAAAATATGTTTTAGGATACAATCATTTATGATAACAAACGATACTCTGCTTCAAGGGTGCGCTGGAGAACAACCCAGGTCCATCATGCAGCCATCTACAGCTTAATTACAGTACCTCTTTACATTGTAAGAAACTGCCCTCATGGGTTTTTCTAGTGCTTTAAAATAATGTGCAATCTGTATTTATCATTATTGTTCCATGTTTGGCTAAAAATAAAATACAGGCAACTGTGTTTTTCCAGTGACTACAACAAAAGTTTCTTTTATTGCTGTGTGAGGTGTTGAAGCAGCAAACGATATATAAAGGTATTTGAAACAAATATTTTATGCACAAGAAAATAAAGCTTTTATTAAAAATAAAGCTTCTCATTTGGCACTAGCTTCACAATCGTAATTAGTTCGCAATTGGCCCTCGTTCCCTTCATTACCTTTAGACAGCTCGATGATCGTAGTCACCGCAAGTTTGAGGAAAGGCTGGTCGCCAGCAGATTATTCTGCAGTTTCACAATTTAGGGCCTTTCCTCAAACTTAAGATAAAGACATTGGGCCTCATTACGAGTCTGGCGGTAACCGTGCCGGTAAAACCGGCAGGTTGCAGCCCGACCCGTAATGAATTACTGGCGCCTGACTTCCCGGTAACACTGGGGTATTCTGACCCCGGCGGCCGGGAAGTCAATCGCCGTTAATTTTGTAAGTCCTTATTCCCGTGGAGTCCCATAGGACTCCATGGGAATGGGGACCAACAGTGCCGGTACTTCTGTGGAACTCTGCGGCTGCCGTTCTGGCAGGCGGGACAGCACCCGCCCGCAGAGTCGTAGTGTGTCGGTCCGGAAACAACGATGCCGCTAGGCTTACCGGCACAGTTCTTTCCAGACCGGCATACTCATAATGAGGACCATTGTAGGGCTGTTGTAATAAAAAAAATGCTGTTCAAAGCACACGAGGTCCAGCGTGGAATGTGGGATTGGTGGAAGGTAGGTAGAATGCTTCGGGAAGGCTGGCTGGGAAAGGTACATGGGAAAGGTGCAGGAATGAAATTCAAAGCATCCGAGGCAGGCTTCCCTACAGATATGCTGATGTGTGAGGTTTACAAACGTACATAAAAGCTGGGTTTGGCACACCACAGGCTCCTTTGATCATGGCTGCTGCTCCAGACCCTCTCCCAGTTAACTTGCAGCATATGCAAAGCACACAGAAAATACAGCCAGCAAGCAGGAAAGTGGCTTTTAACCACTTTTCATTATAAGCAAACGTGTGTGCGGTTTTACCAGGTTTTATGGGTTTAAACCTAAAACCACAAAGGCAAATTATGCATTTCCCGAACTGGAGAGGCATCTTGCTTGAGGGACACATGGGGGGGCGGGGTTGCTGCACACCAGGGTGAGCTAAGAGGGAAGGGGTATGGGCAGCACTTGGTCTGAACGCTGGCTGGAAAGGTACCCCCACTGAATAGCCCATTGAGGACCCACTTGTTTGCACACAACATAAGAGTGGCAAGTGTAGCACACCAGAATATAGGGCAGGGGAAGCGACACAGGCCGCAGTCAATCAAAACAGTGGGGATAGGGCAGGGTACCACCACTAATCAACCCTACTAAATAACTCACCCTTCTACGTACACCTCTCAAACTGTGAACTAAACACAACCACATCTCTACAGCACAACAAACCATATGAACTTCACCACACTGCAACAACAAAACGGATCACATGCAGCCTTGCACAACAGCACATGACGGTTATCAACTGAAAACGCTCAGCGAATGGTGTAAACCGAACTGAAGCTGCCAACAGCACATCACATCTCCATTGCTATTTCTCCCGCCCTGTCCCACTAACTCACACCCCCTTACCTTCTTGCCATACAGATCTGCCAGACCGCCAAGGGACCATGCAGGTGGTGACAGTGCGCTGTATAAGAACCTTTAACATAACATAAAATGTGCCCTTTTACTGGTCAGCGTTAGGCTCTGGTTACTCTAGACCGGTGCTACAGGCATGCAGACTATCACAAACACCAGCCCTACCTTCCCCCCTCTTACCTTTGTGAATCTGCTCCACCTTGGCCCATTCTCCCCTTTGATGTCCTTTCCCATTCCTTTGCAGTCTAAGGTCTTAATAGCCCTGATTAGGGCATAGTACACCACTCTTACGGAAAAGGCTCAGCACTGCAAGGCCACTTTGATGGTGACTGGCACAGTGTAAAAACTATTAATTTAGCAAATAGGATATTGTAGCCAATGCATGCTGTCTAGTGCTCTTACTATATTTGCTGCTTCCTCTCTGTCAGCGAAGTAGAGGTTTATCCATCTCCTGGTTGGACTGCATTCTAGTGTGAAGCACTGAACTTTGTTTACTAATTAAGAATTATAGCAGGCGTCAAGTCATGATTACTAGTGTCCAAGTGTTGTGGTTTTGGCTACTAGGGGGGAATATACTGAGAAGGCTAAAGTTTGTACCTGTAAAAAGAGATTGAACAAGGCAAACCCGTGATAGGGTTGGAGGATCCCATGAGATGCAAAGAGTAGGTATTGGAGGTGCTCACTCAGAGTTACACACTGGATTGCCTTGGAAACGGTGTCGGATTAAGTCTCTCTGGTCTCTGGGCACTAAGAACTTCATATGAGTTTGTTGATTAATTGGTGATACATTTGCAGAATTACCACTAATCCTGATTAGATTTACCACCATTCGGTACAGTGTGTTTACCATGGAATTATATGTTCTGGTCGGGTGGTGTAATTCCTCATTTTGGTGCCCATATGACTCCATGGGGATTTTGGAGTAATCACCGCCGGTGGTAATCCGGCTGCAGTAATTCCACTGACTTTTGGCAGTAAGGTGGAAAATGTACCTCCAGTTTTACAGTGGTGCAACGGTAAAGTAGCGGTAACAGAATTACAGCCAATTTCCTGCACCGCCATACTTGTAATAAGGCCCTAAGACTTTGGGGGGTACCTTCTGATACTGTTATCATCAGAGCCAGCTGGTTAATTCTAAATAATGGTGTCATGTATATCTGCCACCAATGTGAGCAAGCAGGTCAAGTGTTACTCCAGTGAACACTGAATCCTAGAGGGCTTATTTCAGTGGGCACCCCAGGTTCATCTACTCTTACATTGTACTGCTATGTAGCATTGATGGGTGGCAAGCCTGTGCCTTTGTAGAGCTCTGAAACAGAAGGCAGGAGGCGATAAAAACAGAACAAACCTTTCCACGAGTTGTCATGGGGCCAAATGTGAGGGTGGGATCATTCAGGGCTTTTTGACAACCTTTTACTTACACAGACATCTAAAGGAATTGCAGCTTTGTTATCACTGGGCCATTGGGGCTCCTATGACCACAGTGTGCCTAAGGGGCAATCTGGTACTGCTCAGCCCTTGGCATGGATGGAAGCTAACTCTACTCGTGGAGGATACATGTTAGAAACTAGGCTGTTCACTGTATGGGTTCACCTTGGCTTCTTGTAAATAATATGGCGGCTCTTTTGTGTTGGTTTTAGCAGAAGCCACCATGAATGTGTTTTTTAGTTTACAGGCTATGTTTAATGTTGAGATAGAGTTTAAGAGGTGGCAACGCCAAGTCAATTGTTTGCATACAGAAACAACATGAACAACAGAGCCAAAAACAAACCATTGCTATCTTAAGGAAACCTCTCCAGAGAAGAAACTCCCTGAACAGAGATAGTCTGGCCAGGACTCGTTCTGGGTAAATGTCCGGTTGCCAAGCTGCGTTCATGTCTAAAGGGCAGGACCCCTGAGGGTTTAGGGTTAGGGCTGCATCACTGCTGTAACAGGTGCCCCATCTCCTGCCCCACCAGAGATCGATCACACTTGATAGGGTTCCACATCTGTACAGAAGCCCACCAGAATGCCACACCTGTCCAGAGACAGAACAAACGTGACTACCGCACCTCTTCAGAGATGGAACACTCCTGAATACCTCAACTCTCCAGCGTTAGAGCACACTGGAATTCCACACCCCTGCAGAGACAGAGTACACCTGAATACCACACCTCTACAGAGAAGGCACACCCAAATACTACACTTCACCAGTGATAGAGCACACATGACTACCACACCTCTCCAGAGATTGAGCACTCTTGAATACCAAACCTCTTGAAAGAGAATGCACAGCCGAATACCTCAACTCTACAGCAGTAGAGCACACCTGAATACCGTCCCTCTCCAGAGACAGGAAACACCTCTCCTGAGAGTATACCAAAAGGCCATCCCGCTCTAGAAAACGAGCACACCTGAATACCACACATCACCAGTGATAGAGGACATCTGAATACCACACCTCTCCAGAGAGAATGCACACCCGAATACCACAACTCACCAGCAGTAGAGCACACCTGGATACCATCCCTCTCCAGAGACAGAAAAAACCTCTACAGAGAGAGTATACCAGAATACCATCCCTCTCCAGAAACAGAGCACACATGAATACCACACCTCTCCAGAGATTGAGCACTCTTGAATACCAAACCTCTCGATAGAGAATGCACACCCGAATACCACAACTCACCAGCAGTAGAGCACACCTGGATACCATCCCTCTCCAGAGACAGAAAAAACCTCTACAGAGAAAGTATACCAGAATACCATCCCTCTCTAGAAACAGAGCACACATGAATACCACACCTCTCCAGAGATTGAGCACTCTTGAATACCAAACCTCTCGATAGAGAATGCACAGCCGAATACCTCAACTCTTCAGAAGTAGAGCACAGCTGAATACCGTCCCTCTCCAGAGACAGGAAACGCCTCTCCTGAGAGTATACCAAAATACCATCCCACTCTAGAAAACGAGCACACCTTAATACCACACATCACCAGTGATAGAGGACATCTGAATACCACACCTCTCCAGAGAGAATGCACACCCGAATACCACAACTCACCAGCAGTAGAGCACACCTGGATACCATCCCTCTCCAGAGACAGAAAAAACCTCCACAGAGAGAGTATACCAGAATACTATCCCTCTCTAGAAACAGAGCACACCTGAATACCACACCTATCCAGTGATAGAGCACATCTGAATACCATCCCTCTCCAAAGACAGAAAACACCTTTCTAGAGAGTATATCAGAATATCACACCTCTCCTGTGATAGAACACACATGGGTACTATGCATCTCCATAGATTGAGCACCCCTGAAAATCACACCTCTCCAGACATAGAGCACACCAGAACACCATTTCAGAGATAGAGCAAGCCTGAATATCACACCTCTCCAGAAATATAGCACAACTGAAGAGCACAACTCTCCAGCAGTAGAGCACACCTGCATTCCACACGTCTCCTTAGACAGAGAACACCTCCCCAGAGAGAGTACACCAGAATGCCATCCCTCTCCAGAGAGAGGACACTTCTGAAGAGCACACCTCTCCAGGGACAGAGCATGTCAGAATACTACAACTCTGCAGAGATAGAGATTCCCACCTGACTGACACACCTCTCCAGAGAAAGAGTACACACAAATACTGCACCTCTCAGAAATACAGCATGCCTAAAAAGCACACCTCTGCAGCGACAGAGAACACATGCATTTTTCACCTCTCCAGAGATAGGGCACACCTGTCCAGAAATACAGCATACCTGAATACCAAACCTCTGCAGAGAGAAAGCACACCTGAATGCCATCCCTCTAGAGAGACAGGGAACATCTTTTCAGAGGGAGCACACCAGAGTACCACAGCTCTCTGCTGATAGGGCACATCAGTATACCATCCCTTTCCAGAGATATAGCACACCTCTCTAGAGATATAACACACCTCAATACCAAACCTCTCCAGAGAGCACACCTGAATACCATTCCTCTCGGGAGACAGAGACCACCTCTTCAAAGAGAGCACACGAGAATTCCACAGCTCTCCAGAGATAGGGCACATCAGTATACCATCCTTCTCCAGATATAGAGCTCAGTTCTCCAGAGATAGAGCACACTTGAATACCAAACCTCTCCAGAGAGAAAGCACACCTGAATACCATCCCTCTTGAGAGACCGAGAACACCCCTTCAAAGCGAGCACACCACAATTCCACAGCTCTCTGCTGATAGGGCACATCAGTATACCATCCCTTTCCAGAGATAGAGCACACCTCTCCAGAGACAGAACACATCTGAATAAGATACCAAATCAGATTCAGAAAAGAAGTACACCAGAATATCACACCTCCCCAAAGATAGACCACACCTCTCTAGAGATAGAGCACACCTGAATACCAAACCTCTCTCTGGAGAGGTTTGGTATTCTTTCTATATCTGGAGAGGAATGGTATTCAGCACACCTGAATACCATTCCTCTCGGGAGACAGAGAACACCTCTTCAAAGAAAGCACACGAGAATTCCACAGCTCTCCAGAGATAGGGCACATCAGTATACCATCCCTTTCCAGATATAGAGCTCACCTCTCCAGAGATAGAGCACACTTGAATACCAAACCTCTCCAGAGAGAAAGCACACCTGAATACCATCCCTCTTGAGAGACAGAAAACACCCCTTCAAAGCGAGCACAAGAGAATTCCACAGCTCTCCAGAGATAGGGCACATCAGTATACCATCCCTCTCCAGAGATAGAGCACACCTCCCCAGAGACAGAGCACACCTGAATAAGATACCAGTAAAGTTTTCAGAAAAAAAGCACACCAAAATACCACACCTCCCCGGAGATAGAATACACATCCCCAGAGATAGAGCACACCTGAATACCAAACCTCTCCAGAGAGCACACCTGAGAACCATCCCTCTCGAGAGACAGAGAACAACTCTTCAAAGAGAGCACACCAGAATTCCAAAGTTCTGCGCAGACAGGGCACATCAGTATACCATCCCTCTCCATAGATAGAGCACACCTCTCCAGAGATAGGGCACAACTGAACACCAAACCTCTTGAGAGAGAAAGCACACCTGAATACCATCCCTCTCGAAAGACAAAGAAGATCTCTTCAAAGAGAGCACACCAGAATTCCACAGCTCTCCAGAGATAGGGCACATCAGTATACCATACCTCCCCGGAGATAGAGCTCACCTATCCAGAGACAAAGCACAACTGAATAACATACCTCTTCAGATTCAGAAAAGACACAAGCCAGAATACCACACCTCCCCAGAGACAGATCACCCTCAAATACCACACCTCTCCAGAGAAAGAACACACATCATCAGAGATAGAGCACACTGAATACCTCTATGTCCAGCGATCGAGTACACCTGAATGATATCCCTCTCCAGAGGTAGAGCACACCTGAGTACCCTCTCTTCCCAGAAAAAGAGATACGAGAGCTCACCAGAGTACCACAGCTTTCCAGGGATCGAGCACATCTTTAAACGGTCACAGCACACCTGAATAGCTACCTTCTATAATAAAATATCAGAAAACTACACCTCCCAAAAGGTAAAAAACATCTGTCCAGAGTACAGCACAGCTGAATACTTCCCTCTCCAGAGATAGAGTACACCTGAGTCCCACACCCTCCAGAGTTAACGAACACCTATGCAGCACAACTCTCCAGAGATAGAGCACATTTTTCCAGAGTCATAGCACACCTGAATAACATACCGCTCCAGAGAAAGAGCACATCCGAATAGTGCACCTCTCAGAGATAGAGCATACCTAAAAAGCACACTTCTCCAGCGACAGACCACACCTGATTATCATACCTCTCCAAAGATAGAACACATCTGTCCAGAGATAGAGCACACATGAATACTATCCATCTCCAGAGATAGAGCACACCAGAGAACACCACCACAGAGAAATCACACCAGAATACCACAGCGCTCCAGCGGTGGAGCACACCTTTCCAGAGTTATAGCACACCAGAATAACCTACCTCCACAGAACACCTCTCCCGCCCTCACGAGAGATATAACATGCCTCAACAGAGAAAGATCACACCCAAATACCGCACCTCACCCGAGACAGAACACACCTCGGCTGAGAGATGAAACCAGAATATCAGACCAATCTGTAGTCAGGGCATACCTGTATACCACACCTCTCCAGAGATAGAACACACATGAACACTACTCCTCTCTAGAGATAGAGCACACCTCTTCTGAGATGGAGACACCTATCCAGAGTTAGAGCACACCAGAATACCAGACCACTCCAGAGACAAAACATACCTGAATACTACCCCTTCCAGAGATAGAACACACCAGAATACCCAACAACTCCATACACAGAGCACACCTGTGAAGGGGAATATGAAAATATGGGAGTTTATATGCAATGTCCTAAACGTGCACGAACATACAAGCTGTGAAAGTCACTTTAAAAGACATGCAGCAAAGAAGTGAGCAGCCCCATGTAAAGAAGGGGTTCCTGCATAGGTCCCACGAGGCACAAGTAGCCATGCTTTACTTGGACCATAGCACACATTCTGTAGATGCACATAACCATGTGCCCTCAATTAGAACCCATATTATATAACATAAAACAGACAAATATTGAAGAAGTGCTTATAATGTTAAATAAATGATTGCCACTGCTCTGCATTAACTGAATACAATACATGTAGGGCACACAATCTAGTTAGCTTTTCTTGAAGCATGAAAAACTCCCCATCACCCCACAGCAGAGAACATCAGACAGTCCCTCGCAGAAAGGCACACATATTCCAAGTTGCAACAATTCACACAGCCAAAGGTTGAATGCCGCACAATGATTGGTTGATGCAAGGGGGGGCAAAAGCTTTCCCAGGGTTTAGTTTTCGGTAGTGAAGACACACAAGAGCAACAGGAAAATATACTAGACCCTGGAATTTAAGGAAAACACACTGTAGACTGATTGGCCAGGATACCTCAAGTCTGCTGAGTTCCCACAGCCATGTTGCAGAAGAGTCCCTAGGCAGAACAACCAAAGACAACTTAATGAAGGTCAGATGTTGGCAGAGTTGAGAACCAAGATATGAAGAAGCATGGTCACAGAGCTAGAACAATCATAGCACACCACTGCCCCCCTGTAGGTTAAATTGCACTTGGAGAATTGTACAAGGCAAATAAATAGTTACCCAAAGTGCTGTAATCCACAGAGCAGCCCTAATTAGGAATTAGTAAACAATACCAAAGCTTGCACCTAACTCACAGAGCATGAATGCAGATGTGATAAAGACCATTCATGAAGCCATACTTTACATGAGCACCACTGCCCCTGCACTAGAACCACATGCGATCCAGTAATCAGTATAACAGCTCACACTTAGTTCACACCATGTGAATGTAATAATAAACAAAAGACAAGTTTATGTCAATGTACATTGCACAGTTCTAGGCGTATAAACACATATACAGATTTGTGCCATTGCGAAACAGCAAAGCTTGTGGGCTTAGTGCATAAGGTCCCAGATAGTACAGATAGTACAGATGAACTCATGAGAACAGGAAGGACATGCAAGCAATTATTCAAACAATGGAGTTGCAACATGAACTGATGGTAAGCAGTTCCAGTGATGAGAAGAGTAAGATGGTGCCAACTGCTGCGGTTAATAGAAAATTGTCTTAAAAGTTATATTTTATGTGTCACACTGTCACATCTCACAATGATGTTTGGTCAGGATGTCTGTAATTGCTCACTCCACATCTACTCCTCCTGGAGCACCCAGTAGTAAAAGTAGCTCTGACTGGTACATGTGTCTAATGCTTCTGTCCAATCGTGGCGCGTGAAAAGGGAAATCATTTCACTGTGCAAGCAGCAAGCATGTCACCTTACCGCGTGGTTAGAATAGGTCAGTGAATTTACAAAATGTATAGAAGCACCTATATTGTTGATCACACAAGCCAACAAACTGTGATGAAGTTTGCAACAATTGATGTCTTTTCCTTTCTGTAATTACTATATAACCAGCCATGTTCACCATTAGAATGTGTACATCTGTTAGATATTTCCCTGACCTGGCAGTTACAATACATTTTTGTTTTCCTCAAAGATCGTGCATCACAGTTTTTGGCACTTTGGATTAATGTTATTGATACTAAATGGATCTGCCTTACACCGGAGTACAACACATCTCCATCCACATTCACTCCCTCGGAAGGAATGCTTGAACACAAGCAAGGTGTCTACGAATCCACACCCACACAAGCGGAGGCCGGTAACATGTGACCGGTGACATCACACATTTGGCATAGAGCTGCTGTGTTTTGGGGGTGGCAGTGAATGTAGCCAGGTCCCGATTCCTGATCTCTGAGGGGATCCGAAGCCTCAGAGAGAGGGAGTGCTGATGCCCGAGGTGGGCAATAACGGCTTAGCTTCTGATGCTGCAGAACTCCTGCCCCAGCACAGCTGGAAGCACTGAGCAGGAGGTGTCACGCAGCTGCGCCTCGAGGGAGTTTGTAAATTACGGCTGAGTCTCATTAGCATGGTAATAGCTCCCGTCTGTGCACACCTCTCCTTATAGGAAACACTATACATTCCGGAATACATCAAGGGCATGTTTGCTATGCAAATGACCACTTTACATTCACACAGAGCACAGCACCTGTACTGCTCCCGAGCAGAGCACAGAAAGCCTCTCCACTAAGACTGTCACATAGAAGCCCCTATGGGTATATACGAAGTGTGATTCGTCCTTTCGCTATTTGAAGGAAGCATGTGTCTAAGAATTGTTTTGCATATCTCTTTTTTCAAATCAGCTGAGGGTGTAGGGCAGTCTACCAGGCTCGTGCTCTCCTCATGTAGCAAACCCAGCAGGGTACCCACATCTGGGGTTCCGTTTCCAGATTCATATACCATTATCCCATACACCACGACTCAGCTAGAAACCTTTCAGCACACACAACCAAGGTGTTATTTTTCAGTCTCCACTCATCAACACTTTAGGTTTTGCATTTTGCCTCTCCGTCTCCTCCCAATAACTTCCCTTCCCACTCCCTTCCCACTCACCCCAAGACATAGCGCCACGATACCACCGAAATGGCAGAAGGCACTTCACATTACAATGTATTACATTACGTTTGACAATGCAGAGAGCCATGCAGATGCAGCCTGCTATAACAACCCGATGCCTGGCTGTACCCAGCTATTAATGGGGAAGCTGTGGCACAGCTGCCTGAACCACACTACGATCAGACATGCACGCCATGCCATTCATGAAACTTGCATACTGAAAACAGTGTGCCCAGACAACAGTGCGCTTGCCCAACCACAGGTGGTGCTGGCTGTCTATTTCTGATAAGCCTCACAGGGGGGGTTGTAAGTGTGTGTGCTGAACCTGGAGAGTGGCGGCACCTGGGTGAGTGAGACATGTACGAGGCACAGCTAGGTGCCCCACGGTTCATGCATGTTCACTTTCACAGCACAGAGAACCATTTCTGTAGAGTCTCCACAAGGCACCTGCTTCATTGCCTACACCTGTCACTACAGGCCCAGGCGGGCCCTTGCTTGGCAGTCCAGTCTCCCACTACCAGAGGAAGGAGCAGGCGTACCTTTGCAGAGAGCAACACGTGGGTCTGGGAGGAGGTGACAATGCAGGAGAAATGTATTACAGGCCGTCAGGAGGAGAGCTGAGGAGGAGGGTAAGATTAGTCAAAAGGAAGATGAAGAAGAAAACCAGGGGGTGGGGCGGGGTGTCCTCAGACTCAGGTGTGTGAGTGGAGGATGGCTGGGAAAACAAGGAAGTGGTGAGACATGGAGAAGGTAGAAGCACAAGACAGGGAGAATGGGGCAAAAAAGGAGGTACAGGAGAGGACCCCTTAGGCACAAACTAATTAAGAGAAAGAACGATGGCAACTAAAGCCCAATACTTATTCCTACAGCTCCTAGATATCGTAACAACATAAACACTTAAATGAAAACTAGCTAGAAAAATATTTTCTTATAAACAAAATACAAAAAATATGTTTTAGGATACAATCAATTATGATAACAAACGATACTCTGCTTCAAGGGTGCGCTGGAGAACAACCCAGGTCCATCATGCATCTACAGCTTAATTACAGTACCTCTTTACATTGCAAGAAACTGCCCTCATGGGTTTTTCTAGTGCTTTAAAATAATGTGCAATCTGTATTTATCATTATTTTTTTTTTTTTTTTTTTTTTGAAACATCAGTCAAAATATGTCACAGTAAAGTACCGTGACATCAGACTTTTATTACAAACAAATTTCGTCAAAAAAAAAAAATTCAATTAATGTACTTTCCATTAGGATTGTCCTTCAGTGTTCTCTAGATCAAGTGCATCTATAAAGTTGACTATCGCACAGCAAAGTTTTACACCATTCCCGGCCATTGCCTGCGACCACCAATCACGTGCTTCTGGATCTGCTGGGCAAAAATTGCCTAAATGTAAGGATCGTTTTGTTGTGAGCGACGTGCATTTGGTTATCAGATGTTCGATAGATTCAGGTTCTTTCATACAGAAGCGACATCTGTCGTTGTTTACTTTATTTGAATGGCGAAGCCACAATGCTGCTTTTGTATTGATTGCATTTAATCGAATTCGCAAAAACTGAGCCCGGTGATGACGGGAAGGACAATTTGCCAAGTATTTACATAGAACACCCAGCTTGTGTTGTCCAATTCCGGTGTCTAAAGTTGTAACCATCTTGCAACGTTGGTCATTGTTCTGGATCCAATGCATGGTGTCGACCTTTTGCTTAACCGATTGAGGTCGCATTATCAGTTCATCAGTGTTTGAATTGGCATGAGCAAGGATGTTTGTCAGGCGTTGTTTCCACTCTTCAAGTAATACTGAGTTCCCAGGTCCAGATCTTGTGAGAAAGGGCTGATAGGCAGGTGGATTGGACGGCATAATCATTTTTCTAAATGCCATCAGAGATTTCCAAATTACGCAAGCATGAAGCGAATTTATGGAAAGTTCGTATCTTAATTGGATCATTGAAGTATAGGTTGGTAGCTTCAGGACACGCCGCCAGAAAACACCTTCAAGCTTCTGCCAGAAGGCCGCATCAATGGACCACCCTGCTTCGGATCCATAAGTAATCGCTGGAACGACTTTCTGCAGATAGAATTTCAGGGTTGGGGTGAGTGCGAATTTGCCATAAGATTTATCTAGTAGCTGGGCTTGAATTCCAAACTGTACCATTCGGGCTTTCAAATCTACTTTCCAAGGAGTTTCACAGAGTGAATTATTAAAGGATATCCCCAAATATCTAATTGAGTCGACCACTTTATCATTATTGTTTGGCTAAAAATAAAATACAGGCAACTGTGTTTTTCCAGTGACTACAACAAAAGTTGCTTTTATTGCTGTGTGAGGTGTTGAAGCAGCAAACGATATATAAAGGTATTTGAAACAAATATTTTATGCACAAGAAAATATAGCTTTTATTAAAAATAAAGCTTCTCATTTGGCACTAGCTTCACAATCGTAATTAGTTCGCAATTGGCCCTCGTTCCCTTCATTACCTTTAGACAGCTCGATGATCGAAGTCACCGCAAGTTTGAGGAAAGGCTGGTCGCCAGCAGATTATTCTGCAGTTTCACAATTTAGGGCCTTTCCTTAAACTTAAGATAAAGACATTGGGCCTGATTACGGGTCTGGCGGTAACCGTGCCGGTAAAACCGGCAGGTTGCAGCCCGACCCGTAGTGAATTACTGGCGCCTGACTTCCCGGTAACACTGGGGTATTCTGACCCCGGCGGCCGGGAAGTCAATCGCCGTTAATTTTGTAAGTCCTTATTCCCGTGGAGTCCCCTAGGACTCCATGGGAATGGGGACCAACAGTGCCGGTACTTCTGTGGAACTCTGCGGTTGCCGTTCCGTCTGCCACATCTAACCCGGCAGGCGGGACAGCACCCGCCCTCAGAGTCGTAGTGTGTCGGTCCGGAAACAACGGCACAGTTCTTTCCAGACCGGCATACTCATAATGAGGGCCATTGTAGGGCTGTTGTAATAAAAAAAATGCTGTTCAAAGCACAGGAGGTCCAGCGTGGAATGTGGGATTGGTGGAAGGTAGGTAGAATGCTTCGGGAAGGCTGGCTGGGAAAGGTACATGGGAAAGGTGCAGGAATGAAATTCAAAGCATCCGAGGCAGGCTTCCCTACAGATATGCTGATGTGTGAGGTTGACATACGTACATAAAAGCTGGGTTTGGCACACCACAGGCTCCTTTGATCATGGCTGCTGCTCCAGACCCTCTCCCAGTTAACTTGCAGCATATGCAAAGCACACAGAAAATACAGCCAGCAAGCATGAAAGTGGCTTTTAACCACTTTTCATTATAAGCAAACGTGTGTGCGGTTTTACCAGGTTTTATGGGTTTAAACCTAAAACCTCAAAGCCAAATTATGCATTTCCCGAACTGGAGAGGCATCTTGCTTGAGGGACACATGGGGGGGGGGGCGGTTGCTGCACACCAGGGTGAGCTAAGAGGGAAGGGGTATGGGCAGCACTTGGTCTGAACGCTGGCTGGAAAGGTACCCCCACTGAATAGCCCATTGAGGACCCACTTGTTTGCACACAACATAAGAGTGGCAAGTGTAGCACACCAGAATATAGGGCAGGGGAAGCGACACAGGCCGCAGTCAATCAAAACAGTGGGGATAGGGCAGGGTACCGCCACTAATCAACCCTACTAAATAACTCACCCTTCTACGTACACCTCTCAAACTGTGAACTAAACACAACCACATCTCTACAGCACAACAAACCATACGAACTTCACGACACTGCAACAACAAAACGGATCACATGCAGCCTTGCACAACAGCACATGACGGTTATCAACTGAAAACGCTCAGCGAATGGTGTAAACCGAACTGAAGCTGCCAACAGCACATCACATCTCCATTGCTATTTCTCCCGCCCAGTCCCACTAACTCACACCCCCTTACCTTCTTGCCATACAGATCTGCCAGACCGCCAAGGGACCATGCAGGTGGTGACAGTGCGCTGTATAAGAACCTTTAACATAACATAAAATGTGCCCTTTTACTGGTCAGCGTTAGGCTCTGGTTACCCTAGACCGGTGCTACAGGCATGCAGACTATCACAAACACCAGCCCTACCTTCCCCCCTCTTACCTTTGTGAATCTGCTCCACCTTGGCCCATTCTCCCCTTTGATGTCCTTTTCCATTCCTTTGCAGTCTAAGGTCTTAATAGCCCTGATTAGGGCATAGTACACCACTCTTACGGAAAAGGCTCAGCACTGCAAGGCCACTTTGATGGTGACTGGCACAGTGTAAAAACTATTAATTTAGCAAATAGGATATTGTAGCCAATGCATGCTTTCTAGTGTTCTTACTATATTTGCTGCTTCCTCTCTGTCAGCGAAGTAGAGGTTTACCCATCTCCTGGTTGGACTGCATTCTAGTGTGAAGCACTGATAATGTACTTTGTTTACTAATTAAGAATTATAGCAGGAGTCAAGTCATGATTACTAGTGTCCAAGTGTTGTGGTTTTGGCTACTAGGGGGGAATATACTGAGAAGGCTAAAGTTTGTACCTGTTAAAACAGATTGAACAAGGCAAACCCGTGATAGGGTTGGAGGATCCCATGAGATGCAAAGAGTAGGTATTTGAGGTGCTCACTCAGAGTTACACACTGGATTGCCTTGGAAACGGTGTCGGATTAAGTCTCTCTGGTCTCTGGGCACTAAGAACTTCATATGAGTTTGTTGATTAATTGGTGATACATTTGCAGAATTACCACTAATCCTGATTAGATTTACCACCATTTGGTACAGTGTGTTTACCATGGAATTATATGTTCTGGTCGGGTGGTGTAATTCCTCATTTTGGTGTCCATATGACTCCATGGGGATTTTGGAGTAATCACCGCCGGTGGTAATCCGGCTGCAGTAATTCCACTGACTTTTGGCAGTAAGGTGGAAAATATACCTCCAGTTTTACAGCGGTGCAACGGTAAAGTAGCGGTAACAGAATTACAGCCAATTTCCTGCACCGCCATACTTGTAATAAGGCCCTAAGACTTTGGGGGGTACCTTCTGATACTGTTATCATCAGAGCCAGCTGGTTAATTTTAAATAATGGTGTCATGTATATCTGCCACCAATGTGAGCAAGCAGGTCAAGTGTTACTCCAGTGAACACTGAATCCTAGAGGGCTTATTTCAGTGGGCACCCCAGGTTCATCTACTCTTACATTGTACTGCTATGCAGCATTGATGGGTGGCAGGCCTGTGCCTTTGTAGAGCTCTGAAACAGAAGGCAGGAGGCGATAAAAACAGAACAAACCTTTCCACGAGTTGTCATGGGGCCAAACCACTTCCAAATGTGAGGGTGGGATCATTCAGGGCTTTTTGACAACCTTTTACTTACACAGACATCTAAAGGAATTGCAGCTTTGTTATCACTGGGCCATTGGGGCTCCTATGACCACAGTGTGCCTAAGGGGCAATCTGGTACTGCTCAGCCCTTGGCATGGATGGAAGCTAACTCTGCTCGTGGAGGATACATGTTAGAAACTAGGCTGTTCACTGTATGGGTTTACCTTGGCTTCTTGTAAATAATATGGCGGCTCTTTTGTGTTGGTTTTAGCAGAAGCCACCATGAATGTGTTTTTTAGTTTACAGGCTATGTTTAATGTTGAGATAGAGTTTAAGAGGTGGCAACGCCAAGTCAATTGTTTGCATACAGAAACAACATGAACAACAGAGCCAAAAACAAACCATTGCTATCTTAAGGAAACCTCTCCAGAGAAGAAACTCCCTGAACAGAGATAGTCTGGCCAGGACTCGTTCTGGGTAAATGTCCGGTTGCCAAGCTGCGTTCATGTCTAAAGGGCAGGACCCCTGAGGGTTTAGGGTTAGGGCTGCATCACTGCTGTAACAGGTGCCCCATCTCCTGCCCCACCAGAGATCGATCACACTTGATAGGGTTCCACATCTGTACAGAAGCCCACCAGAATGCCACACCTGTCCAGAGACAGAACAAACGTGACTACCGCACCTCTTCAGAGATGGAACACTCCTGAATACCTCAACTCTCCAGCGTTAGAGCACACTGGAATTCCACACCCCTGCAGAGACAGAGTACACCTGAATACCACACCTCTACAGAGAAAGCACACCCAAATACTACACTTCACCAGTGATAGAGCACACATGACTACCACACCTCTCCAGAGATTGAGCACTCTTGAATACCAAACCTCTCGAAAGAGAATGCACAGCCGAATACCTCAACTCTACAGCAGTAGAGCACACCTGAATACCGTCCCTCTCCAGAGACAGGAAACACCTCTCCTGAGAGTATACCAAAAGGCCATCGCGCTCTAGAATACGAGCACACCTGAATACCACACATCACCAGTGATAGAGGACATCTGAATACCAAACCTCTCCAGAGAGAATGCACACCCGAATACCACAACTCACCAGCAGTAGAGGACACCTGGATACCATCCCTCTCCAGAGACAGAAAAAACCTCTACAGAGAGAGTATACCAGAATACCATCCCTCTCTAGAAACAGAGCACATATGAATACCACACCTCTCCAGAGATTGAGCACTCTTGAATACCAAACCTCTCGATAGAGAATGCACAGCCGAATACCTCAACTCTCCAGTAGTAGAGCACACCTGAATACCGTCCCTCTCCAGGGACAGGAAACACCTCTGCTGAGAGTATACCAAAATGCCATCCCACTTTAGAAAACGAGCACACCTGAATACCACACATCACCAGTGATAGAGGACATCTGAATACCACACCTCTCCAGAGAGAATGCACACCCGAATACCACAACTCACCAGCAGTAGAGCACAACTGGATACCATCCCTCTCCAGAGACAGAAAAAACCTCTACAGAGAGAGTATACCAGAATACCATCCCTCTCTAGAAACAGAGCACACATGAATACCACACCTCTCCAGAGATTGAGCACTCTTGAATACCAAACCTCTCGATAGAGAATGCACAGCCGAATACCTCAACTCTCCAGCAGTAGAGCACACCTGAATACCGTCCCTCTCCAGAGACAGGAAACGCCTCTCCTGAGAGTATACCAAAATGCCATCCCACTCTAGAAAACGAGCACACCTTAATACCACACATCACCAGTGATAGAGGACATCTGAATACCACACCTCTCCAGAGAGAATGCACACCCGAATACCACAGCTCACCAGCAGTAGAGCACACCTGGATACCATCCCTCTCCAGAGACAGAAACAACCTCTACAGAGAGAGTATACCAGAATACTATCCCTCTCTAGAAACAGAGCACACCTGAATACCACACCTATCCAGTGATAGAGCACATCTGAATACCATCCCTCTCCAAAGACAGAAAACACCTTTCTAGAGAGTATATCAGAATATCACACCTCTCCTGTGATAGAACACACATGGGTACTATGCATCTCCATAGATTGAGCACCCCTGAAAATCACACCTCTCCAGACATAGAGCACACCAGAACACCATTTCAGAGATAGAGCAAGCCTGAATATCACACCTCTCCAGAAATATAGCACAACTGAAGAGCACAACTCTCCAGCAGTAGAGCACACCTGCATCCACACGTCTCCATAGACAGAGAACACCTCCCCAGAGAGAGTACACCAGAATGCCATCCCTCTCCAGAGAGAGGACACTTCTGAAGAGCACACCTCTCCAGGGACAGAGCATGTCAGAATACTACACCTCTGCAGAGATAGAGATTCCCACCTGACTGACACACCTCTCCAGAGAAAGAGTACACACAAATACTGCACCTCTCAGAAATACAGCATGCCTAAAAAGCACACCTCTGCAGCGACAGAGAACACGTGCATATTTCACCTCTCCAGAGATAGGGCACATCTGTCCAGAAATACAGCATACCTGAATACCAAAGCTCTGCAGAGAGAAAGCACACCTGAATGCCATCCCTCTAGAGAGACAGGGAACATCTTTTCAGAGGGAGCACACCAGAGTACCACAGCTCTCTGCTGATAGGGCACATCAGTATACCATCCCTTTACAGAGATAGAGCACACCTCTCTAGAGATATAACACACCTGAATACCAAACCTCTCCAGAGAGCACACCTGAATACCATTCCTCTCGGGAGACAGAGACCATCTCTTCAAAGAGAGCACACGAGAATTCCACAGTTCTCCAGAGATAGGGCACATCAGTATGCCATCCTTCTCCAGATATAGAGCTCACTTTTCCAGAGATAGAGCACACTTGAATACCAAACCTCTCCAGAGAGAAAGCACACCTGAATACCATCCCTCTTGAGAGACCGAGAACACCCCTTCAAAGCGAGCACACCACAATTCCACAGCTCTCTGCTGATAGGGCACATCAGTATACCATCCCTTTCCAGAGATACAGCACACCTCTCCAGAGACAGAGCACATCTGAATAAGATACCAGTTCAGATTCAGAAAAGAAGTACACCAGAATATCACACCTCCCCAAAGATAGACCACACCTCTCCAGAGAGAAAGCACACCTGAATACCATCCCTCTTGAGAGACAGAAAACACCCCTTCAAAGCGAGCACAAGAGAATTCCACAGCTCTCCAGAGATAGGGCACATCAGTATACCATCCCTCTCCAGAGATAGAGCACACCTCCCCAGAGACAGAGCACACCTGAATAAGATACCAGTAAAGTTTTCAGAAAAAAAGCACACCAAAATACCACACCTCCCCGGAGATAGAATACACATCCCCAGAGATAGAGCACACCTGAATACCAAACCTCTCCAGAGAGCACACCTGAGAACCATCCCTCTCGAGAGACAGAGAACAACTCTTCAAAGAGAGCACACCAGAATTCCAAAGTTCTGCGCAGACAGGGCACATCAGTATACCATCCCTCTCCATAGATAGAGCACACCTCTCCAGAGATAGGGCACAACTGAACACCAAACCTCTTGAGAGAGAAAGCACACCTGAATACCATCCCTCTCGAAAGACAAAGAAGATCTCTTCAAAGAGAGCACACCAGAATTCCACAGCTCTCCAGAGATAGGGCACATCAGTATACCATACCTCCCCGGAGATAGAGCTCACCTATCCAGAGACAAAGCACAACTGAATAACATACCTCTTCAGATTCAGAAAAGACACAAGCCAGAATACCACACCTCCCCAGAGACAGATCACCCTCAAATACCACACCTCTCCAGAGAAAGAACACACATCATCAGAGATAGAGCACACTGAATACCTCTATGTCCAGCGATCGAGTACACCCGAATGATATCCCTCTCCAGAGGTAGAGCACACCTGAGTACCCTCTCTTCCCAGAAAAAGAGATACGAGAGCTCACCAGAGTACCACAGCTTTCCAGGGATCGAGCACATCTTTAAACGGTCACAGCACACCTGAATAGCTACCTTCTATAATAAAATATCAGAAAACTACACCTCCCAAAAGGTAAAAAACATCTGTCCAGGGTACAGCACAGCTGAATACTTCCCTCTCCAGAGATAGAGTACACCTGAGTCCCACACCCTCCAGAGTTAACAAACACCTATGCAGCACAACTCTCCAGAGATAGAGCACATCTTTCCAGAGTCATAGCACACCTGAATAACATACCGCTCCAGAGAAAGAGCACATCCGAATAGTGCACCTCTCAGAGATAGAGCATACCTAAAAAGCGCACTTCTCCAGCGACAGACCACACCTGATTATCATACCTCTCCAAAGATAGAACACATCTGTCCAGAGATAGAGCACACATGAATACTATCCATCTCCAGAGATAGAGCACACCAGAGAACACCACCACAGAGAAATCACACCAGAATACCACAGCGCTCCAGCGGTGGAGCACACCTTTCCAGAGTTATAGCACACCAGAATAACCTACCTCCACAGAACACCTCTCCCGCCCTCACGAGAGATATAACACGCCTCAACAGAGAAAGATCACACCCAAATACCGCACCTCACCCGAGACAGAACACACCTCGGCTGAGAGATGAAACCAGAATATCAGACCAATCTGTAGTCAGGGCATACCTGTATACCACACCTCTCCAGAGATAGAACACACATGAACACTACTCCTCTCTAGAGATAGAGCACACCTCTTCTGAGATGGAGACACCTATCCAGAGTTAGAGCACACCAGAATACCAGACCACTCCAGAGACAAAACATACCTGAATACTACCCCTTCCAGAGATAGAACACACCAGAATACCCAACAACTCCATACACAGAGCACACCTGTGAAGGGGAATATGAAAATATGGGAGTTTATATGCAATGTCCTAAACGTGCACGAACATTCAAGCTGTGAAAGTCACTTTAAAAGACATGCAGCAAAGAAGTGAGCAGCCCCATGTAAAGAAGGGGTTCCTGCATAGGTCCCACGAGGCACAAGTAGCCATGCTTTACTTGGACCATAGCACACATTCTGTAGATGCACATAACCATGTGCCCTCAATTAGAACCCATATTATATAACATAAAACAGACAAATATTGAAGAAGTGCTTATAATGTTAAATAAATGATTGCCACTGCTCTGCATTAACTGAATACAATACATGTAGGGCACACAATCTAGTTAGCTTTTCTTGAAGCATGAAAAACTCCCCATCACCCCATAGCAGAGAACATCAGACAGTCCCTCGCAGAAAGGCACACATATTCCAAGTTGCAACAATTCACACAGCCAAAGGTTGAATGCCGCACAATGATTGGTTGATGCAAGGGGGGGCAAAAGCTTTCCCAGGGTTTAGTTTTCGGTAGTGAAGACACACAAGAGCAACAGGAAAATATACTAGACCCTGGAGTTTAAGGAAAACACACTGTAGACTGATTGGCCAGGATACCTCAAGTCTGCTGAGTTCCCACAGCCATGTTGCAGAAGAGTTATAACAATGTATGTCCCTAGGCAGAACAACCAAAGACAACTTAATGAAGGTCAGATGTTGGCAGAGTTGAGAACCAAGATATGAAGAAGCATGGTCACAGAGCTAGAACAATCATAGCACACCACTGCCCCCCTGTAGGTTAAATTGAACTTGGAGAATTGTACAAGGCAAATAAATAGTTACCCAAAGTGCTGTAATCCACAGAGCAGCCCTAATTAGGAATTAGTAAACAATACCAAAGCTTGCACCTAACTCACAGAGCATGAATGCAGATGTGATAAAGACCATTCATGAAGCCATACTTTACATGAGCACCACTGCCCCTGCACTAGAGCCACATGCGATCCAGTAATCAGTATAACAGCTCACACTTATTTCACACCATGTGAATGTAATAATAAACAAAAGACAAGTTTATGTCAATGTACATTGCACAGTTCTAGGCGTATAAACACATATACAGATTTGTGCCATTGCGAAACAGCAAAGCTTGTGGGCTTAGTGCATAAGGTCCCAGATAGTACAGATAGTACAGATGAACTCATGAGAACAGGAAGGACATGCAAGCAATTATTCAAACAATGGAGTTGCAACATGAACTTATGGTAAGCAGTTCCAGTGATGAGAAGAGTAAGATGGTGCCAACTGCTGCGGTTAATAGAAAATTGTCTTAAAAGTTATATTTTATGTGTCACACTGTCACATCTCACAATGATGATTGTTCAGGATGTCTGTAATTGCTCACTCCACATCTACTCCTCCTGGAGCACCCAGTGGTAAGAGTAGCTCTGACTGGTACATGTGTCTAATGCTTCTGTCCAATCGTGGCGCGTGAAAAGGGAAATCATTTCACTGTGCAAGCAGCAAGCATGTCACCTTACCGCGTGGTTAGAATAGGTCAGTGAATTTACAAAATGTATAGAAGCACCTATATTGTTGATCACACAAGCCAACAAACTGTGATGAAGTTTGCAACAATTGATGTCTTTCCCTTTCTGTAATTACTATATAACCAGCCATGTTCACCATTAGAATGTGTACATCTGTTAGATATTTCCCTGACCTGGCAGTTACAATACATTTTTGTTTTCCTCAAAGATCGTGCATCACAGTTTTTGGCACTTTGGATTAATGTTATTGATACTAAATGGATCTGCCTTACACCGGAGTACAACACATCTCCATCCACATTCACTCCCTCGGAAGGAATGCTTGAACACAAGCAAGGTGTCTACGAATCCACACCCACACAAGCGGAGGCCGGTAACATGTGACCGGTGACATCACACATTTGGCATAGAGCTGCTGTGTTTTGGGGGTGGCAGTGAATGTAGCCAGGTCCCGATTCCTGATCTCTGAGGGGATCCGAAGCCTCAGAGAGAGGGAGTGCTGATGCCCGAGGTGGGCAATAACGGCTTAGCTTCTGATGCTGCAGAACTCCTGCCCCAGCACAGCTGGAAGCACTGAGCAGGAGGTGTCACGCAGCTGCGCCTCGAGGGAGTTTGTAAATTACGGCTGAGTCTCATTAGCATGGTAATAGCTCCCGTCTGTGCACACCTCTCCTTATAGGAAACACTATACATTCCGGAATATATCAAGGGCATGTTTGCTATGCAAATGACCACTTTACATTCACACAGAGCACAGCACCTGTACTGCTCCCGAGCAGAGCACAGAAAGCCTCTCCACTAAGACTGTCACATAGAAGCCCCTATGGGTATATACGAAGTGTGATTCGTCCTTTCGCTATTTGAAGGAAGCATGCGTCTAAAAATTGTTTTGCATATCTCTTTTTTCAAATCAGCTGAGGGTGTAGGGCAGTCTGCCAGGCTCGTGCTCTCCTCATGTAGCATGTAGCAAACCCAGCAGGGTACCCACATCTGGGGTTCCGTTTCCAGAGTCATATACCATTATCCCATACACCACAACTCAGCTAGAAACCTTTCAGCACACACAACCAAGGTGTTATTTTTCAGTCTCCACTCATCAACACTTTGGGTTTTGCATTTTGCCTCTCCCTCTCCTCCCAATAACTTCCCTTCCCACTCCCTTCCCACTCACCCCAAGACATAGCGCCACGATACCACCGAAATGGCAGAAGGCACTTCACATTACAATGTATTACATTACGTTTGACAATGCAGAGAGCCATGCAGATGCAGCCTGCTATAACAACCCGATGCCTGGCTGTACCCAGCTATTAATGGGGAAGCTGTGGCACAGCTGCCTGAACCACACTACGATCAGACATGCACGCCATGCCATTCATGAAACTTGCATACTGAAAACAGTGTGCCCAGACAATAGTGCGCTTGCCCAACCACAGGTGGTGCTGGCTGTCTATTTCTGATAAGCCTCACAGGGGGGGTTGTAAGTGTGTGTGAGATCAGCAAGAACTGTGCTTGCTTCAGAAATCTGTGTGCACACTGCAGTTACGGATTTAAATCCCAAATTACACAGAACTGCCTTGATTTGAAACAATGAAATACATCTAATGTAATATATTTTTAAATATCCTAAAACATTCTGGCCCTAAAGCATTTAATTATATTACTTGAGCACTCGAAATTCAAACATAAAAACATCTTCACATTAACTACTACTTTCGGTGAGCGGTACACATCCATCACTACGCATACAGTTACTGCAAAGGCAAAAATGTTGAATATCAACATCCCAATTTCACTCCAAATATATGTGGGGGGTTGGGTAAAGTAAATAATACATGTGGAGCGGGTGGGAGGGATGCTGCAAGGGTCTCCCCCTGCATACACATGGGGTGGAAAGGGGAAGGGGGAAACATTAGACATTTTGGTAATTCGCAGTAAAATGTGTGCAGTGTTCACATAGATCCCGAAAAGCTATGTTTGATAATTGTACATCAATAGTAATTAGTTAAAGATCAATCATTATGTACATGGACAACATTGAAAACGGCAACAATGGCTCTAAAGATAAGAAGACATAATTAATCGAAAAGATGAACAAAAAGTAGACAAAATAAGATAACACAGTGCAGGGACGTATGGCATAGATGTAATTAGTACTTACGTTTCGACATTCCTACAACCAATGATCTGCCTTCCTCAGGAGTGCAACTAATTCACATCATGCAATATTTCAACATTACATACACCCTCCATCAATGGGATCGTATCCTGTGGGTTATCTCTAGATAAACGTATTAACTTTACAGCGGGAGCTCACAAAAGAAGCACATCTTCCATGGCTTCATAACTCTATTTAGGTCACCATGTTTCTTTTCCTGAGACAAACAATCCTTTATTCACTGGATTGTCTTGTCTTCCATGATGATTGTGATGATCCTGCAAATTATAAACGAGCCCTATACCCATTTCAGGCCCTCCTTAAATGATGCAACTGAGCAGTGGAGCACTTCATTCTCGTTATCCGTGCTCGAGTTCAGATGCTATCGAGTTTGAATCCCGGCGGGCTCCACTCGGCCCGCAATTTTTCAGAGGTCGTTAAATAAAGCAACACTGAACGGGGTAATAAGAACCCCTATTATTAGAGTGCACAGAGGTGTGTGGAATCTGTCATGAAGTGTTACAGAAAAATGCAATATTGTCATTGCTTTCCCAGTTCTTACACCTCTAGCAAATGCTTGCCAAATTCTTACCGGCTCCATGGAAAAGCCGAGATTCTGTGGTTTGTTCATTGCTAGGCAGCGAGAGAAAGAGACTTTGTTCCAAAATGAGTTGCCATATTGGGCACACAAAAGGTGACTCATGTAAATTCCCCAGCTGCAAGCAAATTTCATGTGGCTGAAGGATGCTCACTCCTTAATGAAATGGGGGAATACAGGGTTTGGGAAATGGAATGGTTTGCCGGCAAGAGAAGATTAAAATTAGACCAATGGAGAGAGAACCAAATGGATGTGCCATATTTGCATCTTCGCCACAAATGGTATCTACATTTCTTATTTAATGCCTTTGGATGATTTAATTATTGAGTCTTGTGAAAAATTGCCAAGAACTTGGGAGAGTGACTTGGAGTGTGATATTTCAGATAATGAGTAGAGACAAATGCAACGAGGAGACTATAGGAGCAAATAAGATTTGAATTTAAGACTCACACATCTGAAGGTTTTGGGTTGCTTATACTGGACCCCAGTACCTAAGTAAAGCTTTGATTTATTGGACAGTGATATGTGCTGGGGATGTGGAAATGAAAGATGGACCCTGAGCCATATGTTATGGAATTGTCCTAGATCAAAACACTTCTGGGGAGATGTGTTGGACAGGGTAGACACAGTCCTATCTATAAACCTTCCTGGAGTGCCCCTTCAAACACGTCTTCTGGCTGGCAGGGGAAGGTGCATGACTGCTAACCGATAGAGCCGATGGATTGATAAGGTTCGGGCGGTGGCAGTGAAACAGATCCTGAAGCTATGGAAAACCAGGAAAAAGCCACACACGGAATTGGTTGAGTGATATGCAATTGCTGTCAGACCTTGAGAAAATTGATGTTTATTTGGAACTCTGGGGCGCCCTTTAACAATTTGTATGGTTTGTAGGAATTCGATGGTACGGTACATAATCCAAACTAACGTGTTTGTGCATATATATGTGTGTGGGTCTGTGTATATGTGTGTGCTTTTTTTGTTTTCCTTTTCTTTTCTTCTCCCTTTGTCTTTTGGTTTTTTTTGGGTTTATGATTAGGACAGGCATATTTTGATAAGGATAGTATTACATTATCTTCTTTAGGGTTGTACTGCATTATTAGATATTTAAGATCTATTCGATGTGTGAAGTTATTCTTAGTTTGATGCTAGAATGTATATTGATACTAGTGTTACATAGTTATTGGAAGTATTGCTTGATTTTAGAAATCTGCTAAACATTGGTAAAACTTGTAAATAAATAGTGTAAAAAAAAGAAAGTACACCAATCATGGATATTGCATTTCATTTTATGTTTCATGACAAGCTCTGCCACCCTCAAAGTGTATCCTCTTTCTTGATGCCAGTACTATGCATTACAAATGCTGTGTCCATTGCTGCAACATTCGGTACTATGGTTGAACAGAACAGCTTCCTGGCCCTTTCTATGGACTGCCAGGATAGTCTGGGGTTCTTTGGATAGCTGAAACAGCCTTACTCCCAGAAGGCAAGTGCCACGAAGTCCAGTGAAAGAATTTGGTATCTCTGTCCCCTATGCCTTTCCGTATGAGGAGCAGAAGGAAACATTTGGCCAATTGGAGGCATTTTCCTTGGGGAAAGAATGGGAGATAGTGCATCAATCCCACAAGTTACATTTAATGGCACTATGCATGCTAACACAACAGAATGTGCACTTTTTGCATTGACACTAGTTTTGGTCACCGGCCTCTCCTGGGACACTTAACAAACCCTGATAGAAAATGAAGTGTGCAAGCACAACACTGAAAGATCAGTCCAGGAAAGAGCACTGAGTGAATGCGGGAATGGGTACTTTCTGAAGCGCACCCAAATGCTGCAACATTCCGAGTTTGGAGGTAAAAGTAAAACATGCAGTGGCTGAGTTAGATCAATGGTAGCTGTCTGGAGGGACCAGCGGTAGGAGTGCTAGCAGGAGGACACTGGGCTGTTCTGACATCATTTTCAAAGACTGCACCTCGTTTTTTTTCCACTACTTGTACCCCTTGTTTTTATGTGCCCCACTTCTGTGCAGTGGTCAAAGTGGGCGGGACTGGTTGGGAGCGGTGCTCCTCTAGTGTTCTTTGTTAAGTTTTACTTTTCCTATGCTTTTATTTTGAAAAGAAACTGTTCCGGAATGGTTTCGTTTAGTAAAATAAGTATGTAGGAAGAAGTTAAAACTTGCATTTCAGTGCACTGCACTGAGCATTTCCTTATTTATTTATTTATAGATCATTTGTTAGGCGCTTATACAACAACAATCGTGTTTCCGAGCGCCACAAGCCAGGGAGGGAAGTACAAAGGGGTGCCACGGTAGGAGTCCACTACCTAAGTAATGGGTGGAGGGATGCCAAGGGGTGGGATGCACAGCAGCACCGCACGGGGCCCACAAGGGCAGTCTTTAGGAGGTAATGGTGTCGACTGGATAGAGGGCCTGGTAACCTGTGAAATTCATGAAGGTACCAAGCCACCAGTCTCAGTGGGGTGGTTAGCAGGGAAAGGAGAGAGAGAAAGAGGCAGAGAGAAGCAGAGATTTGAGACATTTCCGGAACTTAAGGAGGTCTGGCTCAAGTCTGAGAGAGGCAGGGGGGCTGTCCCAGAGGGAGGCACCAGCCGAAGAATGAGACCTGCCACCCACTCTCTGCTTGCAGAAACGTTTGACAATCAGAGAGTTGGAGTTAGAGGAGCGGAGGGCTTTAGCATGGAAGT
The DNA here is from genome assembly GCF_040938575.1 of Ambystoma mexicanum. NCBI lineage: Eukaryota > Metazoa > Chordata > Amphibia > Caudata > Ambystomatidae > Ambystoma > Ambystoma mexicanum. The sequence continues at coordinate 416,043,072 of NC_090929.1, forward strand.
ATTTAGGGACGGAGAGTTGGAGATAGTGTGGACCCAGGCTCCAAAAAGCCTTGTGGATGATGCAGAGGGTCTTACATTTGATCCTTGGCCACCGGGAGCAAGTGGAGAGATTTTAGGGCTGAAGAGATGCGGTCCCTGGGCTTTAGGCCAAGGATAAGCCTTACAGCCCTATTCTGGATTAGGGGGAGTAGGGAGGAAAGGGGGAGATTGAGGAATAGGCTGTTACAGTAGTCCAGCCTAGAGAGGACCAGAGCTCTGGAGACATTGAGCTTCTGGGGAAAGGTGAGGAAAGGGAGAATGCCTCTAAGAAGGTGAAGCTGGAAGTAGGCCTTCTTGGCAAGGTCCAAGATGTGAGGGGTGAAGGAGAGAGAGGAGACGAAAGATGACCCCATGACCCCAAGGGTTTTGGCCTCAAGGGATGGTGAAAGTAGAGAGCCCAAGGGAGGGGGGCCAGAGGGCAGGAGGGAAACGGGCAGGTGTACCGATAGGAAGGATCTCCATCATACTGGCATTGAGACAGCGGTCGATAGCCACACACCATGACTGGATAGCGGACAGACAATCGGGAATGAAAGGAGGAGGAAGTGGTGGAGGGAAGTTTGAAGGAAAGGTGTGTCATCAGCATAACCCTGGAAATGAGTCGAGAAGGAGGAGATCAGGTGAGCAAGCGGGGCAAGCTAGATATTGGAAAGCCATGGCGACAGGATAGAGTCCTGGGGGACACCACAGGTAGAGAGTGAAGTGGTGGCGGAGAAAGGATCCAGCTGCAACTGGGAGAGGCAGTTGGTGAGTAAAGAGGTCAGCCAATCCAGTGCGCAGTCCATGAAGCTGAGGGTACCTCAGAGCCATTTTATGAGGATGGAGTGGTTGACCATGTCAAAGGCAGAGGAGAGATTGAGGCGAATAACAGCAGGAGTCTAGATTTGCAAGCATGTCTTCACGGGTGTTCAAGAGGGCAGGTTTTGTGCCTCTGGATGCCTGGAATCCAGAATGATGGTCAGCAGATGTGTTTGTTTAGGGGTATGGATTGTGTGTGGGAGTGGGCATGGCGATTGGGTTTGTGGGGAGTGGGGGCAGACCAACAGGGAACATAGATCCATTACTTCTTTGTGTACACTATGACCGCTGTTTCTGTCCAACTAAATGACTCCTTGATTGAATCTCCTAGCACCTTTACTATACAAACACACACATCCCCCACACTCCACCACAGCAGACCTAATCATTACCCGATGAACATTAACCAAGCTAAGATGGTGCTCTCCTATTTTGCACCATCAAACCTGCCCACATCAGGGTTAACTAGACCCAAATCTGAAAGATCTTGGGCCTCTCCCCTTCCGATAACATACGTGTGTCACCGCGCAACAAATACACTTCACACCGGCAGACAGGACCTGATATTTCTGACCTGCACCCATCAACACCACAGATTTCACATTTGCCACTCCTGCTGTCCCCCTAACAACCCTCCTCTCTCTCTTTTCTTGCAGAGGCACATACAGTGAAGCCAACAAACATGGCAGAAGGATGCTATATAAGACCACTATCCATTACTTTACTGTGATCCATGTAGACGACAGGAGATTTGTGAACCTTATGCCAAATGCCTCATCTATACTCAGCCACTAAAAGAAACCTGCAGCACAAGACCTTTGCATTAACATTGTTGGCTGAAACCAGCCAATGAAGAGACACGCTGTTACAGGCTCCATATCTAGGGCGGGGGGCGGGGGGGTATTGCATGCATGCAGCAATAGGGTGTGAGCTTTAGCTTCAAGGGACTGTCACTCACCGGCCAGAAACATGAAGCCCACAAGGAGTATGAAGTCCCCAAGGCTCCGACCAAACCATTGCTCCCATGTGGTGTTGGTGACCTAGGCCCACGCTGGCTCCTAGCTTCTTGGCAGGTGGTTGTTTCTTCCAACTAATTTACAACATAAATACCATTTACACAGCAAAAACAAAATCACAACTCAACTAACTGAGGTTGTACTTCCCACGCTCTAAATCAAGAGCTCACTCTTCAATGAACACTTTCAAAATCACAATCTTTGTTCATAACTCAATTTATATTGATGTTTTTTTTTAATTTTATCGTTAATGTTATCGTTCATTCAAATCAGAAATTCCAACGTCAGTAACCTGACTTCTTCAAAATCTCGTAACAAAAAACATTGATCATACAATAAAAATATAATTAAGTTTCTTTACTGTCAACAAAAAATATTGTCAATACATGGTATCAAAATGTCTCAATGCTCCCAAACATCCCTGTTAATTATATATTAATGAGGGATATCCTGAAAACCCAGCACATTTGTGGCCCTCAGGGCCTGGAGCTGGACACCCCTGAGAGAACTCCTTTGAAACACTAGCATGGCGTCTCGGGTTTACCATCTAGCACTCAGGGACATGCCCATTGTCATACTTGGCACGGCAGCTACTTCCTGTCAGTGTGATCTGTGGAGGAATATTCTTGCAGTGCAATCCTTTGCACTAATGCATACTGTGGCATGAGCAGCTGCACCCCTGCCCAAGAAGGCTACAGTGGCAGTGATGATGGAAGGACTTGCCTGCCCCCTCTTTCAATGAGGTCATGTCTAGCAGTGATTGTTACAAAGTAGGGCGGTCAGTGTGTCGCACAGCCAGCATTACACCCTGATGTGGGCCTTGTGTGCCTCCCACCACTAGTGCCACTGATTTACATCTGCTACAAGCAGTGCAGGGCCCAGGTCATTATCCCGTTATGGAGACACTTGCATCTAATTACATCCGAGCAATCTAATTAACGCAGACAGAGCAGTGTCGCTGTTCCCGCTCAGTGGCGCCATTGTGGCGAGGAGAGGGGGACCGCTGACGGGAAGCGAGACGCTCCATGGAATCCAGGGAGGGGAAGGGGTGGCATAACGGAATGGCGCATTTTAATGACAGGCAGATGAAATCGCTGCGTTGAAGAGAAAACAGTTCACACAATGTGAAAACTGCGCTGTAGACAATCATTAGCTCACCTAACATGGCGGGCAGGTGAAAGACTGGAAGGGCAGTAGGGCGCCATGCAAGACAGCCCCTTTGGCTTTTCAGAGACACCTGACTGTTTAGAATCCTTCCATATTTCATGTATGCCACTTTGCCTCCGCGGGTTGGGTGGTTGGCCAAGAACTCAGCAGAACTGGGTTCTCATCCTGGCTTCCTCAATTGTCTAAAGCGCATGATGTACTGCAAATGTCTCGGGAAGATTGCTCAGGGGCAACGTGCTCGCCTTGGAAGCAATACGACATGCAGCACCACAGGTTCAATCCCCGGGTCTGCGCTTAGAAACCTCTGGGTATTAAGCGCGTTATGAATAACATATCATATCATAAATCACGTTACCACTATGCCATGTTTACCTGATCTGCATATATTTGTGGTATTTTCTGTATTAAGCACTATATACAGAGCGTTCTTACATTTCCACACACAGGGTGGGAACTGCTGCTTCCCAGTTTGTGGTGTGCTCGCGCTTTCTTATATCGGGCAAGTATAGGACAAAGACAGCGAAGGCAGGTCGTAGCTAGCTGGACATAGTGAGCCTATTAAGAGGCCTGAGAGAGGTCAGTGGAGATCCCTAAGGAGGCAAGTGGCTTCTCAACCAGTAGGAAGCAACGGGAGACGCTGCTTTTCAAAGAACACCTCCTCTGCCAAAGGCCACTGAATCCCTGATGGGCCCCTTGCTTGGCCCGAGTCCTATTCTGACTTCATGTAACTCTGCATAGCTGCCCTCTGGGCGTCACCAAGCAGTCCTGGGGCTTCATATGCTTGCACATGTTTTATGACTGCAAGAGTCTGTGAAAGAGAGGAGGGACAACACTGCTTGCCTTGGTTCAGGGAAACCAGTGTTTTCATCCTCCGAACCCACACTCAGGTGGCACAGCTGATGACCTAATGTACTCAGTAAACGAAGGGAGGCTGTGGGAGCCCGAATAGAGCGACAGGTGGCAGGGCAGCCCTCATAGATCTGGAAACTGTGTGTGGTGGCCAAGCCTTGTGGTAAGACATATGTAGTAAGTTCCCTCCAGGTTGTCCCTGAGATCCTGACCTTATTCATGTACGGTAAGGGCAAACCACACAGCCTCTGACACATGATTCCACTGTTTAGGGACAGAAAGAGGTCCCCAAACCACACTGGAACTGCCACGAGAAGGCGTGACTTGACTCTGAGATCATCTGTGGGCCTTCCGGAGAGGCAGAGAATGCCCTTGTTGGAACTGGTAGAGCCTTCTGATTGCTTCTAGCTCCAAGGGGCATCAGAGGACTTAGACTTGGACAAGACGTGAGTCCCAGACCAGAATATCAGGAAGGGAGACCCTTAAGCCCACAGCCTTACACACATTCCCTCTTCATGCCCCATAAAACTATCTAGCGGATGAAATACACAGCTCACGAGGAGATCTAATAGTACTCCCGATGGTTACTTGTGCCCCCAGGCTGATGGGATCCTTCGGTAGAGGTTGGCGTAGACTTTGCATTTTCCCTATGCTGGGGAGGAATCCGAGAGAAGAAGATGGTCCCCATTGGCAAACCCTGCCCTTGATGCTGATAAAGATTACGCTGAGAATGAACATGTCCCACAGAGGCTGCTGCAATCAACTTGGACCGTGAATGCAAGCGAACTACAATAGGAGGGAATGGGTTGGTTAGTGAGAACTATGCATAAAAAAAGAAAGACAATCTTTGAACGTCTGTTTCCTCCACCCTTCCATTACTGTTTTTTTCCTCCTCACCACCCCTCCAGCACTATCTGAAATGTCGTCAGGCCTAGTATGATAGTCGCTTGTTTTGTTCCTCCCCTCCCTTTCTGAACCCCTCTCCCTCACCTTTTGTTTTTCTCCGGCTCTACCAGAAATGTCATCAGGCCTAGTACGGAAGTCGCCTGTCTGTTTCCATTTCCTTCCCACTCTCCCCCTCCCTTCCTTATCTATGTCTTAGCTCTTGCACTATCTGAAATGTCATCAGGCCGAGTACGATAGTTAATTTCACATCCTTATTGTTCATGGCCTGTAAGAATGTGATTGTATTTTCCCTTGTTCCCTCCCTTGCCTTGAAGCGCTTTGAAACACATTGTGTATAGGCGCTATAAAAATAAACGTTCAAATCAAATCAAACGTCACCTTTGACAGTGACCTGATGAAGAAAGAAAATATAAGTGGGGAAAATAAGTGTAGCTTTCAGCTCTGCTTTGGGGATTGCGCAGTTGACCTAATAATAAAGATCGTTGACTTTCACACACGTGTGACAGATCGAGCATGGGCTATTAATGAAAGTAAACCTATGATTTCAATTTGAGGGGAAGTTGCTGGGTCCTTGAGAGTCCTTGTCTGTCCTATGGGGGAAGCTGAGGCACTGTGGCTCTAAGAAGACCTTATGAGGAGCTTATGATAAAAGCCACAGTGCAGTGGTAGAGCTGGTTGGGGGGGTGGTGGGTGTACTCCCTGTCCCCTCTGGGCCACTTCTGCATCAACCGAAGCATCCTGCCTGTCCCCCTTGCTGTCACCTTGTTACATGGCACTGCACTTTGCAAATATGCCTGGGAATGACCCTGTGGATCGCCAGCTGGAGGAGTGTGGCAGCACATTCGGTCCACATATGCAGGCGTGCCTTTTCTTTTTTAAAACATTGCCTGGTGACACCACCTTGCTATGCCGGTCCATCCCTTGCCTACAGAGGTTATAGCATCTTTGTGCCGGCTCAAAACGCCACATCGTCATTTTTTAACACACTCCTCGCCCCGGATCCCAAGTCGCAGTCTCCGTCTGTGACAAATCAACTTCCGGGGCACCAGTGGTCCAGGGATGAATATTGGTTTCCAAACCAACAATCAGCCCCAAACCTCTAGTACACAGAAAGGATCCGATCAGATTGGAAACGTAAGTAAATTATAAACCTCTTTGTCCAATTTTGTCAACGTGGACAGAATGGCAGGTTTAGCTTCGAAAAGTCGTGGATTGCTGGTTAGTTGCAACAAAACAAAAATACAATTATTGAATGATAAAAGCAACTGTCCATTCAAGGTTGTATGCAAATATCTACTTTATTATTATCAAAACAGACAGTTCTAGCACACCTCAAAATGCAACCCACACTGTAAGGGAATAGAGTGGACAGACAGTTTCAAAGAAGGTAAAGGGATGCACTCTGTATTATTACAGGAGGGTAGTCGGTATAGTAATTAAGCACAATAGTTCAAGGATACTTGGTTTCAACACAAATGGAGCAATGGTTCGTAAAATGTCACTAGGGACCTTCGGAGAAGAACCCGGGGGACAGAACCACAATGTACCTTCTGCTGTGGGAGCTCTTGGTGCTCAACGGGGTTGAGTCGGTTTCAGGTCGCTTTGCAGCTTTTGCAACAGAGAAACAGAGATGGAAGACAGCTGTGGGTATGAGGCGGCAGGAAGTTTGGCAAGCGAAGCTGGATGGATCGCTGCAGGCTGGCCTGCACGGTGGCTCAGGAATCATCTCAGTGCTGGTCGGCGGTTCTGAAGCACTGGTCGATGCGGCTCAGACGGCTTTGGTGACTGAGGAGTAACAACAGTCAGCGTTGCATTCGGTTGCAGCTCGAGGTCCATAAAGGTGGACATAGGTAGATGCTTGTTGATGCACTCCTCCTATCTTATTCACTGGGCTTGTTTTTCCCTTTAAGGCGGATGGCCCAAAGCTGAGTAGAGTGTTACAGGCAGCTGCCTTGTCCTTGGTTTGGATCACTACCCACCTAGGAAGCTTGTTGCAGGGTCCAGCTGGCACGTTGTGTGCTGGCTTGGTACCAGTTCTAGAGCTGCTGCAAGGTCCTCTGGATTCGGTATCTCCCTCTGTTTCCAGGGAGATGTTTAGGGGTGGGATCTTGCTACCAACTATGGAGGTCCTGGCCTTCTTTCACTGGTAGAAGATGTAAGAAGATTGTACCTTCAGCCAAAAAATGGGCTCAGCCCTCTTTTAAAGTCAAATGGACCACATTGATTGGTGTAGGCTAAGCCTACCTTAATGAACCAGTCCTGGGTACCCACAAACAATCTCCATTAAGCGTGAGGTCATAACCAGAGTACTTTGCAACAAAAAAGGTAAAGGGGTGAAAATGTGTAATACTAAGTCCCACCCATCTTCCTGTCTGTTTTGGAACAAATGGTCTCTCTGGTTAATGGAGTTCTCTGTGGTTCCTGATTAAAGTGGCAGGTTTCCCTTGAAGCTGCGGTGAGACCAGACTTTCTGCCTCTGTCAAACCACATACTCCTACCTTCTGAATGGGGTCTCCATGAAAGGATGACTACTGTAAACATGCACTCCCAGACATGACATTTCCCTGCCAATAGATGCTGAAGGCGGAGCTGGCATCAGGTTGACACATTGCATATGAAAGGGTGTTGGGGGTTTCCTGTCTCCTTTGTTACCCTCTGCAGCCAGGCCCCTTGTGGGCCTGTTTGAATTCAACTCTGATTAGTATGTGAATGCTGCCACAAGCTAGAGGGCTAAAAAAAAACAAAAGGACAGGGTGGATCCACGGAGCCTTTGTTAGTTAATTAGGCTGGCCGTGGCAGGGTAAGGTTTGGCCCTCCCCGTTCTGAGATGGCATGGTGTACTCCTGTCTGTCATATCCCAACTAAATATGACAGCGGGACTGCGCCTGTAGGCAGTGTCCACCCAGAGTACATAGGTCTATGTGTATGTCATGCAGGGAGCCTAGAAAAATGTGTGCGGATCAGCCCCACAAATTTGCCATAGGTTGATCTTCAATCATTCAATTTCATTTCAAATTTCAAAAACCCTAGGTGAGCGCACACAGACCGTTCGGATGGTCGAATTCCTCACACCATGCCATTTCTGCTGCTGGCAAAGTGGAGCCAGGGAGGCATGGATTAGTGTGCAAATAAGCATTGTGCTTGTACAATTTGAATGAAGATGTGCATGTGGGTCAGTGAGTCTTTTTGTGGGTACATGAGTTGAACTGCATGCATGTGTGGTGTGTGGGGGATGTGTGTGCATATTTGGGGTGGAGCAATATTGGCATATATTTGGGCCCAGTCAGTATGAAAGGGTTTTAGAGGGCAGTGCTGACAGTTGTATGTATGCATAGGCAGGGGCGGTCTTTGCGTCAGGCAGTGCAGGCGGCTGCCTGACGTGTCAGCCTCTAGGGGCGCTGCACCAGCAGTCCGAGAGTCCATCCAGTAGTATCCCGTTAAAAAATGTAGTGAAAAAATAAATTGTTTTTCACTTGTATACCACTTTTTTATGAATTGACACTGTGCAGTCAGACCCAGGACAGAGGGCCAGTCTGACTGAGCGCATGCAAGCAGTCTGACTCTGCATTCCATTTCGTGCTCGCGGTGCCCCTGCAAAGCAAGGCACCACAGCACGTTGATTTTTATAATGTATTGCTGCACTAGGCAGCCGCAGGGCAGCAAATGGAAACATTTGTTGCTTTCACTTCCCTGGGTGGCGCAAGTCAGGCCCCAGACTGCACTAACACAAAGGGTTGATTGATTGGGCAGCCTTCCCTGCTGTGACCTTGCCTCAGTTGGCCCGCGCAGAAATTGCCGTAGGAATCCGGATCAAGGCCCAGCCAGGCAGGACATAGTCAGGTGCCCAGCCAGGAGGAGACCGAGCACAGAAGCCACCCTTGTGCAGGCTGCCACTGCCAAGATTGGCATAACGGTGTTAACCGTGGGTACGTAAAAATGGTAAACCATTAATGGATCTTAAGTTACTGTTACCTAATGACCCGCATTCTCATTAGATAGCCCTCGCCCGTTTGAAACTCATCAAAATATCATTCTTAGTGTTCAGTTAGGCGTATTTGTTTTTTAAACCAATCAGTTCCAGCGCTGTGATAATTTTCCCATTCAAATATGTAGTCTCAAAGCAAAGTTTAGTTTTTTATGAAAATGTTAACACGTGTTTGGTACTTGTGCTAACGCTCCTTCAGGGATATATTCTACTGTAGTAATGAGAGTCCCATACGGTGTGTTTTTCTCGCTGAGCGACAGAGTATCTGGGCTGACACCGTTTCTTCTACCTTGTACTCAGCGGCAGCCAATAAAACCAAGGCCCTCGTCGTTGTCAGCACAAGTCTGCCTGTATGTTCATAAAATGATGGAGACCTCCTGCAATTTGTAGATAATAACCTCTGAGATTCTCGCAGCCCAGTTACAGGAAGTCAGTTTGATGGTGTGAGATGCTAAAGACTAAGTGGGTGGGGTGGGGGAACACTGCACTGCAGGGACCTATGTTACACCAAGGTGGCCATTTGGGAAAACATTTGGCTGTAGAATCTGCCGTTTCAATCCCAGCATCCTCAGTTGGCCAAACTGTGTAACCCTGAGCAGAAAGAACACATGGCAACACCCTGTCTTTGTTCACTACATGTTAAAATTGCCACAATTTAGAAACACCAAAAAAGCACTATATTTTGTGTACGTTTAACATGTTTGTATTTATAAAACCTGTGCCCGTTCACTGTAACGATAAAATACTGGTATTTTGAAAGGTTTTACACTTTTTGTTTGTCCTATTTATATGGCGTTCTTGCACAACATTTGCACATGCTACAGTGTGAAAGTTACACATGGGGGCAGTAAAAAGAACATGACAATGGTAGCCCATAAAACGTAAAGCGAAAGAGGTCCCGTGGCCGTGCATCGGATAACATGCTAACTTACCTTGATGGGGACAGGCCGTGTGCCGCACATGAAGTGGAAGGCAGGTATAGCCTTGCAGGCTGCAGCCAAATACCCTGGCAGGACAGCTGGCTGCAGATGGCACAGGCAAACTGCCCCCTCCTTCCCGAAAGGTGCGTCCCAGGCCCAGGCCTGTCCAGAGTTGTGGATGCTTTTGAAGACCCTTTATAGCCCCCACATGGTCCTCTGTTTTGAGAGCTGCAGACAAATGCCTGGCAGTGCCATAAACCCCTTCCCTGAGGTGTGAGCCCCTGACTGTCCCCCCATTCATGGATCACTGCCTCGCAGGACCCATAACTTGGTACAACAATAGCAGAATGCTCTGTGGTCCTACCACCTCGCAAAAAACTATGAGTGAAAAGCTGGAAATGATACAGGTCCTCCTCTCTATCAAGGGCATGTATGGTGAAGCAGGTATAGCAGACACGGCTGATGGCACTCATCTGCATTCAAACTCAGGATGTGTGTTTTGTCTGACCACTTTAGCATCGCCAGGAGTGGACTATTCTACACAGAAGATAGGCGAGTTCCTGGAAGTCCAGAGCCACCACCCAGGAAATTGCTTTAGTCCAATACCGTCCACAGTACCTATGAATGGCCGAGGAACTGGGGTGCAGTCTGTCACATCACTCACGTGTCAGTCTGCAGAAAAATCTGTAGCATTCCCCACAGCCTGTAGCCCCAGAGAAGCCGTGACAAGATACGTTATGAATGAAAAGGGGAACACAGTGACTGCCAGCCCATATTCCATACAGCCCACTTTTTTGACACACGAGCCATAATTTTCGACGTAATGTTTTCTCGCTCGGAACTGATCCCTGTGAGCACCCCACCTACAGCGGAAAAATGAAAGGCAGCAGATGCCAGGTGCATACCATGACCCGATTTTATGAACTGAAAGCCCAGCCAATTCTGTGAAGGACATCAAAGGCTGAGCTCTGAAAAAATATATATAATGGCTCAACCCCCACCGTGGCACAGAGAGACGACTGCAGAAGCGCCGGCACATCAGAGTTTCATATATGTTGCAACCAAATTTGGGGTTTCTTTGGATTCACCCTGATATCATTATTTCAACCATTCTGGGGCAATTTGTACAGCTTAACCCTTTTCAGGGAGATTTGTTTCTTTTTCTATGGAGTACTTGGGTGCACTTTTGATGATGATAGTGGCACAGTGGACCAATATTGGGGCACTCAGAGTGAGCACATTTTCTATCACCCCCATGCCCTTGAAGAGGACCCACAGGTCGCCAGCATTGGGAAAGGAATGAGGAGACCAGGGAGAACTGGAATAGAAGTGAGCAGCTACATATTGTAGATATGCATCCTATATGCTTCTGTGCTGCCACCTTTTAATGTTCCCTCCAGCCCCCTCCATCACCTGGTTCATGCATCATTCTTAATGGATATTCTCCAGTATTGCTAAGCACCCAGCAATGGGACTGTTCCATCCACCAGGTGACACAGCGTTCATTGCTTCTAAGCACTATGCTCCTTCACAAATAAAATCAAAATGCAAAATATAATACTGCATGTGCCGCTTTCAACCAATCTAATTTCTCTGACCAGAATGGACAGTGATTATTCACAAATAGAAAATATTTATTTTGTGCTCGCTTGGGAGGGGAAGGTGGGTCAAGGTGACTTCAATGTCCAACTTGCCAGCTAAAACCTCCATCAGGGAATGAAATAACAAACATTCAGTTAAAGTGTTTAACCTCTTCTTCCTTAGAATTAGTTTGCTGCATTTTATTCACATACCTGATCAGTAACCCTTAGGCCCTGATTCACAGAGAAGTTTCCAGTGGTGTTTCCCCATTATAAAACTCTTCGGTGAATTAAGTCCTTATTGTTAGTAACAGACAACATTTAGAAAGTGAGTTTCCCCCCTATAAGTATGGAGCAATGGACCACAAACTTGGAATATTCTTGCAATATTATTACTCAATACTAACATCTTGGTAAGGGTTGCTCCAAACGTTTAAGAAGAATTGAGTACAAACTAGGCAGGTCACCTGAGCTAAATGACTTAACATCTCTAGACATAACTAGAGCTCTCCTTAAACTGTCCTCTAGGTCTTACTAAATTCAAGACGTAGACACCCGCAAAAGAACCTTAATGATAATCCCCATCTGCTTGTAACCATTATTTGTCCCATGTATGCATCTTCTTGTTATGAGTAATATACCACGAGTTTGCTCCTTTCAGTGGAAAATTGCATGAATAGAACTCTGATCTCCGCCCACTACGCTACCCCACCACCTTTTGCGGATATAGCTCAGCTAGTTGGATTGGGTGGGCGCCAATGATGCTTCCCGTCTGGGGTGCTATTTGGTGCAAGACCGGCCCTGTGCATAGGCATCATAACCTTATGCTTTACAATCCCTGTGAGGGCTTATATTGTGGGCACCATCATTGAAGAGTTTCACAGTGGGAATGCTGGTATGCATCTGGGCACAGTAATCATTCAAATATTTTACATGGCAATTCTGGTAGAGGTGTACATGCAGGCATCATAAACTCATGCTTTACAATGGAAATGCTGGAATACATTGTGAGCACCATTTTTAAAGTGTTTTACAGTGGCCATAACTGCAAATCATTTGGCAGAGGTGGTATGAAAAAAAGGTTTGATGGAAATTCTGGCATATTTCATAGTCATGTGCCTCACAAGCATGTTTTTTTTACAGTGACCCACAGGTATATATTGTGGGCAAAGGCATCATGGAAATGTGCAGTTCTCTTTTCTACTGTCGGTGGCCTGGAATCCATCAATTGGATTTTTAATGTGTTAACCTATCAATCAGATTGTAACTTTTACCCAGTTTTTCCTCAAACAAGGTGCTGTAAAATGCACAGTTTCAGCATATTTGTTTTAAAATGCTCTTGGGGGAAGAGCCCCTCCCCAACCGTGATGCATCTAATGTGACTATGCTCAGTCGCAGGCACTAATATGGTGGAAGTATTAACAAACCTCCTTTTTTTTTTTTAAACAACAACACTAACCTCAAATAATTTACAATGGACTTGCCCCTCCTTGGAATCCTCTCTATCACCACTGCTGCCTCCTGCTCTGCTGATCTGTAGCCTGCTGGAAAACCAGGGATGTCAAAGGTCACTCAGGTGGGAAAAAGACCCATGATCCTTCTCGTGCTCCTCCCCGCCTTCTTCTGCACTAACCTTGCACCATAGCAATCCCATGCATGTGTGTGTGTGTGTGTGTGTGTTTATGAGAGAGACAGGGAGCGAGAGAGAGATTGCCATAGAGAGAGCGACAGTGAGAGAGAGAGAAGGGAGTGGTGGGGGGGATGCTTGTGCTAGTGAGACGGGCGTCTCTGTGGAGGTAAACTGGGAAGTGAGATCAGTGCGAGAGGCAGATCCCCGAAGTAGTGAAGGACGACAGAGAGGAAAGGAGAGATGCCTCCTCGCTATGGGAAAGGCGTTGCGTACGAGAGAAATAAAATGTGTGAGGGGACCGAGGTCGAACGAGAAGAGACAGATGCCCTCCTTATGCTTGAGGGGGCAAGGCTCAGTGAGACAGATGCAGGGCATGCGAGTGGACTAGAAAGAGAAAGACTGGCGGGATAAAGCGGGTGACAGAAAGTACGAAGGACTGAGTGTGAGTGAATAAGTGAGGGAATGGGTGAAGGAACGGGCGAGCAGAAAGACGAGCGTTCAACATGTGTAAGACGAGAGGACAGGGTACTGAAAAGGAAGGGGGTGTCGACGGGTAATGAGAAGGGGAAACACAGGAAAGGTGTGGCACAATCTGAATAGGGTGAGGAGGGAAGTGGCTGGAGACATGGAGAGGAGTGTCGCGGGGGCTCCTCTGGAAAGAATCGCCTGACATTATCATCCTGTGGGAGATGGCGGTTTCCTTTCAGTTGCCGGTCTTTGTTCAGCACTGACACGTGGGCAGCGCCCCGCGCGCCAGGGATTCAGTGCGGATGCAGCCTCGTGCACCGTCTGGGGCCAGAGCTCTGCTCCAGGTGACCTCTGACATCACAATGAGCCATGTGCGGGTGAGAGGGCATGGGGCCACAGACTTGGCATGACGCTGGGAGAAGGGAAGGGCGGAGGGGAAGAGGGATCGTCATGGAAGCTCACCTGTCCCTAACCATGCCCTAAAACCACGTGATGGCAAGGGTGGACGGATCGAAACATATACAGACAATATGACTCTTCTCAGCATAGATCTGGCACTATTTGGAAATGTGAGGGCAGCGTGGCAGTGGCGCTCCCAGGAATTTTACTCTAGCGAGAGGTGGGGATGAGGGGTACAGAGGTCGGGCGGCGGGCGCCACCTATAATTGCTCATTGTAAAGTCCTATACCATAATGAAGCACAACCCTGTGCGTTTGTGTGTGCACTATTTATATTCAAGGAAAACAACTTTATTTGCAGGAACGCTAAGGTGAGAATTTAAGCAAACAAAACCCCTGAAATTCAGCTGAAACACATTAACTTTGTACCCACTGTTGCGCAGCCTATGACCACAATGATGACATCAAAGATCACATCACTGATGACATCACTAATTACGTTTCAACAGTAACTGGCTTTAAAGATGGCCTTCAGCCATGGCCAGTGTGCATGGACAAATATATTTTACCACATGAATGGGTACTAGTCATGGCCTTCAGTAAAGGACAGTGGTCACAACCTTCACCCGTGTGCACTGAATATTTTAAAACACTAACAGGCTACCAACCATAGATTTCGGCCTTTACCAGTGGATACAGCTTTCAACCGTGTTCACTGTATATTATATACACTGATCAGGCACTAGCCATGGACTCTAGCACAATACTGACCAATGGCCACTATCTTTGGCTGTGCCCACTATATATTTTAATATACAAATGGGCCACTAGCCATGGCCTTTGACCTTGAGCAGTTTGTACATCTTTTGGCCATGTCCAGTGTATATTTTCAAATAATGAAATATAATAAGCAATGGACTTCGGCCGTGCTCACTGTGTTTTATACAACAGTAACCAACCACTAGCTGTGACCTTCGGCTTGGCCCACTGCATATTATATACACTAACCAGCCACTAGCTATGGTCTTCAACACAATACTAGTCAGTGGCTACGGCCTTTGGCTGTGCCGACTGTAAATTGTAACATATTGATGGGCACTAACTATGGCCTTTAGCCACGGCCACTGATTACAGCTTTCAAAGTTGCCAACTGTATATTTTAAAACAGTGATGGGCTACTAGGCATGGCTTTTAACCATGCACATGTCATGGCCAAGTTCATGGCCAAAAATTGGTATTGCGGTTATCAAACCTTTCATAAGCTAACTTATAAATGATGTTATGCCTAATTCCATTATTGATCTAATCAGTTATATGCAATGTAATTAGTGATGTCAACAGTGATGTGATCTCTGATGTCATCACTGTGGTCATAGGCTGTGCAACAGGGGGGCGTGGCTTTCTCTGAATTTCAGTAGTTATGTTGCGTTAAGTTCTCACCTTAACGTCCCTGCAACTTAAGTTTTTTTCCTTGAAATTCAAAGGTTTTCCTACAATGTATTGTTCACCTTAATGCCCCTGCAACTAAAGTCTTTCCTTGAATTTCAAGGGTTTTGTTATTCCAGAGATTTTTAAAGTGCTTCCAGACAACTAGCATGGTCTTCGACCATGGTCAGTGGGCACAGCCTTTGGGCATGCCCACTGTCCATTTTAAAATGCTACCAGACCATTTCAGCCATGGCTGTTGGGCACGGCTGAACACTACCAAACCACTAGCCGTGGCCTTTGGCCATGACCGGTGGGCACGGCCACTCTCTATTTTAAAACACTTGCAACCCATCGCTCAAATACTCTCATCAATCAAAACAGATTTTGTATTGTAAAAAGATTGCAGGCTTTGAGAACTCACAATGTTTTAAGCAATGTGCAGTGAGATTAAATTATTTGCCATGGACCACACACTTTGGTTAAGCAGCACGCTCCAAGCCTTCTGTTTTATGACCGTCTCTTGGTGACTATTGCGATAAATCACACAACCCCAACTAACCACATTTAAGCAGCACAGAAACAGGAAAAAAATAACCGGCTGCAAGAATAACATATGCCCCGGTACTCAAAAGCTGGCACACATGAATATACGCACAGGAAGAGAACATATATCTTAAAGTGAAATATACAAATTTAGTTCATTTGACCATCCCCTTAGAAGAAAGTGCGCAAGACAAAATAGCATTGGACAGTTTAAAAAAGTAATGAACACCAGAAAAATAACCTGGGAGAAGAAATGTTCAAATAAATATGCTGGTGAAGTATAAAAGGTGCTCACCTTTTAAACCCAGCTATCTGTCGTAGAATATTCCCTGATAAACAAAATCCTAATACGAAACAAGTGTTTGTGGTCTTGTAGGTAAGCGTCTGCACTGGGAACATGACAACCTGTGTAAAATCCTGGTAGCCAAATACTTGTGCAAGCTTATCAACCTCAAAAAACCCATATTTTTTGTGTCCGCCGTCTAAAAAAAAGTTATGCTCTTCATCCACATGTGACTTTTACTTGTGCCCTGAAAAGCAGCCACAATCAGGAGAATAACTGCACCAGTGTCCAGGATTACAAACCCCCTTGATACATCATGGTCAAATACTCATGACTTACTTGCCGTCTCATCATTTTCCCTCCTCACAATCATTTTTGGCTTTCAAAAATACTCTGCTTCATAAGGAGAACTTGAAAAGTACACATTCCATAGTGTCACTCAAATATATAAATATATTAATCCTGAGTCCCCGCCCCCTCTTGACTGGCAGACTACAAATACCAGAATGCAATTCAGCAAAAGGCAAACAAATTGTCTCTAAGTCCAATACTTTGAAGCACTGACAGTAGCACATTACAAAAAAAGCGAATGCCATGTGTTTTTTTAGTGTGTTATGAGATATTTAAAACAAAGACAACACACAGCACCAGACTGTGGACTGTCTCCCATCCATGCATTAACCGCGACCAATGCTATTTAGTTTCAAAGTGAGTATAGTGCCAGCACACTCAGGCCATGTTGCTCTAAGTGGTCTTGTAAGTTTGCCTCCCTTATTACGCACCATAACCTGAAGGGGCTGGCCATTTCTTGTATTGAAGCTAAGTAGGGTCGGTCCTGGTTACTGCATGGATGGGACACCCAGGTCACCAGTGATTTTTCACCCCGATGTCACTGTAGCTGTAAAACTATTTATTTTTTTATTATGTATAAAGATTGCAGACTTTGAGAACTCACAATGATTTTAGTTAAACCCTGTGCAATTAAATTATATGCAGAGGTTCCCAAACTTTGGTTAAGCAGCATGTTACAAGCCCCTTGTTATATGGCCAGTCTCTTGGTGACTGTTGTGACACATCACACAACCCCAACTAACTACATTTAAGCAGCATGTAAAATGGAAAGAAAGGAGCTGCTACAAAAATAACACATGCCCTAGTACTTTTGCCACCATAGTGAAAATCAAAAGCTGGCACACATGCATATATGCACAGTAAGTGAACATATATCTTAAGGTGAAAAATACAAATGTAGTTCAATAGACCTACTCCTAAGACATAAGTGTGCAAGACAAAATAGCATTGTAACTGCAGGGATGAGAAATTCCCTGTTGCTGTAAACATATCTATTTTGTTTTTATTATTGACTCGGAGACTACAAATACCAGAATGCAATTCAGCTAAAGGCAGAAAATGGTCTCTGAGTGCAAAACTTTCAAGGACTGACAGTAGCATGGTTTAAAAAAAGAAATAATTTGGATGCCCAATCGGTCACCCATCCATGCAGTAACCAGGACTGATCCTGCTTAGCTTCAAAGCAAGGAAAGGACCAGCCCGTTTCTCTAAGTTGTCTTGTAACATTGGCTCATTTATCGGTCAGCATGCCCTGAGGTGCCTGGCCTCTTCCTCACTTTGAAGCTAAGAAGGGTCTGTCCTGGTTACTGCATGGATTGGAGACCTGGCCACAACCAGTGATTTTTCACCCCTGACGTCACTATAGCTGTAAAAATATCTTTTAGAAAAACAACTGTAACTGTGGGTACTGAACTACACATGCTCTCGGCTGTCAGTTGTCCTCCATAGCTTCGAAAATAACTGCGAATTTGGAAAAAAGGCTGAAAAAATAAATGCTTTATTGCTCCCCAGCCCCGCACCAAGTGCCCCCTCATCTGTACCAGCTTCCCCCACCCCTCAGATGGACTCCTCACCTCACCTGCCCTCTCCCTTTCCCCTCACAACACACACTGTTTCGGTGACTCAGTTGGTTTTGAGATGTCGGCAATAGCTGAGGCTACAGAAAGCTTTGTGTTGCAAACTCAGTCCCTAGTCCCCCTCCAACTCCCACATTTCACTTGGTGCCCTCTAGCTGGATGGCATTTGCATGTTTTTTGACCTGCAAATAGCATTTTTCCTGCATTTAATGTTCCCATATCCTCGGCTATAACCTCGAATATCTCTTGCATCGAGAAAAAAATAAGATGGTGGCTTTTTAATTTCTGAAAACCATGATCCTGCAATGCACCATGGGAGATATAACTATCCATTTTGAGAAGAGCCCCCCCCTTCTCAGTAAAATATTTAAGTAACTAGTGCACAGAATAACCCCAAACCACACATGGGAGGTCATTACAAGATGGGCGGTAAGGGATACCGGGCACCGGTACGCAGACCGGTGCCGGTAATCCCTTACCGCCCTATTCCAAGGTCCCTTGGCGGGGACCGTAAGGAACGTGTGTTCTGACCACACGTCCCTTACGGGTCCCGCTAAGGGACCAGGGTGCTAATAGCGGGCTTGCAAGTGGCAAGCCCGTTATTAGCGCCCTCCCCATTCCCATTGAGCCCTATGGGGGCTCAAATGGGAATGGGGAATGGCATGTTCAATGGGGATTTACCGGTCCCGCCAGGGTCGGACTACATCGGTAAGTCCCCATTGAACTACACTGGTGCCAGACCCGTTATTGGTGGCAGTCATGGCGCAAATAGCGCCATGACTACCACCAATCTCGGAATGAGGCCCACAAGTCTATGCTTCGTACCCAAGTTGTTTCAGACCTGGTCCAAATCCGTCCAGCGGTTTGGGCTGTGTGCTTTGGCAACCATTGACCTTGTTTGACTATTGGAAAATGAATGGGAAGTAGGCCAAAACTTTGGGAGAAAAAATATTTTTGTCTTCTTAATAACCCTCTTATTTTTTAACATACCTTTATGAAACTTTGCAGTCTGTGGAGGCCCACAAATCTCTATTCAATTCCGGAATTTTGGTCAAGTCCGTTGCTCGAATCAATTGTTATTAACAATAGAATTTTGAGGGGTTCCTGTGGGAGTCCGAGTCACCATAACTATAGGGCGGCTATTGCCACCTTAATATATATATTATATATATATGTTCCCAGAAACGTGTGGAATAGCACTATAATCACTCAGTCATGCATAGACTAGTCTCATTCACCTTCAGACATGCAGTTATAAAATGTGGTTCGTGCATATCTCAAGGAAACAAAAACACGATTGGATGTTATTTTTATACAGGCATGTCTGAAGCTTAGTAAGAGTCACTGCAGTCCCACTTTAAGGGACGCTAATTTAAGACTATGACATTCGAAGCCTTTCCTTGGATTTTGTTGATGCCAAGATTTACCGTAAAATAATGATCTGCTAGTTATATAGCACTTTCAGCAAGGCACTTCTATAGGCATGTGCTCTTACCGAATCTAAATTAATAGTCTTTTGACTTCAGAAAAACGAAAGTCTGGTCTGGTCTGGGCTTCCCAGGATGTGAAGATGTGACCACCAGTTCAACCATAGATATCAGCAGCAAGCACCTAACCAGCTGAGCTATCTTACAGGCTGTTTCACCTTAACTGTGCACAATGGCGTCTTTTGATAATGCCTTGACCATGGAGGTTCCATTGTAATTAATAGACCACATATCATTACAGTGTTTAGAAGCTGGAGTAATATTTCATGGCACACTTCTTCTAACGTGATAATATTAATATTCTATTTTGTGTGGGAAAAGGACTGGATGGGACAGGAGAGAGTGGTGGGTAGATATCCTAGTAAATCATTATTTTCATTTTCACAGTTGATCAAACATACTGTAGTGGGAGAGGGTAGCTCAGCGAGTTAACCCTAAACTCTGACATGTGACAGACTGCTCTTTCTAAGTTTCCATTTTATCAAGGAACAATCAGCCCTTGAGTCCTTTTCAGGTTGAGAAATCGAGCACCTTCCAGCAATAGCACCTATTGTCACAGCACTTAGACGCAGGAGGAAGAGACATGAAGCGCTAGGTATAACAATGTGATATAATATCCACTATTTTAGCTAGATACAGGACATTCGAGGCCAAAGTAAGATCAGCATGTATAGTATTTTGGCATGCACAAGACAAGGGGCCAGGTAAAATAAAGCAATAAAGACGGCTGTGGATAAGAATCTGCGCATCAGGGTCATCCAGCCTGTCTGTCCGATATAGACCAACCCTACTCCCCAGTTCTGCCGTTGCAGCTATTATACATTACACACCAACATAAAGCCAAAGAACTAGTCAAACGAGGAAGGTTTCTGGCAGGGGGTATTGTGGTGGAAATGACAAGCTGCAGCTTACATTAACTGCAATGGGCACACCTTTCAGCCAACTGCAGTGCACAAGTAGAGAACTCACCCCAATGTGATGCTTCTCACAGTTCCTGCATGCTGCAACGGCCCAGCACTGGGCTCCCTCCTGCTGAATGCAGGGGTGGCCCCAGGGCGAGGTGGGGAGGGAGGCAGGGCAGGCATTATGAAATTGCAGCCAGTGCCCCACCTCTCCCCAGGCCGCTACCTAGAGATGCCCCTGGGCATGGGGCGGGCAGTCTCATCTACTGCCAGATTCAATCTTTTCCCTTGAAGAGGACCCCAAAGTGACCCTGCCCGTGCACGCGCTGCCCTCCAATCCTTAGGCACAGCACCCCCTTCGGGACACTTTAGGGATAGGACCGCTCGGAGGGGAAAAGCAACAATGATTAAATTGACTCGAGGGCGACCTCTGCATAGTATAGGTCAGCCCATCCTTATTTCCTCCACATCCCTCTTCTTCAGCCTTACTTTTGAGAGATGGTCCTATCCCCTCCCAGAATCTGCCCTATCCCATCCTTCCGTCCCTGACCAAAACTCACATACACTATCTGTGTTCTTGCTGTAAACTCCTCCCTCCGCAGAGGGGAGCTGTAATACTGCCTAATTGGGGTGGGCAAAATATCTGTCACAAAGAAAAGTTGGCAAAGTTCGCCTATTCTTCTACTTGCCTGATGGAGCTGTGACACATCAACTTCCGGGGCACCAGTGGTCCAAGGATGAATATCAGTTTCTAAACCATCAATCAGCCCCACACCTCTAGTACACCAGAAGGGATCCGATCAGATTGAAAAAACAAGTCAATTATAAAACACCTTGTCCAATTTTGGTAACATGGACGGAGCGGCAGGCTTATCTCGACATTGTTGTGGATCGTTGGTTACTTGCAACACAGCGAAAATACAATTATTACCCAATGATAAAAGGAACTGTACAGTCAAGGTTGTAAACAAATATATACATTTATTATTATTACAACAGACAGTTCTAGCACACTACAAAATACAATCCACCCTGTAAAGGAACACAGAGGTCAGACAGTTTCATGAAGGAAAGGGATGCACACTGGATACTGACAGGAGGGTAGTCAATAAAGCCATCAGTCTTAACTGTTCAAGGTTATATGGTTTCAGCACCAAGGGAGCAAGGGGTTGTAAATGTCACTTGGGGCCTTTGTAGAAGGACATGGGGGACAGAACCACAAGGTACCTGGTGCTTGAGATAATCGTGATGCTTGACAGTGTCAAGTCAGTTCCAGGATGCTTTGCAGCTCCTGCGACAGAGCTCAAGATGGGAGACAGCTGCGGGTATCAGGTGGCAGGTAATTCAGCAAGTGAGTCTGGACAGATGGCTGCAGGCTGGCCTACACAGCGGCTCAGTGTCAAGAATCATTGTTTCTGTGCTGGTTGGTGGATCTGGAACACTGTCGAGGCCTTTCGGAGGGCTTTATTGACTGCAGCGTGACAACATTCAGTGGGGCAGCCGGTCATGTTTCGAGGGCTCGACTTCCTCGAAAATGTCCTTAAAAGATGGACGCTGGTTGATGCTTCTTGTGGCACTCCTTCTAGCTTCTTCAATGGGCATGTGTCGTCCTTTAAGGCGGATGGCCAAAAGCTGATTAGAGTGTCTGCAGGCAACAGCCTTGTCCTTTGGTCAGAGACTCTCTGGCACTTCCCACCTAGGAAGCCTGCTGGCAGAACCTAGCAGGGCATGCTGTGTGCTGGCTGGGTACCATTTCTGGAGCTGCTGAACGGGTCCTCTGAGGTCAGTATGTCCCTCTGTTCCCTGGGAGAGGTGTAGGGAAGGGATCTTGCTTCCCTCTTGGAAATCCTGGCCCTCCTTCACTGGCGGAAGCTGTAAGGTAGACTGTACCTTCAGCCAGGGTCCATCTGAGTCCTTCTTACTCCTTTGAAAGTCGTCGGATGATCTGCCAAAAGAGGGGCTCAGCCCTCTTTTAAAGCCAAATGTTCCCTAGTGATTGGTGCAGGCTAAGCCTACCTTAACGAACCAATCCCTGGTCCCCACCAACAATCTTCTGTTATGCGTAAAGTCATAACCAGAGTACTTTGCAACAGGAAAGGTAAGGGTTGACAACATGTACTACTAAGCCACACCCATATTCCTGTCTGTTGTCAATCAAAGTGTCTCTCTGATTAATTGAGCTCTCTGTGGCTCCTGATCAAAGAGCAGGTCTGCCTTGAAGTTTGTGGCGAGAACAGACTTTCGATCTCAATCAAATCACATACTTCTCAGTTGTCCCAGACATGCCATTCACTGCCCTTCATACAGAGTGGAGGAAGCTAGCTTCAAGAGGACACATTGCATATCAAAGAGGTGTTGGGGTTTCCTGCACTTTGTTAGTTCTGTGACTAGGCCTATTTGCAGGCCTGCTTCAATAACTCTCATCAGTATGTGCTGCCACCACACAGAACTATAATGGGCAGGGCAGATCCATGGAACCTTTGATATTTAATTAGGCTGGCCATGGCAGGAGGAGGGTGTTGGCCCCCACCTTTTCATGTACTCCTGGCTGTCACAGTCCAAATAAATGTGACAGGGAGGACTGCGCCTGTAGGCTGTGTCCCCCCAGAGTTCACTTGACTATATATTTGTTGTGCGGCGAGCATAAGAAAATGTGTGCGGTTTAGCCCCACACATCTTCTGAGGTTGATCTCCCATCATTCAATTTCTTTAAAAAATATCAAAAAGCCCAGTTGAGTGCACGCCCACCATGCATATGGTCAAAACCCTAACACAAATGCAGTACTGCCTGATTTGGTACTTTGGACAAAATGGACGCTTTGCAGATTTTATGCCTGCTCTTTGTTTTAACACGCACATAAAGATGCCTTCGGACCACAGAAGTGCACTTTTAAGCCTCATAATAAATGAAGGTAAGCACCCATGCATGCCACCCTGCTCTTTTACTTCTATGTTTCTAATCCAGAACTTGCATTGGTGCCTGCAGGGGTTAAGGCACTTTACAGCAAATTGGGCGGTGTCCTTATACTATTCCACCATTGGATAATTCTACATTACACATAAATAGTTCTACAATATGCATCACATGCCCTGTACCTACTAAATATATGACACTAACACATGAGTTAAAAATGTATATTGCTGCAATAACATTTTTGATATATTTGGGAACTGAAGTGCTAGGCAAGGCAATTATGGGCCAAAATCATTATATGCCTTTTTGGCCAAGAGTGAAGGACGGAAACCCAGCACTGCACCAAAGGAAGAAGGACAGTCAGAAAGGGCACGCTGCCTTCATCATAGATACACACTTTCAGATAGACCCTCCATCCTCTGCTACTGTTATGTTATTGGGGATTTGTATAGCACCTTTCACCATTGGTATGATCTTAACACGCTGTGGGTTGAAAGCCCTCTGGGACCATAGTCTAGGTCAGTGGAAAAATAGGGTGGCAAGTGGTGCATGTGTGCACTCAATATGTGTGCAGCTAGACCGAAATGTTGTGGTGGATAGCTGCATTCTAATGCTATGAGTAGTGTGGAGGCTGTGTGAGACCAGTAGAATGTATTTAGCTAGTCCGAATTGTCTTGGGTAGCTGCATTCAAGCAGAGGTGGTATTTGTATATGACATTATGTGAGCAGCTAGGCTGATTTTTCCATGGGCTATAGCTGTGTTCTAAGAATTACTGAGGGGTGCATGGTTGTCTATAATTATGTGTGCATCTAGGCTGAAGTTAATCATGGGGCATAGCCACATTCTATTGTTCTTTCAGGCAGGGGAGAAAGTCAGCATATCGGT
The DNA here is from genome assembly GCF_040938575.1 of Ambystoma mexicanum. Classification (NCBI taxonomy): domain Eukaryota; kingdom Metazoa; phylum Chordata; class Amphibia; order Caudata; family Ambystomatidae; genus Ambystoma; species Ambystoma mexicanum. The sequence continues at coordinate 416,067,199 of NC_090929.1, forward strand.
AGGTATGTGTGAGTATCGGTGCAGTTGGGAGAATTCCCCTGTTCCTGATTACTGTGCTGTACCTGCCAAGATAACATTTGCTCCCTATTATGGGGGTTTGGAGCTTTAGTTCTCCAGGAACTCCACAGTCTGGTGTGGACTCAGTTCTGTTTCGCCAAGCATGGCCGTATCTCTCCCTGGTTTAACAATATCATCAACGTTGAGTTTGGCTGCATCCCAAACCTGCTCTACCAAGTTATTAGCTTCCCTTTGCTTTGGAGTGCGGTATGTTTAGGTCGAGGCATGGCAGGGGGAGTGAAGGATAGTAGCCATTCTAGTGGTAACAGTCTGGGTGCTTTATGGGCCAAGCCATTGCAAATCTACAGTTGCCATCCCTGTCTCTACTTGAGCAGGCAATTGCTGATAGGCTAACACCTTCTCGATGAGCAGTTACATCCAGTTCTGTTCTGTTGTAATTACGAATACATCCTAGATACGTGGCTGGGTACTCATTGAACCTGAAAGGTCCAGAATCGAAACCAGGCCATGCTGTTAGTGCTGTGCCTGTCTGACATTTTTAGGTGCAGCGGATAGCTGAGTATTCCAGGTGTAGTGTACGGTTTGAGCATTAGGCGACCGCTGATCGTTGACACTTAGCAGAGCTTGCCTCGCCAGCTTCCTCACCTGATTTAAGGGCATAGTACATTGCCAGTGAAACAAAGCCATCCCAGTCATCTGAACATAAGTGCTAATAGCCCCAGGGCTCAGAGCCCCAGGCACTAGTCTATGGTTTCAGGTGTGAGCGACGGCGCATCATTGTCCATTTACAAGAACTGAACTTGCCAGAAGCATCACCTGATCTGTGGGCGTAAAACTAGACAGAGGGCTTTCCCTCAGATTCATGGGTGCATCCAATATTTAGAAACACAATGCACACACAACTAAGTGGCCATGCCGAGTCATTCCCCAACGCCTGTTCCTGACAGGTGTAAAGGGACGTGCAATGCAACGAACAGTCATTCTGATCCTTCTGTGCATTTGCTGCTGCTCAGTGACAGCACCAACATGAGCTGCCACTGCTCCTTACACGTTTCTACCACTATGTTAGGGGTTGAAATTAATATTTACAACTCTTATAGTTTAGCAGAGTAGGTCCTTTAAAATCGGGCTTGCAAATTTGGTTTCCCTGCTCCCACAGGGGTACTGGAGGCGAATGAATAGTTAATTGTTCTGTGACGCCCCCCCCGTCATTTACATATTGATCACATCGCAGCTGCTTTTCAGTACATTGACCGGCTTGTCCTTTCTTAAGAGAAGGCTACATTTGTGAATAAGGTCCCCTGATCATCGAGCAGCACTGGGAATCCGTGGGGGGTCCATAACTTGCACTTTCCGTAGACGCCCGTATGCTGAGAACATTAGAAGGTGCCACTGACTATGTCTGCCTGGGAGTAGCTGATCAGGGTTGGCAATGCAATGTCCAGTGAATTAGACCTTGGGGTCCAGGAGGGGTTCTTCCATGTGTTGCCTCTTGCAGGAGACTCTGCCAACCCTCTAGTTTTAATGCTGAGGCTTGGAAAGGGCACCCTAACTTTGGTGAAAGGTGCTTCATAAGTCAAATAAATACAAATAGCTGGTGGCTGGAGGGGCAGAAATAAGAGAAGGGGAGGGGTCTGGGCTGCATATGTCTGCAGAAGTGTCCTGTGAGTGACACAAAACAATGAAGCACCTGACTAGGACTCCATGTCCTTATCCATCACTCTTTTGAACTCTTCCTTCACGCTGCCACCCAAGCATGGCAAATAATAAGGGGTGCACGCTGCTAAGTAGGTAAGGGATGGAGAACCGAGCGTGCACCGGAAAGGGAACATTCCTCACTGGAGAGAGAGAGTGGGGGCAATCACCAACAAAAGGGTCCAAAGAATCGTAGTCAATATGAGGTTCTTTGGCTGTATTGAGCCGATGGGTGGATCTCATAGGTTGGCATCATGAAAACGTATAATATTACTGAGACAAGATGGTGAATAGCAGGCAGGAGGCATGAAGAGGCAGAGTGCTCTGCTAAACCGTAGCCAGAATTACCCTCCTATTGACTTGTACATGAAGCGATGCTTGCAGACTTCTCAGATCTGGCTCCATAGACTAAGCCTCGTTACTTGCAAACAAAACAAACTTTTAACAGGAGTAAGTACTCAACATGACCCAGCTCTACTGCCCTATAGCTTCCTTTGCATTCACATAGTTTCAATACCAAGTGGTCCACCTCCAGGACTTCTGATATCCTTTAGAAAATGTCGTTCTACTGCTGTAATCCCTTGCTTTTCTCTCTAAACTCACTACAGTGGTGTTTTACCTACTTGTCTGTGTCCATGCTGCAGCTGCGAGGAAAAGGAACAGGCATTGGAAAAGCCAATAGTTTTGGCTTTTTCATAGGCAGGAGACAGTCACTTGCCAGGCACTCCCATAACGCTATTACTTGGTCATAGGATGTGAACAGCTGGAACATGGCTTGTTTATCTGGGTTTATGTTAGCTGTGCTGGCAGATGGCTATCTAACACCTTTGGCAGTGCTTGTTGTCAGAAAGCACTTCATTACAAGGAAAATATATGCATCAAGTGACTGAAAGCACAATTAGTAGAGACATTTGTATTATATCAGTATTACGTCTGTTGCAGCAATTAAGCCATTAACTCGCAGCAGACTGCTTAGAAATAACACAGGCAGGCCAAGGTTTGATGTTACTGCTTACGAGAGCTAGCTCAAAGAGATCCCAGGAGGATGTGTTCTGGGTGGGATAGGGATTAACATGGCTTTGGGTGTGTCCCTGCTCATATGTCATTTCTATCCTGGGAGTACTCGAAAACAATAATTTACGCTCATAGCTGGCCCTTTAGCCAGACCTAATAGCCAAAGCTAAAAAAGATGGCAAGAAGAGGAAGCACATCAAAAGAAGCTGGCAAAAGCAAAAGGCAACGAAACAAGCAGAAGAGGGAACAGACAACCGAAAGTAATCCCTAAGGGGTGTAAACAGTTCCATGAAGCCCGGAATAAAAAGATAACGTGATAAGCAAAATGCTCTGTGGTTCTTCACTGAGCTTGAGTAGCAGAGAGGGAGCCGGGTGGACTGGTCTATGACGCAGTTAGAACGTGCTGATCTTGATGCTGTCGTCATTTGTGTTATTTTTATCTGTCTCTGCTATAGTTATGTGCTGCTGGGTTTTGGGGAGCAGTGCACAGGCTAGAGGTGTTACCAGCCACTGTCAGGGACGTCATTTATGGGGCTCCAGGGGTCATAACTGCGACCCCTGAAGTCTTACTTGCTACCCATGTGATCTCTCTTGATACCCCTAAAATAAAATGTACGAAAAAAGTCTTTAAGAAAAACATTTAATGCAAGCTCCGGGCCTTTGGCTAGCACCACGTGGTTATTTGCTTCTGGAGTGGCTGTATCTCCTTCTAAGTTAGAATAGGAATACCAAATAATGTGTCTTTCTGGAATTCTATACAATCATTGCTAGACTCATTCAAGGTTTATTTCAGGCACACTTCAGGGGGTGCGTCACTGATTTAGTCTGTTCTTAAACACCTCAACTCAGCCTTTCATCCTTCTGAGGTCGATAAATGAGTACCAACACAGGTTGGGTGATGTTGTATGTATATTTGTTCTATATAAAGCGCTTGAGCGTAAGTGCTATATAATAACACATCACTATCATTTGCCCATGGATGTCTGCTTGCATTCACAGTAATTTGGAGAATATGGGCCTATACACACTGATCTTAACGACGCATATGGAGATCCATTCTTGTCTGAAATGGATATCACATTATAGTGATATAACCATATTTTTCCCAGTGTACTTAAGAACAATGCTATGTGATGCTACTTCCTGTTTTGTCAAGGGGTGAAAGGTTGTGTTCCATCGCTTCCCGCGATAACACTTTGAGATGGGGTCAAATGACATCACTTCCTGTGATGTCATCAGAGGTCAAGCGTCATGTGATGTCACTTCCGCTACCCCTGGCATTTTGGTGAAATGACATCCCTGGCCACTGTGTTCTGTGGGTACATTGGGAAATTGAGGGAAAACTAGAGGGGAACCAAAGTAGGCGAAACGGTCTGGCAATGTGTGTACCTCTATAGTGGGTCAGTTGGTTTTTGATAATAAACATGGGAAGGGAGGTACTATCATTGATCCCTCTGACACATCTAAAATTAAGGCAGCCGAAATTGGGTTTCCTGGGACACACTACAAATTATCCAGGGGTCAAGTCCTAAAAATTCAAGTAGTGGGACTCATCAACAAACGCAATCGGATGCATCGTTGCCACAAATGAGCATATCAAGGTGAAATATTCACATTTAATTAAATTGGCTTTGCATAACCACCCAAATTGACAGGACGAATGGCATTTGCCTTTCATAAAATCAGCACAAACACAAAACCAAGACAGGATATTTTCCTCTACTAGTGTTTGTGAAGACATTAAAAGGTGTGCATGTTTTAAACTCTAAGAACCAATACAAATGTTTTCCCTGGACTTGCAGTACCAAAATGCGACATTTCACCTTTAGTTGTTTGTTATTTTTCATCAGGTTATGTGATGCAGTGGTGAAGTGTCCAGCCTACAAACCGCACGACTGTGGTTTACTCCCTGAAGTCAACTTTCATTCATAAATTCAAAGAGATCATTCAGGGTTTCTCATTTTAGCTCGGGGACTGAGTACACTCTCTGAATAAAGTGGGTGGACTCCATCCCCCCGCGTGTACCCTCGACTTTAGCCCTGAAATTAGCTAATACCAATGAGATGTAATGAACAAAGTGCACTTTGGGCATGGGACAAGTTACACCATGCTACCTATAAAGACTGCAGCCAGGACTGTTCTCAGCCTTCACGAGACGGGTATGCCAAGACACGGGTGCAGAGCCTGAACTGCCCAAAGACCTAAGGATACTCGTCAATGATGATGCCCAATGAGGGCAAAACAGGCATACGTGGGGTCTTGTGCTCAAGGGATGTGACCTAGCATTTTAAACTGTACTTCCCCTTCTGTAATGGCATGTCAGCCTGAAAAACGCTGGTTTGGAGGGTTGTTCAGTTCAATGCCAGTGGTTATGATTCATTCAAATCCTGTCCGCCATCACTCTATGGTTCTATTTCATGGAACCTTATCTTATTTCACAAAGTTAGCCTTGGTACATGAGCAGTACTGCAGGAGCATTCGTAGCAGCTGCATATGGGGGTGTCTTGATCATGTGCATATCCTGACATTGAGACTGAAGGCATAGTCAGCTCAGCAAGTGAGGTGCTCACATCAGACACCCGTGATCCGCTTTCAGGGAACCACATTCAAATCCCGACGGTGCAGGCTCTTCCTTTCATCCTTCAGTGGTCGGTAAATCCAGAACCATGAAAAACGGAGTAAAAACACCTATCACAATGGCACATACACAGAACAAATACACAGGAAGAATTTTGACTCGTGTCGCTATATAACTAGTAATATTATTATTTGTAATGATCTGGCTATTTAGTCAATCTAAACCTTTCCCCGTCGTTGCTTCAATGATTTCCTATCCTATCCCATAGAGGTAGAGAATGGGACGACCCGTGACGTCTACTTAACTACTTAAGCCCCTAGTGAATAAGGATTGGAAGTGGCATAACAATGTTATCGGTCTGCTTAGCCAACCAGTGAGGAAAGGAGATTAAAATTCAGTTTTCTGTTGACGGCGTGGCCGCTGAGCCCCAAAATGGAGGATTGATACAGACTTTGCAAAAATAAGCACCAGGCAGGTTTCCATCATAGGTTTCATTTTGAGTCTCTGGAAAAAGAAAGATCTGAACACAATTCATAAGACAAACTAGCAAAATATACCCATACACCGCACAGACCCTGTAGGCAGACATGATAACACAGTCATCAGTTGTTGAAAATGAATGATCCTGTAGGTCGCTGTTCCGAGTCGCTTATCATTTGATGTGCTTTGCACTCAGAAGTGAGCTGCACTGAGAATGGATACGTGTGGCTGGCTGACATACCGCTGAGCAGACCTAGAGGGCTGGCGAGCGTTGGCGTGCTGCAGTGTACTAGGACCTTCTTTGCACTCTCCCCACCTGTCGCTTCACCCTGGCTCGGCGCATATATATTGGATACAGTGCATCTTAGGGCCTTGAAACATGGTTTCCTTCAAGCTTTGTTCCACGCACTGAGATGCTTAAAATGAGCACTGTCCAGTCCTTCTACGACCACATTGATGTTTTGCCAATTTCATGAAATCATCTCATGTGTGAAGGGGCTCAAATCCAGAGAAAGGTGTGGGGTGTCCAATTTTCATGTAGCAAGTAATGTTCGGAGGGTCCTAACAGGTAACTATGCAAAATGTGGTGCAGATTGGTGAAACAGTGTGGAATTGTATAAGGAACAAACTAACAGATTTACTGCTTTATATATGTGCATAGAAAATAGAAGATAATACACTATCTTCCAACTTAAGAAGATCCTGCCTTATTTTGCTTTGCTATAATGACATAGTGATGAATTCCTGCTGGAAATGTTGACATCAACTTCATTTAAGGAATGTTGTCATATGTTAATTACATACTTTTTCTGTTTTTTTCTGTGGCTTATGGCATGTGTATTTTCCATTTCCAAAATCAAGTCTTTTACTACACGTTCTGTGTAAACCAATAGTTGGAACAAAAATATTCCTGGGTAGAGGGGTAAAAGAGGCAGTGGTGTGACTTTCAGTCTACAACAATGAGCTATACATCATAAATGTATGTATGTATGTATGGGATTAAAAAGTTCAAATCTTGCAGGGAAGCTAGGCCAGAGCATGGGATGGAGAGCTCCAATGGGGGAGAATTAGGTTTATGTCGCATGGTCAGTGATTGGCAAGATGTTCTTGAAGTATAGGGTCTGCTGGCCCTTACCAAAGTATAGGATGGAGGGGTGGTCTTACATATAAGATCATCATAAACCAGCAGAAGAACATGGCAACATTCAGCTTAAGGCACAGAAGCTGTGGGATAGTTTGTAGAGGCTATTTCAAATTGACAAAGTTCGTGTCCGAGCTGTCACCCAGTCAGCATTTAGAGATTCCAACACTGGTAGCTCATATTGGTGACAGAGAGGGTTTCTAACCATGATCTCGGGATGCCAAAAAGGTTAGTGCAGATTGATGCCAGAGAGCAAGGCCAGGCAGATTACATGGAGACCAAAATAGGAAGATTAGATTGGTGTCAGAGAGAGGGGTCTAGCCAGGATATATTTCTGCCAACATGAGGAGCAAAGACTGGTGCCAGAGCGGGCTCTAGCAAGGTTATACAGAAGCAATATGGATGGCTAAGATTGTTTTCAGACAACGTGGCCAGCCAGGATATAGGGTTGCCAACACTGGGGTAGTTCAGGTGGTCTCGTCAGCATCAGGGTACCAACTGCTGTGAATTCTCTAATTTTGAGTTGGCCACTTCGATTTCTGGCACTGTGAAAGTCTCTTATTCTGACCTTTGTTACTGTGAATTCTCTAATTATGAATTTGGCACTGTAAGAGTCTGTCCCTATGAACATTAGAACTGTGAACTGGCCACTTTGAATGTTATCACTGTGAGAGTCTGTCAGCATGAACGTTGTTACTGTGAATTCTCTAATTTGGAATGTGGCCCTGTGAGCGAGAGTCTGTCCCTCTAACTTGATTACTGTAAATTCTCTAATATTGAATCTGCCAATTAGAATTCTGGCAATGTGAGAGTCTGTCACTCTGCACTTTGTTAATGTGAATTCTCTAACATTGAATCTGACACTTTGACTTTTGGAACTGTGGGAGTTTGTCACTCTGAACTTTGTTATTGTGAATTCTCTAACATTGAATCTGACACTTTGACTTTTGGAACTGTGGGAGTTTGTCACACTGAACTTGGCTACTGTGAATTCGCAAATTTTGATTCTGCCACTTTGAATCTTGGCACTATGAGAGTCTGTCACTCTAAACTTAAAACGACACCACCAGATTATATCATACTGGACCTAACGGTGGCAAACCTCCTAACTCTTATTCCACCACTTTATCACTCTGATTTATAGCGCAGCGAAGCTCTGTCACCTTTGTACTTAGTAGTGACAAGTTGCTGACTTAAATCTTTACACTGATAGACACGTCACTCTGAACTCAGCACCCAAGAGCTCTCTAATGGTGTGCTGCCACTGTAGGATTGCCACTTCCTACCTTACTACTGTGACTTCTCATTCAGAATGTTGCTACTGTAAGACCCTGTTCACTCTGAACCTAACCGCTCTGAGTGGCCTCACGCTGAACTTTGCCTAAGGCCCTTACCAATCTTGCATCTTGCCTCACCCACATTCTGCCACTATGATCCTCTGCCCCTCACTTACAATTTTGCCAAAGCAAGCTCCATCTCCTCTAACTGTGCCACTGTAAAGTAAAGCTCACTCTTAATTGTGCCACAGAGGGAAACGGCCACACAGATCTGTCATCACGTGAGATTTCACCACCCTCTTCAGCACATCTCTTAGAGTTTGCCACCTCTTAAGCCTCGCCACACCACAACCCAGCCTTTTGGAATCGAACACTCTGAAATCTTCAACTGCTGACTTTGGCTACCTTCAACCTCCCGCCTCAAACCTAACCATTGTGAAGCTGGTGTTTCCAATTACTTCAAGACTCTGAGACTGGGATACATCCACCACAGAGAGGATTTCACCACTTTGAACCTTACACCTCTGCAAGGCCCTTAACAACTGGGCCATTGACCCATTCACCAATACAAGGCACCATTGTTGCGTTCCCACGACCAGGAGGCCCTAACACAGAGAGCATTTACCACTTGGAGACCCTGGCACTGTAAAACCTCCCCCTCACTGGCTCCAAGCACAACAACTGCTCCTGAGAAAGTTCAACCCCATGGATAGTGTTTCACCTTAGGCAGTATCCACGTAAAATAAACTCGAACCCAGGATATTCTACCACTGGGACAGTTCTGCAACATGGATAGTTCTGCCACCGAAACAGCCCTGCCTCTGGGATAGGTTCTGCCCCTGAGATAGCCCCTGCCCCTGGGATAGGACCCACTCCAAAGGTAAGGTTTTGCCCCTGGGATAAGGGGTTGCCCCTGGGATAAGGTTTTGCTCGTGGGATAAGATTTTGTACATGGGATAAGGTTTTGCCCCTGGGTTAAGGTTTGGATCATGGATAAGGGTTGGAGATTTTGATGCCTGAAATAGTCTAGTCTCTGGGACAATCCGACCACTGGGATAACTTGCCCTTTAATATCATGCTGGAATAGCATAGACAAACATAGCCCAAGCAAAGAGAAAAACCATGTGGCCAAGCAGAGAACCCACCAGGAAAAACCCAAACAACCTACCTGATTGAAAAAACGCAATCAAACAGGAAACCCTTGCCCCCAAGCAACAAGCACCACACACCACAAAATGCATCTTACCAGGAAAGACTGACACACAAGAAATAACCACTACAGAACAAATCAAATGGAACAAGGCCAACCATCACTACACCTGTAAGCTAACCACCACCAAGAAATAGCGCACCTAAACGCCCACTGGAAAAGAGACCCTCTGCTGGAACAAGACCAACATCACTCTACTTATCGTGCTACCTATCAACTTACCACCCACCCGCACAACCAATTACAAGCATTGTAAGCACATAAGGAGGAATGCCGGAAACACAACAGAAAGACTTCACATCCACAGAAACAAACCTGAACAAAATGACTGCAACACACCTTTCCTCACAAAAAATTGTCGAGACACAAAGAGTCATCAATGCGAGCAGACAGACGACCCAGAAGAAAATATCAACCCAAAATGCAATCTTCTTGACCTACTCAATGAAGAAAAAGAAACAACAAAACCCAGGGCACAATCTGATGTAAACCCAAATCAATATCAACCCAAATCACAAACACCACAGTCAAAGGACAAACAAAACCCAGAAAACAAAAAGATACACTGCAACCTAGTCAACGCCAGATCAATGTCAAAACTCACATGAGAGATGTACGACCTGCTAAGCAATGGAGAGACAGACATACTATTCCTTGCCGAAACCTAATTAACTGAAAGCTTCAAGGAAATAACATACAATCCCCAACAACTTCAAATTGAAACAAGCCAGCCAAGAAGGAAAGAAAGGACGAAGTCTTACTGTTGCATACAATGACCATCTAAATAATACAACAGCATCACCACTAAACATCCCAAACTGTGAATCAATTCTTCTACACTTAGCCTTAGACCACCAAACAATCTATAATTCCTACTCATCTACAGACCACTGACATACAACCCTACTTTCATGCACACACATATGGATGCCATCACCAACATCGCCATAAAACATGATCATCTGATCATACTGAGAGATTTCAAAATATGGTATGAAGAATAAAACATCAGCTAGCAACGATGTGTCTAGAACAACTGGTGAAGGGAGTGATACACACAGCAGGCCACATCCTAGATGCAATCTTTTGTAAAAGCCCTCGCCATATCTGCACCACCAATGCAAATCCACTGGAGCGACCATCTCACAATACCCTTCATGATCCACTCACCAGCACAAATTCTAGATAACTCCCAAAGAAATCCTCCAATTAAAAAAATGAAACTGCAAATCCATAAACATTGCTGACCTAAACACCAGATTGGAAGCCACAAAACCATCAATCACTATCTTAGACTCAGCCAACATTGAAGAAAGAACTGAGACAATCCAGAAATGGATCACAAAAACACTAGATGACATTGCACTGAAAAAAACATTCACCCTCACCAAAGAACACAACTGCGAGATGGTTCACACCCCACCTCAGTGCTCTGAAGAAAACCAACAGGAACTGGAACAAGAATGGAGGAAAAACTACGATAAACAGAAATAAATTCCATACCAAAGACAAATAAAAAAAGATATGCCTATGCAAAGCCGAAATACTCAAGCAACACATAGAAAGTGATGTTCAACATGACCATCGAGATATGAAACTCCAACAGCATGAAACAACACACCCTCACAAAAGCTATGCAATGCCCTTGCAGACCACTTCAAAAACAAAATCACAAACAGCCAGCAAGTCATTAATAGCATGCCCAAAACCATCAACCATGTCCCGAACAAGTCAATGCAGGAACCATCTACAAGACTAAACAACTACGCGCCAATTGCGACAGAAAGATTCAACCGCCTAGTGAACAAGAGCAACAGAGCCGACTCTCCAGCAGACCCCAGCCTATCAGACATATACAAGACTATCCTCACCCAAGAAACACCTGCAGAATATTTGCTCAACCTCTTCAACCATTCAAGCCACTCCTTAAAGACCCATCAGGAAACAATGAAGATCTAACAAACTACTGGCCAATTTCCAAAATCCCATACCCTGCAGATTTCTTAGAAAGCTATTGATCTATGAACAAATCCTGGAACATGTAGAAAACAATTGGATACTAGACCAGGCACAAGTCGGCTTCAGACCCATGAGAGGAATGGAAACAGCATTACTCTTGATATGGGAAGATCTAAAATCCAATACAGACTTCAATGTCAAATCAGCATTAATAGTACTTGATCTATCAGCAGCTTTCGACAGTCCACCACAAAAAACTCATCAAAAGACTTGAAGATAGGAATCCGCAAAATAGCGTTACTCTGGCTAGAATCCTTCATGGCAGAAAGAATACAAACAATATGGCTAACCCCCTTCAGCTCAACACCGCGCACAACAAACTGTGGAGTACCACAGCGCTCACCACTGCTATTCAACATTTACAGGATCCCTCTCATCAACCTCATCAAAAGGCACAGGCTCACTTGCTACAACTACGCAGATGACATACAAATCATCTACAAAATCAACACTAGCAGAGAACAAGATCCAACCCTTATTAACCGCCTCACAAAAATAAACCATTGGATGAGTAACAACAGCGATAAACTCAACTCGTACAAAACCGAAAGCATGATCGTGCCCAACAACCCAATGAAGCAACAACACATTCCATGGCCTACTGAAATGGGAAGCCGACTGTAACCATCCAAAGTGGTTACAAATCTTAGAATATCAATGGACAATGACTTACACTTGAACCGCAAGTCAACGCAGTAATAAAAAAGTGCTTCTTCCACCTACTCACAATCAAGAGGATACTATCCTTTTTCGCCTTCTCACATAGAACACTCACCGTCATCTCTCTCGTCATGTCTAGAATAGATTACTCCAACAGCATCTATTTCAGAATGCCAGACTACCTTACCAAAAAACTGCAATGAATACAGAATACAGCAGCAAGACTCACTAAAAGGGAACACATCACACCAACACTAAGAACCCTACCAGTTAAAAAATGAATTTCCTTCAAAACACGTTACATAACACATAGAGCAGCCCATGGCCAAGGAGCAGAATTCATACACGGAAACATTTCAATCTACAAACCAAACCGGACATTAAGGTCCAGCAACGACAATCGCCTTCAACCTAAACAATATTCAAAGGAACGATTTGGTGGAACAGCGTTTTCCTGCATCGTGGCAAAACTTTGGAACTCGATCCTGAAGGAAATATGAACAACAGAAGAGTACATAAAGTTCTGAAAATTGCTAGAAACATGGCTCTTTAACTCGCTGGGCTAAATAGGAAACATCATTGAAGAGAAACTGCCTACACATCACAATAGAAACACCAAAAACAATTGAAACCTGATGAGCGGAAACAGGTCAACCCAAATAAATAAAGCATTCTACCGCAAATCACCATAGAATAATATTAACTTGACGGATCAACATGACCACGTAAAAAAGGACACAGCCGACTACCTGCTAACCATACTAAAAACGCTCTAATACTCTGCATCCTCATCCTCAAACACTGCACAAATCACACTGATCCCTCCACCTCAGAGGAAAATGCCTGAACACACTGCAAACTACACACACTCCAAAACACCCAACAGGAAACTAAGCCAATCACACACAAATCACTGTATACACACTCATACAACAAACAGTACATAACCTCTACCAACTAAAAACAACCAGCACACAGAGACCGTTTTTTCTGAACTGGAGCTACCAAAAGCACATCAAGGTACTCCTGTGCTTTTCCCTCTCTGTCCCACTAACTAAGCCTTCCTAATCCTCCTTCCTTTTCAGATCTGTCAGAGCACCTGGAGACCATGAAAATGGCAGTGGTGTGTGGTATAAATCACAATAACATAACATGACATCATATGGGTATATAAGGTTGGTGGAAGAGAGGTGGTTCATCCAGATTATATGGAGGCCAACAAGGAGAGTTTAGTTCAGCGCCAGGGAGGGATCTAACCAGGCTATCAGGATGCCAACACAGAGAGCACAGATTGGTGCTAGAGAGGGCTCTAGCAAAGATATAGGGATGCCAACGGGGGCACCTCAGATTGTTGCCAGAGTGGAGGTCTAGCCAGGATATTAGAATGCCTAGACAGATAACACATCTCTGACAGTGGGCTAGCTAGGTTATGGGTATGACAACACAGGTATAGCTCAAATATGTGGTGTCCTAGAGAGCATAGGTGGATGCCAACAACGGTAACTCAGGTTTATAGCAGAGAGATGGGGTCCAGCCAGTAGATAGACTGGTGCCAGAGAGGAGGTGTAGAGAGGTTATAGGGATGCCACCATATGGAGAACCGATTAGTGCCAGCGGGGAGTCCAACAAGAATCTATGATCACGTATATGACGCATCATAATGACTCTGGTTATAGCACAGCTCTGGTGTAGGAGTGTATACATTCCTGGTAGTTCAATGGGCTAAGGTTTATACCTTAGCCCATTGAACTACCAAGAATGTCAGCCCAATAGATTGCTCTTGAAGTCTAAATACCTCAACATATTTAAGTAGCTGGATGCTCTCATAACCCAGTTCTTTTCACCCTGAAACAATTATTAAAATCAATTCACCCTTTAAAAACTCCCACATCGAAAATTAATTCAAACTCTGCATAAGCTGGGAGTATAGCTGTGGGGCAACACGTTCGTCTTGGAGGCAAAGCAATGCAGCGCAACACAGGTTCAAGTCCTGGGCTTGCACTTAGAAACTGGTATTAAGTGCATTAAAAAAAGAACAGTTATAATTATATGTGCAACTCACTCTAAGGTGTAACACGACAAACTAACTGAATCACACTCCAAACATAAAATACAACTGACACAACCCATATGTGCTTTTCAATCAACACTTAGTAAAGGTGAAAGAGAAACACCTCACCTGGTGTGACACTCATCCACTCCTCCTGCACCTGCCTCCAACTGGTTCCTTGTCAGCTGTCGGATCACAGATAGACTCCTGTGTATAACATGAGAAGGGCCGTCAGAAAACAACAAATTCATATATTGAAAGCAAGATTGTGGCCACACACCATATTTAACTCTTTACCCTTCAGCTGCTCTTGTAAATGTACAGCCCTCAAGATTCGTGGCCTACGGAAACCACCCTTCGAATGCCCACATCGAAAAGCTATGCAGCCACCTTACTTTTAAAATCAGGAGTACCCCAACCCAATGTCCCTTTAGGAAAGCAGTGAGGCCCTGCTTGTCCTACCAATTCCCCAGCGTGCCAGACAGCCAGTGGTCCTCTCTCTACATCTCGCAACTCACCAATCATGATTGGCTTGCTGCTACAAATGACTCTACTTAAGCATCATGTGGTACACAGCATAATAGAACAAGCTGTAATAGATATACAAGCGAAGCAAGATACAACCACAGAAAGTAATCTGACATAAATATTATTGAAGTCGAAGGTACAACAAATATGTGGTGTAACCAAAACTGTAACTGATCTACAACCAAACTACATATCAAGATGCAAGTGAAATCAAGCATGGATCCAATAAAACGTTTATATTCAAAGAGGGACTAAGAAAGGGCATCCACATACACAATCAAAGTAGAATATTTGATATAAGAGAGTCACGAGATGCTAGTGAAACACAATGGCACCTCAAGATGCCACCTAGACAGTATAGCACATATATATAGTTGTCTTCACCCTTGAGAGCTGTCTGTCATGGGTTGAAACTGCACTCAGACAAAAACATTTTCGTGGAGCAAAGACTTTTTAGCTCATTTGCATACCCATAATGCAATGCCCAGCTGGCTCTGAACTGGAGGTGAGCATTCGTTGAAGACTACTAGGTGGCACTGTGCGATGCAGGACTTGGCTAGAATGGCTGATCCTGCTTTTGTATTTCAGGAGGGTGTTTTTTTTTCAAACCTTTTCCACCAACCATAACTTTGGTGGTATTTGATTATGATATTACTATGTGATTGGGACATTTAATGAAAGAACAGAGTGAGAAGATGGTGCAAATAAATTATTGAGATAAGAAATACAAAGAAGACAAAGGAGACAACAGATACTCAAGCTACAACCAAGAAGCAACATACAACAGATTAATGAGATAAGAACAACAGGCAAGACACAACTGAAATGCAAGACACAATGAAGATACATCTGAAATGCGGAAAAAAAACTGTGACACAATCAAACAATTAGATGCATTTAAGAAGCAATATCAATGTGACAAAGGATATACAAGAGCGATACTCTCTAAAACCTCCGCTTTCCTCCTGGCTATTCCACTGCACCACTCCACCAGAGTTGGCAGCTCGGATTTCTCTATCCTAGCCCCCACCATCTGGAACACTCTTCCTCTGCACATCTGCCACAACAAAAAACTACCTCTTCTTCAAAAAAGCCCTCAGTGCTGGCCATTTACTGCATTATCCTGAAAACCCTCTAAAAACTTAAAATCCTGAATATAGGAACAGTGTCCCCAGGTGGCATTGGCTGCATTCATGGCATCACCGACCACCAAACTATTGACGGTGCTGGCTGTGTTTGCGGCGGCCCAGATAACACACACTATCATACATCTATCATGACCCCTCTTCCACTCAAGCGCCACTAGCTGAATCACAGCACTAATATTTGTAATTTCACAAGGTTGATGAATGACTTCACCAGGCATGTATGGAAAAAAGGCTAATCACAGCAGCAGTGGTAGAAGCACAGTGATAGAGAGGATAGTTCAGGGGCAACGTGCTCACCTTGGAAACAAGACACGTGGAGCAAAACAGGTGTCGATCACCCGGTCCCCGCTTAGAAACCTCTGGGTATTAAGCGCGTTATAATTAACCAATTAAAATTATAATTACCAACATCACAATCGTACAGATTGGGATGTCCTGCAGGGAATTCATGGAAAGTTGGGCTGCCATGGCCATATCCCGCACCAGCAGGCCAGGCGGTGGTCCCCTGTGCAACACCAAAGGGGGGCAATCAACCACCAGCTCAACACCGATCTGAAAGGAATGGGGGTTGGGCAGGTGTTGCGCAAATATGAACCATAGGAAGGGCATCTCTTGCTAAAGGTACCTCCATAAAACGATCAGTAAGAGTTCGATATCTGAGTAGACTCCCCATCCGACCCACCTAGAAGAATCTGGAAGCACAACCCGTGCGCCTCCTGTGGAAAATAGTTGGAGCATAGACTGTCACTGCTGCTAACCATTTTTATCATAGACGCAAGAACTGACACAAGAAGCCACATACCTGAGTGGGTGCCCCAACAACTAAATGCCATCAATGGTGGCGAGCGATGCATAATACACCACTCCACTGGCCGCAGGCAAGGCTATCCACACACATCAGCATACAGCAAGAACTATGACAAACTTTGGTCGTGCTGGTCACATAATTCTCTGCCGTCTTACACCAGAATACACCTCAACACCCATCCACATTCCTGACCGCATGGGCTGTTTCTCTACCGGAGCCTGGCCAGCCCTGCTAAGCCTTTTTTGGCTAAAAGCACACACGCATCCTAATCATACTCCATGTCTTCCAACACTCTGGACTTCGGTCCTCCGGGGTGCGTTCCCACTAGCAGTGCATTGAGACTATAATAATGGTAAAATTGATCTATACCAATGACAAGTACAATACAATACAATACAATAAAACAAAGGTAATTGATATACATTTTTAAAAAATGCAAATGAGATACGCAACTAGCAAGATACAGCCAGAATGTGAGATACAACTGAGGTTTCCATTACAATTACACTGATAGAAGTAACTGAGATGTGAAATGAAACTGAAATATGAGCCACAGCGACTACACAATCAGAATCCAAGATTCAAGTGAGAACCAAGGAACAATGCAAAGCCTTTATAAAAGTAAAAAATGAAATACGACCAAGATACAACTAAGACAACAAAAAGTCTGAAGATTTTGAGATTTCCGATAAAAGAGGGCCACTGGGCAAGTGAGTCATCGGGCAAAAAAGTACATTACAGAAGCTGAACAAGAATGAAGTGAGACAAATTAGCTGCAACTGGAAAAATGAGATACAACCAAGACCTGGGATCTAACTGAGACAATAGCTAAACTGATATGGGAGAGGCAATCGAGAAATGCAATAGAACTGAGACAATAGATAAACTGATATATGAAATAAAACCAAGACATGGGATATAACTGAAACAATAGATAAACTGATATGTGAGATACAACTGAGCATGGTATATAATTGATACAATAGCTAAAATGATATATGAGACACAAGCAAGACATTGGATATGACAGACAATCCACAACCTGATATATGCGATACAACCGAGATATGGGATATAACTGAGACAAAATATAAACTGCTATGTGAGATACAATTGAGACATGGTATATAATTGAGACAATAGACAACTTGATATATGAGATACAACCACATGGGATATAACTGAGACTATAGCTAAACTGATGTGTGAGATACAACTAGAAATGGGATAAAACTGAGACAATAGATAAACTGATATGCGAGAGACAAATGAGACATGGGACACAACGGACACAATAGCTAAACTGATATATGAGAATAAACCAAACCATGGGAAATAACTGAGACAATCGATAAACTGATATGTGAGATACAATTGAGACATGGAGTATAATTGAGAGAATTGTTAAACTGACAAGTGAGAGGCATTCGAGACATATAATTTAACTGAGACAGTAGAGAAATAGATATGTGAGAGGCAACCGAGACATTGTATATAACTGAGACAATAGATAAACTGATATGTGACATGCAATCGAGACATGGGATATAACTGAGGCAAGAGCTAAATTGAAATGTGCGAGGCAAACAAGACATGGGATAAAACTGAGACAATAGCTAAACTGATATGTAACATACAATCAAGACATTGGCTATAACTGAGACAATATCTAAACTGATATGTGACAAACAATCAAGACATGGGATATAACTGAGACAATGGTGTCCCTCAAGGGCCCGCCTTCTCTCTAGACATATTCAACATCTATGTTCAGGCCTCGGCTTCCTATGTTACTCTTATGCTGACAACATGCAAATCTTGGTTCATATGGATCTTTCCAGCCCTGAGACAGCTGCCAGATTTTGTGCCTGTCTGTAGGCTGTGGGTTAGTGGATGCCTTCTAATTAGTTGAAGCTGAACAGTGAAAATACTGAGGTTTTGGTGTTGGGCCCACCTGTAGCGGTTTCTCTCTGGACACCCACTTTCTGGCCGTCCTCTTTGGGACCCTTTCCTCAGCCAGTCTCCATGGTTAAGGACCTGGGGGTAAACTTACCTTATCCCTATCTATGGATTCACAGGTTGGCTCTGTTAGTCAGCTGGGTCATTTCCAGCTTAGGCTCCTGCGGAGGGTCATCGCCTACATTCCAGAGCACCTTTCTGCATCTGTAATCTCTGCTTTGGTTGCATCCTTGTGGAACTATTGTATTTCTCTTTATCTTGGCCAGCCGGCGTCCATACTCATTCGTCTGCAGGTTCTTTAGAACGCGGCTGCTCGACTGGGGACCTCTATGCCACGCGGCTGTCACATCTCTCCTGTTCTCCATCAGCTCCACTGGCTGTTGTTGGCCAAACATTTCAGTTTAAAGCCCTTTGCCTGGTCCACCAGTCTTTTTACGGCTAGGGGGCTGAATATCTCGTGGCGAAATTTGTGCCTTATACTCCTAGCCACGCCTTGCGGTCTGCTTATGCTTGTCTGCTGTCTGACCCTCAGGCAAGGTACTGCCACATTGGTGGGGATTCCTTCTCAGTGGCCACAGCAGTTCTTTGGAATTCCCTTCCTCTATCTCTCAGAGCAACACCTTCCCATTTGACGTTTCACAAAGCTCTGATAACGTTTCTGTTTTAGGCTTTATCTTCCACTGTTCTGTGGGGAGCGCCAAGAGGCCCTCTGGCGAACGTTGCGCTTAATAAATTCCATCCCATTCCATTTCAATAGCTACATTGAAGTGTGAAAGGCAAAAAAGACATGTGGCATAACTGAGACAATAGCTAAACTGATAAGTAAGAGGCAACCGAGAAATGGTATGAAACTGAGACAATAGCTACATTGATATGTGAGATACAACCAAGATATGGAATGTAACTGAGACACTAGATTAACCGATATAGGAGATACAATTGAGACATGGAGAATAACTGAGACAATAGCTAAACTTATATGTGAGAGGCAACCAACAGATAGGATATAGCTGAGACAATAGCTAAACTGATGTGTAAGAGGCAACAGAGATATGGGAAATAACTTAGACAATAGCTAAACTGTTATGTGAGATACAATTGAGGCATGGGATATAACTGAGACAATAGCTAATCTTATATTTATTTAATTGGTTTTATCTAATGCGCTTAATAACTGAGTTTGGTTTCGAAGAGCGTTTCCGGGATTCGAACATCTGTTGCTCTGCGTGGTCTTGCGTCCAAGGCCAGCATTTTGCCCCTGTGCTATCCTCCATTCACTCTGTTCATCCCATATGTGACAGACAATCGAGAAATGTGATATAACTGAGACAATAGCTAAACTGATATGTGACATACAACCGAGACATGGGATATAACAGACAATGGATTAACTGATGTGTGACAAACATTTGAGACATGGGATATAACTGATACAATAGATAAACTGATAGGTGACACACAATCGAGAAATGGGATATTTGTTATTTTATTTATTTTTGCATGTGTAAAGCGCAATAAACCCGTAGGCATCAAGGCGCTGTAGCATACTTGTTACTTGCATTGCTTAAGGTTATTGTTACAGTATATCATTGCTTAAGATTATGGTTATGGTTACACACATGTAACTTACATAAATTATGGTTACGGTTGCAGAATATCACATTACCTAAGGTTATGGTCCAGAGCATCATATTACTTAAGGTTGAAGTATTTCACATTGCTACGGTTACGGTTGCGCTGCAGGCGTAGCAGCGCAAGGTTGCCCTATCAGAGTCAGGTAGGTAGGGGTACAAATCAGGTAAGGTCACAGACAGGAATTTTCTCATCTCTACCTTTAGGTTGGATACATTTCAAGTACAGAAGGAGGCTTCCCAGATATAACAGATCGTTAGAAATAAAGTCTTGACGGGCAGGGTAGAGCTGCAGGGATGGGGCAGTGCATTCCACGTACAAGATCCTCATGCAGTACGAGGCTGCAGGGTAAAAACAGTTAGCCAGAGAAGGGTCTTGAAGTGCAGCACGTGGCTGCAGGAGCAGTGAAGTGGCTGATAGTCGTATAGTTTTGTAGTCGACGGTCGTAGGAGATAAACTGAGCACAGGGTCAATGGTGGCGGTGGCGGTGCGATAGATTCTGTCACACCGTATGCGCCTGGTGAACAACAGAGGTCTGAGGAGGTAAAGGTGCTAAAGGCAGCCTGAGAAGTCGAGGGAAAGCAGAGGAGAAGGAGGCAAAGGGAAGGTGGAGAGAGGGCTAGTGGGTGAATAAAGTGGGGAGCAGATTGCGCCTGTGTGCCTGATGATCAGTCATCCAAGGCTCGGGTTATGTCCTCACTGCCATATGGTGCAATGCCATCCATTTGGCCTTATCAGAAGCCGCTCAGCAGTGAAGGCAGTGGGTCTGTGCACTATTTGCTGCAGAATTAGGGAGCACTTCTGCTGTGCCCCAGGTCCCAGCGCATTGAGGCGGCAGCCCGTTAAGCAAATTGGCGTGGGGGGCGAGCAGTGCAAAATGCACGCAGCACTTGTCGGTGGTAGTTACTGGGCAATGAAGCCCCAGTGCAGTGATCGGGGCAGTAAGGTGCTCACTCTGATGGTGTTCACAGGCACTGCTCGCCCCATCTCTTCCTCACCTCACCAACGAGCCACATGGTCTGCGGGTCTCGGCAATGTCCCGGCACTCCAAGTGAGCTTCTGCAGAGGCCCAGGACAACAGCGGGCAGCTTCAGGTGAGGAAGGAAGCCTCTTCTGCACTGTGATGCAATGTAGTGCGGATGTTCAGGTGTCAAACAAGTTTATGATGTAAGGCTGCCCACCGATTAGAAAAATGCTACAGCGCTGTGCAGGGTATTGGCCGCTCCGCATCCCGGTCGATGTGGGCCCAGGGCGGGGTGCCGCTCTCAGATCTCTGGCATTAAACGTCGGGCAAAGCTCACGGATCATCGATTGTCGATGTGCACCATCGGCAGCACAATTTGGGTGCTGGAACAAGGATATTTTGCGCCAGAGCTCATCTTTAGAGGAGCTATCCCAGCAGCCATCTTGGCCCTGGGTGAGCACCCTTTTGGGGCGCTCACCCAGGGGCAATATAACTGATGCTAAGGGGATATAACTGGACTAAGGCTAAGGACCTTGGTGTCACCTTCACCTCCACACTCTCTTTCTCTCCTCCCATTTCTGACATCTCTAAAAAGTCAAACTACCAGCTGCACCTCCTCAGTGGTATTCTTCCTTTTCTCACTTTCCCCCAGAAGCTCACTGACTCCAGAGCTCTGGTCCCCTCTAGGCTGGACTCCTGCAACAGCCTCTTTCTAAATCTGCCTGCCTCTACTCTTTGACCTTCACAACTTATCTAGAACAGGACTGTGAGACTTGTCCTTGCCCTCAAGCCCTGGGATTGTACCTCTCCAGCACTTAAATCTGTTCACTGGCTCCCCGTGGCTGCAAGGATCAAGTTTAAGACCCTCTGCATAGTTCACAAGACTTTCAGGGGCCTTGGACAACTCTACCTCCAACTTTCTTTTCCAAAACCTCTTCCTTCTTGAGCTCTCCGCTCATCCACCTCCAACTCTCTGAGGGTCTGACGCTTCTCCAGAGAGTTGGAGGCAGGTCTCTCTCGTCAGCCAGGGTCTCCCTCTGGAACAGCATCCGTGCCTCTCTCAAACATGAGCAGAGCCAACTCCAGTTCCAGAAGCATCCCAAGACCTTCCTTTTCAGTTCTGTTTTCTCTCTTCCTATCCATGCTGATATACCTGACTGCTCCATGCACTGGTCACCTGGATACCCTCTGAACTCGGGCCCAGGCTTCGGCTTGTCCAGTTGCCCTTGCACTGCCTTCAGGCTCCCCACCACTTAAGAGTCTGTTCCTGCAATCCTGCAGTCCCTTCCCTCTGAACCTACGAGCCAACTGCTGGCTGCTGGCTGCACTTATTGATTTACCTGCACTTCTCCCTTCCCCTTCCTCCCAGGCACTTCTCCTCTTCCCTGCACTTGCGCGATCTGAATGAAACAAGGCCTAGTAAGATTGTTGTTCTGTCCTCCCTTTGTTTCCCCCTCCTTGTCTTGTCACGCCTAGAAACACTTGTGTACAGGCGCGTTATAAATGCAATATCATATCATATCATATCATATATCAATAGCTAAATTGAAATTTGAGAGGCAAACAAAACATGTGATATAGCTGAGACAATAGCTAAACTGATATTTGACATAGAATCGAGACGTGGGATATAACTGAGACAATAGCTAATCTGATATGTGAGATACAATCAAGACATGGAATACAAATAAGTCAACAGACAACTTGATATATGAGATACAACCAAGATATGGGCTATAACTGAAACAACAGCTAAACTGATATGTGAGATACACGAGACATGGGGTATAACTGAAACAATGGATAAACTATTATGTGAAAGGCAACTGAGACATGGGATATAACTGAGACAATAGATAAACTAATATGTGAGATACAATCAAGACATGGGATATAACTGAGACAACATAAACTGATATGTGACCTTCAATCGAGTCATTGGATATAACTAAGACAATAGATAAACTGATATGTGAGATGCAACTAAGCGCACCTATACCTCCTCTTACATCCCCCAAGCTGCCTGCCCTCACCAAGCCACAAGCCCCTCAAGTACCAAGGTAACAACAATGTTACTCCCCCATTGCCCATGCCAACCTAGTCAATCTCAAGGCTGTGCAGCCTAACCTATGCAGCCCAAGCCCTGCCCTCTACACTATTCCTAGACTAGTGATAAGCCCCAGGAAGTACTCATCCCCTCCTCAGCGCACGACCACTGGCACCCTCAGAGTCAACAGCAAGCCTATCCCTGCACTGCTACACCCTTAGTTGACCCCCCTAATCTCACAACCCCCAAGACCCCTGTAAACAAGATCCACCACCTAACACCATCAAGAGCACAGCCATACCACATAATTACCACATAATAAGAGCACCCCCAAACAACCTGCACTAAGCCTCCAGCAGCTTGACCCACCATCTCACCAATCCAACCCCAAACAGGGATCTGGCCCGTTAGTCCCAACCACAGCCACCCAGCCCCTCTTGAAGTACGCCCTCATCCATGCTCGGTCACTGCCTGCACATGCACTAGACATCAACATCCTTATCTCCAAACACAACCTCAACACCTTAGCCATATCTATTCGCCTTAGCCATAGATTCACGAGGCCTGTGGCCCTGCCCTATCCCTAGCAATACCCCCAGGATGCAACATCTTCCAGAATGACAGACCTTCCGCCAGAGAAGGTGGCGTTGCCTTTATAGCCAGAGAATCCCTCCCCCTCAGAAGGTGCAACGCTGCCCTCGAGGGTTCTACTGACCTATCACTCAAACTCTCGCTATCACCCACATGCACTATCACCATCAACCTCCTCTACCAGCCAGCCTTAAAGAAACGTGGTTTCTCTCTCCCCTGAAAAAGCCTCTCTATACCCATCCCTTCCATCCAACTATAGGCCAATTACAACTGTCCCCTTCCTGCTAAAAGTCTTAGACCGGGCAGCCTACCTGCAGGTTCAACAATTCTTGGAAGACAACAAAATCCTAGGGATGCGCCAATCCGGCTTCTGCCCAGGACATGTCACAGAATCTGCCCTTCTCGATCTGAAAAATCAGCTTGATGAGATCAAGAATGAAGTAAACTGTGCCTTGCTCCTCCTCGTAGACCTATTTGCAGTATACGACCTGGTCCACCACCAAATCCTCTGCCACCAACTTACCACCCACGCCACTTTCTCCCCACTTGCTTCTGCCTGGATTCCATCCTTCCTGGAAGGCAGAATCATGAGAGTCTTCTCAGACACTGCCAACACCTCCCCCTCCCACAGAGGCATTGCTAGGGGGGAGTACGGGGTTATAGCCCCAGGTCTTTTGGTTGTAGCCCCAGATTGAAGCTCAGCGGCTACAACCAAATGGCTATCTAGCTCCGGTACCTGACAGCCCCGACATTAGCATAGCCCCAGATATTTTTCAGACCTAGCAACACCCCTGCTCTTCCCCATCACCTGCGGTGTACCCCAAGGGTCCTGCATCAACCCCACCTCATACAATATCTTTACCAGGCACTCTTTAACATCCTAGACTCCCTCGGCATAGCTTACACCAACTATGCCAACAACACGCAAATCGTGGTCCCACTCTCAGACAATTACACAGATGACTCCATTAACCTCAACAACATCTACTCTACAATTCAGGCATGGAAGGCAGCTAACCATCTTTGCCTCAATAGCGACAAGGTGGAAATCTTAATTGCCGGCACACCCAATGCCTGTAAATCGCTTAACAATCAATACACGTCTTTCCAGATTGACCAGTGTCTGATTCCTGTCTCAATTACAGTAAAGACACTAGGAGTCTACCTTGATGCCTCACTCACCATGTCCAGATAAGTCCATTGCCTCCTCTGCAGCATACACCACTAAGGTCCTCAACGCCACTAAGGTCCTCAATGCCACTAAGGTCCTCAAGCGCTTTGAAACACATTGTGTATAGGTGCTATATAAATAAACTATCATATAATATCATATCACAGCCAGACCCTTCCTCACTAAAAATAACTACCTCACCATTGCCTGGGCTATCATTGGCTCCAAGATCGACTATTGCAACTTCCTATTTAGAGGCACCTCAGTTGGAAATATTAAAAAATGGCAAGTTATACAAAATAACACCTTGAGAGCAGCCCTCAATATCCCGAAACGAGAACACATCTCCAAAGCTAGAAGACAAGCTCATTAGCTGTCGATCCAGGAGCGGATCACCTTTAAAACACTTTCCATTGCCCACAAGGGCCTCCTTACCTTACACGAAGAATCACCAAAGCCCATTCATCAAGGCCCAGCAGGAACCCATACACAGACAGATTTCTTGTGCCCAAAGTGAGGAGATGTAATGCTGGAAGCTCCAGCTTCCCCTATCGCGCTGCCAATCTCTGGAATGACCTTCCCCCTTCAATGAGGGCTGAGGAATCCTACTGGATCTTTCGTAAAGCTCTCAAAACTCGGCTCTTCTCATAACCCGCGCCCCCACCGCATCATGTCAGCAAATTAATCATACTATACCACTATACAGTATGACCAACATGTATGAGAATGCTATGTCTCAATGTAACAGTATGACCAACATGTATGAGAATGCTATGTCTCAATGTAACTGGAATATTAGCTTTGCTCCATTATGTCTACTTGACAAATACTTTACTGTATGACAAAGTATGTCTCCTTGACTTGTACCTGCAACAGCGCCTCCATGCCTCCAGGGTATGTGCGCTTTACAAATGAAATAAAGGAATGAATAAATAACTGAGACAATAGATAAACTGATATATGAGAGAGGCAACAGCATACCCAACACCAATACAAACATGGCAATCCGAATTCAAGAATCCAAGACACACAACGTGTGCGTTAGACACAGCCCCGGATGGAAAGAAGCAGGGAAGCAGCACTGGTGAAGGCGGGGGAATGCAGAGGCGGTAGCATGCAGTGAGCTGACACCGCGTGTTTGTCTGTTAGGACAGCACCCTTCATAATTAAAGGACTTCGATATTTTATATTAAAGTGTCAGGGCTGAAATGACCCGAGTAATGTCATGTCTCGGAGTTGCGAAAGACAAAACCTTTCAATGGAGTCTCTATTGCAGTGCTTCTCTTTGTCGCCTTAACACGCTTCTTTGTTAAAAATAATATGCACTCACTTCCAAGAAGGAAAACAAAAGAATTCATTAGAAAGATATTAAGCGCGTCGTGATTAAAAGCCGGGGGGTTGGGAAGGAAATGCTGTCTGGTGCGGAGAGATGGGCTGCTTTGCCCGCCCCTTCTTTCTGCAGTGCAGTGCAGTTCCTGAGAGCCCTCCATCCCAGAATCAGGTGGCAGATCAAGACTTCCCGTCCTGGACACCTACGGGGGCTCACCATAGACAGGGTAGCCTGGTAGGGTGGCCAGACGTCCCGGTGTTGCCGGGATTGTCCCAGTATTTGGAGCTCTGTCCCCCTTTTTCGAGATTATGTTCCTATTGAAAACTGCAGTGGTCCCTGTTTTTTGTAGTAGGTCTTCATAGCTGGCAGGCAAGAAATACACATTCTCGCACAGAAGAAATACTGCATTTTACAACGTAAGGTAGTGTTCGTTTGTGATAAATTAATTTTAATATGTGTTACTTTGAACAGTAACACTTAACCCCCTTCTCCTCCAAACGCTACTGAAGTATAGTGCTTTGACAGTCATTTTCAAGAGTTATTCCTACTTTCATATCAGTTGCCTGGTCCCGTTTTTTTTACTTTTTAAATCTGGTCACCCTAAGCCAGTGCTTTAAGTGTGCCAGGGCCCGGGCAGTCTACAAAAAGTAAGGATGAGCCGGGGCCCTGCCGGGGCCCTTCATGTCCCACCAAGCCACGGCGCCAGCGGGTTATCATCCCCCTCCCCGCCCATGAATAAGTCAGGCAACAGAGTCAGGCCACAGGCAACAGCTGTGACTGACAGAATTGCCAGCCAGTCACAACGTCGCACAAACTGTTTGAGTGATGCTATGACTGGATAACACTTCTGCCAGACACAGCTGCCTGCACTGGAGTTAACTTCCTCAGCGAGCCGTCACCATCAGCTTTCTTCTCTTCAATCACCACTGCAGTGCCAAGTCCGACCCCTGCTGCTAAATTTCATTAGCAGCGGGGGTTCATTGAAGGGAAGATAAGATAGCTTATAGTAATGGCTCGGGGAAGTTAACTACTCGAGTTCATTTATGAGGCCTCACCCGCAACGGGACTCAGCAGGAGGAAGCAGCACACTGATTGCACTGCATCAGTGGTGCCTCTTTATTCACACTCTTTTTAAAGTAATGGTCCATTTAAAAACCTTTGTTGTGGACAAGGGCTTGAAAAGGGGCATTTGAAACTGAAAGCACAAACAGAAAAACTAGTTGCCATAAAATATGTTGACAAAAAAAGAGTTGTGCACTATTTCAATAGTATTTATATGTCCGCGTTTGGAATGCTAAATGCATTTTTTTGGCGTGAAGAATGTCACTTTTCACTGGCATCATATAAAGCATGCCTTTGTTAAACAGTGCAAAAGGTTACCACTTCACATTATCTTTTGTTATGTTTAAGTCTTGAAAGACAGCCTACAAGCCATTTTGTATAATTTTATGGAATTGCATTCTGGTATTTGTAGGCTTCAAGATGGGGTGAAAACGCAAAATGTGTACTCTTTCTTTCTTCACATATTTCCATAATAATTCCTATATTGCTGGAGTAGTTCAATTATGATGTGTGTACTTTTCAATTCTGATTTATAAAACTGAGTTTTGTTACAAGCCAAACGTCGTGGTGAGGAGGGGAAAGGATCAGAGGGCAAACTTGTTGGGATGATTTCCCGGTTCCATGGACGTGGGAAGAGAGGTTGCTGGACTGAAGACGTTCTACCTGCCCCGGTGCTGATTTTTGGGGTACAAGTTGAGATTACATATGTTGACAGTGTCCGTCCACTTTTTTCACAGTGGCTTTTTCTCAATCCTATGGGGGATAGAGTAGATGGAGAGCAAGAGGGAGTCCAGTACCAACCTGGGGATGGCAGGGGTGAGAATGGGTAGAGAGAAGTATCTCAGAACCAGCCTAGGGGGCAGATGGAGAGGCAGTCTAGAATTAGACTGGGAGGTATAGAGGAGATGGACAGCGAAATAGAGTCTAGAACCAGCCCAGGATGGCATAGAAGGGGATGGGGATGGGTAGTGAGAGGGATCTCAGAACCGGCCTAGTAATTACACCAACAGCCCCAGTTAAGGGTACAATAAATAAATAATGACCTTGAGCTTTAATTTGTTATACTTTAAGGCATGTAGCAAGCAGTCTGTTACACGATATGTACTTAGTAATGTAGGCCAGACCATTTTACATATTTGTCTTTAGGTTACGCCCACCAATTCTTACGCCACGCCCCCAAAAGCAGCCCCCCCCCCCCTCAATTTCTTAGCCCGCTTAAAGCACTGCCCTAAGCCTGGAGAAACCTTCTTCCTACATGCCGGGCCCACAGCCCTTTGTGGAGTAATGCCAGCCTAGCAGCGCCAGCTCAAGGACCGCTCCGAGGGTGCGGCAGCACAAAGGCGCGCTCCTACTGCACAGCACATAAGGTCACACTACCTACAGCTCAAAGTCATGTAAATAGCGCCTATTAAAGAATCACATGGTGTGATTCTTTAAAAGGCGCTGTTTACATGACACTGACCTGTAGGCAAGGCGCCCTTAAACACACTTTACAATAGCAGAAGGGGCCTCAGTTCTGTTCTTCAGCAGCTGAACAACATAACTGAGCCTCCTGCTGTTCTACATTTGTGGGGGGAGCGCAGGGGGGGTGTGCAAATCTCGCACAGGGTGTTGGCAGACCTGGGTCTGGCACTGCTGCCTAGAGCAGTGGTCTTCAAACTGGGGGCCCAAAGGATGTCCACGGGGGGCCCCAGACTCTTTTAAAAGTGAGAAAGATGACTGGTTTTAATATAAAAAAGGATTAAGATGACTGCTTTGAATAGAAAATATGCTTGTATTTTAAAGAGCTTGGGGCCCTTGGAAATCCTTTGAGCCGCCTGGGGGGTGGCAACCCCTTGGTTGGGGGCCCCCGAAAACAATCTTTTTACTCAAGGGGGCTGGCATGAAAGAGTTTGAATACCACTGGCCTAGAGCGAGCGTTTACTGCCTTCCTAGTAGAGGGAGTGGAGATGTGTGAGGGCTGGTGAAATACACTGCCAGAGGGTCATGCCTCTGTCCGTATAAAGCCCTGTGTGTGGCAGCCAGGGCTGCAGTCTGAACAGGTGTTCAACTGGGACTCTCAGACATTACTGATGCAGCAGGACCAGTGTTGGCGTCATAACTGGTGGACCAGGGCCCAGTCCTTGAGTTATGTCTAGGAATTTACCAGTGGTCAGGGGACAGGAGCTGGTCATCCCCATCAAGAGGTCCAAGCACAGCTCATATGTCCCAGAAGAAGGCACAAGGGAGAGAGGGCAGCAGGTTGTTTGTCTTCACCAACTGATTCCTAGATGTCACAGGTGGCCTACAGATCCAAAGTATTATGGCTGAGACCTGCAGGCATGCTCATGAGTTCAGTATATGGCACTGATGGCAGTTTGACTTTGCCATCTGCTCCCTATGCAGCATGCTTAGCCCAACGAGGCACTGAACACTGGGTGAAGCCCAGCCAACAACAGATGCACAGGAACACAGACATGGCGCAAAGCACAGATTGCCTCTGTCTACAGAAATCGTTACACAGCACTTTTGGCCTGGTAAGATGAAGATACGAGGGTTAGGGCCCAGGCCCGGAGAGGTGCCCTGGAGCACAGACATGGCACAAAGAAAGGGCGTTCTTCCATGTCTACTGGTCACCAGACCACACTTTCACTTGGTGAGACAAAGAGATCATGATGGGTTCTAAGGAAAGGAGTGGAGCACGGGAACCTGGCTCGCAGAATATTGGGCTCAATACTCCCAAGATAAAAACATGGGTCAAGAGTATTAAGGACCCACGTCAAGCTACTTCGCAGGCCTCCATAGGTCCCTGAAGCTACACAATAACCTGGGAAAAGAAGATTCTCATTGTGGATGGATCTTCGATAGGCTTGTTGACTGAAACCGGTCCGAGGGTAGTGACCCACTGCTTCCAGCTGTCACGACCCGGCCAGGTTGGAAATTGCCTTGGCGATTATCCGAGCGCTATTCGGCAAGTAAAAGTCCCTGAGACTACAACTCCCACAACGCCTGCTATCATAGCCGCGTGAAGTACGCGTGACGTTGCGATGATTTCATTTGTTGGGAACGATATATAACTCCCATCTACCCGGAGATCGAGTGCTCCTAAACTGTTGTTAGTTGCGAGCTCCCGGACCCGTTTCTTGAATCCTTGACTAACCAGCGCCTGAATTAACTTATTGCCTTCGCCTTGTCCGTACCTGCTTGCCGACGCCAGCCTCCCTCGATTGTTCCCCTTGGATATTCTGAACCCGGCTTACTCATTCTCGACCTCCTAATTCTAAATCCTTAAACTTTGGTGACCCGATACCTCGAACATCTCCGTAAGGAAATTAGCGTGAAGTGAACGCTCACTTCCCAATTCAATTTTCCTTTTACTTCTGTTGCTTCGAACTATATTTTGTGACGCTTTGCTGTTTACCTTTTGGATTGCTTTGAACCTTTATTTGGGACGCGTTGCTGTTTACCTTTTGGATTGCTTTGAACCTTTATTTGGGACGCTCTGCTGTTTATACTTTGGATTGCCTTGAACCTACTTGGGACGCTCTGCGGTCTTCGCCCTGGTGATCCTAAGATACTGGCAAACTTCCACTCCTCCCTCCCTACAATTCGATACTAGTTGGTTACTGGTATATTATTTCTACGGTGCAGGTAAGAGTGGGGATTGGGGGTGGTGTTGGCTGTTTGTTATCCAACACTACTTGGCTGCATTTTTCTGAACAACTGTTTTCTTTGTTTTGTTCTTTGTCCCTCTAGCTCTGACGATTCTGCTCCGGCCTTTTCGCTCAAGCCCCCAACCTGTCAGGTTTATTTATCCCTGAAGGCTGAGCTCTTGGGAGGGAAGTCTTGGGCGCATCTCCATAAAAGCCCAGGATTACTTGAGCAAAAGGAAATACTGCATACAACCAGAAAACAACCTCTGGATTGTGACAGATTTAGGAGCCTAACATAACGCCTATTGGTTATGGAAGCCGCATCTGACCCGATGGCAGCTCTCATGCAGGCTTTTTCCGCCTTGCGTACCGATATGGCATCTGCCCATGCGACCTTACATCAACGCATGGATGTATTACAGAGCTTTGTGCAGCCATTACCCCATGATGAGGAATTCGGGGATGGCGCTGCAGCGGCACCTCCTCCTGTATTTCCCCCAACTCCAGCTCCGGTGGTTCTTCCTGGGCCATTTCCTTTGGCCCCACCCGAACGCTTTTTGGGGGATCCCAAGGCGTATCGGACTTTCGTGAATCAATGTCGCCTTCACTTTCTTTGTCGTCCTTTGGCGTTTCCAGATGCTACCACTAAGGCGGCCTTCGTTCTCTCCCATTTAGGCGGCACTGCCGCAGCATGGGCTAATCCTTTGTTGGAAGCTAATGATCCGGCTCTTTATGACTTTGATCGGCTAATTCAATCCATGAACAGCGTTTTTGATATGCGATACAAAGCACAAACCACGGATTTAGAATTTTTAGCTATAAATCAAGGCAAGACGGATCTGTTGACCTACCTGGCCCGTTTCAATCAGTTGGCGGCTGAAACCACTTGGCCAGAACAAAAGAAAGCGGCTGTTTTCTACAAAGGTTTGTCGGAGGACCTAAAGGACGCCTTGTCAGTGGTGCCCGCCCTTCCACCTGGTTTTCCTGAGTTACTCGACCTGGTTCTCCAAGTTGATGCTCGGATTCGGCAAAGATGGGGCGAACGTCGGTACCCTGATATTCGTACCTCTTCCCGGTCAGATAGCACTACTACGATTCCTCAAGGCGAGGTTGAACCCATGCAAATTGGGGCCATCAGGGGTCCATTGTCTAAGGCTGAACGAGAGAAACGGGCACTGAATAACCTATGTTTCTATTGTGGCCAGTCAGGACATTATATACGGCTATGTCCTAGAAGACCAACTAAACCGGCGGGAAACGCCAGGACTCGTCCATAAACCGGGCCTTTAGGATGAGTCAAACGTACCCGGGCTCGGATGCATGTTTTCCGTCTCCACATGTATATCTCACTATGTGCTTCAAGGCCCCTGGTGTCAATTCTTTTTCCAACCCGGTAATGATAGACTCAGGGGCTAGCGGGAATTATATGGATTCCAAACTGGCTAAACACTATGGGCTACCTATAATTTCCAAAATACGACCTGAAGACATACATGCTGTTGACGGTTCCCGTTTGGTATCCGGACAAGTCACGGAACAAACCACTGCACTACAAATGTCCACATTACAGGGTCATTCGGAATACATCACCTTTGACCTCATTACGGCCCCCCAGTTTGGTATGATTCTGGGTCTATCCTGGTTTCAAACCCATAACCCTGTAATCAATTGGGTTAAACAAACCGTGCTGTTCTCTTCCTCTTTTTGCAGTCAGAAATGTCTAGGGACTCAAGAGGCAGCAGTCTTCTCCCCTTGCCTGGCCCTGGTGGCAAGTGTACCTTCCATCAGTGCTTTATCCTCTATCCCAGTCCCTGTACTTCCAGAGGAATACCGAGAGTACTCGGATATCTTCGACAAAGGCTTATCAGAAAAACTGCCTCCACACCGAGACTATGACTGCCCCATTGACCTTATACCTGGGGCGCTCATCCCACATGGTCGTATCTACTCCCTTGCTCAAAAGGAAGAAGAACACTTGCGACATTACATAGACAAAGCATTACGCTTGGGACACATACGTCCATCCCGTTCACCAGCGGCCTCCCCGATATTCTTCGTACAAAAAAAAGAAGGAGATTTACGTCCATGTGTCGATTATCGTTCCCTTAATAACGTCACAATCAAGAACCAATATCCTCTACCGCTCATTACGGAGCTTCTTGATAAAATGACCTCCTCTACCATCTTCACCAAGTTGGACTTACGGGGAGCATACAATTTGGTGAGGATGCGTGAGGGGGATGAATGGAAAACAGCATTCAAAACTAAATTCGGGCTTTACGAATACTGTGTAATGCCCTTCGGGCTTTGCAACGCCCCAGCGACGTTCCAACACTTTGTCAACGACATTTTCAGGGACCTGTTGGACTGTTACGTCGTAATATATTTGGACGACATCCTGATATATTCAGATACCTTGTCCCAACACATACACCATGTACGCTCTGTTCTCCTCCGTCTGAGAGAACACTCCCTCTTTGCAAAACTGGAGAAGTGTGTGTTTCATGCATCGTCTGTGGAGTTTTTGGGTTTTCAAATATCACAAAAGGGAGTGCTTATGTGCACCTCCAAGGTCCGGGCAGTACTGGATTGGCCTGTCCCGACTTCAGTAAAAGCCCTTCAATCATTCTTGGGCTTTTCCAACTTTTACAGACGTTTCATCGCCTCCTTTTCTGAAATAGTTGCGCCACTAACTCGGTTGACCAGCCCGAACGTCCATTTCATTTGGGATGAACAGGCGCACTCTGCATTTCAGAAATTGAAGGAAGCCTTTACCACAGCTCCAGTCCTGCAGCACCCTGATCCGACCCTTCCATTTATCGTGGAAGCCGATGCCTCTGCAATTGCTGTGGGGGCTATCCTGTCGCAAATTTGTCCAGCCACCCACCGACTACATCCTGTGGCTTTCCATTCTCGGAAACTTACGCCAGCCAAACGTAATTATACGATCATGGAAAGAGAACTACTGGCGATTAAGGTAGCGTTTAATGAGTGGAGACATCATCTCTTAGGTGCTAAACATCCCATTACTGTATATACGGATCATCGGAATCTCCAGGCATTATCCCATATAAAATGCACCAATGCTAGGCAAATACGGTGGCATTTATTTTACCATGTTTAATTTCACAGTGACATATCGCCCCGGTCCACTACATGGAAAGGCGGATGCATTGTCGCGTATCGGTACAGATATGGTAACTACGAAACAGTCAACCCCTGTATTATCCTCAGGGACTGTGGTGTGTATTTGTTCGGTTTCTCCGTCCATCTTAGATGGATTAAGGACGTGGGCTAAGGATCATGCTCCTATTCTTAAGGAGCTGGGCTCTGAACTCATCACCGGTCTTCCATATGTTAATGGTTTGCTATACTTACCTGATAACCGTATTCGACGAAAAGCTCTTGAATGGTCCCATGATCTCCCGTTGGCAGCTTACCCTCGTCGGGCTAAAACTTATGATCTTCTCCACCGATGGTGCTGGTGGCCTGGTATGAAGAACGACACCGAACAATATGTCTCCAAGTGTGCAGTATGTACACAGTGCAAGAGGCAACCGGGCAAGCCCGTCGGTCTTCTAATGAGTATGCCGTTACCCCCATATCCATGGCATACGGTTACCCTTGATTTCGTGGTGGAGCTCCCTTGTATCGGGGGTATGTCCACCATTCTTGTGGTTGTCGATGTCTTTACCAAAATGGCACGATTTATACCGTGCTCGGGTATACCTACTGCCTCTATGTTAGCGACTCTGTTTTTTGACCATGTGGTACGATTTTTTGGGCTTCCTACGGTTCTAATTTCTGATCGGGGGTCTCAATTCACCTCACGCTTCTGGCGCTCCCTTACTTCATCTTTGGGTATCGATGCCCGCTTGTCTTCGGCCTACCATCCTCAAACGGATGGTCAGACTGAACGTACCAATGGTACTATGGAACAGTTTCTTCGCTGTCTGTGTCTGCAGCATCAGTCCAACTGGTTCTCGCTACTAGGTGCTGCAGAATTTGCCTATAACAATTCTATGCATTCCTCAATTGGTTGCTCTCCGTTTTATGCTTTATATGGTTTGCACCCAAGGACTCTCCCACCTGTCTTGCCCTCCTTAAAGCAGTTTCCCGCCGCTAATGCTGTAAAAGACTCCTTGCTTGCCATCCGTAAATCGGTGTTGTCCCATCTGCAAACGGCACAACGTCGTACCAAAATGCAAGCTGACAAACGGCGCACACCCGCCCCTTCGTATTCTTGTGGGGAACGTGTATGGCTCTCTACAAAACATCTGGCCATTAAAGGAAAAAGGAAACTATTGCCATGTTACCTAGGTCCTTATAGGATTCTACGGTGTCTTAACCCTGTCACAGTTTGCCTAGGGATTCCATCTCATTGGCGGGTACACCCGGTATTCCATGTTTCCTTGCTTCGCCCTTTTGTACCTGGCACGAGATTACCTACTGCCCCCACCCCAGTTAACGTCCATGGTGAAGACGAGTATGAGGTGCGTGCAATCTTGGACACTCGCCTATGTCGTGGGATTCGCTCCTACCTGATCGACTGGAAAGGCTATGGTCCAGAGGACAGGTCCTGGGAACCGGCCTCTAATCTAAACGCTCCCCGTTTACTACGTGCCTTTTGGTCACACCGCTTGCGTAGTCTCAGGAGAAAGCTTTCTTTGTGGGGGGGTACTGTCACGACCCGGCCAGGTTGGAAATTGCCTTGGCGATTATCCGAGCGCTATTCGGCAAGTAAAAGTCCCTGAGACTACAACTCCCACAACGCCTGCTATCATAGCCGCGTGAAGTACGCGTGACGTTGCGATGATTTCATTTGTTGGGAACGATATATAACTCCCATCTACCCGGAGATCGAGTGCTCCTAAACTGTTGTTAGTTGCGAGCTCCCGGACCCGTTTCTTGAATCCTTGACTAACCAGCGCCTGAATTAACTTATTGCCTTCGCCTTGTCCGTACCTGCTTCCCGACGCCAGCCTCCCTCGATTGTTCCCCTTGGATATTCTGAACCCGGCTTACTCATTCTCGACCTCCTAATTCTAAATCCTTAAACTTTGGTGACCCGATACCTCGAACATCTCCGTAAGGAAATTAGCGTGAAGTGAACGCTCACTTCCCAATTCAATTTTCCTTTTACTTCTGTTGCTTCGAACTATATTTTGGGACGCTTTGCTGTTCACCTTTTGGATTGCTTTGAACCTTTATTTGGGACGCGTTGCTGTTTACCTTTTGGATTGCTTTGAACCTTTATTTGGGACGCTCTGCTGTTTATACTTTGGATTGCCTTGAACCTACTTGGGACGCTCTGCGGTCTTCGCCCTGGTGATCCTAAGATACTGGCAAACTTCCACTCCTCCCTCCCTACAATTCGATACTAGTAGGTTACTGGTATATTATTTCTACGGTGCAGGTAAGAGTGGGGATTGGGGGTGGTGTTGGCTGTTTGTTATCCAACACTACTTGGCTGCATTTTTCTGAACAACTGTTTTCTTTGTTTTGTTCTTTGTCCCTCTAGCTCTGACGATTCTGCTCCGGCCTTTTCGCTCAAGCCCCCAACCTGTCAGGTTTATTTATCCCTGAAGGCTGAGCTCTTGGGAGGGAAGTCTTGGGCGCATCTCCATAAAAGCCCAGGATTACTTGAGCAAAAGGAAATACTGCATACAACCAGAAAACAACCTCTGGATTGTGACACCAGCTTCCATCTGTATTATATACAGCAGCAGTGGCCTGGGAAGACACAAGGCCTAGAAAAAAGGTCCAGAGGAGGAGAGCAGTCTCAGAACCTGGGCCATAATCGCAGAGAAGACAGCGCGTCACTGCCAATGGGTCCCAAGTCAACCAATATGTCCCTAGGGAAATCCAGGAAAGAAGGTCCGGGAGAATAGTCTAAGCCAGATAAGTGGTCCAACAGTACTTCTCATTGAACAGCACGCAACACTGTTCTTCAAACTACAACCAGGACTATATGTAAATCGCACAGGGCCAGGCAGGCACAGACTTGCAGAGTTTTCCAAGACCCGGGATCCACGGCACAAAGGACAGTATGCGGCTACTCTTGCTAGGTTGTCACTAGACACAAAATATGGCTTACAGGTGAGGAAGAATAGCCCAGGGGCAACGCGTTTGCATTGGAAGCAAGACAACCCAGCACCACACAGGTTCAAATCCCGATCCCGCGCTTAGAAACCACAAAGATGGTATTAAGTGCATTATAAATGAACAATTAAATAAATAAAATTACGTAGACAATCTTCAGGAACAAGGCACAGTCTGAGAAGCATAAACAACCCAAGTAATGTAATGCACACCTCCAGGCTGCTGGTCTCCAACATCACCCTAAACCTTGAGTAGGGCCAGAGACACATAGGTCCCGGAAGGGGTCCAAAATGAGGTGAAACCCCTATACCCTTAGAACCTCTACGTGGTTCAGCTGTCACCCAGACACCACAGACACACGGCATCTAGAAAGTAGGCAATGTTAGCTCTGCAAAGGGGGATCTGACAAGCTGCTGGTCAGTTTCACATCTCCAGCACTCCACCACCATTCCAGGCAAGCATGACACATCACCACTGCACCGAGAGAGGGCATGCACACCCGCATGCACACCTGCAACCTGCTGAGCTTCAGCTCTTTCACAGCAGTCACCCCTAATTAATTGCCGCAACAGTGAAGGACTCAACACTAATAACACCCCCATTCCAACAACGTTCAACACAAACAGTACCCCCACTGACAGTTCAACCCAAAAAACCCACGCAGGGTCAGTGCAGGACCAAACGTTGGAGGACCACAAAAAACAACCCAACAACATAGTCAGTGCTTCCCTCTGTCAGTGCGACAAGTGATACACTGTTGTCATGTCAAGCTGCCCTAGACCACCTACACCTCAGACCATAGCCCACCACAACATTGCCCTCCCATGTTGACAGCCCCAGAAGTGACAGTCTAGCCCTCACCAACGCCAATAGCCCTGACAGCCCCCCAACACAGTGTCAATAGCCTCACATTCTATAGAATGTCCCTAAAGCTGGCGCCACAATGATAGCACCACAGCCAATAGACTCCCATCATGGCAATGTCGCACACTGGCAGTGTCCAGCACCAACGGTCTCATACTGACAGCCCTATGCTGACAGTGCCTTTGCACTGACTGTGGTCACATCGGCATCCCCACCCACTGACAGCACATGCTCCACGATATCAGCCAACACAATGAACAGCCCTTTACCAACAACCAACAGACAGTGCCCACTCCAACTGACCAACGACCCACAGTCTGCCGCTGTAGCCGAAAGTGGTCCACACGGACAGACACAGCTCAAAGTCAATAGCCCCCACAGGGACACCCATCTGTACAAAGACATTTCACCACACAACATCGCCCCCACACACTGATGATGCCTACATTGACAGACCCACAACCGACGGTGGCACACAAACAGAAGGCATACAGGGACAGCTTTCAAAAACCAGCAATGCAAATGACAGGGCCTGACAACCAACAGTGTTTCGCAGCACACTTGGATTTCATTGGCATCCCTCTACTGGAAGCCAGGCAACAGTGAGTCTTAATGTGGAGTGCACTACCAACAACCCAGAGTCTCCCCACAGATAGCCACACACAGACAACACTCCACCGTTGCTCACCCGCTGCTCACCCTGATGCTACCCTACAAAGAGGGGTGTTGCTAGGTCTGGAAAAGATCTGGGACTATGCTAATGTCAGGACTGCCGGAACTATGGGCTAGCTAGCTAGCCCCAGGGCTATAGCCCCCTCAGCCCCTCCACCCTAGCAACGCCTCTGCCTACAAACACAAGTGTTTTCAAAACAACCATCCCACAATCAGCAGTGGTTACCAGTGGTCACAGCACAGGTCTTACAATGGCAGGTCCTGACAGCACATAACATCATAATGCCAGCCCTCCGCAATAGCAGTGCCCGGCCGACTGACCACCCTAGTCCACACTGACAGTCCCCATAACCTACTACAGCTTTATACTGATTGTCCTCCCTCAGCAACCACGCTAAAAGTGCCAAATAGCCCCAAAGCCGAAAGTCTGTCATATCTATTACAGCATTTCTTACAGACAGCATCACACCCACTGACAACAGCCAACAACCCACAGCTACAGTCCCACACAGACAGCCCAATGCTAACATCCCTGGAGCCTAACAGTCCCCTCCACACAGTGACAGCAACCTCCACCTACAGACCTCTAGCAACATGCCCTTACCCTGACAGACCGACAGTGCCTATATTGACAGCCCCACAACTATCCGTGCCAAACAACAACTGTATCCCACATTAGTAGTGCCCACACCAACAGCACTATGCTGACAGTGCTACACAGCCAGCAGTGTTCCATTTATGAAGGTTTTCCACAGTGGCCTGCATGCCACGGTGAGAACTCTCTGCCAGCAGCCTCACGCAGAGGTGTCCCACAGCAATTGCCCACACTGTCACCCAGCCATGTACCTACAATGACCCACACTAGCCTTATCACAAATTGACAGTACCCACGTATCCAGCTCCACAGCCGGCAGTGTTCCACACAAACCGTACCCCACATCAGCAGTACCCACACTGGCGGCTCTAGGACAACAACCGACAAGGAATTCACCAAAATGATTAGTGTTCCACAGCTGACACTGCCAGTGCCACCATCATCGACAGCCCTGAAGCGACCGCCCCACAGTCAATCTCCTGCAATTAACAGTGCACCATTAACCAAGAGCCCACAACTGACAGCACTGTCCAGACATACAGGTACACAGCATGCCTTGTGCCACACAGAGAGTGCTCCACAGCAGCAATGTCTCGTGCTGCTAGTGCTCCTAGATCAAAGGATTCCTCCTAACCAACACTGCCCACAGCAACAACCCTCTCCCAGCAGCCCCACATCGAGCAGTGCCCCACATCAACAAACACCCAGAAGGAACCACACTCCACTCTCAAGAACCCTGCACATGATCCGACAGCCCAGTCCCACTGAAGGCTTCCTGCACGAATAGCTCCCATACTGAAAGGTTTCAACAATACCGCTCCACGCTGGAAGTGCAGTCAGTGACAATAGCCCACTTCTGCAGTGACCCAAACGGGCAGCGCCAAACTAACAGCTCCACGACTGATGCCGGAACAACCTGACAAACAGCATGGTGCTCCTAAGGGAATCCGAATGCATAAAAACTCTGTGCTAGACACTTCACACATACTCAATCTACAGGGTTTCCCACAGGACCCTGCTGAAAGGGAGGCAAGAATGAGAGCACCCCCAGCTCCCCCACCCGCTATCATTCCTCATTGGACGCCTGCAGTTGGATCTTTGGGGGTCAACGAGGTATGGGTTCGATCCCCGGTTTTGCATTGGTTTTGGAACCGCACAGAAATGCTGGGGGAGTGCGAGTGCTATGTTGCGTTTATGCCCAGGCCCTTGGGTGAGGGGTCGCTTTGTTCTTCCTGCTTATGGCAGGAATGTTTAAGGTGACTATGGAGTGCAATGTGCGTCATTGCTCAAACTTCGTGATTTCACTAGATGGCGCCTTAGCCTAAGTAGAGTGGGCACCCGGGCTCTCATTCATGCCCCTATCTTGGAATAACTATCAGTACCATTTTTGTGCGGAACATAAAAATTGGCCGTAGGCATTTATTTCCTATGCACAACATAAACCAACCATATGATAAAAAACAGGTGTGCTTTTGGGGACACTGTGTCCAAGGTGAGTGATGCCTTGCTTCCACTGGCAAATCTTTCAGTCCAATTGGCACCCCCTCCTTGGACATGTGCCGCTGCCTAGGACTTTTTGCCAGGTACTGAACCTGTTACTCAGCGTTTCCTGCCCCTATCGCACTTCCTTTTCCCGGGTGGGTTGGGTGGGCATTTTACAACATGGTCCTTCTCCTTCCTCCGAAAGCTATACCCGAGGTGGGTGTGCTTTCTTTTCGTTGTGCCGCTCCTTACCTAGAGGCTCCTTATAGCCCCCCCCCCCTTCTCTTAAGTTATTCCAGTGGGAGCTGCCATCCCCTGGCCCCCTGGTTCACCCATGAAACATGTTTCCATGAAAATGCGTCCTGGGGGTGCCTTATGGCTGCCCTTCCACTGTGTGACCCTCTCCTCTGCCCCCACCCTGCACCTAATCCCCAATGCCCTCTATCATGCCTTCCTTCGTTGCGGCCCAGGGCCTGTGACCAAGTAATTGGTTTGGTGGCTAGCTGGAGCTGGGTCATTTGGACTGGGTTTCATGTTTTGCAATTATAACATTATAGAAATGGATTGTACCGATTGCAAGCTTGATGTATGGTAACGCTGTCCCACTGTATATGCTGGGCTCGCTTTGTCTATTAGTTACCACCCAGCGCTATGTTTCAATTGAATGTAGACTTAAAGAACAAATTATATGCCCTTGATCATGGGGGGGCGATGGCACGCAGTTAATTTGTGTTTTAGTTTTCGAAATGGGTAACAGCAGGGGTGTTGCTAGGTCTGGAAAAGACCCGGGGCTATGCTGATGTTGGAACTGTCGGGACTCGGGGCTAGCTAGCCTTTTGGCTGTAGCCCCTGAGATTCTATCCGGGGCTACAACCAAAAGACCAGGAGCTATAGCCCCCTTAGCCACCCCCCCCCCAGCAACGCCTCTGGCTAACAGCATGATTGCATATAGTATGGGAAGACCGGTGCCCTCGAGAAACTGTGGGCACGCATATCACTGTGTGCTTTTGGACTAGTTTCCTCTGGAATACGCACTACTTGGGGGAATGATGGTGCGTGTCCTATATTACCCGTTTGGAGGAATATTTTACCGACCCATTTGCCATGTGTTTTCGGGCCTATGTGCAAGTGTCGGCGTCATTTCGCCCGCATGCTGGTTCGCGGG
Source organism: Ambystoma mexicanum (assembly GCF_040938575.1). Lineage (NCBI taxonomy): Eukaryota > Metazoa > Chordata > Amphibia > Caudata > Ambystomatidae > Ambystoma > Ambystoma mexicanum. Next base: position 416,109,093 of record NC_090929.1, read on the forward strand.
GACCGCCGTTGCATTTAGAGTTCCCCGTTTGGAGGAATGTTTTACCGACCCCTGTGCCACGTGTTTTCGGGCTTATGCGCAGGTGTCGGGCGGCCTTTCGCCCGCATGCTGATTGGCGGGGACCGTCGTTGCATTTAGAGTTCCCCGTTTGGAGGAATGTTTTACCGACCCCTGTGCCACGTGTTTTCGGTCCTTTGTGGAAGTATCGGCGTCATTTCGCCCGCATGCTGGTTCGTGGGGACCGGCGTTGCATTTAGAGTTCCCCGTTTGGAGGAATGTTTTACCGACCCCTGTGCCATGTGTTTTCGGGGCTATGTGCAGGTGTTGGGCGGCCTTTCGCCTGCATGCTGGTTCGTGGGGACCATCGTTGCATTGAGAGTTCCCCGCTTGGAGTAATGTTTTACCGACCCCAGTGCCACATGTTTTCGGGCCTATGCGCAGGTGTCGGGCGGCCTTTCGCCCGCATGCTGGTTCGCGGGGACCGTCGTTGGTCGTTGCATTTAGAGTTCGCCGTTTGGAGGAATGTTTTACCGACCCCTGTGCCACGTGTTTTCGGTCCTTTGTGGAAGTATCGGCGTCATTTCGCCTGCATGCTGATTCGTGGGGACCGGGACCGGCGTTGCATTTACAGTTCCCCGCTTGGAGTAATGTTTTACCGACCCCAGTGCCACATGTTTTCGGGCCTATGCGCAGGTGTCGGGCGGCCTTTCGCCCGCATGCTGGTTCGTGGGGACCGTCGCTGCATTGGGAGTTCCCCGCTTGGAGTAATGTTTTACCGACCCCAGTGCCACATGTTTTCGGACCTATGCGCAGGTGTCGGGCGGCCTTTCGCCCGCATGCTGGTTCGTGGGGACCGTCGCTGCATTTAGAGTTTCTTGTTTAGAGGAATGTGTCATATAATGGCGTCTTGGTTGCTGCAGCCTTCCTCGCAATGTTTTAACGGGGGTCGTGAGAGCATCGGAGGAGCTGCTCAGGGACGGTGCGCATCAGTTTCTTTGACCGCAATTTCATAATTTGGGCATGTATTTCAGCCCGCATCCAGTTGGCCATGAGGTGGGACATGTCTCTGGCCACTCTTTTTACACATTTTTGTAAGGGAAGGGACTAGTTCCTTTGGTGGTTTTTAAAAGGGTGCACATTGGCACAGTGCATCGCACATTTCATGCTACGTTGGGCAGCAAGGACTTGCTCCTGGCAATTTGGGGGTAGTTGGCTTCCAGGAAAGATATTTAATGTGTTTATTGCATAGTTATGCTGTGCCTATGAACAGTGTGTCGCAAGGTTAGGAGCTAGGAAGAGTCCCAGGTTTGGGACAGTAATTATTAAAACTATCTGAATTTCTTGTGATAACTGTGGAAATCTGGGTTCTGGCAATATGACTCTGACTCCATGGTAGTTACAAGAGACTCTTTTATTAAGTAGCAGCATATTACATCCAGTTCTTAGAGTCATATATACAAGATGGTAACTTCCAGGTTACAGTGGCAAACACCAGCATCCTCTCTCTCTGTGGGCTACATCTCAACTGACTCCACTAGAACCCCAGTCATATCACAACATTACATCATGTGGCATTCTATGCCAGTCAAACCCACCTTCTCTAGATTCCACAAGGCTGCAGGAGGAAAACACATCACTACAATAACATGAATGTTTCATGTGCTATCACAGGTAGAATGATACATTGCAAGCACAGAGGACCTTGGCGGGTCGGTCACGGTAATGCATGACACAGGGGCAGAGTGGAAAGATCTTGGAAAGGTTTTTGTGTTTGGAAAGACAGTCGGAAAGAAGGGACTGCATCACTAATGTAGAGGATGTAACCTCCAAGGAGATTAAATAGTAAAAGGAAAATAATAGCGTATGGTACTGGAACAGTTTAGGGAACATTGCAAGGCAAGTGCACAATACATACTGTAACCAAAACTTTGTTCCTATCATCATAGGTCCATGTCTAATGTCAGCAGAAGGGTCACCGGACATGTCCGCCAGCAGGACAGTTTTAAATTGAAATGAAGGGGTTTTCTCATTTAAAAGGCATAATCCTGGATATTACTTGCACATGGAAGGTGTCCGGGGCCAAAACAGCCCCCCCCCCCTCACCACTTTAGTGATACTAGAGCTCGCTACGGGTTCAACGTGCCCGGATTTGTCATAGGTCTCTGCAGCATTCCGATGTCGGTGTTGAAGAGCAGTCTGGGGTATGTAGTTTGATAAATATGTGACCAACACAACTGAATTTTGCCATACATAATGGCCATGTAAGCGTTCTTGTTTAAAGAGCTGAGATAGCTCAGTGGGTCGCACGCTTGCTGGAGCCCTCCAATTTTGTGAGGTTGATAAAGGCGTATCAGCTTCAGTTGGGAGGTTAATTGTATGTGAATATGTGCTATGCACATTATGTACTGAAGCAGTATGGCTCCTGCGCACTGGAAGTGACTTGCATCGAGCAGAATGTTGGCAGCAGGCCTATGGTCTGGGAGTTGTCTTACGCTGGGGGGCGGGATCGCCTGGGGTAACTGTTTTGTTTTAATCATGGGAGCGGGTAAAACAGCTCAGTGGAATCAGCACACTGGATTGAATTATTTGGGGAGATCAATCCTCTCAATTTAAGATAGTTTGGTAAGGGCGATGCAGGATTACAGTGCCTTTAGGAACTGTTTGTTCGTGGCTTCATCGCGTAAGAGATTCGTCTGCAAGGAATGGATACTAACACACAGAGGGCTTAATATTTGCAGCCCATGGCTGCACTGGCACAGCTCGAGCTGGAGGTTAGATCAGCGGGTTCAGCGTGCACGCCTGTGATCTGCAGTTTTTTGGTTTGCAGACAGGTTAGCCCACCTGGGGGAGCACGTGTCAAATCTGCAGCTTGCAAGCAATGTTTAAATTATGCCGGAATACCTACATGGTGAGCACACGCATAAAGGAGCTGTGGGCTGCACCATAAACCTACCTTAATTTGTCTTTTGTCTTTGTAGGCAAATCTAATGCAGGGCAGTGGGTTTAATAGCTCACGAATGGAGAGGAGTAGGTACCAGTGGATGATCAATGCTGGAGGGAATGGATGTGTTTGTTTACTTTACAGTTATTGGTCGCCAGGCCTTTAGGTGGACAATACGATGTTGCCCTGTATGTGAAAAGGAAAAATACTGCCCGCAGGAGGGTACATCATCGCCGAGGGGGCCAGCAGCGGTGAATTGCTCTGCACACTTGCGGGATCAGCGTTAACATACGTATGTTTATGTGCAGTCATAGGACATGGAGATATCTGAAGAGGAGGACCGCATCAAGTTTGTCTCAGGAGTATGGCCAGGAATACAGCAGAAATGCCCAATATTTTTGTAAGGTGGGAAACTCCCACGGGATGCAGGTTCAGCATCATTGCGAGAGAAGTGGGGCGTAAACAGGGTGCTCTTACCGCAGGGTTAAGGGTCCCGGGTTTACTATTTTATATATAGGAGGGAAAGTTGTACGGATAAAGTGCACTGAAAGTTTAAAAATATGTTTCAAATGTCCAGGCCAGGGATCCAAAAGTGATTAGTGCACACGTTGTTACAGAGAGTGCAGTTGGGCAACGGGTCTTGCAATAGTAATGGATGGATACATGGATGCTTGGGCCACTGATAGGATATTTTGAAATGTTTGTTTTGGGAGTTTGGCTAAAATATCACACCCAGCCACCTGGTGTTTCTTGGCCTGTGGCTCCAGCCAATTTCCAGGCGGACCAACATGGATGTGGGGACCCAGAGCCAGGCTGCTGATACTGCATACAGATAAGGTAATTCGGCGAGTTAAGCACCAGTGAGCAGTAAGCCGATCATGGATTAAAAATAACTGCATGTTTACTGAGACTTTTTTCGCTCCAAAGGGTCCACCATTGACTGGGGTAATGAGAGTGCTCCCCACTTAAGAACTCACAACTTCATTGTTGGTATGCCCTAGTAGCTGACCATGATCTGGTTATTTATTATTAATTTTGCGGAAATAAATGAACGCTATTTTGTAAAGTTCCATTTTGGAACAAACACACAAAAAAAAAATATTAATTTTGCTTTGATTATTAGCACGCCTCCCAACAAACTGGCATATTTGAAAAATAAGGTATGCTGAGCCAGCAGGGTTAACAGGATGCATTTAAGCTCAGGGGAAACCAATGAACTTGGAAGCAGGACAACAAAAAGCAACACAGGTTCCATGCCAGAAGCATGCCACGTAAATTCAATTAATTGATATCAGTAGGACAGTTGAGATGGTGTATGTATTAATTTCACATATGAAATAACACGGTGCAACCCGCCACTGGCGTGACACGGGGCAGGACCCCGTTTCAATACCCTGCACACCTGTTAGTGAGGGTAGTCACTTTTGGTGATCCCAATAGGCTAGCTGGTAGAGCATGGGACTACCAACCACTAGGTCCTGGGTTCAGGCTGCCTCTCGGACAGGAGAAAGAGAAAACGCATTGAGAAGTACAAGTGAGATGCAGGTGGATTCTCCAATCGAGCAGTTCTGTGTTTGTGTAAAGTTTTTGAATGGGGTCTAATTGTACTAATGTGATTTTTCATTTTGTAGGATATGCCGCCGGACAATGGACCGGCAGAGCAGTAGATAGGTTTGCATCATGCGACAGCCCAATCATTGAAAAGTGGGGTTGGGCACAGGTACCAAGGTTGCAGGTCTTTGTCTGGTAGGTATTATAATGGGTACAAGGAACACTGCATGGTCATTTAAAAGGTAACATCACTGTAATGGTGTATGGTCGGGAGAATGGGCACAGTTCAAGAATGTGTGGTTGCAGCTTCAAAGGCAGGTCACAAGTTCCATTAGGATGTCAGCATTGTCCAGGTACACCATGCGTACGGCAACAAAAGGGTGTATTTGCTGTTCCAGGTGAGACATGCGTATGGGAACGGTAAGTTCCAAAGGATTATCAGTAGGATCGGGGTGTACAGTCCAAGGTGGAAGGCAAGCACCTGGTGATTGAAATAATAAACAGCATGGTTATATATAATATAATTAAAACAATAAACAGCATGGGTCGTGATGGAGGACAACGTAGAGCAGACAAGTAAGAACGCCTTACTACCAGGTGGGGAAGGTGGCAGAGTGGGGGACCACAATCGGTTCCAGGAGTATTGCATGCCCTTTTTTCCAGGTACGGTAGCTCAGCGAGTTGTATTACCACAGCAAACATATAGGGGGGATTCATAGGTCACAGGTTTAAATACGGGCACGGCTGACCGCCTTCCTTTTATCCAGGCAGATAAATGCCAATTTTTAGTTGTGGAATGAGAATTGTACAGAGCCATGGCCGTATTACTTTAGTGAAGGGGTATATATCAGGAGGACAGTGGAAAGGGACAGTTCAGAAAGATGTCGTGGCAGCTGGGGACGTGGATCAGATGCTCTGGGATCATATGCTCACGCCAGGAGTTAAGTCCACGTATCAGCAGAGGAGGAATGATACCCCAGGGTGATAGGGACCGGGGGGCACCATGGTAAAGAGACACCTGGAAGGAAGTATGGTGAAGTAGATTGGCCTGAAATTGGTTGGGGCATTATTATGGGAGTGACTGCCCTGGCAGTCAGATACCAAAGGGGCCATTGTCGCAAGAACGGAAACAGGAGTGACCCATTCAAAGGTTATGGGTGCAAATGACCGGGTGTGAGGAATTCGACCACCCGCATGCAGAGTGTGCGCTCGCCTGGCCTTTTTTGAAGTTTTGTAATGAAAATGAATGATGGGAGATCAACCTCAGAAAATGTGTGGGGCTAACCGCACATATTTTCCTCTGCTCAACGTACAACAAACACATAGTCATATGTACTCCGGGGGGACAAGGCCTACAGGCGCATTCCTCCCTGCTACATTTAGCTGGAATGTGACAGCTATGGGTACATCAAAGTATCTCAAGCAGGGTGAAGGTGACACCTTCCTCCGGCTATGGGCATCCTAATTAAAATATCAACTGCTCCATGGATCTGCCTCCCTATTGTCTAAACTGCTGGTGGCAGCAGATACTAATAAGGTTTAATTGGAATGCGCCTGCTTCAGGCTTGATCTCAGAATGGGCAAGAGGAAGGCAGTACTCACAACTCTTGGATATACAATGTGTCAACTTGAAGCTAGTTCCCTCACCTCTGTATGAAGATCAGTGAATGGCATATCTGGGTCCACCATTTACTGTAGGCAACCCCTGCAGAGTGGACCCCTTTCAGAGGGACGAAATATGTGATTTGAGGGAGACAGAAGTCTGTCCTCACCACAAACTTCAAGGGAGACCTGCGCTTTGATCAAGAGCCACAGAGGGCTTAGTTAACCAGAGAGACACTTTGATCTACAACAGACAGGAAGATGGGTGGGAGTTAGGAGTACATGTTGTCATCTCTTACCTTTCCTGTTGCAAAGCACTCTGGTCCGGACCTCCTGCTTAACAGAAGATTGTTGGTAGAGACTGCCGAGGATTGGTTCATTAAGGTAGGCTTCGCCTGCACCAATCACTGGGGTCCATTTGGCTTTAAACGAGGACTGAGCTCCTCACTCAGCAGATCATCCAATGACTTTGAAGGGAGTAGGAAGAAGGACTTATTTGGACCCTGGCTGAAGGTGCAGTCTGCCTTACATCTTCCATCAGAGAAGGAAGGCCATGGTTTCCAAGAGGGAAGCAAGATACCTCCCCTACTGATTTCCCAGGGAACAGAGGGAGATACATGACACAGAGGACCCGTCCTGCTGCCCCAGAACCGGTAGCCAGCCAGCACACAATGTGCCATGCTAGGTTCTGCCAGCAAGCTTACTTGGAGGGAAGTGCCAGAGAGTCTCTAAACAAAGGACAAGGACGTTGCCTGCACACACTGTCCTCAGCTTTGGGCCGTCTACCTTAAAAGATGACATGAGCCCTGTGAAGAAGCTAGGAGTAGTGCACTGACAAGCATCAAGCACCGTCCATCTTTTAAGAGACACTCGAGCCGCCGAACCGCAACCGGCTGCACCACTGACTGTTGTCACTCTGAAGTCACTAAAGCTGTCTGAGATGCCTCGACTAGCGTTCCAGATCCACCAACCAGCACAGAGACAATGATTCTTGGCCCTGGTAGGCCAGCCAGCAGCCGTACGTCCAGCCTTGCTTGCCGAACTGCCTGCCCCCTGATGCCCACAGCTGTCTTCAATCTCTAACTTGATCGCAGGAGCTGTAAAGTGTCCTGGAACAAGACCCGACGTTGTCGAGCATCAAGATCATCCCAAGTACAAAGTACATTGTGCTTCTATCCCCCTGGTGCTTCTCCAAAGGCCCTTAGTGACATTTATGACCTCTTCTCCTTTGGTGCTGAAACCAAATAACCTTGAACAGTCAAGACTGATTCCTTTACTGAATTCCCTCCTGCCAAAGCCAGAGTCTATCCCTTTCCTTTGTGACACTGTCTGTCGTCTGTGTTCCTTTACAGGGTGGGTTGTATTTTTTAGTGTGCTAGAACTTTCTGTTGTAATAATAATAAAGTAGATATTTGTATACAACCTTGACTGGGCAGTACCTTTTATGTTTGGGTAATAATTGTATTTTTGCTGTGTTGCAACTAACCAACAATCCACTACCTTGCAGAGATAAATCTGCTGTTCTGTCCACGTTATCAAAATTGGACAAGACGGTTTAATTCCGGTGTACTAGAGGTTTGGATTTGATTGATGGTTTAGAAACTGATATTCATCCCTGGACCCCTAGTGCCCCAGAAGTTTATTTGTCACACCTGGTAGTCGGAGGTGGGCAATTCTCGCTGGGCAGGTATCTGAAGTGATCCATACAAAGGTCATTTCAGAGGCTCTCAAGGAAGGGATTTGTGTTGAACATACGGAAAAAGGTTTTCCTCATGGTGGTGTTCACAGCTCTAAAATTGGCAGGATGTGCGTAAGAGGATATTAGGAGTATAGGTGCATGATGATAAGGAGCATATACAAATTAGCACAATCCGAGGGCATTGGATTTATTAGGCATTGTTGTTTTGGTCAACTCCCGTCCCATTTTGAGGGTGATGGTGTGAATCCGTCTGACAAAGGGCTGGACGTCTTCCTCGCAGCAATACTGGTTTCAGTAAAAAAGGCAGGGTGCAAGTAGGTTCCTTGGTGAGTATGACTTGTACTGTTCTGGGGCCATTGGGGCGGCAGGGGAGCCCTCCCCAAAGCGTGGCAGAGTTATGGGTCAGTTCTAGCCGGGGAGAAGCTTTGACGCTACAGTTTCGGCCACGCGCGGTACCCATGGCCGCACTAGTGCCAGGTCCGGGCACTGACACCCTTACGAACAGTTTAGACTCCTCATCAACTGAATGCAGTGGTCCCGGGTCTATTACTGCCTGGCAGTTGCTGACCAGAGGCAGATGTTCGTTACTTCGCAAACCGTTAGTGACACATGTCACCCGTGGACAATACATCTTGTTGAAAGCCCGGGAAATCTAAAAGGCTACCTTGGAGATGCTTTAGGACATTGCTTTGCTAAGGGGCTCGGGCCGGCCCCAATTTGTTTGCTTGACTCCAATAAATGTGATCTTTTGTTTCCAAAAACATACAACGTTTCTGTAGTAATTATGATTGGGAAAGTATTCATTGCGTCTATACCTGGGATATGGTGGGGGGAAGTAGGGGATGGCCCTGGTATAAACCACAGGCCGTATCCCCCAGCACTGCATTCATACTCATTCTATGGATCCCAGAAGGATAAAATGCTGCGTAAGCCTTGTCACGCTTTTAACATGTGAGATGTAGCTTCAACTCAGATGTCATCTGCGGGATCTCAACTGGGTCAATGTGAGGTAATCCCGCATATCCTGCTCCTCATGTTTTCTAATGATAGTCTGTACCACCTCCACACCACCCCCGACCCGCAATGGAGAAAGAATGGAGGTGCAGAGGCTGAGGGAAGAGGAACAAAAGAAAACTCAGGCAGGAAGAGAGACCGATGGGAGATGGGGAGGGGCAGAGCTAGGGACGGAAGGGAAACAGAAAGGACGTGAGGCAGGGGCTGAGGAGGGTTCAGAGTGAGCACCACAGACAGCGTTGGGGGCAGAAACCGAGATGGCCTCGAGCAGAAGCAAAGCGGGTGTGGGCAGCAAGAGTCTCACTGAAGATGACCTGCAGGGAAGGGGGCAGAGAGGGGTGGGAAAAGCAAACCCAGGGTCCTGACGTCCAGGAGATTTTCTAATTTTTTTAAATATCCAAATCTTTCGTCAAATCCTGGATACGCAAATCCTGCTGCCAGCTGTGCCAGACCTGAAGCTTACGGCTCCATAGAAATGCCCACAAACCCTGGCAATAAAAAGCAGAACCGAGAACGACAGTGGAAGACCTGATTCTCCCACAGATAGGGCACGTGCACATGACCTCTTTGCCATGTGCTGGCAAAGGCGTCCGGACTTGACCTCAAAGCACAGGGACCCGTTGTCCTTTGAGGCCTAATAGCAGGGCTTTAAGTGGGCCGGGGCCTGCCGGGGCTGGGCCCCGGCAGGCTCCGAAATTTCGTTTTGAGGCGGGGCCCTGCCGGGGCCCACTAATCTCCCTTGGCAGGCCCGGCCACTACACGAAAAGGCATTTCTTTCTACAGCCTGAAGCTCTCGCTCGTGTGCGAGAGATTCAGGCTTCAGAAAAAAATGCCTTTCAGCCATAATGGTGGCGCCGCACCTGCGAGGCATCCCTATAATCAAGTGATGCACGTGGGCCGGCGCCACCATTATGGAGAAAACGTGAGGCCGCTGGAAGCAGAGGCCTTGCTGTCTAAATACTGAAGCTCCCGCGAATTCGCGGGAGTGTCAGTCTTTAGGAAAAAGGCCTCTGGTTCCAATGGCCTCACCCTTTCAGCCTTAATGGTGACGCTGCCCCTCCCCAGCTGGCGAGGGGCAGCGCCACCATTAAGGCTGAATAGGCGAGGCGCTGTCCCCTGCCAGGCAAGCCAATAGAAAATAAATACAGAGATTAGCACCCTCTCTCCCAAAGGGGAGAGGGTGCTAATCTCTACAAAAGGCTGCCTGGCAGGGGTGCCAGTAGCCCATTGAGCCGGGGCTCGTCAAGGGGGAGTGGCCTAACGGGCCATCAAGACCCCCGCTGTTAGGCCACGCCCCCTCTATGAGCCCCGGCTCAATTTGTAGTGCCACTTAAGGCACTGCCTAATAGGAAGTAGAGCCAATCTCCAGCAGTTAACTTCATTAGCAGATGGCCTTCTTTGGAAATGGGCTGCACAGCTGGTAAGGGAGGGCAGCACCTACCCTCCAAACATGCCTTGTCTGCCAAGTTCAGACAAAACATGAAAAGCAGAGTAGGAAAAGTCCATGAAGTAATACTGGTGTTCACACAATTGCCCAAAATTCTGCTAACTAAGTTCCCCAGACCTAAGATCACTCTCCAAAAATCAGACCTTTAACTTAAGCTCTTCCTCTGTGAACCGCCCAGCTGTATCAACTCAGGGCGCCTCCTGAGCCGGCTGGAATCCTGCAGTTCGCACAGTTCTTTCTACCGGCTCCATTTAGAGTTAAAAAAAATCCTGGTTAAAACATCCTTCTGCTTACGTTAGAAGAAGAAGGCCTACCACTCCTAAGGGGATTCCTCTGGAAAATCACTATTCTTTGAGAAGTGTAATCTGGCATCTGGTGACAAGCATTTCACCTCACAGCGAGGCTTTGGTGTGGGTACCAAAAGGATAGAAAGGGTTTCCATTGCCGTCACATTTCAAATTTTTGTTGAGGAATAGATCAAGCAGAGTAGATGGCTACGTAAATTCAGGTCACACATTTCATTCTCCGAAGACTGACTTTGAACTTCGCGGAGGCAGAGGTTGTGCAGAGGGGAAAACGTACTGAAGTAAGGAAATAGAGGTAGTGAGGGGAGTGAAAGGCTCAGAGAGCCTCTCACCCCAACTGTGCAATTAACGATCTCATTGCTACGCTATGGACAATGTCTAACCTGGAATGTTCCTTGCCAAAATCTCACACCTACCTTGAGTTATACATCTCAATTGCCCCGTAGGAGATCCTACCATTTCAGATCATCACATATGGTACTTGAGATTTCAAACTCACCTTAAGACAGACCTCAAAACTTAAACAACCTGATGAAGCGAGCCTTCGCCCAATGCCGTCTCTGCACACCGACCAGAAGATCACATAACCCAATATCACCTCTTGTGATTTTTTAGCATGCCCACTTCCTCAAAGCCCAGGGTGCACCAAATGTAAAGCACCCAACAACACCTACACCATCATGAATCCAACATCAGCAAACAGAGGCAACCACTCACACACATCGCAAGGCTAGGCACCCCCCGAAACACACTCTACAGATAACCCAACTCTAAGATCTAAGCTTAAATCATTGATACCTGGCAGAACCAGTACATTATGACCTATGATCGCTCCGTGGATCCAGCACCCACGCTCCCCCACACAACTCTTAATACTGAGCTTCTGAATATTTAGTAACAGACCAGTTCAACAAACCCAAATCAGCACTCCTTGCCTCAACCAAACACCTGGCAACAACCCCAAGACGACGGAGACCTTCTTATCAATGAAACACCTTAATTCAAACAAAACATAATGCTCATTTCCTCAAACAAACACCTAAGAACAAACCCTGCACACTATATATCTCTTCATTCAAACACCAATTTTCTTTAACTTCAACAAACATAATAAATCCAGAAAAGTCCCCTTGCCTCACCTTCGGAAATAACCTAACAAAATACTTCTCATGTCACTTTAGAACAAATCAGTCACATGACCACCAAGCAACTTTCAATAAACCCTACAAGATTCCTCACATCCATAGAACATCTGGTTCTGGACCCACTCACCTATATCAATCTTATTTTAGCAGACTAAGCTCTATACGCCTGAGCTCCAGTCAGACACATTACCAACAAGCCTAACAAGACACCTTAATCACTTGAATCACAGTAAAGCAAGCAGAGCATATGTCCATGCCTTGCCCAAACAACCTACAGAAAACCAAACATAAGATTCTTTATTTCCACCAAACAGTACAAAAAACAGCACAAGACCCATCCCATGAATCAAGCAAGATTGACTCCACACAGCATACACCCCTTCAACTCCAAGCAACTTGAACAAGTACACCAAAAACCTCTCATTTTACAAACATTTGACAGCAAACCAAAAACAAGACTTCAGAGCTCCACCAAAAAACAATCAGGACACAGAACTACTCACTTCAAGCCAACATCTCACTCACTTCAAGCAAGTCAAATCTATTGCCCATTGCCTTACTAAACCTAACACGACTCTGCCAAAAAAACCATATCTACATTCAAACATAACACTCCTCACTTCATCCAAACACCATACAACAAACCCAACTCAGCTTAACTTATCATCTCCACAAATCCCTCTTAAGTGAGCTCAACACAAGACTCATCACCTGAACCAAACCCATCATTGCACTAGGGGTGTCACTAGGGGTAGCCAGCCAGAGCAGCTGCTATGCCTGGTTTTCCCTTGCATGCCACAGGCATTGCCCTTGCGACTCTGCGGTGTGCAGTGAATGAAGGCAGTGGTGCTTCTCAAAGAGTGAGTGACTGGCTCTGAGGTCTGGGGCTGTGTAACGAGATGATCCCTGGAACCAGCTTTGACTCCGGAGTTACATATCACTGCCAGGGAGTGCACGCTTAGGCCGTGTAAGAAATAAAACACACAAAGCATGAGCAGGGCTGCTAAGTTCTCGCAGTCCTAGCTGTGCCCCACTACTGCGGTCTCCATATAAGGGAGGAACATTAAGAGAATGTCTTTTGTATTTCTTCATTGTGTCCGAGACCAGCTAAAGATCGCTGCTGAGCTGCTCCTTTTCTTTGATAATGAAAGCATGTTTCCGTCGCATGCAGCAAACATTGTGCACTGTAAACTGAGGTACGGATCTCCTCAGAAAATATGCATATTCGTATATTAGCAAAATAATTACACAGGATGTGCTTAGAAGCCAGAGGCACTGTCATGAAGCTCTATGGAAAACCCTGATGTTAATATTATCAGACATGATCACGAACTGAATGGCATCACTGGGACAATTGAGGCTGCCCTTTACACAAAATTCCAACTAGACGTGCAAGGCGGTGCCTTGTACATGATGATTGTACCAAACATCCCAGCATAGATGGCGTTTTTGCGGCTTTTGATACTGTACTTGGCCAATGATGGCAGCAGCTGCACATGAGAGTCTGTACCTGGCATATGCTGAGTTTACCAGAAATATTAAATATTTACTGGCATTAAATGGCATTGTTGAGCTCTTGCGGCTGCAGTTGAGGCAAAGGCCAGCACCTCGGTATGTGGCAGTGTATCTTGCACATGGCGTCTATACAAAGCTCAGGTGGCATTACCTGGCATTAGATGCCATTGCTGAAGCCTGTGAAAATGCATTGCCATGTGATGGCAGCACATGCGCTGCGAGTCTGCACCTTACATGTGGAGATCATACCCAGGAAACACGATTTTGAGTGCCATTGGATGTCATTTGTGAGGCGTGCCAGGTCCTGCCATCATAGCCAATGATGACAGCACCTCGGCATGTCAAGTTGCAGCGTGCATAGAATGGCACGCCTGGCATGTGAGGCTATAGCAAGCGTAAGACTGGACACTTGGAACTTTGCGGCAGCACCTGGGAAGGCGGGGCTGCCTGCCTGGCACATGTAATGACTCCACGTGGCCCATGAGGCTGCACCTACCATAAGGCAGCAGTCATTTGCCATTTCAGACTATATTGGCATGTGAAGGTGGCACCCATGGCCTGAGCTTGTTCTGCAGGGTGTACTCCTGTCGTATCATGACTCCACCCTATTTAAAATATGGCTGGTAGCTAAAAAGAGTGTTTTGGCTGCTTTAGTAAATATTTACTATTTAATTAATGGGAAGCTTATTTAAGTTGTTTTTACATATGCCATGTCACTTCCGGGTGTGTCACCCAAGGTCATGAGACATAATTTCCTGTGACGTGAGCAGGGTCAAAGGTTCATGTAACATCACTTCCTGTGATATCATTGGGTGTGTGATGTTATTTTTGCTACCACATGCATTTTGATAAATTAACGTCCTTGGATTGCCCCACTTCACCAAACACATTTAAGTAAATCAATCACAAGAATCCTTATTACCACTAAACACCTAAGAACAGACCAACATAACACCCTTCGCCATCACAAAATATGTTACAGTAGAAGCAAAACAAGACTAGCCACCACCACCAAACTATGAACAAAGCAGAGCGCTGCCACCCAACTCAAGTAATTAGAGCAAACATAACATTAGGCTACTTGTCACAACCTTCCAGCTTAAAATAAACCCTCCTGCAGGGTATCTCATGACAGCTAAGCACCTTTCAAAAGCCTCAACAAGACACCAAAACCCTTAAAGACAAGCCTAAATGCAATACTATTGAGCCAAACATTTTACTGCAAACCCAGCACAAGAACCCTATCTCTGCCAAACACATTAAAAACAAGCCTTGGCAATGCCAACAATTCAGGCATTTGTGTAGGCATGGGAAAGGCACTCTGTAACTAACTGGCCATTGATGGTAGCAGGTGCAAAATGGTGTGAGTACTTGCGCCTCTAATAGCAGCCCTGGCAAATGTCTAATACTTATCGACAAGCCACAACTGTTGCCAATGCTTGCTTCTAACAGTACATCAGTGAAGGACGCACAGAGTGCTATAAATCGAGTGGCTGAAGGCAACCTATTTAAGACATTTTTATTACACAAATAACAGGTTTACAACGCCAATTAAGTCATTAAATCTCAGAAGACTGCTTTGATAAAACATTGACAGGTTTGATAGTAAGGCTTGAGCGAAGATGCTGAAAGAGTTCTCATGAGGAAATGTTTTGGGTGGAAAGGGGCAGGAACTGGATGGGAATGGCCACAGGGATTAGCATGGCTGTGGCCCGCCAATGGGTGGGTAAACAACCAAACAACATCTACAAGGTGCATGTCTATCCTCATATGCCATTTCTCCCTCTCTGTACTCTGATGCAATAGTTTAGGTTATAGGTGCCGCTAGCGACACCTAATGGGCCAAACTAAAAATTGAGAGGAAATCAAAACTCAATATTTTAACCTCCACAGAACTCCTTTCTGAAAATTCAACACACATTTTGTCACCTCAGCCTAGCACCTCACATCAAACCAAACTAAAAGCTTTGCACTTAGATGTGTCGCACTTGGTTGGATTGATTAGGATGGGAAATGCATTGCACTTGGATGGACGGTTGGGGGTGGGAAATGCATTCCCCTTGGATGGATTGCTAAGGATGGGAAATGCATTGCACTTGGATGGACGGTTGGGGGTGGGAAATGCATTGCACTTGGATGGATTACTGAGGGTGGGAACTGCATTGCACTTGAATGGACAGTTGGGGTGGGAAATGCATTGCACTTGGATGGATTGTTGAGGGTGGGAAATGAATTGGCACTAACTAACCATACTTAAAACTCACCACTCGGCATACGCGACATCAAACTTTGAACTAAACACAACCATACCTCTACCGCACCAAACTCACTTCACATAACTCAACATAAAAACAAAGCATACACAATCAGACCGCAACACCACACAGCTACCATCCGAAAATGCACCAGCAGTCAGTGACCAGTGTCTCCGAACAGAAGCTGCTAACAGCACATCACGCACTCCCTCTCAACCCCACTAACAAACCCCCAACCCTCATTGCATTGCAGACCCACTAGAACACCAAAAGACCCCGCAAAAGGCAAGAGTGCGCCTTACAGGACCCAGTAACATTAACACTTCCAAAAAACACCATATAAGAAACACAGCAAAACACCCTCGACGCCTTTCAAGAATAGTAAAGCAACCCCAGGGCAAATGAAACACATACCTGTAAACCCAACACACACGTACGGACAAACCCTGCTCACATCTCCCCACCAAACACCGAACCCAACTAAAAACTCGGCATTTCCACACAAAACAACTTACAGACAAATCGTTATCCTCTCCATCAAACCGGAACAAACCATACACACGTTTCCCCCACAAAACACCTTGCGATAAACCAAAATAATACCTCCTGCCCCAAACCCACAGAAAAAAACTGCAGAACCCCAAATTCTCAACTCAACCCAATTCCACAGAGAAACCCAAAACAATACCCTTTTCCCCCACATCTGTCAGAATGATCACCCACTGCCGTGCACCTTTATTTCCCTGCCAATCACTGAGCCTCGGGACATCTAATCACCTTCTAATCCGCTAGCACATTTCTCTGGAAATGCAAGGCAAGATTCTGGAGACATTTTCGCCAGCTCTCCTGGAGTGGTGGAGGAACCAACAGTCGCCAACACAGGTCTGTGTGTCCATCATGGTCACATTTCCCTAAAATGGAGGCCAGCAGCTGCTAGTAAGGAACCCATCATCCAGCACGTGAGGAGACGTCACTCCCAACAAGACTGTTCACACGCCGCAGGACCCAGAGACCCTCATGGGACCCAGTTCCCACCACACAGATCTACATCCCCTACGAGAACACTACACCAACCCACACAGCACTGCGCCCCCCCCCACCAATCCACACTGCACCTGCCAATGGACCCTGATCTTAGAACTCCACTTCTGGGGACCACAGCCAAGCATTCAATGGAGCGTGCCCACCTATTCAGAGAATAACGGCCACTCTTGTAGTAGCATCGCCACTACTACCATCCAGCTAAACCCCCGCCTGGATCCTCCTGCATCCCCCCTCTGGCCTCAATCCTTTTCGCACCTCCGAGTGCTCCTGTCCAGTGAGTGTTCTTTAGACCCAGATCTGGGACCCTAGCCAGCATACTCTGCGGACTGTTCCGAACATCCTGCTGCCCCCCTCCCCTCTCTCCCTCTCTACTCGGTTTCTTCATGCCAGATTCTCCAGCAGTACGTGCATTAACCCTTGCACTACGCCGCATGCGCCCCCGTTCTCAGCGCCTTCAGCACCCCCTCCCTTCGCCACCGACACTCACCTGAGCTCGCAGCAGACCACGGCTCCCGAGCCTTTGGACCGAGTTCTTATAGCATCCTTTGTGAAGACTAGGGATGTACCATCCTGGGCAGGAGGGAAGACGGAGATGCAGCGCACACGGCCCCGCCCCCTTCTACTCCCCCAACAGAGAGGAGGTGAAAGAAAGCGAAGATACCTGCGGCCACCGCAACCCCCCTTCCAAGTAGTCCAGGAGAGAGGCTACCCTTGATCGCCGACCTCATCTCACCCAGAGCGGAGCCTCGGCATGGTACAGTCCGCACATTTATTCTGCCGAATAGCAGCGGGATGCGAGCTCTGCTCACCGATGGGCTAGAACTCAGGGGGAGCACGGCCGGGGAGCGGGTCCGGAGACGCAGTTCAAGTGGAATGGGGACCGACACCCTAACACACAATTCAATAACTACTGCACACTAAACGGTCCCTCCATGGGGCCCCAGGGGTCCTTATTATCACAAAATTTAAAGTTACTCCTTTCATCAGAGTTGCATCGGCTGGGATTGAAACCTGCAACCTTCGGGTCACTGACCCTGCTCTCTCCCCAGCGCCATCTCTCCCTTCACAAACACCCCAATATGCCCTGTTCACCCGATCCCTCTACACATAGTCCGAGCCCCATCTCATCCGAACGCATCTCATCACCTCGCTCTCCCCATCACCCAGATCCCTCTGTGCACCTTTGTTATCCCAACACCCCCTTCATTATAACCCCTCGATCTCCCACCTCTCAGCCCCCCGCCGCATGTCTCCTATCACCTCTATTAACCAGTTCTTTCTTCGGATCTTGATGGGGGCTGCCAGCCGTTCTCGTGGGGGCGCTGCGGGGGTTCCGCAGCGTTCAGGACACTGGGCATTGTGCCTGCAGACATTCACAGCACTCTGTTGCTTCCTTGGAAGATGCGATGGAGAGGTGAAGGTGCACGGCTTGTAGTGAGGGTGTGCGTGTTGCCACCACCAGACACAGCAGAACACAATTCTGATTACAGCAGGCACAAAATACACGTTTTGCAGTCACATTTAGTTTAAAAAGAAACAGTGTCCAATTACTGAACCTAGATCTGGGCCAATGATAAAAGCATTGGCAATGCCAACAGTTTCTGCTTTTGTGTAGTTATGGGCTATGCATTTGTCAGGCACTGCCGTAATGGTTGTAATTGGGAATGAATGGAAGCAGCGAGCAGCGTGGTGTGGGTACTCAACAGTAATAATAACAACAATTTGGCATTTATATAGTGCTACACACCCTCAGATATCTAAGCACTGCTTATTATTACCCCCGGCGTGTGGTGCTCATTTATCGACCACAGAAGGATGAAAGGCTGAGTTTGGCACTGCCGGCAATCGAACCTGCATCAGCAGGCTCTGCACAGATGTCAAAGCGAGCGATCTACTCGCTGCGCTATCAGACTGTCTGCATTTTGATAATAAATAATGTCCATATTTTGACTATTTAATTCAAATGCATCAAACACCCTCCCCGACATATTTTAAGACTGGTGTAATAGTATATACTAACTCCAGTCTTAGAATATTTGGGGACAGGGTTGGATAGTGAATTTTTCACTCGTTATGAAGACAGCATACCCGTGGGCATATAGTAGCAGTGCCTGGCAGATGCCTCGTGAATTCCTGCACACAAGCCCAAAATTGTAGCTATGCCACATCTCTTTCTTACCAGGACCACATACTGCTTATATATCAACGTGCTGAAGGCACGCTTGGCTAAGACATTTTCATTACACCAGTAGCCTGTTTACAACACCAATTATGCCATTACCTCTGAGAAGACTGCTTTGAAATAACACTAGCAGGTGCTTTGTGTGACTAGTCAACTTCCCCACACCTGCAGTACACCAGAAGGTATCCAAACAGATTGGAAACAAAAGCAAATTATAAACCTCCTTATCCAATTTTGGTAACATGGACGGAACAGCAGGCTTATCGTCACAAGGTCATGGATCGTTGGTTAGTTGCAACACAGAGAAAATACAATTATTACCCAATGATAAAAGGGACTGTCCAGTCAAGGATGTATAGAAATATCTAATTTATTAATATCACACCAGCCAGTTCTACCACACTGCACAATACAACCCACCCTATAAAGGAATGCAGAGGACAGACAGTTTGAAGAAGGAAAAGGCATGCACTCTATATACTGACCGGAGGGTAGTTGGTAAACTAATTAATTGGGTCATAAAATATCAATAAGGACCTTGGAGAAGGACCTGGGGGACGGAACCACAATGTACCTTGTGCTTGTAGAAGTTCTTGGTGCTCGACCAGGTCAAGTCGGTTTCAGGGTGCCTTGCACTTCCTGCGACAGAGTTCAAGACGGGAGACAGCTGCGGGTATCAGGCGGCAGGCAGTTTGGCGAGGGAGGCTGGACAGACAGGTGCAGGCTGGACTACACAGCGTCTCGGGGTCAGGAATCGCTATCTCAGTGCTGGTTGGAAGGTCTGAATCACTGGTCATGGCGTCTCAGAGGACGTTAGCGACTGCAGCATGACAACAGTCAGTGGTGCAGTCGGTTGCAGCTCGAGAGGCTCGACTGGCTCAAAAATGTCCTTTAAGGGGGACGCTGGTTGATGCTTATCGACAGGGGTCAAGTCCTAAAAATAAAAGTGGGGGGGCTCATCAACAAATGCGATGGGATGTGACTTTACCAGAAATTAGCATATCAAGGTGAAATATGCACATTTCATTAAATTGCATAACGACCCAAATGGCACAGGACGAATGGCATTTGCCTTTCATAGAATCAACACACACACAAAACTAAGAAAGGATATTCTCTTCTAAATTGTTTTTGAAAAAATTAAAAGGTGTGCATGTTTTAGACTCCAAGTACCAATACAAATGTTTTCCCTTGAACATGCAGTACTGAAATAGCACATTTCACCTTTAGTTGTTTGTGATTTTTCGTCAGGTTATATAGTGCAGTGGTGAAGTGTCTTCCCATTGTGATTCGATCCCAGAGGTTGGCTTTAATTCATGCATTCAAAGAGACATTCAATGTTTCTCATTTTAGCTGGGGGGCACTCAGTCCACCTTCTGAAAAAAAGTGGGTGGTCTGTGTCCACCCACATGACTTGAGCCCTGTTTATCAATGCGCTCCTAGCCTCTTTATTGGGCTTTTGTGGTCCTTTAGGGCGGATGGGCCAAAGCTGAGGAGAGTGTTGCAGGCAACAGCCTTGTTCTTGGTTTGGTTCAGAGATTCTCTAGCACTTCCCTTCTAGGAAGCTTGCTTGTAGAGCCTAGCACGGCACGCTGTGTGCTAGCTGGGTACCGATTATGGACGTGCTGGAGGGTCCTCTGGTTTCAGTACCTCCCTCTGTTCGCATAGAGATATTTACGGGATGGAGCTTGCTTCCTTCTTTGGAACTCCTAGCCTTTCTTCACTGGCAGAAGCTGTAAGGCAGATTGTAGCTTCAGCCAGGGTCCACATGAGTTCTTCTTGTTGCTCCTTGCAAAGCCTTCAAATGATCTGCCAAAAGAGGGACTCAACCCTCTTTTAAAGCCAAATGAGCCCCATTGATTGGTGTAGGCTAAGCCCACCTTAATAACCCAATCCTGGGTCCCCACCAACAATCTCCTTTATGTGTGAGGTCATAACCAGAGTGCTTTGCAACAGAAAAGGTAAAATGGTGAAAACATGTAATACTAAGTCCCACCCATCTTCCTGTCTGGTGTGGATCAAAGGGTCTCGCTGGTTAATGTAGCTCTCTGTGGTTCCTGATTAAAGTGGCAGGACTCCCTTTAAGCTGCAGTGAGAACAGACTTTCTGTCTCCGTCATTCCACATACTCATGCAGCCCCAGACATGACACTTCACTGCTCTTGATACTGAGGGGTGAGAGCTGGCTTCAGGTTGACACAGTGCAAATGAAAGACTGCTGGGGTTTCCTGTCTCTTTTGTTAGTCCTGCATGTTTGAATGAACTCTGATTAGTATATGGAGCTGCCACCAGCAGAGCCATCAGAGGATACATGGAGTTAATTAGGCTAGCCATGGCAGGAGAAAACCTTTGTCTTCCCCTTCTGAGATGCCTTGATTTACTCTTGTCTGTCATATCCTAACTAAATATGACGGGGGTGGGGGGGTGGGGGCAGTAGGCTTTGACCATCCAGAGTACATGGGGCTATGTGTATGTCATACGGTGAACATATGAAAATGTGTGCGGATTAGTCCCACACATTGTCTAGACGTTCATCTACCATGATTGAATTTCTTTAGAAATTTTAAAAAGTCCAGGCGAGCGCACACCCACCGTGCGGATGGTCAAATTTCTCACACTTTGAGCACAATGTTTGATGTTACTGCTTGATAAACCCGGCTCAAAATGATCCCAGGATGTGTTTTGAGTGGGGAAGGGGTAGGAACTGGGTGGGAATGGCCATAGTGATTAGCATTGCCATGGGCAGTCAATGGCTGGGTTAAAATCCCTCATAACATCTACAAACCTTGTGTCCCTCCTCATATCCTTTCTCCCTTGTAGATGAACTCCATTGCAATAGTTTCCACTTGTAAGTAACGCTTAATAGCCAAAACTAAAATGGATGTTCCAGAAAGGAATCTGTTGTTCTAGCAGTTACAAAGTTCTGAATCCAACTAGACATATCAAAAGTGGGATTTACTGCTAACATGGGAAACAAAGGGGTCAATGTTAGTCTATTTGTTTTTGGTTTGCGATGGTGGTTCATCACCATAGAAAGTTCCTTCACTGTCCTCGGTTCTGAAATGTCCTTATAATTCAGGTCTACAAAGGTACTGTACTGAGCCTCTCGTTTAGGGCTTTTGAAATGGTCTGTATCAAACCCTTCAACATGGAAGTGCTTCTTCAGAGGTTCAGCTGGATGGTTTGGTCCAGTGACAGAAAAAGTGAGCAGTTCTTTGGAGCCTGGAGAAGATGACTGGCTGGAGGCGGTACCCCAACTGTATAGGAATGGTTGAAGGCAATGACCTTCTTTGTGCAAGAGAGAGCAAGGTGGTGCAGAGGGCACTGGTGCTGGTCCTTGACTGTGGGTTGCCATCCAGTACGATGGATGCAGAGTTGAGTCCCTTGTGCTGTTCAGGCACGGGCCAATGCAGTAACTTCATAGGGCGATTGCAGCGTGCACCTGCGCCCTCCATAAGTGGGAGGATGTGGCTATCAGGCAGAGCGGCCACCCCTTAGTGCTAAGGTGAGTGGTTGGAGCCATCTACCCAACACATACCCAGGCCTGGGGTTGTCTGACACCCTCTGGCACTGGCCCCGGATGGGAGAATGCCAGGCTCTCTTTACTGAGAGTCGGCTCAAGAGCTGCTCAGTAGAAACACCCTTAATTTTTGCAGTACAGTCTCTATTGAGTGACAGACACAAGCTGTGGTGGCCAAAGCGATTAGTTGCTGCCGGCTGTTCCACATGGGTGGGAATTGAGAACTCTGAAGAAGGAGACTGACTCTGGAAGTAGATCCTCAGAGACCTCCCGGGACATTCAAAGTACTGGTGTGGGGCCTTCTCTACCAGTGGGTAAGTTTGGAGCTGGGATGGAGAGGTCATATCTCCAATCACACAGGCTCATTCATTATAACTCCAAGAAGTTGGCAACTCAAAGCCGGTGCATCTTCTTTCAAACTTTGCAGTGAAACCTACACAGGTTTCTCATTGTGAGTAGGTGTTAGCAAAGATGGCCACACTTTAGGCAAGCCCCTTTTCCTGGAGGAAGGCTAGGCTGAAACTATGGGAAGCTGCTTTGGGATTATCAGGGTGTAGTGAGGTGGTCAATAGACATGAACCCCTGGGGTACAGCCTCTAGGTCTCGACCCAAATATGTCAAACTGCAGCCAACCAAGCATTTCACCTCTTCCCGACATAACAACTGGACTCGCCTATCTCCATCACACCACGTTTACTCGCCTTCGCTCACCCTATCACACACACCCACATTCCCTGACCCCATTCAGCTTCTCCCATTCCTAACACTTTCCTTCATCTCCCCACTCCTGTGACCTTCATTCACCTCACCCCAACCCTGAGATCTCCATTAATCCCTTCTCGTTAACCCCTTAGTTTATTTTCCCCAGCCTCAAAGTGCTCCTTGGAAAAGCCCAGTGCACAGCTGCTTTCTCAACCAGGGTCCTTTTTCACATGTCTTTGGTAGTCATTCCAAAGGGAGTGGACCTCTAGAGAGAGTGTCCTTCCACCCAATATGATCTTGGGATGTTATTGATATTGATATTTTATTTCTATCGCGCTCATACTCAAGTGTTTCAGAGCGCAACAAGGCAAGGGAAGGGGAACAGGGAAGAACAAAAACAACGATCTGACTAGGCCCAGTGACATTGAGAACGCGCAAGTGCATAAGTGCATGAGTGCAAGTGCATGAGAAGGTAGAATTTGCAGGATCGCCTTTATACAAAGGCCTGCGATTGCAAATGTGTTTCCAGCAATCCCTCTGAGGCAGCTTAGTTTACTGAGCCTACGCCTGATCTTGGCTCTCTTTATTTTCCATTATTAAGAATGCTGGCACATTCTGCCGGGTTTGTTATCTGGTTGCTCTTCTAAGGCACCAGTAAAGAGAGTTGGCATCAACGAATGTGTCTGAAATCAGACTAGACACAGTACAAGCTCTTTTATTGGACACGTGACTGTGTGAATTATGTTGGAAGGCAGGGTATATATCCGTGTTTCTGGAATACCTCTACATTGCGCAACGTCTTGTTGTGTATCACTCCATTTCTGAAACATTTGTAGTGTTTTGTTGAAGTCTTGGTGCCGGGATTGTGGGTCTTGTGTTGATCTGCTGTGACTATTTAAGAACAGATTGGAGCTGATTTAAACATATTGCATTTTTTCGAGAGGAGGGGCACAGCATCAGTTATCCCGTCCACACCTTAAGGATTTACCAACTGACCAATGCATAGAATGAAGCAATGGTGCCGCAGTCAACAGAAGCAGAGACAGTAAGGCGAGACTATGCCCCTTTCTAAGGGGCCGCCTGCACGGGGGTCTGAGTGCCCCTACAAACAGGGAACGCTTGCCACATACTGGAGGCGTCACGTGCTTCTGGTCTACGGTGGTAAACCCCCCTCCCTAGTCCCAGGTGCAACAGATAGTGGTGAGTGAAGGTGAGTACATCTGGGTCTGTAGACCGCCTCAGGCACAGTTTAGGATGCACCGCCCACTACCAGTGGCCTTTGACTGGGGGGCCACGCCAAAAGGGGCCCTGCAGCTTGCGGTTGAGGCGGTGCTCCAGATTGCCACAATCCTTTTATTATAGCGTTACAGTGGCTCTAATTCTAGCTGAACTCCAAGCCCCAGTGAAATCTCCTTGAAGCTACCGGGGACTCGGAACTTTCTAGGACATTGTCTGTAGGCGATTACATCAACTGAGGGGATAGCTGTGGATGGGTGTGGCATTTGCTAAGCCTATTTACCTCTGAGGGGAGTTGCTCTGTAAGGTTGGGGGCTCCCCCTAAAGCGTTTAGACTTCGAGACTGAGCAATCCAGTAGACCAATATCAACCTGCGCACATGTAGCGACGGATATTGCAAGGGATACGGGGCAGACACCCAGTCTGTGAATATGGCTATTCTGATGACTACATGAAAAGACCAGGAGCATCTGTAGGGGAAGGAACCATTTCTAACTTTCTGTATAGAAAATCCAATTAATATTGACCAAGATTGGGCCAAAGAGGAAATAAATAATTGCGCCCCTCTGTTCGGAGGGCCAAACTGTGCCAAGCTTGGGAGAGGGGTGCAGGTCATCTTGACCTAAAACAAAGTTTGATTAATCTAAACATCCAAGAGGAGTGATCTCAGACAGGTGTACTTGATTAATCTACTGAAAAAGCCTAGTGTAAGGTTGTCCAAATACAGGCCTCAAGGGCCGGAATTCTGATGGGTCTTCAGCTTGTTAAAACACCTTTTTAAATGTTGCAGAACGCATTCAGTGTGTCATTGGAGATTAGGGACAGTCTTCTCTCGCTATCCCTTTTAGATAGGCGACGCATCACCGTTTACCTAGTGAGAGCTCTCCCTGACAGGGTCAGGGTGTGCTTCCTTTTTGAGGGACAGCTATAGTGGTCTTGATGCATTGGCTTGCATGTTAATAATTACGCCTGCTTAAGGTAACGCTCCACAGTCTGTTTTTTGATGTGTTAAAAAGCTACGGGACATAACGGCAGGAATGCAATTGTTTTCCCATTTATTTATTTATTCACATTTTCCACACATTGCCCCCAAACTATGGAATGCCCTCCCCAATGCTCTCAGAGCTGAACCCTCCTTATCCATCTTTCGCAAATCCCTCAAGACCACTCTGTTTAACTAGCCCCCCCCCCGCTCCTACTGCATGCATTTATAGTCTCCATATAGTCTGTTTCCGAAGATTTTCTTGCAACCACCTTCCTGTGTAAACTGTACTGTGTAATCACTGCTTACTATGTAACTACGATGC
The DNA here is from genome assembly GCF_040938575.1 of Ambystoma mexicanum. Taxonomy (NCBI): domain Eukaryota; kingdom Metazoa; phylum Chordata; class Amphibia; order Caudata; family Ambystomatidae; genus Ambystoma; species Ambystoma mexicanum. The sequence goes on from NC_090929.1 coordinate 416,134,557, forward strand.
TCTACTATGTACTGAAACCAATGACTGCCATGTAACTTATCCTATGTAAACAACAAGACTTTCTGTAACAGTGCCACGATGCGTCTACCCTGTTTGTGTGTATTGGTTTCAGGATACCGCTCACTAATATTCATGAGGAAAATTATTATCATTGTATGCACATTGTGCTCATGAATATTAATGAGAGGTATCCTGAAAACCCAACCTGGAGTTGGACAACCCAATCAATATCGCTGTAACTGTAGATTGGATTAGTGTTGGATTTACAAAGTTAAAAAAAAAACCTTTTTGTAAGATTGCCATTTTAGTGCAGCATTTTCATAACAAGTTATTCAGATTTTGTGTACACTAAGTGGCGTGGCCGTGAATCCCGATGTTGTTGCATGAACTCTGGATGTGGACGCTTCAGAAGATTTTGTTATTTCTTTGAGTAATGTAAGCGCATGAAATGGTGGCTGTTGGATACATCCCATTGCTGGAGTCCTGGGTGCATCGTACATTTTGCCTGTAATGCTAGTCGCGGGAATGTCCATGTGTTTTGATTTCTCTATGGAATGCTTAGGGTGTGAAAGTTGACATCTTTAGCCCATCCAGCATTTGAGCAGAAATTCCTCTAACATTAAAGAGGACATGGGGAACTGGGGACTCCTGTGCTGCCATCACAAACTGATCTCCCAAGAACCCCACTCTTGCTTTCAGAATTAACTTCAGATTTCCTTGAATATGAGCAACAGTTCATCAAATGATAAGCTTTCGTTTGCCCCATTGCAATCTTTGATATCACTACATTAGATAGTACGTCATATCCAAAAAAGATATTTGGTTAGCTATCACCCCCTTGTTTTATCCCCTCCCTTCGCCATCACCCCCTGTGTTTATTCCATCACCCTGTGCTTCCAACATTTCTCATCATACCCCATGCTCTCTGTTCTGTCACCTTGCTACCAGTCCCCTAGACATCAACTGTGTTGCCTACTCCCAGACTTAGACACAACCAGCAAATCAGAATGTAGGTCCTACTCCTCAGAACTCACCAGTCCCTTTGCCTCAAGACACTGACAAGGTACCCAAAGGTTGCACCTGACCAAATCCCCATGCAATATTTTCTCACAAGCACAATGGACGGACAACAGGCACTCCAATGACAACCAACCTGGGTAACCGCTAAGCCCAGACAGCACCATCCCCAATAAACCTCCAAGGAGGACAAGCTAAAACAATATACCCAGCCGAAAGAAAATGCACGCTGTAATGGAGGAAGACAATTGCATCCTAAAAGCCATCACTGAGCATGGGGTTTGATGACCTCGCCTTTTGAAAAAACAAAGGCTAAGTCCCCTAAGTTTCTCAAACAACAGCGGAGCCTGTGATGTTTAGAATTAAACCACAACATATATTCAGTAGGGTTAAAAAATTATCTATAGCACATCAAGCACAGGAAAAATGGTAGTCTAGATTAAAACAAAACTAATACTTAATATATACATTATTCAAACAAACAAAATGTAAAGTTATTCACAATGATGCATAACAAGAATAATAAGATGTAGAACATGGTGCAATACAAAGCACAACATATTGTCCTCATATGCAACACACAACTGCAATTATACATACCTGGAAAACAGTATACAAAATATATCAACAATGTTCAAAGATCATTAAGTAATTGTTGCATGTGAATACAGCATTACCATGATTTTCTGCTTAATAACTAACTAAGCAACATGTTTGACTATCTTAAATAATGGTTGACATAAGTTTCGGCAACACAGAACTAAATGATGCTGGACCATGCCTTCTTCAGGCCCAACATGTAATGTTCCCCACATCCCATGATAAGCTAAGCCTACCTGTAAATTAAAATCAAAAGTACAAATCAAAACTTTGGGTTTTGTATTTTCTCTGCACATACTTGTTATTAGAGTGTGTATTAAATTCCAAGGTAATAGGGAATTCAAAAACATCAATTAATAATATTTAGGCCCAAATCCAACAAACGGTTTAAATGTCAGATATTGTTATGGGGTAAATTGGAAACACATGTAAGGCACCTTTCACAATCAATAACACTGATTTCTCTAACATTATGATGCAATCAGTCTGCTTAAAACATTTGTTATTTATTTTTTATTAAGTATTTATCCTTTTGCAATACAATTTTATACCATCACCCATAATTGATAAAACACAATTTCCAAAATAAACATTTACATGTTCACCTAAAGGAACATATATAGCCCCCATAAAAAGTACAGTTGCTAAAATCTAAAATCAGAGGTAATTAATCCCCATTCAATATACGAGACAATAGGCCCTTAAAAAATACATAAGAATGATCACCAACAAATGTCCACGAGAGATTTACACAAAGGTCTCCGGTTTACTGCTTACGGGATCTTCTAGGAGATTATTTCCAAAAGCAGAAGATCATCAACATGAGGCGTCGAAGCTCTCATCTCTCCAGACTCCTTCACCTGAACAGCATTGCCCACAGACGCTTACAATTCCTTTCAACAACTTTTGGTGAAATGCTTGCCCAACAGCAATACCACTTTTAATTGTTCATTAATTACAATTGTTTGTAACATGCATTTCTTCAAGGAATGTCTGGACCACCTTAAATCAGCCATCAATTGATCAGGCTAACTTATTGTGGCAAGAGATTTTATCCCTCGAAAAAAAGTGTTTCCAAATTCCCAAAGGACATCAAGCACGTGCACATTCAGATGCCCTTTCCCCCCTTTGCACAATTATGCATTGTAGCGGGTTGAAGGGAAACAATGTATATGCAGTTCAAAGTGCATGTCAAATTCACAAATGGGATGCTCTTTGAAATGCCAGAAAACAAAAGCATACCCCTGTGCCTGTACAAAATATGCCCACAGGTATGTGCCATGCATGAAAGCGTCATTCTGATTTTCCATGAATGTTCCTTACATGGAATAGCAGCATCACAAACTGCTCTGTCCCGCTTACATTTCTATCCCTCAAACAGTGATAGCAATGCCTGTTTTTCTTTTGTTGAGGGCCTGTCACTGTAAAATGCATTCCCAGAACACATATGGGTGCCGGGAGCCAGTAAAGCATTAATTCTCAGATTGTACTGCCAGCACTAATGTGTGGAAGAGACTGGCTGGCACATAACTTGCTCTGGCACACTTCCCCCATATACCTGCTTGTCACCATTATGGACGGTAATCTGAACATTTGCAAAAATTGGGCACTTAAAAAATGCAGACGGTGCACTATTTTTAGATACTAATAATTGGTGAAATCAGACGCATTGCACACACAGTCACGTCCTGTTTTGTTTTGAACTGTGAGAGATTCCACTGGCCTTCTGTGTTTCCCCAGGATCTTTGCATTATTTGGTCACTGTGTGCACTCTGATAGCATTGCTCTAGGAAGCTTGGACCCAGCTCTCTCCGTGTGTGCATGTAAAGCGAGAATTCTGACCGTATAGCCCGGTACAATATGTACGCGAAGGCTGCTTTTGTAGGAGTGGGAAGACTTTGTTCAAAGGCTGCAGGCTTAAAGGCGGCTGCAGTGACTGTTAAACAGTCGATGGAAAAAACAGCGAGCCTTGCCAGCCAATTGACTCCCACTTTCAGAAATTGGACAATAATAGCTCTTATTTTTCTTTACATATAAATTAGTGTATATATCACACTTTATTCGCAGAATGACCACGGGGTTTCACATGATATGAACGGATTTCAAATTACGTACAATTTAATGTGGTTCTCAGCTGTAGTTAGGATGAGCAACATTTAGCGGACACGTAGCCAGACTAGCTTCCTACATATTGTAAAAAAGAGAGATGACTTGTGTGATCTGAGGCCCAAATATCCTTTGATGTGCCAGGCTAAGACGTTTTCCCCGGTTTAGAGGCCAATGGGATGATGCCATAGAGTTAAGGCTGGGAGCTTGAGGGGGGTCCTGCATTTGGAAGTGGCTGCACCTGGCACCATAATGACTTGGGTGCCAAGGGTTGTCTCCCTTTGTGGAAGGCTGGCCCGATGACCCCTCTCATGCCAGAACCTGCAATAGCAGCCCCTGCAAAAAGTGGTGGGTCTGAGATTGCCAGGCACTGATGGTGAATCCTTTCAACATTCGCAGACCCCCCCCAAGCTTTGCTGAATGATGGATCGACACATTACCCTGAGAAACAGCATCAGAGGATAAAAACTCGCTGACGCTGGACTACTCCGAACAGCGAGTATGGCGTTGCATAATCAGCTCTGATGCTGGAGGATTGCTGCCTGCATCAGCAGGACAACTCTGACTGGAATCAGTTGACTCTGATTAGATTGTCTCTGCGCTGGCGTCTAGACCGATTACCAGGGTTGGGGAAGCCAACCTCTCAATGTTACCCTGGGCACACTGGTATGGGACTGACTAGGAACCTGCCTGCCTTGCTGTGCCAGCCAAAGACGCCATCTAGAAGACTCAGAAAGAGTGGGCCAGAGCGAGTTTCTGGAAGGGGTATTGAAGGAGCTGTGAACATTTTCAGGGCACATGTCCTACTCAAGGGGTTGGCCAAGACAAGAGTCTCTCCAACAATCTGACGCAAACCATCGAAGGACCAATGCCCCTGCACCTTTCAAGAGAATCGGGGCAATTGTCTGGGTACTGAAAAGGATTGGGACTGCTGTGAGCTTTTTCATCATGAAAGGAAGTTCTGGCTCAGAGGGATCAGCAGTGCTGCCAGATGTTTTGGGGCCCGTGGGGGGGGGGTGCCCTACGTGACCCCATTCTTAAGATGTGCGCTTCTGATGAGATTTATGCTCCAGGCCAGATGCTTGTTCGTCACTTTCTCTTTTTTGTCGGATTTCTGTAATTAACATTGCTCCCTCATAGGAACATATGTTAACTGTGATCACATTGACTTCATTTGAACAGTTTATGTCAATTTTTCGTCGGTTCTCTTTTTGTTGTGTTTTGTTCTCCCTCTAATATTTTGATGTTACGTTTTTTGACTAGACTTTTAGACTGCACCAAAACACCATCATAGTCGTTTTGACACCGAGTCTTGTTTAGGAGTGGTGTGTCGTCCCAGTGAGAATTCAGGGGAATCCAGTGCGTAGTCTGATCGAGGAAAATGTAATAATTAGATAATAGAATGTCATCTTTGTATAACCTGGTTTGGACAGTGATAACGCGTATTGTGTAGCCTTGTATGATCTGGTGAAGTGGCTACAGCACAAATGCCTTTTCTCTTTATGCCTTGCGCTTTACCCACTTTACCAAAAGGGAAGACCGGGGATATCATTTGGGTTTTTGGTGCTTCTCATCGGGAACCATCTACCCCAAAGTATGTGTTGGCTTGCATCAACTGACACCAATCAAAAGCAAACTTGACATTGACACTGACGCCAACTGCATGGGGCAAAAGGTTCAACTGCCCTCTCTGTTCTTCAGCTATGGGGGCAGGATCCTCAAGTTTACCCCAGGAGCGATGTTTTAGGTTTTGGGCTACTGTCTACATATGCTTAATGACACTATGCCATGCCGGTGGTGATGGAGCCATGCCGGTGGTGATGGAGATCAAACACTATTGATTTTAAGTAATTTACAGGAGCTGCATCGTTGGTAATGTAAATATTGACCAGTATCAATTTGAAAGTCGAGTGATGCATCCTGAGGAAAAACCCGGAAAGGTAGCTCAGCAGGTTGAATGTCAGGTGTTAAGAAAAACCTTTAAGTCCTATTGGCTTTTTCCACTTTCTCCTGATAAATGTACTGTATATTGCTCCATTTCACTGCACTATTTTTTTAAAAACGAGTTTTGTTGAGCTTCCTCACTTTGCTGTGTCACTTGGTCATTTTCGGGCACTTCCACTCTAATTGTAAAAATCAAATGCTGCTCCCACACCGCTCCCTCCCACCACAGGTTCGGGTCTAGAATACGCTTCCAATCCCAGCCACTCCGTGAGGAGTTTAGCCCGCCTACCTGCTGCCCACCCCCACGCCACTGCCATGCTCTGAATCAGGTCTCCCAAGGGTCTGACATATTTATGGTGTCTCTTTAAAATTCCTCCTGCTCATCTATGCAAAATAAAACATCCCGAGCAATCTGCTCAGCCCTGGTGCTCGTTACTGGAGCTCGTACAAGGACGCCCAGCTCCCTGGAGGTGAGTGACTAATCTCTGGAGGCCTTGTTTGTATCAACGGAGAGGGTGCTTGGTGCTCGTAACAGCTCCAACACCCCAACAGCTGTGCCGCAGGCGGCCAATCCCGAATCAAAACTCCTAGAAGGAGTGGTGACTGGGAGGAGGTGGACCCCTCAGGAGGCAGGGGCGCTGCCTCAGAAGGTCGCTGGCACTTCGTATGCAGGCAATGTGTCAATCTTCAGTCTGATTGAAGAGCAAGGAGGAGCAGGCCGCCAAAGAGCCCCTGTTGGTTCAGCCAATCCCTTCCTTCAGCCCTTCCTGTTGGGGCAGTATTCAGCCTCCTCGCTGAGAGATTCTCTGCGGCTCCGCTCATCTCGTTTCTCCTCTCCTCTCTCATTTTCTTTATCCCTTAGTTGTCAATTTTCTGTAATGTTTGTACCATGTGAATTATGTGCATACCCTGGCTAAGGCGCTATGCACATGCCATAAATAAATGTCCCTTGGCAGACTGGGCAGATATGGGACATGTAAGGCGAACTCAGGCCATGATATGATTGGTTATTTATAACGCGCTTAATACCCAGAGGTTTCTAAGTGCGGACCCGGGGATGAAACCTGTGTTGCTTTATGTCGTCTTGCTTCCAAGGCGAGCACTTTGCCCCTGAGCTATCCTGCTGAGACAAGAAGTTGTCCAAGTCATCGACGGTGGTACCTCGTTGATTGGCTTTCGGTTGTGAAATGAGGCTCTTTGGGCTCGGTAGGTGGTCGGCTTGGGATAGGTTTACCTCTGCCACTCCTGCACTCAATGTGTCTTCTTGTCTTGCACACGGTCTGCCACCAGAGTCTTTGCCGTTGGACTCCGCTCGCGTCTTTTGGGGAGGTTGCTCTTCTGCGACGGGTAGATTCTTTTCTGCAATGGTCTGTGCGCATCTTGGTCCCATTGCTCTGCAGGATATCATTCTGGCTGTTCTGTCTGGCAGACAGATTCTTTAGAGCGGTGGTCCAGGCATCCCATTCTCCCTGAGGTGATCAGATCACTCTGTGCCATTGGAATACCCAGGAAGGTTTCTAAGGGTGGGCAAACCGGACAGCGGCCTGGGGCACAGATGGGGACCAAGAGGGGCCCAGCAGAGCCAACCCTTTCGTTTTAACATTAACAGGCAGAGGTACTAGGGAACAGAGGCAGGGGGCAATAATCTGCCCTACCCTTACACATCTAAGCCCCATGATGCAGCCAAAGGCTTAATACTTTGCTTTTTTAAAGAAAGATCCCACCCCCCACATTAGCATCTCTTTATGAAACTAAACATCCTTAAACTGCCGCACAACCTTGAAGAGTGTGATCATTGTTGCACAGGGCCACTGGCATGCCAGAGTGGATTGTTTGGGGATTATGATGGATACCTTGTTGCTGGTTTACAAGTGCTAAGGGCATCTATGTTTATCCTGAATTCCCATAAGGAATGATTGAGGTTCCGCCCACTCCCACACTTCAAGGGCCAGCTTGAGTACAAGGATGTGGGGATAGGGGTGGAAGAAAGAAGTACACGGGCAAAGGAAGGCATGATACATGGGGAATGGAGGAATTGGGATTCATTAATGGTCTTGTATCAGGTGATTAAATTCATTTTCTTTTATGTGTGATGTTTCAGGATAGTGAATCAAACGAGGTGAGGACTGGAAGGTTTAGATTTAACTTTAAACTCTGGCATTGCTCTGGGCAACCCTCCAGACATGCTGGGGATGCTTGTGGTCTCGTGCAGAGGGAATGTGACCTAGCATTTCTGACTGGCCTGCCCCTTTTGAGGTGGGACCAAGCATGATTTGCATGTGGTCTTTCCCCTTTTGTAATGGCTGGGCAGGCGAAAAGCGATGGTCTGTAGGGTTGCCCAGAGCAATGCCAGGGGTTACGATTCATTCTTAACCTTCCAGCCATGACCCCTTTTGTTTTGTTTTAGTTTAGTGAAAAGAGTGACTCAGTGTCACCAGGACACCAATGGGTTCTTTCGAATATCATTGTTTTCTGCTCTATTAATCCGGTTGAAACCAAAAAAAACTACAACTCCCAGAACGCACAGATCGGTTACATGAAAGCCCAGGACTGGAGAACACTCGTTCAGGTGACACGGAGGCACAATGTGAAACTATGTAGTTTAATGGGAGGTAAAATAAAATCGTTGTGTGAGTAGGATAAAGAAAAGTACAGTTATCCATAATGTTTTTGGAGCCCTTTAGGTTTTAGGGAGAGGGGCCAGGAGTTCAACAAAAAGAGGGTAATGGTTTAGAGCTTAATGATGCAACTGCCTTTGTTTGGTGTTGTATGCATCCAGGCACAATCTCGTGTGTGTTATTTACTTTGAAAAACATTGTATGTGTGAAGGTTAAAAACAAGCATTGGCAATGCCAACAGTTTTGTCTCATCTGTAGTGAACATGTTTCTATTGCTATGATAACATACAGGAAGGGGTAGAGGTGGGCACTACTTTTAGTATTAATTTATCTGTTCGACTACATCTGTGTATCCTTCACTTAGAGTGTGTGTATGGAGTTACCAAGAGAAAAAAAGCCCTTTGACACAAGGGCTTTAGTAAATATTAGCTGCAAAGAACCAGCTGGAAACCACCCAATTAGCTCCTGTGCTCTCAAATTCGCTCTCATTGAGCTTAAACATCATTCGCTCATCTGTTCAAAAAGTTCATCATAGGTAGATTCTCATTATCCTTAATGTTTTTTTCAAAACATAGTTCATTTATTCTGGACCATATATAGTAGTGTGAAATTCAATTTGAAAGAAAAGAACTCTTCTATAATCAGAAAAGCGTGTTTATTCACACGTGTGTTGAGGCAAACAAAAAAAGACCAAATGGTCTGTTGGGAAACACTATTTGTGCCAATGCATTTCGGTGCTTAGCACTATCCTCAGGACTACACGTCCGCCACATTTTACATTTTCAATCAAACAAACCACATTCCAAATTCATTAATTATTACAAAATATTCATGTATAAAAAATGTTTCGCATGTAGAAAGTACATACCAATGTTGTTTTCAAAATTTCCAGTGTTAAACAGAATCCATAAAGGAAAAGCAGAGAGAACAATGTTTTTCAGTGAGTCTACATTCTAATGCGTCTCCAACAGGTGGCTGAATGTAGTAATAACATTGACTGACACATACCTTAGTGTCCTCGTGTGGGGATCAAAGTAACGATCTCTCCTAGTATCAATTCTAGTATCAGGGCTACCTGCAATGTGTATATTAAATAGTGAAAACCTTTTGTAACACACTGTAAAATACCACAAGTGCCACCTGTCTTGGGCGCTTACCTCTCTTTCCTTCTGCCGGGAGATCAATGATGCAGTTCCTTCGCGGGAGTGTATGCCGTCTCCCAGCTTTGTACGTTACCATGGCAACCAATGGCGCCGCCCGTCAGCTGTTCGTTGCTGCATGATCCGCACCTCGCGCCCCGCCCTCTCATGGAAACGGGAGGATGGGATGTGAGGTCACCATGGTAACCCACCTGCGTGCGCTTCCTTTCTCTCTGGCGGACACTGGTTACAATACGGCAGTGTCACGCCATATTATGAATACAATATTATGTGCGTTCCACCAAAAGAATATCCGTTAGGATCTGTATTCCAACTCTCACATTTCTGCATAAGCGGCACATGTTAAGCATATTATGCCTCGTGTGACCAGTCTAGCTGAGTGTAATGTGTTACTGTATCTCCTGCGTTTCCTATGATAGGATGTACATTTTTCTACAAACCACCAGTACTCCTGTGTCAATTACATTGTATGGTAACCTTATGCTGCTCAATTCGGTTAGCTAAGACATCCAAATAACTGTATAATCCCTAATTTATTGCGGCTAGCGGTTCTTAAGGAAAATATCTCGTGTAAGTCCAAAATAAGGAGTAACTAATGAATGTATCCAAGTAACCTCAGTTGAAAGCCCCTATTAGGACCAATATGCATGCGCTCAGTTTACAAAAATGGCAAATGTTTTTTTTTTTTAAAATACAAAATGCAAGCATATCAAGTCAAGAATCTTATTCATCAATCACACTACGATCAAAAACAGTCCAATAGAGGAGTCACCTGTCTTCAAATTCTAAACATGCTCAGTTCTCAATCTCTATTCAAACTAATTTATGTATATACAGTACCACAAAAAACAATTGGCATGCATGAAGGAATTCCCAAATCACAACATGTCTATTCATCAAATCTTCTGAGTCATTCATGTCCAGGCCCCTAGAGGGTGTGCTCCACTAGTCATAAATAATCCACATTTTGACCATACTTATTTTCTCCGTCCTTCATATCCAGCCCCCACTCGTCACCCTGCATGTGTCCATATTTTTTCTTTAAACATGATGTGTTACTGTCCATCTTCATAGAAAACAGGGAAAGTTCACCTCCTCATTGAGTCTCTTTGGTGCCATTGTTCCCAACTTATCTATCCAAAAGGACTCCCTTTGGTCCAATCTTTTCCCAATGTTTTCATGTGGTTCTTTCCGCTTTATTGTCTCAAAAAACTGGAATTTAATCTGTGACAGATTATGCTTTTTCTCGCACCAATGTCGTGCCACAGCCGAGTTCAATTTGTGGTTACGTATGCAGGACCGATGCTCGTTCCACCTTATTTTAGCAGTTCTTTTGGATTGACCAACATAGGAAAGTCCAGAGGGACATTTGATAGCATAAATGATGTTTGGAGTTGCACACGTAGCAAACTTCCTTAGCTTAATCTTTTCTCCTGTGTGTGGGTGACTGACAATATTGCCCTTCAGTACATATCCACAATTACTGCAGTTCAGACAGGGGTATGTGCCAGTACATTTTGTCTCTTTCTGTGTTGTCATATGTTTGGTTCTCACCAATTTGTCTTTTATGTTCTGACTCCTTTGATAGGCAAAAGTAGGTAGATCTCTAAAGAGAGGTTCGACTCTTTCATCACATGCAACCATTCTCCAGTTTTTTTAAATTATGTTCTTAATCCAATAACTTTGTCTAGAATATCTGGATACGAACACCATTGGTGTTGCTCCCTCCCTTTAGGTTTAGGTTTTAACAATGCCTCCCAATCCTGAGATGCCATCCTCATCTCAGCTTGTTCAATTTCTGCTGTGCCATATCCACCGTTGAGGAATTTTTCTCCCATCCTTGTTTGTCATAATCTTCTGGTTCACTCACACTTCTCTTTACCCTTAACATTTGACTGTACATTAGATTTTTTATGAGGCTCTGCTGATGGAAATTTAGCCTATGTAGGATGTTATTCCTATCCGTGGGCTTTTGATACAAATTTGTCTTGTACCCCATGGTTGTCGTACTTATGTCCACATCCAAAAAGTGAATCTTATCCCTTGAATGTTCCCAGGTGAACTCTATCCGTGGGTCTATCATATTCAGATATTCAAAGAAAGCGTTTGAGCTATCTTCTGTGTCTTTCCATACTCCAAAGATATCGTCAATATAACAAATCCACAGATCAATCTTGTGTTGCCATGTCTCATGTTTCAAAATATGATCCATTTCAAACTTATGCATACATGCATTAGCATAAGCTGGGGCCATTGTCATGCACATGGATGTTCCAGCTATTTGTAGATAAAACTTGTCCTTATTTTGGAAATAGGAATTCTCACCTATAAACTTTAAAAGTGTCAAGATGAATTCCTTCTGTGCTGGATTATCGCCTTCCTGTAGCAATATCCATTCTATTGCCTCTCTTCCTTGGTTGTGTGGGATAGAAGTACACAAACTTCTCACATCAATGGTGAACAAAATGTTGTTAGCATTATATTCTACTCCATTGAGATACGGTAAAAAATGGGTCGTATCTTTCACATACATTAAAGATCTGGAAAATGTAAATTTCAAGAATAAAGGGTACCAAAACATGAAACATCACGAATTTAAACTTATAAAAAAAATATACGGAGATGAAAGTCTAACGATAAGACCAGCAGACAAGGGAGGAGTATTGGTTATATTAAATACCAAGGACTATGATGATGAATGTAAAAGACAGTTGAGTGATACAAGTGTTTATGCGAGGCTGGATTCTGACCCAACAACTACAATAAAGAAAGACCTATAGGAGTTACTGACTAAAGCTGAAGACCTGTGCTGGATCAATCACCATACACATACATTTCTGACTAATAATTATCCACGTATTCCCCACTTTTACACACTACCCAAAGTGCATAAACATCCCACAAATCCACTGGGCAGACACATTGTAGCCGGTATTGAAAGTATACTACAGCCTCTGGGGATCTATATAGACTTCTTTGTGCAACCTTTAATCCAAAGAATGTGCACATACGTGAAAGATACGACCCATTTTTTACAGTATCTCAATGGAGTAGAATGTAATGCTAACAACATTTTGTTCACCATTGATGTAAGAAGTTTGTATACTTCTGTCCCACACAACCGACCAAGGAAGCAAGGCAATAGAATGGTTATTGCTACAGGAATGCGATATTCCAGCACAGAAGGAATTCATCTTGACACTTTTAGAGTTTATAGGTGAGAATTCTTATTTCCAATATAAGGACGAGTTTTATGTACATATAGCTGGAACATCAATGGGCGCGACAATGGCCCCAGTTTATGCTAATGCATTTATGCATAAGTTTGAAATGGATCATATTTTGAAACATGAGACATGGCAACACAAGATTGATCTGTGGATTTGTTATATTGACGATATCTTTGGAGTATTGAAAGACACAGAAGATAGCTGAAACGCTTTCTTTGAATATCTCAATATGATAGACCCACGGATTCAGTTCACCTGGGAACATTCAAGGGATAAGATTAACTTTTTGGATGTGGACATAAGTTCGACAACCAGGGGGTACAAGACAAATGTGTATCAAAAGCCCATGCATAGGAATAACCTCCTACATAGGTTAAGTTTCCATCAGCCGAGCCTCATCAAAAATTTACCGTCCAGTCAAATATTAAGGGTAAAGAGAATTGTGAGTAAACCAGAAGATTATGACAAAGAGATAAAAAGAATGGGAGAAAAATTCCGCAATCGTGGATATGACACAGCAGAAATTGAATAAGCTGAGATGAGGTTGGCATCTCAGGATGAGGAGGCATTGTTAAAACCTAAAGCTAAAAGGGAGGGAGCAACACCAATGGTGTTCATATCCAGATATTCTGGACAAAATTATCGGATTAAGAACATAATAAAAAAGAACTGGAGAATGCTTGCTTGTTATGAAAGAGTTGAACCTCTCTTTAAAGATCTACCTACTTTTGCCTATCAAAGGAGTCAGAACCAAAAAGACAAATTGGTGAGAAACAAACATATGACAACAAAGAAAGAGACAGAATGTACTGGCACATACCCCTGTCTGAACTGCAGTAATTGTGGATATATACTGAAGGGCAATATTGTCAATCACCCACACACAGGCGAAAAGATTAAGCTAAGGAATTTTGCTACGTGTGCAACTCCAAACATCATTCATGATATCAAATATCACTTTGGACTTTAATATGTTGGTCAATCCAAAGAAACTGCTAAAATAAGGTGGAACGAGCATCGGTCCTGCATACGTAACCACAATTTGAACTTGGCAGTGGCACGACATTGGTGCGAGAAAAAGCATAATCTGTCACAGATTGAATTCCAGATTTTGGAGACAATCAAGATGAAAGAACCACATGAAAACATAGGGAAAAGATTGGACCAAAGGGAGTCCTTTTGGATAGATAAGTTGGGAACATTGGCACCAGAGGGACTCAATGAGGAGATCAACTTTGCCTGTTTTCTATGAAGAAGGACAGTAACACATCATGTTTAAAGAAACATATGGACACATGCAGGGTCACGAGTGGGGGCTGGATATGAAGGACGGAGAAAATAAGTATGGTCAAAATGTGGATTATTTATGAATAGTGGAGTACACCCTCGAGGGGCCTGGGCATGAATGACTCATAAGATTTGTTAAATAGACATGTTGTGATTTGGGAATTCCTTCATGCATGCCAATTGTTTTTTGGGGTACTGTATATATGTGAATTAGTTTAAATAGAGATTGAGGACTGAGCATGCTTAGATTTTGTAGACAGGAGACTCCTGTATTGGACTGTTTTTGATCTTAGTGTGATTGATGAATAAGATTCTTGACTTGATATGCTTGAATTATTTTTTTTAAAAAAACATTTGTCATTTTTGTAAACTGAGCGCATGCATATTGGTCCTAATAGGGGCTTTCAACTGAGGTTACTTAGATACATAAATTAGTTACTCCTTATTTTGGACTTACACAAGATATTTGCCTTAAGAACCGCTAGCCGCATTAAGTTAGGGATTATACAGTTATTTGAATGTCTTAGCTAACCGAATTGAGCAGCATAAGGTTACCATACAATGTAATTGACACATGAGTACTGGTGGTTTGTAGAAAAATGTACATCCTATCATAGGAAACGCAGGAGATACAGTAACCCATTACACTTATCTAGACTGGGTATCTAGACTGGGTCACATGAGGCATAATATGCTTAACATGTGCCGTTTATGCAGAAATGTGAGAGATGGAATACAGATCCTAACGGATATACTTTTGGTGGAACGCACATAATGTTGTATGCATAATATGGTGTGACACTGCCATATTGTAACCAGTGTCTGCAGGAGATAATGGAAGCGCACGCAGGTGGGCTACCATGGTGACCTCACATCGCGTCCTCCCATTTCCATGGGAGGGCGGGACGTAAGGCGCGGCTCGTGCAGCAATGAACAGCTGACGGGCGGTGCCATTGGTCACCATGGTAACGCATGAAGCTGGGAGACGGTGCGCACTCCCGCGAAGGAACCGCAGCCCTATTCTCCCGGCAGAAGGAAAGAGAGGTAAGCGCCCAGGACAGATGGCACTTGTGGTCTTTTACTGTGTGTTAGAAAAGGTTTTGACTATTTAATATACACATTGCAGGCTTCCCTGATACTAGAATTGATACTAGGAGAGATCTTTACTTTGATCCCCACACGAGGACACTAAGGTATGTGTCAGTCAATGTTATTACTACATCCAGCCACCTGTTGGAGACGCATTAGAATGTAGACTCACTGAAAAACATTGTTCTCTATCCCTTTCCTTTATGGATTCTGTTTAACCCTGGACATTTTGAAAACAACATTGGTATGTACTTTCTACACGTGATTTTTTTTTTTTTACATGAATATTTTGTGATAATTAATGAATTTGGAATGTGGTTTGTTTGATTGAAAATGTAAAATGTGGGGGACGTGTAGCCCTGAAGATAGTGCTAAGGACCGAAAAGCATTGGCAGAAATAGTGTTTCCCAACGGACCATTTGGTCTTTTTTTGTTTGCCTCAACACACGTGTGAATAAACACGCTTTTCTGATTATAGAAGAGTTCTTCTTTTCTTTAAAATTGAATTTCACACTACTATATATGGACCAGAATAAATTAACTATGTTTTGACAAAAAAACATTAAGGATAATGAGAATCTACCTATGATGAACTTTTTGAACAGATGAGCGAATGATGTTCAAGCTCAATGAGAGCGAATTTGAGAGCACAGGAGCTAATTGGGTGGTTTCCAGCTTTGCAGCTTGTATTGCTATGGTAGGCATTGAGATCACATGCTCAAGTACCTGCATGATTTACCCACTGCTACAATTGCATGTCCAAGTTACCATTATGTGCTATGTTTTGCCAGGGTATGTTCACATGCTCACAGATATTATCATCATACAGTAAGGTACCCACATGATTGTCTGGTACCCTTACACACTGCCATCTTTTGTCACCAGACAACAGCAACTCACCAAATTTACTAGGCATTACAATGTGCTGGCCTTACACTTGCATCACAGGATAATAATTTGGTGATTTGTATAGAGCTTCTTGTAAACTCTGTAATAGTCTGTGTTATTGCCCAGAGATCGTGCTTGATTCATCGCCCACAGAAGGATGCCGGGCCTCATCTGCCCAGTCAGGGATTCAGCGTGTTGCAGGGCATCGTCCCATTCCTGAGACGAGAACTTTGCACATGAGCTATCCATCCTACGTGTAACTATTTGCCAAACGTTAACATTATGTGACCAGGTACTAACGCCATTAGTTCATTCTTGCGATTGCATTCCTAAATACCTAAATTGTCATGCAATACTTCAGATAGTGCCATGACATGAGCTTTCATTCATAACGCGGCTGTACACAAGTGTTTCTAGGCACCATCTTATGCTCGGGTAACCTCATTACATGGGAGATTTTATTTTTTGTTTACTTATTGTGAATTGATTTAAGGCAATTAGACCTTACAAAAATATCTTCCATGTATGGCAGATTTTTCCATGAAATGTTCATGCACTCAGACCATTTGGCAGCTATTGTTGTAATTGGTACTATGTATCATATGGTAACTTTGCTGCCTCACTTCATAGCTTAGCTCCTTCTACTGCCTTCCCCAATAGTGCTTTAAAGCAGCTTCGAGGCACTCTTTGTACGCGAATCCTACTTAATATAGGCCTACCAACGTACCCTCTGTCCCTTTCTTTCATGCCCCTCTTCCATTCTTCCCCTTGGGGCATTGGAGCGGCCTCTGAGCGCTGTGTTCACCACCTGAGGGCGCTATTGGCTCTTGATGCTCTTTCAATTCTTATCCTAAGAAATTCCTATTGTCATATTGTCCTCTCTATTTATGTAACCAGGAGCAAGGACCCTGAACTAAGCATTCATACTTGTAACTAAGACAATCTCATGCAACAGCACCTTGATGCCTTTGGGCTGCAGTGCGCTTTACAAATAAATAAATAAAATTGAGAGCAAAATCGTTAGATAAATGATGCAGGACCAAGAGTGGCATTCATTTAGATAATCATTAACCCAAACATGGGATAATGAAAATGTATTCCTGTTTGTAATATCGTTGTGAAAGTTGTTTGCCTACAGATTGTTAATGTAAGTCAATAAAATGTTACATAAATTGCAATAATGTAATAACGTTGGAGAGCGAGCACAGTGCGAGGCAGCAGTAGAGCGGCAACGTGAGGGGGCGTATTCTGGGGTTTCACCGTGGACGCAATATTTCTAGAAACATCCCTGGAAAGCCCACTTCCTCGATCCTCCCCCGCCAGGTTCTCATTGGACAGAAACACACAGGGACTACCTGCACAGAGCTGGGGCACCGCCAGCTCTTGAACCTCCCCCGCCACGTTCTCATTGGGCAGAGACATACAGGGACTACCTGCACAGAGCTGGGCCACCGCCAGCTCTTGAACCTCCCCCGCCAGGTTCTCATTTGGCAGAGACACACAGGGACTAACTGCACAGAACTGGGCTTCCGTCAGCTCTTGAACCTCCCCCGCCACGTTCTCATTGGGCAGAGACACACAGGGACTACCTGCACAGAGCTGGGCCACCGCCAGCTCTTGAACCTCCCCCGCCACGTTCTCATTGGACATTGACACACAGGGACTCCCTGCACAGAGCTGGGCCACCACCATCTCTTGAACCTCCCCCGCCAGGTTTTCATTGGGCAGAGACACACAGGGACTACCTGCACAGGGCTGGGCCACCACCAGCTCTTGAACCTCCCTGCCACATTCTCATTGGGCAGAGACACACAGGGACTACCTGCACAGAGCTGGGCCACCACCGCTCTTGAACCTCCCCCGCCACGGTCTCATTGGGCAGAGACACACAGGGATTTCCTGCACAGAGCTGGGCCACCACCAGCTCTTGAGCCTCCCCCGCCAGGTTTTCATTGGGCAGAGACACACAGGGACTACCTGCACAGAGCTGGGCCACCACCAGCTCTTGAACCTCCCCCGCCACGTTCTCATTGGGCAGAGACACACGGGGACTACCTGCACAGAGCTGGGCCACCACCAGCTCTTGAACCTCCCCCGCCACGTTCTCATTGGACAGAACATCTAGGCCTATCTTCCAAGGCGCCGGACCCATCACTCTATGGGCCTCATTACGACCTCGGCGGTAGCCATGCCGCTATTGGCGGCATGGCTGCCGCCGAAATCGCGTCCGGGTCCGTGTTCTCAGAATGAGGAATTACCGGCCATTCCGAGTGCGGAAGGCCTGGTAATTCCTCCCTCCAAGGACCCAGACCCGGTCCTTCCCCATTCCCATTTCAGCTCCCATAGGGCTGAATGGGAATGGGAGAGGGAGCAAACAACGGGCCATTACGAGTTGGCCGTTGTTTGCTCCCTCTTCCCCTCGCGGGACTCGGTAAGCACGCCTGGTTTGACCAGGCGTTGCTTCCTGGGTCCCGCGAGGGGACCTCGTAATGAGGCGGTATGGGATAAACGCCGCCGGCACCTTTTACGGCGCTGTTTACCCCGTACCACCAGGGTCGTAATGAGGCCCTATAAAAGGCAGGTCCACCAGACTGGGTCCTCTTCCTTCTCCTGGTGCCAACTGAGTTCTGTTCCTTTCTGGTTTCATTCCAGGGCCCTCTGGAATCGGAATCAGTGCAGCTTGTATTTCCTCGTGCTTTGTGTTGTATATTTCCTTTTTTCCCTTTATATTTGGGAATATTACAGCATGCATGGATTTCATACTGCAGAACTAAGTAGTGTGACCGTCTTTGCTTCAGGCAAAGGCATAGTTTAATACCAGCCTTGTAAGAAGGGCTATGACCCTTGCCAGCTCCCCTTTTTACACATCATATTAGGGGCCAGGGAATCAGGCGGAGCATGGCGCACGGCTACCGCCGTCGGGGTGCAGCATGCAGGGCCACGGAGCAGGTTTCTGGTCATTTTCCACATGGAGCGTAAACCGGTGCGGAATTCCAGGTGCACTCATGCACACACGGCAGACATCAGCAATGGCACCCAACATGAAATAACGTGGCAGGTGCCATTAGAGTGGAGACCATCATGGGCCTCATTACACGGTAGGCGGTAGGGGATTACCGGCACCGGTAAGGGCGCTGGTACCAGTAATCCCCTACCGCCCTACTACGAGGTCCCTCAGCGGGTCCCGTCCTTAACGTGTGGTCTTCCCAGGCGTTATGGACGGTTCCCGCTGAGGGACCTCAGAGCTAATAACGGTACCGCAAATTGCGGTACCGTTATTAGCTCCTTCCCCATTCTCATTGAGCCCTATAGGGGCTCAAATGGGAATGGGGAATGTTTCCCGGAATGGGGACTTACCGGTCCGGCAAAGGTCGGAATAGACCGGTAAGTCCCTATTCCGGGAACCCGGACTCCGACGGCGGTAGGGGGTAGCCATGGCGCTAAAAGCGCCATGGCTACCGCCTACCGTGCAATGAGGCCCCATGGCTCTCAACCTTTTCTGTCGCCAAGGTGGGTTAAAACACACGATTTATGGCGGCGGGTGAGAGCCCGTAGAAGTGAATGGGTGTATAGGGGTTTTGGGCGCCTGGCAGGTGACACCCGCCAAAAGCAGGTGAGTTGAGAACTACGGGGCACCTATGGACTGAGTCCCTCTAGGGAAATTCCTGAGGGGCCTCTGCCTCTCCTGCCGCATCAGAGCACATCTTCTGCGGAGACACACCACATTCCCTGCAGGGAGAAGGGGAAACATGTGGAGAAGATTTCCTGTCGTGGTTTTGCCACCGTGCGGTAAATCTGAATCGAAATGTTGCAGATTAGGACCAACCCCTTTGAAATCTCGTTCTCGAGGGTTTTCCTGCATCCGAACCATTTATACCCTCATAAAAATGAGGATATGGATGCCACGCACTTGAAATGAAAAAGTAAAGTCTCACCAGCATTTGGTATTAAAAACTGTTCAGAGTTGCTTTGAAAACATCTGGCAGATGTGCGTGCTTCTGTCGCAATTGGAACTGAGGGATTCAGCTCCCAGACATATATTTGGCTCTCTGAGAGTTATGCTGCGCTGATAGTTTTTTGTGTTGTCTGCGGTTTTGTCGCATGCTAACATCCGTTTCTTTTTCGGGGTGGGTAGTGAAAGTTTGCAATGACTAGGCTAGCGTTATTTCTTATTAGTTTGTGCTCATTTCTGCGTAGCTGGCAAGTTGCCCACTTCCATGAGGATCTCCTCAATCCAGTCGTATTCTTTCTCCACTGCATGATGAGACTTGTAGGCCCATCCTTAAAATTGGAAGAAATAAACTACAAGTTCCAGCATGCAATTGGAGACAAGGATCAGGACTGGCTCGAGGTGTCACCCATGGAACAAGCTATGCTTGTGTGACAGGCTAAAATCTGTACATGATGCTGTGAAGACCAGTTATAAAGTATTGTGCTTCTCCAAACTCTGATTCGGGCCCCTAAGGGTCATCCTAACTCCCTTAATCACTCAAAAACTCCCTTCCCTCTCCTCCCCACAATGTCAACTTGTATTTCCCTTCTGCTCTGCCTCTTTCACTCCTTTGTATAGATATATGTAATCACCGTCCTCTCCACTGCTCCCTTCCCTTATGTCTATCTGTGACTGCCTTCATCAGCTTCTCCCACTCTCTCTATCCTGTTGCTTGTCTCTCACCCTCTCTCCCCTGACTCTGCTCCCTGGTGACCCAGGATCTGCCCAACCCTTGACCCCCTATATTATAGCATGATGGGGGTTGCTGCCATTGTCCTGGAACGAAAACCATCAATAGCTGGACAAATAGCCTGACTCACAAATCTAATATCACGTAGTGCAAGGACAGTAGCTTTTAACACAATGGGCCTCATTACGACCCAGGCGGTAAGTTACCGCCTGGGCCGTGACTTTACCACCATGGCGTAAACTACGTTTACGCCATGGTGGTTGGCGGACTTACCGCCCCATTCCGAGGTCGGCGGGGCGGTAAGTCCCCAATCCCCATTTACCCTTCCCCATTCCCATTTATGCCCCATAGGGCATAATGGGAGTGGGGAAGGCGTTAATTACGCCACCGTAAATTACGGTGGCGTAATTAACATCAAGGTCCCTTACCGCCATGGTTTTTTACACCCGCTAGAAGCAGGTGTAAAATCCGCCATGGCGGAAAGGGAACTCGTGATTGGCGGTAAGGGGTCGGCGCAGCTAACGATGGCGCTAACCCCTTACCGCCAGGGTCGTAATGAGGCCCATTGACCCCATTCATTCATTTCCACTGACCATGATAAGTTGGTCGAAATGTGCGCGCCCAGATAAAGTAGAATGGGCCTTTTCAGCTGAGCCACTCATTGGCCGTCCATGGTGGATCACTTCCAGACCGGAACCACCGAGCAATGCATTGTGGGTATGTACATTATCTCAAAAGTATGCTTCTTGCTCCAGGAAATTGCCTTTGCCTTATTGGGCAGCCCCGTTTTACACATAGCTTGCAAATAATGAAAGGCATTGGGCCTCATTACGAGCAGGGCGGTAAGGGATACCGGGCACCGTTAAGGAGACCGGTGCCGGTAATCCCTTACCGCCCTACTACGAGTTCCCTTAGCGGGTCCTGCCTTCAACGCCTGGTTTTACCAGGCGTTATGGACGGTACCCGCCAAGGGACTTCAGAGCTAATAACGGTACCGCAAATTGTGGTACCGTTATTAGTTCCATCCCCATTCCCATTGAGCCCTATGGCTCAAATGGGGGCTCAAATGGGAATGGGGAATGGTTTTCGGAATAGGGATTTACCGGGTCCTCCAAGGCTGGAATGACCCGGTAAGTCCCTATTTCTCCAACCCGGACCCGGAATGCGGTAAAGGGGTAGCCATGGTGCTGATAGCACCATGGCTACCGCCTACCTCGCAATGAGGCCCATTGACTTGCTATATAGATGTATTGGTAATCAGAACATTTAGTGTATTTTCCTACTACTCAATGCCATTATTTTTTAACCTGTCTAGACTTTTCTTCTTAAGGCACAGAGAAAAACACCACAGCAGCCCTTTTTGGCAAGAATTCAGTATATGCCAAAAATATGGGGGAAATTTCCAAAGTAACCGAGTCTGGCCTTTTCCATACCATATGGTCAGTCCAGACCAGCAAAAGTCCACACACAAACAGCAAAGCAGTCATGCATTAGGAACACAGTTTTGAAACAATATCAACAACCCAAGCTCAAGAAAGGATGCAATGCAGGTGCACAGCAAGACGCAAGGGCCACCCTGCAAACATCCTTCCCTTGAAAGAGGCGGAGTGCTGGATATAGGAGGCTTTTAGAAGCTCATGTAACTTTCCGGAACAGAATGTACGCGACTTGACCAATATACCCTGACCAGAATCTGTTCTCGTAACTCCCAGAACCCACTTCTCTTTTTCCCTTGATCTGTTTATCCCATGCTGTCTGCCAGGCTGTCCCTGCATTTGTCATCCTTCCGGTCCATCGATTTCTCCATAGCATTGGCTCTTTCTCTCCGGTTATTTAATCTCTGTCCGTTTTTGTGCTTTTACTCTCACTGTCCTCACCACATATCCGGCTCTTTTGTCCTCACTTCCTCTACCCCTTTCTCTCTTCTCTCTCTCCCGTGGAGCCTGAGCTCACTCACGGTTCCTGTCTATCTACACTGCTCTCAACTTTTTTCTCTGCTTTTGGCCCGTAGCGCCCGTGCTGTATATTTTCTCTTTTTGACTTTGCTCCGTTGCCTCTCCCCTTCTTTCTATTCACCTTACACTCCCGTGTATCTTCTATAACTCCTTCTCCCTCACAGTTGTCCATGTTCTTTGCCTGAGCTCGTGCTCACTCCCTTTCTACTTTCACATCTCCCATTGTTTATCATCCCTCATCCTCCTCTCCCTCAGCCTTTGAATTCCTATCTCTCCCTCCTTCTCTACGTGCCTGCCTCCCTCACGTCATTTCCCTTTCCACTGATTGTCACTCTTTTTGTCTCGATTTTCCTGTTTCGGCTCCCCTCTTTCCATGGGTTTGGGAGGGCTTAAGTGCCCCACTTAGAAAGAGAAGGCAGCACTCTGCTGTGAGTCCCAGCCCAGGCCTCTAATGGCAAACGGTTGCGATGGCAAGAGCCTGTACAATTCCCACCTGCAAGAGCCAATTTACATTTAAACAATCATTACCGTGGCAGCAGAAAACCGTACAGTGGCATAGTGTTGGGGGCTGCTCCGGGTCACCGGGCAGCCGCATACTCATGTCGGGGGGCACCCGACGGGATCCACAGGGGCGGCGATCACGCCACGGACACAAAGCGTGGGGGTCACCCCACCCGATCCGGATCTCCAGATCTCCGCACATGGCTGGGTGGCAACCGGTTTACCGCGGCTCCGGCTCTGGGGGCAACCAGGCTGGGGTCGCCACCCTGGCCCGACTCACAGGGCCAGGGGAACACACAGGGACGGCGTTGCCCGGCAGGGGCACCGTCCGGACGGCGTTGCCCGGCAGGGGCACCGTCCTGGAGCTGGGCCCCGTCCTTGGGCCCAGCACACGTGGTGAGGCACCAGCATGGTGCAGACACAAACACTCACACACGCGGAGTCCAGTTGGTCTGACTGACGAGCCGGAAACGGCTCGTTCTCTTTATTAACTTGGTCACATAGTACAAATGTCTGCCCAGGTCATATCAATTTACCTTCTATGATGAAACCAAAGGCTTAACCGCTGGGCACTGCTTTGAGATGGTTCGTGCCTCCAATGATTAGCATTGCATTATGAAACTAAATAGCCTCCGAATTGGGGGTTTAAGATGCATCTAAGGGGCCAAAGGAAGGTGAAATAGATATTCAGCCTCCTGGGCTCAGAGGAAGAGGGGTTAATGCCCCCACTCACAAACAGAGTTGAAAACTCTCATCCAGCCTCCCCAAAATGTTGAGGCTGACTCTGCCCCTACTTCTTCCTCTCCCTCTTGTTTCAATTTGCTCCTTTGCATTCTCTGACTCCCCATCTATCTTTACAGCATCTGAACTCTACACCCCTCCTAGCAGCCCAACATATACAGTGCTCTAGCCCCCACTGTATCCTTGCTGGCTCTCAGAAAAGACCTTGTATGTAGCACAATATTTGTATTTTTTTTATTTTAGAGCGCTTTGTGAAAAAGCGCTTGTAAATTGAACCACAAAATGGTAGAGTATTAATGATAAAAGCACCAGAAAACCCACAAATTGCAGTTAAAGCAAATGAGCCATAAGGCCAGAACAAAAGAGAGAATAGTAGGAAATAGAGCGAAGGGAGAGAGTAAGTGAGTTCCAACGAAGAGGGGCCTGAAGAGAGAAGGAAGGCACTTGTGATTGGGTGCAGGTGGATGAGGAACTGATAAAAGGAATTGAGACTGGGAACGGAGAGATCGAGCGGGGGTATACCATAAGAGGAGGGCGGAGAGGTAAGGGGGAGCAGGATTGTAAAGAGACTTGAACACAAGACACAGGAAACTGAACTTGAGGCGAGAATGAACGGGTGGTCACTGAAGAGAAGAAAGGGCAGGAGAGATAGAATCACGGGGAGCAAGTGAGAAAAGCAGACGGAGAGAGGAGCAAGTGAGCAATATACCTACACCTGGGCTCATTTCTGGATACATATACCCCAAGGCCCACAATGCAACTCACCTAGAAGTGTACCAGTGCACAGAACACTCACCAACACTTCAGCTTTCAAATCTTACCAGGCATTCACCTCCACATATATTCCCCTCACCTCACAGAACCTAGTGCCACAACACTGCCAAAATGGCAGAAGCTGAGATATACAAGACCACATTACAGTATCCCATCTTTCTCTCTTCTGTTTATTGCTGCCTCCCCCTCTGTCTTTCTCTCTCTCTGCTGCGCTCAGATTCATACACATTCCTTTTTCTCCATTGTCTTCATCTCTCTCTTCTCATCCCAATCTTGTTCGCTCTCTCACACACACTTTCTCCAGTTTCTGTCTCACTTCTTTACTTCACACTCACTTTCTTTCTCCCTCTCTCATATTTTCCAATAATCTCCTGGTTCTCTCATTTCTATCTTTCCATATATGCATCCCCATTTCTTTCCAGTTTTCGCACTATGCTCCTTCTCTGTCTCTCTGTTCACTTTGACCATCTTCTCCAACATGGCCCTTTCTCTCTCTCTCTCTCTCTCTCTCTCTCTCTCTCTCTCTCTCTCTCTCTCTGTCTCTCTCTCTCTCTCTCGGAAACATTCCATGCATTGCTTTCTCACCTTTTCCCTGTCCCCCATCTGACTTATTGTTCTGATCTCCACTCTTCCATCGCTGTTATTCTTTCTTCTCCCTCTCTTTCCTGATCGCATTTGCGTTATATGGCTCAGAGCCCGTGAATCTTTGCTAACAGTTCTCAGGAACACATACAACAATCATCGACAGAGCCAAATCTTTGGCTTTTGCATAGTGAATTCGTGTTCTGTTTTGTCAGAAATGTATGATGATTGTAGGCCAGGGATTTTCATCAAATGTCCAAGAATTTGGAAACCTAAGTAATGCTAATAATAACAATACCTAGTTGTACTATACAAACATGTCTGTCTTTGGATCCGTGCTCTCTTTCGCTCTCAGTTTCTCCCTCTCACTGTCTCTCTATATGTCTTTGTCATTCCCTTTCTCAGTGTCTATAGGGGGTCATTTCAGCTTTTCCGGTATCCTGCTGGCAATTTTGGCGGGATACCGAGAAAGCTGCATTACCGTCCCCACCGCCCAACATCCCGGTATTATTGGGATATTAAAGGTAAATTCCCATTCCATGGATGGGAACTACTGAAGCACTGGCACCGTCTCTCCCTCTCTCTCCATTTCTCTCTTCTATTATCCCCTTCCCCTTTGCATCTTTCAATTAATTTTATATTTCCTGGGTGTTCCCAAAAAAAGGACCCGCTTTTAATCCGATTGTCACCCTTTTCATGAAGGAAGGACATTTAGAAGAACAAAAAGTTGTGCATTCTTGCAATAGAGGAACACAAAACATGTAAGTGTACTAACTCTTTTTACATGTGCACAATGTTCAATTCTAAGGATCACTTCCAGAATATTTTGTAGCCATAATAAAAATGTTATACTTCTCTTACTGTGCAAAACACATCATCAAAACCTAGAATAGCCATATATAACATATTCCTATTATACGCTTTTGAAATACCCCCATGGGAAAGGAAATGGGGCCAGGGGCACTAGGTGGGTTCCCGGCTGCTTCAGACAAAATCAAAGAACATTTTGAAAATATAACCACAGATCTTTAGCTTTGACAAATATGTCTACGATAAAGTGTAGCGTGCTTAAACAACTAAATACTTAATGTACACTGGGCTTGGTGCAGATTTATCGTTTCACCACACCGACATTAACACTAAAGCATTTGCAATCCTGAACCACATGCACACATTTCAAGAACTTCAGGGTTTGGATTCGATGAAAAAACCTCTGCGTCGTCTGTCACTCCATGAGGATCCAAACGCCAAGCTTCTTCTCTGTTTCCCCTCTCTGTGCTGAGGTTTAGAAGAGATGGGGCTGAGAGGGTAAGCCAGAGTGTGTGCACTTGCAGTCCCAATGCACATCTTTAGAGAATTGTATATACAGTATGATAATATCAGGTTTCTATAGAGCACTTAATGCTGAAATCCCCCACTTCAAAGCACTGCAATAATAGCTGTTATTATTATTATTATTATTATTATTACGGTTCAATTCAATGACCTGTGACCAATGCAGGTGTGGGTCAACCATGGCAGGGATTCAAGGTTGCAGGGATTGTATAAAAATGCCAAAGTGCTCATCCATTGCCAAGGTTTACCATGAAATGACCAGAAACATATGCCATTGCCAGGTATTGCAATCAAATTCCCAGGTCCTCATCTCATCACCATCAACTGCCATTAATTATCCGTATACTGATCAGATTCCCAGGTATTGACACAATTCCAGGTGTAGTTATGCCTAGGCATTCACTGTATTCTTGGTAGTGCCATCAAATGTGCAAGTATTTACATCTTTGAAAGGGATTGCCATCATATGGCTTTGTATGAATATCATTGAGGAATTGTCATGAAATGCACAGGTAGTCACTCCTCTGTAAACGATTGCCATTGAATGTCAAGATAGTCACACTGTTATGATATGATATGATAAGGCATTTGTAACGCGCCTATACACAAGTATTTCAATGCACGACACGTCAAGGGAGGGGGAACAGAGGGAAGACAGAGACAGCGATTTTACTAGGCCAAGCGACATTGAGATCACGCAAGTGCAGGGGAGAGAGGAGGGAAAAGGTACCAGGGGAAAGGGGAGGGGGCAGTGCTGTACATGGGATCAAAACAATAACAAGAAGATTTGCGGCCAGCAGGTGGCAGGTGCAAGGGTAAGTGCAGACAGCAGGTGTCCAAAAGTGCAGATATGGGGACTGTAGTGTTTCAGATACAGACCCAAGTGCAAGTGTTGCTGGGAGGCAGTGCGGGTGTGCAACTGGGCGGCAGGGACCTGGGCCCAAAATCAGAGGGTAGCCAGGTGACCAGTACAGTATCAGACAGGAAATCAGCAGGGGAGAGCAAGAGAGAAGGCAGAAGCAAAGAGAAAGGTCTTGAGGTGCTTCCGGAACCGGAGATGGTTCTCCTCACATTTCAGAGAGGCAGGGAGGCTGTTCCAGAGGGAGGCCCCAGCGAAGAAAGACATCTACCACCAACTCGTTGCTTGGAGAAGCGACTGAACCTGAGGGAGCTGGAGGTGAAGGAGCAAAGAGCTCGAGTAGGAAGGTATTTCCAAAGAGAGAGTTGATATTGATATTTAATACCCAGAGATGTTCTTCGAAAGCTCAGAAAATCCCTCCATTGTCAGGGATTGCCATCAAATGTCTATGTACCCACCCAATTGTCAGGGAGTGACATCAAGTACCCAGGTACCCTCCCAATTTCTATGAAAAGACCAACTATGTATACCAATACCACTGCCAGGAATTGCCAGCAAATGTCCAGGAACTTATCTCATAGCCAAGGACTGTATTCACCACATGGCATAGGCGCTCCATCAGCTGCCCAGGTACTCTCACAATGCCTGGGGAGTATTCAAATTGCGAGGTATTCTGCCCATTGCAGGGATCAACCTCAAATGCCCAGGCAGTTACTTAATTGCAAGAATTGCATCGTACCCCACTTCTAGAGATTGCTATAAAATACCAGTTGCTTACCAATTGACAAGGATTGCCATCAGTGGTCCACATACTCACACTATTGCACAACTATTTCCAACCAAGGACCAGGGACACATGCATTAGCATGCTTTGCTTAAATACATGGAGCAGAGTTAGGGCAGAGGTAACACAGTCATCACTGTGAGCGTGTTGCAGTAACTCTTCACTGATTGTGAGGGAGGAGGAGCTTTTTTAACAAAACCTCCCCCAGACTGCAGAGCGGAGCAGAGTTGGGGCAGAGTTAACACAGTCATCACTGTGAGCGTGTTGCAGTAACTCTTCACTGTTTGTGAATGAGGAGGAGCTTTTTTAACAAAACCTTCCCCAGATCACGGAGCAGAGCGGAGTTGAGGCAGAGTTAACGCAGTCATCGCAGTCTGCACAGTCACAGCGGCTCAACAAGGAGATTCTCCTGGTGCTCCTCGGGTGCTCCTCCAGGTAAGAGACTGCATAGCCTTAGCTTTTATTAAACTCTGGCGGTAACATTGCCTATATACACAGTATATACAGTATACACAGTATACACAGTAAAGCGGCACAGGCTCTGCTCGATTTTGAAGGCCTGCACTCAACGTGAGAGTGTGACGTTGTGATTCTGGTTCCCACCAATGCCATAGCCTGCTGATACATGTCTCAATGGACACAGCTTGACATTGCTTGGCTGCTTTCAACTTCGTATTTTCACGGGTGTGTGACGTTGCAATCCTACTTTCTTAGCAATGTTATAGCATGCCTATTTCCTTGAAATTGCTGGATTTGCTCCTTTCTGAAATCGGAACTGGAACGCTTGGTAATCAGTGTGGGAGTGTGACGTTGCGACTCATCTTGTAAAGCAACGCCATAGCCTGCATACCTCTGCTGATTTTTGCTACATTTGTCTTGTTCTGGAATAGGTGCGGGAGTGTAGCAAGTGATGCTATAGCCCACCCACCCTCTACCAGGCATTGTCTTTAATTGGAGTCTAACTAGAAGAGTGACTGCAGAATCTTTTCCTTTGAGCTTCTCACAAGGGACTAACAGCAACTTTAGCCGACTTTTGTTGCTGGTCTATATTACGCTTTCTTTAATTTTCCTGTGGAGTGACTACGGGAAGCTTCCTTGAATCTCCACATTCTGGGATAATTTAAGATACATTGAATGTTAGTTGGGTTTTTGCTTTATGTTCTATGTGTATGCGAATAAGTAACATTGGCCCTCATTACAACCCAGGCGGTAAGTATCCAACATTACCGGCATGGCGTAATTAGCGTTTACGCCTTGGTCCGATGCCGTAAAGTGCGGCACATTACGACCCATCGCGCACGACCATTACGCCATGCCGGTAATGTAAACTACGCCATGGCGTAAATGACCCCAAAACGGCCCTTACCGGCATCGTACGCCGCGCAAGGTGCACTACCGCCACCCATCATTGCGGTGACCGTAATTAGTGGTCACCGTAATTAGCGGTCACCGTAAATAAGCGGAACCGGAAGTAGCGTCATCGCGGCGGAACGGGAAAGAGCACTGTGGCCATCTTTAAAAACACAATCCATTGCCATCCTACCCAACCACACCACATCTGACCCTCAAACCTTGTAAAACCCATTACCCACCCATTTCCCCACCTAAACATGCCCAAAGTTCTGAAAAAAGCCTGCGATCGGCAGCGGCAGGACCGCTTCAGTCGGGAAGAACTAACGATGTTGGCAGAAACGCTGCAGGAAAAGGCGGACATCGTCTTCTCGCCAGAAATGACAAGAGCAGCCGTACCCCGCAAAAAGGAAATATGGGAACTTGTGGCACAACGGGTCAGTGCCGTAGGTACAACCCCACGCACCTCCAAACAGTGCCGCAAAAGGTGGGATGACCTCCGGCTCCGAGTAAGGAGCATACTGTCAGCCAATCGCAACCTGGGCCTGGCAACTGATGGGGGAGCAGACTCCCCAATGAAGATGCAGCCATGGGAGGAGATTTGTGCCTCGACGATCGGCATAGAGTGCATTGAGGGCGTTGGTGGAATGGAGAGAGGAGCCCCGACATCAGGAGACACAGGTAAGTGCCTCCAATTCAGCCATGTAAAACACCCTAAATTATACTTACATGGGAATCACAATGTCGCCCCATACGGGAAACACAACACATCAGCAGGAGACCCACACCCTGCACACATGCAGCATGCACACTCCACAGCAGACACACACATTTCTGCATGCTCAACCCACCCAAAAGGGAGACAACCTGTATGTCAAAGCCTACAAAGTCCACCATCTATCCTTCAAAACCATGGCAATCTTCATGCCTGCTCAATGTTCGCTGACCCATCAATAACACATTCCCTCCTCTGCTCCACCACAGGCTCACAATCGGACACCGGCAGGGACGAGAGTGGCACCACCCCAGCCAAGAAGCACAGGACAGAGGGAAGAGCGCAACAACCCTCCACCTCTGCTGGACCCATGCCCAAACCACACCAGGCCAAAATCCCTTTTGAAAGACAGCCCAGGGCAGCAATGACCCCCAACGAAAGTGCCATGATAGCACCCACGGAAGACACACAACAACTGCTGCCCACCGAGGGGAATGTGTCTGCGGGGAGCATTACCATTGGGGAGACTGCTGCTGTTGCAGCATGCTCCGACAGCGACGTGGGGAATATGGTGGATGACACCGAAGGTTCCCCCAACGCCCACCTTCACTCCCCACACCTGTCCCCATGTAGCCTGCACGGAGACGACACACAGGGGCTATCCCTTGGAGATACATGGCCAGCCACTCCCAGCACAGTGGGAGTAGGGGAGGAGGGGAGTAGTCCAATTGGGCCGGCAATTGCAACCTCCATTGCCCCTGATTTCCAGCAATCGCTGGACCAAATATCAACGAGGCAACAACAATTGTCCTCACTACTGACGCAGCATGTTGCTGATTGTGGAGGCCACTGTACACTAAGGAGGTGGGGGGATTAAACTGAGGACCAAAACTCCCCCTAATTTTAGGAACTCCTAAAAAGTATAAACTAAAAAATGGTCCACAGTAAAGTAACAGGGTGTCACACGTCCAACCTCATTAATAGGGAGGCAAGGAAAAGAATAAGTACTTCCCACTTAACATAACTTTAGACAAGTACTCGTCATTAATAATAATAAACAGGGAAAAGTAGAGAAGAAAATATACAGTTTATAAATTTTATTAACCTTCAATGGCAAAAAGCATCATAAAAATGCCAACATGGCATCATACATTATTAAATACAAAAATTAGCATAATCCTTAAAAAAAAGAAAACATTTTTTAAGTACAAAATGAACTAAAAAGCAAGAAAAACAACCATATCGCATCAGTGGCAGTGTAAGTACACCGGGAGGCAGAGAAGTGCGTGTAAACCTAACAACCGCACAATCCAGGAGTACAGAAAGCAAAAAAGGTCTAAATCAATATGTTACTAAAAGGCCTAACCACGGTGATAAGATTTAGAAAAAAGAAAATATATAACATACAGCTGAAGTAACTAATGACTACCACACAACTACTCTCCCATTTAACCCGACATGTTTCATTCCTCACTCATTTCATACACACACAGTCAGGGGAAATTCATCAGGGGTATATACTTAAAAAGCACGATGTGTCTCGGTTGGTCGTTTTATGCAACAGAGCTGTGGTTAACGCTCCGCAACCTTGATGGTTCAGGGTGGACGATTGATGTATCACACTTATTAAGCCACATTCTGCATATTGGAAATTGCGTAAAAAACTGGCTTCAGTGACAACACCTGGATCCATGCACTTTACAAATAAACTGTAAAAGTTTGTCCGTTACAAAACATTTAGTTTCTTGAGGTTAAAATGGAATTCAAACTGTCCTCCCGTAAGGAATGGACGCGTGGCACCTTGCATTTGTTTATAAAGGACTACAACCGACAGCAATGTGGGGTGAAAAATCTGTGCAGATTCAAAAGTCCTCTATCACCTCTCTTAGATTAAAAGGCGTTGTAAGTCACTCTACTGCGCTTATACAAATGGCTCAACAGTTGCCATATTGTACCATCCCATCAGGTATGTCGTTGAGAGGTCAAACATCAAGACAGCATAATTAATCAGCTGCTGGTGTGACTTCTAGTAAAATGCAGCCCGATTAGATCTGGGTCTCATCGTCGCGTCGTGTTAGTCGGTAACTGGCTGATTGTGGAGGCGCCAGTGCAGGTATGGAGAGATGTGCTGAGAACATCAAGGCAACCATCCAATCAGAAAGCAAGGACATTTGTGCAGAACTAGCCGCGGTGCGGAAAGTGATAAGTCAACTCATACAGACAATCATGGACACACAGCGTAGCGAGCAGGCCAGTACCTCCTCCGCAGCAAGTTCTGCCCCAGCCAGCCCCGTCCGCAGGTCATCCAGGAACCTGAGGAGCACAGGCAGGGGGGCCCCAGGTGCGGGGAGAGGGGGCTGTTAATAGTGGCCGTCCAGTGCACCAATGGAACATTACCCACTTCACCACGGGCACCGTCACACCTTTGCAGGGAGTTCAGGGGGGAGGTGGAGGGGGTATTGGGTGTGTTGGGGAGTTCAGGGGGGAGGGGGAAGAGGGATTGGGTGTGTTGGGGTGTTCAGGGGGGAGCGGGAGGGGGGATTGTGTGTGTTGGTGAGTTCAGGGGGGAGGGGGAGAGGGGATTGGGTGTTTCAGACCTATGCACATTGATAATACACTTTTTTGATTTGCACAAATCAAATGTGTGGATATTGCTCATTGCGTATGTGTGCTTTATTGGTCCCAGACACACACAGTGCCCCAAGTGCCATCTCCATGTTACACACACCAGCCGTATGTGCTAGAAGCATTGGTCAATGATATTCTGACGCATTTCACGGCCCTCCTGTGCATCTCTGCCTCCTTGAGGTGCTGCCCCACCCCACCCTCATCATCCTCATCGCAGGTGGTTGCAGTTCTGCGTCAGGGGGCAGTGGAACATTCCGTCTGACACACATATTGTGTAGCATTACACATGCCATGACAATCTTTGCAACCTTCTCATGGCAGTACAGGAGTGCCCCGCCAGACCTGCTGAGGCAGCGAAACCGTGCCTTCAGTAGGCCAAATGCCTGCTCAATCACCACACGGGTACGTGCATGGGCACGGTTGAAGTCCGCCTCATGCTGGTTCTGTGGGTTCCGGACTGGTGTAAGGAGCCACCTCTTCAGGGGATAGCCAGCATCACCTGTATGTAGGAAACAATGTATGTGTCAGTCATTACATCTAATTCTGAACATGACGTGCCAACATGCACATTGAACTGTTACTTTGGACCACTTTCAGTTGCGCTGATGGATTCATGCTATGCAAACGGTATATGTCCATGGCTCTCATGGACAGTTTTGCATGCCAACAAACCATGTATGCAGGGTGGTTGAGTGCCTTGTGAGTGCCCATCCACTGTGTCCGTCCATGCCGTATGTTTAGGTGACCTGGCACGTGTCCTGTGATGTCAATGCTCACATGATTGCTACATTGCTGTCTGCATCATTATGACCCCAATGAACTATCCGGATGTTGATAGGGATATTTTGTGGGCCTTGCTGTCTGTGCTGTGGTGTTGTGGTGTTTCTGTCCTTCATGTGCCTCCTTTGTGCGCTGTTATGTGGGACAGGCATTTCAGTAGATGGTGTATAGTGACGTGCATGTAGGTGCATTTCGTTGGAGTCAATGGTCCAAATTGGTACAATGCACTTGCAGATGGTTGTGTCATGGTTGGAACACACCTTCTTTGACATGGTGGGGC
The DNA here is from genome assembly GCF_040938575.1 of Ambystoma mexicanum. Lineage (NCBI taxonomy): Eukaryota > Metazoa > Chordata > Amphibia > Caudata > Ambystomatidae > Ambystoma > Ambystoma mexicanum. The sequence goes on from NC_090929.1 coordinate 416,168,462, forward strand.
TGCTTCGGTCAGGCATAATGTCTACAGGTGTGAGATTACGTTAGTGCTGCTTTAGGGTTTGATCGTCTCTGCTAATCGCAGCCAGGTGGAGTATGCATCATTTCCCCCCCCCCCCTTTCTGCCAGGTGGAGTATGCATCATTCCCCCCCTTTCTGCCAGGTGGAGTATGCATCATTCCCCCCCCCCCTTCTGCCATACCAAGGTCATGACGTGAGACTCACCGAGTAGCCAGGATCTTGGGCCTGCATGTCGCTCCATGTAGCGTGGTATTGTGGAGTTCCTCAGGACCATTGAATCATGGGTTGATCCGGGGAATCGGGCACAACAATGTGTGAGGATCCTGTTGGAGTCACAGACCATCTGCACGTTGATTGAGTGAAATTGTTTACGGTTGCGGTACGGTACCTCCATGGCATGTGGGACCACCAATTCCACATGGGTGCAGTCGATGGCACCAATGCAACCAGGTATGCCGGCTAGTGCATGGAAACCCACTTTGGTGTTTGCAATCTCCAGGGCAGACCGTGGTAATGAGATGTGGTCGTCTGTGTGCTTGAGGAGGGCATCGAGCACTTGGGTCAGTGTACGTGAGAATAATGGTTGTGAAATACCATGCAAGTGCCCCACTGTGTGCTGGTAGGTGCCTGTGGCCAGGAAGTGGAGTACAGACACTACCTTCAGTAGGGGTGGGATGGCAGTTGGTGTTTCTATCTTGCTGACGATGTTGTTGTGCGTCATGTCCACGATGGCGGTGATGGTGTCCCGGTCCAAACGGTACAGGGTGTGGATCTGCTCAGCAGTGAGGTTGAATGGACTGGCTCTGATGCGTGGGATTGTGGGCTGCCTGCGTGGTGGTACTGACTGTGCTGGTTGGCCTTGCTGGGCCTGCCTTGCCCTCCTTCTCCTCCTGCGTCTTCTCTGTGCAGCCTGTTGTTGTTGTTGTTGTTATTGTTGTTGTTGTTGTTGTTGTTGTTGTAGTAGTTGCAGTTGTAGCACTTGCATTGCTATCAGGTCCTCCAGCCCCAACATTGCTAGTCCTATTGGTATCATTGTGGAGTGTGACTGGGTCTGGGAAGGGGTTGGGTGTGCTCTTTTTGTACTTCCTGAGTCTGTATTGCCTCCACCTGTGCTGATTCTGTGCACCTGTTGCAGCTGGATTCACTGCCAAGGCCCTTTACGGTTGGTTCGCGATGGCGTAATTACCGGCATGGCGGTAAGGTACTTAACGGGCTGGGTGATGGCGTTAGGTGCATGTCCGCTTGGGTCGGCATTCGCGTACCTTTCCGCCATGCCGGTAATTACGGTGGGGGGGTCACGTGCGCGCCTCCTTGGTGCAGTTAGCGGCAGCGTTAACTACGATGCCGCTAATATCATCGTAGTTAACGGTCACAGGTCTTAATCGGACCTAGCGGAAAACGATGGCGGTAATCATTTACCGCCATCGTTTTTTGCTTTGCGCCAGGGTTGTAATGAGGGCCATTGTGTTATTTAAAATAGTAAGAACTGGTATTTCCTATTTAAGGGGAATCCCATGATCCTGTGACTATGGATATTTTACATAGGACCTGAATTTTATCTTTTAAAATATTTGAAATAGTAAATTTATGAACCTGAGACAATTAATTTAAGATATGTATTTATTGGATCTGAATTTTATCTTCTTATATTTAGAAACTGTAGATTTTGAATTTGTGATAAATGATTTTAGACTCTCTACATAGGAAATGAATTCTGTCCTCCACTAACCTACAAAGGGGTGAGTTAGGAGTTTGAGGGGGACCTGAGCTCGGCCCTCTTTTCCTGTCTTGGTCCTTCAACCCAGCAATATTTTCACTTTGCAAAATGTGTTTTCTTGCTCATTTAGTTGGCAAGCCTTGTCTACCCATGGTTCTTGTTTCTTGTTGATATCTACATTTTCACATCCTGCCCCTTGTGGTTTACAATCAACTAGAATGCAGTGAAAGGGATTTAGGAGCCAGTTAACTATTGATGACACAATTGATGAAAAACAAGATATGGCAGTTACTGAAGATCCTATTTTTGCTTCGCAGCGGTCCATATATCCTTCAGAGTACAATAACTTGGTGGATGTAATTCAGATCCCCGTTCTGCTGCAGGCTGTGGATGAAATTTGTCCTACTAACCAAGATGAATGTATTGTTATAGCTCAAATCCACAATGCAGGCTCTAGTGATCTCAACCTTACTACCTCAGTTCATCATTTAGAGGCAGGTGGTCCTAATTTATAGCCATTGGCCATATTGGAGGTTGGTGGTCATGTAGGGATATTGGAGGTTGGTGGTCATATAGGGATTAACAGTGTATTTAAGGGGAAGGGGACAACTGTATTGATCATCAAGACTATCGGTTAGTGGCTGTGCTTACCCATAACCTGGGAGCGGTCCCAGCTAATGGGGCAACCCTTGTTATGTAAGTGGAGGATGGTAACACTTGCGGTCTCTCCACTATGAAGGAAGACCCCAAAAAATTGAAGGGCAAGACGCCCACAAATAATTGAAAGAATTAACACTCTTTAATGGCTCCTCTGTGGGTTTGGCTAGAGGAAGCATGGTTACACATGAGGACGCTCACATAACCCCAAAGCACCGGCTCTGGGTAAGAAACAAAATCTTAAGAAATCTACTCCCTTTTCCCCTATTGCAGGACAGAGCATCATGAATTATTTTGGGGAAAAAACCTGTACCAGCACTTAAATAAAATCCATAATTCCTTTGACGGGGATTGTACAACAGGATCATTCTATGTTGGATGGTGCAGCAAGGAATCCCATAGAAAACGAGCTCCATGACCTGAGCATCATAGAGTTTGCTGACCTTGCTATGAAAAATAATGTTAATGTTAACTTTGATGTTTCGTGTCATAGCTTGGTACAACAGACCTGTGATGCTTCCTAGGCGGAGTCACCTACAGAGTTTACACATTTTATTGATGAATATATAAAAAACAGCAATGGCTTAGAGAAAGGGCTCGTATTTCAGAGATAAACAATGCCCCACTTCATCACACAGGAAGTAGATGATAGAATATGCCTAACGCAACCCACTGTATCAGCCTTAAATATGGTCCTTAGTTCATTTGTGAACCTTTATGATAATATTTGGGTTGAAGTCAGAGCACATACCAAACTCTTTACAGAAATGTATAACAGATTTGAGGGACTAGAAAAGAGTTGTGGGTTAGTCCTACAACAAAGGTTAACTCCAGAGGTTGACTCGGCATTGAGGGACGAATTGAGGGAATTCAATAAAAGATTGTAAAGTTTGAGAAGTCCTGTGCGTCAGTAGCATATAAGCAGGTACCTGCTGTTTCGGTTTCTGATGTCCTTGGTACGGTGGGCTTGTCACAGATGCCAGAGAACACATTGTAGTAACCAAGGGTGAGCTATGTTCTCTGGCGGATGACACTGCATCTGAGCAAGATGCATCCAAGGCATAACCTGATGATATAGACCTAACTATTGAGGAAGTCAATCTGGAAATGGTGCCCGAATAGGGACCCTCCCCCACTTGCCCCTTCGTAGACGTTGTTACGGAGTAGAGGCGGAAGAACGGCGAGGACGGGACGATCGAGCCGGGATCAAGAGGTGTACGGGGTGCCCTGTAGAAGTGAGAAGAGATTCCTTCGCAGATCTGCACACATCTGATCCCTGATCGACGTACCGGGCCAGAGGGCAAAGGAGGCGAGGGTCCCGAAACGAGGCAGAAGCCAGAGAAGCGCAGACACAACTTTGGGAGAGGTTGCGTCAGGACACAGGCGACTTGTTTTATCAGGTGAGTCATTCCCCAATTCAAACGAAACCCTGATTATTGGTAGAGTGTTGATTTTGCAAATTCAAACATCCAGAGTAAGGTTGGTTAACCAAGGGGAAGGTTAAAAACATGCCTGAGTACTGTCCACTTTAGCGGGGCTTTTCCGTTGCGGCAGACAGTCCTTGGAAAATGGCCAAAGTGCACCGCCTGGGGGAACGCCGGCTTATGACATGTATGCAAAATATGGTGTGGGTGCGATAATATTTTGTGAAATTTGGCATAGGCAAACTAGAAAGCAACAGGACCATCAGTGGCCGATTAATGGTAGCTTTGAGATTGCGAGGATAGATAACCTAGAAAGGGTGTTGATAAGGGAAAAAGCGCGACCCGCAGCTTTTGAGACTATCAAAGATTGGAGGAGGGAAGCAATGCTCCGATTTAGGAGTAGAAAGAAGCATGCGCGTAGGCACAAATCGGAGCTTGAGGTAGCAGAAGAAAAGGAGGAGGAGGAGTGGACGGCAAGTCTAAGACGGGAAGGGAGACGTGAGCAAATGAACATAGAAGGAATATATCCGCAGCGCGAACTACACATAGCAGACGAATTAATGGAACATTTGTTAACCCATACGGGTCGAGGCCCAAAACCAGGATCGAAACCAAACACGCCAGTAGTGACTGCGCAGGCCCAACCAGTAGCTTTCATACCCCCTCCCGCAGCCCAAGCTCTTCCCCTCACGCAAGCATTAACCCACGCCCCACCCACAGCTCAAGCCCTCCCACAAGCGCAGACCGCACACGTGCAATTTCCCTGCACCCAGCAAGGCCCTTCACAGATGCCACCTGTGTCACTTGTCCCATCCGCACCTCCCATCCAGAGACAGATTCAGCACCATCCGCCCCTCCCGAAGTCGAAATTGAGACCGGGGAGTTGAGAGGCAGGGCTGAAGGAACAGGATTTGGACGGGTAACTCACAGCGCGATCAGCAAAGAAAGAAAGGTTGAATTACAGCAAGAGGCAGAAATGTACATAGAAGGAAATTATGGGACGGCAGCATTGGCCTCATTATATGGGTACCGAAGAAGCAACGAGAGACAGGTAGTGTTGGAATACATGGGGACATTTTTGGTGGGAGAATGGAAAAAGTTACTTGGGAATTTACCGCCACAACGATTGTTAGATTTGAATAAGTTAGCACGCAGTGAGCAAAGAGATGAAGATGTAAGAGAACATGTGTACAAACTCATTGAACTGAAAAATGAAAGGGAAGATAGATTTGCTGAAATGTTTGCTACACCTGAATATAGTCATGAGTGTATTAAGAAAGGTAGGAAGGAGGCGTCTAGGTTGTATATGCAAAAATCGTGGCCGACAGTTTTTCCGGGTGGTGCAAAGCATTTGCCGGCACCGGGACAAATAGGTGATAAACAAAGATTGCAGGCATGGGTGGGGGAAACAATGCGATGGATGTCGAACAAAAGAACGTCAGTGGAGGAAGTAAGTGAGATGTGTAATGGGTACCCATTGCAGATGAGAAAAGAAGCGATGCGAACGATGGTACGGGTGTTACTGTAGCAGGTAATTGGATACAATAGAGGTAGAGGAAATGCACAAGGCAGGGGAAATTTGAATAATATGCATGGGGTGTCATTGGGATTAAATCAATGTGCGTACTGTAAAGAGGAAGGACACTGGCGAGCGCAATACCCGCACCTACAGAATAGAGGTGGGTTTGGCCAGAGAAGGCCTCATAGAGGACATCAGGGGTCAAATGGCCCAAGCAGAAATAGCATGCAGCAGCAGCAGGGATATACCAATGGAGGTAATCAAAACCAATCCCATGGTCAAAACCAAGCTCAACAGAACCAGGCATTGAACCAAAATGTTCCGAACCAAAATCAGGGCGGGCGGGGCCAACAGAGAAATGATCAGAGTGGAGGACACCGAGGGGGAAATGGGAATATTTTTGATACACAGCCAAACACGTATTATAGCAGCAGTGACTACACATCAGACGATGTGTTATTTTCGCAATAGGACAGCCCACGGCAGGGGTCGGAACCAGTGTCTATTCCCGTGAGTCAGAGAGGACACTACCTAGAAATGAGAGTCCGGAATAAGGAGCACCGTTTCCTTGTAGATACAGGGGCACAAAAGTGTTCGATAGACCACCACTTGGTTCCGGAGATCCCACTGTCGGGGCAAAAGAATGTTTCTGTAGGGTTCACAGGTACACCAGTAATTAACCCGTGTCCGAAGCTGTCCCAATTACAATAGGACCATTTACTGAAGTGTCCATTTCTTCTGACAGAAAATTGTGGGGAGAACTTGCTAGGATTAAACTTGTTAAGAAAATTGGGGGCAGTTATACATTGTACGGCAGATGGGGTGTTCCTCACGATTTGGCCTCAAGATGCACCAGTGATGGAATTTATGTCAGAAGCGTTACCAGAAGAGCTAAGTAGAGTACCAACCTGTCTGTGGGCAATGCATGATAACGATGTAGGATGCTTGAAAATAGAGCCAGCAAAAATAACTTTGAAAGAAGGTGTTACATTACCACGAATTCCCCAGTATAAAATTTCTGTTGAAGGTGAGAAGGGATTAAAGAGTATTGTTACTGACCTGGTGAGATTGGGGGTGGTTGAAGAAATTGCAGGTAGCACGTGTAACAGCCCGATTCTTCCAGTTTACAAGAAAGGAGGCAATGAAGTACCATATTGTTTTATAATTGATCTGCGCGCATTGAACAAAGTGGTAGACCCACAATTCCCTTTGGTCCCAGATGTCACAACAATACTGACAATGATACCGGCCTCTGCAGAATACTTTAGTATAGTTGATTTGAAGAACGCGTTCTTTAGCATTCCAGTGGATAAAAGCAGTAGATATCTGTTCGCGTTCACTCTAGGTGGTCGATCATTCACATTCACAGGCATTCCACAAGGATACACAGAAAGCCCGAGCATTTACAGCAGGGTACTAAAGGAACAGCTAGATATGCTAGAACTACCAACAGGTTGCACACTCTTGCAGTACATAGATGACTTGTTACTAGCTGCTGACACAAAAGAGATCTGCAAAGAAAGTACTATATTACTATTGACACACCTAGCGACCCATAGTCACAAGGCAAGTTTGAAGAAATTCCAGTATAATCAAAAGGAGGTGTCTTATTTGGGTTACCTACTTTCGAAAGAAGGGAGAAGATTAACACAAGAATGCATAGAGAGTATTTCTAGTATGCCTATTCCAAAAACTCAAAAAGGAGTGAGAGCTGTAATAGGTATGGCCTCTTATTGTCACCAGTAGATCAGTAATTCTACGTTGATTGTGAAGCCGATGATAAAATTAACTAAAAAGGATGCAGTGATGCCTTTGCAGTGGGATGAAGAATGTCAGAAAGCGTTTGATCAGTTGAAAGTGGCTTTATGTTCTGCGCCAGTTTTAGGCACGCCAGATTATGCTAAAGTATTTAGACTGTTTATAAGCGAGAGTGAAGGATGTGCGTTGGCGGTTTTGACACAGGAACAAGGTGGGAGAAATAGGCAGTGCGGCTATTTTTCTTCTGCGCTGGACCCTGTAGCGCGCACACTACCACGATGTTTGCGATCTGTTGCAGCGGCTGCTGCATCAGTGAAACAAACGGAAGGAATGGTATTGGGGCACACTTTAATTCTGATGGTGCCACATGCTATAGACGTTCTATTAAATAGGACCCAGACGCAACACCTCACCTCTGTGAGAAATAACAAGATATGAACTCATCCTGTTTGCACCCCACATCCAAATTATGAGGTGTAGCGCATTGAATCCTGCAGAATTAATGCCATTGCCCATAGCAGAAATTGGTGACAACGAATCACCACCCCATGATTGTTTAATGGTCACCGAGGAAGAAACGAAGGGAAGAGTTGATCTGAGTGACACCCCACAAAAGGAGCCGGATGGGGAGTTGTTTTGTGACGGCTCTTGTTTCAAATTACCAGATGGCACGTCAACTGCCGCGTATGCTATCACTACTCTAGAAAGGGTTGTGGAAAGTAAAAGAATCCCATATAATTCAGCACAAGCCGCAGAAATTATAGCCTTGACTAGAGCTTGTGAACTCTCTGAGAATTTGAACGTGAATATTTATACTGACAGCCAGTACGCCTTTGGCGTGGTTCATAACTTTGGCTGACTCTGGGGTGAGAGGGGCTTCTTGACATCACATGGGGCCAGGATTCAGCATGGCCATTTGATTGTGCGGTTGTTGTCTGCACTCACGTTTCCAAAGCGCCTGGCAATAGTAAAATGCAAAGCGCATAAAAAGGTGACATGCAAAATAGGAGAAGGCAACGCATTTGCAGACAGGATTGCGAAACAAACTGCCACTGACCTACATAATAAGATGATGACAGTACAAACAGAGGAAGTGCTTTGTATGATAGAGAATGGAGTTGCCACAGTCAAAGAAATGCAGGCTGAGGCCACGACCGAAGAGATTCAGGGGTGGGCTGAGGGCTCTGCTGAGTTAGATTTGGAAGGATGTTGGGTGGACAAAGAGACCAAGAACTGGATGTTGGCAAATTGTTACGTAACCGCAATGGTTACAATGGCGCATAGCCCTACCCACATTTGCGCAAAGAAGATGGTACAGCATTTATCCACAGTATGGAAAAATGAGCACATAAAAAGGAATGCAGAAAGGCTAGTGCAGAATTGTATTACGTGCCTGCAACACAATGTAGGGAAGGGAACCGTGACTCCAGTAGGTAGTTTTGGCCCACCCTCTATGCCATTCGAGGTGATCCATTTTGATTTCATAGAAATGGAAAGGTGCCAGAACTACAAATATGTGTTAGTGGTGATTTGTGCATTTAGCAAGTGGGTGGAGGCATATCCTTTAAAAGACTGTACTGCCATGTCAACAGCAAAAGTAATGTTGAAGGAGTATTTCTCCCGGTTCGGGCTGCCCCGTGTCCTGTGGTCAGATAACGGCCCACACGTTGTGAGCGCAGTAGTACTACAGATCTGTGCAGGTCTGCTGATTGACAAGCGATTCCACAGCTCCAGGCATCCGAGTTCCGCCGGACTTGTTGAGAGACATAACGGCATCCTAAAAGCCAAGATGGCAAAAATATGTGCCGGAAGCAAGTTGAGTTGGGTAGATGCATTACCTCTAGCACTTTTATGCATGCGCACATCTGTACGGGCTAAAACTGGGCTCTCTCCCTATGAAATTATCATGGGGAGACCGGCAAAGGTATGGTGCGCACCGCAGCCCAAAAGATTATGTGAGGTCGAGCATCCTGTGTTAAGCACGTACTGTGGCTTTTTAATGCAGAAGTTGCGTTTGATTCATCAGCAGGTGCAGGAGGCGTTACAAGTGTGATACACCGGACAGGGGCACACGCTGGAGCCTGGAAGCTGGGTCCTCATTAAAAACTTTCAACGGAAGACGTCATTAGCACCCAGGTGGCGCGGCCCCTACCAAGTACTTTTGGTGACACAGACGGCCATTCGAGTGGATGTTCGCAAGGCATGGATCCATGCGACACATGCCGAAAGATTCCCAGGACTGCTGACAACTTCTGACGACCAGAGAAAGGAAACAGTCTCAGAAACGAAAGAAACTGTTGCCAATCGAATGACACAGCACCAGCCTGAGCGAGAAGTGAATCTCAAAACAAAGCCTGAGCAAGAAGTGATACAGAAACCAGAGCCTGGATAAACTGCCAAAAAGGGGGAAGGGTGAACAGGGCCCCAACGCTGCCCAGCAGAAGCAACATCAACGTTGAACGACACAGAATCAGCATTGCACACGTCTACGAATACAGAGTGTGTGCCCCTTTGGCACCCATCAGATCTTGTAACCGCACCAGAGCCAAAAACAGAATCTGCATCATTGCCGCGGTGCTCCGCAACATCGATCATTGCGCCGCAGGCTGACACTGAGCCTGATACTGGAAGTGCATCGGCACTGTTCACCGATCACACAATACCAGGAGTAAAACGTTATGATCTCAGGCCTCGAAAGGCAAAGTGATCCACTGATTCTTGGTACTTCTTGTCTTTGGTTCCACTCACGGACGGAGGAGGAACCAGGGGTGTAGAGGAGAGAGGTGTGAGAATTGTGCAATCGGACAATTCAAGACTCACGGCTCCTCGGTGCGTTTATAACAGAGTACGTGTGTCAGAAGCCAGAGTGGGATCATCTGGATGCACATAGTACTCTGTCACTAAAGAACTTACACAGAAATCGTCTGAGCAGTAATTTTGCTCAGAACCAATGGTAAAAGCTGCAAAGGGCTGGCAGACTGAACTTATTCATTGAACTATTTGCATCAAAGCAAGTGTAACAATGAGAGATATCCACGTCAAACTTTTCCAGTAAGAAGAGGAACGATGAAGGAAAAGTCGAAACTGGTTTCAGCTTCCTCCTGCACCGCTGCTGAGAAAATGATAGATATAGAGACTGTAAATTCAAGGAAAAGGCCTGGTAAAAAGAATAAGGTACTAACGTGGACATTGGTTCTGTGTTTCATAAGTATGGTAGTACCAGTAACAATAGCGATGGTATTATGGTGGATGGAGTCAAAGCACCCATTAATAACATTCTTATCAGAAATGAATGTGTCGACTACTGAGAGCCCGGTTCATGTGATCACTGGTACATTATCTCCAATGGAAGAGAGACAAACAGAGGGGTATGGCAACAACGCATTGTTGCTTATTATGAATATGACCCATGCAGTTTTAAAGAAAAGAGACTGCTGGGTATGTGCACATTTACCACAACATGGTGGGAAGGGGATAGAATGGTATGTACAACCATTGCCACTAAGTTCTGCATGCAGAGCATCTTTGGGTGCAATGTTTTTCGGGAAATGGAAATGAAGCAGTACGGGTCAATTAGATAATACAAATATGGATGAATTTGAGGAAATTGTCATGAGACCTGCGGGCTGCTCCATATTCCACAAAACACGTGTAATAATCCCAAAACCCACGCCAAAGATTGCACGAAAGATAACAAACCAATATAGGCAGGTAGATTGCCCCGCCAGAAAAACATCAGTAATGACGTTCCACATGAGGGAAGAAGGGAACAAAACGCTGTGCCACCTTCCTATGCGGTTAATTACCACCCAAGAACTGTCCCGTTATGTCTAAAGAAAAAAGGGACCTATCTAGTAGGTACCTCCTCTGGGTGCATGAATACAGTGGTCTTCAAATATGAAGTTGAACCAGTATATGTAGAAGACCCTGTTTGATTCATATGTGGGGAAAGAGCATATCCATATGGTTAGCTAGAAACTGGGGAGGTACGTGTTACTTGGGTCTACTATTCCCAGGAGTGTTCCTCTTAGAAACTGCAGAAGTAGTGAGGCGATTAAAAGGTAGAGCCCGAAGGACTAGTTAAGATGGAATGATAGCAATGGATGTAGCCAAATCGTTTATACCATTCTTGGCCCAAAAAGAAAATTCCTATAATATAAGAAAACTGTCTAGAATATTAAAAAATACAATAGATTCAACAACAGATATTTTATTCAATATGACGTTAGAAGAGAAAGGAATAAGACTAATGGCACTACAAAACAGAATGGCTCTTGACATAATATTAGTTGATCGTGGGGGAGTTTGCAAACTCGTAAAAACTGCATGCTGTGTGTTCATAGATGACTACTCCCCTACCATATTCAGAGCCATCAGGAAACTACATGTCCTTAGTTTCACACTCTCTACTGAAGAAGGGGGTTGGGGGATAGGATCCTGGTTTTGGGGACTATTGCGGTCCTGGGGATGGAAGCTAATTTCAATACTAGTGGTGGTACTTGGTATATTCATAACATGTTGATGTTGTATACAATGCCTACCAATAGTTTGCACTGAGATAACTGAGGGATGTACTAAGGGATGTATGCACATGGTGTCGAGAGGAAAACAAACGCATGGCCGAAATAACAGAGACACTGATGAAACAAAAACAGTAAAACAATTCATGGCTATAGACATTAATGATGAAGATGATGCTTATGATAGCATGAAAGGTTCACACATAGATACCCCGGACTTATCCTCAGCAGAGGAGGATACAATGAATGAATAAGACTCTTGGCATACGGCCAAAAGGAGGGTTTGTCAATCTGGAAAAGTGAATACCCTTCATTTGGATGATAGATGTATCTTGATGGCCCAAGGCCAACCGTCTGATGCACAGAATTATAGAAATACAGACTGCTATGCTTGACCAACAAGCGGCCATTTTCCACGTATCAAGAATCGGCATTTTGCTTGTTAACCATTGCTCATTGCTTTCTGGCTAAACTGTTTTGCAGCTTGCAATTCTTGCGAATTCTTCTTACTCTACTCAACTGTTAACATTGTTGTCTGAATATGAAAGGGCAAGGCCGCAGGACTGAGGAGTTCGTTGAAACTCCTCGTGAGCAGCCCAGAAAGGCTGAGGGAGAGCCTTGAGGGAGAGCTGCAGGGCATTCAATCATTTCACAGCTGCCAGCCAGTCTCGTACTGTGGTAGAATATGTTAGAATAAAGCAGCTAAAGGCTTGAATTATGCTCTTCTTACGGCCCACCTTCACAAAACCTTTTAGAGCGTGTCGGCTCCCAGGACACGAATAGCACCTCATAGATAGCAAAGCTTGGAATGTGACTCTTCCCCCGTGTGCAGCTTGCTTCCAAGAACAGAAGCACCGTGTTCTGTTCAACAACTAGAAGATGCCTCCGCACTTTCTAAATTGCACATTGTTGCTAGAATAGACATCGAAAGTGTCATAATTGTCATACTCGTCGGAAATGTCCATCATCATCCCGAGTTCAAAGAAACTCAATAAAAGGGGGGTGTTAAACATGTCATAGCTGATTTTATGATATGAATTTTGTATATATGTAACTGATGTACATAATTCGCTCTCTTGCGTCCCTCGAGGTCTAGAGAATACACGTTGCGGGGCGTGAGACAATAGTTGGCCAATTGGGACTATTTTGCTTGCAATAAACCCTAGCATTGGGAGTTTTAACCTTGTGTCTGGCGCATCCTTTCGTGTATGGTTATTGCCTTGTTTCCATATCACGAGGGACCCCTAAGGGCCCCTTTCAAGGATGTCCCTAAGAAAGTAGAAATACATAACACCAATGAAAAGGGGTTTAAGGCAAAGAAATCAACAAAGTTTTAAAACATTAAAAACCTGAACAATTCCTCACACAAATATCTCTGTAACCTTACTATACTGGGGTCTCTGGTTAAGAGAAGTATCACAAGCAAAGGCTTACATAATGTGATGACACTGGTGTTGGAGGAAAGCATTGAGGAGAGAATACCTGAAGTGGGAGAGGTAACCACCTGTCTTGGGAAGGGGCAGTTGGTGTCTAGGAATTATGATCCACGGTATAAGATAGGCAAATGTGGGACACACTCTACAAGGACTGAGATTGGTATCCAAACTAATCCTGTGGTGAGAACGATGGCGGAACCTAATGATGGACTGAGGATTGGATTGGAAACCATCTCAGGGGTTACGCGAGTAGGTGGGAACCCAGTTTTGGTGGGACATGGATCCCTCTGGGTCCAATGATTAAAGGTTTGAACCCAGAACTACATACAAATAAAACAACTATTAACCCTGAATCTCTAAGAAAGGTTGTTGCCCTAGTGCGAGACCAACAAGCGATTGTTTAAGAAATTGTATCTCCTGAGCTTGTCCTGTCCACTGCCTGATCAGGTATTGGATGAGGCTATCTGGCCAGAAAGCAGTAATCTGGGTGCATTTGGTATGACTGTTGTACAGTGCCCGGAGCATGCTTAACTTTTGGGCAAAATGTATGTTCCGGATGTACATAACCCTATGGACTATGACCGCTCTAGTGGCACCTTTGGTTTGGAGACAGGAAACCACAGGGCCCAGGAGTGGAGAGGGCTCAGAGTATCCTGAGGGGTGCCAAGGTAGCGATGTTCAACCTAAACATGGTAGAATTTGTGGAATTATGAGGTTACCTGAGGGCATCAATTAATACCATACAAACAATCTGCAACTTACGTAACTCATACAGATGACAAGCCTCTGGGGACCCAATAGATCAGTGTGTCTGAACCGGGGAAATGTCCTTAAAATCTGTGGAAATTCCGAACCTGAGTGTCTTATCCTCCTGCGATCTCAAAAGGATTAAATTTCTAGACCGTGATCAATGGGAGAAATTTAACATTTAATCTAACTCCCAATTGGTTATGAATCTTGTCATGGCTGAAATTGATACTTTGGGAAAATTGGGGTTTGAGGTCAAATTATTAGAAGTGGAGCACCAACCCTCAAAAGGTAATTTTAACTATGGTGGGAACCTCAATGTTGTGTTCCATCCAGATAGACATAGGCAGGCGAAGCAACAGTACAGTGGTTTTAATAAACAGAACAAAGATTGGGCTCATATCAAATCAGCCCTGTGGAACTGATCACGCCCCAATATGGTTGATAGATGAGAATATAAAATTAAAGTTGTTGTCTTGGAATACTAGGGGAACACACATTTGTTATCCAATCCTGAAACTGTTGCCATGGTGAAAGAAAGTAACTGCATTTTCCTACAAGGGACATGGCACTTAGATAACTTCTATGTAGATGTGTTTGATGTGTTCTCCAATTGGCAAAACATAATAGGTAGGAAGACCCTCGGTGGGACTCATGATTGCAATTAAGGGCACTTTGGGATTTTCAGCTATGGCAGTGCCCAATCTTCCGCTCGGGATATTGCGGGTGAAAGTCTCTTCCACAGGAAGCAACCATGAAATCCTCCTTGTCAATGTTTATTGGCATAAGGCGTTAGCTGAACTAGATGCTTTTCTGGGAAATATAACTGCCCTAATTCAGGCAGGACTGGCAGGGAACCCATACCCAATGGGAGGGTTATACTGGCACAAGACCTCAATTCGGATTGCGGCCTGCTGTCTGATGACAAAGAACCCTGGGAGACCCTGCCAGGTATGATTAGGGGCAACCACAAGCAACAATGGCGAAGAATGTGGAATCTATCATTAGAGTCTGTGGGTTTGGTTTGTTTGAATGGGGGATTTGATGCCACTAATTCAATAATACCAACCCTGCGTAGAGGAGATAGCTTCTCAACTACAGATCATATTTGTGTAGATGTAATCTCATCTAACTCCAGTACAGGGGTTGAGCTCTCCCCTAATCACTGAAGGGACCATTCTGTCCTGAAAGTGGACTTTGATATATTAGTATCTAAGTCGATTAAAGGTGACCATACCAATTTCAGAATAGTGGGGCAGGATAAAGGGATTAGATGGTCTCCCCAGAATATAGGTATCCTCAACAATGAACTGTCCACAGCTATGAGTACCAGTACCCTGGAATGGAAACTTCATGTTTTCACCCCTACAGAATTTGATAAATTCTTGAGTTATTTGATTGATAGGATTAGTCCTAATTTGAGGTTGGGCACTTCCTGCCATACGCACAGGCATATTTGTAACAATCGACTAGCCGGTCTAAAAGCAACTATGCATCGAAAACTTGTGGTCAATTCGCTGCTCTAGCAGGGACCAAGTTAAAAAAAAATACCAGAATTAGCTTGGTCAAACAAAGCTATAAAAACTATTGAAAATCCAGAAAAGCAGCGATGCTGCAAGAGGAGGCTGAAATCATGCTGCATACCTTAGCTAAAAGAGATGTAAGGGCATTCTGCGCACTGGTCAACAACCAAGAGCTTTCCAACATCGTTAACCAATTGAATGCGGTCTCCAAAACCCAATGGGTAGATTTTTTCACTTATTTGTATGGGTTTACAAAGTCTTCCACCCGAGGACTTAAGCGATCTGTCCCAATAAGGTCGGGGTGAATGGCTAGCAATTATTGACTATGAAGTGGTGTTAAAGCTCATTAATGAGTGCTAAAACCACTCGGGCGGCAGGCCCAATTGCTTGACTAATAACACATTCAAAGGCGCCCCCACTGTATGGGCGCAGGTTCTCATTAGACTTTATAAGAGCGTCTTGAAAAACTGTGAGATTCCAATTTCGTGGCAGTCTGCTTATGTGGATCCTATCTTTAAATGCAGGGAGAGAGACAAGGCTAGGAACTATAGTCCTATAGCATTAATCAACACTGATTGTAAAATGTTTGCCTCATTTTTGCTTTTTTCCTAACACATTTGAATAAGTGGATGACTACTTCACACTAATGAAATAAACTCCAGACAGCGTTTCGATCAGGCCATTCCACGAAACTGATGGGACGAGTTGGGAGGGCATTACAGGAAACAGCCTGGGGAAAGTATGGCGGGGAGATCTATGTGGCTTTGATTGAGTTATCGACTTCTTTTGACCGTGTTATTCAGAGCTGCATCTGGGCTAAGATTGCAAAGTGGGGGCGTCCATGGGGTCTATTGTGGATCGTTATGGCACTTTATGTTAATGCGGGAATCAACGTTAGACTTAACCTGGAAGGGAACTTGTCCCGTAGGATTGGGAACTGGGTGGGCCTGAGACAGGGTTGTGCCCTTGCACCCTGCCTTTTTAATTTATATGTATCTGATATCGGGGACTATCTGGCTTAAGTTGGCCTGGTGACCCTGAAATTGGGAGAGTTGCGTATTACCTGGCTGGCTTATGCCAACGATTTTCTGCTCCTCGACTGTACCAAGGTGGGCTTTCAACATTTAATTAACAAATTCACACTTCATGCGGCAGAGAATGGATTGATTGTAAACCCTTCCGAAGACCCCAGTCTTGGTGCTTTCGAGGAAACGGAAAAGGTAAAGACAGAATTGGAGTATGCAGGGGGTACCCATAGAGTGAACATCGAGTGTGCTCTATTTGGGGTTCCCTTGCTGGCCCAGCCCTCGGGCTCGGAACTTTGCTTGTTCCTTAAACAGAAAGCTTCTGTCCTATCTAATCATATGACCAAATTCAAGCAAAAATGAGGATGCTTTTCTATTAAATGTTCGATTTACTTCTATGAAGGCAAGGTTGTGCCAAAACTAATATATGGGATGGAGCTACATTATCAAGAGATGATGAAATATTGGGAAAAGTCTGAAGCAGGGTTGTGGAGAAGGACACTTAAGCTGCCTAATAATATCCCAACGACTGCTATCAGATACAAACTGGGAATAGCACCCTTGGAGGCCCGGGTGAGATGGAGACTGCTGTCCCTATTTCGTAATCTGATAGCTTCGCTGTTGAATATGCTCTATGTTGATCTGGGTAAATTGGTGCCGGGACACTATTCTAGTAGGTTTTTGAGAGTAATTTGGAATACCTGTGACCAGTCTTTGTGTGAACTTAATACGGATAGGGAGACACTGGTCACAAACCCTGACAGGGTGACACGATTATTATAAGAATAAGATTGGATCACAACCACAGATATATTCCACTCTTACGTCACCTACAGTGGGACCACAAGAGACGTGGGTTTATTTCCCCCCTTTTATTACAGTTTCCAAACCGATATTATTGGACCATTCTCCTAAAACTGTTTTGGAACATTCTGCCTAACTGGGATGTGTAACTTCACAGGAAAATTATATGTTTGGAAAATTCATATTGCTGTTATTGTGAGAAGGAGGGTGAAACTGAAACTGTGAGACACTTACTACTCTGCTGCCCGGCACTATGCAAAGAAAGGTCTGCCCATATGACCAAAGTGTTAATTGAGGAATTAGGGGGGGATGATAACTGTATTTCGTCTTGGTATATTAATATCCAAAACACCTCAGAGGGTCTAGCGATTGAGGCATTTATTAAGTCCTTGGACCTATATAAGGAACTGCATATAATATGTCCTTCGACCTTGAAAACACAGTAAATAAAGTATACATTCCTGTAATTAAACCTAATTGGGGAGGAAATACTGCTGCAATCTGATGCCATGTTTTTTTCTTCTTCTAATCTGTGATAGAACAGATAGAATTGAATTATTTCTAATATTTGGTTTTATGAATGGTGATTATATGATATGGTTTTAATTGAAGAAATATCCCAATAAAGTAACTTGAATGGATAGAATGTAATGACTTGTTTGTATATATGATATGATATGATATGATATGATATGATATGATATGATATGATATGGCATTCATAACGCGCCTATAGACAAGTGTTTCAAGGCACGACGAGGCAAGGGAGGGAGAACAGAGGGAAGACAGAGACAGCGATTTTACTAGGCCAGGTGATTGTATGTTATTAATAGAATGGGTGAATGTGCCAAAGTTGTAAGAAGAAATTAAGGGCTCCTAT
Source organism: Ambystoma mexicanum (assembly GCF_040938575.1). Taxonomy (NCBI): domain Eukaryota; kingdom Metazoa; phylum Chordata; class Amphibia; order Caudata; family Ambystomatidae; genus Ambystoma; species Ambystoma mexicanum. The sequence goes on from NC_090929.1 coordinate 416,186,489, forward strand.
AGGTTGTTTTTTAAATATTGACAGAGTGATATCAAGTGTATAGGAGGTCCGAAATATAGCCCGCACTCCAGCTGTCCATTTTGAAGTACCAGGAACGTTCAGACCGAGATATGTAACATATGATGAGCAAATAAACCAGCAGAGAGCCGCAGTGGGGCTCTGTCCAGTACCTATCAGAAGAACAGCACCTATTGAAGTACCAGTACCAAGGAAACCATGGATAGTAAGGTATCCATTGAGGAAGCCATATCAACCAATAAAACAAAATGAAGATCATCTGAGTACAGTCCTGGAAGAAACCGAAAAGGTCTTAATGAAAGATGAATGGTGACATCACAAGCACCCGGACTGACCCACATATATAAGAAATGAGGAACAGAGAATGATGTAAAGAGACGAAACGCCACGAGCCAAGGATTTTGTGAACCTAAAGTGAAAGGACGATGTCAAATGTAAGAAGCTTAAGCCACGATCAAAATGAAGATATTCATCCAAGGTTACACGTGTACATATGCTTGGAACCACAAGAAAGCTAAAAAAATCGTACAGCTTGCTATGCTGAGTAGAAAGATAGTGCGGCAAGCTCCACTATACATAATCTACCTCAAAGAAGTACGTTATATAAGTATACTTCCACTTTGCACAAGAAGCAGAATCAACCAAAACGTTACTAAAAGGCCACACGAGAAGATCTTCAGCAGAAGAGAGTATAATTCAGCCTTTAACTGTTCCTTTGTGCAGTTTCTGCCGCACCAGCGAGACTAGCTGGCACCTGCGTAGTGATTAAATGCCTTGTTGCTTACTTCCAAGGACTTGTGAGGAGGAGACCGGGGCATTGTTGTCTGGGTTGTCTGGGCTGCATTTCAACATGTAACTTGTGGCCTTGCTCTATGCATGAGCAAGAATGAAATAGAATTCACTTACAGCAAAGTAGTTTGAACAGAAAAGCAAGAAAGCAAAAATTACTGAAATGGCGGATTCTATTCCTACAAAATGGACACTCTCTGGTTATGCTCATGAGTCGGTACCAATAAGGCTGAACATATGATGCGGTTGGTTTTCAGCCAACAAAATATACCACCTATGTTATGGGAGAGTAATTTCTAGAGTCACACCTTTACAGTGGAAGACTTCACTCCCTCTGCAGTGAAGCTACAAGGAAGAAGAGCTTAGATCTTTTTGGGTGACATCAAGCCATACATCGGAGAAGGCCCCCTGCCTGCACCCCACCGCAAAGAGACTACAGACAATGGGGAAGAACCACAGCACGTGCCGATGCAATCCATGACAAGGAAGAAGGATGCACGACCAGCAGCAAGGTAAAGACAAGGAACTTTGTGCAAAAGTTGTGGCTTCATTTTGGACATTCCTCTGAGGAAAAAAGGGGATAAGGACATAAATACGTAGACTCTGTGCATCCTAGTTGGAGGGTGAAGAAGAAAATTGCACTTATAAGCCACAACATAGTGTGTTGACTTTGAACTTTGGACTGAGCCATGCTGAACCTGTGATTAGAAAAGAATATGCCAAATTTTGGTCAAGGACACATACATTTGAAGAAAATACAGTATCCAGATTCTTTCCACACCGAGACTTTGTTTGGAATCACTTATGGTGTCCCACAGTAGCAACATCACCAAAGATGTGTTAACATATTTCAATCTAGTGACAAGATTGTGCCCGTCACTGGTTAGGAGGCTCACCAGTATCACTGACTTTCTTCAAGATCCTGAAACCGAAAAGACTATAAGGATACTTCTTATGGTAATTGCCAAGTAGTTCCTCCTACTTCCGAAATATAGAGAGGAAAAACCAAATGCCCCAAGCAGAGGAAGAAGCGAATAGGCTTATCAATGTACTGTTCTTTCGCCTAATTGAAGACTGTCCAGATCTTGTCAGAAGAACTACAGACGTATTGACATTTCTTCGAGACCCAGCAAATACAGAACATCTAAGTATAATCCTGAATGGAATTATTATTCAAGTTGATCTTCATGCACACCAAAATTGCAGAAACTGATCACAATGAGTGAGAGCCAACAGTCCCAAACCTCAGCAAGGCAAGACAAATGCCCCTGGCATAAGAAGACAGCAGGTTGGCGAGCAACATTTTCTTTCACCTAAATAAGGATTTTCCAGAACTTGTGGGGAGACCTGTCGGTGTTGACGCCCTCACATTCATCAGCGACCCAGCTAATTCTATGCAGATGAGCATGCTCTTGCATGGCATTGTGATGCAAGTCGAACTTTCTAATCATCAGCAGAACTATCTGGGAAGATTTAAAATGTTCCGCCAAGGGACAGATCGAGAGAATAGTGCAAGAGATTTCACTTTTGTTATATAGACAAGGACACAGCATGTCTTCGGGAATGAAACAGATCAGAGGCACCGATTGGGAACTCGTATATTTTGAAAATGCACAGTAAAGAGACTTGCTGAATTAATACCTGATTTGGACACTTCCCATAGCCTAGCAAGAGAACTGTATCCAGAGATTACAGACAATCCATTGTTCAGACAAAGAGGGACAATTGTTTAGTACCTGCCACTCACAAATAGAACCAGCAGAATCCAGAGATAATATTAGAGATAATATTGTTTAGAAGTTGTTTTAAAAGTTAGCATCTTTCAATGGATGATCGAGATGGGGATGCAAAGCAGCAATCTCGTCCTCCCTCAGGAGGAGAGACGTTCGTACTTTTCTGGAAGTAAATGCTGTAGATTGACCTACAGGGGTATTATGCATTTATGCATTATATTTATCATTGTTTTACTGTCACTGACGATAAGAACTGCATTGGTGCACAAAGCATTCCAATCCCAGTGCACCCGCCTAATGATGCACCCATGAAGCCCACAAAGGCACCCAGTCCTTACATAATCATTCCGGTCCCCAGAAGATCTGATGGTAGAATGAATGAACTTGAGATGGGTGTGATTAGCAATGACACACACACACTTATGGTAAGAAGCAAATTGAAAAGCCGGAAACAGGGCCGGCAGAGTGTGAATGTAAAAAGATTATTGACAACCACACGCATGCAAACAATGAATGCACACACATCAGGCCTAATGTCAATAACTACAGAACCACAATCCGAAGTTGCACTACGTGTGAAGTAAAAAGAAAAATGGAAAAAGCTGAACATATGAAGAGATAAGAGGAGTTGGAGAATAAACCAACAGAGACAACATTAACAAGCACACATGATCCAATGAAGGGTATGAGTGCAAGTTCTACAATACAGCCATATACTGGACCAATGTCAGAGTGGATGATATGGGCATTTCTAACCAGAAGAAAAAAGATGCAAAAGGACAAGGAAAGAACTGCCAGATTTTTGTCTACTCTTATGGTACACATGAGGAGGCCTGAACCATGGACCAGGATACCTGAGAATCCTCCAGCAAGAAGAAGCCATACGGATGCATTCAGGGATGCAGTTATAGCAAACTACATGAAACCTTAAGGATCAAGAGAAGCATACAAGGAGATGACAGTGAACTAAACGACTATTTGGACAGTACAGCACACTTTGGAAACAACATCTGGTACCAGCACATGAAAGAAGTTGAAAGATGAAGTTCAGAGGGGGAATGCTTTCTTTGTGCACTCCTACCTTACAGCATGGGGAAATAAAAGATCTTTTCAGGTGTAGAAATTGATGACCAGACCGCACCCTGTCTATCACATGTAGCCATATGCAAGACCAGAGGCCAGTTAATGGGTAGTGATGCTTCACTGAAATGGGCAACTGAAGCAACCTATCCAAATGAAGACGATTATGTTCAGGACATAAAGACAAGAAAGGTTCATAGTCATAATATCGAAAAAAAAAGAAGTCGAAAGTCATAATTTCTTTTTTAATACGTTTTTTATTCGAAATGGGGGGGTTCCCCCCAACCCTCCCTTTTTTTTGTTTTTTTTTTGTTTTTTTTTTGTTTTTACCTTTTTTTTTATCTACGAGAGACAAAGAATAAATATAAATAAAAAAATAAATAATTCAACCTTTTTTTCAACATTTTTTACCTTTTTTTCGATATTTTTGTCATTCGACATTTTTTTTCTCCATATTTTGACTGCACACCGACAAGAAACAATGGAAAAACAAAACACATTGTGATCAGATATGAGAAGCCTGGAATTAAAGGAGCAGAAATAAGCAGAAATAAAAAGAGAAGCAAACCAGAAGCTAAATCTCCAAGGGAAAGTCCAGAAGAGGCCGAAGTTGGAAAAACAGAGGCCAAATGCAGATTGGGGGAACAGTGCTTTCACGAGACGGACGGGAGAAAGGAGTAGTGATTGGTAGATCCTGGATGGTCATTGGTCAATACGAACCTACATGTAACATAGTGTGAAATGGATGCAAGCCATTGTGGCCAAAGCTTGCAAAACTGCTCATATGGGTCGAAGACAGAGGAGGACCCTTGCAGATAGTGCCACTGGAAAGCCCAAAATTCTGCTTCAGGAATAATGGCACTAGAAAGATGGAAGAAAATCAGAACTGTGGATGAGTTTTTGATGCTCCAGGAATGGTGCATGGAACTTCAGTAATTATGGACCGTTACTGTGCATGTGGATCCAAAGCATACATTAGACTGCCGAAAAACTGGGGCGGTATATGCACACTGGTGAATATTCACATTCCAGCATTGGTGATCCCGAAGAGTGGCGTGAACATTGACAGTTTCCCGAAAGCAGATGCTCACCTGAGGAAGAAGAGATTTATGGAACTGTTGACTCGAATGAATAGAGAGAATAACTTTTCTGCCAAATCAGAAGAAGCTTTTCATGCAATCCCACATGAACAGAGGCTGTTCAGCTTCACCTCATCAGTGTTTACGACAATTTTCATGCCAAGATTTCAAGTAGGAGCAAATACTAAATGGTTGCAGATAACCATATGGGAGTTACTGCAGACCTTCAACACAACCACAAAGGGATTCAATGCAATCAAAGACGAGTTAAGGGCAATCCGACTAATGACTCTCCAGAACAGAAATGTACTTCACATGATCACAGCTATAAATGGAGGTGATTGTGCAAACATTGGAGACTCATGTTATACATTTATACCATCTCACGATGAAGAAAATGGAACTCTAACAGAGGCCATAGGTATGCTGACGAAACTCCACAGTCAGATGATTGATGAAACTTACAAGGTTGACGATGACAGCTGGTTTGGATCACTATTCACATGGGTTCCACAATGGATGGCAGATGCTTTCAAGTTCCTAGGAGCCCTGCTAGCAATGATATTGCTAGGATTCTGTGTTATCAAGATAATAATCACTCAGTGCCAGAAAACTGCGAAAAAAGCCATAGGGATGAAGATCATGATTGATGTCGAGCCAGTATGGAAGCCCAAAGACCTGACGGATGAAGGATTAAGAGACTTTGTGAAGGCAAGCATTCATGCACCAGAAGAAACAAAGTTTCTATATCCCAGGAAGCATAGGAATTATGTGGGAAGATAGGTTTACTGCAGCCCAAAGGAACAGTGTCAACTGATGACGTGAAACAAGGACGAACACGTGGAAGTTTAAAATGAGTAATAAAGATATGGACCCCCAAAGAGACATTTCTCCAGATCATCATGTATAGACCCAGAAGATGAAGAAAGAATGGGCCCAGGCGATGAAGTGAAGGTGAATACAGAGGAACCAAAGAGGATGGATCCAAAGAAAGAGGTGAAAGTGGTCGATGAATCACCCAGAGGGGGAGTGTAGAGGTGATGCCAAGTACAGCCCACACTCCAACCATCCATTTTAAAGTACCAGGAACTTTCACGCCGAAATATGTGACGTATGATGAGCAAATAAACCAGCAGAGAGCTGCAGTGGGGCTCTGTCCAGTACCCATAAGAAGAACTGTGCCTATAGAAGAATCGATACCAAGGAAACCATGGACAGTAAGGTACCCATTGAGAAAATCATATCAACAAATGAAACAAAATGAAGATCGTCTGAGTACAATCCCTGAAGAAACCAAAAAAGTCTTAATGGAAGACGAATGGTGATGTTAGGAGAACCCGGACTGACTCACATAAAGAAGAAATGACGACTAGAGAATGACGTAAAGAGAAAAAAACTCCATGGACAAGGGGTATCGTGAACCTAAAGTGAAAGGACGATGTCAAATATAAGAAGCTTAAGCTGTAAGCATGACCAAGATATTCGACCAGTTTAAGCATGTACATATGCCTGGCACCGCAAGAAAGCTAAGAAAATTGTGCGGCTTGCTATGCTTACTAGAAAGATAGTGCGGCAATCGCCACCTATACATATCTACCTCAAACAAAGCACATTATATAAGTATACTTCCACTTCGCACAAGAAGCAGAACTAACCAAAGGTTACTAAAGGCCACATGAGGAGAGCTTCATATTTCGCAAAATCGAGAATAGACGGCAGAAACTAAACTTAGCAGAGGCAAATCGCGCCAAGAAAGCCAAGGTCAGTAAAATAGACGAACAGTAGCTACAATTAATTGAAGCTAAGAACAGAATATCCTGCTTCAGAAATGTCAAGTTAAGAAACTGAAGGCAGGAGGTGGGTTAAACGAAAATCAAATACACGAATTACATGAAGAAGAGGCAAATTCTCGGTGTCTGAATCACGTGACCAGCCAAGCAAGAAGAAGCAAGACTTTCAGACCTATGCATGGCAGCAGGCCAGGCGAAGATATCAGAACTTTTCCAGACAGGAGATGCAGTCTTGAGGCCAACCACAGTGAAATAATTGACACATGGCCACTCAAGTGATGATTGATTGGAACAATAGTTGGAGGAAGGCCAGGGAGCTAAGGGGCACTCTGCACCTGGCCGACCATTCTGCATGCTGGTAGGCAAAATGGAAAAGTATGAATGGGTTTGGTGCCAACCCAATCATAATGGACCAAGTAATATAGGGTCCTATAGTTAGTAGAGCCAATGGGGTGTCGTACTTTTAGTGATGTCTACAGTAGCCATTTTGAAGGTAGGGCTTAGATGTCCCACCTGACAATGTTTATCCAATCCCGTTACTCCATTACCATATACAGATATAATACCTATATTAAAGTTACCTTTCTAGAACAAATAGAATTGCATGCCAACTTTTAAGCGTTAAACGTCAGTGATGACGAGTTTTTAGTATAAATTATGTGTTCCTTATGAACTTTGTTGGAGTTGTGGAGTGAGAGAGAAGATCACAGATCCGCTGATATTCATGAGACTCCCCGTTTTTTGTACTTGTCATTAAACAGACTCCCTTTGCCATACCGTTGAGTTGTCATTATTGATTTGGTGTTGGAGTATTAATCTGCACCCCCATCCATCTCAAGGGTGCTGCTATCTTAACTTAAAGTGCCTCTGGGCAAACCCCAACTCTATGAGCCAGTTGGCAGTCGCTGGCTGATTTGCCCACCTGATCGTGAGCACCTACACATCTGCTCACTATTTATCGGCACAGAAATTAGTCCTGGTGCTTCATTCCTCATCTGAAACGTTTTTATCTACTGAAGCCTGCAGAGCCACCATAACGACCCACGAGGTGGCCCCATTTTAAGATGGCCGACGGCTTCCTCTCCCTTCCAGCGTGACTCGAATTACCTCCAGGCCCGGCACCCTACTATGATTGGCCAGTCGTCCGTGAACTAGACCAATCAATCGCTGGCAGGCGAACGCCAACCCGCCCACAAAGGAACAGCACAACAAGGAACGTTGCCTGTCCCAAGCCTGTCCTTGCCGTCCACGCCGTTAGCAAGGGACCCTGGCCAAAGTTGCACATGGAGCCTTCTGGGGACAAATCACACCTGAGCACACCACAGGTACTCACATAATCCTCCACATGCTAATACCTCGTTTCGCTAATAGCATATGACAACTCCCGCCTGCTAACCACCGCGAGCCCACGGCCAGCAGTATACGCCTCCGGCACCATCCGCGCTCGCCAGGCTACTCACGCTCGCAAATGTGTCACTATGCTTATTAAATGTTTCACGTGCATGGCTACCTCTGCTCCATGCACATTGCCGCATTGTGCTACAAACATCCTTGTGGTTGTATGCAGGCACTAAGCCAGTGTAACATTGTACACTAACCTGCAGTTAAACAGTGCCACTATTAGCAACTTAAACCATCAGCAGCAGCACACCACATGATCATATGCCAGTGCACAGCTGGGCACAAACTGTCCAGCCTTACCTAGGAACAACTCCCAGACCTACTCACAGCAAGAACCTATTAATCATGCCATAATACCAATTATTGATGCTGCCCTAACTCAATGTTTAACTATACCACCAAATGAGGCTGTGTATAACTGCTTTGCTATTATGTTGATTTGTATCCACTCACTGTTAAACTCATTGCTATCACCAATGAACACTACAATCATACCGCTAGCCTACCACTGCTAACGCTGCGCTAGTCATTGTCTCTTTGTCTCAGTGACAACCCCAATATTGTACCTGCATTGCCTGCACTGCCCATCTATGCCTAGCCCTAGGCCAGCCCAGTTGTGACCACCCCTTCCTGAACTGTGTGGCCATGCTAGCATCGCCTACACTATGCATAACCTGTGATTTATATGTGTATCATCATACTCTACAAATAGAAATGTCAATGACCTCACACTATGTTGCCCCTCTGCATTTTAGCCTAATGTGATACTCTGAACCTAGGTATTCCTCCATTGCATTTTAGCCTATTGTACTATTCTGAACCTAGGTATTCCCCCATTGCATTTTAGCGTATTGTACTATTCTGAACCTAGGTATTCCCACATTGCATTTTAGCCTAATGTGTTATCTTGAATCTAGATGTTTCCCCACTGCATTTTAGCCTAGTGTGCTACTCTGAACCTAGGTATTCCCCCATTGCATTTTAGCGTATTGTACTATTCTGAACCTAGGTATTCCCCCATTGCATTTTAGCATATTGTACTATTCTGAACCCAGGTATTCTGCCATTGCATTTTAGCCTAATGTGCTATCTTGAATCTAGGTGCTGCCCCACTGCATTTTAGCCTAGTGTGCTACTCTGAATTTAGGTATTCCCCCACTGCATTTTAGCGTATTGTGTACTGAATATCCTGTAGCCAGACCCTGATCACCTGACTCGTTCTTATCATGCTCCCCTTCTGCATCACAATGGATCACGTACCTTGCAGCGGCAACAGTTACATAGCCTACAAGGACGGCCTTGCCAAACTTGGATGCCCAAGACACTACCCCATCCCCTGCCCCATGCCCTTTCTGCCACCTCTGCCCTCCTTCCCACCTATCCACCACCTGCCTTCCATATCCCCCACTAACATTGGCCTCCCAGTCAACGCTAACATAACTCACAACCACCTTAGACCCAGCGCTCCAGGCTCCGCCTCACCCACTACTAAGCCTAACCACGCCAAATCGGTATCAGGTAATAATATTGCCATATATATGGTCGCCGTAAATAATATCGCCGCGAAAATGTCGTGGCGATATTATTTGGGTGACCATATATGTGGGGACAGGGAAAAAAAAATTCAAAAAAGAAAAAATAATAATGTTTGGGGGTTACGGGGGTGTCCCCCGCATGTTCCATGCAATAATGTCGCCACAAAAAAACGGCCATTTTTCGGTGATATTTTTGCATGGCGAGATTTTTGTGGCGACATTATTACATGGAACCACCAAATCCAACTCCAAGCCTCTTGCCCCACCCAAGCCGCCTGGACCGACCCCCTCATTCACCCCCAACATCACAGCCTGCAATTTCAGACTTGGCACTAGACGCCCCATCACATCTAGCAGACCCACCACCAAATCCAACAACAAAACCAACAAGAAGCACAAGGCTCCTAACAAGCCTACACCACTCCCATTAAAAAGAGCCTTACTTAATGTCAGATCCCTTGCTGCCCACCCTACTGAAATTGCCGACATCATTCTAACCAACGATCTTGACTTCCTAGCCTTAACAGAAACATGGCTTCATGAAGCATCCGGACCTCACTTATCGCTAGCCATTGCTGACAAATACTCTAGCCTCAGAGTTGACAGACCCAACGCTAGGGGAGGAGGTGTAGCAATCATCTCAAAATCTTCCCTAGACTTTAGATCAGCCTCTTCAGTGTCACTCACATCCTGCGAGCTGCTTACAGTCAAGCTGCAAATCTCCCCCACAAGCACAATCACCTTTCACCTCACATATAGACCCCCGGGCACCCCTGGGGTCTTTGAAGAAGACATCATATCTCTCATTGCTGAAAATTCCAAGCCTTCAGCTCAAATCATTATCCTCGGAGACATTAACCTTGGCTACAGCGACCCAAATGATGCACCGGCTGCATCCTTAGCTAATGCCCTAACAGAACATGTCTTTGCACAACTCACTGTCCTTCCTACCCACCAGAAAGGTAGAATTATTGACTGGGTAGCGACTTACAACTGCAACATAATCTGTGACGACCCCCAACTCTGGCTTGGACAGATCACTACCTCATCCCTCTTGAGGTCAACATTAATCATGCAGTACCCAAAAAAAGCCCTATAGCACCAGCCTCCCCTACCAGAAACAAACGCAACATTACTGCTGAGGCCCTACTACCCCTGATCCTACCCACCCTCAACACACTCCCTGCCAACGCTGATTTAAACCTACTAATTGACACATTCAATGACTCCATGGCCAAGGCAATGGACACCATTGCCCCTCTGAAACTCTGCAAAGATAAACCAAGAGATGACCTAAACTTGTGGTACACCCCTGAACTCAAGTTACTCAGAAAAAAGAAAGCTAAGGCACAACTTACATGGAAAACTGACCCCTCTGTGGAAAACAAATCAAATCTTACGAACATATCCTCCTTATATAAAAATAAGATAATTCTCTCCAAAAAAGATGCATATAACATCAGGATCGATCAGGCAGGGTCCTCCACTAAAGAATTATTTAAAATTCTAATAGAACTAGAAAATCTCAATCCACCCACAGACAAACTGTGGTGCACTAGCATCCAAAACGCCCCCAATAACAAAATCTTAGGATTCCAAACTAAAATCGAGGCCAACAACAAGGTTACTAACCCTGGCTCACCAGCACCCATCAATAACAAATCGGGCTTCACATTCAAGAAAGTAACTACAATAGAAGTTCAAAAAATCATTACCTCCTTAAAACCCTCGAACTGCAAAGGGGACAGCTGTCCCACCCAGCTCATAAAAGACACAGCTAGAGATCTTTCCCCCTTCATCACTAAACTTATCAACCTTTCATTCAGCAATAACTCAGTCCCCAGCAACCTAAAACAATCATGGGTCCTCCCACTCTTGAAAAAACAATCACTCGATCCAACCATACCCACTAACTACAGACCCATCACCACAGTCCCATTCCTATTAAAAATACTGGACAGAGTTGCCTACCTCCAAATTCAAGAATATCTGCAATCCAACCAACTGCTAGGAATACGCCAATCTGGCTTTAGACCTCAACACGGAACAGAAACCGCCCTTGTTGACCTTAAAAGTCAGATTGATGAAATCAAAGATAAAGGCAAGGCCGCGATCCTACTCCTCTTAGACCTCTCAGCGGCCTTCGACCTGGTCGACCACAAAATCCTCTGCAACCACCTAGCCACCACAGCTCACTTCTCCCCCTCTGCCGTCACATGGATACAGTCATTTATAGCTAACAGAACCATGCGGGTCTGCTCCACTACATCTGTAGCAGACCCCATCCCCATCTCATACGGTGTCCCCAAAGGCTCCTGTGGCTCCCCCACTTTGTATAACATATTTACAAAGCCACTTTTTGACCAACTGGACCGTCTGGGTGTCACCTACATGAATTACGCGGATTACACCCAGATACTCCGCACCATCACAGGCAACTACCAGACAGACGTCACCCGGATTAACGAAATATTGTCCATCATTCAGGCATGGATGGCATCTCATGGTCTCTGCCTGAATGATGAGAAGACGGAGCTCCTCCTTGTCGGCTCCCCCACTAACCTGTCTAAACTAAATCCCAACTACAACAACATCATTATTGATGGTCACACCATCCCTATTGCCACAAGTGTGAAAACTCTTGCCTTTTACTTTGATGCCAACTCCAACCTCTCCAAACAAACTAACATGATTGCATCCGCCTCTGCCTACACCGGCAAGCTTATTAGGGCCAGCAGACCCTTCCTATCTACCAACAGCTGCCTCACACTTGCCAGAGCCCTCATACAGTCTAAACTGGACTATTGCAATAATCTGTACCTAGGTGATAACCAAACTATAATTAACAAATTACAGGTACTGCAACACAACGCTCTTCGTGTAGCACTTAACATTCCCAGGCGAGAGCACATCTCCAATGTTAGAATATCATGCAAATGGCTCTCCATATGACAAAATATTGATCCGAAAACCATATGCCTCACGTATAATGCTTTAAACCACCTAGCCCCACCTTATCTCACTAACAAATTTACCATGAAACCTGCCACAAGAACCACCAGATCCTCCAACACTCTATGCTTAACAGTGCCCAGATTCTCCTTATAAAGAGCTGGAGGGGCCAGTTTCCCAGTACTTGCCTCCCAACTCTGGAACACCTTACCCCTCAACATTAAACTATTGAGTCCTTCCAGATCTTCAGGAAACATGTTATTGGTTGGCTCTTGAACAAAGAGCAGCACATCAGATACGAGGTCACAACTCCTTCCATTTAACTATGGCTGTGAAATCTGCAAACTGATGTACTTGGAAACTCTGTAAATTGTTGATATTGAAACTGTATATATCATGATATGTAACCTATGTAAATTGCTTAAATTGAAACTGCATACATTATAATATGTAACCGTCTTCTTAAGCGCCCTTCTACCTCTGGGATTGGAGCGCTATACAAATAAATAAAACAAACAAAACTTGTTTGGAGGAGACCTTCATAGAGTGGACATATCTAGTGACCTCATTGGATGTGATAGGAGAGAAGGAGGAGAGAAAGGCAGAGGGGGGATGAGTGACCATAGGTGGCTGTAGGATGAGGGGAGGTGAGGGAAAAAGGGAAAAGAGAGTGCTCAGGATGTCCTGTGTTTTTGCAGTGAAATGTGTGGCCAATGCATCATAGAGGGCCTGAGAGCGAGGAGGTGAGGTGGAGACTGCGGAAGGGTTTGCTAGTTCCTTGCATATTTTAAAGAGTTCAGCCGTGTTGTTGGATGCCCCATAGACACGAGCATGTATGTGGGCCAGTTTCTTGGAGAAAATAGAGTCGATATTGCCTTTGGAGAAGGCGACAGGCCAGTTTGTCAGAGAATGAGCCTGAGGTCTGCCACTTCCGCTCAGTAGCAGCTCTGCACATACGCTTAAGGGGTGCAAGTTCAGAGTCGTACCAGGTGTCACGCTTGGAGGCATGTTTCAGGCGGATCCTCATGACTGGGGCAAGAATATAGAGACTGCTGGTGATGGTGAGATGGAGGTTACTGAGAATGGAGTTAGAGGTAGAGTCTGCAGTGGGGGGTGAAGGTGGGTGTGAAGGTAACAGCTGACACTTGTTTCATTGGTCGGATGTCCTTGAACAAGGTTGGCAGAAGTGAGGGAGTTGCGGTCAGATGGCAGAGAGGACCAAGGTGGGAGGAGAGGAGGGAGTGGTATGACCAGGAGAGTGGGGTGGTGAGTGGTGCAGAGAGCAGATCAGTGGATCAAGGCATCAAGAGTGTGTCCAGCCAAGTGGGTAGGACCAGAGGGGAGAATGGAGAGGGAAAGCGAGGTTCAGAGGTCACGGAAGAGAGTGGGTGCTGTGATTGAGGAGTCAAGGCGGATGTTGAAGTCACCTATGAGAAGGAGTTTAGTGAGAGAAGTGATGAGAGAAGAGGAAAAATCCACCCATTCAGAGAGGAACCAGTGGCCTGTAGATAGTGGCAATGGTCAGGGAGGAAGTGGGAGCAATGACAAGCTTGCAGACCAGGCTCTCGGAGGAGGAGCATGGCTGGGTGGGTATGAGAGAAGAACGGCCCACTCTGGGAAGATCAGGGCACCCCACCGCCAGCATGGTTTGGGCGAGACTTGGAATTGATCTTATAGCCATCAGGGAGAAGGTAGTCAAAAGCAGTGACTGGGCTGGCATTGAACCATGACTCGGTAAGCGCTAGGATATCAAGGTAAATGTCTTCAAGGAGGAGGCAGATGTCGGCCGAGTGTGTAGTATCCCAGTGATGGTTAGTTGTAACAGATCACTGCCTTTGAAGGTTTTCCGAGGATGGGTACAGGGGTGTGGTACACTTTTCTAAGGGGGGGGCAGAGAGAGCGGAAGAAAGGGTAGCAGGAGTGCAAAGAAAGTTGATGAGGGACGGCAAGTGCCGGTCGAACAGGAGGAGGTTGGATTGAGGACCCTGAACCATGATAGTTCCATTGCGGTAGACATTAATGATACACCTGCATGATGAGAAGCCCACCAGCTTCCCATCTAGTGCCACCATGTGTGGGTGAATATGTGAGAGGAGAGAGAGTGGAGATGAGATGAGGAGTCCAAAGATCTGGACAGGGGACGGAGAAGAGGATATCAGTTACAAAATGTCAGGAGGCTGCACTGACGTAGGTGTCTGCAATGGGAAGACATGGGTTAGTGGTCAGGATGTCTTGTTTAAACTTTTTCCTTGCAGACTTTGTTATAGAGGGAGGATATTTGATAGACTGGCAATTAGAATAAAAAGGAGAGATGGTGAGTGCCATAGTGGTGGCCGAGAAAAGGATGGAAAATAGATGATAGCCTGCACTGCACGAACACCAACTCAGCAGGCAGCCTAGTAGCAAAGAAAGCGAGGGAGCAGATGCAGTAGAAACAGTTGTGTGCCAGAATGGGATGCAGGGTTGTTACAAACACACCAGAACCCTAATTACCAAAAAAGCACAGCAATGAAATGAAAAATAGGGTGCAGAGATGTTACAAACACACCAGAATTCAAATTACCAAAAAAGCACAGCAATGGAGGAGAGGGATAAAGTAAGGAATGGGACGGTAGACTGGCATAGGCCCCCCTAGGTTCAACAGCTGCGTGAGTTAGTAGAAAGGCATAGCAATGTCCAAGGCATAACACACAGGTATTCTTGGTGGGAGAAACGAAGTTCCAGAAGCACCAGTTTGTGGGGTAGCAGGCTGCATGCTTGTAGGCTGTCCCTTGAGGTGGGTGATGGGAATGAGATGCAGTGGTGAACAATGGATGAATAAAAGGGGGGGCCTTCCAGCCTTCCAAGGCCCGGACAGGCACAGGCAGGGTCCCTTCTACAGTGGGCTTTTGGAAGGGGGCCAGATTTTGCCTGCTGATAACCTGATTGGGCCTAAAATGAAATTAGGGCATATCAATGATGAAGAGGAAGGAGTGAGTCGGACACTCCAGTGCCTACAGTTCTGAAGGCGGCTATGTCAGAGGGGAAGGTCAGAAACATGCACAGATGCACCACAGCCATGTTGTGATGTAAAAGTGGAAGCAAACACCCCCCACTCAGTTGTGAGGCACTGCAGTGAAAGGATTACCACTAAGCAGATATATCAGAGAAAATTAGATTTGAAAATGTTTTAAAGTGCTCAGCGCTGCACTGGCATCCAAGGTGCTGGTAGAAACACAAGGCCCTCCAGGGCTTACCTTGCGGCACGCTGATGGTGGCTCCACCCGAGCCTCATGGAGAAGGAGTGTGGCCAGCCCGATTCTCTTGTTGCAGTGAGGAAATGGACTGATGCGGTGTACATGTATGTACACCTATATTACACATGTCATGTGGTTACAGATGGTAGAATGAATTATTTCTTCATAAGTGGGTCGTAATGTGGGGGAGAGGGTTGCATATAGTTTTCTATCCTGTTCTGTGGTAGGTTCCTTGACATAATGGTTCAGTATAGGGGTGCAGCCAAACCTTTGTGTCTCTCGAGCATCCTCCAGGCTATAAGCACTAAGAGTCTCAAGCGCTGTGTAATGTACACCCATGTCCCTTCCTTTACGGTTGCACAGGTCTGTATTCTTATGATTGATAACCATATTACTGAAAGCAGTGCAGGCCTTTTTGCATCTAATCTGACTATGTTACAGAGTTTATTTTAAGAGATGTTTAATTTAAACACGCTTTTGGAACGTGGGTCTCTTATATATGCTGTGTGGTACATTCTTGCTCCGTGCATTTATAAAGTCTATTAGTATGACTTGTTTTCGTTCGTTCTATATTGCATTTCTGCTAAATGTAATATCTGAGTGGGGGCACTGTAATTTATGTTTCACTGTATTTAGCTGTATTTTGCCCTAGATAAGCATCTGGCATACCATAATGAACATGCCTTGCTGTTTAAATTCATAATATTAAGAGGAGCAGGGCATTGCCACATGCATTTAATACATAATAAAAATGCACACTCCAAAATGGGCGGGTTACAGCTACCCACCTCCATTGATCGGTTGGTTTCTTACCCTGTGCACCATGAGTCCTTTGACTTCAGAATATAGACCAATGGGCACTTCCATAAAGGGAGGTGTACTGTTGTATGGGCTGAGCGTGCCAGACCCGTGGAAGATGTCAAAACCTGTGCAATGTCACACCTAGACACTCCCCCACCTCCTCGCCCTCCGCCCACAATCCTATTTGCTTTCTGATCGAGCAAGGTAAATCGTCTTGCAAAGGCCTGAATATCCTTAAAGATCAAGGACGTCAAACATTTACATCCGAAATCTGCAACCTGTGGCTCTCCAGATGTTCCCATGATCCCTCGCCATTGAATATGCTGGATAGGGTCGATGGGAGTTGTAGTCAAAACATCTGGAGAGCCAAAATGTTTCTAACCCCTAATATAAATGATGGTCGCCCCTTGCCATTCTTGCGAGGCACTGGTGAGAGGGATTTGGAAGTTTCCACTGCTTAAGGGCGGGGGGGGGGGTATCTGCAGTTCATTTTATCCACTTGACATTGCCAATGCAGCTAATGTGGTGCAACACCAGAGGATGATAGTTGTGTTACGTTGTTCAGCTTTCATACTGTGGCAATCACCACCATAGTGGTCTTAGGGCGATAGTACCTTATCTGACAGATTGGGGTATTGTACCCACACCTGGGCTACACCGGACAATAGTCTGCAGAGAACGAGGATCAAGGAGATGAGACACAGGAGGTAGGGAGTGGGGCGGTAGAGGTAGGGAAAGGACACAAACTCACAGCACATATGTAGAGGGGGCAAACGATAAGGTTGAGGTGGAAAGAGATGTGACTGTGTTAGTTTGCATCCATGCGTGGTAATATTCCGACGTACCCACAGGCTGCTGATTGTATCCTGGTACTGTCTGGCATTGCTTTACACCATCTCTTTTCTAATGCCAAAGCTTTCTTGTCCAGCGGTGACCGATACAAATCTGAAGAAGCTATGTGAATACCTTTATGGGCCTAGAGAAGATCCCATCCTCCATGCAGAGTGTCAGCCGCTGAACCAGGAACAGGAGTGTAAGGTGTTTCCTCGTCTGAATGAAGCAGGGGATGAGTAGAGGGAAGGGATGTGCTGGGGATTTTATGCCAAGATCACCTTTAAAACCCCAAGCAAAGGTTGCCAATCGGAGCCTAAATTGCATCTATTAGCATAGCGGTATCACAATTTCCTTTCTGACCACTTATTGAGATGAAGGCTCTACTAAGAGCTGTCAAATGTTTCCCTGTGTCAGTCCCTCTTGCAAAGAGTCTCTATTTTACAGTGTTGTAAGGGACAAGCCACATGTTTGTAGCCTAACCATCTCACCCTTTTTCTAAGTGTACCATATAGCCATGGAGAAGAAGGGTGCCAGTGGATGGAAGTAAGGTTGGAGAATAAAACTAGAGCCACCTGCATTGAGGAACCCAGGAATTTGTTCCTGGAAATATGCCCAAGAAGAGATGGTGTGTAATGGTTTTGAACCACTGTGGTCTAGAAGCAGCGGGAGACATTTGCATCACCAGTTTCAAAGTCTTTGGCAACTTCCGTGGTGGCTATCTGTGCAAGCGGCCCAGTTCTGGACTACATTTCCCATTAGTGCACCACGCTCCTACAGGTGCACCCACATTGCTCATCGGCGTGCATGTCTGAATTCACAGAGTCAGAAAAAGCTACCGCTGGAGAGGCGGGCACTCTCCTTCTGACAGGGTCCTCCTCTGACCTCGGGCTTACCTCAATGGAATGTTGGCTAACCACCTAGATCACGGGGACGGTCCTAACCGCTCTAAAGTTTCAATGGCAATTGCTCAGGCAATAGTGGTGAGTATGTATGGGTTGAAAGAGCAGGTTAAACATTGATTGTTGTGCTTCTTTGTCATGAGTGCTCTCCAACCCAACACACCCATCTCTCAAAACGTTGCTTTTTCAACACCACCATAAATGACTAATACCAATGATGCAGAGACCACAACTCACAGCACTGTTGTTGGTGCTAAAACACGCTAGCCCAAACGCTGACTACCCACACGCTGCACAGCACTCCTCTGCTCTCGAGTTAGGTCCGTGCTTTAAACAATAAAAGCAAAACAGAAAAGCTACAGGGCAGAGACAAACGAGCTAGTAGAGGTCACCTGGCTATAGAGAATCTGTTTTTGTAAGGACCCTTTTAAGAAAGGCAAATCCTAGGCTAGGGAGGTGGTAGTCCCCGTGAAGGTTCAGGAAAAGGGTACAGCGACTACCCCTTGACTGGAGACCCCAATCATCTCTTTTTTGTAGATACAAGGAGAATATAAATTGAAAACATATCTGCATTGTCATGTGATTTATTAAAAACGTTCTCAAAACTGGTGTCATCATGGGATAGTTGAGGTCCCAATATAGAGATGTGTCACACAAGTAGGATGCATGTCTTTACTTCCCCCCGCATTCACTTCCCCTTACATTCACTGAGTCACATTTACTTCCCCATTTCTTTACTTCTCCTGTCTTTACTTCGCCGCATTCATTTCCCCATACATACACCGAGTCACATTTACTTCCCCATTTCTTTACTTCTCCTGTCTTTACTTCCCCGCATTCACTTCCCCTTACATTCACTGAGTCACATTTACTTCCCCATTTCTTTACTTCTCCTGTCTTTACTTCCCCGCATTCACTTCCCCTTACATTCAATTAGCCACATTTACTTCCCCAGTCCTTTACTTCTCCTGTCTTTACTTCCGCACATTCACTTCCCCTTACATTCAATTAGCCACATTTACTTCCCCAGTCCTTTACTTCTCCTGTCTTTACTTCCGCACATTCACTTCCCCTTACATTCAATTAGCCACATTTACTTCCCCAGTCCTTTACTTCTCCTGTCTTTACTTCCGCACATTCACTTCCCCTTACATTCAATTAGCCACATTTACTTCCCCATTCCTTTACTTCTCCTGCCTTTACTTCCGCACATTCACTTCCCCTTACATTCAATTAGCCACATTTACTTCCCCAGTCCTTTAATTCTCCTGTCTTTCACTTCCCTTAGCATTCACTTTGACATTACAGGAGGAGACCCCGTGTACCCCTCCTTCTTTTTTACCCCACATTCTACCCCATGCCACCCCTTGACTCCAACCCTAACCTTTAGTTAACCTTACCCACATGCATTGCCACCTTCACAATGTGAAGAAGCAGGAGAGGTAAAGGCATGGAGAATTAAATGTATGAAAAAGTCAATTGGGCCTCATTACGAGGTTGGCAGTAATGCCCCGGAGATACCGGCGGGTTGCCGCAAACCCTGTAACACTGTTACCACCGCCTGACATCCCGGTGCAACTGGGGATAGCACAGGCGGCGGTACAGCTATTTCGCATGGAGTCCCACAGGACTCCTTGGGGATGGGAAACCTGAAGCACCGCCATTGTTAGTAATGGTACAGGTGCTTCATTGAAAAGCCTGCCGGTAGGGGCCTGATCTTCCGGCAAGTCAGGCCTGCCAGGAGTTCCGTGCCCCTACCGGCAGATTTATAGTTTGGCGGCCCGGAAAGGGTGCCGGTACATTTCTACAGCACCTTTATTTCCGAACCGCCAACCTTGTAATGAGGCCCATTATGTCTGGCAAAGTGAAGATAGACTCAGTAAGTGTTGGGGAAGTTTTCTAGGCAGAATAAAGGAGGGATACCACAAGAGTAACACAGAGTTATGAATAAGAATCAACTTCAGCAGAGTCCCCATGGGCTGCCCAGGGAAATGTTGAAGTTCACAGGAAAGGAACCACAACTCTTAAATCAGGAAACACTGGAAAAGTGTTCCTCCCCACTGGAGATGTGGCACCAAAACACTTGGCATCCAGACACCAGAGCACAGAAGACCAGCCCAACATAAGCAACCTATGTCCAGAACAACATTGAACGATGGGGTTGGCTTGAGGAAAAGGACAAGTCAGTCATTGAAAAGGAAGAATAGGACTACTAGAGTGAGCCCCAAGATGAGGAGTGGATGACCTGTAGTCCAAATCTTGCTGTACCTGTGCCAGACCAGTTGCTTCACACAGTTCATCCAACAACTCTCCATTTGCAATGGATAGCAGACGTGCAAAGCTATGGAACTGCGTGCTCGATACTCACTACTAGGGTGAAGATTCATAGGCTTGTCCTTTACAATGAATAGTCTGCAGCTAGATAGATTCATCACAAAATAAACACACATCTGGTGTATGTCTTTGCCTTCTCCTGGTTTGACTTGAGGAAACAGGGCTGTTTTGTGTACTAGATCACTTTCCTTACATCATGTACAACAAAAAGCTGCAAGCCAATGTTAAACAATAACCACTAGCTGGTGGTCCGGTGGTTTCTCCCACAGTGTTGTTTTTGTGTGTCTTTAAACCTTGAAAGTGCAGTTGCAAAACCTAGAGAAGATTTTCTTTGGGATGTGATGACTTTGTCACTTGGTAGACATTGGGCCTCATTACGAGTTTGGAGGCAGCCATGCCCTTAATAAAGGCATGGCTGCCTCCAAACTCAGGTCCGAGTCCGGGTTCCTTGAATGAGGAATTACCGGGCCATTCCAACCTTGGAGGACCCGGTAATTCCTCATTCAATGTACCCATCCCATTCCCAATCGAGCCCTTGTAGGGCTCAATGGGAATGGGGAGGGAGCTAACAACAGGCCCCTTAATAACTGACCAGACGTCCAGAGCGGGTCCCGCAAGGGGACCTCCAAATAGGGCGAAATGGGTTTAACCGCACTGGCACCTTTACCGGCGCCGTTAAACCCATTCCGCCAGGGTCGTAATGAGGCCTGTAGTGTTTTATTCAGAATTCTGATCATGGATTTACTTCCATACTCTTGTTGCTTATTATAAGGATGTATGTACTTCTCAGGAGTGTTCATAATTTGATGTGCAGACTTTGCAAGTCATCACTGTGAAATAAAACATATATCTTAATCAGCAAGAGTTGTGAATGTATGTGTTCAAGTGTCTAAACTGCAGACTGCATTCAAATCCCGTCATCAACTCTTAAATAATGTGTGTGATCCTGGGCATATTATTTAATTTCACTGCCAACATTAATATGACAGCTACATGTTTTTTGTTACATGATATGGGGAGGCAGGAGGCCAGGATAGGTTTTATTTTGGGGATGGGGTCAGCTAGGCAGGCACCAAGTATGCATGAATGCCACCAATCCCCATTCCATTTGGGAAATAGTAGTCCAGGCCTAGTTTCTGCCTCTGCCTTCTGTGACGATAGTCCTTGATATGTAGTGGTCCTAGAATGCAAATAGAAAAATTATGAACTGCACTACCATCTCCTTACTTGAATGTGCTATGTCAGAATATAGGGGTATGGGTTGTGTGTTGTGGGGCGGCACATGTCCATGTTTGCGTTTTGTGTTTTGGAGAGTGTGGAGGCACCAGGCATGAGTCTTTTGCCAGCTTGGCCAATCTTTGGCTGTTAGAGCCAATCCAGACCCTTGGCTCGGCTCCGACTCAGGTCCACACATTGATTCTCTGGAGCCACCACCTCTTCCGAGCCTCATGTTAAGGGTGGCTCTTGAGCACTGACAGAGGCTGTGGATCGCCCCTCGAGCCTCTGTTGCCGGTGATGGCCAAAGTCCCTCAATTCTACCCCACATCCAATGTTGGCACAGAAGTTCTGACAGGTGAGCAGGGCACAGCAAAACTCTCCCTCAGCTGCATTGGTTTGGAGGGAATAGGCCTGACGATGATAAAGTGACGTTGAAAATCTCTGTAATCTGGGTCGGACTGGGGCATACAATTGTCTCGGGCACCAATTAAAAAGTGGCACACAGTTGCAAATGGCAATTAATTCCTTTTGTGACAGACTGTTTGAGTAGCACCCAAATGCGAGTTTTTTGGGATAACAAGTGATGCAAAGTGTGCATTTTAAAGACTATGGGGGTCATTACGAGGTTGGAGGTAATGGAAAAACGATGCCGTTAAGGGATTACCGGCACCGCATACCGCTCTGGGCTATTCCGACTCAACAACCCGGTATTAGTGCCACCACTGATAGCGCGCTCCCCCGTACCGGCATGCACGCGGGCACGCGGCACTTGGGCCCGGCAATAGTGGGAAGGCGGTAACAGGAGGACATTACAAGTCAGGCGGACATGCAAATACCGGCATCATGAAGGCGGTAATGAGGGATACCGGGATGCCGGCAATACGGGCATCGCAAACCACCCGCAAACAGCAATGTGCTGTGTTCCCATCTGCCACAGGTGCACACAATCGGCACATGTGGTGCAATGGAGTCTGGGCCAGCAAAAAAGGAGCACACCCACACACCACACCCCTTACCACACCAAAATGATTCCACTTGTAGTAGCAATACTGGGGCTGGAGGACATGCTTGCATTGCAACACCAGCAACCACAACAGGCACCACAGAGGAGACGCAGGAGGAGAAGGAAGGTGAGACAGGGCCAGCAAGTCCCACCAGTGCAGCAAGTGGTACCACGCAGGAAGCCCCCAATCCCTTGCATCAGAGCCAGTCCATTTAACCTAACCCCTCAGCAGCTTGTCGGGGGGAAATTCTGCCGGGGTCGGCCGGGCCGTCCGCAGACCTCCAGGCAGGGAGGCCCCAACTCCTCCCGTGTATATCTCAGATGAGACAGAGTATGAGGCACACACAAGGAGCAAGGTGACTTCTGCTGTTTATTAGGCAAACGGCAGGGATGGGTCAAGGAGCGTACGCGTTCGTCCTGACACACACACAATCGTGGGGCTCGCAGGCCCTTTTTACTGTATTATGACGCGCTACTTGCGTCACGTCAGAAAGTTAACAAAAACACTCTTAATTGGACGCTCGAGTGGTAGGGTTAGTATAGAACACATATAGAGAACGATGCTAGTGGCTAAAGGGTAGTCAGGTGATATATCTGGGTTGTCCCTACAATTAGATACATGAGAATTGTTACATGAAAACTCCTGAGGATTGGTCAAAGCTGTTTGCGTCAGTAATAGGAGCCCCATATTCTGATTGGTGCACTCGTGAGCTCCCCAGCCTGGGACCACCGCTGTTCCCAGCTCTCGGTGTACCTTTAGTTTGCAACAATGTTCCACTATGGGTACATGCAGACAATGTGAGGACTTATTCATGGCTGGGAGGCTGACCGCCCTCACCGTCGCAGATGTCCATTGAGCCTTACAAGTGTATCTGCCTGTGTCTCGTGGCGCGGGATCCAGGCGCCTCTTCTTTCCTGGACTTGGCATCTCGTCAGGTTCGGCTTGGTCACGTGAGGCGGGACCGTGTTTGAGGCAGAATTCTGCACAATTAATATTGCTTTTCCACTGTGTGTCTGGTTTAATTTGTAGCTGTGCCTTTAACGTTGGTGCGCAGAGCGCGAGGTTGCAACATCGTGCCTTTGATGGTTTGTTCCTTGAATGTGAGTTTGCAACATTGCGACCTTGGCTAGTTGCTTCGCCAGACTCATTCTTGCAGGATCAGCAACCTGACTTTTGCTTTGTTAATGTCCACGGGAACTCTTGCTTGAGGCCTACTTGGGCCTGGTGCATAAGTGATCCATTTCGTGCATGGGTGCGTTAGGTTATAGTGGCATATAGTTCCATGACCAGTATCGTGTCTTCATTGTACTTCTCATGGTGGTAACTGGTTGCAAGGGAAGCGTGAGCAAGCTTTGTAGATAAGTTCATGACGCGTCTTGCGTTTCTGCATGCTGAAAGCCTATGTGAAAATAATAAAGATGCACGTCCGTGAATATGCCTGTCGCCTACGTCATAGCACTGAGTATATTCTTCATGTAGTTTGGTGTGGGAATGTCCAGTGTGTATATTTGTACAGCTATGCTTCCCATTGTCTAAGTCGTCATGGCATCTCTAACGACGTGTAGATTTTAGTCTAATTGGTCCGTGCCGCAGGTGTCGGCATGGCCAGTGCGGGCTGCTGGGCAGGCAGATGGACACATCCGTATGTTCCTGTACCAGGGTATTTGGTCGTCTGGTAGATGGACAAACTCTTCTCGTGGCGGGTGTCTGGGTCATGACCCTTTAGGCCAAGCGCGAGAGGTGAAGGACGGGAGTCTGGTCTTCCATTCTCCCACTTCAGTCCCCCCTCTGGTCGACTTGTCGACCACAAACATATCCTTCTCGTTATCTCCTCTTACTCGCCAGATCTTAGTTATTCCTCCTAGATGTCCATAATGGTTTACATGATCTTCAAATGACCAATACATATATTCACAGGTTCCTCCAGGAGTACAGTATACCCATTTTCCTATGTAGCTCCTGGGGTTTCTTGGGTTCTCGATCTTCACTGATGGTGGGTCTAGGTGGTTGGTTATTATTTGGGTGCGCAGTTTCTCCCTTTCCATTATTATCACGCCTGTATGTTGGCCGTCATCTGCTGGCATCAAGGGGTGCATACCCACCATTTTTAACAACTCGTCAGTGGTACGTGCCTTCCGGGCCTTCCAAAATCTAATTAGGATCAGCGTAGCTCCAGCCAAGATGGTGCAACCCACTATTATTTTCAGTCCATCCGACAGCCAAGATGGCATCCATGACCATAATATTGAAAACCAGCTCTTATCCTTGTTCACACCGTTACTTTCGTCCACCATCTTGGAGTGCAACTGGGCTAATTGCGAAACTGCTTCTGTCAGTGTACCATTGTCAGCATCGTTGGCAGGTATAAACGTGCAGCATGATTGTCCTATCTTTGCACAAACTCCTCCTTCCATTGCTGTGAGCAGGTCCAGTACATATCTGTTCTGTAGTGCTACCATCCTTATAGCTCGCAGCTCCTCCTTTATTGCGTTAAACCCATTTACTGTAGAATTGATGGTCATCATTAGTTCCCATCTAGTTATTTGGAGCCATTTTGCGTTTGCGTAAGCCTGCAGTCCTGGGTGTATTATTGAGGAGAAGAACATTGCTGCTCTGCTGAATAGTCTGTGTTCTGGCGGTATTGAGGTTAGCGCCGTTTCCGACATTCCCCACAGGTAATTTCCTGTCAGCGGCTCTCCCTGTCTTTTTATTCTGTTTAGGACAGTATCATTGCTGTTGGTCCTGTTCCCTTGTTCCTCCTGAAGTGGTGCAGATCTCCTTTTTCTTCTGTCCCCTTCATCCATTTTGGGAAAGTGCGCCACATTGACATGCTTCTTAGGTACCACTAATGATGGTACGTTGACGTGCACCATTGTGCACACACCATTCCACAGGGGAGGCAGTGTATGGTATGCCTTTTCTCCACAGGCCCAATAATGGTCCATTATTACTGCTGTTCCCGCTCCCCCCTCAGGTAACTCCACCACATTTGCACAATTGGTATTATATCCTACGTCCACCTCTCCTTTATGCTGGTAGCATACCTTGGGTGCAGTCAACGGTAGTATTGTTATTGGGTCTTCATCTGTTTCTACCCACGTGAGCATTGGTACATACTTGATCCATATCGTCCAACATCGATGATTGTGTGCCTCGATGGTTGAGATAGTTTCTTTTGTTACCATGTTGCTGCCAATCACTCCAATTTCCCAGCTGTTGTCCAGATACACCTTCCCTGTTATCGTCAACAGCGGCCTCTCCCAACATCCTAGTTTACCTGGTACTTCAGTGGCGTACCAATCACATGGTAGATACTGCAGTGTTACTTTCTTTGTTTCTCCTTTTGCTGGACCACTTGTTATGTATCTGAATGCTTCAGCATGTAAACTGCTCTTGTGGTAGCTCAAATAGGTCTTGAGGAAATTGTTTTCATATGGGTATGAGTCTCGTGTTTTCCATGTCATGTGTACCACTGTCCCTTGAAATCTTCCTTTCGTTTGGAACAGTGCCAAGTATATTATACACTGTGCTGTCTTTTCCTCTATTTCTGTGGCAACAAATGTTCGTGAAGCACTCATGGCGTATGGTATTAATGAGCAAACGTAGCAGCTGTCCTCAGTTGTCTGCTTACCAATGCGGGTCATGTGTTGGTACCATATGTTGTTTGTAACGTGTGCTGAATCTTGTATATAATTATCAATACCTTTATTTTCTCAGTATGTGCTGCGTTTACCTCTAACTTGCTTGGGTGTAATATTACTAATATCACCTGACTTAACACCTGTTGCAGCAGGGGACGGGGGTATATTAGGGTTGGGTGCAGCAATAAAATTAATAGCATAGCTGTACTGCCATACAGAGGCAGCCACGAACCCGGTGATCATAAAAATCCCTACTATTTTTATTACATATGCTAGTCTCACCGGCATTTTGCTCTTACCTTGCTGCAGTCCTGGCAGCGTATTCTTGCGACGTTAAAGTTGCCCGCCTAAAAATTCTCAAAAATGCTTGTTATGAAGTGTTAGTTGTTTGTTTTAAGCTCTCCCTATCAAATAGTCATTCAGTGCCCAGGCGAAGAGCTGCTCCCACGCTATTCTAAGTAATCGGTCTCTCAGCACCGGCAAGTAGGGGCGAAGATGTGGCATATAATGTTCTATGGCCAGGAGAAATGCTGTGTAGTAGACACGCACCCTCCTCTTCTTTAGGTACGTTGGCCTTTTTATTTCGTATACAAATTGGTGTGACAATTCTTCTGGGTAACTATCGTCTGGGAGTACCATCTACGCCTGGACAGTGAATTCGTTGGTTAACTTTTCTTAACAATACAATAATACGCAGTACCTGTATGTGCGAGAGAAAAAGAGAACATTCATTTGTTTACATGTGTATTGGTGCAGGAAATGTCTTTCAACTCAGTTTATTACTATACTGAGGGGTCAATGGGCGGGGGTTTTGTGCTTCAGATGGCGGAAGTATTTTTACTCTTTGACCGTGTGACCATGGGGTGGGCAGTATGGTGATCACCCCTTTCTTCGTCAGTTATTGTCTCCGGGGAATTTGGGTAGTTATACGGTAAGGAGACAATTGGGTCGTTGTCTGTGGTAGAACTTTCTTCCGCTGTCGGGGATGTTGTTGTTGTTCTTCCAATGGACCTGTCGTTGGCGCTGGGGCGGGTCTGCAGTTTGTAGATCTTTACATCATGTAGGTGGTTCCAGGGACGCTTGTCCTTTAGTTTTACTGCTCTTGTTGATACGTCCTCTACCAGATGGGGGCCAGTAAACCTCTTGTCGTTCCACCTTCTATTGAAGTTGCGTAGTAGCACGTGGTCACCTTTTGCAAGTTTGCATAAATTCTCCTTTTCCAATTCTGTACTGGTACCTTCTTCTTGATTGCTGGTAGACCCGCCCCGTGTGCGCTCGAGCTGTTGAGACACAAATACAACACTAGTAACCAACGAAGACACATATTGATACATTTCATCTCCTAGTACACTTGCTGAACTTTCGTGGTCAGTGAATGCCCTTGACGTTGGCGTTAGAGGAAGGCGCATTTGACGTCCAGTAACCACCTCGTGAGGAGTGAGGTGGTGGTCGGACCCTGGCCTGTTCCTTAGTTCGAATAGGGCTAACGGAAGGCAATACAAACAACTTTTCTTTGTTGTTTGCTGTATTTTTGCAATTGCCTCCTTCAATATGCCGTTCAGGCGTTCGCATACACCATTAGCATGTGGGTGGTATGCACATGCAAATTTGTGTTTTATGCTTAGCAAAGATGTGATATGTTGGAACATTTCGTTTGCGAAATGCGGGCCATTGTCTGACCTTAAGACCTCACACACTCCCCACCTGGGGAAGACCTCCCTTACCAGAAATTTAGCTGCTCTAAATGCATCTGGGTGTGAACAGGGTCCTGCTTCAATCCACCTAGAGAATGGGCATACTACTACAATCATATACCTATTACCTTTACATATGTTGATCATGTCAACATAGTCAATGTGAAGGTGTCGAAAGGGTCCTTCTGGCCGGGGTATGGTACCTCTTATCACTTTTAGGGTATGACCGGCCGTAAACTGTTGACATGTGAGACAATTGCTGATAAAATTTGACACATGAGAATTTAACTCGGGACAGAACCAATCTTCTCTAATTCGTGCTGCAATTATTTCCTTGCCTGTATGGGCTGGATGATGTAATTGGCTCAGTGCGGTGTTTAAAAGTGCCAATGGTATCACCAATTTTCCAGTGCCACCCTGGCGCCATAGTGCGTCGGTTGGTGACATTGTACATCCTCTCTTTACCCATATTTCTTTTTCGGCCATTGGTGCAGCCGCTTGTAGCTCCATAATCTGTGTGGCTGGGAGATGGGTGTACCCTTCTCTTATCAACATCTCCCTAGCTACTCCCCTCCCTCTCCCTCTCTGTGACTCGGGGGGGTTCCATATCTCACCAAAGTATGCAGCATATTTCGCATGTGCGTCTGCTGCTGCATTCCCTTTTGAGACGTGGTCTTCACCATTGGTGTGTGCGGTACATTTTACTAGGGCTAGTTCTTGGGGGTCGTTTATTACTTCAATTAGTTCAGCCAATAAGTGGGCATGTTGCACTGGGGTGCCATCAGCTCTCCTAAACCCTCTTCTTCTCCATTTTGATAGTCCTGAGTGGACAGTGGATGTAACATATGCACTGTCGGAGTATATTGTAACTCGTTTGTCAAAACTCTCCTTTAATGCCAATATTAGAGCAACAAGTTCCGCGGCTTGAGCAGAGTATTGCTGTGGTAATTGAACACATTTCACAGCCACACATACCGGCGCCTCCATCATTTTTACCACGGCTGCCCCAGTCCTTCGTATCCCATCCCCTTGATCAATAGTTGATGACCCATCAATAAACAAAAGCTCACCTCCCTCTAGTGCGTTCTCTTCAACTTTTCTACTACATGAGTATATTTCAGTTATTTGGGTGCAGTCATGGGCGTAATCTCCTTCCTCAATTACTTCTGCTAGGAACCTTGCAGGGTTAACCGTGCTACATCTAACAATTGCTAGTTCAGCTCTAGACAAAATAATCTCATAACCTGATGCCCTCTGCGTTGTTAGCGTTGACTTAGGTTTATTCAAAATTGCAAATAGTGCATGTTCCACAAACAGTGTAGTTGGACACCCCATTGTTATTGCTGATGCTTTTTCCACTGCAAAAGCAGCCGCAGCGAGACCTTGTTCGCAATTAAAGTGACCTAACATCACAGGGTCTAAGTGACCACTGTAAAATGCTACCGGTTTATAGCCCAATGCGCGTTTTTTGTGCCAACACTGCTTTCATCACTGCTGAGTCGCAATGTGAAAATATAAAAAATCGCCGCTCATAGTCTGGTGATGCCAGTACAGGAGCAGATGATATCGCTTCTTTTAACTCGTCAAAGGCCTCCCTCATTTCCATAGTCCACCCCAACTTTTTCTCCCCTTTATTTGCTTCCCGCAAACCCTCAAGTAGGGGTCCTATGTACGAGCTGTAGTCGAATACCCATGCTCTACAGTAGTTACACAGCCCTAGAAATTGCTGCAGTTCTCTCACAGTCTGTGGCGTTGGAGTGCTTGAAATGGCCTGTGCTCTTTGTGGTGCAATCTTTCTTCCATGTTGGGATATCAGTTGGCCAATGTAAAGTACCTGCTCCTGACAGTATTGTATCTTTTCCATGTCTACCTTGTACCCTTTGTCAGCCAGTATCGTTAACATTTTTAAGGAATCCTCTCTGCATTTATTTTCGTTTGTACTGCAAATTATTATGTCATCTACATACTGTAACACTGTGCTTTCCACCTCAATATTGCCCAAATCCATCTGTATTACTCTATTGAAAATTGATGGTGACTCGCAATACCCCTGTGGTAATCTGGTATGTTTCCATTTTGTATTTCGGTAAGTGAAGCTTGTCAAATCTTGTGAGTCTGGGTGCAATGGTATTGAGAAAAATGCATTTTTAAGGTCAATCACGGTAAATCGTGATTCTTCTGCTGGAATGCCACACAATATCGTGGCCGGGTTTGCTGTTACAGGATACTCTGCTTCTACTATGTTGTTCAAGGGCCTGAGGTCCTGTATGAAGCGCCAAGATCCCCCTTTAGCCTTGCGCACTGGGTACACAGCTGTGTTACATGGCGATTCCGAGGGGACCAATATTCCATTGTTTATAAGGGCCGTTATAGTTTCATATATGCCCTCATCTGCCTCTTTTGACAGTGGGTACTGTTTCACTCTTGGTAGTATGGCACCTTTTTTCAATTTTATCCTTACGCCCCCTATGCTTTTTATGCATCCCACGTCGTAAGGCTAATAGTCCACAGTGATTTGGGCACCTTTGCCATATCCTCCTTAAAGAAGGGGACTGGGGTGCATGCTGGTGCCTCAAGTGCCATTGCAATTTTCTGTGCTACTTGTTTATGAGCCACTCTTAGCCATATTTCTACACTCATCATGAACACCATTTCACCTTCCTCCTTTTCTTCTGAAAACAGTTCCTCGTCTGATACCTGGGTCAACCTGCAACCTTCTGCTAGTGCTATCACTGCCCTCCATGCTCTCCCTTCTTTATCTTGGGCGTGCACAGCAATATAATCAGCTGTTGCAATAATGCTCTCAATGTCCATTACTAACACCTTTCCTTCTGGTTCATTAACAGGTGTTTCTGGTCGGAACAGATAAACTGCTGGCCTTCTCCATATTCTCCCTTCTATCCCTGGCATCCATGCAAATGCCATGTCTGTACCATACTGCAATAGTTCACCATCTATGGGTTCTGCCCTAATTGCAGTCTGTCCACAGTATGCTTGCATAATCTGTCGTGCTGCGAGCATGTTAATCCCTGGAGTAGAGCATATTATACCACCCTCTGTAAAGGAGATAGTCATATTCAACCTGTTCATTATGTCCCTCCCTAATATATTTACTGGTGAGGCACTATAATATAAAAGTGGAACTGAAAGATCATAATCTCCAATAGATAAGGGAACGTTATCAGTAAAGGGAGCCAACCCTTTAGCCCCAGAAAATCCTTGGGTGTTCATGGCTTCGCCTGACATCTTAAATTTACCTTCCCTTATGCAAGACCGGGTTGCCCCGGTGTCAACAAGGAATGATAATTTTTTGTCACCTATCGTTACCTCTATGCGTGGCTCCTCCGCACTATTAGGTGTTACTGACAGGATGGGACACACCAAAGCCGTCTGTGGGCTGTCCTATTGGGGGTACAATGATTGGCCATTCCCTGTGTAAGGGTTGTGTCCCAAGACCGTCACCCTACCTAATTGCGTTTGTGGTGTTTGAGGTTGTTGTGTTAACGCTACTTGTTGTTGTGGATATGTTTGTGGCGATTGTTGTGTTATTTGTTGTTGTGGGTCAGTTCCTTGTTGCAACGTTTGTTGGATGCCCTGTTGTTCTTGTGAGGTCCTAGGTTGTGCCTGTTCATTCCATGCTGGTGTTCCTGGCCTGACCCTACACGTACGTGACATATGTCCTAATAATCCACAACTCCAACACACTGGTGGTTCCCTGCTTTGCCATGGGAAACTCCCTGTGTTGTCCTGGTATATTGGTTGCCCCGAGGGGTATGAATTTCTAAGTCCTCCCACCTGCTGTTGGGTATTGTATCCGTATCCTCTCCCTCTCATAAATCCTCCTCTCCCCCTGTTATAATTATAATACCCAGTTCCTTGCATTGGGTACCCTCCTCCCATGTTTGGTGCGTGAGGTTGTAGTTGCGGCACTTGTTGTGCTATAGACTGTAGAGGTGCTACTTGAGCCGGATCTTGTGCAGCCACTACTTGTGTGGGGCTTTGGGTAATTGGTGTGGGCGTAGTTATTAGCGCCCCTTCCATTGTATATTTAGTAAGTTTTTTCTGTACTAGTTTAGCCTCTTCTGTTTTCCTGTCCTCTTCCTTTTGTTTCATTTTTCCTTGCCATGTCCTGCAGTGGTGTACTATAGTCAGTTGTATTTCTGGCCATGGCTTTGCTTCCATTCCCACTACTTTCTTTAGTTGTTTCTGCACTCCTTCTGGGAGCCCTTGTACTAGTATATGATAAAATATGGCTGGTGTTTTGTCCCATTGCTCTCTAGTTTCCATGCGCCACTTCTCTTGGATATCCTGGATATAATCAACAGGATCCTCATTCTCACGCATCTTGCGGGAAGTAATGGCTCCTATGTCTGATGTGTCTGGGTACTGTACTCTCAGGGCCTGCCATAGCGCATGTCTGCAGTTTGCAAATGGTGCCCCATCATGCGATGTGTTTGTTATTGTTACTCCATGAAATCCCGCTCTCTTCCAAATGTCATCCGCTCTATCCCCTAATATTGATATTAACAGGCCCTTCACATCTCCTACTGCTAATTTCTGTCCTGCGGTGTGTTTTTCCATTTCATATATCCACTTGCCCGCACCTCCGCTTAGTGATGGGAGTCTACATTTTATATTTTCTTTGTCTGTATGTTTCCAAGGGACGTACTGTGGTCTCACCCCTCCTCTCTCCAACAGTGGCATTAAATTGTGTCTTGTGTCCCCCTTTACGTTCCATACTATCGAGTCCTCACACCCCTCTTCCCCTTCTGTTTCCCTTCCCTCTTCAATTTCATCCTTATTACCCCTGTTCCTATCTCCTTCTCCATCCCTTTCCCTCCTTTCGTCATTTCCTGTATTTAATGTAGGCACGTTTATCTGTCTGCCTTGCCTGCGACTAGGGAGATCCCTAAGCCGGCATCCATAGGGTGTAATTTCGTCCATGAAGGGCGCGAGGTTTATTCTGTGCAGTGAGCGTGCGGTGGTTGAACATGTAGGGTGTGATGTGGGAGGGCGTGATGGCGATGTGGGTGGGGTGGTTTCATTAGTTTGTGTTTCTCCTATTCCTTTCACTCCCTCCTTACTTCTCTCCAGTTCCTCCCATCTCCTACTCATCCATGGTGAATCTATGTTTGTTCTAGTGAGGTATAGTTTGTCTAAGCTTTCCCTTTCACCTTTTCTTCCGTCCTTCTCCATTCCTTCTTCCTCCTCACTGCAAAAGTCATTCATAAATGCCACCCCCCACTCTGCCTTCCTTCCTTTTATTGTTACGGTTTTTAAGTCTATTAAGTCTCTTTCTCCCCTTCCGTTGTTACTAACTGTTCCCCCTAGTGCGGATGTTGACGCTACCTCTCTACTTTTATATACATCTCCCCATCCTTCACTCTCCCTATTCCTCCCTTCTCTTCCCCCTTCACTCCTCTCCTCCAGTTCCCTACTATTTTCCTCCCTTTTCCTTTTCAATTCCTCCATTACCTCGTTGCTCATCTCTTCCAATATTCTTTCATCCTCTTTCTTCCTTTCCCATTTCACCCTTTCTCTTTCTACTATACTCTCTATTACCTTCCCCTCTTCATATTTCTTTGCTGTCTCTGAGAGTACCCTCCTCTTCCATATTGCCATTTCCCTTTCCTTTTCTTCTTCTTCCTTCTTCCTCTCTCTCAGCACTACTCTTGATACCCTTTCTGCTGCTGCTTTTACCCTTTCAGCTTCTTTCTTTTGCTCCTCATTTTGTTCCCTTAATTTGTCCAATTCGTTCTTACTCTCTTTCCTTTTCCTCACTCTCTCTCTTTCTTCCCTCTCAAGTTGTTTGATCAATTCATTCTGCTCGTCCCTCAGTTTTGCTAATCTTTCCTCCAAAATCTCTTCCTTCTGCCGTAGTAGCTCTTCTCCCCTTATTTCACTCTCTCTTGCACTATCCTCGTTTGTTCTCCTTACCGCCTCCCTCTCTTCTCCAGTTAGTGAGCCTCGTAATTTCAATAATATCTGTGCAGCTACCCACTCATCGTTTCCTATCTCTACAGTCTGCTCTTCTCCAATCTTCCCTCCCCCCATTGTCATCTTCCTATGAGCCCCATATGGTGGAGGGCTGTATGCCGGGTTCGAGTATCCTTCAGCTGCCCTTAATTGTCCTTCTATTTCTTCTAGTTCTCTTAAAGGGTACAACCCTCCTCCCTCCGTTTTCACTCCCGGTGCTATGGGTATCTCGTTGCTGGGTTCCCTTTTTATGTCGTCTGATTTATCAATTTTTTCTCTCTCCTCTCCTCCGTTCCCCGTATCCTTTATGCTTTCACATCCCCTTTTCCCATTTTCTTCTTCTTTCTTAATCTCCGTTTCTTCTGGTGTTTCCCCCATAGTGAACATTCCATTTGGTCCTGGTCGAGACCCCTGGAACATCCTCCATAAGTTAAACACCTCCACATGATTTGCCAACTTCTTCCCCTTGTATGTATTGTGCAGGTGGTTTAGCAGTGAATGTTGGGCATATGGGTCGAAGCTACCATTAGGCGGCCATGGTGTTAGCATTTTGTTATCCGTCCCCTGGGTCCACTCTATGCTGTACTTAATTAATTTCTCCCTATGGGGTGGCAGTGTGGTGCATATGTGTTGTAGTGGGGTAGTGAGGGTGTTCCCCCACCCTCCTGACCCTGTCCCGTATGACATAGTAGAGCTCCCCTTGTTACCCTTATCTTCACTGGTCGTTTGCAATATACACCCTTATATTGTTTACCTCGCCCCGCAAGTGTGGGGACTTACGACGATCCTTTGGCACAATATGCAGTAAAATTATATAACAAACATAAAAACAAAAATATATCTGTGTATCATGTAATATTTTATATTCCTTCCCCTACGGCCCCCTGCGGCCGAAGCGCACGCAGCCCCCTGCGGCTGCGTACCCCTTATGACGCTCTTATACAGTCGTCCCGTTTTCCCCGTCCTCTCCCCCTTTTACGCTTGCCGTGGCCGGCGTTCTCCGTGCGCAGCCACGCCCCTCTCCCCTTCTCCTTTCCCGATCCTCTACTGTATCCGTTATCTCCGTGTCCGCTCCCTTATCATCTTTTTCTTCCTCACCACTCTCCACCCAAAGTTCCTTATGCACGCGATATCTTTATTAAAACCTATTGGTGACGTCACCGATTTCTTCGAGCTACTGGTACATTCTTCTAATGTTCTTTAAGGTCAAAATACACTTGCACTCTATCCCCGCTACCCCTACAGCTGTCTTCCTGTCTCTCCTGGAACAAGGTAATCAAATCAATAATATAATCGGACTGCGCACGCTGCGTCGCCTCGCGTGTGATACGCCCCTCAACAGGAGGGCTTAACCAGCCAACTATCTTCCGTATTGGGCAACTAGGCAACTAGCTACCGCCTACAGGGAAACGTCATCTACCTATCGAGTTTCTTGCTCGAACAATAGGGATCCTCATCTACTCATTGATCAATAAATCACAAACCGTAGGAAACCACACACCCCCACCCTTACACGTTGTCGCGACTTAGGCCAATCAGTGTCTTACGAGCGGCCGCAAGTGATGTTTTCGTGCTCCGCCCCCCCCTCTTTCGCGTGACGTAGCCGACTCCTCTCGCACTCGTTTTGCTACCATTCATTCCATTGGCAATACTAAGTTGTTAGACCTTCGCCGTGCGTCTGTACAACACCTCCCTCCTCCCTTATTTACTTCTCCCCCCTCCCTCACAATTTTGCATTGCTCATTGTGCGCGTCATGCTCACCAAGTTCTCTCGATGCAGGGTCGCTCGACTGCGTGCACCCCTCCAAGCGGCTCGCCACCTCCCCTCGTCTGGACCACGTCTGGACACTCGCCAACCGCGTGCGGGATACTTCTCAACCGGCTCCCGAGGGCCAATATCCGGATTGCGCTGTCCGGTCTTCTCGCAGCTCCGCGATTGTCCTGCAGTCCTCAGAAGGGGGCAACGGCAGAGGGGGCCGCGCCGCCGGGCCTCCTCGCAGCGGCAGTGCTTGGAAAAATAAAAATAAAAGTGGACCTTAAACAGATCTCAGCAGTGCCTCCAACTTGTCGGGGGGGGAAATTCTGCCGGGGTCGGCCGGGCCGTCCGCAGACCTCCAGGCAGGGAGGCCCCAACTCCTCCCGTGTATATCTCAGATGAGACAGAGTATGAGGCACACACAAGGAGCAAGGTGACTTCTGCTGTTTATTAGGCAAACGGCAGGGATGGGTCAAGGAGCGTACGCGTTCGTCCTGACACACACACAATCGTGGGGCTCGCAGGCCCTTTTTACTGTATTATGACGCGCTACTTGCGTCACGTCAGAAAGTTAACAAAAAACCTAACGACACTCTTAATTGGACGCTCGAGTGGTAGGGTTAGTATAGAACACATATAGAGAACGATGCTAGTGGCTAAAGGGTAGTCAGGTGATATATCTGGGTTGTCCCTACAATTAGATACATGAGAATTGTTACATGAAAACTCCTGAGGATTGGTCAAAGCTGTTTGCGTCAGTAATAGGAGCCCCATATTCTGATTGGTGCACTCGTGAGCTCCCCAGCCTGGGACCACCGCTGTTCCCAGCTCTCGGTGTACCTTTAGTTTGCAACAATGTTCCACTATGGGTACATGCAGACAATGTGAGGACTTATTCATGGCTGGGAGGCTGACCGCCCTCACCGTCGCAGATGTCCATTGAGCCTTTCAAGTGTATCTGCCTGTGTCTCGTGGCGCGGGATCCAGGCGCCTCTTCTTTCCTGGACTTGGCATCTCGTCAGGTTCGGCTTGGTCACGTGAGGCGGGACCGTGTTTGAGGCAGAATTCTGCACAATTAATATTGCTTTTCCACTGTGTGTCTGGTTTAATTTGTAGCTGTGCCTTTAACGTTGGTGCGCAGAGCGCGAGGTTGCAACATCGTGCCTTTGATGGTTTGTTCCTTGAATGTGAGTTTGCAACATTGCGACCTTGGCTAGTTGCTTCGCCAGACTCATTCTTGCAGGATCAGCAACCTGACTTTTGCTTTGTTAATGTCCACGGGAACTCTTGCTTGAGGCCTACTTGGGCCTGGTGCATAAGTGATCCATTTCGTGCATGGGTGCGTTAGGTTATAGTGGCATATAGTTCCATGACCAGTATCGTGTCTTCATTGTACTTCTCATGGTGGTAACTGGTTGCAAGGGAAGCGTGAGCAAGCTTTGTAGATAAGTTCATTACGCGTCTTGCGTTTCTGCATGCTGAAAGCCTATGTGAAAATAATAAAGATGCACGTCCGTGAATATGCCTGTCGCCTACGTCATAGCACTGAGTATATTCTTCATGTAGTTTGGTGTGGGAATGTCCAGTGTGTATATTTGTACAGCTATGCTTCCCATTGTCTAAGTCGTCATGGCATCTCTAACGACGTGTAGATTTTAGTCTAATTGGTCCGTGCCGCAGGTGTCGGCATGGCCAGTGCGGGCTGCTGGGCAGGCAGATGGACACATCCGTATGTTCCTGTACCAGGGTATTTGGTCGTCTGGTAGATGGACAAACTCTTCTCGTGGCGGGTGTCTGGGTCGTGACCCTTTAGGCCAAGCGCGAGAGGTGAAGGACGGGAGTCTGGTCTTCCATTCTCCCACTTCAAGCTCCACACCCTGTACCGTCTGGGGTGGGACATCATGACCACCATTGTGGACATGATACACGACGACATTGTCAGCCTGATTGAAATATGCACCGCCATCCCACCTCTACTGAAGGTAGTGTCTGTGCTCCACTTCCTGGCCACAGGCACCTACCAGCACACAGTGGGGCACATGCATGGCATTTCACAACCCTTATTTTCTCGCATGCTGATCCAAGTGCTGGATGCCCTCCTGAAGCATGCAAGGAACTACATATCCCTACCACAGACTGCCCAGGAGATCTTTGACACGAAAGTTGACTTCCATGCACTGGCAGGCATGCCAAATTGTATTGGTGCACTTGACTGCACCCAAGTGGAGTTGGTGGTTCCGCATGCAACGGAGGTGGTGTACCGCAATCACAAGCTATATCACTCAATCAATGTACAGATGGTATATGACTCCAGAAAGATCATCACACATTGTTGTGCCCGAATTCCCGGATCAACTCATGACTCAATGGTCCTGCGGAACTCCACGCTACCACGCTACATGGAGCGACATGCAGGACGATGTGCCTGGCTGCTTGGTAAGTTGCATGACAGGCACATGGAAGTGAAATGGGGGCAGAGATGCACACACCATCATGGTGTCATTGTTGTGGTGACTGCACTATGTCCACATCCCACAACACTGTGCCCCAAAGCATCCCAAACTGAACATGACATCCAATCCCCATAGCAATGAAGGAAGCTGCACACCAATCACAACATGCCAAACTTTCAACCAACCCACATCCCACAACACATGCACCACCCATCATCAGACCTCACCCTCCGTAACACAATCCAGTAACATGCTGTGAGTATACACAATGTAAATGTCAGCATCAAATCACTACACAGGACAGGCATCCATGAGAGTGCACAAACCAAAATCATCAAGCGAATCCACTGCTTGTGACATGGCTACCACCACAGTAGTCCAGCATGTCACCATGGGAATAATCAGCCCTGAATACAAAATAATGCAGAGACTACTGCTAACACTGCCA
This sequence comes from Ambystoma mexicanum, assembly GCF_040938575.1. Lineage (NCBI taxonomy): Eukaryota > Metazoa > Chordata > Amphibia > Caudata > Ambystomatidae > Ambystoma > Ambystoma mexicanum. Next base: position 416,225,160 of record NC_090929.1, read on the forward strand.
GTAAGAAAATCATACAGAACACTACACATCACATATATAACACAAACACAGCGGTATGCGTCCACAATGCATGAGCATCATCAAGGCAGTGTACACTGTGTATCATCTTGAAGACACAATCCACACCATAAGACCATGGCACAGCACACATTGAGGCAGGGTAAAATGTATGCATACAACCAGGGACATGTGCATGTGACCGACACATATCTGCAGGCATGTGTGATAACTACAGCAGTCCATCATGAATTCACTACTAACACATACCTTATTTTGCACCCGTGCAGGTGATAGTGGCTATCCCTTGAAAACGTGGCTCCTCACCCCTGTCCGGAACCTGCAGAACAGGCACGAAGAGGACTACAATCGTTCCCATACCCGTACCTGTATGGTCATCGAGCAGACCTTTGGCCTATTGAAGGCACGTTTTCGCTGCCTCAGCCGGTCGGGTGGGGCACTCCTCTACAGGCATGAGAAGGTGGCCAAGATCATCATGGCATGTGTCATGCTGTACAACATGTGTATCCGATGGAACGTGCCCCTGCCCCCTGACATTGCACTGCAACCACTCGGTGAAGATAAGAGGATGAAGAAGATGTAGGCGCACGTCATCGCAGTGTGCAGATGCACAGGAGGGACGTGCTGTGCGCCAGTCTGTGATTGGCCAATATTTCTAAGACACATGGGTGCAGAGGGTGCCATGAAAGTGGGACTGAGGGCACTGGGTGTGGGAGTACATGTACACTATGCAATGTAGACCAATAAATGACACATATACAATAAGGAATGTCCACTCAAGTATTTTTTCTGGTACACAAAGAATGTATTAAACAGTAAAATAGTGAACAGTGCTCATGCCCTCCACCTCAAACACACCCTCCTCCCCTCCACCTCCCCCCACAAATCCCCCACATACCCTCTCCTCCCTCTCCCTCCCCCCACAACTCCCTCACACATGGTGTCCAAGCAAATGCTGCAGGTCTCTGCAACAATTGCCATTATCAGGCTGCCCCATCTACTTTTGTCCACTTCCCGCATCTGGTGGCGGCATGTCTGAGCGCCGCAAGGTGCACGCAGACTTGCGAATGGGGCTGGTCTGAGTGGAGCTTGATGAAGATGCCGTGCCCACTTGCTCCAGTCTCGGGGCAGGACGCTCTGCCTCCATGGCATCCGCTACACGGCAAAGGACCTGCCTCAGAGCAGAAACCTCCTCGCAGATACGAGTAGTGCTGGCCTCAATGGCCTGTCTCCGGGGCGCAGTGTTGTCCCGCCGCTCCTGCCTTGCCTGGGCACCATCCGCTACAAACTGTCCGACCAGCCCTGTCTGCTTCTCCTGACGCAGCTCTGTCTGTGCCATTTGCTGCACCCCATCCCAGACACCAGTGGAGGTGGATGCTTCATGTGGCAGATGTCAAAAATCATGTGGCTCCTCTGTGGGGCTCAAGCTCCCTTGCCCTGGCTCCCCTCCAGACTGTGCCTGTGTGCTGTCATTGGGGGCGGTGAATGGAGTGATCTGGGGTGATGCGGGGGACTGGGTGTGGCAGGTAAGTCTGAGGACTCATCCTCCACAGGGACACACACCTGGCCTTGGCTCTGTGCATCCTCGTTGCTATGGGGTGCTGTGGCTGCTGCCTCCCCGACAGAGCTGTTGCCAGCTAAAAGGGCCCCATCGGCCACTGGCTCCTGTGCAGTGGACACTGCTGTTGTGGGGACTGTTGCTGTGGCAGTGGCCCTTTGCCGCCCCAGTGAAGTGGCATCCAGTGGTGCCTTCCCCTTCTGTGGCAGTTGTGGCTTGCCTAGGCCTTTTGATGTTGAAGGCCTGTTGCCTTCTTCCCTGCCCCTGGCCTTCTTCCTGGGGGTTATTGGCTGCGCCGCTGAGTCCCGGGCCTCGCTGTCAGGATCTGAGCATGTGGGGGACCGAGAGAGGGACGGCATCATTGATGGTTCTACATGCATCATGCATACATTGGTATTATTATTGTTCTAGAAATTAGAGGGGATTAGGTGTTGGAGTTTTGACATTCAGGTTGCTTGCTATATGGGGGGAGCATGCAGACATACGTCAGGGTCACACATGTTAGAGGTGGTGTATGCTGTGTGACATGCATTTCTGTTGTGGACTGTGTGCAGTGTGACTAAGGTTGTTTCCATGTTTGTGGGGTATGTCTCAGGTATGACATTGGCATGCTGCATGCATGTGGATGTGTCAGTGCTGAGGACGGGATATAGGCAGGGATGTGTCCATGCGTCTGTAATGGGCCATGCATTGCCTCATGGCACGGTCACATTGGTGGACTATCATCATACTTTGCATTACAGTGTTTTCTTAGGACACTCACCTCCATCTGTGGATGATATGGCGCCAACGTCCATCTCACCCACACCTTCGATACACTCAATACCGATAGTGCTGGCGCACGTTTCCTCCCACCAGCTGAGTTTAATTGGCGAGCTAGGGCCACCACCAGTAGCCAGACCCTGGCTCCGGTTGACATGATGTTTCGCACTCTGAGGCGCAGGTCGTCCCACCGTTTACGCACGTCCTTCACTGTGCGGGGGTTATTCCCAACGGCACTCACTTTACGGCCTACTTCTTCCCAGATCTCTTTTTTCTTGAGCTGGGCTGCCCTCTTGAGGTCATTCGCAAAGACCACCTCAGCATTTGCACCCAGCGTGTCTGCTAGCACTGTGAGCTCGTCCTCCGAAAACCGCTCCTTGCGCTGGCAGGATGCCCCTTTTTTCACTGCTTTTGGCATGATGCTGGTTGAGGGATGTTTTATTTCTGTCGAAATGAGTCTCCAGGTGCTGTGTAGTGAGGATGGCAATGGATTGTGTTTTTAAAGATGGCCACCGTGCCCTTTCCCGTTCCGGTATGATGCCGTTACTTCCGGTTCCGCTTAATAGCGGTGACCGCTATTAGCGGTACCCACTAATAGCGGTGCCTGCTAATGCCATATCCATTGATGCCGGGCGCGTTATTTAGAGGTAGACGGCGGCAGTAGTGCTATCTGTGCTTCCGATGATGCCAGAAATGGGCTTTTTTGGGACTTTAGCAACATGCCAGTACTGTCGATACCGGCATGCCGCTACGCTTGTGCACGCAAACTCGTAATACGCCACTGTTAGCGGCCTCTTTCCTACACGGACACAGTATTTGCTCCATGCCAGTAAAAACAGTTTTTTACATCCAGCCTCGTAATGACCCCCATATGTATTCAGTAACAATGGGCAAAACTACTTCTGCATGGTGAAGGAACGTATCAAACTGGCCCACATTGGCCAAACAAGTGGCCCACTTTCACCAAAAATACTGGCCCACACTAGCATTTTGCGTTGTGGCTTCGGGCATTGCCCTGTTACCTGTAATGCAGGAACATAGCTTATCGACACCCTGTCAAGGTATGGCTAGATTAACATATTAATAAAGCATGGCTGTCTGGGTGCACACTTTCCTCTTCATCCACTCTCGCTAAACCATTCTAAAAGAAATGAGATTGTATCCTTCAAAAAATTATCAATAAAGAGAGATGAACTTGTACTTCAATCCTGAAACATAAATAAGGGTTCAAGTGTACACTTACCCCCTGCTTGAAATAGATATGAAATAGTATTGACTATCAAACCATGTCTTAAAAGGAAACCTACACCGTGACCTGAAACCATGCACTGCGGGTGGGTTCACACAACCCTCACTGCTGCCAGTGTGGCATTGAAGCTTCTGCCCTATCAGAGCCACAGGGCCAGCACTCAGTCACCTCACCCCACAGGGAGAGACTATACACAGCTCTGCATGTGCAAACACAGACTGCATATGCACGACTGCAGTAGCACCAGTACGTTCTGAGTAATCTCCATCTGGCTTTGACCCTAGCTTGTGTTGTAGTCTCTTCTCCTTCTGCGCCCTGACCGTTATAAACTGACAAATAAATAAATCCGCTTGCTGAAACTGTGTTTGCGCATCCGCAAATAGTGTTTATGTGTGCTGACTTGTACCATAATCCTGCCTTTGAACTGTCAAAAACAAGATACAAGGAAAACAGTATGTTGAAAGGAAGGTAGCCGCTATCAGTGTCTTGGAAGTTGTGGGTACACATAGCTGTTTTTGGGAAGGCAGTGCTTAAAGTGTGATTGAACAGAGTAAGAGGGGGCATGGGAGATGGAACGTTTCATGACTGATTTACCTAATAACCGCAATTTATGAGATGCGCTCTAAGCGTTCAGTGGAGCGGCCTAAGGCCTGTGGACCAGAATCGTTAGAGTGGAGCACATGATGCAGGGATGTAACGCTATGCTTTTATACCGCACCAAATCACCACCTTAGTAGTATCACTAGTCTCGGGAGGATAGATCAGGGGCAACGTGGTCGCCTTGGAAGCAAGACAACATGGAGCAACACAGGTTCGATCCCCAGGTCCGCGTTTAGAAACGCGTTATAAATAACCTACTTACCATATGCCATCAGAGTGCCTAGACTAGTCTATGGATCACGTACTGTACCCGTGCCAGGGGGTTTCCAGGCCTCAGCGCAGCCCCTGGCTGCGATAGGGCCCGGCTAGTAAGGGCTGCATGCTGTCCCCTAAGGGAAAACTTATAAATAATGACACAGACAACAGTGTTGATGAAATATACTTTATTAAATGTTTGTTTGTGTGTGTGTTTGTGGTTGGGATAGCCCATCCGGCACACCCTGGGGCTGGATGCAAGGGAAAAGAATAGGAGAACGAAGGGACAGAAGCCCCTATGGAAGAATGGGCTGGGCTGGGCGGGGGAGAGAAAGAATACTACAAGGAGGATTTGCTAAAAAAAAAGGTTCGAAAGAGGGGGTGCACAGTTGAAAGGGAAGGCGAAGAAGCAAAAGAGAGGAGGAGAATAGAAATGGGGGGGGCATAAAAAACGACCCCCTGGAGGCGGCATGGCCTTGAGTCGCGCCTGCAGACATGTGGGAGTGATAAGCATGGGCTCAGGCAGCGTGTCAGGGGCAGCCGGGTAGCCATGGGGCCAATGGCAGCAGTCGACCCACCCAGGACCAGACTGGATGGGCTCAGCTGAGTAAAGAACCTGGACAGCATGTGCGGTGCTGTCCGGTCCCAAAAAGAATTGCCCAGGCCAGGCCATGTGAGGGGGAAGGGTGTCGTGGCCCGAACCTGGCAGCCCAGAAGTGCCCCAAGTTGGCCTGCCTCATGGCCAGTTAGTTAGGTGGGCCCTTTCTGAAAATCTGCATGACAGGCGGTGGCCATGGAGGTGAAGAGTGCGAAGTCTGCTCCGTGAGGGTAAAGTCTGATTCGGGCGCTGTAAGTCCCGAACGCTGTAAGGCGGTGAAGAGAATTCCCGGGCTGCTGTGACAAGGCAGCCCGAGAGAAGCTCCGGCGGCCCTCCCCTACGTCTCTGCAATGCAATGCAGACGGTGCAGGCCAGGAAGGAAAGATGGCTGTGGGCACGGCAGTGATCAATGGATATGTCCTTGTCGCCATGAGGACACTGTGTGGCTTCAAGATGGTGCCCGGGCTGCAAAGGTGACTCGGGAGATCCCCACGGCAACAGGGCCATCCTGAAGAAAGGAAATTGCTGAGGGGAGAGGCGGTGAGTACAGGTGCCCCCACCCCCCTGCATATGGGGCACATTCTGAAAATTCTATGGATGCTGTGGTTTGCAGTCGTGACAGGCAGACCACCAGGTGAGCACAGGGCCACCCAAAGACATTAAGAATAGCACGGGCAATGCATGGTGAAATGGCTGGCCCCACATGGTGGACAGGGTCACCCAGAAACCATCAAGGAACAGGCCCCATTCAGCTAAATCACCAGAGATAGCCCACTAAGGTACCGTTAAGGAGGTGACTGACTGCAGCAGTCACCCACATTGTGACATATTGTATTATATGTTTCTTATGTTGTTTGTCAGTATGTTAATGCATTTGTATATTTGGTGACAGGTCTTCCCATCTAATCAATTACCATCGAATTACTGTCCATCGAAATGTAACCAACGAAATGCTTTTCCATCGAAGAGCATATTCATTGAATACATTTTGATGGATTTTAGGGTTAGGGTTATAGTTAGGGTTGGGGTTAGGGTAATGGTTCCATCGAACCTCTCCATAATTTCGATGGAAAGGTTTCGATGGATATGCACTTTTAATTTAAAAAATGTAATTTCAATGAATCTTTTTTTGTTGGTTTTATTTCGATGGATTTTCTTTTCGATGGTTAATTTTCAATGGAAAGACCATAAACCGTTTTTTAATATAATATAGGTAAAGTAGGATTTATGTTAAGTTGGGGGAAGGAAAATAGAGTGTGAAAATTAGTAGAGGGAATTATGAGTAGGACTGTTAAGTAGGGGTCGGATTTTAGGCGTATTTATAAGGGAGCAGAGGGGAGGTACCCTGGCTTGAGGTAGTGGGAGAATGTGGTGGTATTTCTGAGGCCACCTAAGAAGGTGGGACCACCCACAGAGGCAATCCTCTGGTCTCACCGTCCATGTTGGTGGTAACTGGAGTTAGGAAAGTGGTCTGTTGCATTAGAATAATTCTAAGGGTTTCTGAAATGTTGCCGTCTGGGGGTGGGGGTTCCCATGGGGGCTGTCCCTGACTTGGGCAAGGAATGAGTACTCTCTGGCCTGTGTTAGGTCGGGAATACATTGGCTACATTAGTCCGCTGGAAAAAAAGAAAATGAGCTACGGGAAAATGTGAGGACGGGAAAGCAGGAAGTAGATGATACAAACACTGGGAGGAAGGAGGGATGCAGTTGGGCGGAATGTTTTGTGAGAGCCCAGGTCTAAGTCAGTCTTGTTAGGTAAACCATAGTTCTGCAAAAGGAAGGAGATGGGTATGTCCCAGAATGCTGTAATAATTGGACTTTGTTTGCAAGGCAGATTTGGAGAATTGTAATTAGTTAGTACACAATGTAATGTTGGATGCATGAGGGGCTTGAGAGTGTGGTCGGGCAATCCTGGAGGTTTGATGATTTATTACTCCCGGTTATTCATTCTGGGACGGATTAGCCTGAGCCAAGAGCGGCATAGTCAAGAATAGACATATGAAAAGTAAGCAGGTTACAGGCTCCAGTGCAAGTCAGCGAGATAGTGCGGTATATGCACCTGCTGCAGGGATATAGGTTTGTAATCTGCAGCTTCGAGTTGTATTAGTGTTTATTGTGAATAAAGGGTGTTTCTCCCAGGAACACAATGCATTCCACATGGGACAAACCTGAGTCAGGTGGGGTACCTTGTCTGGAGAGAAAAAGGCTAAACGATGGGAGAAACTGAGGGACAGGAGAAGCAATGTGTTAACTAACAGAGGGCCACGAGTACTGTCTGCATTCAGAGCTGCAGTTTACAGTGTAAATGAGCTAGCCGATGGGGTGCATGTGCCTGCTGCAGAGATGTGTGTGTAACCTGCAACGTGCAGGTTTCTCCTGGATGATATAGTTACAGGTTATTTCATTTGTTGCAGAGCTGTACGTGCAAACCTGTTGCTAACAGGCTCCTGTTGGAATTAGAGCTTCAGGCGACGATATTTCGAGTTCTGGTTGGAAGTAATTTTGAGCACAATTCATAACCTAAGCAAATCTACTTCTATTCTTTGGCTCCCGCTTGCTGACAAACAACACGAGTTCACAATGGCAAAGCTTCAGACGCTGCAGGCGGTATTGGACGGGAAGCCACACTGCTCGCTCTGATGAGCACCGACTTTCAAGGGCACTTCGTTCTAGTACACACTATTATTTTTAGCAATGAGAGCAAAACTGGAACACCATTTGTTAAATTGAACTCTCCAAGACAAAAGCTGCGAAAAATCCATATTTATCGCCCAACTCACTGATAGCCAGGGTCGGACCAGGACATAAAATTGGCTCTGGCGTCAATAAAAAATGGACCAACAATTTGAGTTGTACCCAGGAAGGGGGCGGGGGGCTAAAAAGCGTTACAAGCCGTGCGTTTTGAAGAACAATAGTCAACTCTACCAGCTTCACGTTTAGTAACTCATCAAAAAGGCTGACAAAACTTCCACCACTAACATTGGGCCTGCAGTTCGGCCACTTCCCTGTTACCTTATAAGCCAGTCCGAACCTGCCCACACCTATTTATCAATGGACTCAATGGGGTATGAGTTCCCAAGCCAGCAAAGATGACTCTGCATGAATATATTCGAGTTTTCCTAGCGCTACAGGAAGAAATCACTATTTTGCCACACAACGAGTACATCTAAACCCTCCTTTTACATTTCAGTCACCCGCAGAGATGAGCTGGGAACTGGTGAGACTAGCTGGACTGAAAGACTTAAAAGGTTGTCTCTATTGAAATGACTCCACCAGGGATCCAGTTCTTTGAGTTTCTTTCTGACCTTAGCCAGGTCTGGGACCAGGAGACTTCAGTCCATTTAGATCCTCGCTTCAGGATCTGTAAAGATAGCGCACACATGTGAGACAGTTTCACAAGTGTTTAGTGGGGCATTTTGGCTGCAATTCCCAGAATCCTTTTGGCTTGCACACCTTGCGAGCCTACGCTCTGGATGCGGGCAGGCTCCTCTTCTCGCTTCACAGCCAGACCCAATGATGCACGGGGAGGAAAGGGGGGTATATCTCTCTCTTCTACAGGTGCCACACTCTGGAATGGCCTCACTGCCCCTCTCAAACTTGAGCCGGACCACCTGAAGTTCCGGAACAGCTCAAGACTTTCCTATACTCCTCTGCTTGCTCTCTCTCCCTCCCCTGCTGACCTACCTGTCTGCCGCACCAACCATTTGCCTGGCTACCCTTTGAGCATAACAGGTACCAGGCTCCTCCATGATCAGTCTCCCCTGCACTTAGGGGCTATAACTGTTACCTCTACAGTCCCCTGCCTAACTTCACTTGCTAAGAGCATTGCTGCCCTGATCGCACTTCCCCTCCCCCTTCCTGGCATTTCCCCCCTCCCACCCTGCATTTTGGTGACGTTGCACTTGCACGATCTGTTTGTCACATGGCCTAGTAAGATCTCTTGTATTGTCCTCCCTCTGTCTTCCCTCCCTTGTCTTGTCACCCCTAGAAACACTTGTGTACAGGCGCGTTATAAATGACTTATCATATCATATAACACCGAACAGAGGAACAGTGGGACAGCTTGGCCCCACCCAGTCTCCTCAATGGAGAGAATCAGGACATTTTGGAGCAGTCTTTTTCCCCCAGCTGCTGCCTCTGTGAGAGCTGTCAGCAGGGGCCTGTGGGCGGTAGAAAGCATTCCAGCCGCTCCCCCATCAGTCCTGCTGGGCAGCATAAGCTTTTTTCACACATGTCGTCTTTTCTAGCATTGCACCTCCAATGGGCAGCAGTTTAATTAATAGCTCCAGGAGACATGACATCTTAGAGCTGGCCATTTCCACGCAAAAGTCTCAGCTCTCGCTAAATGTTATGACTGGTTGTTTGATGTGCAAATGTGCACATTATGCACAACAAGAAGATGCATTCCTTGGTCAAACAGTGGCTACAAGCAGATGGGTTTATCTCAAAGCCTCTTTTGGGGATGTCTAAGACTTGAACTTGGAAAGACTTATAGGGCAGTTTAAGGAGATCTCAAGTTTTCCAAAGTCAGTTTTGAAATAATTTACTGTTCCAGGCTTTAGGCTCATCAAACAGAAAAAAGGTATGTTTAAAAAAACGTGTTTGTTTTGTATGCATGTTTTTGCAAATGTGTGTGTATGAATGCGTGCGTGCATTTTGGGCAAAGATGCAGTTAATTGGCTCTAAGAGCAACATGATGCAGAACTGGGGCAGCGCAGGCATATATGGAGACCCACTGTACCATTTCATTTGGTCACTATGAAAGGATGGGGGAAGCAAAGGCATACATTGTTGAGACAGGCCTTTCTTTGGGCATTAGCAGCATGAACATGTAATTTACAGTGGCAATGCTGGAATGTATTGTTATGACTATATTCATTTATTTCTTTAGGCACAACCAGCATAGAAGGTGTGTACCACAAAAGGTGTATATACATTGTGATCTGATTTGGGCAGAGTCTGCTCGAAAGTAGTGCAATGATGGCATACATTGTTGGGACATTCTCCACAATTTGTTTTTTGAGACGGCTAGCAGAACACGTGCCGCAAAATGCTCCTGTGCACTGTGCAAAATGCACCTTGCATTTATTGGAAGGTTTCATGTGCTGTCCTAAAGAACTAAGGGCTTCATTACAAGTATGGCAGAGTGGGAAAAAATTGGCGATAACGGAATTACTGCCAATGTTCCCGCTCTGCCATACTATGAGTATGACCAAAGAGTGGAGGATTTACCTCTAACATCATCCTGGAGGTGAATCCTCCAACTCTCTGGTGAAAAATAGACTCATACAAAATGGGGATTCACACCACCACCGCCACTTGTAATCTGGCAATAATTCTGCCGGACCAAGTGGCGATAACGGTAATTCAGTTGGGTGGTATTACAGCATTTTGCCACTGGAATACCATCCAACTCGTAATGAGGTGCTCTACATTACAAGTTCATCAGCTGCCACTGATGTACACTATAGTCGTATTGTCAAGGTGGAGCTTGGAAACTCAAGGTGAGGGCTGGTTAGGTCTCGCTCTCTACTTTGACCACACATTGAGGGTCCATAATCCACCATCAAAAAATAGGACTTTTTTCATAGCTTATCCTTTCACTCCTGTAATGATTGATACTCCCCGTGTCACACTGTGTGGTTCCTCCCACTTCTCTGTGACCCAGGTCATGTCTTCCTTCCTGCTCCCGCATTTTGCCCCACAGGTATGTGTTGTCTCCATGGGTCAGACAATGCTTCGGCTTACTTCATGTGCAGTCAAATGTCTGACCCCCCCCTTTCTTCCATATACAGCCCCAGGTTACAGCTGTTTGTGTTTCTACCTGCATGCTGCTTTTTGTATGTGCATTTTAAACACCAAAAGGCTTTCATTTCCTCTGCATGGTTTGTGTAAGTTTATCATATTCGAAACCCGGGCACTCAATCAATTAGGCGGCTGAAACAGGGGGTGAGAATACCGGTCCACAATGCTTAGGGTGACCAGCTAAAAATAGGGACAGTCCATAGACATCGAAGTAGGTCTACAGTAAACACAAACATGACTCGATAAAAACGGTAGTCCTAATTCTACATCACAGCCACCCACCCATGCAATCTCGGGACGGGGTTAATTAATTTTAACAACTCTCGTGACCTGGGACGGAGGGCGATTTCCACAGACTGTCCTGGGAAAACTGGGATGTTTGGTCACCCTTCCGATGCGCCTCCTGTCTGGCCGCCATCAAAATAGAAAAGGGACTAGGTCCATTTTCGGATGATGGTGGCCATTTTGGAACATGTTTTCCATGTCCGCTATCATCGAAAAAGGGACCTAGTCCCTTTTACATTTCAATGGTGGTGGCCCTTTTTTTTTTCTCTGACTGGAGATGGACTCACGTAGAGCTAATTTCCTGTCCAATGAAAAAAAAAAAGATCTGCATCCTGCTAAAATTCTGGGGTGCAAATAGCTTTCACGCCCCCGCTGGGGGTGGAGGGCAGACATGGGTTTTAACGGCCCACAGCTTAAGCTGAAGGTTCCCTCTGGCCTACCAAAGCTCGGGCTGGTGGGACCTTAAACCCCATGTCCACCCCCAGTTGGGGCATGAAATCTATATTCGTCCCTGCAAGCTCCCACCCCCAGTTCAGATCAGCTTGATTTGCAGCAATTGCGTTCCAACAGTAAAACAATAACTTATTTCTAAAATCTAAAAACGTCTTTTATTCACAACATATAAGAATGGGATGTGCAGTGTCTCCTCAAAGGTGTCACTTTTCTGCAGCCGCCATCCCCAGGGCTGATGGCTTCCAGTGGCTTCACAGTGGCTTCTGAGTGGAGCTTCGGAGAGGTAGACAGAAAGGGCACACTGCTTTGGTTCTTTGCATCACACTGACAGCACACACCTTATCTCCACGACGTTCTGTTTCATAGAAATGCAAAAATAATGATGTTATCTGAAAAAGGGAAATAGAAGTACTATCATGGGCGTAATTATTGGGGGGGACAGGGGGTTTTGTCCCCCCTAACTTCTGTGGCATGCCTTTTTGTCCCTCCATCTTTTGGAGGGAGGGCAGGCGGGGCTGCAATCATCAATGATGTAATTGGACAGCGTAAGCCCGGCTGGGGTGCTCAGCAAGGCTTGCACTGTCTCTTTACATAATGCAGAGATGCCTGGCAGCCGCGCTGCAACACATTCAGGGCCGGGATGCCCTGCATGGCTCAGTCCCTCATCCTGGCTGGCCTGACTCAAAGTCAGCAACCAGGGTGCTGAACTGGGTGTTGCAGTGTCACGCTAGCAGCAGCACTTCCGGGGACCAGTGGCACAGAGCATCGCTTTCTGGCTTCGTGTTTGTGCGACACACAGACAGGAACTAGGAAGCTCATTCAGCTTCGTGGTTTCTGCCTGGAGGCACGTGAGTGCAAAGAGGTTAGGTCGGTGTAACATGAGACGTGGCCCAGGCAGCATTGGAAAGCAGAGCAGATCTACATTTAAAAAAAATAATAATAATTTAATTGTGTTTGTGTATGTTCGCTGGGGAGCTCTGTTCAAGCCCTCTGAGGCAAAATACATGCAAACGTCCTAATTAGCATATGGATTGCACCAACAGAAGTGACTTCACAGAAAAAAAACATTGGGTGGTGCATCATCAGTCTTTGATACTTGGACGCACCATGGAAGTGACTTTAGAATAAGTTGCCATAAATAAGCCAAGTGACACATAACCTTGGTGCAAAATACCTAAATTGCACTATTGTTATATGTGGAGCAACTCTATAGTCATTAGCCTTTTCCATTATAATAGCATGATACATTAACATAAACTTTGAAGTGAATCAGAATCACTTACAGAGCTGCAGATAAGGCACAATGTGACTAAATAATTTGCTCAGCATCACACACGTGGGTAAAAGGTGAAACTGGGATGTGGACAATTTAAGCGACAGTGCACATCTTTCTAGGCTTAGTTGATATAGATATTTATTAAGGTTTTGCTTTACATTTCATTTGCTTATTATTTATATATTACATATAACATATCATTATTTATAGCAATGCATTGGAAGCAAACCCCATTACATAATAAACTAACCTTTCATAGTAAACTAACCATACACCATATACATTGTCATAGAAATAAGTTGAGCAATGGGAGTATGGCTTTAGTTTCATTCTCTCCATTCTGCATGCGAAGTCACAATAGAACCATGCAGATTAATGTGAGCCTTACAAATCCTCTTTGGTTTTTAAAGCCATAGTCATTATTTCATAAAGCATGCAGCATTATGCACCCTTCTCACATCTGATCACTCCCTCCCATTCCCATTTCTAAAGGGACAAAAGTCCCGGCTAATAGTGCCCCCTCCCTCGCACCATGCCTAATGGCTCACACTGTAATACTCTGTTGATACAGAGCAACGTGGGGACCCTCTGCTACCCAGCGCTCCTTGCGACATTGTCCTGGCAGTGAGACACCTCTACCATTTGGAATGGTCAAGCTGTCCTGCTACCAGGACAATGAGCGTGCTGAGCAGGAATTGCTCAGCACACATTGTCCTGCTAGCGGGACACTTTTGCCGTTGGGCATCCTCTTTGAGGTGCCGAATGGGAGAGGTGTCCCAATGACACATGTCCCTGTCTGGCTCTTGAGCTACGGGTGGGGGCAGCTTGACCACCCCCTTGCGACTCTCCCGCTCTCCACTGTCTGCAGCCATTTGAACACAGGAAAACATACCTTAATTTTAATCAGTCAGAATCTTGTAGAAAAAGTCTATCAGCACATAGACATATAAGGTGCTGTGCAGGACCCAAGTTTGGAGATTTATGGCATTTAAAAATCTATACCAATTATACTTGGTCACCCACTGCACTGCATTAACCAATGGTTTCGGCCTTTGAATGAAAGGAAAAATCAGGCAAATTGCTGACATTTCAGTGAATCTGGTCCTTTCGGCCATGGCTTTATAGTTCAGCTAGGTCAAGTCAACATAGCCCAAAATGTCAGGTATCAAGGGGTGATAAAGTCTGGTCTGCTCAATGGACACTGTGCCACTGTTTCCATGTGTTATTGTAAAATACATATACATGTTGTGTACACAGTGTATGTCAGTGGAGGTGCTGGGTGCTGTTGTGTCTGGGTGAAAGTGTGTGCAAGCATATGTGTGTTGACATTTGTGTCTGAATGAATGATAAATAATACATTGTTTGTATGTTCTAGTGGAATTAAGTTTGTGAATGTTATGTTGTGTCACTGGGTGCATGGCAGGCTGGCTGAAGATGTGTGCGGACCCAATTGAATTTTAAAGATACACCACCAGTCTGAAAGTTATAACAGAGCATCGGTAATGGACTCTTGTGGTGTAGTAGTTTAGTGTTGTCCCTCAGGGATTTAGGTTGTTTGACCGACGTACAAAATCACGGCGGAATTAACTGTAGTCATTTTGCTGCAAATATGTTTTTACCTCGGTACAAAAAAAACAAACCCATGTCCCCTCAAACCACCAGTGCACCCATAAATTCCCCCACTTAACTTTTCTCCATACGCTGCCTCTCCTGTAACCTGCAGCATCAGATCCATCCCTTTAATGTGGGTCGGATCTAATGCTGCAAAGTCCCTTTTCTTCTTTTTTTTGTTGGGTCCTCTGCCACCAATGCTGAGGAAGTGGGGGACACCCCTGCAACCGCTGAAGCCAAAAATACCAAACATGGGCTGAGGGGGCCACCCCTGCAACCACTGCGCTTCATATTCGGTATCTACCATTCACCCACAATTTTTTTAACAATTTGGCTCAAACGATCCATCAGAGCCACCATCCGCCCTCCCTTCATCCCACCCCTTTCCTTTAATTGTCATGTCCCCCCCCAACATTTTCAGCAAAGTTACTCCACTGAGTACTGTTAGTCACTTATTGAATCATGTTTGTCCAAAATACATACCGAGAAATACCTTAAAGAATTTCAATGAAATGTCACCCCTTATATTTTCAGCGTGACATTTTTGACGCATGTATTCTTAATCTATTAGGTTCCTTTCTCAATGTTTTCCCTCTATAGTTATGTACTTCATACATTTTCAAATTTGCAAATGGGAAACATTTGCAAGCCAAAAAGGGACGGTTTGAACTGACTATTACAGTACACTAGAGGGCAAGAATCTACCCTCCTGAAGAGGTGCTGTTGTGGGGGTATTTCATGTTTCCGCCTTTAAATTCCTGCTCCAAACTTTTGATGGAACTGGCCTAGAGAGACTGTCCCTATGGCCTGTAAATAACGGGGCAAAATGTGTTTTTGGGGGGAGTGTCTTCACAGGATGATTTAGTAGTCTCTCCTAATAAAAAATAAATCCACTTTTTGGATTGTTTTAGGATTGCTTCTGCCTCGTTTTCAAGCTTCCGATTTTTTTTGGCTTTATTAATGATCAATTTTTGATTTTCTTCAAAGCAAGGATGTATTTGTCTTGGGCTGTATGATTTATTTTGGATTTTTACTGCCTTGTTTCTCAGTAAAGGTCCTGTAACACTATTTGGCAGGCATACATTTTTACTGGATTTATTTCAGATTTTTTTTACAAGCAAGGATTGTTTGGTCTTAAAGTGGAGGGTTTATTTTGGATTTTTGTCAACTTGTTTCTCAATAAGGCAAATCCAGTAACACCACACATTTGTACAGCATTTATTTTGGATTGTTTTACAAGCAATGATTGTTTGGTCTTACATTGGAGGATTTAGTTTGTATTTTTTCCAAATAGTTTCTCGGTAAAAACAATCCAGTAACACTAGACACACATTTTTAATGGATTTAAATGTTGGAAAAATAATGTCAACCGAGTTTCAATGTTTTGGTTACAGTTATTTAGGATTTTAATTTGGTAAAACATTTCACAGAGTTTAGGTTTTATTTAGCATTCTATTGTTGCAAATTAAAAGTTCAACTGCACTTAAGTTATTTCTTTAGCAAATAATGCCCAGTCTTTAACCTTCAAGGTATACTAATTTGCAGCAATAGGTACAAGAAATGGCTAACACCTAGACCATCGCATCGCCCCTCACGCCACCTGACTCGCTAGACAGAGCCCGCACTTCTCCTCCCTGCCACCTGGGTAAGCTGTACCCCTCCTCTGTGCCCCTGTGTAAACAATGCCTGCTGTATATCTGTTCTGTTGTTACCTCTGAAAAGCGCTCTGTTATGCATCTGAACTGTTGTAAAACTTTGTAAAGCACTCCATTATGCATCTGTACTGTTTGATAACTCTGTAAAGCGCTCTGTTATGTATATGTATTGTTGGATACCTCTGTAAAGTGCTCTGTTGCTTCTCAAAGCTAGTGCTCAATAAATACCATGACAATAATAATAAAATAGGAATAGCACTCTATGCATTGCCTTGTAGGCCATTGCATCCTTTATGTGTGTGCATTTGCTTCTCTGCAAACTAAAGCTAATGATTTGTTTTCACCTATAGGTGTAGCCAGACTGCATTTATTCATACAAAATGTGTATGCCTCAAATTTGAAAGAATATTTTAATTAAAAAATAAGACAATTCAAATCTTCATTTAACACAGTTGGAGTTTATTTTCTTTAATTTATTCATACAATATCATATTTGGCAGAAGTTAACATTTGTTTTTAACTAAACATCCTGGGTACTTGAATACAGTAATAACACTGTTGTTCATAATGCAGCTTTTTTGACTCCCCACTGTCATTTGAAAAGCTATCAGTAGTAGAATGCACAATGGAGTAATAGTGACAACACTTTGTGTTTGCAAGCAGTGTGGGTTTCCTTAGCCAATTAGAAGAGTACAGTGCTTCTTAATCTAGGTCATATCGATTTGGCGGTGCAATTATATATGTTTAACTCTCTACGTTTACCAGGTTGCGGGCATTAGTTATGGCCCTTTTTGGCACAGCATCAACTAAGTTACCCTTTTCTACAGTGCACAGCGGTCCAATGATTCCAATCATTTTGAAGTTCTCGATCAAGGCAACATTATATATTGCTGAATCCACTTCAAACTTTAAAAAGCAAATTGCAATTCCCATTGAAAGCTGGTTTCCCTTTCTATGGGATACAGCACTCTGCTGTCTCTTCTTAAATCTACAATACTCTGATCCATGAACAGAAAACCACCTGCTGTACATGTTTCCTCTTCGGAAGCACTTCACTGTAGTTTCCTTTAAACTATACATATTGTGAAGTAGCTTGTAAGGCTCTTTCTGCACTTGTTTCCAAATTTTTCCCCAGTGCATATATGCCCATCTCGATTTCGTTACATGTGTCTGGTATTTGAGTACAATTGATTGCACTATGATATAGATCTTTCATTTTATCTGATAGTTGATATTTGTGTACTTCAAACAGCAAAGGTGTTACCTTCCAAAGCACAATTACATGCAGAATGTGCATGTCAACACCTTGTTTAGCATTTTTTCCTGAACAAAAAGCCATTCAAATCTTCTAAAAGAAAACAATTATTGATACGCAGTGGGCCTGTAAAATGCACATAGTCTGTCAAATGAATCAGATGTGAAGGTTAAGAGCAAGTCCTTTTTCACTGTACAACTGTTTGCATAGTTGTGCAAATGTGATTCAACATGTTTCAGCATCAGATAAATCCTGCTCACTAATGGTCTCTTTAGAGAGCAGATAAATACTGTGTGAAAGTAAACAAAAATGTAAGTACCTTTTTTAATATTGGTACACCCTACTACAATAGAAAGTTTCTAAACTCTGATGCTTTCCAACATACAAGGTCCTCGTTTATATGTGGAACCAGTGTGACAAAAAGTGTTGGCTTAATGTTGTTTAGAGCATTGCTGGCATTGTCATTTTTATCAAAAAATCGAATGACGTTATCCTTGTTCTCTTTTGAGAATCAATTTCACAGCAGGAGGTTCACGGCACCCAAACACACTCCGTGCATACAATCGATGACACAGCTGTTTCTTGCGTCTGTATATTTTAAGTACAAAAGCCAAAATGGACCCTTGTGGCCCCTTGCTACGTGGTTTGCATCACCAATTTGTATTTGACCAATAGCTGACTCAATATCTATACTCATAGTTGCGTTGGTTCTCATTGTTTGGTTCCCTTTAGGAACCTTTTCATCATATGGAAATATGTCTGATGGGCCTCCATTAAGAAAATTATAACGCTTCCCTTTTTTGCAGGCAATCCTAACAGCTGTAGTACCCATTACATTGTACAAAGTTATAAACTACGGCCCTTGCTGGCAAGTCACAAGTGCATGTTAACAGGGCACACCTTGAAATGAAAGGTCCATTGACATCATGAAATTCATAATCTTTTTTGAGCAACGCAAGTTCCTCATACAAAGCTTTCAGAAATGACCACATTGGAGGTTTACCCGGGGATATCCATATCCCATAGAGCAATACATTATGGGCCTCATCGCGAGTCTGGCATTAACCCTTAAATGCGGCGGTAGCGCTATTACCACCGCATTAAAGGGTCCGCCAGATCATGGCTTTGGCGGATTTCCCCCCAGCTCTGAGCAGCAAAATTGCCAATTTTCGGCACGATTACCGCCGGCGGGAAATCCGCTGGCGGTAATAGCGCAAATTTTCCACATTGGGCCCAATGGGGAATGAGGAATTCCCGAATGGGCCCAATGGGGAATGGGCAATTACCCTTCCACCAAACCCGTGATCCGGCGCTAATAGCGCCGGGGGGTTTGGCGGTAGGGCTATTAGCGCCAGCGTCGTGATGAGGGCCTATGTCTTTTTTTTCCTCATGGCTACTGGCAGCAAATTTATTGACATATAAACAGGCCACATGCTTACATTTGGAGACTTGAAAATTGGTACCCTGTCTGAATTCATTGAAAATGACAAATTAATCTTGTCCCTTCGAATGCCTTATTTATACATCTCTTTGTAAAACAGCACTTGTAAATATCGCTAATATTTCCTATGTTTTCAGAGTAATATTTGAATCCATGTGTTCTAACATACTCTAGCAATAATATCCATACCAACTGTTCTTTTGCAAATGGACCGCATTTCTTTTGATTCCCACATATCATTTGATCACTAAGTCTGTTTCAGCCTGTAAACAAGTAAACAAGTAAAACATGTAAATTAAAATATAGGCAGCAATTGCAGAACTGTGGGTGTGTGCTACGATGCAAGGGGGTGGACATCTGAAACCTCCTTGCCTCTAAACACTCTCTGCAGGCTGCCTGTACACATTTCATACAGACCTTTAATCTCTATCACTGCTTTTTCAGAACACGCTCCCTGCACTCTCTCAGAAAGTACTCCCTGCAGTTTACCATTACACACTACCTTCGCACACCCCTGCACTCTGCCTGAACATACATCATAAAGAGATTTACAGCCTGCACCCTCCATGCAGAATGCCTCCACAAATCTTCAGTTGGCCACTACACCTTCACAGCAGGCTCTGCATGTGCTATATCAATATTCACAAATTGACTGCATTGAACATACATAATACAAACTGTTTGACATACAAATCTAATACATACATAGAATATCAAGTGCAATAATGCTTAATCTGTGCAAGTGCTCAACAACATTCAAGGCAAAGAATCCATGGATGACTAATATGGCGTGCAATCGCACGGATGTTACGTCTGTATAGTCATGAAGATACCAGGTCAACTAGTTGTGTACAATCTAATCGCTAATATGTTATGTTACGTTATGTAAGTCACTCTAGAGTAAAATTCCTAATAGACATTTATTTAGCTCATGGTGAAGTCTAGAGAAAGAGACACCCAAATCACTGATGGCAGAAGCAATGTTCTAGTTATGGGAATCCTACTTTCGATAGCAGGCTGAGAGACGCTTCATCTTCGTCAGGGCCAAAGGTTCAAATACTGCAATATAACAAGGAAACTCATACTGAATTTCTAATTTTTATTTTACAGTTGTGATATGAGAAATCCACAAGCATTGGCCGGTTATTGACTTTGCCAAAGCTTGATTTAAACAGGACTTCAGTGGCTTTGCCAATGCTTGTTTTCAACAATACTTCAGGGGATTTGCCAATGCTTGTGGCTTAATGCTTGTCTTTAGTAGTGAACCTATTAGACTACCTTTTTTAAAAATTTGTATGTATTTGTATTTCTTAGTTGTACACAGTATATTTCAACAACAGCAACACAACATTTCTTTTCCAATCACATATAATCAAATGGGCAAATTGTGCTATACCTAACTCCATTAGGGCTATATATTGGTTCCTTCCAAACCAATATTTCTTCTCTGCCTATCCTGTACCAGCTTGGAGGTGGGATCAGGTCATGGGGACATAGTTGTATGGTCAATTTGACTAAAAGGCACACTTGCTAAACTGGATCACGATTGAGCTGATTAGGAATATCTGCCTGCAGGTAACCATGCTGTGCTGCATTGTACATGGGCCAAGCAGGCCGTGCATTCACTGCAGCTCTTTGCTTTTTCCTTCTTCAATGCATGGGATCATTGTGCGCCTGCTGCTATCATCTGACACATATTTGCCACGCTGTTGCCCAGCACATGTTTCTAAACAGCGTGGTGGCCTCTAATGCGCATGCAATCAGGTGCAGCGCATAGCTCTGAATTACCAGCGGACCGGCATCGCGCTGTTTTAAAATGAATGCTGTATATAGCAAACTAGCAGACCGGGATCAGCGCAGTCCACGCTAAGTGTTTGCAGGATCCAGGACTGCATTACTAACGGAACAACATCGTCCGGTCCGCACTGTTCAAATGGAGCAACTGAACGGCATTGATCCTATGGTGCACAGTATCGTGCTGTGCTGGATCAAGCACTGGTGGTGACCACACTTCTGAAGACTACAGAGTAATGGACGGGGGATCCAGGATACTTGTAGAGGAGCAGGTAGACACTATCCTACCAGTTCCTGTCCCCTCACTGCTGTCATTTTGGAACAGTCAGAGAAAAGCCATAAATGGGACCCCCTGCATCATTCCCAAACTGCACAGTGTATCAGAGACGTTATGCACTTAGACAGCCATACACAATGTATTCTCGCACTGAAAGTGTGGAAGGATGTTGCATGGAAGGATTTCGCATGTCAGGGTGTCAGAATGCATCGATGGAAATCGTGGACGGACATTAAAATGAAATCTGATGAAGACAAGAGGCCTCATCAAGAGTTGGGCAGTAGCCCTGAAATCAGGCGGGAAAAGATATTAGCACGCACAATAATGCTGCACTGGATTATGAATTGCTGCAAATACTGCTGGATGCAAAATAAATCAGCACTATTAAAGTTTGCACAATTACAGTCAGTGCTATTACAGCCAGAGTAAATAGCGCTGACAACACAAAGCTAAATTACAGCCTTATCACAAGTGCATGTACGGCGGTATTAGCATCGTTAGTATTATGAACAGACATATTGCACTGGTCAGCACCCAGGCCCAGGTCAACAACATTAAGGCAAGGTTCCATGCCATTGCACAACTGCCTAACATCATAGCAGCCACTGACTGTACCCATGTTGCATTGGTGGTGCCCCAGGCCCATGAGACCATACACAGGAAACGGACGCACTACCACTCCCTCAATGTGCAGTTGACCTGCAGCCTTGACCTCATCACCAGTTGTTGTACCCGCTACTCAGGTTCCACCCACGATGCCATGGTCCTACGCAACAGTAAATTGCCAGGATACGTGGAGAGGCACAGAGGACAATGGACCTGAATAGTGGATAAGTGCAATCCCTGCCACACATGCACAGTGAAGCACCAGACCATAAAGGGGGGTGGGGCAACAAAGACACAAAGCATGACATGAAAAGTAGCAGCACTGGCAGCACCTACACCAACCTCAGGGGGCAAACAAGGGAGAATGCACACGTCAGACACACCTGGACACGCCCGCTGATGGACACAGACCGCTGGCATCACAATGACACACTACACCACATGTACCACAACGCATCAGGAATGCAACACAGTGAAGATCCACACAGCAGCACACCTCAGCAAGTCCACCCCTGTCAAAGCCATGTGCTCATGTGCACTCCCAATGGACACGCCGCAGAGCACCCGCCACATTGCCAGAGGCTTCATGAACAGGTAAGGGAATGCATGCCACCATTTACAAATGCTGCCCAGCCATCACACATTCTCATTGCATGGGTGTGATGCATACATGCATGCACATGGCTAACAATGCCCCGATACCTTTAGACATGAAAACCAAGTATGAGACAATTGACTGATGTCTGAATGTCACCCCATGCAGGTGACTCTGGAACTCCGCAGCTGGCGTGGCTGATGACCCCTGTGCATGACCCACACACACTACATGGGATGCCTACAACCATGCCCACAGCCGGACATGTGTATGCATAGAGTGCACCTTCGGACTCCCCAAGGCACAATTCTGTTGCCTAAAGCACACTGGTGGAGCCCTAATGTATGCCCCTGACAAAGTTGGGAAAATTGTACTGGTGTGTGCAAGGCTCCATAACATCTGTTTCAGGAGGACTGTGCCACTACCCCCTGATGAGGACAGGCCACACTGAGGAAGAAGCTGAGGAACAGCATGAGGCAGGAGCCAGAGTAGACACTCACAGGGATGACATGAGGGAAGGAAGACTGGCCCGATGGGCACTAATTGACAATTTCTTCTAGAAGGACACCCCGCCTCTGTCCACTACCAGCACTGTGAATAAATTGCACCTGTACACAATCAGGAATGTCCACACATTATTGATTTTCAAGTAACCTTTATTTAACATTTTACACCATCTAACCTCCTTCCCCTGCCCACCACCAACTTGCCAGCACATAATCCCCCTCCCCCACTCACCACCAACTCCCCAGCACACAATCCCCCCTCTCCCCAATCACCACCGACTCCCCAAAAATCAATCCCCTCCCATTGCCCACCACCAACTCCTCAATACACAATCCCCCCTCCCCCACCCACCACCAATTCCCCAGCACATAAATCCCCCTCCTCCCACCCCCACAAGGTATCCATGGCATGGCCGCCCAGCCCAACAAGAGTCATACCATTTATTATGGCCCTCTAATCCCAGCAGCAGGTGACCATGCGTGCACTTGGCGCAGGGACTGGCGTCTAGGGGTGCTCTGCTGCAAATGCTCTGTTGGCATGGTTGAAATGGAGGGTATTGAATGCCAAGTTGCTGCAGATTTACAAGATGGGAGCTAATATCAGAGAAGAATTGAGAGCCATCAGGCTGATAACTCTACAGAATAGATGTGTTTTGGCCTTCATTACAGCAATGGAAGGAGGTGTGTGTGCCAAGATTGGGCCTTCTAGCTGTACATTCACACCATCCCATGATGAAGAAAATGGAACCCTGACGGAAGAAATTACTATGCTGACGATTTTGCATACAAAGATTGAAAAAGATACTGAAGAGACAGCAGGAGATGATTATTTTTCATTCCAATTGTCATGGATTCCAACTTGGCTGGTCAATGCTTTCAAAATACTTGGAGCAATACTTGTGTTGATACCGCTAGGATTCTGTTTTATAAGGATCACCTAGGGACAATGCCAAAAAACAGCCAAGGCAGGAAGATAACAATCGATATTGATGCTGGAATAGGAGAGCACATGCAACATGAAGCCAGTGCCCATGGGAATATAAAGAAAAGTACACTTGCACCTCCAGGAATGAAGTTTAATTATCCGAAAGATTGGAGAAAATATGTAGGACTTTGGATATTTTGTTCACCATCTGGAGAGTGCTGTCATATGACCTAGAATGTGGATGAACACATAAAGAATGCAGGCCACCTGAGGGGAGGTGACAAAGATTTGGATCGCAAAAAAGAAACAGGATGAAGATAAGATGCTGACAAATGATGAAGAAGGAGATAAAGACCATGGAAGAAGAGAATGTTATCAACAATTTGACCAGAAGGGGGAATGCAGAGGAGCAGGTAGACGCTATCCTGCCAGTTCCCACCCCCTCACTGCCATCAAATTGGAACAGTCAGAGAAAAGCAATAAATGGAACCCCCTGCATTATTTCTATACCATATTGAGTATATGAGAGAAGTTCAGCCAGCCATACAGAATGTAACCTCGCTCTGAAAGTGTGGAAGGATTTTGCAAGGAAGCATGTCAAATGCCAGGGTGTCAGAATGCATCGTTGGAAATTGCAGACAGACGTTAAAATGCAATCTGACGAAGACAAAGTGATGTCACAAAGATGTTATATGAACCTATGTTGAAACGATATGAAAAATATTGAGTAACAATGTAACTAAACACGAAGAGTAACATGAACCTAAAGCCAAAGTAATCATGGATCTAAAAGAAGATGAAGTAACTTACTGACCTATAACTGTAAATCAAGCTTGATATAGAGGAATATTAACATGGAAAGGACAGCCATATCAGGAAAATGGATGACGGTTCACGTTGAATTTAACCAACCTACCTCAGAAACAGGCCGAGGCTGTAAGAATCAGGAGACGTGGAAAAACAGCCCTGTGAGCAAATCCCACAGTGAGTCAAAGTTGGCTCAGAGCGATGATGCTATTTTGAGGGATAAGCGCAGAGCACCAAGGGAGTATTTATTTCTATTTAATTGTTTTTTTTATAACATACCTAATACCATATCTGAGTTTGTTTTCTAAGCATGGATCTGGGATGTAAACCTCTGTTGCTCTGCGTGGTCTTGCTTCCAACACCAGCGCATTACCCCCTGCTATCCAGTCAGTACATGGAAAAGCTCTGAATGTGAGACATTCTTCAAAGATGAAGGAAGAAGAAAACATCAGTGAGAGCCACACTGTTGGTCAATTAAAAGTATACAAAGTTCATGTGAGATAGAGTGAGCAAGTCTCTAGAGGACGGAAGGCACAACAGTATTCTGCATAATTAAATCAAATAGCTGTAAACTGAAGGCTGAAATTGACAAATGTATGGTATTTTCATATATGACTCAGAACTAAAAAACAAAGACTATTCATGAGCGCTTCAAGCTAAGATAGTGGTGTGCTCACACTCCCTTAATTTGCCAGGAGAGTGAGCAGCAAGAAGGTCAACCACGAATGGAAGACTTTGGCTGATGGCCTACTGATGAGAGATGATGGACTAATTGGGAACATGGGGAGTAGTCTGATGGGATTCAAACACCTAAGTTTTGCTTCACATATGTGCTACTGAAAGTCTAAGGTTGGGATAGTATGCCAACTAGTCAGTGGGGTTGGGGGGCAACCTAACACACAATGTTGCAGGAGTCAATCCACAGTTATTTTGTCCACCATAATCAGACTGTATGCATTTAGAGGTAGTTCAAGGCATCTCCTACAGACAAGGGGTAGTCAATGAAGCACTGACCCTTATATGATCTATATTAGATATGTTCCCTTCATCAATCCCTACCCTTCATAGGTTTTGTATTTTGCCACATAGAATGACATTATATATGCTGCATATTGAGGTATAGGACCTGCATGTAATCATGTTGCTGTGTGAGTGTGCAGACATCAGTCCAATGTCTGCCAGTTTGCCCTGCTTTATTCAACTGAGAATGAAGTAGCACTGGACCCTATTGCTTTAGTCTGTCCAGTTATTTGGTTTATGACCATCATTGTAATTCCATCCAGCACAAAAGACGCTTGAAGGTGCTAGAGCACACACTGTATGTAAGCATGGTCGCTGTTATGTAGTTTGCCGTTCTGCAGGTCCCCAAATCTGCTGGCAATTCACGTACCACTCAGACGCCGGTCCAAATTCGAAAGGATGTAGACATAAGCCAGCGTATAAGGCGCCATCATAAAAGACAGACTAAAATCACAGAAAAGTTTGTGAGCCACTTACTTGAAACAAGCTTGCGGCCATCTTCAAAAAACTGTATAATGCACTCTGAATAATACACTGCGGATTTGCAAAAACTAGCAACCATAGTTACATCAATATAAGCCGAAAAAATTACTTTTTACATTCTTTATACAGTAGTAGCTCAGCTTTTAATAAATTAATACATTGCTAAAACCTTTGTTCTTTAAATCACAAACACTGCAGTTTTCATTTATAAATGCTTAGAAAATAAGCATTGACAAGGCCAATAGCTTTGGCTTTTGTGTAGGCATGGGATCAGTAGTTGCCAGGCACTAATGCCATGCATAACATGGCAACAGCTCGAAAATGGTAGTACTGGGCAAAATCCAAACAGATGGATATTTAGGGTGTCAATAGTTCAGAGAATGTAATCATCTGATCCTATGTTGCATGCAGTAAAGGGATCGCCAAGACAGTCTATGCAAAGGCAGCCGAGGGCAACATTAGGTGTGGCAAATGAATATATTACCCCAGCTAACCCACTTCAGTCTGGATCCACACTGGCTGATTAGACTTGCCAAAAAAGTACTATTCCTATAAAAAAAAGATCCCGGAGGCCTGCATTATATACACCTGTCAAATTACTTTTTGCTCTTAGACCTTAGAATATAATTACATGCAAGCCCTTATATATTGTAAATGCACCAATAGAGGGCGGGGAGACATGCACAGGAAGGGGATGTTTGGAGGCAAGAAGTCCACCAAGAGACTTGGACTCCATGCCCTAGGCAGAAATCCTACAAAGGAGCACTGCTAATTCAGCGGAGCAAAGAGGGCATGAGGTTTCTGAATAAGGCAAAATCTGAACAAAGTGTGAAAACAGAATCAAAACATCGAGGCTGAGTACCCCTAAAGGAAATACACCGAACACGGGTTACAAAAGAATATACAAAGTACATTATTTTATCCTGAATTCAGTTACGAATAACAGAGCAAAATCAGATAGCTATCGGCCCTTAGTGCAACACAGCGAACTCCAGCGTGGATCAGTGTGTTCAGTGAGAGACGCTGTACATTAGAATTCATGGCTCTTTTATACTATTTACGAACATGATGTCCAACCCTCCTTCGGGTTAATATTCCTCTAATACATTAGTGATGTAGGGTTCATGCCTAGTTCGCATATCCACATGTAACTGGTTTGCTTTTAATACATATATCAACAAGCCTACATGGCAACTGTGTGTCCTGGAATTTCCCATGTAGATCTTCTCAAACATTAATACAATGTAGTTAAACAAGTATTTTACGTTCAGTATTTGAATACATTGTTCTTAACATATGCTCGCGGATTAGTTTCATTGCACAAGTAATCCTTTACACACAGGTCAACAAAGGACAAGGTCTCAGTTCACGACCTTAACAAGTGGCCTGCAGGCAAGTTACATATTAGCTACATGCAGAGGTCAAGACGGCCATGTTGTATTTCGGAATGACATCGTCCACCATTTTAACTCACAGGGTGACTTTACAAAGTGAACCTAAAATGGCGGATTAACCTGAAATGGCGGCTCACATTGATCTTAAGGTCAGGACCTTGCAACACAGATTTCTTTGCAAGCGACTTGTTAGCAGCTTGGCGTAGGCCAATATACAAATATTCATTGTAATAGGAGGCACAATATACTTTCTCATTTGACAAAAGAATTCTGAACATTACTGATTTCACAGCTCAGCTATTTATCTTACTATGTTACAGAATTCAGGGGTAAAAGTGGCACATCCGGAAGTGTTCGAAAGTCTGTTGGCTGTTGGCATGCTTCCTGTGCTCTGAGGTATGTACTAACTCTTGGAAGCCTGCCTTTTGGATTGGTTTGACACCGCCTGCACTAGCAGTACCAGTCGGCAAGAGGAAGGCTGACTGCAGTGAAACACGGACTTCAAGTGACGTCCAGAATTCAATCCTGCCCTCAATCCCACCTTCTTGTGATACGCCCCACCGCACCTTTCATTGGTTCAACCCAAGCTCGTCCGTAAGTATCTGGTGCACGCACAACTCGCGCGTGCATCCGGAAGTGTTCAAAAGTGTGTTGGCTGTTGGGCTGCTTCCTATGCTCTGAGCTATGTACTAACTCTTGAAACCTGCCTTTTGGACCGGTTTGACACTGCCTGCACTAATGGTACCAGTCGGCAAGAGGAAGGCTGACTGCTTTGAAACACAGACTTCAAGTGATGTCTACAATTCAATCCCGCCCTCAAGTAAATACTTTCGAACTTGGGCTCGCGCACCCTTTGGGGGCACGCGCCATTGTGAAGCTTGGCAAGCAAAGTGTCATGAAATTTACTGACCTACTATTACTTTTCTTTTTCCCCCTCTAGTACCGCATTCTTGTGATCCGCCCCCCGCACCTCCCATTGGTTCAACCCAAGCTCGTCCATAAGTATCCGGTGCGCGCTGATCTCGCGCGCGCATCTGGTAGTGTTCAAAAGTGTGTTGGCTGTTGGGCTTTTTGGTTGGTGGATGCAGGGAGGCCATTTAATGGTATGATTCATGGTGGATGTGAGTGCTTAATTATTACTGCCTGAGTCTGTCTGCACGACCGGACGCAGGTTACTGAAGTGTTACTGTCTGTTTCTGCACTTTACCAACTATGAGAAAAAAACAAAATCCCACCGTGCAGGAAAGAACATGGAGAGGATTTTTTTGCTGCAGTGAGTACTAGACGAGCTAGTGTCGCTAGAGCAGCAGCTCTGCCTTTGCCAGAACCAAATGAAGACAAGCATGCTCTGCTGCAGTGTGCCCAAGACTGCTCTTTGGCTGAGAAAATCTCGCAGGACCTGGTTGACCGTTCCCAACCACTATTTGTGGAGGACGATTCAACCAAGTTCTCCAAAGACAAAAAATACTTGAGACCCACCTTTGAAGATTTATGTAAAGCTACTATCCCTAATTATGACTACCTCTTTGACTCCCCGAATATTTTCCTGCCAAAGGAAAACTCTTCTGAGTGTAATATCAATATCCCTGTGTCTGATCTAAATCAGCCAGTGGTTAGTCCCGACACTTCAGACTTCAGTTATGCTGGGTATCTTCAATAGACTGATTCTGCTATAACTATGTAAGCAGACAGCTGCAATTACCAAATTATCCAGCGAGGTGGTGATGTTGCCAATTAGAATGGGTGAAGCCTTACAGTTTCACGCTTTAAAAGATGTATTAATAAAGATCTATGTTGACAAGGAGGAGGTGTCCAATGCAAAGACGTCAAGGGGTAGGGGGAGCCACCGGTAACGGGAGAAATTATATTAATCCCCACAACATAGGTAGGGGATTGGGCTCAGACTGTTATTCCTACTGTAGTAAATAAAGAAGGAACGAGTAAGATGTTGGTAGAAGAAGGAAATCAGCCAAATGAAAGTCAAGGAATCCTGAATCAGGTGGATACAGATGACTTTCAAATTAAAACGTCCAAAAGACAGGGTAAAAAACGTGCAAAATTGAAGAAAAAAAAGTGAGGCAATTCAAAAATCATCAAGGAAATTTCTGAAGGACTCCAATTTGAAACATACCATTCAAGAGGCAGCAGATGGGATACTGGTGATTGAAGGTCCAGTGGAAAGGACAAGAAAGGGTGATATCGATCTTGGCCCTCTGCCCCATACCAAAGAAACCTCAGATCAAGCCTCGCAGAGCGTATTCTCAGAGGTGGATTATGTGCTCTTTGAAGTAATGAAAAAGAAAAGGGATAATGTCTTCGAAATTTTTAAAAACTCAACATTGACTACTTATGTATCAGAGACAACTAACCCCAACTACGATTGGGGCCCTAAATTTGTGAATAACCCACCGTTGATTTCTGCCCATAAGGTTAAAATGACTCAACATACCATCAATACATCTGATGCATCAGTTTCTCCGAAGAAAGTGGAGAAAGTCACAGTTAACAAGGGTCTTGGCAGTAAGGAGTGGAAAGCCCCCTATGGCACGACCTGTATTAACTTGACTACTGAATCTGAACAAGTGGCTACTCAAGGAAATAGTAGAGACCTACCTGCCCTAATTGTAACAAAGGAAGTCTCAAAAGGGCATGACAGAGAAGAGCCACTAACAAAGGAAGACGATTTGCGATGTATAGTGCTTAAGGTGCTTGCAGAAAGTCTTAATCCTTTTGAGAACAGACAGAATATGGTTACCACGGACCCCTCTATCAAACCAACAGTAACCTATTCAAGCAAAAATGAGGCCTATGAGGCTGCCAGGCTTAGGGATATGGGCTTGCATGAGACTATGAATGATGTTGGGGGGGGTGGGAATTGATGGGGCCAATGAATTATGAGATTGACCTAAAAAAGCCTGCTAGACCTGAGTTACCCGGCCTTATTTTACGAGCCCTATTCAATGACACTGGTAACATTTCTCTGAACAGACCATGTATTCTGTCTTTATTCACATCTGTCCCAGAACTACGTTTAATCTCCTCAGCGGACATATATCTGGTTGATTTCATCTACAGAGTTAGATATGATTATGTACGTCTGGTAATTTCCTCTCCCTTGGTGACATCACTACTCCTGAAAGAAGCCAAATCGCTCCAACATAAAGGTTTTGATATTTTTTAACAGAATTTTATGTCTCCAATTGCCTTGACTAATGGACAGGGGCTAAAGAAAAATGAATCGGGTTACCAAAAAATAAATAATGAGAGGTAGAACTGTAACCAGGAATCCAACTCAGAAAAACAAGACTGGAGGTGGTTGGCCGTGTCTCTGCGTGAGTCAATTGAAAAACCTCTTTAGCGTACAAAACCGTTTAAAGTTCTTGAGTTGGAACTCGAGAGGGTGTTTTAACCTAATGAACAATGACATGCTGATGCTGGAAATGGTTCATTTTGACTTTGTTCTCATTCAAGATTCTTGGTCAAGAGAGAAACTGTGTTGGGAAGGTTTTAACGTGTTTTACATTTTTGCTCAAGGCGGTTTGAAGGGTCGTCCCAAGGGTGGATTCACCATAGCAGTTAAAGACTCTTTATTATTGATCAACACGGGTGAATGGTTTTTTTGACATTCTTTTTTGGTTGTATCTTTTTCAGTGGTCGACAAAGAAATGTGTAAACCTTTACTCATTGTGAATGTGTACTGGAATCCCAGTGAGCAGTCTGACCGACAACTAGAGAATGAGTTAACCAACCTAGGAATCATAATTGAAACATGAACTTATGAGAACCCAGGGGGCAATTAGTCATTGCAGGAGATATGAACGCCGATTGTTCAATTGAAAGCCTGACTAGGGGATGTGATATACTCAAACTCTGGTACCCAGGTCAGAATGGGTGGGAATGCCAAATTGTGAGGGAGGCTATGGTTGCATTTTGGAGAGTTATGGGGCCTTGACTTG
This sequence comes from Ambystoma mexicanum, assembly GCF_040938575.1. Classification (NCBI taxonomy): domain Eukaryota; kingdom Metazoa; phylum Chordata; class Amphibia; order Caudata; family Ambystomatidae; genus Ambystoma; species Ambystoma mexicanum. The sequence goes on from NC_090929.1 coordinate 416,256,344, forward strand.
CTCCACAATGATCACTTTACTTGGAAATACTAGACAATAATTTACTACGCTTTCTTGTCTTTTGGATTGGCAAATCGATTGCTGACATTTGAATTCATTTAGTCATTGTGTAGTGTCCATTGTATGCTTACCTTTGAAATAATGGCACATATTCAGTACTTGATGACTGAAACTTATAATGAAGGTATAATGTCAAATACTAGTGGTAACAGAATTAAGTGGACTCATACAAAAAACTGTAACATTCTCAGCTACTGGGGTAAGAGATTATGAAACACTATCCCATTATCAGCAACCAATTTTACATATTACATATCAACTAATATTCTAAAACTGGAGGATAATTCATCCCAGAGTATAAGGGCAAACAAATCTCATAACCACCACACAGACAGCGAGGTGCACGCTCGTAAATGTCTCTTGAGGAAATAATTAACATATTTACATAAATCAGGATTATCGGAAATGAGCATTTTGGCCATGAAAATAAAAATAAAACTAAGGTGCAAAAACTGGATGATCAATTACAGAGGACGCAGAGCCCATCAGGATGTTGAAGCTATGTTAAAATCTTTGAGGGGGCCAATTCCTCTCATTTCTGGAACTTGATCAATGACCTAGAAAGACCTCAGAAGGATTCAACTTTCAACCTTATTACAGAAGACATTTGGTTAGGTCATTTCTCTAAGCTTTACAAACATAGTGAGCAGAATGAGGGTACTGGGGTAGATTACAGTCTGAAGTGGACTTTGGACCACTCAGTGGAAAGTATTGCGGGCTTAATTAAAAAATCTAAAAACTCAGGAGCTCCAGGCCCCAACAATTTGTACAATGAAATATTTAAATTAAATCCAATGCTTTGGGCAAAAATACTTTACATTCTCTTTGACAATATTCTGCTTTCTAAATACATTCCACAGTCCTGGAAAGTTTCGATAGTGATACCTGTGTTTAAAAAGGGATCCCGCCTGTGCCCCGCAAGCTATAGGCCCATAGCAATAGCCGATCCTGAGTACAAACTGTTTGCCTCTCTGATGCTCTGTGATATTCAGAAATGAATTATGTACAACCATATTCTGGATCCAAAACAAATTGATTTTAAGAAGAATAAGTATGGACTGTGGTGGATTAATCCTAAAGTGCTTATCAGATAAGTCAATGAAAATTGGAGCAACACCGACCTTCATTGCCTCAATGGATTTAAGTATGGCCTTTGACCTTGTTGACAGAAATATTCTAATGCAGAGGTTGAGAGATCTAGATATGCCAAGACACCTTCTAGACATCGTGATTGCTCTTTTCTCTGACACCAGGCTAAAGGTTTGCTTAAATTCTGAAGGACATCTTTCTTTCAAATTTATAATTCCGAATGGCTTAGGCCAGGGGTGCATGTTAGCCTCCACGATATTTAACCTGTATGTCAGTGGGGCAGAGGTTGCGTTGGCCAATAAAGGGCTAGTTTCTCCCGAACTTAACAATACAAGCTTTTCATGGATGGCCTATGCAGATGACTTCTTATTGGTAGACAACACAAAGGTGGGTCTACAACGGTTGATACAAGTGTTTGAAGTGTTTATATCCAAACTATTATTAAAAATCAATGCAACTAAGACAATTATTGTCCGTTTTGGCAGACCTAACAAGCGGCAAAACGCCTTTACCTGGTTTTGTGAAGGCAAATCGATCAAATCACAACCATCCTTCAAATACTTGGTTTCCCACTTTTCGGGGGTGGGCTCTATCACTTTAATTAAAAGTCAACTTAAATTAAAAGCTGAAGTCGCAATAAGGCAAATGCGCTCCATTGAGGTGAAATTTGGTAAGTTCTCCATGACTCCTTTAAGGGAATTCTACATCATGAAAGTGGTCCCGAGACTGGTTTACAGCTTGGAACTGTTTGCAAATGAGCTCAATGACTACTTGAAGTGTTTGGAAAGTAAAATTTGGAGGTCTGTGTTATTTTTCTTACCAACATGTATTCCGATAGAACTTGTAAAATATAAATTTGGGTTCCAATCCCGCTCAGTCTTGGTAACTTGGAAAAGAATGTGTTTGTGGAGAAAATGTAAAACATCGAGTGATGGGGCTCTCTATGCGTGTGCAGGCAAAGAATTGTCTAATCTCTTCATAAATACTTTACACAACGAGACGCTGAAATGTCTAAGAAACCTGGGTATGGCTGTCCCAACAATGCTCAATAAACCAGCCAAAATTAAAGAAAGTCTTATGGACTTTGACTGGCAGAACACAGTGAACAAAATTTTAGAGACCAAACTGTATTATCAGGTTTGCTCAACATGGAAATGGTCACCTGTTATGGAAGGATATTTGAAGAAGTACCTGTGTAGGAGGTTACGCAATGATTTTATACGTTTTAGATTTAATGTGATGCAAACTAATCAAATCAAGAGTATAAGAAGTAAATGCCCTGAAGATTGGCAATGGTGTTGATTCTGCAAAATTGAGGGGGTTGTAGAGTCAATCCAACATATTCTTCTTGTTTTCTCAGCTCTCAAGAACCAAAGGATAGCCTATTTTGCACAATTTTTACGATCCTCTGCATCGGTTAATAGGGAATTTATCTGTAACAATGTTGCATGAGAACTCTACCATCTTAAGTATACGTGCAACTTCTTCTTTTTTGAGAAATGTTTGTGATCTGTGTTAACATTGGGTTCCTTTTTTTCATAATGGATATTTTTGTTTTTGATGTTTTAGGATACATCTATTTTTAGTGAAAGGAAAAAATTGAGTTATTGTTTTCTTGTAGGGTTTTTGTATTAATTCACTGTTTTGAAATTGTGTCTGAACGATAACCAAATTGAATTTCTAAAAATATTTCTAGTCAGATTCTGTACTGAATGGATATTTTTTTTTGTTTTTGATGTTTGTGATATCTGTGTTTTTATTGAAAAGAAAACAGAGCTAATGTTTCTCTTTTAAGGTTTCTGTATCTACTTGAAGTTTTCATAGTGTTCTTGAAGTTTTGTAAAGGTTTATAACAAACCAAAACAAATAAATAATACAAAAATAAAAATAAATAAAAAAAGTGTGTCAAACACATATTGGTTAATCCTGTAATCTGAGATAAACCCAACACGAATGGATTGCAAAACCAAGCAGCATTAGCTGACCCTCTGAAAATCTCAGCACACAAGCATGGTGACTCCAATGGACAGTTCAAGAACAGTCCACCCTCTCCCCAACGAGTGATGTTGGTTCAGGGAAGCTCTTTCAACTATTAACTCAACAAGTGGGAAGGCCCATCGGGCAAAACATTATTAGATGGTAATAGGAGCGGGGCAAACATGAATCTCCTAAATCGGCTATTTGTCAAGGAGTTCCCCCCTTCTCACCTGAATCCGTTCTTTACCGGTGTTCTTGGAGGCTGCATTCTTTCGGATGGATCGGGTTTTGAAGAAGGCAGCCCGTGTCTCTGCCGAATCCAGAATGCGTTCAGTTTTCCAGGAGGTCGAATCCAGGAATCCAGGAGGCAAGGTAAGTTCGCTAGAGCTAGAATCCAGGAAGATAGAGAAGGGGGGGGCTCGCAGAAGGGATAGCGGAGTGGAAAGAAGAAGAACCGCGAGCTACAGAGAACACGTCTGGTCGCTAATCACTATAGCATTGAGACGCGGGGAGCCGCGGAAGGCGTGGTCTAGAAATAGAGAAGGTTACGTCCAACGCGTGGAGCGAGAACGGAATGCGTTCGATGGCCATATTGGAGGTATTAGTTAGTTTAAGTCCATTTTGACAAGGACCATGAGGCCCAAAAGGGGTGCACCCTGCGATTCATGACAGCATGCCACCTCCGAAGACCCTTCCCTCCTGGTTTGCCCGCGTGGATGAGGTGGAACCTTCTGAGCAGCCTTGGGGCCTTGATGTTTCAGAGAGGTTCCCAGGTTCTTTCGCTAGGAGGATATCCTTTCCATTCAACCAGGTATTGAAGCTGGCCCCTTCTATACCTGGAGTCACAAATCCGAGATACCTCATATTCCAATTGGTCATTGACCAGTACAGGAGGAGGTCTGGAGGGTTTTTGGGAGGATGGATAGTAGGGTTCCAATAAGGATGTGTGAAACACTGGGTGTATCTTCTTCCAGGATTCAGGCAACTCGATCCGATAAGAAACAGGATTTATAATTTCTTTCATGGAAAATGGACCATAGTACCGAGGGGCCAGTTTACTAGGCCGTAGATGTCGGGGTAGTAATTTGGAAGACAGCCAGATCTGATCACCGACTGCATAAGAAGGGCCAGGTCTTCTTCTGGAATCTGCATATTTCTTGGTCTGTTTCCTGGCCTTCTCCAAAAATTCTTTGGCTTCTTTATGTATGTTGACAAGGGTTTCGATCCAGGAGTGAACTGTAGGTACTGGTGTAGATTGGGGAAGAACAGAAGGTAGGACCAATGGATGAAATCCTTGACTGCAATAAAAGGGGCTGATCTTAAGTACTGAATGGTCAGAATTATTGTACGCAAATTCAGCCACGGGTATCAAGAGTGACCAGTCATCCAGGACCTTGGTGGCGAAGCATCGACGATACTGTTCCAGGGTTTGGTTGACACGTTCTGTAAATCCGTTGGTTTGAGGGTGGTAACCTGACAAAAGGGCACATTGGATCCCTAAGCATTGACAGAGATGTTTCCAGAATTGTGAGATGTATTGAGGTCCGCGATCTGAAATGATCTTGGAAGGAAGTCCATGCCAACGGCATATGTGTTCCAGGAAGATTCCTGCTAGCTCAGAAGAGGATGGTAATTTATGCAGGGGCGTAAAATGAGCCATATGAGTGAACAGGTCTATGGTAACCATGATGGTGGTATACCCACTGGATGATGGCAGTTCCACAATGAAGTCTGTAGCGATGATCTCCCAAGTCCTATCTGGCAATGTAGGTTGTAGTAGAAGGCCCGCTGGTTTCTTGTTTTTGTGTTTATTTTGACTGCAGACAACACAGGATTGAATGTACTGCCGTACGTAGGGTCCCATCCTAGGCCACCAGAATTGCCTTTGTATCAGACAGAGGGTATTGGTGACACCACGATGTCCGGAGTGTAGGGTATCGTGGCAGAGATTCATTATTCTTTGGTGTAGTCTGTTTGTACGGATGACCAAGAGATTATCTTTGAAGAAATAACCTTCCCGGACCTTTACATTCCAAGGATTTCTTTTGGATTTGTCCTTCCACAGATCAGAGGATTGGGTTTGGGCTTGGATTTCTTCGAGGAGGTTGACTGCCTGGGCCACAAAGATCTTGGGGGAAAACATCTGAGGATATGCCTTGTCTTCAGTGGGCTCGTAGTCTGGTCTTCGAGATAAGGCGTCGGCGATCAGGTTTTGTGATCCAGGAATGTGAGTGATATGGAACTGGTACTGGGCAAAGAAGTATGCCCAACGTGCCTGACGACTGTTCCTACACTCCAAAGACTCTAGAATCTGGAGGTTTCGGTGGTCAGTACGGACCTGAACTGGATGTTTAGCTCCCAAAAGTAAATGTCGCCATTCAGTGAAGGCTTGGGGGATGGCTAACAATTCTTTTTCCAGGACTGAATAATGTGTTTCACTGGGAGTCAGAGTTTGTGAGAGGTAAGCAATTGGGTGTTCCAGTTCATCTCCTAATTCTTGTTTCAGGACTGCGCCAATGGCATAATTTGAAGCGTCTGTTTCTACCAGAAAAGGACGGCTAGTATCGGGTTGAGCCAAGATATTAGCTTGTGTAAACTCTGTCTTTAAACGCTGGAACGCCATATCTTGTGGTGTTGACCAGAGGAAGGGAGTGTCTTTCTTCAGGAGAGCAACAATCAGTTGAACTATCTCAGAGAAATTAGATATGAATTTCCGGTAGAAATTGGCGAGTCCCTGGAAAGATTAAATTTGTTTCACGGAAGTAGGAGCAGGCCAGGTCAATATGGCTTTTACCTTTGAAGGGTCCATACCGATTCCTTCTGGGGAAAGAATAAACCCAAGGTAGTGGACGTAGGTCACATGAAACAAACATTTTCGCTATAGCATTAAGACGCCTGGAGCCACGGAAGGCGTGGTCTAGAAATAGAGAAGGTTACGTCCAACGCATGGAGCGAGAAGGGAATGCGTTGGACGGCCATATTGGAGGTATTAGTTAGTTTAAGTCCATTGTGACAAGGACCATGAGGCCCAAAAGGAGCGCACCCTGCGATTCATGACACTATTATTGGAATTTTTATCTCACATTCCACACAGGAGAGTAGCTGGCAAGAGCCATTTGTGCAGCCAAACAAGGAAATGGTTCCTTATTGTAGCATTGCATGGTATACTGAAGTTGAGGGCAAGTCAACATGAAGAGTATTCATAAATGGTGGTGTGTGGGTTGGGAAAACATTGGTGTAATAGCAATACCATATTTGCTTTCTGTGCTGGTAGATTTTTACTGTGATTAAGGGAGGAGGCTCTCTACATAGACATACTGGCAGTGCAAACATGAGCTTCTATTTTACGGTATCATTACTGTACATATTACTGGGCAAACACATAGTTGGCCAGTACATTTGGGTGTGTGACAATACACACGCTTTGTTGCAGAGTTTGGTAGGTGGGACTCAGCATAAACTGCAGAGGGCCCCACATTATGACTCCTTTTTTGTGGTGCATTTTGAATGTGACGATACTGTTAAATGCTTGGGAAAAGAAGAGTTGGAATTTATTGCTGATGTCTTGCATGGCGAAATGGGTGCCCTTTTTTATACCGTTGAACCGAACCACGACGGAAAAGATGGGATTATGAAAAAGAATGACTCTGGAACAGTTTTATTGTCCAGTGGTAAGTAGTTGTGACTCACTAGGTGATACCATGTCAGCCATCTGAATCACAACTTCTCAATGTGTATTTCAGTAATGCAAGCAGATTTTTTGGACCGTTGTATTTGGTAAGAGTCATATACGAATGTTTATGTTAAGTTGATTTGTATAGCACATGGCCAGCGTTATTACAGTCCCCAGGCACTCACGCAGCTCTGCATAGTGGAGTTTGGGGGTTGGTTAGCAAGGGAAGACAGGTAAGTATACAGTTTGTGCTTTTCTGTTGATCCTTGAGGAATCAGAGGAAACTGGTGTCATGTGCGGGTATATTTACTAGGTTGGTCTGTAAGTGGACACTGGATTGTTCCACAGGGGGGAGGTTCAGTGCCAGGGCTGTTCATTGGTTGTAAGTGTTTGTGTTGGGTGTGCGTTCTGAGTGTTGCTGTTTGCAGAACTATAAGTTGCAATAATCTTTTACACTCTACTACAAGAAATAACAGATGAATGTAATGAAACAAGTAAAAGAAAGATTTGTGAAAGAAGGTACTTCACAGAGACATGAGAATGACAGTAGTGAAGCTCCAGTGTTACCAGAAGTGCAAATTAGAGATGATATTCCAAGGAGGAAAAATGTGGAACGGTCGCCAAATCAAAGTGGTGTCATAGGGAGGCGTCAAAATGCAGGGGTATTGACACCTCCAGAATGCAGGGGTTTCCAAAGTACATCATCTCATTAAGGCCTCAGTACGCCACTGCCTCAGGCTATGTCACATTCCGTAGGGCAATGGGCTACACCTGCTCAGAGGTTTGAACCATACTTCTTGCCTTACCACACTATCCAGCCACACCAGAGCCTTATCCACTCTACACCATTGACCCAAGGTCTACAGCCAGACTAAATCAGTAAGGCCATGCCGCAACAACCATATAGTTCCCAATTTCCATGGCCACTACTGGGCCACCAGTCTGCCCAGACAACAAGAGGGATCCATCATGAATGGCACACAGGTACCCTTGAGGGTATGTTGCCATATTGTGCCTCACAGGACATGGCAATAGTATCTAACTTTGAGGCTGCATCAGCGATATATGTTCAAATAATGGCAGAGACGTCATCATGCCCGAGCCCCCCAAAAAGTCACATCTTGGGCCACGCACACAAGACTTGCACCCGGACTTTGATGGGATAGGAATCGCCCATTGTGAACAAGACTCTGATACAATTGAACATGAAGACATGAACAGTGTCTTGAGAGAGAGTATGGAATCGTCATTTGGAGAAGATGGACCAGGAACAATAGAAACGGTCAATCCATCCCTTTAAAAATAAATAGATGGCAATATGATGGAAAGCTTAACCGGTATGTGCTTTGAAATAACTGCATTGTAATCTTGGTAATTGTCATTAGAATGTGTACTGTTTTAAAATGTGTACTATTAATATTTGTGCTATTATTTCAGCATTCTGGGTCTCAATGTATTCCCATCAGCAGGTAGCAGTCAAGCACTGCTTGGAACTGGCCCTTCAATAGAGGGGGGCGTGAGCCACACAAATGGTGTTATCTCATCCTGATCCAAATCCCATCTTTGATGTTATGGGTGTTGGTCTTAGCAGTGCACGTTGGTTGCTTAGCTTACCATAACTTTCTAATTTCAGGGGTAGTTTTGGTTTTACCTGTAACCATAAAGGTCCCTGTTACAACGTTTTTCTATAGAATTTCATAGGTTTTTGCTAGTGCAACCTAACCATAACGTCCCTTTAACAATGTTTTTGTTAGTGAATTTCATAGGTTTTTAGTAGGGCACTGTAAGCAGAACATTGCTTTAGCATAGCGTTTCTGTAAAGAGGAAAGGTATTTTGTACGGCAACATAACCATAACGTCCCAGTAACAATGATTTGTTACCAATTCCGTGGTTGTCCTCATGATAAACATGTGGAAAGGGAAAATTGTCTGGTGTATGTATCCATTTGCGCTAACGCTTACTTATCCGAATAGTGTTGGCGTATCGTACCAATTATAGATGTACATAGTAAATGTTGTGTAGTGTGGCAGTAGGCTCTCTTTTTGTGTTAATAGGGCATGATAAATCTGTGCCGTACAGTACTGGCCGAGATGAGTAGAAATTAGCATTATGCACGTTTCCTAGGGACACTGCACCCGGTTGGCGTTTGTGCGATCACCCTCAAGTATTCGTAGGACTCCATTAGTGGCCGCATGGCCGCATCTTCGAAAGAACTTTTAAGTAGTTGTGGAAGCGCACGTATTTCCGTTCCACAGCTAGACCCATGCATAGGTCATCCACTGTATGCTGGTAACACCGCCACTGTCGCCAGCCCTACGGAAACATGCAGTAGGCTACCGCATTTAAAGTACTGCTGTCGACTTCGTGGGTGGTTCTGAAAACCTACCAATGTGTGGCTACAGTACTCCTAACTGTCTAACAGCCACAGTTAAACAAGGAACAGCAACCTGCATTGTCACGTGGCCGTGTTAAATGTTGCATTACTTTCATTTATCTGCCTCTTGCCTTTCCATGACCTGTGAAACAAATACATTGTGTCTGCACTCAGCGGTGTGACGGAAAGTATCAAGAGGGCACCTGCCGGTCGTACATTTGAAGAAAACATGTAACTGTGGGTGGGACAGTTTTTACCTAGTCTACAAAATGGCAACGTTGCTGCACCTTCCTCACAAACATACTAGTGCATGTAAAGGCAAGTAAGGAAACAGCAAAATATGCAGAGCGCAAACAACCTTAGTGCTGGTTTGAAAAGTGCTATAGATGCATGGGTCAACCAGAATAAATGGCTTCCTGCTGCACATAATGAAGCTGTATTTCCCATCCTCGTAAACATTCTTATATTCCACAATGTATGTATATCCGTGAATGCTACCCCTAGCACTAATGGCATTGCATAAAGTGTTTCTACTGCATATGACGACAACTGAAAACAAAGTACAAGGGACCAGTGGACATGCTACCGCCCTTCGAGCAATTATGTAGGGTACTTTCATGTACAGCATTTTGCACATCTGCTAGGGGCAAAAAGAGGGGCACTCCTGTAAGGCAGAGGAGCTGTAAAACAACCTTTGAAAACCATATGCCACAGACCCTTACCCGGCCAAAGGGCATTGTATTGTGCATGTACTGAAATGCGCTACTGTACAGAGGGAAGATACTTGGAAGGGCGTGGGAACGGTCCTTACAGGAGCATTACAATTACTGGCACCTATGCAGGTGAGGGCCACACAATAATTCCGTCTCCTGGCACGTCCCCTATAGTATCCAAGCAGGTGCTGCCCCTTCTGTACCGGACCTTTCCTGCCGTTCCATTTGTGGCGTGTTTGAGAACACCATAATAAATGAAAATCAACTGTGAAAGGGAAACAGATCAACAACAAATTTTGCCAATGCACGCATGCAGGGCGGGAGGCGTGGCAGTGTGGTAAACACTGTACTTCAATCGGTTACAAAGGGTGTCGCTGTACAAAGAGGTTTTTTTTAGGTGTTTCAGAGTGTTTTCAAGAGAGCCACAGCGCAACACTAAGTACAAAAAAATGTCACTACTTTCAAGAAGGGTACCAAGCCAATTTAGATGGGGTGTGCAAAAATCCAGATGGCTGGCATAGTAAGAAAAACGTTATAGCTGGGGAAAAGTATTTGTGCTGTAAAACGTCATAGTCCCATCGGCGAAGGATGGCATTGGCACATGTCGAACAAAGCCACAAATACTCTTGCAATGTACTGCGCTGTCTGCAGTCATGCACCAAATAGGAAAGGTCTTTGCCACATCGGTGGCTGCATAATGCGATAGAAACATATGCAAGAGATCTGAAACAAAAGCATTAACTGGGCAAATGCCTCCTTCATCGCAAACAGCACTTAAGATTGTGTAACATGGTGCACCATTTTCTCAGCACAATGAACAGCAATAATATCGGCATGATTGCATGTCACCAAAGTGTCACACAGAGAAACCAAAATCTGGCACTTCCATGTAGCTACTCTATAGCACTACACATGCAAATGATAGATTGCAAAATGAGTAGTCACTGCACAGTGTTTCCATTCACTTTCACCCTAAATCCTGCATGCTGTACCTCGTGAAACACACAGCCATAACCGCACCCTCTGAATTTCTGTTGATAAATACAGTGTACCACAGTCTGTCTGTACACACCACACTCACAAACTTTATTGCCCACTCATGTAGCCTCAGCAGGCCCCTTTCTATGGCTGTCATCTGCAAAAGGGGTGTATGTAACACGTGCCACCCTGCAACTATCACAATATTTGTGGACTTTTTCTGCTGGGCATGCGCAAGAGTGAGCAAATAACTCAACCAGGAGAGCGTACGTTGTTAGGTGTGGTGGCTCTTAAAAGAACCTTTGGTATTTTTTGGGAGGGGGGTTATTTGTTTTTTTGTAAAGGTGCTTCAGTGGAAACACTTTTTTTGCGATCTCCATACGTAAATGTGTGTGTTTAAGGTCAGCTCACATTCTTATAGTAGGGTCTTCACTGCAGTGTGTAGATTGTGAAACAACATTTCATTGCCACTGTGCGACAAAGACATGCCATTTGCCGTGAAAAGGTGTATGTATCGCGAACCAATGTTCTCATTCTGACAAGCGAACATCCCAGCAGCACTCACGAAGTCACACATGCTTCTGTTGATGAAACCCCTTCCGACCTCTGGCTGGCGACAGGAATCCTTGGAATACTTCCACACTATTCTCGGGGGTATACATGAGAAAAACACCTTGGCAGTAGGAAAAATGCACTGCACTGCTTTCATCATAATCTTCAGTTGACTAAACACACAGGAACAAGGCATGTAACCCAAAAAGAAGGCTCTAAAGTGCACAATCACAAAATGTACAGTTGCCGAAGAGGCCATGCGTTGACATTCTAGAAGCAGTCCGCTGAAACAGCACGATTTGACACTACACAACAAAGCGTCCACTCCCTCCAAACCGAAATTGCCATACAAGTCTTCTTGGAGGGCATACATGCACAGACTTTCTACAAAGCCATCACCCACGGCGAAAACTATGCTTCTTGCCATGTTTGCCAGCCACAGTACACACAGTAATGGGGAAACTGAATGCCGCCCTTTCCTGTGACGCACACCCAGAGCACCTGATTGGCCAAAATCCATAGTCTCATTTCCATTGGCCACCATGGTGAGAAGAGCAAAATGTGCCACTTGCCTTTCCCCAATGAGTGCGAGGGCCGCGCCCTGGTGAGGCAGGAGGATTCCTTCTCCCTATTGTAGCTCTTTCCTAGACGTACACCCTGAGCACATCATTGGCCAAAGGCCATAGCCTCATTTCCATTGGCCAGCATGCTAAGAAGCACAGAATTTGGCACGTGCCTTTTTCCAAGTAGTGCACAGGCCGCGCCCCAGTACAGCAGGAGGAGTCCTTCTTCGTATTGGTGCGCTTTCCTGTGACGCACACCCTGAGCACCACCTGATAGGACAATCGCTGCAGTCCCATTTCCATAGGCCAGCATGGTGGGAAGCGCCGAATGTGGCACTTGCGGGTTCCTAAGTACGTCGAGGGCCGGGCCAGAGTGAAGCAGGAGGCCTTCTCCTATTGGCGCACACCCTAAGCATGTGATTGGACAATCCCCACAGTTCCATTTTCGTGCCCACCAATCGCAAAATCCCCAGATGTAGCTTTCATGCGGCGTGCGGGCATGGGGGAATAACCTGCAACTTGGGTAGGGGTAGTTCATGGTAAGGGGTGACTCTTCAAAGAGCCGGTTGTTTTTTTTGTGTTTAGACGCTTCTACGTAAACACCTTTTTTTCGGTTTTCATTAGCTTTTGTGAGTTCTTCTGCAAACATTAGTACAGTAAACTGTTCACCGCAGCCTGTAGACGAGCAAACAAAACCGCATTGCCAATGGGTGACAACAAAATGCCATTTTCTTGGAAACACTGTGCATTTCCACAACTAATGTGGTCATTGTTGCAGAAGAACATTCCATGAGCAGACAAAAAAGTATACATGCTTCTGTTGATGAGACACCTTCCTCCGTCTGGCTGGGAAGAACAACCATGAGCAGTAGGCCATACTCTTCGTGGAATTATGGATGAGAAAAGCACCTTGGTGGTGGGAAAAAGCATCCTCACGACATCCAGCAATCTCCTCAGTCTACGGAACAAATCTAAGCAAGGCAGGTAACCCATATGCATGCCGCCGTAATGTGGCGAGATCTTTGCAAAGTGCATGCATATCAGCAAATTTTTACTCATAAACAGCGTTCCACGATGCACCCACTCTTTCCAAAGGAAAATTGCCGTCAAAGTTGTGCAGATCTATGACAAAGTCACCCTCAGTACGCAGAATATAATGTACAACAGTTACACCTCTCCTTCCTGCTAACCACACCCACACTACCTGATTGTTTAATCCCCACACTGCCATGGCAGTTGGGCAAGGTGGTGTAAAGGGCACACGCATCCACCAGTTGCATTGAAGCCGCCATCATCCAACACTGTCACTCTTGTACAATACTTGAAATGTACCATTACACATTTACATACACATTTACAGTACAAATGTTGTGCTATTCCAAAGCACGTCCACCAAAAAGTTCAATGAAAGTATGCAGGATTTCTCCATCCGTGTACATCCACAAAGCCACCCTCGATGTGGCACGTGTAATCCTCAAAGTACCACGTAATGCACTACATTTTCATTATAGTGTGGGGGGTAAACAATATCAAACTGGGTAGGGAATTCAGTCTTCCATCGTAGATGTATTAAAGTTTTTTTTTTTTCGTGACGTGCGTGCCACCAACTTTTTTTTAATGTTCTCTTTATATGCGTTTCTGTTTGCCTCTCGTCACATTCTTACCACATTCTGGTCAATGCTTCTTGCACAGTGTAAAAGAAAATGGCATTGCCAATGGCGCTCAAATAAATGTCATTTCTACGGAACCACTGCATATTTTGCGGCCTCATGATCTCATAGTGGGTGGAGAACATGCCAGCAGTCTAAACTCACGCATAATTCTGTTTATAGCACACCTTCCGACCTCTGGCTGCAGACAAATTACACCGTCATGGACCCAAACTCCTCTTGATATGCATGAGTAAATGACCTTCGCAGTAGGAAAAATACACATCACTGCAGTCAGCAACCTCTTCAGGTGACGGATTAATCGTCCACACAACATGTAACCCAAATGTAGACTTCCATAGTGCAGCACGACAAAGTCAACGCTTGTGACGGACGACACATATCTGCAAATGCGACCCACCCCGACGAAACTGCAGTCACCCTGACAGGCCCAGAGAGCATCCACTCCTTCCAACCCAAAATTACCAGCAACGCCTCTTTGCACACAAAACCTGTGCAGATGCCGCACAAAGGTATCACCGACGATAAGCACTGTGCGTCTCTTTATCTCGACTACCCTCACGACACAGTATTGGGAAGAAATGGTACCACCCCTTCCTGTGAACCACGCCCTAAACTCCTACTTTCCTATTTCCCACAATTCCATTTCCCTTTCCACCCTGCTCATAATGGCAGGATGTGCACGTGTGCTTTGCCATCTACAGTGAGGGCCTCAGCCCAGTAAAGCTGAGACAATACTTCTTCCCTATTCACGGTCACTTTTTGCAGCACTCCCCCATTGGGTGCTCTGATATTTTCAAACAAGCATGCAGCAATTACATACAAAACCTCTGCATTGCACACTGTGATTTCAATACAGCACTCCATATTTACTTTACCACCCCTTCCTGTGAACCACGTACTTAACTCCTACTTTCCTATTTCCCACTATTCCTTTTCCCTTTCCACCCTGCTCATAATGGCAGGATGTGCACGTGCGCTTTCCCATCTACAGTGAGGGCCTCCACCCAGTAAAGCTGAGACAATACTTCTTCCCTATGCACTTTCACTTTTTGTAGTATTCCCCCATTGGGTGCTTTGAAATTTTCAAACAAGCATGCAGCAATTACATACACAACCTCTGCATTGCACACTGTGATTTCTATACAGCACTCCATATTTGCTGTTGAACACTCTCAGTACATGTTCCATTTCATTGCAAAGCCCCTCCACCCGAAATGTCTGCTAAATAATGCACAATTGCACTATCCACAAAGATCCTCAGACACACCCAGCACACCTTTGGCCATGTACACAACATTGCAGCACTTTCCACACCCACCACCACACTATACATCCAAGCAAGCGACCATGTGGGCACCTACCATTATGCACAAACGTAACATACGTAGCAGCACTTCCACCCAACTCCCCCACACCATAAAACACCCATTCACGAAAACATGTCACACCTTGCAGAATCCACAAACACATCACAGCCTGCATCACCCCTACGCACTGCCATTCACAAAGTATTGTGTCACTGGCAACCTATGCACAACAGATGCACAATATTGGGCCTACTTCAATAAATCTGCACACAGCACAGTAATCCATCACATATAAGGTGCACTTCAACCATACCCACTTCCATACTCAAATTACGAACACACTGCACCCTATGGCCACACTGCACAGCTTCTCACTGCACCATCTCCTGCTGCCCGCCGAATACTGTAGCACATTGCAACTATCACCACAACCATCGAATTCACAGTACACGCTTCGCAACTCACTTGTAGTGCTATAGCACGTTGACAATGTGCTCCACACCCATTCTCCAACGATAACCACCCTGTGCCTCATGCACTATCAAACCTGCATTGGGTGTGCTCCTTGCACACATTCCCTGCACCGTAATGCAATCATGCATGTCAGCATGTCACCAACTACCACTATGCAAATGCGCACCACTGGCACCAGCACTCCTAACCAGCCTCCACACCGCAATGGACATGCACAGCGTTACGTGTAACAGTTACCATACATAGCGTTACGTGTAACAGTTACCATAATGTATGAACATTACACTGTTTCCGGCACCCCTATGCCCTTTCATTCACATACTATTGTCTTACCAAATTCCTCTCAGAAGGTATTCTGTCACTGCCAATGTAACCACAAAATGGTTACAACATTTCCCATACTGCAGACATTGTGCACACAGCACTCTATCCAAGCACATTCAAGCTGCCCTTCACCCATACCCTCTACCATACTGACAGTATGCAAACACTGCACCCAGAGCATGCACTGCGTGACCTTTTACTGCAGCATCTCCAAACACAGCGCACTGCCATGTAGCTATGCAACAATAAATTGCAACAGTTACCATAATGTACAAACAAAACAATCTCTCCTGCATCCCTGTGCACTTTCAATCACATACTATGGGCTTACCTACTTCCATTCACAAAGTATTGTGTCATCGGCCCTATTAGGACTCCGGCGGAAAACCATGGTGCATTAGCACCATGGTCGATGCCGGAGTCCGCCATGGCAGAATGGGGAATTACCATCCCATTCCAAGGTTGGCAGGGCGGTAATTCGCCATGCCACCATGGCCCTTCCCCATTCCCATTTTTGCCCCATAGGGCATCATGGGAATGGTGAAGGCGGTAAGTATGGTACTGCAAATTGCGGTACCGTACTTACTTCGAGAGTCCCTTTGCGGGCCCCTACTTTAATGGCTGGTCTAGACCAGCCATTAAGGTCGGGTCCCGCAAAGGGACCTCGTAGTAAGGTGTTAAGGGTTTAACGGCGCTGACACCTTTTACGGCGCTGTTAAACTCTTAACGCCTGGGTCCTAATGAGGGCCATCATCCTCTAACTGATGCACATTCAAAAATGTATTACTGCCATGGGCGTCCTCAGGGCCTAGGCTTTTGAGTGCATGGCCTACGGGCTACGGCCTTCGGCTATGCACACAATAGTCTAGGTCTTCAACACACCCACAGCTCTACCATACTGACAGTATGCAAACACTGCACCCAGAGCCCACTCTGCGTGACCTTTCATTGCAGCATCTGCAAACACAGTGCACCGCCATGGAGGTATGCAGCAACAAGTTGCAGCAGTTACCATAATGTACAAACAAAACAATCTCTCCTGCATCCCTGTGCACTTCCAATCATAAACTATGGGCGTATCCACTTCCATTCACAAAGTATTGTGCCACTTCCAACCTACCCACAATCTGTTTGCAACACTGGCCTATAACAGCTGAAATGTGCTCCACAACCATTCCTTACATGTCACCAACCTCTAGGTGATACACAGTCAAAAATGCATTACTGCCATGGGTGTCCTCAAGGTCTAGGCTCTTGAGTGCATGGCCTACGCCCTACGGCCTTCAGCCATGCACCCAATAGTCTAGGCCTTGAACACACCCACAGCGATGTAATGCCACCATGCATGTCACCATGTCAGCAAGTACAACAATCCACATACACACCACTGCCACCAGCACTCCTACCCAACCTGTGCAGTGCCATGGCGCTAAGCGACAACAAATTGCACCACTTAACATAATTCCCATGTGGGAAGCTAACATTAAGCACAAGCGAAACACCCATGCATGAAAACAGGTTGCAATTACCAGAATCCACAGACACACCACAGCCTCCGCCACCACTACCCACAGCCATTCACAAAGCATTGTGTCACTAACCACAACATTTTCACAACATTGGACCTACTTGAAGAAATCTGCACACAGTATATGCAGTGAAAACACCCAGAGCAATGTAATGCCACCATGCATGTCACCATTGCACCAACTACCACCATCCACATACACACCACTGCCACCAGCATTCCTACCTAACCTGCGCACCGCCATGCAATACAGCAAGAAATTGCAACAGTGACCAAAATGTGCAAAAAAAACACTCTCTCCTGCACCCCTGTGCACTTTCATTCATTTGCTATGTGCGTCCCCACTTACATTCACAAAGTACTGTGTCACTGCCAACCTACCCACATTCTGATCGCAACACTAGCCCTACTGTAACCAATCTGCACATACCACAATATACAAGCACCACCCTGTACCAAATGCAGAGTCAAACATGCGTTCCTGCGGTAGGTATGTTGCAGCCCTACGCTCTTGAGGGCATGTCCTACACCCTACAGCCTCTGGCCTTTGCCCATGCACCCAATAGTCTAATCCTTCCACAGACCCACCGCACCTTCATTCACCCATGCATGCCACCAAGTCGCCAACTACTGCATTCCATCCGCAGCGTACAGCCACCCGCGCTCCCACCCTCCCTATGTCATGTGCAAATCACTCCCCTTCTGCAATTCACCTGCCACCACTCACCACGAAAAGAGGTCACCGCAAACAGGTCACAACAGAAGCTATGGGGCTGTTATGACAGCTGCCTCCAATCACCACACACAGTACTCGCCTACATATGTCACATTAACCACTTCTCACTCCCCCACCCGTTCCCTCACTTACTGCCACCAATGCATTCCGTACAGTACATTTTCCAGACCCTTCCGCCGCCGCACTGTCCTCTGATAAACCATGGCGGCTTTCCCAAAACATGTTTACGTACACCACACTTCCCGCCAGCCAACAACCGGCCATGTCCAAACTTCTCTGACAGCACGCTGTACCGCGGGCCATTGACACTTCTGTCCATGGAGCGAACAGGGAAATGGATCCGTCGAGCAGACACAGGTATAACTAATTTTTTGGGACATTTCAGTTCTTTGCAACAAAACTACTTGTTGGATTTCCACCAAACACACAAAAGCACGCTTTCTGACCCAAGCCCCCGCTCCTACTGCAAATTTGTTGACAATCCATCCAGCCGTTGGGGTTGTAGCCGTGTGCAAAGTTTCCCACCCTCCCTGCACAAAACCTCACCGAACTTGGCGAAACAATTCAGAGACGGCCATATACTTTTCTTGCAAAGTTTGTTGAGGATTCGTCCAGGGGAGTGATGTTATAAGCTGCTGAAAAAGAGCTCCTTCTATGAGTTTGGCAACTTAACCATAACTACATGGCCACTACCGCGGGCCGTGGACTATATATATATATATATATATATATATATATATATATATATATATATATATATATATTGAATAGAGGGTGTACAGTGAAAATTGTCTACTATGCTTCATTTCACACAACCACGTGTACCACATGTTCTACAATAATTCATAATCCCTGAACAGCTCCTTACCTGCCTGTTCATTAGATGTACTTTTCTTGATCTTTTCACACTATTTCCACTAATCTTTTTTGCATTTCAGAATGTATCTATGTTAAAAACAATGAAACAGGCTTTCCAGGACTCTCTGCCAGCGAGTACAGAAAAGCCCTCCAAAACTAAATTGGGAACTACTGAATGAAAAAATAACCAAACATGGTCTTTTCAACACAAGTGTAGTTGCACATTAAGGTGAACATCTGACTCCCTTGCTCTCTGGTCTGGGTTTTGATACTCATATGACTCCATGGATTGGTTCTGAGTCCCCTCTTACCCTTGCTCCCTGGGCTGGACCCCACCTGGCTCACTTGCTCCCTGGGCTTGGCCTGGCTATCCACCTGACTCCCGGGCTGGTTATGGGTTCCCCTTTGCTGTTTCTCCCTGGGATGGTCCCCATCTGACTCCCTTTCTCTCTGGACCAGCCTGGATACTCATCTGACTACTTGGACTATTGCTGGTTCCCCTCACCCTTGCTCCCTGCACTGGTCTCCACCTGACTCACTTGCTCTGAGGGCTGGGCCTGGATACTCATATGACTCCCTGGACTATTTCTGGGTCCCCTCTCACCCTTGCTTCCTGTGCTGGACCCCACCTGACTTGCTTGTTCCCTGGGCTGGAACTGGGTCCCCAACCTGACTCCCTGGCTGGTTCTGGGTTCTCCCTCACCATTGCTCCCTGGGCTGGGACCCCACCGGCTCCCTTGCCCCCTAGGCTAGGCTTGGATATTCATCTGACTCCCTGGACTGTTTCTGTGTCCTCTCGCACTCTTGTTCCCTGTACTGGTCCCTACCTGAATCCATTGTTCTTTGGGCTGGGTACCCTCTTCCTGTCTGGTTCTCTATCCCCACCTGATTCATTGTTCTCTGGGCTGGAGGATCATCTGACTCACTTGTTGCATCTGGGTCCCAACCTGATCCTTCCCCCCGTGGCTAGTTCTGGGTCCTGCTCCCCCCCCCCACTTGCTCCCTGGCCGTATTCTGGATCCCTCTGCTTGCTCCCTGGACTGAGTCTGGATCACCCCTACTCCCTGGACCTGCTCTGGCCTCCTCTTTCTCCTAACCCTCCCATCACTCTGCAAGGTCTGGGCTTCCTTCTTCCCGGCCTCCCATTCTTGGGATATATTTCGGGTGCATTAAGCCAAAAGGAAGCCAAATGCAATACATTTTGGATTTTGATAGGATTGTTTGGGGATTACATTGCTTTTTGATTTTTATAGGATTGTTTGGGGATTCCATTGCTTTTGGATTTCTACCAGCACGGATTTCTAATTAACATATTTTGTATGCAATCCACTGAGTACAATTGGGTTTTCTGCATTTAAAGAGCATATAAATGTTTGGGAAAATCTAGTAGTAATGCACTTTAAATCCAGATTTATTTGGTAGGGTCTGTCAGGGACATCATTTGTGCTCGCAAGAGGTCCCAAGTGCGACCTCTGTGGTCACAGTTGCGACCTCTGGCGACCTCCTGCAACCTCCGGACTCGAGCATTGGTTAGCATGAGTATAGCAAATGTACCTTACAATGACGGATGATGATGTAAACCAGGAATTCTCATTGTAGGCTTTTTTTTTTTTTTTTTTTTTATATAGCGCTACTGTGTAGTCTACAGGTTAATTAAAGCCTGTCAGAACATTCCACTGAACTGTATCGCTTTCTCTCTCACCATCGCTCTCTCACTCTCTCTGTATCTCCTCTCCATCTCTCTCCCTCTCTCCTCTCTTTCTCGCTCTCTTACACCAAACTAATAAATCTCACTGGCCTTGAGGCAGGTCAAAAATAACCACAGCAGAAGAGAGCCACAATGAATGCTTTGTTGTAATGTGTCTCTTTCCTATCTCCATGGCATGCTGTTCAGGAAGTTTGTTTGCATGTATGAGGTAATGAGTGCCCAGAGTATGGGATGTCACGAGAGTGTGCTGCTTTCCCTATTTTGCCAACCTCTAAAGCCTGAAAAGTAGATCCACGTAGGCTTCACATGTGGCCAACTTTGCACCAGACCTGCAGATGAACTGGATTGTTAAAAAACAGTTACCAGTTTAATGGTACCCACTACAGAGTGTAATTTGCTTCTGACTTTCAGAACATTCAGAAATGTAATTGCTTATTTTACCATAGCTGGTAAAATACCTCAGTGTGTTGAGCGATTGCTGCTGCAATGAGTGTGTGAGCTGCGGGTTGCATGTATGAATCTCGGCAAGGCCAACTCAGCCTTTCATCCATCTGAGGTTGATAAATGAGTACCGATGCAGGCTGGGCCATATTGTATGTATATCTGTTCTATATAAAGCGCTTAAGGTTAAGTGCTACATAATAACACATTATCATTTGGCCTTGGATGTCTGCTTGCATTCACAGTAATTTGGTAATATGGGCCTATACACACTGATATTAATGATACATATGGTGGTCGGTTCTTGTATGAAATAGATATCACATTAGTGATATCGTAACCATATTTTACGTCGTGTAATTAGGAACAATGCTATGTGATGCCAATTCCTGTTTTTTCATGGGGTAAAAGGTTGTGTTTCATAGTTTCCCGTGGGTCTGTACAGTGCTGGGTGTATGCACAGCTGCAGAGTCTGAATAATTCAGCATATTCTCGCTTCCGAGCAACTCTGCCTCAATAACAGGTCCCCCTGTCACACCATCATCCAGCTTACAGTTTACATGCTATCACTTTCCATTTGCAAATCATTTGGCCAGCAGAGGCATATGTTACTTGATAAAACAGTAAATTATTAATTTCATAAAAATGTAACTTATTTATGCATGTGCATACCCGCACAAATATGAAGATCAGTGTGACATTTAAAACACAATGAAACATTGAATGGACTCTGCAGTATAAAACAATTTACACAGACAAAAAAGATGTCATGAATGCGTATAACTACTAAATGAAATGCTGTGGGCCGAATCACAAAGAGGTTACTATGAGGGTCATTATCGAATGAATGCAATGCCAATTGAAAGCATAAAAGCAAGGCACATTTCTTTTAATCTTCTATTATGCACAGCAGCTTATTTTCGTGGACTCCCTACGCGTAGGAGGGGCACAAAGTGCAATGTGCATCTCTGCTTTGCTTTCCTCTTTCATCTTGGAAGAGCAGCAAGTTTCACAGCTGCATGAGATTTTCATGCAGGTGTAAAATCAATATATTCATATGTCATCTGCCTTGCGTTTCCTTCTAAGAATATGCAGGTGGATTCCAAAGGAATCCATTAATAAATGCTGCGTACAATGCATTCTTTTTTGGCAGTGTTTATTGCTTTGGAACACAACGTCAAAGTGAAGAGTAAAGGTGATTGGCCCTCATTACGACCCTGGCGGAAAGTGACTGACCGGACCGCCACAGCGTAAATAGCGTTTCCGCCATTGCACGAAGGAGCAAAGTGCGGCCCATTCCGACCCATCGGGCACGAGCACCACGGCATGGCGGAAGTGCAAAGTCCGCGATGGCGGAAATGACCCCAAAACGGCCCACACCGCCGCCGTACGGCGCCCTAGGTGCAATACCGCCACCCATCACAGCGGACACCGCAGTGTGCGCCTACCGGAAAGTACGGTGACCGGAAATATACGGAAACGGAAGTAAAAACATGGGCCCGGAACGGGAAACATCCCGCCGTACACCTATAAAACCACAAAAACCACACAACCACTAAAAACACTACCCCGAGACACACCCCAACCCGTCATCCACCCTAGCGAAACCAAGAAAAATGGGAAAAGTAGCGAAGAAAGCGTGCGACCGCAAGCGGCAGGTCCACTTCTCCCGTGAAGAACTCACCGTGCTAACAGAGACCCTCCAGGAGAATGCTGCCGTCGTCTTCTCCACGCAAATGACCAGGACGGCACTTGCGAACAAGAAGGCCATATGGGCTCTGGTGGCACAGCGGGTAAGCGCGGTGGGGACCGCACCCCGCAACCCACAGCAATGCAGAAAGCGATGGGACGACCTGCGGATACGCGTCCGCAGCATACTCTCTGCCAACCGCAACATTGCCACAGCCACCAGGGGAGGTCCTGAATCACCCATCAAGTTGACCCCCTGGGAAGAAATCTGTGCCTCCACCATCGGAATGGAGAGCATAGAGGGAGTCGGAGGGATGGAGAAAGGAGTGCAGACATCCGAAGATTCAGGTAGGTGGGCCAGATAAAACAATGCTAAATCCACAATGTCCAATCATGTGAAGTACCATGTGTCCACATAGTGCAACAGAAACACATGTCCAGGAGAACGTCCACACACATCGGCCTGATAGCGCACTCTAAAACTCACAATAAATACATAAATAATTAAAAACCCCTAAAACACCCACTACACGTGCAGCAGGCACACCCTAACTGCAGGCTGCCAAACAACTGCACCCTCACTCCACACACAAATGAAAGCACCTCCAAGGCCCCGACCCAAATCACCCTCAGGTACCACCCCAATGCATGTGATACAATGCCATTCCAATACCCACAGACCCATTAATAACCCTCGCCCTCCTTTACTCCACCACAGGGTCCGATCCAAACGACGAGCATCAGGACACCCCTACCAGCACACCTGCAAAGAGGGCCAAGACCAACGACCAAAGACCCTCCACCTCAGCTGCACGCATCAAGACACGGCAGCAGCACACATCAGGTGGCAGCACAGAGGAGGGAACATCAACAGGCACCCCAGCAGCCAGCATGCCCACACCACCACCACCACAGGTCCCCCCAACGGATGCCACAGAAGGCACTGCCTCTGGTGGCAGCAGCACCATAGGTGACACCCCATTGATGGCAGCATGCTCCGACACAGAAGACGGGGATGTCGAAGTCAGATCCATCCATGACCTGTCCCATTCCCCCTGTCTGTCCCATCCCGTACAACATGAGGATACCACGCAGGGGCACCCACAAGACGACGACTGGCCATCCCCCACAAGCCCTGTGGCAAGGCAACATGAGATCAACAGCCCCTCTGTGACACCCCCGCAAATGGCCATGGCCCAGCAGAGGCAACAGTCCCTCGACCAGTTAATCGTGCAACAGCAGCAACTGGCCACGCTCCTCAAGGACCATGCCGATGAATGTGGGCGCACTAAGGCAGACATAGAAACATCAACTGAGACACTCAGGGCAGAAATGGAGAGAAGTACAGAGACACTAAGGGCACAAATGGAGAGTAGCACCGAGAGCCTGAGAGTCCAAATGGAGAGTAGCACCGAGAGCCTGAGAGTCCAAATGGAGAGTAGCACCGAGAGCCTGAGAGTCCAAATGGAGAGAAGCACCGAGAGCCTGAGGGGGGAACTGCATGCGACGTCCAAAGACGTATGTGCCGAACTTGCCGCAGTGCGCCGTGTGCTCACTGAGCTCTCACAAACCCTTAGGGACATGCATGGACGTGAGCAGGCAGAGACATCATCCGTTGCAAGTTCCGTCCAGGGCAGCCCCCAACGTAGATCTGGGAGGAACCTGCGCTCCACAGGCAGGGGTGCCCCTGATACCCGCAGAGGGGGCTTGCAATAGCGACAGCCCACTGACAATGAGCATCTTTGGACACTGGTGTTCGGGGGGGAGGTAGGAGGGTGGAGGGGGTGTGTTGGGCTCACTTGGGTGGCGGGTCGATAGGGTGTTCAACATGATATCACATATGCCATAAACAGTGCACGATCAACCAATGAGATGTGTGGACAATGATCTTTGTGTACTAGGCCATCATAGGCGTACTGTCCATATTGTGCATGTACCAGACACACACAGTGCCACGAGTCCCGTGTCCATGTATCAGCCACCAGGCGTGAGTGCTAGAAGCATGCATCAATGAGATGCTGACGAATGTCACGGGCCTCCGGTGCCTCGCAGACTCCTTGAGGTGCTGCCACATCCCCACCCTCATCATGACCATCATCAGGTGCTTGCAGTTCTGCGTCAGGGGGCATGGGCACATTTCTACGTACGCACATGTTGTGGAGCATGACACATGCCATGACCATCTTTGCAACCTTCTCAAGGCGGTACAGGAGTGCCCCGCCAGACCTGCTGAGGCAGCGGAAACGAGTCTTCAGTAGGCCGAATGCCTGTTCAATGACTACACGGGTACGTGAGTGGGCATGGTTGTAGTCCTCCTCATGCTGGTCCCGTGGGTTCCGGACTGGTGTGAGGAGCCATCTCTTCAGTGGATACCCAGCATCACCTGTATGTGGACGATAAACGTATGATGTGGAATGCCATTGCTACGTACGCACACCCCCCCCCCTTCCTGCCAGGTCATTGCCGCATCACATACCCCACATCATCATGCATGAAATTAGACTCACCGAGTAGCCAGGATCTGTTCCCTGCGTGTCGCTCCATGTAGCGTGGTATAGTAGAGTTCCTCAAGACCATAGAATCATGGGTTGATCCAGGGAATCTGGCACAACAATGTGTAATGATCCTGTTGGAGTCACACACCATTTGTACATTCAGGGAATGAAATTGTTTTCGGTTGCGGTACTGGGCCTCCATGGCATGTGGGACGACCAATTCCACATGGGTGCAGTCGATGGCACCAATGCAACCCGGTATGCCGGCAAGTGCATGGAATCCCACTTTTGTGTTGGTAATTTCCTGCTCCGAGCGTGGTAGAGAGATGTAGTCGTCTGCGTGCTGCAGGAGGGCATCGAGCACTTGCAATAGTGTCCGTGAGAACAGTGGCTGAGAAATGCCATGCAACTGTCCGACTGTGTGCTGGTAGGTGCCTGTGGCCAGGAAGTGGAGTACAGACACCACCTTCAGTAGGGTTGGGATGGCGGTTGGGCTATCTATCATGCTGACAAGGTCAGCCTGTGTCATGTCCACAATGGCGGCTATGGTGTCCCGGTCCAAACGGTAGAGGGTGTGGATCTGCTCATCAGTGAGGTTGAACGGATGTGCTCGGAGGCGTGGGATTGCGGGCTGCCTGCGTGGTGGTAGTGGCTGTGCTGGCGGCCCTTGCTGGCCCTGCCTTGGCCTCCTCCTCCTCCTGCGTCTCCTCCGTGCGGCCGGTTGTAGTTGGTGTTCGTCTTCTTCTTGGAGTTGGAGTACTTGCAGTGCTATCAGGTCCCCCAGGGCCAACATCGCGAGTCCTGCCGGTAGCATTTCGGAGTGGGTGTGGTTGTGGGAGGAGACTGGGTGTGCAATTTATGTGTTTGCAGGCTGTATGGCCTCCACCTGTGGTGATTCATTCCACCTGTGCAAGCTGCTCTCCCCTTTGGGCGAGCACGTCCCGCACACAACGCTGCAATTCGAGGAATGGCATCTTGCTATTGCAATCATGTATTTGTACCCGATGGCCGTGTAACATTTGTTGATATGTACATTCGGCTATGGTCCCATTGTTTCACATACAATCTTTGCAGTCGCGAACAGACTTGTGATGGGTCAGTGGAACGTAGTACTCGAGTAACGGTGGGCCCTCATGCATCACTGTACCGAGTTGCAACGACGGGCGGGGCGTCCCATTAGTGGGTGAAGGCAGTTGCCATTTTCACACACAGCCGCACTAGATGGATTAATTTGTGATTTCAAACGGCCACAGATGCCTTTTCGACGTGATGTTGCAAATGAGGAATTCGAAGGGCGGCGCTTTCGGTTTTCAGCTAGCGGCGAGGAGATGCCCACAGGTCTGACTGCAAATATAACGTTCTATTGTTCAATGTCCTTGAGACAGGGGCCATGGCGAGGATGCAATGATTGATATGAATAGTTTGGGATGCGCAATAGCGACGTGGGCGATGAGGCCGGACGTTCCCAAATACATGTTACTTCACAACACTGGAATTACGGGCTGGGGCACTGTGGATTTTGCAGGCTGCATAGCGCACAGACTCAATGGAAATTTCTAATGTTATGTGAGTAAATATTCAGGCGTTTTTATACCGGGATGAGGGAATGATGAATGGATTCATGGATAGGTGATTTGATACAGGGTTTGCCATGTACAGGGCTTCTTGGAATCTATCCGCCTCCCCTGCGCTATGTGATGCAGGGCTGCCATAGTGGGACCATCGTCTATCTGACCTTGTTGAGACCTCCCTGTCTCGACGCGCCTTCAGACACTTGTGTCCATGCACGTTAACATTCCCATCTGATGGAATCTGTTTTGACAGACGCATGCACAGGTACACTCGTTTGTGATGGTGTTTACACCTCGATATAGATGGTTATGAGTCGCAAGTGGTTTTGGGGTGGTGATGATCCTTTGGAGTGGGCTAGCATGCATATGGCTGTGGATTTAGTGTGATCATTGAAGTGAGTTGTTCGAATGTAGTTCTGATGGCCATTCTGTTCTTTTTCTTTTCTTTTGGTTGACAGGTATCTCCTCCCCTTTTGCCACTGCCATCTGTATGCCACTCCTGCAGATGGCTTTTACTCCCGACACCTGCTGCTTCGTGTTAATCAGTGGAGCAGCATTACGATCTTGTGGGACGATCGCCAATGGGCCACATGCCCTTAGGCAGTACTAGTGGCTCGGAGCAACATTTCGGCCTTTCAGCTGGACTAGTGCCTCCCCATTGGGACGGCCCTGCGGTTCTGTGCGCTTCCATGTTGCCTTTTCGTACGTGAATGTGGCTCTGTGTACCATGATGGAACAGGGCGTCACACAAGTAGTAGCTGGTCATTCCTTGCGGATGCAGCCCACAATGGTGATATGTGTTTTGGAGTTCATGGACTTATGGCTGTATGGGCTTGGTGATTTTGTTGTGCATTAAATTTCTATTCTGATATGGGCCGTGTAGCGTTCTTCTTTGCGAGTGATGTGGCATATTCCTATTTGGGGAGCGATGTATTGTGAGGATATCTGCATTGGGTTCCAGCTTCGGAGTTTAGTTGCGTGGTACTGTGCTGGGCGCGTTTGCCTACGGAGCCCAGTGAGGTCAGGGATGGGGGCTGCCAATATGACTGTTTGAATGTTGTCATGCTCAGGGGCGGGGGATTGGGTTTTGTGTAACAGATGCCGGTCAGCCAGGTGGACTGGTGGAATGTTGTGATTTTCGGAATATTGCTGGTCACAGGTGCCTGTGTTTGCGTGCGTTTCGGGGGGGGGGACTGTGGTCATGTCCATTGGAATGGCTTCTGTATTCGTGCCATCTGTGCCCTGCAGCTCCCATTGGCCCCTCTTGTGATTCTTTTGTTCGTTGGCATGCATGGGTGACTTGTACTTTTCACTGGTTGCATTGTGACTTCATTGCACCTACGGGGAGTTGTACTTTGTGGGCAGGGAGCGGTGTACAGGCACTCAGTGGGGCCGTTTACGGTTGATTCGCGATGCCGTACTTCTCACCATGGCGGAATGGTACTTTCCGCCATGCTTGATGGCGTTAGGTACATGTCCGCTAGGGTCGGAATTCGCGTACCCTTGCGCCATGGTGGTATTTACGGATTGGCATGGCGCGCGCGCGCGTACTTGGTGCAGTTAGCGTTGGCGTTCACTACGGTGTCGCTAATGGCTTCGTACTTTGCGGTGACGGGTCATAGTCGCACCGAGCGCTATTCGATGGCGGTATTGCATTTCCGCCATCGTTTTCCCATTTCCGCCAGGGTCGTAATGAGGCCCATTGTGTCTTGTTATCTTCCACACAATGACACTTGGCCTTGCAGATGATGACCATTGCATGCAGGGGACCCAACAGCACCTAAGTGTTAATGTTGATGGTCGCCTGAATGTAATTATAATTTCATTGAAAATGACCCCTATCAGTAACTCTGGTTTGAGTGACTTCCTGGGGAGGGTTATTCAATTCACAAAGAAGTTAATATGAGTCACTCTGGCTAATGATTGACTTACTCCAAGAGAGGGCTATTCAGCCAACAAAGAAGCTATTATAAGTAACTCTGACTTATTCCAAACTTACTATGAGTAACTGTGACACTCCTAGTAAGCCATAGTTATTCACAGTTATTTCTATTGGTTCCACTGTGTTTAATGTAAAGGCCTCTTTAGTCACCATTTCCTATTCACACTGTGACAACTCACAAATCATCTCACTAGACCACTTCAGCCTAAAATGCTCCAAACCATCAGTAACCTCTGACGGAACCAACATGAGTGCAAGAAAAGTCAATACCATCCTAGGAGGGCTGTCATAGTTCCTAAGGAGCCCAGTACCAGCAGCCAATAGGATATTAGACATACCCACCCTTTGACACAATAAGGAATTCTATTGTTCAAACCTGCGTCTATCCCTTCCAGGAAGTCCCTGCATTCTCTCAAACCTAACAACCCGATCGGCTTCAAAAAGATCACCTATACAAAATATACCCTCCAACACCCAGCTCTTCCAAAATAACTGCCATGGCCACAGGCCACAGAACACAAAAACCACACCATCTAGTGATGGGGGCAATGGGTCACTTGACTCATGTATGTCCCTTTGGGACCCATACACGCAGGGGCCCTAGCCGGACTCAGTCCTGGTGCCTTTGGCGCCAGGCTCATATAGAGATCTGAGCAGGACCACTTTATTTCAGTGCAGGAGTGCTTTTACTTTATTTCAGTGCAGGAGTACTTTTATTTTAATAGAACTTTCCAGGAACTGAAAGCCTTTATTCCAGAGAACATCCTCATGTGCTGACTCAGGTGTGGCTCCCTAGGCCTGGTCTTCATGTGCTGACTCATCGGGTGTGGCAGGCAGGCTGAACCCGGTTGGTGTGGTTTCACAAGCTCAGCTATATAAGCTACTCCATCCTTAAGGCCGGTGCTTCGCATTACTGTGCACTCGTGTGCAACGTGACGCTCACCGCCGCTTGGACTAGTTTACTTACTTTTGAAACCAGACGTTCTGCATACTTAACTCCAGGAAACTGGTGCTTCATCGCTTCATCTGCAGACTCATCTCCTGATATCCAGTGATCTCGATCCCGACGCTGCAGCACCGCACTCCGCATCCACGAACTCGGACTCTGTAAAGAAGAAGAAAGACAAGGTTAGAACATCTGTTTTAGGGCTGCGCTGCATTTGAACCCCGCACGCCCCCTAGTTAACAACTTACCAGCTACTGTACTGCTGCAGCTTCGTTCCTCATTCCCTCCGGCTGCCGCCTCAAGCTCTGCAGCTTCTGCCGGGCCAGCAACATTACCTGCTTGAGAAGAAAGCAAAAGAGCAAATATCAAAAGTGGAACAGACAGCAATACAAGACAACAAACATTACAATACAATAAAAACAGATGAGGAAAGACAAAGGCAAACAGGAACACTTACCTGAAGTATAGTGGCTTAGTCGCAGCAGGACTGGCCTACCACGTGCAAGGGACCAGTGAAGGAACTCGGCCCAGATCATACAAGCGCCCCTGCCAGAAACAGCAGGACAGAGTGCTCGCCAAAACTAATCAACAGGTGAGCTTTCCAGGGACAGCGCATCCCATGGGTACCACGGTTTGGGAGAAGGGGTCTGGAAGGGGATCAGGCGCACAAGCTGGCATACTCATGCCCCCTATTCTCCATGCAGGAGCAGCCCTGAGCAGCATCACCTATTACTACCAGTCACAACATAAGCGCAGAGGGCAAAGACTGACCCAAGCGACCTCACCCCCGGGAGGGCTGCAACCGTGCCCCAGCGCCTCCGCAGAGACCAGGTGAGCATAACAGAACGCGAAGCCTCTTTGAATCTCTGCCTGGGCGTTATGGAAACTTCTGAAAAGGACCAGTTGGCCCGATTACTGGGAGAGTTACGGGCGGAAGTTCATGCCTCAAGACAGGAAACCAATGCCCTAAGGAGGGATCTAATTGTGAACTGGGAGCGGACAGATGAACTAGCAATGCAAATGCTCCAGGCACAGGCAGGCCAGGTCCCACTGCCGGGGTATGCCCCTCCTGCCGCGCCTCCACAGCCCACGCCAGTATAGGTGGTTCTTCCAGGGGGGGTTCTCCTGGCCCCACCAGAACACTTCACAGGCGATCAGAATAAGTATCAGAATAATATCTTTATGAATCAATGTCACCTACATTTCTTGTGCAGACCTGGGGCATTCCGCAATGATCAAGCAAGAGTGGCATTTATACTCTCATATTTGGGAGGTAGTGCAGCGGACTGGTCAATACCCTTGGTAAACTAGGATGATCCTTTGCTTCGAGACTTTTGAGGTTTCCAGAGTGAAATGGAGAAACTATTTGCACGGCATACTCAAGGGCGGGCTCTGGACAATGAACTGTTATCACTACGGCAGGGTAATCAAGACTTACTAACATATATCACTTCCTTCAATCGTCTGATAGCACAAACTGGCCAGAGGAGAAAAGAACTAAGCTCTTTTACAGAGGCTTGCGAGGGGATCTTAAGGGCGTATTAGCCCAAGTAGTAAATCCCCCGGAAAGACCTGCTGAATACATCGACCTGACAGTGCAGCTCGATCACAGATTGCAGGATTGCAAGATGGATCAGGCGAAGGCCGAGGGGCGGTCGGTCTATGTGCGACCCCGTGAGAATCAAACCAAATCACACGAATAGTCCAAGACAATGCAAATCGGAGGCTTGCGGAGCCCACTCACCAAGGCAGAAAGGGAGAAAAGGAGACAGCAGCAGTTCTGAGTTCTTGCATTGACTACAGAGAACTTAACCAGATCACGTTAAAAAAATGGTACCTGTTACCGCTTATCCCCGAGCTCTTGGATCAAGTCAAAAAAACGTTCAGATATATACAAAACTAGATTTACGAGAGGCCTACCATCTAGTAAGAGTCAAAAAAGGAGACGAGTGGAAGACGGCATTTTACATGAAATATGGCCTTTACGAATATCAGGTTGTGCCCTTTGGACTATGTACTGCCCCGGCGGCATTCCAATTTTTCATGAATGACGTGCTCTGCAAACTGTTGGACGACTGTGCTCTTGTCTATATTGATGACATTCTTATCTATTCGACCACCAAAGAGGACCACGTCAACCATGTCTGGGCAGTTTTGGAGAAACTGCGGCAACACCGGCTATATGCCAAAATGGAGAAATGCTTCTTTCATGTGACAGACATAGAATTCCTTGGCTTTATTCTCTCACCACAGGGCGTACGCATGGACACACGCAAGGTAGACACTAGCCTTAACTGGCCCTCACCGACATCCATAAAGGGAGTACAGAGTGTACTCGGGTTCGCCAACTTTTATCGCCGGTTCATTCCCAGGTTCTCCCAGATCGTCCACCCAAACACCTCTTTAGTATGGAAAAATAAACAATTTAATTGGTCTGCAGAGGCAGAGAAAACCTTCCAGGAGCTAAAACAAGCATTTACCACAGCACCAATTCTACGGCATCCTCGACCAGAACTACCATATGTGATTGAAACTGATGCTTCCAACATAGCAATGGGAGCAGTTCTGTCACAACGAGACCCCGAAACAGGTCAGTTGCATCCCGCGGCATTCTGGTCTCGCAAGTTTTCGGCCCCTGAATTTAATTATGCAATCACTGATAAAGAACTCCTAGCAATTAAGGCAGCGTTCAAAGCCTGGAGACATTATCTTCTTGGAGCTGTACATACAGTCACCGTCGTCACGGATCATCACCGATAAAGGGCAATCATCACGCCAACTCT
Source organism: Ambystoma mexicanum (assembly GCF_040938575.1). NCBI lineage: Eukaryota > Metazoa > Chordata > Amphibia > Caudata > Ambystomatidae > Ambystoma > Ambystoma mexicanum. Next base: position 416,288,799 of record NC_090929.1, read on the forward strand.
GCTGGGCTCTCTTCTTTGTGGAATATGACTTCATCATCACCTATAGACCCGGAGTACACAATGGAAAAGCGGACGCCCTGTCTCGCATGAGTGAGGGAGAAGAGGCATTCACTACACCAGACCCATCCCTGAAGGACGATTCCAAGGCATGATTGCCGCAACCACCACACTAGACAACTTAAAATCTGACCTGCAACACTTGATGAGTCCACCAGCGCAACAGGAATGGCTAGGGAAGGGAGATCGGTATATGATCGTGGACAACCTACCATACTACCAAGGACTATTGTACATCCGGATAAGAAATTACAGAATCAAATCATCGCAAACTATCATGATTCATTAGTAGAAGTGCATCTGGGAATAGCCAAAACTCAATGAAAAATTACTGGTGGCCAACTCGGCAAAAGGACATTGTCCAGTTCATTGCAACCTGTGGCACCTGTGCACAACACAAGTCCCAAAAAAAAGTCCTGCAGGTCTGCTACATCCTTTAGAAATACCCCCAGCACCTTGGCATACGCTATCAATGGATTTTTATAACAGACCTTCCCTCCTGTAACAGGACAATACCATTTTAGTCGTCATAGATCGGTTTTTCAAAATGGCCCACTTCATTTCCCTGAAAGGTCTCCCAACTGCTTCTACTCTGGCTACCATATTTTTGGAACAGATCGTCCAGCAACACGGGTTCCCATCAATATTAATATCAGACCTAGGAACTCAGTTTGTCTCTGCATTCTGGAAAAGGTGTTGTAAAATTGCCAAAATCGACCTCCGGTTATCTACAAGCCATCACCCCCAAACCAACAGCCAGACCGAACGGACTAACTAGACCCTCGAGCAATACATAAGGTGTATGCTGCAACAAACTGAGGATACCTGGATGGACATACTTTGGTTAGCAGAATACGCATATAACAACTCCATTCACACAAGTACGGGACAAAGCCCATTCTACATAGTGTACGGTCGACATCCACAGACATCCGTCTCGACCCACTTGAATCATTAGAAATGCCTGCTGTAACGACCTTACACAAAGCCATCACCCAGGTTTTTAAGGAAGCAGCAAAGCATCTTGCCAGAGCCAAAGAGAAACAGAAGCAGTTTGCGGATCGACACCGAAGGGAAGCTCCCAACTACCAAGTAAGAGACAAGGTTTGGTTAGCATCCAAAAACATCCCCCTGAAACGACCACAGGCGTTCCGTCCCAGATATCTGGGACCCTACACTATCACGGCTGTGATTTACCCTGCGGCCATGAAATTAGAATTTCCGTCCCACATGCGGATCCACCCGGTGTTTCATGTCTCCCTCCTAAAACCATTGAGACCAGGTACATGGATCGATACTCCACTGGATCCCGAAATAGTTGAAGGAGAACCAGAATACGGAGTTAAAAAAATCCTAGACTCTATTATCATCCGGTCCAAGTTATACTACCTTATGGACTGGAAAGGCTATGGACCCCAAGAACGGACCTGGGAACCCAGTGAGCATGTCCACGCTCCACGATTAATCAGGCAGTTCCACTGCAATAACCCCGCTAAACCAGGACCAGGGGGGGAATCACCCATGAGAGGGGCCTTGAGGGGGAGTGCTGTCATGGCCACAGGCCCCAGAACACAAAAACCACGCCATCTAGTGATGGGGGCAATGGGTCCATTGACTCACTTATGTCCCTTTGGGACCCATAAACACAGGGGCCCTGGTTGGACTCAGTCCTGGCACCTTTGGTGCCAGGCTCATATAGAGATGTGAGCAGGAACACTTTATTTCAGTGCAGGAGTGCTTTTATTTTACAAGAACTTTCCAGGAGCTGAAAGTCTTTATTTCAGAGAACATCCTCATGTGCTGACTCATTGAGCGTGGCTCCCTAGTACTGGTCTTCATGTGCTGACTCATCGGGTGTGGCAGGGTGTGGCAGGCAGGCTGAACCAGGTGGCGTGGCTTCAGAAGCTCGGCTATATAAGCTGCTCCATCCTTAAGGCCGGTGCTTCACATTACTGTTCATTCACTTGCAACGTGACGCTCCTCGCCGCTTGGACCAGTTTACTTACCTTTGAAACCAGGCGTTCTTCTGTATTCTCACCTGCAGGAAACCGGTGCTTCATCGCTTCATCTGCAGGGCTCATCTCATTACATCCAGTGATCTTGATCCCGACGCTGCAGCACCGCACTCCGCATCCACAAACTCTGACCCTGCGAAGAAGAAGAAAGACAAGGTTAGAACATCCCTCCTAGGGCCGCACCGCATTTGAACCCTGTGCGCCCCCTAGTTAACAATTTACCAGCTACTGTACCGCTGCAGCTTCGTTCCTCATTCCCTCCGGCTGCCGCCTCGAGCTCCGCAGCTTCTGCTGTGCCGGCAACATCACCTGCAAGGGATGAAAGCAAAAGAGCAAACATCAAAAGTGGAACGGACAGCAATACAAGACAACAAACTTTACAAAACCAAAAGCAGACGAGGAAAGACAAAGGCAAACAGGAACACTTACCTGAAGTATAGTGGCTTAGCAGGACTGGACTACCATGTGCAAGGGACCAGTGAAGGAACTGGGTCCAGATCATACAAGCGCCCCTTCCAGAAGCAGCAGAACAGAATGTTCGCCAAAACTAATCAACAGGTGAGCTTTCCAGGGACAGCGCATCCCACAGGTACCACGGTTTGGGAGAAGGGGTCTGGAAGGGGATCAGGCGCACAAGCAGGCATACTCATGCCCCCTATTCTCCACACAGGAGCAGTCCCGAGCAGCATCACCTATTACCACCATTCACCACATAAGAGCAGAGGATGAAGTCGGACCAGAGCAACCTCACCCACAGGAGGGCTGCAACCGTGCCCCAACGCCTCCGCAGAGACCAGCTGAGCGTAACAATAACATGTTGTTATTCATCTGAAGAGTCAGATTGTTCCTCCTTATGTAACCAAACAACTTGTTCATTCTCTTTCAACCATGCAAGCAGTACATCACTAGTCAGCCGTATAGCGGGCAAAAAACAAATAGATCACGGCATCTTAGACATAGAATATATATTTGCAAGCTGGAAGGGAGATACTGCCCAAGCCTCCATAGTCACCCACATCGGTGTGTTTGCATCATTCCGTGCAAAGTACAATGCTGCCTTCTTGAGAGCAAAGCCCCTACAATACTTACCCAGAGCTGAATATCCAAAACCTCCATATTTGACCTTACAAGCTAAGATATAATGAGGAATTTGCGTCTTTTTTTTCTCCTCCCATAGAAAATCTTTGAAAACTTTATCTTATTCAGTAACTACTTTGAAAAAAGCAAAGGTAATAATGTAACAGTGTATATAACACCTTTGGCATTAAGGAAACCTTGAATGCACTAACGTTACACCATATATCTAAACAGATATTACTCCATTTATCAACAGTTTTCCTTATAATAGAAACCACTCCCTCCACATTAACCTCCACATTTTTTCTCAAATCCCTTACAATGGTAATCCCCAAGTATGTGATTCTCTCATTCGACCAATTACAATTCCATCCAATAAAATTATTCATATAACAGCTGTCCATTAATGGAAGGATTTCACTTTTTTACCAATTAATCTTATTGCCAGACAGCATCCCAACCTCATCAAAACTTTTCCTCAGAAGAGGGCAAAACACCTGAGGTTGCGAAAGTGCAACTACAAAATCATCTGCATACTTCAACACCTTAACCTCAACGGGCCCTATCCTCAATCCTTGAAGACCCATGTCCTAACAAATAACCATTACCAGGGCAATATCAAAAAGAAGAGGTGATAAGGGACATCCCTGCCTTGTGCCTCTATACAACTTGAAAGCTTCAGAAATAGTGCCATTAGCCCAAATCCTGGCCGAAGCACCATTATGTAAGCAACCAACCATACTTTTAAAAGCATCATCAAAACCCATCTTCTTCAAAGTACATCTCAGAAAATGCCTGTTAACCCTATTGAAGGCTTTCACTGCATCCCAGAAAAATTAACGCTGCTTTCTAAATTTGGTCATACTTATGTCCAATCACATTAATGAGGGTTCTGATATTTTCATATCCATATCCATACCGTTGACTAATGAATCTGGATAGAGAAGTATGAATCAACTCTCCAATACAGCCACTCAAACTATTGCAAACTATTGCATACACTCTTCAAATCAACATTCAGCAGGGAAATTGGCTGATAATTCTCACACTTAGCATGGTTCTTACTGGGCATGGAGATTATCGTAATTAAATATTCCTTCATAGTTGCACCCTCTCACTAGCAAAAAATTATAAACATCACTCAATATTCGTGAAAGCTGGCCCAAAAACGATCGATAAAACTCCACAGGCAATCTGTCGAGGCCAGGCGACCTGTCCACTTTCAACTGTGTAATAGACGCAGTAATTTCAGCCTCCAAGACAATACAGGCATTTCAATCTTTCTGAAGAATGAGTCCAATTCATTGTGTGTAGGAAATACAATCTCAGAGTAAAGGAACTCGTAATACAATCAGAAGCACCTTCAGATCCCTTTATTAGTCAAAACTGACACACCCACTATATTTGTTATATATGTTATATCAGACTGATGTGAATAACCCCCTACTTCACCATAAAACAAACCTTCCTCCATTTGTTGATCAATCCTACTATTTAGCAACTCTGACAGCCCACTCAGCGCAGCTCAATAATATCAATATTCTTTTTTGAAATTGCATAACGTCCCTGTACTTTAACCAATGTGGCTTCCAACTGTTTGAGCTCCGCCACACCTTGCTTCCTGAGATGAGCAGTCTGACATATAAATTCCCCTCTCACTGTGGCCTTAAAATAATCCCACACAACACTGAAGTCTTCAGTATCCAGATTCTCAATAAAGAACCTGTCAATTAAACTTCCTAACCCCCTGTAATGAATTCATCCTTGAGAATGTAACTGTTCAATTGCGCACCTAATTTTTCTGATAACAATCTTTGGATGAACAATGGCATGGTCTGAAATGTTCCTCTCTTGAATATCCACACCAGTCACCCCATCCAGCAACGTATCTGACATAAAAGAATAGTCTAACCTTGTCTAGGAATCATGTACTGGTGAATGAAAAGTAGATTTTTATAGCATCAGGAAACTTAGACCTCCAGACATACACCATATCAAGGCTCTCGATCATTCTCTTCAGACCATTCATCAAATTGTGCCCCAAATATCTACAAGACGCCGACCTATCCAGCCTGTCATTTTGGACACAATTGAAACGTCCCCCAAAATCATGCGTTCACATCCGATGATTCCCAACTGCGAAGCCAAATTCCTGAAAAAAAACAACACCATTAGCACAAGGACCGTACATCGATCAAATAGTGAATTTAGTGTTATGTAGAATAATATTGGTTCATATAAATCTACCCTCTATGTCCTTAAAAACCTTTTCAACAACATGTAATCCTTTCCGGAATACAATACACACCCCTCTCAATCTGGTAGTATAGCAGCTTCAGAGAACTTGAGTGTACCTTGAATTTAGCAACATGTTCTGATCACACTCTAACACATGGGTCTTTTGCAGAAGAGCAACATCTACCCTCATCCTCCATAGCTTGTTGAAGAGTTTGTTTATCTTTGAAGCACATTTAACCCCGCTCGAATGCCAAGTCAAAATAGGGACGTTACTCAATAACTTGAAATAAAATATAAACAACTTTTGTGTCGAAGGTCCACGTAGATTAACCAAACTATTGGAAATGTAGTGATTTGCAGCATCCTAGCTAACGGAACCACAACCATATTCACTATATAACTCTTGGTAACACACAATAAGAGCATATATCGTGTGACAAAAAGAAACAATAAAAACAATAAGATATACAAAAAAGACAATTCATTCAAATACTCACAATTCTGCCACTAGCAAAATTCAGAATAATCCCTTCCTTTACAAATGCCCAGACAAAGATCAGAACGATACACCTCAAGGTGCCCCAACTGGTTATACTCAGCAACCAAGTTCCCATCCCCAATGGCAATGTTAAGTTCCCAACAAACAACCTAGCTTTCACCAATGAAACGGCATAGAAGCATAGCATTAGATTCAAAACCCTAGCTTCAGTGAGCATAGATCTGTACATTTACACACACCATTGGCTGTCTCCAGTACTTGATACAAAAATAACCCACTGTTCGCCAACGTATCCTCACCATTTGCGCACCAAGCAGCAGAGTGTCCGGGTTACAGCAGTAGTCAGAGACAAGGCCAATAAGCAGACGCATTGTTCCAGCATGCCTCTACAGTGCAGATTGCACTATACCAAACAAACTCCCCTGCCTTTTGGAAGCCCGGATTAGCGTTATGAGTGTAACGTGCTGCATGTCACACGCAACACTAGGGTACTTTCCTTAAAGTACTGTGCTCCGGGGAAGCCGACGAAGAAGCCGTAGTCGAATCCTAAAACAGCTTAATGTCACGCGGCACCCGGACGCGCTCCAGATTCTGAAAAGAAGCGTTTCTAACTGTTTCAAACAGATAGCAATCACTAACTAATTAAAAAGATGAAAAAAGTGTACATTAGTTAATAAACATATATTGTAATGTAGACAAATCCGACCTCTTACTCCTCCTGACAGGGCGGTCCCTTTGCAGAAGAGGTAGCCTCCATTGGCTCAGCTTTACAGTCATTCAAATCCGACATGAAAGCCTCAGCTCTCACATGATCATTAAAGGAGTGCACTTGACCATCTAAAACTACACGTAGCATTGCAGGATATGTCATGTAGTATTGCAACTTTCATTGCCTTTTACTTTGCCAAATAGAACAGCCTCTGCACCAGAACAGGTCACTCAACTCTCTTGCATTCCTCAACAGTAACTATTTTATGGAAAAATTCAAAAATGTCACAATTAAGTGTCTTGGCCACTGTCCTAAGGAGGGTTTCGGAAATACGGCCTCCGAGCTCTCTCAATGTCCACAAAATATCTGGGGTCAGGATCCAATATTTCAGAGCGTTTTTTTTTGTATCAACTCTGTAGGATTTCCACGCTCCACATTTTCAGGAAAACTAGCCAAACGTATGTTGTTCCTCCGGTAGTGATTTTCCAGTTCAGAGATCTAGAGGCTGAGCCCCTCATTCTGCAGCTGCAGCTCTCTGATAGTACCTACTATATTCACAACTCTCATATCCAAATCACTGTAGCCTGTCTCCAAACCATCAATTCTCGTGGCCATCTCCTCCTGACATCTCTCCACTGAGTTATACAGCTTTGCCTTAATATCAGCAACCTCAACTGTCATCTTAGTCAGTATATCCAAGATTGTTCTATCTCTCTCTTCCTTACTAAGGGCCTCCACCTCTTTTTCATCAGCTTTAGACCTTTTTGCAGGTTGTGAAAGCTCAGTATTTCCAGCTTCAGCCACGGTTTTTCAGTTGAGGCAAGAGCTCTGCTTTCATGCTGCCATCCTTGATGCTGCCAGTTCTAGAATCTGTCGCCCTCTGCTTTTACACTGGTAGCAGCGCACACACCATCTATTTGTTTTCTTCAAAATAAGGGGCCCTATATGAAAGTTGAGGGGCAAAAGCAGTTTTGTCGACCTGCATGGCACGCATTACTGGCACTTTCTGTATGAAAAGTCCACCCTCATGTTTTTTATAGGATTTCTCTGTTGAAGAAAGACTGAGCCACAGTAATGCAGGGCGAGTGATGTGATAACGTTCATAGAAATGCTGTCGGCCTATGGGAGCAAAACAGAAGCTGCCATGGGCAATGCATGCTTCACCAACTTGAAGTCGATGTGGCTACTGACATGGTCCTTTACATGGAGTGACAATGTAGAAACTGACATGGAATTGATCATTTCTGTATTGGTGCAACTTGTCAAGTTCTCTGCATACCCATGTGAAACCAGTAATGGTAGTGTGTGATTTGCAAGAAGTAGTCAGTGTGGTTTTAGGGTCAGTTATGTGAGGTTTCATATACAGAGTGCAGAGTGATGTGGCTAGTAGCATGGCAGGAACAGATGACTATTATCTGAGCTGAGTTACAAACCTGTAAGATCACGAACTAATGAATTACCACCAGTTTTCTTACATAACAGGTTTACAATGCAGATACAACGGTACAGTTCTTTGCTATTTGTGATAATCCTACCACTCCGAGCAGCAGCCCTCTGCCACTGTGAGCAGCCTTAACCTGTTTGAGCATCAGTGATCACACCACACAGGATTGGCAAATTATGCAGAAGTCACAGGCTGGAACTCTTGAGCATCATATTTTTAGCAGCACCCTTGAATATCATAGCAAAGCTCAGTGTCCTTTCATTGCAGCATTCTGATTTGGAATGAAATCAGTTCTGATGGCATTTTGCTTAAGCAATAAACCCCGATGGGTGGGGGCATTACAGGGCCAGGTAATGCCCACGGCCAGTTAGAAGCCTCAGCAAAGCGAGGACTTTAATGTTAGCCCGGGGCACTACCTGCTCCAGTAATACCCCTGCCCGGAGGGGTTTATTTCTATTAGTCTGCTAGCACGTTGTACAGGGATACTAATAGTGTTTTTTTTGTTTAAGTTGAGATACAGTGTATTTGCTGTTTCTCTACTGGAAAAAAAAAACTTCAAAACAAGATGGCCGCCATGGATCCAGGAGAAGGGAACTACACATAGTCCATCTCGCTTTCCATGGCGCCCATTGCCATGACAGTGCGGCGCCACAAACACAGAGTGTTCCTGTCTCCGGAGAGGGACAAAGAAGTGCAAGCTAAGTGAGCAGGGGGCAGGGTCGGACTGGGGCATTACATTGTTTCGGGCACCAATGAAAAAGTTGCCCACAGTTGCAAATAGCAATTCATTCCTTGTGTGACAGAATGTTTGAATAGTACCGAAGGGGGAGATTGTTGATAAAATGTGATTCAATGCGTGCATTTAAAGAATATTTATTCAGTAACACCGGTAAAAACTACTTGCTGAAAAGAGAAGTAACTCAACAAACTGGCCCAAGGGCCCACTTTGACCAAAAAAATGGGCCCACACCAGCATTTAGCATTTTTGGTTTGCCCGATAGGACAGTCCGAGCCTGCGTGGAGCATGTGGAAATTAGGGTTGGTGTGGGGGGAGGGGATAGGGGTGTGAGGGGTGAACTTAACTGATTCCCGGCGGGGAAGACGGTGGCCATGTGGTAAAGCCCCTGTTCTGAGCCTCCTGATTGGCAGGGGACCGGCCACTCCACCCCGCTGCTGCCGGGGTACAAACCTCTGATAAATACATGTTATTGGGCTATTACTTGGCATTGGCTCAATTATGGGCTTAATGCACTGGTATTTATCCTAGCAAATGTAGATTTTTCTATGGCAATTTCTCCTGTGCCAGAAATGTATGCGCTTGCTAGCCATTAAGTATTTAAACAATCTTACAGGCACACACATGATTGACTGCTATCATCACATATTGGTCTTGGGTACTAACATAATTGGGAACTTGTGTCAAGATATTTTTCAATTCATCCTGCTTTTTCAAAGGGTTATTGAGGTGAGAGCTTACACCCCGCAGCTTCCTTGGAGGGTTTTGGTATTGGTCCCTCAATACAATATGGGACTGATAGTGAATCTTCCAGCCCCATATTCATGGAGCCTGAAATTGGCATAGGCTAAGCGCATGAAAGCTGAGTTGAGGCGAATTTCCCTGGCATGTCCTCCATAACATAATGTATTCTATTGCCACACCTGCGACCACAGTGATCTTCAAGGTGCTGCACTATATTGAGTTGCGCTGCACCATATGGATTACAAGTTGTTTCGAGAGCCAGGGTAGTCGCTGGCCTGAAGCTTCCAAAATATGATCATGTGGAAATTCATGACTAACGTTCGTTTGTATGTAGTGTGTGCCTAGCTAGAAAGCAACAGAACACTGCACAATAAGTGGACACAGCAACAAGCAAGAATAATATAAGGGCAGAATATTACAGGCACAGGTGGCAGGTGATGGAGAGAGTGGATACAGAGGGGTACAGGCAGGGGAATACAGCAGTCCTTGAAATGGAAACACAGACGAGCGTGCACTCCCCCCTTGCGCCACCTGACTCGCTAGACGCCACCTGCCCCTCTCCTCCATGCCACGCTGTACAGCTATACGGCTCCTCTGTGCCCCTCTGTATCCTGCCCTTGCTGTATATCTGTTCTGTTGTTACCTCTGAAAAGCACTCCGTTATGCAACTGTAAAGTTGTATTCCTCTCTAAAGTGCTCTGCTGCTTCTCGAAGCTAGGTCCGCGCTCAATAAATACAATAATAATAATAATAATAATTACAATTATAACTATAATAATAATAATACTCACTATCCCTGAGTACCTGCTAACTGTTGGGAAGTGCCAGTACTCCTCCATTAATAGTACTGGCTTCTGCTGTGAAGTTCTGGCACTATGTTGCTCAAAGAAAAGAAGTGCCAGTACTCCAGACGGGCAAGTGCCTGCCCATTTAAAGCACTTGGATGCAGATAAGGGAGGGAAAGGAAGGCCCAGTCTGGGTAGGGGATGCTCTACAGGTGTGACTCTCTTGAGGATATATTTATGTAAGTTTCAAATGATTTGACCTTCCCACCTACACTCTGAGTCCCTGAGTCTGCATCCGTGATTCCTCCCGTGCCTTCGTCTGCTTCTGACGGGGTGGAGGTACTGAGAGCTCTGGAGTTCACCTCACTCCACATTCCATTTTCACAAATGGGCAGGGAGACCCTCTCAGCTACACATTTTGATTTATAGGTCAGGGCTCCTTGGCTTTACACAATGCCACCACCCAATTCATATCTTTTCTATAGGAGTAGAACTTAAGAGGGGCTAAGAATGGAAGACCGGCTCACCTCTACGCACACAGATAAGCAATACAGTTCCCCTGAGATATCTTACCGGTTTTCCAGTTTAAAGTGTTTCAGTCTACAGCTGATGAAAATGTGGGGGCCATGGGTACTACATTAGTTCGAGAATGTTCCTGCCACCAACGCTACAAAACAGCACATTAGTAATCTAGGCAACCAGAAAAGGGGGAAAACGTTGCCTCTCCCCCATGCAGTAAGCTGTCACATACTGCAGCAGTACACAATATCTAATTTATGTTGAAATTGTGTTGGGCATTGTACACACAGGTGGTGTGACAAATCTACTTCGGGGGCACCAGTGGTCCAAGGATGAATATTAGTTTCTGAACCATCAATCAACCCCACACCTTTAGTACACCAGAAGGGATCTAAAAAGACTGGAAACACAGGTAAATTATAAACCTTCTTGTCCAATTTTGGTAACGTGAAGGCAGCAGCAGGCTTATCTCCGCAAGGTGGTGGATCATTGGTTAGTTGCAACACAGCGAACATACAATTGTTACCCAAGGATAAAAGTGACTGTCCAGCCAATGTGGTTTAAAGATATCTACTTTATTATTATTACAACAGACAGTTCTATCACACTACAAAATACAGCCAACCCTGTAAAGGAACACAGAGGGCTGTCATGCTGCATACTCCCGGAGAGCCAGTCCAAGACCGGCAGCCCCGGAAGCACACATCAGGTACCCAAGGGAAGGTCCAGCAACCCCAAATAGGGGCCCTTTGGACACAGTCCTAGCGCCGTAGGCGCCAGGTTCATTTTGGACATCAGTCCTGGCGCCGTAGGCGCCAGGCTCATAAAGGGAGTGCTTTTGGTGGACTTACCTGATGCAGACCATGCTGCCAGATCCAGACCTCTTTGAGGCCTGAAAGGAACTACTTTACCTGTGGGACTATTTTGCCACTCGGGCGTGGTCAGGGAAGGATACATACCTGATTGGGGAAGGATACATACCTGGGACTTCTTTGGAGGCTATTTAAGCCACGCCCAGACAGCAGCTCACGCTTCGCGTTGCTCTGCTCCTAGCAGCTGGACGCTCACCGTGTCTGCTCCTGCATCCTGACTCCAGCCACGCCTGCTTCAGTCCTGGAACACCTAAAAGGAAGAGGAGAGGAAGAGAAGGTGAATAAAGGACATTACCTGATATTTCATGGGATCCGGAGCCAACACGCCGACGATCCTAAAGGAAAAGACATTATTTTTGGATTCCTCGCGTTGCTCGTTGCAGCGCTGCGCTCACCTCACCTGTCCACAAGGAATTCCGTACTCCTACGACCATCCGCACGTTCCGCTGCATTCCAGCACCTAGGAAGGAAAAGAGAAGAACAAAAGGTGAGCCAGAGAAAACATTGGGAAAAAACTGATTTGCCAGAAGGCTTACCTGGCGATTGGTGGGGGAGAATCCTTCCTCATCTCGGGTCGGCACGCCTTTTGGCAGTACCGCGCCCCGGCCCCTATGGGGAAAAAAGAACACGCGCATTAGTGGGTGAACATACAAACATTAGAAAAACCACCCCAACATAAGCTCACCTGCATTTTCCACAGCAAATTGTCTTCTTTGCGTGGAATCTTCACTCTGCACCTGCGCTCAAAGACTAAAAGCAGTCCATTGAAAATAAAGGCCAAAAAGGAAGGGAGAACAACCCTTGAATTTGATAAGTCATATACTTACGAAAGCACCTTATTCATCCAAAAAACCAGTGAAGCAACTGGACCTGAATGCCCGTCCGATAACCAGTGAAGTAACTGGATTCTACCGCACCCCTGCACCAGAAGCAGGATGGAGAGCTCGTCATTTCAAATCTTAAGGTGAGTATTAATGGGAAGGTTCAGAGGTGGTTTGAAGAGAGAGTAAAAGGGGAAAGGAGGGGTTCGACTCGTCACTCCGCAGGTGATTAAAATCCTTTTCCCCATCTACAGAAAGATCTTCCTACGCATCAGACAGGCGAGGTTTGGGGGTCCGGCCCAGTCGGTGTTCCGAGTCACCTTAGAAGAGGCCGCAGCAGCCCAGGCCTGGTCAGCGTCTCCGTGGGAGTCAGGTGAGCATTACAGAACGCGAAGCCTTCCTACAATTTCCCACCCGGACGCTATGGAGACTTCCGAAACCGATCAACTGGCCCACCTATTGGGGGAATTACGGGCCAAAGTGCATTCTGCACGTCAGGAGACAAACGCTCTCAGGAGGGAACTAATTGTATCTAAGGAACGAACTGATGACCTTGCCAGGCAGTTGTTGCAAGGTCAAGCTGGACAAACTCCTCTACCAGGTTTGGGGGGTATTCCCGCCCCAATGGTTTCAAGCAACCCAGTGCAAATTAATCTACCGGGAAATATGCCATTGGCCCCACCTGAACGTTTTGCGGGGGACCCCAGAAGATTTGCTGTATTCATGAATCAATGCCGATACACTTCCTTTGCAGACCGGGGGCCTTTCCTAATGACCAAACCAAAGTAGCCTTTGTATTATCATATCTCAGCGGCTGCGCTGCAGATTGGTCGGTTCCACTGGTCACTCAAGACGACCCGATACTCCGAGACTTTCAAGGTTTTCAGACACACATGGAAAGATTATTTGCTCGGCACTCTCAGGGACAGGCCCTGACAACGAACTTCTGTCCTTACGACAAGGTAACCAGGATCTATTAGCCTATATTGCAACCTTCAATAGGTTGATAGTGGAAACTGGGTGGCCAGAGGATAAGAGAATCACGTTATTTCATCGAGGTCTACGTGGGGAACTTAAAGATGTTCTAGCCCAAGTTGTAAATCCACCCCAAGACTGTATGGAATATATAGACGTAGTGGTCCAATTAGACCATAGGCTTCAAAATAGAAAAGCAGATCGGTCCAAGTTTGAGACTCGCGTGTTAGTCAAGACCCACGTTAACCCCAAGAATGCCGATGTTACCGAACCTATGCAAATTGGAGGGGTTAAAGGACCGTTATCTCAAAAGGAACGTGAAAGAAGACGACAGATGCAATTGTGTCTTTATTGTGGGGCTTCTGGACACTTTTTACGAGATTGCCCGGTGAAACCACCCAAGAAAACGGTAGGAGCCGCGGATAAGAATCATAAGGAACCGGATTCGGGAAAAGACCACGCCCGACAAGCGTAGAGGTCTACTTGTCGAGCCTGAAAACTGACTCTCAGACCTCGCACTTCATCATGCCAATGATACTTGTGAATCCGGAACAGCCTGGACAGTTGCATGCTATAAAGGCATACATCGACAGTGGAGCTATTGGGAACTATGTGGATCATGAATTGGCTTCCAGGATCAACCTCCCTCTTCGTCCAAAAACCACTAAAGAAGTCATCACCACAGTCGATGGATCCGAAATTGCCTCTGGGCCAGTAACACATTCCACTGCAGAGGTCAGGACGGGCATCGGGAGGCTGTTGTGTTTGACGTAATCAAGGCCCCACAATTTCAAGTAATTCTAGGAATCCCTTGGTTAGAAACACACAATCCTCGAATTGATTGGGGAGCGAAGAGGATAACCTTTCCTGATTGCGGCACAAACTTGTTATCCAAAGATAGGCCTGGCTACAGTAACCCCTGTCACTTTACAGTTACCGCCGGAGTACATGGAGTTTCAAGATGTCTTCCAGAAGGAACAGGCCAACACGCTACCCCCTAGCAGGTCATATGATTGCCAAATTGATCTGATGCCGGGTGCGCAACCCCCGTGTAGCAGAATTTATGCTCTTACGGAACCTGAAAATCTTCATTTGCGACAATATTTAGATCAGTACTTAGCCAATGGTTTCATTCGCCCGTCGAAGTCTCCTGCATCCTCGGCCCTGTTTTTCGTGCCAAAAAAAGAAGGCGACCACAGAACTTGTATTGACTATCGTGCATTGAACCAGATAACTGTCAAAAACTATTACCCTCTGCCCCTGATCCCCGAACTTCTTGACCAAGTAAAGGAGGCCTGCATATATACCAAGTTAGATCTCCGGGGGGCTTACCATCTGGTGCGAATAAAAGAAGGCGACGAATGGAAGACTGCCTTCCGTACCAAATATGGACTATTCGAGTACCAAGTAATGCCTTTCGGATTGTGCAACGCCCCTGCTGCCTTCCAAAACTTCATGAACGATGTCCTTCGAGAACTCCTAGATGTTTGTGTCATCGTATATATCGATGACATTCTGATATACTCCTCTTCGGAATCTGAACATATAAGGCATGTTAAGGCAGTTCTCGAGAAACTGCGCCAACACAAACTATTTGCGAAAATTGAAAAGTGTGTTTTCCATACCACAGAAGTCGAGTTTCTTGGTTTCATCCTGACACCTAAAGGAGTCCGAATGGATTCACGAAAAGTGGATGCCATCCTCCAATGGCCATCGCCTAGCTCTGTGAAAGGCGTACAAAGTATGCTTGGCTTTGCCAACTTTTACCGCAGATTCATCCCAGAATTTTTGCGGATCGTTCAACCCATCACTGCACTCTTGAAGAAAAATAAACGCTTCGAATGGTCTGGGGAAGCCGAACAGGCTTTTCAGGAGCTGAAAGCCAAATTTATCTCCGCACCAGTACTGAAACACCCGCGCCCGGATCTTCCATACAGACTTGAGACCGACGCATCCAGTTTAGCCATGGGAGCTGTTTTGTCTCAAAGAGATCCCGAATCTAATCAACTACACCCCGTAGCCTTTTGGTCCAGAAAATTCTCAGCACCTGAAGTTAACTATGCAATCACTGATAAGGAGTTATTGGCCATTAAATCCGCTTTTAAGGCCTGGAGGCACTATCTTCTTGGCGCTAGACATACCATCACGGTGATCACAGACCATCGGAACTTGCAATATTTGAAAACTGCCAAAGCTCAGTCATCACGTCAGCTCCGATGGGCTTTGTTCTTTGCTGAATTTGATTTTGTAATCACCTATCGTCCTGGCAGCAAGAACAGTAAAGCTGATGCCCTTTCCCGAATAGGAATGGGTGAAATAGATACAAGCGCAGAACCAGTACCAATAATTCCCGAACAAAAAATTCTGGGTATGATTACCTTACAAACTCTGGAGGACATTCAAACTAGAGTTAAGCAACTCCTGGACCCTACAGCCTTGCAAGATTGGATTTTAAAGGGATCTAACTTTACTGTTAAGGATGACCTACCTTACTTCCAAGGGCACCTATTTTTGCCACACAAAGAACTACAAGAACTAGTTATTTCTCGTTATCATGATACCCTGATAGAAGGACACCCAGGGATTGCCAAAACAGAAGAAAAGGTAAAACGACAATTATGGTGGCCCTCTTGGCGAAAGGACATTAAATGTTTTGTGATGTCATGTGGTATTTGCGCCCAAAACAAAGGACAAAAGAGGAGACCAGCTGGTCTTCTTCAACCCTTAGACATTCCACCAGCACCTTGGCACACCTTGTCACTGGATTTTATTACGGACCTGCCTCCTTGCTGTGGATATAACTCTATCCTTGTTATAGTGGATTTATTTTCTAAAATGGCCCACTTCATTCCATTAAAAGGCTTGCCTTCAGCTTCAGCCCTAGCTAAGGAATTTCTGGAAAACATTGTTCGCTTTCATGAATTCCCATCCATACTAGTCTCTGACCGAGGAAGCCAATTCATTTCCCATTTTTGGAGAAAGTGCTGTCAGCTGGCGCAGATTGACGAAAGATTGTCGACCAGTCACCATCCTCAGACCGATGGTCAAACTGAGAGAACAAATCAGACCCTTGAACAATATCTACGGTGTATGTTGCATCAATCCGAAAGTAATTGGAAAGATATCCTTTGGATTACTGAATACGCATACAATAATTCAAAACACTCGGGAACTGGACAAAGCCCTTTTTATACCATATATGGACATCATCCTCGGACCTCAGACCTTGATTCACCTCAAAGCCTCAAAATGCCCGCCGTAAACCATCTACATTCTACAATAACTCAAGCCTTCAAGGAAGCAACTGCGCATTTACTACAAGCCAAGAGAAAGTACAAGCAGAATGCTGATCTACATCGAAGTGAATCACCTCAATACCAAGTAGGAGACCAAGTATGGTTAGCTACCAGACACTTATCGCTCAAGGGACCTCGAACTTTTAACCCAAGATATGTGGGGCCCTACTCAGTTACGGCCATCATCAACCCGGTGGCCATCAAACTCGACCTACCAGCTAATATGCGTATTCATCCTGTTTTTCATGTATCACTTTTGAAACCGGTGCAACCTGGAACCCAACTGATCAAGATACCAGAAACTATCCGAATAAATGGAGAACCCGAGTTCGAGGTGAAGAACATTTTGGATTCCAAGGTGTCAAAGTCCAAATTGTACTATTTAATAGATTGGAAAGGATACGGGCCTCAAGAAAGATCCTGGGAGCCTAGTGACCATGTGCACGCACCTCGGTTAGTCAAAAGGTTTCACCGGAATTTCCCAAACAAACCGAGATCCCCAGAGAGAACGATCTTGGGAGTGGCCATGGGGGGGGGGCTGCTCTCATGATGCATACTCCCGGAGAGCCAGTCCAAGACCGGCAGCCCCGGAAGCACATATCAGGTACCCAAGGGAAGGTCCAGCAACCCCAAATAGGGGCCCTTTGGACACAGTCCTGGCGCCATAGGCGCCAGGCTCATTTTGGACATCAGTCCTGGCGCCGTAGGCGCCAGGCTCATTAAGGGAGTGCTTTTGGTGGACTTACCTGATGCAGACCATGCTGCCAGATCCAGACCTCTTTGAGGCCTGAAAGGAACTACTTTACCTGTGGGACTATTTTGCCACTCGGGCATGGTCAGGGAAGGATACATACCTGATTGGGGAAGGATACATACCTGGGACTTCTTTGGAGGCTATTTAAGCCATGCCCAGACAGCAGCTCACGCTTCGCGTTGCTCTGCTCCTAGCAGCTGGACGCTCACCGTGTCTGCTCCTGCATCCTGACTCCAGCCACGCCTGCTTCAGTCCTGGAACACCTAAAAGGAAGAAGAGAGGAAGAGAAGGTGAACAAAAGACATTACCTGATATTGCATGGGATCCGGAGCCAACACGCCGACGATCCTAAAGGAAAAGACATTCTTTTTAGATTCCTCGCATTGCTCGTTGCAGCGCTGCTCTCAACTCACCTGTCCACAAGGAATTCCGTACTCCTACGACCAGCCGCACGTTCCGCTGCATTCCAGCACCTAGGAAGGAAAAGAGAAGAACAAAAGGTGAGCCAGAGAAAACATTGGGAAAAAACTGATTTGCCAGAAGGCTTACCTGGCGATTGGTGGGGAAGAATCCTTCCTCATCTCGGGTCAGCACGCCTTTTGGCAGTACTGCGCCCCGGCCCCTATGGGGAAAAAAGAACACGCGCATTAGTGGGTGAACATACAGACATTAGAAAAACCACCCCAACATAAGCTCACCTGCATTTTCCACAGCAAATTGTCTTCTTTGCGTGGAATCTTCACTCTGCACCTGTGCTAAAAGACTAAAAGCAGTCCATTGAAAATGAAGGCCAAAAACAAAGGGAGAACAACCCTTGAACTTGATAAGTCATATACTTACGAAAGCGCCTTATTCATCCAAAAAAACAGTGAAGCAACTGGACCTGAATGCCCGTCCGATAACCAGTGAAGTAACTGGATTCTACCGCACCCCTGCACCAGAAGCAGGATGGAGAGCTCGTCATTTCAAATCTTAAGGTGAGAATTAACGGGAAGGTTCAGAGGTGGTTTGAAGAGAGAGTAAAATGGGAAAGGAGGGGTTCAACTCGTCACTCGGCAGGTGATTAAAATCCTTTTCCCCATCTACAGAAAGATCTTCCTACGCATCAGACAGGCGAGGTTTGGGTGTCCGGCCCAGTCGGTGTTCCGAGTCCTGCGCATCACCTTAGAAGAGGCTGCAGCAGCCCAGGCCTGGTCAGCGTCTCAGTGGGAGTCAGGTGAGTATTACAGGACAGGCAGCTTCACGAAGGAAAGAGATGCACTCTGGATACTGACCGGAGGTTGTCGGTAAAGCAATAATTCCAAATGTTTCCAGAGGCTGATGAGGGTATATTTCAGACTATTTCAACACTGATGAAGCAAGGGATTCTGGTGCCATCAGAATCGTCATGTAATACCACAGTGTATCCTATCAAAAAATCTAAAGGGTGATCGTGGAGATTTATACAAGATATGAGACCGATTAACCAGATTGTAGAGGCAGAGTTTCCTCTATTCCTAATTCGGCGACGATACTATGCAGTATCCCAGCAGAAGCACGATATTTCATGGTGATCGATTTGAAAAATGTGTTTTTCGTGATCCTGTTGCACAAACACTCAAAAGACTTGACTTCCTTTACGTTTCACCAAACTCGACTGAAACATACTCTTTTGTCCCACAGGTACTCTGAGTCCCCTTCAATTTTTAACAGAGTCTTACAGATGGATTTAGGCAATATTGATTTGATGAGTGCAGTGATACAATACGTAGATGACATTTTAATTTGTAGCAGCACAAAAGATGAGTGCAGACAAGCTTCGATTCAGTTGATGACTATCCTAGCAGACAAGGGATATAAGGTAGACAAAGAGAAGCTGCAATATTGTCAAGAAGAGGTGTTATACATAATGCAGTTGATTTCACATGAAGGAAAGAAGGTGACACCTGAAAGAGCTGAGGTGATTATGAAACCCTTGCAGCTAAATACAGTGAAACAGATGCAACAGTTTCTGGGGCTATGCAACTATGTTAGAGCCTGGGTGTTTGATTGCAGTATGTACACAAGACCTCTTTAGCAGGCGTTAAAGAAAGCACAAGTGGACAAAGTAAAAATAGAATGGACTGAGGATATGGGGGAAAGGTTTGAGCAACTGAAAAAAGCTATTTTTATAGCTCCTGCTTTGAGAATTCCCAATTATGCCGAGGAATTTTATTTATTTTTGCACACAAATGGGACAGTCATGACAGCAGTGTTTACACAGAGGACTACATTGTGGTACAAGCCTTTAGCATATTACAGAGGGATCTTAGACGCAGTTATGAGAGGACACTTTCCTAGCAAACACTTATTGGCTGCTGCCGCGTTCACAATTGAGAAGTCTACAAGTATTGTTTTGGGCTGCTCTATGACTCTCTTCATGGAGCATGCTCTGTTTGCCATTTTAGAGAAACCCAAAGGTACATTGACATCCCAAAGAGCTTCAGCTTATGAGGTGATGATTTTGAACCCAACTATTAAAATTGTAAGATGTAAAATATTGAATCTTGCCACCTTTATAGGTCAGCCAGTAGCAGAAGGTGATCATGTGCATTACTGTGCTAATTATGTTAGGTTTTATGTTTATATACCCTGTGTAAAGAAAAATGCTTTGTCAGTGGGGGAAATTCTCTTGATTGGTGGTTCTTTGAAAATTGATCAGACTAGTGGGAAAAACATTCAGGCGCAGCAGTTGTAAAATACAGATTAAATGGAGAATTTGAAGTTGTAGCAAGTGCCAGGCTACTGTCTCACTTTTCAGTGCAAGAAGCAGAATTGGTAGAGCTTATTGTTGCGCTCGAGAACCTTGAAGAGCAGGAAGTGACAGTGTACAGTGACTCTGCTTACATGACGTCAACTGTACATGCAGGGCTACCGTGTTGGAAAAGGAGAGGCTACCTCCGAGCGGACGACACTCCAGTGCAGCACGCGTCCTTATTGAACAGGCTTATTAAGGCACTACAACTCCCAGTAGCCATAGCGGTCATTAAATGTGCAGGGCATACTAAGCAAACAGACTTTATTTCTTGTGGGAACGAAGCTGCAGACGTAGAACCCAAAAGGGTTGCATATTCTACTGATATTTTGAGTTTTGATACTGTGAGTATTAAAGAAAAAGTAGTTATAGCCGTGCAAGTACAAGAAGGGTTTAATACATTGTCGATAACCAAGCTAATGGAGAGTGTGACGCAGGAAGAGCTGGAATTTCGGAAGCAAAGGGGGTGGTCTTTAGCCCCCATAAAAGCATTATGGAGACAGGATAACACTGGAAAGCCGGTGATGCCAGTAACATTATTGAAGGGAGCGCTTGAACAGCTGAATGACCCCACACATGTAACTAGGGAAGTGTTGCTGCAATGATTACAGAAGACTGGTTCATTCCGAATTTGTTGAAGCACGTTGCACTTTTTATAGTGAAGTGCATCGTGTGTCAAATATTTACTGCTGGGCATACACTGAGAACAGTTAGAGGGGTAATACCTCAACCGAATGGTCCTTTTCAGCATTTACATATTGACTATGTCCATATGCTGCAGGTGTCTAATGGATATAGGTATCTATTAGTGACCCTTCTCTAGGTGGATCGAGGCAGGTCCACGTACACACCCTGATGCCACTTGCAAAGCAACATTTTTAGTATGCAATGTCTTCCCAAGATGGGGTGTGTGTGAAATGATGAGATCCGACAATGGGCCACATTTTGTTAATTAAGTGTTTGAACAAATAGGGCTTCTATTGAACATTAAGCACAAGTTTTCTTCTGCTTATCACCCGCAAGCAAACGGTATATGTGAGACACTCAACAGCCTCCTTAAAGAAAGGACTTCCAAGATCAAATTGACATTGAAGAAGTGATGGCTATATTGCCTCCCCTTAGCTTTATAGGCCCCTCCGAATCAGCCTGGTTCAGACCATCACCTCACCCCTCACAAGCTAGTGACAGGGAGGTGAATGAGAACGCCTCTTACACCTCCATTTATTAGCTTCACTTAGGCAATGTGAAAGTATATAAAGATGAGTACCCTCCCTCCCACCATTGCCGATCCAGAAGCAAGGCAAGAAGAAGAATTTCAGCGTGTGCAGACTCGATCAATGACAAAGAAGAAGGACGATAAAGCAATGACCAGTGAATGAGACAGCTTTAGTTTGGACTAAAACTTAGGCAATAATCCTTATATATATTTTAGCACGAGTACAAAGACTTACAGCAAGTTTCAGTAGGCCACAATTGGACTTTAGAAAAAACATTGACGTATCACAATTATGCCTGAATGTGATTTTGAGATCAAAGATTAGAAACAAGAGCAATATCCAGATTAATTTCTCACTGAACACCTGTTCTGGTAACCACATGGTTCTCACTGATAGTGATGTGCATCGGCTTGTGCTCGCTGTTTTTGTATGTATCCATCAAGCTTATCCTGCTCTTGTCAGAAGAGATGTTGATATTCACACTTATTTACAATTTACAGGGTCCTAAGAATGGCCCTGTGATTAGAAGGCTTCTTATCGCGATAATAGAACAGATACTACAATGAGATGTGTAAAAGGATTTTCTTATGATTATAGTAGAAATGAGACATGCAGAAGCTGGCACGATTTTAGGGAATTAGCAAGCACAGCCAGTACCAGGTTGGCGTGGAAGATGGATGTCCATGGTTTTGTGCATAGTAGATGCCTGTACGATTACTCTTTTTGTCTTTCTGTTTCTCCTGTTTCACACTCTCTATCATATTGTTCATGATAAAACAGATGTCCCTATGGTTCTCCCGACTATGAGAACTGCTTTTGATCAACTTCAGGGTCATTATACAAACTTTGCATTTAAGAGATATCGGAGAAATGCAGAGGAATATAGTGAGGGGATAGATACCTATCTAGACATTGCAGCACATTTGGGTATTAACATGTGGTATCAGCACATGAGAAAGGAGAGTTGCTACAGCTGTGCTCTCATACCCTTTGCCATGGAAACAGTGCAAACTTTCATTTCAAGAGAAGTTCCAGAGCACGATGTCAGGTGCCTAGCTCATCTTGCAGCATGCATAACCAGAGCATGTTTGAAGCCATGGGACACGTATTCCAAGCTACTGACATGGGTAGAAGATGAATCAGGTCCAATGGTTGTGGTTCCATTGGTGAATATGACACTGTGCTTTCGAAGAGAAGGAAGAAAGCGTGTGTGAGCTAACATAGGCTGCAAAACTACAGTTGACGTTTCCAGGATGGGAACAGGGACAGCCGTCCTGATGGATTGATATTGGACTTGTGGGCCTAGAGCCTACATGAAACTGCCCAAAGATTGGGGAGGGACATGTTCCTTGATGCTCATCCATGTTCCAGCATTAGTGATTACTCAGAGTGATCTGAATATTGGAGAATTTTCCAAAGTTAGATGCTCATTTGAGAAGAAGATCGCTTGAATTTCTCAATCAAACCTGAAGAGAGAATGACTTCTCAGCAAAGTCAATAGAGGCATATGAGGTCATTCCATATGAACAAAGCAACACAGAGAATGGGTACACATCTACTTCGCTGGCAAAGAGGAAGAGACATTTGTAATATTCACAAGATATGTCCGCGGAAAAAGTCAACTTAAAGGGGAATCCGGCAAACGGACGGGTAGAGAGGCAGCCAAATTCAGAATCACAGATCAGATCATACAAAAGACAATACAATTAGAAAACATGAATATTTTATTTATATTTCATTATTTTAAAACATGCATGTTAAATCATGTTTCAAGCTCGTTAACTACATAACATTTAATTAGAAGCTAGAATACATAGTCAAGCAAGAATGCTTGTCTAAAAACACGACTGATAATTCAGTCAGCACTGGCTTAGTGTAACCAAGCACTCTGAACATCAGACCGTTTAAAGGAAAACAACCGGCTGGTGGTCAGGGGCTACGGCCACATTAGAGAATATAAAGACAACCCCTTATAGTTTCAAATCCAGAAGTAACCATTATTGCCTTGTTTATGTATTTGTGGTTGTCTTTATATTCTCTAATGTGGCCGTAGCCCCTGACCACCAGCCGGTTGTTTTCCTTTAAATGGTCTGATGTTCGGAGTTGAGGTTGGAGTTTCAAAATAACGGTAGTGAATGCTCGGGCTCCCTTATATATTCCCATGGCAGAAGGCATGGGTGATGAGGGATGATAGGTGTGATGTTGGGAATGCATCAGAGGGACAGGGCCTCCGTATCCTTGCCCTTTACTATTTCTATTGTGTTTTCTGTCGTGTTTTCCGCATAGGAGTTCATGTGGGACTCCTGGCGGTGCAGCTCTCTCTTTTGGTTTGCTGGACAGACCCGTGGGATACCCTTATGGCACCCATGGGTAGGGGTACAACCCTGTGCCCCTAGTGTATGTTTTTGGGCACCTGTGTGTCACCCACAGAGCAGGGTACGGTCTGGTGGCAGCTCTGTGCTGAAATGACTGGTGCCCTGAGCGTGAGATCACTGAGAGTCTGAGCATACTTCCGTTGATGTCAATTGTAACCTCCCTGTTTTAGATAACTGTTAATAAAACAGTACTTTGCCAACTTCCTGAATTGGTTCAGTTATTTGGACTCAGAATTACTCTGGTATAATCCCATCCATCCTATATGCATGTTCGGCAATGGCCATAAGCTCACCACAGTGAGAAATAGCTAGACAGGAGCACCAAAATGACAGTCTAGCCACATAATAACCCATATGATGCTTGCTTTATCATAGATGCCGAATATGCCATGCCACAGTAAAAAAATGACTTGACTGGCTACACCGAAATGTCTATTATCATGCGTACTTCATCAGAGATGCCCAGTACAAAATGTCATACCACGGTCAGAAATGGCTAGACTGGGAGAAACAAAATGCCATTCTAGCCAAATAATAAAACATAACATGTTTGCTTTACAATGGATGGATGGCCATTAAAAATGTCATGCCACAGTGAGAAATGGCTGGACTGGCTACACCAAAATGCCAGTCTACCCACGTGAATACACATATCATGTTTTCTTTATCATGAATGGATGCCCCTGGTAGCGCAACCCCTGCCCCTCATCCTCACCCTCCAAAATCAGCTCCTTGGCACCGGCCCAGCACAAGCACATGTGCACGCACTCCCATTCGCAGAATATTACCTCACTCATTTACTCACACCGTTCACTCACACATTCACATGTACACCCATACACCATACACTCGCTCTCAAGTGCATGCAGCCACCCTCGCATCATACACTCACTCATTTGTATATACATTACATAATACATAACATACCCTTGCATGCACGCATCCATACATACAAACATACACCACAAACATGCAACACAGATTGCTGCAGAGGTACATTATTCTCCAGGGCTGTTGTTGTATCCTGCCAACGCCAGCCTTGGGAAGTAGGTTGCAAGAGGAGTAGGACCCTCAGAGTCACCAACTCTTGAATATAAGTAGATCCCTCAGGCAACAGTTGGTGTAAATTCGTAGCAGGGATGTGAAGGTTGGAAGCTGTGGCTAGGTCGCTTCTTCAATAAACCTGCTACTTTGATTTTACAAGGCCTCAGCTAGTTTTTCATACATGGTGACGATTTACGCAAAAGACAATGCCCTCGCAGGAGAGGCCGACATCTTGCCATGCGGCAGAGCACGCAGAGTGCACCCTACGCACCCAGGGATGGGGTTCTAGACTATAGGTCGAAGTGGGCAGCTGAGGGTATGACGTTCCTATACAATGAGCAATCGTTCACTTTTGATTTGTATAAAATCCGTCCTGGGTAGAAGGGGAATGCATTTTTTTTTTTTTTTTTTTGCTGGGGATTCGAACATGGGCCTTGTTGGATTTGATCTAATGCCACTTCTCGCTGAGGTATCTTGCATCCACTGGTTTCTTATTTATTTCAGTAACCTGCTTGAGACACGGTAAACCGCATTCCCCCACCCATGGTCAGTTCTTGTCATCTGTAGTTAAGCATGATTAACGTGAAAATGCTGCGGGCACATCTGTGTGTCTAGGCAACTCATCGCGTCCCTTAATAGGTGGGAATTACTGGTGATTAGAAAAGGGAGGGTGTATGAACTACACCCAACAGGTGACCCCGGAGAGGTTTGCTGACTTCAGGAGCGTGGCTGGAGCTTACCAGGATAAAAGGAGGCCCGGGTCGAGATGGAATCCCCTGTGTTTCCGGTGTGCCTGCAGCCCACACCCTCAACTGCAGCCTGAAGATGTGTGTTTCATAGCACCCACCCAGGAGTAACGGGGGCGGGGGAGGTTTAGGAGGGGGGTGTGATCAGAGTGGTGGGGTGGGTGTTTTGAAATATTTAAAACTGGAGACCAGCTTCCAGAATATTTAAGAAATGTTGGGGCAATCATTTTGCTCCTAGGGGTGTACCTGTGCTCTGTACAGGCAGGGGAAGTTGCCATCGGAGCGCTCACTGTTTGGTGGTGAACTAGTAGGTATGTGGGGGAGGGGGCCGAGCCCAGAGATCCACTGGGCTGAGATTGGTCACTATACTGTTCCCGAGGACTGTTTCTGGGACATGAGGGGGTGCATGTTTGTTTGTTTGTTTATTTATTTATATTGCATGATGGGATGCACGCCCCCACGTTCAGATATATTAACCGTATTCGGTTTTTCCATGTTTTTATGTAAAACATGTTTTCAAAGGTTTTTCAAATACGTTTTGACAGTTGTAATGAATGAGCATTTGTCCCGTTTCTGTAAAATTCATGAATTGTTGAATTTATTTTGTGATAAATGCGGCCAAATGCCTTCCAAAGAAAATCGGTGGTCTGCTTTGGCGCCGACGTAGCCCAGTGACTGAACGTAATTGTGGTGTTTAAGGTGCACTTTATGTCACTGTGTTACTTTCAGTTTTGTTTGTATAGTTGCAAAACTCAGTGTTGGCGGGTGAAGTGGAGGAAATGCAGGAGCCAGGTCTGGGCTCGTATTTTGGAGGGTAGAGGCAGGGTCGGACGGGGGCATAAAATTGTCTCGGCACTAATGAACGTTTGTAAATGCAATTCCTTTTGTGACAGACTGGTTGGGTAGCAGTGATGCACATTGTGCATTTTAAAGAAGATGCATTCAGCAGCACTGGTCAGAACTACCAGCCGCATGGTGAAGAAACTTATCAAACTGGCCCACATGCGCAAAAAACTGGGCCACTTTGAACAACAAAACTGGCTCACGCCAGCATTTTGTGTTTTTTGTACAGCATTGCCCTATCGCTCTATAGGCCAGTCCGAGCCTGGGTGGAGGAGTGAGGGTGGGCAGGGTTTGGGGTCAGTGAGGAGTGGATGGTGGCATCAGGAAACATAGTTCCAGTACTTTTTTTGCACACTGACAGTTTTTCTAGCTCAGCCTTGGAGAGGTGGTGAGAGCGGCTGTATGGAGCTGGTTGTAGCACAGCACGTGACCAGCTTCCAACTAGACCTGGGGAATTCAAGAGTAGAGCCGAGCCTGGTGGTCTGGCTTGGCTCTTAGTGCCACCCTCGAGCTCTGTGCCAGGGGCTGGGGGCTAGAAAATTGGTTGGTGGAGTCTGGGGGCAAGAACAGGGACAAGAAACGGGGGTAAACGGGCTGGAACAACAACAGGAGCTAAAAGAGGAGGGGGAAACAAAAGTGGCTAAAGAGGGTAAGGGGCAACTAAAGGTACTGGGGTGAGAAAAGGGGCTAAAGGGAGATGGTGGACCAAGAATAGGGCTTTAGAGGACTGGGATCAACACAATTGGCTAAAGGGGTTGTGAGAACAAAAGGCAGAGGCGTAGCCAGAATTGTCTAACTAGTGAGGCCTGAAGCTAATGTAGTTGAGCTGCGTACGTAATGTTTATTTGTAAAGCGCCTATACACAAGGCAAGTGTTTCAAAGCACATTTATAGACTTTGGGTGGGCCTTGCCCGCTCAGGCCCTACCCTTTCACTGCCCCTGACTAAAGAGAGAACAAAAGAGGCTGCAGGGGACAAGAACAGGGCAAAAGAGGGCTGGGGCATGACAAGGCACAAAAGGGGAAAAGAATGAAGGCTGAGGGCAAGAAAAAGAACAGGGGTTAGGGGAAGGAAACGGGGCTACACAGGACAGGGAAAACAAAAGAGGCTAAAAGGGATGTAACGCTCAGCTGGCTCCCACGGAGGCGCTGGTCTGGTCTGGGTTACTGTGGCCTCTTCAAGCGTGATGCGCAGAATTCGGACCACCGATTGAACAGGACCCCCAAATCTTGCTTGTCTGGCCCGTAGGAATATCCTTCTGCAGATGAGAAAGGGGATTAACTGTCTGCTGAATAGTGTGCTTGCTCCCCCCCTTTCCCACTTCGTTCTTCTCTGACTTCCTCCAAAACCCCCGGTTTAAGCTCACCTTTTGGTTTGGAAGGATGAACTCTCCATCCTGCTTCTGGTGCAGGGGCGCGCGTTCGTCCAGTTACTTCACTGGTTTTCAGAATGGCGCTGGCAAATCCACTTGACCCCTCTAAATGTCTTTATAATTCCCCAGTAATGTCTTTTGTCCTTTCCCCAAAGGGGCCGGGGTGCGGTACCTGCCAAAGATGCGGCGCCGACCCGAGATGTGGAATGGTTCACCAAGAAAAGCCGGTAAGTAATATGGCTGAAAATTCGGCTTTCCTCTTGTGTTCCCTTGCTCACCTTTTGTCTCTTCTTCTCTCCCCTAGGTGCAGGGATGTGGCGACAGGTGCTGAGAGCCGCGATGGAGCCGGGCGGCGTCTCGGGAACAGGTGAGTGAAGCACGGCGCTGCAGCGAGCAACACGGTGCTTTTAAATGGAAGTCTTCCTTCAGGAATGCTGGCGTGAAGATTCCGGATGCAGGTAAGAAGGTTGAATAAGTTCTTGGTTTTCACCTTTCTCTTCTCTTCTTTCCTTACAGGTGTTCCAGGTTCGAGGCGGGCGTGGCTGGAGTCCAGGTGCAGGAGCTGACATGGTGAGCGTTCAGCTGCTGGGATGCAGAACAACGCGAAGCACATGTGGCTGTCCGGGCGTGGCTTAAATAGCCTTGGAAGAAGTTCCAGGTGAGTATTCTTCCACAGCCCCACCCAAGTAACAAAATAGTTCCTTCAGAAAAATAGTCCCTCCTAAGCCTCATTTGGCTTGGTTCTTCATGCAGCATGGTCTGCATCAGGTGAGTATGCAGCATGGTCTGCTTCAGGTAAGTGTACCAAACACTTCCCCTTATGAGCCTGGCGCCTATGGCGCCAGGACTGATGTCCAACATGAGCCTGGCGCCAACGGCGCCAGGACAGAGTCCAAAGAGCCCCTATAAAGGGCCGCTGGGCTTTTACCCGGGGGCGTGATGCCTGCTCCCAGGGGTGCTGGGCCTGGCCTGGTGCTCCGGGGGTAGGCATCATGACAGCACTCCCCCCCAAGGCCCCTCCCAAGGTCGTTCCCTCAGGAGGTTTCGGTTTGTTCGGGAAATTCCGATGGAACCTTTTTACTAGCCGAGGTGCATGTACGTGGTCGCTGGGTTCCCAAGATCTTTCCTGAGGCCGTACCCCTTCCAATCAATTAGATAGAAAAGTTTTGATTTCGAGATCTTAGAGTCCAAAATGTTCTTCACTTCAAATTCAGGCTCCCCATCTATCTGGATTGGTTCTGGTGGCTTTATTAATCTGTTTCCTGGTTGCACTGGTTTCAAAAGCGACACATGAAAAACGGGGTGAATCCGCATGTTAGCTGGTAGATCTAGCTTGACTGCCACTGGGTTAATTATAGCTTTGAACGAGTAAGGGCCTAAATACCTTGGATTAAAAGTCTGAGGTCCCTTGAGCGATAAGTGTTTGGTAGCCAACCATACTGAATCCCCAATTTGGTATGGAGGCGCCTCCTTTCTATGCAGATCCGCATTCTTTTTGTATTTCCCTTTCGCATGTTGTAAGTGTGCAGTAGCATCCTTGAAGGCTTGAGTAATCGTAGAATGCAAATGGTCCACTGCGGGCATTTCGAGGCTCAAAGGTGAGTCCAAGTCTGAAGTACGAGGGTGTTGTCTATATAGGGTATAAAAGGGGCTCTGACCAGTTCCAGAGTGTATCGAGTTATTGTATGCATATTCAGCCACCCATAAAATATCCTTCCAATTACCCTCCGATTGGTGCAACATACATCGTAGATATTGTTCAAGGGTCTGGTTCGTTCTCTCCATCTGACCATCGGTCTGTGGGTGGTGGCTGGTTGAGAGTCTTACGTCGATTTGTGCCAGTTGACAACTTTTTTTCCAAAAATGAGAAATACACTGGCTTCCCCGATCGGAGATTAGTATGGACGGGAATCCATGCAGACGGATGATATTTTCGAGGAATTCCTTGGCAAGAACAAAAGCTGAAGGTAATCCTTTCAACGGAATAAAATGGGCCATCTTGGAAAATAAATCCACCACAACCAGAATAGTATTGTATCCATTACAAGAGGGCAGGTCCGTGATAAAATCTAGTGACAAGGTGTGCCAAGGTGCTGGTGGAATGTCTAAGGGTTGAAGAAGACCGGCGGGTTTTGTTTTTTTACCTTTGTTTTGGGCGCAAACTCCACAGGACATCACAAAAGATTTAATATCCTTTCGCCAGGACGGCCACCAGAATTGTCGTTTAATTTTTTCCTCTGTTTTGGCAATGCCAGGATGTCCTTCCATCAGAGTATCGTGATGACGGGAAATAACCAGTTCTTGCAATTCCTTTTCTGGCAAAAATAAACGTCCTTGGAAGTAAGGTAAGCCATCGTTGATTGAAAAGTCAGACCCCCTTTTGATCCAATCCTGCAAGGCTGAAGAGTCCAGGAATAGTTTTACCCGTGCTTGAATGTCTTCAAGGGTTTGTAAAGTGGTTATCCCCAAGATTCTTTGTTCGGGAATTATCGGCACAGGTTCTGAGTTTGTGTCCATTTCTCCCATTCCAATTCGAGATAGCGCGTCCGCTTTGCCATTCTTACAGCCGGGATGGTAAGTGATTACAAAATCGAACTCAGCAAAGAATAAAGCCCATCTGAGCTGTCGTGAAGACTGAGCCTTGGCAGTTTTTAAATATTGTAAATTTCGATGATCAGTGATCAGGTTGATGGTATGCCTGGCGCCAAGAAGATAATGCCGCCAAGCCTTAAAGGCGGACTTAATGGCTAATAATTCCTTATCAGTGATTGCATAATTTATCTCCGGCGGCGAGAACTTTCTGGACCAAAATGCTACGGGGTGCAGTTGGTTGGTTTCGGGGTCTCTCTGAGACAGGACAGCTCCCATGGCTAAGCTGGATGCGTCGGTTTCGACTATATATGGGAGATCAGGGTGCGGGTGTTTCAAAATAGGTGCGGACGTAAATTTAGCTTTTAATTCCTGAAAGGCCTGTTCAGCTTCCTCGGTCCATTCAAAACGTTTATTCTTCCTCAAGAGTGCAGTGATGGGTTGCACCACCCGTGAAAATTCCGGGATAAACCTGCGATAAAAATTGGCAAAACCAAGCATACTTTGGACACCTTTCACTGAACTAGGTGATGGCCATTTGAGGATGGCATCCACTTTCCGTGAGTCCATTCGGACCCCTTTAGGTGTCAGGATGAATCCAAGAAACTCAACCTCGGTGGTATGGAAAACGCATTTTTCCAGTTTTAGAAAGTTTGTGCTGGCGCAATTTCTCAAGGACGGCCCTGACATGTTTTCTGTGATCTGATTCCGAAGAGGAGTACACCAGAATGTCATCGATATACACGACAACACAGACATCGATGAGTTCCCGAAGGACATCGTTCATGAAGAATTGGAAGGCAGCAGGCGCGTTGCACAACCCGAAGGCATCACCTGGTATTCGAATAGTCCATATTTTGTACGGAAGGCCGTTTTCCATTCGTCGCCTTCTTTTACTCGTACCAGATGACAAGCCACCCGGAGATCTAACTTGGTGTATATGCAAGCGTCCTTCACCTGGTCAAGGAGTTCAGGGATCAAAGGCAGAGGGTAACGATTTTTAACAGTTATCTGGTTCAATGCGTGGTAATCGATACAAGTTCTAAGGTCGCCTTCTTTTTTGGCACAAAGAACAAAGCCGAGGATGCCGGAGACTTTGACGGGCGAATGAAACCATTGGCTAGGTATTGATCTAAATATTGTCTCAAATGCAGATTCTCCGGCTCAGTAAGGGCATAAATCCTGCTACAAGGGGGTTGTGCACCGGGCACCAGATCGATTTGGCAATCGTACGATCTGTGAGGAGGTAACTTGTTGGCCTGTTCCTTTTGGAAGACGTCCTGAAAGTCTTGGTATTCCGGAGGTAGTTGCATGGAGACAGAGGTTACTGATGCTAGACTGATCTTCAGATTTTCTGGGTAGCCGGTTCGTGCACACTCCGGAAAGGTTATTCTCTTTGCTCGCCAATCAATTCGAGGATTATGTGTCTCTAACCAAGGGATTCCGAGAATAACCTGAAACTGTGGAGCCTTGATTACATCAAACACAACTGCCTCCCGATGGCCGTCCGGACCTGCAAGTGTCACCTCAGCTGTGGAATGTGTTACCGGTCCCGAGGCAATTTCGGTACCATCAACTGTGGTGATGACATCTTTGCTGGTTTTAGGACGCAGAGGGAGGTTAATCCTGGAGACCAATTCACGATCCACGTAGTTTCCTATAGCCCCACTATCGATGTATGCCTTTATTGCATGCAACCGCTTAGGATATTCCGGATCTACGAGGACCATTGGCACAATGAAATGCGAGGTCTGAGAGTTTGTTTTCAAGCTCGGCAAATGGACCCCTACGCTTGTCGGGCGGGGTCTTTTCCCGATACAGAGGTTTCATGGATTTTATCAGCGGCTCCTACCACCTTCCTGGGCGGCCTTGCCGGGCAATCTCGTAGAAAGTGTCCAGAGGAACCACAATAAAGACATAAGTGCATCTGCCGTCTTCTTTCACGTTCCTTTTGAGTTAAATGTCCTTTAACTCCTCCGATTTGCATTGGCTCAGAGGCTTCAGCCCCCTTGAGGTTAGCGTGGGTCTTGACTAACACCCGGGTCTCAAACTTGGACCGATCTGCTTTTCTGTTTTGCAGTCTGTGATCCAATTGGACCACTAAGTCTATATATTCTGAGCATTCTTGGGGCGGATTTACAACTTGGGCCAGGACATCTTTAAGTTCTCCGCGTAGACCTCGATAAAATAACGTGATTCTTTTATCCTCTGGCCACCCAGTTTCCACAATTAGTCTATTAAAGGTTGCAATGTAGGAAAGGAGGTCTTGATTGCCCTGTCGCAGAGATAGAAGTTCGTCATCTAGAGCCTGCCCCTGGGAGTGACGAGCAAATAACCTTTCCATGCTTGCTTGAAATCCTTGAAAATCACGAAGAATCGGGTCATTTTGAGTTACCAGTGGAACTGACCAATCGGCAGCACTGCCGCTGAGATATGACAATACAAAGGCTACCTTGGTCTGGTCATTAGGGAAGGTCCCAGGTCTGCACAGGAAATGCAAACGACACTGATTCATGAATTCGGCCAATCGTTTGGGGTCCCCAGCAAAGCGTTCGGGTGGGGCCAGCGGCATGTGTCCAGGTAAATTAATCTGCACCGGGTTACTGGAAAGCACAGGAGCGGGGTTTCCTCCGGAACCGGGTAAAGGAGTTTGTCCAGCTTGACCTTGCAAAAGCTGTCTAGCCAGGTCATCAGCTCTTTCCTTTGTTACAATCACTTCCCTCCTGAGAGCATTAGTCTCTTGACGAGCGGCGTGTACTTCGGCCCGTAATTCCCCCAGTAGTTGGGCCAACTGGTCAGTCTCAGAAGTTTCCATAGCGCCTGGGTGGGAATTTGTGGGAAAGCTTCGCGTTCTGTAACGCTCACCTGGCTCCCACGGAGGCGCTGGTCTGGTCTGGGTTGCGGTGGCCTCTTCAAGCGTGATGCGCAGAATTCGGACCACCGATTGAACAGGACCCCCAAATCTTGCTTGTCTGGCCCGTAGGAATATCCTTCTGCAGATGAGAAAGGAGATTAACTGTCTGCTGAATAGTGTGCTTGCTCCCCCCTTTCCCTCTTCGTTCTTCTCTGACTTCATCCAAAACCCCCGGTTTAAACTCACCTTATGGTTTGGAAGGATGAACTCTCCATCCTGCTTCTGGTGCAGGGGCGCGCGTTCGTCCAGTTACTTCACTGGTTTTCAGAATGGCGCTGGCAAATCCACTTGACTTTCCTGAGCGATACGCCCTAAGTATGAAGATGCAAAAGTTCAAGTGTGAGCCTCCTTTTATGTTGTTTTTTCCTAACCTGTGATCTGTCCTTTATTTCAGGTGCAGAACGAAGACGATGCGTTGAGGGGTTAAATTGCCGGTGGTAAAATCAGATGAGTTAGTGCTGAGGGCGACCCCTCTAAATGTCTTTATAATTCCCCAGTAATGTCTTTTGTCCTTTCCCCATAGGGGCCGGGGTGCCGTACCTGCCAAAGATGCGGCGCAGACCCAAGATGTGGAATGGTTCACCAAGAAAAGCCGGTAAGTAATATGGCTGAAATTTCGGCTTTCCTCTTGTGTTCCCTTACTCACCTTTTGTCTCTTCTTCTCTCCCCTAGGTGCAGGGATGTGGCGACCGGTGCTGAGAGCCGTGATGGAGCCGGGCGGCGTCTCGGGAACAGGTGAGTGAAGCGCGGCGCTGCAGCAAGCAACTCGGTGCTTTTAAATGGAAGTCTTCCTTCAGGAATGCTGGCGTGAAGATTCCGGATGCAGGTAAGAAGGTTGAATAAGTTCTTGGTTTTCACCTTTCTCTTCTCTTCTTTCCTTACAGGTGTTCCAGGTTCGAGGCGGGCGTGGCTGGAGTCCAGGTGCAGGAGCTGACACGGTGAGCGTTCAGCTGCTGGGATGCAGAACAACGCGAAGCACGTGTGGCTGTCCGGGCGTGGCTTAAATAGCCTTGGAAGAAGTTCCAGGTGAGTATTCTTCCACAGCCCCACCCAAGTAACAAAATAGTTCCTTCAGAAAAATAGTCCCTCTTAAGCCTCATTTGGCTTGGTTCTTCATGCAGCATGGTCTGCATCAGGTAAGTGCACCAAACACTTCCCCTTATGAGCCTGGCGCCTATGGCGCCAGGACTGATGTCCAACATGAGCCTGGTGCGGCGCCAGGACAGAGTCCAAAGAGCCCCTATAAAGGGCCGCTGGGCTTTTACCCGGGGGCGTGATGCCTGCTCCCGGGGGTGCTGGGCCTGGCCTGGTGCTCTGGGGGTAGGCATCATGACAGGGGGCAAGAAAAGGGGATAAAGGCACTGGGGCAAGAAAGGGAGCTAGAGAGTTCTGGGGCAACAAAAGGGGGTGGGCAACAAAAGGGGCTAAACAGGACGAGGCAACACAATTTGCTAAAGGGGTTCGGGAAACAAATGGGGCTAAAAGGCACTGGGAACAAAGAGAGGCGGAAAAGTGGTGAGAAAATGGGGCTAATGGGGCTCTGGGTCAAGAAAACGGGCCAAAAGGCACTCAGCCAACTAAAGGGACTATGGCTAAGGAAAGGGGCTGAAAATGAATTGGGCAACAAAGGGGGCTAAAGGGGATGGGGAATGCAAGTGGTTAATGGTGACTGGGGGCAACAAATGGTGCTAAACAGGACTAGTGGGAAGACGGGAATGGGGAGAAAGAGGGTAAAGGGAGGCTGGGGCAACAAAATGGGTTGGGGCAAAAAAAAGGAGATGGGGCAAGAAAAGGGGGGTAGTGGTACTAGGGGGTTGCATTGGTATTTTGTGGATGTGACGTGGGGACACCAGGAAAAAGGGGCCAAGGCAGCACTCAGGACGAGGTGAGGGGTGAATTGTGGATGATGGTGCAGGGAAAAGAAAGGGGTCTGGCAGCACTGAGGGTGATGTTGGGGGAATTGTTGATGGTGTTGCACAAGTAAAGCGGCATAATTGAGGGACGGGAACCGAATGTGGGGTGGTGTCATGGCAGCAGTGGTGGAGCCAACGTGGGGGGGATAGTGAAAAACAAGAGGCACTTACCTGCTTTAACATCGCTGCACCGCTCCGCTCCTAGGAAATGCACATTCTCTGTCTGTCTCCCACCCTAGCAAATCAATGAGTGGAGCAAAGGCAAGAGAGGAAGTCAGACGCAAGTCAGGCAACAACACTCCTGCCTCCTCTCATCAGGGAAGGAGTATTTATTTAAAAAAAACTTGTTCTTGTTTTTCCCTGTCATCACAGGAAGCAGGTGGGGCTTGGAGCTGGCCCCTCCTTTGGGCAGGCACATTTTCGGCCAGAGCTGTCCTGACCTTAACCAAGCTCGCCAAACTCTACTTACAACAAGAATGGGCAATGCTGCATGGGCATTCCACAAGCGACGCAGGGTAATTGCTGTTACCATCGGCAGCTGGGAGAGGGGCAGCCTCAACCTCCCCGTGCCTGCTCCTCTCCTTCCCCCCTCAGCTACGGAGACACGCAGTCTCGGCAGCACAAAAGCCATGGAAGGGTAAGGAGCGAACAGTCATCGCACCGTTCCTCCAAACAGCAAGGTGCTAAGCGCCATAAGGAAAACAACCATCAGGCAGGGCCCTGGTTCAAAGATCTGCCCCCACCAGGGGGTCAGACAGTCAGCTATCCGGTTGGGGGCTGTGACAACAGCAGCCCCCAACACATACACAACAAAGACCCAGGGCCTCCATGGGTCCTATAAATGAGAGCAGCATGCTCAGAGTAAACACAATCTGTTTGTGGACCCTGAACGGGGACCCAAGCAAACAGGAGGTTCACTGTTTCCTCAGTGTCTTCCAAATCTTCTTGCTTCTTTACCACAGAACCCACCCACCCTACAAAAAGGGGAGAAGAGCAAAAAGAAGTACAAGGCACTGTACGGTGCCCACAACAAGTCGCGGGACACAAGAAGGTGGCACGGGTCCGAGGGGGTAACCTCAGGACCCGGTGCCCAAAAGTATGATACCATCATGATATGTGATATTGTCATTGTCATAACCCATATCTGTACAATAAAATCCTACAGCCTTTTATTGGCAACACTTGAAACAAGTTGTGAGCCTATCATTATGGGTGAGGGTTTTGGGTTCGGCGATTATTAATGCATGTATATGGGTTCAGCAGTTAGTACAAGCACGGCATTCAGCTGTCAGTCACAGCTTGTGGCTGCTTCCCAGCTCACTACCCCACCTGCTTCCTGGCCCATTCCCGTGTGCCACTGCCCCAGCTTCATTTGCACTGCAAGGGACATACAGAGAGCTGGCATTAGTGCATTATTCACAAGCACAGCCCACCGTCTTGCAAACTGTGACAGGTTGGTCACAGCACCTTGCATATTAGCCAACTCAGTTGTAGCAAAGGTACACATAAGCTAAAAGTAATGATTTTATTGATGAAACGACCCTGACACAGTCTCCTGCCTTCTCAGAGCTGACAGTAACTGGCACTAACCATTTCTTCAGGGTAATTCTAGATTGACTTCGAGGAAATAATCATTACTGCACCTGTGCAGGTCAGTGCTATATACTGAGACCACAGGTCAGTCAGAATGTTTAGTAAATAATGGTAATTGCAAGTACTTCCAAGGGCTCTCCACCTGCAGCCACCATACACTTTTGCTGCATTCCTTTGACCCAGAAGAGAGATGTTACCATTTAAAGACATAATTTCTGCTCAGGAAAACAGTAAGTGGGAACGTGCATAGAAGATTACGTGTCTGTACTGAGGCAACCAGCAATTCAATCAATTTCAGAAGAGGGATACAATCCCACGAATTAATCAGAGACCACATCATCATCCACGCCAACAACAGCACGGTGCAGGCGTGTGTATGGATGTGTGGCCACCCCACTCTGGAACAGACCATTGACAGTGCACAAGGGAAGGGCACTTGGAGCTGTGTGCGAGTAGTTGAAGAGAAGAAGATGGGCACCGAAGGTGAGCACACGCGTGCGATTTGAAGAAGAAGGTGGACAGCGCAGAGAGGAAATACAAGGATATGAAGAAAAAGGTCTTGAGCAGGAAAAAAATCAAATGTTGCTGATGTGAGCTGTTAGGGCGCTTTGCAAATTTAGAAACCTGCTAGGACCTTGGGCAGAAACGGCCAAACTAGGGAGTGAGAGGACGCTTCACTGCAGTGCGTAGATAGAAAAAGAAGGCCCCCTGTGTTCAAAACAATGACCAGCCTGATCCAAAAGTGGGGATGCTGAGCGTGGCGGAAGGAGCTGCTTCCAAGTTCAAGAGTCCCAGTTGCATGATGAATCTGGGTGAACTTGAAGTAGAGATGATGGTGGACTCATGTTTATAAGGAACACTTGATGTAGCTAGATATCAAGGACCCTGCAGGCTTCGAGGAGTCAAAGTCATGATTTCTGAGCTACTGTTGGCCATCGACAGGAGTCAAAGGCTGCATGGCTGTTGTGAAGGTAGACATAGCAAAAAGCAGATAAACTCCAAAGGATTTGAGGGGCCAGGTAGAGTTAAGAATCATGTTAAACCCTAACTGCGAAGACTAAGCTATACGGCTGCCTCCCTCTCAAGAGTGTGAAGAAGGAAAGCACCCAGAGGTTTTTTGTAAGAAGATTGGAATGATGAAAGAGAGCACACAGGATTATCCTGAGTAGAGGAACAGTTCCCACAAGACATTCCTTGAGGGGTATTCCCTTAAGCATGAAGTGGATAAAGGAATTAGAAAGATTAGTTGGAGAGGAAGAAATAAAACCAAATGTTCTCCTTATGGTTAAGCTTTATAGTTGTTGAGCTCAAGTAAAATGGCATGATCAGGGTCTGTGTAGACTTGAGGGATGAGAACAAACACATTATAGTTGACAAATTCCCTAAGGCCATTATTTCAGAGATGCTGAGCAGCTTCAGTGCAGCCAATCTGTTTTTGACTCTTCACTGCTTGTCTGCCACATACCACCAACTACCACAGGGAAGCATACATTTAACATAATTGACGTATAATTCTCAACACCCTTTTGAGTGTTTAAATACCACAGAATGATGTTTGGCCTTGCATCAGCACTGGCAGCCTCAGAGAGAGTTAATTTACCTAGAAGGATCCAAAGCAATGTAAACTACCAGGATGATATTTCAGTTCATGGAAAAGGGGAGAAAGGCGCATGATACCAAACTAGAGGAGGTGATAGGTAGAATTCATGCTAAATGTTTGGCCATGGAAGCAAGCAAGTGAACATTCAGGGGCTAGGAAGTAGAATATTTTATGCTAGAAAATGTGTTCACAGCAAATTCACTGGAACTCTGTCACTGCACAACACAATACATCCAGTCTCATCATTGCGAACAAATCAGCCGGAAATGAGGAAATGGCGAAAGACAGGTAGACGTTGAAGGTAAGGAGGGGGACTAGGGTTAGTGGTGTGTTGTTGTATGTGTGTGTGTATGTTTGCATGTGTGAGCATGATTGGGAGAAGGAGTGTGGGGAGGAGGGAGAGCGGCCTGGGGAGTTGCGCCATAAAACACAGGATAAGTAGTGGGGGAGGAGGTCAGGGGACATTATGGGTGTGTAGGAGTGTTCCCCGCATAGGAGGATGGTGGGGAGGGGGCACGCAAGGAAAGAAATGTTTCCCCGCAACTCCGAGATTGGAATCAGTGAACTGCGTTTTGATCAAATCCGCCTGCGAGGAAACATTGTCGAAATGAACAACCAGGGTTAACTAGGGGATGGGAAAGTTACCAGGCCCATTGAGAATCTTAAGAGTGCCATAAAAGAGACTCCTGTGCCTGTGAGCTCATGTGTGGGTTATGTCGAATTTTATGGCAAATTTGTGATGAATTTTACTGAAGAAACTCACCCATTATGGGTTTAGACAAAGAAATATGCTATGTTCACATGGTTGTTAAGTGTGAACCTTCTGGGAACAAGGTTAAAGAAGTAATGTATCAGACACCCAACCTTGGATGGCCAAGTCTTTTCACAGGTTGTGGGTCAACAGGAACTATCACATGTTATGCCTCAAGGATGGCTACTGATGGTGAGTCATGCTCTTCTGTCTGTCTGAGAAAGATTTATTAGTGGATATCATGGGGGCAGGGTAATTTAGTAAATACATATGAGCACGATCATTTCTATCAACATGGACCATAAACCCTTCTTTGAAGTAATGAAGTTGAGGGGAAGGTCCACGTTGACTCCAAGGAGAGCCATGGGGGAGTATAAGGCTTCACACATACCACTGTCAGGTACTTTATGTCCTGAGTGTTCAAAATGTGTAACCAATTTTCTGTCTAGGATCCCGTTAGAGGCATAGGTGCGTTTGACAAGTTGGAGGAGTGCATGATAGCAAGTGCAGAGATGGAGGATAGGGTGGTACGCAAGGAAGAAAGAGTTACAAGATAGGATGACAACCTGTCCAGAGTGGGAGAATAGTTACGTAATAGTTGGCTGGAGGATAGAGTTGTGGACGAGAAGTTGTGAGTATTTTGGAACATTAAAGAAGGGCTGTCCATTGACGGGGAATTTATAGTAAGGAGCCAGAAGTTGAGGCCTCCTGAGGCTGTACAAGAGATAATGTAGAGTTTTCGCAAGACGGCCCTCCCGGCATAACAGGCACTGAGTGCAAAATGCTCAAAAGCTATTGATGGCCAGGTGTTTATGCCTACATGGAGTAGAAGGTCAATGCTGGCCTTGCTTAAACTCTGATGAGATAGTTAACTTGACAAAGCAGCCTTTATAGTCCATGCACATCCCTGAAGCTGCATAGGAGCGTTTGTGAATTGACAAGGAATTTACAACAGTTTGAGAAAAAGGAAAAAGTATGTTTCAGCCATGATAGATTGTAACTCGAGGTGGCCAGTGATGGAACTAGTAGAAAGAGTGATGGGGAGGAAGTGCTTCATTTTCTTGAAGGAGTGTTCAGCAGGTACTGATCTCCCAGGAAGCGTTGGTTAATGATAATGGAAGCTCACAAGTATGGTGGTCGGCAGGTATGCAGAGACTAAGGGCATCTGGTGGAGACTTACCTCAGTAAATCACCCTGAAGGGAACAGAGACGAAAAATTGAGTGTTATGTTGGGGCAGAACCAAATGCAGTGACATTGTTGTCATCATCAATTCAACTAATAGGAGGGTGGGAGGAAAATTCAAAGATGAACCCTGAATGGGTGAAAAGAAGTGTCACACGAGGTGTTGAGGTAATGGGGAATGTAAGGTGCAGGCTCTGGGAAAATACAAGTGATAGTATGATAATTATGTGGGTAAGCAGGTATAGTTCGATCAGGGGAGCAACTAACATTGAAATGTTGGGGGGACCAACAGTGTACATTTAGGATTGCGGTATTGGAGCAATTTAGCAGCATTACTTCCCAAAGTTACTGCCTAGTCACCATTTTAAAGCAAATTAGCTGTGTACAGTGACAATATGTTTTCAGTCTGCAGGAAGGAATGAAGGACCTATCACCTATGGGAAGGATGGATTCAACGTGGACTGCCTTCACTTAGGAACGTTGAGTGAGATTAGTTTTACCTCTGAACAGCATGAGCTAAGGAGGTTTACCAAGCCCCATGGACTGTCACCTTAAAGCTTTTCACACTCTAACAGTTTGCCAAATGAGGGAGAGCTGTCACTTGTCCCAGGGACAAAACACTAAATTTAAAAAGTTAGATTTTGGGCATTAGCTCGTTCATAGCAAGGCCGGGTAACACTAATGTACCCATTGACATAATGGCTTCATGGGAATTGCTAGGTCTCCAGAGGCATCCATGAAGGATGGGTGGATCTACAGATTCATAGGGAAGTGAACATGTTTGCCCTCTAGGAAGGGGGGATTCTGGGTTTCTGCTCAGGGATAAAAACACAATTTCCCTTGAAGGAAGTAGGGATTCCTGGGATTCACCCCTGGACAGCAAGCCTGTCACCTGTAGAAAGGATGAATTGGAGCCTTCGCCCCCGGGTCAAAGAAACATGCCAAAAGAATGGGCTCTAGGGATCAACAGGAAGACAAAGAAGCTGCCAATAACGCGTGAAACTGCACCACTAAGCACCAACACAAGTTTATTGTTATGCCAGAGGAATTAGTTCTGATGATAAGCAATGAGGTGGAATTGGTTCAGGGGTCTGGCCCCAGAATTAATAGTTAGTTACTTGTGAGTTGGATGGTTTTGGGGGATTCATGAGAGACAGAGAAATGTATTGTTTGTAGGAAGGATGGGTTCTATGGAATTAGTTAGAAAACATGTGAGAAACAAATGGGGAGCATGGCTTTACATTTAAAAACTCAAGCTGAGCTCCCACAACAGCATATTCATCCATCTATAATCAGAGACAGTTAAGTACTTCTGAAAAGTACCCCTAGCCTTCAAATGGGAAGGCCAGGGCACGCTGGAGACTTATTTCTGCCAAGTGTGCACAGGATGAATGACCCACAATGCAATTAAAATTAAAAACATCATACTGATCATGGATGGATTAACGAGATTAACAGAGGGAATACAATGTGTATCTTGTGGGGTGGATGGCTTCTGGTATTCACTCACCCAGGGATACAAAACATGTCACTCAGAGGAACAACTTGTTCTGTTTCTTCAAACAAGGACATACAACATGTCACCTGTAATAAGGATGGTCTATGGGGAGTCACCTGGGGATAAAAACACAGTTCTACTGTATGAAAGGAGGTCGGTACACACAGATTGGGAAACTGTTAACCCTAGAAAAGATAGGTTCGTGCAGGGATGGGGGGTCTGCCATATGAAGAAAGAAAGGGCGTGGGAATTCTCTCCAGAGGCTGGCTGTTGGAAAGAGGTCTGTCTCAGGATTCACCCAGGGGAAATATAATGGGTCACATGTAGAACACAAAGGTTTTCGGTGATTATGTCTATAAAATAGGATGGCAAGTTAAGTGTTTATCTGAGAATTGTGCTTTACCCTCGATCACATATGTTCATAGTCTGGAAAGGCCAACTCAGTAACTCACCTTCACCAGTGTGAGGCCTATGAATTGAGTATTATTACTGTGAATAATAACAACACCTATTATGACAAGGCTTAGAGGCAGAAGGAAACCAGGCGCAAGTGCTACACAAAAACATAATGTTTAGTCTATTGACAGAAAACCTATCGGAACAGTGCAGACCCCTGGAATTAGTGCACAGGTACATGCACGCCATCTCTCAGACTGGATTATCCAGAGCACTGTCACAGGGATACAATGGCTCCCCCTCACAGCAGGGAGGGCTGAATGGGTGCACAGGGACATAG
The DNA here is from genome assembly GCF_040938575.1 of Ambystoma mexicanum. NCBI lineage: Eukaryota > Metazoa > Chordata > Amphibia > Caudata > Ambystomatidae > Ambystoma > Ambystoma mexicanum. Next base: position 416,331,486 of record NC_090929.1, read on the forward strand.
ATCTTTGTGTCTGCAGTGTAGGATGAGCTCAGTGGATTAGAGCAAGTATACAAAGTTGTTCACCACAAATTGTGCATAGGTGCAATAAAACTGGAAAGGAACAAAAGATTTAACAAAAAACTATTTCTATATGGGACTTAATGGATTGAGAGATGTTCCCAGGAACGTGTGGTTTAGGAATTGGCACAGGTATGGATATCCATATTAACACCACCCTTAATTAAGACTTGATGCATTCATGAGAATGACATGCAGATGCATAATTCACCACCCCACACTTTTACAGGTCCAAGTCAGAGATTGACCAGCACTGTGCTCATTGGTCTCTTTTTGGAGGCCTTGCGTTGAGAGGACTGTGTTTACCTAATAATGCACTCTCTGAGTGGCATTGGATGCTAGGCCTATGCAGCAAATGGTCCTCTTGAGATGAGGAGGTCTGGATTCATGCCTATTCAGGACTCTCTCTGAACATCTATCTTCATACAACCAGGTGAAAACTCGATTTCCTCCTATACCCACTGTATCAATGTATGCCCCATCAGTGAGACGTTGCTCCTCATCCCCTCATCCCCTTACCCACCTATGGTTTTCCCCTTGCTCAGTTAACTGTCCGCCCCTACCCATGATCCCTCTTCCCTGGATCCATCAGCAATACTCTCCATGCACTTACCCTGCCCAATCTAGTTGAACGGTCAGGCTCTAACTACTGCAGCACTTTTTCCCCTAACCGTCTTGCTTTAAGAGATCACCTTCAATTAGGGATGTGAGCACTTTGCAAAGTATCGGAGTAGGCAGACCCTCGGAGAGGCACATGAAATAAAAACAATGAAAATGGTACTCTAGAGAAGAACATGATCTCTTGAGATGCCCCAATAAGATTTTGGCAATCTTTTCCTCCTGAAAACTTGCCGACTGCAAGGGACAATCAGCTCAGGCAGTACATTGAAGGATTAAAAATTGCGATGGGTTACTTTCAACGGTATGCAGTAATAGAATCACGGCAAAAAAGTGTTCTGCACTAAAAATTGCGGGAAAAATGCTGTGATTTGACCTGGTAAAGGTGTACCCCATTATACCATTTAAGGGGAGCAGGGGTTGCAGGGCTGACCCCTGCTCCACTTAAATGGTAGAATGGGTCCAGGGGATGTGGGGTTGTCCCTTGCATCCATTCCATGGATTGTGGCTGCAAAATCACCGCATTTTTGCTGACATTTTTTGTGTAAACGGAAATTTTTGCCACGATTTTAACACATGGAACCCTTTCAACTTGAAGATAAGTTCATGTGTGCTGCGCTGTGGATGCTGACGACTTGGTACTTTTCTACATCAATCTAATGTGCGGTGTTGCCTCTCTCTCTCTCTCTCTGTCTGGCACGGTGTTGGGGGGCACACTTAGCCGGTGGGCTAGCAGCTCGCACCTGAGTGCGAGCAGACAGTGTTGCATGATCCTGCCCAGCTCAGAAACATTTGTATCAGTTTTGCCTGTGTCAGGCTTGTGTCATGTGATTTTTATTGCAATTCCAGGGAAGGGCTCTCATTAAGATTAAAGCCTGTGCGTTAGTAACATAACACAAAAAGAGGGCTCCTCCCAAGCTCCTCAAAGAAATGTATACTGTACCACAGACTCCCAGGTCTGCCTGGAGTGGCAAGTTCCCAGTCCTTCATGGTGTCCAGACATTTGGTCGACTGAAAACTGGTCGAAAGACATTTGGTCGATGCAATTTGGTCGAAAACCAAATGGTCGAATTTTTATTTTATTTATATATATATTTTTTGGGTTTTCGTTTTTTAAAAAAAGGGTTTTTTAGGAAAAAAAAGGAGGTTGTGGGGGGGACCCCCCCAAAAAAAACAAAAAAGGGGTGAAAATAAAAAAATAAAAAAATTCGACCATTTCGTTTTCGACCATTTGTCTGGTCGACCAATTTTTTTCGACCAAATGTCTGGTAACCGCCCTTCATACCTGGGAGCACCACGGGGTGCCAGATAGGAAGCTTAAAGGGGTGCCCGAGGTGCCGAACCCCCCAAAACACACGTTTTTAAATGTTTGCAGGATTTTCAAATCTGGATTATGTGATATCAGACTTTTTCAGGTCTGTGGACCCGTGCAGAAAATCTGTGAGTTCATGAGAGAATTTGAAAATGGTCAAAAGTATAACCATATTATAAATAGCTCACAAACAGTCTAAGCAGACATACAACAGCTAATATCCCTACAGAAGCCAAAGAAGAAACTAAAATGTCCACCTGCTTCTATTGCATCTTAGGATGGCTCACTGACACAACTCATGACCCTGGTTATATGACTCAATTAGGGAACAGACCAGCCACTGCGAGCAAAAAGATCCCGGGAGACCCAAAGCATGGGGACATGGCAAAAATAGAAGGCCAACAAAAGAGCCTTTCCAATAGGTACTGATTTGTGGCTACGTGGGAAAAGTGTTGGGAAAGTTGGACCCTTTAAAGGGACGTGTACTGAAGGTTGAGAATTGGGATGGTTTTGTGAGAATAGGAATAGGTCTGGTTGGGAAGACATTTGTTGAAGTGGGAAAAGAATGTAAACTGGAGTTGCGGATAGAAGGAGGAACAACAGATTGTGGTAGTAAGGAAAAACCATAGTCATAACCCCTACAGAAAAGTATGCAGGCTTTTTGGGTGGAAATTTGTAGACCGGGAGGAATAGATCTGGATTGGAATGGAGACACTGATTTGTAAAGTGAGGAGGAGTTAGAGTCAAGGATAGAGTGAGAGTTTTGAGTAGTGCAGCTACAGACAGAGATGGATACTTCCTCTAAGGTAGGGTATCATTCCCCTGTTAAATCCCCGCCTCAGCCCGTGGGTACTTACCTGGAAGTTGTAACCCTGCTGGCATCATCACGGAAACTGGCAGGCCGGAAGCCGATGGGGCTCTGCTGCAGCCATAACCGCCCGCATCAAGGGCAACAGCATTATGCGTACTTGGTGCACAGTACCAGCTCTTCGGTACGCGCATGCACCTTATGGACTGTGTCTAACATTGCCACAGCAATAACGCTGGAGGCTTTCTGCTCCAGCATCCCAGCATCAGGGGGTATAAACCCTGCTCCCTCATTACCCGGTTCATCTTACATGCTCTGTCGGTTTCCTGACGTTGTCTCGTTTTGTCCTGGGGAGCGACCCCTCCTCAGCTTCTCTCGTCTGTTCCTTTGTTCTGTTTTGAGCCTTGCTTTCTATAGGCCCCCTGCTCTATTCCTGCCCTCATACTCTCTCCTTGTTGCTGGTCAGCTGTCCATCCTGACTTCTTTTGGTTCCCTCTCTGGGCCTGTCTGGTTCCCCTGCTGCCTCCTCCCTGTACTTGCCTGGTCTCGTTCTACTATTTCTACCGGCTCCAGCTGTCATTCCCGGCAGTTGCAACTACCAGATTTGCTACCTCACTCACCTGTTTTGGTCTTCTACTTCATCTGCTGCAACACAGCTTCCCCGGTACAGCGCTTGCCGCAATCCCTGTATCACGTCAAATTCTGGAAGCCACATCGTGGTGTAGGGAGTCAGTCCCCCGAGGGCCCATCTTGTGTTTTATCGACGGGGGTGCTTTGGGAGTGGCTGTGTCTGCGTTCCTGCTATGTCTGATATTCTGGAGCACTCCGAAAGATACAAGTCGGGCCTGAGCTGTCCAGTGCATCCACCTAGACCCAGTTCCTAGCAGCGCCAGGACCAGGTACTTGAGAGGGGAGTCACATGGAAAGAGGATGCAGGATGGGAGTACCGGAGGGAGAGAATATTATAAGAGTGGCACAGCACGATTGTTGTGAAGAGAGCTAAGGAAGCAGCTTGCAGAGTGAGAGGAGGGGTATTGTTTATCAATTAACTGCAGAAGTAGGCAGAGCATACAATGATTCCTTGTGGAAATTGGATGAACATAAGCACCCATAGCATTTAAGGGGTTAAAGCAGAGGCAGAGCTAGATACTACAGTCGAAAACATAAGGGAGAGAGTAGAAGAGAGGCTAGAGAGGAGGATACCATCTGGAGAAAATAAAGCCAAGATATTCATAGAGAATAGGTTGTTGTGAGGAAAGAGGATGACAGGGAGTTGGAAGAGAGTTGGAAGTTGGAAGACAGGTACTTTATTAATAGAGGCAATGACAGGTTGGAGGCCTACAGATAAGGAGATGCTCAATCCCTCAGAAAGCAGACGACGAAGAAGACACAAGCTACCAAAACAGAGCAGACAGAGAGGTCTATGAGAAGCATTTTGATTCAATGGAGAGTGAACAGGCAAGTGGAGGAACAAAGCAGCCTATTTATAGTGGGGGACAGGAAGGACGTCCCAAAAGTCGACAGGGCAGGACAAGGGTCTGGGTAAAGTGTGAGAGAAGTAGCGGAAGACATGGGAGACTAGCAATATGCTTCTCCTTTGAACCCCACCATTACACAATAAACTTATGCTGAGGTGCCAACCTGAAACCCAGCCTGACTGGTGGCCTTCTCTGGTCTGTCAGAGGACTGCCACACCAAAACTGCTTAGGAGGCGGCACGCAGGAGGTCCCTGCAGCATCGAACTGTCCAATAGCCACTGGTCCACAGCATTAACGTGTTTACAACCCCATCTAAGAAACAGTGAACTAGAAGAACCCAGCCGTGATGACCCTGGGGAGAGCAAAACGCCATCCGTGAGAAATAAACCTTTTATTTTGACTTTTCTATTTGTTAAGACTTAGTGGAAATTCAGACCATTTTGTTTTGCAACTATCACTTTGGTTGAAGCGGGAGAGGTGTGCTTTTTTGAGAGACGATCGTTTCTTTTCACCTATAATCCTGACACTTGTAGTGGACATCATTCGGACTCTTGTAGAAGAGTAATCCTGACAAGTGGAGGCACGAGCGTCAGTGTCCTGGACATCCTTTGCTTTTGATCGTGTGTAAACAGGTAATACAAAATGATTACTGTGTCAAGGATTGGTTGTTTTATTGACATGTGCAGGTAATATGTTTATTTTTTATTAAGGCAAACACGTGTCTGAGCATTGGGGGTTCTTCCAGAAAATCTTGTTTGACATGGTTCATGAGGAAAGCAAGGTGTTCTTCTGTGAGCTGAGGGTACACATTCCTGCTGTAGTTGGCTAATTGTCTACAGGTGCAGAAAACAAGGCCATGGCAGAGAGCAAGGGTGGTGAGGCGGGTTGATGAGATCCTGAGAAGAGATCTGGGTGGAGGCGGCGGACTGAAGAGGAACATGATGGAGAGTGGGTGTGGAGCAAAAAAGGGACAGACAAACACAGTACATGCAAAACTGAGGGGGGCTTTAACAAGGAGGGATGGCTTAAGGAGTGGTGGGCATTGTATAAAAGGATGGGTGCAAAAAATCATGAGCCCCAGCAAACATGAATTTGACATCACTCGGCATGGTCTCAGGTGCTCTTGTTTTCACCCAGTCTCCATACTGTAAATAAATATTGGTGTTTAGAAATAACATGATGGTCTCTCAATTAGTATTTCACCAATTCAATAAGTCAGGCTCTTTTTGTTAAAAGTTGTTATTACATTAAGGAGTTAACCAACATTAGCATGCACATGCGAGTGGAATCACTGCATGGAATTGTCTACTTTTGCAAAATGGGTAATCACCTTTGCTCTTTCATTTCACTTTCCGTTTTGTAAACAATGTAAAATCTGTGCGCAAATTACAATTTGTAGACAGAATTTACATTGGATTGCTGTAGGTAGAGTATGAATAAGGAGTAGAAAAGGTTTCCCTGCCCCGTCTACCAGTGTGACTGCAATACATTTTGAAACTACACTAAAAGGATGAAAAGCATTCAAATTCTGGCGTAAAACTTGTATGTTTTCTTTTACACTTATTTGACCGCTCTGTCTGTGATAGTGATTTAAACTGAAACCCTTCTGATCACATAATGTAAAGGGCTTATTGCATATTTTGAGGGGCTCAGGACACCCTTAGTGCAAATGTGAGAGAAAGAATGAGGGTGAAATGGGGTGAAGTTGGCCAAGGAGAAATTCAAGTTCTCAAAGACTTTGGGAGTGTGACGAATAGTGGGATTTGGTCCCTTCTCACCAATGGGGAGCCTCCCGCTTTGAGGCTGTGGGGACCTGCTCTGCAAGACCCTCCCTAGGGGGTCTGGACGATTGGGACCTCATTGGGAGAGACTCCCCCTTAGGGGACAACGACTTCCGTTCCTGTGAGGAACTGCCTAAATCACATACCATAGTAACATTTATGGGACTATCTGCTACACAGAATAAAGTAACCTCTGAATCGTTGGCTGAAAGCAATGCTGAAATAAACCAACCCAAAATAGAAGATGTCTCTTTAAGAAGAGACTTACGTAACTGAGACGAGTGGAGTACCATGAATGAGAAGAAAGTATAGTATGCTTGGGAAACCACTGAGGTGAGCACGCCTTGGAGAGCTGAACCTGAGATGTGCCAAAGAGCCTGTGACTTTTGAGGTACCAGAGAACACCAGTCTGGTACACCGGAGGCCCAGCACATCCAACAACTGAGAAACTGTGGTGCAACTGGAGAGCAGAATCCTGTATGGGTGGAGGGACCACATCCATATCATGGTGGGCAGGACACCCAAAAATCCACAGAGAGACCATCATAGAAGGAAGCGAAGAAGGGAAGACCGGCACAACCAAGGAACAAGAAGGCAACTGTGTATGTGAACAGCTTCTTAACGCCACCACCCTTAAACGACAGAAGGGAGGCCAAGAACGGGAAGCCGCCGATACCAAGGAACGAGAAGGCCAATGGGAGCGCAAATAGCATCTCAATGTCAGAAACTGTATCTGGCATAAGGGAACCCAAGAACAGAAGACCGTGAAACCCAAGAAATTAGAACGCAAGCAAAGAAGAGGAATACCGGCGCAGGCCATGCCCTGTAACTTTCCCCTGCAAACAGAGAGGTAACAGGGAGAACGGGAGAAGAGGGGTGTTGCCAGGGCAACATTACACAGAGAAAAACTTGTCCCAGTAATAACGACAAGATATTAATTACAAAACTGTTCAGATGAGAGTGTACAAAGCGGATAAAGAGAATTACAATTAACCCTGAGTGGGAAATAGAGAAAGACTATGGACCAAGACCAGTGAGAGAAGGGAAAGTACCCTATGAAGCCCGGAGAAAGCATGGTATAAAATACTCTAACGACAGAGAGGAAATAAGACTATCAAGGGAACAAGATAGTTACAGTGAGAAAGAACCCAGTAGAGTTGAAATACTAAATTGGATCAAACCACATCCAAGTTTAGAAAGCCTGGATTAACAGACTATGACAGGTCTACAAGTTTAGACAAGAATGTGAGAAAGTATCACAAAGAAAATGGTTACAGACACATCAAAAAGAGAGTGCGAGAACCAAGAATTTTGTGGAAGACTTACAAGAATTAATCAATGAGATATCCAAAGGCTATTATAGAAGATCGTGTTAGGAGCCCACTGGCGTAACAGGGGCCCTCGCAGTTTATTTTGAAATTCACTCTGCATTCATAACGAACATTTCTGTAACCAAAGTCATTTCTTTATGAAGGCAGAGTGACTACAAAAAGAAACTTTCTTTTTGAAGTACGAGGGCCCCCGTACCCCATGACATGGAAGACCCTAGGCTGGAGGCCTCCATGTCATGGGGTGGGGGAGCCCTATGCCTTCAAAAAGAAATAGTTTGTTTTTGAAGTCACTCAGCCATCATAAAGAAATTATTTTGGTTATGGTTCGGTCCTTAACTGAAATAATTTCTTAATGAAGTTATAGTGACTTAAAAAAGAAACAATGGGGCTCATTCTGACCATGCCGGTCCGGAAACAACGGTGCTGGTAAGCTTACAGGCACTGTTGTTTCCGGACCGGCATATTACAGGTCTGCCTGGTCGGGCTGCTGTGCGCAACAGGTCTGACCCTGCCAGGCACAGCAGCCACGGTAGGCAGACCTGTCACGGAAGCACCGGCACCGTTCACAATGGTGCAGGTGCTTCCGTGTCCCCATTCCCATGGAGTCTGGGGATTAACGAAATTACCGGCACCTGATTTCCCAGCCGCCGGACTTGAAATAGCACGGTGGCACCGGTAAGTCAGGCGCTAGTAATTGTTTACGGTCCCAGCGGCAACCCGCCGGTAGCACCGGCACAGTTACCCCTGGACCCGTAATGAGCCCCAATTTCTTTTTCAAGTAATAGGGCTCCCCTCAACTCCATGACGTGTGCGTGTGTGAGTCTATGGTGAAAGGGTGCACACTCAAATGTATAGCTGGCTGCCTGTGTGTGTATGGTGAAAGGGTGCACACTTAAATGTATGGGTGGCTGTGTGGGTGTGCCTGCATGGTGAAAGGGTGCACACTTAAATGTATAGGTGGCTGCCTGTGTGAGTGTATGGTGAAAGGGTGCACACTTAAATGTATGGATGACTGGGTGTGTATATGGTGAATGGTGTGTGTGCTTGTGTACAGGGGCACAACAAAACCTTCATTTCGGAGGGGGGGCTAACCCTTCAAATGTTGGGAGAGGTGCTAACTTCACATGCGGTGGGGAGGGGGAAACTTATTTGTGTGGGCGCATCCAAATTATTTACGCATTTTAATGAGACTATTCTAGAGCAGATTCAATGTTACAAGCAGTTAACTCTCTCATACAAGTCTCCTGTTCCCTCTATACCCTTCCAATCACTCCCCAGGCATGCAAGTACTAAACCCACATCACGATTTCAATTGCCTAAGCAATGTGGCATTTGAATGCAGGTACTAACAGTGAAATGCTTTACGTTGGTAATTGCTGGGTTTTTGTTAACAGCAAAAATCAGGTGCCGTTTAACATCTGTGTGCTGTTCGGTCCGGCAACTGCTCTAAAGTTTAGCCAGGTTGAGTCAATATAGCCCAAAATGTCAGGCGGGTAGTGCTAAAGCCCAGTCAACTCAATGGTGTTGTGCTACTACTTGTGTTTAATGCCTTGCATACTCCTAGCCCTATTTTCCTCGTCCCAGTACTTATGTATGAGGCAGTACGTGTGTGTGAGGCACTCTGCCTCATACACAAGTACTGCGAAGAGTTAGAGGTACATGGAGGTAATGCCTAATTTAGCTACCTGTAATCTTCATCAGTCCTAGTCCCTCTGTTCCTCATCCCAGTACTTACCTATGAGACAAGGAGCCTCATACGTACGCTCTGGGACAAGGAAGAGGGACGCAGAGGTAATTCTGGGCCAAGGAGCTGATTGTGGAGGTTGGGGTAGTGGGTGGGAGGGAGAGGGGATGTTTGGGGGGGGCGGGATTGTGTGATAAATCATAATGGTTGTCCATGGCCAGGCTAAGCAGGCATGATATGTGGTATTAGTGGCTAGAGAGGCATTTTGATGCAGCCAGTCTAGTCATTCCTCAGTTTGGTATGACTTACTTTTAACTGGACATTTCTGATAAAGCAGTCCTGCTAACTTTAATTACCTGGCTAGATTAGCATTTGGGTGCTGCCAGTCTAGCCATTTCTTACTGCGGCATTGGATATTTTTCTGGGCATCTGTGATAAAATGATATGATGTGATTCAAGTCATTTACAACGCGCCTGTACACAAGTGTACACAAGGGAGGGATGGTAGAGGGAGGACAAGACAAACGATCTCACTAGGCCTTGTGTCATTGCGAGAACAAGACGTGCAAGGGAAAAGGGAGGGGGGAAGTGCATGTGAGAAGGGAGGGGCAAACAGGGCAGCAATGCTCTGGGTAAGTGCAGCCAGGGCAGAGCAGCTATTGGTTGTGCAAGGAGAACAAGGGACTGCAGGGTTACAGTTACAGCCCCTAAGTGCATGGCAGGCCCGGAGGCAGTGCAAGGGTGACCAATCAAGAAAGAGCCTGGACTCAGAGAGACTCTGAGGGTAGCCAAGCAGCCAGTGGGTACAGCAGACAGGTAGGTCAGCAGGGGGGGAGAGAGAGCGAAAGCAGCGGAGAAGAGGAATGTTTTTAGCTGCTTCCGAAACTTCAGGTTGTCCGTCTCAAGTTTGAGAGGGGCAGAGAGGCCATTCCAGGGGGAGGCACCAGCAGAGGAGAGAGGTCTACCCCCAATCTCTGCCTGGAGAAATGTCTAAGCCTTAGAGAGTTGGAGGTAGCTGAGTGAAGGGCTAGAGAAAGAAGGTATTTTGGAAGAGAGCATTGGATTTAGTGTGGGCACTGGCCCCAGAAAGCCTTGTGGGCAATGTAAAGGTTCTTGAACTTGATCCTTGCAGCCAGTGGAGAGATTTCAGGGCTGGAGAAATACAATCCCGGGGCTTGAGGCCAGGGCTAGGTCTTGCAGTCCTGTTCTGGATTATTTGCAGATGACGGAGACTAGAGGAAGACAGATTGAGAAAGTGGCTGTTGCAGTAGTCCAGCCTAGAGACAGTGAGCTTCTGGTGGAGAGTGAGAAAGGGAAGAGTCCCTTTGAGGAGGAGCAGCTGGTAGTGGGACTTCTTGGTGATGTCCGAGATGTGAGGAGAGAAAGAGAGTGTGGCGTTGAAGATGACACCAAGGTTTCTTGCCTCGCAGGAAGGCAAAGGAAGAGGGCCCAAGGTGGTCTGCTATAGTGAGAGAGGATACGCAGAGGCAAGGGTCCCAATGAGAAAGATCTCTGTCTTACTGGCATTAAGGCAGAGATCGTTGGAGGTGCACAAATCCTGAAGCGTGGATAGACAGAAAGGAATGAGCAAGAGAGGAGAGGAGGCTGAGGGGAGCCTGAAGGAAAGCTGAGTCATCCGCATAACACTGAAAGTTAGAGGAGAAGGTAGAGATCAGGGAGGCCAAAGTGGCCAAGTAGAGGTTGAAAAACCAGCGTGAGAGGATAGAGCCCTGGGGAATGCCACAGGTAGAGAGAGGTGGCGGAGAGAATGGGACCACGATGGACCTGAGAGCAGAGTGGCGGTCCAAGAGGAAGTAGGTCAGTCACTCTTGGGTCTGATCCGTGATGCCCAGGTTCTCACAGAGTCGATTGATCAGGATGGCGACGTTGACCCTGTCAAAAGCAGAGGAAAGATGAAGGATGAGAACAGAAGGAATGCTGTAATCAAGGTTAGAGAGCAGCACGGGTGTTAAGGAGAGCAGTTTCCATGCCTCTGGCAGCTCTGAAGCCAGACTGATGGTCATGGAGACAACCAACAGATTCAGTGTGGAGAGTGAGCTGGGAAATGGCAAGCTTTTCAAAGAGTTTGCTCAGGAAAGGGGTGATGGAGATTGAGCAATAGTTTTCCGGCAGGTAGGATCAGCAGACGGCTTCTTGAGGAGTGGGTGCACAAGGGAGTGCTTAAAGGGAGAGGGCAACATTGCAGTGGCAAAAGAGTGATTACAGAAACCGGCCAAGGCTGGAGCGAGGGTGTCAATATGGGCTTTGGCTCTGGAGGAGCAGCGGAGCACCTGTTTGGATGACACTTTCATAGATCGGACTTGTCTAGAAACCTCATCAGGTGTTGTCAGAGAGAAAGAGGAAAAAGGAGGAGGAGAGGTAGAGATGGCCAAAAGGGGCCGAGAGAGGAAGAGGACATAGAGGACAGGATGTCCTGAGATTTAGCAGAGAAATGAGAGGCCAGAGCTGTACAGAGGGCCTGGGAGGGAACAGGAGACGTATAGACCACAACAGGATTGACCAGTTCCTTGCAGATTTTAAAGAGTTTGGCCGTGTTGTTCGAGGCCGCTGAGACACATGCTTTAATGTGTGCTCTCTTCTTGATGAGTGTTATTGCTTTGACTGGCATTTTGCTGAAAACAGTCTAGGTATGTCTAAATGTGGCCTGGCATGCTTTACTTTAATGTTATTACGTGTTTACACTGGTCTACATTGTGCAGCCAGTTGGACATGTTTTCATTGTGGCATGGCATTCTTAATAGCAAAGCATTAATGTTCCTGTGCACTGTTGGTGACTTGCATGTATTGGATTGTGTTACCCTACTAAACAATTGCAAACACTCTGGCTTTATAGCCAATTTATCTCAGAAAGTGTGCTGTATATTGCATTAAATCACATATTTATATCTTTTTCCTAGTGCAGTGTGTGGCATACCCCTTCAGCAGCACGTTCATGGTATTGCGCAAGCGTGACAATCTAGGCCGGCCCAGAGTGTGGCGCGATCCGTGATTTGTACCGAGTTGGGGGACCCCCTCAGCATGGCTCGCAGGGGAGCCCCCACATTTTGTGTTACGCCACTGTAGGAGCCAACACAAGAAAGAGAGACATAGATATAAAGAAACTATCAGAAAATAACAGAATACCAGGGGAATTAAGCCAGTCTCCTGGCCTCGTTTAAGCTGATTATATTAGTGGTAGGGCCAGGTGGAATTGGGGTTGGACTGAGGACATTTCTTTATTTGAGACTTCCTGACGACAAACGAGCACCTTTAATTCCTTTAGATAGTCAGGGAAACCGCTCTAGCAATAGGGAAAGATAGGCTGCCTTCGTATAAGTTCATTATAAGCAAGTTAGAAGGCCCTCAATGTGTCCAACTCTTTCGTCCGACCCGCTGCAGGAGTCAATGGAGCCTACCAGAATTCTGGAAGAATTGAAAATGGTTCAGTGCGCATTCTCCACTGGCTAGTGAAACAGAGCACCTGCAAGAAAAAAGGCAGAAGTCGAAGTATGCTGTGCATGAAAATGTGGACTTTGAATGCATGTGAGTCTAGAAGACAGGAACCCAGAATACACGTGCCAGACAATGATCATTCATGGAGCGAGGTTCAAGGCCAAAGCTTGATACTGAAGGAAGGTAAAAGTGTAGGACGTTCTTGCCCCAGTAAGAAGATGCTAGTTAAGTTTAGTGATCACGGATTGCATGATAAGAAACGGTTAAAAAGGACGTGGTAGATGTGTGTATTCTGCTATGCTTGGAAAGTGGATTTTAAGAGGGGGTAAAACCTTCAGATTCACTAATTCTAGAATATAAGAGAGACCAGGACAGTGCCAGATTAAACCCTGTGAAGGAGCCAAGGTAGTTGAAATTTCGGCCCCCCTTGCAAATTTACGCAGCGCAGGTCGTTGCGCAGCAGCGCATCAAGGACTCTGCTTTCCTGGGACCCCTAAAAGAAGTGGAGCCCATAGGCCAGTGCCTACTTGGCCTAATGGATAATCTGGCACTGGCCCAGGATTACTCAGGGATCCTTAGAGAACGGCTGCTGTCAGTTGGTGGCAGAGATGGGAAAACTTACATGACCTCTGAGAGTACCTTTTGCACAGCTATGTTCCCGGGTGGGAAATTCTGATTTGGATAATGGGCACATTTCTCTGCAGCAGGCCCTTTAACACACTGAGCTATTTTACAGGGACTGGAAGCCACATTGTCCTTTCTTATTTGATTTTGTTTTTTCTTTTATTTGCATCTTTATTTAGGTAGTTGAGTTTTTTTTTTCAGTAGAGTTTCATGATTATTGATTGATTACATTATATTCAACAATTTTTTGTAGATGCTTTTCCCATCCATATCATGTATATTGTGTAATAGATCTAAAACTCAACTGTGTCCGTCAAACCACTTACGTATCTATGTGTAGGCTACACTACTTCTGAAAGTTAGTTAGTTAGATGACAGACTTCCACGGTTCCCACACGACTGCACTCTCCACGTAATTCTAGCTGTCCCTGGCGTTTAATACACTGGTCTAGTGCTCTCACATTCTGTCTCTTCTCTCTCTCTCTTTCTCGCTCTCACTCTCTCTCCCTCCCTCCCTCCAGGGGTGGACTGGGAATCATACCATAAGAGGCCCAGGAAATAATGTTCAAAGTGCAACTCTTTTCCTATGCGAACAGTTGGAATAGGTTACCACACAAAAGAGGTTCATAGTGCATACGCCTACCAGGAAATCTGCAGAGTTCCATATAGGCCAGCCCAACCCTCGCTACCTCTCTGTGGCTCACTCTCCCTCTGTCAATCTCTTTTTCTCTCACTCTCACCAGCTCTCTCTCCCTCCATGTGTGCCTCTCTCTCTCCCAAGAATGCCTGTGTGTATTCCTCAGAGCTCATGCCCACAGTGCACAGGCATGCTCAAAGAATCACATATGTACTAGAGGGCCGGTCACGACAGTGGCTGTGAGAGAGAAGCGTGAATGCATCAGATCACCACGGCATAACGTTGGGCTGCGGAGGTGAATATGTGCAAGACATGGATCTGCAGAGTGTGCACCCACCTCCGTCCCCTACAGGGAGGCACGCAGCTCAGCCTCCATCAGTGACAGCAATTAGAAAGCAATCGTCCCCTAATGACTCCTCCGAGTCATTACCTGGAGCGATTCTTGAGAGTAATGTTGAGGCACCACCATCCATCCTGAGCGCGGAGCACTGTGGAGGACAAGTGCCGAGCCACAGAGTGACATAAGATTCAGGGGCCTTGAGTTTAGGTGTAAGAACAAAATGTGAGGGTCCTACCACAGCTCGAGATCACATAATACACAGTGCCCTAACTCCAAGCCACACCATAAACCAACACCTACCAGGATCGTGATCCACGTCATGCACAGGGGCCCACTGAAGACGTAGAGCAAATACGATGGGCCTCGCCAGGGCTCACGAACCACGAATGCACAGGGACACTGAACCCAGGGCCAAACACAAGGAGGGAGGGGCCCACCACAGCTCGAGATCACATAATACACAGTGGCCCTAGCTCCAAGCCACACCATAAGCAAACACCCACCAGGATCGTGATCCACGGCATGCACAGGGGCCCACTGGAGACGTAGAGCAAATACGATGGGCCTCGCCAGGGCTTGCGAACCACGAATGCAAAGGGACCCTGAACCCAGGGCCAAACACAAAGAGTGAGGGGCCAACCACAGTTCGAGATCACATAATACTCAGTGGCCTGAGCTCCCAGCCACGCCATAAACGATCACCCACCAGGATCGTGGTCCACACCACAGGGACCCACTAGAGACAAGCAGCGAAGAGCTCATGACCACCAAATCCACACGGACCCTGAACCCAGGGCCAAGCACAGAGAGGGAGGGCCCACCACAGTTCGAGATCACATAATACTCAGTGGCCTGAGCTCCCAGCCACGCCATAAACCAACACCCACCAGGATCGTGATCCACGGCATGTACAGGGGCCCAGTGGAGACGTAGAGCAAATACGATGGGCCTCGCCAGGGCTTGCGAACCACGAATGCACAGGGACCCTGAACCCAGGGCCAAACACAAGGAGAGAGGGGCCCACCACAGCTCGAGATCACATAATACACAGTGGCCCTAACTCCAAGCCACACCATCAGCAAACACCCACCAGGATCGTGATCCACGGCATGCACAGGGGCCCACTGGAAATGTAGAGCAAAAACGATGGGCCTCGCCACGGCTCGCAAACCACGAATTCACAGGGACCCTGAAGACAGGGCCAAACACAAGGAGAGAGGGGCCCACCACAGCTCGAGATCACATAATACACAGTGGCCCTAGCTCCAAGCCACACCATCAGCAAACACCCACCAGGATCGTGATACACGGCATGCACAGGGGCCCACTGGAGACGTTGAGCAAATACGATGGGCCTCGCCAGGGCTTTCGAACTACGAATGCAAAGGGACCCTGAACTCAGGGCCAAACACAAAGAGGGAGGGGCCCACCACAGTTCGAGATCACATAATACTTGGTGGCCTGAGCTCCCAGCCACGCCATAAACAATCACCCACCAGGATCGTGGTCCACACCACAGGGACCCACTAGTGACATGCAGCGAAGAGCTCATGACCACCAAATCCACACGGACCCTGAACCCAGGGCCAAGCACAAAAAGAGAGGGGACACGCAACGCTTGACCACAGAATACTCAGGGGCTGGAGCACCCAGACACAGAATTAACAATCACCCGCAGGAACGGTGACCAATAGCATGCAGAGGAAACATTAGAGATTTCGGGCAAAAATCGAAGATGGAGGGGCCTGCCAGAGCTGAGTGGCAGAGAATATCCAAGGTTCCGGAGATCAAGGTCAAGAACAAATGAGGAGGATTCACAACCACGGGATTCACATGGGCCCTGACCTCAGGCTCAACAAGCAAACTGGGAAAGGCCCATCAGAGCTCAGATTCACAGAATACGCAGGGACATTGAAATGAAGAGGGGCCCACAGGAACCATGGGCCACAGAATGAACAGGAACACACTGGAAATGTAGACCATAGAATACACATGGAGCCACCAGAGATATGATACTTAGAATGCACTTGTGATGTGGGAGACAGATATAGAGAAGGGCCCACCAGAGCTCAGTACCACAGAATACATGGGGACCTTTAGATCCCAGCCACAGAATACATATTGACCCACCAGAACCATGGGCTACAGAATAGACAAGGACCCACTGGAGATGTGGGCCATAGAATACACAATTAGTCACAAGAGATATGGGCCAAATAATACACATGCAATAGACCACCAGAGCTCAGGACCACAGAATATATGGGGACCTGGAGATCCCAGCCACAGAATAAACAGTAACTCACCAAACCCATGGGCCACAGAATAAACAAGGACCCACCGGAGATGAGGACCACAGAACACACAAGCAGTAGATGTGGGCAGAATAATACACAGCGAAGGGACCACCAGAGCTTAGTAACACAGAATACATCAGGATCTTGAGATCCCAGCTACAGAGTAAATAGTGACCCACCCGAACAATGGGCCACAGAATAAATAAGTGCCCAGTGGAGATATGGACCATAGAATGTACAGGGAGCCACTATAGATGTGGGCCAAATAATACACACAGAAGGGACCATCAGAGCTCAGGACCACATAATCCATTGGACCCTGAGATCTCTGTCACAGACTAAATAGGAACCCACCAAAACCAGGGGCGACAGAATAAACAGGGGCCCACTGGAGATTTGGACCACAGAACACAGAGGTAGTCATTGGAAATGTGGTCCAAATTATACATAGGGAAGGGACCACCAGAGCACAGGGCAAGGAATACATCGGGACCTTGAGGTCCCTGACACAGAATAAATAATTGTACGTCACATGGGGTATTTTAAACTTCACCAGTGTGGGGGTTAATTGTTGTGACCAGGCAATAAGAATACTGCGAAATGCGTAAACGCTGCCAAGTTTGGGCCATACACTGTGGGAGAGGCACACTATGCGTGGCTTTTATTGTTTGCTGTGATGCTGCACGCTATTATTTAATAAAGGAAGATGCAGCATTAACAGACTCCGGAGGATTTTTTCTGAATGGAGGAGTGCTCCTCATCGACTGCTGAAAAATCAGTCCAGCTAATATATATATATATATATATATATATATATTCAGTGAAAAAACTTTGTTAAAGGGACGTTATGGTTAAGTTGTGCTACTAAAAACCTATGACATTCAGTGAAAAAACTTTGTTAAAGGGATGTTATGGTTAAGTTGTGCTACTAAAAACCTATGAAATTCAGTGAAAAAACTTTGTTAAAGGGACGTTATGGTTCCAAGTAAAACCGAAAAACCCTTGAAATTCGCCAGTTATGGTAAGCTAAGCAACCATATCTCGCGCCACCACCGGGCACTGCTAAGACTAACACCCACAACATCAAAGATGACATCACAAATGTCATTGATGACATCACTGACGACATCACATGTGTATGTACTTTTCATGAAATATGTGTACAAGGGATTCTTATTATAATGTTGCGAAAAAAGTGTGAAGGATCATTGCAATAAATATCATACCCTAATTAGTGCATTGAACAATGCATTGATATAAATAGCATTCTATTATGGGGTTCTATTTAGTATACTAAGCTACTCATGCAGAAACATAGCATTGTGTGCAGCGTACAAGATGAAGGTATAATATTCATAATGTTAATATGTTGAATAATGAAATGATAATTGTTTTCTTAATAGATTTTTGTGTACTGTGAAATATGTAATAAGTAGCAAATAAAACCCATGTATTACATAATTGCATTACTATAGACAAAACACAAAGAGACAAGAACACATACCAATATGGGTATATACAGGGAAAGTGAAGTTAGCAAAAAAGCACAAGTAGTAGCAGAAACAATTCATAACCTAACTGATTATTTTTATGCAAATAAATGATTGCTGTTTCAAAGCTGCTATTACCCTATTTATATGTATCACTTGATGCGATTGGACCCTAAGGAAAGTAGTGTGAGTACAATGTATACAAATATGACCATATACAGGGAAAGTACAGCCATAAAAAAACAACAACTATCAGAAAGTGCTGATAAGTTTATTGATTATCTTTATGCACAAAAGGGATTGCTGTCTTTCAAGCTTGTGTCTTCCCCTATGTATATGTTTCATATGATGTGACTGGACTCTAAGGGAATTACTGTAAGAACCTACTTGAAGGATACGTCTACAAATAAAATAATTTTTTTAGTTTCTGATTGTTACTGAAGAAAACCATGTGGCCTAGATATGTCAGCAAAAGAAAAAAGAGTCAGCCAGACATGTGATGTCATCAGTGATGTCATCAATGACATTTGTGATGTCATCTTTGATGTTGTGGGTGTTAGTCTTAGCAGTGCACGGTGGTGGCACAAATTGTGGTTGCTTAGCTTACCATAACTGGCGAATTTCAAGGGTTTTTCGGTTTTACTTGGAACCATAACGTCCCTTTAACAAAGTTTTTTCACTGAATTTCATAGGTTTTTAGTAGCGCAACTTAACCATAACGTCCCTTTAAGAAAGTTTTTTCACTGAATAACTGAATTTCATAGGTTTGTAGTTGCGCAACTTAACCATAACATCCCTTTAACAAAGTCTTTTCACTGAATTTCATAGGGTTTTAGTAGTGCGACTTAACAATAATGACTTTGACTTTATATACATATCATATGGAACTGACTGAATCTCTCCTACTGTACTTGATGTCCGCGAACTCATTTAATGTTCGCGGACATGTTCGAAGAACAGTACCACTACCTAAAAACTCTGGGGGGTATGTTTGATTGTTATATCATAACATAGCAACATTTAACAAATTCAAAAAGAAGCACACAAACACATTATATGTACTAATACATAAGAAATGTAACCATATATGCAACACACTAACCATTCATTTAAATGCACTATGTTCTAAAATGGAATATACCACAAGAAAACAAATTGGCTTCCAACATAATTACCTCACAAACACGACAGAACTGGGAACAAGAGCAGACCCACTGAGTACATAGGACATATCTTACCTGAAACAGTAAGTGTACTAAATTGTATTCACATATTTATAAACTTTCTGTATTAGATAAAAAAATATATTATCTTTTTTTTTTCTCTCACAGAAATGTCTAGTACTCTGGAATGGCTAGAAGAGCATTTCCCACATGAAGAAATGTCACAAGATAGTGAAACTAATGGTAAACAATTTATAATATAAACCATTTAATTATTATTATTTTGTATACATTTAACATATATATATATTATTTTGTACAGAGCATACCAAAATAGAAAATACTTCAGAAAAACCTGTTATGGATAACACTTTTCACATTATAGAAGAAAAAATGGATTTATTGTTGACTAATTTTAATAATTTGAAAACTTTTGTGGAAGATCATTTTAAACCAAAAACCTCATACCATTGCCCCACATGTACTTGTCCCTCCTCACCATATCCCAGTCAATTATCCCCAAACCCTCTCCATAACCCAAAACGTTTTGATGAGACTTCCATCCCTTCTTCACCTAATAACAATCATGTTGAAACCCCTAATTCTCCTGTTTTTGTTTCTGTTTCTGCCTCACCTTCTCTGTCATAAATTATTAATATATGTTAAATAAAGTTACATTTTTATATTGTGTTGTAAATAGTTTTTTTTTTTTTTTAAACAATATAGGTGTCCGCGGACAGTGCAGGTATTCTGAAATGTTCATAAATAAACTAAAATGGAGGTGTCCTGAAGAACACTATACCTGTTCATACTGTTCGCTAGCAAGATGAAACTATTCTAAGAACACATGCGGTGTCCTGAAATGTTCGTAAAAACAAAAAAATTAAAGTGTCCTAAAGAACACTATATCTGTCCGTAGTGTTCACTATCAAGTTTAAACTCTTCTAAGAACACAATTGGTGTCCTGAAATGTTCGTACGTAAACAAAAATGGAGGTGTCCTGAAGAACAAAATACCTGTTTATAGTGTTCGCTAGCAAGTTCAAACTGTTCTAAGAACACACGCGGTGTCCTGAATTGTTCGTAATTAAACGAAAATGGAGGTGTCTAAAAGAACACTATACCTGTCCGTACTGTTCGCTAGCAAGTTGAAAATGTTCTAAGAACATAATTGGTGTCCTGAAATGTTCGAACATAAACGAAATTGAACGTGTCCTGAAGAACACTATATCTGTCCTTACTGTTCGCTAGCAAGTTCAAACTGTTCTAAGAACACACGCGGTGTCCTGAATTGTTCGTAGTTAAACGAAAATGGGGGTGTCTTAAAGAACACTATACCTGTCCGTACTGTTCGCTATCAAGTTGAAAATGTTCTAAGAACACAATTGGTGTCCTGAAATGTTCGTAAATAAACGAAATTGAACGTGTCCTGAAGAACACTATATCTGTCATTACTGTTCGCTAGCAAGTTTAAACTGTTCTAAGAACACACGCAGTGTCCTGAAATGTTTGTTTCACGTGCAACGCAATTTTAATTAGTTCAGAACCCGAACAGTGTCCGTAGAACATCAACGCGCATGTGCTAGCCAATCTCCATGCATTTGGTGTCCTGCGGACATGTGCTTCCTTCGCGGACTTGTTCGCGAACGGATCATATGACCGTGCCCACGCTGATCGCGTGTTCTGAATGCGGACACTGTTCGGGTCACCGAACAAATTAAAAGTACATTTTCAATTAATCCATAATATTTTTCAATAAAATCTCACCATGGCACAAGTCCCACATAGTAATCCTGAGTTTCTACATACCTTTTGAAACTTTTCAAACTTTTTTTGTGTTCGATCTGTCCGCGGACAGCGCGCATGTCCGTGGACCGCGCACAAGCACCCCTATAAAAGACCACGCCCTAGAGCTCATTCTTATTATGTTTCTGGCTTTTCTACAGAGCGCAGCAAATTTTGCTGCCAACTGCAGATTTCCATCGCATCTTTGATGGCATCCCTGGCTGCTGAACTGCCACCTGTTGCTGCACCTGCTTCAGCACCACCCCCACCCCCTCCACCACCACCACCTCCCCAAGGGCCTGAAGAGGGGAACAGGTGTGAGGATGCGGAGGAAGAAGAAGAGGATGATGAGAATGAGGTAGAGGAAAACCCTACTACCCGCACTAGGCGTGTGTCTTGGGTGTGGCGGTTATTTACCATTCATGGGAATGTTCCTAAGGCTCGTGCGAACCGTGTTACATGCAATGAGTGCAAAATGATACTCAGTCGCGGGAAGCACGGTAAGTACAGCTTTGGGACCACTACTATGAAGCGACTCCTGAGGTCATTTCACTCTGGGGCTATTCGCAGGGTTGTACCTTGCGAACAACGAAGCAGGTTGATTTCCTCTACTTCATCCTCTGTTTCTGATCCTGTCACCACAAGGACCACCTCTGTGGGACAGCGTCTTCCTCAAGCTGCCTCACAGGCCATACAGAATGCTGATGACCCTTACCTTTCGAGGGTCACAGTTGTATGTATGTACTGTGACACAGTACTCTGCAGGGGGGAGTGACTTTGTAGTGCTTTTGAGACTATCGTCTCAGAGCATGAGAAGATCTGCTCACTACCCAAATAGAACCCACTGTACATCTTCCCCTATCAGCTCGCCCTTTCTTATCCCTGTGGTTGGTGTCCCCCCCTTTACCTTTCTTTCCCCTACTCTCCTAGTGTGTCGTGTACAAAAAACCAAAAAAAATACAATATCAAAAATCAAAAAAAAAATAAGGCTCTTTTCAGAGCCGCCTTTCACAGTTAAAAAATAGAAGTGAAAATAAATGAAGCAGGGCCCTTTGTATTTTTTAGAAGTCTACGGACAGTTCGCAAACATTTAAAAAATTGGGTTGCTACCCTATCACAAACATTGCAATTTTCTCTGGGAGGAAGTGGTGGCTCTGAAAAGAGCCTTTGGGAGGTGTTTGTAAGTCAAAAATTACCCAGCTCCTTCAAAATGGATGTTGTAATTCCAAAAAAGGTTGCAATGCATTTTGTACATTTCTCAGAAAAATCTGATTGCCACCACAAGTAAGATGGACTCCATCTTTGCGAACAATGTTTGTACTACGAAACAGAATATTTTCATTATGAAAAGAAGACATGCCAAAATCTTTTATAAAGGCACAAACAGCTTTATTAACATTGCGCCTTGCTTTTTCCATTTGTGGACCAAATGAAGAAGAACGAAGCCACATTTGTCTCTGCGCAATCCGTGAAAATATCACTTGAGAATTAGGAAACATGTTCATAACCTTCCCAAGTCCTTCTTTCATAGCAAATTGCAAAAAAACTCCAGTCACATGTCCTAAACTGTTCCCTCTAAAATGAATTACAATTATGTCTGGATGTTGCTCTGTCTCCAAAGTAGCACAGAGAGGTAGCAAGTCCAACCACTTCATTCCACGTACTCCATGCCAGTGTACTTCCACATGTGGGAATCCACGATCTACAGCTACTCCACAGCTTTCTGCATGCACCTTCAACCAATATATCCATGAACCCCCCAAAATCCATACAATCTTTTTCCTAAAATACACAGACATAGCTATCTGTTGTTCTCTCAGCAAAAACAGTATATGAGAAACTCTCTTCTGGCAAAACACACCCACTAAACTTTCCTGACCAATCCCTTTTATTACTCATTCTCATTTGCATGATTTCTGAACCCAAAAATCCCCGGATGTAACTCCCGATGTCCGCGAACTACCGCCATGTCCGCGGACATATCGTAACATGAACAGCCCTTCTACCATTTCCACTTCACTCTATCTGCCATTCCTTCATTGGATGTAGCTAAAAAATCACATGACCATGCACCAATCACATTCAAGACCTCTACATCTAACTGCATCATCATAGATCAGCACTGCAAATGTACTGTGAATCTCTCTGAGTACAAGTGTCATATCATTGGCAAGCACCATCTACCAGAAATACTGTACAAGTCCCCAAGATTTCTACTTGCAGCTCCATGCATATCCATATGCATGAGCGCAAACTTCAGGTATGCATATTTTCTGTACAGTAGATGAACACATTTTCAAACAGACTTTTAGCTTGTGTAATCTGTAAAATGAATTTACTGTATTTTTTCAATTTCCTAAAATCAACTATCACTTATAAAACGTTATACTATTTACTTTCTTTATACACACACACTCAAATCATGTTAAACTAACATTTTTTAAATGAAATATATAGACTACATATATTCAAACAAAATTGCATGCAAGCACAATCTATGTTTAAATCTTTTAAAAAAATACTTATACAATTTCATATTTTTTTGTTTTTATTTATTTATTTACTTAATTACTTTAATTTAGACATGACATTGAGGCGCTATTACCTAGAACCGCTTAGTTAAAGAAATAGTGGTATTCACTGGTATATTATAAATTTCACAAGACATAGTAAAGATATATTTTTTGCTACAGTTAGTCATTCAATACAATTTGTTCATTAAGAACATATCATATGTACTGAACTAATGCAGTGTATCTTATGTAAATAAATTAGTTTAATGGTTTTAAAGAAGGCACTGAGGATTTCAATTAAAAAAATCAATATCTAAATTAAAAACAGAGCTATATACAAACAAAGTTACTAATTTGAAGCTTTTACATTGCAGTGAAGACCAGTCTCCTGAAAAGAAGCAGCCGAATTCGAAGAACAAAGAAGAACTAAGAAGTTACCTGTTAATTTAAGAAAAAAGTAAGTAGAATATCACCATAAAATTTGTATTATTACTCAAACATAATATAACGTTAATACAAGCTATTTCTGTGCCTAAAATTGAGATTGTGCACCATTCTGTCCAAAACCCCCATGTCTTAAACAGCGATTTACAGCCAGAATGGCCCACAAATTCCTATTTTTCGACACACAAATTACCCAACTCAACTGCTAGAATTTAGATATTATAGAACAAACAACTGTTTTAATTGTATAGCATTAGATATACTATGTATACTTCTCCACACCACTAGCTTACTTTTTTCTGTCCTCTGAACCCCAGTTTAGTAACACATTAATTTAATAATACCCATCCCTAGTAGTTGTAGTTCCCAATGCACAATAACACACCATTACATACATCTTTATCATCTTACTCAAACACTCATGCACACACCACGCATACATTGCAGAACACCCCAACCCATACCTTCTTTATTTTTTTCAACAGACCCTAAAGAATGCCTACCAAAAGTCAAGTCCGTAGAAAGCAACGCAAACGTAGAACAAATGAAAATAAAAGTGTCCAACATAAGCATCCATCTCTAGCAGAATTTGTAAAAAAAGTTTAAACAAAACAGCTAATACAGTCATTTAGTGAAACACAAGAAGTTTCAAGTACAAAAACTTTGCCTCCTCTATCAAAATGTAAAACAAACCAAAAAACAATTAACAGAAAATCAGCTATCACTACAGATAAAACTACTTCTTCAAATTTTAATATAGTGCAAAGTAAGCATACCAAGAAAAGTATTTGAGTCAAAATGTACCGTCACAAAGTCCTTCAAAATCTTATAAAAACAGGAGAGAAATCAAGTTCAATGCTTAAAACCTATCGTAGGAAATTAATCTTAGAAGCGTTGATGGACAGTGCAATTCTTCTCAAAAGAAAGTTATTTATTTTACTGTTAAACAAAATGAAACCACTAACAAAACTAATAACTAAATTACAAAAAAGACTTCTCAATAAGCGAAATGTCACAGAAAGAACTTCTTAAGTATCTGCTGAGGTGAATGGAATCACACTACGAGCACAGAACCATTTTTTAATGAAGAAGCGTACAAACAAAAGAAAACAAATACAATTGCCATACATAGCAGTGGTCGGGGTTATGAAAAAGTGAATAATACCATAATGGAACAAGAAGTACTCCTTACAAAAGTATGCCCTGAAAACTTAGAATTACACCTCCATTCAACTGAATCAGAATGTCTAGTGTACAAACGGCCATGCAGGTCAATGTGTAACATTCCCAAACAATGTTTCAAATCTTTACGCCAATTCCTCAATAAATATGTAAAAAGCAAAGACAAAATCAAAATTAAATTACTGCAAAATGTGGATACCTGTCCAGTGCGCAAGTACACAGGACTACAAGGACATTCATTGGCCTGCATTACAGGACCTACATGTAAAACCACTTTCCATGATATCAAAAGGATATCAACACATCATTCAACTATAAGAAATCTAGTCTATAAACTGTACTATGCTAAAAGTCCTGCTTTAGCACTAGCAAAGTTAAATAACATCCTTCTACATGGCACAGCAAAAGACCTACTTGAAGAAATTCACTATATCCAGAAAAAATATTTTGGAAGTGAAAGCCATTTACAGAATAAAATAGCTTTAAACCAATTAAGCAACAATTCTATACATGGCAACCTTTTGCTAAATACATACAAAAAAGAAATACTAAAATTTAAAAGTACATCAGCTGACGTTCCAAACCATGTATGTGTATGTTGCCGTAGAACTTTTTATAAAAGTAACACAAAAACTGTAGACCTATCATACAAAATAGAAGACAATGAAGATTTTAAATGGTTTGAATTAGCTCTCTACCTTGTAGCAGAAAACAAATACGAAATAACTGAGCCCTTAATACTTTGCAGTTACTGCACTACAAAACTTGACAACAACCAAACTCCTTCACGTGCTATCGCAAATAATTTGGAATTATACCCAGTACCAAAACCCCTACAACAACTTAATTTATATGAGAGCATCATAATTCAAACAGTACACCCATTTCAAGCAATAATACGCCTTCAACCAAAAACAGCAAAATTACCTCCCTCTGAATTGGTAAAAGGCATTTGTGGAAAAGTAGTTTATTTACCATTAGATCTAAAAGAAAATGTGCATACTCTAGGAGTGCAACGTCCAATGCAGCAATCTTTAATTATCTTAGTAAATGGAGTACCTACAAAAGACAAAAAAATATGTCAACAGCTGGTAGATTTATATAAAGTTAGACAAGCCTTCCAATATCTTAAAGAGGATAATGAATATTACAAAGAAATTAATATTGAAGAAAACTTGAAAGATACAACTGAAATAATTCAAGAAACACAAGAAGCTGGTCAATTTGAGCTACTAGATCCTGCTACAATATCAAATACTTTAGACCATTATACAATTCATCCTTTGCACTCTAATGACACCATAGAAGATGTACTGGAAACTTACCAAATGCGTCAAACAAAAGGATCGCCAATCAGCATATGGGAAAAAAGTATAGAAGCACAAGCTGTTCCTCTAATTTTTCCTACTAGCAAAGGAGGAAGGTATGATGATAGACCTATTCAAATATCAGCTTCAGAATACTGCTCATTACAGATGTATTCTGAAGATCCCAGATTTAGACAAAATGTGGAATACATATTCCACCTACTCTTTGAAAGTGTTAAGCTGCACGTCTCTGGAGCGCTGCGTACCTGAAGTTTCAGTTGCTGGTCTCGCCGGTGACGCCAGACTGGTAGACCTTCAAATAGAATGCAGAAATTGTAACGCTAGGAAGCGACCCCGACCCAACCCTAATGGAACAGGGATGGATTGGAATCACCTCCAGACGCCACTGGCTCACCTCCCTGCGGATTAAAGTGACGCCGGGACAGTGCAAGCACTGACAGGGAGGTGATGAGGTGTTGAGCTGGTATGGTCCGGTAGAGGTTCACAAACTGGAGGATTGAGAAGGTCTTCAAAGATGTCCAGGCACGATCCTCCAAGGCAGTTGATAATCAGGAGGGCTGGCACCCAGAGCCAAACAGGCAAGGAAGATCCAGGCAAACAAGGAGATCAGGAAGAGAGTGGAACCCAGGGAACAGGAAGGCCCAAGGAGAGGGGAGAAAGCCAGGAGGGGGGACCCACAACCTCCTAAGGGCCACAGAGCCAAGGGAAACTAATCCCAACAGAAATGAACCCAGGAGGAGAGGGGAAACTGGAAGGCAGGAACCACAAAGAAGGGACCCAACAGGAGCTAAGGCAGCCCGAGAGACCAGTGAACCGGGCAAGGAAGCAGGAGCCAAGGAGCAGGAACCTGATGCAAGGCCACCAAGCGACGGTAAGTGGGGAACAAACCACATTAAGACGCGATCTGTAGAGGGCCGGACGCTATTTACAGTGTCCGGCACAAAAGCGAGGCTCGGAACGCTAGCGGGGCTGCGCATGCGTAGCGGCCGAGCGGGCACCAGAACGGGACTTGGAACACAAGCTTGTCTGCCCGTTCCTGGTTACCCGCGAGGTTGGCGCATGCAAGCGAAGGTGTCGAGCGCCGGCCCGCTGCATACAGCCACGCTTCCCAAGCCGGTAATATGGGTACAACTGCCACGTCCGGGGACGGATGCGACGAGAAGGCCAGGTAAGTGTCCTAACACCATACCCCCCTCCGGAAAGACCGGAAGAACCCGCCTTCCAAGGAAAACGGGCATAAAATTCCCTAACCAAACGAGGGGCATGAACGTACTCAACAGGTTCCCAAGTGCGATCACAGGCAGGATAGCCCTTCCAGTCAATCAAATACTGCAATTTACCCCTAAAGAGACGGGAATCACATATTTCCTGCACCTCAAATTCAGGGAAACCTTCAACCTCAATAGCAGCGGGTCGGGGGCAGGCACGATGGAAGGGATCTGAATGATAAGCCTTTAAAAGAGATACATGAAAAACAGGGTGGACCCTCCAGGATTCTGGCAACCTAAGTTCAAAAGCTACTGAAGATACCCTCTTGACAATCGGAAAGGGGCCTAAAAACTTGGGAGCTAATTTCAAGCGTACGTTCCGTGCAGACAAATATCTGGAAGATAACCACACAAGATCTCCCGCCCGGAATGGTGGCTCAGGGCTCCGATGTTTATCGGCCTGTCTCTTCATGGTCTCACGTGCCTTGGCCAGGGTACCAGCCGCTCGACGCTGCAGATTCTGGATATCGGTGACAAGGCGATCCGCCGAAGGAACATTACTTGATTGTACTGGCGTAAAAGGCAGCAATCTGGGATGAAGGCCAAAGGTACAGAAAAAGGGACTTAGTCCGATTGCAGAATGAACTGAATTGTTATACGCAACTTAGGCCAAATCGAGATGCGACATCCAATTTGTTTGGGAGGCATTGGCAAAACAACGGAGGTACTGTTCTAACGTTTGGTTTGTCCTTTCTGTCTGTCTGTTGGTTTGTGGATGATAGCCAGAACTGAGTGCCCTATGGATGCCTAAATGCTGGGACAATTGACCCCAAAAGGAAGAGATGAACTGAGAACCACGGTCAGATATTATCTTGACAGGTAATCCATGCAGACGATATACATTGTGCAAAAAGGCACGTGCTACTAGAGCAGCCGTGGGAATTCCTGGGAAGGGAATGAAGTGGGCCATCTTGGTGAAACAGTCGACGATAACCATGATACAGGTATGACCTTCGGAGGGCGGAAGGTCGACAATGAAATCAGTGGCGATTATATGCCAAGGAAAAGGCAGTGTTTCCATGGGATGTAAAAGACCTACAGACTTCATGCGTGGAACCTTGACCTGGGCACAGATGGGACAGCATTCCACATAACGTCTGACTTGCAAAGTCCATTTAGGCCACCAAAAATGTCGAGAAATGAGTTCTTGCGTAGACCGAATACCACGGAGACCCCCTATCTTGGAGTCGTGAAAGCTTTGTAGGATTGTCTTGCGAAGCTCATCCGTGGGTAGGTATAACCTATTCTGGAAAAAAAGCAATCCGTCCTTCTCCCTCAACTGGTGACGTCTCATCAACGTATCCCGAGAAGAATCAGACAAGGTAGCTTGTACCACCCTATGCAAGAACGATGGCAAAGCCAGTAGAAAATGCTTGGGAGCAATCACAGGCTGGTCTCGTCCTTCATGTTGCACATCATCAGCCAAAGAACGGGAAAGAGCATCCGCCTTCACATTACTGCTACTGGGTACATAGGTGACATGGAAATCATACTGTGAAAAAAAAAAGGCCCATCGAGCTTGGCGGGAGGTCGGACACTGCAGAGAGCGTAGAAATTGCAAGTTTCGATGGTCAGTGCGTACCTCCACCGGAAAGCGTCCTCCGAGAAGATGATGGCGCCATTCTTCAAAGGCGGTCTTGATGGCCAGTAGTTCCTTTTCGATAATGGGATAGTTCCGTTCACTAGCCGTAAGTTTTCTGGAGTAGTAGGCTACAGGGAACTCCATTCAAATGCTCAGATCCATCTGAAGTAGAACGGCTCCCACAGCAAAATCCGAAGAGTCGGCTTCCACGATAAACGGCTGGTCGTCTTGGGGATGATGTAAAATAGGCGCGGAACTAAAGGCCTTCTTTAATTGCTCAAAAGAGGCGGCAGCATCATGCCCCCAAACAAAGATTCTCTTACTGCTGGTCAAACAGGTTGAGGGTGCAGATAATTGCGAAAAAGATGGAATGAATCTCCGGTAGAAATTAATGAATCCAAGAAAACGTTGAAGAGAATTTCTGTCGCTGGGAACTTTCCATTCTAGGATTGCACGAACCTTGGCTGGATCCATGTGTATACCCGACGCACTGATTACATACCCAAGAAATTCAATGTGGTCTTGGTGAAAAAGACATTTCTCAAGCTTAGCGTAAAGGTTATTCACATGTAGCCGCTGAAGTACCTCTTTTGCATGTACTATGTGCTCTTCGAGATTTCTTGAAAACACCAATATGTCATCCAAATAAACCCAGACTGAGGTCCCGATTAAATCAGAAAATATATGATCCATTAGACGCTGAGAGACAGCTGGGGCATTACATAGCCCAAAAGGCATAACTCTGTATTCATAGTGCCCGCTTGGAGTCTTGAAGGCCGTCTTCCATTCATCTCTGGCCTTTATCCATACCAAATGGTAGGCTCCACGGAGATCAAACTTGGAAAATATTCTTGACTCACGTAAAGATTCCAAAATGGATCGAATCAAGGGAAGTGGGTATCTATCCTTTCTAGTGATGTCGTTTAGTTGGCGATAATCAACACACGGGCGCAGGGTACCCTCCTTCTTCTTTACAAAAAACAGTGGGAATCCTGCCGGTGAATTAGAAGGAGCAACATACCCTTTCTGAAGACATTCTTCAAGATACTCCTGCAAAACCTCCTTTTCTTGAGCGGTCAGGGAGTACACCTTGCCATGTGGAATCACAGCGTCGGGCAACAGGTCGATGGCACAATCAAAAGATCTGTGAGGAGGTAAGGGAATGTCCTTAGGTTCAGAGAAAACCTCATGAAATTCAGCATATTCAGAGGGAACTGAAGAAACAGAGAGTAAGCGTGGCACAACAACCCCTTCAGTCTGGGTGGCAATCGATGATTGCGTTGAAGAAGAACCGATATGGCAACAGTCCTGCACACAACGATCAGAGCTGAAAACCAAGGTCCGAGTCGGCCAGTTGATGTTGGGGTTATGGTGTAACAACCAAGGCAATCCCAAAATGATCGGATAAGAGGGAGTCTTGATGACATCCAGAGAGATCTGTTTGTGATGTTCTTCAATCCACAAACTCAGTGTCTCGGAATGTTGATGGACCGGACCCGAAGACAACGGGGTACCGTCAATAACTTCCACCACTGAAGCACAATTCTTTTCAATCAAGGCAATACCATTCCTGATGGCAAAATCAGCATCCATATAATTTCCAGAGGCTCCACAATCCAATAATCCCAGTACCTTAATGGGTTCTTTTCCTGACCAAGAGACCTTGAGTGTTAAAACCATAAGCACGACTGGTTGCATGGGTTGTCGGAGCTGTGCTGAATCGGGAAGGACTGTAGAAGAAGAGAGGCCCATCGTCGCCTTTCCCCTAAACGATAGGCCATTCAGTTTTCCGACTTCTGAAGTGGTCTTAATGGACAAGTACTGAGATAATGGCCGGAGGCCCCGCAATACAGGCACAACCGTAGGTCATGTCTACGTTTCTTTTCGGCATCAGATAGGGGACCTCTGACCGCTCCCAGTTGCATAGGTTCAGGAGTTGGTTCAGACGAGGTAGATGCTTTGGCTGGAACTGGAATGAATCTTGGAATTGACCTTTCCAAACGGCGCCTCTCACCCCTTCTCTCAGACAACCTGTGATCGATCCGCATCACTTGTTCTTGCAATGCTTGCAGGGTTTCAGGTTCTGGAATATGGAGAAGTTCATCCTTATATTCGTCTTTCAACCCCCTACGAAAAAGGGTTTTCTGAGTAATCTCAGGCCATTGTGAATCGGTGGCCAGCTGACGAAAACGGCTGATGTAGGTGATTATATCACTGGATCCTTGCTTCAGGTCCATGAGCTGATTTTGCGCAGCAGCGGCGAGGTTGGGAGACTGGAACACCTCCAGAAAAGCCTTCTCAAAGGCCACAAAATCCTCCAGAACTGGACTCTTGGCAGCTACCAAAGGAGTGGCCCAGGCCAATGCGTTTCTGGTTAGATTTCCCAAAATGTACCCAATCTTGGCCTTATCCTGGTTGAAATGCGTAGGGCGGCACAAAAAATGTATTCTACAATGATTGCAAAATTCTGCCACCCGTCTAGGATCTCCGTCAAATTTTATTGGGCTGGTTTGAGCCATCACAGACTCTGCAGAGGTACTGGGGGTAGCCCCTTGAGCTACCAGCTGACGTAAGGCCAAATTCT
The DNA here is from genome assembly GCF_040938575.1 of Ambystoma mexicanum. Lineage (NCBI taxonomy): Eukaryota > Metazoa > Chordata > Amphibia > Caudata > Ambystomatidae > Ambystoma > Ambystoma mexicanum. Next base: position 416,363,244 of record NC_090929.1, read on the forward strand.
CCTGATGCAATACTGTCATCTCGGCGCGTAGGGCCCTGATCTCATTCCTCAATTCCTCAGAATCCTCCATTTCAGAATCGGAACTGGTTGTTAGGCGTCTTAATCTGTTAAGCTGCGCGTCTCTGGAGCGCTGCGTACCTGAAGTTTCAGTTGCTGGTCTCGCAGGGTGATGCCAGACTGGTAGACCTTCAAATAGAATTCAGAAATTGTAACGCTAGGAAGCGACCCCGACCCAACCCTAATGGAACAGGGATGGATTGGAATCACCTCCAGACGCCACTGGCTCACCTCCCTGCGGATTAAAGTGACGCCGGGACAGTGCAAGCACTGACAGGGAGGTGATGAGGTGTTGAGCTGGTATGGTCCGGTAGAGGTTCACAAACTGGAGGATTGAGAAGGTCTTCAAAGATGTCCAGGCACGATCCTCCAAGGCAGTTGATAATCAGGAGGGCTGGCACCCAGAGCCAAACAGGCAAGGAAGATCCAGGCAAACAAGGAGATCAGGAAGAGAGTGGAACCCAGGGAACAGGAAGGCCCAAGGAGAGGGGAGAAAGCCAGGAGGGGGGACCCACAACCTCCTAAGGGCCACAGAGCCAAGGGAAACTAATCCCAACAGAAATGAACCCAGGAGGAGAGGGGAAACTGGAAGGCAGGAACCACAAAGAAGGGACCCAACAGGAGCTAAGGCAGCCCGAGAGACCAGTGAACCGGGCAAGGAAGCAGGAGCCAAGGAGCAGGAACCTGATGCAAGGGCACCAAGTGACGGTAAGTGGGGAACAAACCACGTTAAGACGCGATCTGTAGAGGGCCGGACGCTATTTACAGTGTCCGGCACAAAAGCGAGGCTCGGAACGCTAGCGGGGCTGCGCATGCGTAGCGGCCGAGCGGGCACCAGAACGGGGCTTGGAACACAAGCTTGCCTGCCCGTTCCTGGTTACCCGCGAGGTTCGCGCATGCAAGCGAAGGTGTCGAGCGCCGGCCCGCTGCATACAGCCACGCTTCCCAAGCCGGTAATATGGGTACAACTGCCACGTCCGGGGACGGATGCGACGAGAAGGCCAGGTAAGTGTCCTAACACCATACCCCCCTCCGGAAAGACCGGAAGAACCCGCCTTCCAAGGAAAACGGGCATAAAATTCCCTAACCAAACGAGGGGCATGAACGTTCTCAACAGGTTCCCAAGTGCGATCACAGGCAGGATAGCCCTTCCAGTCAATCAAATACTGCAATTTACCCCTAAAGAGACGGGAATCACATATTTCCTGCACCTCAAATTCAGGGAAACCTTCAACGTCAATAGCAGCGGGTCGGGGGCAGGCACGATGGAAGGGATCTGAATGATAAGCCTTTAAAAGAGATACATGAAAAACAGGGTGGACCCTCCAGGATTCTGGCAACCTAAGTTCAAAAGCTACTGAAGATACCCTCTTGACAATCGGAAAGGGGCCTAAAAACTTGGGAGCTAATTTCAAGCGTACGTTCCGTGCAGACAAATATCTGGAAGATAACCACACAAGATCTCCCGCCCGGAATGGTGGCTCAGGGCTCCGATGTTTATCGGCCTGTCTCTTCATGGTCTCACGTGCCTTGGCCAGGGTACCAGCCGCTCGACGCTGCAGATTCTGGATATCGGTGACAAGGCGATCCGCCGAAGGAACATTACTTGATTGTACTGGCGTAAAAGGCAGCAATCTGGGATGAAGGCCAAAGGTACAGAAAAAGGGACTTAGTCCGATTGCAGAATGAACTGAATTGTTATACGCAACTTCGGCCAAATCGAGATGCGACATCCAATTTGTTTGGGAGGCATTGGCAAAACAACGGAGGTACTGTTCTAACGTTTGGTTTGTCCTTTCTGTCTGTCTGTTGGTTTGTGGATGATAGCCAGAACTGAGTGCCCTATGGATGCCTAAATGCTGGGACAATTGACCCCAAAAGGAAGAGATGAACTGAGAACCACGGTCAGATATTATCTTGACAGGTAATCCATGCAGACGATATACATTGTGCAAAAAGGCACGTGCTACTAGAGCAGCCGTGGGAATTCCTGGGAAGGGAATGAAGTGGGCCATCTTGGTGAAACAGTCGACGATAACCATGATACAGGTATGACCTTCGGAGGGCGGAAGGTCGACAATGAAATCAGTGGCGATTGTATGCCAAGGAAAAGGCAGTGTTTCCATGGGATGTAAAAGACCTACAGACTTCATGCGTGGAACCTTGACCTGGGCACAGATGGGACAGCATTCCACATAACGTCTGACTTGCAAAGTCCATTTAGGCCACCAAAAATGTCGAGAAATGAGTTCTTGCGTAGACCGAATACCACGGTGACCCCCTATCTTGGAGTCGTGAAAGCTTTGTAGGATTGTCTTGCGAAGCTCATCCGTGGGTAGGTATAACCTATTCTGGAAAAAAAGCAATCCGTCCTTCTCCCTCAACTGGTGACGTCTCATCAACGTATCCCGAGAAGAATCAGACAAGGTAGCTTGTACCACCCTATGCAAGAACGATGGCAAAGCCAGTAGAAAATGCTTGGGAGCAATCACAGGCTGGTCTCGTCCTTCATGTTGCACATCATCAGCCAAAGAACGGGAAAGAGCATCCGCCTTCACATTACTGCTACTGGGTACATAGGTGACATGGAAATCATACTGTGAAAAAAAAAGGCCCATCGAGCTTGGCGGGAGGTCGGACACTGCAGAGAGCGTAGAAATTGCAAGTTTCGATGGTCAGTGCGTACCTCCACCGGAAAGCGTCCTCCGAGAAGATGATGGCGCCATTCTTCAAAGGCGGTCTTGATGGCCAGTAGTTCCTTTTCGATAATGGGATAGTTCCGTTCACTAGCCGTAAGTTTTCTGGAGTAGTAGGCTACAGGGAACTCCATTCAAATGCTCGGATCCATCTGAAGTAGAACGGCTCCCACAGCAAAATCCGAAGAGTCGGCTTCCACGATAAACGGCTGGTCGTCTTGGGGATGATGTAAAATAGGCGCGGAACTAAAGGCCTTCTTTAATTGCTCAAAAGAGGCGGCAGCATCATGCCCCCAAACAAAGATTCTCTTACTGCTGGTCAAACAGGTTGAGGGTGCAGATAATTGCGAAAAAGATGGAATGAATCTCCGGTAGAAATTAATGAATCCAAGAAAACGTTGAAGAGAATTTCTGTCGCTGGGAACTTTCCATTCTAGGATTGCACGAACCTTGGCTGGATCCATGTGTATACCCGACGCACTGATTACATACCCAAGAAATTCAATGTGGTCTTGGTGAAAAAGACATTTCTCAAGCTTAGCGTAAAGGTTATTCACATGTAGCCGCTGAAGTACCTCTTTTGCATGTACTATGTGCTCTTCGAGATTTCTTGAAAACACCAATATGTCATCCAAATAAACCCAGACTGAGGTCCAGATTAAATCAGAAAATATATGATCCATTAGACGCTGAGAGACAGCTGGGGCATTACATAGCCCAAAAGGCATAACTCTGTATTCATAGTGCCCGCTTGGAGTCTTGAAGGCCGTCTTCCATTCATCTCCGGCCTTTATCCATACCAAATGGTATGCTCCACGGAGATCAAACTTGGAAAATATTCTTGACTCACGTAAAGATTCCAAAATGGATCGAATCAAGGGAAGTGGGTATCTATCCTTTCTAGTGATGTCGTTTAGTTGGCGATAATCAACACACGGGCGCAGGGTACCCTCCTTCTTCTTTACAAAAAACAGTGGGAATCCTGCCGGTGAATTAGAAGGAGCAACATACCCTTTCTGAAGACATTCTTCAAGATACTCCTGCAAAACCTCCTTTTCTTGAGCGGTCAGGGAGTACACCTTGCCATGTGGAATCACAGCGTCGGGCAACAGGTCGATGGCACAATCAAAAGATCTGTGAGGAGGTAAGGGAATGTCCTTAGGTTCAGAGAAAACCTCATGAAATTCAGCATATTCAGAGGGAACTGAAGAAACAGAGAGTAAGCGTGGCACAACAACCCCTTCAGTCTGGGTGGCAATCGATGATTGCGTTGAAGAAGAACCGATATGGCAACAGTCCTGCACACAACGATCAGAGCTGAAAACCAAGGTCCGAGTCGGCCAGTTGATGTTGGGGTTATGGTGTAACAACCAAGGCAATCCCAAAATGATCGGATAAGAGGGAGTCTTGATGACATCCAGAGAGATCTGTTTGTGATGTTCTTCAATCCACAAACTCAGTGTCTCGGAATGTTGATGGACCGGACCCGAAGACAACGGGGTACCGTCAATAACTTCCACCACTGAAGCACAATTCTTTTCAATCAAGGCAATACCATTCCTGATGGCAAAATCAGCGTCCATATAATTTCCAGAGGCTCCACAATCCAATAATCCCAGTACCTTAATGGGTTCTTTTCCTGACCAAGAGACCTTGAGTGTTAAAACCATAAGCACGACTGGTTGCATGGGTTGTCGGAGCTGTGCTGAATCGGGAAGGACTGTAGAAGAAGAGAGGCCCATCGTCGCCTTTCCCCTAAACGATAGGCCATTCAGTTTTCCGACTTCTGAAGTGGTCTTAATGGACAAGTACTGAGATAATGGCCGGAGGCCCCGCAATACAGGCACAACCGTAGGTCATGTCTACGTTTCTTTTCGGCATCAGATAGGGGACCTCTGACCGCTCCCAGTTGCATAGGTTCAGGAGTTGGTTCAGACGAGGTAGATGCTTTGGCTGGAACTGGAATGAATCTTGGAATTGACCTTTCCAAACGGCGCCTCTCACCCCTTCTCTCAGACAACCTGTGATCGATCCGCATCACTTGTTCTTGCAATGCTTGCAGGGTTTCAGGTTCTGGAATATGGAGAAGTTCATCCTTATATTCGTCTTTCAACCCCCTACGAAAAAGGGTTTTCTGAGTAATCTCAGGCCATTGTGAATCGGTGGCCAGCTGACGAAAACGGCTGATGTAGGTGATTATATCACTGGATCCTTGTTTCAGGTCCATGAGCTGATTTTGCGCAGCAGCGGCGAGGTTGGGAGACTGGAACACCTCCAGAAAAGCCTTCTCAAAGGCCACAAAATCCTCCAGAACTGGACTCTTGGCAGCTACCAAAGGAGTGGCCCAGGCCAATGCGTTTCTGGTTAGATTTCCCAAAATGTACCCAATCTTGGCCTTATCCTGGTTGAAATGCGTAGGGCGGCACAAAAAATGTATTCTACAATGATTGCAAAATTCTGCCACCCGTCTAGGATCTCCGTCAAATTTTATTGGGCTGGTTTGAGCCATCACAGACTCTGCAGAGGTACTGGGGGTAGCCCCTTGAGCTACCAGCTGACGTAAGGCCAAATTCTCCTGATGCAATACTGTCATCTCGGCGCGTAGGGCCCTGATCTCATTCCTCAATTCCTCAGAATCCTCCATTTCAGAATCGGAACTGGTTGTTAGGCGTCTTAATCTGTTAAACTGCGCGTCTCTGGAGCGCTGCGTACCTGAAGTTTCAGTTGCTGGTCTCGCAGGGTGACGCCAGACTGGTAGACCTTCAAATAGAATGCAGAAATTGTAACGCTAGGAAGCGACCCCGACCCAACCCTAATGGAACAGGGATGGATTGGAATCACCTCCAGACGCCACTGGCTCACCTCCCTGCGGATTAAAGTGACGCCGGGACAGTGCAAGCACTGACAGGGAGGTGATGAGGTGTTGAGCTGGTATGGTCTGGTAGAGGTTCACAAACTGGAGGATTGAGAAGGTCTTCAAAGATGTCCAGGCACGATCCTCCAAGGCAGTTGATAATCAGGAGGGCTGGCACCCAGAGCCAAACAGGCAAGGAAGATCCAGGCAAACAAGGAGATCAGGAAGAGAGTGGAACCCAGGGAACAGGAAGGCCCAAGGAGAGGGGAGAAAGCCAGGAGGGGGGACCCACAACCTCCTAAGGGCCACAGAGCCAAGGGAAACTAATCCCAACAGAAATGAACCCAGGAGGAGAGGGGAAACTGGAAGGCAGGAACCACAAAGAAGGGACCCAACAGGAGCTAAGGCAGCCAGAGAGACCAGTGAACCGGGCAAGGAAGCAGGAGCCAAGAAGCAGGAACCTGATGCAAGGGCACCAAGCGACGGTAAGTGGGGAACAAACCACGTTAAGACGCGATCTGTAGAGGGCCGGACGCTATTTACAGCATCCGGCACGAAACCGAGGCTCGGAACGCTAGCGGGGCTGCGCATGCGTAGCGGCCGAGTGGGCACCAGAACGAGGCTTGGAACACAAGCTTGTCTGCCCGTTCCTGGTTACCCGCGAGGTTCGCGCATGCAAGCGAAGGTGTCGAGCGCCAGCCCGCTGCCTACAGCCACGCTTCCCAAGCCGGTAATATGGGTACAACTGCCACGTCCGGGGACGGATGCGACGAGAAGGCCAGGTAAGTGTCCTAACAGAAAGTGAACTAGCAACTTTATGTTACCGAATTGCACACATATTAAAATCACGATCACACTTTCAAAATATGACAGCTACACAATTATTAGAAAAAGTGCAACAAAAGGATGAGGTTTTACAATCAAATATTACAAATCTATTAGCAAATATGCATGGTACTAAAGAGTACTGGTTTCGACGTCATGGAGATGTACGTTGTATGATCAGACACCTTGGCCCACCCACTTGGTTTGTTACATTAAGTTGTGCAGAATATGCATGGGAAGATTTACATGATTTCCCTATGCATATCAAATAAAAACAAAACAAACATAGATATACTAACACCTGGAGAACTTTGTTCTTTGGATCATTTTAATGTTTCAAGATATTTTCACCATCGCTTCATTGCTATGCTACATTTTATTTGTAATAAAACTGTTCCTCTCTTGGAGAAGTGCAACACTTCTTTTGGACAAAAGAATACTAAGCCAGAGGAGCACCACATATCCACATGCTTTTATGGATTAAAGATGCTCCTAAATTTGGTCAAGACAGTGATGACACTGTTTTACAGTTTATTGAAACATATGTCACTTGTGAAATTCCATCAGAAGCCACACATAGTGATCTTCATGCACAAATTTTACAATTTCAAAGACACAAAATGTAAAATATTGTCGTCGCAAATACAAAAACAAAGGGAAATACTACACCAAATGCCGATTTGGTTTCCCTAGACCAGTTACAAATACAGGTCAAGTGAACAACCTCATGTCTTCAGTTAGACATTGGCCCTCATTACGACCCTGGCGGAAAGTAACTGACATGACCGCCATAGCGTAAATAGCGTTCCCGCCATTGCACGATGGAGCAAAGTGCGGCCAATTCCGACCCATCGGGCACGAGCACCACGCCATGGCGGAAGTGCAAAGTCCGCGATGGCGGAAATGACCCCAAAACGGCCCATACCGCCGTCGTACGGCGCCCTAGGTGCAATTCCGCCACCCATCTTAGCGGTCACCGTAATGAGCGGTCAGCGCAAATTACGGTCACCGTAAATATACGGAAACGGAAGTAAAAACATGGGGCCGGAACGGGAAACAGGACGCCGTACACCTATAAAATCAGAATCCCAACACAACCATAAAAAACCGACCCTGAGACACATCCCAACCCATTTGCCACCCCATAATAAAAAAGAAAAACGGGAAAAGTTGCTAAAAAAGCGTGCGATCGCAAGCGGCAGGTCCACTTCTCCCATGAGGAACTCACCGTGCTCACAGAGACCCTCCAGGAGAACGCTGCCGTCGTCTTCTCGACGCAAATGACCAGGACGGCACTTGCGAACAAGAAGGACATATGGGCCCTGGTGGCACAGCGGGTAAGTGCGGTGGGGACCGCACCCCGCAACCCACAGCAATGCAGGAAGCAATGGGACGACTTGCGGATACGCGTCCGGAGCATACTTTCAGCCAACCGCAACATTGCCACAGCTACCGGGGGAGGATCTGATTCACCCATCAAGTTGACCCCCTGGGAAGAAATCTGTGCCTCCACCATTGGAATGGAGAGCATAGAGGGAGTCGGAGGGATGGAGAAAGGAGTGCAGACATCCGAAGAATCAGGTAGGTGGGCCAAATTAAACAACGCTAAATCCACAAAGTCCAATCATGTGAAGCACCATGTGTCCCCATAGTGCAATAGAAACACATGTCCAGGAGAACGTCCACATACATTGCATTGATAGCGCCCTGTAAAAGTCAGATTAAATACATAAATAAGTAAAAATCCTAAAAACACCCTCTGCATGTGCAACATGCACACCCTAACTGCAGGCTGCAAAATAACTGCACCCTCAATCCACAAGAAAATGAGACCTCCCCCAAGGCCCTGACCCAAATCACCCTCAGGTACCACCCCAATGCATGTGATACATTGCCATTCCAATTACAACAGACCCATAAATAACGCTTGCCCTCCTTTACTCCACCACAGGGTCCGAATCAAACGACGAGCTTCAGGACACCCCTACCAGCACACCTGCAAAGAGGGCCAAGACCAACGGCCAAAGACCCTCCACCTCAGCTGCACGGATCAAGACACGTCAGCAGCACGAATCGAGTGGCAGCACACTGGAGGGGACATCAACAGGCACCCCAGCAGCCAGCATGTCCACCACAGCAGCACCACAGGTCCCCCCAATGGATGCCACAGAAGGCACTGCTTCTGGTGGCAGCAGCACCATAGGTGACACTGCTTTCATGCCAGCATGCTCCGACACAGAAAACGGTGCTGTAGATGTAGGATCCATCCATGACCTGTCCCAATCCCCCTGTATGTTTCATCCCGTACACCATGAGGAAACCACGCAGGGGCACCCACAAGACGACGACTGGCCAACCCCCACAAGACCTGTGGCAAGGCAACATGAGGTGATCAGCCCCTCTGTGACACCACCGGAAATGGGCTTGGCCCAGCAGAGGCAACAGTCCCTCGAGCAGATGATAGTGCAACAGCAGCAACTGGCCACGCTCCTCAAGGAGCATGCTGATGAATGTGGGGGTTCTAAGGCAGCCATTGAAACATCTACTGAGACACTTAGGGCAGAAATGGAGCGAAGTACAGAGACACTAAGGGCACAAATTGAGGGAAGCACCGAGAGCCTGAGGGGACAAATGGAGAGAAGCACCGAGACCCTGAGGGGGGAACTGCATGCGACGTCCAAAGATGTATGTGTTGAACTTGCCGCTGTGCGCCGTGTGCTCACTGAGCTCTCACAAACCCTTAGGGACATGCATGGACGTGAGCAGGCAGAGACATCATCCGTTGCAAGTTCCGTCCAGGGCAGCCCCCAACGCAGATCTGGGAGGAACCTGCGCTCCACAGGCAGGGGTGCCCCTGATACCCGGAGAGGGGGCTTGCAATAGCGTCTGACCAATGACAATGAGCATCTCTGGACACTGGTGTTCTGGGGGGAGGTAGGAGGGTGGAGGGGGAGTGTAGGGTTCTTCCGGGTGGCGGGTCGATTGGGTGTGTAATACCATTTCACATTTGCAATACATATATACACATTAATCCAATGAGATGTGTGGACATTGATCTTTGTGTACGAGGCCTTTCTTGGCGTACAGGCCACATTGTGCATGTTCCCGACACACACAGTGCTACAAGTCCCGTGTCCATGTAACAGCCACCAGGCGTGAGTACTAGAAGGATGCATCTATGATAGTCTGACGAATCTCACGGGCCTCCTGTGCCTCGCGGACTCCTTGAGGTGCTGCAACATCCCCACCCTCATCATGACCATCTTCAGGTGCTTGCAGTTCTGCGTCAGGGGGCATGGCCACATTTCTACGTACGCACATGTTGTGTAGCATGACACATGCCATGACCATCTTTGCAACCTTCTCATGGCGGTACAGGAGTGCCCCGCCAGACCTGCTGAGGCAGCGGAAACGAGCCTTCAGTAGGCCGAATGCCTGTTCTATGACTACACGGGTATGTGAGTGGGGATGGTTGTAGTCCTCCTCATGCTGGTTCTGTGGGTTCCGGATTGGTGTAAGGAGCCATCTCTTCAGTGGATACCCGGCATCACCTGTATGTGGACAAAGAAGGATGTTTGTGGAATAACATTGCTACGTACGCATCCCCCCCCTTCCTGCCACGTCATTGACGCATCACCTACCCCACATTCACATGCATTAAATGAGACTCACCGAGTAGCCAGGATCGGTGCCCTGCGTGTCGCTCCATGTAGCGTGGTACTGTTGAGTTCCTCAAGACCATAGAGTCATGGGTTGATCCTGGAAATCGGGCACAACAATGTGTAAAGATCCTGTTGGAGTCACACACCATTTGTACATTGATAGAATGATATTGTTTCCGGTTGCGGTACTGGACCTCCATGGCATGTGGGACAACCAATTCCACATGGGTGCAGTCGATGGCACCAATGCAACCCGGTATGCCGCCAAGTGCATGGAATCCCACTTTTGCGTTTGTGAGCTCCTGCTCCGAGCGTGGTAAACAGATGTAGTCGTCTGCGTGCTTCAGGAGGGCATCAAGCACTTGGAATAGTGTCCGTGACAATAGTGGCTGTGAAATGCCATGCAACTGTCCGACTGTGTGCTGGTAGGTGCATGTGGCCAGGAAGTGGAGTACACACACCACCTTCAGTAGGGGTGGGATGGCGGTTGGGCTATCTATCATGCTGACAAGGTCAGCGTGTGTCATGTCGACAATGGCGGTTATGGTGTCCCGGTCCAAACGGTAGAGGGTGTGGATCTGCTCAGCAGTGAGGTTGAACGGATTGGCACGGAGGCGTGGGATTGCGGGCTGCCTGCGTGGTGGTAGTGGCTGTGCTGGTGGGCCTTGCTGCCCCTGCCTTGCCCTCCTCCTCCTCCTCCTCCTGCGTCTCCTCTGTGCGGCCGGTTGTTGCAGTCGTTGGTGTTCGTCTTCTTCTTGAAGTTGGAGTACTTGCAGTGCTATCAGGTCCCCCAGGCCCAACATCGCTAGTCCTGTCGGTAGCATTTGGGAGTGGGTGTGGTTGTGGGAGGGGTTTGGGTGTGCAATTTATGTGTTTTCAGGCTGTATAGCCTCCACCTGTGGTGATTCATTTCACCTGTGCCAGCTGCAATTACTTTTGGGCAAGCACGTCCCGCACACAACGCTGCTATTTGACGCATGGCATCTTGCAATTACAATCATGTATATGATCCTGATGGCAGTGAAATATTGGTTAATATGTTGATTCTGCTATGGTCCCATTGTTTCACATACTATTTTTGCAGTCGCGGACAAACTTGTGAAGGGTCAGTGGAATGTAGTACTCGATCAACGGTGGACCCTCATGCAGCACTGTACCGACGTTCACCGACGGGCGGGGAGTCCCATTAGTGATTGAAGCCAGTTGCCATTTTCACACACAGCCGCACTACATAGATGTATTTGTGAATCCAAGCGTTCACAGATGCCTTTTCGACGTGATGTTGCAAATGAGGAATTCGAAGGACAGCGCTTTTGCTTTTCAACTAGCGGCGAGGAGACGCCCACTGGTCTGACTGGAAATGTAACGTTCTATTGTTGAATGTCCTTGGGACAGGGCCCATGACGAGAATGCAATGATTGATGTGAATTGAATGGGATGCGCAATAGCGTAGTGGACGATGAGGCAGGACGTCCCCAAATCCATGTTACTTCACTACACTAGTGAACCGGGCAGGAGCACAGTGGATTTTGCAGACTGCATTACGCACAGACTCAATGGAAATTTCAAATGTAATGTGAGTAAATATTCAGGCGTTTCTATTCCGGGATGAGGGAATGATGAATGGATGCATGGACAGATGATTTAATTGAGAGTTTGTCATGTGCATGGCTTTTTGATATCTATCCCCTTCCCCTGCACTATGTGATGCAAAGCTGCCATAGTGGGTCCATCATCTGTCTGCCCTTGTTGAACCCTCCCTGTCTCGACGCGCCTTCAAACACTTGTGTCTGTGCACGTTACTAATCACATCTAATGGATTCTGTTTTGACAGACGCATGCACACATACACTCGTTAGTAATAGTGTATTGAGCTCGATTTATGTCGTTATGATTCGCAAGTGATTTTTGGGTGACATTAATCCTTTTGAGTGTGCTAGCATGCATATGGTTGTATATTTAGTGTGTTGAATGAACTGAGTGATTCATATGAAGTTCGGATGCCCATGCTATTATTTTTTTCTTTTGGGCGACAGGTATCTCCTCCCCTTTTGCCGCTGCCATCTGTACGCCACTCCTGCAGATGGGTTTTACACTCGACACCTGCAGCTTCGAGTTAATCAGTGGAGCACCATTACGATCTTATGGGACGATCGCCAATGGGCCACATGCCCTTACGCAGTACTAGTGCCTAGGAGCAACATATGTACCTTTCAGCTGGACTAGTGCCTACTTCATGGGACTGCCCTGTGGTTCTAGGCGCTTCCGTGTTGCCTTTTTGGTCGTAAATGTAGGCCCTGTGTACCATGAAGGAACAGGGCGTCACACAAGTAGAAGCTGGTCATTCATTGCGGATGCAGCCCACAGTGATGGAAATCATTTGGGAGTTAGTTTGCGAATAGCTGTATGGGCTTGGTGATTTGGATGTGCATTAAAATTATGTTCAGATATTGACCGTGTGGCCTTATTCTTTACTAGTGATGTAGCATATTCCGATTTGTGGCGCAATGTATTGTGAGATGATCTGCATTGGGTTCCGGCTTCTGAGTGGAGTTGTGTGGTACTGTACTGGCCGCGTTTGCCTACGAGGAGTTGTGCAATGTGGGCAGGGAGTGGAGTACAGGCACTCAGTAGGGCCATGTACGGTTGGTTCGCGATGCCGTAATTCTCACCATGGCGGAAAGGTACTTTCCGCCATGCTTGATGGCGTTAAGTAAATGTCCGCTAGGGTCAGAATTCGCGTACCGTTGCGCCATGGCGGAAATTACGGTTTTGCAAGGCGCGCGTGCGCGTGCTTGGTGCAGTTAGCGTTGGCGTTCACTACGGTGTCGCTAATGGCATCGTACTTTACGGTGACGGGTCATGATCGCAACGAGCGGTATTCGATGGCGGTATTTCATTTCCGCCTTCTTTTTTGGAATTCCGCCAGGGTCGTAATGAGGGCCATAGTGTTAAAGGTAAGTCACCTAAAAATACATATTACATAAAAAGAAAAGAAGAAGAAAAATATATCAATGATTATAATGCAATCATTGCCCACTTATGGAATGCAAACATAGATGTGCAGTACATTGCAGACAATTCTACTGCAGTTGCACGATATGTCACAGCATACTTAACTAAAGCAGAAAAGACAGAGCTCCAAGACCTCTGGAATGACCTGTCATCAGATAAAACAGTATCTCAGAAATTATACAGCTTGGGCATAAAAATGCTCACCCATAGAGAATGTGAATCATATGAAGCAGCTGATCGTTTAACTGGTACTGCATTGTATGGTAAATCTGAAAATATAGTATGGCTAAGTCTTGGTCCAGCTAAATCTAGAAAAAGAGTTCTAAAATCATATGAAGATATAGAAACAATAGCCAAACATGATCCCAACAGCCAAGACATTTTAGAAAACAATTTATTGGACACATACTACTCAAACAGAAGTAATACTTTGGAAAACATGTGTCTATACCACATAGCCCAAAACTACACATACAAAAATAATATGAAACCTGATGAAAAAAAAGGTAAATATAGAGTGACAAACTGTGAAGGCAGCTTAGTTAAACTCACTAAACCAAATTTAATTAATCATATCAAATGTCATTAAAGACTCCTCAGCATAAAGAAGTATATTACATACCTGCTACAACTCTTCAAACCATGGAGAAAAGAAGAACAATTACTAGATAACTATGACTCATATGAGGATGCTTTCAAAGCAAATGAAAGCACTATAACTGAATTAAACTTTACACAGTACAAAACAATGTTGCACAATGAACAGCAACACGAAGATGAACTCCAAGCCCAACTAGATAAGGACACTCCTGACAGTAGTCAACCTTCTGTAACAGGAAGCCAAGAACCACTGGGAGAACCACTAATAATAAATGAGGCAGAATAACTACGATAGAAGTAGAAAACACCATGTGTCAGTATGAAGATAAAGAAGACTTAACTATACTACATTCAAAACTAAACAATGAGCAAAGTAGCATTTTTCAAGAAGTAGCAAAACAAATTGCACATCGTGTAAAACATGAAAATAAAGAATGTTCCTGCCATAATTATAAACCTATACTACTGTACGTCAGTGGTGAAGCTGGTTCTGGCAAAACATTCCTAATCAAAATCATTAGTAAGTTCCTTCAACAATTGACTAACAACAAACTGTCAGCTGTTGTCACTGCCCCCACAGGTTTAGCTGCCTACAACATAGGTGGTGTTACATTACACCGATTACCACTATTACCAGTAGAACACCAGAACAAATTAGACTATTACAAACTTTCTGCAGAAGCTGCAATGGAATTACACAGAGTATTGAAACAAATGAAAATGCTACTAATAGATGAAGTGAGCATGGTCTCCAACCTGATGTTAGCTTTGATTCACCTCAGATTACAAGAAGTACTCAAAACAGACTATGAAGAGCTCTTTGCAGGAAAACACATTATTGTTTTTGGAGATCTGCTTCAATTAATACCAGTAAAAGGTGAGCCTATTTTTAAAAAAATGGACACAAACTCTGCCGTAAAACTGTTGGCAGCATTGTAAATGTCAACCTTTGGCAACATTTCCAATACAGAGAATTAACAGAAAACATGCGGCAATCTGCAGATCTCACTTATGCCAACATTTTAAAAAGTATCAGAGTTGGTATACTTTCTAAAGAAGCAGAAGCAATATTGAAAACCCGGCACATTAATGCACTTTATGGCGATAATGCATGTGCTACAGATGTTATGGAACAATTAGCCCACATAAATGTCAATTGTATGGCCTTAATGCCAACTCTTGCAAGCTGTTTCAAATTCAATGAAATCATGCTAAGTAAAGAAATGCAACCAATCATGGAAATTAGCGCCACAGACAAACTAGATGTACATGGTATGACACTACCCATGTGTGACGAAGCCACAACAAGACTAAATAGTTTAGAAAAATCAATCTCAAACACAGCAGGTTTAGAAAAGATATTAAAATTACCCTTAAATTGCAGAGTAATGCTTAAACGTAACCTTGACGTGGACCAAGGACTAGTTAATGGAGTACTGGTTACAGTTGTTGGCTTTCAAACATACCCACGCGACAACAAAATTCAGTTTGTCAATATACTCTTTGACAAACTTTCAGAAGTAAAAAGGATAGGACGCTCAACAGCTAGATTCCTTCTCTTCAAAGATATGTATGTACGCAGAGAACAATTTTCTCTAACTCTTGCATACGGAGTCACGATTCATAAATCACAAGGTCTTACCCTAGACAAAGCAATGATAGATATTGGTAACACAGTCTTTAAAGAAGGCATGAGCTATGTAGCACTATCACGCTTACGTACACTTGACGGTCTATTTCTAATCAACTTTGATGCAAGTAAAATAAACGCTGATATTCCTTGCATTTTAGAATACAGTAGACTTCGCTCACTATACACCCCCCACCTAAACACATATTCTGTTCCACAAAAAGTAAAACATTATAAAAGAAAAATAAATCAAACAGAAATGCAACAGGATGTCACTGCAAATCCTCCAAAGAGAGTAAAAGAAACGAATACTTCATCAAGTACCACAAGCAAAAAAGAATCAATTAGGGAAAGTATACCAGGTACTTCTTTAAAGAAGGAAGACAAACTCCAAAAATAGCAGTTAGATACAGAGCTACCTGGACCATTTAAATTCTCAAATATAGTTGGTGTAAGTTGCTACGCAAATGTAGCAATGAATATTCTATTTCAATTACCACCAATTGTTGACAACATTTACTTACACAGTACAGACCCATTGTGTTTGCAAATGTTAGTACTTCACATAAATGCAGCAAACAATCCTGACAACACGTATAGTGTTTATGGAATAAGACAACAATTGGACTACTGTGCTGGAATGGTGAAATTCACTATAAACTCACAGGAAGATCCACAAGAATTTCTAATGTACTTACTACAAGTACTGGAAAACAAAAACATACCTAGAAATGAAATCTTTCAGATTTCATACATGTGGAAACATACATGCACTCTCTGCAACAATGTGACACAAGAAGAAATCCCCAATGAACGCTTCTTATATATATCAATACCAAATTGTGAATCCATTCCATTTCAGCGACTTGTACAAAATTGTGCTCTACCTGCAATTCAGATAATCGCTCCAAAGTTAGTAATACAAACACATAGTAAATACATAATACTAATGCTTCTACGTTACAATGCAGATGGTACCAAAAACAACTGCAAGCTGACTGGATTCACACATGGTCAAATATCACTTGGTAAGAAAACCTTCACAACAATAGGTATAATCTACCATGCAGGAGCCACAACCAATTCAGGGCACTACACTGCATATATAAAAAAGAAATGTGGATGGTTTGAATGTAATGATAGTACCATTACTCTAAAGCAGAGATTACCAGAAAATCTTAAAAACGCTTATTTGATGTTCTTAAAAGCAAAATTTGATATATAAACTGTATTTAAACCCTAAGTAAACTTGTGTTAAAAAAATATAAACTGTTAGAATACTCCAAAAGCTATCTAACTGCTCAAAGATTCTACAACAACTAATCAGATAAATGAATACCACTAAATTAGACCAAAAAATACACAGTTAGAATACGCCAATTGGTATCTAACTGTCCCAAAATTTAACAATATCCAAATAGATAAATCAATACCACTAAAATATATAAAAAAAATAGACAGTTAGAATACGCCAATTGGCATCTAACTGCTCCAAAATTTTATAATATCAAAATAAATAAATAATATGTTACTGCTCCAGAAAAATTCAACAAGCCAAAGTATAAAGCATTAGCCAGAAACAACAAGTGAACACTGAAAACAAACAAACAAATAAACTGTAGCATAACAGAAAAAGTTGTTTTTTAATCCAACATGGATTTTTTTTTCTCCCACAGACCCAATGATTTTAGCAACAAATACAGAAACTGAGCAAATTGCACAGTACTCTGATTTGCAATCTACTAAATATGAGGGTCCAAAAAAAAAAGTATATTGATTATACAATGTAATAAGTCATTACAAAATACTAATACTAACATGCTATTTTCTTTTATCACAGAAATTAACAAGAAATACATGTACTCCGGTTACTAGACCAAACAGTAAGTATACAATAATAAGGAGGACCATAGCAGCATATCACATCCATAGTATGTCCTTTGTTCTTTATACATTTGTTTTTCACCCAAGGTTATATGCAAATATGAATGTGATATGCTGCTGTGGTTGTTGCCAGGGCATAGAGTCTTGGGTGCATGGGCAAATGGCCATGCACCCAAGACTCTATGCCCTGGCAACAACCACCGCAGCATATCACATCCATAGAGTCAAACATTTCAACTATGGTCTATGGAAACTTTTAATGTCCGTGGACATTATGAGTGTTCTTAGAACACTTTCAACTTGCCAGCGAACAATACGGACAGCGTTTTCAGGACACCCCCTACGAACATTTCAGAACAACGCGATAGTTCTTAGAACACTTTCAACTTGACGATGAACAATACGGACAGTGTCCTCAGAACACCCCCATTTTGTTTATTTGCGAACATTTCAGGACACAATGAGTGTTCTAAGAACACATTCAACTTGACAGAGAACAATAGAAACAGCATCTTCTGGACACCCCCTACAAACATTTCAGAACAACGCGAGAGTTCTTAGAACACATTCAACTTGACAGAGAACAATACGGACAGCGTCCTCAGGACACCCCCATTTTGGTTATTTGCGAACATTTCAGGACACTGCGAGTGTTCTTAGAACACATTCAACTTGCCAGCGAAACAATACGAACTACGCCTTCAAGACACCCCTTACGAACATTCCAGGACACAGCGAGTTTTCTTAGAAATGTCTTTAGAACACCCCCATTTTGTTTATTTGCGAACATTTCAGGACACCACGAGTGTTCTTAGAACACTTCAACTTGACAGAGAACAATACGGACAGTGTCCTCAGGACACCCCCATTTTGTTTATTTTGCAAACATTTCAGGACACCATGAGTGTTCTAAAAACACATTCAACTTGATAGAGAACAATACAAACAGCATCTTCAGGACACCCCCTACGAACATTTCAGAACAACGCGAGAGTTCTTAGAACACATTCAACTTGCCAGCGAACAATACGGACTACGCCTTCAGGACACCCCGTACGAACATTCCACGACACTGCGAGTGTTCTTAGAAACGTCTTCAGAACACCCCCATTTTGTTTATTTGCAAACATTTCAGGACACCGCGAGTGTTCTTAGAACACATTCAACTTGACAGAGAACAATACGGACAGCGTCCTCAGGACACCCCCTACGAACATTCCCCGGACACCGCGAGTATTCTTAGAAGCGTCTTCAGAACACCACCATCTTGTTTATTTGCGAACATTTCAGGACACCGCGAGTGTTCTTAGAACACATTCAACTTGACAGAGAACAATACGGACAGCGTCCTCAGGACACCCCCATTTTGTTTATTTGCGAACATTTCAGGACACCGCGAGTGTTCTTAGAACACATTCAACTTGTCAGCCACAACCCCCATTCATATTTGCGAACATTTCAGGACACAGCGAATGTTCGACAACGTCTTCAGAACACCCCCATTTTGTGTATTTGCGAACATTTCAGGACACCGCGAGTGTTCTTAGAACATATTCAACTTGACAACGAACAATACGGACAGCATCCTCAGGACACCCCCATTTTGTTTATTTGCGAACATTTCAGGACACTGCGAGTGTTCTGAGAACAGTTTTAGTTTGCTTGCAAACAAAACGGACACATAGTGAGTCCTCAGAACACCCCCATTCAGTTTATTTAGAACATTTCAGAACACCGTGATGTCAGCAGAAAAATCGAAAACAAAAAGAACGTCTAACACATAAAAAAACACAACTTTTATCCTATCTCATACACTCCCACCCTCCCCAAACACTCCTACACACCAACACACTCTACTAAATACAAATTTTGAACAAAGTTTTACCGCGCTGTCTGCCGACGACCGCGAATCCAAGATGACGGGCACTACCGAAAATCTGACGCGCTTCACACTCCATGCCGTCCAATCAGCGAACATGTTGCATGTCCATGAAGATCACGCATGCCGATTTGCCAATCAGGACACTGTCCACGGAGCGAACAGGGAAGTGTGTCCGCGGACCGAACACAGATATCACTAATTTTTTTTTACCTACTTTTTGGTCATTTTAAAAAAAACTACTTGACGGATTTTCACCAAATTTGCAAAAGCACCCTTTCGGGACCAAGCCGCTGCTCCTGGTCCAAATTTGGTGAAAATTCATCCAGCGGTTTGGGCTGTAGACGTGAGCAAAAATGTTTTCCCATTCAGTATATGGGAAAAAAAATGTTTTGGGACCCCCCCTATAACTTTGCCCCCCCCTAGACGAATCCTCACCAAACATTGCAAAAAAATTCAGAGTGACCCAAATGCTTTTTTTTGCAAAGTTTGGTGAGGATTCGTCCAGGGAGAGCAAAGTTATAAGCCACCAAAAAAGTGCTCTTCCTATGGAAACACCAACTTAACCATAACTACATGGCCACATGTGTGTGTGTGTATATATATATATATATATATATGTGTGTGTATATATATATATATATATATATATATATATATTTTTTTTTTTTTTTTTCAAAGCAAAAAACAAACTGCAAAGCAGTGGCTCACAGCAGCACTCCTCTATCCAGTATTCCTCAAAAAAGTATGCCACTCGTGCATTTTCGATTGATTAAAATGTCCTTTATTCTTTGGTATGGACTTTGAGAAAGCACACCCGTAAAAAATTGCAATAACGCGTTTCACCCCAAACTGTGCTTCGTCAGATTGTAACTGACACCATGTTTACATTGGATTATATTGTGTTTCCTGTTTGGCTTCGATCTTTTTCCTGTTTTACCACCACTAGACCAATGTTTTTACCATTGTAATTCGTCTGTTTGTGGCGGCCATGTTGGATGAGTCTATTTTGCCACCAACATTTTAAAGTTACATACTTATTTTTGGCGAAGTGGTTTTCAATAAGTTATATATAGTGCAAGTGCAATAATGTCAGAAAAATATAACATTTGATATTATATATGATTGCGTACTGCATTAAATATACAGGCGGGGAAAATATGTATATATATATATATGTATATGCATTTTAAATTTGATTTTACATTCTTCAACCATATAATTGAGGAGATAAAGTGACTAGTGCTTAGCTGGAAACTCGTTTCAATTCATTAGTTGATGGAAATCAAGTGATTTCATATTTCTGGCAAATGTAGCTACTCACAGAATGATTTGGTATGTCTTTAAAACATATAATGATGGGGAACGTAACAGGATTTGTTAGCGAAAAGGAGGTACCTCGATACCTTTCTTCAAGGAGGGAGGAGGGACCGCACCAAACTCGGGAACAGAGTATTGCAGAGTATTATTTAAGGAATTTTTGCAGCTACAGCCAAAGAAGGTTGTGCAACACACTCCAAAATGGAGTAAAATATCGATGAGATACGTCTATCAGGAGAATAAGAAAAGACGACCGTCAAAAAATAGTGCACACTTGTTTTCAGGGTTTCTTTAAAAGATTTTATTGTGAACAATATACTAATGCATTTTGTTTTGATGTTGCTAAAATAGGATGAAGCTTAAACACTATAAGAATGATAGAAATACAATGTAACAAATTATTAGACCCTCGAAAAGCAAGTGATTGTCGCCATTCAAACATAGGAGGGTACTATTTAAGAAAAAATAGGATAAAAAAGGTCCATAAAACTATCAATAATAATAACAGGATAGTATGAATTGATCAAAACTATAAACAAAGAGATAGAATGGATGTCATTATATACATTTGAAAATTGGAGAAATGCTGGCCAAAATGATTGATGAAGTGTGATTGAATTAATTAAATAAATAATATATGAAATATCTGTTAAGTATTGACAGTAAAGAAATGACTTGTCATTATGACAAACACTCCCCTTTTACAACTATGCTAGACATTTACCAAGATACACACCTAAAATAAGAAAGTACCACGCTGAGTGGGTGAAGCGCATGACTAATAAAACACTTATGACGTGGCCACAAGATGGTTCACTATCAAAAGCAGCACTGTGACACATGGCAACATATTTGCATGCTACACATACAGGGAAGGAGCTACAGAAGGGGGTTAGCTGTTTATGTAAGATCTATCATAGTGAGAGAGAAGATCCGCCTGAGGAGGAGTGGATGCTCAATCAACATGAGGGTGTGGACGTAACACCCTCAGCTCCTCTTTTCTTCCTAAAACGATACCACAACAGAAGACAAACTGGAAATCTATCCTCTAAAGGAATTAAAAGCAGCAGCAGGGTATGTTAATCCAACATATGCACCTCCTGCTTACAATAGCGAAGACAGCATGGAAGAAAGTAAAAATAAAGAATGTAAATGTATGTCCACACACAACAAACACAAAGAGCGTGATGAGAGAAAGAACAGACACAGAGACACAGAGGAGGAAGTCAAAAGACAAAACAGAAAGAAAGATAAAGCAAGTGAAATGACAATAGTACACAATGAGTGGGTGGGAGGAGAGATACTATTGAAATTAGACAGAAAAGGCATTGACGATTTTAAATAAAGAGAGGAAAGAGAAAAGAAGGAAAAGGAAAGAGAAAGAAAATGAAAGGAAGAAGAGAGAAGGTAGGAAGAAAAGAAAAAAACAGAAAAAAGAGAAAGAGAGGATAGAAGAAAAGAAACAAGATGAAATAGAAGTCCAAGGATTGAAAGAACATAGGTTACAAAGAATGCAAGAGGAGGAAGAGAACAGAGAGATGAGAAGAAGCAAAGAAGAAATGAGGAGTAGGAGACAAAAAGATGACAAAATAGATTGTATTATTAATAGAAGCATGATACCCATTCAAGCACGAGTGCAATGGGAAGAAGAGAGAGGATAGCAGCAGCCCTGCAGAGAGCTGCAAGGGATACCGAGAGTACAAACCTGGGCTGATTAACACACGGCAGATGGCATAGGGAAAAGTATTGAGGATTTATATAGACAAATGAGAGAGAAGAGTAGCCATGAGGCTATGGGAAGCATAGCAGGTTCTCCACCAAAGAAAACAGAAGATAGAGCGGGTAATACATTGACGGATGAGCATCGTACTCTGTCCCTAAGTAGACTAGATCTTGATGATGAGGAAAGTGATAATAGCCATACCATTTAGGGTATAATTATGTCAGATGAAGAAGGGGAGGAAAATGAAAAAGCGTGAAGAGAAGGCTCATGCAGCTTTCTCCATGAACCCGAGCATAGTGAGAGGGGTACATTGTCAGATTTAGATGACCCAAAAGAAAAAATGCCAGAACCGACACCACATTCTGAGAGACCACCAGCATGATCGCATAGTGCAGGGGATATGTCCCCACCATATGTAAGCAGGTTAAAGTCACTGCCAGGAAGAAGACGAGCTGGCGATACGAGCCCCACATCGAAGACACAAATGTAGGATATGAGTTTGGGTCAGAATTTAAACCATTTACATTATCACAGAAAGGGGAAGGACAATATTTTCTGTGGGCACAAAAGGATAAGAAAAATATGAATTGTAAATTACCCAGAAAATTGATTTATGAGTTAGAGAGAATGACTGAGGGAATGACGTTAGCAGTGGGTGAGGTATAAAGCCTACTGGCAGCTATCCTATGGGAGAGAGCTGACAGCATTTGGTGACGAGCAGGATATTCGAGTGTAACAGCACAAAACATGATACATGATGGAACACAATTTAATAACTGAAGGGCAGACATATGGTGGGCGCTAAGCCGATGGTATACAGACAAATCTGACATGGGTGTGATTATGACTAGGAAAATGGGAAAGGACAAAGATCCTGTTGCTTTTATTCAGCAGATTCAGGAATCATGGCATCTTGAGATGAGAGAACTGTGATAAAACAGTGGCATTATTTTATCACATTTTATGTCAGGGACAGCCTGGGCCAGTGCAACAGCAGATGAAAAAGCAGGTAGGGATGGAAGCGAAGCCATGACCAGAAATACATTTATCGTAAATCATTGCTGATTTTCACAAGAGAAAAATAAGAAGAAAGCCAACAATAGAAAGCAGGAGGAAGCAAAGCTAGTTCAGAAGAAATTGTTGCTATAGAAGGAGCAGTATTAATGAGTGGTGAAGGCGTGGCCACACAAGAGTTACAGTCAGTACAGCAAAGTAATGTAGTGCACCCTATGGAACAGACTGGGTACAACATTTGGCCAGAAGGTAGATGGAATGCAAAGAGGTGGATTTCAAAACCCTCAAGGGGGAGTAGGATTTAATGGAGGACAGCCTCAACAATGCTGAAATTGTGGGAGGACAGGCTATATTGCCCGAAGGTGTAGAAGCAGAGGAGTAGGCATGCAACAGAACTGGCAAGCTCCAAGAGAGGGGATGGACTATTCTCCACAGTATAACACAGAACCACAGGAATATTATGCCCAAGACCACAGCCAGAATCAGACAAGCGTGCCACAAATACAGCAAGCACAGCCACAAATACAGCAAGCACAGCAGATCCCACAGGAAATGCAGTCGCCATGTAGAGGAGGAGCCAAGTACCCCTACTCCAACTGCCCCATCCTTATTACCTGTCTGTTGAAAACAGAGAATGAGACATAAACGGAGCAGTTGAACAGACAGAGAGCAGAGCGTAAACTCTGCAGTGCCAATAAGAATCTGGGCGGCAAGGTACCCATTGGGAAAGCCGTACCTGTATACAAGACAATATGATGGCCATTTGAATGAGATTCCTGAAGAAGCAGAGAAGATGAATGGCAAGGATGAATGCTGACGTCACACACAAGAGATGCAGAGACCAGAGAATGCAGATATTCTATAAGGCATCAAGAAAGCACCAAGGATAAGTAACATCTTGGGATCAAGGCGAAGAAGCTCATGCCACAGAAACAGATGAAGATATTAAGCTAGCTTATACATGTACAGATGCAAAAGAAACACAAGCAGAAAAGTAATTTTAAAAGCTAACTTCAAGCTTTATAGTAAATAAATTGCGGTAAGCGCCAATATACATATATAGATGCATATGGACGAGTAAAAGATGAATGTCTCCGCTATGCATTATAAGCAGTGCTGAACATTAACAAGAAGGCCTCATTTCAGTGTGTCACAGTTAAAAAGCAAATTGAATTACAAATGAATCTCAGCAAAAAGAGTTGGATGAGCTAAGAAGCCAAGGTCTTATCAGAACTGGAATTGGCTACCATTGGATATAACTCATGTGAAAGAACAGAGACTCCTTTTCGAATGCTTGAGCAAAACAAAAGAACTCAGAGGACTATTAGAAAGTAATATTAAATACACGAAAAGGCTCGATGTCATGGTGTCCAGTCACATGGAAGAAGGAAGTTGGCCGATCGAGGTGGTTACACCTACGCACGAGGGCAGGATGTGCATGCACTCCTTAAATTTCTCAGAGCACAGTACAAACTCAAGGCCAAACTTCAAAGCACTAAATGACACTGGACCATTGAGGAGATGATGGATTAATACATTAATTGGTGGGAAGCTAGTGTTAAGACAAGCACAACAGCACCTGGATGTTCAGTCTGCATGCTGCTAGACATAGGTGGAAAAGTACTGACGGGGTTAGAAGTCAACCAATTATAGTGGACTAAGTAATTAAGGGTCCTATAATTTGTGTAGCCAATGGAACGTTGTGCATTTAGTGATGTTCATAGTGGCCATTTTAAGGGGAGGGCTTATTTGCCCCACCTGATGTTAAGTACCCTATCACTCTCCTTCACAGTTATATACTGATATGGAACTTATACTTAGATAGAAACTTAGAGCCTATCACTTTCCTCAATAGGTTTTGTAGTTTGCCAGGTAGAATGGCGGTGGCAATGACGCAGGTCAGCACGTCACTGATGACGATTTTGCATGATATAACCTCAGTGTTTACAAACATAAGTTGAGTAAGAGGATGAGCTTGTGCAGATGTTCGTTGTACTCCCTATTTTAGATACTTGATATTAAAACGGACTCCCTTTTGACAAACTACCTGAGTCGTCTTGATTATTGATGTATGAATAAAATCTGCATCCCCATCCATTTCCAGGGTATTGCTACTCATCTTAGAGGGCTGGGCAACCCAGTTCATTTGGTAGCAGAGCGAGGATGGTTATTAAAAAAATCCATCGACCGTCGACTTAAGTAAACTTTAGAGTTTCTGCAATATCGCACAACCTTTGCCATTCGTCTGACAAGAAGAATGGCAGATAGATAGTGGTAGATGGTGGTTAGTGTAATTGAATAAATCCTTGCAAGCAGGGTGTGACGCTTCCCCTTAGTTTCCATAAGAATCCCCTCCCACGTCTACGAGAAGTGGATCAGAAAACAGTTTGAAGAGGCGGTAAACGTAGGCATATGATCCTGAGGGTCCGAAGAAGAAAATATGTGAACGGTGAGTAGAAACTGAGGAGTGTGGCAAATTGATTCATGCGTAGTAAAATAAAGGAGAGTAACAGAGGGAGATGGGATAAACATAATGTAAGAGTAAGAGTGTAATATATATAGGTGAGCAAGCGGCAAGTAACGCCGCGAAACACATTGACTTTTCTGGGAAGCCAGAATGCTGTATTTTAACTAATAAAGAAGTCATTATGGATTTGCTGGTTACGGATTGATCATTGAAGCATGGTATGAAGGAGAGTGCTCCTCGCATAACTGACGTTCAGCCAGTTCTTTTGAAAAAAAAAAATATATATATATATATATACATATACACATTTATTTGGGGGAATGAGATATTGACTTGAGTGTGGCCGGGCAATATAATAAGGAATATCATTTGAGAGACCACGATAAAGAGGATACACCCATACCTAAGTTTGAAAGAACGTTAGAAGACATTTGAACCCAGAATCCCATAGTGGAACACGTAGAAAACGGATCTGATTAAAGGCAGTTCTGAAGGGGTTAATTTACACTTCGTATGAAGTATTTTTAGATGAGTCTTAAAGAAAAGATTGTAGGAGATTTATGTGACCGGTCAAGTTTGTCGGTTTGTTTTATGTGGTTTTGAAAAAATGATGGCATCATAACTAAAGAAAAATATATGATAAATAGAGAAGCGCAAAGTTAAGAAAAAGAAATTGATTGTTTTTTATTGCATTTGATGGTTGTTTTTTAGCAAGATTAAAGTAAAATTGTGATTAACGGGATTGGAGCTTGCAACGATTGGTGCCCGCTCATATCATGTTGTTTACTTGAAACATATTTTTAAACCTCTGATTAAAGCAACCAAGCGTTAACAAGCTAAGAGTGAAGGGTTAAGAATGGAGGATGTTACTCCATTAGTGCATCTCTGCAAGCAATTGCCAAAACATGCACCCAAACTTAGACAGTACAGTGCAGAATGGTTTAAAGGAAACGCAGATAAAATGTTTATGCCGTGGCTGCAAGGAGGGTCACTATCGAAGGCAGTCTTGCAGCATAAGACGACATATTTGCATGCAGCACATACTGGGAAGAAGCTAGACAAGCGCCTAGATTTTTTAGAGCTCTGAAAAATCTACCAGGAGAAGCGAGATGAGCAGCCTCCATTGGATTGGATACTTAATGTATGCAGAGAAGCGAGTGAATAGCCCTCTGCTCCAACCGCCACGTCTGAAATAGAATACGAGAGTAAGAAAGACAATGGGGACATAAGACAAAGAGAAAATCAAGACGAATAACATAAAAAAGACAAAGAAAGCGAAGAGCAATTCAAAGATGAAGGAACGAAAAGGAAAGATAGACAAAAACAAGAGCAGTTTTATCAAGAAGTGCAGTCAAGAAAACAGAGAGCAGAAGAGCAAAGAAAATGAGATAACAGACAAAGAGCGATCGATGAGCAGGAGAGGTTAGAACACAAAAGAATAGAAGTGGAGGAACAGAAGTTAAGGGATAAGAGAATGCAAAGACGAAGGGATGAGGAGATACACAGGGCAAACAAGAGAAGGGATAGGAAGAAAAATGAGGAGGATAGAGTGAGAAAGGAAGCATGGAAACGTAGAGAATTTGACGATGATATGGAACGTAAAAGAAGGCAGAGAGCATGCACCTGGAAATGGAAGTAAGAGATCCTAATCCACAAGTAGCATGGGAGGATATAGAGGATTTTTTTCCAAAATACGAGTCATTACCAGGCCCGTCTAGAGCAAATCTAGAAGACGAGTTTGACTCGAGGAGCATTGGGGAAGCGATCGATAAAGTATACCATGAAATGAGAGCTCAGAAGGAGTGAAAGGGGAAAGGAAAAAATGACCATCTCGAGAGCACTCAGTTGTATGACACGGAGGAAGCCTCATGTAGTAGGAGACATAAGGAGCTGTCTTTAGACAGACTGACTCTAAATAGAGATGACGAAGAGAGAAGTTGCACAAATTGGGCACAGGAAATGTCAGACGAGGAAAGGGTAACTTTCCATGGGGAAGAGAGAGATGATGCATGTGGTCCTGAGCGATGCTTTTCTATGGATAAAGAAGTAAGATGGTTGGATCTAAACAAACCTGTATCTAAGGCATCATAGCCATTGTCACAGTCAGACTGACCTAGGTGTTATTTCCATAGCTGACGTGCGCATGCACGAGCCTCGTTCTGGCCACGCATGCGCGTTACAAATAAAGACGGTCCGGAAGGCAGATGCTGCCGTGACCCGGGAACGATAAGACGCGTGTGCTGCAGTCTCATTGTAGTCTAGTACTGGGCGGCCCGATGCACGGGAAACCCCACAACACTGGCGACAAGGGCGGCACACGGAGAGAAATGCTCGTCACACGAATGTGTGTCATCAAGGGTATTTCATCTCACGTGTGACACGATCCTCACACGAGTGACCGTGACCATTTTGTTGTTCGTGATTACGGCAGTTGCAGCCCACGAGGGTGCTCGTGCGCTGTCTGGTTACTGAGGCAAACAAACCCTGAATTTTTGGAGGTCTCAGGAGGGATGACTGCGATTTCTGCCTAACCAAATGTCAGAACAGGCGGCAAAGAAAGAAGAGATCACAGTGGCTTTAACCAAGAAGTCAGCTATGTTGGACACGAATATAGCCAGGTTTGCGGCCTCTGTCAAGGAGTGAGGTGCCTGTGCGACCTGTGAACATGACGGACAATGATGGAGAAGCCCCTGCAGCGGCGAGAGTGGTGAGAAGGCAGCATGGCTCATTGCAACCAATGAAAGAATTTGACACCTCAGGTCCACCCTCGAAATTTGTGGATTAAGAAACTTGACATGTTTTTCACCGCCACGGGAGAAACAGATGATGACGCCAAAGTGGAAACGCTCTTATATTCCGCAGGCACGGAGGTACTATGCATATATAAAGCTCTCAATTTATCTGTGGTAACATATGCGGCCGTTAAGACAGCACTGAAAGATCACTTCATACCACTCTCCAACGTTGACTTTGACAGATTTGTCATGTGTGGAGAAAAGCAGCATGAAGAGGAGTCACTAGATCAATTTTGTGCACGGCTGAGACAGCTAGCCACCACATGCAGATGGACGGATGCAGATTTAATGGTCCGCCATCAACTGATCCAAGGGTGCAGCTCCGGCAAACTACAGAGACAGGTTTTAAGAGAGCCAGGCATGTCGCTAACACAGATTCTGGACAGTGGAAGAGTCTATGAACTTGCTGAGAGTAGAGGAGCCAAGATGGACGCAGCTACACGCTCAGTCAAGCACGAGGAAGCGTTTGCAGTTGGAAGACAATCTCAGACTAAGTCAAGATGTAGCCAAAAGAGGCAAGAATCTACACCAGCTCAAAGCAATGCGGTAATCTGCCAATATTGTGGATATGACCTGCCACATGCAGAGGAATGTCCAGCTAAATCGACAACATGCCGGGGCACTATGCCGAATGTGCAGAGCTGCTGCTCCAGTTGCCACACAGCGAGGACCCGCAAGGGTGAGTGGTGGATACAGAAAACAACGCAGCGTTGCTGCCGTGGAACAAGAGGTCCAAAATTACAATATTGCAGAGGAGGAGGAAGAAGATGAGGAAGTTTTCTTCATCTCGAACTTAGCTACTGGGACAAAGAAGCGCAGACAACCGACGTGTTGTAGATATTCAAGGGGTCCCTACGCAGGTACCCATAGACACAGGAGCCTCAGTATGCGTGTTGGCCACTGAACATTATGAGGCCATCCCAGGTCCCCCTCCATTGGACCGGTCAACGGCAAAAATGTTCACGTTTGGGGTGACACTCCCCTTCCCATCAAAGGGGTATTCGTAGCTCCTGTAACACGTGAAGGAAAACATATCAAGGCAAGATTTTTTGTCATAGATGTCAGTCCAAGGTCTTTGTTGAGTTGTGCAGCCTTGGAGGCACTTGACCTGGTTCAGTTTGCATTTGCAGTATATCAAGGGGACATAAACTCACTGCTGGAGCGTTTTGAGATCATATTTCAAGGAATTGAACGGCTGAAAGCAGAACCCGTACAGCTCCACGTTGATGAAACCATTCGCCCAACTGCACTAAAACACAGACGTATTCTGTTCCACCTTCGGGCTCAGGTTGAAGATGAGCTCAAAGTTTTGATTAACATGGACATTATTGAGAAGGTGGAAGGGCTGACACCATGGGTCTCGCCAATCATGGTGGCACCGAAGCCCAAACAACCGGGCAAGGTGCGCATATGCGTGGACATGAGGTTGCCCAATGTGGCCATTAAGCGAGAACGACACTTGACTCCTACGATAGATGATATCATCAATGAACTGCAAGGTGCGAAAATACTCTCAAAACTAGACCTAAGAGCAGGATATCACCAGCTGGAATTGCATGCAGACTCAAGATACATTACTACGTTCACAACGCATGAGGGTCTGTATCAATTCAAACGCCTCAGTTTTGGAATATCATCGACCGCGGAGGTCTTTCAAAATGCCATCCGAGGCGCATTAGCAGGTCTAAAGGGAGTGAAAAACATGAGTGACGATATCCTGATTTTCGCAACTACGCACTCTGAACACATGAAACGTCTAGAAGCTACTTTAAAGAGACTGAAAGACCTGGGACTCACCTTACATCAGGAGAAACGTGAATTCTTCAAGGGTCGCATTGGGTTCGTTGGGTTTATATTTCATGGAAATGGCGTATCCCCAGTCCCGGAAAAGGTCAGAGACATCCTTAAGGCTGTGGCGCCCCAGTCACCGACAGAAGTCCGCAATTTTCTGGGGATGGTCAATTATTGCGGCCGTTTCATCAAGGGGCTGGCATCCATTTCGGAAACTCTCCGAGCCCTCACAAAAAACGATGCGGTTTGGGTCTGGGGCATCAGAGAACAGGATGCGTTCAGTGCATTCAAGAGAGCATTATCCGACCAGGGCACTGTGGCATATTTTGATCCGGGAGCTGAATCTGAAGTGGTTGTGGATGCAAGTCCTGTGGGTCTGGGGGCGGTATTGATGAAAAGGGATGTGAGAGGTGAAATGATACCCATTGCATATGCGAGCAAAGCCCTAACTGACACCAAAAGAAGATATTCCCAGATAGAAAGGGAGGCCCTTGACATTTTATGGGGCTGTAAACACTTCAGACTGTATATCCTTGGGAAACCAGTCACCGTCATCACGGATCACAAACCCCTTCTCCCAATCCCGGCAGGTGTATCTTCGAAACCGCCTCCCAGGATAGAACGGTGGATGCTCGCCCTCATAGAATATGGAGTCAAGTTGGTGTATCGGCCAGGGACGAACAACCCAGCTCACTATTTGTCGCGTCATCCCAACATGGTGAGGGAAGAGGATCAAGGAGATGTGACAGAGTGCCAGGAATTTGTCCACAACATTGTGGCATGTGCCATGCCGGTGGCGTTAGACAGAGAAGTGATGGCCCGAGAATCAGCAGATGATGAGGTATTTCAGATCATAAAAGAGCCTATTCTGAGTGGTGACTGGAAAGGGGTCTTGCAGTACCATACAAGAAGAGAAGACAGAGCGCAGAGAGACCTGCAGGCATTGTGGAAAATCTGTGACGAGCTGTCCATGTTGGAAGACGGATTGCTTTTGAGAGGTCGACAAATTGTTGTGCCACAGTCGTTGCGAACCAAAGTCATAGAGCTGGTGCACAACGAACATCAGGGAGTGGCAAAGACGAAGGCAAGGCTATGGATGAAGGTATGGTTTCCTGACCTGGAGGCCCGTGTTGAGCTGCATGTGAAGAGGTGCCTACCGTGCCAGGCTGCAAGCCCAGTGGAAAGAGCACCACCGATCAACTCAATGGAGCGCAGCGAGAAGCCATGGGGTACGATACATACCGACTTTGGGCCCACCGGGAGGGGGATGTATTTCCTAGTGGCAGTGGATCAATGGTCAAGATATCCTGAAGTGGAGCTAGTTGGTTCATCTGGCTCTTCTATGAACAATTTGTAGGCTTTCACCTTTTGGTCCATCAGAATCCAATCCAAGTCCAATAATTTTATCTTTATCACAGTCGGGTTTTCGATTAGTGTTTTTTCCGAGTGAGCAATTTTGGACAAAATGAAAGAACACAATTCTTGCCAGATGTTTAAGACTTTGATCTGTTTCCCTTCAATGGCCTCCTCGATGATTGAAAATCCACTGACTCCTGGTGGTTGGAGGCATTTCCTGAAGAGAGATATTGATTTCCATTCCATTTGAGTGTAAAGTGATGTTAGGCCCAGTTCTCTCCTTACCCGTTCTATTGGG
Source organism: Ambystoma mexicanum (assembly GCF_040938575.1). NCBI lineage: Eukaryota > Metazoa > Chordata > Amphibia > Caudata > Ambystomatidae > Ambystoma > Ambystoma mexicanum. The sequence continues at coordinate 416,395,110 of NC_090929.1, forward strand.
AGCGAGTTTGGGAGCGACAAGACCGCTGGCACGACCCTCGCCCAAAATCCCCTCTGGCAAACGCATTGGCCAGGTGGAGTCAGGACTTGGGGCTCTAGAGCCTGGCATCCTCTTCAAAAGCCCTCATGGGGCCAGTCCTGGTGCCTATGGCCCAAGGCTCATACACCATGAAAAACAATGTGCTTGGGAACTTCTTTATTGTATTGTCAGCCAACATGGAGGAATCCACATAGCTTGGTTCCTAAGAACCAATCTATGCAGTCTGGTGTTTTGGGTGTGGTAGCCTAGGAACTACTTTACCTGGACTATTTTGTTGGGGCTATTTAAACCACACCCGAGCAAGACAACAAGCTTCGCGTTACTTTGCAGCTTGCAACATGAAGCTCACCGTATCCAGCTATTCCCTCGAACCTCAGAGAAGCAGAACCTGCAAGGAGACAAAAGGAACATCATTAGCAGCAGCATCTTACCTGCAGTCTTCATCTTTAAACACTTGCAGCTACTGAGAACAGCTAACTTGAATCTGCATGCCTCCCGGACAGAACAACCTGAAAGAGGAAGATAGAGGCAACATTAAAGAAAGCAGTAGAGAGATTTACAAATTACGAACTGCTCAAAACGCTGACCTGGCTGGTCGCCTCTCGGCTGGCACCACTCCGGACATTCCACTTGCGCTGAAGAACACCCCGACCTACAAGGAAGGAAAGCACAGGTTAGCAAAAGCAACACTTTGCAGCGCTGCGCATAGCGCTTACTTACCGCATCATAGCGCTCTTAATGCGCCATCATTTACCAGCGAGGCTCAACCAAGCCAGTTCGCCACGCTGAAGCTCTGCATACTTAAGGGAGAAAAAACAGACATTTTAAACAAAGAAAGGCATGCAGGATAGCAACAAAACTAAAGAACAGCAATACGACCTACCTGAACAATATCAAACGGGCCGACGTCAGTGAAGTAACTGGACCGCAGTCGCCCATGAAAGACAACGCGCCCCTGCAAAGAAGGCAGGAAGGAGAGCATGCCTAATTCTAGCACAAGGTGAGGAGAGGGCACCAGAGGGACTGAAATCATACGGGGGTGGTGGGAGGATACTTACCCCAGTCGGTCAGTCTTGAACACAGTCCTCCTGTATTTTCAGGCAGTACCTTCCCGTCAGAACACATCAGGGCAAAGCTGAGAAGCATACCAGCGAGTAACCCAGCTGGTTGGCGTCCCTGTGGATACCAGGTGAGCGTAACAACCCTCTTCCAAAAGAGACCTTCCAAACAAGGCCATATTGTCGGGCTAATGAAAAGATTGGCTTCTGCAGCATATTTGAGAATTGGCGAAACTTTCATCCTGTAAAAGTGCCCAAGTGGTGTCATGGAGAACTTACAGTAACGCTTTTTGATCAGCAGAGCTTGGGACGTTAGATTTTTCACTTTACTTCTCAAATAGTTGATTCCGGGAGCGTCATTCAAACTGTCCTTTAGGGTTATCCCTAAGTAAACCATCGATGTAACAATTGGTATTTGCTCTCCGTTCAGGAACCAGTTGAATTTGGTCCACTTTCTTGCCCTTCCGTGGTCTCCCAAGATCAGAATTTTAGATTTGTTTGTATTGATCTTTTTTGAATATTTAAGGACAGGTCAGTCAACTGTCTCTGGAGCCCAATTTCCGTTCGATCTAAAAGGGGTAAGTCATCTGCAAACAGTAAGCGGACTACTGGATGGCCTGCGATGTTAGGTGGAAAACATCTTGCTTTCACAAAAGCCTCTGCCATGTCTGATATAAATAGACAGAAGACCGCCGGTGCCAAACGACACCCCTGTTTTAGCCCATTTTCTGCTGAGACTTCATTTGACAATATACTCATTCTATCCAATCTGATTTTTAGTGTGGTATCTCTGTGCAAGGCTTCCATGAGTTCTCTCAGATCCTTGGGGCACCCCCACTTCTTTAACTTGGCCCACAGGATTCTCCAGTCCACAGAATCAAAACCCTGTTCCAGGTCAGTCGAGGTGATGTAAATTGTCCTTATCTGTTTTTGTTTGACCATACACTTGAGCACATTGATGATGAAGACATTTAAGGTGGTACCTATCCCCTTTCAGAGCCCCGCCTGCCACTGGTCCTGATGATAGGACTTCAGACTCCATTCATTTAAGTGCTTCAAGATGATTGCTGCGAATATTTTGCCCACCATATCAAGAAGGGTGATAGGCCTATAGTTGGAGGATTAGACCTATCACCTCTCTTAAAAATGGGAACCACAATAGGCTTAGTCCAGGACACTGGAATCTTTTTAACCGTTGTGACAGTCTCAAACAGTTTGAACATGAACTTTGCCCATCTGACAGGGTTTTTTTTCAAGATTTTGTTGGTCAGGCCATCTGGCCCTGCCGCCCTTGAAGCATTCAAGTTTTTTATAAGATCAATGATCTCTCGATTGTTGAATTTGAAGCCCCAAGGCGCTTCTGAGTAGATGTGTGGGCCAATTTTGTTTGCCCCTTTGGACTCATATAGACTTTTGAAATGCTCCTCCCACACTTGTGAAGACACTGAATTTATTATTTTGGAGTCCTCTGGGGTGTTTAGATCGTTTATTAACTTCCACACCCCCGCTGTGTTTTTCTTAATTGCAAGCTTCAGCATTCTTTCGCCATCTTGCTGGATAACTTGATGTCTATGCTAATGTAACCAATTTTTATGGTTGTTTTGGCTCTTTTTAAAAGGGCTACATTTTTGGGCGTTTTGTGTTTTTTCACCAAATTTCCCAGCCTGTTTACCACTCTCTTTTTTATGGCGATTTCCTCGTCAAAGACATGCTTTGATGTAAAAACTGGCCTCTTGAAGCACACAGACTTTTCTCTAAAGGCCCAAAGAAACTCTGGATATATCAATATTCCCCCTTTTGAGCATGGTAAATCTGAGCTTAAAGCCATTAAGGAACATGTTATTGACAGCAATTCTCTTCCATTTATCCGTAAGCGGTTTCCTCCTTTGGCCACCTCATAGTGCTGGCCTTGTTGATGATAGTCTATTGGTGGATTTGTGGAGGCCCAGTCTAGGCTTTGAAGCTCAAGAATATTATGATCGCTCTGCTCCGTAGGTATCACTTGTAGGGAAATCAATTTTGATAACAGATCATCTGTAGCAAAGATATAGGGCCTCATTACGACTTCGGCGGTAACCCTTAAATCTGGCGGTAGCGCTATTACCGCCGGATTTAAGGGTCCGCCGAATCAGGGCTTCAGTGGATTTCGCCCCAGCTCTGAGCTGGGGGGAAATCCGCCGAAAATTCATGCTATTGCCGCCGGCGGGAAATCCGCCGGCGGTATTAGCACAAAGATTCCCCATTGTGCCCAATGGGGAATGGGGCATTCCCGAATGGGCTCAGTGAGGAATGGGGACTTACATTTCCGCCGAACTCGTGATCCGGCGCTATTAGCGCCGGGGAGTTCGGCGGTAGGGCTAATACCGCCCGCGCTAATAGCGTTACCGTTACCGCCCAAGTCGTGATGAGGCCCATAGCCAATTGTACTTGATTGTCCCCTCCTTTTCCAGGTCGCTGCCGTGGGTAGATCACCCCACAAATAACCATTTGCCATGTGGATGTCTATCTCTAATAGTTCCTTTTCAAAGTCCAGTCCCCTTTTAACATTCTCAGCTGATATGACTTCTATTTCGGATCCTTGTTTGTCGAAGCATTCCACATTGAAGTCTCCACAAAGTATCACGGCCAAGTTTGACCAAATAGTCCTGGCATCATCAATTGCCCTAAGTAAAGTGTTCTTGGTTCTCAACTCGTGCCTGAGACTTCTTCTCCAATAGACGTTGCAAATTAGCAATGTTGGTTTCACCAATTTCCTTTGAGAAGTGATTGTGGTAACTGTTGTAATTTGGATACAGGGGTTTGTTTTTGTAGAAATAATAACTGTTAGACCACTCGAGCGATTGGTAGTTGTTAAAAGACCTATCATACGATGGCCTTTTGACCGGCGTTTCCCTCAACCAAGTCTCCTGGAGACAGATGAGATCGTACTTAGATTTATTTTACTTTTACCATACAAATGAACAAAACACCTTGTATTCCAGCTGACTATAAACATGCCCCTGGCGATGTCTGTGGGATGTCTGTGGGACTCTTCTGCTGGAGTTATGACCTGTCTGCCAATGTTCCTGCCAGCCAACTCCAGTCTTCCGAGCTGCCAAACTCCGGGCCGTCACTTTTCTTCAGGATGACCGTTCTTTTCCCATTATGAATATAAATTCTTCTTTGCCCTCTTTATAACTACATCCTTGGATGTTGGGGATGTCAGGCACATTTTGAGAGGACCCTCTTTCATCTTTCCGCTGTTCCCGACAGGGGATCACACTCTGGTTTTTTACTCGATTTTCCGTGTCCTTTAAAGTACACCCATGTACATTCAATTTGTTCCCTTCTTTCATGAGGAGATTCTTAGTGTTCCAGGATGTTAAATGAAGAAACACGCTATCAGTGCATGTTTCGATATGGAATTCAATTGAATCAATATCCCTAGAACTGATTTTATCCAAGGTTGGAACAGATCGCAACAGCCTCATTACGTTTGCTCTATTCATCACAAGGCTGTCTGTGAATCCTAGAATTCTTTATAGAGATAGTTTGAACTCCTCAGTTTATGAGACATTGTTGTGTTTACATGGGTTTGCTTGTTTATTTCCTCGGTCAACTCCTGCCACTGTACTGTTTACTGCCCAAGAGAGTGTTCGTTTATGGGCCTCTTGTAGTATGCCCCTCTGTGTCATGTCTGTATGATTCATCTCCGCCTCTACTATTTTTCTCTGTTCAGTAGTAACTTTTCTTTGTACCATCGTCGTGAAGACTTGTTTTGAGTTTATCAGAGAATTTTGAGAGATGTTTTGCTCATCCGATTCTGACTATTCGTCAGAAATTTCCATATGTTGGTGTGCCCTCGACCTCCATTTGGGTCCATTGTTGTCTTTTCGCCTAATTGAAGCGGTGCCTGTAGATCCCCATGACCCAATTTGATCCGTCTCCGAATTTAGGTTTGGTGCACTGTGTACTGCCTTTCCTATGCCCGGGGGTAGGATAGGGGCCCTGGGAATAGGTCCACATACTGCCTCGTGATGATATTTGTTTCCCTCCGTCCACCTTGAATCCAAGTCTTCCGAGTAAGTAGATAAGTTCATCAAGTCATTTTCTATGTCGTTGTAAGACACATCGTTCTCCCGATCATCATCAGTCAGTATTTCCAAATCAATCCCTAAAGTAGATGACATGTCCCTCTGGTGTAAAGGTTGCCATTTAACATCCTCCTGGTTTGATGGTCTTCGTATGTTCCTAGCTAGTCCGAAATTGCTTTCTTTGCACTTACGACTTGCAGACTTATTGTTCAGTTTATGTGTGGATTTACCATCTGAATTGTTGTTATCCACAAGAGGAGTTTTAGTCTTCGAGTAAGTACTTGACCCCTTTTTTGTTTACCACCAGCTCTGCACTTTCGAGTTCCTTTGCACCTTTTTTTGGAACCCTAAACATTTCATATGTTTTAATTTTCAGAATGATAGGGTCAGAGTCCAGCTTTTTTAGGAATTCCAACAGTTTTTTAACATGCGAGGGGTTTTTACCACCCTTTGCTTTATTAATGTCTAGAACCACTCTCACCGGTGATGTTGTTGCATCTTTATATATAAGCGGTAAGTGGAGGTACATCCGGCGTGGTATGGGGAGCGTGATCCTCAATTCGGGTCAAATCAATTTGGGCTCCTACTGCCAGTGATTTGCAACTTTTTCTTTTTGTAGAATGATTGGATCCAGTATACTCTAAGATTTGCATGATTTGATCAGTATTTTTGTTGAGATTTGACTGTAGAGCAGTAAAAAAGCGTTCCACAAAGATAAGCTTCGAATGTAGCATCGCCATCACCGTTCTCTGGTCTCGTAAGTGGTCGTTCTGGGTCTCAATCAATTTCATAAACGGTGACATTTTAATAGCAAATGCTGAAATCATTCTTGCATCAATTTCCAGGTTCCCCAAGGATTTCTCTTCAACCTGTGCCGCTGCTAGATCCATTAAAAGATCTTCATTGTACAGGAAAGCTGGCCCATGTTGTCGTTTACTGGAGAATGGGGCCTGTTGTTGCGTTTCGGCAACTTCTGGTTTACTGAGAGTCCGACCATTTCTATGTTAATGGGACTTTTGGGGAGGGAACTTCCCCACACCATTTGGTAATGAGTTATAACCCGCCTTTACACCCTTCAATAGGGGCCCACACGCAGGTTTAACCGAGTAGGCCCCCATGGTGTCCTTTTCTTGGGCAACCGCTTTTGCATTCATCTTACTGATATTGTAGCAGAAAATGTCTGTGTGGCTACTTAGGGTGGAAGTGAGGCCCAATGGCTTCCAACCTTTGTCGGTGGCATGGAAATTTGAACTGAACTTTTGTAGTGCGTTGCTCAGGCTGCCTCTTTCCACAACTCCTTGTGTCGACGTCGGTCGAGGCAGTGACCCACCTTCTTTCACAAATTGCTTAACCTTAGGAGAGGTTGGCGGAGCAGTCTCTTTAGAGGGTGGCAAGCTCTTACTATTCCCGCACTGGTCTCCTAGCTGCTGATCAGCCTCCAAAGCCGTGTCTATAGATTGCATTTTATGAACCTCTTCCGACCCATTTTTTTACTTTTGTGCAACAGGGGCTTCTGGGTCTTCTGGGGTGGATTGTAAAAAGTTTTCATGTGATAAGGTTTCTTTGCTTATTTCAATGTCTGGGTATAGTGCATTATTAGCCGCCATTTCCAAAAGTTGTCACAGCACTCCCAACTCTCCACTTGTACCCCCCTTCAGCCCTATATACACACCTAAATACACACAGTTTTTGTATCCCATATATCCAAGTGATAATGTTTCCAATCTTAGATGTTAGTTACAGCGCTCTCCTGTCGGGTTACCTATGGAAGTACCCGATAGATACTTCCGTCAGCCTTCCGGTACATTTCCTGCTGCTATTGTCAATGAAAATACTTCATACCAAATATGGACGATAGCACTTGTACAATCCTGCTACAATCCTGCACTTTAGCAGATCAATGAAGAGCTTATGTGCGTTGTCCATGATCCACGATAGTAGAGTGAGTGAATGAGTGGGTGGGGTGGTGGTGTATTTATAAATGCCAAAGGCCCCCGGTTTTCGCGGACCGGGACAAGCACACGACCAACACCACGCCCAACAACAAAGTGTTTGCACAGCTCGTCTCCTCTCAGCTTTTCAGCCACTCACCATGCGTTTTACCACTGCAACTCGACAACTCAGCGCGGTGTAATGCCGTGTAATGCAGCTCTATTTCTTGATGTGCTCGGTGTGCGGCACCTCACAGCAAGTCTCAATACGTCCACTGCTGTGGCTATCAATACTGGCGAGATAACGCAGACCGGACAGACCAGTGGCACACCGGCGGAACCAGTGGAACCAGCAGAACCGGCACACCAGCTCCCCCACTTCGTCAGCTTCATCAGCTCACACACCGTCCGCACTGTTGCTGCCATCGTAATGAGTTAGAGGAAAGGACCTAAACGGATCATCAAGACGCACCAGTATCCCTCTCTACTGCTCTCACGTCAGAATTCATTCACTGGCCGCTTCAGACAATCGTATCAGCATATATCATGGCCTCAAATGGATAGAGATAATCTAAGGTGTAAACTCCAGAGTTTAACTTCTGGTGCTGGGAAATGGATACATGAATTAGTTAAAATGATGGGAGGAAATACATTGGCTATAAGGGACATTAAGGGTCTTTTAATTGCCATACTTGGTGAGAGAGCTGATCATCTGTGGACAAGGGCATGGTACCCTGGTGTGACTAAAGTCAACACTACTCTCGATGGAGCACCATTAAATAACTGTAGGGCGGCAGTCTGGAAAGCGCTTCAAATACTATATCTGGACACGTCCGATATGGAGCTATAATGACGAAAAAGATGCAGGAACGAGACAATCTGTTGTTTTACATTGAACATTTCCAGGAGGCTTGGTCCTTGGAAACACGTGAATCTTGGGGAAAATCTATACTGGTATTCTATCATATATTATGCCAAGGGTTGCCAGAGCCAGTACAGAAGCAGCTCAAGAAGTTAGTGTGTATAGGAGCTAATGGTCGGAGATTCAGCTGACCATTGCGCATTTCTGCAGACTCTTGCAGGAAAAGAATCGCAATAAGGCAGATACTCGCAAAGGCGAGGAGGCAAAGTTAGTGCAGAAAAAATGATCCAAGTATGCCATTGAAAGGGCAATGTTGACCAGCATAGACGGATCGAATTCACTGCAGATAGTCAACATGCCACAGGTGAATATTCAAAGGCAGTTAGATCAAAACAATAGTGGATATGCTCCATGAGGAAGAGGATTTCGAGGAAGGGGTTGGCAAAGTAATCAAGGGAATCGGCAGAATAATCAGGAAAACTTACAGAATAACCAAGGTGGGTTTCAAAATATGCAGAATGGTAACAGGAATATGCAAAATGGGCAGGTTGGGAGACCATATGTTGGACTTGTGGATTGACAAGGCATTTTTCTCACATGTATAGAAGTCAAGGGATTGTGCAAAATTGCCAGTTTTTAAGAGAGGGGATGTCAAATCCACCTGCATATTCTCAACAGAATGGAGATGGATTTGCGCAGAATCAAACAATGCAGCAGCAAGCGGTGAGAGTGCAGCAGGGCTTGCAGGTAGCAGTTAATCCACCACAAGGACAGTCGCAGCAATCACCTACGCAGCTTCAGCAAAACACAAACACAGGTCAGTTAATGACTCCTGGGATAGGGGATGTCACTGCCAATGGAGGGAATAATTTCACAAGTAATGGGATGAGGCTGTACCCACAATTGGACAGCTCACTGGGAGACCTGATGTGTTCCATACTATCTGTAACGCCAAACCCTCCTGAGGAATCAAGGGTGGGCATCAGTATAGGGGGCAAAATTTTTTCGTTTTTAGGAGACATTGGTGCAACACGCTCATGTATACGTTTTTAATGTCTGGCAATGAATACTCAGGGGTTCACAGGAGCTACAAGCAGAGTTCCTTTCACTGAAGAATTACCAGTTTCTATAGGAGAATATGATATGAAGGTGCCACTGCTATATTTGAGGCAAACACCTGTCAATATATTGGGATTTGATTTAATGCCTAAGTTGAATATGACAATCTCGTTCACTGGTGAAGGTATAGTGTGTTCAACACCAGGAATGCATTACTTAAACATGTACGAAATGATTATGGCATTCACAGGACAACTAGCTATTAGAGCAATTCCATTACAACCAGAGGTTTCCCAGTTTGGAGAAGGCATTCTGTTGTCATGGTTACCAGGCCTAGCAGGCAGAACAATGAGAACTCCAGATGAATTGTTTTTTAGACCAAGAAAACCTGTCCTCGAAGAAAAGGGCTGAGTTTTTCCCTTAGAGATGCAAGCAGCCATAGTGCAAGGGGAAATGGTTTTGCTTGATGGATATGATGATGAAGGAAAACAATGGCGCACGGTAATCGCCATGGGTGAGGGTTACAGATTGACCAACGTCACTGATGAAGATCTGTTTGGAGATCATCCGTCTGATGACAAAATAATATTTGAGATGTGCATTACTTATTGGGTAATACTAATTAAAAGAGAAGTTCCTCAGAAAATGATGATAGGATAAAAACATACTGAGTATTTTGATGATGACATGGCGAAAGTGCCAGTTTCATTATGCCACCGGCCCCTATGACGTAGGCCTACTAAAGGGGGTTGGAGAAGTGAAGATTAAATTGAAACCACAAGCAATTTTACCTCGAGCATGACAATATCCCATGTCCCGAGAGACGGATGGAGGTATTTTTAAGACGATCTCCGCCATGATGGTTCAGGGCATTTTAGTGACATCAGAGTCACCATGTAATATGTCAGTGTACCCTGTGAAAAAAACTAAGGGGCCTCATGACGTTTAGTGCAAGATCTTCACCCGATAAACCAGATTGTAGAGTTTGAGTTCCCTCTAGTTCCTAACCCGTCTACGATTCTATGTAATATACCTGTTGAAGCACGATATTTCATGGTGATTGACTTAAGAAATCAATTTTTCTCAATCGCATTGCATAAAGACTTGCAGGATCTGACATTGTTTATGTTTAGACAAACACGTCTGAAAAGCACTCGTTTACCACGAGGGTATTGTGAGTCTCCATCGACTTTTAATAGAGTTCTTCAGATGGATTTAAGCAATATTGCTTTAGGAAGCATTGTGTTGCAATATGTAGACAACATTTTAGTTTACAGCACCTCAGAGGAAGAGTGTAGACGCGATTGTGTCCAGCTGATGATTATACTCGCTGACAAAGGATATAAAGTTGACAAAGAAAAGTTACACTATTGTCAACAAGAAGTGTTGTACATTGGCCAATTTATTTCACTTGAAGGAAAGAAAGTAACTCCTGAGAGGGCTGAGGCTATTTTGAAAACTGCGAAGCCACACACGATAAAGCACATGCAGAGATTTTTGGGATTATGTAACTATGCCGGTGCATGGGTCTTTGACTGCAGTTCATATATAAGGACGTAATTGCAGGCTCTAAAGAAAGCACAGGAAACACAAGAAATAATTGTGTTGACTGAGGAAATGGAAGAATGGTTTGATGAATTGAAAAAAAAATGTGCACAGCTCCAGTTTTAGGGATTCCTAATTATGCTGAGGAATTCTTTTTGTTCTCACATAAAGATGGCACTGTTATGACAGCAGTCCTTAGCAGAGAACCACGTTGGGGTACAAGGCCCTTGAATTTTACAGTGAAATCTTAGAACCAGTGATGAGAGGTAATTTTCTGTGCAAACAAAGTTTAGCAGCCGCCGCGTTCACCATAGCGAAAGCTGCAATAATAGTGATGGGATGCTCCATGATATTATTTGTCGAGCATGCACTATTTGCCATTTTAGAAAAACCAAAAGGCACGTTGACTTCTCAAAGGGCTTCTGCCTATGAGGCAGTCATATCAAACCCAGCGATCAAAATAGTTTGCTGTACTATAGTGAATCCTGCCATGTTTGTAGCTGAGCAAGTGACAGAAGGAGATCTTGTACACATTTGCGCAAACTATGAAGAATAAAAGAGAATTAGCAGGGGGAGAGATTTTTTTTATTGATGGTTTCTCAAGGATTGATCAAAATGATGGGCAAAGGTATACAGGTGCCACTGTGGTAAAGCACACGGCAAATCGGGAATTTCAGGTGCTTATTAGTACTCGATTGCCGTCTCATTATTCAGCACAGGCTGCAGAATTATTGTCTTTGATACTCGTGATCGAGAATCACGCAGAACAGGAAGCAACATAGTTCAGTGACTCCGCCTATGTGACATCAACAGTGCACGGCAGGTTAGCATGTTGGAAAAGGAGGGGCTACCTCCGAGCAGATGGCATGCCAGTGCAGGACGCCGCCTTATTGGATAGGCTTATTAAAGCATTAAAGCGGTACAACTCCCATTAGGCATTGCAGTCATTAAATGCGCAGCCCGTAGATTTTATCTCACGTGGAAATCAAGCAGCAGACACTGAGGCCAAGCACGTAGCAATTACAGATAAAGAGATGATGAATGTTGAGACTTTTGATGTGAATGAAAAAATGATTGTTATGATGACTCTATCTGAAGGATACAACCACTTGTCAAAAACGCAGTTAGTGGAGGTCCAGGGGGAAGCACCTCAAGAGGAAAAGAATTTGTGGACATGAAGAGGGTGTTCTTTAAACCCCTCTGAAGCATTGTGGTGACAGGACAGCACTGGTAAACCGGTGATGCCTATAACCTTATTAAGGGTGGCCCTGTGCATACAACTTATGAAAATCTCGCTGCAACTATTGCTGAGGATTGGTTTGTGCCAAATTTACCAGAACATGTTACATTTTTTGTGGTGAACTTTATTGTGTGTCAGCAATTCATGGCTGGGCATACACTGCACACAGTTAGGGGAGTCAGTCCCAGAACTAGTGGCCCTTTTCATCACTTGCATATCGACTATGTCAACATGATACAAGTATGTAATGGATATAGATACCGGTTCATAGTGGTGTGTCCTTTCTCAAGATGGATAGAAGTCCATGTACACACTCAGATTCCATCTGTGCAGCAAAATTCTTAGTGCGGGAAGTATTTCCTAGATGGGGAGTATGTGAAGTTATGAGGTCAGATAATGGTCCTCATTTTGTGAATCAGGTATTTGAACAGATCAGCTTGTTGCTTGGTATAAAGCACAAGTTTTCTTTAGCTTATCATCCGCAAGGAAATGGAATCTGTGAGAAGCTCAACGGCTTGCTTAAAGAAAGAATAGCCAAGTTGAAGCTTACCTTGAAGAAAGGGTGGTTGCATTGCCTACCACTGGCATTATATGCTTTAAGGAACCAACCGGGTTCTGACCACCATCTCACACCCCACGAAATAGTGACAGGAAGACAAATGAGGACACCCTTAATGCCTTCATCCAGAGTTAGAAGTTATGCTCAGCCAACTGCAGACTTGTTAGGAATGGAATTGTATGATTATTAGAAGTGTATGACTTCCAGTATTTCTCTCATTTCAGGACAGCTGAAGTGACACGGGTTTAGGGCAATACAGACCACAGAGGGAGATGTTTTGACAGACCAATCTCAAAAATGTTGTGTTCCCCAACTTTTCCCCAGATATGTGGGGATGTGAGAGGTGAGATGTGGTCCTAGTCTGCAACCATGTAAGGAAAAAGTGGGACAAACCCTGTTTTAACAGTCCATTCATTGTGGAATACATAACACCATCTGCTGTCAAGTTGCAGGGCAGGCATGCTTGGGTTTTCCTTGGGAATGTTAAAATCTTTGCTGGAGAAAATCCTCTGCCCGCACCCCTACACGAAGCAAGTACAAGCATCGGGGAAGAACGTGCAGACACGATCTATGACGAGGAAGAAGGACGCAGAAGCTGACAAGTAGAAAGCCAAAGAGTTCATTGGACTGTGACTTGGTTCGGGACACTCCTTTTAAGCCATTTATAAAAGGGTTAAGGGAAGCAATTTCAAACACTCTGTGCATATCAGTTGCACAGAGGTTAAGGTTGCAGGGTTAAGGTAAGATCTGTATTTCCTGAAGCCACAGTAGCTTTTTGACTTTGGACTGAGGCATGCCTTGATAAGAAGAGGATTATGCCAGATTGTGATCGTGGATACAGTAATTGGAAAAGGGTACAGTACCCAGACTCGTTTAACATTGAGTTCCTGTTTGGATTTACCTATGGAGTTACCCATTGATAACCTTTCTAGGCCCATTCGTACTTATTTTGAGTTGGTGTTGCACTCTTTCCCTTCGTTGGTGGGAGAACTACTCACATACCAGCTTTCTTACAAGTCCTAAGAATGGCCAATTATAAAAAGATTGCTTATAATCATCATTGAACAATTCTTGCAGCTACCTGAGTACAGCAAGGAGAGTACAAATGCCTATATCAACTGATGCAGCTCCTAGACTAGTCAGTGTGGTATTCTTTTGTCTGATTGAGGAGTACCCATATCTTGTTAGAAGACACACTGATGTGCTTACCTTTCTAAGGGATCCGAGAAACACTGCAAATCTGAATGTGTTATCATCCAAGTGAGCATTTATTCTGAGTGAAATCACAGGTCGGTGTAGAAACTTTCCTTTGAGGGATAGATCGAAAGGTTGCTGATGAAAAAAGACTCTTTATTCATGCTGAAAGAAATTCAACATGTCGTCTGGGCTGAAGCAGATTTGAGGCATTGATTGGGAGATAATCTATGTCATTGAGCTCGTTTAGACTTATTGACGTCATTTTTCTTCATTACTAAAGAGGCATCTACAGTTTGGCTGGTGAAAGACTGGTTCCAGAGATACAGAGAAAGTTGTTTTTGTCATCCAGTAAGCAGACAACTGATCAAAGAAGAGTTGTCGAGTCAAGACAGCAGCTTCCAGAAGCAGTTCACAATGCTGATGTATTAAAGTTTGAGTTTTTTCCTCGCTTAGGTAATCAAGATGGGGAATCTCAGTAGCAATATTGTATTACCGCATGAAGAGGGACGCTCACGTTGTCCAAGAAGTAAATGTTGTAGGTTGACATATCTCCGTGTCATCTATACTTGCATGTGTTCATACTCATCCTGCTTTCATTGACTGTGCGAATGGCGTTCTATTTTGGTGCAAATGGAGCTAAGACTCCTGTACATGCTCCTGAGCAGAAGGAAAATGTACACGTGGCAACTACTAGGCAGCCTAGACCCTATGTAGTCATTCCTGTTCCAAAGAAAGATGGCAAATTGCCTGAGCTTGAGATGGATGTCACTAACAATCGTTCACATGTAAAGAGTGTCTTAGAACTTATTTTTGGACACCAGAGACAGACAAGATAGGCATGCAAGGGGTTGTTAGGGGGTGAGCCTGCACAAGTAATACATGCAAATACACCTGGTCTAGTGACAAGTGACCCAAAAGCAGTTTCGAAAAGAAGATCCGAGATGGAGATTATGCAAGACATTTTCATGCCTAAATGGGCTGCTAAGCAGATGAGAGTGTACTGGAGGGCGGAGCATCCTCTGACGGGCCCATACGTCAGAGCTCACCCTTGCTACCTTTAAAACAAGATAGCCGCACCTCGAGGAGGATGGGGTGTGGGATTCTCTTACTCCAACACCAATCAATAAGGACAAGTCAACGGTTTGGCAAAGGGAAGTCCGTTTAATGACAAGTACAAAAAATGGGGAAACAAATGGTAATCAACAGTGTTGCATTCGCCTGTTGTCTCGCTTCAACTCTCCAATTCTTCATGCAAACATTAATTTTTATAGCAAATTCTCGTCATCATTGACGTGTAAAACTCACAAGTTTGACATGCTATTCTATTGGTCGGGAAAGGTAACTTAAGTATAGGTACTATATCTGTATATGGTAACAGAGCGTGAGGATTGGATAACTCTTATCGGGTGGGGGTCAACGACCATCCCTCTACATCACTCGTGATAGACGTCACAACAACTACGACGTCTGACCTACTATAGGACCCTAGCTTATGTGGTCCATTGCGATTGGGTGGGTTTCACCCCTAAGCATAAATCTCTGCTTTAATTAGCAGCATGCATAATGGACACCCAGATGCAGAGTGCCCCAAGATTCACCCTGCCTCCCTTCCATCAATCAGTACCTTTAGGGCTATGTGTCAGTTAGTTGGCTGAGGATGTAGCTTCTTATCAGGAAAAGTTATGGCATCCTCGGGTTCTGGGTGACATCAGACGTTGGTACCTCTTTGCCCTTGGCTGCTCTCGTGTCTGTTCACCGTGAATCTTCTTCATTTTCCTTCTTTTTGTGTATTTAATTCTTTGTTCACCTCGCCACCTGCCTGGGGCCTCTTCATCTCGACCTTCACTGGCTGGCAGTCATGCTCTGAAGTTACGATTCTTCAGAGTTGCCGCTCTCCTCCCTTCCTGGAGTTGACCTCGAATTCCCAGGCATTAGCTGCCTCTTACTAAGTTTCAATTCCGCTCTTTCCTTTGGCTTTGGCTGGAATATGAATCTTGGCCCAGTTAGTCCTTTGCAACATGGGCTTAATTCTACTTTACAAAATGGAGTTGCACTTGTATACTGTGCTTAATTGAGGTAGATATATAATTGGTGCATGCCGCTCTATTCTTCTCCTAAGCATTGCAAACAGTATCGCTCTCTTAGCTTCTTGCGTTCCAAGCCTATTTACAGGCATTTCAGTCAGTTTTCGTGTGTTCATCTCACTTCATGGTTACATTTCTTTATATTAACATCGCTTCTGCTTACATGTACATCACATCGTTATTCTTAGCATTTCGCCCTTGTGTGTCAACTTTCATTTGTTGTTTAAGTTTATTTGTATGTCTGTCCAGGCTCTTATGTCATCACCATTTACCCTCCATTAGGGCTCTTTGGGTCTCTTCGGGGACAGTCTGTAAGTAGTCCTCATTTCGTGTCAGCTGCTGTTACGGTTGTCTCAGTGGGTACCGAGCTGCCCATGGCTGTCTAGTTATAGGCACTTCAACAGAAATTTCTCTTCTGATGGGCACCGGGCATAGGCCCAGTATAGCTCTCCGTTGGTTCAATTGCTCCTCATACATCACATACTTTGGCGAGTATGTTCCTGGTACCTCAAACTGTGGGCTTGGGGTGTAGGCCATGCCTGCGACCTCCTCTACAAGACTTTCTGAACTTTCTCCGACTCAAGGAGCACATGAAGGTGTAGCCCGTCCACTGATAGATGTTCCTGTGATTAATCCAGTCAGAAGAAACTATGTTGGTACACTTCATGATATTATTATGGAAGCTCACATGAAACGAATGAGACCTAAGAGAGACACACAGGAAGATAATTATGAATTAAATGATGACCTGGACAGCACGGCACACTTAGGAAATACCATATGGTACCAACACATGAAGGATGTTGGGAGAAGAACTTCAAAGGAAGAATGCTTTGTATGTGCACTCCTGCGATACAGCATGGGGAAGTTGTTGAAATAGATCTCCAAACAGCACATTGTCTTTCGCACATAGCACTATGCAAAACCAGAGGCCAGTTCTTGGGTCATGATGATTCTCTCAAATGGGCAACTGATTGGACAGATACAGATGAAGATGATTATATTCAAGATATAAAGACAAGAAACAATGACATGACGAGGAATCATGTGATCAGATACGAAAAACCTGGAGTAAAAGGAGCTGAAATCAGACGGGAAGTGAATAAAAAACTTGAGACCGCAGGAAAATCTGCAGACGATATTCGAATTTGGAAGAACAGAGGTCAAATGCAGATCGGGGGTTAGGGGTTATCACCAGATGGAGGGGAAAAGGGAGTGGTTATTTGCAGAGCTTTTTTGATAACTAATCATCCTGAATTGACTATTTTGAATGCACAGGAGCAATATAAACCGCTATGGCCAAGACTTTCTAAACTACTGACATGGGTCGAAGACAGAGGAGGAACCCTTACAGATGGTGCTTTTGGAAAGCTTAAAGCTGTGCTTCAAAAGTAATGGTACAAGAAAAGTTGGAGAAAATCAGAAATGCAATTGTATCTTTGATACATTAGGAATGATGCATGGAATAGCAGTAATCATGGATCATTATTGGGCTTGTGGATCGAAGGCATACATAAGGCTACTTAAAGACTGGGGAGGAATATTCAGATTGGTGAATGTCCATATTCCAGCATTAGTGATTCCAAAGAGTGATCTGAATCTTGACAGATTTCCAAAAGCAGATGCTCCCCTGAGGAAGAATAGATCTGTGGAGCTGATAAAAAGGATAAAGAGAGATAACTACTTTTCAGTCAAGTCAATAGAAGCTTTTGACTCTATCACATATGAACACAGACTGTTCAGCTAGACTTCTTCAGTGTTCACATTGATCTTCATGCCAAGAATCCAGGTGGGAGCAAATACCAAGTGGCTTCAGCTAACCAGATGGGAATTGCTGCAGACAATGAACACTACTATAAAGGGATTCAATGCAATCAGAGAAGAGATAAGAGCCATAAGACTGATGGCTCTCCAGAACAGATACATCTTGGACATGATGAAAGAGGCCATAGAAATGTGACGAAACTCCATGGCCAGATGATAGACGTAGTAGAAGACATTACTGATGACAGCTAGTTTGGATCACTCTTCTCTTGGGTTCCCCAATGGATGGCAGATATGTTCAAGTTCCTTGGAGCCCTAATTGTGTTGGTTTTACTTGGATTTTGTGTGATCAAGATAATAATCTCACAGTGCAAGAAGACAGCAAAGAAAGCCATAGGGTTGAAGATTATGATTGATGTTGAACCAGGATGGAAGCCCAAAGACTTGACAGATGAAGAAATCAGAGACTTTGTGAAGGTCAGTATTCATGCCCCTGAGGGAACAAAGTTCCTGTACCGAAAGAACCATAATAAATATGTGGGAAGATGGATCTATTGCAGTCCAAGTGAACAGTGCATGCTTGTGACATGGAACAAGGATGAGTATGTGAAATCAGCATGATGCATAAAGGGAGTCATAAATATATGGGTCCCTAAAAAGCTCTTTTTCAGAAGAGGATGTCTAGATGTAAAAGATGATGAGAAAGTGGTTGATGAATCGCCCAGAGGGGGGGACTGTAGAGGAGGAGCCAAGTACCCCTACTCCAACTGCCCCGCCCTTATTACCTGTCTGTTGGAAATTGGATTTTGAGACATACACGGAGCAGTTGAACAGACAAAGAGCAGAGCGTGGACTCTGTGCAGTGCCAATAAGAATACCTATACCTAAGAGAATCTGGGAGGCAAGGTACACATTGAGAAAACCGTACCTGCATTCAAGACAAAATGATGCCGATTTGAATGAGATTCCTGAAGAAGCAGAGAAGATGAATGGCAAGGATGAATGGTGACGTCACAGAAGAGATGCAGAGACCAGAGAATGCAGATATTCTATAAGGCATCAAGAAAATACCAAGTATGAGTAACATCTTGGGATCAAGGTGAAGAAGCTTATGCCACAGAAACAGATGAAGATATTAAGCTAGTTTATACATGTGCATATGCAAAAGAAACGCAAGCAGAAAGTAATCTTAAAAGCTAGCTTCAAGCTTTATAGTAAATAAATTGCAGTAAGAGCCAATATATATATAGAGATGCATATGGACGAGTAAAAGATGGATGTTTCCACTACGTATTAAAAGCAATGCTGAACATTAACAATAAGGCCTCATTTCAGTGTGTCACAGTTAAAAAGCAAATTGAATTACAAATGAATCTCAGCAGAAGGAGTTGGACGAACCAAGAAGCCAAGGTCTTATCAGAACTGGAATTGGCTGACATTGGATACAACTCATGTGAAAGAATAGAGACTGCTTTTCAGAAGGCTTGAGCAAAACAAAAGACGTGAGAGGACTATTAGAAACTAATATTAAATACAGGAAAAGGCTCGATGTCATGGTGTCCAGTCATGTGGAAGAAGGAAGTTGGCCGATCGAGGTGGTCACACCTACGCACGAGGGCAAGATGTGCCAGCACTCCTTACATTTCTCAGAGCACAGTACAAACTCAAGGCCAAACTTCAAAGCATTAAGTGACACTGGACCATTGAGGTGATGATGGATTGATACATTAATTGGTGGGAAGCTAGTGTTAAGATGAGCACACCAGCACCTGGATGTTCAGTCTGCATGCTGTTAGACATAAGTGGAAAAGTACTGACGGGGGTTAGAAGCCAACCAATTATAGCGGACCACATAATTAAGGCTCCTATAATTTGTGTAGCCAATGGAACGTTGTGCATTTAGTGACGTTCATAGTGACCATTTTAAGGGGAGGGCTTAGTTGCCCCACCTGATGTTAAGTACCCTATCACTCTCCTTCACGTTTCTATACTGATATGGAACTTATACTTAGATTGTCACATAGAGCCTATCACTTTCCTCAATAGGTTTTGTAGTTTGCCACGTTTGATGATGTTGGTAATGACGCAGGTCAGTACATCACTGATGACGATTTTGCATGATATAACCTCAGTTTTTACTAAAAATAAGTTGAGTAAGAGGATCGAGTGAGTGCTGATGTTCATTGTACTCCCTGTTTTAGATACTTGATATTAAAACGGACTCCCTTTTGCCAAACTACCTGAGTTGTCTTGATTATTGATGTATGAATACAATCTGCATCCCCATCCATCTCCAGGGTATTGCTACTCATCTTAAAGGGCTGAGCAACCCAGTTCAGCGAGAAAGGGCAAGCACCCATGCAGGCACAACAAGCACAAGCACAGCCACCACATTACATTCCAGTGTCAAAATGTAAGGCAAACACAGGAGCTCCTCAAGTGTTCACACCCAGGATAGGGTGTGTGACATTAGTGGGAGGGAATCCTTTTACAGGTACAGGGGTGAATTTATATCAACAATAGGAAGGTCCACAGAGTTTCTAGATGTGTTCAGTACTATCTGTGACACAAGACCCACAAGAGGAACCAAGGTTCAGGGTAATGATAGGAGGCAAGACATTTTCGTTCCTTGTGGATACAGGAGCAACTTGTTCCTGTGTTCTAGAGGGAAAGTATTCAATGTCTGGAATTACCATGAATGCACAGGGATTTCGTGGGGGCACAAGTTTGGTTCCCTGTACTGACTAATTACCACGTTCTATATGTGAACATGGCATGTCAATGCCACTGATATATTCTTGACAGACAACAGTTAACATATTAGGGTGTGACTTGATGACAGAATTTAACATGACAATGGGCCTCATTACGAGGAAGGAGGTAACCATGCCCCTTTTCGCGGCATGGCTACCCCCATTCCGGTTACCGGTTCCGAGTTCCTGGAATGGGGAAATACCGGGCCATTCCGACCTTGGAGGGCCTGGTATTTCCCCATTCCAGGAACCCAGACCCGGTACATCCCCATTCCCATTCGAGCCCCCATAGGGCTCAATGGGAATGGGGAGCATGCTAACAACGGGCCCGTTAATGACGGTCCGTTGTTAGCATGCTGGACCGCTCGGGGGACCCGCTAAGGACGCCTGGTAAAACCAGGCGTCCTTAGCGGGTCCCACGAGCGACCTCATAATGAGGTGGTAGGGGGTTAATGGGCCAGCAGCTCTACCGGCCCCATGAACCCCCTACTGCCTTCCTTGTAATGAGGCCCAATATCTTTTATTGACAATGGGATAGTGTGTCTGACTCTTGGGATACATTATATGAATGTGAGAGAGTTTAAACTAGCTTTTACAGGCCAAAAAACACTACGAGTGTCCCTTCAGACCAGGAAATATTTTTGTATGGAGTCCATATTTTGTTGATATGTCTTCCTGATTAACATGGAAACTATTGAGAATACCTGATGAACTTTTGTTTAGACCAAAAATACCTATGGATGATGAAGAGAGACAGGTCATTCACATAGAGCTACGGGCAGCGTTACATTTTGAAAGGGGGGTTGTTCATGGGACAGATGATGAAGGAAGAACATGGAGAACAGTAATAACCCTTAAAGAAGGATATGGACTGACAGATTTGACAGACAACGACTTGTTGAGAGATGAATATTCAGACAATTATTAGTGTTCTTCATAAGTCTCACTTATGGGATGAAAATTGAGAATAGAGAAAACTTAGGAAAGGTGCCAAGCATCTTATGGACTAACAGCCCATATGTCGTGGATCTATTGAGTGGAGCAGGAACAGTTCAAATTAAGCTTAAGCCAGGAGAAATGTTGTCAAAACAGCATCCTCTGTCCAGAGAAGCAGATGAAGGCATGTTTGAGACCATTTCAGCTTTAATAAATCAGGGAATATTAATGCCCTCAGAATCCCCATGTAACATGACTGTGTACATAGTGAAGAAATGAATGGGGGGTTGTGGAGATTTATTCAGCATCTCCGGCCCTTAGACAATATTGTTGAAGCAGAATTTCCTCTGGTTCAGAAACCCACTACAATATTATGTAACATCCCAGCTAAAGCCAAATATGTCACAGTCATAGATTTAAAGAATACCTTCTTTTCAATTCCTCTTCATGAAGACTTACAGGATTTGACTTCCTTTTTGTATAGACTAAAACACATGAGATTGCCTCAGGGGTACTGTGAATCCCCATCAATCTTTAATAGAGTCCTTCAGAAGAACTTAGGTAATGTACTACTCAAGAGCACAATAATTCAGTATGTGGACGACATATTAGTGTGCAGAGAGACAGAGGAAAGATGAAGGGAATACTCAGTTCGACTAATGACAATACTAGCAGAGAAAGGACATAAAGTAGATCGATAAAAGCTACAATATTTTCAGGAAGTGGTCCTGTACATAGGGTAGCTTATCTCTCAAGAGGGGAGAAAAGTGACATCTGAGAGAGCAGAAGCAATCATGAGAATTCCAAAACCTGAGACAGTGCTGGAAATGCAACAATCCTTAGGCCTATGTAATTATTGTAGGGCCTGGGTTTTCAACTACAGTACACATATTTGACCACTGTTAAAAGTACTCAAGGAAGCACAGATAAGTAAAAATAAGATAGCATGGACAGATGACATGACTAAAGGATTCAAAGAACTCAAAAGGGCTTTCTGTACAGACCCTGTGTTAGGAATATCAGACTATAATGAAGAATGTTACCTGTACTCACATTCAAATGGAGAAGAAATGACAGCAGTACTTACACAGAAGACGACATAAGGACATGGTCACAAACCATTAGCCTATTATAGTAGAATTTTAGACCCATTAATAAAAGGACATTATCCTTGCGAACACACTCTAGCAACTGCTGCTTTTGGCAATTGAGAAAGCCACCAGTATTACAATGGGATGCTCAATAACAATATCTTCCAAACACTCCCTATTTTCCATTTTGGAGAAACCTAAAAATACATTAACTTCACAAAGAGCGTCTGGATATAAAGTAATTATTTTGAATCCAGCAATCAAAATTGTTAGATGTACAATTGTGAATCCAGCGACATTTATAGCAGAACCAGTAGGAAAGGATGACTATGTACATGACTGCACAACATATGCTGAATTTTATGATGATATTCCCCATGTTAGAGAAAATGCTCTCGGAGGGTGGGAAGTTCTCTTCATTGACGGTTCTTCAAAAATTGACCAAACAACTGGTGAAAGGCAGATGGGGATGGTAGCAGTGAAACTGAAAAATAATAGTGAATTCTAAGTAGTGACAAGTTCAAGATTGCCTTCACATTGTTCAGCGTAGGCTGCAGAATTAGTGGTGCTCATCGATTTGACGATGAGGCAGTGACAGTGTATTCTGACTCTGCCTACACACAGGGTTGTCACATTGAAAAAGGAGGGGGTTTCCTCTGTGCTGACATGCGTCCCTATTGGCCAGTCTTATTCAAGTACTAAAGCTCACATTGTCTATAGCCGTGTTGAAATTAGCAGCCCATACTAAAAGGGCAGACTTAATTTATCATGGTAACAAAGCCACAGATGTAGGAGCCAAAAGAGCAGCATATTTTCCAAATCTTTTTGATTTTGAGTTAGAGGATGCTAAGCAAGGATCAGAATGTTGCATGCTCATGCAGGAAGGATTTCATATGTTATCTATTGTGCATTTAATTGAGCTACAAGGTCGAGCTCCACAGGAAGAGCAGGATTTGTGGAGGAAAGAGGGGTTTTCTTTATCCCCCACTGAAGCTTTATGGAGACAGGACACCAATGGAAGCCAGTTATACCTCTAGCATTATTGAAGGTGGCAATGGAGCAGCTTCACTACCCATGCACACCACCAGAGAGAGTCTTGATGCAACGATCACAGAAGACCGGTTCACACCAAATTTATTAGAACATGTGGCACAGTTTACTGTAAATTGCATTGTGTTCCAGAAACTTAAAGCAGGGCACACCTTTTGAACAATGAGAGGAGCAATGCCTAGGCCCAACAATCCATTTCAGCATCTACGTATAGCTGGATCGAGGCAGGTCTGTGCATGGACCCCAATACCACATGCACTGCCAAGTTTCTCGTGTGTGAGGTGTTTCCTAGATGGGGTGTGTGCAAAGTCCTGCGGTCTGATAATGGCCCACATTTTGTAAATGAGTTGTTCGAACAGATAGTTCTTCTATTAGGCATAAAACTCAAGTTTTCCTTGGCCTATCACCCACAGGCGAATGCTGTCTGAGAGGCTAAACTGACTTCTCATGGAAAGGATAGCTAAATAAAAATGACTCTGAAGAAGGGATGGCTACATTGCCTACCCCTTGCTTTATTTGCCTGAGAAACCAGCTTGGTTCAGATCACCACCTAACTCCTCATGAGTTGGTGACTGGATATCGCATGACAGTACTCCTTGCTCCTCCCACTCAAGTAAAAACTGATATTCATAGTGTAGCAAACACATAAGGGGATGAGATACATGATTAGTTAACAAGTATGACTGCTAGTGTTTCTTTTATATCTCAACAGATCAACAATCGGAGGGGAGAGTTGAAGAAGATTGAGGAAGACAACCAACCAACTAATGTTATTGACTCACTCAAACAGCCTAGTGTGTATCCAGGGCCTCAGGTGCTCATAGAGAGCTTTGTTAGAACCTGGAATAAGTCTCATTTTGAGAGACTGTGCCGAGTAGATGGGGTCACTCTCACTGCAGTCAAAGTCCAAGGAAGATTAGCCTGGCTGCACCTGAATGACGTGAAGCTCTACAAAGGAGAGACCCGGACTCCTCCAGCACCCGTTGACAGTGAAGCAAGAGAAGAAGTTCCATGCATGCTGACTAGATCGGCTACCAAGAGCAAGGACAAAGAATCAATGGATTAAAAACACTGAAAGGGAATGAATGGACTTGATGTGGTTCCAGAAAATCTTCAGTTTAACTAAAACTGGACACATTGAAAATAAGATGCAAAGATTGCACAACACATTCTATGTTGCCTGATATGTTGCATGCATTTCTGCATGCTATTTTTATATACATACTCCGAACATATCCAGCTCTAGTGCGATGAAATGCAGACATTGTTGCATTTTTTGGAAATCCTGAAATTAGTCCTATCTTTCGCAGAGTTATTATAGCCTTTATAATTCAGTTTCTGCTACAAGTGCAAATTTGGAAAATCAAACTGTAGGTGAACATTTAAAAATGGCAATTTTTCATTGTATAAAGCACACACTGTTAACACACTGTTAGCGAGAAGACCCGCTACTCAAAAAGAGATAATGAGGCATTTCAATACCATAGCGATACTTCTTACAACTACATTTTGCCTTATGTATTGTATTTATTTTCTTATGCTCTTCACATTTCGAGAGATATTGTTTTACACTTAACAATGAGACATCTCTTTCTATTCCTGATAAAGGTACAAGTGACATTATTTCTGATATTTCAGAACAAATTGCTCGATCTAAAAGAGATGTTGGGGAAGATAATGAATGTATGAATTCATATCTTAATAATTCGGCTCATTTGAAGAATAACATGTGGTATCAACAGATGAAGAAGGTGGAGAGAAGAATGTCAGGTCAGAGTTGCTATGTATGCTCTCTCATCCCTCATGTCATAATTACAGGCAGAACATTCATTGCAAGAGAAATACCCATACATGATGTGAAGTGTTTCAGCCATATAGCAGCATGCACAACAAGAGGGCAATTTGAAGCAAGATGGGCAAGCCTCCGATGGTTATCGAAGACAACATTTGCATAAGAAGATGCTTACATAAAAACACAAAAAATTGAAAAAGACATAAGTTGGATGAGCAGAATGCTCATATATTAATCCCTGACTGGAGAACAAATAATGATTGCAGAACAAAAAAGGTTGAGTTGCGCAGATGTATGGGAACCACCAGGATTCTTGGTGTATGGACCAGTACAGGATGGGAAGAAGGAATGCTAGCATGCAGTGCACATTTACTGATGACAGCACCAGTACAAATAGTGAAAATAGGGTATGATGAATGCCTAAAGTCATAGGCAAAGTATTTCAAATTATTGACATGGGTTGAAAATGAAGACATACCAGTATCCACACTGCCAATTAAGAATGCACCATTGTGTTTAAGAAACAGAAGCCTGATACCAGTTGGAGAAAATAAAGGATGCCAGCAAATAATTGATGTACCAGGAGTGAATAGAGGAACTGCCGTGCTGATGGATCATTATTAGGCTTGTGGTTCCAAGGCCTACTTGCAATTGCCTAAACATTGGGGAAGGACATGTTCTTTGGTGATCATACATGTTCTTGCATTGGTGATTCCCCAAAGTGACCTCCATATTGATAGCATCCCAAAGATGCATGCGCACCTGAGGAAGAAGAGATTGCTCAGCCTCACACGACGAAAGAGGGAGAATTATTTTTTGGCAAAATCAATAGGAGCCTATCATGACCTTCCAGATGAGCATAAATTATTCAGCAGAACAGGGGTGATATTTATAGCTATATTCATGCCAGAAATTCAAACTGCAGTGAATGCCAAGTGGTTACAGAGCACTAGGTGCGGGCTACTACAATCAACACAATGACAAAAGGATTTAATGCAATCAGAGAAGAACTGAGGACCATCAGATGCATGGCCCTCCAGAACAGGTATGTCCAGGACTTAATTACAGCAATGGAAGCAGGAGTGTACACCAAGATCGGACCTTCTTGCTGCAGATTGACACCTGCCCATGATGGAGAAAATGAAACCCTGACAGAAGCAATAATTGTGCTGTCAACCTTGCATACGAAGATGCTGGATAAAGTAGACGAGACCGAGGATGACGATTGGTTGTCATCCCAGTTTTCATGGGTTCCAACCTGGTTGGCAAATGCCTTCAAACTACTTGGACTATACGATTGTTAGTATTGCTTGGATTCTGTCTTGTGAGAACATTCATAGGACAGTGCAAGAAGACAGCAAAGAAAGCAATTGGGATGAAGATAATGATTGATGTAAATGCTGTGGCTGATGAGTACACACAGACTGAACTCGTGAGCACTTGAAAGAAAGCCCTCTGGCAACCCCAGTAATTAATGTAGGGCATTGGGTGTTCTGTCAACCAACTGGGGAGTGCTGCGATATGACCAGGAGCATGGATGAACACATCAAGAATGCAGGTAACCTGAGGTGGTGACTGAGATATGGATCCCGAAGAAATCATTCTGTAGACAAATCAAGAAAATTGAGGAGAGGAGATGGTCGAGGACTCGACCAGAGGGGGGAATGTAGAGAAGCAGATGTGCACATCACTGATAGACCCCACACCCTCACCTCTGACCTATTGGATGAATAACAAAAAGACACTGTACATCACACCTGGTATAATTCCAATACCGCATCAAGTGTATGAGAGATATTATGCACTCAGACAGATGTACCAAATGTATCCACGAAAAGAAGAGGTAGCAGGAGATTTGTGAACACTGCTGAATATTGAGGAGCTGTAAGTTAAAACTGTTAGGAGCAAAGTGGCCTCATGAAGAGAAGAGATGATGACACACCAAAACAAAATAAGAATACTTAAAGAATGAAGATGTAACTGAAGAAACAAAGTGAAGATATATAAGAGTGAGAAGAAACCATATATACAAAGAAGATAAGTAATCAGATGAGTAGTGAATGTATATACACAGAAACACAAGGTAGATGAGTCATATAGAAGCTTTCTGCAGTAGAAAACATCACATGGGTGAAGCAGCCATGTCGGAAAGATGGACGTCGGCTTTTAATAATAGTAGGTGAAAGGCTTGAAGGAAGGAGACCAAGAGACCAGGACTGCAGAGCTGAGAGAGGCTGGGAATACAAATGCAAAAGCTTATGGAGAGGCAGGAACACACCATGCAAAGATGTAACCATCACAAGCACTTTGAGGTCAATCTGGGCGAGTACAGGGAGTCAATGCAGAGATCTCCAAAAGGAGGAAATGTTGACATTTTGGGTAGATTGTAAATTAATTGCACTGCTGCATTCTGAATCTTCTACAGGCGATCCATTTCAGTCCCTGGACAACCCACATATAGACAATTAGCAAACTCGAGCTTTTAGTTCATCAAAGCTCCAAAAACGCTGCTTTGACGTAATTGGCAAGAACATGAAGAATAGGATGGAGTAAACACAGTGTAAGGAAAGCAGACCTGCATACCTACCCTATATCAGTATTCATCCTCAAATTGGGCTTCCAGATAAAGCCAAGTTCTAAACCTATTGTACATATGCGATAATGAGGTCCAATATAATTGGAGTGGGAGAAATGGTCTTAGGATTGTTAAGAAGATGGCATAAACCAAGGACTATCATCTTGGTTCTAGAGGGATTTAATTTAAGGGCATTCGCCAACATCCACCCCTCTAAAGATTTCATACAGAAGATAAGCTCATAGGTGTCATCGCGAAAACCCATTTTTAAGCACACTTGGGTGTCATTGAGTGGTGCCGCAAAGCTAAAGGGTTAACAAATGTTGTAAATAGAAGTTAATATATATGATTTTCTTAAAGGAACTGTTTATTCACATCCCTCCGTGTTTCCTTTATCAAATATTATAACTTCATATTCAATGAGGCCAGGAAAAAATATTGGCTAATATTTCATGTACAATGAGAATTGTACATTACATTTTAGCCAATATTTCTTCCTGGCCTCATTGAATATGAAGTTATAATATTTGATAAAGGAAACACAGAGGGATGTGAATAAACAGTTCCTTTAAGAAAATCATAAATATTAGTTGTTGTGAATACTTAGCAAAAAAATGTTGATGCACACGCAGGACACTATAGCACTCACGTGTGCATCCCTGCTTAGGGCCAACTGAGAGCACCAGTTTTAACAGAGTGGACTCACTCTATTTTCTTGGTTCATTTACTTTTGGTCCCTATGCCACAGGACCTTCTTATAACTGCTAGCCCCAGGATAAAACTTTACTAACTAGTATTGCATAAAACAGACTTTTGTAAAAACTCAAGAATCAACGTAGTGCCCACCTTCAGCCTGCATTCTTTGTAAATAGAAATTAAACAATAGCGGAGAGAGGGTAAAACCCTTCAACCCTCCACAAATCACAGGATTAGGGAATGAGATAAATGGCCCCAGTTTCACAGACTGTGAATGATTGAAAAGAAAAGAACAAAACCAGTGAACAGTCGCATTGGCCATACCAGTCAGATGTTGCAATCGGAAAATCAAGATAATATGGTCAGCGATTCAAACAATAAGCTACGTCTTAGAACGATTTGTCTGCACACCAAATTTTGTGATCGTCTGATTTGGTATTGTTTGCTTTTTCACCTCTCAGATGATGGTTATTGGAATATGAATTGAGTAAAAAAAAAGACTTGTACCTACTCTACTCTTACAACTTTTTCCTTCTTTGACTAGTCTTCACCCAACCGATAGTTGACCAAAGACAATATACTGATGTCAAGCTTCAATGAAAAGTCGATCTCTTGAACAGCATGCATGCACACTTTGCTTGCATTGGTGAAAATCTGTCCCGACCAAAAAGGTTCCCCACAGAAATATTGATATATTTTGGTTGGGTTCAACCAAATTCAAATTCAATTGAGGATCAAACTCACTGATCGGGGTAAGTCCGATTTTGTGAACTTTGTGGTGCAAAACAATGCAAAGGGCTATATAGCAACCCACTGGGGTATGAGCTAAGATTGGGCAAGCTGAGGAAATGCCCCTAAAAGTGGAATATAGTCATTCCATGAACTTAAGTCAGTCTCCATGCTTATTTCTGCAGCCCATGATTAATTCAGAGTTTTAGAGGTTTACAACTTTGGCCCCAAGAACTGAACTTCATGAAACTTAAAATAAAACAAATATACAACCCACCCTATATTTTTGAAGTTACGTCCAAAGGCAGGAAGGTTATGTAGGTGAGATGTGGGTTCTGCTTTGGTCCCTGTGGATGGAATTGTATGCCATTTGGAAAAATAAAATGATGTCCACTCTGCTATTTTGGAAGGTTTTTGTAAGTGGGAAATTCCCATTCATTTTCCCAAGAGAAACATTTTCCCAAGTGTAGCATAAAAATGCTAGGCAGACTGACAGCCAACATAGACTAGAACTTGCTGTCTGGTCTTCCTCATGTTTTCCTTAGTTTGATGCAAATCAATCCAATAGCCCAAGGTGAGAGGGGAGTTATGGTTACTTTGGTAACTTTAATCAAAACACAGCATGCAATCTGCTTTCCATGGGAGTAGCTTTTCTGGCTGAACATTGTTAGTTGGACATTGCATAGAGCAGCTGTGAACCAATTTACTCAGCCCCAGCAGCCTAGCTTCTCTTACAATGTAAACAGACCCATCATTACAAACATGATGCTTTCCATTATCAACTCCACATTTTGAAATACATTTCTTAACCATCTATTTATTGATGGACAGCAGGAATAAACACAGTTTCAAAGCAAAAATATTTTTTCTTAAAATACGCCTGTGACTATCATAAATGAATTATGTAGCTTAATATCACTTGTTAAGCTATTGTTATTGAAAATCATTCTCATGAATTAGGGATCTCATCCTATCCTTCAGCTTGATTGTTTATTGCCATATCACCAGAGGCCCTCAATGGAACTATAGGATATATCATAAATTACCTGTTACACAGCCTACTTTTGACTTTCTTGATCATGTCACAAAACGCAGCGCTCATATCACTCTATAGTGTACACAAATTATTCGAGGAGATCGAAAACTGAATGCTGATGAGCTTAGATTTTATTAACATCCCCTGAGACATCCTCTGAGCAAAAACAGCTTTCAGCTATATAAGATTGCACATGGAGGCCTGCACTTCAGAGGGTGTGCATTTTGATCACATACATAACTGCTAAACAGTATAAGTAATGGTCATACTTTTAGAACAGTGAATCTAAAGGACCAGGTTTCCAGATGATTGAAATGCATGTTCATGCAGATGCTGTAATTCTACACCATTCTGGCATTCTGGGCGAAGGTACTGTGTGTGGGGCGAGTTTGTGGCATAATCCATTTGGCCAGAGACAGTCTAAAACCAAAGGCCACCACTGGTGGGGATCGTTAAATGCCCCCTCCCTTGCCTGCTAAGCACATTGAATACCCAGAATCAGAGAGAGTGTTGAAGGTGAGGGACAGCCCAGAATGTGTGAAGTGGGATAGAATCCCAGAGAATGAAGCGGGTTGAGGTTGCAGGGGTGAAGAAGGTGAAGGGGGGGTGGAGTCCTAGAGGGTAAAGAGAAATAGAGTCCCAGTGGGTTAAGAAGGCGAGAGTCCCATAGAGTGTAGAGGGACTAAACTCCAGTGGGTGATGGTGGTGAAGGAGGGTATAATCCCATTGGCTGATCGGGGACATAGTTCCAGAGGGGCATGGGTGGTAGGGATACACAGGATGATAGAGGTGAAGGGGAAAAGACTACCAGAGGGTAAAGGGGGATAGAGGTCCAGTGAGTGATGAGGACAGAGACCTAGATAGCGAAAGGGGACTGGGCTCGAGAAGATGATTAAGAAATACTGAACTCCAATCAGTGATGGAGGTGAAGGGGCAAAGGTCAGAGGGGGCGATGGAGACAAAGTTGTATAAAGTGAAGGGGGACTGAACTGCAGTGGGTGATTGTGAGGAATTCGACCATCTGCATGGTGCGTGTGCGCTCGCATGGGCTTTTTTAAACATTTTAATTAAATGGAATGATGGTAGACCAACCTCAGGAAAATGTGTAGGGCTAATTCTCAGACATTTCCCTATGCTCACACCTTGACAAAAGCATAGACCTGTGTACTCTGGGCTAGAGAACACATACAGGCACCATCCACCCCTGTCCTATTTAGTTGAATGTGACAGCCAAGGAGTGCACAATGTCATCTCCAGGAAGCTGGAGGACCAATCTTCCCCCTGCCATGGCTGATTAACTAACAATGGTTCCATGGATCCACCCTGCTCTTTTGATAGGCCCTGCAGCTGATGGAAGCAATTAACATACCATTAGAGTGTACTTCAAACAGGTCCACATGGGGCCTAGCTGCAGAGGCTAACAAAGAGACAGGCAACCCAACAACCTTTCATATGCAACTGTGTCAACCTGAAGCCAGCTATCACCCTCAGTATCAATGACAGTGAACTGTCATGTCTGGTGCTGTTGTCTACAGTAGGCCACCCCACTAGTGTGACCAATTCATAAGGTATGAGAATGTGGTTTGCAGGAGCCAGAGAGTCTGGTCTTAACACAGCTTCAAGGGAGACCTGCTTCTTTAACCATGAACCACAGAGGGATACATTAACCAGAGAGACTCTTTGATCAACAACAGAGAGGAAGATGGGTAGGACATAGTATCACAAGGGAGTCTGGCTCATTCTGCTCAGGGAAGGTTTCCGCCTTATTGGTTCTGGGACACCCCTGGTTCCTATGTTCACCCCTTTACCTTTCCTGTTGCAAAGCACTGTAGTTATGATCTCACACATACAGGGGATTGTTGGATTGGTTCCTTAAGTAGGCTTAGCCTATACCAATCACTGTGGCAAACCTTGCTTTAAAAGAGGGCCAATCCCCTCTTTTGGCAGATCGCAAGAAGACTTCACAAGAAGTAAGGAAGGAGAACTGAACCTTGGACCCTGGCTGAAGGGACAGTCTGCCTTCCATCTTCAGCCAGTGAAGGAAGGCCAGGATATCCAAAGAGGGAAGCAAGACCCCTCCCCTGATGGAGGTGAAGCGGGAAGAGCTTCAGGCCATGAGACATTGAACATAGAGTGATCACCTGCTGAACAGGGTCACACTGGGACAAGAAATAGGCCCAGACACCCAAAAAAAAGTGCTCCACCCCTCGCCTCACAAAAGTGGCCCACCCCTCGCCTCAAAAAAAGTGTCCCTAAAACCATCATCCATGAATCGCATCGATTCACAATTTTACAGAAAATGCTACTTATGGAGGGTTCATGTGTCTGTTACATTACAACACAACTCATAAAATAACATACATTTGTATACAGTTCTGTGACAGGGTCTACAGCTCCGGGGCCGCTCCCCGTCCAAAACACCTCTTCATGGGAATTCTTTCAGCTTGCTTTAATCAAGCCTTAACATCAAACTTTGCAGTGTTTTCTCAGAGCAGCCTTCAAGGGTTAAGGACTTAATTGGAGCTGTAAACCCGTTAATGGTGTAAAAAAATGTCTTACACAGGTCTGCCTTCAGCCCCCACATGTATCATTCACTGAAGTCCTGTTAAAAACAGGCATTGGGAAAGCCAACAGTTTTGGCTTATGTATAAGTATTAGGCATTTGCCAGGCACACTGCTATTACATGCCCATGCCATGTCGCACCATTTTGCTGCTGCCATCACAGGTTAGGCACAGCAGTGACATTCAAGAAGTTTGGTTACATAAATAACAAATGTCCCATGAACCTGTTGGGGTGGTTTTGCCAGACCAGCAGTTCTTAAGCCTCCATGTTGTAGCTATTTACTATGACTGCAGAACTCAGAGTGTTTCTGCTTGATCATGGCTGGGAAAAGACCATTCACGCATGAAGAAATACTGTATGTATGAATGGGGAACAGAAATTGGTGAGGAGGTCATTTTTAAATTAGAATCCATTCTGAGTCTTACATTTGGAGCAACCACTCATGAAAAACAAGCATTGGCAATCCCAATTGTTTGGGCTTTTGTGTAGGCACAGAATAATCATTTACCAGTCACTGCTGTGATGGTATTAACTGGCAATTAATGGTAGCAGCTGTAACATAGTGCAAGTACCTGAACATACAATAGCAGTGTTAGGCAAATGCCTATCTAGTACCTATACACAGGGCAATACGGTTGGCTTTGCCAATGCTTAAAGCTTTGTTGTCCCACCCCGCACATACACGGATGCTGCCAACAGGTGCTCTTGTTTCTTGCCTCCTTGGGTGCTGGTTCGATGTGGTCATGTGTGTGAGAGAAAGCCCCCTGCCTCCCAACTTGTATCTCCCTCACCATGGGTGGACTGGGAACCAGAAGAGGCCCTGGAAATGATTTTCAAAGTGGCCCCAAATTACACATATTAAGCAAGCCCAACCCTTTTCCTATGAGAGAATGTAAAAATAAAATCCAAAAGATGCCCAGGGTTCAGAGGCCCACCGGGAAATCTCCAGAGTACCCTGTAGGCCAGTCCACCCCTGTCCCTCACACAATGCACGTCAAGTACAGGGTTTTCTATAGTCCTTTCTCCAGATAGGATTTGAGACTCTGGATTTTCCCAGGGAGAGATGTTATAAGGTTTGAAGGGAGGGAGGGTGTGGGCGGTGGAAGTGGGCTACGTTGATGAATACAACGGTGCCTTCTCACATTTCCCAGCTGGAAAGAATGCCCCTGAATTCCTACACGGAATTCAAAATCACTGGCAGATACTCACAGCATTTCCGAAGCCTTGCCATGTGACCTCTGGTTGAGGGAAAGGTCATTTTGCTGTAGTCAAAATATGTGAAGTAATGCCCAGTTGATAAAAGGCTTGGCAAACAGGGTACACGTGGAGGGTGCACACGCTTGCGTGGCTGCAGTGCCCAAGGGCCAGTGTCCAATTTAATTGTGAGGGCATATGGAGACGAGGATCTCAAGCAGGGTCTCATGCTGGGGCACAATTACTTGGTCTAAAAACGTCACTGTTTGCTTTGAGCCTTGTTTTTTATCAACGCACCTGCACCTAAAAACGAAAACCCATATGTCAAACTTTCTAAGTATGGCCTATCACACACTGAACACACCGGCATAATAATGAAAACCACCTGCTGACATCACTTTGCATTCAATCAAGCAATGTAACCATAAAATAGTAAAGTGGGAAACAAAATATCTGAATTAAGAATAAGCTGGAGGCCATTTTCCCCGAGAACTTGGAAGTCGTGACAGGCACACCGAACAACCAGGCTGTCCACTCTCGAAACCACCCCTTGCCAAACAAGCGCATTATTCAAAGCTAAGCTCCATACCTCTGATAATTGACAAAAGCATTCTATCTATGTAACTTGCAGAAAGTCAGTCTCCTAAAACCTAGCTCAGTAGTAAGCATGTTGGAAGAAAATTGTAGCTCTAATACTTTTAAAGCAGCCTTTTTAGGCGCGACTTATAATTAACCTTGCTTTAAAAATGCACATCAGGCTGCTCTCTGGCCTCGCAGAGAAAGTGGTGAGCCAAAACTAACGAGTAAGGGAGACCAACCAAGAACAACCACTGGCCAGCGACACCGGCCTGAACCAATGAAGCAGGAGGATTGACAGGGGCCGATATCCCTGCAGCACCCCCACTCACCTGTGGAAGCGAAAAGGATGACTTGGGAGGCGCCCTTCAACATGTACTCTACCTCTCCAGGCGGTCTGTGGGGCCGGCGCATGCCTCTGGATGCCCCGGAGTGGGGTGTGCTCACCGAACCAGGGTCCAGGCCAGGGGCTGGGCCCAAGGCGTCCAGCACATGTTCCCACACCTTCGCCATGGGTGGACACAGCCTGTGTCATGACTGAGTGGAAGCGTATAGTTTGTTGTACTCACCTACTTCTCTCCAGGCAAGAGTCACCATCCCACCATCCAGGATATTGGTCAGGGTCTTCATGGGGAAGGGGGAGGCTGAGTCCCTTTCCTTGGCCAGGTCAAGATTCACATTGATGTAATGTTACTGGAGTCCCCATGCACAGACAACCAGGCCATTTCACACAATGCTGTAGGAGCTCAGTTCCATAGCTAGTAGGTCACTGGCAGGACTCACCAAAGAACACAGATCCCTGCTGTTCTGAGGAAGTCCACAGAGAATGCGCATAGAATACTGACCTCTAAGAGTTCCATAGAGGCTGGAAAAAAAAATCACTGTGCCACACGCCTGCCTCCCAAATGTTCACTAGGGATCAGCACAGAAAACCTACGTGTCGACAGACTCAATAGGGCGGAGTAAGCTCAGGAAACATGCAGCTCTCAAAGGGCCAAAGGACACAAATTTGTTGCTTCCCGAGATGCTGACAAAGCACTGACATGACCAGTTCCCAAAAAAGGATCGAGGAGTTCAGCAAATGACATTGAACTCTGCTGCTCCAAAAGGCGGATGAGCAATGAACTGACACCATCAGAGGCAACTCTTTTAGCCACTGCTAAGAGCACTGACAGGCTGTGGCGCAGAGAGTGAAACAAGGGCACTGAACTAGTTCAAATTGCCAGTTAGACTAACGCAGACCAACTTCGCGGCGAATCCTCTGAAAAAAACTCTCTGTGGAAAGTGCATTGGCCCCTGCCGCTGTCTAACAGGAACACTGAGGCACCGAACGCTGGCCGTACACCAGTTAATGGGAAGACATAACTGGCTCCAGTGCAATGGGACACTCCAGCTGTGGCGTGCTCCTGTACCCATGGAGGTGTCGTGCCACTGCCACAGCTATGTGGCCAGGGCAGCCTAGGGGCCCCACGATCACCCACAGGATGCACCGTGCACAGTGACCCAGGAGTCAGGACAGAAAATCAAGCAAAGCAAAATACAATTCACTTGGAGCGGGCCAGGCTGAAGCAGCCCCTGGCCAGCCCCAGCCTGGCCGCTCCCAGTGTTTTGTAACAAAAAGTAACACTGCTGGGCTGGCTGGCACCATGGTGTCACGGGCTGCAGCAGCAGCAGGCAATCTGAGCTGAGCACGATTGGCCGGACCCCTGGACCTTTCTGCAGGCAGAGGCAATGCATTAATCAAATACGCGGCAGGCCACAAATTCCACAAAGGAAAGAACAAGCCCCCCAAGGCTTCGCAAAATCGACCCAGTTGTGGGCTGGAATGATTTCGGGCCGGCCACAGGACGAAAGGCCAATGGGCCAATCCGACCCTGCTGCTGAACTTCTTGTATTTGGCAGGTTCACTATCTAGGCGTTCACTCATCTGACATCAGGCATCAGAGTTCCCCTGGAACCAGTTGTGACCCTCACAACCGTCTCTTGATGGGATGCAGAGGGCAGGGCTCAGTATTACACTGCTTAAAGCACACAGCCCTTGGCTCAGCTGTGATCGGTGTCTTGGTTTGGAAAAGCCTCTCTTCCACTGCAAGGTGCCCAGACATGGGATTGCTTATTTGTTTTCTGGGGATGTTTTCTTTGATGACCTGCCTCATGTCCAGCATGACACTCAAATACTGGATAGGCAGAGTAGGGGATGAAGCATCAGCCCTGATCCAACCTTCTTACACCCCACTTTATGAGGAGCTTTGGGTTTGGTAACAGATCTGAAGTGGGGATAAGTTCAAGGAATGATCTATTGACGCACAGAAATAGTCCTAGAGCAAGCTTCATAAACCCTTTCACGATATTGTAAAATATAGAGTTCAGAGTGTTACACTGAGTGTCTCTTTAAGAGACACAGGTCGAGTCACGTGGCTCGGCCACGTGACGCGTGACGTTGTGAGGAGGGAGTGCCTGGGAGGCAGAAAGAAAGTGTATCTGAATAAAGAGGACGTATTCCCTACTCTCGGTGTGCCTGTTTTATTACGTAGGCCCTCCGGGCCCAACAACTGGCGACGAGGCGTCTTCCAGGGCCGCCGAGTCCTCCTCCTCCTCCTCTTCGCCCACGGCGCCACCCGAGCTCCGCAGTGCAAGTCGGGTGCCGACAGACTCGACCTGCGAGCGCTCGCCTCCTCCTCCACTCCGGCTCCTACGACACGCCGATCCCGGCCCACCAGCAACTCACCCCTCCGAGGGTCCCACGACACGCAGGAAGGGCGCGTGTGCGGTCCACGACGAGAAAGGAAAAAAAAAAATAGTAAAACGAACCCTCCACGCATGCTACAGAGACAAGCCTGATCCCAGGCCCAGCTCCAAGGGGACTCCAGCGTCAAGCCTGACAAGCCTGATCCCAGGCCCAGCTCCACGGGGGCTCCAGCGTCAAGCCTGATCCCAGGCCCAACCCAGCAGCAGGCCCAGGCCCAGGCACCCACCAGCACGCCTGACCTAGGCCCGGCCACCCACAGCCAGAGACCGACGTCGAGGGTACGACCACCCGCCCGCCATACCATACAGGCTCCGGAGACCGCCACCGGGACCCCGGTGAAAGGTGGGTGTCACCCCGCGCTGCCCGCTAGCCCACAGCACCTGCCACCAGAGCAACGGTCCCCCAGGGACAGGCACAAGTGAACGGCACCGCTCACCGTTACCATGAGCGCACCCCAAGATCAGCAGGCCCCGGGTCCCCCCGCCCCAGCGGGGAACACAGCAACCACAGCATGGCGCATGCCACCCCCCTTCTCCATGATGCCACAGGCGGACAAAGGCCCAAGGTGGGTCGAGTGGTTGGAAGATTTCAACACCTTCATTGACGCCGCGGGAGAAGAGAAATCCCCAAGACTACGCAGCATGTTTCTGAACCTCGCAGGGAATGACATTAAAATACTACTGAAAACCATCCCACAGGCAGAGCAAGCAGACTTCCCAGCCCTTATTGCAGCACTGAACAAAAGACTGGTGATTGAACCCAACAGGGACTATGAAAGATACATTTTCAATCAGTGCAAACAGAGGGCAGATGAAACGGTCGACGAGTTTATCACCCGCCTACGAATAAAAGGTGCAAACTGCCAGTTCCACGCATTCTCCCTAGATGAAGCCATTAGATTGCGAGTGATAGAAGGGTGCGTATCTCAAACGCTAAAGAAGCAACTCTTAAAAACACCCGTCACGATTGATGAAGTCAGCCAGATGGCAAGGATCCTCGAGAGAGTCGAAAAGCAAGTGACGCAGATAACTGGCACCGCCTCCTCCAAGCATGATAACAACGAGGTGATCGCGGCCATGCAGGCCAACAACGCCAGGACGACAGAGAGAGGACCCAACCTCCCCTACTCAACTATTCCGAGAATGCAACGCCAGTGCTACCGTTGTGGAATGCCGTATCCCCATGCAGGGACATGCCCCGCATTGTCCCAGAAATGCGGCAACTGCGGGAGAGAGGGACACTTCCAATCAGTCTGCAGAGAGGGCAAACCGTTCCCAACTCAAAGACCGCCGGTCGCCCCACAATTCAAAATACCTTACAGGAATCCACAAAGCCAAGGCTATCCGTCGCGCCCGTTTCAACAAAACCCGAGAAGGTATGTCAGGGTAGTTGAAGACGTCTACCCTTCGGAAGAACCCCAAGGCGACGGACAATATGAACAGGTATCCCGCATTAGAGATGAATACGACGGGCCCCCAGCGCCCATCTCTCACTATGAGGTGGACCAACACCAACAGCTCCCCGAAGAGGAAGGGTATCAGTATGATCACTATCGGCAAGATGAATACGTCAACCTCATCATGGACGAAGGACAAGCACGCGAGGCACCCAAGATACCAATGGAAATAGGAGGCCACCAATTCTGTTTCCTGGTTGACTCAGGAGCAACGGTCAACATAATGGGAGAAAAGGAGTTCCACCAAATCCCCAAGAAACCCACCTTAGTGCCGTCTGAGTCCAAGATATATCAATGGGGCGCCGACACTCCACTACAATCAATTGGCTTCTTCACCCGCCACCTCGTTCACGGCAATCATGCCACAACAACAAGCATACACGTAATTCGCAGCCCAACGAAAGGAAGGTGCCTCCTTAGCTACAGGACGGCCTCCTCCCTGGGACTCATAGACATTCACGTCCGAGATGGTGACTTGATCCACTCATCAGAACCAACTCAAGTAGCGAAAGAGAGCGTGTCAAATATCCAAGCGGAACCCAGAGAGATGGACGTGATATCAAAAGACGCCATCGTGAAGGAATTCCCCCTCATCTGCAAGGGCCTAGGAAAATTGAAAGGACCCTCAGTTAAATTGCACATTGACCCCGCAGTTCGCCCGGTCCCCCAGCACCCGAGGAGAGTCGGGTTCCACCTCCAAGCCGCCGTGTCAGCTGAACTCCAACAGCTCCTAGAAAATGACATAATTGAACCAGCAGTGGGCCCGACCCCGTGGGTCTCCCCACTAGTCATCGTGCCAAAAGAGGGGGGACAGCTCAGACTCTGCGTCGACATGCGCGTCGCCAACACCGCAATCCAGCGTGAGCGACACCCCGGGCCCCGAATCGAGGACATGATCGTCCAGATAAACAAGTCCACCCTTTTCTCAAAACTGGACCTCAACCAGGGTTACCACCAACTGGTACTTCATCCAGAATCCAGAGGCATAACAACATTCGCCACACACGATGGTTTATTCCGGTACAAGCGCCTCAACTTTGGCATTTCATCGGCCGCAGAGATCTTCCACGAAACCATCAGGCAAATCATTCGCCCAATCAGAGGAGCACTTAACTACAGCGACGACATCCTAGTATTCGGCAAGTCAAAGGAGGAACACGATGTAGCTCTCCGCGCCACCTGCAAAGCCATTCAAGACGCTGGACTCACACTCAATGTCGACAAATGTCGATTCAGCAAGACCAAGCTGAAGTTCTTTGGCCACATATTCTCCGCAGATGGAATGACACCGGATCCCGACAAGGTGGCGACAATCTTCAGCCTACAAGAACCAAGGCAAATAGCGGACGTGCGATCGTTTCTGGGGATGGCAGGTTACTGCGCGAGATACATACCCCATTATGCCACAATCACGGAACCGCTCAGGAAACTCCTTCAAAAAGAGATGCTCTTCGCCTGGACGGCTGATTGCCAAGATGCGTTCGACTCCATCAAGCAACACCTAGCGGAAGCCAGGAAACTTGCCTACTTTGACCCCACCTGGCACACTGAGATCGTGGTCGATGCAAGTCCAGTCGGGCTGGGTGCCATCCTCGCCCAAACAAACGGTACAGACACCCACCCGAGACATGTGGTGGCCTATGCCAGCAGAGCCCTCTCGAAACCTGAGTCCGCATATTCGCAGGCGGAAAAGGAAAGCCTAGCAGCAGTCTGGGCATGCGAACATTTCCACAACTTTGTCATAGGAAAAAAGTTTACTCTAATAACGGACCATCAAGCCCTCCTATCACTGTTCGGCAACCCTCGAACGAAGATGCCGCCACG
Source organism: Ambystoma mexicanum (assembly GCF_040938575.1). Taxonomy (NCBI): domain Eukaryota; kingdom Metazoa; phylum Chordata; class Amphibia; order Caudata; family Ambystomatidae; genus Ambystoma; species Ambystoma mexicanum. Next base: position 416,435,542 of record NC_090929.1, read on the forward strand.
AATTGAACGGTGGGGTATCCGCCTGCAGGAATACGACTATCACATAATTCATCGACCGGGGGGGGAACACAACCCAGCGGACTACTTGTCGAGACACCCCACAGGAAAAGCCACACAGCGAAAGGGAGATGTAGAATACATCAGCTATGTCACCACAAACGCACTTCCCCCGGCAATTTCACTCGAGACAGTCGCTGAGGCGTCAGCTGCTGATCCATCCATAGCATTGGCTATCAACCTCACAGAACACAACAGATGGAAGTCATACAGGAAACTTCTAACGGAACATCCGGACGCGAATCGAGATGAACTGGAAAGGTTGGCAAAAGTTCATACCGAACTAGCCGTCAAGGACAAGTCCATACTCCTTAGAGGGTGTAGAATAATAATCCCAGCAGCCCTACGATCGGACATCATAAAGACAGCCCATGAAGGCCATCGCGGGGCAGACAACACCAAACGACAACTTCGGTGCCATGTATGGTTCCCATTCCTTGACGCCCTAGTAGATCGATGGGTACGAAACTGCATGGCATGTCAATGCACAGCTAGGGCCGAAGCCCCCGCACCACTACAGTCACTGCAGATCCCCGATCACCCATGGGAAAGAGTGGCAATAGACTTTTATGGGCCCCTCGAGTCTGGCGAATACCTACTACTGTTCATTGACGAGCACTCTCGCTTCCCAATTGTGAAAAAGTCACCGTCAACAGCCTTCGCCCACATAGCAGCTGTCTTCGATGAGGTCGTGAGTGAGTGGGGCATACCAGAAGTCATCAAGTCGGACAACGGCCCGCCGTTCTGTGGTCACGACTTCGCAACTTTCGCCAAGCATCTGGGGTTCAGACACCAGAAGATTACACCAAGATGGCCACAAGCCAACGGGATGGCCGAAAGATTCATGTCTTCGATCAGGAAGACCCTACAAAGAGCCAGACTCGAAAATGTTGACCCTCACCAGGCTCTGTGCAGAATGCTTCGGGACTATCGAAACACGCCGCACGAGGCCACAAACAGGACGCCGGCTGAGATGATGGTAAAATACCAAGTTCGCACTCGCATCATAAGACACCCCAACAACAAGCCGGAAGCAGATCCGGAAGTCCTAATGCGAGATGCGGAACAGAAGGAACGGGCCCGCGTCCGAACAGATGAGAAAAGAGGTGCTCGCCCGAAAGAGATCCAGGTAGGAGATGAAGTACTGGTCCAACAGACGATGGTCAAAAAGACTGACCCAAGGTTCTCCCCACAGCCGCTTCTCGTGACGGCCACCAAAGGAACCATGGTAACAGCTGAAAATGAAGAACGGGAAATAACTCGGAACTGCTCACAGTTCAAACTCACCACCGTTCAGGGCCAGCAGGAGCGAGATCCCCCGGATCCGGAACCAATACCTATGGACCTGAGAGACTCGCTGTGGTCACCACCGAGATTTTTAGCTCGCCCAGGAGTGAGGAGAGTACAAGAGCTAGAAGATGATCCAGGAGAAGCCGCCAACGGTCGACCCCATCGGGTCGTGAAGAAACCGACGCGCCTAGTTGAAGAGTGTTAATGTTGTTGTTGTAAGGACATTTGTCCGGGGGTGATGTTACACTGAGTGTCTCTTTAAGAGACACAGGTCGAGTCACGTGGCTCGGCCACGTGACGCGTGACGTTGTGAGGAGGGAGTGCCTGGGAGGCAGAAAGAAAGTGTATCTGACTAAAGAGGACGTATTCCCTACTCTCGGTGTGCCTGTTTTATTACGTAGGCCCTCCGGGCCCAACACAGAGTGGATATGCTTCTGTCTTACACCCAGAGGCACAGGCATCATGGGAAAGGGTGCAGGTTTCTCTTATGCACAGATCAGGCAACAGCAGTGCAAGCTCTGCCGTTCTCACCGCCGGCACGCCACAGGCGAGAGCAGTGGCACAAGCTTCCCATGCACAAAGAGCAGGCACAGTTCAGGAAAAGGCAGTGCTACCTTTGTATAGACACCCAGACCACACACAGTGCAGGTGGCAGCAGTGCAAAGTTCTCATAACCACACTGTGCAAGGGCACTGCAGGCTCCCCTATCCCCTCCACACACACAGAAGAGGTGAAGTCCAGGCAGCAGAATTAAATTGCTCATTACACAAAACAACAAGCACAGCAGAAGCTTCAAAGGCAGCAATGATCACGGTAAGGTACTGTAGCCAGGCAAATGTTTGTCTTCAAGATGTGCGGCATTACAGGTTGGAATGCTGTAAGTACTACCCTGCATTTCCTAAGTCAATACACTGATTACCAATACATTGTGTAATTACACATGCTATTACAATGCTTAGAAGTGTGAGGAATCAGGCCTGCTTTCCTTTGTAAGAATGTGATAGATTTAGTGATGAAAGTGTATGTGCCTCTTGCACACACAAACGGTAAAGGATGAACCGCAGCAGCCAACGGGTCTTTTTTTTTTTTTTTTTTTTTTCTATTTTACAGCTAATACAAATAATCAACTTTTAACACATTTCCAATCTTCCATAATGTTAACATCCAAAATAAAAATAAATGAAGAAATCATGATTTTACCAACAGTAAAAAATAAAAATAAAGTAAAAAATGTATAATCCTTAAAATTGCCTCAATTATTTCCAGAATTTCATCAAATGGTAGATGCATCCATCGCCATTTCCATTCATGAGTATTTCCCGAATACCATTGTCATTTTGTTCTTCATATTTGCCCCACAACTTTAAGTACCATCTCCTTACAGTGCCCAAGGCGGGGAAACTTATTAATAGATGTTTTGCTGTCTCAATTTGATTACCGCCACACAATCTAAACAGTCTTTCTCTCAATCCTTGGTATGCCAGGCTGTGCCCTTACATGCTCAAAAGGTGTGTACTCTGTTAAATTTGAGTCTTAAGTAAGTCCAAATCAAATGGTTACCTAGGAAGTGTTTGTGTACTCTGGTACAACTACTCGTCCAAACAGGTACATTTATATATATAGTGCAGCAGTAGATTTACTTTCAAGGTCCACTCTGTTTTATTCTCTACTGTGTGCATATAGGCTCTCCCGTATTCTGTTCTTAAATCCTGTCTGGTATAGCTCCAGTACATCATAAGAGAACCTGTCTGTAGAGAGGAAGATGCGCATGCCATTTATTGAGCCCACCCCTTCACCTCCATCATATTGGAAGAACAGCAAGAGAACACTATGCATGACACCTGGTATCATCCCAATACACCACATCAAAGGTATGAGAGATGTTATGCCCTCAAACAGCCACATTGAATGTACCCTTGAGCTGATGTGGTAGACATGAGCCTGCAGACGCCACTGAATACAGAAGAACTATAAGCAAAGTCTGACAGGTGTGAAGTGACGTAATGAAGAAGAGAAGATATGTGGGCACACTAAACCTGATGTATGGATATCGAGAATGAAGATTTGACTAAAGTGACAAAGTAAACATATTTGCGAATATGAAGAAAATCATATATACTTAGAAGATAAGTAATAAGAGATGCAGTAGATGTATATACACAGAAACGCAAGGTAGGTAAGACAATGTAGAAGCTTGCTAAAGTAGGAAATATAACGCAAGTAAAGCAGCCATGTTGAGAACATGGAAATTGGCATCGTATAATAGTAAGTGAGAAGTCTCGAGAAGGGAAACCAAGGCTGCAGAGCTGACAGGCGCTAGAATACAGGTTTTCGCAGGTTTGTGCAAGAACAAAGGATATTTGCTTGGCTCAGAACCAAGGATGCCACAGCAAAAGGAATTGCAAGGCACTAAACGAGTCGAAGAAGATAAGCTACATATGCAGGACATATTTCTCTTAGATTAAGTAAAGGAGTGAACAACTGTGAGTGGCAAGTATCGAACAATCAAAGATGCAGAAAGCACATGCAAGACGGGGCAAACAAGTCTCCAGAAGTCGAGGAGAGTAATGGCACCCAATATAATTGAATCGAATAGCACTAAATAAATGGACAAAATGGACAAAAACATGGTCTCCTCACACGTGGTACAAGACCAGAACACAAGGCCTATTCATAAAGCTCCAGATGAAGATAGCAATGCACCTTCATTCCCTTTAAAGCTCCAAGGAAGAGAACAGTCAGCAAGGTCAACTACAGAGAAGAAGCCGTGGCTTAGACTAACTGATGAGAGATGGTAGGCTAATTATGTAAGGAGGGCAGTTATCTGACGTTGTTCCCATGCACCTGGGTTGCGTTGCTTACGTGCTATTAATGAGCCAAATGTTCAAGGTTGGAAGAGAGTGCCAACCAATCATGAGGGCCTTTGTAATGGTGGGCCATACATTTTTGCAGAAGCCTATCCACTGCTGTTGTTATAATATTGTCAGTATTTAATGTAGTTGGAGGTTGTTAAAGGGGTTCCTACCAGAAAAGAGGCAGCCAACAATGATACTAACACTTACATAAAACAAAGATTGGTGGGGCATCCGTCCTATTCCACTCTCATTGTATTGTGGGTTTGTATTGCATGCATAGGAACCATGGGAACGTTTGTATTACTGCACTGTGGCCAAGAGATAAACCACTCTCATTTCGATTCTACTTTGTTTCTGACAAACTGTATCTTTGTAATTTTGCGTGAGTGTCTGGGAACTACATCTCCCAGACACCCTTACTGCATTAATTGGAATCGCAGGCACTTCAGCGCCAGGGCCTCAATGGCAAGCCGGTCTTCGCCAGTCCCGCCATTCTAATTAAATAGCCTAACACAGTCCTGCGACTGTTTAGTTCTAATTTCACCCTCGCGCAGCCAGTTGCAGCACAGGGCATTGCTTATTGCCTTACTCACCTTCTTACAACTTAGTCTCTTGCTAAACTGCGTGACTTCTGATTGAATCTTGTAGGGTCATCCATCTCTCATTGTACTGTGGGTTTGTATTGCACGCATAGGACCCATTGGAATGTATGTATTACTGCACTGTTGCAGAGAGATAAAGCACTCTCATTTCGATTCTACTTTGTTTCTGACAAATTGAATCTTTGTAGTTTGCATGAGTGTCTGGGAACTACATCTCCCAGACACCCTTACTGTATTCATTGTAATCCTAGGTGCTTCAGCGCCGGCGCTTCAATGGCAAGCTTGTCTTCGCTGATCCTCCCAAAACTCGCTGTGGGAGCGCCTCACAGTTAACTGCAAAGGAAATCAGTGACTGTCTCACCCTCACACGCACGACTGTGTACCACTCTGAACAATGGGCCATCCCAGAATCCTTGACCTTCTCATCGCCCGCCAGAGGGCTGAACGACTGGGGATAGTCTCCCGCTATTTGGTTCAAATATCCGATACCCGGAACAACCCCCCACCACACCATGCCCCACCCCTAACAGACACAAACCCTTCAGCTAGCTCTCCCCCAGACAATTATGAGGAGCCACCCATGACATATTGCTCGATGGACACACCCCAAATCCTTGAATTGATCAGCAAGATGCCAGCATTGATGAAGGACATTGATAATACCCGGACTGAGAACAATCTTAACCTCCACCTCGCTAAGGCCCCTCTAATAAACAGCTTTAGATATGGGAATGTGTTACTTCAGGGAAATGACAACACCCCACGTACACCTACCTCGTCAACATCTGCAGCTAGACATCAAGCTGTCCTTAATAGTCAAGCTTCAGCTACACGAAGGGCTGATGACAAACCACTCAAAGCAACACTGCTGTACACACGTTCTTTAACTAAGCATGCCTCTGACATCCACAACTATATCACTGAAAATGAGTTAGATTTATTGTTTCCGACTTAAACCTGGATTTCTGAAACTAGTGGGCCGATGATAACTCTCGCTGTCCTAGATGGCTACACCATCTACTGCAAAAACGAGAAGAGAGGCAGGGGGAGGAGGGTGGCAATTATTGCCAAAAACCTCTCTCCCTTTTTAACTCACCCAGCCACTGCACTGGGTGGGAGATTTTGTATTTTAAACTCAACCCAACCCCCTGCATTTGCATAAACTGTGTCCTAATCTACCGTCCTCCAACCACCATGGATTCCTTTAATAAGGAAATCCTGCATATACTAGCAGACCTCAAAGGGGCAAATAGTGCAACCCCATTCCTCAGAGAACTCAATCGCTGGTGAGGGGATCCATCCGATAAAGAGGCCAACCTACTTGAGTCCAACCTAAATAACATCGATCACCATGTTTGCAACTGCGACCCCACCAACATCAAAGGTAATATTCTGGACTGGATTGTTTCACAAATCTTAAAGCTCAGATTACTAACACCACCCCTTGTATCTGGTCAGACCAATTACTGGTCAATTTTGACATCTGTCTTCACACACCCCCCGCCAACCCATCAAATTCCCCCAAAACTATCATTAATCTTAACCTGAAGAAAGTCTCAACCATCGACCTCAAAGAATGCATCACAAACATCATGTCATCGACCTTGGAGACAGACTCCCCTGATGCACCAATTAAGGCTTTCAACATACATTCCACTCTGCTCTTGGATAAGCCTGCGCCCCCCCTTAAGTCAAGAACCATTGGGGATAATCCAAACCATCAAACATGGTTTTCATCTAAGCTCAGATATTTGAAAACCAACAAGAGGAGGAGATGTGTTGGCTCAAATGCCCCATATCTGACAATACAAACTCATGGAAGACTCTTGAAAACACTATAAGGATTAAATCATAGAAACAAAACATAATTTTTACAACCAACAAATTATAGAAGCAAATAACAAGCACAAAAAGCTGTTCGAGATATTAAAGCTTCTCGAAAAGCCCAAAGCTTAATTGACACTGTTCACACTCACAAATGCAGATTGCACTAAAATACTTAATGCCTTCCAAAAATAAATACTCAAAGACAAAATCCAATCACAGATTGCTGTACCTCCAAACCCACCTAGCACCCCCTCAGTGACCCACAGCCCCTTCCCCTTACCTCTTGCACTCCCACATGATGGCACCTCCTTTAGTTTTACGCAGGGGTCTAACTCAGACCTGCTGCCCATCCTCGATACAATGCGCCCAACAGCTGGGCCAGACAATGTAATTCCCCCAAAAATGATCCGGGATAATAAGGATATTTTCACCCCATTTCTGGCACGATTTATCAATGCCTCTTTTCAGACTCATATAGTTCCTGATGGCATAAAAAATGTCACAGTGACTCCCCTCCTGAAAAAGCCAGGATTGGATCCCAATGACGCAGCCAATCTCAGACCTATCACGTACTGCAATTTCTTCTTGAAAATCCTAGCCAAAGTAGCTACCCGTCAGATTCAGTATTACATTAAATCCATGAATATTCTACATAAAAGGCAGTCTGTTTTTTGCCCTGCCTATAGCACAGAGACAGCCCTCATAGATCTTCAGAGCCAGATGCTAAACCGTATGGACCGGGGTAAATCCAGCCTTCTGGTTTTACTGGACCTATCAGCCGCGTTCAATTTACTATGTCACAAACGACTCCTCCACATCCTAAAGGACACCTTCCATTGCTCTGTTTTAGCTTGCAAATGGATACACTGCTTCCTGACTGGAAGACAATCAAAAGTCTGCTGGAGTAATGCCACCACAGATTCCATTCTCTCCACCTGTGGGGTGCCACAAGCAGCATGTATGTCCCACTTTTTGTTTAACCTTTACATCTTATTTCTATGTAGCCACTTAGAAGAATCTGTTTTTATTTTTTTGGAACAACTATGCAGATGACACCCAATAGGTCCTAGAGATTTCAGGGGACTATGCCTCCAACAGACTACTCCTCCAAAATATCTAGAACCAAGTAGACACCTGGATGGCAGACAATTGGATGTGCCTCAATAAGGGCAAGACTGAGCTCCTCATCTTTGGCTCCTCAGTGAAGAAGAAAATCAAAACTCTTGGTGTACAAACCGACTGCACATTGAGTGCAGATTCCCATGTGGACCTAGTTGCCAAAAATTGCTCATACCAATATAAGCTATTTAGGAATATTCGTCCATATCTTAACAAGGACACTTCAGCCTGTATTGCCCTGGCAACTATTTTATCAAGAATAGACTATTGTAATGCGCTCCTAGTAGGTGCCGATAAAAGAAGGCACCCAGCGCCTTCAACCCATTCAAAATTACGTGTTCCGAATCATTAACAAGATCCCAAGAATTTGCCACATTTCAATCTACCCACAGGAATTACACTGACTACCGGTCACAGCCAGATGTCAATTCAAAGCAGCAATCTTACTTCATAAGTGTCTGTATGAGAAATCTAACAGCTACCTGAAGTCAACCACTTCTTGGTATAAATCTTCCATATCAAGACCAGTATTTCAACACATGACAACATACCTACATGCTGTGTACACAGGGAAGAAGTTTAAAAAAGGTTAGTTATTTTAGAGCTATAGAAAATGTATTAGAGCGAGGAAGAAGACCCACCTGAGAAGGAGTGGATGTTTAATCAGCATGAAGGGGAGGACGTAGTGCCCTTGGCTCCACTTTTTGCTTCTGAAGTCAACAGTGCAACTCCTGAGAAACAGGGATTCTATCCTCTAAAGGAGTTAAAAACAGCAGCGGGTTATATTAATCCAATATATGCACCCCACGCTCATAGTAATGATGATAGTACAAAGAAAGTATGATTAAAGAATGCAAATATATGTCCAGATGTAGTAAAAATGAGGAGGATAACAAGAGAAAGGACAGACTGATAGCGATAGAAGAAGAGACTAAGAGATAAAAAGGAGAGAAAGATAAAGCTAGTGAAGTGACAATTGTACACAATGAGTGGATGGGAGGACAAATATCACTTAAATTAGATGGAAAGGGTGTCGACGAAGTTAAAGAAAGAGAAGAAAGAAAGGAAAAGGAATGTGAAAGGGCATATAAAGATGAGAAGGAAAAAGAGAGGAAGTGAAAGGAAGAACAAAGAAGGTATGAAGAGCAGGTAAAAGAGAGAGAAAAAATAGGGAAAAGAAGAAATATGAGGAAATCGAAACACAGAGAGCGAAAGAAAGAAGGTTGCAGAGAAGCCAAAAGGAAGAAGAGAAGAAGAGAAGAGCAAGAGCAAAAGGAAATGAGAAGGAATAGAGAACAAAGGGAGGACAAAATAGATCACAATGTTAACAGATGTGTAATACCAGTTGAAGAACGAGAATGATGGGAAGAAGAGAGAAGGTTGCAACAGCCCCTCAGGGAGATGCACTAGATATGTAGAGTACTGACATGGGCTGATGAGCATAAGGCACAAGGCTTAGGGAAAAGGATTGTGGAATGATATAGGCAGATGAGGAAATAAGATGGCTATGAGACTAGAGGAAGTATCGAAGGATCTCCACCGAGGGACAAAAAAGAGGTAGATAGGTTGATGTAATGATGGACAAACATAGAATGCTGTCCCTAAGAAGACTAGATCTTGATGACGAGGAAAGGGCTAACAGTCACACTGTCATGATGCCTACTCTCGGAGAACCAGTCCAGGACCAGCGTCCCCGGAAGCAGACATCATGTTCCCGGGGAAAAGGCCAGCAACCCCTAGTAGGGGCCCTTTGGACACTGTCCTGGCGCCTTTGGCGCCAGGCTCATTTTGGACCTCAGTCCTGGCGCCATAGGCGCCAGGCTCATAAAGGGAGTGTTTAAGTGAACTTACCTGATGCAGACCTTGCTGCCAGATCCAGACCTCTTTGAGGCCTGAAGGGACTATTTTACCTGTGGGACTATTTTGCCACTCGGACGTGGCCGGGGAAGAATACGTACCTGGAACTACTTTGGGGGCTATTTAAGCCACGCCCAGACAGCAGCTCATGCTTCGCGTTGTTCTGCACCTAGCAGCTGGACGCTCACCGTGTCTGCTCCTGCATCCAGACTCCAGCCACGCCCGCCTCCATCCTGGAACACCGGAAAGGAAAGAAGAGAAGGGAAAAGGTGAACAGAAGAACATTACCTGCTTCTACCCGCAGTCCGGAGTCATCACGCCGGCGATCCTAAGGGAAGACATTTATTTTAAAAACGCATCGCATTGCTCGCTGCAGCGCCGCATTCCACTCACCTGTTCACGTGGCATCTCCGTGCTCCTTAGCGACCATCTGCACGATCCGCCGCATACCTGCGCCTAAGGGGGAAGAGAAGAACAAAAGGTGAGCAAAAGGAACATATTGAGGAAAGCCAGATTTTCGCCATAAGTCTTACCTTATTATTGTTGGGAGAATCTTTCCTCATCTCGGGGCGGCGCCACTTCTTCGGCAGTACCGTACCCCGGCCCCTATGGGGAGAAAAGACACACGCATTAGTGGGTGAATATAAGGACATTAAAGGAACCACCCATCATAAACTCACCTGAGTTTACCTTCGGCGAATTGTTTCCTCTACGCGAAATCTTCACTCAGCACCTGTGATAAAAGGGATAAGAGACAGACTACTGAATATAAAGGCAAATAGAAAAGGAGGCCAACTCTTGAACTTTACAACAGTATACTTACGGCACCTTGCCAGGAAAGTCAAGTAAGCTTGGATCCTCACCAATCCGAACACCAGTGAAGTAACTGGATATAATCCCACCCCTGCACCAGAAGCAGGATGGAGAGCTCGTCTTTTCAAACCTTAAGGTGAGAGTTAACGGGGAATTTCGAAGGTTGTCTGAGGAGAGTGAAAGAGGGATGTGGGAGGCCAACCCGCTACTCCGCAGGTAGTTAATCCCCTTTCTCCATCTGCAGAAGGATTCTCCTGCGAGTCAGACAAGCGAGATTTGGGGGTCCTGTCCAGTCGGTCTTCCGAGTTCTGCGCATCACCTTAGAAGAGGCTGCAGCAGTCCAGACCTGGTCAGCGTCTCCGTGGGAGTCAGGTGAGCATTACAGAACGCAAAGCCTTCCTACAATTTCCCACCCAGGCGCTATGGAGACTTCCGAGACTGATCAGTTGGCCCACCTATTGGGGGAATTACGGGCCGAAGTGCATTCCGCTCGTCAGGAGACCAACGCTCTCAGGAGAGAACTAATTGTATCTAAGGAACAAACTGATGACCTTGCCAGGCAGCTATTGCAAGGTCAGGCTGGACAAACTCCCCTACCAGGTTCAGGGGGTATTCCCGCCCAAGTGGTTTCAAGTAACCCAGTGCAAATTAATCTACCTGGAAATATGCCGTTGGCCCCACCTGAACGTTTTGCCGGGGACCCCACAAGATTTGCCGTATTCATGAATCAATGCCGATTGCACTTCCTCTGCAGACCTGGGGCCTTTCCTAACGACCAAACCAAAGTAGCTTTTGTATTATCATATCTCAGCGGCTGTGCTGCCGATTGGTCAGTTCCACTGGTTACTCAAGATGACCCAATACTCCGGGATTTTCAAGGCTTTCAGACACGCATGGAAAGATTATTTGCTCGGCACTCTCAGGGACAGTCCCTGGACAACGAACTTCTGTTCCTACGACAGGGTAACCAGGATCTCTTAGCCTATATCGCAACCTTCAATAGGTTGGTTGTGGAGACTGGGTGGCCAGAGGATAAAAGAATCACGTTATTTCATCGAGGTCTACGTGGAGAACTTAAGGATGCCCTGGCCCAAGTTGTAAATCCGTCCCAAGACTGCATGGAATATATAGACTTAGTGGTCCAATTAGATCACAGGCTTCAAAACAGAAAGGCAGATTGGTCCAAGTTTGTGAAACGGGTGTTGGTCAAGACTCACGTTAGCCCCAAGGGTGCCGATGTTTCTGAACCTATGCAAATTGGAGGGGTTAAAGGACCTTTAACTCAAAAAGAACGTGAAAGAAGACGGCAGATGCAATTATGTCTTTATTGTGGGGCTTCTGGACACTTTTTACGAGATTGCCCAGTAAAACCGCCCAAGAAGGCGGTAGGAGCCGCGGATAAGAACCATATGGAACCTGATTCAGGAAACGACCACGCCTGACAAGCATAGGGGTCCGCTTGCCGAGCCTGAAAACTAACTCTGAGACCTCGCACTTCATCATGCCAATGGTCCTCGTAGATCCGGAACAGTCTGGGTGGTTGCATGCAATAAAGGCATACATCGATAGTGGGGCTATAGGAAACTATGTGGATCGTGAATTGGCTTCCAGGATCAACCTCCCTCTTCGTCCTAAAACCAGTAAAGAGGTCATCACCACAGTAGATGGAACCGAAATCGCCTCTGGGCCGGTAACACATTCCACTGCAGAGGTGACACTAGTGGGTCAGGACGGGCATCGGGAGGCTGTTGTGTTTGACGTAATCAAGGCTCCACAGTTTCAGGTAATTCTAGGAATCTCTTGGTTAGAAACACATAATCCTCGAATTGACTGGCGAGCGAAGAGGATAACCTTTCCGGATTGTGCACAAACCTGATATCCAGGAAATCCAAATACAGGCCTGGCTACAGTAACCCCTGCCACTGTGCAAATACCGCCGGAATACCAAGAATTTCAAGACGTCTTCCAAAAGGAACAGGCCAACACGTTACCCCCTCACAGGTCGTACGATTGCCAAATCGATCTGATGCCCGGTGCACAACCCCCTTGTAGCAGGATTTATGCTCTTACTGAACCCGAGAATCTTCATTTGCGACAATATTTAGGTCAGTACCTAGCCAATGGTTTCATTCGCCCGTCAAAGTCTCCTGCATCCTCAGCTTTGTTCTTCGTCCCAAAAAAAGAAGGCGACCTCAGAACTTGTATCGACTACCGCGCATTGAACCAGCTAACTGTTAAAAACTGTTACCCTTTGCTTCTGATCCCTGAACTTCTTGACCAGGTGAAGGATGCCTGCATATACACCAAGTTAGATCTCCGGGGGGCTTACCATCTGGTGTGAGTAAAGGAAGGCGACAAATGGAAAACTGCCTTTTGCACCAAATATGGACTATTCAAGTACCAGGTGATGCCTTTCGGATTGTGCAACGCACCTGCTGCCTTCCAAAACTTCATGAACGATGTCCTTCGGGAACTCATCGATGTTTGTGTTGTCGTATATATCGATGACATTCTTGTGTACTCCTCTTCGGAATCTGATCACAAAAAGCACGTCAGGGCAGTTCTTGAGAAATTGCGCCAACACAAACTGTTTGCAAAACTTGAAAAGTGTGTTTTCCATACCACAGAAGTCGAGTTTCTTGGTTTCATCCTGACACCTAAACGAGTCCGAATGGACTCGCGAAAAGTGGATGCCATCCTCAAATGGCCATCGCCTAGCTCTGTGAAAGGCATTCAAAGCATGCTTGGCTTTGCCAATTTCTATCGCAGATTTATCCCGGAATTTTCACGTATTGTACAACCCATCACTGCACTCTTGAGGAAAAATAAATGCTTCGAATGGTCTGAGGAAGCTGAACAGGCCTTTCAGGAATTAAAAGCTAAATTTACCTCTGCACCTGTATTGAAACACCCGCGTCCAGATCTCCCATACATAGTCGAAACCGATGCATCCAGCTTAGCCATGGGAGCTGTCCTGTCTCAAAGAGATCCCGAAACTAACCAACTGCACCCCGTAGCATTTTGGTCCAGAAAATTCTCGCCACCTGAGGTCAATTATGCAATCACCGACAAAGAGTTATTAGCCATTAAGTCCGCTTTTAAGGCTTGGAGGCATTATCTTCTTGGCGCTAGACATACCATCACGGTGATCACTGACCACCGGAACTTACAATATTTGAAAACTGCCAAAGCTCAATCATCACGTCAGCTCCAATGGGCTTTGTTTTTTGCTGAATTCGAATTTGTAATTACCTACCGTCCTGGCAGCAAGAATGGCAAAGCGGACGCTCTATCCCGAATAGGAATGGGAGAAACAGATACAAACTCAGAACCTGTATCGATAATTCCCGAACAAAGAATTCTGGGCATGACCTCTTTACAAACACTGGAAGACATTCAAGCTAGAGTTAAACAACTCCTGGACCCTACAGCCTTGCAGGATTGGATTCAAAAGGGGTCTTACTTTACTGTCAATGATGATCTACCTTACTTCCAAGGGCGCTTATTTCTACCACACAAAGAATTACAAGAACTGGTTATTTCTCGTTATCATGATACTCTAATTGAGGGGCACCCAGGTATTGCCAAGACGGAAGAAAAGGTTAAACGACAGTTCTGGTGGCCCTCTTGGTGAAAGGACATTAAATCCTTTGTGATGTCCTGTGGTGTTTGTGCCCAAAATAAAGGTTAAAAAAAAAGACCAGCCGGCCTTCTTCAACCCTTAGACATTCCACCGGCACCTTCGCACACCCTGTCGCTGGATTTTATTACGGACCTGCCTCCTTGTGATGGATATAACACTATTCTTGTTATTGTGGAGATATTTTCCAAAATGGCCCACTTCATTCCATTAAAAGTTTACCTTCAGCTTCCGTCCTAGCCAAGGAATTCCTTGAAAATATCGTTTGTTTACATAGATTCCCGTCCATACTAGTCTCTGACCGGGGAAGCCAATTCATTTCCCATTTTTGGAGAAAGTGTTGTCAGCTGGCACAAATCGGCGTAAGATTATCAACCAGCCACCACCCTCAGACCGATGGTCAAACAGAGAGGACTAACCAGACCCTTGAACAATATTTACAGTATATGTTGCATCAATCTGAAAGTAATTGGAAGGATATTCTTTGGATTGCCGAATATGCATACAATAATTCGGTACATTCTGGAACTGGGCAAAGTCCTTTTTATACCTTATATGGGCATCACCCTCGAACCTCAGATCTTGACTCGCCTCAAAGCCTCGAAATGCCCGCAGTAGACCATCTGCAGTCTACAATAACTCAAGCTTTCAAAGAAGCAACTACACATTTACAGCAAGCCAAGAGAAAATACAAGAACAATGCTGATCTCCATCGAAGTGAGGCACCTCTATACCAAATAGGAGACCAAGTATGGCTGGCTACCAGGCACTTATTGCTCAAAGGACCTCGAACTTTTAACCCAAAATATTTGGGGCCTTACTCAATTACGGCCATAATCAACCCAGTAGCCGTCAAACTCGACCTACCAGCTAATATGCGGATTCACCCTGTTTTTCATGTATCACTTTTGAAACCAGTACAACCTGGAACCCGATTAATCAAGCCACCAGAACCTATCCAAATAAATGGAGAACCTGAATTCAAGGTGAAGAACATTTTAGATTCCAAGGTGTCAAAGTCAAAACTTTTCTATCTAATAGATTGGAAAGGATACCGGCCTCAGGAAAGGTCTTGGGAACCTAGTGACCATGTACATGCACCTCGGTTAATAAAAAAATTCCACCGGAATTTCCCAAACAAACCGAAACCCCCGGAGAGAACAAACTTGGGAGGGGCCTTAGGGGGGAGTGCTGTCATGATGCCTACTCCCGGAGAACCAGTCCGGGACCAGCGTCCCCGGAAGCAGACATCATGTTCCCGGGGAAAAGGCCAGCAACCCCTAGTAGGGGCCCTTTGGACACTGTCCTGGCGCCTTTGGCGCCAGGCTCCTTTTGGACCTCAGTCCCGGCGCCATAGGTGCCAGGCTCATAAAGGGAGTGTTTATGTGAACTTACCTGATGCAGACCGTGCTGCCAGATCCAGACCTCTTTGAGGCCTGAAGGGACTATTTTACCTGTGGGACTATTTTGCCACTCGGGCGTGGCCGGGGAAGAATACGTACCTGGAACTACTTTGGGGGCTATTTAAGCCACGCCCAGACAGCAGCTCACGCTTCGCGTTGTTCTGCACCTACCAGCTGGACGCTCACCGTGTCTGCTCCTGCATCCTGAATCCAGCCACGCCCGCCTCCATCCTGGAACACCGGAAAGGAAAGAAGAGAAGGGAAAAGGTGAACAGAAGAACATTACCTGCTTCTACCCGGAGTCCGGAGTCATCACGCCGGCGAACCTAAGGGAAGACATTTATTTTAAAAACGCATTGCGTTGCTCGCTGCAGCGCCGCGTTCCACTCACCTGTTCACGAGGCATCTCCGTGCTCCTTAGCGACCATCTGCACGATCCGCCGCATACCTGCGCCTAAGGGGGAAGAGAAGAACAAAAGGTGAGCAAAAGGAACATATTGAGGAAAGCCAGATTTTTCGCCATAAGACTTACCTGATTATTGTTGGGAGACTCTTTCCTCATCTCGGGTCGGCGCCGCTTCTTCGGCAGTACCGTACCCCGGCCCCTATGGGGAGGAAAAACACACGCATTAGTGGGTGAATATAAGGACATTAAAGGAACCACCCATCATAAACTCCCCTGAGTTTACCTTCGGCGAATTGTTTCCTCTACGTGAAATCTTCAATCAGCACCTGTGATAAAAGGGATAAGAGACGGACTACTGAATATAAAGGCAAATAGAAAAGGAGGCCAACTCTTGAACTTTACAACAGTATACTTACGGCACCTTGCCAGGAAAGTCAAGTAAGCTTGGATCCTCACCAATCCGAACACCAGTGAAGTAACTGGATATAATCCCACCCCTGCACCAGAAGCAGGATGGAGAGCTCGTCCTTTCAAACCTTAAGGTGAGAGTTAACGGGGAATTTCGGAGGTGTTCTGAGGAGAGTGAAAAAGGGAAGTGGGAGGCCGACGCGCTACTCTGCAGGTAGTTAATCCCCTTTCTCCATCTGCAGAAGGATTCTCCTGCGAGTCAGACAAGCAAGATTTGGGGGTCCTGTCCAGTCGGTCTTCCGAGTTCTGCGCATCACCTTAGAAGAGGCCGCAGCAGTCCAGACCTAGTCAGCGTCTCCGTGGGAGTCAGGTGAGCGTTACACATACCAGTTCGGGTATAATGATGTCAGAGGAAGAAAGGGAAGAAAACAAGAGATCGTGAGGACAGGGCGCATGTGGCTCTTTGATAGATCCAGACGTAGGAAAATGGGTAAAGCGGTTAGATTTAGGAGAACCAGAAGCAAAAATACCAGAACCAATATCATATCCTGAACGACCACAAGGGTGGATGCATAGTTTAGAGGAAATGTCTCTGCCTTACGTAAATAGATTGAGGTCATTGCCAGGACAAAGAAGAGTGGGCAAAAATAGCCCAACGTGGAAGACAAGAAGCATAGGTGGATACGATTGTAGAACAAGGTTCACACAATTCCCATTATTAGAGAAAGGGGGAGGATGACACAATATATACCGTGGCCGCAGATGGATAAAGAATAGTTAAAATGCAAGTTACCTAGTTTGACTGCAGGAGCAGGTAAGTGGATTTATGAGTTAGAAAAAATGACAGCGGTAATGACATTAGCAAGTGGGTGACGTAAAAAGCCTACTAGCACTATCCTCTGGGAGAGACCTGATGACATTTGGAGCTGAGCAGAATATGCAAATGTGACACCACAAAACACGACACATGATGGAGCAGCATTTCATAATTGCAGAGCAGACATATGGAGGGGACTCAGAGTAGAATACCCAGATAGGTCAGACATGGGCAAGATTATGACACAAAAAATGGGTGAGAACGAATATCCTGTTGCTTATACTCAGGGAATTCAAAATCATTGGTGTCTTAGGACGAGGGGACCATGGGATAAAACAGTAGCATTATTTTCCCATATTTTATGTCAGGGACTGCCTGAGCCAGTGCAAAGGCAGATGAAAAAACAGGTTGGGGTAGAAGCAATGCCATGGACAGAAATACAGTTGACTATTGAACACCATTGTCAATTGTTACAAGAGAAGAATAAGAAAAAGCAGATAAAAGGAAATTTGAGGACGCACAGTTGGTTTAGAAAATGTAGAAATTTGCTATAGAAGGAGCAATACTGATGAGCGGTGAAGAAGTGGTTACACAAGAGTTACAGACTACCCAGCCAATCAATGTAGGGAACCCCCGTACATCAGTGAAGCTAACGTTTTTGGCCACGTGGTAGAGGGAATGAACACAGAGGACTAAGAGGCACATTTCCAAACCCTCAAGGGGGAGGAGGATTTAATGGAGGACAGCCGAAACAGTGCTGGTATTGTGGGAGAACATTACATATTTCCTGAACATGCAGAAGTAGAGGGCACATGCAGCAAAACTGTCAAGGTCCAAGAGGGGAGAGAGGCTATTTTCTACTTTATAGTACAGATCCACCAGTATATTATGCCCAGGATCACATGCAGTATCAGACACGTGCACTGCAAATACAGCAAAAACACCAAATTCTGCAGCAATCAGTCCCCACAAGGGCAAACCACAGCAGGTGTCTATGCAAACACAACAAGTATAGACCCAACAGTACACTCCAACACAACAGGGGATGGTACCACAATGGAATGCGAATACAGGAGCCCCACAAACACCTACACCCAGGAAAGGGATTGTGACAGTGGTGGGAGTAAATCCTTTTATGGTTACAGGAATTAATTTATATTCACAATTGGATAGCCCACAGAGTGACCTGATGTGTTCTGTGCTTTCAGTGACACAAGACCCGCAAGAGGAACCGAGAGTCAGTGTAAGAATAGGAGGCAAACCATTTTTGTTTCTTGTGGACATGGGAGCGACTCGTTCCTGTGTCTGGGAGAGAAAGTATCCAATGTCTGGCCTCAGCATAAATGTGCAGGGATTCTCTCGGGCTATGAGTTTGGTTCCTTTTACTGATAAATTACCAATCTCGATAGGCGGACACAACCTATCTAAGCCACTATTGTATTCGCGACAGACACTAGTTAATATTTTAGGACGTGACTTAATGACAAAACTTTTCATGACAATATCATTTACTGACAAGGGGATAATACGTTCCACTCCAGGGATACATTATGTGACTGTGAGAGAGTTTATACTTGCATTTACAGGGCAAAAAGCATTGTGAGAGGTTCCTCTAGACCCAGAAGTATTTTGGTACGGAGTAAACATGTTGTTGACATGGCTTCCTGGATTGCTAGGTAAATTATTGAGGATACCTGATGATTTTTTGTTCAGACCAGAACTAGCTAAGCATTACGGGAAAGGACAGGTTATTCCCAAAGAACTAGAGGCAGCAGTGGTAAGAGAGAAGAGGATGGTTGCTCATGGGACGGATGATGAAGGAAGAGCATGGAGAAAAGTAATAGCTCTTGACAAAGAATATAGACTAATAGACTTGACAGACGAGGAGTTGTTCAGAGATGAGCATTCAGATGATGAATTAGTATTTTTCATATATCTCACTTATTGGATTAAAGTAGAGAATATGGATATACCACAGAGAATGGCACTGGTAACAAAGAAAGGAATATTTAGAAAATGTGCCAAGCATTTTATGGACCAACAGTCCATATGAAGTGGATCTATTGAGCGGAGCAGAAGCAGTTAAAGTAAAGCTTAAGCAAGGAGCAATTTTACCACGAGCAAAACAATACCCCATGCACAGAGAAGCAGATGAAGGTATATTTGAAACCATTTCTGCTTTAGTACAGCAGGGAATACTGGTACCATCAGACTCCACATGTAACATGGCTGTGTACCCAGTTAAGAAATCAACAGGGGTTGTGGAGATTTATTCAGGATCTACGCCTCCTAAACAATATTGTCGAAGCAGAGTTTCCTCTGGTACTGAACCCAGCAATGATATTATGTAACATCGCAGCTACAGGTTAATATTTCACAGTAGTAGATTTAAAAAAACACTTTCTTTTCAATTCTCCTTCATGAGGACTCCCAAGATTTGACCTCCTTTTCATAAAGAAATCAGTGGTGGAAACATACAAGATTACCAATGGGGTTCTGTGAGTCCACATCAATCTTTAATAGGGTCCTCCAGATGGACCTAGGTAACGTACAACTAGAGAGCACAATAATTAATTATGCAAATGGCATATTAGTGTACAGTGAGATAGAAGAATAATGCAGAGAAGACTCAGTCCAGTTAATGACAGTATTGGCAGGAAAAGGATACAAAGAGGATAAAGAGAAACTACAGTATTGCCAGGGCAGCTAATCTCTCAAGTGGGAGAAAAGTGAAACCTGAGAGGGCAGACGCAATTATGAAAACTCTAACAACTGAGACAGTGAGGGCAATGCAACAATATTTAGGACTATGTAATTATTGTAGGGCCTGGGATTTTGATTACTGTACATATATTAGACCACTTTTAAAAGGAATTAAAGAAGCACAGATAGGTAAAGATGACATAACATGGACAGACAAGATGACAGAAGAATTTGAAGAGTTAAAAAAGATGATTTGTACAGCCGATGTGTTAGGGGTTGCAGATTATAATGAGGACTTTTATTTACTCCCACATTCAAATGGAGTGGTAATGACAGTAGTCCTTACGCAGAAAACAACATTAGGACACGTACATAAACCATTAGCTTATTACAGTGAGATTCTAGACCCAGTGATGAGAGGGCATTGCGACAGTGAACAAGCATTAGCTGTTACTGCTTTCAAATTTCAAAAAGCTGAAAGTATTACAATAGGGTACTCAATGACGTTATACATTGAGCATTCCTTATTCGCCATTTTGGAGAAACGTAAAAGAACATTGACTACACAAAGACCGTCAGGATTTGAGGTGATCTTTTCAAACCCAGCGATCAAAATTGTTAGATGTGGAGTAGTGAATTCAGCAACATTCATAACAGAACCAGTAGAGAATGAGGATTATCTACATGATTGCATAACGTGTACTGAGTTTTATGACAATATTCCCCACGTTAAAGAAAACGCTCCGTGAGGGGGGACATTTGAATCATTGATGGGTATTTAACTTGTCACTTTGCACCGCCTAGTTGGGATGGTACTTTTTTCTTGTTGCCTGTCACTCTTTGTGGGTCCTATAAGTGATACACATTCCTTAAAGTTAGCAAAGCAGTTTGAAGATACACCCTGAGCAGGGCGCCAGGCAGCCCCCAATATCGGGCTGATTTATAGATTAATTTGTGTGATAAAAATCAAAGGATTTGTTTTTGAATTTTCTGTTTTGCAAGAAAAATGCCTTTTATTGTGATAAGGTAAGCTAATACAAAGGAATGCCCTTTTATGTGACACGTGTTTCGTCCTTACTTGGGCCTTTATCAAACCAGGGCTGTACATATAAAATTGCCAAAATAAAATAAAATTAAATAATGCCAAAATAAAAAAAGATATTACACCTAAATAGTGCACCAACCAATAAGTCTGTGTCCATTTTCTTTAAATGGCATTGTTAAACATTATCAAAAATAAACATATATGAACCATACATTGGACAAAATAGTCAGATCATAGTAGAGCATTTAGCCACAAGGGCACATCTAACCAATAGCACACAGAGAGAATAGGGATGGCAGGAGGGGAGGATCGCGAGGGAAAGATAAGAAAGAAAAAACAAAAAATAAAATAGAAATGTAATTCATCAAGCTCCTATAACCTTTTAGGCACCCCAATACATGTGTTGTCCTACAAGTACGTTTGTGACAAACCTTGCATGTTCATCATGCTGGTCAGTCGATGAGAAATGTGCTGCCTCTAGTACATTCCTAGTGTTACTAAGTCAGTGAAATAAAGTTACTTAATCATGCACTTTGTTGATAATTCTATATGCCCCACCTATCAAGTTAATTTTGAGTCAGTAATAGCTGCATGCATATTAGATATCATTAATTGACTCTAAGTAACGTTAAGGTTCCATGCCATATCAATAACTAGGTCATAGTAAAATTGTGCAAGTAAGTTCTAGTGTATATGCTGACCTGTACGATCACATGAAGTAATGCACTTGTTCATATTGAAGTTAAGGCATTGATATATTATGGGTAGTTCCCTTGATCCTGTGGCAGCAAATATTTATAAGGGAAAGACTAATATACATGTGTCTAGAGCGTCTTGTCCACATGTTGTCTCATTTCAAGATAAACATGCCACCTACAGTATCACAGATGGGACATATTGCCTGTGTCATAGTTTATGGGTTACTAAAGGCCTATCTCTGATTATGTGAACTTGGATATAGTATTCCAAACAAAGTCCCAAATAGCCAACATTTTACAATGACCTCTTTGTATGGAAGTATCTATTCAGTCTGCAACTCGCATGTGTATTATCGCAGCTGCCGCAGTTTGAAATCTGGTATTTGTTCTGGTCAATAGGTATGATATTACACACTCTATGCCTGACGTCATACGTCATGCTGCCATTTTGGTGACACCCCGAATCTCCCAAGTCTCATACACAACCTGTGCTATGGTCGAGGGGGCTAAATAAAATTGTCAATCCTTGACTTTAAAACCAAAATATTGTTGCTTAGTATTGGGCCCATCTATATATCAATATTTGCCATATTCTGATTCCATATATAATTACGGCATTAGGACACTCTCCCCAAAGATGTGCAGGTCTTGAACTTTATAGAAGAAGTAATAAATTATGGGATGTAATACTTTCCTCTGTAAGTTTCACAAATAATTAATAAAAAAGATCCAAATATGATACGTGATAATGGAAATACTCACTCTGTAATGCGTGAAAGGGGCTGAGCCATTACGAGTCAATCTTGGAAACCCTTGTTAGCAGATACCAATAGTATGTGCTTCAGATAAAATGTAAATTAGGAACATATCTTATTACAGATTCACCAGAGGTTACTTTTGTATCAGAGAACATTATATCATTAACGGGAGTGTTGCCAAGGTTTGCCCCCAGCATGTGTCTGGTTGCCTGCAGAAACATATATGAATAACATGAATAGAGACATTAATAATAGTTTGGACTAACAATAACATTGTACTGACTTTACATAAAACAACCCATCTTGTGGTCTGTGTTCAAACCATGTTCTGTGTACCACAATTTGCAGATAAGTCTCGATTCTGTGTGTTGCAGTTTCTGTTCTCTAGTCCCTTCCCTTTTTTCCAGGGTGACTTTTTTGAGGCCAATGAAGCACACATCTCTTTTGCCCTCCATTTGATGCTTGGATGGCCAATGTATTGCTAAAGGAAATTTGGGATCTTGACTCCCAATCGTTGCTATATGTTCACAGATCCTTATTCTAAGTTCACGAATCATGCTCCCAATGTAGATCTGTCTACAAACATATTGTATTGCATAGATAACATACTTGGATCTGAAGTTGATTTTCTCAGTGATCATGACTTTAATTCCCCTGCATGATAAGTATGATTGTCTGTGGCTGCCTCTCACTGCTGTTATGTCGCAGTACCAGGGTGGAACTTCTTTCCATTGCCAGTGCCAAGTTTTGAGCTTTATTAATACATGTTGTCGAGTATCCTCATTCCTGAAACCTGGTATTCAGGAGTTGACAATCGTTTTCAAGTGCTGCTTCATCTTTGCAGTTGTGTCGGGCTCTAATAAATTCCCAGGTTGGTATATTGTTGATCACTCTTTGTGGTGGCAATTTATGGCATAAAGAGTTGAAATGACTTCTGTCGTCTTTCTGAATGTCCGTGTGTGCAGGGAATCACCAACTACATAGATTGTGAGATCTAAAAAGTCCATTGTTTGTCAGTGATTATGACAAGTGAATGAGATACCAAAATTGTTAGTGTTTAGTCTAATGACAAATGCCTCAGATCGAAGTAGATTGAAGGAGAAAGGGTGATTTAAGAAGACAACAGCCAAACGATCAATCCTATTGAACCTAGTTTGTTTCCAGGGGACCAAGTAATTGTGAAGAGTTTTGTCCGCACTTGGAATAAGCCCCGTTTTGAAGGATCGTACCTAGTAAAGGAGGTCATCCCCACTGATATGAAGATCCAAGGAAGTCGAACTTGGCTGCATCTTAATGACGGAAAGCCGTACAAAGCAGAGACCCCTAGCCCTTTGGCAACCATTGACAGTGAACCAAGAGAAGAAGTTCCATAAATGCAGACACGATCGGCCACCAAGAGCCAACAAGAACAGATGAAATAAACAAATTAAAACCTTTGATCTTTCCTAAGTTTAAAGTGAAACTAATAAACTTTTCAGTGTTCACAGAACTAACATTGTTAGGTAAAAGAGACAATTTTTGAAGAAAGAAAAAGAAGAACGCACACAACACTTTATGCTGCCTATAACGTTGCACGCATTCTTGTTTGCTGTTTTCACTTATATACTTCGATCCTATCAAGCACTAGTGAGACTAAACGTTAATATTATCACCTTTTTAGAAATCCTAAAACAGCCCCCATTATTCACAGGATCATCATTGTAATACTTTTACAATTGATGTTATAAAAAAAGTGGTTGTTATAAAGTATAACAACTACAAAACGTTGATTAAAAGAGAATGGGGATCTTCCAACTCATAAAATAGACATTAATAACAAGAAGACTGATTAATGCGCAGAATGCAGTACAGCACATGAATTATTTTGCAATATTTCTTGTAGCCACATTTCGACAAATTATGTTTTACAATATTGATGGGGTATCCAACAAGGAGATATATATTTCTATTCCCAACAAAATCACGAGTGATATTTTCCTTGATATTTCCAAACAAATTAACTGACATAAGAGGGATGCTGGAGAAGATTATCTGGATATGAATGCATACCTTGATAATTCAGCCCATTTAAAAAATAACATGTGGTATCACCACATGGAGAGGTGGGGAGAAGAACATCAGATGAGAACTGCTATGTATGTTTTCTCATCCCTTATGCTATGAACACAGCCAAAACATTTATAGCAAGAGAAATACCTACACATGATGCAGAGTGTCTCAGCCATCTAGCAGCATGCATAACAAGAGGACAATTCAAATGGAAGTGGGCAACCCTACAATAGATGTCAAAGAGAACGTTCCCATATGAAGATGCTTCAATAAAATACAGAAGATGCTAAAGGACCCGAATTCGAAGAGTAGAATGCTTCTATACTAATTTGGTGGTCTGAATGGAGGAGAGATGAGGATTGGTGAACAAAGAGACTGGATCGTGCAGACACATGGGAAATACCCAGATTGCCAGGATACCGGGAGAGGCCTGAGCTATTCGTATATGGACAAGTAGCCACCAGTACAGGATGGGAAGAAGGAATGATAGGATGCAGTGCACACTTATTGATGACATCACCAGTAAAGATAGTGCAAGTAGTAAATGATGGATGTCTTAAGGAATGGGCTAAGTATTCAAAGTCACTAACATCGGTTGAAGATGAAAGATGAAGCAGGACCAGTATCCAAAATGCTGATGAAGAATGCAACTTTGTCTTTCAGAAACAGTGGTCTGACCAAAGTTGGAGAAAATAAAGGATGCAAGCAAATGATTAATGTGCCAGGAATGAAAGGAAGAACTGCTGTCCTAATGGACCACTATTGGACCTGTGGATACAAAGCTTATATGAGGCTACCTATAAATTGGAGAGGAATATGTTCTATAGTGATAATACATGTTCCTGCATTGGTGAGCCCCCAAAGTGATCTTTACATCGCCGACTTTCGGAAAATGGATGCACACCAAAGGAAGAAGAGGTCTCTCAACCTCACCCGACAGAAGAGAGAGGAACATTTTTTGGCAAAATCAATAGAGGCTTATTACGACATTCCAGATGAGCACCAATTGTTCGATAGTACAGCAGTGATATTTACAGCCCTATTCATGCCAGGAATACAGGCTGCAGCAAATGCCAAGTGGTTACAAATCACCAGATGGGAACTGCTACAAACAACACACAAATAAAAGGATTGAATGCAATTAAAGAAGAATTGAGGGCCATCAGGCTCATGACCCTCCAGAATAGATATGTCCTGAACTTAATTATAGCAATGGAAAGAGGCCTCTGCGCCAAGATCAGGCCTTCTTGCTGTACATACAAACCTGCTCATGATCGAGAAAAAGGAACCCTGACAGAAGCAATAACTATATTGTCAACTCTGCATACGAAAATGGTGGAAGAAGTAGATGAAACCAAAGATGAAGATTGGTTTTCATCTCTATTCTCATGGGTTCCAACTTAGCTGGCAAATGCCTTGGCCTGACCTGGCAGGAGTAACGCCACCCGCCTGCAGACGGATGCGGAAACACTGGCACCATTACAGCATGGTGCCAGTGTTTCCACTTCCCTATCCCCGTGGAGTCCTATTGGACTATTGGACTCCACGGGAATGGGGAAACACAGAATCGTGGCTCCGGAGCCGGTAATTCATTCCAGGTCTGGCGGCAACCTGCCGGGCTTTCCGGGACGGTTACCGCCGGACTTGGAATGAGGCCCATTGTGTTTCTTCTTACGGTACCTCATTCGGCACTAAGACCTTGGGTGCCCCAGATGCTTGCGGTATTAAGGAACAAACATAGCAACTCCCATTAGTTGTTTGTCTTCCCATTGGACTCATATCGGAGTACCAGCTATTAGAATGGCCATGATGGTGAAGGTCTTCTACTGTATCTAATCCTAAACCATGATATGCATCATATTTATTCTGGCGTGTTTGCTATTTTCTTCTGTCACTGCACAGGAACATTTCCTTTTCTCTAATATTGTTCTATGAGATCTACTTCTGTTACTTATTGACCTTTGTACCCGTGGTGTTAATAGCTGAAACATTACACTATTATACAATGAGGATTGGGAGTTGCTGCAGGTGGTATTTGCGGTATTTGATATTGTACTGTTTTCCCCTTGGACAGACTGCCCGGTGCTTATTTTTAAAGCATTGTTACTTTCATTCATGCTTTCATTCAGGGTTAAAAGTTGGGAAAACCATGTAAGGGGCTGGAGTAGACAACATCTTAAATACTGAGGCAGACAATTGAGAATTAAATACTATAGAGGGTGTAGAAGTGATGTTAGGGCATCTGGTAATTCTTCAGTTACGTTTTCAGTGAATATAAGAATACCTGGGACCCTTATTGTTGTATTTTTGTGTAAACTGGTGAGATTTAAGGATATGTCTCATTCCAATTCCACTTATATCATCCCATATTCACTTTCCCTCCTATATCCCCCCTCTTTTAGATGGGTCCCCAGATAAAATATGTTCCCCAGTAAATACCTAATATGTACATTAACAATGTAAACTATATTGCGGAGAAATGCATTCCACAGTTAAAACTATATGCTCTTGTAAAACTAATTCTATTCCTACTGCTATCTACATTTCTATTTTCATTCAGCATTGTCATTTCCATAATCGTTGCACCTGCGGAGAGGGAGAGAATGGGATGTATAAATGGAGGCAGAGGAGGGAGATAGAGAGAGATATAGAGAGATAGTTACTTGTAGTTGATGCTCTATCAACAATGCATGTTCTTTCTTAAACTTTCACATCCACATACAAAAATGGACATAGAGCTACTTAGAGCAGTTCTCCAATGTGGGTACTTGGGGGGTGTTGCCTTGCGCTTTCCGGGCATCTATAAGGTGAATCCAGTATTGCAACCCCTTTACTTTTACAGCAAGCGGGGTGGAGTACACCACTTCCAATGGTCCGTAGAATCTTGGAGTGTTCCACTTCCGAACGAAACTCTGCACATATATCCATTCCCCTAGCAGCAATGACTGGTTTGGTGCGGCATCTGTTGGGGGCCCTGTTGTTGTCCCTCTGTCTTTTGTGTACGGGGGCTCTATTGGTGTTGAGATGCATCTTATTGCACGTGTGAGCTGCATGAAGTACTGTTTGAATTCCTCTCATAAGACAGTGGCTGTTCTGTGTGCATCAGATGCTCTCCTCACTGGTGTCAGTGGCGTTTGCATTCATTGACCAGTCACTATTTTGTGTGGGGATAAGTGGTGGTACTTGCTGGGCTGTGTGCATAATTTAAATAATGCCAGGGGTAGGCAATGTACTCAATTCTTTTTCAGCGTGTTACACAATTTGGACAATCTGCTCTTAAGGAGGCTGTTTTATTTTCTACCATCCTGTTTGCTTTAGGGTGGTAAATCGAGCACATCCTGTGTTTTATCCCTAAGAGAGTTGTTACCTCTTTAAACAACTCATTAAAGAAGTGGTTTCCATTATCTGACTGTATGACCTCACATACTCCCCATCAGTGTAATACTTCTCAGAAGGAACTTTGCAGTACACTTTGGATCCAGGTGGGCACAGGGCCCTGCTTCCACCCATCGAGAGAATAGACACACCACCACAATCAAGTAACGTGCCCCATTACACCTCTCTCCCATGTCTGCATAGTCAATATGCAGCTCTCTGAATGGGCCCACCGGGTGGGGTAATGGTCCCTGTAATGTTCTCAATGTCATTCCTGTCCTGAACGCTTGACATGTGGTACATTGGACTACCATTTGTGTCATATGCTCCCGTAAATTTGGAATTAACCAATCTTCCTGTAGATCGGCAGCAATATGTTGCTTTCAGCTATGTGATGGAAAATGTAGCTGTTCAAATGCTGGGTATAATAGCTTGACAGGCATAACAACCTTTCCTGTTGCTTGTTGTCTCCACAATAGATCAGTTGGTGATTGGGTGCATCCATGTTTAAGCCATAGATCCAGCTGTGCGGTTTGTGCCCTGCACTGTAGTTCGATTATTTGTGCTATGGGGAGTGCTGTGTAGGTGTATGTTTTCTGTGTTGAGTCTGCAGTTGCCAGAATACACTCTGCACCCATTTGTACTGAGAGATATGCTGGTTGTTTGGCCACCGCATCTGCGGCTGCGTTCCACAAAGATATTTTGTCCGTGTTCTGTGTGTGTGCTGCGCATTTGACAACTGCTACTACAGAGGGTTCTGTGAGGGCTGAAATCAATGTGTTCAATAGCTCTGTTATTGTTATTGTTATACATCATCCCTTGGATGACCAAATGGCCTCGATCAGAGCTACAGGTTTTGCCGCTTGTGAAGAATGATGCATTGGTAATCGCTTCAAGATCAATATTTCGTACTCCCCATCCTCCAGCCATACTACAGCTGCCCCTACATGTTTTTCATCTGTCTCTTGATCAATGGATGCTGAGCCATCAATGAAAAACACTTCCCCTTCTTCTAGGGTATACTCTTTTGCCTTTGCTATGTCATCCTCCTCTCCCTCATATGTGGTACAGTCATGTTCTTGCATGTCCTCAACAGTGCATGAGTCTGTAAGGAATGTGGCTGGATTTACTGTTCTCCATCTCACCACATGGATATTTGGACTGGACAGAATTATTTCATAGGCTGATGGTCTCTATGTGGTCAGTGTAGATTTCAAGGGTTCTAATAATGCAAACAGTAAGTGTTTGACATATAGAGTTACCCCATTACAATAGTCGAGCTTTTTTTAATGGCGAAGACTGCAGCTGATTGCAAGTGAGCTGACCTTGCATGCCCGAGTCCAGTGTGCCACTATAATAGGGGCGTGGTTTGTCCCATAGGACTTTTCTGTGTTAATACTGCGGTAATGAGTGTACCATTTGAATGTGAAAATAGATAAAATTATTGGGTATAATCTGGGGTCACTCGTACTGGAGCAAAAATGACGCTGCTGTGAATTGAAATGGTGCATCTTGCCTGACTCCTTCACGAAACTAGCTTATACGCAAGCACAGAACATTTATCCTATCACTACATAATCATTGCTAAGGCTGAGTACTACGCTACTTGTATTTGGAATGCTTGTTTTTCATCCAAAGAGCTTTTCCATGACGCCAAAGAACTGTCTACTCCTGCTCACCCCGCCCTGTGTGTTCTTATGTGCAAACCCATTGTGATTACATTGCCTCTTTTTTTAAAGAGACGATTTGTGTTAAACGTGAAAAGGTTTGTGCAGAAAGATCCAACTCCCTTATTGTCATAGATCCTTCCTTCTGCCTGACTGAACAGCCACTTAGTACTTTTAAATGTATGTCAGTGACGGAAACCGTGTTTCTTGCTGCCTTGGCCAAACTGAAATCCGCATCCACGCTGATCCGATTCCACTTCATATTCTTCATGATCTCACTGACTGACTTGCTCCCTTTTTTATAGAAGCACTGGAATACTCTTTCACTACGGGTTTTATTCCCAAATCTCTTAAACATGCTATGATTTCACATCTGCTAAAAAAGCTCCGTCTTGACCCAGTAGTGGCTGAAAATGACTACCCCATCTCTCTTCTCCCGGCTATGATGAAACTGCTCAAGGCTAATGTCACCCCTCAACTTTAGGCCTTCTTTGAGAATAACCACATTCTTCATCCCCTTCAGGCTGGCTTCCGTCCAGGTATGGGTACTGAATCTGTGATGGTTGCCGTTCATGATGACATTGCGTTGTTGCAGGACCGTAGAGAGGTTGGTGCTTTGATTCTTCTCAACCTCTCAGCGGCCTTTGATATGGTTGATCATCAGAGACTTCTTCAGTGTCTTTCTGATGTAGGAGTCCCGGGTATCCCCTTGAAGTGGTTTTCTTCCTTCGTCTCCAATCGAACACAGATGGTTTCGTTTCCCACTTTCACTTCATCCCCCATAGCGTCTCACTGTGGAGACCCCCAGGGCTCTGCTCTTTCTCATTGCTCTTATATATTGCTGTATATGGTGGCGCTGGCCAAACTCATCTTGAGCTATGGTGTGCATTTCTTCACTTATGCAGGCGACACCCAAATTATCTTTTGTTTAAATGTTCCCAAGGAAGATCCTCCCCAAAAGCTGAAAGATTGCATCTCATCAGTGAGGATCTGCATGGCCAATAATTGTCTTAAGTTAAACCGAGAAAATACTGAGGTTCTGGTGGTCGGCCCTGTTTATGCTGGACTCTGCGGGACCTCTAAATATTGGCCCTCATCTCTGGGTCCGTGTACTGAACCCTCCACCTCAGTTAAGAGCCTAGGTATAAAAATGATGGCCTCTGGCTCTAGAGAAGCACAAATCTCCTCAGTCTGTCAGACAGGTTTTTGCCAAACTTAGATTTTTTAAAAAGGTCCTTCCTTTTCTCCCGAATGATTCCAGGTCAAACATTTTGACCGCTTGCATCATGGGATCAATCGATTATTGCAACAGTATTTATCTTGGTCAACCTAAGGCACTACTCCATCACCTTGAGATTCACCAAAATACAGCATCCAGGCTTGCCCTAAATGCTCCTAGAAGGTCACATTCCATTGATCTTCTACGCCTCCACTGGTTTCCTGTCAGTAGTCGAGTGAATTCTATTCATTGTCCATCGCGCTATGCATCAGGTTTGGGGCTGAATTTCTCCAATCCAGACTTTCACTCGATCAACCAAAGAGATCTCTTCATTCATCCAATCAGTCCTTGCTGGTTGCCCCCCACTTCCAGCGAGCTCGGGAGGGAGGCAGATCTTTTTCCGTACTTGCACCATCACTGTGGAGCGCCCTCCCCTCTCAGATGCGGGGAATCCCTGTTTTTGCTTCCTTCCGAAAGCAGCTTAAAACTTTATTTTAGTTCCTGTTGCAACCTTATCCTCTCTGTTCAGCGATTTGATGTTGCCAGGTCTTTGCTGCAGTTTATAAATATATATATAATACATTACAATACTGGAGCTGTTGAGATCATATTCTTTAGGTAATTGAACCCTGTTAGCATTTCGGCTGTCCACTTCATGGGTGTTTTCTCTTTTTGTGCTTCCTTGAGGCCTTGGAGGAGTGGTCAGTGTATGCTGCGTAGTCTAAAATCCAAGCTCTGCAATAATTACAGAGCCCTAAGAATGTTTGCATCTCTTTCACTGTTGATGGTCTGTCAGTGGCACGCAGTGTTGCTGCTCTATCTGAGAGTATCCTTTTGCCATCTTTTGAAATTTGCTGGCCTAAGTACAGGACCTCTGCCAAACAGTACTGGAGTTTTTTCTTGTCTACTTTGTACCCTTTTTGTGCTAATAGTTGGAGAAAGGTGACAGAGTCCCTTCTGCAGCTCTGCTCACTGTCACTTAAGACCAATAGGTCATCTATGTACTGAATGATCGTGCCTGGGATTAGGATGTTACTGAGATCTTTGTGTAGTATTCTATTGAATATGCTGGTGCTTTCACAGTACCCCTGGGGTAAGCGGTGGTGTTCATATAGTTTCCCTCCATGGGTAAATGCTCTAAGGTACTGTGACTCTAGGGGCACTAACACAAATGCATTGTTCAGGTCCATCACAATGAAGTGGGTGGCCTGCTTCGGGATTCTACACTTCTTTTAGCATTCACAGATCATGCCGGTTGGTGGTCCACAGATGGGGTGGGACCTGCTATAGATCCGTCTCACAGAAAATAGGGGGGCCCATTGACAATAGCCATGAGGGGGCTCTGTACTTTCCTGTACTGCACCATGATGTCTTAAAGTATGCAAATCTCTAGGACTATTTCCCCATCATTGTTGTCGTCCCCAAACAAGTCTTCATCAGTCAATTTTCGTAGTGGTAAATTGGGGTCAATGCATAAGACTGTGCGCCAGTCGCACCCATGCATATCAGTTCCCAGTACTACAATTCTCTATGCAGACACTTGCAACCCTTCTAAATCTAGGGACAAAATGGGGCCCCCTACCACCTCGGCTATCACTACAGGGCGTATGATAAAATCTGCAGGCAGCTTCCATTCTTTCCAGGTGAGCTGGGGTACGGCTCTGGCAAGCACTCTAATGCCATAAATAAACATGTCTGGGTTCACTGGTATCCTTCTCACTACCATCTTGTTTGACTAACTAACATTGCTCGGAGGGAGCACATGCCGGGGGTGGCACAAACAACCCCTCTGTCTCTGAAGGATATGAACAGGTCCCTCCCCAGTAAGTTGAACAGTGAGCTTTCATAGTAGAGGAGGGGTGCTCACACTACTTTTCCCCCTATCTTGACATCTAAATCTTCTGTGTATGAAACCGTTACTACAGCCCCAGAGAATCCCTGTGCGTCGAGAGTTTGTCCTGATAACGGGAAATCACCTTTGCATATGCATGACTTTTCCGCCCCTGAGTCCACCATGAAGATGAATCGTTTATTTCCTATCTCTGCCGAGACCAGTGGTTCCTCTTCTGGATGCAACGTCATTGATAGTACTGGACACACATGTGCTCTCTGTGGGCTGTCCTAGTCTGGATATGTGTGTGTCCCTGGACAAGCAAAGGGGTCCCCTCCCACTAGCAGGCACCTTGATAAGGTGATGCGGTGCCGTTCGGTGTGGTAGCGAACAGGTGTCTGTTCCCCTCGGCCCAAGAATTGGGGCGGTTCTGTTGTGTTTGCATGGTGTGAGGGGTGTGGTGATATGTGCTGAGGCTGGGTATCTGAGAAGGTAGCTGGGTGTACGCTTGGTGTATTTCCTATGGGATCATAGTTGATCCGTGGGTAGGTCCCTGTGGACTATCGGGGTGGGCGTTTCCATATGGTTGCTGAATATAGGGGTAGTTTCCTCCTGGCCTGTTGCAACACTCTCTGGTGAAGTGCCCCTAACTCCCGCATGGCCAAGACTGCCCTTGCCCATCTCCTCTTGGTCCTTGTCCCCCAAACTCCCCTCCTCTTTGTCCTTGTAACCCACCTCGTCCTCTTAGTGGCCCTCCTTGCCATTGGGTTCCGGCATATTGTTGGTTTCCTCCCCACTGTCCTTGCCCATTGTCTGCCCACACAGATTCCATCCTCAACTGTGTGGTGACAGAGATACACCCTTCTTATCTTCACCCACACTGATTCTGCTGATCTCCCACTGCCGATCCAACTTGCTCTTGATATCTCCTATTGCGAGGGGCACCCCTGCAGTGTGTTTTTTGAATGCATATATCCATTTTGCCGCACCCGCTGTGAGTGGAGGGAGGGGCTTAAGGAGGTTGTTTTTGTCCATCTGTGCCCAGGGGACATAATGCGGGCAATCTGCTCCTTTGTGAATTAGAGGCATCTGCATTTTTGTCTTTACTTTCCCAGTTTCCAGGCCACCTCCCCTTTTCTTCGCCAAAGCCATCCTCCAGGCCCGCTCTCTAAACCTC
This sequence comes from Ambystoma mexicanum, assembly GCF_040938575.1. NCBI lineage: Eukaryota > Metazoa > Chordata > Amphibia > Caudata > Ambystomatidae > Ambystoma > Ambystoma mexicanum. The sequence continues at coordinate 416,469,158 of NC_090929.1, forward strand.
CCATCCCACAAACTTTCCACCCTTGGTGTTGCCTGGGGTACCTCTTCTACTCCTTCCACTGCCCCTTCTTCCATATCCTCGAAAATCGCTCCAATATTCTGCATCCCCTCTTCTTTACACTACATTCTCATATCCCAGGCTATCTGTTTCCCCTTCCCTCTTCACATGTACAACCTGTATGGGTGCACTATCAAGATGAACAAGAAGTCTCCCAATTTCCATTCCTACCCAGGTGGTGAGGGTGATGTGTCTGGGGACAGCACCTGTGCTCCTGTCACCCCCGTGTTCTCAAATGCTGCTCATAACCTCGCTAATTCTGGATGTGTGGTGGACTATTTCACCTCAAGATCTCTCGCACTCGCCCCTATATATGTAGACACTGTGGGGGGAGCAGCATACGGGGGAGGTGGGGCCGTGCTCTGATCTGCTAATATCATTCCCCCAGAAACATAAGTCGGATTAGTATACCCTTCCGTCGGCCTGGTTAACAACGGCTATAGTCTTTTTTGATTTTTCTTCCCCGCTCTCACCCTCCCCCGTGCTAATCGCTGTCCCATTTTCTGGCACTATTTGTCCCTTCTCCAGGCTTTTTGTTTCCTCAAACATTTTCCACAAATCCAATACCTATTGTCTGTTTTGCAGTGGCTTCCTCTTGTATTTGACAGTCAAGTATGTAGACATTTGTAGGCACATTTACCGAAGGACCCGTCCTCTGGCCTGGAGTGGGGCATTCCTTCCCATATAGTCTCTTTCACACATTGGCTGTAGTATTTCTTTATCTTGTTACTGTACAGGGGTAGGCTTTTACAGATGTGTATTAGTGGCGTGTCTATCCCCATGATTGTTAGTCGTCTAAAGAACGTGTCACCCACATGTTTGGACGGTATCCTCCCCTTCACTCTATTCCGTCAATGCACACGGTGTCATTCAGTTTATGTTTGTCACATGCATGTTACAGTTGTCTCTATATGGTCATAATTTGTCATCACAATTAACATTTATCCAAAACATGAAGATCTATTAACCATTTCTCTTCCCCTTGGAACATCCCCATTCACTTTATACACACCCCTTCTACTCACTTCTCATTCACACCATACACGCCCCTCCTGGGCCTCCTCCATACATATATAAAAAATACCCTGAAAACAATTAGCTAAAATAAAAAGCTTAAACAACAACCACTACTTGTTCCCGAGCCCTCTACTTACATGGGGCCCCGAATTTTCTTTTGCGTTTTATTTCCTTGCATTGGTCGGGACAGTGCAATGTGGCTGCCAAGTTCTCTCCTCAGACGGAGAGGCTCCCTTTCCTTCCTCTTATATATTCTCTGTATAAATTAAAAACTTAAAGAAAAAGGAATTAAAGTGGCCACAAAAACTTCAACAATCAATTAATCAGTCTACCTATTCACATTCATTCACTGCGTGTTTCCCTCTATTATACTGATCCATTCCCAAGCCCAGACATTGTTATCCTTTGCAATTTATAATCAGGTGTCTGCGTTCTTCCGGCAGCCTCTGTTTGAGGGTCTTCCACAACAGGTCTGGGCCTCTCCCTGGGGCCATATCTGGCTCCAACGAGCTTTGCTGAAAACCCTGAGGGAGGTTAAGGTCTGGGGGTCGGGTGCTTATCACTACGTGGAAAAGGTAGGGGGTCGGTGAAGTGCGGCGAGCTCCAGCCTGGCTGGGGGGATCAGAAGCCCATTGGCAGTTTAGTGGAGATGGATGGACCCAGCGCATACCCTGCTACTGTCTCACGCTCTGCACGGGGTACATTCCTTGAGGCGATACTAAATATTAGCAACACTGGAGGAACAAGAGGGAAATGGACTTCTGTGGGAACAGGGCTCATACGGAGCTGGTTTGTCGTGCAGATATTGAGTTTGGGCATCTCTGTGTGAACTCTGGACGTGAGCATCGTTGGCCAGCAGCTTGTCTGTTCTTGGCCTAATACAAAATGGAGTCGCAGGGCAGGCCTAGTGCTTTTCACCTAGTTGTATGCGCTACAGGGCCTTTATTTCATACCTGGGACTGCGGATTGCTCCCCCCTTGTGTGTTAAAAAGCCTTGTATGGGCTTTGGTTTATTTGGAAGCGCCTAAGGGGGTGGGATAGACTCATTTCCTTCCCAACAAGGTGCTTGTGAAGTATGAATAATGTGTAGCCCTGTATTATCCTCAGACGTATCGCTTCATCGTCCCAGAACTTGGCCAATTCGCAGTTTGCTATTTTCTTTTGTAATCCAATGACAAACTCATCTAACAATTCGTGAGACAGCTAAATGAATTTGTTGAAAGTGCACCTTCCAAAATCTCTGGTTGCTTCACTCATTTTTTATTGAGGGCAGTGATGGCCAGCTCGTATTTGGCCAGGAGTGATGGTGATTTGCTGTCCCCTATTGCATTCACAAAGTCAGCAAACTCTTCCAGCCACTCTTCCTATCTGGGGTCCCTGCCCTGTTGTGCCTGAAGTTGAAATGGTTGGGGTCTTCTCAGTAATGCTGCTCTAGATGCATACCTTATTTGGCACACCTCCTCTCTCACCTCTTTCCCTTCCATTGTTGTTAGTTCATGGACCTCCCTTGTCCTCTGGTATCACTGCTGGCTCTTGTGCGGGTGCTCCTTGTTTATTCTTCTTCCCTCCATCTCACCTTGCAAGATCGGTGAGGGCGAAGTGAAATGTCTGCCTCTGGGAAGAGGAGAACCCAGTCCTTTGAGGGGTTTGATCATAGGCGTAGTAGGTGCAGACCCCTGTGTGGTCGTGAGCCTTGCTCCTGAATGTAGTCTGGCAGGGGCAGTGGTTGTGATTGCCTGCCACTTGGTGGGTAGGTGCCTTTTGTAGCTGGATGGTGGTGGTGGCTGCTATGTATTAATCCTTTGTTTGCTCTGTGGTAGTAGGGGTGTATTGATCTGGAACCCGTGGGGGGCAATGTGGTGTTCAATCTGGATCTGTGTACTTGTGTTTGCAATTTGAGGGGCAGAGGGGTGGCTACCTCGTAATCGGCTGGTGTGTGGGCGGCGGGGCCCTACCCTGCTGGGTGTGCATCTAGCGTCGGCTCTCTGCAGTGAGGTGTTTATTATTTGCTCAATGCGTTCCTCCTGGAGTTGCGCGGGACGTGTGGGCCTCTCATTGTTAGATGAACAGCAGGCTGCCGTGGAGCAGTGGTGGACCAGCGTGGAGGGTGTTGATGGCTGTTTAACTGTGTTTCGCTTGCACTGCTTGTGTGTCCTTCAGGTTTAGACACGTGGGACTATTTCGTCCCTTTTGTGGACTTAAGCACTGTTAGAGCTGCTCTCCTTCCAGGGTATGCCGGGTGGGGCCACCACTGGAGTTGTTTCATAGAAGTCGAGGAGGGCTCACCTGTGCTGGGCTCCTACTGTCTTATGGAGGGCAGCGGTTCAATGGAGCTGATGGTGGAGATGGAGGAGGGGCAGCGGGAAGGCCACTGTTTAGGGAGGCTGGTGTGGTGGAGTACAACGTCTTCTCACGACAGCGGATTTCTTTCCAAATGATGGTGGATTGCTGCTGCTTTTTCCCAGGATAGCATATCACCTTTTGTATAGTGGTGGATTGCCTTTCTCTGAATGGAGCGACGGACTGCTGGGTACTTATTTTGCAGCGGACTGCCATGTACTTGCAGTGGCGGATTTATGGAACAGCGGTTTGACAGCGGAGTGTCGGTGGCAGTTGGATGGAACACAGAATTCGATCCTCCTTCTCGTCGCCAGTTGTTTAATCCTTATTTGTGGGACGGAACACTGCCCTTACTTATTTTCACTGTCCACTTCGCACTCACACTAGGGAAAACACACAGGCATGGAATTTGAGGACCTCTCTTTATTCCTCTCCTACATCAACTGCCACTTCCCTCCTTCGCTCCTCCTCTTCCTCTCTTTTCCCTCCATCTCGCCAGTATCCAGTTCCCCTAAGGAAGTTCTTTATTTGAGGTTGCACCGCATTGTTGGGATACAATATTCACTCTTCTTGATGTGACCTCCACTTTCGACATGATGGACCACTGTATTCTGGTGTGGTCCTGTCCTGGTTTCTTCTCTTACCCCTCAGTCTCGTGTTCTCTACCAGGGATGTTGCAAGGTCTGCAAATGATCACGGGCTACGCTAATGTTAGGACAGTTGGTACTCGGGGCTAGCTAGCCTTTTGGTTGTAGCCCCTGTGCTTCTATCCGGGCTACAACCAAAAGACCAGGGTTACAATCCGCCCCTCCCAAGCAACGCCTCTGTTCTCTCCCTTTATGCTGTGGGGTTCCACAAGGCTCAGTCCCCCAGCCCCTACTCTTCTCGCTGTACACAACCCCTCTCTTCTATTACTCTATATTTTGGCTTTCAATGCCATTTCTATCCTTATGACTTTCAGATCTTCTCGGACTCATCTCTTTATGATTCACACTCATCCTTCCTGTTTGTCAGCAGTTATTGGATGTACTGTTGTTCCCTTCATCTTAGTCCCCTGAGAATTCAGGATCCTTTATTTCCGGTTTCCTCTCCTTATGTCATGCATCTCCTTCTTTTATCTCTTTCCCTGCTGATTCTCTTGCTCAGGGCCAACAATACTCACGAGGCCAGAACTAAGAACCACAGGGAGTAAAGAGGCCCAATGGTGCTAAGGCCACTGCACACACGGGGTTCTTGAGCCTCCGATAGCAGAATCAGTAGGGACCCATGACAACCCTGCACCATAGAATACACAGGGGCACAATAGAGCTCTGTGCGACAGCATACAGCACCTTAATTTAGGGGCTAAAAATACACAGAGGCCCATCAGAGCCCCAGGGTAAACATGAACATTGAGCTCAGGAACACAAAATACAAGAGTTCGGGGTCAAAGAGTAAACAGGAGCCCACCAGAGCCCTACGCCACAGAATACACATGGACCGGGCCCACTAACTACATCTGGGCTCACCAGACCCCTGTGTATCAAAATACAAACCGGGGCTGACCAAAGATTTGGACCACAGAATAGACAAGTGCTCCGAACGTGTCACCATAGAGTGAACAGGAACCCACCAGAGTTCAGGAACAGAGAATGCAAAGGGGCTCCCCAAAGCTCTCGGACACAGAATACACAAGTCCTCAGGGCCACTTATTAAACAGTATGCTACCAGAGATGTGTCCCACACAATTCACAAGAGAGCTGACCTCAGAGACACAGAAGAACGAGTACATAGGTGTTCAACAAAGCCAAGAGCCACATAACAAACAAGGTCCTATGAGAGCAGTGGGCTACAGAATAAACAATAGAGCTGATCTCAGGGCCACATAAGAAAGAATAAACAGGAGCTCACCAAAGAATAATCAGGGACCTGCTGCAGTCTTGGGCCACCAAATGCACAAAAGGTTTGTTCCCAGGGCCGCAGAAGAAAAAAAACATAGAGGTTTAACAGAGCCCAGAGCTCGCTCCACAGCACTGGGCCACAGAATGCACAATGTCCCACTAGAGCTCTGTGCCAAAGCACCCACAAGGACCCTGAGTTTAGGAAGTAAAAATACACAGAGACCCACCAGAGGTGTGAGCCACAGGGAAGGCAGGGGATTACCAGATGCAGAATACTCAAGCGTTGAGGGCCAAAGAATAATAGGGGTTCTGCTAGCGCCTTGGCCACAGAATACACAAAAAAGTTGATCTCGGGGCTGCAGAAGAAAGAATACACCAGACCCCTCGGAACGCACAATACACAGGAGCCCAGGCACGAACAATCATCAGGTACCTGCTAGAGCCTTGCCCACAGAATGCAGAAGAGAGCTGATCTCAGGACTGCCGAAGAAAGACTACATAGCGGTTCAACAGAGCCCAGAGCCCAAGAATAAAACGCGCCTGCCATTGCCTTGGGCCGTGGAATACACAGGATCACAAAAGAGCTCTGTGCCATGGCAGACACAAGGACTACACATTCACAGAGACTCAGTAGAGCAATGATCCACAGAGTGCATAGGGACAGTGACCTCAGGAACACAAAATACAAATACATTCAGAGCTCTGGGCCACAGAACACACACAAGCTCAGATCCAATGAATAGAGAGGGGCCACCAGAGCTCTGGGCTACAGGATATACATGAATCATGAGCTCCCAAATGCATAATGAACAGGAAACTTCCAGAGCCCCCAGTCACAGCATATACACTGGGATCCACCAAAGCTCTGAACCAAAGCACACACCTAGTGACCCACTAGAAATCGATGCCGCAGACACAATGGCCAGGAGTTCAGGTGCACTGACATGTGTGCTCTGGAATGGACCCTGAGCTCCAGAATACTGAATCTACAGGGTCCATTTGTATTTGTATTTGTTTATTATTTGTATTGCGCACCAAACCCTGGGTTAACTGGGAGCTGGAAAAGAAGTGTGAGTTACATACAAGGACACAATGGATACAATGGATAACAATGGATACACAGTTGAAGTTAACAGACCCTATGGTTACAGAACGTCTGGAACAAGAAGCCTATATAGCATAACATAGGCACAGTGCAATCAGGCCAGCATAAAGAGTAAGTCCTGGCGGGACAAAAGTACAGACAGTGGTCCTTCTTAATTATCGGATGCGTGGGTGGACCCAGGCAGGCGCTTCCCCATCCGAGCGGCTTGTTGCTCAGCCATGAACTTAGGAACACAGGTAGTGCTTACTTCCACATCCCCTCAACCTGGTATTTGAAAATCTTCGCCAAATCTGTGAAAACAAAATCTCTTTTAACTCGCAAAACACCATTCTCTGCAACCTCATGGTGTCAGGGCACGCCGCAGTGTGCTTTTCGCACTGTTCCTTTCATTATTACATGTATTATTACCACAACCATGATCCTAACATGGCAGGTTCTCTAAAAGTTCTCAGCCTGCTCTGGCCAATTAGATGCTATATTTGGAATAGAATCTACGGATTAATGCCAGTGAATATACACACATACTATTTCTGGTCCTCAGTTTGAGGTATTTTTAAAAACCACTGATTTGTCACACAACTAAAACAATAGTCTACTTCGAATGTAGCTTTGCCTCGATGCCAAATTTGGTGATAGTCTCCTTGACGGTTATTTCGTGAGCTTTTTCAACCCTCATTTATTGGTCATTGCAAATTGAATTTTAAACCAATCTATGGATCGACTCCTACAACTTTTCAATTCAATTGGCTGTTATTTGACAAAATAGTCATTTGCCAAAAATACACATTTTGGGAGCATAAAAGGTACAATATATTCAAAACATAATTCATTCTGCAGCCAAAACATAAATATGTGGGATAGGAATCATTATTAAAATCTAGTGTAGGTTCTAAAACCAGGTGCACTGTACAATCCACAATAATTTAGCACCCGTTAGTTTATAGTTTGACAAACTCATAATATGCAGACAGGTAGGAAGTGCTTGATACCAGATTTCCATCTTTTATGTTTTTCGTCCTTACTCGCTAGGCCTATACAAGATAACTTGCTACACAATAAACCACTTTCATTTCATCACAGTTTTTAAAAAGCAGGAGCACAGGAATTATATGACGTATGCCATACATATTACATAATGTTTTTTAAAACTTGCATCTTGTTACTCAATAGTCCTGGCAAAAGAAGAAGAAATGAGATAAAGATTCCTTAGCAGAACCACATGCTGGACATGTCTCATTTCCATTGAACGACAATTGTTTTGTACGATATGCCAAGTTCAATTGTGCGAATCTAAATCTGATGTGAAGGCTACGTGCAAGTGGAGGCTTGACATAGTTGAGATATTTTGCGAACCCCATAGATGACTTGTGGGACAAATAAGTATTGCCTGATGTTACTTTCATACAATTATTGATTAACTTAACCTTGATCAGTCTCCGGGTGATGTTTTTTGCTTTGGGTATATCACCATGGGTGATTCCCTGAGGGTTCTGCCAGAGATGTCCCAGTTCCCTTCGCACCAACAGGTTTTTAATATGCCGGAACCATGGTAGACATTTACCACCATCTGCCTCCAGAATATGGGACACAGCATTCCTATATATTTGCAACTCTGGTACTGACCACAATCACAACCAGAAGAAGACCGGTTTGTATAGGGCCTCTTTCTGGATTGGATTTAGGCCGAGTTCAAAATAGATGGGAGTACTCAAACATGATTTAGGTAATCCTAAAAGTTTTTCAGAAAAGATCTTTCGGCCAGGTCCAATTTATTAGTGCCCGAACAGCCCCAAATTTTAGCCCCATACATTGCTACTAACTTTGCTTGGGCTGAATACATTTTGGTGGCGGGTGAAATGGGGCCTTGGCCATGTGAATGAAATCATCTCAATATGGCCCCCCATATTTTTCCAAAGACAAGCTGGATTTAGACAGCTGTGAGGGCCAATTGCCTTGATCATTGAATCTCCACCTAGATAGTGATATTGTTGCACTTGCTTGAAGTTGGTATTATTAATGACCAGCCAAAATGTTGCTAATGTTTTTCAATCTAGGCCGAAAGACCAATGTCTTGCTTTTCTCCTTGTTAATCTCAAATTGGTGCTTCAAGCATTTCTCAGAGAAAGCCTCCAACATTCTCATAAGGCCATTATCAGATGTTGATAAAAGGACTGCATTGTCTGCAAATAGGAGGATTGGACAGTCCTCTTGTCCCAATTTGGGGCCAATCAAGACATTTCTTCCTAACATAGCGAACGAGGAAGGGGGCAGGATACAACCCTGCTTCACCCCTCTGGATACCTTAAATTGGTCTCTGAGTTCCCCCAGCCGTCAACATACTGAGGCTGTGTTGTTAGAGTAAAGATTGATTATTATCTGTAGAAGTCCAGCTCGTGCCCCTTTTTTGCTAGTATTGCCCACAATGTCGCCCTAGACACGCTATCAAACGCAGTCTTGAGGTCGATGAAGACAGAAAATATCTTCATCTTTCTCAGGGCTGTGTATTTCTGCATAATTAAGTGGAGACAGAAAGCCTGTTCTAGTGTGCTCATCCTTGGTAAGAACCCAGCTTGCAGGTGGTCTATCACATTACCCTGGGAGACCCACTCTTGCAAATGCACATTGTGGCTTTTGCGAAGACATTCCCCATGCCATCCAATAAGGAAATTGGCTTGTAATTGGCTGGGTCATCCCTCCCACCCTTGATAGAAATTGGAATGATTGTTGCATTTTGCCAGTAGGGGGGAACCCTATTCTGTTTGAGGCAAGTATTAAAAAGGAGCCAAAGTGTGGGCACCCATAACAATGGTTTATCTTTGATTAAGTCAATATGCATTAAATTGCCTTCCACCACTTCTGAGTGGCTATGGCATTGCATACCTCCCACAGCTCTAGTTGGATTGGATCAATAATATTCCCACCATTCTGGTTTTGCTGGATAGAGCCCTGGTCATTTATCAGGTCACCCTTTCCATTGAGCTCTTGGAAGTGGTTCTTCCAGGTGTTTGGATTTATCTCTGTGACCCCTCCCCTTTCTTGTCCTTCAGTATTCCCACTCACTATCCTCCAAAATGTACAGGAGTCACCAGATTGAGGGCTTCCTGCATTGTGTTCCTTTCTTGCCGTGCATAGGCCTCTTTTTTGGCTTTAATCAGGGTTTTATAATATGCCCTGTGTGATCTCACCTCGATTTTATCTGAGGCTTGGTTTCTTTTTAGGCAGTTCAATAAATCAGACTTTGCTATCCTACAACCCTTGTCAAACTATGGTGAGATTTTATGGCATGTTTTTTTTATTATTTTACTGGATTTTGTGGTGAAGGGTTGGATAGTCTGGACAATTTTGTTATATGCATGAAAAATATCCAACTCCCTGGATTCCATCAATGAGAGTTGTTCTAGTTGGGGCAAGGTGGCATCATAAATATGTGGTTTCACTTGATCCAAGTCAAGAGTTGTCCATTTAATACGCTGTTTGGATTGGCCCTGTATATGAATAGCATGGCTGGGGATGTGAGGGTGAGCTTTCTTGTAACCTCCTCTATTGTGTAACTTAAAAAAACAACGGTCTAAGGTCGCTCATATGTGTGCTCATGACTGTGAAGTCTTTTGCTTTGCCCCATAATTTCATTGATAAGAGGATATAAATAATATGGGAGGTGCCATTAGGCTGGTCAAATGTTGGATTTTGCGGCTGGTCTTTTCTAAAGCGGCCTTACAGGCACTGAGTCCCAGGCCTAGGAGCCAGATGGCATGACTAAGGGCCAAGGATGTGTTCGAATCCTCGGTGGTGGATCCAAAGTGGGTATGCCCCATGCCTCATCCAAATCATCTCAAGCCCCCTAAAAGTGGTTCGATTTGGGGGTTTAAGGCACATACTAGTATGATTTGGTTCCTGGCACAATCTTGTCTCCACCAGATTCCCTGCCAATTCAATGGCATTTGTCGAGACCTTGTTAGCGACTCAGTTGTACACATTGCAAAGGGATATTGGGTGGGATCACGGGGGGCTCAGTACCAAATACTGTGCATCTCTGCCAGATTCCATGTTAGATATTTGATAATCGAGGGCTGTACTAATCCAAATAGCAAGGCCACCAAAGGGCCTGCCCTTGGGTCCTTTTGAACCTGGCACCCAAAAACCCACAGTGCCAAGGAAAATGGTCTGCTCCAAGTCCCAGGTTTCCTGGAGGCAGATAATGTTGTGTTCCCGTACATAATTACACCAATTGGGGTCTACCAGGTGTTTCCTGAGACCAGCTATTTTCCAGAAGATCAAGCTAATTTCTATCTCTCTGGTCTGGTACATTTGTGTGGGGATGGCTTTGTGTCAATCTATGGCCTCAAGGTCTATACTGGCCCTACTATTGATTCAATTCAACATCCCAGCATTCATTAAACTCATTAAAGGAGGGCCACAGGCAGTGGACAAAAACATGAAGATCAGACTATCGATCATCTGGCTATCAGCTGTTGGCCTGATTGATATTCTTGAGCCCGTAGGAGGATATATTCTGGCTTCAATAGATAACAGACCATTTGTGAGCCATTTTTTTTTTAAAAGAACCACAATCTTATCTTCCCCTTTGTTGGGCATACTCTGCCTTACACACTTCATTATATCATGTCTAATGAAAGATTTGCAAACTCTCATTGATCTGAAATCGTGGGTCACCTTATTTGTGAGGGACTCATGCATTTCATATGACCCAGGTGCCACTTTCCCCATATTATGCAATGTAATGGACAGCTACATCTGTTGACCCCTTACACCAGATGAGTTTAATACATGCGAAGATGGTGCCCCGCCCTGGTTTTGGCAGTGACTCCCCCTGTCTTCTTGGACCCCAGTTGTGTAGTATTAGGTTGTGTGATCCAGTGGGGGGTGCCTATGAAGCGATGCAGTTTGTGGGTCTGGGTATGACCAATCCCAGAGCCTGAGCTCCCACCCTACTCCTCCCTGGGCCCTCGTGGCATGCCGCTAGGCACTATCAGAAAGCCATTCGGGAAATGGGACCCACCTTCCCATGCCCCCAAACCACCAAGTGACCCCCTGTGTTCTTTACTCTCTCCCTTATTGTGTTTTCCAATGATGGGGGTTTGAGTCGGTGGTCTAATGCTTAACTGAGTAGTTTTTATTGATTGGGCGTGTGGGATATTTTTACCCATGCCGATGTGCCCCACTGCACCCCTTTGCCAATGGGGAAAGAATCAGACAAAAATGGATGCGTTAACCCCCGTGTGTAGAAATATCTGCAAAACTGCGCATGGTTCAGCATCACAAAAGGCTGCACAACCCTGCCACACACAGTCAAAGCTGGGGTAAAAAACAGAACTCACTGCAGAAGAATGCCAGTGGGTGCTGTTACATGTAACATGAAGCAAGGCGACAAAACTTAAAATGCCTTTTAAAATGCAGCTTCTCCAACCATTGCCTTCAAAGTGCTGTTTTGGAGCTAAAATCAGTCATTTTCCAAGTGAACCATTGCAATTAAAAGTGTGCTGAAATCGCCGATCCTCCAGCCTGATCAGAGAAAACCGGGCCTCACTCACTGACAGCAGCTAAGAAATGTATTTCCTGAAAAACCAGTCCAGCAACAGTTTGTTTTCAGTTACACGAGAAACATGCAGCTAAAGGTGGCAACATATAACAATCCATCTCATTTTCAGCTGTGAAGAGAAAACTCCAAGCAAAGGCTGAATATTTACTTCCAGATTACAAACAAATTCCAGCACTCAAGGACAGAAATGGTGCTAAGTAGATGTGTATGCTGCAAAGGAAACTCTGATGTAAAAGACTCAGTGTAAATGTGCTTTTTCTTTGAAGAAGTGCCAAATTCGCCTGTTTAAAAGCAATTTTTGTGAAGTGCTTAATTCCTTTAATTGTCACCATCCCATATAAACTCTGTTCATTTTACATCTTTTAAACTAAAGATTTTAGGGAATCTTAAAGTAGCCCAGTTTGGAGTTAACTGGTTAATTCTGATTGGACATTGCCCAGCCTGGGAAAGATGATACTTCATGTTGACACTAGGCTGCTACCAGGAATGCTTAATTGATGCTGGAGGGTCTCGCATATTTAGAACAAAGACCTCATTAGCCATTCGCCTGACAAAGGACAGGCTGAGCATTGATTCCTTCTGGGGAGGGGCAGGAAACTTCCCTCTACACCCCACCCTGATCAAAAGGATTTGACAGCTGTTGTTTGTTGAAAGGAGAGAAAAGAAACTGCTCAAAGCAATCTGTTGTTTAAAATGCATATTTATGATTAAGTTTTGAAAACCTTCAACTTTGCAACATGAAGGAGGACAAATCAAAAAATTGGTAATTATAAATCTAATTGTATGTTCTTTCTGTGGAGACGTTAGTGAACGCTACTACATAAGGAACCAAAGTTACACCAAAACCTTAATTGTTGTAAAACTATTGATATTGCAAATATGATATTGTATACCCATGTGCTAGGGGTAATCGTAGAGATATGTATTGAATTAGAAATTGTTAGGCCAAACCGTTATGATTAAAATGGACAAAATTCCACAGAACGACAAAGACAGCTCTCACAGAGATGGGAATTGGACGTAAGGATAACTCACAAAATATATAATGTATGTGTCCGATTTCATTAGGGGGCATAATTATAGAAATGTGCATTTGTGCAAAAGTTAAATTGTGGTTCAAATCAATGTGGGAGTTCCCAAAACACATCATAAAGATCAACAAGAAGAATGGGTTTGCTCTCACACTGCGCACAGAAACAAGTTATCAAGCAAAATTGCTTTTGTTAACAGTTTTAATCAACACTTCATCCCGCTCTTCCACTGAGGCTTCATTTGAGTAAATATGGTTGGTAAGTATTCAAAAAAATCATATGTTTATCATGGCAAAATAATGGCACGAATGCCCAGACTCAAACAGCATTTTGGGGTGGTAAAAGCAAACCAAAATTGAATAGACATTATACAATTATTTACAAATTGTTCACATAGTACAATGCATCAAACAATTCAAAAGAATATTTGGAGTAACGGACGGCGTGTTGTAAAACACAATATTGTAGGGAGAAACACAAAAAGGGAAATATATTTAGAAAACATGAATACGTTCCTGGTACCAATGGTGAGCAACCAATGAAAGCATGTGCAATCAGAAAGGTAAGAATCTGTTGTACCTTAGTCTTGGCTTCTCGTTAAGCTGGTTTCTAAAATAAATTTGGGAAATTGACACAGGCTAAATGAAAATATGAATTGGTGGAATTGGACTTGAAACTACATTTAAATTCAATTCATTAAAATTATGAACCTGTTAGGCACCAAATAAATAGAGGGATAGCTCACTTACCCATAAATTAAGGTGACTGAATTATAGAGGTTGGGATGTAGCTGTGGGCTCCACTGCAAAAGATTGCCAAAAAATGCAAGGTTTGCCATATGTGATAACTAACAATTTATGTCAATAAGCATCCAATTAGTACTGGTGCAAATTCATGTTGTAAGAATTAAAATTAAAATTAAAATGAGAGGAACATACCAATTGTGTGCAGTTCCAGGACCAATTTGTTGTATAAATTATTATTTGAGCTGATGGTCGAATTAAGAGGAAGTATCCAACACGAAATTGCAAGAAGGACAAATGGAAACAAAAGGGGAGAACAATTAGCACGCTAGCTCATGGGGTCGTCTAGACTCACATCTGATTCTGAAGAGACCCTGCGATTAAGTCAGGGTTCTAAAACAAAGTATTTGTTACTCACCAGCGTGTACGCTACCGAGTGAGAAGCAAGAGCCGGGCGGGCGCTCCTCTGTGCCGTGTATAACTAGGGCCAAGAGGCATGTCCGCGTACGGCCGAACCTGTACTCAGTGTAAACCTGGCCACCATCTTGGAAGTATGGATGGCTGCGGGAGATACTATGAATGGATAGGAACGCTAGGGCACGAGCAATGAAGCTGCTGAAAACATGTGCCTGAAAAATTAGGTGAGGTGCAAAAGTAACTATTTTTGTATTAGACAAAATAGTGAAGCCTCAAAAGTTTGAGGTGAAGCAAAGCTGGTAACAGGATAAGTTGGCCAGAACGAAGTTATGGGAAATAATATCCGCATTAGGAGATCAGTTGGTGATAAGTCACTACTCTATTGTGGTAGGTTAAATAAGCGATTGCCAGCAACAATTTTGGATTTCACGAAAACACTGAATAGCGCGAACTGTCGACCAGGGTGGAAAAATGATGTGCACATGGGCTGAAGTATGCTAGCTGGTCATGCTTTTAGATCCAATTTGACGTCACAAATTAATGAATTCATGTGATAGCACATCCAAATGTATTCAAGCTACTTATGTGCATACACATGGACTGCTTGTGTGGTCACCACTGGAGTAAATTGCAAAATGAATGAATGAATAAACCTATCACGAGATATTAACAAAACACTGTCATCCTGATTACAGTATAATGATATATAGACATGATAGCACATGCATCACAAGAAGACAGATAGCTCATGGTCTGTGTTGAGACCATTATCTACAGTTCGGTATTGGCAAATAAGGCGGGCTTCTAGTTGCCTGAGTTTAAGAACCAAATTCCCTCCTCGCTGGGGGAGAGAAACTTTCATCATCCTCACAAATTTGATCATAGATTTGTTGTCCATTTGGTGGACTTGTTGCCAATGTGTGGCTAGGGGGAATTTAGAGTCAGGTTTCGCGATGGATGATAAATGTTCCCTGATCCGAATTTTAAGCGGACGAATCGTACTCCCAATGTAATAAAGGCCACAGATGCATTTGATACAATAGATGCAAAATTTAGAGTTACAATTAATGAAGGAATTAATATTGTGTGTACCCAAATGTCCAAAATCAATAACAGATTTTTCATATGCATGGGCACACATCGAACAACCTCCACATTTGCGGAAACCTTGATATTGGGGCTGAGGTAGCCAGGTATGTTTGTGAAGTGGGATTGACATAAAAGAAGGGGAAAGTATATTCTTGAGATTGCTTGCCTTAGTGTAAATGAAATTGGGTGAGGTATCCACCCATGAGGTAATGTCACAATCAAGTGGTAGAATGTGCCAATGCCTTTTGATGATGTTGTAGAAGACTGAGCTTTCCGCATTGAATCTAGTGATGAATTTCAATTTCTGAGAGTGTACAGTATCATTACAAACTTTTGGTGTGAGTAGATCACTTCTCTTCATGACTCTCACTTCCTGTTCAGGCTTATCTACTAATTTCAGAGCATAACCTCTTGCCAAGAATTTTTGGCGCATCACAGAGCATTCCGCATTAAAATCATCTTGTAACAAACAATTGCATTTTCCACGGATAAATTCACCTTTCGGTATATTTGAGGTCACAGTTTTCCTATGACAACTTGTTGCATGCAAGACTGCATTTACAGTCGTTGACTTTCGAAATGTTTTAGTGACAAACTGGTTCTCAGAGATGCTGATTGTGAGATCAAGGAAATTGATACTCGTGAAGCTGAAAGTATGGATGAATTGAATGCTAAAGTTGTTAAAATTGAGATAGGATACAAAATCATTTAAACATTCAATGGACCCCTGCCAGACCAAAATCACATCGTCAATATATCTTTTCCACATATAGATGTGTGGTTGGAATAGCTGATTAGAAAAGACACACTGTTGCTCATAGTTATGCATGAAGATGTTTGCGAGAGGTGGGGCATAGCTTGCCCCCAATCGCAATACCAATAAGCTGTCTGTAATATGTATTATTGAAAAGAAACACATTATTCGAAAGGGCAACTGTAAGTCTTTTATCATTTCGATGTGTTCAAAAAAAGGGACTGAATGTTCACGCAAAATGTAGTCAATACTAGTTATTGCCTGCTGATGATTAATGTACGTATAAAGAGCTTTCACATCAAGTGTAACTAGCACCAGGTTAGGTAGTACTGGAAGTTGGTCAAGTATCTGAAGAATATGCATGGTATCCCGAATAAATGTTGGTATAGTGTTAACCAATGGTGCAAGACATTTGTTAATGTACAATAAAATAGGTTCTAAGATGCCCCCGCAACCACTAAGGATAGGTCTTCCCTCTGGTATCTTATCAAGGGATTTGTGTACCTTTGGCAGAAAATAGGCAGTGGGCATTATTGGGCCATCCACCATTAAAAATTGTCTTTCCACATCAGCTATCAAACCACATTTATGCCATTTTGACACCACAGATTTAATTGTTTCACAAAGTTGTGATAGAAGGTTTCCTGGCAGAATTTCATCACATCCTGGGGAATTCAAATGGGCAAGACCCATTACGATGTAGTCTGCTTTGTCCAGGATAACTACATTCCCCCCTTTGTCTGCCTCCTGGATAATTATTGTGTCAATGGTAGTCAAATTGTGTAAAGCCTTTTGTTCTTTGCTTGAGAGATATTATCTGATGGTCTTGTGCTTAGAGGAGTCTTGTAATTTGTGGATATCATTGGTCACTGCTTGATAAAACGTATCAATCATGTTATCCTTCGGAAATAAAGGAATGAATTTGGATTTGTTCGATAATTCTTTTATTTTCAAACTCTGTTGTTGAATGTTTAAATCATGCAAAAGGTTCATCACATTTGTACTGGGATCTAGTTCACACTCATCGATGAACATTAATACATGAGTACATAGCATTGTTTGCAATGTGTTGTCAGACGGTAGGGGGTCCTGGAGTTTGCTTTTATAGTATTTAACTTGGATTGCGAAAACATTTTTTAATTTTAATTTACATATGAATTTAAATAAATTGATCTGAATTTGAACATATTCATTGAATCCAGTCGGTGCAAAGGAAAGTCCTATGTTGAGGACAGTGCGTTCATCAGAGGAGAGTGAATAACTACTCAAGTTGTGAATTAGATCTATCTTGTCTGATTCATCAGAGTTTGTTGGTATGTTGCCCATGTTACTCTGCGTTGGAATGGCGGGGCATTTACACCTGGTTGACTGACCACCCCTGATGCCCCGAGGCTTGGGTCTGGGATTGAAGTATTTTGGACTAAGGGAGTTTGGAATCTGACCTTTTTCATAGCCGATAGGGACGCTTGTCGATTGCCTTTTTTGTACCTGCATATTTGTTCTAAAAAAGGCGTGGGCTGTGTAGTTGCTGTGGGGTGACCTTCTGTGAACTCAGTGTCATCAGAGGGGTTAATCACAGAGCTGCTTGTAGCTACTTCGAAGTCTACTTCAGTGTTCGGTCTGTTCCCATCACTTTCAACTTCCGAGCTTGCGGGTGATGAAGCTATGCTACTAGTGCATGAACGAGACACTTGGTCATACTTGGGTTGATAGGTATACATCCGATTATCACGATAATCCCTATCATCACGAGAACATTTTTGCGACTTGCGTAGTTTGACTTCATCTTGATGCCTGCGTAGGCGGGTGTATAGTGTTTTATAATTCTTGTGAATGGTAGCACTAGGTGCATCAAAAGGGCAATTTGAGTGACAATAAGATCATGTTCTCTCCTTGCATGTTCAATGAGTAGTTTTAACATGTTGTTCGAACTAGTTGTTAGGTTGGTTTCCCATTCGGTTGCAAGATCATTGTCTGCCGGATCCTCAAAATCTGGCAGGATCAGTATATGTAGACCCCTAGGTATTTTATTTTCTTGTAGATAGTGAGTGAGGGTGGTCTTTTCCCAAAATGTGTTAATCTCTCTGATGCTGAGTCGTTCAAGTATGATAAATTTGGATCTAAGGTCTTCGGATTCTGAAGTCAATCTTTTAAAAGGATTCAAAGTCGAGTCCCTAGGGGCAAATAAAGCCTTAATGTCATCTTCTCGTGTTAGAATATATTCTGCTGTCAAAGCCATAATAGAAATATGGAAGTCTGCTGCTGCGTCTCTATGGCCTATGAGGATTAGAGAACAACTGGCAGAAAAGGCCCCACGAGATAGAGCGCAAGGACAAGGCTTTCCTGGGTTTGAATGGGCTGCAGTTAAGAGCGATAGTGGGAACCTGCCTGATTACCCACAAAGGAAATGAACTGCAAGAAGAATGGGTTTGCTCTCACATTGCACACACAAACAAATTGTTTGATGCATTGTACTACGTGAACAATTTGTAAATAATTATATAATGTCTATTCAATTTTGGTTTGCTGTTAACACCCCAAAATATCCTGGCTGTTTGGGTCTGGGCGTTCTTGCCATTATTTTGCCATGATAAACATATGATTTTTTTGAATACTTACCAACTATATTTACTCAAATGCAGCCTCAGTGGAAGAGCGGGATGCTCGAAACACGTGTAAGGCTGCAACAGTGTTGATTAAAGCTGTTAACAAAAGCAATTTTGCTTGATAACTTGTTTGTGTGCGCAGTATGAGAGCAAACCCATTCTTCTTGCAGTTCATTTCCTTTGTGGGTAATCAGGCAGGTTCCCACTATCACTCTCACCCGCAGCCCATTCAAACCCAGGAAAGCTTTGTCCTTGCGCTGTATCTCGCGGGGCCTTTTCTGCCACTTTCTCCCTACACATAATAAAGATGACAGCTCTTTTCTGACTTCCAACTAGAACAAGGCAAGTGCCTTTGACCACTCACAGCCATGGGGGTGTGGTTTGAAATTCTGCTCCTACCATAAACTTTGTGATGTCTCTTGGCATTATAAATATAGGAACTTCACCACAAACACACACACACACTGATTCCTGACTACCTCCTGATATCCGCGCAGCGCTTTGTTCCTGACTCCTTCATCCTGTCCAGAACTTTTCATCTTGTCCTGATTCCAGACTTATTTGCAAAAACAAACGCCCAGCACTTGCTGAACTCTTTTCAGATAAGCCCAAATCCAACCATCCTAAACTTCAGGAAAGAATAATTCTGATCCAGTCTGGCTTGCTACCATCACGCTTGCCTGCTGAAACTCACCATCACGCTAATCTACCGTGTCCAGTGACCAGAAGGGCCAATCCAAATCCAGTTGAGGTGCCAGTCCAATTGACCAGAACCGCCCAACTGACTGATCCATCCAGTAGTGCCCTGCTGCTGGTAGACCCGACCCGTGATGACCAGAACCCTGACAGTCCAATCGTAATTACAGTGGACTGTACGTATATTCAGGAATCAGAGTAAACCATAGTATATTTGCGTTGTCCTATCCCAATCTTAAACCATCCCATCTTTAACTTCAGAACCCTAACATTGTCAGAACTATTCTTGCACTGATTTTTAGCATTTTATTTCATTAAACCATAACCTATTAGTGATTTGGATTAAATAAAGTAATTCCCATACAGAACGGAAACCAGAGTATCATACGTGAAGGGTTACAAGCGGCCGTGCGTTACTGTGGAGATTCACGGGTGGCATTCTCTTTTTCCTAGTCATTAATATAGTTTAAATAAACCAATCTGTCTTTTTTAAAACCAAATTTCTACTTTTCTCTGTTCTAATGTTTTCAAAAACACCTCGCACTATAACTTCCATGACTTCTTCAATTATATAGCTAGAGACCTCAGTTCAACTCTCAGTTAAACCTAAGATCTGTAGCTACATCCACTGCATTGCAGAACAGTGTATTCGACCCATTTTTATTAAAAATCGCATTGTGAAATTTTGCTGCGAATTCACATTTTACAAACGTTTTACACGTGTCTTTTCCAATTCAAAGTGTTTCTTAACTTCATTCTGATTTAAAGTGTGTACTGTAGCTCATCTTGTAGTTTATGTTTGTTAGGACCTGTTTAGTGTTGCTCTCATAATCATTTTTACCAATTTAAGCATTTTTACACACCTTTCTTTGTTTCACAAATCCATTTTCAACTGTCATTGTAAAGAGTGTACATTTACAAAAGCGCTTTTCTCTCTTGTTTGGGGAGGGAAGATTGCATTCAAACACTGTACTCTGTTCTTCATTCCTAAATACCTGCTGCTTACTAACATCTGTTTAGAATTGCTCATTTGTGAATTAAGAACTTTGCAGGGGGAAATATTAATCTAAACATTATTTTTTTCACAAGACAAAACTGTTCTTTTTCCTGTGTTTTCTATTCTGTATTACTATAAGTGAATTCAATTGCTTTACTTATTTTCTGATTGTATTGTCACCACTTGTTGATTGCTGTCCCATATATAAATATATTAAAATTTGTGTTTGATTTGAATATTAAATAAATAAAAAAATAAATATTTACTTTTACCAACTAGCCTGATTCCTGGTCCAGTGTGACCTTGGGGGTATTTTGAGACGGATGTTGTATGAGTGGTATATCACTCAGAATATTGAACCTATAGACATAATAAATAAGTATTTCATTTGTGCATTACATGCTAGACAAGACCCGGGTGTGTGCCTGATTGAAATCCTTAACAGATTTTGGGGGCTCATCCCCTGATTCTGAGTTCAAGTTACCGCCCATGACAGTCTAACACAGCATAGTAGCCTGCAGGGTACAGACACCTTGCTGGGTTGGTGTACTGTGCTACACTGTACAAGCACCTCTCAAAATAAATACTCCAAAAATCAGGCCTGTTTGTAAAAGTAAATTAACCTTAAAATAAGTCATAAGGAAATTGATATTTCCAAAATGGCGATCCCAGTAGATATTAATATGGCTAGGGAGCACCCCCTACACAAACTGTTTGTCAGGGGTGAGTGGCCAGAACAGAATTAGCAGATCTGGCTACAAGAAATCAAAGAACAGGTCACTGCCGTAGACCTAGATATATGGCAGGACAAGGGCCCATTACACCAAGCGCTTAGTGAACTGTACATGGCCCCAAAATTAAAAGAGGGGCAGTGTAAAATTGGCAAAATAGCTGCCTACCTGTCCCTTCACATAGGAGTAATACAGGAAAAGCATCCAGAAAACATAGTTCTGGCAAAGAATGAGGTGGAGACAAAAAATGACACAACTAAGTGAAAAGGTGGGCACTACAAAAATACTGTTAATTAAATTTAGTCCACGGTGGATTTTAATTAATAAACTTTAACCTGGGGCATCCGGTTATAAAGAGGTCCTATGGCATAGGGACCAAAACATTTTTTACACGCAAAAAAGATAGAGTTGAACTGCTCTATCAAAAAAACGGTGCTCTCAGTTGGCCCTAAAATAGGGCTGCACATTAGATATGTACCAATTACCAAAAAATAAATGAATAAATTGTGAACATTAACTAAATGTATAAAATAAATGTTTATTCACATCTCCTGGTAGTTCTTAGTTAGAAAGTCAATCAAATGAATATTTTGATATCATATTCCATGAGGATGTGCCAAATAAGGCTAGGATTATATGTACATATGCCAACACATTTCGGTTGCAAAAAACCTTCATCAGGGCGGTACATTTAATCAATCATCTGTTCACATATATCAATACATCAACAGTAATAGTGACGATTATCACAATAGCAATTCCAAACACATACCAGATCCAAGTGTTCCATAATGAGGATGATATGAAAAAAGAGAGAAATTCTTAGTCAATTACTAAGCATAAAAACACGTTAGTTGCTGTCACAGCGTAAGTGAGACAGAACTGAAAAAAGTAATGTTGTTCATACCCATATATCCAAATGGTTCGTGTTCGTATTACCATCAAGTGGAAAAGACAACAACTTGCAATTCAAGTTCCTGCAAAACCACTGGAGGGTTAATCAGTAACAAGTAGTTAACGATTAAGGCCATGTATACCGAGAAGAGGGTAAAGTAAAGTCAGCCTTACCGTGCAGCAACGATGAGACAGTGTCAGCCGCATTCGCACAGGTGCGCGCGTGAATGTCAGTCTGGGAATTTAAACTTTCCCATGGTGACCAAAACAGCGTCGTGTCTGAGCACGTACGCCTTGGGTCCCACCACCGTGGCGTCACGGAAGGCGGGACTCATCCCCATGGAAACGTTATCCGTGGAACGGATGCTTACTCATATAGGTGTTTCAACCTTTGTAGCTTCGGCGCCCAACATTCTTGTGTATTTAAGTGGTAAAGCGAACAACATTATCGTGTGTCTTAGCAATAGTCACATAGGTATGTAGCCATATATTATGAAAATGCACAATAAACAAAGAAATAAGCCAAACAGTGCAATTACATCGCATAAACTGGTGATGTATATCTAGGTCAAGTGGTGAAAAAGCATAAAGTGGAACACAATCAATGCATAATCAAATGTGTCAAAAGATGTTAGTGAACAGAAATAAGATACAGTTCATTGTTCTGTAAATATCTTCGTAAAAATAGTCCATTGTAACATTGAAAATCTATCACGGCAAATTTCAAGGAAAACATCTTAAAGGAAAAGAAAAGAAAGGGAATTACAAATAACACATATAGTTTATTTCTTCGTTGATCCCCTTAGGTGCTAGGGGCCCCAAACGATCAATCCAGTAAGTTTCGCGTTTAGGGCCAACTGAGAGCACCGGTTTTTTGAAAGAGCAGTTCAACTCTATCTTTTTTGCTTGTAAAGAATCAGGTGGAAACACTAGAGAAAGTCCAAACTAATCTTAACTCTGCAGAGCAAAGGCTACAGAAGAGCCAAGAATCAGAGACCGAAGCTAGGCAGTACTTGACAAAACTAAAGGAAGGTCTGGCTCTCTTACAGCAAGAGAAGGCAGAGCAAGATACCCAATTACAGACACTGTAAATGGATTGTCAGGAAAGGGTAGACTCTTTAAAACAGACTCAGCAGAAACTGGCGCAACAGATGAATTATAACAGAGCATGCGCAGAACCTTACAAAACCACATAGAATCCTTGGAAGAGGAAAACAATACATTAATGATTAAAGATCTAGAATCTCAAAATTTGATGAGGAGCACCAGAAGTCCAACGCATTTAAAAAACAGAGGGATGACCTGGCTGAACAGAGGGTCACTCTAAGTCAAGAGAGGGACGCCTTAGGCCAGGAAGTGAGCCAATTAAAAACCAGGTTACAGGAAAGAAAGCTGGCGTTCCAGGAGCTCAGGGAGTTAAAACCGAATATGAGAAGCTACTAGAGCACACAAGGCAGGTGCAGGATGCTCCAGAAAAGAACACAGTCCAATAATGATCAAACTCAGGAGGTGAGTCTCCTGCAGCAAAAATTGGCCCAGTATTTCCAAACCAGGCAAGAAGCACAGAGAGACAATGAGGCTCTCTGTGAAAAGAATGGTAGGCTCCACAAACAGATAGCCATGCAAGAGCAAATCAATGAGTCCAGTAAGGCCTTAATAGAGGAGCAAAAGAGTCCAATTTTGGCATATCACCAGGGAATAGGGGCTGATAGAGAAGAGGTAGGGAGGGACAGAGAAAACTGTGAACGTAATATTAGGACCCCTGTAATTAGGGACTCTAACCCCTTTAGTACCATGGACTCTGCCACCTTCATGTCCACTGACTCATATGAACCAAGGGCCATGGGGATGGTAGACTTCAGAAGAAATGGCAACATGGGACTGACAGATCAGCGCCTCCCAGAAATGGATGGGCGGGAGTCTCTGTACATATTCCCAAATGTTAGGGCTAGCCTCTCTGATCAGGAATACTCCAGTGAGGGGAGAATCAGGGAATTGGATCCTCAAAAATACCGCCTACCGAAGGACCAGTTAGTAAACTTTTGTGGAGAACTCCAGGAAATGCAAGCCCTAAAAGAGTTTCCTAAAGACCTCTTCCCAGCCAGGGCGGGGAGGGGGGGTACTCAGCCAATCATGGGAGCAAGGGAGAGTCAGAAGACTCTTCTGAGTGCCACAGGCATCAAGAAACTAGGCTCCCACATTCTGCAAGCCATTCCCAAGCTCGCAGAATCAGGGAGAGCTTAGAGGATCAGATAGCCACATCATGTAGCAGGTACACAAAAAGGGGGTTTGCTCTGAGGTCTGAAGTTCTGGGGTCTACTTGTTGACTGCAGTAGGCCTAGACTTATTTTATTAAGTCACATGCATGCAAGATTACTCTAAATATAGCAGTACTTTGGGAATTGAGAAATTCCGGCAATAATAGATGTAAATCATACAGATTTTGTTTTATTTTGCTGTTGAATGCATTTCAAAATCATGCATTTATAATTTTTGTGATTTTGTAGAAAGTAGAAGGTACAGTACATTATAAATGCATGATTTTGAAATGCATTCAACAGCAAAATAAAACAAAAACTGTATGATGTACATCTATTATTGCCTGAATTTCTCAATTCCCAAAGTACTACTATATTTAGAGTGTTCTTGCATGCAAGTGACTTAATAAAATAAGTCTAGGCCTACTGCAGTCAATAAGTAGACCCCAGAACTTCAGACCCCAGAGCAAACCCCTTTTTGTGTACCTAGTATTCTTAGCACATATCTTTGACGGTCGTAGGGCTGTCCCTCTAGTTACCAAAACATCCTGTAGCAGTGCCTCAAAGTCAGAGGATGAGTGGACTCAGATGACTAAGACCAAAAAGGCCAACAAAATTAAGAGGTCTCTACTAAAAGATCCCTGAAGCAGATCAAGGCCATTAGGAGTGTTATAACTCCCTATCACAAAAATGCTAAGAATTCAGTCTGGGAACACCTTGAGTTATACAAACAGAAGATGGATTATTTTCATCTGAAAGATAGTCAGAGTTTCATTCAATATGTAAAATGGAAATTTTCCCCTGAGTACTCCAGCTTCTTTGCGTTGCTGTAAGATCAGAACCACTCAAGATGGTCCACCTACAGGGCGGCCATCTTAAAACATTTTTCTGTCCATAGGATCCCCCAAGAGGCCCGCACAGCGGCGTACAATCTGCAGTGTGGGAAAGATCAGACCCCAGAAGAATTTGTGCAAGAACTAAACCGTTCCTTTGCGCAGACCACCAGGACGGTGCACACAGAAAGTAGGGAGTTCATTAATACCTTCTTCCATGCACTCCCAAATACATCATGACCCAGCTGGTGAGGGACTTTCACGAGAAGAGATCTCTAGACTGAATCATTGAAAAGGCGACCCATATTTATGAAGTGCAGAAACCTGTAGAGTACAAAGATAGCAATAAACAACCCAAACCAGCCAACACCCCTGCTAAGGTGGCAGAGGTGAAGGTTGCCCCTATTTTAGATCTGGAGATGGGGGGCCTAAAAATATACCTATAAAAAAGTTACCCAACCAAAGAACCAGAAGGCGCTCGGGCCAATCCCAGACCGGTAGTCAGGGAGGTAATCCCACAAATGGGACCCCTAACTCCCCGGACTACATAAGCCCCTGTTACAAGGGCAACAAACCCATCCTGGGCTATGTGTGGACTCCTCCAGCCCAAGGGGGGGTCCAACCAGGTAGCTACCAACCCAGGAAGCTTCCCTCCTAACCTGCCCCAGGAGGTCAATAATCCCCCAAATGCCAGGCTGAGCTTCTTTCCCCCGGTACCCGCCAAACTTAAACCCACAAAACAACCCTCCCTTCTTTCCCCACTTTCCTGAGCCCAGACAGCCCAATCCAGGAGCGGGGAGGCCAAGGGTGGAGGTTTACCAGAACTATCCCAACCTGGGTATTATGGCAGAAGGGACAGTTACCCTTCCCGTGATCCACCTAGTTTGGAACAGAGACCCCCAAACAAGCCAGAGCGGGTGTCCCAACTGGAGAGCCAGGTCCGGAACTTGTCCCAGGATCTGGGTCGCATGCTGAGGGCTCAGCAGAATCCTCAGATGAACATGGCGGTCCAGAACCCCTCAAACCAAGGGTCTGGTACTCGAGAGCAATGACGGGAGAGAACCACTACAATTCACTGGTTACAAAGGAGGAGGCATGGGGGAAGGGGGTGCAAAGCCTTAGAGGAAGCTTCCTTCCCCACTTGTGAAACCCAGGAACTGGAACCAAAATCTCCTGCCATAGAAAGTCTGCAACCCAAGGAACAGAGGGCAGGAAGGAGAAATAAAGGACCTAAAAAGACCCATTTTGTGGAGGAGGTTAGTGTCCTCCAATTTCAAGGAGAGGGGTCCTCAGAGGACTCTGGGAAAAGGATCTTCTCCTTCAGCGATCGGGGAACTTCTCCCAAAGAAAAATGGGTCCTGAGAGATCCTAATCAAGACTGGGTAAATGTGGGGAGTGAGTTAGAACCGTCCATCATTGAACCCCAGAATGATAATCCAGAAAGCCACCCTGCCAAACATATTCTGGGGACTGCCTCCAAAAAGGGGGGGGGCAGCCCAGAATCAGAACCGGGGTAGCCCAAAACTCCCCCAATATCCAACTGCCATATTTTTCTTACAGATCCCCAAGCACTCACACAGAATACTGCCCAAACTACCATTGTGTCAGAATCAAGAGTCAAGAAATTAACCCACCAATTGGCCCAAAATGCACATTATCTTTGCCCCCTTGAGGAGAAGGAGGGAAGATTTTATGGCCTAGTCCAAATAAAAGGGCAATGCACATTTTTGGCAGTGGTGGACACTGGAACACTGGATCCTAAGCCACCCTTCTGTCAAAGAGGGCCTTTGATCAGCTGAATTCAAAATGGGGGGAGAGATACCGGATCCCTCTCACCCCCCTTCCTGGACAACTTCAGAAATTCGATGGGAATGAAATTCCTGTCGAGGGGTCTGCGGATTTGGAAATTAAAATTGGGTAACACAGGTGAAACACCCGGTCATAGATGTGACTCCAGAGGGCACACCATGTTTACTGGGTAACGACATCCTGCGTAGATTGTCTCCCCTAATAGATTGTGTAAACAAGTTCCTCTGGACCCAGACTAACCGACCAATCAAAATTAAAACATAGTGTCAACCATGTTAGTTTAAATGGCACATGCCACATGGTTGAACAAAAACCGGATCATATTGAATTCCATTTTCAAAACAACAAATTCCCTGACATGACAGTAATTGCAGTAGGACAACAAACTGGTGAGGGGAACTCCTCTCCATTTCTGAAAATGAACCTACCTTCCAGTCTCAAGTGGCATTCCACACTGGAAAGAAATACTCTGAAATTTTATATCAATTCACAATCAGAAAATCCCTCTTCCATAGTCCAAAATGATGAGAAACCAAATCCAAGCTTAGCTGACATTCAGAAAATTGGAGAACAGTTGTTCATTCCTTTTCAGTTTAATGAGGGGAAGGACTATGTTCTCTCCCGAGTGTGCGTGAACGAAAGTAAGAGCTTCATCAGCGACGCCATGTTCCGAAAACTCCCAAAAGATCCAGCCTTCCAAAAACTCCCAAAAGATCCAGCCATTCCCTACTTTAAATTGATAGACAAATGGGAAATGGACCTGGAAACTCCCAATTCCAGCCTAGCAGGTATATGCTCAAAATTTCCGTAGGCAACAAAGGTATAGGACATAACTGTTGGGTCGTGCGATACGTCCAGGCCGCATTTTATTTAGGCAGTGACATTCTCAATCCCTTTGCCATTTGTTTGGACCTGATAAACATCAAAGCATGGTCCCCATTAGAGGGTAATTCCATGGACTTTGATGATCCACAGAAAGCATTTAGGTCAGCTCAACTGCTGCCATATGCAGTTGATGTTCAGAGTGAAGAGGAAGTCACCATCCCAGAATGGACCCGCCTATTCCCACTTACAGTAAAAAAAGGAGGACAGAAACTGCAAAATCCTGGCACATATGTTCATCTCAACGCCCACCTCCAACAGGAAGGGTTGGGGGTAAACCCAACACCACTAGTCAATACAGAACACAACACCATTCAAATAGTGGTGGATAACAGAGACCTTAGGAGTATCCCTCTGGGCGCAGGCACCATCATTGGAATGGCGGTTGATGACTGACACTTTTCCATAGATTTAGGTAATGAACTGATCAGACAAATCCCCAATGACTCTTTTGACAATGATAGAGAAAACGACACAACACCTGACAGGATATTCACCCTGCATGGGGCAAATTTCCTCGTGTACTCTTCCTGCCTTACGGTAAGGTAGATGTGAACTGTGACTTCAGGAGGGATGAGGTGATCATTCAAGTCCACCAGGACTGCCTTCCCCACCTGAAGCCATCAGTCCAAGTCAGTACTTTAACCATGGATTTCTCCACCCAGCTGGAGGAGGCCGCTGAGATAGCCAAACCAGACATCTTTCTGGGCTTCAGGCAAATTGTTGAAGAGAGAGTCAGCCTAGCTGATGCCTGTGAGACTCTGGAGCAAAAGCTAAAGTTGAAACAAGTTTTCTTAGATTTTCAGGATCTCTTTGCAGTGGACTCATATGACTGTGGGCACACCGAAATCCATACAACAACAATTCCCACGGACCCTGGTATGACTACAGTGTTTGTGAAGCAATACCACTTGCCTCTCGCATCCATGGAGTCCCTCACAGAAATAATTAAAAACCTCGAGTCCTGTGGGATAATTTTTCCAGTCAACAGCACCTTTAACAATCTGGTGCTGGGGATTCTAAAACCAAACGGCCAGTGGAGACTCTGTGCTGACCTAAGGGAGCTAAAGAAACGGGTCCACACTTCCCAATGGCCGCTTCCCTACATTGACCAAGGGCTGGCCCAGATCCAGGGGTCAAAGGTATACACTGCTATTGACCTGACCAATGGGTACTGGACCGTACCTGTCAGTACGGAGGACTAATACAAGCTTGCCTTTACCTTCGGGGGGCAGCAGTACACTTGGACCCGGACTCCCTTCGGATACATCAACTCTGGCAATGTATTAAAATCTTCTTGCATAAGGCCATGCCCGACTTGGGTGAAAGGGGTAACCTGGCCTATGTAGATGATGTTCTGATCAAAAGCTACACTGTGGAGAAACACATAATGGAGATCCGTTATGTTCTGACACAGTTGAGGGCTGCCGGAGCAAAACTATCTTTCCAAAAGGCACAGTGGTGCAGGACCCGTGTCAATTTCTAGAAGCACTCCTGAAACTAAAAGACTCTACAACTCTGCATGAGCTAAGGAATCTCCTTGGACTAATTACAGCAGAAAGTTCATTGAGGATTACGCAGAGATCACAAGACCCCTGATCCATCTGTTGAAGGCGGGGGGGCAAGTGGGAGTTGGGTCCAAAACAAGCTGAGACAGTAAGACAACTCAAAAGAAGCCTCTCACAAACACCTTGCCTGTCTTACCCTGTCAAAAACAAGGAGTTCTTCTTGGGGACAGGGTTCTCAAATACATGCTTGATCGCAGTATTATACCAAAAGCATAACAAGGTCAATAAAGTCATCTCCTATGCAAGTAAGACTTTATCCTCTGTGGAGGAAAAATTCAATGATTGTGAGAAGGCACTCCTGGCAACGGTGTGGGCATTGAAGAATTACCGCCCGTTCATCCGGGGGGAGCACATCATAGTGGAGACTCCACACCAGCCTCTCAAATATCTTCAAAGTGACAGAATCCAAGCCGGAAATGTGAGTAGTTCCCGAATTACTTCCTGGATTCTGTCAATACAAGGCTTTCCTGTCACGGTCAGATATGGCCAAGACAAGAAGAGTTCCCTCACGCAAGGTCTGGCTGACTTGCTTGATTGTGCCACAGAAAACTGTCTCGAGGAAGAAAGTCTTAAAATCAAGGACAAAATGGAGGCATACCTCTATTCCCCACAAAAAGTCTATGAAGAAGACAAGTGTGAGGGAATGCCCACTGTCTACGTGGATGCGTGCTCCTACCATGTTTACAACAACGGGGAAAAGGAACTAGTGGCCGGCGTGAGGAATGCCTAGGTGAATCATGCCCAGAAACCTCCGCTGGGTACAAAATTGTTCCCCGTAGTAGTCAAGTGGCAGAGCTGATGACTGTGCATCAAGCCATCCTCACTGCTGTCCAACACCAACTCCACGAACTGGTCATACTCACTGATTCAGATTATGTCCGGAACAGATTCGTGGAGCACCTGGTTAATTGGAAAACCAGAGGCTTGCTATGTGCTAACAACAAACCACTAAAAAATGGAAAATTAATACAAAGTATTGCTAATCTGGTCACCTCTAGTGGGATGACCATCTACTGGAAGAAGATCAAGGGTCATTCTAAAGTAGAGGGACCAGACAAAACTGGAAATGACTTAGCCGATCAGCTGGTCAAATCCAGAGCCATCCAAGGGGATCTACTTGAGATCGGGTCCCTTTTGGGGGAAATCCAGGTCACTCCTATCACTAGGTCCCAGACAAATGCTCACAATGAACTCTCAGCTGCCCAGTGGAATAAGGAGACCCCAGATGCCGATTTAATCATGGCTCAAAAGGGGGATCCAATAATTGGTACGTTTTGTTAAGACATTGAGGACCTTGAGAACTTTCCCCTGACGGATACCGATTGCATTGGGAAAGAGGACCTCAGAGTGTTGATGAAATGTCCAAAAATGTTCCGAATCCAAGACGTTTTGTTGGTGAGGAGATCTATATCTGGATGTGACCAGTGGGTGGTCTCAACCTCATTCCAAAGCCTGATGCTAAGTCATGCCCATGATGCGGTCACAGCCGGTCATCGGGGGTTTCATACAACATTAGAAATCTTGCTAGAGGTTGCATACTGGCCACACATGGGGCAGGACCTCGACCAATACTTGAAGGGTTGTCTTGTGGGTGCACAATTTCATCCAACATCACTCACATCCCGTGCTTCCTTCCAAAAGAGGAGGTTGACACTGCCTTGGTCAGATTTGCAAGTCGATATCATCTGGCCCGTTATTCGCTCCTCTAGGGGGAACAAGTACATGTTAACCGTAACATGCTTGTTTACTAAATAGGTGGAATGTCTCCCGGCCCCAAATTGCAAGGCAGAAACAGCAGCTGCCCTGATGATCAATCGCATCTTCTCCCGTTTTGGAATACCACAAAGGATTGAGTCAGACCGCGGTAGTCACTTCAGCAGCGAAGTGATGACAAAGATGTGGGAGATACTTGGGGTAAAAAGGAAATTACACATTGCATACCGTGACCTCTAGTGGTGGAGTTAACAGGTACAATAAAACCATTGTGAGCCTATTAAAAAGTGTGTAGCAGACTCTGGGCCGAGTTGGGCTATTTGATTACCCCTTGTCCTGATGGCCATCAGATCTACCCCTTCTTCTGCAACAAAAATGTCTCCATTCGAGCTGATGACTCGATGAAGGATGGTGCTACCCCAGCATCTGCTCTACAGAACCCATGAGCAGACCTTGATAAATGCCTCCACAACTCATGAGTATTTTGAGAATCTGAGAAAACACCTTCAACATACTTTTGCATATGCTCAGAGGAATCTAGAAAGATCTGCAGACAGTATGAAGACCCACTATGACCTTAAGGCAACCAAAAAGGAATATCAAATAGGAGACAGGGTCTACTTGTACAATTTCCAAAGGTACCAAACCAAGGAGCGCACATTTCTGCCTAGCTGGCGGGGACTGTATGAAATTGTGGACAGAATCTCACCAGTCGCCTACAGAATCTGCATCCCCAAGGGAAATTTGACAGAAGGGGAAGAGAAGTGGGTCCACATAAACCAGCTAAAGAGTTGTCATCCCAGGCATACTTTGCGGCAAATAGAGCAGCCTACCGGAAACCCAGAGGGAGATAATCCGGACGCCTAGGGAAATTATTAAATTGTCATGGAATACATGTGAGGAAATTGTTAAAATTGTCATTTAATATAAGCAGGGAATATTGTCAATCGTTATGGAATGCATGCGTCTATCCCACTGCTGAAATCCCCCTGGGAACAGTAGTGGGAACATTTGCATAACCGTGCTATGTTCTGTTTTCTAGTATTGCACTAAATCCACTTAATCACCAAGGAGGACCCATCGGGGACCCAGGAGGAAAAACCCAAGAGATCCGGAGTGTCGTTCCACACTGGAAAAGAAAGCAGGGAAGAAGACGGGAGTATCTTCCCATTCCAACCAGAACCGGTGAGGAGAGCGTGTCGCATCAATCGCTGACGGAGAAGCAACCGGATTTCTTCACATGGACAGAAAGAAAAATCCCATGTGCCCAACTTCCCCATGACTGGAAGTCAAGATGAAGTCGGGGGTGGCTTGTGGGATATTTTTACCTATGCTGATGCGCCCCACTGCACCCCTTTGCCAATGGGGAAAGAATCAGCCAAAAATGGATGCGCTAACCCCTGTGCGTGGAAAAAACTGTGCATGGTTCACCATCACAAAAGGCTGCACACCCCTGCCACACACACATGTAACATGAAGCAAAGACATTCAGTCATTTTCCAAGTGAACCATTGAAATTAAAAGTGTGCTGAAATCACAAATCCACAAAACAAAAAAGTGTCCTGACAGGTTCACTAAATATATATATAAATTTAATTTATAATAAACTTCTCAATACCAGAAATATGGCACAAGCTATCTAAAGTATTTCCTAGGTATGTGTTTTACAGTTTTCTGTGTCCACCTAAGTTTTCATAGGGATACATTTTACAAAAATCACCATTTCGTACTTCTGTTTAAGCATTATACAGAAGTAACTTTTTATTATTTCAAAATTTTTTGGGGAAACCGGGGGACAAACAAAGCAGCACTAACACGCTACTGAAGCCAGAAAGTGCAAAACATGTGTGTGTTCCAAAGATGAAACTAGTAGAATGTATACTAGGGAAGAAAAAAGAGAAAGAAAAGGGAACAAAAAATGAACAATGGAAGAAAACCCTAAAGACAGCCCTGGCTGTCAGAAAGATAATGCACTAGAGGGTATATCCCTACTCTGTCAAGGACCGGGAAATCACTAAACCACAAAACAAAAAAGTGTCCTGACAGGTTCACTAAATATATATATAAATTTAATTTATAATAAACTTCTCAATACCAG
Source organism: Ambystoma mexicanum (assembly GCF_040938575.1). Lineage (NCBI taxonomy): Eukaryota > Metazoa > Chordata > Amphibia > Caudata > Ambystomatidae > Ambystoma > Ambystoma mexicanum. The sequence goes on from NC_090929.1 coordinate 416,502,236, forward strand.
AAATATGGCACAAGCTATCTAAAGTATTTCCTAGGTATGTGTTTTACAGTTTTCTGTGTCCACCTAAGTTTTCATAGGGATACATTTTACAAAAATCACCATTTCGTACTTCTGTTTAAGCATTATACAGAAGTAACTTTTTCTTATTTCAAAAAAAAATTTTGGGGAAACCGGGGGACAAACAAAGCAGCACTAACACGCTACTGAAGCCAGAAAGTGCAAAACATGTGTGTGTTCCAAAGATGAAACTAGTAGAATGTATACTAGGGAAGAAAAAAGAGAAAGAAAAGGGAACAAAAAATGAACAATGGAAGAAAACCCTAAAGACAGCCCTGGCTGTCAGAAAGATAATGCACTAGAGGGTATATCCCTACTCTGTCAAGGACCGGGAAATCACTAAACCACAAAACAAAAAAGTGTCCTGACAGGTTCACTAAATATATATATAAATTTAATTTATAATAAACTTCTCAATACCAGAAATATGGCACAAGCTATCTAAAGTATTTCCTAGGTATGTGTTTTACAGTTTTCTGTGTCCACCTAAGTTTTCATAGGGATACATTTTACAAAAATCACCATTTCGTACTTCTGTTTAAGCATTATACAGAAGTAACTTTTTATTATTTCAAATTTTTTTGGGGAAACCGGGGGACAAACAAAGCAGCACTAACACGCTACTGAAGCCAGAAAGTGCAATACATGTGTGTGTTCCAAAGATGAAACTAGTAGAATGTATACTAGGGAAGAAAAAAGAGAAAGAAAAGGGAACAAAAAATGAACAATGGAAGAAAACCCTAAAGACATCCCTGGCTGTCAGAAAGATAATGCACTAGAGGGTATATCCCTACTCTGTCAAGGACCGGGAAATCACTAAACCACAAAACAAAAAAGTGTCCTGACAGGTTCACTAAATATATATATAAATTTAATTTATAATAAACTTCTCAATACCAGAAATATGGCACAAGCTATCTAAAGTATTTCCTAGGTATGTGTTTTACAGTTTTCTGTGTCCACCTAAGTTTTCATAGGGATACATTTTACAAAAATCACCATTTCGTACTTCTGTTTAAGCATTATACAGAAGTAACTTTTTATTATTTCAAAATTTTTTGGGGAAACCGGGGGACAAACAAAGCAGCACTAACACGCTACTGAAGCCAGAAAGTGCAAAACATGTGTGTGTTCCAAAGATGAAACTAGTAGAATGTATACTAGGGAAGAAAAAAGAGAAAGAAAAGGGAACAAAAAATGAACAATGGAAGAAAACCCTAAAGACAGCCCTGGCTGTCAGAAAGATAATGCACTAGAGGGTATATCCCTACTCTGTCAAGGACCGGGAAATCACTAAACCACAAAACAAAAAAGTGTCCTGACAGGTTCACTAAATATATATATAAATTTAATTTATAATAAACTTCTCAATACCAGAAATATGGCACAAGCTATCTAAAGTATTTCCTAGGTATGTGTTTTACAGTTTTCTGTGTCCACCTAAGTTTTCATAGGGATACATTTTACAAAAATCACCATTTCGTACTTCTGTTTAAGCATTATACAGAAGTAACTTTTTATTATTTCAAATTTTTTTTGGGGGAAACCGGGGGACAAACAAAGCAGCACTAACACGCTACTGAAGCCAGAAAGTGCAAAACATGTGTGTGTTCCAAAGATGAAACTAGTAGAATGTATACTAGGGAAGAAAAAAGAGAAAGAAAAGGGAACAAAAAATGAACAATGGAAGAAAACCCTAAAGACAGCCCTGGCTGTCAGAAAGATAATGCACTAGAGGGTATATCCCTACTCTGTCAAGGACCGGGAAATCACTAAACCACAAAACAAAAAAGTGTCCTGACAGGTTCACTAAATATATATATAAATTTAATTTATAATAAACTTCTCAATACCAGAAATATGGCACAAGCTATCTAAAGTATTTCCTAGGTATGTGTTTTACAGTTTTCTGTGTCCACCTAAGTTTTCATAGGGATACATTTTACAAAAATCACCATTTCGTACTTCTGTTTAAGCATTATACAGAAGTAACTTTTTATTATTTCAAATTTTTTTGGGGAAACCGGGGGACAAACAAAGCAGCACTAACACGCTACTGAAGCCAGAAAGTGCAAAACATGTGTGTGTTCCAAAGATGAAACTAGTAGAATGTATACTAGGGAAGAAAAAAGAGAAAGAAAAGGGAACAAAAAATGAACAATGGAAGAAAACCCTAAAGACAGCCCTGGCTGACAGAAAGATAATGCACTAGAGGGTACAGGGCTGTCTTTAGGGTTTTCTTCCATTGTTCATTTTTTGTTCCCTTTTCTTTCTCTTTTTTCTTCCCTAGTATACATTCTACTAGTTTCATCTTTGGAACACACACATGTTTTGCACTTTCTGGCTTCAGTAGCGTGTTAGTGCTGCTTTGTTTGTCCCCCGGTTTCCCCAAAAAATTTTGAAATAATAAAAAGTTACTTCTGTATAATGCTTAAACAGAAGTACGAAATGGTGATTTTTGTAAAATGTATCCCTATGAAAACTTAGGTGGACACAGAAAACTGTAAAACACATACCTAGGAAATACTTTAGATAGCTTGTGCCATATTTCTGGTATTGAGAAGTTTATTATAAATTAAATTTATATATATATTTAGTGAACCTGTCAGGACACTTTTTTGTTTTGTGGTTTAGTGATTTCCCGGTCCTTGACAGAGTAGGGATATACCCTCTAGTGCATTATCTTTCTGACAGCCAGGGCTGTCTTTAGGGTTTTCTTCCATTGTTCATTTTTTGTTCCCTTTTCTTTCTCTTTTTTCTTCCCTAGTATACAGTCTACTAGTTTCATCTTTGGAACACACACATGTTTTGCACTTTCTGGCTTCAGTAGCGTGTTAGTGCTGCTTTGTTTGTCCCCCGGTTTCCCCAAAAAATTTTGAAATAATAAAAAGTTACTTCTGTATAATGCTTAAACAGAAGTACGAAATGGTGATTTTTGTAAAATGTATCCCTATGAAAACTTAGGTGGACACAGAAAACTGTAAAACACATACCTAGGAAATACTTTAGATAGCTTGTGCCATATTTCTGGTATTGAGAAGTTTATTATAAATTAAATTTATATATATATTTAGTGAACCTGTCAGGACACTTTTTTGTTTTGTGGTTTAGTGATTTCCCGGTCCTTGACAGAGTAGGGATATACCCTCTAGTGCATTATCTTTCTGACAGCCAGGGTTGTCTTTAGGGTTTTCTTCCATTGTTCATTTTTTGTTCCCTTTTCTTTCTCTTTTTTCTTCCCTAGTATACATTCTACTAGTTTCATCTTTGGAACACACACATGTTTTGCACTTTCTGGCTTCAGTAGCGTGTTAGTGCTGCTTTGTTTGTCCCCCGGTTTCCCCAAAAAATTTTGAAATAATAAAAAGTTACTTCTGTATAATGCTTAAACAGAAGTACGAAATGGTGATTTTTGTAAAATGTATCCCTATGAAAACTTAGGTGGACACAGAAAACTGTAAAACACATACCTAGGAAATACTTTAGATAGCTTGTGCCATATTTCTGGTATTGAGAAGTTTATTATAAATTAAATTTATATATATATTTAGTGAACCTGTCAGGACACTTTTTTGTTTTGTGGTTTAGTGATTTCCCGGTCCTTGACAGAGTAGGGATATACCCTCTAGTGCATTATCTTTCTGACAGCCAGGGCTGTCTTTAGGGTTTTCTTCCATTGTTCATTTTTTGTTCCCTTTTCTTTCTCTTTTTTCTTCCCTAGTATACATTCTACTAGTTTCATCTTTGGAACACACACATGTTTTGCACTTTCTGGCTTCAGTAGCGTGTTAGTGCTGCTTTGTTTGTCCCCCGGTTTCCCCAAAAAATTTTGAAATAATAAAAAGTTACTTCTGTATAATGCTTAAACAGAAGTACGAAATGGTGATTTTTGTAAAATGTATCCCTATGAAAACTTAGGTGGACACAGAAAACTGTAAAACACATACCTAGGAAATACTTTAGATAGCTTGTGCCATATTTCTGGTATTGAGAAGTTTATTATAAATTAAATTTATATATATATTTAGTGAACCTGTCAGGACACTTTTTTGTTTTGTGGTTTAGTGATTTCCCGGTCCTTGACAGAGTAGGGATATACCCTCTAGTGCATTATCTTTCTGACAGCCAGGGCTGTCTTTAGGGTTTTCTTCCATTGTTCATTTTTTGTTCCCTTTTCTTTCTCTTTTTTCTTCCCTAGTATACATTCTACTAGTTTCATCTTTGGAATACACACATGTTTTGCACTTTCTGGCTTCAGTAGCGTGTTAGTGCTGCTTTGTTTGTTCCCCGGTTTCCCCCAAAAATTTTGAAATAATAAAAAGTTACTTCTGTATAATGCTTAAACAGAAGTACGAAATGGTGATTTTTGTAAAATGTATCCCTATGAAAACTTAGGTGGACACAGAAAACTGTAAAACACATACCTAGGAAATACTTTAGATAGCTTGTGCCATATTTCTGGTATTGAGAAGTTTATTATCAATTAAATTTATATATATATTTAGTGAACCTGTCAGGACACTTTTTTGTTTTGTGGTTTAGTGATTTCCCGGTCCTTGACAGAGTAGGGATATACCCTCTAGTGCATTATCTTTCTGACAGCCAGGGCTGTCTTTAGGGTTTTCTTCCATTGTTCATTTTTTGTTCCCTTTTCTTTCTCTTTTTTCTTCACTAGTATACATTCTACTAGTTTCATCTTTGGAACACACACATGTTTTGCACTTTCTGGCTTCAGTAGCGTGTTAGTGCTGCTTTGTTTGTCCCCCGGTTTCCCCAAAAAATTTTGAAATAATAAAAAGTTACTTCTGTATAATGCTTAAACAGAAGTACGAAATGGTGATTTTTGTAAAATGTATCCCTATGAAAACTTAGGTGGACACAGAAAACTGTAAAACACATACCTAGGAAATACTTTAGATAGCTTGTGCCATATTTCTGGTATTGAGAAGTTTATTATAAATTAAATTTATATATATATTTAGTGAACCTGTCAGGACACTTTTTTGTTTTGTGGTTTAGTGATTTCCCGGTCCTTGACAGAGTAGGGATATACCCTCTAGTGCATTATCTTTCTGACAGCCAGGGCTGTCTTTAGGGTTTTCTTCCATTGTTCATTTTTTGTTCCCTTTTCTTTCTCTTTTTTCTTCCCTAGTATACATTCTACTAGTTTCATCTTTGGAATACACAAATGTTTTGCACTTTCTGGCTTCAGTAGCGTGTTAGTGCTGCTTTGTTTGTTCCCCGGTTTCCCCCAAAAATTTTGAAATAATAAAAAGTTACTTCTGTATAATGCTTAAACAGAAGTACGAAATGGTGATTTTTGTAAAATGTATCCCTATGAAAACTTAGGTGGACACAGAAAACTGTAAAACACATACCTAGGAAATACTTTAGATAGCTTGTGCCATATTTCTGGTATTGAGAAGTTTATTATCAATTAAATTTATATATATATTTAGTGAACCTGTCAGGACACTTTTTTGTTTTGTGGTTTAGTGATTTCCCGGTCCTTGACAGAGTAGGGATATACCCTCTAGTGCATTATCTTTCTGACAGCCAGGGCTGTCTTTAGGGTTTTCTTCCATTGTTCATTTTTTGTTCCCTTTTCTTTCTCTTTTTTCTTCACTAGTATACATTCTACTAGTTTCATCTTTGGAACACACACATGTTTTGCACTTTCTGGCTTCAGTAGCGTGTTAGTGCTGCTTTGTTTGTCCCCCGGTTTCCCCAAAAAATTTTGAAATAATAAAAAGTTACTTCTGTATAATGCTTAAACAGAAGTACGAAATGGTGATTTTTGTAAAATGTATCCCTATGAAAACTTAGGTGGACACAGAAAACTGTAAAACACATACCTAGGAAATACTTTAGATAGCTTGTGCCATATTTCTGGTATTGAGAAGTTTATTATAAATTAAATTTATATATATATTTAGTGAACCTGTCAGGACACTTTTTTGTTTTGTGGTTTAGTGATTTCCCGGTCCTTGACAGAGTAGGGATATACCCTCTAGTGCATTATCTTTCTGACACCCAGGGCTGTCTTTAGGGTTTTCTTCCATTGTTCATTTTTTGTTCCCTTTTCTTTCTCTTTTTTCTTCCCTAGTATACATTCTACTAGTTTCATCTTTGGAACACACACATGTTTTGCACTTTCTGGCTTCAGTAGCGTGTTAGTGCTGCTTTGTTTGTCCCCCGGTTTCCCAAAAAAATTTTGAAATAATAAAAAGTTACTTCTGTATAATGCTTAAACAGAAGTACGAAATGGTGATTTTTGTAAAATGTATCCCTATGAAAACTTAGGTGGACACAGAAAACTGTAAAACACATACCTAGGAAATACTTTAGATAGCTTGTGCCATATTTCTGGTATTGAGAAGTTTATTATAAATTAAATTTATATATATATTTAGTGAACCTGTCAGGACACTTTTTTGTTTTGTGGTTTAGTGATTTCCCGGTCCTTGACAGAGTAGGGATATACCCTCTAGTGCATTATCTTTCTGACAGCCAGGGCTGTCTTTAGGGTTTTCTTCCATTGTTCATTTTTTGTTCCCTTTTCTTTCTCTTTTTTCTTCCCTAGTATACATTCTACTAGTTTCATCTTTGGAACACACACATGTTTTGCACTTTCTGGCTTCAGTAGCGTGTTAGTGCTGCTTTGTTTGTCCCCCGGTTTCCCCAAAAAATTTTGAAATAATAAAAAGTTACTTCTGTATAATGCTTAAACAGAAGTACGAAATGGTGATTTTTGTAAAATGTATCCCTATGAAAACTTAGGTGGACACAGAAAACTGTAAAACACATACCTAGGAAATACTTTAGATAGCTTGTGCCATATTTCTGGTATTGAGAAGTTTATTATAAATTAAATTTATATATATATTTAGTGAACCTGTCAGGACACTTTTTTGTTTTGTGGTTTAGTGATTTCCCGGTCCTTGACAGAGTAGGGATATACCCTCTAGTGCATTATCTTTCTGACAGCCAGGGCTGTCTTTAGGGTTTTCTTCCATTGTTCATTTTTTGTTCCCTTTTCTTTCTCTTTTTTCTTCCCTAGTATACATTCTACTAGTTTCATCTTTGGAACACACACATGTTTTGCACTTTCTGGCTTCAGTAGCGTGTTAGTGCTGCTTTGTTTGTCCCCCGGTTTCCCCCAAAAAAAATTTGAAATAATAAAAAGTTACTTCTGTATAATGCTTAAACAGAAGTACGAAATGGTGATTTTTGTAAAATGTATCCCTATGAAAACTTAGGTGGACACAGAAAACTGTAAAACACATACCTAGGAAATACTTTAGATAGCTTGTGCCATATTTCTGGTATTGAGAAGTTTATTATAAATTAAATTTATATATATATTTAGTGAACCTGTCAGGACACTTTTTTGTTTTGTGGTTTAGTGATTTCCCGGTCCTTGACAGAGTAGGGATATACCCTCTAGTGCATTATCTTTCTGACAGCCAGGGCTGTCTTTAGGGTTTTCTTCCATTGTTCATTTTTTGTTCCCTTTTCTTTCTCTTTTTTCTTCCCTAGTATACATTCTACTAGTTTCATCTTTGGAACACACACATGTTTTGCACTTTCTGGCTTCAGTAGCGTGTTAGTGCTGCTTTGTTTGTCCCCCGGTTTCCCCAAAAAATTTTGAAATAATAAAAAGTTACTTCTGTATAATGCTTAAACAGAAGTACGAAATGGTGATTTTTGTAAAATGTATCCCTATGAAAACTTAGGTGGACACAGAAAACTGTAAAACACATACCTAGGAAATACTTTAGATAGCTTGTGCCATATTTCTGGTATTGAGAAGTTTATTATAAATTAAATTTATATATATATTTAGTGAACCTGTCAGGACACTTTTTTGTTTTGTGGTTTAGTGATTTCCCGGTCCTTGACAGAGTAGGGATATACCCTCTAGTGCATTATCTTTCTGACAGCCAGGGCTGTCTTTAGGGTTTTCTTCCATTGTTCATTTTTTGTTCCCTTTTCTTTCTCTTTTTTCTTCCCTAGTATACATTCTACTAGTTTCATCTTTGGAACACACACATGTTTTGCACTTTCTGGCTTCAGTAGCGTGTTAGTGCTGCTTTGTTTGTCCCCCGGTTTCCCCAAAAAATTTTGAAATAATAAAAAGTTACTTCTGTATAATGCTTAAACAGAAGTACGAAATGGTGATTTTTGTAAAATGTATCCCTATGAAAACTTAGGTGGACACAGAAAACTGTAAAACACATACCTAGGAAATACTTTAGATAGCTTGTGCCATATTTCTGGTATTGAGAAGTTTATTATAAATTAAATTTATATATATATTTAGTGAACCTGTCAGGACACTTTTTTGTTTTGTGGTTTAGTGATTTCCCGGTCCTTGACAGAGTAGGGATATACCCTCTAGTGCATTATCTTTCTGACAGCCAGGGCTGTCTTTAGGGTTTTCTTCCATTGTTCATTTTTTGTTCCCTTTTCTTTCTCTTTTTTCTTCCCTAGTATACATTCTACTAGTTTCATCTTTGGAACACACACATGTTTTGCACTTTCTGGCTTCAGTAGCGTGTTAGTGCTGCTTTGTTTGTCCCCCGGTTTCCCCAAAAAATTTTGAAATAATAAAAAGTTACTTCTGTATAATGCTTAAACAGAAGTACGAAATGGTGATTTTTGTAAAATGTATCCCTATGAAAACTTAGGTGGACACAGAAAACTGTAAAACACATACCTAGGAAATACTTTAGATAGCTTGTGCCATATTTCTGGTATTGAGAAGTTTATTATAAATTAAATTTATATATATATTTAGTGAACCTGTCAGGACACTTTTTTGTTTTGTGGTTTAGTGATTTCCCGGTCCTTGACAGAGTAGGGATATACCCTCTAGTGCATTATCTTTCTGACAGCCAGGGCTGTCTTTAGGGTTTTCTTCCATTGTTCATTTTTTGTTCCCTTTTCTTTCTCTTTTTTCTTCCCTAGTATACATTCTACTAGTTTCATCTTTGGAACACACACATGTTTTGCACTTTCTGGCTTCAGTAGCGTGTTAGTGCTGCTTTGTTTGTCCCCCGGTTTCCCAAAAAAATTTTGAAATAATAAAAAGTTACTTCTGTATAATGCTTAAACAGAAGTACGAAATGGTGATTTTTGTAAAATGTATCCCTATGAAAACTTAGGTGGACACAGAAAACTGTAAAACACATACCTAGGAAATACTTTAGATAGCTTGTGCCATATTTCTGGTATTGAGAAGTTTATTATAAATTAAATTTATATATATATTTAGTGAACCTGTCAGGACACTTTTTTGTTTTGTGGTTTAGTGATTTCCCGGTCCTTGACAGAGTAGGGATATACCCTCTAGTGCATTATCTTTCTGACAGCCAGGGCTGTCTTTAGGGTTTTCTTCCATTGTTCATTTTTTGTTCCCTTTTCTTTCTCTTTTTTCTTCCCTAGTATACATTCTACTAGTTTCATCTTTGGAACACACACATGTTTTGCACTTTCTGGCTTCAGTAGCGTGTTAGTGCTGCTTTGTTTGTCCCCCGGTTTCCCCAAAAAATTTTGAAATAATAAAAAGTTACTTCTGTATAATGCTTAAACAGAAGTACGAAATGGTGATTTTTGTAAAATGTATCCCTATGAAAACTTAGGTGGACACAGAAAACTGTAAAACACATACCTAGGAAATACTTTAGATAGCTTGTGCCATATTTCTGGTATTGAGAAGTTTATTATAAATTAAATTTATATATATATTTAGTGAACCTGTCAGGACACTTTTTTGTTTTGTGGTTTAGTGATTTCCCGGTCCTTGACAGAGTAGGGATATACCCTCTAGTGCATTATCTTTCTGACAGCCAGGGCTGTCTTTAGGGTTTTCTTCCATTGTTCATTTTTTGTTCCCTTTTCTTTCTCTTTTTTCTTCCCTAGTATACATTCTACTAGTTTCATCTTTGGAACACACACATGTTTTGCACTTTCTGGCTTCAGTAGCGTGTTAGTGCTGCTTTGTTTGTCCCCCGGTTTCCCCAAAAAATTTTGAAATAATAAAAAGTTACTTCTGTATAATGCTTAAACAGAAGTACGAAATGGTGATTTTTGTAAAATGTATCCCTATGAAAACTTAGGTGGACACAGAAAACTGTAAAACACATACCTAGGAAATACTTTAGATAGCTTGTGCCATATTTCTGGTATTGAGAAGTTTATTATAAATTAAATTTATATATATATTTAGTGAACCTGTCAGGACACTTTTTTGTTTTGTGGTTTAGTGATTTCCCGGTCCTTGACAGAGTAGGGATATACCCTCTAGTGCATTATCTTTCTGACAGCCAGGGCTGTCTTTAGGGTTTTCTTCCATTGTTCATTTTTTGTTCCCTTTTCTTTCTCTTTTTTCTTCCCTAGTATACATTCTACTAGTTTCATCTTTGGAACACACACATGTTTTGCACTTTCTGGCTTCAGTAGCGTGTTAGTGCTGCTTTGTTTGTCCCCCGGTTTCCCAAAAAAATTTTGAAATAATAAAAAGTTACTTCTGTATAATGCTTAAACAGAAGTACGAAATGGTGATTTTTGTAAAATGTATCCCTATGAAAACTTAGGTGGACACAGAAAACTGTAAAACACATACCTAGGAAATACTTTAGATAGCTTGTGCCATATTTCTGGTATTGAGAAGTTTATTATAAATTAAATTTATATATATATTTAGTGAACCTGTCAGGACACTTTTTTGTTTTGTGGTTTAGTGATTTCCCGGTCCTTGACAGAGTAGGGATATACCCTCTAGTGCATTATCTTTCTGACAGCCAGGGCTGTCTTTAGGGTTTTCTTCCATTGTTCATTTTTTGTTCCCTTTTCTTTCTCTTTTTTCTTCCCTAGTATACATTCTACTAGTTTCATCTTTGGAACACACACATGTTTTGCACTTTCTGGCTTCAGTAGCGTGTTAGTGCTGCTTTGTTTGTCCCCCGGTTTCCCCAAAAAATTTTGAAATAATAAAAAGTTACTTCTGTATAATGCTTAAACAGAAGTACGAAATGGTGATTTTTGTAAAATGTATCCCTATGAAAACTTAGGTGGACACAGAAAACTGTAAAACACATACCTAGGAAATACTTTAGATAGCTTGTGCCATATTTCTGGTATTGAGAAGTTTATTATAAATTAAATTTATATATATATTTAGTGAACCTGTCAGGACACTTTTTTGTTTTGTGGTTTAGTGATTTCCCGGTCCTTGACAGAGTAGGGATATACCCTCTAGTGCATTATCTTTCTGACAGCCAGGGCTGTCTTTAGGGTTTTCTTCCATTGTTCATTTTTTGTTCCCTTTTCTTTCTCTTTTTTCTTCCCTAGTATACATTCTACTAGTTTCATCTTTGGAACACACACATGTTTTGCACTTTCTGGCTTCAGTAGCGTGTTAGTGCTGCTTTGTTTGTCCCCCGGTTTCCCAAAAGAATTTTGAAATAATAAAAAGTTACTTCTGTATAATGCTTAAACAGAAGTACGAAATGGTGATTTTTGTAAAATGTATCCCTATGAAAACTTAGGTGGACACAGAAAACTGTAAAACACATACCTAGGAAATACTTTAGATAGCTTGTGCCATATTTCTGGTATTGAGAAGTTTATTATAAATTAAATTTATATATATATTTAGTGAACCTGTCAGGACACTTTTTTGTTTTGTGGTTTAGTGATTTCCCGGTCCTTGACAGAGTAGGGATATACCCTCTAGTGCATTATCTTTCTGACAGCCAGGGCTGTCTTTAGGGTTTTCTTCCATTGTTCATTTTTTGTTCCCTTTTCTTTCTCTTTTTTCTTCCCTAGTATACATTCTACTAGTTTCATCTTTGGAACACACACATGTTTTGCACTTTCTGGCTTCAGTAGCGTGTTAGTGCTGCTTTGTTTGTCCCCCGGTTTCCCCAAAAAATTTTGAAATAATAAAAAGTTACTTCTGTATAATGCTTAAACAGAAGTACGAAATGGTGATTTTTGTAAAATGTATCCCTATGAAAACTTAGGTGGACACAGAAAACTGTAAAACACATACCTAGGAAATACTTTAGATAGCTTGTGCCATATTTCTGGTATTGAGAAGTTTATTATAAATTAAATTTATATATATATTTAGTGAACCTGTCAGGACACTTTTTTGTTTTGTGGTTTAGTGATTTCCCGGTCCTTGACAGAGTAGGGATATACCCTCTAGTGCATTATCTTTCTGACAGCCAGGGCTGTCTTTAGGGTTTTCTTCCATTGTTCATTTTTTGTTCCCTTTTCTTTCTCTTTTTTCTTCCCTAGTATACATTCTACTAGTTTCATCTTTGGAACACACACATGTTTTGCACTTTCTGGCTTCAGTAGCGTGTTAGTGCTGCTTTGTTTGTCCCCCGGTTTCCCAAAAATTTTTTGAAATAATAAAAAGTTACTTCTGTATAATGCTTAAACAGAAGTACGAAATGGTGATTTTTGTAAAATGTATCCCTATGAAAACTTAGGTGGACACAGAAAACTGTAAAACACATACCTAGGAAATACTTTAGATAGCTTGTGCCATATTTCTGGTATTGAGAAGTTTATTATAAATTAAATTTATATATATATTTAGTGAACCTGTCAGGACACTTTTTTGTTTTGTGGTTTAGTGATTTCCCGGTCCTTGACAGAGTAGGGATATACCCTCTAGTGCATTATAGAAATCACAAATCCAACAGCTGGCTCAGAGAAAACCGGGCCTCACTGACTGACAGCAGCTAACAAATGTATTTCATGAAAAACCAGTCCAGCAACAGTTTGTTTTCAGTTACATGAGAAAAATGCAGCTAAAAGTGGCAACATATAACAATCCGTCTCATTTTCAGCTGTGCAGAGAAAACTCCAAGCAAAGGCTGAATATTTACCTCCAGATTGCAAACAACTTCCAGCACTCAAGGACAGAAATGGTGCTGAGTAGATGTGTATGCTGCAATGGAAATTCTGATGTAAAAGACTCAGTTTAAAAGTGCTTTTTCTTTGAAGAAGTGTAAAATTTGCCTGTTTAAAAGCAATTTTTGTGAAGGGCTTAATTCCTTTAATTGTCAACATCCCATATAATCTCTGTTCATTTTATATATTTTAAATTAAAGATTTCAGGGAATCTTAAAGTAACCCAGTTTGAAGTTAACTGGTTAATTCTGATTGGACAGTGCCCCGCCTAAGAAAGATGACACTTCATGTTGACACTAGGCTGCTACCAGGAATGCTTACGTGATGCTGGAGGGTCTCGCATATTTAGAACAAAGACCTCATTAGCCATTCGTCTTTGGCTGAGCCAAGGACTGTAAAGCTCACCTTGTTTCCACGGGGACGCCTCACAATAAGCTGGGATGCTCTTCGGAACCCCTCACCTGTTCTGGAATTCGGATAATCGAGGGTCGACTCTTGTTTTCTATAAGGGTGCGCTCTCCGTCCTGCCGTGCTGGGCAGGGGCGCGTCGAATTATGGCACCGTACCGCCGAGTTTCTTCACTGGCGAGGGCTGGAGTTCAGACCGGCTGCAACTCTTTCTTTTCAGGTAAGTGTTTATAGGTGATAGCAATGTCTTTAGTTGAATTTGCATGATGAGATGGAAGCTGTGGTAGAAGCCGAAAACCGAGTTCAATAAGGTAAGATGAAATGCCAAGTGGCGTTGAGAGCGTCCTTGCAAATGGCTAACCTGTGGTTTTGTTTGTCTTATAGGCCAAGAGGGCCTGGAGAAGAATGGTTCTCGGAAATCCGAAGGGACGAAAGATGCCTTGAAGATAATGGCCTTCCAGACGACCTGTAAGTGGTATCCACAATGTCTTGTTCCCACTTTACCTTCCGGGGGTGGCCACGCTGTAAGAGGACAGCGGGCGTTGGGCGACTTTGTTGGTTGGAGGATGCTGCAGAGCAGGTAAGGATGGTGATGGTTCTTGCCTAGGATGACTTCGATGCCGAAGGATGCTGCAGAACAGACAAGGATGGCAGAGCAGGATCCGATGAGCATCACGCTGCAAAAGCAGAATAATGCGAAGCGCGTGCCCCTAGTCGGGCATGGTTTAAATAGCAAGGCGGTATCCCAGATGCCTTTGGGGTGGGCCCCACCCGGGCCCCACCCTGGAAGCTAGAGCGCAGAATGCAGTTTCCCAGTATTCCACATGGGGGCGGCCATGCTTGTCCATTGTCCATTGAAACCCCGTCCCAGCAAGCGTCTCCCATAACAACAGCGCCAGGAATGGCTCCAAGGAATCCGAGGGGAACCAAACAAGGTCCTTAGGGCCCCGTGAGCCCTTGGTGGGGATGGGATTGTGACAGCACTCCTCCCTAAGGCCCCTCTCAAGGGGGTTCTCGGCCTGGTCCTGGTTTGGAGGGAAACGTCCGATGGAAACGCTGGAGTAAGCGAGGGGCATGAATGCACTCACTAGGTTCCCACGTCCTATCCTGGGGTCCGTATCCTTTCCAATCTACTACATAGTAGAGTCTTGATCTCACAATTTTAGAGTCCAGAATTTCTTTTACCTCGTATTCGGGTTCTCCCTGAATGATGATCGGTTCAGGTGGAGCAGTTACACGGGTTCCTGGCTTAACTGGTTTCAGGAGAGATACATGGAATACTGGGTGTATTCGAATATGGGCTGGCAGTGTCAGTTTCACAGCTGCGGGATTAATGATGGTATCCACTGGGTACGGTCCCAAGAACCGTGGCCGAAATGTTTGTGTTCCTTTGATTGGTATATGCTTGTAGGCAAGCCACACCCTATCTCCCACCTGGTAGACAGGGGCTTCGGAGCGACGTTGGGCTGCGCGCCTTTTCTGGCGTTCCTTAGCTTGTCGTAGGTGTTCCTGAGCTTTCGCGAAGGCTTGAGTGATGGTTGTGTGAAGGGTCTCGGCTGCTGGCATTTCCAGGGTTGTGGGGATGTCTAATTCAGAAGTGCGTGGGTGTTGCCCATACACCGTAAAGAATGGTGTTTGTCCTGTGCTGTTGTGTAGCAAATTATTATAAGCGTACTCGGCGATCCATAGGAGTTCTTTCCAATCCCCTTCACCCTGATGAAGCATGCAGCGCAGGTACTGCTCGAGAGTCTGATTTGTTCTCTCCGTTTGGCCGTCAGTCTGAGGGTGGTGACTAGTGGACAGACGGATGTCTATCTGGGCCAATGAGCAGCATTTCTTCCAGAAGCTAGACACAAATTGAGTCCCACGATCTGATATTAGTACTGAAGGGAATCCATGCAGGTGCACTACATGTTCCAGGAAGACTTTGGCGAGGCCGGAGGCAGTCGGAAGACCCTTGAAGGGGAAGAAATGGGCCATTTTAGAGAATAGGTCCACGATCACCAGGATGGTATTGAAGCCTTGACATGGAGGAAGGTCATGACGAAATCTAGCGACAGCATGTGCCATGGGGCTGGGGAAATGTCCAACGGCTGTTGGAGCCCAGCAGGTCTTTGCTTGATAGACTTGTTTTGGGCACAGACACCACACGAAGACACGAACTTGGTTACATCCTTGCGCCAAGTTGTCCACGGGTAGTTCCTTTTTATCTTTGCTTAGGTTTTGGCGATTCCTGGATGGCCTTCCATGAGGGAGTCATGGTGCTCGGAGATGACCTGTCCTTGTAATTCCTTCACTGGAACAAATAGCCGATTTCGGTAATACGGCAGTTGATTCTTGATACTGTAGTCCTCCACTCTGGAGGCCCACTCTTGTAGCTGCTCCTGGGTGAAAACCTGTTGAATTTCATATAGAAGCTCACTCTGGGTCATGGTGGTTGTGATACCTAGGACTCTATTCTCTGGAATGATGGCCACTGGATCCGGCAGCGTGTGTGCCATTCCGTCTGTGCCCATGCGGGAGAGAGCGTCAGCTTTGCCGTTTTTGACCCTGGGTCGGTACGTAATCACAAAATCATATTCTGCGAAGAAAAGGGCCCAGCGCAGCTGCCATGCCGATTGAGCCTTCGCTCCTTTTAGTTACTGGAGGTTCCTGTGGTCCGTTATCACGGTGATGGTGTGCCTAGCCCCCTGCAGGTAGTGTCGCCAGGCCTTGAAGGCAGCCTTAATGGCCAATAACTCCTTATCGGTGATGGCGTAGTTGAGCTCTGCTGGCCCGAACTTTCGTGACCAAAAGGCCACCGTGTGCAGTTGGCCTGTTAGAGGGTCTTTTTGGGACAAAACCGCTCCCATAGCCAGACTGGACGCACCAGTTTCTACAATGTAGGGAAGATCTGGACGTGGGTGTCGCAAAATGGGGGTGGTGGTGAACCCTGTTTTGAGCTCTTGAAAGGCCTTTTCAGCTTCTCCAGTCCAATTAAACGTCTTGTTGCATTTTCTGAGCAATGAAGTAATCCGGTGTACAACTTGGGAGAATCCGGGGATGAAGCGACGGTAGAAATTTGCAAACCCCCACATGCTCTGGCCTCCTTTGATTGAAGTGGGGGCTGGCCAATTGAGGACTGTGTCCACCTTATGAGCGTCTATTCGTATGCCTTGGGGGGAAAGTACAAAACACAGGAACTCCACTTCTGTAACATGGAACAAGCACTTTTCCAGTTTAGCATAAAGGTGGTGTTCTCGAAGTTTGGCGAGGACAGCCCGTACCTGCCCAATGTGTTCTCGTTCAGACGTTAAATACACCAGGATGTCGTCGATGTATACAAGAGCACGGACATCGATGAGTTCTCGGAGGACAGTGTTCATAAAATACTGGAACGCAGCGGGAGCGTTGCATAGGCTGAACGGCATTACTTGGTACTCAAACAGGCCGTACTTGGTACGGAAGGCCGTCTTCCACTCATCCCCTTCTTTAATGCGCACCAGGTGGTAAGCCCCTCTCAGGACCAGTTTTGTATAGATCTGGGCTTCCTTAACCTGGTCCAGTAATTCCAGGATCAAGGGTAGTGGATAGAGGTTTTTGATGGTTACTTGGTTTAATGCATGGTAGTCAATGCACGTTCTCAATTCGCCTTCTTTTTTTGGTACGAAGAATAACGGCGCCACGGCCGATGACTTGGACGGGCGGATGAAACGATTGGCCAGGTACTGCTTCAGGTACATTTTCAAGTGCTGATTTTCGGGCTCAGTGAGCGCGTAAATGCGCCCACATGGAATCTGGGCTCCTGGCAGCAGATCAATTTGGCAGTTGTAAGGTTTGTGGGGGGGGGCATCGTGTTCTGGAAATCTTGGTAGTGAACCGGCAAGTACGTGACCCCTCCAAGGGCATGAGCCAATCCCTCCCGCACCGGAAAACTTGCGAGTTTTGCCTTTCGCCCTTTCGGGTAACAGGAATGCGTACAACGGTGGGCAAAAACCAGTTCGCAAGCTCTCCAGTTGATTCGGGGATTATGAGCAACCAGCCATGGCATTCCCAGGATCAGCCAGAATTGGGGAGCTTTAATTAGATCAAAGGCTATGATTTTGCGATGTCCTTCTTCGCACAGGAGGGTGAGTTCAGTGGTGCACTCCGACACAGGACCCGAAGCGATTTTGGTGCCATCAACAGTGGTTACGGTTGGCTTGGAGCAAAGGACTAGCACCACCTTTGCTGCAAGGTCTTGATCGATATAGTTCCCCACCGCTCCAGTGTTGAGGTAGGCTTCCAACGAATGCATGTCAGACGATTGTTGGTGGGGAATTAAGATCACCCGTAGCGCAAAATGGGAGGTCTGAAGCTGGATTTCTTCGCTCGACAATTGGACCCCTGCAATTGCCGGGCTTGGTCGTTTCCCGATTCCTCTTCTGGGGTTTCCTTGTCCGTGGCACCGACGGTTCGTCTGGGTGGCTTAACGGGGCATTCCTTTAGGAAATGGCCTGCTTTTCCACAATACAGGCACAATTGCATCTCCCTCCTTTTATCTCATTCAGCTTTGGTTAGCGGGGGCCTGACTCCTCCTATCTGCATGGGTTCACTGGTTCCATCAGGGCCCCGCGGAGTATGATCCTTGGGTCGCACGAATAAAGGATGCAAATCCGATTTCCCTCAGTCACTCTTCCTATCTTGCAGTCGACGATCCAACTGGACCACCAAACTAATGAATTTGGCACAATCCCGGGGTGGTTCTACCACTTGGGCCAAAACGTCCTTTAGCTCCCCACATAGACCCCGGTGGAATAATGTAGTCCGTTTATCCTCAGGCCAGTCTGCCTTGACCACCAGTCAATTGAAAGTCACGATGTAAGTCAGCAGATCCTGGCTCCCTTGACGAAGTGACAAGAATTTGTTGTCTAGAGCCTGCCCATGGTAGCGTCGGGCGAAGAGTTTTTCCAGCTCCCGCTGAAATCCATCGAAGTCTTGTAACAAAGGGTCATTTCGACTAATGAACGGTACTGACCAGTCAGCCGCACTCCCGCTAAGGTAAAATAACACAAAAGCCACACGTGCTTGGTCTGTGGGAAACGCCCAAGGCCTACACAGAAAGTGGAGGCGACATTGGTTCATGAAGATGGCGTATCGCCGGGGTTGTCCCACAAACCGTTCTGGAGGAGCCAGTTGCACAGCCCCAGGGAGGTTGATCTGAACCGAACTGCTTGCGGTAGCCAAGGCAGACTGACTAATTCCGGGCAACGGGGCTTGTCCTGCTTGTGACTGAAGAAGTTGCCCCCCGAGATCTTCCGTCCTCTTCTTGGCCACAATTAGCTCCCTTTGCAACACATTGGTTTCCTGCCACGGGGAATGGACCTCCGTGCGCAACTGTCCCAACAACTGGGCTAACTGGGCTGTTTCCGAAGTTTACATACTAGACGCCCAGGTGGATAATTAATTTAGGGCTTTACGTTCTGTAACACTCACCATGTTTTCCACGGGGACGCCTCACGATAAGCTGGGATGCTCTTCGGAACCCCTCGCCTGTCCTGGAATTCAGATAATTGAGGGTCGACTCTTGTTTTCTATATGGGTGCGCTCTCCATACTGCCGTGCTGGGCAGGGGCGCATCGAATTATGGCACTGGACCGCCGAGTTTTTTCACTGGCGAGGGCTGGACTTCAGACCGGCTGCAACTCCTTCTTTTCAGGTAAGTCTTTATAGGTGATAGCAATGTCTTTAGTTGAATTTGCAATAAGTAACCTTCTCGCTTCTTGTTGCAGAAGCTGCGGTAGAAGCCGAAACCGAGTTCAAGAAGGTAAGATGAAACGCTAAGCGGTGCTGAGAGCATCCTTGCAAATGGCTAACCTGTGGTTTTGTTTATCTTGTAGGCCAAGAGGGCCTGGAGAAGAATGGTTCTCGGAAATCCGATGGGACGAAAGATGCCTTGAAGATGGTGGCGTTCCGGACAACCTGTAAGTGGTATCCACAATGTCTCGTTCCCACTTTAACTTCCAGGGGTGGCGACGCTGTAAGAGGACAGCGAGCGTTGGGCGACTTTGTTGGTCGGAGGATGCTGCAGAGCAGGTAAGGATGGCGATGGTTCTTGCCTTGGATGACTTTGATGCCGAAGGATGCTGCAGAACAAGTAAGGATGGCAGAGCAGGATCCGATGAGCGTTTGCTGAAAAAGCAGAATAATGCGAAGCGCGTGCCCTTAGTCGGGCGTCGTTTAAATAGCAAGGCGGTATCCCAGGTGTCTTTGGGGCCGGCCCCACCCTGGAAGCTAGACCGCAGAATGCAGTTTCCCAGTATTCCACATGGGGGCGGCCATGCTTGTCCATTGTCCATTGAAACCCCGTCCCAGCAAGCATCTCCTATGCCAACAGCGCCAGGACTGGCTCCAAGGAATCTGAGGGGAACGGAATAAGGTCCTTAGGGCCCCGTGAGCCCTTGGTGGGGATGAGATTGTGACAAGGAAAAAGGACAGGCTGAGCATTGATTCCTTCTGGGAGGGACAGGAAACTTCCCTCCACACCCCACCCTGAACAAAGGGATTTGACAGCTGTTGTTTGTTTAAAGGAGAGAAAAAAAATCCTCAAATCAATCTGTTGTTTAAAATGCATATTTGTGATTAAGTTTTGAAAACCTTTAACTTTGCAACATGAAGGAGGACAAATCTAAAAATTGGTAGTTATCAATCTAATTGTATGCCCTTTCTGTGGAGACGTTAGTGAACAATGACCTACATAAGGAACCAAAGTTACACCAAAATCCTAATTGTGGCAAAACTATTGATGTTGCAAATATGATATTGTATACCCATGTTCTAGGGGTAATCGCCAAGATATGTATTGAATTAGAAATTGTTAGGCCAAACCGTTATGATTAAAATGGACAAAATTCCACAGAATGACAAAGGCAGCTCTTACAGAGATGGGAATTGGACATAAAGGATAACTCACAAAATATATAATGCATGTGCTCGATTTCATTAGGGGCATAATTATAGAAATGTGCAATTGTGCAAAAGTTAAATTGTGGTTCAAGTCAATGTGGGAGTTCCCAAAACACATCATGAAGATAACAGCTCTTTTCTGACTTCCAACCAGAACAAGGCAAGTGCCTTTGCCCACTCACAGCCGTGGGGGTGTGGTTTGAAATTCTGCCCCACCATAAACTGTGTGATGTCACTTGGCATGATAAATATAGGAACTCCACCACACACACACTGATTCCTGACTACCTCCTGATTTCCGCACAGCGCTTTGTTCCTGACTCCTTCATCCTGTCCAGAACTTTTTATCTTTCCTGATTCCAGACGTATTTGCAAAAACCAAGGCCCAGCACTTGCTGAACTCTTTTCATCTAGGCCCAAATCCAACCATCCTAAACTTCAGGAAAGAATAATTCTGATCCAGTCTGGCTTGCTACCATCACGCTTGCCTGCTGAAACTCGCCATCATGCTAATCTACTGTGCCCAGTGACCAGAAGGACCAATCCAATCCAAATCCAGCTGAGGTGCCAGTCCAATTGACCAGAACCGCCCAGCTGACCGATCCCTGCAGAAGAGCCCTGCTGCCGGAAGACCCGACCCGTGATGACCAGAACCCTGATGGTCCAATCTTAATTACAGTGGACTGTAAGTATAAACAGGAATCAGAGTATCCCATAGTTTATTTGCATTGTTCTATCCCAATCTTAAACCATCCCATCTTTAACTTCAGAACCCTAACATTGTCAGAACCATTCTTGCGCTGATTTTTCCCATTTTGTTTCATTAAAGCATAACCCATTAGTGATTTGGATTAAATAAAGTAATTCCCATACAGAACGGAAACCAGAGTATGATATGTGAAGAGTTACAAGCGGCCGTGCGTAACTGTGGGGATTCACGGGTGGCATTCTCTTTTTCCTAGTCATTAATATAGTTTACATAAACCAATCTGTCATTTTTAAAACCAAATTTCTACTTTTTTCTGTTCCAATTTTTTCAAAGACGCCTCTCACTAAAACCTCCATAACTTCTTCATATGTATAGCTAGAGACCTAATTTCAACTCTCAGTTAAACCTACGATCTGCAGCTACATCCACTGCATTGCAGAACAGTTTATTTGACCCATTTTTATTAAGAATCGCACAGTGCAATTTTGCTGCGAATTCACATTTTACAAAGGTTTGGCACGTGTCTTTTCCCATTCAAAGTATTTCCTAGCTTCCATTCTGATTTAAAGTGTGTACAATTGCTCATCTTGTAGTTTATGTTTGTTAGGACCTGTTTAGTGTTGCTCTCATAAGAATGTCTACCAATTTAAGAATTTTTGCTCACATTTCCTTGTTTCACAAAGCCATTTTCAACTGTAATTTTAAAGAGTATAAATTTCCAAAAGCGCTTTTCTCTCTTGTTTGGGGAGGGAAGATTGCATTCAAACACTGTACTCTGTTCTTCATTCCTAAATACCTGCTGCTTACTGACATCTGTGTAGAATTGCTCATTTGTGAATTAAGAACTTTGCAGGGTGAAATATTAACCTAAACGCTATCTTTTCACAAGCCAAAACTGTTCTTTTTCCTGTGTTTTCTATTCTGCATTACTATAAGTGAATTCAATTGCTTTACTTATTTTCTGATTGTATTGTCACCACTTGGTGAATACTGCCCCATATATATATATATATATATATATATATATATATATATATATATATATATATATATATATATATATATATATATAAATGTGTGTTTGATTTGAATATTAAATAAATAAATAAATATTTACTTTTACCAACTAGCCTGATTCCTGGTCCACTGTGACCTGGGGGTATTTTGAGATGGGTGTGATATGAGTGGTATATCACTTAGAATATTGAACCTGTAGACATAATAAATAAGTATTTCATTTGTGCATCACATGCTAGGCGAGACCCGGGTGTGTGCCTGATTGAAATCCTTATCAGCCGTCAGTTGGATTCATGATTAGGGTAGGCCCTATTAGGGGGCTTGTTGTCAACCTTTGTTTGATAAGTACTAAGTCGGCTGCAAGCGATTGGAACTGTTCCTTGATCATTTTTTCAAATGTATGACACATGTGGTCTGGTCAATAGGGCCAAAGACTCCCTCGAAGTGATCCACGGGGATGGCCTCCAGCCCTGTATCTAGGGTACTATGAAAGGCAAATCCCTCCATTTGGGTTCCCACATCTATTCCGATACTTGGAGCACCTTTGATGTTATTACTGATGACACTGATCTCTTTGCAGGTATTGTGCTTCCCTTCCTTGGGTTGCTCCACCTCCAAAACCTGAAATCGTTTTGAGCTGGGCACCATAAATGCAATCTCCTCTTCATTTTCTTCCAGAATATGATTAATGGCATCGCACCATCCTCCTTGTGGCGGTCTGTGTTACCTCCCGTAACAGTTGGGGGAGTGAAGCTACGTAAGATTAAGAGCTCCTTGTTAGTCGTATGGAGTTCAATTACTTGGGCACCTTCATCCCCCTGGGAAAGTCTGGAGAGGACATAGTTTCTCCCCCCTCCTGGCCCTATTTCATATTCACCCACATGATCTTTTATTTTCCCCTGTTGCCTAAACAAGTGCGGTTGGGCTTGCGGTGTGGGTTTTAGGATGGGGGCTACACTTTCAGGTAGAATTTCAATGTCCTCCATAGCCTACATGCAATTTGGAGCTGCTGCTGGCTTCTTACTGGATGGGTCTTTTATTTTCTAGTTAGGTGGGCATTCGATATCATATAGGAGACCATGTATTTCTGTCATCAGGACATTAACATCCGCTAGGGGTTCCAGCAATTTATATGCCCTTTTGCAATTCCCCCCCTGGTGAGACGCATTGCACTGCCTGACGTTTTGACATGCTGGCGGGATGCGATGGATTAAAGTGAGCATCTATACAGATTTAAGAGACTAAGAAACGAACACGGCTAAAAGGTGGACAATGATGGGTAAAACCTTATTAAACCTTTTTCAAACGTGCTCCCCCAATAAAAGCAAAACTACAATGATAAAAAATGTGTCAATTAAAACGAATCCCAAAAATTGGTAAAACTTTCAAAACTCTTCAAAGTGCAGCTAAATAAAATAGCTGGCCCTGTTGTTCTGCAGATCCTTGGGATGCGAGTAATTATTTAAATGGGTCCAGTAGACTTTGGGGTTTAATAGTTCAGAGTTGCTAGCCAAATTCCAAAACGAGAATCTTGGTAGACGATGCTAGTGCCTTTATTCAACAACTAGATCTGCCCCCATAGGGTGTAGCAATCGGCGGGCAGGGAACGCCCAACAGCTTAGCAAGCTGCCAAAGTCTGTCTCTACCACCCTGCCCCACCTTTGATGCTCACAACTGTAGCGGTGGGCATGGGACGCCCCGACAGCTTAAGGAGTTGCCAAAGTCTGACTCTCCCCCTTGCCCCGCCTTATGTAACTCACAGTTGTAGGCCTGATGTATGATAAACTGTGCACTTGTCAAGTAATCCTCGGCAGTCTGGGTCTGGGCCTTTCAATGGTATTGACCAGTGAGCAAGGCCTCTGTAGCACTTGGCCGAAGCTGATGAACCAGAAGATGATATTTTAGGTCATGCCCTCATTAGGGCCGTATCGCTTAGCTGAACGCAAACCAAGCTGATCAATAATAGCAGGGATGCCACCAGGCTCCAACCTAATGCTGGGGGCTCCAGGGCCAGAATCCCCCAAAGCAAACAAGCACACGGGGGACCAAGAATGTGCAGTGGAAAAAAGTCAAGAAATCTGCCCGCATCAAATAAGACAGTGCACAGGGTCCTTAAAATAACGGAGTATCAGGAACCGCAAAAGTAGCAAAGGAAGGGCACAAGGCCCACCAATAGGTCCCATGGATTAAACACAAGGGCGCATTGGCATGCCACCTCATCTGGCCCCCCTACACTGGCTACTTCCGTACAAGCTGCCACCAACAGCCTCTGTCAGCCTGCAGTTGGCTACAGGGTGGGTATGCACTCACTGTTCGCCCCAGTTTACTCGAACAAACAGACAGACGGGTAGCAGGGCAGTTCGTGGCAGAACTGGGTGCCTTCTCTGGACGAGTCTGGAGGGATCTTAACAGGACCAGACTCCTTCGCTTCTTATCTCCCCAAAACGCTGGCCCTCCAAACGGCAACTAAAACCTTTTCTACGAGCTACACAATAACAACAGCAGTGGACAGGACAGTATCTCAAGACTCTGGGCCTCATTACGAGGTGGGCGGAATGAGATTAACGGCTCCGGTAATGGTGCCGGCGCCGTTAATCCCATTCCGCCGTATTAGGAGGTTCCCTCGCGGTAGTTTTACAAGACGTCTGGAGCGGGTCCCGACAGGGACCGGGGAGCTAACAACGGGCCCGTTGTTAACGGGCCCCTTTTTAGCTCCCTCCCCATTCCCATTGAGCCCTATCGGGGCTCGAATGGGAATGGGGAAGGACCGGGTCCAGGTCCCCTGAAGGAGGAAATACCGGGCCCTCCAAAGTTGGAATGGCCCGGTATTTTCCCATTCAGGCAACCCGGACTCGGACACGATTTTGGAGGCAGCCTCAAAGTCGTAATGAGGCCCTCTGAGTGCCGAGTGCCACTCTGGTGCTAGAGGAAAGGACCTACCAACATATGGAGCTGTGTCAAGTCGCAACACCAGATACCCTGAGGCCTTTTTCAACATCTCTGAAATAGTAATGTACAACTTTTAACTCGCTTGACCAGTCTTCACCAAACCCACCATAGAGGCACAAAAAGAATAAACGGACACCAATCTTCGATGAGTAGTTGGCCTCTAGTTCAACTTGCATGCTTTTCTTGGTTTGGTGAAAATTCATCCAGTGAATTTTTAATATAAAAAAAGGGCACCTCAAAAAATGCTGATATATTTTAGTTGTATTCACTAACAGTTCTCAAACCCAAATTCAACAGAGAATACGGCTCAGCGATTGGAGTAGGGATGCTGTAGGGCACTTCAGGGTACAAGCTGCCCAGGAATGGAATAAACCTTCGCTGCTTTAAGCGTCATAAATGAACCCCTGAAATCTAGGAAACAATTGAAAACTGCTTTGCTTGAATGATAATTCCTAGTTCTGTTTATGACCTCTTTTCTTGATGCACCCTGATACCTGCAGGCTCTGCCGCTATATAAATGAATAAGAACCGAGCCCCAAAACAATTTCCATGGCGGGGCAGCCAACGTGTATTCGAGAGGCGCAGCTCGGCCATTTCATGAACCTAAGGCTCTACGTGATTTTAACTAAGTAAATTACTTGGTTGTAATTGACTTCAGCACAATGACTGCACTTTTTTTTAATGGGAGCGAACGGCACTATTACCAGGGACTGTACCCATGTGTGCAGCCCATACTCCCACATTATGAGAGGATCACAGATTTGGGCCCCTCAAACAAAACTATATGAAACTTTTTTTTTTAAAATACACAACCCAATGTGTATTTTGGGAAGGTTATTTGAAGTGACGTCCAAAAGGCGAGAATTAGAGTGTATCTAAAAGCAAACATTTAGCACACACTGTTATGTTTTGGAAGGTTTGGTTTAGTGAGGTGCTTTCCATTAAATTTTCAAAAGGAAAATGTGCACAAGTACAGCATAAAAAAAGCTAAGCAGATTGACTCCAAATTTAGACTGGTCCTACGCATGCTTTCCTTGGTTTGGTGAACATCTATCCCCTTCGCCAGGCGGAAGGGGAGTTATGGTTGCTTTGGCAACCATAATGTGCAATTTCATGTATGGGATCGAAACGCTTGGCCTCTGAAGTGTACACCTCTGCGTGCAGTTCTGTGTGGATGGAAGGAGTTTCTGCACCGGGAATGTCAATACAATCGAAGAGCGCCAGCATTCACTTTTCATTCTCCTGGAACTATTGCAAATATGGAGTCATAGGGTTGGTGAGTCTTCTCAATATGATCAGGAGAGTCAAATGATGTAGGATATGGAACAGGCAACTCTACACTGTATGCCATAATTCTATTCTGATGGCATGATAATACACACCAAAGCCCAAGGATGGGATGAAATACCTAATTCGTGAGAATGATTTTCAATATCAATATCTTAATAATTGATATTGACATACATAGCTCATGTATGCTAGTCACAGGCAGGTTGTAATGACATTAAATTGCGTTAAAGCTGCTTTTATTCCTGGGGAGAGGTTTGAATGCAATGCATCTTTGTAACGGATCTTCTTTCCTTCAGTAAACAGAACTTTATTAAAGAAAATAGTTCTTTGAGAATCGGAGTTGACAATGGGAAGCAACATGTTTGTAGTTATGTGTTTGCTTACATTTTTATAGAAGGTGTGCAGCTGATTAAACAAGGGGGTTGATTACATTGGCTCACAGCTGCTCTCGACACTGTTCAGCCTGTAGAGCTACTTGCATGGAGAGCATGCTGCATGCCGTGTTTGGATTAATACAAGTGATTGTCACACTCAGAGGACAATGGCTCTAAATGAGCAGGTGTCTGATTGATTGGAATCCATGGTCATGCACGTGCTGTGATTCCACGTCCTGCTGCTGCTCTGGGCGCAGGGATTGTGCGTGGAGTGGGACACGTTTGCAGGTTAATCCGTGTGCCCGGAATGGTCCAAGAGCAAATGCCACGCGGGAAGCATCATCAGGTGCCCCCTCTCTTACCTGCTATCCATTTTGAATACCAAGAATCCCACAGGGTAGTGATGGGGAGTCCAGGGCGGGTGAAGCGAGAATGGGGGCTGGGTAGTGGAGGGGCAGAGTTCCAGTGCGACAGTGGGATTTAGTCTCAGTGGGTGAAGGCGGGCAGAGCACTCGAGAGTGAAGGGGGACTGGGCTGCAGAGGATAATGGGGTGGACTGGGCTTCATTGGGTGATGCAGGTGAAGGGGGGCAGAGTCCCAGTGGGTGATGGGGGATAGAGGTCCGGTGAGTGAAGTGGCAGAGTCCTAGATAGTGAAAGGGTACTGGACTGCAGTGAGTAATGGAGCTGGACTAAACTCCAGTGGGTGGAGGAGGTGAAAGGGACAGAGTACCAGAGGGCGAAGGGGGGTATAGTCTCAGTGGGTGATGGGAGATAGAGGTCCAGTGAGTGAAGGGGGACAGAGTCCTAGATAGTGAAGGGGCACTGGACTGCAGTGAATAATGGAGCTGGACTTAACTCCAGTGGGTGGAGGAAGTGAAAGGGACAGTGTATCAGTGAGGGATGGAGACAGGGTTTCGGGTGGTGATGGAGGTAAATGAGGACAGAGTCCCAGAGGGCAAAGGGGGGTTAGTCTCAGTGGGCGAAGGCGGGCAGAGCACTAGAGAGTGATGAGGGACTGGGCTGCAGAGTATGATGGAGGTGGACTGGACTCCAGTGTGTGATGCAGGTGAAGGGGGGCAGAGTCCCAGTGGGTAATGTTATGTTATGTTACCTGAACTTGTAAAGCGCACGGTCGCCCTAGGGCATCATGGCGCTGGTGAGGAAGCTATCAAACAGGAAGCACAGTAATAGTCAGAGAGTTAAAATAAAGTAGTTTTCAGGGCTTTCCTGAAAGCCAGATGGTTGGAGATAGACTTGAGTGGCAGTGGGAGGGTGTTCCACAGCCTTGCCGCAGCAATGGAAAAGGCTCTGCCACCGAGTCTTTCCCGGTTATACTTAGGAACCACCAAGAGATTGGTGTTCAGGGAACGAAGGTTGCGTTCCGGGATATAACGGACAAATTTGGTTTGAAGAAACTCAGCACCTAGGCCCTGGATTGCTCGGTGGACAATACACAGTGACTTGAACTTAACTCGCTGGGCCACTGGGAGCCAGTGGAGTTGACGAAGCACTGGCGAGATATGAGCTCCATAGGGGGAACCTGTGGCTAGTCTAGCTGCCAGGTTCTGTATACGTTGGAGACGTTGGAGAAGGCCCGTCGGCTGAGCGAGGTATAAGGAATTGCAATAGTCCAACCGTGAGAGGACTAATGCAGCTACCACAGGAGGGCGCATAGCCTCTGGGATCATAGGAAGGACCCTCTTAAGTACCCTAATCTGGTGGTGGGCGGATTGGCAGACCGTAGAGACTTGATTTGTCATGGACAGGGAGGTGGAAAGAATGACTCCTAAGTTTTTTACTTTGTCCACTGGACAGGGCAGGGGGCCCAGTGAGGTAGGCCAAAAAGCAGGGGTCCATAATGACGGGCAGGGAGGGCAACCCACCAACATCACCTCAGTCTTGTCGCCATTAAGCTTGAGCCAATTTTGGTCCATCCAGACACCGACTGATGTCAAGCAGTCATGAAGAGAAGCTGAGACCTTGATATGATCCTGATCCAAACGGATCAGGATTTGGGTATCATCCGCGTAGGAATAGCAATTAAGTCCATACGAGCGGATAAGGCAGACCAGCGCCCATATGTAGATATTGAATAGGATAGGGGAAAGAGAGGATCCCTGGGGGACACCACAGGTGAGGGCACAAGGGACAGAGAGAAAAGGGGGCATAGCAAGGGTCTGAGTGCGGTCTGCAAGAAAAGAGGTAAACCAAGCCAGGACTGATCCAGAGATCCCGATTTGTGCTAGACGTGAGAGAAGAATAGGATGGTCCACCGTATCAAATGCGGCGGACAGATCCAGCAGAATCAAAGCTCCAACACCACCTGCGTCCGCGAGTCTGGACATGTCATCTTGCACTGAGACAAGCACACTCTCTGTTCCTCTTCCTGGCCTAAAACCTGCCTGGGCAGGATTAAAGATCTTAGAAGATTCCAGAAAGGAGGAGAGAAGGGGCGTGACCAGAGATTCCAAGAGTTTAGACAAGAACGGGAGCAGGGATATGGGGCGAAAATTAGAGGGGATAGTAGGATCAAGAGACGGCTTCTTAAGCAGGGGAATAACCCTAGCAGATTTAAGTTCCGGCGGAACCAGACCAGACTGGCATGAATTGTTTATAGCCGCTGTGACGTCAAACAGAATGTCTGGGGCAATAGTCTTCATCATACTTGCCGGAATAGCATCCTCTGGAGAAGAGGATTTAATTTTAAGAATCGCTGCTAGAACCTCTGCCTCAGTGAATAGAGGAAAGGTGGACCAGCTGGCAGGGGGGTCAGTGAGGGTGAGTGGCACAAAGTTAGTAGTGCCGGAAGATTGCATAGCGAGAGATTTGGCGATGTTAGATCGTATCACATCGATTTTCGTAATAAAAAACGATGCTAGGTCATTGCATAGCTTTTGTAATGGGGGATAGAGGTCCAGTGAGTGAATGGGCCAGAGTCCTAGATAGTGAAGGGGTACTGGGATCCAGTGAATAATGGAGCTGGACTTAACTCCAGTGGGTGGGG
The DNA here is from genome assembly GCF_040938575.1 of Ambystoma mexicanum. Classification (NCBI taxonomy): domain Eukaryota; kingdom Metazoa; phylum Chordata; class Amphibia; order Caudata; family Ambystomatidae; genus Ambystoma; species Ambystoma mexicanum. The sequence continues at coordinate 416,531,902 of NC_090929.1, forward strand.
AGGTGAAAGGGACAGAGTGCCAGAGGGTGAAGGGGGGTATAGTCTCAGTGGGTGAAGGGGGACAGAGTCCGAGAGAGCGGAGCGGGATTGGGCTCCAGAGTGTGATGGGGGTGGACTGGACTCCAGTGTGTGATGCAGGTGAAGGGGACAGCGTATCAGTGAGGGATGGGGACAGGGTTTCGGATGATGATAGAGGTAAATGGAGGACAGAGTCCCAGAGGGTAACAGGGGTTATAGTCTCAGTGGGTGAAGGAGGACAGAGACCTAGAGAGCGGAGGGTGGGGGACTGGGCTGCAGAGGAAGATGGAGGTGGACTGGTCTCCAGTGGGTGATGCAGTTGTAAATGGAAACAGACTTCATGGCTGATGGGGACAGAGTGGCAGACAGTGAAGGGGAACGTGGGCTCAAATGGGGGTTGGGGATGGACTGAACTCTTTTGGGTGATATAGATGAAGTGGATATCGTCCCAGTGGTTGATGGGGGGACAGAGTGCCAGAGGGTGAGGTTGGACTGGACCCCAGTGGATGATGGAGAAGGACTGGATTGCAAGGCGTGATGAAGGTGAAGGGGGAAGAGCTTCAGGCCAGGAGACCTTGTACATAAAGTGATCACCTGCTGAACAGCTTGTATTGGGCAAGTTCGCTCTCTAGGCATCCGGCGTCAGACCTCCCCATGCGCCAGTTCTGACCCTCACAACCGTCTCTTGATGGGATGAAAAGAGCGGGGCTCGGTATTACACCGCCTAAAGCAGCTGTGATTGGTGTCTTGGTTTGGAAAAGCCTCTCTTCCACTGTAAGGTGCCCAAACAAGGGATTGCTTATTTGTTTTCTGGGGGTGTTGTCTTTGCTGACCTGCCCCATGTCCAGCAACACTGGATAGGCATAGGAAGGGGGTAAAGCATCAGCCCCGCTCCCACCTTCGTACACCTCACTGAGCCGAAGGGGGACCATTTTAAAGGAGTTCTCTATTGATGCACAGAAATAGTCCTAGGGCGGGCTTCATAAACCCTTTCACGACAGTGTAGGGTATAGAGATCAGAGTGGACAAGCTTCTCTCTTACACCCAGAGGCGCAGGCATCACGGGCAAGGGCGTAGGTTTCTCTTATGCTCAGACCAGGCAGCAGCAGTGCAAGCTTTGCTGTACACGGCGAGGTAGGCCACAGGCGGCAGCAGCAATGCAAGCTTCCCGTACACAAGCAGCAGGCACTGTTCAGGCAAAGGCAGTACGAGTTTTGCATAGACACCCAGAATGCACACAGTGCAGCTCGTAGCATTTCAAGATACTCATAGCCACGCTGTGCAAGTAAAGCACAGGCCACACACACGTCCAGGCGCCAGCGGCAAATCGCTCATCGCACAAATGCAGTATGCACAGCGCAAGCGTTCCACGCAGCAGCAGTCACGGGATGATAGCGCAGTGGGTTGCATTTTCGCGATAGTGTTCGGGAAATCGGTGCGAAACGGTTCATCGCAGGTTGGAACACTGTTTGGCCTACCTTGCACGTTCGAAGTCGATGAAGTGATCGCCATTAAATCGTGTAAGAGCACATGCTATTACAGCTCTCACAATTGGGAGAAATGTGGCTTTGATCATTTTAGCATTGGCGGTATAGGGGCCTCTAGCACACATAGCAGACCACGATGGGCAGCAGCATAGCAAGGTTCTTTAACTCTCTTTCACACATACACACACGGGCCGAGAGTGTGCTGCAATGCACATGGAACAGGTGCAGCAGTGGGGGCATCAGTTCAGGCATCCCTTACTCCCAGATAACAACATGGCCACTCCCTGCTTTGCAAAGAGGAATTATGGGTGCCCATGGCACCAAATTGGCACCGAATTCATAGGGTCTCCCTGGATGCAATGGTCTAATAGTCGGTTTCACAGCCTGAGAGACGTAGACAGGCTAGGGCCTGAACGGGCAAGGCCCACCCAAAATCTGTAAATGCCCACTCAGCAGTGCTATGTGGGCATTATAGATATGATATGATTGGTTATTTATAATGCACTTAATACCCAGAGGTTTCTAAGCACGGACCTGGGGATCGATACTCCGTTTGGTCTTGTTTCCAAGGCGAGCACGTTGCCACCTGAGCTATCCTCCCGAGACAGATGTTAATGTCACTGCGGGGGCCAAGTACATCAGCTTCTGGCCCCCTTTTGTTAGACAATCTTGGCTACCACCATTTACCCCATATATGGGTGGCAGGCACGATGGCGGATTTCAAATCATGAAGGGGCACCCCACTGGACCAGTTAAGTGCCACCCCTATAGTGGTTGGTGTGATCCATGACTTTTGGAAACCATACATGCTTAGTTCCCTGGCTTCATTCTGTCCTCGCTCTGCAGCACGTCCAGCACTGCATGCAGGAGTGTCGTCCCTCTGCTCCTGGGGGTTCTTACTCCACCTTTGGGTCTTGTGCATCAAAGGGGTGACCTCCCATGCAGCCCTTTCTTCATTTTGCAGGAGCAGCGGCAGGCACCCCTTTCATAATCACAAAACTGTGCCAGGGAAGGAAAGTGCAGACATTAAGAACAATCTCAGACGCTTCCCCAAGCCGAGATTTGGGGGCAGATCTATCTCCTCGGTTGGGGCCTCCCTCTGGAACAGCCTCCCTGCCTCTCTCAAACTTGTGCAGAACCACTTGCGGTTCCGAAAGCAACTCAAGACCTTCCTTTTCGCTTCCGCTTTCTCTCTTCCTCTCCCCTGCTGATGCACCTGACTGCTCCGTGCACTGGTCACCCTCTGAACTCGGGCCCAGGCTCCTGCATGTCCAGTTGCCCTCGCACTGCCTCCAGGCTCCCTCAGCACTTAAGGGTCTGTATCTGTAACCCTACAGTCCCTTCTCTCTGCACTTATGAGCCACCCGCTGGCTGCACTTGTGAGTTAACTGCACTTCCCCCTTCGCCTCCCCATGCCACTTCTCCCCTTCCCTCTCCCCTGCATTGCGCGATCTTACTGTGTAGTAAGATCGTTATTTTGTCTTTTGTTTCCCCCTCCTTGTCTTGTCACGCCTAGAAACACTCCTGTACAGGCGCCTTATAAATGCCACGTCATATTATATCATAATGCACAAAATGAGAGAGACAGATCGTGTCGCCTGTTTTCTAGTTTTAATTACAGTTCTTTACCCATCACCGAAGCCTAATGTTATGTTTTTAACACATTTTCAACTTTCTTGTGAAGAATTACAATCACTGTCAGAGAAATGTATTCTTCTTGGTGACTTTAACATGCATATTGATGTTAAAAGTAATGTTTTATCGCAGGATTTTATTAACTTGTTAGACATTTTAGGTAGACAAAGCTGTACAGGTCCTACCCATATAGCAGGCCATCTATTAGGTCTTGTGCTCGATTTTAACATTCCACTTTTAAAGACTACAATTTTACTGGTAATTTGGTCAGACCACATGTTAATATCCTTCTCATGTTCTCTAGTGGGATACTTTTTTGGTTAATCTGTTTAAGAACATACAGAAAGAATGCAAGATCCCCAATATAATGGAAGAGCGCCATCATAGTGCCTGTATTTAAAAAGTGACCAAGATCCGCGCCCATTAATTATCGACTGATAGCGCTCTTAGATGTGGTAGGTAAAATCTTTGCCACCCAACTATTAAACCACCTAACAATCTGGAAAACATTATTAAAATCTCAAGTAACAGAACAGAAGGTTAGTCGCCCCAAAGTGTAAAGCGCATCTAATCACTGCTGACGAATTTCGACTATTATAATAATAATAATATAATAATAATAATTTAGCATTTATATAGCGCTACAAACCCTCAGGCATCTGAGTGCTGCCTATTATTACCCACGGTGTGTCATGCTCATTTATTAACCTTGTAAGGATGAAAGGCTGAGTTTGGCCCTGCCGGGATTCAAGCCTGCATTAGCAGGCTCTGCAAAGATGTCAAAGTGAGCGCTCTACTCGCCTGTGCTATCGGACCGGCATGGTTTGGGTTGAGACCTAGCACAGGCACCCAATAATCTCTTTACATATGTTTATCATAAGGTTAACTGGTGCCTTCTGGATCCACTTACTCAGGCGCGAATCAAACCTAAAACCCACTTGTTAAACCTTATGTATGCTTTACTTCAGAATTGGCCTAATTAAAAATCCAAGGCCGCCAGCTAGAAAGAAGGTGGTGTTCCGCTCGATCAGAAGAAGACAAGATATCGCCAAATACAAAAAACAGGTGATATTAGCCACAAAGTCCTATTTTTCTAGGAGGATAGCAGAGGCCAATTCAAACTCTGGGGAAGTTTGTAAAATCTATCATGACCTCACCTCACCACACAGGCAGCAGACTCTTTAGATAAAGTCATTCCCTCTCAATCTTTGTGTGATCAATTGTTATCTTTTTTTCATGTCTAAAAATCAGTAAGCTGCAGCATTCCATTGAAGCTGAGGTTAGAACCCTTAAGAGTCCCAGTGCAATTTCAACGGAAAGTTTGGCATCCTTTAATTGCTTCGATTTGCTGTCCAGTGAGGACATTATAAAAAGGGTCGGTAAATTGAGGGTTTCAGGTTCAGCTTTGGGTTCTATTCCCTATAGAGAAATAAAGGACTACTTCCCAGCACTGGTGGAAGACATAGCTACCATCATGAATGCGTCCTTTCGGAGAGGGGCTTTTCCGAGCTTACTGAAAACAGCTCAGGTGACTCAACTCTTGAAAAACAAGTCTGCCGGTCCCGAGATTCTATCAAAATTCAGGACTATATCAAAGTTACCTTTAATTAGTGAGATCATGGAAGGGGAAGCCACCTCTCAATTGTCCAATTATTTAGAAAATAACATTTTTTTTATCTGCCTCACAATCTGGCTTTCGTCTGTTTTAGGCACGATTGTATGCAGTACCATTAGGGTGCACTACAACAACCCTGATCTCCTGGCAGTATTAACCCAACCTTTGGTATAAGTCTGTACTACGCAGGTTGGTAGTGTGGACGAGTAGTCAGGCTTATCTCAAGAGGGGTCAATGTGAGCTGTAGGGGAGTTACACAGAGGTTCACAGTGACAAGTATTCAAGCAGACACTTACACACAGGGTTTATTGATAAAACAATTAATTTATTTACCAGTCAGTTAATATAAGACTTCTTCAGAAGTGAGCACTGTAAAACACCACACAAATATACTTCAAAATTACACAACCTCTTAGTTCAGAATCAGTAAATACCCATGTGGGATGACATACAGCAGAGACCTACACCCCCAGGTGACTTCAATTGCTAGGGTGCTATTGACATTAATGTATTACTGTTGGCATTCAGAATTAGTTAAGAGCAAGTAAAAAGGGAAAGATTGCAGCAGATGACTCCTGTTCCTGTGCAGCTCTGTAGATCTCACTGTCCCTGGGCCTCAGTCGTAGGGACAAGAGGGATGACGTCGGGGGACTCCTGCACTGCACTGGGACGGTCAAAACTCGCAACCAGCAAACTTAATTTTCACTGGCTGCTCACTATTTTAGCTCCTCGCGTCTACCACAAATAGCAACATGTGGTTCCTGGCTGTCGAGATGGACTTTCCTTGCTTCTGTGGTCCCACACTCTGTTGAGGGGGCTCAGACTCGGTCAGTCCTGCTTTCAGGGAGTCCAGAGGATCTTCCTGGAGCTCTCTGCCAACTTAAATACAATGCACACAAACTGGTGTTCCTCTCCCTGGCTCTATGGTTTCCAGCAGCAACTCTGTGGGAATTCAACCAGCTCTGGGATGGATGTCCAGGTGGCTTACTTTGGAGTTGATTGGTCCCACCAACTCAAGGGGAGAAGTCGTCATTGCAGGGGCTTCTCTGTCGATGCAAACTTGGTGTTTCGGCACAGCAGTAGGGCTTCGCCGGGCAAACCAACGGTCCAAGAGTTGCAGCAGGCGTCTTCTTCAAGTTCTTCTTCAGTTCCTTCGTCCAGTGGTCAACTCTTCCTTCCAAGCCAAAAGACTCACCTTTTATACAGTTCTCTCCCTTTCATTCTAGCCTAGATGTCACTCACCCAGCAGGGTGGCTGTCCTTGCCGGAAAGTCAACCAGCCAATCATCACAGAGTGTATTTAAGTCTCATAGGAGACTAAGCACAAGGAGTTTCGGGCACCTCCCTCACTTCCTGTCTACCCAGACACCCTGGATCCAGAGGTGGGCTTCACTTGTGAATCCCGCCAAAGGCAAAACGAACAAAGGCACCAAACCTGGGGTGGCGTGCAGAGTAAATCTCAAGAAGGATATTTCCACAAAGAAATGGTGAAAAAAGAAGACTGCAGTAATTGCACACCACAGTATTCAAAATGAAACCACTGCCACCAGCCATTCAGAGAGGAAAGGATAACATAAAAATGTTACCTGAGAAGCTAGACAAAAGGGGATACCAGGTACCCCCTCCAGCACCCTATTGTAAGATAGTGTGTGCTGGGTCTAGAAAGTTACAAATGTAAGTAAAGTCAATTTCACTTTACTGCTCAGGAAACAGTAGTCCATCCCAGAGAAGGTAGTTAAACCTGGGGAAATCTAAGAGACTTCCCTGTGTCACTGCACTAAAGGTGCTGTGTGACACAATGTAAAAGATGATGCCTATGGAGTTTGTCAGACTCGACAACCAAAACAAACAGAGTACAAAAAAAACAACAAAAAAGTGAGGAATCTATTTTTTGGTACTAATGTCGAAGAACTCTGCGCCCTTTTTATCTTTTGTGTTCATACAGTTAAGGTCGCATGTGTAATTAGGGTAACCGTGGAGTCCTATGATTCCTCTACTCCACTAGGAAAAGACCATAACACAAAGTGTTACCCTTATGTGTTGCTCATGCGCCCAAGTTGTTTTTACTCCATACAGATGGAGAAGGAAATAAGGTACCACACAAGATTTGTGTTTTGATTCACCAATATTTATATAGAAAACTGTTGCCCTTTAGTGATGACACGTGTTTCAACGTAACCAACGTCTTTCTCAAATATAACCACAATTTTTCCTCCTTTATCAGCAGCTTTTATAGTCAAATTTTGATTCTGTTTCAATTCCACCAAAGCTTTTCTTTCTCCTTTGGTCAAATTATCATAATCTTGTTTACTTGGTCTTTTGTGTTTCTTTTTGTCTATGATGTCGTTCAGTTCTTTAGTTACTGCCTTGTAGAAGGTGTCGACCAGGTTGTCTGTGGTTAGTTGTGGAGTAAACTTAGATTTCAGTTTGAGATCCCTCGTTTGGAGACCAGTTTGTTGTATCTTGAGATTCTGTATGGTTTCATGAATCGGTCGATCTGTGGTATCTTGTAATGAACTTAAGAGGTGAATGTTCCTTATATCTTTAATGGTATAGTCACTATCCTCAATGTCGGGTTCTTTGGCATGAAACATCGGAACTTGTGTTGCAAAAAATTTCTTGAGTTTCAATTTTCTAACAAATTTGAACAAGTCTATGTGCACGTTAATTTGGTCAAAGTTGGTGGATGGAGCAAAAGAGAAACCTTTGTTTAGAAGTGCTATATCTTCTGTTTTTAAGTGATATTCTGACAGGTTCAAAATTAAGGTGTCTGTTTGTTCTTCTTGGCTGCTTCTCTTGCTCCTGCTCTTGTCAAACGTCTGAAATCTTCTAGAGCGTCTGGGTGGCCTGTATCCACTGCCCCCTCTCTTGCCCCTCCTCCTGTATTCTGTGTTTGTACATTGATCTGCTGAGGTAATAAAAAACGGACCTGTTTTTGCAAAGTGATTTTGTTGCTTTTCTTGTACCTTCTTATCTGATTTAGAAAACCTTGTCCATCAAGTGTTTTTTCTGATGTTTCTGTCGTTTCTGTTTCCTTAATGTTATCTCCTTCTGATTCTGCATCTGAGCTGCCCGGAGATGTATTTGGTGTACTCTCTCTTGATATCGATTTATTGATTTGTCTATATTTCTCTTGAAAAGTGTAAACTCTATCATCCTGATAATCCCTATTATCACGATGGAATTTACGCATTTTTCTTAATTTGATTTCGTCTTGGTAGTCTTTCAAAATTTCAAACATTTTCTGGTAGTTTTTTTCTTTTGTTGCTTCCAAGGCTTTAGTTTCTGAAATTTCTTTCTTAATTATTTCTATTTGGTCGGTGATTCTCTTATGTTCCCTTGATGCGTGTTCTATTAAAATTTCTAACATAATGTTGGAGCTTTGATTGAGGTTTTTTTCCCATGAGTCTGCTAAATCCTTGTCTTCATCTTTAGTAAGGTCCGGAAAAATTAAGATCCTTAGGCCTCTAGGTATTTGTTTTTTGGTTACATAATTTTTCAAAGAAATTATCTCCCAGTATTTGTCCACTTCTTTCTTAGAAGCTCGTTCCAATTTAACAAATTTGTAACGTAAATCCTCTCTGGGTTTGGGCAGGTTTGATGCGAAAGCATGCACATTACTGCCCTTCGGGGCAAAAAGATTAACAGCATCCTCTTCTCTTGTTTCTAAATATTCTGCCATTATGGCTAATAGCTGATTGTTCCTGGTCAGCAGGTTCTGAAGTACCTCGATACAAACAACAAAAAAGTGAGGAATCTATTTTTTGGTACTAATGTCGAAGAACTCTGCGCCCTTTTTATCTTTTGTGTTCATACAGTTAAGGTCGCATGTGTAATTAGGGTAACCGTGGAGTCCTATGATTCCTCTACTCCACTAGGAAAAGACCATAACACAAAGTGTTACCCTTATGTGTTGCTCATGCGCCCAAGTTGTTTTTACTCCATACAGATGGAGAAGGAAATAAGGTACCACACAAGATTTGTGTTTTGATTCACCAATATTTATATAGAAAACTGTTGCCCTTTAGTGATGACACGTGTTTCAACGTAACCAACGTCTTTCTCAAATATAACCACAATTTTTCCTCCTTTATCAGCAGCTTTTATAGTCAAATTTTGATTCTGTTTCAATTCCACCAAAGCTTTTCTTTCTCCTTTGGTCAAATTATCATAATCTTGTTTACTTGGTCTTTTGTGTTTCTTTTTGTCTATGATGTCGTTCAGTTCTTTAGTTACTGCCTTGTAGAAGGTGTCGACCAGGTTGTCTGTGGTTAGTTGTGGAGTAAACTTAGATTTCAGTTTGAGATCCCTCGTTTGGAGACCAGTTTGTTGTATCTTGAGATTCTGTATGGTTTCATGAATCGGTCGATCTGTGGTATCTTGTAATGAACTTAAGAGGTGAATGTTCCTTATATCTTTAATGGTATAGTCACTATCCTCAATGTCGGGTTCTTTGGCATGAAACATCGGAACTTGTGTTGCAAAAAATTTCTTGAGTTTCAATTTTCTAACAAATTTGAACAAGTCTATGTGCACGTTAATTTGGTCAAAGTTGGTGGATGGAGCAAAAGAGAAACCTTTGTTTAGAAGTGCTATATCTTCTGTTTTTAAGTGATATTCTGACAGGTTCAAAATTAAGGTGTCTGTTTGTTCTTCTTGGCTGCTTCTCTTGCTCCTGCTCTTGTCAAACGTCTGAAATCTTCTAGAGCGTCTGGGTGGCCTGTATCCACTGCCCCCTCTCTTGCCCCTCCTCCTGTATTCTGTGTTTGTACATTGATCTGCTGAGGTAATAAAAAACGGACCTGTTTTTGCAAAGTGATTTTGTTGCTTTTCTTGTACCTTCTTATCTGATTTAGAAAACCTTGTCCATCAAGTGTTTTTTCTGATGTTTCTGTCGTTTCTGTTTCCTTAATGTTATCTCCTTCTGATTCTGCATCTGAGCTGCCCGGAGATGTATTTGGTGTACTCTCTCTTGATATCGATTTATTGATTTGTCTATATTTCTCTTGAAAAGTGTAAACTCTATCATCCTGATAATCCCTAACAGACACCTTAATTTTGAACCTGTCAGAATATCACTTAAAAACAGAAGATATAGCACTTCTAAACAAAGGTTTCTCTTTTGCTCCATCCACCAACTTTGACCAAATTAACGTGCACATAGACTTGTTCAAATTTGTTAGAAAATTGAAACTCAAGAAATTTTTTGCAACACAAGTTCCGATGTTTCATGCCAAAGAACCCGACATTGAGGATAGTGACTATACCATTAAAGATATAAGGAACATTCACCTCTTAAGTTCATTACAAGATACCACAGATCGACCGATTCATGAAACCATACAGAATCTCAAGATACAACAAACTGGTCTCCAAACGAGGGATCTCAAACTGAAATCTAAGTTTACTCCACAACTAACCACAGACAACCTGGTCGACACCTTCTACAAGGCAGTAACTAAAGAACTGAACGACATCATAGACAAAAAGAAACACAAAAGACCAAGTAAACAAGATTATGATAATTTGACCAAAGGAGAAAGAAAAGCTTTGGTGGAATTGAAACAGAATCAAAATTTGACTATAAAAGCTGCTGATAAAGGAGGAAAAATTGTGGTTATATTTGAGAAAGACGTTGGTTACGTTGAAACACGTGTCATCACTAAAGGGCAACAGTTTTCTATATAAATATTGGTGAATCAAAACACAAATCTTGTGTGGTACCTTATTTCCTTCTCCATCTGTATGGAGTAAAAACAACTTGGGCGCATGAGCAACACATAAGGGTAACACTTTGTGTTAGAGTACAAAAGAAATCACATTAAAATACATGAGCGAGTGGGAAAAAGTGCCTCACTCTCACCAAGTAAAAAAAATCAAGTGCTCATAATCCAGCAATGTTGCTGGGGGTCTCTAAGGTAGTGGGAATTGGCACATTTCTGAGAATTCTCCCTAACAGTCTGTATCATTGTACAGAGTCTTCGGGCCTATGCATGGAGGAGAAACTCTTGGCTTTCAGAGATCAAGGACACTCATCAGGACTGAGTGTTCTCAATCTATCAGCCGCTTTTGACAAGGTAGACCATAATATATGGTTCCAGCGTCTGCAATATTAGATATTTCCAGGACAACATTAGCTTGGTTAAAATCATATTTGACTGGCAGAAGTCAGAGAGTGCAACTAGGAAAGTATTGGATAGGAACTGGTTGACTTGCGGAGTGCACAAGTGTCTGCTCTTTCACCACTCCTTTTCAATGTATGCATATCACCTTCAGCGAACATCATTACAAATTGGTGCTTTGACTGTCAGCTGTATGCTGATGACACACAGTTATTAGTAGACCTACATAACAGTCAAGAGACAGGTAGGGAAGTGGCAGAGTGCTTGGGGGCAATACAGAGATGGACGGAGAACAATAAACCTAGGTTAATTGGACCATACGGATGTCCAGTTAGTAGGTGGCCAGAGGGAGGCCCCCTTGCTATGTACATAGCCTGTTAGTTTAGGCACCCACCTTGCTTCAATTGAGGTAGATGGAAATGTGGGTGTGCTAATGGACCCTGACTTGTCCTTTGCTCCTCTGGTGGATGCTGTAGCTAAGATCGCCCACTTTCACCTGTACAATATCGGCAGATGTCGCTACTTCCTAGATCTGAAGCACCGAAAGATGCTGGTTCAAGCGTGGTCCTGTCCAGAATTCAACACAGTGCAGCTGTCTATCTGGGTGTAGCAAAGAAATGCGAAATTGCCGGCCGTACAAAATCGCGCACTACGAAAATCTATGGGTAAAGAAATGTACGCACATCCCAGTAGGCAGTGCACTACTGTAATAACCGAAAATTGAAGTCCTGATTAAAATCAGAGTTTTAACTCTTATCCTGAAAATCACTCAGGGATCGGCGCCTCCCTATTTGGCCAAATTTTTAAAGCCTTATGCTCCCACTCGTGTGCTTAGATCAAGCGGAAAAGACATACTGCAGGAGGCAAAATCTACTAAAATAATCTTCGGAGGTAATATGATCAGCACCTTGGAGTGTAGCGTTTGGATGGGTTTGCCAATTAAAACTCGTAACTGTCGTACCATGCAAAGCTTTAAGACTAGATTAAAAAAGCATCTGTTCTTTTATTTTTATTTTTATTCCTTGAACCTCTAAGACCGATAGAACACTGCTAGGGGCCTGGGTGGAGGCATTAACTGTTTTTATGCTGTAATGCCATTTCATGTTCATCATGTTTTAAACTAATGAGTGTGTTTGGTATTTATGTTTATGTAGTGCCTTGAAACTGGTTTCTCTGGTAAGAGGTTTGCTTAATAGGTATGCTTCTATTCTATCGATCAGGAATACAGCGGAGGACTATAGGAAAGAGGATCACAGAGAGGAAGAGGTGAGATGATGAACTCAGCACCACAGAAGGAGTAGCTGTGATGAACATGTTCAAGGGAAAGGGTGAAAGATAAGGAACTGAGAAGAGGAGTGGATGGAGAGGAATACTGGGACAGACTTTGGAAAGAGCAAAGAAGTGAGATAGGCTGACACCAGCCTCACCTGCTCTGGGACCTGCCCCCTGTGACAAATCAACTTCTGGGGAACCAGTGGTCCAGGGATGAATATCAGTTTCTAAACCATCAATCAGCCCACACCTCTAGTACACCCGAAGGGATCCGAACAGATTGGAGCACAAGTAAATTATAAACCTCCTTGTCCAATTTTTGGTAACACGGACGGAATGGCAGGCTTATCTCCACAAAGTTGTGGATCATTGGTTAGTTGCAACACAGCAAACATACAATTATTACCCAATGATAGAAGGGACTGTCCAGTCATGGTTGTATAAAAATATATACTTTATTGTTATTACAACCGACAGTTCTAGCACACTACAAAATACAACCCACCCTGTAAAGGGACACAGAGGGCAGACAGTTACACGGAGCAAAGGGATGCACTCTGGATACTGACAAGAGGGTAGTAAGTAAAGCAATCAGTCTTAACTATTCAAGGTTATTTGGTTTCAGCACCAAGTGAGCAAGGGGTCATAAATGTCACTAGTTGCCCTTGGAAAAGGTCCAGGGGGACAGAACCACAATGTACCTGGTGCTTGAGATGATCTTGATGCTCGACAGCGTCAGGTTGGTTCCAGGACACTTTGCAGCTGAGGTCAAGATGGGAAACAGCTGCGGTTATCAGGTGGCATGCAGTTTGGCATGCGAGGCTGGATGGACAGCTGCAGGCTGGCCTATACAGCGTCTCAGGATAAAAAATCATTCTTTCTCTGCTGGTTTGTGGATCAGGAACACTGGTCGAGGCATCTTGGACGGCGTTTGTGAGTGCAGCATGACAACAGTCAGAGGTGCAACCGGTCACGGTTTGAGGGCTCAACTGCCTCGAAAATGTGCTTAAAAGATGGATGGTGGTTGATGCTTGTGTGGCACTCCTCCTAGATTCTTTGCAGGGTTCGTGGCATCCTTTCACGACAGATGACCCAAAGCTGAGGCGAGTGTTTGCAGGCAATGGCCTTGTCCTTTGTTCAGATACTCTCTGGCACTTCCAACCTAGGAAGCCTGTTGGCAGAACCTAGCAGGGCACGCTGTGTGCTGGCTGAGTACCGGTTCTGGAGCTGCCGGACGGGTCTTCTGAGTCTAGTATCTTCCTCTGTTCCCTGGGAGATGTTTATGGGAGGGATCTTGCTTCCCTCTTGGAAATCCCGGCCTTCCTTCACTGGCGGAAGATGTAAGGCAGACTCTACCTTCAGCCAGGGTCCAAATGAGTACTTCTTCTTACTCCTTTCAAAGTCATCGGATGATGTGCTAAGTGAGGGGTTCGACCCTCTTTTAAAGTCAAATTGACCCCAGTGATTGGTGCAGGCTAAGCCTACCTTAATGAACCAATCCTGGTTTCCCACCAACAATCTTCTCTTATGCCTGAGGTCAGAACCAGAGTGCTCTGCAACAGGAAAGGCAAGGGGTGACAACATATACTCCTTAGTCCGACCCATCTTCCTGTCTGTTGTAGATCAAAGTGTCTCTCTGGTTAACTGAGCCCTCTGTGGCTCTTGATAAAAGCACAGGTCTCCCTAGATGTGTGATGAGAGGAGACTTCCTGTCCCCCTTCAATCACATACTTCGCCCTCTGAAAGGGGTCAGCTGTGCAGGGGTTTCCTACGGTAACTAGTGGGACCAGACATGCAATTCACTGCCTTTCATACATAGGGGTGGGAACTATGTTCAGGTTGACATATTGCATACCAAAGAGGTATTAGTTATACTTTCCTCTTGTCCGTCCTGAGACCAAGACCCTTCATAGGCTTGCCTTAATTATTTCTCATTAGTTTGTACTGCCACCAGCTGAACTAGACAATAGGGAGGCAGATCCATGGGGCCTTTGATATTTTAATTAGGCTGCCCATGGCCGGAGGAAGGTGTGCCTTCCCCTTTCTTGAGATGCTTTGATGTACCCGTGGCTGTCACATTCCAGCTAAACATGACAGGGTAGGACGGCGCCTGCATCATGTGTCCTCCCGGAGTACACATGACTATGCAGTTCGTGCAGTGAGCAGGGAAAATGTGTGTAGAATGGCCTCATACATTTTCAGAGGTTGATCTCCCATCATTAAGTTTCATAATATCAAAAAGCCCAGGTGAGCGCACACTCCCCGTGCGGATGGTCAAATTCATCACCCCCCAAACCCATCCAAAGGCCTTCATCAATCTGTGAAAGACAGGGGCTCAGACCTGGCACAGTTGCAACAATGTTGCAGCCTGAGTGGCACACCTCACCATCACTGACACTGTCACACTTCCACGAGGCTTCAGCATATCTTTATTTTGCACTGTAGTGCCTGCCAGACTATAGACAGGAAGGGCTAGTAAAGCACAAGGCAGAACTGCCCAGAGAAGGTAAAGATTCCATGTTCACCCACCGCACTATGGGCAGCCGGTGCCCACGTAGGCAGGCATCTCAAATAACCACCTTGTTTGCCTCATGCAAAGACATGCCCTTTGGCAAATATTCAAGACGCAAGATCATTTTGTTACTTTTTATAATGTTGTGTATATGATACCATCAGAAATTTTATCGATGATGCAATTTGTGATGTTGTCAGTCAGTGGTACTGGGCATAGCTTCAGAAGCAGTAAACTGAGAGCAGTAAACTGAGATTGTGTTCTTGGAATATATATATACACAGGGACCTTGAGCTGTGACGGAAGCTCCGCATCACAGAATGCCCAACTACTCTGAGCTCAGGTCCATGGAAAACACAGAGACCAGGGATCCTGATCATACTGCCAAACATGGATAGAACAAGCACACACACAATCTGCAAAATAGATGTTTTATTGTTTAACTAATGCACTAATTCCTTTTAAAGATGTATATCCTTTGGGGCCTTTGAACCCCCGCCTTATACATTACCCCACTCTTCATAGATCTTCAGTTTTTATTTTTTCTACCAGTGAGATGCTTTGGAGCTAAAGTAAAATCACTAATTTTGTTGCCTACAGAGCTGTCCTACTGAAGCACCCATTATTCGAGTGATGCCCTAACTTGGCATAGCCACCAAGGCCTTGGGGGACCACAAATCCTTGAGTAAGTTGACTGTGTGTGTTGGAAAATTTGGGGTGACCTAGGGTGCTTGTATGGGGGCCCAGCACTCACCATAATGGGATATCTTCAGTTATGTTGAACTCTGTGCACCCGCTTGCGGCCAAGTGTAAACGTCCAGCAGTCCTCACTCCCTTCTCTGGGGCCTTTGAAAATGGCTGTCAGATTCTGAATTAAAGGTGGGCGGTAATAATTGAAAGACGCTTGATTACTGTGGTGGTATTGCTCTGCCGGTACTGCTCACCAGCACGCCAGGACAGGGCAGGCACCGCGGCCGCAGCAATGCACTCCTTTGCTCCCTGGGGCGAGCATTGTTTCACCCGGAGCATTTATTCAAGCACACAGTCAGAGCCCACTAAGCCCCTGGTTAAAGCCCCGGGCGACTGCTGCGGCCAGAACACCTTCCTAGGAAGAGCATGTTCCGCATCCAGCAATCCCTAACACCTCGGATTAGCATCTGGAGCACATTTCCTCAGCAGGCATTCAAAGGTTATAACAAAAAGATTTTTAGACTTCGGGGAGGCAATACACTTAATATTTGCTTAGAAACAAGTGCAGCTCTGCTGGCCTTTGCATTAATTTCTGGCTTACTCGGGCGGCTCGATTCCTCTGGAATAGTAATTGGGAGACTCGGGTCCTGGGGTACCTGCAAAGCCACGTCTCGGTAATGCAAAGCAGATCCGGCTTATGATTTCCCGGTAATTCTTTAATTCCTCTGGCACGGGCAGCGGCAGTTCCTGCATTCATTAGCATACTATTAATGGGTCTGAATCGCCTGCTTTTGGACAAATGGAAACAAAGCATTATTAATTCGCCTCATAGCTTTGTTCTGGCGATGCTTCGCCGATGAAGACATTTTGAGGCCCCTCCAGCCTGGCCACATTCAGCCAAACCTTGAAAAGTCGCCTGATCCTCTGTCCCTCTACCAGACGTTGGCCTTTACCTAAGGCTAACCCAAAAATACAAAATACAAACATTCTACCCAGAAATGTATAAAGTGATAGAAACTGTATTTAATGGACTTCATTTGATTTTGCATTTATAAAAGGTGTGGTCATAGCCAAGGCATCTGAGTGATAAGCTGAAGGGGGTGAGATGCCAAACCATATCGCAGTACAGATCTGTTCGAGCACCGGATTTCCTGCTCATCATCTGGACCCAGATTACAGAAACTTTGCACGGGTGCAAGTGCAAAGCTGCACGGTATTAGCAATAGGGCAAAGTTTGCCCTATTTTTAAAAACACTTAGGGCCTGATTCATAGTGCGCTTTGCTATGCGTTTGCACCATTATAAAAAAACTTCTTTTTAGTGCTGCGCAAAGGACTTTGAACAACAAACACCCTGATTCACAGAGCGGCACAAAGTATGTTTTTGCAGTGCAAAGGGACTTTGTACTGACTTTGCACTTGTGCAAAGTCACTTTGCACTGCAAAAATGCACTTACCGCTTTGTGAATCTTGGTGTTTGTTCGCAGTGCAAGGTCGCTTTGCCCCATTGCAAAATTAATTTGCACAGCGGAAATAATTCCATGAATCAGGCCCTTGGACATATTAGAAAACCATTGCACCCTGGCAAGAGCAATCTTTGCTGGTAGAACCACCAGGACAAAATTGGCCCAGTGCAAATAAGATAACTATTTGATGCTTTTTTGCACCAGGGCAAAGTTTGCCATAGTGCTAATACTATTCTGCATTAAATACTATTCTGTATTGTTGTGCATAGTTTTATTCGGTGTAAAAGCCATAAAAGCACAAAATCATCACATACATAACCTCATAAGTAAAAATTGCTTATCATATATAACAATACACAAAAGGAAATTTAAAACAAGATGCAAAGTACACTATTACTAAACAATGTTCGTTCTATATAGCCAAGCTCTGTGTACACATTTTGCAATGTAATAAATACAATTTACGTCAGAGGTACTCTTACAAAATAATACTACGTGTTCATTTGTTCTAGCTTCCTTTAAGTGAAACTCAGGTAATAAATAGCTCTTTCTCAATTGAGTATACCCAGGGAGGAACAAGGAAAATTGTTTAATTGTCTCCTGGGTTTGCCACAAACTTTGTGGTGCATCTCCAGCAAGCTTGACCAAGTCACCGTAAATTTAGCTACCGTAAGTGAGTTAGTGCGTAATGTATAAACAAAGCACGTGCATAAGCAGGAGCAACACAACCTAAGTTAGGTTCAAATCCTTCTTGCGGTTTCAACATAACATAAGATATACCCATCTTCAACTATAGGCAAGCATTTTTCATTTGGATTAAAACGGCATCATGACACTTGTAGGCCGATTCATGGAAGTAATGTGCGCCAAATATTTCGGCGCAAGCGTGCGAAAACGTGCGATTCGCAGTGAAAGAGCAAAAATCGCAGTGCAAGTGCGAATATCGCAGGTAAACCAGCGCACATCTATTCATGTAAGTCCGTGCCGAGTAAAATCAGGGATGTGCGCTGAAAAAGTGCTCGGCGCACGCCGGCGCACAGGTCATCTAACAGCATGCGCTAAGGCCACAGCGAAAGCGCACATAGCGCGGCAAACATAACAAAAGTAGGCGGAACATGGTGCATAACACTCGGAATGGGGAACAACTCGTGAAAATGTGGGCGTCACGGGGGAAGTACAGGAGGCAAGTGCGCGGAACGCCCACACGCTCGCCTACAACATGTATTCATGGAATCGAATAGGGCAAACCAGCGCACGGGCAAAGACGCGCACTGACCCAAACCCGTCCGCCACATGAAGGCAGGCAGTAGCGTCCCTGCGCTGGAAAAAAATGTGCGCCAAAATGTGCGCTAACAAAAAGCACGAATAAACAGCTCTGATGAATGTCCCATACTGTGGCCCCCTAGGACAAATGACGTGCAAAGGGGTACGAGACAAAAAGCGACACCTGCTGTGTGAAAAATTAGCATGTGCGTGTATTTGGTGTGTGCGCAGGAAGTTTTACACGTGATCGGGCCTGGGGGAGCGGGGTACGTGCATTTCAGGGGTGCGCATGAAGTTCTACACGCGATCGTGCCTGGGGGAGCGGGATACGTGTATTCCAGGGGTGTGCATGAAGTTCTACACGCGATCGCGTCTGGGGGAGCGGGATACATGTATTCCAGGGGTCCGCGGGAAGTTTCAAACGTGATAGATCCTGTGCGAGTGGGGTGCGTGTATTCCTGGGGTTCGCGTGAAGTTGAACACGCAATTGGCCTGGGTATGTGTGAATCTCGGGTTCACAGGAAATCTCACACACGATAGGCCCTGTGCGAGGGGGGTGCGTGTATTCCTGGGGTTCGCGTGAAGTTTCACACGCGATTGGCCTGGGTACGTGTAAATCTGGGGTGCGCGGGAAGTTTCACACGCGATTGGCCTTGGTCAAGTGGGGTACATGTATTTCGGGGGTGCGCAGGAAGTATCACACGCGACAGGCCCTGTGCGAATGGGGTACGTGTATATCTGGTGTGCAGGGGAGTCCTACACATGAATTGGCAGTGTGGGTCCTCCCAGGTGTTCCCTCTACACCCTCCACGGCCCCTGCAGGCAGCCCACACCACAGGGGACTTTATGTCCCGCAGGCAGCCCATCCACCATGGGCATGCCCCCCAGGCAAGCCACATATCAGCTTGCACTACTGATCACCAATGCATGAACCCCTCCACCCCCATCCCCCAGCAGTGCAGGACACCTGCCAGCAGGCCCCCACTCATGTCCCCCAGCACCGCCACCCCCCAGCAGTGCAGGGCACCTGCCAACAGGCCCACACTCATGTCCCCCAACACCCCCACCCACCAGCACTGAGGGGCACCTGCCAGCAGGCCCCCACTCATGTCCCACTCATGTCCCCTTGCACCCCCATGCCCCAGCAGCGCAGGGCACCTGCCAGCAGGCCCCCACTCATGTCCCACTCATGTCCCCTTGCACCGCCACCCCCCAGCAGTGCAGGGCACCTGCCAGCAGGCCCCCACTCATGTCCCCTCGCACCCCCACCCCCAGCAGTGCAGGGCACCTGCCAGCAGGCCCCCCCTCATGTCCCACCCATGTCCCCTCGCACCCCCACCCCCAGCAGGGCAGGGCACCTGCCAGCAGGCCCCCACTCATGTCCAACTCTTGTCCCCTTGCACCCCCACCCCCAGCAGTGCAGGGCACCTGCCAGCAGGCCCCCACTCATGTCCCCTTGCACCCCCACCCCCAGCAGTGCAGGGTACCTGCCAGCAGGCCCCCACTCATGTCCCCCAGCACCCCCACCCACCAGCAGTGCAGGGCACCTGCCAGCAGGCCCCCATACATGTCCCCCAGCACCTCCACCCACCAGCACTTAGGGGCATCTGCCAGTAGGCCCCCACTCATGTCCCACTCATGTCCCCTTGCACCCCTACCCCCCAGCAGTGCAGGGTACCTGCCAGCAGGCCCCCACTCATGTCCCACTCATGTCCCCTTGCACCCCCGCCCCCCAGCAGTGCAGGGCACCTGCCAGCAGGCCCCACTCATGTCCCCCAGCACCCCCACCCCCCAGTAGTGCAGGGTACCTGCCAGCAGGCCCCCACTCATGTCCCCCAGCACCCCCATCCACCAGCAGTGCAGGGCACCTGCCAGCAGGCCCCCACTCATGTCCCCTTGAACCCCCACCCCCAGCAATTTACACGCGATTGGGCCTGGGCGAGCGGGGTACGTGTATTACTGTGGTGGGCGTGGAAGTACAGGAGGCAAATGCGCGGAACGCCCACACACACACACCAAAAAAGGCGCACTAATCCAGAAACACGTACGCCAGCAGGAAGCAGGCATACGTCGACCCACGCAGTATAAAAGTGCACGCAAACAACAAAGAAGCTCAGACACCAGGATGAATATACCATTTCTATCAGCAGTGGCCGTGGGATACCACAGGAGGAGGAGAAGGATAGTCAGGGCCAGAATTTTTACACCCAGAACCAGCCTTTTTGGGATGCCTGATGACCACATGTATGGGAGGTACAGGTTTCCACCTCACATAATACTCGACCTGGTCAGTGAGTGGGAGGATGACCTCACATCATCCACCCTCTTCTCCCAAGCACTCAGCCCCCTGGAGAAGGTCCTTAATGTACTTCACTTCTTGGCCACTGGATCATTTCAGCGGACAAGTGCCATAGTGGGGGGGTGTCAAAGGACATGCAGTCACGCTGCCTACACCAGGTCTTGGCCATCATGACTGCACGCCCATCAGTACGCAGGCACATATACCTGCCCAGAACACCTGCAGAAAGGCAGGCTGTCGTCCAGGATTTTTACAGGGTGGCACACTTCCCCAAAATGCTAGGTGCATTGACTGCACCCATGTGGCTCTACTTTCCTCCAGGACATCTGAGCACATCTATAGAAACCGCAAGCACTGGCATGCCATCAACATCCAGGTAGTATGTGATGCCAAGGGAATCATCACCTCAGTATATGCAAACTATCCAGGGTCCACCCAAGACAGTTTCATTTACAGAATGTCAACCCTAAACCGGGACCTAGAAGCTGGGCGTCATGGCGATACATGGCTGATCGGTGAGTATAAATGCCACAGAACATGCATGCATGTCAGATACTGAGTAATGTCACAACCCCACTAATGATACCCATCGCCACCTCCCCAGGGGACAGTGCCTACCCTCTGAGCACCCACATGATGACGCCAATTCGGAACCCCACCACACCACCCTAGGTAAGATACAACACAGCCCATATTGCAACCAGGGGCATAGTGGAGCGCACATTCAGAGTGCTCAAGTCATGCTTTCGCTCCCTTGACCGTTCTGGCGGGCAGCTGTTATACGCTCCCGCAGTAGTGTGCAGGATCATAGTGGCAGCATGTGTCCTGCACAACGTTGCAACACGCCGGGGCCTGCCCGTGGACATGGTGGTGCCCCCACATCCCCAACAACATGCACATCTGCTGCGCATGGGAGGGGAAAGGGCACGGGGTGAGGCAGCCCGTACGCAGCTGGTGGCTAATTACTTCACCTAAAATCACACCCCTGTGGAGTGCACACAGCCCTGGCACATACCAGCTGACTATCAATGATGATGAGTCAAGTGACAGTCAACTGTCACAACCATACCAGCCTGAGATTGTTCACCTGGAAGTGTTCCATTGTGTGCATCCCTACCTACACAAAGACCACCAATGTTGTGTCATCAAAAGACACACTTGTATGCTGCCAAAATCATTACCCCCTTGCAAGATACAACATGACAACAGTGCCATGTCACCCAACACCTCCCCAGCACCGCCACCAAACACACCATGGCATGTCATGCTATGTGAGAGCAAACAAAGGAATCCCCAAAACATGACACAAGTGTCACAAAGTACAGTGTCCCGAATTGAAAATGGCCACACACAATATGCTCCCATTAATGTAGCACTGACAACACACATGACCAAAGACTTACAACAATACAATGGAGCTAGCCAACCCCAAACATAGCATTCACATGACAGTACTAAGTTAAAGGATACGTAGTCTTACAACCTGGTGATGCTAGCACATCGACCACTTCCAACTGTACAGTGTTGGTGCCACGCAAATCTGGAAGTGCACTGCTTACAACATGAACTCCATCTCCAAAGTAGACGGCCCTGTGAAGACATGAGGAATGAACCTGCAAATTAGGAGGGAGACATGGATGCACAAGCACACATCAGTACACCATGCAGTGTACAATACTACAACAATATGCACTAGGAATGTATACACAGTATTAACTACAGACTGCCCACACATGTCATGGGAGACCAACGTCACTGTGTAAGTCATTGTCACTTGGGCACACCCTTTGCAAGCCCATGGAAACGGGAAGCAGGAGGGGTGTGTGTCTCACGAACCCAAGCATCTAACCCAAACTCAGGACAAGCCTGCATGTGCCCAGCCGGAATACAGTGGATGCCCACGGGAGCCACACAAGGCAACACACTGTAACAAAAACTCAAAAATGAAAAACCAAAAATCAAAAATCAAAAATCAAAAATGGCCATGTGGGGGCCAAGGGGGGGTGGGGGAGGCCACCCAGGCGGTCCGAGGACAGGGTGCACACCAACAGCCACCTGTGTGGATGTTGCAAAAAAAAAAACACCTCCATGGGCTCATGGCCTGCACGGCTACGCTATCGTGAGAGAATCAGAATCGCTGTGGTCGCTCTCATCACCCTGTGCTGCTGCCGCCACAGGAGGTGCTCGTGCTTTGGGAGCCAGCCCACGCAAAGCCCTAGTCTGGTCCTCCATGGCAGCAAGCATGCGGGTGTGGAAGGTTTCCTTCTGGAGGAATATGGTGCGGAGATCCCCATGCACCACCTGACGTGATGCCCGGACCGCCTCCCGAGTTGCCTGCATCTCTGCTGAGAGCGTACGTGTGAGCCATCCCAGCAGCTGTTCTGTCCTCGTGACAGTGGAAGCCTCAAGGTCCATAAGAGTCTGCCTGAGGTGATGGACTTCTACCCTCAGGGCTTCCCTCTGGCCCTGGGACTCTAAAGAAATGGCTTCCCGCAGAGTGTCCAGGGCTGCCCGTCTGTCCCTGTTGGACGCCAACATGTCCTCCCTGAGTGATCGGCAAATGGAGTCTGTTGCCTGCTGTAGTTGTTCCATCTGTCTTTCTGGGGGGACAATGGAAGTGGCCACCCTCTCCATAGCTTGAGCCATCATCTCAGATGCTGCTGCCTGTTGGTTTGCCATACCGTATATGGATTTCTCCCATGCGGTATTTCCTGGTGGCGTACGGCCACCGCGTTGGCGGGCACCACATCTGTCTGGGGCAAGGCGAACTGTGCCTTGCTGTGTCGGCACTGCCTGAGGCTGCAGGACTGCATTCCACCACTGATCTGCTGGCCCAGGAACAGGATCAGATGTTCCGGAGTGTGGCCCTGAATCCGTAACCACCAAAGGTGGACCTACCAACACTGACATCCCATAGTGGGCTGTATCCCTGGTGCAGGTCGGTCGGACAGAACAGAATCCCTCCCAGAAACACCTACCTGCGAAGCCACATAAGTCTCGTCATCCAAATCAACACCTGAATAGAGGTCTGGGGAGGTGCACCCAGAGACACCCCTGGAGAGAACGGTCTGCAGCAAGAGTGGGTTTTCACCCACCACCACACCCCATCCCCCACTGGTACCCAGTCCCACATGACTATAACCCTCCCATGCATGCACTGTCACTGAGTTTGAAGGGGAGGAAAATGTCAGACACTGATGACACCAAGATGGAAGAGCAACACATTAGCTGCATGCTGGCTAGCAGAGCCATCACACATTGGCCTGTGAGTGGCATGTCCAATCCACATACATGACACATAGCATCACACAGATGGCATTTACCATAGGCATGTCACATATCGTTTGACAATAGGGCTGAGAAATGCGTAGTGAAAGTGGGGGGATCGAAACAATCAGCCTGAATGAACAATGAGAAATACGGAACAATGTTGTTGCAAGATGCCACTTCAAAGGCAACTGGCGTGATGATGCACAAAATGTCTACTGTGGGCAGAAGGGATACTGTAATACCAAAATCCAGGGGCGCAGAATGTTTTGGATGAAGCACATGGGTGACCCAAACCACTCAGGCACACACACCCTCACCTGGACTCAATCAGAAACCCTCACACACACAACATACACATGGATCACACACACATGCATGTGCACTCACCGAACAATGCCTCGTAATCTGGCAGTTCTCCCACACCTTGGATCTGTTCCTCTGTGACGTAGGTCCCAGCAACAGACTCATGTACAGTGAGTTCAATGTCCTCTTGTGGAGACCCACCTCCAGTCACTAGAGTAGCGGCATGACTTAAGGCCAGCTTTTTCTTTGCCCTGCGCTTAAGGTCATTCCAGCGCTTGTAGCACTCACCAGCTGTGCGCCTCACTAATCCAAGGGCACTTACGATCTCCGCGATGGTCTGCCAGTGTTCCTGACATTGAGCAGGTGTGGTCTTGCACCCTGAAGTGATCAACATTTCGCTGTCATGTGCGGACACATACTGCACAAGTGCATCACGTTCGGCATCATTGAAGCTAGGCTTCCTTTACGTGCCGGACTGCGTAGCCGTGTCTGTGGTATCAGCCTGTAGTGGACGAGCACTCTTCCTCTTTTTTTTGGAAGGTGGTGGGGATCCTGAGTGGCCTGCACCACTCTGGCCACTAGGGGCAGGAGCACCGGTGGAATGGCTAGTTGGAGTGTGGGAATGCACACTGAGCATGGGACTTGGTGCAGGCATTGGCTGAAGTGTTACGAAGTCAGGGGGAACATTAGCAAGATGGACTGGGACCAACACTGCCCTGGCTGGGAGAGTCAGAGCTGGGGTGGATGGAGCTGCAGCTGCCCCTGCAGCCTCCCTACCCTGCCTACTCGGGGCAGCAGATGACATAGCTGCCCCTGATCCACATGGCCTGGTGACACCAACTTGCACCGCCACACGTGGCCTAGACTTGGCGACATGGAAGTCAGCCTGGGAGTCACCCTCTGCCAGGTCAGGTGCCACAATGGGCCGGTCCAACAAGGGCTGAGCAGAGATGGTGTCAGCCATGTTTCCCTCAACTATGGGGGGGCATGGGTTTCCCTGACTGGTCCTCCACACATGGGGGGCTAGGGGTACCCTGCAAATCTGGCCACGTCCTCTACCGCACCCACCACGGCCACCTCTTGAGGCTCGGCCACCTTTGCCACCCTTACCGCTTGGTCGCCTCCCAACGATGGCACTGATGTTGTTGTGCGTATGGGAGTTGCAGTAAACTATTGTCCTGGGCAACATGGGGTCAAAGGGGTAGGGTACTAGATGGAATTCGTACCCTAGTGCTCTAGCAAGGCTGTATGTGACCCCTGGGGAAAGATGATGGGTCATGCAATGCACAGGCATCCCAAAAACAGAAAATAACGTGCATGCAACCCCTCATAGACCACGTGCATGGAAAAATGAACCCGCACTACGCTGTGGTACCCAGAAACGCAAAAATGAACGTATGCATGTTACACGCAGCCTACAATGACCTCTGAAGGGGTACGCGACACACGGGGCAAGCACAGTTGGTAAATACGTGCGCGTCTCACCGTCTGCCTGGAAAATTAGCATGAAAAATACGTGCGTGTGCGCTTTGACAATACCCCCACCAAAAGAAGAATTGTACACTGTCTGAGGAGACAGGACAAAAGAAGAAGTGAACGCTGTTTGAGGAAACAGGCCCAACAGAAAATCAGAAAAAAGCTGTCAGAGGTAACAGGGAGTACGAACTAGAAACGTTGTGAAGTAAATCGCGTGTGAACCGACAAGAAGTACAGAATTCACCCACTCGCTCTCCACGAAAAGCACGTACAAGGAAATGACGTCCTACACGCACCTTTTGAACTGGCACACACGTCTAACATCACTTCCGCTATACGCGCTAAGGCCCTAACCTCCAATTACACGAGCTGACACTCGGACGTGCAGTTCTTGGACGTGTAACATGCACCCGGGTTCAGGGAAACGCCCCCGCGTGCACGTCACAGACGTGCTTATGCGCTAAGGGCCTTTCGTTCAATGAAATTGCGTATGCGTGCTGACGCGCTTACGCGCTAAGGGCCTTTCCTCAAATTACACGCTGACGTGCTAGATTTTCACGTGCCAAATCACTCCGTATCAAGCTGGCTACGCGTACGCACATGGAAGACCACGCTCCTGCCCAGAAGGCTGAATTACTGCCCCCCAGAGCCCTGAGCACGCTCCCACCTGCCATCTGCTGCTGCCTGATTGCCTGCTGCCCACGTGCCCTGCCATTTGCTGCCTGCACGTCAGCCTGGGGTGCTGTTGCTGTGACCACCCCTGCTGTAACCGAAGACTCCCGGCTGCTATTCCATCGCTCCACAGCCCAGCCCCAGGACCCAGTTGCCCACCCACACCTGCCTCTGGGGTTGCCATGTCGGGCACTACACCATCTGGCACCACTGGCAACCCCCAGCCAGAGAGGAAGAGGGCCACCAGCTTCACTGCCACCGAAGTTGGTGTCCTGGTGGAGCAAGTCCTGGGGCAGTATGATGCCCTCTTCGGAAAGTCGGCTGCCGACAAGAAAGGAGGGACTCGGATCTGGACGGACATCGTGACTGCCATCAACATGGAGGGGGTGGCAGTCCGCGACTTCCAACATGTCAAGAAGCGCTGGGAGGACTTCAGGTCCAGGACCCTCAACAGGGCCCGGCGCCTCTTGAAGGCAGCGGATGCTAAGGGGCGCCGTGGCCACCTGTCAGAACATCAGATGAGGGTCCTGGAACGCATACGCCCAGCACTCCACGTCCAGGTCCTTGAGAGGCAGACCCGTCTGGAGTCGAGCGGTAAGTGTACATGCATACTGATTGGAAGCTGTGCGTGTGGTGGTGTGCCAGTAGTGTGCAGGTTGTACATGTGGTTTTGTAGGGCCATGTATGGATGTGTATGTACAGGGCTGTGAGGCTGACACATGCAAGTCCTTTCATGTGTGAGGCACATGGATTGTGTATGTGTGGGTAAGCATGCAGTCCAAATGCAGATGTGTGAGCACACATGTTTTGATTACTGTGCATGTAAATTGGCATGGTTATGGTGTCACACATGGATGTTGGTTCCAGCTGCATGTATCTGCACTGTGTACATGTGCATGTGTGGTGTATATTTGACATGGGTGCAACAGTGATGCAACATGGATGCATGTGAGACTGATATGTAGAAGACTGATTGCCAGATGTGACATGGATGCCAATCTCATCACTGCGACAGTTGGTGGAGGTGTACACATGCATGTAATTGTGGTGGCGTGTGTGCATGTCTAGTGCACTCCCTGTGTTTCATGTGATGTCTGGCTCACCTTTGGCTGCTCATGCTGTATGTATGTGTATGGATGGTGCTGGCTGTAGAAATATGGCTTTGGAATAGCTCATTTGTGTGAGTTGCAATGACATGTGTGTTGGGGATTGTGATGCCATGTCTGAAGTTTGACAATGCCACTCATGTACAACTGTCATGTGTGTATGAGTCCATTGCCCTGATGCCTGTCTCCTATCTCTCCCTGTCTGCAGCGTCAAATGATGAAGAGGGCGGAGAAGGTGCTGTGGAGCACAGTGGCAAGGATCGCACTGCCAGCTGGAGACGCAAGGCCCAGCTCCCCTCCCAGGTTGTCATCTCGTCAGGGAGTGAGGAGTCCGGTGCCGCGTCCCAGGTCGCAACTGCCGAGGGGAGGTTCAAGAGGCAGAGGTTGGAGTTGGACTCCTCGGCAGCAGAAGGGGCAGCTGAGACCCCACAGGGCCCAACGGAGGAAGATGGCACGGAGTCATCCAGGTTGGTGGGGGGTTTGGTGGAGGAGGAGGCCGTGCAAGGGACAGAGACAGGACCTGGAGGTGGGGATTCCACTGGTGCTAGTGGTGCAGTGCAGGGGCAGGGACAGGAGGCAGCACAGGCCGCAGCGTAGGTGCCTGTGTGTAATCCTGTCCCCGATCCTGTGACTGCATCATCTTGCACCAGTAGGGATACCACGTCCAGACCTGTTCTCAGGGAGGGGATTGGCTTACACCAAATGGCCTTCCTCTCCCTGCAGATGTGGCTATCCGGCACCGGGTTGAGCCTGTCCTGGGTGGGATGGCGTTGCGTCAACGTGCCATGCGAGCTGACCTGCAGTCTTTTCATGAGGAGACTGCACGTCTTCTCGCATGGCTCGTTGACCGCGTTGACCCACTGGGACAGCTCACAATGGCCGGATTCCTCCGTTTTGTGGACCTTGTTCCGACCCCCTCCTCAACTGAACACCCTATGCGCCAGTCGTCCTCTGTGCCATCTTCCCACTCCTGTGTCACCTGGGTGCCCTGTGGAGCTGCCTCTGACCCTGCGGCCAGGCTGGTGGAGGACACATCCCTGCCACAGTCGGGAGTCGGATGTCCAGCAGGGGTGGGCACCTCAACAACTGCACCCCAGCCGGAGGAGGATGTGCAGGCAGCAAGAGCCAGGGCACAGGCAGAGGCACAGCAGCAGCAGCAACAAGGTGGGAGCCATGATGGCTCGGGGCCTTCATCATCGGAGGGGCAGGCATCGGCAGGAGGGCAGGAGGACCCTGGACGGGAAGTGTCTTCCGTGTGGCAGCGGTTGGGCCATGCGATAGATGCGGAGCGGCAGCGGGCGGAAGAGGCACGGCTCACGATGTTCAGGGCGGAGAATTCCATGCGTAGGGCCCTGAGGCGGGCCGAGTGCCTCGAGGCCATTCGCAGGGACCTGGAGTTCCAGATGTCATCGTCCCTGCGAACGCTCGGGGCCATGGAATAGGACCGCCTCTGGGAGATTGAGCAGGAGTTCGATGATGCCCTGGCCCGGAACATCAACATGTGAGCCATTGGACTTTCCTGCTGCCCTTGTAAATAGTTATTTAGTTAGTATTAGGTTTCCTTTGGTTTTTTCTTTATTTCTGACCTTTTGGACAATGGACCACATTTTTGTATATAGTTTTTTTATTAGGTAGGAGTTTTTGATAGGTTTCATTTCTTCAGTTGGGATCATGGACCCTGGATTGTTCATCTGTATATAGTTGACTGCTGGATTCTACTTTTTTGTTTGGATTTCCCCATGGAGCAATGGTTTTCACTTTTGTTTTTCCCTTGGATTTCATTTTTGGAACTGTGACTTTGGACACCTTTCCTTTGGATTATGATTTGTTGTTTTTCATTATTTTACAGACATGCAGCTATTCTTTTTTAATTTCCATTGTCGTTTGTTTGATTTTAATTCCATTCATGTTGCTTTTAATACATTTTTTTCTTCAAACTTCGATGTGTGGTATTATCTCATTGGTTTCATGCATGTCATGATATGGGTTTTGAGATTCACTTGCACCCATTGTGTGTGTGTGAGGGACATGTCTTCATTTACATACTTGCCATTGGGGTTGTGTCATGTAATTGGCATTTCTATGTGGGTGGATGCAATACTTGAGTGGGTCTTTGGCATGTGGAGGCTGGCCATAAGGGCCAGGGATCTAGATTGTGATGACGTGTTGGCTGGGGGACATGTGTCAGGGCCTGCTGGCAGGTGCCCCGCACTGCTGGGGGGTGGGGGTGTAGGGGACATGTGTCGGGGCCTGTTGGCAGGTGCCCCGCACTGCTGGGGGTTGGGGGTGCAAGGGGACATTAGTGGGACATGAGTGGGTGCCTGCTGGCAGGTGCCCCGCACTGCTGGGGGGGTGTGCAAGGGAACATGAGTGGGGGCCTGCTGGCAGGTGCCCCTCAGTGCTGGGGGGTGGGGGCGCAAGGGGACATGAGTGGGGGCCTGCTGGCAGGTGCCCTGCACTGCTGGGGAGTGGGGGTGCAAGGGGACATGAGTGGGACATGAGTGGGGGCCTGCTGGCAGGTGCCCCACAATGCTGGGGGGTGGGAGTGCAAGGGGATATGAGTGAGGGCCTGCTGGCAGGTGACCCACACTGCTGGGGGGTGGGTGTGCAAGGAGACATGAGTGGGGGCCTGCTGGCAGGTGCCCCTCAGTGCTGGGGGTGGGGGTAAAAGGGGACAAGAGTGGGGGCCTATTGGCAGGTGCCTCACACTGCTGGGGGTGGGTGTGCAAGTTGACATGAGTGGCGGCCTGCTGGCAGGTGCCCTGCACTGCTAGGGGGTGGGGGTGCAGGGGGACATGAGTGGGGGCCTGCTGGCAGGTGCCCCGCACTGCTGGGGGGTGGGGGTGCAAGGGGACATGAGTGGTGGCCTGCTGGCAGGTGCCGCTCAGTGTTGGGAGTACAAGGGGACATGAGTGGTGGCCTGCTGGCAGGTGACCCTCAGTGCTGGGGGGTGGGGGTGCAAGGGGACATGAGTCGGGGCCTGCTGGCAGGTGCCCCGCACTGCTGGGGGGTGAGGGTGCAAGGAGACATGGGTGGGACATGAGTGGGGGCCTGCTGGCAGGTGCCCCATACTGCTGGGGGGTGGGGGTGCAAGGGGACATGAGTGGGACATGAGTGGGGGCCTACTGGTAGGTGTCCCGCACTGCTGGGGGTGGGTGTGCAAGGGGACATGAGTGGGGGCTTGCTGGCAGGTGCCCCTCAGTGCTGGGGCGTGGGGGTTCAAGGGGACATGAGTGGGGGCCTGCTGGCAGGTGCCCATCAGTGCTGGGGGTGCAAGGGGACATGAGTGGGGGCCTGTTGGCAGGTGCCCCACACTGCTGGGGGGTGGGTGTGCAAGGGAACATGAGTGGGGGCCTGCTGGCAGGTGCCCATCACTGCTGGGGGTGGTGCTGCAAGGGGACATGAGTGGGGGCCTGCTGCCAGGTGCCCCTGACTGCTGGGGGGTGGGGGTGCAAGGGGAGATGAGTGGGATATGAGTGGGGGCCTGCTGGCAGGTGACCTGCACTTCTGGGGGGTGGTCCTGCAAGGGGACATGAGTGGGGGCCTGCTAGCAGGTGCCCTGCACTGCTGGGGGTGGGGGTGCAGGGGGACATGAGTGGGGGCCTGCTGGCAGGTGCTCTGCACTGCTGGGGGGTGGTGCTGCAAGGGGACATGAGTGGGGCCTGCTGCCAGGTGCCCCTGACTGCTTGGGGGTGGGAGTGCAAGGGGACATGAGTGGTACATGAGTGGGGGCCTGCTGGCAGGTGCCCTGCACTGCTGGGGGTGGGTGTGCAAGGGGACATGAGTGGGGGCCTGCTGGCAGGTGACCCTCAGTGCTGGGGGGTGGGGATGCAAGGGGACATGAGTGGGGGCCTGCTGGCAGGTGCCCTGCACTGCTGGGGGGTGGGGGTGCTGGGGGAGATGAGTGGGGGCCTGCTGGCAGGTGCCCCATACTGCTGGGGGGTGGGGGTGCAAGGGGACATGAGTGGGACATGAGTGGGGCCTGCTGGCAGGTGCCCCGCACTGCTGGGGGTGGGTGTGCAAGGGGACATGAGTGGGGGCTTGCTGGCAGGTGCCCCTCAGTGCTGGGGCGTAGGGGTGCAAGGGGACATGAGTGGGGGCATACTGGCAGGTGCCCATCAGTGCTGGGGGTGCAAGGGGACATGAGTGGGGGCCTGTTGGCAGGTGCCCCGCACTGCTGGGGGGTGGGTATGCAAGGGAACATGAGTGGGGGCCTGCTGGCAGGTGCCCTGCACTGCTGGGGGTGGGGGTGCAGGGGGACATGAGTGGGGGCCTGCTGGCAGGTGCTCTGCACTGCTGGGGGGTGGTGCTGCAAGGGGACATGAGTGGGGGCCTGCTGCCAGGTGCCCCTGACTGCTTGGGGGTGGGAGTGCAAGGGGACATGAGTGGTACATGAGTGGGGGCCTGCTGGCAGGTGCCCTGCACTGCTGGGGGTGGGTGTGCAAGGGGACATGAGTGGGGGCCTGCTGGCAGGTGACCCTCAGTGCTGGGGGATGGGGTTGCAAGGGGACATGAGTGGGGGCCTGCTGGCAGGTGCCCTGCACTGCTGGGGGGTGGGGGTGCTGGGGGAGATGAGTGTATTCCTGCTGGCAGGTGCCCTGCACTGCTGTGTGGTGGGGGTGCAAGGTGGTAATGCGTTGGTGGTCACTAGTGCAAGGTGACATGTGGCTTGGCTGGCGGGGCATGCCCATGGTGGATCGGCTGCCTGCGGGACATGACCAGGGGTGCAGGCTAGTCCCCTGTGGTGTGGTCTGCCTGCAGGGGCCGTGGAGGGTGTAGACGGAACACCTGGGAGGACCCACACTGCCAATTCACGTGTAGGACTCCCCTGCACCCCCGAAATACACGTACCCCACTCGCACAGGGCCTATCGCATGTGAAACTTGCCCGCATCCCAGAAATACACGTACCCTGCTGAAATTGCGTGTGGAATTTCCCGCGAACCCCAGTAATACACGCACCCTGCTGAAATCGCGTGTGGAACTTCCCGCGCACCCCAGTAATACACGCACCCTGCTGAAATCGTGTGTGGAACTTCCCGCGCACCCCAGTAATACAGGTACCCTACTGTGATCGCGTGTTACACTTCCACGTACCCCAGAAATACACGTACCCTGCCGTAATCGAGTGTGGAGCGTCCCGCGCACCCCAGTAATACAGGTACCCTGCTGAAATCGCGTGTGAAACTTCCCCGCACCCCAGAAATACACATACCCTGCTGGAATCGCGTGTGGGACTTCCCGCACACCCCAGTAATACAGGTACCCTGCTGTGATCGCATGTTACACTTCCACGCACCCCAGAAATACACGTACCCTGCTGTAATCGCGTGTGAAACTTCCCCGCACCCCAGAAATACACATACCCTGCTGGAATCGCGTGTAGGACTTCCTGCGCTCCCCTGTAATACACCTTCCCTGCTGTAATCGCGTGTTGAACTTCCCCGCACCCCAGAAATACACGTACCCTGCTGGAATTGCGTGTGTAACTTCCCGCTCACCCCTGTAATACACCTACCCTGCTGAAATTGTGTGTTAAACTTCCCCGCACCCCAGAAATACACGTACCCTGCTGAAATCGCGTGTGTATCTTCCCGCACACCCCAGTAATACTGGTACTCTGCTGAAATCGCGTGTAAAAATTGCCCGCACCCCAGAAATACACGTACCCTGCTGGAATCGCGTGTGGAACTTCCCGCGCACCCCTGTAATACACGTACCCTGCTGTAATCGCGTGTTGAACTTCCCCGCACCCCAGAAATACACATACCCTGCTGAAATTGCGTGTGGAACTTCCCGCGCACCCCAGTAATAAAAGTTCCCCGCTCGACGTTTGCTGTTTGGCAGCCCTGTACACTGGTCCAGGGTTAGCGCAGCCCTTTGCGATGAATTGGGAATTTTGATGGCTTTTCCTTGCGCGAGGGCGTTCTTGGGGGCGTAGCTAGCGCAGCTGCAGGGTCGCTGCACCACTCTGCGCCACGGCTGGTTTTGGAGGCTGAAATCCATGAATACGCTGTGCGCGGATATCGATTTTAGCGCACACGGCTGGCGCAGGCATTCGTACACGCACACTGTGCGCCAGCCGCGTGCCCCACTTTTGTGCGGAATTCTATGAATTACCCTGTTGGTTTTAATGTGAGCCTTGGAGCTCAAAGCGAGCCCTACCGGGTCTTCTCAGCACGCCACAATCTCCATGGTCTCAAAGCCCTTGCGAACAAATCTGAGCCCTGATAATGAACCAGAGCCAGAACCTGGTACAGCCTGCAAGAACATGAATGCTATTTAGAGAGCTCAGGTGTGCTCCACAATTTGGCCCAGTCCAGCAGTGGCTTAGTAACAATCACTTCATTAATTGGCGTGAGGCCGCATTCCCAGCATAAACTAGCCATTGGGGCTCCCATAGACTCCTTAGAAAAATGTTATCAGCCATGCTTAACTCAGTTAGTGCGCAGTAGCCCCAGAGTTCTGCCCCATACATTGCGGCAAACTTTGCCTTGGTGCAAAAATGCAGTGAAAAGTTATCTTTTTTTTCACTGGGGACGTTTTTGCCCTAGTGCTTGTAACATGCCAAACTGCCCTTGTCATGGTGCAATGATTTTCTAATATGTACCACTGTTTTTAGAAACAGGGAAACCTTGCCCTAGTGCTAATACCGTGCAACTTTGCAATTTATTGGTGCAAAGTTTCTGTAATTTGGCTCTGTTGTTCTTCATTAGCATCTTTAGCATCAATTGTATGTTTAAAATCAAAGAAGGGCTCACCTTGGGTGAAAAGAGGGAGCAGGGAATCTTCAACACTCTCCTTCCCAGTAGAGTAAAGTCTGGTTTCTCCAGGATGACGGGGCAATAAGGATAAGGATATGGAATGGCGCTTTGAAACTCCTACTGTGCTGATTTCGTGCATTACATAAGAAAAGTAACACAACACAACATGTCCAAGCTAGAAGTCCTCGGGGGGGGGGGCAAATGACCCAGCTGTACCCCACCCCCTCATTATATGACCTGCAGTAATGGCACTCCCCCAAACCTGCTCAGAAAGTGCAGAAAATTGGGGTTGTATATGTTGACTTCTCCCTCATCCCTGAAGTCAACAAGGTCACAAACGTTGGGCTGACCAGATTTCAAAAAAAGGGACTAAGCTTCCAGCATTGCTTACTCGCCTGCTTGTTTAAACGAGGAAAACGATCAGATATTGTTAAGGGTGTATAATTCGCTGCGATGGATGAGCACAATACATGTCATCAGTCCTGCGCTATGTCTAATGATGTGTTACTGGTGTTTCTGCTTACATTGGTGTATTGATGAAAGACCCGTGCCTGTAGTGTGACTTGTTACATGCTGTATACAGTACAGTAAACCAGGGATGCTTTATGTTTGCATTATGCAACGCGAAGTGTCCAGGATGATCATTTGAGTGCAAGTAGATACATCATGTGCAGCACACCCTTCCTACCGCATATGCCCCTCAAATGCACCGGCCCGCATATGCCCCTCAAATGCACCGGCCCCTGATTGTATATGCACTTTGTAAAGAGTTTAATATTACACGGATGTTGCTATTCTATTTGTTGGTAACTTTCAGCGACTCTTCTTTGTGGGTACAAAAAAAAGTAGTAAGGTTTGAAATGTCTCTGCGAATGCAAGCGCCGACACCTGGCAAGTAGGCTGGACAGTGTGTTCTTATTGCAACAGAAGCCCTTGTAAATCTAAAGAATACGATTTCGGTGGCCAGCTCAGCCCAGTACCAGGTCTAATTCCCTAATGGTCCTCCAAGAGACTGGTAATGTGACAATTAGCCACGAGACAGCGGTCCAATCCCGCCCCAGGTAATGCCCCAGGGGCCCATAGTTACAACAAGGCCCCGGGGGCATTACTGTGGTATTGGCCCGCTGTCGAGGGGCTTATAGCAATTATACTCAGGCCCGTTAGAGCGGGGTACTAATAGCATTTTTTCTCTGTTCCGAAACGCTGCCGTGTTTCGAAACAGAAAAAAAAGTCAAATAAAATGGCCTCCGGGAAAGGGAAAACGTAGTTCGTTTTCACTTTCCATGGCGGCCATCGGGAGCGGACATGTTGGGAACAGAAGTTTTCTCAGCGTGTTCGCTACCATGAAAAGAAGAAAAAAGAAGGTAAGTGGGGTTGGGAGGGCAGCGAGGGGATAGTTTGCAGGGGAGGAGGGTGGAGGGAAAAAAATGTACCTGAGTACCCGGCGGGGGGGGCGAAGGCAGCCTCCAGCCATGGGGAGGCTCGGAGCGGGGATTCCCCACTGGGAACTAAAGGCACGTATGTGCATGGGATTCCCGGTCTGATAATTCCCAGACGAGGGGCAATCAGAATGCTTGTTGCATTCTGGTTGACCCTCGCCGGGTATTAATAACAGACACCAGTCAAGTGTCCCGAAATGACACCACTTTGCTCGCTAGCAGCCATTTGACCTCTAGATGTAGTGTAGTTTGAAAACAGTATTGCATCATCTCAGTAGTGTCGCTGAGACCTGTTTTATTTCTACCGGTGGATCACAGAGGTGAACCAAAGCAGGTCGAAAATGTAAACTTTCTGATGTTTGTATATTGGGTAACATTAATTTGGATAATTTCTTATTTGCATTGCTACGAAATGGTAGAAGTAATGTAGAAAGAACTATTCAAAAACGTTATTATTAAATTGGTACTAAGTTAGGGTTTAAATAAAAGGGAATTATGCCAATTGTGGTCAATTGATGATACAGACTTCAACTCCCAGAATGCATTTGCTAATCAAATAAATCAGAATACTGGAAAACTGCCCTGGTGGCATCTGATCACCCTGGGAAGTGATCCATTTTCGCAGCGCATGCTAGCTAAAACAGACATGTTCATTTATTCAGGGAGGTCGAAAAGCTTCAGTTGGCTAAAAATGCCACTGTGTTGTAAGATTGGACTGAGTTGACCGTCGGCCACTACAACATATCACTATTGTGACGGTTGTTGTTTCCCTTGGAGTCTGTGCCTGTTCCCCTTAGTTCAGCTATGAGTGAGTGTGACGAGGGTCAGGCAAGAAAGTGGATCGAGACACATTCACTCAGAGGGGGTTCATAAAAAAACAGTGCAGTTTGTCACTCTGCCTATCGACATGTGCTTCAAAAAGGGACCTCGGTGCTTCTTTTTTTTTAACAAAAAAAACGTTTTTTGTCGTCCACTGTTCCATAATGTGAGCACAATTGAGTTGGATAATAGCAGAGTCTTTTATTTGCACTCCTACAAAGTGCGGCATCGAATATCATAAACTAACAAGAGTTGTCATTTAAGCCCTAGAAAGCGTTGGAGGCGTCACTGTGGTCGGATAATTTGCCTCGACCGAAAGGTTTGGGAAGGGCAATCCTCCCCAGCGGAAATGACCCCCCCCCCCCCACCCCCCGCAATAGCCACAAGGCTTTTTATCAGTTATGCTGTGGAAACGGCGCCTATGCCTGCGGTTCAAATACATATGACACAAACGTAGGGGCGTGGGTGGGTGCCTTTTTGCTCATTGTTGTCCGCTTTGCCAGGCACGTCATGTGAATGCTTATTGCCAATTCCAAAGTAATTTACCGCAGGTTTAGAAATCATTAATGATGTTAGATAGTCCTCATCGAAAAGCTGCATGCTGCTAATGTCTCATAATTTGGACCAAACTACAAAAAACTAAAAAAGAAAAGTTGCTCACCATCAATCACAGACATGTAGTGGCTTGTTTCTTTTTGCAGTTGAAAAACATGTTCGTTAAAAGGCACTTGTTGCTTTTTAGCTGGGTATCCATACTACCTAACTCGATGGTACACATTTTACCGGCCTCAAGAGGGTAAAAGGATGCGCCAGACAAGCTGGGATTTCAAACTGTGACCTGATATTGCAGAGAGGCTTCTACAGCAAATGCATTAACCCAATTAGTTATTTTACTGACTTTACGGGGTATCCAGTATTTATATCGAAAAGAAAGTACATTGTTGGCGAAACAATATTGTTTCCCCCATTATCCAGCACGTTCTCTACATATTCTCGAACTGAGATGTATAGATGCAGTTATACCAGTCTTAGCATATGTTTAGATTGCTCGCAGGGCTCTAGAGCAGAGGTCTGCCACCTTTGACTCGCCATAGGTTTTGGGCTACAAATCCCTTCAACCCTAACCAGCATAGTCAATGGTGAGCGGCCATGGTAGTTGTAGTCCTAAACATCTGGATAGCCACAAGTTGCACATCCCTGCTCTAGAGATAACATGGCTGACCACGGGAGGAGTCAGCAAAATATCCCACTCTTCCTTATCCCAGTACTTTTTTTACTAAGTCACCAGTGGTCTGACAGAAGTCTATTCCTCAAATCGTTTTATTATGCCATTCCCCCTTCCTTCCAAATAATAAAACCCCAGTATGGTACCACACTTCCCCTCTTGTTTCCCCTATCCTTCAGGGAGGAGCTTGTGGGGCTGCTTGGTAGGCACTGAGTCTACTTCAAACTTGATTCCAGCCTTAACTTGTCTATGGGTGTTCCTGAGAGCCTGAAGGAGGCTGAACTCGTGCCACTCCGTCGCTGCTGCTGTGTCAGTATCAACTGAAGTTTGCTTTCCGGGCTGCTGCTGTGTCAGTATCAACTGAAGTTTGCTTTCCGGGGGCCTGGAGGGACTCAGAAGTTGTTGTCCGTGGGCTGGGGTGGCCTGGGTGGTGGGCTGAGCCTGCATGAGTGCTCCTCCAATCCCTCACCATACATTTTACGGTGGTGGAAATAAAATGTCTGATTATTTCACAGATTCTAGAAGAACAGTTCCTACCTTGGGCCCGGGCCTGTCACGCACAGCCAATGCAGAATCGGCATATGTACATGCACATGACCAGCCACATGCAGCAATGTTTGATATGTGCACTAATTGTAGCCCTCTCACTCTTGCAGCATTTGAACAGCTACTACGAAACATCCGGGCACAACGAAATTGCAGGAGACAACAAAGGACACTCTGGGCAACAACTAACCTAAACTAAGTGCTGCACTACCTCATGTGTGTTTCTTATGTTGCTGTGCCTATGTACACTGCTATAGTGATATTGTATATGTGTGTAGTTTCAGAAGCAAGGACGTGTGTTTCTATGAGTGTAACAGCTCTCTGAAAATGTCCCCAGCAGTCAAAACCTTAAACTAACATCCCCAACCTATCCATAACCTCTCCCTAAACCTCATTCCGTTTTCCCTTTCCCCCTTCCCATCCAACCATCGTCACCCTAACCCTCCTTCCCTGCTCGGGTTGCGGAGCCCTTTTTAAGCATCGACTTGCAGGTCCCCAAACCGCAGTGGGGGTGGTTGGTTCATGTCACTCATGCGCCTCGGAGCTGTGGACCCTGTCACAGAACTGTATGCAAAGTTATGTTATTTTATGAGTTGTGTTGGAATGTAATATTTGAGCGTAAATACAACTGGCAAGGTACTTTCTGGTGTCATCATTTGGCTGTACTGCTTCTTAAATGCAACTCTATTTTCATTACTGGTGTCAACGGGTAGACATGCCTTGAGTCTGGTTCTGCAAAATAAGTATTTAGCTATGTGATATTGATGTTTTAAAAAAAAGAACAAAAGCAATGTTATCACTTTCTCGAGCGTTTACCCAAAACATAACATGCAACAAACACATTAAAGCTTCATAAGTAGCATTTTATGTAAAGTTGTGAATTGACGTGATTCGCGGATGAAGGTTTGAGGGCCACTTTTTTTGAGCCGAGGGGGTGGAACACTTTTCTTTGGGTATCCAGCCCTATTTCTTGTCCTAGTGCGACCCTGCTAGCCTTGACAGCGAAGCATGTTAAACAGAGAGGTGTTTGTGCTCTGACTGCTATTCCAGGTCTGGCTATGAAAACATTCCCAAAGCAGCCACTGAGGCACAATCAGTTAACACAGTGGAAATGCTGGTGGTTCGAGCCCACCTAGGAATAGAGCAGATCGAACCTTGATTGCATGTATTGGGTTTATGACTATTATGTTGAACTGTTGGAAAACGGGCAGTGAGCTCTGCCTGAGATTGGTGCAGAGACTCATTCTCTCACAGCATGTGCAGCTGCTATTCTGGACAGTCACCCGACTCTCTCCCCAGACCAGGGCATGGTTTTTCAATTAAAAAAACTCCTCTCAGAACAGGGGAGGTCATAGGGACCAGGGACGTCATTTTACCAAAATGCAAGGGGTAGCGGAAGTGACATCACGATGCCACACCCCAAGAGTGACATCACGGGAAATGAGGTCATTTCACCATGCCCCCCACATGCCATCGCTGGAAGTGATGTCATTTGACCACACCCCCACGTGACATCACAGGAAGTGGCCTCATAAAGCATTATCCCTCAGTACACTAAGAAGAATATGGTTACGGTATCACTGTATTGTCACATTTCATACAAGAATGGATCATCATTTGTAGCAGTGTCAAGGTCCTTGTTGCCATGGGAAGTGTATGAACCCAAATCCCCTCTTTACCTGGATCTGCCCCGTTATTTCAACAGGACTACAGAGTGAAATCATATTCTGGGGGACAGGGGCAGATAGACGGGTATGGTGATAGGGGAAAGCCACGATAAAAGAGGAGAGGGAGAATATTTCACTAGTCGATGGCATCCACAGTCTTTAATGATTTTGGCACTTACCCCATTTTCTTCTGATTCGACAAGTTATCTTCAGCGTTGTGTAGTACTGTTTGCAGTTGTTTCATGAACTTCATTACTCCTGCACCAAACAGCCAGACCTCTCCGATTTACATCTCCTTCATAACTTAGAGCTAAGTTTAAAATGGGTTTGATTAGTGCATTGGCAAATACTGCTGTTGGGGGGACATCAAGTAAACAACATAGGGCATTGGGGACATCAAGAAACAAAAAAGGGGCATCAGAGGGGGTTAGGGGACACCAAGTAAACAACACAGGGCATCGTAGGGAGGGGGCATCAAGAAACAACATCGGGCAACAGAGGATGGGGGACCTCACAAAACAATGTTAAGAGAATGTGTACCTTTTTATTCCTAACTTGTTCATCTGTATTGGTTCCGTTGCAGCAAGCAGTGTGGCTTACCTATTTCGAGGTTTGAGCTCCCCCTTTTCGCAAAAGAAATACTTTAGAACATGAGTGAATCACCTATTCAGGGACATGGTGTGACCTATAAAAACAGTGCCCAGCTTACCCTCACTATAATGCCCATGCATTTCCTTTCCGTAGTGAATGGGAAGATCTGCAGGATGTAAAAGGTCAAAATCTGTCCACCAGGCGTCTTCAGCTGCATCGAGTTCAGGTCCCTGCCAACCAAAGTCAGGCCGACGCTCTCTGTCCACTGTGCCAGTCTACGCCTAAGACATGCTGAATCCTGAGACTGCACAGGCTAGTGTCTTGTATTCAGTCCAGCACCAGGGGAAAACACGTACAGTTTTAAACAGGAGCCAGCACAAAAGTAAAATCTAGAGCACAAGTTAGTTAACTCATTAAATAGTAAAATAACTTGCTGTGGTTTGGTGTTTTTTAAGCACTACTTGATTTCATATAAAAATGTAATTTGCCTCGACACAGTGTAGCTCAGGATGTGGATCACCTGTTACTAAAATTGGAGTTCTAAATGCAGGTAGTACGTCTGAATCCCGACTGTGCTGACTGACTTGCAACCTTCCTTGAGTATAGATGAGTCTTAACACGTTTTGTTAAAGTGCTGTGTATAGAACTGCAGAGCAATTGGGCATAAAGGAAGTCCCCACTGATGTTACATGAGTGCTGCATGGAGCACACTCATTGCAGGTAGGCAGCTTTGCGTGACATCTGATTCTGTGGGAACTTTGATGTTTATATGTTTTTTATTACTTTTTTCATTTTGCTCTCTCGTGATTGTTTCCTTGCTAATTAAGCTATAATGGTTAAAAATAGCACAAGACACCAAATAAAGCAGCCAACATCTGTAAAACCATCGACTTGATGTTTTCGTAGTACCTGGGGGCCTATTTTGGGAAACCCTGTGTTAAATGGTACATCACTTTAAAGTCAACTACTGGTGTAGTTTGATTGCACTTTCGTGTCCTGTGCACTTCTGTGTCTGATCTGACGCATACAGTCGAGTGATGTTTGAGAGAGGATTGTAAACACCTGACCTGGAACTGCCAGCCTTTCATTTAATATAATTACACGGTGCTTCATAGGGGCATAGGTTCGCAGATTTCTTTTAGGAGCAAGTGGCAGCAACATGCTTTTTATTTGCCACAGAACTTCTCCCATTCCAACATGTGCGGACATAGTGAAGAGTGAAAGGTATGAATAACTGGTGCACTGTGTTAAAGCAACGCTTAAATAAATAACCCGCCCCTCCCGTATACCTTTGTTAAATGCAGCTTTTCAACAATGATGCTCGTTCAGCAAATGGGCCCAGTTCAACAGTTTTGAAGAGTTTGAGGCGGTCTTACATGACAGGGTTTTCAAGTTTTCCAAGGGGTGTTTGAAGTTTTTTTTTCATCAGCCCATCACCTGGCAAAATCAGTTCTTTATCAACTACGGCTGACCCCAGACTCATTAGCACCCGTTTAACATGTTAATCGCTTCTGAGCGCAAGAGCCAGCGGGAAACGTGACATCCAGTTGCTGCCTTGGGTCACCACGGGTTGTAGTGCTAACCAGCAGCATTCTTCAGGGGAGGGGAAGTGCATCGCCCACCCACCCCCCCCCCCCAGGGCATGCATGAAAGCAAACAGGCAGAATGTGCATCCAAAAAAGGGAAAAGTTGGGTTTACAAAGAAAACCCCGGTGCATTTCTCATCTAATCCCTCGTTTCCA
The DNA here is from genome assembly GCF_040938575.1 of Ambystoma mexicanum. Taxonomy (NCBI): domain Eukaryota; kingdom Metazoa; phylum Chordata; class Amphibia; order Caudata; family Ambystomatidae; genus Ambystoma; species Ambystoma mexicanum. The sequence goes on from NC_090929.1 coordinate 416,573,897, forward strand.
CTAAATAGTCGACTAGCTGCAGCAATCTGACCTCCATGCAAGACACCCGAAGTATGAAACAAATCCCCCAAAAAGAAAGCAGAGTGAACTCACAGTCTGTCCCGATATGGAGGGTGCATATCCTAGCACCAGGCTGGTATTATCCCACAAACCTGCTAGAAACAGGGATTTTTTTCTCCGACTGCCATTCCTCTTCTACACAGTTCCTGGAAAGGGTAGAGAGTAAACTTCCACCGGCACGTGCTCCTGGGCAGTAGGGATGGGGTTTCCTTGTTTGGGGAACTGTCGTGCATTCTCCAGCTCACACTGGCAGAGAGAGGTAACAGCCTCCCTGCTGCCTCTCTCTCCCACACAAGCCCGTGCCCGTGCTGGTGTGGGTCATGACCTCGCCGCTCGAGACGAGAGAACACTGCAGACAGAGTGGCGCCCACGCCCAAGCAGGCATAATGGAGCTTGCACTTGTGTTTTAAAAATAGTGTTGTTTTCACACATGTTTTTTTTTAAAGTGCAAAGCTCCGAGTACTGGGGTCGCAAATGGATGGCAGAGGTCGCCAGTGACAATGCCGGAGTTCGCCGTTGTGTCTTGCTCATTGGGGCAGCAGCAAAGACCATCAGAAACTGCAAGAAGGCCTTATGTATGCTACCCTCATCATCCCCGGATTATTGCCCTGAGATCTTATAAAACCCTTTCAGAAATCGCTGCACTGGCTCAAAGTTGGGAAAAGTCACATTGAAACGACTTGCCAAGTGTGATGTCATTAAATGTCATGGGCACCAGAAAACCCCTTGGGCACCAGAATATCCCATGGGCACAAGGCGACTACTGGTAAACAGATAGGCAGGGGTCCCTGTCTTCCAGACTGTAAGTGGTTTCAAACCAGCACTCCAACTAAGTCAATGAATAGCGTGAGATGCCCAGCTAGAACCCTTAATTATATATTTTTATGTCTAAAGTTCTTTTATTTCTGAACGATGTACCCTTATATTACGCCCCTCTCTTTGAATCCCCCCGGTCTCACTGAACCAAGAAGTAGGTTGTTTTGCAAAGTTGAAAGATTTATTTGATGGATTTGAACAATATATATATCACACTTTTATGAATTATGAACAATATCTGGATATCACCTATTAATATTTATACATTGATCAGCGTTGGGTGATATTACAGTCAACAATATCTTTATTCAATAGGAGTATGAATGAAAAGAATAATGTCGCATTGAATAAAACTGGGTGTGGGTTCAATGAAATGCAATGATAGGAAAGAATGCAGCACAGAAATAAACTTTATGTGAATTCAATCAAATGCAATGTAATCACTCTTTCCCTCTGATACTACTCAATCCCCCCTAATATGCAATATGGAGATGGAACGAGAGAAAACAGGTTTCAGGAATAAACAATCTTAAACAATGCAGTTTCAATCCCAGTTCCCCCAGCAAGCTTAGAGAGAAACAGGAATGATTTTAAAACAGGTCAATTGCTTTGAATGTGGTTTTGTAATGAATGGAAAAATGCTAAAAATGACTTTACTTCTCTAAAGTGGATTCAGAACTAGTGGGAGCAGCTTTTGATAGGTTCAGGTAAACACTAGCACTGATGTTCGAATGACTAGCAGATAGGAAACTGAATTCAGAAGTTAAATGCAAGAAATAGCTATTTTACATTTGGTGAAATTGAGCAAAATGCAGATTTGCTGCAACTTTTTCCACGTGTGGGAAACGCTATTGTGGCAAAACTATAAGAAGTTCTAGCATGTACAGTTCAAAACTTATGAAGGTTTTAGTAAAGGTCAATTTTTCTCAAAAAGAGTCAAGATTTGAAATGAGAGATGCGCTGTTGACGATTACAAACAAGGATTTCTTAAAACTAAGAGGCTATGAAGATGCGAGATACCAACGATACAGCCATCCGTCCAGAGGCGTCTCTGTCTGATCTTTGCCCGCTGCAACATTTGTCTTTCTTCAGCAGATATATATTAGCACAAAGATGATTATCACTACAATTATTACAGGATTAAATGGATGAGAGAAGGATTCCAGACAGACAAAAGAGATTCTACAATGCAGTTCTGGACATGATAGAATGGGTTGGATAGGATTACTTAAAGATAAGAGATTGGCTATGGATAATTCTATGCTAAATACTCACAACTATGGTTTTGGAATAGGCCCGTCAGGATCTGGCCAAAGGTTTGGAGTGGAATCTGCTAGCCACCGGACAGGATTCAGGGCACCTAGTTCTGTTCTCAGCACGGCACTCTGTCTCTGCATGGCCTTCTGGACTGGATCAAACGGGTTGGTTCTGGGTTACAGCTCTGCTCCACTGGTTTGGATCTCTGGGTTCTAGCAAGAGTTCTTGGCAAAAAGCAGAAAAACAGCACAGCCCGACTGTTGAATTGGTTGTGCCCCTTGGAAGTTTGGGGTTAAAATAAGGTTGCAAGATTTTACAGGCCAGCTGAGAAGGGTTCAGCTTTGGATTGGGTCTTCTGCTTCAGAGTTCTGGAGTCTTGATCTGGGTTCTGGAGTCCTGATCTGGGTTCCTCCTGCAGAGTGCTTCGTCAGTAAATCTGTTGATGGGTGAATGTGTGTGTGTCTCTAGGTCCTCAACAGTCCCTATTTATGTATTTCCCAAGGGCTGATTATACTATGCCCAACCCTCTAAGAAGCCTATTGGTTAAAGTCTTCCCTCTCTCCTGATTTGAGAAGGAAACAGTGTGTCATAATGTGTCATAGTGATGCTGAAATTTACAATCCAGGGAAAAACCTCCCCTTTGTTCCTACACAGAAAACCTATTTTTCATATAAAACATATTTCCAATATCAACAACTTGCTAATAATACATATTTACATTACAGATTATAAGGCACGTATCTGTCCAAGTCTCATCTTCCTAAGAGTTTTGGTTCACAAATGTCAGTTTTTCGCGCTTTTGGTTGGTTACCCAGTTTCAGTTCTGTACACATTTTTCCAGATACATGCACATAACATCTGGGCTGTGAAGTTTCATATTTTTAGCATTATCACAACTGCTACAAAGTCAACATTTTCGTGGTTCAGTCTCTGAATATCGCACAAAATTTAATTTTAACAACACTATATTTACAGATTTTTACCAATTGTGTTCAGTTTTCTATGAGTCTTTTTTCAAAAAGATATTTTCTGTGCTCTCTGAATAAACAAAATTATATGTCGCGGCCCCCAAGGTTTTGGCTGGGCCAGAGCAGTCCCAGGTTTCTTCCTGCCAGCTGTTGTTCTCTGTCACACCCAAATCTGCATTTCCTTTCATTCAAGGGAGTCTTTTGTTTCTTGTCAGAGCAACAGGCCAAAGTCCCTTCCCATTTCCTTTCACACCTCCCTGACAGTTCTTCAGCAAAGGGCAGGGGGAAGATTCCTTTGTTTGGGAGAAACTGTGGAATGTCTTTGAAGCTCAGTGTGGCTGGCTTTAACTTACTTTTAAAACTTTTAAAACAATGTTTAAAATAGTCTTTCTCAAAAAATACAATTTACATGTTTACAAATATAGCCACAAATCTCTTAATTCCAGCCTTTTTAAAACATAGAGATTGAATTGTCACCCTATATTGCTTTTGATGGGAAGTCTCTTCTTTTCCATAATTTGATTTTAAAGCATAAGTTTAAATTGACAGGTTAAGTAAATGCCAGTTTCTGACACAGGCGAGTGGTGGTACTGTGCCCATATCTGATATATTTTTCCAATGCAAGCATCTTTGAATGTGGATTTTCTTCTGATAAAATATGTTTCTGCTGACATTGTGCTTCGGTGAATTCTTTAAATAAAGTGATGTTTAACACCCAACAAGGATGTTGGATCTTTTGTGATGTTTGGGAACCATGATTTTTGCACTTTCCACAGCCAAGGAAAAACATATTTTTAAACAGTTCTGGGGTTTCCGTTGCAATGTAGCACTGCTTTTTCAAGTAGTTTCATTTTCCTCTGTGGACAGCCACAGAGGAAAATGGCAGGGGTCTCCTGTGTTACCAGTGACATAGGCAAAATGGATTGGCGGCCTATTTTTCAGGTTTTCCGGTGCACTTTCAGAGATTTTTAGTGCAAAGATCTTTTTGGCGGCCACTTTGTTGTTTCTGATGCAAGCAGCGCACAGTGATTTTGCAGGGCATAGACTAGTGGGTTAAAACATCCCACAAGCCCCCCTCTTTCGATTTGGCATTGATCATCCATCAATGGGAAGTCGCAAGACTGGGATGTTAGTCTCATTCCTTTTGGTTCCAAAATGGCAAAGTTCATCATCTTTTCTTCCATCAGGGGTGGATCGACCAGTTCTCCTCACCCAGTCCTGATGTGAGTATTGAGCGATAGTCTGGGCCCCTTGGATCTTTCTCCCGGTCCCTGGGTAGTCCTCCTTGGTTTTTATTTGGTTTCCATGGTTTCCAATCCTAGGATGACAAAGCAAAAAGCATATTTGTAGACATTCATTTTGATAAATCAGGACATATTTTTATAATTTAATTTATTGACTATATATGGAATATTTTATACTTGGAATTATAGGGAGCTGGAGTGACCCCCTCTGGGGTTCCAGAAGACTCTTCCAATTGCTGCAGAGTGTGCCTTGGATGGCAACACTTTAGTTGGTTAATATGGACCCACTTATGTTCCCCCTCTGCCAAACTGCCGTTGGGGATGCAGATTTTGTAGGCGACTGGTGAGATTTTGTCTACAATTTCAAAAGGACCCCTCCAGGAAGGCAAAAATGTGCGCTGTTTGGCCTGGTTCCTTTGGAAATTGTATAAGTAGACCCGGTCTCCTACATTGTATTCTTTTCTGGTAGTTTTTAAGTCATAGTGGGTCTAAATGCTGTCTGCAGATCTTTCTACATTTCGCTGAGCATAGGCAAAAGCATGGTGAAGATGTTTTCTTAGATTTTCAAGATACTCATGAGTTGTAGAGGCATTGATCAATGTCTGCTCTTGGGTTCTGTAGAGCAGATGCTGGGGAAGCACCAGTCATCAGCTCAAACGGTGACATTTTAGTTGCAGATGAAGGGGTAGATCAGATGGCCATTAGGACAAGAGGTAATAGAATATCCAGAATCTGCCACAAATGTTTTTAATATGCTCACAATTGTTTTATTGTATCTCTACTACACCACTAGAGGCCGCCGGTAAGCAATGTGTAGCTTCCTTTTGACAGAAGTATCTGCCACATCTTTGTCATTACTTCGCTGGTGAAGTGGCTACCTCGGTCTGACTCGTTCTTTTGGGGTAGTCCAAACCGTGAAAAAGATGTGGTTGATCATCAGGGCAGCTGCTGTTTCTGCCTTGCAGTTTAGGGCCAGGAGACATTCCACCCATTTAGTAAACAAGCATGTCATGGTCAACATGTACTTGTTCCCCCTAGAGGAGCGAATCACAGGCCCGATATCGTCGACGTGTAAATCTGTCCAAGGTAATGTCATCCCCCTCTTCTGGAGAGGTGTACAGTGTGTGAGGGATGTTGGCTGAAATTGTGCACACACAAGACACCCCTTCAAGTATTGGTCGAGGTCCTGCCCCATGTGTGGCCAGTATGCAACCTCTCTTAAGATTTCAAGTGTTGCATGAAACCCCCTATGACCGGCTGTGGCCGCGTCATCGGCGTGACTTAAAATCAGGCTTCGGAATGAGGTAGGGACCACTCACTGATCATGGCCAGCTAGGGATCTCCTTACCAACAAACCATCTTGGATTCAGAACATTTTTGGACATTTCATCAACACTCTGAGGTCCTCTTTCCCAATGTAATCGGTATCCATCAAGGGAAAGTTCTCAGGGTCCTCAATTTGTTGATAAAACTTACCAATTATTGGATCCCCTTTTTGAGCCGTAATCAAATCAGCATCTGGGGTCTCCTTACTCCATTGTGCAGTTGAGAATTCATTGTGAGCATTTGTCTAAGACCAAGTGATAGCAGTGACCTGGATCTCCTCCAACAGGGACCCAATCTCAAGTAGATCCCTCTGGATGGCTCTGGTTTTGGCCAGCTGATCAGCTAAGTCATTTCCAGTTTTGTCTGGTCCCTCTACTTTGGAATGATCCATCCCAATCGAGTTGACCAGTTCATCAATATTTTGAATTAATTTCCCATATTTCAAGGGTTTATTATTAACACATAACATGCCTCTGGTTTTCCAATTAACCAGGTGCTCCACGAACCCGTTCCGAACATAATCCGAATCTTTGATTATGACCAGTTTGTGGAGTTGGTGTTGGACAGCAGTGAGGATGGCTTGATGCCCAGCCATCAACTCTGCCACTTGACTACTTTGGGGGCCATTCTTGTACCCAGCGGAGGGTTTTGGGGTGTCATTCACCCATGCATTCCCTACGCCGGCCTCGTGTTCTTTTTCCCCATTGTTTTCAACATGGTAGGAGCATCCATCCACATAGACAGTGGGCATTCCTCACAGTTGTCTTCTTCAAAGACTTTGTGTGGGGAATTGAGGTATGCCTCCATGTTGTCCTTGATTTTTAGACTCTCGTCCTGGAGACAGTTTTCTCTGGCACAATCATGCAAGTCAGCCAGACCTTGCGCGAGGGGACTCTTCTTGTTTTGGCCATATCTGACCTCCACAGGTAAGCCTTGCATTGACAGAATCCAGGAAGTAATTTGGGAATTACTCACATTTCCGGCCCGGATTCTGTCACTTTGGAGATATTGCAGAGGCTGGTGTGGAGTCTCCACTATGATATGTTCCCCCTGGATAAACGGGCGCAATTCTTCAATGCCCACACCAGTGCCAGGAGTGCCTTCTCACAATCATTGAATTTTTCCTCCACAGAGGATAAAGTTTTGCTCGCATAGGAGATTACTTTATTGATCTTGTCATGCTTTTGATATAATACTGCAGTCAAGCATGTATTAGAGAACCGTGTCTCCAAGAAGAACTCCTTGTTTTTGACAGGGTAAGCTAGGCAAGGCGCTTGTGAGGGGCTTCTTTTGAGTTGTCTTACTGCCTCGGTTTGTTCTGGACCCCATTCCCACTTGACCCCCCCTTCAAAAGATGAATCAAGGGTCTTGTGATCTCTGCGTAGTCCTCAATGAACTTTCTACTGTAATTAGTCAGTCCAAGGAGTCTCGTTAGTTCCCGCAGAGTTGTGGGGTCTTTCAATGTCTGGAGTGCTTCCTCTTTGATTTCAGGGGGACAGAGAATCTGAGGAGTAATCTCATGCCCCAAGAAATTTACAGGGGTTCTACACCACTTTGCCTTTTGAAAGGAAAGTTTTGCTCTGGCTGCCCTCAACTGTGTCAGAACCTAACAGATCTCTGCTATGTGTTCCTCCACAGTTGAGCTTTTGATTAGGACATCATCTACATAAGCCAGGTTACCCCTTTCACCCAGGTCCAGCAAGGCCTTATGTAGAAAAATGTTGAACTCATTGGCGGAGTTGATGTATCTGAAGGGAGTCCGGGTCCATGTGCACTGCTGCCCCCCAAAGGTGAAGGCCAGCTTGTATTGGTCCTCCCTACTGACAGGTACAGTCCAGTACCCATTGATTGGTCGGTCTATTTCAGTGAATACCACCTGTGACCCCTGGATCTGGGCCAGCCCTTGGTCAATGTAGGGAAGAGGCCATCGGGAAGTATGACCTGTTTGTTGAGCTCCCTAAGGTCGGCGCAGAGTCTCCACTGGCCATTTGGCTTCAATATGCCCAGCACCGGATTATTGAAGGTGCTGTGGACTGGACGGATTATCCCACGGGACTCAAGGTTCTTAATTATTTCAGTAAGGGACTCCATTGATGTGAGAGGCAAGCAATATTGCTTCACAAACACTGGAGTCATGCGAGGGTCCGTGGGAATTGTTCTTGTGTGGATGTCAGTGTGACCACAGTCATATGAGTCCACCGCAAAGAGATCTTGAAAATCCAAAAACACTTGTTTCAATTTTTGCCTCTGCTCCAGAGTCTCACAGGAATCAGCTAGGTTGACTTTCTCTTCAACCATCTGCCTGAAGCCTGAAAAGACTTCTGGTTTTGCTATCTCAGCGGCCTCCTCCAGCTCGGTGGAGAAGTCCCTGGTCAAAGTGCTGATTTGTACCGGTGGCTTCAGGTGGGAAAGGCAGCCCTCATGGACCTGGAAAATCACCTCATCCCTCCTGTAGTCACAGGTCACATCTTCCTTACCATAAGGGCAGGAAGTGTACACCAGGAAGTTCCCCCCATGCCAGATAAAGATCCTGTCTGGTGTTGTGTTGTCATCACTGACACTGTCAAAACAGTCCTTGGGGATTGGTCCTAACAGTTCATTGCCTAAATCTATGGAAAAATGTTGGTCATCAACCGCCATTTCAATAATGGTGCCTGCGGCTAGAGTGATACTCTTGAAGTCGCTGTTATCCACCTGTTTTGGAATGGTGTCATGTTCTATATTGACTAGTGGTGTTGGGTTTACCCCCAACCCTTGCGGTTGCAGAGAAGCATCTAGATGAATATAGGCATCAGGGTTTTTCAGTTTCTGTCCTATTTTAACTTTTACTTCCAGAGAGAATTATCAGGTCCTTTGTGGGATAGTGACTTCCTCTCCAATCTGAATTTCAACTGCATAAATCAGCAATTGAGCTGACCTAAGTGCTTTCTCTGGCTTATCAAAGCCCATGGGATTATCCGCTAATCGGGACCAAGCTATGAAGTTTATTAGGTCCAAACTAATGGCAAAGCGATTGAGAATATCACTGCCTAAGAAAAAGGCAGCAGTGATGTTTCGCACAACCCAACAATTATGGACTATGCTCTTGTTGCCTATGGAGATTTTGAGCATACACATGCTTGGCAGGAGATGTTTGGAATTGGGTGTTTCCAGATCCACTTCCCATTTGTCTATCAGTTTAAATGTGGGAATTTGCGGAACATGGCTTCGCTGATGAAGCTCTTACCATTGTTCACACACACTCGGGCGAGAACAGAGTCCTTCCCTTCATTTAACTGAACAGGGATGAACAACTGCTCTCCAATTTGCTGAATCTCAGCCAGGCTCTGAGCTGATTTCTCATCTTTCTGGACTATAGGAGTGGGAATGTCTGATTGTGGATTGGTAAAGAATTTCAGAGTATTTCCTTCCAGTGTGCAATGCCACCTTAGACTGGAAGGAAGGTTGATTTTCAGAAATGGAGAGGACCCCCCATCACCAGATTGTTGTCCTACCGCTATTACTGTCAAGTCTGGTATTTGATTGTTCTGGAAGTGAAATTCTTATTGGTCAGATTTTTGTTCAACCATGTGGCAGGTGCCGTTTAAACTAACATGCTTCACATTCTGTTTTAATTTTATTGGTCGGTTAGTCTGGGTCCAGAGGACCTTGTTTACACAGTCTATTAGGGGTGACAACCTTCGCTGGTGTTCATTCACTAGTAATCAAGGGGTGCCCTCTGGAGTCACAACTATGACAGGGTGCTTCACCTTGTATCGCCCAATTTTAATGTCCAAACCTGCAGTCCCCTCAACGGGAATTTCCTTCTCGTCAAAGTTCTGAAGTTGTCCAGGAAGAAGGGTGAGAGGAATTTGGTAATTTTCCCCCCTTCCTCAATTCTGTTTATCAAAGGCACATTTTGGCAGAAGGGTATCTTGGGATCCAGTGTCCACCACTGCCAACATTTTACCCTCCCTCTGTACCTCCTGTATTTGTACCGGGGCATAGAATCTTCCCTCCTTCTCCGCAAGGGGGCACAGATAATGTACATTTTTGTACAACTGGGGGGTTAGTTTTCTAGTTTTGGACACTTATAGGGGGGTGATTTGGGCAGAATTCTGCAGGGAGTCTTGGGAATCTGCAAAGAAAAGGTGGCACCTAGATATGGGAGGAGTTTTGGGTTCCCCTGGTTTCGGTTCTGGGCTGCCCCCCCCCTTTTGGATGCAGTCACCAGGATGGGTTTGAACCAGGGGATTTTCATGCTGTTAGTTCTGGGTACGATAATGGGCGCCACTAGCTCAGTCCCCACATCTACCCAGTCTGGATTGGAATCCTTTGGGACCCATTTTTCTTTGGGATGAGTTCCCCCATCTCTGAAGGAGAAGATCCTTACCCCAGGATCCTCTGAGGATCCCTCTCCTTCAAATTGGAAGATCTGTACCTCCTCCACAAAATGGGTCTGTTTGGGTTCTTTGTTTCTCCTACCCCCCTCTGCTCCTTGGGTAGCAAACTTTCAGGGGCAGGAGATTTTGGTTCCGGTTCCTGGGTTTCCAGGGGCTTTTTACACGTGGGGAAGGAAGCTTCCTCAAAGGCTTTACACCCCCCTTCCCCTTGTGCCTCCTCCTGGGAACCAGTGGGTTGTCGGGGTTGTGCCCCGTCATTGTTCTGGAGCACCAGGCCCGGTATTTGGGGCATTCTGCACCAGCATGCTCATCTGAGGGTTCTGGTGAGCTCTCAGCATGCAACCCAGATCCTGTGCCATGTTTTGGTCCTGGCGCTCTAGCTGTGACATAAGCTCAAGCTGATAAGGTGTTCTGTTGTCTCCTCTGGGCTGATCCCGGGAAGGGTAGCTATCCCTTCTCTGAAAATATCCCGGGTTTGGAAAATTTGGGTACTCCTCCACCCTTGGCCTCCCCTCTCCTGGATTAGGTTGTCTGGGCTCAGGAAAGTTGGGAAAGAAGGATGGATTGTTCTAGGGTTGAAAGTTTTGTGGGTACCTGGGGAAGAAGTTCTGTCCAGGATTTGGGGAATTTCTGCCATCCTGGGGGAAGTGAGGAGGGAAGTTTCCTGGTTTAGCTGGTGCTTGGTTGGATCCCCACTTGGGCTGGAAGAGTCCACACATAACCCAGGATAGGTCTGTTCCCTTTGTAGCGGGGACTTATGTAGTCAGGGGAGTGAGGGATCCCATTTGTGGGACTACCTACTTGGCTCCCTGTCTTTGACTGGCCCGAGGGCCTTCTGGGCTTGGGAATTTTCTGCTGTGCAGGCGGGTTTTTAGGCCCCCCCATCTCCAAATCTAAAATGGGGGTAAATTTCACCTCTGCCACCTTAGCAGCAACAGGGGTGTTGGTAGGTTTGGGGCTTTTTGGATTATTCTTGTTTTCTCTGGGCTTTTACACCTCATACATTTGGGTGGCCTGTTCAATGACCCAGTCTAGTGACCTTTTCTCATGAAAATCTTTCACTAGCTGGGTCATGATGTACTTTGGTAGAGCGTGGAAAAAAGTATTGACAAATTCTATGCTGTCCGTGCGCACCCTTCTGGTGGTCTGTGCAAAGGCACGCTTTAATTCCTGCGCAAATTCTTGAGAGCCGTGATACTCCCCACATTGCACGTTGTAGGCTGCCTTGCGAGCCTCCTGAGGATTTCTATGTAGAGAAAAATGCTTCAAGATCGCCGCCCTATAGATGGACCATCTAGAATGATGTTGGTCCTCCACCCCCGCAAAGAAGCTGGAGTATTCTGGTGAGAAGGTCCATTTCACATACTGAATACAGCTACTGCTGTCTTTCAAATGGAAAGTTTCCATCATCTGCTGAAAGAGCTCTAAGTGCTCCCAAACAGAAGACTTAGCGTTCTTATGATAAGGCGTAATGACGCTCCTTATCTCCTTGATTTGTTTTAAGGGGTCCTTAAGAAAGGCCCTTTTTTGCCTTATTGGCCTTCTTTGTTCGGGTAACCCTGGTCCATTCCTCCTCTGACTTATATTTCTTGCTCCCAGAGGTGCCTGTCTGGTCTTCTAGGTTTTCCCGGATTCTGCGAGCCTAGGAATGGCTGGCAGAATGTGGGGACCTAATCTCCTTTGTCCTGGGGCGCTCAGAGGAGTCTTCTGATTCCTCCTTGCTCCCAGGATTTGATGGGTACCCCCCAACTCTCCTAGCTGGGCAGAGGTTTTCAGGATGCCCTTAGTGGGCCTACTCTCATGGTGTTCCCCACTAAATTTCACAGTACTTGGGTACCCATACCCAGATGCCCGCCCTTCCATTCCTTGGAGGTGCTGGTCTCTGAGCCCCATACTTCTGATTGGATTGAAATCTGCCATCCCCGTTGCTCTGGGCTCATATGCACCAGTGGACATGTGGGTGGCAGAGTCCAGGGATTGGGAGAGATGAAGGCCTCTGGTACTAGGGTTCCTGAGGTTATGCTCAGGTGTTTCCCTTTCCCAGCAAACCTCATCTCTATCAGCCCCTGCTCCCTGTTGCCATGCAAGAACCTGAGCTTTCAGTTCCTCATTCAAGGCCTTACTAGTTTCTATCAGTCTCCTTTGCATGGCTACCGGCCTGTGGAGCCTGTGGAGGTTGTCATTGTTCTCACAGAGAGCCTCATTTTCTCTCTGTGCTTCCTGGGTTGTGTTTGAGTACTGGGCCAGTCTTTGCTGCAGGAGGGTTACCTCCTGAGCCCTGTCCATATTGGCCTGTTCCTTCCTTGCCAGAGCCTCTTCCGCCCTCCTGGTGTGCTCTAACAATCTTTCACCCAGTCCCTGGAGGGCCAGGTGATTTTCTTCCAGTTTCTCTTTTAAATAGCAGACTTCCTGTCCTAAGGTGTCCCTTTCCTCTGTCTAGTTGGCTTTGCAGGGTGGCTACCTGCTCTGTGCACGCCCTGTTGAAATGTATCTGTTGCTCCAGCTTTTTCTGGCTCTGCAGTAGAGTCCAAACTTTCTTGGTACACCTTCTGTAGGGCCAGAATTCTGGAATCCTGTTCTGCCTTTTCCTGCTGCAGGATACCCATGTCCTCTTTTATTTGGATTATGTACTGCCTACTTTCATTTTCTGACTCTTGGCTCCACTGTAGCCACTGCTCAGCAGAGTCCAGGTCAGTTTGGGCCTTTCCTAATGCCTGCATTTGCTTACTTGCCAGATTTTGGCCTTCAGCTTATTTATCCTGTATGGCTCCAATATATAAGTATAAATATGCTGCTATTTTGGCAATCTTGTTTTGCTCATCCTTTGCCTTAGGGGCCATATATAGTTCACTCAGGGCCATATGTAAGGGACCCTGATCTTGCCATGTATCTAACCCTGTTGCAGTGATCTGTTGTGTGATTGCCTGCAACCACACATTCTGATCCTGCTCTGTCCATTCACCTCTCACAAATAACTTGCAAAAGGTGTTCTCTAGCCATATTGATCTCTACCAATGTACCTATTCTTGCAGAAGTTTTCTTTTATTTTTGCAAAACAAACCGTTTCCTTAGAGCGTTCCCTTTTGAGGGGTGCTTTTCACAGTGTAACACAGCGTGGTAGCCCAACACGATTTATGTACCTTGTCAGAACACTGTATTAAGCTGTCACAAGTGGAATACCTAATCCAGAAATCCCGCTACGAGCCCCCAATCTGTGAGTGGTTTCAACCCAGAACTCCAACTAAGTCAATGCCCAGCTGGAACCCTTAATTATATATTTTTATGTCTAAAGTCCTTTTATGTCTGAACGATGTACCCTTATATCGCGCCCCTCTCTTTGAATCCCCCCCGGTCTCACTGAAACAAGAAGTAGGTTGTTTTGCAAAGTTACAAGATTTATTTGATGGATTTGAACAATATATATATCACAATTTTATGAATGATGAACAATATCTGGATATCACCTATTAATATGTATACATTGATCAGCGTTGGGTGATATTACAGTCAACAATATCTTTAATCAATTGAAGTATGAATGAAAAGAATAATGTAGCATAGAATAAAACTGGGTGTGGGTTCAATGAAATGCAATGATAGGAAATAATGCAGCACAGAAATAAATTTGATGTGAATCCAATGAAATGCAATGTAATCACTCTTTCCCCTAATACTACTCAATCCCCCCTAATATGCAATATGGAGATGGAACGAGAGAAAACAGGTTTCAGGAATAAACAACGTTAACCAATGCAGTTTCAATCCCAGTTCCCCCAGCAAGCTTAGAGAGAAACAGGAATGATTTTAAAACAGGTCAATTGCTTTGAATGTGGTTTTGTAATGAATGGAAAAATGCTAAAAATGACTTTACTTCTCTAAAGTGGATTCAGAACTAGTGGGAGCAGCTTTTGATAGGTTCAGGTAAACACTAGCACTGATGTTTGAATGACTAGCAGATAGGAAACTGAATTCAGAAGTTAAATGCAAGAAATAGCTATTTGACACGTGGTGAAATTGAGCCAAATGCAGATTCGCTGCAACGTTTTCCACATGCGGGAAATGCAATTGCGGCAAAACTATAAGAAGTTCTAGCATGTACGGTTCAAAAGTTATGAAGGTTTTAGTAAAGGTCAATTTTTCTCAAAAAGAGTCAAGATTTCAAATGAGAGATGCGCTGTTGAAGATTACAACAAAGGATTTCTTAACACTAAGAGGCTAAGAAGATGCGAGATACAAACGGTACAGCCATCAGTCCAGAGGCGCATCTGACTGATCTTTGCCCGCTGCAACACTTGTCTTTCTTCAGCAGATATATATTAGCGCAAAGATGATTATCACTACAATTATCACAGGATTATATGGATGAGAGAAGGATTCCGGACAGACAAAAGAGGTTCTACAATGCAGTTCTGGATATGATCGAATGGGTTGGATAGGATTACTTAAAGATAAGAGATTGGCTATGGACAATTCTATGCTAAATACTCACAACTATGGTTTTGGAATAGGCCCGTCAGGGATCTGGTCAAAGGTTTGGACTGGAATCTGTTCTCAGCACAGCACTCTGTCTCTGCACGGCCTCCTGGATTGGATTTGATGGGTTGGTTCTGGATTACAGCTCTGCCCTAATGGTTTGGATCTCGGGGTTCTAACAAGAGTTCTTGGCAAGAAGCAGAAAAAAAGCACAGCCCGGCTGTTGAATTGGTTGTGCCTCTTGGAAGTTTGGGGTTAAAATCAGGTTGCAAGATTTTAAAGGCCAGCTGAGAAGGGTTCAGCTTTGGATTGGGCCTTCTGCTTCAGGGTTCTGGGGTTTTGATCTGGGTTCTGGAGTCTTGATCTGGGTTCTTCCTATAGAGAGCTTTGCCAGTAAATCTGTTGATGGGTGAATGTGTGTCTGTCTCTAGGTCCTCAACAGTCCCTATTTATGTATTTCCCAAGGGGGTGGGTAGGCTGATTATACTATGCCCAACCCTCTAAGAAGCCTATTGGTTAAAGTCTTCCCTCTCTCCTGATTTGAGAAGGAAACAGTGTGTCATAACTTGTCATAGTGATGCTGCAATTTACAGTCCAGGGAAAAACCTCCCCTTTGTTCCTACACAGAAAACCTATTTTTCATATAAAACATATTTTCAATATTACTAACTTGCTAATAATACATATTTACATTACAGATTAAATAAGGCACGTATCTGTCCAAATCTCATCTTCCTAAGAGTTTTGGTTCACAAATAAAAGTTTTTTGCGTTTTTGATTGTTTACCCAGTGTCAGATCTGTAAAAATATTTCCAGATACATGCACATAACATCTGGGCATACTGCTGTGAAGTTTCATATTTTTAGCATTATCACAACTGCTACAAAGTCAACATTTTCGTGGTTCAGTCTCTGAATATCGCACAAATTCCAGAGTGGTTTTAAAACGTGAGCAGAAATTTCATTTTAACAACACTATATTTACAGATGTTTACCGATTTTGTTCAGTTTTCTGTGAGTCTTTTTCAAAAAGATATTTTCTGTGCTCTCTGAATAAACAAAACTGTCTGTCTCTGCCCCCAAGGTTTTCGCTGGGCCAGAGCAGTCACAGGCTTCTTCCTGCCAGCAGTTTTTTTCTGTCACACCCGAATTATGCATTTCCTTTAATTCAAGGGAGTCTTTTTTTTTCTTGTCAGAGCAACAGGCCAAAGTACCCTCCCATTTCCTTTCACACCTCCCTGCCAGTTCTTCAGCAGAGGGCAGGAGGGAAGATTCCTTTGTTTGGGAGAAACTGTGGAATGTCTTTGAAGCTCAGTGTCGCTGGCTTTAACTTACTTTTAAAACAATGTTTAAAATAGTCTTTCTCTACATTTTTACAAATATAGCCACAAATCTCTTAATTCCAGCCTTTTTAAAACATAGAGATTGAATTGTCACCCTATATTGCTTTTGATGGGAAGTCTCTTCTTTTCCATACTTTCATTTTAAGGCATAAGTTTAAATTGACAGGTTAAGTAAATGCCAGTTTCTGACACAGGTGAGCGGCGGTACTGCGCCCATATTTGACATATTTTTCCAATGTAAGCATCTTTGAATGTGGATTTTCTTCTGATAAAATATGTTTCTGCTGACATTGTGCTTAGGTGAATTCTTTAAATACAGTGATGTTTAAGACCCAACAAGGATGTTGGATCTTTTGTGATATTTGGGAACCACAGCCAAGGAAAAAAACTGATTTTTAAAGCAGTTCTGGGTTTTCCTTTGTAATGTAGCACTGCTTTTTCAAGTAGTTTCATTTTCCTCTGTGGTTTTGGCAGTAGTCTCCTATGTTACCACTGACATAGGCAAAATGGATTGGCAGCCTATTTTTCAGGTTTTCCTGCGCACTTTCAGAGATTTTTAGTGCAAAGATCTTTTTGGCTGCCACTTTGTTGTTTCTGATGCAAACAGCGCACGGTGATGTTGCAGGGCATAGACTAGTGGGTTAAAACATCCCACAAGACTCTGGGAACAACAATTATATGGTCTGAAGAGCAAAATCTGGAACAATAAATCAGCAATAAACTAATCCATTGACTCAAAAGTAAAAAAACATTTTTAAACATTTTATTATATACAATTCCATCACTGATACAAACAATAACACAAACAACAAGGCAATTACTCATCCATGAATTCAATTAATTCAATTCGTACAACACGCCCAATCAAACCAAGTACATAATCAGACCATACAAACAATAAAACTGTGTACAAAAATAATTTCAAGACTGAGGAGAGAGTTGTGATTTATACAACAGTAAAGCCAAAACAGAACTACAATTGGAAGTAAAACAATTTGATATGTAACTTGGGAGAAAACTGAATAGCTTAATTTTGTTGGAATTAACTTCCTGCTACTCCAAAAAGTACCAACTGGGTTTGACGTTGAAAAATTGATTATAAACGTCTTCATCAGGGGAAATGGTAAACAATCTAGGCCGTCAAATTCACATACGACCAGAAAAACATGCACCTAAAAGGAATTAGGAAACATTCAAATGACAATATCAGTGTCTTTCACCTTGTACATGGCATCTGACTTGGTGCACCTATCAGAAGCTTAAGGTCAGCCTCCCTTACCCACACAGACATCCAGCCAGCTGGGCACCATAGGCACAAGCTGCTTGGTGGTAGATAATTTGCCCTACAAGGCTCCGTTCTCTCACTCACTCCCCTTTCACCAGAGACAAAAAAAGGCTTTAAGAAATACCACAGGCCCTCACAACGTAGCTGGGGCCATCAATGTTTGATCCCACATGATCCAACCAAAGCATGACTCAATCTGGCTTCAGTGAAGAGTAACTTAAACACAAAAAGAAAAACTTCAGGACTGAGTTACATGGTCATTTGAGTACTTGAAGGCTAATACTATCCCGGCAGGACTCATTGTTCGAAATGAACCCTGCTTATTCCTAACAGATAAAGAATACACTACAAACCTTAGCCACATTGCTATCAAATGCAGTCGTGACCTTATGGTTTTAACCATCACTACTGCACAAAGAGTGAGTGCTGAAATACAGAAAGAACTAGACATAGAGGCAGAAAAATACCTTGCTAACACAGCACTCACTAATGCTCATGGACAATTGAAAGAAAGAAATAAACTCTTCGACGACTTCAAGGCAATAACCATTACAGAAAAGAGCAATAAACTGGCTAAAGACATAGGGAAATTTAAACTACAACATGGGTCAGTCCATTGAGGCCGCCAAAAAGCAGGCACTGACCCAACAAAGGGGACAATGTAAAAAGAGATGGGTCACCTTCTCGGATTCTAGCAGTATCTTGAATGACCAATCCAGATGTAATCAACTCAACAATCTAAATTTTGCACATTTTTTAGACAAAGGAGGGTACGGTGGTGCAACATGGGGCCCCCATGGCTCCAACCATACACTCAAATCAGTCACCAGATACAGGGATGGAGACGCCTCAACAGACAATACACAACTCCTCTACTATGCCAATATTTAATCTGGCCAACTTAGAACTTTCTCAATCACAGATCTTGGTTCTGTCTAGAGGCCTTTCTTTCATCCCATCGCAACAAACTGATTGGTTCACATTGCAAATCCAAGTTCACAGATTTTTAAGAACAGTTAGATTTAAAGTATTTTTCAAAGACCTCCCTAACGCTAAAAAGGAATTAGACTTGGGTCTATATGCGCCCTCCACCTTTTGCCCAAAGGACAATCAAATCCCACAGGACTTAATCACATTTGAAAAATGTGTTCTAAAAGATCTAAATACCATCAAAACCATCAAAACATTCCTTGAGTACAATCTTTCTAGAGCGGAAAATGTGGCTCTCATTAATTTAACTAAGAATACCAATATAGTTATCAAACCAGCCAATAGGGGTGGAGGTATTGTTAGTATGTCAACTGTCTAGTACCAGCAGATGGTAAATAACTTGTTCCATGAGACGGACAGTTACAAAATCTTGAAGAAAGATCCTACTAAAGATACCAGAGTGGCCATTGAAGAAACTGTGCAATTCGGGCTTCAGTGCGGTTTGATTGCCAACAAATAATTTGAGTATCTTACCACGAGTAAGGGCCGTATACCCACCATCTATGCCCTACCCAAAATCCACAAGAATCCTGTGACTCCACCTGGCAGACCAATAGTTTCAGTCTGCGGTTCAATTTTAGAACCTTTGTGAAAATGTGTAAATACTTTCCTTAAACCTATGAGCATATTGATACCTACATACCTGAGGGACACCACTCACACAATCCAGATTTCTGATAATCTCGAATTTGAACAATCCAGCCATTGGCTGGTCATTATCAACATAAAATCTCTCTACACTAGCATGCCACAAAATCAGGCCATTGAGTGCATGAGAGAGCATTTGACACAGTATAGCCTACAGAATTGAGTGCCTGAAAATTTCATAATAGAAATTATGACCCTGGCACTGTGCAAGAATTATTTCAAATTCAAAAGACAGTTCTATCTTCAAACCAAAGGAACTGCAATGGGAGCAGCCTTCGACCCCCAGCCTAGCGATTCTATTCATGGCCAACTTTGAATCCATCAATAATCTTTCTGAAAAGAACCCCTTTCATGTGAGAATGAGCAGTCTTCTATTTAAAGAAGCCCGCTAGATCCACAGATTGGACACCCAACACCCAACAATGTGGTCTAAACAAAGAGTCCCCAACACCATCATAATTTGTGTGGGGTCCATCAATATGGTACCATTGAGAACAACGTACTGTTAGACAAAATTCGCCAATTAATTATTCTCACCTTTAGCTCTTCTGCGGGGCCGTTTCTTACCCAGGCCCTACCTATACGACTGACCACCATGACTGATTCATGTCATACACCACCATACGCCACCAGCAACTGACAAACCTTTAAACAGGGATTATTTATGTTCTGCATTATTTTGCCTCTATCACACTAGACCACCTAGTTTTAACGCCACCAGTAGCTGATAATGAATATTACCCCTGCTAACTGCGCAGAGAGTATTAATTCTATTAAAGACTAGGAGGCGAGCATTATGCTTCATCTTCATTTATTACTACTCTTCAGCAGTTCAACAAAACATATATAAAACCTTTGAAAAGTGTC
The DNA here is from genome assembly GCF_040938575.1 of Ambystoma mexicanum. Classification (NCBI taxonomy): domain Eukaryota; kingdom Metazoa; phylum Chordata; class Amphibia; order Caudata; family Ambystomatidae; genus Ambystoma; species Ambystoma mexicanum. The sequence continues at coordinate 416,593,556 of NC_090929.1, forward strand.
CCAAAACTTTCTCCTTTTCAAAACTACAAAATCCATGAGTCTCTGTAGTCCAATCCCTCTCAGCCAGTCACAACCCACTTCCTGTGCGTGGACTCCTCCTCTGCTTTTACTTGCTCTGAAAAATTCATACTTCCATAACTTGTAAAACTCTCAAAACTGATCTCTGCCAACGATGTGCAGATTTCTTTAACTTGAAAACTCAACTGCCAGCGAATCTCCGACTTCCTGAATCACTCTCTTCAGTTATTCTTCTAATCTTCCCCTAAGAGTCAATACAATAGAAGAATGTTAGGGTGGCGTCTATGTAGTGTACTTACTAAAATAATACAATGCAATTATAGTCAGTACAATACTCGGGTGGGAATTTAATGCTTGCCTCCTAGTCTTTAATAGAATGCAGTTAGCAGGGGTAATCTTCATTCTATGACAAGACTGGAGGCGAGCATTATGCTTGTTCAAAGCTTCCCCAGCACCATTCCAGCTAGACTTTCAGCTGGCTTAAAATCAAACTCTTTACATGTCCGATCACTTGACAAGTCTGCTGCTAGCATAATCTCACTTAAGGGTACACCTGCTCTCGCGGCATTCGAAGCCATTGCTCCTTTCACTGAATGTGCTCCATACATGTCTACATTCACACCTGCTGCTTGCATAATTTCTTTGACCCATCTTGCGATAGTAGCTGTAGTAACCGCATGGTAGGGACTCCTGCGCGCTATTAATAACTGTGTGGTACTTACTGCTCTACTCTCTGCTTGAAGAGCAGTAAAAGAAGAGGAGGAGTCCAAGCACAAAAAGTGGGTTGTGACTGGCTGAGAGGGATTGGACTACAAAGACTCATGGATTTTGTAGTTTTGAAAAGAAGAACGTTTTGGGACACTTTTCAAAGGTTTTATATATGTTTTCTGAGTTCTGGAAATTGATAAATAGCATTGACTGCGACCAAAACGCAATTCAACTAAGTATGGTGTGTGAAAAAGACTGGATCAAACACTACCACACACTTTATGAGAAAAAACCCTCCACCATTGACCCTTCTTTGCCTCAGCTCCCAAAATGGGATCTTCAGTTTGACAAAGAGGACATTTTACTAAGCATCCAACGAAGCTCCTCTTCAAGGGCACCAGAACCGGATGGCCTATCGAACTTCATACTCAAACAAAATCCAGAAGAATGGGCCAACTTTCTCTTTAAACTGTTTGCTGCAATTGCCAACGAAGGAAATATAACAACTAGTTGAAAAACTGCGATTGTCATCCCAATATTCAAAAAAGGCAATAAAGCGGAACCAAAAAACTACCGGCCAATCACCTTACTAGATGTGTTGGGAAAAATATCCGCGACCCAACTGCAGAAACAACTTCTCAAGTGGATCCAAGACTCAAACCACTTAGACTGCCACCAAGCAGGCTTCGTTAAGGGCGTAGGCTGTGGCCTGAACCTCCTTCTGTTGAATATACTCAAAATGGATGCAATAAAAAGAAACACAAAGATCTACCTTGCATTTGTGGACCTGTCACAAGCTTTTGACAGTATCGATAGAGAACTACTTTGGAAGAAAATGTCTGACTTGAAATGCCCAAAAAGATTACTTCTAGCTATAAAAGCATTACATACCAACACTGAGATAAAAATAAGACTGGATAAAAGTGGAACTCTATCAGCTCCAATAAAAACGTATCGAGGAGTAAAACAAGGGTGTCCTCTGGCCTCTATTATCTTTAATCTTTTCATCTCAGACCTGGGTGATGCATACAAAAACGCAAACATTTTCTCTCCAAAAGTCAATGGAAAAGATGTTCACTGGCTACTGTATGCGGACGATCAAGTCCTTTTGGACTTGACTCCGATAGGTCTGCAACACAAACTTGGTATCCTAGCTCAATACATCCAACTAAACGGCCTAAATGTGAACATGCAAAAATCAGAAATTCTAATCCTGCAAGATCTGCAAAAGAACAAAGAACCTGCTGGAAAAAAAAGTTAATTTGGAAATTGGGTGAAGGCACGAATGATCAAAAAAAACAATCAATGTATTTGGGCATGCTATTGAGCTCAAGCATCAATGACGCTCCATGGGTGGAAAAGGTCAAGTCCAAGTGCAAACAACTGACAGTGCAAGCCTGGATTGTGAACATGAAATATGGAAAACACTCATTAAAACCGGTTCTAACATTCTATAAGATGAAAGTCATCCCGGCCTTAATCCACGGAACAGATTGCACCTTTGGATGTCCTGCTGAAGTCTGGGCTTCATTAGAGCACTCTTTCTGGTCCAAGGTTCTGCGACTACCTCCAGGCGTGCCAACTGCCTGCATAAGATATGAGCTTAGTCTCCTATCCATCAATGGGAGGATCACGTGGAACATGTTAAATTAATTTAGCAAAGTATCCGCAGAGAAGCCACATTTACAATACAACATCTTAAAAGATCCAGCAAAAGAGCCCGGCGACACTGTCCTCTCAATGTGGGTTCAACGCTGTGAAAAAATTCTTAGCGACATAGGAGCGGACAAATATCAGCTACAAAAAAATCCAAATAAGGTTAAAACATTGCTCTGGACTCAAGACTGGATTGATACTGGTGACATTAGCAAAAAACACCGAATTATGAAGATGATGCCCAATGAAGAGAGAAAACTGAATGAGACTCAGCCATACCTACAAAAATTTCCAGACAAAAATCGCAGTGCGATCTTCATGAAATATCGCCTCAATCAATTTCCCACCAGAGAAAATCTGAGCATACGGGAAGCTGGTAATTTAAGCTCTCTAACGTGCCGTCATTGTGGAGATGAGAACGAAACCTTGAAACACTTAATGCTAACATGCTCTAACCTGACACAGGAACGCATAAAGCACTTTGGAAGGTTCATTTTGGCAAAACCATCATTGACCACTGAAGACTGGTGGCGACAACTTTCTCAAGACTCAGATCGTAGCCTAACAATTGAGTTAACTTTTTTCTTAGAATCAATGGTGGAAAAACTGTCAATGCCAGAAGCTAACTTAAATAGTTAAATCAACTAGAAATAACTATAATATAGTGCTGGCCGAAGACAAGTAGAATCTCCACATGTTCTAAAAAATATGCCATGTACTTGTCTTCGATCTTTTAGCAGAAGGTATAACTACCTTAAATCTATACGTCGAAATGTGCACATTGATCGATGGATTTAAGTTTGTTTCTGCCTTTTTTTATTCCTCTTCTTCTACTTTTCTTTTCGTTTTGTTTATGTTTCTTTCTTTTTTAAAGGTTTGTAACAAACCAATAAAAATAATTAAAAAATAAAATTAAATACACATATATATGTTTTGTTAAAATGCTGAAGAGTAGTAATAAATGAAGATGAAACATAATGCTCGCCTCCAGTCTTGTCATAGAAATACGATCTTATGGCGTACATGGCATGTTTACTTTCAAAACCATCATTTTCTAATTACACCAAACAGTGGCACACAACATTTGTGTCTACCATCCATTAGAATCTAGCTTATAGGCTTTTAGGGACTTTATTTAAATGTGAGGATTTGTTTGCATTCTTGCCAGAAATAGGGTCCCCTTTTAATCAGCTATTGCCTGTGTTGATGGGCTTTGAACAACAATCGGGGTTTCCTTGACTACAGACTACAGGGACACACACCCTGACGCATGCATACGTCACGCGTAGGGCTGTCAATGTGCCCTATCCACACAGGTGCTCGGGTTCCACGGCAACAGGGGGCACAACTAACCACACTGACCCGAAGCGATCAAAGACGCTAGCCACAACGCAGACCCTTGAAAGTATGCCATGTTGTTGGAGATGGGCACATGGCAGTAAGCATGCCCCACCACAATAGGCGTTTATTTAAATAAACACATTTCTTCTTTTTTCATTGCATTTCCTAGACACCATGCATTTTGCGCTGGTGACCTAGCACAAGTAGCTTAGCTAATTAGAAGACTATCACACTGACACGCCAGCATCATTGCAGAGTCTTAAAGGTATGCTGTCTCTTTTTTCTTTATATGGATCTAGTCTGCCCCCACAAATAAAAGGGCTAATAATGAAACAAACTCCGGTTTCCCTTCAGCATCAGATGCGGACAATAATGGGTCTTGCCCCATGCACCCATTAGCAGCAGCACATGCGTCCGTAGGATCACAAACAAACAACACTAATGATATTGGCCCACCAGACAAAGTATTTGAAATCATCATCCCTACTATGATAGGGTTTCTCTTATGCCAACCAGTGGCAATTAGTGCTGTATGTTTACAGTCAGAGGCTAAGCTTGGTTCTTTGAACACGAAGACATCTTTATGCTACATTCAAGTCTGCCACTAATACAGGATTCTTTAACCACAAAGGAAGGCTGGTCTCGTATGACGCAGCATCCATGAATTGAAGAGATGACTTTTGGATTTCCCAGCATCTCATAATAAGAGTAAGTCCATACCAGGGGATGCCCAATATCAGGCAATTGTCATAATTTCTGGGTATTCCTGGCAGTGGCATTCACGTTAACCTACCTCCATCTTGTCTGCTTCCCCGTAGAGTGCACCCATCTTCCCTCAGGAAGGCTGCATTGACTGGCAACTTATTGGCTCCACGCCGAAATGTGAACCTGAATCCCGATCATACAACAGGGGTTCTTTAGAGATTAAAGGATGTTTACATCCACATGAACAGACCCACATATGGACATTTAAATACAATGGCCATAAAAGGGATAGGTTCCCTCATGAGTTTAGGTTAAAAAGAATTTCACAACAGATTTGTGTGTTGTGCTACTCACAATATAAAATATTATTCACGCTTTAAAATTATGTTAAAATTGATAGCTCAATAACATATAACTACTTATGTGTTATAGGGAAGACCTCACTGAAACTTTCTACTTATGATCAAGTATCAAGTATTCCTTTCCTAACTAGATATGGAGATTAGATGTTTGAACTAATTGATTGTACACACCTTTTTTCCTTTTCTTTCTCTTTTGAATCAATTGAATATTTGAACGAATTGATTGTTTCTATTGCACCTGATTGAATATAATATTTGTTTTCTATTTTATGTTCTTATGTATAATGTCACCACTAAAGCTTTTATAATCTCATTTATTTTCTGAATTCTTGAAAAAATAAATTAACTTCAAATTTGAAGTTATTACACTACAAAAGAATACGTGAATGTCTATTTGATTTAGGTTATACCAAGCGTGATATCCTTGCAGATGCGTGCCTTTTATTAATTAGTTTCACATTGTATCAGAATTACTATACCACCGCAGGGATTATATATAATTGCGACTGCAGCTCTTGGGGTCCACGCATGCCCCAGCATCCAGGCATGACACTGGCATCAGCTTAAACAGCCTAATGGACAAGGATTTCTCTGAACCTTATCACCTCATAGTCTTCAGACCACTAGCTGTATTTCTCCCTCTGAAAAAGGCTTAGGAGTAGCTGCAAAGCACAAAGAGCACTACACGTGAAATTGAAATGAATTAAAAACAAATACAACTACTTTGCACACCTATACATGCACTCAATGAACCTAGGGTTTAATATGTTCAGGGAGGGAAATACACACAGAGGTAGTAGGTATTGCAGTGAGACTGCAACTTCTAAGACCAGGTGGAATTGGATTGACACCTCTAGGTAGAAACATGGAAAAGGTACCCCAGAAGTAATGGGGTTGATTGCCCTGGTCTGGGTAAATGACTCCCCTTTGTGGTTCTCAGATTCTCATCATTGACTATCGCTTAAACCAGACAAATATATTTACGCCCAATGCTAGGCAGAGCTTTTTACTGCAATCTATGACCAGTGTGATCTCAAGGAGATTGAGGGATTCTGCTCACCAAAACGATACGATCCGGATGGGAGTGGCTGTGATTGTGTGTGCACATGCATAGGTGTGTGTATGTCCGTCCGCTTTAAGGAACACGGTTTACAGTCCAAGCAAGTCTGGCTCACCCGTTTATCCTCCAAGGTTGATAAAACAGGTACCATTGAGTTGGAGAATGACCCTAGAAACAGCAGACTAACGAGATGCCCAACCTCAGATACATACCCAGCCAGTGGTGGAAATGGGAAAAATGTAAAGGGGGATCCCACATGGGCTAAAGTGGGAACCGACATTGGAGGAGGGGGCAGGGATCCGAGGAGACAGAGTTCAGAGGTGGCAGAGCTGGCAGTTTAACTCTGCTCAAAGGACATTGTCAAAATAATAGTTTAAAAATGGTGCAATTTCTTTCATGCTGCTTCTTTCCAATAACTATGCTGGCAATATATAAAAGGTGCACACCTTTTTTAACCCAGCAATCTACAGTGCAGTAGTCCTTGGAAAACAAAATATCCCAACATGAGACAGTGCTTTGATGACAATTTTTTGTGGTCTTGTGGGTAAATGTCAACACTGATAACGTTCAACCTGAGTGAAATCCTGGTAGCCAAACACTTGAGCAAGATTGCCGCCTCAAAAACAACCAGGGGGTGCTGTGTCTGCCCTCTGGAAAAAAAGCGACACTGTCCACCCACGTGTATCCTTACTTGTGCCCTGAATATCAGCACAGGGCCACAATCAGGGAAAATAACTACTCCAGCCTCCAGGACTGCAAAATCTCTTGCCACACCGAGGGCAAATATTCAGGATGAAATGCACTCCCATCTTCCCTCCTCACCCCCCTCTTTGGCTTTCAACTTTCAACAATGCTCTGCTTTATAAAAGATGGCCTTAAAAGTACACACACCATTGTAAGGTACGCACACAAATATATTTAAGGACTTATTTATTTGTGTGCGTACCTTACCACGGGTTGTATACTTTTCAAGCCCTTTTGTACAAACATAAGGAGACATATGGTAGGAAAAACGTGTACAATTGTGACGTTCCCGCCCCCATTTTGCCTGAGAGACTACACATAGCAGAATCCTTGCTGGCATATTTCACTGAGCCCCCAGGTTGGCGTGTGTTCTCTTGGTCATGCAATCTGTGCTGCGTGCGCTCACACAGAGCCGACTTAATCACTGAGCCACCAGCCCAGGTCCCAAGGTCTGTCCAGATATCTAATGCCGGACCTCAGACCCGGCAAGAGCCGGCCCATTGGCCAGTGCTGTACATAGCTGAAAGTACAACACACAGGCAAAATAACAAGAGGGGTGCTTTCATTGACAAGCTGAACTGGTCAAGCTTCCGGCAACACAGGCATCATAATGAAAGGTGTTTATTTTAGTTTTGGTGATTAGGTGGCACTTAAGCATCACCTAGAGGCCAAAACTATTGCATTGGGGTACAGATAGGCACGAGATGAGATCTTAGGAGGGACACACAGCTCGTGGGTGGTGTTTGGTTATTTTACCATCCATTGAATGCCCATGGCCATGCTAGTCCCTATGTGCATTCGCAGCCACTACCTGCCCCTTCCCACCGTAAACAGATCCTCCTGGGATCTATTTGAGACAGTACTATGAATCAGTAACATCAAACGATGTGCTGTATGGGGCCTATCAGTGTAATTTCTAAGCAATCGACTGAGAGTTCATGCTTAATGAAAATGTCTCCACCAAGCGTGCTTTCGACCACTTGATTTATTAGCAACATGTGTGTCTTCAAATCTGTTCCATACAGTGAAGTGCTGTTAAAAAACCAAAAACACTGGCAATGTCAACAATTTTGGCATATGCATATGTATTAGATATGCATTTGCAGGAACCTCCATCACATGCCCAAGTAGTCATAGCCATCCCAGCTATTACCTTCTTATGGCTAAATGGGAACATTTTGGCAGTGGCTGGCAAACATCTATCCCATTCCTACACGAAAGTGTAAACTGTTGATTGGCTTTTCCAATGCTTGTTTTAGTGATGTAGTTGTGAGGTTTTAGATTATGTAAGAGGGCCCACAAAGCATTCTTTCAGCACATTTCGACTGTCAGTACTGAAATTAGCGTCTCCTCAGGCATGAAAGGCCTTCACTCATAACCCGTTTTCTTTTTTGTTAATGAGCAGGACATTTCTAAGCAAGACAAGAACAGGGAAACCCCCACAAAAGGGTGAAATAGGTTCTCCAGTGGACCTATCATCCAACAACAGCTGGAAACAACTCTTCAAATATTGCAGCGGTCACAATCACACCCGTGACCTGACCAAAATTACACAAGTGCTCTTGTAAGAGTAATTTTTGTGTGACCCTAAATTGGCTGGCTTGGGGTCCCAACCCAACCAGACCAGTTCTTCACAACTGCGGGGACAAAAAAAGATCAACAACCCCCAGTTCAAGTTCTTTTCCATTTCCACTTTCAATCAACAAGGTCAAGACCCGATAGACGGTAGAGGCTTGTAGAAATTGCTACTCCGACTGAAGACAATGGTCAACAACCAGCCAGGACACATCTCATAGAACATCGAAGCCGCATGCGCTGTCCATTGCTGAAGAGGCTGTACATAAAGATGGCAACCGCCCTGACACCCGAGACCCCTCATGTGGGTGATCTCTGTTAAATCTGCTCAGACTGAGGGAGGAATGGTGGATCTAGTGAGACCTGGTGGACACATGTCAGATCCCCCACCAAGCCTCCTCCAGAGCAGTTTATCCACGTTTCAGACAGAGACAAACCATGGTATCCTTTCCTCTGTCCCTGCGTTTTACCGACTAAAAAGATGAGAAAGACATCCTCTAAAATGGGCCAGTCCTTGCATTCCAGACACATTGGTTTTCATTACAAGTTTGGAGTGCGGCCAAAAGAGTGACATGTTTTGCCAGTAAGGGAATTAGTGCCCCTTTTACCATACCTCATTTCCATGGTTGGATGTGAAGTGGAGAGGTTACCTCCATAAATTAGCTGCACCTAACTCCTGTACTTTACCGCGAAAAAATTAACAATTTACCATGATGGAATGACAGTTTACGGTAAATCCTCCAAAATCCCCATGGAGTCCTATGAACGCCAAACTTTGGGGACAATTGGACTCATGATCTTGTGTGAAATCCACAAGACCGAGAGTCGGTAACCACGTTTGGTGGTATTTTTCCTAGAAATGCAACTAAACTTGAAATGAGGCCCATTATATGTCAGAAGGAATTGATTTTAAATGTGTAGGGCCAACACAACGTGATGCCGCACTCTAACTGACCATTAGAAATCACTGCTTACCGGACCGCAAGGGGAATCAATCTATTGATGTGGTCTAGCTAATAGGTGGTCACAGGCACACGGTAGACAGAGGTGAATGTGCAGGGCGGTGGGCAAGAGGAAGCAGGGAGTGGTGGTCACCAATGGTGCGGAGGTGGACTATGGTTGCAGTACAAGGCACACGGAGAACAGCCATCAGCTTCCTCGAAACACAGGCTTTCACCGCCAGTATGGCCCACCATCCATTGGAGCGTACTGGCTGGCTCCCTCTTGCCGGAAGCTAATTACAGTTATGTCCTTGTGTAGGGGGCTGTGTTAGGCCACTCGGCTGATTCGAACATTAGTTTGGTGCATTTTAGATGTGCTTTGGAGAGGTACTTCATAGGCAGTGCACAGCCCAGGATCAGGAATCCTGAGGTCAATGCGTTGACCTGATATTACCTTCAGTTGCACAGCCATGCACATATCCAGCATTAGAGCCCCGGTAGTTAACTCTACAGGAATGTTGATATGGCCACATTTGGCTGACGGCGCTGCCCTGCATCTGGGATGCTGAGGAACACACACACACCTTTTATATTTTCCCCCGTGCGTGCACAGTGAACAAATCCCTTCTTCTCACCGCGCTGTAGGTTTCCTACCTGCTGTGAACACTCTCTGCTGGGGATGCCCTGCCACCTTCCCAAATCACCAGCTCACCTTACCTTGCTCCTCACCAGCTGCTTATCGGCGGTGCCCTGAACTATGCCAGCTCTGCAACTCCATCATAAGGTCACCAACTTTCTGAAATAATTTTGCGGGAAACCTGCCCACAAGGAGGTGGTGAAGTCACAAATCAATTACCTTTGGCCCACCCCCAATTGCCATTTAAACAGTTGGTTAATGGCTGTTAACGCTCTAACATCCGACTTAAATGCAATGCTAATGGTTTGTCCTTGGCAGGTGATGGCAAACGGGCACGCTTTTTAACTGTATGTCAGAGCGCAACAGCATGACTGGAAGAGGAGCAGCAGCAGCTCGATCTGTGGGCACAAACAGAAGGCCAGGATTTAGACTGTTAAATGAAAGGAGGCAGGAATTTTACCCGTCCAGCATGTGACAGAAAACTCCATTAAGGGACAGTCCTGCAAAATACGGGGCAGTTAGCAACCTTAACCCTAGCACCCATATCCGCCCATTCTGGCTTTTTCCTTCCTCAGCCTCTCCGTCATACCGTAGTCCTTCCCCATTGTCCTTCCTCAGTCTCTCCATTGCCCAGCAGTCCTACCCCATTGTCCTTCTTCAGACTCTCCTTTGCACAACAGTCCTTCCCTGTTGTCCTTCCTCAGCCTCTGCTTTGCACAGCAGTCCATCCCCATTGCCCTTCCTCAGCATTTCCTTGGCCCAGCAGTCCTTCCCCGTTGTCCTCCCTTAGGCTCTACTTCGCCCAGCAGTCATTCCCCATTGTCCTTACTCAGACTCGACTTTGCCCAATAGTCCTACCCCTTTGTCCTTCCTCATGCTCTCCTTCATCCATCCATCCTTCCCCATTGTCCTTCCTCAGCCTCTCCTTTGCCCAGCAGGCCTTCCCTGTTGTCCTTCCTTAGGGTCTCTTTAGCCTAGCAGCCCTTCCCCATTTTCTTCCATTAGTCCTTTCACCCGCCCTTCCTCTGCCTCTTCTTCACCCAGCAGTCCTTGTCCATTGTTCTTCCTCAGCTTCTCCTTCACCCAGCAGTCATTCCCCCATCGTCCTTCCTCAGCCTCTCCTTTGCCTAGCAATCCTTCCCCATAGCTCTTCCTCAGCCTCTCCTTCACCCATCAGTCCCCCCAGTCTCTACTTTGCCCAGCAGTCCTTCCCCATTGTCATTTCTCAGCCTCTCCTTTGCCCAGCAGTCCTTCCCCATTGTCCTTCCTCAGCCTCTCCTTCGTCCTGCAGTCCTTCCCCATTGTTCTACTTCAACCTCTCCTTTGCCCATCAGTCCTTCCCCATTGTCCTTCCTCAGCATTTCCTTGGACCAGCAGTCCTTTCGCATTGTCCTTCCTTAGGCTCTCCTTCACCCAGCAGTCCTTCCCCATTGTCCTTAATCAGCATCGCCTTTGCCGAGCGGTCTTACCCCATTGTCCTTCCTCATGCTCTCCTTCGCCCAGCCATCCTTCCCCATTGCACATCCTCAGCCTCTCCTACACCCAGCAGTCCTTCCCCATTGCATATCCTCAGCCTCTCCATTGCCCAGCAGGCCTTCCCCGTTATCCTTCCTCAGGGTCTCCTCAGTCTGGTAGCCCTTCCTCATTGTCATTCCTCCCCCTCTCCTTCGATCAGCAGTCCTTCCCCATCATCCTTCCTCAACCTCTCCTTCTCCCAGCAGTCCTTTCCCATTGTCCTTCCTCAGTCTCTCCTTTGCCCAGCAGTTCTTCTCTGTTGTCCTTCCTCAGCATTTCCTTGGACCAGCAGTCCTTCCCCATTGTCCTTCCTCAGCCTCTCCTTTGCCCATCAGTTCTTCTCTGTTGTCCTTCCTCAGCCTCTCCTTTGACCAGAAGTCCTTCTCCATTGTCATTCCTCAGCCTCTCCTTTGCCCATCCGTCCTTCCCCATTGTCCTTCCTCAGCATTTCCTTGGACCAGCAGTCCTTCCGCATTGTCCTTCCTCAGGCTCTCCTTCACCCAGCAGTCCTTCCCCATTGTCCTTAATCAGCATCGCCTTTGCCGAGCGGTCTTACCCCATTGTCCTTCCTCATGCTCTCCTTCGCCCAGCCATCCTTCACCATTGCACATCCTCAGCCTCTCCTACGCCCAGCAGTCCTTCCCCATTGCATATCCTCAGCCTCTCCATTGCCCAGCAGGCCTTCCCCGTTATCCTTCCTCAGGGTCTCCTCAGTCTGGCAGCCCTTCCCCATTGTCATTCCTCCCCCTCTCCTTCGATCAGCAGTCCTTCCCCGTCATCCTTCCTCAGCCTCTCCTTCTCCCAGCAGTCCTTTCCCATTTTCCTTCCTCAGTCTCTCCTTTGCCCAGCAGTTCTTCTCTGTTGTCCTTCCTCAGCATTTCCTTGGACCAGCAGTCCTTCCCCATTGTCCTTCCTCAGCCTCTCCTTTGCCCAGCAGTTCTTCTCTGTTGTCCTTCCTCAGCCTTTCCTTTGACCAGAAGTCCTTCACCATTGTCATTCCTCAGCCTCTCCTTTGCCCAGCCGTACATCCCCATTGTCCTTCCGCAGATTCTCCTTCCCATAGAAGTCCTTCCCCCATTGTCCTTCCTCAGCCTTTCTTTCTCCCAGCAGTCCTTTCCCATTGTCCTTCCTCAGCCTCTCCTTTGCCCATAAATTCTTCCCCATTGTCATTCCTCAGCCTCTCCTTCTCCCAGCAGTCCTTCCCCATTGTTCTTCCTCATCCTCTCCCTTGCCCAGCAGTGCTTCCCTAATGTCCTTCCTCAGCCTCTAGTTTGAACAGAAGTCCTTCCCTATTGTCATTCCTCAGCCTCTCTGTTGCCCAGCAGTCCTTCCCCATTGTCCTTCCTCAGCCTCTCCTTTGCCCAGCAGTCCTTCCCCATTGTCATTCCTCAGCCTCTCCTTTTCCCAGCAGTCCTTCCCCAGTGTCCTTCCTCAGCATCTCCTTTGCCCAGCAGTTCTTCCCCGTTGTCCTTCCTCAGCCTTTCCTTCTCACAGCAGACCTTTCCCATTGTCCTTCCTCAGCCTCTCCTTTGCCAAGCAGTTCTTCCCCGTTGTCCTTCCTCAGCCTCTCCTTTGAGCAAAAATCCTTCTCCATTGTCATTCCTCAGCCTCTCCTTTGCCCAGCAGTACATCTCCATTGTCCTTCCCCAGGTTCTTCTTCCCTTAGAAGTCCTTCCCCCATTGTCCTTCCTCCGCCTCTCTTTCTCCCAGCAGTCCTTTCCCATTGTCTTTCCTCTGCCTCTCCTTCGATCAGCAGTCCTTCCCCATCGTCTTTCCTCAGCCTCTCCTTCTCCCCGCAGTCTTTTACCATTGTCCTTCCTCAGCCTCTCCTTTGCCCAGCAGTGCATTCCATTGTCCTTCCCCATATTCTCCTTCCCATAGAAGTCCTCCCCCATCGTTCTTCCTCAGCCTCTCCTTCTCCCAGCAGTCCTTTCCCATTGTTCTTCCTCAGCCTCTCATTTGCCCAGCAGTTCCTCCCCTTTGTCCTTCCCCAGCCTCTCCTTTGACCAGAAGTCCTTTCCCATTGTCATTCCTTAGCCTCTCCGTTGCCCAGCATTCTTCCGCATTGTCCTTCCTCAGCCTCTTTGCCCAGCAGTCGTTCCCCATTGTCCTTCCTCACCCTTTCCTTCACCCAGCAGTCCTTACCCATTCTCCTTCCTCTGCCTCTCCTTTGCCCATCAGTCCTTCCCCATTGTCCTTCCTCAGCCTCTCCTTTGCCTAGCAGTCTATCCCCATCGCTCTTTCTCAGCCTCTCCTTCACCTATCAGTCCTTCCCCATTGTCATCTCTCAGCCTCTTCTTTGCCCATCAGTCCTTATTCATTGCCCTGTTAAATGGGAAATCATATTGTGACTCCATCTGATATATATTGGCCTAAGCCTAGTCGCTCTGCGCAGAAAACCGCGTTGCAAAGTTCCGATTTTGGATCGACTTCGCCGCCCTTTTAGAATCGTCCGCCATTTTGATTTCTGTTCGTATGTGATTCTCTGTTCTAAAAATGGTGGACTGTGTTTCTAATTTGTAATCTTGTTAATAGTTAGACTGTCTGAGGGCCGAATGTTTAGACTAGGTAATGAGACCTTGCCCCGAGCATGACTTGTGGTCATAGGATTGTCCGCACTAACAAGCCTCATCCACGAACACACATCGAGGACAATGTAATGCAATGTTGAGCGTAGACACTTGCAAACTACATTGTGAAGAGATATGTGCTAAGGCTTACTGCTAAATCCAGGAATACACTTTGCCATTGTAACTTGTTGGAAACGCAAACCTATGAAATCCATGTGCATATTATTGTATGACCTATGTGTGAACTCGGCACGAACTCTAGACCGCAGATTATTAACCTGTAGAGAGGCTGGACAGTATTGCAGGATATGTATAAATAATGCAAATGTTTAGATGTCCAGTACCTCTCGCTCCTCACTCTGAAGGGCTGGTACTCATTGCGGGGTGTCGAGAGCCAGATAGCTATCTGTATCAGGTGTGTGCTTCTTTGTAACAGTGCAGTATTAAAGATCTGTGAATCTTTATAGTCCGTATTTGGTGTATTTGCTTTTGCGGTACTCAGCTTCGATATTTCCTTGCTTTTACAGATGCTGCCCGAATAGGGACCCTCAAGATTGATGCCATCTCGTTGGCTATCGGACCGGGATCGGACGATGAGAAAGGGGGCCCATTCTTGGATGAGACGCGATACCTCAACAGTACTGCACGACCCAATCCCTGGACGGTGAGCCCGCGGTCCGAGATGGCATCTCGACAAGGGTCCATATATCGAGGCGGGCAGTTTTGCCAAAATCACCAACCACGAGGGTCCTTTGTTGCCCTTAGTAATCTGATCGGATCTCCTTTAGTTTGTTGATCAGGTGATTTGTGACCCGATTCTTAAGTATCCTGATAATTTGATTTGGCGTATTGTACACACAAGCACAATTATTGACCAGGTAACACCAGGAATCTGATATGCGTGAGAAATTGTTTGCCTGTTTCAGGGCATTATTCCGCAGAGACAGACAATCTTTGTAATTTGGCCGTCCGGCGCCACAGGAGGGGTCGCCGGTGTGTACTATGTACTGTAAGCACGGCATTGGTAGTATAGTGTTTAATGATATGTGGCACAAAGTAGACATGCTTCCGAACTTCAGTGGCCAATCAATGGTAGCTTTGAGATTCCTCGTATAGAATATTTAGAGTGTATATTGTTAAAGAAAAAAGCGAGACCTGCAGCATTTGATGTATTACAAAATTGGAAGAAAGAAGCTATGCAGCAACTTAAAAGTAGAGAGAAACATGCGCGCCGACATATGTCCAATGCTGACAAAGTGTTATTATATGATCAAAACAAACAGTCAGAGTTAGTAGAAATATGGATAGGGCTTTTCAACTTGTCATTCAGAAAATATATCCGTCTAAAGATTTTCATGTGTCTGATGAATTTATTGATAAGCTTCTAAATGAACGAAGGCCTGGTGCCACTGTGCCTCCTCCGTATGTACCTATTCCTGTTGCTTTACCTCTTCTTGCTGACGTTCCTCCTCCCTCAGTAATTCCTGCTCCTCCTATTGTTCCTCCCATTGCCCCTTTTCCTCCAGTTATTGTTCCTCCTCCTATCATTGCTCCTCCACCTGTACCTCCGCCCTTGCCTACTGTTACGGGTCTGGTAGATTTGTCTTCTGCACCAGTGATAGCACCTGTGTTACCGATTGTACAAGATTTGTCTACTCTTCCTCTTCCAAGTGTTTCTGTTCCAATTGTAGTTGATAAGGGAGCGGAATCAAAGATCGTAGCTCGCAATACAGTGTCTAAAGAAAGAAAGCGTGATTTTACTGCATGGGCTGTACAGTGCATGGAGAAAGGTTAACAATCTGATGTTTTTGCCACACTCTCTAATCTAGAAAGTTTCCTGAGAAAAATGTTTTTATCGAAGGACTGGGAATTCATTTATCTGTAATGTGGAACGGACTGAATGATGTAGATCTCCCACAAGGGTTGAGGGATTTGAATGTTTTAGCATATTCAAGAGATACTGCGGAGAAAGTATATCAGCACATCGAGAGGGTTTTTGAGTATAGAAGGGTGTTACATAGGTTACGGAATGAAGAAATTGATGGTGATAGTTTGAGTGCTATTTTTTTACAGAAACGGTTCCTTCCTCTTTGTAAATCGATGAGTGAGGAAACGCGAATTTGCACAAAAGATGCAATTAGATGGATTTCAGACATGTCCATATCTCCCGTAGAAGTATATGACACATATAATCAGTATACGCCAGCAATGCAGAGGAAAGTGATACAGGTTATGGTAGAATACCTACACAATGAATATATAAAAAGAAAGATTTGTTGTTCCACAGAATTATTGAATATCTACAAGAGAGCTTTTTCATCTGACACTCCTTCGGCTGCTTTAGCGCTCAATTTAGCTCTGTTGTTCAGTAAGCGTTCAACGTTTCCTATCTCTCAGTTGCCTATGAGAGAGGTTCCACCGACATTTGTCCCAAAAGTTGAGGTTCCAGCTAATGCCGCAGCAGGTACTGCTGCTTACGACATTCCTGCACATTATGTATCACAGTTTGTTCACGTCCCATTCTCGAGACAGGAAGTGAACACTATTAGACAATACATCCCAGATATTAGAAAGAATCAAACAGGGTTCTATAAAGAGATAGAATCTGTCTTGCAGTTGTCAGTATTTACTCTGAGTGATATAGATTTGTTATTTCCCGTGCTCCTACCCATTGATTTGTGAAAACAGATTAGGACAGTAGATG
Organism: Ambystoma mexicanum; assembly: GCF_040938575.1. Classification (NCBI taxonomy): domain Eukaryota; kingdom Metazoa; phylum Chordata; class Amphibia; order Caudata; family Ambystomatidae; genus Ambystoma; species Ambystoma mexicanum. The sequence continues at coordinate 416,610,092 of NC_090929.1, forward strand.
ATGCAGCAGGGTTAGGGGACACATGGGATAATATGGCTAGATAAGATAGAGATAGACCAGCTGGCGAGAGACTGCCACAGGTAATACTGACTTTGCCTGATAGAATAGTGACAAAACTGAAGGATTGTCTGGGACAAACTTACTGCTTGTGTCCAAGGAAAGTCTGAGGGTGCTACCGAATTCTTTAATCGGTTTGAACAAGTGTTTTCAGATTTCAGTGGACAAGATTTGAGCACAGAATCTGGAAAATGACTATTTATAGACAAATTTGTGTGTGGATTGTTACCTGACATCCAGTCGCAAATTACGACCTCTGAGAACACTTGGCAAGCTAAGTCTGAAGTATTGCACATGGCTCAGTATTATGAAAACCGAGTCAATAATGAATAAGAGAGGATTGAAAAGAGAAAAGGAGATCTGAAAACTAAGGTTTTGTTGCAACAGATTGTTAGAGGTCCTAGAGGGGGTAGAACACAGGTTAGGGGACAGTATTTCCACAGGTTACTGTGCCGTTGGGTCCTGTACATGCAAACCAATGTGCCTATTGCAGACAATAGGGTCATTGGCGAGCCCAATCCTCCAACAGAGGTCGAATAACACATTTGGTACTGGGTGTAGATGATCCAGAGGCCGTCCTGGGGCAGGGGGTCCTGGTAGAAGTCAGTTTTATCATTATTCACAGCCTTTTTCACAAGACAATCAATCACTGAGTGTGGATAATAGAAACATTTTTGATCATCCTTCTACTGCATATCTCTCTGGAGACCTTCCTTTTGATGATATATTGTTTCGCTAGGATTGCCTGAAGCAGGGTTTGGAAACAACGCCTATTCGCATTAATCAGAAAGGTCCCTACGTTGAAATGATAGTATGAAATAGGAAACATCTATTCTTGATAGACACAGGAGCGCAGAAGTGTTCCATTGACCATTAACGGGTTCCAAACATTCCACTGTCAGGGCAAACCAATATTTCTGTAGGGTTTTGTGGTACACCAGTGGTTAGTCCGGTGTCTTCACTGGTACCGATTACACTGGGTCCTTTCACATATCACTGTCCGTTTCTTTTGACAACGAACTGTGGAGAGAATTTGTTGGGGTTGAATCTGTTGAAGGAATTAAATGCAGTAATTTATTGTTCTTTGGATGGAGTGCATTTGACGATTTCACCACAACAACTTTCTGTCTCTCAGTTCCTGACTAGACCTTTGCCGCCGGAATTTAGTGATGTTCCGGAGTGTTTATGGGCGATTGATGACAATGTTATCAGTGTTTTACAAATTGAGCGTGTTAAAATCATTTTGAAACCTGGAGTAAAGTTGCCACGTATTCCTCAGTATAAGATTTCGGTTGATGGTGAGCAAGCTTTGAAGTGTATAGTTTCTGATTTTGTGCACTGTGGGGTAATTGAAGAAATTGCAGGTAGTTTGTGCAACAGTCCGAATTATGCCCGTGTATAAGAAAGGAGATAATGCAATTCCTTTTTGTTTCATCATTGATTTACACACTATCAATAAGATTGTTGCTCCACAATTTCCTATTGTGCCTGATGTAACGATGATACTAACTATGATCCCAGCTTCTGCTACTTACTTTAGTGTTGTAGAGCTTAAGAATGCATTTTTTAGCATTCTATACACAAGGATAGCAGATACCTGTTCGCGTTCACCCTAGGGTGACGCTCATTTACATTCACCCATGCTCCACAAGGATCCACGGAAAGTCTGAGCATTTATAGTAGGGCTTTGAAAGAGCAGCTTGACACACTCGAGTTGCCTACCACTTGTACATTGCTTCAATACGTAGATGATCTTCTTTTAGGTGCTGATTCAGAAAGTGCCTGTAAGGAGGGCACTGGGCCTCATTACGACCCAGGCGGTAAGGGGTTTACGGCAGCGTAAACAGCGCTGACCCTTACCGCCTGATTCCGAGGTCCCTTAGCGCCATGGAGGATTTAACACCTGCTTTTAGCAGGTGTTAAAATCCATGGCGCTAAGGGACCTTGTTGTTAATTACGCCACCGTAATTTACGGTGGCGTAATTAACGCCTTCCCCACTCCCATTATGCCCTATGGGGCAAAAATGAGAATGGGGAAGGGTAAATGGGGATTGGGGACTTACCGCCCCGCCAACCTCGGAATGGGGCGGTAAGTCCGCCAACCACCATGGCGTAAACGTAGTTTACGCCATGGTGGTAAAGGTACGACCCAGGCGGTAACTTACCGCCTGGGTCGTAATGAGGCTGTGTTGTTGCTTATTCACCTAGCAAAACATGGACACAAAGCTTCACTCAAAAAGTTTCAATATTGTTGACAGGAGGTCGCCTTTTTAGGCTATCTCCTGTCAAAGGAGGGAAGAAGGTTGACGCCTGAACAGATTAAACTAATTTCTAGCATGTCTGTCTCAAATGCACAGAAGGAAGTCAGAGCCTTGATAGGAATGGCTTCTTACTGTAGGCAGTGGATCCCCAACTTCTCACTAGTGATTAAACCAATGTTGCCTTTGACAAAGAAGGGCATTTCTTTGCCATTGCCGTGGAACTTGGAACACCAGAAAGCGTTTGATCTGCTCAAGACTGCACTGTGTTCTGCACCAGTTTTGGGCACACCAAATTATGAAAAGGCCTTCGAGTTGTATGTGCATGAACGTGATGGATGTGCTTTGGCTGTATTAATGCAGGAACATGGAGGGAAGAATAGGCTGTGCGGTTACTTTTCTTCCGCCCTTGGTCCTGTTGCATGCGCTTTGCCAAGATGTTTGAGAGCTGTCGCTGCTGCTGCGTCTATAAAACAGAGAGAGGGTATGGTCCTAGGCCATGCTTTAACCTTGTTGGTACCTCACTCTGTAGATGTTCTATTAAATAGAACACAAACACAACACCTAACCTACGCACGATTAACGAGATATGAATTGTACTTGTTTGCACCGCATATAAAAATAAAGAGGTGTTGTGTATTGAAGCCGGCTGAACTATTACCTTTCCAGCAAGGTTCTGCTTGCAGTGGTGATATGTCACACCAAAACAAGAGACTAAAGGCAGGATTGACCTGAATGATACACCTTTGAACGACCCACAAGGGGAGCTGTTTTGCGATGGCTCTTGCTTCAAACTTCCGGATGGTACATCCATGGCCACTTATGCCATCACCACGATTGTGGAAACCTAAAGAATCACACACAACTCCACACAGGCCGCAGAGATTATTGCATTGACACGAGCTTGTGAACTTTCCGAAGGGCTTAGAGTAAATATACATACAGATAGTCAGTATGCTTTTGGGGTAGTTCACAACTTCATTAGACTTTGGGCAGAACAAGGTTTCTTGACCTCACATGGAACGAAGATTCATTATGGCTCCTTGATAGTGCGGATAGTGCGGATGATAGTGCACACCATATCACACCCATACATCACACCCATACATTCGAATATCTATCTGGTAGGTGTGGGCAGGGTGTACAGTCCTGGGTGAAAATTGAGTATATGCTGCAGTTAAAATGTTTCATTCTATGGGTGTGGTAATGTATTATAAGCCACCATGGGTGTCATATGCTGCGGTGGTTGTGGCCAGGGAATAGAGTCTTGGGTGCCTGGCCACAGGCCGTAGGCCGTAGGCCATACACCCAAGACTCTAGGCCCTGGCCACAACCACCGCAGCATATCACACCCATACATCACGCCCATAGAATCGAATATCTATGAGGTGGTTGAGGGCAGGGCCTAGAATGTTGGGTGAAAATTGAGTATATGCAACAGTTACAATGTTTCATTCTATGGGTGTGACAATGAGTTATAAGCCACCATGGTTCTGATATGCTGCAGTGGTTGTGGCCAGGGCCTAGAGTCTTGGGTGCATGGCCGTAGGCCATAGGCCATATATCCAAAACTCTAGGGCCTGGCCACAACCACTGCTGCATATCACACTCATAGATACACCCATAGAATTGAATATCTATCAGGTGGTTGTGGCAGGGCCTAGAGTCTTGGAAGGCCATGCACCCAAGTCCGAAGTTATAAGTACTGAAGTTATAAGCCACCATGGGTTTCATATACTGTGGTGGTTGTGTCCAGGACCTAGAGTCTTCACAGAAGACCAACATTCTAAGTACTAAAGTTATAAGCCACAATGGGTGTGATATGTTGCAGAGGTTTTTGCCAGGACCTACAGTCTTGGATACATGACAAAAGCCCATGCACACAAGAGGAAAGTTATAAGCAGTGCCGTTATAAGCAGTGAAGTTGGGTGCATGGACGAAGGCCATGCACCCAAGACCAAAGTTATAAGCCCTGAAGTTATAAGCTACCATGGATTTCATAAACTGTAGTGGTTGTGTCCAGGATCTAGAGTCTTGGGTGCATGGCCAAAGGCCATGCACCCAAGACCCAAGTTATAAGTAATGAAGTTAATAAGGCGCAATGGGTGTGATATGCTGCAGTGGTTGTGGCCAGGACCTACAGTCTTGGGTGTATGGCCGAAGGCCATGCACCCAAGACCAAAGTTATAAGCAGTGAAGTTATAAGCCAGCATGGTTTTTATATATTGTGGTGGTTGTGGGCAGGATGTAGCATCTTGGGAACATGGCCGAAGGCCATGCACCCAAGACCAAAGTTGTAAGTACTGAAGTTATAAGCCAGAATGGGTGTGATATGCTGTGGTCATTGTGGCTAGGACCTAGAGTCTTGGGTGCATGGCTGAAGGCCGTAGACCGTAGGCTATACACCCAAGGCTCTAAGCCCTGGCCACAACCACCACACCATATTGCAGCCATAGATCACACATATAGATTTGAATATGTATGAAATGTTTGAAAATATACTTACTTTTTCATTTGTTAAGATTCAATATTTTTTTACATGACTTTAGTACTTGGAGGAAATATTCTTTTTCAATTTCTGTGATGAAAGAAAAGAGCATGTTAGAGTATGTATTTTATAAAGACTTATTACATTGCATAATAGACATTTTAGCTTTTTTTCAACCCTCATATTTAGTTTACAATCCAGTGTACTGTGCATTTTTCTCAGTTTCTGTGTTTGTTTGTCAAATCATTGGGTCTGGGGTTAAAAAAATCCTTGTCGGATTAAAAAAAAACCTTTTTTGTTATGCTACACACTATTTGTTTGTTTCCTTTGAGTGTTCACTTGTTGTTTCTGGTTCTATCTGTTGGCTTGTTGCACATTTTTGAAGCAGTTAGATACCTGTTGGCATATTCTACTGTCTATTTTTTGTTACACTTCAGTGCCATTCATTTATCTGTGTGGTTGTTATACAATCTTGGGCCAGTTAGATACCTATTTGGCGTATTCTAACTGTTTATAGTCTTTTAATTGCATTTTTGTTAATGTTGAAGTACAGATTAGTTATTAAATTTTGGCTTTAAGAAGATTAAATAAGCGTTTGTAAGATTTGCTGGTAATCTCTGCTTTAGAGTAATGCTACTATCATTACATTTGAACCATCCACATTTATTTTTAACATTTGCAGTGTAGTGACCCGCATTGGTTGTGGCTCCTGCGTGGTAGATTATACCTATTGTTGTGAAGGATTTCTTACCAAGTGACACGTGTAAATCCAGTCAGCTTGCAGTTGTTTTCTGGTACCATCTGCATTGTAACGTAGAAGCATTAGTATTATGTAGTTACTATGTGTTTGTATCAGTAAGGTGGAGCGATTATCTGAATTGCAGATAGTACATAATCTGCCATGGTTTCCATTTTGTACAAGTTGCTGAAATGGAATGGATTTTACAATTAGGTATGGATACATGCACAAATCGCTCATTAGGGATTTGTTCCTGTGTCACATTGTTGCAGAGAGTGCATGTATGTTTCCACATGTATGAAATCTGTAAGATTTCATTTATAGGTATGTTTTTGTTTTCCAGTACTTGTAGTAAGTACGTTAGAAATTCCTGTGGATCTTCTTGTGAGTTTATAGTGAACCTCACCATTCCAGCACAGTAGTCCAATTCTTGTCTTATTCCGTGAACACTATACGTGTTGTCAGGATTGTTTGCTGCATTTCTATGAAGGACTAACATTTGCAAACACAATTTGTCTGTACTGTGTAAGTAAATGTTGTTAACAATTGGTGGCAATTGAAATAGAATATTCATTGCTACATTTGCATAGCAACTTACACCAGTTACACTTGAAAATTTGAATGGACCAGATAGTTCTGTGTCCGAGTGATTTTTTTGGAGTTTGTGTTCCTTCTTTGAAGAAGTACCTGATTTACTTTCACTAATAGGTTCTTCATTGGTTGTGGTAATTGATGAAGTATTAGCTTCTTTTACTCTCTTTGAAGGATTTGCAGTCAGATCCTGTTGCATTTCTGTTTGAATTAGTTTTCTTTTACAACATTTTCCTTTTTGTGAACAGTATATGATTTCAGATGGGGGGTGTACAGTGAACATAGTCTATTGTATTCTGAAAATGTAAAGAATATCAGCGTTCACTTTACTTGCATCAAAGTTGATTAGAAATATACTGTCAAGTGTACGTAAGCGTGATAGTGCTACATAGCTCATGCTTTCTTTAAAGACTGTTACCAATATCTATCAATGCTTTGTCTAGGGTAAGACCTTGGGATTTATGAATGGTGACTGCATATGCAATATTTAGAGAAAATTGTTCTCTACGTACATACATGTCTTTGAAGAGAAGGAATCGAGCTGTTGAGCGCCCTATACTTTTTACTTCAGAAAGTTTGTCAAAGAGAATATCGACAAACTGAATTTTGTTTTCACGTGGGTATGTTTGAAAGCCAACAACTGTACCAAGTGCCCCATTAACTAGTCCTTGCTCCAGGGCAAGGTTACGTTTAAGCATTACTCTACAATTTAAGGATAATTTTAATATTTTTTCCAACCCAGTTGTGTTGGAGATTGAATTTTCTAAGGTATTTAGTCTTGTTGTGGCTTGCTGACACATGGGTAGTGTCATACCATGTACGTCCAGTTTGTCTGTGGAGCAAATTTCAATTATTGGTTGCATTTATTTTTTTAACATTGTTTCATTGAATTTGGAACAGTTTGCAAGATTTGGCATTAAGGCCATACAATTGACATTTTTGTGCACTAATTGTTCCATAACATCAGTAGCATATGCATTATTGCCATAAAGTGCATGGATGTGCCGTTTTCAATATTGCTTGTGCTTATTGAGATAGTACACCAATTCTAATACTTTTTAAAATGTTGGCGTAAGTGAGGTTTGCAGATTGATGCATTTTTTCTGTTAATTCTCTGTATTGGAAATGTTGCCAAAGGTTGACATTTCCTATGCTGCCAACAGTTTTATGGCAGAGTTTGTGTCCTAAGGTTTTAAAAATAGGTTCACCTTTCACTGGTGTCAATTGTAGAAGATCTCCGAAAACAATAATTTGTTTTCTTGCAAAGAGTTCTTCATAGTTTGTTTTAAGTACTTCTTGCAATCTGAGGTGAATCAAAGCCAACATTAGGTTGGAGACCATGCTCACTTCATCTATTAGTAGCATTTTCATTTGCTTTAATACTCTGCATAGTTCCATTGCAGCTTCTGTAGAAAGTTTGTAATTGTCTAATTTGTTTTGGTGTTCTACTGGAAGGAGAAGTAATCGGTGTAAAGTGACACCGCCTATGTTGTGGGCAGCTAAGCCTGTGGGGGCAGCTACGACAGCTGACAGTTTGTTGTTTGTCAATCGTTGAAGGAACTTGCTGATGATTTTGATTAAGAATGTTTTGCCTGAACCAGCTTCACCACTGACGTACAGCAGTATAGGTTTGTAATTTTGGCAGGTACATTCTTTATTTTCGTTTTGTACACCATGTGCAATTTCTTTTGTTACTTCTTCAAAAATGGTGCGCTGGTCTTTGTTAAGTTTTGATTGTAGTACAGTTAAGTCTTCTGTATCTTATTCATAGTGACACATGGTGTTTTCTACTTCTGTCATAGCTAATTCTGCCTCATTTGCTATTAGTGGCTGTCCCAGTAGTTCTTGGCTTCCTGTTAGAGAAGGTTGACTACTGTCAGGAGTGTCCTTATCTAGTTGGGCCTGGAGTTCTTCTTCGTGTTGCTGATCATTCTGCAACATTGTTTTGTACTGCGTAAAGTTCACATCAGTGATAGTGCTTTCATTTGCTTTGAAAGCATCTTCATAGCAGTCATAGTTATTTAGTATCTCTTCTTCTTTTCTCTATGGTTTAAAATGTTGTAGCAGGGACATGTAATATAGTTCTTTCTGTTGAGGAGTTTTTAATGACAATTTGACATGATTAATTAAGCTTCATTTGGTAAGTTTCACAAAGCTGCCTTCATAATCTGTAATCTGTCACTCTATATCTACCTTTTTTTTCATCGGGTTTTATATTATTTTTGTATGCAAAGCTTTGGGCTATGTGGTATAGACACATGGTTTCCAAAGTGGTACTCCTGTTCGGGGAGTATGTGTCTAGTAAATAGTTTTTCAAAATGTCTTGGCTGTTGGGATCATTTTTGGCTATTGTTTCTATGTCCTCATATGATTTGAGAACTCTTTTTCTAGATTTAGCAGGACCAAAACTTAGCCATACTATCATTTCAGATTTTCCATACAAAACAGTACTGGTTAAACGATCTGCAGCTTCGTAGGTGCCACATTCTCTATGAGAGAGTATTTTTATGTCTAGCCTGTACAATTTCTGAGCTTGTGTTTTGTCTGATGATAGGTCATTCCAGAGGTCTTGAAACTCTGTTTTTTCTGCTTTTGTTAAGTAGGCTGTAACATATCATGCAACTGCAGTGGAATTGTCTGCAATGTACTGCACATCTATGTTGGCATTCCATAAGAGGGCAATGATTGCATTGTAATCATTGATATATTTTGATTCTTCTGTTCTTTTTATGTAAGAGGTGTTCTTAGGTGATTTACCTTTAACACTATGTTGAACTGAAGACATGAAGTTGTTCACTTCACCTGTTTCTGTAACTGGTTTAGGGAAACCAAAGCAGCATTTGGTGTAGTATTTCCCTTTGTTTTTGTATTTGCGATGACAATATTTGCCACATTTGTGTCTTTGAAATTGTACAATTTGTCCAAGAAAGTCACTATGTGTCGTTTGTGAAGAGATTTCACAAGTGACATATTTTTGGATGAACTGCAAAACAGTGGCATCACTGTCCTGACCATATTTAGGTGCACCTTTAATCCATAAAAGCATGTGGATATGTGGTGCTCCTCTGGCTTGGTATTCTTTTCTCCAAAAGAAGTGTTGCACTTCTCCAAGTGGAGGAACAGTTTTATTACAAATAAAGTGTAGCATAGCAATGAAACAATGGTGGAAATATCTTGAAACATTAACAGGATCTAGAGAGCAAAGTTCTCCAGGTGTTAGTATATCTATGCTAGTGTTGTTTTTGGTTGATATGCGTAGGAAATCATGTAAATCTTCCCATGCATATTCTTTACAACTTAATGTAACAAACCAAGTGGGTGGTCCAAGTTTTCTGATCATACAACATACATCTCCGTGACGTTGAAACCAGTATCCTTTCGTACCACGCATGTTTGCAAACTGATTAGTTATGCTTGATTGTAAAACGTCATCTTTTTCTTGCACTTTTTGTATTAATTGCATAGCTGACATATTTTGATAGTGGGTTCCAGATTTCAATATGTGTGCAACTCCGTAACAAAGGGTTTCTAGTTCATTTTCAAAGAGTAGGTGGAATATGTATTCCACATTTTGTCTACATCTGGGACCTTCAGAATACATTCGTAATGAGCGGTATTCTGATGCTGTTATCTGAGTGGGTCTATCATCGTATCTTCCTCCTTTGCCAGTAGGAAATAGTAGTGGAAATCACGTGCTTCTATACTTTTTTCCCATATGCTCATTGGTGAACCTTTGGTTTGTTGCATTTGGTAAGTTTCTAGTGCATCATCTATGCTCTCATTAGAGTGCAATGGATGAACTGTATAATGGTCCAAAAGAGTGGATACTGCAGCAGGATCCAGAAGTTCAAATTGACCAGTTTCTGATGACTCTTGAATTATTTCAGTTGTTTCCCTTAAGCTTTCATCAATATTTATTTCTTTGTAGTATTTATTATTGTCTTTCAGATATTGCAAGGCTTGTCTAACTTTATGTAAGTCCACGAGTTGTTGCCAATTTCTTTTGTCTTTTGTTGGTACACCATTTACTAAGACAATTAAAGAATGCTCTATTGGACGTTGCACTCCTAGAGTGTGCACATTTTCTGTCAGATCTACTGGCAAATAAACTATTTTGCCATGAATGCCTTTCACCAATTCAGAGGGAGGTAATTTTGCTGTTTTTGGTTGAAGGCATATTATTGCTTGAAATGGGTGTACTGTTTGAATTATGATGCTCTCATTCAAATTGAGTTGTTGCAGGGGTTTTGGCAATGGGAATAATTCCAAGTTATTTGCACGTGAAGGAGTTTGGTTGTTGTCAGGTTTTGCAGTGCAGTAACTGCAACATATTAAGGGTTCACTTATTTTGTATTTGTTTTCTGCTAAAAGGTAGAGAGCTAATTCAAATCATTTGGAATCTTCATTGTCTTCTATTTTGTATGTTACGTCTATAGATTTTGTGTTACTTTTGTAAAAAGTTCTGCGGCAACACACACACAAGGTTTGGTACTTCAGCGGATGTACTTTTACATTTTCGTATTTCTTTTTTGTATGTGTGTAATAGAAGGTTGCCATGTGCACAATTGTTGCTAGTCTGTTCTAAAGCTATTGCACTTTGTCAGTGGCTTTCACTTCCAAAATATTTTCTGTGTATACGGTTGATTTCTTCTTGTAGGTATTTGTGTGTACCATGTAGAAGAGTGTTATTTAAATTGGATAGTTCTAAAGCAGGACTTTTAGCATAGTACAGTTTATACACTAGATTTAATACATTTGAATGATGTGTTGATATCATTTTGATATCATGGAAGGTGCTTTTGCAAATAGGTCCTGAAATGCAGGCTAATGAATGTCCTTGTAGTCCTGTGTATTTGCGCACTGGACAGGTATCCATATTTTGCAGCACTTTCATTTTGATTTTGTCTTTACCTTACACATACTGATTGAGCAACTGGTGTAAAGATTTGAAACATTTGTTGGGAATGTTACACATTGACGTGCACGGCCATTTGTATAGTGGACATTTAGGTTCAGTCGAATGGAGAGGTAATTCTGAGTTTTCTGGGGATACTTTTGTAAGCAGTGTTTCGTGTTCCATGATGGTATCATTGATTTTTTCATATCCTTGTCCACTTCTATGGATGGCAATTGTGTTTGTTTGGTTTTGTTTGTATGCTTCTTCATTAAAATATGGCTCTGTGGTCGTGGTGTGACTCCATTCACCTCCACAGATATTTAAGAAGTTATTTTTGTTGACATTCTGTTTATTGAGAAATTTATTTTGTAGTTTAGTACTTAGTTTTGTTAGTGGTTTCATCCTGTTTAAAACTAAAATAAATAACTTCCTTTTGAGAAGGATTGCAGTGTCTATGAGAGTTTCTAGGATTAATTTTCTACGGTAGGTTTTAAGGGTTGTGGATGGTTTCGCTCCTGATCTTATTAGATTCTGAAGGACAATGTGGCAGAATACTTTTGCTAAAATTCTTTTTTTAGTATGGTTTTGTGCTAGTATATGAGGATTTATAGGAGCAGTGTTAGCAGTAGTGGTAGCCAATTCCTGTTAAGGATTTTCTGTTTCGTTTCACATTTTGATAGAGGAGGCAAAGTTTCTGTAGTTGAAGCTTCTTTTGTTTCGCTAAATGGCTGCATTAGCTGTTTTGTTTCAACGTTTTGTACAAACTCTGGTAGCGGTGGATGCTTATTTTGGACACTTTTATTTTCATTTGCTCTATTTCTGCGTTTTGGTAGGCATTCTTTGGGGTCTGTTAAAAAAAGAAGGTATGGGTTGGTCTGTTTTACAATGTATGTGTGCTGTGTGCATGCGTGTATGAGTTTGATGGGGAAGTTGTTTGTGGTGGTGTGTGAATGTGAATTGGGCAGTTACAATGAGCTGGGAAGGCGATTTTTCTGTTTGTATGTTACTAGACTCTGGTTCAGATGAGAGTAGAGAGTAGAAAGTGAGCCTGTGGTGAGCAGAAGCATTAATAGTAAACGTAATGGTATAAAATTAAAACAGTTATTTGTTTTGTAGTATTAACATTCTAAGGCTTCAGTATGTTATTTGTGTACCAAAAAAACAGGGATTTTTGTGCCATTCTGCCTGTTAATCTTTGTTTACTAAATGGAGATTTGTGGGCAGAATGGTGAAGAAATCGATGTTTTTTTTTGGTGCGCAAATTATATGAATGACCCACACAGTCTCTTTAAGGAACATTAAGAATATAAAGGTATTAATCCACTTACGTTTTTTTTTTGGTAGAATGAGCAGGTTTCTTCGGATATGTTGTTTGTAGTTTAGATGCTGTTGATTTTCAGAAGAGTGGTCTACACTGCAATTGTAAAAGGAAGACGTTAGTAATTTTGTGTGTTTATAGCACTGATATTAATGTACACGTTAACTTTTATGTTTTCGTGGTAGTATTCTCATTTGATATCCGAACATAGTGTATGCAACCATTTTATTTGACTATGTGCAGCCTTCATATGTTATTTGCAGTATGTTAGTTCAACCTGCTTCGCAAATGAGTAAAATTTTAAGTTCATGAAATTCACTTGTTTTTTTTGCAGCTGTGTTGTAGATAGCAGAGCGGTTTGGAAGTGATAGTTCATTATAGTGATGGGAAAAATTGGAATAATTTTATATTATAACTAGACATGCAAACGATCGGGAGCACCTGAGAGGGAGATTTCACCACAGCAATCGGGAACGTTTATTTTTCTCATATGATGCATTGAGATTAGCATTAATTTAGGCGGGAGACACTAAAAAATTGTGACATTTTTTAATGAAAAATCGAGTTTCGCGCCTAAATCAGGGTGATTGGCTTGTATGTATAGGTTATGGGGCAGCTAGTAAAAAGTAGTGTGATTTTTCAATGAAAAATCAGAAGTCTTGCGCTTAAAGCGGGAGCGTTGGCATGTATGTATTGGCTATGGGGATTTAGTGGCATTACTTTTTATATGGATTCATAAGAGTTGTACATGTAATCTGAATAAAATATGCATACCTGTACTTTGTAATCCTGCATGTGGATATACATGGAGCTGTAAGTAGAAATCTTCGCGACTTGCACAGTAGTTTTTGTAGTAGGTGCTTTCCAATGATATAAGACTTGTATTCAGAGTAATCAACAGTACATTTGAAGTGCGGAACTCTGATGCTGAAGTTAGATGGAGAGGTCTTGGATGTGATTGGTGGATGGTTGTGTGACTGCTTAGCTGTGTCCAATGAGGGAATGGATTTGCGAGTGATGTGGAAAGGGTAGAAGGGCTGGCTAAGAGTTATGTGCCGCGCGGATACCGCGCCTGTCCGCGGGTAGGGCATGCGACATACGGGGTTTTACAGAAAATCCAGCATGGAAAGGGGACTGTGGGATAAGCCAATCAGATGTTGACGTTGTTGATTTGTGTAGAAAGAGAGTGTGTGTAGTGAAGATGGCAGAGGTGGAGACAGTCAGGGTGTTGGTGCTCGGAGATAAGTTTGTCCATGGTTTACAGCACTATTCTCAATGCAGGCATGTGGCAAACAATGTCGATATTAGAGGAGTGGAGGTGGTGTGGAGTGCTGCGACTGACTGCAATGTAGAGGCAATTCTCCAAGTTTGCAGAGATATGCGTAGGATGAACAGTCCCCATGTGGTAGTTTTGCACTATGGTGCTTTCTATTTGGGGTACGTGAGTTCCCCAACTTTGTTGGGAGATTTGGAACATTTGGTTGAAGCAGTAATTAACATCTTCCCACCTGCGAAAGTAATTTTTTCTGGATTACTTCCTAGAACAAAATGGGACAAAAGTTCTGTTTTTTGTCCTGATCAAAGCATTGCTAGGTGTGCAATCAATCGAGGCATGCTTGCTTTCATGCTAAGAACTGGTATGTTTTTCTGTAGCCACGAGAACATTGTTTCGAGTAATGCGGCTTATTTTGAAGGAGATAGTGTTTCTTTCTCTTGTTTGGGAAATGCTATGTTTTTTTGGAATGTAAGGGTTGCTTTGGAGAAGGTTATGTGAAGATTTTAGTTGTAAAGTGAGAAGTAAAGAGACCCCAAAAAATACATAATAACAGGTGTCTGTCAGGCATCTGCAAAAAAAAAAAAAAAAAAAAAAAAAAAACGTCTTTTCAGAGCCCACCTTGAAGGGGAAATGGAGAACACTATTTAAATGTACATTTGCCAAGCTCAGATCGTCTACATGTCCGCGGACATGGCGGTAGTCTGCGGACAGCACGTATTACATATGGGGATTCTGGGGTGGAGAGGCATGCAAATGAGAATGAGCGGAGCTAGGGATTGGTCAGTAAAGTTTAATGGCTGTGTTGTGTACGGGGAGATTTAGTGAGGACCCCTTTTTTTTCTGAGAGGAAAACAGACAGCTATGGCTGTGTGTGCTCGAAAACAGATTATCTGGATTTTGGGAGACTCATGGATACATTGGTTGAAGGTACATGCAGAATGTTGTGGTATATCTTCAGATCTTGGATTCCCTCATGTGGAAGTGCACTGGCATGGAGTGCGTGGAATTTAAGTGGCTGGGCTTGGTACCTCTCTGTGCTACTTTACAGACAGAGCGTCATCCTGACATAATTATAATTCATTGTGGAGGGAACAGTTTAGGACATGTGTCTGGAATTTCTTTGCAATTTGCAATGAAGGAAGGACTTGCGAAGGTGATGGGCATGTTTCCAAAATGCCAAGTATTTGTTTCACGTATTGCGCAAAGACAAATGTGGCTGCATTCTTCTTCATTTGGTCCACAAATGGAGAAAGCGAGGCGCAATGTCAATAAGGCTGTTTGTGCCTTTCTAAGAGGTGTTGGCATGTCGTCTTTCCACAATGAAAATATTATGTTTTGCAGCACATTCATTTTTCGCAGAGATGGAGTCCATTTTACATATGCTGGCAATCAGATTTTTATTCAAAATGTACAAAATGCATTGTGACCTTTTCTGGAAGTGTAGTCATCTATTTTGCATTACATGTTGACGAATCCAAGTTTTTGAAACACACAAAACACCACTAAAAGGCTTGTTTCAGAGCCACCACTTACTCCCAGAGAAAAATGCATTGGTTTTGCTAGGATTGCGCCCCAAAATGTTTTCTGTCCTAGGACTGTCCACGGACTTTTAAAAAATGCACGGGGGCCTGCACCATTTACATGATAGTTCTATTTTTAAACTGAGAAAGGCGGCTCTGAAAAGAGCCTTTTTTTAAAACTTTTTGTTGTTTTATATATTTTTTGTGGCTCATTGTACACCCGACATAGTAGGAGAGGAGGGGTAAGGAGGGGACACTAACCACCGGGATAAGAAAGAGCAGGTGGAGAGATGAAGATGTAGGGTGGGCCTTATTTGTGATGTCATCTTTGATGTCCTGGATGTTAGTCTTAGCAGTGCACAGTGGTGGCGCGAGTTATGGTTGCTTACCTTACCACAAATGGCGAATTTCAAGGGTTTTTCGGTTTTACTTGGAACCATAACGTCCCGTTAACAATGTTTTTTTAGTGAATTTCATAGGTTTTTAGTAGCGTAACTTAACCATAACGTCCCTTTAACAACGTTTTTTTACTGAATATATATATATTTGTTGCAAATGTGATAATGGTGTTACAGCAGCATAGCTTGCACTGTAACGGTTGTTATTGGACTTTTCTCCCTCTTTAAGTGGTCTCGGGTTATCCTTTTGCCCTCAACTGGGGACCTGGTTGATAGCACCAATTACAGCCTTCCAAGGTAGGCTAAAGAGCCCCATCATAATATTGGTATGCTGGGGAGCCATTGCAAGCAATGGGTCAGCAGTGCACATTGACCTGTGTTACATTGCTTGATGTTTCCCTTCAAAACATTCACCTCAATGCCGAATACTACCCTTTGTCAGCATTCCACCACGGCACCGCTCTTTACAAGGTTCCAAGCACCTTCTCCAACCGTTTTCTTTTGTTTCTAACCTATTTTCTACCTGTTTATTTTGATGTAGCTATATTAAAATTACATATAGACCGGGAGAAGTGGGCTATAATACGTGTTGTTGTCTCTTTCTCACATTATGAACCTTTGGTTTCTATGTAATGCCACGTTTGTTTATTTATTTATTGAATTACTTTTAAAGCGCAACTTACACAAGCAGAGAGCATCATGGTGCTACCAGGAGAAGAGTAGGAGCAGCAGTAAGAGAGGAGAAGAAAAAATTAAAAAATCACTAAAATAACAAAGTCTTCAGGCAAGGATGAAACCGGAAATGATCCTGAATTTCACATAAATTCAGAGGGAGAGCATTCCAAAGTCTCTCTGCCACGACTGAAAAGGTGCGGCCACCAGATCTGGAACGAAACAAGGAGTCTGAACGACCAAAGAAAAGCAGAACGGAAAGACCGAACAGGGACATAGGGAGAGAAGTTTTCTTGCAGAAATACCGGCCCAAAGCAATAGAAATCCTGGTGCACAATACACAGGCCTACGGGATGAGGGGCGATCCCTGTGTCCCCACCACACTTCTCCTCTGTGGTGGGGACATGTAATCTTTGTCTGCTACTTTAGAATGTGTTTCCCAGAGCAAAGGGTTCAGTGGAAACACCTTTCATGGGTGCTTCTGAGACTCCTGCCATTGAGGTGCCTCTGTATAACAGGTGCTGCACTTACCTCAGAACCTTTCAGCCGCTTATCCTTTTCCATCTGTTCCAGCCACATTTTCTTTGCATATCGTTTCTGTTTATGCATGACAAGGAACACTAAAGAGAAATGGTATTGCGCTCGTGTGAAGGAGGCTTCTGAATTATGGAGCCGGTTGTCCCAAAGCAGGTCCTCGGGATGCCGGCAGTCGCTTTAAAACCAAGATGTCGCTGGCTGATTTAATATCTGCCTCCAGTTCTTGAGACTAAAGTGATGAACTGCTCCTGCTGTTCAGCGCGAGAGAAAAGAGTCTGCAGGGTGGGGTGGGGAGATGAAGGGGGAATGAAGATGCAGTTAAGGAGGCGGATGGTGTTGTGGGGGGTTGAGAGTGGGGAAGAAATTACAGCGAGGGGGCCAGGTGAGAATGAGAATGGAGAAGGGGGAGTAACCAAGGGCGAAGGGAGGAACAAGGTGTGACAAATCAACTTCCTGGGGGAACAGTGGTCCAGGGATGAATATTAGTTTCTAAACCATCATTCAACCCCACACCTCTAGTACACCATAAGGGATCCAAACAGATTGGAAACACAAGTTATAAACCTCCTTGTCCAATTTTGGTAACGTGGACGGAACAGCATGATTATCTCCGCAAGGTTGTGGATCTTTAGGTGCAACACAGCGAAAATACAATAATTACCCAATGGTAAACGGGACTGTCCAGTCAAGGTTGTATACAAATATCTACTTAATTATTACTACAACATATATTTCTAGCACACTACAATTACAAGACCCACTGTAAAGGAACAGAGAGGACATACAGTTTCACAAAGGAGATGGATGCACTCTGGATACTGACAGGACGGTAATTGGTAAAGTAATCAATCTTATAGTTCAAGATTATTTGGTTTCATTCAACACCAAAGGGTCAAAGGTTCGTAACTGTCTCTAGGGGCCTTCAGAGAAGGACCAGGGGGGGGCAGATCCACAATGTACCTGGTGCTGAATATGTTTGTGGTGCTCGACAGCATCGAGGTGGTTCCAGGGCACTTTGTAGCCCCATGAGACAGATTTAGTGCCGGTAGACAGCTGCAGGTACCAGGTGGCAATTCAGCAAGCAAGGCTGGACAGGTGTCTGCAGGCTGTCCGGCGTGGTGACTTTGGCCAAGAATCGCTGTCTCTGTGCTATTGGTGGATCTGGAATGCTGGTCGAGGCGTCTCGGGCGGCTCTGGAGACTGCGGCATGATAACAGTCAGTGGTGCAGCCAGATGCGGTTCGAGGACTCGATTGTCTTAAAACTGTCCTTAAAATGATGGACGCTCGATGATGCTTGTGTGGCACTCCTCCTCGCTTGTTCCCAGGGCTCGTGTCCTTTCAAGGTGGATGGCCCAAAGCTTAGGAGGGTGTTAGCAGGCAACAGCCTTGTCCTTTCTCCAGAGACTCTTCGGCACTTCCCATCAGGAAGCTTGCTGTCAGAATCTAGCAGGGCACGCTGTGTGCTGGCTGGTTACCGGTTCTGGATTTGCTGGTCCTCTAAGTTCCGATATCTCCCTCTGTTCTGTGGTAGATGTTTAGGGGAGGGATATTGCTTCCCTCTTGGAACTCCTGGCCTTCCCTCACTGGCAGAAGATGTAAGGTAGATTTTACCTGCAGATCGGGGCCAAATGAGTCCTTCTTCTTACTCTTTTCAAAGTGTTCAGATGATCTGATCAGTGAGGGGCTCAGCCCTCTTTTAAAGCCAAACCAGCCCCAGTGATTGGTACAGGCTAAGCCCACCTTAATGTATCAGTCCTAAGTCCCATCAACAATCTTCAGGTCAGAATCAGAGCACTTGGCAACAGACAGGGGAAGGATGACAACATTTACTTCTAAGTCCCACCCATCTTCCTGTCTGCTGTACATCAAAGTGTCTCCCTAATTAATTAAGACATATGCGTATAGCTTGGTCACAACATGGGCCTCCTTTGAAGTAGGGAGTTGCAGGCAGACTTTCATCTCCTACAATTCACATACTTCCCTGCTCTGAAAGGAGTGGTTCCAGACATGACATTCACTGAGCTTTCATACCAAGGAGGGGTGTTAGTACCAAGTTGTTACATTGCTTTACAAAGAGGTGTTGGTCACTGGTCTCCATTGTCACTTCCTGCACCCAGGCCTTCCCTGAGGCCTGCTAATTAACATTCTTCAGTATTCACCACCATCAGCAAGGTGTAACGATGGAGATGCAAATCCATAGGGCCTTGAAATGCTAAGCAGGCTGCCAACGGCCAGAGGCTTTTGATGTACCCACCGCTGGCAGGTGTCAGCTACACATGACAGGGGAGGGTGGCACTGCTAAACTGTTCCTCCCAGAGTACATGACTATTTTTCTGCTGTACGGTGAGCATAGAAAATATGTGCAGGAATGGCCCCACATATTTTCTGGAGGTTGATCTCCCATCAGTCATTCTTTTAAATAAACAAACATTCCAATAGCCCAGGCGAGCGCACTCTCCCTGTGCGGAAGGTCGAATTCCTCGCAGAGGGTAAGGAATTGGTTGAGGGAATTTGGGGGAACAGCCAGAGAGAGGAAGACTCGAGAGAGAAGGAATGGAGATGGACAGCAACGTGAGGACATGCATGGGGAGTTGTCAGGAGGCTGGATGAAGTCCATGGGTAACATGGAGACTGAGCAGGGATATGCTGTGCACAGAAATGCCACAAAGGTGACAGGTTGGTTATAGCTGTTATGGGATATGGGGCATGAGGGAAAGCCAAAGAATGAGAAGCAAGAGCGAGAGGTTTCTGATGGAGAATGCAAGGGCATTTGAAGAGAGAGGACAGGCGTTCTAGGTTATTGGAAGGTAGTGGTAAGGGTGACGTGTTCCTGGATGGCATGGGCAGTGCCATGGGTATAGAATAATTTAGAATAGGCGTACTTCTAGTGGCTTTTTCTATGTGAGTCCTCGCCCCATGACATTTGGTCCTTGTATCCATCAACTCACCATCCCGTACCCTTCCAGAAACCATCACATCATGCATCTATCCCAATCACAGATGATTTACTGGCACCTAGAGCTACTTTTAGCATCTGCCTTCTCACCCTAAAAACACATTCCCCTACATCTAACATTTAGTAATCCCTACATTTTGATTTTTGCTCCATCACTAAATGTTTACTGCGGGGGTGGGAGTGAAAGCGGGATATAGAGAGAGGGCTGGAGCGAGCAGCTATGGATGGACTGGGCAGGGTAGATGCTCATTAAAGATGTAAACCTCCCTCAATACACCATGTTCATCTGTATAGGCTTTGTAGTGTGGAGGGACCAGAGATTAGTATTTTAGTGAGACTGTGATAATGGGTTTCTCTTCGTCGGGTTATATTGGCTTGCCCTTAGGTCCAAATGTATGTACTGTATTTGCTGGGAGGATTAGCTTGTGCCTTACTATGCCAAGACTTTCATCCCAGAGGACGGCTTTATATGTTGCTTAGGAAAGAAGTGTCCCATCCTGTGGGACAGGAACTAAACTTGGATTATTATCTTGTGCCCATTGGTTTCATCAACATCTTCTTGCTTTATTCAGATAAAATCATGAATGAAAGCACAAATTAAACATTAAACAGTGGTGGTCATAAAATACAGTGCAAATAAAAACAGTGAACTAGTAAATATCAAGTATATAACTATGTTGTCTCCAAGTTTAAATTTGGTTAAAAACAAGTCCATATATATTATAGGGCAGTGGTCGCCACCCTAAATAGTTAAGGTGAGTTGGACTCCCATTAGAAACACAAAAAAATGAATTGCTAATAACTTTTGACTTGTGTGACATATTTGGTTGACATTGTGATGACAACTAGGAATTACCAGACCACTCCCCACCCTCAAATGTTGGTGAATGATTCATTCACAAACAAAAAGGTTATTAGGATTTTTTTTTTCTTTTTAACAAAATTGCAGCTTAGTCCCCATTCATTTAAACCTAGACAAAAAGGGCAATTTGTGCTCCACGGCACAGCCCAAACCGCTGGATGGATTTGGACCAGGTGCAAAACAACTTGGGCATGAATCGTTGTCTCCTGTCATTTTTGTGGTTTGGGTTATTCCGTCCAGTAGTTTTTTAAATATTTGATAGAGAAGGGGGTGCCCCTTCTCTGAAATAGATAGCTAAATCTCAGGTAAATTGCCAAGAAAATGGCAGTTAATAAATTAAACAGCCGCCATCTTTTGTTTCTCGATGCAAGAGATAACCAAGCCTATAGTCGAAGATATAGGAAAATGAAACGCAGGAAAAAACCATTTGAAGGCCAAAAAATATGCAGATGCCATCAGGCTAGAGGTGAGGGTGGCAAGAGGATACCAAATGAAATTTGGGAGTTGGAAGGGGTATGGGGACTGAGTTTGCAAAACAAAGCTTTTCTGTAACTTCGGCTATAGCCGTGAACAGCTGACATCTCAAATCAAACTGTATCAAAGAAACAGTGTGTGTTGTGGTGGGAATGGGAGAGGACAGGGGAAGTGAGGAGGCCATTTGGGGACTGGGGGATGCTGGCACAAAGGAGGGGGCACTTGGTGAGGGAAAATGACACATGTCTACACTATCGTTAGTCTATACACTGGAAATAGGCATCCGGGACTCCCACCATGCAGTAACTGGGACAATACTGCTTAGCTTCAAAGCAAGGAAGGTGACAGCCCCTCAAGGTCATGTTGCCTAAAAATGAGCACAAGTTATAAGACCACTTTACTACTTAGAGCGTTGTGGCCTGAGGGGGTGCCCCTTCCTCGCTTTGATGCTAAGGAGGGTTGGTCCCTGTTACTGCATGTATGGGACAGCTGGATACCTAGTTTACTATGGACTACATATAGCCGCCGGTATAATGATAACAGTTTTGCAGTTTTGCAGTTCATAGCTGCGGTTATAAAACTATAGATATATTTTTTATAGCTACAGTGAAGTTGGGGTGAAAAATCATTGGCCAAGGCCATGCCAGGGACATGATAGGTGCCAGCCCCCAGAGGCCATGTTCCCTAATAAACGAACACCAGTTATAAGACCACATAGAGCAATATGGCCTGAGGAGGCCAGCAAGTGTGTTTTCTTAGTTTTATATATCTCATAACACACTAAGAAAACACATGGCATACACATCATTTATTTTTAAACTGTGCTACTGGCCGTCCTTGAAAGTATGGCATTCTAAAGGTCAGGCTGTCATGAGGCCCCATGAAAATAGCTTTTATCACTGGGTAAGGAGCTGCACATACATGGAGAATTGCAAATCCAGCTTACAATTGCGAGGCAAATTAGAAACATTTTTTGTTATATAATATGCCTCAATATGGATTAAAGATCTTCCGTGTTCTCAGTGTCCACTGAGAGATTTTTTTTATTTTTCCTTTTGCTGAATTGCATTCTGGTATTTGTAGTCTTCCAGTCAAAATGGGCAGGAAAAGGCTACAATTGTACACTTTTTGCCTGAGATAGATCTATAAGGATGTATTCATTTGAATGGAACTATTGTATGTGTACTTTTCAAGTTATTTTTATAAAGCAGAGTATTGTTGAAAGCCAGGCATGGGGGTGAGGTGGAGAAACGTTGAGAGGGCATGTAAGTCATGAGTATTTGCCCAGGATATGGAAAGAGAGGTTGCAATCCTGGACACTGGTGCAGTTATTTTCCCCTGATTGTGGCTGCATTTCAGGGCACAACTAATGGACACATGTGGGTTTACTTCATAACATTTGTATTGGGATCTTGTTTCCAGGGAATATTTCAATGCAGAATGGTGGTTTTAAAAGGTGAGCACCTTTTTTACTTTGCCAGCAAATGTATTTGAACATTTCCACCCTCAGATTATTTTTCTGGTGTTCATTAATTTTTTTTTAAAGGTCTAATGCTATTTTGTCTTGCACACTTTCTTCTAAGGGGAAAGTCAATTGAACTGCAGTGGTATATTTCACTTTAAGATATATGTTCACCTACAGTGTGTGTATTCATGGGTGCCAGCTTTTGATTTTAGCTAAGAGGGTAAAAGTACCTGGACATATGTTATTTTTGCAGCCAGTAATTTTTTCCCTTTTTTGTGCTGCTTACATGTGATAAGTTGGGGTTGTATGATGTATCACAACAATCACCAATGAGACCGGCCATAAATCAAGGGGCTTGTAGCATGCTGCTTAACCAAAGTGTGTGATCATTGGCAAACAATTTAATCTCACTGTGCATTGTTTAAAAAAATAGTGAGTTCCCAAAGCCTGCCATTGTTTTTACATAACAACACCACTATCAAAACAGGACAAAATCAGTTTGTGGTTGATGAACATCTTTGAGTGATGGGTTGCAAGTGTTTTAAAATATATAGTGGGCATGGCCACTGGCCATGGCTTTAGTTGGGTAGTGTTTTGCCCATGAGTAGTGGTCTGGTAGTGTTCTAAAATGGATAGTGGACAAGTGTGAGGTCCATGGCTAGTGTTCTGGTAGTGTTTTAAAATGGACAACAGGCATGACTGATGGCCATGGCTAGTGGTCTGGCAGTGTTCTAAAATATAAAGTGGGCATGGCTGATGCCCATGGCCAGTGGTGTCGAAAAAATCTCTAGAATAAAAGAAAACTTGAAATTCAAGGAAAAAAACTTTAGTTGCAAAGACGTTAAGGTGAGAACTTAATGCAACAAACCACCTGAAATTCATCTACAGTCACCTTAACTTCACACCCCCTGTTGTGTAGTGTATGGCCACACTGATGACATCACAATGACATCACTGATGACATCACTGGTGACATCCCTAATTACATTATCTATGCCATCACTGATAGCATATCTGATTAGATTACAACACTCACTAACTAGCTATGCCCAATGCCCACATCATTTGCCCATGCCTACTTTAAAGTTTAACACAATAAGGGGCCACTAGCCATGGCCTTCGGCATGGTCTACTTGTGCTCTGAAAAGCAGCCACAATCAGGCCATGGCTAGCGGTCTGGTAGTCTTTTAATATGGACATTGGGCATGGTTGAAGTCTGCACCCACTGGTCCTTGCTGAAGGCCATAGCTAGTGGTCTAGTGTTCTAAAATATATGTAGTGGGCAAGGCCTTCTGCCATGGTTAGTGGGCTGGTATTGTTCTAAAATATACACTGGCCATGGCTGAAGGTCATGGCCAGTGGTGAGGAAATAATCTATGGAATAACAAAATCCTTGAAATTCAAGGAAATAACTTTAGTTGTAGGGACATTAAGGTGGGAACTTAATGCAACAAAACCCCTAAAATTCAGCTAAAGGCCCCTTTTGAGTAGCCTATAACCACAATGATGACATCACAGATGGCATCCCAGATGACATCACTGATGACATCTCTAATTATGTTGTCAATGACATCACTGATGGAATCTCTTTTTTCATAACAACACTTAGCAGCCATAGCCAGTGGCCACAGCCTTTGCCTGTGCCAACTGTATATTTTACTACAGTAACCATACACTAGCCATGGTCTTCGGCCATGCCCATGGTATATTTTACCACAGTAACCGGACACTAGCCATGGCCTTCATCCATGGCCAGTAGCCATGGCCTTCGCCTAGTCCCACTGTATATTTCACAAAACTAACCAGCCACTAGCCATGGCCTTTGGCCATGGCCAGTTTCCACAAACTTCGGTCATCCCCCCTGTATATTATAACAAATTAAGAGGCAGTAGCTATGGCTGAAGCCACTGTTTATTGTACAACACTCACCGGCCACTAGCCATGGCCTTCGGCCATAGGTAGTGGCCCAGTCTTAAAATCCCCATGTCTCTCTCAGTTCTAAACTCAGCAAGGCATTTTGAAGGACTGTGACATTATGAGTTACATGTTAAAACACATAAAGCTAAGGTGGAAAGGATTGGGTGAGCAATTTGGCTACATATACATTCTATAAGGGGTCAGGACTCCAATTGGTCAGGCCAATGTGGATTAAAATACATTCCCCTGCCCAAAATGGGCAGACAGCCATTGAAGACCCAAGCACACAAATCCCCTTCTTCTCCCTGATGTCATTTCTTGCAGACCGACAAAACATTAGCTTTCATACACACTGGTTTAAACCACATATTTTTTGCTGAAAATGAAACCTAAAATAGCGCTGTGTGCCAAGGCCAGTTCATAGCTTCCCTTCCCTCTGATTGGATGCCCTAAATCTGTTATCTATTCGATTCATGTGCCAGGTTTAAGTTTGAGCCCCCTTCCTGCAATGTCACTGCTGAAATCGTATTTTCCTACCATTTAATTCTATTTTCTGTTATATTTTCTTTGACAACATCTGCATCTGGTGTGTCCTTTAAACCACCCCCTCTAATTTCTTTAGCAACCTTGGCTGAAAACATCATTTTAGTGCTTGAACTCTACGCAGGTCTATTATTTAAATAATTCACCGTGCTGTGCTCTTCTGAATTTTGTGCATTAAGAGGCTGCTTGTTGGTTTTTTGCATATATTTAGCATTGCATTTCACATTGCTTATGATATGGTTTCTAGTGACTATTGAGTGTGGGTAACATTCTTCATGTCTAAACGTGAGTTTGAACTTGTGTCTAAGGCCTCATTATAAGTCAGGCGGTAACCCTACCGGTGCTACCGGCGGGTTTGCACTGGACTTGCAAGATTTACCGGCGCCTGGCTTGCTGGAAACACCGGGGGATTACAACCCTGGCGTACCGGGAAGTCATGCGCCGTTAAATTGTAATACCCCATTCCCATTTGAGTCCCATAGGACTCAATGGAATGAGGACCACAGAAGCACTGGCACCGTTAATAATGGTGCCTGTGCTCCCGTGAAACTCTGCGGGCGGGTTCCGTTCCACCTGCCAGGTCTGACCATGGCAGGTGGGGCGGCACCTGCCCGCAGAGTCGTACTGTGCCGGTCCGGCAACAAAGGTGTCGGTAAGCTTACCGGCACTGTTGTTACCGGACCGGCACAGTTGTAATGAGGCCCTATGTATCTTCTTGATGAATGCATGTCTTCTTTGTGTATGGTGCAGCTATGTGTGTCAACCTGGCAGTGCTGTCTCTTTGCTTTTGTCATTTTTGGTTACAGCATGTGCATCTGCTTGAAGTATGGATAATACAGCTATCTCAGTGAATAATGCCTCTCACCTTTACGGTATTGGACTGGGGGAGGGGCAAGTGCTCTAAGTGACATGTTCATCTGTCCATCACCAGGTGGAGGGGTAGTACCTCTTAGGCTACTCCTTCACATTAGCTTTCACACCATCAGCCAGAATATGTGTGTGTTTCAGTGGGAGGGCAAAAGAAGGAGGAGGGCAAAAAGGGGAAGTGTGGAAACACCAGTTTGTCTCTCACGTCACCAGTGCCCACTTATATTCTGGATGTCTCTATGCCCCTCTGAATCCTTTGCACAGGAGCAGACAACAGGTCCTCCTAATGAAGGAACGTTGGGCACAGACATAAATGGACCCCATCCAAGCGCAAGCATTTGAAATGAATGGAGGTCTCACATGCAGTTAAATATAACAGCAATTAGTTAAGACTCTCATAACTTGGTGGCTTCCTGCTGTGGTGTGAAGTGTGTGCTGTTGATCAACACCTTTGATTCCCTCCCGGTGGTAGACCGGTCCAGTGTGTCGACAGGTGATGCCAGCTGTCAGGCTTTGCTACATCTTCAATAGGACAACAACACAAGCCCCTCAGGCCTGCTCTTGTGTCAGGCTGGACGCACTATACCCCAAAGGAAGGAGCCCATTTACGAGATCGGCAGAAAGCAGGGACAGATTGAATGACACCAGCCTTCCCTACAAACTGTGCAAGTCCTTAACTCACAAGCGTGACCCAGGGAAATAATACTTTTGTGGCATAAATTATACCACACTAAACTGGGCTATATTTGAAGGATAGATTTTCAGGGATGGTGGGTGAGGTTGAGGAAGAGCTTACAGAAGGAGCCACCAGGTTTAGGGGTTTCCTGTGTAGTGTTGTGGCTCTGGTTTCATGGTACAGTACAAAAACCTAAATTATACGGGCTGCCTAAGAACTCAAAAAAACATGTCCATGAATACAATTATCCCTCCTTGCTGCTGAGCTGTATACTTTTGACACAAGGTTGGAACACCAGAGTTAACAATATTTTGTTTGCCAAAGATCACAAGATGCTGTATTGAATCTCCCTACCACCCGATACTGACTGTTTTCATCCTAATGGCAGGAACACAAGAACTAAAGTTTGCCCATAATCACCAGACTGGACTGGCCTGGACTCTAATAAATACCTCCCTTCACCGCCTCCACAAGCCCCATTCATATTCTTGTGCTGATTCATTTGCTAAAACTGGTTTTAACACAAGAGCTCAAAAAGTACAGTTTGCCCCAGGCCACATGGCTGCACTGCATTAAATCCCTCCACTTTGTAGAGGGAACTGCTTACATTTTTACACCATGACTTGTAGAGATTAGATAATATTGTTGGTGTAAGTTCACATGGTTGCACTACTAAACTGCCTCACTACCCAACTGTGTACTGCTGTGTGTATTGATTTACTCCACATGGCTGGAAAATAAGAGCTCAGAATATACTGTATGTTTACAATTACAAGGCTTGACTACACAGACTACCCCGAGCTCTCAGACCTGACTGTTCTCCATTTCTGCCCAGGGTGCACAATGTATTATTTCCCCAGTATCTGGAGCCTGAACAGCAAGGCATCTCACTCCTCCAATTCCTGACTGGTTTTCTTACAAATGTTAGAACTCACGAACTATAAAAACTTTGGCATAAAACCGCTCTCTTAAGCATTCCTCGATGGTTTAGCAAAAACTGCTCTGCCAATCGCTTTCCTCCATTTGATCAGAGCTCAAGTGATCAGAATTTACTATTTACTCAACATCACAGGGTTGTGCGACATTGACTCCATCCACCTGTTTATTTAGAGGCACTCAAGAGCACTAATAATGCTGTTTGCCCACAAATCTGCATCGCAACCGCCCACCCACGTTTCAGCTGATTGCTGTCTTTGCTTTCTCGTGGAACACAAAAGCTCAGTATCTATAGCATTTGAACAAGATCACAGGACACAGGCAATGAACGCCTCCATCTCCAACTGCCGATTGCTTTCCTTTTCTCCCCATTTTAACAGTTGCTGTGAGTAGATGGTTTGCCCAAGAGCATAATGCGCCATGTGCCTATAGTTAAGCATAACCAACCTCCATCCTATTATAAAAACGGTCATATTACAGTTCAAATGCAATACCAGATTAAATATCTGTAGTATTTTTTGTTGTAAAAAAAGTTGTGGGATCAGAGGATGTGTGTACTTGTGTCTAATTCAACTATTGGTGTTATTAATGATTTATACTTTTCAGAGTTTTTAGAGTTAAGACTTATATATAGGAATCCGTAGAAAGTTAATTTCTTACTTCGAGTCTTCTTAGTACTATAATCTGTGTTCAGTTTGAAATAAATACCTCTAAAATGCAGGAACTCGAAATTTGGATTTGCATGTTACAGAATGTGCTTAAATGATTAAACATATTACCACTTATAATAAGAAAGTTTAAAATTAAGTGTTGTTCTTCAGTTTACATCTCCAAAGCACAGTCAGACAAGGTTTTTGTGGTCAGGCTTGGATATTAGGGGCCTGATTTGTGGAATTATTTGCATGGTAAATAGGGACTTTGCATACCAAACTGCAATCAAACTCCTGTTTGTTGATTCATGGAATTGACTATGCTGCACTTTTTTGTACTTTGCGGGGGCTTTGCGGAGCATGCATCTGCGAGTGGTCGAGTGCCTTGTGTCAGACATCACGAAGAGCGTGGGCATGGCTTGTGCAGAGGGCAGGGAAGGGGGTGGAACCTGGAAAATGAGAAAGAACAAAGGAAAATGTGTCCGTTACTAGGGATGGGCCGTAGGTAGTCCATAGCACGCCCACTATTGCACAAAATGATAAGTATGCATGGATCCGACCATGCAACCTCTCGGTAGGGAAATGGCCACAAAAAGCCCTCATACTACCCGCCACATGAAGGTAGACATACAAGACATTTGCATATAGGATTCAAAAGACAGAGGTAAGATTGGGTGACGGATTTAGGGGTGTGTGTACGCAGCCGGGGTTCCGATCTAACTCAGGGGTGCGCGTACATAGTGTAGCATAGGCGCAGGAAGGGTTTACAGGGTTTTGCACACAGATTTTCAGAGTTTTAACCGAGTCACGATAAATCGAACGTATGATGATGAGGTGCCAGTAACAGTTACGGGGAACCCCCCGCAGGGTCCTGGAGATGCAGACCTGCTTGTGGGGGACCCACGCTCTATTTAAAGGGTGCATGTAGTCAAGCTCGGCGGAGCACGCAAAGGTAGCTGTTTCTGGTTGTTTTTATTTTGCGTGGCGGTGTTTCGGGGACATTCCAACCACGACTTACGTATACGGTTACTTTGCGCAAACAATTCCATGAATACGCGGAGCAAGCAAAAAAAAAGAGTCCGTGTGCAGGCTCGTGCAGAGTCGTTCTCGGTGTGCAGACTTTGTGGGATCTCTGCACACTATTCCATTCGTCGGGCCCTTAACGTGTTCAATTAATTCAAAACTAATTCCACAGTACATGCTGCGATGACAGGCTCTGGGTGCAGATGCTCCTATTCCATGTAAAGCTGGTCCATACTTGCCCTGTTTGGTTTCCCATACAATGCAAGAGGGAATATCACAGCGACCATATTTTATGCACATTACAGAATGCATAGATTACCCAAAACCTTTGTCAAAGATTATCACAGCTACGAAAGCACTCAAAAATGAAATTACAAATACTACAGCAGTGGCGTAACGAGCAGGGGTTGGGGACGGGGGGCAGCTTGCCCCCCCCCAGTGTATTTTTTAGAGCATGACCAAGACATTTGGCAGTGGAACATCTCTTCCGTTCGGCAGGAAAGGTGTCCAGCTGGCAGGACAATGAGAGTGCCTAGCCCAGTGTTCCTGCTCAGCACCCTCATTGTCCCAGCAGAGAACATTACAAATAGACATTGATACCAGGGAGGGCGGTCTATCACCAGGGACTTTCTTCTCTTGTAAGAAATGTGAATGGGGGTGATCAGCAGTGAGACGGGTGCATAATGTTGCATGCTTTATGAAATAATCACTATGGCTTTACAACCCAAAGGGGATTTGTCAGGCTCACATTAATCTGCATGATGCTATTCTGGCTTTGCATGAAGGATGGAGTGAATACAACTAAAGCCACACTCTTATTGCTCAATATAGTTCTATGATGATTTATATAGTGTATAGTTAGTTTATTATGAAAGTCTAGTTTATTATGTAATGTGGTTTGCTTCCACAGGCATTGTTATAAATAAAGTATTATTTAAGCACATGACAAAGCAAAACGCTAATAAATATCTATATCAACTAAAGCTGGGAAGACGTGTTCAGTTGCTTAAATGGTCCACATCCCAGTTTCACCATTTAACCAATGTGTGTGATCCTGGGCAAATAATTTAATCACACTGTGGCGTATCTGCAGATCTGTACGTGATGCACTTCAAAGCTTATGTTTATATATCATGCTGTTATATAAAAAAAGCCTAATAATTACAGAGTTGCTCTACATATAATAATAGTGCAATTTAGGTATTCTGTACCACAACTTTATTTGCCACTTGTCTTGCTTATGGCAACGTATTGTAAAGTCACTTTCATAATACCTCCAAGTATCAAAGACTGATGATGCGCCTTGCAGTGTCATTTTTTGTGAAGTCACTTCTGTTGATGCAATCCAAATGCCGATTTGGAGGTTTGCATGTATTTTGCCCAACAAACACTAGACAGAGCTCTAATAGATGAGTGTCCTGCATCTGTAATGGTCCTGCAGTTGTATTTGGTTTCTTATGTGTATATGTTAAAAGGCCATGCGCCACTATTATTACCCAAAAAATAGATTGGGGGTATTGAGGGATGGCGGCGGAGCACGAATGAGACCGTATGCAATTGTGCGTATGGCCTTTGGGGGGAAACGTAGCAGGATCTTTTTCATGGCTCGACCCCACCCACTTTTGCAATGCTGGATACTCCCCTGCACTGCAGTCTGATGACAGTGCAAGCCACTGACGTCAGCTTTAAAGAAGGTGTTTAAAATGAAACATAAGCCAAAACGATATTAAATGTCAACAGTCTAATGCAGCAATTGACCAATAACAGGATACCATGATTTTCTTGACCCAGCAAATAATTAACAGACAACTTGATCTGGCACTTGACCAATAACCTAAACACTGCCTCCCATCTCCCTCAGAAAATTTCCAGAGCCCCCTCTACCAGACCTACCAGAACAGCATATGTCTACTGCATCATCCAACCCAAAATCAGATGCACTAAACAAGGAGGCTTGAGCTTTCTTTACATCGCTGCTAAACAGTGGACCGCCCTGCCCCCTACCTTAAGAGCTGAACCCTCCTCCTGGGTTTTCTGAAACTATCTTGAAACCCTGCTATTTGAATAGGAGGCCTGCTTTTATTGTATTTGCTAGGCACCTGTGCCAACTTGTAAGAGAAATAAATAAATAAATAACAGAATACTTTGATTGTCTTGACCCAGCAATCAATTAGCAGACAACTTGACCCAGCAATTGAGCAATAATAGGGTACTTTGATTGTTTTGGTCCAGCAATTAATTAGCAGACAACTTGACCCAGCAAGGAGTTCATAAATCCTTAATAGACATTTGTTGTAAGAAAATCCCACCTTTATAAATCATTATTTTCTTATCAAGTGGTGTATGATACATTTTGATTAATCTATATATTGCTTTCATCCAATTTATAACGTGTATGTAACTACTTTGAGTGTTTCTACGGGTGCCTTGATATGTGTTTTTCGTTTATTGTATGTCAATATAACTTTCTTAGAATATTATATTAATTAAAAAGCACCTTTCTGACTTGTTTATTGATCACATTAGAAACAAATGAGTAAATGTCAATGATGAGGTGGGACTAACACTATTAATAACGTTGTTAAAATCTGCGCTTAAAACATATCTAGGGTGAGCTATGCTTGGTTTATTCAAATTGGGGTGAAGGGAATGGCGTCCATGCACTGTCCTCTGAATGCTGCAGGCAAAAAACAAAACTCCTTCTTCCTTATGACATAATAACATAGAATTCTGCAAATCCTGCATGATTAAGGGTTGACATACCTTATAAGTATCTCCGCATTATTTTAACTACACTCCAAAGGTGCAGGTAAAATGATTGTCTTGCTGCCCTGCTGGAAAAAGAATTGTCCTGTAACTCTCGGTATGTTCTGGTGCTTCCCTTACTGGCGAAACCCTTATTGGCAAAAACAAATGATGAAGGTATTTTTTTATTTATATATTTTCTCTCCTAGGATTTGGCACATACTGTAGTGTTTCAAAGCCCTGTGAAATGCAAACGTAAGGTAGCATGTTAGTGGTTTATACAACACAAACAATACAAATATGAATCCATTATACGGAAGCCATCATATCTTGTTAGTGGTGAGGCAAGGCTTAATGGCCCAAAAGCATTGACAATGCCAACCGTTTGGGCTTTTGTATAAGCATGGGAAAGGCACTTGACAGGCACTGCCGTATTATTATTAATTGGGCTTTGATGAAAGCAGTTGCAAAATGGTTTGAGTACCTGGGCATCTAATAGCAGTGCCTGGCAAAAGCCTAATACTTATACGCAAGCCAATACTGTTGGTTTACCAATGCTTTTTTTTAAAAAAAACATGATTTCAGTGAAGGACAAACATAGTGCTTATAAATCGAGTAGCTGAAGGCAGACATGGATTAGACATTTTTATTAGACCAGTAGCGTGTTTACAACTCCAATTAAATCATTAACTCTCAGAAGACTGCTTTGAAAAAACACTGGCAGGCACTTAAAGTGCAATGTTTGATGGTACGGCTTGATTATAGTGACCTCAAAGAGTTCCCATGCAGAGGTGTTTTTGACGGGGAGAGGCAGAAGTCGGTGGGAATGGGCATAAGGATAAGTATGGCCATGGTCAGTCAATGGGTGGGCAAATAACCAAAAAACACCTTCAAGCTTTGTGTCCCTCCTCATCTGGCATTTCTCCCTATCCCGAGTTTCAGCTAATGGATGGGCCTTGTTCTTCCAAACAGATTTCCATTCCCATCTTGTCAGTTAACCTCCAGAGGAGCAGATTTCAAATCTAGAACCAGTGAGCCTGGCTTATTTGGAACATGCTACCTTGCAGTGCTCTCTGCTGGTCCCATTATTATTTGTTTGTTATGCTGAGCTATGGTATGATTTTTCTGTGTAAATGCGCTGTTCTACCCTATGTTATCTTCAATACACTCTACCCTGCTTTGAAAATGTAGAGCACCTGCTGCATACCTCTGCAGGAGACCCGGCCCCCTTCCTCCCATATGTTGGAGACATGAGACTGTGCCGTATTTGACACCAGCCATTGTGCCAATACCGCAGCGTGTGTTCGAAAGAAGATACCAGTTGAGACAACCCTACCAAATGTATCCCCAAAGTGATGACAACCTAAGGGAGGAGCTCCCTGAAGGAATATGAGAAAGAGCAAAGAAAAGAAGCTAGTGGAGTCATAAAAAGTATGAACAACGTCCCGACATACTGACTGAAGAGGATGCATAGATCCTAAAGAATCTAATGACAAAGTAAAGAATTGAGCAAACTTTTAAATACGATGACGATTACACGTGCACAAAGTGCTGCAGAAAATTAACCGTTCAATAGATGTACAGATGCCGAAACGCAAGGTAGACTAAGTAATCATAGAATCCAGCTCTACGTAGCGAATAGAACGCAGGCAAAGCCACCATTATATAGAAGATGGACATCAGTATCATTAATTTAGTAAGCCAGGACCAGTGATGCGGGAAGGGAAAACTTTGTTGCAGCAAGAATAAGCAGAATCGTGGAGCTGCATAGTGAGGTTGTCTGGCCTGGAGTGAAGACTGAAACATCCAAGGTCAGCTATCTATTCTGGAAATGAACAAATGTGTGGAGGATGAATCATCCCTTGTTAAGGTGCAAAGAAAGAATACGAAGAGTGCCAGGTTTAATTAATTTAGAGCATTTAATAAAACCTGCAAAATGGACCAAAATCGTGGTCTCCGGTCACGTGAGCCAAGGAAGAAAATTGAGTTCGAACTTGGAGTCCTAGACACAATAGTGGGTGCCCTCACTCCTGTGCATTCTCAAAGACAAGGATACTTTGCAAGGCCAAATATAAAGACAATCTTCATGGCAGAATGTATGGGCAATGAGAGATGATGGGCTTATTGCGTGGGGAGGTAGTGTCATGCCCCATCTCCTTGCTCCTGGGTCTGGACTTACGTGCTGCTATGTGAACCAAATGTTCCAGACATGGCACAAGCGTGCCAACCTACTTTAGTAGTACACATATTGAAGGACCTTATAGTTTGATGACCAATGAGAGACTGTGTATCTAATGTTTCTGAAGATGACATGTTTTAGAGGTAGGCATATGTTGTCCACCTGATAGTGGACAGCCAATCACAATCCTAGCTCCAATAGAAGGTACACTTAGATGTTCCCTTTAGCCAATCCAACTTGTGATAGGTTTTTCATGATTTCACTGTAGTGTGAAGTCACCTCTGAACTATTCTTTGTATAAAAGCTATTGTTTGTGTAAAGATTGCGGAGAGAGTGAGCGTATGTCCGTTGATGTTCATTGTAAACTCCCTGTTTTAGATAATTGTTAAAACAGCACTTTGCCATCTTCCTGAGCTGGTTTGGTTATATGGACTCAGAGTTATTCTGTTTGATCCGATCCATTACATATGCACTTTCCTAAAGGGCCCTAAGCTCAAAACGCTAACCTTTCTCGGGTTCTTCTATGCTGCACTGTGCTATGTTCAGCTACCCCATGTCATGTGTAAGCTGCAGGGACATGTTGTGCAATGCTGGTCTGTCAGGATATATGTGTTTTGCTCCCAGATCTAAACATATGAAAGCTTGAAATTGTGCATTTGATGTACACCATCCTTTTTGTTTTAGGTGGGTGCCCCCCTGCACCCTTAAGGCCCGGTTCGAACTTTCACTTCCTCCCCACCAGCATATGTCCCTAACCATGATTCTCCCTTGTGTTTTTCGATCTTCTTTTTTAATTGTCTCTTTTTAATTGAGATTTTGTAATGACATTTGAATTGCTTCTGTTTAAATGAGTTTTATTCGGTTTTTATGTTCATTGTTTTATGTATTTATTCACCCACTTCATTTTGATTTTTGGGGTTTGTTATACCTGCTGTTTAGTTCATGTTATTTCGGGTTATATTATGTCATTTTACATGAATCTAAATTTCAAGCACTTTGAAACAAGTTTAAGGTGTGAGGCAGCTCTCCAAAAACACCCAAATAAATAAATGATACCCATAAACGATACTTAGTTTATGAAAAGGGCTGCTACAACACCAGAAGTAGACATGGAAAAGTACGCTGGTAAGCAGACTTCACAGACTCAAGGAACAAATCGCCACTCGCTGATCCTTCCACTCAACCCTATTCTTCCCCTCTGGAGTTCACCCCATCTCTTGTGTCTCTACACCTCTGCTATGCTTGCACACTACTTGTAACCTTTGTGTGCATCCCCTTTCTACTGCTCTCCATTGCTTCCCACACATCCATAGATATATATATATATATGCGCTTGTTTTCACCTAAGTTCTGCATGCTGCCTGCTATTAACCGGACAGGGTAATCGCAGCCCAGGTTGAGAAGGGTAGCCAAGGCTGAGTCTGCAGATGAACTCCCAGCTCAAAAGCTATCCTGTCTTCCACACCACTATAATAATTCCCTTGAACCTCTTAGCACTCCTCAATAGTTCAAAGGAAGCCCAGTCCAGTGTGTTGCACATAGAGGAGAAACACTTCGAACCCAGCATCAGTTAAACGTGCCCTTAGTTCCTCCCAGCTTTCTTGTCTAGCACCTGGCCATCACTATCCTAGTGAGCATGTTTCAAAACACCCAGGCACACTATGACACTATAGTGCTGTGGAAGGCTTAATGCCTGACCCCCCCTAGTTGAAGACACCCTCATATATTAAAATATTTCACACAGGAGGGTGCCAGACCATCACTGCATACTGACGCCCTACCTACTTTGTTGCACATCCACCTCTGCCTTTCACACAGTCTAATGAACACACCCTGCATAGGGATCTCAGGGTATGTAGCTGCATATCACTATACGTTGATCTCCTGCTCCCTAGTAAGACGCCACTCTGTTTTATTATGAACTAAAATAATGTAAAGAATGGCTGTAATGGCTCGGCAGGCGAAGAACGATGGTCTGGAGGGATGGCCAGAGCAATGCCAGAGGTCAAGATATTTATTCAGCAACTCTTGTCAAAACTACTAGCCGCATAGTGAAGTAACTCATCAAGCTGGCCCACTTTGGCCAAAAAAGTGGCCCACTTTGACCAAAAAACTGTCCAACACCAGCATTGTGCGTTTTTTGGTTCACCCATTGTCCTATTGCCCTTTAGGCTACTCCGAGCCTGGCTGCGCACTAGAATGCAGGATGCAAAGGTCGGGAAAGACCGGATTTCTCATGACGTCTTTTTGCAGGCAATTTTGTGAGTGAATGTGGCAGGGCTGAAGAGAGGCAACAAGGGTGAGGATGCTTCAGCGGGCTTTAAAAGTTTTTTGTTGAATAAGGATGTTTGCCACTTGAATAAGGTTGGTGGATGATGGCTTTCCATGGGGATACTTTGGTTTTGTCGGCTCTGAAAGCAATACTCCAAGGGTGGCTTAACGGCTGGTGCGCTTAAGCACCCTTTGAAAGGGCTTCAATGTGTGTTTTGCCAGGGTGATGAGATGAGTGGGCAATTTTCACTCGAGTAAGAAGGTTGTGTTGCGGTTTGTAGGTGGCCACTCTGCCACAAGCAGTGGTACGTTTAACAAATTGTTGCGCATATGTGGCCTCCGCCTCGCTGCTTATGATTTCGCGGAGTGCGAAATTCGACCATCCGCACAGTGGGTGTTTGCACCCACCTGGTCTTTTTTTAAATTTAAAATGAAATTGAATGATTGTAAATTAACCTCTGTGTGGGGCTAATCTGCACAAGTTTTCCTATGGTCACCGCACAACATACTCTGGGTAGACACAGCCTACAGATGCAATCCTCCCTGTCATATTTAGTTGGGATCTGACAGGTGTAGTACACAATAAATCTCAGAAGGGAAGGGCCAAAACCTTCCTCCTGCCATGGCTAGCCTAATTAACTATCAAAGGCTCCATGGATCCGCCCTGTCCATTTGTTTACCCTCTGCAGATGGTGGAGGCAATTAACATAATTAACACACTACTGGAGCATACTACAAACAGGCCCACATGGGCTCTGGCTGCAGAGGCTAAAACAAAGGAGCCGGGAAACCCCAAGACTCCTTTCATATGCACTGTGTCAACCTGAAGCCAGCTCCCAAACTAAAGTATTAATGACAGGAAGCTGTCATGTCTGGTAGATGTGTTTACAGTAGGCAACCCCCGTAGAGGGACCCCATTCAGAGAGTAGGAGTATGTGATTTGATGGAGACAGAAAGTCTGGTCTCGCCGCAGCTTCAAGGGAGATCTGCCGATTTAATTGGGAACCAAAGAGAGCTCAATTAACCAGAGAGACCCTTTGATTCACAAGAGCCAGGAAAATGGGTAGGACTTAGTTATTCATATTA
The DNA here is from genome assembly GCF_040938575.1 of Ambystoma mexicanum. Taxonomy (NCBI): domain Eukaryota; kingdom Metazoa; phylum Chordata; class Amphibia; order Caudata; family Ambystomatidae; genus Ambystoma; species Ambystoma mexicanum. The sequence continues at coordinate 416,647,494 of NC_090929.1, forward strand.
TCACCCCTTTAACTTTTCTGTTGCAAAGCATTCTGGTTATGACCTCATGCATGCAGGGGATTGTTGGTGGGACCCAGGATTTGGTTCATTAAGGCAGGCATAGACTGCACCAATCACTGGGGCCCATTTGGCTTTAAAAGAGGGTCAAGCCCCTCTTCTGGGCCGATCATCTGAAGACTATGCAAGGTAACAATAAGAGCTCATTTGGACCATGGCTGAAGGTACATTCTGCCTTACAGCTTCCACCAGTGAAGAAAGGCCCGGATTTCCAAAGAGGGAAGCAAGATCCCTGCCCTGAACATCTACCAGGGAACAAAGGGAGAAACTGAATCCAGAGGACCTTCCAGCAGCTCCAGAACTGGTACCCAGCCAGCACACAGCGGGCCCTGCTAGGCTCTACGAGCAAGCTTCCTAGGTGGGAAGTGCCAGAGAATCTCTGAACCAAACCAAGGACAAGACCATTGCCTGCAACACTCTCCTCAGATTTGGGCCATCCACATTAAAGGACCAAACTGAGCCCAATGGAGTAGCTATGAGAAGTGCATCAACAAGCATCAACCAGAGTCCACCTTAAAGGACATTTTCAAGCCAGTCGAGCCCCTCAAGCTACAACCGACTGCACAGCTGACTGTTGTCATGCTACAGTCACTAACATCATCTGAGATGCCTCGACCAGTGCTTCAGACCCGCCAACCAGCACTGAGACAAGAATTCCTGACCCACTGTGTAGAGTATTACCCATATAGTTTGGAAAAATTTGAACACATGGTAGATTTCACCGAATTCGTTCACTAGCATTAGTTCATTTTTTTCAAGAAGTTTGGATCCAAAAATACTAAACATGAGGAGCAGGGGTTGTGGGGTGTCCCCCACTCCTATTTTCAGTATCTGTGGCCTCAGGGATTGCTGGGGTGTCCCGCGCTTCCTTAACAATGGAGATAGGTGACAAAAATTGCTTTGGCCACAGTTGAAATGAACAGTTAAAACGGGGGCCTGAGCAGTTTCACTGCGGGAAGTCTGCCCGCAAACAAAATGTTCATAGGCAGGTCACCCAGATCCCCATGTAGGCCACCCTGCAGCCATCCATCCAAACTTGCTCGCGGAACTGCCTGCCACAAAAGCTGCAATTGTCTCATGTCTTGAACTCTGTTGCAGAAGCTGCAAAGCACCCTGAAACTGACTGTTCACTGTAAAGCACCAAGAACATCTAAGCATAAGGTACATTGCGTTTATGTCCCCGTGGTCCTTCTCCGAAGGCCCCTAGTGACATTTAAAGACCCATTTCTCCCTTTGTGCTGAAACCAAGTATCCTTGAACTATTGCGATGAATTTATATACCGACTACGCTCTTGTCAGTATCCAGAGTGCATCCCTTTTCCTTCTTGAAACGTTCTGTCCTCTGCATTCCTTTACAGGGTGGGCTAAATTGTGTAGTGTGCTAGAACTGTCTGTTGAATAATAATAAGGTAGATATGTGTATACAACCTTGACTGGACAGTGCCTTTTATAATTGGGTAATAATTGTATTTTTGTCATGTTGCAACTAACCAACGATCCACGACCTTGCCGCGATAAGCCTGCCATTGCATCCACGTTACCAAAATTGGACAAGGAGGTTTATAATTTGCTTGTGTTTCCAATCTGTTCGGATTCCTTCTGTTGTACTAGAGGTGTGGGGTTGATTGATGGTTTAGAAATCGATATTCATCCCTGGACCACTGGTTGATTCGTCACACATGGGATGCACAATGGGTTGTATTTTTAGAAGGCGGGCATGAAGCCTTGGATTAAATGCAGAGATAACACAGTTGAATTGCTTTTGGCTGAGGCTGCCATGCCGCATGGAATGCCGCAAGCAGCAGAAAAAAGGATCAGGTTAGTAGGGGATGCAAATATGAAGTGGGTAAATGAAGTAAGTAACCGCTAGTTTGTTTTACCGGGTGGCCCGGCCAGACCGGTGGATTGTGTTTCAGTAAGGGACCTCAGTTGCCGGGTACTAAATCCGGGTCGGGAATGTTTGGGTCTGGTTGTACCACTCTGGACTATTGAAATCTGTTCTTCACTCTGCTGCCAGATTGCAGACTTGGAAATGGAACCATTTTACCCCTGTGTTGCCTGCGCTAAACTGGCTCCCTCTTCATTATCGGAATGAACTTAAGATCTGTCCTTTAGTTTATGAAGCCCTTAATTACAGTGTTCCCTCCCATCTGGTGAATTGCCCATCTCCGGAGGTCTCAGTGTAACTAGAACTTGTAACCTGAAATGGCCAGAGATCCTGAAATGTAAGCATTCAAAACTTCCAAATCAGACTTTTTCTTTTACTGCCCCCAGGTTTGCCAGTTGAACTCTGTCTCCCTTTTGAAAATTCAGAAAGGCTCTTGTTTAAGCAGACATTTGTAATTTAATGAAATTGTTTTTTCCAGTTGCATATTTCTGTTGTTTTTCCTTTTGTTTATTTATGAATGTGTGATATTATCGAGCGCCTCAGTGCCTTCGGGTTACAGAGCGCTCTAAAAATTCAATAAGTAAAGAAAGAATAAATAAATAATGGTCCAACTAAAAAGAACTGTCATTCAGCCATGCTGCCGCAAACCATTCCTCCTGCGCGTCACCCCTCCGTTCCTGGATTTGTAGAATCTAAGAATCTAATGCCCACATTTACAGACTCCCACCTTCCACTAGCTCCTTTTCTTTCCTCCCTCAGACCCCCACGAGGGCACAGCATGTCACTCTCAAACTACTACAGGGGTGATCAGGGGCAGTACAAAAGCCACTTAACATGTCATAACTTACCGCCCAATAATAAATTCAGCAGCAACTGAAAAAAAGTGGTAACGGTATTACTAGTTTTTTTCCAACCCACCTGCCTATGAATTTTAAATCATTTAAGGGGGTAATTGCTTCAGCATCTGGCTGGAGGTATTACCTTTATGAAAATGGTGCTGTAACAGGGAGCAGTATTACCACAAGTGGTAATATGGTGTGCAGTGATTATAGCGAATACAAGTCCTATGGGATTTCAGAATGGGGAATAATTAAAAACCATAATCAGGCAAACATTCTTCATTCACCACCTGAGGGAATGCCATTACTGCTTGGCTGCGTTACTTCCCGGACTACCACCAAACTCATGATGAGGCCCTTAGTCTCTGTTGTCCTGTGCAAATCAATGAGCAGAAGGTCAAACATTTACCAGCCAGTGTCTGAAGCTCCAAAGCTGGGTTTACCAAAGCCCGCTCTGATTCTCCCACTTACACAAACGTACATGAGGATTCTTTTCTGCACAGTAGTCTAGAGCCTGGTGCTTAAGGCCTTAAAGTGGTTTTACCTCAATTTCCAGGTTGTGCATCATCTTGGGGATTTCTTCTCGGACTCAGTGATGTTCACTTTGTGCAATTCCATGCTTATTGTAGTTTGTTTAGTGCTTTTTCCACAGGGGTAGTCCGAACACCCACAGAAAATGAAGTGGTGTAGGAGACAGTGACTCAAGGTAAGTGGTGGACTGGGAACCAAAAGAGGCCTTGGAAATAATGTTCAAACTGGCCCCATATTAGACCTTTTCAGCAAGCCCAACCCTTTTCCTATGGAAACATTTGGAAATAAAATAGGTTATCATACAAAATAGGCCCAGGGTAGAGCGCCCTACTTGGAAATCTCCACAGTTGCCTATATGTCAGTACAATCCTGCTCAAAGATCGAGGTTGCATTCACTTATCCTGGCCCCTTAAAGCTGGCAGGCAAAGGGTACCTCTTCCAAAGAAATTAACCAATCCTCAAGGCTAATGGGTAATCTCGAAGTCCTGGACCAAGCTCTTCGTGGTAGACCCCCCTTTAGGGGTGCTAAACTGCTTCAAGGATGACATTGTGTCAAGTCACAAAATGGGATATTTTGGTCCCAAATCAATAAATTGCCAGCAAGTGTAGCGGACAAGAGACTAATATAGCATTATATTCTTAGGGAGGGGTCATTATTGTAGAATAATGACCCGCCACCCAGTTATGGCCTGAGGCAAAGCTGAGGGTCCTAAGTTGGGGAAGCATCATTATTGCAAGTGATAATGACCGCTCCCGAGGTCTATAAGGTTATTAATACATGGTGGTAGTAGCAACAAATGTTTTGGAGTTTTCGTAGTGAAGTTAAAAATGGTGCTTTAAGAATTAGGAAAGTAAATAGAGTTAGTAAATTAAATGTGGTTTTATTTTTCAGTATTTAAATAACATGGTTGTCTTCATAAGTGGAGCATTTTAATTGCGTTTTGGTTGAACTGGAACAGGTTGAGCATGAACAAGCATTAGTTGTCATGTAAAACGAAACGTTTTTTCTATAAGAAATTAAACACATTTTCCAATGTTTTATTTATCTCTTTCACGTGTAAATAGCATTTTGCAGAAAGAAAATGTGTTCCCAGAGAGGAATTGTCTTGTTGAACAAATGATTGCTTGAAAATTGCATTTTTGCTTCTCTATTGGCTTTAGTAGTCAGAATGCAGTCACCACCAGTAGTTCTTGCCTGCACTATAAACCTTGTGATTGGCCAAGAGGCGGTCATTAATGATTTTCATTTGCTAATAAGGCATAGTGAGGTTGGGTTATTTACTAGGTGGATGGGAGTGAAATTGCTTCATGTTTTTTATATCAAGCTCATATCATTATTTATAAACAAGACATCCATCGAGGAAAGGCAACCCAGAATATGATCACTGATAATGGCATGCCGTAGAGTTCAGAGGATACGAAAAGGTTTTGGGGGGATCATGGAGTAAGACATCCTCGCATTACATTATACAATTCCAAGGGCAATTTGGCTTGTACAGCTCCAACAGGAAGGTCAAAACAAGGATATAATGATTGCTTACAAGTAGGCAAAAGGTAACTTGGGTATGTGGCACAATACCCCCTCCAAGCAGTGGTAGGGTCCTCTAAAGACGATGAGGGTAGAACAATTAGAAGCCGGCTTAACCAGTGGGGATAAATCAACGGTAGTGTGATCATTAAGGGTGGTAAAAATGTCGGACAGAGTCCATAACATGTATTTATATACATATGCATATAGTAATGACATCACCTTTTCTTTTTGTGAAGTGCTTCAGGTCCTCCAGCTTCAAACGGCCGTGATAGTGGATTTTATTAATGCCTATTTTTAATCCCTAGCGCCTGGCGGGTGGTGATGCAACATAATCACGACTCTTTCATTAGTGATTTGGAGAGGTGGATCTTTGTGTGTGTGTGTGGGGGGGAACATTGTCAGAACAATAAGCGCTTCTCAATCACGAGGTAGACATTTTCCTAAGAATTTGTTTTGGTTTCATGTGAAATCAACTTCCTGAAAAGACCTTTTGTAAATCGGAGAAAACGAATAAGGTTGTTTTCTATTCATGTATGTTTTCATTTTCGTTTGCAGGCAGTTACCTCGACACGCCTTGATGTCCTCCTCCTACCTACCACCCATCTTGAAAGTTTTTGTTTGCTTTGAACCCTTTCACTGCTGCCCCTTTCCTCATTAAGTTCTTAAGGTGGTCTCTGTTGGAGTTGACCCTTTTGCAAAAGGCAACAGCCAGAAGACGTCTTGACATATTACCCTGTAGATAAACAGTGAACGGTAATGAAATGATCAGATTACCCCTGACCACTCACTGCCCCTATTCCAGTGCCAAGCACGCCTTGACCAACAGCAGGCAGCCTGACTGCACAGGTGCTTCCACTGACTGCCACTGAGTCACCTATGTACCGTCTCTATCTCAGTCATAAACCCCGCTCTCTAGGATATTGCCCAGCACGTACTCACTGCACAGCGGTAATAATGACAGGGTGATAGGGCTCACCCAATGGAGACCCTTTCTTTTGTTTATTCATTGTGTGACCCTCCAGTTCTTTTGGGCTTCACCTTCCATTGACTGTAGCCATCATTAGATATACAGAAAACATAGCTCTTATTTGTCTTGAGAATTAACCATGACAAGTCCAGAGAAAAGTTACTTGTATGTGGAAGAGCACTGTGATACTTTTTTGTCATAATAGGACTGACCTGAAAAGCCCAGAAAAGCCTTACCATCCAGATACATGGGTGCAGAATGTACTTTGCGGGAGGATGGAAAAGGATTGCATTGGACTGGAACTTTAGTCAAATGAAATGGAGAAATCATCCCCAAGGATTCCTGATCCCTGCATTTCCTTTGATTGCATGTGCATGGAAGATAAGCAGAGGCAATGATTCAGCAAGATACTAGCTCATCCTTCGGTCTTATTCTTAATCGCAGTTTGTATGTTGTCCAGGTTTCCATGGAAACCCGTCGGGCTGAGATGGAGAACTGTAAACTGGAGCAATACTTCCATCTTTTCACTTTAGATAGCTGCTATCAGATCTAGTTTCAAATACATTAAGTCTCTTTTAAATAATCTGTCTAATTTGCCATCACCACCCCCACACACATTTTTTCTGAAATTAATGTTGAAGGCTTGCCTTAGCATTGTGGCCTGTGAATCTTAAAACCGTGGCAATTAAACCTACTAAAATACTAGCTAATGACCAGCAATTGCATTACAGATGCTTCATGAGTACCTGTAAGTTCCCAACTTGAGGCCAAAGGCCATAACTATGTTAGGACAGACACCCTTATATGTTTAGCTCTGAAACCTGTACTTTGTACATCTAGCTGTTCCTTTAAAAGCCTACTCCCCGCGTGGTCACTGTTTTTAGATGTAACCTGCTTAGAGTTGCATGGGGTGCAGCTTGTGAGAATGCAATACCTCCACTTTGCAACCACTAAAGGGGACTCAAAGCAGCAATGCACTAATTTGGGAGATAAACCCCTCATCTCCTTCCCCCAAACTCTATTCTGCTCATCTTGCAGGTTGCCAGTTTCATGGCACATAGCAGGGAGGTAAGTGCCATAAGATCTATTTGCAAATACATTCAATCATTTTAGAATATTCTTAACAATGTGCCTTGGAAACTCTTGCCCACTTTGTTTCTGCTATATGGGTTCAGACCTTGTTGTGACGTTGCAGCATTCACATTTTAAATCGGCGCCAATTCACCTGTTCAAAATACCTTCGCTTTAGCAAAAATGCAGGGAAGCTTGCAAATTTGAAAAATAGTTTTTTAATGTTATTGATTAAGGAACCAAATTGTGCTCTGCAGCTTCAAGACAAAGAACACTGGTTCTGGCCTATAACTCTAGTCTTGTTCCACAGTCCTCAGAGCGGACATCCTTTCTAGATTGGAAGATCGTGGCTGGCTCTGAGAGCCCGCAACTGCCAATGAGATGCTGGGCCTTTCTGTCCCATGACTGCGGTCTTCTCCATGGCATCATGAATTTTAGTGGTACAACCAGGCAGCTGGACCAGGCACTGCAGTCCCAACAAGGCTACATGCCATGAGCGAGTCTTCTTTGGACTCCTCATTGCTGAAGGCGAGTAGTCCTAGGTAATCTACTTCTTCCTGAGTATTTGGCTACAGTATCATTCTGTGAGGTCTCCTTATATCCCTGAAGCACAAAGTCATCATTTCCCCATCCAAGGACCGGTATGAGATGTGTCGCACCCATTTAGCTGCTGCTCTGAGGCTAGGGAGATGGACAATTCCTGCAGTCTTTGGGAATAGTGATTAGACCAGGAAGTCCCCTGAACAATGGCTCCCCCGTCAGCGGGACACGCTTCGCTCCACTGTCCATGCCTTGCCACAACTTGACTCTGGAGTATTCCTGATCAGCAATTTCACGATAGTGTCGAGGAAAAGTGGCACCCAAGGCTAAACACTAGTATGCGCCCCTCCATACCTCATGCCCCGCTGCCACAAACCTGGATTGCATCCCCACCCCAAGCAATTAAATCATTGTAATATAAATAAAGTAATGAGTAGACAATAATCTTGCATACAGGAATTCATTTTCCTTACCAAGCTATACGTTACTTGTCTGAATGAAGGGCACTAGCCCAGATATTTCTGCTGCAAAAGGGGTCGGTGCTGCTGTTTGATCTATTTTCATGACCATTTCACTCTCAATTGAAAGTTTATCAGCAGCCAGTAACCTCTCTTCAACCACCCAACACAGTGAATATGTTTTTGAACAGTGTTAATCTACTAAAACACTTCTCACCTTTAGCAACACCAATCAGAAATGTAACAAAGCGGACCAAAAAGACTTCCCAGTATGTATATATGTTGGGTTACTGCGCCAGCGGTCTGGTCCACCCAGGGAAGGGAACAATGAAACACTTTCTGAACAAGTCTTGGTGCTGGTAGAGCACTATGGTGGTGGTGGGAGTAATATAAACGGTTAATAACATTATAGAATATGACATACCATTACATAACATATATTGCTTAAGACACTGCCACAGATCGATCAGAATGCTAAAGGTGGAAAATGGAGGGTGAGGGAGGGAAGGGCTGGGGCGGAGGCTTGGTGATGAAAAATGGGAAGGAAATAGGAGGTGAAGCAAAGGTAGAAGTGCAGCTCTATTACATATTGTGATAAAGTGCCATTCGATAAACAATCTTCTGAGATTGAGGAGACTCTCTAAATTGGATTACTGTGCCAGCATCCTCTTTGGTCTCCCCGCCTATGTTTTCTGTCCTCCTGATAAGAGCATTAACTTTGTTACCAGGACTCTCTTTGGACTCCCTCACTTCACACCTACTTCCGCGTACCGTCACCAGGCCAGATGGCTGATGATGCAAAACAGGGCCAGATTTAAATGTCTTGTCCTGTTTCACAAATCTATCCACAGTAAAGCACCACTGTATCTTTCCTCCTCTAAGCAACTTTACAAGCCTTCTCATAATCTCTGCTCTGTCTCCATGACTACCCTTGTGGCTCCTCGCTCTCCCTGTGCTTCCTCTTGCTTCTGCGCTTTGTCTATTCTTGCTTCACTTGCATGGAATTCTCTTCCCCCAGACATCCGAGAAACAGTCCACACAGATATGTTAAAGCCTAACTAAAAGTCTACCTTCTCACCTCTGAGTTATTCTCTATCCTCTAACCTGCCTATGTCCCTCTATTCGACGGCCTCCGCTCTAGCACTTCTGCCATCATGGTCACATCCTGAGCACAACTGCCAGCACCTACCTGCACCTAATAATGCCCATTGCTCATTGTCCTTAATCTATGTATGACTACTTATGTAGTTTCCTCTGTGACTGTTCCATTTACTACCCTCCATTATCCAGTCAGAATGTCCCTCAAACTCACCTCATTGTAACAAGCTCAACACGTTCCGTCAAATCTAATTTCTGAATTATTGTACGTTCTTCTGTGATCAAAAGAGTAGTGTTCCTCCTGTATATAAATACATAAATAAAGAGTGAAAGGCTGAGGGGGCTGGCGATGTCTACAAGCATTTTGATGTGCCTCCCAGAGGAGGTATATGTGGATCTCCCCGAGTTCCTCTTCTTTATGACTTCTAAACCAGGCAGACAGAGCTAGGAAGCGTGTTATGACCACACAATGCTTTAGATAACCAAAGCTGAGGCAATTACACGCAGAAACACTCAGCACAGATATGTTCACAGTGGCTGGAAGAACCTCACATTCTTCAGATACGAAGACCTCTCCATCTCCCTCCCACTCCCAGCCATGCCAAGGCAGAGCAGGAGCAATCCTGAGTTCCAAGGGTTGGTGTTGGACTGGCTGTGTCGGAAGTATAATGCTCACTTGAACTCGTACAAAGCCAGGTGGTCCTGGGTCACCCAGGCAACCTTTTCCCAATTCCTTTAGGCAGGCATGGTCAACATTCCAGCCAGGGACAACTGCAGAGTCACGTGGTGATGCATGGAAATGCGCGATCAGGAAACACTTCAACCAGACTTCAAGATGACTGATCATGGTTAATCCTGCAGAGAGCACCATGAGCAGGAGAAGGGGGACGGATGAGGCAGAAAACTATTGACTTCTGTGGAGGGGGCAGCGAGGCACTGTTGGTACTATGGGACATCAGCACCTCGGAGGCCCAGTGCCTCGCGGGTTGCCGGGGAACACCCAGTCTTATGGAGAGGCAGGGCAGACCATACCCAGTACGTGTGGACCCTGGCCAACATACTGGCAAGAGGCTCCCCGGCACCATGGCCTGCAAGCCCGTGCTCTCACGGGTTGGGCCTGCAGGCCTAATAGAGAGACAGACTCAGTCGTTCCACTTTGGAGTCTGCAGCCACTCTAAGGCAAATGCCTGCAGTTGCTCCTTTTATTAGTTTGGGCAATGACACAGTCGAGGCCCATCTTAAAAGGGAAGTACACTTGCGAGGGCCACACATAACACTGCCCATCTTAAAAGGCAATACACTTGGGAGGGTCACACAACACACTCGTCCTTTTTCATAACAAACAAAACAAATGATACCGAAATATAAACTGATTCTGCCCTGCTAACTTTCTTCCCAACTGGAAGGAACAAACTCACTGGTGGCAGACGCAGAAGAGGCTGCCGGCAGATCCCCACCCTGGCTGCACGAGCACCCTCTTCACAGAGGGCCGCAGACAGGGCAGATCTGCCGGCAGGGGGCTTGCGTACCACACTTTCCTCTTTTCCCACGACGATGGATGTGGTCTCCTCACCTGTTTTTTGCAGCAATAGATGCGCTTCCTCCTCTCCTCCAGGGAATTCACAGAAGCAGCCGGGCCCCAACTCACCTCCCCCCTAATGTTTTTTTCTTTTCAAAGTAACGGGAGAACTGGGGGTGGGCGCATTGCAGGGTTTTCTTACCTCGTCGCCATTGTTATGGGGCCTGGCTATTGGCATCAAGCCGGCCCCATGGGTGCTATGGACATCATCACCTTAGAGGCCCAGTACCTCACGGGGGTTGCCGGGGAATGCTCAGTCTTCTTGAGGGGCAGGGCAGACTATACCCAGACTATGTGGAACCTAGCCACCTTGTTGGCACGAGGGTCCCACAGCATCATGGCCACAGGCCCCTGCTCACACAGGGTGGTCCTGCAAGCCTAAATGAAACACGGACTCAGTCATTCCCTTATGGAGTCTGCAGCTGGCCTGAGGAACGTGCCTGCAGTTGCTCCTTTTATTAGCTTAGGCCAAAAACAGTTATGGCCCATCTTAAAAGGGCAGTACACATGTGAGGGCCACACATAACACTGCCCATCTCTAAGGGCAATACACTTGGGAGGGTCTCACACACACACCCGTCCTTTTTCATAATAAACAAAACAATTGGTACCTAATTATAAACGAATTCTGTCCTGGTACAGAACAACAATACTTTGGCCACATGGGAATTGTAAGACAGACAAATCATGGGATGAACCACTAGGGACTCAGGTGATTGCAGACATACAACACACATCAACAACTACATATATTCAGTGGGTGACAGTCAGGGTTGGTGAAATGCTGGTGGTATATTGGCAGTTCTACCGCATCGTACAAGATCCTTTATTAGCCTGGTGCGCAGAACTCAACCACTGAATAACGCCATTGTTAGCTGCTGGTACCATATAGATCATGCCTACAAACTGTGGGAACAAAGCTTTACATCCATTTGAACTGGGGCCACTTTAAGCACATATTACTTCTATGCAGGCTCACAGCATTAAAACACATGTTTACTGTGTCCTTTTTGAGTACTTGCTAGGCTGCAGGAGACCAGTTCACTTCACATCAGTTTCCATTCAGGATATTCACTACCACGGGTCAAAGGAAGTTCATGGTACAGTTCAAAAACCAGCAGAGCCGCACCTGGGAGCGCCAGGGGCCACAACGGCATAGTCCCTTGATGTTAGAGCAGGCAGCGAGGCGTGGGTAGCAGAGCGTCTAGGCTGCTCCAGGTTCAGGCTGTGTCAATTCCTTGATGTTGCCAGGGCACAAGTGGCAGCCTGCTGGGCATGCAGGGTGACATCAGTGACAAGATGTCGGGCCACTTGCTCTTCCTGGAGTGGCACCAGCCACACCACCCCAAACCCCATTTTCCACAGGGTTGCATTTTGGGGGCGCAAAAACACTCACACTGAGCTTCAACCCTCTGGCATAAGCAGTTCAGTTCATCCCTTCTTGTTATGTAGAAGAAAAAACACACACACACACACACACACACACACACACACACATATGGGTGTCCCACAGACCACAGCAGTAGGAATTCAGCATTGCTGACTCTGAACAGTTGTGCGGCACGGGTGCCCACTCCACACACTTGATGTTCTTTTATACTCCTTTCAGGCCAGTCCCACTGTCTCCTCAGATGTTAAAGTCGACCTGTGAAACTTCCATGAACCCAAAATTCGGCTTCCCAAAGAAAACAAGATCTTGCTTCGAGCCTGTGCAAGTTCAGTTCTTCCTGCAGCAGACCACACTTTCCTTCAAAACGCTTGTTGGAAGGACCATCCACCTTCTTTCCACCTTTCTCTCATTCTTTTAGATGGTTACTGCCACCAGGCCCTGGGATACAATAGCAATGTGAGCACGACAGGTGCAGGCGCGCATTGTCATTGGCGTGGGGCCCGCGTCTACATGATGAGCCCGAGCGACCACGCAGTCCTATGTGCATTTTGGAGAGCTCAGACCTCGGAGTATGGGAAGAAATCACTGCGAATGGGCCCAGGATCTTATGGTGGCCATGAAAGGGGCCCCTAGGGGTCCCTTATGTCTATGGAAACAAGGAGAGTCACCACACATGATAGATACGCCAGACACAAGGTTGTATTCCCAAAGCTAGGGTTTATTGCAAAGCAAAAAGTCTCAGTTGGCCAACTCGGTCTCACGCCCCGCGACGTGTATCGCTAGACCTCGAGGGACGCAAGAGAGTCAAATACGTACATCAGTTACATATATACAAAATGCATATCAAACAATCAGCTATGACATGTTTAACACCCCCCTTTATTGGGTTTCTTTGAACTCGGTGTGATGATGGACACTTTCGACAATTATGACACCTTCAAATATCTATTCTAGTAACAATATGCAATTTGTAAGTGCGGAGGCATCTTTCAGTTGTTGAACAGAACACAGTTTTTCTGTTCTTGGAAGCGAGTTACGTATGGGGGAAGAGTCGCATTCCAGACCTTGCTATCTATGAGGTGCTATTCGTGTCCTGGGAGCCGACACGCTCTATTAGGGCTCAGTAAAGGGGGGCCGTAAGCGGAGCATAATTCAAGCTTTTAGCGGCTTTATTCTAAAGATATTCTACCATATAACGTGACTGGCTGGCAGCTGCGAAATGATTAAATGCCCTGCAGCTCTGCTTCAAGGCTACATTCGGGCATTTTCCTGGCGCTGCCTACGTTGTGTTTCAACAAACTCTTGTTATCCTCGCGGCCCTGCAGCCTTGTCCTTTTACGTGCAGACAACAATGTTTTACAGTCGAGCAGTGTGAGCAGAAAATGTACTGCGAAGCAATAAGAACAGAAAGCCATGAGCAATGGTTAGAAAACAAAATGGCGATTCTTGTTACATCAAAATGGCCGTTCATTGGCAAACTCGGAAATCTATATGTCTGTCATATCGTGCATGAGACGGTTGGCCCACAGCCATCAAAATACGTTTGCCGTTACATATGAGAGGTATCAATTTTTCTAGACTGACAAACCCTCCTTTGGCCGTATGCCAAACGTCTCATTCATTTATTGTATCCTCCTCTAATGACGATAAGTCTGAAGTACTTATGTCAGAATTTTGCATGCTATTGTAAGCATCATCATCTTCATTAATATCTATAGCCATCAATTATTTTACTGTTTTCATCTCATTTGTGTCTTGGTCAGCCCGACCATGAGTTTGTTTTCTTTTTGTCATCATATGCATACATCCCTTAGTACATCCCTCAGTTACCTCAGCGCAAAATATTGGTAGGCAGTGTATGCAACAACAACACGTTATGAATATTCCAAACACCACTACTAATATCGAAATCAAATTCCATCCCCAAAAACACAGTATTCCCCAAAACCAGGACTCTATTCCCCAGCCTCCTTCTACAGTGGGGAGGTTGGAAGTTAGGACATGCATTTTTTTTATTGCTTCAAAGATTGTAGGGGAATAGGCATCTACAAATACACAACACGCTGATCCCACTATTTTGCAAATTCCCCCACGATCAACCAGGATCACATCGAGAGCCATTCTATTTTGCAGTGTCATTAACCTGATTCCTTTTTCTTCCAACGTCATGTTAAATAGTATACCTGTCGTTGTGTTTATGGTATTTTTTAGTATTCTGGACAGCTGCCTTATATTATAGGAGTTCACAATCTGGGACAAGAATGGAATGAATGATTTTGCTATGTCGGTCGCTATCAAAACACCATTGCTACTCCTTTTGACTCTAGATCTGGATAGGCTGGCCATGTCTGCTGTTTCTAAGAGGAACACTCCTGGGAACAGTAGACCTAGGTAACATGTACCTCCCCAGTTTCTGGGCAACAAAGGATATGCTTTCTCTCCGCATATAAAATAAACTGGATCTTCCACATATACTGGTTCTATTTCCCATTTCAATACCACTGTATTCATGCACCCAGTAAATGTTCCGAATGAAAAGGAGCCTTTCTTTTATAGACAAAAAGGGACAGATCTTGGGTTATAATTCATCGGGTAAGAAGGGGGAACTGCATCTTTGTCCCCGTCTGTTCTTACACGAAATGTCATCACAGATATTTTAACTGGTGGGGACAATCTATCTTGTCTATTTTGTCGGATTATCTTTTGCGTACTTTTCCTCGTAGGCTCTGGGGTCATTACTTGTGCTTTATGGAATATAGAACAACCCACAGGCCTCATTATTATTTCCTCAAGCTCATTCATGTTGGTTCTGTCTAATTGACCCGTACTACTCTCATTCCATTTCCCATAGAACATTGCACTTAAAGATGCACTACATGCAGAACGTAATGGTAATGGCTGTACATACCAACCTATTCCCTTCCCAGCATGCTGTGGTAAATGGGCACATACCTATCAATTTGTTTTCTTCAGAATTGCATATGTCATATTCATAATTAATAACAGCGTGTTGTTACCAAACCCTTCCCTGTGTCTTTCTTCCATTGGGGACAGGGTATAAGTAATCACATGAACCGGGCTTTCAGTAGTGGATATATTAACTATTGGTAAAAACATTTCCAATGGGTGTATCGATTCCACATACCATAATACTAGTGCTGTCGTTATCGGTGCTACCACGCTCATAAAGCACATAATTATTGTTAGTGCCAGCATACAATTCTTTTTACCATGCGTTTTTCTTAAGCTTACAGTCTCCACAATTGACTCATTCTCAGCAGTGGTGCAGGAGGAGGCTGGAACCGGTCCCGACATGTTTCTCATTGTCCTTCTTCTCCCTTATTACAGTTTGTCGTGGATATCTCTCTTCGTTGCACTTGCTCTGATGTCAATAAATTCAACGGAATTGTCACAGTTCAGTTCTGCCAGTCCTTTATAGCCTGGATTTTCTTATTTATTTTTAGGCAAGATCACTTGTCCTTTCTCATACTGCTCAGAGGACTTTTGATCAGTTATCTTATTGCCTTAGTACCATGTGCGCCCAGCTTGTCCACTCTGGTTCAGGACACATGTACTTTTTATGATCGCACCGAGGAGCCGCGAGTCTTGAATTGTCCGACTTGCACAATTCTCACGCTTCTCTCCTCTACACCTCTAGTCCCTTCTCCGTCCATGAGCAGAACCAGAGGTTGACATAAACACCAAAGAACTGTGGATCACTTTGTCTTTCGAGGCCGCAAATTATATCGCCTTACTCCTGGTATTGTGTGATCCGTGAACAGTGCCGGTGCACTTCCAGATTCAGGCTCAAAGTCAGCCTGTGGCGCTACTGCAGGTGCTGGTGTGTGCCACGCCAGTGATGCAGATTCAGTGTTTGGCGTGCTGGCAAGTGCTGGTGGGCGCCAAAGGGGTACACGTTTAGTTTCTGCTGGTATTTGCAAGGCAGATTTCGTGTTGGCCAACAGTGATGTCGATTCTGCTGGGCAACGTTGGGGCACTCTTTGCCCTTTCCCCTTTTTGGCAATCGTCTCAGGCTTTGTTTTGAGTTTTACTTCTCGCTTGGGCAGATTTGGTGGCAGCTTACTGGCAACAGTTTCTTCCGTTTCTGGGACTGCTGTCTCTTTCCGGTCATCTGGGTCAGGCAAGTCTTTCAGTGAAGTTGGAATCTTTTTGGCATGGGTGGCAGGGATCCACGGCTTCCGTCCATCCACCCGTATCGCCGTCTGCGTTGCCAAGAGTACTTGATAGGGGCCAGGACACCTGGGTGCTAACGATGACTTTCTTTCAAAAATTTTAAGCAGCACCCAGTCTCCTGGCTCCAGCGCGTTCCCCGGACTGGTGTATCTCACTGGTAATGCCTCCTGCACCTGCTGATGAATCAAACACAATTTCTGCATTAAAAGGACACAATAAGTACTAAGCACAGGATGTTCTACCTCTCTAAGTAGTTTTGGCTGAGGTGCACACAAAACATTTGCCGGCCTCCCCATTACGATTTCGTACGGGAAAGCCCAGTTTTAGCCTGTACAGACGTACGCATGCATAATAACGCTATTGGTAATGCATCCACCCAACTCAACTTGCTTCCTGCACATATTTTGCTGATTTTTGACTTGAGAATCCCATTGTGCCTCTCCACAAGACCAGCCGAACTCGGATGCCTTGAACTATGAAATCTCTTAGCAAACTGAAGACCCGCACATATCTGTAACACCACTGCACCCACAAAATGCGGGCCATTACCTGACCATAAGACGCGGGGCAAGCCAAAACGGGAAAAATATTCTTTAAGCATTACTTTTGCCGTGCTCATTGCTGTGCAGTCTTTTAAGGGATATGCCTCCACCCACTTACTGAATGCACAGATCACCACTAAGACATATTTCAAATTTTGGCATCTCTCCATTTCTATGAAATCAAAATGGATCACCTCAAAAGACATAGAGGGCGGGCCAAAACTGCCTATTGGAGTCACTGTTCCCTTTCCTACATTGTGTTGTAAATACGTGATACAGTTCTGCACCAACCTCTCTGCATTCTTCTTTATGTTTACATTCTGCCATACTGTAGATAGGTGCTTTATTATCTTTTCCGCACAGATGTGAGTAGGGCTGTGGGCCATTGTGACCATTGCAATCACATATGAATTTGGCAACATCAAGTTTCTAGTTCCCTTGTCCACCCAACAACCCTCCAGATCTAATTCAGCAGAGCCCTCTACCACCCTTGTATTTCATCGGCCGTAGCTTCGGCCTGCATTTCTTTGACAGTGGCAACTCCATTTTCTATCATACAGGGTATTTCCTCAGTCTGAACCGTCATCATTTTGGTATTTAAATTAGTGGCAGTTTGTTTCGCAATTCTATCTGCAAACGCGTTTCCCTCTCCTACTTTGCATGTTACCTTTTTGTGTGCCTCGCATTTCACTATTGCTAGGCGATTTGGAAGCGTGAGTGCAGACAGCAATCGTACAATCAAAGGGCCATGTTGAATTCTGGCACCATGTGATGTCAAAAACCCTCTCTCAGCCCAGAGTCGACCAAAGTTATGAACCACCCCAAAAGCATACTGACTATCAGTATATATATTCACATTCAAATTTTCAGAAATCTCGCAGGCTCTGGTCAATGCTATTATCTCTGTGGCTTGTGCCGAGTTGTAGGGGATTCTTTTGCTTTCTACAACGCTCTCTAGGGTAGTGATAGCGTACGCGGCAGTTGTCGTGCCGTCAGGTAATTTAAAACATGAGCTGTCACAAAATAACCCTCTATCTGTGGGGTATCACTTAAATCAACTCTCCCCTTGGTTTCTTCCTCAGTGACCATTAAGCAATCATGGTGGGGTGATTCATTCTCCCCAATTTCTTTTATGGGTTGTGGCATTAATTCTGCAGTATTCAAAGCGCTACACCTCATAATTTGGATATGGGGCGCGAACAAGATAATCTCATATCTTGTCAATCTAGCAGAGGTGAGGTATTGCGTCTGTGTTCTATTTAATAGAACGTCTATGGCATGTGGCACCATCAGAATTAAAGTATGCCCCAGTACCATCTCTTCCGTTTGTTTCACTGACGCAGCAGCCACCGCGAGAGATCACAAACATAGTGGTAGTGTACGCGCTACAGGGTCCAGTGCAGAAGAAAAATAGCCGCATGGCCTATTTCTTCCACCTTGTTCCTGTGTTAAAACCGCCAATGCACATCCTTCACTTTCACACACAACAGTCTAAAAACCTTCTCATGATTCGGCGTGCCCAAAACTGGTGCAGAACATAATGCAGTTTTCAATTGATCAAATGCTTTCTGACATTCCTCATCCCACTTTAAAGGCATAACCGCATCCAGTCTAGTCAAATTCACCATTGGTTTCACAATTAACGCAAAATTACCAATCCATTGTCGGGAATATGAAGCCATGCGTATTATGGCTCTGACTCCTTTCTGTGTCTTTGGAATAGGCATACAAGAAATACTTTCTATGCGTTCTGGCTTTAGCCTTCTCCCTTCTTTCGAAAGTAGGTAGCCCAAATAGGCCACCTCCTTTTGATTATATTGACATTTCTTCAAACTAGCTTTATGGCCATGTGCCGTTAGATGTGACAGTAGTAATACAGTGCTTTCTTTACAAATCTCCTCTGTGTCAGCAGCTAATAATAAATTGTCTATGTAGTGCAAGATTACGCAACCCACTGGTAAGTCTAGCATGTCTAGCTGCTCTTTCAATGCTCTACTGTAAATACTCAGACTTTCCGTGTAACCTTGCAGAATCCGCGTGAATGTAAATGATCGTCCTCCTAATGTGAACGCGAACAAATATCTGCTGTCCTTTTCCACCGGAATGCTAAAGAACGCATTTTTTAGATCAACTACACTAAAGTATTCTGCTGAAACAGGTATCATTGTCAATATTGTAGTGACATCTGGCACTAAAGTTAATTGTGCATCTACTACTTTGTTTAGCGTGCCCAAATCAATTATAAAATGGTATGGTACTTCATTGCCTCCTTTTTTATAAACTGGAAGAATCGGGCTGTTGCATGTACTGCCTGTAATTTCTTCAATTACCCCTAATTTCACCAAATCTGTAACAATACTCTTCAATCCTTTCTCACCTTCAGCCGAAATTCTGTATTGGGGAATTCGCGGTAGGGTAACACCCTCTTTCAAAATTATCTTTACTGGCTCTATTTTCAAGCATCCTACATCACTGTCATGCATTGCCCATATACAGGTTGGCACTTTACTTAGTTCTCCTGGTAAAGTTTCAGACATGAATTCTGACACAGGGGCATCTTGTGGCCAAATCGTTAGGAACACCCCGTCTGCCGTGCAATGTATAACAGAACCTAATTTTTTCAACAAATTTAATCCCAACAAGTTTTCCCCACAATTTTCTGTTAAAAGGAAAGGACAATGTTCAGTGAATGGTCCTATAGTAACTGGGACTGGTTGGGACACTGGGTTTATGACTGGTGTACCTGCGAACCCTACGGAAACATTCTTTTGCCCTGACAGTGGTATATCCGGAACCAAGTGATGGTCTATTGAACACTTTTGCGCTCCTGTATCTACAAGAAAGCGGTGCTCCTCATTCCCGACTCTCATTTCTATGTAGGGTCCTCTCTGATTCACGGGAATAGACACTGGTTCCAACCCCTGTCCTGGGCTGTCCTAATGGGGAAATAACACATTGTCCGATGTGTAATCATTACTGTTACTGTAATACGTGTTTGGCTGTGTATCGAAAACGTTCCCACTATTCCCTCTATTTCCCCCACTCTGGTTTCCATACTGTTGGTTTTGCTGTCCCTGACTCTGGTTAGGGGCACTTTGGTTTTGAGCTTGGTTTTGATTACCTCCATTATTGTGGTGCTGCTGCATACTATTCCTATTTGGTCCATTCGCTCCCTGGTGTCCCTATGCTGTCTCCTCTGACCAGACCCATTTCTATTCTGCAGATGCGGACATTGCGCTCGCCAGTGTCCTTCCTCCTTACAATACACACACTGATTTGGTCCCACTGTTCCCCCATGCATATTCGAATTACTCCTTCCTTGTGCGTTCCCTCTCCCTCTATTGTGTCCTACTACTTGCTGCAGTAGTACCTGCGTTTTCAGTAGGCATGCTTTCAAGTCTGCCCCCATCTGTTTTAACAGCGATAATTCATCCACCATTTCCTTCTGCCCCGGTGATGGTAACTGCTGCCGTCCATTATGTGACCCCTGCATTCCCTTCCGATGTCTCCGGATATCCTTACCCCTGTACCCAGGTGTAGTAAACATTTCAGCATAATCATTATCTAATTCATCTTTAAGTTCAAAAAGTCCATATACATGTTCTCTCACTTCTTCATCCCTCTCCCTACAACGTGCTAATCCATTCAAATCTAACAATCGCTGTGGTGGTAATTTCCCAATTTACTGTTTCCATTTCTCCACCAAATATTCACCCATGCATTCCAACACTACCTGTCTTTTGTTGCTTCTTCGGAAGTCATACATCGAAGCAAATGCTGCCATCCCATCATTCCCGTCTATATACATCTCTGCCTGTTGCTGCAATTCCACCTTCCTTTCTTTGCTGATCGCACTGCAAGTTACCCTCGTGCATCCACGTTGTTCAGTCCTGCCTCTCGCCCCCGTGGTTTCAACTTCAACCCCGGGCGGAACAGACGGTACCGAGTCTGTGTCTAAGGCGGGAGGTGTGGATGTGACAATGGGAACAGGGAGTGTCTGTTGTAGGCCTGGTTGGCTAATAGGAAGTGTTACGTGCGCGGTCTGTGGCTGTGGGAGGGCTTGAGCTACAGGAGGGAGAGTTTGGGCTACGGGCGGGGTTTGGGCACTAGTTACTCACTTCTGATCTTGGGCCTTGTTTTGTATGGGTCAATATGTTTTCTATCAATTCATCTGCTATGTGTAATTCTTGTTGTGGGTATATTTTTTCTATATTCAACTGGTCACGTCTACCTGACCTCCTTAGACTCTCTCTTCTTTTTCTTCCGCTACTTCACCTTTCGATTTATGCCGGCGCGCATGCTTCGCTCTACTTCTAAATCGGGGCATTGCTTCCCTTCTCCAGTCCTTAACAATATCAAATGCTGCAGGATGTGCTTTCTTTCTGATCAACACCCTTTCCAAGTTATCTACTCTCGCTATCTCAAAACTACCATTAATCGGCCACTGATGGTCTTGTTGCTTTCTGGTTTGCCTATGCCAAGTCTCACAGAATATTATCGCACCCACTCCATACTTCACATACATCTCATACGCCGGCGTTCCCCCAGTTGGTGCAATTCGGCCATCTTCCACAGATTGTCTACCACAGCGGAAAAACCCCGCTAGGGTGGACAATACCCCAGGCATGTTTCAACCTTCCCCCTGGTTAATCAACCTTACCTAGGGCGTTTGATTTTGCAAAGTCAACTCTCAACCAATATCATGATTACTTTGAATCGGGGAATGACTCACCTGATAAATCAATTTGTCCTTTCGGACACAAGTCGTCTGTATACTGATGCACCCAATGACGTTGTGTCTGCGTTTCTTGGCTTCCGCCTCATTTTGGGACCCTCGCCTCCTTGTTCTCTAGCCAGGCACGTCGATCAGGGATCAGATGTGTGCAGATCTGCAAAGGAGTCTCTCATCACTTCCACAGGGCGCTCCGCCTTACTCAATTACAACGTATGTGATGGAACAAGTGGGGGAGGGTCCCTATTCGGGCGCCATCTTGAAAGGGGCCCGTAGGGGTCCCTTACGTCTATGGAAACAAGGCAAGTCACCACACACGATATATACGCCAGACACGAGGTTGTATTCCCAAAGCTAGGGTTTATTGCAAAGCAAAAAGTCTCAGTTGGCCAACTCGGTCTCACACCCCGCAGCGTGTATCTCTAGACCTCGAGGGACGCAAGAGAGTAAAATACGTACATCAGTTACATATATACAAAATGCATATCAAACAATCAGCTATGACATGTTTAACACCCCCCTTTATTGGGTTTCTTTGAACTCAGTGTGATGATGGACACTTTCGACAATTATGACACCTTCAAATATCTATTCTAGTAACAATATGCAATTTGTAAGTGCAGAGGCATCTTTCAGTTGTTGAACAGAACACAGTGCTTCTGTTCTTGAAAGCGAGTTACATACGGGGGAAGAGTCGCATTCCAGACCTTGCTATCTATGAGGTGCTATTTGTGTCCTGGGAGCCGACACGCTCTAATAGGGCTCAGTAAAGGGGGGCCGTAAGAAGAGCATAATTCAAGCCTTTAGCTGCTTTATTCTAAACATATTCTACCATATAACGAGACTGTCTGGCAGCTGCAAAATGATTAAATGCCCTGCAGCTCTGCTTCAAGGCTACATTCGGGAGGGAGCCGGGCATTCTTCCTGGCGCTGCCTACGTTGTGTTTCAACAAACTCTTGTTATCCTCACGGCCCTGCGGCCTTGTCCTTTTACGTGCAGACAACAATGTTTTACAGTCGAGCAGTGTAAGTAGAAAATGTGCTGCGAAGCAGTAAGAACAGAAAGCCATGAGCAATGGTTAGAAAACAAAATGGCGATTCTTGTTACATCAAAATGGCCGTTCATTGGCAAACTCGGAAACCTATAAGTCTGTCATAACGTGCATGAGACAGTTGGCCCACGGCCATCAAAATACGTTTGCCGTTACAAATGAGAGGTATCCATTTCTCTAGACTGACAGCCACTGATAATCTTGTTTGCTTTGTGACTATATGGAGCGCTGCTGGATCTCAATACCTGGTAGTTTGTGTAGTTGTAAAGGGCACATAACCTACACGCGGGGCCTGGGGCTTGAAAGGCATTTCTTAGTACTATTTTCCATGTTAGCACAGATCAAAGCTTTCCTGCTTTCAAATTTCCTTCTCACCATCACTATGTCTGTATTCTCATCACCAGGTGTTTCAAACGGATCATGGAATTGGTAATGGCCAAAAACAGAGAGTTGGACGGCACGGGACTACTTCCGACAACGTGTGTCTTCATACTCTGACCTTATCCTTCCAGTGCGTATGTGAGAAGTGAGGCCAGATGCAGAAGGAAACCAAGAGACAAGGAAGGAAGAAAGTCACTGGGCCTCATTATGAGTCCGGCGGTAGCCGTGCCGGTAAAAATGGCACGGTTGCTGCCGGAGTCATTTATTTCCGGTGTGCGGCAATGGGGACTTACCGAGACATTACAGCCCCGGTGGACCCGGTAATTGCCCATTGCCGGGCGCTGGATAAAATTACTCCCCATTTCCATTGAGTCCAATTGGACTCAATGGAAATGGGGAGTTCAGCAGCAACTGCACCATTCAGAATGATGCCGGTGCTACCATCAAGGACTGCGGGTGGGTGCTCTTAGTTTGCTGGTCTGGAAACAACAGTACCGGCAAGCTTACCGGTACCGTAGTTTCCGGACCGACAAGCTTGTAATGAGGCCCACTGTGTCTGAGGGTGATATCACAGACCCTGGCAGCGGTCATAGGAAAGAGATAATGAGGTGCTTCAAGCCTTCTGAGGGCTATACTTCAGACTCTGGAAAGGTTCAGAGCCCAGACAGGAGAGACCAAAGCCTTCTGAAGGTTCGAACTAGGAGGGCATTCAGAGAATGTTGGACGATAATTAGGCAGCCTAGGCAAGGGGGCAAAACTACTTGCTGGTAAGAGGGAGACATTCTTGCCGGGAAGGTAGCCTGCAAAGGCAAAAAGAGACAATATTACTTGCTTGTGGGACAGTGTTACCATGACATCCTGAGACCGAGGAGGGCTAGCCACAGCCAGAGGGTAAAAACATCTGTGTCAAGAATAAGCTGGATGGATAAATCAAGACGTGTGCTGGGTGTGATAACTCTGAGACTCAAAAGTCATGAAGTGAGATGGATGGTATATCCCTGAGACTTAGGGTTGGGCCAAGAAGAAAGCTGGGTGCTAATTCCCTGAGACTATGTGTGTAGTAGCATATAGAATTTAGAGTCCGACTGAGAGTCCTTAGCCCTAGTTAGTTCTCAATCCCTGCACTTTCAGCATAGCTGAGTGGTAGCTGGTAGCTTGAGGTCCCCATTGGGATTGTATCCAACTCCAACCTCCTATGGGTGTTGAATAAAGATGTTTAACTATCTAATGTGGCCTTGAGTGTTTCACTGGTCCTACACAGACACAGGCCCTCATTACAACCCTGGTGTTAAGGGGTTAATGGCGCCGTAAAAGGTGGCAGCGCCGTTAACCCCTTAACGCCTGATTGCGAGGTCCCTTTGCGGGTTGGAGATTTTAACGCCTGCTTTTTGCAGGCGTTAAAAACCAACCCGCAAAGGGACCTTGGTGCTAAGTACGGCACCGTACTTAGCGCCTTCCCCATTCTCATTGAGCCCTTTGGGGCAAAAATGGGAATAGGGAAGGGCCATGGCGGCATGGGGAATTACTGCCCCGCCAACCTCGGAATGGGGCGGTAATTCCCCATTCTGCCATGGCGGAGTCGGTAAGTTACCGGCATGGACGATGGTGCTATTAGCACCATGGTCCAACGCCAGAGTCGTAATGAGGGCCACAGTATGGTTAGGTTGCAAACCGGCACCTAAGAGCCCTTGAAGATACTTCAAGGCACTTAAGAGGAAGACAAGAGAATTGGGCATGTTAGGGGGCAATGCAGTCATTTTGTTATATGATGCAAGTAGTTTGACAAATGATTCCAAAGTCTCCCAGATGGTGTGAGAGATGGACATATAATAGAGAAAAAATGTCTTATGATTAGAGCATATATACTATTACCTGGCAAACGTTACGTGTCCTTGGGCAGATGTTAGCAAGAGCTGTCTATTGGTGCGGGTAGCTGGACATGTAATGTAAACATCTACCAGATCGTGGTCATTTTTATTTGCACTTATTTAATTTATTTATATAGCATGAAACAAAATAAAGCCCTGAGGCATAGAGGTGCTTATGACAGGGCAAAACATAACAATAAACAATACATGTGATGCATAAGGAGGGAAATGGACACAGCATCACTGGTCATAAAACATGATCTAATAGGTATACAGAATGAAAAAAGGCCAACAAGCCTACTAAATAATATTGTAAACAGAAAACCTAGATCACTAAGCAAAATTAGTCCAAGCCAATCTTTAGATTTGTCGCCGAGGATTTAAAGTTCACATTTTTGCAAAGACCCAAAAAACAGGGAAAATGGTTCTGACCACAACCAATAATTATGCAGTCTTTGTTAATGCCAAAACACCAGTCCTTGACTTGAACCCTGCACAAAAGCCTCAAGTCATGAGCTCGAACACACCCTGGGCCCACTCTACTCCGCAGCTAGACCAAGAGCTTATTTCTCAGGGCTTCTCTGGCTTTATGTCTCTCTGGTCTTTCCACATTTATAATGACAATATTTCTATAATCACTGACCAACTTTCTAAGATCAGGTACACAGATCTTAGGCATTTTGAACTTTTTAAAACATGTATCTTTTTCAAACTGAAAATCAGCCATTCCGTCTCCAACGTCCTTAGATCGGCCGGGAATATGCTGAGAAGAGGGAACTATTGACGAAGTGACTTCAGGGATAAACATCATAACTGTAACCGCTGGACCAACCATTAAAGATTGCTTTTAAATGACTTCTAAAACACAATTAGGCCCCCGTTTCACATTTCAACACATCAGCTGGTTCATCATGTGTCCATAAAGCAGTCAGATCATTTCGGCAAGCAGTCTCCATGCTCTGCACCTCTGTTTCGCAAGTCATGTCAAACCTGTCTGATGGAGGCTCAGGTATGATATTGTGAAAGGATTCAACCCATAGTTGAAAGTCCATCATGGTCTTACACTGGATAAGCTCAGGGATAATGTTCTCTTTGATAAACTGCCAGGTTTTGGGGCCAAATGTATCGACATAAGGGACATCATCTCCCAAGAGGCTGGGTAGACACCTCATTTATCACTTTCTCCGAGATTTTAATAACGTAGACTCTATCATTAAACCCATCAGGTATGCAGATCCCTAAGGCCCTATCTGCACACTGCCCTGACGGCATGACCAGAGACGTCATAGCTCAGCATCCAAATATCCCGGGATAAGGACACTGTGTGCCCCTGCTCACCGGCTCTAACTCGGCAGCATTCAGCAGTGCTGCGATGCTTTGCTGCTTCACTGCTTCCACTCCTGGATGCAGCACTTCTCACCAAACCCGTGCACACCGGGGCTCCTGCCCCCGCTCCCGCTCGCACTACCGGTTCTCTCAGCCTCCCTGACATATACCGTCTGGCATATGATGTAAGTTTCTAAGAAAATTATAGATAAATATTGCAAATACTGTGAGTTGCTGACATCAGATGCCAACGGCTGGGAATTAGTGAGAGTACTTGGAAATGATGTCAGTAACTTGGTATAAGATGGTAATTCCTATCGTATGACCTTAGTATGTGAACATTTGATAGCAGCAACTGGCGAAGGATGGTAACCTGCGCATGTGATTGCTATACCGAGCAAACAGTCTGGGTGCCTGTGCATGTGTTGTATATGTATTGTATATGTATTGTGTTGTATATATTTAGTCATTGAGACATATGTTTACTATACACAAGCACATACACCCAGTGTTTGTTTCCTACTTGTGCACATATGTTGTTTCCCCATACAGAGTCAGGAAATGGCTCCCTGCTACCTAAAACACTCAAAGATGGCAGTTATCCAATTGACCGAACACCTCCAGTCTTTCTAACCTTCATCTTCTGTCTACCCTTCACCGTCCCACTTTTCCAACTCTCTTTGCCTGATCCTGGAAGAACAGCAACAAATATAAGAGAATAAACAATTATTTTCAAATGAAACTACAGGTTTGGTGAAATGTTGCCCAAAGACCTGGATCCACTCTTCTCATCACCATAACACAAAAGAATATAACCCCAGTCACCTGCTGTCAGATGAAAAATTAATTATATTCCATACCTTCCTTCTATGGTATGCCTTCCTCTGACTATTTCCTACGCCCCCCACGCTCTATCTATAATGTCATTGTAGATGGCTAACGTCTGTTTTTAGAAAGTATTTATTTTAGGAGGGAGGACACCCCACATATATTAGGTGGCCCCAGTCAGTCTGGCTGGACTTCCTTTTACTTCTGAGGCTTACGTGGTGAGTATTATTACTGCTACAGCCCCTGGAAGCAAGGGGGGTCCATCATGAAGTATTATTCTAAAACATTACTATTATTCGGTCAAATACACTTTCCCGGTGTCTTAGCTCACCTCAGTTTCCCTCTAAAGTTCCTCAGGTTCCTGATTTGACCTCCTTCTCATCACTCGCTCTGTCCTTTCCCTTGCACTGTCTCCCTACTTTTCCGTCTTTTATCTTCATCTCACCTCTGTCCCCATCTATCCACTCGTCTCTTTGGTTTCCATACCTCCGTTCTGTGCTCCTTCTTCTTAATCCATATCTCTCTCTATGTCTTTATGCATCTACTAACATCCCTTTCTTGGTCTCTTCATTTAATTAACTTTCTCTTCCACTTTTTTGATGCTTTTTCCTCTTTTCCAGCTCTTCTGTCCTTTTGCTTTTCTCTTCAATCCCTTTACTCATTAACTCTCTTTATTTCTATTGTATGTCTTTTATTACCAGGTTAATTTCCTTTATCATTTCTTTCACCCAAACACACTTTTTTCCCCACCTTTTGTCATGAACCGCCGTCTGTGTCCCTTCTGGAGTTCATGGTCCCTGACACATAGGGGATTGAACTCAGTAATCCTTCAAACATGGCCGCTTGATGTGGAACGCTGCTTGCCAGTCTCTGCGTTACACGCTCTACGTTCTACAAAACAGACACGCGCCCGCGGCTCTGCGTGTCTCAACGCTACTGCTCGCCGTAGCTGGACCTGTGCTGCCGGAGTTCGCTTGGGGCTATTTTCCTGATCTCTCTATTCCCGGTTCCTTGATTCCTCCTCCTTTTCCTTTCATCCCTCAAACTTACCGAACTTTCCTGGATTTTCGCCCGCGCTCGAGCCACGGGTTCCGTGCCTCCGCGCGCGGACTTTGTTCCTTCCTGGTTCCGTCCTAGACAATCTGAATGAAGCACGCTGGAATCCTAAGACCTGCGCGTGGCTTATATAAATCCCGGACCATGCGGAGGAAGTCACAAAAGAAGGTCGCAAGCAAACAAGAAAGACAGGTGAAAAGGGGAGAGACTTGTGACACCTTTCAACCCCTCATCTGGGGTTTATGTGTTTTGGTTGAATGTAAAGAAGTGGTCTAATTTTTGCTACTCCATTTTTTCCTTTTTTTATTACTGCAAATAGGTAGATGGAGGGTTAGGTTAAGGCATATAGAGATGAGGGGGAGGGGATGGTGTGGGGTTCTGCCCCACTTCTGGTGGTAAACAATTTGTTAAAAAAATGCACCAAAACAGAATTCAACCAGCTTAAATTTGAGCAAATCACAAAGAACCCACGTTGTGTCCCTTCATTCCCCACTCAATCCCAATTCGCTATCCTTTCAAGCCCTAACCCCCATTTTAGCCGGCTAATATTTCCAAAGACAACTACTCTTTGTCAAAGGCATTAGGACTCACATTATGGTTGAGGATATTTATTTTCCCAAAGAGATACTGATTCTTCGGAGGTAAAATCCCTGAGCAATTAAAGGTTTGTTTGCGCGATGGGGGTTAGAATTACATGTTGCCTCCTTCTGATCAGTATTCCCTCTGATTCATTGTCAATAACTACACATGCTTCTCTACTACTAGAATCACATCCCCTCACCCTCAACTCATCTATCCTATGATGCGTCTGTTTTCAATCCCTACTCAGTCTTTTACCTCCTTCTCACCTTTTCCCCTTTCCCTTCCTCCAAAGAACCAGGTTTAGTTACTCTGGGTGGAGACACAGTGCGCCATTTTCTTAAGAAGCCCTGGCACCGTAAAACCACTGTGGTGGTTCTGGGAGCAGTTTAAAAGCAACCTAACATAACATCTGCTTCCATTGGGTTCTGGCTATAGATTATTGATGGTAAGAATGTGCACAAGACCCTCTCTGCACTCTCCAGTGACAGATTAAACAACTATTGAGTCAGCGCCCCTTCCGTGTAGGCACCCAACGTCAGTGCATTTTTCATCCACCACCAGAAACAGCCCTGATCACTTTGTGATACTTTTGTGGTTCTGTAATTTTAGGGACAGAGATCCAGATTCAGACCTCCTGTTGATGGGCTGAAATCTGAAGAGCTGGCCCCCCAAAACCCGATGGCCATCTATGGTAAACGAGTGTGACCCTTAAGAGAAAGACTTACATCTTCAAGGAGCTACACCCACTAGCTGCCCCCACGAAGCAATCACAAACAAAACACCACTCTGCCTTTCTGAGAAACTCATAATCTCAGTAGACTGACAAGCCAACAGAAATTACAACATTGTAAAACTAGAAGTAAACAACTGCAAGAGGGGGAAACATTAGGAAAGAGGCCTTTCCCTGCTATTCACCTCTACCCAGAACAAGTTACTAATGCAGATCAGACTTCCCCCCATCCATCTTAAAGTTCAGGAATGGAAGAACATCTCACCAATCACTGATTTCTCCCTACAATACTACTTCTCTTCTCCCAACCTGAAACTCTGAACCCTTCTCTGCTCCTCCTACTCACCCCAGCCACTTCTGCTGCCCCTGCAGTCTGCCTGTAACAAAATACTGAATAAAGACTGAGTGTTGACAATCATTCCTACAGGAGACCACACAATAAGGACTATAGAGAGGAAAATAATTCAATTTGATCACTATTGTTTACTCAAAATCTATCGAAAAATGTATTAATATTCAAAATTAAAAAAAAACTGTTGCCAATTAAAAGTACATATTATTATACGAAATTGAACCTGTAGTCAATACCATAAAACAGTACAAGTATACAAAATGTAAACAGCAAATATTTACATAATCAGTGCAAAAAAAGTGATAAATACAGACAGAAAAACACTATACAAACAAAACAAATTGTTAATTCATATAAGACAACTCATTTAATATACAGCTTGAATAAAGTGCTTCAATAATATCCAACTACAATCACTTAGTCTGCTAAATCAGGCTAATTACTACCCAACATGTTTCATTCCTGTCGAAACGTTGTGTATTATTAAAGGAAATTCATCAGGGAATGTCTATGACTGTTTTCTGGGTCACTCATCTATGGACACCCCTTTGTGGTTTCCAAGCTAGGATTGCGAATTATAAATTCCATATGATATACATACCTATTTCTTACTTACATTAAATACATTAACAATTACAGTGGTGAAATCCAGGCTTGTGCCCAATATTTTTATTTATTTATTTATGTATTTATTTATTTATTTATTTATTTATTTATTTATTTATTTATGTGTATTTGTATAGCGCATTTACAGCCCAGAGGCATCGAGGCTGTTACATGAAATTGTAAGAAACTTGATTGAGTCGTTACAGGCGACCTAGGTGGTCTCTTGATTACAGGTGCATTAGTAATGAAAGCTTAGGTGACAGATGAGGTTCACAGATACATACATCACTCAGAATTACATCAGTATCAGTGAACATTACATAAGTCATCACTACAGTAATGTATGAGGCATTTTCTGCCAGCAGCTAGCATCCGGCCACACTCTGGCGAGATGTACAGAGTGCAACATTCAGACAAAAGGCTTAGTTTTGATTGCTTTGCGGAATGCTAGGTGGGACTCGATCATCGTTAGGTGAGTGAGAAGGGCATTCCAGTGAGAGGCGGCCATCATGGGAAAACTATTGCCCCCAGCACGGACTCTTCATGTCTTGGGATTGGTCATCGTGTTGGAGTAGCCCTTTCTCAAAGATCTAGTGGCGGTGTGTTTAGCAATTCTTTGGACCAGGTAAGGGGGTGCAAGATCATGGAGGTATTTATGCTTGAGGGAGAGGGTTTTAAAAACAATTCTCTCTTTGACAGGGAGCCAGTGAGCCTGCCTCCTCACTTCAGAGATGTGGTCTTTCCTTAATGTTCCCGTGGCCACCCTAAGGGCATTGTTCTGAACCAGTCGGAGTTTAGCCAAGTTTTTACAGAAAGTCCCTACGAGGAGGGCATTGCAGTAATCAAGCCTTGATCCAATTATTGCCCTAGCAATGGTAAGGCAGTTCTGTCGGGATAACAAGGGTCTAGCTCGGTTGAGAACTTTGGAGTAGTAGGCCGAAAAGGAAGCAGTAGCATTGACCTGTCTATCCATAGTCAGATTCGAGTCGAGGTATACGCCAAGGGTCTTGACGTTATGGGATATATTGATGGGTATATTATCGACAGTGAAGGACATGTATTGCTTATCAAGATTACCCAGGGTGGTGGGTGAACCGATTAACAGAAGTTCAGTTTTCTCACTATTGAGGCATAACCAGTTATCTGCCATCCATGATTGGAGCGTAGAATAGGTAGTGATGAGGGTGTTCATATCTGCATCGTAGTCCCCAGTAAGTGGGATAAGCACCTTTTCCCTTGGCCTTCCCTTAGCCTTCTCCCAGTGTATATTGCTTGGTCTCACTATTCTACTGGAGGGACTTTTTGCCATAAATTATATTTTAGTTGTAAATAACTTTGATAAGATTACATTATTTTAATTTCAGTGTATTTCTACAAGTGTCTTATTCTATATACCTCACAACCCTGCAGGGCGATTCTTATAGCTAAGCCTGACTGTTTGGTCGCACTACCCATTAGTAACCTATGACACCTTGGGCCCGTGGATTGGCTATAATTTAAGGTGGAAGTTGCTGCTTTGTATCTCTGAAAGACGTAGGAAACCTTCCACTCTGGGCTATGGTATTAGTGTAACTAAATAGCTCAAAAGAAAGAGTCCAGAGGAGTTTGAATGTGTATGTATGATGGCTGTGTGTGGACGAATTAGTGAATGATTGATTGTCATTTGGATGAATTGTATCGAATAGTATGTTCTTAATTTTCCTGCATTGTAAATAATATTCAAAGTGTTGATTAAGTCACGATTAATTCGTCTGTTTAAATGATGTATCAGGCACAATACATCCTTTTTGATACTTTGTTTATAAATCAAACTCCTCCGGACTCTTTCTTCTGAGCTAATTAAGAAGTTGCTGCTTTGTCAGGGAACAAAGGTACATTTCCAATGTTTGGTGTCCTGGAGGGCACATCGTGCTACACACCTGTTCTGGCCTTTCACTCTCTAAAGCCCCAGGGTTACTGTTTGTGTTAAACCATGGTCTGCTATGCAATCTGCCATCACCCTCTTCTTCAGCTGTCTCACACATGTCTTTGTGTGCCCTCCAGTGCCCCTCCACCCCCTCTCCAAGTATGGGGGACATGCTTGTTTGATTTAGGGTATTTCTGAAGTTCCCCCCAGATCCAAGGAGCAATGGGGAGTGGGGTCACTGAAAGTGGGAAAGGCTGCAAGTGGCACATGATTATTCAGTGATATCCAGTGAAGAACATTAAAGCACAACTGGTGTAAATACGTGCACGAATAGGAGCGAGTGAGGTGAACAAGTCGGACCCCACACCCCCAGCACCGCAAGAAGGGCTGGGTTGGTTTTGACACACGGGTTTCTTAAATGGGTCTTTATGCGGGATTTTACAGTACAATATCTCAGATTTCAAGAAATCATAGGTGTTTCACTCACTTACTAAGGACATAGGGGAGATATTGAAATATTGCAGATGCCAGTTCCGCAAAGCCACACATCACCGCGTCATGCATGTGCCACGCCCGTCAGACAAGTGTCCACTTAAACAAACACTGGATGAATACGATACAAATCGGTGTATCACGTGAACAAAGCAGTGCCTGGCAGAGTGTGCCCCTATAGCAATTGGATACATGCCAATCATACATCATATTTTAATAGAAACTTCACTTAAGTATTGTAAGCAGAGATATAATTACACGCATTTTAAGAACCACGCTAGGAGATATAGGGCCTAATTCACATAAGCGTTTTATAATGGCAAAACCCCATTAGAAAACGCTCTGTGGATAGGGGCTATAATGTATATCATTCTTCCTGCTCCAGTTAATAAAAGAGAAGCCAGAATTGGCAGAACATGTAAACGCCCGGCCTTATTGGTACAGAGGCTACCATCACATGCCCGGTCACTTCCAAGTTACACTCAATTATTTCTCCCTAAAATCAGTGCACGATCATTGATATCAGCTTGTTTCTCACATCTTCAAAGGATCTTTAGGTGCCAACCTTTCAGGGATACTGATGAAAAACAGGGTACTCCCAAACATGCCGGAGTTTAGTTCATGGTGCCAGCCTGTCCGTTTAAAAATGCCCATGCCATTTGCCCAACCTGTTTCAAAAGATACCCAGTTAATCCCATATGGTCTTGCCAGTTTCAACAATGCCATTTTAGTTTGGGGATAGTTGAGAACATGGTCAAGATTGTTTCTGCATTTCCCTGTCGCAGAAAATTGTCCAAGTCCACTTTTTCATCGGCCGAGGCCATGACTCCATTGTACTTTATTATTGCTCCTAGAACACTACCATGGCCCTTTTATATTGCCCCCCCCACTAATAACTCTAACCATGCCATGTTCACATTGGCGCAGATGATTGCCCCACGCCATTTTCATATTGCCCCTCGAATACTGGCCCATGACCCCTTCACGTTGAACCACAACACTTACCCATGACTTTGTTGCCCCAACCCCCACCTAGGAGACTTCCCTAAGAAAACCTTTTGATGCCTCTTTAACATGTCCTATACAATTGCACCCTGCTCCTTTCACATGGCCTCCAGAGGATTGTTCAATGCCCATTTCACACTGCAAGCAGGAAACTGCCCTAAGAAACCTTTGCTTCACATTGGACACAGACCATTGCCAGGCTCCCCAAGAAAAAGCCTCATGCTCCTTTGACTTAGCTCCAGAGAATTGCCCCACCCACTTTGCAATATTCACTCAAGGCAGTGCAGACACTTCTCTAAATGCATAGGTCCTTGATGGCAGGGTTTTCCGCCTCCTCCTGCCTTCTCAGCTGTGTTTCCAGCTTCCCTGAAAGCACGACTGGGATGCGGCTGGGCTCTAATACATGACGCCATTTTGCGATGCTCCTACCTCAGGTTACCTTGGGAAACAGTTTCTTCTCAAGACCTTTCATCAGCCGGTGCTTGTCCCAGGGCCCTCAACTGCAAGACTTGTTTGAATGTGTTATTCCTCCTTTCCATCCTGAGTCTGCACTTCTTCTGCCAGAGGCCCCCGGTGTCACACATTTGGCTGAGAATACTGGTGCTCCCATTCTGTAAAGAATTATAATTGTATTTTTGTAACGCATTTCATACCGAAGATGTTTCTAAGTGCGAACCTGGAATTAGAACCTGTGTTGCTCTCCGTCGTCTCGTCGTCTTGCTTCCACGAAGAGCGCGTTGCCACTGAGCTATACTCTGCATGCCTCTGAGAATTGGAAGAAGACGAGCAGAGGGCTCTGGAAGGAATGTTCATAGGAAGAGAGCATTGGAGATAGTATGGGCCTCTTCCCCAAAAGGCCTTGTGGACAATGCTGAGGACCTCTTTATTGAATCCATGGCAATCAATATTAGAGAAAATGCTGCAATTACGGACATCCAGATTATTGACACTATCTCAACGGTCCTGCTATATATAGGCAGATCTTTTTGTCTTGCTCTTAGATCCAGAACATTCATTTCGGGAATTGCTCTTGACTCTAAAGACATTCAGTCGAGTGTCGAATTATAACGTTTATGTTTCAAAATCAATGATCTTTCCGATCTCGCTGACATGCCATAGAGGTCTTCTTGGAGTTGATCAGGATGTTAGGGCCGGAAATGGATTTAAATATCTGGGTCTTCAGATTTCCAGGCATGGAAATAACCTTTTAGCCCAGCGGAGTCAGGGCTGAGTCTGAGGAGCTGCAGGAGCTGGTGTGCTGCTCCCCTACAGTCTGTTTTCCATGTCAACTGCTTCTTGTGGGCGTGCAAAGAGATAAAGACTTGTCTCCCCCGCGGAGAGGGCGTGGAGTCAGGGCTGAGTCTGAGGAGCTGCAGGAGCTGGTGTGCTGCTCCCCTACAGTCTGTTTTCCCTGTCAACTGCTTCTTGTGGGCATGCAAAGAGTTAAAGACTCATCTCCCCCGCGGAGCGGGCGCAGAGTCAGGGCTGAGTCTGTGGAGCTGCGGGAGCTGGTGTGCTGCTCCCCTACAGTCTGTTTTTCCTGTCAACTGCTTTTTGTGGGCATGCAAAGAGTTAAAGACTCATCTCCCCCGCGGAGCAGGCACAGAGTCAGGGCTGAGTCTGAGGAGCTGCAGGAGCTGGTGTGCTGCTCCCCTGCAGTCTGTTTTCCCTGTCAACTGCTTCTTGAGGGTGTGCAAAGTGTTAAAGACTCATCTCCCCCGTGGAGCGGGCGCGTAGTCAGGACTGAGTCTGAGGCGT
This sequence comes from Ambystoma mexicanum, assembly GCF_040938575.1. Lineage (NCBI taxonomy): Eukaryota > Metazoa > Chordata > Amphibia > Caudata > Ambystomatidae > Ambystoma > Ambystoma mexicanum. The sequence goes on from NC_090929.1 coordinate 416,682,853, forward strand.
CTGAGGCAGCCCAGCAGATCTGCCTCCTCCTCACCCTGTTCTCCTTTTCCTTTCCTTTCTACACTGCGACAAGCGATTATGAACCGTATTCCAGGAACATCTGACGTACCAGTCACAGGGCAAGCCTTTCTCAAGACGCGGGCTCAACTGAAAAAAATGAAATCTACTGAGGAACTGCAGGATGCTTCCTGCTTCACAGTTTCCCAGCAACGCCGAGCTCGTCACGACCAAGTAAATTTGTCGCACTGCCATGATCGGGACGCTGCGGTTGTTGCCGAATGTGCAAATCCTATGCTTAGCGCCTTTTCTAACCCGCAGCGCCACTAGCGAAAGTGAAAGCGAAAGTGCAAACCCGATGAAAGCAAAGGACATCACGATCACCCACGCTAACACACCCTCCGAACATACCAATCCGTAATATCTAAACGGGCAGTAATCATGACTCCCGTTCACCCCGAGGAGGGAGCCGCAAAACCTGGAGAGGTGGTCCTGGTTCATGCCGGTGAAGGGGTGGGCTTGAATAACCCTGCAGCTGAACTGGACATCGCTGCCTCTTTGGAATGTCACCCTTCTGTCGGGCCGTCGGAGCAGACCTGCATTGCCCTGCAAACACTGCTGAGCCCTAGTGAGGGACACGATTTACCCACAACTGTGGACTTGATCCCGGATCTAGTCCTGCCAAAGACCGGCAGTTCTATATATCTTAGCGCCTCAGCTAATTACCTAGAGAGCTCAGATGGTTTCCACTGTGAGGATGTTTTCTTGGACGCCCCACAGTCTTTTGACTGTCAGGAAAAACAATTTGCCCTGCCCTCTTCAACTACACTCCCAGCAGATTTTCCACAAAGTAGGAGCGCTACGTTGCCTGTACACAGCACGGAAAATCACCACAACTCATTGGTCATTGCCGACAAGCTGCTTTCTGACCTGGCTATGATTAATAAGGCTCGGCGGAGGCCACCAGGGGGCGCGCAGGCAATGGCTGCCTGAACGTACTGCTCTCCCCGATGCCAGGCGTCTAGAGGGAATTGAGCCCCTCCTGAGCCCCCCCCGGCGGGCCCAACACGGTAAATGGGACGGGTGAACCCTCGGGGCGCCCCGTGAGAGAAAGAGCGGAGACCCACGACCCCGGGGTTCCCGAGATCGAGACCAGCGGGAGAAGGCACGGCCTGAACAGGCCCGACACCAGAGGAGGGACGAGGCCTTCCCGCCCTGACAAGAGGCCGGAGGCACTGCGAGCCCAGCAGTGGCTCGGGAGACGGTCTCCCCCCTCCCCTCTCCCGCCGCCCGGACCAGAGAGGCGACGGAACAACGCCCCCGTCCCGGGAGACTGTCCCGGAGTGCTCGTGGTTGGATCCGCTTGAGCGAAGCGGACCTGCACGCAGACGCCCTCAGCCCCCATCAGGAGTCCCCGAGGCGGGCTGTCGCGGCCCTCGGGGCCCCGGAGGAAGGAGGTGAGGAGAGGGAGCGGCAGCGACGCAGGGAGGCCCGGACCCGCTCCCCCGCTGGCGCAGGTGGGGAGATCTCCCCACACGCCCTGATTAAGCACGGGGGGCCCCCCTGACCACGTCGGCCCCAGCCAGGGGGATCCAGTGTTGGGCGCCCCGCCCCCCCGCCCCCCACAGACAGAAGCACCGCCACAAGAACTTGGGGTGGTCGCGGTGTGAGGCCCCCACCCACGGTTGGTGGGGCGAGTGCCCGCCCCCCCCACACCACGAGAGCCTTCAGGCGTGGCATCGGGGTCGTAGTGCCCTCCGCCCCCGCCAGCCCAGGCCACACATGACTCCTTTCTATGGGGCGGCCAGGAGGCCCCCACCCAGGGACAGGTGGGGCGTGTGCCCGCCCCCCCCAAGGAAAGATTAACCCACAAGAAACAGCCAAGAACCATCTGTTTCGCGAGTGGGGCGGCCTCGATTGCCCCCCCCCCCTTGCACCCGCGCCCCGGGAGGGAAATCGAGTTCTGACCCGGAGTGGCCGGGGGTCGATACGGCGAGGTGCAGGTAAACACCAGATGAACTGGCGAGAAGCCTTACAGGGATACCGTTTCCAGGAGACCCCCAGAGGTAACAAGGGTACGAACCCCAAAGGAACTATGACCCAATCCGAGGATGCAGCCCCCTCATCGGCAGCAATGGAAAGAGGCTTTGCCTCGATCTTGCAGGAAATCAGGGACATGCGTTCCGATATAGCCCAGAAGTTTGAAAAAAAGGACCAGAGGGTGGACAAGGTCGAAGATAGACTATTACAAGTGGAGGCCAACCAATCTTCAACAGCAGCCCAGGACATACAACTATGTATGAGGCTGGAGGCCCTGGAGAAGAGGGACGAGGAAAGGGCCCGACAGATGGACGATTTTGAAAACAGGGAGAGGCGGAACAACCTCAGAATCTTCGGGGTACCTGAAGCGGAGGGGGAAACAGAGAGGGAAGTCACCCGAATAGTGAGGGAAATTATCATCCTCCTATTCGCAGAGGAGATGACAACCCAGCTCACATTCGACAGAGTGCATAGGGCAGGGGGCAGTCCGGTTCCACTATTATTCGGAAAAGACAAAGGTGCTGGAGGAGGCCCGAAAGACCAGAGAAATCACCTACAATAATGCTCAGGTCTCAATATATCAGGATCTTTCCTCCTACACGCTGGCTAAGCGCAGAATGTGCCGACCCCTTACGCTACTATTCAAAGATAAGGCCGTGCGCTATAGATGGGGCTACCCCTTCTCCCTGACCTTTGAATACATGGGCCAACGCGCAACCCTGATTACGGAAGAAGACATTCGGGGAGCTATTCAAGAGTACACAGTGGACCCGCATCCCCGGAGGGGACCGGTGGGACCAGAGAGCTTCAGAACAAATAGCCCCGGCCCGTCCGGAGAGAGGAGACGGCGAACCGGTGCAAGGAAATTTCGAAAAATGAACACCCCATCCCCAGCAAAAGCGGGAGAACGAAACGACTCCGAGGACTGAGAACGGGGGCGACCCGCTGAATCCGGGACGGATATGCGCAGACTCGGAGATTCTACCACCACTATCGTCCCCACGAACAGCAAGTATAGGGGACACATGGATAGCTTACAGCCGGGGGGGAACATTGGGGGCTCGAGGGGATGAGCTTTATGTGTGAAATGCCTGGCCGAGGTGGGCAGGCTGGTGGTTCGGCCAAAAGCCAGCAATGGCAGAACTAATTGGCTGGACGCCGGGGAGGGGGGTGGGGGTGTTTACGGGAGTTGGGGTTGTTCAGATATGGTTGGGGTACGGGGGCAGTTGGGGTGTTCTAGGCCCACCCGGGGGGGAGGGGAAGGGAACAAAGGGGACCTCAAAGTAGAACCAAGGGAGCATGTGAAGAAAAGAGATACGAGGGCATTGACCGAGAGGGAGGGAATCTGGGATTATGGCTGATAGTCTGCCTGCCCTGGGAGTGGGCTCCCTTAATGTACGGGGTTTAAACACCCCCACAAAGAGATCCCTGGTCTGCAGAGAGTTTAGAAAGGCCACCCTCGACCTCCTCTTTTTGGAGGAAACTCACTGGCCACGGGGGAAAGAGCCCAAAATCCGGGGAGGGGGTATTGGGGAGGTCTTCAGTGCATCCCACAAAAATAAAAAAGAGGAGTGGCCATCTTGGTGGTGAGGAATGTGGGGTTCGAGAAAGAGGCCGTGCTGAAGGACCCAGAGGGTCGCTACCTGATGGTGTGGGGATCCCTGCAGGGGGCCCCACTTACCCTAGCCGTTGTCTACGGCCCAAACGAAGGCCAAATTCAGTTCTGGGAGGAGGTGAGGGACAAACTCAAAGGCTTTGTTCACGGGACGGTGGTGGTGGGGGGGGGACTTTAACATGGTCTTGGACCCAACCCGGGACAGGAAACGAGCTGGTCCCAGGCCCCCAGGGCACCTGATGAGATCATGGCACTAAGCTTCCAGAGGGTCAACTCGGAGCTGGGCCTGGTGGACACGGACCCGACCCCTAGAACGGACACCCCCCTCTTCACTTACTACTCATCCGTACACACGTCATTTTCCCAGATAGACTATGTCCTGGTGGACGAGACCTTGTATCCATTTGTCACTGGCCATAGGGTTGACCCAGTCCCCTGGTCTGACCACGACTTGGTCCGAGTCACCATAGCAAGAGGTGGCCTAAACGAACATAGGGGAAGATGGAAGTGTAACGATTCCCTCCTGAAGGACGAGGTCCTAGCCCAGGAGGTTCTTGACGCCATTGCAGATTTCTTTGAACTCAATGACAACGGTGAGGTGCGAACACACACTCTGTGGAACGCCTTTAAGGCAACTCTGCGGGGAGTCCTGATCAAATTGGGAGCCCAGAGGAAAAGGGAAAGGGAAGCCCAGGAACGGCATCTGAGGGGAAAAATCGCCCAACTCCAACCGGGACTCCCCCCTATGGAGCCCCTAAATCGTGACCGGGTGGCCGCCCTGGACGACTACAGGCTCCAACTAAAAGACCTCCTCCTCCAGAAAACAGAGAGAAGCCTCCACCTGGTTAAACAAAAGTATTATGAAAAAGGGGACAGGGCGGACAGGATCTTAGCTTGGAGACTGAGGGAGGTACAGAGGAGCAGAATGGTGAAGGCAGTGAAGAACGAGGTGGGGGAGCTGGGTTATGATACTCCCCACATTGGAGAGGCCTTCCGCCGATACTATGAAAGGCTATACTCGTCCGAATACAAGGGGGACGGGGGGGAGATCGAGGAATTCCTAAACTCCATACAGATCCCGTCCCTGACTAGGGAGATGGCGGAGGGGTTGGAGGGTCCGGTGACCGAGGAGGAGGTGGAACATGCGATCAGTGGTATGAAGGTGGGCACTTCCCCGGGCGAAGATGGTTATTCAGTCTACTTTTATAAGAGGTTCCGGTCGGCCCTCGCCCCCATCTGGTCAAGGTGTTCAATGCGGTACTGGAGGGGGGTCCTCTCCCGGACTCCATGATGGAGGCAATCATTGTAGTGCTCCCCAAGGATGGCAGAGACCCCTCGGAGTGCTCCTCCTACCGCCCGATTTCCCTGCTGAATATTGATGTCAAGATCCTGGCCAAGGTCATTGGGAGCCGGGTGGAGGGGATCCTGCCGAAGCTGGTCCACGGTGACCAAGTGGGGTTTGTTAGGGGGAGACAGGGCTCAGATAATATTCGTAAGACTATAGACTTGTTTCACTACGCCCAGGTGTCAGACCTAGACGCGAGCGTCCTTTCCCTGGACTCAGAAAAGGCATTTGACAGGGTCGAATGGAGGTTCATGGAACTCACCCTTCAGAAGATGGGCTTCGGGACACACATCAGGGACTGGGTGGCCGCGTTATACAGGGCCCCAAAGGCCAGAGTCCAAGTGAATGGTAGATTGTCAGACCCATTCCCCCTATCACGGGGAACAAGGCAGGGATGCCCACTCTCCCCGCTGATCTATGTCCTAACTATGGAGCCCCTGGCAATAGCAATCAGAACACACCCAGACATCAGGGGGATCAGAAGAGGTGATGTAGAATTTAAGCTCTCCCTGTTTGCGGACGATATCCTGGCCTACCTGGTGGACCCAAGATCCTCACTCCCCCCCCTCCTGTCCCTGCTGACCGCATTTGGGCGCTTTTCAGGCCTAAAGATCAATACATCTAAATCAGTCCTCCTCCCCATGAGATCTCGGGACCTGGGCCTGGACTCCCGTGACAGTCTGGGGGGAATAGCGGTGGGGAAGACCTCTATTCGATACCTGGGGATCCTTTTAACCAGGGACCTGTCCAATCTCGCCCCCGCTTACTATGATTCCGTTATGTCACAGGTCACCGCCGATTTAAGGAGATGGGGCTCCATGATTCTGTCCTGGTACGGCCGTATGACGGCAGTGAAAATGAATATACTTCCGCGCTTACTATACCTCTTCACTGCTCTCCCTACCAGCGTCCCCGATCAGACCTTCAGGGTTCTTCAGAATGCGGTGCGCGAGTTCGTATGGCAGGGCAGGACCCCAAGGACCGCGAAGGCCATTCTTACCTTACCTAGAGAGGAGGGGGGGTTCGGGCTGCCTGACTTCCACCTTTATTTCCGCGCCGCCCAATTGCGTGTCCTCCTGGAACACATGAGGGAAGGGATGGGCACATACTGGTCGTACCTGGAGGACATGGATGCGCACCCACTCAAGGTACGCAACCTCCTATGGGCCCCACACAAATTCATCCCGAACAGACTCAAATCCCACCCAACACTGGGAGTTCTCTGGGCAATCTGGAGGGAGGGCCCCCAGACGGCACATCTGATATCATGGCCGTCCCCGATGTCATCCCTTTGGGGTCACCCCCTTAGACTGGGAAGCAGGGGGTTCCGTAATGCACAGTCCTGGTCAGATTCAGGGATGGAATGGGCTGGACAAATGCTTAAAGAGGGAGAATTCCTGCCATACGAAGATTTGAGGGTCGCCCTCGTGCGGGAGTCAATCTCCATATTTGAGTACCTCCGCCTGAAGGGAATCTTATGTGATCAATCATGGGGCCAGAGTCTAAAGAGACAGATGACCCCCTTTGAGAAACTACTCGATACTGCGACCTCCAGGAAGGGGGCGGTATCTGCAATGTATAAAATTTTGAACACTGTTGACCTGGGGAGAAGGAGGGGGTTCCGCACTTTTTGGAACGAACTGGCTGGGGAAGAAATCTCGGAGGATTCCTGGTCGAGGATATTTAAAATAGCATTCCACGGGAACCTGTTCACAGCGGATATGGAGCACAACTTTAAGATCCTACAGGGGTGGCACAGAGACCCCGTCAAACTGTCAAAAATGTTCACGGGAATATCCCCCGCCTGCCCGAGGGGATGTGACCAGGTAGGCACGAGGGGCCACATGTGGTGGCACTGCCCGAAAGTGCAAGCATACTGGGAGAGGGTAAGGGGTTGGATCGCTGAAGTCACGGAGGAACTGCTTCCCCATAATCCCCTGACAGTGCTGCTGGGCCTTCCCCCAGAGGATACGGATGTATACAGATACCGAGAATGTGGGAAACAATGCTGAGGGCTGGGAGGGTGGCCTTGGCCCAGAAATGGAAGAGCAAGGAGACCCCCGCAAAGGAGGACTGGCTACTAAAGGTTAAAAACATATTTTTGATTGACAAATTAACGGCGATGATGAACAATGACATGAATTCTTTCCAGACTAACTGGTACGGGGTGCAGCAGATCTGGGGATGGGAGGTCCACTGACTCTCGGGGAGGGAACATGGATGGAAAAGGGCACCCACGGCCCGGGGGACAGCAGATGACACACAGCCAAACATGCGGTTGAAATTCTCGCTCTTTCCCGAGCTCCGGTCACACAAAGTTTGCAACGCGTCTCCCTGTAAAGGGGGTTCTACTGGGTCTAAGTTATTGGGGGGGAGGGTTTGTCTTTTTGGGAGAATGAGGGGGGGAGGGGCTCTTTTTCTTTTCTTTTTTTGGGCCTGTGACTTGTATACTCTATGGTAAAGCTTTCAGCCCGTTTGTTATATTTTGAAAATGCTAATAAAACAAAGTTTAAAAAAAAAATAAAATAAGGCTCGGCAAATTCACCATGAAGAAACAGCAGCCATCATAAATCCTGCCTGTACACCTCAAATGATCATAGCTAACGGTCTAGCTGCATGTTCTGACCTTGTGACAATACCCACAACCCGAGACACTGGTGGACTCAAACGAAGGAGGATCCGTGCTAGCAGCTCTTCCACGATGCAATGCTCACAGAGGAAAAAGCAGAAACACGGCACGAGCTGCATAGTGTTCACCAGAAAATAGTTCTGCGCCGCTTGCAACTGAGTTTGGCCCCAAAACATTGAGGGCCACTTGCAATTTGACCTTAAATTCCTCTTTATCGAATACCTCACCCACCGACTCCTCTATAATGGAACGTCCTTACCCCAAAATCAGGATAAGTAGACATCATTGTCACCACAAAAAGACAAACAGCAAACGGAATGCAACAACATTTAGTGACTCTATCTCGGCCAGTGATTTTCAGACAACTATTATGGCATCAATGACCATATCCATGGCTCCATTTATCAAACTTTACGAACATCTTAACGAAAACATCAGAGATCTCACAACTCTGACTGCAGTTCTCAACACTAAATAAATTGATGTTGAGAGGAAGAGCAATCACTACAAAGAAGACTTAACCACCTTAAGTAACAAAACGGAGTCCATGTTAAACATTATTTCTGCTCAAACCGCAAACAACAACGAAGACAAAAAACTTCTTACAAAAGTAGCTAAAGAAGCACTGAACTGATTCAGGACAAACTCAGAGCTCCCTAAGCGTAATATCCACAATGAGTTACTCCATCCTGGCGATGACTCCCAAGACAAAGAACTGGTGTATGTCTCAACTACGGTCAACAATAAGCCTGCCTCAATTGACTCTGGACTCACATCAACACCTCCCGTAACTTGTGCCCCTGTGCTTGCACAAGAGCTCCCCGGGGACTCTCAACTAGTGTTGCACACGAATGCGGAAATTACTGCGGACACCAACGACAGGACGTGCATCTCCAACAAGCATCAAACAAGTCCGCCAGACCTTGAAAGGCACACAACTGAAACAAAGAAGTTGGTTTCGCCCTCAAGTTCCATTGTGCCCGGAGTTGTCTCGATATCTAAAGAACTTCAAACTGCTAAGGACTCAATGTTGCAGGACATATCGTCCTTCGGCGAAGCGTTGGCAAACAGTTGCCAAACCAGCAATCCTGCCCTCCTAAACCCACAAATGGCCTCCTCTTCGAGCACCTCTTCCCCTATCTCTGACCCGAGTGCGAAAAACTGCAACGACGCATCAGGCCTTGCAGATGCAAGCTCTTCCAAGAGCCTGGGGGTGTTTGACATTTTCAAAGGAGCACAACACGCAGTGAACCCTATCACCACCTATGCTTTTGGAAAATCCCAAGCCTCTAAAAGAAAACCCAAAAATCAACCAGCAACTAAAATGCGCCATGCGCCATGGGAACAGATCGAGAAAATTCCTGCGCAACATAAAAACTGTAAATCTAATAGTCTACAACAACACTGGGTTTAAGGAACACAATCCTCTGAAACAAAAAGTGGTGTGCGAAACCAAAAATTCTAACACTTACTTACTGAGCTCGGTAGGTCTCAGAATGATGAAATCGACCTGGTCAATCTATCGACATACAAAGACGAAGAAAAGGACCTCCAATCTGAGCAGGCACCCACTATAAAGAACTTAGTTGCTGACTCGACAGTCACTGCTCACCCAGACATATGTAGTAACGCGTCCGATAAGATGTCGCCCTCTGAGTCATCAGGAGCTCTTCTTTCACCAAAATACCAGAGAACTTGTACACTGGTGCAATCCACCACCCTGGCATCAAACAAGAATACAATCATGGGCAGTCCCTTCCTGACAATGTAGGAAAAGCGAGCGAAAATTGTGGCTAAAAAGTCTCCTGCATCCGAACGTGAAACCCAGCCATCCAAGGCAACTTCAGTCTCTCACGAAGTCAACTAGTTCATGAAACTCTCCCCAAGGCTCTCGATGCAAGATCAATCCCACCCTCGTGTCACTACCGTAGAGGCAACTCAGGCTGTGGACAAACGTGCCTTGATCAATTAAAAAATTACAAGAAAGGCCTCTTCTTACCAACAACTGATTTTGGAAATAGTGGATCCTTCTCATGATCTCATTCTGAACCGACATTATATAACTAAGCTGTTCCACCTCGTGCCCAGTTTGAGAACAATTCTTCCTGATGACTTGAAAATTGTAGAATTTCACTCGGAAAAAAGAAATGACATGGTGACTTTACATCTTGCTTCAAGAATTATACAAGACATTTTGCTTGAAGCAGGCCCAGTGCTGTTGTCATAGGGATTTGAACTATACACAACACCCCAAGCTGCCCCGTCCTCTGAGGCCACAAATAATGGAGCTTGCTGCAAAATCGGCCAAAAACCTACAAGTATCATCACAACGGACGATAAAATAACACCTCATGGAGACTCTGGGTCTCTAGTACCATCCGAGACCAATCGCTCCATCAAACCCGAGGTCGCTGCCAATCATACAGGGGATGAGCAAATAAAGGTAACCATCAAGGGCACAAGCGGAAAGCCTGACGCAGCTGCTCTGGAGAACTTAACAACATGTACCCCTGACAGTGAAAATTGGGCATGGCTTTCGTCTGCTCTCAACAAGAAACAGAGCAAGTAATGCCAGGAACCCCTAGACAGCTTTCCTATGACTTTTGGATCATGGAACACGCACGGTTTTTTACAATTGTTTCATACACCATGGATACACAAACTAGACCTTGTATGTTTACAAGAAACATGGCTAACAGAATGTCCAATTTTACCACTGTTTGAGATAGCTCTAAATCCTGCGCTTAAACAGTGGAAAGGGAGACGAATGGCTGGGCTTCTAATTTCTGTAAAAAAATCATCTGGCCTCAGAATTGTTGAGACTAAAAGCATCTCTCCCTACATACAGACCGCCAAAGTGTTGGTAATTGGATCTCGCGATCAGGAGTTCCTATACATTGTCAACTTATACTGGAATCAGATCGCCACAGGAACAGTCCCATTCATTGAACATGTGACTACTGTTATAGACACAATACTTGAGATCTCAAAAGTGCCGCTAAAGTAATAATCTGTGGAGATTTAAATATCGACTGCCTGAATCATGACACCAGTGTAACATCTAAGCCGCATAGAACGAAAGTAAACGATCTAGCGGCCCACACATTGTGTTCTGAAATGGACTCCTGTAAATGGGAATCTGTATGGCGACATTCCAGCGAATCCTACATGGAGTCGAGATCTACTGTTCTCAACACTGGACTACATCTTTGTCTCTGAATCCTTTTTAACAAAAGGTAAGTCGTCTTGAGGTCATCAAGATGGAACACAGCGACCACAACATGTTGAAGATGACATTCAACATTCAAAACATCTCATCACAACCAACATGGCCTTATGCTATCTCATTTCGCTCTGGCAGGATACGACTTAACCTCAAAACAACTGATGTCAACAAGATCGTATCAAGCCTAATGTTAGAACCATATATGACAGAATATCAGCATCTTCTGTCCCAATTCTCGGAACACAAACAAGGCCTTAAACAACATACATTTTGTCATAAACATAAGTCTGACATCCAAGTGTTACAGCACAAAAGCTTGTTGCGCTGTGAGATAAGAAGGTTATCTTGAGAAGATCCAGGCCATTACCGTGCAAATAAAAAACGTGCAATGCAGAAATACGAGAGCTGGAGCAAGGCCCACAACTCGATTCTTCTACAGAACGACTCAGAGGAGATGCTGACAAAGCTTAAAAATAAAAACTCCTCTGAGTTTTGGAGCCTCATTATCAACCTTGCCGCTCCTCAGGTTGCGCTTCAAGCCTCAACAATCTCAGAAGAAACCTAGGTGCAACATTACATGGAAATGTTCAACACTAACAAAGATGACATCCTTGAAAATCCACCAAATCTGGTCCCTTGGGAGTTGAAGTTTGACAAAGGCGAGATCCTGGGCACAATAAATAAATCTCATGGTTTGAGAGCCCCGGGACCTGACGGTCTTACAAACTACACAATAAAACAAAATCCTGGTGCATGGGCAGACTTCTACGTCACGGTCTTTGAAAGAATAACCTAAATGTGCCACACCAAAATTGTGGAAAAGCGCTATCGTCGTCCCCATCTTTAAAAAAGGCAACAGATGTAATCCAAAAGATTACCGACCCATCGCCCTTCTCGACGTCCTGGGAGAAATCTATGCGAGCCAACTAAAACAAATGCTGCTGAATTGGTCAACAGAAAACAACTACATTGACTGTCGGCAAGCTGGCTTTGTGAAAGGCGTCGGAAGTGGGCTTAACATTCTTCTGCTGAACTTACTAAAAATGGAAACAATCAGAACAAACTCTCAAACTTACGTGGCAGCAATTGACTTCTCTCATGCCTTTGATAGTTTAGACCGTCAAATGTTGTGGAACAAACTGGAAGCTTGGAAGTGCCCATCTAGCCTTTTCGCTGCAATAAAGGAACTCCATTCCAACACGACCATCAAAATCAGGTTGGATGAAGGAGGCACTCTGTCATCAACAATCAAAACATCCAAAGGCGTGAAACAGGGTTGCCCCCTGGCAGCCATTATCTTCAATCTCTTCATTTCCGATATTGGAGATACATTCAAACCAGTGGCTGCCTTTCCACACAAGATTCATGGGTCGCATGGTTTATAGTCACTATTTCGAATAACATTTGGTCGAAAGTCAAAATGTCGAAAATAAAATGTCGAATGTCTTTTTTAGTTTGTTTTTTGTTCGAAATGGGGGAGTTCCCCCCCAACCCACCTTCTTTTCTGTTTTAACACTTTTTTTTACTTGCGGAACCAAAAAAAAAACATGTAAATAAAGAAAGCATTTGAAAAAAAAAATGTAGACATTATTTTTTCGACATTTTTGTCATTCGACAATCACCCTGATTCATGGAATTATTTGCGTGAAAAACGCAGATTTGCATGCCTTTCTGCCCGAAAATCCCTGTTTGAAGTATGGGGATTTTCGGACAGAAAGGCGCGCAAATCTGTGTTTTTCACGCAAATAATTCCATGAATCAGGCTACAAATGTTTTCGACATTTTGACTGGACACCGGGTCGCATATTAGCTGGCTCATCTATGCAGACGATTTGATCCTTTTAGATGCCACGCCGATTGGACTTCAACGCAAGCTGCATGACCTACAAACATATGTCACCAAAAATGGGCTTTGTATCAACAAGCAAAAATGCGAAATACTGATCCTCCGCAACTTGTCAACTCAAAAAGGAGGAAGCAGTAAACAGGCCTGGCGCGCACCAAGGAAGGGCCCAAAAGTGCCTGTTAGCCTGGATGAAACGCTGCTGCAGTGTGATCACGAACTCTGGACTTTTCTCTTTTGAACTAAGGATAAGCCCTGCCCCCTTCTCCCAGAATTCCATAAGAAGGCCGGGCCGCGCGCACCTGCGCGCGCTCACCAAGGAAGTGCCCAGAAGTGCCTGTTAGCCTTGATGAAACGCTGCTGCAGTGTGATCATGAACTCTGGACTTTTCTCTTTTTGAACTAAGGATAAGCCCCGCCCCCTGCTCGCAGAATTACATAAGAAGGGTGTCCCGCGCGCACCTGCATGCGCACACCTAGGAAGTGCCTAGAAGTGCCTGTTAGCCTGGATGAAACGCTGCTGCAGTGTGATCACGAACTCTGGACTTTTCTCTTTTGAACTAAGGGTGAGCTTCTTTCAGCTCACATATGGACACATTGAACTTAAACTATATAGCTAGTACTCTTATATACCTTAGAAGGTAACATTAAAAGCTAAAAAGCTTTAAATACCTATATATCTTCTTTGTTTTAGATAACCCCCGCCCCCTGCTCCCAGAATTCCATAAGAAGGGCGGGCCGCGCGCACCAAGGAAGTGCCCAGAAGTGCCTGTTAGCCTGGAGCAGGGGTCTGGAGGCTGCGCAAACTTATTGTTCGTGTGCTCGCTGTTGGATTTAACATGCCGTGTGGTTCCAACGTGAAAAACTTGATTTACAACATTCTCACTTGTGAGGTGTGCGTGAAAGTAAATACTGTTTTCCCCTTCAATGACCGAGTAAACCTCGTAGAATTGTAGTGGCCGTAGCATTGTAAGCATTTTGCAGTCGGCAGTCGGCTGAGGGAGTTAATGCCTAATTGTTGTGAAAAGACAACAGGTGAGAAGCAACAATGGTGATGACTAATGTTCAAATTATTTAACTCTCTTTGATGCAAGACGCTCATTTATTCGTATTTTTGAATGTATGAATGAAGCCTCGTAAAATATAAAGCTGTATTAGCACACAAGAGAAGAGTTTTGCAGAAAACGTAACATTATCTCTAACCTTTTCTATTGATCGATCGTTTAAACACATAAGAACTTTCTGCTCCTCTGTATGAATGCACGGAATTAACACAGCTGCAGTTTTCTATGAGAATAGATCACCCTAACTGGCCGATTCATAGAATCAATGTGCGCCGAACATTTCGGCGCAAGCGTGCGAAAACGTGCGATTCGCAGTGAAAGAGCGAAAATCGCAGTGCAAGTGCGATTATCGCAGGGAAACCATCGCACCTCTATTCATGGAAGTCCGTGCACGAGTAAAATCAGGGATGTGCGCTGAAAAAGTGCGCAGCGCACGCCGGCGCACAGGTCATCTAACGGCGTGCGCCAAGGCCACAGCGAAAGCGCACATAGCGCGGCGCACATAACAAAAGTAGGCCGAACACGGGGCGGAACACTCGGAATGGGGAACAACTCGTGAAAATGTGGGCATCACGGGGGAAGTACAGGAGGCAAGTGCGCGGAACGCCCACACGCTCGCCTACAACACGTATTCATGGAATCGAATAGGGCAAACCAGCGCACGGGCAAAGACGCGCAGTGACCCAAACCCGTCCGCCACGATAAGGCAGGCGGTAGCGTCCCTGCGCTGGAAAAAAATGTGCGCCAAAATGTGCGCTAACAAAAAGCACGAATAAACAGCTCTGATGAATGTCCCATATTGTGGCCCCCTAGGACAAACAACGTGCAAAGGGGTACACGACAAACAGCGACACCCCCTGTGTGAAAAATTAGCTTGTGCGTGTATTTCGTGTGTGCGCGTGAAGTTTCACACGCGATCGTGCCTGGGGGAGCGGGATACCTGTATTCCAGGGGTTCGCGGGAAGTTTCAAACGCGATAGGCCCTGTGCGAGTGGGGTGTGTGTATTCCTTGGGTTCGCGTGAAGTTTCACACGCGATTTGGCTGGGTACGTGTAAATCTGGGGTGCGTGGGAAGTTTCACACGCGATTGGCCTTGGTCGAGCGGGGAACGTGTATTTCGGGGGTGCGCGGGAATTATCACACACGACAGGCCCTGTGCGAGTGGGGTAAGTGTATATCTGGGGTGCAGGGGAGTCCGACACGTGAATTGGCAGTGTGGGTCCTCCCAGGTGTTCCCTCTACACCCTCCACGGCCCCTGCAGGCAGCCCACACCACAGGGGACTTCATGTTTCGCAGGCAGCCCATCCACCATGGGCATGCCCCCCAGGCAAGCCACATGTCAGCTTGCACCACTACTACTACTGATCACCAATGCATGACCCCCTGCACCCCCACCCCCCACCAGTGCGGGGCACCTGCCAACAGGCCCCCACTCATGTCCCCTTGCACACCCACCTCCCAGCAGTGCGGGGCACCTGCCAGCAGGCCCCCACTCATGTCCCCTTGGACCCCCACCCCCCCGCAGTGCGGGGCACCTGCCAGCAGGCCCCCACTCATGTCTCACTCATGTCCCCCTGCACCCCCACCCCCCAGCAGTGCGGGGCACCTGCCAGCAGGCCCCCACTCATGTCCCCTTGCACACCCACCCCCCAGCAGTGCGGGGCACCTGCCAGCAGGCCCCCACTCATGTCCCCCTGCACCCCCACCCCCCACCAGTGCGGGGCACCTGCCAGCAGGCTCCCACTCATGTCCCCCTGCACCCCCACCCCCCACCAGTGTGGGGCACCTGCCAGCAGGCCCACACTCTTGTCCCACTCATGTCCCCTTGCACCCCCACCCCCCAGCAGTGCGGTGCACCTGCCAGCAGGCCCCCACTCATGTCCCATTCATGTCCCCCTTTACCCCCACCCCCCCCACCAGTGCGGGGCATCTGCCAGCAGGCCCCCACTCATGTCCCACTCATGTCCCCCTGCACCCCCACCCCCCACCAGTGCGGGGCACCTGCCAGCAGGCCCCCACTCATGTCCCCCTGCACCCCCACCAGTGCGGGGCACCTGCCAGCAGACCCCCACTCATGCCCCCTTGCACACCCACCCCCCACCAGTGCGGGGCACCTGCCAGCAGGCCCCCACTCATGTCCCCTTGCACACCCACCCCCCACCAGTGCAGGGCACCTGCCAGCAGGCCCCCACTCATGTCCCACTCATGTTCCCATGCACCCCCACCCCCCACCAGTGCGGGGCACCTGCCAGCAGGCCCCCACTCATGTCCCATTCATGTCCCCCTGTAGCCCCACCCCCCACCAGTGCAGGGCACCAGCCAGCAGGCCCCACTCATGTCCCCTTGCACCCCCACCAGTGTGGGGCACCTGCCAGCAAGCCCCCACTCATGTCCCCTTGGACCCCCACCCCCAACCAGTGTGGGGCACCTGCCAGCAGGCCCCCACTCATGTCCCACTCATGTCCCCCTGCACCCCCACCCCCCAGCAGTGCGGGGCACCTGCCAGCAGGCCCCCACTCATGTCCCCTTGCACACCCACCCCCCAGCAGTGCGGGGCACCTGCCAGCAGGCCCCCACTCATGTCCCCTTGCACACCCACCCCCCAGCAGTGCGGGGCACCTGCCAGCAGGCCCCCACTCATGTCCCACTCATGTCCCCCTGGACCCCCACCAGTGCGGGGCACCTGACAGCAGGCCCCCACTTATGTCCCACTCATGTCCCCCTGCACCCCCACCCCCCACCAGTGTGGGGCACCTGCCAGCAGGCCCCCACTCATGTCCCCTTGCACCCCCACCCCCCAGCAGTGTGGGGCACCTGCCAGCAGGCCCCCACTCATTTCCCACTCATGTCCCCCTGCACCCTTACCCCCCAGCAGTGCGGGGCACCTGCCAGCAGGCCCCCACTCATGTCCCCTTGCACACCCACCCCCCACCTGTGCGGGGCACCTGCCAGCAGGTCCCCACTCATGTCCCCCTGCACCCCCACCCCCCACCAGTGCGGGGCACCTGCCAGCAGGCCCCCACTCATGTCCCACTCATGTCCCCCTGCACCCCCACCCCCCACCAGTGCTGGGCACCTGCCAGCAGGCCCCCACTCAGGTCCCCTTGCACACCCACCCCCCAGCAGTGCGGGGCACCTGCCAGCAGGCCCCCACTCATGTCCCCTTGCACACCCACCCCCCAGCAGTGCGGGGCACCTGCCAGCAGGCCCCCACTCATGTCCCCTTGCACACCCACCCCCCAGCAGTGAAATGGCGATCCCATGACACAAACCAAAAGTCAACTATGTACATCAACACATGTCCGCCACATGAAGGCAGGTGGTAGCGTCCCTGCGCATTAAAAAAATGTGCGCTAACGAAAACCTGTATATACAGCTCGATGAATGTCCCATACTGTGGCCCTCTAGGACAAATGACGTGCAAAGGGATACGCAACAAACACGGACACCCGCTGTGTCAAAAATAGCGTGTATTTCGGGTGCTCACGGGAAGTTTCACACGCGATTGGGCCTGGGCGAGCGGGCTACGTGTACTTCAGGGGCTCGCGGGAAGTTTCACATGCGATTGGGCCTGGGCGAGCGGGGTACGTGTACTTCAGGGGCTCGCGGGAAGTTTCACACGCGATTGGGCCTGGCCGAGCGGGGTCCGTGTACTTCCGGGGCCCGTGGGAAGTTTCACACGCGATTGGGCCTGGGCGAGCGGGGTACGTGTATCACTGTGGTGGGCGTGGAAGTACAGGAGGCAAATACGTGGAACGCCCACACGCACACGCAAAAAAAGTCGTGCTAATCCGGAAACACGTACGCAAGCAGGCGTACGTCGACCCGCGCAGCATAAAAGTGCGCGCAAACAACAAACAAGCTCAGATGCCAGGATGAATATACCGTTCCTAGCAGCAGTGGCCGTTGGATACCGCAGGAGGAGGAGGAGGATAGCAAGGGCCAGAATTTTTACACCCAGAACCAGCCTTTTTGGGATGTCTGATGACCACGTGTATGGGAGGTATAGGTTTCCACCTCACATAATACTCAACCTGGTCAGTGAGTGCGAGGATGACCTCACATCACCCACCCTCTGCTCCCAAGCACTCAGCCCCCTGGTGAAGGTCCTTAATGTACTGCACTTCTTGGCCACAGGATCATTTCAGCGGACAAGTGCCATAGTGCGGGGGGTGTCACAGGCCACGCAGTCACGCTGCCTACACCAGGGCTTGGCCATCATGACTGCACGCCCATCAGTACGCAGGCACATATACCTGCCCAGAACACCTGCAGAAAGGCAGGCTGTCGTCCAGGATTTTTACGGGGTGGCACACTTCCCCAAAGTGCTAGATGCCATTGACTGCACCCATGTGGCTCTACGTCCCCCCAAGGCATCTGAGCACATCTATAGAAACCGCAAGCACTGGCATTCCATCAACGTCCAGGTAGTATGTGATGCCAAGGGAATCATCACCTCAGTATATGCCAGCTATCCAGGGTCCACACACGACAGTTTCATTTACAGAATGGCAACCCTAAACCGGGACCTAGAAGCTGGTCGGCATGGCGATACATGGCTGGTTGGTGAGTATAAATGCCACAGCACATGCATGCACCCCAGGGGACAGTGCCTACCCTCTGAGCACCCACATGATGACGCCAATTCGGAACCCCACCACGCCACCCGAGGTAAGATACAACACAGCCCATATTGCAACCCGGGGCATAGTGGAGCGCACATTCAGAGTGCTCAAGTCACACTTTCGCTCCTTTGACCGCTCTGGTGGGCAGCTTTTATATGCTCCCCATTAGTGTGCAGGATCATAGTGGCAGCAGGTGTCCTGCACAACGTTGCAACACGCAGGGGCCTGCCGGTGGACATGGTGGTGCCCCCACATCCCCAACCACATGCACGCCCGCTGCGCATGGGAGGGGAAAGGGCACGGGGTGAGGCAGCCCGTACGCAGCTGGTGGCTAATTACTTCACCTAAAATCACACCCCTGTGGAGTGCACACAGCCCTGGCACATACCAGCTGACTATCAATGATGATGAGTCAAGTGACAGTCAACTGTCACAACCATACCAGCCTGAGATTGTTCACCTGGTAGTATACCATTGTGTGCATCCCTACCTACACAAACACCACCAATGCTGTGTCATCAAAAGACACACTTCTATGCTGCTAAAATCATTACCCCCTTGCAAGATACAACATGACAACAGTGCCATGTCACCCAAACCTCCCCAGCACCGCCCCCCAACACACCCTGGCATGTCATGCTGTGTGAGAGCAAACAAAGGAATCCCCAAAACATGACACAAGTGTCACAAAGTACAGTGTCCCGATGGGAAAATGGCCACACACAATGTGCTCCCATTAATATAGAACTGACAACACACATGACCAAAGACTTACCACAATACAATGCAGCTAGCCACCCCAAACATAGCATTCACATGACAGTACTAAGTTAAAGGATACGTAGACTTACAACCTGGTGATGCTAGCACATCGACCACCCCCAACTGTACAGTGTTGGTGCCACGCAAATCTGGAAGTGCACTGCTTACAACATGAACTCCATCTCCAAAGTAGACGGCCTTGTGAAGACATGTGGAATGAACCTGCAAATTAGGAGGGAGACATGGATGCACAAGCACACATCAATACACCATGCAGTGTACAATACTACAACAATATGCACTAGGAATGTATACACAGTATTGACTACAGACTGCCCACACATGTCATGGGAGTCCAGCGTCACTGTGTAAGTTACTGTCACTTGGGCACACCCTTTGCAAGCCCATGGTAACGGGAAGCAGGAGGGGTGTGTGTCTCACGAACCCAAGCATCTAACCCATTCTCAGGACAAGCCTGCATGTGCCCAGCCGCAATACAGTGGATGCCCACGGGAGCCACACAAGGCAACACAATGAAACAAAAACTCAAAAACTCAAAAATCAAAAATCAAAAACCAAAAACCAAAATCCAAAAATCAAAAATCAAAAATGGCCATGTGGGGGCCGGGGGGGTTGGGGAGGCCACCCAGAAGGTCCGAGGACAAGGTGCACACCAACAGCCACCTGTGTGAATGTTGCGAGAAAAAAAAACACCTCCATGGGCTCATGGCCTGCACGGCTACGCTATTGTGAGAGATTCTGAATCGCTGTGGTCGCTCTCATCACCCTGTGCTGCTGCCGCCACAGGAGGTGGTGCTGCTATGGGAGGCAGCCCACGCAAAGCCCTAGTCTGGTCCTCCATGGCAGCAAGCATGCGGGTGTGGAAGGTCTCGTTCTGGAGGATTATGGTGCGGAGATCCCCATGCACCACCTGACGTGATGCCCGGACCTCCTCCCGAGTTGCCTGCATCTCTGCTGAGAGGGTACGTGTGACACGCTCCAGCAGCTGTTCTGTCCTCGTGACAGTGGAAGCCTCAAGCGCCACAAGAGTCTGCCTGAGGTGACAGACTTCTACCCTCAGGGCTTCCCTCTGGCCCTGGAACACTAAAGAAATGGCTTCCCGCAGAGTGTCCAGGGCCACCCGTCTGTCCCTGTTGGATGCCAACATGCCCTGCCTGAGTGATTGGCAAATGGAGTCTGTTGCCTGCTGTAGTTGCTCCATCTGCCTCTCTGGGGGGACAATGGAAGTGGCCACCCTCTCCATAGCTTGAGCCATCATCTCAGATGCTGCTGCCTGTTGGTTTGCCATACCGTATATGGATCTCTCCCATGCGGTATTGCCTGGTGGTGTACGGCCACTGCGTTGGCGGGCACCACACCTGTCTGGGGCAAGGCGAACTGTGCCTTGCTGTGTCGGCACTGCCTGAGGCTGCAGGACTGCATTCCCCCTCTGATCTTCTGGACCAGGAACAGGATCAGATGTTGCAGAGTGTGGCCCTGCATCCGTAACCACCAAAGGCGGACCTACCAACACTGACATCCCCATAGTGGGCTGTACCCCTGGTGCAGGTGGCTCGGACAGAACAGAATCCCTCCCAGAAACACCTACGTGCGAAGCCACATAGGTCTCATCATCAAAATCAACACCCGAAAAGAGGTCTGGTGAGGTGCACCCAGAGACACCCCTGGAGAGAACGGTCTGCAGCAAGAGTGGGTTCTCACCCACCACCACACCCCATCCCCCACTGGTGCCCGGTCGTGCCTGAGATCCCTCCTGGGTCTGCCTCATCTCCTCACCCTCAACAGCATCAAGTGCGTCATCCCCTGCAGAACCATGAAAGACAAAATATGGAATCAGGCATTAGCACCATGGCACACAATTAGGCCTCACAAGGTACAGAATCAGTACTTCATTGACACATGTCCCACATGACTATAACCCTCCCATGCATGCACTGTCACTGAGTTTGAAGGGGAGGAAAATGTCAGACACTGATGACACCAAGATGGAAGAGCAACACATTAGCTGCATGCTGACTAGCAGAGCCATCACACATTGGCCTGTGCGTGGCATGTCCAATCCACATACATGACACATGCCATCACACAGATGGCAGGTACCATAGGCATGTCACATATCGTTTGACAATAGGGCTGAGATATGCGTAGTGAAAGTGGGGGGATCGAAACAATCAGCCTGAATGAACAATGAGAAATACGGAACAATGTTGTTGCAAGATGCCACTTCAAGGGCGACTGGCGTGATGTTGCACAAAAAGTCTACTGTGGGCAGAAGGGATACTGTAATACCCAAATCCAGGGGCGCAGAATGTTATGGATGAAGCACATGGGTGACCCAAACCACTCAGGCACACACACCCTCACCTGGCACTCAATCAGAACCCCTCACACACACAACATACACAAGGATCACACACACATGCATGTGCACTCACCGGACAATGCCTCGTAATCTGGCAGATCTCCCACACCTTGGATCTGTTCCTCTGTGACGTAGGTCCCAGCAACAGACTCATGTACAGTGAGTTCAATGTCCTCTTGTGGAGACCCACCTCCAGTCACCAGAGCAGCGGCATGACTTGAGGCCAGCTTTTTCTTTGCCCTGCCCTTAAGGTCATTCCAGCGCTTGTAGCACTCACCAGATGTGCGCCTCACTGATCCAAGGGCACTTATGATGTCCGCGACGGTCTGCCAGTGTGCCTGACGTTGAGCAGGTGTAGTCTTGCACCCTGCAGTTATCAACATTTCGCTGTCGTGTGCGGACACATACTGCACAAGTGCATCATGTTCGGCTTCATTGAAGCTAGGCTTCCTTTGCGTGCTGGACTGTGTAGCCGTGTCTGGGGTATCAGCCTGTAGTGGACGAGCTCTCTTCCTCTTTTTCTTGGAAGGTGGTGGGGATCCTGAGTGGCCTACGCCGCTCTGGCCACCAGGGGCAGGAGCACCGGTGTACTGGGTAGTTGGAGTGTGGGAATGCACACTGAGCATGGGACTTGGTGCAGGCATTGGCTGAAGTGTTACGTAGTCAGGGGGAACGTTAGCAAGATGGACTGGGACCAACACCGCCCTGGCTGGGAGAGTCAGAGCTGGGGTGGATGGAGCTGCAGCTGCCCCTGCAGCCTCCCCACCCTGCCTACTCGGGGCAGCAGATGACATAGCTGCCCCTGATCCACGTGGCATGGTGACACCAACTTTCACCGTCACAAGTGGCCTAGACTTGGCGACCTGGAAGTCAGCCTGGGAGTCACCCTCTGCCAGGTCAGGTGCCACAATGGGCCGGTCCAACAAGGGCTGATCAGAGATGGTGTCAGACACGTTTCCCTCAACTATGGGGGAGGCATGGGTGTCCCTGACTGGTCCTCCACACATGGGGGCCTAGGGGTACCCTGCAAATCCCAGCCACGTCCCCTAATTGGGTCTCAAAGGGGTAGGGTACTAGATGGAATTCGTACCCTAGTGCTCCAGCAAGGCTGTATGTGACCCCTGGGGAAAAATGACGGGTCACGCAACGCACAGGCACCCCAAAAACAGAA
Source organism: Ambystoma mexicanum (assembly GCF_040938575.1). Taxonomy (NCBI): domain Eukaryota; kingdom Metazoa; phylum Chordata; class Amphibia; order Caudata; family Ambystomatidae; genus Ambystoma; species Ambystoma mexicanum. Next base: position 416,705,553 of record NC_090929.1, read on the forward strand.
AATAACGTGCACGCAACCCCTCGTAGACCACGTGCGTGGAAAAATGAACCCGCACTATGCTGTGGCACCCAGAAACACAAAAATGAACGTACGCATGTTACACGCAGCCTACAATGACCTCTGAAGGGGTACGCGACACACGGAGCAAGCACAGTCGGTAAATACGTGCGCGACTCACCGTCTGCCTGGAAAATGAGCGTGAAAAATACGCAGGTGTGTGCGTTGGCAACACCCCTGCCAAAAGAAGAATTGTACACTGTCTGAGGAGACAGACAAAAAAAGAAGTGAACGCTGTTTGAGGAAACAGGCCCAACAGAAAATCAGAAAAAAGCTGTCAGAGGTAACATGGAGTACGAACTAGAAACGCTGTGAAGTAAATCGCGTGTGAACCGACAAGAAGTACAGAATTCACCCACTCGCTCTCCACGAAAAGCACGTACAAGGAAATGACGTCCTACACGTGCCTTTTCAACCGGCCCACACGTCCCACGTCACTTCCGCGTATACGCGCTAAGGCCCTATCCTCCAATTACACAAGCAGACACTCGGACGTGCAGTTCTTGGACCTGTAACATGCACCCGTGTACAGGGAAACGCCTGCGCACGCACGTCACCGACGCGCTTACGCGCTAAGGGCCTTTGGTCCAATGAAATCAAGTACGCGTGCTGACACGCTTACGCGCTAAGGGCCTTTCCTCGAATTACACGCTGACGTGCAAGATTTTCACGTGCCAAATCACTCCGTATCAAGCTGGCCACGCGTAAGCACACGAAAGACCATGCTCCTGCCCAGAAGGCCGAATTACTGCCCCCCAGAGCCCCGAGCACGCCCCCACCTGCCATCTGCTGCTGCCTGCCTGCCTGCCTGCTGCCCACATGCCCTGCTATTTGCTGCCTGCACATCAGCCAGGGGTGCAGTTGCTGTGACCACCCCTGCTGGAACCGAAGAACCCGACTGGAGTACCATCTCGCTCCACAGCCCAGCCCCAGGACCCAGTTGCCCACCCACTCCTGCCTCTGGGGTTGCCATATCGGGCACTACACCATCTGGCACCACTGGCAACCCCCAGCCAGAGAGGCAGAGGGCCACCAGCTTCACTGCCACCGAAGTTGGTGTCCTGGTGGAGCAAGTCCTGGGGCAGTATGATGCCCTCTACGGAAGTTCTCGCGCCGACAAGGAAGGATGGACCCGGATCTGGACTGACATCGTGACTGCCATCAACGCGGAGGGGGTGGCAGTCCGCCTATTCCATCATGTCAAGAAGCGCTGGGAGGACTTCAGGTCCAGGACCCTCAGCAAGGTCCGGCGCCTCTTGAAGGCAGCGGATGCTAAGGGGCACCGGGGCCACCTGTCGGAAGATCAGATGAGGGTCCTGGAACGCATATCCCCAGCGCTCCACGTCGAGGTCCTTGGGAGGCAGACCCGTCTGGAGTCGAGCGGTAAGTGTACATGCATACTGATTGTATGCTGTGCGTGTGGTGGTGTGCCAGTAGTGTGCAGGTTGCACATGTGTTTTTGTCGGGCCATGTATGTACAGGGAAGTGAGGTTGACACATGCAAGGCCTCATGTGTGACACATGGATGGTGCATGTGTGTGTGAGCTTGCATGCAAAATGCTGATGTGTGGGCAGACATGTTTGGATGACTGTGTATGTAAATTGGGATGGTTGTGGTGTCACACATCGATGTCGGTTCCAGCTGCATGTGTCTGCACCGTGTGCATGTGCATGTGTGTGTATTTGACAAGGGTGCAACAGTGATGCAACATGGATGCCTGGGACACTGATGTGTAGAAGACTGATTGCCAGATGTCAAATGGGTGCAAATCCCATCACTGCGACAGTCGTAGGAGGTGTACACATGCATGTGAGTGTGGTGGCGTGTGTGCGTGTCTAGTGCACTCCTTGTGTTTCATGTGATGTCAGGCTCACCTTTGGCTGTTCATGCTGTTGTATGTGTATGGATGGTGCTGGCTGTTGCAATATGGCTGTGGAATAGCTCATGTGTGTGAGTTTAAATGACATGTGTGTTGGGGATTGTGATGCCATGTCTGAAGTTTGACAATGACACTTGGGCGCAACTGTCATGTGTGTATGAGTCCATTGTACAGTGCCCTGATGCCTGTCTCCTATCTCTCCCTGTCTGCAGCGTCAACTGATGAAGAGGGTAGAGAGGGTGCTGTGGGGCACAGCGGCAGGGATCGCACCGCCAGCCGGAGACGCAAGGCCCGGCTCCCCTCCCAGGTTGTCATCTCGTCGGGGAGTGAGGAGTCCGGTGCCGCATCCCAGGTCGCAGCTGCCGAGGGGAGGTCCAAGAGGCGGGGGTCGGAGTTGGACTTCTCGGCAGCAGAAGGGGCAGCTGAGACCCCACAGGGTCTGACGGAGGAAGATGGCACGGAGTCATCCAGGTTGGTGGGGGGTTTGGTGGAGGAGGAGGCCGTGCAAGGGACAGAGACGGGGTCTGGAGGTGGGGATTCCACTGGTGCTAGTGGTGCAGTGCAGGGGCATGGACAGGAGGCAGCACAGGCCGCTGCAGAGGTGCCTGTGGGCAATCCTGTCCCTGATCCTGTCACTGCATCATCTTGCACCAGCAGGGATGCCTACGTCCAGACCCGTTCCCAGGGAGGGGATTGGCTTACACCAACTGGCCTTCCTCTCCCTGCGGATGTGGCTATCCGGCACCGGGTTGAGCCTATGCTGGGTGGGGTGGCGTTGCGTCAATGGGCCATGCGAGCTGACCTGCAGTCTTTTCATGAGGAGACTGCACGTCTTCTCGCATGGCTCGTTGACTGCGTTGACCCACTGGACCAGTTCACCAGGGCCGGATTCCTCCATTTTCTGGACCTTGTTCCGACCCCCCCCCTCAACTGAACCCCCTGTGCCCCAGTCGTCCTCCATGCCATCTTCCCACCCATGTATCACCTGGGTACCCTGTGGAGCTGCCTCTGACCCTGCGGCCAGGCTGGTGGAGGACACATCCCTGCCACAGTTGGGAGTCGTACGTCCAGCAGGGGTGGCCACATCAACAACTGCACCCCAGCCGGAGGAGGATGTGCAGGCAGCAAGAGCCATGGCGCAGGCAGCAGCACAGCAGCAGCAGCAACAAGGTGGGAGCCATGATGGATCGGGGCCTTCATCATCGGAGGAGCAGGCATCGGCCGGAGGGCAGGAGGACCCTGGACGGGAAGTGTCTTCCGTGTGGCAGCGGTTGGGCCATGTGATAGATGCGGAGCGGCAGCGGGCGGAAGGGGCACGGCTCACGATGGTCAGGGCGAAGATCTCCATGCGGAGGGCCCAGAGGCGGGCCGAGTGCCTCGAGGCCATCTGCAGGGACCTGGAGATCTGGATGGCATCGTCCCTGTAACCCTCGGGGCCATGGAAGAGGACCGCCTCCAGGACATTGAGCAGGAGTTCGATGATGCCCTGGCCCGGGACATCAACGAGTGAGCCGTTGGACTTGCCCGCTGCCCTTGTAAATAGTTAGTTAGTGTTAGGTTTCCTTTCGTTTTTTCTTTATTTTGGACCGCTTGAACACTGAACCACATTTTTGTATATAGTTTTTTTTATTAGGTAGTAGTATTTGGTAGGTTTCATTTATTGAGTTGGGATCATGGACCCTGGATTCTTCGATTGTACATAGTTCTACATTGGATTCATCTTTTTTTATATTTTTTTTTTGTTCACCATGGAGCAATGGTTTTTACTTTGGTTTCAACTTTGCATTTTATTATTTGGACTGTGACTTTGGACACCATTCCTATTTGGATTTCTTTGGCTTATAATTTCTTGTTTTTCATTATTTACCGGACATGGACCATTTCTTTTGTTATTCCCATTGTTGTATGTTTGATTTGATTTACGTTCATGTTATCTTTAATATATGTTTTTTAATACTTCCATTTGTGGTATTATCTCATTGTTTCATGCATGTCATAATTTGTGTTTTGAGATTCACTTGCACCCATTGTGTGTGTGTGACAGACAGGTGTTCATTTACATACTTGCCATTGGGGTTGTATCATGTAATTGCCTTTTCTATGTGGGTGGATGCAATACTTGGTTGGGTCTTTGTGCTGGGTAGGCTGGCCATAAGGGCCATGATTTAGGATCGTCATGACCTGGGGGCAAGGGGACATGAGCGGGGGCCTGCTGGCAGGTGCCCCTCACTGCTGGGGGGTGGGGGTGCAGGGGGACATGAGTGGGACATGAATGGGGGCCTGCTGGCAGGTGCCCCGCACTGCTGGGGGGTTGGGGTGCAGGGGGACATGAGTGGGACATGAGTGGGGGCCTGCTGGCAGGTGCCCCGCACTGCTGGGGGGTGGGGGTGCAGGGGGACATGAGTGGGAGATGAGTGGGGGCCTGCTGGCAGGTGCCCCGCACTGCTGTGGGGGGTGAAGGGGGACATGAGTGGGACATGAGTGGGGGCCTGCTGGCAGGTGCCCCTCACTGCTGGGGGGTGGGGGTGCAAGGGGACATGTGTGGGACATGAGTGGGGGCCTGCTGGCAGGTGCCCCGCACTGCTGGGGGGTTTCAGGGGGACATGAGTGGGACATGAGTGGGGGCCTGCTGGCAGGTGCCCCGCACTGCTGGGGGGTGGGGGTACAGGGGGACATGAGTGGGGGCCTGCTGGCAGGTGCCCCGCACTGCTAGAGGGGGTGCAGGGGGACATGAGTGGGGGCCTGCTGGCAGGTGCCCCGCACTGCTGGGGGGTGGGGGTGCAGGAGGACATGAGTTGGTGATCAATAGTGCAAGGTGACATGTGGCTCTGCTGGGGGGCATGCCCATGGTGGATGGGCTGCCTGTGGGACATGACCAGGGGTGCAGGGTAATCCCCTGTGGTGTGGGCTGCCTGCAGGGGCCGTGGAGGGTGTAGAGGGAACACCTGGGAGGACCTACACTGCCAAATCACGTGTAGGACTCCCAGGCACTCCCGTAATACACGTACCCTGCATCAATCGCAGGTGAAACTTCCCGCGAACCCCAGGAATACACGTACCCCACTCCAACAGGGCCCTTTCGCGTGTGAAACTTCACGCAAACCCCAGGAATATTGGGCCTGTGCGAGCGAGCGGGGTACATGTATTACTGGGGTTCACGGGAAGTTTCACCCACGATTTCTGCAGGGTACGTTTATTACGGGGTTCGCAGGAAGTTCTATACGCGAAAGGGCAACACCCGTGCACAATACGTCACAGACGCGCTTACGCGCTAAGGACCTTTGGTCCAATGAAATCGCGTACGCGTGCTGACGCGCTTACGCGCTAAGGACCTTTCCTCGAATCACACGCTGACGTGCAATTTTTTCACGTTCCAAATCACTCCGTATCAAGCTGGCCACGCGGAAACACACGGAAGACCACGCTCCTGCCCAAAAGGCCGAATCACTGCCCCCCAGAGCCCCGAGCAGCCTCCCACCTGCCATCTGCTGCTGCCTGACTGCCTGCTGGCCACGTGCCCTACTATTTGGTGCCTGCACATCAGCCATCTGCAGGGGTCCAGTTGCTGTGTCCACCCCTGCTGGAACTGAAGACTCCCGACTGGGATACCATCGCTCCACAGCCCAGCCCCAGGACCCAGTTGCCCACCCACGGCTGCCTCTGGTGTTGCCATGTCGGGCACACCACCATCTGGCAGCACTGGCAACCCCCAGCCAGAGAGGCAGAGGGGCACCAGCTTCACTGCCACCGAAGTTGGTGTCCTGGTGGAGCTTGTCCTGGGGCATTATGATGCCCTCTTCGGATCATCACGCGCCAACAAGGAAGGAGGGGACAGGATCTGGGACTACTTTGTGGTTGCCATCAACGCGGAGGGGGTGGCAACCCGCAACATCAAGCAAGTGAGGAAGCACTGGGAGGACTTGAGGTCCAGGAACCTCATGAAGGCCCGGCGCCTCGTGGAGGGGGGCCGGGGCACCATGAGTACCATCCAGCTGAGGGTCCTGGAACGCGTATGCCCAGCGCTCCACGCCCAGATCCTTGAGAGGCAGACCCATCTGGAGTTGAGCGGTAAGTGGCCAAGCATTGCCGTGTGAGACAGGGCATGTTGCAGTGTGCTGGTTGTCTGATACTTGCCTGTATGGGTGACATAGGCCATGTACGTATGTGTATGTGCAGGGACATCATGGTCATGCATGTGGGACCAGTAATGTGTGAACCACATGGTTGGTGCATGTGTTGAAATGCAACATGGGGAGCTCTATGCGGAATGCGGAATGGACACATGAAAGCATGCCAGTCTCTGATCCTGGACATGGGTGGGGGTGAGGGATGGGTGCTGATGCCATGTACATGTATGGTGTCCATGTCTGTGTGTCTGACCTGCATGTCTGTGACTTGTAAATGCCATGGATGCATGACACATGTCTGTGACAATGTTTGGATTCACTGATGCAGCCAAGTCATCCTTGTAATCACTGTGTCTGGGGTGTACGAGTCCAGATGGATGAAACTACGTTGAGGTGTGTGCATGTGATAGGCATGAGCCATGATGCATGTGAGTTTCAAACCAACATTGTATGTTTCAAGAGTGCCTTGGACATGTATGCTAATGTCCATGGCATGCGCCATGCCTGTTACTGCATGTGTTTTGCCTGCACTGACCCATGTGTTGTGGAGGGACATGATGGAAGTAATGTTTGACAGTGCCACTCATCTGCTATTGCTTCCTGTCTAGGGGACCATTGTACAGTACCCTGATGCTTGTGTTCTATGTCTCCCTCTACACAGCGCTAAGTGAAGAAGAGGGCGGAGACGGTGCTGTGGAGCAAAGCGGCGGGGATGCCCCCACGGCTGCAGCCGAAGGAGTGGGTGAGCCCCCACCGGGGCTTGCAACTGCGGAAGACGGTGTGGAGCCATCCAGGTGGGTGGTTTCCACAGAGAAGGAGGAGGCCGCTACTAAGCCGCACATGGGGTCTGGTGGGGGCATCCCTGCTGGTGCAAGTGGTGCAGTCCAGGGGCAGGGGCAGGAGGCAGCACAGGTCGCCGTGGAGGGGCCTGTGCATGTCACTGTCCCTGACACTGTGACTACACAACCATGCACTAGCAGGGATGCCCTATTCCAGGCCCGTCCGCAGGTTGGGAGGATGTCCATGTCATCTGACACTCCTCTACCTGCGGATGAGGGGACCCCTGGCCTTATGGAGAAGGTCCTGATTAGTGTCTCGTTGCGCACGGGTGTCATTCGTGATGAGATGCGTGCTTTCCGGGGGGAGCATGCACGTCATCACGAAGAGCACCGTGCCAACGTGGCCCAGTGGGGAGCGACCATGGTTGGGGGTTTCCTACATGTGTCGGGCACTCTGGCGACCCTCTCCTCCTCTGTGGAGGCTATGCGCCAGTCATTCTCCATGCCGTCTTCTGGCCCAGATGCCACCAGGGCCCCCTGTGGACCTGCCCCGACCAACGCAGCCAGCTCGGTGGGCATCCCATCCCTGCCACAGACGGGAGTCGGAGGTCCAGCAGGGGTGGACACACCAGCAACTGGACCCCAGCAGATGGAGGATGTGACGGCATCATCGGGCAGGGCACGTGCACGACGGCGTCGGTGGATTCCATCAGCCTGGATGCCGTCGTGCTGGCAGAGGCAGTTGCGTTGGAGGCAGCGGCAGGCTCGACGTGGGAGGCATCATGGCTCGGGGCCATCAACATCAGAGGGGCAGGCATCGGCCGGAGGGCAGGAGAACCCTGGAATGGGAGTGTCTTCCATGTGGGAGCGGTTGGGCCAGCAGATAGGTGCTGAGCGGCGGCGGGCGGAGGAAGAACGGCTCACAATGGTCAGTGCGGAGAACTCCATGCGGAGGGCGCTGAGGCGGGCTGAGTGCCTCGAGGGTATTCGCAGGGAGTTGGAGCTGGACGCTGCATTATCCCTGCGAGACCTCGGGGACAGTGAACATGCCTGCCTCCAAACCATTGAACAGGAGTTCGATGATGCCCTGGCCCATGATATCAACCAGTGAGCCGTCGGAGTGGCCTGCCGCCTTTGTATATAGTTATTTAGGTTTAAGTTTCATTTCTTTATTATTATGATTTGGAGTCCACGGACTTTGCTCCACTTTTTGTATATAGTTGTATTTTAGATAGGGTTTTTGTTAGGTTCCATTTGCTTTTGGGATAATGGACTCTTCAGACTTTCATTTTCAATTTTCAGGACATGTATATACTTTCTTTTAGTCATATTCACATGGAGTAATGTTTTTTTATGCTTTTCATCTTTGGATTTCGTTCTATGGACTTTGGGGATGCACCACTTATATTTTTTAATTTTTTGGATTTCTTTTCTTACTTGGAATTGACGTTCTTTTTCTTATTTCAAAAATTATTTCTTCTTTTGCATGTGTGCTTTTCATTTTGACATTTGTTGTACTTTTTAATACATTTATTTATTCTACATTATTGGTGTGGTGTACAGTGATGGTTTGGTGCATGTCTCCATGAGCATTGGCACAGTCATGTGTTGCAACTGTGTGGCTCTGTAGGACATTTGCTGATGGGCATGCTGGTTCTTTTCAGACTATCATGGAATGGGTGATTTACTAGGGAGTGGGTGCAGTGGATCGTTGGGTGTTTGCACTGGGGGGTGGAGGGTTGGGATTTGGGTTGGCATTAGGGCCATGGGTCTGTATAGTCATGGCGTGGTGTTTGGGGGACATGTGTGGAGGCCTGCTGGCAGGTGCCCCTGACTGCTGGGGGGGTGCAGGGGGGGACATGAGTGGGACATGAGTGGGACATGAGTGGGGGCCTGCTGGCAGGTGCCCCTCACTGCTGGGGGTAGGGTGCAGGGGGACATGAGTGGGACATGAGTGGGGGCCTGCTGGCAGGTGCCCCGCTCTGCTGGGGGAGGTTGCAGGGGGACATGAGTGGGGGGCTGCTGGCAGGTGCCCCTCACTGCTGGGGGTGGGGGTGGAGGGGGACATGAGGGGGTGCCTGCTGGCAGGTGCCCCTGACTGCTGGGGGTGGGGGTGCAGGGGGATATGAGTGGGGGCCTGCTGGCAGGTGCCCCTCACTGCTGGGGGGTAGGGGTGCAGGGGGACATGAGTGGGACATGTGTGGGGGCCTGCTGGCAGGTGCCCCTGACTACTGGGGGTGGGGGTGGAGGGGGACATGAGTGGGTGCCTGCTGGCAGGTGCCCCTGACTGCTGGGGGTGGGGGTGCAGGGGGACATGAGTGGGGGCCTGCTGGCAGGTGCCCCTCACTGCTGGGGGGTAGGGGTGCAGGGGGACATGAGTGGGACATGAGTGGGGGCCTGCTGGCAGGTGCCCCTGACTGCTGGGGGTGGGGGTGCAGGAGGACATGAGTGGGTGCCTGCTGGCAGGTGCCCCTGACTGCTGGGGGTGGGGGTGCAGGGGGACATGAGTGGGACATGAGTGGGGGCCTGCTGGCAGGTGCCCCGTACTGCTGGGGGGTAGGGGTGCAGGGGCACATGAGTGGGACATGAGTGGGGGCCTGCTGGCAGGTGCCCCACACTGCTGGGGGGTGCAGGGGGACATGAGTGGGACATGAGTGGGGGCCTGCTGGCAGGTGCCCCTGACTGCTGGGGGGTGGGGGTGCAGGGGGACATGAGTGGGACATGAGTGGGGGCCTGCTGGCAGGTGCCCCACACTGCTGGGGGGTGGGGGTGCAGGGGGACATGAGTGGGACATGAGTGGGGGCCTGCTGGCAGGTGCCCCACACTGCTGGGGGGTGGGGGTGCCGGGGAACATGAGTGGGGGCCTGCTGGCAGGTGCCCCACACTGCTGGGGGGTGGGGGTGCAGGGGGACATGAGTTGGTGGCCCGTAGTGCAAGGTGACATGTGGCTTTGCTGGGGGGCATGGCCATGGTGGATGGGCTGCCTGCGGGACATGACCAGGGGTGCAGGGTAGTCCCCTGTGGTGTGGGCTGCCTGCAGGGGCCATGGAGGGTGTAGAGGGAACACCTGGGAGGACCCATACTGCCAATTCACGTGTAGGACTCCCCGGCACCCCCATAATACACGTACCCAGCCCATTCGCGTTTGTAACTTCCCGTGCACCCCTGAAATACACGTACCCAGGCCAATCGCGTGTGAAACTTCCCGCGCACCCCTGAAATACATGTACCCAGCCCATTCGCATGTGAGGCTTCCCGCGCACCCCTGAAATACACATACCCAGGCCAATCGCGTGTGAAACTTCCCGCGCACTCTTGAAATACACGTACCCAGGCCAATCGCGTGTGTAACTTCCCGTGCACCCCTGAAATACACATACCCATGCCAATCGCGTGTGAAACTTCCCACGCACCCCTGAAATACACGTACCCAGCCCATTCGCGTATGAGGCTTCCCGCGCACCCCTGAAATACACGTACCCAGGCCAATCGCGTGTGAAACTTCCCGCGCACACCTGAAATACACGTACCCAGCCCATTCGCGTGTGAAACTTCACACGAACCCCAGGAATACACGTACACCACTCGCACAGGGCCTATCGCGTGTGAAACTTCCCGCGCACCCCTGCAATACACGTACCCAGCCCATTGGCGTATAAAACTTCACGCGCACCCCTGAAATACACGTTCCCAGCCCATTCGCGGGTGAAACTTCTCGCGCACCCCTGAAATACACGTACCCAGGCCAATCACATGTGAAACTTCCCGCGAACCCCAGTTATACACGTACCTCGCTCGCACAGGCCCTTTTGCGTGTGGAAGTTACAGCGAAACCCGTAATACACGTTCCCTGCTTGGCGTTTGCTGTTTGGCAGTCCGGTAAACTGGTTTTGGGTTGGCGCAGTCCTTTGCGCTGGATTGGGGATTTTGATGCCTTTCCTTGCGCGAGGGCATTCTTGGGGGCGTAACTGACGCTGCTGCAGGGTCGCTGCGCCACTCTGCGCCACGGCTGGTTTTGGAGGCTAAAATCCATGAATACGCTGTGCGCTGAAATGGATTTTATCGCACGTGGCTGGCGCAGTCTATCGCACGGGAACACTGTGCGCCAGCCGCCTGCACCACTTTTGTGCAAATTTCCATGAATTACCTTGTAAAGTATTTACTCTACTGCCCCTTAATAGATAACTTTATCGTTAACTGCAGTGCAAACCGCAGTGACGGTAGCTCTTGAAATAAAAGGCTTTCGAGTTGGAACGCAACCGGAAAGCCGCTGCCTTTGCAGCTAGCATATTTGTGATCAAATGGCTCATGCATTTAATTGAGTAGACTCAAGTTTACTCGTCCCACATATTCCAAATGAACGTTTGTTTTATAATAACGTGTTCTCTGCCATATTCTTATTTAAAGTGATGTAATTATTGTTAATATTTTCAAGTTTACAAAGGCTGTTGCAAACCGAAATTTCAGAAATTTAAGACACTTATTACAGCCGGGTGGGTACGCAGTGGGTACGCTGTTGGCCACTAGTTGATTGAAATAAAAGGTGGGTGTGTAAAGAAGTAATTTATATAGCTGCTTAGGCTGCTGAACAAGATTTTAAGTACCCTGCATACTATACTTCTCCTGAAATATGTACAAAGTTCCTAATTGTGTCTTTTTAGAAAAATAAAATAGCAGTCTTTACTAGAATCAAAGTAGGTATGAAGAAAAGGATAATATGCTCTAAAAAGGATACTGGACTAGGCCCCATTGTTTTCAACACACGGAGAAGCACTATTCTAAAAGCCCTGGCGATGCCCTTACCACCCTCCCCAAGCCAAAAAATAGATATCCTAGATGATTGTGTAGAGAGTGATCCTCGGTAAAGTACTGATATTGAATTAGCAAAAATGGCAGAAGAAATGGAGGGAGATAAAGGAGAATGGGAGGAAGTGGAACCGGCCCAATCGCAGCTCCTCTTTGAGGATGAAGGGGAGTGGGGGGACTGAATAAGGAATGCATAACCAGAATAATCATAATCCAGAATACAGATAAGATTAGACTCAGATGGTCTATTGTCCAGAGAATGTTCCATTGAGAATGTAATCAGGCAAGGATGCATTCTTGGACCCACCTTATACAATCTTTACGTTGCAGAAGTAGGAATAGCACTGGGCGCATCAGCATTGGTCTCTCCTAAACTTGGTAATTTGAAAATTAGTTGGGTAAGCTATGCGGACGATTTTCTGCTTATAGACACAACCCCTGTGGGCCTTCAAAAACTTATAACAACTTTTGGCAAATATATGCTGGGAATGGAATTAAAGATCAATTCAGGTAAATCGGTGGTTATCAAACTCACAAAAGGGGGGAAAAAGCTAAGAAAGACCAATTTTGTGTGGAACTGGGATAATAAAAAACTGACAGTTAAGGAAAACTTCCAATTTTTGGGGTACCATGTAGTGGCTAAGTACAGTAAGACATTTCTGGTAAATTATCTCAATTCAAAAGTTAACTGTATGCTAAACCAAATGACGAGACTTGATAATAAGTACGGTAAATTTTCCCTTGAACCCTGCAGAGAATTTTACAAAAGTAAGGTATTGCCAACCATTATGTATGGAAGTGAATTCTGGCCTAAAACAATGGAGATTGAATGTAGAGGGGTTGAAAGCAGAATTTGGAGATCGATACTGTTTTTTCTGCCCAAATGCATTCCTATTGAGGTAATAAGATATGAATTGGGCATACAATCACTTGTTAGTTTGATCCAGTGGAATAAACTTTGCCTCATGAGTAAATGTGCATTTTCTAAAGAAAGAACATTATATTTCCAACTTAGAGTGAATGATACTGATGGATATATAGCAAATTTAAGATCGGAATGTGAACCCCTACTCGAAGAAATAGGTGTGACACTGGATTTACTGTGTAAAAACCCTAACATGGTAAAGCAAAGACTCAAGGTGAATGATTGGGAAAAAACCTGCCTGACAATTTGTGATACAAAGTTATATACACAAGTATTAACAGCTGGAAAAGGAGTCACTGAAATGGAACATTATCTAAAGAACAAGTATGTGAAATAGAGTAAAGTCTCTTTTATAATATCATGTAATATGAAAAAAAAAATTCTGAGCTGTTGTTGAACTTTCTTTTTTTCTGAGCTGTTATTGAAAATCTATTGTGTTCTGCATAATCAAGAAATAGTAAATTGCAAATCGTAAATTATGTATTTGCAAGATTTTAACTATGAATTTTAAATTTTGTAAATTTTTTGTAAACGTTTGTAAAAACTAAAACAAATAAAGGAATAAAAATAAAAAAAAGTTAACAGAAATGGCATCTTGAAAAAACAACTCTAAGAACATCACCCAACATTAAGTACTTGGGCACACTGATAAGTTCAAGCATGAATGATGGTCCTTGGGTCGAAGCAACGAAAAGGAAATGTCAACAGCTACCTTGCAAAGCCGCCATCATCAACAAGAAATATGGAAAATTCACCATAAAGCCTATGATGGACTTTTATCGCCAAAAGGCTGTTCCGGCTCTCATTTACGGTGCAGAAAATATGTTTGGCTGCCCCCATGACCTGTGGAATACATTAGAGATTAGTTTCTGGTCCAGAGCCCTGCACCACCCTAAAGGCTACGCTACCTGTAATCTGAGATACGAACTAGGCTTGATATCCATACATGCTAGAGTGTGCTGGAATATATTATCACTTTACAGGAAGACTATTATATCAAATACGGCACCTCAATTCAAAATTCTACATAAGTCAAACACTGACCCAGATTACACAGTTCTCTCTAAGTGGAGTAAACTATGTCTCGAAGTGCTTGACGCAAACGACATAAAGATTACGACCTTGCTGGAAAATCCTGAGAAAGCGAAGCTAGGGTTATGGAGAGCAGACTGGCATTTAACCTGTGCAGACAGAGCAAGCTCTAGCCTTATGAAGGATGTTCCCTTTGAAGCAAGAACGTACGATAAGCTTCAACCTTACCTGCTCCAATCACCAGACCAAAACTCTAGACTGCTCTTCCTACAATTTAGACTCAATCTCTATTTTACCAATGATCGTACCAGAACCTGGAACCCAAAAGAGAAGATAAACTTCACCTGTCTTTTTTGTGAACTTTCCAGAGACTCTTAAACACCTAATGTTGTTCTGTCCAAAGTTTCGATCTTTACGAACACGAGTTTGGACCTATTTTTTGGGCACGCCATACTTATTCTGCTGATGACTGGTGGAAAACAATGTTTGATGGTTCAGAGCGAAAACGTATGTTTGGGCTATTAATGTTCTTGAAAGACATGAAAACCTGTCTAGTAGAACTGAATCCTGCTTTCTAAATAATAACAAACGTTGTTTAGGATTCTGGTGTCACTCTTGATAGGACATCTATTGTAAGCAACGGTAACCCTGGCATGACACCGTAATCTTGGAGGGTGTGTGTGAGTTCTCTCATTGTGTCATAAAATTGTTTTGTACTTTTTAAAGGTTTTTCTGAAACCAATAAAAAAAAAAAAAAGAAATGTTACCAAGCCGACTGTTGGTGATTGGTTGCATGACCGCTCTACTCTTTCAAGTAGGGAGTTTGTTACTTATCAGAAATTGGAAAGAATTGACAAATATTCTGCAATTTGGAATGTGTTTAAAGAATTATATACTTGTATTGTAGTGTATTTGGTTATTTATATAGCACTCTTTCCCCATTTGTATAGCCTCAATGCACTTTGCAGTTAGAACGCCCGTGGTGACAGTAGTCAATTTGCTGGAGGTTCTAAGCGTTTTAGATCAGGTGATGCATGTATGCATTTTTCGCGGGTCTAAGACTTGGGTGGCTGGCTAGGCTCATCTAAGCAGCAAAACAAGGTCAGGCATGTGGGTGGGTGCTGTTGGAGCTTTGTGATAGAGTGCTATTGTTGAAAAGTGTGGCCAGCTATACCGAATTTCTTTTTGTTGGCAGTCGCTGTATGCTAGTGGCAGAGGTGTTGAGGTATGTCAGGTGTTTCAGTTTGAATGATTATATGTTCTGCTAGACCAGATGAGCATAGCCATAGCTGCATTCTATGGTGCATGGATGTTTGGCCGTGCCTGCGGCCTGTGTACACAGATCTGGTGTAATGTATAATGTACTTAAAAGATTCTTCTCCGCCCAAATTCCCCTTCTTTTTTTTCTCTTCTCTTCTTTCCTCTTTTCTTCTCTTCGTTGCTTCTCTCTCTCTTGATATTATCTGTTATCTGGTCCTTATTTGTAAATACTACTTGCCTATTTTTAGGTTGAATTAATTGATTGTATTTGGTAATTGTTTAATTTTTGTTATACTTGTTATGCTTGAAAATCCCACTAAAATAAATGTAAAAAACAAACTTTATCCTTGCAGCCACCGGAAGCCAGTGGAGGGATTTCAGAGCTGGAGAGATGCTGTCCCTCAGCTTGAGGCCAAGGATAAGTCTTGCGGTTCTGTTTTGGAAGAGTTGCAGAGGGGGGAGGGAAGAGATAAGTATATTGTGAAAGAGGCTGTTGCAATAGTCAAGCCTAGAGAGAACAAGGGCTCTGGAGACATTGAGCTTCTCGGGAAGGCGAGAAAAGGTAGAAAACCTCTGAGGAGGTGCAGTTGTAAATGGGACTTTTTAGAGATGTCTGTGATGTGTGGAGAGAAGAAAAGAGTGGAGTCGAACATGACCCAAGGTTTTTTGCCTCAAAAGAGGGTGAGGGTGCAGGGCGAAGGGAGGCCAGCCAGAGTGAAAGGGTAAAAGCAGGAGCAGGGGTCCCAATGAGAAGGATCTCTGCCTTACTGGAATTAAGGCAGAGATCATTAGAGGCGCACCATGAATGAATAGCGGAAAGACAGTCAGGGATGAGCAAGGAGGAGGCAGAGGGTAACCTGGAAGAGAGTTGCATGTTATCCACATAACAATGAAAGTGAGGAAAAAGTAGAGCTCAGCCAAGGGGACCAGATAGACATTGAAAAATAAGGGCGAGAGGATAGATCTCTGGGGAACACCACATGTAGAGAGTTTGATTGAGGAGAGGAAGGACCCACGTTCAACCTGGGAAGGTCGGTCCAAGAGGAAAGAGGATAGCCACGGCAGAGCCTAATCCGTGATGCCCTGGGTATCTCAGAGATGGGTGATGAGGAGGTTGTGGTTCACTGTGTCAAAAGCAGAAGAAAAGCCAATGAGAATGAGTACAGAGGAAGAGTTAGAGTCAAGTTTAATGAACAAGTCTTTATGGGTGTTCAGGAGACCAGTTTCCGTTTCTTTGGCTGCTCTGAAGCCAGACTGATGGTCCTGGAGAGAACCAACAGATTGTCTCTATGACCATTGGCACCACCGCAATACAACAGCTTGGACGTGCCCTGGTGAGAGGGTACAGGGTAAGGGAAAGGGGAAAGGCACATTCTTTGTAGCAGGTACAGGGACTGAATATGTACAGCATTCGTTTATTCCAGATCAAGTAACTGCAAAGGGAATGGAAACTAGGCAAGGTAGAGGGTAGAAATAAAGCAGTGACTACAATAAGTGCAGGTTACAGCAGGGGCACAATTTCAAAAAGTGCCAGGCAGAGGGCAGCCATCATTACCTCCAGAGGTACCGCTCGTATGGCCATGCCAAGGGGCTAGATGAGATATCAGGCTCATTGAAAGACATCAATTCTAAGTTGTTGCAAGACCTTCATCTAAGGCAGTGGTCATCAAACTGTAGGTTTGGCCCCCCAGCGGGGCCTGCAGGATGGTCAAGGGGGGGCATGAGGCTCTGATTACGGTGACTGCTTATAATAGAAAATATAGCAGAAATTGCATCATAGGGGGTAGTAACAATATTTCTACTCAAGGGGAGGCTCGACAGCAAGTTGACACCTAGGGTGAGCGTGCATCCTCCTGCAAGCACACAGCAGGTGTCTATTAAGAACCCCATGATGCCAATTTCCATATCTCTCCAGGAGATCCGTGCACCCCAACACACAGGCAACTTGGCGCCCACACCTGAGGTAACAAGCATGTGACTACCCAGATTGGACTGAACCATGTCCCACATAGTGGACTCCTCAGACTCAAGACGACGCTACTGATCTGCACTTGACTTAAGCACACTACTCATATCTCCTCCCTAATGGGTAGTGGGACACCGCCTCACCGCTCAATGTGGATGGGCCGCCACTGATTAGATGTGTCACTAAAGCAATTGCAAACAGAAACCCGAGTACAAATCAGAAAAACAATTCATTATTTAATCTCAAGAATGCCGATCCAGCCCAATGATTAAATTGTCAAACACAGCCACTTCGACATAGGGGAGGAACAACGCTTTTAGTTATTCATCTCAGCCTTCAAAGTAATGTATACTTCCATTGCTAGAGGGCCCAACACAATTATGCCTGATCATTTGTTGAATGTAAGTTTAATTATTAATGGCCCGTAACGTTGGAGGTATGATTCGCTTCTCTAATGAAGCACTGCAAGCACTG
This sequence comes from Ambystoma mexicanum, assembly GCF_040938575.1. Lineage (NCBI taxonomy): Eukaryota > Metazoa > Chordata > Amphibia > Caudata > Ambystomatidae > Ambystoma > Ambystoma mexicanum. Next base: position 416,722,859 of record NC_090929.1, read on the forward strand.
AACGCTTAGATTCGACATACCTCTTTCGGGAGCAAAAATAGGCAAGGATGGTCCGGCTTTTGGGCTCTAACCAGCATTCAGTAGAATTGTGGCCATAGCTCAGATGTCTGTTTTTATCAGTAGTACCAGGTTTTCCTAATCTAACCCAAATAGTTGCAACTGGCATCTGCCAAATGCTTGGAAAGATTAAAACAATGACGTTATGTTATGGTCTCATCCATATATATATATTACACACCCACGGTATTGGCTGTGTAGTTATGGTTAAGTTGCTGTTTCCATAGGAAAAGCACTTTTTGGGCGGCTTATAACTTTGCTGCCCGTGAACGAATCCTCACCAAACTTTGCAAAAAAGTATATGGGACACTTTGAATGTTTTTGCAAACTTTGGTGATGTTTGGTCTAAGGGGGGAAAAGTTATAGGGGGGTCCCAAAACGTCTTTTTTTTCCCCATAGAGTGAATGGGGGAAAAACTTTGCGCACGCCTACAGGCCAAACCGCTGGACGGATTTTCACCAAATTTGCGGCAGGAGGAGGACCCTGGTCCCGAAAGCGTGCTTTTGTAAATTTGGTCCAATCCATCCAGTATTTTTCTTTAAAACGACCAAAAAGTATGTCTAAAAAAATTAGTGATATCTATGTCTGCTCCGCGGTCACACTTCCCTGTTCGCTCTGCGGACAAAATATCGATTGGCTAAGGGGCTGGCGTCATGACGGCAGACACGCAACGTGTCCCCCGATTGGCTGGAGTGAAGCGTGATGTGCGTCAGATTGTTTGGATGCGCCCAACATCTTGGATCCGTCGACAGCACGGCGGCGACCTGAGGCGCAATGCTGTTCCAGAAACTGTTTTGGTGTGTCAGAGTGCTTGGGGAGGTCCAGAGAGTAAGAGATGGGTGAAATACTGTATTTGTTTAGGCGGCAGGTGCTAATGATGTATTTGCCATGCCCGCCCTGTCTGGGATGTTTGTAATTACTGAAAACGAGGGCTAGGGAAGGATAGTACTTCCGTCCGTGCTCTGCGCAGGCAACGTGAAAGTGTTCTAAGGACACACGTGGTGTTAGCGAATATTAAAAATGAGTACATGCCATAGCTAACATTTTTGTTTCTACGGATGTGCTCCTGACTTATACGGCGCCATGGCCGTGATAAGCTGCGGTGGTTGTGGCCAGGGCCTAGAGTCTTGGGTGCATGGCTGTAGGCCGCAGGCCATACTCCCAAGACTCTAGGCCCTGTCACAACCACCACAGCCAGCATATCACAGCAATAGATACACCCATAGTATCGCATATCGATCAATTGGTTGTGGGGAGGGCCTAGAGTCTTAGGTGCATGGCCAAAGGCCATGCACCCAAGATCAAATGTATACGTACAGCAGTTATAAGCCACAATGGTTGTGATATACTTTGGTGGTTGTGGGCAGTACGTAGGCCGTAGGCCATACTCCCAAGACTCTAGGCCCTGGCCACAACCACTGCATCATATCACAGCAATAGATACATCTGTAGTATAGCTTATCAATTAGGTGGTTGTGGGGAGTGCCTACAGGCCATGCACCCAAGAACAAAGTTATAAGCTTTGGAGTTATAAGCCACCATGGGTTTATACACTGTACACCCATACATTCAAATATCTACGTCCATACACCCAAGACTCTAGGCCCTGGCCACAACCACCGCAGCATATCACAGCTATAGATACACCCGTAGTATCGAACATCGATCAGGTGGTTGTGGGGAGGGCCTAGAGCCCTCGATCAGGTGGTTGTGGGGAGGGCCTAGAGCCCTCGATCAGGTGGGCGTGGGGAGGGCCTAGAGCCCACATTTATACGTAGTCAACTTACAAGCCACAATGGGTGTGATATGTTGTGGTGGTTGTGGCCAGGACCTAGAGTCTTGGGTGCATGGCCAAAGGCCATGCACCCAAGAACAAAGTTATAAACACTGAAGTTATAAGCCAACATGGGTTTCATATACTGCACGCCTATAGATTCTATTATCTATGGCCATACACCCAAGACTGTAGGCCCTGGCTACTTCCGCCACAGCATATCATGGCTATAGATACACCCGTAGTATGGAACATCAATCAGATAGTTGTGGGGAGGGCCTAGAGTCTTGGATGCATGGCCAAAGGCCATGCACCCAAGACCAAAGTTATAAGCACTGAAGTTATAAGCCAACATGGGTTTCATATACTGCACGCCTATAGATTCTATTATCTATGGCCATACACCCAAGACTGTAGGCCCTGGCTACTTGCGCCGCAGCATATCATGGCTATAGATACACCCGTAGTATGGAACATCAATCAGATAGTTTTGGGGAGGGCCTAGAGTCTTGGATGCATGGCCAAAGGCCATGCACCCAAGACCAAAGTTATAAGTAGTGACGTTATAAGCCACCATGGTTTTCATATGCTGCGATGGTTGTGGGTAGGACCTACAGTCTTGGTTTCATGGCCGCAGGGGGTAGGTCATAGGTTATACATCCAAGACTCTAGGCCCTGCCTACAGCCACTGCACCATATTACTGCCATCGATCAGACGTATAGATTCGAATATGTATGCAATGTGTGAAATTATACTTACTGTTTACTTCGTTGAGATTCAATATATTTCTTACATGACTTTAGTATTTGGAGGAAATATCCTTTTTCTATTTTTGTGATAAAAGAAAAGATCATGTTAGTGTTTGTATTTTATAAAGACTTATTACATTGTATAATAGACATTTTAGCTTTTTTTGACCCTCATATTTACTTTACAAACAAGTGTACTGTGCATTTTGCTCAGTTTCTGTGTTTGTTTTTGAAATCATTGGGTCTGAGGGAAAAAAAATCCTTGTAGCATTAAAAAAAAAAACTTTCTTTTCTATGCTAGAAACTATTTCTTTGTTTCCTTTCAGTGTTCACTTGTTGTTTCTGATTAATGTTATGTATGTTGGCTCGTTGCAGATGTTTTAAACAAATACCTGTTGGCGTATTCTAACTGTGCATGTTTTGTTATGAATCTGTGGTATTCATTTATCTGTTTTGTTGCTATACAATCTTGGACAGTTAGATACCTGTTGGCGTATTCTAACTGTTTATACTCTCTTGACTTTTTGTTAATATTGAAGTACACATTAGTTGTTAAATTTTGGCTTTAAGAAGATTAAATACGCATTTGTAAGATTTGCTGGTAATCTCTGCTACAAAGTAATGCTACTATCATTACATTCAAAACATCCACATTTCTTTTTAATATAAGCAGTGTAGTGACCTGCATTGGTTGTGGCTCCTGTGACAGTTGTGTGAATCCAGTCAGCTTGCAGTTGTTTTGGTACCATCTGCATTGTAACGTAGAATCATTACTATTACGTAGTTACTATGTGTTTTTATCAGTAAGGTGGAGTGATTATCTGAATTGCATACAGTACATAACCTGCCATGGTTTGCATTTTGTAGAAGTTGCTGAAATGGAATGGATTCACAATTAGTTATGGATACGTACACAAATCGCTCATTTGGGATTTGTTCCTGTGTCACATTGTTACAGAGAGTGCATGTATGTTTCCACATGTATGAAATCTGGAAGATTTTATTTATAGGTATGTTTTTGTTTTCGAGTACTTGTAGTAAGTACATTAGAAATTCTTGTGGATCTTCGTGTGAGTTTATAGTGAATCTCACCATTCCAGCACAGTAGTCCAATTCTTGTCTTATTCCGTGAACACTATACGTGTTGTCAGGATTATTTGTTGCGTTTCTATGAAGGACTAACATTTGCAAACACAATTGGTCTATACTGTGTAAGTAAATGTTGTTAACAAATGGTGGCAATTGAAATAGAACATTCATTGCTACATTTGCGTACCAACTTAAACCAGTTACATTTGAAAATTTGAATCGTCCAGATAGTTCAGTCTCAGAGTGATTTTTTTCAGAGTTTCTGTTCCTTCTTTGAAGAAGTACCTGATTTACTTTCCCTAATAGGTTCTTCTTTGCTTGTGGTAATTGATGAAGTATTATCATATTTTATTTTCTTTGAAGGATTTGCAGTCATATTCTGTTGCATTTCTGTTTGAATTAGTTTTCTTTTACAACGTTTTCCTTTTTCTGGTACAGGATATGATTTCAAATGGGGGTGTACAGTGATCGCAGTCTATTGTATTCTAAAATGCAAGGGATATCAGCGTTCACTTTACTTGCATCAAAGTTGATTAGAAATAGACCATCAAGTGTACGTAAGCGTGATAGTGCTACGTAGCTCATGCCTTCTTTAAAGACTGTGTTTCCTATATCTATCAATGCTTTGTCTAGGGTAAGACCTTGGGATTTATGAATGGTGACTGCATATGCAAGAGTTAGAGAAAATTGTTCTCTACGTACATACATGTCTTTGGAGAGAAGGAATCAAGCTGTTGAGTGCCCTATCCTTTTTACTTCTGAAGGTTTGTCAAAGTGAATATTGACAAACTGAATGTTGTTGTCACGTGGGCATGTTTGAAAGCCAACAACTGTACCCAGTGCCCCATTAAATAGATCTTGCTCCACATCAAGGTTACGTTTAAGCATTACTCTACAATTTAAGGATAATTCTAATATTTTTTCCAACCCAGCTGTGTTGGAAGTTGAATTTTCTAAGGTATTTAGTCTTGTTGTGGCTTGTTGATACATGGGTCGTGTCATACCATGTACGTCCAGTTTGTCTTGTGAAGCAAATTTCAATTATTGGTTGCATTTCTTTTTTTAACATTGTTTCATTGAATTAAGAAACAGTTTGCAAGAGTTGGCATTAATGCAATACAATTGACATTTTTGTCTGCTAACTGTTCCATAACATCAGTAGCACATGCGTTATCGCCATGAATTGCATGCATGAGCCGGTTTTTCAATATTGCTTGTTCTTCTTGAGATACACCAATTCTCATACTTTTTAAAATGTTGGCGTAAGTGAGGTCTGCAGATTGATGCATGTTTCTGTTAATTCTCTGTATTGGAAATGTTGCCAAAGGTTGACATTTCCTATGCTGCCAACAGTTTTACGGCAGAGTTTGTGTCCTAAGGTTTTAAAAATAGGTTCACCTTTCACTGGGGTCAATTGTAGAAGAGCTCTGAAAACGATAATGTGTTTCCCTACAAAGAGTTCTTCGTAGTTTGTTTTAAGTACTTCTTGCAATCTGAGGTGAATCAAAGCCAACATTAGGTTGGAGACCATGCTCACTTCATCTATTAGTAGCATTTTCGTTTGTTTTAATACTCTGCGTTGTTCCATTGCAGCTTCTGCAGAAAGTTTGTAATAGTCTAATTTGTTTTGGTGTTCTACTAGAAGGAGTAGTAATCGGTGTAAAGTGACCCGCCTATGTTGTAGATTACAACACATGATCACACACTGATCATGATATACATCTAATGATTGGGTAATCTCTGGGAATAGACATTTTTTAGGAAATTGTGTATACCGAAGACATTAAGGGGCCGATTCATGGAACAAACGTGCGCCGAAAATCTTCGCGCAAGCAGGCGCAAGCGGAAAAAAACAGGCGCATGCGCACGCGTGCGATTCATGGAAGTCCATGCGCGTGTACACCCTGGGATGTGCGCCAAACCCGTGCATGGCGCACAAGTCACTGCAACATCCCGAAAGGCGTGCGCGACACGCACAGTGAAAGCGCACAACCTCGGCGCATACACCAGAAAGTGGGCGGGACACGGGGTGTAACGCGCGGAATGGGGAACAACGCGCGAAAATAAGGGCGTAACTGGGGATGTACTGCAGGGAAGCAGACGGAACGCCCACACGCACTCGAACCACACGTATTCATGAAATCGAATAGGGCAAAGCCACGCACAGCCAAAGACACGCACAAGCCAAAACACGTCCGCCACACGAAGGCAGGCGGTAGCGTCCCTGCGCATTACAAAAGTGGCAACATACAGCAATTGGGCCTGTGCGAGCGGGCTACGTGTATTTCAGGGGTTCGCGTGAACTTTTTCACGCGATCGGGCCTGGGGGAGCGGGCTACGTGTATTTCAGGGGTTCGCGTGAACTTTTTCACGCGATCGGGCCTGGGGGAGCGGGCTACGTGTATTCCAGGGGTTCGCGTGAAGTTTTTCACGCGATCGGGCCTGGGGGAGCGGGCTACGTGTATTTCAGGGGTTCGCGTGAACTTTTTCACGCGATCGGGCCTGGGGGAGCGGGCTACGTGTATTTCAGGGGTTCGCGTGAAGTTTTTCACACGATCGGGCCTGGGGGAGCGGGCTACGTGTATTCCAGGGGTTCGCGTGAAGTTTTTCACGTGATCGGGCCTGGGGGAGCGGGCTACGTGTATTTCAGGGGTGCGCGGGAAGTTACACACGCGATTGAGCAGGGTACGTGTTTTTCTGGGGTGCGCGGGAAGTCACACACGCGATCTCATCAGGGTACGTGTATTTCGGGGTGCGGGGGAAGTATCCCACGCAACATCAGCAGGGTACGTGTATTCCAGGGGTGCGGCGGGAAGTTCCACACGCAATTCCATCAGGGTACGTGTATTACAGGGGTGCGCGGGAAGTTCCACACGCAATATCATCAGGGTACGTGTATTACAGGGGTGCGCGGGGAGCAGCACACGTGAATTGCACGTGTGGGTCCTCCCAGGTGTTCCCTCTACACCCTCCACGGCCCGTGCAGGTGGCTCACACCACAGGGGCCTACCCAGCACATGTCATGCAGGCACCCCATCCACCATGGCCATGCCCACCAGCCAACCCACATGTCAACTTGCACTACTGCCCACCAACGCATGTCCCCCTGCACCCCCAGCCACCAGGGGCACCCTCCACCAGGCCCCCACCCATGTCTCCCACCACCCCCACCCCCCAGCAGTGCAGGGGCAGCCTCCACCAGGCCCCCACCCATGTCTACCACCCCCCCCATCCCCCAGCCACCAGGGGCAGCCTCCACCAGGCCCCCACTCATGTCTCCCACCACCCCCACCCCCCATTCACCAGGGGCACCTGCCAGCAGGCCCCCACCCATGTCCAACTCATGTTCCCCACCACCCCCACCCCCCAGCACTGTGGGGCACCTGCCAGCAGGCCCCCACCCATGTCCAACTCATGTTCCCCACCACCCCCACCCCCCAGCCACCAGGGGCAGCCTCCACCAGGCCCCCACTCATGTCTCCCACCACCCCCACCCCACAGCAGTGCAGGGGCAGCCACCACCAGGCCCCCACCCATGTCTCCCACCACCCCCACCCCCCCAGCAGTGCAGGGGCAGCCACCACCAGGCCCCCACCCATGTCTCCCACCACCCCCACCCCCCAGCAGTGCAGGGGCAGCCTCCACCAGGCCCCCACCCATGTCTCCCACCACCCCCACCCCCCAGCACTGTGGGGCACCTGCCAGCAGGCCCCCACCCATGTGCAACTCATGTTCCCCAGCCAACATGTCATCACAATCTAGATCCCTGGTCCCCATGGTCAGCCTCCAAATGCAAAACACCCACCCGAGTATTGCATCCACCCACTCATAATTTGCAATTACATCACAGAACACCAATTGCAAGTTCCGAAACAAACACATTTCCCTCACATACACCCAATGGGTGTCAGTGAATCTCAAAAGACATATCATGAAATGCATGAAACCAATGAGATACCACACATTGAAGTTCACCAAAAATAATATGTATTAAAGGAAACATCAATAGAATAAAAAATGAAGAAACAGAAACGTGAATGTATAAAGATGAAAAGAAGCATGTCCATCAAAAAAAGCAAAACCAAAAATAAAAATCCAAAGTAATGTCCAAAGTCAATGTCCACAAAACAAAATCCAATGGGAAATAAAAAAGAAAACCATTGCTCCATGGTTAAAAATAGAAAAAAAAATACAATCCAACTGTCAACTATGTACATGGGAACAATCCAGGGTCCATTATCCCAACAAAATAAAGGAAACCTATCTAACTACACTAACTAATAAAATAAACTATATACAAAAACGTGGCGCATTGTCCAATCGCAACCAAATAAAAAAAAAACAAAGGAAACCTAACACTAACTATATAACTATATACAAAGGCGGCGGGCAAGTCCAGCGGCTCAGTCCGTGGTGTTCTGGGCCAGGGCATCATCGAACTCCTGTTCGATGTCCCGGAGGAGGTCCTGTTCCATGGCCCCGAGGGTCCGCAGGGACGACGCCGTCTCCTCCTCCAACCCCCTGCGGATTGCCTCGAGGCACTCGGCCCGCCTCAGGGCCCTCCACATGGAGTTCTCCGCCCTGACCATTGTGAGCCGCACCTCTTCCACCCGCCGCCGCTCCGCACCTATCTGCTGGCCCAACCGCTGCCACACAGAAGACACACCCCGTCCTGGGTCCACCTGCCCTCCGGCCGATGCCTGCCCCTCCGATGTTGAAGGCCCCGAGCCTTCATGGCTCCCACCACGTTGCTGCTGCTGCTGTGCCTCTGCCCGTGCACTGCCTCCTGTTGCCTGCACATCCTCCGCCGGCTGGGGTGCAGTTGTTGATGTGGCCACCCCTGCTGGACGTCCGACTCCCGACTGTGGCAGGGATGCCTCCTCCACCAGCCTGGCCGCACCGTCAGAGGCAGCTCCACAGGGCACCCAGGTGACTGATGGGTGGGAAGATGGCACAGAGGACGACTGGCGCGTAGGGGGTCCAGTTGAGGAGGGGGTCGGAGCAAGCCCCATCAGACGGAGGAATCCGGCCTGGGTGACCTGTCCCAGCAGGCTGACGTGGTCAACGAGCCATTCGAGATGACGTGCAGTCTCTCCATGAAAAGACTGCAGGTCACCTCGCATGGCCCGTTGACGCAACGCCACACCAGCCAGGACAGGCTCAACCCGGACCTGGATAGCCACGTCCGCAGGCAGAGGAAGGCCAGTTGACGTGAGCTCATCCCCTGCCTGAAAACGGGTCTGGACGTAGGCATCCCTGCTGGTGCAAAATGATGCAGGGACAGGATCGGGGACAGGATTGCACACAGGCACCTCCGCAGCGGCCTGTGCTGCCTCCTGTCCCTGGTCCTGCACTGCACCACTAGCACCAGTGGGATCCCCACCTCCAGACCCCGTCTCTGGTGCTTGCACGGCCTCCTCCTCCACCAAACCCCCCACCAACCTGGATGACTCCGTGCCATCTTCCCCTGTTGGGCCCTGTGGGGTCCCAGCTGCCCCTTCTGCTGCCGAGGAGTCCAACTCCAACCTCCGCCTCTTGGACCTCCCCCTGGCAGCTGCGGACTGGGACGCGGCACCGGACTCCTCACTCCCCGACGAGATGACAACCTGGGAGGGGAGCCGGGCCTTGCGTCTCCGGCTGGCGGTGGGATCCCCGCCGCTGTGCTCCACAGCACCTTCTCCGCCCTCTTCATCAGTTGACGCTGCAGACAGGAAGAAACAAAACACAGGCATCAGGGTACTGTACAATGGACACATACACACATGACAGTTGTACATGAGTGGCATTGGCAAACCTCAGACATGTCATCACAATCCCCAACACACATGTCATTACAACTCGCACACATTAGCCATACCACAGCCATATCGCAACTGCCACCACCATCCATACACATACAACAGCATGAGCAGCCAAAGGTGAGCCAGACATCACATGCAACACAGGAAGTGCACCACACATGTACACACACCACCACACTTGCATGCATGTGTACACCTCTGCCAAGTGTCGCACTGTTCAGACGGGCATCCATGTCACATCTGCCAATCAGGCTTCCACATACCGCTGTCACATGCATCCATGTTGCATCACTGTTGCACCCTTGTCAAATACACACACATGCACATGTACACAGTGCTGATACATGCAGCCAAAAACAACATACATGCGTGACATCACGGACATGTCTACTTACATACACATTCATCCAAACATGTGTGCCCACACAACTGCATTTGGCATGCAAGCCTACACACACAAGCACCATCCATGTCTCACACATTACAGCCCTCGCATGTGTCAGCCCCACGGCCCTGTACACCCCCACCCATACTCGACCCCATACAAACAGATGTGCAACCTGCACACTACTGAATAATCACTACACGCACTGCTCACAATCAGGATGCATGTACACTCACCGCTCGACTCCAGACGGGTCTGCTTCTCAAGGACCTGGACGTGGAGCGCTGGGGATATGCGTTCCAGGACCCTTATCTGTTCTTCCGACAAGTGGCCCCGGCGCCCCTTGTCATCCGCTGCCTTCAAGAGGCGCCGGGCCTTGTTCAGGGTCCTGGACCTGAAGTCCTCCCAGCGCTTCCTGACATGTTGTAAGTCGCGGACTGCCACCCCCTCCGCGTTGATGGCAGTCACGATGTCAGTCCAGATCCGAGTCCGTCCTTCCTTGTCAGCGCGGGAACTTCCGAAGAGGGCATCATACAGCCCCAGGACTTGCTCCACCAGGACACCAACTTCGGTGGCACTAAAGCTGGTGCCCCTCTGCCTCTCTGGCGGGGGGTTGTCAGTGGTCACAGATGGTGTTTGCCCCGACATGACAACCCCAGAGGCAGGAGTGGGTGGGCAACTGGGTCCTGGGGCTGGGCTGTGGAGTGATGGAATCCCAGTCGGGAGTCTTCGGTTCCAGCAGGGGTGGTCACAGCAACAGCACCCCTGGCTGATGTGCAGGCAGCAAATGGCAGTGCACGTGGGCAGCAGGCAGTCAGGCAGCAGCAGATGGCAGGTGGGAGCGTGCTCGGGGCTCTGGGGGGCAGTAGTTCGGCCTTCTGGGCAGGAGCGTGGTCTTCCGTGTGCTTACGCGTGGCCAGCTTGATACGGAGTGATTTGGCACGTGAAAAATCTGCACGTCAGCGTGTAATTCGAGGAAAGGCCCTTAGCGCGTAAGCGCGTCTGCACGCATATGCATTTTCATTGGACAGAAGGCCCCTCAAGCGCAAGCGCCCCTGTGACATGACGCGTACAGACGTGCATGGGCATTTCAGCGCGCGTGAAAAACTGCACGTCCGCGTGTAATACGAGGAAAGGGCCCATGCGCGTAAGCGCGCGTGGAAAACTGCACGTCCGCATGTAATACGAGGAAAGGCCCTTAGCGCGTATGCACGGCAGCACGCATATGCGATTTCATTGGACCAAAGGCCCTTAGCGCGTGAGCGCGTCTGTGACGTGACGCGCGCAGGTGTTTCCCTCATTGCACGTGATGACAGAACACACGTGGATTTCCAACAATCGCGTGTGAAAGTTCCCGGCACCCCGGAACACACATACCCAGGCTAATCGCGTGTGGAACTTCCTGCGCACCCCTGGAATACACGTACCCTGCTGATTTTGCGTGTGTAACTTCCCCTGCACCCTGAAATACACGTACCCTGATGGAATCGCGTGTGTAACTTCCCGCGCACCCCTGGAATACACGTACCCTGCTGATTTTGTGTGTGAAACTTCCCCCGCACCCTGAAATACACGTACCCTGATGGAATCGCGTGTGGAACTTCCCGCGTTCCCCTGAGATACGCATACCCTGCTCGCACGGGCCCAATCGCATGTGGAAATTCCCGCGCACCCCTGAAATACACGTACCCTGCAGAAATCACGTGTGTAACTTCCCCTGCACTCTGAAATACACATACCCTGCTGATATTGCGTGTGGAACTTCACGCGCACCCCAAAATACACGTACCCTGATGGAATCGCGTGTGGAACTTCCCGCGCACCCCTGAGATACGCGTACCCTGCTCGCACGGGCCCAATCGCGTGTGGAAATTCCCGCGCACCCCTGAAATACACGTACCATGATGAAATCGCGTGTGGAACTTCCCGCGCACCCCTGAAATACGCGTACCCTGCTCGCACGGGGCCAATCGCTTGAGGTACTCCCGCGCACCCCAGTGATACATGTAGCTCGCTTGCTGTGCTGGTACAGGGTTATCGCAGCCCTTTGCGCTGGATTGGGTATATTGATGGCTTTTCCCTGCGCGAGAGGCGTTCTTGGGGGCGTAACTGGCGCTGCTGCAGGGTCGCTGCGCCACTGTGCACCACGGCTGGTTTTGGTGGCTGGAATCCATGAATATGCTGTGCGCGGAAATGGATTTTAGCGCACGCGGCTGGCGCAGGGATTCGCACGCGCACACTGTGCGCCAGCCGCGTGCGCCACTTGTGCGCTGAATTCTATGAATTACCCCCTAAGTCTATCACAGAGAGATGTACTTTTCTGTATTCATTTGACACAAATATTTGTATTTTATTCCTGTTTGCATTTCCTTTTGTAATATTTCTGATATTTTATTATTTACTATAATCCTTTTTTGCTTTTCATATTTAAAGAAATGCATGCTCTTTTGTGTTTGAACAATTGATTATCAAGCTTGTTCTAATTCATTTCTTGCACTTTTTTACTTTTTTCATCAATAAATGATTAACTCTTTGCTCCAGCTATTTATGGTATTTTCCTACTACAAGTGTGACTCATTACAAGAGCACAGAAACATTTTTTTTGGTAAACAAGTAAAAATTAGACACAGTGTGGATCGCTGTCCTATGTTTATTTCACCGCCTATGTTGTAGGCAGCTAAACCTGTGGGGGCAGTTACAACAGCTGAAAATGTGTTGTTTGTCAGTTGTTGAAGGAACTTGCTGATGATTTTGATTAAGAATGTTTTTTGATTTTGTTTCTTTGTTTGCTTGTTAACTGTAATTGTTGAAGAAACCAATAAAAAATATATTATCCCAAAAAAATGTTTTCCCTGAACCAGCTTCCCCACTGACGTACAGCAGTATAGGTTTGTAATTTTGGCAGGTACATTCTTTATTTTCGTGTTGTACACCATGTGCAATTTCTTTTGTCACTTCTTCAGAAATGGTGCGCTGATCTTTGTTAAGTTTTGATTGTAGTACAGTTAAGTCTTCTATATCTTCTTCATAGTGACACATGGTGTTTTCCACTTCTGTTGTAGCTAATTCTGCCTCATTTGCTATTAGTGGCTGTCCTAGTGGTTCTTGAACTTCCTGTTACAGAAGGTTGACTACTGTCGGAAGTGTCCTTATCTATTTGGGCCTGGAGTTCTTCTTCGTGTTGCTGTTCATTGTGCAACATTGTTTTGTACTGCGTAAAGTTCACATTTGTATTGTTTCCATACAAAGCAGTACCGATTAAACGATCTGCAGCTTCATAGGTGCCACATTCTCTATGGGAGAGCATTTTTATGGCTAAGCTGTACAATTATTGAGCTAGTGTTTTGTCTGATGATAGGTCATTCCAGAGGTCTTGAAGCTCTGTTTTTGTCTGCTTTTGTTAAGTAGGCTGTAACATATCGTGCAACTGCAGTGGAATTGTCTGCAATGTACTGCACATCTACGTTTGCATTCCATAAGAGGGCAATGATTGCATTGTAATCATTGATATATTTTGATTATTCTGTTCTTTTTATGTAATACGTGTTCTTAGGTGATTTACCTTTAACACTATGTCGAACTAAAGACATGAAGTTGTTCACTTCACCAGTTTCTGTAACTGGTCTAGGGAAACCAAAGCGGCATTTGGTGTAGTATTTACCTTTGTTTTTGTATTTGCGATGACAATATTTGCCACATTTGTGTCTTTGAAGTTGTACAATCTGTCCATGAAGGTCACTATGTGTCCTTTGTGAAGGGATTTCACAAGTGACATATTTTTGATGAACTGCAAAACAGTGGCATCACTGTCCTCACCAAATTTAGGTGCAAAAAAGCATGTGGATATGTGGTGCTCCTCAGGCTTGGTAATCTTTTATCTAAAAGAAGTGTTGCACTTCTCCGAGGGGAGGAACAGTTTTATTACAAATAAAGTGTAGCATAGCAATGAAACGATGGTGGAAATATCTTGAAACATTAACAGGATCTAAAGAGCAAAGTTCTCCAGGTGTTAGTATATCTATGTTGGTTTTGTTGTTATTTGATATGCATAGGAAATCATGTAAATCTTCCCATGCATATTCTGCAGAACTTAATGTAACAAACAAAGTGGGTCGTCCAAGGTTTCTGATCATACAACATACATCTCTGTGCCATCGGAACCAATATTCTTTCATATTTGCAAACAGATTTGTTATACCTGATTGTAAAACCTCATCTTTTTCTTGCACTTTTTGTATTAATTGTGTAGCTGACATATTTTGAAAGTGGGTTCCAGATTTCAATATGTGTGCAACTCCGTAACATAGGGTTGCTAGTTCACTTTCAAAGAGTAGGTGGAATATGTATTCCCAGATTTAGACAAAATGTGGATCTTCAGAATACATTCATAATGAGCGGTATTCTGATGCTGTTTTCTGAGTGGGTCTATCATCGTATATTCCTCCTTTGACAGTAGGAAATAGCGATGGAAAAGCATGTGCTTCTATACTTTTTTCCCATATGCTCATTGGTGACCCTTTGGTTTGTCGCATTTGGTAAATTTCTAGTGCATCTTCTATGCTCTCATTAGAGTGCAATGGATGAATTGTGTAATGGTCCAAAAGAGAGGATACTGCAGCAGGATCCAGAAGTTCAAATTGACCAGTTTCTGATGACTCTTGAATTAATTTCAGTTGTTTCCCTTAAGCTTTCTTCAATATTTATTTCTTTGTAGTATTCATTATTGTCTTTCAGATATTGCAAGGCTTGTCTAACTTTATGTAAGTCCACGAGTTGTTGCCAATTTATTTTTGTCTTTTGTTGGTACACCATTTACTAAGGCAATCAAAGAATGCTCTATTGGACGTTGGCAATTTAGCTGTTTTTGGTTGGAGGCGTATTATTCCTTGAAATGGATGAACTGTTTGAATTATGATGCTCTCATACAAATTGAGTTGTTGCAGGGGTTTTGGTAGTGGGAATAATTCCAAATTATTTGTGATTGCACGTGAAGGAGTTTGGTTGTTGTCCAGTTTTGTAGTGCAGTAACTGCAACATATTAGGGGTTCACTTATTTGGTATTTGTTTTCTGCTAAAAGGTAGAGAGCTTATTCAAACCATTTGGAATCTTCATTGTCTTCTATTTTGTATGTTAGGTCTATAGTTTTTGTGTTCCTTTTGGAAAACGTTCTGCTGCAACACACACACACATGGTTTGGTACTTCAGCCGATGTACTTTTAAATTTTAGTATTTCTTTTTTGTATGTGTGTAATAGATGGTTGCTATGTGCAGAATTGCTAGTCTGTTCTAAAACTATTGCATTTTGTAAGTGGCTTTCACTTCCAAAATATTTTCTCTGGATACAGTCGATTTCTTCTTGTAGGTATTTGGGTGTACCAAGCAGAAGAGTGTGATTTAAATTGGCTAATTCTAAAGCTGGACTTTTAGCATAGTACAGTTTATACACTAGATTTCTTACATTTGAATGATGTGTTGATATCCTTTTGATATCATGGAAGGTGCTTTTGCAAATAGGTCCTGAAATGCACGCTAATGAATGTCCTTGTAGTCCTGTCTGTTTGCGCACTGGACAGGTATCCATATTTTGCAGCACTTTCATTTTGATTTCGTCTTTACCTTTCACATACTGATTGAGGAACTGACGAAAAGATTTGAAAGATTTGTTAGGAATGTTACACATTGACGTGCACAGCCATTTGTATACTGGGCGGTATGGCTCAGTTGAATGGAGAGGTAATTCTAAGTTTTCAGGGGATACTTTTGTAAGCAGTGTTTCTTGTTCCATGATGGTATTGATTTTTTCATACCCTCGCCCACTGCTATGGATGGCAATTGTGTTTGTTTGATTTTGTTTGTATGCTTCTTCAAAATATGATTCTGTGGCTCTATTCACCTCCACAAATATTTAAGAATTTATTTTTGTTGACATTCTGTTTATTGAGAAGTTTCTTTTGTAGTTTAGTACTTAGTTTTGTTAGTGGTTTCATCCTATTTAACACTAAAATAAATAACTTCCTTTTGAGAAGGATTGCACTGTCTACGAGAGCTTGTAGGATTAATTTTCTATGGTAGGTTTTAAGGGTTGAGGATCTTCTTATTAGATTCTGAATGACTCTGTGGTAGAACATTTTTGCTAAAATACTTTTTTTACTATGGGTTCTTGCTAGTATATCAGGATTTATAGGAGCATTGTTAGCAGTACTGGTAGCCGAATTCTTCTAAAGCATTTTCTGTTTCGTGCCACATTTTGATAGAGGAGCCAAAGTTTCTGTAGTTGAAGCTTCCTTTGTTTCCCTAAATTAGTGTATTAGCTGTTTTGTTTCAACGTTCTGTACAAACTCTGCTAGAGATGGATGCTTACTTTGGAAACTTTTATTTTCATTTGCTCTATTTCTGCGTTCCTTTCTACGGACTTGGTTTTTGGTAGGCATTCTTTGGGGTCTGTTGAAAAAAAGAAGGCATGGTTTGGTCTGTTTCACAATGTATGTGTGCTCTGTGCATGCATGTATGAGTTTGATGGGAAAGCTGTTTGTGGTGGTGTCTGAATGTGCATTGGGAAGTTACAATGAGTTGGGAAGGCTATTTTTCTGTTTGTATAATCCTACACTGTGCTTCAGATGAGAGTAGAAAGTGAGCTACTGGTGAGGAGAAGCATTAATAGTAAACGTAATGGTATAAAATTAAAACAGCTATTTGTTTTGTAGTACTAACATTCTAAGGCTGCTGTATGTTATTTGTGTTTCCAAAAACACAGGGATTTGTG
This sequence comes from Ambystoma mexicanum, assembly GCF_040938575.1. NCBI lineage: Eukaryota > Metazoa > Chordata > Amphibia > Caudata > Ambystomatidae > Ambystoma > Ambystoma mexicanum. The sequence goes on from NC_090929.1 coordinate 416,739,479, forward strand.
TTTTGTTCTGCCTGTTTTTCATTGTTTAATAAATGGGGATTTGTGGGCAGAATGGTTCAGAAATCAATGTTTTTTTTGGTGCGCAAATTACATAAATAACGCACACAGTCTCTTTTAGGAACAGTAAGAATATAAAGGTAGTACGGTACTTACTTTTGTTTGTGGAATGACCAGGTTTCTTCGGATATGTTGTTTGCAGTGTAGATGCTGTTGATATTCAGGAGAGTAGTCTTCACTGCAATTGTAAAAGGAAGAAGTTAGTAACTTTGTGTGTTTAAAGCAGTGATATTAATGTACACATTCATTTTGCATCTTTCGTCAGAGTATTCTCGTCTGATATCTCAACAGTGTATGTGATAATTTCATTTCACTATGTGCAGCATTATATGTTATTTGCAGTATATTTTCAGTTCATGAAATTCCCTTGTTTTTTTATAAGCTGTGTTGTCCATAGCAGAGAGGTTTGTAAGTGATAGGTCATTATAGTAGATGAGAAAAATTTGAATACTTTCATATTATAAGTAGGAATGCGAAAAATCGGGAGTACCTCAGAGGGAGATGTCACCACAGCAATCGGGAACGTTTATTTTTCTCATACGATTCCATTGGAAGTAGCATTAATTTAGGTGGAAGACAGTAAAAAAATGTGACACTTTCTAATGGAAAATCGAGTTTCGCGCTTAAATCGGGAGGGTTGGTACATATGTATATGTTATGCGGGAGACAGTAAAAAGTAGTGCGATTTCTCAATGAAAAATAAAAATCGGAAGTCGTGCACTTAAAGCGGGAGCTTTGGTATGTATTGGCTCTGAAGATGTAGTCGCATTAATTTGTTTAAATGGAATCATAAGAGTTGTACATGTTCTCTGAATAAAATATGCATACCTGTACTTTGTACTCATGCATGTGCGTATGCATGGAGCTGTAAGTAGAAATCCGTGACACTTGCACAGTAGTTTTTGAAGTAGATGCTTTGCTATGATATGCGACTTGTATTCAGAGAGATCAATAGTACATTTGAAGTGCAGAACTCTGATGACGGAGTTAGATGTAGAGGTCTTGGATGTGATTGGTGGATGGTTGTGTGACTGCTTAGCTGTGTCCTATGAGGGAATGGATTCGCGAGTGATGTTGAAAGGGTAGAAGGACTGGCTAAGAGTTACGTGCCGCCCGGACACCGCGCTTGTCCACGGGTAGGGCGTTGCACATACAGGGTTCTACTCAAATCTAGCATGGAAAGGGGACTGTAGGCATCAGCCAATCAGATGATGACATTGTTGATTTGTGTCGAAAGAGTGTGTGTGTAGTGAATATGGCAGAGGTGGAGACAGTCAGGGTATTGGTGCTCGGAGATATTTTTTGTCCATGGTTTACAGCACTATTCCGAATGTAAGCATGTGGCAAACAATTTTGATGTCAGAGGAGCGGAGGTGGTGTGGAGCGCTGTGACTGATTGCAATGTAGCGGCAATTCTCCAAGTTTGCAGAGATATGCGTAGTATGACCAGTCCCCATGTGGCAGTTTTGCACTATGGTGCTTGCCATTTGGGCTACGTGAGTTCACCTACTTTGTTGGAAGATTTGGAACAGTTGGTGCAAGCAGTCATTAACATCTTTCAAACTGCACATTTTTTCTGGCTTACTCCTTAGAGCAAAATGGGACAACAGTTCTGTTTTTTGTCCTGATCAAAGTATTGGGAGGTGTGCCATCAATCACGGCATGCGTGCTTTCATGTTACGAGCTGGTATGTTTTTCTGCAGCCACAAAAACATTGTTTCCAGTAATGCGGCTTATTTTGAAGCAGATGGTGTTTCTTTATCTTTTTTGGGAAATGCCATGTTCTTTTGGAATGTAAGGCTTGCTTTGGAGAAGGTTCTGTGATGATTGTAATAGTAAAGTAAGAAGAAAAAAAATACAAAAAATACAAAATAACAGGAGTCTGTCAGGCATCTGCAAAAAAAAAAAAAAAAGCTCTTTTCAGAGCCCACCTTAAAGGGGAAAAGGGGAATACTATTTAAATGTACAGTCGTCACGCTCAGATCCTCTACGTGTCCACGGACATGCCGGTAGTCTGCAGGCAGCGGGTATTACCAACGGAGATTGTGGGGTGGAGACGCATGCAAATGAGAATGAGCGAAGGTAGGGATTAGTCAGTAAAGTTCAGTGGGTGTGTTGTGAACGGAGAGATTTAGTGATAACATCTTTTTCCTGAGAGGAGACCAGACAGCTATGGCTCTGTGTGCTCGAAAACAGATTATCTGGATTTTGGGAGTCTCATGAATACATTGTATGCAGTATAAGTAACCTGGAAAAAGACTGCGCCAAATCCTTGCAGAATAAATTTATTGCTCAACAAGGGCTATTGATTTGTCTTGTAGTCATATAAGAGGCACCTTATATGACTACAAGACACATCAATAGCCCTGATTTGAAAAAGGTCCTTGGAGGACCGAAACACGTGTCATCAGTTATAAGGGCAATTTCTTTTTGAGCAATAAATTTACTCTGCAAGGATTTGGCGCAGTCTTTTTCCAGGTTACTTATACTTCATACTATCTATCAAGGGGTCTTGTACTTGGCTAAACCCCATACCTGGTGAGACTATAAGATGTCGCCAAGTTGGACCAAACCTTCCAAGCCAAGATCTTTTTTTTGAGGAACTCATGAATACATTGATTGAAGGTGCATGCAGAACATTGCGGTATATCTGCAGATCTTGGATTTTCTCATGTGGAAGTGCACTGGCATGCAGTGCGTGGAATGAAGTGGCTGGACTTGGTACCTCTCTGTGCTACTTTACAGAGCGTCATCCTGATATAATTATCATTCATTGTGGAGGAAACAGTTTAGGGTATGTCTCTGGAATTTCTTTGCAATTTGCAATGAAGGAAGGACTGACAAAGGTCATGGACATGTTTCCAAATTGGCAAGTAATTTTTTCCCATATTACACAAAGACAAATGTGGCTGCGTTCTTTTTCATTTGGTCCACAAATGGAGAAAGCAAGGCGCAATGTCAATAAGGCTGTTTCTGCCTTTCTAAGAGAATGTTGGTATGTCCTCTTTCCACAATGAAAACATTTTGTTTTGCAGCACATTCTTTTTTCGCAGAGATGGAGTCCATTTCACATATGTTGGCAATCAGATTTTTCTTCGAAATTTACAAAATGCATTGTGACCTTTTTTGGATTCATAGTCACCTATTTTGCATTACATTTTTTCAAATCCACAGTTTTTCAAACACACACAACACCACCAAAAGGCTCTTTTCAGAGCCACCACTTACTCCCTGAGAAAAGTGCATTGGTTTTGCTACTCTTGCACCCTCCATTTTTGTGCGCCCAATGACTGCCCGCAGACGTTTTGAAAAATGCGCAGGGGCCTACACCTGTCACTTGATAGTTCCATTGTTAAACTGAGAAAGGATGCTCTGAAAAGAGCCTTTTTTTATTTTGGTTGTTTTATATTTTTTTTTTTTTTTTTTTTTACACACGACACACTAGGAGAGGAGGATAAAGGAGGGTAAGGAAGGGACACCAACCACGGGGATAAGAAAGGGCAGGTGTAGAGAGAAAGATGTAGGGTGGGCCTTACTTAGGTAGGTAGCAGTTCTTCTGGTGCTCCGTGACCGTAGTCTCGAAAGCACTTCGAAGACTCTCCCCCCTGCAGAGTACTGCATCGAAATACATACACAATATTGTGACCCTCGAAAGGTAAGGGTCAACAGCATCGCGAATGGCCTGTGAGGCAGCTGGAGGGATGCGCTCTCCCACAGGAGTGTCTCTTGTGGTGAGAGGATCAGACTCGGAGGATGCTGCGGAGGAACTCAACCTACTACGTTCATCACATACCACCTTGCGAATGTCCGCACTGTGGAACGAAGTTAGGTGTCGCTTCATGGTTGTTGTACCAAAGCTCTACGCACCAGGTCTCCCGCGACTCAGCACCAATTTGCACTGGTTACACATGATCTGGTTTGCACATGTTTTTGGTACGTTTCCAAAAACAGTAAACAACCGCCACACCCACGACTCCCGGCGAGTGCTGGTAGTACGGAGTCCCTCCACCTCATTCTCTTCATCCTTTTCTTCCTCGCTCTCTACATCCTCACGTGTATTTCCCTCTGCAGGCCCTTGGGGAGGTGGTGGCGGTGAAGGGTTTGGGGGTGGTGCTGAGGCTGATGAAGCAACAGCAGCCATGGATGCCATTAGGGTTGGTCAGATAATCTTCGCTACAGCAGTAAAGGCAGCAAAACTCAATCTGCTATAGCCAGAAGTACAATGAAGATGTCATGATCTCTGCTTCCAAAAGGTCAGGGTTTTCCCAACTCCCTTGGAAGCAGATCCATAACCCAGGTTCCGAGTGCCAACCAGTCCCAATTGGGACCTTTTGGACCCAGTCCTGGCGCCAGTGGCACCAGGCTCATAAATATGCCCAGTCCCAGCGCTGGAAGCGCCGGGCTCATAATGCTTGGGTGGACTTACCTTCAGCAGACCATGCTGCTTACTTGCCTGCCAGTTGAGCCTCTGATCCTCTTCTGTTTGGAACTACTTTTCCTGTTGGGTGGGGCTGGAGCCACTCCCTAGATTCAGAACACTGGAACTCTTCTGGAAGGCAGGAACTCTTTTCTTACCAGGAACTCTTTTCTTACTTAGGCGTGGCTGTGGAAGGAGACACCTAAGCACTACAGGAGGCTATTTAAACCACACCCGGTGGATGAATCTTGCTTTGCGTTATTCTGCAACCTCTGCAGCAGAACGCTCATCGTGTCTTCTGCATCCGGTCCTGGGCCTAAGGAAAAAGGCTTACCATCCTGAATCCAGTCTTCAGCAACACCTATAAAGACAAGAAAGAACAGGTTAGCATTCCGGCATCTGAAAGGCAAAGGCTTACCATCCTGAATCCAGTCTTCAGCAACACCTATAAAGACAAGAAAGAACAGGTTAGCATTCCGGCATCTGAAAGACAAAAGTTTACCAACTCTTCGCACGCTCCGGAGGCCTTCGGAGCTGCATCCCGCATCTGAAAGACAAAACAAGGTGCGTTTAAAGACATTGGGGAACTTTAATACTCACGTGCCATTACTCCTTTCCACATCTAATCCAGTGGGTATTCCGGCACCCTGCAGCCGCTCCGAACTCGTACCTGCAAAATAAAAAGACAGTTAGAGCGCATAGTGAAGCAGGCAACAAGCGCTTACTTACGTGCTTCCAGGCGCTTCTATTCATCATACGGGCTCCATCTTCAACTCACTTCAGCCCGTCATCCGCCATCGCCGGAACCCTGCAAAACAAGAGACATCATTACTAAAGACTTTAAAGACATTTGAATGACTCGAAACTTACCGTTCATGCAGTAAACGACGGACAGCAGTCCTCTGAAGTCAAGAGGCCTGCGCTACCTATCCAGTGAAGAAACTGGTTACAGCACCCTGCCCCGAGGCAGATGGAGAGCTCGGCATTCACTTACCTAAGGTGAGAGCGTTAACCTTTGGGGGTCTACAGGAGAGGAGAAGAGGAAAGAGATAGGGACACCCCAATAACCCCAGTTCATTAACCCCATATTTTCTATCTGCAGACATCTTACTCTACACGTCAGGCATACAGTGCACAGAGGTCCAGCCCAAAGAGCCAACCGGGTGCTACACATCACCTTTGAAGATACGGTAGTCGCCCAGTCAAGACCGGCGCCTCTGCGAGAATCAGGTGAGCGTTACAGAACGCAAAGCCTACCGCAAAACTCTCGCCCAGGCGCTATGGAAACCTCGGATACTGACCCCCTAGCCCGGTTACTTGGGGAACTAAGGGCAGAAGTGCATGCAGCTCGTCAGGAAACGAATGCTCTAAGAAGGGAACTCATTATTTCCAAGGAGAGAACAGACAATCTTGCTAGACAAGTTCTACAGTCACAAGCCGGACAGACCCCGTTACCCGCATCAGGGGCAAATCTTCCTTCAACATCCTCTATGAATCCAGTGCAGATCAACCTACCTGGGAATGTACCTCTGGCTCCGCCCGAACGATTTTCTGGTGACCCAAAGAGGTTTGCAGTATTTATCAATCAGTGCCGGTTGCACTTCTTATGCCGGCCAGCAGCCTTTCCAACTGATCAAGCAAAAGTAGCTTTTGTACTTTCGTACCTTAGTGGCAATGCGGCAGACTGGTCGATCCCTCTAGTTAATCAAGATGATCCGGTTCTCCATGATTTTCAAGCCTTTCAGCTTAGTATGGAAAAACTGTTCGCAAGACATTCACAGGGGCAGGCCTTGGACAATGAGCTTCTTTCGTTGCGACAGGGTAATCAAGACCTTTTGGCTTATATTGCATCTTTCAATAGACTAATAGTGGAAACTCAATGGCCTGAAGACAAAAGGATTACGCTGTTTTATAGAGGTCTACGTGGAGAGCTCAAAGACATTTTAGCCCAAGTAGTGAATCCCCCACAAGACTGTTCAGATTATATAGACTTGGTCGTTCAAATAGATCACAGGCTGCAGAACAGGAAGGCCGATCGTTCCAAGTTTGATGCTCGAGTATTTTCCAAACCGCCAACTCCTTCCAAAGGAGTAGACTCCGGGGAACCCATGCAAATAGGGGGTCTGAAAGGTCCTCTAACACAAAGGGAGCGGGAAAGGAGTAAACAGTTGCAATTATGCCTATATTGCGGAAACTCAGGGCACTTTCTTCGAGACTGTCCGGTGAAACCTGCCAAGAAGGCAGTAGGAGCTGCAGTTACCAAAGTTACAAACTCTGAGCAGGGAAACGACCTCGCCCGACAAGAATAGAGGTCCTCTTGCCGAGCGTGAAAACCAGTTCCGTGACCTCGCATTTCGTGATACCTATGGTCCTCATTAGCCCTGATAATCCGGATCGATTACATGCAATTGAAGCTTACGTCGACAGCGGTGCCATCGGCAATTATGTGGATCATGAAATGGTTTTGAGGATGAATCTAACTCTTTGTCCCAAGGCTGTAAAGGACGTCATTACTACGGTGGATGGGACGGAGATAGCCTCCGGGCCAGTAACGCATACCACTCAAGAGGTGACGCTAGTAAGTCAAGATGGACACCATGAGAAGATTGTGTTCGATGTGATCAAGGCCCCTCAGTTTCAGATTATTCTAGGAATACCTTGGTTAGAGAAACACAATCCTCTGATCGATTGGCGAGCAAGAACGGTCCAGTTTCCAGAATGTGTCTCTACTTGTCACCGTCCACCTGGTGTTGCACTGGCCGCAATTTCTTCAGAGACTCCCCAGTTACCTCCTGAATACCTAGAATACCAAGATGTTTTCCGGAAGGATCAGGCTAACTCTCTACCTCCTCATAGGTCTTATGACTGCCAGATAGACCTGATACCTGGATCTACTCCTCCTTGTAGTAGAATTTATGCCCTCACCGAGCCTGAGAACCTTCACCTTCGACAATACCTGGATCAATACCTGGCAAATGGGTTTATTCGTCCTTCCAAGTCCCCTGCTTCTTCAGCTTTGTTCTTCGTTCCAAAAAAGGAAGGAGACCTTAGAACTTGTATCGATTATCGCTCCCTGAACCAGATCACCGTTAAGAATAGATATCCGTTACCTTTGATCCCTGAACTCCTGGACCAAGTCAGAAAAGCATGCATATATACAAAGCTGGATCTTAGAGGAGCTTACCACTTGGTACGAGTAAAAGAGGGCGATGAATGGAAGACGGCCTTCCGCACCAAGTATGGGCTATTTGAATATCAGGTCATGCCCTTCGGACTTTGCAATGCCCCGGCCGCCTTTCAATATTTTATGAATGATGTCCTCAGAGAGCTCATAGATGTATGTGTTGTTGTTTACATTGACGACATCCTCGTTTATTCTTCATCGGAATCTGAACATCGGAAACACGTGAAAATGGTCCTCGAAAGATTGCGTCAACACAAACTTTTCGCTAAGTTGAAAAAATGTGTTTTCAACGTGACTGAAGTTGAATTCTTGGGATTCATATTATCACCTGGCGGAGTGCGTATGGATTCAAAGAAGGTCGATGCAGTTCTCAAATGGCCATCACCATCCTCCGTAAAAGGTGTGCAAAGCATGTTAGGCTTCGCTAACTTTTACCGCAGGTTTATCCCCGAATTCTCTCGAATAGTCCAGCCCATCACTGCCTTGTTAAAGAAAAACAAACGTTTTGAATGGTCTACCGAGGCGGAACTAGCTTTCCAGGATTTGAAGACTAAATTTATCTCTGCACCAATCTTAAAACACCCTCGCCCCGAACTCCCCTACATCGTGGAAACTGATGCTTCAAGCCTTGCCATGGGGGCAGTTCTATCACAAAAGGACCCGGTAACCAATCAGTTGCATCCCGTGGCATTTTGGTCCCGCAAATTCTCGCCTCCTGAAATCAATTACACGATTACTGACAAGGAACTTCTGGCTATCAAGTCTGCCTTTAAGGCTTGGCGGCATTATCTGCTGGGGGCCCGACACACCGTTACTGTGATTACGGATCACCGAAACCTGCAATATTTGAAGACCGCAAAAGCCCAATCCTCTAGACAACTCCGTTGGGCATTATTCTTTGCCGAGTTTGACTTCATAATTACCTATCGACCTGGTACAAAGAACGGTAAAGCCGATGCCCTTTCTCGGATGGGAGTGGAAGAACACTTGGTCAACCCTAAACCTGTACCAATCATTCCCGAACAAAGAATTCTGGGTGTAATCGCCACAGAATCCATAGAGGAAGTTAAGGATAAAGCCAGGCAACTTGTAACTCCAGCAGACATACAGAATTGGCATCTGCAGGGAAAGGACTTTGCAGTAAAGGACAACTTATTGTATTTCCAAGAACGATTATACCTACCCAGCACAGATTTACAGAAAAAAGTAATCTCTTGTTATCACGACTCTTTAATGGAAGGTCATCCCGGTATAGCCAAGACCTCAGAAAAGATCAAGCGCTACTTCTGGTGGCCGTCTTGGAAAAAAGATATCAGAGACTTTATAATGTCCTGTGGAGTATGCGCCCAAAACAAGAGTCAAAAGGAAAGACCAGCAGGCCTCTTACGCCCTATTGACATCCCACCTCGCCCTTGGCATACGCTTTCTATGGACTTCATCACCGATCTACCTCCATGCTCCGGATACAATACGATTCTAGTAATCGTGGACTTATTCTCCAAGATGGCGCATTTCATTCCGCTCAAAGGCTTGCCAACAGCAGCAACTCTGGCCCGAGAATTTCTCGAAAACATCGTCCGACTGCACGGTTTTCCTTCGGTTCTAATTTCGGATCGAGGTAGTCAATTTATTTCTCATTTTTGGCGAAGTTGCTGTCGGTCGGCTCAAATTGATGTGAGACTATCGACCAGTCACCACCCTCAGACCGACGGACAAACCGAGAGGACCAATCAAACTCTGGAACAGTATTTACGCTGCATGCTGCAACAAACTGAAAAAACTTGGAAAGATATCCTTTGGATAGCCGAGTATGCCTACAATAACTCTGTCCATTCGGGAACTGGGAAAACCCCGTTTTTTCTTTTTTACGGCAGTCACCCTCGAACCTCGGAGTTGGATCCCCTCCAAGATCTTGAAACGCCAGCAGTAGACTACCTGCATTCTACAATCACCCAAGCCTTTAAGGAAGCTGTTTCTCACCTTCAAAGGGCTAAAGAACAATACAAGAAAGGAGCAGATCAACATCGGAAGGAAGCCCCTCACTATCAAGTAGGGGATCAAGTCTGGTTATCCACCAAATATCTATCTCTAAAGGGGCCACGCACATTCAACCCAAGATACCTTGGTCCCTATTCCATCACTACCATAGTAAACCCAGTAGCGGTCAAGTTGGACTTGCCCCCGCACATGAAGATACATCCGGTCTTCCACGTCTCTCTATTAAAACCCGTGCAACCTCAAACCCGACTAACCAAATCTCCAAAACCTATCCTAGTGGATGGAGAACTCGAGTTTGAAGTCAAAAGCATTCTGGACTCCAAGATCTCCAAATCTAAACTATTCTACCTAATTGACTGGAAAGGCTACGGCCCCCAAGAGAGATCCTGGGAACCTGCTGAATATGTCCACGCTCCTCGCCTAATCAAAAGATTTCACCGAACATTTCCTGACAAGCCAAAACCCCCGGAGAAGCCCGGTTTGGGAGGGGCCTTGAGGGGGGGTACTGTCATGATCTCTGCTTCCAAAAGGTCAGGGTTTTCCCAACTCCCTTGGAAGCAGATCCATAACCCAGGTTCCGAGTGCCAACCAGTCCCAATTGGGACCTTTTGGACCCAGTCCTGGCGCCAGTGGCACCAGGCTCATAAATATGCCCAGTCCCAGCGCTGGAAGCGCTGGGCTCATAATGCTTGGGTGGACTTACCTTCAGCAGACCATGCTGCTTACTTGCCTGCCAGTTGAGCCTCTGATCCTCTTCTGTTTGGAACTACTTTTCCTGTTGGGTGGGGCTGGAGCCACTCCCTAGATTCAGAACACTGGAACTCTTCTGGAAGGCAGGAACTCTTTTCTTACCAGGAACTCTTTTCTTACTTAGGCGTGGCTGTGGAAGGAGACACCTAAGCACTACAGGAGGCTATTTAAACCACACCCGGTGGATGAATCTTGCTTTGCGTTATTCTGCAACCTCTGCAGGAGAACGCTCATCGTGTCTTCTGCATCCGGTCCTGGGCCTAAGGAAAAAGGCTTACCATCCTGAATCCAGTCTTCAGCAACACCTGTAAAGACAAGAAAGAACAGGTTAGCATTCCGGCATCTGAAAGGCAAAGGCTTACCATCCTGAATCCAGTCTTCAGCAACACCTATAAAGACAAGAAAGAACAGGTTAGCATTCCGGCATCTGAAAGACAAAAGTTTACCAACTCTTCGCACGCTCCGGAGGCCTTCGGCGCTGCATCCCGCATCTGAAAGACAAAACAAGGTGCGTTTAAAGACATTGGGGAACTTTAATACTCACGTGCCATTACTCCTTTCCACATCTAATCCAGTGGGTATTCCGGCACCCTGCAGCCGCTCCGAACTCGTACCTGCAAAATAAAAAGACAGTTAGAGCGCATAGTGAAGCAGGCAACAAGCGCTTACTTACGTGCTTCCAGGCGCTTCTATTCATCATACGGGCTCCATCTTCAACTCACTTCAGCCCGTCATCCGCCATCGCCGGAACCCTGCAAAACAAGAGACATCATTACTAAAGACTTTAAAGACATTTGAATGACTCGAAACTTACCGTTCGTGCAGTAAACGACGGACAGCAGTCCTCTGAAGTCAAGAGGCCTGCGCTACCTATCCAGTGAAGAAACTGGTTACAGCACCCTGCCCCGAGGCAGATGGAGAGCTCGGCATTCACTTACCTAAGGTGAGAGCGTTAACCTTTGGGGGTCTACAGGAGAGGAGAAGAGGAAAGAGATAGGGACACCCCAATAACCCCAGTTCATTAACCCCATATTTTCTATCTGCAGACATCTTACTCTACACGTCAGGCATACAGTGCACAGAGGTCCAGCCCAAAGAGCCAACCGGGTGCTACACATCACCTTTGAAGATACGGTAGTCGCCCAGTCAAGACCGGCGCCTCTGCGAGAATCAGGTGAGCGTTACAGAAGATGAGCTCGGGGGTGTGGCCTTTTATAGGGGTGGAAGGGTGCGCCTCGTGATCATATCGATCACTCAAAAGCTTTGAAAAAGTTCTAAACAATATGTAGAAAGCTAGAGCCATTGGATGGGACTTGTGAAATGGTGATTTTGTATTGTGAAAGATCTTTTGAAATCTTGCGGAAGCAGACAAAGTGTGCAAATTAAGATACACGCTCAGCGTGGGTGCGGTCACATGATGACGAAGTGAACACATCTGCGAAGGAAATGAGTGCCTGCAGGACACCAAATGCAGAGTAACGGTCGTGCACATGTGCGCGTGTGTTCTACGGACAGTGTTCGGGTCCTGAAACTAATTAAATGTGCGACACAAGTGAGATGAACAGTTGTGGCAGGTGCGCTGTTCGCAAGACTTACGGGTATGGTGCGCATGTGCATAGATGTTCTGCTGACTGTACGGCCAGGTACAGTGTCCTTAGGTCACCTCCATTTTGTTTGACTACGGACATGCTGGCCACCGCGCCTGTTCTACGGACAGTTGCATCTTGGCTGCGGACAGTCCGGACAGGTATAGTGTCCTTAGGACACTCCCATTTTGTTCATCTTTTCATCCCGGACACCTGCGGTGTTCTAAGAACAGTTTCATATTGGTTGTGAACAGTACAGAGAGGTATAATATCCTTAGGATGCCCCCATACTGTTGATTTACGGACATCTTGGACAGCTGGTGTTGTTATGTTATGTTACCTAAATTTGTAAAGCACACAGTCGCCCAAAGGCATCATGGTGCTGGTGAGGAAGCTGCTAGCTGAAGGAAATCAGTATAGCAGAAAACTAGAATAGAATGGTTTTCAAAGCTTTTCTGAAGACCAAATGGTTGGAGGTAGATTTGAGTGGCAGTGGGAGGGTGTTCCAAAGCTTGGCCAAGCTTGGCCATGGCAATGGAAAAGGCTCTGCCGCCAAGTCTCTTCCGGTTAAACCTCGGAACAGCAAGTAGATTACTGTTCAGAACAGAGCGGAGATTACGTTCCGGAATATATCGAGAGAATTTGGATTGAAGGAACTCAGCTCCTAAGCCATGGATTGCCCGATGGACAATACACAGTGACTTAAAATTAACTTGCTGAGCCACTGGGAGCCAATGAAGTCGGCAGAGCACTGGCGAGATGTGGGCACCATAGGGAGAGCCAGTGGCAAGTCTGGCTGCCAAGGTCTGCATACGTTGAAGCCGTTGGGGAAGGCCAATCGGTTGAGACAGGTACAGGGAGTTGCAATAGTTCAACCGTGAGAGGACTAGCGCAGCCACCATGGGAGGACGCATGACCTCCGGAATCATAGGCAGGACCCTCTTTAGAACCCTGATCTGGTGGTGGGCGGACTGACAAACAGCCGTAACCTGATATGACATAGATAAGGAGGCAGAGAGGATAACCCCCAGGTTCTTCACTTTGTTGACTGCACTAGGCAAAGGATCTAATGACGTGGGCCAAAAAGCAGGAGTCCATAGTGAGGGGTTGGGGGGGCAACCCACCAACATCACCTCCGTTTTATCACCGTTAAGCTTGAGCCAGTTTTGGTCCATCCAGACGCCGACTGCCTTTAAGCAGTCATGAAGACAAGCTGAGACCTCAGTTTGATCCTGATCTAGATGGATCAGGATTTGAGTATCATCAGCGTAGGAATAACAATTGAGTCCATAGGAATGAATGAGGCAGACCAACGCCCAGATATAAAAGTTAAACAAAATCGGGGAGAGAGAGGTTCCCTGAGGGACACCACAGGTAAGAGCACAGGGGGGAGAAAGAAAGGGAGGCATACGAGGGTCTGAGTGCGGTCTGAAAGAAAGGAAGTAAACCAGGCAAGGACAGGACCAGAAATCCCAATCTTTGCTAGACCTGAGAGAAGGATAGGATGGTCCACCATGACAAATGCAGCAGACAAATCCAACTGAATCAAAGCCCCAACTCCACCCGCATCAACTAGTCTAGACATATCGTCTTGCACTGAGACAAGAACACTTTCCGTCCCTCTCCCTGGCCTAAAACCTGCCTGGGTGTGATTGAACATTTTTGAGGATTCAAGAAAGGAAGACAGAAGAGGCGTGACCAGAGATTCCAAAAGTTTAGACAGGAACGGGAGCAGTAAGGTAGGGCGAAAATTAGCGGGAAAGTAGGATCAAGCGAGGGCTTCTTAAGGAGAGGGATGACCCTCACAGTTCCGGAGGTACCAGTCCGGACTGGCAGCACTTATTAATAGCCACAGTGATGTCAGCCAGAATATCAAGGCAATCGTCTTCATGATAATTGCAGGAATGGCGTCCTCAGGGGAGGAGGATTTAATCTTTAAGATAGCTGCTAGGACTTCTGCCTCGGTGAACAGAGGGAAAGTGGACCAGCTAGCAGAGGAATCAGTAGAGTGGGGCGGCACAAAGCTAGTGGTGGCTGGAGACAATATCGTCCAAGATTTTGCGATGTTCGATCGAATCACATCAATTTTAGTGGTAAAGAAGTATGCAAGGTCATTGCACAGCTTTTGTGAAGGCTTAACCATACAGGTAAGAAGTTCAGAAGAAGCAAGTGAGTGAACAATAGAAAACAAAGTTTTAGGCTTGCATAAAGCATTTTCAATTTCTGAGCAAAAAAAGTGGATTTATCCAGTTGAACACTGGCTAAATAACTAGAGAGTGTGTTCCAACAACAGTTCCATCTTGGTTGCGAATGGTACGGGTAGGTGTATTGTCCTTAGAATATCCATATTTAATTGATTACGGACAGGCAGAACAGGCGCGCTGTCTGTGGACATTTTAACTCTTTTTTTTAAAAAAAAATTGTAACCAAACCACTCCACTAAAAGTAATGTAACATTTCTTTTATTAAACACATAAATATCAATCAAGAGACAGAGAGGGGGAAGCAGACACTGAAACAAATATAGGGGATTTAGGATTTTGCGCAGGCTGCTTGTGAGGGGATGAAGGGATGGAAGTTTAGTCAAAATGTTTATGTTGTTCTTGAGGTTTTGGGGATAGTTCACTAGGAAATGGAGAAGGGGGACATGTACAGGTGGGACAGTGATATCTGATTTTTCCTTTCACAAATTCCTCCACAAATTGCTTTAGCTCATTAAAATTCTCCTTTAGCATTCCCACTTTGCCTTCTATTCGTTTCAGGGTGTCTTCCACTGTGTCCTTTGGTGGACTTTCTTTGTTTTTTAACTGTTCTATTAAAAATGCCCATAACATACTGACTATTCATTTGCTTATGCAAAGAAGTGTGTACCATTATTATCGCTATCTTCCGACATTTCGCCATGTGGAAAATTCTCCTCCAGCCACTCCAAAGAACTACACATTTCCGTATCAAAACACCGAAATACATTATTTGTTCTGCGGCTCATACAAAAAGTATACACACATATAAGAAAAATGAAGTTCGTTTGCTCCTTTCTTGTAATTTGTCTTCGTTGTGTCATGTTTGTCTACTGTCGCTCCTAGCTGCACAGTTTCTGTGAGGTAATTACGTTGGAGGCATACCTTTTTTTGTTATGGTATAATCCATTTTATTCTACATGGTAATTAACTGAATGGGTAATGTGTGAGACGTGTAGGTTCGAATGGTTACTTATTACTACTTATAATGTGTTTATGTGCTCCTTTTTAAACTTGTGCATTTTTCATATTGCATAATAGAACAATTTCAGATACCCCCTGACTGTTTGGGTAGTGTTGATCTCATCCGCGCCCGTCGCAGATATGCGCTCAGTCCGTGCCCTTCAAATATTATTAGCGAGGGGGTTCGGTATATTCTATGTTACATGTATATAAAGTAAGGGAATTATAGTACATATGTTTCCAAATTCACATGCTGAAAGTGTATATTCAATAAAAGAACTTTGTTAAAGGGATGTTATGATTAAGTTGCACTACTAAAAATGATGATATTCACTAAAAGAAACTTTGTTAAAGGGACGTTATGGTTAAGTTTCACTACTAACACATGTGAAAATCACTAAAAGAAACTTTATAAACGGGACCTTATGGTTCGAAGTAAAACCGAAATTCGCCAGTTATGGTAGGCTAAGCAACCCTAACTCCCCCCACCACTGTGCACTGCTAACACTAACACCCGGGACATCAAAGATGACATCACAAATGTCATTGATGACATCACTGATGACATCACATCTGCATTTAGTTTTCATGCACAGCCTCCACAAGGGATTGTCATTATAATGTTGGCAGAAAGGTATCAGAGATCATTGAAGTACTATCATATGCCAAATTGTTCATTAAGCAATGCATTGCTATAAATACCATTGCATTACTAACTTCTTTCAGTACATGAACAAACTCATGAAGAAACGTAGGCATTGTCTGCAGCATGCGCCATAGAGGTCCAATATTCAAAATCTTCCCATGTTGGATAGTAAAATGATGAATGCTTTATTTCAAAATGTTGCATATGTGAAACATAAGTACCTACCAATGCTTTACTTACTGCATAATTGTACTACTACACACAAAACATAAGAGACCACAATGCATAGAAATCAAAGAATATGCAGGGAAAGTAAAGTAAGCAAAAAAACGGCAGTATTACCAGAAAGTGTTCATAACCTAACTAACTTCATGCACAGAGACGATTCTTCTATTTCAGGATTCCTTCTTCTCCTATGTATATGTATCATATGATGTGACTGTACCCTAAGGAGAGTATTCTAACAACATATGAGCATATGAGAAAGGTAAGGTCTTCACATATAGTACTTTTTACTTTTTTAATTCGTGCCTGACAACGAAGAAAGCCACCTGGCCTAGATATGTCAGTGTGATGTCATCAGGGATGTTATGGTTAAGTTGCCCTACTAAAAACCTATGAAATTCGCTATGTCATCAATTACATTTGTGATGTCATCTGGGTGTTAGTGTTAGTAGTGCACAGTGGTGGGGGGAGTTATGGTTGCTTAGCCTACCATAACTGGCGAATTTCAGGGGTTTTTCGGTTTTACTTTGAACCATAATGTCCCGTTTATAAAGGTTTTTTTGTGATTTTCACATGTTTTTAGTAGTGCAACTTAACCATAATGTCCCTTTTAACAAAGTTTTTTTAGTGAATATATATATATGTATATACGCACCAAACTGAAAAACAAGTCCAGGTTCAATCCACAATTCTCTGTGGGTGGCTGTATTTAGGCTTTCCAGGATCTATGCGTCAGTGATATTCACAAATGAAGGAAGAAACCCTTCAACCATAAACAGAATTTGACTATTTCACAACGTTCGGCCCTCAGTGAACTACAGAATTTGTCCAATATTGTGATAAAACCGGCCGACAAAGGGTCTAATATTGTCATTCAGGATAGGGAATGTTATGTAGCCGAAGCTAATCGTCAACTACGGGACCGGTGCTGTTATTCCAGGTTGCAAAAAAATCCCTTTGGAGAAATACAGTCAGAGCTGACTTCTCTATGCACCAAATGGGCCGATAAAGGCCTTACTGAGGATGAGTTAGCCAAATTTCTTGTTCCTGACAGCCATACCATCCCTACTATATACTTCCTGCCTAAAACACATAAGTCTTTGACTCACCCGCCAGGCAGGCCGATTGTCACCTTATGTGGTTCCCTTCTTGAACATATGGCCCAGTTCATTGATGAGACTCTGGTCCCGTTTGTTTCAGTGTTACCTTCTTATCTACGGAACACTAAGGACTTTCTGAGTCACATTACTGATATCCCCTGGGAGGAGAGTCTAATGTTGGCAACTCTTGATGTTGTTTCTTTGTATACCTCCATTGATCACATGACTGGGTTGACAGCTTGCAAATATTTTTTGGACACTCGATCTCTGAATTTTCTAGGGCACAGTTGTATGATTTTGGATATGCTTCTGTTTTGCTAACGTAACAATGTGTTTCTGTTTGAGGGCTTCTTTTATCATCAGGTCAGAGGTACTGCTATGGGCAGTACCTTTGGCCCATCATACGCTAATTTGACCATGGGGTGGTGGGAGGCTACTTTTTTGTCTGATTTACTTTCATCTAGTTTCCCTACACAAATTATTGGTTGGTGGCGTTACATTGATGATGTTTTTTTTTAATTTGGAAAGGAAATTAAAGTGAGTGGGCATCTTTTGTGAACAGCTTTAACAACAATACTATGAATCTGAAATTCACTGAATGTCATAGCTCCACTGAGATTGTATATTTGGATGTCAATGTGAGGCTTGATAACTTTGGCATTCATACATCCCTTTACAAAAAACCCACCAACAAAGGCCTCCCTCTGCATGCCACGAGTTGGCATCCGCCCTCCTGTAAGAATAGCATTCCCTATGGCGAATTTATTAGCTTTCGGCGCAGCTGTACAGATATCCTTGAATTTGACCGGTGTTGCAGTCTGGCTGCCGTTGGTTTTTTACAACAGGGTTACCGCAAGAAGATTATAGAAATGGCCTTTGTTAAAGCATGTGCACTTTCGAGGGAAAAGCTACCAATAAGAAGAACAAGGACCATGATGATCCCCGCCTTAATGTCACATTTAATAATGCTTCTTATGATGTCCGGAAGATTATTATGAGACATTGGCGTATTCTCATGCTTGACAAAGATCTTGGTCCAATACTGCCAAAGTGCCCTCTACTGACCTACAAACAAGCACCTCCGCTGAAGGATAGACTGGTTTCCAGTTATTTATCTCCTGTTCAAAAAAAGTTTTCCAAAAGGGTTTACCAAGTGCCAAAAATGTAAGGCCTGTCCACACGCTACTGCCTGCAAATCCTTTATACATCCTATTACAGGCACTGAATTTAGGCTAAAACATTTTATCAACTGTGATACCCCTTTTGTAGTGTATGTCCTTGCTTGTCCCTGCCGAAATTGGTACATAGGGTCCACTACATTTATATTGAAGCTCAGAATTTTGCAGCACCTTAGAGCCATTAAGAATTTTGACCCTACGTACCCCATGGCCAAACATTTTAGGCAGGAACATGATAGTGATGTTCACCTTCTTACGTTTATTGCTGTTGCCCATGTCCCGACTTACCTGAGAGGTGGTGACCGAACCCTGAAACTTAGACAGTTGGAAACCAGGTTAATTTTAGACTTTGATACGACCCCAACAGTCACAACGTGGATGAGGAGTTGCATACTTGTATGGGCAACTGATATTTTGTTCCTTTTGCTCCAGTTTTTCTTGTTCTTGTCTGTCTGATTTTGGTTACCTAATATTGCTTCTCTTAGGTACTAATAAGACATACTGCTCTGGACTGGAAACACCTTGTTTATTTTAATTGTATTATCTGTGTTATTCCACCAGATTCATTTTCTTTTTGGTTTTACGGCTGTCTTGCCATTCTGATACATTAAAGGACCGTAACTTTATGATTATGATATAGGTTTATTCTAAATCTATCTTTTCTATGGATATTGCTTTCTTTCTTTCCATTTTTTGCCTTCTCTCCTTATTTGTTATTCTATAAGGCTGAGCACTGTGTAGATTTCTTGTTTTCATATATTTGCTTTTGACTGTGTGGGCACTTGATCAACAAAAAACAACTACTTTTTAAAGAATTTAGGGTATATAGTGTTCTTATTCGAACCCTAGCTTGCAGCCATATGTATTTAAATATGGAATTGTATTGTAATATACTTGCACTTTATGAGTACCAAAAAAGTTTGGTCTCCTGTCTATTGCTGCTAAATTGGTATGTTTACATGGAAATGCACTTGCACTTCATGAGTATCAAACTACTTTGGTTGATTGTCCACTGTTGCTAAATCAGTATGTTTACATAGAAATGCACTTGCACTTTATGCTGTAGCTGTGGGATGCCCCACTCATCAGATCTTTCGCTATTGCACTTGCACTTTATGGCCCATTTATAGAAACATGTTTAATTCCATGGTCGCATTTTTCTGATAGTGATGCATTTACTTTTAACAAGCCACCACTGGCCTCATATCTATATTGTTATTCTGTATATGGTTTTCTTCGACTTTATACTGCTGCTATGTTTACATAATATTGCATTTACACTTTGTTATAACTATTGACCGCACGTTTCGGAAAGTGATGTTTTCATTTCCAAGAAGAAAAAAATATTTTTGTGTATGCATCCATATCCATAATCCTTAATTTTTAACAATGGGACTTAAATTTCAGTATTATGCTTACCTCTGATTTTGTGACATTGTAAACATGTTTCTTGAATGACTTTACTGTGCAATGTATTATACTGCCATATCTAATTGTTTATATCATTGATATGTCTTAGATTTTACTCCAGTCTAACATGGCTGCCCTGGTTTTTACGGCATAGTGGTTGATTTGTGGAGACAGGCAAAATGGAAGAGGGACAACTGTGCAATATGTATTGTGTTGTTTACTCTGGTTCCCTAATGTGACCAAGCACTCAGGGAAGCGCGAAACGCGTCGTTCAGGACCCATCCTTGGCGTCCTGCTTTGTTTGCTATGTGTGTTTTGCTTTATGCTTTTTTTCTTACCATCATTAAAACTCGTGTCTTTACATTGATTCGATTCTGTTAATTTTTTTGGGGATCAGCAGTACCTCATGGTGGAGTGCATTTTTTTTCCTCTGCTCTGCTTTTCGATATATATATATATATATATATATATATATATATATATATATATATATATATATATATATATATATATATATACATATATATATATATATATATATATATATAGCACCTGCTGCCATAATTTGTGGCTTTGAAGCGTTGTGCGAGTCCGAGATCCAGATAAGGAGTTAGAAGGAGCATTCAACAGTCCTAGAGAGAGGGCAATCATTGGATATAGATGGGATAAGAGGAAGGATATAATATAGTAGGCCCTAGAAGGTATGAGATGCAGAAGACGACAGGTGGAAAAGCTACTTCCTAATTGTCATTTTATAAACTGAACTCAAATGGTGTACATACAGATCTTGAGTAAATAATATAGGCATTGAAAAATGAAACAAAAGATTTTTATAAAGCATTATTTTAAAAAAAGCTTTAGTTTTTGGTATGCTTGATCACTCCGAAGATTTTTCAACAGCACACCACACAGTTTGACTGATGGCGTCAAAGAGCATGGCAATTAGTCTCTTTACCGTCGTCATTGAAGTGGGTCATTACAAGTTGGGCGGTATTCCGGCGGTACATCTGCCAGAATACCGCCCAATTCAATTACTGTTACTGCCATTTGGTCAGGCGGTATTACCACTGGATTACAAGTGGCAGTGTAAATCCCCTTTTTATTTTCATCCAAAAGCCTCAATGGGGCATTTTCAGCTGAATTACTCTGGCGATGATTCCACTGTGGTAATTGTGCCAAATATAGGTCGAAGGTTGGTGGTTGGCTCGTAGCTGGAAGTGAATCCTCCACCTTTCCGCCAAAGTCATTTTTGGGCAGTGCAGTAATGCAGCAGTAACGGTATTACCTCTGCATTTTTACTGCACAGGCCAACTCGTTAGAGAAATCGAGGGGGATGGGATTTTAATTATCCCAGCATTTTTATTTGGGGGTGTTGCCTAAATAGTGCTGGGTGAAGCCTTGCAAATACAATTCATTTAAAAATGAAAATCATGAAAAAGAAGGTTCATAGCTGCCTGTTAGTTATACGGTTGTCCGAATGTATTACTATCAGAGCTGCAGAAATAATGCTATGTGCTTATTTATTTAAATAACACAATTTCCTGATATTTGTCCTACAGCCGAACAAATAACACGGAATTTCTAGCAGTCAACATGCTGTCAGAAAAAGATGACAGGATCATAGGGACAGTAGCCCTCTGTCTGTTCTTTGTACTGTGGCATGATACATGCACGCGGTTTTTGATATTTAGGATTGTTAAATTGAAAATCCTGCAAATGTAACGTTATTTTAAAAGAATTGGATAAGGAACCTAGACCTCTCTGTTTGGGTCAAATATTTAAGTTGCACTGTGCTGGTATTGCAGTGAATGGACTCCATGAAGAGCCGAGTTTAGTGAAGAGTTTGGTCTCCCTGGTGATAGAGAAAATGTTCAGGTTTCAATCACCGCATAAATGTTTCTATTCTGCTTCTCCACAGGCTGCTGGGAGGTAAGCGAACAATTTAGTTATCAATGACCTTGTCCGCAAATCTTCTGTGGCCTCAATTGAAATCTGAATCAGTCCGGGTTTGTTGTTCGCCTATGACTCAAGCCAGCCAGAACAGTCTCTGCAAAGATGTAGGCCTGAGCGGGGTGTCTGGCGACAGGGACAGGATCATACCTTTCCAGACAGGCATCCGCCATCTTATTCTCCTGCGTGCTCGTGCGTTTACCCCAAAGTGCTAAGCGCTGTTATATGGGGGCCTGCCATGGGCATCAGCAGACCCCCATGGGTGCCATGTCTCGTCAGCACCTTAGAGGGTTTCTTGGGGACACCCTGTCTTTAGTGGGGGCAAGGCGGGCCATACCCATGACCATGCAGACCTGAGCCACTGTCCTGGTGCGAGGGTTACACAGCATCATGGCCTGCAGGCCCGTGCTCATAGGTGTGGGCCTGCAGGCCTAAATGAATGACAGACAGACTCAGCCGTTCCACTTTGGGAGTCTGCAGCTGTTCTGATGTATTTGTCTGCAGAGGCTCCTTTTATAAGCATTGGCCATGACACAGTCATGGCCCATGTTAAAAGGGCAATACATAGGGTAGGGACACTTTCCCTTAAAGGGCCAAGACACTTGGGAGGGTCCCACACCACAAGAGCCAGTAACAGATTGCGGGCACAGGAGAAATCAAGCCGGCTCAGCACCGGGCTCATCTGGGAGACTTTGGGGAGCCCTGGCAAAGCCCCTCCTTAGGAGCAGTTTTCTGAGACTGCTGAGGCTGTGTTCCAGCTAGCCCCGCCCCACTTAAAAACCTGACAAAACTAACTGTAAAGCGACCCACATCACAGAAGGACTTCCAGTATATTTAAGACCTTGAAACAACATACAAGCCCCTCTTCCATGCCATGCCATAAAGAAAGGAAGGCTAACTTCACTCTCAGAACGTTCCACCAATGGGCACCATGCTGGTGGACAAAGCTGCTTTAGAGCCTATCACTTTCTAATGTTGTCAATTGCACTGATAGCTAAAAGGTGTGAATGTTTCCACTGTTAGCAGTAAAGAAGAAGGGAGACATGGTTCATGTCAAGTTTCAAAGAATACAACGCATAGTTCTTTTATAACCATAACATATTAATGAATTGCATTTTCAGAACACATTTTCATGATAACAAAATACATTGACATACATTTAAAAAAATGAATGTGGGTAGGGATATCTGTAGGGAAGGTGGGGGGGGGCAGTGGACACACCAGGGAATATGGGGAACCACCTGTACATAAAGCATAGATTCAGAGCAAAGGAGGCAGAATCCGGATGATGCAATCAGGAAACTGCAAGTTGGGAAGGACAATTGATATTGATATTTTATTTCTATCGCGCTCATACACAAGTGTTTCAGAGCGCGACAAGGCAAGGGAAGGGGAACAGGAGAGAACAAAAACAACAATCTTACTAGGCCCAGTGACATTGAGAACGTGCAAGTGCAGGGTAGAGGGGGAAGGGGAAGAAGTGCATGGAAGGGGGAACAAAAGGAGAGTGCGGAGCGAGAAGGAAAAAACAATAATAATAATAAAATAATAAATAAAAAGGCAACAAACAATGGGAGTGCAGCCAGCAAGTGGCAAGTGCTGGGTTTATAGCAGAAGGCCATGTAGGTCTCAAAGTGCAGGAAGAAAAGGGGAGGGCTGTATGGGTACAGATACAGACCCCAGTGCAGGGGGTGACCCGGAGGCAGTGCGTGAGGGTGGCAAGATGAGCAGGTACCTGGGCCCAGAGGACAGAGAGTGGCTAGGTGCATGGTGCCGAGGGAGAGTAGAATCAACGGGGGAGAGGAGAAGAGAAGGCAGAAGCAAAGAGGAAGGTTTTGAGGTGCTTCCGGAACCGGAGATGATTCTCAAGTTTTAGAGTGGCAGGGAGGCTGTTCCAGAGGAAGGCCCCCGCCAAAGACAGAGATCTACCCCCAGCTCGTTTCTTTGAGAAACAACTGACCCTGAGGGAGTTAGAGGTAGAGGAGCGGAGTGCTCGAGATGGGAGATATTTGCAGAGGGATAGCTGAAGGTATGTTGGACCCAGGTTGCAGAAAGCCTTGTGGACAATGCAGAGGGTTTTGAATTTAATCCTTACATCCACTGGGAGCCAATGGAGAGATTTCAGAGCTGGAGAGATACAAGCCCAGGGATTGAGGCCAAGGACAAGTCTCGCAGTCCTGTTCTGGATAAGTTGTAAAGGGCGGAGAGTAGAGGCATGTAGATTAGGAAAGAGGCTGTTGCAATAGTCCAACCTAGAGAGAACCAGAGCTTGGGAGACTGTGAGCTTCTGGGGGAATGAGCGGAAAGGAAGAATATCTCTGAGGAGGTGCAGTAGGTTGTTTGACTTTTTTGATACATCAGCGATGTGGGCGGAGAAGGAGAGTGTGGAATCAAAGGTGACACCAAGGTTCTTGGCCTCGCAGGTGGGGATAGGAGGAGGGCAAAGGGAGGCCGTCCAGATAGTGCGGGGAACGGAAGGTGATGGTGTGCCAATGAGAAGGATCTCTGTCTTGCTGGCATTAAGACAAAGATCGTTGGCGGCACACCAATCTTGAATGGCAGTTAGGCAATCAGTGATGAAAGAGGTGGAGGAGCTTGCCGAGGGCAGCCTGAAAATAAGTTGAGTGTTGTCTACATAGCACTGGAAGTTTGAGCAGAAAATTGCAATACAGCGAGCAAGAGTTGCCAGGTATTGGTTGAAAAGCCAGGGCGAGAGGTTAGACCCCTGGGGAACACCACGATGGAGAGGAAGCTAGAGGACCCAAGTTGGACCTGGGAGGGTCGATCAGAGACGAAAGAGGTCAGCCAGGTCAGAGCCTGATCGGTGATGCCCAAGACAATGGCGGCACAACCATAAAGATCCACATAAATTCATTCAGAACAATGATCATGTGCCTTTTGCTAGACAACAGCACCTGTTCACTTTCAATGGAGCCTTTTTAACGGTATCCAGTGATAGTAACGAAAATGAAATAACTAATACCTTTTCAAACGAACCTGACAATGCTGTAATTTCTTCTTGTCCACCTTATATCCTATGCCTGCTAAAATAGTCATTAGTTGGACAGAGTCTTGCCTACATTCATCCTCTGTTGTACTGCAAATCAATACGTCATCTAAGCACTGTATCAACGCACATTTAAGATTGATATTGCTTAGATCCATCTGTAGGACCCTGTTAAAAATCAATGGGGGCAAACGTGTATGTCTTAGTTTTCTTCGTCTACACGTAAAGGAAGTCAGGTCTTCTGAGTCCTTATGCAGCAGGATCGAGAAAAACACTTTTTTTCAAATCGATCACCATGAAAAATACTGAGCCTCAACTGGGATGCTGCACAATATTGTCGCCGGATTAGGAACTGAAGGAAACTCTGCCTCTAAAATCTGGTTAAGAGGTTACAAATCCTGGATAAATCTCCAGAACCCCACTTTAGATTTTTTAATCGGGTACACTGTGGTGTTGCACAATGACTCTGATGGTACCAGGATCCCCTGAATCATCAGTGCCAAAAAAGTTTGGAATATACCTTCATCATCTTCTTGGGACATGGGGTACTGCTTCGCTCTGGGTGAAATTGCTCCTTGTTTAAGCTTTATTTTAACCTCCCCTATTCCCTTCAATAAACCTTTGTCATAGGGGCCTGTGGTCCATAGGACACTCGGCACCTTGTCTAGATCTTCCTGGGGAAAGAAATGGTCGTCGTTGCCACACTATCGCCATTCGCGGTGGGATCTCTCTCTTCTTGATCCTTATCCAGTATGTAATGCTCATAAAGAGCACCACTTAGTCAATGATACTTTTGTCTCTGAACATATCTTCCTCTGTTATGTCAGTCAAGCATTGCTATATCACCTCGAACTATAGCTGCTTCCAACTCTATAGGGATAGTCTGTCCATCTTCCTCATCCATAGGTATTTGTGGTCAAAATAGAAATTCATCAGGTATCCTCACAACCTTCCCTACCAGACCAGGTAAACATGTTAGAAAAATGCTTACTCAATATAAAAAGACTGCTGGATCTACCGGGACACCTTGCAGAGCCACTTGGCCTGTGGACGCAAGTATGTCCTCTCCTACATTTAAATAGTGTATTCCTGGAGTCGAGCACACTATTCCTTGATCAGTAAATTAAATTGTAATTTTAAGTTTTGACATTAAATCCCTTCCCAAAATGTTAACTGCTGTTTGTCATGAATATAACAAAGGATCGGATATGTCACATTCTCCTATAGAGACAGGTAATTTGTCAGTAAAAGGAACTAGATTCGTAGCTCCAGAGAACCCTTGAGCATTCATGGCAATGACTGACATTGGGTATTTTACCTCCTGGATACATGAGCGAGTTGCCCCAGTGTCTACAAGAAAAGAAATGGATTTGCCCCCTATCGTTACATCGACCCTTGGTTCTTCTTGGGGGTCTGGTGTCACAGGTAGTAATGAACGAAGGATTTCCTCCTACCACAGACGCCTCCTATTCTAGGCATCAGTGCTTGTCCTGTTTGTATATTGTTGTGTCTGCATAAGTATTTGTTGGGATTTCCCTTGCGGTGGGTGTATTTGTCCCTGCTGTTGCGCTTGCTGTATTTGCGGCACCTGTGCCCGATAGGATGTGTGATCGTGGGCAAAGCCCTCTCTTGTTTGTGTGCTATATGGTGGTGGATAAGATATTGAGAACTGGCCATTTGGTATGCTGCCTCGGCTCCTGCACATGCACGCAATATGCCCTATTATTCCACAAGTCCAACACACTGGGGGTGGCCCTCTGGTTGGTTATATCCTCTGTGAGCACCCTGGTTCTCATTCTGAGTGTTTTGAAATCCACCTTGATTATTCTGCAATCCACCTCCTCTTCCCCTAAAACCCATACCTCTGCCTCAGAGCGCAAACCCATACCCGCCTTGATCCATCGGGCGTGAATTATTTGCTTGCGGTGTACATATTCCTTCCTGAATTCCCAATCGTTCTACACTTGTCAACATCACCCCTTCCAGGGCAAATTCTGCCAATTGTTTCTGAACTAATTTAGCTTCCTCAATTTTTCTATTCTCATCCTTCATTTTTCTTCTCTTATAATAACCGACAGTCATTTACTATTGTCAACTGTATCTCAGCCCATGGCTTCGCTTCCATCCTCACTTGTTTTTTCATCTGTCTTTGTATTAGTTCTGGTAACCCCTGACATAAAATATGATAAAACAGTGCCACTGTCTTTTCCCATGGTCATCTTCCTTCATTTTTCGGGTCATAATTGCACCCATATCTTATGTGTCAGGGTACTGTACCCTGAGAGACCTCCAGACGTCTGCACTACAATTATTAAATGGTGCTCCATCATTCACTGCGTTTTGCGCAGTGACACTTGAGTAACCCGCTCTCCTCCATATGTTGTCTGCCCTCTCCCCAAGAATGGCTGCCAGGGGACCTTTTAAGTCTCCTATGCCCAACGTGTTTCCCCCTGTCATTTTCTCTCATTCATAGATCAATTTCCCTGAAGTTAAACTAGGGAGCTTGCATTTCAAATTATTCTTATCCATCTGGGACAAAGGAATAAATTGTGGCCTTGCTCCCGCGGGGGGAACTGTGAATCCCATCCCATAGTCGGATCCCACTATTAGTCTTTCTATGATGTGGGTAATCATCCCTATTTGCCTTCTTGCTGCTAGCAACCTTAACCTGCTTACATATGGTGGAGACTCTACCTTCTCACTATTTGATCGTCCTCAGCTACACTCAGGATATGCTATGGGATCTGATGTTCTTTCTTTAGGATGTTCCAGATCTGGCCACCTTACTTCCTTTTCCATCTGTCTGTTTCCTGGGGGGCTAGGGGGTACCCTCTCCTTCTGCCTCATGACTGACTCTTTTTTCTCGTCAAACATTTCTAGACCCCAACTAGTGTGACTATCGTCCTCTTCTCGGTCTAAATCTAGCCTACTTAAGAACAATTCTCGGTGTTCACTAATGAGCATATTTTATTCTTCACCTCACGGTCACGGTATTGGGGATTGATTACCGCTATCTTGTCTTAATTGTTGAAATTGTTGATGGGGCTTATCGATCCTTTCTCCAATGCCTTGCACATCATATCTTTCTTCTTCTAGCACTACTCTAGGTGCTGCTGGCGTTACTTCCTTTATCAGGAGAATCACTCCCACTCTATCCCATCGTATTTCTGCATTCAACCTCATTTGTTCCTTTAGGAGGTAGTGAGGTTCGTACATCCAAACCTCACTGCCTCCTTTCTGTTCTATTTCTTCATCTACTTCCCTTCACTTACTCACCTCCCTTCTTGCTTTTTCTTCTTCCTGCCCTCGTTCTTCCCTCCTTACTCCTTCTTTTCATTCCTCTTCTTCTCTGTGACCTTTTGTCCCTTAATCTTTCTTCTTCCTCTCTCTTTCTTTCCTACCTGTCCCTTTCTTCTATCACCCTTTGTCTATTGTCATACTTCCTTTGTTCTTTTGCCTGTTTTTCATCTTTCTCTTGTACCTCCCTCTCTATCTGTTACTGTCGCTCTTTGCTCTTCCTTCCTTGTTCATCCTCCCTCAATCTCTTTTCTCGTTCTCTGTCCTTCCTTTCTTCTCTTTGACTAACTTCCTCAATGCTTTTCCCATCTAACTTGTAATTTCGGTCCTCCCATCCATTTGTTCTGTACGAGCATTACCTGGTCAGCCCTTTCTTTTTCTCCTTCCATCGCTTGATTTCTCGAGCTATGCTTGTCGATAAATTCAACCTGTCACCTCATTTTTCCTTGTCTCGTATAAACTTACAAGCATATTCCTTTTATTTTTCTCTCTTCTGGACTGTCATCACTACTATAACTGGGCAAGTTAATATGTCGGGTTACTATACCCCGCTGCTGCCTTCAACTCCTTTAAATGATAAACACATATCTCTTCTAGATTTACACTTTTGCTTTAGAGCAAGGTAAGAGGAGCTGAGGGCTCGATGCCCTCCCCTTTATGCTGATTAAGGTTCCACTGCTCTGGTGGCATGTCCTCTTTTTCCTTTTGATACATTTGCCAAAGTTCTAAAATTGCCAGTCTTTTTTCTAATTTCTTTCCTGTGTGTGCAGCATGCGCGTATGTAGTCATATGTTGCAATACTACTTTTGACAATGATCCCCCTTGCGACCATGGCATGAACATTTTATCCACAGTCCCCTTTACCCATTCTGCACTGTACTGTTTGAGCTTGGGCACATGTTTTGGCAGTGTCTTACAAAGGTGCATGAGAGGAGTGTCCTCCATAATGCAAGTCTCGGTTGACTGTCGATACTTACAAGATCATTAAAGAAACCTTTTATTTGAACTGAAAATTCCTCTTTCTAATGTTTTAAAACAACAAATATGAGCATGCACCATCAATCACTGCTCAATCCTCCTTCGTTTCACTAACCTATCTTTTGAATGGTGCCAATCGCTTAGTTCACCTTAACTTCAAACACTGTTACTTTTCAATCTTTCACAGTTCTATTACTCCTTGACACTTCACACAATAAACAATATTTAGACTAATCGCACACTACACATTAATAACCCCTGTGATAACCTTCCCTTATTATTAACCATAAAGGGAATACATCTCCTGCCTTTACTAATTTTACCCTATACAGAGTTTAAGACATCACCTTTCATGGTTCTGAGCGGGCGTTTTCTGTTAGTATCACCTACTCGCGTAGAAGTTTGAAATGTCTTATTCCAATTCCCTTGAACTAGGATCTCGAGGTGCTATCTGTCTACACAATATTTCCTGTTACTTAAAATATCACAATCCCACATATTGCCATTTCCCTTATTCTACTTACATTCGTTAATCGACTCAAGGCCTTCGGTATTGACTCCTCCTTCAATCCGATCACTTCGTCTTCCATCCGCAGAGCTCATGTGGAAACTGAGCAAGGATTTTTTCAAAGGGGAACCTGCCCAGCGTCTCGATTTTTCTTGCAAGTTAATTTCTATCGGCCTCTCTCCACAGGAAACTCTGCGATCTTCCAGCTAATGGCGGAGGACGCCCGATCGTCCAAAATACTGGAGTAAAACTAGTTTGGATCTTTAAACCATCCACACTGCTACCACGTGAGCATATGGCCCTTTAGGTATGTGCATATGTAATGGAGGAGATCAGACCAGAACAATTCTGCGTTCAAATTGTAAGAGGATTCAATTCAACACTACAGCTAAGTCAATGCCTAGTCTGGGATACTGAATGGAAACCCTTATTGATATATCTTTATGTCCAGTTCATGAGTTCTGGATGACTACCCCTATATAACACCCCTCTCTTAGAATCCCCCTGACCCCACTGAGCCAAGAAGTAGTTCTGTTTTGCAAGTTTAAAAGGTTAATTTGAGAATTTAAACAATATATATATATCACACTTTATAATAAATTAATATCTGATAGTACACTTAGACATATGATGTTGATCAACAATAGGTAATCTGGCACGAGCACACTTCTTTACAATCAATGAGGAGTTAGTATAGGATGGATAAAGTAGCAAAAATACTTTTATGATTTCAAGGGAAAAGCAATGAGGAATAAAATGCAGTACAGAAATACTTGATATGATTTTAGCAAAAGATAAGATAATCACTTTTTCTCTGGCAATTCACCCCCTCCCCTATGCAATGTAAGAAATGGAAGGAGATGGAAAGAGGAGCACACAGTTCTCAGGAATGCAACCAAATACAATAAGAAATTCAGTTCCCCCCCAGCAAGCTTAGAGGAAACCGGAATGAGTTTTAAGACACAGGCCCAAGTGCTTTGAATATGGTGGCAATGAAGTGAGAAATATGCTGAAAATGGTTTTAATTCCCTTTAGGAGGTTCAGGGGGAGTGGTAGCTACTTGGGATGAGTTCAGGCTCACTTTAGCAATGATTCAGGGATGGTTCTTAAGATGCAAACGAATTTTAGCAGTTCAGGCAAAAGCAGCTATCTTTTTACAAGTAAAGAAATCGGGCCAAATCGCAAATCGCGGCAAAATTCGCGAGTGCGTGAATCGTGATTGCAGAAAAAGTATACGTCAGTTGTAGGCTTATTGGAAAGCTTAGATTCTAAGCTTTCAGAGGAAAGTTAAACCAAGTTCGTAGCCCAAACGGTTCCAGAGATACGGACGATTAAATAAAGGTAGTTTTTCGGATTTTAAATAAACTCAAAATGACAGGTGACAGCTTTGCAGCTGCAGAATTGACAAATGACAGTGGTGCAGCTTTACAAATGACAGGTGACAGTTAGGAGGCAGTTCTACTTAGGTTAAATAGATTGAATTATATTACTTTAAACTAAAAGATTTGGTTTTGCCCCGTCCTAGCTGTACTCACAATATATTTGGAAGGACTGGGTCTCGTCACGGATCTGATCAATCAGGCTAGCGGCACTTCACAGCGATCTGGTCTCTGGGTCTGCGGTTCTGCACGGTCTGGTCTGGTCTGGCACTCGTCTGATCTGATCTGTCCGGATACAGCGGTCTCTGCACGGCTCCTGGATCTCTGCACTGGTCCTGGCAAAAGTTCTTGGCAAGGGATTCAAGCAGCTCGCCCGGCTGTGAGTAGCTTGCAATGATTTGAGGCCTGCGGCAGAGAACTCAGCTTGTGGTTTTAGGCCTCCGATTTAGGTTCTAAAGTATAAGTTCTAGGTTCTGGAATATGTAGCTGGAGTCAGTCTGGAACTGGTATCTTCTGGATGTTGTGTGGTCCGGCAAAGCTTCCTGCAAGAAAATGGAAAATGAAGTCCTCTCTAGATTTCAGTGGTCCCTTTTTATGTGGTTTGAAAGTGGGTGGAGAGGCTAGCTTTCTAGGCCCAACCCCTTCAGAGTTCTGATAGGTTGGAGAATTCTTTGTGTTCTCACTGGAGAGCAGGATTGTGTGTCAGAATGATGTCATTTAATGGCTTGCAGAAAGGACACTCCCCTGTCAAATTACACCCAAATCTATATTTGACCTAAAGACATATTTCATAGATACACAGTGGTTTGAAACTACATGCACCCATCACGTATCACATGAGGTATACTCTGTTCAAACTCTGATGTTTCTAAGAGCTTGCATCCAGAAATGGCAATATTTTGCGCTTTTTAGTGGGTTATGCAACATTGGTTTTTCATTAAAATTGATACACATATACACCCCCCTACTACACATATCTCAGTAACTTTCCATTTGTCTCACTTAATTACAGTGTCTGTGGTGTCAATAAATGGCGGGGTTTTTCCCCAGAACATCACACAAATTGGAGTTTGGGCTTGAATTGTAGCAAAGTTTCCATTTTAAGGTTCTCCACATTTCACATTTCTGTCATCCGGTTACCAAGAGTTATCAGTGTTTCTGTGAAATATATATTTTGCTTTCAATTCAGTTCTCAGAGTGTTGGAGTCCGCCTCCAAAACTTGGGTGGGTCAGTGATCACATGTCTCTTCTGCAGGGAGCTCTTTGTGTACAGTCAACAGTCAACATCAGCATATTCTATTCAAGTGCAAGAGCCTATTGTGTGGTCTCTGGGAGGCTGAGGTCAGCAGACCAGGGAGCCACTTTGCATTTGGTTAGTATGACCATGTGGTTTCCTGGGCTTCCTGAGGTGAGAAGGGTTCCCAGCCTTTTGGCCTGTTAATTAAATCATATTGTCTTCTGGGAACAGCATGTGGTTAAGATTTTAATTAACTCCCAGCCTTTGATGTAAAGGCCTCTCCTGCAACTCCTGACATGCAGTTTC
This sequence comes from Ambystoma mexicanum, assembly GCF_040938575.1. NCBI lineage: Eukaryota > Metazoa > Chordata > Amphibia > Caudata > Ambystomatidae > Ambystoma > Ambystoma mexicanum. The sequence goes on from NC_090929.1 coordinate 416,771,895, forward strand.
CCTGTCAGAGTTTAGACCGCTAGCGCCGCCTTGAGGTATTTATCGGTACTGCGTCCATTTTTTGGATCAGTCTTGAATGAATGCATTCCAAACAAGAGATTTTACATGGAAGTATATTATCCAGGTTCAGCACATGGCACTGGTGTGGTTCTGCAGTAAAATAATGTTGTGCCCATTGAAGGAATGAATTCCCAATAGTTGTGGGTTGCTTTTGGCAATCAGCATTGCCCCTTTTGCAATGGTTTCAGGCTACTGTGTGTAGCCCAATGGTGGTTTTAGGCAGTGCCCTTCTGTGCCCATAAAATCGGCAAAATGGGTGGCAGCCTATTCTTCATGCATTTCCCAGTGCATTTTCTGGGAAGCTCTGGCCATCATGATGTTTTCCATGCCAGTACTGCACAGTTTTCCTATTCTGGCGTACATGTGGGCTTTTTGGCCATCTTGGATTTTCTAAGCCCACAGCACCAAATGTTGCAGCATGAAGCTCAAACGAGGGTCAGGACACAAAACAAAGCCCCCCCACGCGACTGCACTTTGAATTTGAGTCGATGGGGAGTCGGGTGCACAGAAGGTTTTGACCCACGCACTGGTATGTCCGCATAATCTTCTTCCAATTCTGCAAATGGCACAGTTCAGCATCTTTTCCTCCCTCCGGTACTGATCGATCGGTTCTCCTCGCCGGTCCTGATGGGAATATTGGGCGGTACCCCAGGTCCCTTGGGTCTCTGCTCCCGGTCTCCGGATCGTCCTCCTTGGCCAGTCTCCAGGTTTTCTTTCTCCTAGGACGACAAAGGAAAAGCGGCAATACCTATTCATGGACATTTCTCCCCCACCATTGATATAGTGGGGTGGCATATATATTTTAGAACTCAACAGATATGAACATGCACATTTTTTTAAATTAAGCGACAGGAACACATAAACTTGAGAAACACAGAATTTGATAGGCTATATGTAGGATATTTTAGGGTTGGAATTTAATTACTATGGAGCGGTACCCTCTATTATTACAGAGGACTCCTCCAGTTGCTGCAAAGCGTGCCTGGGATGGCAACACTTCAACTGGTTTATGTGGACCCACTTGTCTTCCCCCTCTGCCAAACCGCCTTTGGGGATGCGGATCTTGTAGGCCACAGGGGAGATCTTGTCTATAATCTCAAAGGGTCCCTTCCATGTAGGCAAGAATTTTCGCTGTTTGGCCTGGTTCCTTTGGAAATTGTATAGATAGGCCCGATCACCCACCTTATATTCCTTTCGGGTAGTTTTTAAATCATAGTGGGTCTTCATGCTCTCGGCTGATCTTTCTAGATTCCGCTGAGCATAGGCAAAAGCATGCTGAAGGTGTTTCCTTAAATTCTCCACATACTCATGAGTTGTGGAGGCATTTATCAACGTTTGCTCTTGGGTTCTGTAGAGCAAATGCTGGGGAAGCACCATCTTGCGTCCAGTCATCAACTCAAATGGTGACATTTTGGTTGCAGATGAAGGGGTAGATCTGATGGCCATTAGGACCAGAGGTAATCGGATAGCCCAACTTGGCCCAGAATCTGCCACAAACTTTTTTAAGATGCTCACAATGGTTCGGTTATATCTCTCTACTGCTCCAGAAGAAGCTGGCCTGTAAGCAATGTGTAGCTTCCTTTTAACCCCCAGTATCTCCCACATCTTTGTCATTACTTCACTGGTGAAGTGGCTACCCCTGTCTGACTCAATCCTTTGAGGTAGACCAAAACGGGAAAATATGTGGTTAATCATCAGGGCAGCTGCTGTTTCTGCCTTGCAGTTTGGGGCTGTGAGACATTCCACCCACTTGGTAAACAAGCATGTAACGGTCAACATGTACTTGTTTCCTCTAGACGAGCAGATTACAGGGCCTACAAAGTCGATTTGCAAATCTGACCATGGCAGTGTCATCCCCCTCTTTTGGAGAGGCGCACGGTGTGTGAGGGATGATGGCTGAAATTGTGCACACACAAGACACCCCTTCAAGTATTGGTCGAGGTCCTGCCCCATGTGTGGCCAGTATGCAACCTCTCTTAAGATTTCCAGTGTTGTGTGAAACCCCCTATGACCGGCGGTGGCCGCATCATGGGCGTGACTTAACATCAGGTTTCGGAATGAGGTAGGAACCACCCACTGATCGTGGCCAGCTTTGAATTTCCTTACCAGCAAACCGTCTTGGATTCGGAAAATTTTTGGACATTTCATCAACACTCTTAGGTCCTCTTTCCCAATGTAATCGGTATCCGTCAGGGGAAAGTTCTCAGGGTCCTCAAGGTGTTGGTAAAACTTACCAATAATTGGATCCCCCTTCTGAGCTGTAATCAAATCAGCATCAGGGGTCTCCTTGCTCCATTGGGCAGTTGAAAGATCATTGTGAGCATTTGTCTGGGACCTAGTGATAGCAGTGACCTGGATTTCCCCCAACAGGGACTCTATTTCGATTAGATCCCCTTGGATGGCCCCGGTTTCGGCCAGCTGATCAGCTAAGTCATTTCCAGTTTTGTCTGGTCCCTCTACTTTGGAATGACCCTTGATCTTTTTCCAGTAGATGGTCATCCCATTCGATGTGACCAGATCATCAATGTTTTGGATTAACTTCCCATGTTTCAAGGGTTTGTTATTAGCACATAACATGCCTCTGGTTTTCCAATTCACCAGGTGCTCCACGAACCCGTTCCGTACATAATCCGAATCGGTGATTATGAGCAGTTCGTGGAGTTGATGTTGGACAGCAGTGAGGATGGCCTGATGCACAGCCATCAATTCTGCCACCTGACTACTTCGGGGACCAATTTTGTATCCAGCGGAGGGTTCTGGGAACTCCTTCACCCATGCATTCCCTACGCCAGCCACCAGTTCTTTCTCCCCGTCGATGTCAACATGGTAAGAGCATCCATCCACATAGACAGTGGGCATTCCCTCACACTTGTCTTCTTCAAAGACTTTGTGTGGGGAATTAAGGTATGCCTCTGTGTTGTCCTTGATTTTTAGACTTTCGTCCTCGAGACAGTTTTCTCTGGCACAATCATGCAAGTCAGCCAGACCTTGCGCGAGGGGACTCTTCTTGTTTTGGCCATATCTGACCTCCACAGGAAAGCCTTGCATTGACAGAATCCAGGAAGTAATTCGGGAATTACTCACATTTCCGGCCCGGATTCTGTCACTTTGGAGATATTGCAGAGGCTGGTGTGGAGTCTCCACTATGATGTGCTCCCCTTGGATAAACGGGCGGTAATTCTTCAATGCCCACACGTTGCCAGGAGTGCCTTCTCACAATCGTTGAATTTTTCCTCCCCAGAGGATAAAGTTTTGCTCGCATAGGAGATTACTTTATTGACCTTGTCATGCTTTTGGTATAATACTGCCGTCAAGCACGTATTAGAGAACCCCGTCTCCAGGAAGAACTCCTTGTTTCTGACAGGGTAAACTAGGCAAGGCGCTTGTGAGAGGCTTCTTTTGAGTTGTCTTACCACCTCTGATTGTTCTGGACCCTATTCCCACTTGACCCCCCCTTCAGGAGATGAATCAGGGGTCTGGTGATCTCTGCGTAGCCCTCAATGAACTTTCTGCTGTAATTAGTCAGTCCAAGGAGGCTCCTTAGTTCCCGCAGAGTTGTGGGGTCTTTCAGTTTCTGAAGTGCTTCCACTTTCTTTTCCTGGGGACAGAGACCCTGAGGAATAATCTCATTCCCCAAGAAATTAACACGGGTTCTACACCACTGTGCTTTCTGAAAGGAAAGTTTTGCTCCGGCGGCCCTCAACTGTGTCAGAACATAACGTATCTCTGCTATGTGTTCCTCCACAGATGAACTTTTGATGAGGACATCATCTACATAAGCCAGGTTACCCCTCGCACCCAGGTCGGGCATGGCCTTATGTAGGAAAATGTTGAATTCATTGCCGGAGTTGAGGTATCCGAAGGGAGTCCGGGTCCATGTGTACTGCTGGCCCCCAAAGGTAAAAGCGAGCTTGTATTGGTCCTCCCTACTGACAGGCACAGTCCAGTATCCATTGGTCAGGTCTATTGCAGTGAATACCTGTGACCCCTGGATCTGGGCCAGCCCTTGGTCAATGTAGGGCAGAGGCCATCGGGAAGTATGGACCCGTTTGTTGAGCTCCCTAAGGTCGGCGCAGAGTCTCCACTGGCCGTTTGGCTTCAATATTCCCAGCACCGGATTATTGAAAGTGCTGTGGACTGGACGGATTATTCCCCGGGACTCAAGGTTCTTAATTATTTCAGTAAGGGACTCCATGGATGTGAGAGGGAAGCGATATTGCTTCACAAACACTGGAGTCATGCCAGGGTCCGTGGGGATTGTTGTTGTGTGGATGTCGGTGCGGCCACAGTCATATGAGTCTACCGCAAAGAGATCTTGGAAATCCAAGAAAACTTGTTTCAACTTTTGCTTTTGTTCCAGAGTCACACAGGCATCAGCTAGGTTGACCCTCTCTTCCACCATCTGCCTGAAGCCTGGAAAGACTTCTGGTTTGGCTATCTCAGCGGCCTCCTCCAGCTGGGTGGAGAAGTCCCTGGTCAGAGTGCTGATTTGGACTGGAGGCTTCAGGTCGGAAAGGCAGCCCTCATGGACCTGGAAAATCACCTCATCCCTCCTGAAGTCACAAGTCACATCTTCCTTACCGTAAGGGCAAGCAGTGTACACCAGGAAGTTCCCCCCATGCCGGGTGAAGATCCTGTCTGGTGTTGTTTTGTCATCACTGTCACTGTCAAAACAGTCCTTGGGGATTGGTCCTAACAGTTCATTTCCTAGATCAATGGAGAAATGTCGGTGATCAATCGCCATTCCAATAATGGTGCCTGCGGCTAGAGTAATAATCTTTAAGTTGCTGTTATCCACCTCTATTAGAATGGTGTCATGTTCTATGTTGACTAATGGAGTTGGGTTTACCCCCAACCCTTGCTGTTGGAGAGAAGCGTTTAAATGTATGTAAGCATCAGGGTTTTTCAAATGTTGTCCTCTTTTAACTTTCACTTCCAGGGAGAATTGTCGGGGCCTTTCTGGGATGGTGACTTCCTCTTTGGTCTGAATTTCAACTGCATAAGGTAGCAATTGAGCTGACCTAAATGCTTTTTCTGGATCATCAAAGCCCATGGGATTATCCGCTAATCGGGACCAAGCTTTGAAGTTTATTAGGTCCAAACTAATGGCAAAGCGATTTAGAATGTCACTGCCTAAGTAAAAGGCGGCAGTGACGTCTCGCACGACCCAACAATTATGGACTATGCTCTTGTTGCCAATGGAGATTTTGAGCATTCACCTGCTTGGCAGGAGATGTTTGGAATTAGGTGCTTCCAGATCCATTTCCCATTTGTCTATCAGTTTGAATGTGGGAATGGCTGGATCTTTTGGGAGTTGGCGGAACATGGCTTCGCTGATGAAGCTCTTACCGTTGTTCACACACACTCGAGTGAGAACAGAAACCTTCCCATCATTTAACTGAACAGGGATTAACAACTGCTCTCCAATTTGCTGAATATCAGCCAGGCTCTGAGCTGATTTCACATCTTTCTGGACTATAGGAGTGGGAGTTTCTGATTGTGGATTAGTAAAGAATCTCAGGGTGTTTCCTTCCAGTGTGGAATACCATCTTAAACTGGAAGGAAGGTTGATTTTCAGAAATAGAGAGGACCCCCCATCACCAGTCTGTTGCCCTATTGCTATTACTGTCACGTCTGGAGTTTGGTTGTTCTGGAAGTGAAATTCTACTTGGTCAGATTTTTGTTCAACCATGTGGCAGGTGCCGTTTAAACTAACATGGTTGACACTCTTTATTGGTCGGCTAGTCTGGGTCCAGAGGACCTTGTTTACACAATCTATTAGGGGTGACAACCTTCTCAGGAGGTCATTCCCTAGTAAACAAGGTGTGCCCTATGGAGTCACTACTATGACCGGGTGTTTCACCATGTGTCGCCCAATTTTAATGTCCAAGTCTGCAGTCCCTCAATGGGAATTTCCTTCCCGTCAAAGTTCTGCAGTTGTCCAGGAAGAGAGGTGAGAGGAATACGGTAATTCTCCCCCCTTCCTGCATTTAGTTCCTCAAAGGCCCTTTTGGACAGAAGAGTAGCTTGGGATCCAGTGTCCACCAGTGCCAAAATTGTACCCTGCCCCTGTACTTGTACCGGGGCATAGTATCTTCCCTCCTTCTCCTCAAGGGGGCACAGATAATGCACATTTTTGGACAACTGGTGGGCTAATTTATTGGTTTTGGACATTGCTAGCGAATAGATTTGGGCAGAATTCTGTGGAGAGCCTTGGGAATCTGAAAGAAAAAGTTGGCAACTGGAGATCAGAGCCATTGTGGGTTCCCCTGGTTCCGGTTCTGGGCCGCCCCCCCCCCCCCTTGTTGGAGGCAGTCACCAGGATGGGTTTGAACCAGGGGATTACGGTATTGTCGGTTTTGGGATGAGATGATGGGCGGCGGTAGCTCAGTCTCCACATCTCCCCAGTCTGAATTGACATCCCTTGGGACCCATTTTTCCTTGGGAGGAGTTCCCCCATCTCTGAAGGAGAAGATCCTTTTCCCAGGATCTTCTGAGGATCCCTCTCCCTCAAATTGGAAGACCTTTACCTCCTCCACAAAGTGGGTCTGTTTGGGTCCTTTGTTTCTCCTACCTCCTCTCTGCTCCTTGGGTGGCAGACTTTCAGGGGTAGGAGATTTTGTTTCCGGTTCCTGGTTTTCCAGGGGCTGTTTACAAGTTGGGAAGGAAGCTTCCTCCAAGGCTTTACACATCCCTTCCCCTTGTGCCTCCTCCCTGGGAACCGGTGGGTTATCGGGGTGCTGCCCCCGTCATTGTTCTGGAGCACCAGGTCCAGAGTTTGGGGCATTCTGCGGTGGCATGCTCATCTGAGGATTCTGTTGAGCCCTCAGTATGTGACCCAGATCCTGTGCCATATTTTGGACGTGGCGCTCAAGTTGTGAAACCCGCTCAGGCTGATACGGGGCTCTATTTTCTCCCCTGGGCTGATCCCGGGAAGGGTAGCTATCCCTTCTCTGGTAGTACCCCTGGTTGGGAAGATTTTGGTACCCCTCCACCATTTGCCTCCCCTCTCCCGGATTAGGTTGTCTGGGCTCAGGGAATTGGGGAAAGAAGGATGGATGATTTTGGGGCTGGAAATTGGGTGGATACCTGGGGAAAAAGTTCTGCCCAGGATTTGGAGAATTTCTGCCCTCCTGGGGGAAGTTAGGAGGGAAGTTCCCCGGGTCAGGTGCTTGGCTGGATCCCCCCCCTTGGGCTGGAGGAGTCCACACATAACCCAGGATTGGTCAGTTTCCCTTGTAGCGGGGACTTACATAGTCAGGGGAGCGGGGGACCCCATTTGTTTGACTACCTCCTCGACTCCCTGTCTGTGACTGGCTCGAGGGCCTTCTGGGCTGTGAATTATTTGGTGCAGGCAGGTTTTTAGGCCCCCCCTTCTCCAAATCTAAAACGGGGGCAACCTTTACCTCTGCCACCTTGGCAGCAGCAGGGGTGCTGTTGGTTTTGGGGTTTTTCGGCGCGTTATTTTTTATTTTCGATAGGCTTCTGCACCTCATAGATCCGGGTAGCCTGTTCAATGACCCAGTCTAAAGATCTTTTCTCATGAAAATCTCTCACAAGCTGGGTCATTATATATTTAGGGAGAGCATGGAAAAATGTATTGACAAACTCTTTGCTGTCTGTGCGCACCCTTCTGGTGGTCTGCGCAAAAGCACGCTTTAATTCTTGCACAAACTCTTGTGGGGCCTGATCCTCCCCACATTGCAAATTGTAGGCTGCCTTGCGAGCCTCTTGGGGATTTCTGTGCACAGAAAAATGTTTCAAGATGGCTGCCTTATAGGTGGACCATCTTAAATGATTTTGGTCCTCCAGCCCCGCAAAGAAACTGGAGTATTCTGGGGAGAATGTCCATTTGACGTACTGGATGAAGCTACTGCTGTCCTTCAAATGGAAAGTCTCCATCATTTGCTCATAGAGCTCCAAGTGCTCCCAAACGGAATACTTGGCGTTCTTATGATAAGGAGTGATGACGCTCCTGATTGCCTTTATTTGCTTCAATGGGTCCTTAAGCAAGGCCATTTTTGCCTTATTGGCCTTTTTGGTTCGGGTAACCCTGGTCCATTCATCCTCTGACTCAGAGGCACTGCTCCCAGAGGTTCCTGTCCGATCTTCCAGGTTTTCCCGGATTCTGCAAGCCTGGGAATGGCTGGCAGAATGTGGGGACCTGGTCTCCTGTGTCCTGCGCCGTTCAGAGGAGTCTTCAGATACATCCTTGCTGCCAGAATTTGATGGGTACCCCCCCCACTGTCCTAACTGGGCAGAAGTTTTCAGGATGCCCTTAATGGGCCTACTCTCCTGGGGTTCCCCACTAAATTGCACTGTGCTTGGGTGCCCATACCCGGATGCCCGCCCCTCCATTCCTGGGAGGTACTGGCCTATTAGCCCCATACTTCTGGTTGGATAGTAATCTGCCATCCCTGTGGCCCGGTGCTCATGTGCGCGAGGGGACATGGGGGTGGCAGAGTCCAGGGACTGAGAGATATGAAGGCCTCTGGTACTAGGGCTCCTGAGGTTATGCTCAGGAGTCTCCCGCTCCCAGCGAACCTGGTCTCTATCCGCCCCTGCTCCCTGTTGCAATGCAAGAGCCTGCGCTTTCAGTTCCTCAGTTAAGGCCTTACTAGACTCTATCAGTCTCTCCTGCATCGCTACCTGTTGTTGGAGCCTATCATTGTGCTGACAGAGAGCCTCATTTTCTCTCTGTGCCTCCTGATTGGTCCTGGAGTTCTGGGCCAGTCTCTGCTGCAGGAGGGTTACCTCCTCAGTCCCATCCCTACTGGCCTGCTCCTTTCTTGCCAGAGCATCCTCCACCCTCCTGGAGTGCTCTAACAAGTTCTGGTGTTCTTTTTGGAGGTCACCCAGTCCCTGGAGGGCCAGGTGATTTTCTTCCATTTTCCTTTTTAAATGGCAGACTTCCTGGCCTAAGGTGTCCCTTTCCTGACTAAGAGTCTGCATCTGTGCCGCCAGGTCGCCCCTTTGCCTCTGGAAGGCACCAGCTCTCTGGCGCTCCTGATCAAACTCTGCCTGGGTATCCAGGTCTTTCAGAATCAATTTATTGCTTTCTGCCTTTTCCCTATCTAGGTGGCTTTGCAGGGTGACTACCTGCTCAGCACATACCCTATTGAAATCTAATTGTTGCTCCGGCTTTTTCTGGCTCTGTAGTAGGGAGTCCAAACCTTCTTGGTACTCCTTTTGCAAGGCCAGAAATCTGGTATCCTGGTCAGCCTTTTCCTGTTGCAGGATGTCCATATCCTCTTTTATTTTAATGATATACTGCCTACTATCATTTTCTAACTCCTGGCTCCTCTGCAGCCTGTGCTCAGAAGAGACCAGGTCAGATTGGACCTTCTCTACCGCCATCTGTCGCCTATTTGCCAGATCTTGGCTTTCAGTACATTTATCCTGCATGTCTCCCATATATAGGTACAGGTATGCCGCTATCCTGGCAATCTTATTGTGTTCATCTTTGGCTTTAGGAGCCATATATAGTTCACTCAGGGCCACATGTAATGGACCCTGATCTCTCCATGTGTCTGACCCTGTTTCAGTGACCTCTTGCGCGATGGCCTGCAACCAGACCGTTTGGTCCTGGTGAGTCCACTCACCTCTCACAAATAGCTTATGTAAGAGGTGCTCCCTCGCTATTTTCATGTCTACCAAGGTCGTCATTCTAGAGATTGATCTCTGTCCTGACTTACAGAAATTAGTATTTTATTTTTGCAAAACAGACCTTTTCCTTCGAGTGTCCCTTTGAAGAGTGCTTTACAGCGTAAAACAGCGTGGTGATCCGACCGGATGTATGTATCCCGTCAGTTAGCACACTGTATTAAGCTGCACAAGTGATAGATCTAACCCAGACGTCCCGGCTCGAGCCCCCACTTTGTAAGAGGATTCAATTCAACACTACAGCTAAGTCAATGCCTAGTCTGGGATACTGAATGGAAACCCTTATTGATATATCTTTATGTCCAGTTCATGAGTTCTGGATGACTACTCCTATATAACACCCCTCTCTTAGAATCCCCCTGACCCCACTGAGCCAAGAAGTAGTTCTGTTTTGCAAGTTTAAAAGGTTTATTTGAGAATTTAAACAATATATATATCACACTTTATAATAAATTAATATCTGATAGTACACTTAGACATATGATGTTGATCAACAGTGGGTAATCTGGCACAAGCACACTTCTTTACAATCAATGAGGAGTTAGTATAGGATGGATAAAGTAGCAAAAATACTTTTATGATTTCAAGGGAAAAGCAATGAGGAATAAAATGCAGTACAGAAATACTTGATATGATTTTAGCAAAAGATAAGATAATCACTTTTTCTCTGGCAATTCACCCCCTCCCCTATGCAATGTAAGAAATGGAAGGAGATGGAAAGAGGAGCACACAGTTCTCAGGAATGCAATCAAATACAATACGAAATTCAGTTCCCCCCCAGCAAGCTTAGAGGAATTCGGTGTGAGTTTTAAGACACAGGCCCAAGTGCTTTGAATGTGGTGGCAATGAAGTGAGAAATATGCTGAAAATGGTTTTAATTCCCTTTAGGAGGTTCAGGGGGAGTGGTAGCTACTTGGGATGAGTTCAGGCTCACTTTAGCAATGATTCAGTGATGGTTCTTAAGATGCAAACGAATTTTAGCCGTTCAGGCAAAAACAGCTATCTTTTTACAAGTACAGAAATCGGGCCAAATCTCAAATCGCGGCAAAATTCGCGAGTGCGTGAATCGTGATTGCGGAAGAAGTATAACACGGTTCGAGGCTTGTTGGAAAGCTTAGATTCTAAGCTTTCAGAGGAAAGTTAAACCAAGTTCTTAGCCCAAACGGTTCCAGAGATACGGACGATTAAATAAAGGTAGTTTTTTGGATTTTAAGTAAACTCAAAATGACAGGTGACAGCTTTGCAGCTGCAGAATTGACAAATGACAGTGGTGCAGCTTTACAAATGACAGGTGACAGTTAGGAGGCAGTTCTACTTAGGTTAAATAGATTGAATTATATTACTTTAAACTAAGAGATTTGGTTTTGCCCCGTCCTAGCTGTACTGACAATATATTTGGAAGGACTGCGTCTCGTCACGGATCTGATCAATCAGGCTAGCGGCACTTCACAGCGATCTGGTCTCTGGGTCTGCGGTTCTGCACAGTCTGGTCTGGTCTGGCACTGGTCTGGTCTGTCCGGATACAGCGGTCTCTGCACGGCTCCTGGATCTCTGCACTGGTCCTGGCAAAAGTTCTTGGCAAGGGATTCAAGCAGCTCGCCCGGCTGTGAGTAGCTTGCAATGATTTCAGGCCTGCGGCAGAGAACTCAGCTTGTAGTTTTAGGCCTCCGATTTAGGTTCTAAAGTATAAGTTCTAGGTTCTGGAATATGTAGCTGGAGTCAGTCTGGAACTGGTATCTTCTGGATGTTGTGTGGTCCGGCAAAGCTTCCCGCAAGAAAATGGAAAATGAAGTCCTCTCTAGATTTCAGTGGTCCCTTTTTATGTGGTTTGAAAGTGGGTGGAGAGGCTAGCTTTCTAGGCCCAACCCCTTCAGAGTTCTTATAGGTTGGAGAATTCTTTGCGTTCTCACTGGAGAGCAGGATTGTGTGTCAGAATGATGTCATTTAATGGCTTGCAGAAAGGACACTCCCCTGTCAAATTACACACAAATCTATATTGACCTAAAGACATATTTCATAGATACAAAGTGGTTTGAAATTACATGCACCCATCACGTATCACATGAGGTATACTCTGTTCAAACTCTGATGTTTCTAAGAGCTTGCATCCAGAAATGGCAATATTTTGCGCTTTTTAGTGGGTTATGCAACATTGGTTTTTCATTAAAATTGATACACATATACACCCCCCTACTACACATATCTCAGTAACTTTCCATTTGTCTAGCTTAAATACAGTGTCTGTGGTGTCAATAAATGGCGGGGTTTTGCCCCAGAACATCACACAAATTGGAGTTTGGGCTTGAATTGTAGGCAAAGTTTCCATTTTAAGGTTCCCCACATTTCACATTTCTGTCATCCGGTTACCAAGAGTTATCAGTGTTTCTGTGAAATATATATTTTGCTTTCAATTCAGTTCTCAGAGTGTTGGAGTCCGCCTCCAAGACTTGGGTGGGTCAGTGATCACATGTCTCTTCTGCTGGGAGCTCTTTGTGTACAGTCAACAGTCAACATCAGCATATTCTATTCAAGTGCAAGAGCCTATTGTGTGGTCTCTGGGAGGCTGAGGTCAGCAGACCAGGGAGCCACTTTGCATTTGGTTAGTATGACCATGTGGTTTCCTGGGCTTCCTGAGGTGAGAAGGGTTCCCAGCCTTTTGGCCTGTTAATTAAATCATATTGTCTTCTGGGAACAGCATGTGGTTAAGATTTTAATTAACTCCCAGCCTTTGATGTAAAGGCCTCTCCTGTAACTCCCGACATGCAGTTTCCCTGTCAGAGTTTAGACCGCTAGCGCCACCTTGAGGTTTTTATCGGTACTGCGTCCATTTTTTGGATCAGTCTTGAATGAATGCATTCCAAACAAGAGATTTTACATGGAAGTATATTATCCAGGTTCAGCACATGGCACTGGTGTGGTTCTGCAGTAAAATAATGTTGTGCCCGTTGAAGGAATGAATTCCCAATAGTTGTGGGTTGCTTTTGGCAATCAGCATTGCCCCTTTTGCAATGGTTTCAGGCTACTGTGTGTAGCCCAATGGTGGTTTTAGGCAGTGCCCTTCTGTTCCCATAACATCGGCAAAATGGGTGGCAGCCTATTCTTCATGCATTTCCCTGTGCATTTTCTGGGAAGCTCTGGCCATCATGATGTTTTCCATGCCAGTACTGCACAGTTTTCCTATTCTGGCGTACATGTGGGCTTTTTGGCCATCTTGGATTTTCTAAGCCCGCAGCACCAAATGTTGCAGCATGAAGCTCAAACGTGGGTCAGGACACCCAACAAAATAATGGAACCAGCTCAGGAAGGTCGCAAAGTACCGTTTTATTAACAATAATCTAAAACAGGGAGGTTACAAAGAACATTAACATACGTCCGTTGATGTTCATTGTAACCTCCCTATTTTAGATGATTGTTAATCAGTCTCTCCTTGAACTCACAAAATATGGTTTTTATATGAAAAATACATCAGAGCGGAAGGCTGCCCGCAGTAACAGGGGCACCGCTCCCTTCTTGCACAACCTGCTTCCTGATACTCCCATGTGCTGAATTTGGATTGGGTGCCTACACCTCTTAATCCAATGAGCCCGATTGCAGTATTGAAACTATTCCACCAGGCTGGAAGGTCCTACAGATACAGTGCATTGCAGGAGCAGCGCACCAACTGTCCACCATCTTTCACGCAGCCTCGAGGTACGCCCGTGGGCCTGAAGGTGCCTTTGCCGCTCCGTTGTGTATCCTACCTGCATATCATTTACACCTGTGCCGTTGTGCACTGCAGTGACCCACGAGTTCACCGTGCTTCGTTGCTTCAGCTATTTGAGGTTATCATAGAAATGTAACATTGTAACTCGGAAGACTTCCAGTAGTAAGATGGCCGCCGCTACCTTCTCGCAAAACCTGCTTCCTGATTCCCCAATGTGCTGAATTTGGATTGTGTGCCTACACCTATAAATCAAATCAGCATGGCCGGCAGGCATAAGCCGGCCCCTCGCCCAAGGCCCACATAAGGCTTCTGACTGAGCCTGACCGAGACAAACCGAGAGGCCAAGCACCATATTTGTTCTCCACAGTAGGTTTAGTACCATAACGGCTAAGCTGTGTACACCTACCAACAACTCTTCGCCTTGCCCATTACAGCCTGATCAGTTCTCATCTCTCCCATGCCCGCGACCTTCAGCTATACCCACCCTAACTCCATATGGCGTGCGCATAATCTACTCCTCCACGCAAGCCACTGCCTCATTCTCCCACTACTGTGAACCATAGATCCCCTACCCACCTCGCTACTACGATAACTCCCGCTCCCTGATTGAACTTGCCCCAGTTCACCCACTCACATGCACGCTACTGTACTGAGACCATGGAAGTGGCTACACAACGTCATACCGCCTGCTTGTTGCATCTCAGCTTCTGCAGACAACTGTGACTTTAATGCCCTACTCACCATTCTACAGACCACCACACTTGAGCAGTTGTAATCCGCCCTGCTCTCCCTCCAGTTACCCCTATGTTTGCTGTGCCTGATCCTTTACAGCAATTATGTCTACATTACATTGCAGCCTACTGGGTACTGTTACTGTACCTCTCTATGCCATGTCTTAATCACAGAACGAAACACATTTATATTTTACGCTTTTAACATTCATATAATGGTATAATGACCTGTGTGCACTCAAGACTGTAGGGCCTGTGCCTGCGACTCAGTGGCATAGTGTGGTCTGCTTGATCTGTGGTCTTCTGTTTTTTTGCATAGTACCTTAACTTTTACTGTCTGTACATCTAAGACTATAGAGAGATGTGTCTAATCTATGTACTTTTGATATCCTTACTTTGCTGAATTGATGTGTGTACCAGAGACTGCATGTCCATATACCTGCTTAAAGCACACAATGTGGCAGGCTAACTCCATGTATCTCTATAGCACTATAACTGATTGTGGACACTTGCATTTACCCCATCTATGTTCCCCAGATAACTTTACATTGCCCCATTCGCCCGTGAATATTTACTTACAACCTGTTACCTGGCCACAATCAGGCTTTAGACTAAAATGTGTTGCACATGATGAATTAGATGAATTAATACTGCATAATGCCATTGCTAACCAAACAACGCTCCTACATGTCCATCAGGAGACATTTTACTAGGAATCTGTTGCCCACCATGCTATATTAAGGCCCATCACTGTCTATGTACCAATTTGATCCCTCAAGTGACCCCCACCTGGGATCCCTCCTGGCAATCTTAACTATGCAAACTATTTTCTCAATATTTGCAGGCCTACTGGTAATACTGCCTTCCAAGTATACACCTGTGCAAGCTTCAAATCATGCAAACCATTTCATTGACTGGGTAATTCCTACCTCCCATAACTACACCTATGTTATCATCAAGAGTCTCACCACATTGATGATGCCTATGACCTTAGGATATGGCATTAATCTAAATATATCCATCCCAACTTATCAGTCCATCATTGACAACGTGATTAGATCGCCACTGGCCTTAACCACCATATTGACGACATCCTTGCCTCAAGCACAGCCTGTAGCAAACTACTGTAATCCCTTGGACATGACTAATTTGACTTCATATGCTCCTTAACTCCTGAACAATGGATTTAACAATTTGCCACAAGACTTAATCCAAATAAACCTAGCCCTACAAAAATTAGAAACTATAGGCTGGGATCTAGACGGCCAAATAATCATTCTCCCTCTCCTGATCCTAGAGACAACTCCATGTACCAAATTCCTCTAAAGAGGCGTTGTCTACATAAAAGAAACCGCATCACCAACGGGCCTGCCCAGCCAACCTCTCTTAATGCCCCAGTAAACAAATCTACCAACATCAAAGGTGCATTAATCAATGCAAGATCTATGGTTGCCCATGCACTTGAAATTGCAGATCTAATAACAGCCAATCAATTGAGCTTCCTAGCAATCACTGAGACCTGGATACATGGTGCTGCAGGCCCCGCCCTTTCACTTGCCATTCCAGACAACTTTACCTTATTAAGGCTGGACAGACACTGCTAGGGGCGGCGGCATCGCCTTCATTGCCAGAACCAATCTAGAACTTAGAATCTCAACTCATCCATCTTTCCGAGCAGGCAAACTACACAGTTAAAATGCCACCCTCTCCTTCAAGGACCATAACTATGCATTTGTTATACAGACCACCTGTCCATATCGCTTCCTTTGAAGAAGATATATATATATTTTTTTTTAACATTTTTTTGTTTGTTTTGAAAATACAACTCAGAGAGCATGAGCCTCTCCCAACTTCCCCTTGCCCTCCCACCTCCCCGCCCCCGGAAGATTTCCAAATGTCTCTGTTGCACGTGTGATTGTCTATGATGAGAATATGTCCGAAATTCTTATATTGTGCGGGCACCATTGCTCCATATAGTCTGATTGTAGGTAGTTCAGGATCTCTCCCCATTCCTTTGTGAACAATTCTTTTGTTCCTTGTGTTGTATGTGTGAGCTTTTCCATGGTTAGTTGTGCCCATACTTTCTGGAGCCAAGTATAGATCAGTGGGGGTTCTTGTTTTTTCCAGTTTTGGGCTATTGATGCCCAGGCTGCTATGAGAAGCCCCATGAAGCCTCTCCATTGTGGTTTCCTGAGTTTCCTTGCTGCCTGGTCTTTTATTCCGCATAGCCATACTTTCTCATCTAGTTGATTGGCCTCAGGGAATATCTTGATAATTTCCTTCTTTATTTCCGACCAGAAAGCCTTGATCCCCCCGCAGTCCCACCAGATGTGTCTCCACGTGCCCACCTCCGAGCAGCCTCTCCAACATGTGTTCGGAGTTTGGGGGTACATGGCGTGTAGCCTGTCCGGTGTAAGGTGCCATTGGGTCACCACTTTTAGCCACATTTCCCTTTTTTGGACTGATCGGGTCATTTTTGGATGGTGCTCCATAGATCTTCCCACTGCTTTTTGTGGATTTCCTCCCCCAATGTCTTCGTCCACTTGACCATGTATGCCCATTTGAGTTCTTCCTCCTGGGAGTTGATGTAATAGTAGAGCGAGGGGACCAGTTTCCTTGATCCGGGGTTGGTTATTAGGAATTTCTCAAATGGTTTGAGTTCTCGTGTGGCTGCTGCTTAGATGTCCGGGGTTGCCAGCCAGTGCCGTAGCTGTTCATATTTATATCTGTCTGCGTCTGTTAAACTCAATAATGATTTACAATCTTTGAACGGTCTTATTTCTTCATTTTGGTACATTTCGCCTATTTTTGTTAATTCTGCCGCCTCCCATTTCTCATAGGCGCCCTGCTCCATTTCCGGTGGGAACTGGGGGTTCCGGTATATGGGCGTGAAAGGGCCCTCCACTGTAGTCATGATGCCTCTCCTTGTTTGTTCGTCCCATACCTCTAGGGTGGTTTTCATGATCTCGCTAATTCGGAGATTGGGGTGTCTATGTTGTTTGGCTATCCAAAGGGTACCCTCTAAGGGGGATCTAGCCACCGCCCGGTCCTGTGACACCCATACTGTTTGTTGATTATCCCCCAGCCATTCTCTCAGATCCAGAGTTGTGCTGCCTGATAATATTTGCGAAAGTGTGGCAGGGACATTCCCCCTTTCTTTGTTGGAGCTGTAAGGGTCACTCTGGCTATCCTTGTTTTTTTTTTTATTCCATATATAGGATGAGGTTGCTTTGGAGTGTGCTTTAAAGAATGAATTAGGCACTTTGATCGGGAGAGCCTGGAAGTAATAGAGCATTTTAGGAAGGACATTCATCTTTACTGCTTGTATTCTACCCCACCATGACACCATCAGGGGGTTCCAGCGCTCTAGGTCCCTCTTAACCCGTTCTAATAGGGGGGGAGGGTAGTTCCCATTGTAAAGTGCTTCTATCTTGTGTGTCAGGGTAATCCCCAGGTATTTAATCCCCTTTTCAGCTATAGCCAAGTCTAGTGTTGCTGCTATTCTTTCCATTTCCGGCCTGTCCCCTGTTAAGAGTAACAGTTCTGATTTCTTCTTGTTTATTTTGAGGCCCGAAAGTGCCCCAAAGGTTTCGAGTTCTCTAATAGCGTGGGGTAAGGCCGTCCCTGGGTTCATTAGGGCTAGGAGCATATCATCTGCGTATGCAATTACCTTATGATGTATACCTCCCATTTCTATCCCCGTTATGTCACCGGATTCCCTTATTCTAGTCAGGAGAGGTTCCAGGAAGATGGCGTATAAGAGGGGGGACAAAGGGCATCCTTGTTTGGTACCCTGTGTTATATCTATTTCGTTAGTGACCATCCCGTTTATAGCTATCCTGATTGTGGGGGAGGTGTAGTTAGCTTTCACCATTTTTATAAACTGGTACCCAAATCCCATATGTTTTAAGGTTTTGAACAATATTGACCACTCCACCCTATCGAAAGCCTTTTTGGCGTCCAGTGAGAGCAGGACTGCCGGTGTGTGGGTAATCTCAGTTTTCTCCACTAGATGTATTATTCTTCTCAGGTTATCGTGTGTCGTCCTCCCTGGGATAAATCCTGATTGGTCTGGAGTTATTAGGGACGGGAGGAGTGGGGATAGTCTGTTTGCCAGGATTTTGGTGTATATTTTGGCGTCTAGATTGATTAGCGCAATGGGGCGATATGAGGAGGGGAGGGAGGGGTCTTTTCCTGATTTGTGGAACACCAGGACCTTTGCTTCATTCATAGTGTGTGTCACATTGCCGGTTTCTTTGAAGGAGTTTAGGAGTCTAGTCAAGACCGGGATAAGTATATCTGCGTATTTTTTGTAAAAGGGTGCAGTAAAGCCATCCGGGCCTGGTGCCTTGTCGTTTGGGAGTGCCGTTATTGCCTTTTTTACTTCCTCTTCCGTGATCGGGTTCTCTAGTGCCTCTCTGTCAGCCTCTGGGATTGTCGTAATGGGGAGGGATTGCAGATATGTGTCTTGTTCGGTTTCATTTGGGTGCTCTGTGGTATATAATGTTCGGTAGAATTCGCTTAAGACTTTGCCTACGTTCTGGGTTTGTGTATGAAGTTCCCCCTGCGAGTCCCGAATGTTCATTATGTTCGTATTCTTTTGTTTTTCTCGCAGCTGTCTTGCTAAGAGTCTGTCTGCCTTATTGGCTTTTATGTATAGCCGTTGTTTAAGGAATTGGAGGGATCTCTCTGCCACTTTAGAGCGGAGCATTTCTAATTGTCCCTGTGTGTGTTTTAAGGCTTTCTTTAGGGATCTAGAAGGGTGGGATATCAGTTCTTTTTGTGTGTCCGATATTTTTTTTTCGAGTTCTTTTTCCCAGCAATGTCTCTGAATTTCTTTAGTGGCTTTTAGTGCTATGAAGTGGCCGCGGGTTACCGCTTTGAATGCCTCCCAGATTGTGCTTATTGGGACCTCACTTGTGTCATTCTGTAAGAATTATTCTGTTATCTTATCCCTGACCGTTTCCCCCAAAACAGGGTCTTGGAGAATATCTAGAGGGAGCCGCCAGCGCCACAGACCTCCCCCCTTTTCTGGGGTCTTTATTTCTAGCCAGAGCGGAGCGTGATCTGAAAGAGAAATCGATCCCTTTTCTATGTCCTGGATGTTCCCCATGAGGCCCACCGATACCCAGAAATAATCAATCCTTGACATTGTGTTGTATACGTGCGAATAGTACGTGTAGCCTCGCTGTTGGCTCTTTAGTTGTGTCCATACATCACAGAGTGCCAATTGTTCCATCTTCTGTTTGAGAAGTTAGGATGGGGCGCCTTGGGTAGTGGGTCCCCCGTACTTCTATCTGTTTGTGGATGCCATGCAAGATTTAGGTCTTCCCCCAAAATTACTTCCCCTTTCGCAAAGCCCTCGAGCTTCTCTAGAGCGTCTCTAATGAAGCCGTCCTGTCCCGTGTTAGGTGCTTATATGGAGGCCAGGGTCAGGCGGCATCCGTCGAGCTGGGCATTAATGATCGCGAGCCTCCCTTCCTTATCCGCTAGCCTGTCTGTGAGGACTACATTCACTCCTTCTTTTATAGCAATCAGGACTCCTGCTTTTTTGTCTTTGGCATTAGATTGCGCCCATATACGATATCCCCTGAGATGTATTTTCTGTTTGTCCTGGGCTTTGATGTGTGTTTCTTGTAGTAGGAGAATGCTTGCCTTTTCTCTCTTCATCAGGGACTCATCTTTTTTCCTCTTTAACGGGGAGTTCAGGCCTCTTATATTGTATGTTAGGATTCTAAGTCTCCCCATTGAGAATTACGATGTGGGTCATTTCCTGTTTTTCGGTGGATTGAGATCTTATTGCTTCTTCCAGTGCGTTTCTCTCCCCCCTCCCTCTCTGACTCCCCAACTTCCCCCCCAAAACAAACTTTGAGACAATTAACTTCCCGAGGAGGGCCCGGGTACCTAGGGTTGCTAGGGCATTGGGCCTATCGCTCCCGGCCCTCAATGTGCTCGGTATTAACTTCGCGGGGGATCCTATACCCCGCATTTCCTCAGATCTTCCTGAGTTACAGTTCCAAGGGCTCCTCACCGGGCTGCCTGCCTGTGCTTGCCGTGGACATTTTGCTTCGACAACCTAATTACCCATTTTGTTTCTTCTTTTGCCGTATCTCTTCCCATCCCCTCGGCCTTTTGTTGTACCCATAACCTGTTCTGTTGGGCATCCCCGATGGGTCCTCCCTTCGTATGTCCATCACCTGTAGGCCTTCGTCGCATGTGGTTACTCTTCTTTGTTTACCTTCCCAGGTGAATAGGAGGCCGAACGGGAAAGTCCATTTGTAACGAATTTCTTTCACCACCAGTTCCTTTACAAGTGGTGCCATATCTCTCCTTTTTTGCAGAGTGACCGCTGCCAGATCTTGATATAAATGGATGTCCATCCCATTCATCCTGATGTGTTCCAGTTGTCGCGCCCTCTTCAGAATTTGTTCCTTTTGTGGGTATGTGGAGAGGACTGCTAGGACATCTCTAGGTCTTTCTCCGGGCGCCCCTGTTTGTTTTGGGCCCACTCTGTGAACCCTGTCTATCCCTATGAGGTCCACTTCCTGCTCCTCCTTTTTTGAGGTCCTTATCGAGAACCGTCTCCGTGATATTTTTGATTTGAATGTTTGATCTCCTAGAGCGATTCTCTAAGTCTTCGCATTGGATCTCAAGGCTTTGGGTTAGGCGCGCCAATTGTTCCTGGGTCTCGCTGTATTGGCGGGTTTCATCTTCAAGGTGTTGGGCGATTCTCTCCATTATATCGGTCCTCTCTTCTAGTTTGGCTACATCCCTCTTGACTTCCTGCACCACTTGTTTTATTTCGTTTCTCAAGGAAGAGAACTGGTCCTGGACAGTTGACATGAATTTATCCTGTAGCTCCGCGAACCACGTCTGCATATCCTCCCGTGATGGAGGTAGAGAGGTGGCGTTGGAGTGGATGCGGCCCTCTGGGCAGTCATCCCATGCCCTTCCTC
Organism: Ambystoma mexicanum; assembly: GCF_040938575.1. Classification (NCBI taxonomy): domain Eukaryota; kingdom Metazoa; phylum Chordata; class Amphibia; order Caudata; family Ambystomatidae; genus Ambystoma; species Ambystoma mexicanum. Next base: position 416,793,008 of record NC_090929.1, read on the forward strand.
TTGTTTGGACTTGTGATTCCGCCGACCACATTTGTACCAGGTTAGCATCTTGTTTAGCTGGGTGTGGGTTCGGGAGAGTCGAGTTCCCTCTCCCCTTTGCTTTCGACATTCCTTCCCTGTTGTAGAACGTTCTCCTGTGGTTATCGGGAGGCCCTTTGCACTTTTGGATGTCGCCTTGTGGCTTTCCCCCTTAAAATGCGGGTCCCCGGGGGAGGGGGGTGATGGTCTTCATGTATGGTGGGGGGCAGTTACCCTGGAGGGGGCAGCTGTCCGCGGTATAGTTCTTCCTTGGTGCCCCCTCCTGCCGCTCTGCACCCCCCTCGAGCCCTGCTTAGGCCTCCGAGTGGTGGGGACTCAGTGAGTGTCCACCGGTAATCGCTGGTGTGGGGGGGGCGCTCACCTTATGCACCTCCGGGCGACCGATGGCGTGCACGGTGTTGCTCGGGCTGCTGGGCCTCCCCTCCTCTGCTCGGGGGCCCCGCGCTTCTCTGGTGCCCTCTCCGCCTCGTCGGAGCTCGCTTGCCCTGCCCGGATGCGGCGACGCTCCGATGGCGCCGCGGAACGGCCCCCGCCTCCTCAGGTGTTCTGCACTGCTTGCGGAGAGGAGCCGCGGCCTCCCGCGTCTCCCGCTGGTTCTCCGCTCTCGCTAATGGTTATGGCAGCGACCGATGAAGGAGGGGCGGCTGCTTCTCGCCGCGTCTGTGGTTCCGCGTCTCCGGTCCTCACATATGTAGGGTCGGGCCTCGCCTGTAGGATGGTGTCCTTAATATTCGGGTAGATTTTCGTATCGATTCATGCGTTTTTGTCCTGCTTTATTGTGGTTTTGTTGGTGGCCAGGGCGGGGAGAGATTTATGTGCACTCCCTGTCCCGGTGGCCATCTTGGAATCTGCAGCCATTTTTTTGGCCAGTTGTTCTAAGATGAAGAAGAAGATATTTTAACATTACTCTCAACCAACACTAAACCTACTTCTCAAATGTTAGTACTTGGTGACTTTAATCTCAGTCTCAATGACCCGAATGACCTACATGCCCTGGCACTGACCAATACTATCGCAGAACTAGACTTTACCCAGAGGATTAACACACCAACACATTCTAAAGGTAGAACATTGGACTGGCTGGCTGACCTCAACTGCGAAACTACTTTATTGTTTAATGAACTTTGCTCATGGACAGACCATCACCTTCTAATATTTAATCTCGAAAATAGCCCACAGTCTGCACAGACTAACCTCTTGGCACCTCCCGCACTCATGAAAAATAAACAAAATATAACAGTGAGCAACTTATTACCGCTTCTTCAACCCATCACTAATCCTATGGTGACAAGCTCTAACCCAGCAGCTCTTGTTGACCTATACAGCTCTACAATTAATCAAGCCATAGAGAACATTGCACCTCTAAAAATGTGCAAACTTAAACCTAGATCCCACTTAATTCCTGGTTCTCCCCCACTCTTAAAACTCTACGAGCAGAAAAAATGAAAGCTCAATCCCTTTGGAAACACAACCCTTCAGTTTCTAACAAGGAAAATATTGCTAATATCTCAACTCAATACAAATCTGAGATTTTCCTAACTAAACGCAATATTTACAACGACAAGATCAACAAAGCTAGCTCAAGCACAAAAGAGTTCTTTGTCACCTTGAGTGAACTTGAGTCCCCGACCCACCTACTGATACGTGCATCAAGGATAAAACCTGGTATACTAATATCAAACTGCTCTATCCAATAAAATAACCCTTTTCAAGACAAAATCGAAGCAAAAAAACTCAACATCGGGATACCCCATCCTCCGCAAGTGACCTTGCTAGACCATCCTAAACCATCCAACCGATTAAAATTCTCCCTTGTCTCCATCCTAGAGGTCGAGAATATTATAACATCCCTCAAACCTTCTAAATGCCAGGGAGACACTTGCCCAGCCCAGCCCCCATTATCAATGAGGCGGCAAAGGACTTAGCCCCGTTCATCATGACTCTAATTAATGCGTCTTTTGACACCTGCTCAGTCCCCAATAACCTCAAGGATTAGTGGGGCCTCCCACTACTAAAGAAACCCACTTTGGACCCCAACATTCCAACCAATTACAGACCAATAACCACAGTCCCACAGTTTCTTCTAAAGATCATTGTTAAATCTGCGTACATCCAAATTCAGATTTACCTAGAAACTCACAATCTTCTGTGGCTCTCCCAATCTGGTTTTAGGCCTAAACATGGTACGGAAACTGCTCTAGTTGATCTAAAAAACCAAATAGATGACTTAAAGGATAAACTAAAATTGGCTCTCCTCCTCTTACTAGATCTCTCGGCAGCGTTTGATTTAGTTGACCATAAAGTGTTATGCAAGCAACCCACCCCAGCTGCTCATTTCGCTCCGGAGGCCACAGCCTTGATACAATCCTTTCTAGACAACCGCTCCATAAGAGTCTTCTCTCCTTCCGCATCAGCAGGGCCAATTCCAATTACTTGCGGAGTTCAACAAGGTTCCTGTGTATCGCCCACTATGTACAACATCTTCACAAAGCCTTCGTTTGACGACCTAGACAATTTGGGTGTCACCTACACTAATTATGCAGATGAGCAGTGACTACGAGGCTGGTTCTGCCCTTTTGAACACAATTTACCTTTTCATCCAGACATGGATGGCCTCGCACAGTCTTTGTCTGAACAACAAAAAGACCGAGCTCCTGCTAATTGGAGCTTCATCCAAGCTCAACAGATTAAGTAACAAGTTCCAATCTTTTGACATCGATGGCATAGACATCAAAGTTGCCAAAAATGTAAAAACTCTTGGCTTCAATTTAGACTCATCTCTAAATCTACACAGACAAGTCAAGGCCACTTCTTCGGCTACAGCTTACACTTGCAAGCTTATCCACGCCTGGAAACCATGCCTTTGTACGACCAGCTGTATTAAACTAGCCAGAGCTTTTGTTTTGTCAAAATTTGACTACTGCAATGCACTGTACCTTTGCTCCAGTAGTCTAAACATCAACGAATTACAAATTCTTCAGAACAACGCTCTAAGAACTGCATTAAGTATCCCGAGAACTCAACACATTTACAGGACCAGACCGAATACCAAGTGGCTGGCAGTTAAGGACAGAATACGTCTTAAAGTATTAACCCTTACTCAGAAATGTTTAGCTAATGCAGCGCTGAAATATCTTATAGACAAATTCACTAAAAATATATCTGCATGAGCGACTAGGACAGTGCATTCTAACTGCCTCAAGGTCCCCAGCTGTAACCTCAAAAAGCAGGGGGGGGGGGTGCAGCTTTCCGGGAAGGGCAGCAGAACTATAAACACCATGCCCTCAGCATTAAGATCGGACCCCTCATTCTTCAACTTCAGAAATAAAACTATTAGTTGGCTCGTAGCTGAGGATATCGAACCTATTTTAGAGGGCCACTTTTCCTGGCTGACCTCTCCTGTTATCCTGTTACTCTTCTTTACAGACCTGTAAATAGTATGTATCTTTTTTGACTTGTCACTGTTGATTCCTCTCCATATTCCTATCCTGTAATTTGTAATCTATATATGCTTGCATCTTGTAATGTGTATTGTGCCCAGATACCTCTGGGTTTGGAGTGCTATATAAATAAACAAACAAAGTGACTTCATACGAGCGCTATATAAATAAACAAACAAACAAAGTGACTTCATACTATGTGGCAATAGTGAAAAAAAACTATTGGGCTGGGATTGGTAAAGGGAGACATCTAAGCATAGTTTTCTATAGGAGCTAGGGTTGTTATTGGGTGTCCATTATCAAGTTGACAACTTATGCCTACCTCTAAAAAACATGTAATTTCAGAAACATTAGATACAGTTTCTCATTGGTCTTCAAACTATAAGGTCCTTCGTTATATGGACTAATATAATTGGTTGGCACGCCTGTGCCCCGTCTGGAGCATTTGTTTCATTTAGCAGCACATAGGCCAAGACCCAGGTGGAGGGAGGTAGGATATGAAGCTACCTCACCACCCAATCAGTTCAACATCGCTCATCGTCCATGTCTTCTGCCATGAAATTGTCTTTGTACTTGGCCTTGCAGAATATCTTTGTCTTTGAGTATGCACAGGAGTGAGGGCACTCACTATTGTGTCTGGGACATCAAGTTCAAGCTATATTTCCATCCTTGGCTCACGTGACGGGAGACCATGATTTGGTCCATTTTGCAGCTTTTAAATTTTCTAAATAAATTAAAGTTTGGCATCCTTTGTGCTCTATCTTGCACCTTAATGCAGAAAGGTTCATACTCTGCATACGCGTTCTTCTTCAGAACAGATAGCTGACCTTGCTTCTTGAATCTTGACTCCAGGCCAGGCAGCCTTGCCCTTCAGCTTCACAAAGCTATTATTCTTGCTGCGACAGTTTTCTATTTCAGCTTCATGGGTTCTGGCCTACTAAATTCATGATACCAATGTCCAGTTTCTATACAATGGCGTTTTTGCCTGCATTCTATTCAGTACTCATAGCCAGCTTCTATGATGACTTAATCTATCTTACGTTTCAGCAACTGTACAATTATTGAACTTTCTTTTTTTTCTGCAGCACTTCGTGCATGTGTAATCTTGCTTTTCTATATTGTGAAACTCACTCGATTCTTTACTTTGCCATTAGTTTCTTCAGGATCTATACATTATCATTAGCTCGTATCTCGAGATGTCGTGCACACTTCTTATGATGTCATTAATTCATTGGTTAGCTTCTTTTCACACTCATTCAGGGTTTTTCCTCCTGCAGGTTATCATCACTTTGAGGATACATTTGGTAGGGTTGTCTCAATGGGTATTTTCTTTTCAACACTCGCTGCAGTATTGGTATTATGGCTGGTGTTAGGCACGGCACAATTACATGTCTATAATACAAGGGACGTGGGAGGTGGTATCATCTGCAAATGCAGACAGCTGCTTCTCTACAGTTCATTAGATGATATGGGACCATTGCTTGGCCCCTGAATTATGTGACACACAAAAAGATGCTGAAGAAGGTAACTTGGACCCCCACCTGTCAAACCTCCTTTCATGATTTAAAGAATGGATTGTGCAGGGCCCCAGTTCTGAAAGTGGCTGACTATGGTCAGGACTTCATTATCCAGACAGACACCTGTTATTTTGGGATTGGAGCAGTGTTAGCGAGGATGAACTTTGAAGGGGTATGGCGAACTGGCACCTACATTAGCAGGCGGTTGACAAAAAAGGAAAGGAACTGGGTTGATATAAAAAAAAGAGGTGTATGTGGTTGTGTGGGCCGTAATGAAGCTGGAACCCTACATCTTTGGGTCTCACTTTACGATCCAGGCAGCCCACAGGCCTGTGTGATGGTTAATGGCCATGCAAGGGGAGAACCCTAAGCTTTTGCGTTGGGCCATATCCCTACAGGTATTGGATATGGACATCCAGCGCAAGCCAGGCTCCCAGCTTGGAAATGCAAATGGCCTCAGCCGGCACTTTCACCTTGATGATGAACCAGACCTTCAGTAGGGTGGTGGTTCACATGTTGAGGCTGGGGGGAATGTGAGGAATTTGACCATCCGCACAGGGAGAGTGCGCTCACCTGGTCTTTTTGATTTTTTAATAATTGAGACTGAATGATGGGAAAACAACCTCTGAGGACAGTGTGAGGCCATTCCATACACAGTCCATCTGCTTACTGTGAAAAACGCATAGTAACATGTACTCTGGGAGGACAGAGCCTACCAGCGCTGTCTTCCCCTGTCATATTCAGCTGGAATGTGTACATCAAAGCATCTCCAGAAGTGTGAAGGCACACCTTCCTCCAGCCATGAGCAGCCTAATTTAAATATGAAAGGCTCCATGGATCTGCATTCCTTTTGGCTACTCTGGCTGGTGGCAGCACATACTAACAAGATAATTGAAGCAAGCCCAGAGGAGAGGCTTGGTTGCCGGAAGAGACAACAGGAAGGCGGGACTAACACCCCTTTGGTATGCAATGTGTCAACTTGAAGCTAGTTCCCACCTCTTTGTATGAAAAGCAGTGAAAGGCCTGTCCGGGTCCAGCAGTCACCGCAGGTGTCCCTGCTCGGAAGACCCCTTTCAGAGGGATGAAGGATGTGATTTGGAAGAGAAAGGAAGTCTGCTCCCAGCACATACTTCAAGGGAAGCCTGCACTTTAATCAAGAGTCACAGAGATCTCAGTTAACCATGGAGACAATTTGATCTACAACCGACAGGAAGATGGGTGGGACTTAGGTATATGCTGTCACCCCTTGTCTGTCCTCTTGCAGAGCACCCTGGTCCTGACCTCATATATGACAGAAGGCTGTTGGTGGCGAACAAGGATTGGTTCATTAAGGTAGGCTTAGCCTGCACCAATCACTGGGGCCCATTTGGCTTTGAAAGAGGGCTGAACCCCTCACTTAGGAGATCATCTGAAACCTTTGAAAGGAGTAAAAAGGAGTCATTTGGACCCAAGCTTAAGGTACAATCTACCTTACATCTTCCGACAGTGTAGGAAGATCAGGAGATCCAAGAGGGAAGCAAGATCCTTCCCCCAAACATCTCCCAGGGGACAGAGGAAGATACCAGACTCGGAGGACTCATCCAGCAACTCCCAAACCGATACCCAGCCAGCACACAGCATGCCCTGCTAGGTTCTGACAGCAATCTTCCTAAGTGGGAAGTGCTGGAGAATTTTTGGACAAAGGGCAAGGCTGTTGCCTGTAATCACTCTCCAGATCTTTGGGCCATCCATCTTGAAAGGAAACAAGCCCTGCAAAGAAGCTAGGAGTGCCACACAAGCATCATCCAGCATCCACCTTTTAAGGACATATTCGAGACAGTCGAGTCCTCGAACTGCATCCGGCTGCAACGCTGCCTGTTGTCACGCCGCAATCATAAGAGCCGTCCGAGCCGCCTCGATCAGCATTGCAGATCCGTTAACCAGTACAGAGACAGCGATTCTTGGCCAGAGCTGCTGCGGCAGACAGCCTGCAAATTTCTGTCCAGTCTCGCTTGCCGAACTGCCATCCGCCTGGTACCCGCAGCTGTCTCCCGCCGCTAACTCTGTCACAAGGGCTGAGAAGCACCCTGGAACTGCCTCAATGCTGTCGAGCACCAAGACCTTCTTCAGCACCAGGTACATTGTGGTTCTGCCTCCCCCTGGTCTTTCTTCAAAGGCTGGTAGAGACAGTTACGACCCTTTTCCCCCTTGGTGATGAAACCAAATAATCTTGAACAGTAAGACTGATTACTTTACCAACTACCCAGAGTGCACCCCTTTCCTTAGTGAAGCTGCCTGTCCTCTGTGTTCCTTTGATGGGTGGGTCCTATTTGTAGAGTGCTAGAACTGTCTGTTGTAATAATAATAAAGTAGGCATTTTTATACAGCCTTGACTGGACAGTGCCTTTTATCATTGGGAAATATTGTATTTTCGCTGTGTGGCAACTAACCAACGATCCACGACCTTGTGGAGATCAGCCTGCCGTTCTGTCCATGCTACCAACATTGGACAAGGAGGTTTTATAATACACTTGTGTTCCAATCTGTTTGGATCCCTTCTGGTGTACTAGAGGTGTGGGGTTGATTGATGGTTTAGAGACCGATATTCATCCCTGGACCACTGGTGCCCCGGAAGTTGATTCATCACAATTACAATCTAATAAATGCACTGGAGGAGGAGGAGAAATTGCTCTAGTGCACAAAAATTGCTTCAGCTCCTCAGCACTACCCTCAACTGACATAGAAGACTGCATATCACTACTAGTCAACCTCCAGTTCAATTACCAATTTAACATATTCTTCCTTCTGATTTACAGACCACCAACATATAACCCTCATTTCGATGCAAAACTCAATGACGCCATGGCTAACATGCTAGAAATCACAATACAATTATTGTTTTGGAAGACTTCAACATATGGGGCCTCATTACGACCCAGGCACTGGACCATGGTGCTATTGGCACCATGGTCCATGCCGGTCTCTGGCATGGTGGATGGCGGAATTACCGCCCCCATCACAAGGTTGGCGGGGGCGGTAATTCCCCATTCACCATTTGCCCTTCCCCATTCCCATTTTGCCCCATGGGGCATAATGGGGATGGGGAAGGCGCTAATTATGGCAACGTAAATTACGGTTGCCGTAATTAGTTCCAAGGTCCCTTAGCGGGTTGGATTTTAACGCCTGCAAAAAGCAGGCGTTAAAGCCTCCAACCCGCTAAGGGACCTTGTATTCAGGCGCTAATGGTTTAACAGCGCCGACGCTCTTTACGGCGCCGTTAAACCATTAGCGCCAGGGTCGTAATGAGGCCCATGGTTTCGAAAGAGAACATTAAACCACAACAAACTCCCTCAGCGCCCTAATGGAAACTCTTCATTTCAAATGAATAGTGACCTGACCCACTCACAGAGCTGGACACACACACGAAAGCACACCCAGAGAGCTCACATGCACAGACTTGAAGTTGCTCCTGGCTCTGCATGCATTAACAGATGAATGCAACATCTATCCGATCCCTCTAACCCTCACCAACCAAACCTACCCACGTTTCCTTAAAGAGACACATGAGCGCCTGGAGATCATGAAAATGGCATTGGTGCACCGTAGAAATCAACTTAACATAACAAAACATAGTATTGCTTTAATACTTGAAATTCAAACATTCCCAAATATTTGTGCCTTGCTCTATGCAATGAACTGTGAAACAATACAGTAGTATGCTGCAGACTGGTCTCGAATTGTGGCCTTGCAGTTACCCAAAATGTATGATCCTGGAAAAGCAATTTAATCTCACAGTGTCTAATGTATCAAAATTGCCAGTCCCTATGGGATTCACAATTGTCAGGATTTATTGTGTTCTATTGTCTTCAAAAACGTTCTCCTCTTAGTTTAACTGCCTACAGGTTTGCTCGATATATGATAGTGACCATTCACATGTTGCACTCTAAATATCATTTGATTTTTGGCTCCCTTATTGCAAGCCCACTTGGCAGTCATGGCCTTCTATATTTTGATATTTGCACTGTCCTGGTAAATTATAATACATACACACTATCGATGCCAAGATAGGCGAACCTTCCTCACTGCATCCAATCATCACATGTGTCCATGCTTGAGCACTTTAACCTTCTCTAAGGCTACTCATCAAAGTTCAGCAGCTATGCTGGGGTATGTGCCCTTTTCATAAGGAGCCCGTTGTATGCCCTACATTTACACGGTACGATGTCCTTTCGTCGCCGGATGTTTTTTCGTGGGTTTTTTTACTGCAAATTGTTGCTGATAAACTGAGAATGTTTTTGGGAGGGTTAGAAAAATATATACATTGGTTGTGGGTGTTTGGGAATATATAAAAAATGAAAGGGTATGGGGGAACCACCCCAAAAATAAAATAAATAAAAACCCAGCGAAGAAACATCCCGCGATGAAATGACATGGAACCCATTTACACCATAGCCTATATACCTTTCTCGTGGCTGCTATTGCTGAAATTGTGTCCTGTACCTATGCTAAAACACAAATGCTCTTAATGTGGACTCATAATGTTGGCCTTGAAAGGCCACATATTTATTTTTTCTGGTTTCACTCCGGATAGGGTTCTTCAAGGAAGTTCGTATATCAATTCTGATCACTGCCACAGCAGCATATCAAGCTATGGGTTGTGATTGTAATAAAGGCTAGGAGGCCGGGGAACAGACATTCTTGGATTCTTTTGTTTTTCTTTTGATTTGGTAGTGGCCCAAACCTGCCTAGCCCCTGGGCCCCATAAACCCTTCTGATGGCCCTGGCTGGCTAACGTGACCCGATAGGACAAGTTCTTTCATATGGCTACTTAGTAAGTGTCAACTAGAGTACCTTGGGAAAGAGGTTTCAGGTATAAATCCTTGTTGAATAATAATAATATTACATGCCCATATGGCATTCCTCCCCCTTCTAAGCACTGTCATAACAAGCGTTAGTATTAACCAATGTATTGGCACTCATTTTATCAACTTCAGAAAGATGAAGGGCTCAGATGGCCCTGCCCGGAATAAAATCTGTATGTGCATGTCTGAAACAAATGCTTAACTCTCGGGGCTATCTTTATCATAACTTACCACTAATTTAAAAAATAAAACTCTCACGCATGAGATCATTTGATCATATGCTGTCTTTCCCCCTCTCCACTGATCATTTACTTTTCCCGGAATCGCAATGTTTAGCTGAAGTTGCAGGACTTTCCAAGGCTGTCTGCCATTTTCTATGTATGAACGGTGTGCTGTACATTTTTATTAATGCACTGTGGCTTATTTGTCTAACGATTAGCCAGGGCTTGTCATTCCCATGGCACGGGATCCGCTAAGGTGTCTATTAATTTGCATAAATATGCATACAGAAATCTAGCAGTGTAACCATCAGCCCCTGTCAGCTAGGAATTGTGAGGAGCACACTTGTTTGAGGGCAATGAGTCACTGTTGAGAAATGGCATTTGTTGATGAGATAACTTGCTGGTCAGAGCATTTTTTGAGGATGGGCATTGATTGGAATTAAACTTGTGAAGAGATCACTTGTTGTACACTTTGTTGGAGTTGGGTAGTGAACCATTGATGCATTGGTGAGGTTGGGCATTAATCAGAGCGAGCCATTAGTGGGGCGAACACTTGTTGGGGAGTGCTTTGTTGAGCCGGGCAATTGATCCCCTGATTTATGGCGCTCTTCTTTTGGTGGGCTTTGTTGGGGATGACTATTTCTTGGTGTGAACCTTTGCTGGGGAGTGCCTATGTGGGGGGAAGGTTTTTTTTGGTTGGGTTTTGATTGGACTTCACGCCTGAGGATGATGGCCTTTCTTAGGTTGAGATGTATTAGGTGGAGGTAGGCAAGCATTGATGGAGACAGGACTTCTTGGGACGAGCTTTGTTGTGACCAGGTTATTGTCTGAGTGGACTGTTAATGGGGTGAATACTTGTTTGGAAGAGCTATGTTGGGGTGTACAATTGAACTATGGATGAATGGAATGCTTCTTGTCGCACGGGTTGGGCATTTCTTGATGTTAACCTTTGATACAGAGTGCTTTTGTGGAGAACGCTGTTCTGCCCTAAGACCTTCATTGGATTTCACGCCTGATGATGAGGGCCGTTATTGGCTTGAGCTATGTTCGATGTAGCTAGTGAAGCATTAATGGAGACATGACATATTGGGCAGTGCTTTGTTGTGACCAGCTTAGTGTAGGAGTAAACTGTTGATGCACAGAGCGCTTCTTGTGGTGAGCCTTGTTGGAGTTTGGTATTTCTTGGTGTGGGAAAGAGCTTTGTTGTGGTTCAGTCTTTATTGGACTGGAACCCGATCAAGAGCGACCTTGCTGAGTTGAGCTTTGTAGGTGTGGGTGGTGAAGCATGTGGCTGGGTATTTGTCTGAGTGAACCCTTTATAGGGAGAACACTTGGTTAATGAGATAATATGGTAGAGTTTGCCTTGCTGAACTACATCATTGTTGGGGAATGTATCCGTTGGGCTGAACCTTGACTGAGGGAAACAACTTGTCACCGGAAAGTGCTTCAATCTGTAGAGGCAGGCCTCTAATCACCTTAACCCTTAGCGGGTCCCCCACTTAAGGATGGAGTGCATGTGTGGTCTGCATGGAAGGCATTTTATAACAAGTATGATACTGACACAATAGATACAATTTGTAAAACCTTTATTGAAAAATGTTGGCGTCGGAGAAACACCTATTTTGCCCTATACCTAAGGTGGGAGTAGTCTCGAACATCAAACGATAAACAAAACAGTCCTAGTGAAGTCAGTCCAATCAAAAAGGCTTATGCTAACAAAAACCTAATGCCTGCCCTCTCAAACAAAAGTGTAAAAAAGACAAATGTATGTAAAGGAAAATCAGTGTTAAAAAAAATAAAGTTAGTTGAACCAGCTCTCCCCCTCACGTTAAACCTCATGGAATAAGGCTATCCTTGCAAGCAGGATGACACACTCTGGCTCGGACTCTTAACACTGTAAGCAGTTCCAAATCGTGGATTGAGACCCGCCTGGCCTTCCACCTTAAAGTCTCTTTCTTGACTTTCAAAATTGTATTCCAACGTAAAGGTCCCACTCTGTCAGGCTCAGAATTTACAGCACACAGATTACATAGGGCCCCACTGTTGGGCTCAGACATCTCATGTCACAGTTAAACACAAACTTGCCAGGGCTTTCTTCCCCAAATGTATTGTACTTCGGGTCTCCCTCATCAGGCTCAGACCGTTTTGGATGTCTAAGACTTTCGAATGTGCGTGGCTCTCTCTATGTAACAATGATGATCGCCAGTACTCCAGGAAAGTTCTCGGTGTCTTTATTGTCCTTGTCCTGTACTCCTCCACAAGACACAGGGATGGTAGGGGACACAAGTTGACAAGGGAAACACCGGGCTCACCCCCACACCCATCTTCTCTGCTCACAGCTTTTCTCTCTGACCAACCGTCACCCAGCAGAACACTTCCACCACAACATTCCACAAGCATATGACCTCACAGACACTGCTACTCAGTAAGCCACATTACTACACTCCTCCTCCCATAGGAAACACATAAACCAGATTACTACACCTCTCCCTCCCTAGGAAAACACAAAGAATGATTAAGGTAATGTGACCAGCACGAAACCTTAACATCCCAACACAACACAGTGCCAGAAATTCCGCAACACAGCGGCCGCCTATGTGCAGAACCCCTGGTAACTCAAATAATGGGAACCACACAAAAGGAAAGCATTTGCAGGACAGACCCGGAAAATGTCAACGGTACGCAACCGCAACACACAACACACCAATCCCTCGGTCAACACCTCGAGGCCTCAAAAATAATAAACAGAGCACTTGCGCCTGTCCTGAGCTGCCCCTCAGGACCTAGGGCTGCCACCCCTAGTCAAACTATTGTTAGATAACTCTAACACAACTACTACCTAACCAATTTACCCTCCTTCGCACAAAACACCTTCCACTCCGGTCTGCCACCCTGAAGTCTCAGAGCTGCCCCTCTGAGCACAAACCAACCGCCCCAAAAGGAAGCAACAACAAATGCCCAACAGCAACCGAGGGACCACGCAGCACAACCCTGGCCGCAGTATAAGGAAGAACCGCAACCCAATACTGCTCCTCTGCACAAAACCGTTAGCCATTGCCTCTTTGTACAAAACACAATTTTTGAACACACCAAGAGACAACTTGATATACCAAACTCGGAATCAGGAGGTAACTGGCAAGGTTAAAACCCCCAACCCATTGTGACCTACCTCAGCCCTTAGATGAAGCAGGACCACTTCGACATCAACGTTCACTTTTACTCTCACTTAACTCCCTCTTATTGTTTGTTCACTTTTTTAACTCCGAATAATGTACCTTTCACAGAGACTTTTGAATGGGCTACTTCCTTTCGTCGGACCACTCCGTTACTTAGTATAGCTGATCTTACAGCTGCCTTTTACTTCAAAGTTCTTTGCCAGGTCTGCCTTTCTTTGCATCTCATCCACATGCATGCAGCCCTCACTTGTGATATAATGTTGCTACTCCATTCACTTTAACGCACACCCATCTCTCAGGTTGCTTGCCAACTCACCAGCTGTGTGCGCTTCTTTCTTGTTTTGCTAATTCCAATTCACAAGTCAACGTTAGTTCTACAGGTTTGGCCTCGCCTCCCCAACTCTGCCGTTCACCCAGGAGTGTCACTGGAGTCCTTGAAACATAATGCAAACTTCACTTGTGGGATCTGGCCTTTTCCGCTTGTCTTTCCCGGTCTGTCGGAGGCAATGACCTCTAATAGGGAATCCTTGGGTTTTTGGCTGGCTGTTCTCGTCCCTTGGTCTGTCGCTCTGCTGCAGTAGGTGTTCCTTTGTCTCAGAAGTTCTGCCCGTACTTGTGTTCTGCCTTGATCAGAGTGTGTCTGCAGGTGTTGCCTTTTATTTGTGTGAGGAGAGCTAACTGATATCAGGCTTATGAATTTAGTGGAAAGTGTCTGACTTTGCCTGACCGATTAGCGGGACATGTCCAGTACTATTTGAGAGACTTAGTCTGGTTACTCTCAGTCAACCTCTTCCTTGTCCCAGTGTTTGTGTAAAAAGTGAGGGGGGGTGTGATTGGGATTTCAGAAAAACCTACAAAATAGGATGGGGTAGAAACACAAAAAAGAGGTCAATACTGAAAGAGGGGAATACTGTGTCTCACCATTGGCTACCTCACCCCACACCCTGAAGACCCTTCACCCAGGTGATTGTCCTGTACTGGTCCACCCCCAAGGTCTGGATCCAAATGTGATGGCTGCGTCCTGGCCACCTGAGAGAGAGATCCCTGGGGACTAGCGGGAAAGACACCCTCTGATTTCTCACAGTACATAAAGCAACTTTACTGTACAAACATCCGGGGAGGATTTAGATGATGCAGCAGAGTCAAACTAGCCCATGTCTCCCTGAACCCCACAAGGTGACACATTACATACATTTTTGCAACTGTTAAAACACTGCCATATATTTTATTACAATCCACATCCCATATTTGATTAGACAAAATATCTACGAAGTAATTCCTTCTTTCTCCAATTCTTCCATTCTCATTGGCCACTTGTTATCTTCACGACTGTCTTCAGATCATATTCATGACACGCCCCTTCTTGGGATTTGTCCGTGGTAGGTCATGACATCATCACACAGTTAAGCATTTGTTGTACAAACATATTTCATTACTAGCAACAACTGGCCTGAGCCCTTTAACCTTAATTGCACATGGTTTGCATGGATAGACTGGATAATATGAGGAAGGCTGAATAAACAGATGCTCTTTGAACTGACGATAACCATCTCATCCAACCCAGCTTAGTGGCTCCATTGAAACATTCTAATCTAAATAACTGCCATTTCATCAAACAGCACGTCTAAGAACACAATTGAAACTCCTGGGTTCACGTTGCTTCGCCCCATATTTATTGCTGGTCAAAACAATTGCCTGGGTCCTTCTGCGAATCTTCAATACCCTTAACGAGAATACATTTGTCTCCTGAGGAACTACCAAGCTATAAACATTGTCTCCTGTTCTACTGCTGACCATCTGCTTCATTAATCATTGTTCCTTACCCAGCCCTTAGTCCTGCAGAACTAGCTTTTCCCAGCCACCTGAAAATGACTGCCCAAACTGCTGGCTGTAAAGTCTACATGAATTTGTAAACACTGGCTACATACAGATTTATATCTCTTTGTATGTTCCTCAGTGTGCATGCATGTTTAATAAATATAATCTCTTCTTTACAGTGGGTTCTTTGATACAATCCTTTCTTTGCATGAGCATTAAAAAACTCCCTGCCTCTCAGTTTCTAAGTATTTCATAGCACACCATGTTTGAATTGCATTTATATTTCATTTGCCAATTTTAGCATTTCATCTTTCTATGAGCGTGCAGATCTAACATGTATCATTTTTAAACAGAAATTAACACTAAAAGTAACATATCCCATTCACAATTAACTATATTAGATTCATATGAAATTGCAACATTGCACCGATTTCCCCCTCACCCCACTCACAAATATGGCATGTGCAACATGAACCCCTCTTCATCATGGGGACCATTCCTGACCACTCCAACATCCCCCCTTTAGTTAATACTTTAACAAATCATAATCATCTCCTTGGGGAACAACCCTACAATCATCTCTCATACCGGTCCCAATATGGGCACACTTCTCCTCTGAACAAACCCAACTCGTCCCCTACCATTTCCCCAATCTACCCGTTGCTCCACACAATCCTCACAATTTGGTGGAGGACATAAAACAGCTTTAGTCGGAGTACTGTGAGGTTGACTTCATGGAAGCAGACAGACAACAGATTCACAGTATAACAAAAGGCTTTATTAAAGAAAATGCCAGGATGGTGTAAGGCTTAACTTGCCCTATGCTACGGTGGGATTTCCCCTACCAAAAGAAACAAAGGAAAGTCTGTGTCAGTAAATTCAACTGAAAAGTCTGTCTGTGTCCAAAACCTATGCTTGCCCTCATAACTAAAACAAAACAATGTGTAGGGATGTCAACCATAAACTAAACAGCTATTTCCAGCTCAGGCTTACTATTCACCCTCTTTCCCCAAATGTCAACCAGTTTGTCACAACGTTCAATTTACCACCTTCTAGACTTGAATGTTATGCTCACTTGGTATCCACGGGGGTGCCACACGATACTGGATGGAGGTCTAAGCGATATCCTGGACCCCTCTCTGATTGGTTATGTGCCAGATGTTGGGTAGCGCCTATAACGGGAGAATGGAGGGTTAAGACACTGGTTCTGTGATGGGAGGACTCCCACCTCCCTCTGGTCCAAATCCCCTCCCTTGGGGTAATTGCTCACCTTAGGTTTTTGTGCATTGAACTCTCCGTCCTGCGTCTCTGTGCAGTTGCGCGTGGTTGGTGCGGGTGTTCCGTGGACCTAGTTCTTCACTGGTCCGTGTGCCCTTATATCGGATCCAGACCAGGTGTGACTGCGACTCTGCTTGCTGTCTCCCAGGTGAGTTATAATGTCTTTTCCGTCTTTATTCTGTCTCTTTCTTTCCCAACGTTTTCTCTGTCTTCTCGGCATCTTGCTCCACTACGCTGTTCCCTTTTGTTTTCACAGGGATGGTTGCGATCTCGGAGTTGCGGCGCCGATAGTGAAACCACGATGATTTATTGATACGCAGAGTGCTGCACTGTTTATTGGTGTTAATTGCTAACCTGTGTTCTCTTCTCTTCTTTGTACAAGTTGCGGGATGGCTGATGTTCCGGAGTGATGAGCGATCGAAGCGCTGCTTGCCCAGGTAAGTGCTTTGTTAATGCTGACCTTGTTCCTTCTCCCTTGCAGTTTGCGGTGAAATCCGTAGAGGTAAGAGAAGCGTAGGATGGATTCAAGACTGGTTACTTCACAGGTAAGTGTTCTTGCTCACTAATGCTGTTCTTGTTCTTCCAGGTTATTAATGGAATCTGGATCTAGGGCTTCAAGATTGGGCCACCAGAGAAGCAGATGAGCAGGAGCTGGACACAGTGTGCGTTACGCTGCAGGAGTGCAGAATAACGCAAAGTGTGTTCTGCTGTTTGGGTGTGGTTTAAATAGCCCAGGTAAAGTAGTTCCAGGCCAAGTACTTCCGGCCCAGCCACACCCAAAACACTAGACCGTATGGCTTGCTTCTAAGGAACTGAGCTGTATAATAGGCCTCCATGTTGGATTAAGGTCCAAAACTGGTATTGCTTTATTCCTGATAATGAGCGGCGCCAGGACTGACTACATGTATGTTTCTGATGGAGTTTTAAGGCCCTTGGGGCCAGTGTGAAGGGCTTTTGCCCCACTGCTGCCAGGGGGCTGTTATACCTGAGGGGGTCAGGGGCATGAAATTGAATGAATAAACTTCCACACCTTTGTTAATGTCGGGATGCCCTTCCCCAAGTTCAGTATAGTTCCAGGGCATCACGTCTCAGGGTTCCCTTTCCCAAGATCAATGTCAAAAGATGTCACAAAAAGAGCTTTCTCTTTAAACTGTGTTCCGGTAGTTTTTACAGCTCAGGATTCCCTTCTTCAAGTCTTATATGCACCAATGGTAGTTTTCATTTTTACACAACAGCAACCTTCCTTGTTAGCATATAGGGGTTCTCTGGTCTTGCTCCAGTGGTTAGACCAAACAGTCCACCCTTCACCGGTCACACAGCCAGGATCCTCCCATTTGCTTTCAACCGTTCTTTATTCAACAAGTAGTAGTTCTCTCATCTGGCTGCAGTTGTTGGATCGTATGATCCACCCATAACAGGTCATGCAACCAGAAACTTCAAGCTCTCTTCGAGTAGTTCAATATGCCGCTGAATCAATGGTGTCTTAAATGCAATTTCCCTTCTTTATTAAACAAGTGGTATCTCAAATGCAGCTCCACAACAAGCACTTGTCAAGCCTTTACTTCAACTCTGCAATCAATTTTTCATTCAACTTGGTTTCCAATTTTCTTTCAAGTCATAGTTCAATCTTCGAAATTTGGTTATTTGCATTCACTTTGAGGTTCATTGTTAGCAGTTGTGTTGTTTCACGTAACTCCCTATTCAAAATAAAGTCTTTGCTTTCCTTTTTACTTTGATATTTAATATGTGTAAGTTTTACTTATTTACTTCAATTTGGTCTTTTAATAAATGTAACTTTGCTTGTTTCATTCAATTCAGTATTCAATAAGTTCAAATCAATATTCAATAAGTGTAACTTTGCTTGTTTTATTTAATTCAGTATTCAATTAGTTCAACTTTACTTATTTCATTCAATTGGGTATTCAATAATTTAAACTTTGCTTACTTCCATGGACCCCTACTCCATTCATGGTCCTTTGGAGCTCCCGGGTAGCACCAGTATCCTCGAAACTCATCCGGACCCGGCAGCTCCTCTTGGCGGCTTCTCCCCAAGCAGGAAAGCCTTTCGCCAGGTGCCAGGTGCTTCATTTAGCACTCGCCAGCTCTTGTGCATAGCTCTGTCTCTGTCTCTGTCTCCGTTCCACGACAGAGTATGCTGTACACCTTCCCTTTCGAGTGTCTCTGTCTGCAGAGTCCCACCAGCAGGACTCCTGGGATCTTGGTAGGTGTTCTTTCAGCATCCCGCACTCACACACAGCTCCTTGCTTTGCTGCTTTCTCTTCTGCGGCTCTCTCTGTTGTTGCTTTCTCCGCTGCTGCTTACCCCAAATGCATTTGCAGTCCAACTCTTATACACCTGTGGTCCTTCAATGGGCTGCAGGTGTGTTCCATTAATTTAAGTTGCCTAACTCTGATTACAAGGACATGCCTGACCATCATGCTTCTTCTTCGTCCCAGTACCAAAGTGGTGAGGGTAAGTGGTGTCTAATACTCTCAGGTGTTTCTTCCTCCTCTCAGTACTAGAGTGGGGAAAGTGTGTAATGTTCATAACTCTCAGTTGTTTCTTCCTGGTCTCAGTACTGTTAGGTACCCCAAGAGGGGAATAAAGGGAAAATGTTCTATAATGACCCATAAAGGTCAAGGGAGGGTTGGGCTGGTTGTCACGAGGATAAGGGGGATACCATGTCTCACCTAAACTTACTGTGGAATCAGAAAAATACAATATTAAGGCTGTTACACCAAGCAAAGGAAAATACACCGACACGGGCTTGTAAAGATTCCCAGAATCTTTATTACAAAACTGACAGTATAGAACAAAGTACACAAATAGCTATTTGGCTGTCAATACATCACAGAGACCACCAGCAGGGTTCAATGTGAGCAGTGAGCAGAATTTCCTAACTGGACATCGGCGTATTTATACAGTTTGTTATAATGATGTCCAGCCTCTTACAAGTTAATTATACACTGGGCTAGGGTCGCGCCAGGTTCATTTCCTAATTTACATATCTCGTGCATGCGGTTTACTTTTAAATACATTTACTAACAGTCATTATTATTCTCTAATTTAACGTTACACTTTTTACACATTGCTTTAATACAGATCAAACAAATGTTTTGCATGTCGTATTTGGATAGCATAGCATTTTTGTTCTTGTATACTTGTAGGTTAACATTGCTAATTCAAGTAATCCCCTGATCCCGAGGTCAACAAAGGACAAGGTCTCCATGACCCTAGCATGTAGCCTGAAGGCAGGTTGGACATTAACCCTCCTACAGAGGTTGAGGAGGTTAAGGCAAGAACAAGAGCACACGAGAAGGCCATTTTAGACTACAGGGTGACTTTGTACAATAAACTAAAATGGCGGTTCTAACCTAAAATGGAGGCTCGATTTACTTGGGGTCACGACCTTGTAATACGGATTTCCTTGCAAGGCGACTGGGCATAGGCCAACATATACAATGAGGACGAAACAATATTATATCAGTTCTAACATTACTACCTTACTCCCAATCCCCAAGGACCCTCCACCCTGGTGATCCTCCCTCGCTTGTCCACCCCCAGGGTCAGGATCCAATAGTGATGGGCTTTCCCTGGCCACATGCATAGAGGATCCAAGGGGAGTAGTAGTGAGAATACCCTCAAGTTTCAGACTTTCTATCCCGTCACCAAATCACATCAGCGGAAACAAGCTCCACGACTGAAGAGCAATATATCCACTATGTGGTCCAAGGAGGCACCCCGGACGGGGTCAACGTCAAATAGATCGCTGAGGAGTCGGAGAATGACCCAGCTATCCAGATCATCCTACGATGCCTACGGTCAGGCAGATGGAGGCAAGCAAAACAAATGGGGGAAAGTACCTGTCCTGAGATACAAAGAGACATTGATGGATTACTCCTAGTAAAATAAGACCTAACGTGGGCAGAAGAAGGCCTACTTTTGAAAGGAACCAAAATAGTGATACATAGGAGTAGTACGCTGTGGCCCCAAGCCAATGGGACAGTAGAACGCTTCATGAGCAACATCAAAAGGACTGTCCAGATTGCCCATTTAACTGGAGAACCAGTAGAGAAGATACTCTAGCAAATCTTGAGAAACTACAGAAATACTTCACATAGCACCACCGGGAAGACTCCATCAGAGATCATGTTTGGGGGTGAAACATCAGAACTTGATGATCACACATCACACTGCCAGAGGAAAGACACCCTTGAGACCAGTAGGTGAGAGATTGAGATGCTGTTGCTAAGGAAGGTATGAAGCACCATGCCAACACCAGACAGAGAACAAGGGAAGCAGACCGCTAGGAAGCAGATACTGCGGTTGTAAGTCAACCTTGCACTCACAAACACACTGCAGCGCTCAGCAGTGCCCCGCTGACTGTCACCAGAGTCAAAGGTTCACTGATAACGGTTGGGGATGAACGGTGGCAGGTAACCAGGAACTCGTCACACTTCTGGAGTTTTCCAGAGACACTGGAGGGAGACACATAGAGAGGTGATGCAGAAATAAGATAATCTGAAGAACCATATGATGATGACGCAAAGTGTCTGATGGTGAGATTTGGAGCCCTCTCGAACATTCCAGCCCTGATAGAGTTCTAGAGGACCCCACAGGACGGCCACAGCAAGCCAGAAACAAACGAAGGAGACTGATCAAAAGAAATGGAGTAAAGGTAAGTTCATGTTTAAAAAAGGGGGAGGTTGTAGTGACTTCCTGATCATGTGTGTGATCATCTGATGTGGGAAGGTGCCGGAAGGCACAGGGAGCAGGGTGGTGGAAGGGGAGGGGTTACACACCTTCATGGTGTAATGCAAGGAATAAAGACTTGTGTGTGATCCATTCTCGTGTTTGCGCCTTATGTGTGTAAATGGCGCTATGCTGGAGGCTGAGGCTATGATGGCATAGCCATTCGACTCTAATTACCTGTTCCTGAAGGATTGATATGAAACATTATTCCTGGAGTTCTGCTGCAATTTTTCGCACAGAAGTGTGCAATGGGTAATGTACTTGTTGTAGAGCCACAAGGAGCAGCTGTAGGGGCATTACTACCTTCCCCATCAACTCCTATCACCAAATCAAATCCATAGGCGAGAGGACACATCCACTCTTTCTTCTCTAGGGGCATTTCCTTGCTTCTCTATGATTCGAAGCACCAGGACTACTGTGTATGGGGCTGGCAATTGTACCTGGTGGGACACGGTTTACATTTTTGGGAATCTCTAAGTGATAAGTATGCTGCTTCCTACGCCACCTTGTCTGTGGCATCATTCCTGGGGGCTATTGGATTAGTACGGTTAGTGTGCACAGCTCATTTAGCTATGCCTATCTCTGTGGACAAGGTTAATGCCTCAAATTGTCTGGATAGCAGTGGAACATGTTGGACAGAGGTCTTGTCAAATCTCCTATATCCTCTTCTCTTGGGAACCCTGAATGCACATTGGAGGTGACATACGTAGAGTCAAGGCCAAACCAACTCCAGCCAAGCCATACTCAGATGAAGCCAACTCCAACACTGCCACTTAACTTCTCGGTCATCTGATCCATGAAACGTGTGTCAGATGAGGCCTTCGCCACCACTTACTCTCCCCCTCCTCCTCCACTGGCTGACTCACATCCTGACACAGCCCTCTCCATACTCTACACTTCTATCTCTGACACTCTTGATGTTCTTGCCCCTGTCACAAGGATCTGCTTGAAGCCCAAAGCCAAGTGCAATTCTTGGAATGAGTCTGACCTAGCTACCCTTAAACGCGGGTGTACGGTTGCTGAGAGGAAATGGCAGGCTTCTTGTACATCCTCTGACAAACTGGCCTGTCGCCTGCTCCAAAGGCATTACCGGCTCCTTGTCTGAACTAAGAAGAGAGCCCACATTCAAGCCTGAGTCTCAACGGCACCTAACAACTCAAACGACCTCTTTAAAATCTGCAAGGAGATGGCCAACTCTGCTGCAGTCTCTACCTCTCCTGACACCTCCCAGGTCCTGTGCACAGCCATTGCCTCTCATTTCATCGAAAAAAACAGGACATCCTGTCCACCCCCCTTCCTCTCCTCCTCCTCCCCCTTATCTATCTGCTTACTCTGACCCTCCTGTAGCCACCCCCCTGCCTCTTTCTCTTCCTTTCCTCTGTTCTCCCCTGACAAGGTTTCTAGACAAGTCCAATCTATGAAAGTCTCATCGAAACAAAGTCTCATCGAAACAGGTTCTTCCCTGTTCATCTAACACCATCAAGGACCACATTGATACCCTGGTCCCTGCTCTGCCTGACTTTGCAACCTCTTCTTCGCCTCTGGAACCTTCCCCTCCCCTCTGAAGCACTCTTATGCACCCTATTCTCATAAACCCACCGCCGACCTCTCATGCCCGGCTAACTATTGCCCGATCTCCATCACTCCTTTCCTGGGCAAATTCCTGGAAAAGCTGGCCATCTACCAGTTTAATCTTCACACTGATTCTGTTGGTAGTCTCCATGACCATCAGTCCATCTGGCCATCTTCAGAGCTGCCAGAAGCATGGAAACTGCTCTCCTGAACATCCGTGCAGACCTACTCTCCAACCTTGACTCTAACATCCCTTCTGTCCGCTTCCTACTCAATCTCTCTTCTGCCTTTGATACAGTCAATCACGCCATCCTGCTCAACCATCTCCATGATAACCTGACTATCACTGACCAGGCTGTGGCCTGGCAGACCTCTTTCTTCTCTGATCGATCCTCCCAGGTCCAACTTGGGTCCTTCCTTTCATCTATCTCACTCTCATTCTATGGTGTCCCCCATGGGTCTAATCTCTCTCCCTGGCTGTTGAACTATTACCTTGCACCCCTTGCCCACCGCATTGGTGCTCTCTGCTCCAATTTTCAGTGCTATGCGGATGACACACAGCTCGTTTTCAGGCGTTCCTTTGTCACCTCCTCGCAATTTCTCATCTCTGACTGCCTGCTATCCAATAGTGGTGTGCCGCCAATGACCTTAAAGCCAGTAAGACTGAGATTCTCCTCATCAGCACACCTGCACCCTCCTTTCCTGTCACTCTCTGGCCTGCCTCCCTTGGTCCTATTCCTGCTCCCTCCTTTGAGGCTAAGAACCTCCGTGTCATCTTCGACTCCACACTCTTCGTTTCTCCTCACATTTCTGATGTCTCTAAGAAATCAAACTACCAACTAAACCTCCTCGGAGGTATTCTTTCTTTCCTCTTCTTCCCCCAGAATCTTACTGTCTCTTGAGCTCTGGTTCTCTCCAGGCTGGATTATTGTAACAGCCTCTTTCTAAATCTGCCTGCTTCATCTCTCCTCCCTCTGCAACTCATCCAGAACACGACTACAAGACTTGTCCTTGGCCTCAAGCCATGGTATTGTATCACTCCAGCCCTGAAATCCCTTCATTGGCTTCCATTGGCTGCAAGGATTACATTCAAGACCCTTTGCATTGTCCACAAGGCTTTCTGGGGTTTGGGTCCAAAATACCTTTAACTCTCCCTCCATAAATACCTTCCCTCTCGAGCTCTTCGCTCTTCCTCCTCCAACTCCCTCAGGGTCAGTCACTTCTGCAAGCAACGAGCTGGGGTAGATCTCTTTCTTCAGCTGGGGCCTCCCTCTGGAACAGCCTCTGTGCCACTCTGAAACTTGAGGAGAACTATCTTTGGTTCTGGGAGCACCTCAAGACCTTCTTCTTTGCTTCTGCCTTCGCTCTTCCTCTCTCCTGCCGTTTTGTGTTCTCTGGCAGCGTGCACCTCATTACCCTCTGATTTCGTGCCCAGGTCCCTGTGCACCCAGCCACACAACTGCACTGCCTCCTGGCACCCCTGCACTTGGGTCTGTATCTGTAACCCTGCAGTCCCCTTACTTGCACTTATCAGATACCCCTTGTCTACGCCTTAAACCTTGTACTTTCCACCTCGCTGGCTGCACTACCAGTTGTTGTTTTTATCCCTTGCTCAGTACTTTCCACCCTTCCCTTCTCCCTTACACTTTCCCCCTTCCATCTCCCCTGTACTTGCATGTTATCAATGTCCCTGGGCTCAATAAGATCGTTGTTTTGTCCTTCCTTGTTCCCCTTCCTTGCCTCATCACGCTCTGAAACCCTTCTGTATGAGCGCGATACAAATAAAATATCATCATATCATATCATATAGTCAGAATAAATAGTGAATGCCTTCAGCTTACTCATTTCTAGCAGCTCTATAACTGCCACTAGTTTCACCGCTTGCACAGAGTAATGAGAAGGCAACTGCTTCTTTAATCTGACCTGGTTTTCCCCATCCACAAGACCCACAATGGCTGCACCTGTATGCCTCTCGCCAGTGTCCTGATTAATTGTTGAAGACCCATCAATGAAAAGTAAATCTCTTCTCTCCAAGGCATCCTCTTTACTATTCATCCTTTCTTCCTCTTCTTCCTCATAACTGACGCAATCATCAACAATATCATCAGGTTTCACTGGATCAGCTACAGATGTCGCAGGATTGACTAGGTGATACCGTGCAGGATTTATGGATGCATTTGACAGAATTACTTCATATCCCATAACTCTTTGGTTCGTCAAAGTTGACTTGGATTTTTCTAAGATAACGAAAGTTGCATGTTCTATGTACAGTATCACTGGGCAACCCATGGAAATGGTCGATGAATTTTGAATTGCAAAAGCTGCTGCCGCTAAAGCTTGCTCACAAGCGAACTATTGCTGCATCACTGGGTCTAGGAGTCCGCTATAGTACACTAAAGGTTTGTGGCCTAGCGTTGTTTGCTGGGTCAGGGCCGCTGTTATAAAAAGAAAATAACCCGGGGTCACCAAGACTGGAGCATTGATAATCGCAGGTTTGAGTTCCCAAAAGCAAGTCACCATTTGCTCAGGCCATTCCTTCGGCCCCTTCACCTTTTGCTTCCTTAGGTCCCTGCAGTAAGGGCCTCATATAACTAGTGTAGTCAACGATCCATGATCTACAACAGTTAAAGAGCCCCAGAAACTGCTGCATTTGTTTTACCGTGAACGGCTGAGGAGTTTTCTGAACTGTGTGGCTCTCTCAGGCATTATCTTCCGCCCTGTGGGCGATATCACTTGCCCCAAATAAACTACCTCTGTCTTGCAGTACTGCAATTTATCTTTGTCCACTTTGTACCTCTTCTCTGCAAGCAGGGTGAGGAGCATTATTGAATCACCTCGACACTGCTCCTCGGAAGTGCTACAGACTAACAAATCATTCACATAATGAATTACGGTACTGGACACATGTAAATTCCCCAAATACATTTGAACCACCCTGTTAAAGACACTCAGAGATCACAGTACCGCTGGGGCAACCTCATGTGCTCAAACGTTTGACCACAATATGTAAATGCTGTACTGAGAATCAGGGTGTAAGGGGACCAAGAAAAAGTAATCTTTTTAAATCAAGCATGTGAAGTGTGTGGATCCAGTAGGGATGTTACAGAGAATGGTAGCAGGATTTGGTACCACTGGAAATTCTGCTCCAACAATGTTATTGAGGGGGCGCGAATCCTGGACTATCCAACAACTGGATCCCTTTGCTTTCTTCACATGTTAGATGGCTGTTACATTGGCACACAGAATGTTGTATTATGCCTTGCTTCAACAATGCCATAATGGTCTTGTAAATCCCTTCGTCTGCATCTCTAGAAATGGGGTACTGCTTAACCCCTGGTAATATCGCACCAGGTTTCAATTTAATTTGCACTGCTCTAACACTCTATAGCAGACCAACATCATGATGATTGCTGGTCCATAAATGGTCTGGCACCTTTTCAAAATCCTCCTTTCCCAGACACTGTTTGGGCCGACCTATCAAATCCGGAAGACATCGAAACGGCCATTAGAAAACTAAAAACCTCCAGAGCCCCAGGTCCCGATGGTCTGACCAATGTAGACTTAAGATCTCCCCCCCTAAATGGGCTGCGGTAATCAGTAACATCTTTGACATCTGTGGCAGAACGAAGAAGATCCCAGAATCCTGGCAAAGAACCGTCATTGTTCCAATTTATAAAAAAGGACCAAGGCAGGATCCGGCTAGCTACAGACCAATAGCATTGCTAGATATCCTGAGCAAATTATATGCCACTCGCCTTTTGGCCCACTTCCGGATCTGGGAGAAAAATAGCGAGGCCAATGACCACTTCCAAACGGGCTTTCAGAAACATGGTTCCACGACCATCAACCTTTTCACTTTGAACATCTTGAAAGCCAAAGTGAAAGAAGGAGCACCCAAAGTCTATCTGGCTTTCGTGGACCTGTCGAAAGCCTTTGACAAGATTGACAGATCTAAGCTATGGGCAAAGCTGCAAAGCTGGAAATGCCCGATGAAAATATTGGAGCCCATTATGGCACTTAACACGGATATAAAGATGAGAGTAAGACTCAATCAGCAGGGTGATCTGTCAGAAGAAATACCTGTGAAAAGAGGAGTGAAGCAGGGCTGCCCGTTCGCGCCAGCGCTTTTTATCGCCTTTTTAGGCGACTATCAGCACTCTGAAACAAAGATCCGAGCGTTCCCTCCAAAAATTGGGAAACTCAAGATCCCTCGTCTTCTGTACGCTGACGATATTACTATCATCGATCAAACCAAAGTGGGTCTCCAACGCAAACTATCTAACCTACAAAACTACATGGAGGACAACTTGTTAGAAATAAATAAATCCAAAACAAAAATCTTGGTATTGGAGAAACTGAAGGCAAAGGAAACTTCTAAGCCAAATATCTATCTGGACAATGAACATATCGAAGTGGTCACTAACTTTAAATATTTGGGGATACAACTGGACACTTCTAAAACAGACCTCAGTCTTCAAACTCAACTGTGGGCAAAAGTAAAATGCCTAACGGCTCAAATAAGGGCGATCGACCGTAAGTTCGGAAAGTTCTCCTTGTTACCAGCCATCCTGTTCTATAAAACGAAAGTAGTTCCATCCCTGACTTATGGAGCAGAAGCTTCGTTATATCTTCCTCCGCAAATCTGGACCAAATTGGAAGGATATGTCTGGAAAACGTTGCTGGGTCTCCCCAAATCTACTGCAATAGCTGCCATCAGAAGGAAGCTAGGACTGGTTTCTTTAACATCCCTGGTAAACCAAAGCGCGATGCGCTTATATAGAAAAATCATCTCTGCAGACACACTACCGATTTTGAACATCATTCACGCAGAAACTTCCACCGGCAACTGTTTCGCACTAAAAAATTGGGTTAACAGGAGACTAGAAGATCTAGAAATGATCAAATGTTCCCCGACGGAGCTAAAGGAAAACCCAGATCGTATCAAAACAAAAATGGAAGACATGGATTGGATTACCACAATAGAGCAGGCAACAAACAACAAACTATTGAGCCATCTACCACCTTCTTTTAACAAGCTGAAAAAACCCCTAAATTATTGTGCAAAATTTCCGGAAAAAAAACTGAGAAACGTGATTATGAGAGCCCGCTTTAACTTGCTACCAACCAGAGAGATATTGGCGCTCAGAAATCAGGGTCCTGTAATACTTTGTCGTCTCTGTAACAACCCAAATACAACTGAAACACTAAAACATCTGATAATGGATTGCATCGCCATCAATGACATAAGAAATGTCTACCTACTCCCTTTGTCTGAGAGACTATGGTTTTTGCAGAAAGACGACATATGGAATAGACTAATTTCCGGGGAGAACACCAAACGGTCTCAGGCATTGTCTAAATTGATTGATCTAGTCTTTACAAAAATCATGCAGACTAACGCCAATGAGTTCGTGGAAACTACCTCCTCATTGGCCTCAACAATGGCGGAATGACAAAAAGGAAGTTGTCTCTCTTCCTTTCTCTTCTCTCTTCTCACCTTCTGCCGATCCCTGAAGAGTTTCGTCTTGGTCGGATCTGCTACTGTTTTCGTTGACAAAACTCAGTTTTAACTGTGTAAAGTTCAATAAAAAAAAAAAAAAAAAAAAAATGTATTTCTAACGATGAGCATGGTCTCTGATATTCCCTTTGCTCTATCGCTATCTGTCAAGGCACCCCAATCTCAAAGAGCATCTCTCCTGTGTTTTCGGTGTCTTTGAAAAACTGCCCGTTGGACATGTCCCTCAGCGATAAGGTTGGATTGATCCACATAACTGTGTGCCACTCACTGCCTTCCTCCTCTGTGCCTGAGAGAACCACCCTGATCTTCTTGATCACTACTGCCTCTAAAAGAATCGCAACAATGGTGCCTCATGTTACTTCCTGCAGCACAACAGGCTGAAACAAAACTTCAATTGGTACCCGCCATGTCGGTTTTCTTATCCCCAGGGCCCAACTCAACAGAACTATAATCCTATAAAGAAACAAGGTTGAATGCACTGGCATCCTCCGATCGCACTGTCACTATAGTATGCATGCAAATGCGCTGCTTCTCGTATGGTATACAAACGTCGAATTGAGCAAACTGTAACTTCCTCTGTGGAAGCAATATACATTCAAACCTTGCTCAAGAGGCATCTACCCAGAGGATTTGCAGGGGGATCTTTACAATACAACTAAGGGGCAGATACATTTTGCGTACCTACCTTGATACGTAGATCTTCCGTGTAAGAACTGACAGCATAGCTCCAGAGAATCCCTGTGTGTCCATTGTTTTTGCCTAATTAGGGGAACTCACCTTCCAGAATGCAGGATTTTGTAGCCCCTGTGTTGAACATGAATGAGAACGTTCAGTCACCTACCTGCACACCTATTCTAGGTTACTCTTCCACATCAGTGGTAATGGACAAGACCAAACGCATCAGAGACCCCTGTGGGCTGTCGTACTCCTGGTACTTATTAGCACCGGGGAGAAAAAAAGGACTCCCTCCAAAAACACTTGGTCCAGTGTAATGAGTAACCGTTCATTGGGATAAAGGATGTTTCTCCCATGTCTGTACCTGTGCCTGTGCTGGCATGGTTGATGGGATACCATAGGTCTGTACAGCCCCAGTCCCTCGCTTCTGTTCAACCTGTGCATGCTGTGATTGCACAGAGCCGGGGGTATATGGCAGGGTCGGGAATGCATCTGCTGAGCTCCCATGTTAAAATATTGTGACCTGCCTCAACAATCTCATGACACATGTCCCAACCTCCTGCACGACCAACACTGAATCCTGCAAAATGCTCCATAATTATTTCCCACTAGCCCATTAAACCAGGGGCCCATTCCTCTGAACCCACCAAATGGCTGGCTTCCTACCCCTTGGAAACCCTCATTTGAAGGGGAGCATACCCGTCCATCCACCCCTGCGTCATACCGAAATCACCCTGTCCCTGTTGTCCCAATTGCCCCTGTTGTCCATCCATAGAGTTAGTAATTACTGCCATTCTACTAGATCATCATAATTTTTTTTCTGCAGGAGCCTGGCCTCTGCCTTCAGTGCCTGTTCAATTTCTTTTCCTTGCCTCCTTTTACAGAAATTGACAATATATGCTTTAATTTCCAGGAAACTCTTGGTCTCCATCCCTACCATCTTATCTAAATCCTGATGAACCTCCTTGGGGAGTCCTTTCTTTAGTATGTGGTAAAAATTATCACACTATTGTCCCATGCTTCTCCCGTCTCTGCCCTCCACATCTCCTGAATTAACTGGACACTATGGGCCTTCCCGACTTTTCATATATCCTCCTTAGCTCTAAGATATTTAACCACTTGTAGTTTGGAGCCCTTGTACCTTTGGCCACATCGATCTGCGGTACCAGACTTCAATGGTGCTATCCACCACGCTGTTGGGCCCACGCCAGCCTCTTCCATCATGGCCACCATTTTTTCCTTGTTTGCTGTGCATGTCTCACTTGTCCCTCGCCTGGCTGCCTCTGATTGGTGCCTGCCTGTTTCTTTTGAACCAATCAGGTGAGCCGGCAGGCAAATGCCGGCCTGCCTCAAAGGCCCATCAGGTTGGCCCCTGTCTGCCTCCCTGTCCTCCGTGATGTCATTTGTTTCCCCTCCCATGCCTCCCGTGATGTCTGTTGTTGCCACCTCCCCTCCCATGCCACCTGTGATATCTGTTGTTGGCCCCTCCCATGCCCCCTGTGATGTCCATTGTTGCCCCCTCTCCTTCCATGCCCCCATTATGTCCGTTGCTGCCTCTCTCCCCTCCCATGCCCCCTGTGATGTCCGTTGTTTCCCCCTTCCATGTCCCCTGAGATGTCTGTTGTTGCCCCTCCCCTCCCATGCCCCCCATGATGTCTGTTGTTGCCCCTCCCCTCCCATGCCCCTCATGATGTCTGTTGTTGCCCCCTCCACTCCCATGCCCTGTGATGTCCGTTGTTGCCCCCTCTGCTCCCATGTCCCTGTGATGTCCGTTGTTACCTACCTGCCCTCCCAAGCCCCCCATGATGTCTGTTGTTTCCCCCTCCCCTCCCATGCCCCCCGTGATGTTGGTCACTGTTTATCTCCCACTTACCCACCCTTTTTCTTGCCCCCTCTTCCTTTCTCCCCTCCTCCCTTGCATGAGTTGTCTTGATTCACAAAGGGTTCACCATCACTGACTATTGCCAATGCTTGGATTTGGACTTTTGGACACTTTGACTCTGGTGCTCATCACTTCAACTCTCTTGCTGGACCTCCCCTGGATCTTGCACTCAGGTTGGCCCTGAATGAAGTTGTGCCCATCGGCATCGTGATTCCTTGCATTCTTTTTCTGTTCCCTTGCAATACTGTGTTTTACTGACCTCTGCAATAATTTTCACCCTCCCGCCTCCTTCTCTGCTCATTTCACTCAGTCTATTCTCTGTTCGTTTCTCCTCTCGCTACCTACCTTCTCTTTCTCTCCTCCACTTCCCTACTTTTTTTCTACTTTTCTATGCACTTACTCTATCAGAATTGTCCATGGACCTAGTATGATAGATTCAAGTGTTTGTCTCCACCCCCTTTACTTGTTTTTCTCCCCCCCCTCCAGCCCTATCTGAAATGTCATCAGGCCTAGTATGATAGTCGCTCGTTTTGTTCCTCTCCCTCCTTCTCTTCCCCCTCCCACACCTCATGTTACTCTACGGCTCTACCAGAAATGTTGTCAGGCCTAGTACATTAGTTGTCTGCCCATTTACTTCCTATCTACGTTAGTTAATTTCACATTCTTATTTTTCATGGCCTGTAGGAATGTTTTGTATTTTTCCTTGTTCCCTCCCTTGTCGTGAAGCGCTTTGAAACACATTGTGTTTAGGCGCTATATAAATAAACTATCATATCATACCATATCCATTCCCAATGGTATTTTAAAATGTTTGCCTTATAGCCAGGAAGTACCTCACACAAATGATTCACTGGGATCACCCAATTTACCCAAACCGATTTCACAAAAAATACCCCTTCCCAGTTTCTTAGTTGTTCCCTGCAATCACTGAATGTATTCGCTTTCGCCACAATCACCTCGCTCAGCTACTTACTTTAATTCTGCTTCTCACTCTTACACAAAAGAAAACATTTTATCAAAAACACTTGAAGACCAATATTTTGGAGATATCTCCTTCACTCAAGCAAAGAAGGAGCACAATGCTTTTCACTACAGCACTGCTGCTGTCACTCTCTTCATTATTAGTTTGGTCTTCTCTACACCAAAACTTTCTTTTCACTGACTACAGGAAAGTTCCCCTTCACTACTTTGACTAACCAAAGCAAGATGAGGAATCCGCCCGCACAGTCAATACAGAATGAAGAATGCCAAGGGTATTATCCAGCAAGGTATCTACAGTTGGATTTACCATAAAATGCCACCCCACCTCTAGGTGAGAGCTCCAGGCAACTAGACAAGAAAACTAAAGGGTATCAAGACAAACCTCACAATGGCTGTGCTTGGTATGATACCACCTCACAACTCGAAAATAACAAACTAGGTAAAAAAAAAGTATATAGAAGGGACTTAAGACAGTTTACTCACTCCTTCAAAGCATTCACTTTTTCAAACCCCGTAACCTCAATACATGCACTCTGATTCTACCCTTACCAAACCCCTTAAATCAAAGAAACATCCCTCTTTTACCCCTATTACCCCTCTTGCTTTACCCCACAAAATTGCACTCACGTGAACCTGAAACGCTTCAGTGTGGTGCACCGTCAAGTCTCCCTGAAGAACTGGGCCATGGCACCACACGTCCAGGGGAGCAGATGGTCTTTCTCCAATATGGCATCTGCAAAACCCTCTTTTTCACTGTGCACGGAAGACTGGTCCCCGCAGAGAGGTGCCACAGCTGAGTTGTGCGGACAGGATACCCCCAACTTCTCAGAAAGCTGGTCCCTTCGTGGTTTACAAATTCTTACGGGCGGGTTCTAATCACCTTAACCCAAAGCCGGCCCCCCACTTGAGAAAGGAGTGTACCTTTGTACATAAAGCAAGTTTATTGTACAACAGTCTGGGGAGGAGCTAGATGACGCTGCAGAGTAAAACTAATCTAAGTCTCCCTGAACCACATAGGTTGGCACATTTTATATATTTTTGCAACAGTTAAAAAACTCCCATATATTTTATTACAATCCATGGCGCACATGTGATTGGACAAAACCTCTACAAAGAAATCACATCTTTCTCCAGTTCTTCCATTCTCATTTTCAGCTTGTTATCTTAACTATCATCTTCAGATCATATTTATAACACACCCCTTTTGGGGTTCTTTTGTGGTAGGTCATGACATCATCACAAAGTTACGCGTGTGTTGTACAAACATTCATTACTCGTGACAACTGGCCTGAGCCCTTTAAATTTAATTGTAATTGCGTATAGTTTGCATGGATAATCCGGGCAACATGAGGAAGGCTGAATAAACAGATTCTCTTTGAACTGACGATAACTATCTCATCCACACTGGCTTACTGGCTCCATTGAAATATTCTAATCTAAATAACTGCCATTTCATTATGCACAGCACATCTGAGAATACAATTGAAACTCCTGGGTTAATTTAGCCTCAAGCGTTACTTCACTCCATATTTATTGCTGGTAAAATCAATTGGCCGGGTCCTTCTGCAAAACCTTGATGCCGTTAACGAGATTACCTCTGTCTCCTGTCGAACTACCAAGCCATAAACATTGTGTCGTGTTCAACCGCTGATCATCCGCTTGGTTAATCATTGTTCCTCTCCTAGCCATCAGTCCTGCAGAACTAGTTTTTCCCAGCCACCTGAAATTCACTGTTCAAACTGCTGCCTGCAAAGGCTACATGAATTCGTAAAAACGTGCTACATACAGATTTATAAATTCCCTTTATATGTTCTTCAGTGTGCATACATGTTTAATAAATATCTCTCCTTTACAGTGGGTTCTTCAGGATAGGCTCCTTCTTCGCATGCACATTAAAAAGGTTCCCCTCTCTCAGTATTTCATAGCACACCGTGTGTGAATTTTGTTTAAATTTAATTTGGCGATTTTAGCATTTCCTCTTTCTACAAACATGTTTATCTAAAATGTATCAACTTTAAACAGAAAGTAACACTAAAAGTAATATATCACATTCACAATTACCTACAATGGAGAGATATGCAATATCAACATGGTGCCAATTTTCCCAGCACCCCAGTCACAAATATGGCACGCTCAGCATTAACCCCTCTTCATCATGGGGACCTTTCCTGACCACCCCAAAAAAATCTTGCTGGGGAGACCTATCTCTTGTTTAGAAAAATGTGTATGTTGGGAAATAGCATTTGTGAGTCGAAGGCAATGTTTGAGGAGATGTTTCTTGGGGTTGGGTATTTATTGGAGTGAACCCTTGTGGTGGAGAGGGCTTATTGAGGACAGATGACCTCTTACTGGAACTATAGTTGTTAAAGTAACCAGCTACTTAAAGCCAAAATGCTATCTGAAAGAATAAATTGGATAATAACCATTTTGAAAAGCAGACATTTGCTATAAGGCTACTTTTTTAGGAGCAGAGTAAGGTGTATTTGATCACATTCTTCTTTGTAATATTATTTTTAAAGACCGTTCAACATCAATCTCTCTCTCTCTCTCTCTCTCTCTCTCTCTCTCCATTTCTCTCTCTCTCCCTCTCTTTCTCCCTTTCACACACATATATATTACATGGCCTGCAGTAGTGGCCATGTAGTTATGGTAAAGTTGCTCAACTCATAGGAAGAGCACTTTTTTGGGCAGCTCATAACTTCGTTCTCCCTGGACAAATCCTTACCAAACTTTGCAAAAAAAAGTATATGGCCTGCTGTGAATACTTTTGGTTTGGCAAGTTTTGTGAGGTTTCCCCAAGCGGGGGCAAGGTTATATGGGGGGGGTCTCAACATTTCTTTTTTTCCATAGACACAATGGAAAAGAAATGTTGCTCATGCCTACAGCCCAGTCGCTGGATGGATTTTCACAAAATTTGCAGCAGGAGCGGCGGCTTGGTCCCAAAAGTGGGCTTTTATAAATTTGGTGTAAATCCATCCAGTAGTATTTGCCCACAAATATTGCAGTGGATAGTGTTTGTTGGGCAGTTGGAGAAACATGTTTGGGGTTATTTGGTGACTTCACAAGGGCTTCTTAGAATAGGGGAGTGGAATCTAGATGATATGGTGATATTGCCATTGGTGAAAAATAGGGTTGGCGGTCTATTTTGATATCTGCAGATGGTGTTTGCATTGGGAAGTTAAGGGTAAATTGTCATGTGCTGGTTATGGCCAGATTCTTGGGTGCATAGCCGTATTATGCTCTGGTGGTTGTGGCCAGTCCCTAGACTCTTGGGTGCAGGGTTTCCCTATAGTTATGGTTAAGTTGCTCAACCCATGGGAAGAGCACTTTGTTGGCGGATTATAACTTTGCTCCCCCTGGACGAATCCTTACCAAACTTTGCAAAAGAAGTATATGGCCCGTCTGAATTTTTCTGGCCAGTTCGGTGAGGTTTTTTCAAGGTGGGCCAAAGTTGTAGGGGGGTCCCAAAACGTCTGTTTTTTCCATAGCCGCAATGGACAAAGTTTCCTCATGTATACAGCCCAAACCGCTGGACTGATTTTCACCAAATTTGCGGCAGGAGCAGCAGCTTAGGCCCAAAAGCGTGCTTTTGTAAATTTTGGAGTAAATCTGTGCAGTAGTTTTTTTTTAAATGCCCCAAAAGTAGGTAACGAAAACATTTGTGATATTTGGCATTGGTCCATGGAGCCACTTTCCTGTTCCTGTCCGCAGACAGGCATCCTATTGGCCTAGAGGGTGACATGATGTCCGCAGACATCGAACGCACCCACTGATTGGATGATGAAAAGCGTGAAGGACGTCAGATTTTTGGAAACGCCCACCATGTTAGATTTCGTAGACATCTGCCGGTGTCTGCGAACATTGCAGAAAAAAACATATTAAAAAACCCAAAATTGCACTTGTCAAACTCAACAAACAATCTCTGGGTAGGTTATGGGTGATGAGGATGGGATGGGATATGGCCGTGAGAAGCCAAAAAAATTGGTGTTTTTCATCCTCAAAGTCTGCAAACAGTCGAGATGTTTGGGTGCAGTCCTGTAATATTCGCGAACACTTCAGATGTTTGGGGACATCTATGCCTATTCCTGCATTACAAGGTTGGTGAAAAGCAGTATTTGGATGGCTTATAACTTTGGCACCACTCAATGAGACTACATGAAATTTTGGAATTGTATTCTAGACCTGATTTTGAATGGTGAAGCTGTTTTGTCAAGAGGGAACAAAATTAGAGGGGGGTCGCAAAATATTGTAAAGGCTTGTAGATAAGTTGCCATTCAACAAATCTGCAGAAAAGTTTGATATAAATGTCTTTACAAAGTTTGGTGGGATTCTGTCAGGAGGGGTCAAAATTAGAGCGGGGTCCCAAAATATTGCAAAGGCTTACAAATGTGGTGCCATTTGACAAATCTACACAAAAGTAAACAACACGATTTTAAATATAGATATAAATGTTTTTCTAAAGTTTGGTGGGATTTTGTCAAGAGGGGGCTAAATTAGAGGGGGGTCTCAACATTTTTAGATGGCTTATAACTGTTGCCGTTTGACAAATGTGGACAAAAGTTTTCATAAATATTATAGACCCAACCTTGAATGCTTGTGTAAAGTTGGAATTGATTTTGTCAAGTGGGGGCTAAATTAAATGACT
Source organism: Ambystoma mexicanum (assembly GCF_040938575.1). Classification (NCBI taxonomy): domain Eukaryota; kingdom Metazoa; phylum Chordata; class Amphibia; order Caudata; family Ambystomatidae; genus Ambystoma; species Ambystoma mexicanum. Next base: position 416,829,363 of record NC_090929.1, read on the forward strand.
ATTGTATGTGCATACATTTTGGCACTTTAAAAAAAATCAAACATGGGTGGATTTCAAGCAAACTCATGTATAAGAGTATTGGCAAAGACCTTAAAGCATGGTTTTGCAAATGTGCCTGTGTTTTATTTTTTGACAAGTGTCATAATGTAGGTACAAATAATAGTGATATACCTTTGGTGACTGTGGTATTGCCTTTGGTCATGAGCAGTTGCCAGATTGCCCGGGTCATGGCATAAGGTCATGACCCAGACAATCTGGCTACTGCCATGACCGCGAGGGATGACAAATGACGTTAAAGTGGGCATGTCCACCTGGGACTGTCTATGTGGTAACATTTATCGAAAGTGGGACAGGTTTGAAAGGGGAAAAATAATTTGCTCGTGGTAATATGGTCATAGGGTTTTCTCTCTGCCTTGTGCAGGCTGCCATGAAAAGGGAAAAGGGGCTCTGTACAGATCCCTGCATTACCTTTCAATGGTGGCCTTCTTAGAAAAGGATTTTCCTTTCTACAGCGGGATGCTGCAGGTGTCCCAGTGTAGGAAAAAAAAATATTCCTGGGTTCCTGCTTTCGGAACCAGGGGTGCTAATGGCCTTCATCCCCCATTGCATTGGCTGGAATGGGGGATAATGGTCTGAAGCCCTCGTTATTTATTTATAACGCGCCGAAGCCTACAGGCATCACTTCGCTTGGGCCGATAACTTGGGCTCTGGGCCGTTATCCCCTGCTCCAGCCCTCCCTTTAACAGGGGATGAATGCCACATTATTCCCATTAGCATAACACAAAATACTAATGGCAATGTTGGAAAATCTTAAGTCTATGTACTTTACTGATGAATGTAAAGTAGATGGAGTCAACAAGATTTCTTTTTGTTCTATTTTTTAACTGTGAAAGGTGGTTCATAAGGGCACCATTCTTTTGTTGTTTTTTTTATCTATTTATTTTTGCAAGAGAGGTTACAACGTAAGGTGGGGAGGGAAATGAGGGAAGAGGTACCAAGCACTAATATTGAGGGGCAGGCAGACAGTGGAAGATGTTGTACATGTGCGACTTCTAAGGTAGAGGTCTGTGTTTCTCATGCTTCTTGATTACAGCTTCAAAAGCACTTCAAAATTGCTTCCCCCTACAGAGTAGTGTGTTGCAGTATATACAGAGGACTGTTGTCTTCGAAAGATATGGATAAACAGCCTATATTATTGTTTTATGGGTAGCTGGTGGGCTTGTGTGTCCCACAGAAGTAGGCTCTGTGGTTACAGTATTGGTTGAGGAAGATGATGTGGAGGAAGGCAGCCTACTACTTGCTAAGAATGGAACAACTTTTCTGAGAGCATTGCAGTGGTTGGATTTGGTGTGGCAGCGCATGGAGGTGGTCCCATAGGAGTAATGTCCAGGTAGTCCGCGACTGAGTACAAAGTTGCACTCATTACATTACATTTCACTTTTGTAGCTTTAGCCTTTGGTACATTCCCATCAGTGGTAAAGAACACCCAAAACCATGATTCTCTCTGGGTAGTAGAGATAGGCACTTCCCCTACCTCATGTTCCTGGTCGACTTCATTGTCTTTGGAATTACTGCACTTTTCTCGTTGTGTAGGTCCTCCAGCTGGTGGTGACGGCAATAGCTGATGCCATTTTTAAGATAAAAAGCAGTTTTGCTAATATTCTTCCAAGTATTACTAGATTGTTAATGGATAATGAGTAAGAAAAGGTGTAGGAGCTGTGCAAGGGTTTATTTTGAGCTTGAACATTCCTAGATCAGTAGAAAATGCACTTCCAAACTGTCCTGGAAGCTCAGACCCGATCGCGAAGTGCGAACGGGTCCGTGGACACATCATCATGCCGCACGCGAGAGCATGGCCATGTGGCACTGCCCGAAAGATCTGCGATGATGTCGGACATTCGCGGATGTCGATGGATGCAAAAACAGTAGAAAAAGTTACAAAAAGTGTGTAGAAGTGTTAGAAATGATGCTAGAAGGTGGGAAATGGCAGAGTTTTTTTAATGTGAAACTTTGTACATTGGACAAACATTTTGGTATATTGGGGTAAGTATGATATTAGTAAGTTGTAGGAACATAGCATGCACTGGTAAAAAACCATGCATTTCACTGCAAAACTTTGTAAAAGGGACGTTATGGTTAAGTTGCACTAATAAAAACCTATGGAATTCACTGAAAAAGCCTTAAAGGGATGTTATGGTTAAAAGTAAAACTGAAAAAACCCAGAAATTAGTTATGGTAAACTAAGCAACCATAACTCACTCCACCAGAGTGCACTGCTAAAACTAACACCCAGGACATTAAATATGACATCACAAATGTCATTGATGACATCACTTATGACATCACAAATTCATTTTGATGAAAAATCCCTACAAGGGGTTGTGTTTACAATGTTGGTAGCAAGATGTCAGGGGTGTTCGGGGGACCTCTCATACACTACTTCATGTATTAAAAAATGTACTCCTCTAAACAAAACATTATATTGGAGTGTTGTTGGTAATACAGGCACCTAACAATACATACTCATAGGCAATGGGTGCAGCATGCACCATAGAAGTGCAGCATTTTTAGTCTGGTAAAATTGGCCAGTAAAATAATAAATGCAAACCGATCAGAATGTTGACTATCATTCAACTTGGAATTAATAACTAGGAATACAAGACTCACTACACAATTGTGTTAGTACAAACCATACAAACCATACATATGCAGAGCCACAATGCATAGAAATCTCAGGCACATTCTTGAAAACTGCAGTAAGGAGGAAAGAAGCAACATCACCAGAAAAAGACAATAACGTTGGAGTTGATCATCATATACACACATGAATGGGGGTTTGAGGCCTGCTTATTGGCCCATGCATGTGCACCATGAGCTCAGATCAAACTGTAATTACTTGTAATGTACTTTAAGAACATATGAGATGATTAAAGTCTAGATATACAACACCTTTTCAATTTCAAACATATGTGGCCCAGATATGTGATGTCATCAGTGATGTCTTCAATGACATTTTTGATGTCATCTTGGATGTCTTGGGTGTTAGCCTTAGCAGTGCATGGTAGTGGTGCGAGTTATGGTTGCTTATCTTACCATAACTGGTGAATATCTTGGGGGTTTTCACTGATTTTCATAGGTTTTTTTTAGTACAACTTAACCAAAAAGTCCTTTTTAACGTTTTTTCACTGAATTTCATAGGTTTTTACCAGTGAACCCTAATTTACTTAGACTTCCCAATATCATATTCATGACTAATATTGCAGCATTTTCTGCATTTTCAGCCAATCTATGAAGTTTCAAGTGAAAACGGTGCCATTCCCACCTCCTAGTAACTACCTAAACATGTCTATCAACTTTCTACAACAATATACACCGTTTCTTCTTCGCCGACATTAATGAACATCTGACATCATCGCAGACTTCTCGAACAGCGTCACATTACCGTACACGCATGTGTGGCATAATTACATGTTCATGAAAGGGTCCCTGCTTCGCAAACTTCTTGGAACACATTTTCACTCGATCTAGGAAGTTTGAAGCTGAAAGTTTACCCTTCCACAACTCCTAGACCCATTCTTACTCATTTTCCATTTGTAATTCTGGATAGAACGCACCTGTGTGGAAGACTATTAGCATGCCTGCTATTTAACTTCAAAAAGGCACACACCAGACCATTCCTCCCCTCCAGGAGCCACCACCACCAATGCCACCACCAGCTGGAGTGCCTGGACAAGGAAAAAGGCGAAATGATCCGCAGAATGGTCAAGAGAACCGGGTAGGCGAGATAGAGGAAATGCCTACCTCCAGCATCCAGAGACAATCTGTAGCTGTTCTTTAAGAACATACGAGGGGTACCAAAGGCTCAGGCTACCCATGTTGAATGCATTGAATGTGGAATCATACTCAGCCGTGGACAATGCAGGAAGTACTCTTTTGGTATCAAATCCATGCACCCACACACCCCATCATACCACCCAGGTGCTCTAAGAAAGGCTGTTCCTTTTTATCAGGAAATAGTAGGCTGTCTTTGTCTACCTCACCTTCCTCAAACACTACTGCCACCACACAGGCTACTCCTGCGGGCAGAAGATCCCATTAGCTACCTTGCAAGCCATAAACGAGGCTGTTTATACTAAACGAGGCTGTTTATACAGATCTTTCCAAGACAACAGTACTCTGTATGTACTGCAGCACACCACTCTGCAGGGGGAGCAGTTTCAAGGTGCTTTCGGGGCTGTAATCATAGAGCATGAGAAACACTGCCCCTACATTAGATTTAAAGCACACCTAACATCTTCACATGTCCACCTACCCCTCTGTACCTGTTGTTGGTGCCCCTTCCCTCATTTCCCTCTCCCACTTTACTTCCTGGCCTCTTCACCCAAAGAAAATGTTTCCTTTTGGAGCCACATTGCACAGTTAAAACACAGAACTAAAAAAAAATAATCTTATAGATTCCATCTGCTCTAATTTTTTCAATAAAGTCGTTAGACTCATAAGATTTTCCAACATTTTCATTAGCATTTTCAACCATGCTAATAGAACTAACGGACAATTGAACACTAGAGAAAAAGAAAAAAGGGCCAAACAATTTTCGGTCACAAATACTTTTCTCTAGCATACAGTAAAAACCATAATCCATTGACCTTCATAACTATCCAGGGTCTGCACAATCCCCTTTCCAAGCCAGGCATCATTAAAAAAACCCGGATGGCATGTGCACACCATTGCACAGCACATCCCTTTCGCCATTTTTACTATTATGTTTCTAACACTCCCTCATTGACTTCTTTCAAACAGTCACACATCCATCCACCAATCACTTCCAAGAACTCTACATGTAACCCAATCAACATATTAAACTTCCACACGCCAACTGCCACTTAACAATGTTCTTTAAATCATTTCTATTTGTATTTCCCTTACTTATACTCATTCAAAAAATGTACACAGTGCTGCTATAAATGCACTGTGCAGTCACAGAAGTGCATGAATGAAAGTGGGAGTAGGGATGGGCAAGTGCTGATGGGGGCCCGGAAGGGAAGTGCCAAATAATGCCAAAGTGTCATGTCACCAAGTGCTGGGGTGGTTGACTCCCAAGGGTGGCATGCACAGCCGAAAAATGGTAAGCCTGCAAGGGCAATGCTAAAGGGAGGGATACTGGTTTGGACTAGGTAGACAGCGTGGAATCTGTGAAGTTCATAAAAGACCAAGCTACCAGTCTCCGTGGCAATGATATAAGTTAGCATGGAAGAGACAGAGGGAAAGAGGAAAAGAAGAACAGAGTTTTAAGAAATCTCCAGAACTTAACGACGTCCATCTGAAGTCTGAGAGGAGAAGGGGAGGTGCTCCAAAGAGAGGCACCAGCCCAAGAAAGAGACCTAACTCGCACTCTCTGTTTGGAGAAGCGTTTCACAAGCAGAGCATTGGAGTTAAAGGGTCCGAGGGTTCTAACAGGGGAGTATTTAAGGATAGAAAGTTGAAGTGTAGTGTAATCCCATACCTCATAAACCTTGTCGATGATACAAATGATCTTCACTTTCATCCTTGCAGCAACCAGGAGCCAGTGTAGAGATTATAAGGCTCCACAGATACAATCCCTTGGCTTGGGGCCAGAAATAAGTGTTGCACCCGTATTCAGGATTAGCAGAAGGGGGCGTAGGGAAGAAATGGGAGGTTGAAGAAGAGACTGTTGCAGTAGTCCAGTCTAACAGGTCCAGGGCTCTAGAGATGTTGAGCTTCTGGGCGAAGGAGAGGAAAGGTAGAATGCCGGTAAGGAGGTGAAGCTGAAAGTGGGCCTTCTTGACAAGGTCCAAATGTAATGAGTGAAGGATAGAGATGAGTCAAAGATGACCCCAAGGTTTTTGGCCTCAAAGGATGTGTGGGTAGAGGGTCCAAGGAGGGCGGCCAGAGGGTAGGAGGTAAACAGGGTACAGGTGCCCCAATAAGAAATATCTCCATCTTACTGGCATTTAGACTAAGATCGTTAGCTACACAAAATCCCTGGATGGTGGTCGGACAATCAGGGATAAAACACGGGGAGCACAAAGTAGTACAGGGAAGTTTCAAGGAAAGCTGTGTGGCATCGGCATAACACTCGAAATGTAATGAACGGCCAAATAGGAGATCAAATGAGCCAGAGGGAAGAGATAGATATGAAGAGCCATGGCAATTGAGTAGAACCCTGGTGGCCGCTACAGATAGATATTGAAGTGGATGTACAAAAACGGCTTAGTTCCAGCTAGAAAGTGCAGTAAGTGAAGAAACATGTGAGCCAGTCCATTGCCCGATCTGTAATGCCAAAGTTATCATGTAGCAGTTTAATAAGTATAAAATGGTTGACCGTGTCAAAGGCGGAGGACTCCTTGAAAGGTATCTCCAGTTCTGATCAGACTGTAAACACTCATAGGGTTTAATAATAGAGTCTCACATTTTACATGGCAGATTCTCCCGATGGTTAGCACCAATAGCCATCCCACATCATGTCATTCTTGCTCTCCCTTAACGGACCCGTATACCTTTACTGAGGCCTATCTATTGGAATGCACAGTCACACTTGCCCTAGCTCAATTGAACCGTATATATTTACACAGTCCTACCCTTGGAGTGCAGTGTCACCCTTGGCCTACCTCAATTGAACTGTGTATCTTAACAGAGTCCTACCCTTGGAGTGCAGTGTCACGCTTGGCCTACCTCAATAGCCTTATAAACTTTAATAGAGACCGTCTCAATTTTTGAAAGGCAGACTTAGGGCCTAATAAAAGAGTACCACTGTGTGGTGAAAAAGTGGCAGAATGGAATTACGCACCTTTTACTGCATCACCATCTAGTGAGTGTGCAGGGAACGTAGAGTAAATACCTCTAGCAATTAGCTGAAGTTATTTCCTCTATGCTACTGCTAATAAATTGATAAATTACCACTACCAGAATTGCAATCGGTGGTAACTCCTCCAAATCCCACTCATTAATGGGGAATAATACAACCTCGGAATCTGTAGGATTCAGCTCAACTTCCGAGATCAAACTATCAATCACAAATGTACTGAGCTAGCCAAACACACTGTAATCCCCACCCAACACATGACAATTGTAAAAATAATGCTGGCATACTAGTAATCTCTGCCAGAGCAATTTTCCTACAGTGTCATGTATAGTATATGATAATGTAACATTTACAACATGATCTACCCTATTCCCAGGTAACCCAAAGCGCTGCAAGGCCATACCGGTGGCAGGCGCTGTACAAATGTCACATACACATCTCTTATCTTCAAGGGAGGGGTGTGGGGTATTCTTCTCAAAACTTACTCTAGATTTGCTTGAAGAGGCTGCAATTGAGTATTTGATGAAGAGCTGTTATGACTGCAGTGTCGCTGTCAAAGCTTCGTCCTATAGGTGCAATTCTTTTCACCCTGTCTATTTCGTTCCATTCTTCCATGCTGTAAGTTACAGTTCTTACAGCTCTGCTCAGCAGTCATCAATTAATAGGAAATTATTGTGAGGTCAAAATTATCTTCAGGGACATTTTAGGTGGAAAGTCCCTCATCTTCCTGGAAAGTGCTAATGTTTGAGTTGTTAAAGCTGTATGAGACATCCACATCCTAAAAGCAAATCCTCAGTACAATGTTCAGCTAACTGATTAATTTATTAAACAAAAGTTCAACTGAGTCCTTTTAAAACTTCACATAGTTTTCCAATATTGTGCTGTATCATTGGAATTAAATATGTGGCAAGCTCCTTTGCGGAACGGACCATTTTGATCACATAATACAAAGCAAGGAGTTGTATGACTGTTTCAAACAGTAATAAGCACAGCTGACCTTTTCTTGAAAATATCACCCAGAAGAGAGCAAAGTGACATCTCAAGTTGTCCTTTCTCATGTGTGAATTGGACTCCTTTATTATTTATTTTTTTATAGGACATTTGTAAAGCGCCTATCTAGAAGATTTTCAAGGTGCCACGAGACAAAAAAAGGGGGTGGGGGGACAGAGGAGGAAAAACCACAATAATTGGTCCTACTAGGCCTTGTGACATTCGGACCATCCAAGTGAAGTGACAATAAGTGCAGGGGGAGGTGGAAGGGAAAGGATGGGAAAAAGGAAAGGGCAGGGGAGAACTGCAGGAAGGCTGGGGACCCAGCGGCTGGGCAAGTACTGAGGGGAGCCCAGTTGGGCTAGTGCCAGGGGAGGAAGGGGTATGGGTCAGCAGTGCGAGGATGTGGGGTGGCCCAGATTCAGGGTGGCCAGGGAGGGGTGCCCGAGGGCAAGTGCTGGAAGCAGTGCTGGGGAAGACTGGGAAAGGAGGACCTGGCCCCTGTAAGCCCCCCCCCCCCACACTCTCTGTTTGAAGAAACATCTGATCTGCAGGAGTTGGTGCCAGAGGACCTATGGACTCTGGCAGGGAGTTATGTAGGGAGAGAAAGTTGGATGTAGCAGGGTCCTTGGCCCCAGACAGTCTTGTGGATGATGCAGAGGGTCTTGAATTCGATCCTTGCAGCCACCAGGAGCCAGTAAAGAGATTTTAGGACTGGAGGGATTCGGTCCCTGGGCTTGAGGTCTTGCAGCCCTATTCTGGATTCCTTGCGTTCTGTCGGTTGCAGTCACGCACATTTAATGGAACGGTAAAAAACCAGAATGCAGTATAACAGTACAGAATGCTACACACGAAGCAGAGTTGGATCTCTCGGGTTCTGACATTGTGAAGCATACCATTGCTTTTATGGTGCTCTGCTTAATGGCTTGAACATACTAAAGACATTATAAACGTATGCAGTCCTGATTTCTGTTTACAGTGGCAAAACCTAAGATTGCAAGAAATCAAATAAATAAATACAACAGAATGTCTGACGTGGATTGAGGGAGCATATTTTTACTTCAAAAACAACATTAAAGGCCCACCAGTTGGTCATCGTTGCTAACTTTATTATCCTTCAAAATATAAATGTTCTTACTGAACAATTGCATTGTATGCAGAGTATGTTAGGCCCACCAATCCATGGTACAGCGCTCGCCACATTGATCATCGGGTCATCTCATCATAAAGACAGCCAAACGTGTCTGGCTAACATCTGCCCTGACTTAATCACCCCACAGACTAGAATGTGCCTTATTTGTTATCTCATTAGCGTGGGTTGTGGGGCTGCTGTACAGCAGTTTGTAGGAAGTACACTTTTTGCAGGTGTGTAACATGTATGCATGTTTAAAGTGTAAACCTACCTGTGAAGCAATGGAGCGCTCTTTGAAAGGTTCAAACCCAGGGGGTTAATAGTAGGGTGTGCGTGTAGCAGAGGAGAACAGCGGGGGGAATTCTAGAGGGGGTGAATTAGGGTTGAGTGGAGCGGTCAGCTATGGGTGAGATGTTCTTTGAAAAGTAGGGCTTTCAGGTTCTTCCTGTAGTGCGGGATGCATGGGAACAGTCTCATCTGTGTTGGTGACTTGTTCCACAGACAGGGTACATAGAGGAAAATGTCTGTTTCCTGTAATTCCCTCTTGCAGTTCTTTGTTTACAGCCTGGTTTCCGAAGACAGTTTCTCTGCCAATTAGAATGGTGCATTGGATGTGACAGCTTCGCAGGTGATTCGGGCAGACTTGAACATGATGTGTGCTTGGAGGGGTAGTCAGAGCAGCTCATTGGGTAGGAAGGTGATGTGGGTGCATTTTCTGAGTACTGTAATGAGGTGTGCTGCAGCATGCTGGGTGGCTTGTAGAGGCCCCAAGGTGGGAATCTGGGACTCCTGCAAGTAAGGCATCGCCACCATCGAAGTGGAAGAAGGCAAGGGCATGGGCCACTGTTCAGAAACTCAGGACAAGGAGGAATCTCTTGACTTTGTCCGGAGCGCAAGCTCTTACTATGCAAGTTGGGGCTTCTTGGAGGTATTCTTGGCGTATTGTCTGTATAGTACCAAACCATGTTCCTGTTATAGACCGGGCCCATTAAAGGTGCTATACATATGTGCTGTATGTATGCATTTGCTTTTATGTATCGCAAGACTACTGTGATGTTGCATAACCAGGGGATACACTGATAGGGTACAATAGTATGACTGCCATTTGAAGGATAGAGTGCCAAGGGTACCAATGGTACGCTACGAAGTTCATGGAGTGAATGTATACAGAGGTTACAAGCAGTGTAAACATATCAGAGAGGGGAAAAGTGGTACCAGTGCAGTACAATGGTTCCAATGACCTTGGAAGTATAAAACGCCTTAATCAAACCTTTGACACTGAGCTGTGTTACTGTAATTGCTATGCATGTTTAGGGATGTGCTTTTCTATACCTCTACATAGACCGCAGTAATGCATCACTGCATGCAAGGTGGAAGCATATTTCTGCAACTATGCATTACTGGTTGTGTTCTTGGAGTGAAACATACAGATTTTGCTTAACCTCTTTCCATAAGCAGGTTGTATATATTGTATACTGTGATTTACCGTTTACCTGGTGCTTTTAAAATCCGCTTTATGGAGCACAGAATAGTTGCTTAGGTTGTGAAAGACAACTATGCAGAAAGCATTCTACAATGATTTAAAACTAGTGATGGCTGGTACCAAGCTGTGTGATCCATGGGAAAACACTTTACTGCATGTGCGCTATTTTGCTGAGCTGCCTAAAGTAGCTTGAGGAATTTGACCATCCGTACGCTGGACATTTGCTTGCATGGGCTTTTTGAAATGTTTTATTAAATGGAATGATGGTAGACCAACCTCAGGAAAATGTGTGTGGGTAATCCACACACATTTTCCTATGCTCGCACCATGACAAATGCATAGAGCTTTGTACTCTTGATGGACACAGACTACAGGCAAAGTCTGCCCTGTCATATTTAGTTGGAATGTGACATCCCGGAGTGCACAATGGCATGTCCTGGAAGAGGGAGGACCCATGTTCCCCTGCCATGGCCAGCCTGATTAACTAACAAAGATCCATGGATCTACCCTGCACTTTTGTTAGACCCTGCAGCTGCTGCCAGCGATTAACATACTAATCGAGTGTACTTCAAACATGCCCATGTGGGGCCTGACTGCAGAGGTTGACAAAGGAGACAGGAAACCCAATAACCTTTCAGATGTAACTGTGTCAACATGAAGCCAGCTCCCGCCTTCAGTATCTATGACAGTGAATTGTGATGTCTGTGACTTTGCGTTAACAGTAGGCCACCCCAGAAGGGGGTCCCCATTCATAAGAGATGAAAATGCTGATTGCAGGAGCCAGAGAGCCTGGTCTTGCTGCAGCTTCACGGGAGATCTGCTGCTTTAATCAGGAGCCACAGAGAGATCCATTAACCAGAGAGACTCTTTGATCAACAAAAGACAGGAAGATGGGTGGGATTAAGTATCACAGGTTTCCATCCTTTTACCTTTTCTGTTGCAAAGCACTCTGTTCATGACCTCACACATACAGGAGATAGTTTGTAGGGACCCCAGGATTGGTTCATTAAGGTAGGCTTAGTCTACACCAATCAATGTGGCCCACTATGCTTTAAAAGAGGGCTGAGCCCCTATTTTGGCAGATCATCTGAAGACTTCACAAGAAGTAGGAAAGAAGAACTCATCCTTGGACCATGGCTGAAAGTATGGTCTGCCTTACAGCTTTTGGCAGTGAAGGAAGGCCAGGACATCCAAAAAAGGGAAGCAAGATCCCTCCCCTTAACTTCTCCCAGGGAATAGAGGAAGATAAATAACTCAGAGGAGCCTCCAGCCGCTCCAGCACACAGCATGCCCTGCTAGACTCTGCAGCAAGCTTTCTGGACAGGGAGTGCAAGAAGGTCTCTGAACCTACAACCAAGGACAAGGCAGCTGCCTGCAACACCCTCTCATACATGGGCTGTCCACCTGAAAGGATTACACAAGCCCATTGAAGACGCTTAGAGAAGTGCCTCAGCGAGCATCTATCTCTGGTTTAAAGGACATTTTTGTGCCAGTCGAGTTCCTCAATCTGAAACCGACAGCAAAGCTAACCATTTTCAAGCCATCGTCGATAAAAGGCATCGAAGACATCTCGACCAGTGCTTCAGAACCACAGAGCAGCACTGAGATAATGATTCCTGGCCCTGAGCCGCCATTTAGAACAGTCTGCAGCCATTCGTCCATCTCTGCTTACTGAACCATCTTCCCACCTGATGCCCGCAGCTAACTCCCATCTCAAACTCTGTCAAAGAAGCCTGCAAAGCTCCATGAAGCCCACTCGACCCCGTTGAGCACCACGAACATCTACAGCACAAGGTACATTGTGGTTCTGTCCCCCTGGTCCTTCCCAGAAGGCCCCTAGAGAGATTTTAAGACCCTTCGCTCCCATTGTGCTAAACCCAAGAAACCTTAAACTGTTGTGGTTATTAACCATTCCGAATACCCTTCTGTCCATATCCAGAGTGCATCCCCTTTCCTTCTTTGAAAATGGATGTCCTCTACATTTCTTTACAGGGTGTATTTTGTAGTCTTGCAAGAAGTGTCTGTTGTGATATAAATGAGGTAGATATTTTTGATACAACCTCGACTGGACAGTTCCTCTTATCATTGGGCAATAATTGTATTTTCGGTGTGTTGAAACTAACCAATGATCCACAACCCTTCGGAGAAAAGCCTGCTGGTCTGTCCACGTTACCAAAATTGGAAAAGGAGTTTTATAATGTTTTTGTTATCCCCATTGTGGGGCTGATTGATGTTTTAGAAACCGATATTCACCCCTGGATGACTTGTGCCCCAATAGTTGATTCGTCACACTAGCATTTCCTAGAAGTGCCTCTGTTAAGTGTGCACAACAATACGACTCATTCATGCATGATTTTATAGAAGAGAATACTGGCAATGTGTGAAGGACATATCACGGGCTGAATTGTCTCTGACTTGACTCATGGCACGTCACTTCGACTCCAATGTGGGGCGGGCAGGGCCTGGAGAGTGGCATGTAGACCTCTTGGCAAGAGGCATGACTGTATGTGTTTGTGGGATACCTCCTACCATTGCAGATGAATGCACTGACAGATATGACTGCACAGCAATCGTAGATGTCGCTACGTGCAAGAAATGGCTACTTCTGGTCTGGTGTTAGGGGTGTTCATGCATCTTGCTGGTTAATCTCAGAATCCCACTGACCACCCTCCCCTCGAATGTCTCTGAATGAGCTAACCCCTTACATGTGGGCACTGGATCTGTGGTGTACTTTCCCTCTCGTTCCTAAACGTCCCGGCTTCTGGAACAATGGTATTTTGCCGGGGCTTAATTCCTTTGCCCGTACTTTGTAGCCCAAGGAAGTCGTCTGCCAGGTTCTGCGTGTGCACTGAGCGGTGCTTTTGTTAATGAATACACTACAACTTATTAATTGTCTACAACAATTAGCGGGGATGTGTCAGCCCCTGGGCACCCCGAACCGCTCAGGAGCCAATTAAAGCTGCATACATATTCATGCAGCAAAATCCTCGACCCCTGCGAGTGAGGCGGGAAGGGAAAGCTTTGAGCGGCCTTTGTATGAAATCAAATATTTAAGTGCTTGTAATTAAGGTCAGGACTCACCAGAGGAGCGCTCGGAAGAGAATGGAAGAGATGTTACTGGCCCAGAGCAGTGATTCCTGAGTCTGCGCTGTCTAAGTGTGAGAGGGTGAAGGCATACAAGTCAACATTTTCCATTCCATTTGTGAGCCCAGTCCTGGTTTTAACTTTCCATCCTCAAACTTTTAATCATGGGTTTATAATAGGCAAAACCAGGACTACAAGTCCCAGAATGCAAAGTTAAAACCAGGACAGGGCTAGGGTTATCGCCAATAAGATAGGTCATCTTGGCATGTAAGTCAAGAGGTATGACGGTGGGTGATGGAGAGTGTGCATCACATACCAGGTCAGTGAATGTGCAAGAGATTGACTGACCTCTGTGGGTCGGTGAGTAATCGGGTGGGTCTTAAGAGTTGGCTGGCCCGAGAATGTATGTAGATGTGTTTAATGGTGCTTAATACCAACTTCAGGCAGCGCTGTAAACCAGCAGAGGCCTTCAACCTGCACTACTCCAGATGTTTTGGAGTACAACTCCCATGATCCCTCACCATGCCTGTGCTGGTTGGGGATCATTTGAGTTGTAGTCCAAAACGTCGGGAGAGACAAAGGTTGCAAACCCCTGCTTTAGAGAGAAATTAAAAAAAGAAGGGGAGAGGGGAAATATTAAAGAAGCAAATAAGAGAAAGAGAAGAGGCGATGACTGTGAAATGAAACAGGGCCAGATAGTGAGTTGCAGCTTTACTAAGGAATGCTTTGAAAATGGAACTAGCACAGAGAGGCCCTTGATAAGCAGTTTTGCTAGATATGTTTTAAAAGGTCCGTCCTCAGGGACGTCATTTGGGGCCTCATTACGAGGTGGGCGCAAAGGGATACCTGGCACCGTTAAGTACATCCGTGCCGGTAATCCCTTTGCGCCCTATTCCGAGGTCCCTTAGCGGGTCCCTTCCTTAATGCCTGGTTTTACCAGGTGTTATGGACGGGGCCCATTAAGGGACTTCAGAGCTAATAATGGTTACCGCAATTTGTGGTACCGTTATTAGTGCCTTCCCATTGAGCCCTATGGGGGCTCAAATGGGAATGGGGAATGGCTTTTTCAATGGGGATTTACCGGTCCGGCCAAGGTCGGAGTGGACCGTTAAGTCCCCATTGAACGAGGGAAGACACGGTCCCGTTATTGGCCTTGGGCTCTCCTCACACATGGCAGCCAGGTGTCAGCCCCAAGTCCCAAGGCCTGAGCTCAGGCTCCTTCATTGACTGCACCACAGTTTCCCCCATTAGACAGACGGTTGTGGTTGCATTTGTGAGTGTAATGGATGTGTTGAGAATGTAAGGTGAAGGTCTCTTCCTACTGCACTCCAGGGCTAGGCCTGGTTGTGCAGGGGGCAGAGGAAAGGAAGGGAGTTCTTGAGTTGGAAACTGTAACTGAAGGGCAGGATGATCGAATGTTTGCTGGAAGGTTAGGGGGGCGTCCGGCTTTAACATGAAATACAAGAAAGTTAAAGACACACATAACTACCCAAGTGATGAAGTGGCCCTTATTTGGAGGGTCCGACCAAGATTTTGAGGTCATTTTTCATCTAAACTTGACCATTTTCCTACTTTGTGATCCTCAAAGATAATCCTCCATCCAATTTATTTCAAAGGAAAGTTAATGTTGGGCCAGGGTTTTAATGGCAAGGGATCTTTGTTGATCTTGGAAAGATTGTGAGAAGGGTACACTCATTGTGAGAGCACATCATACTATCCCTCGCCCCACTATCCCAAGAGGAGCACAGCGTGAGAGTACATTTTATTTTTTTATTGTTCACTTGTTAGGCACCTATACAGCAAGTAAATACCGTTTCAAAGTGCAGACAGGGCAAAGGGGATGAAGCACATTAGTAAACACAAAAAGAAACAGTGGGTTAAAAAGGACAAACCTACTATGCCTTGTGAGTATTCACGAAGTGCAAGTGCAGCAATTAAGAGGGAAAGGGGGAAGTGCTGGGGGGTATGTGCTCGTGGGTGAGCCACAGATAAGTGCATAGTTGAAGTGCAAATGAGGAGATTGCTACATGGCCTGGGGCCGCGACGGGTACGTGCGGGCCTCCAAGGTGGAGGAAGTGCAGGGGCAAGTGCTGAGGGTAGACAGGAGCTTGTATGATTGGGTGTGGGACGTCAGGGGCCGCGAGGATGTATGAGGGCCCAGGGCACCAATCACAGCAGCTGTGCATATTAGCAGAGGAGAGAAGACGGGAATGAGGATGTAAATAAAAAAAGGTCTTGAGGATCTTCCTGAATTTAAGGAAGTCTTGCTCAAGGTGCAGAGAGAGGGGGAGAGTGTTCCTGGGAGTGATCGACCACCTACTCTCTGTTTAGCTAAACACTTTGCACACAAAGAGTTGGTGCCAGAGGAATATAGATGTATAGAAGGAGAGTATTTAGTGAGATAAAGTTGAAGATTGTGTGGTTGGTCCCTGGGTCCAGACAGCCTTCTGGATGTTACAGAGGGATTTGAATTTAATCTGTGCAGCAACCGAGAGCCAGTGAAGACCTCACACTAACCCTCGTCCGGCTACCCCAAGCGGAGCACAGGGTGAGAGCACATCACACAATCCCTTACCCAGCCACCCCAAGAGGAGCACAGGGTGAGAGCAAGCACATCACACTAGCCCTCGCCCCGGACCCCAAGAGGAGCACAGGGTGAAAGCACATCACACCAGCCCTCGCCCCAGACCCCAAGAGGAGCACAGGGTGAGAGCACATCACACTAGCCCTCGCCCTACTACCCTAAGAGGAGCGCATGGCGAGAGCACGGATTACAGCGCCATCTCTGCGTTTACATACTAATGGACCTCCCCTTACTCCCCAAACTCACCCATTGGTAACCATCTTCCTGAAAGTGGCCCTAAATTCAATATTCTAACTAACATTTTACTGAATACACCAATGGGTCAATTATACACTCAAAATATTTAAATCAGTCTAAAACAGGGCTGAAGGAACTTCAACAAGAATGGAGAAAACCTTTTGCAGGTTCAGCAAAACTGCTCTGCAGAGTCTTTTGGCTCCTACACTAATGAAAGCATTTCTATCTATTTAACAATAAGGATGACGTTTTATTGATTTTGTCACTGATAAGCAACACTGTACTATATATCAAGCAGTTATGTTTCTGATACAAGTATTATCTGTAACAACAACAAAAAATGTGTACATCATGAAGAATTTCACAACAATGCTAGGACGAGTCGATGATGAAGAAGAGGGAGTAAGAGGAGAAGAGTAGAAAACATACAAAATAACCTATGGAGGTTGGGGCACATTGTTTTCTGAGAGTGGAGTGAGAGAGCTTGAGGTGGAGCCCACCCCAAGGGTTTCTAAAATCTATGGGGTGGTTGTCGTTAAACACATGAGGAAGGTTGATATTTGCAAAGGTGGATTACACATTTCTCTTATCTTGTTATGAAGTATAAGGGCAGACAGTGGAAAGAGATTACAATAAGGTTGCAATGTCTAAGACAAATGACATGCATATAATACTGAGTGGTAGCATAATGAGATAGAGCCCAGAGACAGTGACTAGGGAACAAACATAAATAAGATATACATTAAGATATACATTAAGGTCCCATGCCAGAATCGACATACAAATAATAAACACATTTACACTAATGTGTGAAAATATGAGGTGAAGTAGGCTGCGGGACAACTGTTGGGGAGTAAACAATGAATAGGAGATACCCCCTCAATGGCTAGGAAATGGAGCTCGTGTCACATCTCTAAAAATTCCACTGGTGTGCTGGCTTTGTTAGCTGGGGTAGAGTGTTCCAGTGGAGGGAGCAAGTAGAGGGAAGGAGCAGAAGCACCGGAGTTGCAGGGATGCAGGTGATGGAAAAGTTGTAATGACGGGGGGGGGGCACAGATTTAAAGGGAGACTAAGGATAGATGCAGTCATATAGGTCACAGGGGCTCAGACCATGGATAGATTTCTACATAAGGGGTAGATCAACTATCCATAGTGGTGGTGGTATGTAGAGTTTTTGGAGCATTAAGTTACATTGTAGAAGGTGTGTCTAGCAAATTTGAGAACTTTTGGAAGAGTAGGAGCAGGTGGGAAGACAAATGAGTAGTCCATTTTGTTGAGCAGAAGGGTAGAGATCACAGATGTAGGTGAGTGGTGGGTGAGGTGGGGGGCCTTCATCCTTACAATGAGAAGGTTAATCCTAATCCTGACAGCAGAGGCAGTGGTCACAATGAACTACCTGAGTCTTAGGTTACTGTCAAAGAGAAGCCCAGGACCAGAAAAAGGGCCAGAAACACTTGCAGCCACACATCTTATTTTGGATGAATCCCAAGTGCACCAATGATTGACAAAGACACAGAAAGGTATCCTCTCAGCCAGCCATATAGACCAAATTCAGTACGTGTCTTCACAGGTATAGGGGAAGAAATGGAGATCGTGGCCGGAAATACCTTGATGGACAGTCTCGATAAAGTGCCACGAAGCCACGATGCTGACATCACTAGTGACACCACAACGTAGCAGCGTTAGTCATGAAGCACACTCGCAGTCCTGCACCACATTACACGGACACACACTCGCATACACAAAGAATATGCCTACACAGTTCTATAATTAGAGGGCAGATACATATACACACTGTCAAAGTATTTATTATTTTCTCTTATTAGCCAAATGCAGTAATGCAGAAAAGCAAGGCAAACAAGAGATACTGGGTAATCTTGCAGATACTTAACCCGAACAACCCTATGGGACCACAGGAGTACATATGGAGCCTGATAGGAGCAAGTGTGATTAACTTATAGGTTACTTAGCATAACAAAAGCATGTAGAAATCATAGTATGAAGTTTAAGGAAAGTTACAGAAGGCCACAAGCCTCAGAGCCTCAGACGAGGAGAGCTGATTCAGACTGCACACAGCGCAAAGCAGGCTTACAGCTATGGTCAGTGATACACGGTCACATCCCGATCTTCAGATGACAAGGGGACCAGCTGAGAGAAACTGAATAAATCTTCATAGATGCAAGCTCAAGAGCTCGATTTTGTGGTCTCTATGAATGTGATGTAGCCGAACAGACAATGGGCATTCACCCATGGTGGGAAAGCAGAGCCAGTCCCAGCAAAACCAGGCAAAAGAAACAACAAGTGTTGCAACATTGGATCACACTCTCATAGGCAAAGGTGGTACACTACAAGTTACAATACAGGCACATAATCATTCACATCACCTTGAAGAGGTGCACAGAGGGCTGAGAACTGAATCGAGTCGCAGGCCTGGGGAGATCAGCTCTAACCAATCACAGCATAGAAACCCAGTGGTGGATGGCAAGGGCAAGAACCAATGGTAAGCCCATTCATCTGCAACAATGTAATAGATAGTTTCTTGGGGACGGGACAGGCCAGCCACCTGACATGCAAGGACCAGTAGAATAAACTCTATAGGTAGCTTCCATAGGCATTACCACTCTCGATACCCAATCATGTATGATGATAGGTTTTTCAGGGATGGGCCCAGGAATGACGTGGATTGTCCACAAAAACATGATGCACACCATGGAGAGCTAAGAAGCACTGGAGAATCTTAATTGTCGTGTATGATCGCTGTTGGCTTTTGCAATAAACCAGAGTTCTAAATTGCTGTTGGCTGAGTTCTCAATTTATTCTCGGGAAGGGTGTTGGGCCCTTAAGAGTTAGGCAGGTCCCCAGCCATACTCTGGTATACCTGGGAGAACTACCCCAACAGTGCGTGATGGAGTAAAAAGGTCAGCAGTTGGAGATGGGAGATCACACAGTGACAGGGGAGGCTGCAGAGAGAAAGATGACTTTCCTTTTGGAGAAATTGAATATCAGGCAGCATAGGTCCCTCTATTGACCGATGGCTTTGAGGCTGCAGGGGATGCATTCGGAGATAACATGGATGAAAAAGAAAGGAGGACATGATCTGGATAACATCATCCAGGAGGCCATTTTGAAAGCCAAAGGATGAGATGAGTTTGCTCAGACTGGGGTTGTAAAGGTTGAAGAAAAGTGGGACAAAGACAGATCCTCGAGGGACAGCCAATGGTAGGAGTGTTTGGAAGACTGTCCTGGAGTTCCAGAAAAATAGGTGGCTTCTCCGTGAAATCCTGTGTCCTGAAAGCTAAGAGAGCAGAGAGTTTGTAGAATGGATGAATGTTCCACAGTTTCAAAGGTTGTGGGTAAATCAAGTAAAGTGAGGATGGAGATGAGATGAGATAGGTGAGTTTTTGTGTTTCTTTCAGCACTGAATGGTTGTATTGCTAGAATATATGTTGAAGAATGTCAAGTCTAGTACCGTGGCTCAGAATGAATTAGCTTGTGCCAAAATACACCACAACCAGTAAATTGATGTGAAGCTAAGGCCCACCTCAGATTTGAAGCCAGAGCACACAAACATCAAAGGTTCTTGGATGATTCAGCCGTGCACTTTCCAGATTAACCTAAGGTGAGTCAGTCATTAGAGCATGCTAGTGAGAGAGATGTTGTGTAAGTGACTGAATGTGCAAGTCAGTGCAATCAGTAGCATTATTAGTCAGTATCTCAATGGTAAATCAGTAGTTGCATGGTTCAGCCTTTGAGTGGGAGGCTTGGACAATGAGAGGATAATGAAGCCTGAGTGTGGGAGATGCACTCTGATATGTGGAGGCGGAGTTAGGGAATAGTGAATGGAGCCAGAGTGTGGTGGAGTTAGAGAGTGGAAGGCGGAAATAATGAGGGGCTGACACAATAAGAGAGAGCTTGAGAGAGTGAATGAGAGGTGATGTGTGAAAGTGAGAGCTTTGGCGTAGAGGGTGCCCCACAGACCCTGTGGTGCAGTGACCCCTGCCTCCACACATCATGGGGAGTTCCCCTTCAGACTTAAGAAAGAAATAATTTCTTTCTGAAATCACTCTGACTTCAGAAACACATAATGTCTTTGTTAACCGGAATGGAAATCATATCTTTCTGAAGTCAGAGTGACTTCAGAAAGAAAATATTTGTATTCTGGTTTGTTGGCACGCGATGCAGGAGGTCCGACTCCTCTGCAGATGACGGGAACCAGGAAGCTTTGTGGTTCATGTCTGTGTGGAGCACGGCCGGGATCCAGAAGTCTGCCTGCAGAGTAGTCCCTCGTGGTGACGGATTCAGCAAGGTAAGAAACAAATATGTTTTGTAAAGTAAATGTGTGTTCATGCCTGCGTGTGTGCATGGGTGCTGTGTGTTTGTATGTATGTTTGCATGCATGGGTATGTATTTGTCTTATGTAATGTGAGTGTGAATGAGTGAGTTTATGGGTGGCTGGGTGCACATGTGTATGAGCGAGTAAATGGTGCATATGTGGGTGTGTGAATGACTGAGTGAATGGTGTGTGTAAATGAGCGAGTGAATGTGTGTGCGCCATTTGTTTACTGCTGGGCCGAGCCTGAGGAACTGATTTCAGTAGGTGATGGTTAGGGGGAGGGGAGAGAGAAGGAGGGGGAATGGTAGATGGCAGGGGCGGGTGGCTGTGTGTACTGAAACATCATTTTTAATGGGCCTCCATGTTAAAGAAAGCATGATATGCGTTATTACATGGTTAAACTGGCATTTTGGGGTAGTCAGTCTCGTCATTTCTTATTGTGGCATGACATTTTTTACTGAGAATCTCTGATAAAGGAAGCATGATAAGTGTTATCTGGCCAGTCTAGCTTTTGGGTTTAGCCAGTCTAGCCTTTTCTTACCGTGGCATCAGGCATGGCAGATGTTCCTCAGCATCTATGATAAAGTAAGCTTGATAAGAGTTATTATGAAACTTGAGTGTCATTTTTGTGCAGCCAGTCAACCTATTTCTTACTGTGTCATGGCATTTTTTGCTGGGCATCATCAAGGGTAAAGCAAACATGATACATGTTAAGTGTCTAGACTGGCGTACATTCTGTAGCCAGTTTGAACATGTTTTCTTATTGTGGCATTGCACTTTTAATGGCAAAGCCAAGATGAGTATGACTTACTTGGGAATACTGCCAATTATGTGTTATATTTACCAGCATTATGAGGGAAGAAAACATTGGTTTGTTCGTATATAGGAATGCTGGCATAAATTGGTGCAGACAGAATTGAAATGTATGAGCACAGCCTGCATGACATATTTTTTTATACGGCCATATATTGTGGGCAAAGGCATCGTAAAAATGCACTGGCGAGTTGCATTTACTGGTTTTGTGGATTGGAGTAACCCTACAAAATCAATTGCAAACTGTCTGACTTTTTACCGACTCTTTCACAAAGGTGTGCTGTGTAATGCACCATTGTAACCCATTATTCAAATCTTTTCCTCTGGGGCAAAAAGCCCCGAAGTGCATTTTATTGGTTCAAACTCCTTAGGTATGCTCGGTCACTCTGGCATATTTGTGGAAAATGTTTACACCCCTCCAATGCAAAATGTCATTCGTCGCCATTGGGTGAGTGACTGGGGGGGTGAATGGGTATGAATATGTGCGTGCAAGGTTGTGGCCTGGGCAAGGGGCAGTGGAACATGGATCTTTTCTCACACATTTTACTGGCATTTTTGGGCAAAGCCAACTTGATGAATGTTATTACATGGAGGAGGGTTTTGGGTGGGGGTTTACAGTGCAGGGGGGCAGGCAAACTGGAGGTTTCTGTGGCATGGCATTTTATACTCATATAAGGGGCAAGATCAATATGATGTGTGTTCTTACATGGGCAGGGGGCACTTGTTCAATCAGCAATTAAATGTTTCCTTACTCTGGCATTGAATGATTAAATGGTGTTAAGGCCAAGGTCAACATAATGATATTCTTACTTGATGGTGCAGAAGTTAGGCACGTATTTGTGCAACCAGCAATAACCTGTCTTCTTAACGTGGCAGGAGATTTTCACTGCCATTACAGGCAAAGCCAGGTACTATGTGCACTATTGGTCCAAACATATCCATGGAGCTGTCTAGGTGAAAAGAGGGGCACAACGTTCTATGTGTCTATTTCCTATTTTTTGTTGGGTGTATTTGTACTCCCTATTTTAATTTTTGGGGAGTATTTGCCTATTTTTAGGGCGTAAAAGTGTCTGATACACCCCTTATCTGTAGGGCTGACTAGCATATACAGTCAGAGCCAGTATGAACATGTTTTCTCATGAAAACATTGCTGTGCTTAATATTACTAGCCACACACAGAGTTGGCTGGTACATTTGGGTGCTAACAACACAACGAGAGGTTGAGGGAGTGGGAGACCCACTTCTAACCGACCCTCATTAAGGTACATCACCTTTAGAACAATAAAGCAGGGTTAGATGGGCATCAATTTCAATTATTACCAGGTAGATACCACAGGGAAACCAATGTGCCACAAGGAATAGCTGCCTCTATTAAATTAAATTATAAGGCAGGGCAGAAATCTCAAGAAAATAAACAATTTTATTTATCTGCAAATTAGCATCATTCAGTAATCAACAATTATTAAAAATGATTGAGGTAGATTTGCACAATACAGGAAGGGTATGACAAGATCACACTATACAATCCTCTTCCTGGGGTTTCTGCTCTACAACAATAAATCAGTGAAACAATGTAAACAGACAGTGGTTTAGTTGGTGCAATGGGCTTACAATTCAACATCCCTGTAATGTCCGTTGTGTCAATAAAGTGTCATATGCTGAGCAAATACGCAAATTAAACTACATTCAACACTCCAATCACTCTCACCACCACCATCAATTCATTCTCATACTCGCAACGAAACTCATACAACATGTTTCTTTCCAAAAACAAAGTGCAAAATGGTGCACGGAATTTTGTCAGGGACTGTCCAGGGTAATAGATTATGCACTGTGAGGATCAATTTACACAAAATACTATACTTTGTGCGGGTGTAGCCCATCTAGTGGCTAATCAATCCAGATTGTAACATGCACTTAACAAAGTGCTGCAGACAAACACTTCAACCATTAGGACTATGAATGCCAGGTTGAGGACGCATCCACGATACGGCGCCTGGCAGCTCCACATATCACCTGAAAAAAGAGAAGACAAAAAGGATCAATGTCCATCTGTCCTTCAAGCCACTGTCCATTAGTCAACAGTATCCGGATTGCTAAATCATTTCGGGTGGGGCGGGGTTTAGTACAACTCAATTGGTACTAGGGCAGGCCTGTGGGAGCACAAGAATTATGGAGAACAGCAGAGAAAATCGGGTAGAGCGTGCACAATAATGTGACCTCGTAGATCAACAATAGTTTGGTTGAGGTTTCAGTGGCGAATTTTGGGTGCACAGAGTCAGACACAGTCCCCTTGTTTCTACGCTAGGTGAAGGATTTAAGGTTCACTGAGTGCATTGCATGGTGTGCCCCTGCAGCAGCATGGCATGATCATCATGCTTATTGCACAAGTGTGGTGGTCGAGCCCCGGACCATATCGTGGCACGGCCTGTGCTTTGTTACCGAGCTCCTCGGGGGGGGGGGGGGTGGACCCTCATCATAATTCGCAGGAGGCCCTCACATTTTGTATTATGCCACTGAGTGGGAGTCAAAGTCAGAGAATGCAGGGTGGGAGTGTGAGACTGTGATTGTTAGGTTGAGTCATTGAATCGGGGGGGGGGGGGACAGAGCCACTGATTAGGAGGCGAGCCAGCGGGTGGGTAGGTCAGTAGATTTCAAGGAGAGAAAATGGGTGGCACTGTGATTAAGTGCATGGGAGGGTAAGTCAGGAAGCACAACGTTGAGCCAGAGAGTATGATGAGGTAGTTCGTGGGATACGAATACAGTGGGTCAGAGATGGAACAACAGTGCTCCATCTGTACTGTCTGGGCACCCAGAATTATTTATCTGGACTGCACTCTTCATCGGTACTGAGGTACTGTACTACTGGTGCCAAGCCCTCATATTTACTGAATATGTTTAGAAAGGGGGTGTCAAATTATCTGTCCTTGGTAGTTGTGCCCAGGGTTTCTCTGGCCCAGACACTGCTAAAGAATGCCCTCTAGCTAGTCAGTTCAACTTGGTTCAGACTCATTTCAGAAATGATATCCATAAAAGCATACAAATTAACCACAGTGATTAATAACATCAAGTATAAAATAACAAATATGCAAAAAGATACATAATATGATTTGGTGATTTGTATGGTGCTTCATGCCAGATTCCCCGAGCTTCTAAGCACATTTATAATCAATGCCTTTATTGCCTCCTCTTGGTAGTTGGTAGAATAGCCACAGTAGATGCATGTGATATATCCACCTGTTGACTTATTAGAAGTGGTTGAAGGTGGGAGGGGTGGGAAGGTTTTTGTCACATTAAGGGTAGGGGATGGAAATGTCTGCAGTGATACTTATGGTCTTTGATGGATTATCCTGTTTGTGTTTTAAAAATGAAGAAAATGAAATCTTTCAAAAAAGAAGCTCAACCAACTTGATAAAAAGAATATTTGAGATCTGGTTTATCATGAACTGTCCTCCATTCCACATCTTGCACGGGCATGTGCGCTCTGCAAGTAAGGTAGATTAGAAAACACATCAGTAAAATACCTAGAATACCCAGCATGGTGGCACGGTCAAGTGAAATACCTCAATGGGTGTCACCCCCATAAGATCTTTTAGACATTCAGTCTTCCCACTTAGAGAAGGCATTCTGCTTCTGGTGCCTTTGCTGGTCTTGGGATATGTTTACAAGGCTCAGAGAAATCTGCCTTTTAATAGGCCACAAGGACCAAGCAGATCTCCTCTGACAAGTTATGTGGAGGCCAGAGGCTGTCTGATGTATACTATTAGCAGGAGAATGCCATATTACAGAGCTTGCCACTCTTTCCTCATTATGTCAGGAGGACGGGACAGAGACGAGACAGACAGACCACTCCAGGCATCTGTGGGTAATACCATCAGCCAAGAGGGACCCTGAATCCATAGGGGCCAGCATAGACAGTGTTACATCCAATACCCCCGTGGTGGTGCCAAACCCCAAGGATCCGGCAAGGATTTAAGTTACCATGATCTCGGTCCCAAATCACGTTCCCCACCTTACTGATCACCACATGCATTGCAACTGGATCTATGCTCCTAAGAGCACCCAAAAGAATAAAAGTATCCCTAGAGAGGATTGCTAAGGCTCTCCTTTCGCATGAGCAGCCACTGTACTATTATCCACTTAAGACTGTGTAGAGGAAGAGACAAAATCCCCTACCGGAAGCTCTGCTCCCATGTTCCCCATATGTTGGGAACCAGAAATTGCGACACGTGCAGTACCAGTGAGGGTGCCTGTACCGCAAAGAATTCTTGAAACAAGGTATCCATTGAGAAAACCCTATATTCATTCACAAAGACATTATGGTCTTTTAGGCAGTGTCCCAGAAGAAGTGTGAAAATGAACGAGAAAGGAGACTGGTGCCGTCATACGAAGCAAAACTGATGCACCCTGAAAAGATACACAAGAGGAAGAAAAATAGACATTCTATAAGATGTTAAGATGTCAAGGATAAGCAACATTTCAGGATCGAAAATGAAGATGCTTGTGCGAAGAAGCACTGTAGAAAATGCAAAGTCATTTTACACTTGTACAGATGCTGTAACGCAAGTAGGTGAAATAATCGTGAGGCTGGCTATGTAGTGAATAGATTGCGGCGATGCGCCAATGTATATACATAGGAATGCATAGAACCTGATGGGCTAATTGGGTGGGGAGGCACGACAAGGCCGACCCTCCTTGCACCTGGTGTTCCAGCCTGCGTGCTGCTAGTATGTGGAATATTCCAGAAGGGTACAAGCGTGCCAACCAATTGTAGAGTGCCACGTATGAGAGAGCCCTATAGTTTGTATAACCAATGAATCGTCGTGTATTTTATGATGATGGAGATGACTTGCACTAGAGGAGGGCTTAGTTGTCCACCTAATGTTAGAGGCCCAATCACAACCCCTGTCAGTATGGAACGTATAGTATATACCTAGTGTGACGTCAATGATGATGAATTTTGACTATACAAGTTGTGTTTTTCATTAAATTCATTGAGACTATGCTTTGCAACGTCCGTTGATGTCTGTTGTAACTCCCTGTTTTAGACAACTGCAAACAAAACAGCACTGAGTTTTGCCAACTTCCTGAGTCGGTTTGATTACTGATGTTTGAGTAAATTCTGCATCCCCATCCATCTCTAAATATTGCTACCTCGTCTTAAAGGGCCCAGGTCTATGGGTTCAACTGGATTGCATGTATCTGCCATTTTCCCTTTATTCCAAGGCCCTCCGAGGTCCCACCAGGAAGAATAGCAACCAAATACACCCACAACCCAAGAGGAGAAGCCATCCATTGATCCACCTTAAGTTGGAAACTTCAAATACAAGATTGGATACCAAACTCAACCACTGCAATTCCTATAGGCCAGGCTCCCTGGAAAATGGCTTGCTAGACCACTTGCAGTGAAAAACGGACAAAGCCTGGACTTTAAACTTAGCAAGAGGTGGACATGTTGGGAACACCTTAATGGTCTCTTTAGTCCCGGGGGTGTGAAAGTCTTGCAGGATTGAGGAAGAGCAAGTCATATGCTTCCTTGTGCAGCTACACTCAACTAACCCACACATACATATTCAATCACACAAAACCCTGTGCACCCATTCATCCATCTTGTATTTGTTTCCTTGCTGCTAGAGTTGATATGTGTTCATGCTATGTTGTTAGGCTACACTATTTGATGATGCTATGCTATGCTTACATGTTATGTTAGCAATTATATTAGTCTAAGTTACTAGGACTTCTTATGCTGTGCTATGTGTTTATGCTATTATACATCATGCCATGTTTCGTTTGCCATGCAACAATATGCTATTTTGTTTTGGCTACACTATGTTCCATTATGAAATTCACCACTTTGCTACATCATTCTTTGTCACTGTATGTTTTCTTATGTTATGTGGTTTTGCTATGCTATGTGGTTTTACTATGCTGGGTAATTATGCATTGTTATATTTTGTGAATTGTATGCCAATCTGTATTACATGTATACACTTTCCTTTCTTATGCATTGGCAGACAATAGTCCACTTGAAACTCAGAACTGTGCACAACTGCTTAGGGACTGTGGTGATGTGAGTCCATGCCAATGGCAAATGAGTCCTTTGCAAAAGTCATGTAAGCATAATAACAGTTTGCTGCGCTACTTTTCTATCTCCAGTAGACTATAATATGCTATGCTGTTGTGTTTTGAAGGGCAATAATGTGTATGCCATTTTGTTATGTTGGGTTAGCTTATTGTGTACATTGTTTCACCTTCACTATGGGATTGTGTGCTCTCTAATGGTAAATGGTAAAGGGCATTGCCTCTTTGAACACCCATCCTACCATTCCACCATGCTGTGACTGTAAATATTGCAAATTATAGTTTTGGAACATATTCATATACCTCAAATTGTTAGTTGAGAAATATGTATTATTAATATTAATATTATTATTATGATATTTATTGAGCATGGACCTAGCTTTGGTAAGCGACAGAGCACTTTACAAGTCTTAGGGCGATGTATACGGCAAGGTATTCAAATTGCAAGGGATCAGTACAAGTGAGCGGGGAGATAACAACAGGGTAGGTGGTGGGGCAGGCAATTTGGCAGCAATTGATCTACAACCAACCAGGGTAGGAAACAGAGGTTAGCAGATTTCCCAGTCTCAGGTTAGGTGTTGAGTGGAGGGTGTGTGGTATTACAGGAAAATATCAGAAAACAAGATGCTGAATGCACATTTACTGCCCATTCGGCAGTTACAAAAATACCAAATCTGATTTTACCGAATGAGGGGAGCAGGGGATGATGGGGTCTCCCCCACTACACATGTTCAGTAAAATCAGATTTGGGGGATGCCAGGTTGTGTCCCCCGCTTCCATTACATGGATTGTGGGGGACAATAAAGTTCTGCAAAAATAAAAAGGCCCCTGGGGCAGCAGTTCTGACCCACCTTGAGACAAGGGCACTGATGTTGCAGGGGGAAGGGAGAATCGACGCATGGGAAAGATGCACGCCACCAAAAAGTAAGTAGGGGCTAATGGGTAATGGGTATGGGGGAAAAGTGATCTATGTGATTACTGCGCTACACCATTTTTGGATTCAACATTTTAGTTGTCGAAATTACAGATCGCCCAGTGATCACAACGATCCTGTGGAACTAGGTGTTGGGGAGGAGCCATTCCTTGAAGAGGTGGGTCTTGAGCTCCTTTCTGCAATGTAGGAGTCAGAGGGTAAGTCTGGTGTTACATAGAAGAGGTTACAGAGCCATGGTCAGAGAAAGCCTGTCTTTTGTTTCTTTCCTTCCTGCAACGGCGGAGTTCACTGCTGCACATGTCCTTTTTATTGTCTATGACATGCTGGCATCGGGAGATGCTGAGCTTCTCAGCAAGGTAGCTTGGGGACTTCAGAGCAATGGCTGTGTAGATCAAGTAGCAGGATTTGAAGGTGAAACATGTCTGCACCGGGAGCCAGTCAAATTCTATGAGGGTCAAGGTGATTTGGTTGAATTTGCAGAGTCCATTGAGGAGTCCTGCTACAGCATGTAGGATACATCTCAGAGTTGGTTTGGTGCTCACCAGAAGACCTTCCCAGGAGAGCATTGCCACCATGCATTTGGCAGAGCACCAATTCTTGGGCAGCAGATCTGAAGTTCTTTGCTTGAGGTGGTCCTCCATCAGCACAAAAAGGACACAGGCTCCCATAACCCTTAGCCATCCCCATGATGCACCGGGCATTCTTCAAGAACGTCAAATCAGGTAACCCAGTCCATGGAATTGATGCTGGAGGACCACAGATCAAAGCCTATGTTAATTTAAAAGTGTCAGTATTTCAACAGAGTTTTCCTGTCCATAGAAGCTAGCCATTCATTATCATTTAATGCCTAACGAGTCCTGTGTTAGCTGAACAACGATAGACAGAAGTGCTCAAGAAGCACATTCCTCCATCTCAAGAATGTTGTGAAAAGTTAGCCTAGGAATTTGAGGAATAAAACGGAAGGATTGGGGACCAGCTTAAGTCTTGCCCTGCATGGCTCATGAAAGACTTTTGTGCTTCTACACTGTCATACATTTGTCAGATTACAAATAGTTATCTTTTCTTCTTGGAAAGTTCCTGACTGCCTTAAGATTGCAGTAGTGACCCCTCTCCTGAGGAAAGCCATGTAGGATCCTAGTGATCCTGTCAACTATCCCCCACTCTCTCAGCTTCCGCACATTAGTAAGTTGATGGAAGCAGAGGTAACCTCAGGGGGGCTGGATGACACACTGGTGGGTGTCTGTCCCGTCCATAACACAGAATCACTGTTAGTGGCTCCTTTAGATGATCTTAGACGCTTGGTGGACAACAGGAAAACAGGTGCCTCAGTATTGTTGGATCTGTTCGCAGCCTTCAACACGTGGACCATAAACCTCTTGTTGTAGAGGATGTCCAAGGTGGGTAATAGATGTAGTGCTTGGAGGTGGCTGCAGTCCTTCCTTACAAAACAAGCACAATTGGTGTCCCTACAGCCTTTTTACTCTTCTCAGAAATCTATCACCTGTGTAATTCCTCAGGGCTCTTCACTTAGTCCTTTTCTATTCAACCTATATATGAGACCTCTGGCTGAACTGAACACAGGGCAGGAATAGTTTTCTTTATCTATACCGACGATACTTGCATCTTGGCAATCCGGAGGAATCAGACATGGATAAATGTAAAAATTGCACGGTACAAGTCATACACTGGATGGACTCCAATTGTTTGCAGTTAAATGTCCTGAAACCAGACATATTAATCTGTTCCAGTAAAATAAGAAATCCCTTATCTGATGATTTAGTGTCATGAGATGCCCTTATCAACAGAGAGCAGATTTGCCAAGATGTCTACGGCTGGCCTCATTTGGTCCCGGTCCAGAACCATCAAAGTTGGTTTGTAACCTAGGCATTTGATTGGAGTCAGATCTCTTTATGTCCACTCAAATTAGCAAACTCACAGGTAGCTATTTTATTCAGCTGAAAAGATGTTTAGACTATTTTACCTTTCCGGCTAAGGTGCAATTGATGAACATGTTTGAGTCTATCCGTTAAGACTATTGTAACTCAGTATACCTGGGCCCCCCGAAAACATCTTAAATAAAACCTTCGCTCAACCAGAATGCTGCAGCCAGGATTATATTTCATTTGAAACAGTAGGATCATATCGCTCAGGCATCGCGTGATTTGCTTTAGCTTCCGGCGATGAAGTGCATCGAATTTAAAGTCCTCAGTTTGGTTCATAAGGCCTACCATCAAAAATTACCTTCCTTTTTGTTGAGGCGGCCGAAACACTAGGTCCTCATTGGGAGGTCGGTGGTAAATCCCGCTGGTAGGCAGCGGGCTACCACCGACCCCGTAACACTGTTTCCGCCGCCTGATATCCCAGTGCTACCGGGATATCATGAGCGACGGCAGAACAGTAAATCCCACTTCCCTTGGAGTCCTATAGGACTCCACGGGATTGGGGACACTGAAGCACCGGCACCGTTGTTAATGGTGCCACTGCTTCAGTGAAAACTATGCCGGTAGGGGCCTGACTCCTGGCAGGTCAGGTCTGCCGGGAGTTCCGTGGCCCCTACCGGCAGACTCTTAGTTTGCGGTCTGGAAAGTGTGCCGGTACGTTGCTGCCGGCACCCTTATTTCCAGACCAACAAACTTGTAATGAGACCAAATGGGCCTCATTTCAGGTTTGGCACAGCAGTAAAAAAGTGGTAGTAATTACATTACCACCACTTCTTTTGACGGTAACCTCCATTTTTACTGCCGTTTTTCCTGATTTTGCCTTTAAATCAGAGGATTTACCTCCATCATTTGGAGTTAAATCCTCCACTTTAAAGCCAAAAATCAGAGGAATTACTGTGGTGGAATAATTCTACCAATAACCCCATGCAGAGTGGGTGCTGTTGTGCAGCTGACAATATGGCTGCTGCTGTTTAGAGCTCCATGGCCCGCATACCATGTTCCAGTGATCATCTCCTGGTCGAGCACTGCCTCCATGGTAAATCAGAAGACTATACGCTCCGCTTGTCTTGGGGGTCTAACTAAGTTGTTACTGGCGGTGCACACTCGTAATGGATAGGTGCCCTCACCGCGGGATGCTGCAGCCTAACCCAAGTAATGCTGCACTCGTTGAGCGTTGTCTCAAAGGCCAATACTGTGGGGCAGTGTGTAGCTGAGAAGGGCAGAAGACAAGCGCAGCGCCAACAACGGGAACCGTGCCATGTGCCTTGAAATACCATGTGATGTAGGCGCATTACAAATAACCAATAAATAAATTAAAAAAATAACCCTGCATCCACCTGAAGAAGGGGTGCGGTGTGTGTCAGTGCAAGGCAGGTCACAGAGCCCTGCTCCTGAATATCGCAGAGCAGAGGCATAGCTTTGCCGCAACAGAGCTAGTCCAGGAACATCGAGGAGACCTTGCTGGGCTGAGCGATGAGGCAAGTAGGTGCCCTCTATATCGCCACCAGTACCGGCCTGAATAGCAAAGGTCCCCAGGCGGTTGACTGCCGCATGTAGGCTCTGCGGGGGGAGTTTAGCAGGACCGTGCGACGTCGATCACCCTTGCAAGAAGTTCACTGTGTGAGAGGCGGTAGGGGCATGGACAGTCCTTCGGTGGAAAGGAGGATCCAACGGTCCACAAAGTTTACATCCTCAACACTCTAAGCAGCTGTTGTCTGTACACTGGGCTTTTCAATACGTGGCTTCCAGGCAACTGACAGCGCTGCTTGCCCTTTCGGTACCCGAAGTTAAGGTTTGCTAGAGCCCTGATGTGTGACTGAGGCTTCTGGGGGTGCCTGGTGTCATTACAAAACGGCATAGCAGTCCTGTCAGCTCATAATATACTATTGTCCTGGTCCCCGATTCCCCCAAGGAGAAACTGAAAGATCGTGGAAAGATAATGGCGAACAACTCTTCTAAATAACAACCCAGGCTGAATGGCTTTACTAAACGGATGTCACATGTACCGTGCAGGAGACCAGGCACCAAATACTGGGTAATATTATATTTTCGAGGGGGCTCAACAAGATCCAATTGCGACAGCTCTGCAGAGTTTACAGGAGGGAATTGGAGCTATAGGCAACAAGATTGATACCTTTGTTGCGAAAGTTGATTAATCGAATACTAGAATTGGGAAGTTGTGCACCAGATTGACAGAGGCTGAATAAAGAATCTCCAAGTCAGAAGACTAGATCCTTGGATTGGAAATGGCAGTGAAGTAGTTGCACACTCTTCTTAAAGCAACGCGAGCTAAGAAGAGTGACTTGGAAAATCGATCAAAGCACAATAATGTTCGTATTCGGGGGCTCCTGGAATCGTCAACAATGCGCCCTCTGGAACTGATCCTGGAGAAAAGTATTTTCATCCCACTTCCAGATTGAAGGGGCACATAGATCATTAGGCCCGAGACAGGCCCAAGATCTCCCACCACAGCTGATAATTGAGAAGATTTTCAATTTACGAAACAAAGATCTGATCCTCAAAGCAGCCAGAGAAATGGGATCACTACACTTCCAATTGGCCAATCTTCAAATCTTCCCGGACTTTAGCCCTGAGGTACAAGCAGCCATAAAAATCTTCAATGATGTGTGACGATATCTGGGAGAAAGCCAGCTAGTGTACAAAATGCTTTTTCCTGCTAAATGCAACATCCTCTATGCCAATAATTCAGCTCTCTGACAGACGCCATGGGTTTCTGTGTTTCAACAATTGATGCAAACCGTCTACACCGCTGAAATCTCCTGATGAACCACTATGTTTTTTTTGTTTTTTCTTACATTATCCGGCTAGCACCCTCAGGAGGTCAGTGCATACGGAAGACATTTTTCAAAGTGTTTACAGGTAGACCGTCCAATGGGCAACTTTGAGTTTTCTTTTGTGTTGGCTATATCCTGCTCCTGTGTATGTTTTGATTGATGTTGGGATATTCGCCCTCACGGTGTAATGGGCATGACGTCACACTCAGTATTACATTCAAATCGAATGCACTGCCTTAGATACATTACCTGGAATGTGCAAGGGTTAAATAACCCAATCAAAACTCGAAAAAGTACTTTCCTATCTTTGGCAGTATAAGGCAAACATTATATTATGGCAGGAAACGCAAATTATGACACATGCTCATATTGTAAACACTAAGGAGTGGGGCAATCGTTATTTTATTTATTTATTGGGTATTTATAATGCGCCTATACAGCAAATGGTATTTCAAGGCGCAATAAGACAAAGAGGGGAGGGAACAGGGATGAAGAAACAATGGTCAAACTAGGCCTAGTGCCAAGTGCAGTAACAAGAAGAGCGGGGGAGAGGTGGGGCAGTGCCGGTTAGAGCGAATGCGCTAATGCTAAGGAAGGAAAGGAAGTGCAGGTCAGAGTGGTGAGCATGCAAAAGCAAGGGGGTGGATGGGGGAAGGGCCCAGGGTTAGGGGAGTGCTAATGGGAGGTGAAGTGGACAAGTGCCTGGGGAGTGCAGAGAGTGCAGGGGAAAGAAGGCTCACAAGCTAAGTGCAAGTAACGGGGCTGGATGGGCTCAAGGGGTACAGGCCCAGACAGGCTAGTGCAAAGGGAGGGAGCCCGGTAGGGCAAGCAAGGGTGGGCAGCGGAGCCCAAGTGCAGGGGTAGACTGGTTGTGAAGAGTCTGGTGCCCTGTTTGAATCAGAATGAACCAGGCAGCCAGTCATATTAGAGGTAGATGGGAACATTAGCAGGGGAGGGGGAGAGGGAAGAAGGAAGAGAAAAGGAGGGTCTTGAGAAGCTTCTGGAACTTAAGAAGATCTGGCGCAAGACTGAGATGGACAGGGAGGCCATTCCAGAGGGAGACACCTATGAAGGAGAGATATCTACCCCACCCTCTGCTTGGAAAAGCGTCTGATCTGCAGAGTTGGAGCTAGAAGACCAAAGGGCTCTAGCAGGGAGGTATTTAGGAAGAGAGAGTTGGATGTAGCAGGGTTCCAGGCCCCAGAAATCCTTGCTCATGATGCAGAGGGTCTTGAACTTGATACTCGAAACAACAGGGAGCCAGCAGAGAGATGCAGTCCCTGGGCTTGAGGCCAAGGATAAGTCTTGCAGTCCTATTCTGGATTAGTTGAAGGGGGCAAAGGGAGGATTTAGGCAGATTGAGGAAGAGTCTGTTGCAGTAGTCCAGAACTCTGGAGACATTGAGTTTCAGGGAGAAGGTGAGGTAAGGGAGAATGCCTCTGAGGAGATGAAGCTGGAAGTGGGCCTTCTTGGCAACGACTGTGATGCGTGGAAAGAAGGAGGGGGTAGAGTCAAAGATGACACCAAGGTTTTTTGCCTTGCAGGAGGGGCAGGTGGATGGCTATGGAGGGCATCCAGAGAGTAGGAGGGAATGAGGGAGCTAGGGTCCCAATGAGAAGGAAATCATTCTTACTGGGATTAAGGCAGAGAACATTAGCAGCACACCATGCCTGCATAGCAGTCAGACAGTCTGGAATGAGTGAGGAAGAAGAGGGGGCACTGATGGAAGTCTGAAGGAGAGCTGTGTGTTGTCTGCATAACACTGGAAGCGAGGAGAGAAGGCAAAGATCAAATGGGCTAGAGGAGCAAGGTAGATGTTGAAGAGGCACAGCGAGAGGCTAGTGCCTTGAGGGATGCCACAGGTGGAGAGTGTGATGGAGGAGAGAAAAGGTCCCAGTTCAACCTGGGATGGTCGGTCAGAGAGGAAGGGAGCCATCTAGTCCAGAGCCAGGTCTGTGATGCTGAGGGTATCACAGAGCCGATTTCTAAGGGTGGTATGATTGACTGTATCAAAGGCAGAGGAAAGGTCAAGAAGGATGAGAATGGAGGGAGATTTGGAATCGAGATTTGAGAGCAAGCCTTCACGGGTGTTCAAGAGTGCAGTTTCCATGCCTATTGCTGCTCTGAAGCCAGACTGGTGGTCGTGGAGACAACCAACAGATTCAGTCTGGTGGATCAGCTGGGAGATGATCAGTTTCTCCAAGAGGTTGCCCAGGAAGGGGCTAATGGAGATAGGGTGGGAGTTAGCTTTGCAGGAAGGGTCGGCAGAAGGCTTTTGAGGAGAGGGTGCACAAGGGAGTGCTTGGGGAGTGGCAGGAAGGAGCCAGTGTCAAAGGAGTGCTTGCAGAAATCAGCCAAGGCTGGAGCAAGGGAGGCATTGTTGTCCTTGATAGTTCTGGAGGAGTAAGGGACCACATGTTTGGATGAGACTTTCACAGAGGGGACTTGTCTAGAGCCCTCATCCTGTGAAATGGGCGAGAAAGAGGAGAGCAGGAGTGAAGGGGCCCAAAGGAAGCCAGGGACTGGGTGTGGTAGAAGGGAAGGGTGTAGAGGAGAGTGAGGACAGGATTTCCTGAGTTTTGGTTAAGAAGGGAGAGACCAGTGCAGAGGGTCAGAGTGGCAGAAGAGAAGTGGAGACTGCAGTAGGATTGGTGAGTTCCTTGCAGATTTTTAACAATTCAGCCATGCTATTAGTGGCCCCAGAGATGCCGGATTGGCTTTAGTCCGTCTTCTTAGAGTGGATGGAGAGACTGTATTGCCCTTGGAGCAGACGACAGGCCAATTTGTTAGAGTATGCGGTCGATGCCTGCAACTTCCGCTTAGAAGCTCTGCACTTGTATTTTGGAGAGGCTAGGTCCGAATCATACCAGGTGTTGCGCTTGGAGACAGGCTTCATGCAGATCCTCATGACAGGGGCAAGGATGTCCAGAGTGTTGGAGATGGAGAGGTGAAGTTTAGCAAGGGCTGTGTCAGTGAGAGAGTCAGTGGTTGGTGTGGGAGGGGAATGAAAGTGGCGGCAAAAGCAGCAATGGATACACGCTTCATTGGTCGATTGACGGAGAAGGTGACTGGCAGTGCGGGAGGAGGCTTAGCCGGGGGAACCAAGAGATTCAGGTGAGAAGACAGGAGAGCATTATCAGACCAGGAGAGAGGTGTAGTAAAACGGTTGAAGATGGTGGATGTCTGCTGAGATGAGAGCATCCAAGGTGTATCTGGCTGAGTGTGTTGGACCAGAGGGAAGGATGGTGAAGGAAATAGAGTCACAAAGGCTGTGGAAGAGTATAGAGGCCACATCAGGGGAGTCAATGTGAATATTGAAGTCTCTGAGGAGGTGAAACTTAGAGGTGGAGGCCAGGAGAGAATAGGCGAGGTCAGACCACTCCAAGAGGAAGAGGGAGAACGGACCATGAGTCCTCAGCAAGAGGATTGGAGAGACACCAAGCCTGCAGATGAGACATTCGAAGGAAGAGTAGGACTGAGTGGGTATGATAGTAGCAGGCACCCATTCATGGAAGATCACAGCCACTCAGCCCGCAGACCGGTCAGGCCTGGGCTTAGAGAGGATCTTACAGCCCTCCAGGAGGAGTGTGTTGAAAGTAGTGACAGAGCTGGCCATAGACCACATCTCAGTGAGAGTGAGGATGCCAAGTTCGAAGTCTTCAAGGAGGTGGCAGATGCCAGAGGAGAATTTAACAGCAGAGCGAGAGTTGTGGTTCACAAAGTGGAGCAGGTTGCAACCTTTGAAGGTCTTCCGAGGAAGGGTACAGGGATGTGGTATGCCCGTCAGTGGTGGTGAAGGGATCAGAGGAGTGGCAGAAGGAGGACTTGCAGGAGAAGGGAGGAAGTTGAAGAGAGTCGGAAGATGCCTATCAAGAAGGAGGAGGTTGGGCTGAGGGTCCTGGACCATGACAATGCAATTTTGACAGACATTAATGATGCCCCTAGAGGATGGGAAATATGCCAAAAGAACTTCCCATCGAGTTCCACCATTAATGGGTGAAGAAGAGAATGGGGAGAGCACTGAGACCGTATGGGGAGTCCAGAGTTATGGAGAGGGAACGACAAAGAGGAGGTCAGTGATAGTCTGCCTGGAAGAAGCATTGACATAGGTGTCAGTGATGGGCAGGCCTGGATTGGAGACTAGGAGATCTTTGTCGAACTTTATCTTTCCAGACTTGGAAAGAGAGATAGGATAGGTGATAGAGTAGTAGTTAGAGAAGATACGGGAGATGGAAAGCACCATGGAGGGAGAGAGCAGAGGGATGGAAGGGAGGGGGAGACACTGCACAATGAACACACCAGGCAGCCTAGGAGCAAACCAGGGACAAGAAGCCTAAACCTCAAACACAACAGCAATGCAAAACACCAACATTCGATTTGTGTAGATAGAGGGAAGGAGCCTAAATCACAACACACAGCAGCAAATGCAAAAACACCCTGATTCAATGTTCCTAGATTGAGGGAAAAAGCCTAAATTTCAACACACAGCAGCAAATGTAAAACACCCAGATTCGATTTTCCTAGATGGAGGAAAAAGCCTAAATCTCAAAAACGCCAGCAAATTCAGAACCACCCATACTCGATTTTCCTAGAAAGAAGGAAAAAAGCCTAAATCTCAAACAACACAATAGCAATACTCAAAAACCATCCAGAATCAGTAATCCTGGGTAGAGGCCAAAATACCAGAAATGGCTAACTAAGACAAAGACCTAAATGCCGGATACGGATAACATACATTTTGGGGTGACGTGCATCAGACTACAAGCTTTTTGCTAATAGGTGTAATAAGAGAGGTGGGACAGTTTAACAGGGAGCAGTGATGGCGGTTCCCCCTCTCCCACCTTGCTTACCTTGTCAGTCACTGCTGGTTTATGGCTGCACTGCAGGCTCCACTAGCAAACAGAATCTGGAGCTGCCTCTGTAAGAGGTTCCCTTTGCCTTGGGGCCCTTAGACGAGGGGGCTGCATGGGCATTGGGGCTGTCCTGCTGAGGTCACTTAAGAGGAGCAAAATGTCCAATCAGGTGTTAGGTGAGGTGGCAGGCGAGAGGGATGCAGGAAACAAAAAAGTTCACGAGCCTCACAGACCTTGATGTGGCTAAATGCAGTAGTTTCACCAAACACAAGGATTAACTCAAAATAGGAGCAGGAGAAAAAAGTTGTGCATTAAATAGGATACAATGACACTGCCTTATCACAAGGGAGGGCTAACTGTCCCCAACTTTGAGGTGTATGCCTGGGTATGTATGCTTCTCCACGCAACCCACTGGTACCAATCCCCTCCCATTCCCCAACATGTTAAACTGGAAAAAAGGATTGCACTGCCACATGCCCTGGAGGCTATCCCTACCATTAGTGGTGACCGTCAGCGCACTTCACTAGACCCTGCTGAAACGCATGAAATGTGAACTGTTCGCTCCATATGCACCACTACTCCCATCAGATAACAAGGATGGCAACCCGTTCATTATGGATGGGGGCATTATGAGCAGGCGATGCCTGGGAGGGTCCGCTACAGTTAAAGGCGTTTTTTATGGATGAACATCTGATCATCTTCGATACTTTTCATGGACAGATGTCCACCTCCATGTCTAATGCACTGCTTTATGCTCGCAAACAAGGGGAATTAAAGGCTAAATATCCCTGCATACCAGTGGAACCTAAAAGTAGCCCCTTTGTGGGATACTGGAAGGTAGCAGATGCCACGTCTAGGCCTATCTCTTCACTATATAAGACAGCTATGTCCGCCCTGGACATTGACAACTCACATCCAGAAACAAGGTGGGAGCTTGCATTGGGGAGTAAACTGGGATAGGATGTTGGCAAACACGGTTCATCGCTCTTAGTTACAAACACTGGGTGCTTCAATATCACATTCTATTCCAAACGTACACCATTGAAGGAAATGAAGTTTGACCCCACAGTATCAGAGGCATGCCATAAATGCAAACAACTGGAGGCCGATTTTATACACACGACATGGTTCTGTTCCAACATTGCAAAATTCTGGGATGATGTTACCAATAGGGCTGCGGCCATCACTTACGCTGACGCCATAGATTGCCCTTTAACATGCGTACTGGGTCTCCCACCACCGCACACGATAACTTGGCAAATGCATTGTGCTTGCGCTGCTTCGGGCTCGTAAATGTATAGATATAAAGTGGATGGACAAGGCGGCTCCCTCAGCTAATCATTGATTGCAAGAGCTGGTGAAAGCCAATGAAACAGAGGAGATCTACAGAGATCTGCCATTACCCCTTTACAAAACCCATGCTTATATATATGGTTTTATCTGAGACGCTACTTAGAGTTGAAAAATGAAACTAACAATGGCTCGCTCGGCTAGAGTCTACCTTTGGAATTATTCCACTAATGAAACTATCACCAGGTGAGCAGGTGGTTTGGCACCTCAATATATAAATGTGGCAGGTGTTCCTGACATGTGACTGGAGGGGTCTCGATCATTCTGTGAAGACTGGCTTGATTACAATTCTCTTGCTGGTCTCATATGCCGTCTGCCTCTGAGTGGAACATGGACACGGGAGCTTGGGGAACCTTGTCTAAGAGCTCACTGTGGATATCCGTGTATTCTTCCCAGGCCTTCAAAGGGCACATACGCCTGC
Organism: Ambystoma mexicanum; assembly: GCF_040938575.1. Taxonomy (NCBI): domain Eukaryota; kingdom Metazoa; phylum Chordata; class Amphibia; order Caudata; family Ambystomatidae; genus Ambystoma; species Ambystoma mexicanum. The sequence continues at coordinate 416,869,216 of NC_090929.1, forward strand.
AGGAGCTTTCCATACGCATTCAAGGAATGGGTTGTCATGGAAGCCACCTGCTCATAGCACCTACTAAAAGCAGGTACATCACATAGGAATCCGTTGCAAATGCTGTCTTCATGGCGTAATCCCCACGCGCCATTTACATGTTTTGCGAAATGGAGAGTAAAAGCAAAGGGTAAAAGTGATTGTGCCTGTTTTTGCTTTAGCCCACTTCATTGTTTAGAAGTTGAAAACTGCGGGCAGGGGACCCAGCAACACATAAGGGCTACCATTGGAGGTCTGCTGCATCCAATTAACATCCTTTTTTACAAAATGACCCCCGGAAGGCTGCACGGTTACACAGCTGTTCAGATCCCCACACGACATTCATCAAGATTGTTTCCCCGTTTCTCTGTTTCACCCCCTCCCCATCACTCCAAACATTTGTCTTGCTGTCAGTCTCCCTCATTATCTCTGTCTCTTTATTCCTCGTCCCTCTTCCCAAATCTCCCCATCCACCTCTCTTCCTCCCTCTCCCATTCTCACACTCAAACTCCACCCCTCTTTCTCTCTGCCTCCTCCTCTCACGATTCAACTCCCCTCTCAAGCCCTGTACCTCTCTCCTGCCCAACCTTTTCCATTATTCTTCCTTTTCAACTCTGTATGCCCCTGTCTCTTGTTTCTTTCTTCATTACTCCTAATCTTGTCTGCTTTTCCATTCTTTCTCCCTCTCTCTCTCTCTATCTCTAATATATATATATATATATACATATATATATATATATGCTTGTGTATGTGTGACCACACAAGCGTGCACCTACACATAATTTCCTCTCTCCCAACTGGATCTCTAAGCATCTCTCCACAAGGGGAAAGATGCAATTCTTTCCCCTTTTGCTATTTAAAGTCCATTTGTCATTTTCCCTGCTTGGCTGGCTCCATCTAACATTCAAACCCCCCACCCACTCCTCCACGCTCCCCGCCAGCCCACTTCTCCCGCTATCTCTTCAAGCACCCCAGGGACATCAGCTTCTCTTCAAAAGCAAATGCAGCTCAAACTTTGCATCCGTACCTTTGCAAAGGTCAGATAAACCCAGGGATATACCAGCTCACCTTAATGAGCATGTTATAATTCCGTCTAGACAGCAGGCATGTGGGAAGCCCTCACTGGCAGGTTGCAGATGAGATGAGGGCGCCCTGGGGAGGCAGATCCACTTGCGATGCTGAGCTCGAGCCTCTAACGCTGAGATGCCTAATCCACGGGAGCAGATGGTGATGTGCTCGGGGGTGGGGGGGGGGGCAGGGAGGTAATCTGGAGGAGTCTTCTCCAAAGGGGCGGCACATCTCCACTCATGTGGTCCCATCCAGAGCGAAATAAGCGTATGCAAAGATGACCACTTCCTATCGGAGACCAGGCTAGCCATAGGCATGGGGTGAGGTCCTCCACGCAAACGTGTCACACTGAGTCAAATACTAGAGGGGGGGCGGTCAGCACACAGTCTGTGCAAAGACATAGGATAAAGCACTTGCTGGCAGTCTTCTGAGGAGGGAATATAACACATAGGGTCTCTGTAAAACGAGTGACATCTTGGAATAATAAAATACTCAAAAGGTTTTTACTAAAATAGGAGAATAGGACACTCATAGTGAGTCACCTCTCGGCCGAATAAAAGACTCGTGAGGTGTTCTTAAAGCAGAAGAATAGGGCAATCATGGGCAGTCACAATTGGAGGAATAAAATACTCTTTGGATGTTCTTAAAGTAGGAGAATAGGACACTCATGGACACTCAACTATTGGATAAATAAAATACTCATGGTGTCTTCAGTAAAGTCGGAGACGAGGACACTCTTTGGGAATCACCTCTTGTAGGAATGAAATACAGGATCCTAATGAAATAAGAGAATCGACACAATGGGAGTCACCTCTTACAGGAATAACATAGTCACAGGATCGTAATAAAGTAAGAGAACGGGACAGTATCTAGTCATTGCATCGAATGCAAGACCATCGAAAGCCTTACCATAGAAAAAATGCATTGAAAGCATCAAATGCATTCTTTTTTTAAACGTAAAGGGTTTCTTTTAATTATAATGGGTTTTAAAGGTTAAAACAAGGGGGGATCGGGGAATAATGGAAAAAAATGCATTTGATGCTTTTTTTCGATGCATTTTTTTCTATGGTAAGGCATTCGATGGTCTTGCATTCGATGCAATGACTATAAACCGAACAGGACAAATAGGAAGTCACTTTTCAGAAGAATACAATACCCACGAGCTGTTCTTAAGGTACAGGAATGGGACACTCATGGGCAGTCACCTATTGGAGGAATAAAACACTCATGGGAGCTTTGGTAAAGTAGGCGGGTAGGAGGAATACAATACTCACAAGTGTTTAATAAGGTAGAAGGGTAGGGCACTCATTAAGGAGTCACCTCTTGCACAGGGCTGTCACAAGGTATGGTGTGGCCCGGGCAAAACATTTGGTGAGGCCCCTCGATGCTTTTTTGCACTGGGCCAGGAGACGCAAGAAATCTCCCCTTGAGTTTATGCTTGGAGGAACCCAAATATGGTTTATCAGGACTGCAAATCAACTACAGCAACGTTATATTTCTCTATTGGAGAAAGGTTTATTTCAGACTAATTTGGAGTTATAGGCATCTTTATATATAGGATGCCATGATGGCGTGCAGTGCATGACTTCAGCATTTACGAGCACCCTGCACCTGTGTGCGCATTACAACACACATCATACAAAGTGACAAGTCGATGATGTTCCATGGCGCTGGTGAATTTGTGAACTGGTGCGGCTTAAATGTTTGCGCCAATTCTGCGGGATCCAAACAAGGGGTGCTTGAGAGAGTTTCTTGACCCAGAGAACATTTTTGAAACAATGGGTGCTTTTTACAGCACTTTCTCTGAAACATTGGGTTTAAAGCCATACTGTTTGCAATTGGATTAGTATGGTAACAAAAGGAAATACCCAATAGATGCAAGTCACTCTGCACAGGAGCATTTTCCCGTGCATTTTCATGGCGCCTTTGGCGACACCGTATGCCAGTATAAAAACGTTTTCATGCTGGCTGTTCCCATACATGTCCATGCAGGCTCTACCAATATATGCCAGTGCTACCTTATGAGGACACCGAGCCAGCAAAACATGTCATGCCACAGACAGTAAATCCGGACTGGCTATAACAACGTAGGGCATTGAACCACGTGATCACACTTATGTTTGCTTTTCCCCTTAATGCACAGTACAAAAAAGCCAGGAACCGCTAATAATATTTGACCAGACTAGAAGCACCAATGCAAGCCATTCCAGCCACGTAAAAGCACTCATCGTGTTTGCTTTACCCTTGATGCCAAGTAAAAAATGCCATACCCCATTAAGAAAGCCTATGCAGACTGGCACTACTACAGCAAGTAGGCATATGCTTTCTTTAATGAGTCTTGTACTTTAAATGGTGCTGCTAAATGGGGCTGCTAAATTTATAAGTGGGGGCCGGCACATACACTCACATACAAAACTTTCACCCACCATTCACACAACTCCTTGCATGCACGCATACATAAAATCAAACACACCATTGACACCAAATACACATGCACATATATACATTTTAAAGACCGTAACTCCATGCACCCTTTATATGCGCACGCGCAAGCACGAAGGACCAGATGGCCCTCACTCCTCTCCTCTTTGGCTCATAGACATGCTGCCTCAAAAGAGAAACGTTGAGCCCCCGTCCTCTCTCATTTTCTCGTTGCTTGTTGCCGAGCCAATGGCTACGCATACAAACAAAAACATGCAGCGAGGGGACATGGCCCTGCTGGGAGGCAGGCGCACAGGCACTGTGTAAATAAAGAAGACGGGGTGAACGTTGCTGCCTTGCACTCAGGTGAGGGCAGGGCGCCACAAGGTGTCTCCCAAGCGCGAGGCCTGGGTCAGCTTGCCCGCTCTTCTCCCCTTCCCCCTCGTGACGTCCCCGCTCTTGGAGCAATAACACACCCACAGGATCTTAATAAAATAAGAAAATAGGACACACATAGAGAGTCCCTCTTAGAGTGATATATAAAATGCTTGCTGATTCTTTATAAAATAGGAGGAGGATAGGACACTTCTGTTGAAGGAATAAAATACTCATGGAGCCTTCTTAAAGGAGGAGATTCTGACTCTTAAAGAGAGTCACCAATGGGAGGTAGAAGAATAGGGCACTCATAGACCGCCATCTGTTGGACGAATATTATACTTAGAGAATTTTATGAAAGAGGGCGAAAAAGCCAATCATAGTCAATCCTATACATGCATGTGAGCGCTTAACCAAGCAGCTATCTTAGTGACCAATGATATGGAGGTCCTTCTTTACCAATATCAGTCCTAGCGATGGGAGTAGCAGACTGCAGGGAATTACTGGGAAAGTACTATCTGCCAAGGAGATAGAACCCACACTTTTAATTTACACAAAGGCATTGCCTAAATTCCCCAGTGCGCATGCCTTATGGAGCATGCAAGGCCTGGGGTGTTTTGCTTCCCCAGCCTTGCATGGCCCATTGGGGTGCATGCTAGGGAACTGCAGGCCTAAGTGTGCCCATGGGGCCTCATTGGATGGTGTTCAGGGGCACTCCGGCTCCCTGAGCATGTTCTCAGGAACCAAGACGATCTCTCTGATTCCTATTAATGCTGCGGAAGAGCAGACGGGCCAATGTAGAAGGCAACATCTGGACAGGGGCTGCAGGGGAATGTTTTATTTATATATTATGTATGTATGTGTGTATGTATGAGTGCTTGCACATATTAGTATCTGTAAATGTGTGTGTTTTTGAATAAGAGAAATCAATGAATCTGATGTGCCGGTGTGTGCAGTGGAGTGGACTGTAAGGAACTCATGGTGTCAACAGTAAAGGCAGACACAAGTGATCGCAGTTCAAGGGTGTTTATTAAAGTTTATAATGGGGGAGATAAATGCCTAATCTAAACCTAAATCTAAGATGGGAGCAAGCTATGACCATCAAATAATAATAAGGCAGTCCTAGTAGCGTCTTGTCAAATAAGAAGGACCTATACAAAAAAAGTAAAACGATTGCCAATGCTTATCACTATGTTACAAAAAGAGTGTCGGATAATGTTCACTAGAAAAGAAAGAAGTGTTCTGCAATGATAAATCAGGATGGTATGGCTGGGTCTTCCTTCCAAACATTTCAAGCACTGGACAAGGTGGAACTCCTGATCACAGCACACTCCTGGGCCTCTCCAGCATGAGGCTCTCAATTCCAGTTCAATGATATCAGACCCTTCAGGGGCTAAATTTCTTTCTTCAAAGTCTCTTTCCTTAGAAGGCCTGCTGGTGCAAAACAACAAACAAACAAAAGTTACTTCAGTAATCTTGCAGCTTGGACGATTGCTTCTTCGTCTCTCGGATCTCCCTGCGCCGGGCTCGGATCCTTCTTGCAATTTGGCCTGCTTCAGTCGGGTTCACTATGGCCTTTCCAATGCTTAAGAACAGACTAAATCATTGACTCACCCCCTGAAATGTGCCTGAAATAAACTGTTATTGTGTCTAGCAATTATTGTATAGAATTCCAGAAAGCCAAATTATTTGGTATTCCTATTTATTCTTACTTAGGGTCACTGCTGAAAGTGTTAGACTTGTAGAACCCCTGTTCTGTTCTATTTTTTTTAAACAAGAAATCCAGCAGCAAAGAGCCACATGGTGCTGGCCCAGCAACTCCCGAAGCAGAGAGCTACATGGTGCTGGTGTCTCTCTCTCTCTCTCACTCTCACTCTCACTCTCACTCTCTCATAAATAAGCGTTGGCAACGCCAACAGTTAGTGCTTTTCTGTTGGCATGGGGAAGGCATTTGCCAGGCACTGCCACAGTGGTGTTAGCTGCGCATTTATGGTAGCAAGTGCAAAATGGTGTGAGCACCTGACATCTAATAGCAGTGCCTTGAAAATGCCTAATACTTATACACGACCCTCAACTTTGGCTTTACCAATGTTTGTGTTTAACAGGACTTCAGTGAAAGACATGCATAATGTTATAAATCGAGTGTCTGAAGGCAGACTTGGTTAAGACATTTTTATTACACAAGTGGCAGGCCTACAGCTCCAATTAAGTCATTAACTCTCAAGACTGCTTTGAAAAGAAACTGGTAGGTACTTGGAATTCAAAGTTTGATGATAAAGTTTGAAGGAGATGGGTAGCAACTGCGTGGAAATGGCAATAGGGATTAGAACGGCCATGGGAAGTCAATGAGATGGTAAATAACCAAACAACACCTGCAAGCTGTGTGTCCCTCCTCATATGCCATTTCTCCCTATCTTTACTCTAATGCAATAGTTTTGGTTATAGGGGCGCAAGCACCACCTAATAGTCCAAACTATAATAGCACAGAGGAATGCGCCTTTTGAATTTGTGTTATTTTGAAAAATGTGCAGGTCACGTTATTCATAAAGGTGACCTGCACATCTATAGGGGGCTAGTAGACAGTGCAAATGATGCACTGCCCAGTCCCCTTTCATACATCATGCTCTTGACACTAATATATAATTAGTCTCGGGAGGATAGCTCAGGGGCAACATGCTCACCTTGGAAGCAAGACGAAACGGAGCAACACAGGTTCGATCTCCAGGTTTGTACTTAGAAACCTCAGGGTATTTACCGCCTTATACATAACCTATCATATCATATCATTAGCTCCTAGCACCAATGTGGAAGCTGGCAGCTAGTTTCACATAGTCCGGCCTGTGAAGGCTGCCATTGATGAATCCTAAAAAGAAAATTTCTTTCCCTGTTTGAGGGATAGAAATGCAAGCGGCACAGAAGTGTGTCCTACTACTTCTGTTACAATTAAGTAAACAATGTACAGCCTCCTATGACAGTTCCAAACGGCCACAGGTGAGTGTGTTTTATTTCTGGATATTTGAAAGCCTATCCCATTTCTGAATTCGGGATGCACTATGGATTGCGCCGAAATGCCTTCCGGCCTTTGCTATTTGCAAATGCACATGGGTGGGGGGCAAATGGGCATTGGAGAGAGTGCACATTCTGATGCCCTTTCTGAATAGAGGCTACGTTCCTCTGGTGTAAATGAAAAGGGGGCAATTTTGCATCCATTCCTTTGCCCCAAAACAACGTTTGAGAATCTGGACCAATGTTTCTAAAGTCTGGATGAACCCATTCCTGGGGGAGTTTTTATTTATTTATTGGACATTTGTATGGTGCCTACACATAAGTGTTTCCAGGTGCCACAAGACAAAAGGGGGGGAGGGGGCAAAGGAAAAACAGTAACAATAACAGTCATACTTGGGCTTGTCGTTCTTACCGTGCAGGAGAGGGGAAGGTAGAGGTGCAAGGCTTTGGGAGGGTGTGAGGGGGAGAAGTGCATGGGAGGGGGGGCCCAAGGGGATGAGCAAGTGCTAAGGGAAGTCATGTAGGCAAGTGCAAGGGAAAGAGTAGGGGAGTAAGTGCAATTGTCGGATGGACTAGGTTCAGGTTAGTCGGGGAAAGGGGGCCCAAGGGCAAGTGCTGAGAAGGGATGCTGGGAGAGACTGGTCAAGGAGGCTCTGGCTCCCATAAGACTCATAAGCGACCTGGCACCAGTCTCAGTGGCAGACGGGATTTAGCATGGGAGCGGGAGAGACAAAGAGATGGAGAAAAGGAAAGCCTTGAGAAGTTTCTGTAACTTAAGGAGATCCGGCTCAAGCTTGAGGGGGGCAGGGAGGTCCTTCCAGAGGGCAGTTCCTTCCGAGGAAAGGGATCTACCTCCCACTCTCTGCTTGGAGAAACGTCTGATCTGCAGAGAGTTGGAGCTAGAGGCCCGAAGGAATCTAGTAGGGAGGTATTTAGGGAGAGAAAACTGGATGTAGAGAGGTCCCAGGCCCCAGACAGCCTTATGCAGAGGGTTTTTTCATTTGTTCCTTGCAGTCACCTGGAGCCAGTGGAGAAATGTTAGGGCTGGAGAGATACGGTCCCTGGGCTTGATGCCAAGGATAAGTCTTGCAGTCCTATTTTTGGTTAGTTAGACAGGGTGGAGGGAGGAAAGAGGCAGATTGAGGAAGGGGCTGTTGCAGTAGTCCAGCCTAGAGAGAACCATACCTCTGAAGACATTGAGCTTCTGGGGAAAGGTGAGGAAACCGAGAATGCCTCCGAGGAGGTGGAGCTGAAAGTTGGACTTCTTGGCAAGGTCCATGATGTGAGGAGAGAAGGAGAGTACAAAGTCAAAGATGACCCCAAGATGTTTAGCATCACATGTGGGTGAGGGGAGGGGACCCAAGGAGGGTGGTCAGAGGAAAGGGGGAAGAGGGGGCAGGAGTCCCAATGAAAAGGATCTCTGTCTTGCTGGCATTAAGGCAGAGATCATTAGCAGAGTGCCACGCCTGGATAGCAGTCAGGCCGTCGGGTATGTGAGATAAAGAGGCAGTAGAAGATGGAAGCATAAAGGAGAGCTGGGTGTCATCGGCATAGCATGGGAAATGAGGAGAGAAGATGGAGATCAAGTGGACCAGAGGGGCAAGGTAGATTTGAAGAGCCATGGCGATAGGATAGAACCCTGAGGGACAACACAAGTGGAGAGAGAGGTGGAAGAGAGAAAAGGGCCCAATTGCACTTTGGAGGGTCAGTTTAAAAGGAAGGAGGTCAGCCAAGCCAGTGCCCTGTCCGCAATGCCTATTGTATCGCACAAATGATTTATGAGGATGGCTTGATTGACAGTGTCAAAGGCAGAAGATTGAGCAGGATAAGGATACAGGGAGAGTTTGAATCCATGTTAGAGAGCATGACTGTTAAACTTTTTCGTAAACCTGTTAGTGAAGACATATGATCTAGATTGGTAGGCTCATGATATTGCTCGAAAAAACATGCTTTTGTCTTTATTCCTTAGACTAGCTAAAATCTCAATTTATTTTTTGTATCTGTTAATGGGTCTTGTACCATGCGTTGCGATGTGCATTGTCTCGGGCAGATCTGCAATGGGAGAAGGTTGAAGGGTTTGTTAGTGTGGTTGAGAGGGAGAAGAGCAAGAGAGATTTGATGTGCTTTTGGCAGCTTCAGTTCGGAGAAACCGGTCACTGAGCACTGGTGCGCTTTCGGTCGGTAGTCGTCATGTGGTGTTGATGTGTATGGTTTGGTTTCATGTTGGGTGCTGTCACATTGTTCACTGTCTTTTGGATCAACGATCGGGCTCTTTTTTAACTAATAGAGCCTTCTCTGCACGTATTTTTTAATCTGCACAAGGCTGTCGCAAATCCCCTTTGCCTTCAGTGCTGTGTTCACGTTCACATTGTGGAAATGTTTTTAGAAGGTTGATGTATGCGCACTGGAAAATTATGCAGGATCATAATCCAATTGCAAAGTTACGTAGCGAGAATAAACGGACACATGGCTTTATTGGTCGATCTGTGCATGATAATATAGCTTTGGCACCACCCTGGTGGGGGAGGGCCAAGGTCACTTAATGCTGAGCGTTGCTTCCGCCAGCCCACACCGGGTGTGCTATGGCTTTTCAGGCCCACCAAAGGCCGGGGGTGCAAGATGCAAGAAAAATACAGCAGATATGTACAAAGCAGTATCCGACATCTCGGCGAGCCACATTACCATAGTACCATAGCAGGGAATTAAGAGGAGCGGGGGTGACGAATGGTACTAGGAGTTCTAATGGATACAGGGAACAGGGCAAAGGTAGCTTGTCCATAATGGGAGATGCAGTGACGGCCCACCGCCCATTACAGAGGAGCCGTCAAGCCAGCAAAAGCAGGGAAACATGGTTTTCCTTTACATTTTTCAGAGCCCATAATGCATGCGCAATTGGCCATGCAAAGCCAGCAGCATTTTGCTTGCTCATCTTTGCACGCCCCATTGGGCAAACAGGCTGGAGAACTGCAGGGCCAAATGTGCGTAGAGGGTGCTCCTGCGTCTCTCTGCACAGTGAAGTGTCCTAAGGTGACTTTTTCTGGCACTCCAGTGCCACCACATATGTCAGGAACCGAGAAGCTGCCTTGCACTGCTTCCTTATTCCTGTCTGCCTGGTGCGTGGGTGCCAGCGGGCCTGGAGCATCTTGCAAGGAGGCGGAATCGAGGTCAGAGTTGGAGCAAAGAAGATGAGAACAAAAACACATTTTTGTATGTGTGTAAGCATGCAAGTGTGTGTATGAATGTATCTACGTATGTCTGTTGAATGTGTGCATGCACGGGAGTGTGTAAGTGCACATGTAAATGAGAATCAAGTGTGATTGCTGTGGATAGGTGGGAATGAGTGCAGTGGATGTTCTGTATAGGTGCGCATGTGAATGAGAGAGAAATGTGTATGTGTATATGTGCATGACTGCACATGTGAATTGGTGTGTATGTGTATATGTGTGCAAGGGAGTGAGTTGGTGGGCCTGTGAGGGACATTGGAGCAGCCAAAGTGGACATATATAGGCACAGCCAGGATGAAATTTGTTTTTTACATTGGCAGTATACTGGCATATATTGTGGGCAAAGACATCATTAAAATACATTTAAAAATGCTTATGTGCGCTTTTGGGTCCTTGGCATTTATTGGACTTTTTTAATTGCTATAAACTGTGTGACTTTTTGCCCAATTTGCTACCAGAAAATGTGATGTAAAATGCACCACTTCAACCCATTGTATAAAAAGATTTCTCCTGCATATTCATGGGACTAATGTACCCTCAGACAATCAAAAAACTCACCAGCTGCCACTGTGCCTCAAGGGGCTTTGGTTCTTGCACATCATCCCTTCGTTCAGTCTGTGACATGGTGGATGGTGCTGCCCTTTCTAGTGGTTTGGCAGACTTTTAGTCTTCCGTTCTCTCTGTTTTGCCCAGAGTTTCTTCCAGCTTTCCTGTTTATAGAACTTGGCCGTTCATGGCCATTCAGGGCCATGTAGGGGCAAGTAGGAGGACTTTGCCATCCTGTTTTCTCGGGTGTGGTTTTAAAATGCCCAGGCTCACAATGATGCTCCTGCACGGCACAGTGGAAGGCTTAAAACCCTGAATCAAAGAGTACTCATGCCCTTAAACATTTTGCACTAAAGGACACGCCTCAGGGCTCGGAGACTACTGCAGTAGTGATTTGGTGCCTTATGAAAACTTTAAACATAGCATAAAGGTTGAAAAATGCAAGAATGTGCCTTTTCGCCAGGGAGTTGCACCCTCACCCGAGGGTTTCCTCGTGTACATGCTTCCCAGATTACCTTTTCTCCTGCCTGTGATTGCATTTTTTAGCACATTCACTTTTGTCACACCCATTCTCTTCACTTTGACTGGCTGGCTGAGGGTCCCACTGATGTTGGTTTTTGGGTGAAATGGTGTTTACGTTGTTGGCCTGCAACCTGAAAGATTCTGTCCCTGCTCCTCAGTCCTGTGAAGTGGCCTTACTGTGGCATAACGCGCTGTATGAGTAACACTGGGTGTCACAGCATTAAGGTAATGGTCACATGTTAACAAGAGAACATAAGAGAAGGGCGCCAGGCTGTAATTGTGTACAGAATGAGGGATATTTTGCCTGTCTTTCTCTACATTCCCTGTCTGTTGTATATCAACCTCCCCCTTGGACACAGTCTAATGAGTACATCCTGAGTAGGGCTCACAGACTATAATATCTCACTATAGCTGGCTAAGTATTATTACACTATGATATCCCACTCCCATGTAAGGCACCAGCACACTGTCTCCCCAAGCTGAAATAAATGTCAAGAATGACATTGCATGGAACAAACTATTAATAATAATCTTTCTGACATTAAAGTGCTACTCTTTTTCATTGTTACCATACTTGTTTGACCACTCCATTCCTTAACCTTTAACCTTTATGTACAGTCTATCCTTGACTGTCCCACTCTTGGCTCAGGTTTGGCAGTCACAGAATCTGCATTCTGGCGTTTGGCCAGGAGTGCAACACATAGGGAAAATAAGCCACTAAACCTCCAGAATTGCCCAAGCACACTCTCCACCCCCTCCTGCATCGTACATTACATTGTTTACTAACTTAAAATGCTGAAAGATTGCCTTGGAAACACAACCCAATTACCACAACACTTTAGGGCATAACCACCCGCCCCCCTTTTGCCAAACTATTACCCGAAAAGGCCCAAGATTCAGGGTGGTTCACAGGTTCCCATGCCATTTACCACCCAGCAGGGAACTAAGTGGCCATGCTAGACTCTATATATGTGCATGGCGGGCACCATTAAAATGAATCCCTATGGATTCTGTCTGCTATTTTCACGTGTAAAAAGCAGGTGGAATTCCAAGGAGATTCCAGCCTCTCTGCACCCACCAAATATGGAAGCATGTGCTGTCAATTTCCAGACCCGGGCGGGGAAATGTATGGAGCATGCTCAGTTCATGTGTTGTATTCTTTTACATAGTATTTTGATGTTTTACAACGTTCTAGATTACAATATAAACATCACTACAAAGCGCATCTTGCTGATCCTGCAGAGGAGAGATGAAGAGAGGGAGAGAGCGAGGAGAGGCGGTGGTGGAAAGATCCAAGGACCCTCACAGCTGCACTCATGGACTATATTCCAGAGGTTGTCAAGAGAGAGAGTTGTTTGAGACAAGTTCTCAACAGATGGAATGAATTGGGTTGCAACTCAACATGATTTCCTTGTCGGAGAATGAACTGTGTTTTCCACTCTGGCCCATATATAATGTAAGGCTGCGCGAAGTGCTTGCACAAAGTGCTTTGCGTCAGGCGCTCAACAGCATGGACCTTGGCATGGCCGCGTCTGATATGCAAGGTGCGGAGCACGGCTATAATCTCCACAGCAACACAGGCAAATGTAACATTACGATGGCTGTTGGAGCGAACCAAGCAAGTTTGCGCGAACGGAGGAGGCTATAAATTGTTCTCTGATGCCTGTGGGAAGTAAGGAGCAATCAGATGCAAATGATTCTATTATTAAAAGGGAGAAAGTAACAAAATGCTCTAAGAGATTAAGTGATTCTATGGAAACGCAAGCTCCGCCGCAAAGTGCAATGTCGACTGTGAAACGTTCTCTCTCCGTCTCTCCAAGCCTATTAGACCATTATATCTAATGCAGAGGAGTTAGACGTAATCATGGATATTTCAATCTGTCTAGTAGCCTGGAACTGGAAGCTGAGGCGAGGGCGATTCCAGGTTAACCTCCTCGAGGGGAGATCAGGGACATCATTTCCCCAAAATGCCAGGGGTAGCAGAAGTGACATCATACGATCCTTAACCTCTGATAATACCACAGGAAGTGATGTCATTTGATCCGACCCCAAAGGGACATTACACGAAACGATGGAACACGACCTTTCACCACTTGACTAAACAGTTAGTGGCAATACATAGCATTGTTCCTAAGTACACTACGAAATACATCATTAAGATATCACTGCAATATGATAGACATTTCATACAAAAATGGATCACCATATCTATCATTAATATCAGTGTGTATAGAGCCATATCTGCGAATGCAAACTGATGTCCAAGGTCAAATGATAATGATATCTTATTATTACGCTTAAGCACTTTATATAGAATAAATATACATACAATTTAACCCAACCTGTGTGTGTACTCATTTGTCAACCTCAGAAGAATACACAGCTGAGTCGCGGGATTCGAACCGTCAAATCTGAAGATCAGAGACACGTTGCAGCAACGAGCACTTAAACCACTGAGCTATCTTACCGGCTAGAGTAAAATGAGAAATGACATGCCTGAATGTTCTCAAAGTCAGAAAGCAAATTACACTCTGTAATGCATACCATTAAACTTGTAACTGAGATTTAACACCAGGCCAGTTCATTTGCAGGTCTGGTGCAAAGTTGGCCACATGTCAAGTCTGCGTGTATCTACTTTTCAGGCTTCAGAGGTTGGCAAAATACATACCATTGGGAGAGTTCATAACTGTGTATTAACGAATTTGGAGTAGCGCAGGGAAATCGGCGCACTCACACAGCATCCCGTACTCTGGGTACTCTGGGCACTCGTTACCTCATACATGCAAACAAGCATCTTGAACAATATGCCATGGAAATAGGAAAGATTGACACATTACAAAAAAGCATTAATTGTAGCACAATTAAATCAAGGGCCACGTTATGTGCTATGGTTAAACGTTTTTAAACTCTACACAAGCTTTAAGGCACAAGGATTTTGTCAAGTGACCGAGGACACCCAGATGGAATGTCTTGTGATGATCGTAAACGAGACAACAGCAGAAAAAAAACATGCCATAACTGCAACTTCCCCTCCCACTCCCCTGCCTACGTCCTCGTCTGCCCTAAACTGATGGCCTGGTTTCACAAGAGCCTTGCAAGGCGCCAGGCCCCACCCGTTGTCCAGCCTACCACTGCACTTCCTGAACTTGCCCCTTAGGCCCCACCTACCTGCACTTCTCTGGCTGGGCCTGCAACCTGTGCCATCTCAGGCCCGAACATCGCACTTACATTGTGGACGTCCTTTCCCCCTGCACACTCTGCTTTCCCCTTCCCTGTCCACCCGGCCTCCCCATGCACTTCTTTGCTCGGGCCCCTCCACCCTACTCTTGAACTTCCCCCTCTACCCCGCCTGCTCTTCTCGATACTGCACTTGCACAATCTGAATGTCACACAGCCTAGTAAGATTGTCTACTGTTTTGTCCTAACTGTTCCCCCACCCTTCTGTCTTGTCGCACCTTGAAACAATTTTGAATAGGCACATGCAAAGTAACCTATACAATACATGAAAAATAAATATAAATTTGCGAAAAGCAAAATACATAGTCCGAAATGGATGCTTAGTCTGCTCTGAAACCTTTTTGGAAGGTTTTGTCTGCATTGTGAATTTGAGGTGTTTAAGAACAGACTAAATCAGTGACTTACCCCCTGGAGTGTGCAAGAAATAAACCTTTAATGAGTCTAGCAATTATTGTATGCAATTCCAGAAAGACAAATTATGTGTTATTCCTATTCTTTCTTATTTAGGATGTTACACTTGTGGAACCCCCTGTTTTTTCAAGAACCCTGTACAAGAAAGCCAGCCACTCCAGAAACAACGAGCCACATGGCACTGGGCACAGCCTGGGAGCTTCAATAAAAATTAAATATGTTGTGAATCCGTTGCCAGCGACTGCATGCATAGAGCATAGATAGCGCTGAGATGGGTCACCAAACTGGTTCGCCAGACTGTTGTACCATTCTCTGTTCGCCACAAACTAATGTAAATACTTAATATGTATGGATGTGTTGGAATTGGAATGGGCACAGATATTTGTGTGAGCTCAATAAGAGTTACTTTGTCGTAGGTTACTGAAGCTGTAAGCCTTATAGCTGAATCTGTTATGATTACATTGTTACAGGCTTACCTGGAGGTGGCATACTGAGGACTTTGGTCATTTGGTTCTGAGGCTTTAAAAATATATGCTACTATTGGTGAGTGTTTTCTTTCTCTTTTTTAAAATCTTTTTGTATCATCTTTTAGATGTATCTGGTTTGTATTATTTGTTTATGTATTTATTTATTTATGATTTATAAAGTGCAAACTATGGCCTAGAGGCATCAAGGCATACATAAAGGTGTGTCGATGAGTACAGGGCGACACCTGTAGGTTGAGAATACTTGGGCTTTACCTTGCAGGTTGCACTGAGAGCTGGAGTGAACTAAAGCAAGTTGACCTATCTAGCCTTGGCCACCAGTGTGTGTGAGAGTGAGCATCTTTTTTACATCCCTCTAGAAATGCTAGAGTTGACTATAAATATCTGCAACCCAATATGTGGCTGACATATCTGTGACTTTTCATTCACAAAGACTAGAACACATCTATGTTGACTTCACAGGGTTAGACGTTTGGTGAATACACATCAGACAACCTTGGAAGTTGTTTTCTGAAGAATCACAATGTTAATAAAATGCTAAAAGTGAAAAAGTGTTAAGACAATTGTAAAAAGTGTCACAAAGTGTCATATGTGTCAGAAACTGATTATATGGTCTGAGTTCCCTTGAAAAAGGATAGGTTACTATCCAAAGCGCGTTGGGTGTTTGAGATTCCACTCTTCGCAAGGATTAATACCATCACCTTATGCTATTTTTAGTTCAATATAAATCACTAAGGTGATTGTAGGAGAATTCAATGTTACAAACGCCTTGAGAACACAAATCATGTTTATGGCCAATGGCCTAATGCTATGTTTGTATACAAAAAAATCGATGTGAAATGATATTTTACTTTGTATTAAGTATCTCTTTACATTTTTAGAATAAATTCGCTCTTTACTTTTATTGTTGAGTAAAACATTCTGCTTTGTATCATGTCTTGGAATGGAGATGATTTTAATTTTTATTACTATGGTCTATAAATGTTTATACATTTGTTTTGTATGTATGTGTTTAGACATTACTGCAAATATTTGTTTTGAACATGTACACACATGTGAAGGGGAAGTATTCCCCCAGTTGGGTGCATTTGGATAACTCGTTATGCTAAACAAGCCCTTCTAAATCACACCCGGGTGCTGCACTTAGTGCAACCTGACCCAATCAGTGGGGAGCTCCGATTCAGGTAGGTTAAGGAGAAGATTTTTTCTGATTTCTACACAGAACATAACCAACATTCTACGCTGTCGTCTAAAATGTAATTCTGATTTTCTAAAGATGCCATTCTAGTTATAATCAAAAACCGTAAAAGATCTTGAGCTCCAGGTCTGGATAGTGTCTACAAAACGGTTCTCAAGGCTTCCGCTCTGTTTTGGGTAGACATATTCTATAGTCACTTTTATTCAATTACCAGGCAAAATATTCTTTACACCATTTGGACCCAGTCATACATTATTCCGAACAATAAAGTGGATCAAGAGATAATTCGAAAAATTATCATCCTACTGTTCTACTTGATATAACTCGCAAAATCTTTGCATCTTTTTTGTTGAAAATGTTTGACAGATCAGCGCTTCAAAACATTTCATATCTGTTTATTAGACAGGTTTTTTGAAAGGTCAGTACCCTTAAAATTGTTTCATGGTTCATCTACTTAAATCTTGGGCCTTTTTAAATCAGAATAATGTGGTGCATCTCACATTTGTGGATTCTTCTTCTTATTATACTTTATTTGGCAATAAGCCATACTTTCAAATTTTTTATTGATATACTTTTAGTCAATTGGCTTTGTATAACATGTTACATTAAATTCCAATCCAAAAATACCTAATAACTTATTACCACTTCCTAAATGGATAACACACATCCTATGCAAGACATTTTAACATCTTGACAATATTCAAATAAGAAGACACTATAAAATATATCAGGTTAATATCTCCTAATAAGAATGTTCCCAATACATCCACGATAAAATTCATATCAATTGTGTTACAATATGATTTTTAAAATGTATAATGAAGTCATCAAACTGTCACAATCAATTATGAGGTGTTTGAGCGATTTTATTACATTATTACCACATTACCGACAATAGCGCCTGTCACGACTAATACCCAACCATGCACCCTTTGTCTCCAGCGCTTCAGAGATGTTAAATGTCACTAATAGATAAGTCTGAAATGTTCAAATGCTTGGGCATGCTTTGATGTACTTAGGTATAATTGTTCGAGTAGCCCTCACTTGAGAGTATGCTCAACAATTTGTCTTGGCCGTCAGAGCATTCATATTTTGATCATAGGTATATACTTGCAAGATCACTTTTAACCATGCTTTTAACCTGACCTTAGTATGGGGTTCTAAATATGCAACAGACCATTTTCTATGCAGCACTTTTAGGGTGCCAGGTATCCCAGGAGGCAACCTGCCCTCTAACCTCAGCAGCGCTTAGGCATAGGGTACTATAATCGTCTCTGATGAGTGAGTACATAGTTCATGAAATAACAATACAGATTGACTTTTATATATGCAGCCCATACATCCTTTAGCTCAAACTCAAGATATATGTACTCAATGGATACTCTCTGGAGCAATTGCATATGTTTGCGTAGCATCTTGGCCTCAAAGGCCACTAATATCTTTGTATAATGGTGTCCCCAAATTGCTACAGCATACAACAAAATGGCTCTCACTTTTGTAGAGTACAGTGTTAGAATCGCCGTGACGGAGTATCCCGCATTTTCCCAATGAAGACTCTCAACGCATTTATCGCTATCAGACAACATTCTTTTGTACAGGACCAATGAGCCACCCAGTTTAGTTTCTCATCGACTACTACCCCTAGATATTTATAGGTAGTTACCTGTTCTAGCCGTTTTTTATTACTTTTCCAAATATATTTTTTGGGATGTTAAATTACAGGGAACACCATCACTTTGCTTTTCGCAATGTTGATGCTTAATCCATTAGCGCTAGAGTCATCTGCCAAAGTGTCTAGCATATTCTAAAGACCTTTGGGAGTATAATCCAAAATCAACAGGTCATCAGCATAGACCATCCATCCCAAAGACAAACTACAAAATAGAACTGCCTCAATGGCCTACGCAGTACTAGATTTAATTTCCACCTGCCTTGCCCAATCGAGTGTCAGGTTGGCCACCAGTGACGACAAAAGGAGATCCTGGTGCAGGAGTAAGGGCCAGAAAGCTGATGAGCTATCTGAAGAAGAGTTTGAGTCCCAGCTGTTAAAGTCATTTTATTATCACACCGCCTTTGCCAGCAAGCCACCCACCTGCCAGGTTTAGCAAAATAATAGTTTCTTTACTTGAGAAATACAGCTTAAAATGTTGCCGGGGAAATTTCCAGCTCTTCCTGTAATAAAGGCCACCACGGGGGGAGAACGCATGAAAGGGTAGAGACCAGTACCAGAACCATATCGGCAGGGTCGGACTGGGACAAGAAATAGGCCCAGACACCTTAAACAAAGTGGCCCTCCCCTCAAAAAAGTGGCCCACCCCTCGCCTCATGACCCTTGACCTCTGATGACATCACAAGAAGTGAGTCATTTGACCCCACCCCAAAGTGACATCCCGGGAAGTGATGAAACACAACCTTTCACCCGTTGACACACCAGGAAGTGGCATCAAATAGTTCCATTGTTCCTAAGTCCACTACGAAAAATTTGGTTATGATTTCACTAATGTGAAATGCATTTCATGCATGAATGGATCACCATATGTTTAATTGATATCTGTGTGTATAGATCCATATTGTCAAATTAATGTGAATGCAAGCAGACGTCCAAGGCCAAATGATAATGTTATTGTATGGCACTTACACTTAAGCTCTTTTTTATAGAACAAATATGCATACAATATCACCCAGCCTGTGTTGGTACTCATTTATCGACCTAAGAAGGATGAAAGGCTGAGATGGCCTTGCTGGGGTTCGAACCTGAAGATCACACAAACATTGCAGCAGCGAACGCTCGACACACTGAGCTATCATATCAGCTATAGTAAAATTAGCAATTATTCTGTAGTGGATAACATTAAACTGGTAACTGAGATTTAACAGCAGACCAGTTAACTTAATCTGCAGGTCTGGTGAAAAGTTGGCCGCATGTCAAGCCTGCATGCATCTACATTTTGGCTTCCGAGGTTGGCAAAATAGGGAAAGCAGCGCACTCACAGGACATCCCATACTCTGAGCACTCGTTACTGCATACATGCAAACAAACATCCTGAACAGCATGCCAGTGAGATGGGAAAGATAGACACATTACAACAAAGCATTCATTGTGGCACAATGAAGTCAATGGCCACTTGATGTGCTATGGTGAAATATTTCTACACTGTACAGAAGCTTTTAGGCACAAGGATTTTTTTTTTCAAGTGACCAAGGACACCGAGATGGAATGTCATGTGATGATCGTGACAGAGACAACGGCAGAAAAGAAAACATGCTATTACTGCAACTTGTGAAAGGCAAAATAAATTAGTCTGAAATTGAAGCTTATTCTCCTCTAAAATTGGTTGTTTATCACAAATATCACTAATACATATTTATCCCTAATACAACAGCACAGCAACTCCAGGGGGCATCATGCCCCCTGGAGTGGTGGCATGGTGGCAGCCGCAGGCCCAGCTGCGTCCCCGTCCCCTCAACCTTGCATGCTGCAGCAGCATGTGAATATTGCATGCATCATAATTTGATGCACACATAATGCATGCAAATAAATCATCAAAGCAAGGTAACAAGTGTTACCTTGCTTTGATGAATTATGCCGTTGCAGGTATTTTATTTTTCAAAATTTTTCTTTTTAACATTTTATTTTTAGTCAACATTTTTTCTTCTTGACCAAACCGGCCCAGGCATGGCCAGAAACTGGCCGCCACTATCTAGGGACGATTTCGGCCCGGCCATGGGCAAAAAGGCTTAGGGGCCAATCCAACCCTGCATATGGAGAATAAAAAAGAAAATTATCACTACACTGAAGTGCAATACAAGATATGCAAGCTGTGTCAAGAACACTTCTTTCCAGCCCTAAAGTTTCTGGCCACCTCCCTCTAGCTGCGACCAAGCTTGTCAGTTGAGAAGAGACTACAGAAACAACCTCTCTCAATGGGGAGAGGATAAATACATTACTCCTGTAGGACCTCTGTGATGGATCCAAAAAAACAAAAAACAACAATAGAGCTCTGAAAACCACAAGGAAAACGGCAGACTGAGCTTAGAGAGACAGACCTGGGAGTTCTTACAGTTGAGGTAGTTCAAAGAAAGAAATGATGTCAAAGGTAAAAGCCTAAAATGAATTTGATCATCCAGGCTAAGGAACCATAAGTGGCAAGCAGACCCTCGGAGATGTCAATGAAATGGGAGACAAGTATCCCCAGTGCATAGAGAGATTGCTCGGGAGCTGGTGTAGTTTTGGCTTACCACAGGGGAGAGAGAGGTGAGGTGTCTTCAAAAAGCCTTGACAACGGAGGCCAGAGAGAACCCACACACAAACACCAAGCATACATACTGAGGTGCTCACTTTGGTAATGTGGAGGAGAAAGTACAAGCGTCAAGGAATAGGGAAAAGAGTTGAAGTGATTAGAAGTCACCAACATGGACAAGGGAAAGCGAGGAGTGGCAGTAGGTGAGCTTCTTTCCAGTGTGAGGAAGGGAAAAAATAACCAGGCCACACTGGGATAGGCAAGGGAATCCCAGATTAAATAATGGCCTGATTACCCAGAGACAGCAGGGAACCCAGCCAATTGGTAAACAACAATCCTCAGCTAACTGTGGAAGGAAAAGGATGGATAGGGAAACAGAAAAACAAATAGACCAAACGGAAATCTAGGAGCAAAATCACAAAATATCAAAGAATCAGCAAAATCAAAGCCAAGAGCTACAAGGGAAAATGTGTTCCAGCAGCCATCTTCAATTCCAAGCAGATTTACAAGGCCTTCTTGACCTAAAAAGGAAAGACTGCCCTTTATAAGGATCTGTCATTCATGTCACCTCTGGCAGCCATCCGTGAATGGAGCCTATCCATGTGTCTACCATTTACATACATTCACATTCTCTGCTTCCTCCCTCTCATCTATTGACTCCTGACACTAGCGGCTTTTCATCCAACTCAAAGTTTTGGCACAAAATCTCTGAAGTGCAAACGTCATGAGTAGGTGTCAGGCCAGCTCACAGTCATTGAATAATTAAGGGAGGCCACGGTTCACTCTTGATGGTCATCCCAACTGTCACCAACAGTACTCTAAAAATACTATTCTGAGAAGACCCAGGCGCCTTCTTCACCAATTTTGAAAGGATTTCACAGACCATAAAATATGAGAAAAAGCACTGGGCAAATTAATCTCTCCCTCCTAATCCTATATTTACAGGTTGCTTATCAGGTTTTACAACCAGGCCGGTGGACTACCTAAAAGGGCATATTTGTACGAATCGGCGATGATCCCGAATACCAAAGACATAGACGCCATTATTTACATGTCTAGTCTGTGGAGGCCCCTCTCCGTCCATCATATCAAACTCTGTCACAAAATGGTTCGGATAGATGATCATAGAGGGGGTTGAAGAAATGTTAATCTTGGGATCATTTTGTAATTCAGTACCACCCTCCCAACAGTGTCCTGTTTGACACTTGCATCAGTCCAGTTAAGTGCCAGCGATAAAAACAGCCAATTAACCAGAGCAGGTTTCTCCAACCCAGCCACCCGACTAACCAATAAAGAAGGGAGCTATGTTTAGGGCAGAGAAAGAAATTAATCCAGCTGAACTCCCCTCTGAAAATTCCTTGAGGACACGCCAAGAGAGAATCTTTTGGATATGATACGATAGGTTATTTAGAACGTGCTTAATACACAGAGGTTTCTAAGTGCGGACACAGGGATCAAAACCTGTGGTGCTCTGTTTTGTCTTGCTTACAAGGCGAGCACGTTGCCCTTGAGCTATCCTCCAAAGACAATTCCATTGCTACATTCTGGTGGAGGTATAAGAGATTCAACATGACAATTTCCATTGGAAGGTCTCAACAGGCAATAACCAAGTGCGCTGCTTGTGGTAAAGTAGGCCATATCACTGGCGCATGCCCAGAGAAAGCACAAGAAGAAGCTATGCCTACAAGCTACCGCTATCCAGGTGTGTCCCAGGCAGACTCAGAACAATGGAGGCTATTGCCAGTAGATGGACAAAAGGTTCATACTGAAGAACATCGGGAAATATTTGCTAAGGGTAAAGACGGTAAAGATAACTCTATCCAAATGTAGATTTATGGACAAGTCACAGCGTCGCTAATTCAGGAAGTCACCAAAACGTGTCCTGTGATCTTTCTGCATCAGCTTCTCACCCAAAGAAGTGTAGCCATTATGTGTTTAAATGGGAATTAGGAGGTCTATCCTGAGACCGGTATGCAGGTTCAAGTGGAAAGTGAACAGATACCCAAAGGAGTCACTATGGTTCCAAGATTACCAGAGAAAATCATTCTGATTCTGGGCCTTTGAAGTTGTTCAGGCCCAGAGACGGGAATCGGATATCCAAGAAAAGATGAACAATTCTCTCACAAGAGGGAGGATACCAGCGAAAGGGCTGATATGGGCTGCCTGATATGGAAAGGGCTTGTCATCTGGGAATGGCCTTGTGATTTTAGCTCTAATGCCTAGAGGAATGTTTGTATATGAACCCCCATCATGGGGGAGCTTTGTGAAAAGGGAGGAGATATGTGAGGAGGTCTGATTCAGAACGCTCAGCGATGGGACTGGAGTGTCCATGGAGGTAGGGTGCAACTTCCTGCTCCGTCATGTAGGCCCTGGAAGAGGTACACAGAGGGTCCCCAGTATCTGTAGTCCATCACCAGCCACAGTGTAATGGTTCCCCACAAGCAAATGCAGGACACCGGGTTTGTTAAGCTCTGAGACACTTATGTGAGCCTAAAATGGGCTTTCTAAAATAAATGGCACTGTCTAGTAGACAAGAAAAGGGTAGCTCACCTGAAAACCAGCAATATAGGACCATGAACCCCACTTCAGTATGGATGCGCTCCCCCTGATATTCTGGGGAGGGTCATCTCATGGCCCCTTATACTGAAAGTGAGGTCCAAACTTAAGCCTACTTTACTTCTACAAACCCACAGCTCCAAGGAAATCCTGCTCAGATATTAATAGAACCTGTCGAATTATCAGGAAGGAATTGTCCTCAGAAGGAGTTAAGGCCTTGGTCCTAGGCCACAAGACACTTCTAACCGTCTGTAGAATATGTTGCAAGGGTTCAGCAACACGGACTGCCTGTTTTAAGGAAGGAATTGCTGTAATACCAATATTGCACCTCCTCATGGGGTCGCTTTGGTGGATTCCCACAAACCACAGCAGTGTAAGAGGCTTATACAATTGATCAAACAAAGGAAATACTCCATTGCAGAGGCCACTCTCACAGGAGGCCGCAGACTGGTACCACGGTGGTTGACGGACTGCAGCATACAGTAAGTTAAAGTCACTCACTACATTGCAACAGGAGCACCTTCGCGGCACAGCTCTGGCCGTATGTACAGCTACAGTATTCCAAGGTGGCAGTCCAAGTTCTTGGAGATGGGCAGCTGACCCAAGTAGCAGCATGCACAACGGCTAAGAGCAGCAGGGACGTTTGCCGTTTCTGAGCGAGCACCCCAATCAAGCCCCGGATTATGGCAATCTTACAATCAGTAGACCTGCTAGGATGTAAAAGACAGCGGAAAACAAGTGGAGTGTGTAAGTTGAGGGTTGCAGTTGAGAGGAGAGAGCTATCTCATAGCAGAGCAGTGAGGAGGAGAGAAGCAAGAAAGAAGGAGGAGGGTGTTTTGGAAAGAGGAGAGGAGAAGGAATGGAAGAGTGACAAGAAGGAATAGGACAGGAGGAGAGAGGGTTTGCCTGGAGATGAGTACCCAGAGAGATTACTGACTTGGTGGAGAAAGATAAGGAAAGTAAGTCTCATATATGTATATATATATGTATATCCCTACATGGTGCTAGACCTAATCATCCCAGGGCCAAAGCAATCCTGCAAAGGATCTTAAAGAGTCAGACGTTTGGCCCCCGTTACAATGACACATGGCCCAATAGTGGCGGTGCCGCCACAGGTAACGAGAATGAGGAGCACACAAGCAACATTCTGACATGAAAGATATCTCAGCTAAGAAACAAGTGTGGGACACTTGAAACCCCAAAGGGCTGTGAGTGACTCTTTGTTTAACGTCAAGAGGGAGGAGCTTGAGGGAGCAAGGGATGAACCAAGCACTACGTCCTGAAAGGAAGACTTGCTTGCTTAGTTCTTTCACACTGTCACCAGCATAGCTCAGTCAAATCTAATGCCCTGGTTTTTAGTGACTTCTGGGATTCCCAGTAACTCAGGTTCTGGATTTGAGTCCTCTGTTGATCCCACGGCCTGAGAAGCACCATCAGGTTTGCTGCATAATGAAGGGCGATGAATAGAGGGAGCATGTGTCTAAACACCACTAGGGAGGGCCCAGATGATTCCCCTTTCCTGGGGCTTCTAGGGGACCCAAGAATAACCATGTCACGTATTTGATCTCAATAACAAATAAAGAAATATCTACGCATAATCGAGGGTCGTGACATTGGCCTGTTACGCAAATGAGGACGATTCGCCTGACAAGAAGTGTTAAGTTCAATCAGCATTTAATGTCTGACTTAAGCTGCTTCGAATTACTGCTGAGGAAGTGGGGCGGAGGAGGTGAAAAGAGGGAAGTATTAGATAGAAGGGAAGGGGGGGAGAGTTGCATTGGAAGAGAAAACTGTGGTGACCGTGAAAAGACACACAGCACATGATCTGGCAGCGAGTTGGAGCATGATTAGGGTACACAGGGTAGTAGGTCTGAGAGTTACAGGGCATTTCTATCCCCCCCCACTCCCAAAAGCAACTACAGACATGCCCTCCATGGATGCCTTCATCAGTGAGGATAGAGACGTAGTACATGAGACGTGGGTAGAAATGGGGGCAGAGCCTCTGTGCGCTACTCGGCTTCTATCTGCTCGTCACCTTCTAGGTATTTGGGTCTAGGCATATGTATGTTACCATGAGGGCTCCACACTCCACCCTTACTTTGCTATGAACCCACTCCATTAGAGTGAGTGGACGCTGTTTGGAAGCAGCTGAGCACTGTGCACGTGAGGATGCTTCCCTAGCCTGCCACACAGATAGGGAGTATTTCAGGATCATGGACAAGAAGGGGCCAGGGGGCAGGAAGTGTGGAGCGTACGATAGTGATGATCCTTGGGATAAGATAAGGGGTTCCTTGAAGAGCTGGATGTACACATAATAGATATGGGGCCTCATTACACGGAAGGTGGCAAGGGTTAACAGTCACCGATAATGGTACCGGTGACGTTAACCCTTACCGCCTGATTACGAGGTCCTTTTGCGTGTTGGTACTTTAACGCCTGCTTTTTAGCAGGCGTTAAAAACCAACCCGCAAAGGGACCAGGGTGCTAATTACAGTACCGCAATTTGCAGTACCGTAATTAGCACCTTCCCCATTCCCATTATTCCCTATGGGGCAAAAATGGGAATGGGGAAGGGCAATGGGGGAAGGGGGAATTACCACCCCGCCAAGCTTGGAATAGGGCGGTAATTCCCCTTTCCTCCAAGGCGGTGCCGGTATTTTACCGGCATGGACCAAGGTGCTAATAGCACCTTGGTCCACCGCCTACCGTGTAATGAGGCCCATGGACACAATGAAGGATCCCACCTCGCATGGAATCTTTTGATGTGATAAGCAATATGGTCCCTTACCATTGGAAGTCTGCATAGACTGTCACTTCCCCCATAAGAGAAATAGAGTCCTTCCTTTGCGATGTTAAACCGTGGTATTAAAATTCTGCAAAGACATAATGGGCCTCATTACGACCCAGGCGGTAAGTTACCGCCTGGGCCGTGACTTTACCACCATGGCGTAAACTACGTTTACGCCATGGTGGTTGGCGGACTTACCGCCCCATTCCGACCTAGGCGGGGCGGTAAGTCCCCAATCCCCATTTACCCTTCCCCATTCCCATTTTTGCCCCATAGGGCATAATGGGAGTGGGGAAGGCGTTAATTACGCCACCGTAAATTACGGTGGCGTAATTAACTCCATGGTCCCTTAGCGCCATGGATTTTAACACCTGCTAAAAGCAGGTGTTAAAAGCACCATGGCGCTAGGGGACCTCGTAATTGGCGGTAAGGGGTCGGCGCAGCTAACGCTGGCGTTAACCCCTTACCGCCAGGGTCGTAATGAGGCCCAATGTCATTCTACGGCTGGAGAAAGATATCTATCACAGGATCAGCAAAGACATAGGGGCATTCATAGGCATTTTGTAAGTCTTCTGGTCATTTAACCCCGCAATTAGATAAAGAACCGATTAAGGACCCCTAGGAATGTGAGCACTGGATCAACCATTGTATATGGGAGTGGCAGTGTTTATGGTCACATTCAGCACTAGTCCTATGGATAATTTCATATGGTGACTAAATATGGGCAAAATTGTGAAATTCCATTCTGCCTGCGAACTGAAACGAGCTACACAAAGTTTCTCAGTTTCTCGTGCTGCTGCGTGAACCTAGCATGAATCTTAAAGAGCGGCACAGAGTTTCTCATTCTGTTGAGCAAACCTATCATAAATCGAAAAGAGCGGCAGCTGCTCAAAGTTACCACTAATAGAACAAAGAGCTGTGCAAAGTTTCTTGTGCCTCTGCATGAACATAGTTAAAACAAAAAAATGACGTTTCTTGTGCCTCAACGCAAAACTAGTACAGATTTAAAAAAATACTACGGGAAGTTTCTCATGACACTGTGTGAAACTAGGAATGGGTCTGGAAAACTGCAAAATTTCTCGTGCCACTGTACGTTGGATCAAAATAGACCCACACAAAGTTTCTTGTGCCGCTGCACAAAACTAGTATGGATCAAAAAAAGACCCACACAAAGTTTCTTGTGCCACAAGCCTAGCACGGATCAAAAAAAGACCCACATGAAGTCTCTCTTGATTCTACGCAAACCTTTCAAGAATTGAAAAACCATGCAAAGTTTCTCATGGCACTGCTCGAAACTAACACGATTCAGAAAAACATGCACAAAGTTCCTCGTATCGCTGCACGAAACTAACGGGGATAAAAAAAAAAAAAGACATGTGAATTTTCTTGTCATGGTACACAAAAGTAACATGGGGAACGAAACACACTGCGCCGCGTGAAGCCTCACAAAACTGGAAGAAATGTCTGTGGCGGTGGAACCATGATGCTTATTTCATTGAACGGGCAGAAGCGGATTGCAGTGCAGATTCCACACTTTATGCTTCATGGGTGAAAGTCTTGCTCACCCCTAGGTTAGCAATAAGATAGGTGGTTTTTGGAAGCGATAAATATGATCGCCCCATTTATTTTGAGCTATTAAGTGGTGCTTTAGCGCCACCTATAAGCCGAAATGTTTACATTAGAGTAAAGCTAGGGAGAAATGGCAAATGAGGAGGGACACAAAGCCAAAGCTTGTAGGTGTTGTTTGGTTATTTTCCCAGCCTCAATTCCCTCATGAGAACTCTTTGAGCTCGCTTTAAGCAAGCCTTACCATCAAGCTTTGTACTCAAAGTGCCTGCCATTGTTTATTCAAAGTAGTCTTCTTAGAGTTAATGACTCAATTGGAGTTGTAAATGCTACTTATGTAATAAAAATGTCTTAACCAGGTCTAGCTTATGCCCCACTATTTACTAGCACGATCCGTGTTCTTCACTGAAGTCCTGTTAAAAACAAGCATTTGGCTTGTGTAGAAGTATTAGGCATTTAACAGGCACTGCAATTACATGTCCATGTAATCAGACACTGTTGCACCTGCTACCACCAATAGCCAGTTAATACCATTATGGCAGTGCCTGGCAACTGCCTTTTCCATGCCTAGACAAAAGCCCAAACGGTTGGCATTGTCAATGCATGTTTCGTTTTGCTGTTATGTGGCACTGAAAGTGCTGCCTATAAGCCTAAACGTTTCTCATGGGAAGTGAATGCAGGAGATAGAATATGACGATGGACACACTTCCTGTAGGTGTTGTATGGTTATTTACCCACCATTGACCTCCTGCAGCCATGCTGGGCCCTATGTCCATTCCCACCCCCTAAATGCCCCACCCAGCCAAAACACATACCCCTGGAATCTCTGAGTCTAGCTTTGTGTTTTCTAGGCATACTTCCAAAGGGTAATGGCTTAATTGTAGCTGCAAACCAGATCCTTATGTACTAAAACCTTCTTTATCAAGTGTGCCTTCAGCCACTTGATTTAACAGCAGTTTGTGTGCCCTTACATCTATTCCTTGCATTGAATTCCTGTTACAAACAAGCTCTGGGACAACTAACAATTGTAACTCTCATATGGGCATTAGATAGGCATTTGCCAGGCACTGCCATACTATGCTCAGGTACTAGCGCCATCTTATAGCCAAATAGTACCATCATTACACTCGCAGGGGCCAGATTACAGAAACTTTGCACCGGTGCATGTGCAAAGTTTGCACGATATTAGCACTAGGGCAAAGTTTGCCCTATTTTTAAAAACACTGGGGCACATTAAAAATCCATTGCACCTCGACAAGTGCAGTTTGGCATATTAAAAGCACCAGGACAAAAATTGCCCTTGTGCAAAAAAGATGCATTTTCACTACACTTTTGCACAAGGGCAACATTTGCCCTAGAGCTAATACGGAATGGCATTAGCCCTAGGGCAAGCTTTGCCCTGATGCAAAAATGCATAAAAAATTATCTTTTTACCACTGGCGCAATTTTAGCCTGTTGCTTTTAATATGCCAAACTGCACTTGTCGAGGTGCAATGGATTTTTTATGTGTCCCAGTGTTTTTGAAAATAGGGCAAACTTTGCCCTAGTGCTAATACCGTGCAAACATTATGCAATGTTTCTGTAATCAGGCCCCTGGTGATCCAAAAGGGCCTGATTTATAAAGCGGCTTTCAAAGAGATTGCGTCACTGTAAAACTCTTTTATAAATCAGGCTCAAAGCCTGAACAAAAGCCAAAACTGTCGCATTTGCCAATGCTTGTCTTAGCTGCCGTCCAGGGGAACTGCATTTTTGTGGCATTTGAACGTTTGTTTGCTGCTGCTGCCATCATCATTTCTGTTACCACAGCATTGCGAGCCGTAGGGGGCTCTTGCTGTGCACCGGCCGCTTCCTGGAGGAGGCGTAGCTCACTTGCGCCCATGTGACCAATCACGTGACTTCCTGGACCAAAGAGCAGACCCAACCGCCCGAGCGGCGAGTGCTGCTGTCCTGTGGGAACCGCATTTTTGTGGCATTTGAACGTTCATTTGCTGCTGCTGCCATCATCATTTCTGTTACCACAGCATTGCGAGCCGTAGGGGGCTCTTGCTGTGCACCGGCCGTTTCCTGGAGGAGGCGGAGCTCAGTTGCGCCCACGTGCCCAACCACGTGACTTCCTGGTCTACAAAGAGCAGACCCAACCGCCCGAGCGGCGAGTGCTGCTGTCCTGTGGGAACTGCATTTTTGTGGCATTTGAACATTTGTTTGCTGCTGCTGCCATCATCATTTCTGTTACCACAGCATTGCGAGCCGTAGGGGGCTCTTGCTGTGCACCGGCCGTTTCCTGGAGGAGGCGGAGCTCACTTGCGCCCATGTGACCAATCACGTGACTTCTTGGTCTACAAAGAGCAGACCCAACCACCCTTGCGGCGTTAAGCCCGACAGGAGTAAAGCCCAGTGACTGTTGAGCGACTGTTTGGCGCACTGGGGACACAGCACAAAGGTAAATAAATCCAAGGTACAACATTGTACAACCTACACTTATAATGAGATTACGGAGTTCTCCTTCCGAGGAAGAGATGGCTACCCAAGATGGCTCATACCTGGAGACAGGGAGCGAGGCTGGGCAGGAGATCCTAAATGTCTCTGACCCTGCCCCAGCACAGCTGGATCCAACTGCCAGCCAACCACCCAGCCACATCCTTGAGGTGGCATTCCCAAATATCCATATTCAGAAGGGTTCGAGAACGAGGGTTCGAGTACACCCTGACGACAAAGAAAATTCAGAGCAGAATCAATGATCACTTCCTCAGAAAAAGAAATAAGAGTGTTAATGACTAGGTCGATATTATGGATACCACCTGGCAGCGACCTGACTATAATCACACGAATCTGTGAAATACTCCCACCATAGAGAGTTCCCAAGTTATCCCAATGACCACCAACACTATTCAAGAAAATAGGGCTAGCTCGCCTGTTCCCCAAGATCAACAAGAAGGGCAAATAGCCTCCTTTCCTGACGGATCATCCTCAGCTAACGAAAGCACATTGGCAGCCCTGACCTTTGTTCTAAACTCGCTGGTCTCCGTGGTGTGCAGTCATAATGTCGACATCAATAATGTCGACAGTCAAAATGTCGACAAATTAATGTCGAAAAACAATAATGTCGACAAACAAAAATGTCGACATTATTCGATATTTTTTCGACATTAATTTAGTGTATGCATAAATACATAAATAAATATATATATATGATGTGTTGAGTATGAGGGGTGGTTGGGGGGGTGTGGGGGGGTGGCAGGGGGGTGTTGGGTGAGGGGGGGTTGGGGGGGGGACCCCCCCATAGTAAATACAATTTTTTATTTATTTAATTATTGAATAAATAAATAAATAAATAAATAAATAATTGGTATGTGTTGAGTATGAGGGGTGAAAGGGTGGTTGGGGGGGTGTGGGGGGGGGGCAGGGGGGTGTTGGGTGAGGGGGGGTTGGGGGGGGACCCCCCCCATAGTAAATGATCATTTTTAGGTTATTTATTTATTGAATAAATAAATAAATAAATAAATAAATAAATAATTGGTATGTGTTGAGTATGAGGGGTGAAAGGGTGGTTGGGGGGTGTGGGGGGGGTGGCAGGGGGGTGTTGGGTGAGGTGTTGATAGTTTTAAGGGTTTATAGTCATAATGTCAAAAAAAAAATGTCGACATTTTTTTTTCGAAAAAATGACTTTTTACATTATAAGTATAGGATGTCGACATTATTGTTTTCGACATTTTTTTTTCGACATTATGACTATAAACCGGTCTCCGTATTTGAGCTTCTAAAAACAGAAATTCAAAGTCAAGCAGGCCTGCTTTTGGAAATATCACACGTGATTTCTAAGAATGAATCTACATTGATTGCCACAAATAACATCATGAATACTATTCTGATCCCAACTTTAAAAGAAACACAAATAGAGGGAGTTAAACAAGGCTTGGACATTGCCCAAATTTACAATCTTCTGAAAGAGGGGGCAAAAGGCAATGCCACAACTCACGAGCTTCTAAAGAAGCTCCCTCTGGAAATCCAAAATCCTCAAAGCCAGACTGACACTCTGGAAGGAGAGGGTGTCAAAGACTGTTTTGATGACACCCCGCTCTCGGATTCAATCCTGGAAGAATTTCGAAGATTGGCAAATGTTGACATCGACGTAATTGACGAAACTGAAGACAATAACCCAAAAATTCATATGGAGGAAATTCACAAGAGCACCCGACTGGTAGTTCGAGTCAGAACTCGGAAGCACTCCAGAAACCCAAGAGCAAAAAGTGGCAAAAAAGGAGTAAAGAGGGCAGAACAAAAAATACCATCCTTTACACACAACTGGACAAAACTATGAAGAAAAAAGAAAAAAATATTTTTTTGAAAAACCTGACAACTCCTGTAAGTGATAAGATAGCGGACTCTTCTGTAACAGTATCCCCAGTCACCAATTCCTCTCAGACTTCAAACTCGACCGATCCCCAGGCCAGCAAGCGGGTACCCGGGAAAAACGGGAAAAAGAAGGCACCCAAATCACACAAGGAGGATCTCAGTGACACCAGAGTTCAAACCTCAAACTTCGGCATGCAAACCAAACCCATAATCCTGTTACCTGCTACTTCCAATAACTTAATCCAAAAACCGGCCGACACAAACATTAAGATTGCCCCAATATTTCTAAAACAAAAATCGCACAAGGGGAAAACAATTGAGGCTAATGCGGAGAAAAAGCAAGTTGCCACAAAACTGGCACCAATTTTTTAAAAGCCATTTGGGAAACCAGTTTCTGCACTAACCCCATCCAATGAATCTCCCCCATCAGTCCCTCAAGCTGAGACGCCATCAAGTTCCACACCAGTAGAAGAAGACTGTTGGAATGGGACAGGGAAATTCAAAAACCTTGACATACGTCCTCAGTATGGAGGTAGTGAGAAACTTGAAAGAAATCAGTATTATTCCGCCACAAACAAAGAAGAAACTGCGACGCCAAACTTTACAATTCCAAAAGTATGGCTTAGATTAGAGAAACAGAACAAAATAAAATCACTCTGTAGATCTGCTTTATTGTCGGAAATTGAAAGGAATTACAACCTGTTTCTCTTCACCTCAGAAGATATCGAGTACCTCTCCTTTCCGATAAGCGAAGACAAGTTCTTCGTGGAGATAGCCCTTACCTCAAGAAAGGCACAGCAGGCACTCATTTGCAACAAAGATGACCTGGCTAAAGAAGGCCTCTGGGTATATGAATCAGAGGAGGAAGGCAGGTGCGGAAATCGACCAGGCTCAAAACACACATGGGGGAGGACGTACCAACCAGTATGGCCATCGCCGGAACATCCAGAGAGCTCCAAAGTAAAGATTCTTCTGGGTTTAAACTAAATGAAAACTTGATAACAAAACTTCCAGAAATCATTACTCAAATCTTTTTGAAACTTGGCGAGGAACAGACCAGTCTTTAGACAAAGAGGCCTTAGACTAGTCTCCTGGAACACGAGAGGCCCGAGCTTCCTGAGGAAAAAGAAACTCAAAAAACGATCTTTTTGAACATAATGATATTTTGTTGCTCCAGGAGACTTGGTTGGCTAACCCCATCGAGATAGAGGGATTTACAGTATTAAATCTCAAGGCCTCACAAAAATTAAAAGGGAGACCAGCAGGAGGCCTGTTAACAGTAATTAAAAACTCCAGCATCAAAGAAATAGTTCCATTATGTAACAACACGATGGGCATTCAAGCCTGTAAAGTAGAGATGGGACAGAACTCCTCTCGACTTACTCTAATTGTGGTCAACATCTATTGGAATCCAGCCAGTTTGAAACTTCAAGACTTCATAGAAATACTTCATACCCTATTTTCAACGGCAAAGATCAACTACGAGGGAGCACAGATCATTGTTGCAGGGGACTTGAATACAGACCATATTCACCCAGAACACGGGAGAAACGGCCACACCAAACATAGCACCATACGAAAAAGCAAACAATGGTGTGACTTTCTTCAGTCATGGGATCTAGATATGATAAATGGAAAAAACAGGTGCGGGGGGATGGGTAGGCCAACCTGTCGCCAAGGGGTACGGCAATCAACTCTGGACTACTTTTTCGTCTCATCGTCCCACACCCTGTTTTGCCCTAGTCTTACTCTAGACTGGGAAGGGGGAAGTGATCACGCAAGGTTGGAACTTTTCTTCCGTGAAATCCAGAGATCCTCCAACCCATACATCATACAGAAACTGGAGGGTTTAAAGGGTAAACTGAAAGTGGTCAAATACAAACATGGGGGGAAAAAGCTGAACGGCCTTTTGGAGGAAGTCCCCCCGTCAGTATGGGCCGAGGAAACCCATCCAGAAAAATTTGGAAAGTTTGTATGGTCTATTTGCAAACCAAGTGAAGTAAAGAGCAGAGGGAGACAGATGCACCTCCATCATTTTGATGAGGAAACATACAATAAGAAAAGAATTCTGCAACAAACACTACGCCATATAAAACAGAATGCAGCAGAAGACCCCCTTGGCTGTACGCAAAAAATTAAAAATGCCAAACAAGTCTACCGGAACTGGACAAAGAACCACAAACACCAAAAACTCCAAGAAGACGGGGAAAGAATGCTTTTTCTCCTCAATGCAAATAACTGCAAATATTTCTGGGCAGCATTAAATCAACTTGAAACCGGCCAAAACAGTTCCTTTTGCAACCTAGTCTCAGAGCGTAAGTGGGTAGACTACCTTTCCAACAACTTCGAAGCAACCGGCACAAGAGACTTTATTTTTCCCAACATCTCCTGGTCCCTGGCATTCACCGAAAAAGAAATCGAGGACTTCATTACATCATCTTCCACCTCTAAAGCGGCAGGTCCCAATGGCCTCAATTACCAGGTGCTACAAAACCAGCCAAAACTATGGGCAAAGTTACTCTTTCACCTGTATCAAGAAATTCTAAAGAAAAACATTTTCCCACCATCATGGAAGACTGCACTCATCATTCCATTTTTTAAGGGGGGGCGATAGGCTAAGCCCAGCATGTTATCGACTGATCGCCCTTCTGGATATAGATAGCAAAATCTTTATGAGAATATTACTGAAAGAACTTACCTTATGGATGGACTAAAGACAGATTCTTCCCCCGCACCAAACAGGCTTCAGGAAAGGTCTTTCTACCAGTCTTAATGGACTCATCCTGAACCTGCTGAGCGAAAGATCAAATGAGAAAGAAGGCTCACCGTTGTATGGGGTATGGGTCGATCTGTCCAAAGCATTTGATCTCGTGGACAGATCCCTCCTCTGGCAGAAACTTCACAACTGGGGGATTCTGGCCCCTCTTGTGGCTATGCTCATAGAGCTTCATAAGAACACTAGCACCAGGGTGAGGTTGGACGACCTCGGCAACCTATCAGAGACAATCCAGGTTCTTAAGGGAGTACGACAAGGATGTTTGGGTGCACCGTTATTCTTCAACCTATTTCTGTCAGACATTGGAGACTTTTTAGCCTCAGCATCGCTAATCTGTCCTAGGATTAATGGTAGAAAACTCCATTGGTTGGCTTACGCGGATGACCTAGTGCTCCTGGATGGCTCAGCGATAGGGTTGCAGCAACTCCTGTTCAAACTTAATGAATATGGCAAGCTAAACGGTCTGATAATTAATCCATCAAAATCTAAGATCCTCATCTTTAAACATCCGAAAAAAAAGGTGACCTCAAGGAACTGGGTCTTGGACTGCAAAGTAATTCCACGTGTGGATGAACTGACATACCTGGGATATGAAATCTACGCTCACCCAACTTTTAACAAGGTGATACCTTCCATCCTTGGAAAGACCTCAAAAATTATAGCACAAATGAAAAACCTGAATAGAAGATTCTGCAAGTTCTCAATGCTTCCACTCAAGAAGTTTTATATAGGCAAAGCAGTCCCGGACCTCCTCTATGGCCTTGAGGCAAAGCCCTTGCTGTGGAACTACGACTGGAGTAAAATTGAGGGCCTCTTATGGAAATCTTCGATTTATCTTCCAATGTGTACTCCTCTTGCAAGTCTGAGATTTGAATTGGGACTAATCTCTTTGAGCTGCCGTGCGGAGTGGAAACTTCTGTCCCTCTATCACAACATAATCACAACCAGTATGTGTACTCTCTTTTTTGACGTAAATCAACATCTAAAAGCGGCAAAATCAAAGCAACTTTTAGGCTTAGAAAAAAAAAAATCGGACATATTTTGTACAGGCTGGAACTAACTACAGAAACACTCATGCAGAATCCCATGAAAGTGAAAAAAAAACTAGAGACGCCCGACTGGATCCAAACAATTGCTAGAGTCAGAAGTCTCAAACTCCCAAACCATTTCCTGAAAGAGGACAGAAAACTCGGCACCATCCCACGCTATTTGGAAAAGTTTCCTGATCAAAGAATAAGAAACAACTTCCTCAGACTCAGATTGAATATAGCCCATACGGGCAAAATTTTGGCCCAAAGAAACAGGGAGAGAAGGCATTGAGACTCTGCAAGATCTGCCACTCTCCGCACTTACAATCTCTCAAGCATCTGCTGATGGAGTGCGAAGGTACATGGCCCACTAGAGTGTCACTACTGGGGAAATTTGTAACTAGAGAGGGGAGCTTAGTCCAAGATGCATTCTGGGATAGACTGATCTCTGGCCAAGAAGTCATGCTCACTGCAGCAACAGTAAAAGTCTTGGAGACTTTTTCTATGTTTATGAACCAATAATAGACAGGTTAAGACAGTGAGCTTCCTCGGTTATTTTGGACCAGACTTTTCAGTTAAATCCCTGGTTTCTGTGCCTTGATTCTACTTTATTTTTAAATATGAAATGTAAAATCGAGTTTTTAATATGAAATTTGTATCCTGATTTTCGCTTTGTAAAGGTTTTCTGGCAAAACCAAAAACAAATAATAAAAAAAAAAGATGCCTCTGAAACGTCCCTGCCTTCCTAGCATTGAAGCTACCCACCTCACGGGGACAGAAGCAAACAACAAAAGGAGATGGAGATATTGCTTTTCAGAGCATCCTTATGATCTCAAGCAACTACTTTGGGGTTGATTGACAAATAGAACTTGAGCAAATAAGGTTGCCACCTTTGTCTGAAGCAAAAACCAGACTTGAAGCCATGCCCACATTTTTAGATTTTAAAAATGTAGCACAATGGAAGGGAGGGGAGAATCATGCTGGCAGCTACCTTTTTAACATGCCTATTTTCGTTTTATTTAAAAAGCAATCTGCATTATTAAGCTGAACAAAATATAAGGCTAAATATAACATTTCACTGAATTGTATACCATACTTTTTGACCTTGGAAGGATGAAACGCGCTGGTTCTAACAACATCGGATTTAATGACTGTTAAGCTGTTCAGATTTTAACAAGATGTGTATTAACCCACTTGCCCATCCTCCCTAATCAATAGGCACTGATCATTTATTTTCTGGAACTGTTATTAGTTTTAAAAGCATCTGTAAAAAAAATTGCCAGAAGCTTTATTTTAAGCTGTGAAAGCCAAGGAATTATTGGAATAAATGAGTGGGTAAAGAACTTATGACAGAGATATATCTGCAGGTTTCACACAAGTCGCAGCAGTGGGCGCATTAACCCACCAAGCCAACACGCTCAAAGAAAGCCACAGGGAGAAATGGTCAGAGTGATTCTTTAACAAGCTCTGGGACAACCATGTTCTAAGATAACAGAATTGTTCGCTGGAATCTTTTAAGAATTGTTCACATTATTGCCTAACCAAATTAATTTTATGGGACTGGGCAGTTTAAAAGCTGGTTTAGACACATCTAACATTGCGCTGGCTATTCCCAATCCCCACCCACTTTTTAGAGGCATAAATCAGGCATAGAATCCTGTCAGATAAGATTTTACTCCAGAATCATTTTCTTAAGAGTCTAAGCTGGGTTTCTCCTAGCCTTTCACATACACTGGCCTCTATTAAATCTCCCCATGTTATCTTTGTTGTTGCAATTGCTATAAATATCATACAGAAATAGGACAGATATCGGGCTCCCCTCCACATGTAGCATGATTGGTGATTGATGTAGTCCTCCTGGAGGCCATGAATGGTGCAAATCTCACTTTAAGTTGGTAAGCGTGATAGATCTACAGAGAGGGAACTAAACTCCAGCAATCAGTGTTGATAAATGGCCCCATATTATATCTGACACGTCTCATCCATTTATATTCTGAGATTTGTTAGCTTTTCCCAAATGTGTGGACCGCAAATCACATGCATATTGGCACTGGCTAAAAAGCAAACGCTGGCCACTAGTCAGCTTCTTTCCCACCCTTGCCTCCTTACTCCCTTACTCTGTACGGTGCTTGTGAAGCAGAGAGGTATACTCCATAATGACATGCCCGTCGGAAGCAGAGAGGTATACTCCATAACGCCATGCCCGTCAGAAGAAGAGAGGTATACTCCGTAACACCATGTCCGTCAGAAGCAGAGAGATATAATCCATAACGCCCTTCCCGTCAGAAGGAGAGAGGTATAATCCATAACACCATGTCCGTCGGAAGCAGAGAGGCATACTCCATAACGCCATGTCCGCCAGAAGAAGAGAGGTATACTCCATAACACCATGTCCGTCAGAAGCAGAGAGGCATACTCCATAACGCCATGTCCGCCAGAAGAAGAGAGGTATACTCCATAACACCCTTCCCGTCAGAAGGAGAGAGGTATAATCCATAACGCCATGTCCGTCAGAAGCAGAGAGATATAATCCATAACACCATGTCCGTCAGAAGAAGAGAGGTATATTCCATAACACCATGTCTGTCAGAAGGAGAGAGGTATAATCCATAACGCCATGTCCGTCAGAATCAGAGAGATGTACTCCATAACAACATGTCCGTCAGAAGAAGAGAGGTATACTCCATAACACCATGTCCGTCAGAAGCAGAGAGGCATACTCCATAATGCCATGTCCGTCTGGAGCAAAGAGGTATACTCCAGAATGCTATGTTCATCTTAAGCAGAGAGCTGTACTCCACAACGCCATGTCCGTCTGATGCAGAGGTATACTCCATAACGCCATGTCTGTTTGATGCAGAGAGGTATATTCCATAACAGCCTGTCCGCCTGAAGCAGAGAGGTATATCCATAATGCCATGTCCATCTGGTGCACAGAGGTAAAGTCCATAACGCCATGTCCATCTGATGCAGAGTGGTATACTTCATACCACCATGTCCGTCTGATGCAGAATATTATACTCCATAACGCCATGTCCATCTGGAGCACAGAGGTATACTCCAGAATGCCATGTTCATCTGAAGCAGAGAGCTGTACTCCATAATGCCATGTCCATCTGAAGCAGAGAGGTATACTCCATAACGCCATATCCATCTGGAGCACAGCGTGATGTCCATCTGGAGCACAGAGGTATACTCCATAACGCCATGTCCGTCTGGAACAGAGGGGTATAGTCCATAATGTCATGTCTGTCTGGAGCACAGAGGTATAGTCCATAATGCCATGTTCATCTGATGCAGAGACGTAGAGTCCATAATACCACGTCTGTCTGATGCAGAGAGGTATAGTCCATACTGTCATGTCCATCTGATGCAGAGGGGTATATCCAATAATGCCATGTAAATCTGATGCAGAGAGGTAGAGTCCATACTGTCATGTCTGTCTGATGCAGAGGGGTAAGGTCCATAATGCCACATCCGTCTGATGCAGAGAGGTATCCATAAGGACATGTCTGTCTGATGCAGAGAGGTAGAGTCCATAATGCCACGCCCGTCCGATGCAGAGAGGTATACTCCATAACGCCATGTCCATCTGGAACAGAGAGGTATAGTCCATAATGCAATGTCTGTCTGGATCACAGAGGTATACTCCATAATGCCATGTCTGTCTGGAGCACAGAGGTATACTCCATAATGCCATGTCTGTCTGGAGCACAGCACCATGTCCATCTGGACCACAGTGGTATACTCCATAACGTCAGAATGCCATGTCCATTTGATGCAGAGAGGTCTACTCCATAACGCCAATTCCGTCTGGACCAGAGAGGTATATTCCATAACGCTATGTCTGTCTACAGCAGAGAGGTATATCCATAATGCCATGTCCATCTGGAGCACAGAGGTATAGTCCATAATGCCATGTTCATCTCATGCAGAGAGGTAAGGTCCATAATGCCATGTCTGTCTGATGCAGAGACGTAGAGTCCATAATGCCATGTCTGTCTGATGCAGAGTGTTATAGTCCATAATGCCATGTCCATCTGATGCAGAGACGTAGAGTCCATAATGCCATGTCTGTCTGATGCAGAGACGTAGAGTCCATAATGCCATGTCTGTCTGATGCAGAGTGGTATAGTCCATAATGCCATGTCCATCTGATGCAGAGACGTAGAGTCCATAATGCCATGTCCGTCCGATGCATAGAGGTATACTCCATAATGCCATGTCCGTCCGATGCAGAGAGGTATACTCCATAATGCCATGTCCCTTTGATGCAGAGAGGTATACTCCTCCATAATGCCATGTCCGTTTGATGCAGAGAGGTATACTCCATAATGCCATGTCCGTTTGATGCAGAGAGGTATACTCCATAATGCCATGTCCGTCCGATGCAGAGAGGTATACTCCATAATTCCATGTCCGTTTGATGCAGAGAGGTATACTCCTCCATAATGCCATGTCCGTTTGATGCAGAGAGGTATACTCCATAATGCCATGTCCGTCCGATGCAGAGAGGTATACTCCATAATGCCATGTCTGTCTGAAATAGAGATGTATATTCCTTAGCGCAATGCCCGCCAGGTGTGAGGCACATCCTGTGCAGAGAGCTTCTCTACATTCTGGTATTTGTAGTTTTGATTCTTATTTCATTGTGGGGCTGTAAATGACAGAATGCAAAAAAGGAGGCAGTCCTAGAGGCCCGATTCACAACTTGCGGCGTCTAAAGTATGATGTGGGTTGGTTTGGTTGTTTATCGTCACTGCTAGTTATTTTCATTATTGAAACAGGCATCCAGCATATTGTTTTCAATGGGTGTAAATAAAATGGGCAGATTTGTAAACAATGTATTAATCAATGCCACCACACATATTGCGCCACTTGTAGACGTTTTATTCGTGAGATTTGTCCGTATATTTGACACGTATTTTGACCTATGGCCTTCTTCAAAACGGGACATTTACCAATTAATGAGCAAAATAAAGTAACTTGAAGTTTGCGTGGTATATTCTTGTGCTGTAATATGTGACTGGGTAAAATCCCTGTGCCTTGAGAAAGGGAGATCAGTTCTCCTCGCAGCCGCTTATCGGAAAAATGCTAAATAATTGGTAAATGTCCGGTTTTGAAGAAGACCAAAGGCCGACACACGTGTCACATAAACGGACAAATCTCACGAATAGAACGTCTACAACTCGCGCAATATGTGTGGTGGCACTGATTAATGTATTGCAAATAAGAGTGCAGTGGGAGCCCTCTATACCCGCACACAGTGTGACAGAGAAACTGATTACGAATACTATCAGTCAAACCTGAACTACTGATCCTTGTCGCAGCAGGTACCCCCCACAGTAACCCACATTTCATTGAGATTTGTCAACAAAATTACATTTGTTTGCTTTCAAACAAGCAGGCAACTTTGTGATATTCTATAAATATACAGTTGATGTTTTCTTTCACAAATAAACCAAATAGCTGGTGAAACCTATTGTCTACACTCATGTTTAAATGCTAACGCAATTAGCAGCCCCAACATTAGCACTTTCCGTGAAGAGTTGGAATTTTGCCATAAGACCCATTCTCCATAAATTGCTGCCTACTGGGCAGGCCTTATTTGACAACTGAGCTGTCATTCGGGCAATGCTCCAGAAATAAGGTCAGTCTGGACTAATTCCGGGCGGGAGCAAATGGGGAGACACCTGCGAGCATTTCAGATTTGCACCTGTCCACTTTACCTGACTCACAAAGCTTGAGGCACTGGAGCAGGCCTGCATTTGCGTGGAGCATCTCTGAAATGCTCACATGCAAACGCGGCTCGTTGCACCTCGGAGACGCTGCGTGTATTTTCAGGCGCAGGCCTGATTTTGGTTGTGTGGATCAGGTGTAAGGAGCAGGTGCTAACCGGAAATGCTCAGGGCCATCTCCTGATCTGCGTCAGTGCAAAAGTCCGTGAATCGGGAGTTCTGTTCTCTGTGCCCCTTTCTTCTCCCTGCCTGCATTACCTGCCATATGAAAGACATCACTGATTAAGCTATAATGAATTATATTGCGCGTATGTGTCTGCCCAGTCTACGCGTCTCTGTTTTGGCCTTATCAAAATGGATCCCTCCATCGGGGAGCCAGCTCGCATGAGTAGCGTGCCCTCGCGTGACCCTGGATCCACGGACATGCGGCTCTGGAAGGTGCCCGGGGGAGCAGGTCCGAAGAAGGGGCAGTTGGCTTGGATGTCCGCGGTCTCGCGGGCAGATCTCCGGTGTGTTATCTAAGCCCCGCAGCTACGGCGGGCCTCGCTGTGTGTTAGTTATTACCCAGCGACAGCAGATGAGGCAGGAAAGAGTCTTAGCACCGAGAGATAGCGCCAGCTCCATTCATCACACTCGCAGAAATGATTTCTGTTCAGCGCTACCCATGGGTGAAATTACACTCCATTCTCTCCGGGTAATTGGATGTCATACAGCCCGCCTGCCTTGTTACGGGGCGCCCAGACCTGCCCCGCCTGGCAGCCTCCTCTGGGACCGAAGCAACACAATGGTGCCTCCTGGAACATGCAGATAGAGGGACAACACATAACATGCGGGCTGAGGGGGGAGCGGGGCACACGGAGGGGAGAGTAGACGTGGAAAAAAGGGCGGGAGGGCGGTGGGAGGCACGGGGAGGGGAAACGAGGCATCATGGAGACAAGAGAGAATAGGATGAGAAATGGAGAAAGAAGGGCAGAGTGTCCGTGGGCAAGGTGGCAAACGGGGATAGGAAAAGAGGCATCAGGGAGACAAGGGGAGAATTAGATCAGCTAGTAGGGAAAGAGGGTAAGGTGGCTGAGCGGGCTAAACGCTCTTTGCTGTGTTCTGAGTTTGATCTGCAAGTTGTAGGTTCAAACCCTGACAATGACAACTCCGCTTTTCATCTTTCAACCACCCATAGTGTCGGACTGGCACATAAAATGTTCTCCTCCACCAATGAAAGAATGGCCATTCATTCTGTGACTGACTGTTTGAATAGTACCCAAGGGGCAGTATTTTTTAATAAAATGTGATGCAAATTAAGCAATTTAAAGTATACGTATTCTGCAACAATGGTCAAAACTACTAGCCTCAGAGTGAAGTAACTCATCAAACTGTCCAACTTTGAACAATGCCCCAGGCCCCGGGCCGCATAAAATGCGGGACGATAGAGGGTCTGGGAGTTTAGGCGCGGGATGGGGGAAACGGCGCAAAAGCATAGGGAGGGGCATCCGAACTGCGCCACAAGAAACAAAAGCCCAGGAAAGGGCAGGAAGCAGCACCTGGGAAGGTGCAAAATATAACAGCAAGGGACCAGGGGGGTAACCCGGCCGCCCCGAAGAAGGAACAAAAGGCCGGGGGTGTATAAGTAAGCCAGGAAAAGGAGAGGCGGCACAAACCAGGTAAGAGCTCACCTCTCTCAGGTAGGCTGTTAGTGCCTGGATAAGGGGAAGGAAAAACTTTTGCTCTTGCGGGCTCACGCATTTCCACCTCCTCTTAATTCGATCTAAACGGAGTGGCTACGAGTTCGCCCAGCCGGGCCGGAGCAGGAGCGACCCGGAGGTACCAGCTGCGAGCGAACAGAACACTTTCGCCATGGACAAGCGAGACAGGCGAGAAAGATCGGGATTAGAAGAGCAGGAGAAGCAGGGGACGCACGGGGTGCAGGAGCAGGAAGGCGTGACTGACGGAATTCAGACGAGAAGGATGGCGGAAGGAAGAGCAAAAAGGGCTCAAGAATTCTCAGAATGGGCGAGGAAGGCAGAGAAAGAATATGGAGCATAATGGGTGCTGGAGATAATGCAAAAGGAAGAAAGGGCGAAGGCAATGCCACCCTTGCTGTTCATAGAGCCCAGCAGCAGCGAAGGAGAAGATGAGGTACCGCAAGGACAGAAGAGGAGGAGAGAGGAGTAGAAGAGATTGGAGGAACAGACAGAGGCACCTAACAAGAGGGAGAAAAAAGATAAAAACAAAGGTACTGTGAATAATAATGTGGGGAATAAAATCGTAAAAATGTAAAAAAAATTGCGCCACGGTTTCGGGTAAGTCTCCCAGAACCAATGGCAAGAAGAGCAGACGTGAGAAGGGATCCAGGGAGGAGCGGCAGGGGAGTTCTTCAACTGAAGTAAGCAATGATGACGAAGAAAGGAATCATTTAAGGGCTTGGGTAAAATGGAGAGGAGTGGTGAGCAGGGAGAAACAGAGAGGGGCGGGGGGCAGGGGCAGAACCCAGAGAAACCCCGGTCCCAGCACCACAAGGGGTACCAGTAGTCCCGCTGCCACAAGGGGTACCAATAGTCCCGGCACCACAAGGTGCACCAGTTGGGCCAAGCACGGGGGGAGCACCGCAAGGACCCAACCCACAACCGGGGGTGCCAACGGGGGCACCAGCGGCAACAGTGTCAGGTTACCCACCGCCGGGGGCAGCACCGACTGGGGCAGCGGCAGAAATTGGGGGGCCACTCATGACGAAATATGGCAGGCCAACCATGGGTAAAGATGCACAGGGCAGGTCAATGAAGGCAATGGCTTGGTATATAAATGACAAAGTAAAGGAGAAAATATGGAGGAAGGAATTGATTGATATTTTCACATTGTTAGATTGTCAAAAGAGGGGGATGAATGTGGCTCTAGAGGACATTTAGGAAGACGAGAAAAGTTTACTAAAAAAGGGGCCGGTAGTAAGGAATTTTGACAACTGGATGTCAGCTTTCACCGTAATGTCTACAATTATATTACAAAAATTCCCGGAAGACGGGGTAGCATTAGTGGCGTATCAGCAGA
Organism: Ambystoma mexicanum; assembly: GCF_040938575.1. Classification (NCBI taxonomy): domain Eukaryota; kingdom Metazoa; phylum Chordata; class Amphibia; order Caudata; family Ambystomatidae; genus Ambystoma; species Ambystoma mexicanum. The sequence goes on from NC_090929.1 coordinate 416,913,812, forward strand.
GGGTGCTGAAGGTACACGCGGCGTTTGGGGGTGATTCATGGCTGGAGCATGATCACGAGTTCAGAAAGGATATGGACTGCTTTCCGGATATGGGATGGGATGAGGAAAATTTTTATCTCTACATATTTAATGTGCTGAAGGAGAAATGGGATTCTAAGGAGCGAAGCGCAGGAGGGCAGTAGAGGAGGCAGTATTGGCAGAATGATTACAAAGCGGATTATAGATACAATAACAGAAGGTACAAATCCAGCTATGACAGAAATAGAGACCAGAGTTTTCGGAGCAGAAATTATGGGTCACAGAGAGGGTGGCAGAGTAGCCTGCCCCCAACAACGCAGGGGGGGGCAGTGGGAGCACAGGGACAACACGGACAGAACCAGGACAATGTTGGAATTTTGAGAAGGGAGTACCCTGTAGCTGGGGATGGAAGTGCAAGTTCAGCCACAAGTGCGAGAGATGTAAGGGTGACCACAGCAGCTCCAAGTGCACAAGGGCCGCAGCTCCAAGCGAAAATAAGAACTGGGGAGGGAAGGGGGCCAGGCCAGTAAAAATTGAGAAGATGGAAGGGTGGCTTCAGAAATACCCAGACAAAGAAACGGCAGATCAGATCAGACAAGGCTTTAAAGAAGGTTTTAACATCCCGTTTACCGGGCAGGGAGCGCAAGACATTCCTAGAAATCTGAAGTCGGCAACCGAGAACTGAGATATAGTGGCCAGTAAGATCCGGAAAGAGGTAGAACTGGGGAGGGTGGAGGGCCCCTTTACAGCCTTACCATTCGAAAAATGTATATGCTCTCTACTGGGGCTGGTGCCGAAAAAAAAGACGAAGGGGAATACAGACTGATACACCACCTATCCTACCCCCAGGGGGCCTCGGTGAACGACGGCATCGCCCGGAGCGACGCAACGGTATCATATTCAGACTTCGAGGAGGCAGTAGAACTGGTCAGGAAAGCAGGAAAAGGGGCATGGATGGCGAAAGCAGACCTTAAATCTGTATTCCGCCTGTTGCCAGTCAACAGCAGATCTCAAAGATGGTTATGTATGCATTGGGAGGAGGAATACTTCGACAAATGTCTCCCGATGGGGTGCGCCATCTCATGTGCATATTTTGAGAGGGTAAGTTCATTTTTGCAATGGGCGGTCACAGAAGAGATGAGGGAGTCCATGATGGTACATTACCTGGATGATTTTTTATTCGTTGGGCCCAAAGGTTCAGAGCTATGCAAGGCAACCTTGGATAAATTTGTCGAAATAACAAGCGAGTGGGGTTTTCCATTGGCGGCGGAGAAAACGATGGGCCCAACGCAGATTATCCAATTCCTAGGAATAGAAATTGAGTCAAGCAAAGGAAGGTGCCGGATCCCGGATGACAAAGTGACAGATCTGCTGAAGACAATAAAGGAACTACCAGGAGAAACAAAGTGACAGTGAGAGAATTGCAAGCACTGGCAGGAAAGCTGAACTTCGCAGGAAGAGTCATACCACAGGGGAGGGTGTTCCAGAGAAGTATTGAGCTGAAAACAAGAGGGGCTACAATGGGGCACCACAGAGTCAGGCTAGGGGGAGGAATGAAGAGAGATCTGGAAGTGTGGGCAGAATTTCTGAAATACTTCAATGGGTCGGTGATATGGCGCTCACCGGTAAATGAGGAAGGTTTTGGCACAATACTGGGGAAACAATGGTGTGCAGGCAAGTGGCCAAAAACATGGCAGGTGGAGAAATGGACAAAAAACATAACGCTGCTGGAGCTCTTCCCAATATGGGTTGCGTTATGCGCATGGGGGGAAGAGCTAGGAAATAAGGAGTTGGCAGTATGGTCGGATAACATGGCGATGGTGCACGTGTTAAATAAAGGAAGTGCGTCATGCATAATAGTGTTGGAATTAATGAGGGCAATCACGCTGGAAAGCCGAAAAATGAATACATGCATAAGGGCGAGGCACATCGCTGGGGAAGCAAACGTGGTGGTTGATGCAATCTCTCGCTTTCAGTGGGAGAAATTCAGGGAGCTGAGACCGGACGCCGACAAGGAAAGAACGCCTACGCCGCGGAAGGCATGGGTCCCGTTGGAAGCACTGGAAAGGAAAGCACAGTTGGCCACAAGGTCGACTCAAAAGAAGTGGGAGAAGAACGGAGAAAGGAAAGGGTCATTGACAAACTGACCAGGAATGCCCTAACGTACAAAACGGGTAAGCAGTATGAAAAGCATGTAAAAGATGTGTTGGTGGAAACAGGTGTAAAAAAGGTGGAAAAAATTTAAACGGAAAAAATGTGTGAATTTCTCGAAGGGGCAGTTGCCAAAGGGAAAAAGAAAAGCTGGGCAGCAGCGCACCTAGCCGCGGTGGCATATACCACAAAAGTGGCAGGCATACCTGACCCAACCGACAGCGCCAGAATAAAATACGCTATGAGAGGATGGGCAAAATTAGAGGGGAAGAAACCAGGTAACAGAAGGGCGGTAAACTTTGGGAAGTTGATAATTCTGTTAAAAGTGCTACGAGATACATGCAGCAGCACGTACGAAACCGCGCTGTTCAGGGCAGCATTTGCGCTGCCATACAATGGGGCTTTCAGGGTAGGGGAACTGGTGGCCAGTAATACAGTGTCAGGAGACGGCCTGGCAAGGAAAGACATTAGTATGGGAAACAAGGGGATGTCTATAATGCTAAAGAAATCTAAAACAGACCAAACAGGGAAGGGGAGAGCAATAGACCTCAATTGCATCAGAGAGAAGGACCACTGTCCCAGATGCATCACCCAAGAATTCCTAGATCTCCGACCAGAGGTCGACGGGCAGCTATTAATACATATGGACGGCAGTGCACTCAGCAGGTACCAGTTTCAGACGGTATTAAAACAGGCGGTGGCAAAAGCAGGATGGGATGCAGCCAAATTTGGTACACACTCTTTTAGGATAGGGCAGCAACCTCTGCATGGGCGGGGGGCCTGTGAGCAAAGGGTGTGAAAAGAATTGGGGGATGGAAGTCGCAATGTTTTAAAAAAATACATAAGGGAGGAACTGATATAAACACTTATCTTCCCCGTTTTCCATAGAGGCTGGACCCTACAAATCGGCATGAATAGTGGGGCACTCTTTCGTGACCCGGGCAGGCAGGTGGCTGGAAGAAGTGAAGCAAGGACTACATTTCAAAAACACAATTACATCCTGGTGTGGCCTCCCAGGGATGCACTGGGAGGACATCCACGACAGGCTGTCGGACCAGTAGGTTTCAGGGACCCCCCACCCCCGAGTACCTGGTTATACATCTAGGAGGGAACGACCTGGTGAGCACAAATAGGGGTAAATTACAGAGGGACATTTGCAAGTCACTGCATAGCATAGCCTGCAGTTGGTGGAAAACCGAGATTTTCATGTCAGAAATAATACCAAGAAGGGTCTGGTATGGGGCACAGAAGAGGCACGCAATCGAAATAGCCAGAAAGAAACTAAATAAATCGGTAGAAAAGTACTGCAAGAGCACAGGGCTGCACTTCATAAAACATGGACTACACCGGAACAATCCGGACATGTTTCACCAGGATGGGGTACACCTATCAAGGAAGGGGATGGGGTTTTTTTCCGACAACATTTTTAGGGCACTCCAGGAACGGGGTTGTAGGTAGGGTGCTTTTGGAGGGGACCAGAACTGGCGTGAATAACACCCGCTCAGGTGTGGCGGCATGTGCCCCGGAACAAAGGCCCAGGGATAACAAGGACTCAAGAGGAGCCTTGGGCAACTTCGGACTGGCCACCTGGTGCCCAAAAGCATATGGCAGTGTATTGATTTTTGTTGTGTTGTATTTTCTGTGAGAAAATAAAATGCCTACGGCCTACAACTTTTCCATAAACATAATTGGTCTGTGATTTATTATTTAGGTAGGGATCCGGTAAGAGGAGCAAAGCGAGCCCACACTACTCAGCCTATGCCCCAGGCCCCGGGCCGCATGAAATGCGGGACAATAGAGGATCTGGGAGTTTAGGCGCGGGGTGGGGGGAAACGGCGCAAAAGCGTAGGGAGGGACGTCCGAACGGCGCCACAAGAAACAAAAGCCCAGGAAAGGGCAGGAAGCAGCACCTGGGAAGGTGAGAAATATAACAGTAACGGGCCATGGGGGGTAACCCGGCCGCCCCCAAGAAGGAACAAAAGGCCGGGGGTGTATAAGTAAGTAAGGAAAAGGAGAGGCGGCACAAACCAAGTAAGAGCTCACCTCTCTTGGGTAGGCTCTTAGTGCCTGGATAAGGGGCACCAACCCACAATACAAGAAAAACGGAAGAAGAGGGGAGCATGCAGGAGCCGGAACGCCAAGTACTCTTTCGGTACATGGTCCAAAAAAGGAGCAGGGTGAGACCGGTGTAACAAACTGTGTGGTCTTTCTACTAAATGAGTCAAAGTCCTATCAAAAAAGTAAGTTATGGATCAATGAGGACTCATCTTAAATCAGGTGTCCTTCAGAATATACATTGGATTGGTATCAGTAGTCTTGTCGCTGTCGTACTGGGCATATTAATGCTGTGGTGGCCCCTATAATCAAACATTATGAGAGTAGTTGGCAACGGGCAACACATCTGCTTCTACTCAAGAAGTGTAACACTGTGGAATGGATTGCAAGTGCATAGGATCCCAAAGGATGCTCACAGTAATTCAATAATGAGAGATCAAGAAGATTCTGAGTTGCCTAGCCTAGCCTCTCATGGCCAAACGCAAATCACACATGTAACCGCATCCGAAATGGCCGCTATTTATTTTGGTGTACCTCTTTATGTGATGACATCACAGCTCAACGCTGCACTGATTTCAGATTGTAAATATCGTATATGCAGCAGAACACAGCTGTTAGACACCGCTGTGTTCAATGGTGGATCTAGGTTCTCTAAAGAATCTAGCCCAATAAGTACTGAGGTATTATGAAACAAGTCAGTGTCAGCAGCCACACAATTGAGGAACAAATACATTGAAGTATAAAGCCACAAGCTAAAGTTGACTAAGTGATAGTGGGAGGCATTATTTTCACGTATGACTCTTGCGATAAAGCATTGAAACTATACGCATCAAGATATGTGGCCAAAGACGGCTATGTGACAATGGGAGGTGCTTAATGCCTAATAAATCAGGCAGATAAGATTATCAATTTTGTCGCATCAACTGGTGGGGCATATCATGAAAAAACCTAATGGATGTTTCTGTTGTAACCTAAGGAGATCCTCAGGATGAGAAATAGCAAAATAAAGGAAAACAAGCTATCAATTGTAGCAACAAGTATATGAAAGAAGACTAGCCTGGGTAAATGATTACGCTTATGGTCTAGCGCCTTTCCTCTAGCCTGCAGGGGCTCGGTCCTGTGTGGTGCGTGCAAGTACTCTTTCTGCTATGGCTAACATCTGCTGGTCTTTGACGGTCTTTCGGGAGCTGGTGTTGCTGGCTTCTGCCTCTGCTGTGGACCAGCTGAGACCTCGTGAGAGCTGGGGACATCTGGGGAGTTAACCAGAGGAGTGAACCCGTTGTACGAGAGCAGAGAGCAGGGAAATTGAGAGCTGCACCCAAAATGTCCCGTGCTCACAGAAAGCGGTGAGGAGCACAGTGATTGCGGCCTGCAGAGAGTGCAGCAAGTGTGAATTTAAAAGCTGATCATAAGCCCGGTGGTGAAAAGGGCTTACGGTGGAATTCTCGCTATTTTCTGCTGGACGTGTGGTAGCAGGAAGCAGGAACGTTTCAGAGACATTTCAACACCAGAGATCCAGCACCTCTTTTTATGTACCTGCCTGTGCTTTGGGTTACGGCGGTTTACATGTACAAGGTACTGTGACTTGCAAGCTACTTTCCGTTTTCCCATACTTTATTGAATTTGTGGAAGTACTGGGATATACTTTGAGGACAGATTGGTGTTTACTGCCTTTTCTTCTTGCAGTGTCCGTTTGCTTTCAGACTCACTGTGTTATTACTGGATTTCTATTACCACAGGCTTGGTGGTTTGCTGGTGTGTTAGTGGTGTTGCTGCTCTTGGGGACTGCGGGGGATTGCCGTGTGGCTGTCCACTTTGACCCAAGATTCAATTTAACTAAATAGGTTAGTCTATCTATTTTTATTTATTTATTTAATTTCTTTTTTAGGCTGAGTCCCCTTTGGGTTGGTACGGTGCCTGTGGGCCTTGGCCTGTGAGCCGTGCTTTCCGTTTGGAGTGTTTTGCGGTGACCGTTGACACTGTTCTTGGAGCTGTGTGTTTTATCTTTTTTTTAATTATTTTTTGGACCTGTGCAACATGGCTACTCTAAGAAGTGGCTTTGGGGCCAGCAATTGCGAACTGGAACTAGACCAAGTGCATAATCTGAGGGTCATACCTATCCCCAATTGCGCTTTATCTCAGAGTATCCCACCTGGACATACATCAGTGGTGAGTAATGGCTTACCGGACCTTGACGTTACTATGAAGGGGCCAGATGGAGGGACCACCTTTCTCATGACTACTTCAATTAATCCATTATTGTCTAATCTCGCCTCTACTGCCCTTCCCTCACATGTTTCATCTTCACATAGAGGGTTTTGGATATTTTGGCTAGCGTTCCAACTGACGTTGGATTGCTGGAATTAACTGAAGCAGAATGTCTTCAGTAGGCTGAGGTGGTGACGGCACCTTTGCCTGTGAGGAAAATTGTTATGTTCCATGCCTCCACTCCACAGCCCAATGTTAACTTCAGGAAATTTGGTGAACTAGGTGGCTTTTTAAGCTGCCCACAAAAGAAAGCTGTTGGTGGGATGGGGGTTTCGTTTGCGGACTGGGGTGCATCTAAAACGATCTTTAATTTGAACAAAACCAATGTCTTTACTTTTGGAGAAAGTGAGGATGGTGGGCCATCGTTTAATGTGTATCAACATCTGCCGGAACACTATGGTGGTTACTTGAACCAACAAGGTCCTCTACAGTGGAGCAATGTTACTGAACACCAAGAGCAAACTCATGAGAGTTATCTGGAGGATTCCTTCCATAGAGTGGCTAATGCCACTAGGAATCTGTTAAGGGGCAACATTGATCTGAACTTATCTCCTGCTGTGGCTGTCTCTAATTAGAGGAACGGTCTGCCTATATTGTCAACATCAATATGAATTCCCTGATTGCTCCCAGTACCTCAAAATTGGTTTCTGATCCCCGGCAATGCTTGGGTGTTACCAAATGCATGTCTCAGAAGGGGATTTGTGAACTGATCTCACCCCTCCTGTCCAACTTGCACATTAGTTTACATCTGGCATTAATGACCCTTTGTGATATGCAGGAAAATATTGGGGGCATGTTGGCAGGACAGCAGAGGGCCTTTAATGATCTCACTGTACCTATGCCTGGTACTGAGAATCTACTTAGTAATGTGAAATCTACAAATGAGTTATGGGGAATTGTACTGAAGAAGATTATAACTGTAGATTGAGTATGTTGGATGAAAAAGTGTCTGCTATACTAGAGGATTTGTCAGTTAGACCCCGGGTGGACCTGGCAGAATGTGGGTCCCCCCGTAATGTCTATGGCCAACCTGAGAGGCCCGCTCAGGACATGCTAATGAATAATCTGGTTGAGGGCGGTTTGGATAGTCCTTCAGCACTTATAGAAGCCATGGGTCTTTTGCAAAACAGTGCTGCTGAACACAAGGTAATTGTGGTGGCTGATTCAAATCTTTCTGCTATTGAGAATGAACCTGATGTACGGTTAGCATCAGTCAATCCAATAAGGGGAAAACAAGAGTAGTAAGAAAGCTAGACAAACTCAAAAAATAAAGAATATGGTCCCTGTGAAGATTAGGGGGTGAAATCTTAAAGCTTTGTGGAATTTAAATCAGCATGATGTCTGTGACAAAGGTAGTTGTGCTGAACTGGCTATTGGGGATCTTGAGGATGGATCTATGCCTCCCTGCCCCGGCTTGGTCAGAGGTCCTGGTACGGGTGAGGTGATAGTCCCAGAGAGTCTTGTCCCCTCTAGTGGAGCAAATATTGGGGTGCTGGAACAACTTCAAACAAAACAGACAAAGATGACAGCCTTTGGCAAAGTTATCAGTACTATGCCTGCTCGTACGTCAACTGGTCCTTTGCAGCCCATTACAGCAGTTAATGTTCTGGTTGCTAATGTGACTGCAGATATTATTATACCTCTGGCAATTCCAGATGATAGCCCAGAGTATCTATATAAGAGAAGTTTTGCTGTTCCTAAGGTAGTGGAGGGGAAGAGTAGTTTTTTGAAAGTTGGACCAATTGGATCTGCTTTGGGACAACAGGTAGGCTGTATGGCTCCTGGTCAAGTTCCGGCTGGGTCTGCACCCTTGACCGCTGGATATAGTCTAGGTCGACGGACATTTTTGGGGGTAAATGTGCTGGTGGTGCTAGAAGTCGTGTGAGCCAGCAGTAAAAACATAGGCTGGATACCTAATGAGAAATGTCTGAAAGGGACTAAACTCAAAAGGACAGGGCTATTAACTTTTTTTAAGCTAATTCCATCTTTCAGAACGATAACCCCTGATGATATGGATGCCATTTCTCTTCCTAGAGTTGATAACGGAAGAATGGTCAGTGTCTTCCACTCGGGCATGGCTGCAACTATGGTTTGGGAACAACAGTTCAATGTTCAATCATTGGGGCTTGATCTAGTGGAATTACAAGACTCTGATGAAGCTAAAACCTGTGTTGTGTTTAATGAACCACTGCCATTCTCAGAAGTGGTGGAGAGGTCTCTTTCTGCACCGCAGTGTGATTCTGGAAATGTGATGTCTCTTATTTCTAATTTTCTGGGAAATGGCCAGGACTGGTCTTGGATTCAACCTGCTCTTAAGTCCTTAGAGAGCTTGAGGCAAGGTCCGGCACATGCATGACAGAACTGTTATTGAAGTAATATCTCGGAATACCTTTGGTAGCTCTAATTTGTATACATTTTTGCTCAATTCCACATGTATTAGTATTCCGAGAATGTATTTACTTCAGGACACTATGCTTATGGATAATGTTTTGCTAGATGGTTACTATACTATTTCTTGTCCTGCTGTCAGGGGGGAGGAGGGGCACCCGTGAGGTGGGAGGTGGTCTTACTATTGCAATAGATCGCAATATGGGGTTTTCATGGGATGTTAGGCATTGTACAGAATGGCTCTTGGCTCTTGAGCTGAATTTGAGACCTGGTTCTTTACCTATACTGATACTCAACCTCTATTGGAACCCCATTAGAGTTTCATTTGAAACTATAGAAGAGAGGCTGGGTGAGATTATGGACGAGTGGATTCAGAAGGGTCATGGTTATCAAGTGATTTTGGGTGGGGACTTGAATTCCTTCTGTCAGATGGGGCATGGTGGAACTCTGTAGGGGCTCCTCCGTTCATGCAGCATATAAATCTTAGCCGAGGTATTAGGAGGGATATCTTACTTAATGAGTGGGACCTGTCTTTGCTGGATCATCTTCCGTCTTCGCTTGCCTCTAAACACACCTGGCACAGAGGAGTCTCCACCTCTCGTATTGCCTTTTTCTATGTTTCTGATGGTATTTGGAAATATTGTAGCCATTTGACCCATCTTCAGTCTGAATTGGGGGATCGCCTGCCCCCCTCTTTCCTTCTGACTATCACCATGCTGATCCCCTGTATTAGACCTGATTTAGTGGGTCTGGAATCCAACAACAGGGGAACTAAAGTTCTGTGGAACAAGAAAACTGTGTATAAATTTAATCAGCTTTTGCTTCTATCTCTTCAGATGTCTGCTACTCTTTTCTTGGATTGTGAACACTGGGTAGGTGGTGGTCCCCGTATTTACAATATTATTCTTGCCTGTAGCCTACAAATTAGAGATCTCCATAGTTCCGCTAATCCTAGTATGAGAGGTGTTGTGAGGGATGATAACATTTTATTTTCTAAGTCCCGTAAAAGAAAGGAACTTGCCGCTCAGAGGAGATTTGGCGTAATGCCTTCTGACTATGTTGCGCGTAAACGTGCACTTGTCCTGAGACATAAGCTTTATGTTAAATCTCTGAGGATGGATGCTTAGTGTTTGTCTCATCAAAATATGTTGGAGTATTTGTGCAGGGGTAAAGATGGACAGTTTTGGTCCTCAGTTAATAGACTCTTGGGGAATGCCCAGGGGAGCATGGATTGCCCTATAGATTCAGCTACTTGGGTATCTTTCTACACTAGTAAATATGTTCTACCTGAGGATTTCAGGACCATTGATGGTTCTGAACTGGGCTCTCCTGTAAAGGGTTCTTGTAATTGGATAATAAGGAGGACATACTATGGGAGATCGCTCGACTTAAGCCATCCAGGGCTCCTGGTCCAGATGGCATCCCCCCTTTGGTTCTGAAAGAAGATTCTGGCCCTTTTGCCGAACTTTTAAAAACTACATTCAACCATATTTCTCTGTCTCATATGGTGCCTGATTCCTGGGTGAAGTCTGTTATTGTACCCATTTACAAAAGGGGAGACAAACTTGATTTGTCTAACTATCGACCCATATCTTTGACTGATGCGACTAGTAAGGTCTTCTCTATTCTTTTGTTAAGAAATCTCAATAGTGTTTTGAGGGAACTTAACCTTATGAGTCAGTTTCAGGTGGGGTTTCACGCAGAGTTGTGTCCCTCTCTTAATGCTTCTATTCTGTCCCATCTAAGATACTATGTTCATCATACCCAGGTTGGTGAAGTTTATCTAGCATCGTTAGATATGACAAGTGCCTTTGATGGAGTGATAAGATCTAGGCTCTGGCAAAAAATGCTTTCTTTGGGTATTCCTCACAAATTGGTTCAGCTGATTGCTCTTTTGCACACTAAAACCTCTATTTGTGTTTGCCTGTCTGAGGATGGTGTTCTCTCTCCAGAGATACTAACCTTGACAGGCGTGAAACAGGGTTGCACCCTGGCACCTATGCTCTTTAACCTCTACATGTTCACTGCTGAGGGACTGTGGCAGGGTCCCTCCATTGCACCAGCAAGGTTGGGGAGTGTTAGGTTGGAGTGGATGGCCTATGCGGACAATTTCATATTGTTTGACAGAACTCTGCATGGTCTTAGAGCTAAAATGAAGCTTTTCCTCGACTATGTCCAGGAAAACAATCTGTTGCCTAATGCATCTAAGTCTAAGGTCCTTGTTTTTTCTCGTAAAACGAAGGATATACAAAATCTTTGGCTATGTGACCTGATAGCGTGCAGCAGGTCAAGACCGTAATCTATCTGGGATATCATTTGGCTAACAGGGTCAGTATTGAATACTGGAAATCCATCTTGAATGATAAAGCTACGAAACTTGCTGCTCAAATGAAGTTCTTAAAGTAGAGAGTGTGTACGTTTTCTATGCATCCCCTGAGGCGTTTCTATCTAGCTAAATTTGAAGCAATCATCCTGTATGGTCTTCACCTCTGCTCCCATAACATGGGGGACTTTTTGAAAATTATTCGGTGAAGACTTTGGAAGGACGTTCTTGGCCTTTCTATGACTATTCAAAATGCCATTATTAGACACGAGTTGTGTCTTGTGTCATTAAAGGCATGTTACGCTTGGAGATAGCTTTCCTTCTTTAGAAGAATAATTGCTCCTCCTAATAATTCTCTTTATGAGAGTCTTAAGGCGGCTATGCTTGACCGCTCGGTTCCGTCGCTGAGAGAGTTCAACGTTATGATGTCCTCTGAGCTGTTGCGCATTGCTGCCTCGGAAGATGATTTGGTTCTAAGACCAGGGCATTTTAAAAAGCTTCTTTTTAGGCTAGACTGGGCTGGGACAGTGGATGGTATCCACTCGTATACAAGCTTTGTGGAATACTCTGTTTGTTCATGCAAGGGAATGTCTTCCGTTATACCTCCAGAAATGTCCATGCCCAGTAATACGTATGAAGTACATGCATTTCAGGTTTAACCAACTTCCTGTTTATGAGAAAATTAGGCATTGGAGCAGCATGTATATACCTTGGCTGATTTGAGTGTACCAGAGAAGGAATGTAGGTTCTGTGGTGTCATTGATTCTGGTGAAACCTTGAAACACTTGGTTGTTGTGTGTAGGTTCTTTGATGAGGAACAATCCAAGTTTTTCAAGGATAATATAATTGGTAACTCAAATGTGTCCAGAAACTTGTTCTGCTGTCTTTGTATGTGTGGCACTGTTGTTTCTTTGGTTTTAGCTTTGAATCATTTCTTTATATTTCTTGGTTCTGAATTGGATAAGAAAAACTTAGTACTGAAAAAATGTAAAAATTTAAATGTACTTTTTTTCTTTTTTCTTTGTATTTCATGAACTTTTTATTTTTATGAAAGTTATAGTTTTTTTTCTTGCTTCTTTCTATTCTTATACTTATGTTGTGTAAGGTTTCTTGTAAACTGAAAATGCAACAATAAAAAAAAGAGTAACCTGGGTCAGACACATAGAGGTAATGTGACACTTGTGTAAGGAATTTACAGAATCTAAAACAAAGGATAAACTACACATGGGAACTCTGGTGTCCAAGTTTATTATATGTAAATGCCCTAATCAAGGCATTCATTAGGGCATCACGTAACCCATGTCCGTAGGGTGTGCAGTCTCATAAATTGAGGGATTTGGTTTAGAACAGGAGTATGTCACATCAGATAAGGGATGCCTGCTCATAGAGCGTACAATCTGTTGTGGCAACATAGATCCTATAATCTGTTGTGGTAACATGATATGGATTTAACAGAACAAAAGCCTCTCATGGTGTGTTTATCCTTTCCCATGTGTCCAATCCATACTATATAAGCATGCCTGATAAAGAAGTCGAGAAGCTGCTATGTTGTTAGTAAGGATAATCCTAACGCACTGGCATAGTCTGCACAACTGGTTAGTACCTATGAGATGAACGTATGTGGGTATGGTAAGTAGTACTAATGTATGCTGTTCCAAACAAGTGTGGCCACCTGTGAGCTGGACACATGTTGGTATATTAACTGGTATTAATGTCTCCTGTTCTTAACGAGTGTAGACACCTCTGGTGCCCAAACTCAGATGTTTGTAGTAGTCTCTGTGTAGGTTTCTTAGGTCTCTACGCTCTTGCCACAATGTCCCTGGCATTTCTACCCCGTTTAAAGGCCATCATGGGATGTTCTGGGAATAGCCTGTGTAATAAGGAATCACGTTTGAGGAAGTTCCAATTCTTCTTGATGACTATGAGCCATTCGATGACTCTTTGCTGAGTATTTAAGTGTGTGTATAATTCGTGTGTTATCTTTCTTTGGCTAGGTTTAAGAAGGACCTGTCTTTTGTGTGTTTCCGCCCTGGTGATGGACCTCTCCAAGATGTCAGAAGACTATCCACGTGTCTGGAACCTCTCTGACATAATGTCACATTTCTTTTGTAGTGTTTCAGTGTTGAATACTATTCTTTTAAGCTTCAGAAATTGACTATATGGTCAAGCTTCTTTCATATGGGATGGGTGAAAGCTACCAAAGTGCAAACAGTGCACATCAGAGGGATTTCTGTATATATTCGTGAACAACATCTTGTTGGAGTGAGTGACCAAAACATCAAGGAAATGTAAACTGGGTTACCCTAGCTATAGAGTGAATTTAATATGATCATGGCATCGATTTAAATATTTATAGAATGGAGTCAGCTCAATTTGTGTCCCTTTCCAGACTGCAAAGACGTTATCCATGTACCTCTTCCAAAAGATGATCTTAGAGGACCATGCATCCGTATTGAAAATGTAGGTTGTTTCAAAATGGAACATAAACATGTTGGAGGAAGTGGGCGCAATGGCTAAGCCCATAGATGTTCCTGATGTCTGTAGAAAGGATTTCACATCATATCTAAAGTAGTTGTTATATAAGATCATATTGATTAATTCAAGGGCACAGACTTTGTGAATTTGGACACATTCTTGTTGCAGGAGGAACCATTCCATAGCCTCAATACCTTTGCCATGGGGGATGGAGGTATAGAGGCTGTTGACATCCAGTGAAAATAAAATCAGACCTGGCTCAGAGAGTGGCAGTTCACTGAGTAACAGTAAGACATGTGATGTATCTTTGAGGTAAGTCAATGTCTGCTGAACACGAGGTTGTAAAGCCGTATCTAGATAAATGGCTGGAGGGTCGAATGCACTATCTATGCCTGGCACTACTGGTCAAAAAGATGGGTTTGTGGGGTTTTTGTGATCCTTGGGAAGTGCATAAAATACTGGATTTATGGGGTGTTTCTGGTCCAAACATTCTGCAGCGCGTGGGGTAATCCATTCTGGTTCACTGGCTTCCAATATGGTTTCTTCAATCAGTGTCAAAATTGTGCCTGTTGGATCATGTTCTAGTTCCAAATGTGTCCACGGTTCATGGAGTAACTTTAGACAATCCTGATGGTAAAACTGAGTGTCCATTATGGCAAGGGCACTGCCCTTGTCGGCTGGCTTCATCGTGATGGAGACCTTTTATGCCAATTCTTTGATTAGGTGTATTTGGTGTTTCCTGAGATCACTCTGTGAGTGGAGACTATCATTTATTTCCTTAAGATCCCTGATAGTCTTGAGCTTAAACATATTGATCGCCGGATGGTTGACCTGTGGGTGAAACAAACTCTTAGACTTCATTTCAATGTCATCAAAGGAGACAGACCTTGTTGTTCAGGTTGAGTCTCAAAAAAGACTTTTAAGTTCCATCTTCCTAATGAGTTTAAATATATTAATCTCCTTTGCAAAATTGGAACTATTTTGTACTGGATTGAAAGATAAACTTAGGTTCAGTCTATCCAGTTGTGCTGTAGTAAGGTGTCTGGATGAGATATTCATGACTATCAAGTCGACTACTTGTTTCTAGCCTCGTTTTTCTTTTTCCCCTCTTCTTGCCTTTCTACGTCTAAAAAAGGACTCACTATGAGTTTTGTGACTCCTATGCTAGTGGTTGGGTGAGTTACTGGACTTTCCTCAATGACAGAGGTTGTGATCCCCGCTGTACTCTGAATGTTTTCCCCGTCCCCACTTGTGATGTCACTGCTGTAAGCGCTCTCAATAGTTGCTGTAAGTCTAGGGGTCTACTTGGTCCTTATCTATTGGTGTTATAAAAGTCCTGCCAGGTGTAGACTATATCCCAAGGATTATCCAAAGTATCCTTATGGAATTTTCTGATCTTTTGCTGTTCTATATCTTTACAATGACGTTTATGGTTGATTTTCTGAAGTACCTTATTAAGGTCTTCTATTGACTGTAGTGCTAGTTGCTGTTCTTTGATTTCCTCTATTTCCTGGTCAATGATTTAGAGAGTTCTCTGATGGGGAGGAGAATAAGATCCAGTGAGCATTTATTTAAGATCTGCTCCCACCTCAAATGAGGAAGATGGAAAGAGAGATAGGAAAAGAGACGCTGGTGGAGCTTGGGGAGGCCTCATGGAAGAGAAGGTGAGCCGGCTAGCTGGTAGGGCAAGTGAAATTGACTTTGGGATCCTGAGAGATGAGGGGAGCAAGATGGGTAGAGAGGTAGTGAGTACATGCCAAAAGAGGATGACACTGATAGTATCAGGAGGTAGGTGGGAAAGGAGGTGGTCGATGAGGAGTGGAGAGATGTGGGCGACTTATGCTTTCTAGAACGTTTTTTCCCACCTCAGGGCCACCAGATTCTTTTGCTTTTTGACTTTTGCCATATGCGCTCTTATTGCCCAAAACCAAAAGGGGGCATTTCTCATTGTGGACTCCAGTCACCCGAGCCTCTGTGGGTTACCAAAAGTATCCATTAATCATAGTTGAGCAATCTCGCTTGATTGACTCTCTAGGAGGAGCTATCGCACTGAAGGCAGTTTATTAACTTTAGGGATCATCCCGAGGGCTGTACGTGGGCGTGAGTCCCACTGGCCCCGTCTCTAAAATGCAGATACCGACAGAAATTAGATCGTGTTTAAATTGCCTACACAGAGGGCTTGCTATAATATATGGTTGTCCAGCTCTTCATCAGGAAGCCAGATATGACCGTATATAAAGTTGTTTTCCTATGCCCAGTACACATTCACAACCCTTATCTCACCAGGACAACCACTGTGATTGCCTGCAAAGGTTCAATGGGATGCAAAGACTGAATTGGAACTTTGAAGTTCAAGCAATCCATCACTGAGTTTGAAGTCCATCAATGCGATTGAAGCCAGGATCTCTCCTTATCCTCACTCCTTACTAGGATCATGAAATAGTAGACTTTTCACATTGAGATCAGCCAATGTGCTCAGTCCCTTCCCAGTAGGGCAGTGGTAGTCAAACCTTTTTATGCTGAGCCGCCCTTGAGTAAAAATATTCTTGTCGAGCCCCCATTTGAGAAAAATAGTGTTTCTCCTTCCCAAATGCCATACCTGCATATATTGCCTTATAATTTCTATTGAAAGTGGTCACAGTACTTCCTTTGTAAAGAGCCTCACTCCCCCTCTGGCCAGCATTGGGGCCTAGGGAGGCCTACCCCACAGTTTGAAGGCCACTGTAGTAGGGAGATGCTGGCAGTCTGAACTCCTTGAACCCAGTGCATTTGTCTGCCTGCCCATCTTGTCAAAGAAGTGGTCAAGTAGTAATAGAGAAGCATGCTGCCAGAACCAAGGGTAGCCACCTGTCAACCATCCACCTGTGGAGTCAAAGCGAGCAGAGGGTGTTTGCCTTACCTTGAAGAATTCTTCAGTCAACACACTCTGATAATTAAACTTAGCAACCAGAGGCAACAACTCTGCCTTGGGAGAGCACTCATATTTGCATCACAAATATATATCTAAGTCCCTCAGGGGGCCTGTACCCACCACACCTTCCCCTCCCTAGCATGGCTGCTTTCAAGCACAACAGCACTGAGTATTTCGCCTCCTTTCCTGAGAATATGGCATCAACACCCCTTTCCTGCATCCTCATACCCCATTGTGCCCCACCACTTGAAATTACCTTTGGCATTTCTGTCAGAGGCTCTGATAGTGCATGATGGGCATGAGCTTGAGTTGAGTTTTATTTGTTTGGGAAGTTTTTGTACCGTTTTGTTAAATGGTGGGAAAGTTATAAGCACCTAAGGAGTGTTCTTATGGGGCGTCCAACTTAACCGTAACTGCACAGTCGCTATATATACAACTATATATACTTAACATCTGCAAATCGCCTTATGGGGTATTATAAATAATTGAGTTATTTCCAGGAACATCTCTATACAGAACTCCTTATTTGCTCCACCATTTAGCGAAATCATATTTGACTGCTGAAGCACTCTGGTGGGACCGCTTAATAGGGGGGTCTCAGACCTTCGTGGACGATAGCAGCCACCAAAATCCTGGATGTAATCTTTGAACACAGAGCTCCGGAGACTTTGCAGAGCTGATACAGTTGGCACAACCTACGGTGGGGGGGGACGACGATTTTGCTTGGTTCTCTTGCCTTGCTCTGGTTTGGCTCGGATTTTGTTTTCTTCTCCTTTTTCGCTGAAGAGCAGTGTGCTGAAACTCCTGACTTTTCATTTGTCTACTTTAAACACTACATTTTTTGTAATATTTTTGCAACACTTCTAACAAGTTTGAAGTTCTTACATCTATCTTGTAAAAATCACTTCGGTAAAAAAAAAAGATTTCTGATTGTCTGGAAAATTATAACTATACAGACAAGGTGGACTAAGGAGACAGTATACTGATGACTTGCTGTTTTTTAGGAAGGGAAATATCTATGGTATGTTGCATTTTACCAGAGACGCAAAAATAATGATCTAAATCTGGAGTTTATCTCTGCATAAAGTTAACAGGAAATAGATTTACTGGCTATTAAATGATAGATTGTGGTTGTAATGGAATCTCTAAATTATGTAAATCAACACTCGCCAACAGCGTGCTGCATCCCAGCCATACCCACCTGGCATCCTCTGTCTGGGGATGCTTGTGAAATGCCAAAACGTGGGTCCTGTGCCTTCTGGGTCTAGACACCGAAGCTACTCCTCACTGATGAGGCCCAACTAGCCTGAAACATATCTGGAGATGCTAGTGGGCTTGTGCAGAAGGGATGTGACAAGCAGTTCAGGCTGGACTGCCCCTTTTGGTGTGGGAGCAAGCCTGGTTTTCATATGGTCTTTCTCCTTTTGTAATTGCTTGGCAGGCAAAGAGGAATGGTCTAGAGAGTTGACTAGAGCAATGCCAGACATTAAGATTAATTCTAAATTTTCCAGCCATCACCTCTTTTATTTTGCTATAGTCACCTGGAGTTGGACTGCTATGTTCAGACGTGGGTCCTGTGCCTGCTGGGCCTAGAAACCCACGCTACTCCTCACTGATGAAGCCCAACAAAGCCAAAACATGTTTGGGGATGCTAGCGGTCTGTTGCAGAAGAACGGATGTGACCCAGAAGTTTGAGCTGGACTGCCCCTTTTGGGCAAATCAGACCAAGCCTGATTTGCATATGGTCTTTCCCCTTCTGTACTGGCTTGGCAGGCACAGAAAAATGGTCTGGAAGGTTCCCCAGAGCAATGCCAGGTGTTAAGATTAATTCTAAACCTACCAGCCATCACCTTTTTTGTTTTGCTATAGTCACCCCTTAAGTCTAGCAACCCGTATGGGGAACCCCATTAGCATGAAGAAATATCTTCCTTGTCTTTCCTGCAGTGTCTGTAGCAATCATTGCTGCGCCACATTTCACCATGTTTGCGTCCTTCAGCCCCCTTTTCCCCTCCCCTGCATACCACTCAAAAGTCGGGTACTTCATTGTAAACTCCCCCTTAGCCAGTCTCTCTCCCCCACAACTCCCGACCTTTTGCTCTTGAAAGAGAGGTCCGGGAAGATCTTTCAAAGGCACTGATCTTGGATTATGCCAGATGCTGATATCGCAGCCAGAGTGGAACTTGAAGCTGTTCAGGACAAACGATTGCTGAGTTTATTACGACCAAGGAATGATGTGGACAAATGATACATTCTAGAACCGTGCACAAGTGCCTTTTCAGCTTTAACAAGTGCAAAGTGTGCAATTCCGCAATGCACTAGACATTCTTTGCATGTAGTAAAACTGTAAATATAAAAAAACAGACTGCTGTCTAAGTTCATCACTTATGCCAAAAAAGATGTGCCTTATGCAGAAAGGGCATCTGAATGTGTGCACCATACATGTGCACATCCAGATGCCACATGTCCATCTCTTTTTCGCATGTGCACACAAAAGGGGGCATGTATGCCCATTTCAACACACATTCTGAATTTAAAAACGCGACGAGTATTAAAATGTGCAGGAACCAAGAACATTCCTCTTCACTTGTTTGGAACAAGCATTGGTAATGTTTAATGAAGATTAGGCAACCCTGTTGTGTATATTTTTTTTAAGTGTGATAGCGCCAGTTTGACCAGCTGCTGGCAGACCTGCATTTGTAGTCCCTAAATGGGTAACAGGTAAGGAATACTTTTTTTTTTTTTTACATTTCACAATGCTAGAACCTGTAAGGAAGGGACAACAATTAACCAAAATGCCAGGGGTAGTGGAAGTGACATCACAGACCTGATGGCATCACAGGAAGTGATGTCATTTGACCTTTGAACCAGGTGGCATCATTCCCTCTTTAACCCTTGTGACAATACAGAAAGCGGCTTGCGGGAGTAAGAAAAGTACATAAACATAAACATTTTAATATACCAAAAATGTACTGAAGCAGACAAGAATATTTTAGATATGAACCACATTTTTACAAGTGTTCTGCCTTCATATGTCATGGATGGGGTCATCATATAATACGGTTAGACCCAACAGTACAACCTAGCCTGAGGCAATATTGGTTCCACCATGGGGTTCGCTATTTGAAGATTTGAATATATCGTTAAGCAATACTTATGACAAAGCATTGAGCAATTATGGGGAGTACTATGACCTGATTCGTGCTGAAATGGACTCAGACAAGCTTACATTGATGGAAAGCCCGGTAAAAATGTGCAACAAAATGAAAATTGTAAAATGAAATAAGATATACAGAGAATGTTGTAGAGAGGGTAGATCCCCCCCACCCCCTCAAACTGAATGTACCGGAGATAGACCCCATCACCCTCAAACTGAATGCAGATAACTTGTCAGGATAATCAATAGTTCAGAGTGTGCAAAAATCAAACTTATAGGGCTTAAGAGGGCAAGAAAACACCTTTAAAGGGTTACATGTATTTTTGGGGGTCAGAATGTCTTGCACAATAGAGAGTATGTCAAGTATTACTGTCATGGTCATGAAGTCAGGGGCACAGGCATGCAGGGGTCGCATGCACAGTAGACCTGGGTGGACACTGTCCTGGCACCTTGGGTGCTAGGCTCATGAACAAAAGTAAACAAGAACATCCAATTAACACCAAAAAGCTTTTATTATGGACATAGCACTTCAGATGCATTAACCTTGAACATTCCATCCATTAAGCAGGATGCATTAACCTTGAACATTCCATCCATTAAGCAGCCCCAAGTGTATTCTTGGATGTGGCTGTTAATCGATTGCCTTTGCATTGGCTCACTCTCTAGGAGTGGCAGGGTGTGGCTGGTAAACCGGCCCTAATGGGTGTGCCAATGATGTCAACTATGTAAACTGCCCGATCCTCAAGACAGACGCTTTGTGTTATTCTGCACTTGCAAGCAGCGTAACGCTCACATTCGCCTGAGGTCAGACTTACCTTTGAAGATCCTGCTTCCTGGACATCCTGCTTCTTGCCAGCATACTTACCAACATGGGGAAGCTGTTCTTACCTGTACATCTCTTCAAGTATTCATCTTTACACTTTCCGGAACGCCGAAATCTTCATCTTGGCACAGCAGCACAACACGCTCCATCGTCGACAGCAGCGCCTGCAAGGAAAAACAGAAGACAAGGTTAGACATCGAAAAAACAGTCAGTTTAAGGTTGCGCTTCACCATACTTTGCGCTTTTCCTTAAACCATCACTTACCTGCTGTCGAACATTGTGGCAGCATCCATCTTCCATCTGGCCGTGTCTCGCGTCTCACAGCTGCATTGAGGCTGCATTTCCATCCAAGGAAAGAAAACAGAAAAGAGACATTATTGCGGGCATATATAGGAGCAACCTATAAAGACATGTAACAGAATGAACAGCATCACAAGAGCTCAAGAAAGACTTACCAATCATAAGGATAAGCATAGTTGCAGGTGGACTGGACTAATCCTTATCAGGGATCAGTGAAGGAACTATATCCCATTCGAAGTGCCCCTGCCAGAAGTAGCAGGACAGAGAGCTTAACTTCCATAATTCACAGGTGAGCTTTATGGGCCGGCGTATGCTCACAGAAACCGTACTTTGGGGTAAAGGGTTCTAGAGGTACAGTAATCACAGATTGGTGCACTCACACACTGTTATCTCCACACAGGAGCAGTATCACCATGTACCACTGCTCACAGCTGTTCTACTGAGGGAGAGGCCTGAAGGGGGTGATTCAAGTTCAGGGAGGACTGCAACCGTGCCCCAACACCTCTGCAGAGACCAGGTAAACATAACAGTTACATGCATATCATAGTTACTAAAAATCTAGATTAAAATTGGAGCAGGTACCAAGTTCTGATCAAGAATAGATTGCTCCACCATTTTGTGATAAACCGGTATAGTCAGGCACTTCAATTTCTAAGATGGTGGACTTTTGAAAAATCATGCTGAAATAATGAAATAATTACCTCCTAGCAGTTCATCGAAGGTTCAGTAGAAGAGAACATACTCTCTAGACTTCTTGCAACAATCTTGACATTGACGAGCCGGGGCTGCCATGTAGTGATTCAAGGCAAGGTAGCAATGAGCTCAGTCATCGCGTCAACAAGCAACAGTTGCTCAGTTCACAGGGAGGGCACACCCCTGATGCCCATACTTGGGCTTCTGTGACAGGGAGAAATGGTGCTGCTTGCTAAAAATATCTCAGTGTTGACGTCAGAAATGTTCTTTGAGATATCAAGGGATTCATTTTAAAGGTCAGGAATATCTCATACAATTATATTTAGTTGCATGCGCAGGTATGACATGGGTGCTTGGTGAGTGTCAGTTCAGTCAACCAACCCTAGAAGGGGAAAGGGCTTGTATTTGGGTACCTAAACCAGAGAGAACTGGATCATGAAAGAAAGAGCTGTGCCAACTGCAAAGTGTACATATAAGGAGGCAGAATTCAGAGCTTGAGAATTGTTGAATTATTGATGTATGATGGCTGCTGTCTCCTGCTTTGCTGTCCCCTGGAAGAATAAAGATGCCTTTGAAAATGCAGCCTGAATCTTTGCCTGTTTTCCTGCTTGGTCTCCAACATGCCTTACCTGGTCCAGAGATGTCAAGACCCTAGGGAGGGCATTGGGCCCTCCTGTACAGATGACACCTCCAGATGGGACCCTGAGAAAAGGACTGATGATCCTGATGATCAAACACTCGCTCTAGGGCAAACGACCCAGAGATAAGGTACATGCCAACAGGACTGTGTGAGAGAGAAATTGGGGGCAAACTGCAGATGCCCACACATCATTGGGGAGAGGGGGCTCCCAGTTCTGATAGCATGGAAGAGTGTTTTTGGCACCTGTGGCTTGGGGAAAGTTTGAGGGGGCCCCCTTTTGGAAAAGTTTGGGCGACTCCCTTTGGAAAAATGTTGGGGAACCTCCTTTTGGAAAAAAGTTTGGGGGACCCCTTTTGAATTTTTTTTGTGGTACCCTCTTTTGGAAAGTTTTTGGGGGACACATTTTTAGAACATTTTCGGGGGATCCCTTGTAGAAACTTTAATTATTTTGGGGGGGCTTTTTGGGGGGTTCCTTTTAGTAATTTTTGGGGGACCCCTTTTAGAAAGTTATTAAATTATTTTTGGAGGGCTATTTTTGGGGGTCTTTTAGAAACATTATTTAATTATTTTTGAGGGGCTGTTTCTGGCAGGCCATTAGAAAATGTTTTTAATTATTTTGAATAATCAATAGTTTAGAGTATAATATAGAGTATAATATAGTAGTTTAGAAGAAGTAACAGGGGGTTGGGGTAATTAACTTGAGACAATGAGCATCAAGTTATTAAGTAATTGACTTGCGGAAAGGAGCCCAGCAATTAAGAAACTGTGAGATGAAGAGCGTCACAATTTCTTTAAGCCCAGTGTCCTGCGTCACAGCACGTATCAGAAGGAGTCGTATCCAGAGACCCAATAGTGGATGATGTAGGCCCCGGACATGTTTAAAGACTGTCTAAAGGGAATGACTCAAACTCTGTAGGAGTATTTTTAGGGGCAGAGAGCCACGATGAGCGCTGGCAGACAGCATTGAGGAGTGCAGGCGATGATTGATGTGGCCGGCCAGTCTGCCAAGTTTCTCTATATGTAATGTGTGTTATGTGTTATATTTTGCATATATTGTTATGATAAAGAGTCAAGAAAATATATGTTTATTCATTTAAGGAAAAATTGGCACCAATCCACAAAAATAAAGTGATCAATAGTGGAAAAAGAGGGATGTAAAAGTAAGCTAATGATGAGAATGCACCTGTGTGCATCATTTAAATTATGATAAAATAAATATTAGCTCAGATAATGGAGAAAAAGTCATAAAATGCAGTCAATTTAAAACCTCTGTAGCAGGAATACACTAGGAGTCAAAGGGTTAATCTTTTGTATTTATACAGTTAACACCTTTAGGAACTTAGAATACTTAATACAATAGAAAACCGCACTTGTTTTAGTGCTAACGAAGCCGAGATAAGAGTTGACAAGAGTTGAAAAATGAATGAGGCTGTTTACAGCCACCTGCATAGTCTAAAGAGGAGAGGGTTGTAATTCTGTCAATATATTCCTTTCTTGTTTAAGATCGCAGCACATGAAAATGTTGCAAAACAAAAATATTTTTTAAAAACTGAAATGTTTAATATGGCAGCCAGCCAAAAGAAACTTGCGGAGTAGATAAATGTTTTTGAAGCTTGCTCTGAACAGAGCTCTGGTGTCCTGCTTAAAAGACTAAGGGCCTCATTACAAGGGTGGCGCTCCCGTAATGAAGGGTGCCGGTACGGGACCGGCACCCTTCATTAAGGGAGTGCCAATTACGAGGTTCCCTTTGCGGGACCCGGACCAGACGTCTGGTAAAACCGGACGTCTTTTCCGGGTCCCACGAGGGGAAGGGGGAGGTAATAACAGGCCATTCATAATGTGCCCGTTATTACCTCCCTCCCCATTCCCATTGAGCCCTATGGGGGCTCAAATGGGAATGGGGAACGGTTCCTTTAAGGAGGAATTACCGGGTCCTCCAATGTTGGAATGACCCGGTTATTCCTCATTGAAGGAACCTGGTAATGGAGCCCGGTTTGGAGGCAGCCATGGTGCTAATAGCACCATGGCTGCCTCCAAACTCGTAATGAGGCCCTAAGAGATAAGGCGGTACATTCCAGAGGCTAATTCACAGGAATAGCTTCCAGTTTGCACGATAGAAATGACATTGAATAATGATGAAACAAACAGATGCTAAGAAAGCCCTTGTTTTTGACTTGAAATGGGTGAAGAAAGTTAACCCCTTAGTGGTGCGTGTGTTGAAAGAAATGAAAGCTTTAGACTGAGGGATTTAATGGCTCGAATTTTGTTTAAAAAATATTGTCTTTATCATTTCAGGCGATTCACAACGGTGAAGTCATGCAGGCTAGAGAAAGCTTTAATTAGATACTGTTTAAAAGATTGCATAAGCTGTTTTCCATTGTAAGAAAGACTGACTAGTATGGAAGTTTTATGCATGAGCTGGGGGAGCCATGCTGGAACACGTTTAGGATTACATGAGGTGTTTTATTATAGGTGAATTATTTAGTCATATTAGCTGGGTGGCAATTAATGCTTTTTTGATGGGTGCACAATGATAGTGCCACTAAGTTGTTAATTTAATATGAAGCAGATTGCTGTCTCTTGTTGAAAAGGAAAAGGAAAAGGGGACATTAAGGAGAGATACATGCGTTATTGGGAAATATGCACAGGTTGACTGTGCCAATGAGAAGGGAGAGAGACATTAAAATGATTTTTTAGTTTGCCATGAAGAGGAAAGAGACAGGCCACCAAATAAAAAATGCATGAGGAGTGTTTTAAGTAGCTAGGGTGATGCTAACATTGGGATTGCATGTAAGTTTAAAAAAAAAAGTTGCATTGAAAAATGCAGGACACATTGGGGAGGTGCCGAGCAAGGGAATAATGTGTTCAATGCTGTACATCATGTCTGTAAAATATGAAGATATTTGGAGACAAAATCAGAAATAAAGGGCCTAGGATCCCACAGGTTGGGAGAATTGTAGCCGAGATTCAAAATGTAATTTTGAGTGCAAATTGCAGCAAAAAATCAGACCAACGTGCTAGTGGATGTTTCTTTAATTAGGCACAGTGCACATTTATGGGATGCATGACAAAAAAGGAAAAATGTTGTATTTAGTTTAAGGAAGCAGTAAACATTGAAGGAAGTGCTCGCAAGCCGTATTGACATGGGCAGGCATTCATGTAGATGCACTGAAATGGGAGAAAAATGCAAGCACACACACACTCATGTACACATATGATTTTATGGAACTATAGGAGATTAGTACACTACAGACAATGCAACCTTGCATGCATACACACACAATGCTTTTGTTTTTACAGTTAGCATACCAGCTGATGTGGAAAATATGAATAGCTAGTAATCTTTAAAGAAAAACAGGAAGAGCAGAAATGTGCGTGTTTATTTTTAAATAGTGAGATATTTTGTCAAAAACTAAAAGCGAGAGCGGGAAAACTAATTATATTTTACTGTGGTTTGTAGCAAAGACTTTAAGTGGCTGAAGGCACTTTTGGGAGAAAGTGGGAGTAACAGTGAGATCACCAGAGAAGAATGCAGCAGTTATCGCACATTCTAGGCAGCCTCGAGGAAAATCTGCGAAAGTAAAGACTGGATCAACCAAGAAAATATTCAGGCATGCCATGGGAAAGACGGTGCATTAGACACAAGCACTGCGAACACAGCAGGCTTTGCAATCAGAAGCCTGCACCCATGCAGATATGACAGAGTGCACATTGTACACACATATGAAAGCCAAGAATGTGCAGGACGGACAGATCTAAACCTAAGAGGCTTGTTCTGCCTCAAGCATAGAGCCTTGTCTGTGGACAGGTTGATTTAAAACAAAGACTAGAAAGATGGTAGCCGCATTAGTGGGAGACAAGAGATGTCAGACCTAGAAGAGGAAACCTTTCAAGGGAAGCAGGGGACTGGTGCATGAGATCCTGAGGGGAGCAGTGTTCTCAGACAGACGAAGAAGTGGGACGGTCCTACCTGGACCTACCTAAACCAAGGACGCCAGAGCCTCTGGCGTGGTGAAGACCGACCTAAAAAGGTGACCTTTTAGTTAAGAGGGGGACAGCACACCCCCTAGTATATAGCTCACAAGTCAAGCAAGGTTTATCTGTCCAGGATCAGATATTATTAGACATGAGCACTTAGAAATGCAAACAGGCACATCAACCAGGAAAGATGCACAATGGATTTAATGCAAAGGGCAATTGTAGTGGGCCCCATGCAGATTCAACAAATATGTAAACACAAGATCATTATTTGACACCTAGGATAGAAGTTATCATGGTGAAAAGAAGATATCCTTTTATAGGAACAGGTGTATGCATGCACCCACGGTGGGAAGGCTTCACAGGGTGACTTGATGTGCTCAGAATTGGTAAGTGGCACTAGGCCTCAAGGAGTGCTGAGAATTAATATGGCAAAGGGAGATCAAGTTTTGTTCTAGTGGTAGATATTGGGACTGTATTTCCATGCAGTGAAGACAGAAAAGGTGTTGAAAGATTATTAGGAGATTGAGGGTTTTTTGAAACTATAAATGGAGTGTCTTTGTTTATGAGTTATCAGTCTCTGAAGGAGAGTGTGTTGTGGCGGATCTTTGTTATATTTGCAACAGGCACCTGCCAAGGTTTTGAGAAAGGGATTGGATGATAAAAGCCTAAACATGATGATTTTGTTTAGTGAATTAAGGATAGTGTGTTCCGCCTTTTGGAATGAACCATTTGAATATGGATGAGTTCATAGTGGTGTGCACAGGGCAAGAGGCCCGACAAGGCATTTCTGGTGAAACCAGAAGTTTTTTGGTATTATAAAATTAGCATAGTGCTATACATGCCTATGTGACAATAATGGAGCAGCATTTAGTATACTTTCAGGAGGGCTTGGAGAGAGAGCAAAAGGTTTGATGGACTGCGGGCCTTTTTTGGCATGGGTCCAGAAAAATGATTTAGGAGAAGATGAAAATAAATAATTCACTTTAAACAGTATATGAATAAGGAGCAAAGTTTAAAAAATTGATGTCATTTTGATTAAATAAATAAATACAAATTAATGAAAGGAAACATGAATAAATGAATGGATGAAATAATGATTAAAAGAATAGGAAGCATAAATAATAAACAATCAGATTTTGACAAAATAAATGGCACCAATGAAGGTTGGTGGCCAAAACGGAAAAAAAGTTATGCATTTCAATAAAAAGGAATGATGGGATTAATAAAGGACCAAAGGGGTATGGTTGACCAAAACTGAATTAACCATACAAGTAAAAATGTGTACAGAGCCAATTCAATAGAACATACAAGGGTAAGTAAAATAACATTATTTGAATATATTTAATGGTGTTGGTTTACATTTTATAGATGATTGTTGAGCTTTCTTGAGCATAGGAGGAATGTCTGCATGGCCCTAATAAGGGTAGAGACAGTATATTACGACAAAGGTGAGGGCTAGTGAATAGAGAAATCCAAGTCACGTTCAGTGCACAGGAGTATTAATGCTTTAATGATAATGATTTGTTATTTATATAGCGCTTTCCCCAAAGCGCTGTACATAGCTCATATTTACATAGAATTATCATCCCAACCGAAGTTGGTACTTATTTATCAACCTTGGAGGAATGAAAGGCTGAGATGACCATGTCAGGATTTGACCTGCAACCTGTAGATCACACACAGATCGCAGCAGCGAGCACTCAACCCACTGAGATATCTTACCACTTTGATAATAAAAATCATTATTAGGAGTAAGAAGAACAAGTTGAGCACAGAAAGAAAAAAAGGGCAGTTAGAGATAGTGTTTCAATTATGTAGCCTTTTTTCCTGAGATAGGTGCAAACAGGTGTGAGCACAAGAGTAGCATATAGATGTAAGCATCACCACCTCAGACAATGCAGGACATAGAAGACATCAAATAAAAAGTGGGTAACCATTTTTAATTTTTGATAGTTGGCAGGATGCCAAAAAGGGTAGATTTGGCAAACGGATAGGAAATATTTAGGATAGGCAAAACAATGTAGTTTCATGATAAAATGTGAAGGCACGTAGTAAGAATCAGTGCCAGATTCCAGAAAAACGGGGGGAAGGCTAGATTAGTGTGGGGTAAAAAGGAGACTATTTATTTATTTATTTATTTATTTATTTATTACACGCCCAGACCCTCGGATGTCAGGGTGTGGTTACAAGACAGCTTAGAGAATAGTAAAACATTGTTACATTGGTTACATTACATTTTTGGATATACAGTTTTCAAATATTCACTAACAAAATATTACATTAGAGATACTTGTCCTTAGGTTCGAATAATATTAGTTGAATAACCAGGTTTTTAGCAATTTCTTGTAGGCCGTGAAAGAAGATTCTTTTTTGATATTAATAGGTAGGGTGTTACAATGTTTGGGGGCTAGAGCGGTGAAGCTGCTACCCCCCGCTCTCATGGATTTGAAGCAGGGAGGAGCCAGAAGGAGTTTTTCGTTAGATCTTAATGATCTCCTGTCATCTTTTGGGTGAAGAGTGTTGTTGAGATAGGTCCTTTTCTAGTCAGGCATTTATATGTGATACATAATGTTTTAAAGATGGTTCTAGCTTTGATAGGGAGCCAATGAGCGTCCTTTCTAGTCTTGGAAATATGGTCTGATTTAGTTTTTTATACCTAGAGCTGCTCTTATTGTTTTGCAATAATTGCATTTTAGCTAGGTTGGCGTTGGATGTGCCTAGTAATAGTACGTTGCAATAATCCAATTTCGAAAGAACCAGGGCTCTAGCTAGGGTGAGGCAATTACCTGGGGTCAGGAATTGTCGGCTGAGAGCAATGTGTTTGGAGGTGTAAGCCGTGGAGGAAGCAAGCACATTAATCTGTTTAGTCATAGTAAGGTTGGCGTCAAAGTACACTCTCAATGTTTTGACTTGCTTCAGTATGGGAATGACGGTACCATCGATGTTGATGGAGGAATAATCAGGGTGGATGGTTGCTATTTTGGCTGGGGATCCTATGATGAGGACTTCTGTCTTCTCATCGTTGAGACAAAGGCTGTTTAAAGCCATCCAGTTTTGTATGATGACGTATATTTTATTGATAGTTACAGCGTCCTGGTCGTAGTTGCCTGTGAGGGGTATGAGGATCTGGGTGTCGTCCGCAAAGTTTGTGTATATGACACCCATGTTGTCTAGTTCTGAGAACAGGAGTTTGGTAGACATGTTGTATAGTGTAGGGGAGAGACAAGAGCCTTGGGGCACTCCTATGGGGCCTGGGATGGGGTTGGCCGCTTCTTTCCCTATGGATACTCTGGAGGTACGGTCAGTTAGGAAGGATTTCACCCATGCAGTGGCTTCCCTGGAGAAGTTAAACTCTCTGGTGAGTGAGGTGCAGAGTTTATCATGGTCCACTAGGTCAAATGCTGCAGAAAGGTCCAACAGCAGGAGGATGCAGAGTTTCCCAGAATCTCTGATAGCATCCATCTGGATTTTGAGGTCTAGAAGGGCTGTTTCCGTACTGTGGTTAGGCCTAAAGCCTGAGTGTCTGGTGCCGAGAAGCTGATTAGATTCCAGATGCGTTTGGATTTGGTTGTAGGCTAATTTGTCAATGATTTTAAGTAAAAACGGCACTGTAGTTATGGGCCGATAATTAGTCGGAATGGTGGGGTCTAGGTTAGATTTTTTTAGAAGAGGGGTAACCCAGGCTTCTTTGATGCAGGTAGGAACTATGTTGGAGTTGAAGGAGGCGTTGACAAATTTGGTGATGGTGGGGGTCAGGGTAGAGGCACAGGCTTTGACTAGTTTGGCTGGAACAGAGTCCCCTTTGCAATTGGACGCTTTAAGTTTGGAAATGGTGTTGAATATAAGGTATTGGGTGACGGGTGTGAATTGGAAGGATGGGTTGGTGTTGTCACTAGAAGAGGCAATGGGGTTGGGGGTTGGGGAGAGTTTGTATCAGGTAGGAGTAGTCTTTTGGAGGTGATTTTATTCTGCAACATAGCAATTTTGGAGGCCACTGCATCTTGTATGGTAGTGCACCATTCTTTACTCACATTGGTGGGTGTATCAGTAGTTAGGGGGTTTTCAAGTTCTCTGAGTATAGAGAAAAGCTCTTTGGAGTTGTCAGGGTACCAGAAGTGCCAGGCAGCAGTACAGACTGCCCAGCGTGCGAGGGGATAGTGTTTTGCCCTACAGAAGGCTTCTTCATCCTTTCCATAGGAAGAAGCCTTCCAGGACCACATTTCCCAGCACACCCGGCGGCAAG
Source organism: Ambystoma mexicanum (assembly GCF_040938575.1). Classification (NCBI taxonomy): domain Eukaryota; kingdom Metazoa; phylum Chordata; class Amphibia; order Caudata; family Ambystomatidae; genus Ambystoma; species Ambystoma mexicanum. The sequence goes on from NC_090929.1 coordinate 416,944,235, forward strand.
AACTACACTTCGCAAGCCACATGGGGTGTGGCGAGCCGGCGCGCATGCGCGAAGCTCCAAGCACGGGGCTTGTGCTCAGAACTTCATCGCGAGCAGTCGCATCTTCCGGAGCTCCAGCCTGAGGGGATTACGCGAGGGGCCACGCCCCACGGACCTTTCAGCCAGGCCCCTCGAGGCTCTCAGATAAGTGACGCATGCATGCCCAGCTGTGGGAGAGAGAATTAATGGGGAATCACGCGCAGGGGGTTAACGCCCACACTCTTAAGCCCCCCTGCGTACGGCTAAGTTAAGTTCTGTGCACAGTTGCACTGGATGACATTTAATCCTGAAAGCAACGTTATTTCTTTTGAGTTTGCACATTAACCCATACCAGTGGGAACTAACGGCGCTTGCGGTTAATTGTAGGCCACGTGCGGCTCCCGCATGTCACGCCCAGAACCCCAAAACAATGCCGGAGCGTCTTTAACCATGTGCGGTTCTTTTTAACGCACGGGTTGAGGACCAGGAAACATAGCCGGCTCAAAACAGTACTCGTTGAGGCGTGAGGACGCTTCAACCTTATGAGCCCTATTCTGGTGTGAGAGTCAGGGGGGAACCAAGACACGGCGGGGGCCCCGCGTGGCTTACTCACTAACTTTCGTGTCCTGAAAAAAAAAGGACAATGTGCATGCATGAGTAAAATGGTGCTGTGTCGCTGTAATTCAGAGCTATAGGGAGCATTGCCTAATTCTTGCTCTTTTTGCAGCGATCGATCGCTTCTGATACCGACTGGACCTGGAGTGCGCAGGCAGGTGGCCAGCACTCAACCCAGAGCTAAGTGCCCAATTGTTTTTTTGTTTATTTGGAGTCACTCCCCAAATGGGTGTGGCAATGCATGGATGTATGTAATGTCATGATTTGGTTTTGAATGATTTTTTCCCTATGTTTCCCGTGTCCTATCCAATACTATTTCCTGCAACCTCAATCCGGTGTTCCTACTTCCCCGTACCCATCCAACCAGCGTTCCCTAACCCTCTTTCCCCGCTGGGGTTGCGGATGTCTGCGTAAGCTTTCGCTTGCAGGCGCCAAGACCTTGGAGGGGGTGGTTGGTTCGTGCCACTCCTGCGCCTGGACTCCTGGAGCCCTGATAGGAGTCTGATGCTGATTTACTGATGCAAGCATTGTAGGGGTTTGCTTTGTGGGCAATGATGGTTGTTTTGTAGATAGTATTAGCATCTTTGAAGGCTTTGGCCGAATCAGGGGAGGGGTGTTTGCTATGGGCATGATCAAGAGCGTTTTTTCCTTCTTAGGGTGACTAGTTCTTCATTGAACCAGAAGTTAGATTTTTTATTAACACGTCTTAGTTTGGTAGTAACTGGCGCTATTGTATCAATCGCTGTGGAGAGGCATTTGTGGTAATGCTCCGCGATGGTGGTAGGATCATTGCTAATGATTGAGTGAGCTTCTAGAATTGTTTTCAGAGCGGGGTCAAGGTTCTCTACTGTGAGTTTTTTGGGATTTCTATTTTCAATGGTGTCCATAATTTTGTCTTTAGGCGGGCAGGGATCGTCACTAGTGATAGTGAATTCTATGCAAAAGTGGTCTGTCCAGCTGAGTGGGGTGATTGGGCCTATAGTGATTTTAGTGTTTAGGGTGAGGATCCAATCCAGAGTTCTATCCTTGTTGTGGGTGGGGACATTAATGTGTTGGCAGAGGTTCATGTCATTAAGTGCCAGGAGAAGGGAGGCAGCTTTAGTGTCTTGGTCATCATTGAAGCCAAGATTCAGGTCACCAATGATGATGCATTTCGTTTTGGGTTTAGGGATGGGTGCCAGTATTAGTGAGATGTCTGTTTCTGGGTGGCTATTGGTGCTAGGCGTTCTGTGTATAACCACTATGTTGATTGTGGTGTTTTCGTTCATGGCTAGTTTAGCGAGCAGTAGTTCATATCCTGCAATCATTTCAATAGAGCTAGATCTTTTTTTGAGAGTGTTTTTAGTTATGATAGCAACACCGCCTCCTGGGGAGGTGGTTCTGTCAGCTCTGAGAATAAAGTAGTCTGGTGGGATGGCTATTGCTAAAAGAGGGCCAGACGCTTGGTGTAGCCAGGTTTCTGTAATTACTACAGGTCTAAGTCAAGTTCGGTGATAAGATCATGTATTTCCATGGCGTGGGCTCCTACGGAGCGGGCGTTGATAAGTGCATTTTTGAGGCTCGCGGGAGGTTTGGTATCCTTTGTGGATGCATTCTTAACTGATAGGTTGCTTGGCTCTGTAGAATTTCTCGAGGTGTTTGTAGCTATAGGGTGAGTTAGCTTTTTGTTTGTTTTGGTGGCCATGGGTTTGGGTGGTCTGGGTAGTAGGGTCATGGGGGTGTGATTGTAGTAGGGTAGTTTGGTGCGTGTTCTTAGGTGGGAAGTTTCAATCCCTGAGACGGGATGTGTTTTGTCATTGACTGAGTGTTTGGGGAGTGTGCGTAGGTCCGTAGGATTGGTGGATAATAATTTGTTTTTTATCTTCACCAATGAGTCAGAGAAATCCTATACGTTAAATGGGATGAAAGTAGCGAGAAACGATTCTAGTAAACATTTTTTGTTAGCAGCAAAGAGAAAGGGTTTATGTTGAAACATGACCCCCTTGCCAGTCCTCGAATTACTTTTCTCTCTATTTTGATTTTCTACAAAGAACAGAGATCTCTACCAGCAATGCCCTCTTCTGCTACAGGTGCCCCTAGAAGACAGGAGAAAAAAAGAAATTAAAGAAGAAAACGTCTTTCTTTTAATGTGTTTTTTATTTGTTATTTTTGTCTCCTTAGTCTGAAAGTGTCGACCTTAGAAGTAAACATATCCTCTGAAAGGATAAATCATTTTTGTAAAAAGAAGCCCATGAGCCATAAGGGCAAAAATGAGACAGGCAAATGCATGTATTGCCTAAGAACTAGACACAGGTGGATGTGTTTATTGAAAACACACCAGGTCCCGGTATTAGACAGCATACATTGAGAAAAAAGTAAAAGTGTACACAAAAGGGAGAGGATCAGTAGCGGTGGTAGATAAAGAATCAAAATATATGATGTTGTTTGTTTTAGGAGGCAGAGATGTTCAAAATTGATATATAATGTAGCTTGTATAGAAGGCAGGAATGTTTGAAAGACATACAAGAGTAGATTTTTGTAAGGGTTGGGTCGAGAAAAAAAGTATTGATGATAGAGACATATTTATTTTTCGAAGGAAACTCATTCAGCTTTTTATTACAGGTGGACGAAAGAGGAGCTGTATACATTGGGAGATTAACGGCACTCGACCCTATGAGCAGAAAGAATGGTTAAGTAACCCAACACAAAGGTCCAGTAGAAAAATTACCTATGTTTCAAGAAAATAGTTTCAGCAAAAGCTCCCTCATCATTGTTTCCCCCAGAAAAAAATAACAATTGCTTTTCCGATCAACTGTTCTTTGAATCAAATTTATCATTGCTAGATAAAGACGATGGACTCCTGACCCTGCCATTGAGAGGACCTGGGAGACTTACTGCAAAGCAGCCCAAAGGAAAGCAATGATCAGATCAGGAAAAAGATCTTTGGACATGGACGATGCCAAACCAAGGTGAATCGGGTGGAAGACGTGTCGGTAAAACTGTACTGATGAAAAGAAAAATGAGAAAATGTATGGGGTAGACAATGAAGAAACAAGGCACTAAAATGTTGTTATGGGGTGGGAGCAATTCAGAGGTGTGCAGTAAAAGCCACACGCAAAGTAATTTGTGAAAAGGGCTGTTGGGTTTACTCAAAGTGAAAAAAAGTCTTCTGATTCTCATAGTGGCCATAAATGACCTGTTGTATAATGTAGTATATAATTAAACTGGATAATGGAGATAGACTCAAATAAAAGTAAACAAAGGCATTCTTTAGGGACACATACATGCTTAGATTAGGAGAATATAATGGGCCTCATCACGAGTCTGGCAGTAACCCTTAAATGCGGCGGCAGCGCTATTACCGCCGCATTTAAGGGTCTGCCAGATCATGGCTTTGGCGGATTTCCCCCCAGCTTTGAGCTGGGGGAAAATCTGCTGCAAAATTGCTGATTTTCGGTGCGATTACCGCCGGTGGGAAATCTGCCGGTGGTAATAGCACACATTTTCCCCATTGGGCCCAACGAGGAATGAGGAATTCCCAAATGGGCCCAATGGGGAAAGGGCAATAACCCTTCCGCCAAACCCGTGATCCGGCGCTAATAGCGCCGGGGGGTTTGGCAGTAGGGCTATTAGCGCCGGCGCTAATAGCACTGGCGTTACCGCCCAACTCGTGATGAGGCCCAATGTGTCAGTACTGATGTTGTAGAAATGTTTTTAGGATGCCTCCCCTATTGAAATAAATTGTCTCATAGAAAAGGGTTATTAGAACATAGATGTGTAGGTACACTGAAAATAGAGGAGGGTGGACATAGGTGTAGTGGCATGTATTGAGGATGTGACTAAATACAATCCAGAGGGGGGTGTACCAAGGGTCGATTCCCCCCTCAAACTGAATGTACAGGCAATAGACCCCATGCCCCTCAAACCAAATGCAGATAACTTGTCACAATGATCAATAGTTCTGAGTGTGCAAAGATTGAATTTATAGGGTTTAAGAGGGCAAGAAAACACATTTTAAGGGTTATGTGTATTTTTTGGGGGCAGAATGTCTTGCACAATATTGAGTATGTCAAGTAGTACATGCATATCATAGTTACTAAAAATCTAGATTTAAATCTGAGCAGGTACCATGTTCTGATCAAGAATAGGTTGCTCCACCATTTTGTGATAACCAGGCATAGTCAGGCAATTTCTAAGATAGTGGACTTTTCCAAAGCATGCTGAAATAATGAAATAATTACCCCATAGCAGTTCATTGAAGGTTCAGTAGAAGAGAACATACTGTCTAGACTTCTTAGCAACAATCTTGGCATTGATGAGCCAGGGCTGCCGTGTAGTGATTCAAGGCAAGGTATCGATGAGCTCAGACATCTGGTCAACTAGCAACAATTGCTGAGTTCACATGGAGGGCACACAGCTGATGCCCATACTTGGGCTTCTGTGACCGGGAGACATGGTGCTGCCTGCTAAAAATATCTCAGAGTTGACGTCAGAGATGTTCTTTCTTGTTGGGTATTGCCATTATATGAAAATTAGATGCCCTACATTGCCAGTTGCTGCAATAATACAATATCCAAAAATCCAAGTCACGTTCAGTGCACAGGAGTATTGATGCTTTAATGATAATGAATTGTTATTTATATAGCGCTTTCCCCAAAGCGCTGTACATAGCTCATATTTACATAGAATTATCATCCCAACCGAAGTTGGTACTTATTTATCAACCTTGGAGGAATGAAAGGCTAAGATGACCATGTCAGGATTTGACCTGCAACCTGTAGATCACACACAGATCGCAGCAGCGAGCACTCAACCCACTGAGATATCTTACCACTTTGATAACAAAAATTCAATGCCACTGTAAGAAAGCATGTCAAAACTGTGTACACAATGTAGGCCAGACACGTAATAACACGTCCCATGCTTGCTGTAGCCTTGATGATGCACAGTAAAAAAAAGCCATGCTACAGTAAAACATATCGAGGCTGGCAGCACCAAAATGGCAGTCTTATCACGTAATAGTGTAACAAAGTGGTGGGAATTGATATGTCACGCTTTGCCTCTTGCACTATTGGTAAGCATATATTCGGTACAATAATAATAAGTTCTTGATATACTCAAGTCTTCCAATAGAACGTTTTTTTCTCAAAGATGGTCAGCTGACATGTGTTTCGACCGTTGTCGTCCTCAAGGCCAGTCTTAATCCGAAACTTAGTAAACCTGCCAAATGTGGCTCCATTATGCAGTTAAATTCTACATATATCCCATCTCTCGTTTGATAACCTCGATTTTGCTGTGAAGAGTAAATAGCCATTCGTGTTTAAACTGATTCATTATTGTAAGGGTGAGTGTGTTAAAAAATAAATGGATGTATTCCCTCAAAAAAAGCTCATCAATAATAATTATAATAGTTGTTGCCGAAATGCATATTATTTAGGTGTGCAGGTTCACAGATAACACAATATCACAAACTTTTTTTAAAGGTGCATCATGTAAACACAGAAATGTGCGACATCGCTCGTGTCCGGGGGACCTACATTTCGAGTGCGGATACCCGGGACAGTCGCGCTGTCTGCAGACCCATAACTGGGCTTTTTTTAAAACTGTGACTGGACTATGCCCACATTTATTTACAGTAAAACATATACATTAATTTAACAAATTGATGGGGAATCGAATGGGAAACATACATAGGAGAATTGGGAATTTCTCTACAATGTTCATGAGGGGAGGAAGGGAGTGAGTTTTCATCATAGTGACTTTTATTTAAATTGTGGGAATTTGATGGGGATGATTGGTTGGGAGAAGGTGAACAGGTACAGGTGCAAGTAGAGGAGTGATAGTGAACATATTCCTTTAGATGATTTTTAAAAAACGTTAGGAGCTGAATACAATTATTATTCAGTTTGTCAATTTTTGATGATTCTTTTATTAATTCATTATGTACATTTGGTGTTAGGGGCTCTCTGTTTAATTCTTCAGATTCTCTCAAATGGAGTTGTGCCGTGGTTTCTTCATTACAAGTATGTACTGTTAAAAAGAAAAGAATGTAATAGTGAGATTTCAACAAATGACATTTTTTATTTGTTTTAAAATAATGTACTGCATACCATTAGAGATATTTTCATTGGTCATTTCTTCTTTATGGATATTTTCCTCTAACCATTCCAGTTACGATGAAAAAATTGTGATTTTTCATTTTAAGGTATGTATATATAACAAATGGTAATAATAAAGAAATTAATACAGTGTACTTACTATTTTCTAATAACTTCTTTTTAAATAAGTGCCAGGTGTCTCTCAGTCTGGAAGCAGAGTTGTACTGAGATGATACTGTGAGATGTACAGTTATGCTTTGTGGCTGGTGCATTCTAATATATTGTGCGCTAAATTAAAACATAGTTGTACATTTTGACGTGAAGGTTTTCTATGCACACTTATTTTTGGGTGTAGACATATACCTATTGCTGTTTTATGTGTATGTGTTTGTTGGTTGAAGGATACAACACTGTAAGATGATCCTAAGGATTATGGAATTGCCAGATGAGGGTAGAGGGCTGACTGGGCACTCCACTCATTACCCTCTGTAACACTTTATTGAGAAGACACCCTCAACACAGGGAGTTCCTTCCCTCCCCTCTCAAGGTGTGATGCAACAAACTATTTAACAGATTGTTTTATTCAGCCCTACTTCAGACACATATCATGCCCCTTGGATCCTTCTCCCCTTGAGCTAACAATGAGCCAAGAACCAGGCCAGTGTACAGGAAATATTTTTGTATTCATTGAAATTAAAAGTAAGAGAAATACACATGAAAATGTCAAACTCCACTTTATCCGTGGCACAATACAATAAACTTCTCTCAACATAAATAAATCAAAAAAGTGAGTTGAAAAGAACGCAAATCACAATTCTATACTTTCTACAAATTTCACTTCAAGAAATAATTAGAGCTGGTCAGTGAACACATTTATAGACGTAGTGCTATGAAATTTTGATTTTCCAGCACGCTTGAAAGGCTAGCCATTTATTTTTTTACAAATGGGTGTAAATGCATATGGCATTTATTATTTCACCTACACCTTCGCTTTAAAATAAACACAGGGTGATTTAGCGGTTTGTTTTTCAGCCCCCCCCCCCGCCTTCTACTATGGTCTGAGTTGGGGAAGTCAGACAGAAAAAGTTGAATGATTTGGGGAATTTTGAATTTCAGACCACCCTCCACTGAAAGGCTTGTGTTAGGGGAATGTTGGACAAAAAGATTGGAGTGATTTAAGAACAAAGATAACCCTTGTCCTTAAAGAAGTCGGGTTCAACAGGCCAAGAAGGATTACCCAATTAAATGATAGGCTATAGTTTTTCAGCGCACACTGGGAAGTGAATAATGTTAATTTTGAATTTTGACAAAAATACCCTGTAGTGTTCCACCAAATGGGAAATTAATTGAATGTATCTTTTTAGTTAAGTAGGCTAAGGATCTACACATTCCCCCCGGTCCCTGTCAACTATAAAGAGAAAGGATTTAAGCCAAGTAGACTCTCCCACCTTTTGGTTTCCCAGGGCTCAGTTCTGCTTACATAGAAAGCCCCTGTTTGAAGATCCAGACAGCTAGCTGCATGTCAGGACCCTCTGGAAAGATAGGGCAGGGGTCTGGCCACTCCACTCTAAAGGATGGACCCCGGCTCTGCACCATAGGACCCAGTCAGAATTTAGGCCTTCCTAGCAATAGACAGCTACACCCAAAAAAAACTTCATGCCCTCCCTGCTTTGTACTGGTCTCCTTTCATCCGCCAAAGGCACCCATAAATCTACAGATAGGACACTGTTGGTTTATTTTTTTTAAGATTTTTTAATATGCACTGTCAGCAATTTCCGCTGTTGTTTTCTTGCAGCTGTCAGATGTAAGTTGCAGCAGCACTCTTTTTATGATAAGATTCAAAAGCTCTCTTTTGATGGTACATTACAGCAGCTCTCTTTTGATGGTAAATGTCAGCAGTACTGTCCCTTCCTCCTAGTGCAGTCCCCCTTATATAGCAGCAATGACACCACCCATTTTACAGTCTTGGGGTAGTTCCCTGCCAGAGTTCTCACAACTAGGATTGGACAGTTACCCTTCTCTCTCCTCCTTAATCCAGCCTATCTCAGCTAATTGGTTAAGGAGTCTGGAGCAGACATATTGCAGACCCATTTGCAATCCCCATTTGTTCCCCTGTCAAAGTTTTGGCAAAAACTAGTTATGCAGCAAAATGTCATAATTTTACTAGCAACTGACATAACATATATATTTTCCTTAACAGTTATTTGTGGGGAATTAAATAAGACAACAGCAAGGTCTGCACCATATTGCCCGGCTGTTTGGCAATTTTCTGCTGTTTTCACAGAAAACAAAAACAGTTATGAACACGTAATTTCCTACTCGTATTCCTATTTTACCCATCACCAGTTTGGCCAACTCTTACATTCGGGACATTTTCAGATCAGCCAGGAACCCAGTTTAACAGGCCATTACAGTTCCCTAACTCGTAGTTGCATGCATTTGATATCTCCAAAATTGCCTGGAAATTGCCTAAAACATGGTACATAAACGAAGAAAATATGCCTGATGGTTGCTGGGAAAAAATGCCAAAGTTATAATAATCCTTTCAAATTAATTGTAAATCTGTACATTCAGCAAATGGAATCAACGGAATAGATGGAATAGACAGAATGGACGGAATGGATGGAATGGAAATGAATGGAAAGGACGCAATGGATGGAACGAATGGAATGGATGGAATGGATGGACGGAATAGAAGGAATGGACGGAATAGAAGGAATGGATGTAATGGATGGATTGCATGGAATGGAGTGGACGCAATGCATGGAATGGAATGGAATGCATGTAGTGGAATCCATGGAATGGAATGGACGCAATGGATAGGATACATGGAATGGATGGAATGGAAGAAATAGATGGAATGGATGTAACGAATAGAATGGAGGAAATGGATGGAATGAATAGTAGGGATGAAATGGATAATATGGATGAGATAGAAAGATGGGATGGATAACATGATCCGAGTGGATGGACGCATGTGGAATGTAAGGATGGAATAGATGGCATGGATGCACGTGTAATAAATGGATGGAATATATGGCAGAGATAAATATGGAAAAAAAGGAATGTAGGTATATGGATTTGATAGATTAAATGTATGCATTTTGAATTGATGGATGGAATGGCATCAGATGGATGGAACAAATAGATTGAATGAATGGATGAAGAAATGGAAGAAATGGATGGACGCTCTGATGGAGGCATTGATTAGATGGATCGATTGAATAGACGGAATGGAATTACCCTACCCTCTAGTTCCCGTGTGTGCCCTTGCACATGTGTCTCTATGTACCCTGCTTTCGTGCTTCCCAAGGGGTTATCGTATTTACCTATTTCCCCCTTATTACTACAAGCCCGCCCCCAGTCACTGTGTGTCCGTGTGTCGCAGAGCTCCCTCCTATTCTGTTCCCGTAATGTCGCTATGTATCCCAATGTATTACCCACCCCTCTCGTCATCATATGTCCCCACCGTGCCTGTGTATCACTGTGCATTCTGCTTTCCTAACCTCATGCTGTTTCTATATATCCGTATGCCCTCTCCTGTCACCGTAAGCCCAGCTAACTGTCACTGTATGTCCGTGTGTCAATAAAATGAACCATCATATCAAAACACTGCATTACGCCTACTCTCTGTTATACACCATCACTCAACTAGAACACAGCTATACCAATGACAAATTCAGCCTAGCTGTTCACATATGAGCACTACCCTATGATGAACACCTCAACACCCTAATAAAAGCAGCTATCAGATGACATTCCGGCCTAGTTGCTGACATAAGCGTCCTTTAGGCCTAACACAGCCAATCCCAGTCTGGATGTCCACCCACCAGACTGCACACATTGCAAATAATATCTTCAACACCACACCTTACTCTAGGATGCAGCTACCACACAGCTATTACATCAGCTGCACACATATCTGGTGCACCCACACACCCTAAGACACCATCTCTATCTATTAACTTGAACTGCGGTTCCCAGAGGGTGTTCAACCTACCAGCGCTTTCAGATCATACCAATGATATATAGAGCGCTATATAAATGCCAAGTAACATAACATAACATCGAGCCATCTGTCTCCCTGGGCCAGCCTGTGACCAGAATGTTTATGAGTCTCTTTGAAGTTGGTTGTTTTCTCTTTGAAGTTTTAACGCCCATTTTCACACATTTTAGTCATCCTCCAGCAAGTCTGGGGAACACTGGGTCTTCCACACCTTTAGCAGGACACACTTTATTGCAGTTGTAATTAGATGGGGGGTTGTAGCATCCAGACTTGCAGTGGGGGGGATTTCTTTGTGATGTTTGGCCACGCACAAGCCAAAAGGGTTTGCCTTATGCCGACAGGAACGTTTTCATGGAAACAAAGTGGGCTTTTCTTTTCAAATGTTAGCAGGGTTATTTTCCACATTTAAACTTCATTTAAGCACCCATGCAAAGCCGTTTTTGTGTCAGTGTTTAAAAATGTAGTTTTTTATGTGAAAGGGACCTTTGATTCCTCCTTTTTTAATGGATTAAAATGCTGCTTTTCCTTGGGTAGTGAGAAGTAGACCTTTTCCACATGGCACTTCAATTTTACTTGAAAAACCCACACACAAAGTCGTTTTTGTGTAAATGTTGAAAAATGTAGTTTTTCATGTGAAAGGGACCTTTGATTCCTCCTTTTTTTGATGGATTAAAATGCTATTTTTCCTTGGGTAGTGAGAAGTAGACCTTTTCCACATGGCACTTCAATTTTACTTGAAAAACCCACACGCAAAGTCGTTTTTGTGTAAATGTTGAAAAATGTAGTTTTTCATGTGAAAGGGACCTTTGATTCCTCCTTTTTTTGATGGATTAAAATGCTGCTTTTCCTTGGGTAGTGAGAAGTAGACCTTTTCCACATGGCGCTTCAATTTTACTTGAAAAACACACACGCAAAGTCGTTTTTGTGTGAGTGTTGAAAAATTCGACTTTTCAGGTGGAAGTGACCTTTAGTTTGGGGCCTTTCAATGCACCCCACACCTCAGCAAAGTGCTAAGGGCTATGAGAGTCATGGTCTTTCTTTTCAGAAAAAGAACTGACAGAGATACTAAACCTCAGGTGCTCATTTCACCTTCTGTAGTATTTTGTTATTCAAGCTTGCTCAGGTGTTGTGTCCAGGGGGCTTGGTAGGTTATTTGCTTTTCTGGGTAACGCCCTTCCGGCATAAAACAGCGTTTGGCAGGTGTACATCAGGCTATCAGGGCAGGGTAAAGAATCTCTAGGGATTTCTCTCAGGTGTCTCCCTAGTGTCTCCAACGGGTCACCAGTGCCTTTGACACAGCATTCTCAGGTACAGACCAACAATGACTCATTGCCTATCCCACGTTTGGCTGAGGTTGACGCAGCTACATAGCTTCAGAATGTTGTTGAAACCGTTGAGGGGTTTATCACATGGAGGATGATGAAGAGCAAGAAACATAAAGATTTCCGTTAAGTGCCGCAAGAAGCTTTGCCCTAAAATTGTTGCCACGGCTGTAAGAATGTCCAGAAAAGCCTGCTGAAAGTGAAAGGAGATGGGTTGGAAAGGTGGTTGCATTGTGCAATCCAACAATACTGCAATCTCAAATGGGAAGTATTTCCCGTCCCTCACTCAATGAGCTTCTCAGATTTAAATGGAAAGCTCTGCCCAAGAGCTAAAGAGTGAACACCAGCTCCCACATTAAGATGGAGAGATCAATCACACATGGGGAAAAGAGATGTGCTGTTGCACCCGCTGGCCCAAACAATGTCAAGGCAACAGCATGCAGGTGCAGTAAGTCAGAGGCAAGGTGCTCCTATCCGCAGTCACAAAACATGGCTGTAGCTGCAGCAGAAGAGTGTCTAACATGTCTGGAACGGGCACCATTGGCCTCATCGCAGTTACATCCAGACCCACATGCCCAAATATTAAAAGTACTGTGGTTAACCAGATACTCAAATTAACAAGGGGGGTCCTGGGGGTCACTCTGCCAGACATTAGTCCTGGTTACGAGAGACTTACCCAGAGTCTTTAGCTCACTATCTTTCACAGAGAAGAAATGTCCCAAACATATCAGTCTTTGTCCTGCCCTGGGGCAGTCCAGCACCAAAATGCTAGGCAATTCTCCTCTGAACAAGAGTACCAACAGCATCCCCAGACACGTGTTTCGGTCTGGTTGGACCTCATCAGTAGGGAGGAGCTGTGCCTCTCTAAGAGTAGTGAGCAAGGGGTCCACGTCTGGATTCCCATAGTAATTTAGGGTGAGACCCAAAGTTACTTGAATATGCAAATTAACAAGGGAGTCAATAGAGGCCAATGTTACAGACCTCCAACAGAATAACATCCGGCTTTAAAATAGGACACACATTGGGAGTCAGGACCTTTCGCAACTTTGGCCTCTCAATAGCTCCACCCTGCCATCTTTTGGAGCGTCTAAAAAATTCCCTGAAATAGAAGATACCAGTACTTGAATCAGCTCTGTGAATATGGCACTGACCAGTGGCATGTGGTGACGACCACACCCACGAGGTTCAAATACCGACCAAGGGCTGCTGGTCATTGCTATTTTAATCGGAGCGCTGCTAGGAGAGCCTCAGCAAAATGGATTCTTGCACAGAGTGTCCATGGCCAGAAGTCGGAATTGCGGAATCAACAAGGCTCACAGGGAAAGGAGGGATACATTTCGGAATAAGTCGAGGTTCGTCTAATGTTCCTGTGGGGTTCTTTTCAAAGATGCAGAATGCAAAGTTCGTGTGCAAACGGCTAACACGTTGTTTGTATGACTTACTTTTACACTCAGGAGTATTTTGATGGCCTTTGGAGGCGCAGTGGGGTCATGAAAGGGATTCAACATTTCCGCCATGGATTCCTTCTTCTCTTTAAAATGCCTCCTGGTTTTACCAGAACAATCACAGCCTGCATGTGATTGTTGTGCAGAAGTAAAACAAATTGATTCATATGAAATCTGCCTTTTTTATCATCAGCTGAATGCAGCAAACATTCACAGAAATCCATTGTAAATGATGTGTGCCATGCAATAAAGGCAGATGGCATTTAAACTTCTTTACAAAATGGATTCTAAAAACAAGGTGATTTCACCAGTTTTTACTATTTGCTTTTGTACTTCCGTTTGCTAATTAGGAAAACTGCATGAAGTGGACGGAACCGCATGTAAGTGTTGATGCTGGTGGGCCCCTCAATGCAATTTCAAATTCTTGCGAATTGACCTCCTATGTGAATATTTTCCATTAAAAACATTGCTTACAATAATACTGACGCAATAAAATCGACTGCAGAAAAACGTACATAGGCAATACGATATCTCAATAGGCCGGCCCAGAATACATATACATTTGTTTATTGGTACAATATTAGGAGTTATTTTAAAACGTAATATTATTAACTTCATTGACTTCTGAAGGGAGAAAGACTGAGTGCTACCTCACATTCTTTAACCCACTGAGATATCTTAATTTGGTATTGGAGCTGCAAAGGGTGTTGAACTTCCCTTGATGTGCATCAAATCGTCTTGAATTTCTCCTTCTCCCTCAAATTTCCCTTGAGGTTCATGCTTTGTATGGAGGTTCTTGAAGGTTTGAGGGTAGTCTGAATGGTCAGAAACTCTCGTGAATTTCCGCAAATCTTGGGCAGAAAGTTTGAGGGGCCATAACTCTGTTTTTGGGAGGCATATACAACTAAGGTACTATAAACACACTGACATCCAGTTATGTTCAATTAGACTGAATATAGATGTCTACTTTGTGACAGTTCCCTCCTTCGAGGTTCATGTTGCCTTCTGTACAAGTTCACTACTGGGGCTCATTATGTGTTCTGGGTCAGTTTACCCAGTGAGGCTAATTTTGCAGTCAATTATTTCATAGGCTATCATTGCCTCATTGGCAAAGCCACTCCCTTTATGCTTACATTTTTTCTAGGCCAAATTTCTATGTTGAGGCTCATATTGACTGCCGGATCAGTGTAACCTTGCTTTGAGGCTCATATGGCCTCCTCTTTCAGTTTCCTTCTTTGAGGCTCACATTGCCTCCTAGGTCAATGTAGACCTGCATTGAGGATCATACTGACACCTCTGCCAGGTTTGGTCTGTGATCCACACATTACCTCATCTTGCAGTGACCTGTCTAATACTTTGAGGCTCACATTGCCTCATCTGTCAGGGAACTATTTGGAAGCTCACATGCATATAGTTTCTGAGGGAGCCCATCTGCAGATTCAACAAATGTTTGTGGCTGAGTGTGCCCTTCGCTTCCAAGCCTGTAACCCTCAGTTTACTCTTTGTCCATGCCTTTCCACTATTTTGAGGCTCACATGCATATAGTTTCTGAGGGAGCCAATCTGCAGATCCACACAAATGTTTGTGGCTGAGTGTGCCCTTCGCTCCCAAGCCTGTAACCCTCAATTTACTCTTTATCCATGCCTTTCCAAGTAGGTTATCCTAATTGTATCCATATTATTGGACCCAATTACTTTTTTTCCTTGCTGCACAGGGCTACATTGCATTGCCGGTTGTGCTCATGATTACTCATTATGAGATGTTTTGGAGCACATCTCCCATGATCCTTCCCACCCTCTACCGTGGCTAGTGATCATATGATTTGTTATTCAACATTGCCTCCTGCATCAGTATCCCCTCCTTCTGGGCTCAAATTGGCTCATCAGTCAGTAGTATCCTCCCTAGAGGCTCAGAATCCCTCCTCTGGCAGTCTCTTAATTGCAGGCTCACCTAGCCTCTTGGGCCTCGGAGACTCACCTAGTCTCTTGGGCCTCTGAGAATCGCCTATCCTCTTGGGCCTCGGAGATTCACCTAGTCTCTTGGGCCTCGGAGAATCACCTAGTCTCTTGGGCCTCGGAGAATCGCCTATCCTCTTGGGCCTTGGAGAATCACCTATCCTTTTGGGCCTCGGAGAATCGCCTAGCCTCTTGGGCCTCGGAGAATCGCCTAGCCTCTTGGGCCTCGGAGAATCGCCTAGCCTCTTGGGCCTCGGAGAATCGCCTAGCCTCTTGGGCCTCGGAGAATCATCTAGCCTCTTGGGCCTCGGAGAATCACGTTGCCTCTTGGGCCTCAGAGAATCACCCAGCCTCTTGGGCCTCGGAGAACTACCTAGCCTCTTGGGTCTCGAAGAATCACCTAACCACTTGGGCCTCCAAGAATAATCTACTCTTGTGTAATCTTGCCCCCACAAGTCTCGCATAAGTCCCCATCATTTGAGGCACACATGTCGCCCTGCCAGTGCTTCCTTCCAGGCCCACATTGCCTCCTGGGGCAGTAATGCCCTCCTTTGTCTCTGCTCCAAGACACTTTCTTTGAAGTTCACCTCGTCTCTTAGGTCAGAACCCTCCTCTGAAGATCGCATTGTCTCTTATGTCATCTCACGTCTCCAGGGCTCACATTGCTCTGAGGCTCACATTGTCTCTTGTGCCAGTCTTCTCCTTGAGGCAACCACTGCCTCCACTGTCAGACTCGCCCATTGATGGTCACCTAGCCTCTTGCGCCAGGTCCCTCCCATGAGGAAAATATTTCCTCTTGTGTAATGCCCCTCCTCCGAGGCTCCCAGGGCTCCAAGGCTCACATCCCCTCCTATGCTAGACCCCTGCTTTGTGGCCCACAGTGCCTCCAGTGCTAGTCCCCTCCTTTGTGGCACGCACTGCCTCCTTCGCCAGACCCATGCTTCAAGGCTTTCACTGTCATCTAGGCCAAGTCCCTCCATTGATGCTCACGTGACTGCTGATACGTGTGTTACTGCTGTCACATTGAGTTATCTGCTGGCAGCTTGTGCTGGACGCTTGCTGACAGATGGTCTGTGAGCGTGCACGGTGTTCAAAGATGCAATAACTGGGGTCAATCATCACTGCTCGTGCTAGTGTCCTGGCGGGATCCTTGAGTAGTGCGACTTGTCTCTCATTTGACGAGTCCCGTTGCCATGACAACTGACCGTATAGGGCTACGGCTGCTCCATGGTCACTTCAAAGCGCTGCGAGGGAGCAGGAGGGGGATGCGTCGACGTGAGAGTGGATGCGTCGACAGAGCAGTGGGAAGTACAAACCATTAGGCGATGTTAATCTTGTTCCTTGTAGCATTCACACGACGGGATGTTCCAGAAATTGGCTTTCAGCATCCACACAGGGGACAGAGGGTGACGATGGAAGAGAAATCTGGGCGTGACAAAGAAAACGGACTGGGTAGGTTTAGGGCTAAAGTGAAAAAAACGATGTTAACTATCATTATTGTTGGCTAAATAGGGAATCGCTTCAAATGGAGAACTGCCCAAGGGAAAACATAACATTTTATTCACCACATCCTTTCCATTGAAACCCCCGAACATGGCATGCACTTTCTCTCTCTCTCTCTTTTTCTCTCTCTCTCCCACTCTGTTCTCTCTCCCCCAGTCTCCCCCCTCTCTCTCTCTTTCTCTCCCACTCTGTTCTCTCTCTCTCTCTCTGTGTTTCTCTCAGACCTGGAAACATTTTCCATTCCATTGAGAAGACGTTAGTCCAATCCTGGTTTTAACTTGGCATTCTGGGATTTGTAGTCCTGAATTTAAAATGGGGAAATCCAAGACTGCAAGTCTCAGAATGCAAAGTTAAGACCAGGACGTTGACTACTGTCGCCGGAACGGATAATTTTGGCATGTAAACTCACTCTCTCTCTCATTCCCTCTCCCTCCAATATCCCTCTTTCTCTCTCTGACACAATGGCCAGTATGCACCGCAGGATCTGAGATTATCAGTTATGGTGCGTGAGGAGGAGTGCTACCTGGGAGCTCCCTTAATTTACAGTGGGCCTACTTGTTATCTGAACCTCGGCATGGGGCGACACTGTTTCCTGATCCACATGCTAGGCCCTTTCCTTCCCTGGGATGGAGAGAGCAGGATTGACGATACCTGTGGCCCTAGCTACCTTGCCCATGTGCTGAGCTCAGTGGATTATCTACTTCCTGCCCCATTAGGAAACGGGCGTTTTGGGCAGAGGCCAGTGCTTTGCAGTCATCGCTTAGGATGCTGGCCTTCAAATGGGCCCCATTCACCCCCGTCTACTGGCTTGGAGCCACCATCCCCTGGCCCAACCACATACAGCAGCAGAACTCGGTGCTTGTCGAAAGGGCTAGGATCAAAGGAACATGTGTCATATTCACAAATCTTTGCACGGGAACACATCAGGGATTGTCAGAGAGCATCTCAGATGTGCACCTGCTACCTTATACCTGATTCACAAAACCAAGAACTGGAGCAAGTCAGGAAATGCCCACAAGCATCTTCGATGTGCACCTGCTTCCTTTTACCTGATTCACAAAACCAACAATTGCAGCAATTAGGAGATTCCCACGAGCATCTCGGATGTGCACCTGCTACCTTATACCTACTTGACGAGACCCAAAACTGGAGCTAATCTGTGGGTGCAAGGAGCATCCCAGGTTTGCTCCGTCCTCCCTATAACATATTCAGAAAGCCTTCCACTGGTGTAATTATGGAGATGCCTAGAGCAGCCTTGCCATGCACATGAGCAACGCTTTGTGAATTACATTTTCATGTGAACATCTCAAAGATACACCAGGTGTCTTCAGATTTGCTCCAGCTATACTCTCATGTACACATCCCCCTCTCACACACATGACCTCACGTATACATGCATTCTCTCACAAACATCGCACAAACATTGTACTATAGTTATCCCACACACTTCATGTCACTGCCCCTCTTACAAACACACACACCCTCCATCAATCCTGTGTACACTGTTACTCACAGGTACCACACACAGCGCCTCATTACGAGTAAACCAGCCCGGAAACAATTCTGATAATACGGCTGGTAGTACAGGCACTGGCATTTTTTCCAGACCAGGGGGGTCATTCCGAGTTGGGCGGTAAGGGTTTACGGGCACCGGTAAGTATGCCGTTGCCGGTAAACCCTTACTGCCCTATTCTGTGGTCCCTTAGCGGGTCCCAGTAGGCAGCCGTTCTCTGCGGGTCCCGTTAAGGGTCTTTGGAGCTAATAACGGGCCCGCAATATGCGGGCCCGTTACTCGCGCATTCTCCATTGAGCCCTATGGGGGCTCGAATGGGAATGGGGAATGGTTTACTGAATGGGGATTTACCGGGTCCTCCAAGGTCAGAATGACCCTGTAAGTCCCCATTCAGTGAGACCAGACACGTACCCGGGTTTGGAGGCAGCCATAGCGCTAATAGCGCCATGGCTGCCTCTAAACTCGGAATGACCCCCCAGGTTTCTCTGAGTCTGTCGGTAGGGGCAGTGAACTACCAGCAAGCCTGGGCTGACGGTAGTTCAGGCCCCTACTTGCAGAATAATCACTGAAGGACCAGCACCGTTAACAACGGTGCCGGTGCTTCAGTGGTTCCCATTCCATGTAGTCCTCTTGAACTCCATGGAATGGGAACTTACCGCTGTGGCCGGCACCCGTAATATCTCGGTAACACCGGGATATCGGGCGCCGGTACGGTAAGGCGAGATTGCTAGTAACCTGCCGGCGATTTACCAGCAGTCTCATAATGAGGGCCACATATTGATACCCCACTCACACACATGCTATCTATATCACATGCACACAACGTGTATCCAGTCGGACAAGCCTATGAGCTGGGAGACCATTATGCTGGTAAAGAGTTCAGTGTAAATGCATATCACACTACTCTCCACCAGCAAGAGTAGGTGGGGTTCTGTGCCTTTCTCCACCTTTTCTGAAAGCCAATCCCTCCCACCAAGCTGATGGCACCAGGCAGGGGCTCTTGTAAATGCAGTTCACAAACCATCTATTGATGTTCTGTGGTCCTTAGCCAAAGAAAAGCTGCTGCTTCCAAACCCGATTGTTCAGCTGCGTCTGTATTAAATTAGGATGAACAAATCTCATTCTGCCATGCAAGAAAGGAACGGATAGAGACTACCCTGGTGTCCCATTAGCATTAATTCATGCGTCGAGCTTTGGGAAATCCTAAAATTAAAATAAGTCAGAGAGCAAAGGATCGGCTGGAGAGCAATTATTTGAAAATGATTATGCGACCCCTTAGTGGCGGCTTTCTGAGTGCTGGGGGTGTGGGTGGTGGGGGGAAGTGGTGTGAAGAGATTGTAATGCGGTACGCCATGGGATATATGAACATTTTTCAAATTTGTTTGTACCGAATGGCAATTCTGCAAAATTATTTTTACTCCGATTGTCCAGCTTTTTTACCACGAAAAGCAGGGGGAAACCCCCGCACTCCCCTTCCACGCTTCACCCCACTTCCACCCATCACCACCCTTCCTTTATACCTTGCACAAACCTGCATCCGTATTTTTGTGGTTAAAAAAAAAGCGCCAAAAAACAATTCAGTGAAATTGACATTTGGCAAAAGTGGAAAATACTGTGCAATGACCTCACCTCATTACTGCATAGTAGTGATGCAATGGCCATGGTGCGGCTAGCAGCTCCTCAAAGACGGATGTTCTCTTGGACATACAAAAGACTACCAGAGAAGCATGTGTTACACACTAGCTACTTTGGGACTAGCCACAGTCTGTTCTATTGTCCCGAAAGGCATTCAAGAGGGTAGTGGTGGACTTGACGACAATGGGTTAACATTTCCAGACTTCTGGACCTGGGTAAATGACATCAGACTGGTGTTTTTACTTTTTTTTTTGTTTTTTTTGGAGTAATTTATTTTCAAAAGGATAACATCATAACAACATAAGTACAACAATTAAACATCAGGCAATAATCACAGCAAAACCAACTAACTATATACACCTGAATACTCCCCCCACCCCCCAGGAGTCACATTACAATCAATAAAACAGGTCTAATACAATAAAAGGAATTTGCCCAAATCTTATTCAATAATGCATCTTTCTTTTCTCTCCATTACAGCACTTTCTCCATGTCCCCTAGAGAATGCATCTCTGCAATCCATTCCTCAATAGTAACAGGGGTTACAACGTCTCAAAATGAGCTTCTTCCCCACCATTGCTCCACGAAAGATCCATTTCTTCTGAGAAGTAGTCAAATCGTCCAGCAAATTCCCATCATACAGTACAATGGTCTTAAAATCCATATAAACCTTCTCTTCAAGAATCTTCTCACAGATCTGGTCAAATTCAAACCACAGACCTCTCACTCACCCTCGAGCAGTCCCACAACATATGCTCAAAGGTGCCCACCTCATGTGAACATGCCCAACATTCAGAGCTGTCACTCATTCCCCTCTTCATCATTCTCTCCGGCGTCCAGTATGCCCTATTCAAGATCTTTATTTGACGTGACCTGTCTGAAAGTCTCAAAGAACACAACTTCACATTCTCACAAATACACGTCCAATCATCCTCCGTAATATTTTCACCAATTATCTGAGTCCAATCTAATCGTAAAGCATCATTAGGCTGATAATTTGACACAACCAGTCTATAAACGTAACTAACGAGACCACATCCACTCAACCCCGGCTCCCAACCAAGCATGACTGTATTGATTTTCTTTTCCATATCCACAACCCCCACCGCCCTCTTAATCTTCCGATAATCAGCCAGGCGAAAAGTCGGAATGTCAAACTTAACTGGACCTCCATAGCCGTCAACCAATTCAAACCATTGAACAAATCACCAATCCACCGCACCCCAGCCAGGTACCAATCGTGCCAGAACAAAATTTTCCCTTCATGTGTAATACTCCGATTCAGACAAATGGGATCTTTCAGTGCATTGAAACCCAAACACTCAAACATCTTGTCAGCGGACCTACCATTTTAGCACGACGTGGCCTACTGGTCAAGAAAGCCCCAGGCGACAATGGTCCTACATGGCAAGACTCTGCACACACCCAATCGTCGTGCTCCGATTTGAGAAAAGCAAATATATTCCGTGACATAAAAGCCAGATGGTATGCTCTGAAATTGAGGACCCCCAACCCGCCCTTAGACAAAGGTAATTGCAGTTTGCTAATTTTCAGACGCAGAGGTTTATGATCCCACAAAAATACCTGCATGTGTCTATCCAGCTCACACCAAAAAAAATTCCCAATGTCTAATGGGATCATACTCAGAACAAAGTTTACTCTAGGAGTCGCCATCATTTTCAGAGCATTCACCTTCCCCCAAAGGGAAAGGTTCAACAAACACCATCTTTTCAAATCCAATTTAAACTTACTGCACACCATAGCCATATTTACGCTCACAAAATCAGCAATATTAGGCAAAATCCAAACCCCCAAGTACAGTAGTTTATCAGCACACCACTTAAAGCCCAACCTGGTAATAAATTGTTTGTCACTCAGCGGCACTAACGGTAAAACCTCCGATTTCACCCAATTTATCTTGTATCCTGATGACTGGTGAAAGGCCTCGAGAACGTTCATAAGAACCGGTACTGACTCACCAAGATTCTTGAGGACCAATAATAAGTCGTCTCCGTACAACCACATTTTTTGTAGCATTCCCCAATAATTTATGCCCTGCAAGCCCACCTCACTTCTCAAAGTTACAGCCAAGGGTTCAATACTAAGTACGAATAACAAAGGTGACAATGGGCAACCTTGTCTCGTGCCAGGTTCCAAATCAAAAGGTTTAGATTTCAGACCATTAGTTTTAACATCAGCCGTAGGCCGGGTATACAGCAGTTTAACCCAAGAACAGAACTGAATCCCAAAACCCATCTTATCCAATACTTTAAACATAAATTGCCAATTAACCCTATCGAATGCCTTCTCCGCGTCAAGTGATAGGACAGCCGAGTCTTCAGACAACTCTGACGCCTTCGCGATAGTACAAATCAGCGTCCGCATGTTACTGGACGTCATCCTACCTTTAACAAAACCAGATTGATTCCGATCTATAAGTTTAGACAAAAGATTTTCTATTCTCAGAGCTAGAATCTTAGCCAGAATCTTATTGTCCACATTAATCAAACTAATCGGTCTGTAACTGGACACCAGTGATTCATCCCTGTTTTTCTTTAAAAATACGGAAATAGTTGCATGTCTAGTAGTATCAGGAAGTATACCCCTAGTCTTGGAGGTCTTATACATGTCCGCCAACAGTGTCAACGCAGAATTAGGCAACCACCTATAGAATTCCACTGGCAGTCCATCTGGTCCCGGAGACCTACCAACATTCAATTTTGATATTGCCTTCTTGACCTCATCCATCGTGATATTCGGAACTTGAATACCCTGCAGAAAGTCTCCATTCTCTGCATCAATATGGGTTTCATTCTTATACAATTCCTCATAAAATTGTCTGAATACATCATTTATACCTTCCGGAGTGAACGTGACCTGACCATCAGAGTCTGTAATAGACATGATCGAGCGTTCAGACTCCCTCAACCTCAATCTGTACGATAACCAGTGATCACATTTCTCCCCATGTTCAAAATAAGCACATTTTTGATGAAAATACTTCTTACCCACCCTATTAGATATTAACTCCTTCAACTCCTTTTTCAGCATGTTTAACTCAGGACCAAGTCCACTCTCGTAGGATCCACCATCAGAACCCCTGACAAATCCTTAATCTTCAGTTCCAGTACATTCTGTGTATTGTCCCATTTTCTCTTCAAACCACTCGCCAGACTAATAAACATACCTCGAACCGTGCACTTAAATGCCTCCCACACTATGTCAGATCCCACTTCTCCAGTACAATTTACCTCCACAAAATAATCAATTTCAGTTGCAATTTTGTTCATCTCCTCTAGATTGTCCAACAATATAGTATTTAGTCTCCAAGATTTTGATCTACACATAGTGTAACTCCACTTCAAATCCAATGAAACATGAACATGGTCAGTCAGCACAATATTACCCATATCACTCCTTCTATAAATTTGCAACATGTCTCCCGCCATCAAAATCATGTAAATTCTGGAATACGTAGCATGCGCACCGGAATAAAAAGTATATTCTCTCACCGAAGGATTGTCTATCCTTCAAAAGTCCTTCAGATTATGTTCCTCCAGCAGATCCCGTAAAGCCAGAGAATGCATGTCCACCCTTCTGCAATGTCTGGTAGTACTCCTATCCCAAGCAGAGTCAATAACTGTATTGAAGTCCCCCCCCCAGATTATGTCACTGGACTTAAGGTCTTGTATCGCTTGAGTCACCTTTCTGAAAAAGGTACCATCACC
The DNA here is from genome assembly GCF_040938575.1 of Ambystoma mexicanum. NCBI lineage: Eukaryota > Metazoa > Chordata > Amphibia > Caudata > Ambystomatidae > Ambystoma > Ambystoma mexicanum. Next base: position 416,968,052 of record NC_090929.1, read on the forward strand.
TGATGTTGGAGCATAAACATTACAAAAGGTCACTTCTTTGCCCTGAATATTAGTTAAAATAGCAACCATTCTACCTTCCTTGTCACATATTTCTTTGACATCCTTGATTGGTGCATGTTTCCTAACAAGAATAACCACACCCCTCTTACGCTCACCTGGCTCCCACAAGGGTGTCCATCTGAACTGGACAGCTGCGGTCTCCACCAATGTGACGCGTAGTGCCGAGATGACGGACTGACTGGCCCACCTAGCTTTGTTTGCTTGGCCCGTAGGAATATTCTTCTGCAAATGGAGAAAGGGAATTAACCACCCATGGAGTTGAGCGTTAACCCCCCCCCCACTCCTGCTGTTCTCCCCACTGATCACCGTTGATGTCCCCTCTTATAGTCTCACCTGATGGTTTGGAAAGATGAGCTCTCCATCCTGCATTGAGCGCAGGGGCGCGTAGATAACCAGTTGCTTCACTGGCTCGAAGGAATTGGTGAGTTCCAGAACAATATTGACTCTGAGATTCCCAGCAAGACGCCGTAAGTATGTAGTTCGTAAGAGTGCAAATGTCTGACTTTCACTCTTGTCCGATTCCTTGCAGGTTGCAGCGGGACCCTAGCGAAGAGTTGCTCGTGGCAACCGGTAATATTCAGGTAAGGATTTGTATTATCCAACACAGTTCGATAAAATAATGTCAATATGTAACCTGTTGCTTTCTCCCTTATTCAGGCGCTGAGAGAAAGTACGAAGACTCGGGGAATAATGCCTCTGGCGGTAAAATCAGGTAAGTCTATTGTGGTGAGGAGGTTTCCCCTTGTTTGTCCTTTTGTTTCACCTTGCTGTCCTTTTGTTTCCCCTTAGGGGCCGGGGTTCGGCAAGGATGCAGTGGAAGCTGCGCCGACCCGTGAAGAGGAATATTACCCCCTGTGGTAAAATCAGGTAAGTCTATGGGGGGTAACTAGTATTGCCTCTGTGTATTCCCTTGGCTCACCTTGCTGTTCTTGTCTTCCCCTTAGGGGCCGGGTTCGGCGAGGATGCAGTGGAAGCTGCGCCGACCCGTGAAGAGGAATATTACCCCCTGTGGTAAAATCAGGTAAGTCTATGGGGGGTAACTAGTATTGCCTCTGTGTATTCCCTTGGCTCACCTTGCTGTTCTTGTCTTCCCCTTAGGTGCCGGAGTGCGGCGGGAACATGCAGAAGGATGTGGTGGAATGTGAAGATGCTGCGAAGGCCGGTGAGTTCAGCGCGGCGCTGCAGCAGGCGAGGCGATGCGCATAAAATAACTTCTTTGTTCCAGCTTGAAGGCGCGATGGATCAGGAATTCAGGTAAGGATCAAAGGTATTGCTCTTGTTCTAACCTTTTCTCCTTCTTTCTCCCTTTTTCTAGGAGCTCCAGACTCGAGGCGGGCGTGGCAGAAAACTGGATGCAGACTTGCAGGCACAGTGAGCGTTACGCTGCTGGATGCAGAATAACGCGAAGCGTGTGCTGCTCTTCGGGCATGGTTTAAATAGCCTCCAAAGTAGTCCCAGGTAAGTATTCCTCCCCAGCCCCCCCCCCCCCCCCGAGTAAAAAATAGTCCCTAGGTAAAGTAGTCCCTTCCAAGCCTCTTTTGGCTTGGAGCTCTTGTAGCATGGTCTGCATCAGGTGAGTTTGCAGCATGGTCTGCATCAGGTAAGTTTTAATCTATGAGCCTGGCGCCTATGGTGCCAGGACTGACTCTCCATATGAGCCTGGCGTCATAGGCGCCAGGACTGCACCCAAATAGCCCCTAGCAGGGGCTGTTGGGCTTGCTTAGAATAACTTGATGCCTGCTTCCGGGGTTGCTGGACTTGGTCTGGGTCCCCGGGGGTAGGCATCATGACACCCCTAGACCGTGATTCAAAAGAGGAACCATAAGCCCTCCCTACCCAACCTTTCCTCAAACCATCCAAATCCCCCTTCAAAAGGTGTGTCTCCTGGAGAAAATAAACGTCACCCTTCAAATCATTCAAATAAGTCAAAACTTTCCTTTTTTTCAGAACATTGTTTAGACCATTCACATTCCATGAGATAACTCGCATTTGATCCCCCATTTTCAACTACAGCTTATCCACCCCCACCCAATGCACAAGGGATCTCTGCAACCTACCTTCAAATGTAATTGTGACCCCTACCGAAAACACCAACCCCCCCCTTCTGAAACAGATGCAAAACAACAAGAACACTGTATAGGAAAAAATTCTAAAACACATTCCAAGAAGTCCAAAACCCTGGACTCGTCTCCTAAATAACCTGAACTCCCCAATAAAAACCCCCGTAACTCGAAAAAAAAGGGCAACCCTAAAATTAACTCGGATAAAATAACATCAAAAAACTCAATAACCACTGCCACTACATCCACATATATCCACAACAATCCCGCTGCCACATTCCAACCCACACAAAAACACATACCACTCCCCCGTTAGGGCCAGCTAAGTATAATTAAACTAAAATAAAAATACTCACCCGAAATAGCACATACAAGAAACAAGCTGGTCCACAACTGTATCCCCTGCATAAATTCAAGACTGCCTCATCCACCCCAGATCGTCACATACTACAACAAACAGAGAAAGGACACCACATCAAGAATCCAAAAACACATGAAGCACGGAACAAACCCAACCAAAGGTCACAGATACAGGCACTTCAAAATATTCAATTTTGAATGGGGAGTTAAATTCTAGTGAACATCTACAAGCGTAGACCACTGTTTGATCTTCTGAACCCTTTCCCACTGCCGTAGATACAAAAAGAAAACAAGGACTGCAATAAACATGTGCAGATAGCCAATGTGTGTCAACACTGACCAAATTTTCAAAGTCAGGAGCAACGACTCCACAAAACAAGATACACTCAACATATAATTACTGGTCAACTGCATTAAATATCACCACAAAAATAAACCTATCTGCATGAAGATACTGAACCAAACAACCCTTCCACAACACCCCACTCCCATACACACCACACATCCACCTCCGTTCCAGGGCCCATACATACAACTCCAGTCAATAACACGCTTATATCAGGTTAATGTAAGTAGCGTGCAAACAGGGCAGGTGAAACCAACACTATTCACTGTACTGTAGGTGCACCAATACCCGCAAGCGTCCACACACCACCGTACCATAGCTATGCAGGCCAGTCATCATTGGCACACCAAATTACCACCATAGATTTACTAGCGCCAGCATCCATCCCTCACCGTAGCGAATCAAACACCCACGAGTTCACCAGTGCACAGGTGCAATAAGGACACAACAGCCAGGCTAGGTACACATAACTGAGTATGCAGAAAGTAATACAAGGGTCATGAAAACCTGTGAGCACATCATTGAACACTCAAAATCCACTCAGAAAAGCTTATAATGAATTCAAGATGTCAGCTGTTTACATCCATTCCGTGAACAAGAGTACATTTCAAACCTGCTTGAGTGGAGTAAAAATCAGGATTTTAATGACCCAACCCACGGACACCCAGTACCAAATGGAAAACCACCAGAATTCCTAATCACCAAAACACGAGGAAAGTTCATATACAAGCTGATCTTGCTGGTGATGAGAACATTTCAGCCCACCTAACGGTGAACAGCTACATGGTACACAATGGGTTTCTCCAAAACACACAGGGCACATACATTACTTTGAAGCTCATTAGTTCACCACTCGACCCATTAAGCGTTGGTAAACATGCAGGAAGGGAGAAAGCAGAAAGCAGTAGGACGAGAACAGAAAACAGGGTACACACATCCAACCAAAAAGCAGGGAAGTAAAGTAATCCCAACGTGAAACGATGCAGGGCGCAGGGACAACCAAAAAGAAAAGCCTCCTAGGAGGAGCTGCTTAAAGATGGCCTTCTTTGGAGAGGAGGATGCAAACACCACGGGATTCCAGCATGGAGGAAGCCGCAGATAAAAGCTGAATAATAATCCGCCGGCTGCATTAAAAAAGACTCCAAATGCAATGAAAAAGTCATCACTCAAAAGCCACTTAGAAAAGTGCACAGTGAATCAAAGATCGCAGCAGTATAAGCTCATCCCGTGAACCACAGCACAGCACAGTCTGATTCCGCCAAAACACGAGGAAAGTTTAATATCCAAGCAGTTTTGACTAGTGATGAGAATGTTACATCCGCCCAGCGTTTAACAGTTATAAGTTGAATAATGGGATTTCAAAAGCTTACCGAGCACAAATGTGTTTAATGGAGCTCATAGGATCCTCTCTTGACCCATGAAGCAGAGGTAAACACGAAGGAAAGAAGAAAGTAGCGGGAACTGCAGCGAATAGTTGCGAAACGATTCAGAGGAGCAGGGACAGCAAGGAAGAAATACCTCCGAGGAGGAGCAGCTGGAACGCAATCACCACGGGAATCCAGCATGATAGAAGCCACGGAGAAAAGCAGTCCGCCGGTTACACATGTACTTGAGCACCACATAATACGACAGAGTAGGGCCTGATCTCACCTGGCATACAATGTGCAGCAGCTCCCAGCTCGATGATACGTGGCTCCACTCCCAATGTGTTCCGACCACAGGTCAGCTAACACAAGCACATGACAGAGAAGCCGACGCATGGTCCCTTCCTCTAACCTCTTCCAGTCAACGCTGCAGCCTGAAACATGACGGCAAGAACGAAAAGAACGGTAAGAACACCTCGTTTTAAAAAAGAAGCGTTCAACTGAAATATTGAATCGGTGCCATTTTGCACAATGCTATCATAGTGCCAAAAAATGTGTTAATTAAAAAAACAACGTTTAAAAACCAATACACCAACAGTCAATAAAAATAACATCCAGTGAAATCAATTTTCCATCAATCCAGACTGTGTCTCCCGATCCTTCAACCATTTGAGAGCTTCATTAGGATCCGCAGTGGTTTTCTCCCCCTCAGGAAACACCAAAGTTAGCCAATTAGCCCTGTTGAGGAAGGCTTTCACCCCCAAAAACCTTGCCAGGTCCTTGGGCTCCTTAAAGGTCTTTCTAATCTCCACAATCTCCTTTGGGTAATCTCGGTAGATAAAAATCTGCTAATTTTTGTAGAATATAATTTTAAGATGTCTCGCTGCCTTCAACACCTCTTCCTTGATCCTGGTACACACAAACACAATCAGGACTTGCCTGGTTTTACCTTGAAGGCCCAACTTCTTGCCAATCCTGAATGCATTATCAATGTCCATTAGTGTAATCTGTCCATATTTGATTAAGCTCTTCAAAACATCCAGTACCTTTTGGGCCAAGTCCTCATTTTCTTCTTCCTCCAATCCAATGATCCATATGTTCCTGCACCTAATCCTCAAATCCAACTCCAATGTTTTAGTTCTCCCTTTATGGAAGTCATCTTTCAAATGCTTGTAGGCTCTGAAGCTCCCCGAAATTTCTGATGACATAGAGGCACTGCTGCTTTCCAAAACTGAAACACGGCTTTCCACTTGAGCCACCTTCACAGACAAGTCCTCCATAGAAGCTTTAACATCAGTCACATCCTGAGCAACTTTACCCAAGTCTTGTGCCACTTTCAGGAGTAGAGAGTAGATGTCCTGTGGACTTGGCACTTCTGCCATATCTGCAGCTGATTTGTTTTTTTTCGGGACAGGGTTATCAGCAGTTTCAATTTTCTTTTTGGAGTTCATTATCTTCAATAATCCATACAAAAGGAGAGGGCCAGGAGCTGCTGGTTTATGCTGCTGCCTCTGCTGCCCGCATTCCGGAATCAGACCGGTGTTTTTACTGACAGCCTGCTGGTACTGCATTGGTGAACGCTTCTCTATGGAGGGCACTGTGGCATCCTCTGGTTGGGTAACTGGGTAGGAAATGTTGCTTGGAGACATAGTAATGTTCAGAGACAGGACCAATGACAGACTGGCGGAATTGACAGTTGTGATCTGGCAGTTGGTGCCCCAGGGGAAACGCTGAAAGTGAGCTTGTTTCAGGTAAGGGAAGATAAACATGTCTCAGAATTAGGGCTCCCCCATTGAGGGATTTCCTGGAGCTTCCTCCCTCCGCGTGGGCAGGAAGCCTCCAACAGACAATTACAGACTAGCTAAAGTGATTGGTTTACCATGTTGAACTGTTATTGTCAGGATTTCATGTCTGTCTTTAATGTTCAAGTGTGAAAGGGAAAGACACCGAAAGGTCACTGCTACTGTGACTTCTAACTAGCACCTTTTGGCAGATTTAAGGCAAAGGGCCCATAGTCGAGATTGACAGAGTGCCCTTGGCAGGCCCTTGGTAGGGTAAGCTTGGGAAGGGAGGAGCTAATAGCTATCACAAGTGTGATATTAATAAACTTTTGTGCTCTATGTATTGTAAGAATAACATGCTAATATCATTAATCACCGCCTATTGTTTATGGCCGGTCTGTCAAGCCTAGTAAAAGGATGTGATCTCAGTAGGTTGTGGCCCTTGACCGAGGGCTAAATCCACCTCAGAGTAGGTGTCAACAACTGTCTTATTATTTTAATGAAGGTTGCGGTCCTGTAGGGAGACATGGGGGGTTATTCTAGAATCTCTTGGGTAGTTTATGCCCAGACCCCCTCCTGTTGCTAGCAGTAAGTGACCTTCTCTCTCACTCCTGTGAGAACCAAGAAAGAGGTTACCTGGTGAAGAGGGGTTATGCCAAGTCTGATCAGACATTCCTAACAGAAAAGAGCGGGAATTGTATTTATTTATTGGACATTTGTACAGCGCATATAGTCAAGTGTTTCCAGGAGCCACAAGACAAGAAGAGTAGGGGGTGTGGATATGGGAACCACAAAAGTAGAACAACAAAACGGTTATATTGGCCTTGTGAAAATCCTACCGTGCAAGTGCATGACAAGGTGATAAGTGTGGGGCGGTAGAGGGAGAAGTGCAGGAGTGGGGTGCCCCAAGGATGGGAGCAGACAAGTGCTAGGTGGGCCAAGGCGGCAAGGGGAAGAGGAGGGTAGGGAGGATGAGTGCTGTGGACAGGGAGGACCGGGCTGGGCAGCATCAGGGAGAGAGTTAGCACGGGAGGGGGAGAGAGGAAGAAGAGGAGAAAAGGAAAGTCTTGAGAAGTTTCTGGAATTTAAGAAAATCCGGCTCAAGTCTGATGCGGGCAGGGAGGCCGTTCTAGAGGGAGGAACCAGCTGAGGAAAGGGATCTATTTCCCACTCTCGGGCTGGAGAAACTTTTGACATGCCGAGAGTCAGAGCCAGTAGACCGAAGGACTCTGGCCGGGAAGTATTTTGGGAGGGAAAGCTGGATGCAGAGAGATCCCAGGCCCAAGACATCGTTGTAGATGATGCAAATGGTATTGAATTTGATCCTTGGGGTCACCGGGAGCCAGTGGAGAGATTTTAGGACTGGAGAGATGCAGTCCCTGGGCTTGTGGCCAAGGATAAGTCTCACAGTCCTATTCTGGATTAGTTGAACAGGGCGAAGGGAGGAAAACGGCAGATTGAAAAAGAGGCTGTTGCAGTAGTCCAAATTATAGAGAACCAAGGTCCTGGAGACGTTGAGCTTCTGGGGGAAGGTGAGGAAAGGTAGAATGCTCCGGAGAAGGTGTAGCTGAAAGTTGAACTTCTTGGCAAGGACTGTGAGGGAGGAGGCAGAGGGGGTAGAGGATGGCAGCTTGAAAGAGAGCTCTGTGTTATCTGCATAACACTGGAAATGAGGGGAGATGTTAGGGATCAGGTGGGCCAGAGAGGCCAGGTAGATGTTGAAAAGCCATGACAATAGGATAGAGCCCTGAGGGATGCCACATATGGAGAGTGAGGTGGAGAAGAGAAAAGCATCCATTTGCACTTGCGATGGTCTGTTTGAAAGGAAGGATGTAAGCCATGCCAACACCCTGTCCGTTATGCCAAGGGTATCATGGAGACAGTTTATGAGGATGGAGTGGTTGACTGCATCGAAGGCAGAAGAAAGATCGAGGAGGATCAGAACAGAGGGAGTGTTAGAGAGTAGGTCCTCACAGGTGTTCAGTAGAGCAGTTTCTGTGCCTCTGGATGTCCTGAAACCAGACTGGTGGTCATGGAGACAGCCAGTCACTTTGGTGTGGAGGGTCAGTTGGGGAATGACCAGCTTCTCCATGAGTTTGCCCAAGAAATGGGTGATAGAGATAGGGTGACAGTTAGCCACGCACGAAGGGTCAGCAGATGGTTTTCTTAGGAGAGGGTGCACAAGAGAGTGCTGAAGCTGTTGTGGGAAGGAGCCAGTGGCAAATGAGTAGTTGCAGAAGTCAGCAAAGGCTGGGGTGAGAGAGGCGATGTTCTCTTTGATGGTTCTGGAGGAGCAGGTGAGAACCTGTTTAGAGTTTTCCCCTCTATGAAATTCTCCTCTAGAGATCTCATCTGGTACGATGGGAGAGAAGGAGGAGAGCATGGGGGAAAGGGAGGCCAAGGGAAGCAAGATAAGGGGGGGGGGGGCGCAGATGACACAAAGGACATGATTTCCAGAGTTTTGGAGGAGAAATGGGCGGCCAGCGCAGAGCAAAGGGTTTGGGAGGGAGGAGGGAAGGAGGAGACTGCAGTAGGATTGGGAAGTTCCTTTCAGATTTGAAAGAGTTCAGACATGTTATTGGTGGCTCTAGAGATGCAGGCTTGGACATGAGCCCTCTTCCTGGAGCAAATGGCAAGACAATATTGCCTTTGGAGCAGGCAGCAGGCCAGTTTGTCAGAGGATGAGCTAAATGCCTGCCACTTCCACTCTGCAGCATTGCACTTGCGTTTCAAAGCTGCCAAGTCAGAGTCATACGAAGAGGTGCATTTTGAGGCAGGCTTCATGTGACTCCTCATGACGGGGGCAAGGATGTCCAGGGTTTTAGAGATCGAAAGATGGAGGTTAGCTAGAACAGAGACAGAGGGAGAGTCAAATGACGGGGGAGGAGCGGGGATGAAGGAAGAGGCAAATGCAGCAACTGACACACGCTTTATCGGTCGAATGATGAGAAGGAGAGTGGAAGTGTGGGCAAAGTCATCATCAGGAGACAGGGGTAGTAAGAGGGTTGGAGAGAGGGATTTCTGTTGAGGTAGAGCATCCAAGGTGTGTTCGGCAGAGTGGGTTGGGCCAGAGGGAAGGCTAGTGAGGGAAAGAGTGTTGCAGAGGTCACGAAAGAGAACAGTAGCCACATCTGGAGAGTTTAACTAGAAACAGTACAAACTGGAGGATGCAAAGATATTACTGCACACGTAAATTAGAATTTACCACAGAGCACTAGATACAGTACAAAGTAGAGGATACAGAGGTATTACAGCACACCCAAACTCGATTTTGCCAGAAAGCACTAGAGACAGTACAAGATGGATGATGCAAAGATATTACTGAACACCTAAATTCGATTTTGTCAGAAAGCACTGGAAACAGTACAAAATTGAGGATGTAGAGATATTACAGCACACTTAAATTCGATTTTGCTAGAAAGTACTAGAGACAGTACAAAACAGAGGATGCAAAACTATTATGGCACACCTAAACCCAGTTTTGCCAGAAAGCTCTCGAGACAGTACAAAATGGAGGATGCGAAGATATAACAGCACACCTAAATTCAATTTTGCCAGAAAGCACTAGAAACAGTACAAAATGGAGGATGCAGAGATATTACAGCACACCTAAATTCATATTTGCCAAGGATTTAAAAGCGCACTTGAAGGAATTATGAGTTAGGCATTAAAAGTAGGAACCTGAATAAGATGCAAATATAAGTCAGGTAGGAATATCAAAGGGCAGGAATTTACAGGTTACAGTTATGCTAGAGGGTAAGGGAACATGAAATTGATCAGGCAATCAGGTAGGTGGCTGAATCCAGGACAGGGTAATACATGGTGCTTACCGTTGAGCTGTAGATGTGAGAGTGTCATGTTTCAAGAATGTAGGGGTAACAGCGAAGCTGTTCATAGTGCTGCATGGACAGGGAAAGAGTTGCAGGTGTAGGGGCAGGGTGGAGGTATCCCTCCAGGTACAGGCAGGGCCAGACAGGGGCCATAGGGTGGGCCTTCCTGACGGGTCTGGCTCAAGCCAGCTGGCTGCTGGTAGGCCCAGAAGATTCTCTATGCCACCAATCGGGCCCAAGCTATGCCAAAGTCAAGGCAACCTTGAAGGCACTCAATGCCAATGAAGAGGGCCGCCATCTTCAAACAAGAAAGCTTAATTGGAAGTAATGGCACGCCATGTGTGCTTATCAGGTGTTGTGCGAGCAATTTGGTCTTCCATGCACTGCAGATGCTGGCGATCTTCTGCTAGAAGTAGAAAATGAATTTTGAGTGCATTCACTGCCCAGTGATTCCTGAGGTGCTTACTTGCCGAGGGGCTTACTTGCTGTGATGGGTGTCAGCAGGCCTCTGGAGAACAAGGGCACATTGTTTGGAAGACGGGGGGAGAGGGGCAGGCCAGCGACCAGTAGACACAGAGGTCGCAGGTAGAAAGAAGTAAGGGCAGCCAGACAGTGGCCTTTGTGTGGGCCTTCATGTCGGGGGCCAGCTTAAGCCTGCCGGCTCTTGATAGGCCCAGAAGATGCTCCATGCCACCAATCAGGCGCAAGCTGTTCCGCAGTCAAGGCAACCTTGTTGGAAGTAACGAAATGCCACTTGTGCTCATCAGGTGTTGGCTATCTTATGCCAGAAGTAAAAAATGAATTTTGAGTGCATTCACTGCACAGTGATGCCAGAGGGGGTTACTTGCTGTGATGGGGTCAGAAGGCTGCTGGAGAACAGCAGCACATTGGTTTGAAGAAGGGGGTGGGCAGGAGTGGGGCAGGCCAGCGACCAGCACACGCAGAGGTTGCAGGTAGAAAAAAGAAATGCACTGACTAGGCCATTAAGGAAGCTCAGGGGCACAATATATTGATACATTTAATAAAATAATAATTATTATATATTTATTTGTTTGGTATTATAAAAATATTTACAAAATATTACATTTCATGAACTTCTTATGTATAAATAAGCATTTTAAGCATACATTACATATTTCTCATTTCAAATAATTACACAATTATTTCTAATATCTCATAAAAATCAATCTAATCAACTGAGACAAACAGATCCTTTAACAGATCCAGATTGTCCAGTTCATAACTGCAATATACATCATTTTCAACCAATACAATTTCCTTCCCATATATAACAATATAAAACCATAAATATTTAAGTGCTCTAGGCATAAAATCCTATAAAAAAAATGTAGCCTTCTAGTTTAGTCTTACCTCACCCCACACAAGGCTATGCTGCACCATCTTTCTATATTAGAATGCAACTTAGTGAAGTACTAAGGTGACTTACTCAATACTTTTTTGATTTGCGTCCACAATTGATACAAAGCTATATGCACCCTCTGACACTCTGAATTCAGGCAGTATGTCCAAAAAGAGTCACTTTTAATGGTGTCAAGTTCAAAGATTAGATGACCTAAAATAGACATATTTTCAGTTCCTGAGGCAGGACATTCAAAAAGTACATGTCGCAGAGTTTCCAGATTGTTGGGTTTCATACAGATTCTACAATGTCTTTCGTTCAAACGTCATTTTAATTGTATGCCAATCAGCGCCAACAATGGTAGCTGGTTGGTGTGCAATCTCAAACGAAAGGATCTAACTGCTGGACTTGGGCATATCCTTAAAAATTGTTGGGTCTGCAAATACCTTTGTGTCACTCCAGCGACATACATGTAGCTATGGAGAGCTTCTAAAATATTCATAGTTGCAGGCCCAATCCCAAATTTGTATTTTTATTATTAGGATACGCCTCAATGTCTCATATGTTTTTTCTTTTTTGTTTAATCGGGATACCAATCTATTGTCTTCTATAACAGCTCTAGCAATCTCTCAAAACTATCATTGGTGCCAGTTCTATTTTCGAATAGGCGCAGAAGACGGCATTGTGGAGTGGAATGGATTTTTAAATGTAAGAGCCCTAGCTTTATAAGCAGGGTGTCTTGCAGAGAGGACATACCCAGCTCAAGCCGTATATATTGGATTGAGACAGACGGTCTGAGTCTAAGTACCCTTCTCCAAAATTGACCTTGCAAAATGTCTAGCCAGGACAGATCTCTCATTGTAAATGCTTCTAAACCATACAAAAGAGTTGGACAGAAGCATTGTTTGTAGAGTATTATAATACTTTCGAACGTTAAACAAGCTGTACCTCTTGCGAAGTTTGCAATTAATTGTGTCACTCTTAATGCTTTTGTTTTCTAGGTGTCTACTATTTGTTTATAAGTGGCGCTGCCACTTATATCCAGACCACGGTAAGGATAGGTATAAACATATTCTATTTTACCTAGATCAGTCATAAAATCAGAGTGCGTCACCTTTTTAGATGAGATGGTCATTATTTTAGTTTTTTCCTTATTCATTTTAAGTTTATTTTCTAGTGCATATTTACACAAGGTCGTAAACATATTATTTGCCACTAGATATTTATATTTCAACAAGACTAAATCGCCTGCATAAAGTAGACATGATATGGGCAACCCTCCCCGTTTAAGGCAGCATCAAACACTAGCAAGAAACTGGTCTGGTAAGTCAGACATATACAAATTATAGAGGAGCGCTGCCAGGGTACACCCCTGTCGCACTCTTCTTTGTATTGAGATTGGCACTGTCATGGTAGCCGCTTCAGACAGTCGCACTTGCGCTTGTGTATCTTGGTGCAAGCGCTGCAGAATATTAATCAACCACAAAGGGCATCCCCAGTTCTTAAGTTTACTCCAGAGTCTCTGGCGGTCTACACTGTCTAACAGAGCTGAAAAGTCAATAAAGTCTACATATAATGTTGTTCCAGCTGCGTGACGTGTTTCCTCAATGATGGAATCAAGCATTCTAAGATTATGGGTTGTACTAGACCCGGATCGAAACCCTGTTTGGGTAACATTTTTGATTTTGGCTTTATCGACCCATAACTGTAATGCTTGACAGACAAATGATGAAAATAATTTGCCTGTAACATCGAGTAACGATAATAATCGATAGTTCTCCGGAAGATTACGTGCTCCTTTTCTATAAAACTGGAAAAATTAGCACTTGAAGCCATGATTCTGGTATATGCTAGGTTTGACACACCTTATTGAACAGCACACACAACAATCTGGCCCATAAATCAGGGTTTTGTTTGAAAATAGCATTTGCAAGACCATTTAGTCCTGGTGCCCGTGAATTTTTCAATTTTAGTATGACACATTTCACCATTTCCTCACTAAATATCAAGAACCAACCTCCAACCACAAATTCTGGTCTGGCATTCTGTTGCTGTGAGCCAGATTTCTGTTGGAGATGAGTGACCCATATCCTTTCTTGAAAGGGGTTTACTGTAGATTTATCTTTTTCTAGGTTGGCTCTGGATAGTTTAGCCCAAATGGTCTTAGCATTATATTATTGCTATTTAAAATTTTAATCCTGTACTGCCAATTCTGGTTGGAGATGGAGCGTCTCCATTGTTTTAACCATTGTTGATAATTGCCTCTAATTACTTTTTTTTTGTTTAGCAATCTTGTCAAATTCTAGCTCTAGATAATAGAGTTTCTGTATCTTTTTGCGCATGGTACGTTTTTAGTCCCGAATCATATTTATATGGAATTTTATTACATACCACCCGTTTCTGATTAGTAATTGACCCACACATTTTTGTTATGTCATAAAACACACTTTCTATTTCATCTACAGTCTGGGATTTGATTTTCATCCTAATATCTTCATAAGAATCACAAATCATGTTATTCATCTTCGCAGGGTTATCTCCTGTCCAGCGTACTGTGTTACCCGCATGATTCACATTTACGTTTTCACATCCGCTTGACGGGTATCATAGGTCTGGAAGTTAATTTCGAATGCTAGAATGTCATGGTCACTATTTATAGTGGGTATGATCTCCAATCTCTGTGTTCTTTCTAGACATTCATTATTAGCAAACAGGTAATTCAATGTAGCAACACCCCCATTTCCCTTCCATGGATAGGCACCAGGTATATCGCCGATGGTTCTGCTATTCAGCATCCAAAAGTCCCATTGTCTTAAAAGGGTCACCCATCGGTTGCCTTTTGAGTTGCCTTTTCCTTTAAGCATGATACTTCTTTTTCTAACGTTATCATACTCCGCACCCACAATAGTATCAATGTATCTTGCATTTGGATCACCCCTACAATTACCAATGGAATTTTTCGAGATACATTTGTTGCTAATAAGCTACTTTCAATATTATCATATAATTCCTGTAGGTGTTCCATACTAGGAGGCGCATATACATTTATCAGTAACAACTTCCAGTTTGAACTGGGGTTGTCTTGTTCTATTTCAACCGCAAGTAAATTACTATTTGCAGGATCAGATAATACTTGTTCAGAGGTACATTTTTGTTTCACCCCTATTACTAGTCCGCCATAGGGTCTGCCTTTCTTAACTTTAATGACTAGTTCTTGGAATATATGATAACCTTCAATACTTAAAGGACAATCTAGCCATGATTCTTGTAGCATAAAGAGGTCAAAGGCTTGTAATTGGGACAAAGAATGCCCCTCATTTATTATATGGGTGTACCCTCTAGTGTTCCAGCTAGCAATACATAGGGGTCAATTTAATAGTGATGGGCCATCTCTCGATATCATGTTTTCATCAATTGGATTCCATGTCATATATTGATATATCAGGGTCAGACCTTGAATATTTAATTCACCTTGTTGACTGTTATGCACTATTTGTTCCTTGCACACAGTCAATCTAAGACCCTCAGTTAGTAATGCTTGTGCATTGGCCCACATTAACGATACTGCAATAGGGGATACAAAATGGATCAGAACCCAGTTAGTAGTACTTTCAAACTTTGGAGGTTTTATCGGAGCAATATCTTTACTAGATATTGTATATAGCCATGGCATAGTAGACCAAAGGCGCATTAGGGTTGACCGATTTTAAAAGCGGACTTGCATCAGAAGTAGCTATTTCATCCAGTCTCACTGAGAGTCCAAATGTCATTAGTCCATACCTCCCACATGTTAGTATTGGCTTCTTGGCTACAATCATCGCCGCTTGGGTGATATTTTCATGGCAAATCTTGTTAGTAGGTTTACCATCTCTATGCCCCAATATTGAGTGTGCAGTTACAGGAAGCACTTTAGAAACCCATCTTGATTTAATTACAATATTATTCTGGACCGTTCCAAGGCCTACAGGCTCATCACACATTTAAGTTCCATTATCCCTTATTTTATTTTAAAATGTTTTTATTAGCATTTATCGTATACAATAACAAGATAACCAAATACAACATGTGGTCTTCAGCGTGTAGCATTTTCTAAGTAGATCCTTAGATAATGGAGCTAAATTGCTCCTTGTTTTAACCGAGATTGGAGGTCCACCTGGCCCAAATATTATTCGACTTGGGTTTTGAAAGTGGGCCCATTTGTCTAAAGGAGCATTTAAGCTTACTGTTCTTTTGGGTCCATCAGGTTGTATACTAGATATTACCCTCGGGGCATTTGAACTTTGTCTGTTCTGCCTCACTGTCAAGATTACTTATTAGTCTCTTGCGGGTAAAGACAGTTTTAGATCATGTTGATGTAAAAGTATGCTTTGCTGGTCATTATTAGCTGCCATAGTTGGAGACGCCGCTTCCATCATTGAAATTTCTACACATAGTGCATCAATGGTGTCTTCTTCCGACACTGCTGCAATATTAATGGAATCTCGCACCCTCCATGAATTGTTTGTGTTATCAAATACCGTTATGGTGTATTCCTGTCTACTTGGTCCTTCTTGTTTTTGTTGTTTTATTTCAAAGGGTCTCAAATTGTCTCTGTTTTCACTTGAAGTAATGGCCTTAGTCGGCAAGTTTGTTGACGGGACTAGTTTAGCATGCTGGGTTTTAATTTGCATCGTGCCTTCATTATTGATTACCAATTTGGTCACCAGTGAATATAATCTTGGCTGGTCCAATGCCATTGCCGAACATAAACTAAGCAATGCTTCTACTATGGCGGATAAGGTAGATGGAATATCCACTGCACCTGGAGTTTCATGGGTGTTAGTTCTCTGGTTGCACCATCAGCCAATTTGCTCTCTCTGGGAGGTTCTTGTGGAGTTTCAGAAATATTAAAATTTTCCAAGCTGGGAGTAGCAGATAGATTACTATACTGACTATCCCTCTTGGTTACTATACAGCATGAACCAATTGAATTTCTGATGATTGTGTTGCAGAGCTTCAATAATGATCCATTGTTATCAAGGGAACAATCATTCAAGGAGGGTTTCTCTTTGCAATCTCCAAAATGATCAAGCCTTCCATGTTTTTGTTGGAATCAGCTTGTGTCAGGTCTGGGAGTATATTTATCTTATCTGGTGTCCCACGAGATATAACTTTCTGGATTCCCACGCCTGAAAATAAAACCAATGTTTTTGGTTGTTGCAGTTCAAGATTTAGGGTGCTGTTACTACATTCCCCCTTCCTCTTTTTTCTTCTAGGGGCATCTCGTTGTACTTTCTTCATTCCGTGTGGACTGCAAGTTCTTTTTCCTTTAAGAACCACTTGGCTTCTCAGCCCTGTACACTTTAGTTGCTTTAGCTTCATGATGGGGTGTAAGGCTGGTCAGATTAAAATTTCCACTTTGTCACCACTACATTAAAAATGGTGATAAAAGCTCAAAGAATAATAGTTGCACACTGTGTCCGTTATGTCTTTTATAATCTTTAAAATCAACAAATGCTGTTTGGAGCGTTGGAGACTACCACAGTGTTTAAATAAGCAGAGTTAGTCCTGCAGCATTAAGAACTTACTGCATTTTCTCCAAAGTCGGGTAGCACGTAGCAACCTTGTTGTCCATTATGAATGCCATCAGGAGATGGGAAGAAGCTTAGGCTCAGGGCACTTCCTCCTTCCACCAACATCCAACACCAAACACTCTCGCACTCCCGCTACACTCCGTGTTATATCAGGGGTTTTAACTCTTGCAGGAGCGAGTGAGGTAGAGTGATAGAAAGAGGACTTCCTGCCTTGGAACGTCTGTAGGTCAGTCACCGCACCAAACACTCTTGCACTCCTCCTACGCTTGGTGTGAGATCAGGGGTTATAACCCTTGCAGGAGCGAGCGAGGCGGAGTGATAGAAAGAGGACTTTGTGTCCTGGTACGTCTGTAAGCCGGTCACCGCACCAAAAACTCTCGCTCTTCCAATATGCTTCGCATTAGATCAGAGGTTTTAACCCTTGCAGGAGCGAGCGAGGCGGAGTGATAGAAAGAGGACTTCCCGTCCTGGGATGTATGTAAGCCGGTCACCGCACCAGGCACTCTCGCACTCCCTCTATGCTCCACGTTATATCAGGGGTTTTAATCCTTGCAGGAGCGAGCGAGCGAGGCAGAGTGATAGAAAGAGGACTTGCCGTCCTGGAACGTCTGTAAGCCGGTCACCGCACCAAACACTCTCCTATGTAATATAAATATCAGATATGTGCAGCAAAAACAATCTCGAGAGTGTTCTAGTCACAGAAAAATATGTGTAAGGGGGTCATCAAGGACAATACCTGAGGTTGGAGCTCCTAACCAACTTGTTCGAGCCACACATCATTCAGTAAGGAGGTTTATCAGGAAATGAGCTTGTGAGCGGCAACCTGTTGATTCTGAATCCATCAATCCATTTACTGTATCTTTATAAGGTTGGGGTACCTGTAAGTATTTATCAGATCATAACATAACATTATTTAACGAGCTTGGGCCATGATATTTGCAAGTTTTATCAAGAAATACTTGGAGATGTCTGATCAGGTGTTCTTGCGCTCGTTCTCTACTATAGGGACGCCAACACTCCCATTATGCACAGACTTCCTGCTCGAAATGCAGAATGTGCCCGCCACTCCCTGTCCCCACAAAGTTAAACATTGTCCACTAGTAATCCAGGCCCTTCCTCCTTCAGGATGGTTGTCTCTTAAGGTGGACTGGTTTAATGTCCCTTCCTTGCCCCATTTCTTTATCCCTGTAAATATTCTGCATTGTCCACTGGTCTCCCAGGCCCATACTCCGTTAGTATGGTTGTTTCTTAGGGTGTACTAGCTTAATGTCCTTTCCTCGCCCCGGTTCCTTATCCCCGGAAATGTTCTGCATTATCCACTGTACTAGAAGGCCCCCGCTGCTTCAGGATAGTTGTCTCTTAAGGTGGACTGGTTTTATGTCCTTTCCTTATCCCCGTTCTTTACCTCTGGAAATGTTCTCCACTGGACCCCCAGGCATATGCTCCTTCTGGACGTTTGTCTTTACAGTGGAATGGTATAATGTCCTTTTCTCATTCTGTTTCCTAATCCCTGAAAACGTTCTGCATGCTCCACTGGACTCCCAGGCCCTTCCTCCTTCAGGGTGTTTGTCTCTTTGGGTGTACTAGCTTAATGTCCTTTCCTCAACCAGGTTCTTTATTCCTGGACATTTTCTGTTTTCTCCACTGGACTCCCACCTCGCTCCTTGCTCCTTCCGGATGGTTGTCTCTCAAGGTGTACTAACTTAATGTCCTTTCCCTGACCCAGTTCTGTATCCCTGGAAAGGTTCTGCATTGTCTGCTGGACCCCGAGGCCCTTGTTGCTTCTGGACATTTTTCTTTTCAGCTGTAAGAACTTAATGTGCTAGCCTCATCCCTGTTCTTTATCCTTGGAAATGTTCTGCAGTGTCCACTGGACCCCAAGGCCCTTGCTCTTTCTGGACGTTTGAGTCTTAAGGTGGACTGGCAGAATGTCCTTTTCTCACCCTCGTTCATAATCCCCAGAAATGTTCTGCATTGGCAACTAGGGTTCCAGGCCCTTGCTCCCTCAGGATGGTTGTCATTTAAGGTGGACTGGTTTTGTTTTCAGCGTCTACCTCAACACATCTACCTCTCAGCCTTCAGTGTGAACAAACCCACACTCCGTTTTGTGTTCCATATTCGCCTGTTGAGTCTCTGAGGACTTTTGCTGTTCTGTGCAGAATGACTGAAGTTTAGATCAGCTTATTATGGCGTCAGTTCTGGCTGACTTCGTGCTAACTTGCTGTGCATGCCCTCTCATGAAACAACGTGTGGCGATTAGTTCCAGGACAGGTATCTTTTTGTGTTGCCACTGAGATGATTCCCCTATGAAGGCTGTGTATTTTCTGGAAGTGCGTTGCAATGCAAGCTATTGGCAGCCTGACATTGTCGCAGTAATCATGGCACCCTTCCACAGAGCCATTTTCAATGGTTTGTGAATGAAGTAGGGGGTCTTTTTTGCAACTACTTTTTTTGATGGACCAGGACCCATTCTCTCTCCTTTTATTGATGAGTGGATTCTTCAAAACTGTACAACAAGACGGAATTGATACTACGTAAGATGATATAAATTAACAATTCAATGTAAATGCAAGATATGGCCATGAAACCTCAAAATGAAAGTAAGATTTGTTGGAAATTATAATAGGTAGTGTGCAACTAGAATGAATGAAGTAGCAGGAAAAGTCAGAGTTGGAGCTACAAGATGGAGTTTACCTATTTGCTTACTTCATACAGTTTTGTAGAACCTGTTCATTTTAAGAGGAAATGTTATTTACCCTGCAAAAAGTATACTATTAAATTAGTGGTTTTTTTTCGAATCTTACAGGCCGATATGGTATATGAGATGTTTACAGGGCAGTTGATGTACACATGTCTGTACTTCAACTGCATACCAAGGAAGGAGTCTGGTATCTCTAGAATTGCTTGCACGAGGTTAGTAAACAGAAGGCTGCGTCAAGATGGTGTGCAAATGATTGTGTGGACCTCAAGTGCTCATGCAACATCAATATCAACGAGAGTTAATGGGCGCAAGAGTTAGGAGATACCTTGTGCAAAGAAAAATACTAGATGGACTGTAATACATTGAAAATCAACCCTGATAAAGCAGGGGTCCTAGCAATGAAGTCTGCGATGGATGCCAGAGGTTCCAAGTTATTTGACAATTGCCCTACACCTGTTTCAAAACTTAGGAATGTGGGTATGCTGATTGTCTCTGCCCTATCTCTTGCCCCTCAAGTATCTCAGGATGTGAGAAAGATGTCCCAGAGACTGGAATATGTGCTACCATGTGTATCTTTTTTCTCACAGTATGATGCCATCAATGCTTTTGGGCCAGCTGGCCTTAGTTTTGGCAACAGCATTTATCTTGGCCTCACTGGCAAACCTTTAACAAGACTAGAGAATGCAGAATACTGCAGCAAGCCTGCTTCTCAAAGCCAGCACACTCAAATCAATTTCGGCCAGGCTACAATCAGTGCAGTGGCTCTCAAGAAAGAGTACAGTTTTGTTTGAATCACTTTGCATTACGCATATGGTGCTGTATAATGCCAGACCAACAATATGTGGGGTTCGTGTGCAGACATATTTGTCTCGCCGGTTCTCTTAGATCAGCATCTACTTGTCTACTTGCTGCACCTAGAACAGAGAAAGGAAATCTTGGAAGACTCAGCTTCTCATTCCTAGGAGCCAAGTAACTGAACCCTCTTCCCACCCTATCACAGGTCTGTTACTACCCTGAGTCCTTTTCGAAAACGATTTGGGAACAAAACTCAGTAAAACATACCATCTCCTTTCACTCACACTGCTTCTAGTTCTATAGGACCTTCCAACCTTGTAGTAATATGCAGCGCTGGCGTACCTGTAGTAAATGACTGACCATTGTGGTGCAGCTCCGTCCGGTGCTGGGGTCATGAGATGTAAAGTGGGACGGAAAAGGCGACCCGCAATGCCCGGCGGCACGGCACAGTGCTCCGATCCAAGTCCAGCCACTCTGTTTCCAGTGATATGGAGGCAACACTTCAAGGCATTGAGTTGGAAGAAGAGAAGCCGAAAGTACCCGGTCGGCTTGCGGCAAGTAATACAAGACCCCCAAGAGCTGCTGTAAGTAGGTGAATGTTGGATATGACCTGTGGGAACCAACCCACTCAACATTGGATAACATTGCTGCAAACCCATTGGGTAAAGTCTGCCCCGGAGGCGTTGACGACCATTGAAAGTCAATTTTATAAAAAGTGCACAAACTCGAAAGACCAGAGGAGGGGGCGTCTTCATTCAAAGCCTTGAGGGGCTCTCGGTGTGGGCAGAGGTCATTTAGCAGAGTGGTTCATAGGCATAGATGGGTACCACTATGCCTAGGAAAAACCAAAGGCCCAAAGCTGCCTGTGAAAAATGTGAAAATATCAAGGAATAATGTAAGCCGTCGGTCAGCGGATGCTTCCAATGGTCTTCAACACCTGCATCCGATTCAGGGTATACAGAAGTTATAACACACGAAGGAAGATAATATAATGTGCACCAGCCCAACTGCAATGCAATGGAAACATAATTTGGGAAGAAACTGTGCGGGTATGTGTGCTTTACAATTTTGCAAAAAAGTGTAATGAGGCGGTATTAGGCACGTGACGTCAACAGATATGCCACCTACGAAGGTCCAAGAATAAAAACTCTGGCGTTTTACTTGTAAGAATATTCTGGAGGCAGCTACCAGGGTACATTGACTGCAACAGCACAGCCTGAGGCGGCACAATTAAAGCGATTAACGCGCAGGTGTTGCAACATCTGGCAAATTAGAGTATAGTTATGAACCAGGCACCGATATAGCCACGTGCACCTGTGTATCGGCAGCCTCTGGTGAAGCTGCCTGTGTAATTGATTGTCATTGATGCTGCAGTTCACGCTGAGCGCGTGGACGGATTCACTGCCGTAGGCGCTGATGTGGATGTCGAGGCGGAAGGATTGGATCCGGAAAACATAACCTGCGAAGAAGTGGAGTGGACTGAAATACAGCGGTGGTAGCCAGAGGGAATTACGCGCATGGATAACCCCCTGATTTGCAAGGAGGTAATACCCAGTGATCGAGATAAGTTGATGGAGAAAAGGTGCAGCGCTAGAGATGAACAGGAGGAGAGAATGTCCAGTGCTCCAGATGAACAGGAAGAGAGACTGTCCAGTGCTAGTGATGAACAGAATGAGAGAATGTCCAGTGCCAGTGATGAACAGGAGGAGAGAATGTCCAGTGCTAGTGATGAACAGAAGGAGGGCATGTCCAGTGCTCGAAATGACCAGGAAGAGAGAATGTGCAGTGCTAGTATTGAACAGCAAAATGGAGGTCCAGTGCTAGTGATGAACAGAAGGAGAGAATGCCCATTGTTAGTGATCAACAGAAGGAAATAATTTCCAGTGCTAGTGATGAACAGAAGGAGAGAATGTCCAGTGCTCTAGGTGAAAAGGGAAGATAGACTGTGCAGTGCTAGTGATGAACAGAAGGAGAGACTGTCCATCGCTAGTGATGAACAGAATGAGAGAATGTCCAGTGCTAGTGATGAACAGAATGAGAGAATGCCCAGTGCTCGAGATGAACAGGAAGAGAGAACGTGCAGTGATAGGGATTAACAGAAGGAGAGCATGTCCAGTGCTTGTGATGAACACAGGGAGTTTGTGGATCAACCCAATAATGTTGGAAGGGTCCTGAGAAAAGTTGATACAATAGCAGAGCAAGGAATGATGGGAGAACAGACTCTCACTCCTTCCTTGGTCAAAGATGGGGCAATGCAGGGGAGTCAATCAATTTTGAAAACTCTTTGCCGGAAGGAGGTGAAGAAAGTATTAACAAATCCAATTCCCAATCGGACTCTGAAAATGAATGCCTCTCGCTTGAGGGAAAGAAATCAAGATATGACCCTTGTGCCATATCAAAGGCATAGCCTAACAATCTAAAAACACCAGTGCAATGAAAAATAGATGGGGCAATACAGGTGCCAAGAAAGTGACAAATGAGGAAATATCTAATGTAGGTTAAAGAAATAATTGCTGACCCCGAAAGAGTGCCTGAAAGATCCCATGTCTGAAAATACGCGCAGAAGTAAGGCCTCAAGTGAACAGAGAAATATACAGGTGCCGCTCTAGGAACAGGCAGAAGAGGAGCAGAGAAATGCAGGTGATGTAGTACCATCAAGCACCAAGTTACTGTGCTCAAAGAGATCCTGTTACATGTGAACCACAATGAGCAGACAACGTTTACTATAGGCATTGAGGCAGATTTCTTGACCGCGATCCTGCAAGCACCACCTTACCTATTTGGACAGTCCATTTCCAGAAGCTTCACCATCAGGACATTGAAACCAAGAAATTCCAGAAAAAGAAAACCAGGAAAGAGGCATTGTTCTGTTTCAAACTATCACTGCAGAACAACATCCCACCAGACATACGGGTGGTACCAAAGCTCCCACAGGTCCTGAATAAACTGAAGACCTTATGATTCAATCAGTTCCTCATCCAGTGATTTAAACGTTAAGTCGCTAGGCATTGCGCCTCCCTGCGTCACCCACCGAGGCGTCCTCGGCAATCCTCCACTCAGTATAAATCCCTCACACTGTTGTATTGTGTTCCATTGCTTCTCATCTAGGTATTTCCATTAGAAAAGCTGAACACATCTACAGTGATGCAAGTGCTTTATATGCAGTTGGGGAAAATCAAGGCAAGAAGTAACTGAAGGCAGAGTCTTTGAAGTAGAATCACGACTGATTGAATACCAGGAGAATGTTTCACCAGCTCAATTTTACTAAGAGCAACGTTAAGGCTACTGGCATTCCTGAAGTTCACAGGAAAAAGGAGGACATGGTTCCATTTGTTTTATTAAAGGATATGCTAACATTAAAAGAACAATGTATAGATTTAGATGCAGTCATTCAGTGGGCACAGAAAGATCCAGCACAGACACCGCCAGAAAAAAAGAACATTTGTTGACTTCTTATAAGATGTACTCAACAAATTGTACAAGATAAAATATTGCAAGTTCTTGCACTGAAATACAACATTAAACCTGACAACCCTGGCATTATAGCAGAAGCATAGAAAGTATATTGATGAGCATTAGGAAATTGGTAGGGTAGCCTACTTGTAATATCCTGCAATATGAACCGTTCTTCATGGGAAACAAGCTTACATCTGAGTTAATTTCTATAGCGCAAGAAGTGGATTAATTACTCACATCCTGAAAAAAGAAGACATGTTCCAACCCTGAGCCCACTGAAGTAGAATGATGGAGAGGCTTTATTGAAGACTCTCAAGCAAAGGAAGACCAAGGCTACCATATCAAAAGAAATGCACATGTCTAAGTGGGAGTTAATGGACATATGATCTAGGTGCGTAGATGCTATTTGTTCCACAGGCATGCATTCTAAATAAAGGGGGATTGCATTTATGATTAGACTTCATTCAGAGTTAATCATAAAAGAGGCAAGTTATGATACAAGGGGTAGGTCTGTGGGTTATCCTCAGCTTGAAAACTATGGGTAGGTATTTAAATTAGTACATACAGTATAATGATCTGGACTGTATTAAATATAGTACATACAGTCCAGATCAAGGTGATATCTTACCACTACAACAGCTATCACAAGAGCTATCACAAGAGCTGGTCATGCTAGGCGGACCATACATTACTGGAGCTGTCATTCATTTAGCCCTGAAATTTGGAATTGGTAAGATTATTAGGAAATAACATTTGGATTACCTGCCCAAAATAATTACTGGAACTAGACTATTAATGGCTGATCGAGCTTTTTAGTAAGTGTCCAGTTTGACCATCAATGCATTGATGCTTTGGTCAGGGCTACTTTCATATCTGACAATTCTGAATTCGTTTTTCAGGTAAAGGTGGATAGTAGCCAACAACAGGTACCAAGAAGGACTATGGACCAAGGTCTCTTGAAAGATCACATTTTTCAATCTTGCTTGTGTATTCATACTACTGAATGTCTTAAACTCCATCAAAATATGCATACACCACAAGAAGTATAGGAAGCATAATTAAAGGGCCACATAATGACATTCTCATAGCCCACTCAGAAAACACTGTCAGGAAATCGAAGAAATAAGTTATTACCTAGATAAATGGAGAGAGTTTACTACTCTCTATATACAAGAAGAAATAGGGTGATGAATGTTAAAACAGATAAGCTAACAGCTAAGTGCAGATTAATGAGATATGAACATTCAAACAAAATCAGAAGATCCTGGGCTATCCAGTGTTAGCAAAAAGAGAATTGCAATAAGCTCCATGGCATTCTGGATGGAAAGGGAGCTAAACCTTTCACTGAACACATAAAAAGAGAAGCCATTTTAGTATCACGCCGACGTTGAAAATGAGAAAGTGAGGGATGCTGACTTTCATGATTTTGTTGGTAGAACATAGACTAAATACTTCCTGTAGAATATTGAGAGGCATGGCGGTTAAAGTTATGCATGAGCTGGATGGTCTAAGTAGAACTTCGATGCAGGGTTTTGCAGGTTTTCCCTGAGAGTCTCGATATGAAGTGCTACTGAGTTTATATAAAGACAGGTGAGTAGAAATTCGGGACAGTTGAGGGTTAACATTGCGTGTCATGCTGCAGACACACCACCACCCCTTATCCTCTTGGCGGGTGTACCCTCACTGGTGCCTGTCCAGGATTGCCATGGAGGGTGGGGGGAGCTGGAGGCACCGGTGCCGCTTGATGGGTCATGGCACAGTCAGCGGAGGAATGTGGAAGCCTCCGTGTTCATAGGTGCCACCGTTGTTGGGCTTGAGCGCAGACACGGGGGACTGACATCCTGATTCTTCACTTGTGCCGTTTGAAATGCATCCCCCTTAGCAATGGTAATGTGCTTGGGTGCAGGGAGCCTCGACTTAATGCCTGTGGTCCATTTAAAGTGTCGGTTGGAGAAGCTCGAACATCTTAATGCTCCCTTGTTTGTGTTCCGTTGCCACAGTTCTGTCTTGCCTGACCCCTCCATTTCCCTTCCGTTTCTTGTTTCCTGCTACACTGTTGTCTCCTTGTCTTTCCTTGACTCCTTCTGCTCATTCTCTGTTTTCATTGGCTTGACTTACCCATGTGCCCCGATTCTCCCTCCTTTGAGTATTTCTACCTAGCCGTCTTCTGGAATTTCTCCTGTGCTTTAATTTGACTAGTCATCTGGCTTCCCTGTCAGTGCTTGCACTGTCCCTGCGTCACGGAAATTAGCAAAAGCCATGACATGGTGCAAGGAGCTGATTTACAGGCACTCAACCACATACCGAAGTAGTGAGAACCCAGGTTGGTTCTCAGCATACACTTTTGCAACCTGCTTTTTCGTTCGCACTTCATCAAGACTCTGGACACCGAGTTACAAGACATCAGCACCGTAGAACAGGCTCGCCACAGAACAGGTATGAAGCAGAGGGGAGACACCTTGCTTGGCAATGGTTGGCATTTAAACAGGCAGAAGAGGCTAGCACTTGTAAGGGAACTGTTCTTATGCTAGTTAGGTTAGATGAGAATGACATTGATGATAGCGCCTGGGTAGAGTTAGCTTCAAGCTTTTTAGGAGGTTTGGGGACACATGATTTGTAAGTGGGTGTTAAGTCTGTTTTTGTACCACCCTCTGTAGAGAGAACTTCAACAACTTACCATAATGGAGGCTAACACACCTGACAAGAAAGGGAAGCCACACCTCTCTTAAAGGTAGGTAATATGGACAGAGCGACAAGGTTTAACTCTCATTTGGGGTAACAGCTGACATGAAGATTGAAGTAGTCCACACACATCTCTCTAGAAAATACTCCACACTGATATTCTGAAAAAATATATACTTTATGAAGTCACAGATAGAAATGTATCTGGTCAAATAAGTACTTAAGCTATAGTACCCAGTATATTATAAAAATAGTATTTGTCTAAACGTACTCTCCATACCCCACTGTACATAGGATCCACTAACTCAGGTACACACCCAACATAAATTAACAGAGGGTAAGGAGACCAAGGGAACCACAAAACCTAAGAATCAGGTAAAGCCTTGTTTTGGCCTGCACAATTAAGTACAGTGTCCTAAAGACACCTCCCACCTCTGTTATATGTGGAAGGTCGGAGGCCTGGTGGTCAACACCTAACACTTATAGATAGGGATAGGCAGAAACATGCAAGTCGTCATTTTAACCATCAGAAAAAAACATGCTCAAATTCCAGAAAGCCTACACCGTCATTCCACATTAATTTGGACCCCGTAGGACATAGTATTAAAAATGCAAATGCAGACATGATAATCCATCACAGCCACAGCGGGCAGGACACCTTTCCAAACCATAGCCAAAAGCTTCCAAGAATGAATAATGCATTTTAGCAACAGTTTCCTTAGCAATACATTGCAGGGAAAAACATTTCCACTCTTGCTAAAATAAGCTGCAATGTGAAAATACTTTCACCCTTGGAATACCATGACTTAGAAAAATGCATTAAAAGTCAAAGGTAAGTACCAACATTATGATTATTGGTACTGAGATGACTGAACCTCTTGTGTGCACAGGAACAATGTCTAGGGGCTGGTAAGTACCCCCAGAGTCATCGATTTAGGAGAGTTACAGATCAGGCTGAAAGTTCCTTGGGAGAAAATATGGGAGGAAAGTCAGTGGGCATTCTGCTTTAATGGAGGTAAGTCAGTTATACCCCACAAGTTCAGATTCTGTGGCAAATAACCACAGGGAAGGCCATAAGAGACCCAAAAGAAGAGTTCAAGAGGTTGATGGATGGACCAGAAGCCCCGATGCAGCAGAACAGGATGAAACAGAAACCCAGAATAGAAGTCTATTGGAAATGCAGCTGAGACCCACCATCAGAGAATCTCGATCCCGGACCATAGGGAGCCTAGAGGGTAAGTAACTCAAATAATCACTCAGCCAAGACCCAGAGGTAAGTACTCACTTTGATGGTTTGGATGAAAATGGCTCCACCGGCATGAAACAATCCTGTAAGTACAGGGCTTCCTTTCCAATTGTGATTTACAGGATCCGGTGCCTTGAAACTTGCACCCTGAGCTAGCACCAAGCCAGGCGACCAGGAAAAGAAACCAAGGACCTTCCCACAACAGCATAGATCTTCAAGCCTGCATCAGAGATGTCAGCGAGAAAGGCTCAGGAAAGCAGAGGGAACTTATGAAGATGGCTGCTAGTGGCTCGTGGACAAAGGATGAAGACAGCATAGCAGCAAACAATCCCAGGATGCAGGTAATGTCTTGAGGCATCCCCATATGTCCTTAACTAAGGATTTGGCATTGAGCTGGAGTCTTCTGGACCTCAGCATTGACCCACAGCCAAGTTGAAGACCCTGTCAGGAAACTGCAGTGTGTGGCAGTGAATGGGCAAGAACATATTTCCAGTGAGGAAGCAGCAGGAGTCTTTAGGAAGCCTGGACTGGACCTCCAGAGGTAAAAAGTCCAAAACAGTGCACTCAGAAAATTTGGTCAAAATAGCAGAAAGAGGGATCTAACTGGCAGAAAAAGAACATGGCGAATTGTGTCCAGCATCAGAGGGCCCGTTTGGAGTCCTGCATTACGCCGCCTTATTTAAAGCATGGATTCCCAAAGTCAGCGAAGCCTGAGAAAGCGGAGGGCTGGCACCACGCTCGCAGAGGGGATTGGGGCTGTAGGAAGGAGCCTGGGTGAGTGAGAACATTACGCATCGTACTCAATGCAAACAATGGATTCAATCCCAATAGGGAAGACAGATCAGTGAGGGCTGAGGATGGAATTGCAGCAGAGGGCGAGACCCCATGACCAGCAGTACTGTCCCCATGCAATGCAGCAATAACATAGATGCTATGAGCTTGCTGTGGGTCCTGAGATTGATTTATTGTGGTTACAGAAAGTGATGGAGGGTGAGAGGTGACTGACTCCTGAAAGTGGCAGAATAGATGTGGAGAGGCATCACTGAGCCAGGACATGGAGTTCTATAGCGCTCCCTTTTAAGCACTGTGTGGGATTGGGCATTGAAATGTGTGCAATTCAGAGGGTAGTACACCCTTGTAAACCCAAGATTTGCTTGGTGGAGTTGGCTAGGCACTCAATTGTGATAAACTTGAAGACCCACTTCCACAAAACTTGCCAGAAAGGATCTGCAGTGAGGGAGCGGGCAACTGGAGCGGTGACTGCAATTACAGCTCTGCAGAAATATAGGAGAGGTCAAACGCAAGAAGGGAATAGAACCTCATCTGAGATGGTGGCGCCGTCTCACTTGGCAACCATAGAAGACATCAGGGGCATTATGTCTGAGATTAAGGACCTACGAAATGACTTACAATATTCAATAGCTGATTTGAGGGGAAGAGTAGAGACCATAGAAGGCAAGATGGAAGGGTCGGAGAATAATCTGCTGTGTTCCACCCTGATTAAAATGTGAACAGTTGGCAGGCTGACCGATCTAGAATCAAGAGAAGAGGAGGTGCTACTCAAGATGGACGATCTGGAAAATCGTGAACCAAGAAACAATATCATGGTGCTTGGAGTGAAGGAACAAGATGAGGAATCACCCTTGGAGATGGAGAGGAAGGTGTAAGAAGTCATCAACCTCCTCGTTTGGGTAGAGTGTGTGAAGGCTGTGCAGATCGAAAGGGCGCACAGACGAGGCAAAGCATATAGTGGTGGTCCCAGCTTTATCGTGGTGAAATTCCACTGTTAAAAGGAAAAATGGTAGTGCTTGCCGAATCAAGGTTGGCGAATAACATTGCATATGAAGGAGAGAAGATTCAGATCTCTCAGGATCTATCAGGACTCTAACTAGGAGACAAGACTGCAGCTCTTGACACAATGGTTCACTGAAAAAGCATATCAATATCAATGGTCTTACCCCCTTGAGCTTGGTGATGAAGCTTATCAAATTACAACGCTCCAGAAGTTACCAAGGTGCTTAAGTCACCTCACTAAAGAGCCAATGTCAGAACGGGAGCCCCCTCGAAGGGGGAATGTGGAGCGACGCCCGCCTCCGAGAGGCCTTCTGCAACGAAAGAGAGGGACTGGAGGCTGTACATATATGAAATTGGGCATGCCATGCTCTGGGAAAAAGCATGGCTAATTGTTATAGGATGGAAGCCATTCGGTTTTGTGTCGTGGAATGATTATAATTACATGGTGCATCATGGGACGATATAATGACGCCGGTGAAAGTGAGTATCGATAGGGGCCCTCTGTTTTTTAGAGGGCATCTCAAGGGGAATCTTTGCATTTAAGAATCTTGTTCGATTATTTTATGTTAGGATTTCCAGAGGAGTAGGAGGGTGTCAACATTGGGAACTTGATAGGGTTTGTTCAATGTGTGCTACTGAACGTGGGCCAAGGTGTAATAGTGTTTAAGAGGATAGGGGGTGTTGTTGATGATTTGGGATGATGGCAAATGATCACAAAGCCTCCACAGGAAATGGCTGGATATGTGTTGGTACATTGAATTTTAAAGGGATGAATTCACCTATGAAGAAGGGAGGGTTTAGAATTCTCATTCACAAGCTAATACGGATGCCCCAATCGAAGGTCTCGAAATTATTGGAAGGATGTCTCTTGATATTGCAAGGTATATCAGGTGGGGTACACTTGGTATTTCCCTCCATAAATTACCCCGATCAGGGGCAGTTTCCATTTAGTGCACTAGCACTGGAGGAACTGATGAAGGTGAAGGGTGAGAATGTCATCATAGGAGGTGATTTTTATTTGTGGTCTGATGAGTGTATAGACAGGCGTTCCATGTGGAACACACAGACAGTGGTCTCAGGGGAAAATCGAAAGGGGGTTCCAATAAAACATTGAGAGGTATGGGTTAGTAGATGTCTGGAGGGCTATGCATCCCCAGCAGAGAGCATACACCTTCCATTCAGCACCCCATGTGACTTAGACAAGCATAGATTGCTTATTGGTGAACAAGGAACATAATAATAGCATACAACATAGTGGGGTCAGACCGCTGGGATGGACTGTCCATGATATGGCCTACATGACGGTAGATATAGTGGGAGTGATCAGAGAAGACTCAAAATAGAAGTACAATGACTCACCATGGAGATACCAGGTATTTCAGGATCTGCTAGACTGGGAGGATTGAGAATACTTTGAGATAAATGACAGGGGGATGTAGAGATGAATGTAGTCTGGGAAGCAGGGAAGGCTACATGGTGTGGCCTATTGATATTAAAGGCTGCTCTTAGGAAAAGGTAGAGGAGGTTGGTAGAGATGACTTTGCGAGGCGACATAGATGATTTAGAAAAGAGAATGGGATTTATGGAGAAGAAAACATACTGACCCTGCATCAGAACCATATGAAGTTCAAGGCATTAGAGGTGGGGACACAGCAAGAAAATTGCACTTTCTGAAACAAAGATTTTATGAGAAGGGAGATAAAGCAGACATTTTATAGTCTGCGCGACTGTGGGCACAAAGTGCAGCAAGATGGGTTGAGACATGCCCACTAGGGTTGCAGAATGCTTTGCAAGCTTTTATAAGGAACTCTTCACCTGTGAAGAAGTTGAAGGAGAGGGGGTGGTGCACTGATATTTGGAAGATATTGAGATGAAGGTTCTGTCTTCTGAGGAGACTAATAACTTAGATGGCCTGTTTACAGTCAAGGAGGTACAGAAGGCAATTGATAGACCACTCGGAGCCAAGACTTTGGGAGCAGATGGGTACACCATCAGGTTCTATAAAAGGTTTTCTGGTGCATTGCTGCCACATCTTGTAAAACTTTGTAATACTATTTTTGATTCAGGAACGACTCTGCCCTCATTTAGCAGGGCACTGATATAGGTTAAACCTAAGGAGGGTAGAGATCCAGGAAACTGTAAATCTTACCGTTCGATATCTTTGCTGAATATCGATGAAAATATTTGCACTAGGACCATAGTCACACGCCTTGAGAAGCTGATGCCATGCTTGGTCCATTCGGACCAGGTAGGTTTCATACATGGGCACCAGGGAGCAGATGCATTGTGTAAAATGGTAAACCTTATAGCATTGACCAGAACAGGGGGAAATGACTCGGCATTGCCAGCCTTTGACGCTGAGAAAGTGTGTGACTGGGTAGACTAGAATTTTCTGTTTGCAGTTCTTCAGAACGTACGGTTCGGGGAATAAATCATGAAAGGGATTAGGGCTGTGTATACTGATCCAGCAGTGCAAGTAATTGTAAATGGGAAGATCACCCCTGATTTCCGTCTGGGTCGGGGAGACCAGGCAAGGCTGCCCATTGTCACCATTACTGTTCGCCCTCACTATTGAACCCCTATCAAAATGCATCAAGATCAGGGTCTGAAAGGAATGTTGATCGGGGAAAGGGAATATAAAATTGGAATGTAGTAGTGTAACAGTAACGGTATAATTATTGTGAACCTCATCATTTAATCATAATAACCTTGACCTTCTCCAAACCGGTTTACCGTGTTCTTGGTGCTGTATGTGGTGTGAGTCTGTTAAGAAAGGTCAAAAATGGTCACAAAATATTGTAATTTAAAGTGACTTCAATATGTTTGGAATACTGTGATACCCGTAATATACCAACATTTGGCAAGAAGGTTATCATACCATCCAAAAATTCATACCGTGACACCTCCATGAATGTACGCAGATGATGTTCTTCTACATTTGCGAGACCCGGAAATATCGATGCCCAGGGCGCTTCAGCTAATTGCAGATTATGGGCGCATAGGGGGCTTCAAAGTGAACTCAAATAAATCAATCCTCTTCCCATATTGGAGGGAGTTGGGAGTGATGGTGACTCAGAAATTAGAAGATCTCTATGAAGCAAATTATCCTACACTGTTAAATGCCTTGTATGGAGATATGGACAACTGGTCTAAATTGATACTATCCTGGATGGAGCACTTAAATGCAGTAAAGATGACATTGTTGTCCAAAATGTTGTATCTGTTTCAGATGCTCCTTGTGGGGATCCCAGGAGAAATGCTTCTTGAATTGAAGAGGAGGATTCTGCAGTTTTTATGCCAGGGGAATAAACAGAAAGTGGGTTATGCCACCCTGATATTGCCTAGAGATAAGGGGGTGTTTGACTCTCTAATTTGTATACATATACGTTTCTGCACAGTTTCAGGCGTTGGTGCAGCACATATGATAAGATAAGCAGTGGGTGAGGTTAGCGAATCAATGGCTCAGTCCAGTTACAGTGGGACAGTGGCTATGGGCAGCAGGGAAAGATGTCCCACTCAGGGTTCAGAGACATGAGATGTTGGGTCAAATATGGAGCCTATGGAGGACACATAGGCGAAAGGTCATCACTTGGCTGTCACCACTGAGCCATATCTGGACCCCACTGACTCGTGATGACATTGTCGATGTATCGCGATTCAAGTTGTGGTTTGAAGAAGGATTTGAGAGGGTGGGCCAGGTCCTTAAAGGAGAAGAATGTGCAGTGATAGATATACTAGAAGAGGGTGTGCATGTGGGAAAGCAATCAGTCTTCATTTAGCTGCAGAGGAAAGGAGTTTTAATGGCAAAGAAGTGGAAAGCATTTTTGCAGAGAGATTTAACAGATACGGAGCACATTCTAAGTAATAGTACCTCCACAGCAGACTTGATTTCGGATATATATAGGACCTTGTTGCTAGCACAGGGGACAGGCAAGGAATCCTGTAGTGAAAGATGGGAGCCGGACATAGAGCCAGAATTGGATGTACAGAAATGAAAAACATTATGTCTTAATGCGCACAAGACATCGATTCCATGCCAATATAAATTGCATGGTCTGAAACTGCTATTTAGATGGCAATGTGACCCTGGATCGCCTCTCGAAGATGTACCCAGGGGTATAGCCAAGGTGCTGACGTGGATGTAGAGAGATTGTGAAAATGCATCTATTTTGTGCTATTCTGTGTTAACCTAGGCACACACATTGAAGTGTGCCATTCAGATTCCATTCAAGTTTCTTTGCTCACTTACTGGGTTTTCATTCTGAATGCAGAAAATGCTCACAGCCTGAAAGGCTGGCAAACGTATCTCTGAGAGGAATGCCTAGCTAATGGAATTTACCAGCTCAAGCCTTGAACAGGCAGATGGAGACAAAGATAAAGGGCAGTTTATGTTCCTTCATGTCTTCTGCTTGCTGAAGCTAATCGCACGACTCATGTTTAGAAAACATAATGTACCATGATGAACCATGCACATTCTAGAGAGGAAAAGTGAATTGAACTAACAAGCTAAAATGTGAAGTGCCCTTTATGTCTAAGACAAACATTGATAATGAAGCACAAGGAATTTCTCCTTCTGATGAGAATGTGATGAACTTCCTTGCTCTAAGAACAGTAAATTGTACAGATACGATGCTGAATGAGGTACCATGTGTCACCAAGGAAAATGCCCACGTTATGTGGGTCATGAACTATGTATTATTTCAGCAACGAAAGCTGATTTAAAGAGTACTTAAGGCTGCCTGTCCCCCATGTGAATTGCTCAATTGCTCTGTGACTGTGCACAGGCATAGCTGAACTTGGGTCCACGTAAAGGGAGAATAAACTCTTGTTAGATATTTGTTTCATGACTGGTGTGTTCTTCATTTATTTGCAGTAACTCAGATTTGAGACTTACACAATGGCCACATACTGACACATGTGGTGGAAATGCCCGATGATACATTGTTTTTGGAAAGAAGTTCTTGGATGGATCAAGCACTTGGATGGGATTGAACGAGACTTAGACACACTGTTGATGCTTTATGAGAGCGGAGGTTAGGGATGAAAAATGTATTTCTCACATGGTCCATTTCTACCTCTTGGCAGTCAGGGCTTTTGGAGTCATTGGTTGGAAGAAGTAATATATCCCAGGAGAACAAATATGGGTGCTGAAGGCTAGAGATGTAGATGAAATGGAAAATATCTCAGGGGCCCTACATGATATTAAACCATCAAGGGAAATGGAATGGTCGGCTTTCTTGTGAAATATGGACAGCTGTGACAACTAGATCTAACACGCTGATGGGTTAGATACAGGTCTGGGGAAGAACAAAGGAGACTAAGCGCGCCAAGAGAACTGTTTCAGTGGATATTGAGAACCACACTAAGGAATCCTATGAGTGTAGGTACAGATCGGGTGAGATGTTTATACCATGTGCAACCAAGGGAGGAGCAGAGGGTGGAGAGGGTGGTGGGTGGAGGAGGAGCAAAAATAGTTGTTTGCAATGTGTGGATATGCCATAGTCATAGAGTGTCTTTTGAGACATTGCAATCAAAAATGAGTTTACAACAAAGAAATGGCAGAAAGTACAGGGAATCTCCTTCAGCGGGTTGGCAGACTTGCCACCTCCAGAGCCTAAATACCACTGCATAGAGGGATTGGGCAAAGGCCAGCTCACCAATCAATAAAGGGTCAGATGACCAATCACTCCAGTAGAACTGCCACTTAACCATTGCCAAATGCACAGGAATTGAGAGGAAAAGCCCCAGGGACATACACTTCCCTAAACCAGTTACAACAAATATGTATGCTAACATTGTGGGCTCAGAAAGAACTCACATGGTCAGAACAATCAATTTAAGGCCAAATGTTGGTTACCCTGAACAAAGGCTGCATATTCTACAAAAGGAAAGAATGCAGGATTAAAATTTTTAAAAAAACACATTGATACCCCAATGGCTACCAAAAAGGCACATTGGGCAACCAATGCATTCAATTGGCTTGCCAACCACCTACTCCATAAAACATAGATTGGTTGATAGAATCACCCAAGGGCAAAGATCTGGGGCCTGAAAGGCACCCCTAGTAGCTTGAGGCCTAGGGTTGACCCAATACCATATGCCTTAAGTAAGGTAAAAATGGTTCTAGTGTCAGGGGGACTTCATGAAAGGTCCCTCTGGCCAACAGAAAAAAAAGTCAACGATCCAAAGCAAACGAAGGAAAGAAGAAAACGTTGAGGGGAAAACGTTGAGGTGCCCTAGAAATCAGCCCTATAATCCCAAACATAGGAATTCTGCCTGTACAGTGTGTGGGAGGGGTCAGGGGGTGAATTTCAGATGGAGGAGAACTATAACCCACATATATTTTGGAGGTGAAGGAAAAATCAAAAGCACTGAAATGTTCATGTGCATTTACTAAAGGGTTGATAAGGCCAAAGAACTGAGAACCACATGTGCATTTACTAGGTGTAGGGGAAGGCCAACACACAGCCCCATGTGCATGTGTTAGCAGTAGGAGAAGACCAAAGGACTGATAACCCCATGTGCAGTTACTAGAAATAGGAGAAGGTCAAAACACTGAGAACTCCACATGCATTTACTAGGTATAGGAGAAGGTCAGAGCATGGGTAACTGCATGTACCTTTACTAATAGTAGGAGGAGTCCTAAGCACTTAGAACACAATGTGCATTTACTAGGAATCAAAGATGGTCAAATCAATGAGAATTCCGGATGAATTTACTAAGCGTACAAGAAGACCAACACACTGAGAGCCCTGTGTGTATTCACTAGGCATGGGAAAAGGCCAAAGGATTGAGAATCACATGTGCATGTTCTATTCAGAGAAGATGGCAAAATAGCTGAGGACCCTATGTGCATTTTGTAGGCAGAGAAGAAAGCTAAAATACTGACAACTCAATGT
This sequence comes from Ambystoma mexicanum, assembly GCF_040938575.1. NCBI lineage: Eukaryota > Metazoa > Chordata > Amphibia > Caudata > Ambystomatidae > Ambystoma > Ambystoma mexicanum. Next base: position 417,004,359 of record NC_090929.1, read on the forward strand.
ACATTAGGTAGGTGGTGGAAAATGCCAAAGCACTGGGAACCCCACATTCACTTTTAGGCAGAGAACAAGTCCAGTGTACTCAGGACCCCAAGTGCATTTACTATCCATAAGAGAAGGAAGAAATATAGAGAACATCATGTGCATTTACTACATGTAGGGGAGGGTCAAAGCACTGACAACACCACATGCATTCTGTATGGGAAAGGGAAGGCCAAAGCACTGAGAACCCCACATGCATTTGCTGTGCATCAGTCGTTTTAAAAAACGTCCTATGCTAATATTAATACAACTTTGCAGTCCAGCATTTCAACAGTAGCAGCTCCTCATTCAATAGCACAAACACAACATCCACTAAATACGCACACATAGCAGACCCCAAGAAGGAGGATTAAGGGCCTGCCCCAGACGTCCCTCAAAAATCAGGAGTGTGGTTATATCATGGCAGAAATGCAACAAATACATCTTGCTACCTGCCATATATGCAAGAAAAGAGTCTTTCGAGGAAAGCCCATTTGGGCACCTCTGATGTGTAGGCACACTTAAGACGGTATCAACTGCTTGCTTTGGAAAAGGAAATGGAGAGAGGGCAGCCTCCCAGAACCATTCAACTATGGCCAATAGACCCATTTACATCACCATCCAGTACAACTACATTTGAGAATCTTGCTGATTAGTCACTTCGGAGCACCATCTTTAACTGCAGAACCCACTGCTGCAGGCAACCTTTTATTTCCACCTCAATGCAACATCCCATAATTGCTGGGGCTTCACAGAAGCATCATAGAAGATAAGAAAATCTCTCTGTTGAATGTCAACCTTGGTTTAATGCTGGGAATAGATTTGCTGGCCATTGCCTTTCTAGGAATATGTGGATTCAGACAAATCCCTGGTCATCTTTTGCACAGTGCTTTGGCTGAAGGTGCAATATAAATCCCAAATAAAATACAAAAATTCTAATACAAATCCCTGGTCTCACTGATTCCTGCTGCGAAAGTCGGCACTACTTAATGCAAACTTCAATACCACGCCTGTATGATCATGTTGCGTAAGCAGGGGCAATTTCATTGGATCGCTGTGGGGGTAGGAAAGTCCATCTCACAATGGACATGTGGCTCAGTGGTCAAGGCATAGATTGCATGGCCTTTGCCAGACACTGGGTCTCCCACCACACCTCTTGTCAGCGCAACCGAGGAAAAAAGCAGCCAAATTACATTAACCAGGGTATGACAGCAGGTCCCACAGGGGAGTTCATGTCCAGGATAAATAAAAGGAGGTTGTGGCACATTGGTCCGCTCTTCATTTTTTTCAAGTGGGCTTTGTGGCAGCTGATCACAGATCTAATGTTGTAGCTGTCCTCTGGATAGGTGAAATCATCCATGGGCCTTGTTTTGTCCATGTCCTTTTTCTTGTGGTGGCCCACTTCATAAGCCAGTATCCACCTCTAAATGAGATGGTGAGCTTGGTTCAGAAGATCTGAGCCCACTTTAGCTGCTCCTACAGTGTGCAGAATATGTTTGGAAAGCTTCGGTTGCACCACTTATGACTAGCTGACAACTGAAATGCTGACTGTGGAATTCAATACTACATAAGCTGGAACATCTGGGCATTGAAGCATCCGACTACTGCAATAGCAAGAACAGGCAAGTGGATGGTGCCTACTTAACACCTACACAGTGGCACATGTTGGACAATGTTTGTTCTTTATTCTAGCCATTTGAAAAGGCCACCCATCGGATTAGCCTGTAAAGCACATCACTCAGCGATGTGCTGCCACTGGTATGTGTATTGGAATTAGAACGGTCCAATCATAATATATGAATATGAACGGTCTGAAGATGCAAAAGCAGGGCAACTGACAAGGAATCCACTATCAACCTTCTGACAGAATATACAGGGCATATTTGGGATGAAGGGGAATGCTGAGTATCTCCTGCCATCTTTTCTTGACCCACGGTTTAAAGTCAAAGGGGCAACTTTTAAACATCACGGGCTAGAGTATAAGAAAAGAACAGAGGGTTGTCAATGGGAAGAGGATGTGCTTAAAATGTGTAAGGGTGCACTCATGAGACATTTAGCAGCCCTGATAGAACAAAAAGAGAGAGCCAGGGGTCTGATATCAACAACCCAGCATAGAGTCCACCACTGCATAGACGTTTAGCAGACAGTGTACACTCATTCTCAACTCCTGACATTAGTTCAGACAGCACCAGGCCGAGTGGTACAGACACCTCCCGCACCCAGTCTGGCTTGCTATATGTATCAGGGGGATTGCTGTGAAGTGATCGAGAAACACATATCTACTGAGAAATGAGCACATTTACTTTGGTCTATTTTTTTTAAATAATGTAGCTGGAGACCCCTGCAACCTCTCCCACTCCCCCTACCTTCACCTATACCCTTAACCCACCCCACATCTATATATAATTTAAAATGTACAAAAATACCTAACAAATCCGACCAAATAAATCAGGTAATTTCTCATTAGGTATTTTTGTATTTGATCGTTTCTGCAGATACAGTGGGCCTCATTACACGGAAGGCGGTGAGCCATGGCGCTATTAGAATGGGGAAGGCGCTATTCCCATAGGGCTCTATGGGAATGGGGAAGGCGCTAATTACGGCACCGCAATTTTGCGGTGCCGTAATTAGCTCCAAGGTCCCTTAGCGGGTTGGTTTTTAACGCCTGCAAAAAGCAGGCGTTAAAGCACCAACCCGCTAAGGGACCTCGTAGTAAGGCGGTAATGGTTAACGGTCACCGTTACCATTAACGGTGGCCGTTAACCATTACCGCCTTCCGTGTAATGAGGCCCAGTATCAGGGTCCTGATGAGAATTCAGCAGGCCCTCCAGAGCAGATGGCTGATGCTTATGTTCTCGGCACATGCCACCTTGGCAGAGATGGCAACCCAATGAAATTCTGGCTTGGCAAGAGGTGAGTGAGGCTATCTGTATTTGCTCAATTAGCTTTGGAAAGCTTTAACTGCCCCCAGCTAGAGTACAGTAGGAATATGATTTTAGATCTGCAGGGGCTGGTGTTTCAGACCACAGGAGAAGCCTCACTGAGACACATTTAAGAGAGGGTATATCTATAAAAATGTATGAGCATGAGAACATGGTGGGCGGAAACACCAGGTCCATCGCTTGGAAGACCACACAACAGATACTTCAGATAATGAAAATTTGCCTGTGAACTAGCTATGGTATCAAGTGAAAAGTATTTTTATTTTCCTCGAAAAAATAAAAAGACCAATTTAGAAAGACCGCTTTGAGACCTCTCTGAGTGTCCTTTCTAAATATAATTGTCAGGTCCCTGCCACACACGAGTGCAAGCAGGGGCTGAAAGGCGCACCCGGGATGGGAAGGGCAAAACGGCAGTGGGCTGTGAGTAAAGTGTTTGTTTGTTTGCATGTCTGTGTGTATGTAGCAGTGTTTGTAGTGTGGAAGGGAAGAGCTTGAGGAGAATGTGTGAGTGTTTATGTGTATTTATATGTGTGGGGGAGGGTAGGGATGGTTTGCCGGGGAGAAGGCGCAGGTTTAAAGAGATTCTCAGGGGGTGAACTCCTGCCCCCAATTTCAGTAGTTAGGGTGGGCGGGTGGTAAGAGCGGGTGGAGATAGGTGGCTGGAAAAAGATATTTTAGCACGCACCAAATCGGCCCAAAAATATTTGAAAATATCACATGGAACCCCAGCTACAGTCAAGTAAATGGAATGTCCTGCAAGAATGGTGGTGGTGATGCTGGCACTGTCAAAAGTGAATCTTCATCTTTTCCTTCATCCTCAAAGTGTTTGGCTCTTCCAGTCCTTGTACAGTGCTCACAAACTGGAGGTTCTTCCTCAATTTGATTGTTTCTACCATCAGATCCACACAACGTCCTATACAAAGTGTTACATTCTTGACTTCTTCTTCTATTGGTTAAAACCAATATTGGATTAATTCGTAGTTCTGCCTCATCTTATTTTGCTCTACAAACAGGAGCTTTTGCCTCCAATTATTATTATGTGTCAACTAGTGGAGCCTTAGATGCCTTGTTTCTGCCCTCTTCCAGTGCACCATGTATTCTATTGTACTGCCCGCTTGTCCATTTATCTAGAAGAGGATAGGGTGATTGTGAAGCGTGTGCTTCTGCAATGCATCCACCACTAGCTCATCCTCCAGCATACACCAACTGACAGAGGTCAAACAATACACACAGCCTGTGCATGAATTCTTCATCGATTCATCTTGCATCGCCTGCCCAAAAAGCATCACACCCCTGACTTCTACCACAACCAAAAGAAAGATGCGCTGCTTGTGGTGGGGAGGTCAATCACCTGCTAGTCGATGGTTCCCCTGGGCCAGGTTGTGCCTTGCCAGATATGCCAGATATGTGGGATTCAGAGAGACAATAGGGCTGGCCCCGTGTCAGGGGAATGAAGGCTTCTTGCTCAGGGGGATCAGTGACAAGCAGCAGTGCCATCTGGCATTCACTTGAAGCTACTGTCACTGCTGCAGGACGGTACAACACTGGCTACCTCAGTGTCATTTGATGGGCATTCATTGAACACATAATTATGCCAGAGTCCAAAGTGCTTGCAGATTGAAGAGGTCCCCAAGGCACTCTTGCACTGGTTACCCCAAAAAAATTATCTTCTTGCACAGATTGCACCTTGCACTGTCAGCCTCTCTCCTGAAAGTCATACCCTCTGGCAATCTTATGTAGCCCAACACACATTATCAGATAGTTGGTGATGACATGGTGGGGATGTCAACTGTTGGGAGAAAGTCTGAGACCTCCTTTCCCCCTCTACACAGGGAAGCAATGCTGTAGCAGCCCATGTCCCCTCCTCATGAGCATCTTCTGGGGTAATATATCAGGCTCTTCCACCTAGTGCTCTTTAGTCTCCAACATCACCATCAGATCATGTTCCTTCTTCTCTTCGTCCCCTTGAACCTCTGTGGCTATCTATCAGAGCTACTCCGCCCCGCAAACGTCTAGGTCAAGGCACTCCTCCTCCTTCTGCAGGTAACCATTAGTAAATCTACCTCTACCACAACCTCCTCCAGATTGGTAACTATATCTTCCACTCCTCAGCAACCATATCCCCTTCCTAGATCACTGTCTCTTCCTCCTGAATTACTGCCCCCCCCCCAACCGCAGGCTTAGTCTCAACCTAGGTCTGCTCCTCCTCTTGTGCTGCTGTCTCCCACTGCTGGCTGATTCCCTCAACCTCTGACATTGGAGGTTGAATAGTAGTTCAGCTCCTCAACTTCTTTCCCTGCACTCCCTCCAAAATAAAATTGGCTCCGGTCCCAATGTGCAAAACACAAATGTACTTAAGGTGCCTAATGTGCAAAAGACAAATCAATTGACAAGAGACAAAAACATTGATTCTTCCAAGACTCCTAAGTCATCTGCACGAAGTGTTCCCCAAGCACAGAAGGAGGGGTGACCAAGAACAGCACAGACTCCTCGAATTTTCAAACAAAGGTGCCTCTACAAACACAGCTAGGAAAAGGTGCTAGGGCAAATTGCTTTGCATTTTTACAGTGACAGAAAGTAAATGGTGGCAGCACAAAGCACAAGAGGAGCATACAACCCCCACAATTAAAAGCAAGTAAGGCCAAAAAGGGAATATTGGAGGCAGATCTCAAAGAACAGACACGAACAAAAAATAAATGTATAAAACAGTGTTCAAGAAATAACACTAGAATCTAGCACACTTCTCCAAAACACTCTTAGACTCCCCTAGACTCATCAAAGACATTCCAACGTGCCACAAAACCCACTCATTTGTGAGCCTGTCTTCCCCACTCCTAACTCTCTCCCCAAATCTTGACAATCTTGGTTCATATCCCCATTTGTAGCAGGCAAAGCAGACTAAACCAATTAATGGGCACAATCTACTTTTTCAGTTCCTCAAACTCACGGAAGGGATGGCGTCCGCCCTCTGCAAAACCTGGGCCGACACTCTCCCCTTGTGTGCTCCCTCAACTCAGGCTCTGCTTGGGCTGCAGTTCATATTGGCTGTTAACTGCTCAACTACCGCAAAATGCTCATGTAATGATTTTAGTGCTATACGTTTCATTCTAGAGGAACGCACTGGACAGATCACAAGGTGGGAGTTATGTGGCCATGCCTCTGTCTCTAGAATCTTATCAGTTGCCGGATTCCTAGTGTAAGTAACCTCTCAGGGTGGTTGGGTTGCAGTTGGAAGAGTTCTTTTCTTAACATCTTAAATTGGTAGTTTGCTCACATAACCATCACATTTGCCAGAGAAGTGAAGGTCAAATCTGCATTGAACAGGACAGCTAAGGCTTTCTTTATCCGGTATATGGCTGGCTCTAGTGAAAAGGGCCAGGTGAAAGGCCAGATGATACACGTGTGACTGCAGAGCAATAATACTTCTGCTTTGGCTCCATTTATGCACAAAATGCATGCACATCAGATAGTCAGTGATGTCCCTAGTTCCAAGGTCACTAATCCCGCTGAAGTTAGCACTGGATATTTCCTTTGCATATCTAAAAGAAAAGGTGGCCAGTAACAATGTAAGGAATAATCCCTGGGGAATAGAGCATGTCTAGTTGGGTTTGCTGGGTGTTGTTGGTAAGGAGATTGTTTCTAGTAGTCTATAGTTCACTACCATTCAGGATTGTTTTGAAGCTTTGATGGTTTCATGAGTAGGCGCAATATATATATCTTCAGTACTAATAATAACATCAGTATCATCAAACACCATGACACACTGAAGCAATGTTATGTTATGTTATGCTACGTCAATTTATACAGTGGGCTGCTGCCATTTGCATGGTCTCCAGGTGGTCTGGCGCATCTGAAAGAAAAAGAGTGGGGTTACACATCTCTTGGGTAATCACCACCACACGCATACGCAGCACCAGCCTCACACACACACACACATACACACACACACACACACACACACACACACACAACTCACACACCTACCTCCACCCACACATTACCCCCTTTCTCCTCTCCCTCTCTCTCTCTCACACACACACACACAGTCTTCCAGACTCACTCCCCACTCACACGCATACATGTCTACGTTCACACTCAACCAGCACTCAGTTATACACTGCACTCACAAAGGAACTATCACTCACTCACATACCAACACCCACATACTGCAGCCGATGCAATATCACTCACACACACTGCCACTCTCACAAACACACCAGTCACACTTTCACTGCCATTTTCACACGAAACTCACACGAACATGAACACTCACACACACACCTTCACAAATCAAATCACAGACACAGTGTGAATGATATACAGATACACACACACACATGTATACACCATACACAGAAAGCAGTGAATGAAGCGTGGGTGCAGTTGGGAGGACCCTGGGACAGCTGGACCACCACAGAAGGAATTGGGGGCATAAAATGGAGAAGCAGGCCACCACTATAAGAGCTGAAGGGGGCCCTGGAAGAGACAGAGACAGCATAGCAAACCTGCTCATATTTTAAGGTGCCTAAGCTCCCCCCAGCCCCAGACATCCTTTGGGACCTCCTACTGGGTGTGGGGCCCAGAAACAATATTTCTACTCAAGGGGTTTGGGTGGGCGGTATGACAAAGTTTGAATACCACTGCACTAAATATACAGGCAGGATTGGGGGTAGACACAGCACTGAAAGGAATGGAGGTAGCACTGCAGGAGGTCGTGACAGCACTGGAGGAGGTGGGCAATACTGGAGGTCGTAAGTACATAAACTAGAAAAGACTAGATGCACAGACAGCCCTGTGGGGAGGCAGCAATGGGGTGATAGGGTGGAGCACTGAAGAAAGGCACTAATGGCGGTGGGCGCAGCTCTGGAGTTAAACACTGCACTGGAGCTGCAAACAGCACTGTGGCAGGAGGGTGCAGAGCCAGCTCTGATGATACCGAGTGAGCTGGAGGCCGAGGTAACACGGGAAGTAAGGGTGCACTGCTGCTGAGTGTGGCCAATGTGGGAGGGTGAGGGGCAGATGTAGATGTGGTTCTGGAATGCATTTGCTTAATGGGATGCTTGACTGCCTGGCAGTAATTAGGGCTCATAAGTGAGGCCCGTAAACGAGCAGGAGCCACTGGGGATGGCATTCATATGCACCAGCTCGGCCCTTAAATATTTATGCAGATGTGCAATTAGCACTGCTCACCATTCAGCTGCATCCACGGAACACGTTTCATCAAACCACAGCAGCTGTCGGTGCATAGGGAAACCTGGGGGTGTAAGTGGCGAAGGTATACATAGGAGCGGGGAGGGGGCTTAGTGCCAGGCAGAGAAATAAACAGTCTGCCAAAGCGAACAGACCAAACAGGCGATGAGAAAAACAGAAAGAGAAGTATGTGAGAGGGTGATGTGAGAGTGGGTGCATGCTCACGGGGGTCTCTTAGAGGGCAGTGGGGTGAGAGTGACCCTAAGAGGTGGGGTTTGAGGAATGGAGGGGATAGAGTTCCTCAGAGAATGTCTGAGGACAATAGATGGGCGTAAGAGTGGCGGGACTAAGGGAGGTAGATTGAGACGTTGAAGAGAAGGGTGTGAGGGCAGTGCTTTCAATGGTCAGGTACTTGCCTGTCCTGAGTACCTGCACTTCTTTTATTTGAAAGACATGGTACCTGCATTTTTAATGTAGGATTACAGGCACTTCTCAACTGTAAACAGGCACTCGGCGTTAGTGAGTACCTGCACTTCTGTTTTTCCATTTCTAGCCCACTGACAGGGTGGGGTGAGAGCAGGTAGGTGGGGTAGTGTGAAGGGGGAGAGATACTGGTGAGAGATTATGCGAGAGCTAAAATGAGAGTTGCGAGCACCCAGGCCCCAAACGGAACCGTTTTGTTACTGATGTGGATATGAATTCCCGAATGAGGGCACATGCCCAGTGCTAGGCCAACTACTTTTCGCATGTGGAGAGGAGAGAACCATTTGAAGTCGGTCTGCAGAAGGTCCAGGATCCCCCCAAAAGGAGAAAGTGAAGGCAGTGGCCTGAGCAGACACAACGAAAAAACCACTACGACAGCAGCGTCAGCAGTGGCACACATGCATGGACCACACAGCGATGGAGGAAGACGAGAAGAAGACTTTGGAGAAGAGAGACAAATGAAGGACAGACAGCGTTATCGCAGGACAGTGACCCATCCACTCAGGAGGTCCAGGCGACATGTCAGGTACCTAGTAGAACAGTCACCATCAGAAATCAAGGTCAGCTTCTTGGAACGGGGCCAGAGGTGGAAAGGATACCTCAATGAAATGGAAAAGAAGTAGGCCACAGAACATAGTCCTACACTACTCATACCTACAAATGAGTTACAGACAGAGTGTCTGGTGGCCACAGGGGCCACTGTAAATGTCATAAGCGAACAGGTGAACAAGACCATACACAAGCGCACAAGCTTCGCCCGTCGGAAGTTGACATTTACCCATGTGGGTGGATGACTTTGCTACCCTGCAAGGGCTATTTCGGGGCAACATACTGATACAAAATACAAGAAATGAGAATCCTAGTTCATGTGCTAGTGACAGCAAATGAGAGTGGATGCATCCTAAGTTTTAAGGCCGCCATCGACACGAAATTGATACACATTCTGTACAGACTGATGGTCAACAAGCACATAGACATGGTGGAAAAGGGGATCAACTGTTCCTGACACTTTTCAATGGCATAGGGAAGTTAGAAAACAGACAGATCAGACTCTGCAGTGATGAAACCATCCCACCTGTGACCCAAAACTACAGAGGACTTACCATAAACATCCAGAGACAAGTAGAGGAGAAAATATGCACACTGTTAGTGCAGGATATAAAAGAACTGGCATCAGGACCCACACTGTGGGTGTCTCCAATCATGCCAGTGCTTAAAGAAAGAACAGGAGGCCATAAGACTCTGTGTGGACATGAGGAGACCATACCAAGTGATCAAAAGGGAACGACATCAGACACCACATATCCCTGATATGATACGCTTACTGAACGGGCCAAGGCTTTCTCTAAACTCGACCTGAGCAAATGTTATCATCAGCTAACACTTAACCACGAATGTCATTACATTACCACCTTTGTGACGCACCTAGGCCTATACAGGTACAAGAAACTATGTTTCGGCGTGTCCTCAGTGGTGGAAATATTTCAAGCTAAAATAAACAATGTGACAAAAATACATCCTGAATTACATCAACTAAAGCGAAGATATTCTAGTCTTTGGCAATAGTGCATAAATGCTCAAAGGCACCCTGCGTTTCTTCTGACACATATTTTCGGAGGAGTGAATGACACCATATCCTGAAAAGGTAGCTGCATTGGCTGGAACTCCTCCTCTGACAAACATGTCAGTTCTCACATCCTTCCTGGAAAGCCCGAGTTACTGCACAGGATACATAAACGACTTTGCAACCATCAGTGAACCCCTGAGGGCAATCACGAAGCAACATATGCCCTTTCACTGGCCCCCACAGTGTCAGGAGGCTTTCACTGCCATCTCCGGCAGAATATCAGAAGCCAAAATATGGCCTACTTCAAGTAGCAAGGGACACTAAACTATCCGTGGATGCAAGTCTGGTGGGACTGGGGCCATTTTGACACGGAAAGGTGAAGACACGGAACACCAGAGACACATCATCTCACATGCCAGTAGAAGCCTATCGAAAACTGAACAGACCTACTTGCAGGCTGAAAAAAGAGAAACCATTCATGATAATAACAGATCACCGGGCCCTATTGTTTCTCTAATGCAATCCTCAAGCAAATATGCCACCATGCATAGCCATGTGGGGTCTCAGTCTACAAGACTATGCTTTTGACATAGTTCACAGACCAGGGAAGGAAGAAAATCCTGCCAACTTCCTGTCTCGACACGTGAGGAAATCTGGAATGGCTGAACCATCAGTGGCTGACAAATACACATGATACGTAATACAGCAAAATATCCCCCAAGGACTTGACCCACAAAAGATCTCACAAGAGGCAGAAACAGACATCGCCATGCAAATTGTGGCTGAAGGCATGCGATCTGGACAATGGAAGAGGGCCAAGGAAAGAGGGAAATGTGACTCAGTAGAGGTGAGATGGGACATTGATGGGATGGGACCAAATTCCTATTGGCCAAAGATGAACTTGCAGTGTCGGAGGTAACACTGCTGTAGAAAGGAAATACACTTGTCATGCTCATCTTCCTGCAATGACAAGTTGTGGAACTGGCCCATGAGGGGCACCATGGCATAGTGTCAACCAAAAGGATGCTACGACAGAAAGTATGGTTCCCAAGTCTAGACACCCAGGTGGAGGAATTACTTAAAGAATGCCCTACATGCTGTCTCATCACACCGGCAAGGTATCCTGAACCACTGCAAATGACAGCGTAGAGGGTGTGGGAAGAAGTTGCGATTGACTTCCTTGGGCATATAGAAGGGGATAGATATCTGCTAGCAGCAATGGAGGCGTATTCAAGGTTCCCACAGGAAATTCACAGCATACAGCATTCCAACAATGGTAAAGTCGGACAACGACCAGGACTTTAAGACGCAGTATATGGGTGTAAACAAAGGAAGGTAACTCCACTGTAGCCCCAAGTGAATGGGATAATTGAGAGATTCATGTCAAACTTAAAAAGAACACTAGAAATAGCCCATCCCACAGGACAACCATATGAACAAGTGTTTTACCAGCTATTGAGGGACAATTGAAATACACCACACAGCACCACCGAGAAAAAACATACGCACCTGTACACCACATCGCCCTGATGACTCTGAGAAATACCAGGAAGATGACACCATGAGGGCCCAAGACGGGGGTCCCAAAAAAGAAAATGAAAAGAAATGCAGACATCAAGTGAGGAGCAAAGGAATCCTGCCTACAGGTAGGAGACTTAGTGTTCGTAAAACAACCATAATCCTACAAGCACACAGCTACCTTCCATGACAGTCACATGCAAGAGGGGTTCCAAGATAATGGCAGAAGGTGTCAGTGCCAGACAACAAACAGCTCCTCACACTTCAGAAAGATGCCGAGCAGTAGTGGGACACAGAGAAGAGAAGAAACTGATCTGAAGAGTAGGACACACACCAATCCCATGAATCGTAGCATGAAGATGAGGAAGAGTCGGACTGGGATGACACGGCTGGTCCCAAGCCCATGGACAGGTTGGAGCACCATGGGCTGAGGCTAAAGAGACCACAAAGGGCCCGGATGCAGCCGAGGTGACTCATTGAAGAAATAGGGTAATGGGACACGCAGGCCAGTGGTTGGTGGCCGTGGGACCAGGGATCGGGGCAGGAAGTGAAGTGACGGAATGAGGGAAGACATTACAGAGTTTGAGAGCAAGAAGTAAAGAAGCACTGAATCTATTGCATAGACACTGTGTGGGTGATTGAGTGTGTGATCGGGGCAGAAAACCAAATCTGAATATTGAGAGTGAGTGGAGGAGATGTGCTTGAGATACTGCAGATGCGTGATAAGGGGGCTGAGAGTTGGGCTACAGACAAGTGTTAAAGGTGGTGATGAGAGCCACGTAAATGTGGTGGCGGGGTTTGGAGTTTGGTGACTCTGGTAGGTGGGTGCATGACACAGGCGAGGGTGAGAGTAAGGGACATCTGTGAAGAGGTTGTAAAGGATATTGGGGATGAGACTCAGAGAAAAAGTGAGGAAAGTCAGAGCGAGAGGGTGGGAAGAAAAGACACAAAGAAGTGTTCCAGTAAAAGATACTAACACCAGAGAAGGGGACTGGGAGGTTTCTCTTCCACAGTGCAATGTGGGATTTGGGCGCAGAGAACAATGGTGAGGAGGGCAGGCTACATAGAGAGGAAGCAAGTCAGTAAATGGGTGGTAAGAGATGTGGGAAGAAGAGAAAGAGACTGATTATCTGTGCAAACTACCATCTATCATGCCTGACTACACAAGGAATCGCTTGGCAAAATATGAAAGGTACTACTCCAAGGGACAACAATTGCCCTGCAGTATAGTAGATGGTAAATAGTCCTGAAACTCCATTGCCACAAGAACGCACTGTGACCCATAAATGCCCAAGTTACTGAAAAAGCCCCCTATCTCTCTCACAAATGCAAACCCACATATCTAGTCCAACCTCAACCCTTCATATTACCCTTACTATAGCTTTCATTCCCCGGTGGGGAGGCAGACATGGGCTTTAACGGCCTGCCAGCCCGAGCTTTGGTAGGCCCAAGCGAAGCAAGGACCTCAGTTCATGCTGGGGGCCATTAAATGTCATGTCCACCGCCTGCCGGGGTGTGAAAGCTATTTGCACCCTGAGATTTACCAGGGTGCGGATATTTTTTTCTTTTTTTTTTTTCCGACGGGAGATTAGCTGAGCATGAGCCCATCTCCCGTCAGAGAAAAAAAATGTAAACAAAATGTCCACCGCCATTGTAATGGAAAAGGGACTAGGTCCATTTTTCTGATGACAGACGCCATAGAAAATAGGATCCAGAATGACCGCTGTTATGCGAAAAGGGACCTAGTCTCTTTTTCCTATTTCAATGGTGGCGGCCAGATTGGAGGAGCTCAGGGACTGAAGCGCAAGGATCCGGTCCTGCAGGTAAGTGTGGTGGTGGGTGGGAAGGGGAATGGGGTAATTTGGTAGGATGTGGAGGCAACAGGGAGATAATCCCTTTTGCCTCCTCCCCACATTAGAAAAAAAAAAGCAAAATAAAATGCCCCACCCAGGGAAGGGCCTCGGGTGACCGGGACAGCAGACAGGGATTATTTTGTATTCTCATCCGCTGTTCCAGTCACCTGATTGGCTGAGCGCCCTTCTCCAGGCGCAAATTCGCTATCACCTATTCCCTGTCCTTTCCTCCCTTTTTACTCTCACACCCACCATAGGGCTTGTAAGCAGACTCGGGTGATGGATGACGGGCTCTTTAAAGTGATGGTTGTTCAGCACCTTCCTGAGATATAGGAGAGGTGTTGCGAACAACAGGTGCTGAAGGTTGTTGTTCCACAATCGAGAGGAAGAACGCTTTAAAATTGGTGTGTGAAAGCGGGAGGATAGCTCAGGGGCAACGTGATCTCCTTGAAAGCAAGGCGACACAGAGCAGCACAGGTTCGATCCCCGGGTCTGCGCATAGAAACCTCTGGGTATTAAGCGTGTTATAAATAACCTATCATATCATAAAGCGCATTCTAGTCTTGATGCTAGGGTGTTAGCTGACATTACTTTGCCTTTATATGAGAGCAAATAAAGTTTTCTGGGTTTACTGAAGTGAAAGAAGCATGACCTGAGAAGAAAGTGAGAAGCCAGAACTCTTTCTGATACCCACGTTCCCACACATGGTGAAGGAATAGCACAATTACAAATTAATTCCATGGATTGGTTCCTGTATTGAATGACAGCACCAATGCCATATCGGGCGTAATCTTTAAACAGTTCCTAGTCATCCATGTTTATTCGCTGTAAGGCCCACAGAACCACCTGCAAAGAGCTCTCTCTATTCCCAGATAACACCATTGACCAGGATCTGTTTCTCATCCACGTAGCTCAGAGTGATGATCCCACTTTGCAGAATGAGATCTACCAGAGGATGTATGTAAAGGTTCAAAAGAAGTGGTGACAGGGATCAAGTCTGTGGGAGTCCATAGGACATCAATTTAAGTGGAGCAATATAGTTGCCTATTATAATTGACTGGGAACGATTTGGAGGAAAGGAGCTAAGCCATCGGAGCGCAGTGTTACTAATGCCTACCTGTCCCAGCCTCTTCCTAAGAATGTGATGGCCCACAGTGTCGAAAACTGCAGAAATATCAAACGTAATAGATGGCGCCACCACAATTCATCTCCTCTCTCAAGCATCAAAAACTGCTGTATTGACCAACTCTTTACTCCTCTCAGGCTTAAAGCCGAATTGCTTTGTGGGGATGAAAAATCCATGGATCGGTTTGGCGCTGGTTGGATATGTTAATCCATAGTGTCACAGTTTGTGCGAGTTGGTAAAATCAATGATCACGTCTTATTGTTTTGTCATTAAAAGTGTTGTTTATTTCTTGGTTGGTTGGCCCCAAAAAGAACATCATTGTATAAATGAATGACAATTTTTTGACATGGTGAAATAACAACACAGCCGACGCGCGTTTCAACCTTAGTCTTTTTCAAGGCTGTGATGTGTGAGTTGGTTCAGTGAGATGGTGATACACGTTGTGAAGTGACATATTTGGTGGATATACGAAACATAAACAGTTGTGTTTATTCCAATATGCATACATGAATGTATTCGGTCATAAAGTTGTTGGAACACATTTTTAGCAAGGTGGTAGTTTGCATATCCGTGGTAATGAGTGATGGTGGTGAAAGTGATACAGGAAAAACAGTAAAATAAAAGTATGTAAGCATATTGACATATTGACAATTGTAACAAGGCAAGGAAAGCAGAGACGATGTACCAAGGGAGAAGAAGGAGGAAGGAGAGCGGTTAGTTGAGTGTTGAGGCCGAGAGAATTAAGATGGCATTCGTGATTGAAAACGGAATATGGATCTTACCCAATTAAGTTTGAAGGTGAATTTCCGAAAAGTTGAGGGCTGATCCTCCCAGGTAAGGGCGTCAGGGTGGCTGGATAGCCAGACTGTAATAATAGGTGATGGGTAAAGTTAGAGAAGGGAACGGGAATTAGGCTCTGGATGTGCATATGGTGCATGTGTTTAGTGCCAGCGTTGATGCCAGTGGGAAGATTGGCGTTTGGAGGACATCTATGCCAGTGGAATTTGACTGGTTGTTGACATATCTGAGAGATTCTGGGTGGAGGAGTCAGGTATGGGCTCTGCACACAGGCATTTACAGGCACCCAAGGGGGTGGAGAAGTTTGGTGGTCAGACCGTGGTGGGGACGCCCGGGAACGGGGTCTACATGTGGGGGGCATTTAACCCTTGGTGCTGGGTGGAGCATGCGGATCTGCGTCTGGGTTACGAGACGGCGCGTGGAGCTGATGCGGCGGTGGCCTGCAATAGTGGGGTTGTTCAGGAGTATCTTGCAATGTCGCTAAGTCCCCTCTGGGGAGCGAGTGAGATGGCATCAGTTTCAAGGACTTACCGATGCCGAGTTCGGCCTGAGCTTCTAAGACGGGGTCCTCGAGAAGCGCGTGAGCTACAGAGGATGCAGCTTCCTGGTATTAAGTAAGCAGGATGATGATTGGTCGGGTGATCGAGCAGGGTGGTTGGCTGAAGGAGACGGACCCGCGGATCGGTTCCTGCCAGCGAGCACATCTCGGGAGCGGTGCCAGCTTGGTAGGGTATGTCAAGACAATGGAGCAACTCGAAAAGTCATGATGTTTGAGTGAGTGCTTGGAGTTAGCCATATGGTTGCATTAGGGCAGCCCAATTTGGAGGAATCCCCGGGCTGTCCGGGCAGGTGTTGAGGAAGAGGTCGGTTGGATTGATCCGGCTAGCACAAGGCCCTGTGATGGGCCAATTAGCTCAAGAAGGTTGAGCAGGAGTAATAAGAGAGGGGGCCAGTTGGCCAATCGGCAAGGATTGGTACCAGTTGGTTGAGGGAAGGAAAAATGATGAGAGGTCAGATTCAGTTTGCATACGTGTGTGAATCATAGTGGTTGGTAGTTGCATTATTCTAAACAGGGCCTAATGGGATTAGGAATGGATTGTTTACAAGAAAACATGGAAATCGTGATCACTGTTTAGACCAAAGGTGATGGCGCAATATTTGCATATCAGCCTGGCTTCTTTCTGGCGAAGTTGGAGTTCTCTGTCGCCACCTCTTCTGTCAGTAGGTATTGTTTCAAGTCCCACGAAGGAGATATCTTCTTTGTTGTCCCACTGGTGTTTTTCCTGCCAGTGTAGTGCCAGTGGATATCTCATGTCTTGGGCATGTAGGGAAGTGAGATGTTCCCTGATTCTTGTTCTAAGTTCCCTCTTAGTGCTCCCAATATATTTACGATTGCATACACAGTTAATAGCATAGACCACATATTTAGATTTGCAGTTGATATACTGTCTGATTGTATGGGTGTCAGTAGTACTGAAGTTCACGATCTTGGTGGTTGTGGCGAATCTACACATGGAACAGCTTCCACATTTGTAAAAACCCACTGGTTTTGTGCTGGTGAGCCAGTTGTCCCTGGTTTTGGGAGATGGTATCATGAAAGAAGGACTTAGAATGTTTTTCAGTGTTCTGGCCTTGGTGTAGGTCAGACTTGGCTTCTCCGGTATCCATGCCTTGATGTCTCCGTCTATTGATAGGATGTGCCAATGTTTTTTCAGGATCTTCTGTACTTGGTGGCTGTCACTACAAAACTGTGTAATGTATCGTATTTGCTGCCTGTTTGTTCTTGCGTGCCTTGGCAGTCAATAGTAACTTGCGTTCTCTATTGTTAGCAATGGTTATGGCTGCTTGTATTGATTGTTCAGGGTAGCCTCTGTCTGTGAAGTGTTTGCTAAGTATTGTACATTCATTTCCATATGCTGGCTGGGTGCTACAGTTCCTTTTAGCTCTCAGGAATTTGCCTTTGGGGATGTTATTGATTACTGATTGTTTGTGACAACTTGTTGCGTGTAGGACTAAGTTGACTTTGGTTGGTTTCCTGTATGTCGAGGTCATTAGTTCTGACCCAGCCGGTGTAATGGCGATGTCTAAGAAGTCAATACTCGATCTGCTTGAAGTTCCTGTTAGTTCGATCCCAAAGTTATTTTATTGGAATAAACACAACTGTTTATGTTTCGTATATCCACCAAATATGTCACTTCACAACGTGTATTACCATCTCACTGAACCAACTCACACATCACAGCCTTGAAAAAGACTAAGGTTGAAACGCGCGTCGGCTGTGTTGTTGTTTTTTCACCATGTCAAAAAATTGTCATTCATTTATACAATGATGTTCTTTTTGGTGCCAACCAACCAAGAAATAAACAACGCTTGTAATGACAAAACAATAAGACGTGATCATTGATTTTACCAACTCGCACAAACTGTGACACTATGGACTAACATATCCAACCAGCGCCAAACCGATCCATGGATTTGTCATCCCCACAAAGCATCTAACCAAACAGGAACCTTGGAGATGGTCCCTAGACAAACCAGGATTAAGGCTGCAGGTAGATCTAGTAAAAAGAAACAAGCAGGTGCGCAGGAGAGTGGGAGTCCCGACACCTTAACTCCAACCTTTGTTAAGCTTAAAGCTGAATTGAGCTTGGTCAAGGATTTTGTACTCTTCAACAACATAAAAAGGTTGATTCGTCAATGAACGTTCCAGCTGGTTAGATCAGAAAAGTAGCTGCGAGTTTGGACAGAAATTGCTACGGCCCACGAAGTTCAAGGCAGGCTTTTCAATGGAGACTGAACAGAAAGGTGTTTCCACAATTCTGCCATAATACCTGCAGCCAGTGAAGTGTTGAACATGTAACATATCTCTTTGCCAAGAAAAGGAGATAACTTTGTCCACCCTTGATGGCATGAGACCATCTGGTGATCCGTAACACGAGATTTGTTCCCACTTAGTGTTGAAATATCCAAGACCATATCCAGTTTCTTAGTCACTCTTTCATGTTTGTTTGTTTGTTTGTTTGTTTGTTTATTAATTTATAATGTGCGCCAGACCCAGAGGTAACTGGGCGCAGCAGAAAGAATATGCAAAGCTTACAATGTTACAAGAATCTGGAATTTACAGTGATACAGAATTTACAATGATGCAGAAATGTACAGCATGCATGAGTGTGAAAGGGATCTGGGAGGACAGGTCTTTAGATCCAATCTGATGTTTTCTTTTAGATGTAAAGAGCTTGGCAATCTCATCAAATGTTGTTTGTGAAGGGGTTATGCCAGATGTTAATGCATGAGGATTACTCTGTGTGTTCAGTATGATGAGCAGTTCCTTTTCACATTTTTTTTTTTTACATTTGGTCCATTAGTAATTCATGTGGACAGACAGTTCCTTTTTGTAGGTGTTGCATCATATGCATCATATGCCAAGGTACACTATTTGCCAACTATAGCCATTATTTGCTCTTGTATTCACAGTGATTGATAGATGTTGCCGTGATTTGCCCAGGAACTCACATAGGTTGCTAGGTACGGCCATCAAATGTCTATACACTGGTGCCATTTGCTGGATGTGAAGCTGTTCAATGCTGGAAGGCGGCGGGAACTGCTAATTACCTGTCCTGTTTGTCATTACAGAAGAGGGTTGGTGCAATACAGCATCCCTACTGTACCCCCAACTGGTTCCCAATAAAGACAATAGGCTGGTTTCTGG
Organism: Ambystoma mexicanum; assembly: GCF_040938575.1. Lineage (NCBI taxonomy): Eukaryota > Metazoa > Chordata > Amphibia > Caudata > Ambystomatidae > Ambystoma > Ambystoma mexicanum. Next base: position 417,023,563 of record NC_090929.1, read on the forward strand.
TCAGGGCAGGAGAAGAGAGGGAGAGCTGCAATCCTCTCTCTGCTTTTCATTTCAATGGGACAAGCACATGACCGGAACCTCGGTCCCAGTCATAGATATCTTTCCGAGGTACCAATCTCTTGTATAGGCTGTAGGCCAGCAAGCCTCAGCTTGGAAGGATACGAGGTCATGCAAATAAATATGTGACTGTGGTCTCAAGTGACCTTGATTGTAGACCTGACTAGTCACTTGATCATATCTTGTGAACTTGGACAAATCGACATTCCTCCCTACACCCGAATTCCCACCAATCACAATTGGCACACCACATCTCTACCACACCCTTGTCAACAAAGAACACCTCTATCACGCCAACCATGTAAACACTTCTTTCCATACACTGCCTTTCTCCCCAACCATGTAATACCAACTGAGGCACCTACCCCAACAGAATACTCACACATCCAAGTACCTTCTTCATACCCCTTCCCTCGCAAAGCGCATATCTTTTCCCAAGACTATGTCCCAACGCTCAGTCTCACTCACCACCATTTAACCTCCTCCCACTGCTAACATCTATTACCTCCACTCACCCAATCCACCTACCTACACCATAAACAACTACTGATTCCTAGTACCTTCATCCTTCACCCCCCTCCGGACTCACATCTTCTTTCTTCCCCGTTCCACTTCCCAGTACCCACATGAGTCACCTTTCCACACACACACACACACCCTCACTCTCACACCTTCATCAACCTTCAGACATTGTTCTATCCCACTCCATCAGCTCCCTTCTACTCACTTCCACCCCCTCGCTCCTTTATCCTTCGCACCCTCTATCCTCCTTTGTAGCCAGGCACCATTATCTCTGATCTACTCCCATCCCGCCCTTCTTTCCTCCCACACATTATCTTGTTCTCCCCTAAATCACTCATCGCTACACCATTTTCTCTGCTTAAACCGTGCTTTCTCTTCTACCCTCACCCTGTTTTCCCGCACACAGCCATACCCTGTTTTCCCTCAATCACACATGAACGCGGTAACATATGCATACTGGTGGGATTAGCACTCCACACAATTAAACAGAATCTAGAACCAGGCACTCTTGCCTCTTCTGCTAGATCTTCTGTCCACAGATAGTGTGATGACATCATATTGTGTAACCATCCTACTTTGTTATGTGGTGCTCTGGGGTTTGGAAACCCTCACAAGCCCCACAAGGAGTTACCCAGAGGTGGTACACGGGGGAGTACCCCGAGCCACTCCACATTCACCATACTATCCTGCACCATAGTGACAGCGGCAAACACTGCCTGGCAGAGGGGTCGCTGGGGGGCGGTGGGAGCTGGGGAGGCTATAGCTCGAGGCATTTTGGTTGTAGCCCTGGATACAAGCTCAGATGGCTACAACCAAAAGGCTAGCTAGCCCTGAGTTTCGACAGTCAAGGCATTAGCATAGCCCCAGATCTTTTGCAGACCTAGCAACACCCGATGCCCATCCTACCAAATATCAGCCAGCCTGAACACCTCTCCACCCCACTCAGCTGCAGGGTGTGCATAACAAAACGCTGAGATGGCCAGAACCACACTGGAACCCCACTTTTAAATTCCCAAGCAGAAGGGAAGCAGGCAGGCACCAGAAAGTCCAAATTCCCCAGACATAAACCCTTTCCCTGAAAATAACACAGCAAACCAGTGAAAGAGGGGAAAAGACTGATCAGCAAACACCAAAGGTAAATGGCATGAATTCCAAATGGCCCCCAGACCTTTTAAAGATCTATTAACTGAGTTCTGAACTTTACTTTGTTTTTTATATCGTGCCACACGGTCGGAGGCCTCAGGGCGCCCTCAAGTACAAACTATAAAGCCTCACTCCAATTCAGATTGCTGCAGCAAACCACCTGCATAACACAGCCATCAGATGTGTAGTCACCTGACAGTACCAATCGGGCTCTGTTTCTTCAGTCTGAAAGAAGGGAAGCAGGAATACAGACATGAGCTGCAGAGGTGTGAGACCAGAGCCCCGGGGGAAGCCAGGAGTTCCGAGAAAACAAAAGGGCTCAGGGTTACTGGAGAGACTCCAGGAGCCTGGGAACCATAATCCTTACTTGGTGAAAAGGACACCTTATCCCTTGCAAAGTATGAACATGAAAGAGGGAGAGAGAAAGAGATCACGTCAGAGGAAAACAAGCCCCTGGAAGAGAGCTAGACCCAGAGAAACACCCATCTCAGAGAGAGAGCAAAAGAGAGAGAGCTAGAGAGAGACAAAGAGAGAGAGCTAGAGATAGAGAGCGAGAGAAAGATAGAGAGAGAGAAAGAGAGAGAGAGAGAGAGAGAGGCAGAGGGAGATAGCGAGGGGAGAGACAGAGAGAGAGAGATAGAGAGCGAGAGAGAGAGGCAGAGGGAGAGAGAGAGAGGAGAGAGACAGAGAGAGAGAGAGACAAAGAAAGAGAGAGAGAACAAGAGGCAGATAGAGAGAGAGTGGGAGATAGGAGAGAAAGACAGAGAGAAAGAAAGAGACAGAGAGAAAAATTGACTCAGTGGTAGAAGCCAACAAAGGGAGAGAACCAGACCTGGGGTGATTCAAAAACCCAGGGAGAGAGGCGGACCCATGGAGAGAACCCACACTGAGAAATAACTCGACCCTGAAGAGATACTGTCAGGGAGAACTAGTGCCCGAGAGCGAAACCTGCAAGCCTGCTTGTGCTGGGGACTATATCCCTTGCACTGGTAGATACCAGATACCAAAGAAGAGAGAAGAGAGACTACGTAGCATGCCAGGGGTTATATCCCAGTCACTGGCTGAGATCAGTCACCAAGGGGGAAAGAGAGGCAGAGAGAGAGGCAATCATCTGCTGAGGACTATGCCCCAGAACCCACCAGAAGCCAGAGACCAAGCATCAGGACCAAGAGCATTAAAAGGGCATAACTTGTTGTCCCAAGATTGTGATATGTGATGTTGGATAAAAAGGCAAAAGCTCTACTTGCTGGACAGAATGTGGCAAAGTTAATATTCCAAGCAGCGAGGGAGGAAATGCTTGCTGGAAAGAGTGCGCCATGACAAAATCCTAAAGCAAGGGAGGGAGAAATGCTTGCAGATAGGAGAATCCAAGAAGTGAGGTGAGCACTATATCCCTAGGAATGTGAAATCAAGAAGCAAGCTTGCCACTGTATGCCTAGATTTGTGAAGATAAGTCGCAAGCTTGCCACTGTATGCCTAGATTTGTGAAGATAAGTCGCAAGCTTGCCGCTGTATGCCTAGATTTGTGAAGATAAGTCGCAAGCTTGACGCTGTATGCCTATATTTGTGAAGATAAGAAGCGAGCGGGACGCTATATGCCTAGAATTGTGAAGATAAATTGCATGCCTGATGCTATATTCTTAATGTTATATGCCTAGATTCGTGAAGATAAGAAGCTAGCTGGATGCTATATGCCTAGAATTATGAAGATAAGTTGCATGCTTTATGCTATATTCTTGACGCTATATGACTATATTCGTGAAAAGTCGAAGCAATCTGGATGATATAACCATGAGACTGAGAAGACAAGAAGCAAGCTTGATGATATATGCCTAGATTTGTGAAGATAAGTCACAAGCTTGCCGCTGTATGCTTAGATACGTGAAGATAAGTTGCAAGCTTGCCGCTATATGCCTAGACTTGTGGCGATAAGAAGCGAGCTGTATGCTATATTCCTAGATTCGTGAAGATAAGTTGCAAGCGTGCTGCTGTATGCCTAGATTCGTGAAGATAAATTGCAAGCTTGAGGCTATATGCAGATGTGAAGATAAGAAGCGAGCTGGCTGCTGTAACTCTAAGACTGTGAGCTTTAAGCCGGAAAGGGAACAGGCACTATATCTTGGATTCTGTGTGTTAGGGCACAGATTAACGGCAGGATCAGTGGTCTCTAGATACCTTTACACCCCATGTTCTTAGTTATCCAACCTGACTATTTTAAGTAATAGTTTGTGTTCATTTGGCACCTACTTGAGGGCAGGGAAGCATTGGGGCGTAGCCAGTTTTCGATTTAGTACAGCCATTCACTTTTGAGGTTTAAGTAAAATCACTAGGCCCTGGAGAAGTTCATCCCACCTAGTTTAGCCAGTAATCTCTCTCAAGCTCTGCTTCCACAGTTAGATAAAATATATCAGTCACATCTACTTCTGTGCCTGTCACAGATGGAATGGAGCATGGGCACAGCCTTAAACCCACATCTTGCTGGGCTGTAGTTCATTTCTCTGACTGATGGATGTTTACCTTTCATTTTAAAGTGAGGAGCGCCACATGCATAGTGAGAGCTCTTTCACACAGGAGGAGGAAAGCGCATTTTGCCTCTGAAGAAATACCCGGGAGCTAAAAATAAAATCCAGCAATAACTAAATATTCCCCGCTCAGACCCGAGCAGGAGGCTGTAACTGGAAAGTCACTAGGAACCTGTTGAAAGAGCTTACAGATTTGCAAATGTCATGCGCATTAAGCGGCACTTGGCTGTGTCAAGGAATGACTACAAGCAGGTAATTAACACACAGGTTGTTCTGAGGTGTGTGTAAGTTTGGAGGTTCTACGATCCATCGGTTAGTTTGCTGACTTCTCAACTTCTGCCATGTCATGACTAACACTAGAACTTATAGAATGATTTGCTGATGCGTGCTGTTTTGGCATAATTTATAGAAACTGGAGAGTACGGGAAGTGGTGACGTTAGGTGAGATAAATGGGTCATATTATTTCCTCATTAATAGTTTAGCAGGCTTTTGAATGTTCATATTCAGCAGTTCCTCTGCATGCAGTTTAATGTAATGCAGCAGCAGGATAAAACATTATTTATCCCAATTAAGTGGTTTCACATACATGCAGATCTCCAGATATCTTTGTGCATCCTGCATGCATATATGTTTGAATTCTGACAGGGCAGTTTTATTCTTTTAACTTTTTACACGGTTGATATAATAGCATTTAGTTGGACACTACTCACTTGTATTATTCAAAATAGTGTCAAGCTACTGGTACTGACCGTGATGCAGTGAGGTTTACTGCTTGTTCCTGCTAGTTGTTCAACTATGGTTGTTTTGTTGGACTAGAGCGTAGAACACATGTGGATGACTGGTTAGCCGGTAGGAGAACCAGTTTCCCAGTACTCCTGCCATGCTAGATGCTCTCATCAAGCAGCCAGTGCTCAGGGGGCTCTGGTTTCCCTAGGACACACGATGACTGGACAATACCCATAAGAGTGAAAATTGCCAGTGACAAGTCTTTATCACAAGTGTGAATGTTTAAGTGACTTCACCCTGCAGTTAGTGCATACGGGCTCAAATCTCACACAAAGCTACACCTAGCAATCTAATATTCCAGGTCAACAAACTGAAACACAAAAGCAATCCCTCTTTTCTTTTTCATACATGTAAGTCCCTTTTCATTTTAAACGGCATAGTTTATTTCCATAATGTCTGCTTATTAGACATTCAAATATAATTGTCTTTTTTTTTAGCACTTGAGTTTTTTGTCACATCACACAAGCTGTATGCCCTTGACAAAGGGTGACTGCAGATGGGTGCCACTATCAAACAATTTCTTTTCTTGTGTGTCTTGAAATCTTACTGAATATTTTTTGGGGTTTCATTGATGTATGTGTTGGTACAATCAATGGAAGAAGCATTTTGTTGAATGGAGCCTTTTGCCCTTTTAGTAAAAAGTATACGGTGGGCTATACTACCGTAAAGTGTGTCGTGATGATTCAGGCAGGCTAAAGGAAACGATCCCATAAAAGAAATATGATTCTTTACTTTGTGGAGACCCTTCTCTTAGGTCCATGTGCATATGGTCAAGGCCCACCATGTCAAGAAATCCTGGCTACACCACTGACCACCGCCGCCATACTCATATTGAGAATAGGACCCACAATTCAATGCAGCTGCATACCTCACAGCAGCCTCGGAACCTACCGACAAGAGAACACCTACTGCTGAACAAATACCCAAAATATTTCTCTAATGCACACACATTACCCATACCATGGATCATCTACACCTTGTCCCCAAGCAACACAGCACATCTGAATAGGCAGAGATGCCTGGAAACTGCAGGCAAAGGAGAAGCAATCAACAGGAGCAGCGGTAGCACGGAGGGAAAGCATGCACAGCACAGAGGGGAGGGGTTCCCAGGTCATCAGCAGGAATGACAACATTGGGCACCCAGTATTAGGATGGGTATAAACCCTGATCTGGGTAAGGCATAACAGTGGACAGGCCATCTTCTCAGCATGCGCGTTTTCAAACACTTGATGACCACAATAACATTTCAATTCTGGACCTCTAAAAGAATCTGCGTAATCAGCTAAACGATGAAGGAAATAGCTTTCCAAACCAGATGCGAATTAACTATCACCATTGCCCTTCCATGATGAAAAAAAACCTGGAAAGTAAGAAAACAGCACCAATATATACAAACGAGGACTCCAAACGCCCATACAGCGAGAACAGCCACAAAGACATTGACACCCATCAGAAATGGGGCACCCCCAAACCCCTACAAGACACCACATGTGGAAAGACACACTGTATTCCCATAAACGCATCGCTATGCCCTACTTCTAAAAGGAAATACTAAAATACTTTTAATACCTGAGACCATTCTCTGAAATGACGACGTGGTCGTACAATACAAAGCTATTTCTATGAACCTCAAGCTCATGCTAACCGTGAAGAAAAGAGAGGCAAATGTATTGCCCTCATCCACAAGGTGCACATTGCCCTTAACAGTGATGTTGTATTACGAATCCCTCCTAATTCCTTGCACCATTGCCAATTCCTTAATATGGACTTTTTGTGGCTGTACCAACCTCTGTCAATTAATTCAGCTTTGGCGGACAGATTGACATACACACTCAAAAAGTATTAGTGGAAAGCCAGGTAAAGAGAGAACCAAGTCTCTGCTGGGTTCCTGTCCTCTAACCTGTGAGTGTGATGTTTAAGGAATTATAGTGCACTTTATTGTGATGTACATTCCACTCTGTAACCTCTGTTGTTTCAGTCGAGGAGTTGTGTGTTGAGATGGGTTGTCAGTTATAGTGGGAGGTAGAATGAATTTGACATCGTCATTGTTAACATATGTTTCTCCAATTAATGTTGAAATTAATTGCATGTACATATCAAGCACCACAACAAAGCAAGCCCTGCACCAGAATGTATGTGATCATGCTCAATGGAGTACATAGATAAAGAAAAAACCAATTCATGGCAATGGTGCCACCATTGTGGACATTTATATGGTGAAAACTGGAACTAACAGGAAGTACAACATACAATATAACCTAGGTTTGAAACCAACATCAAGAAGCATGACGATATAATGAACACACGTACATGTACATGTGATTGAGTAGACAAAGGCAGTTTAATTTCTCAATTATATTGCACAAACAGGGTGTCAAGTGTACTTGACAGAATACGAGGTAGAAGACTGTAAAAAGTGTAGATAGAGAGGTGGAAATGAATCAACAAAATTGCACATAGTGCTTAATGTTTTTTGTATTCATATATTCCATCGTCCCAAGAACTGGGGTTTCGGCTATATAGACATCGGCATTCTTGAGCATCACAGCCTTCATCAGGATGAAAGGTAATATGGAGGTGGTGTCTTCACGCTTGTTGCTGAGTTTTGAAGAGTATTTGTTGCTAAAGGAATGCGTAGAAAGTATAGAGAACTTTAATACTGCTCTTAGTTTTCAAAACATTTTTGAAAAAAGTAGGTGAAGACTGTTTATGATTCATAGGAGGGTACTTAGTATGGTTTTCTATGAAGTGGGTGTTCAATTAAAGAATCACCAAACTTGTAAAAAGAATTCAGTGAGGTTGTGTATCAGAGACAGTGGTACACTAAAACAGGAAAGGGGAGGAAGGGGCAAGGGGAGAAGAAGAAGAATGGCAGAGAACTGGGAATGAGAGAAGGCAAAACAGTGGTCAATGTTAATTTTAGAATAGAAAGCATTTATACCACTGCACGGAAGACATTCGTTGTTGTGGCTTACGCAGGATGAAATGTTGAGGAAGCTGAAAATGTTGATGGAGTACTTAGTCAAGTGAGAGCCACGTGCGCATTCATGTGAGCATGTGTACACAGCATCTTCTTGTCAATGGAGATGAACAAGTGCCACGAATATTCGAAAAGCTAAGCTTTGGCTGTTGCAAAAAATGGCCATTTCTATGTTGTCAGGGGACTCACCAGGCATTCTAGTTGTGATACGTTAAAGGGAGGCCAGAAGGTTCCCAATGTGCTAGCGTGAACACGGCACACATAGAGTAAATTATGGCAGAAAGGATATGTCGCGCCTGCTAGCAAATCGCGTGTCCTGACTGGGCGGCCAGCTTGGGCGGCCATGTTAGATACTCTTTGTGGGTAGAAGTAAACGGAACAAGGGAGCTACTTAGAAGACCAACTGATGGTTATGACTAGTGGGATAGATGTGAAAAAAAACATTAATAGTAAAACATTGATATGACAAAACATCACTAGAAAAAACAATGCTAAAACAAAACAAGGGGCACCTGTAGAGAGGTTTAAAACGTCTACAGAGTGGAATGTCTCACGGGCGCCTGATTTGAAAAAACTTCAACGGGACTAGTCCTTTGTCAATAGTCATTCAGACCGGCTTGTCGGTTTGAAGTGCATAAATCCATTTTTGGTCCAATTTTAAGATGGGGGTGGCCGTGTTATAGTTAGTGTAGTTAGCTTCTTTGGCATCAGTAATGAACCAATGCAGGCGATCTTCACTGTTTTCAAGGGTAGTGCAATGCCTGACTAAAGGTGCTTCAAAATGAGCTGTCCTAATGCGGGACCGGTGTTCAAGTGTGCCAATACATGCACTCTTGCTGCTCTGGGGCTTGACCAGACAATGCTAGGAATCATTAAAAAAAAACAATGGCACCAGATTCAACCTTGCCAGAAATATCCAAACAATATACTAATAAACAGACATATTTGATCCAACTGTGCATGCACATTAAATAGTATGCAACTTGACACACAGACCTATTTACAGCATGTTTATTAGTGTTGTCTATGAGTCATCATTTACACTAAACACACAAATGTAAACATAGCTTAAACATATTGTGATTGGCATTACTTTCGAACAGCATATGGATCTAAACAGAGACAGTAGGAAAAGAGCCTATTTTTCTACCTGCATAGTACAGGACGTTAATCCATCTATGACAGGTAACAAACATTTCATAAATATTATTACTTCATCCTTTTCCCTAAATACATATTTTCATTTATGAATAACACGAATTAAGAAAGACAATACTTAGCTGAAGCTCATACAGGTAGCTTAAACTCAATAAATACACTTTATAATTGCCAGTATTCATGTGGATGCATTCTCGTTAATTAAATAAAATGGACTGCATTAAAACTAAGGTAAAAGCAAAGACCAGGAGTAGAGTTGGGTGTCTCGCATGAAATGAAGTCATCTGGCAACTCTAGTCTCTCGTGAAATGCTCCCGTGGTCTGTTGTCTCTGTGTTCATTGGCTGCTCTTGTCAGGTGCCCCTCTGTTCCTTGGCTCGCTGTTGAGTTGCTCCTCTGGTCCACTGCCCTTCTGATCTTGGCCAAACACTTCCCTTTTCTGTGTGCTATTGCTGCCTACAAAGCACTTTATATGCCCCAAATCTCCATGCTTGGTATCCTCATGCAATTAAATTCAACACTAATTGGAGAAAGCTCTAAGAACAATTTGCATGTTAGAAGCATTCTACCTGCCACCCTAGCCCACAACACATCTCGACACACAACCCCTCCACTGAAACAACACAGGTCACAGATGGATCGCACACCACAATAAAAGTGCACTATATTTCCCTACTTGCCACAGTAACGCACCATGGATACACCAACATAATTATCCACCCTCCTTAAGCACTGTTCTGACAGACACCAGAGACAACCACACATTTACCTTAGGGACCTGGAGCGCACATTACCCACTTCTGCAGACACCTCACAACATATCCTCCTTCTCCTTGATTTATCGGCGGTGTTTGACCTGGTGGACCATAATACACTTTGTCACCACCTTGCCAAATCTGCAAACTTCTCCCCCAAAGCGTGTGAATGGATCACCTCATTCCTGCAAGATAGGGCTATGAAAGTCTTTTCTGACTCAGCCTGTGCCACACCGAGCCTTATCAAGTGCGGAGTTCCACAAGGGTCCTGCATTGCACCCACCTTGTACAACCTGTTTACCAGCCACTGTTCAAATTGTTGGACGCCCTCGGCATCTCATATACTAATTATGCAGATGATACTCAGGTACTCATTTCCCTCTCGGTGATTACCAGGCCAATAGCAACACCCTCAACTCAATCTACTCTAAGATCCAATTATGGATGGCCCAGAACTGGCTATGCCTCAACAGCGAAAAAACAGAACTTCTGTTGATTGGATCCCCCTCCATCCTCAGCAAACTAGGCAATCAATACTCCACCTTCGCTGTCGACAATATTCCCATTGCCGTCTCCCAAACGATCAAAACACTTGGTGTCTACCTTGACTCAGACCTCACCATGGATAGACAAATCAGCGCTATTGTCTCCGCATCGGCCTATTTCTCCAAACTCCTCAATGCAGTAAGACCTTTCCTTTCCCTGCCCAACTGCCTCATCATAGCTAGGGCAATCATCGGCTCACGTCTTGATTACTGCAATGCCTTCCTGGCAGGGACCTCCAGCAAAAACATTGCCAAACTACAGGTGGTCCAGAACAACGCACTCAGGGCCGCCACTGGGATCTCCAGGAGGGACCACATCTCCACCACAAGAAGGCAGGTGCACTGGCTGCCAGTTAAAGAAAGGATAATCTTCAAAACCCTCTCACTCGCCCACAAGTGCCTCCATGACCTAGCTCCTCCCTACCTGGCCTCCAGAATTCAGAAACTCTCCTCTCAAAGGCCTACCAGAATGGCCTACACCAACATGATCTCCACGCACAAAAGCAAGAGCGTGCGCGCAGGTGGCACTAGCTTCCCATCCATGGCCGCCTCTTTCTGGAACTCCCTTCTCGCTCACCTCAGGATGATTGACTCCCATCTGGCCTTCCGTAAAGCCATTAAAACCAGACTATTTGTTTGATTTGTCAAGTGTAAGCCTTAGCCTATCTCTGTTTACTTAACATGCCTGTAACTAAGACTGTATCACTGTTTTACAATTAAGCTTTCTTTCATTGACTTGCAAGCGCTGCAATGCCCATGGGCTGTATGTTGCGCTATACTAATACAAATAAATAAATATCTAACACATCTTACCACAGCTAATGCTACACTATGTTTTACTGTTCCGTCTTCAATCACCCAGTTATGGTCCAAGGCCATACTTCACAATCTAACCCTGCAACCGAATATAGACCGTGAGTGTAAGAAAATCCCCAAACCTGCAAACCGTGCACATACTCTTCTTGCTACGAATAGCCTTTCAGACTACTTCATTTGGACCAACTTTAAATGTGAATGTTCGATTATTACAAGGGCAAGATTCAACCTATTACCATATGGGCAGTTACAGGAAAATGGTCCCCAAGCAGCAGTGAGAGACTCCCCCTGTCTAATGCCCCTTACAAAGCTATGATGCACTTTTTGATGCAACCACTTGTCAAGTGATTGTAAAGTGGTCTGCCGTGGTCTGGCGGGAGTTCGGAGGGCCTGGGGGCTGAAGCTGCTAGCACGAGGTAAATCAGCTCAGAAGTGAAGCCTGCACCCAAAAGTACCCGGCATCCACTGCCTCTGTTCATCTACCGCTGTAACTAGCCACCACCCTTGTTTTAGATGGTAAAGACTGGGTGGGAGTGACAATGCCTGGAAAGGCCCCAGCTAAACCTAGAATGTACAATGTATGCAAAGCGAAGCCGTACGGCAAAACTAACCGCTTCAAAATAGTGTCTGTAAGGGTGGCGGAGGGGAGCAGATCACTGCCCATTGGTAAGAGATACCGAGGTGCCAACGCTGTTGCTGCTCCCGGGAGAAGCCGAGAATCACCATCTATTTCGACCTAGAGGGAAAAAGGGGGAAGCTACGAGCAAAAGTTGCAGTGGCAATGACTCAGACAGAGGCATCGAATACATCAGTAGCAGGCAAATAACAGTGTCTCTCTTGGGGATATTGATAGCAACTCTCTCCTAGAGCTCTTTTATTCTATCCCAGATGCGTCTCACCCTCAAGAAAGCAGAAGTGAGAAGGTGGATGTTACGACAGTAGCGGGGGGGTTAGGATGACCTGGAAAACGCTCCCTCACTTTTCTGTCCCACAATTCACCATCAGTCCCGCCTTTCCACTGCTCCTAATTTGTGCTTCGAACCCACACCCAGCCTGCTGATGAATTTGCCACTGCTGATGGAGCAAATGGGAACTTGAACCTCTCTGAGCGATCAGCCAAATCGAGTATTCCTGACAACAACGATGTCCTGAACTTTGCTGTCAAGATCTTGTTGAAGTTATGTGGGAGAATCCACGAAGACCTCCTTAAGCAAGGAGTGATCATCAACGCATTAAGTGCTTCATCATTGTCTAAAAGTATGGACCGAGATGTGTCTCTTCAAGTGCAGTTAGACGATAATGAGGGTAACGCCCAGAAAATGAAGTAGACAATGGGTCCATCCAGTGAGAACGTGTCTATCGTAGACCTGGATATCATAGAGCTGATGCCTTCTTCACCATTGTCCTACCCGACCAGAAAGGAAAGATGCAGGATGAAACGTATGCAACGTACTGAAGCAGCAGCACCTATTAATCCCCCACCTGTCCCTCAATTGCAACCAAGTCCGCTGCTGAACTCAACTATAGTCTCTTGACTCAGCCGCAGCATATTGGAAAGAAGATCAACAGAAGGAAAAAACGTCAACAGCAGTCGGTGGGAACCCTTACAAGCTGGCAACTCAAAGACAAAAGCAGTAGGGACCCGACAGGTGACGATGTCCACTAGGTTGGGACTCGGGTGGAGGCCCGGGAAGTGGACATGTCTGAATTACAAAACTCGGTATCTGAACTACTGAAGGTGGATTATAAAATAAAGGAGGTGGGGGCCTGCAATGTGTCTAGAAAACAAGCTCAGTCAGATAGTGGGCCTCATTATGAGTCTTGCGGTAGCTGTGTCAGTAAAAACGGCACAGCTGCCAGCAAAGTCATTCTTTTCCGGCACCCGGCAATGGGGAATTACCGGGGGATTACAGCCCCGGCTGTCCCGGTAATTCCCCATTGCTGTGTGCCGGAAAAAATGACTCCCCATTCCCATAGGACTCAATGGGAATGGGGAGGATGGATGCACCGGCACCATTCATGAATGGCGCCGGTGCATCCGTCAAGGTCTGCGGGAGGAACCTGCCCGCAGAACCCGTACTTTGTCGGTCCGGTAACAATGGTGCTGGTAGATTACCAGCACTGTTGTTACCGGACCGGCAAACTTGTAATGAGGCCCAATGACTCCTTGGATCCCTGCAGGCTAAGTATAGCGGCCAAAACGATGGACACAAATGCTCCTAACTTAAATCAATCAGTTCTTATGAAATTGTTTACTAAGATTCCGTCTTTTCATATTTTAAACTCATCTGACTTGGATGTTCTAAATCCTTTGGGTGTCAATGACTCGCTTACATTGATGCTGCCAGAAAGTGCCACAATGATAAGGCCGCAAAAGGCTTCACTTGCCTATCTGGGTTTTGAACTTGACAAGCAAATCTGTGAGCTGGCTCCTAGGGCGATGTGTACCTGGAGACGACCCGTGGGTGGTTTGATGATTGGAGTGTGTGCTGAATGGCAGGCAAGCCAGAGTCCTCCCGCTAGATGAGAAAGGAAATGTTTTGGCAGTAGAAGTTACCATGACTAGGTGGGGGGGCTGCCCAGCGCATGTTAGTGTTGAATGTATATAACCTTCCAGGCAGTTAGAGAACACAGGACATTTTTGAAAACATTGACAAGATCATTGATAGTTGGGGAGCCTCGACTAGGAGCGAGATCATTCGGCTTGGAGGAGATTTGAATGCGTGCTGCGGCAAGTCCCTCCCAGCCCATGCCTATCAGTGCGTGTCCTCAAGCAATGTCATGCAGGACAAAAAATACTATCAGAAGGGTCAACAGTGGCTTGAATTTATTGAAGAATGTGAATTAACATTTTTGAATGGAAGAACTGTGGGTTACTCTCCTAAGAAGCCAACTTGGCAAATGGGCACAAAATCTGTCACCCTCAATTAATTGGGGGAAATAATGTCCTATTAGAGGCCACGGTTGACTCTGAAGTAATACATAGCCACTGTTGTGATCATGCACCGCTGTGCTTGTGGCTGCACAGGGTACGGGGGAGGTGGAAGTCAATTGTGGTGGCAATCGCATGACTTGGTCCCACTTGAACATCCAAAAAGCTTGCACCGCACTGCGAGGGGTTGTTAGTGAAGCCTTGTTAATTCTAAATAAGGCTTCTGCAAATGGTATAGAAGAATGGATATATGGGATAAGGTGTGCAGTGAGAGTAGTTAAAGGTTAAATGAGGGGCTGTATTGACAACTTGAAACCCCATAGCTATGACCCTGAAATCAGAAGGGCTAAAGCCAAATTAAGAAAACGCTTGCGTCAAATTAAAACTGCAGATAAAACTACAGTAGTAACTTTGAAAGAAATAAAAAAGGCTAAAAACTACTAAAGAAACTTGTCTAAAGCATCATAAATTCAAAGGGCTAAACAGGGATTGGCAATACATGATGGCAGCCGTCTGTAGTAAAAACGTGCAAACAATATGGCAAGTATTGACGCTGATGAGAACTACCAAGGAGCATCCTAAGATAAATTCAAAAGCGTAACAAGATTGGCTGCGGTTTATACAAGGGACAATGTTTTCCCTGGAGGCCCTGAAAAGAGGTAGCAAGATTTTTTTTTTTTTTATATTTTTATTTTTGTTTTTGATGCTTACGCATCATTACAAATTTAGATCACATTCAAAAATACAGTAAAACTTTTTACAGCAAATTTACTACAATTTTAAAAATAAAGAAATAAAACATGGTTACTAGACAGCAAAGCAATAGGGACATAACAAGTATATGCGCGTTCACTTTTATCGGATATTCACAATGCACAAACAACTTTCACAATTAGGGAGACTACATAATTCATGACCAAGTGCAAGCAAAATCATACAATTAGGCGAGCAGTTATTCATGAATAAGCCTTTC
This sequence comes from Ambystoma mexicanum, assembly GCF_040938575.1. Taxonomy (NCBI): domain Eukaryota; kingdom Metazoa; phylum Chordata; class Amphibia; order Caudata; family Ambystomatidae; genus Ambystoma; species Ambystoma mexicanum. The sequence goes on from NC_090929.1 coordinate 417,038,752, forward strand.
CACAGTCTAAAAAATATATACATTAACGAAACACAAGTTCAATGCAATACACAATTTTTTTTTTTTTTTATGAGTTTGAAATCTCTGGCTGTAGAGAAATTGCTGCATCGATGATTTTTATCAAACGTACCGTTGCCAAAATTATTGCCTTTGAAGCACCCCACATACAGCGCGACCAAATTAGATCTCTTCCAAATTGAGAATTACTAAAACTAAAAGCAGAAATGATTTTTTGTCTATCTTCTTCAAAAACTGGACAAATCATAAAGAGATGTTTTAAAGTCTCGCTATGTTCTGCAAGTTTACAAAATCTGCAAGTAATGTCAGCAGAAATGTATTTATTGTAGGACCAAAATTGAGTTCTTGATTTAGTGTGAATAAGGTCAAATCGAAATCGCATGTAGATTTCACGAATCTCAGCACTAGGACACAGCATGAGATAGGAAAGCCGAGGAACCTGTGCATGTCTGTACGATGCATATTCCACAAAAGATACAAATTGAGATATCTGTAGGCAAGTTGCCGCCCAGTCGTTGTTGAAAAGCCGTTTATAGGCAATATTCAATTTGAACTCAAAATCTTCCGCAGGAATATTGATCCCAGCTAGGATGTTAAAAATTCGCTGTCGAAAGTGTGTAATCGATCTAGGCTGCGATTCTCTCAACATGATGTGGAAATCTTCATAAAGCAAATTTTCCAGAGGGAAGTTCATTTTGTGGTAAAGTTTCAAAAGCCGCCACTGATGTCGAGATGCCAAAGAATTTAGACCTAATTCATGGCGTACAAGTGCATTTGGCAGAAAGGTAGGGAGACATAGAGTCACTTTCCACAGTTTTGCTTGTATTTTATTTAAGAAGATCGACAGGTCTACCAAACATGTATCCAAGCCATATAATATAATGGCCTCCACCTTTTTGGAATAGAACTCGAACAAGGGCGTTAAAGAAAACTTGCAGTATTTACGATAAATTATGCGCATTTGATTTTGCAACGGTAAGATTTTTTCAACTATTGCTCTTTTCCAAAAATTGGCGGAAGCGTTATTTGCCAGGTTGTAACCAAGATAAGTCACATGATTAACGATTTGAAGGTATCTAGAATCGATTTGCCACTTAAATTTACGAATTTTTTTTTTAGAGCATAAAATGAGAATGTTTGATTTAACAGCATTAATGGAGAGATTATTTTCTCTACAAAAGGAGGAGAAGGTATCTAGTTTACTTTGAAGCCCAGAATGTGTACTATCAAATAGAAGTACATCATCAGCATAGGCAAGCCAAGATAGTTGAAGCTTGCCAAGACGGACCGAATTAGATTTGGAGAAATCCCAGATACCCTCAATGTCCGTCAGGTATAAGTTGAATAGGACTGCTGCAAGATTGCAGCCCTGCTTGACACCAGTAGCTGTGGGAATAGAATGAGTCAAAAGGCCATTATTTGCAATCCGTACCCAGAAAGAGGTATTATGATGTAATAGAGCAATAAGTGCTACTAAATCAGGGGGGAAGTCGAGTAGCAACATTTTAGCCCACAGTCTGCTACGAATTACAGAGTCAAAAGCAGATGGTAAATCCAGAGAAGCAATAAAGATTGGTCCATTTGCAGGTTCATGGGATTTAGCAATCAAATGTGCAAGAATAGTGGCATTTAATTGGGTCCCCATATATTTTCTGAAGCCAGTTTGTACTTTATTGAGGATCTTCCTTTCTAAGATATATTTTTCAATATCTTTTAGAAGCAATAAGGCGAAGATCTTTGCAGCCACATCAATAAGCGCAATTGGCCTAAAGTTAAGTGGATTATTTAAGCGACCTGATTTATGCAAAGGAATAATAATGGAGCAGGTCCAGGACGGGGGAATACTTTTTGATTTAAATACTAATTGAAATGCTTGCAAAAGTACATTGGCCCAGAATAGAGGATCATCTTTTGTCACACAAGGCGGCAGACCATCAGGGCCTGCACACCTTGAGGATTTTAGCTTTGCAATTGCTAGAAGAATATCATCTATATCCCATGGACCGATCTCTGGTATGTATTTAGTTAGATCTGATAAATTTACTTTATAAAAAGCGCATGGGCAATGAATATTTGTGTTCGAAGAAATTGAACCAAGAGACGCCGTCAATTGCTGATTCCATGTGAGGATGGTCCAATTTGGACGAGGCTCTAAGAATTTTCCAAATGTCCCTGGTGTTTTTTTTGCCGATTAGGCGAATCATGTTTTGATTGCCAATTAAATGAGAATTGGCACGGGCATATTTAATTTGCATTTTAAAATTTCTTTGAAGAATGTTTTTAGCTTTTGTATAGCAAGAAGAGCTCATGTTCAACAGATTTTTCCCAAGAAGACGAAGTGCAAAGTTTTTTTCCTTTTTTATATTAGCAAGATTAGAAGCTAAATTTGGCGTTAGATTAGCAGTATTAGAATGCTTAAAAGAAGATTCCGCTATGTCTCTAAGGTGGTTCTGTATCACCTGAGTATTCCATGATAATAACGCTTGAGAGGAACTGACATCAATATGCGGATCCGACCACCAATCACGATTGACTAAAAAGGTCAGTCGTCGACATGTGGAATGATTCCAGCATATTGAAAGAAAGGGCCTATCATTTTGGACTAAAGCCAGAACAGGTGACTTAATAAATGAGTCAGTTTGGGCCGAAAAAGTGCACACTAAGATAGCATGATCACCATACTGTGGAAAAAAGGGAATGATTGGTGAAAGTAGACCTGACAAAAACTTCGAAGTAATTATGTAGTCAATAATAGAATTAGCATCCCCCCTATGCCAGGTACATGGGGAGCTTGAACAATGTGTTTTAATTACACAGAGATCCCAGTCCGCAAGAAAGTTGGTCCATTTAACACCATTTACATAGGAGTTTTTGGCATGTTGTGAGACAGCATGTAAAGGAATATCAGAAAAGGCTGCATATAAGTGTGCATTGAAGTCACCACCAATTAAAATCTCAGCAGGAGGATGACAATGATGGATATCCATGAGCGCCTCGTTAAGCAAGGCGAGCGCATCAACAATGGGGAGAGTGGAGGGATTCCAATAAAGTGATATAAGCACCACTCTCTTTATCCCATAAATATTAATATTGACATCAACCATCAGAAACAAGGGATTAGCAATTTGGTTATTAATTGTAAATCGTAACTCATTGTTGAGTAGTATGGAAATGCCTCCCACTGGTCGCCCTATTGATGGTTGAGTTGCTACATGATGAAATGCTGTAAAGCCATCCAAAGAAAAGTTATTGGAACACATAGTTTCCTGTAGAAACATAATAGTGGGGAGTAAATTTGCAGCCTTATTTTGAAACCAATTTAAAAGGTTCTTAAAGCCACAACAATTCCAAGACTGAAAGATGAAGCTTTTACATTATAAATTTGTAGCTGCAGAAGAGGTAGATGGTGCCGGTATATTAAGAGGAAGTAAAGTAGGTAAGGTCCCTAAAAAACCATTTAGAGCAGAAGTCAGAGAAGCCAATTGTGTTAAAATTTTGGCATTTTCTGAAGTGTCAGAACAAGAACTTTTCGAAATATTAGAATTTTTTTCCAGCCGGGGAGGAATAAATTCTAAAAACTGCGTCGCCTTTTCCAGAGCAGAGAAAGCCTGCAAATCCAGTCCCAAAAATAGCAAGTCATTTTTGTGTTCCCAAATAAGTTTTGCAACAATCGGAGAAAAGACTTTGCAGAGCATCCGATTGTTGTTAGTCAGAGGCAGCTTTATCCAATCAACATCTTGAGAAATAAGGTTGCGTAATGAGGGAATTTTATACAACGTATTCATCAAGAAGGAGCGGTTAATAGGTGCCATGCCATTAATTAGGGGATTACTAGACCAGCCAATCAGTGTTTGAGTTTCCTCAGGAATATCGTCAAAGGCAACTAGGTTGTTATTGAATATTGTAAGTGTAGGAGTGGAGGGAACGACAGGCATAGATAAAGCCGACCCCTCGTGTCTCTCAACACAAATGGAAACTGGCAATGTAGAATCAAAACATGTAGAAGTTACAATGGGCACAGACTGTGCAATGGTAAGTTTTGACTCAGCTGGCAACAGAGTAGAACTTTGTATAGACACATCAGAAGATAAAGGTTGAGGAGTACTATTTTGTAGGGAAGAGGTGGTGGGTTCTATCTGCGAGACTCTGAGAGAGGGAAGATGGTTTAACACTGGAACAGAGGGCAGATTATCCACAACATCAAGCATAGAGTTAGCCACACTAATTGAGCATGAGGTTTTTTTATTCTCCATAGTAGGAAAAAACATGCACAAATTAGCTTGACAGGAGGCAACAGGCGGTACACTGCCTCCACCACATACAGCACCTACTGCAGCCTTTTGATCTTCTAAGGAATTTTCTACAATAGGTTGGACATTTGTAGACCGTAAAAGTTTCTTTTTCCCTTTTTGTGTTTTTTTAACGGATTTCAATTGTAGGGCAATTTGGCTTTCTTCATTTAATTGACTCGAATTTAGTTGTAAATCTTCAGATTCCAACTGCGAAATGTTCATTGAAACATCACGTGTTTCACAAGTAGCGGCAGAGCCTTGTCGAAAAGGAGCTGCAAAATCAGTAGAAGATGAAGAGTTTTTATTTGCCTTTGATTTATTTCTGCGTTTCAACGCTCTCTGGTATGCCTTTTTCATTCTGCGTGACGAATGGTATAAATTTGCTGGTCTATCGGAGGCGTACAATGACTCACCGGAGTCATCTCCATCTAAAAGGTTTGTGAGAACAGAAGGACTATCTGGGGAAGGAAGAGTATTATCGTGAGGAGCAGTCAAAGGAGGAGGTACCGCAGTTCCAATAGCTTCCAAATCAAATAATTTTGAGTTGATCATAATTTGTTCTATTTGGAAAATTCTATCGTGTTGAAGTTTAGCTATTTCGGCTAGCTCAGTGGAAGAAAAGATGGAATTTGTACAATCCACTGATGCCGATTGTGCTACTGCGTTCGCAAAAGAAGTAGGCATACCATTAAGCAGAAGGGGAGCATCTATTGTTTGAGTGCTCTGTGAAATGCAAACTTGCATAGCAGGGATAGCAGGCAGACTCTTACCTACTGACTCAGCCATACGTTGAGGGCAAGCTGCATGACAGTTATAACGAGCTTCTTGGTTCAAGATGAAGCCCTCCAGTTTAGCAAGTTGTAGCGAGTTAGATGAAATGGAGTTTCTTAAGTCCTTTAAAAGTTCATGAGTAAATTCATGACCTTTGTCAAGTAAATTAAGAATACGAGACAGGACTGGAAAAGAGTGTAGCTCTTGTTCAATCAGATGGGAAGAATTCACATCAGTTGGTATGGGAGAAATTAGAGGTTGGGAGTATACCTGAGCAGTGGTAAAGTCTTGAGATAAGTGTTTAAGAGTAGAGTCATGATTGAGCGGATCTTCAAAAAGCAAATTTCTATTTGAGGGAAATGTGCTTCGAGGCGAAACTTCCAATATTTTCGGGGCAAGGCACTCTTGCACGAGTTTGTTGGATCGGAGTGAGTCTGGGAGTGAAATAGGATGGAAGTGTACTTGCTCACGTAAACCACACGAGGCTGCAGCTGGCGTAGAAGGTCCTAAAGAGAGGCTAATACGGCGCTCTAGGGCAGATATCACACCAGGTGCCAGCATCGAGGTGTCAGAGATGGCAAGGGGCGATTTACCAAGTTCCCCTGAAAAAACGTCGGACATGGTGTCCACATCATTTGCTATTTTTAATGAAAAGGGAGTATTTAGTTTGTCAACAAACAAAGTATCAGGTAACTGAGGAGTGTCTTGCAAAGACAAAGGAAGTCGAGGGGGAGACATTGTTTCGATGTCATGAGAGCTGACAGTATGAAAGGCACTAAAAGAAGGCAATTGTTTCGAAGCTTCCCTCAATTGATCAACCTCCGCATTTGATTTGCGGGGCTTGAATGACTGTGGGATTTTTGCCACTTCTTTTAGGCATTTGCCATTCCTAAATGTCGCGAGTGAGGAATCCGTAGGAAAAGCTATCTGCACCTAATCAAAGGAGAAAAACACAGTGCACACCAAATTGTAAATCACCCAGACTAAACTATGTAAGATGTAAAATAAATATGTCTGAGAACGTGAGGCAAAGTAGATGTAAGTCCCAACTGACACGCAGTGCCTACCAAAAGACCAAGGCAACCCCTCGCCACGCGCCGCGCACCGCGAACAGCCAACAGTCCTTTGCGGTGCTTTGCGGTGCGCGGCGCGGGTGCGCCGGGAAGCTGAGGATAAGGGGAGGTGTAAGGGGCGGCGCCAAGCGCGAGCCAATCACAACGTGCCTTTAAAATAAGATAGAGAAAAAAAAAAAAAAAAAATTAGTGGGATGCCAGACATATACTTTTAAGTTAGCACCTCCCACAGTCCAAAAGTACACAGTCCTTTCTCCTTTCTCCTTCCTCCAATGCCGTGAGGAAGTGCAATGAGAACGAAAGCTCAATCACCTGGAACTGACGAAAGTCAGGCGCTGCAAGGAGTTACACAGAAAGACGTCCTCCTTATGAAACGGCAGCGCGAGTGTGAACGCTATGGCAGACACACAGATGATCCTTCCTCCAGGTGGCACACAAACAGCCAGCAGCTCAGTCCAGGACAGCCAACAGTCCTTTGCGGTAGCAAGATTTTGGATGAGCCTGTTAGAAAGTGGCCACTGACTCTTAGCATTGAAGATCTGCAAGAGCAGATAAAGAAGATGAAAAACTTGAGAGCCCGAGGCCCAAATTGCCTGGCGGCCGCAGTTCTAATGAGAGACCCCACAGGGTGGGCAATGTTGATGCTGCAGTTTTTCGATAGAGTCTGCAGTGAAAAGGTCATTCGAGTGTCATGGACAAAGGCCATTTTACTCCCAGTGTGCAAAGCAGGTGACTGACAGAGACCAGAGAATTATAGGTTAGTATCCATGCTGGATGTCTCTGGGAAACTGTTTGTCTCCCGTGTGCTGTCTGAATTAAAAGCTTGGCAAGAAAGGGAAGGCATTCTGGGTCCCTTTCAGACGGGGCATTCGCCCGGGCTCTAGCACACTGCTCAGTATTTGCCTCTTAGATGCATTGGTGCTGAGAGCCCGGATGAAGCAGAGTGCTCCATGATATGTTGTGTTTGTGGACTTCCGCGCAGCATTTGTCCAGGTTGATCGTACTCGGCTCTGGGGAAAATGAAGGGAAAAGAACTGCACTGAGTGGCTACTGGAAATCCCTGTTGCCTTTCATAGCAATAACACAGCGCATATTCACCTGGGGAACAATGGTAGTCTGTCCAGGTCAGTGAAAATTAATAGGGAGTCAAGCAAGGTTGCATGCTGGCTCCCCTGGTGTTTAATTTATATCGGGCGGATTTACCAGACTAGCTAGAGAGGCGAGCTGGATGCCCACATAAAATTGGAACTAAGCTACGCTGTATGTGGATAATCTGGTCATACTTGACCAGACCTTCTACGGATTCAATGATATGCTAAACGAACTTGGGAGATATGCAAACGCTAATGGTCTAGCTGTGAATTTGAGCAAGACTAAGATAATGGTATTCTCCTCAATGAAAATTAATCGTCCTGTTATTGTTAGAACTTTGTGGGGAGATTCAATATATTGACTCATTAAAAAATATCTGGGCCTCACTATCTCAAGCCCAGCAAATTATTCTATTTTCATTGATCTGAAAATCAGGAACGCCAAGCTATTTAGCGCCCGCTGTCACAGATTTGAATGTCAGCATGCTGGCTATTCCCGTGCCCGGATAGTCACATTATATAAGGAGTGGTTTTACCCTTCTGTTTTATATGGATTGGAGGCCTTTGCAATGCGTGATTTAAGCTGGTTAAACAGACTCGGTTTTTTAATTTGGTGTAGTGCTCTGGGGTTGCCAGGTACGACCCCAATGGAATACATACACCTAGAACTAGGGTGACTTCCCTAACAGCTTTAGTCGAAGAGGAGTGCTGTATATAAAATCTTTGCTAAATCTGCAGTGCCCTTTGTTATCGGTGTTGGTCAGCAATCTACATAAAGAGCCCCTATTGAGAGGTTCAAATTACATGAAGCTAAACAATGAACAATTCAAACTAATGCAGTGGTACTGGATGATTTGACAAACCTGGTTTTTTAAAGGCGCTGGCGGTTGGTTCTTAACCATTGGTTGTAGCCGTGAGTTACTTGGTTGTTGGATATTTGAAATGATGGAGCAAAACTCCTGGCTTAAACAAACAGGTTTGTTAAATCATCCAGTAACTAACTCATTGGGAACTTTGGAGCCTTGGTTCCCAGACAAACCATGTGCCAGGACGCAGGTAATATTACGGCAACTAACTAATCTTCTCAGTTAGCGCAGGGGCCCGCAATCCTTCAAACTCCAACCAACTGAACCTAATGCAGTGGTACCCTGATCTCAATCGTTGCAAAGACTTTGAAATAGTAAAAGGAGTCTTTTGCAAGCAATTCAACAGATGGGACTGGTGCTGCAATTATAGCAAACTCAAAAGGTTACCAAGCAGTGAATACTGTTATCCACACCTTTGCAAAGCCCCAAAGGTATTGTGTACAATGCCCCCATCCAGGAGTCCGCCAATTGCGCATCTTGATGCGCTGTAATCTATAACCACTATGGGCCATTTGGGCAGCCAGATTGGGTATTGCTAAAGAGGACAGGTTCTGTCGTATCTATCTGTGTCCCACTAATGTGGAGACTGCAAGGCATATTTTCGCCGGCTGTCCCCAATTGGGCCCCCTCTACATACCCTCTCTTGGGAATTTGGTCTATGATTATGATAGTGTAAAAACCAAGGAACTATTGTCCAAACACGGATTCTGTCTCTACACATGTGGTACTTTACTAGGTATGGTTGAAAATTGAAGAATTGTTAGAGAATGTTATGGATTCTATGGGCCTCATTCCGAGTATGGAGGTAGCCATGCTGCTATTTGCGGCATGGCTACCCCCATACCCGGTACCGGGTCCGGGTTCCCTGAATGGGGAAATACCGAGCCATTCTGACCTTGGAGGGCCCGGTATTTCCCCATTCAGGGAACCCAGACCCCGTACATCCCTATTCCCATTTGAGCTCCCATAGGGCTTAATGGGAATGGGGAGGATGCAAACCTCGGGCCCGTTAATAACGGGCCTGTTGTTAGCACCCTGGTCTACTCGCGGGACCCACTAAGGGTAAATGGTAAAACCAGGCGTCCTTAGCGGGTTCCCCCGAGCAGACTCGTAATGATGCGGTAAGGGGTTGACGGCTCCAGCACCATTACCGGCGCCGTTAACCCCTTACCGCCTCACTCGGAATGACGCCCTAAGACTACATAAGTAAAACAGTGGTTTACTTAGAAATGTTTTATGAATTGTGTGAGTGACTTTATTCAATTGCAGTATTGTCTTCTCTTTGTATATGAAGTCTGATGAGCCCAATCAACTGATTTAAATAATCAACTGATTAATGGTATTATTGTAAATTTGCCATATTATGGATTGTGCTTTATTTTAATTCTGTCGTTTTGTTTTTGTGTTTGATAATTATGTTAATTTATAAAAAGTTCAGTTTTGAACTAAAACATAAATAAATTATTATTATTTTTGTCTGTTTGGCCTGCATACGCTACTATTAGGGAGAGCACTTTAAAAGTACTGTTACGCAGTGTGCCCTTTATTCAATGTACACATGCTATGTTCTTTATCCTTTTAGCAAATACTAAACTGGTGGCATGTACCATACTTACATATCTGCGAAGAGCACTGAGGCGCAGAAACTTTTTATTGAAAATATTATAGTGTCTCACATTTTATGATTGTTTGATGTGTGATCTCATTTTTAAAATGATGCCAACTCCCCTTTTTTCTAGAAAATGATGAATGTATTTGATTGCTATTGTTGTTGATGCTAATGCTTTTGTGTATATGTTTTATCCGAAATAAAGTGAATTGACTGACTGATATCTAAAACTTACAACCCACAGAGAGCCCTATCTTTTCAGATCTGCACACATCAAAATTGTAACAAAACAAAGTTGCTTTGCCCCCTCTGTTACTAAATTGGTCCACTACCCTACCCCTTAACGATCCTGAAGCTCCTAGAAACCGTGAACATGGCAGAAGGCATGCTATACAAGATTCAATAGCATAGTATAACAGGGCATAGAAAACAGTTTTACTCATTCTCCTTTGGGATAGATGTCTGGACAAGCCAAGAAACTTCAGTGACTGACAGCAAGGAGGGGCATTAATGTTGCTTACGGCATAGTCCCCTGCGCTTATATATAAATCTCTGGTTTGCTGAATGGCTGGTGAGTCTATACATCTGCCTGTTCAATCAAGTGATATGGGCCTGTGGGAGGGCCAGTGTAATAACAGTGCAGTTCCATGTGACAGCCTTGGGGGGCACTAATGGAGGAGCAGGAGGGGACACCATGTTGTCCCTAAAATCATTACATCTCCTCCATTGTAAGGGTATCTTTTGGTTCAAATAGTGTGAATGTAATCGCTGATAAGGACTCAGATGTTTGCAGTTTAACCAGTATGGGATTATGTTATTTGCCCAGGATCACACACTTTGGCAGGCAGTGATGTTAATCCACTATGCACTTTAAGCGCTTGGACAGACACATTCCAAGCTTTACATGGTACACACATCAAGGTTTCAGATTTCAAGTCCTAAAAATAAGGCTATCTTATCGAGTTTACTTGCAAAATACATCAATTGCAGAAAACTGACATGGAAATCCTTATAGAAACATGTTAATCGAAAATAATATCATTATGTATTTATTGTCCACATCCTTCATTTCACTCTGCAACATCTGATTTAGACGTCTGTGAGAATTTGAAAGCAAATTCTTTGTCCCATCTCTGCATAGTGTGTTCAGTTAGTCCAATAAAAGGTATCGAAACCTGCATCTTGTTATTTTCCCCACATCCTGAAAGGAAAACTATAAGCCGCAGAAGGCATAATGATACAAGCCTGAAGCATCTATAAAACACCACTGTACTTCCACCACTTTAAGACACACTTCCAGCTCAATGTTATGCAGGATGTTAACAACCTTAGACTATCGATATAAAGCAAACCCTTTTTTTCTGCAAGCCAAGCATGTGGGATGTTCTGACCCACTAGTCTATGCCCTGCAACATCACTGTGTACTGCTTTCATCAAAAACAACAGTACGGCCGCCAAAAAGCCTTATGTGTACTAAAAATCTGTGAGAAGTGCGCAGGAAAACCTGAAAAATAGGCCGCCAATCCATTTTGCCTATGTCAGTGGTAAAACAGGAGATCACACTGCCAAAACCTATTATTGGGCTGCCCACAGAGTAAAATAAAACTACTTGAAAAGGCCATGCTGCATTGCCAGGAAAATCCAGAAGTGCTTAAAATCCGTTTTTCCTTGGCTGATTGAAAGTGCAAAATCATGGTTCCCAAACAGCAGAGAAGATCCAACATCCTTGTGGGGTGTTCACCATCACCTTATTTAAGGAATCCCCATAAGCACAAGGTCAGGAGAAACACCTTTCATCATAAAAAAATCCACATTCAAAAGGTGCTTGCCTTGGAAAAATATGTCAGATATTGGCGCAGTACCACCAATCGCCTGTGTCAGAAGCTTTCATTACTTAGACTGTCAGTTTAAAACTTGTGTCTTAAAATCAAATTGTAGAAAAAAAAGAGACTTGCCATCAATAGCAATATGGCTTGCTACAATTCAATTTCTATGTTTTAAAAAGACTGGAATGAAGAGATTTGTGTGTATATTTGTAGAAAATGTAAATTGTATTTTTAGAAAAGACCATTTTAACCAGTGTTTAAAAGTGAAATAATATCAGCCACACTGGACTTCAAAGACATTCCACAGCTTCTTCCCAAACAAAGGAATATTCCTCCGGCTCTCTGTTCAGGAGCTAGCATTGAGTTGTTAATGGAAGTGGGAGGAGATTTTGGCCTGTTGCTCTGAGTGGAGACAAAAGACTCCCTTGACTGAAAGGAAATGCAAATTCGGGCATCAACAGAAACCAACTGCTAAGGAAGAGAGGCTCTGGTTGCTCTTGGCCCAGCCAAACCTTGGAGGCAGAGCTAGACTAATATGTGTATCTGAAACTTCAAGGAAATATCTTTTTGGAAAAAGACTCATAGAAAACTGTGAACAATTTGGAAAAATCTGTATCTTATAGGTTGTTAATTTGAAACTACTCTGAACCCTGTGCGATATTCAGAGACCAGACTACTAAAATGTTGATATTGTAGCAATTATGATCATGCTAGGAATATGAAAATTTACAGGATTATGCCCAGATGTCATGCGCATGTATGTAGAAAAACGTGTACAGATCTGACACTGGGTAACAAACCAAAAGCGCGAAAAACTGTCAGTTTTGAACCGAAACTCTCAAGAAGATGGGACTCGGACGGATATGTGCTTTATTAAATATGTGATGTGAATATGTATCATTAGCAAGTTGGTGATATTGTAAATATGCTTTATATGAAAAATATATTTTCTGTGTCGGAACAAAGGGGAGGTTTTTCCCTGGATTGTAAATTGCAGCATCACTATGACACTAGGTTTCCTTCTCAAATCAGGAGAGGGGGAATACCCTGACCAATCGGATTCCTAGAGGATGGGCTTAGTATAATCAGCCTATCCACCCCATTGGGAAATACATAAATGGGGACTGTTTTAGGACCCAAGACAGACACAAACATCAACCCATCAACTGACTTACTGGTGAAGCGCTCTGCAGGAGAACCCAGATCCCAGACTCCAGAACTCTGAAAGCAAAAGGCCCAATTCCAAAGCTGAACCTTTCTCAGCTTGGCCTTTAAAATCTTGGAACCTGATTTTAATCCCAGACTTCCAAGGGGCACATCAAAATTGAACATCCTGGCTGTGCTGTTTTCTGCTTCTAGCCAAGAACTCTTGCCAGAACCCAGAGATCCAAAACATGTAGAGCAGAGCTGAAACCAGATAGCTGTAAACTCCAGAACCAACCCGTCAGATCCAGTCCAGAGTGCTGTGCAGAGCCAGAGTGCCATGCTGAGTGTAGAACCGGGTGCCTGAATCCTGTCTGGTGGGCTAGCAGAATTCCAGTCCAAAACCTTTGACCAGATCCTGGCGGGCCTATTCCAAAACCATAGTTGTGAGTATTTAGCATAGAATTGTCCATAGCCAATCTCTTATCCTTACGTAATCCTATCCAACCCATTCCAACATATCCAGACTGCATTGTAGAATCTCTCTTGTCTGTTCTGAATCTTTCCCTCATCCATATAGTCCTTTGTTAATTGTAGTGATAATATCATCTTTGCGCTCATATATTTGCTGAAGAAAGATAAGTGTCTCGGCGGGCAAAAGTCAGAGCGGAGGCACCCTGTTCTGGTGGCTGTACCGTTGGGTATTTTGCATCTTCATAGTCTCCTTAGTGCCAAGAAAATTATTGTTTGTTATATTCAAAAGCGCATCTTTCATTTGAAAACATTGACTCTTTCTAAAAAAATCAACATCTACTAAAACCTTCCTAACTTCTGAACCATACATGCTAGAAGCGAAATTTAAATGTCAAATTGAAGCTAACATCCTCAGCTTTCAAACGAACATAGAGCAAACCATCCTTTTGTCTGTAATCGTGTTTCACACGCGCTGAAAATCTTGCCACAAATCTGCATTTGGCTCAATTCCATCACATGTAAAATAGCTATTTCTTTCATTCAACCTCAGAATTCAGTTTCCCCTCTGCTAGTTATCCAACCATCATTGCTAGTGTCTACCTGGAACTATCCAAAGCGGCTCCGACTAGTTGTGAATCCCATTTAGAGAATTAAATCAATTTTTAGCATTTTTCCCATTTATTCAAAATCACATTCAAAAGCAATTGACCTGTTTTGAAATCATTCCTGTTTCTCTCTAAGCTTTCTGGGGGAATTGGGATTGAAACTGCATTTGTAGAGTGTTTATTCTTGAAACCTGTTTTTTCTCCTTCCATCTCTATATTGCATATTAGGGGGGTTGAGTAGTATCATTGTGAAAACAAAATCAAATACACTGAAAACGGGGTACAAAGGAACATACAGAGATCTTTAATTTATACTGAATCAGTTACAAAGAACAAAGCAAAATCTGTCCAACACAGCGAACTCCAGCGTGGTTCAGTGTGTTCAGTGAGAGACGCTGTACATAAGAATTCGTTGCTCTTTTATACTATTTGCGAACACGATGTCCAACCCTACTTCGGGTTAATATTCCTCTAATACATTACTGATCTAGGGTTCATGCCGAGTTTGCATATCCAGATGTAACTAGTTTGCCTTTAATACATACGTCAACAAGCCTACACGGCAACTGTGTATTCTGGGATTCCCCATTCAAGTCTTCTCAAAAATTAATACAATGTAGTTAAACAAGTGTTCTTAGTTCAGTATTTCAATACATTGTTCTTAACATATGCTTGCGGATTAGTTTCATTGACGCGAGTAATCCTTTACACTCAGGTCAACGAAGGACAAGGTCTCAGTTCACGACCTCAACAAGTTGCCTGCAGACAAGTTACTTATTAGCTACACACAGAGGTCAAGACGGCCATGTTGTATTTCGGAATGACATCGTCCACCATTTTAACTCACAGGGTGACCATACAGAGCAAACCTAAAATGGCGGATTGACCTAAAATGGCGGCTTACATTGATTTTAAGGTCAGGACCTTGTGACTCGGATTTCTTCGCAAGTGGCTTACAAGCAGCTTGGCGTAGGCCAATATACACATATTCGTTGCAATACGAGGTACGATATAATTTCCCCTTTGACAAACCCTCCTTTTGGCCTATGCCAAGTGCTAAACTACTTCAGATCTCCTTGCAAATAACTCCACGCATCATCGTCCATGCACCCTGAATCGCTGTCAGAAATATCTATTGCCATCAGGACATTCACTAAAATTTCTTTTAACACATATTCCTTGGAAGTTTTATCTGGGGCATACACTTTATGTCCTATCGTACCTATCGCTTGTGCGCAACATCCCCCTAGCATCGAACATATACTAGGTAGACACTGAATAAAATAACAGAGGAACAACAGAATTCCCAAATGATCAGTAAGACCGAAAGTACCTTCCAACCCCAAGATCGCAAGAAGTCCCAGAACCAAGCGCTAAGATCCCAGTTTCCCTCTGGAACATGCACTTCTGAAATAAGGACGTGCAGATTCTGTATTGCCTTGAAGATAGTTGAGGAGGAATCTGGCACGAAAACACAGCAAGTGGACCCCACTAATTTACACACTCCACCACGTTCTGCCAGAATGACATCTAATGCCATCCGGTTCTGAAGTGCTACTAGTCTTATCGCTTTCTGTTCTAATGTCATATTATAGAGTATGTCCGTGGTCCGGTTGATGGTTCTCTCCAGTACTCTCGCTAGTCTTCTGATATCTTCGGAATTCGCTATTTGCCCCCAAAATGGCACAACTGATTTTGCTATATCTCCCAGGATTTGTGCTGGAGTGTCACCTTTCTCGCCCCGCCGTGGACGAGCCTTTGAAACCTCATTGTGCTAGCTATTAAAACCCCAGGTAACAGGATCCCTAAATAACAGGTTCCCTGCCAATCCCTGGGCAACCATGGAAATGCTACATTAACGCAAACAAAGTAGACAGGTTCGCCTACATACAAAGGTCTGTCTTCCTCAGTCAAATTTGCAATGTTGGCACAACCTTTAAAATCTCCTATTGACTGAGTACCATTCCTCTGTATGCAAAAAGAAACTGAATTGGGGTTATGGTTAACAGTGTAAGAAGGAGGCATGGCGTCCTTATTGCCTATCAGAGCCATCTTGAAGGAAATCAAAGATTGGAAAGGATGAGACAGTCTATCAGAAGGCCTAATAGAAGCAACGTTAGGCTTACTCCTATTTGCGAAAAGCGAGCTTCCCAGGGGAGTCAGAACACGTTTCTCAAAGCTATTCAAATTAGTGCCATCAAAGTTCCCCGAGATGCTATCATTCCAACGGACAAAGAACAGTGCTCCCAGAGAAGCATAACAAGCAGTTGTCAAAGGTAAAGGATGAATGTACCAACCTAGTTCCTTATCCCCGTGTTGCGGTAAATGTGAGCAGACCCAACAGTTAGACTTATTAAAAATGGCATGCGTAGCATTCATGATAAGTAGCAGAGTATTATTGTTGTACCTTTGTCTATGCTGAGAGTCCCTAGGGGACAGAGTATGCAAATGTACGAAGGGAGTAGGAACAGTAGGTGCATTTCCAGTCGATAATAAGGACTCTAAAGGATGAGTTTCCTCGAGGTACCATAAGCCTAGGACAGTGACTATTATAAAACCAAATATCATTATAAAGACACAGCAATACGTTTTCGGGGCCCAGGTGCATTGTCCATTGTCCTGGTTGGTCACACAATTATTTACAAGTCCCATACGAGCGGTAGCGGTGGCAGGCATTGTAGTCTTCAAACGGAAACCCCCAATGTTCGTTGCTGGCGACCTCCCGGCCGTGCGACTTCTTAGTCCTTCCACAACCCTAGCCAACAGAATCCCCTTTCTTAAATTTGGGCAAAAACAAGCCCTCGATGATCCTTTCCTTCTCCGAATGCACAGCCAAACCGTGCCGTAAGTCTATCAGATGCACAGCAAAACCGTGCCGTAAGTCTATATTCTTGGACACAGGTTGTACCTTGCTTTTCCCGGTACTGAGTGATCCGGAAACAATGTGTCATCACTTCCCATAGGAAGCAACATATCATAGACAAGTGAAGATGCCGAATTTGAAACAGCAGTTTCCGGAAGCAAAACTTTTGGAGAGTGTGGAGACGAAATGGCTTGTTTCCCAAGCCTCACGGGCTCAGAAAGATTCTCCAATACACTCTCAGCGCTATCTACTACTTTGGGATCGTTGGTTGCAGCGTTAGCGAGGGGTTCTGTTTCTTCTGTATCGTGTGGCACTGGGTGAGGAAGTTTCTTGACGTGCGACGCGTGGATCCAATTCTTTCTTCCAGAAACCTGCACCGCCGTTTGCGTGATCAACAGGACCTGGAATGGGCCCCGCCAGCGAGGTGCAAGGCAGGAAGAGCGCTCAAATGCCTTGATGAGCACCTAGCTTCCAGGCCGTATGCTGTGGCCCGGGCACTCGTATCGCACAGGTAAAGCCTCTCGCACCTGGTGATAAATCAAATACAGGTTTTTAGTCAACTGGCTGCAATAATCGGAAAGTAATACGTTTTCAACATCTCTCAAAGATCTACATTTAGGAAGGTTCCAGATATTGGCAGGTCTCCCCATTACCACCTCAAATGGAGAGAGCCCAGTCTTAGTTTTGAGTCTGCAGCTAAAAGCAAGTCATCAACATATTGAAGCAATGTACAAGTAGAGGGCAATTCAAGGGTATCAAGCTGTTCTTTCAAAGCCCTACTATAGATTCTAGGGCTCTCTGTGTACCCTTGAGGTGCACAAGTAAATGTGAACGAGCGTCCCCTTAAGGTGAACGCAAACAAGTATCTACTATCCTTGTGTATAGGAATACAAAAGAAAGCGTTCTCTAGATCCATAACACTAAAGTAAGTAGCTGTAGCTGGAATCATGGTTAATATTGTCGTCACATCAGGCACAATTGGAAATTGCGGAGCAACGACTTTATTAATGGCACGTAAATCAATTATGAAACGGAATGGAATTGCATTACCGCCTTTCTTGTACACGGGTAAAATCAGACTATTGCACAAACTTCCTGAAATTTCCTCAATCACCCCGCGATGCACAAAATCGGAAACAATGCATTTCAAAGCTTGCTAGCCCTCAACTGAAATCTTATACTGGGGAATGCGTGGCAGCTCAGTTCCATGTTTCAAAACTATCTTAACAGGCTCAATCTGTAAAACACCAACATCGTTGTCGTCAACAGCCCATAAGCTCTCTGATACATCAATGAATTCTGGCGGCAAAGGTCTAGTCAAGAATTGCGAGACAGAATATTGCTGTGGTGAAATCGTCAAGCGCACTCCATCGGAAGAACAATAAATGACTGCATTTAATTCTTTTAACAGGTTCATCCCCAGCAAATTCTCTCCACAATTCGAAGTCAACAGAAATGGACAGTAGTCCGTAAAGAGACACAAAGAAATAGGTACCGGCGAAGAAACTGGGCAAACAACTGGCATGCCAGAAAACCCTACAGAAACATTGGTTTGCCCTGACAGTGGAATGTTTGGAACCCGAGAATGATCAATGGAACACTTCTGATGTTTCCTATTTCCCACCACTATTTCAATGTAGGGACCTTTCTGATTGATGGGAATAGGTGTAGGTTCCAAACCCTGCTTCGGGCAATCCTAACAAAACAGAATATCATCAAAAGGAAGCTCTTCAGATAGATATGCAGCAGAAGGATGATCAAATATGTTCCTAGTATCCACACCCAAAGTCTGATTATCCTGTGAAAAAGGTTGCTGAGGATCCTGTGCAAACTGACCTCTACCAGGGCCCCCTACACCCGGGCGACCTCTGGATCGTCTACCCATATTCCCAAATGTGTTGTTCGACCTCTGTCGAAGGACGGGGCATTGTGCACGCCAATGACCCTCTTGTTGACAATAGGCACACTGGTTAATGTTCACAGGACCCAAGGGCACATTCCCTTGCGGAACATATTGACCTCTAATCTCCGAACTAGTCAATGTATTCTTTGGTACCATAGGAACTTCCCTGTGTGGATGTCAGCCTCTTCTTGTAGCATCTCAAATTCCTTAAAGGAATAACAATTTGCTGTAATAGTACTTTAGTATTTAAATCACCTTTTCGTTTTTCAACTCTATCTTTTTCATTATTGACATGCTTCTCATACTACTGAGCCATGCGCAGTACTTCTGATTGGGATTTCGCCTGCCAAGCGCTCTCAGAAGACATAATTTGTGACTGGATGTCAGGCAGCAATCCACGCACCAATTTGTCCACAAATAACCTTTTCCCAGACTCTGTGCCTAAGCCTTGTCTGCTGAAATCTGAGAATACCTGTTCAAACCGATTAAAGAACTCGGTAGCACCCTCAGACTTCCCTTGGACACAGGCCATAAGTTTGTCCCAAATAATTATTTTCTCCGGGGTTATGGTTTTTAATTTTGTAATGATTCTATCAGGCAAAGTTAGTATCACCTGGGGCGGTCTTTCACCAGCTGGTCTTTCTCCATTGAATCTAGTTATCGTTGCCCATGTATCTCCCAACCCTGGCACATCGTCTATTGTCCTAACCTGTTTCCACAAATCTACGGGCAGGAGTACAGGAAATAACAAATCAATATCGCCTAAGGTGAACACTGAGGACTGCAAGACGGACTCTATTTCTTTATAGAATCCTGTCAGATTTTTCCTAATATTAGGAATAGATTATCTAACAGTATTCACTTCTTGTCTTGAGAACGGGACGTGAACAAACAGTGATATATAATGTGCAGGAATGTTCACAGCGACTATACCCTGTGCAGCATCGGCCGCAATCTCAACCTTCAGGACAAATGTCGGAGGAACCTCTCTCATAGGCAACTGAGAAGTAGGTGACTCTGAATGCTTACGAAGCAACAGAGCTAAGTCGAGCGCTAGAGCAGTTGAAGAAAAGTGAAAAAGCACTCTTATAAATACTCAATAACTCTGTGGGACAACTAATCTTTCTTTTTACAAAATCATCCTGTAGGTACATTATCATTACCTGTATCACTTTCCTCTGCATTTCTGGCATATACTGACAATATGTGTCATATACCTCAACTGGAGTTATTGACATATCTGAAATCCATCTAAGCGCGTCCTTCGTACAAATTTGTGCTTCCTCAGATATCAATTTTCGACAAGGAAGGAACCGTTTCTGTACATACATACTTTCCCCCTTGCTATCCTCATTCTGTAACCTTTCCAACTCCTTTCTATGCTCAAATAACCTTCCGACATGCTCGTTTACTTTCTCTACAGTGTCTCTTGAAAACGCTAACCCTTGCGGGAGATCTGTATGATTTAATTTGCCCCACATTACACATAAATGAATCTCTAAACCTTCAATGAAAACATTTTTCTCAGGAAAATTATCCATATTATAAAGTGTGGCAAAAACATTAGCTTGATCATCCCTCTCCATACAATGCTTAGCCCATGCAATCAAATCACGTTTCTTCTCTGGTGGTACAGTATTGCGAATGACAACCTTCGACCCCGCACCTTGATCGACTACAAGTGGCACAGGACCTCTTGGAAGAGGGGGAGCATGCAAATTCAATGGAGGTACTGCTGGTGCAATAGGAAGGGGTGGAGGAATAGGTGGAGGAACAGTAACTTGAGGAAGAGGAACATTAAGAGGAGCAGGAACAACAGCAGGTAGAGCAGGAATAGCAGCAGGAAGAGGCAAAGCAGCAGGAAGAGGAACATACGGAGGTGGCGCAGAGGCACCAGGCCTTTGTTCATTTAACAATTTGTCTATGAATTCGTCGGAAATGCGAAGGTCTTTAGAAGGATAGATTTTCTTAATTCCAAGTGAGAAAGCCCTATCCATAGTCCTAGTCGACTCAGAATGTTTATCTTGGTCATACAATAATGCTTTTTCGGCGTTCGTTTTATGACGGCGCACGTGTTTTTATCTACTCTTAAATTGCTGCAATGCTTCTTTTTTCCAATTCTGCAAAACATCAAATGCTGCAGGTCTAGCCTTTTTCTTTAATAGAATTGACTCTAAATACTCAATACGAGGGATTTCAAAACTACCATTGATTGGCCACTGAAGTTCGGAAGCATGTCTGCTTTGTCTGGGCCAAATATCATTAAACACTATACTTCCAATGCCATGCTTACAGTACATAGTACACGCCGGTGACCCCTCCTGTGGTGCTGGACGGCTAAATTCCAAAGATTGTCTATCACTGTGGAATAACGACCTGAAGCAGGTAGACAATTTCCCAGGCATATCAAATTATTGGTGTTACCTGGTCAATAATTGTGTCTGCAAATACAATACGCAAAAATCAAATTATCAGGATTATTTAAGAGCCGGGTCACGACTCACCTGATCGATTTCCTAAGGAGGTCCGATCGGATTTCAAAGAATCTTACCTAACTAATCTTACCTCGTGTGTGGTGATTTCAGCAAATCTACCTGCCTCGATAAGTGGACCCTCGTCAAGATGCCGTTCTCAGACCACAAGCTAATCGCCCAGGGATCGGGTCATGCAGTGCTGCTGAGGTGTCGCGCCTCGTTCAGTGGGGCCCCTTTTTGTCACACCATCTGATCCCGGTCCGATTGCGAGGGTCAACCTTCGATAATCCGGCATCAATCTTGAGGGTCCCTATTTGGGCGCCAACTGTGAAAACAAAATCAAAATATCGAGGCTGAGTACCCCAAAAGGAAATACACAGAACACGGGTTACAAAGGAACATACAGAGATCTTTATTTTAATTTATACTGAATCAGTTACAAAGAACAAAGCAAAATCAGATAGCTATCAGCCCTCAGTGCAACACAGCGAACTCCAGCGTGGTTCAGTGTGTTCAGTGAGAGATGCTATACATTAGAATTTGTTGCTCTTTTATACTATTTGCGAACACGATGTCCAACCCTACTTCGGGTTAATATTCCTCTAATAAATTACTGATCTAGGGTTCATGCCGAGTTCGCATATCCACATGTAACTAGTTTGCCTTTAATACATATGTCAACAAGCCTGCACGACAACTGTGTATTCTGGGATTCCCCATACAAGGCTTCTGAAACATTAATACAATGTAGTTAAACAAGTGTTCTTAGTTCAGTATTTGAATACGTTGTTCTTAACATATGCTCGCGGATTAGTTTCATTGACGCGAGTAATTCTTTACGCACAGGTCAACGAAGGACAAGGTCTCAGTTCACGACCTCAACAAGTGGCCTGCAGGCAAGTTACATATTAGCTACACACAGAGGTCAAGACGGCCATGTTGTATTTCGGAATGACATTGTCCACCATTTTAACTCACAGGGTGACTTTACAAAGCGAACCTAAAATGGCGGATTGACCTAAAATGACGGCTTACATTAATTTTAAGGTCAGGACCTTGCAACACGGATTTCTTCGCAAGTGGCTTACAAGCAGCTTGGCGTAGGCCAATATACATATATTCGTTGCAATAGGAGGTACAATATAATTTCCTGTTTGACATCAGGGGGAAAGAGTGATTACATTGCATATACTGAATTCATATCAAGTTTAATGTCTGTGCTGCATTAATTTCCTATCATTGCATTTCGTGGAACCCACACAAAGAAAGGGGCGTGATATAAGTTCACATCATTCAGAAATAAAAGAACTTTAGGCATAAAAATATATAATTAAGGGTTCCAGCTGGGCATCACACACTAGGCATTGACTTAGGTGGAGTGCTGGGTTGAAATCACTTACAAGCACAGTTTTGAAAGGGAGCTTTATTGTGTTGCTCACTTTAGCTGATTTGGGAGGAGACACTGAGGTGATTGGCAGCTGGTAGTGTTTGAGGTGTTTCAGTTGGAAATGTGGCATCACGCATGAGAATGGCTCTGCTGATAACACACAAAATGTGTTTGCATGGTCATAAAGGTGCTGGCTGCATAGCCCGAAGGAGAGGAGTGCGAAAAAGAGAGAGAGAGAGAGAGAGAAAGAGGGAGAGAGGGAGGAAGGGGGGAGACAGAGAGACAGAGGGAGGAGGGCGAGAGAGTGAGAGAGGGAGAGAGAGAGAGAGCCTGCCCGCTTTTCGTAAGCCTTTAAAGGAAGGCTCTTTAAAATAAAAGTGAAGTAGTGGTATGTTGCACCAATTATTTGTGCTACATTTGCACCTCTGGACTCTAGAACACTGCAAGATCACCTGGCATTCTGGAAAGCACGTGAGACCTATCTCCTCACAAGACTTTAAGAAAATCGAAGGTCCAATCAGTTTAATCCAACGCAAACATGACAGTAACTGAAGACACCACTAGACCTTCCTGGCAACACCAACCAATCATAATCACTGACCGTCCAACACCAGGAAGTATAATAAAGGACCGACACAGCCAGCAGAAAACAAGATTGCCTTCAACAGCCTTGGAGCCAAGGCAGTATAGCATTCAGGCTACAACTCACTAGGAAACACATGGGGCCTGATTCACAACACGTTTTTCAATTGAGAAACGCTTTGTAAATCAGGCCCATTGATGATCTCAAATTGACCTTGCGTGATGCCTTACTTTCAGCTCTGATTCAACCATTGACCCAATGCCAGCAATTAATTCTCACCGTCCGACTCTAATCAATATGTATGTCTCTCTGCAGGAACACTTGTCTTGAGCAACCAGCGCCAGCTTCACACTGCAGTACAGATGAAGTATAGCAGGTTTCCACTCACATCCAACACCCTCCTCCGCTCCCTAACTTTTACTCAACACTCGACCAACTCACCAACCAACCACCCTCCCAAGAGCCCCCCAGGAAGGCCTTGATTAACTCTTCAGACGCCATCTAGCATGCAGCAACACGTCTCTTAATACATTGGGGATCACTATGAGTTCCCTGGTCTGGGAAAAATGCCAGAATAAATGCCAGAATCACCTACCGGTGCAGGTAATTCTGGCAATCCCATCCACGGAATGGGAATTTACTGGTGTCACCGCCGCCTGCAATATCCCGGTAATACCAGGATATCGGGCAGCAGAAAAGAGTAAGGCAGCTTTGCTGGAATGACCAGCGGGATACCGGCAAAACTGTAATAAGCCCCATGGACTCTTCCCTGTCGTACAGCAAGATTCCACCCCACTGCCTTACACCAGTATTTACACAACCTTCCTCTCAACCCACTACCCTAAAAACCACCCCTCCCCCTGCTCTAACAACCCCCATAGTGCCAAGAGACAGCGCAAATGCTAGAAGCTGTGGTATATAAGACACCATGACATAACTTGTTGCAGAATCAAGCAAGCAGAGTGTGGACACGACCATCACCCACATCAGCCATGTAAGTTTTAAGATTTGTTAAAAAAATGTGACACAACCATTTTAAAGAGCTCTGACTCCTGGGCCGGCATGAATCACATGAAAAAACATGAATAATTTAGCAATATAGCTATGCAGAGTGAGAAAAATACAAATTGTGCTAGATGTAGCTGGATAGAGCGGATAATATGGCTAGAGTGGTATTGTAACGGAGCGATAGGGCCATAGGAGATCGTGTCCTGTCTCCCATTCACCGGCTACTGACCGATCCAGCTGTTCTCCCCCGCCTCCAGGCACAGCTCTCGCTATCACTGGTCCACAGATGGCAGCCTCTTCAGCGGAGGCATGTGTTGTGCTGTCTGAATGGTAAGCAGGCTTATGTGCTTGCCTCGTTTCCATGGATGCCAACCCTTCAACCTTCACGTTTGTGGTCCTCCTCGCCAAGCACTTTGAGAGCCTGTGCATCGGGGTACACATAGTCCCGGCTTGGTGACTCTGCGCTGCCTGCATGGTGTTGCGGTGATTTGGCGGCAGGTGTTTTTTCGATGTAATTCATCTTGAAGAAATTACACTGAAAAAATGCATCAAAATATTTAGGGGGTGGGGTAAAGAGTTGCAAGGGGAGGGGAGGTGGTTGGGGTAGGGTTTACAATATATGGAAGGGGAAGTTCTCATGTCCGCAAAACAACATAGAACTACCTACACATCATGCACTTGGAAAATCTGCACCTGGACTGTACATACAGTAATTTGTGATTTCATCACTGTTAAGAAACATCAAAGGTAAAACTTTTTTTTAACCCACTAAACAGCCTTCTAAACATCTTTTAGGACTGGTGCAATTATATAAACAAACTCCAGTCCTAGGATATTTGGGGAAAATGTTGGATAGTGGCTTAAAAAAAATATTGTTTTCCCCTCGATGTTTATTTCCAGATATTAAATCACTGGGTACTGTACACACATGCGTGAAGCGAGCCTGTAGACCAGTTCTTGGAGACTCTGCACGCACATAATTCCGGCACTTGGAAAGAATGTACATCAGGCTTTACATACAGTCTTGTGGAGAGCCTGCACACAAGGCCTCGGTGACTGTGCGTGCCCACAAGTTCTGCACTTGGAAAGTCTATACATCGGGCTGCGCATACAGACCTGGGGAGAAGCTGGACATCAGATCTTGGTGACTCTGCAAGACCAAATGTTCTGCACTTATAAAGTCTGTATATCAGGCTGTACATACTGTCATGGGGAGAGCCTGTATGCCAGGCCTTGGTGACTCTGCACACCTACAGGTCCTGTACTTGGAAAGTCTGTAAATCAGGCTTTACATACAGACCTGGAGAGAGCCGGTACACCAGCCTTTGGTGACTCTGCATGCCCACACGTCCTGCACTTGCAAAGTCTGTACATCGGGCTGTACATAAACTCAAGAGGAGAGCCTCTATACAAGGCCTTGGTGGCCCGGCACGCCCACACATACTTTACTTAGAAAGTCTGCACATTGGACTGTACATACAGTCCCGGTGAGAAGCTGGACACCAGACCTTAGTGACTCTGCAAGCCCAAATGTCCTGCACTTGTAAAGTCTGTACATCAGGCTGTACATACAGTCATGGGGAGAGCCTGTATACCAGGCCTTGGTGACCCTGCATGTCAACACTTCCTGCATTTGGAAAGTCTGCACATCGGGCTGTACATACAGACCTGAAAAGAGCAGGTACGCCAGCCTTTGGTGACTCTGCATAGCCACACGTCCTGCACTTGGAAAGTCTGCACATCGGGCTGTAGATACAGACCTAGTGAGAATCTATATGCCAGGCCTTGGTGACTCTGCACGGCTACAGGTCCTTTACTTGGAAATGCTGTACATTGACTATACATACAGTCCTAGGGACAGACTGTACACCAGGACTTGGTGCCTTGTACGCCCTGCACTGCAAAAATCTTCACACCAGGCTGGCCTGCCTCGGATCTCTTCCTGAGTTCCGTGATCAACCTTACTACAGATGCAGGGAAGTATGTACATTCGGCATGGGGCTCTTACTCCTCCCTTGCTCCCCATGGTTGCACCAATGGAAGTGCAATTTTGAATAGTAGCAGCACTAGAGCAAACATTGGTCCTCATTACGGGTTTTCCGTTAACCCGCCGGTAATTTCCATCTCTGCCACCCGACATTCCGGGTAGCAGAGTGAAGGTAAGTTCCCATGGAGTCCCATAGAGTCCACAACACTGGCCCCAGTAGTACCAGTGCCGGTGATTCTAGCATTTTTCTGCCGGTAGGGGCCTGAACTATTGGCATGTCAGGCCTGCCTGTAGATCAATGCGCCTACTCGCAGACTTGTGCTTTGCCTGTCCATGAGAAATGATGGTGCCGAAATTACCAGCAATTTTTCCAGCATTTATTCCCGAACCGGCAAATTTGTAATGACCCCCATTGTCCTGGGGAACAAACTATTCTTAAATGTATTTCTGCACCAGGCCATGGAGCAAACATGCATTGAAAAATGCATAATAGTTATATAGCAATTTTGCCCTAGTGTTAACACCGTGCAAAATTGCACTTCACTGTCTTTCTGTAATAAATCTCCCCAGAGTATGTATTTCAGTCTGCAAAAGCCTGGGCATCAAGTTCTGTGGGTGTATTCACTTCTGAGACTGCAAAGCCAGCCTAGTATAGTCTGGACCATGAGCCAGCATGGTAGTGTTCCCACCCAGCCTAGAAGAATCAACACATTCAGCGTAGAAGAGTCTGAACATACATCCTAGGAGGGTCGGCATAAAGAGCCATCATGGTAGTGGTGGCAACCCAACTAATATAGAATGCACACAAAGGCTATATGATTCTGCTCACATAGCCTAGGAGAGTCTGTGCACTCAGCCTAGGAGAGTCTGCAAACCCAGGAAATTATAATTTGCACAATGAATCAGCATGGCAGTATGCCCACCCCACCTAAATCTGCCCACCCATGCTATGAGAGTCTAGGACAGTCTGCACACTCAGCCTAGACAAATCTGTGTACTCAGCTTAGGCAAGTCTGCACACCAAGTCTAGGAAAGTCTGCACACTCAGACTAGAATGGTCTGCACAACAAGACAGCATAGTAGTGTGCCGACCCAGCCTAAGATTGTCTGCCCACCCAGGTTAGGCGAGTCTGAACACTCAGTCAAGGAGAGCCTACACATCCAGCTTAGGGGAGACTGCAAAGTCAGCCTAAGAGAGTCTGCACACCAAGCCTAGGAGAGTATTTAGGCCAGGCCTAGGAGACTGCACTCTTAGCCTAGTAGTCTCTGCACACCCAGCCTGGGATAGTCTGAACACAGAGCCAGTATGTTAGTGTGCTCTGCCAGTCTAAGATAGCCTGCACACCCAGACTAGGAAATTATGCAGTACTAGATAAAGGAACTCTGGACATGGACTTTTCCTCCTTTCTTCCTCTTCTGGTCTTCTGCACAGCCCTGAGGGTATCTGCATGCCCAATTCGTGGAGAGTCTGTACAGACTGTCCAAGAACAGTCTTCACATTTAGCCTCTGAGAAGCGGCACACCTACCCTTGTAGGTGACAATCTATCTATGCCAGTAATGGTCCCTGTAAATCACTTGCATGAAGCTGCGGCCACAATCTAGGCAAGTCATGGACGTGATTTCAAATGACCATTACTAGAATAGAGAGTTTGTTGCCGCAGCTTCTTGAAAGAGATTTACAGATTGGCTTTCTAGGATAACACATGAAAAAATCGAGTAATGCAGATGAATTACAGTGACCATTAGTGGCATGGATAGATTGTGAATGGAGCTTCATCCAAATTATTTGCAGCAGAGCACCTAGATGTCTTGCTCAAGGTCTTTGAGTCCCAAATACAGCATTAAAAGGAATTTGAAGATGCCCTGTGCACCCCAGCTCACCCTAAAAGACCACAGCAATGATTTTAAATCCCCGCTTATTTGTATTTAAAAGATGTAATTTTGAGCATTGACAACCCGGAGTCCACTTTCTTCTCAAAGTCTGCATTCTCTGTGCTTCCTTAACAGGGTTGGGTCTTTAGTGTTTTTAATTATTTGGTTTTTTAGATGTATTTATTTGCATACATGCATACAGCGAAACAAGCTCTTTTGGTCACAAATGAGTGAAAAAAAGGAAATATAGCAGATACACGGGAGGCAGTGAGCTTATAATGGGGAGATTTCTAGTGGCACGATGACCGGGTTTGAGTAGGGGTACATTGGACAGATAATGGGACCAGTATGGTGGACAAACATAGGACAAGTAAGTGTCAGTGGGTAGGCAGTCTAGCCAGCTAAACATGAGCTGTGACCTCAAACTATTAACTGTTAGTGTGGTGGAGAAAAGAAAGGGAAGAGTCTGGTTAGCAGTGAGGGAAGGAGAAAGTAGTATGTCTGGAGAGATAAGTCAAGAGGATAGCTCAGAAGCAGGAAGGTGGGCTTTCATTTTGCTTTTGAGTACATTGATGTGGACCACGTTTTGAAATGTAGAGGGGAGAGCGATCCAAGTAAGCTAAGCAAGAAGAGTGAAAGAGCAGAAGCGAGAGGAAGTACAGGGTGGCTGAGGTGCCACAAGGGTGGTGGAGGAGGCATAGCGAAGGCTGCGAGAGGGTTTGTGGGGGTTGATAGAAGAGGATAGATACAGTGGTGCCTTACCATGTATGGATGTTTGCACTAGTAGGAGGCATTGAATGTTGGTCATCCTGCTGGCAATAGGAGGCAGAATGGGTGAAGGGAGGGAGTTCGAAGAAAGCACTGGTAGCAAAGTTAATAATCTTGTTAAGGGGACAGGATGCATAGTTTGGAAGACCAAAGAGGATACTGGCACAGTAGTTCAGTTTAGAGAAGACAGGAGTGGTTAGGGGATGTTCAGCTGTTTTGAAGGGAAGGATGTGCCGGTTTTTCCTGATTTTTAGGAGGTTTAGACGAGCTGCCATTGCAGTTTTAGGGATGAAGGTAGCAAATGTGTGTGAAGGGTCATAGTTGACACCAAGGTTTCTGAAGAGGAGTAGGGAAGAGTGTCGGGTAGGAACTGGATAGGCAGGGGAGGGGATGAGAGAGAGTATTTTGCAGGAATGAAAAGCACCTCTGTTTTGGAGAAGTTCAATTTAAGAGAGTATGTGGCCATCAAGTATTTAATAGAAGAGAGGCAGATAGAGACGTTGGTAGATAGATTAGTGCAGAGTTCAGGAAAAGAGAACATTATTTGGGTGTAATCTGCAAAGAGTTGGTACGAGAACCCAAATAAGGAGATAAGTGCCCCGAGAGCAGACATGTACAGTGTGAACAAATTGTGAGTTGTTGTTCTTCCAGGAAACAGATAATTGATGACGTGCCAGGTAGGACTCGATCCAGGCAAGTGCTTGATCATGAATCACAAGCAGAGAGAGAGTATTGATGGTATCAAAGGCTGCAGATGAGTCAATAAGGATTAGGATAGCAGGTGGGTAGGAATGTTTAGCAGAGGCAATAAGGTTGGAGAAATTCATGAGAAAAATCCAGCTTGGAGGAGGGGTCACAAAGTTTGTGTGTGTCAAGAAAGCTAGTAGGTGATTGAATAAAATGGATCTATGTTAAAAAACGGAATTCTGAAAAGTTAGAGTTTCAAACCGACTTGATTGCGTTTTGAAAATCAAGCTTTTGGGATTCTGTTAATTTGCTCCCCGCTTTGCATTTAATGTATGCGGAGGACACCCCCAAAACTCCTGAAGCCCATAATGCTGAATCATGGGAGCGGGGGACACCCACACAACCTCCACTCCCCTAGTTTGGCATTTTGGGATTCATCATTTTCTACTATGCCAAATGCACAGAAAACGTGGATTCAGCATTTTTTTATTTTCATTATTTTGGGGCAATACAGAATACAACACTTTCTAACACCTTAGAGTAGTGAGAAAGAAGTGACACACATAAAAAGTTGGTCGGCAGGTTTGGATCAGCATTTTGCTTTTTCAGGAGAGGGATGACCATGACTGTTTTGAAAGGAGGGGGAATGCAGGCAGAGTCAAAGCACATGTTTAAAAGATTAGCAAGCTGAGAGGCAACTAGAGGGTCAATAGGTTTGATAAGCTGGGGCGCTAGATCATCTGATTGGGCACAGGAGGGGTTTGCCTTCATCAGCAGTGCAAACATTCCTCAATATTGGTATGACTGAAGTGTGAGACAGAGGGAGTGAAAGATGGTAGAATAGGTGGAGTTAAGAAAGTAGGAGGTGAGAGAAAGAGGTTGAGGAGAGATTCCCTGTTTTTGAAAATTTGGATAGCAAAGTATTCAGCAAGTTCACTCGATGAAAGAGTAGATTTAATAGCTGTGGGATTAGGAGGAGTAGGGAGTGAGTTTAGGGTGTCTTGGAATCCGTGAAGGATGGTTTGGGTGCTTGTCAATGAGAGAAAGGTAGAAATTCCTTTTAGCACTATCACGAGTATACTTGAGAGAGTCAAGGGCAGAGAGGGATAGATGCTGGTTCACATGAGAGTGGGAGAGCCTCCATCTATGTCAGTACAGAGACCACACAAGAATGGAGACACAAGCTTGAGGACGCTGGGATTTACAGGTGAAAGTTATCAGTGGGAAGTGAGAAGAGAAGGAGTCGTGAAGTAGAGACTGGAAGGTGGAGAAGGATCGGGAGAGAAGGAGGAGAGTGAGAGTTGAAGCTCAGAGTTGAAGGGAGGAATACCAGAGGGTTTATATTTTCTCCGAAATGGGAGTGATAGGTGGGGAGGAAAGGATTGAGGGAGGAAAGATAATGGTGGTGGATACAATGGAGTGTTCCGAAAGAGATGGCTTGCGAGTAGTATTTGTTGCTGAGAATGTGTTGGAGTTGCCTGCGGCGTGAGTGTTAAGGTTATGAATGAAGTGGACAGTGTGTTCATTGATAAAAGATTGTAGGTCAGATTTTTGCAGAATGTTAGAAGGAAGGTTAAACTCACCTAAGAGGATGACGTGATGTGACGGGGAGAGAAAATCAAGGAGCTGCCGAAGTCAATTCAAGAATGATCTAGATAGAAATTAAGTGAGTAAAATGAGGAAGGGCAATAGCTTAGAGTGTAAATTTAAAGGAGGTAGGAGGGGATGTGAAATTGAAGGCATGTGATGTTAGTGAGGGGAGAAAATAGGTGCCTGATACCAACTCTTTTTTCTGTCAGACACAGAGAGTGAGAGAAGGAATGCTTGTCACGAAGGGCTGCCACGGTAGCAATGTCAGATGGACAGATCCAGGCTTTAGTGATAGCAAAGAAATCAAGGGGAGGAGAGCAAAAGTGAAAGTAGTCAGTGATGTGGGAAGTCTTTTTGCAAACAGACTGAGTGTTCCAGAGTGGAATGTTCAGTTGAGGCAGCAGGGAGGAGTAGAGGAGTTTAGTTTTAGAGTAGGATAGGTGGGTTGGTAGGTGATAGGAGCAGAGCAGTCTTTCGACTGCATGTTTGTTAGATGGGGGTGTTATGGAGATGATGTAGTGAGTGGCGAGCTATGAGTTTTATGATCGGAATAGGAGAGGAGTGGGATGTAGTGTGATTGGAAAGAGCATACGGAGAGAATAGCAGGATGCAGAGGATGAGGAGAGAAGGCATTTGAGTTCACTAGTAGTCAGGGCTAGCTGGCAATGTACTAGATGGATATTAGGGATTACCGGGCGGAGCAGGAGAGGTGGTGGTATAAAGGCACACAGGCAAAGAGGCTGCGAGTAAAGGCTGGGAGATTGACCTTAGCTGGTCACCCTTTGCTTGGGTCCCCTGAAGCTAAGTCAACCCAGTATTGAGGAGTAAAGTAGGAGAGGTGACAAGAGGTGTCCGGTGGTTGGAGGCAGGAGCAGCAGATGACAGATCAGAAGCAGCGCTGTGCTTGATGTTGCTCTCAGCCCATTTGAAGACCCTTTTATTATGTGCATTGATTTTTTTTATTAAAGTATCTATTTCTCTAGGACCTTGATTGGACATTCTCTTATTTTGGTACCACTGCACTATTGTTGCTTGGGTTACACCTGTATCAGCTCACACCCACCAGAATATATAGCCTTCTATCTGCCTGCTCTATCCAAAGAGGTGCACGGGGCATACATGTTGGGCTGTGCCAGTTTAGTAGTAGTGTGGGGCTGAGTAAGTAATTTAGCTACTACTAATCCATATAATCCTGCAGGGCAGTAACCATTTCCACACACATGCACAGTTTAAAAAAAAAAATTAAAAGAAATGAAATGCTCTATTAGAGACAACTCTGTGGGAGCTGGCACGCGCAGCAATGAATTAATGAGTGGCCGGAGGGGGAAACCACCCTTTAAACCTCCTCTTGCTCTGCCTCTGTGACACCTCTCTCTTCCTCCAACCTCCTGCATACTCTCCCTCCAATCTCCAACTCTGTCTTCGAGATCTCCTCTCAGTACTCCTCTCTCCCCACTCTCCACCAAACTACTTCTTCCAACTCATGCTCAAACTCTCCATGCTGCCAGACTGAACTGGCTGCTTTTTATAGTAGGGTATCTTCTACCCTTTGGTAGTGCTTAATTTTATTGTGGACACCTATGTATTGCAGGCTGTGATGTTTTGTGATTGGCGCATGGATGGTTGTCAAGTTGCTTGGAGGGGGTTGGCTTGAGGTTACACTAAGACTTGGCCGCATCCTGGATTCTGGAAGTTCAATTTAGAGGTATGGATTCTGAGTTCAGTCTTTTCCATAAAGTGTGAGTATTAAGTGGGAGGTTCGGATATTGCTCCTTCTCCTGCAGGCAGTAGTTTCTGGTTTTGAAGTTGTTTGTTTCCTTCAGTGGAAGAATGAGCTCTGTGGTCATTTTCTTCTGAGTAGTATGCGGATGTGATGTCACGCCAATCTCTGCAAGGTGAGTCCCCTTTTCCTGCATTGTAGGGTTTGTGATAACTTGCTCTCTTGCAGCTTGCCTGAGAGATACTGAGGTCACTCATTCCCCTTCATTGGTAAACCTTGCCAAACTTTCTCAACAAGCAATGCACATGTTCCAGTAAATCGCTTAGTGAGTTTTGCGTAGATTCACAGGTTCCAATAGATTTATCTTCCTGCACAAACCTCATTTAAGAGACATATATCTTCAGGGAAATTCAGGAGATGTTCAAGCTGGTTCAGGCTGATCGTGGGGAAAAATGCACAAACTGTCTTTAAAGGCTCCAGAAAGGGAGAGAAAAGTTGGGAGAACTAGAGGTGTCAGTGAGGCTGGGTGGGGGTTAGCAAGGGTGAACTTAGATTTTTGCACCAGTGAATGCTCTATAAGTAGGACAGCACATTCATCTCTGCAGTGGGATATCTCAGTAGATGAATGTCCCTATTGCAGTGATTTATGTGTAACCGGCAGGGCCCTCACTTGGATTTGGATAAGAACTCAGCCTTTCATGCTTCTGAAGTTGCACACATTAGTAAAGTTGAGATGGGGGAATTGTAAGATTGCATGCCAGATGAGCAGAGTCAGGCACATGTCAGGCATGTCGTGCATGTGTTTTTAAGCATACATTCATCGATCTTACAAACATTTCCTATGCACCTTACCGTAGTTTTCTTCACTTTTACACATGCAAAATCAGGCAGCAGGGCGCAGCCATCTTGTGCTAATCTTATCCGTTGCCCCATCACCCTAAGGTGAACTGCCCTGGCGGCACTTAATCATATCCCCCACCCCTGAGGCTGACATCACCAAACCTAGCGCGCCCAGTCATCACCTACGTGTTGACGTCAGTTGACTCAGAACATGGAATATCAACACACATCTTCTCACAACACAGCACGTCTCAGTTTTGAATACAAAACATTATATTTAAAGGAAACCACAATACTCTGCAATTTATAATGTGCTTTTATTTCACAATAAATGCTCCAAGAACATCCGACAATTGCCATATTCAACCACATTGGTAATTTATTTCTTTGTTCTCGATCCACAAATGTATTGTGAGCCACACTGTGATCCTTTTGGGTATAAGAAGTGCATTGGACGCACCCTGAATCGCAAGGCTTCGACATCAGCTTGGTGCTAGGCCACCGTAAACGATGTCAGGTTGCTCCTTATCGCTGGTACCGTGAAAGGGAATATCGGCCCGGTGCGATCATGCCAAAACAGTGTCATAGTTATCCAGCCATTTAAGTGTATCTGCATCTGCTGGCTAAAGAAGCCATCAATTGGTATCTGGAATCGATGACATTCACAGAAAGGCAGGATGTAGCTGTGTGGAAAACATAACATAAATGTGTGTCAGTAGCTGTTCTTTATTATAATTTATCAATTTAACCATTAATTCTGCACTGTGTGAAAATTAATGATGAACACAAACATGAAACAATGGTAACAAAGAGAAAACATTGTGGAAAGGAGTCTACAATTTGCTTGAGAGGTTAGTGCTATGGAGTATGTTTAGCTCACAATGGGATGCGGAAGCTGACGCTAGAATTCAAAGTACGCATGGACGGCATTTTAACGAAATATTAGCGTAGAATTTGGCATTGGTGGGACCTAGGGGAACCCAGATGTGGAAAACATGCATTTCGATGCTGAACTGCCCATGTGCCTGGGACAAAGACAAGTACACACAGGTTGTTTTTGTGTGTCGTTGCAATATGCCACAAACCCATTACAATGTAACACAGCAATAACGGTCAAAAAATGAAACCTTGACCCGTTCATCTAGAAAATCGTCTACAGTAAAATGTACATAATTTTCAGCATTTCCATTCTCTCAGCGTGATGCAGAGTGTCCCTTCAGATCAACGCATTTTCATAAAATGAAATTAAATGTTACTTTGTCCAGTTTTGGAGTGGTGAACCTTATCATATTTTACGGAATTACACACCTTCCTTCATTCATTCCATTTGGAATCCTCCCCTTCTTCCAAGGTCGAAAAACAATTGAAACTTATACTGTGTACTATGTGTGGGTTTGCTCAGCTCACAAGCAAAATTCAAAGGCTCTGACCTTCACTCCCAATGGGAGCGAATAGCCCTTCAGAGTATAGTGGCGTTTGAAATATTTTTTAAAAACATATGAATTGTTTGGTGCCAACCACCAATGCCGCACAACATTTCTAGTGATTTACTATTTTTTATGAAAACAGTTACAGTTAATTTACTTCCAAATGCCTTATTTAAAATGTCCCTCTGGAGAACTTCGCACTCTCCCAGCGACTTGCACAGACAGCCCACACCACCTGTCAGCTCAGCCCGTCTCCCGTTCGCACGGCAAATCACGTAAACATTTCCCGGAAGTAGCGAGTTTTGAGCCCTGACAAAATGTGCTTGTACGAGAATGTCAGAGCAAGCCCTGCTGCAACCCCCTGCTGCCAGGCCGTGGTCCCCTGAACCCATGACATCGGTTCCCTTTGAAAGCATCTGGTCACCAGACCCTAACCCCGCACCACCTCATCTTCACCTCCCATATACCTATTCAGGATTGGTCATATATTTTGGTAACGCTGACACCTACCCCCACTGCGTTTGAAATCATCAGACGCCGAGGGCCGCAAATCAAAGATGGGCCCCTGTGAAAAGGCATCCAATAGCAAGGACCCCCATAAAAATATAGGTCAGAATGCACCTATTTCTCACCAACAACCCCCTTTGATATGCTGTTTTCTTACAGTCAGTAGTTCTTGCGTGCCAAGTATCTTATCTAGCTTAGGTTGCATTCCTTTTGGGGGATGCATATTTATTCAGCTATTTCGACACATGTTTGGTAAGGCAAGTGTGAAAGCACAGCGTTACACTCTATGGCATCCTCCAAAAGGCACTTCTTGCAAAAATATTTGACAAAGAGGATACATTTCAAAAGTCAATTTGGACGCTTTATTTGGACACTTTATATAAACATTGGTAAACAAATAAATAGCTGCTAATCATTTGTACCGGGAAGTGAACTGTTCGTAGAGGTCTGCTTTCGGTGGACAGGGCACATTGCAATGTTTTGTGGCAATGTATGTGTCCTCGGAACAAAATCATGAGCGATTCCATGACTATGTATGTCCAACACAGTCAAAATGAGATCTTTCACAAAATCGAATTCCATTTCCTGGTATATTGGCTGGACCACCCATTTTTTGCTTCTTTTCGTAAAGGCCATTGTGTAAAGAAGCATCCCAAAGTTTCCAGCAGTCCTCCATTGTTCTCTCTCCCCACTTCTTGTTATGCGCGAAGACCGCTAGCAATGTTCTATATTCCATCCCGTCTATGTCAAATGGAATCTCTTGGGCCTGTACTTTAGGCACATTTTGTGGAACACCTCCAAATCTCCTGTGTGACATAATTCTGTGAGTCCCTTTAGATCTCTTGATAGAGTTTTATCAAACACAATCTTCTCAAGAGCTTTGTGTGGAGGTGAAGATGGAACCAACCACTTCTTCTTGCGTTCCTGCTCCTCCGATAAAGGTCCATGTGCACATTGGTGAAAATGTATGTTTTCTGTCCAAGAGTTAACGTTGGAACAGTGGTGACTAAGTGAGCTCCATTTTTCAAGTCGAATTTCCACAGACCCACCACAAGTTTTGGAGCTCCACCAAAGATGGTTGCTGAAAGACTGGGACCACTGTAAAATATTTTCAGAAGCTTCTTTTTTCCAGCAGCTGTGATTTTTGTATAGATTGATTTGGCAAAGTGCCATACATCAAATTGATGGTGAATATTTGGAAACTGCTCTCTAATGGTCTTGCTATTGAAACATGTCTCTCGGTGGCTATGAGGTTTATTTGCATTCCTCTCGATTGGAGATCTTCCAGGGATTTGATAAAACCATGTTTATTCATGGCCACTGAGGATTTACATTCGTACACCTGTACGACCACCAATCTCACAATTGTTTTAGTTTCCATGCCCTGAAAGTGGTATGTGCAGTACTTTGCTCAAAATCCGGGGCAGTCACACTGTCCATCGCCAGCTAGCCTGAACCGTTTGTCAGAGAATGTCCTTTCAATTGACATTTGTTCAATTTTCGAAGCTTCACTAATAGCAGGGAATAAATATTCTCGTTGATATTTGTAGTACTGTGTTTTAGAAAGGAACTAGAGTCCCACAAATTGACAGAAACTGGACAATTTACTAAAAGTAGAGCCACTGAAAAGTAAAGCTGCTGCACACAGTAGATTTCCAGCTGGCACTTTGCCCAGCATTGGTTGAGCGGACCATGAAAATTTAGCATGGAACAGATCACAGGTGGCTTGTATTTTCAGGTTAGTGCCTTGTGATACACGAGTCACATTCAACAATGGCTTCCCGCATACTTCCCCCCTCAATGGATGGACACATTTCAGCATCAGTATAATCTCTACCAGGCAGCTGTCGAATACAATGTATTCGGGCTCCTTTATTAGACTATCGTCCTGCATGAATGTGGTTTGTGACTCAACTGTGGTGCACATATCGGCCGAACAGGACACACTGAAGTCGAGATCTTTGGCAAGTTCCTCGGTCAATTGCATTGAGGTTTCAGTCTCTGTTATTTCAGCTTGTGTTATTTGAACACGAATTGGAGAAACCATCAATGTTCATTGTTTGTTGGGTGGCCCTTTTTTTGTGGGTGTTGATTGTGTCAAGTGGTCAGCGAGTAATTCAAAAGCATCTTCATTATATTCAGTTTCATCTTCATCTTGTGGAGTTCTCACATTGTAGCAATGGTCCAACAACACTTTGCTGGGTTTGCCGGTCACATTCAATTCATTTTCTGGCCATTGGGCATAAGCATCTCAAGTCTGCTTATTGATTGGACTATGCTGCGCCTCAAATAATAGTTGCTCCATGGTCAAATCTGTTTGGCAAGCAGCACCTCTGGTTTCATTTGTTGTCTGTGTCTTCATACTTCGTTTTCTTCTGGGCCTCTAGAAGATGGGTTGTAAAAACATGTTCAATGTAAATCCAACATACAGTTTATAGCACTTTAGCTTTTTAAAAAGCATGTTATGAAGACACCAGGCAAAACACTTTTTGTAATCAAAATTGTTTGTTAGTTACTCTTGCTTTCTTGATTTTCTGTGAAACCGTGTTCTTCACTGAAATGACTGCACCAGCAAGCTGGCCCGCCACCTCGGATCCACATGCTTCCTATTGTATTTCCAGATCTTGTATACATCCCTTGAATAGAATATTCATTAACAAAGAGTCAATCGTATTTGAATTTGAATTCTTTCCTCGCACACATGGCTTACATAGATACCCTCATACACTGTGTACGTCATTTACTCAAAATATACATTTCGAATTTCACTTGATTGATGGCTAGTGTACTTGATCAGAGATCACTGTGTGAAACCCACTGATTGTAATGTTGCACTCAAGCATTTTGCATTGTATTCAGCATTAGGGTAGAAATTGTAACTTTACAAATGAAATGGTAAAAGTTTGAAAAGATGCTTGTTTATAATAATGTCACTGTCTAATAGTATCAGATGTATGATATACTTTTTCATTCAAGCGAACTGTCAGTATGCATACCTCATGCTCTGGACCATCTCCAAAGGATGATGTAATTGTAGTCGAAGTACCAGCATCACCCTGTAACAAGGTACTTGTTTTAGAATGGATAAAAAAAGTGAAATTGAACAGACACAATGGGATGCAGACAATGGTGCATATGAATAAAAACCCATAAATGAAACATTATGTAAACAAACGACAGAATACGTAAACTATTTCATATTATCTAAAATTCCATGCATAATACATTTCCGTAATCGAAAAGTGAAATAAAACTGCCTGATAGGCGCTTTGTTGTTGTTGACTGCAGAAAAGAAATGGATGCAGAATCTTGCTCCTTCATTTTCAGTGCATTGTCACGAAGTGGTAAAGGGAAAATTAGATTTGCATTAGATATGTGGGAAGATCTAACTCTAAAGAATATGAACTTCAGCAAGTCTGTATGGCTCACCATTGGTATACTGGATGTGTCGGTGATGTTGTGTGGTTGTACGTGAAAGAAACATAAGATGACCACTATGATTTCCCCAAATCGTGAGTAATGTATAGAATTGCAAGACTACATTCATTTGGCAGTGATAGATCAAAGTTACGGCAATATAGGAGACAAACATGAAATGTTAGTGTCCTAAGTGACATCACATCTAGAGTGCACTTACTCGTTACTTGGATTGCAAGGGCGAACTGTTGCGCGAAGTTCGTGCATAGGCACCATCATAATCCTCAACACTGACCGTGTGAGGCAGGCTGCCCTGAAGTCATGCAGCTCGGTAACTCATTGCAGTCGTGTCTCATCTTCCGATATGTAGGACAAGCATCCAGAGTTTTATCAGCAGCAGCAGTTCTCCTCTCCGGTTGGCATTACCTTGTACCGATTGCAGGTAGACCAGGTGGAGACGTTGTCAATGCGACTAGGCTCAGGCTCTTGATCTGGTGATTCGTCCTCCCAACCGTTGTCCTGGTAGGGCTATATTGTTGCCATTATGCGACAAAGTTAAAATAGTAATGATAGTACAAGTATCTGTTTGCACGGGCACGGGCTACGAGCAACTAAGATAGCTGAACAGAGCAAAAATGAGCCACAGGATACACAAAAAAAGACAGTGAAATGATTGGAATAGCAAATCTGATGTTGTCTGTTGAGAAGCCGTCTGTTTATACTTATTGAGGAAAGAGGTGTCCTGCCATTTCCATGGAGACACGTCATTAGCAGAAGCGCAGAGAATGTTGACACAAGACGTGCATTGGCATTGTGAAATGGGCAGTACGCATCTAGTGATGTCAGCTTCAGGGGCGGGGGATATGATTTAGTGCCGCAGGGCAGTTCACCTTAAGGTGATGCAGCAATGGATAACATTAGCACAAGATGGCCGCACCCTGCTGCCTGATTTTGCATGTGTAAAAGTGAGGAAAACTACAGTACGGTGCATAGGAAATGTTTGTACGATTGATCAATATATACTTAAAAACACATGCCTGAATGCTCGGGACAATAATATTTTTGAGCACACTATTCCATTAATTGCTGGGCGTGCTGAGTTTTGAAGTCACTTCTTTCCCCGAGGGTGGCATGTGAGGGTTTGAATTCACTCCTTTGCCCTCATTGTGATGGTCAGTATTTTAATTCACTTAATGAGAGGGTGTGAAGTTGCATCTTGCTAAGCAGACATAGGTGCATCCTCAAGAAAGGTTAAGGGGAGTTTCTAACTTTGTAAATGTGCCCTTTGGCCTCTCCCAACTTTTCCACCCTTCCCTTGCGAAATTCCTGCATCAGAGCTCTCGGCTGGGCTCCCAATTACTTTTTTCATTTTGTATTTTTGTTTACTCCAGAATTCTCTTATGTTGTAAGTGTTGGGCAAGAAGGGGACTTTCTTTTTGAGTGCCCATCAATGTGAAAAGTCTTCCTGAAAGGTGCCAGTGCTTGAATGATCACAGTGAAGGCCTATCTGAATCTTTACACCAAGCCCAGAACTGCTTGATTGATCTGTGAAAAAAGTTGAACTAAATCCTTTCACAAATTGACAAAGCTCTCTGCTGGTTTTACAAGCAGAAATAACATCCACATTTTGGCCCACCATCACTTTCTTGCAAGTAAAGATATTTTTTGCTACTTATATGTGAACACACCACAGTAATCAATCACTAAATGATGTGTGCAAGTATGTTTATTTATTTAGCAGGTTAATTAATCTCTGAAACGTTTTCTCGGGGCAAATCAGCAGAGCGCACTGATTTTCACAAATACACAGTTGTCTACCTTCTTTTCATTTGCAATAGAACTTTGGAGAATGACATGGATGCCTTTTAATTCACTTTGCTGAATTGTGTTGTAATTGTAATTGTTTATTCATTTATAGAGCGCACCGGGCCCGTAGGCATCTGGCCGCATTACAGGTTGCATAGTTACGCATGACAAGGATATAAAATATAGATATATACATTTACATTTTGTAGCATACAGGTTATATAGTTACACAAGACATGGATGTGAAATACGGATACATTCAGATACATTTTGTGGCAGCAATGTACATATTTACAGTAGATAGATTCCATTGGTTACATTTTCTTACTTAGATATAGTAATCAAGAAAAAGTACAAGGATGCTCACGCAAGAGGTTATGGGTCTCAGGAATGCAGCCACCTCTTGACGCTCGTCTTAAAGGAGTGAAAGGGAGATATGGCTCTTAATGAATCAGGGATAGAGTTCCATAATTGCGCAGCCAGAACTGGAAACCTTGCGCCTACTGTCTTTTTGAGTTTAAAGTTGGGTATTCTGAGGCTATTAGATTGCGCTTTTCTGATAGGTCGTACTGAGATGTGTTTGGTGAATCTATACGTGAGGTATAGAGGAGCCTTGTTGGAGAAACATTTGTGCGTGAGGTGGAGTGATTTGAACTTGATTCTGTCGTTTATGGAGAGCCAGTTGGTGGAGCGTCTCACGTGAGAGATATGCTGTGGTTTTGGGATGCCTAGAGCCGCTTTTATGGCATTGTTTTGGATTGTCTGGAGTTTATTGGTGTTGCATTTGCTGGTGCCCAAATATAGGGCATTGCAGTAGCCCACCTTAGAGAGGATTAAGGCCATTGCAATTGTAATAAAGCTTTCTGTGGACAGGAAAGGTTTACATGCATGAATCAATTTGCACGTGTAGTTGGTGGCAGAGGCTGTAGCATTGATTTGTTTATTGAGGTGGTTGAGAGCAGAGTCCAGGTAGAAGCTAAGGGTCTTGACTTCCTTAGAGACTTTGATCTTAATTCCATCATTGAAGATGGAGTTGTATTGGGTAGAGAGTTTGGATGGGTTGTTAGTGGACCCAACGATTAAAAGCTCTGTCTTTTCGTCTTTGAGCCACAGACCATGGGTGGCCATCCATGTTTGTATAATTGAGTAGATTTTGTTAATCATGGTTACGTCTGTGTCGTAGTCTCCTTGGATGGGGATGAGAATCTGGGTGTCGTCAGCATAGTTGGTGTATGAGACACCCAGATTATCAAGTATGTCGAAAAGAGGCTTTGCTAATATGTTATACAGGGTTGGGGAGACACAGGAGCCCTGTGGTACTCTGCAAGTGATAGGGACTGTGTCTGCTGGGGAGGAGGGTGAGAAGACTCTCATGGATCTGTTGTCCTGAAAGGAGCTTATCCATGTGGTGGCTTCCTTGGAAAAATGGGCGGCTGTTTTAAGGTGGTTGCACAGGACATTGTGGTCGACCAGGTTGAATGCGGTGGATAAGTCCAGAGGAGAAGAATGGAGGCTTCTCCTTTGTCTTTCCGGTTGGCTAGTTGATTCTTCAGGTCAATGAAGGCCGTCTCTGTCCTGTTTCTAGGCCTGAAGCCTGATTGGCGTGTGCCCCGTAGGTTGTTGATCAATAGATAAGCTTGAATCTGGAGATAAGTGGCGTTATCAAGGATTTTAAGAAGAAAAGGTACTGTTGAGATAGGCCTGTAATTGGTGGGAATGCTGGGGTCTAAATTTGTTTTTTTTTAGTAGCGGTAGCACACAGGCGTCTTTGAGATTGGTGGGTACTGAGCATGATTTGAAGGAGGAGTTGATGAATCTTGAGATGAAAGGAGCTAGGTCTTTAGCGGCTTCTTTAATAATAGGTGCTGGACAAGTGTCCCCTAGACATTTAGAGGGTTTGAGGGTTTGAGGTGATCTTTTCAATCTCAGCGGTTGAGATAGAGTTGAATTTGAATTGGTGACTGGGTTTGATTTGTTAAGTGGAGGTTTCTTGCAGGATAGCTTCTTGTCTTTCTAAGGCAGTCTTGTGTAGTGTGACTTTCTTTGCACTAATTCTTTCTTTGGAGCAGGGTTATTTTATTGCAGAAGGCATCTTGGATATCTGTGTACAAGGATTTGTTTTTGATGCAAAAGTCCCTCGGTGTGACCAGGGATTCCAATTACCTTAGGATAGAGAAGTTTT
This sequence comes from Ambystoma mexicanum, assembly GCF_040938575.1. NCBI lineage: Eukaryota > Metazoa > Chordata > Amphibia > Caudata > Ambystomatidae > Ambystoma > Ambystoma mexicanum. The sequence continues at coordinate 417,081,542 of NC_090929.1, forward strand.
CTCTAGTGCTTGAACTGGGTTTTTTATTATTTTGTTAAAAGTGTCTTTTTTGGTTTGAATGATTTCCTAATACTTGTCAGCCAAGGAGGTCAGAATGTGCTTGTACTGAACAGTCGGGTTGCTTTTCCATCTGGCCTCAGCATGTCTTTTCTCAATGTGCAAAGCTTTTAGGCTGGGGGTAAACCACGAGTTCAAGTGAGCTGTAGGTTTCTCTTTCCTGAGTTTAAGTGGTGCGATGGAGTCAATAGCAGAGCTGCTGGTATTATTGTACAAGACAACCATATCTGTTGGGTTGGAGGGTAGGTTAACGAGTTGGTGATAGATTGTATGAGGGGTAAGAGGTTGGGGGCTGTTATGTTTTTTTCTATTTATTTTCAGGGCAGGTGGGGCCATTGGTCTAGATGGATTAGTTTGGGGGCTGTCTTGAATGGTTAATGTGATCAAGTGATGATCTGCCCACGCACACGGTTCAGTATTTGTTATGCAGGATAAGCAGTTGATGTCTGCGATCCAATGTAGAGTGCTTCCTTTTGTATGTGTAGGTCTATTGTTCCTGAGAATGAGGCCTGCTTCTGTGATGGCGTTAGCTAAAATGGAGGCATTGGTGTCACTGGGATCATTCAGACCTAAGTTGAAGTCTCCTAGTAGAATAGTGTGTGAGCCCGGTTTGGTGTTGGTATTTAGAAGGGTGGTTATGTCTTTTTCAAAGAGCCCTAGCGAGCCTGGGGACGGTATACCAGGTTCATGGAGACGGTGCAAGAAGCAGATAGTCGTAGTTTGACTGAAAGTAGCTCAGCGGAGAGCAGAGGGGTAGATTCAGTTTTTCTCATGTCAAGGTTGGATTTGCATATGAATGCTATGCCTCCTTCTTTAGAGGTTTCTCTGTCTCTTCTGATAATGGTGACATTTTCTGGGACGGCTAGGGAGAGGGCAGGGCCAGCTGCTTTGTGGAGCCATGTCTCTGTGACGACTAGGAAATGGAGCTGATTGGTTGTAATGATGTCCGCGATTTCTGTGGCATGGGCTACGAGAGATCTGGCATTAATGAGTGCTCCACTAATTTTGTTGGTTTCCTTAGACCTTTTATTAGTTATATTTTTATGGGGGGGTGATAAATGGTCAGGTACCTGAATTAATTTGGCGTTGTGGTTGATAGTGCGAGGCATTGGCTATAGTTGTGTGTTCTCTACTGAGTGTGAGGAGGGGTTGATGAGTCTGGAGCCTAGTCTGTGGTTTCTCCAAATCGTCCAGCAGCGTTGGTTGGGTTTAGGCTTACTTGCGAAACGTTGGATCCATTGAGCTGGCGATGATGTCTCTGACAAGTATTGGGTGTCTCTGTTGGTTGAAAATGTTTGCTGTGGTGTAGGAATGGTAGGTGGAAGGAAATATGTTGGCCTAGTCTGGTTGGATGGTGGTAGAGGTTTTTGCATAAACAAGAGCCTAGAGGTCATGTCGGTGGAAGCCATTGTAGTGAAAATCACTGGGGCTGATGATGGCGCAGCAATGGAAGATAGTTTAGGCGTTGGGAGGGTAAGGGTGTTAGAGATGTGGCTGAGCACTAGGAAGGTGGTAATCTTAGTTAGGACGGGATTCATGACTGGTGTGTAAATATGCACACTTTCCTGTGCACTTTTTGTCTTTTTAGAGTGCATGATAGTTATTTCAACTACCACGTTTTTATGGAGGTGTATTATGTATTAGTACATGGAGATCCTTATTGACCTCCTGTCAACCAATCATATTCGGGGCACAGACAATGGGCCTCATTACGACCCAGGCGGTAAGTTACCGCCTGGGTCGTACCTTTACCACCATGGCGTAAACTACGTTTACGCCATGGTGGTTGGCGGACTTACCGCCCCATTCCGAGGTTGGCGGGGCGGTAAGTCCCCATTAACCCATTTACCCTTCCCCATTCCCATTTTTGCCCCATAGGGCATAATGGGAGTGGGGAAGGCGTTAATTACGCCACCGTAAATTACGGTGGCGTAATTAACAACAAGGTCCCTTAGCGCCATGGATTTTAACACCTGCTAAAAGCAGGTGTTAAGTCCTCCATGGCGCTAAGGGACCTCGGAATCAGGCGGTAAGGGTCGGCGCTGTTTACGCTGCCGTAAACCCCTTACCGCCTGGGTCCTAATGAGGCCCAATAACTACTGGTATTGGCTGCACTCTGATGAACATTCTAATTTTAAAGGCAGACAGAGAAACCACAATTCAATTTCAGAAAAGTTTTTTATTATCTTTACCTGGTGAAGCGGCTCGCTGGACCTTTGAGGCCAGAATCCTTTTTGGTGGTGATTGCAGGCGTATCGCCATTGAGCCGGCCACCTGCACCACTATAAATATCCAATGATGCGATTTAGCGGTGCGGCAGTGACGTGTGCGCAATGTGCGTCACCGACATGCAGTCAGTCCAGGCGATGGAGGCGGCAGGCGAATACATTCAGGAGGAAGTGCCAGCCTGTTGTTTCGCTATGGAAATGGCAGACAACCCATGAGTGACATTCCAACAGCTGCAAAGTCTCTGGTGAGTTCTGAGGTATCTTTGGACCTAAAATCATTAAAGCCCCAGCAATTGTGGAAAAAACATTAGCCGATAATGTGACTCCATCCACTAAAATCTCTAAGTACTACCCAGTTATACCTAATACCATTGAAAGTTTTAACATGTTTGAGGACCTGGCAACCTTGCCCACATGTCTTCGTCCAAAAGTGACAAGTAGCTTAATCGCTTCACTTGCCTTCAATACAGGGTTTGACCTCCGAAATGGGGAGATTCTGGCACAGCTGCTGTACATGCAAATTGCCATCTTTAGATTGTGTGCAAGAAACAGTCTGTAGAGGAAGAGTCAAAAGCCCCTACCAAAAGCTTTGCCCCCATGTTGCCTATATGTTGGGAACCGGAAATTGCAACATGTCCAGTAACAGTGAGGATGCATGTACCGCAAAGAATTCTTGAAACAAGGTATCCACTGAGAAAACCCTGTATGCATTCACGAAGATATGATGGCCTTCTGGATAAAGTCTCGGAAGAAGTGTGTAAATGAGTGAGAAAGAAGAATGGTGGCGTCATGCGGAGCAGAATGTATGTGCCTTGAAAAGATGTGAAAGATGAAAAAACATAAACATTCCATAAGATCTGAAGAGGAGGCATTATAGATGAGCAACATTTCGGGCTCGAAATGAAGATGTGCATGCAACGAAACACTGAAGAAAATGCAGTCATTTTAAAATAGTACAGATGCAGTGACATAAGTAGACAAAGTGATCTTGAGGCTGGCTACGTAATGAATAGATTGCATCAATGCGTCAATGTATATACGTAGGAATGTATAGAACCTGGATGTTCCACAATGCACTTTAGGAAGGCTTGAACCCAGTGAATAGAAAGGGTTTCAGTGTGGCGCAGTTGGAAAACAACTAATGGCGAAGGAGAATTTGAGAAAAGCCCAGCACCAAGAGTCGAGGCCACCTTGAGCCTGGTTGTCCATCCAGTAGTTACATGAACGTGAGAAAGAAACAAACTTCAATTTGAGCTGATATTGATATTGATATTTGATTTCTATTGCGCTCATACACAAGTGTTTCAGAGCGCAACAAGGCAAGGGAGGGGAACAGTGGAGAACAAAGTAATGATCTTACTAGGCTCAGTGACATTGAGAACGCACAAGTGCATGGGACAGGGGGAGGGGAAAAGTGCATGGAAGGGGGGAGAAGTGGAAAGTGCGGAGCAAAGGAGGAACAGAAAAATAATAATAAAGGCAAAAAGTGGTAGTGCAGCCAGCAAGTGGCAAGTGCTGGCTTTAAGGCAGCAGACAGGGTAGGTTTGATAAGTGCAGGAAGAAAAAGGGGGGACTGTATGGGTACAGATACAGATCCTAGTGCAAGGGGTTGCCCGTAGGCAATGCAGGAGGGTGGCAGGGTGAGCAGGTACCTGGGTACGGAGGACAGAGGGTGGCCAGGTTCACAGTGCCAAGAGAGAACAGATCAGCAGGGGAGAGGGAGAGCGAAGGCATAAGCAAAGAGGAAGGTCTTGAAGTGTTTCTGGAAGCAGAGATCGTTCTCCTCAAGTTTTAGAGTGGTAGGGAGGCTGATCCAGAGGGATGACCCAGCCGAAGACAGAGATCTACCCCCAGCTCGTTTCTTTGAAAAATGACTGACCCTGAGGGAGTTATGATAGGTATGATATGATATGATAGGTCATTTATAACGTGGTTAATACCCAGAGGTTTCTAAGCCTGGAGCAGGGAATCGAACCTATGTTGCTATGTGTCATTTTGCTTCCAAGGCAAGCACTTTGCCGTTGAGCTATCCTCCCGAGACGAGAGTTAGAGATAGAGGTAGAGGAGTGAAGAGCTCGAGAGGGGAGGTATTTGCGGAGGGATAGCTGAAGGTATTTTGGACCCAGGCCCAGAAAGCCTTGTGGACAATGCAGAGGGATTTGAATTTAATCCTTGCATCCACTGGGAGCCAATGGAAAGATTTCAGAGCTGGAGAGATACGATCCCAGGGCTTGAGGCCAACCAAGGGCAAGTCTTGCAGTCCTGTACTGGATTAGTTGCAGAGGGCGGAGAGTAGAGGTAGGTAGATTTAAAAAGAGGCTGTTACAATAGTCCAACCTAGAGAGAATCAGAGCTTGGGAGACAGTGAGCTTCTCGGGAAACAAGAGGAAATGCAGAGTACCTCTGAGGAGGTGCAGTAGGAAGTTTGACTTTTTACAGACATCCGAGATGTGGACAGAGAAGGAAAGTGGGGAGTCAAAGATGACCCAGAGGTTCTTAGCCTCACAGGTGGGGGTAGGAGGAGGGCCAAGGGAGGCCGTCCAGAGAGTGAGGGGAAAGGATGGTCAAGGTGTGCCGATGAGGAGGATCTCCGTCTTGCTGGCATTCAGACAAAGGTCATTTGCGGCACACCAATCTTGATTGGCAGTTAGGCAATTAGAGATGAGAGAGGGAGAGGAGGTGGCTGAAGGCAGCCTGAAAATGAGTTGAGTGCCATCAGCATAGCACTGGAAATTTGAGCAGAATATGGCAATGCAGTGGTCGAGAGTTGCCAGGTATTGATGAAAAGCCAGGGCGAGAGGTTAGACCTTGGTGGAATGGAAAAACACTGAAGGCGTCAAGAGTTCATTATTTAATAGTATTAAATGCAGCAAACAGCTCGAAAACATGGTCTCCAGTCACATGGTCAGATTGAAATAGACTTTGGGTCGAGCTACACCGAAACCAAAAGATAAAACCATGGCACACTCCCTTTTATTCTCAGACACAGAGAGCTTCTGCAAGGCCAAGTTCAAAGCCTTAATTGAATCGCAGAGCGCAAGAGTGATGGTGAATGTCAGACTAACTAGGTGGGAAGCTATGGCTAACACCAGCCCACAGGCACCTGGGGTGCCAGCCTGTGTGCTGCTGGCATATGGAATGTTCCAGAAGGGTTCAAGGGCACCACCGAATTGTAGACGGCCATGTAACAATGAGCCCTATAGTTTGTATAAGCAATGGATCGTTGTGGAATTTGTGACGATGAAGATAACTTGCAGTAGAGGAGGGCTTAGTTGTCAGCCTGATGTTAGAGACCCAATCGCTACCCCTGTTAGTATGGAATGTATACTTAGATGTTCCCTGTAAGCCTATAACATCCCCAAGTAGGTTTTTGTAGTTTGCCACGTAGTGTGACCTCATTGATGATGAGTTTTGACTTTAAAGGTTGTGTGTTTTATGAAATGCGTTGAGAGAAATTGAGCGAACATCCGTTGATGTCGGTTGTAACTCCCTATTTTAGATAATTGCAAATAAAACAGCACCTTGTTTTGCCAACTTCCTGAGTCGGTTTGATTACTAATGTATGAATAAGTTCTGCATCCCCATCCATCTCTAAGTTTTGCTACCTCATCTTAAAGGGCCCCAGATCTATGGGTTCACGTCCCTCCTATTCGAACTGAGGTGCATAGGAAACATTCCGATGTCATTAGTGAGTCTCCAATACTTACAACCTCTGATACGAATAGGGATGTTGGGATGGTGGCAAATGATGAATTGAGTGAGACATCTTATAGAAATCGCCAAAGGCTGATTCTTACTATATTGAATGATAGTGTATCTCCTGTTACAAAGTACGAGGCACTCAAACTAATGCTAACTATAGTAATCAACAAGTGTGAGTTGACTGAGGAGAGACTCCGGAAACAATCTCAAACTTTGGATTTCTTGAAGCGAAATTACAAACATACTAATGTAAGGTCCAATGTTGGTTGTGATGTCTCTCTGGAAATCTGCGAAGTTATTGACAATGCTAATGGGGGGGTGATGTCTGTTACATCCAAAAACTATCCCCACTATAGCGGCAGATACTATTGATAGTGTGGAAAACGATATGGAGGTGGATCATTACATTATCAGCGATGTTGATGATATGGAGTGTATTAATATCGATGAAGAACCATTGAATATGTGTGTAGCAAGGAAGCGTAGCAAAAAGGTGAAATGGCAGAAAGGCCTTAAAAGGAACAAGTCAACTTGACCAAAAGCAAGAAAATGTACAAGGGTGAAGGTCATCTTATTAGCTCTGATGTGTTGGAGGTCATATTGGTCGAAACTGTAAATGGCACTTACGATTTGGAAGTAGTTGAAGTAGTAGATCATTTAGACAAGGGGGATAAATGCTTGAGTAAACAAGGTAGAAAGAGCGGTACATGCACCAAGCTCAAATGAGAATGGTAAAGAACTTTGTACGGATGCTATACAGCACGGAAAGCGTGACGATATAAGACCCTACTAATCCATGTAGAACACGAAGCAAGGCAATTCTGAGGTTACAGTTGAGACTGATAATGAAAAAAGACGAACTAGACTAAAAACAAACAGAAAAGATAATGCCTGCGATGCTAGGACTGGATGGCCTGAGCCATTATTCATGGATGATAGAGGTGACAGCATACCTGAATGTAATCTGGCAACTGGCTCTCTTCGCAATACCAATTATGGCTGTATTGAACAAGATTCAATTGGTTCTATGACTGAGCAGAAATCACCTGGTAACAAAAAGGGCTATAATGCACTCCATATGGCATAGGTATTTAAGCAGGGTAAACACTCAAATCTGAATTGTGCTACATTGTTACAAATCCTCAGAAGTGTCAAACCCTTTGGGGTTGTCACAAGTAGTGATATTTGAATAGTGCACCAACTAGAGGATGTTGAGAGGGCAATGGCAAATATTGTGCTCCAGTCAAATGATATATTAAACTTTGTGTTGGGACATGAGGATGAATTCTATAAAAGGGGCTATGAGTATAAAATTGTGCATATTCCATTTGATACATTTATGGCGAATGGCAATGTAACTGCTAACAATGTAATGATGAGATCAGACAATAGGACCGGCAAGGAACAATGTAGTAATAATAGTAGTAATAACATTAAGGTTCGTCAGATGAGTGTGCTCCATTGGATGGGGACAATGCCGGCTATCAACAATGGTTGACAAGAGCCGTTCGAGGACATTTCACAATAATGCCCTGACCAGCACTTTGTTGTATGTGGTTGCAACTCTCGCGGCAGCTGGACTTGTTGAACATGTCCATTTCTTCTCTCTAATCCTATTAAAGGAAACTTGGAGTCTACATCCTATTGAGTTTGATGGTTGCGTCACAATATGTGCTAATGCAGTGAAGGGAGATAAGGGTAGTCATAAGGGGGGGTCGATTACATCAGTAGCTCATTCCTATAGCTTGGAGATTGGCGGGGATTATCAAAAAAAGGAGGCATGTAGTAGCAGGTGTAGTCTTTTGGTAATGAATAGTGATCCTCTTGGAATGGCTAACCATGATAGGAATCTGAAAAGCATGGAAGACATCCTGAATGAAAGTGGTTGTTCCTATCCAGTGATACTAAGGGGAGATTTCATTGCTAGGATTCCATCAACTACTAATGCTTCTGACAAAGATTTTGGCCCCTCCACTATTGATAAAATAGTAAGTAACTCAAAGGGGCTATCATGGGCCAAGTTATTATATCAATATGGGTTCCGAATGCTAAATGCATATTGTGTGAGGTATATTAATGTGGGATGCACAAGAGTAGGGGGTGGATATGCATCTACTAATTACTTCATTTTTGTAAATCAGGCTGCCCTTGGTCTGGTAATAGACATGGCCACATCCAATAGGGATGAAAGTGATCATTTCCCCCTGTGTGCACTTCTGGATATTTTCGTCTCGCCTAAAGCAGTATGAGAATAGTGGTGTCATTAGTATTAACAACGGCCTAAATGGGATAAGCTGGAACCCACAGGATTCGGAAAAGGCCAATGTAATTGCAAGCGCTCAGCTGGGCAATGTTGTGCACTTTCACTTTTCTTCTGGGAGGAAACATGAGAGACACATGTTGGGAGATTTTCTCAGATGCTCTGACTAAAGTTATGGAATCTGTCCATTACAATAGGAATTATATAAAGCTACAAGAACGATGTGTTATTGGCACAAATTGAACATTTGCATATGACTCTCTGATAAAGAGAAAAGGTTTTTTAAAAATAAAAAAAACTATTCTAAATTTTAATGTTTTCTCTTTTTACCATTCAACATTCAAAACACACAACTTTAAAACTTAGTTTCAGTACGATACAATAAAGATTTCCCCTAGCCACCCTCAATGCCATATCCTTTCTCACTTCATCCCCATCCCAAGCTCCGCCGCACCCCTCCTAATCCCCTGTATCAGTTCCTTATGCGGATTGTGAATTCCCCCTCTCTGACGTCTGTGCCACTTGCCATATCTTAACCCGTATCCAACTATTGTGACCATATCCAGTCGAACGTCTCTTTTCTAATCCGCCACAATAATCCACCCCCTCTCGCCACCTGTGTATACTTGGTAGTGTAGGGCCGCCCCACCCGGCTGCCGACACTTTCTTGCCCATCCTCTGTGGTGTCTTGATTAGGCTCTTTTCTTTCTCATTATACCCCAAGCCTTCCCAAATGTGTAGAAGTATCAGTTTAGAGGAGTCTGAATGGGTTTTCTGATCACTCCCAACATCGCGTCCCTAACTGACTTCCAAAAGGGTTGCTCCTTGGACAGTCCCATATCGTGTGTAAGAAGGAGCCCACGTCTGCTTTGCATTTCAGGCAAGAGGGATCAGTTGCTCTGCCCATCTGATAGAGTCGGTCTCTACTGTAGTATGCCCTGGGTACTATCTTATAGTGGATGAGGTGCATCCTAATCGTTATGTTCACCTCCCTAGAAAAGGCCAGTGCTTCTACCCAATTGCCCTCCTCCAGGGATCCCAGATTTGCCTGCCATTTCTCTTTGAGCTCCAGTGTGGGTTTTGACGTGAAACCCTTCTGTGTGACTCCCTTTCCCTTGAGCTCCCCTTCCTGTAGGTTTGCCTCTATCGGGGATATCTCAGGCAGGTCCCATGTGTCTTGCAGTTCTCGAGCTAGGGCATGTTGAACCCTAATATTTGTATATCTTTCCTGTTCCTATAGGCCAAATTCCTCCTGCAAGTGCTGGAATGGGGCCAGATGGCTCCACACTATAATATGTTTCATTTTTGCAATGCCTCGTTCTTGGCATCTACTCTGTCCTCTCAATTTGTAAACCTCCAACAAGTCTGCCTTTCCCCATATGGGCACCTCCAAGGTCACCTTACGCCCCATCCCCCAACTCATTGCACGCAGCGCGTCCCAACACGTTTCCACTGTCCAAATTCCTGGCTGGGTTAGGCTGTGTGTAGGCTTACTCCTTAAAGCTGTCAAGCTGAAGGTTAGACAGGCTGAATGTAATTGGCGCAAATCATATGGCCCCTCTCTCAAAGAAGCCTACAAAGCATGTTCTGCCACGTACCATGCCGACATTAAAATAGCAAAAACTCAGTATCTCTCCCAGAAAATTGGAGATGCCCTATGTCGACCCAAAGCCCTCTTCCCGGTTGTTAAATCACTTTCCTTATCTGATATACCTACTGCAAAGCTTATACCCACACAAGAACTATGCGACAGCCTATCCCAATTTTTTATAACTAAAACTACTGATATTAGGTGGAATATCGAGATCTTGGCTGCCACCTCACTGAATGATATTGATCACCCTCTAGCCCCTACACCCTCAATGGGCTCTAAAGAGTGGTCTTCCTTCCCCATTTTCTCAGAGAAAACAGCCTTAATGATGATCCAAAAGATCAAATTGTGTTTCCCTTCGGACGCCATTACGGTGGATATTATGAAAAAAATCGCCCCTGACCTCCTGTTATTTCTCACTGTTGCAGTGAATACTTCATGTCAATCGGGGATTGTCCCACCTGAACTAAAAGCATCCAGGGTGGTCCCTCTTTTAAAGAAGCCATCACTTGACCCGACTATATTGGCTAACTTTCATCCGATCTCCCTTCTCCCTTTTCTTACAAAACTTCTGGAAGCATTGGTATCACCCCTTCTATCATCATTTCTGGAATCCTCACACCTCCTGGACCCTGTGCAGTCTGGCTTCAGACCTGACAGAGGCACGGAGAGTGTACTGGTCTCCATTCAGGATGGCATGGCCAGGCTGGTAGACTCAGGCGGGGTTGGTGCTCTGATTTTGTTAGATCTGTCAGCAGCATTGGACGCGGTCGACCACCCCATTCTTTTGTCTCGGCTGGCCCAAATAGGTATATCAGGCCAGGTACTAGCTTGGTTCATGTCATTCCTGGTGGATCGGACCCAGACTCTCTCCATGCTACCCTTTTTATCTGCCCCCTGCCATCTTAGCTGCAGCGTTCCGCAGGGTTCGTCTCTGTCTCCGGTTCTATTCAACATCTATATTTGAGCACTTGTGTGTCTCATCTGGTCCTATGGCATCAGGTGTTACTCCTACGCCGAGGACACTCAGATCCTGATCCAGTTAGATCTCGATCAGGATGAGATGTCGTCGCGCTTATGGGAATGCCTGACTGCTGTGGGAACATGGACGAACCTCAACTGGCTCAAATTGAACGGAGACAAAACAGAGGTGTTGGTGGTGGGGTGTCCCCCTCATCCCTCACTCTGGGTCTCCTCTTTCTGGCCTACCTACCTTGGTGTGCTTCCTTCCCCTGTGGGCAAGATGAAAAATCTGGGTGTTATTCTCTCGGCTTCTTTGTCTATGGACAACCAAGTGGCTGCTGTTTGCCAAGTGGGACACTATCAGCTGAAAGTGTTAAAGAGAGTTCTCCTGTTGATCCCTGCTCCTCTTTGCCCACCAGTAGTAGCAGCCCTGATACATTTGCGGCTGGACTACTGCAACTCACTGTATCTGGCCCAGCCAATGGGGCTCATTCAGCGCCGACAACATCTTCAGAATATGGCGGCCCGGCTGGCGACGGCTACCGCTTACGGAGGACACATCTCCCCGGTGCTACGTTGTCTGCACTGGCTCACCGTTAACCAGTGCATTCATTTCAAGGCACTATCCATAGTCCACCGCGCCATATATGATCAGGGCGCAGAGTTTCTGCAAGCTAAATTCTCATGCTACTGCCCCATTCATCAGTTGCGTTCAGCCTCCTCTAACCTGCTTACCGTACCTCCTTACCATTGTATGAGGATCGGAGGCAGGGCTTTCTCTATGGCTGGAGCAAGACTGTGAATGAACTACCTCCCTCAATAAAGAAACTATCGAGTCATTTGGCTTTTAGGAATTTTAGAAAATTCTGTGTCTTCTGTGTTAGTAGCTTCTGCTATGTATTTGTGCCTTCTCTCCAGTGCCAAGATGCCTCTAGCGACCGTGCGCTGAACAAGTGTCAGTAACATAACATAACATAGTCAATGTTTTTAAAGCTATTCTCGGGATGTTGTTCCCCTCTATGATTTCTCTCTGCAAACTCTCTATATTCTGAAACACCCCCTGCTGGGCCTTCACGGGTGTGTTCTGAAGCACATAGAGAAGCTGTGGTAGCAACATCATTTTAAATAATTTCACCTTGCACCCCTGTGGGATTGCTGCTTCCTCCTCTTTTACTAGCATGAGTTTTGATTTTCTCCAGTTTATCCTGAGGCCACTCACTTCCCCAAACTTCCTAAATACCTCCATCACCCTCAGGCCTGTGCACCTGGTGTCCCCATATAGATCAGAACATCATCCGCATACAGCAATATTCGGTCTTTGCCCTCTTCAGGCAACAAAAAGCCCTTCAGTTGGGGTCCTTTCAAACTTTAACAGCCAAAGGCCCCATGGACAACAAAAATAAAAGTGGCGAAAGGGGGCAGCCCTGCCTAGTCCCCTTTGGTGGGGAAATTGCCCAGAGATGTACCCATTTACCTTTGTCCTTGCCAGCGGATTTGTATATAGGGGCCTCACTCAACTTGTGAATTTGGGGCTAAAGCCAAATCGTGCCATCACTGTCCAGATGTACTTCCATCAATCCGAATCAAATGCTTTCTCTGAGCCCATGGCCATCATCTCATGTGGACCCTTCAGGCTGGAGTTTGCACTCATGGTGTTATGCAATTGCTGGGATTAATTCTGGATTCCCTTCCCGGCAAAACCCCACATTGGTCAGGGTGGATTAATTGGCCAATCACGCATAGCAATTTGCTGGCTAAGACTTTTGCCAATATCCTGGCCTCCCTGTGATGATTGAAATTGGGGCGTACGTGTCAAACTGGATATTAAATTATGCCTCCTATTATAACGATTTGTATGTAAATTGGCCTACACCAAGTTGCTTAAAATTGTACGCGAATAACTCTCTACGGCAAGGTCTTGACCTTAGAAATTCATGTAAGCCGCCATCTTGAATCAAGCCTCCATTTTAGGTTAGAACCGCCATTTTGAGGTTTTTGTACAAAGTCACCCTGTAATCTGAAATGGCCGTCTCGTGTGCCCTTGTTCTTGCCTTAACCTCTCCAACCTCTGTAGGAGAGTTAATGTCCAACCTGCCTTCAGGCTACATGTTAGGGTCATGTAGACCTTGTCCTTTGTTGACCTTGGGAGCAAGGGATTACTTGAATCAGCAATGTTAAACTACAAGTATACAAGAACAGTAATGCTATCCGAATATAACATGTGAAACATTTGTTTGGTCTGTATTAAAACAGTATGTAAAGAATGTAAATGTTAAATTAAAGAATAATGGAGTGTGTTAGTAAATATATTCAAAAGTAAACTGCATGCACGAGATATGTAAATTAGGAAAGTGAACCTGGCGCGACCCTAGCCCAGTGTATAATTAACCTGTAAGAGGCTGGACATCATTTTACAAATTGTATAAATGCGTCGATGTCCAGCTAGGAAATTCTGTTCACTGCTCACATTGAACCCTGCTGGTGGTCTCTGTGATGTATTGACTGCCAAATAGCTATTTGTGTACTTTGTTGATTATTGTTCAGTTTTGTAATAAAGATTCTGGGAATCTATACAAGCCCGCGTCGGTGTATTTTCCTTTGCTTGGTGTAACAGCTGTAATATTGTTTTTTTTCTGATTCCACGGATGGCGCCCGAATAGGGACCCTCAAGATTGACTTTGTCTCGTTGAAGGTTGGCTCGGCTATCGGACCGGGATCGGACGATGCCAACAGAAACGGCCACTCTAGACGAGAAGCGAATTCCTCGACGAAACTGCACGATCCGATCCCTGGATGGTGAGCTGTAGCCCGAGACAACGTCTTGACGAGGGTCCATATATTTGAGGTGGGTAAATTTGCCGAAAATCACCAGACACGTGGGTCCTTAGCATTGTCCTTAGTAACCTGATCGGGCCTCCCAGTCCTTTGGTCAGGTGAATCGTGTCCCAATTCTTAATCTAACCCTGACAAATTGAATTTGGAGCATTGTACTCGCAAGCACAATTATTTAACCAGGTAACACCAGAACTTTGATATGCCTGGGAAATTGTCTGCCTGCTTTAGGGCATTATTCCGCAGCGACAGACAATCTTTGGAAGATAGCCGTCCCGCACCAGAGGAGGAGTCGCCGGCATGTACTATGTACTGTAAGAAAGGCTTTGGTAGTATAGCATTTAACGACATTTGGCACAGACAGACCAGACATAATTCTAATCTTCGGTAGCCAACCAATGGTAGTTTTGAAATCCCTTGTATAGAATATTTAGAGTCTGTATTAGTAAAGAAAAAGGCTAGACCTTCAGCATTTGACACGTTGCACAGTTGGAAAACAGAAGCTTTGCAGCAACAAAAGAGTAGAGAGAAACACATGCGTAGACATATGACAAGTGTCGAAAAGGCACGGTTATATGATCAAAATAAACAATTGGAGTGAGTTAGGAACACGGACAGGGCGTTTCAATTAGGCATTCAGAAAATGTACCCTTCAAAAGATTTTCATACGTCAGATGAATTGATTAATAAACTTTTGCATGAGCGAAGGACCGATGCCTCCGCGCCACCTTCGTACGTCCCTCCTTCTGGCGCTTTGCCCCTTCCTGTTGTTGTTCCCCCTCCTATAGTTCCTCCGGTCCTCCCTGCTGTTCTTCCTGTTGTTCTTCCAGCCGTCGCTCCTTTGCCTGCCCCCTTGCCTTCACCTGTTGTTATTCAGAATGTGCCTACTCTTCCTCTTCCAAGTGATTCTGCATCGCTTGTAGTAGACCAGGGAGCGAGACCAAGGGTTGTGACTCGTAATACTGTGTCCCCAGACAAAAAGAGTGAATTGACTGCTTGGGCTAAACATTGTATGGAGAAGGGTGAACAAGCTGATGTTTTTTCCACACTCGAAAATTTAAAAGGTATTCCTGAGAAAAATGGTTTTATTGAAGGATTAGGGACTCATTTGAGTATAATGTGAAATAGACTAAATGATGTAGATTTCCCACAAGGGTTACGGGATTTGAATGCCTTAGCGTTGTCCAGAGATACTGCGGAGAAGGTATATGAGCATGTTGAGAGGATTTTCGAGTGTAGGAAGGAGTTGGAAGAGTTACAGAATGAGGAAGCAGATGGTGGTAGTTTAGGTATTATGTACTTACAGAAACAGTTTTCTCCTCGTCGAGAATTAAAAGGAGAGGAAGCGCAAATTTGTATAAAGGATGCGATAAGATGGATTTCGGATATGTCGATAACTCCAGATGAAGTATATGACACATATAGTTAGTCTACATTAGAAATGCAAAAGAAAGTGATACAGGTGATGGTAGAGCACCTGCAGAATGAGTGTGTAAGAAGAAAGATTTGTTGTCCCGCAGAATTGTTGAGTGTTTATAACAGAGCCTTTTCGATTGATACTTCTTCAACTGCCTTAGCGCTTGATTTGGCTCTGTTGCTTAGTAAGCGTTCGGAGCTGCCTGCTTCTCAGTTGCCTATGAGAGAGGTGCCTCCGACATTTGTCCCGAAAGTTGAGATTGCGGCCGATGCTGGACGAGGAATAGTCGCCGGAGAAATTCCTGCACATTACGTTTCACAGCTTGTTCACGTCCCGTTTTCAAGACAGGAAGTGAACACCATAAAGCAATCTATTCCCAATATATGAAAGAATCCGACCGGATTGTATAAAGAAATAGAGTCGGTCTTACAGTCGTCGGTATTCACTTTAAGTGACATTGACCTATTATTTCCCGTACTCCTGCAAGTTGATTTGTGGAAACAGATTAGAACTATAGATGACATACCTGGGTTGGGAGATACATGGGATAACATGGTTAGGCTAGACAGAGAAAGACCAGCTGGCGAACGACCACCTCAAGTGATATTAACCTTGCCTGATAGAATTATTGTAAAATTGAAAACCATGGTTCCAGAAAAAAGAATCATTTGGGACAAGCTTACGGCCTGTGTCCAAGGAAAGTCTGAGGGTGCTACCGATTTCTTCAATCGGTTCGAGCAGGTATTCTCAGATTTCAGTGGACAAGACTTAGGCACAGAGTCAGGGAAAAGGTTGTTTGTCGACAAATTTGTACGTGGATTGCTGCCTGACATCCAGTTACAGATGTCTTCTGAAAGCGCTTGGCAGGCAAAGTCTCAATCAGAAGTACTGCATATGGCTCAGTACTATGAAAATCGTGTAAATACTGAAAAGGAAAAACTTGATAAAAAAAAGGGTGACCTGAAAACTAAAGTTTTATTACAGCAGATTGTTAGAAGCCCTAGAGGGGGTAATCAATTTAGAGGTCAGTACATTCCACAGGGAAGTGCGCCCTTGGCTCCGGTAACCATTAACTAGTGTGCCTATTGCCGGCAGGAAGGCCACTGGCGCGCACAATGTCCGACCTTGCAGCAAAGGTCATTTGGGAACATGGGTAGACGATCCAGAGTTCGCCCAGGTGCAGGGGGCCCTGGCAGAGGTCCGTTTGCACCAGAATCACAGCAACCTCCATCACAAGATAAGCAAGTTTCGAATGTGGATAATAGAAACATTTTTGATCACCCTTCTGCCGCGTACCTCTCTGAAGAGCTTCCTTTTGATAATATTCTGTTTCGCTAGGATTGCCCGAAGCAGGATTTGGAACCTACACCTATTCCCGTTCATCAGAAAGGCCCCTACGTTGAGATGGCGGTGGGAAATAGGAAGCATCTATTTTTAGTAGATACGGGAGCACAGAAATGTTCCATTGATCATTCACGGGTTCCAAATATTCCCCTGTCAGGGCAGTCCAACGTTTCCATAGGGTTTTCAGGCACACCTGTAGTTTGCCAGGTTTCTTTGCCGGTACCGGTAACACTGGGTCCCTTCACGGAACAGTGTCCATTTTTACTTACCACAAACTGTGGGGAGAACTTGCTGGGGCTAAATTTGTTGAAGGCATTGCATGCAGTAATACATTGTTCTCCGCACGGAATTCGGCTAACAATTTCACCTCAGCAATCACTCGCATCTCAGTTTTTGACTCGACCTTTACCACCAGAAGTTAGTAATGTTCCAGAATGCTTATGGGCAATTGATGATAAGGATGTGGGCATTCTTCAAATTGAACCTGTTAAAATTATTTTGAAACATGGAGTGAAATTGCCTCGCATCGCGCAACTTAAGATCTCAGTTGAAGGCGAATAGGCTTTGAAATGTATAGTTTCTGATTTTGTACATCGTGAAGTAATTGAGGAGATTACGGGTAGCATATGTAACAGCCCCATTTTACCAGTATACAAAAAAGGTGATAATGCGATTCCCTTTCGTTTTATAATTGATTTACGCGCTATTAACAAAATTGTGGCTCCGCAATTTCCTATTGTACCTGATGTTACAACGATACTAACCATGATTCCGGCTTCTGCCACTCATTTTAGCGTTGATGATCTTAAAAACGCGCACCAGAAGGGTACACTGGGAGTCCAAGTATTTATAGTAGGGCATTGAAAGAGCAGCTCGATACCCTCGAGTTGCCTACTACTTGCACAATACTGCAGTATGTAGATAACCTCCTCTTGGCTGCTGATTATGAGAGCGCCTGTAAAGAAGGCACCATGTTGTTGCTTTGTCATCTAGCAAAACATGGCCACAAAGCTTCACTTAAGAAATTCCAATATTGTTGTCAGGAGGTCGCCTATTTAGGCTACCTCCTGTCAAAGGAGGGAAGACGGTTGACACCTGAACGAATAAAGACCATTTCTGGCATGTCTGTCCCAAATACGCAAAAGGAAGTTAGAGCCATGATAGGTATGGCATCTTATTGTAGATTGTGGATCCCTAACTTTTCGTTAACGATTAAACCAATGCTGGCTTTGACAAAGAAGGGCATTTCTTTGCCATTGCCATGGACTTTGGAACACGAGACAGCATTTGATTTGCTCAAATCTGCGCTGTGTTCAGCGCCGGTTTTAGGAACTTTGAATTATGACAAGGCCTTTGTATTGTTTGTGCATGAACGTGATGGATGTGCTTTGGCTGTGTTAACGCAGGAGCATGGAGGGAAGAATAGGCCGTGCGGCTACTATTCCTCCGCCCTTGCTCCTGTAGCATGGGCTTTGCAAAGATGTTTGCGTGCTGTTGCTGCTGCTGCTGCGTCTGTAAAACAGAGTGAGGGAATGGTCCTGGTTCATGCGTTAACCCTAATGGTACCTCACTCTGTAGATATTCTATTGAATAGAACTCAAACGCAACACCTCACTTCTGCACGATTGACAAGATATGAACTAGTCTTGTTTGCCCCCCACATTCAAATTCAGAGGTGTTGTGTATTAAATCCGGCTGAACTTTTACTTGTCTCGCAAGATACTTTTGATGGTGACAATACGTCACACGATTGCCTTTATATGACAGAACAAGAGACTAAAGGCAGAATCGATCTGAAAGACACGCCTTTGAATAGCCCATAAGCAGAGCTATTTTGTGATGGCTCTCGTTTTAAACTTCCAGACGGTACATCCACGGCTGCTTATGCTGTTACTACTTTAAGCACGGTTGTTTAAACTAAAAGAATTATGCATAACTGTGAGCAGGCCGCAGAAATGATAGCGTTAACTCGAGTTTGTGAACTTTCTGAAGGGCTAACAGTGAATATATATACTGATAGTCAGTATGCCTTTGGGGTGGCCCACAATTTCGGTAGACTTTGGAAAGAACGAGGTTTCTTGACCTCGCACGGAACGAAAATCCAGCATGGCACTTTAATAGTGCGATTACTTTCAGCACTCACACTCCCTGTTCAGTTAGTTATCATAAAATGTTCAGCACATCAAAAGGTTACAGATGATGTAGGAAAAGGGAATGCTTTCGCCGATCAGATAGCTAAACAAACTGCCACTGATTTCAATTCAGAAATGTATGCTGTAAAAGAAATTGTAAATGTTTGCACTTTGGGTGAAAGTATCGATGCTGTAAAAGATATTCAAGCAGATATTACCATAGAGGAAACTAAGAGATGGATCGAGGGTGCAGGGAGATTGGATGACGATGGGTGTTGGGTAGACAATATTGAAGGGAAATGGTTACTCTCTGACGCCTACATTACAATTATGGTTATTATGGCTCATGGTCCGACACATGTTTGTGCTTGGAAATTGACTAAAATGTTACACAGTGTATGGACCAATGATAACATTTTCAAAACTGCGGAGCGTTTTGTCCAAAGTTGCATGGTTTGCTTGCAGCACAATGTAGGAAAAGGTACCTCGGCTTCTAGAGGAAGTTTCGCTCCACCTTCTGTCCCGTTTGAGGTTATTCACTTTTATTTTATTGAAATGGAACGGTGTAACAATCTTAAATATGTATTGGTTGTTATTTGTGCCTTTAGTAAGTGGGTTGAGGCCTTCCCGGTTAGAGATGCAACGGCCATAACCACGCCAAAAACTCTGTTGAAAGAGTTTTTTCCTAGGTTCGGGCTGCCGAGAGTCATCTGGTCAGATAATGGGCCACACTTTATTGCCACTGTAATCCTACAAATTTGCAAAGGATTACAGATTAACAAGCGGTTCCATTCAGTTAGACATGCCCAAAGTGCCAGATTAGTAGAAAGCCACAACAGCATTATAAAGAACAAACTCGCTAAGACGTGTGGTGGCACCAAGCTAAAATGGCCGGACGCCTTACCGATCGTGTTACTGTCGATGAGAACAACCCCTCAAACTAAGACTGGGCTCTCTCCCATTGAGGTGGTAATGGGGAGACCTGCTAATATTTGGGGTATGCCAAAAAGTCGCTCATTGCGGGATATAGAAAATGTGCTTCTTTCAGATTACTGTAACCAGTTGACTAAAAATCTGTTTTCAATTTATCACCAGGTGTGAGAGGCATTACCTGTGCGCTACGAGGGTCCTGGTCACAGTCTATGACCGGGGGATTGGATCCTCACAAAGGTTTTTGGGAGGTCGTCTTGCCTTGCACCTCGGTGGATGGGTCCCTACCAAGTCCTGCTAGTCACCCAGACTGCCGTGCGGGTAGCGGGTCGTAAACACTGGATCCATGCGACGCACACCAAACGGATCCCACAGCCCGTGCCATACGATACAGAAGACACAGAATCCCTTCCCACTGCTGTAACAAGCGTGCCTGAAACAGCAACAACCAACAAGGGAGAATCGGAGACCGCTTCAGAATCCTCAAGGCCGGACAAAACGGCCATCTTGTCTCCGCACTCCCCAACAGTGGAACTTCCGGATCAATCCTTTTCTGATCCCATTTCCGTCCATTCGCCACTTCCAGGAGGAAGTGACGATACTTTGTTCTCACCAGAAACTGCAAAATATAATTTGCGCCCAAGGAAGTAAAAGTACAGCATGATCTGACTGTGCGAATGAGAAAATCATTTGAGGGCTTGCCTTTTGGCCCGACTGTGTGGGAAGATTCTGTTGGCTAAGGGTTGTGGGAAAGATGCGTGACTGGAGTCGCCAGCAAACGAACAATTGGTGTTTTTTCGGTTGAAGAAAACAATGCTTGCACCCGCTACCGCTCGTACCGAACTTTTAGATAAATATGTGACTAGCAGAGACAATGATCAAGCATATAAGGGGACCCCCAAAGTGTATTGTTGCCTTTTTGTGATTATTATGCGATTTTTAGTAACTGTTGGGTTTGGGTCTGGAGGAAGCATATCCGTTAGAGGACTTTTTACCTATTGAAAATGTATCTGTTATTCCGACTCCTTCCGTGCACTTGCATACTTTGTCGCCTAGTGATTCTTTGCATAGACGGAACTATCTGAATAATACCCTTTTGTTAATAATGAATGCCACTCATGCAGTTTTTAATAAGACCAATTGCTGGGTCTGCACACATCTACCGCAACATGGGGATAAGGGGCTAGGTTGGTATATCCCTTACCTTTGACAACTGCCTGTTACGCTTCTCTTAGAGCACTATTTTTTGGTCGATGGAATGACAGCATCTCAGGGAACTTTGATGGTACAAATTTAAATTGTTTTGAAAAGAATGTTTTGATGCCCCTGGGATGCTCGCTTTTTGCAAATAGAGGTAAGCCAAACGTTGCTTCTGTTAGGCCCTCTGATAGATTGTCACATCCCTTTCAGCCTTTAATCTCTTTCAAAATGGCTCCTCTAGGTAATAAGGATGCCACGATTCCATCTTATTCTGTTAATCATAGCACCGATTCAGTATCCTTCTGCATACAGAGGAATGGAACACGGTCAATGGGTAATTTTAGAAAGTGCGCCAATGTTGCGAATTTGACTGGTGAAAACAGACCTCTGTACGTAGGCGAACCTGTCTATTTTGTTTGCGGTAATGTGGCATTTCCATGGCTGCCCAGGGATTGGCAAGGAACCTGTTATTTAGGGATTCTATTACCTGGGGTATTTATTGCCAGTACTACAGAAATTTCGAAGACTCGTCCACAACGAGGTGTGAAAGAGGATACTCCAGCGCAAACTCTAGGAGATATTATGAAATCCTTTGTGCCATTTTTTGGGCAAATTACGAATTCAGAAGATATCAGGGGACTAGCAAGAGTATTGGAGAGAACCATCAACCGGACCACTGACATACTCTATAATATGACTTTAGAGCAGAGAGCGATAAGATTAGTGGCTCTTCAGAACCGGATGGCATTAAATGTCATCCTGGCAGAGCGATGAGGAGTATGTAAATTAGTGGGGTCTGCTTGCTGTGTTTACGTACCAGACTCCTCTCCGACGATCTATCCAAAATCTACATGTTCTTAGTTCAGAAGTACATGTTTCTGAGGGAAACTGGGAACTTGGTACATGGCTTTGGGACCTCCTAGGGTCATGGGGATGGAAGTTGTTTTCGGCCCTGCTAATTATCTTGGGAAGTTTTCTGTTTCTTTGTTGTTGTATACAGTGTCTCCCTGGTATATGCTCAGTGTTAGTGGGATGTTGCGCGCAAGCAACAAGTGTATTAGGACATAAAATATACGCCCCAAAGAAGGTTTCCAAAGAGTATGTGTTGAAAGAAACTCTGATGTCAGATCTAATGGCAATAGATATGTCCGACAATGATTCGGGGTGTATGGACGATGACGTATGGAGTTACTTGCAAGCAGATCAGAAGTAGTGTTAGCACTTGGCATAGGCCAAAAGGAGGGTTTGTCGAACTGGATATTAAATTATGCCTCCTATTATAACGATTTGTATGTATATTGGCCTACGCCAAGTTGCTTAAAATTGTACGCGAATAACTCTCTACAGCAAGGTCTTGACCTTAGAAATTGATTTAAGCCGCCATCTTGAATCAAGCCTCCATTTTAGGTTAGAACCGCCATTTTGAGGTTTTTGTACAAAGTCACCCTGTAATCTGAAATGGCCGTCTCGTGTGCCCTTGTTCTTGCCTTAACCTCTCCAAACTCTGTAGGAGAGTTAATGTCCAACCTGCCTTCAGGCTACATGTTAGGGTCATGTAGACCTTGTCCTTTGTTGACCTTGGGAGCAGGGGATTACTTGAATCAGCAATGTTAAACTACAAGTATACAAGAACAGTAATGCTATCCGAATATAATATGTGAAACATTTGTTTAGTCTGTATTAAAACAGTATGTAAAGAGTGTAAATGTTAAATTAAAGAATAATGGAGTGTGTTAGTAAATATATTCAAAAGTAAACCGCATGCACGAGATATGTAAATTAGGAAAGTGAACCTGGCGCGACCCTAGCCCAGTGTATAATTAACCTGTAAGAGGCTGAACATCATTTTACAAATTGTGTAAATGCGTCGATGTCCAGCTAGGAAATTCTGTTCACTGCTCACATTGAACCCTGCTGGTGGTCTCTGTGATGTATTGACGGCCAAATAGCTATTTGTGTACTTTGTTGAATACTGTTCAGTTTTGTAATAAAGATTCTAGGAATCTTTACAAGCCTGTGTCGGTGTATTTTCCTTTGCTTGGTGTAACAGCCGTAATATTGTATTTTTTCTGATTCCACAGATGCACTGCATTGTTCCCGGGGCCTGCCTTTTTAATGTGTATTACTACGATGGTGGCTTTTCTAAGTTCTTCTGGCAGAGTGCCTTCCGTGAGGCACTCTACGAACATAGCCCTCATCTCCTCCACCACCCCCTGCCTTGTTTGTTTCCAAAACTCTTCTGGGAACCCATTAGGCCCTGTGTATTTCCTTGACTAGAGTTGGT
The DNA here is from genome assembly GCF_040938575.1 of Ambystoma mexicanum. Taxonomy (NCBI): domain Eukaryota; kingdom Metazoa; phylum Chordata; class Amphibia; order Caudata; family Ambystomatidae; genus Ambystoma; species Ambystoma mexicanum. The sequence continues at coordinate 417,104,482 of NC_090929.1, forward strand.
TTATTGCCATTTGAACCTCCTCAATAGTTGGGTCCATAGCTTGATGTTCCTGACTCACCTGTGGCAGCTCTATTTCTCCCAATTATTGTGTTACCACTGGGTCGCCTGCATTGCCTGAGTTTCGATACAACTCTCGATAATGCTTTGCAAATGCCTCTGGGATTTCAGATTTTCCTCACCCATCTGGAGCCCTCTTCCCTTTTTTACAGCCATTTGATTAATCTGCCACACTTATCTACCATATCAAACACCCTCGCTATCTTGTCCTAGTGGGCTGCCCTGTCTTTGTCTCGGGCCACAGTTCTATATGTGTTCGTGATTGTAGCTAGTTTTCCCTTGCTTTCTTCTGTGGTGTGTCTATTATGGAATGCCTCTACCGCCGCAGCCTCTGATTCTAGCTGCTTCAGCCTTTCTCTACAGTCTCTATGATGTTGCCTTATTTCCACAACCTTGTACGCTTCCCACAACGTAGACCTACTGTCTACCATCCTAGTATTTTGCTGAAAGTATTCTTTCATCCTGCTACGGAGGCCGTCGGCAATCCTCTCATTTTTAAGATAAGCATTGTGCTTCCAACGTCCTGTCTGCCTGCTCTACTTGCCCTGTATGATAATTATTAATGGTGTGTGCTCTGATATACCCCTTGGCAGGAATGTGGCATCTCAACCCAGCCCACTATCGTACTCAGGAGGAGTATATAATCAATCCTCGAGAAAGAGGAACGTGCATTGGAATAAAATGAAAACCCCTGTTCCCCGGGATGAAGCTCTCGCCAAACATCTCACAAAGCCATGGCATCCATTAATGTTTGAAGCTTCGTAGGGGAGCCCGTGGGTCCACCCATGTAGGGTCGCCTGTCTATCACTGGCTGTACCGCGTCCTTAAAATCCCATACCACTATTGTCTTGTCCCCTCCTCCCCGGTGTTTAGCCAATAATGTTTGTACCAGCTGGAACATCTCTGCTTCAAGTGTCGGTAGTGCATGCACATTAATTATGCAAACGGTTTCCCCCCACAAGGTACCACTCATGAGACTGTATCTACCCCTCAGGTCTCTCTCTATATGAAGCACTTCTAGCAGTATCGTCCTCCTATCTAAAATGGCCTCTCCCTTCGAGCCTCTGGTGAAACCAGCATGTTCCACCACTGAGTACATTTCCCACCCCAAAAGGGTACAGGCTGACCCCAACATGTGCCTCTCCTTAGCAGCACAATATCCGTTTTATGGGCTGCCAAGAAGTTGGAGACAAGGCCTCTCTTGATTTTATCCAGGAGCCTGTTAACGTTCCATGACAAACAACTCAATGCCCTACATGTTGACCCAACTGACCCTGCCATTCTCTTCTTGTCTACCCAGCATGTTGTGCTGGGTGGGCCCACCACTCCCCCCACGGCTAGCATTACCCTCTCCATATTCACCTTTGATCGTACTGCAAATAACTGTAATGGAAATGTAAACAACCCCAACCAAAGACCCCCTTTCCCACGCATCCCCCCAATCAGAAGCATCTGTCGCCCCATAACTGTGAACCAAACAGTGATTGCCATCAATCCGGGGGTGGGGGGGTGCGAGGGGGGCTATTTGAGGGGTGTGTCCAAGGCGTAATTTATGGGGGGATGGGGGTGCTTGTCCCCCCAACTTTCATGGCACACCATTTTGTCCCCATTCATTTGGCTGGGGTACCTTTTCTTCAGATGTCATGTCCTCCCCAACATTTTCAGCAAAACTACTCCTCTGGGGGTGTCCACAATGTCTCTTTCGCTGCACTCAGACTGGTTTGCACGGTTTATAGTGGTTTGGTCAAAAACAAAAATGTCGAAAGTCAAAATGTCAAAAAAAAATGTCGAAAAAAAAAAGTCAATTTTCTTTTTCAATACGTTTTTTTTTCGAAATGGGGGTTCCCCCCTCCCCCCAAACCCCCTTTTTTCTATTTTTTTATGTTACCCCTTTTTTTTACTTACCGAACCCAAAAAAAACATAAATAAAAAAATTAGAATTTTTTTTCGACATTTTGACCGACCACCGGTTTTCACATGTTTAAGCTTTCTCAGAACTGCAGGTGCTCGTGTTGCCCCAGCCCAGGCTGGTTTTATGTTACAACCGATGTGCCTGCCCTCCTTATCCATTTCCCCTCTAGGTTTGTTCCACTTCCTCTCGGGAGGGGCTCCGCAAGCTGTGGCCCTCACCGTCCATCCAATCCCAGGCCTCTGTAGGACTCTGAAATGAAATAAATGCACTCCTCCAGGACCGAGCATGGCGTACTTAACCTCTCCTTCCCTTAGACTTTTCTTAACCGCTTTGAACAGGTGGTGGGCCTTCTGCACTGCTTTGGTGAAGTGTGGGTAAACGGTTACCTTGGATGCTTTCACGTGGAGTGGCCCCCTTTTCCTTGAGGCCTGCAGAATCACATTGCAGCCCTTGTAGTCTAAAATGTGTGCAACAACTGGCCTGGGGTGGGCACCCAGGATTGCACCCGTTCTAGGGATTCTGTAGGCCGTCTTCACTGAGAAGAATTGCGAGACACCTGATGGTCCCATCCACTCCTTCAGCCATTTTTCGAGGTACAGCTCCATGTAGGGTCCCTCTATTTTTCTGGGAAGGCCTAGCACTGTAATATTGTTATGGCAAGCCCTACCCTCTGCATCCTCCACCCTCTCTTCCAAAAATGTCAGCTTATTTTCAAGTTCCTGAATATCTTTTTTCACAGGCTGCACTGCATCCTCTATCTCCGAGAACCTGTGGTCTGCCTCCCCCATTCTCGCGGACACTTGGAGTAGAAAACTCACCTCTGCCCCCACTGTGTCCATTTTCGGATTTGGATTCCCTTATTGCGAGCAAGAGCTAAGCCGTCGAAGACCTGTCGAAGGCATAGACTGAGTTATCTCTGATACCTTTTCCTTACTGCTATCCAACGACTCAAGGATTCCCTAGGCAGGAATCGTGAAGGAGTTCAGCTTTGTCTTCTTTCTGCTCTCCTTTGCCATCCTGTGTGCTACGGCTGGATCCGGTATTTGTTTTTAGCGAACCGGCCGTGTTGCCCAGTCAAGTGCAGCGGCCCTCTCCTGGATCGTGCTCCGCTCCCGTGTATGCAGCTGTCAGTTGCCCACAGCACAGCCGGAGCCTTTGCCCTTTCTCGATACCGCCGAAGGGATCGGGTCAGCACCTCCTCTGCTGGTGCCGCAGCGGTATCCCCTGCGTGGATAGAGAGGGCCGCCCTTCCCATCACCTCTCCCCTCTCTCCTTATCTGCTCTGTCGTAGCCCCGGGGCGCACCGCACGGGATGCCGCTCACCTCTGATGCCGTTATTTTTTGTGGCACTCCCCAGGCTGGTGCTGTGGCGTGGGTCGCTCCGTGCAATATCCTTTCAGTCCAGGGGGGCTCACACTGGCCCCCAGAGTTGCAGCGATCACTCCTCTTTGCTGTCCATCCAATCTGCCGCAGTTCAACACCAAGCCACCATCTTGGTGGCTCTGCAGAGCAGTGTGTTTGAGGGCTTTTTCCCCAAATCAGTGCCTTCGAGCCAACGGCCCACCGCACACGTTGGCCTCCACTCGTTCTGCTCCTGGTTGGTGCATGGAGAGTGCCAAATCATAGGGTTGGGGGTTTAGTAGGCCCCGCTCCATTGATGTGGGAGCGTAGCGAGACAGAGACGCTTCTAGTCCCCCCCCCCAAGAGAAAAGGGCTTCGAAAGAAGCTATACAAAAATTGTGCCCTCCAACAATGTCAATGGCTGTTGCATCCTTAAATTGTCCTTGTCAAAAGCAATTAAGGGCATGAAAAGTGCGTTTCGTAAATGGGTTCGAGCCCATAATAGACACAAGCAAAAACAACTGTGGTTAACTTTAGCCAGACATGCTATGAAACACAACTGTTTTAGTGAATTAAAAAACTCAAAGGGAAGTGGTCAATTGATTAGTAGTGGGTGTTCAAAAGCTGAATGGGAACACCATATAAGGAACACCATTGGGAAACAGCATGAGCTAGTATGTGTGGCATCCTATTGTAATGATTCATGTGCCTTTAGAACTAAACGCAGGGACCTTGAGATCATTATCCCTAAGCTCAATCGCTTGCGTGCAGCGGGGCCTGGTGGCACTTGCAGTGCGCTGTTAAGAATAAATCATGGAATGTGGTTGGTTGCTCTACACGGGCTTATTTGTAGTATTAGTCAATCTGACAGCATCCCTCAATCTTGGAGAGATAGCAACATAGTTCTGGTTTACAAAAAGACTAGTAGAATGTTACTTAATAATTATGGTATCAGGTGATATCATCCCCATAAATAATGTCGCCATACACATAGTCGCTGGGAAACAGCATAGGCAACATTATTTAGAGGGATAATATGCGGGTTAAATGGAAGCGTGGATTGCAGAGGTGTCCCCCGCTCCATTTAAAAAAAAATTGGAGGTTGCAGGGGTGTCCACTGCAGGTTCCATGGGGTAATATTGCCGCAAAAAATCAGCAGCATTCTTGTATGGTGACATTTTTGCAGGGATATTATTACATGGTAGAAACATGGTTGGCTCTAGAATTGGAGTTGACCTTGCTGAGCTCTATTATTTCTTGCGCATTTAGATTAGAGTTCATACGTCTCAAGATCACAGGAGCTGTTAGGGTGTAGCCAAAACCCCAAATGTTAAGTAGAAGAAAGAGGGTGTTCTCCTGGCTATCTTGCTTTTGTGATTTAAAGATGTGGTTCTTACACACTGGTTGTGGTAAGTTATCTTTCAATTTGTTGGTATACATATAGTACATTTGGGGCTCTTAGGTCCCTCTTGTAGTCAGCCGACACGTGTTTCGACCTGTGGGTCCTTATCAAGGCTATCGTTTATACATCTGGTGCCCCCTGTGGGGTCCTGGTGCATGGTAATTGGTTGCTGTCCTGTGAGAACAGTGGCTCCTGTTGGGCCCTGGTGTCTAGTCTGCGGGTTCGCATATCATCTGACGATATGCATAATTTATTCACGTTGGTGTCACTCATTGATACTCCTGGAATACGCGTGGTTTGTTAGTGTAGGCTGCATTTATCGATTATAGTGCAGCTTTTGATACAGTATCTCTGAACCGCTTATGGCAAAATCTTGCTTCATGGAATATCCCCAAGGGCCTGCTCTCCATTACTACTCTATTGCATACTGACACTAAGGTGAGAGTCGGACTGGCGGAGAGGGCAGGTACCGACGGATTGGATACCTACCTTTTAGGGAGTTAAGCAAGGGTGTATCCTGGCCCCGTCCCTGTTTAATTTGTGTTTGGCAGATTTGGTCAGTGCACTTGAAATTCCTAGGACATTCCCTGTGATATATGGGAATGTATCTGTGCCGTGGTTAGGTTACGCAGATGATCTTTTGATCTTGGATTATACTCCTATAGGCCTCCATATTCAATGGCATGCCCTGGTTGTACATTCGGAACTGAATGGATTAAAGATGAATATAGAAAATACAAAGATGATGGTGTTTAAAACCCCAAAAAATACAAATCCAAGAGTTATAAGTGGTCTCTAAATACATGTCAAGTAGAGCAAGTCTGTCGATATAATTATCTAGGACTTATCTAAAACACACAGCTCACTCGGAAGAGTCATTGGGTGTGCTGTTAGTATTAAATTATCCCAACAAGTTGGATTCTTCAGCACATTTGTAGGTAAAAATTGTGAATATTCTCTATCCAGTTCATTGACTATCGGGTGAAAATATTTCCTATTATGTTGCATGGAACTGAAATATGGGGTTGGAGGTATGGTACACTCCTTAATATATGGGAAGGTAAACTCTTGAAAAAGATATTGAGGTTGCCCGGGTCTTTACCTACGGATGTTTTATGCCTGGAATTTAATCTGATAAGTGTGGTGACTTTGTTGGAAAAAAGAATGTTAGTCCTACTTTGGAAAATTCAGGAAGGGGAGAATGGTGCTATACACTGCAGGATAACGCATGCCTTTACCACCTTGGAAGTTCCAAAGAAGGACAGTTGCATTGGCAGATTCCATAAGGTGCTCGATACATAGGAGCACATGCTGTGTATACAAACCCGCTGTGGTTCTGGTCTCGGGTATAAGGGCAGGGTATGATACTGAACGTGCTATAACAGAACTTGCCACTAAAGTAAATAGTGGTATATTCTTGGACTACTATCTGCATAGGAAAAATACCCCAGAGTATATAAGGGCGTATCCATGTCATATTTTGAGGAACTACATGTGCATTACATGTAATACTATTACCGTATTGGGAATGGAGGGTGCACGCAGGGCTATTTCAAGGATGCATTGCCTTTGTAGATTATATGGTGAGCTTACTAATTGCAAATTAACAAGGGGGGTCCTGGGAGTCCCTCTGCCAGACATTAGTCCTGGTTACGAGAGACTTACCCAGAGTCTTTAGCTCACTATCTTTCACAGAGAAGAAATATCCCAAACATATCAGTCTTTGTCCTGCCCCGGGGCAGTCCAGCACCGAAATGCTAGGCAATTCTCCTCTGAACAAGAGTACCAACAGAAACCCCAGACACGTGTTTCGGTCTGGTTGGACCTCATCAGTAGGGTGGATCTGTGCCTCTCTAAGAATAGTGAGCAAGGGGTCCACGTCTGGATTCCCCTAGTAACTTAGGGTGAGACCCAAAGTTACTTAAATATGCAAATTAACAAGGGGGGTCCTGGGAGTCCCTCTGCCAGACATTAGTCCTGGTTACGAGAGACTTACCCAGAGTCTTTAGCTCACTATCTTTCACAGAGAAGAAATATCCCAAACATATCAGTCTTTGTCCTGCCCCGGGGGCAGAAATGCTAGGCAATTCTCCTCTGAACAAGAGTACCAACAGAAACCCCAGACACGTGTTTCGGTCTGGTTGGACCTCATCAGTAGGGTGGATCTGTGCCTCTCTAAGAATAGTGAGCAAGGGGTCCACGTCTGGATTCCCCTAGTAACTTAGGGTGAGACCCAAAGTTACTTAAATATGAAAATTAACAAGGGGGGTCCTGGGAGTCCCTCTGCCAGACATTAGTCCTGGTTAGGAGAGACTTACCCAGAGTCTTTAGCTCACTATCTTTCACAGAGAAGAAATATCCCAAACATATCAGTCTTTGTCCTGCCCCGGGGCAGTCCAGCACCGAAATGCTAGGCAATTCTCCTCTGAACAAGAGTACCAACAGAAACCCCAGACACGTGTTTCGGTCTGGTTGGACCTCATCAGTAGGGTGGATCTGTGCCTCTCTAAGAATAGTGTGCAAGGGGTCCACGTCTGGATTCCCCTAGTAACTTAGGGTGAGACCCAAAGTTACTTAAATATGCAAATTAACAAGGGGGGTCCTGGGAGTCCCTCTGCCAGACATTAGTCCTGGTTACGAGAGACTTACCCAGAGTCTTTAGCTCACTATCTTTCACAGAGAAGAAACATCCCAAACATATCAGTCTTTGTCCTGCCCCGGGGCAGTCCAGCACCGAAATGCTAGGCAATTCTCCTCTGAACAAGAGTACCAACAGAAACCCCAGACACGTGTTTCGGTCTGGTTGGACCTCATCAGTAGGGTGGATCTGTGCCTCTCTAAGAATAGTGAGCAAGGGGTCCACGTCTGGATTCCCCTAGTAACTTAGGGTGAGACCCAAAGTTACTTAAATATGCAAATTAACAAGGGGGGTCCTGGGAGTCCCTCTGCCAGACATTAGTCCTGGTTACGAGAGACTTACCCAGAGTCTTTAGCTCACTATCTTTCACAGAGAAGAAATATCCCAAACATATCAGTCTTTGTCCTGCCCCGGGGCAGTCCAGCACCGAAATGCTAGGCAATTCTCCTCTGAACAAGAGTACCAACAGAAACCCCAGACACATGTTTCGGTCTGGTTGGACCTCATCAGTAGGGTGGATCTGTGCCTCTCTAAGAATAGTGAGCAAGGGGTCCACGTCTGGATTCCCCTAGTAACTTAGGGTGAGACCCAAAGTTACTTAAATATGCAAATTGCACCATCTCCTCTTTGAATGTGAGAGGGCAAATGTTCTTCAGTACTGATATTTAGTGCAATATAAGATCAATGTTTTTATTTTAGAACTGAATATTAATGATGTATGGGAAGGTTTTATGAGCGGTAACAATTGTAATTTTATATTTTATTCTACCAAATTATGTGATTGTTTATTGACTGTTTTAAAAGATTTGGATGCATAATTATTAAGCTACTTGATAGGGGTGTAATTATGACAATTGCTGATTTTATTATGATGTTTATGTGATAATGGATGTTTCTCATTTTTATATAAAGTAATTCATGTGGCTCTTTGCATGCAATTTAAGTATTAAATAAAAAATGAAATAAAAATGTCAGGGCAAGATTTCTTTCAAGAAGACACTTCCTCTCTCAGAGGACCTTTTTTCTCACAGCAACATACTATTAAGCACACCTCAGAGCGAAAGCTCAGCGATTGGAATGTGCTTTCACTTTGTTATAGATAAACCGTTAACTTGTACATGATGCATGATGTTTTAATTCTAATTTCTAATTCTAATTTTACTAGGTTTGCAAATGCATAATGTATGAAGACAACCTTGTTATTTAAACACTATAAAATAAAACTACATTCAATTTACTAAATGAGTTTGTCTATTTACTGTACCCACTAATAAAGTAACTTGTTGACTACCCCAGCAAAACCCTAAAACATGTACTGCTACTAAAGCAATGCGCGAACAGCCCTGGAGACCTTGGGAGGGGTCATTATCACTTGGGATTTTGACACTTCCTCAACTTATGGCCCATGGCTTTGCCTCGGTCCATAACTCGGTTGTGGTTCTTCTACGATAATGACCCCTTTCCCTTGGTCTACAAGGCTGTATTATTAGTTTGATTTACTATGTGGTTTGGTGCTATGCAAGTTAGCATTATTGAACAGAGTACACCTTCAGGTATGGAGAGAGCACTGCATGTTGGTGTAAAAGTAGAGAAAGGATGAGAGGTTATGCTGCTTGAATTGCAAACTGTAGAGTACGGACACCTGCCTTCCCAAAAGGACCAATGGGATACTGGGCTGATAACTTCACAACATTGGGCCTTATGGTCCAGGCCTGATGATGAAAAATTCGCCTGAAAGTGATTTTTAAAGTGCACACCGCACAATAAGCAAACCTGCCATTTCACACACAAATGCCAGGTATCACCCGCCGAGGTGTCAGTCACAGACGTTAATGGGTTCTTGCCTGCCATAAAATAGTTCATCTGCTGTAGGAATCTAGCAGTGTTAGCGTCCCACATAAGTGCTCTGTCAGTGATGTGGGACACCAGCAGTGTGTGCTTCTTCCAACAGTGTGCTGCCAGTGCTATGAGACCCAAGCAGTGTCATGTCCATACTGTAGGAGTCTAGCAGTGTTAGCCACCTGCAGTAGTGCTGCCAGTGCTATGGGACACCCGCAGTATGTGCTTCTTCCAACAGTGTGCTGCCAGTGATATGGAACCAAAGCAGTGCCATGTCCATGCTGTAGGAGTCTAGCAGTGTTAGCCACCTGCAGTAGTGCTGCCAGTGCTATGGGACACCCGCAGTATGTGCTTCTTCCAACAGTGTGCTGCCAGTGATATGGAACCAAAGCAGTGCCATGTCCATGCTGTAGGAATCTAGCAGTGTTAGCTTCCCACATAAGTGCTCTGTCAGTGATGTGGGACACCAGCAGTGTGTGCTTCTTCCAACAGTGTGCTGCCAGTGATATGGGACCCAAGCAGTGCCATGTCCATGCTTTAAGAATCTAGCATTGCTACCGGCCCACAGAAGTGCTCTTTCAGTGCTGTGTGCTGATATGGGTGGGTGAAAGGCCACCCTGTAGCAAAAAGTGAGAAGGTCTCACTGGAATCCGCTTCTACCCATTCTTGCTAAATCAGCATTACGGTTCTGCCCCCATTCACCTTTCTCCCGGTTTTATGTGGTTTCACGCAGATTGTGGTATTTCATTTCCATTTTGGTTTCGTGTTGCGAGACGAGAAACTTTGCATGTGCTTATTTTGATCCATGTTAGTTTTGCACAGCAACATGAGAAACTTTGTGCGGTTCTTTCTTTACCGTGTTAGTTTTGTGCACTGCCACGAGAAACTTTGCAAGTTTTTTCCATTTGTACTAGGTTTGCGCAGATACACAAGAAACTTTGTGCCAATCTTTTTCAATCTGTGCTAATTTTGCATAGTGACACAAGAAACGTTGTGCAGTTTTTTTTCAATCTGTGCTAGTTTTGCATAGTTACACAAGAAACTTTGTGCAGTTTTTTCCGAACTGTGTTAGTTTTGCACAGCGGCATGTGAAACTTTGCGCAGATCTTTTTTTGATCTGTGCTAGTTTTGCGCTGCATATAACATCCAGCCTTCTATCTGAAAGAATGTATTGTAACTTGCACTTTATTTGTATGTTTTAAGAGTTGTCTAATGAATTGTTTTGTATTGTGATCTCATTTTTGGGATTTTTTAAATAACGAATCTTAATAAATTGTTGAATTGATTTGTAGTGATTTTTATGAGGTAATAACTGTTGATAAATTTCATTTCTACCTTCTGTTTATGACTAGTTTCACGCTGCGACATGAGAAACTTTGCACAGGTTTTTTCAATTCGTGCCAGTTTTGTGCAAACGGCACGAGAAACATTTCACCACTCTTTTTGATTCATGCTAAGTTGGCAAAGCGGCACAAGCACTTTGCACCACTCTTTTTGATTTGTGCCAGCTTCTCACAGAAATATGAAAAACGTTGCGTGGTTATTTTTGATACGCTGGCTTAGAAGAACAGGGAGTAGTGGATCGAAATCTGACAGATTTCACTTTTGTGGCTGGCGGCACGGAATCTAACCTATTTGACCAATACCAATAGCCAATATCCATCTACATTAATGACTTTTTACTACCAGAGGTATTGCGGACCCCAACATTTATTAGAGATACCATGCATATTTTGGAAATGTTAGATCACCTCAAATTTAACCAAGACTGTTGGTTGGTTACCTTAGACGTCAAAGCTCTGTACACGTCAATAGCTCACCACAAAGCATTAAAAAGTGTTGATTTTTTGTTTCGAGAATTTTCTGCTTCTTATTTTGAGCATCTAGAAATGGTCAAGGAATTATTATTATTTACTTTGCAAAACAATGCTTTTGTTTTCAATCAGATGTACTTTAAGCAATTGATTGGTATAGCCATGGGTGCAAGCTTTGCACCTGCACTGGCGAATGCTTTTATGCATTGTTTCGAGCAAACATGTGTGTTTTCTAAATCCCTGTATTCACCTTTTATTTATTTGTGGAAACGTTATATCGATGATGTTATTTTAGTGTGGACTGGTACAAAAGATCTTCTTGTGGAATTGGTATCCTGTTTAAATGATAATGATTGGGGATTACAATTTACCTCAACCTTTAGTCAATCTCACATTGACTTTTTGGACCTTTCCATAGAACTAACCCCTAACGGCCTAATTACCAAAACCTTTTGCAAATCGACCTCAGTGAATGCCACGTTACATGCAGAATCATGCCATAAAAAACATGTCAAGCCAATTTTCCCAAAAGGGAATTCATTTCGTGCTAAGAGAAATTGCTCCCAATCAGTGGATTATGATCAAGAATGTGCTCTTATCAAATCCCGGTTTTTGAATAGAGGTTACCATAAGAAGTGTGTCGAACAAGCATCAGCCACAGTACGTCAGGTTAAGAGAGTGGATCTATTGGTGCCGAAAACTCGGTCTAAATCATTAAACTCTGAAAATATCAGGTTTATCACAAGATATAACTCTGATAGTCACAAAATACATGCTATTTTAAGTAAACATTGGCACTTGTTACATCTCGACAAAGACATCTCAAATTGGTTGGACACTAATGTCAGTGTGACTTACAGCAAAGGTACATCCCTTAAAAATGTATTGAGTCCATCATTTATGAGCCCCTTATCTATACCCAAGACTTGGCTCAATTCCGCCAGAGTCCTTGGCTTTCATAAATGTGGTGTTTGTAATATGTGCAACTTTACATTTGAAACATCCGCAGTCTCTTTTGGGCTACGAGGTAATCATGAAATCAAGTCTTTCATCAATCGCAATTCTAAGTTTATAGTGTATTGCATTATATGCACCTGTGGCCTGAAATATATAGGGAGCACTATTCGCCCACTTAAAATTAGAATTCGTGAACATCTGGCTTCCATTGGGAGCCAAGATGCTAAATACCCCCTTACCTATCATTGGCAAAAATCTCATCAAATGGACTGCAAAAATGACCTTTGTTTTGTGGGGCTGTGCAAAGTGTCATTGCCCCCACGGGGTGGTAACCTTACACTAAAATTACGACAATTGGAGGCCAAATTAATTTGTAAATATCGCACTGTTTCTGAAGGACTTAATTCAGATTGAGTTTGCCATATTTTTATAATTCATATTTCCTCTGTTGGGGTTCACAAGTGCCTTTAATTATCCTCTTGAGGGGGAGCCCCTCCTGTAATTATATTCTTGTTCCACGTGTATTATTACTGTGCAATGTGCCTTTATTTGTAATGTTGTTCAGTAGCAGCGCACTCAGGCCCCACACTTTTTTTTAGAGCTTTGGAATTGTTGGTTTATTTAAATAACACTTCAATTATTCATGACTAGCGGTGGCTTGTTACTTTTAAATTAATTTTGTCTCTAAAAAAAAAAAAACAACTAAACAAAAAAAAATAATATATATATATTTAAATAAATAAATAAATTTAAACAAAAAACAAAAAATAAATTTCATCAGCAAAACATGAGTAATAATTGTTTGCTAAATTCTCCTTTTTATTTTTTGGCTAATTTGGGCTTATGGACCGGTTTCACTAAGTTAGGCTTTTCTAAAGGTGTGTTTAGTTCACCCAACATGGCGATCCTTTTTGCCCCTTTCTGTTTGTCTTACTTGGAATGCCATGCATTGTGCTATACTGCATTCCAGTATATTTAGTCCTACCTTTCTTTCGTGCATTGTGCAATGGTAACACGAGTAGACTGAAACAAGCGGTCATTGAGGTAGGTCTGTTTATTTTGCTCTCCCCATGTTGTAGTTTTAACTTTTAATTGGCTTTTTTGGCTAACCAGTCAGGAATTGTCCACAGTCCTTTTGAATCACGAGTTAATAGGAGTTAATCTAATGGGTACTTTGGTGGTTTTTTTAATACTAATTTGAGATTTATTTTCTTTTCCTGGTTTCTTTGGCTAAATTAGCTTTCCGCAAATGCGAGGCATTTTGAGCTATGTTTTTATTGATTTTATTGACAGCATTACGGTTTGTTTTGGTAACTTACGTAATATTTTTCTGCAATTGGCTTTCCAGTAATTACTTAATCTATCTGCCTACAGAACTGTATCTGGCATTGTCCTACTCTAAATGTGGAGTTCTTATTGCTGCAACCTAAGGTACTTATTTTTGGAATACATTACAGTCTTTGATCTAAGACTTAGCTTACTAAGTGGAACTTGATTGCGCTGCTATGGCCAACTTTTGTTTCTAAAATCATGTTTCTTTTTCTTCTTTTTTTGTTTGTCTGTCAACGGACTACTACGAATGAAATTGGTTAATTTGTGGTAACTTAATTTCTACTTTTTTACTCTTCCTACATGTGATGTACATGTGTTATATTTTTTGTGGTTGCATCGCGCCCTGGACTGCTTGCTCACAACTTGTGCCTATGTTCTTTATGTAACAATTCTTTGCACAAAACAATCATGTGTATGTTTTATTTTTAACTTTACCCAATTTGTATGGAAATGATGTACTATGCAATTTAAGCCTCTGATGAAAAGCTGTACAGAGCTTGAAACACGTGTCAGGCTTCTCTTCGCACAAACAATAAAGGCTTTTCTTTGCACAAACAACTAATTATAATTTCTTGGCGCAGTGAGACTGGGAACATCTTTGTTTTTCTTTAACCTATTTGACCAACCCTATGCGCTGCGAGCGATATGGGACTAAACAGTGCCGTGTCCATGCTGTAGGAATCCAGCAGTGTTACCCCCCCCCCCCCAGCGATGCTCTGTCAGTGCTATGGGACAGCACTAGTATGTGCTTCCTGCAAAAGTTTGATGTCATTGATATGGGACCCGAGCAGTGGCATGTCCACGCTGTAGGAATCAAGCAATGACATCCCTCTGCTGTTCACTGTCAGTGCTATGGAACACCAGCAGTATGCACTGCCTCTAACTATGCGCTGCCCGTGACATGGGACTGAAGCAGTGGCATGTCCACGCTGTAGGAATCTAGCAGTGTACCCCCCCCCAGCGATGCTCTGTCAGTGCTCTGGGACACCCAGCAGTATGCACTCTCTCTAACTGTGGACTGCCAGTGACATGGGACTGAAGCAGTGCCATATCCATGCTGTAGGAATATAGCCATGTTAGCATGCCTTAGCAGTGCCCTGTCATGGCTTCAGGACCCCATCCATGTTAGCTTTCCCCAGTAGGGTGCATTCATGTTAAAATGACTCAGCAGCGCAACCATCCAGTACATGTGCGTAGTCTGTTCTAAAGGACACTGGCAGTGTCCTATTGGCAGCATAGGATCCTGCAAGTGTGGTCTTCCATTGTCACTGCTATAGGACTCCAGAAGTGTACGCTTTCTTCAGGAGCACACTGTCAATGCTTTAGAACTCTTAGCAGTGTTTAAGATCCCAGCTGTGCCCATCCCGTGTCCAGCAGTGAGAGTTTCTTATAGCAGCGCCTCGTCGGGCATAAAGGGCGACATCAGTGTGAGCTTCGTCGGCAGTACCTTAGCAGTGGCAAAAGACCCCTGCAGTGCCCAATCATGGCTTCAGAACTGCAGCAGTTTAAGCTTCTGCCTGCGGTGCCAGCCTGTGGGTTGGTATTCTTGGAGAAAGTGCTTTCTGAAGCGCCTCTGACTTTCAAAAGCTCTCCGTTCTAGCACAGCGCATGGCATGAAACTTTGATTTCTCCCCCTTTTTAGTTTTAGCTGTTGCATTACCATGCAAACAATTACATTAGCGCACAGCTGGGGAGAAATGGCAAATGAGGAGGGACACAAAGCTTGTACATGTTGTTTGGCTATTTACCCCAGCCACTTCCGGCCCTTCCCTGGTTTACAACACATCCTCCTGTCATCTTTTTGAGATACCCTTATCAAGCCGTACCATCAAACGGTGTGCTGGAAGTGCCTGCTCGTGTTTTTCTTTCAAAGCACTGCTATTTTATGCCCAGGTACTCTCGTCATTTTGCAGGTGCTACCAATGGCCAATTAATACCACTATGGCAGTGCCTCGTAAATGGCTTTCTCATGGCTACAAAGAAAGCCAAAATTGTTGGCATTGCAAATGCTTGTTTCAGTTCATGTAGTGCATGGGCGTGCCTGCATGTGAAGCTCGGTAGTGTCTCATCCTGAAGCATCTAGCACTGATACAGGCATTCTCGCCTTGCTTATGTTAACTCATCCCGGGCCTGCCTGGCTCATCGGTGTTAATGTGCAGAGTCAACACTTACAATGCTAACATTTTGCATGGCTCACCACGACTACGCAGAAGCCCCCAGCCACTCTATGCAAACTAGCCACATTGAACTTAAATGATTTTAGTGCCACCTGGAACATGCACTAAATAACCTGCCAAAGATTTGCAAGAAAATTGTCCATTTACTGAATACCCGACATGCCAGTCCTTGATTGTTTCCTCCAGAAGAAGTGGGCAGTGCTCCTGGACCACAGCAATGCCCTGTCAGTGACGGAGGGTCCAAGGAGATTGATCTGCCTCTACCAGCACCACTTCACTACTGTGAGCTTCCTCTATCAGCACCACTTCACTACTGTGAGCTTCCTCTATCAGCACCACTTCACTACTGTGAGCTTCCTCTACCAGCACCACTTCAGTACTGTGAGCTTCCTCTACCAGCACCCCTTCACTACTGTGAGCTTCCTCTATCAGCACCACTTCACTACTGTGAGCTTCCTCTACCAGCACCACTTCACTACTGTAAGCTTCCTCTATCAGCACCACTTCACTACTGTGAGCTTCCTCTATCAGCACCACTTCAGTGAGCTTCCTCTATCAGCACCACTTCACTACTGTGAGCTTCCTCTATCAGCGCCACTTCACTACTGTGAGCTTCCTCTATCAGCACCACTTCACTACTGTGAGCTTCCTCTACCAGCACCACTTCACTTCGGTGAGCTCCTCTACCAGCACCCCTTCACTACTGTGAGTTTCCTCTATCAGCACCACTTCAGTGAGCTTCCTCTATCAGCACCACTTCACTACTGTGAGCTTCCTCTATCAGCACCACTTCACTACTGTGAGCTTCCTCTATCAGCACCACTTCAGTGAGCTTCCTCTACCAGCACTACTTCACTACTATGAGCTTCCTCTATCAGCACCACTTCACTACTGTGAGCTTCCTCTATCAGCACCACTTCAGTGAGCTTCCTCTATCAGCACCACTTCACTACTGTGAGCTTCCTCTATCAGCACCACTTCAGTGAGCTTCCTCTATCAGCACCACTTCACTACTTTGAGCTTCCTCTACCAGCACCACTTCACTACTGTGAGCTTCCTCTACCAGCACCCCTTCACTACTGTGAGCTTCCTCTATCAGCACCACTTCAGTACTGTGAGCTTCCCCTAACAGCACCACTTCACTACTGTGAGCTTCCTCTATCAGCATCACTTCAGTACTGTGAGCTTCCTCTATCAGCACCACTTCACTAATGTGAGCTTCCTCTATCAGGCCGCAATAGTGTGTGAGGAACGGTCAGTAATTGAGGACCCCAGCAGAGCCCGTTGGGGCTAAAAGGTTTCAGCAGCTGGATGTTTCTTCACTGTCAGTGCTCTAGAACTAGTCAGGCATACTAGGCGCTAGCTCTTTAAAATTCCGTTCCTCCCTAAACGACTTTCTCCCAACCTCTGATCTCAAGACCGCCATCCAATCTCAAGGATTGTCACACCTTGTTGGGAGGTTGCTTTCCTCTCTGGCATCCCGAACCCAGCTATTCCATCATCCAAGAAGAGCATCAAGCTGACACTAGTCTAAATGCTGGCATCAAGAAATGATGAGCCTATCTCCCTGAGTCTCCCTGAGTCTCAGCGATCGCCGTTGGCATCTCTAAAGCACCCTTATTACATAGGAGGGAGCGTCAACTTGCGCACTGCCTCACCGAGCTTACATGATCACCCTCTCTGCAGGCCAGCACAATCCCACATCTGCCCCTTCACAAGACTGCAAACAAAAAAGCAGGAAGGTCGCAAACCAAGAAACAGGCGTTCCCCTTATACTCGCCATCACTATGACACAACTTCCTACCAGACATGGTATGGATCCAATACTCCTGCATTTCAGTTAATAACTTATTTAAATGATTCCCCAGTAAGGGTGGTAAAAGACAGTGGGGGTTATTACGAGTATGGCGGTGTGGAAAAAAAGTAGCAGTAACGGAATTACTGCCACTTTACCCGTTCTGCCATAATACGAGTATGGCCCTGGAGTGAGGGATTTACCTCCGGCATCATTCTGGAGGTAAATCCTCCCACTGTCTGCCAAATGAACGGCAAATTATTCTGCCGAAATCCACAATGGAGTCCAATGGACTCCAAATGAATGGGGACTAACACTGCTACCACCACTTGTAATGCCACCCAACTCGAAATGAGGCCCGCTTACTGGCACTTTTACCACCCTGCTGAATTAAGGGTTTTAGAAAATGGACACTACTTCCTCTGGTGGAATTCACCCTGTAGAAATTAGCACCTGGAGAATTACTGGTGAGCACTGATGGTAATTCTCCCGGGGATAATTCAGCAGGAAGACTTAGTGCCAGAACATGAAATACCACCAAAATACCATCAACAGTGGTGCTGTTTCCACCAAATGTACAGTGCAGTTATCTCCACGCAAAACGTGGAGGTGAATGCATCCAAGTGAAGAAATGAAGCCACAGGTGAACCCAGGTGGTCCTGAAAGGGCCAGTAAAGCCCACACCTTCCCAAAACACACTTCCAAACACTGTTAAGCCACTGATAGTTGCAAAGCTTGAGATCCAGGGCCTCCTGCTCTACATTGAGCTGCAGAGGCATGCAACGCAGCACCGAAGAGCGCAAGCAGCAAAAAGACAGAGGATATGCCTGGCAAGGAGCACACCCATACCATGAGTCAGGCCATCACCCTGGCAACCTACTCATGGGCAGCTGATAACACTCTAGTGCCTGAACAGAGGGACCATATCTGAGCTACTCTCCTTACAGACAGCTCAACAAAGCAGGATCAACATAAAAACAGCCTTGCCACCACTGCTGAAGCTTGTGTTGGTGCTGCACCTTTTTGCCACAGAAATTCTTCCACTGCTTGCATGGCATGTTGCAGCCCACATTTGCAATTATTCTTGCCCAGGTACTGAATGTGCTCATGTAACATGCATCCTTCCAACCACCCCAGCAGAGGTAAATGCCACAAAGGCACAGTTCTGTGCAGCCCAATTCCCTTACATCATCCCAGCTCTGGGCGGCATGCATGTTCCATTGGTGGCCCCAGAGGTGTCAGAAGGATGTTCAGGAACATGAAACCACATTCCCCTTATGTACAGGTGACCTGTGATGGAGACCTCTCAGTGGCCCACTGCTCTGCTCGCTACCCAGGTTCCATGCATGATGACTTGGCCCTGTGCATCAATATACTGCCAGCATATATGGAGATTCACAGTGGGCAATAGACCTGGATCCTGGGTATGTACAATCAACAACAAGCAACACATACACAGTCAAGCGTACACACACCAACACCTTCTTCCTCAACAAAATCAGCATGATCTGCCAGCACATAGACACCATCTCTGCATCCACAGACCCACCGTGCATCCCTCTTTGTGAAATCTCCACACCCTGGACAACATTCGAGATACTCTCTGCAGAGGACCTGGTAGAAACCATGGACACCCTCAAAGCCACATAGTATACAGATGACATACTCCCAGGGTGCATCCTCAAGACCCTCCCAGCAGAAGCTTTCCTTCACTAGCTGGAGATCATCCACAGCTCCCTAACTCAAGGCACATTCCTATTGACCCTAAAGACAGGACAAATCCTCCCTCTACTAAAGAAACCCACTCTAGATACTGACAATTTAGCTAACTATCGCCTGATCACCCATCTTCCCTTCCTAGGTAAGATCATAAAGAAAGCAGTAGCTGCGCAACTGCAGCAAAACATCGACACCAACAATGTCCTCCAAACCTACCAATCCGGGTTCAGACCGAGATGCCGAACAGAGACGGCAACCATACATGTGGTCGACAATGCCCTCAACATCATTGATGATGGCCACCACTGCCTCCTGCTTCTACTCTACCTCTTTGCGCTTTTGACACAGTAGACCACCAGGCACTCATGGACACCCTACATCGACACATGGAGATCAGAGACCTTGTTTTACGCTGGTTCTAGACCTACCTTGCCAACCACCAGCAGTTTGTTCGGATGGACTCCTCTAGATCGCCAATGCTACCCATCACCTGTGAGGTCCCACAGGGTTCAATCCTCGCCCCAGTGATCTTCAATCTATACATGGAGCTGGTGGGAGCACTCCTAGCCACACACAGCGTCCACATCCACCAATGCACCAATGACACACAGCTATACCTCAAGATCGACTCCATCAAAGACATCCACAGGATCAAAACCTGCCTCTTCCTGATCCAATCTTGGAAGTCCAGTGCATACTTGAAGCTCACCCACTCCTCAAAACAACACCAAACACCCAGACTTACAGACCTGTCTATTAACCATGAACCTTGAGGGCTTCACACCTGAGCTCACCTCCTGGGCCAAGTCCCTTGGGTTTCACATCGACAAACACCTCTCCTTCAAGACACACATAGCAAAGAAAACTCAGACAGCTTGGTATCAGCTCTTCCTCCTGTGGAAAGCCAAGCCCTTACTCCCTAACTGACAGATTTAGATCCACTGTTCAAGCACTGGTACTATCCTACCTGGATGGGGGCAATGCACTCCTTGAAGGCCTCCTGTCATCCTCCCTTGTGCCCTTGAGAAGTGTCCTACAGGCGGCTGCATGCCTCATCGAGGGTCTACGCAGATATGACCACATAACCTCGGCCCTCATAATCCTTTACTGGCTCCCACTGCATGCACAAATCAACTTCCAGTCTTGCTGCATTATCTATAAGACAGTCGCCCTCATGATACATAATGGTGGGCTGTCAAAGTAGGAATATTACTACTGTAAAAGTTATTTAGAATGTCTCTATACAAACTAGATTTGATTGTGAAGATGAATGGTAGAATGGTGTGTTAGTGATATACACATAGGAGAATTTTTACACAAAAATGTGCTATTTGCACAAAAAAAACTTTTGTTCACAAAAATATATGTTTATTGGAAATGAATTGTTGTCTTATAATTGTTCAAAAATTATGTATTTTATGAAATTGTAACAGAATAGAATGATATATTTTTAATAAGAACACACTCTCAGGCCCTCAGTATGCGCTTTCTGAAACACATTTATTGAATTTTTCAGCACATAGGGCATCCTTTCTGTTTAGTACAGTCGCCCTCAAGTAAACAGGTCTCTCATAAGAGAAACCACCAGAAGCCAGGACATGTGCAGACTTGATATCCGCTGCTGCAAAAAGGAAAGGACCAGTGTGCTCTAGGACCTTGAAGCATTTGTGTGCTCGATGGAATTACCAATAATGATCTCAGACCCAAATAACCGGACAGACTCAAAGAATATGGCAAAGTACTACTCTATTATCAGCTCAAATAAAGTAGGGCAATCTGGCGAACAAACTGAAGTCCACACACTCAAACTTACAATTTGATTATACAAAGGCTTTATACCACAACATGCATCATCTATGACGTCATCCTACGTGGCAAACTTAAAAGCCTATTGAAGGGAGGGATTGGTTAAGGGAACATAATTATTAATATTGTTGATTTAAAAAAAGCTTAATACCAGATATTGGTTTCTATGCATGGGCTCAGAACTCAAACCTGTGTTGTGTTGTGCTGCGTTGTCTTGCTTCCAAGACAAACACATTGCGCCTGAGCTATTCCGCCTCATCATATAAGTACGTATAGATCATATAAGTATTAGTAATATCACTGGCTGCCCCTTATCTAGTAGGCATGGCTTGAACTATCTATTAATATGTGAAATACAAATTATAGCAGAATAACAGCAGCCGGTTGGCCTGTGCACCATTGAATAGCATGTTGCTACATAGACCCTCTGACTGGTTGGCATTCTCTCCCAACCTGTGACATTCGGCTAGTTAAAAGCACATAAGCAAAATTAAACTCAGGTGCAGAGAGCAACATCAGACTACTACCCACTTGCCCAATTAGTCCATAATCTCTCATCGGTCAGGCACTAAACCAAGGCTTCTCTGTTTTGGGACTTTCAAGGGAGTGTAGGTTCACCATTATCATCATCTAGAGCTTAATGGATAGCCCTTATTTTCGACTTCTGAATCATGTGTGCGGATACCAGGATTTTGCCCCTTTTGACCTTTTATTTACTACTATTTCATTCAGTTTAGCTGGGTATCATTACTCCTCTTTGCCTCAGGAGACTCGATCACTCCACCTTGCATATACTTTTCGAATTCTTGACTTGCACTCTGGATACTGAAAGGATGTAGTCGGTAAACTAATCAGTCTTACTGTTGAAGGTTATTCTGTTCCAGCACCAAAGGCGCAAAGGGTCGTAACTGTCTCTAGGGGTCTTCGGAGGAGTTCCAAGGGGGGCAGAACCACAATGTACTTGGTGCTGAAGAAGATCTTGGTGCTTGACAGAATTGAGGCAACTCCAGGGCACTTCGCAGCCCTTGAGACAGAGTTAGTGGCAGGAGATAGCTGCGGGTACCGGCAAGCAAGGCTGGATGGATGTCTGCAGGCTGTCTGGCACAGCGGCTCGGCCCAAGAATCGTTGTCTCTGTGCTAGTTGGTGGATCTGGAATGCTGGTCGAGGTGGCTCATACGGCTCTTGTGACTGCAGCGTGACAACGGTGCAGCCGGATGCAGTTCGAGGACTCGACTGTCTCGGAAATGTCCTTAAAAGACGCTGGATAATGCTTGGGTGGCACTCCTCCTAGCTTCTTCACAGAGCTCACGTCCTTACAAGGCAGATGGCACAAAGCTCAGGAGAGTGATTGCAGGCAACGGCCTTGTCCTTTGTCCAGAGGCTCTCCAGCACTTTCCATCTAGGAAGCTTGCTGGCGGAACCTAACAAGGCATGCTGTGTTCGGCTCGGTACCGGTTTTGGAGCTACTGGATGGGTCCTCTGGTTCCGGTATCTCCCTCTGTTCCCTGGGAGATGTTTAGAGGAGGGATCTTGCTTCCCTCTTGGAACTCCTGGTCTTCCTTCAATGGCAGAAAATAGACTGTACCTTCAGCCCAGGTCCAATTAAGTCCTTCCTCCTACTCCTTTTGAAGTTGCCAGATGATCTAAGTGGGAGTTTGAGACCTCATTTAAAGCCAAATGGGCCCCAGTGATTGGTGCAGGCTAAGCCCACCTTAATAAACCAATTCTGGGTCCCCACCAACAATCCTCTGTTATGTATGAGGTCAGTACCAGAGTGCTCTGCAACAGGACAGACAAGGGGTGACAACATATCCCTGAGTCCCACTCACCTTCCTGTCTGTGTCTCTCTAGTTAACTGAGCCCTCTGTGACTTTTGATTAAAGCGCATGTCTCCCTTGACGTTTGTGCTAGGAGCATGCTTCCTGTCTCCCCTAAATCACATCCTTTGCCCCTCTGAAAGGGGGTTGCTCTGCAGGGACAACTGTGGTAGCTGCTGAACCCAGACAGGCCATTTACTGCCTTTCATACAGAGAGGTGGGAACTAGCTTCAAGTTGACACATTGCATACCAAAGGGGTGTTAGCCCTACCTTTCCTGTTGTCTATCCTGCAACCAAGCCCCTTCAGGCTTGTTTCAATTAACTCGTTAGTATGCAGTGCCACCAGCCACAGTAGACAAATTGAATGCAGATCCATGGAGCCTTTGATATTTAAATTAGGCCGGCCATGGCTGGAGGAAGGTGTGCCTTTCCCCCTTCTTGAGATGCTTTGATGTACCCGGGGCTGTCACATTCCAGCTGAATATGACTGGGGAAGACAGCACATCTAGGCTGTATCTTCCTGGAGTAGACGTGACTATGCGTTTTGTGCGGGAAGCAGATGAAATGTGCGTGGAGTGGCCTCGCACATTTCTTGAAGTTTGGTCTTCTATCATTCATTTTCATTATTAAAAATAAAAAAAGCCCAGGCGAGCGCCCTCTCCCCGTGCGGATGGTCAAATTCCTCACAATATGGTTTCTTCATATTTGATTATATGCTTCTCTTGTTACTTCAATTGCATCTTCATTCTTTAAGTATTTGCATATCGTTTCAGTGCATCTTTGTGTGTTTCCTTCATGACATCACTCTGCCCTTGTCCGATTTCACTTATAGCTCTTCGATGGCCAATTGTGTGTGCAGACATAATTCCACCCTTTCAGTGTGAGCACACATTCAATATGGTTGTCTAAGATCATACTGTTTCTCATACACTCGATGTGGTTTTGGGACAATACCTGGTATCCCACATAGGGCTCTTCTCCTGCTGTTCCAATATGATGGAGGTGAGGGGACAGGAGCTACGGATGACATGTCCATCTGCTCCTCTACATCCCCCCTCTGGTCGAGTCCTCAACCACCTCCTCTTCAATCTTCTTCATCTTTTCTTCATACTTTGGTTTCTTCGGAATCCATACTTTGGTCACCCCCCCTCAGGTAACCTGCATTCTTTATATGCTTATCCACACTCCAAGTCACGTGACAGCATTCTCCAGTCGGTTGACAAAATACCCAATGTCCAATATAGTTCTTATGATCCTTTGGGTAAAAAAATGTCATCACTGGGTGTGCAAGGAAACGCTTCTTTATGTTCTCACCGGTGGTATCTCAGTCTTTGGTGGATTGTCCCAATTTACATAGATCATTATCTTCATCCCAACAGCTTTCTTAGCTGTCTTCTTGCATTGTCCTATAATTATCCGTATAATGCATAATCCTAGCAATACCAACAATAGTATGGCTCCAAGTAGTTTGAAGGCATTTGCAAGCCAAGTTGGAATCCACGAAAACAGAGACGAGAACCAGTCATCTTCTTCAGTCATATAAACCACATCCCCATATTCCCGTGCAGGGTTGTCAACAAAGTTATTGCATCTGTCAAGGTTCCATTTTATCCATCATGGGAAGGTATGAATGTACAGCAAGAAGGCCTGATCTTGGTGCAAATGCCTCCTTCCATTGCTGTAATTAAATCCAGGGCATACCTTTTCCGGAGGGTCATAAGCCTGATGGCCCTCAGATCTTCTTTGATTGAATTAAATCCTTTTATTGTCGTGTTGATCGTCTTATTGAATAATTGGATAATGCATGCTCCACTGGAACATTGTCATAAACTGCTATTGACTTTGCTGAGAAATGGTTCTCTCTCTTCAGCCGATGGAGGTTGAGCGACCTCTTGTTTCTCTGATGTTCATTAATTTTTGGGAACTCTTCAACATGGAGGTCACGTTGGGGAATCACTAATGCAGGAACATGTATGACCACAATTGAACATATTCCTCCCCAATTTTCAGGCAGCTGCATATAAGCTTTGGATGTACAGGCCTAATAGCGATACATCAGCATGCCACTTCCTCCATTAATTCTTGGTACTTCGAGTATCTGCTTACATCTTTTATTTACTCTAACCAGAATCAGGCCTTTGTTCCTCAAGCATGTTGTCACATTCTTTATTGGTATTATGGACACCAGTCCTGCTTCATTATCAACCCATGTTAGTAGCTAGAATACTTGGCCCATGACTTTAGGCATATGTCATTTACTATTTGCACAATACTTAATGATTCCTTCTTCAATAAGTGTGCAGTACCAGACAACATTCCTTCTTACCATCCTGTACTGGTGGCAACTCTTCATATACCAATAGCTGAGGTCTCTCCCAGCATCCTGATACTCCTAGGTTTTCCAGTATGTCTGAAAATCCACGTCTCTTCAATTCAACAACCTGTACGTTTTCTTCAGTCCGGGATGAATATAGAAGCATCTTGCTCGCCCTGCCTATAACGTTTTCCATCTTTTATGCTTTTACATAAGCATCTTGATATGGACATTATCTCGTTGATTGCCATCGTGGGGTTGCTCATCTTTCCTCAAATTGTCCTCTGGTTGTGCAAGCTTCTAGATCACTGCAGCACTTTGCATCGTATGCAGGCATTTCTTTTGCAATGAATGTTCTGGCTGTGTTCCTGGCATAGGGGATGAGAGAACATAAGTAGCAGCTTTCATCTGACTTCCTCTCCCCCACTTCCCTCATGTGCTGATACCACATGTTATTATTTAAATGGGCCGAATTATCAAGATATGAGTTTATATGTTCATGATCTTCACCAGCATCCCTTTTAAGTTGAACAATTTCTTTAGTAAAATCAGGGAACATGCTGCTCATTCTTTTTGCTAGGCATTATAAGGAATGTTTCATTGTCAAACTCTGTATCTGCATTTTTAATCATTATGTGTCTAAATGCCATAATAATAAGGAAGAAAATACAAATCATAATGCAGAATTAAATCACAATTATTATTCCAGAAAAACACATCGATTTTTCTAAAGGTAGTGAGTATATTATATTTTGGAACCTTCCCATCTTGTTTAAATTCAACATGTAATTTTGTTATTTTTTGTAAATCACACTTTTATATCAAAAATTGCAGACTTATCGCAATAATGATCCTGAAAATAATATGATTGTTTTTAGGATTGCCAAAATATGTCACAATATCCATATGTCATCTTATCAGAGCTGGGCTAGACTGTAATATATAGGTAAAAGCAGCATACAAGGATGTGCCCAATGTTATTATAATTGGCAACATACAAGATGCAGTCTGCTCTTTTCCTTTGGATCTGTTACGTCAATAAATTGGCTCTTGTTCCTATCTTAAATAGTTTTAGAATAACTGCAAGTCCATTAATTCCTTATTAGATTTATTCTAAGGTGGTGTTATACTCCATAGATTCTTTATCCTTGCTCTTGGTAACCGATCTGGTCTGCATGTGCAGAACTTCTTCTCTTGCTTCACTGTCAGCAGATGCAGGAGGTGTCAAGGTCTCACCTTTGTACGGTTTGATGTCGTGCAGGTGCAGGTGCAGCCAGGCTAGTCTTCCTTGTAGCTTGTCAGCTGTGGGAGTAACTTCTTCTACTTTGTACGGTCCTTCAAAACTGGGTTTTTTCCAAGTGCGAACAAACTTTCATACTAGCACCTGATAAACTAGGTTGCTTCAATAGGTTGTCTGTATCGATTGGTTGGCTGTCTTTTTCAATCCTCTTTCACCCCTCCCTCTAGCCCTTGATCTGTTGAGAAATAAAAGAGATACTAGCGGTCATAGTTGCCAAATATTCATGAATCTCATCACCTAATGTCTTCATTACACTGTGGATATTGGTTCTATCCTAGTAGAAGGAGCAAGAGGTATTCTCATTC
Source organism: Ambystoma mexicanum (assembly GCF_040938575.1). Taxonomy (NCBI): domain Eukaryota; kingdom Metazoa; phylum Chordata; class Amphibia; order Caudata; family Ambystomatidae; genus Ambystoma; species Ambystoma mexicanum. The sequence continues at coordinate 417,131,009 of NC_090929.1, forward strand.
AGCGTCCAGTCACCAACTCCTGCGGAGTTAGGTGGTGATCTGAGCAAGGCTGATTTCATAGTGCATATAATGTAAAGGGTAGGTAATGTTACCATCCCTTCTTTAAAGTAATCTTGATTTAAGCTATCCTCTCTTTAAAGAGTCAGTTTAATTTTCCTGTGGGTGATAGGCAGAAGAGAACTCATGCTTTGTACCTAATAAAAGAGTGACTTGCTCAAATAGTTAATTTACAAAATGTCAGACCGCAGGACTTCGCACACACCCCATGTTGGAAACACCTCATGCACGAGGAACTTGGCACTGCATGTGGCATCAGGGTGCATACATGAACCTGCCTCAATCCATCTAGAAAAGGGACACACCACTAGCAGCATTTACCTATAACTGTTTCATATCTGTAACATATTCACATAACCTATATTTAGATGCTGAAACGGGCCATTGGGTCTAGGGATTGATTCTCTCACTGTTCGAAAAGTGTGCCGTGCTGTAAATTATTGGCATACGATGCAGTTTACAATAGACCGTGCCACAAGTTCTAATAAATTTGGTGACAACCAATCTTCTGCAACTATAGCAGCAAGACTCTCTCAAGTCGTATGTGTGAGGTGGTGGTGCTGGAACAGCCTCACCTTCAATAATGCTAGAGGCACAACTGGCTTTCTCGTGCTATCCTGTCTCCATATTGCCTCAGTGGGGGATAGAGAACACCCCTGCTTCCTCCATAAATGTTGCTCTTGTTGTGGGGCTCGACCTTATAACTCAATTAACTGAACAATAGACAACATTTAAAACCTTCCTTTACCATCATGCATCGTCCTGATATCTGTTTAACGCTTTTTAGTTCAAAATCAGAAGTGTTTGGGAAATATGTTTCCTTCTTGGCTTCGTTACTGCGAGAAATCATGTCTGTTCTTTTAGTTTGGGCTGTGAATTTCACAAGAGCGATAGCCAGTGGGAGTCTTATAGCCTCAATAAGCGTATCCAATGGGGACGCATTTGCACTGTGTGCCGTCTGCATGGTGGAAGCCCCTCCTTTTCCAGCATGACAGACCTGCATGTACAGTGGACATTACATAGGCGGAGTCAGAGTATACTGTCACTTCCTCATCCTCGTATCTTTGAAGTGCAGCGATAAGCATGACTCATTCTGCAGCCTGTGCTCAGCAATGCAAAGGCAATCTCACACGTGTTACTAGTTCAAATTCACCCTCGCGGTTCAGCTTCCCTACTGCTGATCCAGTATGCCTTTCTCCAGTCATTTGATCAGTTTTTGGAGACCCACCAATAAAGAGAATCCACCCCCCCCCCCCCCCATGAGAGCATTTTCACTAACACTGGGAGTATCATCATAGAACTCGTATACGTTCTGCAGTCATGTACATATTCATCCTTCCCCTCTTTGTGTAGTCAATGTACTTTTGGGTTTCTCTAGAATAGCAAATAATGCATGTTCAACAAATAATGTGGTGCTAACACCCGATCCAGCTGGCCGGATTGGATGTTAAGGCCATTAGCACCCCGGGTTACCAAAGCGGCAACACGGGGTGCTAAAACAAAAACATTTTCCTTCGTTCAACGGGATGCTGCACGCGTCCCATTGAACGAAAGAAAATCCTTTCTGAAGATGGTTACCATGGAAAGGGAAAGAGGTGCTCCCATTCCATGGCGGCCAACCGGAGTGCTCAGGTCGGCGGGGAGCAGCTGCAGGCAGCGGCCAGTGCCGCCATGGCAATAGGTAAGTGGTTTGGGGTATATTACTTTTGTTTAAATATTGGCCCGTGGCGGGGAGGCAGCCTGTGGGTTCATAAAACGCGGGCGGCGATCAGAGATTTTAGCCTGTGTTCTGCAGAATCTGATTAGCTGCGCCCCCGCCATAGGTGCTAATGTCACGGAAAACCCCATTGCAATACTTGAAGAAGCTTTTTCAATAGCAAATGCAGAAGCAGCTAATGCTTGTTCGCAAGGGTCATATCCTTTCATTACTATCCTATCTTCCTTATCGAGCTATCTTTCTTCTCAAGCTCTTTGCTCATCCGCCTCCAACTCCCTCAGGGTCACTCGCTTCTCCAAGCAACAAGTTGGTGGTACATCTCTTTCTTCAGCTGGGGCCTCCCTCTGGACCAGCCTCCCTGCCTCTCTGAATCTTGAGGAGAACCATCTCTGGTTCAGGAAGCATCTCAAGACCTTCCTCTTTGCTTCTGCTTTCTCTCTACCTCTCCCCTGCTGAACTCCTAGCTGAAACTGAAATTGCACTGGCCACCTGGCTACTCTCGGATCTCGCGCCCTGGTTCTCCCCACCAGTTGCACACCTGCACAGCCCCCTGGCAACCCAGCACTCAGGGGCTGTTTCTGTATCCCAACAGTCCCCTACCAGCACTGACACTTTTTGTCTGCACTTACCCTTGCACTTGCCAACAGCTAGCGGCACTTCTTATTTATTGTTTCTATTTATTCTATATATTTATTCTGTTGATCCCATGTACGGCACTGCCCCCTCCCCCTTTCCCCTCGCACTTGTCCCCTGTCACGCCCCGATATATTTTGAACACACCTCACAAAACACACTCTCCCCTGAAGACTTGCCAGCAAGGATTGGGACAAGGTCAACGACGCAGAGTTTTGCCATCTCAACACTGGTTTCCATTCAATCGATGGCAGTTGCCATGGAGACGCGCTACGAGCATTCTACAGCGTCTCCGTTGCCGGCAACTAAAAGCTCCTCCTCAACGTGCTCGATCACGTGACGGTTGACGGAGTCATGTGATCACCAGTCAGCGTTTAAAAGGGACGCGCTGACTACCTTCGACGCTTCACAGCTGATCCTGTTGGGCGTACTACGGATTTCGAACTAGTTGTGCTACTGGACCTCGGATTGAACTTTGGACTCTGATTTGGCTTTTTCCCTCTCGGTATAGTTGTTTTGGAACTTTGCCTCTACTGGTTTTGACCATTTTTCTGTCCCTGGATTGCTGTCGGATTATCCCTTGTCATGAACTATGTTCTTGGACCACTCTGATTGATCTACGTTCCTGTCTTCCACGTCAGGTGGTGATTTAATCCATCCCGTCATCCTTGCTGGCTGCTTCTGACACATTTCCTTTATTAAGTCCTGACCAACTTCGCAGGGTAAGCCTTGTTCCAGATTTATTATAGTCACCTGCAAACTTGGGGTTCTTTGTTTTGACCTAATCACGTGTTTTCCTTACAGCGGTCATCAGGGGCACCTTCCGGCATCTACAGGCATTCCTTGTTGCGACTGACGAAGATCACCACCTGTGGCCTCAAAGATCGCTCGGTGCAGTAACTTTCCTATCTGCCCGAGTGGTACTTGGGGACAGAGGTCCCATCGGCTACACGACCAGCAAGTCTTGACAGACTGTGAAGCCATTTTTTTGGTCGTTCAGACGATGGAACCTACTGCCGGGGACCCTGTGGCTGCTTTAATGCAAGCTGTTGCATCCCTTAGAACCGAAGTAGCGGCTGCTACTACCGCGATACATCATCGTTTAGACAATATCCAAAATACCCGCAACCCTCTACCGGCAGATGCTGAATTCGGGGATTTGGCAACACCCCCACCAGTTCCCATTATACCTGCTACCCCACCTACTCCTGTGGTGTTACCTACAAAGTTTCCATTGGCACCTCCAGAGAAATTTCAGGGTGATCCTAGAAAATATCGCACTTTCATTAATCAGTGCAAACTTCATTTTCTTTGCCGACCACTAGTGTTCCATGATTCCACTACAAAGGCAGCCTTTTTGTTATCCCATTTGACCGGGGTTGCAGCTACCTGGGCTAATCCTTTTCTTGAGAATAACCATCCAGCCCTTTATGATTTTGATCTTTTGGTAAGTGAATTGGCCAAAGTTTTTGACACCAGGTACAAAGCCCAGTCTCGGGATCTGGAGCTCTTGGAATTAGCTCAGGGCAGACAAACCTTAATAGAATACATCACACGCTTTAATCAATTATCAGCTGAGACTTCATGGCCCGAAAATAAGAAAGCTGTAGTATTTTACAAAGGTTTGTGTAACACTATGAAGGACACCCTTTCTGTAATACCTTCCCTTCCTGATGCATATCCTGAACTAGTAGATTTAGTTCTTCAAGTAGACACTCGAAAGACTGAACGTCGGGCGGAATCTGGCTTCTCAGGCAAATCCTTACCTTCTCCACCGGATAGTACAAGTGAACCCATGCAAATAGGTGGTCTACGAAGTCCCATCACTCAGACCGAAAGGGAGCGTCGGAGAACCGACAATGCATGCTTCTACTGTGGACTCAGTGGTCATTTTGTCAAAGAAAGCCCAAGACGCCCAAAAAACAAATCCTCGGGTTTTCAGAAAGCTCGTCCTTGAATATGGGGGACAAGACGAGCTTGATTCATAACCCCAGAGTTCCTACTTTTGGCCCAATAAGACCAGTGGTCGTTCAGGCAGTTCTTCAGCCTGATAGGGATTGTTCACACACAGTACATATAGTAATTGATTCAGGGGCCACTGGTTGTTTTATTGATATACCTTTGGCCAAAACATTGAACCTTCCTTTAATAACCAAGGCACATCCCGAACCAGTTCAAACAGTGGACGGTTCCTCTCTCGCTTCTGGTCCAATTAAACAACAAACTGCCCAGATGGACGTAGTAATTCAGGGAAACCATAAAGAACAATTGTCTTTTGATTTGATATCCACACCACAGTTTGGAATAATCCTAGGTCTTCCCTGGTTGAAAAAACATAATCCCCTCATAGACTGGGGTACAGGACAAGTTTCGTTTGAATCGGATATTTGCCAACATTTTTGTCTATCGGAAGGTGAAGCAAACAATCCTGCAAGAGCACTTGGGGCCCTACATTTAGCTCCTGATGAGGAGAACGGTACATTTGAAACAGCTCATACAGTGGGCGCCACATTGTCAGGGGTACCCCCAGAATATCATGACTTTCATTCGGTATTTGATAAAACATCAGCGGAGATACTGCCTCCTCACAGACCGTATGATTGTTCTATTGAACTAGTCGATGGGGCATCGCTCCCCAAGGGACGCATATATTCATTATCACCATCTGAAGAAACGTCCCTTAAAGAATATATACATCATGCACTAAAGTTAGGACATATCAGACCTTCCTCATCACCCGTTGCCAGTCCCATATTCTTTGTTCCTAAAAAAGAAGGCGATCTCCGTCCCTGTATAGACTATAGACGCCTGAATGCAATCACCATTAAGAATCGCTATCCTATTCCACTCATCTCTACCTTGTTGGACAAGTTAACCAAGGCCTCCATCTATACCAAGTTGGACCTCAGGGGAGCATATAATTTGGTTCGTATGCGACCAGGAGATGAGTGGAAGACTGCATTCTGTTCTCGCCAAGGACTATATGAATACTTGGTGATGCCTTTTGGCCTTTGTAATGCCCCAGCCATTTTCCAACGACTGGTAAATGATATATTCAGTGATATTCTGGATGTTTATGTCGTAGCGTATTTGGACGACATATTGATATTCTCTCAAACAGTAGCTGAACATGTCATTCATGTTAGAGAAGTACTCACAAGACTTAAGAAGTATTCCCTTTACGCTAAACCCGAGAAATGTCTGTTTCATACAGCCGAAGTCGAGTTTCTGGGTTTTCATATTTCACCGGGGGGATTAACAATGAATCAATCCAAAGTTCGAGCCATCACAAATTGGCCAGTACCTGTTAATCTGAAACAACTGCAATCTTTCCTAGGGTTCGCAAACTTTTATCGAAGATTCATTGCGAATTTTTCCTCCATGGTCGCACCATTAACTGCACTGACCAGTCCGTCAGTACCGTTTCTCTGGACTGATGCACATCAAACAGCTTTTGACTCCCTTAAAACCTCGTTCACCACGGCCCCAGTTCTGCAGCACCCAGGCCCAGAGCTTCCGTATATAGTAGAAGCAGATGCTTCTTCCTTTGCTTTAGGGGCCGTTCTATCCCAGCCTTGTCCTACTACCGGAGCATTACACCCGGTGGCCTATCATTCCAGGAAGTTCACACCTACTGAAATTCATTATACGGTCACTGAAAAGGAACTATTGGCCATTAGAGACGCATTGTTGGTATGGAGACACCATCTTTTGGGAGCAAGACATCAGGCTATCGTCTACACAGACCATAAAAATTTACAAGATCTAGCATCCCTGAAATGTGTCAATAGTAGGCAAGTTCGTTGGCACCTCTTTTTTTCTGCATACGATTTCATCGTCAAACACAGACCTGGTTTGTCTCATGGTAAAGCTGATGCTTTGTCCCGTTCACCTGGGGGGATATCTCTCCCTTCATATCCTGATACTCTGCTAGGGAAAGGCCATATTGTTTGTACCTGTACTCCATCTCCTCCTATGTTAAAGGTCATACGCCAATGGGTTATACAACATCCTCAAGTATTGGATGATTGGGATACCGTTATGCAGGATGGATTGCCTTTCGTTCAAGGAAAATTGTTTCTCCCTACCAGTGACTCTCGTAACCAAGCCTTAGAATGGTCACATAATGCTCCAATCAATGGTCATCCAGGTCAGCGGCGTACTCTAGACTTGTTGAAACGCTGGTGTTGGTGGCCATCGATGCGACGAGATGTGGAGACATACGTCAACACCTGTTCTATATGTGCACAATGCAAGACCCGGAAAGGTCGTCCATTAGGGTTGTTACATCCTTTGCCCATACCCCCGAAACCATGGCATACAGTATCCATGGACCTGATAACTGATCTACCGCGAGTACGAGGCTATGACACAATTTGGGTGGTTGTTGATTCATATACAAAAATGGCCCGTTTCCTACCATGTAAAGGCATTCCTACTGCTCCCTCATTAGCCCGTATGTTTTTTGAATCAGTTTTTTGTCTGTTCGGGTTACCGAATGTCATTGTATCAGACAGGGGATCCCAATTCACCTCACGCTTCTGGTTGGCCCTTACCAAACTGCTAGGTATAGATGCTCGTTTTTCATCGGCATATCATCCCGAAAGCGATGGGCAAACTGAGAGAGTTAACCAGGTCCTGGAGCAGTTTTTGAGGTGTCTAACTTTGCAATTCCAGAACACCTGGTTAGACTCTCTTCACTTTGCAGAATTTGCCTACAACAACGCCCTGCATTCGGCCACTGGTTTTTCTCCGTTTTTTTCACTCTATGGCCAACATCCTCGTACTTTGCCCTTTCCTGACTTGAATCCTGTCAATGTCCCTGTATCAAGTATCAGTACCCCTGCGGCAAATGATTGTGTCAGAGATCTCGCATCCGTTCATGCACAAACCCTTGTCCATCTCCAAGAGGCCCAGGCGTCTATGAGTGCTGCCGCTAACAAAAAAAGAAAAGAGGCCCCGTCATATAAACCAGGCGAACGGGTTTGGTTGTCTACACGGCATCTCCACATACCGGGGTGTCGTAAACTGCTGCCCCGTTTCGTCGGCCCGTATAAAGTTTCTAAAGTTCTGAACCCGGTGGTCTATAGACTAGCCGTCCCCACTTCTTGGAAGTTACACCCCGTTTTTCACACTTCTCTCCTTAAACCTTGTACTGTTGATACGCGCGTTTCTTCTGCCCCTGGCCCTGTTACTGTGGTTTCTCAGGAGGATTATGAAGTGAGCTCTATTCTGGGATCCCGGATAGTCAGGGGAAAGTTACAGTATTTGGTAGACTGGTTGGGTTACGGTCCTGAGGAGAGGTCCTGGGTCCCGTCCTCTGATGTCCATGCCCCATTATTGGTGTCTAGGTTCCATCGGGAAAACCCTTCCAGCCCACGGGGTCGTGGGCCTTTGAGGGGGGGCTCTGTCACGCCCCGATATATTTTGAACACACCTCACAAAACACACTCTCCCCTGAAGACTTGCCAGCAAGGATTGGGACAAGGTCAACGACGCAGAGTTTTGCCATCTCAACACTGGTTTCCATTCAATCGATGGCAGTTGCCATGGAGACGCGCTACGAGCATTCTACAGCGTCTCCGTTGCCGGCAACTAAAAGCTCCTCCTCAACGTGCTCGATCACGTGACGGTTGACGGAGTCATGTGATCACCAGTCAGCGTTTAAAAGGGACGCGCTGACTACCTTCGACGCTTCACAGCTGATCCTGTTGGGCGTACTACGGATTTCGAACTAGTTGTGCTACTGGACCTCGGATTGAACTTTGGACTCTGATTTGGCTTTTTCCCTCTCGGTATAGTTGTTTTGGAACTTTGCCTCTACTGGTTTTGACCATTTTTCTGTCCCTGGATTGCTGTCGGATTATCCCTTGTCATGAACTATGTTCTTGGACCACTCTGATTGATCTACGCTCCTGTCTTCCACGTCAGGTGGTGATTTAATCCATCCCGTCATCCTTGCTGGCTGCTTCTGACACATTTCCTTTATTAAGTCCTGACCAACTTCGCAGGGTAAGCCTTGTTCCAGATTTATTATAGTCACCTGCAAACTTGGGGTTCTTTGTTTTGACCTAATCACGTGTTTTCCTTACAGCGGTCATCAGGGGCACCTTCCGGCATCTACAGGCATTCCTTGTTGCGACTGACGAAGATCACCACCTGTGGCCTCAAAGATCGCTCGGTGCAGTAACTTTCCTATCTGCCCGAGTGGTACTTGGGGACAGAGGTCCCATCGGCTACACGACCAGCAAGTCTTGACATCCCCTCCCCAACCTCTCCTGCACTTCAATGTCACCTGGCCTGGTAAGATTGTTGTCTCTGTTTTCCCTCTGTTTCCCTTCCATTGCCTCGTCGCGCCTTGAAACACTTGTGTATAGACGTGTAATAAATGCCTTATATCATATCATATCATATCATACCGGATCTAGAATCCCACTATACCAAGCCAATGGTTTGTGTCCATATCCTAATGTTGTTTTCTGTGTGGACTGCTCTCACAACATCTCCATTTGAATGGGAAAATAGGTCAAATTCTAAATGATAATCTGGAATTCCTAACACAGGGGCTGTACTGATTGCCTTTTTCAATTCTTCAAATCCTTCAGTCATTTGATCTGTCCATATTATCTTACTTTTTTCTACCTGTTGTAGAGGAGCAGACGTACATATCCACAGGATATCCTACCCCCCTACTTCCCCTGTATTGGAGCCATGAAACCGTGCCCTGTCTAACACCAACTGTTGTACCAATACTGCAGCGAGTGTACGGAAGATGGTATCCATTAAGACAACCATATCAAATGTACCCTCGAGTTGATGACAGCCTACAGGAGGAACTCCCTGAAGGAATATGAGAAAGAGCTGAGAAAATGAACTGATGACATCATATGAAAGTGTGCACAACGTCCTGAAATACTGAATTAAGATGATGTATGAATCCTAGAGTAGAAATGACGAAGTCAATAATTAAGTGAATCATCAATTGTAAAAGAAGAACATTACAGAGTAAAAAGTGCTGCAGAAACCTGATGTATAAAGAATGTATATATGCTGAAACGCAAGATAGATCAAATCATTGTATAGGCTAGCTACAAGTAGTGAATAGAATGCAGGCAGAGCCGCCATTGTACAGACCTTGAACATTGGTGTCATGAAATAATAATCCAAAGAATCAGGAAGAAAGAATGAAATGCTGTGTCGCATTAGAATAGCAGGTTAGTGGAGCTGCGTTGGGAGGCTCTCTGGCCTAAAGTCAAGAACAGAGAAGTCGAGGTCAGCTATCTACAATGAGGAGGAACATGTGTGCGGAGGATGAATCCTCTCACATTAAGGTGCATGAAAGAACACAAAGGATGCCATGTCTTAATTAATTTAAAGCATTTAAAAGATTGCAGAAAGAACAGAATCATGGTCTTTGGTCACGTGAGTCGAGGATGGAAATAGGGCTTGAACTTGGAGTTCCAGACACGGTAGCAAGTGCCCTCACTCTGGTTGCATTCCCAGTACAAAAATGCTCTGCAAGGCCAAGCACAAAGAGAATTTCATGGCAGAAGGCATAGGTGATGAGAGATGTTGGGCTAATTGGGTGGTAGTGCAGCCTCATGTCCTATCTACTTGCACTTGGGTCTTGGCCTATGTGCTGTTAATTGAACCTAATGTTCCAGACATGGCACAAGCATGAAAAACAAATTGTATTATTCCATATAACAAAGGACCTTACAGCTTGAGAAACCAATGACCACTGCGTAACTGATTTTTCTTAAAATGACACGTTTGAAGAGGTAGTCAAGAGTTGTCCACCTGATATCGGACAGACAATAACAAACCTAGCTCCTATATGATTGTATATCTAGATGTGTCCCTTAACCAATCCCAACCCTTGATAGGTTTTTCACTATTGCCGCATAGTATGATGTCATTCTGATGAATAAAGGAATACATCATTTTATTTTTTGTAGAAATCACTGAGAGAATGAGCATACGTCCATTGATGTTTGTTGTAAACTTCCTGTTTTAGATAATTGCTAATAAAACAGCAACTTGCCATCTTCTTGAGTATGTCCGGTTATTTGTACTCAGAATTATTCTGGTGTAATCCCATCCAATAACAGATGCTCGTTCCAAGGGCCACAAACTCATGTGGTAGCAGAGGATGGTTTCAATCTAAACTAGTTTGGCTTCAGAGTTTTGGATGATCGAGCATCCTCTGCCATTAGCTGAAATATCGTGGAGCTTCCAGTGGAGAGCGGCCAATAGAAATAAACTTGCAAGAAGTATCGAGACAATGGGCAGGTCCCTCTTTGAAGAAATCCCTGCTCGGTTTCCACAGGTGCTTTGTGGACGGAAGGCTAAATGGTTAGATTGGAGGAGGAGTCGATACCGAAGGCCTTGAGTTGATTAAACGGATGTAAGTAGACTAAGGGATATGGCATTTTAAAGGTGCGCGTTGTGAGATTTTATGAAAATAATTGGGTAACAGGAAGTTTTCTGTGGATAAAGGAACACCTAGGCAATCCTATTTCAAGGGAGATAGAAGAAGACATCTCAAATTCCAGTTGGAATATTAAGAGAGAGAATACACACGGTCAGGACCGTTGAAGGTAACGTCTTAAACTCTGTACAGGGTAATATAATTGGAGGCGAGGAAAGAATACCTCTCACTGTAAATGATTATAGAGAAAAGAGAAGGTGATCACAGGCGTTGTTACTGTGTATTGTGTTATTATTTTGATTATCAGTTGATATATGAAGTTCTGAAAAGTGATATATTGTGAAAGTTGGAAGTGAAGTAGGTTTGAGTTGAGTGCAATAAAATAAACGATTGACACAGTCAGAAGACTGATAGGTTGTTTAGACAAAAGAGGATTGAGCAGAGATTGATGGTGCTTGCACATATTTATTGTTTTTGAGATTGAAAGTGCTGAGCGACTAGACTTGAGATAGTTAGCGATTTATTTAATATAAACAAGGTAATGACCTGGTAAATATCGACAGTTAATTGTGACTTGTCATTATGGAGGACACTCCTCTTATGCACCTTTGTAAAACATTACCACGACATGTGCCCAAGCTCAAACAGTACAGTGCAGAATGGGTAAAGGGCACAGCTGATAAAATGTTCATGCCATGGCCGCAAGAGGAATTATTGTCAAAGGCAGTATTACAACACATGACCACATATGTGCATGCTGCGTACACAGGAAAGACATTTGAGAAAAGACTGGCAGTTTTAGAACTTTGGAAAATGTACCAAGGACGAAGAGGACCCGTTACCGGAGGAGTGGATGCTTATTCAGCATAAAGAGAAGGGCATTGAGCCCTTTGCTCCTTTTACTCCACCCGAGACTAAGAACATAGATGCAGATGAGACAGGATGTTATCCTTTAAAAGAATTAAAAGCAGCAGCGGGGTATAGTAACCCAACATATGCACCCCCACTAATAGTAGCGATGTCAGTCCAGAACAGAGTAAAAAGAATGAAGACGAGTGTAAGATAATATGCGATAAAGAGGAACGAGGTGAGAGATCGAATATATCAACAGATATAGACAGAGAAATTAAGAGATGGAAAGGAGAGAAGGATAGGGCCAATGAAGTAACCTTGTACAGAACGAACGGATGGGAGGACAGATATTACTCAGGTTAGATGGGAACAGCATCAAGGCGGTTAGGCAAAAGAAAGATGAAGACGAGCAAGAAATGAAGGATAGGGAATGAGAAAAGCGGTTGAGGGAGGGTGAGCAAGAAGGAAAAGCAGGGAATGATGGGAAAAGATATATAGAGAAGAAAAAGCGGGCAGAGTAACAAAGGAAGTATGACAGTCGGAAGAAAGAAATAGAAGAAAGGGATAGGAGAGAAAGAAACAGAGGAAGAAGAGGCACAACGAGTGATGGAAAAAAGATCACAGAGAAGAAGAGAAAAAGAATAATGAAAAGAAGAAGATGAACAAAGACAAGAAGTAAGAAGGGAAGCACGAAAGCAAGAAGAAGAGAGGAGAAGGAGAGACACGAGAGAACGAAGGGAAGTAGAAGAAGGAATAAAACAGAATATATGGCAGCGAGATCTTGACGCCAGTCTCGTTATTAAAGAATGAATAAGACCGAGTGATGAAATACAAGGGAGATGGGAAACGGTAAACAAAGTTTTACCGAATGAGAGAAATAACTCAAGAAATACTTTAAGTATCACAAGAAGAGGAAATATATGATGCAAAAAGTATTGGAGAGAGGATCAATCAGATATATCAGCAAAAGAGGCAGAATAGCGAGTATGGGACTCAAGGGAGCGGCAGACAATCCCTTAAACCAAAACCATGGGATGTGGAGGAAAACATGTTTAGTGATGAATGCAGACCACTGCCTTTGAGTAGATTGAGTTTAGATAGAGAAGAGGATGATAATAGTCACATCAGTTGGGGTAGAACAATGTCAGATGAAGAAAGGGAGTCAGATCGTGAGGTATCCCCCTGGGGAAGTCAACATCTGGATAATGAGGTACGATGGTCAGATCTGGAACACCCGAAGGAAAGAACACCAGATCCTACACCATATCCCGAACTTCCCCAAAGGCGATTGTGCAGTGCGAGAGAAGAACCTCCACCATATGTGAGTAGGTTAAGGTCATTAACAGCACAAAGATGAATAGGGACATTTACCCCTATATTGTGTAAACAAATAATGGTTATCACAGTTCCCCTTGCTAGAGAATGGAGGAGCAAGACCGCAATATATTCCATGACCCCAGATGGATAAGGATAAGTTAAAGTGCAAGTTAACTAGTTTGACTTTGGGGGCTGGAAAATGGATCTACGAATTAGGGAAAATTACAGGGGCAAATATGTTGGCAATAGGGGTTATAAAAGGTCTTGGAGAGAGAGCTGACAACATTTGGAGACAATCAGGATATGCAAGCATGACAGCACAAAACACAGCGCATGATGGAGCACCATTTAATAATTGCAGGGTGATTGTTTGGACAGCTCTCAGGGTACAGTATCCCGATACGTCAGATATGGGTGCAATTATGACACGTAAAATGAAGGAAGATGAAGACCTTCTTGCTTATATGCAGGATATTCAAGAGAGATAGCAGCTTGAGACATGTGAACCATGGGAAAAAACAGTGCCACTATTCTATCATATTTTGTGTCAGGGATTGCCAGATGCAGTACAGAGACAAATGAAAAAACGAGTAGGAATTGAAGCAGAGCTGTGGGCTGACATATAGTTGACTATTGGGCATCATTGCCAATTATTACAAGAGAAGAATAAAAAGAAAGAGGAGAACAGAAAGGTTGATAAAACCAAGTGAGTTCAGAAAAAATTGTCAACATTTCCTATAGATGGGGCGGTATTGACAAGTGGAGAAGGAGTAGGAACGCAGGAAATAATGTATGCATCGTGGGTGAATAATGTACACTGAGTCAATCAAAGTGGGTATGGGTTTTGGCCACGAGGAAGAGGTGGAGGATTTAGAGGAAGAGGGAGTATATTTCAGAACATCCAAGGTGGATTTCAAAATACCGAGGGTGGGAGTCAGAATACCCAGGGTGGATATAATGGCAGGTTTGCCAGAGGGCCACCCCCAGTGTGTTGGAATTGTGGAATAACAGGGCATATTGTGTGTGTATGTAGAAGCCGAGGAAGCATGCAACAGAACGGACAACATTCAAGAGGGGGAAAGGTCATCCAACCCCATTCAGTACACAAACACAAGAGGGCTATGCCCAGGATCACACATCCTAACAGACACAGGTGCTGCAAGCAGAGCAGGCACAGCAACAGGGGTCAGTGTAAATGCACCCACAGCAAGCGCAATTGCAACAAGCACCTATGCAGATACAACAGAATGCGAACACAGGGCAAATACTAACAGCTCGGATAGGGGGTGTCACTGTGGTAGGAGGGAATCCTTTTATGGGGATAGGAATGAATTTATACCCTCAATAGGTGAGCTCACAGGGTGACTTGATGTGTTTAGTACTATCAGTAACACCAGACCCCCAAGAGGAACCAAGGGTCGATGTGATGATAGGAGGCAAATCTTTTCTTTTCTTGTAAACACTGGTGGCTATTCGATCTTATTTAATAGAGGGAAAATACCCAACATCAGGAATTGCCATGAATGCTCAGTGCTTCTATGGAGCTACGAATTTAGTTCATTTCACTGTTGAATTACCTATTTCTATAGGGAAATGTGACATGTCTGTCCCCTTATTAGATTCACGACAAATGCCAGTTGACATTTTGGGCATAGATTTGATGATGAAACTTAACATGACAATTTCATTCACTGATCACGGAATAGTGTTCTCTACTCCAGGAGTACACTATTTAAATGTAGGAGACTTTATACTGGAATTTCAAGAACAAGTGGCTTTACGAGGATTCAGAAGTCTTCATGTATGAAGTGAGCATTTTATTGACAAGGCTACTTGGATTAGAAGGGAAACTTGTGAGGATACATGATGAATTTTTATTTAGACCACATGTACCTATGGATGAGGAAGAAGGACTGACTATTCCTATAGAATTGGAAGCAGATTTATTATGAGGAGAAATAGAACTTCTAGAAGGAGTAGATGACAAAGGCAGAGCATGGAGAACAGTCATAGCTCTTGGGGAGGGCTATAGATTGACTGATAGAACAGATGAAAATATGTTCAGAGATGAACGTATAGATGACGAGGTAGTATTTTTCATAACCATTACATATTGGATAAAGATTGAGAAAAGGGAAGTCCCACAGCAAATGGCACTAATGTGCCAAAGACCAGCTTTTTTCAGGAAGACATTGAAAAGGTCCCGAGTGTCCTTTGGACTACGGCCCCATGTGACATTGGCCTATTAAAGGGAATAGGAGAGGTTAAAATAAAACTCAAGCCAGGAACAATTTTAGCCTGAACAAAATAGTACCCAATTTCTCGAGAAGCTGATGAAGGCATATTTTAGACTATTTCAGTGTTGGTGAAACTGGGAATCCTAGTGCCATCGGAGTCCCCGTGCAATACTGCAGTGTATCCGATTAGAAAATGTAAAGGAGTGTTGTGGAGATTTTTCCAAGACTTGCGCCCTCTTAATCAGATTGTGGAAGCAGAGTTTCCATTAGTTCAGAATCCTGTGACAATATTGCGTAGCATCCCAGTTGTAGCTAAGTACTTCACTGTGATAGATTTGAAAAATGCATTTTTCTCGATCCTGTTGCACAAAGGCTCACAAAACCTTACTTGCATTACGTTCAGACAAAAGAAAACATACTCGATTGCCTCAAGGGTACTGTGAGTCCCTGTTGATTTTTAATAGGGTCCTACAGAGGGTTTTTGTAACATTGAACTTGAGAATGCATTAATTCAGCACGTAGATGACATATTAATCTTCAGTGAAACAGAGGATGAATGTAGGCAAGTCTCTGTTCAGTCAATGATTATATTGGCAGACAAGGGATACAAGGTAGACAAGGAGAAATTGCAGTATTGCCAGGAAGAGGTGTTGTACATAGGTCAGGTAATTTGACATGAAGGAAAGAAAGTGCCACCTGAGAGAGCTGAGGCTATCATGAAAATACCAAAGCCAAATACAGTGAGGCAAATGCAGCAATTTCTGAGCTTACGCAAATTATTGCAATGCCTGGTTGTTGGAGTACACCACATATACAAAACCGCTTTTGCAAACACTTAAGAAAGCAGAAGTTGTCAAGGAGAAGATAGAATGGACTGAAGAAATGAGGAAGGATTTGAGAAATTACAAAGAGCAATTTGTACAGCTCCAGGTTTGGGAATCCCCAATTATAGTGAAGAATTGTATTTATTTTCACACACCAATGGGTCAGTAATGACAGCAGTACTGACACAAAGAACGACACTAGGGTATAAACCTTTGGCGTATCATAGTGGGATTTTCGATCCAGTCATGAGGGGACATTTTCCATGCAAACAATCTTTGGTTGATGCCGCATTTGTGATTGAGAAATCCACAAGTATTACCATGAGCTGTGCAATGACAATATGGGCCTCATTACGAGTCAGGTGTTAAGGGGTTAACGGCGCCGTAAACGGCGCCGACCCTTAACGCCTGATTACAAGGTCCCTTAGTGCCATGGTGATTTTAACGCCTGCTTTTTGCAGGCGTTAAAATCCATGGCGCTAAGGGACCATGGTGCTAATTACGTCACCGTAATTTACGGTGGCGTAATTAGCGCCTTCCCCACTCCCATTATGCCCTATGGGGCAAAAATGGGAATGGGGAAGAGTAAAATGGGAAATGGGGATTTACCGCCCCACTCACCTTGGAATGGGGCGGTAAATCCGCCATCCACCATGGTGTAAACATAGTTTACACCATGGTGGTAAGGGTACGACCCAGGCGGTAATTTACCGCCTGGGTCTGTGGAGCACACCTTATTTGCCATTTCAGAGAAACCCAAAGGTACATTGGGCCCCATTAGGAGTCCGACGCTAAACCATGGTGCTATTAGCACCATGGTCCATGCCGGAGTCCGCCATGGCGGAATGGGGAATTACCACCCCATTCCAAGTTTGGTGGGGCGGTAATTCCCCATGCCGCCATGGCCGTTCCCCATTCCCATTTTTGCCCCATAGGGCTCAATGGGAACGGGGAAGGCGCTAATTACGGTACCGCAAATTGCGGTACCGTAATTAGCACCATGGTCCCTTTACGGGCCCCTACTTTAACGGCTGTTAAAACCAGCCGTTAAGGTCGGGTCTCGCAAAGGGACCTCGTAATTAGGCACTAGGTGTTTAACGGCGCCGCAGCCTTTTACGGCGCCGTTAAACACTTTGCGCCTGGGTCATAATGAGGCCCATTGACATCACAAAGAACATCTGTGTATGAAGTGATGATTTCTAACCCTGCGATTAAAATTGTAAGAAGCAAAATAGTGAATCCAGCCACATTTGTAGCTGAAACTATAGAAGAAGGTGATCATGTACACGATTGTACTAACTATGTTGAATGTTATGATGATATACCCCGTGTGAAAGAAAATGCTTTAGTGGGAGGGGAGATTCTATTTATTGATGGTTCTACAAAAATTGACCAAACTAGTGAGGAGATGAATGAACAAGGAAATATTGAGCCTGAGTACCACAAAGGAAATACACCAATCACGGGCTAAAAACATTCACAGATCTTTTATTACTGTACAGTTTACAAAGCAACACAGATAGCTATCTGGCTCCCAACACCTCGCAATGTGTACCAGCCCGACAGAGAGAGGTGAGAGAGTGCTGGACGTCTAAACATTCGTACTTTTATACAATTTCGAGTAATATTGTCCAGCCTCTCTTCACGTTAATAATTCGTGGTCTAGAGTTCATGCCTAGTTCACATACAGATTATACAATATTATGCAAAGGATTACATAGGTTTGCATTTCCATGGAGGCACAATGGTGATGTATGTTCTCGGATCCCGCGGTAAGCCTTGTTTCAAGAATCGCTACAATGCAGTTCAGCAGAAACACAAGGTCTGAGTTTGTTCTACATTGTCCCAATGTGTATACAAAGATGAGTCTTGTGAGTGCAGACACCATTTAAACAACAGTTCATATACAGCACAAAGTCTCATTGCCTAGTCTAAACAGTCGGCTCTCGGACAACCTAAACTTTAACAGAACGCAAAGGTAAAGAGGCTTGGTTGCAAGTTGAAAATATAGTCCACCATTTAGAACAAAGAACACACGAGTAGAAATCAAAATGGTGGATGAATTTTAAAATGGCGGCGAAGTTAACCCAAAATCGGAACTTTGCAACGCGGTTTTCCGTATAGTGCGACTAGGCTTAGGCCAATATAAATATTAAGAAGGTACTATACAATTACCGTTTAACAAACCCTCCTTTTAGCCTAAGCCAAGAGCTTTACTAAAAATAGCCGCTTTACTCGCAACTCCTCATTTCAATGTCCATACATCCTGAATCACGTTCATCTGATATCTCAATTGCCATTAGATCTTTGACAGTAATATCCTTCATCACAAAAACATTAGTCATCTTCTCAGGTGTGTGCATTTTCGGTCCTAATGTTCCTACAGTTTGCGCACAACATCCCCCTAACATCGAACATATGGCAGGAACACATTGCATGCAACAACAACAGAACAACAAAATACCAAGGATTACTATTAAGACTGAAAGAAACTTCCATCGCCGAGACCATAAAAAGTCCCAAAACCAAGTACTAAGATCCCAGTTTCCCTTGGGAACATGCACTTCTGAGTTTAGGACGTGTAGATTTTGTATTGCCTTGAATATGGTCGGGGAGGAGTCAGGTATCAAAACACAACAAGCAGACCCCACCAATTTACATACTCCACCACGCTCAGCCAGGATGACGTCTAACACCATCCGGTTCTGTAGAGCCACTAATCTAATTGATTTCTGTTCTAGAGTCATTTTGTAGAGTATATTGGTGGTCCGGTTGATGGTTCTCTCCAATACTCTTGCCAGTCTCCTAATATCCTCGGAATTCATGATCAGTCCCCAAAATGGTACAAAGGAATTTGCTACATCACCCATGACTTGTGAAGGAGTATCACTGTTCTCGTCCCACCTTGGACGAGCCCTAGAGACCTCAGTGGTACTAGCTACATATACCCCTGGTAGCAAGATACCCAAATAGAAAGTACCCTGCCAATCCCTAGGTAGCCACGGATAAGCTTCATTACCGCAAATGAAATAAACAGGATCACCTACATACAAAGGTCTGTCCTCACTGGTCAAGTTCGCAACATTGGTACAACCCTCGAAAGTACCCATCGTCTGAGAACCATTCCTTTGTATGCAGAGGAGACAGAGTTGGGGCTATGATTGATAGTGTAGGAAGGTGGCGTGGCATCCCGGTTGCCTACCGGAGCCATCTTGAAAGAGATTAACGATTGGAAAGGTTTAAGGTCTAAATAGTCTAACGGAAGGCCTAATAGAAGCAACATTAAGCTTGCTCCTATTTGCAAAAAGTAAGCATCCCAGAGGCGTCAGGACTCGCCTTTCAAACTCATTTAAATTAGTCCCATCAAAGTTCCCTGAGAGGCTATCATTCCATTGACCAAAGAATAGTGCCCTTAGAGAGGCATAACATGCAGTAGTTAGAGGCAAAGGATGAATAAACTTGCCTCACCCTTTTTCCCCATGCTGTGGCAAATGCAAACAGATCCAACAATTTGTTCTATTCAGAATCACATGAGTCGCATTCATTATTAACAGAAGTGTGTTGTTGTGATAGCTCTGTCTGTGTTGGGAGTCCCTAGGAGATAAAGTGTGCAGTGCACAAAAGGTATAGACATAGTGAGAACACTCTCAGTAAGCAAAAATGTTTCAAGTGGACGCACTCCTTCAATATACCAAAACCCAAGAGCAATTACTACTGTAAGACCGGTTAACATCATTACAAGAAAACAGTACGTCTTCAAGGACCATGTATTTGTCTGTCCAATGTCTTTGTTAGCCACACAATCGATCGGTTGCTCCGTACTGTATGTGATTTCAATCCGGCACTCCAACTAAGTCAATGCCTAGTATGGGATGCCCAATGGAAACCCTTATTTGTATATTTTTATGTCAAAGTTCGTTTAATTCTGGATGATGTACCCTTATATAACGCCCCTCTCTTTGAATCCCCCCAGTCTCACTGAACCAAGAAATAGGTTTGTTTTGCAAATTAAAAGATTTATTTGAAGAATTAAACAATATATAGATTACACTTTTATGAATATGAATAATATTTGAATATCACACTTATGAATATGAACAATGATCAGCAATGGGTAATATTACAATATGAACAATCGCTTTAATCAATTAGGAGTAAGAATAGGAAGAATAATGTAGCAGAGAATACTTTGCATGGTTTCAAGGAATTGCAATGATAGGAAGAATTTAACACAGAAATAACTTGATATGACTTCAATCAAAAGACAATATGATCACTCTTTCCCCTGTGACTACTCACTCCCCCACTATGCAATATGAAGAGATGGAATGAGGGCACACATATATCAGGAATACAATCAACAATGCAGTTCAATCCCACTTCCCCCCAGCAAGCTTAGAGAGAACAGGAATGCTTTAAAAACAGGTCAAAATGCTTTTGAATGTGATTTGCAATGAATGGTAAAATGCTAAAATTGATTTTAATTCACTAAATGGATTCAGACCTAGTGAGAGTTGCTTTGCATTGGTTCAGGTCAACACTAGCAATGATTATAGAATGATTAGCCTATGGAAAAAGAAATACAGAAGTTGAAAGCAAGAAATAGTGTTTTTTCTATGGAATGAAATTTAGCCAAATGCGAAATCATGGCAACTTTTCTGCGTGCGTGAAACACGAGTACAGCAAAACTGTCAGGAAATGGAATGTTTTGGGTTTGTTGGAAAACTGGGGATGTTAGCTTCAAAATGACATTTAAATTTTGTTTCTAGGAAGCACGGTCCAAATGTTACAGGGGTTTTTGTGAAGGTAGATTTTTCAGAAACAGAGTCAAGATTTCAAAAATGAAAGATGCGCTTTAAAGATTAGAAACCAATATGGACTTATACTAAGGGACTATGAAAGTACAAGATACCCAATGGGACAACCACCAGAACAGGGCGCCTTCCACTCTAGTTGTTGTGCACCAAGACACTTGACTTTCTTCAAAATATCAGCGCATAGATGATTATCGCTACAGTTATCATAGACAGTATAATGAGAAGAATTCAGGATGGACACACGATTCTATAATGCAGTTGACTATACATAGTTCTAGACTAAATACTCACTCCTACGGCTTTAGAATGCTTTAGAATGGAGTGGGCCTGTCAAAGATCTGGTCAAGGGTTTGGACTTCACTCGCCACCGGACAGGATCAGGGCACCAGGACTCTGCTCTCAGCAAGGCACTCTGGTAGGAGCGGCCTCTTGGACTGGATCTGACGGGTTCTGGGTTACAGCTCTACTCTGCGGGTCTGGATCTTGGTTCTAGCATGGGGTTCTTAGCTAGAACAGCAAAACAGCTCAGCCAGGCTGTTGGATTTAGTTAGGCCCCGTGGACGTTTAGGGGTTAGAATCAGGTTGTAAAAGATTCTGAGGTCTGCTGAAAAAGGGTTCAGCTTTTTGGGTTAGGCCTCTCTGCTTCAAAGTTCTAGAGTTTGGTTCTAGAGTCTGGTCTCTGGATCTATGTCTGGAGCCTGGATCTTCCTGCAGGGTGCTTCACCAAGAAATCAGTTGAGGAGTCGAAGGTGTGTGTCCCTGCCTGTCCTCAGCAGTCACTATTTATGTATTTCCAAAGTGGGTGGGGAGGCTGATTCTACTATGCCCAAACCTCTAAGGATCTGATAGGTCAGAGATTTTCCCCTCTCCTGATTTGAAACAGGAATAGTGTGTCATCAGGTGTCAGAGTGATGCTGTGTTTATGGCCCAAAGGAAATCCCTCCCCTTTACTTTTACTTAGGAAATCTATTTTCCCCAAAAAACATATTTCCAAGATACACAAGTTGTTCATAATACATAATTACATGACAGATTGCCTAAGGTACATTTCTGTTCAACTCCCATCTTCCTGCGAGCTATGGTTCATAAATGACAACTTTTTCACGCTTTTGGTGGGGTTCTCAATGTTAGTTCTGCACCAATTTTTATACATGCATGCACATCCCGTCTGGGCACATTCCTGTAATTGTTCATGTTCCTACCATAAACACCATGGCTACAATATGAATAATTTCCGGGGTTCAGTCTCAGAACATCGTACAGATTCCAACTTAGTCTTAAACTGTGAGCGAATTTTTCATTTTAACAATTTCATATTTTTGTCAGTTCAGTACGCTTTGCTATAAGCATTTTTCTAAAACATACATTTACACCAACTTCAATCATCAATTTCAGTCTGGCCCGCCTACAGAGCTGGGCTGAGTCAGAGTGTCACATGGCTTGCCTTCCTGCCACAGCAGTTGTTGTGAGTTACACCCGAATTAGCATTCCTATTCAGTTCAAGGAACCCATTGTTTCTGGCTCAGGGCAGCAGGGGAAATCTCCTCTCCTTCTGATTAACATGCCAATGCGAAATCCTCTCGTTTTGGTGGGAATGACCAAGGTGTGAGTTTCCCAGGGGAAGAAGGCCTCTTGGAAGTTTTAACTGAATCAGGTTACCTTCTGGTCAATTGTAACATAGTTCCTTGTGAAAAAAAATAGATTTATAAATTTAAAATAAGCAAACCCATCTTTACTTCCAGTCCTTTTTCAACATGAAAATCAGTGTGTGACACTCTTATATGGCATTTTGATGGAACTGTCTTCTTTGGCATAGTTTGAGTTCAATATTCACTTTACACATACTAGGTTTTAAATCGCCGGCTTCTGACAGAGGTGAGTAACGGTACTACACCCATTTTTGACAGCTTTCTTTCCATCAAGTATCTTTAAAGGAGGATTCTGTTCTGATAACATATGATTCTTGCTCACATTGTATTTATGTGGATTCTTGCAGTAGAATAATGTGTAACACCCAACAAGGAGGTTGGATCTTTTAGGTGGTTTGTGAGCCATGATTTTGGCACATTTTTGACAATCAAGAAAACAGATTTCCAAACAGCCCTGTGTTTCTTTTTGGCAATCAGCATTGCTTTTTTGATTTCAGGCTACTTTGTGGGTAGTCCAATGGTGGGTTTTGGCAGTGGTCTCCTGTGTTACCACTGACATAGACAAAAGTGGATGGTGGCCTATTTTTCAGATTTTTACTGCGCAATTTTGGGTGATTTTTAGCGAGCAGCATGCTTTCCAGTGGCCATTTCCGAGGTTTCTGCTGCCAGCAATGCACAGTAATGTTGCAGGGCCTGGACAAGTGGGTTGAGACATCCCACAGTACGAGTCAAGATAACGACAGGCATTGTTCCTCAAAGCTCTTTCCCGAAAAGTTCCTGCAAATAAACACTGTAGTCCGTTTGCTGGTGATCACCTGATCACGTGATTCTTGATTGAAGATAACTTTTCCTGGTCCCCAGCCACTTGCTTATGTTTCAATGCAAAAGTGGCAAAGGACAACCTCAACAGTCGTCTCCTGTGGGCACAGCCGTGCTGTGCAGTAAGTCTAGTGCCGTGGATGCAGATAGTACCTCAAGACTCCAGGTACTGCGTGATCTGCGAACAGTGTGTCGTTGCTTCCTGATGGAAGTGGTGAAATAGCAACAGAATCGTGCAAGGGTGCAGAAAGATCCGAAGAAGAGTTCAGAGACAAAGCAGCAGTCTCCCCAGGCCCTGCGGGCTCAGGAAGTGACTCTGAAACACCCTTGATGTTGTTCAAGACTGATTGATCGTCAGAAACAGGGCAAGTAGTTTTCTTCTTTTCTTCTCCGTCGTCTGGCAAAGGGAAAGGTATCATCTTTACATGCGTAGCGTATATCCAATGTCGTTTCCCAGCAACTCGTATGGCAGTCTGTGTGGCCAACAGGACCCGAAATGGCCAACAGTCTGTGTGGCCAACAGGACCTGAAATGGCCAGTCTCAAATGACTTTGTGAGCACCCAGTTGCTGGGTCTAATTCTGTGACCTGGCCCCTCTTATTTAACTGGGAGGGCTTCTCGCACCTGTTGATAAATCAAATACAAGTTTTGAGTTAACTTGTCGCAGTATTCAGAGAGAAGCAAATGCTCTACATCCTTCAAATATCTGGGCTTGGGCAGGTTCCAATTGTTAGCTGGACTCTCCATGATGATTTCATATGGGGAGAGCCCAGTTCTAGTCTGTGGGGTTGTCTGCATGGACAGTAGTGCTATAGGTAAGGCGTCCGCCCATTTCATATTACTACTTGCACAGACCTTAGCGATTTTATTCTTTAAAATACCATTGTGGTGTTCTACGAGTCCAGCACTTTGAGCTTGTCTAGCCGAATGGAACCGTTTATCGATCTGTAATCCCGCGCATACTTGCAGAATAACAGCAGTGATAAAATGTGGACCATTATCCGACCAGATGACCCTTGGCAAACCAAACCTAGGAAATTATTCCTTAAGCACGGTTTTTGCCATTGTCATTGCTGTGGCATCTTTCACAGGGAAGGCTTCAACCCTGACTACCAGGACATAGTTATTACAGTGCTCCATCTCGATGAAGTTGAAATGAATTACTTCAAAAGGCACAGAGGGTGGACCAAAACTACCCCTCGGTGTCGTCGTACCCTTCCCCGCATTATGCTGTAGGCAAACCATACAATTCTGGATAAAAAGCTCAGCAATTTTTGAGTTGTTAATATTCTCCTAGACAGATTCTAACATTTTGCAGATCTTCCTGGCACATATATGAGTGGGACCATGGGCCATTGTGATCATAGCGGTAACATATGCATTGGGTAACATCCATCTTCCTTTTGAATTATCTACCCAACACCCTTCTTCATCCAACCTTGCCAAGCCCTCAGCCCATTGTTTAAGTTCTTCTAGAGTGGCATCTGCTTGAATATCCTTTATCGAGTCAATCCCTTCATCTATAATACAAGTGTTTGTGGATTCCTTTGTAGCATACATAGCTGAGTATAGATCAGTAGCAGTCTGTTTAGCTATCCTGTCAGCAAAAGCATTCTCTTTTCCTACATCATCTACTACTTTCTGATGTGCCGCGCACTTCATAATTGCTAGTTGAGTGGGAAGCGCAAGCGCTGAGAGTAGCTGAACTATCAAGGTGCCATGTTGGATTTTCATCCGTCTGAGGTCAAGAAACCTTGTTCTGTCCATACTCTACCGAGTTGTGAACCAATCCAAAGGCATATACTGGCTGTCAGTAAATATATTCACTCTAAGCCCTTCAGAAAGTTCACAAGCTCGAGTCAGTGCAATAATCTCTGCGGCCTGCGCAGAGTTATGCAAAATTCTCTTGGTTTCCACAATCGTGCTTAATGTGATGATGGCATAAGCAGCAGTGGATGTACCATCCGGAAGTTTGAAGCAGGAGCCATTGCAAAACAGCTCCCCTTGTGGACCATTCAAAGGTGTATCTTTCAAATCTATTCTGCCTTTAGTTTCTTGTTCTGTAGTATAAAGGCTGTCATGTACGTTTTGTAACTGCAAGCAATATCTTGCGGAAGAGGTAACAGTTCAGCCGGATTTAGTACCCAACACCTTTTAATTTGAATATGCGGTGCAAACAGTATCAATTCATATCTTGTTAATCATGTGAAAGTAAGGTGTTGTGTTTGCGTTCTATTTAATAGAATGTCTACAGAGTGAGGTACCAACAAGGTTAAAGTATGGCCTAGGATCATACCCTTGCTCTGCTTTACAGACACTGCAGCAGCAGCAACAGCTCTCAAACATCTCGGCAAAGCGCATGCAACAGGATCAAGGGTGGAAGAAAAGTAAATGCACAGTCTATTCTTCCCCCATGTTCCTGCGTTAACACAGCCAAAGCACATCCATCACATTCATGCACATACAACTCGAAGGACTTATCATAATTTGGTGTGCCCAAAACTGGTGAACACAGTGTAGTCTTGAGCAGATCAAAAGCTTCCTGGTGTTCCAAGTTCCATGGTAATGCAAAGAAATGCCCTTCTTTGTCAATGCCAACATTGGTTTGATCACTAGCGAAAAATTAGGGATCCACTGTCTACAGTAAGAAGCCATTTCTATCAAGGCTCTGACTTCCTTCTGTGTATTTGGGACAGACATGCTAGAAATACTCTTAATCCGTTCAGGTGTCAATCTTCTTCCCTCCTTTGACAGGAGATAGCCTAAACAGGCGACCTCCTGTCGACAATACTGAAACTTTTTCAATGAAGCTTTATGTACATGTTTTGCTAGATGAATAAGCAATAACACAGTGCCTTCCTTGCAAGCACTTTCTGAGTCTGCAGCTAAAAGAGGGTCATTGACATATTGCAGCAATGTACAAGTAGTAGGTAATTCAAGTGTATCAAGCTGCTCTTTCAAAGCCCTACAATAAATGCTTGGACTCTCTGTGTACCCTTGTGGCCCACGGGTGAATGTAAACGAGCGTCCCCGTAGGGTGAACGCGAACAAATATCTACTATCCACGTGTATAGAAATGCTAAAGAAGGCATTCTTAAGATCCCCAACACTGAAATGAGTAGCAGAAGCTGGAATCATTATTAGTATCATCGTTACATCAGGCACAATTAGAAATTGTGGAGCAACAATCTTATTGATAGCATGTAAATCAATAATGAAACGGAAAGGAATTGCATTATCCCCTTTCTTATACACCGGTAAAATCGGACTATTGCACAAACTTCCTTCAATTTCTTCAATTACTCCACGATGTACAAAATCAGAAACTATACACTTCAAAGCTTGCTCACCATCAACTGAAATCTTATATTGTGGAATTTGTGGCAACTTAACTCCTGGTTTCAAAACAATTCTAACAGACTCAATTTGCAAAATACCAACATCATTGTCATCAATCGCCCATAAACACCGCCGGAACTTCACTAAATCCTGGCGGCAAAGGTCTTGTCAAAAACTGTGAGGCAGAAAATTGCTGTGGTGAAATCATCAAATGCACTCAATCCGAAGAAGAATGAATTACCGCATTTAATTCTTTCATTAGATTCAACCCCAACAAATTCTCTCCCCAGTTCGTTGTCAAAAGAAATGGACAGTGATCCGTAAATGGACCCAGTGAAATTGGTACCGGCAAAGAAACCAGACTAACCACTGGCATACCAGAAAACCCTACAGAAACGTTATTCTGCCCTGACAGTGGAATGTCTGGAACTGTGAATGATCAATGGAACACTTCTGTGCTCCTGTGTCTATCAAAAATAGATGCTTCCTATTCCCCACCATCATCTCAACGTCGGGACCTTTCTGATTAACGGGAATAGGCGTTGGTTCCAGACCCTTCTTCGGGCTGTCCTAACGAAACAAGATATCGTCAAAGACAAGATCTTCAGAAAGATAGGCAGTGGAAGGATTATCAAAGATATTTCTGCTATCTTCACTAGGTTGTTGATTATCTTGCGAAAAGGACTGAGAATTCTGAGCAAACTGACTTCTTCCAGGACCCCCTACCCAGGGCGGCCTCTGGATCGTCTACCCATGATAACATATGTTATTCGACCTTTGCTGGAGGATCGGGCATTGTGCTCACCAATGACCCTCTTGTCTGCAATAAGCACATTGGTTTGTGTGTACAGGACCCAACGGCACATTACTTTGTGGAACAAACTGACCTCGAAACTGTGTACTACCCCTCTAGGCCCTCTAACTATCTGTTGCAATAATACCTTAGTTTTCAGATCTCCCTTTTTCTTTTCAATCCTTTCCTTCTCATTGTTGACTCTACTTTCATAATACTGAGCCATATGTAACACTTCGGACTGTGATTTAGCTTGCCAAGAACTCTCGGAAGTCTTCATTTGTGACTGGATATCAGGTAACAATCCACGCACAAATGTATCCAAAAATAATCGTTTTCCTGACTCAGTGCTTAAATCCTGTCTGCTAAAATCTGAGAATACTTGTTCGAACCGATTAAAGAATTCGGTAGCACCTTCAGATTTTCCTTGGGTACAAGCAGTGAGTTTGTCCCAGACAATCCTTCTTTCAGGAATTAAAGTCTTCAATTTCGCTACTATCCTATCTGGCAAGGTCAGTATCACCTGTGGTGGTCTTTCACCAGCTCTATCTAGCCTAACCAAGTTAACCCATGTGTCACCTAACCCCGCTGCATCATCAACAGTCCTAATCTGTTTCCATAAATCAGCAGGTAGGAGCATGGGAAACAACAAGTCTATATCACCCAGAGTAAAAACTGACGAATGCAAGACAGATTCTATTTCTTTGTAAAACCCTGTCGGATTTCTCCTAATGTCTGGAATCGACTGTCTAATAGTATTCAATTCCTGTCTTGAGAACGGGACGTGAACAAACTGTGATACATAATGAGCTTCAATATCATAGGCTGCAGCACACGTTGCAGCATTAGCCGGAATTTCAACTTTGGGAACAAATGTCGGAGGAACCTCTCTCATAGGCAACTGAGAAGTAGGCAACTAAGAATGCTTACTAAGCAACAAAGCTAAATCGAGCACTAAAGTGGTGGTAGCAGTGCCAGACGCAAAAGCTCTCCTATAGATATTCAATAATTCTGCGGAACAAATCTTTTTATTTATGCATTCATCCTGCAGGTATTCTACTATTACCTGTATCACTTTCCTCTGCATTTCTGGAGTATTCTGACTATACGTATCATATATTTCTACGGGAGATATCGACATATCTGAAATCCATCTAAGTGCATCTCTTGTGCAAATTCACGTTTCTTCACTCATCGACATACAAAGAGGAAGGAACCGTTTCTGTACGTAAAAAGCAACCAAACTATCACCATCTACTTCATCATTCTTCAACCTTTCTAACTCCCTTCTAAACTCAAAAACCCTCTCGACATGCTCATGTACTTTCTCCGCAGTATCTCTTGAATAAGCTAAAACATTCAAATACCTCATATCTTGTGGGACATCTGTGTCCTTCAGTCTATTCCACATTACAGTCAAATGTATTCCCATCCCTTCAATAAAGACATTCTGATCGGGAATACTTTCTAGATTAGAGAGTGTAGCTAAGACAGCAGATCATTCGCCTTTCTCTATACTATGGGCCTCATCACGAGTTGGGCGGTAACACCGGCGCTAATAGCTCTGGCGCTATCTGCTGTACTGCCAAACCCACCAGCGCTATTAGCGCCGGATCATGGGTTTGGCAGATTTGGAAATCCCCATTCCCCATTGATCCCATTCGGGAATGCCCCATTCCCCATTGGGCTCAATGGGGAAATTTTGCATTCATACGACCGGCGGATTTCCCGCCGGCAGTAGCGTGAATTTTCAGCGGATTTCCCCCCAGCTCAGAGCTGGGGAGAAATCTGCCAAAGCCCTGATTTGGTGGACCCTTAAATCCAGCGGTAACAGTGCTACCGCCGGATTAAAGGGTTACCGCCAAACTCGTGATGAGGCCCATTTTCTAGCCCATGCATTCAAATCTCTCTTCCTCTCTTTGTAAACTGTATTTCGAGTTACAACTTTTAATTCAACACTCGCTCCTTTATCAGCTACAAGTGGAGCAGAACCGCTTGGGAAAGAAAGTGTAGACAAATCCTGTACAACAGGTAGTGGAGATACTATCACTGGCACCAAAGACAGATCTATTGGAACAGTTATAGTCGGTAAAGGTGTAGGTACAGACGGAGGAACAACAACAGGAAGCGGAGCAATAACTAGCGGCGGAGGAGCAACAGGAAAAACAGCAATTGCTACGGGAGGAGGAACGACAGCAGGAAGAGGTAAGACAGCAGGAATAGGTACATAAGGAGGTGGTGCAGTGGCACCAGGCCTACGTTCATTTAGGAGTTTATCAATTAGTTCATCTGATGCATGAAAATCTTTAGACGGATACATTTTCTGTATACCAAGTTCAAAAGCTCTATCCCTGTTTCTAACAGACTCTGACTGTTTTTGTTCATCATATAATGATGCCTTTTCCAAGTTTGTATGCTTCTGTTTACTCTTAAGTTGCTGCATGGTTTCCTTTTTCCAATTTTGTATTACATCAAATGCTGCAGGTCTAGTTTTTTTTCTTTAACAATATGGATTCTAAATACTCTATATCTCAAAGCTATCATTGATTGGCCATTGAAGTTCGGAAGCATGTCTAGTTTGTCTGTGCCAAATATCATTGAATACTATACAATCAATGTCGTACTTACAGTACATAGTACATGCCAGCGACCCCTCCTGTGGTGCCGGACGGCCACATTCCAAAGATTGTCTGTCTCTGCAGAATAACGCCCTGAAACAGGCAGACAATTTCCCAGGCATATCAGATTAATGGTGTTACCTGGCACCAATTGCGCTTGCGAGAAAAATACTACAACCAAATATCAGGATACTTAGGAATCGGGGCACGACTTACCTGATTCAAAGGACTAAGGGAGGTCTGATGGGATTACAAAGGACAACAAAGGACCCTCGTGGTTGGTGATTTCGGCAAAACTGCCCACCTCGATATATGGACCCTCATCAAGATGCGTCTCGGACCGCGAGCTCACCGTCCAGGGATCGGGTCGTGCAGTACTGTTGAGGTGTTGCATCTCATCCAAGAAGGGGCCCCCTTTCTCACCGTCCGATCCCGTCCGATAGCCGCATCAACTCTTCAACGAGATGGCATCAATCTTGAGGGTCCCTATTCGGGCGCCATCTGAAAGAACAAGGAAATATCGAGGCTGAGTACCACAAAGGAAATACACCAATCATGGGCTAAAAAGATTCACAGATCTTTTATTACTGTACAGTTTACAAAGCAACACAGATAGCTATCTGGCTCCCAACACCTCGCAATGTGTACCAGCCCGACAGAGAAAGGTGAGAGAGTGCTGGACGTCTAAACATTCGTGCTTTTATACAATTTCGAGTAATATTGTCTAGCCTCTCTTCACGTTAATAATTTGTGGTCTAGAGTTTGTGCCTAGTTCACATACATACAATACAATATTATGCAAAGGATTACATAGGTTTGCATTTCCATGGAGGCACAATGGTGATGTATGTTCTCGGATCACACGGTAAGCATTGTTTCAAGAATCGCTACAATGCAGTTCAGCAAAAACACAAGGTCTGAGTTTGTTCTACATTGTCCCAATGTGTACACAAGGATGAGTCTTGTGAGAGCAGACTACATTTAAAAAACAGTTCATATGCAGCACAAGGTCTCATTGCCTAGTCTAAACAGTCGGCTCTCAGATAGCCTGAACATTAACAGAACGCAAAGGTAAGGAGGCTTGGTTGCAAGTTGAAAACAAAGTCCACCATTTTGGAACGAAGAACACATAAGTAGAAATCAAAATGGCGGATGATTCTAAAAATGGCGTCGAAGTTAACCCAAAATCGGAACTTTGCAACGCGGTTTTCCATATAGCGTGACTAGGCTCAGGCCAATATAAATATTAAGGAGGTAATATACAATTACCGTTTAACAGAGAGGCATTCAGGATCTGCAGTTGTAAAACACAGATTAAATGGTAAATTTGAGGTAGTGGCGAGTGCAAGACTACAGTGCAATTTTTCAGCACTGGCAGCAGAATTGGTAGCGCTTATTGTTGCGCTCGAGAAACACGAAGGTCAGGAAGTGACAGTGTACAGTCCCTCTGCTTATGTGAGATCAACTGTACATGCAGGGCTGTCAAGTTGGAAGAGGAGGGGTTATCTTCATGCAGACGGCACTCCAGTGCAACATGAGTGTTTATTGGACAGGCTTACTAAGGGACTACAAATCCCGGTAGCCATATCGGTCATAAAATGTGCAGCGCATACTAAACAAACAGACTTTATTTGTCATGGAAACAAAGTTGTAGACTTAGAAGCCAAAAGGGTTGCGCATTCTTCAGAAATTTCGAGTTTCGAAACTGAAAATGTTAAGGAAGTATTGAATAGAAGCATGCTGGTATCAGGGGGGTTTAATATGCTGTCAGTTACGCAGCTAATAGACAAACAGGGTAGAGCCCGCAAGAAGTGCAGGAGCTATGGAGACATGGGGGGTGTTCATTATCCCCCACAGAAGCACTATGGAGACAGGAAAGCACTGGAAAGACACTGATGCTGGTGGCATTTTCTGAAAGTCACACTTGAGCAACAGCATTACCCCGCACATATAACCTGAGAAAGTCTTGCTGCCACCATGACAGAAGACTGGTTTGTTCCCAATGTATTGGAACACGTTGCACAGTTCATTGTGAATTGTATTGTGTGTCAGAACTTTACAGCTGGGAATACACTAAGAACAATCCGGGATGTAATACACCATCTCAGTGGCTCATTTCAGCATTTATCTAGCGACTATGTCGATATGCTGCAGACATGTAATGGATATAGGCATCTATTAGTGGTGGTGTGTCCTTTTTCTCATTGGATCGAAGCCGGTCCTTGCACACATCCTGATGCCACATGTGCAGTGAAATTCTTAGTGCACAAAGTATTTCCAAGATGGGGTGTGTGCAACGTATTAAGGAAAAGCAAATGGTGGATCTTGTGGGCACAAAATGGACGCTCTATGGTTATGCTGACGATTCTGTATTTGGCGATGTAGGGCATATGATGCGATTGGTTTTCGGCCAACATAATATACCATCTATGCTTTAGTAGGGTAATTTCTAGATTCACAAACCCTCCTTTTGGCCATAAGCCAAGAGCATCAACCATACATCGCATCTTCCTCTGAGCATGTATCTAGTTCTGAATTATGCATACTACTGTAATCGTCATCATCAATATTAATCAACATGAACTCTTTCATAGTTTCTGTTTCGTCGTTTGCATTCGTATCCACTTTGGGAGTTCTTTTCTCTGTTATCATGTGTACGCATTCATCAGTTATTTCAGAGCAAATAATTGGCTGGCAGTGTATGCAACAACATGTCATGAGGATTCTGAGTAACGTTACTAAGATTGCAATTAGTTTCCATCCCCATGAGCGCAGTAACTCCCAAAACCAGGAACTTATATTCAGTTCCCAACCACCTGTCGGGGCACGAAGGTCAGAGCTCAGAATGTGTAATTTCTTTATAGCCTAAAAAATCGTAGGGGAGGAGTCACTTACAAATATGCAGCACGCTGACCCCACAGTTTTGCAAACACCTCCACGGTTAGCCAAAATAATATCAAGAGCCATTCTATTTTGCAGTGTCATTAATCTAACTGCCTTTTCTTCTAGGGTCATATTATACAATATGTTGGTGGTTCCATTTATCATTTTTTCTAAAATTCTGGACAATCTTCGTATATATTCCAGGAGTTTATTGCCTCAAAATGGTATAAATGATTTTGCTATGTCTTCCGCAATTAATCCTGTTTCATCCCGCCGGGGCCTGGATCTAGATAATATTGATATGTCTAATGTTTTGGAAAGGAATACACCTGCGAAAAGGATCCCTAAGTAACAGGTCCCTCCTCAATTTCTAGGCAACCAGGGATAAGCTTTTTCTCCACATATGAAATAAACGTGATCACCAACATATATTGGTTCTTCTTCTCTCTCAAGTACTGCAATATTCATGCATCTATTGAATGTCCCTACTGAATAGGAACCCTTTTTTCCGTAGGCAAAATGGAACAGTGTGAGGATTGTAATTTATTGTATACAAGGGGGGCACTACGTCCTTATTCCTTACTGGGTTCATGTGAAACGTGATTACAGATGACTTATAAGGCACATACAGTCTGTCTACTGGCCTTACCACTGGTTTTATTACTCTTGCTCTGTTAAATATGAAACAACCTACAGGTTCCATTATCACTCTTTCAAACTCATCTATGTTTGTTCCATCTAATTCACCTGTATCACTCGTATTCCACTTCCCATAAAATAGTGCACTTAGTGATGCATAGCATGCTGTATTAGGGGTAATGGCTGTGCATACCAACCCATTCCTTTCGTGCCATGCTGGGGTACATGGGAGCAGACCCAGCAGTTTGTTCTGTTCAGGATGGAGTGAGTCATATTCATCATCAAAAGCAACGTGTTATTACCATAACCTTCCCTGTGTCTTTCTTCTAATGGAGGGAGAGTATAAGAGAATACATGGACTGGACTGTCTGTGACAGAGGCATTAGTAGTAGGCAAAAGAGAACTTAATGGATGCACATTCTCCAAATACCATAATACTGGGATACATACTACTGGGATAAGTGTACTCAGAATACACAGTAGTGTTGTAATGTTATGTTATGTTATGTTATTTTGTATTTATATAGCCCCTTATATACCATTGGTATGGTCTGAAGGCGCTGGTAGGTTGAACGCCCTTGGGACCCGAAGTTCAGATCAGTAGAGAGAGTAGAGGGAGTCAAAGGTGCGTGTGAGCATCGGGTATGTGTGCAGCTGGTGCAGTATTCGTGTAATAGTATTCTTAGCGGTAGGTGTGGTGGTTGAGAGATCAGGAGTATGTGTTCGTTCTGGCTGGATTTATCCAGACCGAATGTGGCTGCATTAGGCCTGAGGAGAACGCCTGGCTGGGAGTGTGTAACCACCAGTGTTTACTTAGAATGATGGGGAGTGTGCGGCAGATGTTGATATGAGAACAGTTATACCAAATGGTGTCATAGTATCTCTGCGTTCTAGTTGAGTGATGGTGTAAAGAAGAGAGTAAGCATGGTGGTGTGATATGATGGGTTATATGCTCTTTCAAACGCTCCCTGCATTCCAAACCATACTACATACATCACACAATTCTATGCTCTCCAGTTCGTTCCATGCACTCCTATCCACTCCATGCACTCCAGTCTGCTCCACACATTCCGGTCCTCTTGACACCCTCATGCACTCCAGTCCACCCCGTGCGCTCCAGTCCACCCCACGTACTCCAATCTGCCCCACAAATGCACTCCTGTCTGCCCCATGCATGCATTCCTGTCTGCCCCACGCATTCACTCCTGTCTGCCTCATGCTTGCACTCCTGTCAGCCTCATGCATGCACTCCTGTCGGCCTCATGCATGCACTCCTGACTGCCACGTGCACTCCTGTCCACCACACGCACTCCTGTCCGTCACACGCACTCTTGTCCGTCACACGCTCTTCTGTCTGCCATTCGCACTCCTGTCCGCCCCAAATCCGCTCTATTTACGAAGGTCCATTTTGTGTATTCTATGTTGTTTTATGCACTCCATCCAACATATTTCACCCGTACTGTTCCGTGTATTCTAAGTTGTTTTATGCATTCCGTCCACATATCTCGCCCATAACATCTTCCTATTTCATCCTTTCCATCCATCCGTTCCATCCATATATGTGATCAATTCTATTCACAAATATCATTTGTTTTATCAATATAGAATCCATCAAAATACTTCACTAGTTCGGTCCGCTCTACGCATTCAGCAGCTCTAAGTACTTATCCATTCTTCACACTCATCAGTACTGCATGCAATCTGTGCTCATTCGTTCTACGTACTCATCCGCTCTACGCAACATGTCTGTTCCACTCCAGGCACTCGTTCACTCTGCGCTAGGCACTCATTCACTCTAGGCACTCATTCGCTCTAGGCACTCATTCGCTCTGGACACTCATTCGCCCTAGGCACTCGTCTGCTTTATGCCCTCACACGCACTATGCATTCACCTGTTTTGGTCACTCATCCCCTCTACGCACTCACCCCCTCTACGCACTCATCTCCTCTACGCACTCATCCCCTCTACGCACTCATCCCCTCTATGCACTCATCCCCTCTACGCACTCGTCCCCTCTACGCACTCGTCCCCTCTACGCTCTCATCCCATCCACGCACTCGTCCCATCCATGCACTCATCCCTTCCACGCACTCGTCCCCTCCACGCACTCATCCCCTCCATGCACTCATCCCCTCTATGCACTCATCTCCTCTATGCACTCATCCTCTCTGCACACTCATCCCCTCTACGCACTCATCCCCCCTTTGCACTCATCCCCTTTATGCTTTCATCCCCTCCACACGCTCAGCCCCTCCCCTCGCTCATCCCCTCCCAGTGCTCATCCGCTCCCCGTGCTCTTCTGCCCCCGCGCTCATCCGCTCCACGCGCTCATCCGCTCCCCACACTCATCCGCTCCCCGCACTCATCTGCTCTCTGCACTCGTCTGCTCTATGCACTCATCATCTCTATACACTTGACAGGTCTGTACATTGATCTGCTCCAGTGATCTAAACACTCTCCATACTTCCGTACTCATCCGCTATCCTCAATCATCCGCTCTACATCCTCATCTGCTCTACATACTCAACTGTTCTACACAGTCCACCGGTTTACACTCATCCGTTCTGCACATTCATCTGTTCTACGCACTCCTGTGTTCTACTCGCTTCTCTGTATTTACGCACTCATCCGCTCTACACGCTGGTCCGCTCTACACACCCAACCGCTCTACACATTCATCCGCTCAAACATGTTCATCCATTCTATACATTTATCGGATCTACATACTCATTCGATTTACACACTCATTCAATCTATATAGTCACTTGTTCTTCCACTCATGCATTCTTCCACTCAGCGCATTCATCTGTTCCACACGCATCATCCATTCTGACTATTTCATCCACACCATTCACTTCTAAATTCAACTTCTAAATGCACTTCTAAATTCGACTTTCACATAGAAGCTATTGGGCTTCTATATTGGGCGCACTTCTGAATTCAGCTTTCACAGCGAGGCTATTGGGCACACTTCTAGATTCAACTTTCACAGAGATGCTATTGGGTACACTTCTAAATTCAACTTGTAAATGTACTTCTAAATTCGACTTTCACATAGAAGCTATTGGGCACACTTCTGAATTCAGCTTTCACAGCGAGGCTATTGGGCACACTTCTAAATTCAGCTTTCACAGCGAGGCTATTGGGCACACTGCTAGATTCAACTTTCACAGCGAGGCTATTGGGCACACTTCTAAATTCAGCTTTCACAGTGAGGCTATTGGGCACACTTCTAGATTTAACTTTCACAGAGATGCTATTGGGTCCACTTCTAAATTCAACTTCTAAATGTACTTCTAAATTCGACTTTCACATAGAAGCTATTGGGCACACTTCTGAAGCCAGCTTTCACAGCGAGGCTATTGGGCACACTTCTAAATTCAGCTTTCACAGCGAGGCTATTGGGCACACTTCTAGATTTAACTTTCACAGAGATGCTATTGGGCGCACTTCTAAATTCAACTTCTAAATTTACTTCTAAATTCGACTTTCACATAGAAGCTATTGGGCACACTTCTGAATTCAGATTTCACAGCGAGGCTATTGGGCACACTTCTGAATTCAGATTTCACAGCAAGGCTATTGGGCACACTTCTAAATTCAGATTTCACAGAGATGCTATTGGGCGCACTTCTAAATTCAACTTCTAAATGCACTTCTGAATTCGACTTTCACATAAAATCAACTTCTAGATGTACTTTTACATTCAACTTTCCACTGAGGGGATGTCAGGTCTATTTTGAAGACAACATAGAATTTCTGGTTCGTATAAGTAACTATGTCACAAATGCAAGGGTACCATAGTATGGCGGTTTTTACAATGGTTTAGGGTATGAGGTTCAGTGGTAGGGTAGTATGGCGTGAAGTAGTTGTTTCCGTCTCCGCCCTTGCCACACTTACTTATTGTTGTCTTCTTGCTTCTCCTACTGATACCTGCAGATACCATCTGGAGTCGACTCTAAAAGAGTCTCCTTTGCCTCAGGTCCTTAGCCGATGTGCTGCCGGGCAGAGGGCTGCCCTGGGAGAACTGGTAATGGAGGGGAATCCTCTAGCTGGACCAATCACAGCAAGATGGGCGGGTCGGGAGACGGGAGGGAGAGAATTCAGGAAGAGGGTGCGGGGTGGTAATGGGAAGGCAGACAGGGGCCCAGGGGCCTTGTTGAAGAGTGGAAATTGGCCCGGAGGGGCTACGGAGGCACAACAAACTCACCAGCAATTCCTGGCAAAGAGGGGCACACTGCAGGAACAACACTGCTAGGTCTACACACATGGTCCCAGTCGACCAATCACAGCAAGATGGGCGGGTCGGGAGGCGGGAGGGAGCAAAATCAGGAAGAGGGTGCTGGGTGGGAACGGGAAGGCAGGCGGGGGCCTGGGGGCCTTGTTGAAGAGTGGAAAATGGCCCGGAGGGGCTATGGAGGCACAACAAACTCACCGGCAATTCCTGGCAAAGAGGGGCACACTGCAGTTACGACGCTGCTAGGCCTACACACACGGTCCCAGTGGACCAATCACAGCAAGATGGGTGGGTCGGGAGGCGGGAGGGAGCAAAATCAGGAAGAGGGTGCGGGGTGGGAATGTGAAGGCAGGCGGGGGCCTGGGGACCTTGTTGAAGAGTAGAAAATGGCCCGGAGGGGCTATGGAGGCACAACAAACTCACAGGCAATTCCTGGCAAAGAGGGGCATACTGCAGTTGCGACGCTGCTAGGCCTACACACACGGTCCCAGTTGACCAATCACAGCAAGATGGGCGGGTCGGGAGGCGGGAGGGAGCGAAATCAGGAAGAGGGTGCAGGGTGGGAATGGGAAGGCAGGAGGGGGCCGGGGGTCCTTGTTGAAGAGTGTAAAATGGCCCGGAGGGGCTATGGATGCACTACAAACTCACCGGCAATTCCTGGCAAAGAGGGGCACAAGGCAGTTATGACGCTGCTAGGCCTACACACACGGTCCCAGTGGACCAATCACAGCAAGATGGGTGGGTCGGGAGGTGGGAGGGAGCAAAATCAGGCAGAGGGTGCGGGGTGGGAATGGGAAGGTAGGCAGGGGTCTGGGGGCCTTGTTGAAGAGTGGAAAATGGCCCGGAGGGGCTATGGAGGCACAACAAACTCACCGGCAATTCCTGGCAAAGAGGGGCACACTGCCTGGCAAAAGCATTGATTTCTTACAGCTACTCCTTCTAGATGTTTTTATAGTCTCTTTATCTATTACATCATCAGCATTGGTGCAGGAGGGAACAGAAGCGAGTATGGGCATTGTGTGCAATTCTTCTTCTCCAACAATGTTCGTCGTGAAGAATTCTTACAGCAGCGCCCGTTAAAACAGTAAGTGTTCAAAGAGGTCAGCAAATGTCTAGGCCAGTTCTCGGCAGCCCAAATTGCTAAACATTTGGCAAGATTATTGTGCCTCTGCAATGTGCTCCAAAGACTTTAGAGCAGGCATCAATTGTGTTTTCACCATATGCGCCCCATTTGTCCCCATGGGGTGATCAACATAGGTCTTTCACATTTTCAAAGCTAGCACCGGGAAAACAAGTTCCAGAGCTCCCAAATTGAAGCAGATTGGTACAGCCCCAACGCTCCACTTCCCTAGGCCTCCAATTCCCAATTCATCCGTGGTGGGAATAGAGGCAAAAACAAAACACGTAGATCAGATCACTTTTGATCTTGAGATCGTAGGTTGTACTCCAACCAGGTACTCCAGGTACTGTGTGATCAGTGAACAGTGCAGATGCACTTCCACATGCAGACTCACTGTCAGCTGTGATGCAATAAGTGATGAAGCAGGCTTTATGTCAGCCTGTGATGATGCAGGTTCAGCTGGGCAAAGTTGGGGCACATTTAGCCCTTTCTCCTCTTTAGCAATCTTTTCAGGTTTTTACTTACGCTCAGGCAGTATTTGTGGCAGAGAACTGGCGATGGTGTCTTTCGAGTCAAGGGCAGCTGTTTCTTTCTTGTCCTCTGGATCAGGCAGTTCTTTCAACGGAAATGGAATTCTTTTCGTGTGGGTGGCATGGATCCACACCTTACGACCATCCACACGGACTGCAGTCTGCATTGCCAGGAGAATTCGATATGGGCCCCTCCACCTGGGCGCGAGCAAGGGTTTTCTCTCGAAATTCTTGACCAGGACCCACTTGCCCGGCTGCAGACAATTCCCTGGGCCTGTGTATCTGACAGGAAGAGCCTCCTGCACCTGCCGATGAATCAAACAAAGTTTCTGTGTTAACACGTCACAATAGGTACTAAGCAAAGCGTATTCTACTTCCCTCAGGCGCCGTGGCTGCGGGGCACATCAGACATTCGCAGGTCTCCCCATGACAATCTCATTAGGGGAGAGTCCAGTCCTTGCTTGCACAGATGTGCGCATGCACAACAAAGCTAAGGGCAGCGCGTCCGGCCATTTCAATTGACTCCCTGAACAGATTTTACTTATTTTGTTTTTTAAGAAGGCGTTTTGGCACTCAACAAGACCGGCACTCATCGGGTGCCTGGCGGAATGGAATCGTTCATCAATCTGAAGGCCTGCACAAACCTGTAATATCACGGCAGCAACAAAATGAGGGCCGTTGTCTGACCATATGATTCCTTTAGCATCACTTTTGCTGTGCTCATTGCTGTGCAGTCCTTAAGCGGGTATGCTTCCACCCATTTACTGAATGCACAGACTACCACCAAGATGTATTTGAGGTTCTGACATCTTTCCTTTTCTATGAAATCAAAATGGATGACTTCAAAGGGCATAGGGGGGGCAAAACTACCTATTGGAGTAGTTGTTCCTTTTCCAATATTATGTTGCAAACAAGTCAAACAATTCTGGACTAACCTTTCAGCAGCTTTTCTAATGTGTGGATTCTGCCATACTGTGGCCAGATGCTGAATCATTTTTTTTAGTGCATATGTGTGTGGGACTGTGGGCCATGATGACCATTGCGGTTACATAGGAGTTGGGCAGCATCCCCTTTCTACTTTCTTTGTCCACCCCGCAACCTTCTACGTCTAATTCTGCTGAACCCTCAGCCCACCCTTTTATTTCATATGCAGTTGCTTCCGCCTGCATCTCTTTGATTGTGGCAAACCCATTTTCTATCATGCAGGGCACTTATTCTGACTGTGCTATAAACATTTTTGTACGTGGATCCGTGACAGTTTGTTTCACAATTTTGTCTGTAAAAGTGTTTTCTTTTCCAACGGTACATGTTACTTTCTTATGCGCCTCGCATTTCATTATTGCTAGTCGCTTTGGACACGTGAATGCAGACAACAATCTTGCTATTAAAGCACCATGTTGGATGTTGTTTCCATGCGATGTTAGAAAACCCCTCTCAGCCCAGAGTCAGCCAAAATTGTGTACCACCCCAAATGCGTACTGACTGTCAGTGTATATGTTTACATTCAAATTTTCAGAAATTTCACATGCTCTTGTCAATGCTATTATCTCTGCAGCCTGTGCTGAATTGTATGGGATTCTTTTGCTCTCTACAACACTCTTCAGTTTCGTGTTGGCATATTCAGCAGTTGATGTGCCATCAGGCAATTTAAAACAGGAACCGTCACAAAACAGTTCTCCGTCTGGCTCTTTCTGTGGGGAGTCTGTTAGGTCAATTCTCCCTTTTGTTTCTTGTTCAGTAACCATTATACAATCATGGGGTGGTGATTTCTTCTCACCCGTTTCTTCATTGGGAGGGGGCATTAACTCTGCAGGATTCAAAGCGCAACATCTCTGAATTTGAATATGTGGTGCAAAGAGGACAATTTCGTATCTCGTCAGTCTGGCTGATGTAAGTTGTTGCATCTGCATTCTATTTAAAAGAACGTCTAGTGTGTGGGGCACCATCAAAGTTAAGGAGTGACCCAAAACCATTCCCTCGGTTTGTTGTACTGATGCGGCAGCCGCAGCGACAGCTCGTAAACAGCGCATGCAACAGGACCCAGTGCGGAAGAAAAATAACCGCTTGGTCTATTTCTTCCTCCTTGTTCCTGAGTCAAAACAGCCAGCACACAGCCATCATTTTCATGCACAAATAACTTAAAATCCTTTTCATAATTTGGTGTGCCCAAAACTGGAGCTGAGCACAACGCACCTTGACAAAGCAACATCCTTTTTTGTCAATGCCACCATTGGTTTCACAATCATAGTGAAATTGGCAATCCACTGCCTACAAAATAAAGCCATGCCTATTATGGGTCTGACTTCCTTCTGTGTCTTTGGAATAGGCATACCAGAGATGCTTTCGATCCTTTCTGGTGTCAGTCTCCTTCCCTCTTTCGAAAGGAGGTAGCCCAAATAGGCCACTTCCTTTCGACAATACTGGATTTTTTTTAATGAGGCTTTATGTCCATGTTCTGCCAAATGTGTCAACAATTTAACAGTACTCTCTTTGCAAATGTCTTCTGTGTCGGCAGCAATCAATATGTCATCGATGTACTGCAATAGTACACAACCCGTTGGCAATTCTAACATGTCTAGCTGTTCTTTTAGTGCTCTGCTATAAATACTCGGGCTTTCAGTGTAACCTTGTGGAATTCGTGTGAATGTGAAAGAACATCCTCCTAGTGTGAAAGCAAATACATATATGCTATCTGGATGTACTGGGATACTAAAAATGCATTCTTAAGGTCTACAACACTAAAATGTGAAGCAGAGGCTGGAATCATTGTCAAAGTGGTGGTGACATCTGGGACCAATGGAAAATGGGGATCAACCACTTTATTCAATCCGCGAAAATCAATTATAAAACAATATGGTATTTCATTACCTCCTTTCTTATAAACTGGAAGAATGGGACTATTACAAGTGCTACCAGTAATTTCTTCTATCACGTTCCGTTTAATCAAATCAGAAACAATGCATTTTACTGCTTTTTCACCTTCTACCGAAATGTTACACTGTGGGATACGTGGCAATGGGAATCCCTCTTTCAAAACAATTCTCACTGGCTCTATTTTCAAACCACCAACATCGTTGCCATTCATCGCCCATATGCAAGTCGGTACGTTACTTAATTCAGTTGGCAGAGGTTTAGACAAAAATTGTGACACTGGCATTTTTGTGGTGAAATTGTCAAAAACACTCCATCAGGAGAACAATGAATAACCGCACTTAAGTTTTTCAACAAATTTAAACCCAATAAATTGTCGCCGCATTTTTGTGTCAAAAGGAATGGGCAAGACTCAGTGAATGGACCTAGTGTTACAGGTACCGACAGTGACAGTGGGCTAATTACTGGTGTGCCTGCGATCCCTACTGAAACGTTCTTTTGCCCCGACAGTGGTATCTCTGGAACCAAGTGATGGTCTATTGAGCACTTCTGTGCACCTGTGTCCACTAGAAAAGTGTGCTCCTTATTCCCAATTTTCATTTCTACTTAGGGTACTTTCTGATCAACGGGAAAAGACACTGGTTCCAACCCCTGTCTTGGGCTGTCCTAGTTGAACAATACATCATCCGATGTAAAGTCACCAGAATAGTATGTATTGGACTGAGTATCAAAGACATTCCCTTCTCCTGCACCATTCTGCTGATGTTGGTTTTGGTTCTGATTCGGGTTGTTATTTCCTTGGTTATTCTGATTTTGTGGCATTCTAGTGTTTCTATTTTGTCCTTGTGTTCCCGGGCGACCTCTGTTCTGTCTTCTTGGGGCATTTCCATTCCTATTCTGTAAATGTGGGCATTGTGCTCGCCAATGGCCTTCTTCCTTACAATATGCACATTGATTCAGTCCAATTGGACCTCTGTGCATGTTGGAGTAATTCCCTCTCATATGTGCATTTCCTCTGCCCCTTTTATTATCCGCTACCTGTTGTAGTAATGCTCTCGTTTTTAGATTCACCCTATCCCTCACCTCTTTCTCTTTCTCTGAATTTACTCTATTCTCATAATATTGTGCCATGTGTAATACTTCACTTTGTGATTTTGCTTGCCACGCACTTTCAGACGTCATTATTAAATTTTGAATTTTCGGTAGCAACCATCTCACATATTTGTCAACAAATAGTCTCTTCCCAGGTTCAGTGCTTAAATCTTGACCACTAAAATCTGCAAACACTTCTTCAAATCTATTGAAATAGTCAGTAGCCAATTCATCTTTGCCCTGCACGCATGCCATTAATTTGTCCCAGATAATTCTCCTCTCAGGCACCAAAATCTTTAATTTCTGTACTATTCGAGCCGGTAATGCTAACAGAGTTGGCGATGGCTTCTCGGCAGCCTTTCTGT
Source organism: Ambystoma mexicanum (assembly GCF_040938575.1). Taxonomy (NCBI): domain Eukaryota; kingdom Metazoa; phylum Chordata; class Amphibia; order Caudata; family Ambystomatidae; genus Ambystoma; species Ambystoma mexicanum. The sequence goes on from NC_090929.1 coordinate 417,174,850, forward strand.
CCATATCTTCTTTTATCAAATGTTCCCAGGTATCACCCAAATATTCATTATCATCTACTTTCCTAATTTGCTTCCATATATCTACTGGGAGAATCACAGGAAATAATAAATCAATATCACTCATTGCAAAGATGGACAATTTCAAGAACGACTCAATCTCTTTATAGAATCCTGCCGGATTCTTTCTCAAATCAGGGATTGTTTTTTTATATTATTTACCTTTTGTCTAGAAAAAGGGACATGTATGTACTGTGCTGTATAATGTGCTTCTGTTACCTGCGCTGGAGCTCCATTAACATCAGGACTCTACTTTCGGCACAAAAGTGGGAGGGACTTCTCTCATGGGAAATATCGAACTGGCCGTTTCCTCTTTGGTTCTCTTATTAAGCACTATAGCTAGATCAAGGGAAAGGGCAGTCTTTCCAGTTTCAGGTGTAAACGCTCTCTTGTATATCATCATTAATTCTGAGGGACAACAATCATTTTTCTCAACATATTTATCTTGCAAATACTCAACCATCACCTGCAATACCTTCCTTTGCATCTCTATCGTATACTGATCAAACGTATCATGCACCTCATTTGTAGAAATGCTAGCATCCATAATCCATCTAAGCGCCTCTCGTGAACATATTTTCATTTCTTCACTAACAGGTTTTGACGGTGGAAAAAATCGCTGCACGACATATGGTACCACCTGTTGTTTCCCTCTTTTCATCTCTTTGTGCCGAAACCCGGGAATAGAAAGCATCTCTGCATGCATTTCATCAAGTTCATCTTTAAACTCAAAAAGCCTGTATATGTGCTCTTTTATCTCTGCCGCACTTTCCCTCATACGTGAAAAAGCATTCAAATCCCGTAACTTTTGCGGTGCTGTTGTATCGGTCAATTTCTGCCATCTATCCATAAGATACTCCCCCATGCATTCTAACAATACCTGTTTTTCACCGAGCTTCTTATAGTCATACATTGCACTCAGCGTGGATCCCTCGTCATTTCCTTCAATATAGGTTTCTGACCATTCTTTAAGTTCTTCTCTCCTTGCCCTGCTAACCGTACTACGGGTTACTCTGTTGCTTCCTCTCTGTGCAGCCCCCGCCTCTGCAGAGCTGCCTTCTCCGGCAGCTGCTAATTCATGCTCTGTCGGTGGAGGGGGAAATTGGATCACGTGCGCAGGGGGAGATGGTGCAGTTGGAACATCAGGAATGGGGGGTGGCAACTCAGGTGGAGCAATGGGTACTGGTGCAATTATGTCAATCTTGCTTTGAGGGTGTTCTTGTCTTTTTTCATTCAAAATCTTATTTATTAGTTCATCTGATGCAAGTAACTCTTGTTGTGGATATATCTTTTGTATGCCAAATTGGATGCTCCTACCCCTCTTCTAATATCCTCATCCCATTTTAGCTCTTCTAGTTCTATTGCTTTCTCTGTGTTTGATTTGTGCCTTCACGCATGTGTCTCTCTACTTTTTAAACTGAGGTAAGCTTCCTTCCTCCAGTCTCTTATGACGTCAAATATCATGGGGCATGCTTTCTTGCGCAGCAGTACTGATTCCAAATGCTCTATTCGGGGTATCTCAAAAGTACCATCTTTCGGCCATTGCAAATCTTCTACATGTCTGGTCTGCCTATGCCAAATTTCATTAAACATTGTTGCTCCTATTCCATATTTCACAAACATTTCAAACACTGGCGACCCTATGGGTGGAGCAGCCTGTCCAGTTTCCAAAGATTGTCTACCGCAGTGGAAAAATCCCACTAGACAGGAAGACAATTTCCCAGGCATGTTGATCTTATTTGTACCTTAACCTTGGCATTTGATCTTGCAAGAGCAACTCTCAACCAATATCAGGGCTGTTAAGTATCAGGGCACGACTCACCTGATCAATCAGCTCATCTCTCAAGACGCAATTCGTCCATATACAGACGCAACCAAGAATCATCGTGACTGCGTATCTGGCTCAATCTGCCTCGTTTCGGTACACTCGCCTTGATGCTCTCTGGCCGCTGAAAGTCGATCAGGGACCGGTTGTGTACAGATCTGAAAAGGAGTCTCTCATCACTTTCACAGGGGCGCCCCAAACACCTTTTCGATCCCAGCTCGACGGCCTGGTCCTCGATTCGTTTTTCGCCTTCTTCAAATTCAACGTACACGATGGAGCAAATGGGGGAGGGTCCCTATTTGGGCGCCATTTTTTGCTAGGCCCTGAAGACCCTCGCGCATGGAAACAAGGCACAATCACCATACACGAAGTTATATGACAGACACGAGGTTCAATTCCCAAAAACTAGGGTTTATTGCAAAGCAAATATTCTCAGTCGGCCGACCGGGTCTCACGTCTCGCAACGTGTGTCACCCAGACCTCGTGAGACACAAGAGAGTGAACATTCTACAACAGTATCATATATACAAAAAGCCAATCATACAATCTTTTTGTGACACATCAAAACTGCCCATAATGTATCTTCTTGAGCTAGGGTTCGGTAATTGACAATTATGACAAATATGACACATTATGACACGTTTCTTTCTTAATCTATATTACTTGGTTTAGCAACAGTTGCAATTTGCAGTAAGCAGACATGGTTCTGGGTTATGGAGGACATAAAGCACTTGTTTAGTGAGCAAACTGTGTTTGTAGGAGAGACACATTCCAAAGCATGCTATCTTCTAGTTTCTATTCATGAACTAGGGGTCAGTCTGATCTAAGAGGGCCCCGAAAGGGGGGCCGCTAGCAAAGTATAATTCATGCCTTTAACGGCCTGTTTCTACAGTTTCAGCGAGACCGGCTGGCACCTGGCTTGGTGATTAAATGCCTCTCTGCTCGCCTTCAAGGACTTGTGAGGGAGGAAAACAATGTATTTCTGTACTGCTTGGCATTTCTGTCTGGGCCGGTCTCTCAACATGTAACTTGTGGCCTTGTTTAGTGTAAGAGCAGAACGAAATGAAATACATTTTGCAAAGCGTTTTGAACAGAAAGGCAAGGAAAAGCAAATGGCAGATCTTGCGGGTACAAAATGAACGCTCTATGGTTATGCTGACAATTCTGTATTTGGTGATGTAGGGCATGTGATGCGATTGGTTTTCGGCCAACATAATATACCATCTATGCTTTGGTAAGGTCATTTCTAGACTCATAACCCTGTGCATATGACCTGAGAAAGTCTTGCTGCCACCATTACAGAAGACTGGTTTGTTCCCAATGTATTGGAACACGTTGCACATTTCATTGTGAATTGCATTGTGTGTCAGAAGTTTACAGCTGGGAATACACTAAGAACAATCCGGGAAGTAATACACCATCCCAGTGGCCCATTTCAGCATTTATATAGCGACTATGTCGATATGCTGCAGACATGTAATGGATGTAGGCAACTATTAGTGGTGGTGTGCCCCTTTTCTCATTGGATCGAAGCAGGTCCTTGCACACATCCTGATGCCACATGTGCAGCGAAGTTCTTAGTGCACAAAGTATTTCCAAGACAGGGTGTGTGCAAAGTATTAAGGTCTGATAATGGGTCACACTTTGTCAATGAGCTGTTTAAACAAATTGTGCTTTTATTGAGCATATCGCATATGTTTTCTTCTGCTTATCACCCACAAGGAAATACAATATGTGAGAGGCTCAATGGCGTCCTTAAGGAAAGAATAGTAAAGATCAGATTAACTTCGAAAAAGAGATGGCTATATTGGCTACCCCTGGCCTTGTATGCCTGTCAAAATTAGCCAGGCTCGGATCATCATCTTAAACCCCATGAACTAGTAACAGTGTGCTGCATGAGGATGCCCTATATGCCCCCATTTAGAGTCAGGAGTGATGCCCAGAGTGTAGCGCAGACTGTAGGTGATGAGATGCATGATTATTTGAGATGTATGACTGCCAGTATTTCTTTCATTTCAGATCAAGTCAAGCATCAGAGGGAGGGGTTGAGGAACATGGAAGAGGACGGCCCAGTAACCAGTACAAGCAAATTATTACCACCACCAAAGTTATAACTTGGAGATCAAGTGCTTCTTAAAAATGTTACCTGTAGGTGGCACGAGGCACGATTTAATGGACCCTTCCAAGAAGAGTAAGTTTCCCCTACTGCAGTTAGGGTGTCTGGACGAAGAGCTTGGTTACATTTAGAAGACGTAAAGATTTACAAATGCCAGACCCTCCCTTTAGGACCTGCTGACCAGGAAGCATGACACGAAGAAGAATTGCTGCGTGTGCATACTCGATCGATGACCAAGAAAAAGGACGATAAGGCAGTGTGATTTAAAACATTTCTTTTGGACTGGAATTCATTGGACACTCCTCAAAAGATTTAGCAGGTAGTGCATGGACTTGCAGAGAATTCCAGAGCTTAAACTTACTTTTTAGAAATTCTTCGAAGGAGTAAAATCATGTCGACACTATACCTAAGTGCCAATTCATTATTAGAAATTGGAAGGGAGCTCAATACTCAGATTCACTTTTGGTAGCATATCTATTTTAAAAATAACATATGATACCAGCCGATAGTAATACACATATGGCCTTATTATGGGTCTGGCGGTAACCCTGCCGGTGCCACCGGTGGGTTGCTGCCAGATCCGTAATATTTTATTGGCGCCTGACTTCCCGGTGCCACCAGCTCATTACTAGTCTGGCAGCCAGGGAAGTCAGTCGCTGGCAAATTGTAAGTCTCCATTCTCATAGAGTCTGATCGGACTCTATGGGAATGGGGACACAGAAGCACCGGCACTATAAGCAATGGTACCAGTGCTTCTGTGACCAGTCTGCCTTCCGTGGCTGCTGCACCTGGCAGCCTCAGACCTGTCGGGCACAGTGGCCATGGCCCGCAGACTCAGTGTTTGCTGATCCGGAAACAAGGGTGCCGGTGAGCACTGTTTCTGGACTGGCAATCTTAGAATGAGGCCCATAGGCTTGTAGTTGCAGTTGTTGTGTTTATAGTTCAATCATACCCTACTCTTCTTAGGAGAGATGTTAATATTCTCACATTTCTCCATGACCCAAAGAACAGTCCAGTTATAAGAAGGCTTTTGGTTGCAATAATTGAGCAGATTTTGCAACTGTGAATGTGATTTGAGCAGCTGAATTGAAAATTTATTTAGGACGAAGAAAATGCGGTTGCAGGGAGACTAGGTATTCAACGAGAAATGGCGTGGCACACAAAATGTTTTTTTAGACTCTTATGCCTGATATACATTTGCATGTGCTTTCTCTTTTTCTTTCTGCATCTTACATTTCAAAGTCTTTATCATTCTGATGGTTCAATTGAAAACACGACACATGTGATTTTTCCCAGTATAAGTACAAATTATGACAATTTCTTTGACCTATTAGGGCATGTCAAACGACATAAGAGGGATGCAGAAAAAGATAACCAGGGGATAAACACTTATCTTAATAATTCTGCTCATTTGGGGAATAATATGTGGCACCAACATATGATAAAGGTGGGGAAGAGAACATCTGATGAGAGCTGCTATGACTGCTCTCTCATCCCCGATGCCATGAGTACAGTAAGAACATTCATGTAAAAACAGATGCCGGCACATGATGCAAAGTGCCTCAGCCATCTAGCAGCATGTACTACCAGAAGGCAGTTCCAAGGGAGCTGGGCAACCCCATGATGGTGATCAAGGCAGACAGTCCCATATCAGGATGATTATATCAAGACACAGCAATTGAAAAAAGAGCCTAGCCAGACAGACAGACAAGATGCTTGTGCATCCTTCTGCGGGACAAGACAAAGTAATAATTGAAGAAATTAAGAGAATGAAGTACGCTGACAAAACTAAAAAGAAACTGGAATGCCTGGGTTCTGGGAACACTCACAACTGTTTATCTATGGATGAGTGATCACAACCAAAGGCTGGGAAGATGGGATGATGTCCCGTGCATCTCATCTACTAAGGAAGGAACCAGTGTACGAGGTGCAGAAGGTGAATGATGATTGCCTAAAGTCATGGGCCAAGAACTCTAAATTGCTGACATGGGTGAATGATGAAGCAGGACCAATGGCTGTGGTCCCATTGATTAATTCGACAATGTGCTTTCGAAGCACAGGTAAAGTCAGAGTTGGTGAGAATAAAGGGTGCATGAACATAATTGATGTCCCATGAATGAGGAGTGGAACTGCTGTCCCAATGGATCGGTATTGGGCCTGTGGATCCATAGCATATATGAAGTTGACCAGGAACTGGGGAGGAGTGTGTTCCATTGTACTCATCCATGTTCCAGCCTTGGTGATTCCTGAGAGTGACCTAAAGATCAAGGAATTTCCACAAGTGGATGAGCACTTGAGAAAAAGAAGGTCACTTGCACTCCGGCAGATGAAAAGAGACAATTACTTCTCATAAAAATCAATAAAGGCTTAGTAAAACATTCCAGATGAGCACAAGTTGCTCAGCAAGACTGCTATGATATGACATCTATATTTATGCCTTGACTTCAAACAGTAGAGAACGCTAAATGGCTGCAGATTACCAGATGGGCGCTCTTACAGACAATCAACACCACTATAAAAGGATTTAATGCCATAAAGGAAGAATTGAGGCCCATAAGGTTAATGACACTCCAGAATAGGTATGTCCTTAACATGATTACAGCAATGGAAGGTGGTGTTTGCGCCAAGGTCAAGCCTTCTTGCTGCACTTTCACACCATCTCATGACAGGGAGAATGGGACTCTGACGGATGCTAGAACCAAGTTGACAGAATTGCACACGAAAATGAAGGCGGACACAGAGGCTATTGGTGATGACGATTGGTTCTCATACCTGTTTTCCTGGATTACCGACTGAATGGCAAGTATTTTCGAGTTCCTTAGAGCATTATTGGTGTTGATAATATTCAGATTCTGTGTTATAAGGATAATAATTGGACAATGCCAGAAAACAGAAAAGAAAGTAGTGGGAATGAAGATCATGATTGATGTGAAGGATGAAACAGAAACCAACACACAGACTGAAAGTGCAATTAGAGACCACATAAAAGCAAGTGTTGTGGCACCCAAGGGAACAAAGTTCCTTTATCCAAGAGATGCTAACAATTATGTGGGATGTTGGGTTTTCTGTACCCCAAGTGGAGAATGCAATTACATGACCTGGAGTGTGGATGAACATATCAAAAATGCAGACACCCTGAGGGGGTAACAAAGATATGGATACCAAAGAAACCTTTCTTCAAGAGAAGATTCCAAGAAGTAGGAAATCTTAGGGAGGTGGCCGAGGACACGTGTAGATAGGAGTGTAGGTACACTATTATCATTGTCTAGAGCTAAATGAATAGCTTTATTTTTGACTTCTGAATCATGTGTGAGCAGCCCACTATTTTATCAATTTCGACCTTTTGTTTACTACTATTTAATTCAATTAAGCTGGGTGCCATTACTTCTCTTGGCCTCTGGAGACTTGATCACTCCACCTTGCATATGCTTTTCACATCCTTGATTGTCCAATATTTGGCACTTGCAGATGTTTTCTTCTTTGCTTAATCTAAGAGAAATATGTCTTATGTACTTGCCTTATCCTCTTGACTCCCTTCGTGCCTTGTAATTATTCCTCCATGTGGGATCCTTGACCCCAGGCCAATAGACTCTTCTTTGTTTCTCACACAAAGCTGTTTTTTCAGCATCTGCTGACTCTGCCATCCTGGTCTGTCTCTGAGGTAGCTTGATTGGTTTCAAAACGAGCCTGGCGTCCATCTTTTTCTCATGGCTGTTTCAGTCACGTTATATTATCTTCTGCAGCAAGCCTTTATATGTCTCATCTACTTTGCGCTTCTGCGTAGGTACATTCACTTCATCTACTCACCAATTTCTCTGGTGCACAGGATTTCTTCATTTTTGATTACAGGTTTCTCTGGTTACTTCATTTGCATCTTTATTCTTTACGTATTTGCATATCATTTCAGTGCATCTTTGTGTCTTTCCTTCATGACGTCACTCTGCCCTCATCCGATTTCACTTATAGCTCTTCAATGTCCAATGGTGTATGCAGACATCCTTCCATCTTTTCAGTGCGAGGGCACATTCAATATAGCTGTCTAAGTGCATATCATCATTCATACACTTGCTGCGGTATTGGGACAATACCTGGTGTCCCACGTACAGCTCTTGTCCTGCTGTTCCAATTCGATGAAGGTGAGGGGGCGGGACCAAGGATGGCATGTCCACCTGCTCCTCTATAGCAGAAAACAAGTCTTCTTCGCCAACACCATTAGACTAACAAACCTTCTGCCCATCAGCATCAGACTTACCCCATGTTCCTACAATTCAGAAAAGAACTCAGACTTGCCCCCACGCTCATACAATTTAGAAATTAATTCCAAACCCACCTTTTCAAGGAGTCTCTCTTCCTCAACACCTAGCCCATCACTCCGCCCAACTCAATGTGACTTGCTAGATGCCTTCTACCCCTCTCCTCCCCGCCACCCTGTACAGCTGTACCGCTCCTCTGTGTTCTTCTGTATTCTTCCACCCGCTGTATATCTGTTCTTTTGTTAACTTTGGAAAGCTCTCTGTTATGCATCTGTACTGTTATATACCTCTGTAAAGCGCTCTGTTGCTTCTCGAAGCTGGGTACACGCTAAAAAAATACAACCATAATAATAATAATAATAATAATAATAATAATAATAATAATAATAATAATAACAACAAGAAGAAGAAGTGTAAGAACAATGGGGAAGGGAGGGCTCCTGTAGAATGGGATTTTAATGCCTGTCCTCTCACAACCCTGTACGTGTAAGACATGTCCTATGGCACAACACAAAGAAGTGCTACCCCGCCAGGCAAGACCCTGCATGACAGCGTCAGGGCATGACAGGAATACAAAAACCCAAATGTTCAAAGAGTGAAATACAAGTACCACAATGCATAGGGAAGACACACCTAGACAGGACATAGCACAGTTCTCCTTTTCAGAATGACAGTGGAACACTGATAGGCAGAGATGGCATGAAGGCTGCACACCGTGAATGTCATATCCGAAGAGCATCGTCACAATCACAAAGTGCAAAAGCTTGTCAGAAAGCATAGCAGTGCACCAGCATGAGTGCCCAATATGGAATATTCACAGATAACATGTCTATTGGCAATACAGTTACAGCATATGTCTGCTACCCCTGGTGGGTCAGTGATGTGTGAAATGGGGGATACCCCCAGTGACATTAACCGCTTCCCTCCACATTCCATGAGGCATGACATAATTTACGGGACAGGGAGAAATGCTGTAAAAATCAAATTTGCCATTCGTACATTCCCTGACATGTTGACCATCATGCCATGACTACTTGTTACACCTGCTGATTGTTCCACAACCAACACCTATCCCCATTGCCTTTGCAGGTGACCCCAGCAATCCCCAGCTCCCGTGGCTGAGAAGACTTTGGTGGAGCACACATGCAGCACAGGAGGGGGCATATAATGAGGCACACATTAGGGCCAGACTCTGCATAGGGCGTACGTTGTACTGCTGAAGGGAGATTTCATATGTCTCCATCAGACAGGAGGCGCCCCATGTACAAGCTAGATAAGATTGGCAAATATTTGTTGTGTGTGTGATGCTGCACAACATGTGAATTGGAAGACATGTCCCACTAAAACCAGATGTAGACATGGCACCCCCATCTGAGGATGTGGAGTCGTGGGAGGATAGTTCAGGGCAACGTGCTCGCCTTGGAAGCAAAGCAATACGGAGCAACACAGGTTCGATCCCTGGGTCCACGCTTAGAAACCTGTGGGTACTAAGCACATTATAAATAACCTATCATCATGCCAACACACATACCAGGGATCACTTGCCATTACTGAGTGACCGTGAAGAAGGCAGTGATGGACGTCTTGTGAGGCAAAAACTAATTGAGAATTTGTTTTAAGGACCTTGGATTGTACATACCTCGCACAGTCGTATATAGACGTATAGAACATCTTTTACACCACTCAAAGAAGTCTGTACTTGCATCTGTTCAAGTCTGTATCTAATTTTATTTGCAAGCCAAGCAGCATCCTTGCCCTCCCATCTACCTTATTGCCAACACCATAGCCCTCCCACCTCGCTTATCCACAAAACCCATGGCCCCTCACTTCCCTTGTCCCCTACCTACCTTATCCCTAGCATCAGAGTCTCATGTACTGCTGTCTCATTTATTTGACCGCTTCATCGTGCCAGATTTCTCAACTTGTGTGCATAGCAAAGTGCGTTGGGACTAACAAAAGGGGTGTCCAGGCAGTGAGTGTTCTGTGGGGGATGACAGCTGAACTTTCCAAGTTGTGCCCTAGGAAATGCTGCAATACGCGAGCAGTGTCCTTTGCATGTTTTCCGTACCTGAAGGTATAGCCATGGTCATCTCTGTGACGTTCCGTCCTATTACTATATTGGACTTTGTTGCTGCAGACAGGAGGCAGCACTGAGCGTCCATTGCAATGGCCATGCATCAGGATTATTCCTGAACAGCCTCCCTAATGGCCTATGAGTGTAGCAGCTGCTGTTCGGCAATGCTTTCAATGTCTTTCTGGTGCTGCTCATTGTTGTTCCGCCTCCAGAAAATCCCTTCAAGGATGTACTGTGGCATGCTGTCAGGTATCAAGGACAGTCCTCGGGTGTTGCTCATATACCTGTCCGTGATACCATCAGCATCTGCTGTCCAATGCCATCTTTATCAGTCCCTGTGTATGTTCACTGATGCTGGTGGCAATGAATTGAGAGAAAAGGCAAAGAGAGTGAAGGAGGGGCCAGCAGAGTGGTTGGCAGTGTCACCCCATGGGTGGCTTATGCGTTATCCGAGCAGGCACTACTTTCCAGGGCCTGCAGGCTGGTGTTGCAGTTAGGAGGTCGGGCTGCGGCATGGCAGCAGTATTAGTTGTGATGGTGGAAGGTGATGGCATTGCATTAGAAGCAGTGTCGGTAGTGGTGGTATCACTGGCTACAACTGCTGGTGTGAAGCCTGACTGGCTGATAGGTGCAGCTGGCATGCTGGGGTAGCGGGCACCAGATGCTGTGTTGCCAGGGTTCTTCTGGCTAGTGCCATGACTGAAGGGAGCTGGGGTGGTGGAAGAGGTCCCAGTGGTTGTGGTTGGAGTTGGTACATCGTGACTCTCAGTGGCATGCCAGTTTTACACTGATGTACTGTGCCCAGCTTCCACTTCCGGAGTGGCCTGTGAACCTACTGTGCAATACATGATATGCAGTCACCCATCATATGGACTGGTACATGGCTTAGGTAGGCACTCACGCATTTTTGAGGGTGCTGACCAAAGTATAATCGGGTTATAATCGTCCGATATTGCGCGATCGAGCGCCCAGAGCAAAGAGAGTTCTGAAGAAAGGAACTGTGAATCTCGGGTTTTGCAGAGTGATGTATTGATGACGTCACAGAGGGGTTCCACCCCAGGATGATAGGATGCAGATATAATTTTGATATCAAATTGATAAGCCCCCAGAAGTTTTTGATAGCAATTTTACTAAACCCCCATAATTTTATATAAACTTTATAGGAAGCGGAAATTGATATCAAGGAATTTTGATATCTTTTTAATATAAAAATGTATATAACAATATACAAAATACGTTTTCATATATATTAATATGAATATCAATATTAAAAATAATATTATGGATATGGAATTGTATATAATAAATAATAATCATATTTTCTGATATAGAAATGAATATACAAATAATTTTTTTTTCAGTATACAATATTAATTTACATTTTTATATAAACGTCCCCAAAAATGTTTTATATGAAACTTGTTTTATATCAATTTTGATATAAAAATGTTCACCAATCTTATATGAACTTGCTTTCATACAGAGTGTGAATAATGAAAAGCAGTTTGCTTTATAAGTAAAGTGTGCTTCTCAGAGCCCATACAAAAGTCAAACTATTGTTTCTAAGGGGTCTACATCATCTCATATGCGGCATACAAGTGCCTCTCTGTGACCCACCGAAGAGCTGTGAATCAACACTGCAGGGTTTATATATTACGATAAGGCCTGGGAATCCTAGGAATGTGGTGACTCAGAGAGAGATATTGTCAGAAATCAGCTCAACCTCCTCTAACTCCTCACCTGAGCCTTCAGAAGTAGTGTCCTTGGAAGCGAGCTTCGCCTTCAGGTGGCTCTTCTTCTTGGTTGGGGTCCTTTCCTTAACCTTCTTGATCTTCCGTTGTGTAAGTAAGGTCTGGCCCCTCCGGAGGCCACCTTGACAGAGATGGGAATCTGTCCTTGGGGCTCCCAGGGGACCAGCCTCCAAATTCAGGGAAAAAGCCGGATGGCAGAAAAAACCCTGGAGAGTTCGTATGCAGGAAGGGATTTGTGAAGACAGTTCGAAGACAGCGGTCTTGGGAGAGCAGTATCCAGCTGAGGCAAGTAGGAATCGCTAACTCCAATCAGATACCAGGTAAGTATTAATGAGTTCCAAATAATTTTGAAAGAATCTGACTTAGGCCAAAGGATTAGGAGATAAACAGTAAAAAGTAAAGAAAAACAAACTGAGTAAGGACAGGTGTAGAAACAAAGACCCAGTCCGGGTGTTACAGATAGAAGGGAAACCCCGGACTAACCCCATCTCAGAACAGATAGGCAGCAATGACAAGTAGAACTAGCGAGGATACAACAAAAGATTTAGAAATTGAGCAGAGTAAGTATTAACGGAGAAATGCTACAGCAATAAGATACGGTCAGAAAGGGAAGGCAAGAGAGGGCTTAATGCCGGGAACCGAGGAGAGGATAAAAGAGGAGGAGTAGCGTAGTGTAGCGGAATGAAACATGCCCATAAGACGGGTAGCAGAGGTTAGGAAAGGCTGAAGCACGCCAAGTAGGAAGGATACAAACCGAAACCAAATGGTGGAGGGTCCGTAGAAAGTCAGGAAGCTGACTCGGACGTCAGAAAGTGGAAGCCTTGTAAAGAAAGGGAAACACAAAGAAAGGCTAGATCAGCGAGGAACAATAAAGGCAAAGAGTAGCACAGAATGCATGGAGCGTCGTAACAAAAAGCACAGACACAACGCACCAGCAGAGGGGGCGGAGCCAGCATTTATAGTGGCGACGGCCATCTTGGGTGAGGACTAGAGCGGAGCACATGTAAAAACTAGTGTCTCCAATCGTCCCATAATTTCCAGGACCGATTCCTGACAGTATACCCCCTTCTCCTCGGAGGACCTCCCGGTTTGCCAGGGTGGAATCGGTGAAAGTTCCTCAACAACCTGGGGGCGTGTATGTGGCTCCTAGGTTCCCAAGTTTTTTCCTCAGAAGGGTATCCCTTCCAATGGACTAAGTACTGTACTCTGCCCGTGTAATACCTGGAATCCACTAGATAGGCCACCTCATATTCTTCAGGAATCGAGGTTACTGGAGTTTCCCCTCTGTGAATAGGTCTTTGAAAGGGGTCATCCTTGTACTTCTTCAGTAGGGAGATGTGTAATACAGGATGTACTCTCTTGAGGTATTCCGGCAACTTGAGTTTATAGGCTTCTGGGTTGATCTGTTGCCTTATCGGAAATGGTCCCAGATATCGAGCAGAGAACTTCCTAGTATATACCCATCTTGGTAAGAATCTGGTAGACAGCCAGACTATCAGGGTAATTCATAGAATTTCACACAAAAGTGGCGCACGCGGCTGGTGCACAGTGTCACCGTGCGATACACTGCGCCAGTCGCGTGCGATAAAATCCTTTTCATCGCACAGCGTATTCATGGACTTTAGCCTCAAAAACCAGCCGTGGCGCAGAGTGGGGCAGCGACCCTGCAGCAGCGCCAGTTACGCCCCAAGAACGCCCTTGCGCAAGGAAAAGCCTTCAAAATTCCCAAATCATCGCAAAGGGCTGCGCTAACCCTGGACCAGTTAACAGGGCTGCCAAACAGCAAACGCCAAGCGGGTAACGTGTATTTCAGTGGTTCGCGGGAAGTTTCACACACGATTGTCCTGGGTACGTGTACATCAGGGGTGCGCGGGAAGTAACACATGCAATTCCATCAGGGCACGTGTATTCCAGGGGTGCACGGGAAGAATCACACGCAAAAACAGCAGGGTACGTGCATTTCAGGGGTGCGCGGGAAGTATCACACGCAATTCCATCAGGGTACGTGTATTCCAGGGGTGCGCGGGAAGTATCACACGCAAAAGCAGCAGGGTACGTGTATTTCAGGGGTGCGCGGGAAGTATCACACGCGATTCCATCAGGGTACGTGTATTTCAGTGGTGCGCGGGAAGTATCACATGCGATTCCATCAGGGCACGTGTATTTCAGGGGTGCGCGGGAAGTATCACACGCGATTCCATCAGGGCACGTGTATTCCAGGGGTGCGCGGGGAGCACTACACGTGAATTGCCCGTGTGGGTCCTCCCAGGTGTACCCTCTACACCCTCCACGGCCCCTGCAGGCGGCCCACACCACAGGGGACTACCCTGCACATGTCCCGCAGGCAGCCCATCCACCATGCCCCCCAGCCAACACACATGTCACCTTGCACTACTGCCCACCAACGCATGTCCCCCTGCACCCCCACCCCCCAGCACTTTGGTGCACCCTCCACCAGGACCCCACTCATGTCCCCCTGCACCCTCACCCCCTGCATCCAGGGGCACCCTCCACCAGGCCCCCACTCATGTCGCCCTGCACACCCACCCCCCAGCACTGTGGGGCACCCTCCACCAGGCCCCCACTCATGTCCCCCTGCACCCCACCCCCCAGTATCCAGGGGCACCCTCCACCAGGCCCCCACTCATGTCTCCCAGCACCCCCACCCCCCTGCATCCAGGGCCACCCTCCACCAGGCCCCCCACACATGTCTCCCAGCACCCCCACCCCCCTGCATCCAGGGGCACCCTCCACCAGGCCCCCACTCATGTCTCCCTGCACCCCCAACCCCCAGCACTGTGGGGCAACCTCCACCAGGCCCCCACTCATGTCTCCCAGCACCCCCACCCCCAGCACTTTGGTGCACGCTCCACCAGGCCCCCACTCATGTCTCCCAGCACCCTGACCCCCCTGCATCCAGGGGCACCCTCCACCAGGCCCCCCACTCATGTCTCCCAGCACCCCCACCCCCCAGCACTGTGGGGCACCCTCCACCAGGCCCCCACTCATGTCTCCCAGCACCCCCACCCCCCAGCACCAGGCCCCCACTCATGTCTCCCAGCACCCCCACCCCCTGCATCCAGGGGCACCCTCCACCAAGCCCCCCACTCATGTCTCCCAGCACCCCCACCCCCTGCATCCAGGGGCACCCTCCACCAGGCCCCCACTCATGTCTCCCTGCACCCCCACCACCCAGCACTGTGGGGCACCCTCCACCAGGCCCCCACTCTTGTCTCCCAGCACCCCCAGCCCCCAGCACTTTGGTGCACCCTCCACCAGGCCCCCACTCATGTCTCCCAGCACCCCCACCCCCCTGCATCCAGGGGCACCCTCCACTTGGCCCCCACTCATGTCCCCCTGCACACCCACCCCCCTGCATCCAGGGGCACCCTCCACCAGGCCCCCACTCATGTCCCCCTGCACCCCCACCTCCCTGCATCCAGGGGCACCCTCCACCAGGCCCCCACTCATGTCCCCCTGCACCCCCACCCCCCAGCACTTCGGTGCACCCTCCACCAGGCCCCCACTCACGTCTCCAAGCACACCCACCCCCCTGCATCCAGGGGCACCCTCCACCAGGCCCCCACTCATGTCCCCTGCACACCCACCCCCCTGCATTCAGGGGCACCCTCCACCAGGCCCGCACTCATGTCCCCCTGCACCCCCACCCCCCTGCATCCAGGGGCACCCTCCACCAGGCCCCCACTCATGTCTCCCAGCACCCCCACCCCCCTGCATCCAGGGGCACCCTCCACCAGGCCCCCACTCATGTCCCCCTGCACACCCACCCCTCTGCATCCAGGGGCACCCTCCACCAGGCCTCACTCATGTCCCCCTGCACCCCACCCCCCAACAGTCAGGGGCACCCTCCACTAGGCCCCCACTCATGTCCGCCTGCACCCCCGCCCCCAGCACTTTGGTGCACCCTCCACCAGGCCCCCACTCATGTCTCCCAGCACCCCCACCCCCCTGCATCCAGGGGCACCCTCCACCAGGCCCCCACTCATGTCCCCATGCACACCCACCCCCCTGCATCCAGGGGCACCCTCCACCAGGCCCCCACTCATGTCCCCCTGCACACCCACCCCCCTGCATCCAGGGCACCCTCCACCAGGCCCCCACTCATGTCCCCTTGCACCCCCACCCCCCTGCATCCAGGGGAACCCTCCACCAGGCCCCCACTCATGTCCCCCTGCACACCCACCCCCCTGCATCCAGGGGCACCCTCCACCAGGCCCCCACTCATGTCCCCCTGCACACCCACCCCCCTGCATCAAGGGGCACCCTCCACCAGGCCCCCACACATGTCCCCCTGCACACCCACCCCCCTGCATCCAGGGGCACCCTCCACCAGGCCCCCACTCATGTCCCCCTGAACCCCCACCCCCCAACAGTCAGGGGCACCCTCCACCAGGCCCCCACTCATGTCCCCCTGCACCCCCACCCCCCAGAACTGTGGGGCACCCTCCACCAGGCCCCCACTCATGTCCCCCAGCACCCCCACCCCCCAGCATCCAGGGGCACCCTCCACCAGGCCCCCACTCATGTCCCCCTGCACCCCACCCCCCAGCATCCAGGGGCACCCTCCACCAGGCCCCCACTCATGTCTCCCAGCACCCCCACTCCCCTGCATCCAGGGGCACCCTCCACCAGGCCCCCACTCATGTCCCCCTGCACACCTACCCCCCTGCATCCAGGGTCACCCTCCACCAGGCCCCCACTCATGTCCCCCTGCACCCCCACCCCCCTGCATCCAGGGGCACCCTCCACCAAGCCCCCACTCATGTCTCCCAGCACCCCCACCCCCTGCATCCAGGGGAACCCTCCACCAGGCCCCCACTCATGTCCCCCTGCACCCCCACCCCCCTGCATCCAGGGGCACCCTCCACCAGGCCTCCACTCATGTCTCCCAGCACCCCCACCCCCTGCATCCAGGGGAACCCTCCACCAGGCCCCCACTCATGTCCCCCTGCACACCCACCCCCCTGCATCCAGGGGAACCCTCCACCAGGCCCCCACTCATGTCCCTCTGCACCTCCACCCCCCAACAGTCAGGGGCACCCTCCACCAGGCCCCCACTCATGTCCCCCTACACCCCCACCCCCCGGCACTGTGGGGCACCCTCCACCAGGCCCCCACTCATGTCCCCCAGCACCCCCACCCCCTAGCATCCAGGGGCACCCTCCACCAGGCGCCCACTCATGTCCCCCTGCACCCCCACCCCCCAGCACTTCGGTGCACCCTCCACCAGGCCCCCACTCATGTCTCCCAGCACCCCCACCCCCCTGCATCCAGGGGCACCCTCCACCAGGCCCCCACTCATGTCCCCTGCACACCCACCCCCCTGCATCCAGGGGCACCCTCCACCAGGCCCCCACTCATGTCTCCCAGCACCCCCACCCCCCTGCATCCAGGGGCACCCTCCACCAGGCCCCCACTCATGTCCCCCTGCACACCCACCCCTCTGCATCCAGGGGCACACTCCACCAGGCCCCCACTCATGTCCCCCTGCACCCCCACCCCCCAACAGTCAGGGGCACCCTCCACTAGGCCCCCACTCATTTCCCCCTGCACCCCCACCCCCAGCACTTTGGTGCACCCTCCACCAGGCCCCCACTCATGTCTCCCAGCACCCTCACCCCCCTGCATCCAGGGGCACCCTCCACCAGGCCCCCACTCATGTCCCCCTGCACACCCACCCCCCTGCATCCAGGGGCACCCTCCACCAGGCCCCCACTCATGTCCCCCTGCACACCCACCCCCCTGCATCCAGGACACCCTCCACCAGGCCCCCACTCGTGTCCCCTTGCACCCCCACCCCCCTGCATCCAGGGGAACCCTCCACCAGGCCCCCACTCATGTCCCCCTGCACACCCACCCCCCTGCATCCAGGGGCACCCTCCACCAGGCCCCCACTCATGTCCCCCTGCACACCCACCCCCCTGCATCAAGGGGCACCCTCCACCAGGCCCCCACTCATGTCTCCCAGCACCCCCACCCCCTGCATCCAGGGGAACCCTCCACCAGGCCCCCACTCATGTCCCCCTGCACACCCACCCCCATGCATCCAGGGGCACCCTCCACCAGGCCCCCACTCATGTCCCCCTGAACCCCCACCCCCCAACAGTAAGGGGCACCCTCCACCAGGCCCACACTCATGTCCCCCTGCACCCCCCCCAGAACTGTGGGGCACCCTCCACCAGGCCCCCACTCATGTCCCACAGCACCCCCACCCCCCAGTATCCAGGGGCACCCTCCACCAGGCCCCCACTCATGTCCCCATGCACCCCACCCCCCAGCATCCAGGGGCACCCTCCACCAGGCCCCCACTCATGTCTCCCTGCACACCCACCCCTCTGCATCCAGGGGCACCCTCCACCAGGCCCCCACTCATGTCCCCGTGCACCCCCACCCCCCAACAGTCAGGGGCACCCTCCACTAGGCCCCCATTCATGTCCCCCTGCACCCCCACCCCCAGCACTTTGGTGCACCCTCCACCAGGCCCCCACTCATGTCTCCCAGCACCCCCACCCCCCTGCATCCAGGGGCACCCTCCACCAGGCCCCCACTCATGTCCCCCTCCACACCCACCCCCCTGCATCCAGGGGCACCCTCCACCAGGCCCCCACTCATGTCCCCCTGCACACCCACCCCTCTGCATCCAGGGGCACCCTCCACCAGGCCCCCACTCATGTCCCCCTGCACCCCCAACCCCCAACAGTCAGGGGCACCCTCCACTAGGCCCCCACTCATGTCCCCCTGCACCCCCACCCCCAGCACTTTGGTGCACCCTCCACCAGGCCCCCACTCATGTCTCCCAGCACCCCCAACCCCCTGCATCCAGGGGCACCCTCCACCAGGCCCCCACTCATGTCCCCCTGCACACCCACCCCCCTGCATCCAGGGGCACCCTCCACCAGGCCCCCACTCATGTCCCCCTGCACCCCCACCCCCCAGAACTGTGGGGCACCCTCCACCAGGCCCCCACTCATGTCCCCCAGCACCCCCACCCCCCAGCATCCAGGGGCACCCTCCACCAGGCCCCCACTCATGTCCCCCTGCACCCCACCCCCCAGCATCCAGGGGCACCCTCCACCAGGCCCCCACTCATGTCTCCCAGCACCCCCACTCCCCTGCATCCAGGGGCACCCTCCACCAGGCCCCCACTCATGTCCCCCTGCACACCTACCCCCCTGCATCCAGGGTCACCCTCCACCAGGCCCCCACTCATGTCCCCCTGCACCCCCACCCCCCTGCATCCAGGGGCACCCTCCACCAGGCCCCCACTCATTTCTCCCAGCACCCCCACCCCCTGCATCCAGGGGAACCCTCCATCAGGCCCCCACTCATGTCCCCCTGCACCCCCAACCCCCTGCATCCAGGGGCACCCTCCACCAGGCCCCCACTCATGTCTCCCAGCACCCCCACCCCCTGCATCCAGGGGAACCCTCCACCAGGCCCCCACTCATGTCCCCCAGCACACCCACCCCCCTGCATCCAGGGGAACCCTCCACCAGGCCCCCACTCATGTCCCCCTGCACCTCCACCCCCCAACAGTCAGGGGCACCCTCCACCAGGCCCCCACTCATGTCCCCCTACACCCCCACCCCCCAGCACTGTGGGGCACCCTCCACCAGGCCCCCACTCATGTCCCCCAGCACCCCCACCCCCAAGCATCCAGGGGCACCCTCCATCAGGCCCCCACTCATGTCCCCCTGCACCCCCAACCCCCAGCACTTCGGTGCACCCTCCACCAGGCCCCCACTCATGTCTCCCAGCACCCCCACCCCCCTGCATCCAGGGGCACCCTCCACCAGGCCCCCACTCATGTCCCCTGCACACCCACCCCCCTGCATCCAGGGGCACCCTCCACCAGGCCCGCACTCATGTCCCCCTGCACCCCCACCCCCCTGCATCCAGGGGCACCCTCCACCAGGCCCCCACTCATGTCTCCCAGCACCCCCACCCCCCTGCATCCAGGGGCACCCTCCACCAGGCCCCCACTCATGTCCCCCTGCACACCCACCCCTCTGCATCCAGGGGCACCCTCCACCAGGCCCCCACTCATGTCCCCCTGCACCCCCACCCCCCAACAGTCAGGGGCACCCTCCACTAGGCCCCCACTCATGTCCCCCTGCACCCCCACCCCCAGCACTTTGGTGCACCCTCCACCAGGCCCCCACTCATGTCTCCCAGCACCCCCACCCCCCTGCATCCAGGGGCACCCTCCACCAGGCCCCCACTCATGTCCCCCTGCACACCCACCCCCCTGCATCCAGGGGCACCCTCCACCAGGCCCCCACTCATGTCTCCCAGCACCCCCACCCCCCTGCATCCAGGGTCACCCTCCACCAGGCCCCCACTCATGTCCCCCTGCACACCCACCCCCCTGCATCCAGGGGCACCCTCCACCAGGCCCCCACTCATGTACCCCTGCACACCCACCCCCCTGCATCCAGGGCACCCTCCACCAGGCCCCCACTCATGTCCCCTTGCACCCCCACCCCCCTGCATCCAGGGGAACCCTCCACCAGGCCCCCACTCATGTCCCCCTGCACACCCACCCCCATGCATCCAGGGGCACCCTCCACCAGGCCCCCACTCATGTCCCCCTGCACACCCACCCCCCTGCATCAAGGGGCACCCTCCACCAGGCCCCCACTCATGTCTCCCAGCACCCCCACCCCCTGCATCCAGGGGAACCCTCCACCATGCCCCCACTCATGTCCCCCTGCACACCCACCCCCCTGCATCCAGGGGCACCCTCCACCAGGCCCCCACTCATGTCCCCCTGAACCCCCACCCCCCAACAGTCAGGGGCACCCTCCACCAGGCCCACACTCATGTCCCCCTGTACCCCCACCCCCCAGAACTGTGGGGCACCCTCCACCAGGCCCCCACTCATGTCCCCCAGCACCCCCACCCCCCACTATCCAGGGGCACCCTCCACCAGGCCCCCACTCATGTCCCCCTGCACCCCACCCCCCAGCATCCAGGGGCACCCTCCACCAGGCCCCCACTCATGTCTCCCTGCACACCCACCCCTCTGCATCCAGGGGCACCCTCCACCAGGCCCCCACTCATGTCCCCCTGCACCCCCACCCCCCAACAGTCAGGGGCACCCTCCACTAGGCCCCCACTCATGTCCCCCTGCACCCCCACCCCCAGCACTTTGGTGCACCCTCCACCAGGCCCCCACTCATGTCTCCCAGCACCCCCACCCCCCTGCATCCAGGGGCACCCTCCACCAGGCCCCCACTCATGTCCCCCTGCACACCCACCACCCTGCATCCAGGGGCACCCTCCACCAGGCCCCCACTCATGTCCAACTGCACACCCACCCCCCTGCATCCAGGGCACCCTCCACCAGGCCCCCACTCATGTCCCCTTGCACCCCCACCCCCCTGCATCCAGGGGAACCCTCCACCAGGCCCCCACTCATGTCCCCCTGCACACCCACCCCCTGCATCCAGGGGCACCCTCCACCAGGCCCCCACTCATGTCTCCCAGCACCCCCACCCCCTGCATCCAGGGGAACCCTCCACCAGGCCCCCACTCATGTCCCCCTGCACACCCACCCCCCTGCATCCAGGGGCACCCTCCACCAGGCCCCCACTCATGTCCCCCTGAACCCCCACCCCCCAACAGTCAGGGGCACCCTCCACCAGGCCCCTACTCATGTCCCCCTGCACCCCCACCCCCCAGAACTGTGGGGCACCCTCCACCAGGCCCCCACTCATGTCCCCCAGCACCCCCACCCACCAGCATCCAGGGGCACCCTCCACCAGGCCCCCACTCATGTCCCCCTGCACCCCACCCCCCAGGATCCAGGGGCACCCTCCACCAGGCCCCCACTCATCTCCCCCTGCACCCAGGTCCTGACAATCCTGAATCATGGCTGTTATGGATCTGTTACGTGTGAATTGGAGAGGAGCCGTTGAATCTGAGGTGAAGAGGTGCGCTTCTGGAATTGCATTATACATTTCTATAATCAGCAGGATGCTTTACATTGGATGCGGGGTACTGGAAGTCCTGAATTTGGATTGGATTGGCTATTGATTTGCCTTAGAGTTCGGCAATCACATTTCACTTGTTGAGGACGGCAGGAGTATCCGCAGGGATCCTGGTTCTGTGTACGTCGTGCACAGACAGATGCACAGACAGAGACTCTATTTTCTTTGACAACATTCCCACTGTGAGATATTTTTGCTCCTGAAGACGGGGATAGTCCCCGAAACGCGTAGAGCTTGAAGCTGCAGTTCAAAATTGGGAGCTTTTTTTTTTGTCTGGTTTGATTTGTTTTTCATGCTGGCCATATTGGAAGTCAGTTGATACCTTTTTTCTGTACTTTTATGAAGATATTTTGTTACCTATGTTCTAAATTGACAATTCTTTCTATATATAAAAGTGCAAATGTTATGAAATTTGACTGATTTATTTCAGCTTGTAAGGTGTGCAGGGGACGGGAGTGTCTTTAAGTTTAGACACTTTTTGTTTTATGTTTAACACATGCTCCAGTGTCAGGGCGTGTATTCCTCCCCAGCACCCAGAATTGTAATAAAATTTATCTAAATAGTTATTTAGTTTTTGAGTAATTAGGTGTGCTCTGATAGATACTTATTTTCATGGCTGTTATGGCCAGCCTCCCCAGCCAAAAGGCCCAACCAAGTATCCTATCCACCCACATAGAAAAGGCAATTACATGATACACCCCCAATCTAAAGTATGTAAATGAACACATGTCCGTCACACACACACAATGGTTGCAAGTGAATGTGAAAACCCATATCATGACATGCATGAAACCAATGAGACGATACCACACATCAAAGTATTAATCCAAAAAATCTATTCAAAAAAACATGAATGGGAATAAAATGAAAAAAACAACAGTGGGAATGAAAACATGAAACCTGCATGTCCCTTTTGAAATCAAAAACAAGAAATCAGAATCCAAAGGAATGTAGTCCAAAATCAAAGTCCAAAAAAAGTAATCCAAGGGAACAACCATAAACAAAACCATTGCTCCATGGTGAAACTAAAAATAATCAGGAAAAGATAAATCCAATGTTGAACTATGTACAAATGAACAATCCAGGGTCCATGAGCCCAACTAACTAAATGAAACCTACCAAAAACTAATACCTAAGAAAAAAACTATATACAAAAATGTGGTGCATAGTCCAAGCGCAACCAAAAGAAAAAAATAACAAAGGAAACCTAACACTAACTAACTAACTATATACAATGGCGGCGGGCAAGTCCAGCGGCTCACTCCGTGGTGTCCCGGGCCAGGGCATCATCGAACTCCTGGTCGATATCCCAGAGGCGGTCCACTTCCATGGCCCCGAGGGTCCACAGGGACGACGACATGCTCTCCTCCAAATCCCTGCGGATTGCCTCGAGGCACTCGGCCCGCCTCAGGGCCCTCCGCATGGAGTTCTCCGACCTGACCATTGTGAGCCGCGCCTCTTCCGCCCGCCGCCGCTCCGCACCTATCTGCTGGCCCAAACGCTGCCACACAGAAGACACTCCCATTCCAGGGTCCTCCTGCCCTCCAGTCGATGCCTGCCCCTCTGATGTAGATGTCCCCGAGCCATGATGCCTCCCACATCAAGCCTGCCGCTGCCTCCGATGCAACTGCCAGCACAACGGCATCCAGGCTGATGGAATCCACCAACGCCGTCGTGCACGTGCCCTGCCCGATGATGCCGTCACATCCTCCATCTGCTGGTGTCCAGTTGCTGGTGTGTCCACCCCTGCTGGACCTCCGACTCCCATACTGCGGCAGGGCTGGGATCCCCACTGAGCTGGCTGCGTTGGTCAGGGCAGGTCCACAGGGGGCCCTGGTGGCATCTGGGCCGGAAGACGGCATGGAGAACGACTGGCGCTTAGTCTCCACAGAGGAGGAGAGGGCCGCCAGAGTGGCCGACACATGTACAAAACCCGTGACCATGGCCACTCCCAACTGGGCCACGTTGGCACGGTGCTCTTCATGATGACGTGCGTGCTCCACCCGTGAAGCACGCACGTCATCACGAATGACACCCGTGTGCAATGCGACACCAATCAGGACCTTCTCCATACAGCCAAGGGTCCCCTCGTCCGCAGGTGGAGGGGAGTCAGATGACATGGACATCCCCACTACCTGCGGACGGGCCTGGGATGGGGCATCCCTGCTGGAGCATGGTGGTGCAGTCACAGTGTCAGGGACAGTGACATGCACAGGCCCCTCTACGGCGAACTGTGCTGCCTCCTGCCCCTGCCCCTGGACTGCACCACTTGCACCAGCAGGGATGCCCCTACCAGGCCCCATGTGTGCTTCAGTGGCGGCCTCCTCCTCCTCTGTGGAAACCACCAACCTGGATGGCTCCACACCGTCTTCCGCCGTTGCAAGCCCCTGTGGGGGCTCACCCACCCCTTCCGCTGCAGCCGTGGGGGCATCCCCGCCGCTTTGCTACACAGCGCCGTCTCCGCCCTCTTCTTCACTTGCCGCTGTGTAGAAGGAGACATAGAACACAAGCATCAGGGTACTGTACAATGGTCCCCTAGACAGGAAGCAATAGCAGATGAGTGGCACTGTCAAAGATCACTTCCATCATGTGCCTCCACAACACATGGGTCAGTGCCGGCAAGACACATGCAGTAACAGGCATGGCGTGCTATGGACATTAGCATTCATGTCCAAGGGACTCTTGAAACATACAATGTTGTTTTGGAACTCACATGCATCATGGGTCATGCCTATCACATGCTCACACTTCACCGTAGTTTCATCCATCTGGCCTTGTACACCCCAGACACAGTGGATACAAGGGTAACTAGGCTGCATCATTGAATCTGAACATTGTCACAGACATGTGTCATGCATCCATGGCATTCACAAGTCACAGACACGCAGGTCAGACACATAGACATGGACACTATACATGTACATGGCATCAGCACCCATCCCTCACCCCCACCCATGTCCAGGAACACAGACTGGCATGCTCTAATGTGTCCATTCCGCATAGGGCTCCCCATGTTGCATTTAAACACATGCACCAACCATGTGGTTCACACATTACTGGCCTCACATGCATGACCATGATGTCCCTGCACACATACATGCGTACATGGCCTATGTCACACATACAGGCAAGTATCAGACAACCAGCACACTGCAACATGCCCTGTCTCACACAGCAATGCTTGGCCACTTCCCGCTCAACTCCAGACGGGTCTGCCACTCAAGGATCTGGGCGTGGAGCTCTGGGCGTACGCGTTCCAGGACCCTCAGCTGGATGGTACTCATGCGGCCCCGGCCCCCCTCCACGAGGTGCCGGGCCTTCAAGAGGGTCCTGGACCTCAAGTCCTCCCAGCGCTTCTTGACTTGCTTGATGTTGCGAGTTGCCACCCCCTCCACGTTGATGACAACCACAAAGTCGTCCCAGATCCTGTCCCATCCTTCCTTGTTGGCGCGTGATGATCCGAAGAGGGCATCATACTGCCCCAGGACTTGCTCCACCAGGCCCCCACTCATGTCTCCCAGCACCCCCACCCCCCTGCATCCAGGGGAACCCTCCACCAGGCCCCCACTCATGTCCCCCTCCACACCCACCCCCCTGCATCCAGGGGCACCCTCCACCAGGCCCCCACTCATGTCCCCCTGCACACCCACCCCTCTGCATCCAGGGGCACCCTCCACCAGGCCCCCACTCATGTCCCCCTGCACCCCCAACCCCCAACAGTCAGGGGCACCCTCCACTAGGCCCCCACTCATGTCCCCCTGCACCCCCACCCCCAGCACTTTGGTGCACCCTCCACCAGGCCCCCACTCATGTCTCCCAGCACCCCCACCCCCCTGCATCCAGGGGCACCCTCCACCAGGCCCCCACTCATGTCCCCCTGCACACCCACCCCCCTGCATCCAGGGGCACCCTCCACCAGGCCCCCACTCATGTCCCCCTGCACCCCCACCCCCCAGAACTGTGGGGCACCCTCCACCAGGCCCCCACTCATGTCCTCCAGCACCCCCACCCCCCAGCATCCAGGGGCACCCTCCACCAGGCCCCCACTCATGTCCCCCAGCACCCCAACCCCCCAGCATCCAGGGGCACCCTCCACCAGGCCCCCACTCATGTCCCCCTGCACCCCACCCCCCAGCATCCAGGGGCACCCTCCACCAGGCCCCCACTCATGTCTCCCAGCACCCCCACTCCCCTGCATCCAGGGGCACCCTCCACCAGGCCCCCACTCATGTCCCCCAGCACACCTATCCCCCTGCATCCAGGGTCACCCTCCACCAGGCCCCCACTCATGTCCCCCTGCACCCCCACCCCCCTGCATCCAGGGGCACCCTCCACCAGGCCCCCACTCATGTCTCCCAGCACCCCCACCCCCTGCATCCAGGGGAACCCTCCATCAGGCCCCCACTCATGTCCCCCTGCACCCCCACCCCCCTGCATCCAGGGGCACCCTCCACCAGGCCCCCACTCATGTCTCCCAGCACCCCCACCCCCTGCATCCAGGGGAACCCTCCACCAGGCCCCCACTCATGTCCCCCTGCACACCCACCCCCCTGCATCCAGGGGAACCCTCCACCAGGCCCCCACTCATGTCCCCCTGCACCTCCACCCCCCAACAGTCAGGGGCACCCTCCACCAGGCCCCCACTCATGTCCCCCTACACCCCCACCCCCCAGCACTGTGGGGCACCCTCCACCAGGCCCCCACTCATGTCCCCCAGCACCCCCACCCCCAAGCATCCAGGGGCACCCTCCACCAGGCCCCCACTCATGTCCCCCTGCACCCCCACCCCCCAGCACTTCGCTGCACCCTCCACCAGGCCCCCACTCATGTCTCCCAGCACCCCCACCCCCCTGCATCCAGGGGCACCCTCCACCAGGCCCCCACTCATGTCCCCTGCACACCCACCCCCCTGCATCCAGGGGCACCCTCCACCAGGCCCGCACTCATGTCCCCCTGCACCCCCACCCCCCTGCATCCAGGGGCACCCTCCACCAGGCCCCCACTCATGTCTCCCAGCACCCCCACCCCCCTGCATCCAGGGGCACCCTCCACCAGGCCCCCACTCATGTCCCCCTGCACACCCACCCCTCTGCATCCAGGGGCACCCTCCACCAGGCCCCCACTCATGTCCCCCTGCACCCCCACCCCCCAACAGTCAGGGGCACCCTCCACTAGGCCCCCACTCATGTCCCCCTGCACCCCCACCCCCAGCACTTTGGTGCACCCTCCACCAGGCCCCCACTCATGTCTCCCAGCACCCCCACCCCCCTGCATCCAGGGGCACCCTCCACCAGGCCCCCACTCATGTCCCCCTGCACACCCACCCCCCTGCATCCAGGGGCACCCTCCACCAGGCCCCCACTCATGTCTCCCAGCACCCCCACCCCCCTGCATCCAGGGGCACCCTCCACCAGGCCCCCACTCATGTCCCCCTGCACACCCACCCCCCTGCATCCAGGGGCACCCTCCACCAGGCCCCCACTCATGTACCCCTGCACACCCACCCCCCTGCATCCAGGGGAACCCTCCACCAGGCCCCCACTCATGTCCCCCTGCACACCCACCCCCCTGCATCAAGGGGCACCCTCCACCAGGCCCCCACTCATGTCTCCCAGCACCCCCACCCCCTGCATCCAGGGGAACCCTCCACCAGGCCCCCACTCATGTCCCCCTGCACACCCACCCCCCTGCATCCAGGGGCACCCTCCACCAGGCCCCCACTCATGTCCCCCTGAACCCCCACCCCCCAACAGTCAGGGGCACCCTCCACCAGGCCCACACTCATGTCCCCCTGTACCCCCACCCCCCAGAACTGTGGGGCACCCTCCACCAGGCCCCCACTCATGTCCCCCAGCACCCCCACCCCCCACTATCCAGGGGCACCCTCCACCAGGCCCCCACTCATGTCCCCCTGCACCCAACCCCCCAGCATCCAGGGGCACCCTCCACCAGGCCCCCACTCATGTCTCCCTGCACACCCACCCCTCTGCATCCAGGGGCACCCTCCACCAGGCCCCCACTCATGTCCCCCTGCACCCCCACCCCCCAACAGTCAGGGGCACCCTCCACTAGGCCCCCACTCATGTCCCCCTGCACCCCCACCCCCAGCACTTTGGTGCACCCTCCACCAGGCCCCCACTCATGTCTCCCAGCACCCCCACCCCCCTGCATCCAGGGGCACCCTCCACCAGGCCCCCACTCATGTCCCCCGGCACACCCACCCCCCTGCATCCAGGGGCACCCTCCACCAGGCCCCCACTCATGTCCAACTGCACACCACCCCCCTGCATCCAGGGCACCCTCCACCAGGCCCCCACTCATGTCCCCTTGCACCCCCACCCCCCTGCATCCAGGGGCACCCTCCACCAGGCCCCCACTCATGTCTCCCAGCACCCCCACCCCCTGCATCCAGGGGAACCCTCCACCAGGCCCCCACTCATATCCCCCTGCACACCCACCCCCCTGCATCCAGGGGCACCCTCCACCAGGCCCCCACTCATGTCCCCCTGAACCCCCACCCCCCAACAGTCAGGGGCACCCTCCACCAGGCCCCCACTCATGTCCCCCTGCACCCCCACCCCCCAACAGTCAGGGGCACCCTCCACTAGGCCCCCACTCATGTCCCCCTGCACCCCCACCCCCAGCACTTTGGTGCACCCTCCACCAGGCCCCCACTCATGTCTCCCAGCACCCCCACCCCCCTGCATCCAGGGGCACCCTCCACCAGGCCCCCACTCATGTCCCCCCGGCACACCCACCCCCCTGCATCCAGGGGCACCCTCCACCAGGCCCCCACTCATGTCCCCTTGCACCCCCACCCCCCTGCATCCAGGGGCACCCTCCACCAGGCCCCCACTCATGTCTCCCAGCACCCCCACCCCCTGCATCCAGGGGAACCCTCCACCAGGCCCCCACTCATATCCCCCTGCACACCCACCCCCCTGCATCCAGGGGCACCCTCCACCAGGCCCCCACTCATGTCCCCCTGAACCCCCACCCCCCAACAGTCAGGGGCACCCTCCACCAGGCCCCTACTCATGTCCCCCTGCACCCCCACCCCCCAGAACTGTGGGGCACCCTCCACCAGGCCCCCACTCATGTCCCCCAGCACCCCCACCCCCCAGCATCCAGGGGCACCCTCCACCAGGCCCCCACTCATGTCCCCCTGCACCCCACCCCCCAGCATCCAGGGGCACCCTCCACCAGGCCCCCACTCATCTCCCCCTGCACCCAGGTCCTGACAATCCTGAATCATGGCTGTTATGGATCTGTTACGTGTGAATTAGAGAGGAGCCGTTGAATCTGAGGTGAAGAGGTGCGCTTCTGGAATTGCATTATACATTTCTATAATCAGCAGGATGCTTTACATTGGATGCGGGGTACTGGAAGTCCTGTATTTGGATTGGATTGGCTATTGATTTGCCTTAGAGTTCGGCAATCACATTTCACTTGTTGAGGACGGCAGGAGTATTCGCAGGGATCCTGGTTCTGTGTACGTCGTGCACAGACAGATGCACAGACAGAGACTCTATTTTCTTTGACAACATTCCCACTGTGAGATATTTTTGCTCCTGAAGACGGGGATAGTCCCCGAAACGCGTAGAGCTTGAAGCTGCAGTTCAAAATTGGGAGCTTTTTTTTTTGTCTGGTTTGATTTGTTTTTCATGCTGACCATATTGGAAGTCAGTTGATACCTTTTTTCTGTACTTTTATGAAGATATTTTGTTACCTATGTTCTAAATTGACAATTCTTTCTATATATAAAAGTGCAAATGTTATGAAATTTGACTGATTTATTTCAGCTTGTAAGGTGTGCAGGGGACGGGAGTGTCTTTAAGTTTAGACACTTTTTGTTTTATGTTTAACACATGCTCCAGTGTCAGGGCGTGTATTCCTCCCCAGCACCCAGAATTGTAATAAAATTTATCTAAATAGTTATTTAGTTTTTGAGTAATTAGGTGTGCTCTGATAGATACTTATTTTCATGGCTGTTATGGCCAGCCTCCCCAGCCAAAAGGCCCAACCAAGTATCCTATCCACCCACATAGAAAAGGCAATTACATGATACACCCCCAATCTAAAGTATGTAAATGAACACATGTCCGTCACACACACACAATGGTTGCAAGTGAATGTGAAAACCCATATCATGACATGCATGAAACCAATGAGACGATACCACACATCAAAGTATTAATCCAAAAAATCTATTTAAAAAAACATGAATGGGAATAAAATGAAAAAAACAACAGTGGGAATGAAAACATGAAACCTGCATGTCCCTTTTGAAATCAAAAACAAGAAATCAGAATCCAAATGAATGTAGTCCAAAATCAAAGTCCAAAAAAAGTAATCCAAGGGAACAACCATGAACAAAACCATTGCTCCATGGTGAAACTAAAAATAATCAGGAAAAGATAAATCCAATGTTGAACTATGTACAAATGAACAATCCAGGGTCCATGAGCCCAACTAACTAAATGAAACCTACCAAAAACTAATACCTAAGAAAAAAACTATATACAAAAATGTGGTGCATAGTCCAAGCGCAACCAAAAGAAAAAAATAACAAAGGAAACCTAACACTAACTAACTAACTATATACAATGGCGGCGGGCAAGTCCAGCGGCTCACTCCGTGGTGTCCCGGGCCAGGGCATCATCGAACTCCTGGTCGATATCCCAGAGGCGGTCCACTTCCATGGCCCCGAGGGTCCGCAGGGACGACGACATGCTCTCCTCCAAATCCCTGCGGATTGCCTCGAGGCACTCGGCCCGCCTCAGGGCCCTCCGCATGGAGTTCTCCGACCTGACCATTGTGAGCCGCGCCTCTTCCGCCCGCCGCCGCTCCGCACCTATCTGCTGGCCCAAACGCTGCCACACAGAAGACACTCCCATTCCAGGGTCCTCCTGCCCTCCAATCGATGCCTGCCCCTCTGATGTAGATGTCCCCGAGCCATGATGCCTCCCACATCAAGCCTGCCGCTGCCTCCGATGCAACTGCCAGCACGACGGCATCCAGGCTGATGGAATCCACCAACGCCGTCGTGCACGTGCCCTGCCCGATGATGCCGTCACATCCTCCATCTGCTGGTGTCCAGTTGCTGGTGTGTCCACCCCTGCTGGACCTCCGACTCCCATACTGCGGCAGGGCTGGGATCCCCACTGAGCTGGCTGCGTTGGTCAGGGCAGGTCCACAGGGGGCCCTGGTGGCATCTG
This sequence comes from Ambystoma mexicanum, assembly GCF_040938575.1. Taxonomy (NCBI): domain Eukaryota; kingdom Metazoa; phylum Chordata; class Amphibia; order Caudata; family Ambystomatidae; genus Ambystoma; species Ambystoma mexicanum. Next base: position 417,206,157 of record NC_090929.1, read on the forward strand.
GGCCGGAAGACGGCATGGAGAACGACTGGCGCATAGTCTCCACAGAGGAGGAGAGGGCCGCAAGAGTGGCCGACACATGTACAAAACCCGTGACCATGGCCACTCCCAACTGGGCCACGTTGGCACGGTGCTCTTCATGATGACGTGCGTGCTCCACCCGTGAAGCATGCACGTCATCACGAATGACACCCGTGTGCAATGCGACACCAATCAGGACCTTCTCCATACAGCCAAGGGTCCCCTCGTCCGCAGGTGGAGGGGAGTCAGATGACATGGACATCCCCCCTACCTGCGGACGGGCCTGGGATGGGGCATCCCTGCTGGAGCATGGTGGTGCAGTCACAGTGTCAGGGACAGTGACATGCACAGGCCCCTCCACGGCGAACTGTGCTGCCTCCTGCCCCTGCCCCTGGACTGCACCACTTGCACCAGCAGGGATGCCCCTACCAGGCCCCATGTGTGCTTCAGTGGCGGCCTCCTCCTCCTCTGTGGAAACCACCAACCTGGATGGCTCCACACCGTCTTCCGCCGTTGCAAGCCCCTGTGGGGGCTCACCCACCCCTTCCGCTGCAGCCGTGGGGGCATCCCCGCCGCTTTGCTACACAGCGCCGTCTCCGCCCTCTTCTTCACTTGCCGCTGTGTAGAAGGAGACATAGAACACAAGCATCAGGGTACTGTACAATGGTCCCCTAGACAGGAAGCAATAGCAGATGAGTGGCACTGTCAAAGATCACTTCCATCATGTGCCTCCACAACACATGGGTCAGTGCAGGCAAGACACATGCAGTAACAGGCATGGCGTGCTATGGACATTAGCATTCATGTCCAAGGGACTCTTGAAACATACAATGTTGTTTTGGAACTCACATGCATCATGGGTCATGCCTATCACATGCACACACTTCACCGTAGTTTCATCCATCTGGCCTTGTACACCCCAGACACAGTGGATACAAGGGTAACTAGGCTGCATCATTGAATCTGAACATTGTCACAGACATGTGTCATGCATCCATGGCATTCACAAGTCACAGACACGCAGGTCAGACACATAGACATGGACACTATACATGTACATGGCATCAGCACCCATCCCTCACCCCCACCCATGTCCAGGAACACAGACTGGCATGCTCTAATGTGTCCATTCCGCATAGGGCTCCCCATGTTGCATTTAAACACATGCACCAACCATGTGGTTCACACATTAATGGCCTCACATGCATGACCATGATGTCCCTGCACACATACATGCGTACATGGCCTATGTCACACATACAGGCAAGTATCAGACAACCAGCACACTGCAACATGCCCTGTCTCACACAGCAATGCTTGGCCACTTCCCGCTCAACTCCAGACGGGTCTGCCACTCAAGGATCTGGGCGTGGAGCTCTGGGCGTACGCGTTCCAGGACCCTCAGCTGGATGGTACTCATGCGGCCCCGGCCCCCCTCCACGAGGTGCCGGGCCTTCAAGAGGGTCCTGGACCTCAAGTCCTCCCAGCGCTTCTTGACTTGCTTGATGTTGCGAGTTGCCACCCCCTCCACGTTGATGACAACCACAAAGTCGTCCCAGATCCTGTCCCATCCTTCCTTGTTGGCGCGTGATGATCCGAAGAGGGCATCATACTGCCCCAGGACTTGCTCCACCAGGAAACCAACTTCGGTGGCAGTGAAGCTGGTGCCCCTCTGCCTCTCTGGCCGGGGGTTGCCAGTGGTGCCAGATGTTGCAGTGCCCGACATGGCAAACCCAGAGGCAGGAGTGGGTGGGCAACTGGGTCCTGGGGCTGGGCTGTGGAGCGATGGTATACCAGTCGGGAGTCTTCTGTTCCAGCAGGGGTGGACACAGCAACTGGACCCCTGCAGATGGCAGATGTGCAGGCACAAAATGGCAGGGCACAGTGGCAGCAGGCAGGCAGGCAGCAGCAGATGGCTCGTGGGAGGCTGCTCGGGTCTCTGGGGGGCAGTAATTCAGCCTTTTGGGCAGGAGCGTGGTCTTCCGTGTGTTTTCGCGTGGCCAGCTTGATACGGAGTGATTTGGCACGTGAAAAAATTGCACGTCAGCGTGTAATTCGAGGAAAGGCACTTAGCGCGTAAGCGCGTCAGCACGCATAGGCGATTTCATTGGACCAAAGGCCCCTAGCGCATAAGCGCGTCTGTGACGTATGGCGCACGGGCGTTGCCCTGGCAGGGCTTGCAGATCCCACGTGGATTTCCCCCAATCGCGTGTGAACTTCCTGTGCACCCCTGAAATACACGTACCCAGGCCAATCGCGTGTACGCTCACTTCCCTCCGTTTACACGCGATGACACTCGGACATGCAGTTTTACCACGTGTGCTCTGTCATCACGTGTTATGAGGGAAACACCTGCGCGCGTCGAGTCACAGACGCGCTTACGCGCTAAGGGCCTTTGGTCCAATGAAATCGCATATGCGTGCTGACGTGCATACGCGCTAAGGGCCTTTCCTCGAATTACACGCAGGCGAGCAGGATTTTCACGTGCCAAATCACTCCGTATCAAGCTGGCCACGCGTAAGCACACGGAAGACCACGTTCCTGCCCAGAAGGCCGAATTACTGCCCCCCAGAGCCCCGAGCACGCTCCCACCTGCCATCTGCTGCTGCCTGACTGCCTGCTGCCCACATGCCCTGCCATTTGCTGCCTGCACATCAGCCCAGAGTGCTGTTGCTGTGACCACCCCTGCTGGAACCGAAGACTCCCGACTGGGATTCCATCGCTCCAAAGCCCAGCCCCAGGACCCAGTTGCCCACCCACTCCTGCCTCTGGGGTTGTCATGTCGGGCACTGCAACATCTGGCACCACTTACAACCCCCGGCCAGAGAGGCAGAGGGGCACCAGCTTCACTGCCACCGAAGTTGGTTTCCTGGTGGAGCAAGTCCTGGGGCAGTATGATGCCCTCTTCGGACGTTCCCGCGCCGACAAGGAAGGACGGACTCGGATCTGGACGGACATCGTGACTGCCATCAACGCGGAGGGGGTGGCAGTCCGACTATTCCATCATGTCAAGAAGCGCTGGGAGGACTTCAGGTCCAGGACCCTCAACAAGGCCCGGCACCTCTTGAAGGCAGCGGATGCTAAGGGGCGCCGGGGCCACTTGTCGGAAGATCAGATGAGGGTCCTGGAACACATATCCCCAGCGCTCCACGTCCAGGTCCTTGAGAGGCAGACCCGTCAGGAGTCGAGCAGTAAGTGTAGATGCATCATGATTTTAAGCTGTGTGTGTGGTGATGTGCCAGTAGTGTGCAGGTTGCACATGTGTTTTTATGGGGCCAAGTATGGGTGGGGGTGTACAGGGCCGTGAGGCTAACACATGCAAGGGCTCTCATGTGTGAGACATGGATGGTGCTTGTGTGTGTAGGCTTGCATGCAAATGCAGTTGTGTGGGCACACATGTTTGGATGAATGTGTATGTAAGTAGGCATGTTCGTGATGTCACACATGGATGTTGTTTTCGGCTGCATGTATCAGCACTGTGTACATGTGCATGTGTGTGTATTTGACAAGGGTGCAACAGTGATGCAACATGGATGCATGTGACAGCGGGATGTGGAAGCCTGATTGGCAGATGTGACATGGATGCCGATCTGAACACTGCGACAGTTGGCAGATGTGTACACATGCATGCAAGTGTGGTGGTGTGTGTGCATGTGTAGTGCACTCCCTGTGTTGCATGTAATGTCTGGCTCACCTGCTCATGCTGTTGTATGTGTATGGATGGTGCTGGCAGTTGCGATATGGCTGTGGTATGGCTCATGTGTGCAAGTTGAAATGACATGTGTGTTGGCGATTGTGATGCCATGTCTGAGGTTTGCCAATACCACTCATGTACAACTGTCATGTGTGTATGTGTCCATTGTACAGGGCCCTGATGCCTGTGTTTTATTTCTCCCAGTCTGCAGCGTCAACTGATGAAGAGGGTGGAGAAGGTGCTGTGGAGCACAGCGGCGGGGATCGCACCGCCAGCCAGAGACGCAAGGCCCGGCTCCCCTCCCAGGTTGTGATCTCGTTAGGGAGTGAGGAGTCCGGTGCCGCATCCCAGGACGCAGCTGCCGGGGGGAGGTCCAAGAGGCAGAGGTCGGAGTTGGACTTCTCGGCAGCAGAAGGGGCAGCTGGGACCCCACAGGGCCCAACGGGGAAAGATGGCACGGAGTCATCCAGGTTGGTGGGGGGTTTGGTGGAGGAGGAGGCCGTGCAAGCAACAGAGACGGGGTCTGGAGGTGGGGATTCCACTGGTGCTAGTGGTGCAGTGCAGAACCAGGGACAGGAGGCAGCACAGGTCGCCGCGGAGGTGCCTGTGTGTAATCCTGTCCCTGATCCTGTCACTGCATCATCCTGCACAAGCAGGGATGCCTACGTCCAGACCCGTTTTCAGGCAGGGGATAAGCTCACGACAACTGGCCTTCCTCTGCCTGCAGACGTGGCTATCCGGGTCCGGGTTGAGCCTGTCCTGACTGGTGTGGCGTTGCGTCAACGGGCCATGCGAGGTGACCTGCAGTCTTTTCATGAGGAGACTGCATGTCATCTCGAATGGCTCGTTGACCGCGTCGGCCTACTGGGACAGGTCACCCAGGCCGGATTCCTCCGTTTGATGGGGCTTGCTCTGACCCCCTCCTCAACTGAACCCCCTATGCGCCAGTCGTCCTCTGTGCCATCTTCCCACCCATTAGTCACCTGGGTGCCCTGTGGAGCTGCCTCTGACAGTGCGGCCAGGCTGGTGGAGGCCCTGCCACAGTCGGGAGTCGGACGTCCAGCAGGGTTGGCCACATCAACGACTGCACCCCAGCCGGTGGAGGATGTGGAGGCAGCAGTAGCCAGGGCACGGGCAGAGGCACAGCAGCAGCAGCAACGAGGTGGGAGCCATGATGGCTCGGGGCCTTCAACATCAGAGGGGCAGGCATCGGCCGGAAGGCAGGAGGACCCAGGACTGGAAGTGTCTTCCGTGTGGCAGCGGTTGGGCCACGCCATAGATGCGGAGCGGCAGCGAGCGGAAGAGGCACGGCTCACGATGGTCAGGGCGGAGAACTCCATGCGGAGGGCCCTGAGGCGGGCCGAGTGCCTCGAGGCAATCCGCAGGGAGTTGGAGGTGAACATGTCGACGGCCCTGCGGACCCTCGGGGCCATGGAGGAGGACCGCCTCCGGGACATTGAGCAGGAGTTCGATGATGCCCTGGCCCGGAACATCCCGAAGTGAGCCGTCGGACTAGCCCGCTGCCCTTGTAAATAGTTCTGTAGTTAGTGTTAGGTTTCCTTTGGTTTTGCATTTTTTTTGCACCTTTTGGACAATGGGCCACATTTTTGTATATAGTTTTTTTCATTAGGTAGTGTTATTAGATAGGTTTCATTTCTTCAGTTGGGATCATGGACCCTGGATTGTTTCTGTATATAGTATTTTGATTTACCCATGGAGCAATGGTTTTCGATTTTATTTTTCCATTGGATTTTCTTTTGTGAACTGTGACTTTGGACACCTTTCCTTTGGATTATGATTTGTGGTTTTACATTATTTCACGGACATGCTGCTTTTTTTTTCAATTCCCATTTTCGTTTGTTTATTTTTGATTCAATTTATGTTGCTTTTAATACATATTTTTTCTTCAAACTTCAATGTCTAGTATCATCTCATTGGTTTCATGCATATCATGATAAGGGTTTTGACATTCACTGACACCCATTGTGTGTATGTGAGGGACATGTGTTCATTTACAAACTTGCCATTGGGGTTGTGTCATGTAATTGCCATTTCTAAGTGGGTGGATGCAATACTCGGGTGGGTGTTTGGCATTTGGAGGCAGCCCATAGGGGCCAGGGATCTAGATTGTTATGACATGTTGGCTGGGAGACATGAGTGGGGGCCTGGTTGAGGGTGCCCCTGGATGCAGGGGGTTGGGGGTGTTGGGAGACATGAGTGGGGGCCTGGTGGAGGGTGCCCCTGGATGCTGGGGGGTGGGGGTGCAGGGGGACATGAGTGGGGGCCTGGTGGAGGGTGCCCCACAGTGCTGGGGGGTGGGGGTGCTGGGAGACATGAGTGGGGGCCTGGTGGATGGTGCCCCACAGTGCTGGGGGGTGGGTGTGCAGGGGGACATGAGTGGGGGCCTGGAGGAGGGTGCCCCACAGTGCTGGGGGGTGGGTGTGCAGTGGGACATGAGTGGGGGCCTGGTGGAGGGTGCCCCACAGTGCTGGGGGCTGGGGGTGCTGGGGGACATGAGTGGGAGCCTGGTGGAGTGTGCCCCACAGTGCTGGGGGTGGGGGTGCTGGGGACATGAGTTGGACATGAGTGGGGGCCTGCTGGCAGGTGCCCCACAGTGCTGGGGGGTGGGGTGCAGGGGGACATGAGTGGGACATGAGTGGGGGCCAGGTGGAGGGTGCCCTGCACTGCTGGGTGGTGGGGGTCCAGGGGGGCATGAGTGGGACATGAGTGGGGGCCTGCTGGCAGGTGCCCCACAGTGCTGGGGGGTGGGGGTGCTGGGAGACATGAGTGGGGGCCAAGTGGAGGGTGCCCCTGGATGCAGGGGGGTGGGGGTGCTGGGAGACATGAGTAGGGGCCTGGTGGAGGGTGTCCCGCACTGCTGGGTGGTGGGGGTGCAGGGGGACATGAGTGGGACATGAGTGGGGGCCTGCTGACAGGTGCCTCACAGTGCTGGGGGGTGGGGGTGCAGGGGGACATGAGTGGGACATGAGTGGGGGCCTGCTGGCAGGTGCCCCACAGTGCTGGGGGGTGGGGGTGCAGGGAGACATGAGTGGGGGCCTGGTGGAGGGTGCCCCTTGATGCAGGGGGGTGGGGGTGCTGGGAGACATGAGTGGGGGCCTGGTGGAGGGTGCCCCTGGATGCAGGGGGGTGGGGGTGCTGGGAGACATGAGTGGGGGCCTGGTGGAGGGTGCCCCTGGATGCAGGGGGGTGGGTGTGCAGGGGGACATGAGTGGGGGCCTGGTGGAGGGTGCCCCTGGATGCAGGGGGGTGGGGGTGCTGGGAGACATGAGTGGGGGCCTGGTGGAGGGTGCCCTGCACTGCTGGGTGGTGGGGGTGCAGGGGGACATGAGTGGGACATTAGTGGGGGCCTGCTGGCAGGTGCCCACAGTGCTGGGGGGTGGGGGTGCAGGGAGACATGAGTGGGGGCCTGGTGGAGGGTGCCCCTGGATGCAGGGGGGTGGGGGTGCTGGGAGACATGAGTGGGGGCCTGGTGGAGGGTGCCCCTGGATGCAGGGGGGTGGGGGTGCTGGGAGACATGAGTGGGGGCCTGGTGGAGGGTGCCCCTGGATGCAGGGGGGTGGAGTGCAGGGAGACATGAGTGGGGGCCTGGTGGAGGGTGCCCCTGGATGCAGGGGGGTGGGGGTGCTGGGAGACATGAGTGGGGGCCTGGTGGAGGGTGCCCTGCATTGCTGGGTGGTGGGGGTGCAGGGGGACATGAGTGGGGGCCTGCTGGCAGGTGCCCCACAGTGCTGGGGGGTGGGGGTGCTGGGAGACATGAGTGGTGGCCTGCTGGAGGGTGCCCCTGGATGCAGGGGGGTGGAGGTGCTGGGAGACATGAGTGGGGGCATGGTGGAGGGTGCCCCTGGATGCTGGGGGGTGGGGGTGCAGGGGGACATGAGTGGGGGCCTGGTGGAGGGTGCCCCACAGTGCTAGGGGGTGGGGGTGCTGGGAGACATGAGTGGGGGCCTGGTGGAGGGTGCCCCACAGTGCTGGGGGGTGGGTGTGCAGGGGGACATGAGTGGGGGCCTGGTGGAGGTTGCCCCACAGTGCTGTGGGGTGGGTGTGCAGGGGGACATGAGTGGGGGCCTGGTGGAGGGTGCCCCACAGTGCTGGGGGTGGGGGTGCTGGGGGACATGAGTGGGGGCCTGGTGGAGGGTGCCCCACAGTGCTGGGGGGTGGGGGTGCTGGGGGACATGAGTTGGACATGAGTGGGGGCCTGCTGGCAGGTGCCCCACAGTGCTGGGGGTGCAGGGGGACATGAGTGGGACATGAGTGGGGGCCTGCTGGCAGGTGCCCCACATTGCTGGGGGGTGGGGGTGCAGGGGGACATGAGTGGGACATGAGTGGGGGCCTGGTGGAGGGTGCCCCACAGTGCTGGGGGCTGGGGGTGCAGGGGGACATGAGTGGGGGCCTGGTGGAGGGTGCACCAAAGTGCTGGGTGGTGGGGGTGCAGGGAGACATGAGTGGGGGACTGGTGGAGGGTGCCCTGCACTGCTGGGTGGTGGGGGTGCAGGGGGACATGAGTGGGACATGAGTGGGGGCCTGCTGGCAGGTGCCCCCCAGTGCTGGGGGGTGGGGGTGCAGGGAGACATTAATGGGGGCCTGGTGGAGGGTGCCCCTGGATGCAGGGGGGTGGGGGTGCTGGGAGACATGAGTGGGGGCCTGGTGGAGGGTGCCCTGCACTGCTGGGTGGTGGGGGTGCAGGGGGACATGAGGGGGACATGAGTGGGGGCCTGCTGGCAGGTGCCCCACAGTGCTGGGGGGTGGGGGTGCTGGGAGACATGAGTGGGGGCCTGGTGGAGGGTGCCCCTGGATGCAGGGGGGTGGGGGTGCTGGGAGACATGAGTGGGGGCCTGGTGGAGGGTGCCCCTGGATGCTGGGGGTTGGGGGTGCAGGGGGACATGAGTGGGGGCCTGGTGGAGGGTGCCCCACAGTGCTGGGGGGTAGGGGTGCTGGGAGACATGAGTGGGGGCCTGGTGGAGGGTGCCCCTGGATGCAGGGGGGTGGGTGTGCAGGGGGACATGAGTGGGGGCCTGTTGGAGGGTGCCCCACAGTGCAGGGGGGTGGGTGTGCAGGGGGACATGAGTGGGGGCCTGGTGGAGGGTGCCCCTGGATGCAGTGGGGTGGGGGTGCTGGGAGACATGAGTGGGGGCCTGGTGGAGGGTGCCCCACAGTGCTGGGGGGTGGGGGTGCTGGGAGACATGTGTTGGTGATCAGTAGTGCAAGGTGACATGTGGGTTGGCTGGGGGGAATGGCCATGGTGGATGGGTCGCTGTGGGACATGAGCAGGGGTGCAGGGTAGTCCCCTGCGGTGTGGGCTGCCTGCAGGGGCCGTGGAGAGTGTAGAGGGAACACCTGGGAGGACCCACACAGCCAAATCACGTGTAGCACTCCCCGGCACCACCGAAATAAACGTACCCTGCTGAAATCGCATGTGAAACTTCCCGCGCACCTCGGGATACACGTTCCCTGCTGAAATCGCGTGTGGAACTTCCCAAGCACCCCGAAGTACACGTACCCAAGCCAATCGCGTGTGGAACTTCCCGCGCATCCTGAAACACACGTACCCAGGCCAATCGTGTGTGGAACTTCCCGCGCACCCCGAAGTATACGTACCCAGGCCAATCGCGTGTGGAACTTCCCGCGCATCCCGAAACACACGTACCCAGGCCAATCGCGTGTGGAACTTCCCGCGCACCCCGAAGTACACGTACCCAGGCCAATCGCGTGTGGAACTTCCCGTGCATCCCGAAACACACATACCCAGGCCAATCGCGTGTGGAACTTCCCGCGCACCCCTGAGTACACGTACCCAGGCCAATCGCGTGTGGAACTTCCTGCGCATCCCGAAACACACATACCCAGGCCAATCGCGTGTGGAACTTCCCGCCCACCCTGAAGTACACGTACCCAGGCCAATCACGTGTGGAACTTCCCGCGCATCCCGAAACACACGTACCCAGGCCAATCGCATGTGGAACTTCCCGCGTGCCCCGAAACACACGTACCCAGGCCAATCGCATGTGGAACTTCCTGTGCACCCAGCAACACACGCACATGCTATTTTTCACACAGCGGGTGTCCGTGTTTGTCGGTACCCCTTTGCACCTCATTTGTCCTAGAGGGCCACTGTATGGACCATTCATCATAGCTGTACATGGGTGCTTTTTGTTAGTGCACATTTTGGCTACCGCCTGCTTTCTTGTGGCGTACTTGTTTGGCCCTGTGCGCGTCTTTCACGTGCGCTGGTTTGCCCTATTCGATTCCATGAATACGGGTTGTAGGCGAGCGTGTGGGCGTTCCGCGCACTTGCCTCCTGTACTTCCCCCGTGACGCCCATATTTTCACGCGTTGTTCCCCATTCCGAGTGTTACGCCCCGTATTACGCCTACTTTTGTGATGTGCGCCGCGCTATGTGCGATTTTGCAGTGGCCGTGGCGCACGCCGTTGGATGACCTGTGTGCCGGCGTGCGCCGCGCACTTTTTCAGCGCACATCCAATGTTTTTCTCGCGCACGGACTTCCATGAATCGATGTGCGCTGGTTTCCCTGCGATTTTCGCAGTTGCACTGCGATTTTCGCACTTTTACTGCGAATCGCACGTTTTGGCACCTCTGCGCAGGAATTTTCAGTGCACATTAATTCCATGAATCGACCAGTAACTGTCCAGTCTTCCACTCCGGGTTGGAGCATCTGCCCCTATCAGCCCATCTCTTTTGTGACAGTTGACTAGCCAAATGAGCCTTCTTCGCCACCGCCTGTACTTCATGTAGATCCTTTAAAACCCCATCCAGAGCCGGAACTCTGGTAGAGGGTGAACTCGAACCAGGTAAATGGTGGGGATGGTAGCCATAGGTACAAAAAAAAAGGACTCATTTGGATAGAGGTATGAACCGAGTTGTTATAGGCAAACTCAGCCTGGGGAAGGTATTGAAACCACTCTTCCTGCTGGGGGCTACAAAAACATAGATATGTTCCACTTTTTTATATGTTATTTGTATGTTGCTAAATACATATCTAAGTAAAGATATAAAGTGTATTGAAAATAAACTTTGAGCACACCCACATTAGATGCAACAACATCTACTACCCTAAGGATGACTGTTTTCATGAACACTAGTAAGAAAATATGTGTAAGGGAGGTAATAGATGTTGTCTTTAAATGTTCAGAGCCTCCCTGCCAAAAGTATCATCATTCAACCCTCATCATTCAAAGCTTTCTTCTCACAATCAGGTATGCCAAACACAAGACCATTGGGTTTATGTGTTTTGACATTTGTAAAGCCCACCTAACCCGGGGGCATCTGGCCACTGAGTTGGGCCAGGCCCATCAACCCCCTCCTTCAGGTTCCTCACACAGAGTGCACAATACAATGGCACATTAAAACAATGCAGTGATATGTGAAAATGTACCCATTGAAGTAAAGCCATAGGAATAAACAGTAAACTTAACATCAAAGTTGTTTTCTTTTGAGCAAAGTCAAAATGCTAATTGTTTCTGCAAACACCTTGTAACAAATCCTTCACAGTCCTTTCTGACTGGCGCACTGCACTGCAATGCTTTCACTTATTTGCATGAGAATAATTATATTCACTGCTTAAGAAGTTCACCGGCCAGCCAATGACCGCAAGGGTAGGCCACAGGGCGGCCTATTGGTTACAATCTTCAAACGGCTTGGAGGGGAAGTTTGCGGATAATCAGTCTCCCGATGTTCTTATACTTTACATCAAACTCAACCCCCTAGAGACATTATGCCTAATTAACATTTACAACAGACCATCAAGTTTTAATGGTATGGCCTGTATGGAAAGTATCTAAAAGGCGCTAGACGCCAATGAAGCAGCAGGGTTTCAACACTCTTTCATAATGATGGTGGGTGACTTCAACTTCCAATTGGAGCTGATCAACCGGCTCAAAGGTTTGTGGGATGACCAAGATCAAGCCTGGGATATTCCCGACCTGGTGGCGCCTCGGCCAATATCAGTGTATACCCTAACAGAGCAAACCTCTACCATTCTGTAAAACCTCAAACTAAGAGCTACTAATGGTAGTTTTGACTCAGATCAACCCACCAATAAAACCTTTATTGGGCTAAAGGGCTGCAGTCTAATTGATTACATACTACTCTCTGCATCAGTTTGGGCAAGGGTAGGCGAGTTTAGAGTCATCAACAGGTCCGAAAGCGACCTTCGCCCCCTAGCCATCCACATAATCTGGGCTATTCCAGTGATTGGACGAAAGGCCCAAATGCAATGAGCGTGACCCGAAGGAATTTAGGGCCATGTTCGAAAACCGCTGAAATGGCCTAAGATTTCAATGCCCGAAAGGAAGCAGAGAATGTACGCCTCGATCAAAGGTAACATCAAGACAATCTGTAATTCAGACAACGGGCCTGCCTTGGTCTGGGATGAGTTGAACAATTTTAATTTAATGCTCAGCCGCATGTTTCAGTGCTGGGAGACAAATTTATAAACAAACTGACATAGAGGGTGGAATGGTATGACAGTCCTTGTAGAGCTGCAAAAAGAGCAATTGAAAGATGCACTAGAGAACCAACGAGGACCGACAGATCAAAGCTCTGTCTTTTGAGATCTCAATATAAAAGCCTAAACTGTATAAAAAAGATTGCACACCTAAAGTGGAAATGGGAGGGCCTGTACAGAGCCCACCATCTAAGGGACATTGTCCAGAGGGGCGTGGCCTGGAGCTGATGGCGGACGGACGCTGATGTGCTGAGCTCCGGCCGAGACGCCGCATCACGATCCTGTATTGGTGCGAAGCAGACACCTTTTGACACTATAAGTCGCTGTATAGGTGTGGGAACCGACCTGCCACAAGGTGTGCCGAATCGCTGGTGGAATCGGGGCGGTGGACCGCTCATACACCCGCCCGCACTTCCCCTGCCTCCCGCAACTGCCTGGGCCCAAGATGGCAGCTGCCACGTGAGGCTGCGGCGACCCGAGAGGAGGCCGCCTCTGCTCCCATACCCCTAATGGCAGGTGCCTGCGCGACGAAACCCCACCGACATGTGAGTCGGATGAGCCGCCGACAACACGCCAGATAGCATCCACGAATCCGGCTGTCCCAGCCCGACCCCGAAGGAGTTTGCATCGGCGGAGGAGCCGTGGGGCCTCGGGGAGGACCCACGAGACGAGAGCGCTTCTCAGCGGCAGGCCCCGAGTGGCGACCTAGCAAGCCTGAGGTGAGGAGACCAGGGGGGAGTGTAACCAGAGGAAGTGCACCCTGGTCCCCCGCCCCACCAGCACCCAACAAGGCGCCCGCTAGCATGAACGATATCTGGGCCGGGATGTGGCATTGAGGGGGTGCCCAGCGCAACACGCGCATTGCGCAACACCAGCACACCCCAGCGGGCTACCCCGGACACTGAGACCTTTCCCCCCTCGACCCGCATTGCCCAAATTCCACACCCCGGAACCCCGTGGGGAGACGCACCGCGGACCTTACAGCCGGAGGGGCTGGGGGTGTGCGGTCCCTGGCAGCCACAACCCCGCACTGCGCCCTGACCCGCCACGGACGAGTGCCGGGAGTGCCTCCTCCCCGGCCCACGCTGAGCACAATAAACCCCAGCTTCCCTGGCTTGGTCATCCCCAGAACTGGGCCGCAGCGCTGGGGCAACACCCGAACCATTGTGGGAACCCTCTACCAAGACCAACGGCCAGGGTTGGGGTGGAGACTTCAGCATGGGCTCCAGAAACAAGACTAGGCCTGCAACAATGGACACTTATGTCACGACTAAGGCTAAGGACTCCGCCGTTCCGTCCTCTGCCGTCCCAGATCCCCCACAAGTAGAAGAACCGGACCCCACAGCGAACCAATCTCAAGTGCTAGAAGCCATAGCGTCACTCCGCACACATATAGACTCAAAAATAGACGAATTCCGATCTGACATCCAGCTGGTGTGCCACGATGCCAGGAAACTAACGGAGAGAGTGACCAACAATGAAACAACCATAAAGGAAACGGCAGAAGGCAATGTTGAACTGAAAGCTAAAGTTATGGACCTTGAGAGAAAAGTCGCCATTCTTGAAGCGAGGGCCGAGGAGGCGGAGGGACGGACCAGACGGGGCAACATCAGAATATTGGGCATCCCGGAGGGCGACGAAGGTCCTAACCCAACAGCGTACATTGAATCCCTGCTGCAACAGGTGATAGGAGCGGGAAAACTCACACAAGGATTCGCCGTGGAGAGAGCACATAGGTCCCTCCAGAAAAGGCCCCCTCCGGGCTCGCATCCTCGTCCGATAATTGCGAAAGTGCTCAATTTCCAAGATCGGGAAACCATCCTACGGTACTCCAGGGAGATGGGCGCCATTGAACGCGGCAATGCCAAAATAACCATTTACCCAGATTACACCCCGAAGGTACAGAGGGAAAGGAACTCGTTTGTGCCCGTTAAGGCTAGGCTCAGGCAACTAAACTTAAAATACATGCTGCTCTATCCATCGAGGCTTAAAGTCATCTACAAGGGCCGTGCAATCTTCCTGGAGTCCCCTGCGGCCGCTAACATGTGGATGGAGGATAACAACCTCTCTGAAGGAACTGAGGCCCACCCCAGGGACAGCTGAAAATGAAACCAACGCGCAGCACATAAGTAACATGAAGGCAGCTTCCCTGCAACCTCAAGCAACCCAAGAAAGTAACATACACTACTGATAGCCAACTTTGATGCGGCCCTCGCTTGGCCCTCACACCAGGCACAGGACCCGACCCCCACGTATAGATCAGGTCAGGCCAGTTGCCTGACCGACCATGCTCGAGCCTGACACCCGGACGGGTTCCGACAGCCCGAGAGCACCCGAGCACCGCAAGAATGATGCAGTAGCTGGGCGCACCAGTTCCAGTTTAGTAGTTGTTGTTGTTAATGTCAAGACTGCCCTCCTCATGAAGACCACTAATCAGACTATAGCGGACCACTGGCCAGAGGCTGGAGCCTACCACTCCATACAGTTGCATCGGGAGAAAACACCCGGTAACGCACGATCAAGTTACAAGACGGGCGAGAAGCCTTCCACACCAATACTCAAAGCTGAACGATGGCGACACGACTCAAGATAATCACGTGGAATGTTAGAGGGATGGGATCCTATCTGCGTAGGAACCGTATACACTCATACTTGAGAAGGAAGCGGGTATCCATTGCCCTCCTGCAGGAAACACACCTCACAACTGATGTCACCGACAAACTAGTGGGCTACTGGGGCGGCCAAGGCAATGGTGCCTCCTACTCGAAGTACGCAAGAGGCGTATACATATGGGTTAGCCCGGACACACCATTTCGCCAGATGGGGATGGAGGCCGACAAAGAGGGCAGGTATGTCATAGTCTGGGGCATGCTGGAGAACCTTCGATTATGTATCGCGAATTCATATTTCCCCCAACACGGCATACCTGCTCATCTCAAGCAGCTGTATGCCAGAATCACACACCACAGGGAGGCCGCTTTCCTGTGGGGGGGAGACTTCAATTGCGTGATGAATGAGGAGCTAGACAGGACTGCAACCCCACGCACCCTCAATAACCCTGCCTCCTGTGCCCTACGCAATGCGGTGGGAGATCTGCATTTGGTCGATATTTGGCGAGACCTACACCCCACCGACAGGGCTTACTCTTTCTACCCCGCACTTCACGGCCTGCACACCAGGATTGACCACTTCTTCATAGCCAGCGAACTAATCCCCCAAGTTGAGTCGGCTTCCTATCAGGGCAGGTCGATCTCAGATCATTCCCCCCTGTTAATGCAGCTCTGCCTGAAGGGCCCTAGGCCCCCCATCCCGATGTGGCGCATGCCAATGGAAACCCTGACGGACTCCGCATTTAAGGAGACTCTAGGAGAAAAACTGGAAGAGTACATAGAAATCAACACAGGATCAGTCGAGAAATGGAGCACGCTGTGGGAAGCTATGAAGGTGGTAATAAGGGGCGTGATAATAGCTGAAGCTGGCGGGTTCAGGAGGCAACTGAGAGGGGAGTTGGAGCACAAGGAAGAAGAGATTAGGCACCTAGAGGGAACTCTACCCCCGACGATTGCGAGTGAGGCCAGGCTGAAGGAGATTAGAGAGGACTCCAGGAATGCATGGGAAAGACTATCCAAGTTCGACTTCTCTGCACGGACTCTAATGGCACACAAGGAAGCAGATAAGCCAGGCAGGATACTCGCCTGGTTGTGCAGGAAGGAGAACCCACGACAGCCCCTCAGAGAGATCAAAGATGAGGATGGTATAACGCAAAGATCACAACAAGCAATTAACGATGTCTTCTCAAACTTCTACGCCAAACTATATGCTCACAACGAGCGGATCCCTGAAGCGGATATCAGAGATACCCTGGATGAGATCGAGCTGCCCAGATTAAGCCAAGAACAACGAGATGTGCTGGGAGAAGCCATCACACTGGAGGACATATCGGAGGCGATCCGGTCCCTCTCCACAAACAAGACCCCTGGGACTGACGGCCGTATCCCGGAATTCTACAAGGCCTATGAGGGGATCCTAACCCCGATACTGCATGGAGTGTACAAGGAGGCATACGAGACCGGGACCCTGCCGAGCAGCATGAGAGAGACCCTCATAATACCAATGCTTCAACCAGGTAAACCTGCCGATGAATGCGACTCGTATCGCCCCCTGGCGATGCTGAACTATGACGGCAAGATCCTCACAACTATACTAGCCAACAGGCTCTCGAAGGTAATAGGATCCCTGATACAGGAGGACCAGAACGGCTTCGTCCCAGGACGCAACACCACTGCCAACCTAAGAAGGCTACAACACGTTATGGCACAAACAGTGGAGCGCCAGGAAGATCTAGCTGTGCTCCCACTAGATGCCATAAAGGCTTTTGATTCAATATTTTGGGAATGGCTCGTTGCCACCGTGAGGGAGTTTGGACTCGGAGAACAATTCATCCGGTGGGTAGAGGTCCTCTATAACGACCCGGTGGCGAGGGTGAAGACTGGAAGTATGGTGTCGGAGGCTTTGCCCATCCAAAGGGGAACCAGCCAAGGGTGCCCACTATCGCCGATGCTGTACATTCTGGGCCTAGAACCAGTGGAAATTTATTTCAGGAGGCAGCCATTCGACTCTGGCATCGACATCGGCGGAATAGATAACATCATCTCCTTGTACGCCGACGATGTCCTTCTATATCTACGGAACCCCAGAAAGAACGCACCCACCGCGCTGGATATCCTCGACAACTTCGCCAAATACTCTGGGATAAAGTTTAGTAGACAGAAATCAAGTTCCTTTCCCCTTGCAAGACTCAGAGGGAAAGACATCGAAGATCTGCCCGAGATTGGGATTCAATGGCAGGTGGAGGCCTTTCGATACCTGGGCCTCACCATCGCGCACTCCCCACTTTCCACTCACGAGTGCAATACTGAAACTGCATTGTGCGGGGTACGCAGGTCCATCAGATTTTGGTCGAAACTTCCCCTTTTGTTGATGGGCAGAGCCGCAATATCCAAAATGATAATATTGCCAAGGTTCCTCTATAACTTCACCAACATTGCGTACTATATCCCCCCTCCCTTCTTCAGGAAACTGGAATCTCTGCTTCGAGACTTCCTATGGGGCCAGAAGAGACACAAACTCGCCCTGCACATCCTCACGCTTCCCCATGCTGAGGGCGGCATCCAACTGCCCGAATTCCAGAGATACTATCTGTCGGCACAACTAACACATGTCACCAAGTGGCTTTCGGATGAGCCCTCGGCTGAGACTGGCCTCCTTCACCGGCTGATCACGCCAATGCACCCCAAGGAGGTAATATGGAGCTCACTGGTGGGACCCTCCGAACCACCCATGATAGTGACGCTGGGGAGACAGGTCTGGGACAAGGTTAAATCACTGCTTGGCCTTCAGCACCCCTACATGCATGAAATCCCCATTCTGGCTGATGTTTGCAAGACCCCCCTTGAACTGCCAATGATGAGGAGCTGGGAGACCTGCGGTCTCTACACATGGGGAGACCTGTTCGATGAGGGATCATTCAGAGACTTTGACTCGCTTCAATTAAAAGACGGGCTCTCACCAGGCCAGTTCCTATGGTACCAGAGGGTGAGACATGTAGCCAAGGCAAAATGGAACACATGGCCCGAGGAGCCGGAGACACACACTCTTGTACAGGAAATGTACAACCTGAGCGACGGCTGGAAGCCGACATCGAGACTATATGCCCAAATAAACGCCCGATCTAACCCCAGAAGTGCGCACCTGAAAGAGAAGTGGGAAGCTGACATTGGAACCGAAATCACGGAGGGCGAATGGGCACGGGCCCTGCTGCAACCGAAGGAGGTTTCACGGAACGCCAGGTTCAGGATGATTCAGCTGAACGTTCTCCACAGGACCTATATGACACCGCACAGAATATCCACCTTCAAGGGCAGCATTCCCTCAACGTGCCCATGGTGCTCCTCTGAACACGCCGACATGATTCACAAGTTCTGGACCTGTCCCAGATCACAGAAGCTCTGGCTAGCTGCCGAACAGACCTGCAAGAAAGCTGGACTGGAAAGGTATGAATGGACCCCCAAGGAATGCCTCTTGGGCACCTACCCGAGACTCAGTAAAATCAGCCATCTAGTCAAACTTATGGACATGGCATGCATACTCACGAAGAGAACAATAGTGATGGCCTGGAAGTCGCCTGCAGGCCCGCGATTTGGACCCTGGATCAAGGAAATGGAGAGATGGACTGCCGCAGAAACCAGAGCCTGGGAGGAGGGGAACAGCAGAGGCGGAGAAGATGTGAGTCCCACACTAGAGTCCTGGAAGGCTCTTATGAGAGACATGATCTTCTCGACGAATTTCAAACCCCCCTGAGCAGAGCGTCATGGCATGAACTGCAATTTAGCCATCCTGATGAGACCACCAAACCGGTGCATGCCCTGGCGCCACCCCCCGAAGACTGGCAAGGAGAACGACCGCCCCGATACTGAGTCTACACGTGCCGAGTGGACCGCACTATAACAGCAGGAGAGAGGACAGTCTAAGTTGTTGTTATTGTTGTTTTGTTGTCATTTGTTGTTCAATTGGCGAATGTGTCACGCAATCAATATCACGAGCCATAACCTATGCCTAACTGCTTTATGTATGACCTTAAATGCCAATAAAAACATTTAAAAATAAAAAAACTAAGGGACATTGTCCAGTTTTGGAAACTGATTGCTGACAGTGATTATAAGAGGGAACCTCAAGTGGCCTGCAGCATTGGCGGGGACAGATGGAGGGACCATTTTAGTGATCTGTAATCCGCAGACTGCTCTTTGACCTGTCCCTTAAGCTTATATGGTAATACAAGTTCAAATAATCCTATATCACCATTAAGGATGTACAGGAACCGATAGCCTCTACAAAAAATGGCAAGGCGGCAGGCCCAGACCTAATTCCATTGGATTTTTAGAAGGACAAGGCTCTTATCTGGGTCCCTAAACTGTTCTGGGTTTTTAACGCAGTACTGCATCTGGGTAGTATCCCAGACTCATGGCGCAGGGTGGTTATCATCCTGGTATATAAGAAAGGAGGTAGGGCCAGTCCTGCCAGTTTTAGACCAACTTCCCTTCTAGATGGGGCTGCAAAGTTTTTGGAAAAGCAATTCTGAACCACCTCCAACAACGGGTTGAAGAGAACAGGGGGATTAGTGTCCATTGGGCAGGGTTCCAAAAGGGCTGTGGGACAGTGGACCAGTGCCCTATGCTATCTCTCATCTTTCAGATTTTGTAGATCTTGGGACAGCATTCAATTCTGTTCTTCGAGAACAACTATGGAAGGTGTTGGTAAAGCGCAAATTACCAGAGTATTTGATTAGTGTAATATCATCACTCTATTCAAATACTGGGTCCTGTGTGCGCTATAAATGGTGCGTGATCAAACAACATACTTTGAGGTGGCACTGGGTGTTAGGCAGGGCTGTGCCCTGGCTCCCCTCCTATTCAATCTCTATATAGTGTAGATTATTGACAAACTATTAAGGGGGGCCAGGACTGCCCTAAGATGTCTAAAACTAAATACCCGGCATTATTTTATGTGGATAATGCTATCCTAATAGGAATGACACTGCAGGGCCTGAAGGAATCCCTAGAAATCTTTCTAAGGAAATCTAGTGAGCTGGGTCTCCAAATTAATGTTATAAAAACCAAGTCAATGGTAATAAAACCGAAAGATTTAAAGTATGTCTCACTCCAATTAAAAATCTATGACATTTTAATCGAACATGTCGAAAGCTTTGACTATTTAGGTGTGAAATTTCAGGCAAGTCCAGGTTGGGTCCACAAGCAAAATATGGCTGCCGTCACGTTGAATACATTTAGTGGGGCTAGTTTAACATTTTTCACCAATCATGGGAGTTGGGCAATTTCACCTGCATTAGAAATAACTATTAGGGTTTGAGAATGCTGAGCTGATTAATAAAAAGGGAAAACAACTTCTTGAAGAAATTGTTATTATTACCACCTAGTGCCCCGACCGCACTAGTTCATTTAGAGTACAGCGCCCTTCCTCTGACCACTAATATAATGTTTTGTCCTGTCTTCTTATGGGTCAGAGTCTGGTCAAAACTGGCCCTGGAACCTTGCAGGGATGCTCTTTCACACATCATGTCTCTGAAGGAGCAAGTGGCCTGAAATTGCTCTCCCATATAAAAACATTGTTATTCTGTCTGAACTTGGGAGAGTATTAGAATGATCCTGGAAGCCTTGGTGCTTCAAACTGGAGCTGTTTTAAGCCTCTTTTAAGACAGAGAGAAAGGGACCTGCTCCTCCTCTAATCTTCAAAGCTAAAGCTGGGCCATGAATATCTGGACAAGAGACACCTAGAGAGCTTCAATGTCTATTTGGATCGATCAGCCCAGCCTATGCCTGATCGCTATACATGAGGCTTAGACTAGGGATCATTCCAATCACCGATTTTACCTCCAAATGGAAGAGCTATGACCCAGCTTGTTGTCCATCATGTGGAGCCACCAAGGAGACAATAGCACACTTCCTTTTATTTTGCAAGCCCTCTCAGCGGCTAAAGTGGTTATATCTGAAACCTGTACTGTTGGAGGCAGTCATCAAGACAGGGGGGCATGCCTTAGAATTTCTGATCCAAAGCACCAACTCCACAACGGCATACTCAGTGGCCTGCTACTTGCACAGAGCTTGGTTGCTGCGGAGAAGGAAGGTAGCATTCTAGCCCGGAGCCAGGCTGCAAGTATTTCTCTCCTGGTGCCACAGCCGTTTTTGGGTATGGTTTGACCAACTTGATTATGATTACTGAGGCCTAGTCTTGTTGTACCAACTGCTTTTAGTGTTACATTTTAAATTGGTACTCAAGTTTTTTGTGGTATTTTAACAGTATGTTTTTTAATGTATTTTATTAATTTTGTAATGTATTTTAACCTGATGACTGTGCGTCAAATAAAAGTTTTGAAAATTAAAGTACTATTATGCTTTTCCTGTTCATAGATCAGTGGTGTGGCCCACAGGATGTCGTTTTGAATCCACTGCATTCAACTTTTCAAATGAGTCTGAGCCCCCTGACCTGAACACTTTGTTTTTCTGTAAACATGAATTCTAAGCAATCTATACAAGCCGCACTATGTGACAATAGATCACTTAATTCCCACTGGCCTTCCCCGGCCTTCTCTTTCACAGCCCGTGATTGCTGAAAATAGTCGGATTCAGGCTGTGGCTGCAGGAAGCACACTCCAGATTCAAAATATGGTTCTTCCATAGAGATGAAAATTATACCTAAAGATGGAAAAACAGATGTTTGCATTTACTGACTTATAGGAGCACCCTTTACAAATTGGAATTGCTCATCTTTTGATGAATGGTTAAAGCCACTTAACTCACCTGTCTGAGGCTCATGTGTAAAGATGTGCACTCTCACAGCCTCTGAACAATGGGTGAGCTGTATTGTAAGCTCACCATGCAAGCATGCATAATTTAACACTTTCTATGATCACTTTCCATAAGAGATTGTTGAGGTAAGTTTTGAACAGTGTGTGTCCTTCAGCACTGGTAAAGTATGTGGTGCTGAGACATATTTTACAACATGAAAATATAAGACCTCATATTTTTACATTTCCTTTGATGCTTATACTGCAACAAATCAAAAGTAAAGAGGCATACCAACAAACACACGTTAGACCTGAAGTCTGAACATTTTGGAATCTATGGTGAACGCTTTGAAATTCCCTATTTTCCAACGATTATCGACTAGTACCTTCATGTGGTGTACCTTCATGTGGTAGTGGCTGAAGTAGACAATCAAGCTCAGAGGCGTTGCCTATTTAAAATCTTGAAAAAGGCCAGATTGGTTATATCCAGATGCGTTTGAGCTAGCACACCACAGGCATCAACAACCCAGACACCAAAATCTCCTATTTATTTGGAGAGGTTGCAGACCTATCAAAGAACATTATCGGCCGTGAAGCATTATCAGGAGTTCAGATTCATGAACTTGAACCACTTGCGCTCCCTAGGGCATGGGCTAACAGTTGTAACTAAGGCTGTGGAAACACTGGTCCAACAAATACTGGAAACTGTAGGTCCCAATGATTTTGTTTAAATAAGAATGGATGCTGAGGGTTTAAACAGACCCTTGTTTACAAGGCCATCCGCTCAGGGTATTTTCAGCATTTTGCAGTTTTGGGAGAATTTGCAGAGGCTTCTGCAGAGTAAGACTGAGATTTTGTGTTTTGCGCTGCTAACAATTGTGGCTCTAGTAGTCAGGCCATACTCAAGCGGTGCTTATAAGTCTTTGAACAAAATTATGCACAGCCACATCATTAAATCCAGAGGCAGATGGTTATTAAATTTCGATCACAGATCCCTAAATCTCTGCCTGGTGTCTAGTCTCATAGGTTTAATCGAACCGCAAAGCATAACAGATGCATATATATATATATATATATATATATATATATATATATATATATATATATATATTCAATTAAAAACCTTTGTTAAAGGGACGTTATGGTTAAGTTGCACTAATAAAAACCTATGAAATTCAATGAAAAAACTTTGTTAAAGGGACGTTATGGTTAAGTTGCGCTACTAAAAACCTATGAAATTCAGTGAAAAAACTTTGTTAAAGGGACGTTATGGTTAAGTTGCGCTACTAAAAACCTATGAAATTCAGTGAAAAAACGTTGTTAAAGGGACGTTATGGTTCCAAGTAAAACCGAAAAACCCTTGAAATTCGCCAGTTATGGTAAGCTAAGCAACCATAACTCGCGCCACCACCGTGCACTGCTAAGACTAACACCCACGACATCAAAGATGACATCACAAATGTCATTGATGACATCACAATTGTATGTACCAAGGTACTCCATGAAAATAAACATACGATTTTTTTGGAGATTGATAATAAAACTTTATGTCAAAAAGGTGATGCACGTAATAAGATCCAACATATAAGAACATATACAATCAATAACATAAATTTCACATTTGTGGATTGAATATAGAAACTTTTGAACAATTAAAAATAAAAAATAGTAAACAGTGCATGAAAGAAAAACATAAAACAATTGTCTATATTGGCAGAAAGCCAGTTATTTGTCACTGGGATTGAAGCAAGTGAACAGTATTCTTTTGCAATTATACTAAATTCCCAAGGATAAAGTTATTGTGTGTCAGGGTAGGGTCTGCCAACGCTACAGGGGGAACATGCGAACAACCGAATGGGGTTGAGGGTGCTTGGAACAAGTAACCCGAGCCCGTCGGTGGACAAAGCCACATATGCAACTAGGTCCTAGTTGACAAGAATGTTCTGCGAAGGACCTCGCTTCCCCTCTGGTTGAAGAAAGCGTTTCGGCAGTACAGAATCAGTAAAAAATACTCTTCATGTTGAAAGAAAGTACTCCGCCTTCATCATGGCAATAATTAGCAGGACCCTGTATTAGTAAAAGGGTAGAAGAGAAGAAAAAATGGTAGAGGGAAAAAGAAGGATAAGTGATCAAGGATAATAGAGATGTGAAATCAATCAGGAGTGAAAATTAATCTGTACAGTAAAATTTGCATGCAAAAGATGAAGTAATCTTTTTAACAGACATCAACCCTGGTTGTGTCTGCGATATATCTCATAGCCACATACAGCAAAAACCCATACAGAAAGGGAATCCTCTGGTGGAATACCGATGGACCTCCCCCCAAGTGGGCAGAAAGAAAGATGATGGCATTGGGTCCCCTTTGGAAGAGTAGTGCATGAGTCCCCATAGCAAAACCCGCCGGTCAGCAAGCCAAGGTCCATGTGTGAGAGGCGGGACAGGCAGGAGGGGTGATGAATCACTTACCAAAGGTGGGTAGTCTAGATGTAAGCCGTCCGAGGCTCAGTAGTGGAGGTGTATGGAGTATGCACTAGTTTCTGAGCCGTTGGAGTATGGAAAAACACTGGAAAGCCATGGTGGTCCAGTTGTCATCGTCATAGGGCAAACAAAACATCTGGAACCTAAGGGAGCGATGTAACCGTGTGTGTGTACGGTTAGAAAGGGTAAATGGAAAAAAGGGAAAATTGGGGGGGGGTGGTATATGATGGGATAAAATAAACAGGTTAAATGCTCTACCTGAAATGTGTCTTCTCCTGAGGGTGTGAGGAGAAGGAAAGAAGGAAGAAATGGCCAATCCAAGGGAGGCAGGAGGCATCTGTGTCCACGCTGAGGCAGTCGTGGATGGAGACCACAATTCGTGGGTTCTTATCTTCGTTGGAGTCCCGATGCGTGATGCTGCAAGCGAGGTCAACAAGGAATGGAGGAAGAATAGAAAAAATATATTCTGAATAAGTGTATAAGAAATGCTAGGGGACAAAAGAGAGTGCCCGTATCTAGAAATGGTGGAGAATCTAACCGTTGGGTAGTACTGTGGGCCCTGTGCGTAAAGGAGAGGCTGGATGATCTTGCCTGTATTTGTATGGAGCACGGCTGCACGATCGTGACTGAAACGGGGGAGAGACGCGGGGAATCCTCTACGTGTCTACCTCTCTGTGGCCTGCCGTATGAATGCAGGCTGAAACCTCAGGAAAAACGAAAGGGAACGGTTGTTATAGCAACCGTTGTGCGCGTATATCTGAGACGCGTGGGGAGGTATCCGCAGTTCGCGCGGCGACCAATGAGAACCTGCCAAGTAAGACATTGACAGGTGGGTGTGCACTGATAACGGCCAATGGTGCCGCAAGGGGGCGGGAGGCAACGAACCCGTGATGCTTCCGTGTCTAGAAGGTGAACCACCGCCTGTGGAACGGGTGATTGATCATCTGTCCCGTGCTCGCTGTGTGTAGAGGGAGAGAGAGATCACGTCCCTCCTGGGAGCTGAATCGACTGGGACCAAAAAAGGAAAAACAAATGCTGATGCTTGCAATCGCGTGTTGGATGCCCGGTATTGTCCTGGGGATAGTGGAGTGTCATGAGGTCAGAAAAGTGTGCTGGGATGAATGAAAATGTCTCAAGAATTGAATGATAAATAAGGAAAAAGGGGAAAAGGGGAAAGGTGGAAGTAAAAATTGTGCTCCTACTCTGTGCAGACTCAAGATGCACAGTGGGGGACAACCGGGGGCGTGTGGTGTAAGTCGTAGAAACACCAGAGAGTCAAGCTCCGTAGAGTCCTGTGACTCATGGATTGTAATGAGTGGCAGGCTCCGGCGGAGGGGGGATGAAAGTGATGGGACATCAGTATGAGTAAAAGACCGGTTGGTGAGCGGACCCTGGTGTGGTGGCTGGGACGGGTCCCTACTCCAAAAGGGTTGAGCGGTGCATGGCTCCAATGAAGTGGAGGTGTATGTCCGTGT
Source organism: Ambystoma mexicanum (assembly GCF_040938575.1). NCBI lineage: Eukaryota > Metazoa > Chordata > Amphibia > Caudata > Ambystomatidae > Ambystoma > Ambystoma mexicanum. The sequence continues at coordinate 417,231,666 of NC_090929.1, forward strand.
GTCCATATGTCTAAAGGCCTTAGAAAGGAGTTTGTTCATTAAGACCATGTTCCAGTGAATCAAGTCTGTAGATCCATCTTTTTTCCAACTCTAAGAGTCTGAGTTGTGTGTTCTGACCAGTATGGATCCTATCAAGCACCCACCAAAGAATGTCATCTGGGGTGTGGTGAGTGGCCAGAAAATGTGGGACCAATGGGGAGGTAATATTCTTGCATCGAATTCTGGAGCGATGCTCCGAGATGCGAGTGCCAACTTTGCGCATTGTTTGTCCCACGTAGCGAAGGCCACAAGGGCATTCGATACAATATATAACTTGATTTCTCTTGCAGTTGGATAAGTTGTTTAAAGTCCACTGTTGGGTACCGATACTGAATGTTAGTATCTTCTTGGTGAATCTACACACTGAACAAGATCCACAGGGATAATGACCTGCGATTTTTCATAGATTCCAAAGGCCTGTGCGTGGTGGAGGTCTAGTGAAAGAAGAGTGAACCAAGTATTCCCTAATATTTTTCCCTCTTTTAAAGGCGAATCTGGGTGTGGGTTCATCGATCAGTTGTAATCTGACTATTGGCCAGTATTTTTTGATAACGTTTTTTAAATTAAAGGTACTCGGGCTGTGTGTGACCACACATGTGAGTCTCTCATTTTTGGGGGTGGCTAATTTAGGCCTTGGTGTTAGCAGGGAATCTCTGTTCATAAATCTGGCTCTTTTAGAAGCAGTATTAACCAGTCTTGTGGGGTAACCGCGTGAGCGTAATCTTATACCAAGTGCTTGGGCATTAGTGTAGAAATCATCAAGGTGGGTACAATTCCTTCTGATCCTCAGAAATTGGCTATAAGGAAGGTTTTGTTTTTTTGTGTTGTGGGTGATCACTCTGGTAGTGCAGAAGGGTGTTGCGATCAGTGGGTTTCCTGAAAAGGTTACAGACAAGTTTATTTCCTGAGCATGAAATCTCCAGGTCCAGGAAGTGTATCAATGTTGTACTGTTCTCCATTGTAAATTGGATATTGTTATTGCAAGTGTTCAGCCATGTTAGAAACCTTTGGAGGGATGTGACTTCTCCTGTCCAGATAAAGATAATGTTGTCTAAATATCGGTACCAATGAGAGATATTGGCCTCCCATTGGTTGATCTGGTTGTAGATATATTGGTCCTCAAATGAGGCCATGAATAGAATGGCTAAACTCAGAGCAAAAGTAGCCCCCATAGCTGTACCTTTAATTTGAAGAAAGAACTGGTTATCAAAAGTAAAGAAGTTCTTGTTCAGGGCGAAAGTCAACAGTTCAATGATGAACTCAGGCAGGACTCGGTATGATCCTGGTTGGGCATATTTACGAATAAGATGTTCATATGCACATTCAATGGCTTTGTCCTGTGGTATGGAAGTATATAATGCCTTGATATCCATAGTCACCAGGATTTGTTGGGAACTGTTAAATGGCAGATTTTCAAATAGCTGGATAGTATGCATGGTATCCCTGAGATATGATCTGGTTGTGCTGCTCAAGGGTTTGAGAAAGTGATCAATGAATTGGCCTAATGGTTCCAAAATGGAGCCGCAACCTGAGACTATGGGTCTCCTCGGTGGGTCTTGTACACTTTTATGAATTTTGGGGAGAGCATATAGGCATGGTGTACGATTCGATGTTGTTGTCAGGAAATTGGATTCTTTATCAGTAATCCAATTTCTATCCCGAGCATAGGTGACCATTTCAGAGATTTCGATTTTCATGTCTCCGGTAGGGTCCTTCCTCAGTATTTGATAGCTAGTTCTGTCATTCAATAGAGTCATATTCATGCCAGTATATTGATCAGTTGTCATAAGGACAATGCCGCCCCCCTTGTCGGCCGGTTTGATTATCATGTCCCTGTTACTTGATAGGTCTTTCAAAGCTTGTCTTTCACCCTTAGTTAGGTTCTGCTGGAGTGTATGTTTGTTCCTCTTCAGTTGTCTAATGTCTCTCAACAGACATTTCTCAAACGTGAGTAGATTGTCAGGTATTTGACCGTCTGTAGGTGTGAAGGATGATTGGGGATGCAGACCCGTATCGGGATCAATCTCTTGTTCAGTATGGTCCTGAAAGAAAACCCAGAGTCTTAAATTGGGAAAAAACCAGCGAATCTCAGTTTCTGTCTTATACCAGTTTGTGTCACTGGTAGGAACGAAAGAGAGGCCTTTGGCTAAAAGTGAAATTTGACATGGAGTCAGATGAAAATTACCCAGATTGTAAATGGGTAACTGGTTGTTGTCAGAGGTTCGGTCTAACGTCTCCGTCTCATGGGGCGTCTCCGTTGTCCCTGGTAGGGTGCGTTCCAAGGCATAACAGATGCATATATATATATATATATATGGGAAAGCTTTGCGAGTACACGAGAAGCTAGGGCTTCTGCTGGACCCTCCTGTAGGGTTTCAACAGATGAATATCTTTGAAAAATATTTTGATAGATCCATCAAGATACTTTACTTTAACAATGGGGTGTGGAGGTATTTTCCACTAATGGCTAAAACAGCCTGAAACACTTTGTATGTTTTACACCACGACAGTCATTTCTATGATATGATCAATTTAAAAGGTTTCATGAGGGTTAAACATCTCTGTCAGCACTGCCATTACATTTCCAAAAACAAATATAGACACAGTTGTCAATATCAATATAAATACAACAACAAAAAATATCACTGTTGTTTGTGTTTAAGAGAAGAGTGTCAAACGCTTCACGTAAAACCTGAAAAATGTCCTCACTGTCACGCATTCACGAGGTCTCTGAGCTGTCTAGACACTCACATTCAAAAAGCAGTATTGGGGTGCCCTACGTGCAAAAAATTTCTTCTCGAGATACATAACTGTACCAGAATAATCTGCAAAGTGTGTAAAGTTTCTGTTGTCAACACGGATGAGCACATGTGCTACATAACATCCGCTGACCTCAAAATTAAGCAGACAACGACATAGTATATGACATGGAGGCTCGCCAAAAGAATGTAACCCACCAACCGAACTATATCTATGCCAGACATCTAACAGGGAAGAGCTATTGAAAATGTACAGAAGACTAATGTGTGGCTTGCTGCTGATCAGTATGGCATTCAATACATGCTACCTAGTGAAAAAGACCAGTTCATGGCATGATATAAGGCAAATTAGCATTTTGTGTTTGACTTTCGGCAAGAGTTAAGGACCTACTGTCAAGAAGATGTCAACATTTTAAGACAGGCTTGCAATTTGTTAATGGATGGGATCATTCATCCGTCTTGAAACAACTATAAAGGGAGAAGTATCCTTTTCAAAGCACTACGCTGGCTAGTTGTTGTATGTAGATCTACAGTCAACTATATCTAAAACCTAAAACAATTGCACTGATGCCCCATGAGTCATATCATGCATGTCAAACGTGTTATTCAATGTCGTCTATTCAGTGGCTCTTATACGTCTCAGTAACAGACAACATCTCTACACAGCACGCCCTAACTGGCGGTGATGAAAAATGCTATGGAAAATATTGTTTGGACGGCTATGAGGTGGTTCAAGGAGTGGAATTACAGTGATGATTATTATAACAATCAGGGCGTACGCTTGTGTATGGAACACATTGAGGACAACCCCGCTCGTCGGCTGTTGGCAGAATTATGCCTTAATTAGTTGTGGGGTAAGTTTGTGCAAAGGGTTAATTTTCCCAACACAACCATCATCACAGACCGTGATGTGCTTCATGCCTATCTATTGATAATTCTTATGAGGTGAGCATCTGCGTATAGGTAGATGATGAAACTGCTTGTCTGTGCTGGTGCTACGCCATGGAATATTCAACATTTTCAGACAACACAAACATTCATAGCAGCGTTCATAACCGCTGACGCACACCTAAAACTGTTTGGTGTGATAGAATAATTACAAGAGCGGGTTCTGTTTCATCATACCAATAGCATTATTTTTGCCAGCCACCTTGGGAATATCAACCCGCTAACTGCCAGTTATCTAGGGGATCTAACTTCTGAGCTATCTCCTGAAAAATACACATTGTGGAGTTTGTACGTGCTGTCCCCAAAACCTACGCCTATTGCACATCTCTAAGAAACGTCAGCATGAAAGTAAAATGTATAATGTTAAATGATAACACTGTCGTGATAAATTTGGACAGTTTGAAAGATATGGTGTAATGCTTTGTTCAGGAAGCTGCGTGTAACAACCCCCAGTCTATCATCATTACACATCTGGGCAAAGTGTATGATGAAAAACTGTGGGAAATTAGCACTGTCACTCTATCAAAGATGCTCAGTGTGTGCTTTTTTTTTTAAATAAAGCCGGCACCGGGCGGATTGATGCAATCCTTTGGCTATTGAAAATTTTGGGTATTAATCTCTTACCCACCCCAACCTATTCCACAGAGCCCCTGACATCTCTCGACCTTTGCATCATCTACGCCAGACAGGTGATGCATCCGTTGTAGCTGAGTGTCTGAGAGTTCGGTATTTGAATGTGAATGTTTATTTTTTCTTTTTGCATTAAATTGCTTTTAGACTTATAACTTTTTTCCTCCCTGCATTGAACTGTTTGTGGATAACCTTTTTTTTGTACCTTTGTGTATTAAATATATCTTTTTATAAATAAAATATTTGTTCAAAATCATAAAACGATGTGGTTCTTTATTACGTGTTCCTTTTTATTATGCATAATAACACCCATGGCTTTTGGTTTTTAAAAAATGTTATTTTATTAAGAAGTGTAACAATAGGCTGTGATGGGGAAGCAATTGTTTAGAGGAACAGTTTCTATGTTTTTAATCACCCGTTATAAGTTAAGACACAGATAAGATCTCTGTTGCTGTTCCAGATGCTGGCTTTTTTATTTTCACAGTTGTTGCCACAATCTCTTAATGGCCCTTTGTCTTAGTATATTTTCAAAACGTCATGCCCGGGCATGTTCGTCCCCATTACCATTGTAGATAAAGATAGCACTGTGTATTATGAACAACACATTTTTATTAACATATACAACAGTGATTTTTATTCAGATTTTATTCACAATAGTTTGGATTATGAGATGCTGAACAATGGTCCTATAGGCTCCAAATTATGATGTATCAGCAATTACTTCATAGACACACTGTCTTTCACATGACGATAAGCAATTAAATATAATCGAGAAACAGTTGACAAAAAGTCATAACGTTCCCAGTCAAACAGCCAGTGTCCTTTAATGCATTGAAAACTCTGTTGCAGGTTGGCCACCTTCAATCCCAATGAGGAGCTCACTGGCGACTTTAAAGCACAAAAAAACCCTTTTTCCATTAGTGGGTGGCTGGCGATGACACATATGTTTGTGATACATAAACGATTATTACATTCCCTTCTGTTATCTCTGTTGGTGCTTCCAGATAACGCAGCAGCATTGGACATATAGTACTCAAATTTTACTTAAGTAAATCCAGCAATAATCGTTGTACACATCCAATGGTGGGTTTCACATTAAATGTACCACTTTCCAACGGGTGTATATGTTTTATTTCCTGCAAATAAGTGCAAATACATATGGAAACATCTACAGTCTCAATCCTCTTAGGTCAGTTTACAGTGCCCCATGCATGTTGTTCTACAATACTGTCTTTGATATACTTTATCCTACCACTTGTAAACTGTTTTCTCAATGATGCTTCTAACACACATCAGCCACCCGAGTCAGAGAACCCATTTATAGGGTGAAAGCGCAATGTTATTTCATTATCAACACACACAGAATTCCTGAACTCATGTACGGGTTTTGTGACACATCTAATTTAATTTTTATCAACACAAACAGATTTCCTGAACTCATGTATGGGTTTTGTAACAAATCTAATTTAATTTCTATCAACACAAACAGATTTTCTGAACTCATGTATGGGTTTTGTAGCACATCTAATTTTAGCTGATTTGTGTGTCCAAGCTATTTCCTGGGAGCCAGCAGCAATTTTTCTTATCAACAGAAGCCGAGTGTGTTATTTCCCGCACACTGCTTCATATGTGTTTTAGCAACATCTAGAATTACGTTCAGCCCTGCAGATGCTTCCTGTGCTGGCCTTCAGTCATAAGTTAAAAATAGCCTACTAACAACCATTAGTTTTAGTTGGTAAACATTGTTCATGTGTATTTACAAGGAAGGTTTGTTAATACAGCTGGCACAAACACCCTGTATTCCGCTAATCTAAATATAAATCCCATCTGTGCTTTCTACTGATGTGGCTAGAATACCTCTCTATGCGTCACCACATTGCTAGGATTCCCCAGGCCTTGTCGTGATATAAAACCACTGCAGTGTTGATTCACAGCTCTTTGGTGGGTCACAGAGGGCCACATGCATGCCGCGCTGAGGTGCTGTAGACCCCTAACTGCTGTTCTTTGCTTACACTCTGTATCAAAGCCAGGTCAAATAAGATTGGTGTACATTTTCATATCAAAATTGATTTAAACATGTTTTGATATAAACATTTTTCAGGAAGTTTATATAAAAAAGTCAAATGAATATTTTATATAGAATAACATATTCATTTGTATATACAGTTCTATATCATCAAAAATATTTTTAATATTTTTTAAATAAAATGCCATATCAAAAGTATGATTTTTAATATTCGTGTTATGTAAATTTTATATCAAAAACGTATTTTTATATTTTTATATACATTGTTATATTAAAAAAGACATCAAAATTGCTTGATATCATTTTCCGCTTCCTATAAAGTGTATATACAAACTATTGAGGTTCAATAAAATTTCTATCAAAAACATTTGTAGGCTTATCAATTTGATATAAAATGTATATCTGCTTCCTTTCACCCCGGGTTAGAACCCCTCCGTGATGTCAGCACTGCATCCCTCTGCAAAACCCTAGATTAACAGTCCCTGTCTTCAGAGCTCACTTCGCTCTTGGCGCTCAATCGAGCAACATCGGTGAGCGCTGCTCCCAGCTGCTTCTATCTATATGTAGATGGTCCATAAACTGTACATTCACTTCATATCAAAACTGATGTAAACCAGAAAACACTTTATTGCTGATATACATTTGATATAAAATGGATATGACTTTTTTAAATATCTTTTTTTATTAAATTTAAATAAGTTTATATCAAAGCATATGAAAAGGTGGAGGGACTAAGACCAGAGGCAAGGGGAGTGACCACTTGTCAAAATGTTGATGTACACAAAAGAGGAACACTTATACTACTTGCTTTGCTCATGTCACATTTACATGGGTCGGGCTGAACCTTGGCACTGGCTTTTTCAACATGGGTTAAATGGTTTTTGGCTGTTTTGGGAATTCATGCATGTAGAAAGGATTTTACTTGGCCCCATTGCCATGGGCTGCCGTGATAGAGACATTGGTCACTTGGTACCATCTTTTTATTATACCTTTCACATTCGAGGATAAGGTCCCTCCATCTGTATCTCGGAATCTAAATATACTTAAATGCAATTGGTAATCGGTTGAGCGTGCTTCTTTTGCCTCCGATATTAATGGTCTGTGTGCCGTTTCCCCTGCTTTAGACCTATCCTCTCTCACTCAGATCTTTTCCTCTACAGCTGATCTGTTAGCTCCTCGTTAAAGTATTAATCTGTGGCCAGTCGTCTGAGCCATAGTTTAATGAGGATCTTAAACTGTTGCGCCTTAAGCGTAGGCAAGCTAAACGGAAGTGGTGCTCTTCTTGCTCCCTGAATAATAGGGCCTCTTATCGTGCCATTACCATCACCTATCGTAGGGCCATTAACGAGGCAAAGCGTCTTTTTTTACTGTTCGGATTGAGAATGGTATTAACCAACCTAAATTAATGTGGTGTGCTCTCTGTCTTCTAATGTATCTGTTCAAGACTCTATTCCTCCTTCCCAAGATCTTTGTGACTCCCTGGCAAAAACGTTTAATGCAAAAGATCATAGATATCCGCAAAGATATTGTCCACTCTGGGTTAAGGTCCAATGACCCTGCAACTTTCTTTCCAATTGTTGATCCTGTACTGTCTCCCTTGCCCACTACTGCTCCTTCTTGGGAGTTTTTTTCTCCATTTTTCTCCACAACTGACATTCGTTCTGCTACTGTCAAGATGAAATCTGCATCTTCTATTGATGCTATTTCTTTAAATATGGTCTAAGAAATGATGCCTTTAATTGCCACTAATGTCGCTTCCACTATCAACCATTCCTGCTCTTTGGGTGAGATTCCTCCTGAACTCAATCATGCCTTGGTTATTCCCCTGCTTAAGAAGCCTTCCCTTGATCCCTCCATTGCGCCTAATTTTTGCCCAATATCCTTACTTTCTTTTCTCATGAAACTTCTAGAGTCTCTGATTGTCCCGCTGCTAGGAAGGTTTTATTTATTTTAAATGTTTTTATTGGCATTTACTTAGTTAACAGTCAGCATATATCTCTTGTCAATAATCTCTTGTTGCATGTATTGCCTTTAATTAACAATGTCATAACATTATAACAACCAAATCGTAAGAAAGAAAACCAACAAAGAGAAAAAAAATTAAAAATTAAAACTGCTTCACTTTTGGGGCTTATTGGATTCGTGCCTTTCACACATCTGTAGAAATGTGTGTACTCCAACAGAGGGGGGGAGACTTTCTTAGTCTGGGGGGCAGTTCCCAGTGGGGGGCCTTATAATGTGTCATCATCGACATCCTGTACTTTGTTTATCTAGTATTTGTTCATGGGGTTTATCATCTCACGGATGAAACATGTCCCATACCAGTGCCTTCCAGGCGTCATATACATCACTTGCATTAGAGTCAGACCTGGATACCCCCATTACCCAAGTCTTGGATTCTGCTTCTGCCCAATGCTCAAATTTGTTATACCAGCGCAAGTATTGCGGGTCCCCAGTTGACCTCCAGGCCATTGCATTGGTTCTTTTGGCCAGTATGCAAGCCATGTCCATGAATTTGACTATATGTTTAAACTTGCTGTTCCTTGGGTATGCACCTAGCAGGCATTCCTGCGGAGTCCATTTGTACCTTGCAATTCCAGCTTCCCTGCAGGCACTCATCACTCGCGGCCAAAACTGCTGCACTCTTGTGCAACCCCAGAACATGTGCATCAACCCTGCTTCTTCTTGTCCACAACAGGGGCATAAAGGGTGGGGCTTGCGGCTGAATTTGGCCATTTTGTCCGGGGTCATATAGGTGCGGTATAAGACATCCAGTTGGACCAACCGGAACCGAGCATTCCTAGATACTTCCCGGGGATATGTCTGTATCTTTTCCCATTCCTTTTCCGTTAGTTCTACTCCCAAGTCCTTTTCCCATTTCCCTTTTAGCACTGCACTTTTGGGCTTGGACCTGTCTGCTAGCATCCCATACAATCTAGACACCGGCCTCCAGCCATCACCTAGGTTAAACATAAGTGTCAACAATGGATTCGTCGTCAGTTCCTCAGGCCATTTTTCCCATTTTCTTTTTGCTACCCCTAGTGTTTTCTGATACCACAAAAATTGACACTTAGACAGGCATCTCCTCCTTTGTCCGTAGGGATTCAGATTCTCTAAAGGTCCCCTCTTCGTACATGTCCCCCCAAGTTTAGATAACCCACCTTTCAAAGTGCCTAACCATCGCTAGGTCCGCTCTATCCTTGCAGACGTCAGTTGCCATCGGGGCCTCAGGCGAGTAAAGGTGGGTAAGGTGCAGTAGTGTTCGGATTCTATACTATACTCACCTGCCCAGCGTTACTATCATGGGGGTGTTGCCCAGGCATTTTAACGCGACCCATAGTATTTCTTTCAAACATGCTGGTGCTGCCATCTGTCGGAGCAGTGCCGATTCCGACGTGGTTTCGTCCGAAAGCCATTTGGTTATAAAGCTAAATTGTGCCGCAAGGTAATATTTCTCAAGATCGTGCAGCTGCATTCCCCCTTCCTTGAATGGGAGGCATAGTGTGGTAAGTGACAACTTATGTCAACCCGTTCCCCATAGGAATTCTCTCAGTATCACCTCTAGTGTGCGGAAGAAGGAGGTCTTGATGTAATAGTGGACATTATGGAAATTATACAAGAATCTAGATAGCACAATCATTTTGATGATGGCCGCCCTCCCCATTAATGACAGTGGTAGCTTAGACCAGAACATCATGGACTTCCTCAAACCCTTTACCACCGCTACTGTATTGTTCTCGTGCATTTGCTCTGGTGTGTGCCATATGTTTACTCCTAGATATCTAAAAGTATTCATTTGCCATCTGAGTCCCACTATTGGTAGGTCCTCCAAACTCCCACCCCGTAATCCAGCTAGCGGGAATATGCAAGACTTCTTCCTGCTAAAGCAAATCCCAGACACCCTGACAAAGTCATCTAACACATCTAGTACCACTAAGAGATTTAGTTGCAGGTCTTTTATGTATGATAGTTCATCATACGCATATAGCAATATTATGTGGTGCACTCCTCCCACCTGAAAGCCCGCCTCCAAGAACTGCTTCCGAAAGTATATAGATATCTGCTCCAGCCGTAGCACATATCACATAGGGGACAGTGGGCACCCCTGCCTAGTGCCCCTTTGGATCTCCCAAATCGATGACACCACCCTCCCTGATTTAACCCTTGCGAAGGGTGCCATGTACAGTATCCTCACTCATTTGATAAACTGTTCAGCAAACCCAAATTCACCCAGCACCTCCATTAGCCATTCCCAATACAAAGAGTCAAACGCTTTGATTGCGTCCAGTGATATTATTGCATATTGCTCTTGTGCATCCGCCGTCTGTGCTATTATGTGTTGAAGGCAACGAAGATTCAAAGCCATACTGCGGCCTGGAATGAAACCGTTTTGGTCACTGTGCACCAAGACCCCGATAACCTTGGAGAGACTTTTGGCTAATATGGTCGTCAATATCTTGACATCATAATTCAGCATCGCCAATGGGCGATACAAATCACATTCATTAGTGGGTTTCCCAGGTTTGGGTATCAGGATTATTAGTGTTTCCCTCATAATCTTTGGAAGCATCCCTTTTTGGTACCCCTCAATAAATACTTCAAACAGCGCCGGGGCAAAACAGACTCATATGCCTTATAAAACTCTGGGTGGAGTCCATCGCTCCCCGGGGTCATACTAGTGGCCAGCAATCGAATTGCCTCACTAATATCTTCTGCAGTAATCCCCTGCTCGAGCATCTCCAATTGCGATTTACCCAGTTTAGGTAGCCCTATTTCTTCCAGTGTGTCGTGGATGCCTTCACGTGGCACTACCTGATTGTGTCTATATAATTGGGAATACAATTCTGTGAAGGTGTCATTGATTGCCTGCTGTGTCTTGTGTACTGTACCCATTGCGTCTTTAAGTTCCGATATTGCGCATCTCGGGTGTTCCCTTTTGCATAACCATGATAGCAATCTGCTCGGACTGTCCCCTTCTGAATGTGCCCTGGAAGTTCGTACTGAGTAATCAAATGTTTCCAACCTCCCCCACGCCTCCTTGCATTTGCGCCTGGTTTCCGCTAGTTTTGTTTCTACTGTAGAAGTCCCCGGGGCACCTGTTTCCATTTGTTTGATGTCCTCCTCCCACCTTTCGAAGTCCTGTCTAAGGGTTCTTCTCATACCACCCGCGCTAGCAATGACCTCCCCCCTCACCACTACTTTCATTGCTCCCATAACGTACTCCAGTCTGGCATACTGCCCACATTTCTCCCCATGTATTCTTCCAGCTTGGCCCAAAGTTCTACCCTAAAAGCATGATCCATCAGGGCATCTGCAGACATGCGCCACAGTGGTATGGGGGGTCTGAGGCCCAGCACTTTCCACTCATGCAGCAGTGGTGAATAGTCAGAGATTGACCTGCCTAAGTATTGTGCTGATTCCACCTGCGATAGCTGAGCCCTACCCAAAAAGAAGTAGTCTAATCTAGTATGTAAGCTGTGAGGAGAGGAGAAATAGGAGTAGCCTCTGACATTAGGGTGGAGTTCCCTCCATACATCCACCAAATCCAAAACTCTCAATCAGTGCATGTAATGCTGTCGTGGCTGCCAGTGGCCTAATCGCTGGTAGGTTAGACCTATCTAGTTCTTGGTGCCTCACCTCGCGGTATGGGTCATCTTGGCCCACATCATGCAGAGGTGTGTTGGGATCCCATGGTTGGGGAAGTAGGAGTTGACAATACACACCTCTAATTGCTCTATAAATCCCTGGAGTATCAGATATCTCCCCTCTGCATCAGCTTCCATGTGCAACAGACCAAAGGGCACACTGGGAGTAATTCAGGTGAAGACTCCACGTGCATATTTAGAATACGCCACACCATATCACGTTACTAGGTAGGTTTTGTGAAGATTCCTGTTTATTTGACACATTCCATTTGGGCTGTTGGCCCAGTGCTGAAAACAGTGCTTGTGTCTGTGCTGGACGATTTGGCATGAATTTCTGATCAGAGTGGAGTGGCAGCACTGATTCTTTTAGATCTGTCGGCTACAATTGATACCATCGACCATTCCATCCTGCTCAGCCGTCTTTCAGTGGCTGGAATTTCTGGTATGGTTCTGTCGTGGTTTTGTTCCTTTCACTGCAATCGCTCACAGTCCTTATCTCTTGCCCCATTCTGCTCCCTACCCTCTTCCTTGGTGTGCAGTGTTCCACAAGGCTCTGCCCTTTCCCCCACTCTTTTTAACATCTATATTCAGTCCCTTGTTGCGCTCATCCAGTCCCACGGTTTTCACTCTTACTCTTAAGCTGATGATACCAAGATCATAGTTCGTCTGGATCTGGCTCATCAGTCCAATGCATCTCAGTTAAAGGACTGTCTTTGCGCTGTGGGGGATGGATGAGCGATAACTGGTTCAAACTTAATGGGAGAAAGTCTGAGGTGGTGGGCTCTGTTTCCTCATCTTCTCTGTAGACCTCCTCTTTTTGGCCACCTTCTACTGGTCCTCTTCCTGTTCCTGTTTCCATTGTAAAAAACCTGGGTGTTAAGCATTCTGCGTCACTTTCAATTGCTGCTCAAATTGGCACAGTTTGCCAGTCAGGCCACTTTCCGTTGAAGATCTTGAGAAAGATCCTTTGGTTTCTTTCGCAGTGGCCACTGCCTTAGTGTTAAGTAGTATCGATTATTGTAATTCCCTGTACCTGGCACAGCCAGTTTTTTTGATCAATCGTCTACGATTCTTCAGAAATCTGCGGCTAGACTGGCCACTGGTACTCCCTTTAGGGCCAACATCTTCTATCACTTTGTCGGCCTTACACTGGCTCCCGGTGGCTAAGCGCATGCATTTTAAATCTTTGTGCTTGATCTAAAGGCCGTTTCATGGTGTGAAGGCCAAATATCTGCAGGTAAAGTTCCACCCCTATGTGCCCTGTCGTTTTTTACGCTCTAGGGACATATTTCTTGTTTTTTTCATTAGTTTTTGTTATGTCCAGGTTGATGGCCAGGCTTTCTCAGAGGTGGCCTCCAGACTTTGGAATGCCCTTCTGCTGATTTTGAGGTCTACTCAAATCATTTGCACTTCCGTTGCTCCTTAAAAACCCTGTTATTCTGAGCTTCTGCCTAGCTGCTGTGCTCTGTTCTGGAAAGCTGTTAGGGCCAAGTTGCCTTTTGGCGTAGGTTGCACTGCACTTTGTAAAAAATTGATAACATAACATCTCAAGGTTCCCATAGATGCAATTGTATTATTCTATCTTCAAAATCATGTGGAAATGGTGTCACTCCGTGGATGGCAAATGCATGTTGTTGGCCTAGCATGCCTCGGCCTCAACATTGTGACCATCTGATTCCGCAATCTGGTGCATGTCTAGCCTATAGAGTGAGGCCCTGCATTCACATTGGAGAGATGACATTTCTACTCACCAGGCTTGGGTTGGCTGCTACCCCAATTACTGCTCCGCTAATTCCCCCGATGCCACCTATGTGGAAGACACTGATAGACTTTTCCTCCAAAGACGTGAGGGTGAATGACTCGACTGAGCCACCTCTTGTAGCAGCTGACTCTGCCTGTAGATGAACAGTAGGGTCCATACCCTGGCTTTCAGGTCATTCCACCTCTTGTCACAGTCTTTATTGTCCCGGGGTAAAGTACCAACTGCTACCACCTTCTCTTGTATCTCTTTCGAGATGGCAATCTTCCTCTGTATACCATTTTTTTATGTTCTGCCCCAAATGGCTATTAGGCATGGCTGACTACCTCATCCACAAGGACCTGGAGCTTTGGATTTGTGAACACCTATTTTAGGCACCTTCCCTTTGCCCACATTAGCTGGCACGTTTGCCACTGCTTCTAAGGTTGAATGGCAACAGGAAATGGTTGAGGTAGAATGGATTGCGTTTTTACGCATGGCCACCGCTGAGCTTCCCTTTTGTGGCATAATGCTGCATCCGTTCAGTGCTAATTTAGCTGTTGGAATTACTGCTTGGTGATTCCTCTTCTTTTCTTGCAGTAACTCTAATTCTGCCCAAAAAATGAGTGATTTAACAATTCGTAATGATTTTTGGCAATAATTATGCTGGATGGAATAACCATCACCGCCGAGGGGTGGTGCGTGCACCTGTGTACTTGCCACTAATTCCACCACATGCCAAGTCAGTAACAGTAAATCTGTCCAGTGGAATTAGTGCCATCTTTACTATATTGGAACTCATAATGAGGTCCAATATCTTTTTTCGATTTCACACACCTTAATTCCTGCATTGAGAAGAGAAAGTCATTTTTTACCCACTTGCAATTCCAAAAATTGGGGAGTAAAATACAACTATATCTACTATATCTAGAGTCCTGTCCTTAGGCCCAGTCAGCGCAGCGCTATGATATATATTCGTGCAACACTACACCATCAATGCAAAGATAGTGACCTATAAATTAAGCATAGAGTTGTTTCTACTAGTTTCTACATAGCCACCGGACCGAGGATTTGGGTGGCTTATAGGGCATTTTCCCAGTCTCCGACTGCCCATTCTACTTTTGCTCTCATTGGCTTGTGATGCTGAAGAACAAGCCAACTATGATACATGGCTCCATAAATCACTGTTAAACAGTTATGCAATGAATCCTTTGTTTGGAATTCCTGGCCTTAGCTTGAAGCATCAAAGCAGGGGCCCGAATCTTAGTCATTCCAGTCCTTTCCTTGGCCTGTCACTTCCTCTGGCTTCCCATGGTCTGGCTGCCGCTCCTGCTGCCTATCTCTCCCATCACCTGTCTTGCTAGGAGCCTCATCCCAGGCACTGCAATGCATTTCAGCTCTTTCCTGATCACTTCACAGAATTATCAAGAAAGAGTGAATCTTCTTAGGGATCAGCAGGCGGCAGCCGGTGTGTTGCTGAAATGTTATCCTGCAGCTCATCGAGAGAGGCTGACATTAAGATTATATGTGCTGCTATTCAAGCATTCTGTTATATCCTGTTATTGGAAAGGTGTAACTATAGCATCCTTTTGTTTACCATTTCACTGTGAAACAGTTTATTATGCAGACTTAAAGGATTATTTAAGTATGTAGGCCCATTAAATTCCCAAGAAGAAGTACACTGCTGCATTAATCGCGATTGATTAGCAATGGAAAGATTTATACAGGCATGTGTAATTTATTAAGACAAGTAAGTGTTAGAAGGAAAAAGCACACCGCTATGTTCAAAATACAATAGCCTATGCCTCATTATGCTATTTCAGCAGAATGGGGGTCATTACAACTTTGCCTGTATTCTGCCAGGATACCAGCAAATGGTAATACTGTTACCGGCAATCAGTTTGGCAGAATTACCACCAGAGTATGTGTGCCGGTAAGGGTCGGAAAGCACCATTCCATGGGGTCCAAAAGGACTCCATGGGGGATTTGCTGGAATTACTGGCACTATTAATACCGGTGCCAGTATTACCGGATATTTTTTGACAGTAGGGTGTCGGAATTCTTAGCTGGAGGTAATTCCTCTGCCCCACCAGCAATCTTGTACGTTGCTGGTGTGGAAATGTGCCGGTATACGGTAATCCCGGTACATTAATTCCTCATCGTCAAAGCTGTAGTGGCCACCAATGTTTCTTCGGGATGGGTCATTGGGCATCCTCATTCAGCAATATGCCGGAATAGGATGCCCTATTTCTCTACAGTGGTCCAGTTTACTGCAATGCACTTTTACTGCAAGCGTTTAGATCTTGAAAATACACTTTGAATTGGTGCAAAAGTGGTACTCTTTGAGCGGCACTGCTGCTAAATAGCACCCCACCCACACTATTGCACATCTGGACCTGTGTGTAATAAATCGCCCCATTTTGGGGTGAAGGGTCCTAATGAAGAAAAACATCTGAGCCAAATAGTATCCCTTCACTTCCCTTTGGTACCTGGGGCCAAACTCAAGGCTAACTAGGGAAATCAGCAAGACAATGAGTACATCAAAAGGTAAAACAGCACAGCAAAATATATCTCTGTCCAAACAAAGGTATAAAATGGAGATTAGAATCATCTAATTAAGAGAAAAAAATAGAAGGAAAATAACCACATAACATATAACATACAGATAATAAACTCAGCTGTTTCAATGACTTCTATGAAATCACAGTTCTTAAGCTATTGAAGGACTGGGTGGATTCTAGCCCACTCCTTAGCTTACGGCAACTGGGTTTTCGGAAGTGTTGTTCATCCATTCAGGCAATATGGGCGCTCCAGTTGGTGGTGGCAGATCTATGTAGCGTAACAGAGGGAGTACTTTACCTCTGGTTCGTTGACTACTCGGCCACCTTCGACTTGGTAGCTCAATATCGCCTATGGGAAAAACTTAGGGCCGGGGGTATTGACCCGAGCTGCTCTACTTTATTCACCTCCTTTATACAGACACTTATGTCACTGTCCGAACGACACAAGAGGGCCTAGTTACTGCCCCGGCAGCTACCAACAGGGGATTGAAGCAGGGGTGTGCGTACTGGCACCTCTGCTTTTCAATCTCTATGTGGCAGATATGTGGACAGCTTTGTCACAGTGTCAGAATTTCCTTCTGCATTTAGGGGATCGGCCAATTGCCTGGCTAGCATACGCAGATGACGCTGTGAAAATTGACTGTACAGCCATGGGTCTGCAACATTCTTTGGACACCTCAATACGCAATGGAGAACTCTTTGAAAATCAACCGCCAGAAGAGAACAATTTTAAAACTCCACCCTAAGGGTAAAAAGATGAAAAACTATAACTGGTGGATTAAGGGTGAAGATTAGAAGGGATAAGTTCCTATCTACATCTAGACTGCCTCATCTCAAGGACCCCCTTTTTATCAGTATATGGGAGACGGACGTCCATTAAGCTACTTCGTATGTGCCATGTATTGAAAAATGTCATACAGATGGCCGAGGGAGAATCTGCGGACGGTCTTTTGGAGGTATACTCCAAATCGGCCATACCAAGTCTGCTTTATGGCCTTGAAACTGCATTGGGAGTCTCTACGACCTGGCTCAACAGAATTGAGTGGAGACTATTCAAATCCATGTTGGGTGCCCCTAAGATGGTCTCGTGGAGGCCTTGAGACTGGAATTGGGTGTGGTATCACTCGCAACATAATGGAAGTTGAGATGCACTAAATTCCTATTGAAGAATTTAGCCACTAAGACTAGTGCTCCACTTGGTACACTTTTGACGTTACTCAAAGCACAAAGTATTTATGAACCTAGTAGCGCAGCAAATTCACCACTGACAAAAATAGTTACCACATTCCTTGAGGCCATCGGTCAGCCATTGCATGATACCATCTATCTGGTGCCTTTCTTGTCTGACCTAAAGAAGAAAGCCTTCCTCTGGGATCGGGTGACAGCAATGGAAAGGCTAGGTCAGCGAAAGCGTTACGCTGAGATTGTGAAACAGGGCTTTGCCTGGTACGTACCGCAAAGTTATCTCAAGAAATATTGTGTCTTGACATTGCGCCGCTTTATTTTACATCTAAAGTTGAGGTTGCACATCATATCTGGGAGATTGCCAGGACTAGTCAGTTCATTCCATCCACTAACTCCACTGACTAGTTGTGATTGGCCTGTAGTGCTTGGGGTATTAGAGTGAGAAGCCTTTGGGAAAAGAAACTAATAAGTTTGAAACTGATATTATCAGTTTGTTTCTGCCCTTTTTTTCCGAAGTTGTAACTTTAAGGGTGTGAATTTGAATATTTAATGTGATTTCATATCCTATTTTATTATTTTCATTTGAGGATGAAATTATCTTTTTTTCCTTTCTTTTGAACAATATCTGTGAAAATGATCACATTACTGAGTGAGGTAATGCCCCGGGGCCCATAGTTATTCGCTCGGGCCTTAAAGGCCGCGGGGCATTACCTGACTCTGTAATGCCCCTGGGGCGAGAGGCTTATTGCTATTAGTACCCCGGCCTGCAAGAGTGGGGTACTAAGAAGTGGCAGCGTTTCGGAACAGAACAAAAAAAATGTGCAGCAGGGAAGGGAATCCGGGTCCATTTTCCCTTTACATGGCCGCCGTTGAGGGTGTGGACGTGCTGGGGACAGAAGTGTTCCCAGTGCATTTGCTGCCGAAAAAAGGAGAAATAAGAAGGTAAGTGCGGTTGGGAGGGAAAGGAGGGGATTGCGGGAGGAGGAAGGAAAAAACGTACCTGAATCCCCGGCACGGGAGGATGGCTGCCTCCAACCGTGTGGAGACCCGGAGCGGGTATTGGCCCATTTTCGAGCCTCCTCATTGGCTGAGGGGCTGCCATGCCCTAGCTGGGAACAAAGGAAAGGAATCCTGGCTGAGGGATTCCCGGTCGGGTAAAGCCCCAGCAACGGCCAATCAGAATGTTTATCCACCACATGAAAGGTTCCCTGGCCACGAACTGTGGAGATTCATGTGTGGCATTCTCTTTTTCTGTAGTCATAACCTAGTGTAAGAACTCCCATTTGTCTTTTAAAAGTGCATTAATGTTTCCCATTCTTGCGCCTATCTGGAAAAAAAAAGCCTAATCCACTAAAACGTTCATAACTTCCTCCGTTTTTGTGCTAGAAACACAATTTTAACTTCTGCTTGTAGCTAACATCCAGAGCTTTAATTTGCATCCCAAATCCATACAGTTCTCCCGTGATGGCGATTACCACGCACTGAAAAGTTTGCCGCAAATTTCGTTTTAGGGAAATTCTGACACGTGTAAAACAGTTTTTGATTGCTTCTGACCTTAATTTTACGATTTCACATTGTTTCTTAGTAATAAATCATTGCTAGTTTTTGTGTGCAACTATCCAAAGTGGCTCCCATAAGAATTTAAACAATTTCAGCAATTTAGGCCATATTTAGTGTTTTTTGCCCAGTCCATTCTAAGATAACTTTAAAACCATCCTGACCATTTGCCAATCAATTCTGTTTTTCTCTTGAGTTGCTGGGGGGGAAATTGGGATTGATATTTTGTTTGAATTCTGCCATTCCTGAATATCTGCTCTCCTCCTATCTCTTTAAATTGCCTATTGGGGGGTTGAGGGGTGTGCAGGGGGAACTAGTAACCACACTGCTATTTGATCTGGACACATACAAAAGTATTATTTCTGTGCTGAATTGTTTTCCTCACTATTACTCCTTGTGTATTAAGAGGCTATTTAGTGTTCCATCACCCCATTGGTGATTATTGTATCCCCATTAAAACATAGTGTGATGAAATTGTAAATACATAAATAAATATTTTAACTTTGCAAACCAGCCTGATTCCCGGTTCAGTGTGACTGGGGGAGTGGGAAGGGTCAGGAGAGGTGCGTGATATGAGTGGTACATCGTTCAGAATAAAATAACTTTTAGACACAAATAAATAATGATTTCAGTTGTGCATGACACGCTAGGAATCACTTACAAACCCTTCTTTTGGCCCCCTTCTGCCAATTTTCAGGTTAGGGACAGTAACCAATCCTGGCCCACCCCTCGCTGATGCCCAACCATTCACTGCTTTGGGCTACAGTATTTGTCACACCCTCAATACGGCAGGGCCTTCAGATGCTGAAAGTTCGTTCTCTGTTCCGTGGGTCGCACACAGGGACTCCCCAGCCTTTGCTATTGAGTAGTGCCCGCATGAGGCAAGACCATAATGTCACCCCTGCAAAGTGGCTGAATCTCCCTCAAGCCTTGCATGGGTTCGCAGGCATTGGTCATTACTCTTTTATTGCTTGTGTCCCTCTTCCCCGTCTTGGAAATCTTCCTACAGTTAAGTATAACACGCGCATAGCCTCCATATGCGAGCTACAAGGCTGTTAGCATCCTTCCAAGAGGGCAAAGTGCTGTTGGAAGCCGGCAGTGAAAGAGGCAAGGAGCTCACTCAGCTTTCACAGACAAGAAGAAATGTCAGGGAAAATATGGCTGCCATAAAAACAAAACTCTTGCTCCACGTGAATGAATCAAGCACACTTTCCATTTCCATGAGGCATATGTTCAGGTGAGGGTCACAGCTGCCGAATAGAAGAGGGGAGAGGAACGCAGGAGCACTGCAGAGGGAAAGCAAGATAATGGAGGTGCTAGAAAAGCATGCAGGGGAGGGGCAGTGAGGCCGGAAGATCACTCTGAATGCAACCAATACTGGTGATTAATTCCCATATTCTGGAGCATTTGCCACCTTAAAACCTTACCATCCTCGAATGTGAACCGCTGCAAAGAGCGGCAAGTCATTTGATGCACTGAATATTGTGTGCCAGATATTGTATTGGCAGTTGTCTTCTGTACTCGCCGGAGATGTGGCGTGAGCTTCCATCCTTTTGAGACCAGAGAATGATCAGTTGAGAGACTCACTGGCTAAAGCTTTGCAACATAAACTTGGTATCCTTGGCCCCAGCCTTCAACTTGAGTGGGGAACAGGTTTCATCTGGATCATTGCGGCATTTCAATGGGGTGATAAGGCAGAGAGTGGATACCCAATGCATAACTAAATACCCCATTACCAATACCAATCCAGAAGCAGGGCACAAAATATTGGTGGAGCCAGAAGTGCATGAGCCCTCAACCGAGGTGAGTATGGAGCGATCCCCTCAGCTGCCATTGTCTGTTATACATTGAAGCCCCTTCAGCAGTCCCGGCAACTCTGGCCGTGATCTCGAGAAGACCCACACTGGCATCCCGGATCACATCTCTTGAAGACGCTGACAATGAGCCGCCAGCAAGAAGGGGTTGCAGGTTTTGAAACCCTGGCAGAACCCTAGGGCACATTCAACCTTGACCAACAGAGGAATTGTGTTCATGAATATAGAGCACGCATAAGAGGCCTTGAACGTGAAGCCTGTTACCTACTCTCAGGGATGCTCACGCTCTTAACCAGAACTCTTGAAGCCCAGCCATGTAGTACTGAGCAATTCCACTGCTCTGCTCCCACCTGCACAACAAATACACACACATGCCAGGCCAATTCAGATGTTCTTCCCATCCACCCTCCATGAAGGGTACTGTCTAAGTTATATGTTTCCCAGCGGGGATTGCTCTCCAGACAGGAAACCAGTGTTGAGATTAGTCCATTGCTTTCTTGTTAATGTTTTAGTGCTTAGTGGTTATGTGAATGAATTAATAGAATTTGTCTGAATACTCCTGGTTGGTCTTTGAGGAATAATAATCTGTAAGTGTAATTATTAATGGTGCTTGTTGATTTGTCTGTCCCAGAGATCGTCTCGTGAGGATAGCTCAGCGGCAATGTGCTCGCTTTGGAAGCAAGACAACACAAAGCAACACAGGTTCGATCCCCGGGTCCACGCTTAGAAACCTCTGGTATTAAGTGCGTTATTAATAACCTATCATATCATATCCTTGGCAGAGTTTAACTTTCGAGTTTTTCCATAAAGTGAACCAAAGGTTCCTAAAATGAACTATTTGGCTTACCTCTGTCTGTGAACCACACTGTGGGTGCCTAAAGTATAACTTGTAGAACTTGATGTCCAGCTGGAGGCCAGAAACCCTGGCTCTAAGAGGGCAATGGTTTTTCATATGGGCCTTCATCAGGGGTTAGTGATGAAGACTACAGCCATTCCCCATACCTCCCCATCCCCCATCCCGAATGCACTTTGAGCACCCCACTTTGCATACTGGCACACTAGGCCACTGGAGGCTGGCTGTGGTTTACCATACTGAGCCAGTGACACACGATCTTTACCCATAACCAGCTACAAATGCACAGCTTCAGTAATTGACTCCCTATACCTGTAATTAAAGACAGACTTGGAGAGACGGGGAATGAAAATGAGGGGAAGTAGGAAGAGAACAGCTGGTGGGAGAGACAGCGGGCTCAGTCTGTTGGCTGGGCGGGAAAGAAAGCAGAGTGGAGGCAGAGACAATAGGTCAGAAGGCAAGTATTACAATGAGAAATGGGTGTGGCCATGCAAATAATTAGAAGGTTGAGGAACAGAAAGCCATAGGAAACCGGCAGGAGATCAGGGAAAGAATATGGAAGAGTAAGGGTGAGACAAGAGTCATAGCGAGGGGAAGACAAGAAGGAAGATTACATGATTTGGGTAGAGTAGCAAGAGGTATCCTCTTCCAGCATGTTAAGGGAGTTGCTGAACTGTGAGCTGAAGGAGTGGGAGAACAAGGGGGAGGAGGATTAAGGCACAGCACCGGAGAACAAGGGGGAGGAGGATTAAGGCACAGCACCGATGAGTGAACAAATGCGAACATACGTGAAGGGCAGTGACTTAGATGGACGAGAAAGGGAGAAGGTGAGGGAAGTGAACATGAAAACAAGGGAGGGAAGTTGAAACAGATGCAAGCGGCAACAGGACGGAGAGTACGGAGAACAGGCAGGAGTAGAGGTGGTAAATACACTGAAGGGCCTGGTACCTGTGGGAATCCTCAAAGCACTTTAAATTAGGGGAAAATAGCCCGAGAGAGTTGACGATGAATCGGGAATGGGCAGAATATTCAGGAAGGACACAGGCTTGAAAGGAAACCTATAAGAGGAGAAGCTGAAGAAACTGTCCGACCCAAGTGAGTTTTGGGTCAAAAGTAAAGCAGACTTTTAAAACGCAGCTCCGTGTAGGCTGAGCACCCTAGATACACAGTGATTGAGTTCCTGAGCATTTGGTGTGCGTGGACTCTCTCGAGAAAGATTGGCCGCACCAGGCTATCCACAAGGTTGCCTCCAGTTCCAAGCATCTGTGTTGCCTTTACCTTTCTCTTGCATGCGGTTCTGGATTACTGTGCACCCTGGACTACTTTCAAGATGAGAATGGGCTCGAGCTAAAACTCGAAAACTCTAAATAAGTGGTGGTCATTTGTATTTCAGACTTGTCTCTTTTTTTCTGGTTTCATTTGTCAATTTGTTTGCAATAAGTGTTTTTATTGTTTCTGGCTTGTGCAGAAATTGGGTCAGACCATTATGTGGCCAATATTATCTCCATAAATCCTGGCCCAGAGAATACTAAAGCACAGCCAGAGCCACTATTCAACACTTCACCCAGAGTGATAAACTGTAGGCATGCAGGCAAAGCAAGCAGCTGCCCTGGAAGATAATCATGTATTACCAGCTTTTTGGAGGCTAACTTCCAAGCTCGGAAGAGCTCTGCTTCAGTTTGTCTTTATTTTGATTGCATTTTAAAATATTAAAGAAACAGACTAGTGCCTGTCACGCAAGTTCTTCAGTTTGATCTAGCAGATAATTTTAAACAGGAAGCAATTAAATGTAGATGCCTTCATAAACAGCAGCAGTTGGTTAATTGATGAATTTCACTTTAGAGATGCAAATGTTGGGTGACTGGACACAGAAGGGTGCATAACGCTGCATGCTGTGTGAAGCAATGATTACACGCAAGTGATCATATTGTGAGAATCACTTTACACATTTAAGTCTTGCTAGTACTGTTGTAAAATCACTAGTAGATGTTTTAGGGTCACATCTCTTTGCTTGCAGGTCATTATAGTCCTACATTTAGGATGGGAAAAATAAAGCTACAATAGGTCTCTTTTTGCTCTATATATCACTATATCAGTTTTTAAATAGTTTGGTTGGTTTATAATAGAGTCCACACGCTTTTGAACACTTTGACTGCCTCATATAAGCAAACCCTGGCATATCTGCTGAGGTTTCCCAATGATAAACATCATGATCTGTTCATGAGATTCCAGTTGAACATTTTACACAACAACCCTACATTACAAAGATACGGTTTGACGGCTCATCCGAGATGTAGACTTTTCAAAGCTGAAGAAGAGTCCCTACTAACAGAGGGGGGCACACATCTCTCTTTTTGAACACTTCTTGAAACCTTCTCTTTCTCCTCTCTCTCTCTCTCTCTCTCTTTCTCTCTCTCTCCTGCACTAATTCGTCCTCTGAACTCTTGTCCCTTCTCTACTAGTAGATATGTCTGTGTTGCAAGTCTCGTCATCCCTCCTAGCCACATGCCTGCTCTTTCTAGGCCACTTCCCCCTTTGCACCCACTCTGCCCTGCAACCATTGTTATATTATGCACTCTATTTCCATCACTTCAGGCACTTGCCTTCTCTTCTCAGGGGCAACCTCCTGCGATTGCTCTCTCTGCACACGTCCTTATCCCCTGAGCCCTCTGCTCTGCCATTTCTTACTTGCCTGTATCCCTCTCTACAGCACATCAGGCCCTTTCTCCCACTGCCTCTCTTTCCGCATGCTCTACTCCCACCTGCAGCCACGCTCCTTTGCACAGCACTTCCCTCTCCTGAACAGCGTGGTGGTTCTCTTTGCCCTCCACGGCACATTCTCCCAGCCCTGAACACCTTCGCTGCAGCCAAATGTCCCCTCTGATCTTCACCTTGCACCCCTCTCTCCAATGCAAACCATAACTGCACACCTAATCCTTTCATGCTTGCTGCACCCCACATCCTCTCCGGTGCGGCACGACTGACTTCTGGCGGCACTGTCTTTCCTCCTGAGCTCCTTTCTACTGCACACCCCTCTCCATGTCCCCATGCTCTCCTCTTTCAAGCACCCCACCTGGACGATCTAAAGACCAATCTTTAGTTATTTTCTCCTGCTACTGGCGTTATGCTGCATGTACCTTGGGCCTTTAGTTAGCCACAGTGCGTTATGGGCTTGCTGCAGTTGATACCTTCATACTTGATGCCCGTGGCCATGCTCTGAGATCCTGCTGCTTGCCGGGTCATGCCATCACAGTGCCACTTATGTGGGAATGTTAAATTGACTGCTCCCATTGTGGGGCCATGAAGGGAGACTTTGAAGCTTCATCTTGGGCAAGACACAAGGCTAGGAAAGGGTGGGAGGCCCTGGCCATTCCCCCATATACTGCCTAAGAGGACACCCTTGTGCAGAGGGGGGTGGTCCACGACCCTCAGGGTCTCTTTCTTTCCATCCCGATCCCTTACAGAGGACGTTATCTCAAACCTCATCCTCTCCTTAACCCTCCTGGGGAGCTAACGGATAGCAACTCAAGAGGTCGTCATTTCCCTCAGGACAACCCACCCAACGCGTGATCTTCAAGTTATATTTTTGGAGCACCATAAAACATCTCATAACACAAAGGTTGGAAGTGTCAGCCAGTAAGATCATACTTTAAGGACTTAGTAGCTCATTTTTGATAGCCAGTCATTCCAAATCAATTATTTCATTGTGTGTCTCCCTGAAAAGTGTTCTACATAAGCAATACGACCCTCGCGGCGGGGTCATTACCGACTCAGGTCGGTAATGCCCCCGCTGCGAGGGTCATCTTGCTATTAGTACCCCGGCCTGCATTATGTGCGTGACTGGGGCACTAAAAGCATTTTTTTCTCTCCCAAAACGCTGCAGCGTTTCAAAAAAAAAGAAACGATCAAGAAAATGGCCCCACCATGGAAAGGGAAAACGGAGTCCTTTTTCCCTTTCCATGGCGCCCATCGGGAGCGGACGCGCAGGGGACACTTGTTCCCAGCGCGTCGGCTCCCGAAAAAGGATCAAAAAGAAGGTAAGTGGGGTTGGGAGGGCGGTCCGAGGGACGGGGTAAGAAATAGAAAACATACCTGCGTCCCCAGCGGGGGACGAGGGAAGCCTCCAGCCATGTGGAGGCACGGAGCAGGGATGGCCCCGCTCTGAGTCTCCACACGGCTGGAGGCTTCCCTCGTCCCCCGCTGGGGACGCAGGAACAAGAAGGTAAGTTGGGGGGGCGGGTGGGAGGGAGGGAAGGGAATAAAAAAAAAAAAATACTTACCCGAGTCCCCGGCGAGGGGCGAAGGCAGCCTCTCAGCCGCGGGGAGGCTCTGAGCAGGGATGGCCCCGCTTCGAGTCTCCTCATTGGCTGAGGGGCTGCCACGCCCCCTGCCAGGGACAAAGGCCGTGGAATCCTGACAGAGGGATTCCCTGCCTGTTAATGATTCGGCGAGGGCCAATCAGAATGGCTCTTTCATTCTGATTGCGCCCTCGCCGGGTACTAAGTATATATACAATGGACTTTTCACTTCCCCTTCATTCCTAAGAAAGCATGATACTCAGTCTTACAGGTGAGCCATCACTCTGCAGAAGGTAAGATTGGGAGAAGTAAGGCGTAATGGGGAAGGGTAAATGCTGTAGGAAATAGTTCAACTCCTCAAAGGTCTCCTCGCTCTGGCTGTTGGGATGCTCTCAAGGTTGGTAAAGGGGCCAGGGATCGTTGAGAATCTTCAAATGAAGAAGGCCTCTTCCTACACTGAAACCCACGTATTTGGTAACACATTGCTGGACTGGCCGTCAGTTCGACCTTCCGGAGGGTTTGTGTCACCAGTTATAGATGTTGTGTTCTGCTGGGCTATGTTATTGCAATTTATATACACCACTGCTATGTGCATGGTCTCCAGGCCCGCTGGTAGATCTGAAAGAGAGGGGGTTGGTTAGGTTGGTTAGGTAGTGGGAGAGTGGGACAATGCAAGAAAGTTTTGCTGCTGT
The DNA here is from genome assembly GCF_040938575.1 of Ambystoma mexicanum. Classification (NCBI taxonomy): domain Eukaryota; kingdom Metazoa; phylum Chordata; class Amphibia; order Caudata; family Ambystomatidae; genus Ambystoma; species Ambystoma mexicanum. The sequence continues at coordinate 417,258,411 of NC_090929.1, forward strand.
GTTGATGCATGACGTTTGGATGTCTCATATGTTTGCTCGAAGTCCGTCTGTGGATGATGATGTTGACCTGGTAGGTTTCGTGGTAGCTTGGTGGTAACAAAACACCTGATCTATCCAACTTTAGAATTTGCCGGGTGCTCCATGTGTGCCAAAGGTTAACACCATGAATTGAAAAAGCCCTTTGAGCATAGGGAAAGTTGTCTTTTCCTTGTTTCTGGAGCCAAAGGGGTTTTCCAGTACCCCTTTGTCAGCTCCAGCATGAAAGTGTAGATGGCGGTACCAATTCCTTCAAACATCTTGTAAATCCATGCCATTGGATTGGCACCGAAAATTGAGATTTCATTTTCCTTTCAAGAGCCCCAAGTACCATCTGGATTCGACAACAGTACAATCGGGAAAGGCCAGTGATTTCATGAGGAATTAATGACTTGTTAGTCTAGCGTTTTCTAAATTTCTTGGTTAACTGCTTGTCAACATGCCTCAGGAAGATTTTAAGCACAGTGCCAAACAGACTTCCCTGCAGGAACTGCATTGGATGAAAGACATGTTTCACTTGTTCATTTCTTTCGGAGAATACATCTTGGAAGCAGGCCATGAAGTCTCGAAGATTTCAATATGGTAGAGCCATAGTCCCTCTTGGATCATCACTTGTGTGGTTATCAGATTACCACTTCAGGGTGGCAGAGTCCACCAAAGTCAGGTCTTTCACACCTTCAGACCATTCACATGATACACCTGAGAAGGATTCCAGCTATCTGTCTGCTGTAACATAAGCAATTTATGACTTCCATAATGATGTACAGTCGATGCTACTTGGTTACTAGCTTTTTCTCTGTTGTAGGGAACACGACCATGACTTTATCTGCTGCCTTAAATCAGCAGAGTTGAACTTGCCAATTGTGTAGCCAATTTTCTTTATCCTGAGCTTGCTGCATGTGAAGGTTTATGAGTTCTTGGATTATGATCGAAGAGTAAGAATCCAAATGTGGCCTGCGGAGTCTTCCAGGTAGCAAAACAATGCCCAAGAAAGCAGGTCTTCCCAGTTTTACTATCTTCTGCAACAAGCTTCCACAGAAGATTCTATAAGGTTTCGTTGAATCTCTCCACCAGGCCATTCATTTGGGCGCAGTGTATGTAGGTGTGGACACTCTAGATTGGTTTTATTTTCTTACCTTCCACATAAAGTGAGAAATAAATAAGAACTCTCAGAATCTCCTTTGGGAACCCAACCTTTGTGAAAGCCAGCACTATCTGTTGTAAAATAATGCACAATAGACCGAAGGTTTGCTGGTAGCACTTCTTTATTCAGCGCTTGACATCAGCTTCTTTCAAGTAACAATAACTCAGTAATGTAACAGAGGCAACAGGCCTCACAACTCTGCTTAATATCTCATAAGTCTGTAAGCTTGAAGTATGATGTGTGTCAGTCCATAAGAGGAGCACACGGGAGCTTATGTTGCTCCGTGACCTCTGCTGCAGCTTCTCCACTTCTGGTGCACGGGAGCCGCTCTTCCGCTTCCCGTGGCGAGATCTCGCAAGACTCGAAGTCTCGCGATATCTCTACACACCTCCCTTTGGCAATGCAAAACAGGTTACTGCATGACATAGTCATTGTATCTCACCGGTCTTCTGTGTTCCCTCCTCGGCCGGTTGTCCCTCTCACTGCTGGCATCCTGCTTTTGATCGGCTTCCTGAATAACCAAGGGTGCATCCGCTTCAACTTCTTCCTCCTCAATCTCTCTTCTGCCTGCCTCTGTCTCCTGTTCTCTCACAGCGTCTCTGTCTGGTGCTTCATAGGTTTTGGGTCCTTCATGGGTCTTTTCTCTCTCTTGACTCTTTTTGACTCTTTTCGAACATGGCTACTCTCTCCATGTTCCATGTGCGGCCATCCTCGGTGCGGACGTGGTTGGTTCCTCTGTGAATCACCTATATGGGTCTGGTGAACCTTGAGCCAGTCATTTGGTCTTTGGTCGGTAAACATATTTTAATCCAGTCTTTTACCTCCTGACTTTGTTTTGTTCATCTTCTCCTGTCACTCCACCTCTTCATGTGTGCTTTACTGTTCTCTATTCTCCACACTACTTCCGACATGTCTACTTCGTTGTCTTCTGTTACCCTGAACAACCATGGTGGCACTAGTGTGGAGGCTGCTCTCCTCCCTCTCAACATGCGAAATAGGGAGATTTGGGTTATACCGTTGGGAGTCAGTCTGTGAGCCGCAATGGCCTCTTTGGTCGTCTTGAGGGGATCCATTCCCGAGGCGGCCGCTAATTGGATGGCTCCTTTGATGAATCTGTTTGCCCTTTCCACAAGTCCATTGACTTGTGGAGGATATAATGCTGCTTTCTTCTGGTAAATGTTATGTTTCTTCAAGAACAACTCCATGTCTCTGGAAATTAACTGTACCGTTGTCTGTCACTAACTCGCTGGGGAGCCCTTCCCGCTGAAAGATGGCAGTGAGGACTTCTATCACAGTGGCAGTCGTGATGTTGGGGACAAACTCTGCTTCAACCCACTTCGATAGGTAGTCCACTGACATTATGCCATATCGATGTTCGGCGCCAACACTTCCAGTGGTCCAATAAAGTCCAGCGCTACTTTTGACCACACTGTTTCAGGGATTTCTGTGGGAATCATGGGAGCTTGTCTGATCTTCAAGCGTTTATCACTGTTGAGACACTCATGGCATCTCTCGATCATTGTTCGAATCTCCTGATCCATGGAGGGCCATCAGTATGCTTCCCTCACTCTTCTTCGTGTCATGGAGTTTCCTAGGTGTCCTGCGTGGGCTCTGCACAGGGTGGTTTTCCTCATTCCTGTGGGTGGGATTACTTGGTCATTTTTCATGATTATGCCTTCAGTCTCTGAAATTTCCTCTGCCACTTTCCAACATGGTCTCATACCTTCTGGCACTGCCCTTCTGGCCGTCCATTCTTGAGCCATTCCCTGATTCTCACCATGGTGGGGTCTTTCTCATCTTCTTCCATCCAATGTCTTTCACTCAGCTCTAGGTAGTCTAGGGCCCTGAGGTCTGTGATGGATGCTACTATGCATTCTTCTTGCAAGAAGGTGCTGTCTTTGTCTTTCCCTTCCGGCAATCTTGACATGCAGTCTGCCTGCAAATTTTTCCACCCAGAGATGTGTTGTATCTCAAATGTGTATTCTTGCAGGTTGGCTGCTATGCGTGCCAACCTGGGTGTCGACACTTTGGCGCCCCCTGGGCTGAGCATATGGATGAGAGGCTTGTGGTCAGTGACTTACTTGAACTTTGTGCTCCATACGTACGTCCTGAAGTGTTCCACGCCCCATGCACATGCCAGCATCTCTTTCTCAACTGTTGAGTAATTTTGTTCAGCTGGTGATAGGGCCTAGGAGGCAAATGCCACTACATGTTCAGTGTCTCCTTTTTTCTGGGTGAGGATGGCTCCTAATCCATACGCGCTGGCATCTGTGGTAATGACTGTACACCAGTCTGGATTGAACGGTTGTAGGCACGGCGCTTCCACTATGTGTCGTTTGATGCTTTCCACCACTTTCTTCTGAGCTTCCTGCCACGTGTATTCTGACCCCTTTTTGAGGAGCTCTCGAAGTGGCGCAGAGGCTTCTGAGAATTTGGGGATGAATTTAGCGTAGTATTCCGCCAGACCTAAAAATGACCTCACCTTGTCTTTGTTGGTAGGTTCGGGAGCTTTGATTATTGCTCGCAGAAGGTTTTGCTTTCGGCTTATGCCTTGCGCCGATATCTTGTACCCCAAATATTCGACTTCTTGTGCCTTGAGTACACATTTCTCGTACCTTATTATCACTGCCGCTTCTTGGATCTTGGTTTGAACCTTGTTTAGCGTGGCATCATGTGTTTGTTCATCTGCAGAATACACCAGTATGTCATCCTGGAAATAGGACACATTCTTGACGTTTCGTAGTAGTGCATCCATCATGCGTTGAAACGCTGAGGCTGCGGATGATAGGCCAAACGGCATCTTCGTGAACTGATGGGTGCCGAACGGGGTGATGAAGGCGGTAAGTGGCTTCGAGTCTTTATGTAACAGTATTTGATGGTACGCGTCCCTCATGTCCAACTTTGAGAACACTCTGGCTTCCTTCATCATGAGGATTAGCTCGTTAATGCTTGGCAGGGGGTAGCTGTCCGCAATGACTTCCAGGTTTAGACTGCGGAGATCGATGCATACCCTTAACTCTTGTGAATTTTGTTTCTTAATAAGCATGATCGGGCTCAGCCACTCCGATGCTTCGATTTCTTCAATGGTGCCTTCTTTCATAATTTTGTCCAGTTGGTTTCTGAGCGTATCTCTGGCGGTCGCTGATACTGGCCTTACTCTGTGTTTGACGGGGACTACGGTGGCTTTGAGTAGTGTTTTGTGGACAAAGCCTTTGATGTGTCCAGGCCCTTCCGAAAACAGTTTTGGAAAATCTTCTCTGGCTACCAGCACTCCTCTAGAACTGACTGACAGTACTTGGTCCTCTGTGCTGGGGTCAAGCTTGATTTGCAGTTTAGCCTGATCATCCCAGCCTAACACTGCTGGGCCTTCCTGACTGAAGTATACTTTTGTGGTGGTCTCTCTCCCTTTGAACTCCACCTTTCCTATGTTATAGCCCCGTAGGTCAACAGATGCGCCTCCGAACACCGTAGGTTTGTGTCGAGTGCTGAACACTTTGACTGTCGTGTGCCCATCATCCCTTTGTATGTACACAGGGGTATTATAGTTAGGTCAGAGCACGAGTCTGCCATGACTCTCGTTTCAAATCGGTTGATTTTAATGGCGCAGTGGGACTTTTCCCTCCTGGCCCGTGGGCTACCATTATAACCGTCGGCCTCCCTTCTTCATCCGAGGACGATTCCCTTTCCGTACCGTGTTCAGCATTGACGCTGGTGACTTTCTTGTTTCGCCATCGGCACACTATTGAGAAATGTCCAATCTTTTTGCACACTGAGCATTCTTTGTCTCTTGCGGGGCACTCTTTGTCGAAGGCTAGGTGTTTTGTGCTGGTGCACCTTTGAAATTTTAACGGTTCTTTCCTTGCCCACTTCTCTTCTCTCATGTTGAAAACAGGTATCTCTTTCTTTGGGCGGAAGGCTATCGCTTGTACTTCCGCAGGACTGTGTCTGCTTGCATATTCTTTCCTCCTCCCCACGGTCTCTTCCACCACTTTCGCGATTTCGATGGCTCTTTCCAACTGCAGTTCCTTCTCGAGAATGAATTTGTCTTGCACCTTCCTTCTGTTGGTATGTACTACTAGCATGTCGCCGATCACTCCTTCTGCGTTGTTTCCAAAGTTGCACAGCGTGGCTAATTCGCATAGTTTGGTTACGTAGTCATCTACTGGTTCGGACGCTTCCTGTTTGCGGCTGTAAAACTGTATCCTGTGTAGAACGGTATTCTCCTTGCTGGTGAACTTTTTGACTATTCTTATAACTGTTTCTTTAAATACGTCATCATTGTCCCCGGCCACAGGTTCAGGGGTGAGACTTTTGAAAACTCTTTGGCCTTCGACGCCCAAGGCATTCAGTAGCATGGCTCTGCGTCTCGCTGCCATGTAGCCTGCTCCACCCAAGGCTTCTAGATACGTGGTGAATAAGGGTTGCCATTGTGGCCAAGGAATTGCAGGCCTACCTGGTGTTTGGAGGAATGGCAGTGGTGCTGTTGCTCCTTGCATGGCGCCACGTGGGTTTCAGTCTTGATCCTCGTCGCCCATTATGTTGTAAAATAATGCACAGTAGGCCGAAGGTTTGCTGGTAACACTTCTTTATTCAGTGCTTGACATCACCTTCTTTCAAGTAACAATAACTCAGTAATGTAACAGAGGCAACAGGCCTCACAACTCTGCTTTATATCTCATAAGTCTGTAAGCTTGAAGTATGATGTGTGTCAGTCCATAAGAGGAGCACACAGGAGCTGATGTTGCTCCGTGCCCTCTGCTGCAGCTTCTCCGCTTTTGGCACGCGGGGTGAAGCTCTTTCACTTCCCGTGGTGAGATCTTGACTCAGAAGTCTTGTGTCTTGTGATATCTCTACACTATCCTACTTGGACCTTTTCTTGGCTCCTATATGTCACCTGGTGCCTGTCTGTGAGGTGACAGTGAGACGCATAGTCGTCAAGTCAAACACTGTCTCGTGTCAGAGAAATCAGGCTAAGAACTCGTAATCGTTGTCCCACGCACTTTTATATTGTTTTCTTCCTTGTACAATAAGCCCAATTTCACTACAAACTAGAGACCTTGCTTCTCTGTCCACTCTAACTTAATCACTTGTTCAAAGGAATACCATAAGATGGGGTCAATCCGTTGGGCAGCCCCAAACTCTGGGGAGAGGGTGTTGCAACTTCCAAGAGTGGAATCTGGTTATGGGACCAAGATGTATGGTTGAGCCAAAGCCCTTTTCTCTCATATGTGACCAATTCAAACCTTAAAGGATAGAGAAAGCCCATAAATAAATTGCCTCTCTCTTGTGGATGGAAAAAGGTCTGGCAAATGGCTAATAAGAAGTGTCATCACCACTTGCTGATAGTCTCTGTCTATCACTCCCACATCAATTCTGTGATTCACTGCTAGTCAGGACTTGGGGGCTCTATGCCAATAAGTACAACCTGGGAGCTTAATCTTCAGTTCTGTGGAGAAAAGTATTTCAGCCAGAACGTCTATGTCAACCACACTGTACAATTCAAAACATGCCATGCTTGTCACTAATTACACAGAATTTCTGGAATCAGTCAAACCAGAGTAAATAATACGAATAGGCAAATTTCAAGGCAATACTCAGCTTTATTATCATCAAAATAAAGCAGGGACAGCATACAGGCATGGAATTATTGGTTACATAAAAACAATGGGCCTCATTACGAGTCCGCCGACCCGTACTTAACGCCAGCGGTAAAACCATACCGGCGTTGTTTCTGTGACCGTGTAATCACGACCCACGGTCCTGGAAAAACCACCACCATAAACCGCCGCTGCAGAGTTAAGGGATCCGTAAAATGTGTTGGCGGCAAAACCACCCAGTTACCGGCAACAAGAAACACCATGGGCATCACGAGTACCACGGACATGGAAACTCCGCCATAAAAATGGCAGGAAAACCGTGGCCACGGAGGCGGTATCAGTGCCACCGCGAACATGATGTTAAACAGTACCAGGTGAGCTGAATCAGGCCACGGTTGCCCCAAATGAGCCCAGCTGGACCCAGCAGGTCACTGGGAGGCCACAAAAGGGCCACACCCAGGACAACTCCAAACACAACAATGCAGGCAGCAGCTGCAGCATCATTGGGACTGTGACTATTGAACCTACAGGCAGCAGTGCACATGATGGCAGTAATGGTGCAGAGGAGGATGAGGCGGAGGCGGAGGAGGCGCAGGCGGCAGTTAGCAAACCCTGCACCCATGCCAAACCGAATTGTGCAGCCGGAACGACACCGCAGGCAGCCTGTAATACCCCGCATCAGAGCCTCACCGTGGAACCTGACCCCAGGGCAGATCCACACAATATACCGGCTGGACCGTCCAACAATCATGTATATCACCGCCATGATAGAGGGCAACATCAGCAGCCACATTGCCATCGTGTCAGTACTGCATTTTCTAGGCACCAGAACTTATCAGCACACAGTTGGTGAGCTGCACGGGCTCTCACAACCCTGTTTCTCAAAAATATTGGGACAGGTACTGGATGCCCTGCTGCGCCATGTGTCAGAACACATCGCCCTACCCCGTACACTTGCAGAGGTCATTGCTACCAAGTTGGCCTTCCATGCCATTGCAGCCATGCTAAATTGCATAGGTGCATTAGACTGCACCCAAATAGAGCTGACAGTACCACGTGCAATGGAGATGGTGTACCGCAACAGGAAACAGTACCACTCACTGAATGTACAGATGGTATGTGATGCTGGACTGGTGATTACACATTGCTGCACATGTTTTCCAGGGTCAACACACGACTCAATGGTCCTGCGGAATTCCACGTTGCCACGCTAGATGGAACGCTACGCTGGACAAAGCAACTGGCTATTGGTTGAGTACAACTGCCAATGCACAGGCCCTGTGGAAGTGTGTGGAGTGCCCAGGCCAATGACCTGTGTGAGTGGGCTGCCACAACTGCACATGCATCACCCCCTGGCCCATGTAATGTACGGTCAGCATAACCCACACATCACAAAACTACACATGACAGGTTGGCACAGTACACATCCTGCCTAAAGAGACATACGACCGATGCTACCACAAGGCCATACAAGTTGATCTACTCAATCCAGCCACCCACTCTTAGCACCACTGCCCCCCCAATGCACATGACGGCTGCAAATGAGACATCCTGCAACAGCCAAATCATCACAGCCCATAGATTGACTCCTCCATGTGTGCTCGTCATTGCACAGTGCCATACTTACCAACCACTATTGTGCACAAGGTCCACTTCAGGTGCACAGCAAGTAATAGGGCAATGTCCAAATGCCACCATCTACAACAATTACCCATGAATGGCAATCACCGGCCCTTCCGACCACTGCTTGGCCCATATGGATGAATGAATGATGACACAATATTGCACTGCATCAGATCAAGAGATGATACCACAAATACTGACATGTCGCACACATTTCCATCCCATGTAGGTGATGCTGGATATGCACTCACGCCATGGCTGATGACGGCTGTACGGAAGCCAAGGAACAGGCATGAGGAGGCGTACAACAGGGCACACGTCCACACACGTGGCATGATTGAGAGGACTTTTGGCCTACTGAAGGCCAGGTTCCGCTGCTTGAACAGATCTGGAGGATCAATGCTCTACAACCCAGTGAAGACGGGTAAAATTGTGCTTGTGTGTGCCATGCTGCACAATCTGTGCTTGCGCAGGAACATTCTGCTGGATGGAGATGGGGATGGAGACAGGGATGGGGATGAGGTGGCTCCACACCCTCCTGGGGGTGCGCAAGACGGCCAACAAGCACAGGATACACTCATTCGCATTTACTTTTGAGAGACTGCACATTGACAGCAAAGCATGGATATGACGATGCCGGTGAATAAATGTACTTTGTCTGCTAATGAAATGACAGATGTCCACTCATTATGGTAGTTTTCAAAGGTGTTGTATTATCAATAAACCAGGAAAGAAAGTGCATTGGGTAGGGAAGCTGTACACCCGTGCCCACTCACCACTCAAACGTTCCCACCCCCAACCAGGCTCCAAACAACTAACCCCCTAATGGACCTCCTCCACCACCCAAACATTCCCACCCCCAACCAGGCCCCAAACAACTAACCCCCTAATGGACCTCCCCACCACTCAAATGTTCCCACCCCCAACCAGGCCCCAAACAACTAACCCCCTAATGGACCTCCCCCCCACCCAAACGTTCCCACACCCCTACACCCAAGGTGTCCCCAAATGTCATGTTGACTGGCATCCCCACATGCCACTATTTACGGGGGCGTTTATGCGCAGGCTCGTCCTTGCTGGTGGGTCCAGTCAGCCAACTAGAATGCCTCCGTGTGCTGCCAGTGGCAGAGCTGGATGGGGTGGTGCTGGCTGAGGTGACTGTCGGTGTTACTATGGGCAAGCATCCTTGAAACGCCTGCTGGGCTACCAACATTGACTCGGCAATGCTGGATTGCACACTGTTTCCTTCCCTGACATGGCGTGCCAGGGTGACAATGGTGGCCGCAAATCGTCCAATCGACCTGGAGAGCCGACGCACTGACGTAGCATTGCTCTCACGCTGCAGCCTGGTCTCGTCCCGCTGATGCATGGCCTCCTCACGCTGCAGCCTGGCCTACTCCAGCTGTCTTTCCACCACCTGCGTCAGGATGGCCTGTTGTTGCTTGATGTGCTGCAAGCGTGTACTGAGCTCAGCCATGGAGGGAGTTGGGGAGCCCATGGGGCTGTGCAGTTCTTGGCGGCTGAACTGTAGGCCATGGATGGGTGACAGCTCATCGATGTTGTCCCCCTCATCCTGTTGTACTGCTTCGGCCTGCATGGCTGGGGCACTTCCATCACTCGATGCAGCCTCCTCAGCTGTGCAGATGGGCTGCAAATCATCATCCGGGGCCAGGGTGGGTGCCTGCATGGGGATGGTAGCGTCTGCTGGTGTGCCTGATGCAGCCGGTGTGCCTGATGCAGCCGGTGCTTGTGTGCCGGAGCATGCTAGCATCATCCTCATGGGCAGGAGTGCTGCGTTGTGTGCGTGCAGGTGGCCGCTGCGTTGCCTCTTGGCCGTCATCGCTGTCACTTGTCACGACTGTGGGGATACAGAGGGCATGCTGTTAGTTGTGTGATGTTACTAAATGTGTCCATCACATGCATCGAACATCGCAATCCATGATCACTTGCATTTACACACTTGTGACTATTGATGCACTCAGGTGTGTGTGTCTCTGCTTCCTGTCAGACACGCACTGTGTGCATTTCGAGGGGTCATGCTTTGGAGATGTGGTACTCGTCATCTGGCCAGTCAGTGGGTCCATTGGGTCACTCCTGCCCTGTTTGGGGGCGGGGGGGTCATTGTGAGTGGGTCCATTGGGTCACTCCTGCCCTGTTGGGGGGGCATTGTGAGTGAGTCCACTGGGTCACTCCTGCCCTGTTTGGGGGGGACATTGTGAGTGGGTCCATTGGGTCACCCCCATTCACACTTATGGCATTGTACTCTGTGCACTTACCAGCATCTGTAGGTGGGCTCACTCCTGCCTCTGCCTCTCCTATGCCGTGGATACCTTCGAGGTGCATGACACTGCTGCAGTGCTCCTCCCACGATTGCAACTTGAGAGGGGATGCAGGGCCTCCACCAGTGCCAGTGCTGTGTTGGCGATGTGCAGTGATGAGGTTGCGCACCCGGAGCCTGAGGTCATCCCACCTCTTATGGCAGTCCTTCACAGAGTGTGTGGTCACACCGACCGCTCTGCACTTGCATTCAGCCTCCGCCCACACCTCCTTGCGGCGTTGCTGAGTAGCGCGCCGCTGATCTCCACCAGATGTGCTCAACCAGAACTGTGAGTTCAGCCTCACTGAAGCGCTGCTTTCGCTGTCTGTGTGCTGGGATCCTGGATGCCATGATGGTGTTAGATGAGTTGTCGGTCTTAGGGAAGTGATCTGACCTGTGGTGTCTGAGGATGGCAGCGGATTGTGCTTTATATAATGGGCGCCTCTCTGTTTGTGGTCTTTTTCCTGCGGTCATGGTATTTCTGCTTCCGGTGTTTCCGTGTCGGCGGGGGTGGACACTGTTTTGCGACATTTTCTGTGTCGTAAAGTCCGTGTGCGTGGGTGTTTACGTGACGGCGGTGACTCCGTTTCAGCCTCGGTGTGTTGCGTGCGACCCATGTGCTGTAATCGGCCCTTCTTTCCGCAACCTGGCAGTCGCGGAAGCGGGGTCACCGTCGTCACGGAATCACCGGATTCCAGCATGTTGGACTCATAATGAGGCCCAATGGTTTATATAGTCAACATTTGCGATAACTGATATCATACTGTAATCTTACTTACCAAAATTTACGGGGATTGGTTAATGGTGGTGATTACATATGCATTTTATAGGGGTTACATTTTGAATAGGGTAATACTTGTCTGATGTCTCATCTTCCGACCACCTCTGAATTGATAAAGGTAAAAGGACATCAGGGCTCATTACGAGTCCTGCGGTAGCCGTGCCGGTAAAACTGGAAAGCTGCTGTCAGACCCGTAGTGATTTACCGGTGCTGGACTTGCCAGATTAACGGGGGCATTACAGCCCTGTTGGTTTGGTAAATCTGGCACCGGCAATTCTATTAATCCCCATTCATGTGGAGTCCCATAGGACTCCATGGGAATGGGGAGGACGGAAGCACCGGCACTGTGTGCAACAGTGCCAGTGCTTCCGTCCAAGTCTGCGGGCAGGTGCCGTCCAGCCCACCAGGTCTGACCTGGTGGGCGGGACAGTACCCGCCTGCAGAACCCGTAGTTTGCCGGTCCGGAAACAACAGTGCTGGTATGTTTACTAGTAATGAGGCCCATCATCTCTGCAATATGTAATTGGCTGGCACCTTACTTCATGGGGGGCATAACATTGGGGATTTTCATTGGTTGGCTTCTTACAACCAACCTTGGACAACTGACAGGTCATCAAGACATGAGCCAGACAGGAGTAATGGTAATGATAATGTTTATTTGAAAAGAGCCTATTCACAAGGCAAGTGTTTCAAAGCGTTCAAGGAGGGCGGGAACAAGGGGAAAAACAGCAGTCATTCAGAGCCCTTGAATTTCTGAATGATTCAAGTCTTCCCTGGCAGAGTAAGTGCATATAATACAATTAATAGTGTAGATAACAGCAAATAGGTCTGAAGACGATTCTGCAGTTTCTCCAAGTGCACGGAGGCGTCGCCATGCAAGGAGGGTAGACAGGGACAATAGATAGACGATCTTCAAGGCAAGGTACAATCAGATCGTGCAAGTGCACAGACGGTACAGGGGAAGGGAGGGGGAAGGTTCAAGTGCAGGGAGGGGAATCCAAGTGCATCCAGTCAGAAACTCTGAGATAATTGTTGAGAGATGCCACTCTCATGGGTCATTGACCAAATGCAATAGCGATGAGGCAAATTCAGGCCCAGAGGCAAGTTCAAGAGCACTGGCGAGGGTGCCAGGGGCGTGTGAGATTCTGAGGTACTCCTGGCAGCCAGTGAGGAAGCTGTGTGGAAAAGAAGGTAGAGAGGGATAGAGCGGAGAGAGAGTTTAGCAGGGCAGAGGGAGAGAGAAGGAAGAGAAGAAGAGGAATGTCTTAGGAGTTTCTGGAACTTAAGGAGATTAGGTTCAAGACGGAGGGCGGCAGGGAAACTATTCCAGAGTGAGGCCCCTGCTGAGGTTCAAGACCTCCCTCCAAATCTCTGCTTGGAGAACTGCCTCACTTGCAGAAGCTTGGAGGTAGATGAGCGGAGGGTTTGGGAGGGACAGTATTTAGTTAGGCATCGTTGCAGATAGGTAGGTTGCAGGCCCCAGAAAGCCTTGTGGACAATGCAGAGGGTCTTGAACTTGATAATTGCAGCCACAGGGAACCAGTGGAGGGATTTCAGCGCCAGAGAGATGCAGTCGCTGGGCTTGAGGCCAAGGATAGGTCTTGCGGTTCTGTTCTGGATGAGTTGCAAAGGGTGCAAAACAGAGGCAGGGAGGCTGAGAAAGGGGCTGTTACAGTAGTCCAGCCTTGAGAGAACCAGGGCTCTTGAGACAGTAAGCTGCTGGGGGAAGGTGAGAAAAGGAAGAGTGGCTCTTAGGAGGTGCAGCTGGTAGTTGGACTTTTTAGAAAAGTCTGAAATGTGAGTGGAGAAGGAGAGAGTGGAGTTGAAGATGACCCCAAGGTTGTTTTCCGCGCACAGGTGGGTGCGGGTGCAGGGCCAAAGGATGCTGGCCAGAGCGAGAGTGGGAAAATGGGAGCAGGAGTCCCGATGCGAACTACCTCAATCTTACTGGCATTGAGGCAGAAGTCTATTGCAGCACACCATGACTGAATTGTGAACAGACAGTCAGATATGAGCGAGGTAGAGGATGTGGCTGAGGGTAGCCTGAAGGAGAGTTGCGTGTCATCAACAGAACACTGGAAGTTAGAAATGAAAGTGGCAATTACACATGCCAGGGCAGCCATGTAGATATTGAAGAACCAGGGGGATAGGTTAGAACCCTGGGGAACGCTGCAAGTTAAAAGAGTGATAGTAGAGAGAAAGGACCCAAGTTCCACCTTGGATGGGCGGGCGGAAAGGAAGAAGGTTAACCAGGCCAGAGCCTGAACTGTGATTCCTAGGGTGTCACAGAAACATGCGATCAAGATGTTGTTGTTTACTGTGTCAAAGGAAGAAGAAAGATCAAGAAGAATGAGACAGAGGGAGTGTTAGTGTCAAGATTTGAGAGCAGGTCTTCACAGGTGTTCAGGAGAGCAGTTTCCATGCCTGTGGATGCTCTAAAGCCAGACTGATGGTCGTGGAGGCAACCAGCAGATTCATTGTAGAGGGTGAGCTGGGAGATAGCCAGCTTCTCCAGGAGTTTGCCCAGGAAAGGAATGATAGAGATGGGGCAGTAGTTTGCCAGAAGGGAGGGGTCGACTGAAGGTTTCTTACGCAGAGGATGCACAAGGGAGTGCTTTAGAGAAGTTGGCAAAACTCCACTGGCAAAAGAGAGATTGCAGACATCAGCCAAGACTGGGGAGAGAGAGTCGATGTTGTCCTTAATGATTTTGAAGGGGCAGGGATCCACCTGTTTGGATGAGGCCTTCATAGACCGGACTTTTATCACAACCTCATCGGGTGTGATGGGAGTGAGAGAAGTGGTGGAGGGGCCAAGGGAGACTCCAGAGGTGTTGGTGTATGATGTGCTGTGGAAGTGAGAGAGGAAAGCATGGCTTGGGTTTTTGCAGTGAAGTCTGCAGCCAAGGCCGAGCAAAGGTCCTGGGTGTATGTGACAGAATAGGAGGCTGCTGCAGGATTGGCCAGTTCGTTACAGACTTTGAAAAGTTCACCCGTGTTGTTTGATGCCGCAGAGATGCAGGCTTGAATAAAGACTCTTTTCTTGGTGTGCATGCAGAGTCAATATTGCCTTTGAACGAGGCGGCAGGTCAGTTTGTCAGGTGGTCCGCCTGACGAATTCCATTTCCGCTCAGCTGCCCTACACTTGCATTTAACGGCTGCCATATCCGAGTCGTACCAAGACTTGCACTTTTTGGAAGGCTTCAGTCGGACCCTCATGACATGGGCAAGAGTATCAAGGGTGTTAGAGATAGAGAGATTGAAGTTAGCGAGGACTATGTCATGGTGTGAGTCAGCTGCAGGAATAGGTGATGGAGAGTAGGTGGAGGCAAAGGCAGTCACTGTCACTCTTTTCATGAGTCTGGTGACTTTGAAACCTAGTGGTTGCACCGGGTGTGCGGATGCAAGAGGAGAGGAGAGCTCCAAGTGTGAAGAGAGAAGAGAGTGGTCCGTCCAAGAGAGAGAGGTAATGAGAGGGATAGAGAGAGGGATGTCAGTGAAGATGAGAGCATCCAAAGTGTGGTCCGCTGTGTCCTTGGAGCCAGAAGGTAAGATGGAGAGGGAGGGAGAATCGCATATGTTGCGGAAAGGTCCTTAGGAGTCAGGAGAGTCCAGATGGATATTGCGGTCACCAAGCAGGAGGATTTCAGAGGAGGAGAGTAGAGAGGAGGCCAGGTCAGCCCATTCCGAGAGGAATAGAGTGGACTGTGCTGGTGGTGGATAGAAGGTGGTAATAAGGAGAGAAGATTTATGAGAGAGTGGGAGCCTGCACACTAGGCACTCGAAGGAGGAGTAGGCCTGTGTGTGGATGATGGACGCAGGTATCCATTCTGGGAAGATCAATGCCACTCCCGCTTCTGACCCCTTGGACCTGGGCACAGAGAGGATATTGTATCCTTCAGGGAGGGGTGTGTCAAAACTTGTGACAGAGCTGCCCTTAAACCATGTCTCTGTGATGGCGAGCACATCTAGATCCATACGTTCAAGTAGGTTATAGATGTCAGACGAGTGTTTGACAATAGAGCGAGAGTTAAGCATGGCAATATGGAGGAGCTTGCCATCTTTGAAGGTCTTCCGCCTGGGGCGCAGAGGGCAGACGTCCCAGCCAGGGTGGCAAGAGAGTCAGAGGGATAGTGGAGGATGGCAGAGGAGTTGAGGCCAGCAAGGGAGCCGGGACTGTGAGGCAACACAAGGGCACCTGTGCAGAGGAGGAGGATGGCACAGCAGGCAAGGGAGCCTGTGCATGGGCGGAGGAAGGCACTGGGGGAAAGGGAGCCTGTGCAGAGGAGGAGAAAGGCACAGTAGGAAAGGGGGTCTATGCAGAGGAGGAGCAAGGCTCAGTGGGCGAGGGAGCCTGTGCAGAGGATGAGTGAGGCACAACAGGCAAGGGAGCCTGTCCAGGGGAGACGTAAGGATTGAGCGGCATGGTAGGAGCCTGTCAAAGAGAAGAAGGTTGGGTTGAGGACTCTGAACCATGATGGTTTCATTCAGATAGACATAAATTATGACCCTGGTAATGGGAAAGAGGTCAAGGAGGACCTTCCCAGAGGTGCCACCATTAATGGGAGAAGGGGCGATAGTAGAGAGAAAGGCGACAATGTGCCGGGTCCGTAGGTCGGTTGAGCTAACGACAAAGAGGATGTCTGTTAGAGTCTCTCTGGCGGAAGCTGTGACATAGGTGTCGGCAATAGGAAGGCCTGAGTTGGAGACCAGTATGTCCTTCTTAAGATTCCTCCGGACAGATTTAGTGATAGGAGAGCGATAGGAAATACAGAAGCAGTTAGAGATGATAGGAGAGATAGATAGTGACATAGCTAGCTCCAACACTTACCAGGCTGACATACTGAGGCACATGGGCGGGGGAGGTGTGGGGCAAAAAACACAGGTGGTGGGGGACAAGAGAGTATGAGGGGGGAACTGAGGACAAGGTAGGACGTGCAGGGCTTAATGCAGGATGAACTCAACAGCAACCGCTGTTTGTAGAAAGGTAGTAAGTAACAGTTGTGCTCCCAGCAAAGAAGCCATTTTAAGAATGGTAGCAGCAAGTACAAAGCCCAGTTCCATTTTAGCTAAGGCAAAAAGAAACACAATGCAACAATTGCACGCAGCCAAGTTTGAGTTTTTGCTGAAGCAGAAAGAACACAGTGATGCAAGTATGCTGAAAGGCACAGTCTATCCACTTGGCAAAGTAGGCCAAATGGGAATAGGTGTAAGGTCAAACAGTAGGATGGAGGCACTGCTATGAACGATTTTCGAGCAAGCAGGCACTTTCAATGCAGGAAGGAGGCACAGCTAAAAACGATTTTCAGGCAAACAGGCACTTTCAACGCCGGAAGGAGTCACCACTCAAAACGATTTGGAAGCAAACAGGCCCTTTCAATGCAAGAAGGAGGCACATCTGAAAACGATTTTCAGGCAAACAGGCACTTTCAATGCAGAAAGGAGGCACAGCTAAAAACGATTTTCAGGCAAACAGGCACTTTCAATGCAGGAAGGAGGCACCACTAAAAACGTTTTTCAAGCAAACAGGCACTTTCAATGCCGGAAGAAGGCACAGCTAAAAACGATTTTCAAGCAAACCGGCACTTTCAATGCAGGAAGGTGACACAACTAAAAATTAATTCCAGGTAAACAGGCACAGACTTGTGGGAATGGCACATGAAGTGCAGCGCAGCAGTGCAATAGTTGTTGACAATATGAATGAGTCAGAGTGAGTGAAATGCAGCATGCAGAGTGAAAGAAGAGCATGGGGCATCTTGAAGGTGGATGACTTCAGAGGCCAAAGAAATGAATTTTGTGGCTGAGAGGTAGCCACTAATTAGCAGTCTTCACGTGATGGCCAAGTAGGAATGACAGAGGCATGAGGGGCGATGAGTGTAAATATATCAGCACAGATCATTATCCTTCAAGATATCAATAAGGTTGGGCCCGGAGCACCTCAAGGCACAAACAGGAACAGACAGGGCCTTGAGGTGTGGGCCTTCGGGTTGGAGCCGGATTCCTTGCCTTCCGGCATCTCTTTGGCAAGATGAAGAATGAAGCAGGCCAATCAGCAGCCTTGTGTACAGGGCTCCATGGCAGACCATGGAGGCACTCCAGTGCTGAGGAAGACGGCAGCCATTTCCGGACACACAAAACGAAATGTGCACAATGGCCCTGAAACGCTGTGCCTGTTGGTGAAGGCACAGCAATTCATGATTGCAGCGCATCCCCATGAATGAGACATCCCACTCACCTAATAAGATGAATTTGTGTAGTATGCACAGCTGATTGTGCTACCACTGGCCGGGAGAAATGTTCAAGGAAATGAGCAGATGGTTTTCTCCAGTGCGTCTGAGGTTCTGCTGAGGGCGGAGGGTGGTGGGGTAGGGCAGCAGCAACCAACGCGCTCTGAATGAGAGAGTGGAAATGAGAGAGAGTAGGCAGAGAGAGGTCCACGGACTGCTTTCTTTTCAATTAAAGAAAATACCATCCCTCATTTCTAGGCCATGAGCCAGAGTGATCTCTTTGTATTTGGTCAAAATGTTATATTAACTAATGCCGGTCATATACCTTGGGTTATGTTCACCACATTATCGGTGAGGTAAATCCCAAAAGTGAAAAAAGACAGCTGTAAATACATAAATAATACCCAAAGGGCCTACTATAGGCTAAGTTGTGGTAGCATATTTGGACGTTATCTATCTCCTCCAGGGCATGTGGTATCATAAACCCTCAATTATTTGTAACTTTTCCTAGCAGAGTCCCACATGACAGGGGTGTTAAATGGTGTATTATCACCTGGACCCAGAAGTGGGGAGTAGGGGGTCTTTGTTAGCCTGACCTTGGGTACCACATGAGGCTTGGGATGGAGTAAAAGCCTTGGAGAATTCAGAGCATAGCACCTCCTTTGACAGACGTGTGGAGCCAGCAAAGGTCCCAGGATCGCTAACTTTTCATCTCTTATCCTCCATACAGTGACTGCACCAGTAGCTCTCCTTAGGATCTGGGAGAATGCTTGCCAAAGAACATTCCCAAAAGAGGGCTGTTGTATTCCCTGGAGCAAACTTGACATCATCTGAAGGAAAAGAAAGGAAAAGAAATGTGATGGGGAAAGAGGTGGGAAGACTCTTACAAGACGGGACATAAGAACCACATCCTAGGAGGCCATATGGAAGTCAAGGAGCACATACACAAGCATATCTGCATGCCGATCTAGCGAGCCAATTGAATCCAAGGGCTGTGTTATCTGTTAGTGCGCATTCCCACATAGAGCTAACTATGCCTCTGAGTCAGGACAGGATACTGTAATGAATCACATCACACCCAAAAGGACATCCATGTCTCTTCAATTTTAACTGCCTTTCAGGAGGTTCTTTGTTTCGCTGTCTTTGTTGTGTAATTGTATGTTGAATGTCTGTGCTGACACGAAAGTGATGGTCGCTGAAATCAATTCAATAACAAACAAAACTAAGCGTTGGCGGCTGTTCGTCATGAGGCAGTGCAAGGTCGGCCAAGCATTCAAATTCAAGAAAGCAGGTTGCTGAGGGGTTCAGCGCAGGGCGAGCTGCATAAAGTGTCCCTGAGAGAAGAAACCTTCACAAATAAGGTCAGTGGGAGGGAAGGGCGCTGGCGACGTCGAGCGCGTACATTCTTCCCACCAATTACGATTCAGATTCAAGGCACACAGAATGAGGTGCGGTGCGTGCTACAATTCTGGACACTTGCCAAAAGCCACCTCATTTTAAGGGAAAGTGGCAACAAAATAGCGTTTGACTTGAAAGGGCCTCAATCCTTGAACTGAGTCACCACACATTAACTTGAAGAGACAAGTGTTGTGGTCTGGTCAATGACTACACCCAGGCAGGAGGTTTAAGTCGTGCTCTTTTATTTATGCAGAACATGCAACTCCGACTTCTCCTCTAAAGTGCACTCTCATGGTACCGTGCAGCAGGGCTCAAGTCGAGGGTCCACGCGGGGGGACAGAGTCCACCCACTTTTTTCAGAGGGTGGACTCAGTCCCCCCAGCTAAAATGAGAAACATTGAATGTCCTCTTTGAATTAATGCGTTAAAGCCGACCACAGGTATCACACCACAGTCGTCAGGTTTGTAGGCTGAACACTTCACCACTGCACTCTATAACCTGATCAAAAATGACACACAACTAAAAGTAAAATGTCCCATTTTGGTACGGCAAGTCCCAGAGAAAACATTTGTATTGGTTCTTTGAGTTTAAAACATGCACACCTTTTAACGTTTTCAAAAACACTATTAGAAAAAAATATCCTCTCTTGATTTTGTGTGTGTTGTTTTTTATGAAAGGCAAATGCCCTTCGTACTGTGCAATTTGGGTGGTTATTCAAAGACAATTTAATGAAATGTGCATATTTCACCTTGATATGCTAATTTCTGGTGATGTGAACATCCCATTGCATTTGTTGATGAGTCCCCCCACTTTAATTTGTAGGACTTGACCACTGCAGTGCAGTAACTTTTTACAATAATAAATGTCCTGTTGGCTTCTTTAGCATTTAAGGTGAGGTAGTGGGCCACTTGTATGGAGATTGCAGGGGCGATGGCTCGGCAGCCTTCCTTCTCTTGGATAGCCGCGCTCGTCATGTCATTTGCGGGAAGCCCTGCTCTAATCTCATGGGAACCCATGCGAGACTTGACACAGGACTTCCTGGAGGTCCTTTACTCTATAAAAAGATTGCCGTAGCAATGAAACTACGATAGCGCCACAACTTACTTTAGATAACTAAGACTGGTGCTGCTTTTATTGGCAAATTTAGCTGAAAAACCCTGTGCCACATCACCCGATTCCACCGTTCACCTATCACCTGGTACCCTGAGGCGTGTCCAGTGACACATGCTTTGTGTGATAACCCCAGGTTATGCAAGCGCTTTTAAAACTCCAAAATATAAAAAAAAACATACTGTGGTTGGGATTTTGACTGAAAACCATTTTACTTTAATTTATTTAGGGTTATTTTATAGGCTGAACTTGCCATGAAGGGCCACAGACCTCTTTACATATGGAACATACATGGGAGGAAAGTATAAAACATGGTGAGTTTAATATACATGGAACACGCTACATAGCACATAGAAAAGGTTAAATGTATTCAGGATTGGATAGTCAAATGTACAAAATGGGTTGGCAGCCTGATTATATGAGGTTGCATCCCAATGCGTGAAGGGAATACACTTCGTCGGTTGCATTGCAAGTGAGGGTTGGGAACATAGGTCATGGAGGGTCCATTGGACAGGTGGACTGAGTGTGCAGCGCGATAGAATGTCAACGAGTGGAGGGCCTGGCTGGGGATGTGGAGGGGGAGAAGAGGTGCTGTGTCTATTGTGAACAGGCAGAGTGTTTTGTAGGGGGTGGATCTTCTGCAATTTCCTGAAGTTCCTACAGTGCTATAAAGACCTTCGAGGCATATTCCAGAAACCTAGGTGCACAGCTACAGAAGGCTTCTTTCCTTGATCTTTCTCTGTGCGTCTTCTGGATTGTCGGCCTGGCCCCGGCATCGCTCCATGAGCAGGCCTCCAGGTTGCACGCAGAGAGCTGTGTGCAGAATGTGTCCTTTTATTAAGACTGTTATTTATTTCTATTTCTATTCATGTTATTTATGAAGTTCAGCTATCAGTGCTGTGTTAAAGTAATTGCTTACAGGCGACTGTGGGTAAAGATAGGGCGAAAATCATTAGCTAAACCAATTATAATGCGTGAATCCAATAAGGACTGTTCTGCGCATCGGAGATATGATGCCCGGCTTGGTTTTCCATAGAAGATGGTAGCATCGGTTTAACTCTTTGGAGACTGGAGATCCCATATCTGGGCAGACCCAGGTACAAGGTGTGGCAGTAATCCCACCTTGAATAAACAAATATTTTACTAATTATTATAAGTGGAGCTGTAAATGCAGAATGGTGAAGGAAACAATGGTGCATACGAAGCAGATGCATGCCTGCACCACACCTTTGATGTGGTGAACAGTGTCATGTCTGCATCTAATTTGACTATGAGGTTCTCTGCATTTGTTGTTTGATATACATAAGGGTCAAACCTCATAGGACCATAGTTTGGAAGTAGCCAAGGTGCCTGGATGTCTATCTTTCCACCATTGTGTTGTAGACAATTTGAACACATCTAGCTGTCCATGGTGGTGAGACAGGCATTGTGGTAAGCAGGAGCCTCACGCAGATCACTCTGCAAATGGGAGAGACCCTGGTATGATTGTGGTACATGAATAATCCACACTCCGAATGATCCAATCAGATGGAACTGATGATTCATCAAGATATTAAACAAGAGAGGGGACAGTGCTGATCCCTGGGAAATCCGACATGTCTGAAATAGACTACAGTAGGGAGTGCCACCGATGGACAAGACTCAGAGAGGTAGAAGGCAATCTAGCTTACATCCAGAACCAGATGTCCCATCTGGGGGAGGTCATCTAAGAAAAGCTGATGGTCTGCAAACCTCTAATAAAATGAAAGCTGTGATACTGCTGCCATCAGTAACTTTCCAAAGTTCATTGACCACCCCCCTCCTCAGGACCAATAACAAACCTATACCAGATGTAAGCCCCGCCTCCTAATGATGGAGATTGAATTACTTAACTTATTACTTATTATTATTATTATTATTATTAACAACTACTGGAACTGTTCTGCAAAAAGAAAGCAATGTCCAGTAGCTTTGGGCTGGCAGGGCAACTAAACAATGAGGCAAAACGTAGGAAGCAATGGAAGGATTAAGGGATTTTTTTCAACAAAAAAAAACAGCAGAATCTTCACAAAGATAGCAGAAGCAGAGCCTGTAATGAACGATGAATTAACGATTTGGCAAAAATCATACATAAAGCTGCTGAAATGGATTCCAAGAATGTATCTGAACAACGGTCATTCACTGACGATGAGGCAATTCTGTGGCATACAATTTTGATCATTTGGATCACCGCTAAGGGTAGGAACTGGGTAACTTCCAGCATTTTAAGATGAGTAGCAATACCCTTGAGATGGTTGGGGATACAGACTTTATTCATACATTAATAATCGAAATGACTCAGGTAGTTGTCAAAAGATAATTGTTTTAATATCAATTATCTAAAACAGGGAGTACAACGAACATCAATGGACGTCTCAGTGCAAATTCTCTCAATGCATCTTAGAAAAAAACATTTTTATAGCAAAAAATCATCATAGGTGAGGTCAACCTATGTATT
Organism: Ambystoma mexicanum; assembly: GCF_040938575.1. Classification (NCBI taxonomy): domain Eukaryota; kingdom Metazoa; phylum Chordata; class Amphibia; order Caudata; family Ambystomatidae; genus Ambystoma; species Ambystoma mexicanum. The sequence continues at coordinate 417,281,117 of NC_090929.1, forward strand.
ACTAAGGTCATCCTACGTGGCAAACTACAAAAACCTATTGAAGAAAGTGATAGGGTCTAAGGGAATATCTAAGTATACGTTCTATACTAGTATGGGACAGTGGAAGAAAGAAATTGGTTTCTTAACATCAGGTTGGGCAACTACGCCCTCCCCTTAAACAGGTCACTATAAACGTCACTAAATACACAACATCCTATTGACTACACAAACTATAGGACCCTTAATTACGTGTTCCCCTACAATTGGTTGGCACTCTAACCTTCATCAGTACTTTTCCACCTACGATAGCAGCACGCAGACTGGGCTCCCAAGTGCTGGTGAGCTCGTCTTGACCATAGCTTCCCACCAATTAGCATATGCATCTATCATCACCTCAGTGGTCTGCTGACAATTAGGACTTTGTACTTGTCCTTGGGAGTGTTCTTAGCTCTGGAGAATTCAGGGAGTGAAGGCACACTCTGCCCTCATGCATAGGTGTGACCATCTTGTCCGTCCAACTTCATCCTTACAAGTGACCGAAGATCACAAAATCAATCCTCTCGTGTAGTAAAAATGCTATTTTCTAATAGACCTCCGACATCTTCATAGTTTAGTTCATGCCTTCTGAACAGGAATTTTGTTCTTTCTCACGATTTGTATCCAATGTCTGCTCACTCCAGTCTGATGAGACCATGGCTTCTTGGCTTGGCTTCATGGCTCTTCCAGCCTCGCCTTTCTGAGATTTCACTTGGTAATTCATTTGTTTTCTTACTGCAAAACACTGGAAAAAGATTCCTTCCTTTTCCAGCCCACCTCTGCTATAATTCGTAATGGAAACATCCAATCTTCACTCACTTATTCATATATGTATATGTTGGCACAATCCTCAACTTATTCACTATAAAGCCAGCGTCAAGAATACTTTGTTTGCTTGCATTTCTCTGCATCTGTACATGTGTAAACTGGCTTGATATCTTCATCAGTTCTGTGGCATACGCTTTTTCACCTTGATCCCAAGATGTCACTTATCCTTGATACTTCCTTGATGCCTTATAGAATATCTGCACCCTCTTGTCTGTGCATCTCTTCTATGTACGTCAGCTCGACTCTGTATGACATCACCATTTGTCTTGGCCATTCACTTGTTCTGCTTCTTCCGGAATTTCATTCGAATTGCCATCATACTTTCTTGTACACAAGTATGGTTTTCTCAATGGGAACCTTGCTTCCAGGATTCTCTTTGGTATCTGTATTTTTACTGGTACCAAACGTGTCTCACACTCTGGCTCCAAACATATAGGAAATACGGGTGAAGTGGTGGAGGCGGGGGTACTTGGCTCCTTCTCTACAAGTACACAAGCTGAGATATATGTTTTTGGTCACTTGGGATATTGATGTGTTTTCCCCATTCTGCGCACAGTAACTGGGCAACTAGTCTAAGTCTTGGAGTGGAAATGTAGTGTCTACATGGGGTGGGATAGAGGGGCTCCCACATCCTTGCTCGACTCTGTTTATTGTTTGTTTCTGTTTACGGACTCAAAGCCCTCCTCCATAGTAATGTTGATGGGATTAATAAAAAAGAAGGAAGGATATTTCCTCAAAGTGCCTGGGGAACAGAAGGGACTATTAATGGCATGACAGGCGAGCTTGCCTTCAGCTGAGGGTAAGAGATTCAGGACATCTAGATACCCACATGGAGACAATATTTTTGAGGGTGACTCAAGATTTCAGCAGAAAAGGTTCTGGGAAGAAGAACTGGCAACACGAAAATCCAAGATGTGCCGTTTCTGGCGGCTTCTACTGCGCAGCAGTCCCAAAGAACATTCAAGCAGGCAGTGAGTCATCAAGGCACCATCAAACCACCAGTCAAAACATCATGTCCAATGCAGTGGCCTGCCACCTCGACCTGAGCCATTGAGAATACAGCATGTGAGAATTCCTCAGCCAAGGGTGAGCAAAAGCTCTAGAAGCCTGTTATAAGGGCTGTGGCCCACTTGGCAGAGTCTCAATCACATTTCCGCTCTCACTATCTTTCACATATGAGAATTTCCATTTGTATATGAGGCTGATCCTCTGCACAATGAAAGTCCAGCATTGAAATGCACAGGCAGTCCCTCTGAACAAGTATTCAAACAGCATCTGCAGACACATGTGTGTGCTTGTTGGACGTCATCAGTTAGGGGCCGTTGACGTTCTAGGAAAGTGAGAGTAGGCACCACATACCGGTATTACCAATTTACACTTAGGGTAAAACCCCAAGTGCTCTACACAAAAACACAAAATGTGAGAAACCCTCAGCAAAAAGGGAACAAAGGGTGTAGTAGACTGTTAAAGGGGCTGTGTCCCACTCACAAGAGTCTCAGCCACATTTTTGCTCTCAGTGTCTTTCACAGAAAAGACTATCCATTTATATATCAGGCTGATACCAAGAAGGGCAGAGACATCAGACACATCGCCCCTGCTTCATACCATCGAATAACAGATCGAGCCTGTCAAGCCAGTAGCTTCGTGGACATGGCCAATGAGAAACTGCTCAATTGAGCCAACAAACAGACCTCAAGCGAACCTGATTGAATCTTGTTTTGCACACGTGAATTACTGATTGAACACATCAACTTGCCAGTCTCGAAGGCAACGCTACTGCCAATGGACACCATCAATCCCATATAGCTTCCTGTCTGGATGACACAACTGAGGTAACCAAGCACCATCTATCAAACCTATCTAAAGGACCAAAAAGTCCAGCATGATGTTGTGAAGCCACAAAAGACTACATTAGTGATCTGGTGGACTTGGTAGCAATCCCATGCACATTAGGGACCCTGGCAACCAGGCTTTACCTTGGCCCTAGAGACGGGTTAGGTTTCCTAGCATTACCTCAATCCCAAAAACTTTTCAAAGACTATTTTTGTGTATAATTACATTTTGTCAATTATTTGCCTATTTTGAATATGCCTCCTGCATTGAATTTCCCAGATATCCAATTTGCTTATTTCAGATATTCAGTCTAGCTATAATGTGTTTTTGGCTTGTCATGATTTTCATCATACCTGCATGATAGAGCCTAACCTCCACCTCAAAGGTGGTCTAATGTCTGCCTGGGGCTTTGCAGCAGAGAATAGTGTTGTACATGAAGCAAGGCTCTGGAGAAAGCTGGATCTCTGTGCTTAGTGCAAGAAAAACCTCTGCCTAGAGTGCCTGACAGGCTTGATACTGATCAGCAATATTTTTGTTGGTCTGCCTATAGAGCAAAGGACTGCAACATGTGGCTCTCTAGATGTTTGGAGTACAGCTCCCATAATCCCTCACCATTGGCTATTCTGGCTAGGTCTCATGGGAGTTGTTGTCCGTAACATCTAGAGATCCAAAGGTTACAGAACCTAGATCTTGGGTATTTAGGAACCAATGATTATCACTCTTGTGAGTAAAATAAACATTAGATGTTATCAACATTGTCCCTATACAGTTTTATCACAAATTCCACAAGTATTTGTACTTGAAATATGGTGTATTTTATACTCATGAATAGAAACACACAATATTTTCTTATTCTCTTCTTTAGCATTTTTGTATATTTATTATCTTGTAGAGAGAATATATGAATATTAATAATATTATAGTTGAACAATATACTGTGCCCATTATTAGCAATAAAGTAGCTGAGTCCCTACCCAGCATTCTTCTATTCACTTCTAAAATCAATCAGCACTGTGCATAGCCATTGTGACACAGTAAAACTTACAATCATGCTCACAATCATGGTGCTGTGTGGAGTGCAGCTAGGTAGGGGATAGGTGAGGTTATAGAGAACAACCTCTAAATAGCCAGTTCGATGGAAAAGGTTAAAAACTACTGTGTCAAAGGTCTATAGCTTCTGTGGGCAGGTAACTAAGAAAAACCCAAAAGCAATCTGGAGTTTTGGATACATCATTGAAGGTAAAGCATTTGAAATCTCCCAGCAAGGATTCCTCTCATCCTTCCTATGTCCTTTGATGGATCCACTTATCCTGGCCAAAGAGGGATGAGGGAAAGCACAGGCTGAAACTCAGTACAACAGTAAACTTGGTGTGCCAGCAGCACAGAGGTGGTTGAAAGGCTTACAACAAAAATACTTCATGATATGATATGGCATTTATAACACGCCTATACACAAGTGTTTCAAGGTGCGACGAGGCAAGGGAGGGGGGACAGAGGGAAGATAGACAACTATCCTACTAGGCCAAGTGTCATTTACATCACACAAGTGCATGGGAAAGGGGAAAAGGGGAAAGTGTGGGGGGGGCAGTGCAGTACATGGGATAAAAGAATAAATAACAATAAGAAAAAGTATGGCCAGCAGGTGGCAAGTGCAAGGGTAAGTGCAGACATCAGGTGTAAGTGCTGGTAGTGGGACTGTAGTGATACAGAAAACTGTCCCCAAGTGTGGGGGTTGGCAGGAAGGCAGTGCAGGTGTGCGACTGGTGGGGGAGGGGACCTGGGCCCGAGATCAGAGGGTGTCCAGGTAACCAGTGCCATTTCAATTTCAGCGTGGAAGTCAGCAGGGGAGAGGAGGATAAAAAGCTGAAGCAAAGAGGAAGGTCTTGAGGTGCTTCTGGAACCGGAGATGGTTCTCCTGAAGTTTCAGAGAGGCAGGGAGGCTGTTCCAGAGGGAGGCTCTAGCCAAAGAAAGAGATCTACCACCAACTCATTGCTTGGAGAAGAGACTGACCCTGGGGGAGTTGGAGGTGGAGGAGCAAAGAGCTCGAGTAGGTAGGTATTTACGAAGAGAGAGTTGGAGGTATTGAGGACCCAGGCACCAGAAGGCCTTATGGACAATGCAGAGGGTCTTTAACTTAATGCTTGCAGCCACTGAGAGCCAGAACAGAGAGTTCAGTGCTGGAGAGATACAATCCCTGGGTTTGATGCCAAGGATAATTCTTGCAGTCCTCTTCTGGATGAGTTGCAGAGGGTGGAGAGTAGAAGCAGGCAGATTTAGAAAGAGGCAATTGCAGTAGTCCAGCCTAGAGAGAACCAGAGCTCTAGAGACAGTGAGCTTCTGGGGGAAGGTGAGGAAAGGAAGAATACCTCTGAGGAGGTGCAGTTGATAATTTGCCTTCTTAGAGACATCAGAGATGTGAGGAGAGAAGGAGAGTGTGGAGTCGAAGATGACTCCAAGGATCTTTAGCCTCACAGGAGCAGGAAGAGGGTCCAGAGTGGGTGACCAGAGAGAGAGAGAGAGGAAAGGAGGGAGCTGGTGTTCCAATGAGGAGGATCTCAGTCTTACTGGCATTAAGGCAGAGATCATTGGTGGCACACCATTCCTGAATTTCAGCCAGGCAGTCTGGAATGAGAGAAGAAGAGGCGGCTGTAGGGAGCCTGAAAGAGAGCTGAGTGTCATCCGCATAACAATGAAAGGCAGAGCAGAAGACAGCAATGGGGTGGGCAAGAGGTGCCAGGCATTGGTTGAAAAGCCAGGGAGACAGGTTAGACCCCTGGGGAACATCACAAGTAGAGAGAGAGGGAGAGAGAGAGACAGAAGAGAGGAAAGACCCCAGTTAGATCAGAAAGGGTCAGTCCGTGAGAAAGGAGGTCAGCCAGGCCAGGGCCTGATCAGTGAAATCCAGGTTATCATGGAGGCAATTGAGCAGGATGGCAGGTATACAATGAAAGGGGCCATGTTAACGAGCGGAGAAGGAGTAGTTGCTCAGCATGCGCAGAACCGACCACAGATGGCAGGGGGAGGTTTTGTAGGATGAGGGGATATGAATCAGTGGCCAAGGGAATGAGGAGGGATTCCTCGGGGGAAAGGGTTTGGACGCTCAATGCAGCAGAATGCAGAGGGGTCCATGGGGGGCAGCAAAGACAGATGGGGGTCCCGCACAATGTTGGGTGTGCGGCAAATTGGACACATATCACAAGTTTGCAGATGCATGGGCAGGATGCATCAGAATGGGGAATCCAGCCACAGCCCATATACCAGACAGATACCCGAATGACTATTATGCTCAAGATCACATGCAAGCCCAGATGTACACGCCACAACAGAATCATACCACGCATGCAGCCATCACAACTATCACAGCAGGCACTGGTTCAAGTGAACATCAAAACCACGACACATGCAGACTCCACGATGCCGACTCCTGTGCAATGGCTGGGAGGGGTGACTGTTGTAGGGGGCAATCCATTCACAGTGATGGGAATGTCATTATATCCACAATAGGACAGCCCCCAGACAGACCTGAGGTGTTCAATCCTATCTGTTGCATGCCGTCCGGATGAGGAACCACATATAGAGGTGACTCTAGATGACATGACTTTTTCCTTTCTCGTGGATATGGGGGCAGCTAGGTCCTGTATACGGGAGGGAAGATACCCAATGTCAGACATTGCCCTGAATGCGCAGGGATTCTCTGGGGCCACGAATTTGGTTCCTTTCATTGATGAATTACCACTTTATGTGGTAGAGCACGACTTGACCATGCCACTGTGGGTAGAGACATGATGAGCCAACTTAACATGACCATTTCATTCACAGACCGGGATAGTGTGCTCAACGCCAGGGATTGATTACATGAATGTGAGGGAACTCATCCAAGCTTATTATGTCCAGACGGTAAAGAGGGGGGTGCCGATAGACATTGAACTATTATCATATGGGCTAGAAGTACTAATGACAAGGCTCCCCGGGATACACGGTAGGCTGTTATGCATACCCAATGAGTTCCTATTTAGACCAGAGATCCCCTTATATAAGAAAAAAGGAAAAGTGATCCCAATAGAACTCTAGGCAGTTAAAGTGAGAGATGAGAGAATAATATTGCACGGGACTGACGATACAGGATGTTCATGGAGGACTGTAATTGCAGTGGGGGAAGACTACAGGTTGACTGACGTGACAGATGAGGAGTTTTTCCAAAACAATCGATCAGATAGCGAGGTGATGTTTGACATAAGCATTACACACTGGGTGGAAATCCATTCCAGGGAAGTGCAACAGAGAATGGCTGTGTTGTGAAAACCGCCACCACCATTTCTCAAGGAAGACTAGGGCGGGTACCCAGTGTCTTATGGACCAATAGTCCCTATGACGTAGATCTGTTAAAAGGGATAGGAACGGTCAAGATATAGCTTAATCCAGGGGATATTTTACCAAGGGCCAGACAGTATCCCCTATCGAGGGAAGCAGACAAGGGCATGTATGAGACGATCAGTGCATTAGTGAAACAAGGCATTCTGGTACCTTCAGAATCGCAGTGTAACACTGCAGTGTATCCGGTGAAAAAGGCGACAGGGGGATCATGGTGTTTAATTCAGGATTTGTGCCCTTTGAACCAAATAGTTGAAGCAGAATTCCCATTAGTTCCGAATCCTGCGACAATTCTATGCAGCATACCAATGGTAATAGATTTGAACAAGCATTCTTTTCTATACCACTCCATGAAGAGTCACATGATTTAACCTAATTTCTATATAGAAACCAGAAGTGGATACATACCACAAGGTTACTATGAGTAACCTTCCCTCTTCAATAGGGTTCTTCAGATGGATCTAGGCAACATACAGATAGTGAGCACCATCATACAATACGTGGATGACATTTTAATTTTTAGCAAGTCAGAGGAACAGTGTCAACATGACTCGGTAGGCTTGCTGACAGTTTTGGCAGAAAAGGGTTACAAGGTGGACAAGGCAAAACTACAATATTGCCAAAGGTAAGTGCTATATATAAGGCAATTGATATCACAAGAAGGGGCGAAAAGTGACTCCAGAAAGGGCAGAGGCGATCCGTAGAATGGGTGTTTGATTATATATACGAGAACCTTGTTGAGCGGGCTTGGGGAGGCACAGAGAGGGAATGGGATGCAGGAATGGGCGCATGAAATGACTGAAGTCTTCGAGGAACTGAAGAAAGCAATATGCATAGCTCCAGTACTAGGGATCCCAGACTATCATGACAAATTGGATTTGTTCTCACACACCAATGGAGTAGTGATGACTGTGGTACTCACACAGAAAACTATGCTAGGACAAAAGCCATTGGCTTATTATAGTGGATGTCTAGACCCATTAATGAGTGGACATTACCCTTGTGAGCAAGTTGTAGAGACGTCACTGAGTACCACTATTGGGTGTAGCACCACACTTTATGTGGAGCACATCCTCTTTGCAATTCTCGAAAAACCCAAGCATACGTTGACCACACAGGAGGCTTCTGGATATGAGGTAATTATCTTGAGACCAGCAATCAAGGTACTGAGGTGCAGGACTGTCAATCTGGTGATGTTTTTAGCTGAACCAGTAGAGGGAGGAGAATATGAACACAAGTGTATGACATACATGGAACAGTATGATGACCTTCTCAAGGTGGGGAGATGCCACTTGAGTGGGGAGAAGTGCTTTATATTGATGGGTCATCGACAATAGACCAGACAACAGGGGAAAGACATAGAGGGATGGCAGTGGTGAGACTAAAAGCAGTTTTTGGCACAATCAGCAGAATTAGTGGCTCTCATAATGGCATTAGAAGTGCGCAGGGACCAGTAAATCACAGTGTATTCAGATTTGGCCTACTTGATGTATACAGTACACTCTGGGCTGTCATGATGGCAGAGGAGTGGCTGCAGACGTGTTGACAGCACACCAGTGCAGGACGCGCCCTTATTCGGCAGGCTCATAGATGCACTTCATTTCCTAGCAGCCATAGCATTCGTAAAGTGCCAGGCCCACATGAGATGGGAGGATGCAGTCTCCCGGAGCAACAAAGCAGCAGACGCAGGAGCAAGGGGTGCAGCATATATTTCAGGAATAACAGACTTTGATACCCCATGAAACACATGTATCCATGAGCGCAATATGATTCTAAAAGAAGCCTATAATACATATTCTGCCACACAGATAATGGAATTCAAGGAAGGGCTCCAACAGAAGAGAAGGACTTATGGGTGAGAAGGGGGTGTTCAATATCCCCTGCAGATGCTTTGTGGTGACAGGAAAGCACAGGGAAGCTGGTACTCCCAACAGCATTATTACAGATTTCTCTCACGCAACTACATTATCCTACTCACATGGGCAGAGAGGTACTTGCTGCTCACATTGGGGAACATTGGTTCTATCTGAATATGGCAAAGCACATTTCTGTGTTTATTGAGAACTGTGTTACCTGTAAAACTTGTCTGCAGGACTTAATGTATGTGTAGTGAGAGGAGCCATACCCTGCACAATCGGGCGTTTCTAACATCCCCACTCCGACTACGTCAATATGATGCAGGTGTGCCAGGGCTACCGCTACATGATGGTGATTGTATGCCCATTTTCCTGATGGATTGAAGTTGGTGCCTGTTCACACGCTGATACCCTCAGGGCAGCAAAATTCCTCGTTAGAGAGTTATTCCCACAATGGGGGGGTGTAAGGTCCTGCAGTCAGACAAAGGGCTTCATTTCATAAATGAGGCTTTTGAGCACATCACAACCCTACTGAGGATACAGCAGAAATACTTCAGTGCATATCAACTGCAAGCAAACAGGATGTGTGAGAGCCTCAACGGCCTGCTCAAAGAAAAGATTGCAATGATAAAAGCCACTTTAAAAAAGAGATGGCATCACTGTTTGCCATTAGCGCTGTCTACATTGCACATTCAGCCCGGATCCGACCACTACTTAACACCCCATGAGGTGGTAACAGGACGGCACATGCAAATACCCCTGGCTCATCCTACTAGGGCATTGACAGACGCAACCTCTGATGTTCTTGGAAATGAAATGTACAAATATGTGGCTTCTTTGATGGCTAGTGTGTCTTTAATTTCTCACCAACTCTAGGCGCAGGGGAGAGGTTGTAGAAAAGTGAGGAAGATATCATCCCAGCCACAAGTGAAGGAGACTCCTCAAGCAATCACTACTTTATCTGGGGGACACTGTCCTACTACAGAGTTTTGTAAGGCCCTGATACAAACCCAGATTTGAGGGGGCCTATTTAGTAGAGCAAGCCACAGACCATGCAGTTGAATTGAATGTGAAGGAAATATGGAATTACATTGGAGACATTAAGCCCTGCCGAGCCGAGACCTCTTCCCATCTAAAACAAGACAATTTCATGCAAGACGAAGACAAAGACAAAGTAGAAGAACAATACCCACAGATAACACAGTCCATAGCCAGAGAGTTAGGGAAGGACAATATGCACACCAAGACTAGGCACAATATATTTTCCTTACAATAGGTATTGATCGAGAAAGTAAAGACTGGCCAAGCTGTATGGTTTTCAATAGGCATCACTCATTCCAGGAATGTTTTATTCAGTTTGTGATATGGGTGGAGACTGAATAGACAATTCCTCCAAGGATATTTGTTCATGCTTTTCTGTTATATGTTGCCCACACCTACCCACAGTTGACATGTGGGACTCTGTCAATCATTAACCTGCTTGATGATTCGAGAATCTGTATAGAGTCGGAGCAATTGCTCTTCACAGTACTCGCCCAATGCAATCGGTGTAGGGCTTAACCTAGCACATACTAACATAGAGTCTCCTTTCTAAGCCTTTTCATGTGAGTTGCACAAACCTTTGAACCAACACAAAGAAACACTCAAGAATACCAACATAGGAAATGTAATTCATAATATAGTGAAAATGTTCTGTGCCTTTTGCTCTCTCTACCTAGTTACACTCCATGTTCTATGGAGAGTGTTGTTGACCGAAGCACAGGCCTTGACCCTTACTAATCTAACCCTGATCCATGCTGTTAGGGAAGCCATATCTCGGCAGGCAATAAACACTGCTAAGGAAGTAAAAAGAGTTAGGCACAGTGCAGGAGTAGATTTCAACGAGGTAAATTCCTATATAGCTGATTTGGCTTGTATATCAAACAACATATGGTAAAGCCACATGGCCAAAGTGGAAAAATAATTGACAAAAGAGTGCTCTTATGTCTGTTCCCTTATCCCCTATGCAATGAGTGCATCCAGACCATTTGTGGCAACTGAAATTCCAGTATCAAGAGCACAATGCCTTATACATATATCGCTCTGCACCACAAGAGGATGATTTCAAGGGATGCATGCCACACTAAGGTGGGTGTCCAAGAAGATGTTCCTATATGAAGATAACTACATAAAAATGTTGGATGATTACTGTAATACAGACAAAAGTACAAAGTACTTCACAGAGGGGCCACGTAAGGGGGAAGTACAGACAGCGACACAGTAGGAGTTACAATGTCCCAAGACAGGACCCAGGGAAATAGGAGGAATGCCAGGATGCTGTGAAAGACCGCAGATGCTGATGTATTGTCAAGTATACACAACAGACGGATGGAAAGTCTTGGGAGGATAGCACAGGGGCAACGTGCTCGCCTTGGAAGCAAGACGACACGGAGCAACAGAGGTTCAATGCCCGGGTCCGCGCTTAGAAACCTCTGGGTATTAAGAGCATTATAAATAACCTATCATATTATATCATGTCAAAGAAAGAGTAGTTGCTAGCAAAACAAATGCTCTCCTAATGGTTCCAGTTGAGGTAGTAGAGGAAGAAAATGACAAGTGCCTCAAAGAATGGGAAGCAAGTGCCAAAATGCTGACATGGGTAGAACACAAAGCAGGGTCCACACCCATTGTACCACTCAAGGCAGCAACTGTATGCTTCCAGGATGATGGAGAAGTAGAGGTTGTGGAAAATCAAGGATGTAAGCAGATTTTCGAAGATACCAGGCATGAGGGTGGGAACAGCAGTTCTCATGGGACACTATTGGGCCTGCAGGTCGAAGGTATACCTGCAGCTGCCACGCAGGAAGAATATGTTCACTTGTAAATCTGAACACCCCAGCACTGGTAGTGCCTAGGAAAGACATACAAATAGAAGGGTTCCCTAAAATGGATATGAGCAAAAGAAAGAAATGATCTGTAGGATTGACCACGGTGAAAAGGGGGAGCTATGTGTCATCAGATATGGAAAATGCATAGGATACATTACCACCAGGCTGTTCAGCAGAACTGAGATGTTCTTTGCATCCATCGTTCCATCAGTACAAGCAAGCACAAATGCCAAACGGATCCAGATTACGTGTTGGGAGCTGATGCAGACAATAAACTCAACCATCAACAGGCCAATGCCATCAAGGAGGAGCTAAGAGCAGTTAGGCTAATGGACCTCCAGAATCGATACGTTCTAGATCTCCACACAGCCATGGAGGGAGGCGTTTGCGCCAAAATCGTTCCTGCCAACGACGAAGACAATGAGACTCTGACAGACACCATCAACTGGCTTTCTGAACTGCACACAATGATGTAAGCAGAGACAAACACTGTAGGGAAAGATTCAGGCTGGCTATTGTATATATTCTCATGGATGGCAATGGACTAAAAGTACTGACGTACTGGCAGCAGCTTTGTTATTAGTATTGCTGACATTCTGTGTCATCATCATCATGCAGTGTCGAAAGACAACTAAAACGACTCTAGGCATGAAAGTGCTGATAGACGTAGAGACTGAAGATAATGAGGAAACAAAAACATAGAATGCACTGAAATCACAAATGACATAAGTTTGGTGTAACCCTGATGGGGACTGCAGTTAGGTGACATGGAGCCTGGATGACCATGCAAAATACTATGGACATCTCTGAGGAATAACAAAGGCGTGGCTCCCGAAATTGCAGGTGAACATAGAGAGTGGTGTAGATAGTCTGGTTGACAGGTCGACCAGAGGGGGGATTGTAGATGAGGTGCCAAATCTGACCCTCATGCTCCCCACACGACTCTCAACATGAAGACAGAGAAATGACAGATGTGCCTCACTCTTAGGCCCATTACCACAATCATTGATGTATCACAGGTGTGAGAAGCGTCATTCTTTCAGACAGCTGTTCATACAATACCCAATCGATGATTTAGATGATATGGAAATGACATTGATCAAGCAAGTCCAGTGCAAAATCAGAAATCAAAGACATTACGACTGATATCACGACATAGACTCACTTATACATGAAGTACATATTCATCCATTCTTGAAGCTACAAGAACATGCACTAGTTTATTGCATACAGGCACGAAGCACATGCATATGACCCACGTAGGTAGAGGACAGACAGACATACATATCTCTATATTCACATCTTTAGCCAAAGCTGAAACCGCAAGATGCAAAGTGTTCATATATCTAGCTTGCACATGTCTGGCTGTTACTAACATGAAGAAGCCATGGGGAATTATATGGAAGTTATAGGCCTCTGAAATGAATGACAAAGGAGAGACAGGCTTTGGGTACATGGAAAGGCGGACATGATCTCCACAGCCAGAGGCGTGCAGAAACAAGGCACCCAGCCAATGACAAGAGGAGACGGAAAGTTCCAGTCACCGAGACAATGAGCCAGCTGAAGAAAATCAGGCTAAAATCCAGAGGGCAAAACTTACAAGTGTTGCCCACGAACTGCTAACTGAATGCATTCTCCCAGACTTAGGTGTTCAGAGATGGCAACATTAGAGAATACATCGGGCCTCCATGTTCATTCCCATTGCCTTGAAAATGTTACACTCAGTCTGGTAATGGTCCAGGGTCCCAAGGATGAGAGGTAACATTCTGCTCAATCCAGATTCACCTTTCACGTAGTGATATCATTTGTTGCAAGGGCCAATGGTCTCTCTGCGAACCTGCAACATTGTAGATTGATACTAGTGGAGGTTCTAGGAGGAGCCACTAGATATGGCTGTCCAGTGGTAGAACTAACCCTTGTAGCTCCTATATGTAACTCACCCAAACTGACCAATGTGAATGTCTGATAGGTTTCTGGGATGGAACCTGGATTTGTGATATCACAATGGGATAAACCCGGGTGAAACATGCTTAGAAGACGAGAGCTCCAGAGGATAATTGTTTTTCTGGTGTGATCCCTGTCATTTTGTTTGATAATAAAAGACAGTGGGGCTCGTTACAAGTTGTGCAGTATTCTGGTGGTAAATTCACCGAAAAACCGCCCAACTGAATTACTGTTACTGCCACATGGTCCATCAGAATTACTGCCAGATTACAAGTGATGGTGGCAGAGTTAATCCCCATTTGTATAGAGTCCATTGGAGTCTATGGTGCATTGATGGTGGAATTACCACTGGTGGAATTACCGGTGTGGTAATTCCGCTGATTCTGCTGATTTTCCACAGAAAGCTGGAGGCCTTACCACCAGCATGATGCTGGATGTGAATCCCCCACTCCAGTGCCATACTCATAGTATGGCGGTGCAAGAAAAGTGGCAGTAATTCTATTACCGCCAATTTTTTCCTGCACCGCAATATTTGTAATGAGGCCAGTAACTGTGCCCCATGGCTGAGTCTTCCGTTCTTGTGGCAGGGAGTCTTTGATGGGGACAAGTGTTCTCTGCTAATAATAGGGGTGACTGCTAGCAAGCCCGGGTCAAATATATAAAATGATATGTACAACCCAAAATCATTATTTCAGCCTATCAGTATCCACATTTTATGACTGACAGTGCATTCCATTAGTAAGCATTTGTTCTGTGCATGACATCACATTTTAACATGGCGGATTTCTCTGTTTTTTTTTTTGAGAATTATTTAAACTAACCATTTTGCAATTTACAAAGCTCTACAAAGCTCTGCTATGTGTGAGAATGTAAATGTGTCTTTATTACACTGCAATGAAGCCTTTTTGAAAATAGGAAGCTGGTCCCAGAAGCAATGGAAGGTGTGATTACAGGCTCCACGACTGTTGGATCCCTTGGCCTGGGGAGGTTGTGTGTCTGATCCAGCCCAGGGAAGAACAATGTCTCTGCCCCCAGTGGAAGGTGCGGTTATTTCTGGCTGGGCTCTAACCGAGGATATCGCCAGGCATTTTGTCAATGAAGTTGTGTGCTTCACCTCTGCAGACGACTGGTCGAGCCCTCAGTGGAAAGTGTGAATCCTGGCTCTGACCAAAGACTGGTTTGGCCACCTGTAGAAAGTGTACATTTTGATTACACCATTGAGGAGGACAGAGCCGGCGTGGAGAAGAAACAGTACAAGATAGAAAAGTCGTATTAAATTTGTGAAATGTGGACAACCACAACCTCCAATGACAACATTCACAGCTTTTCCTCTGGGGAGTAGCTGGGGCACACATGGGTGAGTCCAGGATCAGACCGTTCACTGTAGACAGGCCCTAACGGTCTAAGTGGAGTCTGGAAGCACACCTTCCACTGACAAAAAAAATCACAGACCTTACCTGGGGAAGTCTCATCCCATTACACATATTGTATTTATGACAGGAACATCCCAGGTGCATAACTTCTATTAACGACAGACTTGGATTGACATTTCGGAATAGGGTAAGTTGCCCGGGAAGTGGGGGGTGAGGGGAGGGGGCCCGATGCACTAACCAACTCTGAAAAAGAAATATCGCCTGCTGTTACCCATTAGAAAGTGCTGAATATTTCCAGTGGCCAAACAAAGCTTTAATATCATGTTTTTCAACATGAGATCAACTCATTTGAATAACTTACCAGCAACAGCCCCGGGGCCTTGCAAGTCTTTCTGCACCAAGGACCCCGCAACGCAGGCCGCGTGCTCTGTAGCCAGGCTGCGGGGTACCCAATGCCTTGCAGTTCAGAATTTCTCCTGCTCTGCCCTTTTTCAAACTGCGGATCAATTCCTAGCGCCTGGGGTCGCATATATCGCGTTTCCTGACTCTGCCGAACAGCCTTAACGGGCAATTAAAAGCACATGTATCTGTGACGCTGCGTCCGCGGCTGTCGGAGGCAGAATCTATCTTCGTGTGTAAAGCCCAAGCGACTAAATTGGGCAATGGTAATGAAACTAAAACTATAATGCAAGAACCCAAGTGCAGGGTCAAATTAAATGGCTGAATATTGATTCTTTTTTATACGTGCCAGGGGCGATTCACTTCCTATCGCCGAGTTGGGAACAATGGACGGATCAATAGTGGCTAGGGGTCGGGGATTAAAGCAGCAGAGTGCCACCTATTAAAAGAGAACTTGGCATTTTGACGAAGCTAACAGTTGGATTGCAGCTCACATTTATTAATGTGGTGTTTTGTGAATATAAGATACTCCAGCTCGTATGAAGAGAAGAGACCCCTCCCCCCACCTTCTCTGCATAGCCTCTGAGTGGGAGGCGAGAAGTCAAGAAGGGGGCCAGTGGGAGGGGGCAGAAAGGCAAGTATAGGGCAAACAGCATTGCGTCTAGTACAGGTGAGCGTAATCTTCCTCCCTTTATTTATTTATTTAGTAATAGTACAATATAGCCCGTCAAGGCTTTTTGTACAGTCTTAAAATAAAATTAAATTAAAATCCATGCAAATGTATCACTAATCACGTGAGTAACAGAATTTTAACATGGACAATAAAAAAGCAGATACAAATATACACCTTTTAAAGCTCAGTAAACCTTCCATAATCAATTCAACCTTATTCTACATTTTAACCAAGGGAAAGATCAAAGCCACATTGTTTACTTCAAAAAAGGTAGCCCATACACGTTAGGTTGTGTTGAGAGACATCCCGACCACACACCTAAAGTGAGGTCCTTCTAGTCTTGGCAAAGCTCTCACACTCCAATAGCAAGTGTTTGCTGTTTCTTGGACTCGCTCGCCACATAGTCTACAGTGGCGAAGTTCGCTAGCCAGTCCTATCCGTCCCCCCCAAAAACGGAATACATTTTAGTCGCCTATACTTAGACAATCCAGTTATATGGATATTCTGCCAGTAGCTTCGGGACTTGTTATAGTGAAGGTATTCGGAAATGTACTCATGGCTAAGAGACTTGGTTGAGAGGTCAATAAGTAATTGTTCCAGGTCCATATGAAGAATCGTTTTTTATGGAGAATTTAAACCCAATGAGTGGAATGTCACTTTGGCTGCACATTAGAATGGGCCTGGCATTTACAAGCTTCCTTATTCAGTAGGCTAATGCTGGTTTGTGAATATCCAGGAAACCGATCCACAATTGATAAGTAGTTAAGTGATAGTAACATATCATGGGGGAAGTAACCAGTTTCCAAAGTAAATTCAATATTTTCATCTTCAAAGCCTATTTGATGCTATTCATGACAAATTCTACTAACACATACTCAATGGGGGGTTGAAGCGAAGGTTTCAGAATAGTTTTAAGGCAATGATTTTACATCTGAATTAATCTGGGTACTAGTTTGATGCTCCATATTTCTGCACCATATAACATCTGTGGGAGCATTTTAGAATTATATAAATTAACAAGACGGATTAAGAAAAAACCTACACGTTCTCGAGCAAAAATCATGATCCCTCCAATATGTTGTCTAACGTTCACATCCAGCTTTTTGACGTGGAAGTCCCAAAATTGGTTTATGGTCTATAGTTAGACCTAGATAGTCATAAATGGTGACTATGTAGAGGAGCAGCTGAATGCCTCTGCAGGAAGTCCCGCCCCTATTCTGCCTATATGCTGGAATCCGGAAATTGCAACATTTACAACGCCAGTGATGGTGCCGATTACCCTAAAATCCTGTGAGACAAGGTATCCACTGAGAAAACTCTACATGATGTAACCACAGAGAGATGACGGTCTCCTGAGGGAGATCCCTGAAGAAGTGTGAAGCTGAGAAAAGGAGAGGCTGCTGACGTCACAAGAAATAAGTGTGACGCACTGAGAAAGATGACAGAAGAAGGGAAGGCATAGACCTTATAGAATCTGATGGTAAAGTAAGGAATCAAGAAGACTTTCAGCTGTGGAATGAAGATCGCACGTGTGAAAAAGCACAGCTGATAATGCAAGGGTTTTATAACTGTACAGATACAGTAGTGCAAATAGACTAAGTAATCATAAAGGCTGGTTATATGTAGTGAATAGACTGCAGGTGGTGCCACCAATATAAATATAGAATCTGGACATTCAATGCCAAATTTATAGTATGCTCAACCCATGGAGAAAGGAGGATTGATAGCTGTGTGTGTGTGTATCGCAGCAAAGAAATAAGCGGAGGCTCGAAGATGGACCAAAGAAAGGCTGCTTGCACTTGTGTTAAAGGCTAAGATAGCCAAAACTGGTTCTCAGTCCTTGAAGAACAGTCAATGTGAGAGGCTGAGGCATCCCTTGTTAAGTTGCAAAGAGAGAACACATGAGTACCAAGTTTCTTTATTCAAGACAATTAAATGCTATAAAATGGGCCAATTCATGGTCTCCTGTCATGTGGGTCCAGGATGGAAATAGAAGTGGGCATGTAGACCTGAACCTTGATAAGAATATGCTCACACTCCCTTATATTCCCACAGAAGAAAAGTGACTGCAAGGCCAAGTTTAAAGACAATCTGAATGGCAGAAGTCATGAGCAATGAGAGATGTTGGGCTAATTGGGTGGGGAGCTACGGTCAAGTACACCCACCTGGGGTACCAGCTTCTGTGCTGCTAGAGAATCGAATGTGCCAGAAGGGTGCAAGCGTGCCAACCAACTGCAGAAGCCCATATAATGAAGGGCCTTATAGTTTGAGAGCCAATGATGTATCGTGTTTCTAATCATTGTTGAAGATGACTTGCACCAAGGGAGGGCATATGTTGCCCACCTGACTATAGAGACCCAATCACAATCCAATCCCTTATAGAAAGTATACTTAGATGTTCCACTTGAACCAAACACAATCCAACTTAGGCTTTTGTAGTTTGCCACCTAGTATGATGTCACGTATGACGATTATTTGCTATATAACTACTGTTTTCATGAAATGCTTTGAGACTGCTGTGCGATGTCCATTGATGTCCATTGTACTCCCTGTTTTAGATAATTGATATTAAAACAGAGACATTTTGCCAACTTCCTGAGTCAGTCTTCTTATTTGGTGTCAGAGTTATTCTCCACCCCATCCATCGTATGATGTGTTGCCTCGATTAAAAGGTCAATAAGGGTTCAACTAGATCAATGTTTAGCTCGCCGATCATGAGTGCAACATTAAATGCATGCTAAGTTTGCTTTGGTTTAAAGATCATTGCTTTGGTCTTGGTAATGTTTATTTTAAGCCCATTAAGATCAGAGTGTGCCCTAAGTTAGCCAAGTGCGTATTGAAACCCTCTAGGAGTATTATCTAGTAGAACAAGGTAGTCAGAAAACCTGAGCAAGCACACCCGTGAGTTCGCCAATGTGGGCCGGAAGGCCTTGTCAGTGAGAAGAGCCTCAGGTAAATTGGCCAAATATAGATTGAATACAATGGGGGCAAGAATGCATCCCTGTTTTGCTCCATGCATGTAGTAATATAATCAGTAGTAGCTACTGCCCTTGCCATCCTGATTTTCACTTTGGTGTGGGAGTAAAGTGAGACAATCATTTTTAACAAACCAGAGGGAACCCCACATTTGTGTAATTTGTGCCAAAGTACATCACTTAGACCCGTATCAAAGGCTGCACTAAAGCCAATAATGATGGCATAGTTGTTCTGGCTTCTGGTGTTTCATGAGTATTCAACCAGATTAACCAAGGTCAGGATGTTGGCTAAAGTACCAGCTCCTGTGCGTAAATCAGTTTTGTGCATGGGGATGATGTTTAGATCAGAAGCCCACTTATCCAGTTCAACTTATAAGACTCGAGCAAAGATTTCAGCCGGTCTGTCCAGCATGGCAAGTAGCCTATAGTTTTTTACCTCTCTTCTTGATCCCATTCTGTAAATAGGGATAATAATACTTTCTCTCCATGTATTGTGCATTATCTATTATATCAGTAAGGCTAATGGTACAGAATAACATAAATAGCATATGATCCCACCAGTCCGGATTGAGTTTTATAAGGGTATTACATATGCCATCAGGACCAGGCACCCAGGAGTTTTTTAATGACCGGATCAATTTAGCCAAGGCCGCATGAAGCAGGAAGCTATGTAAAAACCCATTTAGCTTTGCTAAATTCAAGAACCAGATGGGAAATTATGGGGGTAATTCATGGAATAAATGTGCGCCCAAATTCGTGGCATAAGCTGGCGCAGGCATGAAAAAGCTAGCGCAAGCTTGCAAATCGCAAGCGTGTGATTCATGGAAGGCCCTGCGCGTGTTTTTCCCGGGATGTGTGCCAAATCCGCGCTTACCTTACACGTCACTGTGACTTTCCAAACGCGTGCGTGACAGGTACGGGGAAAGCACACAACTTCTCGCGCACACACCTAAGAAGGGGGCGGAACACAGGGAATGGGGAACAACGCATGAAAATATAGGCGTAACATGGGAAGTACAGCTGGGAAACATACGCAACACCCACATGCTAGTGAACAACATTTATTCATGGAATCGAATAGGGAAAACCTGCGCACGTCAAAACACATGCACAAATACGTCGGCCACACAAAGCAGGCGCAAGTGCCCCCGCGCAGTATAAAAGTGCGCGCAAACAACAAGCAAGCATATACAGCTACGATGAATGTCCCATTCCTCGCAGCAGTGATCGTGGGACACAGCCGGAGGAGGAGAATAGCCAGGCCCTGCATTTTCTTGCCCAGGACCAGCCTTTTTGGGTTGCCTGATGACCAGGTCTATGGCAGGTATAGGTTTCCACCTCATATCATCCTAGAGCATGTCAGGAAGTGGGAGGAGGAACTCACATCACCCACCCTGTGCTCCCAAGCACTGAGACTCTTGGAGAAGGTGCTCAATGTACTGCATTTCTTGGCCACTGGGTCATTTCAGCGGACAACTGCAATAGTGGGTGGCGTCTCACACCCCACGCAGTCACATTGCCTACACCAGGTGTTGGCAATCATAACAGCACGCCCCTCAGTCCAAAGGCACATATACATGCCCAGAACACCCGCAGAAAGGCAGGCCGTGGTCCTGGACTTCTACAGGGTGGCACACTTCCTCAAAGTGCTCAGTGCCATAGATTGCACTCATTTGGCCCTACGTCCACCTAGGGCCACTGAAAACATCTTGCGCAATCGCAAGCACTAGCATTCCATCAACGTGCAGGTTGTATGCGATGCCAAGGGAATCATTACTTCTGTCTATGCAAATTATCCTGGGTCCACCCATGACAGTTTCATATTCAGAATGTCTGCCCTGAGCCAGGCCCTGGAAGCTGGTAAGCATGGCGACACATGGCTCATAGGTGAGTACAAATGCCTGTGCACGTGCATGCATGTCACGCATAGACAAATACACAAGCCCAACTAATGACAACCATTATAACCTTACCAGGTGACAGTGCCTACCTTCTGAGCACCTACATGATGACGCAAATACGGAACCCCACCACACCACCCCAGGTAAGATACAACGCAGTCCGTATTGCAACCACGGCCATAGTGGAGTGCACATTCGGAGTGCTCAAGTCACGCTTCTGCTCCCTTGACCGCTCTGGCGGACAGCTACTATATGCACCCCCAGTAGTGTGAAGGATCATTGTGGCAGCATGTGTCCTGCACAACGTTGCAACACGGCATGGCGTACCGGTGGACATGGTGGTGCCCCCACATCCCCAACCACACGCACGGCCACTGCGCATGGGAGGGGAAAGGGCATGTGGTGAGGCAGCCTGTACCCAGGTTGCGGCCACATTTTTCACCTAAACTCCAATGCCTGCGGAGTGCACACAGGCCTGGCACATACCAGGTGACAATCAATGATGAGAAAATGAAGTTAACTGTCACAACCTTACCACCCTGAGAATGTGTCCATGGAAGTGCCACATTGTGTTCATCCCTAGCAACTTAAAGACAACCAAACCCATGTGACCAAAAGGAACACATGCAAGGTGGCTATCCCCCCTCCAAAATAGGGCATGAAAGTATGGATATGCCACCCAAACCCGCCCAACTCCTATGACCCCCGTCTGCCACACCATACCGTGGTATGCAATGGAAAAAAATCAAACCACATGCACAACACATCACACAATAGTCATGAAATACCACGGGAGAAATGAAAATAGGCAACAACAATTACACCTAACATGGAATCTGAAGAAATTACTGACCAAAACCTCACACCCTGAAAACGGTGGCACAAATTCATGCCACCAGTGGTGCAAGCAACAAAAGTCAGAAAACCTGTTACCAGGCACATTGGACAATAGCAAATTGGCATTTCAAACACTGTGTGCTGCGTGTGTGTCCCCTGCAACACACCGCTCACCGGACAGCACAGTGAGTGTGCATTGTGTTGGGGAAACCCCTTGAGCATCATGAAAAAAAAGTGCATTCAAGCAAATAGTACCCTGTCATGCATGTACACGATCAATGAAGCGGAAGTGAACATGGATTGTCGGGACACAGCATGCCTGAGAAGGCAACCTGGGTGCATGTATGTGCATGGTGTTGCTGTAGTAGGTGTGGGATGGCATTGCCTAAGTGCATGTGTCCATAGGGACATGCATCGAATACATGCATGTGAAAGGAAGTGAGCCTCAGTGTCCTGTACACAGCACATGTGAACATTGCACTCAAGGACCCCCCCCCCCTGTGTGTTAAACCACACCAATCCCCTGACACCTTCAAATCAAACCCAATATAGGATCAGCCATTGACCAGCAGAACATATCATGTACAGAGTACCCCACATCGATAATGGCAGACAGTGAGCAATCACTGATTCATTAAAAATCCTTATCGGACCTATAAACAAAGTGCATTAAAATG
Source organism: Ambystoma mexicanum (assembly GCF_040938575.1). NCBI lineage: Eukaryota > Metazoa > Chordata > Amphibia > Caudata > Ambystomatidae > Ambystoma > Ambystoma mexicanum. Next base: position 417,303,667 of record NC_090929.1, read on the forward strand.
CCCCAAGGAGGGAGGGAACAAGGGAGAATAACAGTACCTTCCTACAAGTCCTTCAAACAGTCCAGAATGTGAAAATGAACAATCCAATCAAAGTACATAGTACAAGTGCTTGTAACAATAAGGGAGAGTGTAGGGAAGAGGAGGGAAGAGGTGAGGAGAATAACAAAACAAGTGACAAACTATGGAATGTCGATGAATGATCAAGATAGTGCTGGGGAGGGAGAGAAGAAACATAGAAGGGAAAGGGGAACAGACAACCTGTAATCAGTGGTGGAGGGACTGATGATAAAAGTAAGTGCCAAAATAAAACTTAAAAAGATGAAGGTGCGGGGGTGGATGGACGGAGGCAGAGGGGGAAGTGTCTGCAAAGACCAAGCAGCTACGTATCACCATGCCTGGTGGCAATTGGGGTAGTGCTGGAAAAAGACAGACAGAGGACAAGGAGGAGGGGAAAGGGTGGTGGAGAGGGAGAGGGAGGAGAGAATGGAGGAGCGGGTCAAGGTGTAAATGCAGGAAGTGGGAGAGGGGGAAAGAAAGCACACACAGGGGGCAGAGGAAAAGTAGACGGTGCAGAAGGGGAGGGGGTGTGATGGTGAAGGGGGGGAGACAGAGGGAGGCTGGCAGGGGGAGGGAAGACAGGGGGACAATCAAGGGACCCAGAAGGGTGGTGGACAGGGCTAGACAGGGCCTCCATTGTGGGCCTTTGGTAGTGGTGGCAGGCTCCAGCCTCCTGGTTGGCCGGATTGTCACAAGGACCAAGTGCAACCAATGGGAGGGGGGAGCAGGTCCAGGCCACAAACATGACAGTCAAGTCAAAAGCAATGCGGCCATACTTCAAATGGCACAACAAAACACCAGGCAGGGCTGCAAGATGGCCAAAGTAGGGCAAGCAAGGAATTGGGGGTTGTTGAAATGCATGGTGACAAGGATAACTCAGCGTGCAGCGTTCATGTGGCATATCAAAATCACTGTAGGCCAAGTGTCCCAATGCAACATTGTCAGCACATGGACCCCTCCCGCCATCAGTGTGTGTTACACAGCCAAAGGGTGCATGGTACCGCCTACAGCAGGAAGTGCATGAACATAGACAGTCAATTCATTAAAAAAATCATAAGCAACATGATGAAATGCACAGTCAACAGAATACTCACCAAAATGAAGTGCAGACGTGCATTAGAGAAGTCATCTGGAATACCAACTAGGGCTGTACACACAAGTAGGACTGCAGGCTGGTCACAGATATGATGGAAGCCCAATGCCCCTGTGTGAGATGCTGTCACACTGAGCCATCCTTGTGAACCCATGGAAAGGGAAAGGAGGAGTAGCATATGTGTCAGGACCCCAAGCAAAACACATACACGAGACAAGCCTGAATGGGCCCTGCTGGAAAACACAGTGGTTGCCTTCAAATGCCACAAAGCACCACACTGTCACATGAATGCACAATAGACAAAAACAATTCAATTATTAATAATTTGTAGGAAAAAAATTAATAAAATAATTATTTGCTGGAACAAAAATAAAAAATAAAAAAATTAGCAGGAAATAAAAAAGAAAAAAAAGTATTTGCATCAACAACAAAAAAATGCACAAAATATTTGCAGGAAAAAAATGCACAAAATATTTGCAGAAAAACACATTTAAAATAATTTGCAGAAAAAAAAATTACAAAAAAAAAATTGCAGAAAAAAATAAAAAATCAAAAAATGCCCATATATAACCCAGAACGTGGGGGGCACCCAGGAAGGTGGAGGTACAGGGTGCACCTCAAAACCCACATTTGTAGATTTAAAAAAAAAACTCACTGGGCGATAGGTTGTCGTCGTCACCCTCTGGATGGAAATCAGAAGGTGGACGCATCTAAGTTGCCTCACCATGCCTATCTGCGCCTTGCCCCTCAACGGCAGCAAGCGTGCAGGTTTGATAAGCCAGGTCCTGCATGGCATGGCAAGGTTTGATAAGCCAGGTCCTGCATGGTCAGCATGCATTACCTCACGTGTCACACGTGCGTCCTCCTGCAAGGACTCACGTGTATGACAGAGTTCTGCCTGCATGGCCTCACATGACAAACGGTGCGACTCCCGGCTTGCACAGAGTTCAGCTGAGATTATTCTTTCAAGCTGCACCATTCTGTCTTCTGCTCGCCTACTCTCGTTCATCCATAGCGTAACCAGAGTAGATCAGAAGGGTTGGTGTTTGACCCTCAGGGCCTCACAGTGTGCCTCTGCTTGAGCATCAAGTGCTTGATGCAGAGCCACAATTTCAGCCCTGCGCGCCCTGTCAGACGCCACCATGCCCAGCCTGAGTGAGCGGCACATGGACCGCGTAGTCTGCTGCTGGAGCTCCACTTGCCTTTCAGAAGGGAGGATGGAACGGGCCACACTTTCTATACCTTGAGCCATAATCTCAACTGCTCCCCCGTGTGGCTGTGCTATGGCATACATGGCATGCTCCCACTCAGTTGACCCCGGTGGCACACAGCCACTACGTTGCCGGACACCACACCTGCTAGGCCCAAGGAGCCATGGTCCTTGCTGGGTTGGTGCTGCCGCGGATGAAGGACTGCGTCCCTCCGTCAACCTGATGCCCCAGAAACATGGCCAACTGGTGTGGCGTGTGACCCTGCACCCGTAACCACCACAGGCAGACATTCCAACCCCGCCTGGCCCCCTACTGCAGGTGTCGCGGACAGAAGATCATCCAGCACAGGATCACTTACCGGCGACGATACGTCATGATGCAGATCCGGCTCAACATAGCGGTCAGAGGATACATCAGAGCCTGACTCAGAGTCAGCTCTGGACACGATGGCCTGGAGCACCAGTGGGTTCTTGTGGGCTGCAACCCATGACCACCACTGGTGCCTGGTTATTGATGTGAACTGACCACCATGTCTGGGATGACATCTTCATCCTCTGCCTCCAGTGCGTCATCACTTGCAATATAAACAAAAGAAACATGAACATGCTTGTCAGTAGCACATACCACAAACATACAGATCACAACATTGACAGCCAACTAATGAAGCAGCCATGTCACAGGCAACTCAAACCCCAACATGCATCCAGTGGCATTGAAATGCAAGGGTATCCCAAAAGCAGAAAAGGATGTGTGCAAAATGTGAAGGCAACACATGTATTGCATGTTGCACATCACCTGCATCACACACAACCTCTAGCAGGCACATATCGAAAGCAGAAATGAGAGATGGCAACAAAGAGATCACACGTAGCATAAGCATGGGGGAACACACAAAGAGCCACAACTGGCAATGAAACACACCATGACACATGTAACATGCATGTTCACGTGCAGCACTCAACTACCATCAACTATGCAGAGTACATGTGTCACAGGAGGCACCTACGCTAGTGCGTTTCTATACAGTGAAAGGAGGGACATGGGTACATACATTGCAGGTCACTATCACACAGCAGCACTGTGTTGGCATGTTGAAGGGCTGAACTTGGCACAGGAGTGGGTGTGTGCGGTGCAGTGCATGTGTAGCCCCTCAACTTCCAACATCAACACGTATGTAGTGATTTCAATCTCCAATCGTGACGGCAGTGTAAGGGCAATTGCAGCCATCATGTGCAAATGGCATGCACCATGTATCATGGATACCGTGAAACACCCACCCTCTGGACAATAGCAGGGAGGCACTGCATGACAATGAAATGTTCCCCACAGAACTGTGCATTGGCAGACAGTGTTGGCATGCGTCTATTGCATGTCGTCAGTCGAATGTCACTACAGCTGATGAGAAGTGGACATGATGCAGGACAGATGAGGAACCATCAATACTATACCCATGCATGCAGAAGACACAACACCATTTGAAAAGAGGCAGTGGGCCTGTAACAGGGGGAGCCATGTGCATGACACAGATGTGGACACCCTAAAGTCGTGCGTGATGACACACAGACCCACAGTGAGCATGAAATGGTTGTCCAAATAACATGACACTTGGATCATCCTGGAGACATACTACAATGAGCAGGCGGTCAAGGACACCTAGGGGCATACATGGAATGCACATGGAACATGAATGTGAACACATGTGCATGGGGAGCCACTGCCATCAGCACAGTCAGAGTGAGATACACTGCACCAAGGACAAAGGATGTATATGACATGATATGACATCTCATCAAGATTGCACTTGTACACAAGTGGCTCAGAGCGCAGCCAAGCAAAGGGAGGGGAACAAGGGAGAAAAGGAAATATAAAAAAATGATCATACTGGGCACAGTGACATTGAGAACACGCAAGTGTATGGAGAAGGGATAAAGGGTTGAAGACCCTGGAAGGGGGAGAAGTGGAACGTGCCAAACAGAGGAGCCCAAAGAAGGAAAATGAAGTCCAATGATAGAATAGGCATTAAAAAGATGGTAGTGCAGCCAGCAAGTGGCAAGTGCAATATCATTTGGATAGGGCAAATCTAATGAGTGCAGAAGAAGAATGGGGGCCTGTATGGGTACACGTACAGGACCCATTGCAATGGGAGGCCTGGAGGCAGTGCAGCAGGGAGGCAGGGTGTGCAGGTACCTGGGCCCGAAGGACAGAGGGTGTGTACGTGGGGAGAAGAGGGGCTAATGCAGGAGCAAATAGGAAGGTCTTGCGGTGCTTCCGGAAGCAGAGATGTTTCTCCTTAAGTTTCAAGGTGGCAGGTAGGCTATTGCAAAGGGAGCGCCCAGCCGTAGACACATATCTGCCCTCAGCTAATTTCTTCAATCAACGACTGACCCAGAGGGAGTGTGAGGTAGAGGAGCAAAGGACTCGAGAGGGGAGGTATTGGCAGAGGGATAGTTGAAGGTATTTTGGACCCAGGCCCCAGAAATCCTTGTGCACAATGCAGAGGGTCTGAAGTATCATCCTTGCATCCACTGGTAGCCAATGAAGGGATTTCAGAGCTGGAGAGATAGGATCCCAGGGCTTGAGGCCAAGGACAAGTCTTGCAGTCCTGTACTGGATTAGTGGTAGAGGGCGGAGTGTGGAGGCAGGTAGAATATTGAAAGAGCCTGTCACAGTAGTCCAACCTTGAGACAACCAGAGCTTGAGAGACTTTGAGCATGTAGGGCAATGATAGGAAAGGCACAGTACCCCTGAAGAGGTTAAGCAAGAAGTTAATTTATCTCAAGAAACATCAGAAATGTGTGTGGAAAAGGAATGGGTGGAGTCAAAGGTGACCCAGAGGTTGTTGGCCTTGCAGGTAGGGGTAGGAGGAGGGCCAAGGGTGGCCGGCCAGAGAGTGAGGGGAAAGGGTGGCGAAGGTGTACCGATGAGGAGGATGTCAGTCTTGCTGGCATTTAGACAGAGCTCATTGGCAGTACACCAATTTCAAATGTCAATGAGGCAATCAGAAATGAGGGAGGGAGAAGAAGTGGCCAAGGGCAGCCCGGAAATGAGTTGAGTGTCATCCGCATAGCACTGGAAGTCGTAGCAGAAAATGAAAATGCAGTAGGCGAGAGCTGCCAGGTGCTGTTTGGAAAGTCAGGCCGAGAGGTCAGACCCCTGGTGAACACCACAGGTAGAGAGGTAGACTGATGAAAGGAAGGACCCAAGTTGTAGCTAGGAGTGTCACACATGCCAAACACACATGTCATTGAGTAACACGCATCAATACTCACCGGACGATGCATCATAATCGATCCTCTCTCCCACTCCACAGATTTGTTCTTCCGGGATAAACTCTGCAGCAATCTCCTCATGCTGAGTGAGTTCATCCTCCTCTGGTGGTGGCCCACCACCAGTCACCAGAGACATGGAATAGTTGGAGGCACGCTTTTATTTTTGCACTGCGTCGGAGGTCATTCCAACGCTTGTAGCAGTCCTGAGCCGTGCGCACCTGGAATCCCATGGCTGTGACACCATCCGCAACATGCTGCCAGTGGACCCAATGCTGGTGATGCGTTGTATGGCACTGTGGGCCCACAAGCATATTGTGTTGGTGTGCCGACACGTAGTCCACAAGGCAGTCCAGTTCCTGCTTGCTGAAAGGCTTCTTCCTCGACATGCCGGAGCCCGGAACCCGGAAATATGTCTGTGGTCTCAGCCTCTTGTGCAGAAGCACGCTTCCTCCTTTTGTGCGGTGGTATTGACCCTGAGCAGCCAATGTGGCCCTGATCAGTGGGGGCAGTGGTGCTGGTGGACTGGACCAAGGCAGTGTGTGTTAGAATGAGGAGTGAAGGTCTGGCTTGGGTCTTACTCACTGCCGGGTTGGTGTTGGCTGTATCTGCCCATGCAGTTACCACCACCCGGCTGCTTGGGGCAGCATATGTCATAACTTCCCCAGATGCATGTACCCCAGTCACAGCTACACTGGACACATGTGACCCGCACCTCCGGACAAGATGGAAATCGTCCTGGGAGTCCTCGTCACGCAACGCAACATGCGCTGCCTGACCCCGATCCCGGGTGGTGGTCCCCACAGCTGCACCTGCAGCTACCACCACCGGTGGGTCCGTGACAGCGGATGTAAGTTGCTGTTGGGTCATATGGGCGCCAGGCTGTGATGCAACAGCTGCATCACCAGGAGTTACAGGGGGTGGTGGCATGACTGCACCAGCACGTGGATGGGCATCCCGACCCAGTGGGGCACCCCTGCTCTTCCCACTCTGTAGCCACCCTGGCCACCCTGGATACCCTGTCCCCCCTGGTCTCTGCGCCCACGTGCCCAACCACGCACACCCCTGGGAGGACACCCAGCTTTGCCTCCCCTACCCTTTGGTGGCCTCCCAACCATGGCACAGATGGTTAATAGCCGATGGGAGGTGCACTAAACAATTGTCCTGGGCAATTAGGTTGAAGGGGGCAGAGTACTGGATGGAATAGGTACCCCTGTGTTCCTGCAAGGCTGTCAGTCACCCCTGGGGAAAAATGACGGGTCACACAATGCTCAGGCCCCCCAAGAAATTAAAAAAAAGAAAGAAAAAAAATAATCAAAAATTGACAAAAAATGACAAAAAATGAAAACAAAAAATTGTAAAATTACAAGACCACGCTCCTGCCCAGAAGGCCTCCTGCAAGCCATCTGCTGCTGCCTGCCTGCCTGCCTGTCTGCCTGATGCCAACAGTGCCCTGCCATTTGGTGCCTGCACATCAGCCATCTGCAGGGATCCAGTTGCTGTGACCACCCTCGGGGGTTGCCATGTCCGACACAGCACCATCTGGCACCAGTGGCAACCCCCCAGCAGGGAGGCAGAGGGATTCCAGCTTCAGTGCTAATGATGTTGGCATCCTTGTGGAGCAAGTCCTGCGGCATTATGATGCCCTCTTCACTCAATTGCGCGCCGACAAGGAAGGACGGAAGAGGATCTGGAATGACATAGTGGGTGCCATCAACACGGAGGGGGTGGCACCCCGCAACATCAAACATGCCCAGAAGCTCTGGGAGGACTACAAGTCCAGGACCCTCAAGAACGCAGCGGATGCAGTGGGGCGCCGGGTCCACCTTACCACCCAGCAGATGGGGGTCCTGGAGCGCATTCGCCCAGTGCTTCATCACCAGATCCTCAGGATGCAGGCCCGTCTGGAGTCGAGTGGTAAGTGCCCATGCATTCCCGTTTTAAACAGTGCATGTTTCATTGTGCTGGTAGTTAGCTACTTGACTGTATGTGTGAAATGGGTTATGTATGGATGTGTGTGTGCAGGGACATGATGGTGCTGCATGTGAGTCCAGCCAGGCGTGACCCACATGGATGATGTATGTGTTACAATGCACCATGCGCAGCAGCATGCAGAATGCACACATGTATGCATGTCTGTGTCTGTACTTGGACATGTTTGGGGTGTGAGAGATGGGTGCTGCTGTCATGGACATGCATGGTGTACATGTCCATGTGTCTGAGTAGTGTGTGAGTGACTGGTGAACGCCATGGATGCATGACACATGTCCGTGACAATGTGTTTATTCACTGATACAGCCTAGTCATCCTTGTATCCACTGTGTTTGGGGGTATACGGGGCCAGATGCATGACCCTCCGGTGATGTGTGTGCATGTGATCAGCATGTCCCATGAAGCATGTGAGTTTCATCCCACCTTTGGATGTTTCTACGGTGCCTCGCACATGGATGCAAATGTTTGTTGCTTGTGCCATGCCTGTTCCTGCTTGTGTGTTGCCTGCACTGACCAATGTGTTGTGTGGAGGGACATGATGGAAGTGACATTTGACAGTGCCACTCATGTGCTATTGCTTTCTGTCTAGGGGACTATTTTACAGTACCCTGATGCTTGTGTTAAATGTCTCCCTTTACACAGCAGCGAGTGAAGAAGAGGGCGGAGACGGCGCTGTGGAGGAAAGCGGCAGGGATACCTTCACCGGCCAGAGACGCAAGGCCCAGTCACCCTCCCAGGAAATTACATCATCCGGAAGCGAGGGGACTGGTTCCGCGTCTGCTACTATGACTGCAGCGGAAGGGGCGGGTGAGCCCCCACAGGGGCTTCCGATGGCGGAAGATGGTGCGGAGCCATCCAGTTTGGTGGTGTGATCAGAGGAGGAGGAGGAGGCCGCTTCAGAGCTGCACATGGGGCCTGGTGGGGGTGGTACCACTGGTGCAAGTGGTGCAGTCCAGGGGCAGGAGGCAGCACAGGTCACGATGGAGGGGCCTGTGCATGTCACTGTCCCTGACACTGTGACTGCATCGCCATGCACCAGCAGGGATGCCCCTTCCCAGGCTCGTCCACAGGTAGCAGGGAGGTCCACGTCATCTGGCACTCCTCTACCTGCTGACGTGGAGACCCGTGACAGGATTGAGTCCGTCCTGATTGGTGTCGCGTTGTGCACACATGTCATTTGTGATGACGTGCGTGCTTCCTGGGTGGACCACGCACGTCATCACAAAGAGATGTGTGCCAACGTGGCCCAGTTGGGAGGGATCTGGTTGGGGGTTTCCTCCATGTTTGGGCAGTCTTGCGGCCCTCTCCTCCTCTGTGCACACTATACGCCAGTCGTTCTCTGTGCCGTCTTCTGGCCCAGATGCCACCAGGGCCCCCTGTCCACCTGCCCCAACCAACACAGCCAGGCTGGTGAGCTCCAGCACAGGTGGTCACCCCAGCAACTGGACCCCTGGCTACAGATGATGTGCAGGCACATACAAGCAGGGCACATGCACGATGGCCCGGGAGTTGACAGAGGCAGTTGTGGCGGCAGCGACAGGCAGCAGAAAGGCGGTGGCAGGCTCAGCGTAGGAGGCATGTGGCCTCGGGGCCCTCTACATCATCGGGGCAGTCATCGGCCGGAGGGCAGGAGGACCCAGGATTGGGAGTGTCTTCCGTGTGCCAGCGGTTGGGCCAGGAAATAGGTGCAGAGTGGCAGCGGGCAGAGAGGGCACGGCTCTCAATGGTCAGGGAAGAGAACTCCATGCACAGGGCTTTGAGGCGGGCTGAGTGCCTTGAGGCAACTCGCAGGGAGTTGGAGAAGGCCATGGCTGCATCCCTGCAAGACCTCGAGGGCAGGGAAGAGGCCCGCCTCCGGAACATTGACGTGGAGTTCAATGATGCCCTGGCCCGGGACATCAAAAAGTGAGCCGTCGGACTAGCGCAACGCCTTTGTATATAGTTATTTAGGTTTAGGTTTCATGTGGATTTTATTATTATTTGGAGTTCACAGACTTTGCTTCACTTTTTGTATATAGTTGTATTTTAGATAGGGTTTTGGGTAGGTTTCCTTTTGTTTTGGGATCATTGACCCTTCTGATTTTCATTGTAAATAGTACCAGACATGTACATACTTTCGGTATTACATCATCCCATGGAGCAATGGTTTTTGTGCTTTTGAGTTTTTCTTTACTTTCTATGGACTTTTGCGATGGACCACTTTTCCTTTTTCATGTTGTGGATTTTTCTTTTTCATTGGATTTTACTTTATTTTTGTTATTGCATTCATTGTTTCTTCATTTGCATGTGTGATTTGTATTATGTCATTTTGTTTACTTTTTAATACATTTCTCATTTCTTCATTAGTGGTGTGGTCTACTCCCATTGGTTTTGTGCATGTCTCTATGAGCATTGCCTCAGTCATGTGTTGCTACTGTACGGCTCTGTTGGACATTTATTCATGGCGATGCTGGTTGTTTTCAGACTCTCATGGCATGGGTAATTTAGTAGGGAGTGGATGCAGTGGATGGTTGCGTGCTTGTACTGGGGGGCGAGGGGGATTTGGGTTGGCATTAGGGCCATAGGTCTGTTTTGTTATGACGTGGTGTTTGGTGGGACATGTGTTGGGCCTGTTGGCAGGTTGCCTTCAATGGGGGTGGGGTGGGGGGACATGTGTTGGGGCCTGCTGGCAGATGCCTGTCACCTGTCAATGGGTGGTTGGGCTGGGGGGCATGAGTCGAGGTCTGCAGGCAGGTGCCTTTCAATGGGGGGTGGGTGGGGGGACATGTGTCTGGGCCTGCTGGCAGGTGCCCGGCAATGGGGGATGGGTGGGGGGGACATGATTCGGGGCCTCTTGGCAAGTGCCCGTCAATGGGGGGGCATGAGTTGGGGCCTGCTGGCAGGTGCCGGTCAATGGGGGGGAATGATTCGGGCGTGCTGGCAGGTGCCTGTCAATGGGGGGTGGGTGGGGGAACATGAGTCGGGGCCTGCTGGCAGGTGTCTGTCAATGGGGGGTAAGTGGGGGCTGCATGTGTCGGGGTCTGCTGGCAGGTGCCTGTCAATGGGGTGAGGGACATGAGTTGGGGGCCTCCTGGCAAGTGCCCGTCAATGGGGGGCCATGAGACGGGGCCTGCTGGCAGGTGCCTGTGAATGGGGGGTGGGTGGAGGGGACATGAATCTGGGCCTGCTGGCAGGTGCCCGTCAATGGGGGGCATGGGTCGGGGCCTGCTGGCAGGTGCCCGTCAATGGGGGGTGGGTGGGGGGGACATGAGTCGGGGCTCCCAAGTGCATGGTGCCATGTGGCCTGCCTGCGGGGCATGGTCAGAGTGGATGGGCTGCTTGCGGGGCATGGTCAGGGTGGAGGGGCTGCCTGCGGGGCATGGTCAGAGTGGATGGGCTGCCTGCGGGGCATGGGGAGGGTGGATGGGCTGCCTGCGGGGCATGGGGAGGGGTGTAGGGTGGACCCTTGTGGCGTGGTCTGGCTCCAGGGGGTGCATGTGGCTTCTCACCACACTGCTGCATGAATCCGGGGGTATGGGAGTGAGAATTACACGCGATTGGGCTGGCGCGAGCGGGGTACATGTATTCCAGGGGTGCGGGAGGAGTTTTACATGCGATTTCGCTGGTGCGAGCAGGGTACACGTATTCAGGGGTTGTGTGGGGAGTTTTACACGTGATTTTGCTGGCGCGAGCAGGGTACACAAATTCCGGTGGTACGCGGGGAGTTTTACACATGGTTTCACTGGCGTGAGCGGGGTATGCATATTCCGGTGGTGCGCTGGACTTTTACACGTTATTTCGCTGGTGCGAGCAGGGTATGCGTATTGCGGGGGTGCGCTGGGAGTTTTACATGCGATTTCACTGGCGCGAGCGGGGTACGCATATTCCGGGGGTATGCGGGAAATTTTACACGTGATTTCGCTGGCACAAGTGGGGTATGCGTATTCCGAGGGGTGCGCAGGGTATTTTACATGCGATTTTGCTGGCGCGTGAGGGCTGTGTGGTGTTTTTAGCGCGTTTTCATGTTTGGGGGGCTGTATGCTGGTCCACTGGCCTTTGCGCCATGTAGGGGATTTGTGCAATGTTTTTGGCACACAGGGCGGGGCTGGAGGCGTAACTGGCCCTGCTGCAGGGTCGCTGCACCACTTGGAGCCACGGCTGGTTATGGATGTAAGTATCCATGAATACGCTTGCGTGAAAATGGGTTTTGGCGCACGCAGCTAGCCCACACTGGCGCACGCTCCCTCTCTGCGCTGCCCGCGTGCGCTGCTTCTGCGCTAAATTCTATGAATTACCCCCTATATCTTTTCCAATAGTTAACTTTATATTAGTCCTCCCTGTCTACGATCCACAAAATGATTGTCGGTCCAACAGTAGGTATGACTAGCTACCAGAAAAGCTGGGTATTGTCACCTCTAATGGCCATCGTCAGGGTTTGTCATTGCTCAAGTTTCAAGAGTTTATGAAAAGACTTGATCCATTGTGAGTATTTATTTTTTTTGTCACTTGTTAAGCGAGCAAGATCATGCTCCACATGATTACTAGCACCATTTCGGCGTAGGTCCCATCTCAAGCATCTTTTAGCATCTCAAATTTCTTTGCCGATTCTGCACCGGTTACCTGGCCACCCTTTCTGATCCTGAGGCCAGTACCTGCCTTTTGCTCAGATGCCCTGCTTCCCTGGCAACCCCCTGCACTTGGGGACTGGTTCTTAAATCCCTTCAGTCCCCTTACCTGCACTTATGTCTGCTCTTACCTTGCACTTGCCACCATCAGCCTGTTTTTATTTATTTGTATTTATTCTTCCTACATGTATTGCACTGCACTCTCCCCTCTCCCTTCCCCTTGCACTCTTCCTTTTCTCCCTACCCTCGCACTTGCGCGATCTGAATGACGCCTGGCCTAGTAGGATCGTTGTCTGTCTTCCACTGTTCTCCCCTCCCTTGCCTCGTCGCGCCTTGAAACACTTGTGTATAGGCGCGTTATAAATGCCATATCATATAATTTATTACATTTGATGCTTATGTGTGCCACAGCGAAATCCTTTGCTAGTCCAGTTAATCTAAATCTATCAGGAGGTATTACATTGTGGATGCTAGATATGATGTCAGAGTATACAGCTAAAATGTGCGTGTCAGGGGTGATCCAATGCTCAGTGAGACATACATAGCTCAGTTAAGCCAAGGGAATGGCTGGAGAAATAGCATTAGATGTAAAATTAATAGTAATAAGCCAATGCTCAGAGGCTTTACAGATGTAGTTATTAGAACACAGAGTCAATTTTAGATATACTGTTATTAAGTGTAGGTTAGTTGGGCTCCAATGGATTGTGTTTTTATCAAACTGTATCTCCACTCCTTCTATAAGATCCTGAGTTGATGCAGTGAGTGGGATACTGATCAAATCCAGGGGAAAAATATTGCTTTCCTCTATAGGAATAACTAACGTATCCAGCTCAAACTGCAAAAGCAACCAACAACTCTGACATACCAGGTGTATTGTGCTCACATCTACCATTTAGCATACATAAATCAGAAGGTTGGCCCACTGAATACTATTGGCCTCATTACGGCCATGGCGCTCCCGTGATGAAGGCTGCCGCTACGGGAAAGCCACCGTTCATTATGGGATGCCTTATTACGAGGTTCCCTAGCGAGACCCGCACAGAACGTCTGGTCAGACCAGACGTTCTTTGCGGGTCCTGCAAGGGGACCAAGGAGCTAATAACGGGCCCGTTATTAACGGGCCCGTTATTAGCTCCGTCCCCATTCCCATTGAGTCCTATGGGGGCTCAAATGGGAATGGGGATTGGTTTTGTGAATGAGGAATTACTGGGTCCTCCAAGGTTGGAATGACCTGGTAATTCCTCATTCACAGAACCCGGTACTGGAACCCGGTATGGAGGCATACTCGTAATGAGGCTCCATGTGTGTCTTGCTTCATTTGTAGTACGTCTGCATCAAAGATGCGTTCATGATTGTGCAAGTTGGGGGGAAGTTTAGAGTTGAAATCAACCATAAGCAAGATTTGAAAACAGGCCATGTGTAGCTCAATTAGTTAGGGAACAACACACCTCAACCTTGAGTTTGAGTCAGGCCCAGAGGATAATATGATATGATGGGTTATTTATAACATGCTTAATATCCAGAGGTTTCTAAGCACGGACCCGGATATTGAACCTGTGTTGCTCCGTTGCCCTTGAGCTATCCTCCCAAGACTATTAATATCATATTAATAATGAATATAGAAATGGTGGAACAATCCCCCAATTTCCCAGTAAGAGTTACTGGGCCTCATTACACGGACTGCGGTGGACCAATGTGCTATTAGCACCTTGGTCCATGCTGGTAAAATACCGGCACCGCCTTGGAGGAAAGGGGAATTACCGCCCTGTTCCAAGGTTAGTGGGGCGGTAATTCCGCCTTCCCCCATTGCCCTTCCCCATTCACATTTTTGCCCCATAGGGCATAATGGGAATGGGGAAGGTGCTAATTATGGCACCGCAAATTGTGGTACCGTAATTAGCTCCCTGGTCCCTTTGCGGGTTGGTTTTTAATGCCTGCAAAAAGCAGGCGTTAAAGTCTCCAACCCGCAAAGGGACCTCGTAGTAAGGCGGTAAGGGTTAACGGTCACCGGTACCATTAACGGTGACCTTTAACCCTTACCGCCGTCCGTGTAATGAGGCCCACTGTCAGGACAGTCAGACGAGATATTTAAATTAGTCAAATTAAAGAGATTGCTGCCACTGATAAGTAGTCCACCATTGGGCCGGCCCACCGGTCCTCTGGTGGCAAACGTATGGATGGTGGAACGGATGTCTAGCACAATTTCCTTAAGTAGCCATATCTCTTGGAGAGCAATGATGCCAAACAAGTCAGAGTTAATGAAAAACCATCCTCCTCAAATGACTAAATCCACAGGTGTTCCAAGAGATCAATTTGAATAAGTTCTCTGGGTCGATTGTGGAAGTTGTTAGGCAGGAAAATGGTCCGCCAGGATCTGTCAGTCTCCCTTCTGGCGTCTTCAGCTGATGTATTGCCCACAATATGTAGGTCCAGTCGAATCAGTGACAATCCTGATATTATCTCTTAGTTGTACGTTTTGATTGCTTCCGCCCATCGCCCCTCCTACGATATTAAGGTTAGTATTCCTAATATGTTGTCTTGTGTGTTGTGTTGAATCGAATAGAGGTGCCAGGTTTGCTTTCTTGTTCCCAGTGTCTACAGGAATAAGTATGCGCTGTATAATGCCTTCATAACTAAGCCTATGGAAGTCTACCTCACAGTGATATATGAAATCAAGTGTAGACGCACGATACAAGTGAATTAGGATGGTAGCAAAGGAGCAGTGATCGAGAGTATCGAGCACCTCTATGTATTTAGAGGAGATGGCACGTAATTGCTGAATATGGTGACAGAGATCCAGGAAGGTGGATCGATTTAATAGGTACTCATTACTGCTACAAAAAGACTCTGGATCTTGATAACTCTTTTAGTGTGGTTATGTAGACACTCTCCATCCTTACTGCTATCAAAAGCATTTTCAAAGCTCACCTTCAAGCGATTAAGAGCGGTGCTTCTAGATCATAAGGTGTTAGGGTCACCTGAGGAGTGAGGCATTCGATTAAGAGTAGATGTCATGGGGGGTCAACTAGTGTCCATCCGTAGATCAGTTTCAAGATGATGTAATTTTGCTGTTGAGCTTTGAGGACTGTGATCAGGTTGATCAACGTGGAATAACTGTTGAATGTCTTCTAGGATAATGGACTCATCTTTAGAGTTATAATGTGTTTCTTTATGCGTGTGTGGCTTGTATAAGGCTTTAGAGCCGTTGGTGTTAGTGGCTCCTAAGAGTATGCAAATACCCTTTATGGACTTTATTTTTCAGGGCTCCGCTATGGTAGATTCCTATGCATGTAGACGTTTTTCCCCCCTTTTTCCTCTTTTTCTTCTCGACGAAGAGCCAAGATCAGATTTGTCACTTTGGCAAGCATAACTCTTGGCTAAACGTGTCAATTTTGCATTCTTACCATTATGTTTTTTAGGGTCATAGTTAGCTTCTTATTTAGATGCCGTTCATATTGGCACTAATGACAACGTTAGTCGTAGATGAGGTGCAATCGATAACAGTGTCAGTTATCTTGTGAGCTTCACGGTTGTTTTCGTCAGTCTGAACAATAGGGGATCCCAGTCCGGGTGGATACATTGAATTTGGGTTTGGCACTGTTAAAGGAGGAAGTGTAGCAGGGATTACTTCCATTGACAGAATTTTATTGCAAGTCACATTAGTAATAGGTCTTGTGATCGAAACCAGATCAAGAGTTTGTCTGAGTATGGAAGTTGGGGCAGTCGTCGTTTGCTGTAGAGTTTCACATTGCTTTGTCAAGGAGAGCAGTAAGCAGTCCAGAGCTTGAGATTGTGTGTAAAATGACTCTGACACGTTAGTGGAGATATCTGCCTGGGCCTCAACATCTGACACTAGGATATCCAATTGATCGTCATGCTCACCACTAACTAAGGTGGAATAAAGATGGAGTCGTTAGGGGTGCACAGAAGGCTCTTGCTCAATGCTTCTTCCAAATTGAAATTTACAACATAGTCATTCCGATTCAATTCTCTGATAAGTGTGGGGCTTTTAGATAGATTTGCAGGGTCCTCCACCATAAGGACCCGATTGGAAGGATTGATGATAAATATAGGTAAAGAGGCCACCCATGTACCAGAAGAGTGGTCAAGGTAATCGATGTTAGAAGGGCTGATCGTATTAGTGACACATGACACCATTTCAGAACCCAAACAGCTTAAGGAGGAGGTAAAGTGAGCATCAAATGTAGAGTAAAATACGTCACGAAGCATGCAGGGTTGAAAACATGTCATGGTTTTACCCTGCGCCTCTATATTAGAGTTAGAGGAGTGCATCGGAGGCACTTTGATGGTTTTGAGCAGGCAAGTTCAGGGGTGCCGCAAGTCAATGGGGGAGGAGGGGTGGCCAGAAGGTGCTGTGGAAAGGTTGCTTCTTAGTGAGTCATCAATGTTGTCTTGCATCATATCCTGGCTCACCACTAGGGGATTGGAATCCTTGTTGCAAATCTTTGTGAAAGGGACAAAATCTGTCATCTTGCACCCGGCGGCCAGACGGTCCAGTGAAGGTGGTGATGGTGACTCGCTTTGTATGCGTTGTGCGAGTAGCTATTGCATCGCTACAGCAATGCTTCAGCACTCCACCCACCTTGAGGTACATGTGGGGAGGTTGTTCAATGGCCACAGGAAACCCGGACCTCATAGCTGAAGGATTATGGGAGAGCGATTTCCTCAGGTAAATTCACAAACCACAGGTAATCTCTGTGTAGCCAGTACAAGCGCTGCTTCAGTGCCCTACTCACCTTTAATTACAAGTCGGGAGGCGGTTCAAAAAGCAGCGGCAACCCAGCAGTCACCACCGAAGGCAATTTCACACACCACAAGGACTCTGTGTATTCAGTACTTACATTAAAGGGCTAAATGGCTTTACCCTTTTCAGATCTAGGACTTCCCAGTGAGCACCTTCTGGAACAGTGAAATGTTAAGCTCTTTCCTAAATCTTAAATGATCCAGAGTTTTGCAAAATGGGGCTCTCCAGAGTCCAGGTGTTTTGGACTACAGCTCCCATGATCTCTCGCCAATGACTATGATGACAGTGGTTGATGACAGCGGTACTCCAACACATTTGGAGAGCCAAAGATTGCTTACCCCTGGATTAGGCGCTTATCACAAATCCAAGACGAGGGAGTTCCATAGGTCAGGTCCTGCAGCATTCAGCCTGTTTACTCGAAATTTCTTTCCTGACTGTGTGGGTTTTCTGGAAGGATGAGTTCCATTGCAAGGAGGTGCCGTCAATTACGAATTCGTGGTTTTGTTTGTTCAGCAGGATGTAGTGGTCCACTGTGTCTTTGGGCTGAGGCGGATGACTGCTGTTGGGCGTCTGGGTTCCAGGCTAAGAAGGATGGCCTCTCTCTCAGGACCATAAGTGGAGTTATGGAGCTTCCTCCCAGCCAGAAACCTGACTGCTAATCCTGGTATTCACCACACTCTTAGGAGTTTTTTGGTGACTAACTTCTCAAAGAGCTTGACTGCCAGGGAAAGCGATGATATGGTGCAATAGTTTGCTAAGACTGTGGGTCTGCCTCTCCTTTCTCCATACACACATGGTTTTCACAGCGCGTTATAAAGATGTTTTTCTTTTATTAATGCCTTTTAGAAAGCAGTGGTGGCACAGCATGAACGGTCTCAGGTTACCACGGGATGCTTTTGAACAGTTCACAATAGTTCACAGGAAACGTCAATAGTTGTAACCGTGCTGAGTTTAGGGGCTAGCATACTGTTGTCACTATTTCATTGGTTACTTTTCCTCAGTTTACCTCAGAAAATAAATAGATTATATAAACCGCGCGAAATTGAGGCCAATTACAGCAGAGTATGCAAAGGCATGTGCATCCAATTGGTACAACTGACCAGATGCTCAATTTTCGTCAGCTGCTTACTGTATAAAATGAATGATCATTCTAAGGACCGTATTACTATAGAAACTTTGCACATTTGGAGTATAATTGTGGTGCGCCATTTGCACCAGGGCAAACATTATCACAGTTCAGATAGCTATTATTTCAATACAGTTTTGCACCAAGGTAGTTTTTGCACTGGTGCAAAGGCTTAATTAAATTCCAGTGCACAGATGCAAAGTGCCCAGGGATTTGGACCCACTTATTTTTATTATGCACCAGTGAATGGACCCCCCTACCCCCTGTTTTCGGAGCATGCGTGTGCTGCAATAATCCCTGATCGGACCATGTCACATGTCTTCAGGACCTGTCCATACTTGTATGCATACTGGTAAAGGCAGGATTTCACAACATTCCATATTATTGTATAGATTGTGAAAAGTATCGATATTTAGGCTTTATCTGTCTCATTGGCATCTTTTAGGCAGCATTGAATGCCTTATTTATTGTAGAAATACTGGTTACATTGGCACTTTAATGTTATTGCACAGTATTTTAGATCTTGCAACAAGGGAGCATGACCCATGATCTAGCTGCTGGACAGAATTTAGAATTGCAATGTTTCCCCTTACACTTTTTGTTAGGGAAGTTGTGAGGTTACAGTGTGTGCCACTCCCCTGGTACAAAAATATGGCCTCTTCGCCTCTGCAGAGCGAACAAGGCATACATTTTTTTATATTTACTGTACCTTTCATTTTATTAATGAATTAAATATATATGACTGTTAAGTTATATCGGATTTGCAGTAGATTGGGTTCATTGATTAGATGCATGTTGTGTTCATCAGTGAATTTACTATATACATGTGGTTGCGTTCCTCATTGAGTTTATTAATTAGATGTATGTTGTTGCGTTCCTCATTGAGTTCGTTAATTAGGTGCATGCTGTTGCATACCTCACTGAGCAAATTAATTGGATGAATATTGTTGCGTTCCTCATTGACAGTGTTAATTAGATGCATTTTGTTGTGCTCCAATTGAGTCTATTAATTAGAAGCATGTTGTTGCATATCTCATTGAGTTAATTAATTAGATGCATGTTGCTGCACTCCTCATTGACCTTATTAATTGGATGCATGTTGTGCTCCTGACTGAGTTTATTGATTTGATACATGCTGCTGTGAACCTCATTAACCTTATTGATTTGATGCATGTTGTTGTGCTCCTCATTGATTTTATGCATGTTACTGCAATCCTCTTTGAGTTTATTGATTTGATGTATGTCCTTGTGTTCTTCATTGAGGTTATTAATTAGATGCATGTGGTTGCGTTCTTCGTTGACTTTATTAATGTGATCTTGTCATTACATTCTACATTGAATTAAGTTATCAGATGAATGCTGTTGCACTCCTCGTTGTCTTTATTGATTAGATTCCTGTTGTTGCATTCTTCATGGAGTTTATTGATTTACTGCATTTAATTGTGTTCCTCATTGAGTTTATTGATTTGATTCACGGTGTTGTGCTCCTACCTGTGTTCATGGATTAGATGCATGTGGTTGCATTCCTTATTAAGTTATTGTTTTGATGAATGTTGTTGAAATCCTCATGGAATTTATTGTTTGAGTTTCTTGTTTTGATGCATGCGGGTGCACTCCTCATGGAGTTCATAGTTTTGATGTGTGTTCTTCCATCCCTCGTGCAGTTTATGGATTTGACACATGTTGTTGGGCTCCTCATGGAGTTTTTTGTTTTGATGTGTGTTCTTCCATCCCTCATACAGTTTATGGATTTTACACATGGGGCCTCATTACAAGGTGGGCGGTAAGGGATTACCGGCACCGGTAAGGGCACCGGTGCCGGTAATCCCATACCGCCCTACTACGAGTTCCCTTTGTGGGTCCTCCCTTAACGCCTGGTTTTTCCAGGTGTTAAGGACGGGACCCGCTAAAGGGATTTTGGAGCTAATAACGGTACCGCAATTTGCGGTACCGTTATTAGCGCCTTCCCCATTCCCATTGAGCCCTATGGGGGCTCAAATGGGGATGGGGAAGGGCCCTGGTGAATGGGGAATTACCGCCCCAGCCAACCTTGGAATGGGGCGGTAATAGCTCCATTCACCAGGGCGGAGTCGGTAAGGGTTTGGAGGCAGCCATGGCGCTATTAGCGCCATGGTTACCTCCAAACTCCTAATGAGGCCCATGGTGTTGCGCTCGTCATGGAGTTTATTGATTTGATGCGTGGTGTTGCGTTCCTCATTGAGTTAATTAATGCAATGCATGCTCTGCTACTCATTGAGTTGCTGGATAAGATCCATGTCATTGCATGCTTCAATGAGTTTATGGATTTAATGCACAGTGTTGTTTGTGCTGCTACTTGAGTTCATGGATTAGATGCATGTGGTTGCATTTCTCATTGTTTTGATGACTGCTGTTGAAGTCCTCATGGAGTTTATTGTTTGAGTTTCCTGTTTTGATGCATGCGGGTGCACTCCTCATGGAGTTCATTGTTTTGATCTGTGTTCTTCCATCCCTCGTGCAGTTTATGGATTTGACCCATGGTGTTGCGCTCCTCATGGAGTTTATTGATTTGATGCGTGTTGTTGCGTTCCTCATTGAGTTCATTGATGCAATGCATGCTCTGCTACTCATTGAGTTGATGGATAAGATCCATGTCATTGCATCCTCCAATGAGTTTATGGATTTAATGCACAGTGTTGTTTGTGCTCCTACTTGAGTTCATGGATTAGATGCATGTGGTTGCATTTCTCATTGTTTTGATGACTGTTGTTGAAGTCCTCATGGAGTTTATTGTTTGAGTTTCCTGTTTTGATGCATGCGGGTGCACTCCTCATGGAGTTCATTGTTTTGATCTGTGTTCTTCCATCCCTCGTGCAGTTTATGGATTTGACCCATGGTGTTGCGCTCCTCATGGAGTTTATTGATTTGATGCGTGTTGTTGCGTTCCTCATTGAGTTCATTGATGCAATGCATGCTCTGCTACTCATTGAGTTGATGGATAAGATCCATGTCATTGCATCCTCCAATGAGTTTATGGATTTAATGCACAGTGTTGTTTGTGCTCCTACTTGAGTTCATGGATTAGATGCATGTGGTTGCATTTCTCATTGTTTTGATGACTGTTGTTGAAGTCCTCATGGAGTTTATTGTTTGAGTTTCCTGTTTTGATGCATGCGGGTGCACTCCTCATGGAGTTCATTGTTTTGATGTGTGTTCTTCTATCCCTCGTGCAGTTTATGGATTTGACCCATGGTGTTGCGCTCCTCATGGAGTTTATTGATTTGATGCGTGTTTTTGCGTTCCTCATTGAGTTCATTAATGCAGTGCATGCTGTGCTACTCATTGAGTTGATGGATAGGATCCATGTCATTGCATGCTTCAATGAGTTTATTGATTTGATACATTTGGTTGTGCTCTTCATTGAGTTTATTGATTAGATGCATGGTGCTGCGGTTCTCACTGATTTTATTAATTAGATGGTTTCCATGTGATAATGCCGCTGTAAAAAAGTCACCATTTAGGCATGTTTTTTTTCCTGACACCTAAAATTCTTTCCTCAAATATTCTAGAAGGGCTATAATTATATATGATTACCTCCAATCCTAGACTATTTGTCTGGAGAGTGCGTTTTTAGGGAAATGTCTCCACCCGACTGGCATTTTTACAGCGACATTATCACTGGATACGATTAGATGGATGTTAATGTGTTCCTCACTGTCTATGAGTATTTCTTGCAGAGATCTACAAGAAATCTTCAAGCCTGAGAGTCTTCTTGCCTGCCACATGCACAGGACTACATACCATTTCGGATGGCACTCCATAAGATCCTCTCCAAATCACCACAAGAAACCCCAATTCAATAATTTTGCAATTGCTAATGCAAGTAAAATATGTGTTTCGGGGCATTATGAATACCTGATAAATGAATAAATAAATAAATAAATAAATAGGTTTGCCCTTAGAAGGCAAAAGCTAACAAAGTGAGCTCCTGGCTGGAAAGGTGATTAGCTCAGTGGCAACACGCTCGGCAGAGCAACACAGGTTTGAATCCCTGATCCGCGCTTAGAAACCTCTTTGGCATTAAGCACGTTATAAATAACAAATTGCAAGTTTGTCTTGGAAGCAAGACAACGCAGCACAACACAGAATCCAGATCCCGCACTTAGAAACCAATCTCTGGTATTAAGCGCATTATAAATGAACAATTATCATTATAATTATTCATGCGTGCAGGTGTACACAGGGTAGTCAAGAGCTGTGGCTCTCAGAATCATGGTCTTTGTGCTCAGCACGCCCTTCTCTTATTGTGGGGGTCATTACGAGTTTGGAGGTAGCCATGGTGCTATTAGCGCTATGGCTGCCTCCAAACTTGTGTCCGGGTTCTCGGAATGGAGACTTACCGGGTCATTCCAACATTGGAGGACCCGGTAAGTCCCCATTCTGAAAACCATTCCCCATTCCCATTCAAGCCCCGATAGGGCTCAATGGGAATGGGAAGGAGCTAATAACGGGCCCGCAAATAGCAGGCCTGTTCTTAGCTCCCTGGTCCCTTAGCGGCTCCCGCTAAGGGCGGCTGGTAAACCAGCCGGCCTTAGTGGGACCTGCCAAGGGACCTCAGAATGCGGCGGTAGGGGGTTAACGGCACTGGCATCCTTACCGGTGCCGTTTACCCCCTACCACCGTATTCGTAATGACCCCCTGTGTGTTTGGTTCAATAATGCGAACGTGTGCAAACTGAATTCCCATTTTTGCCTGGCGCATGGCTTTAAGTGGCCCCAGAGCCCCAGCAGCCTCCAAAAAATGCTAGTGAGTTAGGGCCCTGACGGGCCTCACATAAGCCTGCCACTAGCCCCAGTGAGCATTGACGCACAAATGGCGCTTCAGCTGGTATGTGTGATGCGTGTTCTTCTTGGTGTGTAGGGGCTGAAAGGGAGGTGATTCCTCTCCCTTTCAGCTCCTCCCCATCCAACAGCTGGTGTTGACTGGCCACATCATGGCCCAACGTCTGCCTGCTGGGAGGTCAGTGCTGCGGTAATTACAAAACAAAGGTAGATGAGGCCCACAAAAGCACCTTTCAGAAAATGACCAATGTTGGAAATGTAAACAGGCAAAGGGTACGTTGAGCCACCTCCTCTGGTTTTGGAACAAGACTAGAGACTTTTGGGAAGGTGTCTGTGAGAGAACTGGCCTGGTGCTGGGGTGTACCATTCCTAGAAGTGCTTCCCCTCTGACTCTTGGTGACGTCACTATGTTGGCGGATCTGTCATTTGCAAAAACGATCCGGCTGCTGCGAAGAAAGATGATTCTGCGTGCGTGGAAATTCTCCCGTGTCTTCTGTATTGATGATTGGGTGGAGGAGTTGCTGACTTTGTCCACGTACGAGAGAGTGATTATCAAGCACAGAGGGGACACTGGTACATTCAATGATATGGGGGCTGCGCCTGGATATGTATGGCTAATGTGCTTTTGTAATCATTTCTCTGTTGTGGAATGTGTGCCCTGCTAGTATTGCACCAGAGGCCCGCTGTATAGATTATCTGCGTGCTTTGTGATACATGTGATTGTTTTCTTTTTGTTTGTTTGTTTTTATTTACTGCACCATATAGTTATCCTATCTGCAGCAACTTGATTGGAACACGCGTGTCACTTGATTGTACTGTTCCCTTTGGTTCTGTTTTCATTGGGTTATTTATGCTCCATCTTGCCTTTGTATTGTTGGCGTGTCAAATAAAATGTAATATTTAAAAAAAAGCAGTGCTTTCATGCGCCCCCGGACCTTGCACCCGGCATGATTATCAAGGACAGAAGCTTTTGTTCTCAGCGGCTGGAAGCTGCACTGGACAAAGTGTCGAGGAGTGAGGCTGAATGGAAAAAAACAACGTGCAAAGAAAGTTTTGGAAACAAAGCGTTTTATTTCTAGTGCC
Source organism: Ambystoma mexicanum (assembly GCF_040938575.1). Classification (NCBI taxonomy): domain Eukaryota; kingdom Metazoa; phylum Chordata; class Amphibia; order Caudata; family Ambystomatidae; genus Ambystoma; species Ambystoma mexicanum. Next base: position 417,327,684 of record NC_090929.1, read on the forward strand.
CTCCCAGATCTACATAATACAAATGTGAAAGCAGTCATCAACGTTTTTGAATGAATATTGTTAGAAATGATTTAGTGCTGTTCCACTGGGAGCCATACCACACATTGGGCCTCCAAACGGGGCTCCTTTTCCGGGTTCCTGCAATGGGGACTTACCGGGTCATTCCGACATAGGAGGACCCGGTAAATCCTCTTTGCAGGAACCATTCCCCATTCCCATCTTAGCCCCCATAGGGCTCACTGTGAATGGGGATGGAGGTAACAACAGGCACATTATAAGTGTCCCGTTGTTACCTCCCTCTTCCCCTTGCGGGACCCAGAAAGGACGCCTGGTTTTACCAGGCGTCAGATCTGGGTCCTGCGATGGGAAGCTTGTAATCAGTCCTGACGGAATGAAGGGGGCCGGTCCCATACCGGCCCCCTTCATTCCGTCAGCGCAAGCCTCGTAACGAGGCCCATTGTTTCTTTTTAGGCACCCGGCCATTGCGTAAGATGCCTGTGCGCCTTAAGCTACGCCCACCTCTTCTTAAGCCACACCCCTTGTTATAGACTATGTAGATTTCTCACCCCATTAAAGCACTGGCACGGGGCTACTCACTCGGGAAGTCTTACATTTCCATGTATGCCTGCAGCCATGCAGTGTTAACCTTTGGCCTTACCTAGAGTTGGCACACAATGCTGCTTCTGAGAAGCGGAGAAGGCTGTGAAGCCCGACTTGCCTGAAGTGGGAGCTTGCACCAGTGCTGACACGTAGGCATTGTGGAAGCCTTTGCAAAGCATCAGGCCAACCAGAGCCAACATTCACCACCACTCACTATTGCAGGGTGTTGAGTAAGCCCCAACACACCTCCTCCCCCAACTCATATGGTAGCCCACCTTGGCCTGACCAACGCTACACGCTGTGATCACACAGACAAATGTCAGCGGAACACTGATTTGCAAATGGTGAACATTGTGTATTCCAGGTGCCCAACCATTGCGTCTCAGAAACGGTCGTACGGCACCTTCACGCATTCCCAAGTGCGCCCCCTACTGAAAAAGTGCCACCACGTGCCACTTGTAAAGATTGGCAGTTTATTTTATTAAAACCCCTAGACGTGACTGGATGAGACTGTCCTGACCTAAAGGAAAGAAGCTTGCTTAGGGCAGCCCTGCTTAGCATGGGTGTCATTTTGGGGGGAGAGACATGGGTGTTTACCCCCCCGCCCCAACTTTTGTGGCACACTATTTTTTCCCACTCATTTGGCAGGGGCCTGTTTCATTTAGATGTCATGTCCCTCCAACATTTTCAGCAAAGTTACTCCACTGCTACTTAGGGTGCAACAGGCGGCAGTACTCGCATTCAAGTATAATGGCCTATTCTTGTATTGTTACCGAGTTCAGAACGAGTTGCAGTGCTAGCTCTACTCTCGTTATGTGACTGACCTACCAGTGGCCACTGCCGGGGTGCAAAGTTTGGAAATGGCCCTCCTTAATTGCTCCATTGCCCACCCTACTACAGCCCCATGAAGGACACCTTTCAGCAGTCTTTAAGTTGCTCCTTTGAAAAGCTGGCCACCTTGATATACAGCCTCTTTGCTTAGCTTGTTCTTTCATCTGGCCCAAAGCGGACACTAGAGAAACACATGGGCCATGCATATCACTGGGGTGGGGGCCATCTATGTTAAAAGCAGGCGTCCCACATGCAGGGCAGGCACAGTTTGCTGTATGCACTGCTTACAATTTAACATGGAACGACCAAAAGGCGTTTTCAAAGTGAAACATTTTGCTTAAACATAACGCCATCAGTGTATTTTTTATCTGTTTTTGGTCTGAATCCGCCCACAAATACCCTGCCATTTTAGTGCCACTTTCTGTTGATATATTGTTGCATGGTGTTCTTCTAAAGTTGATGATGGCTTATCATAGTGCACAAGCTAAAATAAATCTATTATTGTGACAGACAGTTATTGGGAAAATGTAATGTGGGTTCTTGAGTGCCAAAGTTGTATTTTCCCCATGGGGGCAGCATCTTCGCACTGAACATGAGCAAGTGACCGGCCTACCCCAGGCCCGGTCGACCAGTGCATTTTAAAGCACCTACTTTTGATAATGAATTGCACAGATCAATAGGCTTCAGATGCCTCTTTAATAACACTTTATCAACAGTCATTGAACCTGCTGAGCTACCCAGGTAGCTTTCTGCTTTAGGACGTGTCAGCATTGGATGCAGCTTCCTGATTGTACTGAAATTCACGCATTATCAACAGTGCAGTTAACATAAAACCGAAAACGCACCTACGCTCAGTGACCGGTTTCTCTGAACTGAAGCTGCCAACAGCACATCACAGCTCTCTTGCTCTTCTCCCGCTCAGTCCCACTAACAAACCCTTCCACCCTTCTTGCATTGCAGACCCACCAGAGTACCAAGAGACCACTCAAGTGGCAACTGTGCGTGGTGCAAGTACCTATAACATTAGCATACATTAGCATTGCATATTCAGCCAAACTTAAACTGTGCATAGTCTCATTTAGGAGGTGAAGTCGAACTGAAAACTGTGGACAAAGTGAAACTCCTGCCCACGCTGCCAAAGACCTAAGGGGGCTGTTCTCTCCTTAGCCCCTGTCCTCTGTACATCTCTTCTGCTGAATGGACTCGAATGATGAAGAAGGGTTACATGGAGCAGTGTTATGGATTATCTGTTAAAAACACTGAGTGGGTGCTTCATTGAAAACCTTTAAGCTGCCATGTTTGTCTTTTTATATGTGTCTGGGTTGCAATTTAGGGTGACCTTCAAAATATCCACATGAAGGGGAAAGGTGAGGGTGATTGCAGACTGTTACTTTCTTTTGCTATGTATTTGTTTATTGTTTTAAATCTAAAGTAACAAAAGATGATGGAATGTGTTCAATGAAGAACAGTAAAACACCTTTTAAGAACAAATGCACTTGGAAGTTTTCGTGGCCTTTTTTGCAACTGCTGGCCATAAACTACCTTTTGGAACTGTTGAACATAATTAACCTTTTGTATGGTCACTTATGCAAACCTTTTATTTTGTGACACCTACTCTGAACTTGCCTAATAGTTCATTTTTAATAACTACAATCGGCATCGTCAAATATGTGTTCACTTAAAGCAGTTGGGGCTGTTGGACCTTATTTGTTTGTGCCTGACCCCACACGCCTTGTTGAATCTGTGCCCCCTTGCCTCCCCACTAATATTGATGTATGGAGATCCCTCTTCCCCCTCCTTAGCCCCCCCTCCCCCCTCTCTTTATGCTTTCTCATTCTGTGTTCTGCCATTTGGGCATTCTGTCATCCAAATGGTTTGATCTTCAGGTCTTCCAAGCGGCTTTGGAAAGCTTGTTGGCCAGGCCTGGCTGAAGATGTGCGTGGGCCAGGGCGCCGAGTACACGGGTGCTGATGGGCTCGGGCACCCCCAGGGAGAGGCCATCTTTGTAAAAGTGCCCCTGGCGTGGGTCTATTTCAACATGACGGGTGGGGGTCCTCTATTAAGGGCAAAAACCGTCTGATCCCCCCACGCCTTTGAATCCTTCCCACTCTTGGTCCATACATTACAATGGCGACAAAGATAAGGTTAATACAGGCGATTATCACCAGAGGGACAGCCAGCAGGGATCTTGAACACTAAAGGCCCACTAAACCCTTCTTTGTCAGCAAGTGGCTGATGTGGGGTAACCATTGGAAGAAGGTAATGAGGTGACAGCACGTCTGTATATCCTGTGGGAAGTGATGGGGAAGGGCTCCCGTAAAAGCAGCTTGTAATACCAAATACATAAATAAATACAACGCTCGTTTTAAGCCCCAGACGAAAAGAGACAAAGGAATAAATTGCTGTGTTACAAGACTGCTGACTGGCAACATTGGGTAGTTGCTGGGGGCCCCTCCAGAGCCTCGAGGCCCATGAGGGCCCTTCTGCAGTGTTCCCGTGTCCTTGGTACAGCCAGAGCACGACAGGAACGAGAAAGGCGGGAGTGCACTCAGCAATCACTTCTGCGAGCTAATCAATGCCTTAATTTTTAATGTGTACCAAAAATCATCATTAAATGCTACGTCCCCGATTCCGGTAATGATTGGCTTTCAAACTGCGCAAAAGCCGCCACGCACAGTATCAGTCATTATGGATTTTCCAGCTGAACACTTCCCAACTCAGTCTAATTAAATACAAAGCCCTCAGAAATGGAACTAACCGAGCAGAGAGAGGGGGAGCACGCGAGGAGCCTTACAGGGGAAGCAAGCAATGAATGAAACGTTTCCAGAATTCCGCCAAATTTAATTCGACAATTCACACTTTTAATTAGTAAACAGGGGGAGTCTTCCGACGCCTGCTTTTCAACACATTCGCCCTCACAGAGGTTAGGGCCGTGCAGCCGCTCCAGTACAAAGGAGAGGGGAGGAAGCTGCACCCAGATCCCCACGCCCTCCGGCAGAGCCTCCTCACTAAGTAACAAAAGGGGCCCGCCTTGTTCCAGCTCACTGAAGATCCCAGGCTGTTGAGTCCACTCACTTAAAGAGGACAGGAACGTGAGAACCAACTCACCAAGTAAGCAAAGGAATCCTTCATCCAGCTCACTCAGGCGGGGGCGTGGAGTCCACTCCCTTAAAGAGGGATAGGAGACTGACAGTTCACTTACCAAGTAAGGAAAAGGGTGCTGCATCCATCCCGCTCACTGAAGATACGAGGCTGGGATCCCACTCACTAAATGAGGAATGGAGTTTGATAGCTCACTCACTAAGTAAGGAAAGGGGTCTGTGGTCTACTCACTGGAGTTAGGGGACTGGAAGCCCACTCACTCTACGAGGAAATAAGGCTGAGAGCCCACTCACTAAGTAAGGAAAGGGGTCTGTGGTCTGCCCACTGAAGATAGGGGACTGGAAACCCACTCATTTAATGGGGAAATGAGGCTGAGAGCCCACTCACTAAATAAGTAGAGGCGGTTGGTAGCCCACTCACTAAGCAAGCAAAGGGGGCCCTTGGTCTGCTCACTGATGATAAGGGGCTGGAAGCACACTCACTAAATGAGGAAAGGAGTTTGATAGCCCATTCACTAACCAAGGAAAGGGGTCTTTCATCTAACCCATTGAGGATAGAGGACCTGGAGCCCACTCACTTGATGTGTAAAGGAGACTGACACTGCACTCACTAAGTACTGAATGTGTTCTTTGTTCCTGCTCAGTGAGGGTAAGGGGCTAGGAGCCCACTCACTTAATGAGGGAAATAGTCTGAGAGCCCACTCACTAAGTAAGGTCAGGGGTCATTGATCTAGGAAAGTGAAGGAAGGGTGCTGGGAGCCCACTTACTCATTGAGTATACAGGGCTGGAAGCCCACTCACTTAATGATGAAAGGAAACAGGAGCCCATTCACATACTGAGGGCAAAGGATTTGAAGCATACTCACAGAATGAGGAAAGTAGACTGACATTCCACTCACTAAGGAAGGAATCAATTTCTTGTTTCAGCTCTCCGAGCATCTTTTTGCTGAGAACCCGCTCATTAAATGAGGAAAAGAGTCTGGGAGCCCACCCACTAAGAAAGGAGAAGGGTCCTCGATCCAGGTCAATGAGGGCAAGAGTCTAGGAGCCCACTTACTCATTGAGGATACATGGTTGGAAGCCCACTCACTTAACGAGTAAAGGGACCAGCATCCAACTCACTGAGCATGTGGGCTGGGAGTTAGTGCAATTATTGAATAAAAAGGAGCAGAATTCCAGTCATTTAATGACAAAGAGAGACTAAGGGCCCTCTCACCTAATGAGAAAACGGGGATGGGAACCCATTCCGTAGCAGAGGGTAGAGTCTAGAACCCAGAGCCAAATCGTCAATGAGTAAAGGAGACAGGAAGACCACTTATTTTACAGAAAAGGGAATAGAAAGTCCACTCCAACGAGAAAAGGGGCCTGGAACTGACTGGGTCAATTAGGGTGGCAGGCAGCTGAAGACAGAAAGTCCTTATTTATGAAGATCCCCAGTAACCCTGAAACGTGTTTTTTGGGTCTTGTAACTGCCCCCGAGTACAGACCCAAAGATGGGACTGACATTTTGATGATGATGTAACTCTGAGCACATTCCCTCATCTCTGACTGTCTAATCGCCATTCAAAATTAGTGTGCCGCCAGTGATCTATGTCTAAATGCCAACAAGGCTGAGATCCTCCTTATTGGTACCCAATCTCCATCCTTTCCTCTCAATCTCTGGCCGGCCTCCCTTGGCCCTCCTCCTACCCCCACCTGCATGGCTAAAAACCTTGGCGTTGTCTTTGACTCTACACTTTCCTTCTCTGCACACATCTTTGACATCTCCAAAAAGTCAAAATTTTTATTGCACCTCCTTAGAGGTACTCTACCTTTCCTCTCCTTCCCTCAAAAGCTCACCATCTCCCAAACTCTGGTTCTCTCCAGACTGGATTACTGTAACAGCCTCTTTCTAAATCTACCTGCCTCCATTCTCTGCCCTTTGCAACTAATCCAGAACAGGACTGCAAGACTTGTCCTTGGCCTCAAGCACTGGGATCGTTTCTCTCCCGCCCTGAAATCCCTTCATTGGCTCCCAGTGGATGCAAGAATTACATTTAAAAGCCTCTGCATCGTCCACAAGGCTTTCTGGAGCCTGTGTCCAAAATACCTTCAACTATCCCTCTGTAAATATCTACCCTCTCGAGCCCTTCACTCCTCTACTTCTAACTCCCTCAGGGTCAGTTGTTTTGCAAAGAAACAAGCTGGGGTAGATCATTGACTTCGGCTGATGCTTCGGTTTGGAACAGCCTCCCGGCCACCTTGAAACTTGAGTAAAACCAACTCTGGTTCCGGAAGCACCTTAAGACCTTCCTCTTTGCCTCTGCCTTTGCCCCCCTTCTGCCCTGTTGATCTGTTTCTTCTCTTGGCACCGTGCACCTGGCCACCGTCTGTCCTTCGGGCCCAGGTACCTGCTCACCCTGCCACCCACCTGCACTGCCTCCAGGCCACCCCTTGCACTGGGGCTCTGTATCTGTACCCATACAGTCCTACTTTTCTTCAGCACTTATCAGATATACCTTATCTGACTAACTTTTACCTGCCACCTTCAGTCTGCACTATCATGGTTTATCGCCCTTATTTATTTATTTCATTTAATATTTATTCTGTTTCCCTCCTCTGCCACGCACTTTCCACTCCCCCCTTTCATGCACTTTCCCCCTTTTCCCTTTTCCACACGCTTGTCCTTTCTTAAATGTCACTGAGCCTAGTAAGATTGCTGTTCTGGTTTTTTTTGTTTGTTTTTCTCCCTTGTTCCCCTCCCTTTTTGCCTGGTTGCGCTCTGAAACACTTGTGTACTAGATAAATCAAATATTTCATTTTATTTCACCCATTTGAAACTCAATGTGTTGAGGTGTACATTCCCAACCAAGCAGATTTTAATAAGCAGTACCCGCCTTGGGACGGCTAGTCAGCTATCCTTGGTTGGCCCTAGTGCTTATACGATTATTAGCACCCAGGGAAAGGTGCAGCCAATCAGGATGTAAGGAATGTGGGCTTGCACGTGTGGTATACGCCTGCCTTCCTTTGTAGACTTGTATACCACTCTGCCATACTATCATTGTTATTTTTTTAGTTTGTTGCAACATCCCCAGTGCTCCTCCTTTTCCCAACCCTTCCTGACACCCTCCTGCCTACATTTTATCTCACTTCAGACCCTCACCCTTGCCCCAATTACCCACGAGCAATCTGCTCTAGCTCCTGGACACCTACTCCGCCTTACCCAGATGTCTCTGAGCAACATGAAAAAGGGACTTACACCCTTTTCTTTGTTGAGCTGCGCCATCTTGGTTTGTAGTTTATTTCAAGCGAATAAGGCTAGCACTATAGGCACGCGAGCCTTAAAAAGAAATATGTTTTAAAGCTCAGGACCGTGCCTATAGTGCCTGCCGTATTCTTTGATGGTATGGAGAAGTGGCAGGAGGATAGGAGCCCACTTACCATTCGTTTTCTTTTTTTCGATCAAATCTGCGGATACCGAAAAAAAACACACACATCAAAAAAAGCATTTGCTAAGAGAACAGATTTTCATATTTCTTTGTTCCTTAAATAAAAAATGCACGTACCTTTTAAATCGGGGAACCTGTAACACAGCATCTTTGCTACCCCACTATCAGCAATTGCCGTAGATTTGTGGTTAAGTGGTTTTATTCCCAGGCTGCATCAATGCATCCTCATGTTATTATTTATTTATTTTATTTCTTAAACACACGGGGGGGGGGGGAACTGCGCCACCCGCGTGTTCCCTCGACCTGAGCCCTGCCGAGGGCCCTACACAAGCAGCAGGCTGACAAAAGAAATCCCGAAATAAAATCGTCATGCAGGGATTCGCACAGGTCTCATGAATGCTGAACATGGTCTCCGAAGACAATCTTCAATTTCCAGTCAGCATTCATTGCAACATTCCACAGTCGGACAAAATGTAAACGCCTTGAAAATGAAGGGCTGCCTTAGTCACAGTAATCATCTCAATTAATCATGATGTGTTTTGAACAAACAACAAATTGCCACAGTAGTTCATCAAATAGACATAGCTCAAAGTATTATGAAATAATCCCAAGACTTAAAGAAACAATGGTACTTATCCAGCTAAGTACACCACTGCCCTGATCACCACCACTGGTTTGTGCTGACACAGAGACACACGTCTTTCTATGGGATTTAATGGCCGCCTTAATTTCCTAAAACCACTCTCATTTAGTTTAAGATCATAATCAAATCCAAGACTTTTGTGCTCAATGTTCAATTTTACTCATACAATACATCAATACATTTGTTAAAATATTTGATTGTTTCCAGGATAATTTTGGAAGAGGACTGTATTGGCCCTTATTAACTATTGGAGCTGAAGGAGTGCACCTGAGCCAATCACGGGAGCTTGGAATGTGGCTTCTTCCTGCTAGTAGAAGCAAGCTGCTCGTTAGGCTTTCCTGGTGAGTCCACCAGTCAATGCTGGGGAGGTGGTTGCCTGTGCTTCCACTTTTTTCCATCGAGTGGGACGTGGGGAGCCAGCACCATGGTGCCGGGCAGTGAGACGTGTACTTTGCCAGAATTTGACACATTATTTCCTGGTTTGTCAGCTGTGTGTGTACTACTAATGCAAACGCAGTTTCTGTATCAATTTCCATAGAGCATGGTGGGGCATGGTTACTCCATCGTAGGGCCATGGTTTGCCCGCGTTCCTGCAGACACGCTCTGTGTAAGACAGAAACCTCTTTCTCCCTTTTTAATGTAGTGAAGCCCAGCCACCCAGGTTTTGCCAGGTGGTGTTTTGGGTGGTACTCTGTGCTGCCCTTTTTTAAATTATGTAAGATGTGGAGCAAAACAAAGCAATTGTATGACATGAAATTATTATAATGTAACAGGGTCTATGGAAAATAAAAGGCTGTAGGCTTTATTAATTAGCAAAACAGATACTTACAAACGGTAACAGGTCCAGATGTGTGCTTTTGGGCACAGCAGGTTCAGGAAGAAGGATGCCCTTTTTCGCAGCGTTTGTTCTACTCCCAGGTCTGTATTCTTGTGACCGGTCATACTCCGTGTGAGTGGCACCTGTCATGCAGCTGACTCTGTGTCCTTCTGGTTTTGCGGGCAGCCTTCAGCCTGACCCTTGCTGCCACACCTGAGTGGGTCCACGGCCGCTCGGGTTCCCCCAAAAGTACTTCTAGGTGTATCCTCTGTCTGCTAAGGCACTGAATAGCCCTGCAGAAAATACCTCCATGGCCTTTATTGATCAATGCCCACCATCCTCGTGAAACAGCTCAGGGTTTCCTAGCGTTATTCCCCACTGTCTGATAAAAGTTAGTCCCATGATCCCGCAGGACGTTGACATCACTTTGCCCAGTTTTCTCCCTGCTATATCGATTGCTTGGTTGGAAAGGGTCCAGCACCATTGTCTTCTGGGCAGCATCTGGGACATAAAAAACTATGTGCCCTTCCAAGTGCGCAATATGTCCTTTAAAGATTTGCAGATATCATACACCAACTGCTTTCTCCCCAAACTACATCATTACCCCCAAGTGTATAACTAAATACTCTGGGGGTTCGCTGAAACCCACCAAGTCAGCTAAATTGTCATGGATATCTCCCCAACGCATGCCTGGGATTCCCCACCAGGGAGTGATTGTCTTTTTGACAAATAGCCCTTGATATGTGTCCTCAAACTATCTTCCTGTTCTGGACACAAAGGATTTCCCTACGATCCAGGCCGACCTGAACGGACCACTGACACCGGTCAAGAAAATGTGTTAAATTGGATGAGGTCTTGCATTATCTGTCTTTTATAACAATTGGGCATCCAGCCCCCTACTTTCTTTATTCTCTGTGGGCCGCAGCCCCCCATCAAAGCTGATGTTGCTGCCCCTATGCGAAATGAGTGGGTACCATATTCTGATGGCTCCCCCCCAGCTAAAGCTATCGCCCTCTTCATTATTGCCTGAAACTGACACCGACTGAGGGCTCTCCCATTGCTATGGATCAAAAGCGGCGTGCCCAAAGACAGGTCGAACGCTAAGGAACCTCCTTGTTCATACTGGTCAATTGCTGTTGTCATCTATGCAATATAAACTGATACGCCTTCCTTTCCCCTGTTGGTCTGTCTTAGACTTCCTTGACATTATTGCCATGCTTTCCTTGCAGGAGCGGACATCCCCCATGGCCAAACCATCCTCAGCTGTTGTGCTTCTGGCTATGAGCTCACTTACTCTGAATACCACAAAGCATTCCAGTGCAAATGCTGCTTTAAATAACTTTGCCTTATAAGTACCAGTGAATATATCTTCCAGTGAAGCCATCAATATCAGCAGTTTAAAAAAAAAATGTAATGGCCGTTTCAGATCTCTTTTGTCACCTTCCAGTATGGCCCACCCTTTTAAAGCATATTTCACTAATGTACTGTGGGCTGGTTCCATGCCTCTTGTTAATTTAAAAAAATGCTACCACTGAAAGGTGTGCTACCACCCAAGATTTCTTATTCTTATGTCTGAAAGCCCATTCCACAAATGCATTGGGCCTCATTACGACTCAGGCGGTAAGGGGTTTACGGCGGCGTAAACAGCGCCGACCCTTACCGCCTGATTCCGAGGTCCCTTAGCGCCATGGAGGTTTTAACACCTGCTTTTAGCAGGTGTTAAAATCCATGGCGCTAAGGGACCTTGATGTTAATTACGCCACCGTAATTTACGGTGGCGTAATTAACGCCTTCCCCACTCCCATTATGCCCTATGGGGCAAAAATGGGAATGGGGAAGGGTAAATGGGGATTGGGGACTTACCGCCCCGCCAACCTCGGAATGGGGCGGTAAGTCCGCCAACCACCATGGCGTAAACGTAGTTTACGCCATGGTGGTAAAGGTACGACCCAGGCGGTAACTTACCGCCTGGGTCGTAATGAGGCCCATTGACATCCTTTTCTTTTATCTCTTTGGTGTTTTCCACCTCTGTTATTTCTGTATATGTAATGAGGCACTGTATTGCAACGCTGTTTTTGTAGCTAAAGCATATTTTCTGCCAGGTCAAATAATGCCTCTTTGGCTTCAATTCTTTTAATCCCCACGTGTGGCACCTTTTCTTGGCATGCGTTGTGGTGGTGTGTGGATCTCTCTTTTTGTTGCCCTCACTGTTCAGCGTGGTCTGTACCGTAATCACTTGTGATCCACCAAAATTCTCCAAGCCTCCTCTGGCACTGCTGTCATCTGTTGGTCTGTGTCTGGTCTGAGACGCCTGATGTATGTTCCCCAATCTAGGAGAAACAAATCATCAGTGGTGTTATTCTCTTTGCCAGATATTTTTTGCATTCACCTCAATATTGTATTTTAGTGCCATTTTTGTTATTGCCCTTAGCACCCACTAAATCCTTTGGCATGAAATGGATCTCCTGTTAATTATTTGCACCACATCCATGTTGTCTGACCTCACGGCCAGCTCTTTGTCCCTTAGCTCCCTCCCCCATAAGCATATGGCAATCCAGATGGGAAAGAGTTCCAGTAACGTGATGTTTCTGGTCCAACTGTTGTCCAGCCATACCCGAGGCCAGGAGCCCGAGCATCACCTTTGCCCCAAAATTGACCCAAAGCCTCTACTGCCTGCTGCGTCCGTAAATAACACTCACCTGTCTTCTTGATTTAACGGTGTGTGCCATATGACTGACCCACTGAAGTTCCTTAAAAAATCCTCCCACACTGTGAGGTCTTTCTTGACATTCTCACCTAGCCTTATGTGAAAGTGGTCTTTTGTCGTCCCTTTTGTCTTTAATTCAATGCTCCTTGAGAATGTTCACCCTTTGTGGCACTACCTTGGTTGCAAAGTTAAGCTTGCCTGCTTGCGACTGTAATTCTTTAACCATTGCCTTCTCCTTTTTATGCCACTGGGGCAATTGTATCCAGTAAGACCTTTGGGCTAGTGTTGCACTATATAAGAAATGTTTTATTTAGTTAAATGTTCTACCTTTTCGTTTGGGAGGCAGCATTCTCCTTTAATTGGCTCCATTTTGACCCATAGGCAGTGGAGTAACTTTGCTGAAAATGTTGGGGGGGACATGACATCTGAAGAAAAGGTGCCCCAGTCAAATGAATAGGGACAAAATGGTGTGCCATGAAAGTTGGAGGGGACAAACACCCCTGACCCCCCCTAAAATTACGCCAATGCCCCTAGGTATGAAATTATGTCTGGCGGGCCAGCTGTTTTCTCATGCGCCAGGGCGATGCCCCATTCCTCAGTTAGTCCTTTACATTTCTCCAATGTCTGTCTGCATATATCTGACCCTTCTGGGCCAATGAACAAACAACCTTGCAGGTAATGGATGACCCCAGCTCCTGGCATGGATTTCTGGAAGGCCCATTGAAGAAAACAGCTTAGTTTTTCAAAGACGGTGCATGACATGTCGCAACCCATAGAAAGGCATTTGTCAAAGTAAAAAAAAAAATCCAATTGAAAACAACGCCAGGTCCGTGAACTTCTGTGTACTGTAATAGCCTGAATGCAGGTTGTAAGTCTGCTTTGCCGAATAAGGCCCCTTTCCACCTCTTCTTTATTACTTCAATGGCTTCCTGGAAGCTGATGTAGGACACTGCTGCTTCCGTGCTCGGGACGCCATTTCTTACAGATTTTCTGAGGGGATAGGATAAATGATGGATCATCCTGTACTCCCCCTTCTCTTTATTGGGGACCAGCACCAGTGGTGAGCAGATGTGTTCGGGAAATGGTAACTCCTTCCATGGGCCGCTTTCTCTCCCTAAAACGATTTCTGTTTGTATCCTTTCTCTCACTATGTCTGGGTTATCCTTCACTGACTTAAGGTTATTTAGAATGTCCTGTGAGCTGTCGCCTTTAAAGTGTATGATAAAAACCATGTGTAAAACCGTGTGTCAGGAAATTGATGATCTCTTTGTCTGGACATGTTGTAGCCATTTTATCATTGCTTGCAATTTCATTGGTGAATTACCCAGAGTCATTTGGAATGTATGAATTTTTTGTCTCAATTGCTTTGGTTGTGATCATTGTGCACTGGCTGCTGTGTGGCTGTGACAAATCAACTTCTGGAGCACCAGTGGCCCAGGGATGAATATCGGTTTCTAAACCATCAATCAGCCCCACACCTATAGTATAGCAGAAGGGATCCAAACTAATTGTGGTAACATGGACGGAACGGCAGGCTTATCTCTGCAAGGTCGTGGATCGTTGGTTAGTTGCAACACAGTGAAAATGCAATTATTACCCAATGATAAAAGGGACAGTGCAGTCAAGGTAGTATTAAAAATATCTACTTTTTTATTATTATTACAACAGACAGTTCTAGTACACTACAAAATACAACCCACACTGTAAGGAACACAGAGGACAGACAGTCTCATGAAGGAAAGGGAAGCACTGTGGATAGTGACAGGAGGGTAGTTGGTAAAGTAATCAATCTATTGTTCAAGGTTATTTGGTTTCAGTACCAAGGGGCAAAGGGTCGTAACTGTCTCTTGGAGCCTTTGGAGAAGGACCAGGGGTGCAGAACCACAATGTACCTGGTGCTTAAGAAGTTCTTGAAGCTTCACAGCGTTGAGGCAGTTCCAGGGCGCTTGGCAGCTCCTAAGACAAAGTTCGAGATGGGAGTCAGCTGTGGGTATCAGGCGGCAGGCAGTTCGGCAAGCGGGCTGGAAGGATGGCTGCAGGCTGGCCTACATTGCGTCTCAGGGTCAAGAATTGTTGTCTCTGTTCTGGTTGGCGTATCTGGAACGCTGGTCATGACGTCTGATACAGCTCTGGTGACTGCAGTGTGACAACAGCCAGCGGTGCAGCAGGTTGCAGTTTGAGGACTCTACTCTCTCAAAAATGTCCTTAAAAGATGGACGCTGGTTGATGCTTGTGTGGCAGTGCTCTAGCTTGTTCGTAGGGCTCGTGTTGTCCTTTCAGGGCAGGCAGCCCAAAGCTTAGGAGAGTGTTTGTAGGCAACAGCCTTGTTCTTAGTTCAGATACTCTCTGGCACTTCCCACCTAGGAAGCTTGCTGCCAGAACCTAGCAGGGCATGCTGTGTGCTGGCTGGGTAGCAGTTCTGGAGCTGCTGGATGGTTCCTGTGAGTCCAATATCTCTCTCTATTCCCTGGGAGATGTTTGTGGGAGGGATATCGCTTCCATCTTGGAAATCCCGGCCTTCCATCACTGGTGGAAGATGTATGGTAGACTGTACCTTCAGCCCGGGTCCAAATGAGTCCTTCATCTTACTCCTTTTGAAGTTGTCGGATGATCTGCTAAGTGAGCGGTTGAGCCCTCTTTCAAAGCCAAATGGGTCCCAGTGATTGGTGCAGGCTAAGCCCACCTTAATAAACCAATGATGGGTCCCCACCAACAATCTTCATTTATGCATGAGGTCAGGACCAGAGGGCTCTGCAACAGGACAGACAAGGGGTGACAAAACATACCTAAGTCCCACCCATCTTCCTGTCTGTTGTAGATCAAAGTGTCTCTCTGGTTAACTGAGCCCTCTGTGACTCTTGATTAAAATGCAGGGTTCCCTTGAAGTTTGTGCTGGGAGCAGACTTCCTGTCTGCTCTACATCATATACTTCTCCCCTCTGAAAGGGACCTGCTCTGCAGGTACACCTGCGGTAACTGCGGGACCTAGACAGGCCATTCGCTACCTTTCATACAGAGGGGTGGGAACTAGCTACAAATTGACACATTGGCCCTCATTACGACCCTGGCGGAAAGTGACTGACCGGACCGCCACAGCGCAAATAGCGTTTCCGCCATTGCACGATGGAGCAAAGTGCGGCCCATTCCGACCCATCGGGCACGAGCACCACGCCATGGCGGAAGTGCAAAGTCCGCGATGGCGGAAATGACCCCAAAACGGCCCACACCGCCGCCGTACGGCGCCCTAGGTGCAATACCGCCACCCATCACAGCGGACACCGCAGTGAGCGCCAACCGGAAAGTACGGTGACCGTAAATATACGGAAACGGAAGTAAAAACATGGGCCCGGAACGGGAAACATCCCGCCGTACACCTATAAAACCACAAAATCCACACAACCACTAAAAACACTACCCTGAAACACACCCCAACCCGTCATCCACCCTAGCGAAACCAAGAAAAATGGGAAAAGTAGCGAAGAAAGCGTGCGACCGCAAGCGGCAGGTCCACTTCTCCCGTGAGGAACTCACAGTGCTAACAGAGACCCTCCAGGAGAATGCTGCCGTCGTCTTCTCCACGCAAATGACCAGGACGGCACTTGCGGACAAGAAGGCCATATGGGCTCTGGTGGCACAACGGGTAAGTGCGGTGGGGACCGCACCCCGCAACCCACAGCAATGCAGAAAGCGATGGGACGACCTGCGGATATGCGTCCGTAGCATACTTTCTGCCAACCGCAACATTGCCACAGCCACCGGGGGAGGTCCTGAATCACCCATCAAGTTGACCCCCTGGGAAGAAATCTGTGCCTCCACCATTGGAATGGAGAGCATAGAGGGAGTCGGAGGGATGGAGAAAGGAGTGCAGACATCCGAAGATTCAGGTAGGTGGGCCAAATAAAACAATGCTAAATCCACAATGTCCAATCATGTGAAGTACCATGTGTCCACATAGTGCAACAGAAACACATGTCCAGGAGAACGTCCACACACATTGGCCTGATAGCGCACTTTAAAACTCACAATAAATACATAAATAATTAAAAACCCCTAAAACACCCACTACACGTGCAGCAGGCACACCCTAACTGCAGGCTGCCAAACAACTGCACCCTCACTCCACACACAAATGAAAGCACCTCCAAGGCCCCGACCCAAATCACCCTCAGGTACCACCCCAATGCATGTGATACAATGCCATTCCAATTCCCACAGACCCATTAATAACCCTCGCCCTCCTTTACTCCACCACAGGGTCCGATCCAAACGACGAGCATCAGGACACCCCTACCAGCACACCTGCAAAGAGGGCCAAGACCAACGGCCAAAGACCCTCCACCTCAGCTGCACGCATCAAGACACGGCAGCAGCACAAATCAGGTGGCAGCACAGAGGAGGGAGCATCAACAGGCACCCCAGCAGCCAGCATGCCCACAACACCACCACCACAGGTCCCCCCAACGGATGCCACAGAAGGCACTGCCTCTGGTGGCAGCAGCACCATGGGTGACACCCCATTGATGGCAGCATGCTCCGACACAGAAGACGGGGATGTCGAAGTCAGATCCATCCATGACCTGTCCCAATCCCCCTGTCTGTCCCATCCCGTACAACATGAGGATACCACGCAGGGGCACCCACAAGACGACGACTGGCCATCCCCCACAAGCCCTGTGGCAAGGCAACATGAGGTCACCAGCCCCTCTGTGACACCCCCGCAAATGGCCATGGCCCAGCAGAGGCAACAGTCCCTCGACCAGTTAATCGTGCAACAGCAGCAACTGGCCACGCTCCTCAAGGACCATGCCGATGAATGTGGGGGCACTAAGGCAGACATAGAAACATCAACTGAGACACTTAGGGCAGAAATGTAGAGAAGTACAGAGACACTAAGGGCACAAATGGAGAGTAGCACCGAGAGCCTGAGAGTCCAAATGGAGAGTAGCACCGAGAGCCTGAGAGTCCAAATGGAGAGTAGCACCGAGAGCCTGAGAGTCCAAATGGAGAGAAGCACCGAGAGCCTGAGGGGGGAACTGCATGCGACGTCCAAAGACGTATGTGCCGAACTTGCCGCAGTGCGCCGTGTGCTCACTGAGCTCTCACAAACACTTAGGGACATGCATGGACGTGAGCAGGCAGAGACATCATCCGTTGCAAGTTCCGTCCAGGGCAGCCCCCAACGTAGATCTGGGAGGAACCTGCGCTCCACAGGCAGGGGTGCCCCTGATACCCGCAGAGGGGGCTTGCAATAGCGACTGCCCACTGACAATGAGCATCTTTGGACACTGGTGTTCGGGGGGGAGGTAGGAGGGTGGAGGGGGTGTTTTGGGCTCACTTGGGTGGCGGGTCGATAGGGTGTTCAACATGATATCACATATGCCATAAACAGTGCACGATCAACCAATGAGATGTGTGGACAATGATCTTTGTGTACTAGGCCATCATAGGCGTACAGTCCATATTGTGCATGTACCAGACACACACAGTGCCACGGGTACCGTGTCCATGTATCAGCCACCAGGCGTGAGTGCTAGAAGCATGCATCAATGAGATGCTGACGAATGTCACGGCCCTCCGGTGCCTCGCAGACTCCTTGAGGTGCTGCCACATCCCCACCCTCATCATGACCATCTTCAGGTGCTTGCAGTTCTGCGTCAGGGGGCATGGGCACATTTCTACGTACGCACATGTTGTGGAGCATGACACATGCCATGACCATCTTTGCAACCTTCTCATGGCGGTACAGGAGTGCCCCGCCAGACCTGCTGAGGCAGCGGAAACGAGTCTTCAGTAGGCCGAATGCCTGTTCAATGACTACACGGGTACGTGAGTGGGCATGGTTGTAGTCCTCCTCATGCTGGTCCCGTGGGTTCCGGACTGGTGTGAGGAGCCATCTCTTCAGTGGATATCCAGCATCACCTGTATGTGGACGATAAACGTATGATGTGGAATGCCATTGCTACGTACGCACACCCCCCCCCCCCTTCCTGCCAGGTCATTGCCGAATCACATACCCCACATTATCATGCATGTAATGAAACTCACCGAGTAGCCAGGATCTGTTCCCTGCGTGTCGCTCCATGTAGCGTGGTATTGTAGAGTTCCTCAAGACCATAGAATCATGGGTTGATCCAGGGAATCGGGCACAACAATGTGTAATGATCCTGTTGGAGTCACACACCATTTGTACATTCAGGGAATGAAATTGTTTTCGGTTGCGGTACTGGGCCTCCATGGCATGTGGGACGACCAATTCCACATGGGTGCAGTCGATGGCACCAATGCAACCCGGTATGCCGGCAAGTGCATGGAATCCCACTTTTGTGTTCGTAATTTCCTGCTCCGAGTGTGGTAGAGAGATGTAGTCGTCTGCGTGCTGCAGGAGGGCATCGAGCACTTGCAATAGTGTCCGTGAGAACAGTGGCTGAGAAATGCCATGCAACTGTCCGACTGTGTGCTGGTAGGTGCCTGTGGCCAGGAAGTGTAGTACAGACACCACCTTCAGTAGGGGTGGGATGGCGGTTGGGCTATCTATCATGCTGACAAGGTCAGCCTGTGTCATGTCCACAATGGCGGCTATGGTGTCCCGGTCCAAACGGTAGAGGGTGTGGATCTGCTCATCAGTGAGGTTGAACGGATGTGCTCGGAGGCGTGGGATTGCGGGCTGCCTGCGTGGTGGTAGTGGCTGTGCTGGCGGCCCTTGCTGGCCCTGCCTTGGCCTCCTCCTCCTCCTGCGTCCCCTCCGTGCGGCCGGTTGTAGTTGGTGTTCGTCTTCTTCTTGGAGTTGGAGTACTTGCAGTGCTATCAGGTCCCCCAGGGCCAACATCGCGAGTCCTGCCGGTAGCATTTCGGAGTGGGTGTGGTTGTGGGAGGAGACTGGGTGTGCAATTTATGTGTTTTCAGGCTGTATGGCCTCCACCTGTGGTGATTCATTCCACCTGTGCAAGCTGCTCTCCCCTTTGGCCGAGCACGTCCCGCACACAACGCTGCAATTCGAGGAATGGCATCTTGCTATTGCAATCATGTATTTGTACCCGATGGCCGTGTAACATTTGTTGATATGTACATTCGGCTATGGTCCCATTGTTTCACATACAATCTTTGCAGTCGCGAACAGACTTGTGAAGGGTCAGTGGAACGTAGTACTCGAGTAACGGTGGGCCCTCATGCATCACTGTACCGAGTTGCACCGACGGGCGGGGCGTCCCATTTGTGGGTGAAGGCAGTTGCCATTTTCACACACAGCCGCACTAGATGGATTAATTTGTGATTTCAAACGGCCACAGATGCCTTTTCGACGTGATGTTGCAAATGAGGAATTCGAAGGGCGGCGCTTTCGGTTTTCAGCTAGCGGCGAGGAGATGCCCACAGGTCTGACTGCAAATATAACGTTCTATTGTTCAATGTCCTTGAGACAGGGGCCATGGCGAGGATGCAATGATTGATATGAATAGTTTGGGATGCGCAATAGCGACGTGGGCGATGAGGCCGGACGTTCCCAAATACATGTTACTTCACAACACTGGAATTACGGGCTGGGGCACTGTGGATTTTGCAGGCTGCATAACGCACAGACTCAATGGATATTTCTAATGTTATGTGAGTAAATATTCAGGCGTTTTTATACCGGGATGAGGGAATGATGAATGGATGCATGGGCAGATGATTTGATACAGAGTTTGCCATGTACAGGGCTTCTTGGAATCTATCCACCTCCCCTGCGCTATGTGATGCAGGGCTGCCATAGTGGGACCATCGTCTATCTGGCCTTGTTGAGCCCTCCCTGTCTCGATGCGCCTTCAGACACTTGTGTCCATGCACGTTAACATTCCCATCTGATGGATTCTGTTTTCACAGACGCATGCACAGGTACACTCGTTTGTGATGGTGTTTACACCTCGATATAAGTGGTTATGAGTCGCAAGTGGTTTTGGGGTGGTGATGATCCTTTGGAGTGGGCTAGCATGCATATGGCTGTGGATTTAGTGTGATCATTGAAGTGAGTTGTTCGAATGTAGTTCTGATGGCCATTCTGTTCTTTTTCTTTTCTTTTGGTTGACAGGTATCTCCTCCCCTTTTGCCACTGCCATCTGTATGCCACTCCTGCAGATGGCTTTTACTCCCGACACCTGCTGCTTCGTGTTAATCAGTGGAGCAGCATTACGATCTTATGGGACGATCGCCAATGGGCCACATGCCCTTACGCAGTACTAGTGGCTCGGAGCAACATTTCGGCCTTTCAGCTGGACTAGTGCCTCCCCATTGGGACGGCCCTGCGGTTCTGTGCGCTTCCATGTTGCCTTTTCGTACGTGAATGTGGCTCTGTGTACCATGATGGAACAGGGCGTCACACAAGTAGTAGCTGGTCATTTCTTGCGGATGCAGCCCACAATGGTGAAATGTGTTTTGGAGTTCATGGCCTAATGGCTGTATGGGCTTGGTGATTTTGTTGTGCATTAAATTTCTATTCTGATATGGGCCGTATAGCGTTCTTCTTTGCGAGTGATGTGGCATATTCCTATTTGGGGAGCGATGTATTGTGAGGAGATCTGCATTGGGTTCCAGCTTCGGAGTTTAGTTGCGTGGTACTGTGCTGGGCGCGTTTGCCTACGAAGCCCAGTGAGGTCAGGGATGGGGGCTGCCAATATGACAGTTTGAATGTTGTCATGCTCAGGGGCGGGGGATTGGGTTTTGTGTAACAGATGCCAGTCAGCCAGGTGGACTGGTGGAATGATGTGATTTTCGGAATATTGCTGGTCACAGGTGCCTGTGTTTGCGTGCGTTTCTTGGGGGGGGACTGTGGTCATGTCCATTGGAATGGCTTCTGTATTCGTGCCATCTGTGCCCTGCAGCTCCCATTGGCCCCTCTTGTGAATCTTTTGTTCGTTGGCATGCATGGGTGACTTGTACATTTCACTGGTTGCATTGTGACTTCATTGCACCTACGGGGAGTTGTACTTTGTGGGCAGGGAGCGGTGTACAGGCACTCAGTGGGGCCGTTTACGGTTGATTCGCGATGCCGTACTTCTCACCATGGCGGAATGGTACTTTCCGCCGTGCTTGATGGCGTTAGGTACATGTCCGCTAGGGTCGGAATTCGCGTACCCTTGCGCCATGGTGGTATTTACGGTTTGGCATGGCGCGCGCGCGCGTACTTGGTGCAGTTAGCGTTGGCGTTCACTACGGGGTCGCTAATGGCTTCGTACTTTGCGGTGACGGGTCATAGTCGCACCGAGCGCTATTCGATGGCGGTATTGCATTTCCGCCATCGTTTTTCGATTTCCGCCAGGGTCGTAATGAGGCCCATTGCATATCAAAGGGGTGTTAGTCGCGCCTTCCTGACGTCTATTCCGGCAACCAAGCCCTTTCAGGCCTGCTTCAATTATCTCTTATTAGTATGCACTGCCACCAGCCGGAAGACAAAGGAAAGCTGATCCATGGGGCCTTTGATATTTAAATTAGGCTGACACCTGCTGGAGGTAGGTCTGCTTTCCCCCTCCTTTAGATGCTTTTATGTAGCTGTCACATCCCAGCTAAATATGAAAGGGGAAGATGGCGCCAGTAGGCTGAGTACATGTGACTATGCATTTTGTGCGCGAGGCAGATGGACTGTGTGTGGAATGGCCTCATACAGTCCTCTGAGGGTAGTCTCCCATCATTGCTTTTTATTATTAAAAAATCAAAAAAGGCCAAGCTTGCACACTCTCCCTGTGTGGATGGTCGAATTCCTCAAAGTGGCCCCCACATTTACCACACTGGTGTATGCACCTATGCTCCTTTCCC
This sequence comes from Ambystoma mexicanum, assembly GCF_040938575.1. NCBI lineage: Eukaryota > Metazoa > Chordata > Amphibia > Caudata > Ambystomatidae > Ambystoma > Ambystoma mexicanum. The sequence goes on from NC_090929.1 coordinate 417,349,593, forward strand.
CATGTGCAACTGCCTTTCTCAAATTTCCGACATATTAATGTACTCCCATACTGTATGCTTCCCTGGGCTGTGAGTGGGAACTGTGGTGTGTTGCAAATGTATTTTTTTACCCACTTGGTGGACCCCTACGAAAGGGCTGCCCCCTTTGCGTTTGTGCTCATAGTAATCATTGGCTCAATGTGTGTTGTAATAGTATGGTTTCCCTGTTTGCTGGCCCCCCATGTAAGCAGGTGTCTGTGTCGTTTTTCCTTACAATATATGAAAAATGTATACATTCTCTTCTTCCTCGTCCCATCCTAATTCTGGGTAACAGTCCATAAACATCTTAAATTCACTGTCATGGTTGAGCCAAGCATCTCCTCCAGATGTTTTGCCCACTCTAAGCACTGTGAGTTATCCATGTTAAACCCTCATCTGGGAATTTCTCTAAAATGATGGCCGCCAAAATATGGAATGCTGCCAACCAATTTTGGAAGGTGCGCTCCACTGGCACTTTCTTTATCTGCATGTAAATTGATAGAAACCAGGGTGAGAGATCCGAATACAGCTGTCAAGTTTTGAAGCTATTTTATTTTGCCTTCAAAAAGATTTTGCACAGATGAGTATTTTTAAACATTTACAAAACTTTCGATAAGCACGAAAGGTTGGTGGACAGATATTTCTTTTTTTGCGAAATACAAGTGAGTATCGTCCTCTTTTCTTGCGGAGGAACAGTTTTCACAGTGATGCACGAGTATACAGTGCAGGTAAGTGATGACAGAGGGTGTCAACAGGGTGCGACCCAGGACTGTGATAGGTCCGGGGGTACTAGAACAACAATAGTGAACACAACACTATCTACTAACACATATACACAGGGGTTGTGCCACAGAAAATGTTCAGATTTGTAGATAGTGTTGTGTTCACTATTGTTGTTCTAGTACCCCCGGACCTATCACAGTCCTGGGTCGCACCCTGTTGACACCCTCTGTCATCACTTACCTGTACTGTATACTCGTGCATCACTGTGAAAACTGTTCCTCCGCAAGAAAAGAGGACGATACTCACTTGTATTTCGCAAAAAAAGAAATATCTGTCCACCAACCTTTCGTGCTTATCGAAAGTTTTGTAAATGTTTAAAAATACTCATCTGTGCAAAATCTTTTTGAAGGCAAAATAAAATAGCTTCAAAGCTTGACAGCTGTATTCGGATCTCTCACCCTGATTTCTATCAATTTACATACAAGTACCCTCCTGCGCATATCAGGACTTCGCCAGGCGCCCTTTACATACTCTTTCTTTATCTGGCTTTTCTCATCCTCTTTTTTTTAAAATCCTTTTTGGAAATATCAAAACCTCTTTTTTGAAACTCTAGTAGAGAGAAGATCTCTATGAACTGTTTCTTTCAAATGTTCCTTTTAACTTGTTTCTCAATGTGCCATGCCAGAGTTCTTTGAAATCTTTTCTGTGGCTCTCTCCCTGCTGCATGTCTCCCACATGCTGTTATGAAAGCTCCTTTTGGCTTTCCATTCTTTTTAACCCATTTTTGCTCTTTGGGGTCTTCCTATTTTCCACCCATGCCTTCAGGTGCTCTCTCTCTCTCTCTCCTCATCACTGCTACTGTCCACTGTTTTCAGTATCCGTACCTTTCCCTTTCCGTATTTTATTTATCATGCACTCAAACCTTTTCAGCATGTGTTCCTTCTGCACTTCCTTCTGATTAATCATGACTCTCTTAATAATATTTTCCAATTTCCCCCCCATCAGTACCTGTGTTTTTCTTATTCTCGCTGTGCTTTCTGCCGATACTGGGGTTCGCTGTTATCTCTATGGACCACCCTTTATCTTCTCTTCCGTTCCATGCCCTTTCCGCTGCCGGTTCGATCGCTATGATGCCCTCCTGTCCGTGCTCCTGGTGTTGTCATGGATGCTCCCCTCTGTCTGCAGGCCCGGCCTCGCGACTTCTTCAATCACTTTCAGCCGAATTCCCGCTACTCTGACGTTGCCCAGTAGGGTAGCTCCCTTTCTCTGTGCCTTTGCGTCGTTATTGCCAATATGCCATGGCACCGTTAATCTGCTGTGTCTGCAGGCCGCCCTCCGCTACCGGAACTCGAACTACGGGCCAGCGAAAACACAGCTTGTCCCTCCCATCAGGTAACCAATTTGTAGATCTGTACCCACGTGTTATTCAAACCTCGGTGTGCCACTGCCAGCGTGTGTGCTTGTTGCACTTGTCCGATGCCTCGACCGGGACAATCCCTTTTTTTTAATTCCGGCATTCGTGGCCCTCCCTGGCGTGTGCTTGATGCCTGTGTACGTTGCTGCTGACATGCTCCGTTCAGAACGTGTTTGTGAAGAAGGGAAACCACTAGCCAGAATTGCAGACATGCTCCGTGCAGAGCGCGACGTGGGGAAAATGTTAGCCGGAGCTCCGTGCAGAGCGCAGAGGTCTTTGTTATTCGAAGCTCCGTGCAGAGCACAGAAGTCTTCTAAACAAATGTTCCCTCAGCCAGCCTTTGCACCGTGCTCTGTGCTTGTGTGATGCCGTGGAACTGCGGGAGTGTCCTTGGCCCTTCGATACTTATGGGGCAAAATTGGCCTGAGGCAGAACCCTCCCTGGTGCTGGATGACATGATCAAAAGACCAGTTTTGTACACCCGGCCCCAAGCAGGGGGCTCCCACCCTAGACACATGTTTCTTTCTTTCTTTCTTTCTTTCTTTCTTTCTTTCTTTCTTTCTTTCTTTCTTTCTTTCTTTCTTTCTTTCTTTCTTTCTTTCTTTCTTTCTTTCGTTCTTTCGTTCTTTCTCCCTTTCACATTTGTGCACTATCCCCCTTTGCAGGGACACTGTTAAAATGTTGTCACTTGCTGATCATCCACACTCTGCATCTTCATTTCACATCTCCCTTCTCAGTCCCTCTTCTCACCCCTCCACTGTTTGCACCCGCTTGCTGCCATGTCAGGGGGACGTGCTGCCTGACGGGCGCCATTCTCTCCCCGCACCGACCACTTGCCCAGTTGCCCCCTCTTAAATCCCGTGCCCTACAATGACATGCTGCCACCGTTCCGCGCCACACAGCATTCAGCATGGTTAATCTTTGTTTTTTATTCGAAGAGTGAGCCCAGCAATAAGCACGTTGAAGCCCTCACCTTCAGAGAACATTAACTTGGGCCTGACACCTTAGAGCCAATAGTCTCTAACACGTCAAAAGGAGTCAACTATGTTGCACGTAACAGCGGAATGATCTGACCTATCAAAAGTCGGCTCAGAAGGAGGAGGGATGGGTAATAAGTATTGGACAAAATTCACTCCAGGTATCCAGGCCTCTGTAACGTAGCAGGCTCTGTAAGGGGCAGCGTGCTCTGTGGGGGAAACAAGGGACCTACAAATCATCTCTAAAAAGCCACCATTTTAAGTTGATAGTTAGACCCCCAATTGTACCACCCCAATTTGGGTGCCACCAATACTCTAAGCAATATGTGTGTGCATGTATGAATGTATTGGATTTATAAAGCGCACACCTAGCTGGGAATTAATTGAGCACTATACAAAGGGGACACACCCAGGAGGTTACAAGTAAGTATGCAGAGGTAATTGAGAATTTGGTGTGGATGGGGGGCAGGAGAGGATGCAAGCCCGAGAGGAGAAGAAAGGGTTGAATGGAGCAATCTGTGATTGGGGAGATGTACTTTGAAGATTAGGGTCTTCAGGATCTTCCTGAAGTGTAGGGTGAAGGGGCCACTGTCACAGCGGTGGATCCTACTTCCTCCAATGTCCTGCGAGGGCACCAAGAGCAGGTTTGACAACTTGTTTAGCGCACTCACGCTCCTGCTACTGATTAAACCAACAAGTAACCTGTGCACCCTCCTCACAACCGTTTATGCTGCATCCCCACCATGAGAAAGGGGGATATTACCAGGTCAGCTGTCATTGTTCCACACCAAGGCCTGAGCGTCCTTCCTCCTCGTAAACGACTCCCCAGTCCTACCTTTATTATTTGGACAATCCTTTTCAACAATGCTGGGCACTCATTTCTACCATCGATAGTGTGCTTACAGTCCATCACACTGGGAATGCCATTGTACTGAGCGGACTGTTGCCTACCTCACCCTTGCCCATGATGATGCAGAGATGTCAGCTTTGTCAGCAGAATGATACCCTGCCAGCAAATGCACCAGCACAAACCACTCCCAGTTCATCTGAGATATGCAGCCTCGCTCTCTTCCCTGTCATTGCGCCCGTTCACAATATTATCTGTGTTCGCTATCCAGAATCATTTGCTTGATTGTAGCCTTTTTTCCATGACACTCTTCCTTGGATGCCATGATTTTGTCATTTAAGATTTTGGTACTTGGCATAAGCAAACTCTTCAATTTTATGTTACCCCACATGGATTCACACAGCTATAATCTTTGGTCAATATTCAATCCTGACATCAAACCACACCGGACATCCAATTTTCTTCCAAAGCTGGACCAATGAGAGAGCTCCTTTTGGCCAGCCAGCCCCTGTACCAATCACAGCACATACATTGACCCGCGGGCCCCTACTGTACTCTTAGGTTTACTGCCTGGGCTGGTAAGGCAGTCATATAATTGTCAGTTGCTGGTTAAGTCTTGGTTGTGTTACAATTAGTAGGTGACAGAGTTTAAATGGTCACTCAAATGCATGCATGTCAATCCAGCATGGTTGCAATTCACCAGACTTTGTTGAAGAGAAAGAATCTTCCAGAAGGATGCAGTCTGTACCTCCTTTGCTATTGGCAGGGATAGCTGGAAGAGACCTTCCCTCTGGACCGAGGAGGCTGCTTCCCACTTGCATGCTCACTGCCATGGCAGGAATGCAGAAGTGTTCCGGAGGCCTTTCTGCTGCAAGCCCATTGGTTGTACCCTGCCCCAGAACTCTCCTGCAAGAACAATCGTCGAGGGCGCCACTGCAACCCCAGCAGGGAAGAAGAAGTTATGTTATGGTCCATTAACAGTATCTGAAAGGATAACAGCCACTATTGATATGGCTTCTTGGTACTGATGTCACGGAAAGGCACAGGCTTCGACGTAGCTTGCCGCATATCTGCAATTTTTCACTTTTTACACTGCTGGATCACCCTATTTCCTCATTACTATCCTCTTGCTACCTATGAAAGGCTTTGATCCCAGAGCGTAGAAGTCTGCCATTTCCAGATGTGCACCTTCAGAAGTTCTAGGCATCTGCAGGTTGGGGTCACACCACCTACACCATTTTCACTTGGTGAGTATCCTCTCCTGGATTGATGTTTGAAGAGGACCTGTTGGTAGTCTTTGCCATTCTTTTAGGATACAGCCATGGCTGTTGCCAGGGGGGATGATGAGTACTGACCCCCACTTCAAAAATCCCAGGGACACAAGCAGCTGGGTGTAGTTTCATGCAAGGTACTGCATGAAAATACAGATGGGTCATATCCGGTCATGCAGCCGCCTTCTTGTTTGTTTGTTTCTTTATTTATAAAGCATGCCAAACCCGGAGGTATCTGGGGGAGTTACATGGTAGCAAAGGTTACATAAAGGATTCTACGTAATTTAATCGCGGGACTTTTCATCGCAGGGTTTTTTACCGCGATTTTTTTTTCGAAAAAAAAGCCATCGCATTTTGTTTTTTTTTGGGGGGGTTAATCCCCCTAACGACCCGTTCAGTTTATTTATTTTTTTATTCCCTTACACACATTTTTAAAATGTTTTAACCCCCCCCAAAAAAAAACAGTGAGTTTTTTTTCAAAAATAAATTTGCGGTAAAAAACCCCGCAATGAAAAGTCCCGCGATCAATGGACGGTATACCACATAAAGGACAGTCATAAAGCAATCAAAGTATTTACAAAATAATTACAAATAAAACATGAGTAACATACAGATATATACAAGGATCATGATCTGAGATAAGAATTATACATCACGGGACAGGAGCCAGGATTTCGTGTTCTTCCTGAAACTATAGTAGGAGGGTTCTGCTCAAAGGTTAACAGGTAATGAATTCCAAAGCTTAGCGGCTATCACAGGAAATCTACTTCCACCTGCTTTCTGTAGTTTATATCTAGGTACATTCAGGGAGTGTGAGTGTATAGTTCTCGTGGGGCATTCTGAGTTTTTTTGGTAAATTTGTCAGCTAGATATTTAAGGGGAAGAATTAGGTAGACATTTATGAGTGAGAGTTAGGGATTTGAAGTTAATTCGATCTTTGACAGCAAGCCAGTTTGTACTGCGTCTTACAGTTGACTTGTGCTAAGTTCTGGGAATTTTGAACACTGATCTTAACGCATTGTTCTGCATTGATTGAAGTTTGGTTATGTTGTATTTGCTGGAGACTAGATATAAGGAGTTGCAGTAGTCTAGTTTTGGTAGAATTAGAGCTCTAGCCAGAGTAGTACAGCTGGCTGCTGAAAGGAAGGGCTTGCAGGCGTTTATTCATTTACAAGTGTATGTTGTGGCTGATGATTTGGCATTGACCTGTCTCTTTAGGTTAAGAGCAGAGTCTAGGTAGAAGCCCAAGGTTTTCACCTCTCTGGAAACTTTGATATTGTTGCTGTCGATAATGAAGGATTTGAATTGATTACTTAGATTTTTTAGTCTTTGCTGATGATCCGATGAGTAGATGCTATGTCTTCTTGTCATTTAGACAGAGACCATGGGTGGCTATCCAAGCCTGGATAATCAGATATATTTTATTAAGGAGGGTAGAGTCAGTTTCACAGTCGCCAGTGATGGGTATGAGAATCTGAGTGTCATCTGCATAGTTAGTGTTGATGACACTCAGACTATCAAGATCATCAAAGAGGGGCTTGGTGAATATGTTATATAAAGTTGGCGAGACACTGGAACCTTGTGGAATGCCATAGGTGGTGGGTGTGGGATCGGCTGCAGCGTTAGGTGAAACGACTCTAATGGTATGATTATCCAGTGTACAGGAGGGCCGAGAGTCTTCTGACGGGCCCATAGCTCAAAGCTCACCCTCTAGTACCTGTAAGAAAAAATAGCTGCAACTTGAGGAGGTTAGGGTGCAGGATTCACTTACTCCGACATGCTTCAATAAGGACAACTCAATAGTTTGGCAAAGGGAAGTCTGTTTAATGACAAGTACAAAAAACTGGGAAACAAATGGTAATCATCAATGATGCGATCGCCTGTCTCGCTTCAACTCCCAACTTCTTCATGCTGACAGTAACTTTTATAGCAAATTTACATCATCATTGACGTGTAAAAAGACTCATAAGTTTGGCATGTAATTCTATTGGTTGGAAAAGGTAATTTAAGTATAGGTGCTATATCTGTATATGGTAACACTGTGTGCAGATTGGATAACTCTTATCGGGTGGACATCTACTATAGGATCCTAGATTATTTGATCCATTGTGTTTGGGTGAGTTACACCCCTAGGCATAAATCTCCACTTTAATTAGCAACATGCAGAAATGACACCCAGATGCGGATTACCCCAAGATTCACCCTGCCTCCCTTTCATCAATCAACGTTTTAGGGCTATGGGTGAATTAGTTGGCTGAGGATGGCCTCGAAACTCTAGCTTCTTATCAGGAAAAGTTATGGCATCCTCGGGTTTTGGGTGACATCAGACGTTGGTACCTCTTTACCCTTGGCTAGTCACGTGTCCATTCACCGTGAATCTGCTTCATTTCCTTCTTTTTGTATATTTGATTAGTTTTTCAGCCTAGCCACCTGCCTGGGGCCTCCTTATCTCAACCTTCACTGGCTGGCAGTCATGCTCTGAAGTTTCGGTTCTTCAGAGTTGCTGCTCTCCTCCCTTCCTGGAGTTGACCTCGAATTCCCAAGCATGAGCTCCTTCTTGCTGAGTTTCAATTCCGCTCTTCCCTTCTGCCTTTAGCTGGAATTTGAATCTCGTCCTTGAGGGCCCCTTGCAGCCTGGGCTTAGTTCTGCTTCACAAAATGGAGTCGCACTTTTATAGCGCGCTTCATTGAGGTAGATATAAAATTGGCGCATGCCGCTCTAAGCCTCTACTAAGTGTTGCAAGCAGTACCGTTTACTTAGTTTCTTGCGTTCCAAGCCTATTTACATGCATTCAGTCAGTTGCACAATTCGATTCTGGTTACGTTCTTTGTGTTACAACGTGGTATCTTCTTAAACGTCCGTCACATCATTATTCTTTACAGTTCGTCCTTGTGTACCTTCATTTGCTTGTCGTTTTATGGTTATCTGTACATCACGTTTGGGCTCTTATGTCACCAATTGCCTTCCATTAAGGCTCTGTGGGCCTCTTCGGGGACGGTCTGTAAGTAGTCTTCGTTTCGTGTTATCTGCTGGTATGGTTGTCTCAGTGGATACCTTGCAGCCCACGGTTGTCTGGTTATTGGTGCTTCAATAGGTGAGGGGTACTGGACAGAGCCCCACCGTGGCTCTCTGTTGGTTCATTTGCTCCTTATACATCACATATCTTGGTGAGTATGCTTCTGGCATTTTGACATGGGTGGCTGGAGTGCAGGCCATATTTGGGACCTCCTCTACACACCCTCCTCTGGTCGGTTTATCGACCACCATTCCTTCTTCCTTTAAATTATTCTTGCTTGGTTCTTCTATATCCAATTCTTCATCATCTGGGTTTGTACATGATGGTGTGAATGTGTGCATTTTTGGAGTCCATATTTTTATCACTCCTTTCATACTTCCTGTTGTTTTTATGTGTTTGTCTTTGTTCCAGGTCATTAGCTGGCATTGCCCATTTGGGCTGCAGTAAATCCATTTCCCTTCGTACCTTCTTCATTTTCTGGGGTATGCAAACTTTGTTCCTTCTGGTGCAAATTTGCTGGCCTTCAAAAAGTTCCCTATTTCTTCGTCATTTAGATCTCTGGTCTTCCATCCTGGTTCGACATCGACCATGATTTTCATCCCAATTGCTTTCTTCTCAGTTTTCTGGCATTGTGTTATGATTATCTTGATAACTCAAAATCCTAGTAGTATCATTACTAGCAGGGCTCCCAGAATTTTTAATATGTCTGCCATCCATTGCGGGACCCATAGAAACAGTGTTCTGAACCAGCTGTCATCATTAACTTCGTCAGTTCCATTGGTCATCTGATTCTGTAGGTTTGTCAGCATACTTATGGCTTCTGTTAAGGTTCCATTTTCTTCATCATGTGAAGGTATAAACGTGCAACATGATTCTCCGATTTTTTTGCAAACACCTCCATCCATCGCAGTGATCATGTCGAGTACATATCTGTTCTGGAGGGTCATCAATCGGATTGCTCTTAATTCTTCTTTGATTGTGTTGAATCCTTTTATGGTGGTGTTGATGGTCTGCAACAACTCCCAGCTGGTTATCTGCAACCATTTCGTATTTACTCCAACTTGGATGTGGGGCAAGAGCAATGTGGTGAATACCGATGATGGAGGCTAAACAGCCTGTGTTCATATGGTATTGCATGAAATGCTTCTTCTGATTTAGCAGAAAAGTAATTCTCTCTCTTCATTCGGGATGCCAGTTCCACAGACCTCCTCTTTCTCATGTGAGCATCTGCCTTTGGGAAGCTGTCAATGCTCAAGTCACTTTTTGGGATCACTAGTGCTGGAACGTGGACGTTCACTATCGTGCATATGCCTCCCCTGTTTTTCAGCAACCTTATGTATGCTTTGGATCCACACGCCCAGTAATGATCCATAATTACTGCGGTTCCGTGAGTCATACATGGAGCTTCAAAGATCCGTCCACAGTTCTGATTCTCTCCCATCTTCCTCGTGCCATTGTTCCTAAAGCACAATTTTGGGCTTTCCAGTGGCACTATCTGCAGGGGTCCTCCTCTATCTTCGACCCATGTTAGTAACTTCACCAACTTTGGCCATAGAGGTTTGCACAGTTCTTGTGAGTTTTCTATTGCTTCCTTGCAGGCTCCAAGGACCATCCACGTTCGGCATATCACTACTCCTGCTTCCCATCCGTCTGGAGAAAGCACTGTTCCGCAAATCTGCATCTGGCCTCTATTTTTCCAAATGTGCACTTCTTTTGGAGTTTTTCCTTGGACGTCCAGTCTCCGGTTTATCTCCCGTCTTGTTCCTGTTCCTTGTGCTTCTGGTTTTGCATACCTAATCACGTGGTTCCTGGTGTGAGCTCTGTTTCTCGTCTTGATGTCTTGGATATAGTCATCTTCATCAGGGAATGCTGTTTCTGTTGCCCATAACAGTGAGGCATCTCTCCCCATGAATTGTCCTCTGGTGTTGCACATTGCTACGTGTGACAAACAGTGTGCTGTGGGGACATCAATTTCTACAGCCACGAAGATCTTGGACTTTCCCATGCTGTACGGTAGGAGTGCGCAGACGTAGCATTCTCCTTCAGCTTTTTCTTCTCCCGACATCTTTCATGTGTTGGTACCAGATGTTATTTCCTAGATGTGCTGTGCTGTCTAGGTAATCGTTTAGTTCATTATTATCTTCATGTGGGTTTCTCTTGATTCCTAATGTCTTTTGTAGTTAGCTATAATTACGTCTCTAAATGCGTCTGTGTTACTTTTTCTTGCTGGAGGATTCTCGGGCATGCTTGTTGGAGGAGTAGGCTTCATTACCTGTATCGCTGTGGTAGGAGGAGGTTTTGTGTGTCTCTTCTTCTCCTCTTGCGTTCTCCCGTCGGGTTCCTTCAACTACCATCTGTGTATCGTCTGTCCTACGTGTGGCCTCATCGTGGGCCTGGTGCTCGTAGGGACTGATGTGCTTGCTGCGATAGTCACTGTGGTTCTATTTTCTGATTCCACATGCACTTTCTTTGCTCTGGCTATTAAAGGGAACAAATGGTATATCAGCATTTGTGTCTTTGTAGCAAATTCTTTTGCAGCAGTCTCTGTCTTCTTGAGTGTTTTGGTTATATCTTTTTCAGTTGGCCTTTCACTTGCTTTCTCTTGGTCACTTCCACTATTTTCTGGAACTGGTTGTTCGGTAGGCAGTCTCTTGCTTTCTGTAGCCATTGACACTTGCCCATACTCATGTGCATTCAGTGTGTGTGTGTGCGTGTAGTGGTCAGTGCTATGTTTTCATTAATTCCTCGCTGGCCCTGTCTCCAGCTTTTCTCTTTATTTGTTACCTCAGGTGTGTATGAATCACTGCTAATTACATTAATTTTTAGTTCGTTTACTTTATCGTCAGATTTTCTTGGAACCGGAATGACTGTATAAGGTCTGGGTGCTTTCGTGGGATTCGTACGTACATTATCTGGTGGGTGTACTGAAATTGGAGCGCTTCGTGCACCAATAAAGAGTGCAGTCCTTATAGTGGGTAATAGAAAAACAATAATAACTAAACATATGCACATTATTGTTCGGTAATGCAATTTGCAGCATTTTCATTCAGGAAAGCGGGGGTGCCCCTCCGATTGCGGGAGGACCAAGGTACTGTTCTGGGCCCCCATTTCGATCATGAGTCAAGTGTCAGAGTTTTAATTCTTTTCGCTGACTCCGTTATTGTCTTTCAGAAAGTTTGTAACATAAAGTGTCAAGTGCTTTGTAAGTGTCCCCCCTCTTGCGGGTGACGATTGTCTCTGGATACGGGATACGGTTCCCTTGCTAGACTATGGAAAAAAGGTTAAACTAGCCTCTTTGGTGGGTCACATTCATTAAGCATATTCAAAATAGGTCAATTCCCAGCCCACCCCCCGAATTTGCTTTAGTCCTGAAGACATGCTGGATATTGTTTAAATGCGAAAAAATGAAAAAATGAAAAATGGAAAAAAGTGAAAAATGGTAAAAAATGAAAAAAATTGAAATATGGTACCATTCAAAATCAAATCACATCAAGAATATGAGTAGAGACAACAAAAACAAAAAAAAAATACAAAAACGGTGAAGTTCTCTTCTCTGCTCTTCTCGATCTATCCCACGGCGGAAAGATGAAGAACTATGTCTCTGTCTCCTGGATCTGTCCCTCGGCGGACGGTTTCTCTGGAATCTCCTCAGGTGCTCTCGCTGGACGTTGGATAGCTCCACCTGGAGCATGATTCCGTGGAGGAGTGTGCCCATATGTACGACATTAGCTGGGTCTCTGAGGAAGGTGATGACGTCAACATCTGCAGGCCTTCCCACCATTTCTGGATAATCAGTGACTAGATGAAATAGGACATTATTCGCCAGCCTACTCGGGTGATAGGGACATTGGTCCTGCTTTGCTGGGTTCTGAATCACAGGCCTTTCTTTGGACGTGAACAGTCTCTGCACTTTCCTGCTGCGTGGATTGCGACCACGTAGTTCAGCTTGATCCACAGTTGGTTCAGATACTCATTGTTTCTTGGATCTCTGATATATGTTAGAGTATCCGTAGTTCTCCAGATGAGTCCTGGGCACTCCTCTATGATGCGAAAGAAAAGCATATAAGTGAGTTCATCTATGATCACTTGTGGAGGAAGCATCTGTGTCTTTATCACCATACTCAGGCAGTACAATGAAGGCTTCCGCGATGATAGTCAGTAGTTGCCAGATTACTTTCTTGTTGGCAGGATTTTGGACAAAGTCTGTGATACTGGTAACTCTCCCTACAAGCGATGGATATGTCTCTAGTACTAACTGAAAACAGGACAGCACATCTCTTGTGATATTCCTGTTGGGGGATGTCATAAGTTCTGCAAAACAAAGTCTGGGTGTTGGTTGATTCAGGTGACTGTGAGATGCTCTTAACTTTTGCTCACTTAGTTTACCAAAGTCTAGTTTACCAATAATGCTTGGATATTGCCTAATTCAAAAGTTTGTATTATCAGTGTGTTGTGGCTTAGATGCAGAATTTTCTTCTTCACCCTGCAACTAGAATGCACAGAGTGTTTGTCATGTCCTTATCCCCCTTTGCTTGGAGGAACTGTCCAGGTTTAAGCCACAACTTGCAACCGGGTTCTTTGTCTTGGTTTTCCTGCTCATGCATCCTTCTTCCTCGTCATAGCTCTCGTCTGCACGTGCTGAGGTTCTTCCCCATTGTCTGTAGGTTCTTCGCGGTGGGGTACAGCTAAAGGGATCTCACCGATATAAGGTTTAATGTCATTTAGAAAGATCCAAGTTCTCCTGCCTTGCAGTTTCACGGCTGAGGGAGTGCAGTCCTCTACGATGAATGGGCCGTTGAATCTTGGCTTTTCCCACCTTTTCTTTGTGTGATTCCTCACCAGTACTGTATCACCAGGGAAGATGATGGGTGCACATAGATCTTGAGCTGTGTCTGTTTCAGCATCTCCCTATGGGTCTGGTGTTGTGCTGCATCCTTTTCGACGTTGCTGCAGTTGGTCTGAAATGACAGCGAGGCATGATGTCATGCAGTTCAGATATTCCGACAACTCGGTTCCCAGGACCTCTCGGGTAGACTGGGCATCACATCTAGCTCTATTCTGAGGAGTAAGGGGGGGGGTCCTCATTCTCCTTCCTGTGACTATCTGATTCGGGGTAAGATGGTGGTCGGAGCCTGGTTGGTTCCAAGTGCATACAATGCCAGTGGTAAACAGTGCAGCCATCCCTTCTTTAGAGTAAGCTTCAACTTGGCTATCCTATCCTTTAACAAGCTGTTGAGCCTCTCGCATATACCATTCCCCTCTGGATGATACGCCGACGAGAACTTGTGCTTTATACCAAGCAACAAGCTAATCTGTTCAAAAACTGTATTTACAAAATGAGCCCCATTATCTGATCTCATCACCTCACACACCCCCCATCTAGGGAATACTTCCCTGACCAGGAGTCTGGGTGTGTACAAGGACCTTCTTCTATCCATCTAGAGAATGGACACACCACTACAATTAAGTACCTGTACCCGTTACATACTTGAATCATGTCAATATAATCAACGTGTAAGTGCTGAAATGGCCCATTTGGCCGGGGGATGACTCCTCTCACTACTTTTAATGTGTGCCCAGCAGTGAACTGCTGGCAGATTATGCCGTTCACTAGAAAGAATGCAACATGCATGAATGTTCATGGGTGTGTGCCACTTCTACTTCCATGATTGTCTCTTTTTTTGATGCCACACGCTTGGCTTCCGTGTCTGCTGCGTGATTTCCACGTGACACGAAATCTATCACGTGGGTATGGGCGGCGCATTTCACGACCGCTATGCCCACTGGGAGCTGTAGTGCCTTGATCAGCCTGTCCAATAAGGGTGCGTGCTGCACTGGCGTGCCATCCGCTCGGAGGTAGTCCCTCCTTTTCCAGCGTGCCAAACCTGCATGCACTGTTGACGTCACATAGGCGGAGTCACTATACACCGTTACTTCCTGGTCTGCATGATTCTCAATGGTGAGTATCAACACCAATAATTCTGCAGCCTGTGCTGAATAATGAGATGGTATTCGTGCACTAACGAGTATTTGAAATTCTCCATTTGCTATGTGTTTTATTATGGCAACGCCCGTATATCTTTGTCCGTCTTCTTGATCGATTCTCGAAGAACCGTCAATGAAAACGATCTCACCTCCCGCCAGGGCATTTTCTTTTATCCTGGGGATTTCATCATAGAATCCTTCGTAGTTTGCACAGTCATGTATCGGCTCACCTTCAGTGACTGGTTCAGCTATAAACGTGGCTGGATTCACTGTTTTACATCTAACTATTTTGATCAATGGATTTGATATGATCACCTCATAGGCAGAGGCCCTTTGAGATGTCAATGTACCTTTTGGTTTCTCTACTATGGCAAATAATGAGTGTTCAACATATAACATCATGGAGCATCATTACAATGGTTGTCGCCTTCTCTATGGCAAACGCTGCGGCAGCTAAGCTTTGTTCGCGTGGGAACTGGCCTCTCATTACTGGGTCCAGATTCCCACTGTAATACTCCAGGGGCTTGTACCCCAACAAGGTTTTTTGAACGAGTACTGCCATCACAACATTGTCATTCGTGTGCGAGAATAGGTAGAATTCCTCTGCATAATTAGGAATCTCAAGAACTGGAGCCGCGCAAATTGCTCTCTTTAGTTCTGTGAACCCCTCTTCCATCGCTTCAGTCCATTCCATTTTTTCTTTTGTCGCTCGGGCCTTCTTCAGGGCCTGGAGCAAGGGCTTGGTATATGAGCTGTAATCGAAGACCCATGCCCTAACATAGTTGCACCGGCCTCTGCATTTGTTTTATCGTGAGCTGCTTAGCCGTGTTCATGATAGCTTCAGCCCTTTCTGGGGTGACTTTTTTCCCCTCATGCGAGATTAGCTGGCCTATGTACAGCACCTGTTGTTGACAATATTGTAACTTTTCTTTGTCAACCTTATATCCTTTCTCAGCCAATATAGTCACTAGGTGGACAGAATCGCGCCTGCATTGTTCTTCAGTGGTGCTGCAGATCAGAATGTCATCCACATACTGCAAAACAACACTGTCTACTGTAATGTTGCCTAGGTCCATTTGCAAGACTCTGTTGAAAATGGATGGGGGCTCACAGTACCCCTGCGGCAACCTCATACTTTTTAGGTGCATTTGTCTGAACGTGAAGGACGTCAGATCTTGTGAGTCACGGTGCAGCGGGATTGAGAAAAAAGCATTCTTCAAATCAATCACCGTGAAGTATTTCGCCTCGATCAGTATGTTACACAAAATCATAGATGGATTAGGGACTATAGGGAACTCGGCTTCAACAATATCGTTTAATGCTCTTAAATCTTGGATTAAATGCCAAGACCCTCCCTTTGATTTCTTGACAGGATAAATCACCGTATTACAGGGTGATTCTGATGTCACTAGGATGCCCTGCTCCATCATAGTGGAAATTGTCTTTGCGATTCCTTCATCCGCTTCTCTGGACATGGTACATTGTCGCGCTCTTGGTAAAATTGCTCCTGGTTTCAGTTTAATTTTCACTTCTCCTTCCCCTTTCAGGAGGCCTACGTCATAGGGTCCTGTAGTCCATACTGAAACAGGCACCTGGGCCATATCATCATCAAAGTATGCGGGGCGGATCAGCGCCAACATCATTCTCTGTGGCACTTCTCGTTTGATCATTTTGACCCAAAATATGAGATTCACCTCCACCCTAGTCTCTTCTAAGTCAGGGTGTTCTTCGAACAGATCATCATCAGTGACGTCAGTCACTCGGTACCCTTCTTCAATGGCGATAATTGCACACCATTGTCTACCTTCATCATCGTACCCTTCGACCATTACTACCTTCCCTCGTACTGCTGCAATATTTATCGATAAGGGAAATACTTGTCCCTCTTCTTCATGCATAGGTATTCTTGGTCTGAATAGAAACTCTTCAGGGGTTCTAATAGTTTTATCTGCGAGGCCTGGCAATCCCGCCATAAGCACACGCATGCCATATGTGAAGACCTCCGGTTCTAGTGGTATAGCTCTCATGGCTATGCGTCCAGAGTTTGCTCTGATCATTTCGCACACGTTAGAATAATACATTCCTGGAGTGGAGCATACTCTGCCCTCCTCTGTGAAGGATATAGTCATATTCAATTTTGTCATTGAATCCCGACCCAAAATGTTTACTGGGGTCTGATGTGAATATAACAAGGGTACATTCATCTCACAATCCCCTACAGAGACTGGGAGATTGTCCGTAAAGGGAAGTCTTCTGTGAGTTCCTGTAAAACTCTGAGTATCTATGGCCTGGCCGGACAAGGAAAACTTACCTTCTTGTATGCACGAGCGTGTTGCACCCGTGTCAACTAAGAAGGAATATTCTTTCCCCCCTATGACGACATTTACTCTAAGTTCCCTGTTAGGGTCTGGTGTCACTGATAGGATAGAACACATCAGGGCTCCCAGCGAGCTGTCCTATTTCATGTATACGTTTGGTCGCCTGTATACTTGTGGATTTCCTACATTTCCAGGGTTGTTTCCCCCTCCGAAGTTTGTTTCCTGTGATATTTGCAGTGGTGCCTGTTGGGATTGCCCTTGTGGGAAGTTCCCCATGTTTGAGGGTTGTACTCCTTGCTGCGCACCTTGCTGCACGCCTGGTGCTTGCTTCTGCACTGTGTGATTCTGTGCACCGCCCTGTTGCGGGGAAGCAGGCTAGTTCACCATGACTGTTCCCATTCCTTGTCCATTTTGCCACGTGCCTTGACTTCTGCACGCGCGTGCCACATGTCCTGTCACTCCACACAGCCAACATACTGGCGGTGGTCAGGCCATCCGCCCGTTTGGCATATCTGGACTCCCCATCTGCACGTTTTGAAAACCCCCTAGATTATTCTGGAAACCTCCCGGATTACCTTGAAACCCTCCCACATTACTCTGCCATCCTCTTCCTCTAAATCCCTTCCCCTCGGGTAAAATCCTGTGTTACCCTGGTTATTCTGCGATGGGTTAGTCGCTTGTTGTGTACTCGGTTCAGCTTGGCTTGTCATCATGGCTCCTTCGAGAGCGTACTTTTAGAGTTTCTTTTGCACCAGCTTCGCTTCCTCACCCTTGTGAGTTGCCTCCTTTTTTCAATTCTCTTCTTGCAACAATCTACAGTAGTGTGCAATTGTCAACTGTATTTCGGCCCATGGTTTAGCTTCTACTACTACCAATTTCTTGAGCTTTTTTTGCACTGGTTCAGGCAACCCTTGGCAACATATGTGGTAGAATACAGGGATGGATTTCAACCAAGCTTCATGCGTTTCGAGCACCCATGCGTCTTGAAAATTCTGGATATAAATCAACGGATCCTCCAACTCTTTCATTTTTCGAGTCATTATAGCTCCCATATCAGAAGTGTCTGGGTACAGTACTCGTCGTGCTTTCCACACTGCTGCTCTACAATTATTGAATGGTGCTCCATCATGGGTAGTGTTAATTATGTTTACTCCAGGGTACCCAGCCCGCTTCCACCCATCGTCTACTCTCTCACCCAGTATGGCGATCAGGCGACCTTTAATGTCCCCTATAGCCAACGTGACACCCCCTGTCATTTTTCTAACTCGTGTATCCGTTTCCCGGCTCCCGATGTCAGCATTGGAAGCTTGTTTTTCAGGTTCTCTCGATCCATTTGTGGCCATGGAATATATTGTGGTCTTGCGCCCCCCTTTTCTAGCAGCGGGAACTGAAATGTGCAGTCTTCCTTCTCTTTCCCCATAGCTCTCCTGTCTATTGCTGGGGTAGCATTCCCGCATCGCGGTCTACCTGGCAATGTCCTCAATCTGTCTACATAGGCAGGTGCTGGCACCTCCCTCTGACCGCGGGGTATTGCCTCATGTCGGCCAGGTTGCGTGGCAGACTCTGAAGCCCTAGGTGCGGACTCGCTAGCATCTGACCATCGTACCCCTTGGTCCTTGGGGAGCCACTTCTCGTGCCGTCTCCCCTCTTCATGTGTCTCGTCCTCCGTTTCTCTGTTCTGACTTGAGTGTTGTGTAGACCGTTGAAACCTCCGTCCTCAAGTGACGCACAGGGGAACTAAAAGAAACCCGCTGTGCGACCTTTGGGGCCACAGGTGGGAGATGTTGCTTCCCGGATCCACAGAACCTCTGGAACACCAATGCTGCTGTCAAAAAGAACGAGGTTAAGTACAAGGCAATTACAGTATATAATCACAATAACCAAAGAATCTGAATAGCCTTACCTATCCGGTGTTTGGAAAACCCAGGAAACCTAGGAGGGAGGTTCGAGACTCAGATGAGGCGGTCCCTAGAACATGAGGACCGCAGACAAGTGTGGATGCAGGATAAACCACCTGTAAGACTGAAGGCGTGACTTGAATCCCAAAAAAGGGAAATGGCGTAGAAGTTCAACAAGGTACCAAGGGATGATCCGAAGGCAAGTCAGGTTCGAGTCTGAAATTCAGCAACAGGTAAACAGTTCCAAGCAAAGGTACAAAGGGGTAATCCGAAGGAGTCCAAGAGAGAGTTCCAAGATCAAGGTAAACCAGAAAAGCAAAGCAAAACGTAACGCCAAACAGGATCTGAAGACAGCTGAGAAGCAATGAGTGTTCCATGTCTCAAGCCTTATATACTGTGCGTTTCAGGGTCATGTGACGTCCACCAAGGTCACGTGAGGAACGCCACTCTGGATCACGTGAGCAAGTGACCGATCGGCGTGGAGATGTAACGCCGCCCCTTCTGCTGTATGTTCTCCATGGCAACTGCCAGTGCAGGAAGGGTTGCATTCGAGCCCGTAAATCATACCTGGTACGGAGCTTTCGGTCCTTTGGGTAAACCGAATCACATGAGCCTCGAACCCTGGAGGGAGGTGTTGGGGAAATGTGAGCAGTATTCTGGTGTGCAGTGGATCGGTGTGCAGAGGATCGCCTAACATAGTCCCCCCCCCCAACGGCTCACAACCCCGTGGGCAGGACGGGTGATCCCTATGGAAGCGAGCCACCAACCGAGGAGCGTCAAGATCCAAAGCGGAAAGCCAAGAACGCTCCTCCGGTCTATAACCCTTCCAATCCACTAAATACTGGGGCCTACCCCTAAACCAACGGGAACCCAAAATGGCCGACACTTCAAAAACATCAGGAGAGGCCAGGGACACCGGAGCTACAGGGGCCCAGAGGCGGGAAGAATCAGGACAAGGCTTGAGGAGAGAGACATGAAAAACAGGATGGATACGCCAAGAACTCGGGAGAACCAGACGAAAAGCCACTGGATTCACAACCTGAGAGATCACATACGGGCCAACGAAACGAGGCAGAAGTTTCTGGCAACCCACCAGGCGAAGGTGACGTGAAGACAACCACACCCTAGAACCCACCACCAGGGGAGGAGCAGCCAAGCGCTTGCCATCAACACGAGCCTTCATAGAAGCCTTTGCTTCAGTAAGATGGACCACAGTACTAGCATGAACAGCAGACAGATCCCTAAGACAAGCCGTGGCCGCAGGATTCAAAGAGACAGAAGCATCAGGGACAGGCAAGACCTTGGGGTGTTGGCCATAGAGGGCGTAGAAAGGAGAAAAACCAGTAGCAGAATGAGCCGCGTTATTTTATGCGAACTCAGCAAGCCGTAAAGCGCTCAACCAGGAGGCCTGTTGCTGCAATATAAGACACCGAAGATACTGCTCCATAGATTGATTCGTCCTTTCGGTCTGCCCATCAGTCTCAGGATGATAGGCCGAAGAATACCTGGTATCGATGCCAAGTAATTTAGTCAATGATCTCCAAAAACGAGAGGTGAATTGTGACCCTCGATCGGATACAATGACCGAAGGGAGTCCAAATAACACAAACACATGTTCAAAAAACAAGTCTGCCAAGACTGGGGCCGAAGGAATACCTTTACAAGGAACAAAACGAGCCATTTTTGTCAACGTGTCCACCACCACCCAGATGGTGTCAAAACCTTGTATCTTGGGGAGATCGGTCACGAAATCCATTGTCAGTGTATGCCAAGGTCTTGGAGGTACCGGAAGCGGAAGCAGCAGCCCAACTGGTCGTCCTCTTCGATGTTTAGCCTGAGCACAAACAGCGCATGAATTGACATAGCATACCACATCGCGCTTCATAGAGGGCCACCAGCACCAGCGCTTTAGGAGATCCAAAGTGCGCTCTTGACCGGGATGGGCATTAAAGGGAGCCTCATGAGACCACTCAAGGGCCAAGTTACGAGTGTCAGGTGTGGGAAGAAACAGACGTTCATGCACGAAAGGCAAACCATCAGAATAAACGGGGTCCCAATCCCGCAGTTGGTCGGAATGATTGCTCGTCCAAGCTCGTACAGAATCTAACAATGACAAAGAGGGAGTGCAGAGACAAATCACATGACTTTTTCCAAGAACAGTGTCAGGGAAGGTTGGCAATTCGACCCCACCCGGAGAACGTGACAAGGCGTCTGCTTTTCCATGTGAGTTTCCAGGACGATGCATAATGTGGAAATCAAAAGCGGAAAAGAAAAGATGCCACCCGACCTGTCTGCTATTGATGCACTTTAAGGAAGCCAGATCCTGTAGATTTCGATGATCTGAGTATACAGTGATTGGATGCTTAGCCCCCAGAAGATGATGGCGCCAGACACGAAAGGCGTCCATGACAGCCAGGAGTTCCTTCTCCGTTACATTATAATGGGTCTCAGTATTGGAAAACTTACGGGAGTGGTATGCCACCGGGTGCAACTTGCCTGTTGTAGGACATGTCTGAGACAATACCGCACCAAGAGCAAAAGAAGAGGCATCCGCCTCAACTATGAATGGAAGATCGGGATTGGGGTGCTGGAGCACCGGTGCGGTAGTGAAAGCGGTTTTCAAAGCCTCAAAAGATTCTTGATGTTCCTTCTGCCATTGATAGGGTACCTGAGGGCTGGTCAGGGCCGTGAGTGGGGCTACAATTGTGGAAAAGGAGGAAATAAAGCGTCTATAAAAGTTGGCGAAGCCCAAAAAGGCCTGCAAGGACTTGAGTGTTTGAGGAACTGGCCAATCTAGGACTGCTTTAACCTTGGATTCGTTCATGGATAATGCCCCAGAGGTAATGTGGAAGCCCAGAAACTCAACAGACGTTTTATGGAACTGACATTTCTCGGGTTTGGCAAATAGGGAATGTTCCTTCAGACGGGATAATACTTCTCGGACATGCTTTACATGGTCATCAAGATTCCGTCAAAAGATCAAGATGTCGTCCAAATAAACAACCATGTATACGTCCAGAATGTCCCTGAATATGTCATTCATAAAACGCTGGAATGTTGCCGGGGCATTGCATAGACCGAAGGGCATGACTAGATATTCATACAAGCCGTAACGGGTGCAAAAGGCAGTTTTCCACTCATCGCCTTCGCGAACGCGCACTAGGTTGTATGCGCCGCGAAGATCCAGCTTGGTGAAAACAGAAACATGGGATAAGTGGTCCAGAAGAGGCGTGATTAACGGAATTGGATATCTATCCTTTTTCGTGATAGCGTTAAGACGCTGATAATCCACACAAGGACGTAAGTCCCCCTCTTTCTTAGGTACAAAAAATATGGGACTGGCAGCTGGTGAAGTAGAGGGGCGGATATGTCCTAGTCGTAGGGCGTTCTGTACATACTGTTTCAATGCTTGTTCTTCCGAGGGAGACAAAGAATAAATCCTGCCCGAAGGAATGGTGGAATTAGGGATTAATTCAATTGGGCAGTCATATGGTCTGTGTGGAGGAAGTACCTTGGAAGAACCGCGATCGAAAACTGATTCGAATGCTTTATACTCAGATGGAATCCCTGACACCACCCCGCCAACGGTGTGGGAATTCACAACCTCTGATCCATCATCATTCAGCGTGAGTTGAGCTAGAACTCCCAAGGCCCGAGAAGGAGTATCTGTTTCTTTATGGGTTGGGAGACAATAGTTCTGACAAATCTCGGACTCGAAGAGCACCGTGCCTGATTGCCAATTAATCAGAGGATTGTGTTCACGTAACCATGGTATTCCTAATATGATACCGAATTGAGGTGGGGTGATCAAGTCAAAACTTAACGTCTCTGTGTGAATGTCTTGTATGGTCAATAATAGAGGTGCAGTTTGGTGTCTAACGGGACCAGAGACTAGTGTAGTGCCATCTACGGCCTGAACAGGTTCAGGTCGGGTTTTTACCACTAAAGGTAGATTGAGGGAATGGGCTAACGCAATGTCTATGTAGTTCCCAGTGGCACCTGAGTCAATGATGATCGTGATGCATGAGAAATACCCGTAGAGGGGCAAAGAGTGGCCTGTAAAAAGAAGGGCTGGACACGAGCAAAGCCAAGAGAGGTACCCGGAGATGAAGACTGAACACTCGACCTGGTCTCCGGATCTTAGGTCGAGCTGTCCGAAAAACCTGCCTCTTCTTGGGACGTCGAGGACATTCCTTCACATAATGTCCTGTGGTGCCACAATAAAAGCATGCATTATCCACCCTTCTACGTTCTCTCTCAGATGTTGTGATAGGGCTACGTAAACCTCCTACTTGCATAGGTTCTTCAGTACTGGAAGCAGGGGTACTGACAACTGTAGGGTGGGAAGTAACCCCCAACTCAGCTCTGCGCTCTGATCGCCGTGCATCCACCTGCAGGGCAAGATCCACTAGTTCCTGATACTGCTAAAGCATCTCTCATTGCGTTATTCAACCCCTATAAAATATAACCGCCCGCTTGCTTTCTGGCCATGATGTCTCGGTTGAACCGGGCGATGTAATCTATCAAAGTTCCTCTGCCCTGGGTTAGTTCTAACAGCTCCAAATCCCTAGACTGTGCCTTGTGTCTGGTATCAAAGACTCGAGACATCTCTAGAACTAACAAATCAAAATCATAGAGAACCGGGCTATTGCTCTCCAATAAAGGGTTAGCCCAAGCGGCAGCTATCCCGGCCAGATGGGAAAGGGCAAAAGCGGCTTTCGCGGTGGTATTAGGAAATGCCAGAGGTCTGCACAAGAAATGTAACTTGCACTGATTGATGAACGTCCTGAACTTCTTGGGATCACCTTGATAACGTTCAGGAGCAGCCAAAGTGGAAGTGGTTGGGAGGACCACCGGAGCTGGAGTTGGGGTACTTGCCAGCAGAGACGGTGTGGTTGAAGTGCTAGCATCCCCGAATTCAGGGTCTGCAGGGAGAGAATGCTGAACACTCTGTATGGAATCTAACCTTTGGTGAATCACCGTATTAGCGGCGGCCATATCTGCCCTTAATAATCGCCTGAACTAAAGCAGCTATGGGTTCTTCCGTGGACCTCTGCATTGTCTAACACGACTATATGGCTTCTCAGTCTGTTCTGACTTGAGTGTCGTGTAGACCGTTGAAACCTCCGTCCTCAAGTGACGCACAGGGGAACTAAAAGAAACCCGCTGTGCGACCTTTGGGGCCACAGGTGGGAGATGTTACTTCCCGGATCCACGGAACCTCTGGAACACCAATGCTGCTGTCAAAAAGAACGAGGTTAAGTAGAAGGCAATTACAGTATATAATCACAATAACCAAAGAATCTGAATAGCCTTACCTATCCGGTGTTTGGAAAACCCAAGAAACCTAGGAGGGAGGTTCGAGACTCAGATGAGGCGATCCCTAGAACATGAGGACCGCAGACAAGTGTGGATGCAGGATAAACTACCTGTAAGACTGAAGGTGTGACTTGAATCCCAAAAAAGGGAAATGGCGTAGAAGTTCAACAAGGTACCAAGGGATGATCCGAAGGCAAGTCAGGTTCGAGTCCGAAATTCAGCAACAGGTAAACAGTTCCAAGCAAAGGTACAAAGGGGTAATCCGAAGGAGTCCAAGAGAGAGTTCCAAGATCAAGGTAAACCAGAAAAGCAAAGCAAAACGTAACGCCGAACAGGGTCTGAAGACAGCTGAGAAGCAATGAGTGTTCCGTGTCTCAAGCCTTATATACTGTGTGTTTTGGGGTCATGTGACGTCCACCAAGGTCACGTGAGGAACGCCACTCTGGATCACGTGAGCAAGTGACCGATCGGCGTGGAGATGTAACGCCGCCCCTTCTGCTGTATGTTCTCCATGGCAACTGCCAGTGCAGGAAGGGTTGCAATCGAGCCCGTAAATCATACCTGGTACGGAGCTTTCAGTCCTTTTGGTAAACCGAATCACATGAGCCTCGAACCCTGGAGGGAGGAGTTGGGGAAATGTGCGCAGTATTCTGGTGTGCAGTGGATTGGTGTGCAGAGGATCACCTAACATTCCCCACCGGAGTCGGACGCTGATTGTTCCCAGTTCACGCAACTCCTTGCAACTTCTTCATTCTTATTAATTTCTAGCCTGTCTAGGGACAGTCCGCTGCTCCCACTTCTTCGGGTGTCATCCTCAGTGTCATACAGCTGAGTGCTTTCCAAGTGCTCCTCTTCCCTTCCCCCTTGGGAAATTTGTTCCAGCCCCATTTCATCGTATATTTTATCAATCATTTCCCCGACGCTTCTGGTGTCGAAGTCATGTTCAATGTTTGCCTCATTCGTGCCTGATACTGATTCACTTGCAGGGAAGAATTCTTCAATATCTTCCCATTCTACAACAGGATTGGGTTTTTTAACTTCCCGCTCCAAATATTCAAGATCCGTGCCCTCTTTCTACGCTTGCGTTCTATATCATCATCAATTTCCTTGCGCTTCCTCGCTTCTTCTCTAGTCTTATCTTCTTCTGTTCTTCTCTCATTTCTACGTTCATTTGCCCATCTGACTTCCTCATCTTCCCGTCTCCTTATTCTCTTTTCATGTACTCTTTGCTCTTCTACCAACCTTTGCATGCTCTGTCTGTACTGTGCGTAGGCTACACATTGGGCCTCATTACGACTCAGGCGGTAAGGGTTTTACGGCGGCGTAAACAGCGCCGACCCTTACCGCCTGAGTACGAGGTCCCTTAGCTCCATGGCGGACTTAACACCTGCTTTTAGCAGGTGTTAAAATCCATGGCGCTAAGGGACCATGGAGTTAATTACGCCACCGTAATTTACGGTGGCGTAATTAACGCCTTCCCCACTCCCATTATGCCCTATGGGGCAAAAATGGGAATGGGGAAGGGTAAATGAGGATTGGGGACTTACCGCCCCGCCAAGGTCGGAATGGGGCGGTAAGTCCGCCAACCACCATGGCGTAAACATAGTTTACGCCATGGTGGTAAAGTCACGGCCCAGGCGGTAACTTACCGCCTGGGTCGTAATGAGGCCCATTGCTTGCGACTGAGCGGTTTTCCTTGCTCTTTGCGATATAGCTGCTCTTGCCTCAGCCTATCTTTCTTTTTCATTTTTCGTCCCTCCTTTCCTTTTCCTTCTCCTTTTCCCTTCTCTGTGCCTCATCAGGCTTCTCTCTCGGCCTTATCTCATCACTTCCTTTACCATCAAGTTTCAGCAATATCTGTCCTCCCATCCATTCGTCTTTTGCGAATGCTATCTCCTCAGTTCTGCCTTCTCTTCCCTTCCATTTCTTTATCTCTCTTTCCTTAACGAGAGGTGCAATAATCTGTGCCTCGCTCTTCCCTTCATCCTCGCGTCTCTCCTGGTCCCTCAGGACTGTGGAGGTATGATTCATTCTCTGCTCCTTCTCCTTGAATTTGTCACTATTGTACTTAGGTGACTAAAACGTGGGGTTGCTGTACTACGTAGCTGCCTTATGCTCTCTTAACGGGTAAAGTCCCTCAGACTTACTCTCCTCAATCTCTGGCTCAGGCGGGGCTGGTGGCGCGGCAGGCGTTTCACCCCCCTCTGTGCATACGTTTAGTATCGAGTCTGCAGGGGGCTTTCCTCCTTTGGCTGTTCAAACATTTTCCACATTTCTAGAACAGCAAGACGTTTCTCTAGTTTCTTGCCTGTGTATGTGGCATGCAGAGAAGTCGTCATATGCTGTAAGGTGGCTTTAGTTAAAGACCCGTTCTGTGGCAACGGCATACACATTTTGTAGGCGGTACCCTTAACCCACTCCGCACTATACGTCTTAAGCTTGGGTGCATGTTTGGGCAATTGCCTGCACAAATGGGCAAGTGGGGTAACCTCCTCCATTCTCAATGTTCGTTACCAACAATATTTTATGCTTTTTTCACACATCGAACAGTATGAGCGAGCACCAAATATGCACGCTCCAATCCACTCTTTCTCGCCAGAATTTTATATCATCAATTTCCTCAAAGACATCAATCCATTGGCGATTCCCTCTTAACTACGGAATCGCGTAAAGCCCAAACTTATTTCAAACAATCAGTGATGCAGTTCTTCACATTTGACATATAACAGGACACATATGACAGACACTTCACAGACTAGATGGACACCAGCTGGACACACATATACCTGCCTTCTAATCAATACCCCGACATGGAGTTTAAACAAACTCCTTTAGTGCCGTCTTTAATCATCACTGTAGTCTAATCGTTCCCCATTATGTGGGCTCTGAGTTCACGTTTCTTCTGACCGCTGTATTAAAGTGCAGGTACAAGGCAAATCCTTATTCTTTCTCTCAGGTGCCCTCCCGGTAACCTTACTTTTTCCTCTCAGGTGTCCTCCCGGTAACCTTACTTTTTCCTCTCAGGTGTCCTCCCGGTAGCCTTACTTTTTCCTCTCGGGTGTCCTCCCGGTAACCTTACTTTTTATCCCTTATACTCGAGTCATTAACCCCTTATATATATACAGTCTTCTCTTCTTCTGACTGTTTTTATTTTCTCTGCCACCCACCGTTACCTTTCCCTTACTTGTTCTAATGCCTACAAGACATTTGCCAAAGTAATGAGTATATTGTTTCACTCACCGCTCGCATCTTTTCCTCTTTGGAACTTCGGGATCACCGCCCCTCCTTTTTCCCTCCTCTTGCGGTATTTTCGTCCAATCCGCTGCCCGTGGGAATGATAAGGGTTATGCTTGGAAAGGCAGGTTCCTTCAGACCTACTGCAGATTTGATGGACTTACTTCTATCATTGTCCACGGGAAGCTTATCAGTCTACTCAGCCGAATGGCGAAGGACTTGTGATATTGCCAAAGGCCTAGAGTTACTTCGTGCCGTCGGTCTATGGGTGTCTTAGTATTAATTTATTAATAGTTGATGGTCGAACCGTCCTCACGCTACCAAGTGTACAGGAGGGCGGATCGCCCTCTGACGGGCCCATAGGTCAGAGCTCACCCTCTAGTACCTGTAAGACAAGATAGCTGTACCTTGAGGAGGTTAGGGTGGAGGATTCACTTACTCAAACATGCTTCAATAAGGACAACTCAATAGTTTGGCAAAGGGAAGTCCGTTTAATGACAAGTACAAAAAACGGGGAAACAAATGGTAATCATCAATGATGTGATCGCCTGTCTCGCTTCAACTTCCAACTTCTTCATGCTGACAGTAACTTTTATAGCAAATTTGCGTCATCCTTGACATGTAAAAAAACTCATAAGTTTGGCATGCAATTCTATTGGTTGGAAAAGGTAACTTAAGTATTGGTGCTATATATGTATATGGTAACAGTGTGTGCGGATTGGATAACTCTTATCGGGTGGGCGTCTACGCCCATCCCTCTACATCACTCATGATAGACGTCACTACAAATGCGCCGTCTGGTTGGCTCTACAAACTATAGGATCCTAGATTATTTGATCCATTGTGATTGGTTGGGTTACACCCCTAGGCATAAATCTCCACTTTAATTAGCATCATGCAGAATTGACACCCAGATGCGGATTGCCCCAAGATTCACCCTGCCTCCCTTTCATCAATCAACGTTTTAGGGCTATGTGTCAATTAGTTGGCTGAGGATGGTCTCGAAACTGTAGCTTCTTATCAGGAAAGGTTATGGCATCTTTGGGTTCTGGGTGACATCAGACATTGGTACCTCTTTGCCCTTGGCTAGTCATGTGTCTGTTCACCGTGAATATGCTTCATTTCCTTCTTTTCATATATTTGATTCTTTGTACAGCCTAGCCACCTGCCTGGGCCTCCTTATCTCGACCTTCACTGGCTGGCAGTCATGCTCTGAAGTTTCGGTTCTTCAGAGTTGCTGCTCTCCTCCCTTCCTGGAGTTGACCTTGAATTCCCAAGCATGAGCTACTTCTTTCTGAGTTTCGATTCCACTCTTCCCTTCTGGCTTTCGCTGGAATTTGAATCTCGGTCTTGATGGCCCTTGCAGCCTGGGCTTAGTTCTGCTTCACAAAATGGAGTTGCACTTGTATAGCGTGCTTCATTGAGGTAGATATATAATTGGCGCATGCCGCTCTAAGCCTCTACTAAGCGTTGCAAGCAGTACCGTTTACTTAACTTCTTGTGTTCCAAGCCTATTTACATGCATTCAGTCAGTTGCACAATTCGATTCTGGGTAAGTTCTTTGTGTTACAACGTAGTATCTTCTTAAACGTCTGTCACATCATTATTCTTTACTGTCCGTCCTTGTGTACCTTTGTTTGCTTGTCGTTTTATTGTTATCTGTATGTCATGTTTGTGCTCTTATGTCGTCACCAATTGCCTTCCATTAAGGCTCTGTGGGACTCTTGGGGGATGGTCTGTAAGTAGTCTTCGTTTTGTGTCATCTGCTGGTATGGTTGTCTCAGTGGATACCTTGCAGCCCACGGTTGTCTGGTTATTGGTGCTTCAATAGGTATACATGTCCTTCTGAGGGGTACTGGGCAGAGCCCCACCGTGGCTCACTGTTGATTCATTTGATCCTTATACGTCACATATCTTGGCGAGTATGCTTCTGGTATTTCGACATGGGTGGCTGGAGTACAGGCCATATTGGCGACCTCCTCTACACCATGAATGACTGAACCCAGGCCGTGGCTTACTTGGAGAAGTGTGCAGCTGAGGTTAGATGGCTGCGAAGGACTTTGTGATCAACCAGGTCGAAAGTGGCCAAGAGATCTAAAAGGAGGAGGAGAGACAGTTTCCCATTGTCCTTTAGGTTGTCCATTTGATTTTTTAGATCAATTAAGGCCAATACTTTTCTGTATTTAGGTCTGAAACCTGATTGTCGCAAACCAAGGAGATTATTAGTTTCTAGGTAAGACTGTATCTGGAGGTATTTTCATTCTTGTAGACCCATCAAAGACCTGATATGGAAATATGCTTTGAGGTCCTTCGTGAAGTCCACATCTCAGGGCATCCAAGAAATGCTGTGGGACCATATCGAGTTAACCTAATAAAGGAATCATCTCTGTTAGATTCTGTTTTTTTACTCTTTTTCTTTAAGAAACAAGAACCTACTGTCTTCTGCTCCACAGAGAACAGGTGCATACAGCAGTGTCAGACTTGTTTAAAAAAAGAAGGCACGTAAAATCAGTTCATGCATCACACACATTATTCTGCATAGCCTTGTAAGAGAATGAGACTCCCATCCACTCCACCTTTCTGTTATTACTACCAAATACTCCACTCTCAACCCCCAGATCATCCACACTCTGCATCTTCATTTCACACTCTCCCGTCTCAGTCCCTCTTTTCAACCCTACACAGTTTTCACCCACTTTTAAGTGTCCTCATCCCTGACCACACTTTGCTCCTTCATTTAAAGCTATCCATTCTGATCTGTCTCATTTCCTTTCCTCTGCTATCAACCATGTCACTACTGTCCGACTGGCCTTAATCACCTCGATCACCCTCAGATGTTTTGCTTTTATCCTTTCCACTCCGAGCCCCTCATGTCGCCCATACACCCAATTACATTGCCCCAGTCTATCTGCAGTCTCAGGCCGCCTCATGTTATTCCCTCTGCTCTCAGCCTCTCTCTTCCTTTCCTCTATCTCACTCCCTACTTGTGGTGTTCCTCAGGGGGCTTCCCTCTCTCCCTGGCTTTTCAATCAATACCTGTCACCCCTCGCCCACCACATTGCTGCTCTCTATGCCAACTTTCAGTGCTCTGCGGAAGACACTCAGCCTGTTTTCAGGCTCCCCTCTGCCACCTCTTCTCCCTCGCTCATCTCTGACTGCCTGTCTGCAATCCAGGAATGGTGCACCACCAACAACATCTGCCTTAATGCCAGTAAGACAGAGATCCTCCTCATTGGCACTCCTGCACCTTCCTTTCCTGTCACTCACTGGCCGGCCTTCCTTGGCCCTCTCCCTGCTCCCATCTGTGAGGTTAAGAACCTCGGGGTAATCTTCGACTCCATGCTTTCCTTTCCTCCACACATCTCTGATGTCTCTATGAAGTCAAACTACCAACTGCACCTCCTCAGAGGTATTCTTACTTACCTCTCCCTCCCCAGAAGCTCACAGTCTCTAGTGCCCTGGTTCTCTCTAGGCTGGACTATTGCAATAGCCTCTTTCTAAATCTGCTTGGATCTACTCTCAGCCCGCTGCACCTCATCCAGGACAGGACTGCAAAACTTGTCCTTGGCCTCCAGGGATTGTATCTCTCCAGCCCTGAAATCTCTATATTGGCTCCCAGTGACTGCAAGGAATAAGTTCAAGACCCTTTGCATTATCCACAAAGTCTTCTGGGGCATGGGTCCGCAATACTTTCAACTCTCCCTTTGGAAATATCTTCCTACTCGAGCTCTGCGTTCCTCGTCTTCCAACTCCCTCAGGGTCAGTCGCTTCTCCAAGCAGCGAGTTGGGAGTAGATCTCTTTCTTCAGCTAGGCCTCCCTCTGGAACAGCCTCTCTGCCTCTCTGAAACTTGAGACGAATCATCTTCGATTCGGGAAGCACTTCAAAACCTCTTTGCTTCTGCCTCTGCTCTTCCTCTTCCCTGCTGATCTCTGTCTGCTTGACACAGGGCACCTGGCTACCCTCTGATTTCGAAGCCCAGACCCCTGCCCACCCAGCCACATATCCGCACTGCCTCCTGGCAACCCTTGCACTTGGGTCTGTATCTGCAAACCTACCGTCCCCCTCGTGCACTTGTTAGACACCCATTGTCTGTGCCTTAATCTTGCATTTATAACCTGCTGGCCGTACTACCTGTTGTTGTTTTTATCAAGTGTTCAGCACTTTCCACTCTTCCTCTGACCCTTGCACTTTCCTCCTTCCCCCTCCCCTGCACTCGCGTGTTCTCAATTTCACTGGGCCTAATAAGATTGTTGTTTTTGTCCTCCCTTGTATCACTTCCTTGCCTCATCGCGGTCTGAAACACTTGTGTATGGGCGTGACATAAATAAAATATATCATATCATATAATATCTTCTCACTGGAGGTAATGCCTGTTGAGTTTGAATAATGTTACCAGTCTCTAAATGGCTAGCATCATTTATATTTGAAAGAATGAACCCCACAGAGAGCGGAGGGAGACCCTTATATCAGTCACAAATCCCCAGAAGTACTGGTCCTGTGAAAGCTGCACAGGATCCTGGTGGTGCAGCTCAGAAGAACATTGTGAACCATTAGAACTACTTAACAGGTGAGGCTGCATTGAGGATGCTCACTGTGTTCTTAAAGGAATGGGTGAGAACCCAAGACTTGACTGTCAGGACCCTTGAAATTCCCCTGGAACCAAAACCATCAAAATCCCAACAAAGGGATCCATTGATAGGCCCTGAGCATCCACCATTACTGGCAACTTCACGGGCACCCGCACAAGGAGGAATGGACACTAGTCTGTATCTAGTAGCACTCCAGCATCATCATCAGGATTCAGAAGAACAGAACCACCATCTCTTCTAGACCAGAAGAGAAACCTGCATTCTGTGATGACTACTCCTTCAAAGTGGTGTCCTAGCAAATGGTTTGCACGGGTCCACAGGGCCCTGATGACCAAACGCTGGCCCTGCCCCTGCCAACCTTCAATAAGGACAGCCCGTCTCCACTGATGCCCAGAGACAGAGAACTGACTCTTCAGAAACCCAGGCCACCCCAGAAAGATTGACTGCAAGTCTGCAAAGTGTCACTGCATGTTTTGCATTATACTTAGGGAATACATTATATTTACTGCAGATAATCTAACTAGCATTAGTTGTGTGGATAACGAGATATTTCCTCCAAAATATAAATGACTCTGGCTGGGCATTGATATGTATCATCAGAGATAATAATTGTGTTACTCTGACCATTTGCTTCACCATATAGTTACCCTTCCTCAGAAGTAATAGCCAGCATCTGAAGAGTGCACTGCACCCGTTGTACCAGAAGAAAAGGCTGCATCCTTGTGCAGATGTTCCAGACTATTTCTCCTATGATCCCTCACCATTGACTATGCTGATAAAGGCTGATGGGAGTTGTAGTCCAAAACATCTGAAGAGCCAAACGTTGCAGACCTCTGTAAGTACTGTAGAACTACTCAAAGGACTGAAGAACAACTCTGGCATCTGGTGGGTGGCAGTGGGTATCTGACAACAAACCACTGAAAACATTGTTATTTTAGTAAATAGAGTTACGAGGGACACACACTTCCAGTTCTGGGTTTTGCTTTTACTTTAGTCTATTTTACTAAATTGAACTCCCGGAATACAATTGGAGAAATAAAAGCCTATGTCTGGGGCATGGTGTCCCTGCTGGCACATCTAGTGACCTTACTTTATTGGGAGTTATTAGAAATATACGCTTGTGCAGAATTTTACTTATGATAGCTACAATAATAAAAACAGAAGGCAGCAGCAAAACTGCCAAACATATTTAAATGAATAGAATTAATGTGCCTACCGCAGTAAATTCATAAGCTGAAAAAATGCAGTGTATATGGCACATAAGCTCGCAGTGCCTCCCTAAGGTCCTTTGGTGCAACCCCTCTGGCAGTGTTCCACACAAGTGCAGAGCCTATGGGGTGCACGTTTCATCAGCCCCGTCATGTGTGGGAGTCCCGGCGAGTGCCACGTCGATGGGCATATGCTGTGTGGGGCTGAGGAGTGGAGGGCACTGGAGCATTTTATTCAGATCCTATTATGGCTGGGACAGAAGACATCCTGCAGCAAATACAGAACAGTTATTGGCTATACCAACAGTTTTGGCTTGTGTGTAGACATGGGAAAGGCATTTGCTTGGTACTGCTGTAAGGGTACCAATTGGCCATTAATGGTAGCAGTTGCAAAATGGTGCAATGGCCTGGGAATATAATAGATGTGCCTGATAAATGCCTATCTGACACATATACAGAAGCTAGCACTATTGGATTTGCCAATGCTTGTTTTTAAAAGGACTTCAGTGAAGGGCACACATACTGCTTATAAATCAATTAGCTGAAGCCAGGCTGCTTAAGGTGTTTTTATTACACTAGTAGTGCATTTACAACTCCAATTAAACCATTAACTATCAGTAGACAACTTTAAAGCAACACCGGCAGGCACTTTGAGCACAAGGTTTAATCTTAAGTCTTGAGGAAGTTAGTTCAAAGAGATTCCAAGAGGGTGTGTTTTGTGCACATAGAGGCACGAAGTGGGTGGGAATGGCCACAGGGCTGAACATGGCAATAGACAGTCAATGGGTGCGTAGATAACTAAACAGCATATGCAAACCTTGTGTCCCTATCATATGCCATTTCCCCTTAGCTGTACTCGAATGCAAAAGTTTCAGTGTATAGGTGGAGCAAAAGTACCACCATATACTCAAAACTAACAAGGGCCGCGAACAGTCTCATGAGGGTTATGCCGTTATCCTGCTGCGGAGTGCCCTTAGCGCTTTTGTTTGGCTGCGGTAGATGGGGGTCATGGGGTCATAGAGTCTATCTCTCACTTGCCTGATCTCCTTGGCATTGTCCCACCATCGGACATGCAGTGAATCTTGATCAGTCACTGCTGTGTGCAGAACAGCCATATAGGGCCATTGGACCAGTATGACATCCATACAGGGGAAATGAGACCGGTCAATGGTAAGGGCCTGCCAGGCCTCTCAGATTCCCAGGATAGCAGCTTGTTAGTTTACATGAGATAGGGGTTCAGTTGCCAAGAAGGAAGCAAACAGGTTTGCAGGTTGCTCGGGAGCTGCAAGGTGCTGTGGAGCATAGGAGTGAGCTTGGGAACTGGAGGGAGAGGGTCTGGGACTCTATATCAAAGGAGAGACAGCTGTATACTTGGCAGAAGAGTGAACCAAGCGGATACAACACAACCGTGCAAGTCTGGGACTCACACCCTAGAGAAAGGGTGTCTGGGACCCCCCAAAAGAAAGAGAGGGACTGGGACACTGAAGAAAATAAGAAATAGTTGTATATTTGGCAGGATGGTGAACCAAATGGATACAACGTAACCGTGCGAGTCTGGCACAAGCACCAAAAAGCAATAGGACCAGGGATCCTGATGAGAGAGTCTGGGACCATGAAGCAAATGAGAGAAAGTTGTACACTTAGCAGGAGAGTGAAGCACGCAGATACAATGGAACCATGAGAGTCTGGGACTCCCCCATATATGAAACTGAAGTTCAAAGCAAAAAGGGTCTAGGACCCTGAAAGAATAAAAGAGACACTACAAGAGAAAACACTTGCTTGGGACAGAAGAAAACCAAGCTGTGAGAGTCTGGGACCCGCACTCAAATGAGAGAATAAGGAAAAAACGGTCAAGAACCCCAAAACTGTTAAGAAAAAGTGTGTCAAGCTGATAGGCTACAAGAACTGCGAGCTTAAGAAACAGTTCCTCTTGAGATGTACATTGACTATTAATAAGGAGAAATCTAGTGGACAGGAGCCCAACCCTAGCCTTTGGAAGTATGTATTTTGGAAAATTATTTTGCATCACTTTATTACAAGTGAGACTGGGAACTTTTCTGTTGTTGGAAAGCACAAGGAACACTTTCTACTTTAAGAAGAAACCATCCTTGCACAGTTACCTTAGGTTGCTAGTGTTAGGGACAGTAGTATGTTTTGGAACACAACAGTGACAGACATTTTAGTTTTGGACTTCCTGACAATTCTTTTAGTTTCCTTTGAGGCAGGGAAACCCCTCCTAATTTTAGGGATAGCGCAGCATTTTATCCAACCATCGTATTATTAATAAAAGTATGTTTCCAAAAAATGTCACCCGATGTCCAAGCCTTACTTCTGCACCCTTACATCTTGTTTTCAAACACTGGAACCCTCCAGGTTGTCTCTCCTCCCACTTCTGTTCATTTTGTTTCTTTTTTCCAGGATTCCCAAAAGTCCACTGGCCCTCTATCAGGCTTATTTTAGCAGGGCCTCAGTATGGTGTCTGTCTGGGTTTTCCAGGCTCCCGTAACCCTTGTGGCTTCTCCAGCATTAAGTGTCAATATCTTTTGGTTTCCCATGGCTGCCCAAAGCCCTCTGGCCCTTTGATAGGCTGCCTTTGTCTCTATTCAGTTTTATCTGGCTTCCATAGCCCTTGTGACAATCCCAACCTCGATTATTACTTTTCGCCCCTCTCCACAGAGTTAACTAATCAGGAGCATTTGCTTCCATTCTCGGATCTTCTCATGTGGAGCTCAGGGGTTTGGTCTCTGTGCTGAAATTTGGTCTCAGCATCAATTAACGGGCCCCAGGGCAATCACGCCTTCTATGTGGTCGCACCGCCATGCAAGACCATTGCTTTACCGTCCCCGTCTCCTTCTTGACTCAGGCGTCTTTGCCGGTCAGGACGCCAACCTTGCATTGTTTCGCTAGCATTTTGTTCACTCTCCATGCTACCACTGGCTTCGTAGTCTAACATGGCTCCACCCCTACAGGACGTCTTCCTGTCAGAGACCCGCCTCTGCATAGGATTCTCTCTGCGCCATTCAAGGATTCTCTCTGCGCCATTCAAGGTTGCTCATCTCATTACAAACAAAAGGGGTGGGTCTTTTCTCCTTCCCTGTGGAGTTCAGACGGCATCCCACATTACCTGAAGCCAAAGCAATCTGGACTGGGAGATTGTTAATGGAACGGGAGTCCTTGTTCCCGAGAGGGGACTCCGTCCCACTGAGGTGCTCTTTCCCAAACCCCTAGGTAGGGGCTTGCCGAGCAGGCTCATTTCCCTAACCTCAAAGGGGGGTGGCTACCATGCGGGGAGAATGGACGAATAGTCCAGATTCCTCAAAAACCATAAACTCAAAACTATACATTGACTTCAGGTTCAGATGAGGATCAAGCATTCAAAAGCCATGAAGGCTCCACACCCTATAACCTACTAGAAAAGATCTGATGGTCTTGATCTAACAGAGTGCTCAGTTCCACAGAGGCCGTTTGACTTCTATTCCCAACAACAGCATGCAAGAAAGAAGGGGATAAGCTATTGGCTCCAGTCATTCCCCACCTCAGGAATAACATTACAGGTGTCTCGTCCCCATCCTGATGTCTTTCAGGAGGAAACTAAAGACCCATCTACCCTAACAAGACACCAGTGAAAAACTGGTATCTGGAAATAGTGTCAAGAAGCAATTAACATGTGCAGAGAGCATTCTACAAATAAACAAAAACGCATATGTATAAAGACAAAGAACAGCCAGCAGTGGAAGCTTTATACACATCACAGGTACACCACGTCATTATAAATGCAATGTTATCCCACACACAGAACATCTTGGCGCCAGTAAATCAGGTTTCCTCCCACATGTAACAAGGCCAACACTGGCTGAAGCAGTCCATGCTTTCGGCTCCCTCCACACACCTTATGATCAGATGCAGGATAGGCTGCAGCATCTCCCCTCAAATTTCATTCGCTAGATGAATGCACCACCATTTCGCACCACTGAGCCAAAGCTCCTTTTTTGGATTAATAAGAGTCCAGCACCTCCTCTGCCTCCTCTTTGCTATGTTTTGCTAGTCGGAGAAAGGGCACCACTATTTCTGTCTTATCTCTCTATATATAAAAGGGATATTTGCGGATATATGTGTGTTTTTCTTTTCTTTTTCGAAATGTTCAGCATACTTCCCAACATGCTACAAACCTGAAATATGGCGTGTGGGTAGGTCCCATGCTGTAGGCCATGTAAACAGTATAAAATATACAGTTGCCTGATTTATTTTTCAGTTTTTTTAAGCAGTCGGCAATGCTTGGATATGTTGTGTGTGTGTGTGTCTGTTCGAAATCTCAATGGTGTAGACAATGTAAAAAATATAAAATTTAAATATAGATATGTCTACATTTTCTTTGGGGCAGAAATTTGTGGATATATGTGTGTGTCTGTTTGAAATGTTTAGCGTACTTCCCTACATGCTGCAAACCTGAGAAATGTGGTGTGTGGGTAAGTTCCATCGTGTAGACAATGTACAGCGTATCAAATATACATTTTTCAAATTTTGTATTTTTGTAAGCATTTTCTTTTTTAAGCGGCATTCAATGCTTGGGTAGGTGTGTGTGTGTCTATTCGAAATGTTCAGCATATTTTCCATCATGCTACAAGCCTGCAATTTGGCATATGGGTGGGTTCCATGGTGTAGACAATGTAAAATGTATAAAATATAAATATACCTTTGTCTATTTCTTTTTTTTGTAGTGGGAATTTCCCTGAAAAGCACGGGAACAACGGCTGGTTATGTCTATAGTTTACCAGATCCAACACACATTAATATGTTGCTGGGGTGACCAGACATCCTGGTTTATGGGGACAGTCCCAGTTTTTCACATCATGTCCCGTTGTCCCAATAAATGTCTATAAAAAGTCAATGATCTCAGTTTTAGGAACAGGTAACATAGTGATGCAGTGATGAATGTGTTTGTCGGGGAATCCAGAACGCTAATCGTTGTTTAATATGTTTCTACAGAGTTTCCCAGTTTCATTGTCCTTGAGAACTTTATCTTCAAACTGTCAAATATAGGATTTTTATTTTCTGTCAGTCTCTCAATGATTTCTAGGAATTGTACCTTCAAGCTTCATCATTCAGTGTTCATTCTACAATCAGCTTCTCAATGTCTCCAGGAACTTTGCCTTCAAGTTCCAGCATGCAGTATTTCTCTGTTCAATAAGTTTCTGTATGGGCTTTGCCCTCAAGTCAAAGGTATTTTTTACTTGTACTCTCAGAACATTGCCTCCAAGTTTCAGCATGCAACATACCCCTTTGCACTCAGTTTCTCAATGGCTTTAGGAACCTGATGGTTTAGTTCCAGCATGCATCAGTTCTCTTTATACTCTGCTTCTCAGTTTTTCCACAAACATAGCCTTCGAGTTCCAGCATGAATCAGTTTCCTTTACACTCCATTTCTCACCGGATTTAGGAACTTGGTGTTGAGGACCCAGCATTCACCAGTTATCCTTACACTCTGTCTCTTAGTGATTCGGGGAAAAATCGATTTCAAGCTCCAGCAGGTAATAGTTCCCTCTACACTCAAAGTGAAAAATAGAAAAACGAGGGAGAAGAGCTGACAAAGAAGGGTAAATGATTCCACGTCTTATGGGCCAAAGGGAGAGGGTGGAATGAAGGGAATCAGAAAAGGAAGGAAAAGAAAGAAAGATGTGAGGGGCATCCGCATAGAAAGACCCAAACGGTAATTGTGGAAAAAGAGAACAATAGAAAATGAAGTGCAAAAACTTAAGGAACTCCATTTTGAAGAGGAAGTACAGAAATGCAGAATAATGTTGCCCAAGAAAAGAGACAGAATACGTCTAATTATTGTGATAAAAACGAAATCAGTGAGGAACAGAGCCAGAACCCCATAGAGTAAATAATTAGAGACATAAAGAAGGTTTCAGTAGAATGGAAAGAAAGAAAGCAAGATTGCTGCACAGGTAACGGTGAGTGGTGATCAAAATATGATGAAACTTGAACATATACAACACACTTGAGTAATTTAAAGAGAAAATGGAGAAGAGAAATAGGATAGATATTAGATGGAATTGAAGGATCATGATAGAATTTATTGAGAATAGGGAGGATGTTGGAATATTAAACTCAGAGGGAAAGCAAGGGGACCAGAAGGGGCAAAAGTGGGGTGAGAATGTGTGTAGGCTGTGTCAGAGTTAGACAGAATAGAAAATGAGGAGACAGAGATGGACGAAAGAGGACAAAACGGAATGATCTCAGAGTAGTTTTAGTACTAGTAGACTGTCATGTATGTAGTGTCTTTATCCCATTAGTATGGCTTCAACGTGCTCGTTGTAGGAAAGCTCTAGAGGGGACCAAAGTTCAAGACATGGAAAAATTGTCAGGAGGAACAGAATGTGTGTGTGCAATGTGGCCGAGATAGGGAAGAGGGTGAGCTGGATGATATGATATGATATGGCATTTATAACGCGCCATTATACAAGTGTTTCACATGCAGGATGGGCAGACATGTGGATGGTTGCTGACAGGAGGTCAGGAGAGTGAGTGAGTACGAGAGACTTGTTATGTGCCCAGCTAGATTGAATTTTTTGTCGTCGATTGTAGCTGCACTCTGATGTTAGAGATGTTGTGCTTTGTGTTTAGTCTGGTGTATGGAGGTGAATGCGTGTGGGAGTGCAGCCATGCCTTTGGGTAAAGTTCCATAAGTATGGAGTGCAACATATTTAAATGCATTGGCTATACTCTAACAAATGTATCAGTGCACTGGCTACATTCAACATTCACCAAGAATCACTGCACTGGCTACATTCTACCTTCACCTAGATACAATGCACTGGCTACATTACACCTTCCCCTAGATACAATGCACTGGCTACATTACACTTTCCCCTAGATACAATGCACTGGCTACATTATATCTTCACCTAGATACAATGCACTGGCTACATTACAGCTTCCCCTAGATACAATGCACTGGCTACATGTTACCTATACCTAGATTCCATGCATTAGCTACTTTCTACATTCACCTGGGTTCAAGTTACTAGCTACCCTCTACTTAGTACTTATAAGTGCAATATCAGGGCTAACCTACACAATTCTTCAAAGTGAAAAATATTAGGTGAAGTGACACAATTCTCCTAAGTGTGATACATGCGCAAACCTACACATTTCTTCTAAGTGCAATGTATAGGTTAACCTACACAATTCATCTAAGTCTGATACATGGGCTAAATGCTACACAATGTTTCTAAGTGTTATACATGTGCTACCCACACAATTATAATAAGTGCTATACATTGGCTAAACTCCAGAATTCTTCTAAGTGTGATAGAAGCTCTAACCTGCAAATTTCTTTGCAGTGCAATGTATAGGATAACCTACACAATTCTTCTAAGTGTGATACATGCGCTAACCTACACAATTCTAATAAGTGTTGTACATTGGCTAAGCCAAACTACAGAAAGGGGGAACTCCGGGATACACCAGTCCAGCAGAATGTGTAGACCTCACCCTGACCCGGATTAACTATATAACCAAAAAAGAAAGAATGGGTCAGGTGCAATGAGATAGACATGCAGTGATAGGGTCTCTTGTGTTTCACACGTCCTAATTAATTCACCATGAAACCACATCTACCCGAACACATAAGTTGAAAAATACATAAAATCATGTATTAAATTATCAAAAAATAGAAGGATAGACAACATTGATTCCAAAATGAAACATCAAACATACACAATACATATTAAGGTGTAAATGACTGCTTTGCTATAAAGTGGTATCGTGACTGTAACTACCCTTGTGACAGGAATTTCTGTTGCAAATAACAGATAACAAAAACCTTTCATTGGATGTTAGGCTCAAAGAAATTTCAGAGGCCTTTTCGCTCAACACATTTCTGTTTGTCAGTCCTATTATTGGTGAACATTCCTCAGGAGATAGTTTAATAGTCACTATTCATCCTTTAGTGCATTTCTCTTAGCAACAAAGTTTTCCAAACACAAACTATAGGGCCAACATTAAAAATAGCCATTAGTGCTATCTGTTTATAGGGATGGGATGTTAATAACCCTCCCTCCCCATCAGAGCAGCAGAAAAATTACCTCTTGGGGTGCTTTTGGTGGTTTCTCCTGGATTATGTACTGGTGTTACTTCAAAGAAAAATCACCTCATCATTTGTGAGTACACCAGAGTGCGTATTAGAAACCTGTACCTTTACTGTTGTCCATAACTCTAATACTATACCGCCAACAAGGTAGAACTCGCCACAGCTTTCTTTGCAACTTCTGCATAATAACTCTGTCAAGACTTCTCCTCTTGCTTCTTGTTATCCTCCTCCATTTCCCTTTCCACTTGCTTCGCTTTCATACTTCTCTCCAGCAGGGCAGGAGTGTGTGTTGTGTCACATGTCCCGTGGGCATGGAAGAAAGACTTCCTGTCCCATTTTGGCCTCACTGTCATGGACAGTACTTCAGCACAATTCTTCTTAGAGCACTTCTCTGAAAAAGTGGGAATGCAGATTAGAAGTGTAGAGTAAGCACGGTGTGATAGAGGGACAGAATAAACATTAGCAGCATTTATTCCTGCCAGATGATCAGATGACTCGTCAAATAAATAGAGAGGAACAGATGAAATAGAGCATGGAGACACGATGGGCTGGCACTGAATAGAGGAAACTGTATAATGAAGTGACGAGGAAACAGGAAGTGAATAGTATTATGGATGGATGCAAAAATGAGGAAAGCATAGAAGTGATAGAAAACGTATTTACCCCTAGTGCCCCAACATAGTTCGAAGTGTCACACAGTTGCGCACCGAGCAAGGGGCAGCTTGCCCCACCAGTGGCTTTATTACGTGCCAGACCAGGACATTTGGCAGCAGGACACCTCTCTCGCTCCGCACCCTCATTGAACATGAGGGTGCCAAAAGGGAAAGGTGTTGAGCTGGCAGGACAATGTCCCGGAATGACAGATCGGTCCTGCGATCTGCAGAACCCCTCAGCTGGACGGCAAAAGTCCTGCTTTTGCTTCAAGCTGCCTGTGAGGTGGTCTGCAGGACGCGGGTCTCACCCTGTCATTTCGGCCTTCCCAGGACTCACACTTTTGTGTTTAAGTTCACGCTCCAGGCAGCACAGTCAGCCTCATTCCGAGATTGGAGGTAGCCATGGTGCTAATAGCGCCATGGATGCCTCCAATAACGGTACCGAGTCTGCCCTCATTCAATGGGGACTTACCAGTCTAGTCGGACCTTTGCAGGACCGGTAAATCCCCATTGAAAATACCATTCCCCATTCCCATTTGAGCCCCCATAGGGCTCAGCGGGAATGGGGAAGGTGCAAATAACAGTACCGCAATTTGCAGTACCGTTATTTGCTCCCTGGACCCTTTGCGGGTCCCGCTAAGGCCGCCTGGTAAAACCAAGTGTCCTTAGCGGGACCGGCAAAGGGACCTCGGAATAGGGTGCAAAGGGATTACCGGCACCGGTGTCCTTACCGGTGCCCGTAATCCCTTTGCACCAGCCTTGGAATGAGGCCCAGTGTCTCTCCCAGGGACCTGATGCGTTGGTCTGTATCAACAACAGAGAATTACAATCAGAGCCATCAGACATTGATGGGAGGAAGAGGGGACTATTAGCAGGGACTTTTGTCCTTTAAGAATTGTGAATGGGGGTGGTTGGCGGACTTACCGCCCCATTCCGAGGTTGGCGGGGCGGTAAGTCCCCAATCCCCATTTACCCTTCCCCATTCCCATTTTTGCCCCATAGGGCATAATGGGAGTGGGGAAGGCGTTAATTACGCCACCGTAAATTACGGTGGCGTAATTAACAACAAGGTCCCTTAGCGCCATGGATTTTAACACCTGCTAAAAGCAGGTGTTAAATCTTCCATGGTGCTAAGGGACCTCGGAATCAGGCGGTAAGGGTCGGCGCTGTTTACGCCGCCGTAAACCCCTTACCGCCTGGGTCCTAATGAGGCCCATACTCTTATTGCTCAACATATCCCTATGATGATGTATATAGTGTAAAGTTAGTTTATTATGAAACGGTAGTTTATTATGTAATGCAGTTTGCTTCCAAGGCATTTTATAAATAAAGTATTATTTAAGTATATGAAATGCAAAGCAGCACCTTAATACATTTATATATCAACTAAACCTGGGAAGATGTGTTCATTTGCTTACATTGTCCACATCCCGGTTTCACCCTTTAACCAAATATATAACACTTTTATTTTTAAAAAAGCCAAATGGCTATAGAATAGCTCCATATATAATAATAGTGCAATTTAGGTATTTTGCGTCACAAGGTTACTTGTCACCTGGTTTATTTATGGCAACGTGTTCTAAAGTCACTTCCATGGTGCCTACAAGTATCAAAGACTGATGATGCTCCTTGCAATGTCATTTTCTGTTAAATCACTTCTGTTGGTGCAATTCATATGCAAATTAGGAGGTTTGCATGTATTTGCCCCACTGATCCAGGACAGGGCTATAAGAGTTTCCTGCGTAATGGTCCTGCCGTTTTTTTTTGTTTTTTTAGTATATGTGTTAAAATGCCATTTGCCACTAATGTTACCAACAAAATTGATTAGGGGGTGCAAATGATACCGTATGGAATCGTGTGCACTGCAGTTGGGGGGAAAAGTAGCAGGAGTTTTTTGCATACTTCCCTGGTGTCACACCATGTTAGTGCACCAAAACACAGTCCAAAAAAGACGTCAACTCTTCCCGGAAAGCTTAAACTATTCACACGGCTCTTGAAATGGTTGCAATAACGCTAAAAAAACTGTAAATGTGTTTAAAGATATCCCAAATCTAAGTGAATTAAAAATAAAACATTGATTCTCGTCTATTTCTGTGACATACCACTTTGGGCTGTCAAATGTGTTTCTCAGTGCTCTGCATTTTGTCCTATTTCGATGTCTACTGTGTAAACTTTCAAATATTGCAATGTTTTTTTTAGTTTAGAAAGTCTTTGAGAAACTCTGGTCTGCCTATATTTAGCTCCTCGGCTCTCATTGGCTGAATCCCGCCGTCCAGTGCTTCTTTTGTGGATTGACCTGTTCCAACCCCTTGTTCTCTGCCTCGTCTTTGCTCTTTTCTGATGCACGGGAAATGAGCACCTGTGCGCCGCTTGTACCCAATCTGTGCTTCCCTGGATCCAGCAATACCCGCTGATATTTACTCCTCAGCTCTCATTAGGTGGATGCTGCTGCCCTGGTTCCGTGCCTTCTGTCAGTTTGGGTTTGCTAGATACCTTGCTGCTAGGCTTGTCAGTGTCTTTAAGATTTGCAGGAGGGGCACAACTTGTGCTTCTCGGCAAAACTGTATTCCGCATAAACTCGGCTGGAGACATTTCATGCAGCTCATTTTGCAAGGCAAAACTGAGATTTGTTTTACAAACGCTTCATGACAGCTCATCATTAATCAACTTGGGTGACACATTAGCAAAGGGAGAAGGGAAGGGGGATTGAGGGGGTGGGAGGAATGAGGCAGGAGGGAGTCTGGCAGGACGAGAAGAGCGTTTGGTGTGGGGTGAGTGACAGGCTGTGATGTTTTGCCCCACGACAGAAAAGCAGTATGCTGTGCTCGCGCGTCACTCTGCGACTCGTGTCATCCACCTGAGGACACCAGCTCATCTCGCCGCTGCTTGCCCGTTGTGTGTGGGGCCACCCCCAACATCACCAGTGTATTGTAGGGTGACACTGGTGTCTCGGCAGAGGGCAGCTCAGTCGATTCAATAAGACACGGGACAACAGGCAAGTCAAATACATGCAACCTTATTCTCCAAACTGCCTAATCCCCGGAACACCGACCCCTCTCTAGACCCACGTGACTTCCTCCTTCCTGTCACCCCAGTGTGGCCAATCCTACACAAACGATGTAGATGGGCTGCACAACCCAAC
This sequence comes from Ambystoma mexicanum, assembly GCF_040938575.1. Lineage (NCBI taxonomy): Eukaryota > Metazoa > Chordata > Amphibia > Caudata > Ambystomatidae > Ambystoma > Ambystoma mexicanum. The sequence continues at coordinate 417,394,303 of NC_090929.1, forward strand.
AACACTACAGCCCCAAGCCTTAAGAGGTAAGGGTGGCCCACTCCCAGAGTAATAACCTATTTTGCTACCTTAACCTTTTTTACAGCTTTTCCCCGCTTGTTTCCCCGGGGACAGGTGTGTGCGACTTTCAATCCCTACTCATGACGACAGAGACCCATACAAAAGTGTCTTGTAAGATTCTTAATAATAGTTCATAAGAAATTATGAGAAACTAGTTGGATTTTGGGAACAATAATTAGAACCTTTTAGGAACTTGTATGACACTGAAATACTTATAAGATTTTATTGGTTTGAGGTAGGATTATGTAAGATTTTATAAGATTTTGATAAGATTATTGTAAGAAAATCAATAAGAAATTGTTGTATGGTGAGGGCTCTCATGGTCCAGACCTTACTGACATTTGGTCTGGGCGATCTCAAATTTGCTTCCTTCGGAGCTGGTGGCAATTTTGGCTGTGCATTTGGAGGCAGGATCCGGCCTAAAAATCCCTACTGCTTAATCTCCCATTTCCCGGTACAAAACTTTGTGGTTCATGCCTTCGTGTCCCGGTGAAGCAAGCAGAAGAGGACGGGAATATGTGGCTTCTTTTCAGGATAGGCACCAAACTGCAATCTGAAGGAAGGTGTTACGTTATGTTATGTTAATTTGATTTATACCGCACACCGCTGCCATTTTCATGGTCTCCCGGATGCTCACGTGGATCTGTAGGGAAAAGTGGGTTGCGTTGGTTAGTGAGGGAGAGAGGGATAGGGTAGCTGTTGTGCTCATCCATTGATGCGTGTAGAACCAGGAGGAAATGGCGTCTGTGCGTATGAGGTTTTTGGGTGTGTTTTGTTTTTTGCACTGGTCTTGTGTCGGTGTTTGAGTTGTTTGTTGTCATAGGTTACTGGGTTTGTAGCTTGGTTAGAGTGATGTCTGGTTTGCGTGTTTTCATGGGTTGTTTCATTAACCCCAGGAGTGGGTTGTCCTTGTATAATATTTGTAGAGCTTCTATGTGAGCTTCTTCTCACTTGTTGATTTCTCATTACAGACTGGACGTGGGCCGCTTCTTAATGTTTTCGTGCTGCATCACATCTGAAATCGGTGATATGTTGATAAAGTGCATATTACTTGTTATGTCATCATATCTTGAGGACTGGGACGAGGAAGGGAAATGTATTGGTAAGGCCCTAACGTTTTGCCCTCATAGTCTTTATACTGAGGCTTACTGTTGGTTGCCTCAGTCCACAGACACTGCTCCCACCCACCCAGGAGCTCGGATACTTGATTAGCTGCTTGGCAGCACTCAGGATGCCATGTTGGGTTGTACGTATATTTATGCGTGATGCAGGGGAAACGAGTGGCCAAGAGCTTTAAAATAACTATATATAGTTATGGTTTTAAGTTGATAGATTGGCCCTCTCTCCGTCAGTGGGCCGAGCAGATGCATGACTTAAGGTCTCTGACAAGGAAGAGTAGAACTCAGCGTGATGGAGATTACTGGTAAGTAATCAGTGCATTATGATAATGCACTGATCATAAATTAGCAAATAGATCCCATCCCCTCATGAGCAGAAGTCTCCTTGTCTCCAAAAAGACTCTCCCGAAAATCCACTCCCATTACTAGTGCATAGAAATCCATTACCGAAAGCATTGCCCGTTGCAAGAGCTTCATCTGTCATGGGCAGGTATGTTATGTTATGTTATGTTATTTCATTTGTAAGGCGCCAAAACCCAAAGGCATCCAGGCGCCGGAAGAAAAGAAAGTAGGCCCTATCTAATATACATAGGAGCTGGATCAGAGTATTATGAGAAGAGGAAAGTCTTTAACTGTTTCCGAAACATCATAAGATTGTTTGTATTACGCAGAGATACCGGAAGGGCATTCCAGGCCTGTGCGGCCTGTACATGAAAGGCGCGGCCATTGCCACAAGCTCTTTTCACTCGATCTACGTGTAGAGAGCAGGTTTTAGCTGAGCGAAGAGATCTGCTAGGTACGTATATCTTCAACCTATTCTTGAGATATATGGGCGCATCACCATAAATATATTTATGGCAGGTTGTCAGGAGCTTGAATTGTATTATAGCTGAAATTGGCAGCCAATGGAGACTCCTCCTAGCTGCAGATGTGGGCTCTAAGCGCTTCATCAGAAAGACAATGCGTACTCCAGAGTTTTGAATCTTTTGGAGTCTTTGTAAGTCAACTTTCTTCGCCCCTCCCAAAAGAGCGTTACAATAGTCCACCCTAGGCAGTATTACAGCGCCGACTAATTTTTTGCGGTTTTCCTCTGAGACCAGCGGGGCCACTTGACGAAGAACTTTCAGATGATAGATAGTGCTTTTCACAATGGCGTCAACGTGGGCCTTGTTGTCTAAACTGGCCTCCAAATAGGTGCCCAAGGTCTTAACTGTGGATACCACTGGTATCTGACAGCCATCGACCAAAAAGCTGTTATACTGAGAACCCATCTTCTCTCTGGCTTGTCTGGGACCATATAGCATTAGCTCTGTCTTGGTGCCGTAAAGGCAGAGCCAATTTGTTGTCATCCAGCTTTTTACCATTTGGTAGACCCAGTCTAAGTTTTGTTGGTCCTTACTATGGTCTCCATTGACCTCCAGTGCCAACTGGAAGTCGTCTGCATAATTGCAGAAAAAGAGGTCTGAATTCTCAAGATCCCTGCATAAAGGAATGATGTAAATGTTAAAGAGCAAGGGGAAGAGGCAGGCCCTCTGAGGGACTCCACAGATGGTGATCTCAGCATCAGAATCACTCTCACCCCAATGCACTCGAGAACTACGTCCCTCAAGAAATGACTTGAGCCAGGGTATTGCCTCCACTGAGAGGCCTCCAACCGTAGACATGCAGTCTAACAGAATCTTATGATCAAGCAAGTCAAAAGCTGCCGAAAGATCGAGTAGCATCAGCAGTCCCGACTTGCCAGATTCCAGTCCAGATAGCATGTGTGTCTGCAGATCCAACAAGGCACTCTCAGTGCCATGGAAACTACAGAACCCTGACTGTTTGGTATGAAAGATATTTCTTTCTGCCACATATGCCTGCAGTTGTAACGTGGCCACTTTATCCACAAGTTTTAGGAAGAAAAGGGTGTTAGTGATTGGTCTGAGGTTTGCGGCATCGTTAGGGTCTAAACCAACCTTTTTCAACAGAGGAGTAACTACTACATGCTTTATAGTTGAGGGAAAGTGATTAGTACGAAAAGAGGAGTTTACAAAACGACAAAGAAAAGGGGCAAATATGTCCTTGTGTTCTAATATGATTTTCGATGGTAGAAGTTCACCAGGACAACTAGTCGGGTGCATGGCTCGCATAATGTTACAAATGTCTGTTATAGTGTGTTCTTTGAAAATAAACTTAGCTTGGGGTTGTTGCGGAGATTGTTCTCCTTTGGAAAAGGATTTAGATGTAACTTTGGGTTTAGACTGTGTCTCTTGATCACTGTCATGATTAGGTTCGCTGAGGGTAGTACTGAGAGTTATTTTGGCTAGTTCTTGGAGGATTTTGCTTTGGGCCGTTTTCAACTTATCGGAAAAAGCCTTTTGTACCTTTTTACAATCATCTCTAGTGGGTTTAATAACTGGGTTTATACTTGCAGGTTTTTCCCAAGATCTTAGAAGAGAAAAAAGCTCTTTTGTTTGATTTCCAGCATTAGTAATTTGATTATTGTAGAAGTTATGCTTAGCTTGTACAATTTTCAACTTATATTCCTTAGCCTTAATTTTCCAGATCTCTAAGTTTTCTGGTGTATTATCTTTTTGCCAGGTATGTTCCGCCTGTCTTTTAGCTGTTTTCAGTTCTGCCAATGCTGGAGTAAACCATCGGTGATGGTTAGGGGTGTCTCTAACCTTTCTAACCTTCAACGGTACAACATGATCCAGCATTTTTAAAATTTGATCGTTATAGGTACTAATAAGTACTTCTGGACTATCTACGTCCTTAGTAGATTCCATTATCGTCTCCAAGCATGCTGAAAGAATAGAAGGCGTAACCAGCTTCATGTTCCTTCCAAGCGATTCGTGCATTGGTTCATGTTTCCTGGGATGAGTGATAGGAAGTGTCAATTGAAAGTTTATGAAGGAGTGATCGGACCAAGGACATGGCGTGGTAACTATATTATCAATCAGAATGTTTCCACTTCCCACCCAATCCAGGATATGACCTTTTATATGCGTAGGTTCGTTATTATGAATGAATATATGATGATTATGTAGTGATTTTTCAAGGTCAATAGCTTTCCTGTCCTTAGCATGACCCTTCCATAGGTTAAAATCACCCAGAATCACCACTGCAGAGTTGGTGGTCAGCAACGGTGTAATAGTATCCACAATCTCATCATTAAAATTAAAGGAATTGCCTGGGGGGCGGTAAATAAGGATGAGATTAATGCTGTGATTAAAGTCAGCAAGTAGCTTGATGTGTAAGAGATCGCAACCCACACATTCCATTTTACTTTGATAAATACCCAGATCTTTTTTACATATAATAGCCACACCTCCGCCACTGCCGACCTCTCGGTGTTTACCGAAGAAAGCATAGCCAGGGGGTGTCACCTGTTCAATAGTAGGCCCATGTGCATCGCTAAGCCAAGTCTCGGTTATGCACATGATGTCCACATTGTGTTCTAGAATGAAATCATGGATATCAACCATGTGTTTTACTAGGGACCTGGTATTCAACAAAACTAATGTCAGTTTATTTTTGTTATTCAATAAATGTTTAGAAGGTCCCTGTTTAATATGCTCTGTATTAGGGGAACAACGACCATCTGGAGGCATTTCCAAATACAGTCCTAGCCAATAGGTGAATAACTGTATAAATGAAGTCAATATCACCAAATTCTTTCCAGACTCCGGGCACTAAGTAAATACTGATCCTTTCCTGGTATCACGACAATGTTTCATGCAAGAAACATTTGTGTTTTAGTTAGCATAGTCAGCTATTACAACATAAAGAGTAATAGCTGTTGCAGACAGCTATCACAACATCAAAGAGTCACAGTTTCCACAGGTAGCTTGTTCAATAGGAGTTCATGCAAGAAGCAAAGAAATTAAACATAAAGAGGAGCCATGTTTGGTTTGCAGCCAGTGCAAGTTCCAACCTGATGGGTCACCCGGACAAAGATACTTTGAACCACTGCAGAAGCTGATAGCTATACTAAGGTAGTGCCTAATTTTGCTTGGTCAAGCTTCCTCATCCAAGTCCTTAATCAATGGGGTGAATCATGTCCGGGAAACAGGCAATCACACCTAAGTAAAGTCTATTTCCCTCTATTAAGAACCTATTTTCTTATCAGAATGAAAATCCAATCACAAATGTAATCCTTTCTGAGCTAGACCCGAGTAAATACAGCGAATAGAAAAACAACAACCACTCACCTTTACAATCACCTTGAGAAAAACAGGAACTTTTCTTAACTGCATGCTAAACTCCAGGCAGCGGGCTGCGGGTAGGTGAGTTAGAACAGTGGAGGCTGGTATTGAGGACATCAGTTGGAAGAGGGATTCGTGGCACAGAAATGAGAGGAGTGGAATGGGAGATGGCAAGTGAGGGCAGAAGTGGCCATGAGAGTGTTGTTTGAGTTTGGTTTGGAAGAGTTCCACTGTTGGGCTGGTTTTGAGGGCTACCAGTAGATCATTCAAGTGGAAAGGGATAGGTAGGGAGAAAGAGCTAAAGCAGCAGGAGTAAAATGTAGAGCAAGGCAAGAAAGGTTGAGGGAAGCAGAGGACCTCAGATACTCAGATACTGACAGGTGGAGTAGAGACATGAAGTCAGCAAGACATTGGGATGCAAAACTATTGATTAGATTTGAATGCAAGGAGCAGGAATTTGAAGACAGGGTGATTGTGCACGGAAAGCCAACTAGCATGGTGTCATTAGGTGAATGTATCGAGGTTCAATGGGAGGAAATAGCATATTGAAGAGGTTGATCCTGTCCTCATTGGCCGTAGTGGTGATACATTGTCTAAGTTTCTTTCCAAAAAGCACCCCAAGCTTGTGAGCCATGGGCGATGGAGAGAGGATGTCAAGGGGAAGAAGATGTGAGAGTGGGGTTGGCACTGGAAGCCAGAATAACGATAAACTGCATATTGGAGGAGTTTAGCATTGGGCACCTTAGAGCCATCAGGTGCCAGCTAGCTGTTAGAAATCTAGTCATGTGTTCTGAGGGTATTTTATGCACACAGGGATGTTGGACCAGAGAAAAAAATTATCTCCATTGTGGAAAAAGTTAAAAAGGCAAAGTAGAAAGTAAAGTCCTTAGTTGTCTAAGGATCTTAAGCCATTAAGGCTGTTATGGTCAGAAACAGGTTGGTTTTAAGAATTTGAGATTGTGTGCGTAAATTACCCTCACTCCTCTTTCTACGTGTAGTTCATGTTTATTCTTCCAGTTGATTTGTTATTTAAATGTCCTACCTGTTTTTAGCCTTTCTTTTCTATTTGTATTTAATATTGCCAAACCCAATTCATTATTAATGTTTGTTGTCCGAGACTCGTAGTTTTTGTGAACTGCTCCCTCTACTTCCTGTTTCTTTTATTATGTCTTTTGTCTCTGTTGACTTGCAGCCTCTGCCCTTCTAAGATGGTGGGCTAGTAATCAATGCTGCAGTTCCTGCCATGAGGTGTCTGGTTCCTGCCATGGGGTGTCTGATCTGCCTTCTTTGTGGCCCTATAATGAGCGTCCGCAGTAAAAAATGAAATTTTACAATTGGATTTTGAATTACGAGCCTTTGAATATTGGTTCTAATTTCTCATTTTCTCTTTCATCTTTTGTTTCTTTTTATTTGGGATAGGAGTTTGTGCAAGATGACAGTAACTCAAAATGCAACATGCGGACTAGTTGTTTTTCTGAACCTGTAATAAGCAGGACATTTTTTCTCTGGTCCAACTTCCCTGTGTGCGTAAAATAACCCCACTCCTCTTAATACATGTAGTTCATGTTTATTCTTCCAGTTGATTCGTTATTTAAATGTCCTACCTGCTTTTAGCCTGTCTTTTCTATTTGTATTTAATATTGCCAAACCCAATTCATTGGTAATGTTTGTTGTCCGAGACTCATAGTTTTCGTGAACTGCTCCCTCTACTTCCTGTTTCTTTTATTATGTCTTTTGTCTCTGTTGACTTGCAGCCTCTGCCATTCTAAGATGGTGGTCTAGTAATCAATGCTGATCAATGCTGCAGTTCCTGCCATGAGGTGTCTGATCTGCCTTCTTCAGACAGCCCTATAATGAGCGTCCGCAGTAAAAAATGAAATTTTACAATTGGATTTTGTATTACAAGCCTTTGAATATTGGTTCTAATTTCTCATTTTCTCTTTCATCTTTTGTTTCTTTTTATTTGATATAGGAGTTTGTGCAAGATGACAGGAACTCAAAATTCAACATGTGGACTAGTTGTTTTTCTGAACCTGTAATGACAGGACATTTAAAAGTGGCAGCCGCATTGAGGGGGAGAGAGGTGCGGCAAGCCGTACAGAAAGAGATGTTATCCACGCGTCGGCTTGTGAATGCGGTACTCACCGAGAGAGCTGGTGAAGCAGAGAGGGCTACCGGGGAAGGGAGAGACACTGGGTGCGAGTGAGGAAGGCCGCGGAGAAACTCGGAGTAGTGCAGAAGCTCTTGGAGGCCGGGCAACACAACGGGACAGCAGTCTTCCCTCCAGGCCACGAGGGAAAGCTGGCAGGTGACCATGGAGCTGCACTGGACACTGGAGAAGCATCCGTACACCCTGAACTGAAAACCAGAGGAGGAGGCCATAATGAGAAGGCATGAGGAAAGTTGGAGAAGCTGGAAAAGACAGGTGAGTCCACCAAAGCAACTGGAGGCCCTGTGGAGAAGGCATGGATGATGAGAGATATTGGGCTAATTGGGTGGGGAGGTAAAGTCAAGTCCGCCTCCTGGCACCTGGGTCTGCGCTTATGTGCTGCTAAGTGAGACAAATGTTCCAGACATGGCACAAGCGCGCCAACCAATTATAGAGGGCTGTATAATGAAGGGCCTTATAGTTTGAGAGCCAATGATATACTGTGTACTTGATAGTGTTGAACATGACATGTTTTAGAGGTAGGCATAAGTTGTCCACTCAACAGTAAACAGCCAATCACAATCCCACCCATTATAGAAAGTATACTTAGATGTTCCTCTTGACCTATTACAATCCCTCATAGGTTTTTCTAATTTGCCACATAGTATGACATCATGTCTAATGCATTTTTTGCATGTAAGGATGTTTTTATGAGAAATGCACTGAGAGCTCGAGCGATTGTCCGTTGATGTCCGTTGTAACTCCCTGTTTTAGATAATTGTTCATAAAACAGCATTTTTGCCATCTTCCCGAGTTGATTCGATTATTTGGTGTCAGAGTTATTCTCCATCCCCATTTATTGTATGCACAGTACCCAAAGGGCCATATGCTCAGTGGGGGTGGTAGGAAGTTGAAAAAAGGATGTAGGAGATGGAAGGGAGTGGAGCGTTAGCAGCAAATTCCAGACACTAATGCATGCCAGGCTCCCAGTACACATATGGGCGCTCAGTGTGCATTTCACAGTAGGAGGCCATTAAAGTGCACACGTGATTGTGAAATGTTAAACAGAAGAAAACCAAACCCAACTCTCCTCCCCTTCCCTTACTCCCCCCTCCCCCCAATCCATCGGTTGGTAATACATACATCTCCCCCAAAGCAAGACCATACAGGTGAGCACATATGTCCTATCAACAGACCTGGCATATCTACGCGAGAAACCGGCTCTTAAAATCGTACTTCCATATCTCAATCATTATAGCAATTTCTTGCTCCTGGAAAGTGCTTGGGTCATCAGAAAGACATTTTTATGGTAATATTCACACAATTCAGCCTACGATACACAGCACGATTGCAGGCTTGATTTCTGGTCCTGAGTACCATTTAAAATCCTACAGATCGATCGAGTGTCTTTGACTACCAAACTTTTAAACAAAGTTTGATTTTTGGAGATATAGAGTTGTAATCTATGCACCTTAAGCCATCTACCACATTCTGTTTTGTATAATTTTATCCGTTCTGTAAGAGCCTCCCCTTTTGGTCAGTATGCTTCAGACTTTTCAGTTTCTGCCTTAACTCCGTTTTCTTGTCATTTATACTTTGATCAAAGACAGTAACGTCATTCTTAGCAAGCAGAGTCAGCAGGGGCTCCCGTGGTTCCAACCCCGAGGAGCCCTATTTAGCTAAAATAGCAGCACATGTGCTCACGTGCACCATAATGGCCTCCTACTGTGAAATGCACACTGAGCGCCCATATGTATACTGGGAGCCTGGCATGCAGTAGTCTCTAGAGTTTGCCGCTAACCCTCCACTCCCTTCCATCTACTACATCCTTTTTTCAACTTCCTGCCACCCCCACTGAGCATATGGCCCTTTGGGTATTGTGCATACAATTAATGGGGATGGAGAATAACTCTGACACCATATAATCGAATCAACTCAGGAAGATGACAAAAGTGCTGTTTTATGAACAATTATCTAAAACAGGGAGTTACAACAGACATCAACGGACAATCGCTCGAGCTCTCAGTGCATTTCTCATAAAAACATCCATACATGAAAAAAAATGCATTAGACATGGGGCCTCATTACACGGTAGGCGGTAACCATGGCGCTATTAGCGCCATGGTTGCCGCCGGTATTTTAGCGTGTCCGCCTTGGTGGATGGCGGAATAACCGCCCTACTCCAAGGTGAGCGGGGGCGGTAATTCCCCATTCACCAAGGCCCTTCCCCATTCCCATTTTTGCCCCCATAGGGCATAATGGGAATGAGGAAGGCGCTAATTACGGTACCGCAAATTGCGGTACCGTAATTAGCACCAAGGTCCCTTTGCGGGTTCGTTTTTTAACACCTGCAAAAAGCAGGCGTTAAAGTACCAACCCGCAAAGGGACCGCGTAATAAGGCTGTAAGGGTTAACGGTCACCGGTACCCTTACCGGTGACCGTTAGCCCTTAACGCCTACTGTGTAATGAGGCCCATGATGTCATACTATGTGGCAAATAAGAAAAACCTATGAGGGATTGTAATAGGTTCAAGAGGAACATCTAAGTATACTTTCTATAAGGGGTGGTATTGTGATTGGCTGTCTACTGTTGAGTGGACAACTTATGCCTACCTCTAAAAGATGTCATCTTCAACACTATTAAGTACACAGTATATCATTGGCTCTCAAACTATAAGGCCCTTCGTTATACAGCCCTCTATAATTGGTGGGCACGCTTGTGCCATTTGGCTCACTTAGCAGCACATAAGCCCAGACCCAGGTGCCAGGAGGCGGACTTGACTTTACCTCCCCACCCAATTAGCCGAATATCTCTCATCACCCATGCCTTCTCCACAGGGCCTCCAGTTGCTTTGGTGGACTCACCTGTCTTTTCCAGCTTCTCCAACGTTCCTCATGCCTTCTCATTATGGCCTCCTCCTCTGGTTTTCAGTTCAGGGTGTGCGGATGCTTCTCCGGTATCCAGTGCAGCTCCGTGGTCACCTGCCAGCTTTCCCTCGTGGCCTGGAGTGAAGACTGCTGTCCTGTTGTGTGGCACAGCCTCCAAGAGCTTCTGCACTACTGTGAGTTTCTCCGCTGCCTTCCTCATTCGCACCCAGTGTCTCTCTCCTTTCCCCGGTAGCCCTCTCTGCTTCACTAGCTCTCTCAGTGAGTACCGCATTCACAAGCCAACGTGTGGATAACATCTCTTTCTGCACGGCTTGCTGCACCTCTCTCCTCCTCAATGCGGCTGCCACTTTTAAATGTTCTGCTCATTACAGGTTCAGAAAAACAACTAGTCCTCATGTTGCATTTTGAGTTCCTATCATCTTGCACAAACTCCTTTCCCAAATAAAAAGAAACAAAAGATGAAAGAGAAAATGAGAAATTAGAACCAATATTCAAAGGCTTGTAATACAAAATCCAATTGTAAAATTTCATTTTTTACTGCAGACGCACATTATAGGGCCACAAAGAAGGCAGATCAGACACCTCATGGCAGGAACTGCAGCATTGATTACTAGACCACCATCTTAGAAGGGCAGAGGCTGCAAGTCAACATAGACAAAAGACATAATAAAAGAAACAGGAAGTAGAGGGAGCAGTTCACGAAAACTACGAGTCTCGGACAACAAACATTACGAATGAATTGGGTTTGGCACTATTAAATACAAATAGAAAAGACAGGCTAAAAACAGGTAGGACATTTACATAACAAATCAACTGGAAGAATAAACATCAACTACATGTAGTAAGAGGAGTGAGGGTATTTTATGCACACAGGGATGTTGGACCAGAGAAAAAAATTATCTCCATTGTGGAAAAAGTTAATAAGGCAAAGTAGAAAGTAAAGTCCTTAGTTGTCTAAGGATCTTAAGCCATTAAGGCTATTCTGGTCAGAAACAGGTTTTTTTTTAAGAATTTGAGATTGTGTGCGTAAAATACCCTCACTCCTCTTTCTACATGTAGTTCATGTTTATTCTTCCAGTTAATTTGTTATTTAAATGTCCTACCTGTTTTTAGCCTGTCTTTTCTATTTGTATTTAATATTGCCAAACCCAATTCATTGGTAATGTTGTTGTCCGAGACTCGTAGTTTTTGTGAACTGCTCCCTCTACTTCCTGTTTCTTTTATTATGTCTTTTGTCTCTGTTGACTTGCAGCCTGTGCCCTTCTAAGATGGTGGTCTAGTAATCAATGCTGCAGTTCCTGCCATGAGGTGTCTCATCTGCCTTCTTTGTGGCCCTATAATGAGCGTCCGCAGTAAAAAATGAAATTTTACAATTGGATTTTGAATTACGAGCCTTTGAATATTGGTTCTAATTTCTCATTTTCTCTTTCATCTTTTGTTTCTTTTTATTTGGGATAGGAGTTTGTGCAAGATGACAGTAACTCAAAATGCAACATGCGGACTAGTTGTTTTTCTGAACCTGTAATGAGCAGGACATTTTTTCCCTGGTCCAACTTCCCTGTGTGCGTAAAATACCCCCACTCCTCTTACTACATGTAGTTCATGTTTATTCTTCCAGTTGATTCGTTATATAAATGTCCTACCTGCTTTTAGCCTGTCTTTTCTATTTGTATTTAATATTGCCAAACCCAATTCATTGGTAATGTTTGTTGTCCGAGACTCATAGTTTTCGTGAACTGCTCCCTCTACTTCCTGTTTCTTTTATTATGTCTTTTGTCTCTTTTGACTTGCAGCCTCTGCCATTCTAAGATGGTGGTCTAGTAATCAATGCTGATCAATGCTGCAGTTCCTGCCATGAGGTGTCTGATCTGCCTTCTTCAGACAGCCCTATAATGAGCGTCCGCAGTAAAAAATGAAATTTTACAATTGGATTTTGTATTACAAGCCTTTGAATATTGGTTCTAATTTCTCATTTTCTCTTTCATCTTTTGTTTCTTTTTATTTGGGATAGGAGTTTGTGCAAGATGACAGGAACTCAAAATGCAACATGTGGACTAGTTGTTTTTCTGAACCTGTAATGAGCAGGACATTTAAAAGTGGCAGCCGCATTGAGGAGGAGAGAGGTGCGGCAAGCCGTGCAGAAAGAGATGTTATCCACGCGTCGGCTTGTGAATGCGGTACTCACCGAGAGAGCTGGTGAAGCAGAGAGGGCTACCGGGGAAGGGAGAGACACTAGGTGCGAGTGAGGAAGGCCGCGGAGAAACTCGGAGTAGTGCAGAAGCTCTTGGAGGCCGGGCAACACAACGGGACAGCAGTCTTCCCTCCAGGCCACGAGGGAAAGCTGGCAGGTGACCATGGAGCTGCACTGGACTCTGGAGAAGCATCCATACACCCTGAACTGAAAACCAGAGGAGGAGGCCATAATGAGAAGGCACAAGGAAAGTTGGAGAAGCTGGAAAAGACAGGTGAGTCCACCAAAGCAACTGGAGGCCCTGTGGAGAAGGCATGGGTGATGAGAGATATTGGGCTAATTGGGTGGGGAGGTAAAGTCAAGTCTGCCTCCTGGCACCTGGGTCTGCGCTTATGTGCTGCTAAGTGAGACAAATGTTCCAGACATGGCACAAGCGCGCCAACCAATTATAGAGGGCTGTATAATAAAGGGCCTTATAGTTTGAGAGCCAATGATATACTGTGTACTTGATAGTGTTGAACATGACATGTTTTAGAGGTAGGCATAAGTTGTCCACTCAACAGTAAACAGCCAATCACAATCTCACCCATTATAGAAAGTATACTTAGATGTTCCTCTTGACCTATTACAATCCCTCATAGGTTTTTCTAATTTGCCACATAGTATGACATCATGTCTAATGCATTTTTTGCATGTAAGGATGTTTTTATGAGAAATGCACTGAGAGCTCGAGCGATTGTCCGTTGATGTCCGTTGTAACTTCCTGTTTTAGATAATTGTTCATAAAACAGCACCTTTGCCATCTTCCCGAGTTGATTCGATTATTTGGTGTCAGAGTTATTCTCCATCCCCATTTATTGTATGCACAGTACCCAAAGGGCCATATGCTCAGTGGGGGTGGTAGGAAGTTGAAAAAAGGATGTAGGAGATGGAAGGGAGTGGAGCGTTAGCATCAAATTCCAGACACTAATGCATGCCAGGCTCCCAGTACACATATGGGCGCTCAGGGTGCATTTCACAGTAGGAGGCCATTAAAGTGCACGTGATTGTGAAATGTTAAAAAGAAGAAAACCAAACCCAACCCTCCTCCCCTTCCCTTACTCCCCCCTCCCTCCAATCCATTGGTTGGTAATACATGCATCTCCCCCAAAGCAAGACCATACAGGTGAGCACATATGTCCTATCAACAGTCCTGGCATATCTCCCCGAGAAACCGGCTCTTAAAATCGTACTTCCCTATCTCAATCATTATAGCAATTTCTTGCTCCTGGAAAGTGCTTGGGTCATCAGAAAGACATTTGTATGGTAATATTCACACAATTCAGCCTCCGATACACAGCATGATTGCAGGCTTGATTTCTGGACCTGAGTACCATTTAAAATCCTACAGATCGATCAAGTGTCTTTGACTACCAAACTTTTAAACAAAGTTTGATTTTTGGAGATATAGAGTTGTAATCTATGCACCTTAAGCCATCTACCATATTCTCTTTTGTATAATTTTATCCGTTCTGTAAGAGCCTCCCCTTTTGGTCAGTATGCTTCAGACTTTTCAGTTTCTGCCTTAACTCCGTTTTCTTGTCATTTATACTTTGATCAAAGACAGTAACGCCATTCTTAGCAAGCAGAGTCAGCAGGGGCTCCCGCACACTGAGCGCCCATATGTGTACTGGGAGCCTGGCATGCAGTAGTCTCTAGAGTATGCCGCTAACCCTCCACTCCCTTCCATCTCCTACATCCTTTTTTCAACTTCCTGCCACCCCCACTGAGCATATGGCCCTTTGGGTATTGTGCATACAATGAATGGGGATGGAGAATAACTCTGACACCATATAATCGAATCAACTCAGGAAGATGACAAAGGTGCTGTTTTATGAACAATGATCTAAAACAGGGAGTTACAACAGACATCAACGGACAATCACTCGAGCTCTCAGTGCATTTCTCATAAAAACATCCATACATGAAAAAAAATGCATTAGACATGGGGCCTCATTACACGGTAGGCGGTAACCATGGCGCTACTAGCGCCATGGTTGCCACCGGTATTTTAGCGTGTCCGCATTGGTGGATGGCGGAATAACCGCCCTACTCCAAGATGAGTGGGGGCGGTAATTCCCCATTCACCAAGGCCCTTCCCCATTCCTATTTATGCCCCCATAGGGCAAAATATGAATGGGGAAGGCGCTAATTACGGTACCACAAATTGCGGTACCGTAATTAGCACCAAGGTCCCTTTGCTGGTTCGTTTTTTAACACCTGCAAAAAGCAGGCGTTAAAGTACCAACCCGCAAAGGGACCTCGTAATAAGGCGGTAAGGGTTAACGGTCACCGGTACCCTTAGCGGTGACCGTTAACCCTTACCGCCTACTGTGTAATGAGGCCCATGATGTCATACTATGTGGCAAATAAGAAAAACCTATGAGGGATTGTAATAGGTTCAAGAGGAACATCTAAGTATACTTTCTATAAGGGGTGGGATTGTGATTGGCTGTCTACTGTTGAGTGGACAACTTATGCCTACCTCTAAAAGATGTCATCTTCAACACTATTAAGTACACAGTATATCATTGGCTCTCAAACTATAAGGCCCTTCGTTATACAGCCCTCTATAATTGGTGGGCACGCTTGTGCCATGTCTGGAACATTTGGCTCACTTAGCAGCACATAAGCCCAGACCCAGGTGCCAGGAGGCGGACTTGACTTTACCTCCCCACCCAATTAGCCCAATATCTCTCATCTCCCATGCCTTCTCCACAGGGCCTCCAGTTGCTTTGGTGGACTCACCTGTCTTTTCCAGCTTCTCCAACGTTCCTCATGCCTTCTCATTATGGCCTCCTCCTCTGGTTTTCAGTTCAGGGTGTGCGGATGCTTCTCCGGTATCCAGTGCAGCTCCGTGGTCACCTGCCAGCTTTCCCTCGTGGCCTGGAGTGAAGACTGCTGTCCTGTTGTGTGGCCCGGTCTCCAAGAGCTACTGCACTACTCCGAGTTTTTCCGCGGCCTTCCTCACTCGCACCCAGTGTCTCTCTCCCTTCCCCGGTAGCCCTCTCTGCTTCACCAGCTCTCTCAGTGAGTACCGCATTCACAAGCCAACGTGTGGAAAACATCTCTTTCTGCACGGCTTGCTGCACCTCTCTCCTCCTCAATGCGGCTGCCACTTTTAAATGTCCTGCTCATTACAGGTTCAGAAAAACAACTAGTCCTCATGTTGCATTTTCAGTTCCTGTCATCTTGCACAAACTCCTTTCCCAAATAAAAAGAAACAAAAGATGAAAGAGAAAATGAGAAATTAGAACCAATAATCAAAGGCTTGTAATACAAAATCCAATTGTAAAATTTCATTTTTTACTTCGGACGCTCATTATAGGGCCACAAAGAAGGCAGATCAGACACCTCATGGCAGGAACTGCAGCATTGATTACTAGACCACCATTTTAGAAGGGCAGAGGCTGCAAGTCAACATAGACAAAAGACATAATAAAAGAAACAGGAAGTAGAGGGAGCAGTTCACGAAAACTACGAGTCTCGGACAACAAACATTACGAATGAATTGTGTTTGGCACTATTAAATACAAATAGAAAAGACAGGCTAGAAACAGGTAGGACATTTAAATAACAAATCAACTGGAAGAATAAACATCAACTACATGTAGTAAGAGGAGTGAGGGTATTTTATGCACACAGGGATGTTGGACCAGAGAAAAAAATTATCTCCATTGTGGAAAAAGTTAAAAAGGCAAAGTAGAAAGTAAAGTCCTTAGTTGTCTAAGGATCTTAAGCCATTAAGGCTATTATGGTCAGAAACAGGTTGGTTTTAAGAATTTGAGATTGTGTGCGTAAAATACCCTCACTCCTCTTTCTACATGTAGTTCATGTTTATTCTTCCAGTTGATTTGTTATTTAAATGTCCTACCTGTTTTTAGCCTGTCTTTTCTATTTGTATTTAATATTGCCAAACTCAATTCATTGGTAATGTTTGTTGTCCGAGACTCGTAGTTTTTCTGAACTGCTCCCTCTACTTCCTGTTTCTTTTATTATGTCTTTTGTCTCTGTTGACTTGCAGCCTCTGCCCTTCTAAGATGGTGGTCTAGTAATCAATGCTGCAGTTCCTGCCATGAGGTGTCTGATCTGCCTTCTTTGTGGCCCTATAACGAGCGTCCGCAGTAAAAAATGAAATTTTACAATTGGATTTTGAATTACGAGCCTTTGAATATTGGTTCTAATTTCTCATTTTCTCTTTCATCTTTTGTTTCTTTTTATTTGGGATAGGAGTTTGTGCAAGATGACAGTAACTCAAAATGCAACATGCGGACTAGTTGTTTTTCTGAACCTGTAATGAGCAGGACATTTTTTCTCTGGTCCAACTTCCCTGTGTGCGTAAAATACCCCCACTCCTCTTAATACATGTAGTTCATGTTTATTCTTCCAGTTGATTTGTTATTTAAATGTCCTACCTGCTTTTAGCCTGTCTTTTCTATTTGTATTTAATATTGCCAAACCCAATTCATTGGTAATGTTTGTTGTCCGAGACTCATAGTTTTCGTGAACTGCTCCCTCTACTTCCTGTTTCTTTTATTATGTCTTTTGCCTCTGTTGACTTGCAGCCTCTGCCATTCTAAGATGGTGGTATAGTAATCAATGCTGATCAATGCTGCAGTTCCTGCCATGAGGTGTCTGATCTGCCTTCTTCAGACAGCCCTATAATGAGCGTCTGCAGTAAAAAATGAAATTTTACAATTGGATTTTGTATTACAAGCCTTTGAATATTGGTTCTAATTTCTCATTTTCTCTTTCATCTTTTGTTTCTTTTTATTTGGGATAGGAGTTTGTGCAAGATGACAGGAACTCAAAATGCAACATGTGGACTAGTTGTTTTTCTGAACCTGTAATGAGCCGGACATTTAAAAGTGGCAGCCGCATTGAGGAGGAGAGAGGTGCGGCAAGCCGTGCAGAAAGAGATGTTATCCACACGTCGGCTTGTGAATGCGGTACTCACCGAGAGAGCTGGTGAAGCAGAGAGGGCTACCGGGGAAGGGAGAGAGACACTGGGTGCGAGTGAGGAAGGCCGCGGAGAAACTCGGAGTAGTGCAGAAGCTCTTGGAGGCCGGGCAACACAACGGGACAGCAGTCTTCCCTCCAGGCCACGAGGGAAAGCTGGCAGGTGACCATGGAGCTGCACTGGACACTGGAGAAGCATCCGTACACCCTGAACTGAAAACCAGAGGAGGAGGCCATAATGAGAAGGCACAAGGAAAGTTGGAGAAGCTGGAAAAGACAGGTGAGTCCACCAAAGCAACTGGAGGCCCTGTGGAGAAGGCATGGGTGATGAGAGATATTGGGCTAATTGGGTGGGGAGGTAAAGTCAAGTCTGCCTCCTGGCACCTGGGTCTGCGCTTATGTGCTGCTAAGTGAGACAAATGTTCCAGACATGGCACAAGCGCGCCAACCAATTATAGAGGGCTGTATAATAAAGGGCCTTATAGTTTGAGAGCCAATGATATACTGTGTACTTGATAGTGTTGAACATGACATGTTTTAGAGGTAGGCATAAGTTGTCCACTCAACAGTAAACAGCCAATCACAATCCCACCCATTATAGAAAGTATACTTAGATGTTCCTCTTGACCTATTACAATCCCTCATAGGTTTTTCTAATTTGCCACATAGTATGACATCATGTCTAATGCATTTTTTGCATGTAAGGATGTTTTTATGAGAAATGCACTGAGAGCTCGAGCGATTGTCCGTTGATGTCCGTTGTAACTCCCTGTTTTAGATAATTGTTCATAAAACAGCACCTTTGCCATCTTCCCGAGTTGATTCGATTATTTGGTGTCAGAGTTATTCTCCATCCTCATTTATTGTATGCACAGTACCCAAAGGGCCATATGCTCAGTGGGGGTGGTAGGAAGTTGAAAAAAGGATGTAGGAGATGGAAGGGAGTGGAGCGTTAGCAGCAAATTCCAGACACTAATGCATGCCAGGCTCCCAGTACACATATGGGCGCTCAGGGTACATTTCACAGTCGGAGGCCATTAAAGTGCACGTGATTGTGAAATGTTAAAAAGAAGAAAACCAAACGCAACCCTCCTCCCCTTCCCTTACTCCCCCCTCCCTCCAATCCATTGGTTGGTAATACATGCATCTCCCCCAAAGCAAGACCATACAGGTGAGCACATATGTCCTATCAACAGTCCTGGCATATCTCCCCGAGAAACCGGCTCTTAAAATCGTACTTCCCTATCTCAATCATTATAGCAATTTCTTGCTCCTGGAAAGTGCTTGGGTCATCAGAAAGACATTTGTATGGTAATATTCACACAATTCAGCCTCCGATACACAGCATGATTGCAGGCTTGATTTCTGGACCCGAGTACCATTTAAAATCCTACAGATCGATCAAGTGTCTTTGACTACCAAACTTTTAAACAAAGTTTGATTTTTGGAGATATAGAGTTGTAATCTATGCACCTTAAGCCATCTACCATATTCTCTTTTGTATAATTTTATCCGTTCTGTAAGAGCCTCCCCTTTTGGTCAGTATGCTTCAGACTTTTCAGTTTCTGCCTTAACTCCGTTTTCTTGTCATTTATACTTTGATCAAAGACAGTAACGCCATTCTTAGCAAGCAGAGTCAGCAGGGGCTCCCGCACACTGAGCGCCCATATGTGTACTGGGAGCCTGGCATGCAGTAGTCTCTAGAGTATGCTGCTAACCCTCCACTCCCTTCCATCTCCTACATCCTTTTTTCAACTTCCTGCCACCCCCACTGAGCATATGGCCCTTTGGGTATTGTGCATACAATGAATGGGGATGGAGAATAACTCTGACACCATATAATCGAATCAACTCAGGAAGATGACAAAGGTGCTGTTTTATGAACAATGATCTAAAACAGGGAGTTACAACAGACATCAACGGACAATCACTCGAGCTCTCAGTGCATTTCTCATAAAAACATCCATACATGAAAAAAAATGCATTAGACATGGGGCCTCATTACACGGTAGGCGGTAGGTAACCATGGCGCTATTAGCGCCATGGTTGCCGCCGGTATTTTAGCGTGTCCGCCTTGGTGGATGGCGGAATAACCGCCCTACTCCAAGATGAGTGGGGGCGGTAATTCCCCATTCACCAAGGCCCTTCCCCATTCCCATTTATGCCCCCATAGGGCGAAATATGAATGGGGAAGGCGCTAATTACGGTACCACAAATTGCGGTACCGTAATTAGCACCAAGGTCCCTTTGCTGGTTCGTTTTTTAACACCTGCAAAAAGCAGGAGTTAAAGTACCAACCCGCAAAGGGACCTCGTAATAAGGCGGTAAGGGTTAACGGTCACCGGTACCCTTAGCGGTGACCGTTAACCCTTACCGCCTACTGTGTAATGAGGCCCATGATGTCATACTATGTGGCAAATAAGAAAAAACTATGAGGGATTGTAATAGGTTCAAGAGGAACATCTAAGTATACTTTCTATAAGGGGTGGGATTGTGATTGGCTGTCTACTGTTGAGTGGACAACTTATGCCTACCTCTAAAAGATGTCATCTTCAACACTATTAAGTACACAGTATATCATTGGCTCTCAAACTATAAGGCCCTTCGTTATACAGCCCTCTATAATTGGTGGGCACGCTTGTGCCATGTCTGGAACATTTGGCTCACTTAGCAGCACATAAGCCCAGACCCAGGTGCCGGGAGGCGGACTTGACTTTACCTCCCCACCCAATTAAACCAATATCTCTCATCACCCATGCCTTCTCCACAGGGCCTCCAGTTGCTTTGGTGGACTCACCTGTCTTTTCCAGCTTCTCCAACGTTCCTCATGCCTTCTCATTATGGCCTCCTCCTCTGGTTTTCAGTTCAGGGTGTGCGGATGCTTCTCCGGTATCCAGTGCAGCTCCGTGGTCACCTGCCAGCTTTCCCTCGTGGCCTGGAGTGAAGACTGCTGTCCTGTTGTGTGGCCCGGTCTCCAAGAGCTACTGCACTACTCCGAGTTTTTCCGCGGCCTTCCTCACTTGCACCCAGTGTCTCTCTCCCTTCCCCGGTAGCCCTCTCTGCTTCACCAGCTCTCTCAGTGAGTACCGCATTCACAAGCCAACGTGTGGAAAACATCTCTTTCTGCACGGCTTGCTGCACCTCTCTCCTCCTCAATGCGGCTGCCACTTTTAAATGTCCTGCTCATTACAGGTTCAGAAAAACAACTAGTCTTCATGTTGCATTTTGAGTTCCTGTCATCTTGCACAAACTCCTTTCCCAAATAAAAAGAAACAAAAGATGAAAGAGAAAATGAGAAATTAGAACCAATAATCAAAGGCTTGTAATACAAAATCCAATTGTAAAATTTCATTTTTTACTTCGGACGCTCATTATAGGGCCACAAAGAAGGCAGATCAGACACCTCATGGCAGGAACTGCAGCATTGATTACTAGACCACCATTTTAGAAGGGCAGAGGCTGCAAGTCAACATAGACAAAAGACATAATAAAAGAAACAGGAAGTAGAGGGAGCAGTTCACGAAAACTACGAGTCTCGGACAACAAACATTACGAATGAATTGTGTTTGGCACTATTAAATACAAATAGAAAAGACAGGCTAAAAACAGGTAGGACATTTAAATAACAAATCAACTGGAAGAATAAACATCAACTACATGTAGTAAGAGGAGTGAGGGTATTTTATGCACACAGGGATGTTGGACCAGAGAAAAAAATTATCTCCATTGTGGAAAAAGTTAAAAAGGCAAAGTAGAAAGTAAAGTCCTTAGTTGTCTAAGGATCTTAAGCCATTAAGGCTATTATGGTCAGAAACAGGTTGGTTTTAAGAATTTGAGATTGTGTGCGTAAAATACCCTCACTCCTCTTTCTACATGTAGTTCATGTTTATTCTTCCAGTTGATTTGTTATTTAAATGTCCTACCTGTTTTTAGCCTGTCTTTTCTATTTGTATTTAATATTGCCAAACCCAATTCATTGGTAATGTTTGTTGTCCGAGACTCGTAGTTTTTGTGAACTGCTCCCTCTACTTCCTGTTTCTTTTATTATGTCTTTTGTCTCTGTTGACTTGCAGCCTCTGCCCTTCTAAGATGGTGGTCTAGTAATCAATGCTGCAGTTCCTGCCATGAGGTGTCTGATCTGCCTTCTTTGTGGCCCTATAATGAGCATCCGCAGTAAAAAAGGAAATTTTACAATTGGATTTTGAATTACGAGCCTTTGAATATTGGTTCTAATTTCTCATTTTCTCTTTCATCTTTTGTTTCTTTTTATTTGGGATAGGAGTTTGTGCAAGATGACAGTAACTCAAAATGCAACATGCGGACTAGTTGTTTTTCTGAACCTGTAATGAGCAGGACATTTAAAAGTGGCAGCCGCATTGAGGAGGAGAGAGGTGCGGCAAGCCGTGCAGAAAGAGATGTTATCCACACGTCGGCTTGTGAATGCGGTACTCACTGAGAGAGCTGGTGAAGCAGAGAGGGCTACCGGGGAAGGGAGAGAGACACTGGGTGCGAGTGAGGAAGGCCGCGTAGAAACTCGGAGTAGTGCAGAAGCTCTTGGAGGCCGGGCAACACAACGGGACAGCAGTCTTCCCTCCAGGCCACGAGGGAAAGCTGGCAGGTGACCATGGAGCTGCACTGGACACTGGAGAAGCATCCGTACACCCTGAACTGAAAACCAGAGGAGGAGGCCATAATGAGAAGGCACAAGGAAAGTTGGAGAAGCTGGAAAAGACAGGTGAGTCCACCAAAGCAACTGGAGGCCCTGTGGAGAAGGCATGGGTGATGAGAGATATTGGGCTAATTGGGTGGGGAGGTAAAGTCAAGTCTGCCTCCTGGCACCTGGGTCTGCGCTTATGTGCTGCTAAGTGAGACAAATGTTCCAGACATGGCACAAGCGCGCCAACCAATTATAGAGGGCTGTATAATAAAGGGCCTTATAGTTTGAGAGCCAATGATATACTGTGTACTTGATAGTGTTGAACATGACATGTTTTAGAGGTAGGCATAAGTTGTCCACTCAACAGTAAACAGCCAATCACAATCCCACCCATTATAGAAAGTATACTTAGATGTTCCTCTTGACCTATTACAATCCCTCATAGGTTTTTCTAATTTGCCACATAGTATGACATCATGTCTAATGCATTTTTTGCATGTAAGGATGTTTTTATGAGAAATGCACTGAGAGCTCGAGCGATTGTCCGTTGATGTCCGTTGTAACTCCCTGTTTTAGATAATTGTTCATAAAACAGCACCTTTGCCATCTTCCCGAGTTGATTCGATTATTTGGTGTCAGAGTTATTCTCCATCCCCATTTATTGTATGCACAGTACCCAAAGGGCCATATGCTCAGTGGGGGTGGTAGGAAGTTGAAAAAAGGATGTAGGAGATGGAAGGGAGTGGAGCGTTAGCAGCAAATTCCAGACACTAATGCATGCCAGGCTCCCAGTACACATATGGGCGCTCAGGGTGCATTTCACAGTAGGAGGCCATTAAAGTGCACGTGATTGTGAAATGTTAAAAAGAAGAAACCCAAACCCAACCCTCCTCCCCTTCCCTTACTCCCCCCTCCCTCCAATCCATTGGTTGGTAATACATGCATCTCCCCCAAAGCAAGACAATACAGGTGAGCACATATGTCCTATCAACAGTCCTGGCATATCTCCCCGAGAAACCGGCTCTTAAAATCGTACTTCCCTATCTCAATCATTATAGCAATTTCTTGCTCCTGGAAAGTGCTTGGGTCATCAGAAAGACATTTGTATGGTAATATTCACACAATTCAGCCTCCGATACACAGCATGATTGCAGGCTTGATTTCTGGACCTGAGTACCATTTAAAATCCTACAGATCGATCAAGTGTCTTTGACTACCAAACTTTTAAACAAAGTTTGATTTTTGGAGATATAGAGTTGTAATCTATGCACCTTAAGCCATCTACCATATTCTCTTTTGTATAATTTTATCCGTTCTGTAAGAGCCTCCCCTTTTGGTCAGTATGCTTCAGACTTTTCAGTTTCTGCCTTAACTCCGTTTTCTTGTCATTTATACTTTGATCAAAGACAGTAACGCCATTCTTAGCAAGCAGAGTCAGCAGGGGCTCCCGCACACTGAGCGCCCATATGTGTACTGTGAGCCTGGCATGCAGTAGTCTCTAGAGTATGCCGCTAACCCTCCACTCCCTTCCATCTCCTACATCCTTTTTTCAACTTCCTGCCACCCCCACTGAGCATATGGCCCTTTGGGTATTGTGCATACAATGAATGGGGATGGAGAATAACTCTGACACCATATAATCGAATCAACTCAGGAAGATGACAAAGGTGCTGTTTTATGAACAATGATCTAAAACAGGGAGTTACAACAGACATCAACGGACAATCACTCGAGCTCTCAGTGCATTTCTCATAAAAACATCCATACATGAAAAAAATGCATTAGACATGGGGCCTCATTACACGGTAGGCGGTAGGTAACCATGGCGCTATTAGCGCCATGGTTGCCGCCGGTATTTTAGCGTGTCCGCCTTGGTGGATGGCGGAATAACCGCCCTACTCCAAGATGAGTGGGGGCGGTAATTCCCCATTCACCAAGGCCCTTCCCCATTCCCATTTATGCCCCCATAGGGCAAAATATGAATGGGGAAGGCGCTAATTACGGTACCACAAATTGCGGTACCGTAATTAGCACCAAGGTCCCTTTGCTGGTTCGTTTTTTAACACCTGCAAAAAGCAGGCGTTAAAGTACCAACCCGCAAAGGGACCTCGTAATAAGGCGGTAAGGGTTAACGGTCACCGGTACCCTTAGCGGTGACCGTTAACCCTTACCGCCTACTGTGTAATGAGGCCCATGATGTCATACTATGTGGCAAATAAGAAAAAACTATGAGGGATTGTAATAGGTTCAAGAGGAACATCTAAGTATACTTTCTATAAGGGGTGGGATTGTGATTGGCTGTCTACTGTTGAGTGGACAACTTATGCCTACCTCTAAAAGATGTCATCTTCAACACTATTAAGTACACAGTATATCATTGGCTCTCAAACTATAAGGCCCTTCGTTATACAGCCCTCTATAATTGGTGGGCACGCTTGTGCCATGTCTGGAACATTTGGCTCACTTAGCAGCACATAAGCCCAGACCCAGGTGCCAGGAGGCGGACTTGACTTTACCTCCCCACCCAATTAGCCCAATATCTCTCATCACCCATGCCTTCTCCACAGGGCCTCCAGTTGCTTTGGTGGACTCACCTGTCTTTTCCAGCTTCTCCAACGTTCCTCATGCCTTCTCATTATGGCCTCCTCCTCTGGTTTTCAGTTCAGGGTGTGCGGATGCTTCTCCGGTATCCAGTGCAGCTCCGTGGTCACCTGCCAGCTTTCCCTCGTGGCCTGGAGTGAAGACTGCTGTCCTGTTGTGTGGCCCGGTCTCCACGAGCTACTGCACTACTCTGAGTTTTTCCGCGGCCTTCCTCACTCGCACCCAGTGTCTCTCTCCCTTCCCCGGTAGCCCTCTCTGCTTCACCAGCTCTCTCAGTGAGTACCGCATTCACAATCCAGCGTGTGGATAACATCTCTTTCTGCACGGCTTGCTGCACCTCTCTCCTCCTCAATGCGGCTGCCACTTTTAAATGTCCTGCTCATTACAGGTTCAGAAAAACAACTAGTCCTCATGTTGCATTTTGAGTTCCTGTCATCTTGCACAAACTCCTTTCCCAAATAAAAAGAAACAAAAGATGAAAGAGAAAATGAGAAATTAGAACCAATAATCAAAGGCTTGTAATACAAAATCCAATTGTAAAATTTCATTTTTTACTGCGGACGCTCATTATAGGGCCACAAAGAAGGCAGATCAGACACCTCATGGCAGGAACTGCAGCATTGATTACTAGACCACCATCTTAGAAGGGCAGAGGCTGCAAGTCAACATAGACAAAAGACATAATAAAAGAAACAGGAAGTAGAGGGAGCAGTTCACGAAAACTACGAGTCTCGGACAACAAACATTACGAATGAATTGTGTTTGGCACTATTAAATACAAATAGAAAAGACAGGCTAGAAACAGGTAGGACATTTAAATAACAAATCAATTGGAAGAATAAACATCAACTACATGTAGTAAGAGGAGTGAGGGTATTTTATGCACACAGGGATGTTGGACCAGAGAAAAAAAATATCTCCATTGTGGAAAAAGTTAAAAAGGCAAAGTAGAAAGTAAAGTCCTTAGTTGTCTAAGGATCTTAAGCCATTAAGGCTATTATGGTCAGAAACAGGTTGGTTTTAAGAATTTGAGATTGTGTGCGTAAAATACCCTCACTCCTCTTTCTACATGTAGTTCATGTTTATTCTTCCAGTTGATTTGTTATTTAAATGTCCTACCTGTTTTTAGCCTGTCTTTTCTATTTGTATTTAATATTGCCAAACTCAATTCATTGGTAATGTTTGTTGTCCGAGACTCGTAGTTTTTGTGAACTGCTCCCTCTACTTCCTGTTTCTTTTATTATGTCTTTTGTCTCTGTTGACTTGCAGCCTCTGCCCTTCTAAGATGGTGGTCTAGTAATCAATGCTGCAGTTCCTGCCATGAGGTGTCTGATCTGCCTTCTTTGTGGCCCTATAACGAGCGTCCGCAGTAAAAAATGAAATTTTACAATTGGATTTTGAATTACGAGCCTTTGAATATTGGTTCTAATTTCTCATTTTCTCTTTCATCTTTTGTTTCTTTTTATTTGGGATAGGAGTTTGTGCAAGATTACAGTAACTCAAAATGCAACATGCGGACTAGTTGTTTTTCTGAACCTGTAATGAGCAGGACATTTTTTCTCTGGTCCAACTTCCCTGTGTGCGTAAAATACCCCCACTCCTCTTAATACATGTAGTTCATGTTTATTCTTCCAGTTGATTTGTTATTTAAATGTCCTACCTGCTTTTAGTCTGTCTTTTCTATTTGTATTTAATATTGCCAAACCCAATTCATTGGTAATGTTTGTTGTCCGAGACTCATAGTTTTCGTGAACTGCTCCCTCTACTTCCTGTTTCTTTTATTATGTCTTTTGTCTCTGTTGACTTGCAGCCTCTGCCATTCTAAGATGGTGGTCTAGTAATCAATGCTGATCAATGCTGCAGTTCCTGCCATGAGGTGTCTGATCTGCCTTCTTCAGACAGCCCTATAATGAGCGTCCGCAGTAAAAAATGAAATTTTACAATTGGATTTTGTATTACAAGCCTTTGAATATTGGTTCTAATTTCTCATTTTCTCTTTCATTTTTTGTTTCTTTTTATTTGGGAAAGGAGTTTGTGCAAGATGACAGGAACTCAAAATGCAACATGTGGACTAGTTGTTTTTCTGAACCTGTAATGAGCAGGACATTTAAAAGTGGCCGCCGCATTGAGGAGGAGAGAGGTGCGGCAAGCCGTGCAGAAAGAGATGTTATCCACGCGTCGGCTTGTGAATGCGGTACTCACCGAGAGAGCTGGTGAAGCAGAGAGGGCTACTGGGGAAGGGAGAGACACTGGGTGCGAGTGAGGAAGGCCGCGGAGAAACTCGTAGTAGTGCAGAAGCTCTTGGAGGCCGGGCAACACAACGGGACAGCAGTCTTCCCTCCAGGCCACGAGGGAAAGCTGGCAGGTGACCATGGAGCTGCACTGGACACTGGAGAAGCATCCGTACACCCTGAACTGAAAACCAGAGGAGGAGGCCATAATGAGAAGGCACAAGGAAAGTTGGAGAAGCTGGAAAAGACAGGTGAGTCCACCAAAGCAACTGGAGGCCCTGTGGAGAAGGCATGGGTGATGAGAGATATTGGGCTAATTGGGTGGGGAGGTAAAGTCAAGTCTGCCTCCTGGCACCTGCGTCTGCGCTTATGTGCTGCTAAGTGAGACAAATGTTCCAGACATGGCACAAGCGCGCCAACCAATTATAGAGGGCTGTATAATGAAGGGCCTTATAGTTTGAGAGCCAATGATATACTGTGTACTTGATAGTGTTGAACATGACATGTTTTAGAGGTAGGCATAAGTTGTCCACTCAACAGTAAACAGCCAATCACAATCCCACCCATTATAGAAAGTATACTTAGATGTTCCTCTTGACCTATTACAATCCCTCATAGGTTTTTCTAATTTGCCACATAGTATGACATCATGTCTAATGCATTTTTTGCATGTAAGGATGTTTTTATGAGAAATGCACTGAGAGCTCGAGCGATTGTCCGTTGATGTCCGTTGTAACTCCCTGTTTTAGATAATTGTTCATAAAACAGCACCTTTGCCATCTTCCCGAGTTGATTCGATTATTTGGTGTCAGAGTTATTCTCCATCCCCATTTATTGTATGCACAGTACCCAAAGGGCCATATGCTCAGTGGGGGTGGTAGGAAGTTGAAAAAAGGATGTAGGAGATGGAAGGGAATGGAGGTTAGCAGCAAATTCCAGACACTAATGCATGCCAGGCTCCCAGTACACATATGGGCGCTCAGGGTGCATTTCACAGTAGGAGGCCATTAAAGTGCACGTGATTGTGAAATGTTAAAAAGAAGAAAACCAAACCCAACCCTCCTCCCCTTCCCTTACTCCCCCCTCCCCCCAATCCATTGGTTGGTAATACATGCATCTCCCCCAAAGCAAGACCATACAGGTGAGCACATATGTCCTATCAACAGTCCTGGCATATCTCCCCGAGAAACCGGCTCTTAAAATCGTACTTCCCTATCTCAATCATTATAGCAATTTCTTGCTCCTGGAAAGTGCTTGGGTCATCAGAAAGACATTTGTATGGTAATATTCACACAATTCAGCCTCCGATACACAGCATGATTGCAGGCTTGATTTCTGGACCTGAGTACCATTTAAAATCCTACAGATCGATCAAGTGTCTTTGACTACCAAACTTTTAAACAAAGTTTGATTTTTGGAGATATAGAGTTGTAATCTATGCACCTTAAGCCATCTACCATATTCTCTTTTGTATAATTTTATCCGTTCTGTAAGAGCCTCCCCTTTTGGTCAGTATGCTTCAGACTTTTCAGTTTCTGCCTTAACTCCGTTTTCTTGTCATTTATACTTTGATCAAAGACAGTAACGCCATTCTTAGCAAGCAGAGTCAGCAGGGGCTCCCGCACACTGAGCGCCCATATGTGTACTGGGAGCCTGGCATGCAGTAGTCTCTAGAGTATGCCGAAAACCCTCCACTCCCTTCCATCTCCTACATCCTTTTTTCAACTTCCTGCCACCCCCACTGAGCATATGGCCCTTTGGGTATTGTGCATACAATGAATGGGGATGGAGAATAACTCTGACACCATATAATCGAATCAACTCAGGAAGATGACAAAGGTGCTGTTTTATGAACAATGATCTAAAACAGGGAGTTACAACAGACATCAACGGACAATCACTCGAGCTCTCAGTGCATTTCTCATAAAAACATCCATACATGAAAAAAAATGCATTAGACATGGGGCCTCATTACACGGTAGGCGGTAACCATGGCGCTATTAGCGCCATGGTTGCCGCCGGTATTTTAGCGTGTCCGCCTTGGTGGATGGCGGAATAACCGCCCTACTCCAAGATGAGTGGGGGCGGTAATTCCCCATTCACCAAGGCCCTTCCCCATTCCCATTTATGCCCCCATAGGGCAAAATATGAATGGGGAAGGCGCTAATTACGGTACCACAAATTGCGGTACCGTAATTAGCACCAAGGTCCCTTTGCTGGTTCGTTTTTTAACACCTGCAAAAAGCAGGCGTTAAAGTACCAACCCGCAAAGGGACCTCGTAATAAGGCGGTAAGGGTTAACGGTCACCGGTACCCTTAGCGGTGACCGTTAACCCTTACCGCCTACTGTGTAATGAGGCCCATGATGTCATACTATGTGGCAAATAAGAAAAACCTATGAGGGATTGTAATAGGTTCAAGATGAACATCTAAGTATACTTTCTATAAGGGGTGGGATTGTGATTGGCTGTCTACTGTTGAGTGGACAACTTATGCCTACCTCTAAAAGATGTCATCTTCAACACTATTAAGTACACAGTATATCATTGGCTCTCAAACTATAAGGCCCTTCGTTATACAGCCCTCTATAATTGGTGGGCACGCTTGTGCCATGTCTGGAACATTTGGCTCACTTAGCAGCACATAAGCCCAGACCCAGGTGCCAGGAGGCGGACTTGACTTTACCTCCCCACCCAATTAGCCCAATATCTCTCATCACCCATGCCTTCTCCACAGGGCCTCCAGTTGCTTTGGTGGACTCACCTGTCTTTTCCAGCTTCTCCAACGTTCCTCATGCCTTCTCATTATGGCCTCCTCCTCTGGTTTTCAGTTCAGGGTGTGCGGATGCTTCTCCGGTATCCAGTGCAGCTCCGTGGTCACCTGCCAGCTTTCCCTCGTGGCCTGGAGTCAAGACTGCTGTCCTGTTGTGTGGCCCGGTCTCCAAGAGCTACTGCACTACTCCGAGTTTTTCCGCGCCCTTCCTCACTCGCACCCAGTGTCTCTCTCCCTTCCCCGGTAGCCCTCTCTGCTTCACCAGCTCTCTCAGTGAGTACCGCATTCACAAGCCAACGTGTGGAAAACATCTCTTTCTGCACGGCTTGCTGCACCTCTCTCCTCCTCAATGCGGCTGCCACTTTTAAATGTCCTGCTCATTACAGATTCAGAAAAACAACTAGTCCTCATGTTGCATTTTGAGTTCCTGTCATCTTGCACAAACTCCTTTCCCAAATAAAAAGAAACAAAAGATGAAAGAGAAAATGAGAAATTAGAACCAATATTCAAAGGCTTGTAAATCAAAATCCAATTGTAAAATTTCATTTTTTATTTCGGACGCTCATTATAGGGCCACAAAGAAGGCAGATCAGACACTTCATGGCAGGAACTGCAGCATTGATTACTAGACCGCCATCTTAGAAGGGCAGAGGCTGCAAGTCAACATAGACAAAAGACATAATAAAAGAAACAGGAAGTAGAGGGAGCAGTTCACGAAAACTACGAGTCTCGGACAACAAACATTACGAATGAATTGTGTTTGGCACTATTAAATACAAATAGAAAAGACAGGCTAAAAACAGGTAGGACATTTAAATAACAAATCAACTGGAAGAATAAACATCAACTACATGTAGTAAGAGGAGTGAGGGTATTTTATGCACACAGGGATGTTGGACCAGAGAAAAAAATTATCTCCATTGTGGAAAAAGTTAAAAAGGCAAAGTAGAAAGTAAAGTCCTTAGTTGTCTAAGGATCTTAAGCCATTAAGGCTATTATGGTCAGAAACAGGTTGGTTTTAAGAATTTGAGATTGTGTGCGTAAAATACCCTCACTCCTCTTTCTACATGTAGTTCATGTTTATTCTTCCAGTTGATTTGTTATTTAAATGTCCTACCTGTTTTTAGCCTGTCTTTTCAATTTGTATTTAATATTGCCAAACCCAATTCATTGGTAATGTTTGTTGTCCGAGACTCGTAGTTTTTGTGAACTGCTCCCTCTACTTCCTGTTTCTTTTATTATGTCTTTTGTCTCTGTTGACTTGCAGCCTCTGCCCTTCTAAGATGGTGGTCTAGTAATCAATGCTGCAGTTCCTGCCATGAGGTGTCTGATCTGCCTTCTTTGTGGCCCTATAACGAGCGTCCGCAGTAAAAAATGAAATTTTACAATTGGATTTTGAATTACGAGCCTTTGAATATTGGTTCTAATTTCTCATTTTCTCTTTCATCTTTTGTTTCTTTTTATTTGGGATAGGAGTTTGTGCAAGATTACAGTAACTCAAAATGCAACATGCGGACTAGTTGTTTTTCTGAACCTGTAATGAGCAGGACATTTTTTCTCTGGTCCAACTTCCCTGTGTGCGTAAAATACCCCCACTCCTCTTAATACATGTAGTTCATGTTTATTCTTCCAGTTGATTTGTTATTTAAATGTCCTACCTGCTTTTAGTCTGTCTTTTCTATTTGTATTTAATATTGCCAAACCCAATTCATTGGTAATGTTTGTTGTCCGAGACTCATAGTTTTCGTGAACTGCTCCCTCTACTTCCTGTTT
Source organism: Ambystoma mexicanum (assembly GCF_040938575.1). NCBI lineage: Eukaryota > Metazoa > Chordata > Amphibia > Caudata > Ambystomatidae > Ambystoma > Ambystoma mexicanum. The sequence continues at coordinate 417,425,932 of NC_090929.1, forward strand.
CTTTTATTATGTCTTTTGTCTCTGTTGACTTGCAGCCTCTGCCATTCTAAGATGGTGGTCTAGTAATCAATGCTGATCAATGCTGCAGTTCCTGCCATGAGGTGTCTGATCTGCCTTCTTCAGACAGCCCTATAATGAGCGTCCGCAGTAAAAAATGAAATTTTACAATTGGATTTTGTATTACAAGCCTTTGAATATTAGTTCTAATTTCTCATTTTCTCTTTCATCTTTTGTTTCTTTTTATTTGGGAAAGGAGTTTGTGCAAGATGACAGGAACTCAAAATGCAACATGTGGACTAGTTGTTTTTCTGAACCTGTAATGGGCAGGACATTTAAAAGTGGCAGCCGCATTGAGGAGGAGAGAGGTGCGGCAAGCCGTGCAGAAAGAGATGTTATCCACGCGTCGGCTTGTGAATGCGGTACTCACCGAGAGAGCTGGTGAAGCAGAGAGGGCTACCGGGGAAGGGAGAGACACTGGGTGCGAGTGAGGAAGGCCGCGGAGAAACTCGTAGTAGTGCAGAAGCTCTTGGAGGCCGGGCAACACAACTGGACAGCAGTCTTCCCTCCAGGCCACGAGGGAAAGCTGGCAGGTGACCATGGAGCTGCACTGGACACTGGAGAAGCATCCGTACACCCTGAACTGAAAACCAGAGGAGGAGGCCATAATGAGAAGGCACAAGGAAAGTTGGAGAAGCTGGAAAAGACAGGTGAGTCCACCAAAGCAACTGGAGGCCCTGTGGAGAAGGCATGGGTGATGAGAGATATTGGGCTAATTGGGTGGGGAGGTAAAGTCAAGTCTGCCTCCTGGCACCTGCGTCTGCGCTTATGTGCTGCTAAGTGAGACAAATGTTCCAGACATGGCACAAGCGCGCCAACCAATTATAGAGGGCTGTATAATGAAGGGCCTTATAGTTTGAGAGCCAATGATATACTGTGTACTTGATAGTGTTGAACATGACATGTTTTAGAGGTAGGCATAAGTTGTCCACTCAACAGTAAACAGCCAATCACAATCCCACCCATTATAGAAAGTATACTTAGATGTTCCTCTTGACCTATTACAATCCCTCATAGGTTTTTCTAATTTGCCACATAGTATGACATCATGTCTAATGCATTTTTTGCATGTAAGGATGTTTTTATGAGAAATGCACTGAGAGCTCGAGCGATTGTCCGTTGATGTCCGTTGTAACTCCCTGTTTTAGATAATTGTTCATAAAACAGCACCTTTGCCATCTTCCCGAGTTGATTCGATTATTTGGTGTCAGAGTTATTCTCCATCCCCATTTATTGTATGCACAGTACCCAAAGGGCCATATGCTCAGTGGGGGTGGTAGGATGTTGAAAAAAGGATGTAGGAGATGGAAGGGAGTGGAGGTTAGCAGCAAATTCCAGACACTAATGCATGCCAGGCTCCCAGTACACATATGGGCGCTCAGGGTGCATTTCACAGTAGGAGGCCATTAAAGTGCACGTGATTGTGAAATGTTAAAAAGAAGAAAACCAAACCCAACCCTCCTCCCCTTCCCTTACTCCCCCCTTCCCCCAATCCATTGGTTGGTAATACATGCATCTCCCCCAAAGCAAGACCATACAGGTGAGCACATATGTCCTATCAACAGTCCTGGCATATCTCCCCGAGAAACCGGCTCTTAAAATCGTACTTCCCTATCTCAATCATTATAGCAATTTCTTGCTCCTGGAAAGTGCTTGGGTCATCAGAAAGACATTTGTATGGTAATATTCACACAATTCAGCCTCCGATACACAGCATGATTGCAGGCTTGATTTCTGGACCTGAGTACCATTTAAAATCCTACAGATCGATCAAGTGTCTTTGACTACCAAACTTTTAAACAAAGTTTGATTTTTGGAGATATAGAGTTGTAATCTATGCACCTTAAGCCATCTACCATATTCTCTTTTGTATAATTTTATCCGTTCTGTAAGAGCCTCCCCTTTTGGTCAGTATGCTTCAGACTTTTCAGTTTCTGCCTTAACTCCGTTTTCTTGTCATTTATACTTTGATCAAAGACAGTAACGCCATTCTTAGCAAGCAGAGTCAGCAGGGGCTCCCGCACACTGAGCGCCCATATGTGTACTGGGAGCCTGGCATGCAGTAGTCTCTAGAGTATGCCGAAAACCCTCCACTCCCTTCCATCTCCTACATCCTTTTTTCAACTTCCTGCCACCCCCACTGAGCATATGGCCCTTTGGGTATTGTGCATACAATGAATGGGGATGGAGAATAACTCTGACACCATATAATCGAATCAACTCAGGAAGATGACAAAGGTGCTGTTTTATGAACAATGATCTAAAACAGGGAGTTACAACAGACATCAACGGACAATCACTCGAGCTCTCAGTGCATTTCTCATAAAAACATCCATACATGAAAAAAAATGCATTAGACATGGGGCCTCATTACACGGTAGGCGGTAACCATGGCGCTATTAGCGCCATGGTTGCCGCCGGTATTTTAGCGTGTCCGCCTTGGTGGATGGCGGAATAACCGCCCTACTCCAAGATGAGTGGGGGCGGTAATTCCCCATTCACCAAGGCCCTTCCCCATTCCCATTTATGCCCCCATAGGGCAAAATATGAATGGGGAAGGCGCTAATTACGGTACCACAAATTGCGGTACCGTAATTAGCACCAAGGTCCCTTTGCTGGTTCGTTTTTTAACACCTGCAAAAAGCAGGCGTTAAAGTACCAACCCGCAAAGGGACCTCGTAATAAGGCGGTAAGGGTTAACGGTCACCGGTACCCTTAGCGGTGACCGTTAACCCTTACCGCCTACTGTGTAATGAGGCCCATGATGTCATACTATGTGGCAAATAAGAAAAACCTATGAGGGATTGTAATAGGTTCAAGATGAACATCTAAGTATACTTTCTATAAGGGGTGGGATTGTGATTGGCTGTCTACTGTTGAGTGGACAACTTATGCCTACCTCTAAAAGATGTCATCTTCAACACTATTAAGTACACAGTATATCATTGGCTCTCAAACTATAAGGCCCTTCGTTATACAGCCCTCTATAATTGGTGGGCACGCTTGTGCCATGTCTGGAACATTTGGCTCACTTAGCAGCACATAAGCCCAGACCCAGGTGCCAGGAGGCGGACTTGACTTTACCTCCCCACCCAATTAGCCCAATATCTCTCATCACCCATGCCTTCTCCACAGGGCCTCCAGTTGCTTTGGTGGACTCACCTGTCTTTTCCAGCTTCTCCAACGTTCCTCATGCCTTCTTATTATGGCCTCCTCCTCTGGTTTTCAGTTCAGGGTGTGCGGATGCTTCTCCGGTATCCAGTGCAGCTCCGTGGTCACCTGCCAGCTTTCCCTCGTGGCCTGGAGTCAAGACTGCTGTCCTGTTGTGTGGCCCGGTCTCCAAGAGCTTCTGCACTACTCCGAGTTTCTCCGCGGCCTTTCTCACTCGCACCCAGTGTCTCTCCCTTCCCCGGTAGCCCTCTCTGCTTCAACAGCTCTCAGTAGATGTTTCAATGGCTGCCTTAGAACCCCCAGAATATGGTAGATGGCTTAAGGGCAGAAATGGAGCGAAGTACAGAGACACTAAGGGCACAAATTGAGGGAAGCACCGAGAGCCTGAGGGGGGAACTGCATGCGACGTCCAAAGATGTATGTGGTGAACTTGCCGCTGTGCGCCGTGTGCTCACTGAGCTCTCACAAACCCTTAGGGACATGCATGGACGTGAGCAGGCAGAGGCATCATCCGTTGCAAGTTCCGTCCAGGGCAGCCCCCAACGCAGATCTGGGAGGAACCTGCGCTCCACAGGCAGGGGTGCCCCTGACACCCGGAGAGGGGGCTTGCAATAGCGTCTGACCAATGACAATGAGCATCTCTGGACACTGGTGTTCTGGGGGGAGGTAGGAGGGTGGAGGGGGTGTGTAGGGTTCTTCCGGGTGGCGGGTCGATTGGGTGTGTAATACCATTTCACATTTGCAATACATATATACACATTAATCCAATTGCAATACATATATACACATTAATCCAATGAGATGTGTGGACATTGATCTTTGTGTACGAGGCCTTTCTTGGCGTACAGGCCACATTGTGCATGTTCCCGACACACACAGTGCTACAAGTCCCGTGTCCATGTAACAGCCACCAGGCGTGAGTACTAGAAGCATGCATCTATGATATTCTGACGAATCTCATGGGCCTCCTGTGCCTCGCGGACTCCTTGAGGTGCTGCCACATCCCCACCCTCATCATGACCATCTTCAGGTGCTTGCAGTTCTGCGTCAGGGGGCATGGGCACATTTCTACGTACGCACATGTTGTGTAGCATTACACATGCCATGACCATCTTTGCAACCTTCTCATGGCGGTACAGGAGTGCCCCGCCAGACCTGCTGAGGCAGCGGAAACGAGCCTTCAGTAGGCCGAATGCCTGTTCTATGACTACACGGGTACGTGAGTGGGCATGGTTGTAGTCCTCCTCATGCTGGTTCTGTGGGTTCCGGATTGGTGTAAGGAGCCATCTCTTCAGTGGATACCCGGCATCACCTGTATGTGGACAAAGAAGGATGTTTGTGGAATAACATTGCTACGTATGCATCCTCCCCCCTTCCTGCCACGTCATTGACGCATCACCTACCCCACATTCACATGCATCAAATGAGACTCACCGAGTAGCCAGGATCGGTGCCCTGCGTGTCGCTCCATGTAGCGTGGTACTGTAGAGTTCCTCAAGACCATAGAGTCATGGGTTGATCCTGGAAATCGGGCACAACAATGTGTAAAGATCCTGTTGGAGTCACACACCATTTGTACATTGATAGAATGATATTGTTTCTGGTTGCGGTACTGGACCTCCATGGCATGTGGGACAACCAATTCCACATGGGTGCAGTCGATGGCACCAATGCAACCCGGTATGCCGCCAAGTGCATGGAATCCCACTTTTGCGTTTGTGAGCTCCTGCTCCGAGCGTGGTAAAGAGATGTAGTCGTCTGCGTGCTTCAGGAGGGCATCAAGCACTTGGAATAGTGCCCGTGACAATAGTGGCTGTGAAATGCCATGCAACTGTCCGACTGTGTGCTGGTAGGTGCCTGTGGCCAGGAAGTGGAGTACAGACACCACCTTCAGTAGGGGTGGGATGGCGGTTGGGCTATCTATCATGCTGACAAGGTCAGCGTGTGTCATGTCGACAATGGCGGTTATGGTGTCCCGGTCCAAACGGTAGAGGGTGTGGATCTGCTCAGCAGTGAGGTTGAAGGGATTGGCACGGAGGCGTGGGATTGCGGGCTGCCTGCGTGGTGGTAGTGGCTGTGCTGGTGGGCCTTGCTGCCCCTGCCTTGCCCTCCTCCTCCTCCTCCTCCTGCGTCTTCTCTGTGCGGTCGGTTGTTGCAGTCGTTGTTGTTCGTCTTCTTCTTGGAGTTGGAGTACTTGCAGTGCTATCAGGTCCCCCAGGCCCAACATCGCTAGTCCTGTCGGTAGCATTTGGGAGTGGGTGTGGTTGTGGGAGGGGTTTGGGTGTGCAATTTATGTGTTTTCAGGCTGTGTAGCCTCCACCTGTGGTGATTCATTTCACCTGTGCCAGCTGCAATTACTTTTGGGCGAGCACGTCCCGCACACAACGCTGCTATTAGACGCATGGCATCTTGCAATTACAATCATGTATATGATCCCGATGGCAGTGAAATATTGGTTAATATGTTGATTCTGCTATGGTCCCATTGTTTCACATACTATTTCTGCAGTCGCGGACAAACTTGTGAAGGGTCAGTGGAATGTAGTACTCGATCAACGGTGGACCCTCATGCAGCACTGTACCGACGTTCACCGACGGGCGGGGAGTCCCATTAGTGATTGAAGCCAGTTGCCATTTTCACACACAGCCGCACTACATAGATGTATTTGTGAATCCAAGCGTTCACAGATGCCTTTTCGACGTGATGTTGCAAATGAGGAATTCGAAGGACAGCGCTTTTGCTTTTCAACAAGCGGCGAGGAGACGCCCACAGGTCTGACTGGAAATGTAACGTTCTATTGTTGAATGTCCTTGGGACAGGGCCCATGACGAGAATGCAATGTTTGATGTGAATTGAATGGGATGCACAATAGCGTAGTGGACGATGAGGCAGGACGTCCCCAAATACATGTTACTTCACTACACTAGTGAACCGGGCAGGAGCACAGTGGATTTTGCAGACTGCATTACGCACAGACTCAATGGAAATTTCAAATGTAATGTCAGTAAATATTCAGGCGTTTCTATTCCGGGATGAGGGAATGATGAATGGATGCATGGACAGATGATTTAATTGAGAGTTTGTCATGTGCATGGCTTTTTGATATCTATCCCCTTCCCCTGCGCTATGTGATGCAAAGCTGCCATAGTGGGTCCATCATCTGTCTGCCCTTGTTGAACCCTCCCTGTCTCGACGCGCCTTCAAACACTTGTGTCTCTGCACGTTACTAATCACATCTAATGGATTCTGTTTTGACAGACGCATGCACACATACACTCGTTAGTAATAGTGTATTGAGCTTGATTTATGTCGTTATGATTCGCAAGTGATTTTTTGGTGGTATTAATCCTTTTGAGTTTGCTAGCATGCATATGGTTGTATATTTAGTGTGTTGAATGAACTGAGTAATTCATATGAAGTTCGGATGCCCATGCTATTATTTTTTTCTTTTGGGTGACAGGTATCTCCTCCCCTTTTGCCGCTGCCATCTGTACGCCACTCCTGCAGATGGATTTTACACTCGACACCTGCAGCTTCGAGTTAATCAGTGGAGCACCATTACGATCTTATGGGACGATCGCCAATGGGCCACATGCCCTTACGCAGTACTAGTGGCTAGGAGCAACATATGTACCTTTCAGCTGGACTAGTGCCTACTTCATGGGACTGCCCTGCGGTTCTAGGCGCTTCCGTGTTGCCTTTTTGGTCGTAAATGTAGGCCCTGTGTACCATGAAGGAACAGCAAGTAGAAGCTGGTCATTCATTGCGGATGCAGCCCACAGTGATGGAAGTCATTTGGGAGTTAGTTTGCGAATAGCTGTATGGGCTTGGTGATTTGGATGTGCATTAAAATTATGTTCAGATATTGACCGTGTGGCCTTATTCTTTACTAGTGATGTAGCATATTCCGATTTGTGGCGCGATATATTGTGAGATGATCTGCATTGGGTTCCGGCTTCTGAGTGGAGTTGTGTGGTACTGTACTGGCCGCGTTTGCCTACGTGGAGTTGTGCAATGTGGGCAGGGAATGGAGTACAGGCACTCAGTAGGGCCATGTACGGTTGGTTCGCGATGCCGTAGTTCTCACCATGGCGGAAAGGTACTTTCCGCCATGCTTGATGGCGTTGAGTACATGTCCGCTAGGGTCAGAATTCGCGTACCGTTGCGCCATGGCGGAAATTACGGTTTTGCAAGGCGCGCGTGCGCGTGCTTGGTGCAGTTAGCGTTGGCGTTCACTACGGTGTCGCTAATGGCATCGTACTTTACGGTGACGGGTCATGATCGCAACGAGCGGTATTCGATGGCGGTATTTCATTTCCGCCTTGGTTTTTGGAATCCCGCCAGGGTCGTAATAAGGCCCTATATCTCCAAAAATCAAACTTTGTTTAATAGTTTGGCAGTCAAAGACACTCCATAGATCTGTAGGATTTTAAATGGTACTCAGGACCAGAAGTCAAGCCTGCAATCGTGCTGCGTATCGGAGGATGAATTGTGTGAATATTACCATAAAAATGTCTTTCTGATGACCTAAGCACTTTCCAGGAGCAAGAAATTGCTATAATGATCGAGATATGGAAGTACGATTTTAAGAGCCGGTTTCTCGCGGAGATATGCCAGGACTGTTGATAGGACATATGTGCTCACCTGTATGGTCTTGCTTTGGGGGAGATGTATGTATTACCAACCGATGGATTGGGGGGAGGGGGTAGTAAGGGAAGGGGAGGGGGTTGTGATTGGTTTTATTCGTTGTTTCTTTGCACATTGATTGTTTGGTTTACAAAAATGCTAATAAACATGTGCATAAAAAAGAAGAAAAACAACATTTGTATCTCTGCTTGATGAATAGAAATTCAAATGGGACACCATGTTCCAATAAATGGAAAGTGCATGACAGTGTGTGCAATGGCCCTGTGATGCTTTGCACATCTCATGCGTCTCTTCCAAATAGGTGCAGTAGAATAGTACTATTTTCTACTTATTTCAAAGAGCATTCTGTTTGTGGTTTAGGGATGCACTTTGAAATGCGATTCGCACCAGTGGAAGGGCGCTCAGCCAATCAGGTGGCTGGAAATGTGGGTGACAACACAAAGTGTACCACCTGCATTTTCCAGGCACCTAATGCCCTTAACTGGGTGGCACCATCTTAAATGTGGGGAGGTAAGAGGAACCCTCTACCTATTGCCTCCCTAGAAGCCCATCCTCCACAACCCCTCTGAAACCCCCACATACATCCACCACCCCTTCCCTCCTTCACCACTTACCTGCTGGACTGGAGCTGGACCGGAGCTGGACTGGAGCTTTGTCCTTCAGGCATGGCACGCCTTCCCATCCTTGGCACCCATCATGGAAATTTACTATGATGGGGGCCTTCTTGGTTTGGCGTTTTAATGAGAGATTGGGCTTGGGTAATACTCGCGGAGCCCAGTTCTCCCATTTGAAAAATAGAAATCACCCCCTTGTCAGTGGCAGTACATGGCTGGTAACGGCTCACAGCCCTGGCTGAGGCCCTTGTTCTACTCGGGCCTGCTCAGGCCTGGCTGGCATGCCATTATCGGCTATGTACACCCCCAATGCCGGGGTGATAGCTACATTAAACACCTCGTTATTGGTGAAAAGGGGCAAAGGGGGTGGTAAAGTGCATCTGAATGTGCTCATCGATTCAACTCAAGAGCCATCTCTGTTGGGGCTCAAATTGCTTGAGCCAATTCAAACCTTTTCTTCAAAGGTTCAAACTAACATTCGAGTAGAGGACTTTAAGGCTCACCCATCCCCAGCCTGCAACGTATGTGCACATGTTTCCTTTTCACGGTTTCAGAGGACTGTGTACCAACGTCTGCAAAGACTCAGGCTCCCAACGTTTTTATGGCAGTCATTCTCCTACTGGTATTGCTTTCTGGCTCACTCCAACACGCTCTGCATGATGGCTCCTGCATCTCACATACAGGGCATTTCCAACCAACCAGGGCACAAGGAAGATGGGTGTTATTTGATAGTATGCGCCTTCATCATTGCTTGAAGGGTCCATTTGGAGCCCAGCTGCCACCGGACTCCCACTTCCCACCACTGTACCAAGCACATGGACACTTTGGACATGAATGTGAACGTGGCAGTCTGAGAGCTTTATATTAAGTGCATTATACTAAAATGAGTAAACTCTTCTGAGTAGTTAAGGATTTAATTTGTATTAATCTGTTACAGGAAAATCCCATGTTGAGAGCAGTGGTCGAAGTCAGTAGGTGCGGTTGGGAGCGATACTCCGACACTTTTGTCTTTTTGCACTTTCACCATTTCTATACTTTTATTTTTAAAAGAAACCATTCTGGAACTCTTTCTTTTTAAAATAAAAGAATAGGAATTAGGAGCGAACTTAATCAAGCATACTGCAAGCGAGGATCACGTTGCTTCGTTGCCTGCACCAGAACATTTGCTTCTCGGACTAATGATAGTCAGGGAGAATACGCAGAAATAGTGTAGCCATTTTGCAAAACAACACGTCTTATACGAGAGCTGAAAATGAAAGAAAATTTGAAATGACTCCATGCTCCGTACTGGTCAGAGTCACAGTCCCACTACTTCTTTTGTTACACTTCTAACACTGGTTGAGAGACAAGGTGGAATATTAACCCAGGATATTGTTTTTTGTTTTCATTGCCACGGAAGTGTGCTCAGCCTTTGCTCCAGCTTTAGCTCGCAAATCTCGCAAGTCAGCGGCCTGCTATTGGATGGCCCTGTGGGCAATAAAAGACTGGACAGCCCTACAACAGGTTGGGAACATTTTCTGCAGAAAACCTTTGGGTCGTCCAAAGGCATCCTTCAGCTTTGGAACTCACATGAATCTGGAGTTATTCTATTTGGAGGATAACATACAATCAGCCCGATTCCTTTAGTAATAAATGTCCCAATGTACCGAGATGCTCTCTAAAATTGGTCAAGAGCAATGCATCAGACTTGCTTTTGGGGCCACAATGCTTGAAAAAGGCTTTCTTCCACAAACCTAAAGGTCGTTTACATTGAATTTATAATCAGCAGAGAAACAAGAGCAAGATGCTAAAGCAGCCTAAAAGGGCTTTATCGACCATACCTATTGATGGAGGTCCTTAATCCTGTTTGAAATGGTCTCCGATATTTAGGGTGTACTTTGAAGTAGCCGGAAGACAATAACATCTTCTTGAATTATTTTTGTCTCCAATTGGCTATGGTTGTGTTTTAACCAGGATTTATAGATAAATAAAATTGTGATAATTCCCTGTGCTAAAGTAAACTTGCACACTTGTATGGAATTGTGTCAATATATGGTGTGATGTTATTAGATAGTTTCATGTAGATAGTTTTATTCAGCTAGGACTGTTCGTCTTTCTTTCTTTGATGCTTGGTTCATAAGTCTGTTTTTGTACTGATGCTCTATTACTGATGCTTATTAAATAAAAAATAAAACCTATACTTTTTAAGTACTGCAATTGAAGCGTTGATCCATTGTTCTAGATTTGCTTTTTCAGATTTATACACTCCAATATTTAGAGACTGCTGTTTTATTACTAGCCTCCAATCTAAGTGCACAGACCTTAATACCACATTCATAAAACAGGAGAAAAAATCCTAAAAAAGCCCTTTGTTCTTTTTGTGTGGGCAGACAATGAGCAGGATCAGAAAAGATTGCCTCTTCTTTTTGGGTATCTCTCAAGTAAGCAAAATCTATAACCACAGAAATAGATCGGTCAAGTACATTTAGGTAAATGGCAGTCATGAAATGTCACACTCCCCTCAGACAAACACGTCATTAAGGCGTGGTTTACAACAATGTATTAGAATGAAAAATAATAATAAAAAACGTTTTTATTTCATTATGAAAAATTCGCAAACATGTACAAATCACAGAGTAAAAAATTAATTCTACCGATTCACAGCTATTGTGCAAATTGCATCAGTTATTGTTTGTCTCTAAAATGCTACTGTGACTAAAACAGCCCAGTTAGTAATATGCATTTTCCAAATAACAGATCAAATGGCCAATGTTTGAGAATAGGTACATCGACCACTCTATGACCTCATGCTCAACATGTTTCTGTTCAGAGGGTAGCCAGGTAACCAGTGCAGTTCCAGTTTCAGCCAGGAGATCAGCTGGAGAGATGAGGAGAGAAGGCAGAAGCAAAGAGGAAGGTCTTGAGGTGCTTCCAGAACCAGAGATGGTTCTTCTCAAGTTTCACAAAGGCAGGGAGGCTGTTCCAGAGGGAGGCCGCAGCCAAAGAAAGAGATCTACCACCAACTCATTGCTTGGAGAAGCGACTGACCCTGAGGGAGTTGGAGGCAGATGGGCGAAGAGCTTGAGAAGGAAAATATTTAGGTAGAGAGAGTTGAGGCCCCAGACCCCAGAAGGCCTTGTGGACAATGCAGAAGTTGTGGACTTAATCCTCGCCACTACTGGGAGCGACTCTGTGTTTGTGATTGGCCCCTATTGTTTTTGGGCATTTTCAGAGACCAGTTTTCTTTAGGCATCATTATGTTTGCTGCACATATTAATTTGGTCAGCATTGATTGCATGAATAGAGAGTTATTTTCTCCTAAAAGTGAATATCTGGATGAGCACTGATATTTAGTGCCTGTAATAGTATTTGTGTTACACTGTATCTGAACCCGCCCCTGAATCCGCCCTCTAGACCATGAGCATTGCTTCCCAGATTCTGGGATTGGCTATGGTCCTTGGTGCTTGTCTACGGGTCTCTAGGGAAGAGCTTCAACATTCCAGGAGCCAGGTGTACCTATCAGGGCCTGTTAAGTCTTTAAGCTGTATAAGGCATTACGCCTGTGTAAGGCTGTAGCGGTCTGTGAGGTTTCACAGGTTCACACAGCCTTTTATGGCAAACAGAGCTTTGATGAGAGGAATAATAATTTTCTCTGACAATACCCTAATATATGTTCATGCCTTGGTGATAGGAATACATGGGTCCATTTGTTTTTCTACAAGTGCACAAAAAGCTCAAGGTAGCAACTCACATTTCTGCCTTCCTTCAAGACATTTCAAATGAGCCACAAAAAACTTTAAATGCTCTCCGTTACTTTAAAGATGTGTGCTTATTTGACAGATATAAAATAGGGCTTTCATGTCTGCATCCAAATGTGCTAACAGGCAGGTTGATGTATCACACAATATACTTTACTGTGTGTCTTTGTGTCATACATATGTATTTGCAAAAGGACATTTTTAATCTCACATTACTTTGCATTCTGTTACTTGCAGTGTCCCTTTCAATCTGTGGGGGAAATAAAGTTTCAAACTTACCCTTCCAAATAGTATGTTTGTATAAGCACTGATGTTTGTCAAGTAGGTTTAATATGATGTGTGTACTTTTCAAATAATCTCTATAAATCAAAGTAATCTTGAAAGCAAAACGTTAACATATATTTATATGAGCTAGAGCCGAGAACATATGTGGTCAACTGTTTCAGTTGCAGACTGCTTTCAAATCTCAGTTGCAGCATGTAATTTAAGTGTGTGATCCTAGGCAAATATTTGCCCGAGCGCGCAAAGGGCATCGATCATACGGAGTATCCTGCTGTTGTGCTGTGGCTGCATCTACGACCCACAATCAGCTGTTGGGAGGAGTGAGGAGGAGGAGAACGAGAACGAGAATGAGGAGAGCGAGGAGCGGCGCATTGAAGGAGAGGGAAGTGCGGTTCTAGCTCCGCCCCTTTCCCGCCCCCGGGCACCGCCTCCAGGAAGTGCCATAAAGGTTCTTCCCAAGCACCCTTGCGGCGCTAAGCCCGAGCGCGCAAAGGGATTCGATCATACGGAGTATCCTGCTGTTGTGCTGTGGCTGCATCTACGACCCACAATCAGCTGTTGGGAGGAGTGAGGAGGAGGAGAACGAGAACGAGAACCAGGAGAGCGAGGAGCGGCGCATTGAAGGAGAGGGAAGTGCGGTTCTAGCTCCACCCATTTCCCGCCCCCGGGCACCGCCTCCAGGAAGTGCCATAAAGGTTCTTCCCAAGCACCCTTGCGGCGCTAAGCCCGAGCGCGCAAAGGGCATCGATCATACGGAGTATCCTACTGTTGTGCTGTTTGGCTGCTGGGCTGCGTAAACAAGTATTACACTACAAAAGCCAACTGCTACGACAGGCAGAGCTGAGGAAATAAAGCTCACACCGAGGAGCTGCACTACAAGATGAAATCTACGGCTGTGCATATGGATTCATCAGGAACAGCCGTGCGAACTCGCCTGCAGGTAAGGCAAAAATTTACATCACTCCCAGAAGCAAATGGTAGCCCGGAGTGTGTACAGAACATGCCGACGTTGAAACAATCTCGTCTACCCTTTTGCCCCAAGAAGCGGAAAAGCTCATCTATGGGGGCCACCACGATCGATATAGGTAGTGAAAAAAGGTTGAGTATGGCTATAGAAGACCCTTTGCGATTAGTCCCAAAATCACCTGCTCTACCTAAGGCTTGCACAGTTTCCACTCTCGAAGCACCTATAAGCCACCCCCCACCCTCCCTTGAAACATCGAACTTGTATGAGGAGGACGCCGATCAGGCTAAGAATTCAGATCTAATTCCCGGTGAAGGCTATCCGAGCAAAATGATCAACACTGTGTCCCCAGGAGACAAAGGAAAAAGTTTAGTTGAAGTTAATCAGACGGTAGGGATGTCATCCGAGAAAGGTCCAGTTCTCTCGGCTAATCTGAGCCTTGAAAAGACGACGGATACACTAGACCAACCTAGCAACCCTGATAATTGGAGAGACTCACGTGGTCCGATTCCACCTGTAATTTCCCCAAGAAAGGAAATTGACTCTGTAAACATGCCGATTTTTGAGGTAGCCAATTGTGGAATTGCACCTATACGGAACATGTGTGAAAGCATTTTGGACGAAAATACTAGTCTGGATGCGGCATTGGCCTCCCCTACTTTGACTTTAATGGAAATTACAAACAGATCTTTACTGTGTGAGTCTACCGGGGAAAAGGAGGATCAATGGGCCACAAATGATCTAGAACTATGGGAGAAAGCTTCGCTGGATTCCAACAAGGAAACAGAGAAAAAAAAGCAACACCTAAGAGCCATGGAGGAATCCACAACGATAAGCGATATCTTCCAGCCATACAGGGAAGAGAACAGAGGTCAGTGGCCCAAGGATAAGAGCCCCCAAAATAACACCCAGCAGGGGACTACTGCCCTGTTACCTAATGACCTAACGGCCCATCAATCTCCTCCTTGGACCCTTCATAAAGATATGCCGGAGACACCCTACCCTAAGGGGACGCTCCCCCCAAAGGCCAGACTAGAAAAGAAAACCCTGTGGAATTTTGGAAGCGAAACTCCGTTAAAAACTACAGGCACTGAAGGAACGACTATGTTGCCACTAGCTAATCTGAGTAACTCAAATTTAGCTAGCAAAATCATGCAAGACCTCACCCTTTTGACGGGGAAAATTGAGAGAGAAAAAAGGAGGAGTTTCTCGATAATAAGCGAGAAAATGGGTGAACTTGAAAAGGACCAAACCAAAGGGAGCTCCCTGGAGTTGGAGGTTGTGGGGGCCGAGCTCCTCGTAACAAAAACCCAAAGAGACCCCAGGTCACTGACCCTATCACAAAGATCTCTAACTGATAGGAGAAATCCATGTCTCGAAGATAGACTGCTAAGCTCAAAACCACAAGGCCATTCTGTAGAACCCCAAGTGACAACAAAGATAACTCAGACGCCTGTGTTGGATGGCCAAGAGCAGTGTTGTGAAACTTTTACGAAAGACCAAACTATACAGCTAATTAAAGACACTTACCAAATGGACAGAGAAAAGGATATGAAACACCTTCAGCAAGTGATCATGACCTCATTGAACATCACACTGGCACCATACCTAAAATTGTATGAGATGATAAATGATTCTGTGAAAGAAATGACTACTACTAACATACATATTAAAGAGGCAAATATACAAACAGGATTGTCCCTGAGGAACTTGAATGTACGAATGGACAAAGAAGCCGAAAAATCGCTCACATGGCAAAATCGCCTCACGGATCTGGCAAGGAGAGATGCCAATGATAAGTCCCTATTGATGGAGGTGGTTCTGGAAGACTGCAAGTGGATGCGAAACCTATGTAAACAGAGAAAAGATGAGATAAGCTTGGTTGAAAATCCGCGTCGAGGCAAAGGTCCCATGAAACTGAGTCAAAATAAGCCACATCAACCTATGCAAACTGAGCAAATGACCAAAGAGGTAATATTGATCTCTCCTGGCTGTAAGGGGACGGGAACTTTTGACTCTAAACTTCAACCAAAAAAAACAAACTTTGCTATCTTTAGAGGTGGGGCATCCAAGGATCTGCTCTCAGATAAGAAAAATGAACTGAAGGAAAAACCTAACGAAAATGGTAAAAAAACTAAAAATGAAGGCTTAAAACAGAAGACAAATGGCTCTAGCGCATTCTTAAGGAATCTAAGAACGCCTCCAAGACGAGAAAACTCCCAACAGGCAAAGAAGCCGAGGAGAGAACTGGCAATGGGAGACACGAACATTTTGGTAGATACTGATGCTAAGGATGTGGGAGGGGGGATCCACCCCACTCCCGCCCTGAAGGTTAATGGAGATGAATTAGACCAACGAGCAGATCTAAGTGATCTGATTGACATTATGGAAGAATATAGGGAGGATGAAGAATGGCAATGCATCAGCCCATCAGAATGGGAAACTATGGACAACTGGGAGATGGTGGAGAGGAGCTCTAATCCCTCTAATTGTAAGAATCCCCAACGAGATATCCCGCCGATAATCTTAAAGGAGACAAAAAGCCGACCCGACTCATTTGAAATGGAAGAATTCAGTGAGGCTGATGACAATTTTGCTAACTTCAAAACCCTAGAGCAAAAAAGACTAGAGCTGGCTACTAAAGAAAGGAGGGTACAATTTCAACTCGAAAACTCTCACCTAAAACAGGATGGAAAAAACAGAATTAAAGAAACAAAGAAGAGCAATAAAGGAACGAAAGTGTCCGCCCCTCCCCTGAGGCCAGCTCCATCAAAAGAATGCTGTTTGAAATTAGAGACGACACTAAATGGACCAAGAAGGGCTTTGCTCAATAGGAGCTACGTTGTCTCGCTTTGCAACCAAACATCAGCTCTACGCACGATATCTACCGAAGACATCAAAGTTGTGGAATTCCCAAGAGAACTAAGAATGGACCAAGTTATATTGCATCTCAACTCAAATGATATTAAGCAGAAATTTCTGAAGGCAACTGACATCCTAAAAAAAAAGGGATTCCGCCTGACAGAATTGGAGGATGATATTAAGCATGATAATATCAATATATCCTCAAAGGACAGAAGAAAAGAAAAAAATTAGCTCTCATCCCGTACCGAAGAAGAGTCTATGGGGAAAAGGTAGGAAAAAAATGGTCAAGAAAAAGAAGGAAAAAATAGGAAGATTCCAAAAGAAAACTTAAAAGAAGGCAACAATAACCCTGAAATCCATTTACACAGCACCAAAGGAAATGTCGACAACTTAAAATCTTTGAGGTTCACGGTTGATAATTCACAAACCCAAGGAAGGATAAAATAAATGAAAACAAATTTGAAAATAAATCAAATGTTTGGCCCCCTATGTCAAATGATCGTAACTCAAAAAAGAAACAATAGAATAAGGAAACTGGGCATGGATCCGTTCGCTGTGCCTCATGGAATACCAGAGGATTCCATCACCTGTTCTCGACGGAAAGCTCTTTCTTGACCAAATACGATCTCATTTGTATCCAAGAATCATGGCTGTGTGATCCTCCAATATGTGAAGGATTTGAAGTCTACTTCAATCCAGCAAAGAAGGGGCTGAGATGCCGACCGTTTGCTGGCCTAATGGTACTAAAAAAAATCGATAGCCACTTACAAATACTCAAGCACAAAATTCCAAATCCTTATGTCCAAATATTGAAAATAATCTCTACAACAGAAAATCAGGAGGAGCCGACTAAATTGCTATTGATTAAACAGACTGGAGGGAAAACATGCCAAACCCAGGGTCATACTTAAAATCAATCACGAACGCCATTGACAAGTCCATGACGGAGGAAGATGATCAGCTTATATTGCTGAATGGTGATTTAAACATCAAGCTCCTAGACAAAAGGGGCAAAATTAAAGAGTTTGGAAATCTCACAGGAAAAGAAAGCCAATGGACAACGGAAATGGGCATACGGGATATGATGATGTTAAATAGCCAAACAAAGGGTGACCTATTGGGGGCTGATACTTGGCATAGTGGAAAATTGAGAGCCTGCTTGGACTATTGTTTTGTGGGAAGAGATACGCTTGCCTTGATAAATTCGTTTCGAGTCATCAAGCAAGCAAATAGTGACCACTCTCTTCTGGAAACTGAGCTTGCATGGGATTCAAGAACTCTCCCTAAGGGAGGAAAGGTGATGGAAACTGAGATATCATGGGGAAGAAACAGACTGCGACTGAAAGATCAGATCATACCTACACTGGTGAAAAACTTCCAGGAAGCTGTAGAAAAGGGAGAGGAGGTGGTTGATTATAAATGGCTGTTCAAAGCCTATGAGGTTCAGTATGATCCATCTAAGCTGAAGCAGATAAAAAAGAAACACGCCTTTAACGAATTTGTAGTCGCCAGACGAAAAAGATACAGAGCTGACCTTAGGCGTATTAAAAAATCCCATAGCCTGGACAAACGCGATCTGGAAAGAAAATGCCGTCAAACTTACAAGAATTGGCTAAAATCAACCAGATATCAAAGAACTCAAAGTGACGCAGAACACATGATGGCAGCCTTAGCAGCAAATAACACAAAAAGTACCTGGGATCTAATCAACAACAGAGATTCTAATCAGTCGGCCATAGGTATTAACCAAGTCTCCGAGAAAAACTGGTTCGACCATTACACTGCCCTGTTTAAAGGAAAAACTGAGGCAAAGATTATTGAAAAAAGACCAGGAAACGCTACGTGGTCATTGAACTTTGATAAAGAAGACATTCAAATGCTGATTAAAAAATTAAGCTCTTCCAGGGCTGCCGGTCCAGACGGCATCTCCAATAAAATGCTAAAAGCAAGCATGGAAGGCTGGTCTGACCTAATTTACGCACTCTTCAAACAAGTAGCGAGAACCAAACAAATACCAAGTTCATGGTCGGAGGCCTACATCGTGCCTATTTTTAAAAAAGGTGACCGCGGCAATCCTAGAAATTACAGGCCGATTGCGCTACTTGACTCCATTGGCAAGCTTTTTGCATCCATTCTCCTATGGGATTTAAAGAATTGGGCAGCTCAAGCTTAACCTGTTCCTGATCAATATATTAAAAGCGAAGGCCTTAAAAGGAAAAACACCTATCTACCTGGCCTTTATAGATCTAGAACAGGCGTTTGATGAAATAAATAGAGAACGGCTGTGGGCCAAACTGAGCAATTGGGGATGCCCTGTGGACCTATTGGAGGCAATCCAGGCACTATACACCGGTACCTCAATCCAAGTTCAGATTAATGCAGATGGTGGCCTATCAAGGAGGATCAAGACATCCCGAGGTATTAAGCAGGGATGTGCCCTCGCCCCTTTTCTCTTCATACTTTATATGGCTGACATGAAATCCTCACAAGATCGGATCCGGGCCTTCCCTCCGAAGGTAAATGGCATAGAAATACCATGGATGCTATACGCGGATGACGCAGTGCTCTTAGATCAGACGCCGATAGGTCTTCAGCGCAGGATCGAGGCCTTCAATGAATATCTGAAAGCCAATGATATGAAAGTAAATGCAAAAAAATCTATGATTTTGACCATGAAATCAACTCGCGGAAACAAATTGGCAGGGAAAATACAGTCTTGGTCATTGGATAAAGAAAAATTGGCAGTGGTCGATACTACGATCTACCTCGGGATAAGAATTAATAGAAGCAATAATGAGCGGGATCACTATACCCTGATCAGAGAAAAACTAAAAAGTCTGGTTAATCAAGGGCTACTTGTACATCGCAGATACGGGAAATTTTCTCTATTGCCGATTATAACCTTCTATAAGCAAAAGGTAATAGCTGTCATCACATATGGAGCCGAGGCCCTTCTAGCCCTAAGATGGGAGGTCTGGAACCATTGCGAAGCCTATTTTTGGCGAAAGATCCTACGCCTACCAAATTCGCTACCTTTGGAACTTATAAGAATGGAATTAAGACTGCAATCCATTTCTTCAATTACAACGTGGAAATCATTATCACTCTATAGAAAGTGCATTTTAGACAATCCGCCTGTGCCATTCAGAATCCTAGCAAAGCCAGGCGTTTTCAGTTGTGACTCAATTCTTCAAGACTGGAAAAAGAGCTGTGAAGAAACTTTAAAACACCTGGCAATTTCCGATGACACTCTGAAAAATAATCCAGAAAAGGCTAAAAGAATAAATCGGGAAAAAGATTGGGAGGAAACTCAGGAAAAGAAATTAGCACGTGATCTATGTCATAACATCATCTGGGAACGCAAAGTCCTGAATCTGCTACCGCCATATCTGATGAAATTTCCCTCTCAGCACTATCGAGATCTGCTTATGCGCTGTAGATTTAACATCTGGCAGTCGAGAGAAATAAGGTGGCGTAGAAGGCAAATTGACAAATCACTAGCATACTGTAGATTCTGCAGAAAGAAGGGCCAACTGGAAACTATAAGGCATGTTATGCTAACTTGTCCGAACCTGAAATTGATTCATCTGATGTATATGGGAAATTATACGAGTCTGATCACGGAGGAGAATGAAGAAGAGTATTGGGAAAGGCTCATCACAGCTGAGAAAGTGGGCCGTACCTTGGACGCATTGAAATTTGTTGAATCTTTGAACCTGGAGTGGGAGGAGAGAGAGTCTGAGGTGGACGCCTCCTAAACAGCTGGTGACTCTGGTCTAGGGGTGATCATTTAGAGACCTTTTGAACTCTACCCTATTTTTGGGGGGCCTCCACCTCCTTGAGGAGGGATTGCTAAAAGAATGTTAAAGGTTTAACTTTGTCTAACCAATAAAACAAAACAAAAAAAAATATTTGTATTACGCTGGGCCTTATCTTCAGAAGTTTGAAAGAAACTACTCAAGTCCTGTTTTTGCACTGATCTCATAATCAAAGGCAACACACATTTGTAGACGTTATTAAATATTAACAAAACAGTCATGTCTAGGTTTGTTTATGTGCTGTGTGTACATATGTACATATGTGTATATTACAGAGCGATGGCCGACTCACTATGGTAAAGGTGAATCCTTTATCAATGTACTTTCCCAAAATTCTACAGCTGCTGACCTTTGACTTGTTTACCTGGTGATGAATGAGAATGAAGATTGGTAAAAACATTGATCAGCCAAGAAGCAAATAAACTATACGTTTAGCACAAATCCGGCCAGCTGTACAAAGTCGTAAAGCACCAAAAAAAAGCATTAAACAGCCTCATTACGAGTGTGGTGGTATCTCAGCGGTAATACTAATGCGATACCATCAAACAGTATTAGCATTACCACCACTTTTTCTGGTGGTAATACCACCAGATTACAAATGGTGGTAGGTGGTGTTATTTATTTATGTATGTATTCTTTTGTAGAGTATTTGTAATTTTAATCAAGGTACCGTTATTCAATTAACCTGTTCGGATTTAGCAGGTCTGTTAGTTTGATTTTTTGAGAATTTGTTAGCTAAATATTTAGGAGCTGTTTTAGAGAGGTACTTGTGTGTTAGTGATAGGCTTTTAAAGGCAATTCTATCCTGCACTGGGAGCCAGTGAATCTTTTGTCTTTCAGAAGTAATGTGGTTGGCTCTGGGATATAAGGGGCCGCTCTTAAGGCATTGTTTTGTAGCACTTGTAGTTTTTTCAAGTTGCGGCTGTTCATATTAACATACAGAACAATGCAGAACAATGCAATAGTCCAATCTGGATAGTCCCTATTAATTGGATTTCATATGACTCCATGCAGATTTTGGCAGCATTACTGTTGGTGGTTTTACCATCAGCGGTAAAACTGCCGATTTGGCAATTTGTGGGGATTGAGGCACAGGATTTTCTTCCAATATTCTGCAGGTGTTGTTTCTTCTGCCTTACCTCCAAACCTGTAGTTCAGTGGTGTGCTAATGGAGCAGTAATGCAGCCCATACAGTCTCATTACGAGTTTGCCGGTAAGTGGCCAAGTTGGAGGTAACTCTGTTACCGCCAACTTTATCACTACGCCAAATTACAAGTTTGGGCCTGGTGTGGAGGATTTACCTCCAGGAAAATCCTGGAGGTAAATCCTCCAACTCACCGCCTAAAAATCAGAAGAATCGGCAGAATTGCTGCGGCGGTAATTTCGCTAAAAATTGCCCCATAGAGTCCTATGGACTAGAAAGAAATGGGGATTTACACTTGCACTTGTAATCCAGTGGTAATTCCGCCGGACCAAGTGGCGGTAACAGTAATTCAGTTAAGTGCTATCTGGGCAGGTTTACTGCCAAGATAACACCAAACTTGTAATGAGGCCCATAGACTTTTTGCATTGATTTCCCATAAGGAAAAAAACACAATATTTGCAAAAATCAAGAGGCCAAACCACTGAACGTTCTTTTGCCATTTTTTGGGCAGGAAAACATGGGAATACGTTCTTTATTTGGTTTGGTAGAAATTCGCCAAGCTGTTGTTTGTTCTTTTACTGGAAGTGGACAGCGGAGTGCCCCTGGAACCAAACATTTTTTATATTTTCTATAATGTTTTTTGAATAGCTAAGGCTTTTCTAAAGTAAAATGTTGGCATTGTGCTTTCTATGGATGTGGTGAGAGTGTCATCAGCCAGCTGGATAGGATATGCCCAGGAAGACATCCCTGCTCGGCCCTGACCAGCCACCATGAGGAAGTTCTTTGAACTGCAACAGAAGGAACCTCTGCCTGGATGTGTGTGGAATTGTGTTGCGTGTCGCTGTCAAGATATGCCTCAAGATATGCCTCTATTAGACCCTGGACCCAGATGCCCGGCCATACAGACATCCTGGTAGATGCCTGATACCTTGAGTTTTTGTGACAGGTTAAGGGAGAGTCACCTGCAGGCCTTTCTAGTGCTATATCCACCCGGCTGAGGTATGTGCAGATGAAGGTTTGTATTGTGTATTCTCAGTCAATCGCTGGGTTTATGGCCTGGGCGAATCCTTTTAATATTGTTAATTGCCCTAGTGTCTTGCCACTAGGACACCTTGATTGTGTTTGTCTTATGGGCGTTACCTAAAGTTAAATTGTATTTCAATTTTTAACAGCTTTTCACCTTTCATTCAATAGATATTTTGTTTACCTTTGTTTGTTAGTCAAATCTGTTTTGCTTTTAACATCTCCTGAGAATGTACTGCTCCTAAGAGTATGCTGCAGCCTAAGTATAACATAACAATACTTCTTCAGCTTACCCTAGATGTCAGAGCCCTGAGTTATCAGACCCCATTCAAATAGGTTAAGTCCTATACAAATTAACTGATTAGTAGTTCCCTCTCCTTAACTGTTTCTATTCGCCTTAAGGATACGAGTGTCCTTTCTCCCACCTTTCCACACCATAGACAAGCTCTTACTGAGCTCATTTATACCCTCTTACACAAGCAACGTTATTGCGCTGCCAAGCGTTATAACGTCATAACATTTGAGCGTGCCGCGTCATCGCGTAAATACAATACGCTTTGACATCATCACGTCCAAATGTGCAGCGTCATCATGGCCATTTTGGATTGTATTTTACTTTCAAAATGTGACTGTTTTTCTTTCCAGATGTGACTGGCAAATGCTGTAAATGCCAATGTTCTTAATTTTGCGCTACTGTGACCAAAGCCTGAATTGGCACTTAGGTAACACTCATACTATTTAATACTTTAAATGTTAGATAGTTGTGTTATGCTCTGTGGTCTCGGGATTATACCTTTTAGGTGAATTTGGACAATAACCATGATAAGCATTTTTGCACCTCATCTACGGCTACCAGAATGTCGTGTTAGGCAAAGAGACTCACCTATTCCTACTTCTAATGTCTTTGTACTTCAATCTCAATCCCCCATGATTGACCCGATACTGGCCAGCACTACTCACATCCTGCAATTATACACCAGACTCAATTCTCTAAAATAAGAAAACATCATAAAGATCATAAATTGCATTAAATCATGAAGGTTAGAACACAGATGTTGCATGTCTCTAATGTTCGAAACGTGCTGTCAGTTGACACACATCCTGCATGTACTCTAGACATGCCAATATTTTCAAGCTGTAATCTGGTGGTTTTTGTGGCTTAAAGCCAATAGGCCATCTCGTGTTCCGTGTTCAAACCTGTGTTAAACTGTGTCCATGAGACAAACCCATTCAGATTCCTTTCTTCTTAATATGAGTTCTCTATTGCATCCTCTCTCTGCGGTGTTAACTGTTTCGAATCCCAAAAGTTTAATTTTGTCTACTTCTGAGTATTGATGTTCCATGTTGAAATGTACAGACAGCGGGTATCTTGAATCTCTGTTTCTTATAGCTCTCATGTGCTCGTGAAGTCTCATCTTCAGGGCCCTGATAGTACGTCTGATATACATTTTTTGACACACGCATCTGATACCATAAATAACACATTTGCTGTTGATTGGGTAAGATCTGATTTTTAATGACATTCTCCATTTGAAGGCAGATTTTACAGCTCCCACATCTGTACATGCCTTTGGGTGATGGTATGCTCAGGTAACTGCTGAGATCCTTCTTTTTTCCTACTTCCTCTGATTACTCAGACTTATCTGTTGTTTTAATATTGGGGCTCGCCTAAAGATTATTGATGGACTTTCATCTATAAGTTTGCTGATGCTGTCATCTGTTTTCAATATGTTACAATGTTTTTTGAGAATGCCTTTTATTATAAGGACACCTCTGCTGTAAGCGATGACTACGTTGAATTTAGTCATCTTTGACCTAGGTTTCTGTATATCCTTTAACAGATAGTCTTGTGGGATATTCTCTACTTTGCTCAATGCTTTGTTCAAATATCTCCGCTGGCAGCCTCTTTGCATGAATTTAATTTTAAGTTGTTTCATATGTTTTTTAAAATCTTCTCTTGAGCTACAATTCCTTCTGACTTCTGACTCTGAATATCTCCCCATATGGTATGTTCTTAATGATGTGTTTAGGATGGTTGCTCTCCGCGTGTAAGATTCTTTTAAAAAAAAAATGTTATTGATTGATTTTGTTTTTGATGCTTACGCATCTTTACAAAATTATATCGAACATCAACATTCAATCATTACATCATAATTACAAAGAATTTTTAAAATACAAATATATCACAAATATCATTACAGCGTATATATACATTAAAGGAGAAATACAATCAATGCAAACACTTGTCTTACATCCAGTAGAAGAGAGAAAAGTACATCAGTGACAAACAATTCGAAAACAAAACACTTGAAAGGCTTAAAACATAGTGCGTGATAGCGACACATATCTAATAAAGTTCTTCGAATAGCAAAAAAAACACATTACATGGATAGAGCTGTCTCAATGATATTCACTAAGCGGACTGTTGCAATGATAATAGAGTTACAAGAACCACACATGCAACGTGTCCAAATTAATTCTCTCCCGTATGCAGTATGTGTCGAGTTAAAGGAGGTAATAGCTTTTCAAATAGCTGCTTCAAATACAGACATGTCAGAAAGAGGTGTTTTAAGGTTTCTGTGCAATCTACATTATTGCAAAATCTACAAATGATGTTATTTGGTTCTGAAGAATTGCTAAACCAATGCTTGGTTCTCGCTTTCATATGTAAAAGATCTAACCGAAAGCGCAGATATGATGACTGAATTTTCTCACTGGGGCAGAGCGTGAGGTATTGCAAGTGAGGCATTTGCTTATGTCTATATCGTGCATATTCGGTAAATGAAGGGTAGGAAGCAATTTGAGAGGATGTTGTAGCCCAATTGTTCAAAAAAAGCCGTTTGTGTCCTAAGCGCAATTTAAATTGGAGATCCTCCGGGAGAATGTTAATGCCCAAGAGTATAGTAGCTATATGCTTATTAAGATTTGCAATGGATTTTGGATGGGAGTCTCTCAACATCGTGAGAAAATCTTCATACAGAGAATTTGGAATCAGGAATCGCATCTTTACGTAAATATTTAAGATTCGCCAATTGTGTCGCAAAGCCAAGGAGTTTAGGCCTAGTTCGTGGCGCAGAATGGCATTGGGCAAATAGGAGGGGAGACCGAGAGTGGTTTTCCAAAGCTTGGCTTGTACTTTGTTAAGAAAGAGAGAAAGATCAAGGAGACATATATCCAGTCCATATAGAATAATTGCTTCGACCTTTTTGGAGTAGAATTCGAATAAAGGTGATAGAGAGAACTTACAGTATTTCCGATAAATTATTTTCATTTGGCTTTGGAGTGGTAACACTTTTTCAATTAATGCCTTTTGCCAAAAGGATGCGGAAGAATTATTTGCTAAATTATATCCTAAGTAAGTAGTTTGAGAGACAATCTGAAGGTAATGGGAGTCGATGTGCCATCGGAATTTGCGGAGCTTGTTTTTTGGTGAAAGCACCAGAATGATTGATTTTGCTGAATTCGTCGAAAGATTGTTTTCTGAACAGAAGTGATGAAAAGATACTAATTTATTCTGAAGTCCAGTATGCATGCTGTCAAAAAGGAGCACATCATCGGCATAAGCCAGCCATGATAGTTGTAGCTTGTCGAGATGCACCATGTTTGATTTAGAGAAGTCCCATATGCCTTCAATGTCAGCTAGATATAAATTGAAAAGAGCTGCAGCCAGGTTGCAGCCCTGTTTTACGCCAATTGATGTAGGAACTGTGTCAGTCAATAGCCCATTATTTGTAATACGGACTCTGAATGAAATATTATGATGTAGTAGTGCAATAAGTGCCACCAAAGACGGATCAAAGTTATATTTTGTCATTTTGTCCCAAAGTCTACTGCGAATTACGCAGTCAAATGCAGATGAACGATCTAAAGATGCTATGAAAATGGGGCCATGCGAAGGTGAATGTGAGACATTTATTAGATGGGCAAGAATGGTAGCGTTAAGTTGAGTCCCCATATTTTTTCTAAAGCCTGTCTGGACTTTATTGAGGATATGCTGGTCCGCAATATGGGTTTCAACTTCCTTTAGTAGTAAAAGGGCAAAGATTTTAGCCGCAACGTCAATGAGAGCAATAGGCCTAAAGTTTGAAGGATTATTTAGAGGGACTTTTTTATGAAGCGGAATAATGATCAAGCAAACCCAAGATGGGGGGAGGCATTTGCTGGTGAAAATTGATTGAAAGGTCCTCAAAAACACAGTAGCCCAGAAGCGAGGGTCATCTTTAACGACACAGGGAGGCAAACCCTCTGGCCCTGCACACTTTGAAGACTTTAATTTTGTGATTGTGATAAGGATGTCTTCTATGGACTATGGACAAGTCGATGGAGTATGTGTGACTAAAGCACTGATGTCAGGATGAGTAAATTCTCGAAGGCAGAAGGTATTTTTGTTCAAAGAAGACAGACCATGATATACCATCAATTGATGATTCCAACTGAGATGCGGGACATTTATTAGTCGTCCTAAGAATTTTCCAAATATCACAAATTTTATGCTTGCAAATAAGTTTTACCATATTCTGGTTACCTATTAGGTGAAATGAAGCATGGGCAGCTATTATGGAGTTCTTATGTTTACTCAGCAGGACTTTTTTAGCTGCATGATAAGTTATAGTATCCATTTGATAGAATGTTTTCCTTAATTCTCTAAGTGCACGGTTTCTTTTGGATTTTAGCTTAGTGAGTGTATTCAATAGAAACAGTGACGAATGTGAGGGGTTCGATTGCTTAGCATTAGATTCTGCAATAACCTCAAGGTGTGACTGGATCATATGTAGGCTCCATGAAAGAATACATTGAGAGGAATAGACATAGATATTGGGATCAGGCCACCAATCGCGATTGACTAAGAATGGTAGACGGCGGCAAGTAGAAGTGTTCCAATGAATGGAGAGAAGAGGTCTGTCTATTTGAGCGATAGAAAGCACAGGCATTTTAGCAGGAAAGATAGTTTCTACAGTCATCGAGCTGGAAAGAATGGCATGATCGCCATAAGATGGAAACAAAGAGGTAATTGGAGATAGTATCCCAAAAGATATTTAGAGGCAATTATAAAGTCAATGGTAGAAGTAGCATTTCCCCTTTTCCATGTAATGCAGGACTTTAAGGATTGTGATTGAATTACGTAAAGATCCCAACAAGAGAAAAAATTGACCCATCTTGCGCCATTGGCATAGGCACTCTTAAAGTGTTTGGAGGACAAATGCGGCGAAGGAGCATTCCCAGATGCATATAAATAAGCATTAAAGTCGCCACAGATTAATAATTCTGCTTCAGAATGCTTGCAGGTTATGTCAGTGATGGTGTCATTTAGAATGTTGAGTGCTTCATCAATAGGAAGGGTAGACGGATTCCAGTAAATTGAAATTAGCACTAGATTTTTGAGCCCACAAATGTTGATATTGATGTCAATCAAAAGAAACAATTGGGTAGATAGACTACGATTTACATCAAAACAAAGATGATTATTGAGTAATATCGTAATACCCCCAACCGGCCGCCCAGAGGGAGGTTAAGAAGCAACATTATGAAAGGCTGAAAAGCCGTCAAATTGAAATTCATTATGGCACATGGTTTCTTGCAGGAAAAGAATAGAAGGCAGCCTTTCCACATTCCTATGCGCGAACCAAGTTGACAGATTATTAAATCCACAACAGTTCCAAGATTGGATGATCAACTCTTTGCATTATAAGTTTGCAGTAGCAACAGAGTTTCCAGCGGATTGTTGAGAAGAGAATTTTGATGTGGGCAGAGTGCCAAGAAGACCATTCAGTGCAGGCGTAAGGGAAGCTAATTGCGAAAGGATTTTTACATTCTCTGATTGTTCTGAGGGACCACCAGGAAGGCCATTGGGAACCTTTGACAACATAGGAGGTGTAAATTCAAGAAAATTCATAGCCTTTTCAAATGAGGAGAAGGCCTGCAATTCCAGCCCTAGAAAGAACAAATCAGATTTATGCTCCCAAATTAATTTTGCTATAATTGGGGACAAAACCTTACAAAGCATGCGATTATTATTGATCAGCGGTAACTTTATCCAGTCCACATCAAGGGAAATCAAATTACGCAGTGAGGGAATTTTGTATAAAGTATTCATCAAAAATGTGCGGTTAATAGGTGCTGCACCATTAATTTGGGAACTGCTGGACCATCCAATACGAGTTTTCATTTCCCCCGAAATGTCGTCGAAGGCAACTAGCATATTATTGTTTATCACCAGAGGACAAGAAGGTGAACTCTTTGAAGTGGATTGCATATGAGCGCCAGTTGTTTCATCATTAGGCAGGGGTGCATGCATGTTGACTGAAGAAGGTGTGCACTTATCATATAGAGGTTGAGCAAGATGTCCATCTAACTCCTCACTTGCTGGAAGCAACGAGTGTGAGTTTACGCATGGTGGCAGAGATTGAGATAACATATTGGGAACCTTTACCGAGAGGGGATTCATCGAAGGTGGATCTGAACAAGGATGGTGAATCAATGCCTGAACTATCAAAGGCAAAGATGCATTAGCTTCAGTCAGGCCGGTGGAAGAATTACTTTTGAAGCTAGAACCTGAGGTTTTCTTGTTCTCAGTAAGAGGAAAAAAGGTCTTCCAATTAGCTTGAGTCAAAGAACTCGAAGAGGCAAGCTCCTCAGCACGGGATGAGCTTGCAGATGTCCTTTTCTCTTCCAATGCACTTTCGACAATCGGTTTGAGGAGATTACTGGATACCCCTTTCTTACCTCCTTTAAGTATTTTGGTGGAGGATTTTAATTGCAATGCAAGTTGACTTTCTTCATTTAGTTGACTAAAGTTAAGATGAAGGTCTTCGTTCCCTACTTGAGAAGCATTCAAAGAGGGAGTTTCTGTGTCATATTTTAAGGCTGAGCTTTGCAAGGAGGAGCCTGTATGAGAGCTATTAGGCGAGCATTTTTTGTTCAAATTCGCTTTGTTTCTACGTTTTACTGCTCGCTGATGCGCTTTTTTCATTCTGCGGGATGGATGGTAAAGTTTTTTCGAAAAATCCATGGACTCAGACATCTCAGTGGATTCAACCACATCTAATAAGTCGGTAAGAACTGAAGGGCTGTCTGGGGAGGTGCCAGCCATATCTGTAGCTTGAGGTGCAATATCATTTGTGAGCAGGTCTGCAGAAAACAAATTCGATTTAAAGAGAATTTGTTCAATTTGTAGGATTCTTTCGTGTTGTAATTTTGAAATTTCTATGAAATCAATTTTAGGGAGCGTGGAAATTATAGGCTCACTTGTATTAGGTTTAGCAACTGCCAGTGCAAAAGAGGTGGGAGTGCCATTTAACAAGAGAGAGGCATCAGTAGTTTGGGTGCTTTGCGAAATCGTCCCATGCAAGGGCAGGAGGGGGGACAGGCTCCTTGTTACAAGCTCAGCCGTACGCTCAGGACATGTTATATGAAAGTTATGACAGGCTTCCTGAGCTAACATAAACCCTTCAATTTTAGAGAGTTTAGCAGAGTTAGTTATTATACAATCTTTCATATCTTTTAAAAGTAAATGAGTAAGTTTGTGTCCTTTATCCAGAAGATTTAGGATCCGTGTGAGAACTGGGAAAGAATGTAATTCACGTTCTAAAACGTGAGAAGAATTCTCATCGTGGATCGAGGACATCTGAGAGTGGGGAGAAATGGGAATGAAAGCAACTTTGTGAGGAAGCTGTTTTGTAGGAAAATCAAGAAAGAATGGATCATCAGGTTGAGGTTTCCTATGTGAAAGGAATTCACTAGACGGTGAACTACCCATTTTGCTTGGTGCAAAAAAGGCATTAACTGTTTTAGTGGGAGAGATTAGATTTGCCAGTGGAGGAAGGGAGGGGAAAGGAGTGGTATGAAAGTGCACCTGTTCACGGAGCCCACTTCACACCGCAACAGGGTTAGAAGGGCCCAAAGAAAGGCTTATACGCCTTTCTAAGGCCGCAATAATACCAGGTGCCAGCATCGAGGTGTCAGACAGGGGAATGAAGGGCTTGTCCAACTCATTTAGAGGAATGTCTGCATTGAAATCCAAATCGTTTGCAGTTGCTAAGGTGAAAGGAATATTTACGTCTATTGTCAATGTGTGTTAGATGATTTTGTATCCAATGGTAGTGCACAGGGAGAGGGAGACTGAGGAAGCACCTCGGATCTGAGAAGAGGGTCTGCCTGTGGGGCTACTGTAAGGAGCGATTTCTGATCAAAGGGTATAGCATGCATGACTTCGGCTTTCTGTATGGGAAGTTTTTTAATTAAAGAATATTTTACAGCGTCACGAAGACGCTTACCATTCCTTAAAGTAGTAATAGTAGAATCCATAAAGCACTATACGCATATTAAACTTAAGGTATGAGTGCAAAGTTTGCTGCAAAGACACACCAGGAAATTAAGTATCCAAAAAAAGACACTCCTCTGACAAGAGCGGAGGGAAAGCAAAGACTGTGCCCAACCAGATAGACCTTAGGTACTGAGCTCCCGAGCGCCGAGCACAGCGAACAGCAAACAGTGCTTTGCTTGTGCTTCGCGGTGCGCGGTGCGGGTGTGCCTGGGAGAAGCTATTTGAAGAGAGGCAGAGGGTGGCACTCAGTGTAAAGGACGCGGGGTTCAAAAAACAGGAAATACCTTCAAAGAGAAATACAAAAATGAAGAGGGAGGGTTAAATACAAAAACGTAACAAAGTGGTGTGAGACAACCATCCAACACACAACCACAGACACACAACCTCAGTGGGCAGAAGTGAATGCAACACGCGAGGCGCACAATCACCTCTTTAAAGTCAGGCAGGTCAGTGTCCCGGTCAAAGACGTCCTCATCATGTAGAATTATGAGAAGAACACCAGGGCTTTGCCGGCGAGTCACGGCTGCTGGGCGGAGACAGGAGACAGCAAACAGTCCTTTGCTTGTGCTTCGTGGTGCGCGGCGCAGGTACGCCTGGGAGAAGCTATTTGAAGAGAGGCAGAGGGTGGCACTCAGTGTAAGGGAGGCTGGGTTCAAAAAACAGGAAGTGCCTCTTTAAAGTCAGGCAGTTCAGTGTCCCGGTCTAAGACGTCCTCCTCACATGGAATTATGAGAAGAACACCAGGGCTTTGCCGGCGAGTCGAGGCTGCTGGGCGGAGACAGGAGACAGCAAACAATGCTTTGCTTGTGCTTCGCGGTGTAAGATTCTGTTAACTGCTGATGGTTTAATGAATAGATTAGTTGAAATTTTCTCTCCGTCTGTATACAGTTCTAAGTCTAAAAATTAAATGTTCTCTTTACTACAGTTCATTGTGAATTTGATGTTAAAATCATTACTATTCAACTAGTTGACATATTCTTGAAGCTCTGATTATTCTCCCTTCCATATCATAAGAACATCATCTATGTAATGTCCCCAATACACAATGTTGTTGTTATCATTGAACGCACTGTGCTACCATGAATGTTTAAGTTCATAGTGCCCCATGAACAGGTTCGCATAGGTTGGCGTGAATTTCGTGCCCATCGGCGTTCCTTGTTGTTGCCTGCATATCACTGCGTCGAAGCTAAAGATATTATTTTCTAGCACAAATGTCAACATTTGTAGTAGCATTTCATTATGTTGAGCATAGGAGATGGATCTAGAAGAACCCTGTGCTCTCCAATCCTTTTGCATGCTCTATACACATATATAGAGAGACAACGTCCAATGTTACAAACCAAAAGTTGTTTTACCAAGAGATATGTTCCAGTTGCTGTATTACATTTTTAGTATCTATGAGGAAGGATGCTAGACTTGTTGCAAATGGCTGCAGATGAATGTCAATGAACTGTGCAATCCTCTCTGTTATTGAACCTATACCATTTATGATGGGTCGACATGCTGGAAATTGTTAATACTTTTTGTGCACTTTTGATAGGAAGTAGATGATGGCCATCACCAGTTGTGCTACATTCATATAGATGTATTCCTCATCATTAAGTAGGCCATTATTCCACCATGGGTGACTCATTTCTTTCCACATTACTTGCAAATCAGGTATTCGATTGTTGTTTAGTACTTTGTACCATGCTTCATTACTAAAATGTATCAGACCCTCTTTTACATAGTCTCTCCTGTTCATTCGAACAATATTCCCTCCCTTATCAGCCAGTTTAGTTACAATGTTCATGTTTTTGCCCAATTCTTCTATGGCTTGTATTTCTTGAAGGGTTAAGTTGTAGTGTATTCTGTACTGCCTACTCTTTAAATAGGTAGATCTTACGTCTTTACTAACAGCCTTTTGAAAGATATCCACAACGTTATTGTCTGCCAGTGTTGGGACACATTTTGATTGAATCTTGAGACTTGTTTCTTCTCTCTGGTGAGTATCTATTCCATGTTCTTCAATTAATTTTTGCTTACTAAATTCCTCTTCATCCTCATTGATATTTAACAAATTCACTGTATTTTCTACTATTTCTAGGCCTGAAATGACTTGCACCTGTTTTTGTGCCTTACTCCTAAAAGCTGTTTCATCAAAATATTTCTTCAGTTCCAATTTTCTACAAAACTTGAAAATTTCCACATGTGGAAGTAATCCATTTTATTTGTGAGACTGAAGGACAGTCCCTTGTTCAATGCTGACGTCTAATGTGTAGTCCGAGAGGTTAAAGACCAAATTCACCTGTTCATTTGCCTCTGAGATCTAGTCAACATCCCTCTTGGTTTCCTATGTTTTCTTCATCCTTCCCTCTTGCCCCTTTTGGTTTTGTTGATGTATTTGTTTTACTAGTGATCCTGTGCTGATTGCTCGCGGTTGCTGTGTATTCTGTCTTGTGCTCCTTTTGTGTCTCTGTAATTCTTCTAAAAAAGGGCATCCAGTACTTGCAGTCAATGTACTTGGTATATCAGTTGATACACTCAGTGTATCTATGGATGATCTTGCTTCAGGCCCTTTTTCACTTTCGCTATTGGTCCCTGAGTCAGATGTTTGAGATGGTGTTCCTTGATCTGTTGTCTTTTGTAAAGTTAAGTAGGTATTCATTGAGGATCTGATAATTCTTGAATGTATCAGCTGGTAGATTCAGCTTACTAATTCTTTCTTTCAGTTGTTCTATTTCCTTTAATATTTTCTCATCCCCTTATATGTCTTAGTCAGAAGATCTTCCCAATCATTCAGTGCTGTAACATCTTCCGCTTCAAATAATGGGAAAATACATACCCTCAGATGACGCAGTATTCTCACAACTTCCAAATCCATTTTCATTTTCTCAATCTCCCACCACTTTGACAATTCCCTTTTAGATGTTGTCTCTAACTGTTCAACGATATTTCTTAGTGAGGTGGAGGTTTGTGGGGACATATTTTCATTGATCGGTTGCCTGTGTTTGAGAAACAATTCCTCTGCTTCAGCATCTCTTCTAGCATATTCCTCAGTCATTGTTGCTCTATGGGTTATATGTTAATATCGCTTAAATATGTCAATGGATTGTTGTTATACTCAGTTTAACCTTTGGATTCTGCCTGGGCAACGCTTGAAAAGGTTTGTATTGTGTATTCTCAGTCAATCGCTGGGTTTATGGCCTGGTTGAATCCTTTTAATATTATTAATTGACAGTTGTCTGCACACTAAGACACCTTGATTGTGACCAATTCAATCCTCATAAAGACTTTTTTTTCTCCCAACTGCATCATATGGGTGTGCGCTAAATGCTTGATATAGTTCTTCTATTGGAAAAAACTATCTCACTCAAATCTTATGTCCAACAGTTTCCTTTAATTTTTATGATCACATGAAGCAAAGTTGAATGGCATAAAGTAAAGTGAGAGAGAATATTGTAACGAAGTTGGATTGCTTGAAGATATGTCATCATAAAAATGAAAGGAAACTGTTGGACATAAGATTTGAGTAAGATTGTTTTTTCCAGTAAAAGAACTACATGAAGCAGTTAGTGTGCAGATGAAGGGTCCACACACTGTTGCTTCCATGTTCCAGCTGGGTTGCCCCGTGAATTAAAGGGAATTTGAAAAAGTGCTTCTGTGAGTGCATGTTGGGAATGTATTGGTGTGTGAATGAGTGTGTGTTCAAGAGAATGTAGAAGCATAAGGTGTGTGTGTGTGAGAGAGAGAGAGATGTGGCCTTGTCTGAGTTTGTGTATGGACATTTATGTGTAGTGTGTGAGACAATATGGTCTGCAGGTGTCTGCGAGCATATGTGTGAACGTGTGTATGCATGTTTAAGTGTGTGTGTGTTTGTGTGGTGTGTGAATGTTCATGTGGGAGTATGCCTGGTGTCCAGGACAAGGCCTCTTTTGAGCACCAGCATTCTGAAAGTGTTTTAGGGGCCATGCCGACCTACATTATATTTGGGGCACCAACATTAGGAACATGATTCACAATGACAATGCTGCCATATATTGGGGGAGCCAGCATCAGGAGCGTGATTTAAAGTGCAAATGCAGAGACAGGTTAGTGACACCAGCATCATGAATGTGTTTTAAAATGGCAATGATGGCATATATTGGAGAC
The DNA here is from genome assembly GCF_040938575.1 of Ambystoma mexicanum. NCBI lineage: Eukaryota > Metazoa > Chordata > Amphibia > Caudata > Ambystomatidae > Ambystoma > Ambystoma mexicanum. Next base: position 417,460,708 of record NC_090929.1, read on the forward strand.
TCCTGTGCCATGAACATGATTTAAAGCAACAGTGATGACATATATTGGGGATAACGGCATCAGTAAAAGTGATTTAAATTGGCAGTAAGAACATATATTCGGGGCACTACCATCGTGATCATAATTTCAAGTGGCAATATAAAGATCTATATTGGTCATCAGCATTGTGAATGTGATTCAAAGAGGTTTTTTTGAGGGGCATATGTGTCATCTATGTGATTTAAAGTGACAATGCAGACACATTGGTGGCACCAGCTTAATGAATGCATTTAAAAGTAACACTGATGACATATATTTAGGCAGCAGAGTCATGAATGTACTTTGAAGTCACAATGATTTCTAATATTGGGGGCACCAACACCATACATGTGAATTAAAGTGGAAATGAAGACATATATCTGGGCACCAGTATAGGAAAGCTAGTTAAAATGGCAATGAGGTATGCTTTCTTACGTGGGGATGCTTTGATATATGGACATAGCAACATCACATGTTTTCATACAGTGTCATTGCTGGCATAATGGGCAAAGCAACCGAGAGTGAGTTCTTATGTCGGGATACTGGTATATATGGAATTATATATTAGCGCTTTGATGCCTGAGGGTTTTTTGCCCCCTTTACAAATGGAAGAAAGAAAGAAATGGGTGCATTAAGTCTGAACATGTTTTCTTACAGTGGAATTAATGGTATTATGGGCAAAACAAACACAATTTTTTTATATGGGATACTGACATGTAAGGACAGAACTAGCAAGCAGAGTATGTTGTTATGTGGGAATATTGCCATAAATGCATACATGAATGCAGCCAGGAAGGACATGTTTTCTTAGAGTGGTATTCTTGGCATAATGGGCAAAACGAACATGACTTTGTTGTAATATGGAATAAGGGCCTATACTGTATTATTATTTATTTGATCTTTGATTATCTAGTAACCTTTATATAAAAATGTATGAAACTAAGAAATTTCAATCTGAATACCTGACAGTTCATAAATACGGCATTGAAACATTCAATATACTATATAAAAAATTAAGAAATGAACAGATTATCATCTAATAGTGATTACATTAATTTGATATATAATTTTGATGGCTGTAATAGTTAAGGAGGTTTCAATGCCCAACAGTATGCAAAACCAAAATAGGTATTTAAAAAAACAGACTTCATGATCAACAAATCTTAAAAAGAAAACATTTATTAAATTATTTAAAACTGAACATTCTATAAATAGATGACACAGCGATTCAATTTCATCTGGATTTTTATATTACGAACAGATTGCTAATAACGTGCTTCTTTTGTTATGCCTACGGTGTGTTTCTCTGGTAAGTATTAAGTTCAAACTAAATCATAGAAATTGCAATCACAAATAACCAGTTGGAAAGTGCTCTATATAGTGTGGGATAGTACCCAAACTCTTGTCCCTTACAGTGCAATTTTTGTAGAGGTTATAATTTCTTGCTGTTTCGATAGGTTCAGGCCAGTCTCTACAAAAGGCTTAATTTTTACTTCAAAATCACTAAGCATTAGCATAGTTGGTGAGAGATGAAGAGTGGACAAAAGACCTTCACAAATGTATTTAGAATTAAATAACACGTCATTCGATTGTTCAGTCATTATTTTATCAAGGTTGAAAAAATGTTTATAAGGAGGAGGAACTAAAAAACACTTATGAAGCTGTAGTCTTTTCCATTGACGCCATCCACCTAAGAACACTAACTCCTATTCATAATGGATGACGGAAATTGGAACAGATTTGAGCAGAGCTAATTTCTTCTTTCTAATCCGTACATTATTGACAGAATAACTTTAACTTTACATTTGTAAAAATTCACCAACGGGATTATAGAAAATCAGCCATACTTCTGGTTTAAAATCCTCATTTGGGACAATAATTGGGTTGTTATTTTCTTTAAATATTTCCATATGAAACGTTTATTGGGGTCTACATACAATTCAAATCAGTTATTCTCAATTTTCCACACAAAGCCATACTTTTTATTAGCACTTTTCGTTAGTCTAATTATTTTAGTCTTATTAATGTTAATTATCAAATCATTATGTAGTGTGTATTGATAAAAATCATAGATAAAACATTGCAAGTCAAGTTGAGTGTGGTCCATTAATACAACATCATCGGAGTAAGCAAGCCAACAGATCTTGAGTGTACGCAAACGAGGATAGACAAATGCTGTATATGATAATGAAATCTTAAGGTCGGAAATGTACAGATTAAAGAGACAGAGGGCAAAAATGCCTCTGGGCAGTGAACTCTTTAGTGACAACACCCTGTTGATTTAGTCTGACCTGTATTTTTGTATCTGAATGCAAATAAATCAGGTTTGCCAATACACCACCGGAATCTGTCAATCATTGAGCTTTTTCCAAAGGGGTGACTGATTAACAATATCAAATGACAGGGTGAGATTGATATTTGCTATATATAAAATGAAGGAGTGCCTTTCTGCCATGCTTGTTGTTGGAAAGCCTCTTAGATGTAACTGTTCAATAATGTTTCTGCAACCCTCTAAAATCCATTGTGGAATTTATCAAGGTGAGATGTAGTTTCGGCCCAATGTTCCAGCTCGACCAAAATCACAGAAGAGAATATCTTACTGCCAGTGTCTAAGAACACTATTGTCCGATAGTTTAAAGGATTTGTCCTGTCACCCTTTCCATAGATAGGGATGATAGTGGATCTTGGGGCAGTAGTTCTTTCTGAATGCACCATGTTCTTATGCACCATACATCAAATTGGAGCCCATATGTTTATAGCATTTTTAAAAATGCAATTGCTGAGCCCATTATGACCCGTGGCCTTAGAACTGGAAGACTTCTGGATCTAGAAAATATATCTTCCAAACTAAAGTCAAGCTTCCACATCATAGTTAGGGCATGTATTTGATTAGATGAAAGTTTATAAAGCCCCAAGACGTTATTGCCCTGACTTGATTCTGTGATAAGTTGTGTTTGTACTTCCTTTTGTTTCTGCCAAAATCCATTGATAAGATTCCAAAAGGTACTTGATTACTTTTTTAGAACTGCACCTAGCATTGCTTACCCATCCTGTTGAAGCTGAAGGTGACAGTGATTATGTAGCAAGTTCCTATGGTGCTGGTGCAGTTGGCACATTTCTTCCAGGTTATCTAATGATGGAAGCTGCATTTCATCATCCTCAGACCTGACCACAGAACACTGTGTTTTAATTGTACTTGCTCATCATAACTATGGCATCTGGATTTACTTGTCCCATTTCAGGTGGGATTTATATCTATATTTTTTATAATACATTTTGGAAAGCTATCAGTTGTTAACGCTACTGTTTTTTCAGTTAAGGTTGTAAAGTGGAAAACATGTTTGAGATGGGTATTAAAAACATAAATGTTTGCTTTCCACCATTTTATCTTTTTTGGGAGTCACTGTTATATCCACCAAGTTTGGGTTAACAATGTTCACCGAATTGAAACTTATAGTGACAAAAAGCATGTCATGATCACGTAGGTCGGATTTGTCAACAAAGAATTTGCAGCATTCCTTAAACAAAGCTGGTGTCATGAAAATATAATCAATGCATGAGGAAGATACTCCATTATGCCAAGAAGTTTGGTGCAGGATAGCATCCACACTTCTTGTAATATCAGTATAAAATGGCTGCTTAATTTTGTACATACATTCCCTATACATAGCACATCCCATAGTGGGGGGGGGGATCTTGGACATTCCCCTGGGGGTGGAGGAGGGGCTCTGGAGACAGGGGTAATACCAATCACATCACTAAGACACTGAGATTTTGCAGCAGCCTGTGCTAGTACAGAGATTAGAAATCCTAACATCTCAAATCAATGTATGTCTTAGAGAAAGGAGCTAACTCATTTTATTAAAAAGCCTGTTACAGATGGACGACCAACTTCTTAGAGCTGAAAGACAAAATTATCTCCACACAACATTGGAGATAATCCAACAATACAGGAAATGTGCCAGAAAATGTCAAAAGTTACGTATTAAAGCACCATGATATTTTTTTCCACAAAAGCAGAACAATAGTAAAAGATGCTTCAAAAAGAGTTAATGTCAATTGAAATTGATCATGGTGCTAGCATGGCTTAAAGTTCAATAGATAGAGTATCCTGGGGACTCTAATGCCTCAGAAATAAATCTGGTTTAGTGGCTTTGAAATCCATTCAAGAAAAAATGATGGACTTCAGCCCCTCCACTCTGCATAAGGTCCCCAGTGCTTCTCTCTCTCTTCCTGCCTTCCTTCTGCCTCTAGTCTTCTTGCCAGCTCCCATCTGGTCCACACACAGCCAACATTTCCTCTGGCTTACAAATGCAGCCTTTTTTATACTCTCCGGTCCCTCACTGTTAGTGCCTAATACTAGCATACCTATCTGTCAGCAGCTTGAAGTTGGTTAAACTAAAAGCTATCCACCCCCCTGGCTGAGTATCAGAGCTCAACCGCTTTCCAGCAAGTCAAAGGTGTGTTTGTCATGAGACCAAGACCAAGACTAACGCACCTTTCGCCCACTTTCACTAGCTGCAAGGCCCAGTATCAGAGCTTAACCTTTTTCCCCAGACGTAAAAATCTTGTTTGTATTATGAACAAGGCTACTGCACCTTTTACCAAAAGGCTCTGCAGTAATGCTGTGTTGTACTTCATTAAATGCAGTTTTCTTAAATAACTGTTAACGAGTTTCGTTTACAACAAGCAACCATAATGTTCTTATAACAAGGACACTTGGCGACTGTCCCAGAAAGCCTGGTGTGCAGTTAGAGTCTATTCATACAAAGTGTGCACAGTGTTCTAATAACAAGGTCACTAGGCGCCCAACTTAGACTCCCAAATGAAAACACTGTTTTCTGTTCAATGTGTAATTATGAATGCTTTCTCTTAGCCTCCCTGAATGTAATGTATTTTAAAGGGCATTTCTAAGGCATTACTCGCATTTTAGGAATATGCCTTTGTACTTGCATCAATAGCTTGGGCCTGCTCAAATATGCTGCTTTAACCAGGGTTAGACATGAGAATACATGTCACCCCCGTCCCCATGAGCCATAGAACAAGCCATGGTGGCATAATCAGAATCGTAGAAATAATAGCGAAGAGACAAAAGAGCATGTAAAACAGTACATAATACGTATTTGCTGAAAAGTGTATCTTCACTGGATACTAAAACATACACATTTTATTTTCTTGACAAGAGTCAGCTGCAGCAGGTACTGGTCAGCAGACAATCTTTATTCGCTGATGAAGTAGAGGTGGGTAGATTTTCTTCACACAAAATGTTCCAAACAGTTCTCATCTGTTAGTCAGGATACAGCTTTGGTGCATTGAACAAGTTCTCTTACTTGTCAAAACAAAATAAAAAGATGATGAGGATGAATCCAGCTGCGAGGATTTAGAAAACAGGTGTGATCCCTGAGCCTATGTTTCCAAAGAAGTCCAGAATACTTTTCAATGGATTGAAGGAAAAAGCTGTGTCCGTCAGGCAGTTCATAATGAATCCCAGAATGGAGCTCCCATTTGTTGCAGTGGAGCTCTCCAGGAGGGCTTGAATCTCATTTGGCCAGTCTGGTGTTCGCTCGAGTAGGTCTTTGGCCAACTGCAGTGCTCTATTTGATGTTTCCACAAAAGTCTCTGAGGTGCTGGTGATATGCATAATCATATCCAGGAGGTATGCCAGTCTCAGTGTCGACAAATCGGGAACTTCAAAGGCGTGAGTTTCACCTAAGGCCAATTCAATAGCACTATCTCAGTCCGCACTGGTGGTTGAATGATGTTGCAACATTTTGCCACCTTTGAGACTGTGATCAATCTGGCAATCCCCACAGTCACACCACAGCATGAATCACTAAACTAAATGATGTAGGATTCATTAGGTAGAAGTAGAACTTTGCTACAGAAGAATTCCATTTCGAATTCCACTCATCATACATTTGGTTGAGTTTGAATTCTGTTCACATGGTCTGATCTTAGAAATGTTCTGGCATCTTGTTTGGGGTTTTCCCACACAGTCCTTCAGGGAATACAGTTGTGCCATAGAGTCCTCATGAGTCACACAGGCATGGGAATAGGACACCTTGTAGATGGTTTGTATCCATTTCTTATCTACCTGGTGCATGGTGCCCCAGGACTGCAGTTCTTCACACAACAGAGGTGTTTCTGCTGGCATGGGAATGTTTAGAATCCCATGCAGTGTCAATGACATAAAGTTTTTATTTATTTATGTATTTATTTGTATTTATTTTATTTGTATAGCGCGGAACAAAAAGCCCTGGGGCATGGTTGCGCTTAAACTAGACAAAACAACCAAGAACAGTAAGTCAGGGTCAAGTATAGAAGGCATTAGCCAGGCAGAGCAGGGGGCTTAATGAAACAGGACATTTTTCAATCCACTCTTAAAAGTGGCTAGTGAGGTGCATGCTCTCAAATCAGGAGGCAGCGCATTTCAGTTTCTGGGGGCTGCATGAGGAAAGGATTCCTGGGCCACAATGGTAAGTATGGCCTGTGGTATTTCCATGAGGCAGGCATTATTGGATCTTAAAACTCTTCGGGTTGGCAACCATGAGATACTGATGAACAGTCACCTGGGCCCTTGTCCATACAGGCATCTGTGTGTGATGCAATGCACTCAAAAGGAGATTCTGCTACTAATTGGGAACCAGTGTAGGGCTTTTCTAACCACAGGCACATGTTCTGTACTGCGCTGTCCCTCTACAATTCGTACAACGTTCTTTTGAGTGAACTGCAGATGGGTGAGTTCACCTTTGCCAATACCTAGCAATCGGCTGGAGCAATAATCCAGCTTAGCCTCTATGATTGCTCGTGCAATAGTAGCACAGTTGGTGGGATTCAAGAAGGGTCGAAGCTGAGCGAGCAATTTCAGATGGTCGGATGTGCCAGAGATAAGGCTATTCAGTTGGTCTTTCATATTCAGATCTTGATCCGGGGTAACACCTAAGGTCTTGACTTTGGGTTCGGTAATGATAGTACATCCTGCAATGACAAAGTGCCGATATTCTGGGCTTAGCTTACATAGTTTTGGTGCTATACCCATAACCATGAGCTCTGTCTTGGAGTCATTGAACACAAGCCCATTAACTCACATCCAGGTTTGAATCAAACCAAAGGTGGAGTTGACAGTGATGGAGTCAGTGATATAATTCCCGGAGAGGGGAATAAGGCAATGTGTGTCATCTGCATAGTTGGCATAAATAATGCATTCTGCATCCAGTTGTTAGAAGAGGAGTATCATAAACATATTGAATAACATAGGTGACACACACGAGCCTTGTGGAAACCCACACGTTACCGGGAACTCCTCTGCCATACCCTCCTCAAAGAAAACGTTGGCCTTGCGGTCAGAGATAAAGGATTAAGCTACTCCATGCCAACAAACACTCCTCTGACATCTGTCTCCTTCTTGAAGACATTGACATTGACATTCTCGCTCTTACCGAGACTTGGTTCAATGCCAGCTCAGTCATTGCCTTTGACTCCCTCCTCCCTGTAAGACCATATTTCACATAATACTGCCTGATAATGAACATTGGCCTAAGCACATTTGGATCGCACTGAAAACCATGTCCAAATTAACCTGAGTAATGCTGACTATGCCGCCATTTTAGAATCATCCACATTTCGATTAAACTCCTGTCCTCTATCTTATGTTAAACTGTGTTTTTGGCTCGAGCTGAGCAAAATGAACTTTGGACTATGTCAACATGTTGAGGCTGCCGAAAGCAGAATATTTGTCCTGCACTAAGAAACCTTGGAGCTGAATTGAACTGCAATTTAGATGTTGTCTGCACCAATAGCTTCATCCTTGTTCAAACAGTGGAACTGAATGCTGAACAACTAAAACCGTGTGCCTTTGCAGAAACCCATTGTGTTTGTTTCTTGAAACTGGACTTACTTTAAGATGGAGAACCAACGTTACCATTGTATTTTGTGTACAGAAAAACATCTCAAGTGTTTGAAGACAACATTGCTGTATTTGTCATGTGAGCTGGGTATGAACCCTAGTAAATTGTTAACTTGGAGAAGGGCTGGACGATGTAACCGGGATTGTGTATAAAAGATGCATGCTTTGTAATGTCCAGCACTATCTCCCCTCACGGTGTCTGCTGGTACACACTGTGAGGTGTTGGGAGCCAGATAGCTATCTGTACAGAAATAAATAATAAATGTATCTCTGAAGTCTTGATTGGCGTATTTCATTTTGGTGGTACTAAGCCTCGATATTTATTTGGTCTTTCGCCCTGATGGCTTCAAGATCATCTCCAAGCCTCAACCTCACAGTACTGGCAGGGGGGTTGTCTCAATCTTCCCTGAGTTGGTTCCTGCTTCCATCTTACCTACCAAGACCTATTCCTCTTTTGAAAGCCTGTTTTGCAAGTTGGTCACCTCTCCTACCCCCACCCTGACTATTGCTCTTTACTTTCTTCCACCTCCAACTTTCTTCTCCTGGGTGGCTTCAACATTCAACTGGACTCCCCTGGCTCCGCATCCACACTATTCACTGACCTCTGCTCCTCGCTTTCCCTCTCCATTCTCCCTTCAGGGTCGAACCCACACAGCTGGACACACTCTGGATGCCCTCATACACTCTAACCTCTCTCTCTCTCTCTCTCTCTTCCCCACTAGTCACCCCTCTCTCCTGGTCAGACCACTCTCTCTTCTCCTCCCATGTGGGTCCCATTGGCTCCCTGACTGCCCCCACCCAAAAGTCGCACCAACCTCATTCGCTAACACCCACCCGATTAAACAAGTGTCTGCGGCTGCCTTCACATTCACCTTCACCCTACCTCACCCCCCACTTATGACTCTACCTCTGACTCTTCCCTCAGCAACTTCCATCTTTCCATCACCAACACTCTTGACATTCTTGCCCCTGTCACGAGGATCCATCTGAAACCTGCCTCAAAGCGTACCACTTGGCACTCCACCGTACATGCAGCCCTAAAACAAAAGTGCACTGCAGCAGAACGCAAGAGGCAAACCTCAGGCTCATCATCTGACAAACTGGCCTGCAGCCTGCTCCAAAGGCAATACAGACTCTCCATCCATGAAAAGAAAAGAGCCCACATTCAGTCATGGGTCTCCCGCGCATCCAATAACACGGCTAAACTTTTCAAAATCTGCAGGGCACTAGCCAACCCCTCTGCAGTCTCCTCCCCCTTCAACTTCCCAGTCCCTCTGAAATGCACTGACCTCACACTTTGCAACTAAAACTCAGGACATTCTGACCACCCTTTCAACACTCGCTCACAACCATTCCCACTCCCTCACTATAAGAAGGAGGAGGGAGGGGAGCTCCCGCCTCCTTTTCCTCCTTCTCTCCTGTCACATCGGAAGCAGCCACCAGAGTTGTCCAATCCATGAAGGTCTCTTCTAAACAGGTCTCCCCTTGCTCATCCTGGACCATCAAGGATAACATTGTCTCTCTTGTCCCTGCTCTTGCTGATTTCTGCAATTACTTCTTTAGCACTGGATCTTTCCCCTCTTCCCTTAAGCACTCCATTGTGTGACCACTTCTGAAAAAAACCATCCTCTGACCCTAACGGCCCTGCCAGCTATCATCCTATCTACATTGCCCCCTTCCTGGGCAAGATACTCGAGAAGCTGGCTTTGCTCCAACTTAACTCTCACACTGAACTTTCTGGAGGCCTCCATGACCAATCTGTATTCCGAGCATCCAGAGGCATAGAAACTGCGCTTCTGGACACCTGTGAAGAACTGCTTACATCTCTGGACTCCAACTCCCCAGCTGTTCTTATCCTTCTTGATCTTTCCTCTGCCTTTGACACAGTTAACCATTCCATCCACATGGAAAGGCTCCACAATACACTTGGTATCTTGGAACAGGAACTGGATTGGCTGTCCTCTTTCCTCACTAACCACTCTTCCCAGGTCATCATGGGCCCCTTCTCCTCTCCTACTTCCATCTCCACCTGTGGTGTCCCTTAGGCTCTATACTCTTCCCCTGCCTCTTTAACATTTAACTTGGTCCCCTTGCCTGCCTCATTCCCTCTTTCTCCTTCAACTTCCAGTATTACACAGATGACACACAGCTCTTCTTCAGACTCCCTGCCGACCCTCTTGCACCCTCCATCATCTCTGACTGCCTAACTGTCATTCAGTCCTGGTGCACCTCCAAAGATCTCTGCCTCAATGCCTGTAAAACTGATATCCTTCGCATCGGGACCCCTGCTCCCTCCTTCTTCCCTTCACCCTGGTCTTCCTCCTTGGGCTCTCCCCCTGCGCCTTCAGCTGAAGCCAGAAAGCTTGGAGTCATCTTTGACTCCTCTCTTTCCTTCCTCCCTCACACTCAGGACATTGCCAAGAAGTCCAACTATCAGCTCTTCCTTCTCAAAGGAATTCAACTTTTTCTTACTTTCCCTCAGAGGCTCAATGTGACTCAAGCCCTTGTTCTCTCTAGACTTGACTGTTGTAACATTTTCTGCCTGAACCTTCCTTTTTCCACCTGCAACTCCTCTAGCTTATCCAGAATAGGGCAGCAAGATGTATCCTTGGCCTTAAGCCAGAGGTCTTCAATCTGTGGGGCGCGCCCCTCTTGGGGGGAGCGTCAACATGCCTGGGGGGAGGGGGGGGTTGTGATGCCTTCAAAAACGAGTAACAAGTTGTTTTCTTTTTTTCTAATTTTTTTTCTGCTGCACTGAACTGAGCATGTGCAATGGAGAGCCACTGGCTCCCAATGCACATGCTCAGCCAATGCGATGAGGTGGGGGCGTGGCCATGAAACAGGAAATAAACACAGCCTGGACGCACGCTTTCCTGCATTTGGATCGCACTTCCAGGCTGCGTTGTGGTATCCTGTGTTCCCTGCTGATGCCGCTGCTGCTGCCCGTGAAAGGTAAGTCACCCCTTTGTTTATTTATAATGCGGCTCCCCCGTGGCAATCAATACAGCACCGGTCTCCCCTGCGCCCTTCTCCCTCTGCGACCCCCACATTAGGGGGCATGGAGGAGAGGAGGCGAGCGGGGGACCAAAACTGCTCTGCCCGTGTTGGGTTTATAACACGGCTCCCCCATGGCAGATTGCTGGGCTCCAGCAATCTGCCATGGGGGACCCGTGTTATGAATACAGCACCGGTCCCCCCTGCGCCATACTTGCCTACATCTTCCAAAAAGATGTAGGATTTTTAAATTTCAAAAATAATAAATTGCATAACAATAACATCACAGGAAAATAAAAAACATGCATCGTTGGAACCATTGAAGCATTCTAAAATACACAACCCATCAAACAGCACAACATGGAAAGATGTTCAAATGTTATAAAGTACAAATCTGAATGGCAAGTTAACGCCAAATTCAATTACCTAACTTCACAGAAGGCAATCAAGCTGGTAGCCAACGTTTGCTACTGCTCTCTTGCAGCAGCCCGGTCAGTACATATTTATTCCTGCAGTGCAAGTTGAACAGTGAATGACATGGAGACTGATACCCCCTTCAGTCTGATAGGCAAATGCTGTGTGATGGTTTTACGCTCTGCCACTTGCCTTCACTGGTGCTTCACCGGGTTGTACCAGCAAGAATGCAGGACAGAGTCATGTAGCTCTCAGGTCTAAATGTGCTGTGAAATGTGTTTGCACCTGGAGTTGGATCCAGCCCCCACTTTCCTCAGTGTGAGTATTTTTGCCCTGTAGCAAAAATCAAAAATCTGTTTCGGCCCCGTAACGAAAGTCAAAAGTTTGCACCAATGCATAGCTCCTCTTCAATCTGCCAATTGTAGCGCCTGCCACCCCATGCATGTATGCACGGTGCAATATGCATGCCAACATGGCTTACTCCATTTACAGGCCGATTCATGGAATTAATGTGCGCCGGAATTCCGGCGCAGAGGTGCCAAAACGTGCGATTTGCAGTAAAAGTGCAAAAATCGCAGTGCAACTGGGAAAATTGCAGGGAAACCAGCGCATATCGATTCATGGAAGTCTGTGCGCGAGAAAAATATTGGATGTGCGCTGAAAAAGTGCGCGGCACACGCCGGCGCACAGGTCATCCAGCGGCGTGCACCACGGCCGCTGCGAAATCGCACATAGCGCGGCGCACATTACAAAAGTAGGCGGAACACTGGGCGTAACACTCGGAATGGGGAACAACGCGTGAAAATAGGGGCGTCACGGGGCGAGTACAGGAGGCAAGTGCGCGGAACGGCCACACGCGCGCCTACAACTCGTATTCATGGAATCGAATAGGGCAAACCAGCGCATGGTCAAAGACGCGCACAGGGCCAAACAAGTACGCCACAAGAAAGTAGGCGGTAGCGTCCCTGCGCCTGAAATAAATGTGCGCCAAAATGTGCGCTAACAAAAAGCACCCATATACAGCTATGATGAATGATCCATACAGTGGCCCTCTAGGACAAATGAGGTGCAAAGAGGTACCGACAAACACGGACACCCGCTGTGTGAAAAATAGCGTGTGCGTGTATTATGGGGTTCACGGGAAGTTCCACACGCGATTGGCCTGGGCACGTTTATTCCGGGGTGCACGTGAAGTTTCCCACGCGAATCAGCAGGGTACGTGTATTTCAGTGTGCGCGTGAAGTTCCACACGCAATTTCAGCTGGGTACGTGTACTCCGGGTGCGCGGCAAATTCCACAGGTGAATCCAGCAGCCTACGTGTATTTCGGGGGTGCCGGGGAGTCCCACACGTGAATTGCCCGTGTGGGTCCTCCCAGCTGTTCCCTCTACACCCTCCACGGGCCCTGCAGGCGGCCCACACCGCAGGGGACTACCCTGCACCCCTGCACATGTCCCGCAGGCAGCCCATCCACCATGGCCATGCCCCCAGCCAACCCACATGTCACCTTGACTACTGCCCACCAACGCATGTCTCCCAGCACCCCCACCCCCCAGCATCCAGGGGCACCCTCCACCAGGCCCCCACTCCTGTCTCCCTGCACCCCCACCCCCCAGCACTGTGGGGCACCCTCCACCAGGCCCCCACTCCTGTCTCCCTGCACCCCCACCCCGCAGAACTGTAGGGCACCCTCCACCAGCCCACCACTCCTGTCTCCCTGCACCCCCACCCCCAGCACTGTAGGGCACCCTCCACCAGGCCCCCACTCATGTCTCCCTGCACCCCCACCCCCCAGCACTGTAGGGCACCCTCCACCAGGTCCCCACTCATGTCCCCCTTAACCCTCACCCCCCTGCATCCAGGGGCACCCTCCACCAGGCCCCCACTCCTGTCTCCCAGCACCCCCAACCCCCAGCACTGTAGGGCACCCTCCACCAGGCCCCCACTCCTGTCCCCCTGCACCCCCACCCCCCAGCAGTGCAGGGCACCCTCCACCAGGCCCCCACTCATGTCCCCCTGCATCCCCACCCCCTGCATCCAGGGGCACCCTCCACCAGGCCCCCACTCATGTCCCCCTGCACCCCCAACCCCCTGCATCCAGGGGCACCCTCCACCAGGCCCCCACTCCTGTCCCCCTGCACCCCCACCCCCAGCAGTGCAGGGCACCCTCCACCAGGCCCCCACTCATGTCCCCCTGCACTCCCACCCCCCTGCATCCAGGGGCACCCTCCACCAGGCCCCCACTCATGTCCCCCTGCACCCCCACCCCCCTGCATCCAGGGGCACCCTCCAACAGGCCCCCACTCCTGTCTCCCAGCACCCCCACCCACCAGCACTGCAGGGCACCCTCCACCAGCCCACCACTCCTGTCTCCCTGCACCCCCACCCCCCAGCACTGTAGGGCACCCTCCACAGGCCCCCACTCATGTCTCCCTGCACCCCTACCCCCCAGCACTGTAGGGCACCCTCCACCAGGCCCCCACTCATTTCCTCCTGCACCCCCACCCCCCTGCATCCAGGGGCACCCTCCACCAGGCCCCCACTCCTATCTCCCTGCACCCCCACCCCCCCAGCACTGTAGGGCACCCTCCACCAGGCCCCCACTCATGTCCCCCTGCACCCCCACCCCCTGCATCCAGGGGCACCCTCCACCAGACCCCCGCTCATGTCCCCCTGCACCCCCACCCCCCTGCATCCAGCCGCACCCTCCACCAGGCCCCCACTCCTGTCTCCCAGCACCCCCACCCCCCAGCACTGTAGGGCACCCTCCACCAGGCCCCCACACCTTTCCCCCTGCACCCCCACCCCCCAGCAGTGCAGGGCACCCTCCACCAGGCCCCCACTCATGTCCCCCTGCACCCCCACCCCCCTGCATCCGGGGGCACCCTCCACCAGGGCCCCACTCATGTCCCCCTGCACCCCCACCACCTGCATCCAGGGGCACCCTCCACCAGGCCCCCACTCCTGTCTCCCAGCACCCGCACCCCCCAGCACTGTAGGGCACCCTCCACCAGGCCCCCACTCCTATCCCCCTGCACCCCCACCCGCCTGCATCCAGGGGCACCCTCCACCAGGCCACCACTCATGTCCCCCTGCACCCCCACCCCCCTGCATCCAGGGGCACCCTCCACCAGGCCCCCACTCCTGTCTCCCAGCACCCCCACCCCCAGCACTGTAGGGCACCCTCCACCAGGCCCCCACTCCTGTCCCCCTGCACCCCCACCCCCCTGCATCCAGGGGCACCCTCCACCAGGCCCCCACTCATGTCCCCCTGCACCCCCACCCCCCTGCATCCAGGGGCACCCTCCACCAGGCCCCCACTCCTGTCTCCCATCACCCCCACCCCCCCAGCACTGTAGGGCACACTCCACCAGGCCCCCACTCCTGTCTCCCTGCACCCCCACCCCCCTGCATCCAGGGGCACCCTCCACCAGGCCCCCACTCATGTCTCCCTGCACCCCCACCCCCCAGCAGTGCAGGGCACCCTCCACCAGGCCCCCACTCATGTCCCCCTGCACCCCCACCCCCCTGCATCCGGGGGCACCCTCCACCAGACCCCCGCTCATGTCCCCCTGCACCCCCACCCCCCTGCATCCAGCCGCACCCTCCACCAGGCCCCCACTCCTGTCTCCCAGCACCCCCACCCCCCAGCACTGTAGGGCACCCTCCACCAGGCCCCCACACCTTTCCCCCTGCACCCCCACCCCCCAGCAGTGCAGGGCACCCTCCACCAGGCCCCCACTCATGTCCCCCTGCACCCCCACCCCCCTGCATCCAGGGGCACCCTCCACCAGGGCCCCACTCATGTCCCCCTGCACCCCCACCACCTGCATCCAGGGGCACCCTCCACCAGGCCCCCACTCCTGTCTCCCAGCACCCGCACCCCCCAGCACTGTAGGGCACCCTCCACCAGGCCCCCACTCCTGTGCCCCTGCACCCCCACCCGCCTGCATCCAGGGGCACCCTCCACCAGGCCACCACTTATGTCCCCCTGCACCCCCACCCCCCTGCATCCAGGGGCACCCTCCACCAGGCCCCCACTCCTGTCTCCCAGCACCCCCACCCCCAGCACTGTAGGGCACCCTCCACCAGGCCCCCACTCCTGTCCCCCTGCACCCCCACCCCCTGCATCCAGGGGCACCCTCTACCAGGCCCCCACTCATGTCCCCCTGCACCCCCACCCCCCTGCATCCAGGGGCACCCTCCGCCAGGCCCCCACTCCTGTCTCCCATCACCCCCACCCCCCAGCACTGTAGGGCACACTCCACCAGGCCCCCACTCCTGTCTCCCTGCACCCCCACCCCCCTGCATCCAGGGGCACCCTCCACCAGGCCCCCATTCATGTCTCCCTGCACCCCCAACCCCCAGCACTGTAGGGCACCCTCCACCAGGCCCCCACTCATGTCTCCCTGCACCCCCACCCCCCAGCACTGTAGGGCACCCTCCACCAGGCCCCCACTCATGTCCCCTTGCACCCCCACCCCCTTGCATCCAGGGGCACCCTCCACCAGACCCCCACTCCTGTCTCCCAGCACCCCCACACCCCAGCACTGTAGGGCACCCTCCACCAGGCCCCCACTCATGTCCCCCTGCACCCCCATCCCCCTGCATCTAGGGGCACCAACCACCAGGCCCCCACTCATGTCCCCCTGCATCCCCACCCCCATGCATCCAGGGGCACCCTCCACCAGGGCCCCACTCCTGTCCCCCTGCACCCCCACCCCCAGCAGTGCAGGGCACCCTCCACCAGGCCCCCACTCATGTCCCCCTGCACCCCCACCCCCTGCATCCAGGGGCACCCTCCACCAGGCCCCCACTCCTGTCTCCCTGCACCCCCACGCCCCAGCACTGTAGGGCACCCTCCACCAGGCCCCCACTCATGTCTCCCTGCACCCCCACCCCCAGCACTGTAGGGCACCCTCCACAAGGCCCCCACTCATGTTCCCCTGCACCCCCACCCCCCTGCATCCAGGGGCGCCCTCCACCAGGCCCCCACTCCTGTCTCCCAGCACCCCCACCCCCCAGCACTGTAGGGCACCCTCCACCAGGCCCCCACTCATGTCCCCCTGCACCCCCACCCCCCTGCATCCAGGGGCACCCTCCACCAGGCCCCCACTCCTGTCGCCCAGCACCCCCACCCCCCAGCACTGTAGGGCACCCTCCACCAGGCCCCCACTCCTGTCCCCCTGCACCCTCACCCCCCAGCAGTGCAGGGCACCCTCCAGCAGGCCCCCACTCATGTCCCCCTGCAACCCCACCCCCCTGCATCCAGGGGAACCCTCCACCAGTCCCCCACTCCTGTCCCCCTGCACCCCCACCCCCCAGCAGTGCAGGGCACCCTCCACCAGGCCCCCACTCATGTCCCCCTGCACCCCCATCCCCCTGTATCCAGGGCACCCTCCAGCAGGCCCCCACTCATGTCCCCCTGCAACCCCACCCCCCTGCATCCAGGGGCACCCTCCACCAGGCCCCCACTCCTGTCCCCCTGCACCCCCACCCCCCTGCATCCAGGGGCACCCTCCACCAGGCCCCCACTCATGTCCCCCTGCACCCCCACCCCCCAGCACTGTAGAGCACCCTCCACCAGGCCCCCACTCTTGTCTCCCAGCACCCCCACCACCCAGCCGTGCGATTTGCCTGGGTACGTGTATTATGGGTCCGCGTGAACTTCCACACGCGATACCAGCAGGGTACGTGTATTACGGGGTTCGCGGGAAGTTCCACACGCGATTGCCCTGGGTACGTGTATTACGGGGTGCGCGGGAAGTTTCACACGCGAATTTGCAGGGTACGTGTATTTCGGTGTGCGCGTGAAGTTCCACACGCAACTGGGCCTGTGAAAGTGGGGTACGTGTATTCCAGGGGTGGGCCGGAATATTTACTCGCGACTGGGCCTGGGAGAGCGTGTTACGTGTATTCCTGGGGTGGGCGGGAAGATTTACACGGTCGCCTACAATGCGCCAAAAAATAAAAGGTCCAATCCTGAAACACGTACGCCAGCATGAAGCAGGCGCACATCCCGCACAGCATAAAAGAGTGCGCAAACAACAAACAAGCTCAGACGCCAGGATGAATATTCCGTTCCTAGCAGCAGTGGCCGTGGGATACCGCAGGAGGAGGAGAAGGATAGTCAGGGCCAGAATCTTCACACCCAGAACCAGCCTATTTGGTATGCCTGATGACCAGGTGTATGGGAGGTACAGGTTTCCACCACACATAATACTCGACCTGGTCAGTGAGTGGGAGGATGACCTCACATCACCCACCCTGTGCTCCCAAGCACTCAGCCCCCTGGAGAAGGTCCTCAATGTACTGCACTTCTTGGCTACCGGATCATTTCAGCTGACAAGTGCCATAGTGTCACAGGCCACGCAGTCACGGTGCCTACACCAGGTGTTGGCCATCATCACTGCAAGCCCATCAGTCCGCAGGCACATATACCTGCCCAGAACACCTGCAGAAAGGCAGGCTGTCAGCCAGGATTTCTACAGGGTGGCACAATTCTCCAAAGTGCTAGATGCCATTGATTGCACCCATGTGCCTCTACGTCCCCCCAGGGCATCTGAGCACATCTATAGAAACCGCAAGCACTGGCATTCCATCAACGTCCAGGTAGTATGTGATGCCAAGGGAATCATCACCTCAGAATATGCCAACTATCCAGGGTCCACCCACGACAGCTTCATTTACAGGATGTCAACCCTAAACCGGGACATGGAAGCTGGGCGGCATGGCGATGCATGGCTGCTTGGTGAGTAGAAATGCCACAGCACACGCATTCATGACAGATACAGAGTAATGCCAATACCCCACTAATGATCCCCATCACCACCTCCCCAGGGGACAGTGCCTACCCTCTGAGCACACACATGATGACGCCAATTCGGAACCCCATCACGCCTCCCGAGGTAAGATACAACACAGCCCATATTGCAACACGGGGCATAGTGGAGCGCACATTCGGAGTGCTCAAGTCACGCTTTCGCTCCCTTGACCGTTCTGGTGGGCAGCTGTTATACGCTACCCCAGTAGTGTGCAGGATCATAGTGGCAGCATGTGTCGTGCACAATGTTGCAACACACCGGGGCCTGGCTGTGGACACGGTGGTGCCCCCACATCCCCAACCACATGCACGCCCGCTGCGCATGGGAGGGGAAAGGGCACGGGGTGAGGCAGCCCGTACACAGCTGGTGGCTAATTACTTCACATAGAAAGCACACCCCTGTGGAGTGCACACAGCCCTGGCACATACCATCTGACAATCAATGATGGCTCAATCTGACAATTCTGATGAATTAAGGGACAATCAACTGTCAGAACCATAGCAGCCTGAGATTGTTCATCCCTACCTACACAAACACCACCAATGCAGTGTCATCAAAAGAGACATTTCCATGCAGCAAAAATGAATACCCACTTGCAAAATACAACTTGAGAACAGTGCCATGTCACCCAACCCCTCCCCGGCACGGCCACACAACACACCATGGCATGTCATGCAATGTGAGAGCAAACAAATTAATCCCCACAACATGACCCAAGTATCACCAACTACAGTGTCCCTAATGGAAACTGGCTACACATGAAATGCTCACAGTAATGCAGGACCAACAACACACATTACCAAATACTTACCAATAATACCAATCACCTACACAACCTCCAACCTACCATAAACATGACAGTACGGACTTAAAAAATTGGTAGCCTCACTACCTGATAATGCCAGCACTTCGAACACTCCCAACTATACAGTGTTAGCGCCACGCAAAAGTGTAGGTGCACTGCTTACAACATGGACTCCAGTTCCAAAGTAGACCGTCTTGTGAAGACATGAGAAATGGACCTGCAAATTAGGAGGATGAGATGGATGCAGAGGCACATATCAATACACCATACAGTGTACAATACAACAACAATATGCACTAGGAATGTATACACAGTATTGACTACAGACTGCCCACACATCAAATGGGAGTCCAACTTCACCGTGTAAGTCAATGTCACTTGGGCACACCATTTGCAAGCCCATGGAAAAGGGAAGCAGGAGGGGTGTGTGTCACACAAACCCAAGCATCTGACCCAAAATCAGGACAAGCCTGCATGTGCCCAGCCACAATACAGCGTATGCCCACGGGAGCCACACAAGGCAACACACTGTCCAAAAAATCAAGAATCAAAAATCAAAAAAAAAAAATAATCAAAAATCAAAACTGGGCCCAGGGGGATGGGGGAGGCCACCCAGGAGGTCCGAGGACAGGGTGCACACCAAAACCCACCTGTGTGGATCTTGCGGAAAAAAAACACCTCCATGGGCTCATGGCCTGCACGGCTACCCTATTGTGGGAGAATCGCTGCTGTCGCTCTCCTCACCCTCTGCAGCTGCATCAGGAGGTGGTGGCACTATGGGAGGCAGCCCACGCAAAGCCCTAGTCTGGTCCTCCATGGCAGCAAGCATGCAGGTGTGGAAGGTCTGGTTCTGGAGGATAATTGTGCGGAGGTCCCCATGCAACAACTCACGGGATGCCCAGACCTCCTCCCTAGTTGCCTGCATCTCAGATGAGAGCGTACGTGTGAGCCGCTCCAGCTGCTGTTCTGTCCTCGTGTTAGCTGAAGCCTCAAGCTCAACCAGAGTTGCCCTGAGTTGACGGAGTTCCACCCTCAGGGCTTCCCTGTGGCCCTGGGACTCAATAGAAATGGCTTCTCACAGAGTCTCCAGTGCCGCCCGCCTGTCCCTGTTGGACGCCAACATGTCCTCCCTGTGTGACTGGCTAATGGAGTCTGTTGCCTGCTGTAGTTGTTCAATTAGCCTTTCTTGGGGGACAATGGAAGTGGCCACCCTATCCATGGCCTGAGCCATCATCTCAGTTGATGCTGCCTGTTGGTTTGCCATACCGTATATGGATTGCTCCCATGCGGTATTGCCAGGTGGTGTACAGCCACCGTGTCGGCAGGCACCACACCTGTCTGGGGCAAGGCGAACTGCGCCTTGCTGTGCCGGCACTGCCTGAGGTTGCAGGACTGCATTCCCCCTCTGATCTGCTGGCCCAGGAACAGGATCAGATGTAGCAGAGTGTGGCCCTGCATCCGTAACCACCAAAGGCGGACCTACCAACACTGACATCCCCATTGAGGGTTCTACCCCTGGTGCAGGTGGGTTGGACAGAACAGAATCCCTCCCAGAAACACTTACCTGCGACGGCACATAGGTCTCATCATCCGAATCGACACCTGAATAGAGCTCGGGGGAGGTGCACCCAGAGACACCCCTTGAGATGACGGTCTGCAGCAAGTGTGGGTTCTAACACACCACCACACCACGTCCCTCCCTGGTGCCCGGTCGGGCCTGAGACCCCTCCTGGGTCTGCACCATCTCCACAACCCCAGCAGTATCAAGTGCGTCATCCCCTGCAAAGACATGAAAGAAAAGAAATGGGAACAGGCATTAGCACCATGGAACACAATTAGGGCTGAGAAGCAACAGAAACAGTACTTCATTGATACATGTCCCACATGACTATAACCCTCCCATGCATGCACTGTCACTGCGTATAAAGGGGAGGCAAATGGCACACATTGATGACACCAAGATGGAAGACCAACAAATTTGCTGCATGCTGCCTAGCAGTGCCATCACACATTGGCCTGTGATTGGCATGTCCAATACACATACATGGCACATGCCATCACACAGATGGCATGTACCCTAGCCATGTCACACATGTGACAATAGGACTGAGAAATGCCTAGTGAAAGTGGTGGAATGCAGACAATCAGCCTGAATGAACACAGAATAACATGCAACTATGTTGTGGCAAGATGACACTTCAAGGGCAACTGGCGTGAGGTTGGGCTGAATGTCTACTGTTGCCAGAAGGGATACTGCAACACCCAAATCCTGGTGCGCAGAATGTATTGGATGAAGCACATGGGTGACCCAAACCACTCAGGCACACACCCCCTCACCTGGCACTCAATCAGAAGCACTCACACACACACCATGCACATGGATGACACACACATGCATGTGCACTCACCGGACAATGCCTCGTAATCTGGCAGGTCTCCCACGCCTTGGATCTGTAGGTCCCAGCAACATACTCATGTGGAGTGAGTTCTATGTCCTCTGCCGGAGACCCACCTCCAGTCACTAGAGTTGCGGCATGACTTGAGGCCAGCTTTTTCTTTGCCCTGCGCTTAAGGTCATTCCAGCACTTGTAGCAATCATTAGCTGTGCGCCTCACGAATCCAAGGGCACTTATGAGTTCCGCAATGGTCTGCCAGTGTGCCTGACGTTGTGCAGGCGTGGTCTTGCATCCTGCAGTAATCACCATTTCGCTGTCATGTGTGGACACATACTCCACAAGTGCATCAAGTTCGGCCTGATTGAAGCTGGGCTTCATTGGTGGGCCGGACTGTGTAGCTGTGTCTGGGGCATCAGCCTGTACTGGACGAGCACTCTTCCTCTTCCGCTTGGAAGGTGGTGGTGATACTGAGTGTGTCCTACGCCGCTCTGGACACTAGGGGCAGGAGCCCCGGTGGACTGTGGACTAGGAGTGTGGGAATGAACACTCACCATGGGACTTGGTGCAGGCATTAGCTGAAGTGTGATGTAGTCAGGGGGAACGTCAGCAGGATGGACTAGGACCGACACTGTCCTGGCTGGGAGACTCAGAGCTGGGGTGGATAGAGCCGCAGCTGCCCCTGCAGCCTCCCCACCCTGCCTACTTGGGGCAGCAGATGACATAGCTGCCCCTGATCCACGTGGGCTGGTGACACCAACGTGCACCGCCACACGTGGCCTAGACCTGCTGACCTGGAAGACATCCATGGAGTCACCCTGTGCCAGGTCTGGTGCCACAAAGGGCTGGTCCAACAAGGGCTGAGCAGGGATGGTGTCAGCCACGTTACCCTCAACCAGGGGGGGGCATGGGTGTCCCTGACTGGTCACCCACACATGGGGGGCTAGGGGCACCCTGCAAGTCCTGGCCACGTCCCCTACCGTATCCACCATGGCCACCCTTACCGCGTGCTCGCCTCCCAACCATGGCACTGATGTTGTTGTGCGTATGGGAGTTGCAGTAAACTACTGTCCTGGGCAATTGGGGGTCAAAGGGGTAGGGTACTAGATGGAATTCGTACCCTAGTGCTCTAGCAAGGTTGTATGTGACCCCTGGGGGAAAATGACGGGTCAGGCAACGCACAGGCACCCCGAAAAAGGGAGATAATGTGCACGCAACCCCTCCTAGACCACGTGCGTGGAAAAAAAAACCTGCACTACGCTGTGGCACCCAGAAACACAAAAATGAATGTATGCGTGTCACACGCAGCCTAGACTGACCTCTGAAGGGGTAGGCAACACACGGGGCAAGCACAGATGTCAAATATGTGCACGACTCACCGTCTGCCAGGAAATATCGCGTAAAAGATACGCATGTGTGCGCGTTGGCAACACCCCCATCAAAAGAAGAATTGTACGCTGTCTGAGGAGACAGGACAACAGGAGAAGTGAACGCTGTTTGAGGAAACAGGCCCAGGAAAAAGACAAGAAGAGAAAAAGCTGTCAGAGGTAACAGGGAGTACGAACTTGGAACGCTGTGAAGTAAATCGCGTGTGAACCGACAAGAAGTACAGATTTCACCCACTCGCTCTCTACGAAAAGCACGTACAAGGAAATGGCGTTCTACACGTACCTTTTAAAGATGCCCACACGTCCAGCGTCACTTCCGCGTGTACGCACTAAGGCCCCATCCTCCAATTACACGAGCTGACACTCTGACGTGCAGTCATTGGACGTGTAACATGCACCCGTGTACAGGGAAACGCCAGTGCACGCACGTCACAGGCGCGCATACACACTGGTGGCCTTTGAGCCAATGGATTCGCGTACGTGTGCTGACGCGCTTACGCACTAAGGCCCTTTCCTCGAATTACACGCAGACGTGCTGGATTTTCACGTGCCAAATCACTCCGTATCAAGCTGGCCACGCGTAAGCACACGGAAGACCACGCTCCTGCCCAGAAGGCCAAATTACTGCCCCCCAGTGCCCCGAGCATACTCCCACCTGCCATCTGCTGCTGCCTGATTGCCTGCTGCCCACGTGCCCTGCCTTTTGCTGCCTGCACATCAGCCAGGGGTGCTGTTGCTGTGACCACCCCTGCTGGAACCGAAGACTCCTGACTGGGATTCCATCGCTCCACAGACCAGCCCCAGGACCCAGTTGCCCACCCACTCCTGCCTCTGGGGTTGTCATGTCGGGCACTGCAACATCTGGCACCACTGACAACCCCCGGCCAGAGAGGCAGAGGGGCACCAGCTTCACTGCCACCAAAGTTGGTGTCCTGGTGGAGCAAGTCCTGGGGCAGTATGATACCCTCTTCGGAGGTTTGCGCGCCAACAAGGAAGGACGGACTCGGATCTGGACGGACATTGTGACTGCCATCAACGCGGAGGGGGTGGCAGTCCGACTATTCCATCATGTCAAGAAGCGCTGGGAGGACTTCAGGTCCAGGACCCTTAACAAGGCCCGGCGCCTCTTGAAGGCAGCGGATGCTAAGGGGCGCCGGGGCCACTTGTCGGACGATCAGATGAGGGTCCTGGAACGCATATCCCCAGCGCTCCACGTCCAGGTCCTTGAGAGGCAGACCCGTCTGGAGTCGAGCGGTAAGTGTACATGCATAATGATTGTGTGCTGTGCGTGTGGTGATGTGCCAGTAGTGTGCAGGTTGCACATGTGTTTTTATGGGGCCAAGTATGGGGGGGTGTACAGGGCCGTGAGGCTAACACATGCGAGGGCAATCATCTGTGAGACATGGATGGTGCTTGTGTGTGTAAGCTTGCATGCCAAATGCAGTTGTGTGGGCACACATGTTTGGATGAATGTGTATGTAAGTAGGCATGTTCGTGATGTCACACATGGATGTTGTTTTCAGCTGCACGTATCAGCACTGTGTACATGTGCATGTATGTGTATTTGACAAGGGTGCAACAGTGATGCAACATGGATGCATGTGACAGTGGGATGTGGAAGCCTGATTGGCAGATGTGACATGGATGCCAATCTGAACACTGCCACTCATGTACAACTGTCATGTGTGTATGTGTCCATTGTACAGTGCCCTGATACCTGTGTTTTATTTCTCCCTGTCTGCAGCATCAACTGATGAAGAGGGCGGAGAAGGTGCTGTGGAGCACAGCGGCGGGGATCGCACCGCCAGCCGGAGACGCAATGCCCGTCTACCCTCCCAGGTTGTGATCTCGTCGGGGAGTGAGGAGCCGGTGCCGCGTCCCAGGCCGCAGCTGCCGGGGGGAGGTCCAAGAGGCGGAGGTCGAAGTTGGACTCCTCGGCAGCAGAAGGGGAAGCTGGGACCCCACAGGGCCCAACGGGGGAAGATGGCACAGAGTCATCCAGGTTGGTGGGGGGTTTGGTGGAGGAGGAGGCCGTGCAAGCGACAGAGACGGGGTCTGGAGGTGGGGATTCCACTGGTGCTAGTGGTGCAGTGCAGGACCAGGGACAGGAGGCAGCACAGGATGTCCCTGATCCTGTCACTGCATCATCTTGCACCAGCAGGGATGCCTACGTCCAGACCCGTTTTCAGGCAGGGGATGACAACTGGCCTTCCTCTGCCTGCAGACGTGGCTATCCAGGTACGGGTTGAGCCTGTCCTGTCTGGTGTGGCGTTGCGTCAATGGGCCATGCGAGGTGACCTGCAGTCTTTTCATGAGGCGACTGTACGTCATCTCGAATGGCTCGTTGACCGCATCGGCCTACTGGGACAGGTCACCCAGGCCGGATTTCTCTGTTTGCTTCAGCTTGCTCCGACCCCCTCCTCAACTGAACACCCTATGCGCCAGTGGTCCTCCGTGCCATCTTCCCACCCATTTGTCACCTGGGTGCCCTGTGGAGCTGCCTCTGATGGTGCGGCCAGGCTGGTGGAGGAGGCATCCCTGCCACAGTCGGGAGTCGGACATCCAGCAGGGGTGGCCACATCAACGACTGCACCCCAGCCAGCGGAGGATGTGCAGGCA
Source organism: Ambystoma mexicanum (assembly GCF_040938575.1). Taxonomy (NCBI): domain Eukaryota; kingdom Metazoa; phylum Chordata; class Amphibia; order Caudata; family Ambystomatidae; genus Ambystoma; species Ambystoma mexicanum. Next base: position 417,486,068 of record NC_090929.1, read on the forward strand.
GCAGGAGCCAGGGCACGGGCAGAGGCACAGCAGCAGCAGCAACGAGGTGGGAGCCATGATGGCTCGGGGCCTTCGACATCGAAGGGGCAGGCATCGGCCGGAGGGCAGGAGGACCCAGGACGGGAAGTGTCTTCCGTGTGGCAGTGGTTGGGCCACGCCATAGATGCGGAGCGGCAGCGGGTGGAAGAGGCACGGCTCACGATGGTCAGGGCGGAGAACTCCATGCGGAGGGCCCTGAGGCGGGCCGAGTGCCTCGAGGCAATCCGCAGGGAGTTGGAGGTGAACATGTCGTCGGCCCTGCGGACCCTCGGGGCCATGGAGGAGGACCGCCTCCGGGACATTGAGCAGGAGTTTGATGATGCCCTGGCCCGGAACATCCCGAAGTGAGCCGTCGGACTAGCCCGCTGCCCTTGTAAATAGTTCTGTAGTTAGTGTTAGGTTTCCTTTGCTTTTTTATATTTTTTGGACCTTTTGGACAATGGGCCACATTTTTGTATATAGTTATTTTTTATTAGGTAGTCTTATTAGATAGGTTTCATTTCTTCTGTTCGGATCATGGACCCTGGATTGTTTATCTGTATATAGTTGACTGTTGGGATTTTTTTTTCCATTTTGATTTTACCCATGGAGCAATGGTTTTTGGTTTTAATTTTCCATTGGATTTACTTTTGTGAACTGTGACTTTGGACACCTTTCCTTTGGATTATGATTTGTGGTTTTACATTATTTTACGGACATGCTGCTTTTTGTTTTTAATTCACATTTTCGTTTGTTTTTTTTTTATTCCATTTATGTTGCTTTTAATACATATTTTTTCATCATACTTCAATGTGTAGTATCGTCGCATTGGTTTCATGCTTGTCATGATATGGGTTTTGACATTCCCTGACACCCATTGTGTGTATGTGAGGGAGATGTGTTCATTTACATACTTGCCATTGGGGTTGTATCATGTAATTGGCATTTCTAAGTGGGTGGATGCAATACTTGGGTGGGTGTTTGGCATGTGGAGGCTGCCCATAAGGGCCAGGGATCCAGATTGTGATGATGTGTTGACTGGGGGACATGTGTGGGGGCCTGCTGGCAGGTGCCCCTGACTGGTGGGGGGTGGGGGTGCTGAGAGACATGAGTTGGACCTGAGTGGGGGCCTGCTGGCAGGTGCCCCTGACTGGTGGGGGGTGGGGGTGCAGGGAGACAGGAGTGGGGGCCTGGTGGAGGGTGCCCTGCACTACTGGGGGGTGGGGGTGCAGGGAGACAGGAGTGGGGTCCTGGTGGAGGGTGCCCCTGGATGCAGGGGCGTGGCGGTGCAGGGGGACATGAGTTGGACATGAGTGGGGGCCTGGTAGAGGGTGCCCCACAGTGCTGGGGGGTGGGGGTGCAGGGGGACATGAGTTGAACCTGAGTGGGGCCTGGTGGAGGGTGCCCCTGGATGCAGGGGGTGGGGGTGCAGGGGGACAGGAGTGGGGGCCTGGTGGAGGGTGCCCCACAGTGCTGGGGGATGGGGGTGCAGGGGACATGAGTTGGACATGAGTGGGGGCCTGGTAGAGGGTGCCCCACAGTGCTGGGGGGTGGGGGTTCAGGGGGACATGAGTTGGACCTGAGTGGGGGCCTGCTGGCAGGTGCCCCTGACTGGTGGGGGGTGGGGGTGCAGGGAGACAGGAGTGGGGGCCTGGTGGAGGGTGCCTTGCACTGCTGGGGGGTGGGGGTTCAGGGAGACAGTAGTGGGGGCCTGCTGGCAGGTGCCCCTGACTGGTGGGGGGTGGGGGTGGGGGTGCAGGGAGACAGGAGTGGGGGCCTGGTGGAGGGTGCCCTGCACTGCTGGGGGGTGGGGGTGCAGGGAGACAGGTGTGGGGCCTGCTGGCAGGTGCCCCTGACTGGTGGGGGGTGGGGGTGCTGGGAGACATGAGTTGGACATGAGTGGGGTCCTGGTGGAGGGTGCCCCACAGTGCTGGGGGGTGGGGGTGCAGGGGGAAATGAGTTGGACATGAGTGGGGCCTGGTGGAGGGTGCCCTGCACTGGTGGGGGGTGGGGGTGCAGGGAGACATGAGTTGGATCTGAGTGGGGGCCTGCTGGCAGGTGCCCCTGACTGGTGGGGGGTGTGGGTGCAGGGAGACAGGAGTGGGGGCCAGGTGGAGGGTGCCCTGCACTGCTGGGGGTGGGGGTGCAGGGAGACAGGAGTGGGGGCCTGCTGGCAGGTGCCCCTGACTGGTGGGGGGTGGGGGTGCTGGGAGACATGAGTTGGACATGAGTGGGGGCCTGCTGGAGGGTGCCCCACAGTGCTGGGGGGTGGGGGTGCAGGGGGACATGAGTTGGACATGAGTGGGGCCTGGTGGAGGGTGTCCTGCACTGCTGGGGGGTGGGGGTGCAGGGAGACATGAGTTGGACCTGAGTGAGGGCCTGCTGGCAGGTGCCCCTGACTGGTGGGGGGTGGGGGTGCAGGGAGACAGGAGTGGGGGCCTGGTGGAGGGTGCCCCACAGTGCTGGGGGGTGGGGGTGCTGGGAGACTTGCGTTGGTGGGCAGTGGTGCAAGGTGACATGTGGGTTGGCTGGGGGGCATGGCCATGGTGGATGGGCTGCCTGCGGGACATGTGCAGGGTAGTCCCCTGTGGTGTGGGCCGCCTGCAGGGGCCATGGAGGGTGTAGAGTGAACAGCTGGGAGGACCCACACGGCCGATTCACGTGTAGGACTCCACGGCACCCCCGGAATACACGTAGGCTGCTGGATTCGCGTGTGGAATTTCCCGCGCACCTTGGAATACACGTGCCCTGCTGAAATCGCATGTGAAACTTCACACGCAACCAGAAATACACGCACCACGGACAATCGCGTGTGGAATTTCCCGGGCACCTTGGAATACACGTACCCTGCTGAAATCGTGTGTGGAACTTCCCGCGCACCCCCGAAATACACGTACACAGGGCAATCACGTGTGGAACTTCCCGCGCACCCCAAAATACACGTAACCAGGGCAATCACGTGTGGAACTTCCCACGCACCCCGAAATACACGTATCCAGGACAATCGCGTGTGGAACTTCCCGCGCACCCCGGAATACACGTACCCAGGGCAATCGCGTGTGGAACTTCACGCGAACCCCGTAATACATGTACCCTGCTGATATCGCGTGTGGAAGTTCACGCGGAACCATAATACACGTACCCTGATGAATTTGCGGGTCAGACTACACGCGCACCCCTGAAATACGCGTACCCAGGCGGATCGCACTGCTGGGGGGTGGGGGTGGTAGACAGGAGTGGGGGCCTGGTGGAGGGTGCCCCTGGATGCTTGGGGGTGGGGGTGCAGGGAGACAGGAGTGGGGGCCTGGTGGATGGTGCCCCTGGACTGGATGCTGGGGGGGTGTGGGTGCAGGGGGACATGAGTTGGACATGAGTGGGGCCTGGTGGAGTGTGCCTGCCCTGCACTGCGGGGGGGGGTGCTGGGAGACATGAGTGGGGGCCTGGTGGAGGGTGCCCCTGGATGCAGGGGGGTGGGGGTGCAGGGGCCTGGTGGAGGGTGCCCCACAGTGCTGGGGGGTGAGGGTGCTGGGAGACATGCGTTGTTGATCAGTGGTGCAAGGTGACTTGTGGGTTGGCTGGGGGGCATGTCCATGGTGGATGGGCTGCCTGCGGGACATGAGCAGGGGTGCAGGGTAGTCCCCTGTGGTGTGGGCTGCCTGCAAGGGCCGTGGAGGGTGTAGAGGGAACACCTGCGAGGACCCACATGGACAATTCACGTGTAGTACTCCCGCGCACCCCTGAAATACACGTGCCCTGATGGAATCGCGTGTGATACTTCCCGCGCACCCCGGAAATACACGTACCCTGCTGAATTTGCATGTGATACTTACCGCGCACCCCTGGAATACACGTGCCCTGATGGATTCGCGAGTATTACATCACACGCACCCCTGATGCACACGTACCCAGGACATTCGCTTGTGAAACTTCCCGCGAACCACTGAAATACACGTTCCCCGCTTGGCGTTTGCTGTTTGGCAGCCCTGTGGACTGGTCCAGGGTTAGCGCAGACATTTGCGATGAACTGGGAATTTTGATGGCTTTTCCTTGCACGAGGGCGTTCTTGGGGGCGTAACTGGCGCTGCTGCAGGGTCGCTGCGCCACGGCTGGTTTTGGAGGCTAAAATCCATGAATACGCTGTGCGATGAAATGGATTTTTTTGCACACGGCTGGCGCAGTGTATCGCACGGGGACACTGTGCGCCAGCCGCGTGCGCCACTTTTGTGCGAAATTCTATGAATTACCCTGTTAGTCTTTAACAGTGATGCCTCTCGACCTCTGCTCTAACACCTCCCCCCCAACTCCCAGACCTGCAGAACTTGTGCCAGAAGACCTTCACCTTCCCGTACTTCGACGGGTCTTTCCTGTCCGTCATCTGATCTTCGTATTTCCCTGGTAGGTGCCAGTGCTGTTTGAGAGTAGGTAGGAAGGGCGTCTGGGGCAGACCCATGTATCCTTAACTAACTGTTCTGTTTTCATTGCAGCAGCATTGCTCCAAGCGTCAGTCTATCAACCAAACCACCTGTGTTCCAGCAAGAAAAACCCAGTGAAGTACTTGCCCCAATCACGCAGGTAAGGATTTATTTTCCCTGTAAAGAGCTGTTGGGTATTTTGTGTAGATTGCCTGGCGGTATTTTCTTACCGCCGAAAAAATAATTTAGCAACAATCACTCCTTGTATTCAGATTGGGTTATGTATAATAATAATACAGTGGATATGCATTATTTCAGTACACAGATATATTTAGATGGTATACATTTGTTGTTATGCGCGGTTGGTATGCGTGGTGGGTATGCGTGGTTGGTGGTATTTTTGGTGAGCATAATTCCTTTGGTTTATTTGTGGCCCCAATATCCAGAACCCCTTATTTTTGTTTAGATTGTTTGTGTGATCACTAGAGAGACCTCAGGCCTACATTTCAGAAATACCACATTTTCATTTTTAGTGTGCCACCATGGGCAATTCTCACTAAATTATTTACAACAGCGAGCTAACATGTGGTACACTCACTATTTTATATACAACAGTGAACTATGTCCCGGGTCTCTATTTCTGCTCACTCATTTACCTTGAACAATGCCACAGAATGGCACGACCCCATTCATGGTGAAGTACAGAAAGAAAAACTAGACAGTAGTTTTGCAGCAGGCAGCATAATTCAGGTCTGCCTTCAGAGATTATTAAATGCAGCTGACAAACATGCAGAAAAGGATTGTCTGATACGGCTATGTGCCAAAATATGGTTTATTTTTAATAGGTCCCTGCGAATGCAAGGAAATGATACCCAGCTAATTAACAGGTTAAAGACTGACTTAGATGGGGCAAGTAAAAAAGAGGAGATGTTAAGAACAGAATTAGAAGGATGTCAGAAAGACATGCAATTAAAATGCAGATATTTTAATATTCAGTTGTCCAAAAGCAAGAAACAGTTTGAAGACAGTGAGCAAGAATTGGTACACTTAAAAGCCTTAGTGGATCACATTAGAGAGGATAAAAATGAGATTGTTTCAGAAATGCAGATTTTACAAAAAGAAAATTTTGAAAAAGAAAGTGATCTCCAAGGTGCAGAGCAAGAAATAGTTAAAATGATTCAAGAGAAACAAAGAATTCAATGAATGCCAAATGCAAATGTGTGACATGCAGGAGGTAATAAATAAAATGAGTGATGAAAACAACTATCTGCAAAATGAAGCACGCAGGCTCCCTAAAAAGTGCAAAGACTTAGAACAACAAATGTGCATTCCCAGGTCCCAGGAGAGGCGGCAGGGTACTACATTCAATGGAGTGGAGGTGAATTCTAGTTCTGCCCAAAGAGCTAGTGCTCCAGTGACTGGGCCGGTGACTGAACTTGGTTGCAGCGCCCTTGGGGATTTGATACTCCCATTGGGGGCAGCCACCAATCCCATACACCTGGAACCAGGATTGAGTCACCAAGTAGTGCAATTCCATGCATTGCAACAAGTAGCCCCATAAAAATAATGAAATCTATTAAAGCTCTGATCAAACCATTTAAAAAAGGAGGGGAATGCTGCATTGAGGATCACTTAGAAGCGGTTCATAACATTTTTAAAGCACTCCAGATACCTAAGGAACAGTACAGACAATATTTTCATTTAACTTTAGATTCTCCGACGGCCAGCATCATAAGGGGATTAAATGAACAGCAGAATATGACATGGGTGGAGTTTGAAAAAGAAATTAGGCGTCATTTTTCTCCTTTTCAGTCATTGCAGGAGGCAAAGAAAGTCGCTTACACAATCACTGCTGGGCCTAACACATCCCCTCGCCAATTTTTACAGGACTTAAAAAGGGCATTTTCTCGCTTTGATGTATCTTTTGACCCCAATTCCAATGAGTTTAAAACTGTCTACTTCTATGGGCTACAGAAAGACATCATATCACAATTGGTCCGTGAATGTGACCGTGACAAGTCCCTTGAATGGATTGTACATCAAAGCACAAAACTATATGAGGTACTCTATTGTCAGGGTAGAGAAAGTGATAGAATAAAAGATGCTAGACCTAAATCTAAAGAACCCTCAGCCACAGTGATGGAAATCAGGTCAGCCAAAATGTCCCTTGAGTCTGCTCAAAGTCCAGGTAAAAATAATTCGGCACCTGAACAAAGGGTTAATCAACAAAGGTCATCACACTCTGCACCAATGTTCCAATCACATGATCCTAGTAATAGGGAGAGCTACATCAGCCCTAGGTATTTAGGGGATAGGCCCCGGGCAGGCTATCGGTCTGATATGTCAGGTATGAATAATAACCAAAGACAAAATCAAGATCAAAGAAATGATGGTCCCTACCAGACATTGGGGACACAGAGCAGATTTGATCCCAACACCATGATATATGGTAATCTGGATAGACCCCGATATGTGGATCGATTTGCTGATAATGGGAATCAACATAGGGGTCAGTACCCACAACATGAGAGACAGGACATGAGACAGAACATGAATTACACTCCACGTCAGTACAATGATTCCCCACCAGGGGACTACAACCAAAGGATGGGTGCACCCCGCTCCCCTCCACAAATGAATCAAGAGTTCAGGAACCATCCCAATAGAAATCACTCACCTGAGAGGTATCAGAATAGATCCAATCAGGGGGAAAACAACCAATATCGACCTAGGCCACAAGAAGAGGATTCTAGAGAGATGGAAAGGTTCCAGTGCCTCGAGGCCCAAGTGAAAATGTTAGCTGAGCAAATAGGGAAGCTTTATACAGCGCAAAAACAACTATCCAAGGAGGGGGCTGATGGCCATAGCAATGACCGGGGGGCTTCTTCTGAAAAGTGACTAAGTACTCATGATACCTACAGCGCCGAAAAGACAGATTGCCCTAATGTAATTTTGCATAATGACTCTGAGATGCCTAATGATGTAAAAGTGAAAGCGCCAATGAATGAACATGTGACAGAAAGTGTAAATAATTCTAAAAAAGAAGTACGGTTTAACCTAGAGCTAAATCAAACATTGATGGTTTGTGCAAATGAAAAAGAAACACCTGAAATTCCAAAAGAACAAAGGGACAGATTTAAGAAAAATGACTCATGCATGGGGAATACCAGTGAACAGGGAGTAAGTGGGGATGATATAGCTCCTTCCCTGGACAGTCAAAACGGTGAACAAGCACAGACAGAAAAAGGGAATACTCAGAAGGAGGGTACAAATCAATCACCTGAAGAATTCTTTGAGCCACATATTTTTGAAGAGGCTGAAAGGGCTGGTACCACACTAAATGATCCAGAATTAAACAATGACAAATTACTAAATGATGTTGTTACACAAGTTCAGTTGGAAGGTTGTAATGTGGTCCCTGATGATACTGTTGGGTATTTTGTTTAGATTTGGAGCCTGGCGGTATTTTCTTACCACCGAAAAAATAATTTAGCAACAATCACTCCTTGTATTCAGATTGGGTTATGTATAATAATAATAATACAGTGGATATGCATTATTTCAGTACACAGACATATTTAGATGGTATACATTTGTTGGCATGCTTGGTTGGTATGCGTGGTTGGCGGTATTTTTGGTGAGCATAATTCCTTTGTTTTATTTGTGGCCCCAATATCCAGAACCCCTTATTTTTGTTTAGATTGTTCGTGTGATCACTAGAAAGACCTCAGGCCTACATTTCAGAAATACCACATTTTCATTTTTAGTGAGCCACCATGGGCAATTCTCACTGAATTATTCACAACAGCGAGCTAACATGTGGTACACTCACTATTTTATATACAACAGTGAACTATGTCCCGGGTCTCTATTTCTGCTGACTCATTTACCTTCAGCAGGCTATTTCACACACACAGTTACTTATAATTGCTTATACTGAATGAAATCGTGCACACAGCTGCAGCCAAGTCTTATTTTTAGCTACCTTAAAAATGACAATTGCACTGTCTAAACATCTCCCCACATCATCAGCACTGTAATGGTAAGTAAATGCACAAACGAAAGAGAAAATAAAACACACTACCCGTCTGCTTTCAGATATTGTTGAGTATTATAAAAGTTGCATTTAAACACGATCTTACTCTTTTTACAGAAATAAATGAAATAGCACAGTCAACATTATCTGTAACAAAATGAGAAGAGGGCGACAAGAGCAGTTGCAACATTAAACCTGTTGATAAGACACTGAAATTCTTTCTTCTACACTGACTGAATAGTTTCGCATTCACGCACACTGCCCCCATACTTTGCAATGTATAATTACCTAATCTGTTCAGCATGTGAAATTCTTCGGCTGGTCGATTTTTGGATGTGGCAATTCCCTCTTCAAGCACCTCCAGTGAGAACAGGCATCTGCCGTTACTGAAGCCGGGGATTATTGTCCGGGATTCCCGTCTCTGCAGCAGTGCAGCTGGGATCTGCTTTTTCAATCAGGAACTCATCCACCAGTCAGGTCTTTCTCCCAGCTGTGTGAAAAGTCTTCTGCCTCTCTCCTTCCCCCAGATTCTACATGAAAACTTGGTTACAGCCTCTAATATGATGCTTGTCCAGTAAGAATCCCCTATGCCCTATCCTCCTCCTGCACACAATAGAAATCTTTTACAGTAAGCAACTTTAACAAAACTGATTTCCTGCTATTCGAGTCTTTGCTTCCTGCAAATACTGTGGACAGAGCAGCACAGAGAAAAAAAAAATCTGGATGCGCGTTTAAAATGACTTTCAGAGCCTGTCTTTTCCATCCATTTTGCACTGGAGAACACATTATTTTATTAATGAGTTAGCATGTTATTTTTTTGTTAATGAGGTTAGTTCATTAATCCTCAAATGTGTCTCCTGCAACAGAGGAATTTCAGGTAAAAAAAGATATGCTTTTAACTGTGAACATTTTTTTTTTGCATTTTATATGTATAAATCGTTTTTGACTGCATAGTCTGTTTTCATTTACATGTCCTTGTTACACTGGCAACACATGCCTTGCTGTACCACCTTATAGCAATGCACCAAACCTATGCAGTGGTTCTGCATAAAAAAAAATGCTATACATTGATCCTGTGCAGTAGTGCTGTGCTCTGTGCTCCCAAAACACGCTAAACAATCCTACAGAGCCAATTCAGAAAATTGTCTTTGGGTGGATTTTGGCAACATGTGTCTGCAGAGTTTCCAACTTTATTGAAATGTGCGGTCAATGTACTGTTACCTTTCAGCACCTCATACCTGTGCGAGATTGGGTTCTCTGCACTTGCAGCCCTAAAGACAAAATATCGGTCAAAGCTGGAGGTGGAAGAAAACCTGTGGTTGGCTATTGCAAAAATAGAACACAATATTGACAGGCTGGCCCACCCTTCACACTAGTTCTCCATTATGTCACCGTCCAACTTGCAAGTTACAGCATTGAGAGTATGGTGTTGTGCTTGAGAAACAAATTGTAACAGCACTTGCATAGCAAATGTTACTGCTGGACAGCAATATTGGCTGTTTTCGTTTGTTTGAAATAAATATCCAACACTATTTTTTGTCGAGTCCTCTGCATTATAGCAAATTAATCTGAAGGCTTTGTTGACAAATATTTGTCCTCTAATCTGATTTGAATCATTGCAAGCAATGATTTTGAAACAATGTGGTGTTTGGCATTCACTCCTTCGTTAGGGGCAACATTCTACTCCAGCGCGCGATAACCATTCGCAACCGAGTACAATTTTGGAGTCCATGTGTATGGGGGGGGGGGGGCCTGGGCCAGAGAAATTTTTCTTAGGGGGGGTTCGGGGGCAAAAAGTTTGAAGACCACTGCCTTAAGCCCAGGGACCACATCTCTCCTGCACTAAAAAGTCTTCACTGGCTCCCAGTTGCTGCACGGATTAAATTAAAATCCCTCTGCATCATTCACAGGGCTGTCTGGGCCTTGGGACCACACTATCTTCAACTTTATCTCGCTAAATACTCTCCCTCTCGACCACTTCGCTCCTCTGGCACCAACTCTTTGTGTGTAAAGCGTTTTGCTAAGCAGATGGCTGGGGGTCGCTCACTTTTCTCTGCGGGCTCCCTCCTTTGGAATAGCCTCCCCCGCCCCCTGCGCCTTGAGCAGTCTCTTCTCAAATTCCGGAAGCTCCTTAAGACTTTCCTCTTCTCCTCCTCCTTCCTTCTTTGCCTCCTCTTTTAATCTCACAGCTACTGAATCAATGGCCTTGACCCTTATGCATCTTCGGGGCCTTGACTTCCCACACCAATTCTTCCCAGCTCCTGTCTTTCCACAGCACTTTGCTTCTACACACCCTCTGCACTGGAGACTTTCACTTACACCTCCCACAGCCCAGGCTGTGTAGCACTCAACATTCTAGCACTTGTCCACAGCTCACCCACGGGCTCGGACTCGCCAGCACTTAACCCCTCTTCCCTCTTCCTTTCTGCGCTTCCATGTTCTGAATACTCACAAGGTATATTAGGTTTGCCCCCCCTTGCCCCTCAGTTCTTAAACATTGTGTTGTAATGTTGGAATGTATTCCCCTCACTCCCTCCCTCCCTGCCCTGTGGGTGCTTTGAAACATATTGTATAAGTGCCTAACAAGCTAGCAATAAATACCAAAAAATAAATATCCTGGATAGAGATGTTCTGGGTAAGTATCCAATCTAGTAGCCTGCCTTTGTTATGGGTAGGTGAGTTGATATGCTGATTGAAACCCAGGTCAAGCAAAGGGGTCTTGACCATCATGGCCAGTGCATCAGAATTGTCAGCAAAACCAAGATTAAAATCACCACGAATGATGGTTCACGATAGCGGTTGAGACTAGGTGATACCATATCGCTCAAGTGCAGTAGGAATTCTGGCATGGTATTTGGGGTCTATAGATGAGAAAGATGCTAACTGTGAAGTTTGGATCAATTTCCAAATTGGGAATATTACTTCACATTCTGATAGAATAAAATTCTCCACCTTTCGAATCTGTGAGGATATATCGTATATCAAAGCTACTCCCCCACCTTTGGCGTTCATGCAGTCTGCTCTCAATATGTTAAAACCTGCAGGGACTGCAAATAGAACTGCGGCATCATGGAACCAGGACTCTGTAATTGTACATATTTCAATTTTGTCAGTAATAAGGGTAATAATATGATCAGCTACCTCAGTAGAGTGTCTGTTTAAAGACCTGGTATTTAATAACATGCATAAAGCTTTTTGTTGAGTCCACTGTACTAGATCTTATATTATTGGAGGGTGTTAAACTAACCATATCCACTATATGGATAGTATTATTGGGGCCAAGTAAGAGGAGGGCCATGGTATAGTTAGAAACAGAAGGGTTTTGCAGGCTGGGGTCCTCCACTTGGATGGTTGCTATATTACAAGTAGCCGTATGCAAATCCGCATTGCTAGAGTCTGAAGGTGCCTGTATAAAGGGTATATTCACCTTATAGCTGGCCATGTTAGGGTGATTAGAAAGCATACCCATGTCAGCATTAGGGGGCCCAAATGTCTTATCCATTTTATCATGCTGTTTATGGTGTTTAGAAGAAAATGTAATCCCTATAGGGTCAGGCACTACACTGACTGGCAAGGTGGGCACAGTAGATAAGTCACACAAAATATGGTTGTCAACCAAGGTTTTGGCAAACACCTGCTTGCATGTTTTGCTGGTAAGAAGAGGTTGCAACAGAGCTCATTTTCATGCAAGGGTACCAAGCTGTGTGGCAAAAGGGCCATAGCTTGATATTCCATGAGAATTTCTGCAGCTCTGCTACTTAGGAGCAGGGGTTCGGGTGAGGGCAGAGACATTAACAGTTTGGAAGAAGTGGGGTGCCGAATCACAGCAACGCATCTCGAACCGGCAAAAAGCGGTCTCTTCAAATGCACCGGCGCTAACGCAAAACCGACATGTTGAAGAAGGTCGGAAGAGCTGGGATATGTAGTTTTAAGAAACTACAACAAGAATTCCGGCACGTTCAGTCTTGCAAAGTCTGCAGCAGGTCTGCGAGAATGCTCAAAAATGTTTTCCAGATAGCACGTACAAAATGAGAGCACAGTGAGGGCAATTAGGGCACACTTTTCATCAAAATAAAGTATTTCAAACCGTGGCAAAAAATTTTCAGTAAGTAGCTATCATTTTCCACACAAACACATAGATAGCATGTACACTTCCAAAAATAGCTGCTGAGGGTGTGTAATCCTCTTTTAATGCAATGAAAAAAAATAACGCCCTCTTGAAATGCGCTGGCGCTAACGTGATATCCCATGCGATATTCCAAAGAAAATCTTCTGTGTTACACTCAGCCGAGTAAAAGTGTACTCTAAAATGGCGTGTCTTTGGGCTTGTCTTCATAGTTTCAGTTGTGTCATTGCTCTGGCCATGTGATGGTCGACCAATCTGGAATCCCCGTAGACAGTGGGCCTCATTACGACCCTTGCGGAAATGGAAAAATGATGGCGGAAATGCAATACCGCCATCGAACACCGCTCGTTGCGATCATGACCCGTCACCGTAAAGTACGATGCCATTAGCGACACCGCAGTGAACGGCAACGCTAACTGCACCAAGTACGCGCACGCGCGCCTTGCAAAACCGGAATCACCGCCATGGCGCAACGGTACGCGAATTCTGACCCTAGCGGACATGTACTGAACGCCATCAAGCACGTCGTAAAGTACCATTCCGCCATGGCGAGAAATACGGCAACGCGAACCAACCGTAAATGGCCCACTGAGTGCCTGTACTCCACTCCCTGGCCTCATTGCACAACTCCTGGCAGGCGCAATGTACTCACACTATGCAACCAGTGAAATCCACGATTCACCCATGCATGCCAACGTAGAAAAGCATGCAGGGGCTCAAAGCGCCCCGTGAGTGGGCATCCATGTACGGCATGTCACCATAGCCGTACTGACGCAGCACAGGCATGTGAAGGTACAACACATCAAAATGAAAATCAAGAACACATGACACAAAACAACAGTAGTCCCCCATCGCTTGCCACCAGCGCAAGGCAACATCCACAACAGCATCCTGAGGGGGATTGCACCAGCCCTGTACTCATGCCAGTAAACAAACCAACCATCAGCAGAAGCATGTACCACACAAGTCGGCAGAGTGACTGAGCAGCCAGGCTCATCCCAAGAGGGGCCGATGGGAGCTGCAGGGCACAGATGGCATCAATACAGAAGCTATTCCAATGGACATGACCCCAGTCCCCCTCCAACAAACGCACGCAAACACAGTCACCTGTGACCAGCCACATTCTGAACAACCCATCATTCCACCAATCGACCTGGCTGACAGGCACCAGTCGGCCAAAAGCCAATCCCCCGCCCCTGAACAGCACATCATGTAAACAGACACAATGGCAGCCTCTATCCGTGACCATACTGTGCTACGTAGGCAAACGCGGCCAGTACTGTACCACACAACTCAACTCAGAAGGCGGAACACAAAGCAGATCAACACGCAATACATACCGCCACAAAGCGAAAATCGCCACATCACCTGCAAAGAACAACGCAACACGACAAATATCGGAATACAATTTAAATGCACATCCAAATGACAAAGGCCCCACATCAATTTGCAAAATCCCACCAAAACAACCATCATCACCGAGGGCTGCATCTGCAATAATTGACCGGCTTCCACTTGTGTGACGCCCTGTACCATCATGGCACACAGGGCTTACATCAACGTTCCAAAAGGCAACATGGAAGCGGCAAGCACCGCAGGTCCGTCCCATGAGGCAGGCACTAGTCGAGCTGAAAGGCCGAAATGTTGCACCTAGCCACCAGTACAGCGTAAGGGCATGTGGCCCATTGGCGATCGTCCCATATGATCGAAATGGTGCTCCACTGATTCACCCGAAGCTGCAGGAGTCGAGAGTAAAAACCATCTGGAGGAGTGGCGTAGAGATGGCATCTGCAATAGGGCAGGAGATACCTGTCACCCAAAAGAAACACAAATCAACCGATTGCATTACGGGACTCATGATGCATTACAATCTTCATTCAACACACCAAATCCACACCCATATGCATGCTAGCCCACTCCAAAGGAATATACACACCCCTAATCCAGTATCGAATCACAACGAAACCAATCGAGCTAAATACACCATTGGCAACGTCGGTTACTGTGCATGCGTCCGTCAAGATAGAACCCATGACATGGGATTAGTAACGTGCCTAGACACAAGTGTATGAAGGCGCGTCGAGACAGGGAGGATCCGACAAGGGCAGAGAGACGTATGTCCCACTATGGCAGCCTTGCATCACATAACGCAGGGCAAGGGGAGTGAACCAAAAAACCCATGTACATGGCAGACCCTAAACGGATTCATCAGTCCATGCATCCACACATCATTCCCTCATCCCGCAATGAAAACGCATGAATATTCACTCACATAATATGTGAAACTTCCATCGCGTCTGTGCGTAATGCAGTCCGCAAAAACCACTGTGCCCCTGGCCGGATCTGTAGTGTTGTGAAGCAAGATGGATTTGGGAACGTCCTGCCTCATCGTCCACTACGCTATTGCGCATCCCCTTCAATTCATATCATTCATTGCCTGCTCGTTATGGGCCATGTCCCAAGGACATTCTACAATAGAACGTTACATTTCCAGCCAGACCTGTGGGCGTATCCTCGCCGCTACTTCAAAACCCAAAATGCTGGCCTTCGAATTCCTCACTTGCAACATTACGTCGAAAAGGCTTCTGTGAACGCTTGCATTCACAATTACATCAATGTAGTGCGGCTGTGTGTCATGATGCTAACTGGCTGCAATCACAAATGGGACGCCACGCCCGTCGGTGAAGTACGTTACTGTGCTGCATGAGGGTCGGCCATCGATCGAGCCCTACATACCACTGACTCTTCACAGGTATGTAAGCGGCTGCAATCATAGCATGTGTAACAATGGGAGCATAGCATGAAAATCAGTCAAAGTACATCACACTGCCATCGGGATTAGATACATGATTCCAATCCCAAGATGCCATGCGGCCAAATGCAGCCTTACGTGCGGGCCGTGCTCGACCAGAAGGGATTGCATCTGCCACAGATTCATTCAATCAGCACAGGTGGAGGCCATACAGGCCGACAGCACATATATTGCAGACCCAAACCCCTCCCTCAACCACTCCCACTCCAAAATGCTACCGGCAGGACTAGCGATGTTGGGCCTGGGGTACCAGATAGCACTGCAAGTGCTACAACTACAAGAAGACGACGAACAACAACAGGTACAACAACCGGGCGCACAGGGGAGACGGAGGAGGAGGAGGAGGAGGAGGGCAAGGCAGGGTCAGCAAGGCCCACAAGCACTGCCACTACCACCACGCAGGCGGCCCGCAATCCCACGCCTCCGAGCCGATCCGTTCAACCTCACTGCTGAGCAGATCCACACCCTCTACCGTTTGGACCGGGACACCATAATCGCCATTGTGGACATGACACATGCTGACCTCGTGAGCATGATAGATAGCCCAACCGCCATCCCACCCCTACTGAAGGTGGTGTCTGCACTCCACTTCCTGGCCACAGGCACCTACCAGCACACAGTGGGACAGTTGCATGGCATTTCACAGCCACTGTTCTCACGGACACTCTTCCAAGTGCACGATGCCCTCCTGAAGCACGCCGACGACCACATCACACTACCACGCACGTACCAGGAGATTACCAACGCTAAAGTGGGATTCCATGCACTTGGCGGCATCCCGGGTTGCATTGGTGCCATCGACTGCACCCATGTTGAATTGGTTGTCCCACATGCCATGGAGGTCCAGTACCGCAACCGGAAACAATTTCATTCAATCAATGTGCAAATGGTGTGTGACTCCAACAAGATATTTACGCATTGTTGTGCCAGATTTCCAGGATCTACCCATGATTCTATGGTCCTGAGGAACACAAGAATACCACGCTACATGGAGCGACACGCAGGGCACAGATCCTGGCTACTCGGTGAGTCTCATTCCATGCATGACATCGTGGCCCATTTGATGCGTCAATGACCTTGCAGGGGGGGGGGGGGCTACTTAGCACTATCATTCCACTGACACCCTTTATTCGTCTCATACAGGTGATGCCGGGTATCCACTGAAGAGATGGCTCCTTACACCAATCCGGAACCCACAGAACGAGCATGAGGAGGACTACAACCATGCCCACTCACGTACCCGTGTGGTCATTGAACAGGCATTCGGCCTACTGAAGGCTCGTTTCCGCAGCCTCAGCAGGTCTGGCGGGGCACTCATATACAGCCATGAGAAGGTTTCTAAGATGGTCATGGCATGTGTCATGCTGCACAACATGTGCATACGTAGGAATGTGCCCATGCCCCCTGACGCTGTACTGCATGCACCTGAAGATGATGATGATGATGAGGGTGGGGATGTGGAGGCACCTCAAGGAGTCCATGAGGCACAGGATGCACGTGCAATCCGACAGAGCATCATAGATGCATGCTTCTAGCAACCACGCATGGTGCCTATTACACGGAAAGGGGACCTGTGGCACTGTGTGTGTGTAGTACAGGCACATTGTGGACTGTACGCCTATGAAGGCCTCGTACGCAAATATCAATGTCCACACATGTCATTGGATGATAATGAGGTGCTGTATTGTTGATGTGATTTGATTTATACACCCTATGGACCCGCCACCCAGTGAAGCCCAACACACCCCCTCCACCCTACTACCTCCCCCCCCAACACCAGTGTCCAAATATGCATGCTGTCCGTGGGTAGACGCTATTGCAAGCCCCCTCTACGGGTATCAGGGGCACCCCTGCCCGTGGAGCGCAGGTTCCTGCCAGATCTGCGTTGGGGGCTGCCCTGGACGGAACTTGCCACGGATGAGGTCTCTGCCTGCTCGCGTCCATGCATGTCTCTGAGGGTTTGTGAGAGCTCCGAGAGCACACGGCGCACAGCAGCAAGTTCAGCACAGACGTCTTTGGACGTCGCATGCAGTTCCCCCCTCAGGCTCTCGGTGCTTTTCTCCATTTGTGCTCTCAGGCTCTCGGTGCTTCTCTCCATTTCTCCCCTGAGGCTCTCACTACTTTTCTCTATTTGTGCCCTGAGTGTCTCGGTGGATGTTTCCATGGCTGCCCTGGAACCCCCGCATTCATTTGCATGGTCCTTGAGTAGCGTGGACGCTTCCTGCTGTTGCTCGATCAGCAGGTCGAGGGACTGTTGCCTCTGCTGGGCCATGGACATTTGCGGTGGTGTGACAGGGGGGCTGCTCAACACATGTTGCCTTGGCACAGGACTTGTGGGGGTTGGCCAGTCGTCGTCTTCAGGGTGCCCCTGCGTGGTTTCGTCATGGTGTAGGGGATGGAACATGCAGGGGGATTGGGAAAGGTCATGGATGGTACCTACGTCGCCAGCACTGTTTTCCGTGTCGGAGCATGCTGGCATGACAGCTGTGTCACCTATGGTGCTGCTACCACCAGAGGCAGTGCCATCAGATACGTTCTTTGGGGGGACCTGTGGTGCTGGGGTTGTGGACTTGCTGGCTGCTGGGGTGCCTGTTGCAGTCCCCTCCAGTGTGCTGCCACTTGATTCCTGCTGCTGCCGTGTCTTGATCCTTGCACCTGAGGTGGAGGCTCTTGGGACGTTGGTCCTGGCCCTCTTTGCAGGCGTGCTGGTAGGGGTGTCCTGCAGCTCGTCGTTGGTATCGGACCCTGTGGTGGAGTAAAGAGGGGCGAGCGTTAGTTATGGGTCTGTCGGATTCGGAATGGCAACGTATCAAATGCATTGGGGTGGTACATGAGGCTGATTTGGGACTGGGCCTTGGAGGTGGTCTCATTTTCGTGTGGATTGAGGATGCATTCATTTGGCTGCCTGCAGTTAGGGGGTGCATGCTGCACATGTAGGGGTTGTTTATGGCTTCTTAATTGATTTGTTTGTTCATTCTGACTTTTAGAGGGCGCTGTCAGGGCTAAGTATGTATTGCACTATGGGGTCACATGGTACTGCACATGTTCGTGGTTTGTGGATTTCGCATTGTTTCTCTTGGCCAACCTACCTGATTCTCCGGATGTCGGCACTCCTTTCTCCATCCCTCCGACTCCCTCTATGCTCTCCATTCCTATGGTGGAGGCGCAGATATCCTCCCAGGGGGTCAACTTGATGGGCGACTCTGATCCCCCCCCGGTAGCTGTGGCGATGTTCCTGTTCGCAGAAAGTATGCTGCGTACGCGGATCCGCAGGTCGTCCCACCGCTTGCGACATTGCTGTGGCGTGCGGGGTGTTGTCCCCACCGCACTTACGCGCTGTGCCACCAGGACCCATATGGCCTTCTTGTTGGCAAGGGCCGTCCTGGTCATTTGACTGGAGAAGACGACGGCGGAATTTTCCTGTAGGGTCTCGGTGAGCACGGTCAGTTCCTCTCGGGAGAAGTGTACCTGCCGCTTGCGGTCACACGCTTTCTTGGCTACCTTTCCCATATTTATTTTTTTAACTGGGGTTGCTAACGGGTTGGGATGTGTGTCAGGGTCGGATTTTTTATGGTTGTGTTGGGATTCGGATTTTATAGTTGTGCGGCGTGCTGTTTCCCGTTCCGGCCACATGCTTTCACTTCCGTTTCCGTATATTTACGGTGGCCGTAATTTGCGGTGCACGCTCGTTACGGTGACCGCTCATTACGGTGACCGCTAAGATGGGTGGCGGTATTGCACCTGGTGCAGCGTACGGCGGCGGTAAGGGCCGTTTTGGGGTCATTTCCGCCATCGCAGCCTTTCGGATTCCGCCATGGCGTAATGCTCGTGCCCGATGGGTCGTGATTGGCCGCACTTTGCTCCTTCGTGCTATGGCGGAAACGCTATTTACGCTGTTGCGGTCCGGTCAGTCAATTTCCGCCAGGGTCGTAATGAGGGCCAGTGTGTCCACAGTGTGTCCAGAAAGCCTGTGATATTCAGATGCTCAGCCAGTGCTTGTTGTTCATACTGTATAGCTTCCAAGTCTTCTTGGATAATTTGCACCATATCCACTACCACATCTCTCAGCTTGTAGATCCCCTGCTGCAATGCAATGAATTTGTCATCAGCCACAAAATGGCTCATCTCTATGGCCAGTTCAGCCAGTCTATGGATTTCCAGGACATCTTTTGGCCAGGTAAGTTCAACTTCTTGTGCCTCCCTTTTCTTCCTTGCCCTTTCTTGGTGACCTATCCTGTCTACGATTGCTGACCAATTATCTGAATTTCCCCATGTGTATATTTCACTAACAACCTCATTTAGAGGTGCTTGCTTTGCCATTAGTTGACATGTTTTGCCAATGGGAATGGCACAGGTTTGTGAAATGTTTTGTGAAGCCCAAGCTATGCATGGCCCTGCACGTAAACCTTTGTGCCTTTTATGACATTCATTGCCACCAATATTTAAATCTATGCGAATGCCTGAAGCATTTGTAATTTTTTCATATTAACCTTCCTTTATTGCTTTATTAAGCTGTTTAGTTGTCCACCAAAAGCCACCCTCTTTGGCCTTCCAATCTGGAAATATGGGTAAATGGGTTAAACTACACATTACAGAATAATGAGTGCGATTGAGGAAATACATCAAATGAATATTTCTACATGCTACATCTAGAGTGTTTGCTCCATGTGCCTGCCAAGATTCACCTCCCCGTGATGTCTTAAGAGAGGCTGTGTCTTGCCACATTTCCTCTCTCATTGTGGCATAGAATGCTTTATCATACTCCACAGAATGTGTAGACCACATAAACTGGCCATCGCTAGGCAGTGAGGGGAATATATATCTATTTTGTGTTATACGCTGTCCCTTTACATAGGGCCTTTGGTACATAACGGAATTGTGCCTTAACCTCTGGTGGCAAGTTCAGAAAAGGAACAGGACAATGCACCCAGTAGGTTACGTCTAACCACTGCACTGGTTTTCACTTATAGCAAAGAAAAGTGTCCAAATAATTCACAAAACATACATGTGGGGTTATTACAAGTTTGCTGGTCCTGGTACAACGTTACCAGTAAGCTTGCCAGTACCGTTTTTACCAGACCGGCAAACTATGAGGTCTATGAGGTCTGCGAGCAGGTGCCTCCCCAGCACCCGCCCGCAGACCTTGCTGGTAGCACCGGCACCATTTTGAATGGTGCCGGTGCTACCGTCCTCCCCATTCCCATTGAGGCAAATGAGACTCAAATGGGAATAGGGAGTCATTTTTCCGGTGCCTTGCAATGGGCAATTACCGGGTCCGCAGGGGCTGTCATTCCCCAGTAATTGCCCATTGCCAGACACCGGAAAAACATTATTCTGGCGGCAGCAGAGCTTTTTTTTCCGGTACGGATACCGCCGGACTCATAATGAGGCCCATGGTCTGCCATGTCAGATAACCTTTCTAGATCATCTTCAGGAGCTAGCAGTGCTTCTCGAACAAAAGCTTTGATCAGAGGTTGCTCAAATTGCTTCGGGTTGTATATTGACAACAATTGAAATGATGTAAAGCTGAGATTAGGGTATATGTAATGTCTATGTGTTTTCGGTCTTGGATCTCAAGAGCTCCCTATAGGTGTTTGTGAAGTGCATCTTCGGGGTCACTAGCTTAGATTCATCTATCACCAATAGTGTATGTACCTGGAGTTGAATACTAGGCCCACTGTAGGGTCTATCCTGGCATGTCCAAAATTGCCCAACCCTAGCGGGTATATGCTTATTTGTGTTGAGACTCCTCCCACATCAGCTGTCTGAACCTAACTCTTGTGTATTGGGTTTGGAGTATGTGCTGCATCTTAGGTTGAAACGTTTGACTGTCGGCTGATCATTGGGATCTCCTTTGGGAATAAAAGATGTCCCGAATCAATAATACAAAAAAGGTGACAAGACTTATCCACAGCAACGTGTAAAACAATATCACCGCTCCAACACATAATTTGTAGGTTTCAATGCACTTTCAATGGCCAAAAATCCTCATATTCAAGATCTCTGGAAAAATAGAGACATTTTCATAGGATTAGGTTTTTTTTTGAGAAATGTTTAACATCTTGTGTCCTTCTATTCTTGTCTGCTTCTCAGGTTGTTCGAGATAGAGAGTCTCCTCCCTCAGGAACAGGGGTGTAACCATCTGGAGTTGCCTTAAGGTGGTCAACAGACACTTGACAAGTACCTTTCTTAGGAGGCAGGGTTGGTAGGACTACTGCGCTTGAGCCAATATGTTTCAGTACCTTCAGGGGAGGTTTGTAGCACAGTCCAAGTGCTTCTTTATCATGGATATTCTCTAGGACGTAATCCCCCCGACTTCAAGATTTTCTGTGGCTTGTCTTTGTCTTGCTGCTGTGGAAATGCTTCTTCACCATGGATGGAGTCTCTCAGGAGATTTATGAGAAGCACCTGATCTGGCCTGGTGAGATCTATAAGGATTGTGTAAATCAGGCATAAACAATGGAGCCCCAAACAGCAACTCATAAGATGTTTTACCCTCACATTGAGAAAGAAGAGGCAGGTTAATTATGCGATGCTGCACTATGGTTGTATGATTTACCCAATTATTCTCATTGATACTGAGGGCGGCAACTGGCTTCAGGTTGACACAGTTACATCTGAAAAGTTGTTGGGTTTCCTGTCTCTTTTGTTAACCTCTGCAGCCATGCCCCATGCGGGTCTGTTTGAAGTATCATCTAATTGGTATGTTAATCACTGCCAGCAACTGCAGAGCCCAACAAAAGAGCAGGGCTAATAAATGGAGCCTTTGTTAGTTAATCAGGCTGCCCATGGCAGGGGGAAGCTTGGTCCTCCCCCTTCCTTGAGCTGACATAATGTACTCCTGGCTGTCACATTCCAACAAAATATGACACGGCAGACAGTGCCTGTAGGCTGTGTCCTCCCATAGGACACAGGTCTATGCATTTGTCCTGATTTGAGCATAGGAAAATATGTGTGGATTAACCCCACACATTTTCCTGAGGTTGGTCTACCATCATTCCATTTAATTAAAAATGTCAACAATCCTAGGCGAGCGCGGATCCACAGTCACTTGCCTCTTTAGTCACTGGCATTGTCCTGTGAGTCTGGTTTAGAGCTCTTGCCATCATCCAGACTTAAAGCTGCAGTGTGCTTCCTTTATTCTTTCTGCTCCTCCCTCCTGATGGGGTTCTGCTCTACCTTGGATGCTGAGTCCTGTTTCTTCTCTTTCTGTGAAGGAGAAGAAGGATAGTCTTCGCCTATGTATCTTTGTTGCTGCGTAAACTGTGCCCTATCTCTTAACTAGTAGGTACTCTTTTCACCACTTCTGACCATGTAGGGTCTCCTAGCTCAACCAGCTTTTCACCTGGGACTGGTAATATCTCTTTCTACCGATGTAGTTCTGCTTCAAAAGGTCTCCCTTTCTTCTTTAGTAGGCCGCAGCCCTTATCCTTATCTTTCTGCCTCTAGCTGAGAAGGTATTTCTGCCTGGTTTTTGTCTGGTACCAGTGGTACTAGTAGGTGGTGCTTTCTTTTTTTAGAGTGCTTATTTTGCCCTCCCCTCGGATCTACCCAAATGATCTCTGCCTAGGGACCTGTAAATAGCTGTTACGATGTGACAAAACTGGCATTTCCTTTCCTGGTCACTGGGCAATACTGCTAGACGTCTGAATACTTCTAGTCTCACTGACTCAGAGGGTCTTAAATGGAAGTGTTTCTTCCTCCCCTGCTATTACTGGCCTGGGCTCTATATTCTACAGCTTGAGCGCGGACAGTGTCAAAATGTCTTACCAGAATGTCATATACCTCCCAAGTATATGGCACATTTGCCTCCCTATTTGGGGGGAACCTAAGGGTATGTTCTAAGGTTAACCCTTCCATAGATAAAAGACCATGTACCCCATTCCGACGTGGGCGCAAAGGAATACTGAGCACCATTAAGGACATCGGTGCCGGTAATCACTTTGCGCCCTATTCCGAGGTCCCTTAGCGGGTCCCACTATGGGCGCCTGGTTTTACCAGGCAGCCTTAGCGGGAGCCTCAAAGGGACCAGGGAGCAAATAACGGTACCACAAATTGCGGTACTGTTATTAGCTCCCTCCCCATTCCCATTGAGCCCTATTGGGGCTCAAATGGGAATGGGGATTGCCTTTTTCAATGGGGTCTTACCGGTCCCGCAAAGGTCGGACTACACCGGTAAGTCCCCATTGAACGAGGTCGGAGTCGGTACTGGTATTGGAGGCAGCCATGGTGCTAATAGCACCATGGTTACCTCCAATCTCGGAATGAGGCCCCATGTCCAGCCGTTGTAATGGGAAATGTCAAGCCTCCTTGAAACCAGTTCTGGTTATACCTATAACGCGTGCATTTGATCTAGAAACCTCCTAATGTATAGGGTTTCGAACTTGCACATTACGAATGTTCACAAGGCGTAGCAGGACTGCCTCTGCCTCTGGCTCATCATTGTTATTGTATTCCATTGTCTTGTTTTGTTCCCTTTCCTTTCCTTTTGCCCTGTGGGCACTTTGCAATAAAATGTCTTGATGTATAAGCGCTTCACAAATACCCAATAAAATAATTAAAATAAACAAACATGTCTCCTAGCTTGACGCAAGGCGTCTTCATATCTGTAAACAAGGTTTTCCCTGGCAATCCTCCAGGCACTGCTACTGCCACTGTAAAGTTGCTTTTGATCTCTCTAACACTTCCTTCCCGTAACCACCTAGTTAATGCACAGCAGCAGATTACAGATGTAGGGACATCAACATGTAGGTTAGCCATTGTAATATATCTTAGCTAGAAAGCTGTTAAGAGAACTTGATTGAAAATAGACCATGTGCTTCACTAGAGTGCTTTAAGCTATGTATTATACACCCTGCTTTTCACTATAATGTATATTATTCTTTGTAATGGCAGGCCTGTAGTAACCCCGCTAGCTCCTCTTCGATAGCTAAGTAGGGAGGATATTATTTGCGTGTAGGAGAGGATGAGCAATGCCCTGCCATGGTCTCCAAAGTGATGTGATTCTTATAACCCCTATCTCCAGAGCCCCTCTTTCACCCCCTGGGGAGTGTCCAACACCCCCGCCCACTCAGCAGGGGATGTGGTAGGAAGAGAGTAGGGAAGAGCATATACCTGTCACTGTGCATCAGTAAAGAGAACAGGCAAACCACCCCCTGCAGTGGGTGGCTGCTACTCATTCGTCTGCACAGGAGAGGTTGACTAATGTCACATTATTCTTTATTGACAGGCACTGCTCATACCTTCCAGTAACCCTTCAGAAGTGTATTAAAAGACATGTACCATATATGACACATCAATAAACCAAACATTTAATAGACAGCCGACTCTTAAAGTTCATGTTAAAATGCTTCTTGATAAAACACTCATTAATGAACAGTCAAGTAATGCTTCTTAAGCTCTCATGAATAAAGTAAATCTGTTATTAATGGGAAATAGGTAATAAAGAAACATTTCTACCATAATGGTCACTGTGCACAACACACTTAAAATGTGAAAAGTCATAAATGAATAAGCAGCAATCATTTTCATTGCCTCTATATATACTCAAAACACAAGACTGCCTTCTCCAAGATATCATAGCCACCTAAAAAACAACTAGCTGCAGGTCTTGCTAGGCAACCTCACCAAATCTTGCTAGGCAATCTTCATAGAAGCACCCAAAACCACCTCAAAGCACATAAAAGCACTTACCCTTTCAATGCCTCAATACCCTTCTCAACGTGATATCAACGAAGGGTAAATCACCTCCCATACTCACTATTTGTAGATGGTAGGGAGATGGGAGGGCTGGAAATGGAACATGGGTGCCTTGGACGGTCTACAATCTAGGGAAAATGCCCAAAAATGTCAAAAGCCACCTATCACCAAGCACCATGATCTTTTTGTCCAGAAAAAGCAGAACAATAGGAAAAAAGGCTTCAAAAAGAGTTAATGTCAATCGGGATTGACCATGGTGCCAGCATGAAGCCAATCAAGAATAAGATGTGTTCATAGGTGGGGAGCTGATTTGCCTTGGGGGTTGGGGGAGGGGCAGAGGCGGAAGCAAAAATATTCCCCATACAGCTCAAATAAAATCAATAGTTCTGCTCAAAAGTCAATAGGCAGATCCTCTGGGTACTCAAATGCCTCAGAAAATCTAGAAATCTGATTTTGTGGCTTTAAAATCAATCCAGGAAAAAATTATAGAGTCCCCAGTGCCTGCCTCTCTTACAACCATCCGTCTGCCTCTTGCCTTCTTGCCAGCTTTGGTCCGGTCTGTGCACAGACACAATCTCTTCTGGCTTTCAAACGCAGCTGTTTTTATACTCTCTGGGGTTTCACTGTTAATGCCAAGAATTAGCATATCTATCTGTCAGCAGCTTGAAGTTGGCTAAACAAAATGCTACCCAGCCCCCTGGGTATCAGAGTATCACATGTATCAGAGTATCAGAGCTCAACATATTTGCTACGAAGTAAAACGTTTGTCTCAAGAACAAGGCTAACGCACCTTTCACCCACTTTCACTAGCTGCAACGCCCATTATCATAGCTCAACCTCTTTTCTGCAAAGTAAAAAACTTGTTTGTATTATGAGCCAGGCTACCACACCATTTACCCACTGTAAAAGGCTGTGCAGGAAATGCAGTGTTGTGTGTACTTCATTAAATGCACTTTTCTTAAATAGCTGTTATTCAGTTTTGTTTCCAATATGCAGCCATATTGTTCTAATGACAAGGGCACTTGGCGCTCATCCCAGAAAGCTCAGAGTGCAGTCAGAGGGTTTTACTAAGCGCGCACAGTGTTCTAATAACAAGGTCATTTGTAGCCCCTACCAGACTCCCAAATGAGAACACTATTTTCTGTTCGATGTACAATTATGAATGCTTTCGCTTAGCTTCCCTGAATGTAACGTAATTCAAAGGGCGTTTTTAAGGCCTTACTAGCATTTAACAAATATACCTTTGTACATGTATCGAAGTCTTGGACCTGCTCAAATATACCGCTTTAAATATGGTTAGACATGAGAATACATGTTATTAGTGCGAGAAGCAGGAGTTTTTGAGCCTCTGTTATTCATTTTTAATGGGATCCTCTGAGAGCAGTTTGAGTTTGGTGTTTGTATCTGGATGCAAGTTTGTCGGGGATGACAAGTTAGCACCTGGTTGCATAGTTTACATGTAAAGAGGCATCAGAATTGTGTTTGGTTGTGCAGTTTCTATGGGGGAGGGTTGTGCCCTGGTTCTTGTTCTTGGTCAGAGCAAACATAGAGACAGCAGCTTCTTTAGAGTTTTATCACAGTTATTTTCAGGTATAGCTTTGGTCATCCCAAAGGTCATCAGGTATAAATTGTACATCTCAAATGAGCATCAAAGCAAACTCTGAACGGGAAGAATAAGTGAATAAGAAACCCCAGAAACTGTGTACTTCATTTAAGGTAAACATGTTTAACTTAAAGCCCCTTGTTTAGTAGCTTAAGAGTATGAGTACAATGATGATATCATGTCATCACTGATTATATCAAATGGAAAAACTATGGTAGTACAGGTGGTGAGAAATACAGCATTAGAAACACTAGACATTCAGTGAAAATGGTTTCCAGTCATTTTATTGCAAACAAAACAGAGTGATAAATATCAGAGCGGACACAAACACAGAAAAACAGTGCAAACATTTATTAAATAAATAAAGGGTTGTGGGGTAAGGGGTTAAAATGGGTCGTGATATGCTTGGGGTGGTGGTAAAAGGTTAAAAAAATGTCGGGCTTGGAGGGGGGACCTCCAAGCCCGAAAAAAACAAACAAACATTCTGTAATTCTCTGTAATTGTAGTCGGCAAGATCACATATAACTGTGAAAATATGTTAGTTAAGACACCGTTAAGTTGTAGCAGTTCACCACAACAGTAATCTTGAAATTCTGTCAAAAAACTTTAGTTGCAGAGACCACCAGGGGGCGCAGGCTGAACAGAAGCCTGAGTGCCGAGCTCCCCTGAAACGCCCGGCATAAAGCGAATTATCCAAGCTTGCCAAGCCCGCAAGCATATCAAACTGAAGGCTAAAGAAGCGGGAGGTGTCTGGCACCTGCAGCCCTAATTTCAGTGAAAATCGGATATCGGATGAATCTGCCCACTTAACACGACCAACAAAGTCCCCCCCCCCCCCCCTCTGGGAGAGGCCCTCCAACAGCGGAGAGCGGTGCCCGGAAAAAGCCCTTCAGGAAGAAGGGCCCGCTGTAAAAGTATCGGTACAACGAGCCAACGGCAGTGTGCTGACAATGGTGCAGTGCATGGTCATCACCCAGGAGAGTTTCCCAGAGATGTGCTGAGGGCTGTGCGCCCTCCTTGAGAGCTCCAGTGGCGTAGAGGACAGTGCGGGTAGCGTGGAAGGTGGCCCGCCACCTGGGCGAGCCCTCGGTGGACCGGCGGTGGGTCAGTGGCAGCAAAAAGAGCACCAGCACTCTGAGGGTGCCCCAGTGGTCGTCAGCTGGGCAAGTGTGAGCTCTGGTGGGTCCCTGCGCCGTCCCCCGCAGCGCAGCTACGCCCGCAGAGGTTTACGTGGAGGCACCAACAGGCTGGAGAGGGCTGGGGACTTCCTGCGGCCCCTGGAACCTTGTAGGCGCTCCCTGCGTCCCCCCTGCTTGCACAGGAGTGACTGTGCCGACATCTAAATGCTCCTCACCACGTCCCATCCACTGGCGGGTAGCCTGCACAGGAGGTGACCATGCAATCTTGGTGCCCCTTCCCCCCTTTTTTTTGTGTACATCATACCGGCCCAGCAGACGCAGAGCAGAAGGAACTGGGGGGGGTGTTACCCTGCCTCGGCTCCATCGCCCCCGCCCACGAGACCCTGCTAGCTGGCACCAGGACCCTCGGTGGATGATCCGGTGTGCTTCAGTGCATGGGAGCAAGGTAAGGAGAGGGAGGCTCCTTCAACCTTTCCTCTCAGCAACAATAAGAACATCAACAGCAGCCGGGGGGACAAAGCGTGATTCCTATACCCCAGATTGCCTCACTAAGACTGCCCAGAAGCATCACTGGCCTGCAACACACGTAAGAACCCCGAAGAGAGAGACACAGTCCCAGTAAAGGACCATCAGGTAGCAGTGGGCATCTCTCTGGGCTGGCAGCGGGTGGGCTACCGTTACACGCAGACCCCTGAGCCAGTCAGCATGCGGCTTTAGCATCAGCCAGAACAATGGACAGGCTTGGGCACCAGATATAGCTCAAAAGGCACAGCATTAATTACCCCCATAAATATCCCTCAACCGTTCATCATGTTAAGTTCCTGTGGAGAGGAAATCCCCTGCTCGGGGGCACACGGTTCGCCTGCCCTCCCAGACGAACAGCAGAAGGAGTGGCGCCCGGCATGAAGTCTAGTAGCGGCAATTGAACTGGGCGCAAAAATAAGCAGATACACGAAGAGCACAGAGGTGGTGATTGTAGCAAGAGGCGGACTCTTCCTTGGGGACCAATCACGTAGTCACACCCGGGGCAGAAGTAGTCATAAACTCGAATTCAACGCACGAGCCATTACCTACACATTGGCAGAGTCTCTAAAAGTGCACCCCACATGCAGCCTGGAGCCGCAGCCTGTCCAGTCCAGAAATGGCAGAAGTTCCATCGAGATAGTGTACAAATGGCATCCCCATCTGCCCAAGAAGACTCCCAGATTCCAGTGGGAGACCAGGAATTGTCCACCAAGGAAAACATACGCCTCCTCCTGGGGGAAATTCGAGCATTCAGAACAAGTATGACCACCACAGTCCCATTCCTCACGCTTCTTTTTAACAACATACTCGAATCCGGCTCTGCCCCGCCTTCATTCACAGAAGCTAGAATCATAGTTATACCCAAAGAGGGTAAGGACAAGCTAGACTGTGGGTCCTACAGACCAATTTCGCTACTTAATGTTGATGCTAAGGTCTATGCCAGCATCCTGGCTAAATGATTAAGCAGAGTCCTCCCTCAACTAATACACAGTGATCCTGCTGCGTATGTCACGGATAGGCAGGGAGCAGACAACATCCGTAAAACCTTAGACCTCATGGCCTCCATCCCTGCGTCGGAAGTAGAACCAACCTAGATTCGGTCAACATCGAAAAAGCTTTCGACCGGGTGGAATTGAGGTTCATGGCGGATGTCCTTTATAAGGCGTGTCTGTGCCCTGGCTGGATCAGGGGGGCCAAGGCACTCTACCAGAATACTCAAGGCAGGGTCGTAGTAAACGGGGTTGCTTCTCGGCAATTCCACCTGACTAGGGGAACCAGGCAGGGGTGTCCTCTCTCACCAATGATCTATGTACTGGTCATGGTGCCCCTAGCTCAAAATATCAGACAATACTCCAGAATTATAGGCCTTCATAGATATGGGGTTGAGTATAAGCTAGCGCTTTTCGCTGATGATGTATTGGCCTACGTCACCCATCCTTAGCTTTCGATTCCAGCTCTCCTGCACGAAAAAAGGAATACGGGACGCACTCAGGGTTTTGCATGAAGAGAAATAAAACAATAGTTCTCCCCCTCAGAGACCCAGACCCTTCCCCCATCACCATCCTGCAGACATGGGACCTCCAAGTCTCACAAGCCAGCATTAAATATCTAGGGATAACGATAACAAGACACCTCCAGGATATGGTCCCACGATAATTACAAATCGCTATGGGCGGGGATCCAACAGGACCTAGGCAGGTGGAGTAAACTCAAGCTCTCATGGGCTGGCAGACTAATGGCAATCAAAATAAATGTTCTGCTGCGGCTCCTTTTCCTCTTTCAATCTTTGCCAATTGCGCTTCCTTTCAAAGAACACATTCTTGAACATAGTAAAAGGGGCCATGCTGTTGTTTCTCTGGGACAAAGGTAGGCCTCGCATTGCTTACAAAAATCTTATTCTGGTGAAGGAAAAGGGAGCCTCATGTACCCAGACATCCACAGTTATTACGCAGCAGCGGTACTCTGTGTTCTTGTAGACCACATCAGGGAATTGAAGTTTAAACAGTGGGTCACTTTAGAGAATGGGCTGTTTTAACACACATTCAAGCACCAAAGGCCTTATATCCTGCATGTACAGAGCACTCATTGACAGAGGGCGCTCTCACCCCCCAAGCACTAAGGTGAAGTGGGACGTGGAACTGAGGTGGGAAGACAACCAAGCGGGCTGGGACGCTGTATACAGAGCGGTGTGGAAATCCTCCATAGCTATGCAGTATAAGATGCACAACTGCAGGATACTCATGCAATGGCACTTAAACCCTCAAGGTCTGGCTAAAATGTATCCAGGGCATCTCCCCCTACTGCTGGAGAGGATTCAAACAAGTTAGCACATATTGGCACCAATGGCGGAGTTGTCCTTACATACAAGTGTTTTGGAAAGAGATCCTGGGGTGGATGTATGAAATTGAGGGCATCAGCAGAGTTTTATCTCCACGACTGGCTCTCTTTGGGATCGAACAAATTGAAGACAGATACGCTCTCCTTCCTCATATGCCCAGAAATCCGCTTCTAGCGGCCCGGGTCTGTGTTACAATGAAATGGAAAGCCTCTTCTCTTCCCACAAAACGGGACTGGTTGGGGAAAGCAAAAGAAATCGATGAAATGGAAAGTCTAACTGCTCTCCTATTGTAATCTCACTCCCACATAGATCAGCAATGGCTCCCATTTTTGCAGTATCACAGAGAGGCTTTAGCGGACCCGCACTAGCACCTGCTCCACTGCCCTAGAGGTGAAGCTAGATTGGCTGCCACATGAGAATTTGTCATCTAAAAAGCTCCCAAACCTTCAAACGAACGCAGCCTCACGGGGACCCGCACGCAGAGTCGTCCTCCCGCTTCACTCTCCTTGATGGATACACTGGCCCTCATTACGACCCTGGCGGAATTCGGAAAACGATGGCGGAAATGCAATACCGCCATCGAATAGCGCTCGGTGCGACTATGACCCGTCACCGCAAAGTACGAAGCCATTAGCGACACCGTAGTGAACGCCAACGTTAACTGCACCAAGCACGCGCGCGCGCGCCATGCCAAACCGTAAACACCACCATGGCGCAAGGGTACGCTAATTCCGACCCTAGCGGACATGTACCTAACGCCATCAAGCATGGCGGAATGTACCATTCTGCCATGGTGAGAAGTACGGCATCGCGAATCAACCGTAAACGGCCCCACTGAGTGCCTGTACACCGCTCCCTGCCCACAAAGTACAACTCCCCGTAGGTGCAATGAAGTCACAATGCAACCATTGAAATGTACAAGTCACCCATGCATGCCAACGAACAAATGAAACACAAGAGGGGCCAATGGGAGCTGCAGGGCACAGATGGCACGAATACAGAAGCCATCCTAATGGACATGACCACAGTCCCCCACCAAGAAACGCACGCAAACACAGGCACCTGTGACCAGCAATATTCCGAAAATCACATCATTCCACCAGTCCACCTGGCTGACCGGCATCTGTTACACAAAACCCAATCCCCCGCCCCTGAGCATGACAACATTCAAATAGTCATATTGGCAGCCCCCATCCCTGACCTCACGGGCTTCGTAGGCAAACGCGCCCAGTACAGTACCACGCAACTAAACTCCGAAGCTGGAACCCAATGCAGATCTCCTCACAATACATCGCTCCCCAAATAGGAATATGCCACATCACTTGCAAAGAAGAACGCTACACGGGCCAAATCAGAATAGAAATTTAATGCACAACAAAATCACCAAGCCCATACAGCCATCAGGCCATGAACTCCAAAACACATTTCACCATTGTGGGCTGCATCCGCAAGAAATGACCAGCCACTACTTGTGTGACGCCCTGTACCATCATGGTACACAGAGCCACATTCACGTACGAAAAGGCAACATGGAAGCGCACAGAACCGCAGGGCCGTCCCAATGGGGAGGTACTAGTCCAGCTGAAAGGCCGAAATGTTGCTCCGAGCCACTAGTACTGCGTAAGGGCATGTGGCCCATTGGCGATCGTCCCATAAGATCGTAATGCTGCTCCACTGATTAACACGAAGCAGCAGGTGTCGGGAGTAAAAGCCATCTGCAGGAGTGGCATACAGATGGCAGTGGCAAAAGGGGAGGAGATACCTGTCAACCAAAAGAAAAGAAAAAGAACAGAATGGCCATCAGAACTACATCCGAACAACTCACTTCAATGATCACACTGAATCCACAGCCATATGCATGCTAGCCCACTCCAAAGGATCATCACCACCCCAAAACCACTTGCGACTCATAACCATCTATATCGAGGTGTAAACACCATCACAAACGAGTGTACCTGTGCATGCGTCTGTGAAAACAGAATCCATCTGATGGGATTGTTAACGTGCATGGACACAAGTGTCTGAAGGCGCGTCGAGAAAGGGAGGGCTCAACAAGGCCAGATAGACGATGGTCCCACTATGGCAGCCCTGCATCACATAGCGCAGGGGAGGCGGATAGATTCCAAGAAGCCCTGAACATGGCAAACTCTGTATCAAATCATCTGCCCATGCATCCATTCATCATTCCCTCATCCCGGTATAAAAACGCCTGAACATTTACTCACATAACATTAGAAATATCCATTCAGTCTGTGCGTTATGCAGCCTGCAAAATCCACAGTGCCCCAGCCCGTAATTCCAGTGTTGTGAAGTAACATGTATTTGGGAACGTCCGGCCTCATCGCCCACGTCGCTATTGCGCATCCCAAACTATTCATGTCAATCATTGCTTCCTCGCCATGGCCCCTGTCTCAAGGACATTGAACAATAGAACGTTATATTTGCAGTCAGACCTGTGGGCATCTCCTCGCCGCGAGCTGAAAACCGAAAGCGCCGCCCTTCGAATTCCTCATTTGCAACATCACGTCGAAAAGGCATCTGTGGCCGTTTGAAATCACAAATTAATCCATCTAGTGCGGCTGTGTGTGAAAATGGCAACTGCCTTCACCCACAAATGGGACGCCCCGCCCGTCGGTGCAACTCGGTACAGTGATGCATGAGGGCCCACCGTTACTCGAGTACTACGTTCCACTGACCCTTCACAAGTCTGTTCGCGACGGCAAAGATTGTATGTGAAACAATGGGACCATAGCCGAATGTACATATCAACAAATGTTACACGGCCATCGGGTACAAATACATGATTGCAATAGCAAGATGCCATTACCGAATTGCAGCGTTGTGTGCGGGACGTGCTCGGCCAAAGGGGAGAGCAGCTTGCACAGGTGGAATGAATCACCACAGGTGGAGGCCATACAGCCTGAAAACACATAAATTGCACACCCAGTCTCCTCCCACAACCACACCCACTCCGAAATGCTACCGGCAGGACTCGCGATGTTGGCCCTGGGGGACCTGATAGCACTGCAAGTACTCCAACTCCAAGAAGAAGACGAACACCAACTACAACCGGCCGCACGGAGGAGACGCAGGAGGAGGAGGAGGGCAAGGCAGGGCCAGCAAGGGCCGCCAGCACAGCCACTACCACCACGCAGGCAGGCCGCAATCCCACGCCTCCGAGCACATCCGTTCAACCTCACTGATGAGCAGATCCACACCCTCTACCGTTTGGACCGGGACACCATAGCCGCCATTGTGGACATGACACAGGCTGACCTTGTCAGCATGATAGATAGCCCAACCGCCATCCCACCCCTACTGAAGGTGGTGTCTGTACTCCACTTCCTGGCCACAGGCACCTACCAGCACACAGTCGGACAGTTGCATGGCATTTCTCAGCCACTGTTCTCACGGACACTATTGCAAGTGCTCGATGCCCTCCTGCAGCACGCAGACGACTACATCTCCCTACCACGCTCGGAGCAGGAAATTACAAACACGAAAGTGGGATTCCATGCACTTGCCGGCATACCGGGTTGCATTGGTGCCATCGACTGCACCCATGTTGAATTGGTCGTCCCACATGCCATGGAGGCCCAGTACCGCAACCGAAAACAATTTCATTCCCTGAATGTACAAATGGTGTGTGACTCCAACAGGATCATTACACATTGTTGTGCCCGATTCCCTGGATCAACCCATGATTCTATGGTCTTGAGGAACTCTACAATACCACGCTACATGGAGCGACACGCAGGGAACAGATCCTGGCTACTCGGTGAGTCTCATTACATGCATGATAATGTGGGGTATGTGATTCGGCAATGACCTGGCAGGAAGGGGGGGGGTGGTGTGCGTACGTAGCAATGGCATTCCACATAATCCGTTTATCGTCCACATACAGGTGATGCTGGATATCCACTGAAGAGATGGCTCCTCACACCAGTCCGGAACCCACGGGACCAGCATGAGGAGGACTACAACCATGCCCACTCACGTACCCGTGTAGTCATTGAACAGGCATTCGGCCTACTGAAGACTCGTTTCCGCTGCCTCAGCAGGTCTGGCGGGGCACTCCTGTACCACCATGAGAAGGTTGCAAAGATGGTGATGGCATGTGTCATGCTCCACAACATGTGCGTACGTAGAAATGTGCCCATGCCCCCTGACGCAGAACTGCAAGCACCTGATGATGGTCATGATGAGGGTGGGGATGTGGCAGCACCTCAAGGAGTCTGCGAGGCACCAGAGGGCCGTGACATTCGTCAGCATCTCATTGATGCATGCTTCTAGCACTCACGCCTGGTGGCTGATACATGGACACGGTACTCGTGGCACTGTGTGTGTCTGGTACATGCACAATATGGACTGTACGCCTATGATGGCCTAGTACACAATGATCATTGTCCACACATCACATTGGTTGATCGTGCACTGTTTATGGCATATGTGATATCATATTGAACACCCTATCGACCCGCCACCCAAGTGAGCCCAACACACCCCCTCCACCCTCCTACCTCCCCCCCGAACACCAGTGTCCAAAGATGCTCATTGTCAGTGGGCTGTCGCTATTGCAAGCCCCCTCTGCGGGTATCAGGGGCACCCCTGCCTGTGGAGCGCAGGTTCCTCCCAGATCTACGTTGGGGGCTGCCCTGGACGGAACTTGCAACGGATGATGTCTCTGCCTGCTCACGTCCATGCATGTCCCTAAGTGTTTGTGAGAGCTCAGTGAGCACACGGCGCACTGCGGCAAGTTCGGCACATACGTCTGTGGACGTCGCATGCAGTTCCCCCCTCAGGCTCTAGGTGCTTCTCTCCATTTGGACTCTCAGGCTCTCGGTGCCACTCTCCATTTGGACTCTCAGGCTCTCGGTGCTAGTCTCCATTTGGACTCTCAGGCTCTCGGTGCTACTCTCCATTTGTGCCCTTAGTGTCTCTGTACTTCTCACCATTTCTGCCCTAAGTGTCTCAGTTGATGTTTCTATGTCTGCCTTAGTGCCCCCACATTCATCGGCATGGTCCTTGAGGAGCGTGGCCAGTTGCTGCTGTTGCACGATTAACTGGTCGAGGGACTGTTGCCTCTGCTGGGCCATGGCCATTTGCGGGGGTGTCACAGAGGGGCTGTTGACCTCATGTTGCCTTGCCACAGGGCTTGTGGGGGATGGCCAGTCGTCGTCTTGTGGGTGCCCCTGCGTGGTATCCTCATGTTGTACGGGATGGGACAGACAGGGGGATTGGGACAGGTCATGGATGGATCTGACTTCGACATCCCCGTCTTCTGTGTCGGAGCATGCTGCCATCAATGGGGTGTCACCTATGGTGCTGCTGCCACCAGAGGCAGTGCCTTCTGTGGCATCCGTTGGGGGGACCTGTGGTGGTGGTGTTGTGGGCATGCTGGCTGCTGGGGTGCCTGTTGATGTTCCCTCCTCTGTGCTGCCACCTGATTTGTGCTGCTGCCGTGTCTTGATGCGTGCAGCTGAGGTGGAGGGTCTTTGGCCGTTGGTCTTGGCCCTCTTTGCAGGTGTGCTGGTAGGGGTGTCCTGATGCTCGCCGCTTGGATCGGACCCTGTGGTGGAGTAAAGGAGGGCGAGGGTTATTAATGGGTCTGTGGGTATTGGAATGGCATTGTATCACATGCATTGGGGTGGTACCTGAGGGTGATTTGGGTCGGGGCCTTGGAGGTGCTTTCATTTGTGTGTGGAGTGAGGGTGCAGTTGTTTGGCAGCCTGCAGTTAGGGTGTGCCTGCTGCACGTGTAGTGGGTGTTTTAGGGGTTTTTAATTATTTATGTATTTATTGTGAGTTTTAAAGTGCGCTATCAGGCCGATGTGTGTGGACGTTCTCCTGGACATGTGTTTCTGTTGCACTATGTGGACACATGGTACTTCACATGATTGGACATTGTGGATTTAGCATTGTTTTATTTGGCCCACCTACCTGAATCTTCGGATGTCTGCACTCCTTTCTCCATCCCTCCGACTCCCTCTATGCTCTCCATTCCGATGGTGGAGGCACAGATTTCTTCCCAGGGGGTCAACTTGATGGGTGATTCAGGACCTCCCCCGGTGGCTGTGGCAATGTTGCGGTTGGCAGAGAGTATGCTGCGGACGCGTATCCGCAGGTCGTCCCATCGCTTTCGGCATTACTGTGGGGTGCGGGGTGCGGTCCCCACCGCACTTACCCGCTGTGCCACCAGAGCCCATATGGCCTTCTTGTTTGCAAGTGCCGTCCTGGTCATTTGTGTGCAGAAGACGACGGCAGCATTCTCCTGGAGGGTCTCTGTTAGCACGGTGAGTTCCTCACGGGAGAAGTGGACCTGCCGCTTGCGGTCGCACGCTTTCTTCGCTACTTTTCCCATTTTTCTTGGTTTCGCTAGGGTGGATGACGGGTTGGGGTGTGTCTCAGGGTAGTGTTTTTAGTGGTTGTGTGGTTTTAGTGGTTTTATAGGTGTACGGCGGGATGTTCCCCGTTCCGGGCCCATGTTTTTACTTCCGTTTCCGTATATTTACGGTCACCGTACTTTCCGGTAGGCGCACACTGCGGTGTCCGCTGTGATGGGTGGCGGTATTGCACCTAGGGCGCCGTACGGCGGCGGTGTGGGCCGTTTTGGGGTCATTTCCGCCATCGCGGACTTTGCACTTCCGCCATGCCGTGGTGCTCGTGCCCGATGGGTCGGAATGGGCCGCACTTTGCTCCTTCGTGCAATGGCGGAAACGCTATTTACGCTGTGGCGGTCCGGTCAGTCACTTTCCGCCAGGGTCGTAATGAGGGCCACTGAGTTTTCTCTTTTGTTTTTTTTTCTTTTTTTACTTTCATTGGCCTACTCGCTTGAGCTCACACAAATTATCTACAAAACCAATAAACCATTCAACTTGCTGTCATTTGCCATGGTCAAGCCTGCAAAAGGGAGTTGGGAGGAGAGGGGTGGTTTATCCTGTCTCTTATTTCCCTTTTCTGCTGCTTTACATTCCTTACGTTTACTTTACCTTGCCCCTGCCGCCATCCTTCTTATACTCTCTTCATGGCAGGGGGCCTTGTTCTTCACTTCTATCGCTTCAGAATTTAAACTTGTACGTTCAGTGATCCCATTTTTTTTCTAGCCAATTGTATATGTTTGAGCCTTGAGGCTGATGCTACTGTTGATCACAATAAAAATACATTTAAAAAAAAAATCTTTAGTTGCAGTGACGGGAGCTTTGCCACCTCAACTCTGCTCCCTTTATTGCACAGTCCATGAACATATTGATGACATCACAGATGGCATCATAAATTACATCTTTGGAAACTAGAGCACACTGAT
The DNA here is from genome assembly GCF_040938575.1 of Ambystoma mexicanum. Classification (NCBI taxonomy): domain Eukaryota; kingdom Metazoa; phylum Chordata; class Amphibia; order Caudata; family Ambystomatidae; genus Ambystoma; species Ambystoma mexicanum. The sequence goes on from NC_090929.1 coordinate 417,524,078, forward strand.
GACATCACTGACTACACCTATGGCACTACTTATGACATCACTGGTAGAGTGTATCACATACAAAAGTGAGAAAGATGCAATAATTAAGCAATATAACCAGGCATGGGAGGGCATTACCAGTCGGGTAATGCAATTCCCTCGGAGGGGTATATTTCTCTCAGCTCCCCGATATGCTTTCCGAGGGTGCTAATAGTGTTTTTTTTAAGTAAAGCAATGGCGCAGTTGCTGTTTCTCCACTTAAAAAAAGACTACAAAACAAAATGGTCACCATTGATGCAGCGAGTGCTACCGGGACGGCAAGTGTTCCGGGACCATTGTCGGTAAGGCAGCCACGTGTAAGGTAAGTGGGGCTGGGGTTGGGGAGGGGAGTGGATCGGGGAGGTTGAAATGGGGAGGGGTCAGTGAAAGGGGGCACGGGGCTCCAGGACACTGAGGACTCACATGCCAGGCAGAGAAGACGGTAGCCTCCCACTTATGAGCATGCTTAGAACACGGGAATAGACCGCATTCCAGGCTTCCTCATTGGCTGGGAGGCCCCTTTACTTCACCACGCTATTTAAATTGAAGTCACTTCTACACTGCAAAGAACACGAAATGTATGGAGTTAATTGTCCTAACTTCACATCTAACATGTCGTACTTCAAAATGTCACATGAGATGTCACCATTCATGTCATATGTGATGTCATCACTAATGACATCAGTGTGCTCATGGGCTGCGCCATAGGTTCTCAATGTTAAGGTGGTTTAGCATCCACTAATTGCTGAATTTCTGCAGTTTTGTTGTTTTAAACTAGCAGCTTCATGTCACGCCAAACAAATGACTTGCTGCTGTGGCAAGAGTGTCAATTATAGAACTTATCAGTGGAGTTAGGCGGAGCAGGACATTTCGGCATGGCCAGTTCGGCGTGGGCCGATTTTGCATGGCCGGTTTGGCACATGAGTCGGTTTGGTGCGGGGTCCCACGCTGTACTGTCTGCATCGAAATTAAAGGATTCAAGAAGAAAAAATGCGAAGGTTGGAAGGGGATTAAGTTGGAGCTGGCTGGGTGCTACAGCTTGGCAGATCCATGACTCACAACACAACCCTCGGTGCCTCTACACAGCCAAAAGCAGTGTGCATAGAAAAGCTCTCTGCTATCACACCGTTCATGCAAGCACTATGCCTGCTCTCTGCTGCCCACTCTTTGACCCCCACTTATCAAACACTACCCACAGCTGGCTGCCATGGTGGGGGGACTGGGACGCTGGCCATGCGATTTTACATGAAAACGGCTACCGAAGCAGGCCCGTGCCAGGGATGCCCTCATCCCACCACCCCCATTGACCAGCAGTAGCCTCAACTCCCACGCACTCATTCACAAGTTCTCGTGGGCAGGCATGTGCTGCAGCGTCAAAACATCCCAGCACCAAAACATCCCGTCTCCGAACTGGCCGCGCTGAAATGGCCCCGCCAAATCGGCCCATGCCGAACAGGCCATGCCAAAAAAGGGTGTACCAGGAATTAGGCAAGTGCCACGGCCAGCAGAAATATTAGAGTTTTTGATTTTCAAATGTTTGCAGTCGGATGTATACTAATTGACCTTTTCACAATTGATTGTGGGAGAATTGACCTTGTCACAATTGATCGTGAAATGAAGGACAATTAGGACATACATGCGGCGGAAACCCCCTGCAACTCCCTTCTCAATCCAATAACCACTGCAACCCTCTACCCAATCCCATTATATTATTTATTACCCCAAACCCACCCCACACATGTAAAATAAAGATAAGGGTCAATTGTGCAGAAGGTCAATTAGGAACACTGTTATTAGGTCAATTAGGACAAAAGGTCAATTGTAAAAGGTCAATTTGGGTAATACCTGGACGTCCTGGTGTTGAGCTCTCATCCACTTCTACCTGAGCGGAGTCAAGCAAGTTGCAGAGTCTTTCTAAGCCTATTTCATACACAGAACCCAGCGCGTCGAAAGGTACAGTGCCCGATAGAGAAATCTACTCCTCAGGATGTATGCAATCCTGCCACTCAAGGGCTGCAGAAAAAGTATGCCACTTCGGCCAACGTAAACACTAGCTCCTTCATTTTGAAGCAGTTGCTGTCATTCAGCTGGGCAGTATGTGTCAGACTTTCATCTGAGGCTGTCATCACATAACTAACCTCAGTCAACAGCCACCCCACAGCCAAATGCCCCCTGGAAATAATCGGACAAATGAACTCACACCCCAATAGTGGACCACTTCAGACATCCAACAGCAGAGATGAGCACCCAAAGGACCCAAAACGGCTTTCCACACTGAACGACAGGGACAGCAATCCTGGAAAAGCACGAATCAACTGACGTGGGACCCTTCTGGTTTAGTTTCACCAGCACACCCTTTCGACCTCATTTAATAAAACTGGGAGATCACTCAGTCGGGTTGGTCTCGCCGTCCCCTCATGCCTTAAAAGAGAACCTGGAGTGGTAAAAACTCTCAACAAAATGATTTATCTCCTGCCGCCTTAATCTAAAAACGCAGTCAATCCCGCGCAAGGCAACTTCATGCCTAGCACAATACCACCTTCAACTTGACGGAATTATTTCAAGGCTAACAATTGTTCCTGTTTCTCAACCCCCACACCGTCCCACTCGTCACCCCCTAAAATAGTGGATAACCCCATCTCCCAGCGCTGTGATTTATTCGATCTTCCCTACAAAAATCATATCCAAGTTCCACGCCAAATCACATAGTAGCGGCACTCAGGGCTTGGGCATTTCCGGCTTGCCCTCATCAGCACCTCTATTTTCGCGCCAACCTTTCCAGAAGATGGTGATGCTGAAAAGGTTTTTTTTAAAAAAGGAAACCCTACTACTGCTGCCCATGTCATTAGCACAGCATATTCATAGGTGACAGGAAAGAGAACTCTAACAGGAAAGTGAGCATTTCAGTGCAAAATTACTGTTACCAACTAAGAGCCCCATTGGGGATGAAACGAATAACGCCATTTTACTTTCGGCGTGGTTAATTTCCGGAAAATGCTTCAAGGGGTCACATTCACCAGTCCCTCTCTGATGGGCGAAAGACTACCTCCAAAGCTGTTCCACAGTATGTTTTTCGGTGACAATGTAGATTACCCCTGCTCACTGCGCAGGGAGTATTCATGAATTAAAGACTGGGAGGCGAGCATTGCTGGAGTAATAAATGAAGTTGAAGGATAATGCTCGCCTGAAGTCTTGCCATAGAATGGAAGGTGTCTATGCCGTTCCTTACACGGGGACAGAGAGGGCAGAAACAGAACTGCACAAAATGAAGACCCTAATTTCCTCGCTGTTCTAGAAGCGTGGAGGTGATTGACACGGTTGAATGTGCGAGCGGGTAAAATTAAAGGACGGCGTGACCTAGACACATGTCAGCCTTCACTCACTACCCGCCTGTTCTTGGCCGTGGTCTCGTTCTGTGTGAAACCCCTATTCACAAGCAATCGCCCCTTTCTCCTCAGACCTGCGGAATGAAAGAAATGCAGCCCAGCAGAAAACATTTAATATAAAGCCTTGGCCTTTCAACCCCTCTTGGGCCTTTATTTCTCTTCACTGGCAAATCTATACAGACAATTATAGCCTTTCGCTTCCAACCGTGTCTCTTAATGGTACTACCACTCCCCATTTACCCCAGACAAAGCGGAGAAGGCAAGAAAGTGAAAGCCGCTGCTGCATGGCGCGGACTGTGGCTGATTCAGGAATGTGGGTGATTCTACAATGATGGCTGCAAGCTACGCATTTTCACACAAAAAAACATAGCGATGGAATGGACATGGACAGCCATGCCACTGGGCCATCCTCGTTCCCTCAATTTCACAGAATAGTTTGCATGCACAATAGTGTGAACGGCACAAAATCACTTGTATAGAGTCAATAAAGGCGGTATAACTTGGATTGGGTTAAAAAGGGCTCTAAAAATATGAATTAAGCCGTGATACCTCTGGGTCTGGGCGTGTAACAAATGTAATAAATAAATAAATAAATGCATTATTAGCACTCTGTGAGGAAGTGCCATCTGGCAAGGGCATAGAAGCCCTGGCCTTTTTGATTTGTATTCATAATACAATGATGCAGGTAATTCCATCTCAGAAAGAGTAATCTATGGATTGGCGCTCGAGAGCCCAAGCAAGATAGCCAACTGAAGTGGGAGCTCCCCCCAAGGGGACGAGAAGCTGTGCGATAAGTTGCGTATGGAGAGCTTGGAGGCCATGCACAGGTAGCCGACCAGCAAAGCAGATGGTCAGGCACCCTGAGGTCTAGTTCCTTACAGTGTGGCATGGTGATCGCCCACTGGGACGCTCTGCAGACGAGTGGTGGAGGCTCCGCCAGTGATGGAGGAGGGCTGAGAACAGGGTGCGCCGCCCACAATCACTGACTGGGGCGGCGGGTATATCGAACCCTGGCTTGGGTAACCTCAGCTGAGCACCGACAGTGGTGTGTACTGCGGGCCCGGTCTTCCCCCTGTGGTGATCCGGGAGCAATGCTGTGAGATAGGGACGATTGCTCAGTGGGCCTGATTGCATGCCTGTCATATTCTGAGCTACACAGTGTCATATGAGCCCTGGAAGAGATACCGGCTTCAGTGAAGAGAAGCAGCAGGGAGGTATTGAACACATGGGTGAGTCCAGAAGATCAAAAATAGTACATAGGAGGATAAAACGGTCGTGTCCGGTGGTTGGCTGTTCAATCTCTACCGTGTTTAAGCCAGTGAGTACTCTGGGGCCCATATACCTGTCATACAGCCTTTGTCTCTGCATTGCTTGACCATACACAATGGCTCCTGCCCCTACTGATAGGCAATGCAGCTGCACATTGTGGTATCAAGGTAATGTGTGTTTGAAGGAGTCGACAGGGATATCCTGTGGTTGCCATCCCCACTACGTATAGAGCAAACATGGCTGGAAGGCTGGTACAGATCTACGGTGAGACTTCCCCATTGTTAATGTCTGATATGGGCAGGTGTGTGGCCTCAGAACAATAGTGTGCAGGAACATAATGCCTGGCTGCTCATCCGACTCTGACACAGATAGTACAAGTGGATGGGATTGGCCAACACTGAAGCGTGCTGGGTCACGAATACTGACAAGGGGCATGAGCAAGATGGACACCGCGGCACAACTGCAAGCGATCTTACAAGAGATGAAAGCCCTTAACCCTGCATATGCAAGAAACAAAGACCACTGTTCATGATATAGTTAAGGAGATGAAGGAATTTAACATGCAGCTTGACCTTCAGGCTGTGCGAACCACAAAGAATCAGTGCGCTGGAGGACAACCAAGACACCAACACATCAGAACTGGATGCAGCGATAAACAAAATGCAGAGGCTGAATGTGAAAATTGATGACCAAGAGAATAGCTCCAGAAGGGGCGATATACGACTGGTCGGTGTGCCAGAAAACATGGACACAACGGAATTGGCAGGGTTCATATATAAACTGCTCCAGGGGGATCTGCAACTACCTAATCCGATGGAATATTTGATCGAACTGGCTGCTACGGCGCCTATCCCTAAACTGGGCAAAGGTGAATGCCCGAGAATAATTACTATAAGGTTACTGAATTTCCAACACATATTAACCATCTTGAAGGCTTTACGACTTAAGGGTCTGATACTGAGAGTTTGTGTAAGTATCCGCATGTTTAATGACTGCTCTATGGAAGTCTTGAAGAGGTGTAGAGAATTAAAGTAGCTGTTTGAGAAGATCAAAGGCTCTGAACACAGGTTATGATGTCTTTGATGTGTTTGATATGTTATGTTTCCACGCCAATAATAAAAGAGAGAAACAAAGAAATGGTACTCTACTAACCAGAACTCCCTTTCATAAGAGAACACATGTGTAGCTAATGAGAGCAAAGCCTATGTATGCTCCAGATGTGTCCATGCCAAAGCACAGTGTACACCTGTGCCCTGCTGGATCAGTAGCCTGATCTGCAGCACCTGCTCTCAGGTTGCAAATGGATTTTAACAAAGGAAGGAATGGAGCTGCTATTTTGACAAGTAGAGAAAGTGAGCCAAAATCGCAAATCGAAGTAAATTTTGCGAGTGCGTAAATCGCGATTGCGGAAAAAGTATAGGGAGTAGGTTCTAGGTTCGTTGGAAAGCCTAGAATCACAGCTTTATAATGAAAGTTAAACCACATTCCTAGGATAAACGGTTCCGGAGATACAGACGATTTAATAAAGGTAGATTTTCGGATTTAAAGTAAAACTCAAAATGACAGGTGACAGCTTGCAGCTGCAGAATTGACAGGTGACAGTTGTGCAGCTTTAGAATGACAGATGACAGCTCGCAGCTTTAGAATGACAGATGACACGATTACTAGGAGGCAGTTCTACTTAGGTTAAAATAGTTTGGATTAGATTATTTTAACTAAGAGATTGGTTCTGCACAGTTCTGCTAGGTACTCACAATATAAATTTGAAATAGGCCTCGTCACGGATCTGGTCAACACGTCCGGCGGCGGTTCTGTCTGCTTGGCGGATCAATCAGGCACCGGTTCTGCTCACAGTGATCCGGATCTCTGGTTCTGCTCACAGCGGTCTGGGTCAGCTCTGCTCCGCTGGTCTAGCCTCTCTGGATACAGCGGCCTCTAGTTCTGGATACTGCTCTGCTTTCCGGTCCGGATCAAGTGGATTCTGGATGTAACACTGCTTTCTGGGTACTGGCAAAGGTTCTTGGCAAAGAATTCAGACAGCTCGCCCGGCTGTGGAATAGTTTGCAAATGATTTTAAGGATGCTGAGGCCTGCTGAGAAGAGTTTTCAGATTGTGGGTTTAGGCCCTTGCTTTAAGTTCTGAAGTAAATTTCTGGTCTCTGAAGATTGATGGATGTGAAGTTTGGAGTCTCCCGGCAGAGCGTCCCGCAGTAAATGGAATTGAATGTCTCTACCTTTCCCAGCAGTCTCTTTTTATGTGTTTTGGAAGTGGGTGTGTGCGTGGCATAACTGAGCCTGCCCCTCTCTACTTGTCATTGGCCCAGTTCTCCCCTCTCCCATGATTGGGGGAAGCAAATGGATTGTCATCATGATGCGGTCTGTTTATGGGTCAGAGGATCGTCCCCTGGTCAATTTGCCCACAAATCTATATTTGATTCAAATACATATTTCCCAGATACACAATTGGTTGAAATTACATGTACACATTATATATTCCTTATGGTCCATGCTTGTCCGCCTCTGATCTTCCTGGGGGCTTGCATTCAAAAATGACAACATTTTGCGCTTTTTGACTGGTTTACCAATATCGGGCATTTACCAAAAATTACACACATGTGCGCAAGGAGTATGGACATTAATTGATGAAGTATCAGATTTTTAACATGCAGACATTTGGAGTGAGACCCTATTTTCCGCTAGCAACCCCCCCAGAATACACCACAGGGTCCTAACGCTTCTTAAAACGTGCACAGAAAAATCACAAGAATAATGATATTACTTATGTAATTTTGACCAGTCCGCACTATGAGTTATCTATCTTTTTAACTTATGCCCTGGTCAAAAAGGGGTGTGGCTTCCCACATCACATGGTGGAAGAACTGGTTTATCCACTTCCCTCAAGCTCAGCTGGCTCTCACAGGCACTTCTCCTCCCACTTCTCCCAAGAGGAAGCCACTTTACGGCCCCCCCAATATAACATTTGCCTGAGTCCATTGTTCAGTTTCCAGCAGTCCTCAGGTAATTCAATCAGAGAGGTGTCACCTCCTTTTTGTGGGGGCAGCAGAATGCAGCCAGGCCTGGGAACACAGCTGTTGATCCAGTTTCAACTCCTGTCGGGGGTAGTTGTCAGGCAGAATTCAGCTAAATGTCACTTTAGTTCCCAGTTTAAATCAAACTTACAATTTTTACATATACATTAAATAATTACTTTCTTCAAGTCATTTCAGAATATAGTTTTACATTGTGTCCACCTCTTAGCAAGTCTTTCCTTGGCCTGGTTTGAGTTCCTCTGTTCAGTTTTACACAAAAGTCTGGTGGTTTTAAAACGCCGGCTTTCTGATAGTGATGATTACCGGTATTGCAACCATTTTTGGGATTAAGAAAATGAATTCCCCACAGTTCTGAGTTGCTTTTTGGCAATCAGTATTGCCATTCCCAATGGTTTCAGGCTACTGTGTGTGTAGCCCAATGATGGTTTTAGGCAGTGCCCTCCTGTGCTCACAACATAGGCAAAAATGGGTGGCAGACTATTCTTCATGTTTTCCCTGTGCACTCTCTGGGGAGTTCTGGCCATCATGATTTTTTCCATGCCAGTACTGCACAGTTTTATGGTAGGGCTTGGGTGCATGGGTAAAAACATCCCACAAGCCCCCCCTCTTGCGATGGCCATTCTGTCCTTTCACTGATGGTACTCGCAAGATCTGGGATGTTCGCCTCCTCTTCTTCCAATTCCATAGATGGCACAGTTCAGCATCTTTTCCTCCCTCCAGTCGATCAATCAGTTCTCCTTGCTGGTCCTGATGGGAGGATTGGGCGGTACCCTGGGCCCCAGGTCTTCGCTCCGGGTCCCCAGTCGCCTTCCGTGGTCAGTCTCATTGTTTTCTTTCTCCTAGGACGACAATGCAAGCGGCAATACCTATTCATGGACATTTCTCCACCACTATTAATGGTGTGGCGAACATGTACATATTATACATCCGAATGCATTTTGCAGTCTGATTTTAAAAACAATATATAACAGGGAACATTTGCATTACGTTACTATATTTTTGATATTTGGAATATTTTAGAGTTTGAACTGACTTACTCTGGAGCGGCCCCCTCTGGTATTGCAGAGGACTCCTCCAGTTGCTGCAGGGTGTGCCTGGGATGGCAACACTTTAGCTGATTTATATGTACCCACTTGTCTTCCCCTTCTGCCAAACTGCCTTTGGGGATGCGGATCTTGTATGCAACAGGGGAGATCTTGTCTATAATTTCAAACAGTCCCTTCCATGTAGGCAAAAATGTTCGCTGTTTGGCCTGGTTCCTTTGGAAATTGTATAGATAGACCCGGTCCCCCACAGTATATTCCTTCCTGGTGGTCTTCAGGTCGTAGTGGGTTTTCATGCTATCAGCTGATCTTTCTAGCTTCCGCTGAGCATAGACAAAAGCAAGTTGGAGGTGTTTCCTTAAATTCTCCACATACTCATGAGTTGTGGAGGCATTTAACAGTGTCTGCTCTTGGGTCCTGTAGAGCAAATGAAGGGGAAGCACCATCTTGCATCTGGTCATCAACTCAAATAGTGACATTTTAGTAGCAGATGAAGGGGTAGATCTGATGGCCATTAGGACCAGAGGTAGTCGGATATCCAAACTTGGCCTAGAATCTGCCACAAACCTTTTTAAGATGCTCCCAATGGTTCGGTTGTATCTCTCCACTGCTCCAGAAGAAGCTGGCCGGTAAACAATATGTAGCTTTCTTTTGACCCCCAGTATCTCCCACATCTTTGTCATTACTTCACTGGTGAAATGGCTACCTCGGTCTGACTCAATCCTTTGAGGTAGACCAAAACGGGAAAAAATGTGGTTAATCATCAGGACAACTGCTGTTTCTGCCTTGCAGTTTGGGGCCGGGAGGCATTCCACCCACTTGGTAAACAAGCATTTAACGGTCAACATGTACTTGTTTCCTCTAGACGAGCGAATTACAGGGCCTACAAAGTCGATTTGCAAATCTGACCATGACAGTGTCATCCCCCTCTTTTGGAGAGGCGTACGGTGTGTGAGGGATGATGGCTGAAACTGTGCACACACAAGGCACCCCTTCAGGTATTGGTCGAGGTCCTGCCCCATGTGTGGCCAGTATGCAACCTCTCTTAAGATTTCCAGTGTTGTGTGAAACCCCCTATGACCGGCGGTGGCCGCATCATGGGTATGACTTAACATCAGGCTTCGGAATGAGGTAGGAACCACCCACTGATCGTGGCCAGCTTTGGATTTCCTTACCAGCAAACCGTCTTGGATTCTGAACCTTTTTGGACATTTCATCAACACTCTTAGGTCCTCTTTCCCAATGTAATCGGTATCCGTCAGGGGAGAGTTCTCAGGGTCCTCAATGTGTTGGTAAAACTTACCAATTATTGGATCCCCATTCTGAGCTGTAATCAAATCAGCATCAGGGGTCTCCTTACTCCATTGTGCAGTTGAAAGATCATTGTGAGCATTTGTCTGGGACCTGGTGATGGCAGTGACCTGGATTTCCCCCAACAGGGACTCTATTTCGATTAGATCCCCTTGGATGGCCCCGGTTTTGGCCAGCTGATCAGCTAAGTCATTTCCAGTTTTGTCTGGTCCCTCTACTTTGGAATGACCCTTGATCTTTTTCCAGTAGATGGTCATCCCATTCGATGTGACCAGATCATCAATATTTTGGATTAACTTCCCATGTTTCAGGGGTTTGTTATTAGCACATAACATGCCTCTGACTTTCCAATTAACCAGGTGCTCCACGAACCCGTTCCGTACATAATCCCAATCTGTGATTATGACCAGTTCGTGGAGTTGATGTTGGACAGCAGTGAGGATGGCCTGATGCACAGCCATCAACTCTGCCACCTGACTACTTCGGGGACCAATTTTGTATCCAGCGGAGGGTTCTGGAAACTCCTTCACCCATGAATTCCCTACGCTGGCCACCAGTTCTTTCTCCCCATTGTTGTCAACATGGTAAGAGCATCCATCCACATAGACAGTGGGCATTCCCTCACACTTGTCTTCTTCAAAGACTTTGTGTGGGGAATTAAGGTATGCCTCCATGTTGTCCTTGATTTTTAGACTTTCGTCCTCGAGACAGTTTTCTCTGGCACATTCATGCAAGTTAGCCAGACCTTGGGCGAGGGGACTCTTCTTGTTTTGGCCATATCTGGCCTCCACAGGAAAGCCTTGCATTGACAGAATCCAGGAAGTAATTCGGGAATTACTCACATTTCCGGCCCGGATTCTGTCACTTTGGAGGTATTGCAGAGGCTGGTGTGGAGTCTCCACTATGATGTGTTCCCCCTGGATGAACGGGCGGTAATTCTTCAATGCCCACACCGTTGCCAGGAGTGCCTTTTCACAATCGTTGAATTTTTCCTCCACAGAGGATAAAGTTTTGCTCGCATAGGAGATTACTTTATTGACCTTGTCATGCTTTTGGTATAATACTGCCGTCAAGCACGTATTAGAGAACCCTGTCTCCAGGAAGAACTCCTTGTTTCTGACACGGTAAGCTAGGAAAGGCGCTTGGGAGAGGCTTCTCTTGAGTTGTCTTACTGCCTCAGATTGTTCTGGACCCCATTCCCACTTGACCCCCCCCCTTCAAGAGATGAATCAGGGGTCTGGTGATCTCTGCGTAGACCTCAATGAACTTTCTGCTGTAATTAGTCAGTCCAAGGAGGCTCCTTAGTTCCCGCAGAGTTGTGGGATCCTTCAGTTTCTGGAGTGCTTCCACTTTCTTTTCCTGGGGACAGAGACCCTGAGGAGTAATCTCATGCCCCAAGAAATTAACACGGGTTCTACACCACTGTGCTTTCTGAAAGGAAAGTTTTGCTCCGGTGGCCCTGAACTGTGTCAGAACATAACGGATCTCCGCTATGTGTTCCTCCACAGATGAACTTTTGATGAGGACATCATCTACATAAGCCAGGTTAACCCTCGCACCCAGGACGGGGATAGCCTTATGTAGGAAAATGTTGAATTCATTGCCGGAGTTGAGGTATCCGAAGGGAGTCCGGGTCCATGTGTACTGCTGGCCCCCAAAGGTAAAAGCCAGTTTGTATTTGGTCCTCCCTACTGACAGGCACGGTCCAGTATCCATTGGTCAGGTCTACTGCTGTGAATACCTGTGACCCTTTAATCTGGGCCAGCCCTTGGTCAATGTAGGGCATAGGCCATCGGGAAGTATGGACCCGTTTGTTGAGCTCCCTAAGGTCGGCGCAGAGTCTCCACTGGCCATTTGGCTTCAATATTCCCAGCACCGGATTATTGAAGGTGCTGTGGACTGGACGGATTATTCCCCGGGACTCAAGGTTCTTAATTATTTCAGTAAGGGACTCCATGGATGCGAGAGGCAAACGATATTGCTTCACAAACACTGGAGTCATTCCACAGTCCGTGGAAATTGTTGTCGTGTGGATGTCGGTGCGACCACAGTCATATGAGTCTACCGCAAAGAGATCTTGGAAATCCAAGAAAACTTGTTTCAACTTTTGCTTCTGTTCCAGAGTCACACAGGCATCAGCTAGGTTGACTCTCTCTTCCACCATCTGCCTGAAGCCTGGAAAGACGTCTGGTTTGGCTATCTCAGCGGCCTCCTCCAGCTGGGTGGAGAAGTCCCTGGTCAGAGTGCTGATTTGGACTGGAGGCTTCAGGTGGGAAAGGCAGCCCTCATGGACCTGGAAAATCACCTCATCCCTCCTGAAGTCACAAGTCACATCTTCCTTACCATAAGGGCAAGAAGTGTACACCAGGAAGTTCCCCCCATGCCGGGTGAAAATCCTGTCTGGTGTTGTATTGTCCTCACTGTCACTGTCAAAACAGTCTTTGGGGATCGCTCCTAACAGTTCATTTCCTAAATCAATGGAGAAATGTCGGTCATCAACCGCCATTCCAATAATGGTGCCTGCGGCTAGAGTAATACTCTTTAAGTCGCTGTTATCCGCCTCTATTGGAATGGTGTCATGTTCTATGTTGACTAATGGTGTTGGGTTTACCCCTAACCCTTGCTGTTGGAGAGAAGCATTTAGATGAATATAAGCATCAGGGTTTTTCAATTTTTGTCCTCTTTTAACTTTCACTTCCAGGGAGAATTGTCGGGTCCTTTCTGGGATGGTGACTTTCTCTATAATCTGAATTTCAACTGCATTAGGTAGCAATTGAGCTGACCTAAATGCTTTTTCTGGATCATCAAAGCCCATGGGATTATCCGCTAATCGGGACCAAGCTTTGAAGTTTATTAGGTCCAAACTAATGGCAAAGCGATTGAGAATGTCACTGCCTAAGTAAAAGGCGGCAGTGACGTCTCGCACGACCCAACAATTATGGTCTATGCTCTTGTTGCCAATGGAGATTTTGAGCATACACCTGCTTGGCAGGAGATGTTTGGAATTAGGTGCTTCCAGGTCCATTTCCCATTTGTCTATCAGTTTGAATGTGGGAATGGCTGGATCTTTTGGGAGTTGTCGGAATATGGCTTCGCTGATGAAGCTCTTACCGTTGTTCACACACACTTGAGTGGGAACAGAGTCCTTCCCATCATTTAACTGAACAGGGATGAACAACTGATCTCCAATTTGCTGAATAGCAGCCAGGCTCTGAGCTGATTTCACATCTTTCTGAACGATAGGAGTGGGAGTGTCTGGTTGTGGATTAGTATAACATTTCAGAGTGTTTCCTTCCAGTGTGGAATACCACTTTAAACTGGAAGGAAGGTTGATTTTCAGAAATAGAGAGGACCCCCCATCACCAGTCTGTTGTCCTACTGCTATTACTGCCACATCTGGAATCTGGCTATTCTGGAAGTGAAATTCTACTTGGTCAGATTTTTGTTCAACCATGTGGCAGGTGCCATTTAAACTAACATGGTTGACACTCTGTTTTAATTTTATTGGTCGGCTAGTCTGGGTCCAGAGGACCTTGTTTACACAATCTATTAGGGGTGACAACCTTCTCAGGAGGTCGTTCCCTAGTAAACAAGGGGTACCCTCTGGAGTCACTACTATGACCGGGTGTTTCACCTTGTGTCGCCCAATTTTAATGTCCAAGTCTGCAGTCCCTTCGACAGGAATTTCCTTCCCGTCAAAGTTCTGGAGTTGTCCAGGAAGAGAGGTGAGAGGAATATGGTAATTCTCCCCCTTCCTGCATTTAGTTCATCAAAGGCCCTTTTGGACAGAAGGGTCGCTTGGGATCCAGTGTCCACCAGTGCCAAAATTGTACCCTGCCCCTGTACATGTACCGGGGCATAATATCTTCCCTCCTTCTCCTCAAGGGGGCACAGATAATGCACATTTTTGGACAACTCGTTGGCTAACTTTCTGGTTTTGGACATTGCTAGCGAAGAGATTTGGGCAGAATTCTGTGGAGAGCCTGGGGAATCTGAAAGAAAAAGTTGGCAACTAGAGATCAGAGCCATTGTGGGTTCCCCTGGTTCCGGTTCTGGGCCGCACCTCCCTTTTTGGAGGCAGTCACCAGGATGGGTTTGAACCAGGGGATTTTGGTATTGTCGGTTCTGGGATGAGATGATGGGCGGCAGTAGCTCAGTCTCCACATCTCCCCAGTCTGAATTGGCATCCCTTGGGACCCATTTTTCCTTGGGAGGAGTTCCCCCATCTCTGAAGGAGAAGATCCTTTTCCCAGGATCTTCTGAGGATCCCTCTCCCTCAAATTGGAAGACCTGTACCTCCTCCACAAAGTGGTCTGTTTGAGTCCTTTGTTTCTCCTACTCCCCCTCTGCTCCTTGGGAGGCAGGCTTTCAGGGGCAGGAGATTTTGTTTCCAGTTCCTGGTTTTCCAGGGGCTGTTTACAAGTTGGGAAGGAAGCTTCCTCCAAGGCTTTACACCCCCTTCCCCTTGTGCCTCCTCCCTGGGAACCGGTGGGTTATCGGAGTGCTGCCCCCGTCATTGTTCTGGAGCACCAGGTCCAGAGTTTAGGGCATTCTGCGGTGGCATGCTCATCTGAGGGTTCTGTTGAGCCCTCAGTATGTGACCCAGATCCCGTGCCATATTTTGGACATGGCGCTCTAACTGGGAAACCCGCTCAGGCTGATACGGGGCCCTATTTTCTCCCCTGGGCTGATCCCGGGAAGGGTAGCTATCCCTTCTCTGGTAATACCCCGGATTGGGAAGATTTGGGTACCCCTCCACCCTTGGCCTCCCCTCTCCAGGATTAGGTTGTCTGGGCTCAGGGAATTGGGGAAAGAAGGATGGATGATTTTGGGGCTGGAAATTGGGTGGATCCCTGGGGAACAAGTTCTGCCCAGGATTTGGTGAATTTCTGCCCTCCTGGGGGAAGGTGCTTGGCTGGATCCCCACCCTTGGGCTGGAGGAGTCCACACATAACCCAGGATTGGTCGGTTTCCCTTGTAGCGGGGACTTACATAGTCAGGTGAGCAGGGGACCCCATTTGTGGCACTACCTCCTCGACTCCCTGTCTGTGACTGGCCCGAGGGCCTTCTGGGCTGTGAATTATTTGGTGCAGGCAGGTTTTTAGGCCCCCCCATCTCCAAATCTAAAACGGGGGCAACCTTTACCTCCGCCACCTTGGCAGCAGCAGGGGTGCTGTTGGTTTTGGGGTTTTTCTGCGCATTATTTTTTTTTTCGATGGGCTTCTGCACCTCATAGATCCGTGTAGTCTGTTCAATGACCGAGTCTAAAGATCTTTTCTCATGAAAATCTCTCACGAGCTGGGTCATTATGTATTTGGTAAGGCATGGAAAAACATATTGATAAATTCTCTGCTAGCCGTGCGCACCCTTCTGGTGGTCTGCGCAAAAGCACGCTTTAATTCTTGCACAAACTCTTGTGGGGCTTGATCCTCCCCACATTGCAAATTGTAGGCTGCCTTGCGAGCCTCTTGAGGATTTCTGTGCACAGAAAAATGTTTCAAGATGGCCGCCGTGTATGTGGACCACCTTGAATGGTTTTGATCCTCCAGCCCTGCAAAGAAACTGGAGTATTCTGTGGAGAACGTCCATTTGACGTACTGGATGCAGCTACTGCTGTCCTTCAAATGGAAAGTCTCCATCATTTGCTCATAGAGCTCCAAGTGTTCCCAAACAGAATACTTGGCGTTCTTATGATAAGGCGTGATGACACTCCTTATTGCCTTTATTTGTTTCAATGGGTCCTTAAGCAAGTCCCTTTTTGCCTTGTTGGCCTTTTTGGTTCGGGTAACCCTGGTCCATTCAACCTCTGACTCCGAAGCACTGCTCCCAGAGGTGCCCGTCTGATCTTCCAGGTTTTCCCGGATTCTGCGAGCCTGGGAATGGCTGGCTGAATGTGGGGACCTGGTCTCCAGTGTCCTGTAATGCTCAGAGGAGCCATCAGTCCCTCCTTGCTGCCAGGATTTGATGGGTACCCCCCCACTGACCTAACTGGGCAGAGGTTTTCAGTATGCCCTTAATGGGCCTACTCTCCTGGGGTTCCCCCCTAAATTGCACGGTGCTTGGGTGCCCATACCCGGATGCCCGTCCATCCATTCCTGGGAGGTACTGGCCTATGAGCTCCATACTTCTAGCTGGATAGTAATCTGACATCCCTGTGGCCCTGGGCTCATGTGCGCAAGGGGACATGGGGGTGGCAGAGTCCAGGGACTGGGAGAGATGAAGGCCTCTGTTATTAGGGCTCCTGAGGTTATGCTCAGGAGTTTCTCTTTCCCAGCGAACCTCATCTCTATCCGCCCCTGTTCCCTGTTGCAATGCAAGAGCCTGCTCTTTCAGTTCCTCAGTTAAGGCCTTACTAGACTCTATCAGTCTCTCCTGCATCGCTACCTGTTGCTGGAGCCTATCATTGTGCTGGCAGGGAGCCTCATTCTCTCTCTGTGCCTCCTGATTGGTCCTGGAGTACTGGGCCAGTCTCTGCTGCAGGAGAGTTACCTCCTGAGTCCCATCCCTACTGGCCTGCTCCTTTCTTGCCAGAGCCTCCTCCACCCTCCTGGTGTGCTCTAACAAGTTCTGGTGTTCTTTTTAGAGGTCACCCAGTCCCTGGAGGGCCAGGTGATTTTCTTCCATTTTCCTTTTAAAGTGGCAGACTTCCCGGCCTAAGGTATCCCTTTCCTGACTAAGAGCCTGCATCTGCGCCACCAGGTTGTCCCTTTGCCTTTGGAAGGCACCAGCTTTCTGGCGCTCCTGGTCAAACTCTACCTGGGTATCCAGGTCTTTCAAAATCAGTTTATTGCTTTCCTCTATTTCCCTATCTAGGTGGCTTTGCAGGGTGACTACCTGCTCAGCACATGCCCTATTGAAATCTAATTGTTGCTCCAGCTTTTTCTGGCTCTGCAGTAGGGAGTCCAAACCTTCTTGGTACTCCCTCTGTAAGGCCAGAAATCTGGTATCCTGGTCAGCCTTTTCCTGTTGCAGCACATCCATATCCTCCTTTATTTTAGTGATGCACTGTCTGCTGTCATTTTCTGACTCCTGGCTCCTGAGCAGCCTCTGCTCAGAAGAGTCCAGATCAGATTGGGCCTTCTCTAACGCCATCTGTTGCCTATTTGCCAGATCCTGGCCTTCAGAACATTTGTCCTGCATGGCTCCCATATATAGGTACAAATATGCCGCTATCCTGGCAATCTTATTATGTTCATCTTTGGCTTTAGGAGCCATATATAGTTCACTCAGGGCCACATGTAGGGGACCCTGATCTCTCCATATATCTAACCCTGTTTCAGTGACCTGTTGCACGATTGCCTGCAACCAGACCGTTTGGTCCTGATGAGTCCACTCACCTCTCACAAATAGGTTATGTAAGAAGTGCTCTCTGGCTATTTTGATGTCTACCAGTGTCGTCACTCTAGAATTTGAGTTCCTTCCTGACTTACAGAAGTTTGTATTTTATTTTTACAAAACAGACCGTTTCCTTAGAGCGTTCCTTTGAGGAGTGCTTTACAGCGTAACGCAGCATGGTGATCCGACCGGATGTATGTCTCCTGTCAGTTAGCACACTGTATTAATCTGCACAAGTGATAGATCTAACCTAGAATCTCCGGCTACGAGCCCCCACTTTGTTAAGCGGCTTCACTTCAACGCTACAGCTAAGTCAATGCCTAGTCTGGGATGCTGAGGAAAACCCTTATTGATATATTTTTAGGTCCAGTTCATGTACTCTGGATGACAACCCTTATATAACACCCCTCTCTTAGAATCCCCCTGACCCCACTGAGCCAAGAAGTAGGTCTGTTTTGCAAATTTGAAAGGTTTATTTGAGAAATATAACAATATATATCTATCACAATTTTATAATAAATTAATATTGGATATCACACTTAAAATATGACAGTGATCAACAATGGATAAGGTTCTACTGGTAAACTGATTTGGTTACTTAGAAGTAGTATAGAGGATGTGGTAGCTGAAATGCTTTATGGTTTCAAGGAAATGCAAGGTGGAATAAATGCAGTACAGAAAATAAACTGATATGGTTTCACAAGAGATAATATGTTCACTTTTCCCCTGGTGGCAATTCATCCCCCCTATATGCAATGCAAGGAGATGGAAGTAACACTCACAGGGCCTCATTACACGGACGGCGGTGGACCAAGGTGCTATTAGCACCTTGGTCCATGCCGGTAAAATACCGGCACCACCTTGGTGGAAAGGGGAATTACCGCCCTATTCTAAGGTTGGTGGGGCGGTAATTCCCCCTTCCACCATTGCCCTTCCCCATTCCCATTTTTGCCCCATAGGGCATAATGGGAATGGTGAAGGTGCTAATTACGGCACCGCAAATTGCGGTACCGTAATTAGCTCCCTGGTCCCTTTGCGGGTTGGTTTTTAACGCCTGCAAAAAGCAGGCGTTAAAGTCTCCAACCCGCAAAGGGACCTCGTAGTAAGGCGGTAAGGGATAACGGTCACCTGTACCATTAACGGTGACCGTTAACCCTTACCGCCGTCCGTGTAATGAGGCCTACAGTCTTCAGGAATACAATCAAATACAATACGGAATTCAGTTCCCCCCAGCAAGATTAGACAACAGGTATGCTTTTTAAAACACATGCACAAAATGCTTTTAAATGTGATGGCAATGGATGGGAAAATGTGCTAACTGATTTTAATTCCCTCTAGAGATTCAGGGTGAGTGAGAGATGCTTGTTGGTATTAGTTCAGGCTCACGTTAGCAATGCTCTATGAGTTATTACCAGGTTGCAAACGGATTTTAACAAAGGAAGGAATGGAGCAGCTATTTTGACAAGTGGAGAAATTGAGCCAAAATCGCAAATCGCGGTAAATTCCGCGAGTGCGTAAATCGCGATTGCAGAAAAAGTATAGGGAGTAGGTTAAAATAGTTTAGATTAGATTATTTTAACTAAGAGATTGGTTCTGCACAGTTCTGCTAGGTACTCACAATATAAATTTGAAATAGGCCTCGTTACGGATCTGGTCAACACTTCCGGCGGCGGTTCTGTCTGCTCAGCGGGTCAATCAGGCATCGGTTCTGCTCACAGCGATCCGGATCTCTGGTTCTGCTCACAGCGGTCTGGGTCAGCTATGCTCTGCTGGTCTAGCCTCTCTGGATACAGCAGCCCCTGGTTCTAGATACTGCTCTGCTTTCTGGTCCGGATCAAGTGGATTCTGGATGTAACACTGCTTTCTGGGTACTGACAAAGGTTCTTGGCAAAGAATTCAGACAGCTCACCCGGCTGTGGAATAGTTTGCAAATGATTTTAAGGATGCTGAGGCCTGCTGAGAAGAGTTCTCAGTTTGTGGGTTTAGGCCCTTGCTTTAAGTTCTGAAGTAAATTTCTGGTCTCTGAAGATTGATGGATGTGAAGTCTGGAGTCTCCCGGCAGAGCATCCCGCAGTAAATGGAATTGAATGTCTCTACCTGTCCCAGCAGACTCTTTTTATGTGTTTTGGAAGTGAGTGTGTGCGTGGCATAACAGAGCCTGCCCCTCTCTACTTGTCATTGGCCCAATTCTCCCCTCTCCCATGATTGGGGGAAGGAAATGGATTGTCATCATGATGAGGTCTGTTCATGGGTCAGAGGATCCTCCCCTGGTCATTAATTGATGAAGTGTCAGATTTTTAACATGCAGACATTTGGAGTGAGACGCTATTTTCCGCTAGCAACCCCCCAGAATACACCACAGGGTCCTAATGCCTCTTAAAACATGCACAGAAAAATCACAAGAATAATGATATTACTTATGTAATTTTGACCAGTCCGCACTATGAGTTATCTATCTTTTTAACTTATGCCCTGGTCAAAAAGGGGTGTGGCTTCCCACATCACATGGTGGAAGAACTGGTTTATCCACTTCCCCCAAGCTCAGCTGGCTCTCACAGGCACTTCTCCTCCCACTTCTCCCAAGAGGAAGCCACTTTACGGCCCCCCATTATAACATTTGCCTGAGTCCATTGTTCAGTTTCCTGCAGTCCCCAGGTAATTCAATCAGAGAGGTGTCACCTCCTTTATTTGGGGGCAGCAGAATGCAGTCAGGCCTGGGAACACAGCTGTTGATCCAGTTTCAACTTCTGTCGGGGGTAGTTGTCAGACAGAATTCAGCTAAATGTCACTTTAGTTCCCAGTTTAAATCAAACTTACAATTTTTACATATACATTAAATAATTACTTCCTTCAAGTCATTTCAGAATATAGTTTTACATTGTGTCCACCTCTTAGCAAGTCTTTCCTTGGCCTGGTTTGAGTTCCTCTGTTCAGTTTTACACAAAAGTCTGGTGGTTTTAAAACGCCGGCTTTCTGATAGTGGTGAGTACCGGTATTGGAACCATTTTTGGGATTAAGAAAATGAATTCCCCACAGTTCTGAGTTGCTTTTTGTCAATCAGCATTGCCATTCCCAAAGGTTTCAGGCTACTGTGTGTGTAGCCCAATGGTGGTTTTAGGCAGTGCCCTCCTGTGCTCACAACATAGGCAAAAATGGGTGGCAGCCTATTCTTCATGTTTTCCCTGTGCACTCTCTGGGGAGTTCTGGCCATCATGATGTTTTCCATGCCAGTACTGCACAGTTTTATGGTAGGGCTTGGATGCATGGGTAAAAACATCCCACAGGTGAAGCCCATGGGGAGGAAAGGGCATGGGGGTTGGTGTCCGGCTGGGGACATGGGAACTGCTCTTTTCCATTGCTGTTGCTCCTCCCACCTGCTGCTCATCTGTTTCCTAATCCACAGCTTCCCCCGTGATGAGGAAAGGGGGACGCGGGTTGTTGGCGTCCCACTGGGGGTATTTGCAAGTCTGTGGTGGACCCCCATCCTAGCATCATTGGATCTTCCTTTACCCTACTCACACGGATTGACGTGCGGTGTGCCTCACACCTAAGTTGCATTTTCGCAACGCAGCATCGGTGAGGGATTTCAAAGGAAGGTAAACAGCAAGGCAAATGTTGAGTTGGTGGACCAATAATCACTGGGGATTTTTCACACACCCTCACACACCCTTGCCACTTTGTCATATGTATATATGTTCTCAGGACTGAGTGTGTACCACATCCCATGGCCTAACCCAACTATGATAGCCCACCTGCCCACATTGGATCATGTCAGCCCTGCCTGTTAAGACACTGGAGATTGTGCCTGCATTCTTCCCTGTCTTTGGCTCTGCAACTGACCCTGAAAGTAACACTGGTCACGAATTGGGTCCAAAAAGGAAATTATTAAAGCTCAGGAGGAAGAAGCAACCCCCCGTCCTACACACTGCAGGTCCCCTACATCCAGTTGACCTGGAGCCCCTGAGATCAGCAGCCACCGAGCCCCATCCTAATTCCTTTGGTGACGCTCATCTTCTAATTAAAGATATCCAGCAGTTTTTGGGACCACCCCGTGCCCCCCTTAGCTTGGACAATGGGGGATTAAGGGTGATTGCTGAAGCTGCGACCGCTACTGTGGTAACTACACTAGCTCCCTTCACATTCTCGCAAACTGCTGCTAACATCGGATCTAAAATCCAAGAGGGAAAGGGGGGGGCTGTTGTCCGCTATCTCACCCCACAGACCATCTATAACCAACAACTGTGTCCAGGAGGGCCCCCCAGTGCCCTCTGTCAAACCTCATTAGGTCTACACGCTGCCACTCTTTGCAGTAACGGTGGCTTGCACCCAAATCTGCCAAGTTCAAACCCAGGGGCGACGGAGGCCCCCACATTTGTAGAGACCGATAGCAGTAGAGAAGCAGCAGCTGAAACGGAATCTGTGGGATGGAGCACATTTGAAAAAGGGCTTGGTGCTATTGTGGGGGATTGGAGAAAGAACTTGATGGCCTTGAGTACAGGGAAAAGCCCCCCACCCTGTTTTCCCAGGCAAAATGTCCTCAATCATCAGACCCAAGCTCTTTTTCCACCATAGATGATCACCCGAATGAGACCTGTTCTGCTCATGACTGCAACTGTGACTACAAGCAAGTACTCGCAGAGCTAATGGACATTAAAAGGATCCTGCTAACATTGATCGATGCCCAAGGGAAAGAGGGAGGTGGAGCCAAGGAGGTGTTAACCTTCAGCCATACGAAAGCCAGAGCCCTAGATTGCCACCTAAAGGGGTCAGAAACATATGTCATCACAGACCACCTGGGTGTCATAACAAACACTGACCTCACTATGGATGCCACTGATACTGAAACCAAGACTCCAACCCATTGTGCACCTCATGTATTTTCACTTTGGCAATGAAATCATAATGAACAGCATGCATGGCAGCCGTTACCTAGGGATCACAACAGGCCACCCGTTCCCATCCTTTGTATGCAACAAGGGCCAATAGGGTCTTAACCAATGTGGGGAACAATGGCCCTAATGACAATTTTCGTAATGCTCCCAGATTTCCAACCCGGGAGAGCCTGACCAATAAAAATGATCACTGGAAAGAATGGAGGGCTACCGATAATGAAACCCAATCAACGGGGACCAAGGGATGCACTGCTTAATACATGCGTGCATTGGCTCTGGACAATGGGCGGCTGTCCTCTCGTAGCCTGGGAAGCCATAGCAAACTGTTTCAGACAGAACTGTGAGGGTAATTCCAACAGTGAACTTGTGATTGGAGTTTTGGGACTGGGGGGTGGCCAATGGTGTGTTGGTCAGCGAAGGGAAGGGTGGCCGGCAAACAAACAGCCTGATCTCAATTAGTCCTCACTGCCTCCCTGGTATCATGCACACCTCTGGGAGCACCGACTACAACCCTATCCTCTTGGATGCAAATTAACTCCCATTGGGGAGGAGATCCATAGGCAACTAATATGTCACAGCGATCATGTATACATAATTCCAAAGGGAACTCTAACAAGCGGTTGTATCGCCATGTCTGATTGATTGTTCAGTCTACATTGTATATTAGCAATTATTTAAATTATCTTTCTGTGTTAGGATGTACTTTGATGGCCTTATGGACAAATACAGTTATTTGATTGATTGATTGATTGATTGATTGGAGATAACCCCAACAAAGTACTGCTTATACACTTAGGAAGTTTCATTCTCAAGCCATGTTGATACCGGGTGCAAGTATGTTATTCATCAAAAGAAGGTGCCCCTCCCACACCAAAGGCATTATCTTGAGAGTCCATCACTTGCATTCTATAGTGGGACACAAACCTATGTGGTGAGGACCATGTTGACACCAACATATTTGGACCAATAGAACCAACTGCATTTCCATTCATGTGGCTGGATTTCTGCTTTTTGACCTGCCATGATATCTTGTGGAGCCAGGACATGGGATAAACAATATGCCAAGGCAATCATCAACCTCAGCGACTCAGAGTAATTGATGATGCCATCCTTCCCCGTCTTTCCAATCCAAATGTGACAAAAAAGCTCTAGGGTTTCCTAAATGACGAGACTCTCCCATATCCCTGAGACCACCTCTGAACTGCCCAGACCTTCCCTGGGAATCATTAGTGAAATTAGTACGTCTGGTTATAGCCAAGTCATTTCCCCGTCCCAAACATATCCACAATGTCAAGAAGATCAGAGTTCTCTGTCAGATACAGACGAGTGGAGCCTATGTAGCCCACTTAGTATGTGAGGAGTGGGTAGGAGAGGAAATGAGAGTATGGTGACGCAGTAGAAATGTATCAAAATTAGTTAAGAGATCAATAATTACTATGTATGATGCAACAGAGAGACCATTGAGCCCATCAGGCTAACCATGAAAATCAAGAATCAAGAATCAAGAATCAAGAAAGTCAACCCAGAAAGGGCATTCTAAAAACCTCTTTCAGAACAGGGGACAATGAGGGAAACCCGTACTCCCTAGGAAGACGGGGAAACACTGATTGTGTTAACATGAGTTAAAAAATCCATATTATCCAACATCTCAGAAATAATTTCTGAGAAATTTCTGAGAATAATTTCTGATCCTTTAATGCAGAAAGAAAATTGAGAAAAGAGGAAAGAGGGGCCCCTTTACTGTATGCACAGGAAGCCATGGTACAGCATTATGACAGTATGACAAGGAGAATAAATATGAACAGCAAAGGGATTCAAGTAGTGGCACTGGCTCTACTCAGGAAACTTGCACTCAATTGAGAAAAACACAATCACATTTTGTGAAAGACTCAATCAACCAGATCAAGACCATCAAAAACGTTATGTACTCTTACAATACAAATGCCAAATATTCTGTATGGGGACATTTAGACTTGCATGCATAGGTGATGGCATCATTTGGAATGAAAAAAGACCAAAATAATAGTGAGTACATAAAATGGAATTTTCCTCAGAGTTTTCTAGTTTCTTTACCGGAACTGAGGACCCACATCATTATAAATGGACCTCTGATAAAGTGGGCATTTAAAAATATTTGTTGACACATAGACTCCTCCAGGAAGCCTGCAAGGCAGCCTATAACCTAATGTGTGCTGAGGACCAATCTCCTAGGGAGGTTCTTCAAAAACTCGATAATGCATATGGACATGGTGATACCGAATGTCAGGATTCTATGAATACTTTATTACACCCCCATCTAAAATATGGAGTGATTCAGCTAATACGTGATTTTGATGACTCTAGATCATTGGAGTGTGTTATCACCCAAGCAACAAGGATCTATGAAGTACAGACCAAAGAGCTCAGAACAATACACACAAGAACCCCATACAGACACCTGCACCGGCCTCCAGTAAGGTAGCTGAGGTGAAGATTACTCCTCTGCTGGACATAGAGATGGGGCCAGAGACTTACCCTTCTGCTTTTAAACATACTAACAGGAAGAGAAGACTCTCTGTTCCTCCAAGCAAACTGAATAGTCCTCCACCTGCAATGCAAAATACCAATCCAACATGACCAGAGACTTACATTAGTACATTAGTCTCTGGTAGTTAGGTTCTAGGCCTATCCTGGAGTACAAATATGCTTCCCTGCCAGAAAGAGATAATCAGATCCCAGGATCAGTTTCCCATTGGAATCCAAACCAGAATTTCTCCTCCTCCTATAACCAACTACAAAAATAACTTTTTCCGTCCTCCTAAGTACCAGGATAACAGATCCCATTATCAGAGTGAGTGGAGGCCAAGCAATAAATACAAATGTTTTCAGAATGGTCAAAACTAATCCCCTAGAAGAGACAATAATGTTCCAAGGGAGGAACCAAGATATAAACAAAGAGTGAAGAGAGAAGATGAAATAATTCTCAATTAGAGCAACATTTCAAACAACTAACAGAGAGCATTTGTCCAACTATGAGACCCCAACAGTTGAGCTCAAGTACAAATTCTCTTAGAAATGCACTCCAAACTGAATCAATGAGTCAGGGTGGACTATGATAGGGGGAACTTATAACAAATAAAAATTCACTAGGAAAAGGAGGATACCCTAGAAAAGATATAACAAGGCTTGGTGGACACTTCTTTTATGCCCCATGAAAATACTCCTGCATTTGCTGAAAAATTGGTAGAAACCAACAATGGCACCTCCTCATTCATTGAGTTAAAATCAAATAAATGCAAGAAAATAAAGTTCAGCAAAGAAAAAACATGGCAATCACATTTGAGAAAGAGGAGATCCCAATGGAGAGTGCACTTAGAGTTTTCTCATTCAAAGAAGTGTGACAAATCAATTCAAAGAAATTACATTAACTAATAAACACCTAGACAAAAAAAGACAATATAATGCACCTGTTCAAGAGTAAGGGAAAGGAGGATTTTCCTTAATCTCCAAATTATTGTAGAGACCACACTCCAAGCAGAGGCTGTGACATGGAACATGAGGAGAGGGGAGGAATACCATGCTCCATTTGTGTTTCATAATGTATTTGTATTCCTACAGAAGGTTTGACTACCACACTTGACCTTGAGGAAGATCCCCACATGGTGGCAGCTCAAGGTCAAGTCCATGAAACCCCAAACATGATAAAAATACATTCAGTACAGGCCACTAATTCATGTCACACTCATGAATATTATCAAAAATATGAAGTCCGCTGGGATCATTTTCTTGATCGATGGTATGTTTATTTAACGCAGCACTAGAAATATTAATCCCCAGTGGCAATGGAAACTGTGCAATCGAAGGGAACAGAACAATTGGGTACATATGTCAATGTTGCACTCCCTTACATCAGGGATTTGTGCTGATCCAAGGTTATAAATTATACTCTGCTCTCGATTTTACTAATGGACATTGGACCATCACGGTACTCCCGAAACACCAATATAAACATGCTTTACCTTTCGCAGACAGCAGTATGTATAGAAATGTATGTGATTTTGGTTCATTAACAGTGGAAATATATTTAATATATTCCTACATAAAGCCATGCCTCACTTTATGGAAAGAGAAATTATGGAAGAACACTGAATGGTTATTTGCCACGTGCTGAAACAATTAACAATTGCAGATGCAAAATTCTGTGCTCAAAAAGCAAAATTGTGAAGAACCAAAAATAAAACTTCCTAGGTCTTGAGATAAATGCTGTGGGCGTTAATCCCCTGAAGAAGCTTGAGTATTTTCTGAAAGTTGAAGAACATCTTAAGTTTACATGAATTCCAAAGTCCTATAGGAATTACCAACTACAAAGATACATTCATAGAGAAGTATGCAGAGATCACCCTACATTTAATGAATCTATTGATGGCAAGAGTGAAGTGGGAGGGACTGTACTCAAAAACTGAGGGTGTGACAAAACTGAAAAGAAGTATTTCCCAAGCTCCCTGTTTGGTTTATCCCATTAAAAACGACAATCTTTTCCAAGAAACTGGATTTTACAACATCTATTAACTGTGCCATTTTATAAGAAGCATGACTTAGTTAATAAGATATATTCATATGCAAGTATGACATTATCAGGTAACCAGTAACAGAAAAAATAAAGAGAGAATAATGGAAGCTGTAAAAATAATGAATTCCAGAAATAACGAGGGATAAAAACATTGAATCGATGTAAAAATAACCAATTGTGGGAATAATGCAGTAATGCATGTTTGATAGACAATTGCAAAAAAGAAAAGGTTACAGTTATAAAAGGAACAAATAGGACGGATTTAAGGAAGGCTTCAGGGATTGATGCGTGAAGGGAGACAAAACTCTATTAATAGGTACTTTTAAGGTCAGGTGTAGGTTATGTTAGTTAAATGAGAATAAACAACTGTAGAAACCTTTATAGAGATTGAATCATATTAATGTAAAATTGATCAGATTGCCCTGTGAGACCATAGAAACTAACTGCATGTAGATAATAGGCACAGTGAAAAGGGACTCGCAAAATTTTTCCCACCTTTATACGTGACTCATTAAAAAGCCATCTCAGGGTTTTTTCAGCGACAAAATCGCATACAACCCATTATCATCTGTTTAAGTAGAATTTAACTAATGCAAAAAATCCCTCTTGGCACTGCGATGGTTGTTGATAAACTAGCATCCATGGGGAACATATTATATTTGGGACCTCCCATCAGGCTCTGCGATATTTTCAGACCAATCGGATGTGGACTGGGAATGTCTATAACTTAAGGAATATTTCCTGGATTCTTCTTTGCAAGACTTCCCTGTAGAGATCAGAAGATAAAGAGTCCAATAGCTCAATGATTAGCAGCTCTACATGACTGTGTCAAGGATAATTGTTTAGAAGATGTTAAAACAGTTGGGAATATGGAGTCATATCTGGCTTCTCCTCGCATGGTATATGACAAAAACACTTATTGAGGAATGCCACAGTTTATGTGGATAGATCATTTTACTATGTTACAGAAAATGATGAGAAGGAATTAATAGCTACCAATGGGAATGCTTGGGTGAATTGCACCCCTGGACCATGAGTGGGTTATAAAACTGGTTCCCAGAATAGTCAGGTGGCAGAGCTGATGGCCATCTATCAACCTGCCCTAGCTGATGTAAATCATCAACTCCAGGATTTAGTCATGACTACTTTTCCAGAATATGCCTGAAATTGATTTGCAGAACCATTTATAGATCGTTAAGTCAGGGGTATGTTGGTGCTAACAACAAATCCTTGAAGAATCGAAAACAGATCCAAATCAGATTATTTGAAGATGTAAAAAAAGCATGATCACACACTGTAAACAATTTTAAAGGTAATTCTAAGATAGAGAGTCCTAATAAAACAGGAAATTATATGGCAGATCAGGTAGCCAAAACTAGAGCTCTACCAGAGAAATTCATTGACATGGAACAACCCCTGGGAGAAATACAAATAATTGCAGTGACTCAATCACAATCTCATGCTGAAATTGAATGGTACATTCTTTAATGGAGTAGAGATGTTCCAGATATCAATTTAATTAATGCCCAAAAAGAGGATCCAAATATTAGGGAAATCTGATCAATATCTACAATGCCCAGAAAACTTTCACCTATCAGAACAAGATTATCAGGGGAAGGGAGATATGAGAATAATATTGAAATGTCATATGATAGGATGCTTTAAATTCAAGATAGTTTGTTGGTTAGAAACACCAATCTGGTTGCAACGACCTTCTCCAGAAGTATTATGTTAAATCACGCCCATTATGCAGCAAACATAACTGGCCATTGGGTATTTCAAGGGACTATGGAGATCCAACATGATGTTTCTTACTGGCCACACAGGGGTTATGGTTTAAATACATATTGGAAGGGGTGTCGGGTATGTGCTCAGTTCCAACTGTGTTCTCATACTCGCTGGGCTTCTCCAGAAAAAGGTAATGATGTTGCCTTGGTCTTATTGACTTTATTGAAACAGTGGTCCGTTCTGGGCATGGTAACAATTACATGTTAACAGTTGCTTGCCTATTTACAAAGAGGATTGAATGTCCCACAGCCTCAAATTGTGAAGCAGAGCCATCTGTCACTTTATTGATCAACCACTTATCTTCTCATTTGGACTTTCACAAAAGATTAAGTGAGACTGGGGTAGTCATTCAACCAGAGAAGTGATGACTAAGATGTGGGAAACTCTTGGAGTATAAAGAAAACGACATATTATCTAACGCCCCAGCATTTTGCAGGAGGTAATAACAAAACAATTCTGTGAATTCTAAACAAGTTTGCATTGTATTCTGCACACAGTTGGGACTTAAGACTAGCACTGGCTCTAATGGCTCATACTTTAGCCACACAAATGTCTCCTTTTGAACCGATGAGTGGTGAATAAATTAAATTAACACAACGTCTGTTACACTGATCACCTGATCATCTGCTCTTCTGTCTTCCACCTCAGGGATCGATTGCTTCCTCATTATCATCGGCTTTGATTATATCCTTCAAATCTCTGCTTTTGTTTTTCATTGTCTATCTATTCTCTATAAATTCCTTCATCGCCTTTCTCCCTCCTATCTTTCTTGGCTAATATTCTTTTACTCCCCTCTCGCTCTCTCTGCTCACAATCCAATTTCTGTCTTGTTGTCCCCAAACCTCCATGCGCTTCCTCCTGCTTCATCCTGCGTTCCTTCTCTCAATTGGCTCCATTTCACTGGAATTCTTTGCCTCATGATGTTCACTCTTCTACTACCTACCATATCTTTCTGACGCATCTTTAAATTCATATATTGTCCTTTTTTTCTGATTTCTAGCCTTGTTTCTGCATTTTATGTTACTCCATCAATACTCTAAATTGTTTGTACCGTTCCATTTTATGTTCAGTGCTTTGGCGAAAGCTATACTCAAATTTCAATAAATACAAATACAAATACACTAGGGTAGATATTGATATATGCCTCTATGACTTATAGAATACTTAACAAATCTTCAAAAACATCTGCAGCATGCATTCCCCTATGCCCAATGAAACCTGGAGAAGACAGCAGGCGGCATGAAGACATACTATAACCTCAAGACCTAGAAAAGGGAATATGAAGTTGGTAAATGAATCGACATTGTTAATTTCCAAGGAACCAATCTAAGAAGTGGCAGTTTCTGCCTTTGTTGGAAAGTAGTCTTTGACATTATAGACAAGATATTTACGGAATACTGAGTAAATATTAACCAGCTGAAGAGCTGTCATCCCCATTAAATTCTCAGACAAATGGAAGAATCATCTGAACATATAGTTGAGGTGGACTCTGAATAAGATTTGAACATGATCAGAAAAAATCATTAAATTAAATCTGCACTGCGTAAGAATGTTTAGGTGAAAAGATGAATGCTTGGTTTGTATTAGTAAAAATATATTGTTAAAATAAATAAATAAAATTAGTTTATGAAGAACGTGTATCTTGTGTATCCATCTAATGTATATGAAAGAGAGAACTTCAAAACACAAATCAAACTATTAAGAATTAGTGATCGCTATCCCAAAAATACCGAACTTATGCAGTTCACAGGGTCATAACAAAATACATTTAATTTTATTATAAAAACCATCAATTTTAAAAGAACCAGGTAATGTTGCACAATATGTTACATTACATATGGCATCCACAGTACAAAGAATTCTATTCAAGGTATGTTCACATAAAAATCATCAATACATCATTTGATTAAAGCCAAAACACGCAGGCCTTAGAATAAATTCATATTTGGTCCCGTTGTGTTGTAATATAAACTGCCCGACATGTTTCAGTCCCTAAAATTCATTGATTCAACCTTCTTCATGGCTCAAAATGCCACAAATTCTATGTAGGTTGACGGGTGCGAAAATTGGTCTCCAAAGTGGAGGAAAGACCCAAAACACTATGGCATAAAAGGGAAAAGACAGACAAATCACCAATAACGTTAGTGTGACACCACAAACAACAACTTGACTCACATATTCCATCAACCTTAGACAACAATCTTGTTTGTGCTCATTACTGCACCATCAAACACCAACGTTTGACCACAATACCTATTTACAGTGTTTGGTATTTCCTTTCAGTGCATACATTCACTATTGCACCTCAACAGTAGGGCAGGAACATTTTTCAAGATGGTCACGTGAGATGACCTGCACCAGAACACTACAAAAAACAAGAATAGATACCTCTGGGTGGGACACACTACCTATATTATTAAATGTTCTCATACATTAGTTCTCTACATTCAGAAAATCCACACTTCCATCCTGGTTGATGAAAATTCAAAACAGCCTGGCTCCTAATGCTGGGGATCGTGTAACTATGTCCCTGGCACCCTTAGATCTGTTCCCAAACTGTCTGAAAAAAACAACAAACTATACTTGTTACACAATCTCATGCCCCTATCAAAGTACAGCTTCAAACCCACACTGTTGGGGTGCTCCTACACATTTAATCTGGTAAATTATGGGTACCATCTATAAAATGCCCTACACCTTCAGGGTCCCACTGCGATATGACTATTGTATAACTAAGTTCCTAAACCAGCCTCTTTCCATTATCCAAGTACCACTAGGCATGGGGGACTCCCTTTATTCAATAACACACAAAATTCACTCTACCAATCCTCCTTGTTGTTTAAAAAAACATCTACACAATTGGCTTGCCACTCTCTCCACCAGAAAAGCCCCAAAGTTACCGTTGTTCAAAATGAGCACAACGTGCTACCCGTGTTTACCTTCCTGCATCGGCACTGTCACGCTGCAGTCTCTCAAGAAAGTTATAACTCTACAAATGTCACCATAACTCCTAGGTAAAAAACTCCATGCCATATATTAAACCAACCTTTCTACCCCTCTCTATCAGTCAAATAATCTAAAATTACTTCCAGATTGGAAATTTATCCAAAGGGATTTGGGGAGTGTTCCTTTGCTTAGAGAAAACTCAGGACCTATCAGAAGGAAAAGGTGTCAACGGAAAAGAAAATTAGAGGAAATAAGGAGGACCTACAACAAAGAAAGACTTGACAAGAAGGACAAGTTTATCATTGCCGTCATGAGATGAAGATCAAATGAACATTGTGAGAATAAATTGTTATTAAACAACATTTTTTATAACATTGAGACACTAGAAGTCCAATTCTTATACAGGTTGGTGCAAACGGGACCTGTAAACATGACCTGATTGAATATGATGTTCTCTATTAAATGATGTGATGTCAGAATGTTACCTTAAGATGGAAAAACAAGTAAATAAGGTTGAACAGACAAAACAAAGTAGAAAGAAAATTGACTAGTAACTCTTCTATAAGGAAACATGTTATGCTTATAGGCTTTAATAAAAGAAGACAATATTGTGAATATGCTTCTACGTGTGTTCCGCAATGTTCTATAAAGAAAATGGCAATGAGACATTACTTACAAAGTTAGAATTTGCATTATAGGTCACACCATATCTGGTGATAGAACAACCTAGTATTTGTTTACTATTACAAGGGGAAATGGTTTAAAGTCCACATTTATGTTACATGGGACGGAATATAGCTATTATGCTGCATTAATATTCTGTTAACTTTCAGTAACCTAAAACTATGAATCCAGTGGAGTCATCACATATCCCCCGGTGGTAACCTCCTCCCATGTGGCCAGAGGATGGCAGCCGCTACCTGATCCTGACCCTGGTGGCGGCTACAGGAGGGAGGATCACATGGTAGGAGACAGCAACCAGGGAGATGTCATGGCTTCATTGAATGAGGAAAGGTATCCCCCATTTTCCCATGAGGAAGACCCCCGGTTGGCCAATATCCTACTGGCCTTTTCCCATGCATCTTTTCCACATAGGGAAAATAAAGAAACCTTTTCCCAACACCCTTTAGCCCAAACTCCCATATATAACCTGAAGAGTAAAAGCTCAAAAAAAACCATTTCGGTTCTAGTTTTCCTTCATGTAGAATTGATCTTCCATGTGGAATCATTGAGAAAGACTTTCCAAGCATTATGCATCAGAAACCATCAATAGGCTTCAAGTCCTACAATTACCTAAGTACTGAGATAAGGAGGATAAAGGACTTGATGCAAAGCAGCAGGAGCGTCATGCGTAATGTGTGTGCCAGTTGTTAGGTGAACAAACCTGTGCGCAGGACCGTTTAAAAATGTTAACCAAACTATGAGAGGGAGCTAAGGAGAAGATGTGGCATCTCCACTGAAGGCGGAGAGAAGTTAGAGGCACGAGCCAGTGTGCGGAAGGTGGAGGCACAAGCCGATGTGTGGAACCTGGAGGCACAAGCCATTGTGGCGGACTAAAGGAGCTAACCAGCACAGAAGGAAACTAACAACTAACGTGCTGTGAGTAACGTGTGCCATGGAGATGCCAACAAATGCTAGAGGATTTCTGGGTGTCTGACAGCTGCGAGAAACAGCATTGACCTTACCGGGAGGTGAAGAGAAGACAGATTGCAGGAGAGGAGCTGCAAGAGAAGATGGAGAAACGTCAGAGCCATCCAGAGTGGGAAACAAGCGGTAAAGTGAAGCTGCATAATTGCAAGCAAGACCGAAGATGCCACACAGAGCCAGTGAGTCAGCCTGAGCAGAGTGGAGACCCCGGACGTTTCAGTGACTGTGCCAAAGAGAATTTGAACATTGTTAATTTACGGAATGTGCAATAATAATAAGATTGTTTCTGAAGTGAAAGGGCAGAGTTACAAACCGAACCCCAATAAGAAGCTAATGCAAATGTGGGGAAAGCTTAAAAGAACATGAATAAATAAATATACCAAGCTAAGAAAGGTATATGCTGCTTGGATGTTAAAAGGAACTATAATAAATGAGAAGTCCTGGCAAGCATACACCAGGAAGTTGAAAGTACAAGAGAAGTCCTGGCAAGGGAGTACGACAGGCAGTTGAAAGCGCATGAAGAGTCCTGGCAGGGGAGTTTGCAAACCTACAAAGAGTGTCAAGCAGAAACAGTGTTCTTAAACAAAGAAGGGACTTGTGTGAAAAGAAAGAACCTGTGTTGAAGAAGAATTTACCAGACTAAACAGCTGTTATCTAACAGGATTGTTGTGGGTCAAGAAAAATGCAAAGAACTGTTAGACGCAGAGAGATTTGTGATACCATTGAAGAATCCAGGGGAAGGGAATCACCCTCTGGAACTAACGTCTTCCATTTTGGAGAGAATTTACTTTGGAGCTGTTCCATTTATATTTCAGAACACCTTTTGCAAATACCAAGTTAAAGACATTTCCCGTTGTACTTTGTTATTTTGTTTGCAGTGTGAGGGTTTTGGATAAAATGTTTGGACACAAGGTCAGATTTTGGTTTATGACATCCTGACAACGGTTCTAAGTAGGGAAACTCCCCTTTAGTAAACAGTCAGAGACGCATTTTTCCAACCCATTTAAGTTGAGTAAAAGTCTTAAATCAAAAACCTGACAACTTTGTTTCTGGCTTTAATTTCTGACCCCTCACAATATTCAACCCTTAAACTTGGAGAGCATTATATGCTTTACAGAATCTGCATGTATCCCTTTGAAACCCAAACCTTTACAATTAATTGCAACCAATCCAATCTCACAAAAGATATCACATAATATCCATGTTCAGGTTAGGAATCAAACATTTCACACATATATGTCCAATATTCCATATTTAAATCAGTCAACCAAATTTCTATAAACAAAACTTTGTTTTATTTTAAACGTTACCCCTTGAACTGTTTCATCGTTTAATGTCAGGGGGTGGTGGGTTTGAGACAGACATGATTCTTTACTATAGATTGATGTTTTCACAAAAGATAAATCAAACATGTCAGTGTGTGTGTCTACATTCTTAGGTATTGAGTCTATTGTCCAGATAAGTCATTTAAATGAGATTTTCAATGTATGGTTGGATATTATATTTGAAATGAAAACATTAGTGAGACAACAGCATGCAGGTTGCATTTTCCTTTCTGCCATCAAGCTATTTGTATTAATTTGGTGTATCGTGGATGATTTCCACTGCATTTTTGGTTAGGGGACAACCTTTAATTCCTTGATTTATTATTTTATATACAAGCCCAATATTCATTTTAAAAACAACCTGTTTCTTACCTCTGATTGTGGGGTATGATTTTTTCACTGGGGGAGCATTACATTAGGTACATCCGTCCTCAAAGTGAACTATTTTAGAATAAATATATATAAACCATTACAATTGGGAGCAACCCTTGGGGGAGTTTGATATCTTCCTGATGAAAGGGAGGCACCCCTTTCTCGGCCAATATGGCGTCACAAGCACCACTTTGTGTTTCTGCTCATTGGCCTTTGTCAGAACTCAACACATCACTGGAAATGTAGGACATGGATGCATAAGAATCTTTGGACATCAGATTACCTTGGCGGTCACTCCCTAAGCCCTAGGATCAAGTTCCCTTTAGCAAGTCTGTTGCGGGTTATTACTGTTGATCTCTAAATCTCTGACAAATCATTCTGTTCAAGTCTCTTTATTGCCATTTCTAGGACAATCACAATACTCCATTTGACAGATCATAACCAATGATGGCAAATAAAAGTTCAGTTAATAAACAGATGTATTTCTCATCCTAAAAAGTTGATAAAAGATCATACAAGCCATATCACCCTAAGGAAAATTATGTAAATTGATTAAAAATAAGCCAGTTGGGCATAGCAAGAGGAAAAGATCTCACCTATATCTATTGGTCCGCTAAAACTTAGAAATGTGGATCTTGATGCTGCCAATCAGAAGGTAACCCATTCTACAGCCATGGAGATCCCAGATTGTATGAATTCTTATATTATACGGGGAAGCATCATGCTACGGCTTTCCATGCTGTACCACATTTCTCCATCCCAGAGTGAAGGTCCCCACAAACTCTTCCGTGTGCATGCCCAAGACTGATCAAAGGGTCCTCTTGGATAAGGCAGCCAAATTTAGATTTTGTATTTTTTTAAAAACATTTATTGTTTATACCTGGCTACATTATGTATATATTTATCACATACATAGCAGCCATTTTCAATGGCAGTTCCAAAATTAAAAAGGAAATAAAAACAGGTAGAAGCATGACATTGCATCCAGTGGCCATCACAACTTTTAACATCACATCACATTGCTTCACAGATAGACTCCAGCCATATGAATACCACCCAGACCCATCCTTCAGTCTCTGGTGTCTGCATTACTCATCCCAAATATTCTGAAGGCCAAGCAGATATCCTTCGGGCACAAAGAGACTGGATTCTCCATGACTCTTCCATGTTATTTTCCCATATTATATCCCTCATCCATTTCTTGGTTGGTGCGACTGAATGCATCAATTTCTGTAATATACATCATATAGCTAACAAAAGACATCAGTGCAGTAATTTCCGGGTGAGCTTGGCTACCCCTTCATATTGACATAGCAGGCACAGGGTGTGGGAGTGAGCGGGATATCCAATATTTTCCCCAATGTTGCACACATCCCATGCCAAAATGTAAACAAACTAGGACACGCCCAAAGCATATGTAAATTGTTTGTATCTTCGAACCCACATCTAGGATGTTTACCCATGCACTCCAACCTGGCCAGTGTGTAGTGACATCTGTTGAGTATTTTCAATTGGATTAATCGAAACTTAGAATTTAAGGACACCTCACATGACAAGGAGCACATAGTGTCATGCTCACCTGATTCCCACAGAGGCGCAGGTCTGGCTTTGAGTGCTGATGCTTCTTCAATGGTGAGCGCAGGACTCTGCAGATGGACAGGTAGGGCCCCTCTACTCTGGCTTCTCTGGCTCGCAGGAATATTCCCCTGTGCGTGAAAAGGGAGTATTACCTACTGACAGAATAGCGCTCAAGCCTTCCACTCCCTTCCAACCCTCCACGATACCCTTCCACGATTCCCCGTGAAGTCTCACCTTAGGGTCTGGAAGGATGAGTTCTCCATCCTGCTTCTGATGCAGGGGCGCGTTGAAACCCAGTTACTTCACTGGATTGAGGTTTGATGGAAGTTCAAATAAGCTTGACTATTCAGGTAAGGCGCTGTAAGAGTTCTGTTGCAAGTTCAAAGGTTCAAGCTTAATAATAATGTTTATTGTCTTATTGCAGCAAGCGCTAACGCTTATGTCTTTTTCCCCTTAGGGGCCGGGGTTCGGAATGCCGGAGATATGGCGCCGACCCGAAGTAAAACGTGCAGTTCCAATAAATGACAGATAAATTCTGGATGAGCGTTCGGGTAATGTCTTTGCATTCGCTCTTTCAATGTCTTTGTCTTTTTTCCCCATAGGGGCCGGGGTCCGGAATGCCAGCAAGCAGCAGGACCCGAAATGAAATGGGAATGACCCAACAGGTAAGTCTTAGAAGGAAACTGAGCTTTTCCTATTCCCTTCCTTCTCTCACCTTGTGTTCTTGTCTTTCTCTCTCCAGGCTCTGGGAAGTGGCTGCGGATCCGGATGATCGCTGCTGAAGATGGAGGTGGCAGGAAAGGTGAGTGAAATGCAGCGCTGCAGCGATCGAAGCGAAAAGCTTTTAAAATGATGTCTTCCCTTTCAGGATCGTTGGTGTGATGTCTCCGTGATACAGCTTCAGCAGGTAAGGTCTTCTTTCTCTCCAATTCTCTCTTATCTCCCTTTGCAGGTGCCCCAGGATGCTGACAGGCGTGGCTGAAGTCCAGATCGAGGAGCTGACACGGTGAGCATCCAGCTGCGAGGAGCAGAACAACGCGAAGCGTGAGTTGCTGATCGGGCGTGGTTTAAATAGCTTTGGAAGAAGTTCCAGGTATGTATCCTTCCACCGATCAGGTATGTATCCTTCCCCGACCACACCCAGGTGGAAGTAGTCCCACAGGTAAAGTAGTTCCATTCAGGCCTCAAGAGGGCCTGTATGTAGCAGCATGGTCTGCATCAGGTATGTGCACATTAAAACACTTCAACACATGTCTAGCTTTATGAGCCTGGCGCCTAAGGCGCCACAACAGGGGTCCAACATGAGCCTGGCGCCTAAGGCGCCAGGACTGTGTCCAAAGGGCCCCAGCTTGAGCCCGCTGGCACTTCCCTGGGGGAAATGATGCCTGCCTCTGGGGTTGCTGGGTCGGACCTGGCTCCTTGGAGGTAGGCATCATGACACATAGACCTCCACACTTCATCTGATATTTCCATTTCCAAATCTCTGTTCCATTTCACGCGGATACGACTGGGTTGTTCCGGTACATGTTCTATTAACAATGTGTATAGCGTGGAGACAATCAGCTTCATTACAATTTTCATGGTATCCTGGTGGTAATATCATTGAAATACAACCAGACAGTGGGCCTCATTCCGAGGCTGGCGCTATCCATGGAGTAAATAGCACCATGGTAAGCAACCATGGAGCTATTTACTCCATGGAAATCCGGCATGGTGAATGGAGTAATTACCGGTCCATTCCAAGGTTGGAGGGACCGGTAATTCCCCATTCACCATACCGGTTCCCCATCCCCATTCCTGCCCCCATAGGGCTCCATGGGAATGGGGAAGGAGTAAATTACGGCACCGTAAATTACGGCACCGTAAATTACGGTGCCGTAATTTACTCCAAGGTCCCTTTGCGGGTTGGATTTTTAACGCCTGCTAAAAGCAGGCGTTAAATGCCAACCCGCAAAAGGGAACTCGGAATATGGTGGTAAGTGTTAACGGTCACCGTTGCCATTAACGGTGACCGTTAACCCTTACAGCCAGCCTCGGAATGAGGCCCAGTATTCTTGTTACCATCACTTTGTCCATCGTTATTCCCACTGGCAGTATTAACCCCAGAGATGTTACCACTGGATTACAAGTGGGGGTAAGTGGTGTTAGTCCCTATTGCCTGGAGTCCATGGGACTCCATGAGGATTTTGGTGCTATTACCACCAGTAGTAATGCTGCTAATTTGGCCGTTTTGCGTGGTAAATTCGAGGAATTACCGCCAGCATTCTTCTGGAGGTGTTTCCTCTGCCTTACCTCCAAACCTGTAGCTCAGCAGTGTGGTAATGCAGTGTTACCACACCACCATCACCACTTCTTTACCACCAGTCTTTACCACACTGCCAAACTCGTAATGAGGCCCAACATTGCCTACCTCCTCCCACACTGACGATATAAGATAGAAATGGATCCATCAGCGGCTCATCCGGGTGACAATTCTAGTGGGTTTGAAAAGACACCCGCAGTATACAGTATTGCAGCAGTCGAAGGGGATTGCAACGTATGTGCCAGATGGTAATGTATATTGTAATAAACATTCCATTGGTGTACATGTCTCCCAATATCTGGTAATGTAATATCAACCGCTTTTATCAAATCCCCACATCTAGCATAGATGCCAGCGAGTGACATCTTCTTAAAGAAAATTCTTTATAGTAGGGTGTGTTACACCCATCATACCATATAGTCTCTTCCACTTCGAGATGGTGGTCTTCACCGGTCGATTACCCACCTATCTGTATGTGTAGGGGTCAATATCAATGATCGGACTCACCATTATTCACCATGCATCTGCATATGTGAGGGAGCAACCGTCAACATAAACCAATACACAAATTGTGCTTGTGCCACCATACAATATAGTTTAAAGTTAGGGACTGCAAACCCCTCTGCCCACCTATCGAATGGTTTAGGGAGATCAGACCATTTAATCTGGTTGGCACAGGAATGCCACATGAATTTAAAAATAGCTGAATCCAATTCCTTAAAGAAGGTTTGACCTGGCCACATCTGGACATTTTGAAACAAATACAGTAATTGCATTAAAACCACCATCTTAAGCAAAGAAATACTACCTGCAATTGTCACTGGAAGCTTCGCCCAGTGGTGTATTTTATGTGTTCGAGATATGCCCCATAATTATCTTTATGTAAGGAGATATAGGAGTTGGATATTTGAATCCAAAAATACATGATCTCGCCCAGTTTCCATGTAAAGCTCACCATATTATGTGGACAAGTCGCAAGTGGAAATAACTAAGATTTAGTTGGATTTATCTACAAGCCTGAGCATAGGCCAAATTCCACCACCTCTCGCATGATTGGTTCTAAGTTTTCGTCTGGGTTTCTGACAAATAACAAAATGTCATCAGCATATAGTAAGGTAATGTTTGTGTGTCCATTGATTCTGCTACCCTTCCTTGCATGTTTAAAATTATGCCTCATAATGTCTACTAGTGATTCTATCACAATCTCAAAGAGTAGTGGGGATTGAGGGCAGCCCTGGTGGGTGCCCCTGCTTATTTTTATCACTTTCAAGAGTTCTGTATAGTGGTCTATAGGACCCACACACCTGAGCAGGTTTTTTAGGTTTCAGAAGCATCATAATAAAAGCCTTGTGCATGGAGGCTGGAAGTATCTGTGTATCTAGGGCCTCCTCCGATACCTCCAGTAGATGTTCACTGAGGATTTATGCTGTTTATCAAGTTTTCTACCAAGCCCATCAGAGCCAGGTGCTTTACCTTTGGGGAGGCTCTCTATGGCCCTCTCAATCTCTGAAATTGTCAGAATAGCCTCTAGTAATTGTGTAGTGTCACTAGAGAGCTGGGTTAGTGACAACACCTCCAAATATGATAAAATGTCCTTGTTATGATTAATCATTGCTTTTAGAATATAGCTTACTGTAAAATGATTCAAACATTGCATTAAGATCCACAGTAACATGCACCATGTGACCCTTGTCATTCCTGATGCATGATTTCCCATTATTACTCCTATCTTGCGTCACCAGCGATTTGCCAGGTCT
This sequence comes from Ambystoma mexicanum, assembly GCF_040938575.1. Classification (NCBI taxonomy): domain Eukaryota; kingdom Metazoa; phylum Chordata; class Amphibia; order Caudata; family Ambystomatidae; genus Ambystoma; species Ambystoma mexicanum. Next base: position 417,564,645 of record NC_090929.1, read on the forward strand.
CTCTCCATCTCCATATCTTTGGGCAACAGCTGGTACTCCCATAAAGTGAATCTCTCTAGGCCTCATTATAACTATGCCGGTCAGGTAACATGCAACTATATACAGCAGACCCTCTCCAAGGTCTGCAACAGGACGCATTACTGTTGGGTTCCCTTCTCCCCCAAATAGCCGAAGCACTCAAGCAGACACTAGAATCACCCATAACAACAGAGGAGGTCACACAGGCTATTCAGACCCTCCCCAGGAATAAAGCCCCAGGACCGGATGGGTTCATGGCCCTGTTTTACAAAAAATTATCTTAAGTCTTAGCTCACCGTATGGCGGAAGCATTCAACTCCTTTATTGATAGTGGGTCTATCATGACTTCAATGGGGGAATCGACATTAATAATTGCTCGCCAAACCTCTGAAAGACTCCACACTATGCTCTTCATACAGGCCTATAGCAGTCTTAAATCATGACGCCTGCATATTCTCAAAAATGTTAGTGACATGCTTAGCAGTGGTACTCCCAGGAATAGTGGCGAAAGATCAGACGGGTTTAGTTCCCGGCCACCAGTCAATCGATAACATTCATTGGACGGTGGAAATCATGGCCTGGGCACGGCAACACAAACAATCACTGGCTCTTCTCTCAATTGATGCTGAAAAAGCATTTGATCGAGTGGATTGGCGATACTTGTCCAATGTTCTCAGTGGGTTTGGGTTTGGCTCACGGTTTAGTAAACTGGTATTTGCCAATTTTGTTCTCTCCTCTACTCGGATCAAGGTGAATGGGGTTCTGTCTAATCCAGTGAACTTGCAAAGGGGGACCCGGAAGTGGTGTCCTTTGTACCCCCTCCTGTTCGCCCTAGCGATCGAGCCATTGGCTTGTTTAGTGCGCTCTTAGAGGGATATTATGGGGGTGGAAGTGGTGGGCTATCATCATAAACTGGCGCTATACGCTGACAATCTCCTTTTTTACATACAGGAATTCCTAACATCATCTGGAATCTCATGGTTGGGTAGAACAACGGTGAGCAAAAGGACCCTACTGCCGAGACTGCTGTATGTAAGTGATTTCAATCCGGCACCCACCCAGGTCAACGCCTAGCATGTAGTGCACAACTGAAATCATTATTTGTTTTTGTCTAAAAGTTCTTTATTCTGAACGATATACCACTCATATCACGCCCTTCTCCTGGAACCCCCCCTCCCCCCGGTCACACTGAACCAGGAATCAGCCTGGTTTGCAAAGGTAAATATTTATTTATGTATTTAAAATTTAATCACCATATGTTTTAATAGGTACACAACAATCACCAATGGGGTGAGGTAACACTGAATACTATCTTTAATACAAAAGGAGTAATTAGTGAGAAAAACCATTCAGCACAGAAAATAATTTTGTGTGGGTTCAGATCAGATAGCACTGTGGTTAGAGGTTCCCCCTGCACACCCCTCAACCCCCAGTAGGCAATGTAAAGAGATAGGAGGAGAGAGCAGGTATTCATGAACTGCAGAAATCAAATGGAACATCAATCCCACTTTCCCCTTTTCAAACACAAGAGAAAACGGAATTGACTGTCAAGCTGTCAAAATGGCTTTTAAAGTTATCTTTAGAATAGACTGGGCAAAAACACCAAATATGATCAAAATTGCTGAAATTGTTCTAAATTCTTATGGGAGCAGCTTTGGATAGTTGCAAATAAACACAAGCAACAATTTAATCCCAAGAAAACATTTGAAATCTTAAAATTCAAGTCGGAAGCAATTAAAAGCTGTTTTACATGTGTAAAAATTTCCCAAAATGAAAATGTGCGGCAAACTTTCCACTGCGCGATATTCGTGGTAACGGGAGAAGCGCTAGATTTGGAATGCACTTTTGGATATGATGGAAAACTGTGGATGTTAGCTACAAGCAGAAGTTGAAATTTCATTTTTATCACCAAAACTGTGGGAGTTACAGACGTTTAAGTAGAGGTCGTTTTTCGAGATAGGCGCAAGAATGGAAAACAGAAATGCGCTCTTAAAATTGACAAATGGGTTTCTTAGACTAGAGGATGACTATGATCAAAACGAATACCACACAGGAACACAGTCACTTGATCAGGGTGACTGCCGGCTAAAGAAACTCGCCTTCTTCAGAAGAGAAAAGGATCAGCGCGAAGATAATTTAACAGTAATAGTTCTGGAGGAAAGATAGGATGGTTTGGAGAGAGGTTTCAGACAATTCAAAGATACTCCTAACAATACAGGTTCTGAATCCAAGATATGATGGGTATAACATAGGGATAAGACTATGCAAAGTACATATGCTAGTGACACAATTCTTCTTATTTATACTCGCTGGATACTTTTTTAAATGGGACCGTCAGTTCTGGTCGTGGGATTGGATCTGGTTTAGGAAAGACGGCTGGGCACATCAGACTGGTCAGGGTCAGCAAGACATTCTGGTCACAGCACGGCACAGGACTGGACAGGGTCAGCTAGGCGCTCTGGTCACAGCACAGCACAGGACTGGATCGGATCTGCCCTTATTGGTTCTGAGGGCATTTCACTTCAGCAGGCAAGCAGTAACAGCACAGCCCGGCTGTATTATGATGCTTCCCCTTAGGCTTGTGGGATTCTGTTCTAGAATTTGAGGCCTAGCTGAGAATGGTTCAGCTATGCAATAGACCTTTTTGATTTTGCCAAGTTTCTGGAGTCTGGAGCAAGGAAGATGTAGTGTTCAGCAGCAGGGTGCTCCACCAGAATCAGCATAATGAGTGAATCTGTCTGTCCTTATGAGTGGTAAGCTGTCTCTATATATGCTATGAAATGACATCATAATGGTGTGTGTGGGCCGGTTTAGCCTAAGCTTGCCCCTTTGAAAGGTGATTGGGTCAGAGTCTACTCTCTGCCTTGATAGGAGGAGAGAAACGGAGTGTCATCTTTATGGTGCAATTTTATGAGGCTGAGAATCCACCCCTGGAACACAAAATCTACTTTTGGCAAAATACATATTTTCACATGTGCAACCTCTATAAAAATCACATATACAGATTACATATTTTACATAGCAGCTATTCCTCAAAACACCATAGCTGTGGGAGCTTGCCTCCCTTTTCACTATGAACACAATGTCCAATTTTTAAGCACATTTCTACAAGTGTGCGTGTTTAACATGGGAATAAGTGTATAAAGTTTCATAATTCTAGTGGAAATACATTTGGCGTAAAATCACATTTTTTGCCATTGCTGTCCAGAACATGTCACCCAGTTCTGGCTTCTCTTCACCCATGCAGCCAGAAATTAAATTAACAACTCTGTTATTTATATATTTTTCACAATTTTAAACAGTAAGTTATCAGTCTTTTTAATATATGTTATTTGTCCATGTTAAGCAACAAATGGTTGTTTGGCTCCACCCCTTGGTCTCTCCCTGGAAGCCCAGGAGCCATCCCCCATGTTTGTTCCTTGCAGAGGCCATTTACGACTGTCTTCACACTTCGAATTTCCTGAGCGGCAGCTTGTCATTGTTCCTTTTGCCTCCGTAGACCAGGATCTTTCCTACCCTGTAATTAACACTGCTCTGTGATTTCCTGCCTGGGGGGAAAGACCTTCCTTCTGTGAGAAAACCCTGTTATTCAAGTTCTGCAGCTTCTGCCAGGTTTAAATTAATTGTTAAATTCTATGGCCTTTTCCTTAGCACAAAACAAACTAGTTGTATCAAATACAGCTAGAATTCTCATTCAAGATTTTAAACCATGGGATCAAACCATTACTATATGGGTTACTATCAGTAACAGGCCTCTTAGATTGCAAACATTTGATTTTCAGTATGTACATGTTAAAGTTTAATCAGGCAGGCCCCTGACAGCTATAATCACAGCAGCCCTCTGCTGCACAGAGATTTTTGACAGATCCACAGGCAGCCCACTTTTGCTGTGGGAATCTCTTTATGCTCTCAGCTTTTCAAGACAGTGTAAGTTTACAATGATTCCTTAAACCAAGTGAATTGTTGCACCAGCAAAAATTTTGAATATTTAAATGGTGTTCTGTACTAGGATTCTGAAGTTTCAGCAACAAAGAAAAAGAGATTTAAAGCAATCTTGGAGTTTCATTTAGCAAAGCATTGCTTTTTCCTTCTGCACTCCACTTTCAATTGTTGTGGAGCCCAGTGTCACATTTCAGTAGTGAGAGCTCTGTTCTACCACTGACAACATGCGTGGCAGATTGTGCAGCCATCTTTTTGTTTGTGGCAAAGCGCGATTTTCAGGGGTTTTGGCGCACACAAGGGTTTTGCAGCCATTTTGCTATTTCTGGCACCATCATAACAGAGTGATGCAGCATAGCAGAGCAAAAGTGAGTCAATACAGCCCACATGTATACATTCCAAGCACTACCAATTTGGATCTCCAGGGCAGCACTGAAAGATCTGCAGGCACATATTTTTAGATTTCTATGGTCCAAAATGTTTCCCAGGGTTGCTAGGCACATGCTTCTGACAGCAAGGGTGGTGGGGGTCTAGCGATACCTGATGTCAAGAGCTACCTTTTTGAGGCTGAAATCGCACCTGTCTTGGAGAGTCGAGCCACAGAGAATAATCCAAAGCATTGCGTGTTATCGAACAGGAGGCCCTGGGCTCCCCCATACATCATTGGTGCTGTTTCCCCCCAAGAGCTAGAAGACTGGGCAGGCAAGAGCCCTCAGCAACAACCACTACAATGGAGTCCTGGGACAAGGCAGCGCAGCAATACGCTAAAACCATGTTCCCCTCTCCTATGACAGGGATGTGGGAAAACAGCGCATTCCCCACGGGACTGAGTAGAGTACAGCTCTTTCGATAGCATGAGGGTGGGTTGCACAGGCTGGGGCAAATGTTTCAGGATCACCTCCATGACTACCTTTTAAGATTTATTCGTAGGAGACTGAAAATGGTCTCAAAATAATGTGCAGGTGGTATCTGACCCCAGATTGGCTGCACAAAATGAATCTGCAGCTCTCCCCCCAATGCTGGTGCTGTGGGACAACCCCTGGCTCTTTTATTCACATGTGGTGCGGGTGCATCCAGATCCAAGGGTTCTGGGGGAAAGTAGTCACACAAATTAAAGAGATCTCTGGATTCGAGCTGGAACTCGACCCCTTGGTGTCGCTATTGGGCAATGAAGATTTCCAGGGCCATTATAACCTCAGGGCCAGGGGATCTCAATTTGTTACCTACATCTTAGTGACAGCAAGGCTGGCATAGCAAAACATTGGAACAGTCAGGGTGAACAGGACATTAGGGAATGGTGGGCAGGATTTTGGTATGTGGCAGCCATGAGAGAAATCGATGGGGCACTGCAGGGACGGATGCAGCAATACTTAGCCGACTGGTCCCCATTAATCAAATATGTGAGCAGGCAGAATAATCCCAACATCCATCATAAGCCCCATGAAATGTCATAATTTTCACTGGTATAGGTCTCCGAATGTGACTCGAATCATGGGGAGAGGGCGTCAGAAGTCACCAAATTCTGTAATTGACACGAGGTTCTTATATGTGTTGCAATCACTGAGTATCTTTGCACCACATTTTATATTTTTATGTGTTTTGTGTTTACTTTTGTTTTTTCATGTTCTTTCCTTCCAATACAAGCACAGACTTTATGTATATGGTCTGTGAGAACTCACCACGAGCATAGATGGAGTTCAGTTGTGGAATTATATCTTCATATTTGTCTAGGTTAAGACACATTGTACTGGTGATTGTTGTAAAATGAAAAGAGCCTAAATAAAGTTTGAATGATAAAAAAAATTAAGTTCAGTTAAATGTATGTTTGGTGGATACTTGAGCAAAGCCCCTGCCTGGCCCTTGGAGTAGAGGGTGCAGTCTGTCATGGGGGTTGGGTGCTGCCACCTCCTGCTTGATTCAGGGCCTGGTGGTGGTGCAGGGAGGATCCCCTGGCCTATCCCACTAGGGCCTGTTGGGATGCAAGTGCAATGCCTCAACCGTGGAAAAAGGTTTAGACTGCGTAAATTGTACTAGCAAAAAGAGCTGGTCAGTTAGTGTCAGTATTTTGCTGCTTCGTTTGGCAGTTCTGCACACGTGTTATTAGTAGTTAGAGTTGACACATTTTAAAGAGCATCACAGAGCCTTACACAATGAAAGAAGGAGCAACAATTTAATTACATTGCTTATTATATTTAGAGGTTAGAGCGATGGTGTGCTTAATAGTTTTGTAGCTAGTAGTAGTGATTGAAGTGGTGCATTGGTTGAAGCAAGGAGAGCTTAGAATATGCTGTTTTATTTTATATGTAGGAAAGCAGTTGGTAGCAGGTGAAAAGGTAGCTTAAGTGTCCAGCAGTGAGACAGGCTAAGGTCATGATGTAGGAACATGAGGGCTGTATGCCACTTGGGCAAGAGTTCTGGCATTTTGGATTCGGCCTCATTAAGAATACCAGCTTCTGGTAGTTAGACAATTAGGCTGCCTTTTGGAGGTTTTGCTGTGTCCATTTAATTAGAGTGTATGCATCCGTCCTCCCAGTGAGTGTACAGACAGCCATGGTTATGGAGGAAGGGAGCCGTGCAGAGCAGATAGCAGTTTATTGTGCCTGGCTGAACAGCTCACTGAGCTGAGAGCGGAATGTTGGTTTCAGACAATTAGAGTAGTGCTACCGATGCGAAGGACACATCTCATGGGAACAGAGCCTAGTGTCTTGCATGGCCAAGGTGTAAAGCTAGGTTTGGAGTAATACTGTTCCCACTGAGAAGTGACAGGTCGATTGAATGACAGGTGTCTGAGCAAATAGAGAAAATAAATATGAGAATTTCATCCCCAAGAGCAGTGCCTTGACTGAGTTGTTTATAAAGCACCTGGCTCCCAAGAGTGATAAGGTAGGAGGCGTGCTGGGGAAGTAACGTGTTTTAAGACAGTAGTAGCAAGAGGTGATGCCAAAGAGTACAACTGCAAGGTCGAAGGAGCTATCAGGGAATGCTAAATGCTCTGGTCTCATAAGGAAGCCATTGTATTCCCAGCCGGGGTTGACCTTGGTGGTCCCGTTTGCTCCCTGATTGGTTCCTGTCGACGTATGCACATCACGAGTTGGACAAAGTCACCTTGACCAATAAGGAGTGCCCTTTGTTGCAACCAAGTACCTGAATATAGTGGGCCAATCACATCACACTGTTTTCTGCTGACTGTATAATTAGGTCATCTTGTAAGGGGTTGTATTTAGGTATGCTTGACCAATGAACTATAGGGAATGTTTAGATTTTGTGTAGATTTCTGAATACGTGTTAGCCAATGGGGAACACAGGATTATGTTGTATCTGATATGTTTTGTGTATGATAATTTGCGGTTTTCCAAAAGATGTAACAGAAGTGTTCCCAGCGCGTCCGCTCCCGAAAATAAATAAACATACCTGCGTCCCCGTGGGGGACGATGGAAACCTCCAGCTGGGTGGAGGCGCGGAGCGAGGATGGCCCTGCTCCGAGTCTCCACACGGATGGAGGCTGCCATCATGCCCCACCGGGGACGAAGGAGCAAGAAGGTAAGTGGTGTGGGGAGGACAGGGAGGAAGGAGGAGGGAGGAGGGAGGAAAGGGAAAAAAAGAAAAAGAAAAGCCTTACCCGAGTCCCCGGTGGGAGGAGAACGCAGCGTCTCGGCCGTGGGAGGCTCGGAGTGGGGATGGCCCCGCTTTGAGCCTCCTCATTGGCTGAGAGTGTGCCATGCCCCTGCTGAGGACAAGGCATCTGGAATCTCGGCCGGGTAACAACCCAGCGAGAGCCAATCAGAATGCGTGTTGCATTCTGTTTGACTCTCGCCAGGTACTAATTTAGTTTAATCATGCATTGGCTACACTGCGCCGTGATATGTCATGATATGCCAGAGGCACACCCAGCAGAACCACCATTGCCAAGAGCACTATTTTCCTACGCCAGTACAGCCTCAGTACTGAAATGTATTTCATGTGGATATGCTGAAAACATGGAGTGTAATTGAATCTGTGGTCTAAACGTGTAGGGCCATGTTAAGGGAATGACAAATATTGAGTTGTTTTCTGGAACTGAGTAGTTTGAGATGATTTAGGAACTGGAGGTTCTTGAGTCGTTTCCCCGTGGCTGGTAGGTTAAGATGTTCAGCAAAGAGTGAGATTCAAATGGTTTTTCTGAAGAATTGGCTGAAACTCAGATTCTCAAAACCTTTCTCCTCACTTGAGCCAAAAAAAGGAGCAGCCCAATTCACAAAGGGCATCTGAATGAGCTCATCATAGACGTGTTCATTCAGATGCCCTTTTTACCCCCTTTGTGCAAATAAGGGTGGGCATTTAGAGGCGCATCCCAAATTCACAAATGTGATGTGTTTATAAATGCCCTGAAATGAGCGCCATCCCACACACATGATTATCCTCTGAAGAGTGACAGCCATGGTTCTAATCACATCTCTCGCAGTTGCATTTCAATCCTTTTAGCAGGGATAGAAATGCATCTGTTTCCTCTGGCATGTCTCCGAGATGGGCCCTTTAACAGCCTGTCTTGGTGAAATGCACTCCAAGCAACTACATGGTGCTGGGAGCATGTCGTACATTAGGGTTGTAAGCGTACTCCCAATACAAATGTACCCATGGGGGCTAGATAGCACATCTTTGTACCACTGTCCAGCGCCTCCTTAAATGTGCAGGTCACCTTTGAGAATAAGGTGACCTTTGCATTTCAGCAACAAGCCCAAATGAAAAAAGCGCATCCACTGTATTTTTCTTTCATTTTCACTCATGTTTGAGAATCTGGCCCTCTCTGTTCCAGGCGGCTGGGTCCAGGTGCTGGAGGCCTGATCTCCCAGAATGCCTAGATTAAAAGATCTTCTCTTGTGATTGTTGGCCTTCCCATCACTCAGGCATTCAGCCCAAGATCATACCAGGAAGACAAGCTGCTGTTTTCACAGTTCAATAGGAAGGTATTTAAACATTGACAAGGTAATCGGAGGATAGCTCAATTAATAAAATACAATATATCAAATATAATTGTTGAAGTTCTGAAGCATGATGAAATGGTGACAGAGTTGTCTTTCTGATTAGTCATTTGTGACAACAAAAGTAGCAAGAACAGGCAGCAGGGACTGGTGATGAAACCACACCTCTGGTCACTGTACTGATTTAGCACTAATTCCCTGACCAGGTCGTTTCTCCAAAACGACACTAAGGGCCTCATTACACGGAAGGCGGTGAGCCATGGCGCTATTAGCGCCATGGCTCATGCCGGTAAAATACCGGCACCGCCTTGGCGGAAAGGGGATTTACCGCCCCATTCCAAGGTTGGTGGGGCGGTAAATCCCCCTTCCGCCATTGCCCTTCCCCATTCCCATTTCTGCCCCATAGGGCTCTATGGGAATGGGGAAGGCGCTAATTACGGCACCGCAATTTTGCGGTGCCGTAATTAGCTCCGAGGTCCCTTAGCGGGTTGGTTTTTAACGCCTGCAAAAAGCAGGCGTTGAAGCACCAACCCGCTAAGGGACCTCGTAGTAAGGCGGTAGGGATTTACCGGTACCAGTATTTTACTGGTACCGGTAAATCCCTACCGCCATCCGTGTAATGAGGCCCTAAGTCATACATGATTCCATGAGGAGATACATTTCCTAAATCAAAATATTTGTACGTGATTCCTTGTAAAGTGCTGTTCACCACCCTTTCATGGACTCCTACCTGATTCGAGAGCGCACTCATTCGCAAAGCCTACATGGAACCTTGCAGGATACTAGTGCAAGGGCTTTCCCAAAGCCTAAACAGATTGTTATACGACTCCCAGATCTCAGACATTCCCCCAAGCTACTCTGAGTCTTAAAGGATCCCCAGAGGAAGGCTATTTACCATATCTGTATAGACACCTAAGAAGAGTCATTCGCAAAAACAGGGCTCTAGTCCAGGGTACATGCATGTGGATGGAGTACCCCCATTTTTTCCAGAAGCTCCCCCCACTTTTTTTCAGAGGGCACTTTCAAATAGTAATTTCTGGTCACACCACATTCAATTGGTGTGTTAATTAGGCCCCCCATTTTCTTTTTAGGACTTGACTCCTGAGCAAAAACATGCATTGGCTCCTATATCATGTGCAAAACAGGGCTGCTCCCCAAAACTATATTAACACTTGCATGATTCCAAGAATGACCATGCCCAAAGCTACATAGCCTCCTACACAATTCCCTGATATGGACTCTGGTATGATTCCCAGAGCAGGGACATTCTCCAAGCCTGTGCAGACTCTTATTTGAGTGCAAGAGGAGGGCCATTCCCCAAACCCACTTAAACTCTTATACGAATTTTAGAGCCACGCCATCCCCCAACCCCATGCAAACTGTAACACGATTCACATGTGAAAGCCTTCCCCAAACCTAAACAAACATTTACAGAATTTGCAGCATTAAACTTACCTTAACATTGAGTGAGCAGAATGCACTAGCAACCCCTCCCAAGTGTCAGAAAGCCTCACAAATAAGTATTTTGTTAGTGCAATTGGAAAGTGGCTCGAGGAATGTGTTAGCGAAAAGAAGAGAGAAACACATGGTAAGTGACATGGTAAGTGACTTCTGTCCAGCTCTTGCTTCATTTATAGAGCCAAAACAGCATAGTACCATGTAAAACGAAAACGTGCCATTAGTGTCATGAACCATCGGACGCGTCCCTTCTGGACTTCCTGGTCCCTGACCCATAGGGGCTTACACTCAGCAGTACTCCCAACATGGCCGCCGAACGCAGAACGCTGTTTACCAGTTTCCGCGTCGTACACATTACGTTCTATAAAGCTGACACACCCCCGCGGCCCTGCGCGTCTCAACTCTACCGCTTGCAGTGGCTAGACATGTGCTGCCGTAGTTCGTTTTTGCCAACTCCTTTGAATCCTGGTTCCTGGTCCCCTAAATTCCTCCTCTTTCATTCCTTCCCTTCTTGTCCTCTGTTGCATCCCAGATCTCCGTGCACTCGTTCCCCCGAGTGCACCCTTCGTTGTTTCCTGGACTTTTCCCGGACATCTGAACGTTCCCAGGAGACGGGACGCTGAACACACGCTGGAACCCGAGGACATACGCACAGGGTTATAAAAGAAAAACTGTGCGAAAGAAGACTCCATCGAAGAACTCCAATAAACAACACAGACAGGTGAGAAGGGGGGAAACCTGTGACAGAGTGAGACGCCAACAAACTGATACAGATACAGACATGGAGGCTGCAGTGCAAGACCTCATGCGCGGCATGCAGGATTTAACAACAGAAGTTCAGAATCTCAAAGACGAGAATGCCGCATTAAAACAATTAGTCCTGTCACGTGATTCCGCGACCAAGCAAAGTGTATTGCTGGGCAGAGTAGTGGATAAATATGATGGTTCATCAAAGAACCTTCGTGGCTTCCTTGATTCGTGTTTAGTTCACTTTACCTTTAAGCCCTACTACTTCTCTACCCCCAGGGCTAAGGTGGGCTTTCTGATTTCGCATCTTTCCGGGAATGCATTAATTTGGGCTACGCTCTTAGTTAATTCTGGAGATGCCCTGCTGGATGACTATGATGGGTTCGTACGGGCTCTAAAGACCATGTTTGACTGCCCAGAACAGGTTTACAGTGCCCAAGAACGCCTACTGGATTTCCAACAAGGGTCCCTGGATATGCTTACCCATGTAACACGCTTTAAGCAACTGGCCAAGGAAGCAGATTGGTCCTTGGAGGCCTGCTTTACCCTTTTTCGAAGAGGACTGAACGAAGAGATAAAAGACGAGCTAGCCAAGGTAGCTCGCCCAGGTTCTTTCCAGGCTCTTATGGACCTCTCTTTGCAAATAGACTTTTGTATCCAGGAAAGGAAAGCGGAAAAGAAGAAGACTAAAATGCCTTACCAAAAGACCTCTATAGAACCTTCCTCTAGACCTGAGCACACTCCTGCGCCGACCACAGAATCAGAACCCATGCAACTGGGGGCCTTCCGTGGACCAATATCCACGCAAGAAAGGATGCAACTGATTAACACTGGGTTGTGTATGTACTGTGCCTCATATAAACATCTTGTGAGAGAATGTCCTTTAGCCCCTCCACGGCATTCGTGAGATGCCAGCTCCCGATCCTAGATGGAGCACAGCTTCGGGAGAGAGATGTTTGCTCCACATCCATTCCATCCTTGAACTCTCCTGGACAAAACAACCTTGTGATCTTTCAGGCCTTTCTATCGCCGTCCAAGAAAGAAACTTACCCCATTCTGGCATTGGTGGATTGTGGGGCCATGGGGATATTTATAGATCAAGATTGGGTCACTACCCACCACATTCCATATGAAACTCGAGACATCATGCAACCTGTAGAGGCCATCGATGGAAGACCTCTCTCTTCAGGATCCATAACCCTGCAAACCAAAGAGATCCAGCTCTCGATAAACCATCATCGAGAGGTGATCAAATTTGACATCATAAAATCTGCCCATTATCCAATGGTACTGGGTATCCCCTGGTTACAGAAGCACAATCCATACATCAACTGGGCGGCAAGATCCTTGTTTCTTGGTTCCGAACATTGTATGTCTCACTGTCTATCCCTGGAATCCTCGTCAACATCCTCTGAAGGTAAACTGACAGACCATCAAGGCCCATTCACGGTCTCAAATAGTATCCAGGTCCCCAGGGCCTTTCAGGATTACACTCATGTGTTTTCAACTGCCATACTTCAGGCCCTACCTACTCAAAGACCTGAAGACTGCGCTATTGATACTGAACCCTCAGCAGTGATTCCCTTTGGAAGGATGTTCATTCTATCAGAACCAGAGAAAAGGGCCCTCTGAGAATACTTGGATACCAACCTAGAAAATGGCACCATATGACCATCCAAACCCCTGGCGGGAGCTTCGTTGTTTTTTGTTCCCAAGAAAGATACCAAGGAGCTTAGGCCTTGTCTAGATTATCGTGGTCTAAATCAATGCACCCTCAAGGACCACTACCCATTGCCCTTAATCTCGGATATCCTGGAAGTGGTGAGAGGAGCTGTAGTCTTCACGAAATTGGATCTCAGAGGTACCTACCATCTGATCCATATAAAGGAGGGTGACGAATAGAAAACAGCCTTTAGAACACCCTTTGGTCACTTTGAATACCTGGTTATGCCCTTCAGACTCGCCAATGCCCCAGCGGTCTTCCAACGTTTTATGGACCGGGTGTTCTCCGATATACTGTTCCTCTTCGTCATAGTTTACCTGGCCGATATTCTGATATACTCCAAGGACCATCTTAAGCATGAAGAGCATGTTAAGGCAGTCTTACAGCGGCTACGTGAACATAAGCTCCTGGCTAAACCCGAGAAATGCCTTTTCCATGTCTCTACTGTTCACTATCTCGGATTTGTCCTTAGTCCAGAAGGAATTGGAATGGACCACTCAAAAGTAAATTCCATACTATCCTGGCCTGTTCCAACTACTGTGAAACAGATTCAATCCTTCCTGGGGCTTGTCAACTTCTACCGGAAATTCATACCTTCCTTTTCGGAGATAGTCCAACCGATCATTACATTTTTGAAGAAGGATACTCCCTTTCTCTGGACAGCAGCCCAAGATGAAGCGTTCCAACGATTGAAGTCAGAGTTTACACAAGCCCCCATCCTGGCTCAACCTGACATTGATCGACCTTTCCTAGTGGAGACGGATGCCTCCAACTACGACATCGGAGCAGTCCTAAAGCAGGAATTCGAGGACAAGTTAGAACACCCCATCGCTTATCTCTCACAAACCCTAACTCCTAGCGAGACTCATTATTCTGTTCTGGAAAAGGAACTGTTAGCCATCCGTCAAGCCTTCACAGAGTGGTGTCATCTACTCCTGGGAGCAAAACATCCTGTCCAGGTCCGTACGGACCATCGGAGTCTTCAAGTTCTACAATCCCTGGAATGTAGGAATAGTCGTCAAGCCTGTTGGGTCTTCTTCTTTGCCCAGTACCAGTTCCAAATCCATCATGTTCCTGGAACACACAACATAATTGCTGACGCCTTATCCCGACGTCCCGACTATGAAACTCTTGAAGATTGATCCTTCCCAAAGATGTTTCCCCACACAATTTTTGTAGCCCAAGCAATCAGCCTCCTGGAAGACATTCAGATTCAAACCCAGTCCTCTGAGATCTGGAAGGAATTTACTGGGAAGAATCGATGGAATCTTAGAACAAAGGACGGGTATTTGTTCAAGGATAATGGCCTGGTCATCCCCACACAGAGACTGCGACAAAAGATTACAAGCCTCTGTCATGATACCCCTCATTCAGGACATCGTGGCATCACCGACATTCTCAGTTGAATACAAAGACAGTTTTGGTGGCCAAAGATGAAAGTTGACGTCCAGCAGTACATCCAAGCCTGTACAGTCTGCAATCAAAACAAGCATGATAACAAGAGACCGTTGGGTCTCCTACTCCAACCAACGCTACCAACAAGGCCCTGGGAATTAATTGCTACGGACTTCATTGTGGAATTACCATCTTCCAGGGGATACACAACTATCATGGTTACCATTGATTTATTCACTCACATGGCTCATTTTACATCCTTATATAAACTACCATCTTCCTCAGAACTCGCTGGAATCTTCCTGGAACACATATTCCGACTTCATGGACTCCCTTCCAAGATCATATCAGACAGAGGACCTCAGTGGACCTCAGTACATATCTCAATTATGGAAACACTTGTGCCGTATACTAGGAATCCAATGTGCCCTCTCCTCAGGTTATCATCCACAGACCAGCGGAGCTACTGAACGTGTGAACCAAACCCTGGCGCAATATCTTCATTGTTTAACCACCAAGGTCCAGGATGATTGGTCACTCTTAATACCTGTGGCTGAATTAGCCTACAACAATTAGGATCACTCGGCTGTCAAGGCCAGCCCTTTCTTCTGCAGCCAAGGATTACACCCTTCGGTTCTACCAACCATTCTCCCACATCCTACACCAGTTCCTACAGTCGACTCCTGGATTGAAACCCTCATCAACGTACACAAGGAAGCCAAAGAACATCTCGAAAAGGCCGGAAATAACACCAACCACTATGCAGACTCAAAAGAAGACCAGGGCCTTCCTATGCAGTGGGTGATAAGGTCTGGCTATCCTCGAAACTACTGCCTCGACACGTAGGACCAAATAAGTTGGCTCCCCAGTACTGTGGCCCCTTTTCCATAAAGGAAATCATTAACCCAGTGGCCTTCCGACTCAAACTACTAGACTCCTGGAAGAGAATCCACCCAGTGTTTCACACATCTCTAATGAAACCATACTTTCAGTCCTCCTGGACTGCTCCAAGGTCTACCCCTGTGGTTGTCGATGACCAGCTAGAATACAAAGTGTCCAGAATATGTGACTCCAGGTACAGACGTGGTCAGCTACAGTGTCCGGTTGAGTGGAAAGGGTACCCTCCCAGTGAACGCACCTGGGAACCAGTCTCAAACCTAAACGCCCCCAGATTACTCAAAAGGTACCACCTCATACACCCGGGCAAACCCAGAGGAACAGGTCTTCGGAGGAGGCATGCTGTCATGAACCATTGGACGCATCCCTTCTGGACTTCCTGGTCCCTGACCCATAGGGGCTTACACTCAGTAGTACTCCCAACATGGCTGCGGAACGCTGTTTACCAGTTTCCGCATCGTACGCATTACATTCTATAAAGCTGACATGCCCCCGCGGCCCTGCGTGTCTCAACGCTACCACTTGAAGTGGCTAGATGTGTGCTGCCATAGTTCATTTTTGCGAACTCCTTTGATTCCTGGTTCCTGGTCCCCTAAATTCCTCCTCTTTCATTCCTTCCCTTCTTGTCCTATGTTGCATCCCGGATCTCCGTGCACTCGTTCCCCCGAGTGCACCCTTCGTTGTTTCCTGGACTTTTCCCGGACATCTGAATGTTCCCAGGAGACGGGACGCTGAACACACGCTGGAACCCGAGGACATATGCACAGGGTTATACAAGACCCGAACTGTGCGAAAGAAGACTCCATCGAAGAACTCCAATAAACAACACAGACAGGTGAGAAAGGTGGAAACCTGTAACAATTAAGGTAAACCTCTGCAGGTGTTTCATGAGTACCTCTGTCACACTGACACACCCTTTAATGCATTGCTGGTTCACAGCACACATTTGCTCACACTGCACTCAAAAAAGTTTTAGAGAAGGTCCCAAATATAGCCTGCACTCCAATCGCCCATTTTGAAATACCAGGAACGTTCACACCGAGAAATGTGACGTATAATGAGCAAATAAACCAGCAGAGAGCCGCACTAGGGCTCTGTCCGGTGCCCATCAGAAGAGCAATACCTATTGAAGTGCCAATAACCAGACAACCATGGACAGTAAGGTATCCATTGAGAAAACCCTACCAGCAAATTACACGAAATGAAGATCGCTTAAACACTGTCCCAGAAGAAATTCAACAGGCCTTAATTGAAGACGAATGGTGATATCACGAGGGCCCGGACAGACTCACAAATGAAAGAAACGACAATCAAAAGATGACACACATAGAGACGAAATGTCGTGAATAAGGACATCATGAACGTAGAAGGAGAGACGATGTTGAAATATAAAGAAACTTAAACTGTAAAGCAGGATGAAGATATTCAACCAGGTAACGCTTGTACATATGCTTGTAACCGCAAGAAGCTAAGAAAACAGTGCGCTTGCTATGCTTAGTAAAAGAATAGAGTGGCAAGCGCCACCTATATATCTACCTCAACAAAGCACACTATATAAGTGCGAGTCCACTTTACACAAAAGCAGAATTAATTCAGGTTACTAGGCGTCAAAAAGGACAGGATCCGTACAGCTAAAACGAGAAGAGACGACTGAATCGAAACTCAGCAGGAACAACCCGTGCCTGGGAAGGCAAGGTCAGACCAAGAAAGGCAGGCGGACAGTAGCTTCGGAGAATCGAGACTTAAGAACAGAGCATCCTGCCCCGTGAAGGTCGAGCTAAGGAGGCCCAGGCAGGTGACAAGGCAAATAAGAATTAAATGCACAAATAGAAGGAAAACTAGGCAGATTCACAGTGTGCTAGCACGTGATCAGCCAAGCGAGAAGAGGCATCTACGCCTGGCTGTCTCCCAAACATAAGATACCATAACTTTCCTAACTAGAAGCTACAGTTTCCAGGCTAACCACAGCCAACTAATTGACACATAGCCACTAAAGTACTGATTGATGGAAGGGAGGCAGGGTGAATCTTGGGGTATCCTGCACCTGGTTGACCATTCTGCGTGCTGCTAATTAAAGTGGAGATTTATGCATGGGGTGAAGCCAACCCAATCACCATGGACCTAATAATCTAGGGTCCTATAGATAGTAGAACCAATGGGACGTCATACTATAAGTGATGTCCACAGTAGTCATTTTGAAGGAAGGGCTTAGACGCCCACCTGATACTGTTTATCCAATCCCCACACTCCATTACCATATACAGATATAGCACCTATATTAAAGTTACCTTTTCCAACCAATAGAATTGCATGCCAAACTTTTGAGTGTTACATGACAATGATGACGAATTTTGAGTATAAGTGTTACTGTTTGCATGAAGTCGTTGGGAGTTGACGCGAGTTGGGCTATCGCATCACTATTGATTTCCATGTTTCCCTGTTTTTTGTACGTGTCATTTAACAGACTCCCCTTTGCCAAACCATTGAGTTGTCCTTATTGATTGGTGTTGGAGTAAGAGATCCTACACCCCATCCACCTCAAGGTGCAGCTATCTCGTCTTAAAGTACTACAGAGCAAGCTCTGACACTATGGGCCTGTCAGGGGTCTCTCGCTCTTTAGTACACTTGGTAGCAGAGTATGGTTGGTGACCATCAATTATTGATTCAAAGAAGACATCTATTGACCGTCAACATAAAGTAACTCTAGGTCTTCGGCAATATCACGAGTCCTTTGCCATTCGGCTGAGTAGACTGTGAAGCTCCCTGTAGACAATGGTAGTATAAAGCAAAACAGCAGTCGGGGCCTGAAGGGACCCGTTTTCCCAACACATCCCTTCCCATTCCTACGGGCAGCTGATCAGGCGAAAATCTGAAGAAGGCGGTAACGAAGGTGGTAATCCCGAGGGTCCAGAGAGGAACCATAAGAACGGTGAGGAAAGCAAAAATTGAGTGCTTTGGCAAACAGTGTACGCCTTAAGAACAAGTAAAGGGAAAAGGTAACTGAGAGAGGAGGAAAAATAAAATAGTCAGAAGTAGAGAAGACTATATATATATAAGGGGACAATGACTCGAGAATAATTGAATAAATAGAGGTTACTGGGGTGGACACACGAGAAGAGAGAGTTTACCAGGGCGGACACCTGAGAAGTGAGAGGATTCGCCTTATTCCTGCGCTTTAATATAGCGGCCAGAAGATGCATGTACCCAGAGTCCCACATAATGGAGAACAATTAGACTACAACAAAGTGTAAAGATATTGTGAAAGGGGTTTGTTTAGACTCCATGAAGGGGTAATGATTAGAGGCAGAGATATCTGTGTCCAGGTGGTGTCCGTCTCATCTGTTAAGTGGCTGTTTTACATGTTTTGTTGTGACGTCATATGTGAACATTTTTGTTAAGAGAACTGATTAAAAAGTTGCACGATTTGATAGCTGAGACAGAATTGCACATGAATTGATGTTTTCTGGAGGAAATTGGTAATATAAAAATTTTAGTGGAAAATTTGGATTGGAGCTTGCAGTGTTTGGTGCTCACTCATATTATTGGAAGTGTTGAAGTTGCATGAAAGCATTAACAAGTGTTATATAATAGGAAGGAGAACAGATTTAAACATAGAAGACATATCTCTATTAGCGAAACTTATGCAAGCAGTTGCCAAAACATGCACCCAAGCTAAAGAAGTATAGCACCGAGTGGGTTAAAGGTACTGCCCACAAGATGTTTATGCCAAAGCCACAAAATGGGTCTTTATCTAAAGCCGTTTTACAACATATGATGACATATTTGCATGCCACATAGACAGGCAAGAAGTTAGAAAAACGCCTCGCTGTTCTAGAACTTTGCAAGATGTATGAACAGACAAAGAAGGAAGAGCCGCCAGTAGATTGGATACTAAATGTATGCACAGAGAGGGGTGAGATGCCTACCGCGCCACCTGCCCCACATGAAACGGCAAGTGAAGGAAGTAAGAACGAGGGATTATACCCGTTAAGGCAGCTTAAAGCAGCCACGGGGTACAGCAACCCCACATATGTGTCACCTACATACAGTAGTGACGTAAATCAAGGGAAGGATAAGGACAAGACTCTTACCTCCACAGTCCCAAGGGACAAGGGGAGACGCGATGACGAAAGGAAGGATCAGGCACAGACAAGTGCATCTCTTGACAAGGAGAGAGAGGAAAAGAAATGGAAAGGGAGCGAAGACAGAACTGATGAGATAGCATCCACAAAGGACGATTGGATGGGAGGACAAATCTTATTGAAACTCCATGGGAAAGGCAATGATGACATGAGACCAAAGGAGAGATTAGATGAGGCACAGAGAAAGGAGAAAGAGAAAGAGTTAAGAGACGAAAGGATAAGAAGGAAAGATAGACTAAGGCGAGAACAGCTATATCACGAGGAGCACGAAAAACAGCTTGATTGCAACTCGAGAGCAGCCTATGATCAAGACAGACAGAAACAGCAAAGGTTAGAAGAAGAGCAAAGGGTACGTGAAAAAAGGATAAGGGGATGGAGAGATGAGGAAATTTGAAGGGCAGATGAACGTAGAAATGAAAAGAGAAGGGAAGAAGATAGGATCAGAGAAGAGGCGAAGAAGCGCAAAGAATTTGATGACGATATCGAACGTAAGCGAAGACAGAGGGCACGCGATATCGAATATTTGGAGAGGGAAGTTAAAAAACCCGATCCAGTTGTAGACTGGGAAGACATTGAAGAATTGTTTCTTACAATTCAGTACCAGGCACGTCTAGGGCAAATATTGAAGATGACTTGGACACCAGAAGCATCGGGGAAGTGATAGATAGAGTATATGATGAAATGGGGCTAGAACAAATACCCCAAAGAGAGGGGGAGGACGAGCGCTTGGAAAGCATTCAACTGTATGACACTGAGGATGTCACCTGAAGTAGTGGGAATAGGAAACTGTCTCTGGACAGATTAGAAATCAGTAGAAACAATGAAGACACAAGAAGTTGCGTGAATTGGGAACAAACAATGCCCGACTCCGAAGAGGAGGAGCACGAGGCAAACGAGGAAGGGAGACGGCCCAAAAGATGACTCCCGAGGGAAAGAGGGATACGATGGTCATACACTACCGAGTCAACACTGAGGGCATCAGAGTCAGCCACACAGTCTGACCGGCATGAAGGAGTACTTCATGATCAGAGGGGGGTGTCGTCACCGCCCTATGTAGACAGACTGAGGACATTGTCAGGTAGACGGCGATGCGGGAATATTGCCCCTGCGATAGATAGGAGAACTATGAGAGAAGAGAAAGAGGGCTGCGCATTCCAATTTCCACTACTAGAAAAGGGGGGAGCAAGACAACAATATATTCCATGGCCACACATGGATTGAGAAAACTCCAAAAACAAGCTTCCAATGCTGACATCGGGAGCCGGAAAATGGATACACGAGTTAGAAAAAATGACAGGAGGAACACGCTAGCTATAGAGGACATTAAAGGTCTTCTGATCGCCATACTTGGTGAGAGAGCAGACGATGTGTGGACACGGGCAGGCTACCCTGGTGTAACCACAATTAACACTGCGCATGACGGAGCACCATTTAACAATTGCAGATCAGCAGTATGGAAAGCACTATGAGTGCTTTACCCAGACACTTCCTATATGGGAGCTATAATGACTCGAAAAATGAAGGAGTCAGAGGATCCGTTAATTTATATACAGAATTTCCAAGACGCGAGGGTGCTCGAAATGCATGAATATTGGACGAAATCAATACCTGTGTTTTACCATATATTGTGCCAAAGGATGCCAGAACCGGTGCAGAAACAACTGAAGAGATTGGTACGAGTTGAGGCTAAGCCTTGGGCTGAAATACAGTTGACTATCGCACATTACTGTAGACTGTTGTAAAAAAAGAATTGCAAAAAGGAGGCAACTTGAAAGGGTGAGTAAGCGAAGCTGGTGCAAATGAAGTTATCAAAGTATGCTCTTGAAGGAGCCATGCTAACATACGCAGCTGAATCAAGCATGCAGCAGGTGGCTAATCCACAACAGAATAACCAGGGTAATGTAGGGCTTTACCCACGGGGAAGAGGATCTAGAAGAAGAGGATGGCAGAGCAATCAGGGAGGTTTCCAAAGTAATCAAGGAGGCTTTCAAAATGTGCAAAATGGTAACCTGGATATGTCAAATGGGCAAATAATCCGACCACGCCAGTTTGTTGGCTGTGTGGAATGACAGGGCATTTGGCGCGCACATGCAGAAGTCAAGGCACAATGTGAAACGGCCAAGGAATGGGAGCAGGCACGGCAAATCCACCTGCAGTTTTACAAGAGGGCGTTGCACAGAATCACACGGTGCAGCAACAAGCGCAAGGAGCACAACTGGGAGCGCAACCACAAAACATGGGGAATTCTCCACAAGGACAATCCCAACAGGCACCACCGCAACTACTAGAGACCCAGAACCCTGGAAGGGGAAGCAACACTAGGAATGGGGAAAATCCACAAGTGCATAGTGGGCCAAACTTATATATAAACTAGGACAGCTCACTGGGAACCCTTATGTGCTCTATCCTATCAGTGACACCAGACCCTCATAGATAACCAAGGGTGGATGTCGTTATAGGGGATAAAGAATATTCTTTCCTAGTGGACACGGGTGCAACACGCTCGTGCATACATGAAGGCAAGTTTTCCTTGTCCGGCGAGGCCATAGATACTCAGAGTTTTACAGGAGCTCACAGTCGAGTTCCCTTTACAGATGCACTCCCAGTCTCCATAGGAGAGTGCGAAATGAATGTGCCCTTCCTGTATTCGCGTCAGACTCCAGAAAACATTTTGGGCCAAGACTTAATGACAAAGTTGAACATGACAATTTCTTTCACGGAGAGGGCATAGTTTGCTCCACTCCAGGAATGCACTATTCAAATGTATGCGAAATGGTTAGAGCATACTCAGGACACATAGTCATGAGGGCCATACCATTAGAGCCAGAAATCTTCGCATACGGCATGCATGTGCTTATGGCCGGATTGTCAGGCCTTGCAGATAAAGTAATTAGAACCCCTGATGAGTTCTTATTCAGACCGAGAATACCCATGCATGAGGAGGAGGGACAAGTATTTCCCTTGATGATACACTCAGCAGCAGTGCGAGGGAAAGTAGTATTGGTTGATGGGTACGATGATGAAGGCAGACAATGGTGCACGATTATCGCCATTGAAGAAGGGTATCGAGTGACTGACGTCACCGACGATGATCTGTTTGAAGAACAATCAGACATGGGAGAAACAATGGTGGAAGTAAGTCTCATCTTTTGGGTAAAAATGATTAAAAGAGAAGTGCATCAGAGCATGATGTTGGCGCTGATGCGTACAGAGTATTTTGATGATGATATAGCTAAAGTGCCTGTCTCAGTGTGGACTACAGGACACTATGATGTAGGCCTCTTGAAGGGGGTGGGAGAAGTGAAAATTAAACTAAAACCAGGAGCAATTTTACAGAGTGTCCGACAATATCCCATTTCCAGAGAGGCAGATGAAGGGATTTTTAAGACAATTTCTGCTATGATGGACCAGGGCATCTTAGTGACGTTAGAATCACCATGTAATATGGCAGTTTATCCTGTCAAGAAATCAAAGGGG
The DNA here is from genome assembly GCF_040938575.1 of Ambystoma mexicanum. Taxonomy (NCBI): domain Eukaryota; kingdom Metazoa; phylum Chordata; class Amphibia; order Caudata; family Ambystomatidae; genus Ambystoma; species Ambystoma mexicanum. Next base: position 417,587,399 of record NC_090929.1, read on the forward strand.
GGCATTTAATTCAGGATTTACGAGCAATAAATGATATTGTTGAAGCCGAGTTACCTTTAGTCCCTAACCAGGTTACAATTCTATGTAATACCCGTCGAGGCAAAATATTTCACACTGACTGACTTGAAAAATGCCTTTTTCTCAATCCTGTTGCACCTTGACTCACAAGATCTGACGTCATTCACGTTCAGACCAATGCGTCTGAAAAGCATGAGGCTGCCACAGGGATACTGTGAGTCTCTGTCTATTTCCAACAGAGTGGATGACATCCTAATCTGCAGCACCACAGAAGAGCATTGCAGGCACGATTCTATTCAGCTACTGACTATACTGGCTGAGAATGGGTATAAGGTTGGCAAGGAAAAGTTACAATATTGTCAACAGGAAGTGCTGTACTTAGGCCAGCTAATCTCACATGAAGGCAAGAAGGTGACCCCAGAAAGGGCTGAAGCCATACTGAACACGGCTAAGCCACACACGATACAGCAAATGCAGAGCTTTCTAGGCCTGTGCAACTATGTTAGGGCATGGGTTTTCGATTACAGCTCTTATACTAAGATTTTACTTCAGGCCCTAAAGAAGGCCCAATTGACAAAGGAAAAGATTGAATGATCTGAGACAATGGAGAAAGGGTTTACTGAACTCAAGAGAGCGATTTGTACAGCTCCAGTTCTCGGAATTCCCAATTATGCAGAGGCATTTTACCTGTTTTCACACACAGATGGCAGCGTTATGACCGCAGTGCTCGCTCAAAGAACCTTGCTGGGGTACAAGCCCTTAGCATATTACAGTGGGAACCTGGACCCAGTAATGAAAGGCCACTTCCCATGCGAACAAAGTTTAGCCGCCGCGGTGTTCGTCAGAGAGAAAGCGACAACCATTGTAATGGGATGTTCCATGACGTTATACGTCAAGCACTCATTATTTGCCATTTTAGAGAAACCAAAGGGCACATTGACATCTCAGAGAGCTTCTGCCTATGAAGTGATCATATCAAACCCATCGATTAAAATAGTCCGATGTAAGATAGTGAACCCAGCTATGTTTGTAGCAGAGCCAGTCACTGAAGGAGAGCCGATACATGACTGCACGAATTGTGAAGAATTCTATGATGAAATCCCCAGGGTGAAAGAAAATGCCTTGGCAGGAGGAGAGATCATCTTTATTGACGGGTCTTCGAGGATCGACCAAAGTGATGGGCAAAGATACACAGGCGTCGCTGTGATGAAACACATAGCAAATGGAGAATTTTGAGTACTTGTTAGTGCGCGGATACCATCTCACTATTCAGCACAGGCTGCAGAATTATTGGCGTTGATACTCACCATTGATAATCACGCAGACCAGGAAGTAACATATAGTGACTCCGCCTAAGTGACGTCAACAGTGCATGCAGGCTTAGCGCGCTGGAAAAGGAGGAGCTACCTCTAAGCGGACGGCACACCAGTGCAGCACCCTGCCTTATTGGACAGGCTGATTAAGGCACTACAGCTCCCAGTGGGCATAGCGGTCATGAAATGCACTGCCCACACGAAAGGGACAGATTTTGTCTCACGCGAAATCACGCAGCAGACATGGAAGCCAAGCATATGGCATCCAAAAGTGAGACGGTTATGGAAGCGGAAGTGGCGTGCACCCATAAAAGAATGATGATCGCACGAACCACACCGGAATCCTATAACGATCTAGGGCAAACACAACTAATGGAGCTCCAAGGGGAGGCACCACAGGAAGTCAAAAACTTGTGGAAATGTCGAAGGTGTTCTTTATGCCCCTCTGACAGCTTGTGGTGACAAGACAGCACTGGTAAACCAGTAATGCCTGTAACCCTACTAAAAATAGCGCTGGAACAGTTACATTACCCAGCCCATATGACAAAAGAGAATCTAGCAGCAACGCTCGTGGAAGACCGAATCATACTGAATTTCGCAGAGTATGTTACATTTTTCATGGTGAACTGTATAATCTGCCAGCAATTCACCGCTGGGCACACATTAAAAGTAATAAGAGGAGTCATCCCCAGGCCAAATGGGCCTTTTCAGCACTTGCATGTCGATTACGTCGACATGATTCAAGTATGCAATGGGTACAGATATTTAATTGTGGTGTGTCTATTCTCTAGATGGATAGAAGCAGGTCCATGTACACACCCAAACTCTGCCTTTGCGGCCACATTTTTTGAGAGGGAAGTGTTCCCCAGGTGGGGTGTGTGTGAAGTGATGAGATCAGATAATGGCCCTCATTTTGTAAATGCAATCTTTGAATAGATTAGCTTGCTGCTTGGTACAAAGCACAAGTTCTCGTTGGCGTATCATCCAGAAGGTAATGGGATCTGTGAAAGGCTCAACGGCTTGTTAAAGGAATGGATAGCCAGGTTGAAGCTTACTCTAAAGAGGGGAGGGTTGCACTGCCTTCCTCTGGCACTGCATGCTCTTCGGAACCAACCCAGCTCCGACCATCATCCTACACCTCACGAAGAAGGATGAGAACTCCCCTCACACCTGAGATAGAGCTAAATGTGACGCCCAGTCGACAGGAGAGGTTCTTGTATCTGAAATGCAAAATTATCTGAACTGCATGACATCTTGCCTTAGTGTAATTTCAGACCAGCTGCAGCGACAAGGAAAAGGGTGCAGGGCAGCACAGAACACAGAAGGAGACACTACACCGGGCTCAGCTCAAGGTCTACATGTTCCACTCTTCTTCCCTGGAAGCACCATCTTGGTGAGGAATCACACAAGGAAAAAGTGGGACGAACCAAGGTTCAACGGACCATTCACAGTTGAATATGTTACTCCATCCGCAGTCAAGCTGCAAGGAAGAAGAACTTGGATCTTCCTGGGTGATATCAAGCCATACATCGGAGGAACCCCGCTGCCTGCACCCCACCGCGAAGAGACTACAGACAACGGGGAAGAACCACAGCACGTGCAGACGAGATCCATTACGAGGAAGAAGGACGCATGACCAGCAAAGTAAAGACAAAGAACTTTTGCAAGTTGTGGTTTAACCTGGACACTTCCTCTAAGCAAAAAAGAAGATAAGGACATAAAAACGGACACTCTGTTCATCCTAGTTGCAGGGTGAAGAAGAAAATTGCGCGTATAAGCCACAACATGTTTTGTTGACTTGAACTTTTGAACTGAAGCACTCAAGCCATGAGGAGAAAAATACTTTGACAAACTTTGATCAAGGATATCTACGTTACAAACAGATATAGTATCCCAATTCATTCATTCAAAACCAAGACTTTGTTTGGAAGCACCTGTAGTGTCCCATAGTAGAGACATCACAAAGGACGTGTTCACCTATTTTAACTTAGTGTTAAGATTATACCCATCACTGGTAGGGAGCCTCACCAGTGTCACAGACTTTCTCCAAAATCCTGAAAATGAAAAAATAATAAGACAACTGCTTACTGTCATTGCCAAACATTTTATTATACACCCTGAGTACAATGAGAAAGAATCCAATGCTCCCACCACAGGCGGAAATAAATGAACTCATCAATACACTTTTCTTTCGCATAATCGAAGACTGTCCATCTATTGTTGGTAGAACAACTGATACATTAACATTCCTTCGAGATCCAGCAAGCACTGAACATTTGAGCCATCTTTTAAATAAAGTAAGCATTTTGGTCGCACTCCACGCACCCGGACAGTGCAGACATTGCTCACATCAAGGAAAGAACGTACAATCCTGAATCTCAACAAAGACAGGACAAAAGTCCCTATCATACCATGTCTTCTTTCACCTCATTGAGAACTTTCCAGAGCTGGTGGGAAGACCGACCAATGTTGACATACTTAAATTTCTCACAGATCCAGTAAAGTGTACTCAGCTAAACATGATCTTGCATGCCATTGTAGCCCAAATTAAAAATTCCAATCTCCATCGAATCCTGAGGAGATCCTGAGGAAACTTTCCGCCGAGGGACAGATCGAGGGAGCAGAGTCAAGAACCTTATTTGTTATATTTGTTATATTTGTTGTCATTTTTCCCTATTTCTTCATACTGACCAGTGTCCAACATGTCCTCAGGACTGAAGCAGATTCGAGGAGTGGACTGGGAACTTAAGTACTTTGAACATGCACAGTAAAAGTGACTCATCGAAGTGTTATTTGAATCCATTTTTCCATAGTTTAGCAAAGGAACTGTATCCTGTATTAAGAGACAATCGTCACTCGCAAGAGAAGGGACACTTGTGAAGCACCTGAAACTTTTGAAACAGAACTCGAAGAACGATACTAGGTGGGGGAACAAAAACATTGACATTTGGCGAATGATCGAGGTGGGGGCCCAGAGCAGTAACCTGGTCCTCCCACAAGCAGAGAGGCACCCCCGCTTCTCTGGAAGAAAATGTTGTCGCCTTACATATCAAACTATAATGTATTTATGTATTGTATTTATCATTATTTTACTGTCATTAACGATCAGAACTGCATTTTATATTGGTGCACGAAGCATTCCGATTTCAGTGCACCCACCCGATGATATACGCACGAAACCCAGAAAAGCACCCAGACCTTATATAGTCACTCCAGTTCCTTGAAAATCTGATGGTAGAGTAAATGAACTTGAAATGAACGTGATTAATAGTGATGTACACACATCTATGGTAACAAATGAGCAGGAAAGTTGGAGACAGTGTCGGCACGATAAGAATAGAGAAAAAGTACTGACGAATACAAGCACACACTGTCAGGATTGGCCTAAGGGTAAGGGCGTGCTCACTAAGCCAAAGGGAGAAGGACACAGAAGAAGCTGAACTATAAGGAGTCCTGTAGACAAGAAAGAATAGGCAACAGAAGCTGTGAACAAAAAAGGGGCAGGGAATGCAAAGATACAAACAAGCTGGGTTCCCTCTTGGGGTGTGCGCAGTAATGGGAAAGAGTGTTCCACGGACCTTTGGAAAATCCAGCCTTCTGCACAGATTGCTATAACAGGGGCCCACTCTGAATGCTCATGGCTGGGAACAACAGCAGTGGGTGTCTGTACCTGAACCCTAAGGCACGAACAAGGTAACAGTACTCACAAGACTGAAGCCTGTACGGGTCCAGCGGGAACCAAACAATGACACGAAGTACAACACTGAAACGCGACAATAGAAGGGGTAGAGGTTGCCTGCCGGAATCCAACAGACAAGCTCTGTACAAAGGATTTACATAAGACACAAGTGAAGACAAGAACAGAAATATCCAGGAAAAGGAAGTTCAAGAGAACAAGGTTCAGAACAGAATCCGGAAGAAAGGAAGGGCAGAAACCTAGTATCTGAATGTAGGGAATGGCGACCGGAAACTGTACACGGAATAGTAGAACAGTAACTCAGGGCTGGAAAGACAACAGAAAGCTAGCAGAAGGAAATGAAGGAAACAGTATAACTGAAATGGATAGCCTAAAGGGAGGTCTGAAGACTCAAGGAAGAGAAGGACAGGGATCAAGAACAGAGGGCTGCAGACAAGGAAGAGAGCAAGGGAGCAGTAGCCAGGAAACAGAGGGCTTAATAAATAAAGGGAGCAAAGGGGCTGTAGCCAGGGAACAGGGGTTTGCAAACAATGAAGAGAGCAAGGGAGCAGCAGCCAGGAAAGAGGGGGCTGCAAACAAGGAAGCAGGGCTGCAATATGGAAGGCACAAAGGAGCAGGCAAAAGGCAGGGGAGAGATGGCGCAGGAAGCACAGGGCTCTGGAACAAGAGCAGGAACTGGAAGCCACAGGACACAGCAAATATCCAAGGAACAGGGCAACAAAGGGCTGGTAGAAGGCTCAATGCAAGAGGCCTGTGCTCCTGCAGGCAGCTGCTTAAATACTGAGCTGCCCTGTGCTGAAGTAGGCTAATTAGCAGCACCTGGAGCAGCACAGCTGAATGTAATTGGCCTGCACCCTCTCTAGTCCTGGTAAAGCGAAAGCTGCACTGTTCTCTAAGCCTTCTGGGGATTGTAGTGCCAGAACTGCTGTATAGGAATAGCCAGGAAATGGGAACTGCCACAGGGTGCATTATGGGAAATGTAGTTTGTAAAAGTAAATACGGAAGTTCCAAAGCCTTACGAATTGAAAGTAAAGACAATAATATTAATAGATGTTGTCCAGGGAGTATTACGGATGCAATTGAGTCCCAAATAGTCCACAATAAGTGCCAATTGGTGTGCCAGTGGCACAATCATGACAGTATACCCCTCTCCAGGCCCCATGTAGTTAGACCAAAAAGAAGGTTGAGTCCAAGGCCTGTCTCACTGTAGAAGGGTCTTATACTGTGATAGCACATCATGAACCTTGGTTTTAAATCCTGGAAAGGCAGGTTTTCAGAGGTACAAAATTCTACAATGCATCCATGGACTGAGGACCTGTGAAGCTCTGCTGCAGGCTCCATTGCTTCTTTCTTGAAGGAAGACATTTTCCTTAGGGCTGGCAATGGTGCAACATTGAAAGGTGGAACCAGGGATGTGGCTAGATTGGTTGCCTTAGGGGGTTCTTCCAATTCTTCCAGTGTATTGATAGTCAATGTGATTTTCCTATTGGAAGGCACATCAGGCACATCAGGCAAGGTAGGAAACTCATTGTAATGAACAGACAAGGGTGCATCCTTGTTCGGATTTAATTCTGTCAAGGGTTTTGACCCATTTTGAATTCTTAGACGGGGTAGATGTGGGGATGAGCTGTCACCACCCATCATTCTATCCCAGAACAAAACTAAATCAATAGACTGGGTGGATATGGGGATGAGCTGTCGCCGCCCATCATTCCATCCCAGAACCAGGAAAACCGTGCGGTTGTGCGCACACCAGAATGGTTGTCTAACCTGCCACCCACCAATGCCAGCATGATGGACCGGAAGCGCCAGGGGTGAAAGGTGGTGTCAAAGGAAAAATAACAGTGTTGTTAGACCAAAAGCGCCTTAAAATCACCTTTGTTTTCCTGAATGCAAACTCAAAGTGCCGATTTCAAACATTGCAGGATATTCAAAAATCTTACTGAACACCAGCAGACATCTGGCAGAATGAAGTGTTGTGTGCATACAAAATCTGGGAAGATGAAGAGCCCAAAACAATGTTTATAACAAAAGTGGCTGAGCTGTGGATGTCAGCAGCTTAATTGAAATTGGATTTAAAACCACTAAAATCGAAATGTTTAAATTAAATGAGTGACCTACTTTTGAGTGTCACATAGTTTGCAACTGTTAAATGTCATGGTTTTGAACTTAGAAACAGCATTCTAGCTGCATGTGTAAAAATTGTAAGTTTGATTTAAACTGGGAACAAACAGGACATTTAGCTGAAGCTTGGCTTAAAGAAATTGAATTTTGCCTGACAACTACCCCCGACAGGAGTTGAACTGGCTCAACAACTCTTCCCAGGCCTGGCTGCATCCTGCTGCCCCCACCAAAAGGAGATCACACCTCTCTGATTGAATTAAGGGAGGGGTACCTGCAGACTGCAGGAAATTGAACAAAGCCCTGTCCTGGACTCAGGCAAATGTTATATTGGGGGGGGTCGTAAAATGGCTTCCTCTTGGGAGAAACTGGGAGGGGCAGTGCCTGTGAGAGCAAGCTGAGCTTGGGGGAAGTGGACCAACCAGAAACTCCACCATGTGCTTGGGGGAAACCACACACCTTTGGGCCAGAGCATAATTTTAAAAAAAGATGGATAATTCATAGTACGGACTTGTCAGAATTATATAAGTAATATCATTATTCTTGTGATTTTTCTCTGCACGTTTTTAGAGGTGTTAGGACCCTGTGGTGTATTCTGGGGGGTTGCTAGCGGAAAAAAAAGTTGTTACTCCAAATGTATGCATGTTAAAAATCTGACACTTTATCATCTGAAACCCATATCCATGGTGCACATTTGTGTAAAATCTGGAAAGGTTTAGAGGTTGTTATCTGGATGAAAAGGGGAGAATTCTGTCATAAGTGGACACAACATCGTACAAAGACAGGGATCGGATGGTTTGGTGCTACAGAAAATATGTTAACTGGACCTATAATATTAGAAAAATGGTACATAGATAAATATGTGTTTGGGTCAGACATAGATTTGTGTGCAATTTGACAAGGGGAGGTTCCTTTGACCATAAAACCTACAGCATCACTCTGACACTCCATTTCTTTCCCCCAATCAAGGGACAGAGGAAAGCTTGGCCAATGATAAATGAGAGGGGCAGGCTTAGCTAGGCCCAGGCACACACCCATTTTCAAAACACATAAAAAGTGCCACTGAAACCCAGGTAGGGACATTCACTTTCCACTTTCTTGCGGGACGCTTTTCCGGGAGACTTCAGACTTCACATCCAGAGATCCAGACTTCAAATCCACTTCAAATCCATCAATCTCCAGAACCTGTAGCAGAAATTAACTCCAGAATTTGTAGCAGAGAGACCTGAATCCACAAGCTGAATCCTCTTCAGCAGGCCTCAAAACCAACCAAACTATTCAACATCCGGGCAAGCTGTTTGAATTTTTTGCCAAGAACTTTTGCAAGAACCTGTAGCAGTATCCAGAAAGCAGTGCTGTATCCGGAACCAGAGAGAACCACAAACCAGACCGTTGTGAGCAGAACCGGTGCTTGACAGACCCAGAGAGCAGAGCTGACCCTGATAGCTGGGACTTCAGAACCACCCGCCAGAAGTCCCGTCCAACCTGACCAGACCTTGACGGCTTATTTCAAAAATATAGTGTGAGTACTCACTGTGCCAAAACCAATCTCTTAGTTTAAAATAATCTAATCCAAACTATTTTAGCCTATTAGAACTGCCTCCTAAAATCGTGTCATTCTGTCATCTTTAAAACTGAAAACTGTCATCTGTCATTCTGAGCTTTCAAATTTCAAATCCGAAAAACTACCTTGACTAATCGGCCGTATCTCCGGAACCGTTTGTGCTAGGAGCGAGTTTTAACTGTCATCTTAAAGCTAAGATTCTAGGCTTTCCAAAGAACCTAGAACTGACTTGCTATAGTGCCTCCGTAATTACGCTCGATGCAGGCGATTAAATTTGCAGCGATTTGCCATTTTGCACAATTTCAGCCACATGTAAAAATCAGCCTCTCCTTGCTTCCCTTTGCTAAAATTCGTTTTAACCTGCTAGTTACTCAAAGAGCATTGCTAAAGTGAGCCTGGACTAATATAAACTAGATATCACCCACCCTGAACCCCCTATAGGGAATTAAAAGCCTTTTTAGCATATTTTTCACTTAATTGCAACCACATCAAAGTATCTTGCCTGTGTTAAAACTCATACCTGTTTTCCTCTAAGCTTGCTAGGGGGGAACTGAATTATATTTGATCGCATTCCTGAGAACTGTGTGTCTTCTTTCCATCTCCTTATATTGCATAAAGGGGGAGAGTGAATTGTCAAGGAAAAGTGATTACATTGTCTTTTGTTGAAGCCATATCGTTATTTTCTGTACTGCATTTCATTCATCATTGCGTTTCCTTGAACCATATAAAGCATTCTCTCCCACCTCATTCTTCTGTTCCTATTCATAAGTAACCAAGAACGGTGCTAATGCAGGATTATCTCTTGCTGATTACTGCTCATATTCACAAGCGCACTATCCATTATCAATTTATTTATAGAAGTGTGGTATATATATATATTGTTTAATTTTTCAAATAAACCTTTTTAAATTTGCAAAACAAGCCTACTTCTTGGCTCAGTGGGGTCAAGGGGGATTCTAAGAGAGGGGTGTTATACAAGGGTTCATCATCCAGATTATAACTTGCCATAAAAATACATAAATAAGGGCTTCCCTTGGGCATCCCTGACAAGGCACTGACTTAATGGGATTGCTTGATTGGAGTCACTTACAGAGTGGGGGCCCGTCCGGGATATTCTGGATTAGACTTACCACTTGTGCAGCTTAATACAGTGTGTCAACTGACTGGATACACATATCCGGTTAGATCACCACGCTGTTTTACACTGTGAAAGCACCCCTCTAATGAACACTCTAAGGAAATAGTCTGTTTTGCAAAATAAAATACAAACCTCTGTAAGTCAGGAAGGAACTCAAATTCCAGAATGACGACACTGGTAGACATCAAAATAGCCAGAGAGCACTTCTTACATAAGCCATTTGTGAGAGGTGAATGGACTGAGCAGACCCATGATGCGTGGTTTCAGGCAATCACACGACAGGTCACTGCAACTGGGTTTGATATCTGGAGAGATCAGGGTCCCTTACATGTGGCCCTGAGTGAACTATACATGGCTCCTAAAGCTAAAGAGGAACACAACAAGATTGTTAGGATAGCGGCATATTTGTATCTATATATGGGAGCCATGCAGGACAAATGTGCTGAAGGCCAGGATCTGGCAAATAGGCAAAAGATCGTGTTAGAGAAGGCCCAATCGGACCTGGTCTCTTCTGAGCAGAGGATGCACAGAAGCCAGGAGTCAGAAAACGAGAGCAGACAGTATCGCATTAAAATCAAAGAGGACATGTGTATCCTGCAACAGGAAAAGTCTGACCAGGATACCAGATTTCTGGCCTTGCAGAAGGAGTACCAAGAAGGTTTGGACTCCCTACTGCAGAGCCAGAAAAAGCTGGAGTGTCATGCCTGCACCATGGACGCACACATTGGCAACCATCATGGACTATTTGTTATTCATTTATCTTCAGAATACTCTTGGAACAACCCCTATTCACACTTTGGTACTTAATTCCCATTTGCGTGACTTTGGTGCCTTCTTATGTAACTCAACTAACTACATGTACCACAATACACCTTGCTACAGCTCTCAATTCCTGGCCATTCCCATTTGTCAGCATTGGAACCACAATCCCCAGACGCCCTAGGGATCAGTGCTGCTTCCACCATCTCAGGACCAGAGAGAGAGGAGGCAGATTGTATTCAGGTGTGCTGCTCCAGGTGCTGCCAATTAGCCTGCCTCAGTACAGGGCAGGGCGGTATTTAAGCAGCTGCCTGCAGGACCTCAGTCTCTTGCATCAAGAGTCCTCCCAGCCCCTTATTGCCTCGCATTTGTATGCTGTTCCTGCTGCTGCATTTTCCTGCTTTTGTTCCAGTGCTCTTTCTGGGATTCCTGCCTTGCAGCCTGCTACACCCTGCTGCCTACAGCCATAGCCTTTTGGGCACCCTGCCACACAGCCCTGCTCCGCTGGGCTCCCTGCCTTGCAGCCTGCTACACCCTGCTGCCTACAGCCCTAGCCTTTTGGGATCCCTGCCTCACAGCCCTGCTCCGCTGGGCTCCCTGCCTTGCAGCCTGCTACACCCTGCTGCCTACAGCCCTAGCCTTTTGGGCTTCCTGCCTCACAGCCCTGCTCCCCTGGGCTTCCTGCCTTGCAGCCTGCTACACCCTGCTGCCTACAGCCCTAGCCTTTTGTGCTCCCTGCCTCGCTGCTCTGCTCCTCTGTTCTCGCTCCTTGCTGCTCTGCTCCGCTGGGCTCCCTGCCTTGCTGCTCTGCTCCTCTGAGCTCGCCCCTTGCTGCTCTGCTCCGCTGGGCTCCCTGCCTTGCAGCCTGCTACTCTCTTCTGCTTTCAGCCCTGACCCTCGGGTCTATCTACCTCTACGCCCTGTTCCTTTGGGTTCGCTCCTTGCTGCCCTACTGGGCTCTCTGTCTGCTGCCTACTACAGCTCTCAGTCCTGCTCCTCTGGACTCTCTGGCTAGCAGCCTACTACAGTCCTCTGCAATCCACTACAGTTTTTCTGTACCTTGTACCATTTGGTACTGCAGCCCTGCTTCCTTGTTTGCAGCCCCCCTCTTTCCTGGGTGCTGCTCCATTGCTCTTTTCCTTGTTTGCAACCCCTTGTTCTTGATCCCTGTCCTTCTCTTCCTTGAATCCTCTGTCCTCCCCTTTAGTTTACCCATTTCTATTGTATCGTTTCTTCCTTCATTCCCTTCTGCTAGATTTCTCTTAGACTTCCTTGTCCCTGGTTATTTCTGTTTTTGTCTCTCTTGTGTCTTATGTTGATCCTTTGTACAGAGCTTGACTGTTGGTTTCTGGCAGGCAACCTCTGCCCCTTCCCTTGTCGCGTTTTCTGTTTAACAGACACCCACAGCTGTTGTTCCCAGCCATGAGCAGACAGAGTGGGCCTCTGTAATAGTAATCCGTGCAGAAGGCTGGAGTTTCCAAAGGTCCGTGGAACACTCTTTTTCCATATCTGCATACACCCCAAGAGGGAATCCAGTTTGTTTGTATCTTTGTATTTCCTGCCCCTTTCTGTTCACAACTACAGTTGCCTACTTTTATTTCTTGATGAGTTTCCTGTTGTGTGTACACCTATCTGTCACCTTACATCAACACAGCCACCCAAACCCTACCTGGGGGCCCTGTGCCACTCTTGACAGAGTGCCATCCTTGACATGGAGCAACAATTAGATTTCAATAGGGCATGTGCTGAGCAGGTAGTCACCCTGCAAAGCCACCTAGATAGGGAAAAGGCAGAGAGCAATAAACTGATCCTGAAAGACCTGGATACCCAGGCAGAGTTTGATCAGGAGCACCAGAAAGCTGGTGACCTTCAAAGGCAAAGGGACGACCTGGCGGCACAGATGCAGACTCTTAGTCAGGAAAGGGACACCTTAGGCCAGGAAGTCTGCCATTTAAAAAGAAAAACTGAAGAAAATCACTTGGCCCTCCAGGGGCTGGGTGACCTCCAAAAAGAGCAGCAGAACCTGTTAGAGCACACCAGGAGGGTGGAAGAGGCTCTGGCAAGAAAGGAGCATGCCAGTAGGAATGGGACTCAAGAGGTAAACCTCCTGCAGCAGAGACTGGCCCAGTACTCCAGGAACAATCAGGAGGCACAGAGAGAAAATGAGGCTCTCTGTCAGCACAATGATAGGCTTCAGCAACAGATAGCCATGCAGGAGAGACTGAGAGAGTCTAGTAAGGCCTTAACTGAGGAACTGAAAACGCAGGCTCTTGCATTGCAACAGGGAGCAGGGGCTGACAGAGATGAAGTTCGCTGGGAAAGGGAAACACCTGAGCATAACCTCAGAAGCCCTACCCCAGAGGCCTTCATCTCTCTCAGTCCCTGGACTCTGCCACCCCCATGTCCCCTGGCACGCATGAGCACAGGGCCACAGGAATGGCAGATTACTATCCAGCCAAAAGTATGGGGCTCATAGGCCAGTACCACCCAGGAATGGATGGGCGGGCACCCGGGTATGGGCACCTAAGTACAGTGCAATTTAGTGGGGAACCCCAGGAGAGTAGGCCCACTAAGGGCATCCTGAAAACCTCTGCCCAGTTAGGTCAGTGGGGGGGATACCCATCAAATTCTGGCAGCAAGGAGGGATCTGAAGACTCCTCTGAGCGTCACAAGACACAGGAGACAAGGTTCCCACATTCTGCCAGCCATTCCCAGGCTCGCAGAATAAGGGAAAACCTGGAAGATCAGACGGGCACCTCTGGGAGCAGTGCTTCTGAGTCGGAGGATGAATGGACCAGGGTTACCCGAACCAAAAAGGCCAATAAGGCAAAAAGGGTCTTGCTTAAGGACCCATTGAAACAAATAAAGGCAATAAGGAGTGTCATCACGCCTTATCATAAGAACGCCAAATATTCTGTTTGGGAACACTTGGAGCTCTATGAGCAAATGATGGAGACTTTCCATTTGAAGGACAGCAGTAGCTGCATCCAGTACGTCAAATGGACATTCTCGCCAGAATACTCCAGTTTCTTTGCAGGGCTGAAGGACCAAAACCATTCAAGATGGTCCGCATATAGGGCGGCCATCTTGAAACATTTTTCTGTTCATAGAAATCCTCAAGAGGCTCGCAAGACAGCCTACAATTTGCAATGTGGGGAGGATCAGGCCCCACAAGAATTTGTGCAAGAATTGAAGCGTGCCTTTGCGCAGACCACCAGAAGGGTGCGCACAGACAGCAAAGAGTTTGTCAATACTTTTTTCCATGCCTTGCCCAAATACATCATGACCCAGCTAGTGAGAGATTTTCACGAGAAGAGGTCACTAGACTGGGTCATTGAACAGGCTACCCGGATCTATGAGGTGCAGAAGCCCATAGAAAATAAAAATAATGCGCAGAAAAAACCCAAATCCAACAGCACCCCTGCTGCTGCCAAGGTGGCAGAGGTAAAGGTTGCCCCTGTTTTAGAATTGGAGATGGGGGGGGGCTAAAAACCTGCCTGCACCAAATAACTCTAACACCAGAAGGCCCTCGAGCTAGTCACAGACAGGGAGTCAAGGAGGTAGTCCCACAAATGGGTCCCTCGCTCCCCTGATTATGTAAGTCCCCGCTACAAGGGAAACCGACCCATCTTGGGTTATGTGTGGACTCCTCCAGCCCAAGGGGGGGATCCGGCCAAGCACCTAACCCAGGGAATTTCCCTCCTAACTTACCACAGGAGGGCAGAAATTCGCCAAACCCTGGGCAGAATTTTTTCCCCATGTATCCACCCAACTTCCAGCCCCAAAATCATCCATCCTTCTTTCTCCAATTCCCTGAGCCCAGACAACCTAATCCGGGAGAGGGGAGGCCAAGAGTGGAGGGGTACCCAAATCTTCCCAACCCGGGGTATTACCAGAGAAGGGATAGCTAACCTTCCCGGGATCAGCCCAGGGGAGAAAACAGAACCCCGTATCAACCTGAGCGGGTTTCCCAACTTGAGCGCCAGGTCCAAAATATGGCACGGGATCTGGGTCACATACTGAGGGCGCAACAGAACCCTCAGATGGGCATGCCGGCACAGACCTCCCCAAAATCTGGGCCTGGTGCTCCAGAACAATGACGGGGCAGCACCCCGATAACCCACCGGTTCCCAGGGAGGAGGCACAAAGGGAAGGGGGGTACAAAGCCTTGGAGGAAGCTTCCTTCCTCACTTGTAAACAGCCCCTGGAAACCCAGGAACCGGAAACGCCCCTGAAAGTCTGCCTCCAAAGGAGCAGAGGTGGGGATAGGAGAAACAAAGTACCCAAACAGGCCCAGTTTGTGGAGGAGGTACAGATCTTCCAATTTGAGGGAGAGGGATCCTGGGAAAAGGATCTTCTCCTTTAGAGTTGGGGGAACTCCTCCCAAAGAAAAATGGGTCCCAAGGGATTCCTATCCAGACTGTGGAGATATGGAGACTGAGCTACCGCCGCCCATCATCTCATCCCAGAACCCACAATACCGAAATCCCCTGGTTCAAACCCATCCTGGTGACTGCCTCCAAAAAGGGGGGGGGGCGGCCCAGAACCAGAACCAGGGGAACCCACAAGGGCTCTGATCTCCAGATGCCAACTTTTTCTTTTAGATTCCCGAGGCTCTCAACAGAATTCTGCCCAAATCTCTTCGCTAGCAATGTCCAAAACCACAAAATTAGCCCACCAGTTGTCCAAAAATGTGCATTATCTGTGCCCCCTGGAGGAGAAGGAGGGAAGATACTATGCCCCGGTACAAGTCAGGGGCAGGGTACAATTTTGGCACTGGTGGACATTGGATCCCAAGCTACCCTTCTGTCCAAAAGGGCCTTTGATGAACAAAATGCAGGAAGGGGGGAGAATTACCATATTCCTCTCACCTCTCTTCCTGGACAACTGCAGAACTTTTACGGGAAGGAAATTCCTGTCGAGGGCACTGCAGATTTGGACATCAAAATTGGGCGACACAGGCTGAAACACCCGGTCATAGTAGTGACTCCAGAGGGCACCCCTTGTTTACTAGGGAACGACCTCCTGAGAAGGTTGTCACCCCTAATAGATTGTGTAAAGAATGTCCTCTGGATCCAGACTAGCCGACCAATAAAATTAAAACAGAATGTCAACCATGTTAGTTTAAATGGCACCTGCCTCATGGTTGAACAAAAATCTGACCAAGTAGAATTTCACTTCCAGAACAACCAAATTCCAGACGTGACAGTAATAGCAGTAGGACAACAGACTGGGGATGGGGGGTCCTCTCTATCTCTGAAAATCAACTTTCCTTCCAGTTTAAGGTGGTATTCCACACTGGAAGGAAACACTCTGAAATTCTTTACCAATCCACAATCAGACACTCCCACTCCTATAGTCCAGAAAAATGTGAAATCAGCTCAGAGCCTGGCTGATATTCAGCAAATTGGAGATCAGTTGTTCATCCCTGTTCAGTTAAATGATGGGAAGGACTCTGTTCTCACTCGAGTGTGTGTGAACAACGGTAAGAGCTTCATCAGCGAAGCCATGTTCCGCCAACTCCCAAAAGATCCAGCCATTCCCACATTCAAATTGATAGATAAATGGGAAATGGACCTGGAAGCACCCAATTCCAAACATCTCCTGCCAAGCAGGTGTATGCTCAAAATCTCCATTGGCAACAAGAGCAAAGTCCATAATTGTTGGGTCGTGTGAGACGTCACTGCCGCCTTTTACTTAGGCAGTGACATTCTCAATCGCTTTGCCGTTAGTTTGGACCTAATAAACTTCAAAGCTTGGTCCCGATTAGCAAATAATCCCATGGGCTTTGATGATTCAGAAAAAGCATTTAGGTCAGCTCAATTGCTACCTTATACAGTTGAAATTCAGATTAAAGAGGAAGTCACCATCCCCGAAAGGACCCGACAATTCTCACTGGAAGTGAAAGTTAAAAGAGGACAAAAATTGAAAAACCCTGATGCTTATATTCATCTAAATGCTTCTCTCCAACAGCAAGGGTTGGGGGTAAACCCAACACCATTAGTCAACATAGAACATGACACCATTCCAATAGAGGTGGATAACAGCGACTTAAAGCATATTACTCTAGCCGCAGGCACCATTATTGGAATGGCGGTTGATGACCAACATTTATCCATTGATTTGGGAAATGAACTGTTAGGACCGATCCCCAAGGACTGTTTTGACAGTGACAGTGAGGACAATACAACACCAGACAGGATTTTCACCCGGCATGGGGGGAACTTCCTGGTGTACACTTCTTGCCCTTTTGGTAAGGAAGATGTGACTTGTGACTTCAGAGGGGACGAGGTGATTTTCCAGGTCCATGAGGGCTGCCTTTCCCACCTGAAGCCTCCAGTCCAAATCAGCACTCTGACCAGGGACTTCTCCACCCAGCTGGAGGAGGCCGCTGAGATAGCCAAACCAGAAGTCTTTCCAGGCTTCAGGCAGATGGTGGAAGAGAGAGTCAACCTAGCTGATGCCTGTGTGACTCTGGAACAGAAGCAAACGTTGAAACAAGTTTTCTTGGATTTCCAAGATCTCTTTGCGGTAGACTCATACGACTGTGGTCGCACCAACATCCACACAACAACAACTCCCACGGACCCTGGAATGACTCCAGTGTTTGTGAAGCAATATTGTTTGCCTCTCGCATCCATGGAGTCTCTTACTGAAATAATTAAGAACCTTGAGTCCTGGGAAATAATCCGTCCAGTCCACAGCACCTTCAATAATCCAGTGCTGGGAATATTGAAGCCAAACGGCCAGTGGAGACTCTGCGCCGACCTTAGGGAGCTCAACAAACGGGTCCATACTTCCCGATGGCCTCTGCCCTACATTGTCCAAGGGCTGGCCCAGATTCAGGGGTCACAGGTATTCAAAGCAATAGACCTGACCAATGGATACTGGACCGTGCCTGTCAGTAGGGAGGACCAATACAAACTGGCTTTTACCTTTGGGGCCAGCAGTACACATGGACCCGGACTCCCTTCGGATACCTCAACTCCGGCAATGAATTCAACATTTTCCTACATAAGGCCATGCCCGACCTGGGTGCGAGGGGTAACCTGGCTTATGTAGATTATGTCCTCATCAAATGTTCATCTGTGGAGGAACACATAGCAGAGATCCGTTATGTTCTGACACAGTTGAGGGCCGTCAGAGCAAAACTTTCCTTTCAGAAAGCACAGTGGTGTAGAACCCGTGTTAATTTCTTGGGGCATGACATTACTCCTCAGGGTCTCCGTCCCCAGGAAAAGAAAGTGGAAGCATTCCAGAAACTGAAGGATCCCACAACTCTGCGGGAACTAAGGAGCCTCCTTGGACTGACTAATTACAGCAGAAAGTTCATTGAGGGCTACGCAGAGATCACTAGACCCCTGATTCATCTCTTGAAGGGGGTGTCAAGTGGGAATGGGGTCCAGAACAATCCGAGGCAGTAAGACAACTCAAGAGAAGCCTCTCTCAAGCGCCTTGCCTAGCTTAGACTGTCAGAAACAAGGAGTTCTACCTGGAGACAGTGTTCTCTAATACATGCAAGACGGCAGTATTATACCAAAAGCATGACAAGGTCAATAAAGTAATCTCCTATGCGAGCAAAACTTTATCCTCTGTGGAGGAAAAATTCAACGATTGTGAGAAGGCACTCCTGGCAATGGTGTGGGCATTGAAGAATTACCACCCGTTTATCCAGGGGGAACACATCATAGTGGAGACTCCACACCAGCCTCTGCAATATCTCCAAAGTGACAGAATCCGGGCCGGAAATGTGAGTAATTCCCGAATTACTTCCTGGATTCTGTCAATGCAAGGCTTTCCTGTGGAGGTCAGATATGGCCAAAACAAGTAGAGTCCCCTCGCGCAAGGTCTGGCTGACTTGCATGATTGTGCCAGAGAAAACTGTCTCGAGGACGAAAGTCTAAAAATCAAGGACAACATGGAGGCATACCTTAATTCCCCACACAAAGTCTTTGAAGAAGACAAGTGTGAGGGAATGCCCACTGTCTATGTGGATGGATGCTCTTACCATGTTGACTACAACGGGGAAAAAGACCTCGTGGCCGGCGTAGGAAACGCATGGGTGAATGAGTCCCCAGAACCCTCCGCTGGATACAAAATTGGTCCCCGAAGTAGTCAGGTGGCAGAATTGATGGCTGTGCATCAAGCCATCCTCACTGCTGTCCAACATCAACTCCACAAACTGGTCATAATCACAGATTCGGATTATGTACGGAACGGGTTCGTGGAGCACCTGGTTAATTGGAAAACCAGAGGCATGTTATGGGCTAATAACAAACCCTTGAAACATGGGAAGTTAATCCAAAACATTGATGATCTGGTCACCTCGAATGGGATGACCATCTACTGGAAAAAGATCAAGGGTCATTCCAAAGTAGAGGGACCAGACAAAACTGGAAATGACTTAGCTGATCAGCTGGCCAAAACCGGGCCATCCAAGGGGAGCTAATAGAAATAGAGTCCCTGTTGGGGGAAATCCAGGTCACTGCTATCACTAGGTCCCAGACAAATGCTCACAATGATCTTTAAACTGTCCAATGGAGTAAGGAGACCCCTGATGCTGATTTAATTACAGCTCAGAAGGGGGATCCAATCATTGGTAAGTTTTACCAACACCTTGAGGACCCTGAGAACTTTCCCCTGACGGATACTGATTACATTGGGAAAGAGGACCTAAGAGTGTTGATGAAATGTCCAAAAATGTTCCGAATCCAAGACGGTTTGTTGGTAAGGAAATCCCAAGCTGGCCATGATCAGTGTGTGGTTCCTACCTCATTCCGAAGCCTGATGTTAATTCACGCCCATGATGCGGCCACCGCCGGTCATAGGGGTTTCATACAACACTTGAAATCTTAAGAGAGGTTGCATACTGGCCACACATGGGACAGGACCTCGACCAATACTTGAAGGGGCGTCTTGTGTGTGCACAATTTCAGCCAGCATCCCTCACACACCGTGCGCCTCTCCAAAAGAGGGGGATGACACTGCCATGGTCAGATTTGCAAATCGACTTTGTAGGCCCTGTAATTCGCTCGTCTAGAGGAAACAAGTACATGTTGACCGTTACATGCTTGTTTACCAAGTGGGTGGAATGTCTCCCAGCCCCAAACTGCAAGGCAGAAACAGCAGCTGCCCTGATGATTAACCACATCTTTTCCCGTTTTGGTCTACCTCAAAGGATTGAGTCAGACAGAGGTAGCCATTTCACCAGTGAAGTAATGACAAAGATGTGGGAGATACTGGGGGTAAAAAGGAAGTTACATATTGCTTACCGGCCAGCTTCCTCTGGGGCAGTAGAACGCTACAACCGAACCATTGTGAGGATCTTAAAAAAGTTTGTGGCAGATTCTGGGCCAAGTTGGGATATCCGACTACCTCTGGTCCTAATGGCCATCAGATCTACCCCTTCATCTGCAACTAAAATGTCACCATTTGAGTTGATGACCGGACACAAGATGGTGCTTCCCCAGCATGTGCTATACAGGACCCAAGAGCAGACGTTGATAAATGCCTCCACAACTCATGAGTATGTGGAGAATTTAAGGAAACACCTCCAACATGCTTTTGCCTATGCTCAGCGGAATCTAGAAAGATCAGCTGATAGCATGAAAACCCACTACGACCTGAAAACCACCAGGAAAGTATACGAGGTGGGGGACCGGGTCTATCTATACAATTTCCAAAGGAACCAGGCCAAACAGCGAAAATGTTTGCCTACATGGAAGGGACCATTTGACATTATAGACAAGATCTCCCCTGTAGCGTATAAGATCCGCATCCCCAAAGGTAGTCTGGCAGAAGGGGAAGACAAGTGGGTACATATAAATCAGCTAAAGTGTTGCTATCCCAGGCACACTTTGCAGCAAATGGAGGAGTCCTCTGCAATACCAGAGGGGGCCGCTCCAGATTAATTTCAGTTCCCATCCTAAAATATCCCACATATAGGGCCTCATTACACGGAAGGCGGTAATGGTTAACGGCCACCGTTAATGGTAACGGTGACCGTTAACCATTACCGCCTTACTACGAGGTCCCTTAGCGGGTTGGTGCTTTAACGCCTGCTTTTTGCAGGCGTTAAAAACCAACCCGCTAAGGGACCTTGGTGCTAATTACGGCACCGCAAAATTGCGGTGCCGTAATTAGCTCCTTCCCCATTCCCATTATGCCCTATGGGGCAAAAATGGGAATGGGGAAGGTCAATGGTGGAAGGGGGAATTACCGCCCCGCCAACCTTGGAATAGGGCGGTAATTCCCCTTTCCACCAAGGCGGTGCCGGTAATTTACCAGCATTGGTCCAGG
This sequence comes from Ambystoma mexicanum, assembly GCF_040938575.1. Taxonomy (NCBI): domain Eukaryota; kingdom Metazoa; phylum Chordata; class Amphibia; order Caudata; family Ambystomatidae; genus Ambystoma; species Ambystoma mexicanum. The sequence continues at coordinate 417,608,308 of NC_090929.1, forward strand.
GTGCTAATAGCACCCTGGATTACCGCCTTCCGTGTAATGAGGCCCATAGTCTCTAAAATATTATGATTGGAAAAAAAAAATATTTCACGATGATATCTTTTTTTTCAAAATAAGAATGCTATGATCTATTCTCGTGATTTATAAAATGTATATGTCGTCCCACTATATCAATAGTGGTGGAAAAATGTCTATGAATAGGTATTGCCGCTTTTGCTTTATCATCCTAGGAGAGGTGAAACCATGGAGACTGACCACGGAAGGCGACCTGGGGACCGGGAGCAAAGATCCGAGGGGCCCGGGGTACCGCCCAATATTCCCATCAGGACCCGCGAGGAGAACCGATCGATCCAACCGGATGGAGGAAAAGATGCAGAACTGTGCCATCTACAGAATTGGGAGAAGATGATGCGGACATACCAGCGTGTGGATCAAAACATTCTTTGCACCCGACTCCCCCTCGACTCAAATTCAAAGTGCAGTCGGGCAGGGGGGTTTGTCAAGTGTTTTGACCCATGTTGAATTATTAGACGGGGTCGATGTGGGGATGAGCTGTCGCCGCCCATCATTATATCCGAGAACAAAACTAAATCAATAGACTGGGTGGATGTGGGGATGAGCTGTCGCCGCCCATCATTCCATCCCAGAACCAGGAAAACCGCGCGGTTGTGCGCACACCAAAATGGTTGCCTAACCTGCCACCCACCAGTGCCAGCATGATGGACCGGAAGCGCCAGGGGTGAACGGTGGTGTCAAAGGAAAAATAACAGTGTTGTTAGACCAAAGGCGCCTTAAAATCACCTTTGTTTTCCTGAATGCAAGCTCAAAGTACCGATTTCAAACTTTGCAAGATGTTCAAAAATCTTACTGAACACCAGCAGACATCTGGCAGAATGAAGTGTTGTGTGCATACAAAATCTGGGAAGATGAAGAGCCCAAAAAATGTTTATAACAAAACTGGCTGAGCTGTGGATGTCAGCAGCTTAATTGGAATTGAATTTAAAACCACTAAAATCGAAATGTTTAAATTAAATGAGTGACCTTCTTTTGAGTGTCACATAGTTTGCAACTGTTAAATGTCATGGTTTTGAAATTAGAATCAGCATTTTAGCTGCATGTGTAAAAATTGTAAGTTTGATTTAAACTGGGAACAAACAAGACATTTAGCTGAAGCTTGGCTTAAAGAAATTGAATTCTGCCTGACAACTACCCCCGACAGGAGTTGAACTGGCTCAACAACTCTTCCCAGGCCTGGCTGCATCCTGCTGCCCCCCACCAAAAGGAGATCACACCTCTCTGATTGAATTAAGGGAGGGGTACCTGCAGACTGCAAGAAGTTGAACAAAGCCCTGTCCTGGACTCAGGCAAATGTTATATTGGGGGGGGTCGTAAAATGTCTTCCTCTTGGGAGAAACTGGGAGGGGCAGTGCCTGTGAGAGCAAGCTGAGCTTGGGGGAAGTGGACCAACCAGAAACTCCACCATGTGCTTGGGGGAAACCACACCCCTTTGGGCCAGAGCATAATTTTAAAAAAAGATGGATAATTCATAGTACGGACTTGTCAGAATTATATAAGTAATATCATTATTCTTGTGATTTTTCTGTGCACGTTTTAAGAGGTGTTAGGACCCTGTGGTGTATTCTGGGGGGTTGCTAGCGGAAAAAAGGTTGTTACTCCAAATGTATGCATGTTAAAAATCTGACACTTTATCTTCTGAAACCCATATCCCTGGTGCACATTTGTGTAAAATCTGGAAAGGTTTAGAGGTCGTTATCTGAATGAAAAGGGGAGAATTCTGTCATAAGTGGACACAACATCGTACAAAGACAGGGATCGGATGGTTTGGTGCTACAGAAAATATGTTAACTGGACCTATAATATTAGAAAAATGGTACATAGATAAATATGTGTTTGGGTCAGAAATAGATTTGTGTGCAATTTGACAAGGGGAGGTTCCTTTGACCATAAAACCTACAGCATCACTCTGACACTCCATTTCTTTCCCCCAATCAAGGGACAGAGGAAAGCTTGGCCAATGATAAATGAGAGGGGCAGGCTTAGCTAGGCCCAGGCACACACCCATTTTCAAAACACATAAGAAGTGCCACTGAAACCCAGGTAGGGACATTCACTTTCCACTTTCTTGCGGGACGCTTTGCCGGGAGACTTCAGACTTCACATCCAGAGATCCAGACTTCAAATCCATCAATCTCCAGAACCTGTAGCAGAAATTAACTCCAGAATTTGTAGCAGAGAAGCCTGAATCCACAAGCTGAATCCTCTTCAGCAGGCCTCAAAACCAACCAAACTATTCAACAGCAGGGCGAGCTGTTTTATATTTTTTGCCAAGAACTTTTGCAAGAACCTGTAGCAGTATCCAGAAAGCAGTGCTGTATCCGGAACCAGAGAGAACCACAAACCAGACCGTTGTGAGCAGAACCGGTGCTTGACAGACCCAGAGAGCAGAGCTGACCCAGATAGCCGTGACTTCAGAACCACCCGCCGGAAGTCCCGTCCAACCTGACCAGACCTTGACGGCTTATTTCAAAAATATAGTGTGAGTACTCAATGTGCCAAAACCAATCTCTTAGTTTAAAATAATCTAATCCAAACTATTTTAGCCTATTAGAACTGCCTCCTAGAATCGGGTCATTCTGTCATCTTTAAAACTGAAAACTGTCATCTGTCATTCTGAGCTTTAAAATTTCAAATCTGAAAAACTACCTTGACTAAATTTGCCGTATCTCCGGATCCGTTTGTGCTAGGAGCGAGTCATTTTAAAGCTAAGATTCTAGGCTTTCCAACAAACCTAGAACTGACTTGCTACTCCTTATAGTGCCTCTGTAATTACGCTCGACGCACGCGATTAAATTTGCCGCGATTTGACATTTTGCACAATTTCAGCCACGTGTAAAAATCAGCAGCTCCTTGCTTTCCTTTGCTAAAATTTGTGTTAACCTGCTAGTTACTCATAGAGCATTGCTAAAGTGAGCCTGAACTAATATAAGCTAGATATCACCCACCCCGAACCCCGATAGGGAATTAAAAGCCTTTTTAGCATATTTTTCACTTAATTGCAACCACATCAAAGTATCTTGCCTGTGTTAAAACTCATACCTGTTTTCCTCTAAGCTTGCTAGGGGGGAACTGAATTATATTTCATTGCATTCCTGAGAACTGTGTGTCTTCTTTCCATCTCCTTATATTGCATAAAGGGGGGGAGTGAATTGTCAAGGAAAAGTGATTACATTGTCTTTTGTTGAAGCCATATCAAGTTATTTTCTGTACTGCATTTCATTCATCATTGCGTTTCCTTGAACCATATAAAGCATTCTTTCCCACCTCATTCTTCTGTTCCTATTCATAAGTAACCAAGAACGGTGCTACTGTAGGATTATCTCTTGCTGATTACTGCTCATATTCACAAGTGGCACAGCTAGTAGAGCGCTCGCTTTGACATCGGTGCAGAGTCTGCTAACGCAGGTTTGAATCCAGGCGGGGCCAAACTCAGCCTTTCATCCTTCCGAGGTCGATAAATGAGCACCACACACCGTGGGTAATAATAAGCAGCGCTCAGATACCTGAGGGTTCGTAGCGCTATATAAATGACAAATTATTATTATCCATTATCAATTTATTTATAGAAGTGTGATATATATATATATATTGTTTAATTTTTCAAATAAACCTTTTAAATTTGCAAAACAAGCCTACTTCTTGGCTCAGTGGGGTCAAGGGGGATTCTAAGAGAGGGGTGTTATACAAGGGTTCATCATCCAGATTATAACTTCCCATAAAAATACATAAATAAGGGCTTCCCTTGGGCATCCCAGACAAGGTACTGACTTAGTGGGATTGCTTGATTGGAGTCACTTACAATTCTTCACTGTCATTCATGTACCTGGAAGGTTTCTTCAATGGAACAGTATCCTCTAGAACAGTATCTGTCTCAACAAAGGTGTAAATTGAGGGATGTAGATCAGGATTTCCTTGGAGATTCATATAGTCTTTGTGAATGGAAGGAAAAGTTTCAAGAAGCATGACACCAATGACTGTGCTTATCAATAGGTCTTGGACCACTTTGTTCAAGTTCATGTCTTCACTGTTGGTTAGGGTAGTATCAGGCAAGGGCTGGCTTTCAAGTGGCTGGCCTTCAAAGCCGTGTATGCTCTGGTTGACTGATGGATCTGGGGTACTGACTGAAGACAGAACTGGACTCCATACAGGTGCTGGGTTAAGTTCAGGATGGTTCTCAATATCTGACTCATAGTCTGGTACTGGAATGTCCATAGAAGCAGAGTATATATCTGACTTGGTCGCTTCAGTAGAGGCTGTAAGTGTGAGTAAAGGACTGACATCAAGGCAAGAACTGGCAAGTCCTTCAACTCAGCAGAATCTTCACTCAGAAGGATACACTTGGCTTGTGGTGAAATGGCAGATTGCGCTGTTTGTCCAACTGGCGGAGTGAATTCTTCACTTGTTTTGTAACAGTCTGAGTTACTCTGGCTGGCAAGGGTATGAGCTGTGTTAAGCTGTAGTTGGTATTCATATGCCAATTTCAAGTCTTCCATCTACTCTGTGTAGGTCTGTATCAGTTTCTGTGTTACCATTGCAGGCCTTACCATGTCGATATTCAAAGACAGAATGTCGGTTGTTTTACATAGTGCCTCTTGGTCTGGTATATTGTGGCCCCTTGCTAGATTCCTGTTAAGCAAGTAGACAAACTCATCATAGATGTCTTCAGTTTGTCGTCTAAGGCACACAAGCTGTTTCTCCAACTGATATGTTCCTGTGGCATCTTCCAGACCTACAATGTTAGACTCTGGTGTAGCAGAAGAGCAAGGTGTTGAAATGTGAATACTAACCTTTGTGTTGCTGTGGTTAGTAGTTATCAGGGAGGTATTAAGCAATTCTATTACCTGTATTGGTCTTTTGGACACAGGACCAGCAGCACTAATCTCAGAACACTGAGTGTCATGTCCTATTGAATCAGTGTTTATAGCAACCTGGAGTGACTGTGCAGCTAGCCATGCTGATCTAGAGCAAATTACTTTGGCAACAGGGATCCCATTAATGTATTGCTGTGGTATGCTTTCTGAGGTAAGAGAAGCGCCTGGAGAATGAGATTCAAGTATATTCAAATGGGGAGTAGTGAGCTCTGGGAGAGGCGAAGTGGAACACAGGTTCTGTGAGGTGAGTACGAAATTGGCAAAAGTTTCTGACTTGACATGTGCATTGGCAGCACTAAAGCTATTATGGGAATTTCTCATGGGCTGTGCTATTAATGTCTGCAAAAAGTGGTTTTCATCTTGCAATTCCTCTATAGATAGTAGCTCAGGGTCGTAATCACATATGTCATTGTAGGCTAACATTGTTGGATCACTGAGCCAGTGTGTGTAATAAGTATCACAAAATAAGTAATTCTTTTGAAGATATGTCTCCCTAAGATTAGCAGTTCTCTTAGCAAAGGTGCGTGAACCTACAGTCTTAGGCATGGGTTTCTTTTGCAGGGATTCGGATACCTTAGACTTAAATGTGCCTACCCTTATTGGGAAAGCAGAATAATGTTGCTCTTGCATTCTGTCAGGATTGGCCTAAGGATAAGGGCGTGCTCACTAAGCCAAAGGGAGAAGGACACACAAGAAGCTGAACTATAAGGAGTCCTGTAGACAAGAAAGGATAGGCAACAGAAGCTGTGAACAAAAAAGGTGCAGGGAATACAAAGATACAAACAAGCTGGGTTCCCTCTTGGGGTGTACGCAGTAATGGGAAAGAGTGTTCCACGGACCTTTGGAAACTCCAGCCTTCTGCACAGATTGCAATAACAGGGGCCCACTCTGAATGCTCATGGCTGGGAACAACAGCAGTGGGTGCCTGTACCTGAACCCTAAGGCACAAACAAGGTAACAGAATTCACAAGACTGAAGCCTGTATGGGTCCAGCAGGAACCAAACAATGACACGAAGTACAACACTGAAACACGACAAGAGGTTGCCTGCCGGAATCCAACAGACAAGCTCTGTACAAAGGATTTACATAAGACACAAGTGAAGACAAGAACAGACATATCCAGGAAAAGGAAGTTTAAGAGAACAAGGTTCAGAACAGAATCCGGAAGAAAGGAAGGGCAGAAACCTAGTATCTGAATGTAGGGAATGGCAACCGGAAACTGTACACGGAATAGTAGAACAGAACTCAGGGCTGGAAAAACAAGAGAAAGCTAGCAGAAGGAAATGAAGGAAACAGTATAACTGAAATGGATAACCTAAGGGGAGGACTGAAGACTCAAGGAAGAGAAGGACAGGGATCAAAAACAGAGGGCTGCAGAAAAGGAAGGGAGCAAGGGAGCAGTAGCCAGGGAACAGGGGTTTGCAAACAATAAAGAGAGCAAGGGAGCAGTAGCCAGGAAACAGGGGGCTGCAAACAAGGAAGCAGGGCTTCAGTATGGAAGGCACAAAGGAGCAGGCAAAAGGCAGGGGAGAGATGGCGCAGGGCAGCAAGGCAGGAAGCACAGGGCTCTGGAACAAGAGCAGGAACTGGAAGCCACAGGACACAGCAAATATCCAAGGAACAGGGCAACAAAGGGCTGGTAGAAGGCTCAATGCAAGAGGCCTGTGCTCCTGCAGGCAGCTGCTTAAATACTGAGCTGCCCTGTAATGAAGTAGGCTAATTAGCAGCACCTGGAGCAGCACAGCTGAATTTAATTGGATTCCACCCTCTCGAGTCCTGGGAAAGAGAAAGCTGGACTGTTATCTAAGGCTTCTGGGGATTGTAGCGTCAGAACTGCTGTATAGGATTAGCCAGGAAATGGGAACTGCCACAGAGTGCATTATGGGACGTGTAGTTTGTAAAAGTAAATACGTAAGTTCCAAAGCCTTGCGAATTGAAAGTAAAGACAATAATATAAATAGATGTTGTCCAGGGAGTATTACGGAAGAAATTGCGTCCCAAATAGTCCGCGATGGGTGCCAATTGGTGCGCCAGTGGCACGATCGTGACACACACACACACTAAATGCACACGAATCAGGCCAAGCATCAATGACCACAGAACCTCAAACGAAAACAGCAGAGAAGATGAGACTGCCTTCTGAAAAATCTTTCACAGGAAATAGTGAAAGAAAACGAGAAGAATTAAAAGGAAGGCCTACAGAAGCCTTAAGAAAACAGAAGCGGCCTCAGAAAAACTTTCAGCAAGGACACAAACGTTAGTAGACTTTCTGTTCCCACACATAACCAGAGCGAGAAAACGACAAGAGGAATTGAAGAACTAAATGACAGAGACTATATTACCCAGCACGCAGACTCCAGCACAAGAGACAAGTACCAGGCCTGCAAAACAGCCATATACCGGACCAGTGTTAGGCTGGTTTGCATGGGCAATTGCATGCAGCAGAGAAAAGATGCATGAGGAAGCCTGTACCATGGACCAGGATGCCTGAGAACCCCCCAGCAAGAAAAAGCAATACAGAGCAAACTACAGGAAAACATTAAGAATTGAGAGAAGCTTACATGCAGACAATAATGACCTAAAAGATAACCTGCACAGCACAGCACACCTACGGAACAAAATTTGGTACTAGCACATGAAAGAAGTTGGAAGACGAAATTCAGAAGGAGAATGCTTCATTTGTTCACTTTTACCATACAGCATGGGGAAATCCAAGATCTTTGTGGCTGTAGAAATCGATGTCCCGACAGCACACTGTCTCTCACACATAGCAATGTGCAACACCAGAGGCCAGTTTATGGGAAGTGATGCCTCATTGATGCGGGCAACTGAAACAGATTATCCCGATGAAAATGATTATGTTCAGGACATTAAGATGAGAAATAGAGCTCATACTAGGAATCAAGTGATCAGGTACGAGAAACCTGAAGTAAAAGGAGCAAGAATAAGATGGGAAGTAAACCCGAGACTGAATGTCCAAGGGAAAACTCCAGAAGAAGCTCAAATTTGGAAAAACAGAGGCCAAATGCAGATTTGGAGAACAGTGCTTTCACCAAACGGATGGGAAGAAGGAGTAGTGATCTGCCGAGCATGGCTGGTCCTTGAAGCCTGCAAGGAAGCAATAGAAAACTCACAGAGACTGTGCAAACCACTATGGCCAAAGCTTGCAAGATTACTGACATGGGTCGAGAACGTAGGAAGACCCTTGCAAATAGTGCCACTAGAAAGCCCGAAATTATGCTTCAGGAACAATGGCACAAGGAAGATGGGAGAGAATCAGAACTGCGGACACATTTTTGAAGCTCCAAGAATGACTCACGGAATTGCAGTAATCATGGATCATTATTGGCCATGTGGATCCAAAGCATACATCAGACTGCCGAAAAACTGGAGAGGCATATGCACAATAGTGAATGTCCACGTTCCAACCCTAGTGATCCTGAAAAGTGACCTGAGTATTGATAGTTTCCTGAAAGCAGATGCTCACCTGAGGAAGAAGAGATCTGTGGAACTGATAACTCGGGTGAAGAGAGAAAATTATTTCTCTGCCAAATCAGAAGATGCATTTCACGCAATCCCATATGAACACAGGCTGTTCAGCCTCACCTCATCAGTGTTTGTGACAATCCTCATGCCAAGATTCCAAGTTGGAGCAAATATTAAATGGTTGCAGATAACCAGATGGGAGTTACTGCAAACCATTAATTCAACAATCAAAGGATTCAATGCGATCAAGGAAGAGTTAAGAGCCATCTGACTGATGACTTTCCAGAACAGATATGTACTTGACATGATCACAGCTATGGATGGAGGAGTTTGTGCAAAAATTGGAGAATCGTGTTGCACATTTACACCTTCTCATGATGAAGAGAATGGAACTTTAACAGAGGCTATCGGAATGCTGACAAACCTACAGGACCAGATAATCAATGAAACCGTTGAAGTTGATGATGACAGCTGGTTTGGATCACTGTTTTCATGGGTTCCGCAATGAATGGTGGATGCATTCAAGTTCCAAGGAGCCCTGCTAGTAATGATAGGGTTTTGTGGTATCAAGATAATAATCTTGCAATGCCAGAAAACTGCGAAGAAAGCCATAGGGATGAAGATCATGATTGATGTCGAACCAGGATGGAAGCCCAGAGATCTAACTGGTGATGAAATAAGAGACTTTGTGAAGGCCAGCGAACATGTGTCAGAAGGTATGAAGTTTCTGTATCCCAGGAACTGCAGATATTATGAAGGGAAATGGATCTATTGCAGTCCAAATGGACAATGTCAGCTAATGACATTGAACAAAGACGAACATGTAAAAACAGCAGGAAGCCTGAAAGGGGTGACAAAAATATGGGGCCTCATTACAACTCAGGCGGTCCGGGTTTACCGCCACCGTTGTTTCCGGACCGCCTGATCCCGACTCCTGGAGGCGTGAGGTGATGTTCCCGCCAGGTCTGACCTGGCGGGTTTAACACCGCCCGCCTGCAGGCGGACGAGGAAACACTGGAAGCATTACGAGATGCTGCCGGTGTTTCCATGATCCCCATTCCCATCGAGTCCTATAGGACTCGATGGGAATGGGGATTAACACCATTCCGCCTCCGTGATTCCTGGAAAACTGGGGTTGTAATGCCCCGGTAATTCCGGTAATCACGGAGGTGGAATGGTAATACGAGTCCGGCGGTAACCAGACTCCAGACTCGTAGTGAGGCCCATGGACTCCAAAGAGACACTCCTTCAAACCATCATGTACAAACCCAGAAGATGAAGAAGAAATTGATGCAGAACAGCCAAGTAAGATGAATCCAAAAGAGGAAACGGAAGTGGTTGATAAACCGACCAGAGGGGGGAGTGTAGAGGAGGTCCCAAATATAGCCTGCACTTCAGGCGCCCATTTTGAAGTACCAGGAATGTTCACACCGAGCAATGTGATGTATGATGAGCAAATAAACCAGCAGAGAGCCGCACTAGGGCTCTGCCCTGTGCCTATCAGAAGAACAATACATATTGAACTGCCAATAACCAGACAACCATGGACAGTAAGGTATCCATTGAGAGAACCCTACCAGCAAATGACACGAAATGAAGATCACTTAAACACTGTCCCAGAAGAAATTAAACACGCCTTAGTTGAAGACAAATGGTGACATCACAAGGGCCCGGACAGACTCACAAATGAAAGAAATGACAATCAAAAGATGACACACAGAGACGAAACATCATGAATAAGGACATCATGAACATAGAAGGAGAGAAGATGTTGAAATATAAAGAAACTTAAACTGTAAAGCAGGATGAAGATATTCAACCAGCTAACGCCTGTACATATGCTTGTAACTGCAAGAAGCTAAGAAAACAGTGCGGCTTGCTATGCTTAGTAGAAGAATAGAGCGGCAAGCGCCACCTATATATCTACCTCAACAAAGCACACTATATAAGTGTGAGTCCACTTTACACAAAAGCGGAATTAACTCAGGTTACTAGGGGTCAAACAGGACAGGATCCGTACTCCAGCTAAAACGAGAAGAGACAAATGAATCAAAACTCAGCAGGAGCAACCCGTGCCTGGGAAGGCTAGGTCAGACCAAGAAAGGGAGGTGGACAGTAGCTTCGGAGAATCAAAACTTAAGAACAGAGCAGCCTGCCCCGTGAAGGTCGAGATAAGGAGGCACAGGCAGGTGACAAGGAAAATAAGAATGAAATGCACAAATAGAAGGAAAACTAAGCAGATTCACGGTGTGCTAGCACATGACCAGCCGAGCGAGAAGAGGCACCTACGCTTGGCTGTCTCCCAAACAGAAGATGCTATAACTTTTCTGGCAAGAAGCTACAGTTTTGAGGCCGACCACAGCCAACTAATTGACACATAGCCACTAAGGTACTGACTGATGGAAGGGAGGCCGGGTAAATCTTGGGGCATCCTGCACCTGGTTGACCATTATGCGTGCTGCTAATTAAAGTGGAGATTTATGCATGGGGTGAAGCCAACCCAATCACGATGGACCAAGTGATCTAGGGTCCTATAGATAGTAGAACCAATGGGACGTCATACATTTAGTGATGTCCACCGTAGTCATTTTGAAGGAAGGGCTTAGATGCCCAACTGATAGTGTTTATCCAATCCCCACACTCCGTTCCCATATACAGATATAGCACGTATATTAAAGTTACCTTTTCTAACCAATAGAATTGCATGACAAACATTTGAGTGTTACACATCAATGATGATGATTTTTGGGTATAACTGTTACTGTTTGCATGAAGTCGTTGGTATTTGAAGCGAAACGGGCTATTGCATCAATGTTGATTTCCATGTTTCCCTGTTTTTTGTACTTGTCATTAAACAGACTCCCCTTTGACAAACCATTGAGTTGTCCTTTTTGATTGGTGTTGGAGTAAGTCATCCTACACCCATCTACCTCAAGGTGCAGCTATCTCATCTTAAAGTACTACAGAGCAAGCTCTGACACTATGGGCCGGTCAGGGGTCTCTTGCTCTTTAGTACAACCATGTTAGGTTTCACAAGTAGCAATTATTGTAAAGACTATGGCCATGCCATCATATATCGATAATACAGAGCAGGCCCAGGTGAAGAACGATGGTCTGGAGAGTTGCCCACTGCAACATCAGAGGTTATGATTAATTCACAACCTTCCAGCCATCACCTCTTTTGTTTTGCTGTAGTTACCCAGAGTGGGTTGAGTATGCCCAGACTTGGGTCTTGTGTCTGCTGGGCCAAGAGACCCAAGCAGCTCCTTACGGATGAGGCTCAACGAGGCCAAAACATGTTTGAGGATGCTTGTGGTCTTGTGCAAAAGGGATGTGACCAAGCAGTTTGGGCTGGACTGCCCCTTTTGGGGTGGGACCAAGCCTGATTTGCATATGGTCTTTCCCTTTTTGTAATGGCTTGGCAGGCAAACAAACATGGTCTGGATGGTTGCCCAGAGCAATGCCAGAAGTTAAGATTAATTCTAAACCTTCCAGCCATCACTTCTTTTGTTTTGTTGTAGGATATATAGTTTGGACATGAACTGAAACAGCCACAAATATTCAGTATTTTTGACAAATCAAGATTTTCAGAACATTAGCAGGGGTCAAGGAAAATGTTTTGAGTGGGTTGTGGTAAAATATGTCATGATGCCTACCTCCAAGGAGCCAGGTCCGACCCAGCAACCCCAGAGGCAGGCATCATTTCCCCCAGGGGAGTGCCAGCGGGCCCAAGCTGGGGCCCTTTGGACTCAGTCCTGGCGCCTTAGGCGCCAGGCTCATGTTGGACCTCTGTCCTGGCGCCTTAGGCGCCAGGCTCATAAAGCTCGACAAGTGTTTTAATGTGCACTTACCTGATGCAGACCATGCTGCCACATCCAGGCCCTCTTGAGGCCTGAATAGGAACTACTTTACCTGTGGGACTACTTTCCACCCGGGTGTGGTCGGGGAAGGATACATACCTGATCGGAGAAAGGATACACACTTGGAACTTCTTCCAAAGCTATTTAAACCACACCCGATCAGCAACTCACGCTTTGCGTTGTTCTGCTCCTTGCAGCTGGACGCTCACCGTGTCAGCTCCTGCATCTGGACTTCAGCCACGCCTGTCAGCATCCTGGGTCACCTGCAAAGGGAGACAAGAGACCTACCAGCTAATCTGCACCACCGAGACATCACCGACGATCCTGAAAGGGAAGACATCATTTTTAAAAGCATTTCGTTATGATCGCTGCAGCGCTGCATTTCACTCACCTTTCCTGGGTTCCTCCATCTTCAGCAGCGATCATCCGGATACACAGCCACTTCCCAGAGCCTAGAGAAAAAGACAAGAATAAGAGGTGAGAGAAGGAAGGGAATAGGAAAAGCTCAGTTTCCTTCTAAGACTTACCTGTTGTGTCATTCCCATTTTATTTCAGGTCTTGCTGCTTCCAAGCAGGACCCCGGCCCCTATGGGGAAAAAAGACAAAGACATTAGATGAGCGAATGCAAAAACATTACCTGAGCGCTCATCTAGGATTTACCAGATCTTTACTGGAACTGCACGTTTCAGTTCGGGTCGACGCCATATCTCCGGCATTTCGAACCCCGGCCCCTATGGGGAAAAGACATCAACATCAGCGCTTTGTTGCAAGAAGTCTCCAAAGGAATCTTCATTCATCACCTGAAAAAAGACAATGAACATTATTATTTAAAGCTTGAACTTTTGAACTTGCAACAGAACTTTTACAGCGCCTTACCAGTATAATCAAGCTTACCTGAACTCCCATCCAACCTCAATCCAGTGAAGTAACTGGGTTCAACGCGCCCCTGCGTCAGAAGCAGGATGGCGAGCTTGTCCTTTCAGACCCTAAGGTGAGACTTCACAGGGAATCGTGGAAGGGTATCGTGGAGGGTTGGAAGAGAGTGGGAGGCTTGAGCATAACTCAGTCAGTAGGTAATACTCCCTTTTCACGCACAGGGGAATATTCCTGCGAGCCGGAGAAGCCAGAGTAGAGGGCCCTTCCTGTCCATCTTCAGAGTCCTGCGCTTCACCATTGAAGAAGCATCAGCACTCGAAGCCAGACCTGCGCCTCCGTGGGAATCAGGTGAGCGTTACAGAACGCGAAGCCTACCCACAATTTCCCACCCGGGCGCTATGGAGACTTCCGAGACTGACCAGCTGGCCCAGCTTTTGGGGGAATTACGGGCAGAGGTGCACTCAACCCGCCAGGAGACTAACGCTCTCAAAAGAGAACTGATCTTATCTAAGGAAAGAACTGATGACCTAGCCAAAAGGTTATTACAGGCCCAGCCAGGGCACACTCCTTTACCTAATTCCGGAGACATTTCCACATCAATGGGTTTGAGTAACCCGGTACAAATTAATCTACCTGGACACATGCCTTTGGCCCCGCCTGAACGTTTTGCGGGGGATCCCAAGAAATATGCCGTCTTTATGAACCAATGTCGTTTACACTTTCTATGCAGACCCGGAGCCTTCCCTAACGACCAGACCAAGGTAGCCTTTATACTATCTTACCTCAGTGGCAGTGCTGCCGATTGGTCTATTCCATTGGTAAATCAGGATGATCCCATTCTCCAGAATTTTCAGGGCTTCCAGGCCAGCATGGAAAGATTGTTCGCTCGACACTCTCAAGGACAGGCCCTTGATAACGAACTGCTATCCTTACGACAAGGTAATCAGGATCTTCTGTCCTACATAGCCACCTTTAACAGACTGGTTGTGGAAACTGGATGGCCAGAAAGCAAAAGGATCACCTTGTTTCATCGAGGCCTGCGCGGAGAGCTTAAGGATGTTCTAGCTCAGATAGTAAACCCACCCCAGGTCTGCGCAGACTACATTGACTTGGTGGTTCAACTTGATCACAGACTTCAAAATAGAAAATCAGATCGGTTCAAGTATGAAAACCGAGCACCGATCAAAACCCACGCTACCTCCAAGAGTACCGAAGTATCTGAACCTATGCAAATCGGTGGTGTTAAAGGACCTTTAATGCAGAAAGAACGAGAGAGAAGGCGGCAAATACAACTTTGTCTGTATTGCGGGACTTCCGGTCACTTTCTTCGAAATTGTCCAGTTAAACCACTTAAGAAGGTGGTTGGAGCTACTGATAATGAATTAGAGACACCTGATTCGGGAAACTACCTAGCCCGGCAAGCGTAGAAAACGAACTCTTTGACCTCGCATTTCATCATGCCAATGGTGCTCGTGGACCCAAAACAGCCTCAGCAGTTGCATGCTATAAAAGCATACATCGACACTGGAGCTATTGGAAATTACATAGACCGTGAATTGACTTCCAGGATTAAGCTTCCTCTCCGCCCGAAAGTAACCCAAGATGTCATTACTACAGTAGATGGAACCGAAATAGCCTCAGGGCCTGTAATGCATTCCACTGTTGAAGTGACACTGGTGGGTCAGGATGGACATCAGGAAGCAATCGTGTTTGATGTGATCAAGGCCCCACAATTTCAAGTAATTCTTGGAATTCCTTGGTTAGAAACACATAATCCCAGAATTGACTGACGAGCAAAGAAGATAGGTTTTCCTGATTGTGAACCAACTTGTTATCCAAGAAATCCAGCTATGGGTCTAGCCACAGCAACTTCCACCCCTGTACAGCTACCATCAGAATACCAAGAATTCCAAGAGGTTTTTCAGAAAGAACAGGCTAACACGTTACCTCCCCATCGGTCTTATGATTGCCAGATCGCTCTGGTACCCAATGCTCAACTACCTTGTAGTAGGATTTATGCGCTTAAGGAACCTGAGAACCTGCATTTGCGTCAGTATTTAGATCAGTACCTAGCCAATGGTTTTATTCGCCCGTCCAAGTCTCCTGTCTCTTCAGCTCTGTTCTTTGTGCCAAAAAAAGAAGGCGACCTTAGAACGTGTATAGACTATCGCACCCTAAATCAAATAACAATTAAGAATCGTTATCCTCTGCCCTTGATCCCTGAGCTTATCGACCAGGTGAAAGACGCTTGTGTGTACACCAAGTTAGATCTCTGAGGAGCTTATCACCTGGTGCGCATAAAAGAAGGCGACGAATGGAAGACTGCATTCCGCACCAAATTTGGGCTCTTCGAAATCAGGTGATGCCCTTCGGTTTGTGCAATGCACCTGCCGCCTTTCAGTACTTTATGAATGATGTTCTTCGGGAACTTATCGATGTCTTCGTCATTGTTTACATTGACGACATCCTGGTGTACTCTTCTTCAGAATCTGATCACAGAAAACATGTTAGGGCAGTTCTTGAGAAACTGCGCCAGCACAGACTATTTGCAAAACTCGAAAAATGCGTTTTTCATACCACAGAAGTTGAGTTTCTCGGATTCATCCTGACACCTCAAGGAGTCCGAATGGACTCGCGAAAGATGGACGCCATCCTCAAATGGCCATCTCCAAGCTCGGTGAAGGGAGTTCAGAGCATGCTCGGCTTTGCCAATTTCTATCGAAGATTCATCCCGGAATTTTCCCGAACAGTCCAACCCATCACCACTCTCCTAAAGAAATACAAACGCTTCGAATGGACTCTTGAGGCCGAACAAGCCTTCCAGGACCTGAAAATCAAATTCACCTCTGCACCTGTATTGAAGCACCCGCACCCAGATCTCCCGTGCATAGTGGAAACCGATGCTTCCAGTTCGGCCATGGGAGCTGTCCTGTCGCAAAGAGACCCAAAAACTAACCAACTACACCCAGTGGCCTTTTGGTCCAGAAAATGTTCTCCTCCTGAAATCAACTACGCAATTACCGATAAAGAGTTACTGGCCATCAAATCTGCTTTCAAGGCTTGGCGTCACTACCTTCTCGGGGCAAGACACACCATCACCGTAATTACGGACCACAGAAACTTACAGTATTTAAAGACAGCCAAAGCTCGATCTTCACGACAACTCCGATGGGCTCTATTCTTTGCAGAATTTGATTTTGTAATTACCTATCGCCCTGGCTGCAAGAATGGAAAAGCAGACGCCTTATCCCGGATTGGCATGGAAGAACCTAATTCGAGCTTAGAACCTGTGCCCATCATACCTGAGCAAAGAATCTTAGGCTTAACTTCATTGCAATCTATTGAGGATATCCAAACGCAAGTAAAACAACTTCTAGACTCTTCAACCTTACTGGAGTGGAGTCAAAAGGGTCCTCATTACACCATTAAGGATGACTTACCCTACTTCCAGGAGCGGTTGTTTCTGCCAAGTAAAGAATTGCAAGAACTTGTTATTGCCCATCATCATGAATCTTTAATGGAAGGACACCCTGGTATCGCTAAAACGGAGGAAAAAATCAAACGCCACTTCTGGTGGCCTTCTTGGAGAGAAGACATAAAGTCTTTTGTACTGTCTTGTGGAATTTGCGCCCAAAACAAGGCTCAAAAGAAAAGGCCAGCCGGCCTTCTTCAACCCTTGGATATTCCACCGGCACCATGGCACACCCTGTCAATGGACTTTATAACGGATCTGCCTCCTTGTGCTGGTTACAACACAATCCTTGTAATTGTGGACATATTCTCCAAAATGGCCCACTTTATCCCTTTAAAGGGTTTGCCTTCAGCTTCCACCTTGGCCAAGGAATTCCTGGAGAATATAGTTTGCATACATGGTTACCCTTCCATTTTAGTCTTGGATCGTGGAAGTCAATTTATCTCACATTTTTGGAAGAAGTGTTGCCAACTAGCACAAATAGATGTGCGGTTATCCACCAGCCACCACCCCCAGACCGACGGACAAACCGAGAGAACCAATCAGACTCTCGAGCAATATCTTCTGTGCATGTTACACCAATCCGAGTTAAATTGGAAAGACATCCTTTGGATCGCAGAATATGCATACAACAATTCAGTGCATTCTGGAACCGGACAAACCCCCTTTTATACTTTGTATGGTCACCATCCTCGGACCTCTGATCTAGATCCACCTCTGACCCTGGAAATGCCCGCAGTAAATCATCTGCATTCCACAATAACCCGAGCCTTCAAAGAAGCTGCAACTCATTTACAGCAAGCCAAGAAAAAGTATAAAGAAAACGCTGATTTGCACCGAAGTAAAACTCCTCCTTACCAAGTAGGAGACCAGGTAGGGCTAGCAACTAAACATTTACCCCTCAAGGGCCCGCGAACCTTCAATCCCAGATTCATAGGACCTTATCCCATCAAAGTTATAATCAACCCAGTGGCCTTTAAACTGGATCTACCGTCCAACATGCGTATTCATCCAGTTTTTCATGCATCACTTTTGAAGCCAGTACAACCAGGAACCCGATTGTCCAAGCCTCCAGATCCAGTTCAAATTGAAGGGGAATTAGAATTCGAAGTTAAAGACATTTTAGACTCCAAGGTGGTAAAGTCGAAACTCTTCTATCTTGTTGACTGGAAGGGATATGGACCTCAGGAGAGATCGTGGGAGCCTAGTAACCATGTCCACGCACCTCGATTAGTACAAAGGTTTCACCGGAGATTTCTGAACAAGCCCAAACCCCCGGAGGGAAGAACCTTGGGAGGGGCCTTGAGGGGGGTACTGTCATGATGCCTACCTCCAAGGAGCCAGGTCCGACCCAGCAACCCCAGAGGCAGGCATCATTTCCCCCAGGGGAGTGCCAGCGGGCCCAAGCTGGGGCCCTTTGGACTCAGTCCTGGCGCCTTAGGTGCCAGGCTCATGTTGGACCTCTGTCCTGGCGCCTTAGGCGCCAGGCTCATAAAGCTCGACATGTGTTCACATGTTTTAATGTGCACTTACCTGATGCAGACCATGCTGCCACATCCAGGCCCTCTTGAGGCCTGAATAGGAACTACTTTACCTGTGGGACTACTTTCCACCCGGGTGTGGTCGGGGAAGGATACATACCTGATCGGAGGAAGGATACACACTTGGAACTTCTTCCAAAGCTATTTAAACCACACCCGATCAGCAACTCACGCTTCGCGTTGTTCTGCTCCTTGCAGCTGGACGCTCACCGTGTCAGCTCCTGCATCTGGACTTCAGCCATGTCTGTCAGCATCCTGGGTCACCTACAAAGGGAGACAAGAGACCTACTAGCTAATCTGCACCACGGAGACATCACCGACGATCCTGAAAGGGAAGACATCATTTTTAAAAGCATTTCGTTACGATCGCTGCAGCGCTGCATTTCACCCACCTTTCCTGGGTTCCTCCATCTTCAGCAGCGATCATCCGAT
Organism: Ambystoma mexicanum; assembly: GCF_040938575.1. Lineage (NCBI taxonomy): Eukaryota > Metazoa > Chordata > Amphibia > Caudata > Ambystomatidae > Ambystoma > Ambystoma mexicanum. The sequence goes on from NC_090929.1 coordinate 417,626,922, forward strand.
ACACAGCCACTTCCCAGAGCCTAGAGAAAAAGACAAGAATAAGAGGTGAGAGAAGGAAGGGAATAGGAAAAGCTCAGTTTCCTTCTAAGACTTACCTGTTGGGTCATTCCCATTTCATTTCGGGTCTTGCTGCTTCCAAGCAGGACCCCGGCCCCTATGGGGAAAAAAGACAAAGACATTAGATGAGCGAATGCAAAAACATTACCTGAGCGCTCATCTAGGACTTACCAGATCTTTACTGGAACTGCACGTTTCACTTCGGGTCGGCGCCATATCTCCGGCATTCCGAACCCCAGCCCCTATGGGGAAAAGACATCAACATCAGCGCTTTGTTGCAAGAAGTCTCCAAAGGAATCTTCATTCATCACCTGAAAAAAGACAATGAACATTATTATTTAAAGCTTGAACTTTTGAACTTGCAACAGAACTTTTACAGCGCCTTACCAGTATAATCAAGCTTACCTGAACTCCCATCCAACCTCAATCCAGTGAAGTAACTGGGTTCAACGCGCCCCTGCGTCAGAAGCGGGATGGAGAGCTCGTCCTTTCAGACCCTAAGGTGAGACTTCACGGGGAATCTTGGAAGGGTATCGTGGAGGGTTGGAAGAGAGTGGGAGGCTTGAGCATAACTCAGTCAGTAGGTAATACTCCCTTTTCACGCACAGGGGAATATTCCTGCGAGCCGGAGAAGCCAGAGTAGAGGGCCCTTCCTGTCCATCTTCAGAGTCCTGCGCTTCACCATTGAAGAAGCATCAGCACTAGAAGCCAGACCTGCGCCTCCGTGGGAATTAGGTGAGCGTTACAAAATAGTACACACAGAGCATTCATATTTTCATTTCAGGGTCAGTCTTGTTATGCAGAGGCAACAGGTGGTTGGAGCATTTGAGGAAAAATGCTGTATTTGAGGGACAGGTAAAAAAATAAACTAGCATTTATCTGATAGAAAGACAGGCAATTAGAATAGGATTTGGCTGAGAGAGAGGTGGGAAATCAAAATAAGATAGGCCATGTTTTTGTCACTACTATTGACTCTAGAGCATCCCAATGACTAGATCTGGGCAAAATTGTGAAATTTTGATACGTTTCTCTGAAATCTGCCATTCCACCACCCCTGCATATCGAAAAGAGTAGCACAAAGTGTGTCCCGAAGCAAGCTGTGCACAGTTTCCTGTGCCACTGAGCAAACCTAGCACGAATTGAAAAGAGCAGAACAAAATTTATCATGCCAATGCATGAACCTAGTACAAATCAAAAAGAGCTGAACAAAGTTTCTCATGCTGCTGCATGAACCTAATGCAAATCAAAGAGAATGGCACAAAGTTTTTTATGCAGCTGCGCAAACCTAGTATGAATTCAACAAAAAGCTGCGCAAAGAGCTTGTGCCTCTGTGCAAACTTAGTGCAAATCGAAAACAGCAGAACAACGTTTCTTGTGCCGCTTTGCAAATCTACCACAAATCAAATAAAAAAAGTGAAAGGTTTCTCATGTCACGAAACAAACCTAGCACAGTAAAAAATTGCTGCTGTGCAAACTTAGCAAGGTTCTGTAGAGATGGCCCCACTGCAACGCATCAGCTTCTGCCATCTGTGGACTCTGGCACCGGGATAGGAATAAATGAACGGATGCTGGGGTACAGGTTCACAGTCATCTTTAATACAGGTTAACAAGTACAGGTTAACAAGATACACTGCAAGGTACACAGAGCTCCTCTATCAGCTTGCTTATATAGGTATTTTGAATGACGCAATACTTTAATGGAATTTCAGGATACAAATCTGATTGGTTCTCTTAGCCAGAATAAAAGCCCTCTTTATCTTTGACTGGTTGGCTTATTTGTCACTCACAAAGCCCACATTAGTCACTCTTGGCAAGCCCTGGCTGACTGACACATAGACTGATAAGCTTATTTTAGGCTCAGCCGGGCACAATTATACATCCTTTAACTCCTTCTAAGAACCAGTCCTTATATGCTTCTCGAGGTCCTGCCAAATTTAGTTGGCAGCTTATATCATGAAAACCCTCATGAGCTCATTTTGTTTGCTGCCAAATATTTCAGCTGATCTGTACTAATTGGTAACTACCTTGCCTTTCTCTAATTTACTATCAATCATGTCTTCTTTTCCTGCCCAAAATTCTAAATATGCCATCCCAGATGTGCTTATCTTACTTTGAACTGCTGCCAAAGACCTTCTAATATGTAAGCATGATTCAGGCATTTTGACACGTGCTCCCAAGATGCCATTTTCTATTTGGAATCCATCTTAGAACATCTTTCAGTTTCTTTGGCCATACTACCAAACAGCGAGTCAATTTACTTTCGAGCATAGCTCATTTTCTTCCAGTTTCCAGAATATAGGTTTATATATTCATGATATGTGAGTAATACTGAAGACACTCTTCACTCCCTGAGTCATTCTGACCCCATAAATAGGTGTCGCCCCATATGCACTCTTTACCTTCAAAAAGCACTATAATTCAGATTTTTGCAACACTGGAACCATTGATCAGCCTATCATGTTATCTGTGCTCAATTTGAGCGGGGCAGGGCATCTCGTACCCTCATACAGTTCGAAAACCTGTGTAAAGTGTCTCACGTCACTGCACAAAACTAGTACACATCAAAAAAAGACCTGTGCAAAGATTCCCATTGCGCAACATGAAACTAATATGGGAATGAAACACCGCGCATGGTACTAAACCACACGAAATCGGGTGAAATTTCAGTGGTGGTGGAAAAGTATTGCTGATTTTGTGGATCGGGTGCAAGTGGAACCCAGTGCGGATTCCACACTATTCGCATCGTGGGTGAACATTTCACCCACCCCTACCAGTGACCACCATGGAAGACAGCAATGCATGTGTCATTTCATGTCGGTGTGAGGACACAAACTTCACAGAATTCTGTGGAGGCAAGTAGCAGATTAGATTACCTTTAGTGGCTGCATATCAGTGTGCCATATTTTACTGGCCACCCCAAATAATTGTCTGCCGATATTGTAAATTAAAAAAAACTTCACATTCTTTGTAGGTAAGAGAGTGTATTGGTATGTAACCAAGTGTGTTGTTTGTCCATGGGGAGGCCAAGTAATAGTTGCAGAGAAAAGCTTTTATAATTGTAGACAGGCAGAGATTACTTTCAGTGGCTTTAAATCAACGTGCCATTGCTTAATCAGTGTGACATCTTTTAGTGGTCAGACAAAACATTTGTCACAGGTTGCAAAATAGATGAATAGCAAATAAAATAATTCATTCCAGACAAGAGACTTCCATCAGTGTCTGTAACTGAGTGTGTGGTCTTTTTGTGGTCAGACCAAACACTAGTTTCAGAGAGAAAGTCATATTTTGGTATGCAGGCAGAGATGACATTAAGTGTCAAAACGTAGTGATCAGACCAGAAACTTGTCATAAGTTGCAAAGTTGTGTATAACAAATCCTATAATTCTTTTTAAGCAAGTATGTTCATGCAGTGTCTAAAAATAAATGTGTCTTTTTTTGTGGTGTGGACAACTGCTAGCTGCAGAGAAAAGACTAATATTTCTTGTAGGTAGGAGGAAATTACCTTAATTGGATGTAAATCAGTGTGCCAACTTTTTGTGCCCAGACAAAATAATTGTTGGAAGTTACACAGTTGTGAATTATTTTTGGTGAGAGAGGGCATTCAATGGTTGCAATTGAGAGCTGTGGTGTTTTTGTGGTGCAACCACATACTAGTTCCAGATAAATAGTGGTATATTCCTTGATAGGCACAAGGTGATTGCATTAAGTGACTTCCATCTTTTAGAGGTTAGAATAGTGACAAATCTGAGGATGTCGTCTCTTCTCTCCTAGCGGGAGACCTTTCCCATAGGGGCAGGGTGGTGCGTTCATAGTACAATAGACCCCCTAGGGGTGGTGCATCGGGGAAGGATCATATGGGAGAGGAAGCCCTTTATGGGATTAGGGATCACCCTTCCAGAGAACGTGGTATCCCACCCCCTTTAGCACTCCCTCCCTTCATTGCCCAAATCAAGTTCTCTCTCAATTTCTCTAGGCAGTGTTAATATCGATTATGGTATGGAAAAACCACTTAATTTGATAGAACTGACTAATAAGCATGGAAAGACCAAATGCTTGCCATGTAGCTTTAGCATGAATACTGTGATGAAGAAGAGGATCAGGAGTATGATGATTGCTCCAGAGATTTCGATTTAGCGGTCTAGTCTTTCACCGTTTATGATTGGCTCAAAGAAAAACAAAAAGGTAGAGGGAAAACAACATGGAGAGAGCAGTCCTTGAGCCAGGAAGCTGAGGTAATGCCGAACGGGCGTACCAGGAACCTTGCCTTCCTGACTACCTGCACCTTGAAGACCATTGTGGATCAGAAGGTAAGCCAAACAGGGCTGCTTTGATTTGAACGAGAAACCCTCACCTTCTAAACATGGCCGCTACATTTCCCAACTTCATCCAGCATGTCTGCTGCTCATCAAGAGCCAGCCCCTCTTTCCGATGATTGTCTGCTTTTTCTTGCTTATTCTCCAATACAGGGAGCCGACAGGCAAAGCCGACACCCTTCTAGGGCCCACATTTAAGGCACCTTGTCCCTATTTGGCCTTCTTTTTCTTCCTTGCTTGCACTATGATGATGATGATCCCTGAACCCTGGGCACCTCCACTCTAATACTGTGCTTTGCCTTCTTGACTACCGGCACCATGAAGACCAGTGCAGGTAAGAAGGTAAGCCAAACAGGGCTTCTTTGATTTGAACGGGAAGCCCTCACCTTCTAAACATGGTTTGCCGCATTTCACAGCTTCATCCAGCATCCCTGCTGCTCATCAAGAGCCAGCCCCTCTCCTCAACGATTGGTCAGTTTTTGTTACTTATTCTCCAATACAAGGTGCCGGCAGGCAAAGCCGGCCCACTTCTAAGTCCCACATTTAAGGTCCTGATCCCTGTCTGGCTTTTCTGGCCGGGCCAGAGTGCTGTGCCTGTCTGCCCATTTCATCCTCCTGGCTCCCGTCTGCATTCTCTGCTCGCCGTTCTGAGGTTGCATCAAGTACTGCCTCCATGCCGCCTGAGCGCTGAACCTTCTTTTTTTTAACCGTGCCCTCAAGGTAGGCGTTGCTTCCTCGCACAACTCCATGGCTGCATGCACCGTATCTGACTTTCACTGCCCATCTAGCTGCACATATCACACTGCATGATGCCTCCTACTATTGAATTTTGTTTTTCTCCTGTTTAACCCAGGTGCTATTTTTTTCTACCCTGTGTCTTCGGATCCTCTTCTCCGTTTCGGCCTGCGCAGCATGCACCCTGACACCTGCCACCTGTTTCATGTGTCCCACATCTCTTCACACTTTGTCAGCAGCTGCCGATTGCCGCTACTGGGTCTGGCCATCCACCCTTCTGTGACTCTAACAGCTTGAACAATCACCCTTCTATGAATCTAGAAGCCACTCTGATACTGCACTACATCTTCACCATACCAAATTGTATTTGTTTCCTATGATACCGTTGGCATAACCTAAGTGCTCACTGTCTTCTAATTTTGCCGCCCCCTTACCAACCTTGACTTGTTTTCCTGTGCTATCTGATGACTACCAATCCGCTCAATATCTTTTTACTTCTGCTGCTTATGCCATCATTGCCTTCTTGCAAGGTTTGCCTCAGTTCTCTGTCACTTTAACCCACCTTCCCTGGTCCTTTGAATCACCCATTTCACGTGCTTTCAATGTCCCTTCTCCTCCCTCTCCCTTTGCACAGGTTCTTCCCCCTACCTGTACTCCCCTTAAGCCCCCCTCCCCTCATCTTATCTCTCATCACTTGCACGTTCCTTTGTCTCTTGGCTTAGTACAAAGCTTATCATTATTGCATGTTTGGTTTTTCCTTAATGCAGTTTACCCACTTGTTCCTGCACTTTTTAATTTCTTTTCCATTTATTGTACCTCTCACCTTCTTTCCCTCCTGCACTCCCCTTCCTACCCCCTCTGCCCCCTATTCATGTCTCAGCACCTGCATGTTCTAAATTGTCTTACGACCTAGTCAGAGTGTTTTTTGTTTGCTTTCTTCCCTTCTACCCCCTCACTGCACTTCCCCTCCTCCCCCTCCCCCTGCTCTCATGCCATAGCACTTGCATGTTCCGAATGTTTCAAGACTGTTTAAGAATGTTTTTGTTTGTGTTTCATACCTTCTTCCTCATCCCTATCCTCACCTTGTCTTGATGCTCCTTGAAACACATGTTTTGCTGTGTAGTGTGCATTATAAAAAACCAATACATAAATAAATAAATAAAAACCTTTCTGTGTCCGAAACCTGGGAACCGGCCAGGAAGTGAAAGCTCTGTCCCATGGAGCTAGAAGGGACTGGCCTCCAACGCGACACCGAAGGGAAACTGATTGGCGGGGATGCCGCCGACTGAAGCAAGCAATCGAACGCTACCGGAGTCCCAGAAGGAAGCACCGCTGCGCGGAAGATGCGCACCAGATAAACAGGTATACTGGCAGGGCTGAAGGTGCTGAGGGTCCAGGAGGTGTCCAGGAGTTAAAGAAAAAAGGAGGTGAGAAGGTCTGAGACACCGGTAGAAACTGAGAGAGTGCAGAAGGGCACATATGCTTAGCAGGAGAGTAAATCAAGCTATTGCACCCATATAGTGTGAATCTTGGACCCGCACTCATACGACAATAAGAAAGTGACCCTGGGAGAAGACAGGAAAGTGCTGAAGGGAGCATATGCTTGGCAGGAGAATAAACCAGGCTATTGCAACAGCACACTGTGAGTCTGGGCGCACATATGTAAGAATAAGAAAGAATAGGGATCTGGGACCCTGAATAAAGTAGATACGCTACAGAAAGGAGTACATACTTGGCAGGAGAGTACCCCAAGCTATTGCAAGAGCACAGTGCACACCTGGGACCCTGAGCCATATGAAAGCCGAAGAATAAGAGGGTCTGGGAACCTGAGAGATGTAAAGAGAGTCCATGAGTGGACACATGCTTGGCTGGAGAGTAAATCATGCTGGACATATACTTGGCAGGAGAGTCAACCAAGCTATTATGTTCCACCTTCGCAGGTCTGGGACTCGTGCCCAAAAGAGAGTTTGAGAACAACAGGGTTGAGGACCCTGAATAAGAGACACTGTTTTGATGAAAAACCCATGATTGGTAGGGAAATACACCAAGCCAGTATTATAAAGAACTTTGAGTCTGAGACTCGCACCCTTCTGCAGATATAAAATACAGTGACATTTACCTGAGTGGATACATGGTCTTTAGGACTCCAAAGAAAAGGAAAATAGAACCAGAAAGACTCCAGTGGAAAGAAGCAAACCCCTAGAAAGCTGGGACTTTTACCTGGTAGAACATTACTTTTGCATTTTAGCCCACTCAAGACATTGGGAACCTTTCTGTTGGCAAGAGTTATTATGAACACTTTCCTTTGTAAAAAAACAACCCTATGCAGGGATAGGGATTTTAGACACAACGGTAATAGATATTTTGTTTTGACATCCTGTTGCATTCCTTCGTTTCCTTTGAGTCAGGGAAACCCCTCCCAGTATTTACGGTTAGAAAGGCATTTTTCCAACTCATTTATTGGTTAATAAAAGCCTATATCCAAAAATATGCCACTTTTGTGTCCGAACCTTCCTTCTGCACCCTTACAACACTCATCACAAGTTCAGAATTTTACGAACGCCAGATGTTAGAATTCTTTTCTGGGCAAAATATTCCATTCAGTAGCTGCAACTGAGTGTGCTGTCCTGTTGTGGTATTATCAAATATTGGCTACAGAGAAAGTCTCTTATAATCTTGGTTGGTAAAATGAAATGATATTCAGTGCCTTTAATCAGTGCACCATCTTTTAGCAGTCAGACCAAATACTGTGATTTGCAAATTCAGGGACGATGGTGCATTCTGTGTCTATAATGGAGAGCATTGACATTTTGTGCTTAGACACACTACTAGTTGCAGATCGTATATTTCTTGGCAGGCAGGAGAAAATGACATTCATTGCCTATACTTCTAATTATAATTGGTTCTTTTATAACATTAGTAACACCAGAGATTGGTTTCTAAGCGCAGAATCGAGATTCGAACCTGTGTTGCACTGCGTTGACTTGCTTCCAGGACAAACCCTTTGCCCCATAGTTATCCCCTTATAAGCGACTGTGCCATTTTGGTGCTGCAAAGGAGTGATTCCCAGTGGCTGACCAACTTGCATGAAATAAACATGATAGTGTGAGAAGGACATCAAAAACATGTTTAGAGGCAGGCAAAATATTAGATTACATTCAAACTTTGCAAAGCAGTTTTTCATCTCTAAGTGGCCACACCACATAGTGCTTGTGAAGTTATGAATAACACATCTTAGAATCATTTTCAAGCAAGAGCGTGCATTTGGTGGCTGCAGCTAAATCTGAAAAAGGCTTCCTTCGAGTGGCTATGGAGAAGTGACCACCTTAGGTGTCAAAATGTCTACAGCATCTAAAAGTGCAAGCGAGAGAGAGTCAAGCAAAGAGGGTTCAGCCCACTGTCTGTGGGCAGAAGGGTAGAGGAGTTACAGATTGTATCTACTGACAAGTTAGGATTAACAACTGTAGAGGTGTAGGATGTAGGATGTTCCTGGTCTCTACCAGCATCAAACACATCCACTGGTGATGACTCTAATGATAACGATGATGATGACCAAGATAAAATGGAGTCCAAGCTGCAACACACCATTTTGGAAACCAGGAGGAGGAGGAGGCATTCATGCCACAATTACACATGCAGGAGGTAAGGACAACGCTAATCTCTGGCCTTTGCACACAGTCTTTCTATGACAGCCTGGCGGATACCAACGTGCAAAGATTCAGTGTGTGGCAGCCACTAAAACAACTCTGCCATCATCGCCAGCACCTTCCATGCCAGGGCAGAGTAGGATGACACATCTTTCTGCAGCAAAGGTGAAAGTGCTCTGTACTACATGACAGGAAATGACAGCATCCCCACCCACATGCTATGCAATACAGCTGGCATCCCTGGAAAGTCTGGGACCGCGCTGGGTACCACATATTTAATGTGCCAGCATGCAAAGAATCAGCATCAACCAAGAAGGTCTATACTGCTGCTAGTCACCATTTCAGCACCAGTACGTACTGTTCCATAGAAAATGCTGCTGTATTTATGCCATGCCTCTAAATGTTGGTGACTGACTTGTTATACATGCCATTCACTTTTGTGCTAATAATGTTCTTTTATTAAGTCCTGCTCATATTAATGTACAACCACAGTAATGGACGGAGAGCAATCCCCCATACAGGGCACACAGTGGTATCCCTGTTTCCCCTGTGAATTTGCATTTTGGCAAGTCCAGTCACTACATGGGAGCAGGACAACCAGAAACATGTGTGTTTCCAATGCAATAATTTATTGTTCTGCATTTCCATGTCCCATGTGATTGCTCACTTTCTAGGGCTTTTCCCAAAATTGCCAACATCATAACTGTTGTTTTAGAAACCTTCCCACGAGTCCCATGCCAACGATGAAAATAAGATTGCAAATTCTCCTCATTAGCCAAGTATGATGCTCAAACAGCTTTTACATTATATGTTTTGTGCAAAAACACCTCAAATCCTCTTCAACGTCTTACATGTTGGCTTCTACTTATTCAGCCAATGTAATATTTACATTGAATTAAGTGGGGGATTGACGCATGTTCCATATGTTTCCATCATGTCAAATACACACTGCCCTTTCTTCCATCCATAACAGAAGACTGCAGAACCCAAAATACTCATTACCATCTGCCAATGTTTTGCATGCTGCAGATGGAAACAGCACATATGCACATTAGGAAAAGGCGACTAGGAGCTTGAGAGGAATCCAGTTCACTTGCATATCCAAATATGCCCCAATACAGACCAATATACATACACTGTTGTTGTACCCGGATTCTTGCAGCAATATCAGAATCTGTAGAACGGCGCAGCTTGTTGGGTCGTGAATCCTCCACACAAGAAAAGCGTTATGCAGGGCAACTTAACTTCTCTCTTCTTTATTAAACACTGTCTTAATGTTCACCCTTAAATCGTCAGTAATGAGTCAGTTCTACGAGGCTTCTCCAATTTGGGCTCTCGCCTTCTTTACTTGTTGATGATCAAATTGTCCCTTTGGGTGTTCAGCAGCCGCAGGTTACAGGCCAGATATTACGAGGGGAAATAATCTCTCTACTAGTGACCAGAAATAAAGTTAAAATGGAAACTATGGAAGATATTGAGAATGAACTCTGGAAGTTGGAGAAGGATTTTCTTTAGAATCGCTCCAACGAGATGCAAAGACCAATACAACATTGCAGAGAGAAATATCCTAACCTTCCCCTTGGCACCGCATGCCAAGCATGATCGGACAAGAGAAGTAGAATTTACAATATGGCGGGCAAGGCTGGGAAGTTATCGACTTGGCTTGCAAGACTAACGCCTTGCTAGGGAACTAGCAGATAGGAATGTTGGGGAGATTATTGGGGATAGTGAAATAGCCGAAGAATTTGCTGTGTTCTATGAAGCACTGTGCGTGAAACTGTGTTGCCACAGTCTTACAGAAGCCCACAGCACGCTAGACAATACAATGCTACCATGTATAACTGAACAACCGAAAGCACATCTAGAGTTGGATATAACTGAGGAAGAAATCACTGTATAGATCTCGAAGCTTCAATCTAGGAAAACACCCCGCCCAAATGGCTTCCCCTTAGATCTCTGGATAAAACGACCAAACTCATGGCACCCATACTTGACTTGTTCAAAATGTGCAAAGAAGTAGGTAAATGGCCCCGGGGCCTGTGAGGGGCAATAATAGTAGTCATACCCAAGAAAGACAGACCCCCTACCAGTTGCTCCTCATATAGACCCATTTCTCTCATTAACTGCAAAACTAAGGTCCTGGCTAAAATACTGGCTAATCGACTCATAAAGGTTATGCCTGCCATCATCGACCCGGATCAATGTGTCTTTCTGCCTACCAGCTCAACTAGGATGAATATGAGACGAGTTCACATTGCAATTGACCGTACCCCTTTTACATAAATCCCGCTTTCGTTTCTCTCAACTGATTCTGAGTAAGTTTTCGACTCTGTATTTTGGCATTTTCTCTGGGACATAATGGAACATATGGGCTTTGGGGAGGGACTCCTAAAATCAGTCAAACTGCTTTCTGAACAACCAGTTGCATCGGTTAAGGTTAATGGTGTATCATCACAAACATTTCCACTGTAGAAGGGGACTCGAGAAGGGTGCCCCTTATCCCTGCTCCTGTTCACTTTGACCATCGAACGAGTGGCAATCTGGCTGAGATCTGACCCAGAGAGGATGAGTTTCAGCTGGCACCACAGCATGAAGATAGTATTGCGCTTTCAGCAGATTACTCTTGATCTTTCTGGGGAACCCTACCGAAACTGGTCCCACATACTTGACAAAGACAGAGAAATCTGTGGTTTACAAGTGTACTGGAATAAATTGGTGTTCTTCCCATTACAGGGGGCAAACCTCCGATACCACATGACTTGAGATATCCTAAATTATTGTACTTTCAAACAGTAACTTTCTTCCACCTAAAGGCGGGTACTAGTGCATTAAATCACTGGGAAAAATGTACATTTCGGCGGGCAGCTGAAGTCGGGTTGGATTGCTTATGACACATAGTTCGGCATCTGCTGCTGCTGCCCAAGGCCTGGAAGGAGGAGCATGCTCCATATTGCGTTAGCGGGTGGGGCTGAAGTCTCTATACATCCGGACTGCCTAAAGTAGGAGGAGCTGATAGCAAATCGGATCCACTTGCCCGTGGCTGGCAGAGGTCTGGCAGGGTGCGATACAGCGACTTTAGGAGTGGCTAGTGCATGGACACAAACTGCTCGCTCGTTTTCTGGAGGGACGCAGTCCTGTCTCTGTAGTCGGGCTGATGAGGGTCAAGTTCTGGTTCGGGTGATGCTGCTTGCGGTCCAAGAAGCCGCTAAGCATCCTCGTAGGCTATCTGGCTGCAACCAAGGAGGAGTGATCTGTGCAACACAGGGCCCGTCATTCTGCTTCGGATCCATAACCCTGTGTCACTGCGGGATATCGATCCTCGATCAGAGTGAGATGAGCTGGCATCGGGCAACCCAAAGTGAGAGGCCTGCGGGCAGAGGCTTGTGGGGGAACATTTGTGCATACTAACTAGGAGGCCAAGCCAGGTCTGCTGGCTAAGAGCCACTTGGTGCCTCAGACAGGTACTCATCTGGGCAGGAGTTGTTCTTGGCTCCTGAACAGTCCATTGACAAAAGAGCCTGTGGACTATCCCCAATTGGCCTCTTTCTTCACAACACTGACATATTAGAACCAGAGAGAGAGAGACCCTCTATTGGTCAGATTGATACATGTGAGTCTGGAGGCATTTGATCCCAGGGGGGCTTGAATACTTGTCAGTTTGTCTTGCCCTCCCCTGGCTTTGAGCGACTATTCTCCTGCCACGGGTAGACACAGCAAAAACTAAAGTAAACATTCTCTCTAGACTCACACCACCAGTAAAAGGATGAGAGCCATGGCCCCAACCCCACAGGAAGGAGGACAGGGCCAGGAGGCCTCAGAAGGTGCCGTAGTGGAGGCAGGAGAAATTAAATAAATGTTTGTGCAGTTGCACGTCAGTATCCACAATTTGGACACAAAAAATGATTCCTTTACATGCAAGTTGGGCCATATGAAAACACACCTGGACAAGCATGGTGCACGGCGGGCAGCGATGGAGGAGCATATATAGACTGTAGAAGAGGGGATGGATGCAATGTCCCCAGAGATGGAGAGGGTTAAGAAAACCCTGAAGACCCCCCTGAGTAAGCAAGAGAAGAGGACCTTGGTTCTAGATCCAGCAGAAATAATATTCGCATAATTGGGGTGCAGGAAGCAGAGGATACATGCTTAATGGAAATACAGGTTTAGCAGCTCCTAAAGGGTGTGCTGGATCCTGCTGGCATTTAATTTAGACTTCTGTCCATGATGTATAAAAGTTTATCCAGCAATGGTCCAGCTCCAAGCTATTTATAAGAGAGGATTTCTCAGCTACTAATTCAGAGAACATTGTGCTCCGACAACACTAACTTGCTACACGTGCCCAGAGCAAAATTCACTCTGGTGAGCAATTGTGCATTTGATATTGTAGTCCTGTGGCTTTGGAACACGTTACCTACCACCTGACCTGAGGTGCAGCCCTACTCTGGCTTCCTTCAAACAAACCATAAAAATGTGTTTAATGTAAGTAATGGCAGCTGGCATAATAGTATTTTGCAATGTGGTGCTCAGATGGTTATTTATTTGTCTTGTTGTGTAGATATGTGTACTTGTCATTCTGTGAGCGCTGTGATTCACCTGGCCTTTTTTTGGCTCAATATAAATAAATAGATAGATAGATAGATAGATAGATAGATAGATAGATAGATAGATAGATAGATAGACAGATAGATAGATAGATAGATAGATAGATAAATAAATATGTCTGTTGGTTGACCCATCTGTCTTCATTCCAGGGAGATCTACGTTGTATGGCCTACACAGAATATTTGGCCTATTGCAAACCCGGGACCCTGAGCTGCCAGCGGTCGCTGCCATTTTAGATGCTGAGACGACCTTTGATTCTGTGGAATTCCCTTCATGCTGGCCGTACTTTGCAGGATGTGGGTGTGTATATACGCCCTGCTGCTAGAATACTCAGTAATGGTTGCCTTCTAATAGATTTTCCATCGAGCGAGGCATGAGACAGAGTTGCCCCATCTGCCCCTTTCTATTTGCGCTGACCATATTATTAGGGAGTGTCACATACACTGAGGGATCAAGTTATATTTGCATTTGCTGATCGTTTTGCTTTATGCAGGCAACATGGTGCTCTTTATAAAACAGCCTGACACTATATTGTGCTTTTTAGCTGCTTTAACCTGCCACTATACCATGCCTTGATAGTTTTATCTAGCCTGCCACTATATTGTGTTTTGTAGATGCTTTAGCCTGTTATCACACCGTGCCTTGATAGTTGCATCTAGCCTGCCACTATATTGTGCTTTTTAGTTGCCTTAACCTGCCAAAACTTGTGTTTTGTAGCTGCTTTAGCCTGTTATCACATTGTGCCTTGATAGTTGCATCTAGCCTGCCACTATATTGTGCTTTTTAGCTGCTTTAGCCGCTCAACCGTATCACCCCTGTGCCCGTGTTCTCAGCCTACCCAGCTATACGCTATAGTATAAGTTATAATACCCTATACGTCAGCAGAATGCATATTAGCACGACTCTATCAACATACACCCCACTGCTGCTCCTACAACTAATACTGGTAACTATGGACCAATCTAAATATGTACCCTGCCCTACTATCCATAGAAACTCTAGGCTAGACTTTCCACCCTCTACGAATCGCAGGCGCCTAGCAATGTCTACTCGAACCGTCGCACCATTCCCAAAAACCAGACTAGGAACTTAACGCATCCCAAACCACAACTACCTGCTATCACCATGACGAAAGAACCCACCCTAGCTACCTCTGACATCAACTGTCTTGCTAAAACAATGTCCATAACAGGAGCACTGATCAATGCTAGATCAGTCGAGGCCCATGCCACTAAAATAGCCGACCTCCTTACACTAGATAACATCGACCTCCTAGCAGTCACAGAAACCTGGCTACATGATGCAGCAGGTCCAGCCCTCTCCCTAGCTATACCCAAGGAGTATCAACTACTAAGACTAGACCGCCAGAACACCAGAGGCGGCGGCTTAGCCAGCATCTCCAAATCCAACCTGAATGTAAGATTAACACCACCGCCCACCCTAAAATCCTGCGAACTCCTGACCGCTAAACTACCAATATCCCCATGCCAAACCCTAATTATCTATCTCATTTATAGGCCACCAGGGCCCCTAGGCCTATTCGAAGAGGAATTATCCAGCCTCTCAGCGAGCAACACAAAAAAGTCATCCCAGACAATGATCCTTGGTGATCTTAACCAAGGTCTTAATGACTCAGATGACAAACAAGCGCAAGCTATTGCCACCATGCTTGAGGGACACAGACTCATCCAAAAAGTTCTCACCCCCACCCACAACAAAGGGAGAATATTAGACTGGGTAGCCACCTCCAACTGCCCTACTACGATCACCAAAATTACACCCCAGCCGTGGACTGACCACTTCCTCATTAACTTCTACCTAACATTCAACAAGAGGCTCAGGATTGAAAAAATAATGGCACAATCAGTGCCCACTAGATCCAGAAAAAATATCACACCTGACAATATCTTACCCCTACTCCTACCAACCATCAATGCCCTGCCAACAGATTCTGACCCAGATACCATGGTCAGAATATACAACAACACCATGGCCATAGCCATGGACACCGTCGCCCCACTGAAGAATTGTAAAAGTAAACAACAATCCCACCCCAATACTTGGTTCACCCCCCATGTAAAAGAACTGAGATTGGAAAAAAGGAAGCTTGAAACTGTATGGCGACACACCCCCCCAGCTGAAAACAAACTTAAACTCAAACAATGCACTACCAACTACAAGAAAACAATAATTCAAGCTAAAAAAGACGTCTATAATGATAGAATCTCTAACGCATGCTCCAATACAAAGGAATTATTTGCAATCCTCCGAGAACTTGAATCTCCTATACCACCACCTGACAACGTACCCAAAGACAAGCAATGGTGTACCAATATCCAAAACGCCCTCACAAATAAAGTGAAAACCCTACAATCCAAAATTACCCTAAAAAAAGCCTTGCTCCCTATCAGCGAAATTCCCAGTACGCCCACACCCACGACTACTCCCAATCTTAGCTTAACACCTTTCAAATTCGCTAAAGTCTCTACTCATGAAACTGAAAAAATCATTGCCTCACTAAAACACTCAAACTGCAAAGGTGATTACTGCCCGGCCCAGATAATTAAGAATGCCGGCAGAGACCTAGCCCCATTCGTCACCAAACTTATCAACGCCTCCTTCTAATCTAGCACAGTCCCAAGCAGTTTAAAAGGGTCCTGGGTTCTCCCCCTGCTAAAAAAACAAACCCTGGACCCCTCCGTCCCCACTAACTATAGGCCCATCACCACGGTCCCCTTCCTCCTGAAGATAATCGACAGAGTGGCCTATCTCCAAATTCAAAAATACCTGGAGACTAACCAACTCATTGGCACTCGTCAATCTGGCTTCAGACCTCAGCACGGCACTGAGACCGCACTTATAGATCTCAAAGCCCAAAATGACGAACTTAACGACAAAGGAAATACAGCTATGCTATTCCTCCTTGACCAGTCAGTGGCCTTTGACCTAGTGGACCACGCAGTACTTTGCAAACACCTAGCGTCAGCCACCCACTTCTCAAGTGAAGCTGTAGCCTGGGTTCAATCCTTTCTCGACAATAGAAGTATGCGAATCTTCTCCACCTTAGACTCTGCAGACCCTACCCAGACAACATGTGGATTCCCACAGGGCTCCTGTGTCTCGCCAACGATGTACAATATCTTTACTAAACCTCTATTCGACAAATTGGACAGACTGGGTGTCACCTACACAAATTATGCAGACAACACCCAGATCCTCATCCCCCTTTTGGGCAATTTCGCTATGGATACAGCTTTAGTAAATAAAATGTACACCCTCATTCAGGCATGGATGGCAACCCATGGCCTCTACCTGAATGACGAAAAAACAGAGATCCTCATTCTAGGCTCACAGAACAACTTATAAAAACTCGATTCCAACTACAGTTCCTTCAATATCGACGGCAACATAATCCCTGTCGCCAAAGAGGTGAAGACCCTTGGTTTCTACTTGGACTCCACCTTGTCCTTAAAGAAACAAGTGAACTCCCTGGCCTCATCCACTGCCTACACTGGCAAACTCATTAAAGCATGCAGACCCTTCCTCTCACCAGCTAGCTGCATTATCCTAGCCAATGCACTGATCCTCTCAAATCTGGATTACTGCAATGCACTTTATGCAGGCGCTAACAAATACATCATCAATAAACTCCAAACCCTGCAAAACAACGCGCTCAGAATGGCCTTGAACCTCCCAGTCAGAGAGCACATTTCAAATGCGCGCAGAAACTACAATTGGCT
Organism: Ambystoma mexicanum; assembly: GCF_040938575.1. Taxonomy (NCBI): domain Eukaryota; kingdom Metazoa; phylum Chordata; class Amphibia; order Caudata; family Ambystomatidae; genus Ambystoma; species Ambystoma mexicanum. The sequence continues at coordinate 417,644,016 of NC_090929.1, forward strand.
AACAATCAGCGATAGGATCACCTTCAAAACTGGCACACTAACAATGCTGCCCCCCCCATACATCAGGGACAGAATAATAAGAAAAACCTCTTCACGACCAACCAGAACAGCCAACTCTTTCTACCTCCAAACCCCAAGATTCCGACTAAAGAAAACAGGAGGCAATAGCTTTCCCATGCAAGCATCTCAGTACTGGAATGCCCTACCAGTTGAACTAAGACGGGATCAGTCCTACAACAGCTTCAGGCACCAAACCCGCACCTGGCTCAGTCGCAATGACCTTTGAAACCTGAGACATGTGTATTATGTACTGATACCATACGCACCTCTCCACTCTATCATGTAAAACGTACATAATGCAATTTCCAGAAGTGTAATTCTCTCTCCAATATTTTAGTTAAATCAAAACATCAATTATATCCATGTAGTTTTGGCCAGGAATGTTTTATTCATATTCCCCTTTATGCAGTAATATTAATTTTCAGTGTACTGTGTGGGGCGATCATGTTTTGCCATCAATATACATTCTGCCAATGCATTTCGGTAAGAACCTTCATCAGGGCTGTACATGGGCACTTGATTACATCATCAATCTTAACATTGTAATATATTTGTCAATTTGAATACATCACATGGTATATATACAATACATTCACAAATTCGCACATGCCATTAGGTTTGTCCCACAAATATTCAATTGTTGCGCCAGAAAAAATAAATGAAAAACAGAAATTGCCATTTAGTTTCAGCGTTATCAAGTTTATCGAGGTCCTTGTGCTATAGGACCAGTTTTGAACTGGCAGCTCCAGGTTAAAATTATATAAAACTGACTGAGAGATCGGTACACTTAATTAAAGCGAGTAAACATTGTGGTGTCCACCACTCCGGTATTTCGTTAATGCCAGAAACAACATAAGACATAATCTAACGTCGGATTCGGTGTCTTCAACTTCAGACTCATCTTTTATTCAAAGAAGACCTCGAAAGCATGACAAGCATGCACAAATCCAAGGACTAGCAGTGCTAATATTCACGAGAATTCGATAAACCCTGATACGCAGGCAAGTATGATGTCCGTGTTAATGTTATCTTTGGCTCCCTTTCTAAAACTCTACAAGGCTATAAATGACTGTTACAAAGATCAATCTATGGTGACGGCAATGATTCACTGAACATGTATTTATATTGAATCATTTATAACAACGACACAAAATAGACTGGATCGAGAAACTGAGACGGAGAACTCAATTCATAATCGCCTTGCCGAACATTTTATGGAGAACATGCAGGAAAGAAAACTGCTAGTGGAGGTGTTACGGGAAACCTTGAAGTCACTGAAGAGGAGTAATGATCCGAATACCTTGCCATTACAAAATGTCAATAACTTGAGTCAGACCAGGATTGAAATAAGTACCCAGACGGACCTAAAGACACTAGATGTAGTTCTAACGAACATGAATGAGCCTCAAGGTGGAGCTGTCATAGGAGTAAGAGACCAATGTGGCTGGTTGTGAGAACTTCAATAGGAGCACTGGAGGATGTGGAAAACCTTCCCTCCGAAGACACGGGGGATCATCGACCTATCGTAATTGTTCAGATACAAGTGATGGCCTCAATAGAAAGGACTAATGATCCAATTTTGGATACACGTCTAGAGACCCTCAAGATGATGATGGCAACTATTCAATCTTCTACACAAGGCAAAGAAAAAACAATTTATGGAAGCTAATAAAAACCCCTTGACAAAAAACAAAGAATATGACTCAAATAAAAAATGTAACATCAGACGGTTCCAGAAGATTTCTTTTAACCTGAGATGCTACTCGCCCGAACCAGTGATAGAATTGTCTCAACAAAAGAGCGCTATTGTCACAAGGAGAAAAGCAGTCGAGCAAGTTTTAAATCCTCATACGGAAGAATGAGGAGGGGTTGTACAACTAATTACATCACAAAATGAACTGATAAGCATCACAGTCTATGATGATGAGGTCACAGAAATGCCGGTAGTAAATAATTCATCCCCAATAGCAGAGTCCAGTGCCTTTATGGGTACAGCTCGAATTGAGCATATCAAATTGTTTGAAATTCTGGAAAAAACAGTTAAGAAACATCAAAGCAACCTCTTCCTGACCCTTGCAGAAAAACAGCTCGAAGTGGATAGCTTGTTCAGAAAGGAGGAAAGCGCTAAAGAAGTTGCAAACAGATTGCAAAGTACATTTGTGGAAATACATCGCCAAGGGGACCATAACCAGCAACACAAAGAAAGAGTAACAGCAAAAGTGCGAGCCATACTGCTTATAGGGGAATCATCTCGACCTACGACAACAGGGGAGGTGGTGGTGGTTGGCAACACCCTACTACTGGAAAGATTATTGGCCATAGAAGATGGCCTGATATTGAACCACAACAATGTTCTGCGCCCCTTTCACCATATACCTAAGCTGCTTGCGATTGACTCGCCAGACACTGCGGTGGTGGAATTTGTCAATTAAAAACAATTTGACCGGGTCCGTTTGCATGTTCACTCTACTCTGGTCCGCAATTTGCTGCTTGATGCTTCACCATCCTTGGGATTCGATCTAATAGAAAGTAGAAATGATTCTCCTGTGCCTAACAAAAAGGAAGAAGATGATAGGGGAAAGAAGATTAACCTAGTACAGGCAAAAGAGTTGTTGGTGCCCCAAATTGTATTTAAACACCATTTCCCATTTCCAATTAGTGTAAATACTAACAGAGGCTTAAGAGGGAGGGACAGGGACACCAGTCCTTTAAAAATAACATTCATCTGCCTAAATCACTCACCAAGAAAGATTACAGAGGAACAGCACCGTAAACAGAATTTGGTGAAGAATGATTTGTGGTTTGGATGGCTGAGGCCCTTGCACTCAATAGGTAATGCCAGGAACCTGTTTTAGGGGGCTGTGTGTCAATGGGTTCTTGGAACACAAGGTGTTTTGTACACTTATTTAACAATGTTGAGTGTAATGTTGAGCAGTTTGATATCTTGTGTTTCCAGGAAATGTGGCTATGTAATATACCTATTGGGGATGGGTTTAGTCTTTACTTAAATCCTGCTAAAAAAAGGGCAGAGGGCTAAACCTTTGACTGGTTTACTAAAAAGCATAAGTAATTGCGTTGCTTTGAGGGTGATAGAAGAGCACAATCCTAACCCGTATATCCAAATATTGATAATTAAACTGGCAAAACAAAACAAGGTGACGAATAGCATGTTAGTAATTATCAATTTGTTTTGGAACCCTGTGGCTTGGGAGTCAGCTTGCTTTGTTGATTGTATGTCATTTTTGATCGATGATTACAACACATCACATCACAATGCCAGACCCATTGATTATTTTATGTGGAGTTCTGAATATTGATTGTTTAAAGGCTAGCGTTGGGAAAGGTGGGGTTGCTAATGGAGTTAGTAAGGGGGAAAGAACCAGAGCAGCAGTATGGTTGAGGGATATGGATGAGAGAACTTTCCAATGGTTAAATGGACACACGCATGGAGATGTACCGGGTGCCATCACTTGGCGAAGAGGATGGTTAGGTTCAACTCTAGATTACTTCTTTGTTTCACAAAACACCACTCACTTAGTGAGATCATTAGAGATAATTCCAACAGTGACTATGAATTATTGAAAATGGCATTGTGCCTGACTATTAAATCATTTGGGGAATGTTGGGAGAAGGAAGGGGTGGTAGACCTGGGCCAAAATAGGCTTCGTTTGAATCCTTCAGACTTGCCACTATTGACAAGAAGATATTTGTCCACTGTAAATAATCAATCTATTGTAATCAACTATATCCCCGTCCTCTCTGACTTCACTGAACGGAAGTCAGATTGTAGAAAAACAGCTTTTATACCAAAACATTCTTATGATAAGGAGATTCTCCTACAGAAAAGAAAGCTGCGGTAGGACATTAGAAAGACACGTTCCCTATTGGGGCAGTATAGAACTGAAAGATGTAAAAAAAACTCAGGTAAAGCTACAAGGACTGGCTTATTTCAAATAGGAGCATAATGGTCCAAAATGATGCAGATGTGATGCTAAGATTAATCTCTACTACAAGCACAAGGATCTGCTTTTGAGAAAGTTGTTAAAATGGAACTGCCCGACAGACCTCTTTTTGGCTATCTAGACTTTACATACAGACACATTAATCAAGGTTATGTTGAATGGCACAGGCCTTTTGTCTGAAAGTATTAGAACACATAGAGGACTAAAGCAGGCATGTCTCCTGGTCCCTGTTTTGTTTAATCTGTTTATTTCAGACCTAAGGGATGTGATGGAACCGAATGGGGCCTCCCCCTAGAATAAAGGGTAATCCGATGGGCTGGTTGATGTATGCGGACAATCTGGTCATTCTTGACCAAATGTTCATCGTATTACAGAGGAAATTGAAAATACTGCAGGATTATGAAGAATGCAACCAGCTGACGACAAATGTGGCTAAATCCTAAATCTTGGTGCCGCAGCATTTTAAGGGATGAAAGAAAGCTTTTTTCGATGGCGATTAGAAACTGAGATTGTAAGACCGGTAGAAATAATAAGGTACTTGGGAGTGTGTATAAATTCAAGTGTAAATGATGCTCCCCGGACAGGCGAGCTGAAAGCAAAGGTAAAGAGCTTGGGGGCTCAGGGTGTAGCAATACACAAAAGAATCGGGGAAATTCTCACTAATCCCAGTTCGAAAGTTCATCAAACAGAAAGTGATACCAATTCTTTCTTATGGTGCATAGTCTTCACTGTGCCTCTCATGGGAAATCTGGGCCACCCTGTGGGTACATTAAGGAGAAGGATTCTACGTTTACCAAATCTGTAGCAACTACAATTATATGGAATGGGCCTACTTTCAATGTAAGCATCACTGGTAAGGAAATCTCTTGCCTTGTATCCAGTCCACCCCAATGTCCAGTTTTATGAGAAAGGAAAGGCGATAACCTAGATTGGGTACTGAAGCAGTTGGTTGACCAGTGTAGAAATATATTAATGAAGCTGGATACAACCAAACATGTGTTAAAGCCTAACCAGGATGCTGTAAAAAAAGGTTGTGCCATAGAGACTAGCTTGAGACGGCAACGAGGAAGATGGAGCATAGGCTTCTTGTGCATTTACAAAAAGAAACTAAACACTTGAATGTTCGACCGAAATATCTGGTTACATTTCCTAGTCCATACCACAGGGATCTGTTTATGAGGTTCCGTATGAACGTGTTTCACATGAAGGATGTTCTGAAATCGCATAACCACAGGTGTATTACAAACAAAACGTGTAGATTGTGTAGTAGCGCAATAGAGACTTTGCAACACTTAACTCTTTCTTGTCCAGCAGTGTCTGTCCATCAATGACAGAATCCTACTTAAAACAGTCACCCTCACATTCAAATGCTTTAACAATGCTGCACCACAAAATTAATGAAACCTACCTCCCACCCTACTAGATCTGCTAACGCCTTCTGCCTTGTCATACCCAGATTCAAATTAAAAAAATAAGGAGGAACTAGCTTCCCTGTCATGGCAGCACAGACCTGGAACGCACGACCACCTCCTTTGAGAGTGGAACAATCATTCCACAGTTTTAGGCACAATACCTTAAACTGGCTGAGAAGCAATGACAAGTGACTTCCTTTTCATGTTTGTACTGAATACTATATTATGTAATATGCTCTTACTTTTCTCACGACTATCCTGCTGCCTCTCTGTATCCACTACTGATGTATGTATCACTATGTCCTCTACTGTATATCATAGTATGCAAAATCTGTAAACATGAAGCTTAGAGTAAACTTGTAACCTTTGCACCCAGTTACCTGAGGGTTCGGTGTGCCATACAAATAAAGAAAGAAAGAAACAAACAAACAAATGACTTACCTGCGTGATTTTATGTTAGAGATGCCAGCCTTAAATGGAGGAGGTTAATGGGAGTTCTTATGTTGGGGTGAAAAATGTAAATGAATATTTGTCCTAACTAAATACTTGGATGACGTTTTTAAACACATTTATATAGGTACGTTCGGAACTGACTCGTGCAGCGATACAGAAATTGTTGGCGTTTTAACTTTGTAGGTAATGTATGATGAATTGGTGAGAAACATTCTTTGCTTTGTTTTAATATGATCTAATGACATTGTTGGAGTTTTAAGTTTTGTACATAATATAAGAAGAATTTCTGTGATTGAACTGTGTTATTGCTGATGTTTTCATTATCTTTTTCTTGGAGTTCTACTTTTCCTTCTCTGACTTTTTGTTATCTTATTAATGATGGTAAAGGTTTGTAATAAAATAAACAACATGAAAATAAAAAATAATGTCTTTTATGGTAACTGTGACAAAATAACTACTCCTCTGCAACGGAACAGGGCTGAGCGGGGATGAAATCACCTACTCAGCCCCACACTACTACTAAACCAGCGGTCATGCCAATCATAAAGGTGGAACAGGGCCGCCCAGCAGGTATACCTCCTTTGCCTCTTTAGGTAACATGGGCAAAGGGCAGGCTGTACTCTTCGGGGGGTTTGGCAATGTTCCAAATAAAAGATTCTTCAATAAGTATTCTATGAAAATATAGGGCCAGATCCACAAAACGCAGTGCAAATTAAAGGAGCACAGAGAATTTGCTCATTTCATTTATGCTACTTTTTCAGAAATAAGCAGGTCACCTTATTCTCAAAGGTGACCTGCACATTTCACATTTCAAGAGGGACTGTACAGTGGCGGAAAGATGTGCTATCAGCCCCTTTGCATAAATTAGTGTCAGGCGTCTGCTGCGGATGCTAATGCATGGCAGGGTCTCAACAACCACAACACATTGCAGGGAGTGCATTTCACAGAGATTCTCTATGAAATGCTCTAAAAGAAAAAAAGCATTTCCAGCCTTGCAAGTGTGAAAGCTGAAGATGAAACCGCAGCTGTCACACTTCATGAAGACAATCATGATAGGATTAGAAATGACTCTGTCATCCTTCTCCTCCAGTGGCATGGTCCTGGCACCAGTGCAGCCAACAGGGAGGCCTTGCTCCAGCAGGAATCACCCCCATTTGGGGACACAGATCTAGGCCTTGGGTGCCTTTTATCTTCACCTCTTATGGCAGAGGACTTTGGGGTAGATTGCATCCCCAAATGAGGTCCAGATTAATTATAATTGTTCTTGCCTTCTTGAAAGTCCAGAGATGAATCAATGATTGAGGGGTTGGCCCTTTCTTTGTAAAGGCAAAATGGCACAGGGGTTTGGTCCAAAGCATGTCTGCTGTAAGGGGTCCAATCCGTGTTGTAACAAGTGCCCTTTCCGTTGTGACATCAAACCCATAGTACCTTGTCCAGGTGGAGGGGACAAGAAAAAGAACAAGCCCTCTCAGAATCCAGACAGGGGAACCATCTGCAGGCTGACCTTCCCTCTCTCACAAATCTAACTCCACCCCTTCCAATGCCCGCTGCTTCAAAGGGTCTCCAGTGGTCACCGCCCTGGTGTCAGGGAGGCTTTTGTTATGTCAGCGCTGCCTTTGAAGCTCATTTTCCAGGGGACCCCTGAAGGGAAGTTCCTGTGCCCTGACAGGAGGGTGTAATGATTTCTGCCAGAGAATGAAAGGGTAGCATGCTGGCTATATGGTTCCACATAGCTGTAGTTGGGACAGTCAGACCAAACACCATTTCACATCAGTCCTGCCATAGCTGGTCATGCTCACAGAATTGACACTAGTGTGATGTTGAATAGCTGTGGCAGTATAAGTGTGTTTTCCTTATCTGTAACAATACCACAGGCAGTCATGGCTAATAATTCAAGATTTGTGTTCCACCATGACTGATTAAGGCATACGATTATTATAATTTCTGTCAAAGGTGTATACGATTAGAAAAACACCTTTGCCTGCAAGCACTTTGGTTCTGAGCAGCTGTCAGGATGCACCGGTGACATTTGAACCTGCTCTGAGCCACTGCAGATTGGGCGTTGTAGTTCTCAAAAGACTGGTTGCAGCAAGGCACAGGTGTGCATTATGATTATTGTATGGAGCATTATGAAAGGGTGTCAGATTGGCAGCTTCAGCAACAGAACGATCTGCAATCTGAAAGGCACAAGGACTAGTAAAATTGTTATGTTGTCCTCCCTTTGTTTCCTCCTCCTTGTCTTGTTCCGCATACGAACACTTGTGTACAGGCGCATTATAAATGCCACATCATATTATATCATAACTACCCACATCCTTGTAAGAATACAAATCAAAGAAGCTAAGATTTTCATACCGTGGCAGATGGCATCCCGTCAAAATAACACCCTTCAAGTAAAGTGATGACAAAGTACCAGTCATGTATACTCATTTGGGGAGTCAGGGCCTGGCTGTCCTGCTTTATCGGGCAGGTGGCTTCCCTGCACATATTTGTTGGGTGCCTGAGGGAAGCCATGCCTCAGGATCCATTTTTGGAGAGTGCCTGGGTTTTATCCTGGCTCTCTAACGTCCTAATCCTATTGAAATGTAACCTGATTGAAATAAATGCCATCTCAGGAAGCATGCGATCCATCATACCAAGCAGGAATTCTAAGAGGGAGTGAAATAAAATCAACCATCTCCCAGCATTTCAATTAAGGGAGAAGCAGAACAGTCATTGCTAAGGCAACAAACCAACACTGTTGTAGAATTTCTATCCCACCATTTTGGGTGGACTAGCACAACCAGGAAATCCAGGAACACTCCCTGCCGAAGTAAAACTGACATCAAACACCCCAGAACAAGGTGTGACATGTATGGTTGAAGGTGATGGTAAATATAATTCTTGTAGGCACACTTGACTTGAAAGTCAAGAAAGCCACAAGACAAGATTGGGTGGCGGTATCAAATGGTTGACTACGGCTAGACCATTTGCATATAATTTAATAACAATGTTTCCTTACATAGTAATATTCCCTAGACAGTCAACCATCAACCATTTTCTTTTTCCTCTTCAGAACCATTGATTTCTCATGAGAACCGAACTCCCCTTTTATTGGCCTTCCTCAGTCGACCCCACTCGCTCTACAAGTTATCCAAGTCTCGGGAGGATAGCTCAGGGGCACCGTGCTAGCCTTGGAAGCAAGACGTCAGGGAGCACCACAGGTTTGATCCCAGGGTCCGCACTTAGAAACCTCTGGGTATTAAGCGTGTTATCAATAACCTATCATATCATATCCGTAAAAGCACATTATAAGTAACCTATCCTATCATATCCGTGATAAAGCTGACTCATCCAGTTATAAGCTCTAGCACCATTCCTTGCAGTGTTCGACACTGCATCGGTGGCTACCTATCAGTCTCTTTGCTTCATCTTCATGCACAGACCAGGCCGCAACAATGTCCCCTCCCACTTGCAAGCCCCTATCAACCAATATAGCCATCGAGGACCCCAGGCCATCCAGCGCACTTCTCGCTGCCGTAGCAAGATATCCAAAATAACGCCTGTGTTGATGTTGATGCTCAGAGCAAGTGCCAGTCCTCTGGAACTCTCTCCCCTACACCTGTGTGAAGAAGTCTAATCCACTTTCAGGAGGAATCTCAAAAAGCACCTGTGTTTCGCTTTTTGATTGAAGCACTTTATACCTTTCTAGTCATACCGCAAGACTCACTGATGACCTCTTCCTTTGCCACTCCTCTTACTCTTCCCCACCCTCAGCCATTTCGACTCAGCCGCTTCTCTAGCGCTCTCTAAAGTAACTTGATCTCAGGCATGAGCGCATTACAGATAAGGATCCTGGTTTTACGGTATATTTTTTATATGTACTCCTGTCTTTATTCATAATTATTGGTGGACCTTTTTTTCAGTGTTTATTCACATTTGTATTTGTCCTGTAAAAATGAATTCATACCTAGTACTTTTCCACATTTATATAATTTGTTTTATTATTATTAATAGCACACGGTTAAACATAGTTCAACCTTCACAATATAGAAAAGAAAACTGTTAAAAAGAAAACCATACATTGAATCCGTAAAAAAACGTTTTACCAAAACATGCAAATTACATATGAACCTAATTACAAGTGTCAAATCAATAACCACAATATATATTAAGAATACCATTCATTTTGGATGAATATCCTATAAATACAATTGTCATAAATACAGAATAAAATAAGTTCGTCTATGATATAATGCCAACATGCTTTAAAAATCTAGCAGCAGCCAGAGTTATATTTACATGATGTACACTGAACAACATAGCTCACCCGTTCTCCTCTTAGAGTAACCTAAACTGCTTAAAACATTGTCCCGGAAAGAGGGCACGCGCATTAGCCAACGATGGGCAAAATAATGAAAGGTTTTTCAAAGTTTCAAAAATTCCGAAAAGGGAACTGGAAAAGCAGCAGCTGCGCTCCTCCATCTTGCATTTCTGGCGCATGCCTAGAACCTCTCGAGTGGGCAACAAGTTCAAGCGCAGTCTAAGAAAGTGACCTCTCTATACTGGAAATGGGAATTCCCTAGGTATTTTGGGAGGGTATGGAAAGCTTTGACTTAATATTTAAAATGTATAAAGGTTTTATAGTTTGCACATGTGAGCACGTGTAGATCCAGACGTAACTCCAGAGCTTTTCTCTGGCCTATATCGGATTATTAAACAACAGGTCGACGCCAATATGTGGTTTAGTTCAGAAGCTCAAAGCAGTCCCTGGCCCATAGAGACAAGGTGATATCTGACGTCGGCAGAAACGGAAATAAAGTATGCTGCTGAGCCAGAACACATTTCCCCAAAAACGACAACCCTTTGCATTTAATCATAATGGCCAAGGAAACAAGGCCCAACTCGTACCAAACAAAGTGGATGGGGACACACTGGGGAAGCACCAGAATTATCTTCCAAAACATTGCTTCTATGGCATTCCAGTGCGAACCACACCGATCTAACTTGGTTTCAGAAGTGTAGGTTCAAAAAGGAACCCGTTTCTGCTTATAGAAGGTCAGGACTGGGCACAGAGAGTAGCGAGCATGTCTGCGAAGAATAAACAGACCTTGTGCAGCATAGGCACCTCATGCCGGAGTTGCGTTACAATGGGCATAACCCTAGAGTTGTCATTTACACACGCCCCCAGGAGCCTGTATTCATTAACAGCCACCATGGGGGCATTGGAGATGTGCCATTTACAAGATAACTTCTTATCGTGTAAATATGCCATTTGGCTGCATTGATTTTAAAGCCATTGGCATCCGCATAGGATTCTAGTGCCAGATGTTGGCTTTGCAGTCCAACCGCGGTACAGACATTAAATACAGACTCTTTTGGTTGGCAGTTGGGCTCCATTTCCAGCTTTGTACACATATAATGCACTTCTAGTGTGCACTTACCACCATCGTGAGAACCTGGCACAGGACTTCCCCCAGAGATTGGCACTAACTCTATCCTTGCCTGGATCTCCAGCCCGGGGCTGCTGTTGGCAGCATTTACTTTTACAAGGAAATCAGATTTGGATGCTGTGCTTCATAGCATAGTCCGCCAGATTGCAAGCGCCGTTAAAATGGGTGAAATTTACCAATTTAATGTGAACCTCTGGGATTTATCATTAAAAAAAAACAGACTGATATAATTGGGTTTAGGAGCGAAAATAAGAACACACGAGGCTCACAGGATTTGGCTTCCTTCATAAATCTGAAAATTGCAAAGTTTGTTAATGGATTTTTTAGGGATTCACGAAAAGAACACATTGGGGACACGCAGCTTGGCTCATACATCAAACCCCCAGTGTTTGTTCTTCGTGCTCAGGGAACTCTCCAAACAAAACTGGCACCTTTCTCATTGAAGCACAGATGGGGCACGCGCGCCAAATAAATACAGACCGGAAGCACGTTGATTCCCGGCTGCATTTATGTGTATGAGAGATAAGTGGGCGGAACCCTCTTTTTTGAAGGGGGCTTGACTCAAGAGGGTAGGAAGTACAGTAGAAACGAGAGTGAGTCAAAGCTACCCTAACCAAAAGCGTGACATAGGGTCACCAGGTTTGCAGCGGAGCTAGATAGCTGCTAGCTCAAGAGACAAAAAACAAAAAAACACAAAAAAACACCTGAAGATGCAGGAATGACAACAAAAGGGTTTTAATTTACACTAGCGGGGAACGAAACATTTATACAAACTGCGCCATTTAAAACAATACATGTAATAAATACTTTTGTCACTTTTGTCACTCTGCCTACTAACTCACAAATATGCAGACCAGAATGTGCTCCATAATGCATATCTTCAGCGCCACGGCGCAGTTTGTATAAATATTTTGTTCCCTGTTAGTGTAAATTTAAACCCTTTTGTTGTCATTCCTGCATTTATATGTACACATCTGTGAAAACGGCAACCTGGCAGCCTTATTTAGAAATGACCGATAAATAAATACATTGCATATCCACCATGGGCGCTCTACTCGGAACCTTGTGACGGGTGTACTGCGCCTCCTTTGGAACAACGAAGAGACGGTCTCAACATCTCAGGAGTCAGCGCCATTGGTTCTGACGCTGTATCGGCATGATGACGCAAGACTGCCCAAGTGGCCTCACATACAGTGTTGCCAACTCCTCAGTAAGGAAAGCAGCTATTGGCTGCCATAAAAGTAGCAAGGAGTAGCTAAATGACGTCATTGCCTAATTTGCATAATTGACCAGGTGCATGATGAGTGATTGCAGATGACACGGTTGTTATAGCCTCTCAATGAGCCCACCCTTTTTTTGTAATAAAAATCGCGAATGCACAGATGAAAACTCATTACATCCATATGCATACATGGACATGAAAATGCAGTAGATAAAAGGGCATAGAATCAATTGCCTTTGTGTTCTTTTTTTTTTTTTTGCAGCCCCATACAGATCGTTTGCATTTTGCATGTTCACTGCCTCGACTGAAGCGAAATTTAGGAGAAACAAAATTGCCTGAAGGCACTTTGTATAGAATCATTGGTGTGGCGTGGTAATCGGGATTAGAAAATACAAACATATGCTGAGACCTTCGTCCACAATCTGCAATGCCGCGCTTGACTGCATCTCCTTCTCATGAGGGGACGTTGCCCTTTCTGCTGCTATTCCGTTGTGAACCTGATATGTGGAAAGCACTGTTCACCCCTGAAATCCTGAAAAACGCACACTTTTTCCGTTGGTTTGGAAACTTGCGTAAATGACGCAAGTTTCCAAACCAATAGAAAAAAGTCAGTAGATTTCTCACTAGCCGCCTTTTCTAAAAGAAAAGTCGCCAGGGGGCCGTGCTTTCTCGCTAAATTTAGCGAGAAATACACCAAGTTGGCAACACTGCTCACATAGATGGAAAGTGTGCTGCTCCTCAGCCAATCAGGGAACATGCAATGCAGGTTCTAACCATTAGTAGAAGCCCGTATTTGTATGTATTTCTTTATTTGTGTTTATTATACGCCACAACAGTGTCATTTTAAAAAGCATTCCAAGTTTCCCTTTCTCCGCTCTACCAAATTGATCCCAGTGTTTGTCCCTTCAAGATTTATGTGCATCTTGAGCCAAACCACTTAGTTCCATACTCCCACCTGTGACCACCAGAATGCCACACTTCCTTCCATGATTTAGACCACAAACCGGAAACTTTCTTTCTTTATGGGTGTTCCTACACCACTGTTAGTCCTCTGCTTTTTTAACCCCTGCACTCTCGGATGGTTTCTCAGCTCACAACGGCTTTGTCATTGTTTCAGCAAGGTGCATTCCCAGAGCAGATGTCGGAACCCACTGCTTTTGCACTTCCTGTCTGCCTTCAACCCACACCATACCCTCATCTCATGCCACGTGCTCTAATAACATTATAGGCTTTGCCAGCAGGCTCCAATGTGTGGTAGATCACTTTTGCCCTTGTTAGAGGCTCTGGTCTTCATCTCAGGCCATTAACTTGGGGCGGCATTCACTATTTACATCTAAGAGCCTGCTGGCCTGGCCGGGCTTCAAAATTTAATTTGTGTTTTTCCCAAGAAATGGAGTCCTTGCAGACATATGAGGGAGAGGGAGTAGCTTCTGGGGTTGTTGGTGTGCTTGGTTGGGGCAAAAACAGTGGGTCACAATATCCTTCAGCGGTTCTTGTGAGTAGGGGGTAAAATGTCTTTGGTTCTGCCCCCTCCTTTTCCTTTTCCTCTATCCCATCCTTTGGCATAGCTGGTGTTTCTTGTTCTTTCTCTTTGCTATTTGTAGGGGGTGTTTATTTGAACATTCTGCACAAATCTAACACTTTGCGTCTGTTTTGGAGCTTCTTCCCTTTATATTTGGCCATTAAATACGTTTCTACAAGGTCTAATAATACTTTGTCGAAAGACCCCTCTTCTGGCCAGACCCGGGGTGGGCCCTCCCCTTTTACTCCGGTCAACCATTGTCCATGATATTTCTTTATTTTGTCACTGTAGAGAAGGAGGTGCTTACAAATATGCAAGAGTGACGTGTCTAGGCCCATGTTGTTACTATTTCTCTTATCCTCTTAAATTGTGTACCTCACGTGCTTATAGCACTAGCCTTCAACCTCTGATATTACGCTTGTGATTTCAATGTTCATGAATAGATCAATTACGTATGCAGTGCAACGATAAACCAACAAAAGCACAAAAAAAGTAACCAATTAACATTTAGACATGACTGACTGACAAATTTTACTAACAACATCGAAAAAAGAACATGAAACCTTAAAATCTGTCCCATATACCCCAGCCCTTTGTTAATTAAGAATCTGTTTCCCTGCACACATCCAACATTCACCTCACTTCCGCCCCTCGTGGGCCATCCTCCAAAAGATTATAGGTAACTAAAAATGAAGAACTACTGCTATTTTCCCAAGCCCTCTAAATATATGAGGCTCCTACTTTATCCTTATCTCCACTTATATTCCTGCACTGGTCGGAACAGTGCTATGCGGCTCCGCCTTCCACTTCCTTTCGGAGCTAGGTTCTCATGTCGCCTCTTATTTCATCACCTTATTCATATTACATCCTAATGGCCATAGAAGAAAGAACAATCTCTTTAAATTCAACAATCACTCTATTCACTCGTTTGCAACACAACCCATAACGCTGTTCCCTTAATTAAATATGTTCCATACACTTCATACTTCTCACCTTTAATTCTTCTTGCAATCAATACTCACGTGTCCATGGTATTCCAAGAGCCTCCGTTTGCGGTCTAGCCAGAAGGGGGGCCTGCCCGCGGTGGGCCCTACCCGGCTCCAGCAGTTGGGTATTCGCAAAGCGGAGACCCACAGAACCTGCTTAGGAGCGTACGCATTTGGTACACATCTGCAAGCCGTAGGTGGTGTTTGGCCCTCCTGGGGAAGCCCTGGATCTCTCCACAGTACGGGGGAATCAAGAAATATCACGTCGGGGTCACCACTTTGAAGGCGCCTGGTCCCAACATGATTCAAAATAAAACCAAATAAAGGACGCACCCCAGTAGGGAATGAGGCCAGGAGATAGATTGCAAGTTGAACAAAGTTTATATCAATAAAGATGTGCATGCAGAGAACTCTACTGCCGTGAGAGCACTCTGCCAACAGTTACACGGGCAGCACCTTTTCAACCCAAAACTTATCATAAGGGACGTCATGACATACAGTACAATACGATCATTTCAGTTGGTCAATCCGCACGGTCCCATATGGTGTGTAGGCAAAGGCCGCCTCGAATTGGTTGCGGTGGCTGGGGTGGTTCAGTTGGCACATGGGTGAGCTGGGCTTATCTTCAGAGGGTGAAGGTCAGGCATGGATCACAAGATGTCACACTCCTAACTAATCTAAACTAGACAATGACCATTGGCATGCGCAAGAGGCTACAAAAGGTAGATCTATATATGTACATTCTAACCCACGCTTTTATGGGGGCAAGGGTACCTTTGGCCCTTTTTCTAGGTGCCTTATCTACAGGGCCTTTATCTGTAATTCATTCTCCCTGGTGCCTCACGGTTCAAACAAATAGATGGATGGATGTTAGTTTTAAAGGAGGATATATGATCACACGAGATTAGGTATATGGTGGGCAATTGAGGGCGGGCCTGGGGGAAGGGTCGTACAGCAGTTACTTCAAAAGGAAAGATTCAGGAATGCGGGCAAAGGGTCTATGAGCTGTAACTTCCAAGGGTGGAGGTCTAGGAGACACAGGCAGGTTTGTGGAGACGGATGAGCATGCAGGCCAGGCAGGGCTCAAGTCGAGGGTCCACGTGGGGGGACGGAGTCCTCCCACTTTTTTCAGACGGTGGACTCAGTCCCCCCCAGCTAAAATGAGAAACATTGAATGTCCTCTTTGAATTAATGCGTTAAAGCCGACCACGGGGATCACACCACAGTCGTCAGGTTTGTAGGCTGAACACTTCACCACTGCACTATATAACCTGATCAAAAATGAAAAAATGACACACAACTAAAAGTATAATGTCCCATTTCGGTACGGCAAGTCCCAGAGAAAACATTTGTATTGGTTCTTTGAGTTTAAAACATGCACACCTTTTAACGTTTTCAAGAACACTATTAGAAAAAAATATCCTCTCTTGGTTTTGTGTGTGTGTTGTTTTTTATGAAAGGCAAATGCCCTTCGTACTGTGCAATTTGGGTGGTTATTCAAAGACAATTTAATGAAATGTGCATATTTCACCTTGATATGCTAATTTCTGGTGATGTCACATCCCATTGCATTTGTTGATGAGTCCCCCCACTTTAATTTGTAGGACTTGACCCCTGAGGCCAGGGTTTGCTTCGGTCACACGCAGGGCAATGAGCTCAGAGGAAGAGAGAAGGATACCGGATATTTGCAACAATACATGGCCAAATAACAAAAAAAAAGACTGGCTGCATAAGGATGAGTGTACTATTTGGGGGAATTCT
Organism: Ambystoma mexicanum; assembly: GCF_040938575.1. Lineage (NCBI taxonomy): Eukaryota > Metazoa > Chordata > Amphibia > Caudata > Ambystomatidae > Ambystoma > Ambystoma mexicanum. Next base: position 417,660,826 of record NC_090929.1, read on the forward strand.
AGTCTCTTGCGCATAACAGGCTGTCAGGAGACACTATCCGGGCCACGCACTTTACTTTTCGTTGCATTGCATCACTAGGGAAGGTGCATTTTCTTGGCTTGTCATCATGGGCTCCCCCCCTTAACACTGCTGGAGCAGTGCTACTGTGAGGAAAATGCCCTCTGCAACTGCCTGTTGCAAGGTAAGCCGGATGGCTGATTTTCACTTATAATCGCAAGCAAAAGAATTATTTTCACCTGACACCGGGATCGCCGTGAATTTACTGGTACTTTACTACCAGCAACTGCAACTGTGCAATAGATTGCCTGCTTGAAGCCACGTCTGTGTAAGAAGCAAACCTCCATTGCCTACCATGAGGCTTTCTCTCTCAAAGATGGCCGCCCACCAAATCTGACGACCATCAGCACTCTTGTGCTTCAGGATCACCAATGTGGCTGCCGATTGACTGCTGCCCCGTTTTTACTGCCCAATCAAAACAAGCAGGCGAGAGCCAGCCCTCCCCATGAAGGCACTACACACAAAGGCTTCCCCTGTCCCGAGCCTGTTGGAGCCTCAGGAGCCAGAGGCCACAGAACGTTGCCCGTGCTCAGCTTCCAGGTAAGCAACTGCACTACTACCTTTGCACAGCCACACCTAGACACCGTAGTGCTATACGCCCATACAGGATATGGAACGCTCTCCCTGCCTTCCAGCATACTCTTCTGAACTACATATGACACTGCCATTACTGTAACCACGCGGTGGCATATTCGTCTGACCAACGCTATGAGTTCAAGACATAAAGCAGAACGTTATACATTGTAAAGTGTGCTCCTTAAAAGTTTATATTGCCACAATCATGTATGCCAATTCAACAGTATGTTCTCTTCCCTCATAATCAGCGAAATATTATTGATGTTGATGCAATGCTAATGACACAGCTTGTCTCGAACTCTGTTAAACTCCCGCACATTGCAGCCTCATGCGCCCTATAACAAGTATATGTACTTTTTAACTAATGTTGCTCAAAGTTGTGCTATCTCCTACCTATATCTAGGTAAATGTTAGGAATAGCTTACCCATACTGTTCATATATCTCTTAACATAGCGCCAATTGTATAGTTAATAGCGCATATAGTACTATTTGCATACAGTAGTGTTCCTAATAGTATTTATCTATGTATTCTAGTATTATGTCCTGAAATATCCTGCCACAGACCACCAGATTTGCCAACAGTTCCCATACTAGTATTAGACAGCAATTGTCAGTTAAGCCACAATACTGTTTACCTACTAAATGTATTGTAACCTCCATTGCAGTATGTACACCCTGCCACTTTACATTTGCATGATAGGCACCTTGCTCACCTTTAAGAGCATACTGTATCATCACAGGTTAGGGCCCGCCAAACACTTAAACTCCAGCAACCTCAATTCTCACACTATGGACTTCCTGCATAGGCCCATCCACCTTACTCATCACACTACACAGGTACTCACACACGCACCTAACCATCAGCAGAGACTACACAGACTTAGAACACGCACCCACCCCATGAACATCTCTGCCATTCCCACACTGGCAGCACTCAGAAACACCTGACTAGGTTCACGCACCACTCTCAGAGCAAACACCAGTCACCACTGCTCATTTGGCCGCAAATCCGGTAATACTAAGCTGACACACTTAATGCCCAGCCACAACACGACCAAACAACATACCTCCTTGACTAAAATAGGCTCCCCACCTCTATCAAAAAGAACCACCAGCCTCTGCACTACAAATGTGCCCTGCTCAATGTACGCTCTCTTACTGCCCATGCGCTAGAAGTTAATGATCTTATCACTAGTCAAGACCTAGCTATATTAGCCGTCACGGAAACGTGGCTTTACGAAGCATCTGGCCCCACCATTACGTTAACCCTACCTGTAGGCTACTCAATCCTCAGACAGGACAGGCCTTCCAAAACACAAGGGGGGTAGCTCTAATCTTCAAAGAGGACATATCTATCAGACCCAGACCTCACCAAGGGGAAGAGAAGGTTGACAACCTATGACCCAAACTATCACTCTCCCCTAAAGACACCATAAACATTCATGTCATTTATCGACCACCGGGTACCCCCACTGACTTCCAAGGTCAAGTCATCCACCTTCTCGGAGACAATATTAAAAAATCTACCAAAACACTACTCCTAGGTGACTTCAACTTAGGATTCAATGACCAGAATGACAAAACTGCCACTTCTCTCACCAAGGACCTCCTTGATCTGGGCTTCTCTCAAAAAATCACTTCTCCTACTCACTCCAAAGGTTGCATTCTAGATTGGGTGATCGACCATAACTGTGATTCAGCCATAGTTTCTACCACTGTCCTCATATGGACAGACCACAACTGTTTACAATTCACCCTCCCATTAACGCCGTGCACTAAATCTACTACTACAGCACCTGCCACCTTTGCTAGAAATGCTAAAAAACTTACGGCCGATAACATCCGTGCCTTTCTTGACCTTCCTTGCCTAGCACCGCCATTCTCACCAGACCCTAACATCCTAGCAGAGATATTCAAAGACACCCTTACACGTGCTATTAACACTGTTGCCCCTTTAGAAAACAAAAAAGAGAAAAAATCATTCCTCTCCAATTCTTGGTTCACAGAGGAGCTCCATACTCTACACAAAAGTAAGCGACAGGCGCTTAAAACTTGACAGATCAACCCCTGTGACATCACTAAAGACATCACTAAAGAAAACGTCCAAACCATTGCTAAAAAATACAAAGACTCCATCTTCAATGCTAAATCTGAAGCTAACAATCATCGAATCACTGATGCTAACTCCCAAACCAAAGAACACTTTACTATCTTTAAAGAACTAACAGTCCCTCCCATCTGACCGCCGTACGTCTTAGGAACTGTCTGGAGGATCTAGGGCATTGGATGATGACTAATTGGCTAAAACTGAATGGCAGTAAGACCGAGGTTCTGGTGGTGGGTACCTCTTCCCCTCTTCTTTTTTGGACCTCGAAATTCTGGCCTTGGAGCCTTGGCCCCCTCCCGCTCCCAGTCCAATCAGTCCGCAATCTCAGTGTAAAAATCTCTGCCTCCTTGTCTCTTAACAACCAGGTCGCCAGTGTGTGTAGCGCTGGTCATTTTAAACTTCGCATTCTGCTGAAAGTTTTGCCTTTTATCCCTGCTGAATGCCAGGCTCCGGTAGTGGCAGCCTTGGTTCTCAGAACTCTTGATTATTGTAACTCTCTTTACCTGGCTCAGCCCCGTTACCTGACCCAAAGGCTTCAATTGTTACAAAATGCTGCTGTTCGTTCCGTACTTCACCCCCCCTTCGGATCTCACATCTCTCTGTTGCTTAAGAAACTATATTGGCTTCCTGTAGCCTGCCGTTTTCTGTTTAAATCAATGTGTCTGGTGCATCGTGTCTTCTATGGCTTGGGCACTGAATATCTTCAAGCTAAGTTTACCCATTACACTCCTGCTCGTCTGCTACGTTCTCAATCTGCGCGTCTTCTTATCACCCCCCGTTATCATCTCTCTCATGTGGGAGGCCGTGCCTTTTCGGTGGCGGTGTCTAGAGCCTGGAATGAATTGCCTATGGCCCTCCGTGCATCTGAAGACCACCTTACCTTTCGCCGGTTGCTTAAAACTACTTTGTTCTAGGCTGTCTCCTCAGTGGCTGTATCTTCACACTGGTCTTGATTCCCTTTCAGTAGCTAGCACCAAGATGCCTCTGGGTGTATGTGCGCTTTATCAAGTTTATCTAACATAACATAACATAACATCTGCACTGATGAGATCGTTAAAGATGACGCATGGTGCACCAGCATAAAATCTGTTATGTTAAAAAAAATAGAACTCCTCCAAAACAAAATATCAGAACATTAGAAGGCATTGCCTAAGCAGAGCCATCAGACCCAGACCATTCCCAATTCCAAAAACAGCAAATTTACCAAATTTTCATTTACGGAAATCACAGAAGCAGATGACATAGACATCCTTAAACATCTCAAACCATCACAATGCAAAGGCGATGTGTGCCCTCCAAAAATCATCAAGGAATGTGCGGAGCCACTTGATCCTTTCCTTACCTCCTTCATCAAGGCCTCATTTAACAAAGAGGCCCGGGTGCGCCCGCTCTTAAAAAAAAAAAACAACGCTAGACCCCTCTCAACCTAATAACTACCGACCCATAACGACTGTCCCATTTCTCCTTAAAATACTAGATAAGGCCGCCCACAGGCAAATCCAACTGTACCTTGAAACTAACTCCATTTAGGTAAGAGAAAGTCGGGTATTCTCAAAGGGCACGGAACTGAAACCGCCTTATTAGACTTAAAAAAAACAAATCACCCATATCATGGACAAGGGCAAGTCTGCCCTCCTCATCCTCTTAGACCGCTCAACGGCGTTTGATTTGGTTGATCACAATACCCTCACCAATCATCTCACGCATGCTGCACACTTCTCCAATCATGCAGCGACTTGGGTCACCTCCTTCCTAGAAGGCAGAGAGAGCTATGAAAGTGTTCTCTAATATAGCAAATGCAGAGCCCACTATCATTCACTGTGGTGTCCCCCCAGGGATCCTGTACTGCCCCCACTCTTTACAATCTTTTCACTAAGCCACTCTTTGATAAGCTGGATGTACTTGGGATCATATACACCAGCTATGCTGATGACACCGAAGTGCTCCTTCCCCTTACAGGGATCCATCACCAAGACGCCACTACCTTACAGCAAATCTACTCCACCATCCAAGCTTGGATGGAAACTAATGGGCTTTTCCTCAATTGAGACAAGACAGAAATCCTTATTCTCGGTCAAAAGTCCACATTAGCTAACCTTGACTCGCTCTACACCAACTGTGTTATCCCAGTCTTATCCTCTGTTAAAACTTTCGGGGCTTCATTACCACCCTGGCAGAATGGGTTAATGGGTGCCGCAAATGGATGCGGACCCGTTAAACCCATTCCGCCTGATTACGAGGTTCCCTTGCGGGTCCCGGTAAGGACGCCTGGTAAAACCAGGCGTCCTTACCGGGTCCCGCGAGGGGACCAGGGACATAACAACGGGCCAGTGGTAATTGGCCCGTTGTTAGCTCCCTGCACCCATTCCCATTGTGCCCTATGGGGGCTCGAATGGGAATGGGGAAGGTTCGGGCCTGGATTCCCTGAGGGAGGAATTACCGGGCCCACCAAACTCAGAATAGCCCGGTAATTCCCCATTCAGGGAACCCAGACCCGGTTTTGGAGGCAGCCATGCAGCCAATAGCGGCCTTTCTACCGCTCCACATTGATGTTACATTATCTATGGACAAACAAGTCAGCGCCATTGTCTCTGCCTCCGCAATGAGCACTAAACTTATTAATGCTGTTAAGCTGTTTCTAACCAAGGAAAACTGCCTCTCCATTGCCAGAGCAACTATAGGAGCCAAGTTGGATTACTGCAATGCACTCCTATCTGGCACCTCCAAATAAACCTAGCCAGACTCCAAACTACCCAAAATAACTCACTCAGAGCAGCACTCAGTATACCCAGAAGAGACCACATCACAGAAGCAAGAAAGACGGTTCATTGGCTCCCTGTCAAAGACCGCATTACGTTAAAAATACTCACAACCACACACAAATGCATCAACCTCTCAGCACCCTCATACCTATCAGACACACTATCCAGATCACACTCAACAAGGCCTACTAGACTATGCTACACCAACCAACTCACAGTACTGCGTATCAAAAAGACCAAGGCAGGAGGAATAAGCTTCCCTTATCTTGCCCCCAAGCTATGGAACACGCTCCCTACTGCTCTTAGAGCTGAAACGTCTCTCTATGCCTTCTGTAAAAATCTTAAAACCATTCTCTTCAACTACCTGTCTACACTCATATACCCACTATCTGTATACCTCCTCTACTATGCACACTATCTATTCATAGCGTGCTTGTCTGTATTTTCTGTATGTAACTAAGCCATGATCACCCACTGCAACAAGTGCCACTATGTCCACGGGCTGCTGTGCGCTCAACAAACGTGAATAAATAAAATAAAATAAAATAAATGTGGAAATATTCAGAAATGTGAAGGTGTTTTGTGCTGTCCACTTGCGCACAGTCTTTCAGCTTACACCTCAGGAAAGAAGGCTCATAGGAGGAGAGATCAATCCCATTCGGCAAAGCAGCTGAAATCCCTGATCCGATAGACTTTGCAAGAGAAAGGACAGCCAAGGGCAGGGGCTGGCTCAGTGGAAGTGGATTTAGGCACTCCGTTCACTTATTCCTTCCTCCTCTTCATTGTAGCCTTTATTTTTGTCATCTCTGACCTCCTCTGGTGAAGAAATTAACGAGCAGCCAAATGGAAAGTACTTGGACAAGGATGCTTGGGAAAGGACCTAAACCACATGATGGACCACATGGACCTAGCCATGGAAACACCTAGCTCTGATGCCATGCCTACAGTGAGGCACTTCAGGAGTACTGCAAAGAAAGAACTTCCAATCATCCCTAATTTCAGGGTCAGGATCTAGAGGTAGCCTGAGGATTTAAGTTCCCATGTTCATGGGCAAACTATACCTGCTTCATCTCTCCTTGACACTGGAGAGGCGCTGGTTTGTCACCCACTGGATAAGAAGGTGGATGGGGCCCTCAGGTAGAACTTCTACTATCCACGTACGTCACTTGGATGACCTCGTTGTTACGGTGTCATTTGCACAAATTCAACTAGAAAATTGGGGAGGGATTAGTATTTAAAGCCTTCCTAAATGGCATGCATCACCAGACCTAGTTTCTCTCAGACTTGGCATCTGATGGAATGCGGGTGGCGTGGTTCACCATAGGCTCCTCGATCCTTAACAGAAAACATCTGCATGTAAGGGGCTGGCAGATGGGTGCTTCCCAGAAGGTGATGGTACTCCACCTTACATTTCTGGACATTCTGCTTTTTGGAGATCCACTGGAGATGATGGTCCGCCAAGTACACAAGGAAGAGAAGCAGTAAGGCACTCTTCTCTGGAACCAAAGTGCCTGCTCCTCCAAGTCCAGCCTCCCCCTCACCAACATCCCCAAAACCCAAAACCCAGACCATGGGACCTAGGGCCTATCTGTGATTCAGAGGAAAGCAGAGGGTTCCTTTCCACAAGACCAGAGGAGTTACCCCTCCTAAATATTATTGTTCCTTACTGATTGGTTGTTACACCTTATGCCCCAATGTGTGAAATGCTTTGGCTATTTTACCAACAATGGTTCAATTCCACCGTGCATACCATGGAGACATCTCAAGAGGGCATACCATAGAGTTTGACTCTTCCCGTTCCAACACAAGGACAAGATGAACACTCTTGCAGAGAGACCCCCAGAAGACATTACATGGCAGCATGAAATTCAGAAACTCCTGGAAATTAATGCAATCTGTTCCGGTCCATCCAGATTGTAGAGGACATGCTGGCTACTTCACTGTCTTCCTGTTTCGCAAGTCATACAAGGGCTACTGGCACATTCCCATCCTCAAGAAGGTGAGCCTCCATGCTTCACTCATCAAATTCAATCTGGAGACTTTCCAATCAATAATTTCCCTTGTGTCTTCCAGAGACTGGTCTCATTGATGGACTCATGGATGCCTATGTGCACATCCCTCTATAGTCCACCAACTACAAGTTCCTGAGGTTTGCAGTAGACGGACAGCATTTACAATTTACTGTCCTCACCAATGGTCTAAGATCCACGCCTAGGGTTTTTGCAAATACTCTAGTGCCCTTGATGTTGAGGATACATGAAGACGAGGGTGATCATCCAATCATATTTGGACAATATCATTATTCAGTGTAATACCTGATCAAAAATGGAGCCCAGTGTACCCCAGGTTCATAACTGTGGAACTGCATCATCCAAAGAGGTTTCATGTGTCTCTTGTCAGAAGGCTGTCATTGCACGGAAGTGGTTGAGAAAGACCCTGACATCGACTTCAGTGTTTGTCACACCCTGATCTTGTCTCCATGTTTGCACCCTCTTGACTAACCTCCACCATCACTGGACCCCGAGTTCAGTGGACTTGGCATGCCTCAGATCATGTCTCATCTCGAGTGGTGGTTGGATTAATTAAACTCCTTGATCGGGTTCCTCCTCAACCCTCCCGTTCCAATATTGATCTCAGTTGATGTGAGTGTGAAAGGATGAGGGGCAGTCTTCGCAAGCATAAGCCTCTGGTCCTTCAAGGAATCCCTCAATCTTCTAACTGGAGGGAACAGGAAGTAATCATGTGTACCTCATTGGTCTTCTCCCTGCTGATCAAGGGCTGGGAGGTTTATGTCCTAACTGACAACACCTCAGTAGTTGCTTACATCAACCATCTGGATGTCATGTGGTACGCCCCTATATGTGTGTTCTTGGGTAACTGTAGAGGAGGAGTCAAGTACCCCCACCTCAATCGTTCCACCATTTATACCTGTATCTTGGAAACCAGAGTATGTGACATACATACACAGAACAGTTGAACCAACAAAGGACAGAGTATGGACTCAGTGCGGTACCAGTGAAAATACTGACATCAAAGAGAATCCTGGAGACAAGGTTCCCATTGAGAAAGCCATACCTACATACAAGAAAATATGATGGCCATTTGAATGAAATCCTGGAAGAAGCAGAGCAAATAAACAACAAGGAAGAATGGTAACGTCACCAACCATCGCCGGTATACGTCAAACAGAGCTGAGATGACGTACCTAGAAGAGATGCAGAGACCAGAGGATGCAGATATTCTATAAGGCATCAAGAAAGTATCAAGGATAAGTGACATCTTGGGATCAAGGTGAAGAAGCATATGCCACAGAAACAGATGAAGACATCAAGTCAATTTACAGGTGTATAGATGCAAAAGAAATTCAAGCAGACAAAGTAATCTTGAGGCTATCTTATAGTGAATAGATTGCGGCAAGCGCCAACATATAGATATATACCTATGGACAAATGAAGGATCGATGTTTCCACTACGCATTATAGCAGTGCTGGACAGTAGCAAGAGGGCCTAATTTCTCGTGTGTCGCAGTTAAAAAGGAAATTGAATTAGAAAGAGAATCTCAACAGACAAGGCTGGATGAGCCAAAGAAGCCAAGGTCTTATCAAATTGGAGTAAACTGACATTGTATACAAATTGTGTGAAAGAACAAAACTCCTGTTCAGAAGGCATGAACATAACAAGGAAGACATCAGTGGTCTAGTAAAAAATAGTATTAAATGCACCAAAAGGCTCAATTCCATTGTCTCTAGTCACATGGAAGCATGAAGTTGGATGAACAAGATTGTCACACCTACGCATGAGGGCAGACCATGCTTTTTACTCCCTACATTTTTCAGAGCTAAGAACACTCTCAAGGCCGAACTTCAAAGCCTAATTGACAGTAGACCACTGAGATGATGATGGATTGATATGCTAATTTGTGGGAAGCAATGGTTAAGGGGAGCTCACCAGTACCTGGGTGGACAGCCTGCAGGCTGCTAGACGTAGATGGAAAAGTATTGACAGAGGTTAGAGTGCCAACCAATTGTGGAGGACTGTGTATTTAGGGGTCCTATAGTTGTGTAAACCAATGGGATGTTGTGTATTTAGTGATGTTCATAGTGGTCATTTTTAGGGGAGGGCTTAGTTGCCCCACCTGATGTTAAGTAACCAATCAAATATTCACACTTTTTTAGACTAGTATGGATCGTATACTTAGATGTTCACTCAGAGCCAATCACCCATACTCATAGGTTTTTGTAGTTTGCCACGTAGGATGACGTTGGTTCATACTTAGGTTAACGTCATTGGTGATGAGTTTTGCATATAAGATCACAGTTTTTACTAAGAATGTTTGAGTAAAAAGATTGTGCGAGTTCGTTGATGTTCATTATGCTTCCTGTTTTAGATAATTGATATTAAAACAGTCTTCTTTTTGCCAACTACCTGAGTCATTTAGATTATTGATGTATGAATAAAAATGTGCAACCCCATCCATCTTCAGGGTAATTGCTACTCATCTTAAAGGGCTGGGATATCCAGTTCATTACGTGCCATATCAAGTAAGTATAGAGCACCCTGGGGGTCAACCCCAGCAGGGTGTTCCCAACTGACATGTCCATCACCTCTGTGGCTTCCGGGATGATCCCATCTCTCCTTTTCTTCGTGGAGATGAACCTGCTTGCTTCACTTTTCAACGCTAAAATCCCTCTCTTCGGTTAAATGATATGAAGGACAACTGACTAACTTTTAAAACAGAGGATTTATGCCAAAGACCTTAAAAATGGAAAAAAATACAAGAATTGCAAGAATTGTCATATCTCTCGGAAGGGCTAGACTGACGCTGTGTTATTTTCTCCTGGAGGCCGCAACAATGAAACTTTAAAACTTCGATATAAGAAGTAGAAGTTCGATCTTGTCATTGGACAAGCAAAGTAATCACTTCATGAGAGTAGATCAGTCAAGATCACCTTTCAGGTTATTTATTTTAAAAAAGGCCAATTTCATGCACGGGCCACCAACTTTACTTTACCACTTGCATGCTGTGGAGTTCCCTGAATGCAATTTTTACTGTCCACAAGGCGGAGTGAACAAGAAAAGAGTAAAAGGGAGACAAACTCGCTTTAACAATTTCATTTTCCACTCGTGTCGCGGTAGACACTAACGGCAAATACACATTAGAGGCGCTATTTACTGATGGATTCCTACAGAATGCGCCTCGTCTTGACCAGGTGAAAAACCGAGGCAGAAAATCTGACACAGTTGTACAAAGAAAAGCACAGATGAGACAGGGGAGGAATGCACAGCAGAGATTTTATCTCTGCTCCAGGCCCTTCCTCCATCGCTTCACTACTTGAAAATTGGACAGGTTGTTAAATGGAGGTGTTAAAGAATTACACCTCGCTTTAAGGCCTCCATTTAACACCAGCCTCATTTAAAATGAGGCTGGATGTGTTTGGCTGCATGATGGGCTTGAAATGTGCTCCAGCTGCCCAGTTAAATGATAGTGGACGTTTAACCCAGAATTAGTTTTACATTTTACCCCCGGACACACTCCATATTAAATAATTCAGCGAATGCCAAACCATGAGGCCAAGCTTGTCCCAGTCGAGGATAGACAGTGTGAAAGTAGAATGTAGTCGGAAAGCAAAATGGATGGAGGAGGTGCTATGGACCGGTTGACGATTCCAGCATAAGTTGGAAGCATGGTACCCATAACTATGAGAAGCTTAAGTGTTCAGAAAGTGGCATCGTTCCTTCCCAGATAAGTTAGCTATCACCGTTGCATCAAAATAAATGCATAACCGAACGGATGTGTTACAGTGTCACCCTTAAGTGCTTATGGAAGGAGCGGTAGCTCTCAGGCGTATTGCCATCGAAGTGTTAGGTGCATTCTAATATATCTGATATGTGTCACCTTTTCAACATTCTCTAATGGGATTAAATATGAATACACTAAATAATACAGATTATATTATGATTAGACGGCTGGTTTTATGGTATTTAAGGTATTTGTTTTTCATCATTTCTGTCTGGATTATCCATATTTATGTTGTGCTCCTATTATCTGCATTTAGCCACATTCATGTTTTAAATAAATATTGTAACTAGTATTTTTCCACACATATTAAAATGAAAAAAGTGTAGTCCTTGAATGACTCTGATGGGTTCCTCGCAGAGCTGGGTTCTTGCACACCAAGCTGCAATCCATGTTCAACTTAAAAACAAATGTCCTGCTGCTGCCGACCCGAGAAACATCTCTGCAGCCTTTTAAGCATCTCGAAAAGGGAAATACATTCTTTTTCTAAAGCCTCTGTTTTGTGTTACTTTTCACAGCCACTGGCCTGCAATGCATGGTTGACATCCTGTAGGCCTAAGCAAGAGACTTTAAAGTCCCCAAAATTACTTCTGCCTGTATTTATGTGTAAAAATCAGTAAAAACGGAAAACATGGTGTCTTAATTATGATGCAATCAAGACAATAAGGACAGCATAGCAAACAATGCAAGCAAGCACGTGTGTGATTGTGTATGTGGGCTTACCTGTGGCGGGGGAGTCTGAGGACCCATCGCTAGCCTGTCCGTCACCAAGGTGAAGTGGTCAAAGTGTGGTGCCGTGGAAAATGACAAGCTTTAATGATTCTTAACTGTGGATAAGGTGCATACAAGAAATGAGTAGGCTGCAAGATCGGATGACCAGCTGTGAGTCACATGGCTGGAAATAGCCAATTGGCATGAGTCTATTATTGTGGGTGTTTCAGAAAGGCAAGGGGGGCACTGGAGATGCGGTTCGGTGGATGCAAAGTCCATCAAAGACTGTGAAATCGGGCTTCAAGCAGAGGCGGTGCTAGGAGGGGCTGAGGGGGCTATAGCCCCGGGTCTTTTGGTTGCAGCCCCGGATAAATGCTCAGGGTCTACAATCAAAAGGCTAGCTAGCCCTGAGTCCTGACAGTCCTGGCATTAGCCTAGCCCCCGATCTTTTCCAGACCTAGCAACACCCCAGGCTTCAAGCATCACCTACAGTTGGATGCTGTCGTCCCTTGTAAATCAGGCAGCGAGCAAGCCCCCATGTGACGATTCAGGAATTCATCGCTGGAGGCTGAGACCTCATGGAAGGCACATTAGCCAAAAGCATTGTACAGAACAGAGGTTCCCACTGAGCACGTAAATACAACTGTATAAAGGCACCGATATTGCAGCTTAGGCGCCAAAGCCCTGAAGAGATGAGATTTCTCAGTGATATTTCACAAATGGTGTAGTCATCTTCTGAGAGACAGTTCTCTATTTTAAATGACAGCATTTTAAAGTGTTCGATGGAATGGCATCTCCAGTAATCACACTGGAATAAACACCGGCTCTGGGGATCGCCGCGTGATCCCACACTCAGAATATCACCAGCATGGCACTTTGAGGAGCACCTGGGAAATATTCCTCCATTAAATATAAGTAAATACATCAACTCTTTGAATGGATGGCGACATGACAGAATATTAAGACACACTGCGCGCGGTATTCGCACGGGCCCCAGCTGCTTCTCTTTGGCTAATGAAGCCTCAAGTGCTTGTGATTGAATATTGAAAAGATGTATAATTATTCATTGGCTCTGAGCAGATAATTAAACTTCATTAATGGTGCAATGACAAGCAACGCCACTGAGACCCAGCAGCTATGTATGGGGTGTGGGGATGGGAGCTGGAATGCAGCGTGTTCTGAAGCCGTGCAGTGGTGGTGGGGGGCTAGGGCGGTGCAGGTTTGCCATCTTCTGAATGAGCGTTGCACGCAGAGAACCACCTTATTTCCCTTGTTGGAGACCCCTGAAGAGTGATCATCTGAGTGGCAGGGGGACTTTCAACACGGGCTCACTCCTTCTCATACTCACTCCCAAACTGGTCTATTCAATGCTCCTCACTCCAGTGTCCAAGATCACAAAAAGAAGCAAGCCAGACATAGGCGCATGCGCCCTTCACACCTTGCCACGCTGCGTGGTTTTACCCCAATATGCACTCCGACACCACTTCACACTGCCACATTGACACACAATCTTATAACACACACACTCATACGCCAACAGAGGCTCCTACATCAACACACATCCTTACACCGACATGCACACACTGTCAGTGTCCCCAGCTACTGAGGAAAGTGTTGTAAAGTGACTGCACGTGACTCTTCAGGAAGGTTTTTAGTTACTTTATTCAGTTACCTGACAAGTCCAAGTGTATTACAGGACAGAACCCTGAATGCCTTCTTTGAATTTATTAATTCCTCTGGATCAAATCGTAATCGTCAGGTTTGCAGGCCGGACACTTTACCACTGATGACCTGATGAAAAATAACAAACTAAAGGTGAAATGTCCCATTTCGGCACTGCAAGTTTGTATTTGTATTTGTATTTATTTGTATTTATATAGCGCCTTACTCCAAGGCGCTTTACAGTTTAACAACAAGAATACACAAAGCATAGAACAGTAGAAGCAAACAATATACATGAAGTAGACCAAAAAACAGTATGTAGAACAATTTTCATGTGAGAGGAGGAGAAGGGGAGGGGGATGGGGAAGGAAGGGTGAGGGAGAGAGATTATGGAGTAAATTACATAGTAGGAAGAGAGATCATAGGGAGAAAGGGGGAGAGTGGCTAGAGCTGAGATAGGGGTAGTAGAGGGATAGAAAGAAAGAAAGAAAGAAAGAAAGAAAGAAAGAAAGAAAGAAAGAAAGAAAGAAAGAAAGAAAGAAAGAAAGAAAGAAAGAAAGAAAGAGAGAGAGAGAATAGGGTGTCAGGGAGGGAATGAAGAAGGAGTGATTTCAAGGAGGAACGGATTGAAGAATAGGTGGGGATGGAGCGGATGGAAAGAGGCAGGGAGTTCCAGTGTAAAGGGGCAAATAGCTGAAAGGAGCGGAAACAAAAGCTCCAGGAAAAACATTTGTAGTGGTTCTTGGAGTTTAAAACATGCACACATGTTAACGTTTTCAAAAACACTATTAGAAGAAAATATCCTCTCTCGGTTTTGTGTGTGTGTCAATTTTATGAAAGGCAAATGCCATTCATCCTGTGCAATTTCAGTGATTATGCAAAAGCAAGTTAATGAAATGTGCATATTTCACCTTGATATGCTAATTTCTGGCAAAGGTGATATCCCATTGCATTTGTTGACGAGTCCCCCACTTTTATTTTTATCACTTGACCTCTGGGAATAGAATTCTAGTAAACGACCATGCACATTCTACACTGTCATCACTCACTCTAACCTCACACACACACAAAACAGGCATTCACCCAGCCAGAGGTATACTGGACACAGATACAAGTTTGCATGCACTGTTCCAGTGTTCCATCCACGTAAGAATGGCTACATTGTTCATGCATCCAGCTATTCATAGCCTGGACAGAGTGGGTAAAGTAAAGTCATTGCGAAGGGTCTCGACCCATCTGTGCCTACTCCTGCAACTGAACCCTATTGATTGTGTTAAATGTGTGCTGTAGTGCCTAACAAGTAGTACCCTGCATATCATACGTCATTATAACACTCACTCTGTTTCTTCACTCTCTTTCACTCACTATCTCTGTCTCTCTGTCTCTCTCTGTCTCTCTCACTCTCTCGGTCTTTCTGTGCTCTCCTGTCTCTGCCTCTTTCTCCATCTCTCTATGTCTCTTTCTCTCCCACTGTGGCAAGAGTCGCATTGTTAGGTGCATATTTGCTAGAGCTTCCACCCATATGTCGTTGAGGAGGTGGATTGAGGTGGTGCTGTGTTTTTTATGGTTAAACGTAGAAGGAGAGCACCACCAACAGAGACTTCCCCCGAGTTGAGTCTGGTCTGGTAATATAAGGGACTAGCAGACCAGCCTGCAAGTTCTACAAGTACATTTCTTATTTTATATGTTTTGTTAATTATTTGTGTTTGCACAATCAGTGGCCATCACAAAAGAAACTGACCATTGGTTTGAATGTGAGTGAGACACTTTGAGGAAGAAAGGTGATAAGATTGACCACAGATCTTCCTATTTAACAAATATCTGTGGGAAAGGCGTATATGCTTGAATCAGTAAGATTCCAATGCACACCAGCCTTGGTACTCGTTTCTTTTTATCACAACACTCACCCTAACATTAAAGTGTTTGTACCCATGAACCTATATACTCTTTCAGACAGCCTCAGGATTTCAATGTAAGGTTCAGAGAGCCTCAGGATTTCAAGGTAAGGTTGGGACAGCCTCGGCATTTCAATGTAAGGCCTCTCGAGAAATGGGATACTGCCGTGTTCGAGGTAAAATTGCTCCTGGTTTCAGCTTAATCTGAACTTCTACTACCCCCTCCAATAGGCCTAAATCCTAGGGGCCTGTAGTCCATAATGTGGTTGGCACTTGGCCTAAATCCTGGTCAAAATATTCTGAATGCTGCCCTACTATCGTCATTTGCTGTGGGACTTCTCTATGTTCTATCTTAATCCAATACGTTATATTAATTTCAAATATCAATTCATCGTCTGCTGGATTGTCTTTAAGCAACTCCTCATCTGTGACATCAGTCAATCTATAATCTTCTCCAATAGCAATGACTGTTCTCCATGGCATGCCCTCATCCCATCCTTCAAGCATAGCTAATTCCCCTCGTACTACATACAGCTGCTATTAATTCTAGAGAGATAACTCGTCCCCCTTCTTTGTTCATAGGTATCTGTGGTGTAAACACAAACTCATCAGGTATTCTCATAGTCTTTCCCACTAAGCCAGGCAACCATGTTAACAAAATGCATATCCCATACAAAAGAAATCTCAGGTTCGAGTGGCACTCCTCGCAGAGCCACATGCCCTGTAAATGCCATTATAAATTCACCCACATTTAAATAGTGTATCCCAGTGTCAAAACTGATATGATATTGTTTCGTCCTCATTGTATATGTTGGCCTATGCCCAGTCGCTCTGCGAGGAAATCCGCATCGCAAGGTCGTGACCTTAAGTTAACCAAGCCTCCATTTTAGGTTAAAGCCGCCATTTTAGTTTGTCGTGCAAAGTCACCCTGTGGCCTAAAATGGCCGACCTGTGTTCTCTTGTTCTTACTTTAACCTCTTCAACCTCTGTAGGCGAGTTAATGTCCAACCTGCCTGCAGGCTACATGTTAGGGTCAAGTAGACCTTGTCCTTTGTTGACCTCGGGATCAGGGGATTACTTGAATCGCCGATGTTAACCTACAAGTATACAAGAACGATAACGCTATTTAAACATGACATGCGAAACATCTGTTTGACCTGCATTAAAGCAAATGTGTAAAGAGTGTAAAGTTAAACCCAGAGAATAATAGTATTTGTTAGTAAATGTATTAAGAAGTAAACCGCATGCACGAGATATGTAAATTAGGAATGAACCTGGCGCGAACTCTAGCCCAGTACATGATTAACTAGTAGGAGGCTGGACATCGTTATGAAGAAACTGTATAAATATGCTGATGTCCAGCTAGCAATTCCTGTTCACTGCTCACATTGAACCTGCTGGTGGTCTCTGTGAAGTACTTTACAAGCCCGTGTTGGTGTATTTCTCTTTGCATGGTATAAAAGCCTTAATATTGTATTTTCTGATTTCACAGATGGCGCCTGAATAGGGACCCTCAAGATTGACTTTGTCTCGTTGAAGGTTGGCTCAGCTATCGGACCGGGATCGGACGGTGTCAACAAAAAGGCCCCTCTGGACGAGAAGCAAATTCCTCGACAGAACAGCATGATCCAATCCCTGAACGGTGAGCTGTAGCCCGAGACGACGTCTTGACGAGGGTCCATATATCGACGTGGGTAAATTTGCCGAAATCACCAGACACGTGGGTCCTTAGAATTGTCCTTAGTAACCTGATCGGGCCTCCCAGTCCTTTGGTCAGGTGAATCGTGACCCGATTCTTAATTTAACCCTGACAATTTGAATCTGGCATATTGTACTCGCAAGCACAATTATTTGACCAGGTAACACCAGAATTCTGATATGCCTGGGAAATTGTCTGCCTGCTTCAGGGCATTATTCCGCAGCGACAGACAATCTTTGGAAGTTAGCCGTCCCGCACCAAAGGAGGGTTCGCCGCCATGTACTATTTACTGTAAGAAAGGCTTTGGTAGTATAGCATTTACTGATATTTGGCACAGACAGACCAGACATAACTCTAATCTTTGGTGGCCAACCAATGGTAGCTTTGAAATCCCTCGGTTAGAATATTTAGAGTCTGTATTGATAAAGAAACAGGCTAGACCTGCAGCATTTGACGCATTGCACAGTTGGAAAACAGAAGCTTTGCAGCAACAAAAGAGTAGAGAGAAACATATGCGTCAACATATGACGAATGCCGAAAAGGCACTGTTATATGATCAAAATAAACAATTGGAATCAGTTAGGAACACGGACAGAGCGTTTCAATTAGGCATTCAGAAAATGTACCCTTCAAAAGATTTTCATACGTCCGATGAATTGATTAACAAACTTTTGCATGAACGAAGGCCCGATGCCCCTGCGTCCCCCCCGTACGTCCCTCTTCCTGGTGTTTTGCCCCTTCCTGTTATTCCTCCTCCTATAGTTCCTCCGGTCCTCCCTATTGTTCTTCCTGTTGTTCCTCCAGCCGCCGCTCCTTTGCCTGCCTCCTTGACATTCAGAATGTGTCTACTCTTCCTCTTCCAAGTGATTCCGCATCGCTTGTAGTAGACCAGGGAGCGGGATCAAGGGTTGTGACTCGTAATACTGTGTACCCAGATAAAAAGAATGAATTGATTGCTTGGGCCAAACATTGTATGGAGAAGGGTGAACAAGCTGATGTTTTTTCCACACTCGAAAATCTAAAAAGTATTCCTGAGAAAAATGTTTTTATTGAAGGGTTAGGAATTCATTTGAGCATAATGTGAAATAGATTAAAAGATGTAGATCTGCCACAAGGGTTATGGGATTTGAATACCTTAGCGTTGTCTAGGGATACTGCGGAGAAAGTATATGAGCATGTCAAGAGGATTTTTGTATATAGGAAGGAGTTGGAAGAGTTACAGAATGAAGAAACTAATGGTGATAGTTTAGGTACTATATTTTTGTAGAAACGGTTTTCTTCTCGCTGTGAATTGATAGGTGAGGAAGCGCGAATTTGTACAAAGGATGCGATAAGATGGATTTCGGATATGTCGATAACTCCAGACGAAGTATATGACACGTATAGTCAGTATACGTTAGAAATGCAAAATAAAGTGATACAGGTCATGGTAGAATACCTGCAGAATGAGTGTGTAAAAAGAAAGATTTGTTGTCCCGCAGAATTATTGGGTGTTTATAAGAGAGCCTTTTTCGATTGATACCTCTTCGACAACCTTAGCGCTTGATTTGGCTCTGTTGCTTAGTAAGCATTTGGAGCTACCTACTTCTCAGTTGCCTATGAGAGAGGTCCCTCCGACATTTGTCCCAAAAGTTGAGATTGCGGCCGATGCTGCACGAGGTATAGTCGCTGTGGACATTCCTGCACATTATGTATTGCAGTTTGTTCACGTCCCGTTCTCGAGACAGGAAGTGAACACCATAAAGCAATCTATTCCTGATATAAGAAAGAATCCGATGGGGTTCTATAAAGAAATAGAGTCGGTCTTACAATCATCAGTATTCACCTTAAGCGATATTGAATTATTATTTCCTGTACTCCTGCCAGTTGATTTGTGGAAACAGATTAGGACTGTAGATGATGTACCTGGGTTAGGAGAAACATGGGATAATATGGTTAGGCTCGACAGAGAAAGACCAGCTGGCGAGAGACCGCCTCAAGTGATATTAACTTTGCCTGATAGGATTATTGTAAAATTAAAAACTATAGTTCCTGAAAAAAGAATCATTTGGGACAAGCTTACGGCCTGTGTCCAAGGAAAGTCTGAAGGTGCTACCGAGTTCTTCAATCGGTTCGAACAAGTGTTTTCGGATTTCAGTGGATAAGACTTAGGCACAGAGTCAGGGAAAAGGCTGTTTGTTGACAAATTTGTATGTGGATTGCTGCCTGACATCCAGTTACAGATTATGTCCTCCGAAAGCGCTTGGCAGGCGAAGTCTCAATCAGAAGTACTGCACATGACTCAGTACTATGAAAATCGTGTGAATAATGAAAAGGAAAAACTTGAGAAAAAAAAGGGTGACCTGAAAACAAAAGTACTATTACAACAGATCGTTAGAAGCCCTAGAGGGGGTAATACGCAATTTAGAGGTCAATACGTTCCACAGGGAAGTATGCCCCTGGCTCCGCTAACCATTAACCAGTGTGCCTATTGTCGACAGGAAGGCCACTGGCGCGCACAATGTCCGACCCTGCAGCAAAGGTCATTTGGGAACATGGGTAGATGATTCAGAGGTCGCCCAGGTATAGGGGGCCCTGGTAGAGGTCAGTTTACGCCAGAATCACAGCAACCTTTTTCACAGGAAAAACAAGTTTCGAGTGTGGATAATAGAAACATTTTTGATCATTCTTCTGCCGCGTACCTCTCTGAAGAACTTCCTTTTGATGACATTCTGTTTCGTTAGGATTGACCGAAGCAGGATTTGGAACCAACGCCTATTCCCGTTCATCAGAAAGGTCCCTACATTGAGATGGCGGTGGGAAATAGGAAGCATCTATTTTTAGTAGATACGTGAGCACAAAAGTGTTCCATTGACCATTGACAGGTTCCAAACATTCCTCTGTCAGGGCAATCCAACGTTTCCGTAGGGTTCTGAGGCACACCTGTAGTTTGTCCAATCTCTTTGCCGGTACCGATAACAGTGGGTCCCTTCACGGAGCAGTGTCCATTTCTGCTTACTACAAACTGTGGAGATAATTGTCAGGTTTCCTTCCCCTATTCAGGCTATTTTCCCTTATTCAAGTTTCCTTCTCATTATTTCTCTTTATTTATCCTTTTTAGATTAGCCTTGTGTGGGTGGGAAGTTTTCTATTGTAGTTGGTTTGGCCTTAACTTGCTGATTCAGAATCCTGGTTCTGACCCAAGGCAAAATGGAGTCTCACAGTGACAGCTCTGATTGGTAGAAGACACTGCTGAACAACAATGAACATTCTAAACTGTCACTCTTTGCCTTTCATCATCTAAACCCCAGCTGAGAGGACGTGTTTAGTGGCTGCTCCTGCTTTAGACTTGGGCCTGGTGTATTTTATCCTTCAGGCGTTAGCAGTTGAGCGACTACTTTCTTGGGGGTTTCTGGAGAAGCTATCAGTTGTCAGGAATTTGTTTTGAAGACAGGAAACTCTGAAGATCCTTAAGATTTCGCTCTGGAGATAAGTGACTTTGTTTGTACTGCAACTCAGTTTATCTTAATGACATTTACTTGAGAAATCGTAAAAAGTTACCTTTGAATTTATACTATTGAACTCTCTGAGTGCGCTTGAACGCTATTTGTAAAAACGCGTACTACGTGTAATCTGAAACTATCGTTGAACCTTTGCGTGTGCGAGAGTATTCAATTGCGCGTGTGTTTGCCAGCGCGTGTGCTCCCTAGCGCGAGAATCTGTTAGTCGCGTGAGAACTATATAGCGCGTGTATTTTCCAGTGCGTGTGATTCCTGACGCGAGAATCGGCTCGCCGCGCGAGAACTCAACAGCGAGTGTGTTTTCCAGCGCGGGTGCTCCTAGCGTGAGATTCGTTCGTCGCGTGAGAACTTTAAAGCGTGTGTGTTTCCAGCGCGTGTGCTTCCTGACGCGATAATCTGTTTGCCGCGTGAGAACTCTATAGCGCGTGTGTTTTCAAGCGCATGTGCTTCAGCGCGAGAACTCAATTGCGCGTGTGTTTTCTTGCGCGTGTCCTTTTTAACACGTGTACTCGATCGCGTGTGAACTCTTTGCGCGTGGGTTGTAAGGCACGTGTGAATAGGCGCGGTAGTTCATCAACGCGGGAATTTATTAGCGCGTGTGTTTTCTGCGCGTGTTCTCGTTTGCGCATGAATTCTACTTGGCGTGTTTTGGCAAGCGCGTGTGTTTTTCTGCGTGTGGACTTTGCTTACCGTGCGCGTGTTCTTCAACGCAGGAAGTTTTCAACGTGCAATTCATCTGTATTGAAATAACCCGCGTGTGTGTTTAACACGTGTTTCTTCAAGAATTCACAAACTTTATTGAATTGTAAATAGTTTGAAAAAACAAAAGAAAAGTTTGAAAGAAAAGGAAAGAATAAATAAAGACAATTTAACTGGACAACTAGTGAATTTTGGAAAAGAGGCAAAGAACAAAACTTTCCAGATTTGCCCAAATTAAGAAGTTGCTGTGAATTTCAAGAGTCTCAAGTAAGAGAGATTTTCAGCTTCTTTACAAGCTTCTCTAAGAAATTTCAAGAGAAGAACCAGGTATGATTCTTAATTATTGGTTAAGGATTTAAAGTCTTTCCCATTCCTAAGGTTAAGTAAGTAAATAAAGGATTTGTATCTGCTTTTCTTATATCCTCTGCAGGTTCAGCTTTGGTTAGCCTTGACGCAGTCAGCCTGGTGTTGTTTTGTTATCCACTTCCCCCTTTCCCTTTGGGGTGTGGTTTGCAGAGCTGAATTGAAATCTAGTTCTGGGAATTACATTTCAAGGGGATTGTCGGGGGTTCAGCAGCTTCCGCGGACACAGGACCTCTCAGCCTGACAGAATGAAAGGCCAATAAATTAGTCCGCCCGAGCTGTCATGAACCCCGACGAATCCATGGAGATGTTAGGATCTTTGATCAGGGAGTTACGGGAGGAGTTGAAAATATCTCGGGATGAAAATGCCTTACTTAGTCAAAAGGTGGATGACTTGAGTGTTAAAGTAACACAAATTCAACAGAGGGGAGAAAGGAGAGAGGATGAGGTTTCAGGGGGCGCTGGTAAGGGAAGGTGAAGATCATTTACCACAAATGCAACGGGCGCCTCCAGTGGCAGAAGGGGTAAGGAGTTTAATTATGCCAGTTCCTTTGGCGCCTCCAGAACGTTATCATGGGGATCCCAAGAGGTTTATGGTGTTTTTGACGCAATGTGAATTACATTTTATGAGTAGACCAGAATTATTTCCCTCGGATGCATCTAAGATAACTTTTATGTTGTCCTATCTTTCTGGGGAGGCATCTGCTTGGGCTGGGTTGTTGGTGAGTCAAAAGAGTACGGTTTTAGGAAATTACACCAGTTTTTTAGAAATATTCCGAAAGATGTTTGATAGAAGACAGTTATCTCTGGAAGTGGATGGTGAACTTTTAGAACTCAAACAAGGTAATAGAGACTTGATTGCTTATATAACACAATTTAAGTCCCTTGTGTTAGAAAGCAAGAGGCCCGAGGATAAACAGGCCTCGTTGTTTTATCGGGGCCTTAGAGATGAGTTAAAGGATGCATTGTCTGGAGTAGTTGAACGCCCTTCTACTTGTGAAGGTCTGATTGATTTGGTTATTCAATTGGACTTTCGTTTGAGTGAAAGGAAGGCAGAGAGGCGTCATTGTCAGAGTGACGTAAAGTCTCTAGTTAGAGTGGATAGACCTAAGGTAGAGAGTAGATCCAAAGGGAATAATCCACCTCCCAGGGTCTGAGGCCCTTTAACAGTGGAAGAAAAGGCTAGGAGGAGAGATAACAATCTGTGTTTATATTGTGGAAGAGGTGGGCACTTTTTAGGGAACTGTCGTTGCACTCCCAAGAAGATTTCTACTTCAGCGGTCAAGGTACAACAGATTGCGGTTCCCCATATAACCGTAAATGTATCCTTGTTCTTTGAGTTGGAGTGTAAGGGAAATGGTCCCGTTATGCTTGACTCTGGTGCCACCGGGAATTTCATGGATTGGGGTCTGGCAAAATCTTTGGGAATTCCAATTATTCAGAAGGAGGTTGTAGAGCAGGCTAGGGCTGTTGATGGTACGTATCTATCTTCTGGTCCTACTACTCATAGGACTGGTTCTTTAACTTTGGAGTTATCAGGAGGTCACAGAGAGATAATTTCGTTTGAGTTAATTGATGCTCCTTTGTTAAAGATTATTTTGGGTATGCCTTGGCTTACTCTCCATAATCCTCTGATTGATTGGAGTGTTAGGACAATTGACATGCAGTCAGATTTTTGTAAAGAGAATTGCTTTTCAGGAAGTCTCTTAGAGCAAGATGTCAAACAAAGTAATTCAGTGTCTAGTTTTCTGGCTGAGACTGGAATTGGATGTCATGATGTGGGAGCTGTAGTGGGTCAACTTCCCCAGTGTTACAAAGATTTTTGGGACGTATTTGATGAGAAAGTGGCAGGAGAATTACCACCCCATAGGCCCTTTGATTGTAAAATTGAGCTGGAGCCAGGAACAATGTTGCCTAGTAGTAGGGTATATGCTCTTACAGAGAAAGAGAATGATTATTTAAAAGAATATTTGTCAGAAAATTTGGCCAAAGGGTTTATTCGTCATTCTAAGTCACCGGCGGCCTCTCCTTTATTTTTTGTACCAAAACCGGATGGAACGCTTCGAACTTGCATAGATTATCGAGCAGTTAACAAAGTCACTGTTAAGAACCGGTATCCTCTTCCTCTCATCTCGGAAATGCTTAATCAAATACAAGGAGCAAATATTTTCTCTAAATTAGATTTGAGAGGGGCTTACCATCTTGTGCGTGTGCAGGAAGGGGACGAATGGAAGACAGCGTTTAAGACCAGGTTTGGGCTGTTTGAATACCAAGTTATGCCATTCAGTTTATGTAATGCTCCAGCGGCTTTCCAATTTTTTATTGATGAGGTTTTTAGAGAATACCTGGATATTTTTGTTGTCGTGTATATCGATGATATTTTGATTTTCTCTTCTGACCTGGATCAACATCAGAAACATGTGCGCTTAGTCTTACAAAAGCTGCGAGAAAACCATTTGTTTGCCAAATTGGAAAAAAGTCAATTCCATACAGATTCTGTGGAGTTTTTAGGTTTTATAATTTCACCTAAGGGTTTAGAAATGAATCCTAAAAAAGTTCAAGCAGTTCTTGAATGGCCCTCTCCTACTAAGGTTAAGGAAATACAAAGTTTCTTAGGGTTTGCCAATTTTGATAGGAGATTTATCAAAGGTTTTTCTCGGCTGGTTGCTCCTATAACGAGACTTTTGAAAAAAGGAGTGAAATTTGACTGGGACCTTGAAGCAGAAAAAGCTTTTCAAGAGTTAAAACAAAAAGTTTACTTCTAGTCCAATTCTAATTCATCCTGATCTCTCTAAACCTTTTTTTGTGGAGGCGGACGCTTCAAATTTAGCGTTGGGGGCGGTGCTTTCTCAAATGAATGAAACTACTGGTCAACTACATCCAGTTGCATTCTTTTCTAGAAGGTTTTCTGCCGCTGAAGTGAACTATACAATTGCAGATCGTGAACTATTAGCAATAAAGTCCGCTTTTGAAGAATGGAGACATTTTCTGAAAGGGGCAAGACATACGGTAACGGTTCTTACTGATCATCGAAATTTATTGTTTTTAAAATCTGCAAGAACCTTGTCTCCACGACAACTTCGTTGGTCCTTATTCTTTGCCGATTATGACTTCATTGTGACTTTTAAACCTGTAAGTCAGAACAAAAAAGCTGATGCCTTATCCCGCCAATTTCCTGGTAGTGAGGAGAGAGAGATTCTGGAACCAGAACCTCTAATTGCTCCAGAACGTTTTTTGTTAGCTGAGCCATTAAAGAAATTGATTTTTTGAATGAAGTTCGCCAGAATATGTCCTTGCAGAAGATGGAGGAGTGGGTGAGACTGGATCCAGCCAGAAGTTTGAAAGACAATCTTCCTTTTTTTGATAACAAGCTTTATGTACCTACTGAAGAGTTAAGAGAAAAGGTTTTGAGAAATTGTCATGAATCCATTTTATCAGGACATCCTGGTTTCAGAAAGACTCTGGAATTAGTTCGAAGGAATTTTTGGTGGGAAGAAATTCGCCAAGACACATTGAACTTTGTTAAAACTTGTGTAGTCTGTGCACAAGCAAAAAGTCAAGTTGGGAAGCCGCATGGTTTATTGGAGCCATTACCTGTTCCTCCTCGTCCTTGACACACTATTTCTATGGATTTCATTGTTGATCTCCCTCAAGATAAGGGTTGTACTACCATTCTTGTTGTAGTGGATCTTCTTACTAAAGAAGCGCATTTTTTACAATGGAGGGAGAGGTTACCGCGGAAAAACTGGCTCATAGTTTTTTGCAAGGTGTAGTTCGACTACATGGACTCCCAAGTCAAGTTATCTCAGATAGGGGATCTCAATTTATTTCAAAATTCTGGAGGGCCTTCTGTAGGAAACTTGGAGTGGACGTTAGTTTGACTTCTGGGTATCATCCGGAGAGTAATGGACAAGTGGAGAGAGTAAATCAGGAATTGGAGAAGTTTTTAAGGTGTTATTTACAAGCTGGAGAGGAATGGGTGGATTTGGTATGGTTGGCAGAATTCTCTTACAACAATTGTGGTAAAGATGCTACTTCTATGTCCCCTTTCTTTTTGGGTCGTGGGTTTCATCCTCGCTTTCTGAGTTTTGAGGTGTTGGAGGATTCTGGGAATCCTAGAGTGGAAGATTGTTTGTTGGTAATGAAGAATAACTTGGATAGAGCAAAAAAGGTGCTGGGAGAAAACAAGTTGAAATATAAAAGGTGTGCTGATTTGAGAAGGAAGGCTGGTCCTGAATATAAGGCGGGAGACTTAGTTTGGCTTTCTACTCGGTACCTAAAAATTAAGGGGAAGAATAAATTCAGTCCACGATTTGTAGGCCCATTCGAGGTAGAGAGAATCATCAACCCTGTGGCAGTACGATTGAAATTACCCAAGCAATTGAAGGTACATCCTACTTTCCATGTTAGCCTTTTAAAACCAGTTTGTTCAGGAACTAGATTTAGAACACCACCTTCCCCTGTGGTTTTGGAGGATTCATCTGAGGAATTTGTGGTTAAACACATTTTGGATTCCAGGAAAGTGAGGGGAAGGTTGCAGTATTTAATTGATTGGAAGGGATATGGACCTGAGGAACGATCATGGGAAGATTCAGTTGATGTACATGCCCCCCGTTTAGTTGCTAAGTTGCATGCTAAAAATCCACATAAGGTAGGCCCAGAGACTGGGCATTAGGAGGGGGGTACTGTCAGGTTTCCTTCCCCTATTCAGGCTATTTTCCCTTATTCAAGTTTCCTTCTCATTATTTCTCTTTATTTAACCTTTTTAGATTAGCCTTGTGTGGGTGGGAAGTTTTCTATTGTAGTTGGTTTGGCCTTAACTTGCTGATTCAGAATCCTGGTTCTGACCCAAGGCAAAATGGAGTCTCACAGTGACAGCTCTGATTGGTTAGAAGACACTGCTGAACAACAATGAACATTCTAAACTGTCACTCTTTGCCTTTCATCATCTAAACCCCAGCTGAGAGGACGTGTTAAGTGGCTGCTTCTGCTTTAGACTTGGGCCTGGTGGATTTTATCCTTCAGGCGTTAGCAGTTGAGCGGCTACTTTCTTGGGGGTTTCTGGAGAAGCTATCAGTTGTCAGGAATTCGTTTTGAAGACAGGAAACTCTGAAGATCCTTAAGATTTCGCTCTGGAGATAAGTGACTTTGTTTGTACTGCAACTCAGTTTATCTTAATGACATTTACTTGAGAAATCGTAAAAAGTTACCTTTGAATTTATACTATTGAACTCTCTGAGTGCGCTTGAACGCTATTTGTAAAAACGCATACTACGTGTAATCTGAAACTATCGTTGAACCTTTGCACGTGCGAGAGTATTCAATTGCGCGTGTGTTTGCCAGCGCGTGTGCTCCCTAGCGCGAGAATCTTTTCGTCGCGTGAGAACTATATAGCGCGTGTATTTTCCAGTGCGTGTGCTCCTAGCGTGAGATTCGTTCATTGCTTGAGAACTTTAAAGCGTGTGTGTTTCCAGCGCGTGTGCTTCCTGACGCGATAATCTGTTTTCCGCGTGAGAACTCTATAGCGCGTGTGGTTTCTTGCGCGTGTCCTTTTTAACACGTGTACTCGATCGCGTGTGAACTCTTTGCGCTTGGGTTGTAAGGCGCGTGTGAATAGGCGCGGTATTTCATCAACGCAGGAATTTATTAGCGCATGTGTTTTCTGCGCGTGTTCTCGTTTGCGCGTGAATTCTACTTGGCGTGTTTTGGCAAGCGCGTGTGTTTTTCTGCGTGTGGACTTTGCTTACCGTGCGCGTGTTCTTCAATGCAGGAAGTTTTCAACGTGCAATTCATCTGTATTGAAATAACCCGCGTGTGTGTTTAACACGTGTTTCTTCAAGAATTCACAAACTTTATTGAATTGTAAATAGTTTGAAAAAACAAAAGAAAAGTTTGAAAGAAAAGGAAAGAATAAATAAAGACAATTTAACTGGACAACTAGTGAATTTTGTAAAAGAGGCAAAGAACAAAACTTTCCAAATTTGCCCAAATTAAGAAGTTGCTGTGAATTTCAAGAGTCTCAAATAAGAGAGATTTTCAGCTTCTTTACAAGCTTCTCTAAGAAATTTCAAGAGAAGAACCAGGTATGATTCTTAATTATTAGTTAAGGATTTAAAGTCTTTCCCATTCCTAAGGTTAATTAAGTAAATAAATGATTTGTATCTGCTTTTCTTATATCCTCTGCAGGTTCAGCTTTGGTTAGCCTTGACGCAGTCAGCCTGGTGTTGTTTTGTTATCCACTTCCCCCTTTCCCTTTGGGGTGTGGTTTGCAGAGCTGAATTGAAATCTAGTTCTGGGAATTACATTTCAAGGGGATTGTCGGGGGTTCAGCAGCTTCCGCGGACACAGGACCTCTCAGCCTGACAATAATTTGCTGGGGTTAAATTTGTTGAAGGAATTGAATGCAGTAATACATTGCTCCTCGGACGGAGTTCAGCTAACAATTTCACCTCAGCAATCAATCGCCTCTCAGTTTTTGACTCGACCTTTACCGCCAGAATTCAGTAACATTCCGGAATACTTATGGGCAATTGATGATAATGATGTGGGCATTCTTCAAATTGAACCTGTTAAAATTATTCTGAAACATGGAGTAAAACTGTCTCGCATTCCACAATATAAGATCACAGTGGAAGGTGAACAGGCTTTGAAATGTATAGTTTCTGATTTTGTACATCGTGGAGTAATTGAGGAAATTACAGGTAGTTTGTGTAACAGCCTGATTTTGCCGGTGTACAAAAAATGTGATAATGCGATTTCTTTTTGGTTTATAATTGATTTGCGTACTATTAACAAAATTGTGGCTCCTCAATTTCCCATTGTACCTGAAGTAACAACGCTACTAACTATGATTCCGGCTTCTGCCACTCACTTTAGCGTTGTTGACTTCAAAAATGCGTTTTTCAGTATTCCTATACACAAGGATAGTAGGTATTTGTTCACGTTTACCCTAGGTGGACGCTCGTTCACATTCACTCGTGCACCACAAGGGTACACTGAGAGTCCAAGTATTTATAGTAGAGCATTGAAAGAGCAACTCGATAGTCTCGAGTTGCCTATTACTTGCACGTTACTACAGTATGTAGATGATCTCCTCTTGGCTGCGGATTCTGAGGGTGCCTGTAAAGAAGGCACCATGTTGTTGTTTTGTCATCTAGCAAAACATGGCCACAAAGCTTCACTCAAAAAATTCCAATATTGTTGTCAGGAGGTCGCATATTTAGGCTATATCCTGTCAAAGGAGGGAAGAAGGTTGACACCTGAACGAATAAAAACTATTTCTGGCATGTCTGTCCCAAATACGCAGAAGGAAGTTAGAGCCCTGATAGGTATGGCTTCTTACTGTAGATTGTGGATCCCTAACTTTTCGTTAACGATTAAACCAATGCTGGCTTTGACAAAGAAGGGCATTTCTTTGCCATTGCCATGGACTTTGGAACACCAGACAGCATTTGATTTACTCAAAACCGCGCTGTGTTCGGCGCCGGTTTTAGGAACACCAAATTATCAAAAAGGCCTTTGTGTTGTATGTGCATGAACGTGATGCATGTGCTTTGGCTGTGTTAACGCAGGAACATGGGGGGAAGAATAGGCCGTGTGGCTATTCCTCATCCGTCCTTGATCCTGTTGCATGCGCTTTGCCGAGATGTTTGAGAGCTGTCGCTGCTGCTGCTGCGTCTGTAAAACAGAGCGAGGGAATGCTCCTGGGTCATGCGTTAACCTTAATGGTACCTCACTCTGTAGATATTCTATTAAATAGAACTCAAACACAACACCTTACACCAGAGGTGTTGTGTATTAAATCCGGCTGAACCTTTACCTGTCCCGCAAGATACAGTTGATGATGACGAAACGTCACACGATTGCCTTTAGACTACAGAACAAGAGACTAAAGGTAGAATCGATTTGAAAGATATGCCTTTGAATAGCCCACAAGGAGAGCTATTTTGTGATGGCTCTTGTTTCAAACTTCCGCACGTCACTACCTGTAACGCTCACCTGATTCCCGTAGAGGCGCCGGTCTTGACTGGGCGTATACCGTATCTTCAAAGGTGATGTGTAACACACGGCTGGCTCTTTGGGCTGGACCTCTGTGCACTGTATGCCTGGCTCGGAGGGTAAGATGTCTGCAGATAGAAAATATGGGATTAATGAACTGGGTTGTTGAATGTCTCTCTCTTCTTCCCTTTCTCCTCTCCTGTAGAACCCCAAAGGTTAACGCTCTCACCTTAGGTAAGTGAACGCCGTGCTCTCCATCTGCCTCGAGGCAGGGTGCTGTAACCAGTTTCTTCACTGGATAAGGGGAGCAGGCCTCTTGACTTCAGAGGACTGCTGTCCGTCGTTTACTGCACGAACGGTAAGTTTCGAGTAATTCTAATGTCTTTAAAGTCTTTAGTAATGATGTCTCTTGTTTTGCAGGGTTCCGGCAATGGCGGATGACGGGCTGCAGTGAGTTGAAGATGGAGCCCGTGTGATGAATAGAAGCGCCTGGAAGCACGTAAGTAAGCGCTTGTTGCCTGCTTCACGAAGCGCTCTAACTGTCTTTTATTTTGCAGGTACAAGATCGGAGCGGCTGCCGGGTGCCGGAATACCCACTGGGTTAGATGTGGAAAGGAGTAATGGCACGTGAGTATTAAAGTTCCCCAATGTCTTTAAACGCACCTTGTTTTGTCTTTCAGATGCGTGATGCAGCGCCGAAGGCCTCCGGAGCGTGCGAAGAGTTGGTAAGCTTTTGTCTTTCAGATGCCGGAATGCAGTGTGAAGACCTCCGGAGCGCACGAAGAGTAGGTAAGCCTTTGTCTTTCAGATGCCGAAATGCAGCACGAGGCGTTGGTGACAGCCGATGGACCGGGTAAGTGAAGAGCTGTCACTGAAGACCGCAATGCTAACCTGTTCTTTCTTGTCTTTATAGGTGTTGCTGAAGACTGGATTCAGGATGGTAAGCCCTTTTTCCTTAGGCCCAGGATCAGATGCAGAAGACACGATGAGCGTCCTGCTGCTGAGGATGCAGAATAACGCAAAGCAAGATTCATCCATCGGGTGTGGTTTAAATAGCCTCCAGTAGTGCTTAGGTGTCTCCTTCCACAGCCACGCCTAGGCAAGAAAAGAGTTCCTGTTTTCCAGAAGAGTTCCAGTGTTCTGAATCTAGGGAGTGGCTCCTGCCCCACCCAACAGGAAAAGTAGTTCCAAACAGAAGAGGATCAGAGGCTCAACTGGCAGGCAAGTAAGCAGCATGGCCTGCTGCAGGTAAGTCCACCCAAGCATTATGAGCCCGGCGCTTCCAGCGCTGGGACTGGGCATATTTATGAGCCTGGTGCCACTGGCGCCAGGACTGGGTCCAAAAGGTCCCAATTGGGACTGGTTGGCACTCGGAACCTGGGTTATGGATCTGCTTCCAAGGGAGTTGGGAAAACCCTGACCTTTTGGAAGCAGAGATCATGACACTACCTTAAGCACGATTGTGGAAACCAAAAGAATTATGCATAATTCCGCGCAGGCTGCAGAAATTATTGCATTAACTCGAGCTTGTGAACTTTCTGAAGGGCTTACAGTAAATATATATACCGACAGTCAGTATGCCTTTGGGGTGGTTCACAACTTCGGTAGACTTTGAAAGAACAAGGTTTCTTGACCTCACATGGCACAAAAATACAGCACAGCACTTTAATAGTGCGATTACTTTCTGCGCTCGCACTCCCTGTTCAGTTAGCCATTGTAAAATGTACAGCACATCACAAGGTTACAGATGATATAGGAAAAGGGAATGCTTTCGCTGATCAGATATCTAACCAAACTGCCACTGATTTTAGTTCAGAAATGTATGCTGTAAGGGAAACTGTAAATGTTTGCACTTTTGGTGAAAGTATCGATTCTGTAAAAGACATTCAAGCAGATGCTACTGTAGAGGAGACCAAGAAATGGGTTGAGGGTGCAGAGAGATTGGATGGTGATGGGTGTTGGGTGGACAATGTTGAAGGAAAATGGTTACTCCCTGACGCCTATATTACAATGATAGTCATTATGGCTCATGGTCCGACCCATGTCTGTGCGCCTAAATTGACTAAAATGTTACACAGTGTATGGGCCAATGATAACATTTTCAAAATTGCGGAGCGCTTTGTCCCAGGGTGCATGGTCTGCTTGCAGCTCTATGTAGGAAAAGGTACCTCGAGTCCTAGAGGAAGTTTAGCTCCACCTTCTGTTCCGGTTGAGGTCATCCACTTTGATTTTATTGAGATGGAACGTTGCAACAATCTTAAATACGTGTTGGTCGTCATTTGTGCATTTAGTAAGTGGGTTGAGGCATTCCCTGCTAGAGATGCAACGGCCATAACCACGGCAAAAACTCTGTTGAAAAAGTTCTTTCCTTGGTTCGGGCTGCCGAGAGTCATCTGGTCGGATAATGGGCCACACTTTATCGCTGCTGTAATCCTACAAATATGCGAAGGATTGCAGATTGATAAACGGTTCCATTCGGCCAGACATGCCCAAAGTGCCGGATTAGTGGAAAGGCATAACGGCATTATGAAGAACAAGCTCGCTAAGACGTGTGCTGGCACCAAGTTAAAATGGCCGGACGCCTTACCGATCGTGTTGCTGTCGATGAGAACAACCCCTCAAACTAAGACTGGGCTCTCTCCCTTTGAGGTGGTAATGGGGAGGCCTGCTAATATTTGGGGTATGCCAAAGAGTCGCTCATTGCGGGATGTAGAGAATGTGCTTCTTTCAGATTACTGTAACCAGTTGACTAAAAATCTATTTTCAATTTATCACCAGGTGCGAGAGGCATTACCTGTACGGTACGAGGGTCCCGGTCACAGTCTACGACCGGGGGACTGGATCCTCATGAAAGTTTTCGAAAGGTCGTCTTGCCTTGCACCTCGGTGGAGGGGTCCCTACCAGGTCCTGCTAGTCACCCAGACTGCGGTGCGGGTAGCGGGGCGGAAGAACTGGATACACGCAATGCACAGCAAACGGATCCCGCAGCCCATGCCATACGATACAGAAGACACAGAATCCCTTTCCAATGCTGTAACCAACGTGCCCGAAACAGCAATAACTGACAAGAGAGTATCGGAGACCGTTCCAGAGTTCGTAAGGCCAGACAAAACGGCCATCTTGTCTCCGCACTCTCCAACAGTGGTACTTCCGGATCATCCATTTTCTGATCCCATTTCCGTTCACTCGCCACCTCCAGTGGGAAGTGACGACATACTGTTTTCTGATCCTTCAGCACTGGAAATTGTGAAATATAATTTACGTCCAAGAAGATAGACGTACGGCACAGTTTGACTGTGCGATTGAGGAAATCATTTGAGGGCTTGCCTTTTGGCCCGACTATACGAAAGGATTCTGTTGGCTAAGGGTTGTGGGAAAGACATTAAGAAGACGCGCGACTGGAGTCTCCAGCAAACGAACAATTGGTGTTTTTCGATTGAAGACTACGATGCCTGCACCCGCTACCGCTCGTACCGAACTTTTAGATAAATATGTGACTAGCAGAGACAATAATCAAGCGTGTAAGGGGACCCCAAAAATGTATTGTTGCCTTTTTGTAATAATAACTGGGTTTTTAGTAACTACTGGTTTTGGATTATGGTACCTGGAGGAAGCATATCCGCTAGAGGACTTTTTACCTGTTGAAAATGTATCTGTTTTACCCACTCCTTCCGTACAATTGCATACCTTGTCGCCTAGAGATTCTTTGCATAGACGGAACTATCAGAATAATACTCTTTTGTTAATAATGAATGCCACTCATGCAATTTTTAATAGGACTAACTGCTGGATCTGCTCGCATTTACCGCAACATGGGGATAAGGGGCTAGGCTGGTACATTCATCCTTTACCTTTGACAACTGCTTGTTATGCTTCTCTTAGAGAACTATTCTTTGGCCGTTGGAATAACAGCATCTCAGGGAACTTTGATGGTACAAATTTGAATAGTTTTGAAAAACGTGTTTTGATGCCTCTGGGATGCTCGCTCTTTGCAAATAGGAGTAAGCCAAATGTTGTTTCTGTTAGGCCCTCTGATAGATTGTCTCGCCCGTTTCAGTCTTTGATCTCTTTCAAAATGGCTCCTATAGGCAATAAGGATGCCACGCCTCCATCTTATTCTGTTAGCCATAGCCCCGATTCAGTTTCCTTCTGCATACAGAGGAATGGAACACGGTCAATGGGTGATTTTAGAAGTTGCGCCAACGTTGCGAATTTGACTAGTGAGAAAAGACCTCTGTATGTAGGTGAACCTGTCTATTTTGTTTGCGGTAATGTGGCATTTTCATGGTTGCCCAGGGATTGGCAAGGAACCTGCTATTTAGGGATTCTATTACCTGGGGTATTTATTGCCAGTACTGCAGAAATTTCGAAGACTCGTCCATGACGAGATGTGAAGGGGGATACTACAGCGCAAACTCTAGGAGACATAATGAAATCCTTTGTGCCATTTTTCGGGCAAATTATGAATTCAGAAGATATCAGGGGACTAGCGAGAGTACTAGAGAGAACCATCAACCGGACCACTGACATACTCTATAATATGACGTTAGAACAAAAAGCGATAAAATTAGTAGCTCTTCAGAACCGGATGGCATTAGATGTCATTCTGGCTGAGCGTGGAGGAGTATGTAAATTAGTCGGGTCCGCTTGCTGCGTTTACGTTCCAGACTCCTCTCCAACGATCTTTAGGGCGATCCAAAATCTACATATTCTTATATCAGAAGTGCACGTTCCTGAGGGAAACTGGGAACTTAGTGCATGGTTTTGGGACCTCCTACATTCGTGGGGATGGAAGCTGCTTTCGGCCTTGCTGATTATCTTGGGTAGTTTACTGTTCCTTTGTTGTTGTATACAGTGGCCCTCATTACGACCCTGGCGGAATCCGCGGTGCTAAATGCACCGCGGAGCATGGCGGAAAGCCGCCGATAGCGCCATGGGGGTTGGCGGATTTACCACCCCATGCCGACCTTGGCGGAGCGGTAAATCCCCAATCCCCATTTTACCCTTCCCCATTCCCATTCTTGCCCCATAGGGTATAATGGGAGTGGGGAAGGAGTTAATTACGCCGCCGTAAAGTACGGCGGCGTAATTAACAACGAGGTCCCTTAGCGCCATGGTTTTCTCCGCCCGGTAAAACCAGGCGGAGAAAACCTCCATGGCGCTAAGGGAACTCGTAGTACGGCGGACGGGTCCGCCGCGATTAGCGCTGGCGGAAACCCACTCCGCCAGGGTCCTAATGAGGCCCAGTGTCTTCCTGGTAGATGTTCGGTATTAGGGGGATGTTGCGCGCAAACAACAAATGTATTAGGGCATAAAATATACGCCCCAGATAAGGTTTCCAAGGAGTACGTGACGAAAGAAACTCTAGTGTCTGACCTAATGGCAATAGATATGTCTGATAATGATTTGGGGTGTATAGATGTTGAAATGTGGAGTTAGTCGTAAAGTGATCGGAAGTAGTTTAGCGCTTGGCATAAGCCAAAAGAAGGGTTTGTGAAAACTGATATGATATTGTTTCGTCCTCATTGTATATGTTGGCCTATGCCCAGGCGCTTTGCGAGGAAATCCGCATCGCAAGGTCGTGACCTTAAGTTAACCAAGCCTCCATTTTAGGTTAAAGCCGCCATTTTAGTTTGTCGTGCAAAGTCACCCTGTGGCCTAAAATGGCCGACCTGTGTTCTATTGTTCTTACTTTAACCTCTTCAACCTCGGTAGGCGAGTTAATGTCCAACCTGCCTGCAGGCTACATGTTAGGGTCATGTAGACCTTGTCCTTTGTTGACCTCGGGATCAGGTGATTACTTGAATCGGCAATGTTAACCTACAAGTATACAAGAACGATAAAGCTATTTAAACATGACATGCGAAACATCTGTTTGACCTGCATTGAAGCAAATGTGTAAAGAGTGTAAAGTTAAACCCAGAGAATAATAGTATTTGTTAGTAAATGTATTAAGAAGTAAACCGCATGCATGAGATATGTAAATTAGGAATGAACCTGGCGCGAACCCTAGCCCAGTACATGATTAACTTGTAGGAGGCTGGACATCGTTATGAAGAAACTGTATAAATATGCTGATGTCCAGCTAGCAATTCCTGTTCACTGCTCACATTGAACCTGCGGGTGGTCTCTGTGAAGTACTGACGTCCAAATAGCTATTTGTGTACTTTATTTTGTAAACTGTTCAGTATTGCAATAAAGATTCTGGGAATCTTTACAAGCCTGTGTTGGTGTATTTCTCTTTGCATGGTGTAAAAGCCTTAATATTGTATTTTCTGATTTCACACCAGGAGTGGAACACACTAGGCCATCATCAGTAAACGAAATCGTCATGTTAAGCTTTGTCATTAAATCTCACCCAAGAATATTAACTGGTGTCTGCCGTGAATACAATAAAGGCACAGACATATCACATTCTCGCACAGAAATTGGCAATTCATCAGTTAAAGGAACTCTACTTGTAGCTCCAGAGAAGCCTTGAGCATTCATGACATTTCCCGATAACGGAAATGTTCCCTCCCGTACACATGAGCGAGTTGCATCCGTGCCTACCAAAAAAGAAAAAGATTTGACTCCTATCGATACATCAACCCTCGGTTCCTCTTGAGGATCTGGTGTTACCGACAGTATTGAACAGGTCAAGTCAACCTGTGAACTGTCCTATTGTGGATATATGCTCATTCCAGTACCAGTGAAAAGATTCACATTAATTACAGTAGTACCTCCCACTCTAGGTGTCCATAGTTGTCCGTGTTTGCAGTCTGCTGTATTTGCATGGGTGTGACTACCCTTGTGGCAGACTCAATAGTGCTTGCTGCATTTGCTGTGCCTGCTGTATTTGTGGTGCTTGCTGCTGATACACTGTCTGATCTTGTGCAAATCAAGTTCTAACTTGAGGACTATATGCTGGAGGGTAAGCTGTCCCCCCTCTTGAAAATTGGCCATTCTGTACGTACCCTTGATTTCCACACATGCGTGCAATGTGGCCTGCCATTCCATATTCCGAAAATACAACAGGCGCTCTTCAAATTTGCCCTCCTTTCATATTCTGATTGCCATTCGGCATGTTCTGGAAACTATTTTGGTTATTCTGAAAACCACCCCTTCCTCAGAAACCCATTCCTCGGCCTCTCTGCATGAACCCACTTTCTACTTGGTCCATTTGACGTTGGTTATTTCCCTGTGATGCACCCATAGGTGCTGCATTCCTAGCCCTTCTCCGCTTGTTAAAACCGCCCCTTCTAACAAGTATTTTGACAATTTCTTCTGTACTACCTTGGCTTCTTCAAGCTTTCTGGTTTCCTCTTTTTTCTTATTCTTCTCTTGCCATAGTTGACAGTGATGCACTATGGTCAACTGTATTTTTGCTCATGGTTTTGCTTCCATACCCACTAACTTCTTGAGCTGCCTCTGCACTTGCTCTGGCAGTCCTTAACATAAAATGTGGTACAATTTCCCATCCTAGGAGCAGGTGAGTCGGTCCCCCTTGCGCGACCCTTTCCATGCGTTTTTTTAAGCTCAAAAAGTGCCCCCAGGCCCCTGCGTGCCCCGAGCTCCCCAGCCCCACTTCCTGGTTCTTCCCCTCTCCCTCCCGCCTCCCATCCCGCCCCGCCCCTGATTGGTTGTTGCGGCCGAGGCAGCGTCAGTGTACCGACCCGCTTCCTGCACCTGCTCCTATTTCCCATCCTAGGAGCAGGTGAGTCGGTCCCCCTTGCGCGACCCTTTCCATGCGTTTTTTAAGCCCAAAAAGTGCCCCCTGGCACCTGCGTGCCCCGAGCTCCCCAGCCCCGCTTCCTGGTTCTTCCCCTCTCCCTCCCGCCTCCCATCCTGCCCCCCGCACCTGATTGGTTGTTGCGGCCAAGGCAGCGTCAGTGTACCGACCCGCTTCCTGCACCTGCTCCTATTTCCCATCCTAGGAGCAGGTGAGTCTGTCCCCCTTGCGCGACCCTTTCCATGCGTTTTTTTAAGCCCAAAAAGTGCCCCCATGCCCCCGTGTGCCCCAAGCTCCCCAGCCCCGCTTCCTGGTTCTTCCCCTCTCCCTCCCGCCACCCATCCCGCCCCCGCCCCTGATTGGTTGTTATGGCCGAGGCAGCGTCGGTGTAAGGACCAGCTTCCTGCACCTGCTCCTATTTCCCATCCTAGGAGCAGGTGAGTCGGTCCCCCTTGCACGACCCTTTCCATGCGTTTTTTTAAGCTCAAAAGTGTCCCCAGGCTCCCGCGTGCCCTGAGCTCCCCAGCCCCGCTTGCTGGTTCTTCCCCTCTCCCTCCTGCCTCCCATCTCGCCCCCCCGCCCCTGATTGGTTGTTGCGGCCGAGGCAGCGTCAGTGTACCGACCCGCTTCCTGCACCTGCTCCTATTTCCCATCCTAGGAGCAGGTGAGTCGGTCCCCCTTGCACAACCCTTTCCATGCATTTTTTTAAGCTCAAAAAGTGCCCCCTGTCCCCCGCGTGCACCGAGCTCCCCAGCCCTGCTTCCTGGTTCTTCCCCTCTGCCTCCCGCCTCCCATCCTGCCCCCCGCCCCTGATTGGTTGTTGCGGCCGAGGCAGCGTCGGTGTACCGACCAGCTTCCTGCACCTGCTCCTATTTCCCATCCTAGGAGCAGGTGAGTCGGTCCCCCTTGCGCGACCCTTTCCATGCGTTTTTTAAGCTCAAAAGTGCCCCCAGGCCCCCGCGTGCCCCGAGCTCCCCAGCCCCGCTTGCTGGTTCTTCCCCTCTCCCTCCCTCCTCCCATCCCGCCCCCCGCCCCTGATTGGTTGTTGCGGCCGAGGCAGCGTCAGTGTTTACCGACCCGCTTCCTGCACCTGCTCCTATTTCCTATCCTAGGAGCAGGTGAGTCAGTCCCCACTTCCCCTCCTCTAAAACCTCTTCCTGAGCCCATCCCTCCCGCCCATCCCCCCCTGATAGGCCCCTCGACCTTTATCACTGGTCCTCCCAGGGCAGCCCTCTGCCCGGCAGCCCCCAGCGGCTAAGGGCCCCAAGGCCAAGGGCGGCTCCAACAGAGGCGGCTCCAAGATGTGTCTGCAGGTGTCCGCAGGGGAAGCCAATGAAGCCAGCAACTAACAGACACCACCAAAACCGTGAGTGTGGTATGGGTGGGGGAGTAGAGCAATCACTCCACTCCAGAAAGCCCATGCCACTCTATCTTACCTCCAAATAACATAGACTGCCATAATGTTAGCATGTCCACTCTTAGACGGAATTGTGAAAGTTAGCATGTCCACACTTAGATAGAACTGTGAAAGTTAGCATGTCCACTCTTAGATGGAATTGTGAAAGTTAGCATGTCCACTCTTAGATGGAATTGTGAAAGTTAGCATGTCCACTCTTAGACGGAATTGTGAAAGTTAGCATGTCCACTCTTATACGGAATTGTGAAAGTTAGCATGTCCACTCTTAGATGGAATTGTGAAAGTTAGCATGTCCACTCTTAGACTGAATTGTGAAAGTTAGCATGTCCACACTTAGATGGAACTGTGAAAGTTAGCATGTCCACTCTTAGATGGAATTGTGAAAGTTAGCATGTCCACTCTTAGATGGAATTGTGAAAGTTAGCATGTCCACTCTTAGATGGAATTGTATGGAATTGTGAAAGTTAGCATGTCCACTCTTAGATGGAATTGTGAAAGTTAGCATGTCCACTCTTAGATGGAATTGTGAAAGTTAGCATGTCCACTCTTAGACGGAATTGTGAAAGTTTGCATGTCCACTCTTAGATGGAATTGTGAATGTTAGCATGCCCACACTTAGATAGAACTGTGAAAGTTAGCATGTCCACTCTTAGATGGAATTGTGCATGTTAGCATGCCCACACTTAGATAGAACTGTGAAAGTTAGCATGTCCACTCTTAGATGGAATTGTGAATATCGGCCTGTGTCGCATCTAGATGGAACTGTGAATGTTAGCATGTGAAAGTTGCATTTAGAAAGTGTGCCCAATAGCCTCTCCGTGAATTTTAGAAATGTGCCCAATAGCCTCCCTGGTAAATGGAATTTAGAAGTGTGCCCAAGATCCTCTGTGAAAGTTGCATTTAGAGGTGTGCCCAATAGCCACTCTGTGAAAATTGCATTTAGAAGTGTCCCCAATAGACACTCTGGAAAGTTGCATTTAGAAATGTACCCAATAGACACTCTGGAAAGTTGCATTTAGAAGTGTGCCCAATAACCCCTCTGTGAAATTTAGAAGTGTACCCATTAGCCCCTGTGAGAGTTACATTTAGAAGTGTGCACAATATCCACTCTGTGAAAATTGCATTTAGAAGTGTGCTCAATAGACACTCTGGAAAGTTGCATTTGAAATGTACCCAATAGACACTCTGGAAAGTTGCATTTAGAAGTGTGCCCAATAACCTCGCTGTGAATTTAATAGTGTTCCCAATAACCACTCTGGGAAAGTTGCATTTAGAAGTGTGCCCAATAACCCTCTGTAAAATTTAGAAGTGTACCCATTAGCCTCTGTAAGAGTTACATTTAGAAGTGTGCCCAATAGCCTCTCTGGTAAATTGAATTTAGAAGTGTTCCCAATAGCCTCGCTGGAAAATTGAATTTAGAAGTATTCCCAATAGCCTCGCTGGAAAATGGATTTTAATAGTGCGCCCAGTAGCCTCTCTGTGGAAAATTGAATTTAGATATGGGCCCAATATCCTCTGCGAAAGCTGCATTTAGAAGTGTACCCATTAGCCACGCTGTGAAAGCTGCATTTAGAAGTGCTACCAATAGCATCTGTGAAAGTTGATTATAGAAGTGTATCCAATAGACACTCTGGAAAGTTGCATTTAAAAGTTTGCCCAATAGCCTCTCTGGAAAATTGAATTTAGAAGTGTGCCCAGTAGACGCTCTGTGAAAATTGCATTTAGAAGTGTACCCAATAGCCTCTGCGAGAGTTACACTTAGAAGTGTGCCCAATAGCCTCTCTGATAAATTGAATTTAGAAATGTTCCCAATAGCCTCTGTATGGAAAATTGTACTTAGAAGTTCGCCCAGTAGCCTCTCTGTGGAAAATAGAATTTAGAAGTTCGCCCAGTACCCTGTCTGGGAAAGTTGCATTAGAAGTTTGCACATTGAAAGAGCATATAACCCATCATACCACACCCCACGCTTACTCTCTCCTTTACATCACCACTCAACTAGAACACAGAGATACTATGACACCATTCGGTATAACTGTTCTCATAAGAACATCCGCCGCTTACTCCACATCATTCTATGTAAACACTGCTGGTCTCACACCCCCAGCCAGGCGTTTTCCTCAGCCACATCCCTTCCGGATAACTCCTGCCAGAACTAACACATTCTCCTGATCTCTCAACCACCACACCTACCGATAAGAAGCAGCTTTTACACGTGTACCGCACGAGCTGCACACATATCCGGTGCACACACGCACCTTTTGACTCTCCCTACTCTCTCTACTGATCCGAACTTCGGTTCCCAAGGGCGTTCAACCTACCAGCGCCTTCAGACTATACCAATGGTATATAAGGCGCTATATAAGTGCAAAATAACAATAACAATAACAATAAAATACTGCCACTGATTTCCCACAAGGCTCCGCCATTTCCAAAGACTACCGTTCCTGAATAGTCTGAATTCAAGCAAACGGATCTTCCCCTTCCTGCATTTTACGTACCATAATTGCACCCATATCTGAGGTATCAGGATACTGTACTCTCAGCTCTCTCCAAAATGTTAAATGGTGCTCCATCTTGAGTGGTATTCTGTACCGTGACACTAGAATAGCCTGCTCATGCCAAAATATTGTCAGCTCTTTCCTCTTGCTTCTCCTCCTTTTCCAGAGCTCTAGAATAGCTAACCTTTTCTCAAATTTCTTTCCCAGGAATGCTGCATGCAGGTGTGTGGTCATGCACTGCAACCCTGCTTTTGACAATGATCCCCTTTGTGGCCAGGCCATAAACTTCTTATCTGCTGTGCCTTTTACCCATTCTGCACTGTATTGTTTGACCTTGGGCATGTGTTTGGGTGATCGTTTTGCACATGTGGTGTGTCTTCTCCCATTTTGACAAGTCTCAATTGACTGTCTATACTTACCAGTCTTTAAACAAGAACACCCTTTCATAAAAATAATAAATATGAGTGTGCTTCACACTTGCCACTCAAATCCTTTACTTCACAATCATTTCAATCTTCTCTATTATCGACATCAAAATTAACCTACAGTAGATAACCTTTGTCTCTTTTTAACACAGCCTATCTTTGCCGTTTTTTCCAACACTTCTTTAAAAAATCAAACGCGCAAACAGACAAACTTAGTCGACTCTCATATGCACGTCATGACACCTCTTTTCACTTGCCCCTAAAATACTGCCCAGTGGGAGATGAAGTCAATTCCTTTTGCAGATCTATCTGCGTGTAGTCTATTTTTATCCACTTGCATTTTGAAATGACTTCTTCTATGCTCCATGAACGAGGACTGCCAGGCTTCGAGACACTATTTCTCTCTCCTTAACACTCTATCATATATCGTTGATGTTTCCCTGTCACACACTAGGACAACCCCCTTACTTTATTCTATCATAACCCCTTTCTCCACAATTTGCCAGTCTCTTATTCTACTCACATTTGCTTTTCAGCTGTGGACCTTCGGTATCGTCTCCCCTCCTTCAATCTAGCCACTGTTGCCTTCAGTCTGCTCGGCATCTGTGGAAACCAGGAGGGTTTCATCAAAGAGGGACCTGTCCGAACTGTATCTTCTTTACTTACAAGCTTGACTATATTGGCCGTTCTCCACAGGACATTTTGCGTCCTTCCAGCTAGATGGCAGAGGGTGTCGGATTATCCGAGAATCTTAAGCCTACTAAACCGATGGATGTTTTATTTGAAACCATCTGACCCGCTACCACTTGAACCCGAGGGCTTCTTTAAGACTAGGTGGAGCTCTCATGGGAAGGATGGGGATGCAGAAATGACTCAAACATCATTAATAAGGTCAACTCAGGAATTTGGCAAAAGGTAGGCTGTTTTATTAACAATTATCTAAAACATGGAGTAGAATGGACATCTACGGATGGCAACAGTATCAAGCTCAAAGATTTTCATAAAAAACACTCTTTTATACTACAAACACATCATCATTGATGTCATGCTATGTGGCAAATTGTAAAAACTTATGTGGGGTTGTGGTTGGGCAATGGGAAACATCTACACATACTTTCTATGGGGTTTCATGTTGTGATTGTGTCTCTACTATTAGGTGGGCCACTAAGCCTTCCTCTACTACAAGTCATCTTCATAGTCACAAAATACACAGAGATCTATTGGTTCACAAACTATAGGGCTCTTAAATATGATACCCTCTATAATTGGTTGGCATGCTTGTACCCTTCTGGAATAATCCACATGCTAGCAGCGCACAAGCTGGTACTCCAGATGTGGGGGGTTGGTCTTGACCATACCTCCTCACCCAATTAGCCCAACATCTATCATCACTCAAGCTGTCTGTCATCAATTAGCCTTTGAACATGGCCTTGCAGGCTCCACAAACTCCTGGGAATAATAAGGGGGTATGGGTATACTCACATCTTCTTGCCTCAACGTCATCTGCTCGAGTCTATTTCCATCTAGGTCACATGTCTGAAGACCACAATTCAAGCTTCAATTCAATATTAAATGGTATTAAAACAAATAAAACTTGGCACTCATTGTCTCTCAGCTGCACCTTGGCAGTAGCTTGGCCCGTCTCTTGTGTTAATTGTATCCTTTGAATAGACAACCAGTTCTTGGCTGCAGTGGCCTTCTTGACACTGGGCCAGACAAGCCTCCTTGATTCTTTCTTGTTCGGCAGCTAATGTTTGTTAACTGCGAAACATATCAGGCTTCCTGCTAATGAGATCCGAGTTGGCTAAAAAACGATGTGGAACATCCAGATTTCTTATGCTTATATATACCTTGGCGGTACCGCCTGCGGTCTATTATAAAACATATAGCTAGCTTGGCTTTTATGATCACTAAGTCTACTTGCCTTGCTGACTCTGTACATTTATAAAAAGGATTTGCATTTTTTCTGTGCTCTTCACTCTGTAATCTTCATTTTACACATAAGAGGTTACTTGATTCTATACTTCACCATTGGATTCTATATGTTCTCTTTATGTGCTTCACCCTTATCTCTTACAAGTGCGTCACGTTACATCATGTGACATCACCAGTCTGCTCTCTCATTCATCTTCTCCCGCTCTACGGGGATCTTCCCCAAGAGACTGTCAGCTCTTTGTGGATACATAAAGAATGGTTTTCTTAATGGGTACTTTCCTTCAATGGTTGCTTGTGTCATTGACTTCATTACTGGTGTCGTCTTTGTCACTATCTCTTGTTCCCAACATATAGGCAGGTTAGGGGCGGGACATCTGGT
The DNA here is from genome assembly GCF_040938575.1 of Ambystoma mexicanum. Taxonomy (NCBI): domain Eukaryota; kingdom Metazoa; phylum Chordata; class Amphibia; order Caudata; family Ambystomatidae; genus Ambystoma; species Ambystoma mexicanum. Next base: position 417,705,018 of record NC_090929.1, read on the forward strand.
AATGGCGTTTGACTCACTCTCTACACAAAAATACTCCAATCTTAATACCTTAATCACACCTTCAACTCCCACGTGCCAGTGGGCTTGTAGCAATCTCACTGTGGCATTTCCCTTTTCCTGCCCTCACTCGTGCAGCTGGTACATGCCACTCACCCTCATTTGCCAATGTCACCCAGGGCTGATTGGCACAGGTAAGCCCAACAAAGCATAGCACTGCCATCAACGGACCTGGCGGCGCCCCCAGCATGTCATCTGCGATGCAGCTATATGGCAGCTCAGTGCCAAGATGTGTATATGTTTCAGTCAATATCCCTGTTTATGTGAGTAATGTTGCGGGCCCACGTGTTAAGAGCCGAGATGTGCCACTCCATGAGAGGCTGCGGCAATGTGTGTGCCTTTGCTCTGCTGGTCAATGTGAGTTTGTACCTCTGTGCGCGGGATGTTTCCATCAATAGGAGTATGCCAGGGTAAAGCTGGAGACCACAAACGGCTGAAGCATAAAGGGCATACAGCAGAGGGACAGGCCTGAATGTCATTGTTTGCTGTCAGATAGATCCCTGTGTCACCTTGGGTAGCCTGTGTGTGTGTGTGTGTGTGTTGTGCTTGTGACTTTCACTTCAGTACCAATGTGTGTGGCCGAAAGAGTGTTTTTAATGCTGTTGTGTGGTGATTCTGGCACAGATGGGCTGCTTCTGGGTGCTTCATACTGCATTTTGGGCCTCGGATCTGTGTTCAAAACACGTGAAAACATTTGCCACTTCGGCACGCTAAATCACAAGGCCACAGGAATGGATGGTGCGCTATCTTTATTCATGCAAATGTGGAAAAAGTGAGCGTGAACGAGAGGGAAGAAAAGCTCATTAGAGTGGTGGGTGAGGGTTAAAGAATAAAAGGAGATAAATAGCTAAAAGAGCTACATATCATCAGAGGCGATTTGTTCATCCATCTAATTGTCGAGAAAACACCCAAAGTCAAGTGGCAGAAAAATATCAGTGGCACAAAGATTACTGTGCCTGGAGGTGCTCGCCGTTGAGTCATGCAAACTCAAGCACGGCAGGAGAGATGACCAAAACGAAAGGAGGCAGAATCATGACAATCCAAATCTCTACAAAAATGGGCACTCGTGTGACACTGTTGTGTGCATTGGCCCCAATGAAGAAGGTGGACCCTCAGGCACACACGCCCTATCGTGTGTCTGCACTGCAGTAATTTTACAGATTGTCCAGGCCCCCAAGCCTGTGAGCTGTCTGTATCCTACCGTCTGTGTGTGTGAGAGGATGGAGAGGGCGAAGCAGAGGGAGCAGAGCCAGTGCCTTGGTCTCAGCGGCTTTGGGCAGGTCCCTTCCCATAGCCCCAGGTCTTTTGGTTGTTTCCCCGGATAGACAGGAGCTACTACCAAAATACCAGTTAGCCCAGAGTCTTGACAGTCCCATCATTATTGTAGCCCCAGATCTTTTCCAGACGTAGAAACACCCCTGCCTTTTGAGACCACTGTAACGCTTGCTGGCCCAATGAATAGAAAAATTAAAATGGGTTTTCATGGTTACCACAAAAAAATCTATAATTTCCAATCAAATTGATTATGACGTGTTTCCCCCTCGCACATTTACTATGAATAGCCTGGAAATCTCCCTTGATTTTTTCTATTCAAGGAGTCAAGGTGGCTGTGTCAAAAAGGCGCGTAACATATTTCAAATGTTCACTGTGTGGCTGTGGCGAATCCGGTGCTGCACGGACACTGACGCTGCTGCTTCGGCCTGACCAGTCGCAAGGTTTAGAACCTGTATTTGCATAAGTTAGGAACATCTGGGGGTCGTCATAAATAGTGCGCTACTTAGTACCACAAGTGTAGAAAGGTAATACGGCCTGCTGCAAAGGCACCCTTCTACTGGCGCCCCCTAATGAACACCAGTACAGGTAAATAAGAAATTGAACAAGGAGGGTAAGCTCAATGCGCAGATCCCAAAATTCTCATTAAAAGTCCATAAAACAGCGTATTGATATGGCTTCAAATCCCAATTTATTGGTCACAAGACAGCCGACACGTGTTTCGACCTTGGAGGTCATTATCAAGGCGTTGTTCAAGAGTCGTGAAGAGCAGACTAGTATGTGAAGCAAGAGGTTTTGTTTCCCTCCAATGGGTATGTATCTTTAATGTAAGTGGGAATATCTGATGCAGGTAGCTCTTGAGTGTAGTTGGGTCAAATCCCCATGTCTAAGTAGCAGCAACAAATTTGCATAAGGCTGGCACCATCCACCCAGCCCCATTTCACATGTTGTAACCATGAGGGAGCTGGGTCTGCTTCTGATTGTTGAAAAGAAGTGTTTTTTTGTGTCAAAGATGTTTTTTGAATACCACACAAGAAAATCCCCAGAAATCCATTTGGGGTACACCCCGAAAGAGAGAAAGCAGTTAAGTGAGAACCCTGGCTTTGTAGAGGATGTGTGTTCACAAGTTTGATTTTTGACGACCTGTCCCTTAATCTCAAATACAAAAATAGGGTTGAACGGTGGACTGTAGCCCTCTCCTTCTATTTAATCATCTTTATGTTTCAGCTAGCAAGCATAAAAGATTGATTAAAGACACTTAACTTTTACGTACCGCCTATGCTCAGCTCAAGACCAGTAACTTGCGCTGGCTTTCTCCAGGACTTCAGTCCTGGGTGAAAGCATGGACTCATGCTTTCAAGAATTCTGTAACATTTCGTGGTTGCTAAGCAACTACTGAAGGTACACACCTCTTGAAAGTACGAATCAAGACCCAGTGGTGCCCTCAGCCATGGGGTTTCTGTTTTACTTCTGTTGTTTCTTTTCATTTATTTTTCAACTGTTTTCAACAGGGGTAGCAGAGGGCATGCCAGGGGTCGCAAGGGAGACAGCAGGGGTGGCAGCTGGTGACCTCACTGATAACACTGGCTTACATGAAAGGGCGCAGCTGGAGTCAGAGGCTGATATAACAAGGCGTTGTTCTTTGCTAGCAGGGTGCATTTAGTGTGCAACCTTGACCTGTTGGGGACCACCCTTTACGTTGGAAAGCATGAGCTCCTGTGGGTATAAAGGCCAGGGGTTTTCGAGGGAAGGGGATGCTCAGAACTTTGTGTCTCATGTTGTGAGTCATGAGTGATTATTTTTCTCGACAGACAGCATGCACAACATATGGTGCAGGAAAAGTAGTCACATTGCCTTGTCTAACTCCCCAAGACCCAACCTTCCTGTAGATATCTTTGTGTTCACTTTTTAATCCCACAGTCCCTGATCCCGAATGGAGAAACATTGTTAAAACATGTAATGGAACTAATCAGTGCCCCTCATAACCACTACATGGAATCCATGCTGGTCACTAAAACCCAAAGGTTCCTCAGTGGAGGACCAAGAACTATTCATTGCCATCAAAATAATTCCACAATACCTCCCCAAATGACTTGAAAAACGTGGTCCATGTATAAGGCCATGAGGGTGACTGTGTTCCTCTTCAGTTTATGCACCAAGACATCATCGGGGGCAGCAAAGACCTCAGGGGTCTCTCTTATTGGGCGTTGCCTAACCCATTTCCTGTTTTATCCCTTACAGGTAGTTCTACTCAAATTTGTTTTACTTTCACTGGTCACACCTTTCTGCGGTTTCACTGCATATTGTCATTATACCACCTCCATCATCCTAAACACAGTGCCAAATATACTCACACAAAACCCAAACACAGGAGGTTACACTTTGGAGGTGTTTACTAAACATAGGATGTTTAAGGGGAACTAGGAGAGGCTCCTTCATTGAATGAGGGCATCTCTCTGTGAATTCCTAGCTTCTGTCTGAGTGTCAATTGGCCGGAGCATTACCATTGATTACATGAAACATACCTTATGCAATCTTGCTTATCAAAGGACCATTCATTTCCTTGATCCAATTTTCATGCATATGGAATCTCCAGGACCAGATCCCAACAATGATCAACCCTCAAAGATTCTTCCACAAAATTACAAGGACATTTCCAGCACTGACCATGTGCCAATCCTAACCAGGTGAAGAAGTGGATCAGTCCCTCCCGATCCACCTTTATCTATGTGGGTGGAGTATATGGGTTTTGCAAGCTCTGCCCACTAAGTGAATCATCATCCCGTGATGCAACTTCTCACCACAATATAAACATGATCCAACCTGATAATGTCAACCCTGCCCTTTCAAGAGTAAGAAAGCCACAAAGTGTGCCTATCTCCTTGGGCCCGTCCGATGTAGACGAGATAGATGGCTCAAAACTCTGTCCAATTATATTCTTCCCATAATTTTCCCCTGTGAATAAATAGGGTCTAATCTCCCAACCCTCTGGCTTCCCCTTCTTTCTTGCATTGAGGTGAAAGTCAGTTTGCTGAACTGACTAGTTAACTCTTAATAGGTGGTGAACACATTCTTAATGCCATTCTCCAATCTCTGATGAATAGCACATAGAGTACTCTGTGACACAAGGCTTTATGCAGTCAATTGCTTTCAACTGGCTATGCAGGAGAGGCCTCCATGGTTCTTTGATGAATATCATAAAGTGTCTTTTTGGCATTGGTCAAATGGTGAGTGCCAATGAAGCAGGCAAGTATGTTGACATTTACAAGAATCAAGCAACTAATTTTTATTGTTAGACTAATTACAAAACGTCGCCCCAATAAAATTATGAAATACTAGTCGTGCAAGATACCATAATGTTATTTCTAAGATAAAAGACCCACTTTAAGAGACTGTACCACATTGGACACATTCCTGTAAAAGTGGGGTGGAAACTCCCTGTGGTTACGCAAAGGGAGCGGGCCGGGGGAAATCCCACGCCAAAAAACAACAGAGTTCAAAAATTTGACAAACACCTGTTTTATTTGAAAAAAGCCTAAATTAAACAAAGACAGCATGAACATCAAACAATTCTCTGTGACTCTCAAATAATTCTAAGCTTGACATTACCTTAAAAAGGGGTATGACATCACAATTGACGTTTCCTCTTAGAAAACCTAAGGTGGGAAGGGATTATTTAAGGGAATCCGTCGGAAGGGATTGGTTAAAGGAATCAACTAGATATATATTGTATGGCGGTTAGTGCATTCATTGGCTACCCTCTATCTGATGGCTCCTCCTGAGGCCACGTACTAAAAAGATACAAGTGAAACATCTCATCATAATGAACGATAATTGGCCATTGCAACACTGTTATACAAGCGTTAAAGGTAGGAAGAGATTGGTCAGTGGTGTCTTTATCAGCTTTGGCACCTTGGACTGTTACCTGCATATGAGTTACAATTGGGGTTTGTGATAACAACACCAATGTGATACTTTTCCCAAATAGGTTCCCATTTCTGATTCTCTAGACCATAGGCCAGAACGTTTAGCTTTCAACATCGCACTATCTAGTATCTATTGTCCAGAAGACTGGATGGGAATGAAGGTCTAAGTCTGTCTCTAAGCCTAATGAATAGACAATATCCTCCACCTGCCGGTCACGTGTGTGGAGACCATATTTTGGATTAATTCGTCAGCATTTATGAGGATATTAGCCCTTATTAATGCGGGCCTCTACCAACTTGTTTGAGCTACTCTCTTCTCATTGTTAAGCCTTAGTTAATGGGAACCTGACCTTCCAGTATTATTTGTTTCTTTATTCAATCTGAAAGAACTGTGCCTCACTTCTGAGAACTGTTATCGTCTATCCTCTTGAGCACCGACCCGAACCTTTCTTTCCATGGTAACCATGGCAAGGCATATGCACCTATTTTGACTTTTCTGCTAACTCAGTGAACCAGGTCCTCCAGCAGCTCTGCAGCATCTTAATGTCTCCCACTCGCCAACCGTGACTGTGCCGTCCATATTGCTTTGCATGCCAACCGTTTTATTTGGGTTCAGCATTAAGCAAGCTTTTTGTATTCTTATGTGTCTTGCATTTCAGCATATATGTGAAACATGTGTTTTCTAGCTTAGTGCAATTTCACCTATTGTTTGTGTGTCTTCAAGGTGATTGCATATATGTTTCATGTCTAATGCACCTACGTGTGTCAGTGTTCAGCAGTGACATCATTTGCTACTGTCATCTTGATCACAACATATTCATATCCTCCATAGCTTGCAGATTCAACTCTTCAGTGATTCGTTGTGGGTAGGGTCTGTAGGGTTGTCTCAGTGAATACCATCTCTCGCACCTGCGATATAGGGGTGGGGAGGAGTCAGATGCTATAAGTGATTTGCATTTTCTGTTTTTGTAGCATCGGGACAGGGGAAGGGCCGACATAATACATGTGCCTGTCTTTATTCCCATCTCTGGTCGTTTCCTCGACCACACTTCTCTGCAGACTCTCCCCGTTGGTGGGTACCTTGGGGAGCTATATCTTTGTCACCCCCCTCAGGTCACCTGAGTTCTTTATGTGTTTGTCCATCCTCAAGGTCATGTATCAGCACTCTCCATCAGGTTTGCAGAACACCCAGCATCCCACGTAGTTACAGGGATCACAGGGATAACATAATTGTGTGCCCTGAGGAATGATGGGGCTCTCTTTTATGTGGAACAAAAGTATATCACCAGTCTCTGTTTACGCATCTGTCTTTGGGTCTACATTAACCAATATTTTCATCCCTACTGTCTTTTGGGCAGTCTTCTTACATTGATGGATGGCTATTCTCAGGACACACAATCAAAATAGCACTAACACTAATAAAGGTTTGGGTGACTTGTAACCATTTGGTGTTTACATTTGCTTGTACCCCAGGAAAAATAGAGGTGAAGAACATCTCTATTGTGTAAGTGATTTCAACCCGAACTCCACCTAAGTCAATGCCTAGCATGTGATGCACAGCTGGAACCCTTAATTATTTATTTATGTCTATAAATTCTTTTATTTCTGAATGATATACCCTTATATCACACCTCTCTCTTTGAATCCCCCTCCCCGGTCACACTGAACCAGGAAGCAGGCTGTTTTGCAAAGTTAAAAATATTTATTTTAGGTATTTTCACAATATATATATATCACACTATTTAATGGTTTATACAATGATCACCAATGGGGTGATGTCACAATAAATCTCTCTAATCACACGGAAAATTTCGTTTCTAACATGCACATGAACGAAGTGATGAAAGTTTTTGTAGAGGTCAGTTTTTTCAGAAAGAATGAAAATTTGTAAAACAAGGTTGCGCTTTTTTTAAAAATTACAAACAAGTTTCTTATACTAGGGGAATCTATGAAGCCACAAACTACACGACAGCACAGCCACCAGTCCAGCAACGCCTCTGTCTGGTTTTTGCCCGCTGAGACGCTTGTCTTTCTTCAGAAAATATATTAGTGCAAAGATGATTTTAACACTACTATTACTAAAGGACTATAGGATTGAGAAAAATATTCAGGTAAGACCAAAGATTTTCTACAATGCAGTTCTGGATAAAAGAGAGTGGGTTTGGATAGGGATGACCTATGGATAATACATATGCTAGAGACAATCCTATGCTATGGATACTCACTACCACTGTTTGGAATGGACCCGTCAGAGATCTGGTCAGGAATACTTTCTGGACTGGAATTCTGCTAGCACACCGGACTGGACTCAAGGCGCTCTGGTTCTGTACTCAGCACAGCACCCTGGACACTGCACGGCGAAATTGGACTGGATCTGACGGGTTGGTTCTGGTTCGCTGCTATCTGGTCACAGCTCAGCTCTACTGGGTCGGATCTCTGAATTCTGGAAAGAATTCTTAGCAAGAAAGCAGCACAGCTCAGCCAGAATGTTCTTTTTTTTTGTTCCCCTTGGAGGTCTGGGGTAAAATCTGGTTTCAGGATTTTAAAAGGCCAAGCTGAGAAGGGCTCTTCAGCTTTGGAAATGGGCATTTCTGCTTTCAAAGATCTGAAGTCTGGAATATGGATTTCTCTTGCAAAGTGCTTCGTCAGCAATCAGATGGTGGGTGAATGTGTGTGTCTCTAGGTCCTAAGCTATCTCTATTTATGTATTTTCTAAATGGGTGGGTATGCTGACTTCTACTCGGCACACCCCTAGGGATTCTATTGGTTAGGGTCTTTCTTCTCCCCTGATTTGAGAAGAAAACCTGGTGTCATGATGACACTGTATTTTATAATCCAAGGAGTACCTCCCCTTTGTTTCTGCACATGAAATCTATTTTTCATACAAGACATATCTACAATTTTGCAACCTTAATACCAATAGCATATTTATATCAGATATTTGTTGGAGCAAGTGTTCATCCGAGCCCCGTCTTGGTGAGAGCTTGGGTCTATATTTGGCAATTTTTTCGCACTTTTGGTCTGGTACCCGATGTCAGATTTGTCCACATATGTGCGCATGACATCTGGGCATAATCATGTGAAGTTTCATGCTTCTGGCATCGCCACACTTGCTACAAAACCACAAATTCTGTAGTCTTGTCTCTGAACAAAGCACAGAGTTCTGAGTAGTTTTAAACCATGACCAGAATTTTCATATTAACAATACTGTTCTTTTACACATTTTTACAATTTTGCACAGTCCTCTGTCAGTCCTTTTCAAGCATGTACTTTCTTGTGCTTTAAGAATACACTTAACTGTCTGTCCCCACCTCCAAAGTTTTGGGTGGGTCAAGAGCAAGCCCTGCCTCTTCCCTCTGGAGGGAGTTTCTGTTGACACTTGTATATGCATATTCTTTTCAATCCAGTAAGTCTTTTGTCTCACTCCCAGGAGCAACAGCCAGTGCCCCTCCCCTTTCAATCAACACCTAAATGGAAGTTCCTGGCCTTTGATGAGAAGCAGAAGGGTGGTGTGTTTCCCAGTGGGGGAAGCTCCTTTGAAGTTTTGCTGAATCAGGTTACTTTAAAGTAAATTGTGACATTGTTCTTTGTTGAAATTAAAGTTACAATTTTTAAAACAGGCAAGCAACTCTCTAATTCCAGTCTTTTTAAACATAGAAATTAAATAGTGGCAACCTATACTGCTTTTGATAGCAGGTCACTTCATTTCAGCCATTTGATTTTACTGTACAAGTTTAAGCTTCTAGAGTAATTTAATGACAGCTTTCATACAGGCGCCCAACGGTACTGCACCCATATTTTACAGATTTTCAAAGGAAAGCACCTTTTTTTAATGTGGATATTCTTGTGATGAAATCTGCTTCTCCTGACATTGTGTGCTTATGTGGATTCTTTAAATAAAGTGACGGGTAACACCCAGATGTTGGATCTTATCTGATGTTTGGGAACCATTATTTTGTAATTTCAGCAACCAAGGAAAAACAGGATTTCAGGGCACCTCTGGGTTTCCTTGCAATGAAGCACTGCCTTTCATGTAGTTTCCATTTTCATCTGTGGGCAGCCCAATGACAGATTTCAATAGCGTGGTTTCCTGTTCCCCTACTGACACAGGCAAAGTAGATTGGCAGCCAACTTTCTGGTTTCACTGCGTAATTCTCAGAGGTTTAGCGCGCATAGGGCTTTTTGCGGCCATTTTGTTGGTTCCAGTGCCACCAGCACACAGTGATGTCACAGGGCAGAGCCTAGTGGGTAAATGCATCCCACAATTGTACTGAATAATCTATGTTCCTCTGGTATCTGATTGAGTGCTTCTTCCATCTTATTGAAGAGATATTTACAGCGTTTTACCCATTTTACTTCCGGGGATCTTTTCTTCTTTTGGTGTGCATCCATCTTGGGAAACCCATAAGTCTTTATGTGTTTCTTGGGTACTACCAAGGCTGGAGTGTTCAGTAGTACTAGTGAGCATATTTCCCTCCAGTTTGGAGGCCACTACATGTAGGGTTTGGAACCACAGGCCCAATACTGATCCATAAGCAATGTTGTGCCTACCTTAAAAACCAGGAATTTTTTATGCGCCTTTGCAGCCTTCATTCACTCTCCAACCTTTACCTGCCACTATTTTGGAAGCATAGTGAGGCGTTCTAAAGGGGTATTATGGGTACAGGGCCTGCTTCATTTTCTACCCATGTGACCAGATTTGAGTTCTCTGCCTACTCATTGAGGCATTGATCATTCTCTGTCTGTACCACTTCCACTGGTACTGTCAAAAGTGCTTGTGCTTTGCACCCCATCAGTCCTTCGACCAAATAGTCTACTGTAACCACCTGTGCATATACCAGTAGTTGAGGCCTTTCCCAACATCCAGACATTCCCCCCATCTCCCTTCTCCCATTTTTTGGACACTGTAATTCCTTTTGACTCACTAGTCTAGCTCCCCTCTATATGGGCCATCCAAACTATACTGTATCATTTTGTGTCTGCTCCAATAGTCCTCTGTCCTTGCATTTGTTTTTATTTAGCTGTCTTCATAGGGGAACTTTTTTGTGCCATTCAATGCTACATGGCCCACTTCCCCAAGAACCGGCCCCTAGGCATACAGTCACCAAATGTATTCTCTGGAATTTCAGTGGCTACGAATGTCCTAGAAGCTGTCATGGCATAGGGAATGAGAACACACACATAGCAGCTTTTACTTGATGTCTCTCTCTAAGGAAGGGCTGGGTCACTACGTTGTTCACTAAGGGGACGGGAGTCATGTTGCCATATTCTTCTGTGTACACGTGATGGGGAACATTTCTATGTAATTTCAGGAGGGTAAAGCAGTAGAGACAACAGAGTGCAAAACATATTGCTTCAATCATTTTAGCTGATGATTGCATATACTGCAAGGGTGCATGTTCATTGTGTTGTCTGTGAGCCAAACGCCTGTGATTAGCAAAATGTACTACGTTCATCATTTCTTTTTTAATGATGCTTTCACGTCAATTTCTAAACTCTAAATACCTACAAGGAAAACTGTATTGCAATCACTAATACATATTTCCCAAAAATGAACGGTGTCTGGGTTTGGTAATAAGGCAAGAACTGGTACTCTACTTTTGTTAAGCACACTATAACTGTATGCTACGAATGAGAGGAAAGCATAGAGAAATATCTGGAGAGACAGCATCTGGTAATTGTCACTTGAGCTATCTAAATACTCGTCCTTTTATGCTGCAGGAAAAAAGTTCTGAGGAACACAATTTGTGTCAGCAGATCCTTCACTTGTATAAAAAAGCACAGTGTACATGTATACATTTACTAGTTCGCTGGCAGTTGTAGTCTGCTCATTGTCATGGTTTGAGTTTGTGATCCTCTTCCTTCTTCTTCTTCTTCTTCTTGAGCTTCATGTTCTGGTCGTGGGGCACGGGAGGTCTCGCCTTCACAGAGTTTGACATTACCTATGAGTACCCACGCAGGCCTGCCTACCACCTTAACTGCTGTGGGGTAATTTCCTCAATAACAAATAGCCCCTCAAAATGGGGCTTGTGCCAGGATCGGGTAACATTTCTCAAAAGGATGGTATTGCCAGTGTAGAGGGGTGGAGGGTTTGAAACAGTCTTGAAGATCTACTGGAGTGTTATCGTCATCATTCTTCTTTGAACTCCCCTGCCATGATCAAAGCTGTTGGGAAATAAAAGAAAACAGTGGCCATCATTGCCGCTAGGTAATCATAAATCTAAGAACCCAAAACAACAGAGTCACTATGAGCATCAGTTAGCACTCTGGTTTGGAGGAGCAAGTGGTATACGCATACAGCAACCCGTCAACAGCTTGTGAAGAGTCAAGTGATGGTCTGAGCTGGGCTGATTTCATAATGAAAACAGTGGTAAGGACAGGCAATGGAGCCATCCTTTTTTCAGAGTCATTTTCAATTTGACAATTTTCTCTCTGAGCAAGCCATTGCAGTGTTTGCAATTCCCATTTGCTTGCAGGTGGTAAGTGCAGGAGAACTTATGCTTACTTCCCAGTAGGATTGTGATGTGCTCAAACACTACATTCACAAAGTGCAGTCCATTGTCGGACTGGAGGACTTTGCACACCCCACAACGTGGGAATACCTCTCCTATGAGGAATTTAGCAGCACAGGTGGCCTTGGGGTGCATGCACGGACTGGCCTCGATCCTTCATAACGCAAGAAGCATAACTGGTTTACCAGTGCTGTCCTGTCACCACATGGCATTTGTGGGGGACACCGAGCACCCCCTAGTCTTCCACAGCATCAAACACTGTGAAATGTTTGACTTCAGCTGGGATGTTGCATAATATAGACGCTGGTTTAGGAACTAATGGAAAGTCAGCCTCAACAATATTGTTTAGAGGCTGTACATTCTGAATAAATCTCCACAATCCCCTCTTGCTTTTTTTTACTGGGTACACAGCCGTGTTACACAGGGATTCTGATGGCACTAAGTTTCCCTGCTGCACAAACACAGAAATTGTCTCAAAGATACCCTCACCTGCTTGCTTGGAAATGAGATACTGCTTCACTCTGAGCAAAATTGCTCCTGGCTTGAATGTAATCTTAACTGCCCCTACTCCCTTCAATAGAGCCATGTCATAGAGACTGCTGGTCCACGGTGTACTCGGTACCTGTGCTAGATGCTCTTCCGGGAACCAAAGTGTCTTTTTGATCAATGCCATTTTCAGTGGCACCTCGCTTTTCTCAATCTTCACTCAATAAGTGAGGCTTATGAAAAACACTACCTCGACATCTTCTTCCTCATCTTGGAATAACTCTTTGTCTGTCAAATCAGTCATTCTGTGTCCCTCATCTGGAGCGATCACTGCCCGCCATGGTTTACACTTGTGATCAGTTCAGTGGGGAATCACCCTTTCTTCCCTCGCTATAACTGCCTCCAGCTCTAGTGGGAACACATGTCCTTCCTCCTCATCCATGGGGACTTCTGGACTGAGTATGATTCCTGCACTTAACCTCAATATTTTGCCTTGTATGCCTGGGAGCTATGCTAGTAAAATATTTACCCCATACTGGAATACTTCAGCGTCTAGGGGCATGCCCCTTTGTACTGTCTGCCCACAAAATGCTAGCACAAACTCATGTGTGTTCATGTAGTGTATCCCTGAAGTGGTGAAAAGTATCCCCTTGTCAGTAAAGGATATGTTCATGTTGAGCTTGCTCATGTCCCTACCCATTATGTTAACTGGTGTCTGTCGGGAACATAAGAGTGGCATGGTGAGGTCATGTTCCACCACAGTGAGAGGAAGGTCATCAGTAAATGGACCCACATTTTTAGCCCCAGAAGAGCCTAGTGCATTCATGGCAACACCTCACTCCCCTCCTTAACACAGTATCTGGTTGCCCCCGTATCTATAAGGAAGGAAAACATTTTCTCACCTATGATCATGCCGACTTGTGGCTCCTCTTGTGGGTCAGGTGTAATGGATAGGATTGAATACATCAAGTTTAGTCTGTGGACTGTCCTATTGTGGGTATAGATTCTTCCCTGTCCCAGTGAAAGGGTTCCCTCCCACTACAGTTACGTTCCCTATTCTGGGTGTGGGTGCCTGTGCTTCTGTGCCCGTTTCCATGTGGCCACAATATTCTGTTGTACTGGTGCTTGCGGTTGCACCTGTGGTTGCGGTGTCTGTGCGGGTGCTTACTGTGTTTGTATTGGGGCTGTTGCACTGCCATTAGTGCTTGTTGGGCTGTGTGTGATCTTGGGCATAATAGTCAGGTGGCTCTGTAGTGTATGGTGGGGGATACAATGTCCCCATCCACTCTTGTGTCTTGCCAATTATGTTGCCTCTCTCCCCTGCTTCTGCATACTGGAGAGCTGTGTCCCATTTTTCTACATGTCCAACATTGCTGAGGTGGTCCTGCAAACATGGGCTGTCCTCTGTTGAACCCTCCTGATTGCGGAGCTTGTAATCACAACCATCGTCCTCTGGGTACACCCCCTCTTGCTTGGATTTGGGTTGTTTGACCAAATTAAAAAGATTTGTTGAGGAATTGCCGCTAGTCAATTTCACTGTGAATCGTTTTTTACTTCAGCCAAACAAACCAAACTTTTTTCCTTACACCAACCACCCGCACCCCTTACCCTACTTACCTCTTTGTTCGCCGCCACCACTCCTGCAACCATACAGTGTCAGATCCGTCCCTCTAATGCAGGTCGGATCCGATGCCGCAGGGTCCCTTTTTCATTTTATTTTTTTTTTCTTTTTTTGTCCCCTGTCTCCAATGTTGAGGAAGCAGGGGTCACCTCTGCAACCTCCAAAGCCCAAAAATACCGAACATAGGGAGCGGGGGACATGCCGACAACCCTCGCTGCACATGGTCAGTATTTTTTGCATCAATCGAATGGTACTGGACGACATCTAAAAAAGAAGAAGTACAACTGGTTGGAGCAGTTGTGACTGTAGGAGCTATATATGGCACTTGTTCAGTATCTGTGTCACTTTGAGACTCTGCTTCCGATGATAAGGGTGATGTTGGAATTGCCAGTATTTTTTGTGGTCTACTTTTTGGAAAAGGTTGGTGTGTTCTCGATGTCGATGGTTTTTGGAACGTGTAGATCCTTTTACATTTATAGTCCATCTCATCTCTGATAAACTTTTTTAGTTTCTTGATTTTAAGTTATTTTGTAAACCATAGTAAGTAGTGTCAATAATTTGATGATTTTTGAAAGTTGCTTCTGGTGCAATAGAATGCTATGCAATAGAATGTTTATGCAGAATATTATATGTATAAGACCCCTTAAAATAAGAATTCAAGAACACTTCAGATCCATCATTAAAGAAGATATAAGATTCCCTCTGGGATTTCATCATCAACAGGAACATAAAGGACAATCAAAGAACAATATGAAATTCTATGGCATAGAAAGAATAAGCATGCCTCCAATAGGAGTAAAACAAAGAATAAATCTTGCGATCCAGAGAGGCATACTGTATATGCATTTTGGACACGTGTCATAGCAGCCTCAATGACGACGCTGAGAAGATCAACCTACTTTAAAGCACAAAGCAATTTGTGCTTAAGAACTCAAAAGACTGTTCAGCCTCTAGCAATATGGAAGTTTTTGTACGTTCTGACTATGATGGATTTAATTTACTTTCTAGCTAGCATGCAAAGCAGTATACAAAATATATTGCATAATGTAGTTCATATTGGATGCTGTTGGACTCTGGACTGACTGCTCGTATTCATCTTTACATCTATTTACCGTAAGTTATTATCCAATAGGCATCATAGCCCAACCTAAGATGGTAGGTACGTGATGACGCGATAGCGCGTTACACGCAATGACGTCATCATGCTGTTTTAAATAAGCGGTCATTTTGCAAAAAAATCGCTGGTTATCATGCCGCGAGCAGTGTTCCATATTATAGAAAATCACACGCAAAATGGAAATCAAGGTAAGAACAAGGCAGGATTATTCATGTATTGTTTCATGGACACATTGCAATCACTAAAACGATATTTTAGGTAATCGCAAATATAAACCATGCAATACATGAACTAAGTAGGCAAACTGATATCAGTCTCCAAATATTCTATTTCAGATTAACTACTCTGCAGATACTGGCACGCCTATCAGAGGAAGGAAAATGTTGGTATAGAGAAGCTTATACAACAAGCAATTTTTGGGAAATCACCATAATACTCAATAAAGTGAGTATCATTTTGTACTACAAGTTAGTCCACAGCCCAACCTGAACTATAATGAGTACCAATTTCGGTTGGGTGATATTGTATGTAAATATGTGCTCCGTAAAGCGCTTTGGATTAAGGCGCTATATAAATAACACATCATTATCACATCATAATGTACTTATGTAACAGTCAAGCAACAATATATAATTATTTCATTTCTTTTTTCAATTTTGCAGTGTGTATGCATTTTCGGCTGAACTGAGACTTAACCCTCCTGAAGAACCGTCATCATCTGTTGACGGAGAAACAGGTGCTGAGGGAAAAATATATTTTATTTCTTGCTTAATACTGTATCATAAAGTACAACTATCTGGCTATTCATGGACATGATAAAAAGCTGAAATCTATCAAATGCAAAAATTCAAGGAGAAATCAAATCCAAGTCTGGCGCAATAATACAGATTTCCAATTTCATTTATCTATTGTTCTTCTAAACGTTCTGATCAGCCTCAGAATTAGGAATCTGTCTGCTGCGAACATACATCAACTGACAGATATCTAATCGCCACAAGTTGCTGACAGGCTGACTACTCTAAGGAACTTAAGCAAATCATTCTTTATTATCGCATCCACCTCTCTAAGACGGCTCTCCCTACTTCTGTCTCTTTCCCACTCCTGTTCTCTGCTTTTCTCCTTCCCTTGATATATGAACTCCTTACCGAGATTTTCCACCTGCTTTAGCGGCCTTTCTTTACTTGACTATATTTGTTTCTCCCTTTCTCTATTTCCCTCACGCTTTTCTCCATGGCTTCCTTCTGTTTTTCCCTTTCTTCCCTTTACTTCCTCAACCTTTCTATGCCTTCTCTCTCTTTTTCCCTTTCTCCTATGTCCTCTTCCCTTCTCATCTTCTTCTGTCATTTCAATTCATTTCTATCCTGCTCCTCTACCTCCTTCAGTACCTCTTTCCAGTCTCTCTCTTCCTCTTCTGCCTTCCTTCTCTACCTCACCTCTGTTTACTCCTTTTCCTGTCTCCTTTTAGCCCCCTCTTCTGTGTCCTTAGAATCATCTACAGTCCTCCTGTCTAACTTAAGCAATGTCTGTCCTCCCACCCACTTATTCAATGCAATGCCTGTCTCTACCTGGTCATCCTGCCTAGTTTTCTGCTTCTGTGTCCCCTCCTCACTATCTGTTACCTTTGCCTGCAGCTTGCGGCGCTCCTTCTATTCATTGCACACAGACTCTGGCTTCTGGTTAGTTAACTTGGCCTCATTTATTGTGCCTTTACTACTATATGCTGGGAGCGCATATATAGGGTTGGAATAGCCTGTCACTGCTTTTAATTCTTTCAAGGGGTAAAAACTCTGTCTCTTAGTTGGCAGATCAGTGTTCTGGGGATGAGGAGGAGCCATGAGCACTACCCCCTCTACTTCATGCTGATTCAGCATCCACTCTCTCCCGAATGGGTCTTCCACCTCGTCCCCAAACATTTTCCATAGCGCTAGGATTGCTAACCTATTGCGTAACATTTTTCCCTAGTACGCAGCATATAAATATGTGGTCATGTGTTGCAGCACAGATTTTGAAAGACTGCTCTCCTGGGGCCAGGCTTTAACCATTTTCCCTGCTGTTTCGCGAGCCCATTCTGTAATATACTTGCATATTTTAGTCTTATACCGCGAAAGGGACTTGCACAGGTGCATGAGGGGAGTGTCTCCCATGATGGCACATCACACTTCTGGCTGCCAACAGTTACCCATTCTTAGCAAGTTATGCTCACTCAGTATTTCTCACACTATTTTCACAATATTCTCATCAACAATATGTCTCAGTTTTTCAGTTTTCACCACTTTTCAAATCTTCTCTCAAGTCTCACTGAGTTCAACAACACCAATTTGGGTGTTCACCACAATGCTGTTGTACAGGAGGGCGCACAGTCTTCCGACGGGCCCATAGGTCAGTGCACACCCTCTAGTACCTGTAAAATAAGATAGTTGCACCTTGAGGAGGTTGGGGTGCAGGATTCACATACTCCAACACAATTCAATAAGGACCACTCAAATGGATCAGCACAGAGACTGTTAAGTTCATAAAGGTTTATTTCACCATAGCTGACACAGCACAGCCCTATCTGCTGTGGTTGCCTCAAAAGAACCCCCTCCCAGCATTACACAGTGCTCATTTATAGCAAAATGGGAGGGAGCAAAATGCCCCCACCTCTCCCTGCACAGTTTTAAGCAACTGCATTGTTAAACATTAGCTCATTGTCCAATTAATTTTAATTGGACTAAAACCTTCAAAATGAAATATTCTCTAGCATGCATTCCTGACTCTGCTTCGGTGCTTGGTTCAACTTATAATTGATGCAGCTGGATTCTTTCAGATAAGGGTTTCGACCAGGCCCGATTTAATCTTGTTTCTGTCCATTAGTCATGTTTCAGAAGGCATGATGTCCTCGAACGTTTCAACTTTAAAATGAGCTCATCATTACACACTTGGAGCACTCCTCAGTTCCTTCTTGTTCCAGCCACATTTTGGTTACATGCATTTTCATTAAAGGCATTTTTAGCCTGAATGATTTTCTGTCCATGTAAATAATATGTCATTGTCCATTCTGTGCTTTACCATATTATATCATGGTAATGCCATTTTTGACATTATAAACACAATGCCCTTTGAATACTAGTATATTGCAACATTATAAAAAACATTTTTGCATAATGGCACACCAAATAAGTCCCTTTGAATTTCTCTGGTTAGGTTTAAGTGGGGGGGTCTCCACTTCATTCAGCTGTTGATTCAATAATATATATATATATATATATATATATATATTTATAGGTTGGGACCTCCATTACACTCCTTCGTCTTTAAAGTTCAGTTGTTTGTAAACCAACAACTTTAAACCATATTCTATTTCCATTCACCTTAACATTTATCTAAACATTTCTTAACACAATCCTATAATGTGGCATATACTAACGTATTGTCAAACTAAAAACACACATGTGTGTGTCATCTCCTTCTACGTAAGCCCTACTTCCTGTAACTGTTTTCCTTTAATCTAACTGTATGCCTTGGACTATTCACAGCCATTGTGAGACTCAAGAGGTTTGGTCAAGCTTTGAGGTAACCCATTAGCCCATTGTCTCGTCGAATGTCACACCTTGTCTGCAACTCCCACCCCAACAAAGTACAATCTCTCCTTGAGCATCTTCACCTGCCCATGAATATCATTCAATTCACTTTGTCTTTTCCTCTTGTCCACACTCTTTCCTTTTCTGTATCTTCCGGTGTAGTTGTCATGAGTTTGGCGTTAGTGGACCGTCTGTGTCCTGTCGCCTTTTCCTTTCCATTGTGCTGTTTTCACAGTCGGTCTCCCAGTGTCGCGGTTCGAGGGTTCCACGATGAGTCTGAGGAATCACTTGGGTTAGATGCCGCTAAAGTAATCCAGACTTCCTTCCTGAGAGCACAGCTTGCAGGGAAAAGAAACACCTGTCAAGCCAAGGGCTCAGGCAAAAAGGCAGAACGCACAGCGGAGCTAGAGGGAAGAAAACAAACAAAGCAAATATTACATACCGTTTGTTGACAATTCCAGTCCCTCTACCCCCTCCGAGCCCCACAAGCTTACCTGTGTATTCTTTTCTTTTTTCGGAACACCTACTTGTGACAATACACAAGAATGGGAGTGCGTGAAGATCAGGGCTAGAATGAAGGGGGACCATAGACTTCCCTCAATGATGGATTGGTGATGTCAACAGTAGAGCGTCCCACTATCCAAGGAGTGAAGCCAAGTGTCTCAAGATCCAAGGGGGGCGGAGTAAATGATGAGCACAGCAAAGCGTCCAAAAATCCCACAAATGATGAGCACAGCAAAGCGTCCAAAAATCCCACAAATGATGAGCACAGCAAAGCGTCCAAAAATCCCACAAATGAAGAGCACAGCAAAGCGTCCCAACAATAACCAAGAAGTGAGGTTCTCCACTCGGGGAGCGGGTGGCCAAGAGTGATTTGAAGACTTACGGGGTTGAAGGGGGCCGGAAACCAGAGATGAGAAGCAGAATCCAAAATCAGTCCGAGGTGTATTCCGTGGTCGAGCAGGGGAGTTGATCAAACGAAGGTCTAAGGCAGAACCAAGGAGACGATAACAAAGGTCCAAAGTCCAAGGTAAGCATAGAATTTCAGGAACCAGAAAGGCAAGGAAAAAGGGGAGAAGGAACTTAATCCAAGAGCGTAGCTCGCGTAACGCAATGGTTTAGGAGCACCGGCTTGTTGGGGGCGTGGCCATTTATAGGAAGTGAAATGCAATCGAGGCGTGGAACGCACGCAAAAAGAAGTAGAAGGCGTTCCAAAGGTTCCTGGCGGGCATCGTCCTCTTGGGAGATGTAGTTGATTACCGGCGGTGGCGTCGGCGTTGCCGCAAACGCCAAGTTAAACGCCACGGGCTTCTCCCCTGGGCATAAGAATACCCTAGGAAACCGGGGGACGTGACAGTACCCCTCCTCAAAGATGGGCCTCCCCCGGGTCTCGAACCATTAGACCGGAGAAACGCCCGCAAAAGACGCGGAGCGTGAAGATTTGAGGCAGGTTCCCAGGTACGATCTTCGGGGCCATAGCCTTTCCAGTCTACTAGATAATGCCGGGTGCCCCGTATTACTCGAGTATCCAATATGGCCTGAACCTCATATTCCTCTTCCCCCTGAATCGCAACGGGAGCGGGACGATCACCCAAACGCGTACCGGCAACATAAGGCCGTAATAGGGAGACGTGGAACACGGGGTGGATCTTCCAAGCCGAGGGTATGCCTAAACGATAGGCCACGGCGTTGATGCATCGCGTGATGGTATAGGGACCCACGTAGCGGGGATTCAGCTTACGTTTTCCTGGTATGCGAAGGTGCACAGTGGATAGCCAGACCTTATCCCCCAGGTGATACTCCGGGGCTGTCCTGCGATGCCTATCAGCATTCCGTTTCGTGCAATCTTGTGCTTGGTGTAGATGCTGAAGCACAGCGGCACGGATAGATCGCAAGGACTGGGCTGTTGCCTGAGCTGCGGGTACTCGTGCCACCGAAGGAAGGGTGGATGGTAGAACTCGAGGATGTAAACCATACATGGCATAGAAGGGTGAACAACCAGCCGATGCATGGCAGGCATTGTTGTAAGCGAATTCCGCAGCCCCCAATACAGACAGCCAGTCCGACTGATATTGTAAACACAAACATCGGAGATACTGCTCCATTGTGGCATTGAGACGTTCTGTTTGCCCGTCCGTCTGAGGATGGTATGCTGAGGATAGACGAACGTCAATGCCAAGAAATCGAGTGAGAGCTAGCCAGAAACGCGAGGTGAATTGGGATCCACGATCTGAGATAAGGATCAAAGGGAGGCCGAATAGGCGAACCACCTGTTCGAAGAACAACTTGGCCAATGTAGGAGCAGAAGGAACACCATTGCAGGGGACAAAGCGTGCCATCTTGGTGAAGGCATCTACCACCACCAAGATAGTGGTAAACCCCTGGACTGGTGGTAGCTCTACCACAAAATCGAGTGACACAGTGTGCCATGGGCGTGATGGGATGGGCATTTTCTGGAGAAGCCCCACCGGTTTTCCAGGCACCGTTTTGCATTGTGTACAGACGGCACATTTAGATACATAGTCTGCCACATCCCGTTTCATATTGGGCCACCAACACCATCGGAGGAGTAGATCAGCTGTCTTAGTTTGTCCTGGATGGGCCGCCAGGCGTGTATCATGGGACCAGTTTAGGGCCTGTAAGCGGGTCCGAGCATCAGGGATATATAGACGTTCCTGTACGTAAGGTAATCCCGATATCAATTGTGCTTTTAGCCCTTGAAGTACCTCCCCATGGTCAGCAGCCCAGTGACGGATCCGTTCTAATAAGGAACCGGTTGCAGCACAGACACACATAACCGTGTTGTGTGGCAAAACAGGAAGGACTGTCTCCTCGAAGGGGATATCAACTCCGATACGAGAAAGTGCATCGGCCTTGCCATGCAAGGGGCCCGGTCGATAAGAAACCGTGAAATTGAATTGTGCAAAAAACAAATGCCATCTGATTTGTCTAGAGTTGGTACATTTCACCGTGGATAGAGCTTGTAGGTTACGGTGGTCCGTGTAAACCGTGACAGGGTGTCGACCCCCCAGTAGATGGTGTCTCCACTCCTTAAAGGCAGCTCGAATAGCCAATAGCTCACGTTCCATTATAGTATAATGTTTCTCCGGAGAAGTCAATTTCCTGGAAAAGAAGGCTACTGGGTGTAGTTGCCGAGTCGTGGGGCATTTCTGAGATAAGATCGCCCCAAGGGCAAGGGCAGAGGCATCAGCTTCGATGATGAAAGGTAATAGGGGGTTTGGATGTAGCAAGACCGGAGCCGTAGTGAACGCCTCTTTCAAGGCCTGAAAGGCGTCCTGAGCCTGAATGTCCCAACAAAAGGGAACTGAAGGACTGGTAAGGCGTGTCAATGGGACTACAATGGCTGAAAAGGATGCAATAAAGCGTCTATAAAAGTTAGCAAATCCTAGGAAAGATTGTAAACCCTTAAGCGAAGTCGGAGCAGGCCAATCAAGGACTGCTCGTATCTTTGCATCATGCATGTGAACACCCTGAGAGGATATCACGAATCCTAGAAACTCCACAGAGGAAACATGAAAGACGCATTTTTCAGCCTTTGCATATAACCCATGTTCCCGAAGACGGAGTAACACCGTCCGGACATGGTTCTCATGTTGTGATAACGTTTCCGAGTATATTAATATATCATCCAGATATATCACAACAAAAACATCCAACAGGTCTCGGAAGATGTCATTGACAAAGTGTTGGAAGGTTGCGGGGGCGTTACATAGACCAAACGGCATTACTAGGTATTCAAAAAGGCCGTATTTGCACTTGAAGGCAGTCTTCCACTCGTCGCCCGCACGCACTCTCACCAGATTGTAGGCCCCCCTTAGATCTAGTTTCGTAAAGAGTTTGGCGGTAGAGAGACGATCCAACAACTCCGAAATGAGGGGTAGTGGGTACTGGTTTTTTATTGTCACAGCATTAAGTGTACGATAATCTACACAAGGCCGGAGATCCCCTTCCTTTTTTGGGACAAAAAAAATCGGAGAAGCAGCTGGAGAACGGGAAGGCCTTATATGGCCCAATCTCAGAGATTTCTCAACGTACTCCTTTAGGAGTTCTTCCTCAGGCCGTGCCAAAGAATATATCCTTCCGTGGGGGAGAATGGCATTGGGTACCAAATCAATCGGACAGTCATATTCCCGATGTGGCGGCAGTTGTTCAGACAAACCTTTGTCAAACACTTCCATCAGGTCCTGATATGCAGAAGGAATTTCCACCGTCATCCTAGTAGTAGCATTACAAGTGAGGATACTTGAAATCAGAGCCTTACATGGAGATGGGTGAGATGTCCCGTGAAGTGGAAAGCAGTCCTTCAAACACAGGGGAGAAGAAAAAAGCACTGTTTGCTCCACCCAATCAATGATAGGGTTGTGCTTACGCAACCATGGGAGGCCCAAGATGACCCCAAATTGTGGTGTGGAAATGAGATCGAAGGACAGGTATTCAGCATGCCCTTCCGTTGTGCTCATCCGCAAGGGTTGTGTTTGTTTCACAACATGACCCGAAACCAAACAGGAGCCGTCTACTGCATAGACAAGTTCTGGTGTCTCCTTAGGGTCTACCGGGATACCATAGGTTGCTGCCAGATGTTCATCCATATAATTACCTGTTGCCCCGGAATCTATCATGACTGGACTAGAAAAGACTTGAGAATTGGGCAACATAAAAGACATATCCAAATATATGTGCGCGGCAGCTGTTTGAAGGAATGAGCCATTGGAAGGCTGACCCGTCACGTCGGCTCGATTTAGGGACGGGTCGTGGCGTTTCCCGCCCGTTTAACAGGGCGTTTAGGGCAGACACGAATGAAATGTCCCGTTTGTCCACAATACAGACACAGATTGTTTTGCATTCTTCTCTCCCTCTCTGCTTTTGAGAGGGGACCTTTTACTGCCCCAATTTGCATGGGTTCTACCTCTCCAGAGGTTGGAGAAGATCCTAATTCGGATCTGCCAGGGCGAGGCTCAAGGTGACGGCGTTCTCCACGCCTTTGTTGCATCCGAGCATCGACCTGTAACACCAAATCAAGCAATTCAGGAAATACGGAAGGGATAGAAGGGACAACGGACAATGCGTCCTTAAGTTCGTCTGATAACCCCTTATAGAAGACTGCCGCCTTTTTTGATTCAGGCCAAGAGGTCTCTGCGGCCAGCTGATTGAATCGGGCTAAATACGCCAAAAGAGGTTGTTTCCCCTGGGATATTGCCAGAAACTCTAAATCCGAAGCCTGAGCCTTATATCTGGTGTCAAAGACCAGATTCATGGCGACTAGTAGGGCATCGAAATCGTACAAGACCGGGTCATTGGACTCCAACAATGGATTCGCCCAGGCCGCAGCCATACCCCCTAAATGAGAGAGCACAAAAGCTGCTTTTGTTTCAGAATTAGGGAATGCCAAGGGACGGCATAGGAAATGTAAACGACATTGATTGACAAATGTCCTATACGTTTTTGGGTCTCCCGTGAAGCGTTCCGGTGGTGCCAATGGAAAAGGACCCGGCAACACCACAGGGGCTAGGGGTGTCGGAGGAACTGGTGGTGGTACAGGAGCGGGAACATCCCCAAACTCCTCATCCACCGGCAAGGGTTGCACAAAGCTTTGCATGACATCCATGCGTTGGTGCAAAGCGGCATGTGCTGCTGCCATGTCTGTGCGTAACGTGGTAAAGGCTTGCATCCTAGCAGCCATAGGATCTGCATTAGGATCCATCTCGGACAGACAGGCACCAGTATTAGGCTCCTAAATCTGTCGCGGTTCGAGGGTTCCACGATGAGTCTGAGGAATCACTTGGGTTAGATGCCGCTAAAGTAATCCAGACTTCCTTCCTGAGAGCACAGCTTGCAGGGAAAAGAAACACCTGTCAAGCCAAGGGCTCAGGCAAAAAGGCAGAACGCACAGCGGAGCTAGAGGGAAGAAAACAAACAAAGCAAATATTACATACCGTTTGTTGACAATTCCAGTCCCTCTACCCCCTCCGAGCCCCACAAGCTTACCTGTGTATTCTTTTCTTTTTTCGGAACACCTACTTGTGACAATACACAAGAATGGGAGTGCGTGAAGATCAGGGCTAGAATGAAGGGGGACCATAGACTTCCCTCAATGATGGATTGGTGATGTCAACAGTAGAGCGTCCCACTATCCAAGGAGTGAAGCCAAGTGTCTCAAGATCCAAGGGGGGCGGAGTAAATGATGAGCACAGCAAAGCGTCCAAAAATCCCACAAATGATGAGCACAGCAAAGCGTCCAAAAATCCCACAAATGATGAGCACAGCAACGCGTCCAAAAATCCCACAAATGAAGAGCACAGCAAAGCGTCCCAACAATAACCAAGAAGTGAGGTTCTCCACTCGGGGAGCGGGTGGCCAAGAGTGATTTGAAGACTTACGGGGTTGAAGGGGGCCGGAAACCAGAGATGAGAAGCAGAATCCAAAATCAGTCCGAGGTGTATTCCGTGGTCGAGCAGGGGAGTTGATCAAACGAAGGTCTAAGGCAGAACCAAGGAGACGATAACAAAGGTCCAAAGTCCAAGGTAAGCATAGAATTTCAGGAACCAGAAAGGCAAGGAAAAAGGGGAGAAGGAACTTAATCCAAGAGCGTAGCTCGCGTAACGCAATGGTTTAGGAGCACCGGCTTGTTGGGGGCGTGGCCATTTATAGGAAGTGAAATGCAATCGAGGCGTGGAACGCACGCAAAAAGAAGTAGAAGGCGTTCCAAAGGTTCCTGGCGGGCATCGTCCTCTTGGGAGATGTAGTTGATTACCGGCGGTGGCGTCGGCGTTGCCGCAAACGCCAAGTTAAACGCCACGGGCTTCTCCCCTGGGCATAAGAATACCCTAGGAAACCGGGGGACGTGACACCCAGGTTCTTTTGAACCTAAGACCAGAAGTCCATTGTTTTTCCTTTTCATGTGAAGTTCACTTTTTCCCAGAGTGTTTCTCTTTCAAATGGGTCCGTTGTTCGATAGTTTCACAAGAGGGGACGGTTCAGCATGGGGATGCAGGGTTGGGGGAGTCTCTTTGCAGACATAATTCAGCGTCTGGCTTTCATTGGGTTCCTCTACAACCTCCCTCTCTCCTCACGTCAATTTTCCAAGGCATACAGGTCCCTCGACGTATACCTGTAATATAAAACGAAATGAGTTTCTTTTGTAAAATAACCGGGTCTCTACTTATCTAACACATTTCCTACCAACCCATTTCCTCAAAATCTCTTTTCGCATTGGCTATTATTACTTATTCCCTAAAATTGAGACATTCCCTCTTCTCTGACACCCCTGCCTCCTAGACAAGCTACACAACATTTCCTTTCAAACATTCCCCTTTTGTGGGCCATTTTTACACCATAACTAAAATACCTCCCCCATTCCTAGCACTGTGTCAGCTGGCTTTGACAATGATTTTTGTTTTCAATACAACTCAATACATTATGTCTATCATGGGACACATTTCCCCTTCCGGGTGCCACATGCAACCCATAGGAGACAAAACAATTAACGAAGGACGTCTTCTCTTTTCCTGGTCTTCTAGGCACGTCTGTAGCAGGTGACAGAAACATCCTTGGGGATCCCCGTCGTCTGTAGAAAGTCAAAATAAAGGAAAAAGTCATTCGGGCATTTGCAAGGGGTCAGGTTTTCTTCCAGACTTTAAGCCCCTTCCTCCCTTTCTGCTATCAAAAAATACTCTCTGGATCATTCTCCCCTATTCGTTGGTGCACATAAACAACTAATTCCCAACCACCCCGCGGGGATACTTAGTTTCGGCTGGGTTCTTTGCTCAGCTTAGCTGTATTTCTTCCAGGTTAGCAGTAAATTCTTCCTGGTTAGCTGCACATACTTCCTCAGCTTAGCAGTAAATTCTTCCTGGTAAGCTACACATACTTTTTCAGCTTAGCAGCCATTCTTCCTATTCTTTTTTTCTTCGTTGGTTGGACCATGGTCTATGCTTGTGCGTTGTGTTCATCATAAGGAGATAAAACAGAGGCATTTCGCTGCACACCGTCCCTGTCTAACTTGATCTAGCCTACCCCTGTCTTCTAAGACTATGGCACCAATTCTTACTACGTGCCTCCACCTTTATTGCTCCCATTAATGTTTTGCCTATTCTAATTCTTGCATACCTCTATCATAACACTCCTTTTGACATTATGAACATGAAAATAATTACTCACCTTCAATTTTTCTTCTGTTTTCTGTGGTTGTCTGGAATGGCCATGCTGTTCATTTATATCTTTACTCTTTCCGAACCTGATTATATCTATCTTGGGAAAAACAGCTAACTTGTGAAGACCTTGTGTCTCTTGCTACCTTTTCCTGTTGCTCAACTGGATCCCTTTACCTTTAGTGTGGATCAATAGCGTGTTCACATCCTTTTGTCGTGAACTAGTACTTACCTTTTTCTCTTTTCTCCCTAGTTTAAGGCCATGCAGACAATTTCTTGTGCTTCCACGCAAGAGGTCCATAGCTTGTCTGTAAAATAAATCAAAATTGTTACTGTCATTCACAAGTTGTTTTGCTTACTTCACCATATTTCCTTTAAAATGGTTTGTGCGAGTTTTCCTTCATTTCATTGACCCAATTCCATCAGCCTTACTCCTTTTCTTTGGTCTTCATGGTCTCCTGATGTTTTTTATTGCCCAATGCTCCTTTTTTTTGTTAGCCAGGAAACCTCATAAGTGCTATTTGTTTTCCACGTTTTGCTCTTTTTCTTTATGCTTTTGAGTGTATCCCTTGTCCCTTTTATTCATTTTTTATTCAAGATAACCACTCACTTTCAGTATTTCCTGATTTATTTATTCATTTATTTGTTTATTTATTTCTGTGACCAATCCTTTTGCGCTTCCTCACCTCTTCTCTGACCCTATCTTCTCACTTTTTCTTATCTCTATATTAATTTTTCCTTTGAATTTCCTCATCCCTTCTCTCACATACCTTTCCTTTTGTTCTAACCTTTGCTGTTTCTGTCTGTCACGTTCATAGGCTGCTCTCTGGTTTGCGATCGAGCTGCTTTCCTTGCTCTTCGCGATAAAGCTGTTCTCGCCTTAGCCTAACTTTTCTTCTTATCCTTCCGTCCCTTAACTCCTTCTCTTTCTTTTATCTGTGCCTCATCTAACTCCGCCTTAGGCCTCCCATCATCACTTCCTTTCCCATTGAGTTTCAATGAGATTTGTCCTCCCATCCATTTGTCCTTTGTAAATGCTATCTCATCAGTTCTGTCTTCACTTTCTTTCCTCTTCCTTCCCTCTCTCCCTTGTTGAGAGATGCCCTTGTCAGTGCTTGATCCTCTCCTTCATTAACACATCATTGTGTCTCCCCTTGTCCCTTGGCTAGGGATGTGAGATTCTTGTTCTTAAACTTCTCTTGCTTTTTGCTACTACTGTATGAAGGTGGCTCATAAGCAGGGTTACTATAACCTGTGGTTGCTTTTAGCTCTCTATAATGGGCAAAGTCCCCTAGGCTTACTTCCCTCGGCTCCTGTTTCAGGCG
Source organism: Ambystoma mexicanum (assembly GCF_040938575.1). NCBI lineage: Eukaryota > Metazoa > Chordata > Amphibia > Caudata > Ambystomatidae > Ambystoma > Ambystoma mexicanum. The sequence continues at coordinate 417,733,062 of NC_090929.1, forward strand.
GGGCAGGCATTGCTGCAGGTGTCTCATCCCCCCCTCAGTGCATATTTCAACCAAGCTGCTGGAGGCTCTTCATCCTTTCCCTGCTCTTATATGTTTACGATTGGAGAGCAGCATAGAGTTTTTCTAACTATCTGTTTATATATGTGGCATGCAAGTAAGTTGCCATGCGTGGTAAAATGGCTTTAGATTAAGGCTCAATTTGTGGCCGTGGCATAACATCTTGTGGGCGGTACCTTTAACCCACTCCTCCAATTGGAGCAATGTTTCCCGGGCTTAACTCTGTTTCTATTGATATCCTTATGTGAGTCCAAACCCTCCCATTACTATGAGCGAGCATCAAATGCAGTGAGCTCCAATCCAGCCCCTTCCCGCAAATTATTACATTTTTATTTTCTTCCAATTTACTTGAGATCATCAATCTATGTGCGATTCCTTCTCAACTGTAGAATCGCATTCAACTTTTTACTTGATTTCAACCAACAAGGAGACAAAATTCCTTACATTTGACATACAACAGGACAGGTATAACAGACACTTGACAGACTAGTCAAACACCAGCTGGACACACATATACCTGCCTTCTAATGAATACCCCGACATGGGGTTTAAACGAACCCCATTTGTGCAATCTTTAATCGTCACCGTAGCCTATCGTCCCCAATTATGTGGGCTCTAGGTTCACGTTTCTTCTAACCACTCTTTAAAGTGCAGGAACAAGGCGAATCCTTATGTTTTTGTCTCAGGTGCCCCCCTGGTAATCCTTACTTTTTCTCTCGGGTGTCCCCCCAGAAATCTTACATTTTTTATCTCGGGTGACCCCCCGGAATTCTTACGTTTTTTATCTCGGGTGTCCCCCCGGAATTCTAACGTTTTTATCTCGGGTGTCCCCCCCGGAATCCTAACGTTTTTATCTCGGTGTCCCCCAAGAATTCTTACGTTTTTATCTCAGGTGTCCCCCCGGAATTCTTACTTGAACCACTACTGTTCTTATTTCATTCTACTCGCTCTTTTATTTATTTGCCATATTTTCCTAGTTTATGGCTGCCTTTATTTTCCTGGAGGCCATCTGTTTCTACCTCATGCCTGTAAATGTTCATAATTTGCAGCCTGCGCCTGAATTTCTAAGAATATGTCCTTCTTCCTCTGCCACGTCATACCGCTGGCTATATTCATTATGCCGCAAAAATACTGGAATCTTTTACTTCTCACTCACCCAATCTCATTGGCCTTCTGCCGCGTTCATGCCTTCAAAATTGCTTGTGTTTAACTAAGGCATGCCCTATATAATCATGCTTTCCTTGGTAACCTCAACACTGTCATCATGCTTTCACACTTTGTCATTCAAGTTTTTCTTCATTCATCTAATTCCTATGGTACCAGAATCTCAACCTCCCGTCTCAAAACGATTATTATTATTTTTTTTCATTTAACACAATGCTCTCCACTCCAGCTGACAAGGTCTAAAAATTTTTAACCTACCACCCCTGGTATGACTCCATGCAGACTGTCCTACCAGTCACGGTGGAGCTCCTAGAAACAATTCTTAGGAGCACCCCCAAAACCCCTTTCACTACATGTGTGGTATCCCCAAAACTTCCCAAAAGCCAGTCGTAGGTGATCCAGTAATCTCCTTTAATTTCAGGGGCATTCTATAAAACAAATGATAGAACGCATGAATGGCAATGGACCATTCAGCTACAGGGCAGTGCCTGCTCCTGCCTGCACGTTGATTTAAAACCCCATGTAAAATCTCTTGCTCCTCATCTCATGAAGTTTATCACTACCTCCTTTAATTCTAACACTACTTTTGTAGCTGTAAAATAACCTTTGCTCATTTGCTCATACCATGCCTGGTTACATGCTACACTCTGTTTGTTGCACTTTATCGTTGGAGTGCCAATGCAGGGATGTCATTTGGGGGTCGCCAGGGGTCATGGCTGCACCCCCCGGGGGTGTCCCTTGTTTCCCCGCGGTCCCCTTTGCTACCCTAAGAATTTAAAAATGTTTAAAATGTTTCTATTGTGGTATCATCAGAGGTCAAGTGTTATTGAGATGTCACTTCCGCTACCTCTTATCCTTTTGGTGGGACGACGTCCCTGTGTCATTACTTCTCTTTCAATATTATGAAAGCCTGTTCTTTTCCCCGCCATACTTAAAGAACACCCTGCTGATTCATTTCTCGTGTCCTTATCAGTGTTAAATGGTATTACTACACCGCCATCCTTGCAGGCATCTCCCAAAATCCTCACAGGCTCTAAAAGTGCAGGGTGCCGCAGTATGCAACTCTCAGTATTCTTTGAAAGAATACACATGACTTTGTGCCAGATGAGCTGCTCAATGGCCAACCATGGAGGAAAGGCTACCCTTTTTGAGTCACAAATGCAAGTCTTACAGAGTGCTGGTACATTTAACTGGTGCTGCTGCCAGGGTCAGTTCAGCCCAGTGGCAGCTGATGACTTGGAAGTTGGTGGGGCGTACATGTCTTGGTGGGAATATGGGAGTGAGCTAGGCCACCTCACCCCACTCAGTGTGCCGGTGGCTTCTCCCTCTGCAAGGCATTTTGGAAAAAATGGCTTCCAAGATGTGCAATTTACTGTCCAAGCCCACAGACATATGACATCACAAATCCTGGTCTAATTTTGAGTCTAAACAGCCTGGAATCCACTGGAATGTCTGCAATGGTTTTTTCCCAGCTCATGGACACCTGGTCTGGACTAATGTGAGGGCATTAACACATAATGCACACAAATATACTTTTCTAAAATAAAGCACCTATCAACACCCCCAAAGGCAGTCCACAAAAACTGGGAACACTGTGCCTCTGCCATACAACACACACACACACACAATGAACTTAACTAAAAGTCCACATATCAGAAATACAGCACTATCTGAGCCAAGGTGTCTGCAACCAAAGGGTATGAAAGCCACGTGTCCAAACAGTGTCGAACGGGAAATTGTATTGTGTCTCCTATTTGATGAATATACGTGTATTGGCCTACGCCAAGCTGCTTATAAGCCACTTGCAAGGAAATCCGCGTCGCAAGGTCTTGACCTCAGAGTTAATGTAAACTGCCATTTTAGGTCTATCCGCCATTTTAGGTTCTCTCTGTAAAGTCACCCTGTGTCTAAAATGGTGGACAGTGTCATTCCGAATGTAACATGGCCGTCTTGACTTCTGTGTACAAACTAATGTGTAACTTGCCCGCAGGCCACATGTTAGGGTCATGAACTGAGACCTTGTCCTTCGCTGACCTGTGTGTAGAGGATTACCTGTGCCAATGAAGCTAATCTGCGAGCATATGTCAAACACAATGTATCCAAATACTGAACTGTGGACACTTGTTTGACTACATTGTATAAAACTGTTTGAGAAGGCTCTGCGAGAAAATACACTGTTGCCATTGAGGCTTGTTGGCGAATGTATTAAAGGCAAACCCTAAATGTACAGTTGTGTGAACTCTGCACGAAACCTAGATCTGTAATGCATTAACCAATATTAACTCTCAGTAGGGTTGAACATCCTGTTTTCAAAGGTATATAAAGCGAGACTATTCTAATGTACAGTTCCACTCACTGAACACACCGAACCACGTTGGAGTTTGCTGTGTTGTACTGAGGGCCTGATAGCTATCGGTTACTTTGTCCTTTGAAACTGTTCAGTATAAAAGATCTTTGTATGTACCTTTGTAACTTGCGTTCGGTGTATTTCCTTTTGGGGTACTCAGCCTCAATATCTTTTCTTTGTTTTTACAACAGCACCCCATTGAGTGACATTTATGAGGCTGGTGGCATTCACAGATATGCACAGACACAGACTCTTCCCTTTACAGGATCTCTGCTGACCCAGAAAGGGGTTGAGAGCGAGGAGACAACTAAATTAGACTATGACCTCCATTCTCTAGCTCCTTCAGAGCCACGCATACTATAGAAAGCAACATTTACACACTGACTGCCATATTCCATTTGCCTAAGTTTCTGGCAGTCCTGCATGTATGTGCCACTGTGACTGCTGGCACAATGACCCAGCCAGTATTTTCTGCGATGATTGGCCAGGGCCAGATTGGCTACCTGCACTAGGCTGCTTGCCACCCCACAATAGAACGGAATAGAAATGGAGCTAAGACCTGTTTCATTGTCATCGCTGGTTCCCCCATTGGGTGCTCAGGATGGTCATACACAGCTTTGAATTCCCCCTTCCCATGCAAGGATTAAAATCCTCATTTATCAATTCAGTTATGTGCGCTCACCCTGCAACATTAGTGTTAAAAATCACCACTACTGCTAGCATTCTGTTTCCATACAGCATTTAACAATACATAAACACATAAACACGTGTCGCTGCAGGGTCTACCTAGGTGAGAAGCTTTTCCGACATGCAATGCGAGGAGGAAGCATTTCTTAAATCCTGCGCTACTCCCCAGTGCTCTTGCTCATGGACTCCTTGTTACCCACTGCTGTCCTCATTCACCAAAAAGGGCTAATGCCACAGGGCTAAGCTCCCCCATCTTGTCCCCAAATCATGGAATGCTTTTCTAGTGGATTTGGCGCAGAAACATCCCTTCTTATTTCTCGCAAAATTGTCAGCCCTGCTCTGGTTACCTACCTTTATCATTTCCCACAGCAGTGTCTGCACTTATAACCACAGGCGATGCTGCATCACACAGCTCCTAGTGTATGACTTTTATTGTAATTCTGCAAGCCACTTCTTTTCAATAGCACCATAATGCCTACGGGCTTCTGCATGCTGCATGCTACTAGGAATCGCTCATTCCTTGCCACACGACAGTAGACCCCAGAGATGTTTTTATTGGAGGGCCCATGGGGTGGCTGCGCAGGGCCCCCACAATGCTGCCTGTTCTAAAGCAATATTCCAGTTTACATTGGGCTAAAATAGCTCATGCCAGGAGAATTTGATTGCATGCTGCTGAGGCTTCAAACCCATTGCCTGATGGTTTTGACAAGTACATTCTGCCTTGATCAATTAAAACATGCACTGCCTTTCATTTTCATTGTGGAATACATAGTTTGGGTAACACTATCTTTGTAGCGTTACTTTCCCCTGTGGGAACGTTGTTGATCGTGGGCAATAGCCAAAGTTAAAATACATATTCATCCACGGGAGTTCAGAAGTTGTCTCAGTGTGTTAAGCACTTATTGTAGGGATATGTGTTCATGTGAAGGATAAGAAGGGCACATTCCAGTGAGGCTGGCTGAACCGTTTCTTAAATCTGAAGTTCACAAATATACCTGCACAATTACTTGGGTTTGCAGCACAAGCGGCACGATTAGCAGCACTGTTCCTGCACCAGATAGGGGTTAAAATTAGCTTGCTCAGCTGGGCATTCTTAAAACTAAGCAATCCCTTAAAAGATGTGCAAGAATATCCGTCCCAGCGGCAACCAAGTATGCAAATTCGAGACTGTGCAGCAAATGTGTTCATGCTTGTATCCTTGCTATGCCAAAAGACGGTACAGTGATCCTGGTCAAAACATATAGGATCCCTTGCATTACTGTGCTGTTTTCTGCGAGGTTTTTACCTACTTGCATGCAGGAAATCCATTTGATAATGGAGAACTGCTGCTAACATCATTCCCACGTTGTGTAACCCCCTTCTGTAACAATTTGGTTTTAAAAATTGTCAGGTTTGGAAATGCGGGTTGCGTACGTTGCAAGTCCTTTTCTAACATTAGGTTGTTTTAGTTTGTGTTAAGATCTGGTAGAGAAAGTGCTCAGCTGCTTGGAATTGCAATATTGGTACAAATCCCAGCTTCACCCCTTAAACGCTGTGTGATCCTGGGCATCTCATTTAATCTTTTATACATTTTAAATGCTTGTCTTAAGTGCTGCACGGCTGCATAGTGTGTCTCACTGAGAGTACTGCCTCTAGGCAATACTGAATGTTCCCACACAGATGCCTCTCATAACCCAGATGAGGCGTGCACAGGCTATCAATAATTATGCATTTCTTGTTAACCTTATTGGCAGCGTGCAAAAGATGTCTATTCGTCCACGCTCATTCATCCTTATCGGAATGAATCATTTTTGTTATTTCCCCAGACCCTCCGGGTCACCCCAAAAATGTATGCCTTTTCTTGAAACTCGAGTTAAAGAATGGAAGGTGATCACAGTGCGCAGATCCAAGAGAAATAAAAATTCAAATTCTTGTATTGATAGTCCAAAAAGTGAAAATTTGGCTTCAAATCCAATTTATTGGTCCAATTTGTTAGTAACTAAACAGCCGACACGTGTTTCGACCTTTCTGGTCGTTCTCAAGGCTGTGAATTAAACAACATGATATATTCAAATAGATATCATGTACAATCAATTTCAAACAGGGTAAAACAAATGACAAAAATAAAGTAACATACCAGTATTTCAGTATATGGTTATGTCCAAATGAAAAATAGAATGGTGATCCAAGATGAAACAAGAAAAAAATGAAAATAGGGGCAAATTAGAATATCATGTAGTGAACCATTGTATGGATAAATAAATAATAATATATAATGTGCATGCGGGAAGTTGCAAACATACCGTAGTTCCAATATTGTGATTGTCAGAAAAATGTGTTAAGTAACACTGTTGCCGCCTAAAATGATAAAATGTCTCTGATTGAATGTATATCTCTATTAAATGACAAAACATAAGTATCATTTGAGTTTGCTTGCTTATTAATTGAATGAGACCAAAATAACTTACCCTCCAGGGGGTATGTATCTTTATATTAGTCTGAGTAATCTAAAAATAAATGGAAATACCTTCATGAATAATAATTAACCAAAAATGTCCAATCGATCTATAATGGCTTGATGACCCCAAAATAAGGTGTACCTCATGCAGATAGCTCCATAAAAGGAAGTTCTGGGGTCAAATCCCCATCATCTGATAAAAATCCAGCAGTTAGAAAGTGGCACCGTGCGAGCTCTATATGAGCTAGCAGAGTTCTAACTCAAGCACGGCTGCGCGCGTGACGTCACGCGCACCTTGTGCGAGTGACGTCACGCACGCACGCTTCCGCGCTGACGTGCGTCCGTATCATTCCAATATTATTGGATCTTCCGGCACGCAGTCATAGTAGAAACATTACGTGCCGGGTAATCATATTCAAGTGTACAATCAACAACGGTGTTGGTATATGTGAATGTTAACACATTGAAAAGCAAAAGACGCTCATAAAGGACTATGAAGCGTTTATCATTTATAAAACGCATTGAGTATATATGTTGTGTAAATCTGTATAATGTAACTAATAGACTGTTGAAAAGAAGGGGAAACACTCGTATTGATTTATACCAATTTGGTAATTAGGAAAGTGCTTAGTCTGTGTGTATTAATATTCAAATATGAGTGACAGGTAGACAGCATATATATTTGTTAAAAGGTCCGAGTGCAAGTTCCCACTACGCATTATAGATTTCTAAATGGATGATCCAATCACAATAATACCATTAATGCAGATAAGGAGCAGCAGAGGTTGCTAAAGCATTTCTTGGGAACCTCAAATAGATAACTATTTTGCAATGAGTGATGAAAACGGATGTAAGTCATTGTAAAAATCTGCTTGATGTACAAAGCATAAATTATGATGCTGAATTGTTTACATAAAACTTCATTGTACTCAGATACTGGTATCCAAATTTAGAGAGATGTAGCAAGGAGTAAAATAATTCTGAACATAATCTCAATATATGAATCACAAATATATAGTATACAAAAAGTAAAAAAGTAAGAAAACGTTTGGCAAGGTAAGCACACACAAAATGTTGAAGAAAAGTTAATCTCAATAAAGTAAAATCTGATGAATATTCATAAAACAAACATGCATTTCATGATCTGAGTTCAATCCAACTGTAGTACATCTAAAGTGACAAATAATTTCACTTTCTAATCTCCTTAATTTCAGGCAAAGATCGCCACCACGTTTGCCAACAGATACCCTGGCCAGACCCAAAACCGTATGTCCGATTTATTGGCTACCTGATGCTCTGTTTGCCAATGTAAGGCTAATGGGAAATTGGCATTAATTTTGTTGATGCAAGATAAATGTTCCCTGATTTGAATTCTTAGTTGCCTAATAGTACTTCCTACATAGAGTTGATCACAGACACAAATAATAGCATAAACCACAAATTTGGTTTTGCAGTTAATGAAGTCTCTAATTTCAGTTTGAATACCATTATGATCTGTGAAAGTCTGACAATTCTGATATGCATATTGACATTGATTACAGTTCCCACATTTAAAAAAGCCTTTGGAATTTTGCAACCATGTTGTTTGTCTTTGTATATTAGGTGAATCCAAAAAGGAAGGGCTAAGTCTATTACGAAGTGTATTGGCCTTGGTAAAAATAAAGTTGGGCCTGTCTGAGACATATGGTGTAAGGTCCGGGTCCAGTTTCAGCAAATGCCAATGTCTGGAAGCTAGTTTAAACAGAGTTGCAGAATTACTGGTATACTGTGTAATTAAAGAAACAGGTCTCTGTTTGGTATCTTGATGAATTTTAGTGCTTAACAGATCAGCCTGCTGCACAGATTGATATTTTAATGATGCCTTATTTATTGATGAAGCACGATAACCCCGTTGTCTAAACCGAGTGTTAAGCTCTAAGCTTTCTGTCTGATAATCAATATTTTTAGAACAATTTCTCCTAGCTCTGTAAAATTCGCCACTGGGAATATTGTGGATGGTTGATCTTTGGTGACAACTATTCGCATGCAATATGGCATTAACCGATGTAGATTTGCGAAAGGTTCTAGTTTGAATTGTATTGTCTTCAATAAAGATTTCTAGATCTAGAAAAGTAATCGTGTCAGAACTTGAGTGCCCGGAAAGAGTAATACCAACATTTTTATCATTGACATAGGTGACAACATCTTCAAAAGAGTCACTACTGCCTTGCCAAATAATTAAAACATCATCTATGTACCTTTTCCAACACACCAGTTTGTTGTTAAATTCTAGTTTGTTAAGAACATGAGTTTCCTCAAAATGAGACATAAACAGATTAGCCAGGGACGGTGCAAATTTAGCACCCATGGCAACACCTTTGGACTGCAAGTAGTAGACATTGTTAAAGATACAAACATTATTGGTAAGTGCAAATTGTAAAAATGATTTAACCATTTGTATATGACAATAATAGGATGCTGATGTATTACGAAAGATATAGTAAATAGCCTGAATGGCCAAATCATGTTTGATGTTTGAATATAAGGCTGCAACATCAAGGGTGGCCAGAAGGAAAGAGGGTTGCCATGTGACAGTTTGTAAATATTGTAAAATGTGTGTACTGTCCCTAATGTAGAAACTCATTTTGATAACATAGTGTTGTAAAATCTCGTCTAAATATTGTGAAATTGCTTCAGTGACCCACCCAATGTCACTCATAATTGGCCTTACTTCCGGGAGAGTATCAAAGTGCTTATGAATTTTGGGCAAAAAATACAGAGTCAGCATTGTTGGGTTACTGATAGTAAGACATTTCTTTTCATCCTCAGACAAAAATCCTGATGTGTACCATTGTTCAATCAGGGTTTGAAGTTCTAATACAATTTGTTTTGTAGGATTTTTGCTTAATTTGGTGTAGCAGTCAGGTGTCTGCAAATGTTTTAAACCCATTTGAATATAGTCCTGTGTATTGAGTACTACAATATTGCCTCCTTTATCGGCTTCTTTGATAGTAATGGCAGAATTGACCTCTAATTGTTTCAAGGCTAATTGCTCTGATCTATCAGAATTATAATGTCTAACTTTTTTTAAAGGTTTGTCCAAACGTAAGTGTATATCCTTTATCATAGCTCTGTAAAAAGTATCAATAATGTTGTCACTGGCAAAAATAGGTGTAAATTTAGATGTGGGTTTGAGTTCCATAATGTTTAAATGCTTAGTTTGAATATATTAAAGTCTGACATAATTTGCTCTCTTATTGGTATTGTTTCCGTGGCCAAGGATACCAATGTCTCAATATGATCAATATCCAACAGAGTATGTTCACTTTGTGCAGGTACTGGTGGTTTGGGATGATACATTTTAACTTGGGTAGCAAAACGTTTTTTTAATTTCAATTTCCTGATAGATTTAAAAAGGTCTATCTGGAATTGTACATAATCTGTACGATTGGACGGTGCAAAAGAAAGACCCTTATTTAGGACCTTGATTTGTTCTGTTGTCAAATTGTAGTCAGATAAATTCACAACTAAGTTGGCCTGAGTACCCTGCTCTGTTGTTTCCTGGCATTGGCTCTTATCAGAATTCCTATGCGCCCGGTTTCTAGGTTTGCGTTGGCCTCCCCTGCTGCCCCTGACATGGAAATAGGTATTGGCATATTTTGAACCGGTGGATTTTGAAATCTTACTTGTTTGGAAGGGGTGATAGGCTGGCTGCCCTGTTTGAAACGTCTGATTTGCTCTAAAAAACCCTTTCTATTGGGATTAACATTATCAGATGTGGCTGCATTAGATTTGGGAGTTTCAGAGGTAGGTCCCAAAACTTCTGAATCTGAATCAGAGTCTGAGCTAGTAGGGCTAGTGTTTGCTGTACTGCCTCGTGATTTAGATGGAACTGTATCATATTTAGTTTGAAAAGTATACACACAGTCTTTTCTATAATCTTGGTCATCTCTGAAGTATTTACAAAATTTTCTGAGTTTAATCTCATCCTGGTATTCTCTTAGAATTTCGTTCATAGTTTCAAAATGTTTTGTTTTAGTTGATTCTGGATTTGGCATGGCTTTGATCTCTTCTTTGAGAGAATCAATTGCTGTGAGTACTCGTTTATGCTCCCTTTGGGCATGCATAATTAATATTTCAATCATAGTGCGAGAGCTTTGTGAGAGATTGGCTTCACATTTATCAGCTAAATCTGCGCCTTCATCGTTGTTAAAATTCAGAAAAATTAGAATGCGTAAGCCTCTTGGTGTGTTGTCATTTTCCAGATAGTTGGTTAGGGAAGCTTGCTCCCAATATTTGTTGATTCTTTCTTTGAAAGACATTCCAGTTTGATACATTTTTGCCTAAGTGTTTCTATTGAGCTGAGGTTACTACTGAATGCATTGGGCCTCATTCCGAGTCCGGCGCTAACCAATGGCGGTAGTAGCGCCTTGGTCGGCACCAGGCCCGTACCGGCACCGCCCTGGTGGAATGGGAAATTACCACCCTATTCCGAGTTGACCTGGGCGGTAATTTCCCATTCCCCAGGGCTCTTCCCCATTCCCAAATGAGCCCCCATAGGACTGAAGGGGAATGGGGAAATTGCAAATAACGGTGACCGTATTTTACGGTCACCGTTATTGGCTAAAAAGCCCTTTTGCGCCCTCGTCCCTAACGCCTGCTAGGGCGCAAAGGGAACTCGGAATGTGGCGGTAAGGGATTACCGGCACCGGTCTCGTTAACGGTGACCGGTATCCCTTACCGCCATACTCGGAATGAGGCCCATTGTCTGTACTTCCTCTAGGCGCAAAAAGAGCAGCCCGATCATGTTCCCTGTTGAGTAAGTAGTCTGCCATAGTTATAAAACAATAATGTGATGGTTGTCAGCAGCGCCAGCAAATAACGAAAATTAAAATAATAGAACAGGCTAGGGGTCGTTAGTAGCCAGTGCGATAGTTAGAACCAACATTTATTTGTACTGAGATGGCCTGCTGCTCTGGTAATCTTCCACTGATGTCCCCTAACAAACAACAGTGCATATAAACATGAGTTAAAGAATGGAAGGTGATCACAGTGCGCAGATCCAAGAGAAATAAACATTCAAATTCTTGTATTGATAGTCCAAAAATTGAAAATTTGGCTTCAAATCCAATTTATTGGACCAAATTGTTAGTAACTAAACAGCTGACACGTGTTTCGATCTTTCTGGTCGTTATAATTTTTATATTAGTTCCACTGTTTTAACTGCACACGCAAATAGTTATGCCACGAAGCGAGCCATATGCCGCAACATACAAATTTAGACACATACATAGCGTGACATGTAAAAAAGACAGACACAAACCCTGAACACCTGCATGCATGTCCCTCATTAATATTTTACTCTTGTTATTAATTTTAAATGCAGTTAACGTATTTGTTTTGTTCCCACATCTTGACTGCCATTATTCTTTTTCCCCGTGTTCCTGTCTCTATTGGCTATGGCAGCTTTTTACTCACCTTCTGTTCTCCCGACCCTCTCGATCACCGCCTTCTTCAGGTTATCGTCTGGTCTGCTGGGATGTGCCGGGTCCCTTCAGGCCCTGCCTGCAGTCATTGTCTATGGGGTGCTTCACAGTCTACTCAGCCCGAAATGGCGAAGGACTCGTGATATTGCCGAAGACCTAGAGTTACTTTATCAACGGCCATTAGGTGATGTTTTATTATCAATAATTGATGGTCAGAAACCGTCCTCTGCTACCAAATGTACAGGAGGGCGCACAGTCTTCTGACGTGCCCATAGGTCAGTGCACACCCTCCAGTACCTGTAAAATAAGATAGCTGCACCTTGAGGAGGTTGGGGTGCAGGATTCACATACTCCAACACAATTCAATAACGACCACTCAAATGGAACAGCACAGAGGCTGTTAAGTTCATAAGGGTTTATTTCACCATAGCTGACACAGCACAGCCCTATCTGCTGTGGTCGCCTCAAAAGAACCCCCTCCCAGCATTACACAGTGCTCGTTTATAGCAAAATGGGATGGATCAAAATGCCCCCACCTCTCCCTGCACAGTCTTAAGCAACTACATTGTTAAACATTAGCTCATTGTGCAATTAATTTTAATTGGACTAAAACCTTCAAAATGAAATACGCTCTAGCATGCATTCCTGACTCTGCTTTGGTGCTCGGTTCAACTTATAATTGGTGCAGCTGGATTCTTTCAGATAAGGGTTTCGACCAGGCCCGATTTAATCTGGTTTCTGTCCATTAGTCAAGTTTCTGAAGGCATGATGTCCTCGAACGTTTCAACTTTAAAATGAGCTCATCATTACACACTTGGAGCACTCCTCAGTTCCTTCTTGTTCAAGCCACATTTTGGTTACATGCATTTTCATTAAAGGCATTTTTGGCCTGAATGATTTTCTGTCCGTGTATAGAATATCTCATTGTCTATTCTTTGCTTTACCACCATATTATATCATGGCAATGCCATTTTCGACATTATAAACACAATGCCCTTTGAATGCAAGTATATTGCAACATTATAAAAAAAACATTTTCGCATAATTGCACACCACATAAGTCCCTTTGAATTTCTCTGGTTAGGTTTGAGTGGGGGGGTCTCCACTTCATTCAGCTGTTGATTCAATATATATATATAGGTTGCGACCTCCATTACACTGTCCGTACCAAAACTCTGCCCTCTGGGCCCAAACCAAAAATTCCATGTGGCCCTATGACACAGATCAATATTGACAAAAACTCATGCCACAATTGTAACCTAAGTTCTCCCCTTTTCACTGATTTCCCACTGTTCTGACAACCACAGCTTTCCCTGTCTATTGTCCACAATTCCATCACAGCTTCCTACTGGCGGGCAGCCCTTCTGCCAACATCACAATTCTCCTCACAACCCTCTACTGCCACCAGTATTTCTACACAAATAAACACATGGTGTACCATCAAAACAACAGAACCACAAAAAACCCAATGGCCACCATCCTGCCTTAACTTGACAAGGTAGCCTTCACAAATAATCTTCCTGTCCTGACTTCAACAAGGTAATCTTCATAAATAATCTTCCTTTCCTGACTGTGAGAAGATAATCTCCATAAACCCTGCCCCTTAGGATGTCACGCCTTCTTCTATGCCCTCAATACAGGATAACTGGTACACATATTTGTTTATTTATACCTTCTATTTTTTTCTTTTCTTTGGATTCCCTACCCCTTCTCGGAGCTTAAGGCATCACATTCTGTAACCCTGACTACAGGAAAACTCTAATAAATAATTGCTTAATCACTTTATCACTTCCCTAAAACGTATACAAAGAAATCCTCAAAATACACAGCCAGTTCCCTTCCACCTTGTTTTGTTAAATCATGGGTCTCATACTTACATCCATGGATCAGCTGGAGTCTTCGGAACCGCTTCTTCCACAATCGACCATTCCACAATCGGCCATTCCGCCTTCCGGGTTGCAAGGAGCAAGGCTCCTGATGACCGTTTCAGTTCATGTCATGCGTGATTGGCTATCCAGTCCTCACGGGCTACTCCACAGTCCTTTAGGCTCACGGCAGGAAAAGGCAGTATATTTACAAGGGCTAACCGTCCTCTGCTACCACATATAAAAGTGGGGTGGAAACCCCTTGTGGTTACGCAAAGGGAACAGGCCAAGGGAAATCCCACACCCAAAAAATGGAAAGGTCCACAAATTTGACAAACACCTGTTTTATTTAAGAAACCCCATGTAAAACAACATCAAGCAAATCTCTGTGACTCTCAAATAATTCCAAACTTTGCAGTACCTTAAAAAGAGGTATGAAATCACAATTGACGTTTCATCTTAGAAAACCTAAGGTGGGAAGGGATTGATTAAGGGAATCAGCTAGATATATATTGTGTAGGGGTTAGTGCATTCATTGGCTACCCTCTATCTGGTGGCTCCTCCTGAGACCACCGACTAAAAAGATACAAGTAAAATGTGTAATTATAATACTCAATAATTGGCCATTGCAGCACTGTTAAACAAGCATTGAAGTTAGGTAGGGATTGGTCACTGGTGTCTTTCTCAGCCTTGGCACATTGGACTGTTACCAGCACATGACTAACAATTGGGATTGGTGAGAATTGCACCAAGTTGCTACTTTTCCCACTATGGTTATCATTTCTGATTCTGTAGGCCACAAGCCAGGACGTTTATCTTTCAAAATCGCACTCCCTTGTATCTATTGTCCCAAGGACTGAATGGGAACAAAGGTATCAGTCCCTCTGTCTCTAAGCCTAATGAATAGGCATTATCCTCCACCTGCAGGTCACATGTGTGGAGACCACATTTTGGATTATTCTGTTCAGCGTTTATGAGGATATTAGCCCTTGTTAATGCAGGTGTCTTTACCCGTCTCGGCCTCTAGAGACTTGTTCGAGCTACTCCCTTCTTAATATTAAGCCTTTGTAAATGGGAACCTGACCTTCCAGTATTATGTGTTTTTATGTGTTTCTTTATTCAATCTGAAATAACTGTGTCTAATGTCTGGGAACTGTTATCATCTGTCCCCTTGAACACCGACCCAAACCTTTCCTTCCACAGTAGGCTTGGCAAGGCATATGCACCTATTGTCTCAGTTGTTCATTTTTGGCTTTTCTACTAACTCAGTGAACCAGGTCTTCCTGCGGCATCTTAATGTCTCCCATTCGTCGTCACTCTTGTTTTACACTGCCACCCATTTTAGTTGCATTCAGCATTATGCAAGCTTTTTGTATTCGTATGCGTCTTGTGTTTCAGCATATATGTGAGGCATGTGTTTTCTAGCCTATTGAATGCAAGTTTATTCTTCGTGTCTAAGTGCAGTTTGACCCATTGTTTGTGAATCATTGTGGTGGATGTGTATATGCTTTGTGTCTAACACACCTACGTGTGTCAGTGTTCAGCAGTGACATTATTTGCTATAGTCATCTTGATCACAAAATACTCATATCCTCCATAGCTTGCAGATTCAACTCTTCTGTGATTCCTCTGGGGTAGGGTCGGTAGGGTTGTTGCAGTGAATACTGTCTCTCGCACCTGCGATATGGGGGTGGGGAGGAACCCGATGCTATAAGTGACGTGCACCTTCCATTTCTGTAGCATTTAGACAGGGGAGGGAATGAAGTAATGAATGACACATTAATTTGCCCGTCTTCACTCTGAACAGCAGAGGTCAATACCTGCAACACATTAATCGCTGAGCAATGGTCATTTGGGCCATTCCAACCGGTCATGCTCAAGGGACTTCTCCACTCCTCTGTTCTTTGTGCATATAAACAAAAAACATGCCCTCAAAGCTTCTGTGCTGCCTTTGCACTTGCAGAACTATTTGAAGTTACCTAAGAGTGATGGCCCTGACTTGAGGAAAAAGCGCCATGTGAAAAAACCTTCCAGTGCCAAACATCAATCAACAGTCCAAAATTAAAGGACCATTGGAACAGAGAGCGAGAAGAGGACCTCAGCACAACGCCTGTCGGGTGAAGAACAGGAACAGTTGCAATGAGATTTCCTTCTCAACAGAAGCCACTTCCTAGTGCCAACTCACCACCAGACTGGAAATAAGCATATGTCGGCCAGCTTCCCAGGGAAATGGCGTAATTATACAACAAAGCAGACATCTTGGAATGGTAAACTAAGCTGTAAAGGTAAAGGCTAGGTCAAAGCCGCCAGTGCACTAAGCTTTTGGGATCATGAATGCCAATGTTCCAGAGCCCTCGCTCCCAGGGCTACCTCATCAATCCTGATTCCAGAACCTGCAAGCTTACTGAATTCCACTGCTAGTCCAGCACTGATGCAGTGGGCTGCCATGCTGATTACAGAGCAGGACAGGAGGGCTCTCATGGGAGAGATAGCATTGATCAGGAGGAGGGGCTGTGTCTTGACTCTCTGCGAGTACACACTATGTAGCTTTTTAATTTATTTGTTTCACATTTATAAAGTGTAACCTTCGCCCAAGCATATGTATTTCTATTTGCTAATGGAAAGAATGGAAGGAATCCGTCAGATAAAAGAAAATTCTTTAACATGAAGAGGAAGGTCATGTGTTCCTTAATGTTGTGAAAGATGAAGGGGAGTGCATTCCAGAGTCTGGAAGCTAGAACTGAAAATGCTGCATCCAATATTTGTTGTTTTCAGAAGCAAGGCAGCTTCATTAGAAAGGTAGAGGTCAATTTCAGGGAGTGATGGGGTACAGAAGCCCTAAGGTTTGATATGCAAGAATAGAAGAAGCAATGCAATAAAAGTGACGTGGGTAAAATACAGCACCTTAAAATGAACACACGTTTCCACTGGAAACTGATGGACATGGTGAAGCAGCATTGCAACTGTGTCTTAACTTGTGGGTCCCTGATAAATGATGTGCTGAAGTGTTATTTTCCATCTGAAGAAGCTTAATAAGACAAGCTAGACATTCCACTTAGACAGAGTTGTAATAGTCTATGTAAAACAAAATGTTTGCTGTCACAACTGAAGCCAGATGACTAAAGTGCAGAAAAAGGAAAACGTTCATGAGGCTTTTCAGTTGGAAGTAGCAAACGCTTACCACAGAACAAATGTGGGCAGAAAGGGACGGCACCTGATGAATCTTTAAGGCATGATTTTTGGCTCAATTGAAAAGAGTTGGGCAATGGACGATAGCAAGGGACCGGATAACGTAGTGCAAGAGGCCATCCTTGCTTCTGGCTAGTAGCACACAAGCACCAGCCACTGGAAGATGTGATGGTTAAAAATGAGGGTTTTTTATAAAGTGAAGTTTAGTGAAGTAACATTATGAGACACCATCCGTAAAAAAACCTTTGGAATTAAGTGAAAAAGATTTAAAATGTAAAACCCATAGATTGTTGCCAGTTAAGGGGTGATGCAGAAGCATAATTTGCACGCCCACTTTACAAAGCTCTTAACAACACAAATGTAACTTGCCTATCACAAATGTTTAACAGAATGTTTTAACTGTATTGGAATGTTATACCTTTGTAATGATACACCCTTGTTATTTCCACAACACCAGAATAAAGTAAGTGAATCCTAAGTAACGGTTACCTCTAGTTTGTATAGACAGTTTACACATAAAGTTGGCCTGCCTGCTTCTAGCAAACCTACAGCTTGTTGTTCCTTCTACACTAATGACAGGTCTATCTAGATATATGAGAGTACAAGCATGTTTTCATACAACTCTGACAAAAATTATGAGGTCATTTACATCAAACAAATACTATGTACTGCACTCTGGCAATCTTTGAGACACTTACATATTTCAATTAAACAACATTATACTTACCTAGCAGAAACAATAGGATATATCCTATTTTTAAAGAGTATGCACACGCTCCTTCAGTAAGTAACTTAGCATGCCAGGATCAGAAGACCTTGTTTTGTATCATGAGCATTATGAGCATGAATTCAACTTTAATACACCTTGTTCAAAGCTTTTCCCCTGTATTGATTTATGAGCAACAGGAACATCTGAGGTTGGCATCACTTGCAACAACAGCCGAATTACATAGGTTTTACTGTGGTACCGGGTTTCCTTAAATGCGTCACAACTACAGCTTTTTCACTGAATTTCATGGGTTTTGCTATGCTATATTTTAGCAGCACTATGGTAGTAATTCACCATGGCCCACTGGACAGGCCTTTGGCCATGCCCTTTGCCCCACTTCAGGTAATTCCCCTATAGTAGTAAATAACACTGTCCTACTGGCCAAAGCCTCCAACCACTTTGCACCCATTTGTATAAAAGACATTGGCCCACTCGCCACATTCTTCCACTGTCGCCAGTACCATGTTCCACCCTTTAGGCCACTTCGCCAGGAGGAGCTTACACCTTTAAACCAATTGTGGTTAAAGGCTGTGACCCCAGAGGGTAAAAGACTTTCAGGCCGATTCATGAAATTAATGTGCTCCCAAAATGTCGGCGCAAGCGTGCAAAAACGTGCGATTCGCAGTGAAAGAGCGAAAATTGCAGTGCAAGTGGGAATATCGCAGGGAAACCAGCGCACATCTTTTCATGGAAGTCCGTGCACGAGTAAAATCAGGGATGTGCGCTGAAAAAGTGCGCGGCGCACGCAGGCGCACAGGTCATCTAACGGCGTGCGCTAAGGCCACAGCGAAAGCGCACATAGCGCAGCGCACATAACAAAAGTAGGCGGAACATGGGGCATAACACTCGGAATGGGGAACAACTCGTGAAAATGTGGGCGTCACGGGGGAAGTACAGGAGGCAAGTGCGCGGAACGCCCACACGCTCGCCTACAACACGTATTCATAGAATCGAATAGGGCAAACCAGCGCACGGGCAAAGACGCGCACTGACCCAAACCCGTCTGCCACCCAAAGGCATGCGGTAGCGTCCCTGCGCTGGAAAAAAATGTGCGCCAAAATGTGCGCTAACAAAAAGCACGAATATACAGCTCTGAGGAATGTCCCATACTGTGGCCCCCTAGGACAAATGACGTGCAAAGGGGTACGCGACAAACAGCGAAACCCGCTGTGTGAAAAATTAGCGTGTGCTTGTGAAGTTTTACACGCGATCGGGCCTGAGGGAGCGGGGTACGTGCATTTGAGGGGTGCGCGTGAAGTTCTACACGCGATCGTGCCTGGGGGAGCGGGATACGTGTATTCCAGGGGTTCGCGGGAAGTTTCAAACGCGATAGGCCCTGTGAGAGTGGGGTGCGTGTATTCCTGGGGTTCGCGTGAAGTTGCTCACGCAATTGGCCTGGGTACGTGTGAATCTCGTGTTCACAGGAAGTCTCACACACGAGAGGCCCTGTGCGAGTTGGGTTCGTGTATTCCTGGGGTTCGCGTGAAGTTTCACACGCAATTGGCCTTGGTCGCGCGGGGTGTATTTCGGGGGTGCGCAGGATATCACACACGACATGCCCTGTGTGAGTGGGGTACTTGTATATCTGGGGTGCAGGGGAGTCCTACACGTGAATTGGCAGTGTGGGTCCTTCCAGGTGTTCCCACTACACCCTCCACAGCCCCTGCAGGCAGCCCACACGACAGGGGACTTCATGTTCCGCAGGCAGCCCATCCACCATGGGCATGCCCCCCAGGCGAGCCACATGTCAGCTTGCACTACTGATCACCAACGCATGACCCCCTCCACCCCCACAACCCAGCAGTGCAGGGGACCTGCCAGCAGCGCCCCACTCATGTCCCACTCATGTCCCCTTGCACCCCCACCCCCCAGCAGTGCAGGGCACATGCCAGCAGGCCCCCACTCATGTCCCCTTGCACACCTACCCCCCAGCAGTGCGGGGCACCTGCCAGCAGGCCCCCACTCATGTCTCCTTGCACACCCACCCCCCAGCAGTGCGGGGCACCTGCCAGCAGGCCCCCACTCATGTCCCCTTGCACCCCCACCCCCCAGCAGTGTGGGGCACCTGCCAGCAGGCCCCCACTCATGTCCCCTTGCACCCCCACCCCCCCAGAAGTGCAGGGCACCTGCCAGGAGGCCCCCACTCATGTCCCACTCATGTCCCCTTGCACCCCCACACCCCCAGCAGTACGGGGCACCTGCCAGCAGGCCTACACTCATGTCCCACTCATGTCCGCTTGCACCCCCACACCCCAGCAGTGCGGGGCACCTGCCAGCAGGCCCCCACTCATGTCCCCTTGCACACCCACCCCCCAGCAGTGCGGGGCACCTGCCAGCAGGCCCCCACTCATGTCCCCTTGCACCCCCACCCCCCAGCATTGCGGGTCACCTGCCAGCAGGCCCCCACTCATGCCCCTTGCACACCCAGCCCCAAGCAGTGCGGTGTGCCTGCCAGCAGGCACCCACTCATGTCCCCTTGCACACCCACCCCCCAGCAGTGCGGGGTACCTGCCAGCAGTCCCCCACTCATGTCCCCTTGCACACCCACCCTCCAGCAGTGAAATGGGGATCCCACGACACAAACCAAAAGTCAACTATGTACATCAACACATGTCCGCCACACGAAGGCAGGCGGTAGCGTCCCTGCGCATTAAAAAAATGTGCGCTAATAAAAAGCCGTATATACAGCTCCGATGAATGTCCCATACTGTGGCCCTCTAGGACAAATGACGTGCAAAGGGGTACGCAACAAACACGGACACCCGCTGTGTCAAAAATAGTGTGTATTTCGGGGGTGCGTGGGAAGTTTCACACACGATTGTGCCTGGGAGAGCGGGGTACGTGTAATTCAGGGGCTCGCGGGAGGTTTTACACGCGATTGTGCCTGGGCGAGCGGGGTACGTGTACTTCAGGGGCTCGTGGGAAGTTTTACACGCGATTGGGCCTGGGCGAGCGGGGTACGTGTACTTCCGGGGCTCGCAGGAAGTTTCACGCGCGATTGGGCCTGGGTGAGCGGGGTACGTGTATTACTGTGGTGGGCGTGGAAGTACAGGAGGCAAATGCGTGGAACGCCCGCACGCACACGCTAAAAAAGACGTGCTAATCCGGAAACACGTACGCAAGTAGGAAGTAGGCGTAAATCGACCCGTACAGCATAAAAGTGCGCGCAAACAACAAACAAGTTCAGACGCCAGGATGAATATACCGTTCCTAGCAGCAGTGGCCGTGGGATACCACAGGAGGAGGAGGAGGATAGTCAGGGCCAGAATTTTTACACCCAAAACCAGCCTTTTTGGGATGCCTGATGACCGCGTGTATGCGAGGTACAGGTTTCCACCTCACACAATACTCGACCTGGTCAGTGAGTGGGAGGATGACCTCACATCACCCACCCTCTGCTCCCAAGCACTCAGCCCCCTGGTGAAGGTCCTTAATGTACTGCACTTCTTGGCCACTGGATCATTTCAGCGGACAAGTGCCATAGTGGGGGGGGTGTCACAGGCCACGCAGTCACGCTGCCTACACCAGGTCTTGGCCATCATGACTGCACGCCCATCAGTCCGCAGGCACATATACCTGCCCAGAACACCTGCAGAAAGGCAGGCTGTCGTCCAGGATTTTTACAGGGTGGCACACTTCCCCAAAGTGCTAGGTGCCATTGACTGCACCCATGTGGCTCTACGTCCCCCCAGGGCACCTGAGCACATCTATAGAAACCGCAAGCACTGGCATTTCATCAACGTCCAGGTAGTATGTGATGCCCAGGGAATCTTCACCTCAGTATATGCCAACTATCCAGGGTCCACCCATGACAGTTTCATTTACAGAATGTCAACCCTAAACCGGGACCTAGAAGCTGGTCGGCATGGCGATACATGGCTGATTGGTGAGTCTAAATGCCACAGCACATGCATGCATGTCAGATACTGAGTAATGTCACAACCCCACTAATGATACCCATCACCACCTCCCCAGGGGACAGTGCCTACCCTCTGAGCACCCACATGATGACGCCAATTCGGAACCCCACCACGCCACCCGCGGTAAGATACAACACAGCCCATATTGCAACCTGGGGCATAGTGAAGCGCACATTCGGAGTGCTGAAGTCACGCTTTCACTCCCTTGACCGTTCTGGCGGGCAGCTGTTATACGCTCCCCCAGTAGTGTGCAGGATCGTAGTGGCAGCATGTGTCCTGCACAACATTGCAACACGCCGGGGCCTGCCCGTGGACATGGTGGTGCCCCCACATCCCCAACCACATGCATGCCCACTGCGCATGGGAGGGGAAAGGGCACGGGGTGTGGCAGCCCGTACGCAGCTGGTGGCTAATTACTTCACCTAAAATCACACCCCTGTGGAGTGCACAGGCACATACCAGCTGACTATCAATGATTATGAGTCAAGTGACAGTCAACTATCAAAACCATACCAACCTGAGATTGTTCACCTGGTAGTGTTCCATTGGGTGCATTCCTACCGACACAAACACCACCAATGCTGTGTCATCAAAAGACACACTTCTATGCTGCTAAAATCATTACCTCCTTGCAAGATGCAACATGACAACAGTGCCATGTCACCCAACACCTCCCCAGCACTGCCACCCAACACACCATGGCATGTCATGCTATGTGAAAGAAAACAAAGGAATCCCCAAAACATGACACAAGTGTCACAAAGTACAGTGTCCCGAATGGAAAATGGCCACACACAATATGCTCCCATTAATGTAGAACTGACAACACACATGACCAAAGACTTACCACAATACAATGCAGCTAGCCACCCCAAACGTAGCATTCACATGACAGTACTAAGTTAAAGGATACGTAGACTTACAACCTGGTGATGCTAGCACATCGACCTCTTCCAACTGTACAGTGTTGGGGCCACGCAAATCTGGAAGTGCACTGCTTACAACATGAACTCCATCTCCAAAGTAGACGGCCTTGTGAAGACATGAGGAATGAACCTGCAAATTAGGAGGGAGACACGGATGCACAAGCACACATCAATACACCATGCAATGTACAATACTACAACAATATGCACTAGGAATGTATACACAGTATTGACTACAGACTGCCCACACATGTCATGGGAGTCCAACATCACTGTGTAACTTACTGTCACTTGGGCACACCCTTTGCAAGCCCATGGTAATGGGAGGCAGGAGGGGTGTGTGTCTCACGAACCCAAGCATCTAACCCAAACTCAGGACAAGCCTGCATGTGCCCATCCGGAATACAGTGGATGCCCACGGGAGCCACACAAGGCAACACACTGTAACAAAAACTCAAAAATCAAAAACCAAAAATCAAAAATCAAAAATCAAAAATCAAAAATCAAAAATCAAAAATCAAAAATGGCCATGTGGGGGCCAGAGGGGTTGGGGGAGGCCACCCAGGAGGTCAGAGGACAAGGTGCACACCAACAGCCACCTGTGTGGATGTTGCAATGCAAAAAAAACCCACCTCCATGGGCTCATGGCCTGCACGGCTACGCTATCGTGAGAGATTCAGAATCGCTGTGGTCGCTCTCATCACCTTGTGCTGCTGCCGCCACAGGAGATGGTGGTGCAATGGGAGGCAGCCCACGCAAAGCCCTAGTCTGGTCCTCCATGGCAGCAAGCATGTGGGTGTGGAAGGTCTCGTTCCGGAGGAATATGGTGTGGAGATCCCCATGCACCACCTGACGTGATGCCCGGACCTCCTCCCGAGTTGCCTGCATCTCTGCTGAGAGCGTACGTGTGACCCGCTCCAGCAGCTGTTCTGTCCTTGTGACAGTGGAAGCCTCAAGCTCCACAAGAGTCTGCCTGAGGTGACAGACTTCTACCCTCAGGGCTTCCCTCTGGCCCTGGGACTCTAAAGAAATGGCTTCCCGCAGAGTGACCAGGGCCACCCGACCGTCCCTGTTGGACGCCAACATGTCCTCCCTGAGTGATTGGCAAATGGAGTCTGTTGCCTGCTGTAGTTGCTCCATCTGCCTTTCTGGGGGGACAATGGAAGTGGCCACCCTCTCCATAGCTTGAGCCATCATCTCAGATGCTGCTGCCTGTTGGTTTGCCATACCGTATATGGATTTCTCCCATGAGGTATTGCCTGGTGGCGTACGGCCACCGCGTTGGCGGGCACCACACCTGTCTGGGGCAAGGCAAACTGTGCCTTGCTGTGTCGGCACTGCCTGAGGCTGCAGGACTGCATTCCCCCTCTGATCTGCTGGCCCAGGAACAGGATCAGATGTTGCGGAGTGTGGCCCTGCATCCGTAACCACCAAAGGCGGACTTACCAAAACTGACATCCCCATAGTGGGCTGTACCCCTGGTGCAGGTGGGTCGGACAGAACAGAATCCCTCCCAGAAACACCTACTTCTGAAGCCACATAGGTCTCATCATCCAAATCAACACCCGAAAAGAGGTCTGGGGAGGTGCACCCAGAGACACCCTTGGAGAGAAGGGTCTACAGCAAGAGTGGGTTCTCACCCACCACCACACCCCGTCCCCCACTGGTGCCCGGTCGTGCCTGAGATCCCTCCTGGGTCTGCACCATCTCCTCACCATCAACCGCATCAAGTGTGTCATCCCCTGCAGAAACATGAAAGACAAAAAATGGAAACAGGCATTAGCACCATGGCACACAATTAGGCCTCACAAGCTAGAGAACCAGTACTTGATTGACACATGTCCCACATGACTATAACCCTCCCATGCATGCACTGTCACTGAGTTTGAAGGGGAGGAAAATGTCAGACACTGATGACACCAAGATGGAAGAGCAACACATTAGCTGCATGCTGCCTAGCAGAGCCATCACACATTGGCCTGCGAGTGGCATGTCCAATCCACATACTTGACACATGACATCACACAGATGGCATGTACCATAGGCATGTCACATATCGTTTGACAATAGGGCTGAGAAATGCGTAGTGAAAGTGGGGGGATCGAAACAATCAGCCTGAATGAACAATGAGAAATACGGAACAATGTTGTTGCAAGATGCCACTTCAAGGGCAACTGGCGTGATGTTGCACAAAAAGTCTACTGTGGGCAGAAGGGATACTGTAATACCCAAATCCAGGGGCGCAGAATGTTTTGGATGAAGCACATGGGTGACCCAAACCACTCATGCACACACACCCTCACCTGGCACTCAATCAGAACCCCTCTCACACACAACATACACATGGATCACACACACATGCATGTGCACTCACCGGACAATGCCTCGTAATCTGGCAGATCTCCCACACCTTGGATCTGTTCCTCTTTGATGTAGGTCCCAGCAACAGACTCATGTACAGTGAGTTCAATGTCCTCTTGTGGAGACCCACCTCCAGTCACCAGAGTAGCGGCATGACTTGAGGCCAGCTTTTTCTTTGCCCTGAGCTTAAGGTCATTCCAGCGCTTGTAGCACTCACCAGCTGTGCGCCTCACTGATCCAAGGGCACTTATGATGTCCGTGACAGTCTGCCAGTGTGCCTGACGTCGAGCAGGTGTGGTCTTGCACCCTGAAGTGATCAACATTTTGCTATCATGTGCAGACACATACTGCACAAGTGCATCACGTTCGGCATCATTGAAGCTACGCTTCCTTTGCGTGCCGGGCTGCATAGCCGTGTCTGGGGTATCAGCCTGTAGTGGACGAGCACTCTTCCTCTTTTTTTTGGAAGGTGGTGGGGATCCTGAGTGGCCTACGCCGCTCTGGCCACTAGGGGCAGGAGCACTGGTGGACTGGGTAGTTGGAGTGTGGGAATGCACACTGAGCATGGGACTTGGTGCAGCCATTGGCTGAAGTGTTATGTAGTCAGGGGGAACGTTAGCAAGATGGACTGGGACCAACACTGCCCTGGCTAGGAGAGTCAGAGCTGGGGTGGATGGAGCTGCAGCTGCCCCTGCAGCCTCCCCACCCTGCCTACTCGGGGCAGCAGATGACATAGCTGCCCCTGATCTACGTGGCCTGGTGACACCAACTTGCACCGCCACACGTGGCCTAGACTTGGCGACCTGGAAGTCAGCCTGGGAGTCACCCTCTGCCAGGTCAGGAGCCACAATGGGCCGGTCCAACAAGGGCTGAGCAGAGATGGTGTCAGCCACGTTTCCCTCAACTATGGGGGGGGCATGGGTGTCCCTGACTGGTCCTCCACACATGGGGGGCTAGGGGTACCCTGCAAATCCCGGCCACGTCCCCTACCGCGCCCACCATGGCCACCTCTTGAGGCTCGGCCACCTTTGCCACCCTTACCGCTTGGTCGCCTCCCAACCATGGCACTGATGTTGTTGTGCGTATGGGAGTTGCAGTAAACTATTGTCCTGGGCAATTGGGTGTCAAAGGGGTAGGGTACTAGATGGAATTTGTACCCTAGTGCTCTAGCAAGGCTGTATGTGGCCCCTGGGGAAAGATGACGGGTCACGCAACGCACAGGCACCCCAAAAACAGAAAATAACGTGCACGCAACCCCTCGTAGACCACGTGCGTGGAAAGATGAACCCGCACTACGCTGTGGCACCCAGAAACACAAAAATGAACATACGCGTGTTACACGCAGCCTACAATGACCTCTGAAGGGGTATGCGACACACGGGGCAAGCACAGTTGGTAAATACGTGCGCGACTCACCGTCTGCCTGGAAAATGAGCCTGAAAAATACGCAACACCCCCGCCAAAAGAAGAATTGTACACTGTCTGAGGAGACAAGACAAAAGAAGAAGTGAACACTGTTGGAGGAAACAGGCCCAACAGAAAATCAGAAAAAAGCTGTCAGAGGTAACAGGGAGTATGAACTAGAAACGCTGTGAAGTAAATCGCATGTGAACCGACAAGAAGTACAGAATTCACCCACTCGCTCTCCACGAAAAGAACGTACAAGGAAATGACGGGGTGCTGTTGCTGTGACCACCCCTGCTGGAACCGAAGACTCCCGACTGCTATTCCATCGCTCCACAGCCCAGCCCCAGGACCCAGTTGTCCACCCACACCTACCTCTGGGGTTGCCATGTCGGGCACTACACCATCTGGCACCACTGGCAACCCCCAGCCAGAGAGGCAGAGGGCCACCAACTTCACTGCCACCGAAGTTGGTGTCCTGGTGGAGCAAGTGCTGGGGCAGTATGATGCCCTCTTCGGAAGGTCGGCCGCCGACAAGGAAGGACGGACTCGGATCTGGACGGACATCGTGACTGCCATCAACACGGAGGAGGTGGCAGTCCGCGACTTCCAACATGTCAAGAAGCGCTGGGAGGACTTCAGGTCTAGGACCCTCAACAAGGCCTCTTGAAGGCAGCAGAATCTAAGGGGCGCCGGGGCCACCTGTCGGAACATCAGATGAGGGTCCTGGAACGCATACGCCCAGCGCTCCACGTCCAGGTCCTTGAGAGGCAGACCCGTCTGGAGTCGAGCGGTAAGTGTACATGCATAATGATTGGAAGCTGTGCGTGTGGTGGTGTGCCAGTAGTGTGCAGGTTGTACATGTGGTTTTGTAGGGCCATGTATGGAGGTGTATGTACAGGGCTGTGAGGCTGACACATGCAAGTCCTTTCATGTGTGAGACACATGGATGGTGTATGTGTGGGTAAGCATGCAGGCCAAATGCAGATGTGTGAGCACACATGTTTTGATTACTGTGTATGTAAGTTGGCATGGTTGTGGTGTCACACATGCATGTTGGTTCCAGCTGCATGTATATGCACCGTGTAGATGTGCATGTGTCTGTATTTGACATGGGTGCAACAGTGATGCAACATGGATGCATGTGAGACTGATATGTAGAAGACTGATTGCCAGATGTGACATGGATGCCCATCCGATCACTGCGACAGTTGACGGAGGTGTACACATGCATGTAATTGTGGTGGCGTGTGTGCATGTCTAGTGCACTCCCTGTGTTTCATGTGATGTCTGGCTCACCTTTGGCTGCTCATGCTGTTTGTATATGTATGGATGGTGCTGGCTGTTGCAATATGGCTGTGGAATAGCTCATGTGTGTGAGTTGCAATGACATGTGTGTTGGGGATTGTGATGCCATGTCTGAAGTTTGACAATGCCACTCATGTACAACTGTCATGTGTGTATGAGTCCATTGTACAGTGCCCTGATGCCTGTCTCCTATCTCTCCCTGTCTGCAGCGTCAACTGATGAAGAGGGCGGAGAAGGTGCTGTGGAGCACAGCGGCAGGGATCGCACCGCCAGCCGGAGACGCAAGGCCCGGCTCCCCTTCAGGTTGTCATCTCGTCGGGGAGTGAGGAGTCCGGTGCCGCGTCCCAGGTCGCAGCTGCCGAGGGGAGGTCCAAGAGGCGGAGGTTGGAGTTGGACTCCTCAGCAGCCGAAGGGGCAGCTGAGACCCCACAGGGCCCAACGGAGGAAGATGGCACGGAGTCATCAAGGTTGGTGGGGGGTTTGGTGGAGGAGGAGGCCGTGCAAGGGATAGAGACGGGGTCTGGAGGTGGGGATTCCACTGGTGCTATTGGTGCAGTGCAGGGGCAGGGACAGGAAGCAGCACAGGCCGCCGCGGAGGTGCCTGTGTGTAATCCTGTCCCCGATCCTGTGACTGCATCATCTTGCACCAGCAGGGATACCTACGTCCAGACCCGTTCTCAGGGAGGGGATTGGCTTACACCAACTGGCCTTCCTCTCCCTGCAGATGTGGCTATCCGGCACCGGGTTGAGCCTGTCCTGGGTGGCGTGGCGTTGCGTCAACATGCCATGCGAGCTGACCTGCAGTCTTTTCATGGGGAGACTGCACGTCTTCTCGCATGGCTCGTTGACCGCGTTGACCCACTGGGACAGCTCACCATGGTCGGATTCCTCCGTTTTGTGGACCTTGTTCCGACCCCCTCCTCAACTGAACCCCCTATGCGCCAGTCATCCTCCGTGCCATCTTCCCACCCATGTGTCACCTGGATGCCCTGTGGAGCTGCCTCTGACCCTGCGGCCAGGCTGGTGGAGGACACATCCCTGCCACAGTCGGGAGTCGGACGTCCAGCAGGGGTGGGCACCTCAACAACTGCACCCCAGCTGGAGGAGGATATGCAGGCAGCAGGAGCCAGGGCACAGGCAGCGGCACAGCAGCAGCAGCAACAAGGTGGGAGCCATGATGGCTCGGGGCCTTCATCATCGGAGGGGCAGGCATCGGCCGGAGGGCAGGAGGACCCTGGACAGGAAGTGTCTTCCGTGTGGCAGCGGTTGGGCCATGAGATAGATGCGGAGCGGCAGCGGGTGGAAGAGGCACGGTTCACGATGGTCAGGGCGGAGAAATCCATGCGTAGGGCCCTGAGGAGGGCCGAGTGCCTCGAGGCCATTCGCAGGGACCTGGAGTTCCAGATGTCATCGTCCCTGCAAACCCTCGGGGCCATGGAAGAGGACCGCCTCCGGGACATCAAGCAGGAGTTTGATGATGCCCTGGCCTGGAACATCAACATGTGAGCCGTTGGACTTGCCCGCTGCCCTTGTAAATAGTTAGATAGTGTTAGGTTTCCTTTGGTTTTTTCTTTATTTTGGTTGCGCTTGGACAATGCACCACCTTTCTTTATATAGTTTTTCATTAGGTAGTATTTCTTCAGTTGGGATCATGGACCCTGGATTGTTCTTCTGTATACAGTTCACTATTGGATTCATCTTTTTTATTATTTTATTTCCCCATGGAGCAATGGTTTTCACTTTTGTTTTTCCCTTGGATTTCATTTTTTGAACTGTGACTTTGGACACCTTCCCTTTGGATTATGATTTGTTGTTTTTCATTATTTTACGGACATGCAGCTTTTCGTTTTTAATTCCCTTTGTCGTTTGTTTGTTTTTTATTCCATTCATGTTGCTTTTAATACATGTTTTTGCTCATACTTCAATGTGTGGTATTATCTCATTGTTTTCATGCGTGTCATGATATGGGTTTTGACATTCACTTGCACCCATTGTGTGTGTGTGACGGACATGTGTTCATTTACATATTTGCCATTGGGGTTGTATCATGAAATTGGCATTTCTATGTGGGTGGATGCAATACTTGGGTGGGTCTTTGGCATGTGGAGGCTGGCCATTAGGGCCAGGGATCTAGATTGTGATGACGTGTTGGCTGGGGGACATGAGTGGGGGCCTGCTGGCAGGTGCACCACAATGCTGGGGGTTGGGGGCTCAAGGGGGCATGAGTGGGACATGAGTGGGGGCCTGCTGGCAGGTGCCCCACAATGCTGGGGGGTGGGGGTGCAAGGGGACATGAGTGGGGGCCTGCTGGCAGGTGCCCCACACTGCTGGGGGGTGGGGATGCAAGGGGGCATGGCTGGGACATGAGTGGGGGCCTGCTGACAGGTGCCCTGCACTGATGGGGGGTGGGGGTGCTGGGGGACATGAGTTGTTGATCAGTGGTGCAAGCGGACAGTTGGCTTGTCTGGGGTGCATGGCCATGGTGGATGGGCTGCCTGCGGGGCATGACCAGGGGTGTATGGTAGTCCCCTGTGGTGTGGTCTGCCTGCAGGGGCCATGGAGGGTGTAGAGGGAACACCTGGGAGGACCCACACTGCCAATCCATGTGTAGGACTCCCCGTTCACCCCCGAAATTCACGTACCCCGCTCTGACAGCTAAATCGTGTGTGAAACTTACCAAGAACCCCTGAAATACACGTACCACACTCGCACAGGGCCTATCGCGGGTGAAACTTCCCGCGAACACCAGTAATCACGTACCCCACTCGCACATGGCCTATCGCGTGTGAAACTTCAGGCGAACCCCTGAAATACACGTACCCCACTCGCACAGGGCCTATCGCGGGTGAAACTTCCTGCGAACATCAGTAATCCACGTACCCCACTCGCACATGGCCTATCACGTGTGCAACTTCACGCAAACCCCTGAAATACACGTACCCCACTCGCACAGGGCCTATCGCGGGTGAAACGTCCTGGGAACACCAGTAATGCAAGTACCCCACTCGCACATGGCCTATCACGTGTGAAACTTCACGCAAACCCCTGAAATACACGTACCCCACTCGCACAGGGCCTATCGTGGGTGAAACTTCCTGCGAACACCAGTAATGCATGTACCCCACTCACACATGGCCTATCGCGTGTGAAACTTCACACAAACCCCTGAAATACACGTACCCCACTTGCACATGGCCTATCGCGTGTGAAACTTCACACGACCCCAGGAATATTGGCCCTGTGCGAGCGAGCGGGATACGTGTATTCCTGGGGTTCGCGTGAAGTTTCACCCGCAATTTCAGCAGGGTACGTGTATTACGGTGTTCGCGTGAAGTTTCACACGCAAAAGGGCCCTGGTCAAGGGAGTACGTGAATTTCAGGAGTGCGCAGCAAGTTTTACACGCGAAAGGGCAAAGCCCGTGCACAATACGTCACAGATGCGCCTACGCACTAAGGGCCTTTGGTCCAATGATATCACGTACATGTGCTGACGCGCTTACACGCTAAGGGCCTTTGGTCCAATGATATCGTGTACGTGTGCTGACGCGCTTACGCGCTAAGGGCCTTTCCTCGAATTACACGCTGACGTGCAAGATTTTCCCGTGCCAAATCACTCGGTATCAAGCTGGCCACGCGTACACACACGGAAGACCACGCTCCTGCCCAGAAGGCTATTTTCCTGCCCCCAGGAGCCCCGAGCACGCTCCCACCAGCCATATGCTGCTGCCTGTCTGCCTGCTGCCCACGTGCCCTGCTATTTGGTGCATGCACGTCAGCCATCTGCAGGGGTCCAGTTGCTGTGCCCACCCCTGCTGGAATAGAAGACTCCCGAATGGGATTCCATCGCTCCACAGCCCAGCCCCAGGACCCAGTTGCCCACCCACTCCTGCCTCTGGGGTTGCCATGTCGGGTACTACACCATCTGGCACCACTAGCAACCCCCAGCCAGAGAGGCAGAGGGCCACCAGCTTCACTGCCACCGAAGTTGGTGTCCTGGTGGAGCATGTCCTGGGGCATTATGATGCCCTCTTCAGAACATCACGCGCCAACAAGGAAGGACGGGAGAGGATCTGGGACGACGTAGTGGTTGCCATCAACGCGGAGGGGGTGGCAACCTGCGACATCAAGCACGTCAAGAAGCGCTGGGAGGACTTCAGGTCCAGGACCCTCCACAAAGCCCGGCGCCTCATGGAGGGGGGCCAGGCACGCCTGAGTGCCATCCAGATGAGGGTCCTGGAACGCGTAGGCCCAGCGCTCCATGCTCAGATCCTTCGGAGGCAGACCCATCTGGAGTTGAGCGGTAAGTGGCCAAGTATTGCTGTGTGAGACAGTGCATGTTGCAGTGTGCTGGTAGTCTGATGCTTGCCTGTATGTGTGACATAGACCATGTATGGATATGTGTGTGTGCAGCGACATCATGGTCATGCATGTGAGACCAGTTATGTGTGAGCCAAATGGTTGGTGCATGTGTTTTAAAGCAACATGGGGAGCTCTATGTGGAATGCACACATGAATGCATGGTTGTCTCTGTTCCTGGACATGGAGGGGGGGTGAGGAATGGGTGCTGATGTCATGTACATGTATGGTGCACATGTGTGTGTGTGTGCCTGAGAAGTGTGTGTGTGACTTTGAAATGCCATGGATGCATGTGACTTTGAAGGCAACATCTTGGCTTACAGGGGCCCTTCTACATGGATGTTGATGTTGATTGCAGGCGCACGGACTGTTTCTGCATGTGTGTTGTGTGCATTCACCCATGTGTTGTGGAATGACAGGATGGAAGTGACATTTGACAGTGCCACTCATGTGTTATTGCTTCCTGTCTAGGGTATTTTGTACTGTACCCTGATGCTTGGGTTCTATGTCTCCCTCTACGCAGCGTCAAGTGAAGAAGAGGGCGGAGACGGCGCTGTGGAGCCAGGCGGCGGGGATGCCTCCACTGGGCGGCGACGCAAGGCCCAGCCACCCTCCCAGGAATTACCATCATCCGGGAGCGAGGGGGCTGGTGCTGCGTCTGCCTCAACTGCTGTGGCGGAAGGGCCGGGTGAGCCTCCACAGGGGCTTCCAATGGCGGAAGACGGTGTGGAGACATCCAGGTTGGTGGTCTCCACAGAGGAGGAGGAGCCCGCTACTGGGCCGCACATGGGGCCTGGTGGGGGAAGTACCACTGGTGCAAGTGGTGCAGTCCAGGGCCAGGGTCAGGAGGCAGCACAGGTCACCGCGGAGGGGCCTGTGCATGTCGCTGTCCTTGACCCTGTGACTGCACCATCATGCACCAGCAGGGAGGCCCCGTCCCAAGCCCGTCCGCAGGTAGGGGAGAGTGCCATATCACCGGCCTCTCCACTACCTGCGGACGAGGGGTCCCGCAACCGTATGGGATCCATCCTGGTGGGTGTCACGTTGCGCACGTGTAATTCATGATGACGTGCGTTCTTCCTGGGCAGAGAATGCACGCCATCACGAAGAACAGCGTCGTGACGTAGCACTGCTGGGAGGGGCCCTGGTCAGAGGGTTCCTACATGTGACGCGCACTCTGGCGGACCTCTCCTCCTCTGTGGAGGCTATGTGCTGGTCGTTCTCCACATCGTCTTCCGGCCCAGATTCCACCAGGGCCCCCTGTGGACCTGGGCTGACCAACACAGCCAGCTTGGTGGAGCTCACATCCCTGCCACAGTCAGGAGTCAGCGGTCAGCAGGGGTGGACACCACAACTGGAGACCAGCAGATGGAGGATGTACAGGGCACATGGACAGCAGCAGCAGGAGCAGGCAGTAGGTGGGAGCAATAATGGCTCGGGGCCATCAACATCGGAGGGGCACGCATCGGCCGGAGGGCAGGAGGACCCTGGACGGGAAGTGTCTTCCGTGTGGCAGCGGTTGGGCCATGCGATAGATGCGGAGCTGCAGTAGGCGGAAGAGGCACGACTCACGATGGTCAGGGCAGAGAACTCCATGCGTAGGGCCCTGAGGCGGGCCGAGTGCCTCGAGGCCGTTCGCAGGGACCTGGAGTTCCAGATGTCATCGTCCCTGCAAACCCAAAGGGCCATGGAAGAGGACTGCCTCCGGGACATCGAGCAGGAGTTCGATGATGCCCTGCCCCGGAGCATCAACATGTGAGCCATTGGACTTGCCCGCTGCCCTTGTAAATAGTTATTTAGTTAGTATTAGGTTTCCTTTGTTTTTTTCTTTATTTTGGACCTTTTGGACAATGGACCACATTTTTGTATATAGTTTTTTTATTAGGTAGGAGTTTTTGATAGGTTTCATTTCTTCATGGATTGTTCATCTGTGTGTAGTTGACTGTTGGATTCTACTTTTTTGTTTGGATTTCCCCCTGGAGCAATGGTTTTCACTTTTGTTTTCCCCTTGGAATTCATTTTTGGAACTGTGCCTTTGGACACCTTTCCTTTGGTTTATGATTTGTTGTTTTTCATTATTTTACAGACATGCAGCTTTTCTTTTTTAATTTCCATTGTCGTTTGTTTGATTTTAATTCCATTCATGTTGCTTTTAATACATTTTTTTCTTCAAACTTCGATGTGTGGTATTATCTCATTGGTTTCATGCATGTCATGATATGGGTTTTGAGATTCACTTGCACTTGTGTTTGTGTGAGGGACATGTCTTCATTTACATACTTGCCATTGGGGTTGTGTCATGTAATTGGCATTTCTATGTGGGTGGGTGCAATACTTGGGTGGGTCTTTGGTATGTGGAGGCTGGCCATAAGGGCCAGGGATCTAGATTGTGATGACGTGTTGGCTGGGGGACATGTGTCAGGGCCTGCTGGCAGGTGACCTGTACTGCTGGGGGGTGGGGGTGCTGGGGGACATGAATGGGGGCCTGCTGGCAGGTGCCCCACACTGCTGGGGGGTGCAAGGGGACATGAGTGGGGGCCTGCTGGCAGGTGCCCCTCAGTGCTGGGGGGTGGGGGTGCAAGGGGACATGAGTGGGGACCTGCTGGCAGGTGCCCTGCACTGCTGGGGGGTGGTGCTGCAAGGGGACATGAGTGGGACATGAGTGGGGGCCTGCTGGCAGGTGCCCTGCACTGCTGGGGGGTGGGGGTGCAAGGGGACATGGGTGTGACATGAGTGGGGGCCTGCTGGCAGGTGCCCCACAATGCTGGGGGGTGGGGGTGCAAGGGGACATGAGTGGGACATGAGTGGGGGCCTGCTGGCAGGTGCCCCTCAGTGCTGGGGGGTGGGGGTGCAAGGGGACATGAGTGGGGGCCTGCTGACAGGTGCCCTGCACTGCTGGAGGGTGGGGGTGTAAGGGGACATGGGTGTGACATGAGTGGGGGGCCTGCTGGCAGGTGCCCCACACTGCTGGGGGGTGGGGGTGCAAGGGGACATGAGTGGTACATGAGTGGGGGCCTGCCGGCAGGTACCCTGCACTGCTGGGGGGTAGGTGTGCAAGGGGACATGGGTGTGACATGAGTGGGGGTCTGCTGGCAGGTGCCCCACAATGCTGAGGGGTGGGGGTGCAAGGGGACATGAGTGGGACATGAGTGGGGGCCTGCTGGCAGGTGCCCCTCAGTGCTGGGGGGTGGGGGTGCAAGGGGACATGAGTGGGGGCCTGCTGGCAGGTGCCCCTCAGTGCTGGGGGTGGGGATGCTAGGGGACATTAGTGGGGTCCTGCTGGCAGGTGCCCCCCAGTGCTGGGGGTGCAAGGGGACATGAGTGGGGGCCTGTTGGCAGGTGCCCCACACTGCTGGGGGGTGGGTGTGCAAGGGAACATGAGTGTGGGCCTGCTGGCAGGTGCCCTGCACTGCTGGGGGGTGGTGCTGTAAGGGGACATGAGTGGGACATGAGTGGGGGCCTGCTGGCAGGTTCCCCACTCTGCTGGGGGGTAGGGGTTCAAGGGGACATGAGTGGTACATGAGTGGGGGCCTGCTGGAAGGTGCCCTGCACTGCTGGGGGGTGGGTGTGCAAGGGGACATGAGTGGGGGCCTGCTGGCAGGTGCCCTGCACTGCTGGGGGTGGGGGTGCAAGGGGACATGGGTGGGACATGAGTGGGGGCCTGCTGGCAGATGCCCCACACTGCTGGGGGGGGTGCTAGGGGAGATGAGTGTGTGCCTGCTGGCAGGTGACCTGCACTGCTGTGTGGTGGGGGTTCAAGGGGGTAATGCGTTGGTGGTCACTAGTGCAAGGTGACATGTGGCTTGGCTGGGGGGGCATGCCCATGGTGGATGGGCTGCCTGCGGGACATGACCAGGGGTGCAGGGTAGTCCCCTGTGGTGCGGTCTGCCTGCAGGGGCCATGGAGGGTGTAGACGGAACACCTGGGAGGACCCACACTGCCAATTCACGTGTAGGACTCCCCTGCAGCCCCGGAATACACGTACCCCACTCGCACAGGGCCTATCGCGTGTGAAACTTGCCCGCACCCCAGTAATACACGTACCCTGCTGTAATCGCGTGTGGAACTTCCCGCGCACCACAGTAATACAGGTACCCTGCTGAAATCGCATGTGAAACTTCCCCGCACCCCAGAAATACACGTACCCTGCTGGAATCGCGTGTGGGACTTCCCGCGCACCCCAGTAATACAGGTACCCTGCTGTGATTGCGTGTTACACTTCCACGCACCCCAGAAATACACATACCCTGCTGTAATCACGTGTGAAACTTCCCCGCACCCCAGAAATACACGTACCCTGCTGGAATCGTGTGTGGGACTTCCCGCGCACCCCTGTAATACATGTACCCTGCTGTAATCGTGTGTTGAACTTCCCTGCACCCGAGAAATACAGGTACTCTGCTGAAATCGCGTGTGTAACTTCGCGCGCACCCCTATAATAAACACGTGCCCTGCTGAAATCGCGTGTCAAACTTCCCCGCATCCCAGAAATGCACGTACCCT
Organism: Ambystoma mexicanum; assembly: GCF_040938575.1. Classification (NCBI taxonomy): domain Eukaryota; kingdom Metazoa; phylum Chordata; class Amphibia; order Caudata; family Ambystomatidae; genus Ambystoma; species Ambystoma mexicanum. The sequence goes on from NC_090929.1 coordinate 417,769,820, forward strand.
GCTGAAATTGCGTGTGTAACTTCCTGCGCACACCAGTAAGACACCTACCCTGCTGAAATCGCGTGTTAAACTTCCCCGCACCCCAGAAATACACGTACCCTGCTGAAATCGCGTGTGTAACTTCCCGTGCACCCCAGTAATACAGGTACCCTGCTGAAATCGCGTGTAAAAATTCCCTGCACCCCAGAAATACACGTACCCTGCTGAAATCGTGTGTGGAACTTCCCGCGCACCCCAGTAATACTGGTACCCTGCTGAAATCGCGTGTAAAAATTCCCCGCACCCAAGTAATACACGTACCCTGCTGGAATCGCGTGTGGAACTTCCCGCGTACCCCTGTAATACACCTACCCTGCTGTAATCGCGTGTTGAACTTCCCTGCACCCCAGAAATACACGTACCCTGCTGAAATCACGTGTGGCACTTCCCGCGCACCCCAGTACTACACGTTCCCCGCTCGCCATTTGCTGTTTGGCAGCCCTGTATACTGGTCCAAGGTTAGCACAGCCCTTTGCGATGAATTGTGAATTTTGATGGCTTTTCCTTGCGCAAGGGCTTTCTTGGGGGCGTAACTGGCGCAGCTGCAGGGTCGCTGCGCCACTCTGCGCCACGGCTGGTTTTGGAGGCTGAAATCCATGAATACGCTGTGCGCGGATATCGATTTTAGCGCACGCAGCTGGCGCAGACATTCGCGCGGGCTCACTGTGCAACAGCCGCGTGCGCCACTTTTGTGCGAAATTCTATGAATTACCCTGTTTGTTTTGGGCATTCCCATGGGATTATCACAGTATCACAGGAATCCCCCTGCAACCCCTTCTTTATCAAATTTTAAAAAAGCTACTAGATGGATTTAAACCTATCCATAAAATAAATATCTGCCCCCCTCTGTGTTTTTATTTGACTCAACCCCATGAAGTCATATTCCCTGTATGCCTGTCCAAATTATGTTCATTTTTCTGTATAAGAAAATGAATGGGCTCGCTCCAAAAACAGTTTTTTCTATGTTTGATAATGTTTTAACCATTTTACACATTTTCCCCAAATGTTTGAGTTTGGGGGAAAGGGGAATGACAGGCAATTTCCCTGGGAAGTTTCAGCCAGATCCGTCTGGCAAGTCAAATGTTTTTAGCAATACAATGTTTACAAAAATCACTGGTTCATAGTTTTTACAATAATTCCATGGCCCGAACAACATATTGCTCTGTTTTGGAGAACACTTACCTGACATACTTCCCTTCAATTAAATTAATTGAACGCCTAAAGACAAAGGCATTTTCATATTTTGTTTCAAAGGTACAACAGAACTGATAATCTGTGTGTAAGTTTAAATTATAAAATCCTTTGTAAAAAAGAAAACGGCCCTTTAAAGGCCAATAAATCATAAGTGAAAAAAGTAATCTAATTATTTAACTACTTCTGTTGTGTTCTCAGGTACGAATCTTTTGTTATGTCATATTATGTAACATTATTAGACTTTAATACTGCGCACATCATCTACATAGGGTTCCAAAGGGCTGAGTCTTCTCTGTGTAGAGGCAAATTGTGACTCCGTCATGGGTGACAGCCAGGCCGTGGTCAGTGGGTGAAAAGGAAATGGTTCCAAGGAGAGCAGGAAAGTGAAAGAGTGGCCAGAGTCAGGGAGGCGAAACGTACAGACTTCCCTCACCATGTAGAATGTATCTGAAAAAGAAAAACGTTATTTCTGCTGTAGATAGCCACGTCAAATATAACACTTCTTTTAATCTGATACTTTACACAGAATTTGTGCTCATTTATGGTGTGCCCTAGAAATGCATACAAAAACCAAAACATTTCTGCTTTGAAAAGCCCTCACATAATCTACAATAAAACTAGTTAGAATTTGCACCACCTGATTTCTCTTTGTCTTTCCAGACACATCTTCACTTTTTACCTTTGTGAAACCAAGAACATGTTAGAAAACACTCTGCATGCGTGGAAAGTGGTAGCTTTCAGCAGTAATCCACATGTTGAACCATGGAAATCATCAACAAGTCTCTGCAAGATATCTCAGTCTTCTTTTGAATCCTGTCCATGGGAATTATTCCAAATTAAAGATAGACTTCATTAAGCAAAGGCCAACATTTGATTTCACCTGTGTTTAATCACATTTTAAATCATGGGAAAAATGGTACAAAAACACAAAGAAGTTCCAAAAAAAGAAAAGGAGAAAGAACTCAACATGAAGAGAACCGAAATAAAACATGATAAAACATCTACACTGAACACTGGAAAAGGAATCATGTTTGTACTATGTAACCTAATTCTCATTGAAACAACAGTACAATAGCCCACTGTATATAGTAGACCACCTGTGAAAATTAACCTCTTAACATACTTCAGAATGCTATAGACAAGAGGGTGTGATACTTCGAGATAACTCATTTTTCGTGGAGTAAGCACATCACACACACACACGCACACTAAAGAGAACAATCCAAGAGTTCAAACTAATGGCTCAATAGCTGATTCCCATCATTAATACAGAACATGTTACAAACCAAAGTTAAAAATATTCAAAAGTAGTAAGTCCCACTTTCTTCTGAGATGGATATTAGAAAGTTGACTTTGCGTGGCCACTAAAACTTGCTATATATGCCTCAGTGAAAAGCAAAGATTTGTGCAGATTTCTGATAGATCTTTCGGATCCAAACTGGTCTAATTGCCAGGGGCCAAGAACTCAATAGTGTAAATCGGTTTTGAACACTTATTGGGGGTCATTACGACCCAGGCGTTAACCATGGTGCTATTAGCGCCATGGTTGACGCCAGTATTTTACCGATTGCGCCATGGTGGATGGCGGAAATTACCGCCCCATTCCAAGGATGGCGGGGCGGAAATTCCCCATTCACCATTGGCTCTTCCCCATTCCCATTTTTGCCCCCATAGGGCTCAATGGGAATGGGGAAGGCGGTAATTACGGTACCGCAAATTGCGGTACCGTAATTACCTCGAAAGTCCCTTTGCGGGCTCCTTCCTTAACGGCTGGTAAAACCAATGTGCCCAAATTGCCCAAATTGTTTTTCCCAAAGAAGAGGAGAACATTGTAATAAGAACGCACAACTAAGGTGTGTCCACATATTATGTATGCACTATTGTACAAACGTTATGGGTGTTTAGATGCATACTCAATGAAATGGTGAAAAAGATGTATTTTTCTGTGTGAACCATTAGGGCTTTTTCCTTTTTTATATGTACTACTTGAGCTGTATAGCATTTTTATGACTGTGATAGACATTAAAATATGTGTTATTTTTTGAAAGGCCTTGTGTGTCTACCTATATATTGAATGGGTAGCATGTATGTGTAGTGGGCAGATGCTATAGACAAACTCATTGCCTGAAAGGGAGGAAGCCATTTTTCATGGGATTGTGGTTGTTGTGTCATAGTTTAGTCCTCACCCACACGGCCCCTAAAAAGAGGACCACATAGCTCGGTTTAAGCTAATAAACCAAGTATCTGAAGGCAAATGACGGGGTCTGGGAGCCACCACTACTTGGCAGGGAAGTGAACAAAGTTGGCCCAAGCAGAAAGAGAGAGAAGCAGAGGTCTTAAACCTATGAGAGACCTTACAATTGGGAAGGAAAGCCCAGGGGAAGGAGGTTATTCTCCGGACATTGTGTACTGTGTGGAGTCATAAAAGCCTTGAGAAAGGCCAGGGCAAAGGCCAGGGGAATGAAGATATTCACCCTGGCAAAGAGAACACTGTGTTGTTGTGTCATAAAAGCCTTGAGAAAGGCCAGGGGAAGGGGACATTCCCCCTGGTGAAAAGAACTTTGTGGTGTTGTGTAATATAAGCCTGAGATAGGCCAGGGGAAGGGAGCCATTCCCCTTGGTGAAGGGGACCTTTATGTTTTGTGAGAACCCGAGAAAGGTTAGGAGCGGGGAGTCATGCCCCTAATCCAGCTGAACTTTATAAGGTCAACTTGCTTTGCCTTGAGTGGAACTTTGGCACTTTGCTTTGTTGACGTTTGGAGGAAAAGGATTGCAGTCAGGGAATGGGAGTCATTCTCTCTGTCTGAACTACCCAGGAAGAACCTGGGTGTAAACCTGCTGTCCAGAAAAAGGGAGTCATTTTTCTGGACCACCAACCTTTGTGTGTTTGTTGGAGTCAGATTAGAGTGTAAGGGACAGAGTGGGGTTTCTAAACACAGGAGATTGCACTTCATTGTTTTCGAACATTCCAACAGGACCCTTCGTATTTATGTTGAGGCAGGGGTATCCCTGTTAGACCTAGGGACAGGTAAGGGTTTCATTTTATTTTTAAAACTTAAACAAAGCTGATTGTTCCAACATGCCAGCAGAGTTTGAGTGTCCCCACTCTGAAACCTTACTATAAGTGATAGTATATTAATGTAGTGGGTAAGGTTGAAAGAAGTCATCTGACGTTTAGAAAACTGCTTAAACCTTTGTTGATTTACTAAGCGAAGGAATTTAGAAACACTTCTCTTGTAATCATCTCTAGACCACTACATTTAAATTAACTTCTTTGATTCATATTCTTTTTGCTAAGTCATTTGCAGCATGCTTTTGTACAAACATTATGGGTGTTTAGATGCATACTCAATGAAATGGTGAAAAATATGTATTTTTCTTTGTGAACCATTAGGGTTTTTTCCTTTTTTATATGTACTACTTCAGCTGTATAGGTTTTTTTTATGACTGTGATAGACATTAGAATATGTGTTATTTTTGAAAGGCCTTGTGTGTCTACCTATATATTGAATGGGTAGCATGTATGTGTAGTGGGCAGATGCTATAGACAAACTCATTGCCTGAAAGGGAGGAAGCCATTTTTCGTGGGATTCAGATACATGGTGCCCTTTCCTCTCAAGTACTGCCACGAGGCAGATGATTTGTGTTGTTTATGTGTGGTGGGTCCCAGACCCTTAAGCTTCTCTTGCTGTGCAACCGACCTGGTTCACTTACCTGCCAGGTACTGTGACTATGAAGATGCTGACTGCACCTTCTTATTTTCCCACCAGTCTGCCCAAGTGCTCCTCCTACCTCTAGGGAGCCTTGCAGTGGGTGTGCCCGGGAAATGCTGCAGTCTCAATCTTCCTCTGGCCAGCGCTGTCTTCCCTTCACAGTCTTCCTAGGCTTCAGGAACACTGGGTGCTTCACTCTGCCAGTCTGCCTTCTGGTCCTTCCACTCTGTATTGGACCTGATCCTTCCAGTTCCCCTCTTGGCATCCTGATGTGCTCCTTCCTCCCTCCTGATCCGTGCTGGCTCCTGCAGCTCCTCATGGGAGAGCTAGACAACTACTTCATGAGACTCTCTTCCTTTTCTACTCTACATTGACCAATGAGCAGTTGGCAACAACTAGACTGCCCATTATGGTTCTTAGAAATACTCTTCAGGCCTCCACTCCTCCTCTTCGTCCCAGTTCTTATTCCAAATTGTCTAGACTGCTCGTGTTGGTTCCAAGGGGCACTCTGCATTGCTCTTTGCATCTTCTTCATCCCAGTACTGATCTTTAGGACTCCCAGTGAGTCATAGGTGTTCTTCTTGTCTCAGTCCTTCTACCCTTGATCTCCCTTGGGTCAGTTGTACTCTTCATAATCCCAGTAGGTTCTAGGGACATGGTAGGGTAACAACTCATGACCCTATAATATTGTCACTGATTTGACAGATGGTTTCCCCTCCCATGAGATCCACCTGCTGAGTACCACCCCCAGGGGGACTATCGAGTAGCTGCCTCACCTCCCTGGTCTCATGGGAAGGGGTTCCCCATTTGGAAGCAGTGACAATACCCAGGGATTTGTCACATTAATAAAATAAAAGAAATTCCTTGTTTCACATTGTATACTCTATGTCAAGCAGCTACACAGCATACAACAAACCCATTTACATTCACCTCACATAAATAAGCCTACCATGCTTAATGAGCAAGTGCTGCGATAGAAGAAGATAGCACCAGGGGTGAGCCATCTCATCAGAAGCACACGTGGGGCAGTCCCTGCCCCAATGGACAAACATCATGATACTGTGTATGGGGCTGTCAGAGCCCTGAGGGAAGAAATAGAGGGCTATTTGAGCGTGGTTAGATGCAGCAGTCACGCCCATGTATTTATGTAAATTATTATTCATATGTGTATTTACATGTGTATATGTTTAAGTTAAGGAGGGAGGTAAATGCCAGTGTTACATGAGGTGTGAGTAGGGTGATTGCAGAGGGACCTGGTAGTGGGTAGTATGTGTGGGGCCTGGACTTAGGCCCCTGAGATAGGTGAGGTATCACTCTGAGCTAACTCCGGGCTTAATATGGAGGGTGTCCATAGGCTCATCTACCTCAGGGGGTCCAATATGGAACCCATTTGTGAATGAAGTGAGTAGTTTATGCAGAATCCCCTGGAGAGGCGACCTTACGGTCAGGGTGGTAAGAAGAGGTGGAGTCATAATACATTTTAGTAAGTATTAAATTAATGATTTGTTTAATAGAATTCCCCCATTGGGGCTAAAACATGTGCTGGTATCCTGTGGTCATTGAGTGTCGTAATCAGTGTTAGGAACTCAGGTGGTAAACTATCACCTATGGAATTACTTGGGACAACATCTTTGTTTGCAGGTTGTCTAACACACCTTCTTTTGCAGATGGACTGTTAGGGGCCGGGGCATAGAATCGTCCCACCGTGGCTAGGGACAATGGCCATTCCAGTGGGCCAAGGGCCAAATAAAACCAGGGCTACATACGCAATGTGTATGCAGTAGAACCGCTGAGAACACTTTAAAGTGCTAAGAAAGCACTGTGCTACTCAATAACACATTTATCTCCATATGGATAAAAATTTACATCCTCTTTTTGTTATAAATGTTTAAACCAGACATTGAAAAAAGCACATGAAGAAACTTTGAAGTGAGACACAAATATACAGTAAAATTCATGAACACTTGTAAAATACTAGGCAAGCGCTGTGAAACCTAATATAGCATATATGGTTAAAACATGGCAAGGTAGGTTTAATTCTTTAACACAAATATGAATCTTAAAGATAATGACAACCATTACAAATACTTTTTTTAACCTAAATAAAATGCATCGAAAAAAGAAATTAAACAATACATACTTTAACTTCAGAAATGTGAACTTTCTGTTAGGCTGAGCAGCATATGAAAAGTACAGTGTAAAGGTCAGGTGACTGGAGCAAGACTGGCAGTGGTTGCTGGCAGCCTCTGTGTTGGAAGTTATCCAATAAGGTGGCGGTGCTGCATGTGTTGTCAAAAATCGTATCTGCCAATATTCTCCACAATCCACATCCTGACTAAATCCAAGGTTGCCACAGGCAAAAATCAACGTTTTTGCCCCAAAGGTCTCCATAACCTATGCCTTTGAGGCATGTCTTCCACCACCCTAGGACCTCCTATATGGTGCTTTTGTAAAAATGTCCGCACACCCTTTGTATGGAATGTGTGGTTCCTAGGAAGATCCTATGTGTTAAAACAAAACGTAACTTCTGGTAATGACAATCCACCATGGTTCATCATACCCTCACCCTATAGCCTCTGACTTTCCCCCAAACAACACCTTATGCTCCAACTGAGATCATTTTCCTACAGCGATAGATCTGCGGATCCGCCCAGGATCAGCAGTTGCCCTGACCAAACTGTTTCATAATTTTGTTAAGCGGTCCATATCCCATCACTGTTGCCCATGCCGTCATCCACACTGAGGTCGTCATAAACCCCAGTGGCCTCCTATACGGCCCTTTCATGTACTTTTATTCACTGCATGATTTGGTATCATATATGCAAGTTCCTTATGGAGATTCTGGATCCAAGATGACTGGTACTTCAGATTTTGCAGTCAGAGCTTAGCCAGTGAAAGAGCACCCCACTCTGATGCGGGGGGTCAACAGATACCCATGGATAGTCACAAACCTGTTCCCATGCAATAAAAATGAATTATTTTCACTTTATCCAATACAATGGAAGCCTTTGTGTTCAAAATGGGAATCCCCAGATTTAACAGCCAAGACATACATAAGTCAAAGTGAATAAGATTTTTATTTTAACAAACAAACTGGTTGGCTTTTCTGAAAACCAAGCAAGCACTCGAGGTGGCCCAGGCACCTGCTCGTATTGAAGGATTGGTGGAACGTGTTTTTTTCTGTATATGAGACCAAAAATTCCTTATGGATATTTGAATGGGAAATGGAACTTTTCCCCCCATATAACTTTCTCCCATAAATGGAACTTCAGAAAACTTTTCAAATTAATTTAGTGGGCATGTATACTTTTTTTGTTGTTCATTTCCTCCTGATCCATCGAACATGCCAACGCATCCCAAACCCCAACTTAGCCATAACTGCAGAATCAAAGCTCTCTAATGTACAATCAGTGAAAAGGCGATATTAAGCTTTCTAATAATTGACGTCTAGTGTAGTAACATTATGAATCACCTTCAGTAACACAAACCTTTGAAATTCAGTGAAAAAAACTTAATTTGTTTTATTTACTTGGCTACTGTGTTCTCAGAACACCCAAGAGCCATGTCATGCAATAAGCAGTGTGCTACTGCATTGAATCAGGTGGACGGCACAAATGTACAACTTTTCAGATCGCCACCATATTAACACAATGTTGTACTTAATGCAGTGAACACTTGGGACACAGCTTTTTATGGTGCAAACATATGGGGGTTGCGAACCATATGCTCTTTCATTATTTAAGCGAGTTTTGAGAACATTGAGATCAGCAGGAAATTGGGAAATTCACAATGACTGGGCAAGACTTTCATTGAAGAAGGGCAACACTTAAAGTAATTTGGTTGTGCTTTATTTGATCTCAAGAGCAGCAGTTGTATGTCAGTGGGATGTTATGTTGAGTGCTAGCGTGGCAGGTGCTTGCGGGTGGTCGGAGGGTGGCTCTATATAGAGAGAGAAGTGCATAACTGACATTCCTGATTTCCAATGTCCATTAACAGCCCACACATTCAATAATTCATTAAAATCTCGCCCCTCTGATTACAATTCCATTTAATTCACGTTGTTTAGCTAATTTTAACATAGGATTTTAGTTGTACCCATAAGAAGCTAATAAGAAAAAAGAATGCAATCTTTCTGCAAATGAATATGACAAAAACATTTACCTATCGCAAATGTACAATATAATTCCATTTGTTTGACACAATAATAATTCGTTGTGCACAGTGCTGTTTCTTATAATGAAATTGTTGGTACAGTAATTTCAAAGTGTTTTTGTGGAAGTAGTACACGATTGATTAAAAACTATACATGTACGATATGTTAAATTTGTAATATTTTTTAAACCATCATAAGTAAACGAAACATGAACAAATATGAGCCATTCTGTAGGCAAATAGGAAAATAACAGTTACTTATGGCAAATATACAATAACATTACACTGTACAAAAAAAGTATAATTGTATATGTGCCGTGCTGTTTCATATGACGCAGTTGTTGCTATTTACATTTAAAACAATATGGGCCTCATTACACGGAAGGCGGTAACCATGGCGCTATTAGCGCTATGGTTGCCGCCGGTAATTTACCGATCCCGCCATGGTGAATGGCGGAATTACCGCCCCATTCCAAGGTTGGCAGGGCCGTAATTCCCCATTCACCATTGGCCCTTCCCCATTTCCATTTGAGCCCCTATATGGCTCAATGGGAATGGGGAAGGCGGCCATTACGGTACCGCAAACAGCGGTACCGTAATTGCCTCCAAGGTCCCTTTGCGGGTCCCGTCCTTAACGGATGGTAAAACCAGCCGTTAAGGTAGGGACCAGCAAAAGGACCTCGTAGTAGGGCGGTAAGGGATTACCGGCACCGGTGCCCTTACTGGTGCCGGTAACCCCTTACCGCCATCTGTGTAATGAGGCCCTATATCTTAGTTACCTTATGAAAATGTATGCCTTATTAACAATTAATACTACAACTATGTATTCAAGATCCACTGATGCGTTTTTTAAATGGTAGCACATTAGGAAAACATATAGTGCATTTATTCAAACAGACGTTATTACTATAGTAGTAATTGACAACATAAAATGAGGAAGTGAGATTGTGCTAACCTCTCTACCTTTGTATTGGCGCACCTTCTTCACATGGACGTTTGACAGCCTAATTTGAAATGAGGCAGGGTGTTAAAGGGAGGCGTTAAAGCGAGCAGTCATGCTTATATGCCTCCATTTAACACACTGCCACATTTTCCAGGAGTGACGAGACGGAGGAGGGGCATAGAGTGGTGATGAGTCCTCCGGTGTGCATTCCTCCTCCATCTCATCAGTGCGTTTCATTGTACAGCTGCATGAGATTTTTATGCAGGCATCCACAAGTGGATTCTTGGGGAAACCTTCACGGTTTTGCACCTGGTCAAGACCAGGCGGATTGCATAGGAATCCATTAGTAAACGCTGCGTGCTGGGCCAGCAGTGTTTACATTGCCACATGACGAGTGGAAAAAGAAAGAGTAGAAGCGAGTCTGCCTTGCTTTTACTCTATCCTTGTCCACTTGCCGCATGGACATTTAAAATGTCATGCAGGGGACACCACAGCAGATAAGGGCTAATGGTGGTGGTTGCTCGCATGCAATTAACATTTATTTAAAAATAATCCTGTGTAAGATGTTTAAAACAATTGACAACATGCAAAATGTGAGGGAAAACAAATTCACTTCACAAATGTGTGCACATTAAACTAATGATGTTGGGCATAATGCATCGGAAACAAACTTTAAGTTAAACCTACATTCAAGAATGTATCCCCCTGTAATTTGCGTGATAGTGGGATACATTGCACGAAAACACTACAATCACATTATGAAATAACATGATGAGAGCATCCCCCAATTAGTTGTGTATTTTTTAAACCTTGCTTCCAGCCACCAGGGATCCTCAGGATTTTCTCCAGTGACCAGAGAAAACCTTCATTGGTGACTTTCTCATGTGGACTGGGGTGCTTAATCATTCTCCTTTGCTGCAACGTTGTCCAATCGACGGTGGTCTTTGGAAGTGTCCCTGGGGCATCCTCGGTGTTGGCTATTCACTGAAGTGGCATCTTTGCTTGACTTGAGGTTTGAGACTTGACAGAGCCTCAGCATGTGGCCCAGGAACCTTATTGCCTGTAGCAGCCACTCTCTACCTTGAAGAGGGGCTTATCTGGAGCTTGTGCATCCCTGCTGCCAAAGTCCGAGCTTGCTGACCCATGATGATGGATTTGTTCTCCACCTCCTCATGCCTGTAGTGCCCTGGGGGCCATGCTTCACCATGGGAGTAGCAGCGTTCATCATCCGAGACCTTCGTTTCTGTCCAGCTGTGCAACACCGAAACTGCCAGAAGTAGAGCTCAAACCCACTTACTTTAATCACTTAACCAGAAAGGCCTGGACCAGCTGCAATAAGACCCATAGCATGAGCGGTCGTCCCCAGCAATTTCTACTAACCTGGTGAAGGTAATTTTCACAATCCGAGTTCATGGGCCGAGTGCACATACAACGCTTGGTGCTCAACTTAACCACAGGGATTTTTAACAGGTGTAACGTTCAATCCTTAACACTACCATTACATGTCCATGCACAGTGGAGCTCTGCTTGGGAATTTCTTCTGGGGACCTCTCAGTGTATAGAAATTGGGAGTGACCTCCTTCCTTTTTGGAAACACATTCTTTTACTAAAGTATTAGTTTGCTTTCAAGTAAACTTACCTATTGGGTTTTGCCGCATTTTGTTAAAGGGAGACTTTGGTCACTTCCTAAGTGGATAAGTAGTTATTTACATGTGGATTGTACTCTTCATGACACACGACTCTATTTGATGGTTAGGGAAAGACTGCTTAAGTTAAGTGTACTGCATTATAATTATAGGGCATATTGTTGTATACTTGTTTAACCACTTTTTTCCTCCCCACTTTACTTGAAACACCTCTGCTATTGCTATTCCTGATTGCTTAGAAATGTGTGTAAATATAAGGTATTGTGTAGTTCCACTTTGGGACTACCTACTGCACACATCTATGTCGATATCACTGTGTGTAAAATATAGTATTCTTATTTTGTATCTGCTTGTGTTTGGGCCTAACAAACGAACAATTTGTATAAATCTACCTGGATCTTTTTTACTTGGGCATCTCTAAGGGTTACAAGAAAACAATTCCCAGTCACAAAAACACAGTTTAGACTGTACAGTAGTTGATGTTGCAAGTAAGGTTTCCACAATTAGGATGAGCTATGTTGTGGTTTCAAGTGTACACATATCTAATGAATTGTGTATAAAAAGTTTTGAACCCAATAAAATGATGGAACATATCTTCTGTATTAAAACATGTAAAAGATTGCATTCATTATATGCATCTCTTACCACAAATTGACATAGAAAAGAAAAAAAAAGCAAAGTCTGTAGATAAATATAATGCTAAGAAATACAAATCTTGCTAGTGATGTAGGGAAGAAACAAAGAGTAAAAAACCATTGATGCATTGTCAAATGCACCACCAAAGTTAACAGCTTTAGAAAATAGTCATCCAGCTTTCTCAACGAGCACTGGAATTAGCTGCTATGCTAATATAACAATACATACGCCAACAAACAAAACCTTTAATCCATGAAATCCAAAAGGTTTAAGTACATGTGTCTCACTTAGCTATATGTACAATTTTAGATACCATTCATGCAAACACTGGGAAAATTACAACAGATGTTTGCAACCCAGGAACAACGAGATCCTTATGACCTGTTTCTGGCTGTGTTTCAACGATTACATCTTTCCTTGGTACTGCAAACCACATACTTGGGGTTAGATATACACACATTAAGCAGTGTCCTTTGTGTACAGATACAACAGTCACTCACCAATAATGAAAATACATTCCTAGTCCAAATACCAAAGATAGATAAAATCCCTTTTAAAGGAATACTCTCAAATACTACATGCAATGAGATGTATGCCCTATGTATAATACCAATAACGCAAAGTTTTACAATCACTAATCATGGTGATTGCTTAATATTATTGTGTACATTCTTGTATCATGGTATTGTGCTAAAGGGTCAATTGAGTTAGACTGCGGACATTAATAAGTAATTATACTCATAAATAAGTTTCAAATTGTGGAACCAGCTTCAATACACACGCAATTTTATATCCCCATGCTAAATTCACAAATAGTGGTCATTCATTGTCTAAATAAGCAAACACTCCATTTGGTATGAATTATATGAGTGATATGATGATGCCATGACTATTATAGAAACACTCCCCATGAAATGTATACAATACCTGCATGATTTTGTATGAAACTGCCATTCTACCTTAGCTCAAAGAAAATAACACTTTACTGCCAACAATGAACATATTGTGACACAATAAATTACACACCTGATCACGTGCTGCACAGTGCAAACTTTGTGTACAACATAAATGGAATCATGTATTTGTTAAATGGTGTTCTATCCTCTAATAATAACAATGTCTCAAATAATTTTCAGGGATATTGATAAAGATATGAACATATCAGGTAATATATGGTAAGATGTAAAGTAGGGTGTTTCTTTGGTGATGTTGCTATACTTGGAAGAGTATGTCTTTTTTACTTTTACATTAGACATGGTTTTTGCACATGTTTCCATTGTAGGTTTGGAGATTATTATTACAAATTGTGAATGAGGACATATGGTTTCAAGTACTTTATTATAAAGGTTTGGTTGAGAGTGTTTCCTTATGTCATTGGTTAGAACGTGTGCAGTGAGGGGGTGAGCCTTTACTTGTGTGTTGAATTGTTCTTGTGAATGTGTTCCTGTGTATTGTAAAAATATGTTTCTGCTTTTCCCTTTTTTGCAAATTAGTTGCGAGGGTGATTTAGGGCTACACCAATGATGCTTTAATTATGTTTTTCTTTTATGTTAGGTTAACTCTACATTTTGTTTTCCAGTGTCGAATCTTAACACTTGCAATCCCAACATTTTTAGTGCTTACCTTTTTTGACTGGGTAACCTTAACAGATTTTCATTCATTTTTCCAATGACATGTGTCTTCATCATTGCCCACACCAAGCGCCATCTTGGAATGGTGTCGGGTATATGTAATGTTAAGTAAAAACTGCAATAACAAAATAATGATTTTCTACTTAGGCGAAAGCAGTTAACATTTATAAATAGAAACAAAGTCACAAATCAAATAATCATTCTATCAACAACAGACTGTAAAATCTAAGGTGCTATAACAAACAGAAGGGGGTGGCACGTCCCACCATTAAATGTAATTGTTTATACAGATATATATTTAACAACTGTAAAGTGCAATCATCACTTTCGCTCTATATCCAATTGGTTCACAAACAAAATGAAAGAGAGAAAACAGAGAACATATCTTGCCCCAGTGGGCATAGTCTCATGGTCAAAGCCAGAAATATTCCATCCATGACCATATCCTGTTAAATACATAAGATACAGAGAGGAACATTGTCTACAATATTCTTGAAGAAAGTCACATTGTTAGAATATATGTGCATAAATTGCAGTAGTAAAGTGCTAATGCTAATACAATAAATTGCAGCAAGACACATTGCATCATTCATTGCTGAGTAAAATCACATGGATATTAAATGTGCCAGTGTTATAATGATTAAATAGTTGATACAAATCCCATTAACAATTATCAAAGCAGTCTCTAAATCTAATCCATGATAGGGTCCCTATGCATACATGTTTAAAAACAATCCCATTAACAATTATCAGAGCAGTCTCTAAATCTAATTGGTGATAGGGTCTCTATGCATACATATTTAGGGACAGTGGACCTCATTACGAGTATGGAGGTAGCGATGCTGCTTTTAGCGGCATGGCTAACCCCATACTGGGTACGGGTCCGGGTTCCAGAAATAGGGAATTAACAGGCCATTCTGACCTTGGAGGGCCTGGTAATTCCCTTTCCTGGAACCCGGACCCGGTACATCCCCATTCCCATTTGAGCCCCAATAGGGCTCAATTGGGAATGGGGAGGATGCTAACAATGAGCCCGTTGCTAGCATCCTGGTCTGCTAGCGTGTCCCGCTAAAGATGCCTGGTTTTACCAGACGTCCTTAGCGGGACCCGCAAGCATACCTCGTAATGAGGCGGTAGATGGATAATGGAGCCGACAGCTCTACCGGCGCTGTTAACCCTCTACCGCCTTCCTCGTAATGAGGCCCAGTGTATATTATACATTTATTTTATTTTATTGTTAATTCATAACGTGCTTAATACCAGTGAGTGGTTTCTAAGCACAGGATTGAGGTTCGAACATGTGTTGCACCACGCTGCCTTGCTTCCAAGACAAAAACATTGCCCCTGAGCTATCCTTCCTCATCATAACTTTTGAGCCAAGGGTCCTTCACAGGTTACTGAAGAAACACATATAGTTCTTCATCTGTGTGAAAGCCAAATGGTTTCATAGTGTGTAGTTTGCTAATAAGTATAGGCTACAATTTGGGTAATCTAAGTTCCCTATGGCCTCCTCTATGATGTTCACTGACATGGGCTAGACCAAAGAACTTCCCAAAGTGCACATCTCAATTATGTGTATGTAGGAAATGTTATGTTAGTAGATAATTTCCACCTAAGTTCTTCAACACCCTGTAGTGTTGTAGAATGCGTAATTTAAGGGGTCCTATAGACGATCCTCTTTAGCGCAGACCACAACTGCATTCCAACACACAGACAACATGTTTGGTGTCACACATTATTTTGTGTTTATAGCTCCATAATTTGCCATTGGGACACACAAAAATATTCTTCATAGCAAATTCACCAATTTTTTTATGTGAAGGAACCCCCAGTCTTCTTTGGTATGTGTACCTTTAAAGCACTGGGGGATAAGATGTTTCTAAGTGATGGAGCTTTAGAAAAGGTTATTTGTGGCACATCACTACGTGCCTGTCTTAGATCTGTATCCTCTAATCGAATCGGACAGTGTTTGTTGTGCAATATCCTGATGTTATGTGCTTGATGATTATATCAAGTGATAAATCTTATTGTTTTATCTCCTACATTCTTCAATTTAACTGGATCAAGTTTTATCATTTCTATTTTTAGTAGCTGCTTCATCATAAGATGTATTGATAGTGTCAAAGGTGCATCCTCTATGTAGAAAGCAAACACCTCTTTTATGTGATTCAGAAGAAAAATCAATATCCTCAGAACAATTACGCTTGGCCATAAGAAACTGTCAGTAGGGTATAGATTTAATAAGTGGTTTTGGATGATGACTTTTGGCACAGAGTCTTGAGTTTGAACTCTTGGGTTTATGGTACAGAGTGGAAATTAATTTGTCTCCTTGAACTTCCAACATACTATCCAGAAAACCAAAATCTGTCTGGCTTGTGGTAATGATTAATTTCATATTCATAGTGTTATCATTGAGCTGTTCAATATACAATAATAGGTCCTGCTCTGTGCCTTTCCATATTAGAAACAGATCATCAATTAACCTGTACCAAACCACTATCTGATCAGTATCTTAGTTAATGTCGTCGCTCCAAGCTATTGTCTGCTCCCACCAACCCATATAAAGGTTCACATAGGAGGTGCCATGCACAACCCAATATGAGTGGCTCATGTTTGTCTATAAAGACTACCATCAAAGATGAAAGAATTGTGTTTCAGACAATATTGAAGCATATCTAATAGCATGGTATTCTGTTGTCTGTACTAATGGATCTACACACTAGGAAATATCTGCAGGCTCTTAACATATATGTATTGAAGAGAAGTATAGAGAGATGTGACATTTGGGGAAACAAGAAGGTAAGAAGGATCCCACAGAAAATTGACAAGTTTATTAAGTAAATCTGTGGTATCTCGAATGTAAGAGTTGAGGATATTAACAAAGTGTTGCAAGAATCAATCTACAAATTTGGCAGTATATCCTAATAGGCTGCCTATGGAAGACATGATAGGCCTACCTGGGGGGCACATGAGGCTTTTATGTATCTTGGGTACAAAGTACAGAATAGGAGTGACTGGTAGTTGTTTTTGAGGAAGAAATATTAATCCTCACAAAAAGCCCCAGCTCGAGCCATTCATTAAGCAAAGAATGATGTATATTTTTAGTCTCCAACAACATTTCTGTTCCAACTGCCTCATAGCAATGAATATCATGTAGTTGTCTATGGGCTTCAGCTAGATACATTGATGTGTCCATAAGGACAATTCAACCACCCTTATCCACTGGGCGGATGACAATACTGGTATCATTCTTTAAGTCTAGTAGGGCTTAATTCTTATCTTGTGTGAGATTATACTCTGTAATGTGTGGAGATAATTTGGCTAGGTCTTTAATAACCACATTTTCAAATATGTAAATCTGGCTATTAGTGATGTTAGGGCAAAAGATAAATGTGTGTGTATAGCCGTTGTTGGTGCTCAGATGTGTACACATGTCAAACCTCTGTAGTAGAATTGCATTATCAATCTTGCTTGGAGAAACAGTCAAATTCATCACTTCTTCCTGAAGGTTGTTTAAACATGTTAATGTTTCCATGTCTTTGATCGATATAGGATTTGCTTCTCGAGTGTCCATACTTTGATCAGGTTGATTACTAGGGACCTGTGTAGCAAAGTATTTCCTAAATTTGAGCTTGCGTACAAAGCGAAAAAGGTAATATCTGTAAAATTGTATGCGACAGTCGGACAAAAGGATAAACTATTTTTTTAAGTGGATATTGATCTAGATGGCCAATGTCTGGAGGAGATATTGAAGATCTTTGACTGTGTATTTAAAACTTCCAACCTCGTCCATGAATCTCTGCCCTCGTTCAAAGCGAGTTATCTGATTCAATGTTCCTTCCTCTGGATTGTCTGCCTCTTTGAGTTTTCGTATTCCTCTGACACATCCTGCTCCTCTTCCTCTCCCTGGTGGTTTTCCTCTGGTTTGTCATTCCCCTTTGGTCTTCAGATGAAGTAGCATTATATTTTCACTGAGAAAATCTTAGTTAAGTTGCAGTTAAAGTGCGCATATTTAATACAACAAAACCCTTGAAATTCAGCGGACGTGGTAAGTTATGAACAGCTTAACTCGGCGCGCTCCAGTTGATGTCCCCCATAATGCCAATTTGTATGTCATAGTGACTCTTCTCTTATAATATGTATGTGCATATGGGCTTTGCAACAGGAATGCACAGAGATAAGCAGATCATGACTTCCCACATCCGCTGAATTTCAAGGGTTTTGTTGCGTTAAATCTGTACAACTAAACTACACCTTAACTAAGGTTTTTTCAGTGAAGTTATGCCATATTTTTATTATGGGCCACTAGCCATGGCCTTTGGCATGGCCAGCAGCCATGGCCTGTGACGGTGTCCACTGTATATTTTAAAACACTACCGGGCCACTAGCCAATGCCTTCTGCCATGGCCAGTGGCCACGGCCAAAGGCTGTTTCCACTGTACATGTTCCCCCAATATGTTTCTTCAGACCCACAATGTACATGTCTTTTGGGCCAACTGACAATGGCCTTCAACCCTGGCCCATGAGCACGGCCATCTTGCTCACTGGCCAGGGCCATATTGCACCCCTTGACATGTTGCCCCAATAGGTTACCCCACACCTCACTGTAAAATTCCACTTTCTTTGGTATTCATCTCCTTTTTTTAACTCTCTCTTTTTAAAAAAAATGTTGTTTTCCCATAACCGTGGGTATTTCAGCAATGAAATACAAATAACCCTAAATATTTCGAAAAATATTCTTGGCTATTTTACATGTGATGCGCTTTCAAAAATAACCTTGAATATGCAAAAATGTTGGAGCTCTGAAATTCACCCACAGCTGCCCCCTCAACTCCCCAATTTCACATGGTGTCAGCTTTCCCCCTTCCCACCGCTAGCCTGATGCCATTTCATCCCTTTTCCTCCTCCAAATGGCATTATCAAAAATGTTCAAATACTACCCCGAAAATTCACAAATATCTCTCACATCTAAAAAAAAAAGTTAATTTCTGAAAAACCTCTCTGTTGCAATGCCCCATGGGAGATATCTCTATAATCTTGGAAGAATTGGGCACCCACTTCTCCGTCAAATATTTTAAAAAGTACTGGACACAATAACCCCAATCCCACCCCAGAACTCGAGTCAATGCTTCATGCACAAGCTGTTTCATATCTGCTCCAATGCCATCCAGCAGTTTTTGCGGTCTGGTCCGGCAATGATTGGCCTTTTTTGTCTATGGGAAAATGAATGGGGACTTGGCCAAAGGTGTTTTTTTAATGTTATCTTAGTAACTTTTTTATTTTTCAACCGATCTTTCCCAAAATGTCCAGGGTGGGGTGGTCGGGGGAGAGGGGACAGTGGTGTGCATACAATTTTGTTTGCAACATTTTGCGGATTTCCTACAGTACTCAGCTTGCACCTTAAATATAGTGCAGCGTCTGCCACACCTATATATATATATATATATATATATATATATATATATATATATATATATATAACAAATTGCCATTCCGGGTAACAGCCCATGCATATAAACACTCACTGATCTGGGAAAATGAAGCACTGGCACTCCCCTGGTTTAAGGTGCAATTAAACATGATTTATTGGATCAAATCCTTAAAAAACAAAACATGGCAGATAAGAGTTTGTGCAATAATTCAAGCAAACGCCACGCGTTCAACCTCTGCCAGGGCTTCATCAGGCAAATAATACACACATACACATTTCCATATGAAACAGTGGAGAAAGAGTTAAGATTACTATCTGTAATTTGTTGAAATCTATAAACGTTATGCCAGCATTAAGGTTTAACCTATTAATAACTTGAAACCAACATTAAACATAGCATAAAATAGACCTAACACTACTAGCAACATTGCTGAAACCTTAACTCATACTCTTTTTTTATTGTTGTTAATGTGTGAGAGTTCTGGTGAGTTAAGAGAGCTCCCCATCCTAATATGTGAGGAGGTGAGCCATACAGGTCTGGGTTGGTCGGGCTCCTAGCTAATGTGCCACCCACATAATACATGGTGCCTCATTATAAGTTTGCCGGTCCACTAACAACGGTACCAGTAAGCTTGCCGGTACCTTTGTGACCGGACCGGCAAACTATGAGTTCTGCTCGCAGGTGCCTTTTTGCCTGCCAGGTCCGACCTGGTGGGTGGATCGGCAACCACGAGCAGACCATGTCGGATGCACCAGCACCATTCCTGAAGGGTGCTGGTGCATCCGGCCTCCCCATTCCCATTGAGCCCTATGGGTTTTACCGGCACAGCTACCGCTGGTCTCATAATGAGGCCCATGGATCAGGATCCTGCAGTCTTGCCACCCTCACCAATGCATGGTATTCTCACCAGTGATATTGAGGAATACAACTCCCACCAAGAAGTGTAGCTTGCAGACCATTGTAGGCCCTTCCCCTATACTTCAGGTGATGGAATGGAGGAATGCCATGAATTGCTCTGTATCTTTTTGCAGACCCATGGAGCCCGCACATTCTAATAGTAACAGTCCTTGGTCTTACATACTGAGCAGAGCCAAGAAACAGAGTGGCTGTTAAAAAAATGCTGTTGAGCCGTCAGAGCACAGCAATCATCTCTCCAAACTTCGGCAGACACAGGATAATGCTGATCAACAAGATGCAAGGGGCAAGAATCCAAGATAGCGCAGACATTGCTCAGCTCCTACAATGCCACAAAACCACCAGGTGAGAAAAAACTATAATTATTTAATTCAGCGTACTAAAGTGTAGGGGCCTTTTAAGAGAAAACAGATGAAAAGACCAATCAAAACCCACAACACAAAATCCTGGCATCTCAAGCAAATCATCAGCGACAGCCCACAAACACAATCCCTTTAGGTACTGTAAAAGAGACTGGGTGAGCCAAGTTGAGGGAGCAGCATCCTGGGAGTAGAAGTTCGTACTCCCTGCTGAGAAAGAGAGAGTGCCAAGTGGTACACTTTGCTGAAGTTCCTACTTCCTACATGGACACTGATGCAAGGGTGTGTCTGCTACCAGAGATCTAGGAGAGACCTGAATCTGAAATGCTAAGAACCCAGAGGTCTATGAGGAACCTGAACAACTGAACACTGAGAAAACATAGGTCGATGCAAAACCTGAATACTGAAGGGTGAGCAACCAGAGATATATGATAGACTGAAATATTGAATGCCAAGCATTCTGGGGTTTGTGAGAGACATGATTTTGGTATTTCACGAAATCCAATGCCTATGAGAGACCTTAAAATTGAACATTGTGAAATCAAAGGTCTAGCAGAGACTTAGTCATTGGGTGTTGAGAAATCCGAGACATAACCATTGGATGTTGACAATGAGAGGCCTGCTAGGACCCTAGACATTGAACAAGGGATATTTTAAAGACCATTCTTGAATGATAAAATGCAAAAGATCTAATTGGCACTTGTCCAGAAAACCTGGCTATTCAAAGGTCAGAGAGCGGCCAATTCTTGAATACTGTAAAACCACAGGGATCTGGGAAACAAAACCATCCTTTGCAGACGAAAACATGAATTCTGGGGAGAGCTGTCATGATTGATTAAAGTCATGAGGTCTGGAAGAGACCTACATGGTATTGTGGAGAACCAGGGTTTGATGAGTCCCAACAGTGCAGAAAGAAGTGCTGAAGTAATTCCCAGCACAAGGTGGAGGACAAGAGGCTGCATGGAAGCCTGAAAGTAAAACCTTTGAACCCTGGTACCTGGACATGGTCTTATATGTGTATTTGGAAAGCATGAATAATGAAGAAGCGTCCAAACTGTGATAACACTTGGGAAAACCTTCACAGTGGGAATCTTTCTTAATGTTGTGTTTAAACTAGGACTGGATTTTAAGAATAGGATGTGTGAGCTCTTGTTGGCCACACCTTGGAACACTTTATGTTTTTTCTTAGGGTTAGCCAAGAGCCTAAGAATTTATTAGGAATTGGTTTTGTATCTTCTTACTAGCCACCTCTTTGGATATTGATTTGTAGACTAGGGTACCACTAGAAGGACAAGGACGCTGTAAGAATATACTATGTACTTTATGATTTTGAGAAAGCCAAACAGGTCTTAACTACACCAAGACTGTTCCACTTTGTGTTGACACATCCCTGACACTGTTTCATCAAGACTTCCCTCATCATTTTTAGATCTTCATCCAACTCCTGCAGGTGTTTGGGCTACACTCTTCCTTTGCTTAACACATAATAAACAACCTTGTTTGAAAATATTATTGGGTTACTTATTTCATTGATCAGCCTTCCTACAAAGTGTTGATGTGTTAATCGTGTTTCGTTTTTAGTTTGTGTCCTGATGTTATATGTTTGCTTTTTGTACATGGCTTGAGCTAGTGCACTTAGTAATTGTGGGGGTATGTGTTGTCATCATTTAATATAAGGTACGATTGTGGTTGTGTGCCTTTAGGACATTTAACATAAGGAATGATTGTAAAGGTTTGTTTTAAAGTAATTTGTATAAGGTGTAAGTGTTGTATGTGGTGAGGCAATTTACTATAAACTGTATATTTTTATGTTTAGTTGCATTGTAATGTGGTGTTTGTTTAGACTGCATTGAATGTTTGCTATGTATGTTGTTTAGGCATTGTAGAGATATACCTATGTGTAGATGTATGTGATGATGTCACATTTTAGCTTACCGCTTGTGAGGTTGACAATGTTAGTTTTATTTTATATTAAGTTTAGTAGTAATATTGGTTTGATGTTTAATAATAGATCAAAGCTTAAATTGGCATCCCCAACATTTATTGACTACAATAGATAATAGATATTAAAAGATATTAACCGTAACTTTAAAAAAAACTTTCCTTGATGTCCTTGTTTTTTATGGGGGTATTGTTTAAATGGTTTGTAAGTTATGTTGGCAAATTAGCTTTATATTGTTAAATATAATCACGTACATACTATTTCCTCCTCACTTTTATGGGCATTTTATTCTTGGTGTGTGGATATTATTTTGACAATGTTCCAAGGGTGGACTTTCTTAATATTATTTTGCTATGCTCTACGTTCAAGAGGTTTGTTTAACATATCGTGTATGATGTGTCAATTGAAGTTACGTAGAGATGTGGATTCTAGGGTGACCAGATGTCCCGGTTTCCCCAGGATGGTCGGGGTAAATCACCCTCTGTCCCTGGAGTTTTTTTTCATTTTAGAAACCCCGTCCGGGGTTTGCATGGTTGGGTGGCTACGGTAATTAAAATCGTAATAATATTTTTCAACACTTTTAGAATTTTGAAGTTGGAGGATCGGCTCGAACGCCAATCTTTCAGGTACAAGTCACAACACTTACTGACTGTGCCACAGAGATTGGCTGGGAAATGACTGTACAGCAAGCCATGTAATATCAATTAGAGCCAACGCTTGTTTTGAAGTAACATTGCAAGATTCACAGCGAAAACTGCATAAATGAGATCATACACAGTTTATAGAAAGGAGAAGTGCTGGAAATATGATTGTGTGGTAGTTGTGGGGGCGTGTTGGGGGAGGGGTGTTAATTGGTGGGCTGCGATGGGATAGTCCCTCTTTTATGTTGTTGGTCGTCCCGGTTTTCTGTTTTGGAAATCTGGTCACCCTAGAATTAACTGATGGTCCATGTTTGTTTGACTAGTGAAAATCATAACGATTATAGTGGAGGAGGAGAAACACCTCTAGGGACTGATTCACAGAGCGTTTTCCTATGGGGTTGCACCATTATAAAATGCTTCCGTGAATCAGGCCCTAGTGTACAATGTGCCTCATAAATGTAAGAAACCTGTTGTCTTAATTTCAAGAACAATAGAGACTTCAACATGTTGTTGCTATTGACCTCTTTACAGTGGGATTTCACTTCTTCACAACACAGTCAAACCCATACCTTAATTAAAAACACATCAAAACATGTATGACCCAATAACAGTGAATCCTCAAACTCATCCGTCCCAACATTTAATCACACCGCATCTTACCACAATATCCCATAAGAATATTACATTTACTAATGGCAAATCATGCAACATACGAAAACACTCTCCACACATTTCTGTATGTGTGATTTACACATGCACACACACGTCGCAGTTCCACAGTGCACTCAAACCTACACTGCAAATGCTTACAAACTAACCATCCAAACATGTATCAAACCTTGGATCAGGACATCACCCCCTCTCTCTGACTCACTCTCTATCTATCACTCTCTTTCACTGTTCGCAATTGCAACCTGACCTCTGCCCTTGGTCACAGGCCATGGCCACTAGCTCATTGACTCATTAAGGGGATGTTGGCTACTGCCGGTGGCTAGGGGGGCTTGGGGCACGGCCAGAGGTCATGACCAAGTCATTGTGACCAGTATTGGTTTATGTGTGAAAGAAAAGAACAACTGCATATTTATAGAAGTCTACAAAGCTGCCTGTTTGAAATCAAAATAATTATACTTGTGTTGCAAGCAGCACATTGCATTTATACCTCTGCAAAGCAAAATGATGGATGCCGGTTTTCATTAATGAAAAAAGCAAAGTCTATTAATACAAATTAGCCCAGAGCAGACTTCCGAGACACCAATATTATTTGCAGTGTCACGGGTGAATAGTGTATTGAGGGCTGCCTCCTTTTTTGTATGCTGTTACTTACAACCCTGCAATCATAAATGAAAAGGCAAACTACGAATACCAGAATGCAGAGAAACACTGAGCACAGGATACGCCACTCACACCTGCCAGGCATGGCATTAGGGAATATACATCCCTACTTCACAACCACGTTTGATTGGGGGTACACACACATTAATGGAAATATAAACTACACATCACAGAATGCAATCCAATGTTCAATGAACAGCTAGGGTTGGCTGAGTGGTGTCAGGCATGTTATGGAGCCACTTCTCAATGCTTAAGGATTTGTTGCAAGTCCCCTCTCTGTAGATCTAGAAAGTTAATCAATTTCATCTGAGAGTTACTCCATTCATGGGTTCCAGGCCCACATTCAACTTGCAAGCTGCTACTTGTAGATCTGCATTTCCATTGGGAAAATTAAACTTCACCGTTGTGTAAAGGAGCAAGAGATGTACAATATTGCTTTATGACATACTAACAAGTGCAACAACAAAGATAAAATGGGGAGATTGGATAGGCTGGCCCTGGCAATACTGTAGCGACAAGAATGACAAGAATGACGTAAAGTGGGATTAAACGGCTGGACACGAGAGAACAGGCTTGAAGGTGTATGTTTGGATAAAAAAGAAAAGGGGCAAGGTTTGATCAAGGGTTGGTACTATTGTGAAGCGGGCAGCCCCTCCCCCCCCAGGTGCTTTAAAGTGAGAAGAGACGCGTTTGAGGCACAGTGATGAGCCAGGGAAGAGGAGGGACAGTAAAAGATGCTTTCCCGTCTGTTCTGAGAGCGCGGGATCTCCTGCGCACACACACACATACCAAGGACCCACACGGGACGCGTGTTACTCGCTCGGGTCCCCGGCGGCAACTGCTAGCCGGGACCGTCTTTATTTAACAAGCGCATGCGCGAGCCTCGTTATGGACTGCGCATGCGTATAACGCATATTCACTATGCAACATCCCTCCTTTTTCCCCAAACAAGAAACAACTATAACAGTGGCACACAACAAATACAACTTGGGACACGACAACCAGTTCTCACCCTGTTATGGGGCAGAGTCCATGATAAAGTCCTGGAACCTCGGCGGTGGCTTCCGTCCCGCCCGGCTCGGGTACCTTCTGGACTCCTCGGGAGGTGTCTCTGGTGCCTCGAGAGCATCTGGCGGCCCTTTGTCTCTTGGTGGAGATCCATCCCCGGGTCTGGGCCCGGGTACCTCTGGCATCGCTGAAAGGGGCACGGCCTCGATCCGCTTGAAGTATGACACATTCCTCGTGATAGTTCCTCTGGCATTAGCCGCAGTGATCATGGACCCTTTGACATGGGTCACGCCCAGGGACTGGGCCTAATACGGGAGGGACAGCTTCCCTTCTGGCCTCCTATTGCTGACTAGCACCGTGTCTCCCACGGCAATCACCTTCTCTGGCAAGTTCCGGCGGGCACTCTCCCGCTCGTTTTGGATGGCTCTCTCCATGCGTACCCGGTTGTTGTCAATTACTCCCGGGCTGCGTCCCCCCACTTCGGGGATCAATCCTCGGGGGACCCGCTTGAAGAGAGCCTCGGCTGGTGCAACCC
This sequence comes from Ambystoma mexicanum, assembly GCF_040938575.1. Taxonomy (NCBI): domain Eukaryota; kingdom Metazoa; phylum Chordata; class Amphibia; order Caudata; family Ambystomatidae; genus Ambystoma; species Ambystoma mexicanum. Next base: position 417,795,938 of record NC_090929.1, read on the forward strand.
CGGTGGACTGATGGGGGGTCGTGCGATACTCGCGCAGGAATTCGAACAGGTTGCAGCGGAGCTCCTCTCCCCCATTCATCGAAATCCGAAAAAACATATTGAGGGTCCTCATAAAACGCTCCACCTCCCCATTGGCCTGGGGCCAGAGTGGGGTAACCTTCCGATGCCTGATCCCTCTTTCCTCACAGTACTGGGCAAACTGCTGCCCCTGGAATGGCGAGCCATTGTCCGAACAAATCTCTGTGGGGAACCCATGGGTGGTAAACATTTTCTCCAGTACCCAGAATGGTTTGATCACTGGCCGTGGACTCCACCAGTTCCACCTCTGGGTACCGCGACCACTGATCCATGACTGCCAGAAAGTGCATTCCTCTGCCCGTGGACCCGAAGTCAGTGTGCACCATCCCCCAGGGTTTCTCACTTCTTTCCATGCTCTGGATGGGCGGCCCTCTTTCCGCTGGACCGGCCACCTGGCACAGTATGCACGCCCGCACAAAGTCATCCATGCAGCTTTCCAGGTCTGGGAACCACACCTTCAGCTTTAGGCGTGCTTTCGTTTTTGATGTCCCCTGGTGACCTTTGTGGGCAAGCTGCAGTACCTTGCCCACCAGTGCCCGTGGGATGACGATTTGGCACCCCCTCAGCAGAAGGCCGTCCTCTGCCACCGACAGTTTGTTGCGGACCTTCCACAGAGCCTGGAGATCTTTCCATGCTCCACTCTCCCTTCTGGCATTGTTCGTGAGCACTTCACGCCACTTCCCACTGTCCATGGCTTCTTTAATCACCAGGAACACCTCATCCATATTCGATGCTTCCGCTATCTTGTGGTGTGCCAAAGCCACCGGCAGGGCTGCTTCCACCACGTGTTGCACCATCTCAACGCAGTCCACCACCTCATCAGCGTCTCGAGATCACCCCGCCCCCGGGTGACGGGACAGATAGTCCGCAGGGTTGTGAGTCCCCGGGCGATACTGTAACCTGCCCCCATACTCCATGAGTGACAGCATCCATCTCTCGATCCGCGGTGGGGAATTGGATGAAGCGCCAGCCAGGATCGGAATCAGAGGCTTGTGGTCAGTTATTACAACCACAGGCTTCACCAGGATGTAGATCCGGAAATGCTTACAGCCCCACAGGATGGCTAGGGCCTTGCGTTCAATTTGCAAATACCGCTTCTCTGTCTCCGTTAGCGCTTTGCTCGCATATGCGATGGGACGCATCGTCCCCTGCGGGTCTACCTGCATTAGTACCGCCCCCAGGCCTACCGGGCTGGCATCCACCACTATCTCCGATTTGCGGTCGGATTGAAGTACGCCATGGTCTCTTGTCCCGACAAGGCGTTCTTGATGTCAGGGAATGCCCTCTGTTCTTTCGACGTCCAGGCCCACGCCACATCATTCCTTGTCAGGGCTCGCAGCAGCTCCGACAGAGATGCCAGATCGCGAATAAATCGCCCACAATAATTGACCATGCCGAGGAAGCTTCGTATCTCGGCTGGTGACTCCGGTGGGGCAGCCTCGCGAATGTCACTCACTTTCTCCGGGTCGGGCGAGATCCCTCCTGCGTGGAACACGAACCCGAAGAATTGTATTCGGTCCTTCAAGAACTAACACTTTTTACGGTGCAAGGTCATCCCCAGGCTTTTGAGTCTCTCTAGCGCCCGCTCCAGCCACTTCAGATGTTCCGCCTCTGACTGTGCGAACACGAGAATGTCATCGGACATGTTGATCACCCCTTTTAGTCCCACCAGGTACCAAGGACCCACCCTGGACGCGTGTTACTCGCTCGGGTCCCCGGCGGCAACTGCTGGCCAGGACCGTCTTTATTTAACAAGTGCATGCGCAAGCCTGATTATGAGCCGCGCATGCGTATAACGCGTATTCACTACACAACACCGTCCAACAGGACCCCATGTTAACATAGTCAATTATAGTGTATTCATATGGTGTGGCCCATATTAATACTCCTAGGTAGAAGATGAGGCTTGCGCGGTAAGCATGGTAAAGGGGGCATTGCATGCAATAGGCCCAAATCCACGAGGCAATGTAAATCTCCAGTCATGCACGAGCTCCAATGAGGACAGTTTGCACCCCCCACTCACCACACTGTTTGTTCATTGTTCTTGAAAGTGTTGCGAAGATATGTCTTTCACCCAATAGAAATGTGCTCTACAAGACCGCGATCAGAGGCTGGTGGCTGGTGTGCATGTTATCTCACTCTGGCCATAGCATGACCAGGCCCATTCCTGAGTGACCACGTGTTATAGCCCATATAACTGACTAAGCTCTAAGATCCCCGAATTCCATGACACCGGGTGCCCTTTGACCACCAACCCCAAAGTAACAAGTCCTGAAATGTTCAAAGAGGATTGAAAGGGTCTATCGTTGAAGCGACAATCTTGTGATTTGTATTACGAGGTGCTGGGAGCAATACATTTTAGTTCAAAACGAGAGCGGAGACCTTGGAGCTGGATGGCACGGAGGGAGTGAGTGAAATGTGGGTGTGAAGGCTAGAGTGCCTGGGAGCCTGCTGTGTGGCCACTTTGAGGGCTGCCAAGTGCTTGTTGTGAGCGATGATCAAGCTGTATAGTAGGAGTATAATTAATTTGTTGTCTGACCTTCAATGTGAGAAGAAGATTAGCCCTGCGGCACCCATGTGATTGAAGAATGTTCTGCCAAAAAGAGGCACAAGCAGAAATATTTAAACCAAAACACTGTCATAAATTACTGGACGGGGCTAGGACCAATGAACTGTCATCCCATATGGATAAAGGCAGCACCTGTATATGGTCCATTGAATCAGCCGCATGGGCTTCCACTGTATGTATTGCCTCACTTATGACGATGTTTTGGTTTGAATATTTCTGCTTGTACCTCTTTTTGGCAGAACGTTCTTTCGCAGCAGAGTTCTTTGCTGTTTCTCCCATCTGCGTATGAGATTAAACTTGCGTGGTAGTTTATCTACTCAGCCAGTGGAATGATGGGGGCCTTCTTGGAATGTGGAACGTGGGGGGAGGTGGTAAATTGGAGAGAGAGTTGCTGCTGTTTCCAGGGAGGCTCTGCTGCGGGTTTATGAATAAAACTTACCATAATCATAACCAACACGTCCTGCTGGTTCACTTCAATTTGGCGACGAGGATGACTCCTGTGGGTCTGCCTGGTTGGCAAAGGACCGCAAAGCGAACAGCTGTGCAGGCAGAAGCTTAGATCCCACAGCAGGCACAGTCAGTGCTCTGAGGGCAACCCTGAGTTGGCAGGGTGTTGCAGCATCAATCCTTGTGTGGGGCAAAGAAGAGGCTTCAGGCAAAGCTCCCTGCATTACCAGTAAGGACGAAGGCAAGTCGGGCAGAGAGAGAGAGTTGAATGAAGAGAAGCACTGTTTGACGGGCACGCATGTTATAGGAAAGGACCCGCGAGTGACAAGGAGCATCAAGTGGCCATCTTGATTGCTGTAGCAACTCTGTGTTAAGTTGATACCTTATCCCGGAGTGCCTGGGGGCTGTATCCCTAAATTAACATGCTTGCGGGTTAGATGAAAGGACCCACGAGCGTCGCATAAGGTGCAGAGGACATTTTGTTTCCAGAGCTTCATCAGTACAATGAGAGTGCGGAGAGGTAATCCTCATTTCTCTATGCTGTTCCTCTTCGTCTCAGTGATTGTATTGTCTTACATTTTCCCTGATTGCCACCCTGCACTAGCTCTAAGGTGCTGGATGTGGAGGATGGGTAAATCAATTAGTAGAAAGGAGTTGGTGGTGGAGTTTGTGGTGGAAGTGACAAAGAACAGGCAGGAGTTGTGATGGAAGGGTCAGTAGATGTGACAATAAGAAGTGACAATAAACTGACTGAAGCATTGGTGTTGCCTTGTTTTGGTGTTGGGGAAATGTCAGTGACTGTACATCCAGTGGAGGCCTTCCTGCTGAGTCCAGGTATGCCAAACATAACGTGGAATGAGTGGAAGGAGTATTGGATGAACTGCTTGGGTGCTGTTGAATACGAAGGGTTGACCCCTGTCAAGGAAAATGTTGCTGTTGTATTCTTTGGGGCAAGAAGGGCAAAAGAAGTACATAGATTTGACTCTTGTGACAGATGCCTAAGGAGGTGGCGATTTGGATGAATGTCAAAAGGCTTTCTTGCAATTGGATATATTTATTGCTCCCAAGACCAATATAGCGATAAAACGTTTTAATTTCACACTAGGAAGCAGCAAGAGCACAAATGGAGGAGTATGTTAGTGCACTGAGGACATTGGCAATCACTTGTGAGTTCATGGCAAGGATGGGCACTGATGAGTTGATAAAAGATCAAATCATTATTCACATGAACAATCCAATAATCCAAGACCATCTATGTGGATGTTTGGAAATCCCAATCTTGAAGAGGCCATCGCGATTGCCAAAAAGGTGGAGCACAATATGTTGTGTTCCCGTACCATGAAGGAGAAGAAGACGAGTGACTTGTCGGAGACGAGCAAATGGGATTTTTAGCAAGAGTTGTAAAAAGGGCAACGTGAAGAAGGAGGAACTCAAATGGGAAAGTGAACCCAAGAATGAGCAGAAGAAGGGGTGGCCACCTTCTGATGGTGGAAAAGGGAAGTTTTTCAATTGTGGCCACTTTTGGCATTTTGCCTATTTGAAATTGTGCCCTGCAATAAATCAAAAGTGCACGAATTCTGGACTCAAGGGATATTTTGCCTTGACTTGTAGAAGAAAAAAAAGATTTCCTGTGTTCAGGAAGAAGACGAAGAAAATAGCGTGGATGTGCCCGAGCTGTAAGATCAGAATAGACTAGTTCCAGATTAAGGTGGACAGTTGTTCACTGTACAGAATATTGTCAGAAACCAGATGGGAAAAACCTCTGTGAAGCAGGATTAAGTGGAGTGCTCAAGCGATCCAACATAAGGGATCCTGGTGGAAGTGGAAGGTTTGAGGATCCCCATGAAGGGGATGTTCCAATTTGTGTTGGAGTACAAAGGGAGGCTGGCGGTGGTCAATGTATATTTGAAAGGAATGGTGTGACGTCTTGGGTTGGCAAGACCAAACAGCATTGGGCATCAGGTTGGACCCCAGGAATGAGGAGCCGGTTATGTTTGTGCATGACACTGCCACTGAAGAGGAGCGTTTTCCGGAGGTGTTCACCAGCAAAGTGGGATGTCTGCATGAATTTGCTCACAGGATTATTTTGAAGTCGGATGCAAAAGCAGTTGCACACAAGTTAAGACATATTCCTCTTTCCATCAGGGGAGAGGTGGAGAAAGAATTTGAAAGGCTTCTCGAGGGAGGTATCATTAAAAGAGTGGAGGCGGTGGAGTGGGTTAGTCCCATTGTGGTGGTGAGGAAGAAGAATGGGAAGGATAGGATGTGTGTGGATCTTAGGGATATCAATAAGAACATTCTAGTAGACAAGTATCCATTGCCGTGATCACAGAAATGTTGAGCAATGTGGGAGAAGCAGCAGTGTTCACAAGTTTAGATTTATAAGCAGCGTATCCCCAGATTCCGTTGACAGACGAATGTCAATGTTTGATGACATTTACCACACCTTTTGGTTTGTTTTGTTTCTGTAGAATACAGTTTGGTCTAGAGTCCACGGCAGCAGTATTTCAGAGGGTGACGAGTAAAAAACCCAAGGGGATTGAAGGTACATTAGTGTACCATGATGACATTTTGATACATGGGAAAACTTCTTTGGAACATGATAAGAGATTGTTTGAAGTATTGAGTAGGCTCAGGGATAGAGGTTTGATGATAGAGTTGAGTTATTGTTGTTTCAAGTGGAAAGTTGAATATCTGGGACAAGTGGTGAGTGGGAAGGGCTATCGGCCCAAGGAGGATGCCATGAGGGCAGAAAGAGAAGCACCGGTACCTAAGAATAAGGATGACGTGAGGGGATTTTTTGGACTTGATGAATTTTACAACAAGTTTGTTAAGAATTTTGCTGTGGTATCGGAACCCATTCATAGACTTTTAAGGAAGGGAGTGAAATTTGTTTGGGAGCAGGAGTGTCAAAGGGCTTTGGAGGTTATACAAGATGAGATTTGTGATGCACAGAATTTGAGAGGGTTCAGGTTGGAGGATGAGTGTACTATCACGGTAGATGCCAGTGTGATAGGGTTAGGTGCAGTCTTATCCCAAGGCAGGAGAGAACCATTTGTCATGCTTCTAGGGTGGTTACGGAATATGAAAGTAGATATTCAGTGCTTGAGAGGGAGTTGCTGGCATGCAGATGGCGGATTGAACATTTCAGGAATTATGTGTGGGGTAAGCGGTTTTTGGTTAGGACAGATCATAAACCTTTGGTAGAGGTATTATCTGTGAAGGTCATGATGAGGGCCACACCCAGAATAGTGAGTTTGTGCATGGGAGTTCAGGAATATGATTTTAAAGTGGAGTATGTACTTGGCGTTTTGAAAGGGTAGCTGATTTTCTGTCAAGGGCGTCTATGGAAGGGAGAGAGAAGTTGGAAGTTGAGCAGGAAGAGGAGGGACTCGTGGTGGCGTTCCTTGAGGAGGTTTTTGTGGAAGAATACGTGATACTCAAGAAAGAGGAGTTGAAGAATGGTTTAGCAGAAGATCCTGTGCTTGGTAAAGTGATGTCATGGACAAAACAAGGTTGGCCATGCAAAAGGGAACTTTCAGATGATTTGAAGGCGTACTGGGATATTCGAGATCAGTTGACTTTGGAAGGGGAAGTATTATTGAGAGGAGGGGTTTTGGTAGCACTGATATGTTTCAGAGAGAAACCTATCAACAAACCGCATGATGGGTATTCTGGCACGAAGTGCACCAAAAGGAAGCAGAGGGAGAGGTATTTCTGGCCAGCAATGGATGTGATGGTGGAGAGAGTGGTTAGGGAATGTATGCATGTCAAAATTGTGATAAGGCTTTGAAGACTCACAAGCAAGAATTGTTGTTGCTGCTGTTGACTGAAGGGGCGTGGTCGAGGTTGGCCATTGATATTCTGGGTCTGTATGAATGTTTGGGAAAGAGCATAGGTTTTTGATTGTTCTTGTAGATCAATTTTCAAAGTAGCCAGAGGTGAAGTGGGTGAAAAGAATTTCCAGTGGTGAGATAATAAAGTTCCTGGAACAAGTGTTCAGGAGAGAAGGTTTTCCTGTGGAAATGTGGAGTGACAATTGTACTCAGTTTAAAAGTGCAGGTGGAGTATGTGAGGAAGAGGGGTTTCAAATGGAAGCTCACATCTTTTTATAGACCCAATCCAATGGTGTGTTTGAGCGGTTTAACAGGGTGTTGGTTGGAGGGATCGAACAGGCAGTGAGGAATGGAATGGAGGTGAAAGAGGCAGTTCAGAGATGTGTGTGGAATCTAAGGGTGTCTGTCAATGGGGTTACTCGGGTATTGCCGTTTAGGATCATAAGAAGTAGAGAGGCCAACATAGGTCTCAATCCGGCGTGGGTGAACAGGATGATGGAAGGTGGTGATGGGGCAAGGAGTGCCCAGGAAATGCACAGCTCAATGCCATGGTGAAGGAAAGGATGAAGGCGGCTAAGAGGAGAAACAAGGAGTACTATGATGCCAAGCTGGGGCGCAAGACTGAGGCAAGAGGTCTGTGGTGGCGGTTGGGTCATGGGTGCGAGTGAAGAAGGGTGTCCACACGGCCAAAGGGAAGTCTACATTTTCAGAGCCCAGGAAAAGTCTTGGGTGTTTAGGCAATGTTGTTAGGGTGGACGATGGGTCCATCTGGATTCTGGATAGTGTGGTAGCAGTGGAAGGTGTGGAGGAAGGGTTTGTGTGTAGAGAGAGGCATGTAGGGTTGGTGTATGTGTTAGGAGATGATTGTGATACAGGAGTTGGAGGGAATGGCAGTGGAAGTGGGATCAGGTGGGGTTAATGGTAATGCGATGGATTTGGTTGTGGTTGGTGGTGGCAGTTATTGTGTCAGTGTGAGTGGTAGTGGGGTGAGGAGAAGAAGGGAGCCTGTATGGATCAACTATTATGATAGGTGCTTGTGTGTGTTTCTGGAGATTGTTGTGAATTGTGGTTTTCTCATATGGTTCGGTGACTAGTTTTTATTTTCATCATTAGCAGCTGTCACTGTTTTCTTGTAATTATCGTGTTCCCTTGGTTTAAAGGGGTGGGATGGAGGGTGGTGTTATTTACTAGAAATGTAGTTTTATTACTTCTAGAAATGCAGTTTTCACAGCTTGATTTGTGGTTCACATTATAATGCGTTTTCTCTTGTTGTTCACGTTATTATGCATGTAATTCTCATGTAGCTCATTCCTGCTTCCCTGAAGTATTTATTTCTTGTACTGTGTGTTAAGTGTTTGGGGGGAAGATGTGTGGTAGCTTATACACTCAGCCAGTGGAATGTTGGGGGCCTTCTTGGGTTGTCAGTTGGAGAGAGCGTTGGCTTTGTTGGCAGGAAGGCTATGCTGCGGGTCTTAGAAATAAAACTTAACATAATCATAACCAACACGGCCTGCTGGTTTACTTCAATTTGTTATCCTTACAAAATCGACTTAGGCCTCTCTTCCCTAGCTGGTTGTATTCTCTCTTGTGTGAGCGTTCAGGAGCTTACTTTCAGTACTTTAAGGGAGGTGAAGAGGGAAGGGGTCACAATGTTAAATGTATTAAATTAATGGAGTGTCCGTGTTGATTGCGCCATTTCGCTAAGAGGTCCCTGTGGAAAAGGTCGCTAGAAATGGGTGCTGGGTACCCATGGCACCCAGAGAGAGCTGCTGTACATGTATCACGAAGATGTCAGAGTGTGAAAGCTGACCAGAGCGACATTTTAGGATTACTTTTCTCCAGGTTCCCGTTTTAGCAGGAGAAAAGATGATTCACACGTGTGAGAGACGCAGTGTTCTAAGGTGCGAGACTCTCGCCCTATGAATGCAGTCTGAAGTGGCTGAAAATACCGGGAGCGGGGGAAGGGCTTCCTCAGCTGGAGATAGCTGTCTTTCACTGCGGCACAACGCCCGCACTCCTCCAAACCGTGGCTAAATTCAATCAGAGCTTCTGTATTATATGCAGATGGGGTTTCAGCACACTGAGATAATCTGCATTATTTGTGAATTACTGAGCGAGGCACAGATCGAGGAGGCGCAATTCCTTGAGCTGAATTCTGGGCCCCACTCTCATCCCCATTTAATACATCTGTGAAAGAGCGGGTATATACACAGACAGCAGGCAGGGAAGCGAGACGGGAACAGCCAGTGAAGAGACAGTGTTATAGCCTTTCTCTGCGCCAGGGCTCCACGGGATCCAGCCAGTAGTGCCCAGCGTACAGGTCAGGGCCTGCACCTTTGGCTCTCCAGATGTTTTGGAGTACAGCCAGTGCTTTAGGTGGGTGTATAAACAGTGGCGTAACACAAACTGGGGGGCCCCCCTGTGAGCCATGCTGAGGGGTCACCCCAACTCAGCAACAAATCATGGGTCGTGCCACATTCTGGGCCGGCCTAGATTATCACGCCTGCACAATAAGCACGAACTTACTGCTGAAGGGGTACGCCGCACATTGTGCTAGGAGAAAGATATAAATATGTGTTTTAATGCTATATACAGCAAACTTTCTGACAAAAATTGTCTAAAAAGCCAGCGTGTTTGCAATTGTTTTGTTGGGTAACACTAATCCAATAGATGAAAGTTACCAACAGTGCACAGGAACATTTGTTCGTTGCTATTAAAAATGCCATGCCACATTGAAAACATGTCCCACTGGCTGTACTACGTAGACCAGTGTAGACACATAATAACATTACAGTAAAGCATGCCAGGCCATATTTAAACATACCTAGACTGGTTGCACCAGAATGCCAGTGAAAGCAATAACACTCATCAAGAAGAGAGCACACATTCAAGCCCGGGTCTCTGCGGCCTCTAATAACATGGCAAAACTCTTTAAAATCACCAAGGAACTCGTCAATCTCCCTCTCCTGTTCCCTCCCAGTCCCACTGTATGGCTCTGGCCTCTCGCTTCTCCATCAAAACTCAGGACACCCTGTCCTCTATCTCCTCTTCCTTTCCCTCTTCTTCTCTTGGCCCCCCTTTGGCCATTTCTAACTCTTCTCCTCCCTTCTCCTCTTTCTCTCTGACAACACCTGACAATGTTTCGCGACAGGTCTGATCTATGAAAGTGTCTTCCAAACAGGTTCTCCCCTGCTCCTACAGAACCACCAAGGACCATATTGACACCCTCGCTCCAGTCTTGGCCGATTTCTGTAATCTGTCCATCGCCACTGGAACGTTCCCCTCACCACTTAAGCACTCCCTCGTAAACCCACTCCTCAAGAAGCCATCTGTTGATCCTACCTGCCTGGAAAACTATCGCCCAATCTCCATCACCACTTTCCTGGGCAAACTCTTGGAAAATCTGAACATCTCCCAGCTTACTCTCCACACTGAATCTGTTGGTTGTCTCCATAACCATCAGTCTGGCTTCAGAGTTGCCAGAGACACAGAACTGCTCTCCTGATCACCCGTGAACAACTGCTCTCTAACCTTGATTCCAGCATTCCTTCTGTCCTAATCCTTCTTTATCTTTCCTCTACTTTCGAAAAAGTCAACCACGCCTTTCTGATCAATCGACTACGTGAGAAACTGGGCATCACGGATCAGGCCCTGGGGTGGCTGACCTCCTTCCTCTTGAACTGCCCCTCCCAAGTACAACTTTGTCCCTTTCTCTCTGCCACCTATCTCTCTACCTGTGGCATTCCCCAGGGCTCTATCCTATCACCCCGGTTTTTCAACCTCTACTTGGCCCCTTTGGCCCACCTGAGCTCGACATTCTCCTCTAACTTTCAGCGTTATGCAGAAGACACTCAGCTTTCCTTCAGGCTCCTCTCCTCTCTCGCTCATTCCTGACTGTCTATCCGCAATTCATGAATGGTGTGCCTTCAACAATCTCTGCCATAATACCAGTAAAATGGAGATCCTACTCATTGGAACCCCTGCCCCTGGTTTCCCTCTCTCACTCTCATCGCCTACCTTGGGCCTCTTCCTTTGCCTTCCTGCGAGGCAAAAAACCTTTGTGTCATCTTCAACTCCACTCTCTCTTTCTCTCCTCAAATCTCGAACGTCACTAAGAAGTCCCACTACCAGCAGCTCCTTCTCAAAAGGACTCTTCCCTTTCTCACTTTCCCCCATAAGCTCACTGTCTCCAGAGCCCTGTTTCTCTCTAGGCTGGACTACTCCAAAAACCTCTTTCTTAGTCTGCCTTCCTCTGCTCTCTGCCATCTGCAACTAATCCAGAACAGGACTGCGAGACGTATCCTTGGCCTCAAGCCAAGGGATTGTATCTCTCCAGCCCTGAAATCTCTCCACTGGCTCCCGTTGGCTGCAAGGATTAAGTTTAAGACCCTTTGGATTGTCCACAAGGCTTTCTGGGATCGGTACCCACACTACGTCCAACGCTCTCTTCCAAAATAGATTCCTTCTAGAGGCATTCCCCCAGCTGCCTCCAACTCTCTAAGGGTAAGACGCATCTCCAGGCAGAGAGTGGGCGGTAGATCTCTCTCCTCTGCAGGTGCCTCCCTCTGGGAGCGGACCACCTGAAGCTCCAGAAGCAGCTCAAAACGTTCCTCTTCTCCTCTGCTTTCTCTCTCTCCTTCCCCTGCTGACCTACCTGTCTGCTGTACAGACTGGTTGCTTGACTAACCTCAGAGTCTCACTGAGTCCAGGCTCTTTCTTGATCAGTCACCTTGCACTGCCTCCGGGCTTACCACACACTTAGGGGCTGTAACTGTAACCCCACAGTCCCTTGTTCTCCTTGCACTACCCAGAGCCGTGCTGCCCTGGCTGCACTTACTCAGAGCATTACTGCCCTGTTTTACCCTCCCCTCTTCCTTGCACTTCCCCCCTACCTTTCTCATTGCATTTCTCATTCTCGCACTTGCACGATCTGAATGACACAAGGCCTACTAAGATTGTTTGTCTTGTCCTCCCTCTATCCTCCCTCCCTTGTCTTGTCATGCCTAGAAACACTTGTATGCAGATGTTTATATATGACTTATATCATATCGTATCATTTTATCACATATGCCCAGAAAAATATATGATGCTGCAGTAAGAAACGGCTAGACTGGCAGCACCCAAATGACAGTCTAGCCAGACATTACACTTAGCAGGACTGCTTTATCAGAAATGCGCATTTAAAAAAAGTCATACCAAACTGAGGAATGACTAGACTGGCTGCACCAAAATGCCTCTCTAGCCACTAATACCACATTTCATGCCTGCTTAGCCTGGACATGGGCAACCATTATGATTTATTGCACAATCCTGCCCCCACACATCCCCTCTCCTTCCGACCCCCTAGCCCAACCTCCAAAATCAGCTTCTTGGCCGGCCCATAATTACCTTCACGTCCCTCTTCCTTGTCCCAGAGCTTACGTATGAGGCTCCTTGCCTCATAGGTAAGCACTGGGATGAGGAAAAGTGGGACTAGGAGTCAGGAAGATTACAGGTAGCTAAGTAAGTCATTTCCTCAATGTATCTCTACCTCATCCCAGTACTTGTGTATGAGGCAGACTGCCTCATACAGAAGTACTGCCTCATACACAAGTACAGGGACGATGAAGAATAGGGCTAGGAGTAATGGCAATTATTAATAAGTAATCAAGGCATTAAACACAAGTAGTGGTGTAACACCATTGCGTTGACTGGGCTTCAGCACCCTCCCCCCTGACATTCTGTGCTATGTTGACTCAACCTGGCTAACCTTCAGAGCAGTTGCCAGACAGAACAGGACAAAGAGGTTAAACAGCACCTGGGTTTCGCCGTTAACAAGTGCCCAGCAATAACTAACGTAAAGCATTTCACTGCTAGTACCTGCATTCAAATGCCACATTTTTTAGGCAATTTAAATCGTGATGTGGGTTTAGTACTTGCATGCCAGGGGAGTGATCTGAAGGCTAGAGACGGAACAGGAGACCGCTCATTCTCACACCAATCCATAAGTGGGCACTTTCAGACTTAAAGAAGAGAGTTAACTGCTTGTAACATTGAAGCTGCACTAGAATAGTCTCATTAAAATGCATAAAGAAGTTAGATGCCCCCACACAAATAGGTTTGCCTTGCCACCCTTGAAGTTAGCACCTCCCAACATTTGAAGGATTAGCCCCCCCCCAAAATGTAGGTTTTGTTGCACCCCTGAACAAAAGAACACACACCATTCACCATACACACACACACATCCAGCCATTCATACATTTAAGTGTGCACCCTTTCACCATACAGGCACACCCGAGCAGCCACCCATACATTTAAGTGTACACCCTTTCACCATAGAGGCACACACACCCAGGCACCCACTCATAGATTTAAGTGTGCACCCTTTCACCGTACACGCACACACGCACAGCCAGCCATCCATACATTTGTGTGCACCCTTTTACCATACACTGAAACACTTTCTGACAAAAATTGGCTAAAAAGCCAGTGTGTTTGCAATTGTTTTGTTGTGTAACACTAATCCAATAGATGAAAGTTACCAACAGTGCACAGGAACATTTGTTCGTTGCTATTAAAAATGCCATGCCACATTGAAAACATGTCCCACTGGCTGTACTATGTAGACCAGTGTAGACACATAATAACATTACAGTAAAGCATGCCATGCCATATTTAAACATACCTAGACTGGTTGCACCAGAATGCCAGTGAAAGCAATAACACTCATCAAGAAGAGAGCACACATTCAAGCCCGGGTCTCTGCGGCCTCTAACAACATGGCAAAACTCTTTAAAATCACCAAGGAACTGGTCAATCTCCCTCTCCTGTTCCCTCCCAGGCCCACTGTATGGCTCTGGCCTCTCGCTTCTCCATCAAAACTCAGGACATCCTGTCCTCTATCTCCTCTTCCTTTCCCTCTTCCTCTCTTGGCCCCCCTTTGGCCATTTCTAACTCTTCTCCTCCCTTCTCCTCTTTCTCTCTGACAACACCTGACAATGTTTCGTGACAGGTCTGATCTATGAAAGTGTCTTCCAAACAGGTTCTCCCCTGCTCCTACAGAACCACCAAGGACCATATTGACACCCTCGCTCCAGTCTTGGCCGATTTCTGTAATCACTCCATCGCCACTGGAACGTTCCCCTCACCACTTAAGCACTCCCTCGTAAACCCACTCCTCAAGAAGCCATCTGTTGATCCTACCTGCCTGGCAAACTATCGCCCAATCTCCATCACCACTTTCCTGGGCAAACTCTTGGAAAATCTGAACATCTCCCAGCTTACTCTCCACACTGAATCTGTTGGTTGTCTCCATGACCATCAGTCTGGCTTCAGAGTTGCCAGAGACACAGAACTGCTCTCCTGATCACCGGTGAACAACTGCTCTCTAACCTTGATTGCAGCATTCCTTCTGTCCTAATCCTCCTTTATCTTTCCTCTACTTTCGAAACAGTCAACCACGCCTTTCTGATCAATCGACTACGTGAGAAACTGGGCATCACGGATCAGGCCCTGGAGTGGCTGACCTCCTTCCTCTTGAACTGCCCCTCCCACGTACAACTTTGTCCCTTTCTCTCTGCCACCTATCTCTCTACCTGTGGCATTCCCCAGGGCTCTATCCTCTCACCGTGGTTTTTCAACCTCTACTTGGCCCCTTTGGCCCACCTGAGTTCTACCTTCTCCTCTAACTTTCAGTGTTATGCAGAAGACACTCAGCTTTCCTTCAGGCTCCTCTCCTCTCTCGCTCATTCCTGACTGTCTATCCGCAATTCATGAATGGTGTGCCTTCAACAATCTCTGCCGTAATACCAGTAAAATGGAGATCCTTCTCATTGGAACCCCTGCCCCTGGTTTCCCTCTCTCACTCTCATCGCCTACCTTGGGCCTCTTCCTTTGCCTTCCTGCGAGGCAAAAAACCTTTGTGTCATCTTCAACTCCACTCTCTCTTTCTCTCCTCACATCTCGAACGTCACTAAGAAGTCCCACTACCAGCAGCTCCTTCTCAAAAGGACTCTTCCCTTTCTCACTTTCCCCCAGAAGCTCACTGTCTCCAGAGCCCTGTTTCTCTCTAGGCTGGACTACTCCAAAAACCTCTTTCTTAGTCTGCCTTCCTCTGCTCTCCGCCATCTGCAACTAATCTAGAACAGGACTGTGAGACGTATCCTTGGCCTCAAGCCAAGGGATTGTATCTCTCCAGCCCTGAAATCTCTCCACTGGCTCCCGTTGGCTGCAAGGATCAAGTTTAAGACCCTTTGGATTGTCCACAAGGCTTTCTGGGATCGGTACCCACACTACGTCCAAAGCTCTCTTCCAAAATAGCTTCCTTCTAGAGGCATTCCCCCAGCTGCCTCCAACTCTCTAAGGGTAAAACGCATCTCCAGGCAGAGAGTGGGCGGTACATCTCTCTCCTCTGCAGGTGCCTCCCTCTAGGAGCGGACCACCGGAAGCTCCAGAAGAAGCTCAAAACGTTCCTCTTCTCCTCTGCTTTCTCTCTCTCCTTCCCCTGCTGACCTACCTGTCTGCTGTACAGACTGGTTGCTTGACTAACCTCAGAGTCTCACTGAGTCCAGGCTCTTTCTTGATCAGTCACCTTGCACTGCCTCCGGGCCTACCACACACTTAGGGGCTGTAACTGTAACCCCACAGTCCCTTGTTCTCCTTGCACTACCCAGAGCCGTGCTGCCCTGGCTGCACTTACTCAGAGCATTACTGCCCTGTTTTACCCTCCCCTCTTCCTTGCACTTCCCCCCTACCTTTCTCATTGCATTTCTCATTCTCGCACTTGCACGATCTGAATGACACAAGGCCTACTAAGATTGTGTGTCTTGTCCTCCCTCTATCCTCCCTCCCTTGTCTTGTCATGCCTAGAAACACTTGTATGCAGGTGTATATATATGACTTATATCATATCATATCATTTTATCACAGATGCCCAGAAAAATATACAATGCTGCAGTAAGAAACGGCTAGACTGGCAGCACCCAAATGACAGTCTAGCCAGACATTACACTTAGCAGGACTGCTTTATCAGAAATGCGCATTTAAAAAAAGTCATACCAAACTGAGGAATGACTAGACTGGCTGCACCAAAATGCCTCTCTAGCCACTAATACCACATTTCATGCCTGCTTAGCCTGGACATGGGCAACCATTATGATTTATTGCACAATCCTGCCCCCACACATCCCCTCTCCTTCCGACCCCCTAGCCCAACCTCCAAAATTACCTTCACGTCCCTCTTCCTTGTCCCAGAGCTTATGTATGAGGCTCCTTGCCTCATAGGTAAGCACTGGGATGAGGAAAAGTGGGACTAGGAGTCATGAAGATTACAGGTAGCTAAGTAAGTCATTTCCTCAATGTATCTCTACCTCATCCCAGTACTTGTGTATGAGGCAGACTGCCTCATATACAAGTACTGCCTCATACACAAGTACAGGGACGATGAAGAATAGGGCTAGGAGTAATGGCAATTACTAATAAGTAATCAAGGCATTAAACACTAGTGGTGTAACACCATTGCGTTGACTGGGCTTCAGCACCCTCCCCCCTGACATTCTGTGCTATGTTGACTCAACCTGGCTAACCTTCAGAGCAGTTGCCAGACAGAACAGGACAAAGAGGTTAAACGGCACCTGAGTTTCGCCGTTAACAAGTGCCCAGCAATAACTAACGTAAAGCATTTCACTGCTAGTACCTGCATTCAAATGCCACATTTTTTAGGCAATTTAAATCGTGATGTGGGTTTAGTACTTGCATGCCAGGGGAGTGATCTGAAGGCTAGAGACGGAACAGGAGACCGCTCATTCTCACAGCAATCCATAAGTGGGCGCTTTCAGACTTAAAGAAGAGAGTTAACTGCTTGTAACATTAAAGCTGCACTAGAATAGTCTCATTAAAATGCATAAAGAAGTTACATGCCCCCACACAAATAAGTTTGCCCTGCCACCCTTGAAGTTAGCACCTCCCAACATTTGAAGGATTATCCCCCCCCAAAATGTAGGTTTTGTTGCACCCCTGAACAAAAGAACACACACCATTCACCATACACACACACACATCCAGCCATTCATACATTTAAGTGTGCACCCTTTCACCATACAGGCACACCCGAGCAGCCACCCATACATTTAAGTGTACACCCTTTCACCATAGAGGCACACACACCCAGGCACCCACTCATAGATTTAAGTGTGCACCCTTTCACCGTACACGCACACACGCACAGCCAGCCATCCATACATTTGTGTGCACCCTTTTACCATACACTGAAACAGGCAGCCACCTACACATTTAAGTGAACACCCTTTCAAAATCCATGCACACGTTATGGGGTCGAGGGGAGCCCTATTATTTCAAAAATATTTTTTTTCTTTTTGAAGTCACTCTGACTTCATAAATAAATTATTTCTGTTAAGGACGGACCCATAACGAAAATAATTTCTTTATGAAGGCAGAGTGACTTCAAAAAGACAAAAAATATCATAGGGATACTCCCACCCCATGACATGGAGGCCTCCAGCCTGGGGTCTTGCATGTCATGGGGTGGTGGCAGTCCTCGGATGTATTTATGAATGCAGAGTGAATGAAAAAATGTAAAAATATTTTTTTCAAATTTTTTTCTCTCCAAGTGGGGCCCCCTCCCAGGACATGTGCTAGCCCCCCCGAGGGACAGCTAAATCGACGGGATGTTTTCCAAATGATGGGCGTGGCCTGACTCGTCCCAAGCATGGGACAATAAAAAAGAAAAGTTGTCGAGTTTGTCACTGACAGGGCTCGGTTTCGAATCCCCAGCGTGGAACAGTCAAATAGTTTTTGTGATGACCTTTGCTGCGGATTCAAACCAGTTTCGTATCGCACTGTGCTAATCAATAGACTGCTTCTTCACACTTTTATGTGTCATGCAGTCTATTGAATGAAACAAAATAAATCTCTCACCTACGAAATACACTGTGCCATTTCGTAGGTGCTGGATTTCTTTTGTGTCATTCAATAGACTCCTTGACACATATGGGCCTGATTCACAGAAGCGTTTTGTAATGGCGGAAATCCCATAAGGCAACGTTCTGTGAATCAGGCCCATAGTCTATTGAATGAAACAAACGAAATTCAACTCCTGCGGAACAGCACAGTGCAATGTGACATGGAAAGAAAACAAAAAGTGGTTGTCGGGACTGTCGGCTCTAGTGTGAGGCCCTGCCAATTGAGGTTTTGGGAGACTGCAGCCCTGGCCCAGTTAAAGCCCTAAGTGCAACTCCCAGCATTGTTAAGGGTGAGGGATCATGAGAGTTACAGACCCCTGGTCTAGATGCTATGCTCCGTGGCTTTGTTGGGTCACCTGCAGTAGATGTGGCGATTGCTCAAGGCCTAGATTTTAGGACCGTTTTCGAGGGTGCACCAGGTAAAAGGTCACCCAATTATTGCCAATGGCAATACAGAGGTATGCCCATCCACAGGTATCTAATTTCATAAGAACACAGCTCTTCGTTAACAACTACTAAGATTATTTTGGACAATAAAAAAATAATAATAATTGTGAAAGAAAAGCTGGAACCTGAAAGAGTAACCCAATAATGCAGCAATGCAGCCCCTTGACAATGCTCCATGCACTGAACTGTGTTCCTCGAGGGTGAGTACAGCAGTGGTTGCATTTCCCATGTGGCACCTTGCGAGAGCCCAGCTTAGGGCCTGTCGGGGCACGAGGCCATTGCCTGATGATGCGGCACCAGGGGCTCTGTGCAAACAGTTCTGAGGTCACCAGAGCAGTGGGATTGTTGTCTCAGGATGCAGGCTTCTCCTATGGTCCAGCGAGAGTGGCAAAGAGCACAAAGGAATGCTGGGATCCAACCTTCTCTGTGAGGGGGTGTGGCGGGAGCAATGGTGGTAGGAGTATGGGTGGAGTCTTGGCAATTGGCTGAAATGTAACTCTGAGCTTTATTAAGATGTTCTGAAATGTGCACATACCACATAGTAAATAAAGCTAACAATGTATACATTGTCATAGTGAAATGTTTTGCAGGAGTGAACTGGGAACCAAAAGAAGCCCTGGAAATAATTGTCAAAGTGGCCCCATATTGCACATGTTCAGCAAGCACAACCCCTTTTCCTACGACAACACATACACATTGATGTAGGTTGTCACACAGGGTGTAGAGGCCTACCGGGAAATCTCCAGAGTTCCCTATAGGCCAGTTCACCTCTGAAAAATGTTTTGATTATGGTTTCATTTTGACCCTCCTGAATGGACTCCGACAAATATAAGCATGCAAAGTAATTGTCATGATCCCTGCTTCCAAGGGGTCAGGACTTGCCCCACGACCTTGGAAGCAGGCCCATAACTCTGATCCCAGGAACCAGCCAGTCCCGATTGGGACCTTTTGGACCTTGTCCTGGCGTCAGTGGCGCCAGGCTCATGATGGTGACCGGTCCCGGCACTGGAAGCGCCGGGCTCATATCTCATATTAGGTAAGAGTGCTTGGTGGACCTACCTGTAGCAGACCATGCTGCTTACTTACCAGCTAACTGGTCTCCTGATCCTTCTCTGCCTGGGACTACTTTTCTGTCTGGGTGGAGCAGGAGCCACTCCCTGGAAGAAGAACACAGGAACTCTTCTAGAAATCTGGAACTCTTTTCTTACCTGGGTGGGGCCGTGGAAGAAGACGCCTAAGCACTACAGAAGGCTATTTAAACCACACCCGATTGGTTTCACGTGCTTCGCGTTATTCTGCATCTGCAGCAGGACGCTCATCGTGTCAGCTCCAGGAATCCTCCAGCTCCAGATCCTGTGAATACGAAATAACCTGCTGGGATCCAACCTTCAGTCTTCTTCAGTATTCTGCAGCTCCTGCAAGACAAGGGCACAGGTTAGGCTAAAGCAAAGGCAGCGAATCTACTTACCTAATCCAGCGGCAGCATCCGAAGCGCCTTTTTCTGCCTTTCTCTTCCGGCATCCGACATCTGCAAAGAGAAAGAACATCGGTCAGGAATATTTAACTACGGAGCCTGCTTACCTGTGTTACGCCCATACCAACTCAGCTCGCGCTGCATTCCGGCACCTGCAAGGCAAGATACTTCGGTTAGTAACGCTTAGTTACAAGACTGCTCACCTGTGTTACGTTTGCTTCCAATCTGTTCGCGCGACTCCTCGGCACCTGCAAAGACAAAAGAGACATTACGGTGCATTCTACAGCGCTAGAATAGTCTTTCAACTTACGTGCCATTAGAAGGATAATCTTCATCGCCACAGCATCTAAAAAGGGAAAAGACATAGACTTTAAAGATTTAAGACTTTTGAAAGAGAAGAGAACAATCTAAAAGGAACTTTAGTACTTACAAGGCACGCTCGTGCATTAACGGCGTCTTCGCTCTCAGCAAATCCTCTGCTATCAAGAGGCAGAGCTCGCATCCAGTGAAGCAACTGTACCCAGCGCCCCTGCACAAGACGCAGGATGGAGAGCCCGGCAATTACCTATATAAGGTAAGCGCAATAACAATCCAGTTCCACGGGGAAAGAAAGGGCGAGAGGGGCAAGGAACTTTCCCAACCTTCCAAACACTAATACCTTGGTTTACCCTTGCAGACATCTCACTCTTCAGCTTAAACTGTCGGTAGGAAGGGGGCCCAGTCCGGGAGCAAAACGAACCCTGCGCCTAAGACTGAAGACAGTATCCTCGCCAGATCAAGACCTGCGCCTCCGGGGGAACCAGGTGAGCGTTACAGAACGTGAAGCCTTACCACATAATTCCCACCCAGGCGCAATGGAAACCTCAGACACAAACCAGTTGGCCCAATTACTCGGGGAGTTGAGGGCAGAAGTACACGCTGCACGCCAGGAAACAAATGCCCTAAGGAGGGAGTTAGTGGTCTCCAAAGAGCGAACAGACGATTTGGCTAGACAATTGCTGCAAGCCCAAGCTGGACAAACTCCTCTACCAACCCCAAGTGGGGGCCACGCTCCTCCAGCTTCCTCGAATCCGGTGCAAATCAATCTACCAGGGAATATACCTTTGGCTCCGCCCGAACGCTTTTCAGGTGATCCGAAAAGGTTTGCTGTGTTCTTCAATCAATGTCGCTTTCACTTTTTATGCAGACCCGCCGCTTTTCCAACAGACCAGGCTAAAGTGGCCTTCGTGCTCTCTTATCTCAGTGGCAGTGCCGCAGATTGGTCTGTTCCTTTAGTGTCTCAAGATGACCCCATTCTCCATAACTTCCAGGACTTCCAAGCCTGTATGGAGAAACTGTTCGCAAGGCACTATCAGGGACAGGCCTTGGACAAAGAACTTCTTTCACTACGACAGGGCAATCAAGATCTTCTGACTTATATTGCATCATTTAACAGGCTAGTGGTGGAAACCGGATGGCCGGAGGATAAGAGGATCACACTGTTTTACAGAGGTCTGCGTGGGGAATTAAAAGACGTTCTGGCTCAAGTGGTAAATCCTCCACAACACTGTTCCGAATATATCGATCTGGTAGTGCAATTGGATCATCGTCTACAGAATCGGAAAGCCGATCGATCCAGATTTGAAACCCGACCTTTTTCAAGGCCACAAAGTTCTACGAAAGGAACTGGTTCTGTGGAACCCATGCAAATAGGGGGTGTAAAAGGACCTTTAACCCAAAAGGAGAGAGAAAGGAGGAGACAACTGCAATTATGCCTCTATTGCGGAAACTCAGGGCACTTTCTTCGAGATTGTCCAGTGAAGCCCAAGAAGAAGATAGTAGGGGCGTCTGATAAAGGTACCGAGAATTCTGAGCCGGGAAACGACCTCGCCCGGCAAGTGTAGAGGTCCGCTTGCCGAGCGTTAAAACCAGTTCTTTGACCTCGCATTTCATCATGCCCATGGTCCTCGTGAGTCCTGAACAACCTAATCGTATGCATGCCATTAAAGCATACATTGATAGTGGCGCAATCGGGAATTACTTGGACTGTGAACTGGCCGCCAGGATGAATCTATCTCTTTGCCCAAAGAGGTGAAAGACGTCATTACCACCGTGGATGGGACGGAAATAGCTTCCGGACCCGTAACTCACACCACCATGGAAGTAACGTTAGTAAGCCAAGATGGGCATCAAGAGAAGATCGTGTTTGATGTGATCAAGGCCCCGCAGTTTCAAGTCATCTTGGGAGTTCCTTGGTTGGAGAAACACAATCCTCAAATTGATTGCCGAGCAAAGACAATCCGGTTTCCAGAATGCGCTTCTACCTGCTACCCTCAGCCCTCCACCAAACTAGCTGCAACTGTTTCTGAGAGTCCACAACTGCCTCCTGAATACCAGGAATTCCAAGATGTCTTTCGGAAAGACCAAGCTAATTCTTTGCCTCCCCACAGATCATACGACTGTCAGATAGACCTGATTCCCGGATCCACTCCTCCGTGCAGTCGGATTTATGCCCTTACTGAACCTGAAAATCGCCACCTAAGGCAATATTTGGACCAGTACCTGGCTAATGGATTCATCCGTCCTTCGAATTCCCCGGCCTCCTCAGCTCTGTTCTTCGTACCAAAAAAGGAGGGAGACTTAAGAACGTGTATAGACTACCGTGCCCTGAACCAGATTACATTTAAGAACAGGTATCCATTGCCATTGATCCCAGAACTACTTGACCAAGTAAAAAACTCCTGCATATATACTAAGTTGGACCTCAGAGGAGCCTACCATTTGGTGCGAATAAAGGAGGGCGATGAATGGAAGACGGCCTTTCGTACCAAGTATGGACTATTCGAGTATCAAGTGATGCCTTTCGGGTTGTGTAACGCACCGGCCGCATTCCAGTTCTTTATGAATGACGTGCTCCGTGAACTCATTGATGTGTGTGTAGTTGTATATATTGACGACATTCTGGTTTATTCGTCCTCTGAGGCAGAACACCAAAAACACGTCACCGCAGTACTGGAGAGGCTCCGCAAACACAAACTTTTTGCAAAATTAGAGAAATGCGTCTTTCAGGTCACTGAGGTCGAATTTTTGGGATTTATTTTGTCACCTAACGGAGTTCACATGGACTCGAGGAAAGTAGACGCAATCATCAAGTGGCCCTCACCAACATCTGTAAAGGGGGTTCAAAGTATTTTGGGCTTCGCCAACTTCTATCGCAGGTTTATTCCAGACTTCTCTCGGGTAGTCCAACCCATTACAGCTCTCCTCAGAAAAAACAAATGTTTTGAATGGTCTACCGAGGCAGAACAAGCCTTTCAGGAGCTAAAGACTAAATTTACCTCCGCCCCGATTTTAAAACATCCCCGCCCGGAACTACCTTACATCGTCGAGACTGATGCCTCCAGCCTTGCTATGGGAGCAGTGCTTTCACAAAGAGATCCAGAAACCAACCAGTTGCACCCCATGGCGTTTTGGTCTCGCAAATTATCAGCCCCAGAAATCAATTACACCATTACTGATAAGGAACTGTTGGCTATTAAGTCTGCCTTTAAGGCCTGGCGGCATTATCTCCTAGGAGCCCGACACACAGTCACTGTCATTACTGACCATCGTAATCTACAGTATCTGAAATCAGCCAAAGCTCAATCCTCCAGACAACTTCGCTGGGCATTATTTTTTGCCGAATTTGATTTTATAATCACCTAACGACCAGGCAATAAGAACGGTAAAGCGGATGCTCTCTCTCGAATTGGAGTAGATGACCACATGGTTAACCCTGAGCTCGTACCTATTATTCCTGAACAAAGAATCCTGGGTCTGATCGGCATGCAATCCATTGAAGAAATTGAAGCCCAGGTGAAACAACTTGTAACTCCAACAGACATACAAAAATGGCAGCTTCAGGGGGAAGACTTCACAGTAAAGAACGACTTATTATACTTCAAGGAACGACTTTATCTACCCTCTACCAGCTTACAAAATCAAGTCATCTCTTGTTATCACGACTCCTTAATGGAAGGACACCCCGGTATGGCTAAGACCTCGGAAAAGGTCAAGCGTCACTTTTGGTGGCCATCTTGGAGAAAAGACATCAGAAACGTTGTCATGTCCTGTGGAGTGTGCGCCCAGAACAAGAGTCCTAAGGAAAAACCAGCAGGCCTCTTACAACCAATTGAAATCCCACCTCATCCCTGGCATACCCTTTCCATGGACTTTATCACCGACTTAGCTCCCTGTTCCGGATACAATACAATCCTGGTAATCGTAGACTTATTTTCAAAAATGGCACATTTCATTCCACTAAAGGGGTTACCGTCAGCAGCAATCCTGGCTCGAGAATTTCTTGAAAACATCGTTCGGTTGCATGGCTTTCCTTCAGTTTTAATCTCAGACAGAGGAAGTCAATTCATCTCCCACTTCTGGCGGAGTTGCTGTCGGTTGGCTCAAATTGATGTGAGGCTTTCCACCAGTCACCACCCACAAACCGATGGTCAGACCGAAAGGACCAATCAGACTTTGGAACAGTACCTACGCTGCATGCTGCAACAGACAGGAGGAACTTGGAAGGACATCCTTTGGATAGCCGAGTACGCTTATAATAACTCAGTCCACTCTGGAACCGGAAAGACCCCGTTTTTTCTTTTGTATGGTAATCATCCTCGAACCTCTAACCTGGATCCACCTCAGGATCTTGGAACACCAGCAGTTGACCACCTACATTCTACCATCACCCAAGCCTTCAAGGAAGCTACTACCCACCTTCAAAGGGCCAAGGAACAATACAAGAAAGGAGCAGATCGACATCGAAAGGAAGCCCCTCAATACCAAATAGGAGATCAAGTCTGGTTATCCACCAAATATTTACCCCTAAAGGGACCACGCACCTTTAACCCAAGATACCTAGGACCCTACTCTGTCACTGCCATAATAAATCCAGTAGCGGTCAAGTTGGATTTACCCCCTTGCATGAAAATGCACCCAGTCTTCCATGTTTCACTACTAAAACCTGTTCAACCAGAAACCCGACTGACTAAATCTCCTGAACCTATCCTAGTCGACGGAGAACTTGAGTTTGAAATCAAAAGTATCCTGGATTCCAAGATCTCCAAATCAAAACTACACTACCTGATTGACTGGAAAGGCTACGGCCCCCAAGAAAGATCTTGGGAACCTGCAGAACATGTACATGCACCCCGACTAATCAAGAAATTTCATCGGACATTTCCTAACAAACCAAGACCTCCGGAGAAGTCAACCTTGGGAGGGGCCTTGAGGGGGGGTGCTGTCATGATCCCTGCTTCCAAGGGGTCAGGACTTGCCCCACGACCTTGGAAGCAGGCCCATAACTCTGATCCCAGGAACCAGCCAGTCCCGATTGGGACCTTTTGGACCTTGTCCTGGCGTCAGTGGCGCCAGGCTCATGATGGTGACCGGTCCCGGCACTGGAAGCGCCGGGCTCATATCTCATATTAGGTAAGAGTGCTTGGTGGACCTACCTGTAGCAGACCATTCTGCTTACTTACCAGCTAACTGGTCTCCTGATCCTTCTCTGCCTGGGACTACTTTTCTGTCTGGGTGGAGCAGGAGCCACTCCCTGGAAGAAGAACACAGGAACTCTTCTAGAAATCTGGAACTCTTTTCTTACCTGGGTGGGGCCGTGGAAGAAGACGCCTAAGCACTACAGAAGGCTATTTAAACCACACCCGATTGGTTTCACGTGCTTCGCGTTATTCTGCATCTGCAGCAGGACGCTCATCGTGTCAGCTCCAGGAAACCTCCAGCTCCAGATCCTGTGAATACGAAATAACCTGCTGGGATCCAACATTCAGTCTTCTTCAGTATTCTGCAGCTCCTGCAAGACAAGGGCACAGGTTAGGCTAAAGCAAAGGCAGCGAATCTACTTACCTAATCCAGCGGCAGCATCCGAAGCGCCTTTTTCTGCCTTTCTCTTCCGGCATCCGACATCTGCAAAGAGAAAGAACATCGGTCAGGAATATTTAACTACGGAGCCTGCTTACCTGTGTTACGCCCATACCAACTCAGCTCGCGCTGCATTCCGGCACCTGCAAGGCAAGATACTTCGGTTAGTAACGCTTAGTTACAAGACTGCTCACCTGTGTTACGTTTGCTTCCAATCTGTTCGCGCGACTCCTCGGCACCTGCAAAGACAAAAGAGACATTACGGTGCATTCTACAGCGCTAGAATAGTCTTTCTACTTACGTGCCATTAGAAGGATAATCTTCATCGCCACAGCATCTAAAAAGGGAAAAGACATAGACTTTAAAGATTTAAGACTTTTGAAAGAGAAGAGAACAATCTAAAAGGAACTTTAGTACTTACAAGGCACGCTCGTGCATTAACGGCGTCTTCGCTCTCAGCAAATCCTCTGCTATCAAGAGGCAGAGCTCGCATCCAGTGAAGCAACTGGACCCAGCGCCCCTGCACAAGACGCAGGATGGAGAGCCCGGCAATTACCTATATAAGGTAAGCGCAATAACAATCCAGTTCCACGGGGAAAGAAAGGGCGAGAGGGGCAAGGAACTTTCCCAACCTTCCAAACACTAATACCTTGGTTTACCCTTGCAGACATCTCACTCTTCAGCTTAAACTGTCGGTAGGAAGGGGGCCCAGTCCGGGAGCAAAACGAACCCTGCGCCTAACACTGAAGACAGTATCCTCGCCAGATCAAGACCTGCGCCTCCGGGGGAACCAGGTGAGCGTTACAGTAATAGGATATAAAACAATTCTCTCTGTTTCCATTTGTACTGTCATGACAAAAAAGCACAGTAAAGGAAAAGGCATGATACTCTCACCCCTTTCTAGTCAATGATTTACACAGCTTGCATCCATCCCACTTCTGATCACTCAGCATTCGCACCTCTTAATGGACATGCCACCAACGAGCTGGTAATTCGGTAGCCAGCCCGAATTACCAGCTCGTTGATGTATTTGCAGCCAAGCAACGTTAATTATACCTTAACATGCTTAAATGGCCAACAGAAAAACCAAAAGATAATTGGAGCAGAGCTCTTTTGAGCACGGAAATTCTCCCAGCATTGTGAACGATGATCCTCGATTCTTGAGTCTCTATTTACCCTGTGTCCCTTTCGCCCTTCCCACAAACCTCCTCCACCATGACTTACTCCAGAACTGCTTTCCCAGCGCTATGTTATGACGTCCTGAGCGATGATGGAAAAAATCACAATTTATGGCGATCTCCTCCATCTATTGGACCTTCACTCTGGCTTTGATTCTGCCCTTATCACTAGCAAAAAGCACTCTTTTTCTGAACTCATTCTTTCTCACTACCTCCATCCCTGTCATCTATTTCAACTCCTCAGTCACATTCTCTCATCCCAGCTCCTGGCTTAGCTCTGTCTCCTCCACTTTCTCCTTCTGACTTAGCTTACTTCTCCAACAAAATCATCCTACTCAGATCCTCGCTTTCCTCTACTTACCCACCTCCTGACCTTGCCCTCCCTTCTGTTTCTTCCTCTAGATCTCATTTAATTCCTAACTTTGACACTGTCCCTTTTCCCTCTCATTCACACTCCAACCTCTTCCCCTCTTGACCCCTACCTTCCCTATATGATCACACTCAATCACTCATTCATCAGCTATGTATCTTTCAAGCTTTACCCTTCCTGTGACCCATCCCTTCCTGCTAATTTCCATCTCATTCGTCTTCTTCCATTTCTTTCCAGAATTCTCAAATGGATGGTTTACTCTCAGATTGCTTCCTCTCTTTAACAATCATAAAACCCATCCTTTTCTATCCTTACACCCCACTAAACTGCTTATCTCTTCTCCTGTCCTTTCCCACCTTGACAATTGTTTGGCTTGGCTAATTGGTTTACCTGACTATCAACTTACCCCCTCTGCTCCATCTTTAACTCCTCCATTTGTACCCTGTGTAGTCTTTCTCCTCATTCCTCGGTCTCAGCGGGTTTACGAGTTGTATCCTGGATACCCTTCGAATCTCAGCTTCTTTTTCACTTCCTCTGCATCATATTGAAGTTCATGCATGTCCTTGCACCCCTTTATCTTTGCTCTCTCCTCTCCAACTTTTTCCAGTCCGGCTCCCTCAACTCTCAAAACCAACACCTGCTTGCAAATCCCAAATCCCCATGTGTTTCTTCCTGCTGTCGCTCCTTTGCTCGGCTGGCTCCCAAACATTGGAATTCCCTCCCTCTGCAAAAATTCAGTGTTGTCCTTCTCTGTCCACCTTCCGCTTCAACTTAAAAAACGCTCTTCTCTCATCTAACCACTAATTGGACAATCTTGTATTGTACTCTTTTTGACATTTGCAGTCCTTTGGCGGAAACACTTTATTTTACATAATTTCGACTGATTTCATGTAAGTCAAAAGTACATCATATATATTTAACACACATGGAGTGTGGACCTACATCACTAACAAAGGAGGCATCTGGAGGTACTCCTGATTTATATAATTCCACCCTCCACTTCTAACCCCAGTATGATCTGCATAGCAAGCAAGGATAATGCAGAAAAAGAGACAGAAAAAGAGAAAAAAAGAAATAAATAACAATTTGACGCTGAGCAGTTGAGCGAAAGCACCTTATAAATCAATAAAACAAAAAATAGCTGCCGATGCAGTGTTCTGCCATGGCTTCGAGAGAGGGTTTTTGGTCTCCCTGGATCCGGATCCAAAGAGACACTTTTTTTGCGAGATTCTGGAGAATTCGGGCCTGTTCCACCCACTGACCATCATGGAACCTCTTCATCGGAACTCAGGTCTGTTCAACGTTTCAAGATTGTTTTTTACTTTTTTGCAGAAGAGTGTAGCAGACACCACATCCTGAATGTCCACCCACTGGTCTGTCTGACCTTTTGGACACCATTGCTGGTCTTGGACTCAGTCCTCTTCAGAGCTCTCAGCTCTCAGATGTCTCTGTCACGTGCTGTCACTTCTTCTCCCGCCTGGCTGGCAGACTACAGCGTCCGATGATCAAAATGGGTTCCCAGCTGTGCCAGCAGAAGAGGGGATGATGGCCCTGCCCGTGGACTCACCCTGGAAGTCGTTCTAGGGCGTGTCTGCAATATTCCTCAGAGTTTTGACAGTGAGCGAGTAGTAAGTGACTATTGTTGGGAGACCAGAAGGCATGAAGATGAGAGACTGGGTCTGGGAGTGACGCAAGCGGAAGAGGAGGATGAGAGAGAATGACTGGCAGGAAGGAAGAGTAGCATTGACAAGAGCAAGTGTGGAAGATGGTTTGCGGCTAGGACTGGTATCTCACTAGCAGCAATATAAGTGCAGTAGGAAAGTGGAACTTGAAGAGGAGGAGACTGCAGGAAGATGTACAGTGCACAAGGCAGATGGACTAAGGTAGGAAATGAAACAGCATGTAGCTCATTTTCATTGAATGGTCGCGTAAACCTAGTGTGTAAAGGTTATGCGTAAAACCTTTACGCATTAGATGTGCGTTAGACTGCATTTTCAATCAGTTGTAGGGTGGAGAGGGAGAGGAATATAAGTTATGATTCTTCCTTGCAATTCCACTCCACCATACAAATACTCCAGCATTTGCACCAGCGTGTATATTTCATATTTCCTATGGAATACAACTACGTTTTATACCAGCAAATGGCAGGCACATTGCACAGGAATCCATGCTAGACACTGCCTGCCAATGCATACATGGCAGGTAGCATTTACTCAGTTTGCAGGCGGAGTGCAAAAGTTTAGCATACAAGCGTATATGTCAACCTTTTACACTGCACTATTGCACTCGGACATGCAAAAGCTTAAAATTACGCAGAGTGTAACCGTAACGGGTCCCCCTCCCACATCATTTTTGGGGAACTTGAAAATGAGCCCCTAAGAAGAGAGGCTATGGTGGCCAACTGTCACAAATTTGACGCGTGCCCAACACATGACATGTGGGGACATGGTCAGGATGGTACTTAAAATCATCCTAAGCACCAATGAAAAAGCATCCCACAATCGCCAATGTCACTCCATTACTATTGGTTGTAGACTGCTTGAATAGTACCCAAGGGTTTTTTGGGGTAAAATGTGCTGCAAATATTGCACTTTAAAATATATTGGGTCAGTATTGCTGGTAAAAACGACTAGCTGTGTAGCATAGTAACTCATCAGATTGGCCCCCTTTGGACCAAATAATTGTTCGAGTTTGTCCAAAAAAAACAGGGCCACACTAGCATGCAGAGGTGGTCCTTTGAGCATTAGTCTATTGCAGGGTGACCAGACGACCCGGTTTTGCCAGGACTGTCCCAAAATTGGGCCCACTGTCCCAAGAGGTTTTTGTTTTTACATATAAACCCTGTCCCTGTTTTGGGGAAAGGGAGGGTGTGGAATGTCACAACCCCAGCTCGACTGCAGAGAATGATTACATTTTCAGAATCGGATCAGAATTTCACAGTATCATTTAATAGATTTTTGCCATCACAGCCAGGGATTTGCAGGGCCAAGTGCAGCAAATTAAGTGTGGGCCCCTTAATTTGCATTTGCTAACATCACAGGAAGTGACATCACAGGAAGTGACCTCACAAGATAATGACCACTACGTATGCAGGCAGCAGAGAAAACATATATAAATAATCTGAGAGGAGAAATTGCCAATAAGTACACGAGAAAAGTATGAAAGGTGCCCACCCTTTAAGCCCAACAATGTATAATTAAATATTCCAAAGAAACCAAAATCCAAGCATGACACGTGAGCTTTAATGGCACTTTTATGTGTTCTTGTGGGTAACCGTCTGCATTGGAAACATGACACCCTGGTGTGAAATCCTAGTAGCTGAACACTTGAGCAAGCAAACTTATTTTAATGCTGGCCTCAAAAACACAAGACCGGGATTACGTCTACCCGTTGAAAAAAGTCGGTCCACCCACATGTATTGACTTGTGCCCTGAACATCAGTACAGGACCAGACCCAGAGAAATATCCCCTCCAGTCTCCAAGATGACAACTTCTCTTGTCACATCCTTGGTAAATATTCATGACTCACTTGCATGCTCCATATATAACGTGAGGATAATGTTACATTCTACTTAGACGCCTTTTACCTTGGTAAATATAAACATGTGAAAATAAGGAAAATAGCTAAAACGGTTTTGTGTGATAGGTTTAATTGTGCTGGAGGAAGACACAGATTTAGGCAGCTAACTGCTGCTTTGCATGTGCTTTCAAAATAAAAATGCTGCTTTCCAGTTCTTAGCCCAACAGTGGTCTCTTAAATAGGCCAACAATAATACATTTCACCCATTTTAAACGCTCTGCTTTAAGAAATAGTGATCAGCAGTACTTATGAGGCCTGCAGTGCCTATTGGGCAGCTGGGAGGGCGGGGAGAGTCTGTCTCTCCAGTGTTATTGCAGCAGGTTGACACCAGAAGAAACAAAAGGGAGCCAAACCCTGAGGGAGAACAGCCGCTTTAAGCCTCCCCTTCATCATGCAGGCTGCAGCGTGTGGCACCCGGGTACTCAGAGTGCACTGCAGCAAGCTTAGGGACTCTGAGCACACAGCCCTCACTGCAGCCTGCAAGAGGGAGTCAACGGCACCCTCGGTGTGGGGCCCTAACAGGCGAGGGGCCAAGTCCAGTCGAACATCCTGCACACACCTAGGTCCGGCCCTGATTACAGCTGGGTTCAAAGCCCCAACCGTTCTGATAATGATCTGTTTGCCATGTTGGTTAATAAACACATAGACATAGCTCTCAACCTTTTTTGTCCCCATGTGCGGTGAAAACACACTATTTTGTTTTTTTGCGGGTGAGAGCATATTGACGTATATGGAAGTGAAAGTGGCTTGGCAGGTGAGAGAGCTGATTATATGGCGGGTGACACCCGCCAAAAGCGTGTGAGTTTAGAGCATACCAGCCAACATTCCAAAATGAAAAACCTAGAGATTTGAGTCAACAGAATGGCACGGCCACATGTTTGTTGTATGTGTTTAATAAACGAACGGGATTGTAATAGGCAACAAACGTGCAAAACATATTAAATGATCCATCACAAATATACATATATATATTCAAATGTGAACGTGTATGTAAACTGAGTGCATTATCAATGTGATAATGAAATCTCTTGAAAACCGCACAATAGCTTTCTTTTTTTATCAACATGTGGCATAGCACACGTTTGCCATAGTGGAGGCCGTGATGTCTGCCCTTCATTACAGTTAACTCGCTTTGAAGGCAAACAAGAGCGCATTTGGGCTAGGGGGTGGGCAGCAAAGAAACGTTCACTCCCATCAGATGTGCTGTTAGGAAGCGCCGAAGGCTACTGTGTTACTTGCTGGTATTGCATGCATTGCAGGAAAGGGATCAAAGCACACAAATCTAGTGGAAAGCAGGGACAGCTGAAAACCCGGGGACTCCACGCCCTTCCCCAGAGACCATGAGAAGAGCATAACAGCCCACAGTCTCCTGGTAAAACGCAGAGGTTAGGCAGGTATGGTTTAGAGGTATGCATGAAAAGGCCTTATGTCGGAGAAAAAGCTCCTTAGTTATTAGCAGGTCTACATTTACAGTGAAAACCACACAATTTATATCCAGGAGCCAGTGGCAGATTTAAGGCAAAGGACCCTGTGGGGAGCACCTGGCACAGGACCCTAGGTGGGCGGTTCATGGAGGCAGAGCTTTGGGTGGGCGGAGTTAAGTGTAGTCACAAGAGAAGGGTGATGAGAAAGAGGGGCGAGGGAGACAGAGAGGGGCAAGGGAGAAGTGAGATGAAGGGATGAGAACGAAGGAGAAAGAAATATAAGGAAAGACAGGGAGGCTGAGAGAGTGAGTGAGAAAGATTATTTAAAGTGAGTAAAGAGAAAGAAAAACTGAACATAGATGGAAGAGGAAGTCGTGGGTAAAAGGGAGGGGCGATGGGGTGAGAGAAGAACACAGGTGAGAGGATGGTAGAGAAACAGATGAAGAACGAGATAGGGCGATGGAGGGGAAGGGAGAAGAAGGTGGGCAGGACGAAAAAGAAAGATAGAGAAACACACGCAGATAGAGAGAGACAGAGGTAACGAGGTTGGCCCCTGATGGCAGCCAGTGTGCTGCCGGGGAGCCGGGCAACTGCTATACGCACTGCTGCAGTCCATGAATTCCCCTCTGAGCCGGGCCTTGGGCCTCTGACTCACCGGGTCAGGGACTGTCCCTGTCCCGGGGCATCCTCTGGGGCAGCCCCTACCTGCAGGGTGCTCATCAGTGCCAACATATAAACATATAACTAATACCCGGTGGCCTGCTTCCCCATCCCCACAATAACAAACGCACACCCTAAACAGATCTGCTCTTCTTTCACGATTTTGGGCTAAACTTTTCACGCTGTGAAAGAAGGGCAGAACAAACCCACAGACTAATCAACTCGTACTGGAGTGACGTCACAACAGAAAGGGCCCTATGCTGTGTGGAAGGGGTATGGCCTGGGACAGGGGCCCCGTTGCCATTTGTCTGCCTGGCGACCTTTAGATCTGCCTCTGCCAGGAGCAATGCTGGAAATACTGTGGTTTGGCCGCGACCAGGGGCGAGCGTTGGGCGAGGGGCAATGTAGTCCTTCTTTTATGTTTGTGGCCGGTACCGCTTTTTTATTATTGAAAATCTTGTCACCCTACCTATTTGCCGTATAGGCTAGTCAACGCCTGGTCCAAGACGGGGGAAAGGTCTTGTCTATCATGTGCCTGGTGAGACACGCTCCTCTCCTCCCCTGTGAATGCTTTATTTGCCTGACTGCATGGGTGCTCCCCTGGGCGCACCACGCAAGTGAATGGAATTTAGGGCTTTAAAAGGGCTTGATGGCTGCCTGATCATTCTGCTCCCCGATGGCCCCGGGAGAACTGTGGAGCAAAGAGTGAGAAAGGAACGTCACCCTTCCGAAAATATGAAAATCAGTGGTGGGAACCTTCGGGGACCCTGGCGACACCTTCCCGAGCCTTGGAGGTGCCCGGGTCCCCGAGATATTCGACTTGGAGCACCTGCACTCCCCCTCCCCCATCCAGGCCCACGCCACGAAAGAAACAGAGCCGCGCAGCCAGGCTCCTCCCTGCTGCAGCTGGGCTCAGCACCACAACGGACCTATGAAGCCGGCACTCCACGGCCCTGTCGGCAGCATCGGGAGATTGCTGCGACCCCGTGGGGATCTGGGCCCCCGCCTTCCCAGATATCCGCAACTCGCCTGCCTCCGGCGCCCGCCGCAGTGCAGCTCGAGAAGCGCACTCGGCAGGCGGGCCGACCCGGGCTTTCATCGCTGGGTGCTCCGCTGACACTTCCGTGTCCCTCGAGCCCCCACAGACAATCCTGCACGCAGGCTCGGGCCATCGCGGTAGCGCGCCCGAGCCCCCTCTCTTCTTTCTCCCCACCACGGGGGACACTACGCCACCAAGCGCCTCAGGGAACCCCTCCAGCTGCCGGTGGGGCACAGCCCACCCAGGCCCAGATCATATAGGCCTGGGCCGTCGCGGGAGCGCTCCTGGGCCCATCCAGAGCATGGCTGGGCCCCCCCCACGGGGTTGTCTGCCCCGACCAGGCAAGTCACATCGGATCAGAGCCCCTCCAGGAGGGGCGAATATAACATATCCCCACGGGGTCACCCACTGCCCGGCTGGCTCCCCCACCCCCCCATCTAGGTGTCCGAATTACGTCTGTAGCAGAACTCACCAGGCCCAGGGGACTGCTCAAGGGGCATCCACTCTGGCGACCTCAACGGATCCCTCAGACCCACGCTGGTGCAACCGTGATTACTAGCTATCGGAGGCAGCTGGAACCAGGGCCCCCCACATCAACCACTCCCACTTCTACCACCACGCGGGAGAGCCATTGCCAGGGGAGTGCCATCGCAGGAGAAACCCCCGACATTGTATGTTGAGGCGCGAACAGGGGGTCCCCGGTGGCCCTACATTGGTAAGCACTCGAGACGCCTGATCACCCCACAGCTAAAGATGCAATCTCCTATAGGAAGCAAGGAATAAGGGGTACAGACGATCCCCAAGCCGACCCTTGTGATACGCACGGACCCCCCCACGGAGTAAATCTGATTGCCAAGCCTTGCCCGCCCTGTGACACGCTAAAGGAACCGACCCAGGGGCGGGTGAGGACCCCCTGGGCCCCGGGGGACATCACTGGGCTCACAGAGAAACCACAAAGACCCAGGGGTGCAACCACCTCATGAGTTGCAGAGAAACACTGGCAAGGTACAAGTTCATACCTGCAGAACCTGAGATGGAGACCAACACCTCACCCCCGCAGGCCCCTGACATGAATACCATGCAGAACAACATCCAGACTATCCTCGATGAAATCAGGGGGTTGAGAACGGATATGGGAGCCAAGTTGGCTGACCTAACCGCCAAAGTCGCCACGCTGGAGGACAGAGTAGAAGGGGTGGAGAATAACCAGGCGTCCACTGATCTCCTGGAAACACAAATGGAGGCAAGGTTTAAGGAAATGCAGCGACAGGAGGGGGAGCTCCGTCTCAAAGTTGACGATATGGAAAATTGAGAACGGAGAAGTAACCTGCAATTGTTTGGGCTGACGGAGGTGGAGGGGGAGACCCAGACTGGTCTGGAGAGCAAAGTGCAGGAGATCATTCGGATTGTCTTGGGAACCGACTCCGGAGAAACCATCCTGATTGATAGGGTCCATCGAGCCGGTGGGGGTGGCAGGGGTCCACGCTCTGTCCTTGCAAGATTCCACTATTACAGAGACAAAGAAAGAAAGATTGAACGGGCTAGGAACTTAAGAGACATACAGTACGATACTTCCAGGGTGGCTATCTATCAAGACCTGTCCACCCTCACGCTTCAAATGAGGAAAAAATGCGGCCCAATTACTAGATGGCTTCAGGAGAAAGGGGTCAGATATCGTTGGGGACACCCATTCTACCTATCTTTTGAGTGGCAGGGTGAGAACCATCAGCTCGTGACTGAAGAGGACATTCAAAGACCCACGGACGAACTGGTGGGAGACTCCCCAGGAACCTCAAGGGAACACAGCAGAACTGGCAGAGACCCGACCCGCGCCCCATGGGGCCCTGACTTAAGCAAGGGTAAGCACAAAGTGAAGGGCACTCAGAAGTTTCAAAAGATCAGGCATCCTCCGGGTGGTCGCGGGGATCTACGTGAACATGGGGGAGATGGTGAAAGAAAAGAATGGAGATGTATAACTTTCTTTTTCCTTAAAATACAATCCCTAACGTGGTCCTCGTGGGCCCCGCCAGGTTGGGGGGTATTGTATGTTGCATTATTCGGTGTTGCCTCGGTTGGCGAGGCGGACATATATGACTATATGGGAGAGGGAGAAAAAAAAGAAATGTGACGGTATTCTTTTGTAATGCAATTTCTCCCACAATCTCTGTGGGTTCCATTAAGTTGGGGGGGATTTGTATGTTACATTTGGGTGTTTCCATGGTTCAGGAAAAATTTGACGTCCCCCGAGGTGCCACGGCGGGCCCACCCGACCACGGGGGGATGGCGAGGAGCCGAGGGCGGAGAGGTTTGAAGTTGTTTCTCACAATGTGGATGCTCGCACGGCCCACGGGGGGCCTCCCCCCAGCACGGGGGGTAATTGCATGCCCCCTCAGGATGTTGCCACTGTTGGTGAAGTTTAGGTTTAAATTGACTTGACAAGAAGGGCTTGAGACCCACCCTACAAAGGGTCGGAGGGGCGTTGGTCTCTCCGGAGGCAACCAGTGTTTGATCTCTGACTCTGGGGAATTCCTCCCCGCCTCATATCGGAAGTTGATACATAGCGGGCCCCTTGATTTTGGGGAGGCAATACAGGTTGTTGGCAGGGGGTGGGGGGTGTTGAAGGGGAGGTCCCATATGGGGACTTGAAATCTAATTGAACATGGGAATGGTTCCCTAACAAAAAGTCGGAGGGTATGTTCCATACCAATGAATCTCCCGAGGCCCGGGCAGCGGCCCTGGTGGTTCGTTTGCTGATCCTGATGTTTGTCAGGCGAGGGAAACAAACTCTTTACAAAGCGGGTGAGGGAGACGGGGAACAGGGGTGGGGAGGGGGAAGGGACAAGGGAAACAGTTACACCATACCATGGAACTGGGGCTTAAACACGTGGTCGATTTGGAGGGTACCTATTGAAACTTCACAGGGCATGGGCATCGACGATCATGGCTGAGGGACGAATTGGTACGCTCAATGTCAAGGGCCTTAACTCACAAAACAAGCAATCTCTTACAAGTAATATGTTCCGCAAACACAAATTGCTAGTTCTCTTCCTACAAGAAACGCATTACAGGAGGGGAGCAGAATCAGCGATAAAGGGAAAAGGGATAGGCAGAAACTTCTGGGCATCACACAAATCATCAAAGAAGGAGGAAATAGGCATTCTCCTTGGTAGATCACTACACCTTACCGATGTTGAGACGAAACAGGGCTTTGGGGGCAGATATTTGGGGATCAAGGGTTCATCCCAGGGCACCCAGTTACTTTGGCCACCTTGTATGCCCCGAATTCTGGCCAAATTAAACTTATTCATAAAGTCCTCAAAGTCATGGATGAATGGGCTGAGGGAGCCATGATCCTGGGGGGGATTTTAACCTCATTCAGGACCCCCAATTAGACTGCTGGTCTGCCAAGGGGACGGGGCCGAAATCCCACACCAAGGACAACCTAGCCATGAGGGACCTACTGCAGGAATACTACTGGGTGGATGTGTGGCGAAGATGTTGGCGAACCCCGGGGGGTTACACGTTCCCCCCCCCCTCATCAAACATACACAAGGATTGACTTATTACTGATATCGGAGGAGGGAGGAGGGGAGGTAGGTGGCACCACGGTCGAACCAGTAACCTGGTCAGATCACAAGCTCCTTGTCATGGACTGGCGATTACAAGAGACTCCGAAATCATACAGGTGGCGCTGCAACGACACCCTCTTGAGGGACCTGGTGTTCAGGGAATTCCTACGGAAAGAAATAGAAGCCTTCTTTGTGACAAACGATACAGGGGGGGTCCCAATTGCCATGGTTTGGGAGGCAGCAAAGGCTACCTTCAGGGGTCTCCTTATTGCGGAGGGCTCAAGTAAGAAACGGGAGAGAGCCCTAATAGAATTCAAACTCCGAGAGGACCTGCGGGTCTTGAGGACACAGCTCACGCACGACAATGTAAACTGTGAGGTCCTCCTTAGTGAAATGAGAGACAAGAGACAGGCCCTACATACAACCCTAATCGGAGAGCTGGTCAAAAGAATGAGATATACAAAACAACGATACTATGAGAAGGGAGATAAGGTCGGAACACTTTTGTCTCATAGGCTGAGAGGGAATAGGGCAGACAGGCGAATAGATAAGGTCAGAGACGGGGCAGGTAAGGTCCAGACAACAGCTAAATGTATTGCCACGTCCTTCGCAGGCTTCTACGAAGCGCTCTACACTAAACAAGGGGACGAATCATTAGAAGACATCCGCAAATATCTTGTGGACTATCCCCTGTCCAAGCTTACAGACTCTGAGAGGGAGACTCTGGAAAGGGAAATAACAGAGGAGGAGGTAGAGGGGGCCATTAAAAGACTGAAAGTAGGTAAAACCCCTGGGGGGGACGGATATACAGCCGACTTCTACAAACAATATCAACCGGTATTGACACAACCGTTGGCCAAACTCTTTAACCAAATTAGAGCCTTGGAATCCATCCCACCAACATTCCTGCAGGCCTTGATCACGGTGATTCCCAAACCCGGCAAGGACCAGGTGGAATGCGGCTCATATAGGCCCATCTCGCTTTTGAACACGGATGCGAAGATCTTTACCAGGATCCTAGCAACGCGCCTAGAAAAATGCCTCCCAAGACTGATCCACCCAGATCAAGTTGGTTTGGTAATGAACAGGCAGGGGTCAGACAGTATGCACAAGACCCTGCACATACTGAGTTCAAAAAAGGTTAGAACAGAGGGTGCCCTTCTCCTGTCCTTAGACGCAGAGAAGGCGTTCAATAGGGTGAGCTGGGCTTTTATGGAGGAGGTCTTATTGTCCTTGAGGATGGGACCTAGGTAGCGTGTTTGGATGTCAGCTCTCTACTCCCACCCCATAGCAAAAGTGGTAGTTAATGGAATCTAATCGGAAGCTCTCCCACTGGGGAGGGGCACAAGACAAGGGTGCCCACTATCCCCCCTCATATATGCTTTAGTGATGGAGTCCTGGGCCATAGCTATCAGGGGTAATGACAAGATTCAGGGCATCAAGATGGGGGAGACCGACCATAAAATAACCCTATTTGCAGATGATGTCTTACTATATCTTTCTAACCCATCCCAATCGGCCCCGGAGGTGCTGAATAGCCTACAACAATACGGGACCTTGGCGGGCTATAGGGTGAGTTTAGACAAGTCAGTTGCATTCCCCGGTGGGCCAACTCAGCGACGCAGAAAAGCAGTACATCGGGTTCCTCCCATTTTGCAAGCAGCCCGAGGGTTTTGTCACCTGAGGAGCCATATACCCTCAGACCTAGCAGATCTATTTAGGGTAAACTACCCTCCCCTGTGGTCGGCAATTAAACGAGATCTGGAGCGTTGGACAAAATCCGGCCTCTCGTGGATGGCACGCCTTAACTCCATTAAGATGGTGATCCTCCCCAAATTCCTATATCTTTTCCAGATGCTTCCTACCCATATACCAAAGCCATTCCTCCTAGAGATTAAGCGTGCCCTCCTCCGCTACCTTTGGGCGGGAAAACCCCATAGAATTGCCTATGACACTCTGATACGACCCAAAGACGAGGGTGGAGTTAACTTTCCAGACCTAGATACATACTACAAGGCATCGCAGTTGCGAATCTTGGTGGACCTTTTGACGATGGGTCATAAAACACAGCCCTCTCCACTCTCCACTCTGTTATATCTGATACCCTTGATATCCTTGCCCCTGTCATGAGAATCAGCCTGAAGCCCAAAGCCAAATGTAACTCCTGGTATGACTCAGATCTCGTCACCCTTAAATGCAAGTGTAGGGTGGCAGAGAGGAAATGGCGTGCTTCATGTTCATCCTCTGACAAACTGGCCTGCTGCCTGCTCCAAAGGCAATACCGGCTCTCCGTTCTCACTAAGAAGAGAGCCCTCATCCAGCCCGCATCTCTGTGGCATCTAACAATTCAGCTGATCTCTTTAAAATCTGCAAGGAGCTGGCCAACCCTGCTGCAGTCTCCACCTCTCCTGTCCCCTCCCAGGTCCTCTGCACGGCACTGGCCTCTCACTTCATTTAAAAAACTCAAGACATCCTGTCCTCACTCTCCTCCTATCACCTCCCCTCCCCTATTCCCTGCTCTCCCTCTGGCCTTTCGGCAGCCACCCCTCCTCCCTCCTTCTCTGCCTTTCCCCTTTTTTCTGCTGACGAGGTTTCGAGACAAGTCCGATCTATGAAAGTCTCGTCAAAACTGGTCCACCCCTGTTCCTCCAAAACTATCAAGGACCACATTGACTCCCTGGTGCCTGCCTTGGCTGACTTCTGCAATCACTCCTTCGCCTCTGGAGTCTTCCCATCCCCGCTCAAGCACTCCCTTGTGCACCCCCTTCTTAAGAAACCCTCCTACGACC
The DNA here is from genome assembly GCF_040938575.1 of Ambystoma mexicanum. NCBI lineage: Eukaryota > Metazoa > Chordata > Amphibia > Caudata > Ambystomatidae > Ambystoma > Ambystoma mexicanum. The sequence continues at coordinate 417,836,254 of NC_090929.1, forward strand.
CCTCCTGCCCAGCTAACTATTGCCCAATCTCTATCACTCCCTTCCTGGGCAAGCTCCTGGAGAAACTGGCCATCTCCCAGCTTAATCTCCATGCTGAATCTGTTGGTAGTCTTCGTGACCATCAGTCTGGCTTCAGAGCTGCCAGAAGCACGGAAACTGCTCTCCTGAACATCTGTGAGGACCTGCTCTCAAACCTTGACTCTAATACCCCTTGTGTTCTCATCTTGCTCGACCTCTCTTCTGCCTTTGACACTGTTAACCACACCATTCTGCTCAACCGTCTCTGTGATAACCTGGGTATCACTGGTCAAGCTCTGGCGTGGCTGTCCTCCTTCCTCTCCAATCGACCCTCCCAGGTCCAACTGGGTTCCTTCCTCTCTGACATCTTTTTCTCTACCTGTGGTGTCCCCCAGGGATCTAACCTCTCCCCCTGGCTGTTCAATCAGTATCTGGCGCTTCTTGCTCACCGCATAGCCACTCTCTGTCCCAACTTTCAGGCTACGCAGATGATACCCAGCTCATTTTCAGGCTACCCTCGGCCTTCTCTTCCACTTCCCTCATCTCTGACTGTCTTTCTGCTATCCAGGAATGGTGTGCCGCCAACGACCTCTGCCTTAATGCCAGTAAGACTGAGATTCTACTCATCGGCACACCCACTCCCTCCTTCCCTGCAGCTCTCTGGCCGGCCTCCCTTGCCCCTCTTCCTGCTCCTACCTGCACGGCAAAAAACCTCGGGGTCATCTTCAACTCCACACTCGCCTTCTCTCCTCACATCTCTGACATCTCTAAGAAGTCACACTACCAGCTACACCTCCTCAGAGTTATCCTTCCTTTTCTCTCCTTCCCCCAGAAGCGCACTGTCTCCAGAGCTCTGGTTCTCTCTAGACTGGACTACTGTAACAGCCTCTATGTAAATCTTCCTGCCTCTACTCTCCGCCCTTTGCAACTCATCCAGAGCAGGACTGCAAGACTTGTCCATGGCCTCAAGCCCTGGGATCATATCTCTCCAGCCCTGAAATCGCTTCATGGGCTCCCAGGTGCTGCAAGAATTAAATTCAAGATCCTTTGCATTATCCACAAAGCTTTCTGGGGCCTGGGTCCAAGATACCTTCAACTCTCCCTCCTCAAATCCCTTCCCACTCAAGCTCTCCTCCGCTCCACCTCCAACTCCCACAGGGTCAGTCGCTTCTCCAAGCAACAAGTTGGGGGTAGATCTCTTTTCTCGCCCGTGGCCTCCCTCTGGAACAGCCTCCCTGCCACTTTGAAACTTGAGGAGAAACATCTCCGGTTCTGGAAGCACCTCAAGACCTTCCTGTTTGCTTCTGCCTTCGCTCTTCCTCTCCCTTGCTGATCTGTCTGCCTTGGCACAGCGCACCTGATTACCCTCTGATTTTGGGCCTAGGTCCCTGCTCATCCAGCCACACACTCGCACTGCCTGCTGGCAACCCTTGCACTTGAGTCTATATCTGTAACCCTACAGTGCCCTACCTGCACTTATCAGACACCTCTTGTCTGCGCCTCATAGCTTGCACTTACCACCTTACTGGCTGCACTACAATTTTTGTTGTTTTTGTCCCTTGCTCAGCCCTTCCCACTTCTCACCTCTCCCTCGCACTTTCCCCCTTCTATCTCCCTGTACTTGCGCATTCTTAATTTCACTGGGCCTAGTAAGATCATTGTTTTTGTCATCCCTTGTTCACCTCCCTTGCCTTGTTGGCTCTGAAACACTTGTGTATGAGCGCAATACAAATAAAATATCATATCATATCATATCTTATGGTAAATCCAACCGTAGATACCTTCCTGAAGTATATCCTTGACATTCTTCATTCTGTACCGGTTGTGAGTGCGGAGCCTTTGCCTCACTTTTCTTGGCTTGTTGAAGTAGAGAATAGAAAACTTCCCGTAGTCAGGGAACGAGAGTTTTGTAGTAGAGAAGACCATACTACTGATGAAGAGAGCAATAGCAGTGGTGTTGCAGTGAAAAGCATTGCGCTCCTTCTGCTCTCGAGTGAAGGAGATATCTCGGAGATATTGGCTGGAAAGTGTTTTTTGATAAGATGCAGTCTTTTGTATAAGGGTGAGAAGTATAATTAAAAGGAGTAGCTAAGCCAGGTGATTGCGGTGAAAGCGAGTGAGGTGAGTAATTGAGGCGAAGATTTAGAAACTCGAAAGGGGAAAAATGGGGGTTCTATGTGTGAAAATGGTGTGCTTCAGATTCACTTTGATGTTATTTTTTGTGAAATCGGTTTTGGGTAAATTGAGTTGGAGTATGGAAACTCTGTTGAATCATTTGTGTCAAGTACTTCCTGGCTATAAGGCGAAGATTCTAAAGTACTATAGGAAATGGCTGCTGGAAAATGGGAAAATGCTCAGTTCTTCGCCTATCGTGGGGACCTATGATAAGGAGTATTGGAGAACTTGCATACTTTCTTGACTACAATGCACAAGGGCTCAAAACTATAGAAGCAGTTAAATATCTTAGAGCTATGAAGGATGTATGAAAAAGGCCGGAAGGCCCATAGTGTTATGGTCTCAGAGAAGGGGCTGAAAAAGGAGGGTACAGGAATTCGTTCTGCACCACCCCCATATGGGTGCTATCCTTTATAGCCCGCAGAGGGCTACAAAGGCCCTGAGTTCGAACCTCCATTTTATGGAAAGAGAGAAGGGTTCCCAACATTGGGAACTCCCGTCCCCTGTACACTATCTGTGGCCTGAAAAGCCAAATGGTATTGAGCAAATTTTCAGTTGCCGTAAATATATTTACAAAATGTCAATAGACATTAGTAAATGATCATCAAACAAAAGAACTCATTTAGACCACCAATTCAATGTCACTCAACTTGTGTTTTAATTTTCAAATAAAAAGCAGCTGAACCCAATGCATTTTGAGAAACAATTCTCTTCTTCAGGATGTCCAATATCTATAGATTCTGAAAATAATCATAAAGAGCCATTAAAGATGATGTCCCCTCGAAATGATCACAATAGAATAAAAACTTTCAAAGACTTCAAAATAGAGTAAGTTTGGTCAATCACCTCTTATCTACAGTGACCTGATTCAAATGTTGCAAGAAGCACAATATTCCTGATAACACTAATCTGCCTCTAGATAGAAGATGGGGGGATAGTCAGGGTGTATACCTGTAGCTATTTCAACCTCCATAATCCTCAGCGGCCACTCCAGTGCTTGCAACACAGACACGGGTGATGCCTCCAGCAGCTGTGAGGCCTATTAAGTGGGATAGCGAGGAAAGTGGAAGGGTAACTCCTTCAATGGTTAGGACAACAGAAAGACTAAGAATGGAGAGCGGAAAGGGAATAAGTCCCCCAACTGCTAGGTTAGTAGATAGATTAAGGGTGGAAGAACAAGAGCGAGTGAGGCCGGCGCACAGAAGAGCGGATGAAGGATAAAGAATGAGGGAGAAGGAGAAGGTTAGACCTTTTCCTGCTAGGATAGAGGATAGGTTGCAAAGAGCGGTCGAGACACAAGAGGGGGAAAACATGAAAGAATCGCTGAGTCTAGCGGAGGAAAGGTAGTGCTGCTATAGCAGCAAAGAGATGAAGAGCAGGAATATGGGAGAAGACAGGCAAGGGATGTAGAAGAAGGAAGATGGAGGCATGGGTAGATTCTTGTTAGGTTGGATAAATCAGTTATCAAAGCAGTCAAGGTGGACATGTAGAACAGGTATATTGCCACAGGTACAAGGTTTGAGCAGGGAGGATGGGAGACGGCACCCTATCGTAGTGCTGAGTGTGCTTCCGTGCCTGTAGAAGCATCAGGGGAGGTGATAACAAGAGTAGAAGGTGAAGAGGAATTGGAGTCGGATGTTGAGTGCGGAGAGCAGGGTGTAGCAGTTCTAGCTCCTGCTCCAGTAACAGTGACAGAGAGTACACTATATGGTTTTAGGAGGTGCCAGGGTACTGGCATTGCTGTAGTAAGTAGCAGGTAAGAGATGGGGGAGGCCCCAGTGAAAGCGGGTGTAACTCTGTTTCCGTTGCTCCAGAAAGGTCTGGAAAAGGCATATTATGTCCCGTGGTCATGCATGGACCAGAATAACTTGAAGAAGACACTCTCTTCACTCACTGCAGGGACAGGGAAGTGGATTTATGTTTTTAGAGAAACATATTGCCGGTGTCATGTTGGTCATAGGGGATATGGCAAGCTTAATCACTGCCCTAATGCAGGAGTGGTCAGATGAGCATTGGAGGAGATCGGGGTATCTGGGGGTTCAGTTGGATATACATGTCCATGATGGAATGGCTTTTTAACAATTTCAGGGTGCAGGTATGGGGGGCCTTGCGGATTATGTATCCCGATACCCAAATATAAATTCAATTGTAGCCAAAACAATGAAATTGGATGATGATTCTGTTGCACAGATCCAGTTAATTCAGGAGATGTGGCGAGCAGAGACTGGAGAAGCGTGTGACAAGATTGTGGTGACTTTTTACCACATGCTTAAGAAGGGACTTCCCAAGGAATTTCAACATGATCTAGAAAAAGTGGTATGGATGGAGGCCAAGAGCTGGCCAGAAATTAAACATATTGTGCATTTTTGTAAAAGAAGACAAGGAAAAAGAAAAGGAGGGTATAAAATTGGCACAAAAAGCAGAGACTAAGCTTGTTCAGACAAAATTGGCAGAGATTTGTTTGGAAGGGGCAGTGATTATTAACTCTATGGAGAGGGAAGGGGCAATTAGGACAACAGCAACAGGGTGAATCGGGTATGGCACAGGGGTGGCTGGATAGGTATGTTCCCGGTCCCAGACAGATGAGAGTATTTCTGAGAGGTAGGGAATGATTTCCATGAGGAAGAGGGTAATTTTGTAGGTTCAGAGGAATGGGTCCCGTTCCATGGTCCAATGGGAAACAACTATGGAGGATATTATGGGATTCAGTGTTGGTCGTGCAGGAGGTTGTGACACGTGTCACTGGATTGTCGAGACAGGTCACAGTATTTTAACATGGGAGCTCAGCAGATGCAATCCCTGACCCTGCCATATGCCTCAGGCTCTGTGCAATCGCAGCAGGCACGGGTTGCTCAAAACCCAGCAACAGGGGCTGCACAGACCTATAGGATCCCACCAACCATGCCAGCACAAGCACTGGTACAGACATTGGAGAAAAATCCTGTACCCCGAGGTGCGGCTACTCATTACACCGGAGCTAGTGTTTTTTGAGGGAGTCCTTTTTCGCTCCCCAATGCTAACATGTACCAGGAGTAGGATAGCCCACAGGGGTCTCTGATGTGTCCAGTCCTGTTTGTTACCACCGAACCAGAATAAGAACCCCAGATAGGCATGCATGTAGATGACCGAATGTTTTCATTCATGGTCAACACAGGGGCTACAATATATTCTATTAAGGAAGATGAGTTCTCGTGGTCAGGCAAAAAGATGGATACACAGGGATTCTCTGGGGCTATCCTGTCAGTTCCTTATACTGAAGATCTCCGTATTAAGGTAGGTGCTCAAAGTGTATCTGCCCCTTTGTTGTATTGTACAGACACCCTGCAAATCTTTTGGGAAGAGGCCCCCGACCTCCTGTGCAAACTGCAGACGTCAGTTGCTTTCACAGAGGAAGATATAGTATGCTGAACTCCAGGTTTGTATCCGGTAAGAGAAGCAGTGAGTTTGCATGCATATTGTAGTGACAGCGTGATCAGGGGAGCACCTGTACATTCAATTTTGTTTCTTTATGGGGTAATGGTTTTATTGGTTTGGGTCCCTGCGATCAGAAATCAGATATGGTGGGTAACAATAGTGTTTTTGTTTCAGCCTCTTGTGCCACAGGAAGTAACACCAGGCCCCATTGTTACGATTCTCTTAGATGCAGTAGTGATTAAGAAGAACAGGCCGGTTCTCTCAGGCACAGATGAGGGAGGTGGAGAAATGCACACAGTTCTGTGCATTGATCCAACCTTAGCGCTAAGGGATGTGTCCAGCGAGTAGCTGTTCAAAGACACCAAAGACACAGGAGAAATTGGGGTGTCTTGCCAGATTGCGGTGGAGCAAAGGAAAGTACCACAGACCATGCTCATCGTTAAAAATACATCGACATATTGGAAGGAGGATTTGGAAAAGGTGCCTGACCATTCATGGACCAGCAATCCCCATGATGTAGGACTGCTTAAGAGTGAAGGAGCAGTGCAAATAAAATTGAAAACTGGTGCGATATTACCACAGGATAAGCAGTACCGGCAGAGGAAGCGACAGACAAGACCATTATGGCGTTGTTGAAGCAAAACATAATCCAACCTTCTGTGTCCCCATGCAACACAGCCATCTACCCTGTGAAGAAAGCCAAGGGGTCCAGTTGGAGTGTGGTCCAGGATTTGTGCCCCCTCAATAATACTGTTGAGGCAGAATTCCCTGTGGTACCGAACACTGCCACCATTCTCTGTAACATTCCTATTGAGTGACCGACTTCACAGTGATTGATTTAAAAATGAATTTTTCACTGTCCCTTTACACCCCGATTCTCAGTACCTCACAGCGTTTACGTATTGTGGTCAGAGATTTGAGCACACAAGGTTACCCCAGGGGTACTGCAAATCTCTGAGTGTGTTTAACAGGGTGTTTCAAATGTATTTGGGCAATTTACATGTGTTCAGTACAGTTATTCAGAACGTGGATAATGTGTTGGTCTGTAGCACTTTAGAGGAGCAGTGTCGAGGAGACACAACACCACTCCTCACCCTGTTTTCGGAAAAGGGGTACAAAGTGGACAAAGAAAAATTGCAGTACTGCCAGACAGAGGTAATAAATTTGGGGAAAGTAATATGCCCGTAGGAAGGAAGGTAATGCCAGAGAGAGCTGCTACAGTTCAGAATATGCCTCAGCCAGTCACAGTGAAACAAATGCAGCAGTTGTTGAGGCTCTGAAACTGTAGTAGATTGTGAAAGGTCTGACAGAATGGTCTGAAGAAATGACAGCTTGCTTTCAGAAACTTAAGGCAATGATCAGTAATGTTCCGGTATTGGCGACCCTGAATTACAAGAAACCATTCTATTTCTTTTCTCATTTGAATGGGCAGATGATGACAGTGGGCCTGACCTAGCAAATATCGCTAGGCCACAAACCTTTAGCGTACTACCGCGGACTCCTAGACCCAGTAATACAGGGACAGTTCCCTTGTGAGCAAGCTTTAGCGGCAGCAGCTTTTGTGATTCAAAAGTCTTCAACCATTACATGGGTTGCCAGTTGACATTATACGTAGAGCATTCAGTCTTTGTGATCTTAGAAAAATCCAAGTCGACTTTGACGAACCAAAGAGTTTCGGGATAGGAGGTAATTCTATTGAACGCATCAATACATCCCGTGCAGTGTCACCTATTCAATCCTGCAACATTTGTAGCCAAGCCAGTGGAGCCTGGTGATATTGTTCATCATTGTACCACTTATGAGGGGGAAAGGGAAGAGAGGATGAATGTCAAAGAGGATGCCTTGGAGGGGGGTGAGGTACTTTTTGTTGATGGGTCTTCAATAATCAGTCAGGACACTGGTGAGAGGCATACAGGTGCAACGATTGTGGGCTTTGTGGATGGGGAATACCGGGTCGGATTGAAGAAACGGTTGCCTTCATATTACTCCATTCAAATGGTGGAATTGGTGGCACGTGTAGAAGTGCTGGAGATAAGTAAGGGGAAGGCTGTCACTTTTTATTATTCTGAGTCTGCATGTCACCTCCACTGTGCATTCAGAGTTATCAAGGTAGCATAGAAGTGGGTTTTGGAGATCTGACAGGAACCCTGTCCAGCATTCTGCGCTGCTATCCAGACTAATTGAAGCATTAACTTTGCCTGCAGAGGTAGGTTTAGTTAAATGCGCTATGCATACTAACCGTATGTACTAATCCAATAGCCCTTTCAAACGATGCCGCAGACAAGGTGGCAAAGGAAGTAGCATCCTTACCTTATACAGATTCCCAGAAAATGGAAACTGTGTCCCAGAAAATAGAGTTTCCAGCCCCATAAACCACAGTCCCAGTGCTTCAGATTATAGAGCTACAAGGTAAAGCCCCGAGAGAAGAACAGGAGCTCTGGAAAAAGAGAGGATGTGTCCTCTTGCCCCTGGATTTGCTATGGAGACAGGAGATGATGGGGAAGGGAATAATTCCCATATAGCTGCTTCTTTTGGCCCTCAAGCAATTATATTACACGTTGCACACTTCTCAGTGACAAATTGCAACAGAACGCCAGGAAGAATGGTTTATACTGAACCTCCAGGAAGAGGTAAGTAGATTCGTAGGAAACTGTGTAGTTTGCAAATAATGAAATCCCAGAAACACCATGTGGTCAGTAAGGGGAGACTTGCCGAGGCTCTCTGGGCCATTCATGGAGCTCCATATTGATTATGTGGAAATGATCATGAGGGCAAAAATGATCGGTACCTCATTGTTTTTATTTGTGCTGACTCCCGGTGGTTCGAGGTTGGGCCCTGTGTACATCCAGATGCTAAGTCTGCAGCAAGGTTTCTGGCGAGGGAGTTATCTCCACGGTGGGGAATTTGCAAGGTCTTAAATTCTGACAATGAAACCCACTTTTTTAATGCTTTGTTCACAGAAATTACTTCACTTCTGGGAATCAAGCACATGTTGTGCCTGCATCATGGAGATAATAAATTGGGTCCTTAAGGCCTAGCTAGAAAAATTCTGTAATGAGTTGAAAAGGTTCTGGTACTATTGTCTGCCCTTAGCACTCTTTTATATGAGAAATCCACCAGGAAAAAAATACCATTTGAACTCCAATGAGTTCATGACATGGCGTAGGCTACATAAACCTCTTTCACCTGCATGCACTGCATCAGATGCACACAAGACTGCATAGGTCCAAGGACAGGAGTTTAGGGAGTATGTTAGGGCTATAACCAAAAGTGTCACGATTATATCTTCACAGGTTGTGTCTTCACAGCAACAGACTAAAGAAGAAAAGAACAAGGAAACTGATGGTCAATGCAAGCCACAGCCACTCCCGGGAGAGTGCATCTTTGTTCGGACCTTTGTGCGCCATTGGAACAAGCAGTGTTTCCATGGGCCGCACAGTGTTGTTTACGCAATAGTCCTCCACCGGCACTGGAGCAGGCACAAAGTTAAGCATGGTTTAAGGATCCGCCATTCATTCCAAGGAAAAGGGCGGTGCAAACGAAGATCTGGGACTTGAATTTTTCTGTTTAGAACAAAAGGAACTATTCAAATGTATAATGTGTTATTTTTACCATTTATCGATGGGAGCAAGGGATGAAGAGCTAGAGGAAGGATGGGATTCTCAGAAGAAGGGGTGGCACGAATAAACCAAGAATGTGGGAATGTGTGGCAACGTTATTTTCAGCATCCGATGTGGCTCAAAGAGCAAGAGAAACTTGTTAAAATACAGATGCTTACCCATTTTTTCTGTGTTTTACAGGCGATGGCATAGTGCCCGTTGGCACAAATGGGAACTGCAGCTGCACGCTTCACATTGCTGGTCTGGGTAGAGGTATGGCTCCCCTTCTGGAAATTTTTCCGATGTGTGAACCTCTTGCCTATAGGCAGTTGCCTTTAGCCTGTTGAGGTGTGTGCAGTCTCTCTACACTCCACGTAACAGTCCTCATGATTCCTGAGGAGCACCTGGTTCTGGCCCATGCAACGCCCAAAGCTACATACTACCTTTCATCATCCTCATCACAAGCCTTGATGGACACTCTTGAACAGTACTGGCTGTTTAATCATACAGAAAAATATTGTATTTCTTTTGTGGCACCTGACGTCCAAATGGTGGCAAATGCCAAGTTGCTCCATGTGACCAAATATAAACTCCTATTGTTTAGAAATTTGTCGGAATCAGTGTTTACTGCCATTAAGGAAGAGCTCCAGGCCCTGAGACTCATGATTTTGCAAAACTGTTACATACTCGACATCCTGACAGCTATGGAGGGGGCTGTATGCCATAAAATTGGGAGTACTTGTTGCACATTTGTGGCTCCCAATGACTCAGAGAATAGTACCCTGTCACAAACTATTGCTGTTTTGCATAAACTCAAAGTGATTGTCGATAATTAGGCAGGAATTACAAATGAATTGTGGTTAGACTCCCTTTTCTCCTAGGTACCATTTTGGATGAGCCTCGTTGTGAAGATCCTTCTACCTATTTTTATCTTTTTTCTTATTGTTTTTTGCTCTTGTCAAATGCACTTACGATGTTGTTCTGCACAGGTACCAAAAGTAGCTGCTAGGATGGCTGTGATCCTGTCCAAAGCTAGAGTCACTACCATTTCATCTCACATGGGTACTCAGACTGAAGCTGTTTTGTGTCCTCTACCAAGATGTGATGATTGTGTGGAGCAGTGGGTAGAATGCAGAAATGGTGGGGGAACAAGCTGGGTTTTGCAGCAGAGTATGCCCACATTGGGACTGGTATGAGAGGTCATTGAGGGGTTTATGTTGTGAGCGCCATATTTGTGACTGGGGGTGTGGTGAACTTAGCATGATGTTGCAATTTCATATGTATCCAGTGTAGTTAATTTTGGATGGGATGTGTTACTTTAGTGTTACTTTTTGTTTAAAGTTGATACATAGATTTGCATGTGCGCAGAAAGATTAAATGCTGAAACTGCCAAATGAAATATGAATGTGATTCACACATGGGGTGCTACGAAATACATAGAAACTGAGAGACAGGGAGGATTTTAATGCGCATGCGAAAAAGGGGGTTGTCTTAAAACCCAAAGTAAAGGAGAAATGATATTTATTAGACATGCCCACTGAGGAACATACAAAGGGAGTTTATATAAATCTGCATTTAGTGGGCTTTTTATTAGTTCATTCAGACTTTGCAGCTAGCAGTTTGCGCAAAGGATATTAGGTCACTGGGGAATTTTGGTTTTGCAGGCTTAGGGGTTGATGAATAAATAATGTGTAATACAGCAGAAGGCCAGCTGTCAAACAGGACACATGTTTATTTATGGCTGAGTAGTTCTGCAGGGAACAGATGTGAGTGCATTGATGTCTTAGAGCGTGAACTGGTCATTTGCTTTGGCCTGCAATAAATATGGGGTGATGCAGTGAAGCAGAGCCCGGGGTCATGGTGTCCGGTACTCAATTGTTTTCTCAGAGTGGAACTGGAGGGCGTGCATGATTGGAATGGTAGTCGTATAAATTAGCGGATGCAATAGCTATCACTAGTTCAAAGAGAACATGTTTACTCAGCCTTCTTCATATCGCCTGAAGTATTTATGAAAACCATGTGCAATTAAGGTTAAGGTTAAAGGTCTCAGGCCAGTTGTTACTAGTAATGAATTATGTTTGCACACATGTGTTTAACTGTTTGATGCTGTCATGACCTACCAAAGACAAATCCTGAAAGGAGGTGTTTTTTACACATGAGCTGACAATGGTAGTTAATATAACAGCTGCCAATGAGAATGTAGGAATTGAAGAACGTTGGGATTTCTCTGAAAAGGTTTTGTCTAATCACACGTGGGGGTGGATTGCAATAAAATAGTTTTAACTGTTACAAACTTCTATGTAAAGTGTCAATTTATGTGGTTCAGTGAGACATGGGTTAGTTTGGATCAATAGAGTCATCTTGATGCTCCATGGACGATAGTACAATAAACTTGCTTTATGTACAAAACATGCACTCGTTCCTCAGGTGGTGGGTCTGCCTTGGGTTAAGGTAAGTAGGCGCCCACCCCTACAGTCAACCCATGAGAGGTAGAGAGAGAGAGCCAGGAGAAGAAAACCGAGGGATCAGCATTGGTGCATGCACTTCCAGCTTAGGTCTTGGAGTTTCAGTGTCAGTGCCAGCAGCAGCATACAAGTGCTTTGCTAAGGTATGTCACAGGCGTCTAGATAGCCCCAATCCATCATTGCTAGGGCCTCATGACATAGTAGGTTTGCCTGGGAGGACACGCCAGCCTGGCCCTTAGTTCGGGTGTAACTTGGTGTGAAGTGTGAACTAAATCAGTAGATAAAAGCAAGTGTAACGCACAATGAGCTGCAATGCGTCATGGTCTTTGGCGTTATAATGTATATGAGAAGATGTAAGATCTAACCCCTCCTTTGGAATATTGCAAGGAACCGGGGAGATCTGTGACTACATAAAGGAATAAAGGTGAAGGACAAGTTCCTTCCTGAAGTCGCACAAGTTCAATGTGCTTTTTATTATCCCTTTTATGTATGGCAGGGGACAAGGTTCTACTCCCACACCTGTTGCATGTTTGTTGCCCTGAGCCCTCACCTACACTAAATTGTTTTCTGCAGCTATGAAGAATACACGTGGAATGGCTCTATTCCAAAACTAAATCATACGAGATGTGCAGCCCCTTTCTAAAAAGTACAGGAACACCCACATCGTCTTTTCCGGAGCTCCTAGTGCATCAGATACACAAGGGAGCTGGATGCATAGGGCCAATTCACCAAACCTTTATTCTTGCAAGTGAAAGGATGTGCCTCTGCATTTTCTGCAACTGATTCACAAAGGGGGAGGGAATGTGTGCATCTGTAATTGCCCCTTCTCACCCCCTTTGTGAATACAGATGTGCAATTGGTAAGATTGGAAGGGGCAGGGCTGTTAACCCAGAAAATAAGATCCCGTATCTCTCTGTGTGCAACAATGCCAGGCACCCCCTGCATCTCTTGGGAAATAGGATGAATAATACACAGAAGGGTCACCGTTCCACTCCGGGGCATTTCTGTAGAACGAACAACTGCTGTCCCGCACATTTTGGTATGCCCATGAAGGGGTGTAAAGCATGTTCCTTTTTGTATTTCATTTCACAAAATGACAGGCTCATTAAGGGCTCACCATTACAGAATGGGCTCGCCAGCTGCCACATTGATAATGAGCGTCTGTATCATACATGAGTTTCATGTATGGACTACTGCAACAACCTCTTCGTCACCCTTCCTTTATCTTCCCTTTGCCTCCTTCAACTAATCCAGAATAGGACTGCAGATCTTATCATTGGCCTCAAGCCCAGGGACCACATCTCTGCAGCCCTAAAATCTCTCCGCTGGCTCCGGGTTGCTACTAGGATCCAGTTCAAGACCCTTTGCATCATCCACAAGGCTTTCTGGAGCCCGGGACCCCGCAACATCTAACTCTCTCTCCCTAAATACCTCCTTGCTAGAGCCCTTCGGTCTTCTAGTGCCAAACTCAATGCAGATCAGATGCTTCTCTAAGCAGAGAGTGGGGGTAGATTTTGCTCCTCCGTAGCAGCCTCCCTCTGGAATGGTCTCTGTGCCCCTCTCAGGCTTGTGCCGGATCTTCTTAAGTTCCGGAAGCTCCTCAAGACTCTCATTTTCTCTTCTTCCTTCCCTCTCCCCTGCTAACACCCCCATCTGCCGCAATGACTGGCTGTCTGGTTCCCTCTGAGTTCTACAGGGAACCAGGCTGCCCGCCCAGTCCACCCCCCCTTCACACTTAGCATGTGGACCCTCGCCCCCTGCACATAATGCAATCCCTGGGACTTGCCCTCCTGGCATCCCCTTGCACTTGCCTAGCCCCTGTGGCCCTCTTCTGCCCCCTAGACCCCCTTGCTTCACTTACACTCTCTCCGCTTTACGCTGCTCTTCCATTCCCACCCGAGCACTCATATTTCGCCCCACCCGCATTCACCCCCCTCTCTTCCGCGCACTTCTTGTTACTGCACTTGCAGGATCTGAATGTCACAAGGCCCAGTAGGATCGTTATTGTTTCTGTTTCCCTAACCCCCTCACCACCATCCCCTTTTTTGTCTTTGCCTTGAAACACCATTTGTTGTATAGGTGCCTTACAAATATCCAATAAATAAATAAATAAATGTTTGCGTTCCAGACTCGAATATATGCAAGGGAGTCCGTCTGCGCACCAGTTCCTTGGATGCATGTCCTCATGTCCCCATGAAATACACAGGTTACATTTTTTTTATACAAGTGAGCTGCTCATTTCAAATAATCGGGCATCTCAAAAACAGCCACACACTGCACGCTTTTTAAATGCCCAATTCTTTGTGTATAAGTCGCTAGGCATTTTCTATTCAGCCAATGTGTATAAACTACCAGTGAATGTACAGTGAGTGGGACCACAAATAAAGGCACCAATTTCATTAAGTTACTTAAATTAGCACAGATTAAACAACATTTTTTTCTTTTGCAATAGCAGTTACTGACACAGAGTTGCAGCGTCCTAACTCTAAATGCAGAAAAAAAAACATTACGTCAGGAGGATGCCTCATTGCCCCCACTCCTCAACCAAACACTATGCCCCATGGTGCCCACCCCTCAACCAAACACTATGCCCTATGGTGCCCACTCCCCAACCAAACACTATGCCCCATGACCCCCACCCCCAACCAAACACTCTGCCCCATGGCCCCACCCCTCAACCAAACACTATGCCCATTGGTGCCCACCCCTCAACCAAACACTATGCCTCATTGCCCCCACTCCTCAACCAAACACTATGCCCCATGGCCCCCACCCCTCAACCAAACACTATGCCCCATGGTGCCCACTCCCCAACCAAACACTATGCCCCATGACCCCCACCCCAGTCAAACGCTATGCCCCATGGCACCCACCGCTCAACCAAACAATATGCCCCATGACCCCCACCCCAAGCAAACACTATGCTCCATGGCGCCTACCACTCAACCTAACACTATGCCCCATGGTGCCCACCCCTCAACCAAACACTATGCCCCATGGTGCCCACTCCCCAACCAAACACTATGCCCCATGACCCCCACCCCCAACCAAACACTCTGCCCCATGGCCCCACCCCTCAACCAAACACTATGCCCATTGGTGCCCACCCCTCAACCAAACACTATGCCTCATTGCCCCCACTCCTCAACCAAACACTATGCCCCATGGCCCCCACCCCTCAACCAAACACTATGCCCCATGGTGCCCACTCCCCAACCAAACACTATGCCCCATGACCCCCACCCCAGTCAAACGCTATGCCCCATGGCACCCACCGCTCAACCAAACAATATGCCCCATGACCCCCACCCCAAGCAAACACTATGCTCCATGGCGCCCACCCCTCAACCAAACAATATGCCCTATGACCCACACACCCAACCCAACACTATGCCCCATGGCCCACACCCCTCAACTAAACACTATGTCTCATGGCGCACACCCCTCAACCAAACACTATGCCTCATGGCACCCACCCCTCAACCAAACACTATGCCCCATGGCCCCCACTCCCAACCAAACACTATGCCCCATGGCCCCCACTCCCCAGCCAAACACTATGCCCCATGGCTCCCACCCCTCAACCAAACACTATGCCCCAAGACAGCCACCCCTCATGCAAACACTATGCCCCAAGACACCCACCCCTCAAGCAAACACTATGCCCCAAGGCCCCCACCCCTCAACCAAACACCATGGCCCCCACCCCCAACCAAACACTATGCACCATGCCACCAAGCATGCACCATGCGTACATACCCATGCAAAACCGAACCCCCACCCCCAACTCAGCACACAAACTCACAAGCATACACCAATACACTATGCAGCCATACAGACTCGAACTCCTACCCCCCAACTCAGCACTCAAACTCACAAGCATATACCAATACAGTATGGACCCATACAGACCTGAACCTCCACCCCCCAACACAATACACAAACTCACAAGCATACACCATGCATCCCTACAGACGCTAACCCCCCAACTCAGCACACAAACCCACAAGCATAGACCAATACACTATGCACCCATACAGACCCGAACCCACACCCCCCAACTCAGCATACAAACTCACAAGCATACATCATGCACCCATACAGACCCGATCGCCCCACCCCCAACTCAGCACACAAATTTACAAGCATACACCATGCACCCATACAAACCCGAGCCCCCAACTCAGTACACAAAAACGTCAGGATGATCTCTGTCTAATCTCTGCATCCCACGCTCATTGAAACAGCCTTAAGTCATTATAAGCGCTAAAGAGCTATGTGATATAAAATAGGTGTTACTTTACCCAAGCATGGGCCAAGTCCTCAAAACAAGTGGGGGACTCATTAATATACCAATTGGATGTTGTGACACCAGAAATTACCATATGAAGGTGCCCTCTGGAAAAAGTTGGGGTACTCCATCCAGCCACCACCCTGTACCCAAGTCAATGGCATTACTTTTTTCACAGACAGAACGCTGAAGCAGAGTCACGCGGCCGCAGTTCGAGCCCGGGGCCAGCACGTTACACACTGTAGATGCATTAACCCTTGAAGGTGTCACACTAGCAGTGCGCTGCTCCGGGACTGCGCATGGATTTGCTGCCTTCACGCACATCGATCCTGTAGCTCACGAAGAGGTATTGGGCTGTAGTTTTATCCGGCGTGGCCTCAGCTGGCAGCATCTATTACCCGCTTCACAGCCTCACTGGCAGCAGCAGCCCAATAAATCCCAGACTAGCTTCTGCTTTCACACCCACTCTTTCTAGTCAAGGTGTTCTCGCTGTGTGCGCGTTCTTATAAACTGTGCCCTCTCTGGGGGTGTGTATTAGTTTTACAAAAGGAGCTGAAAGATCACGTATTAATATAGAATTCTGATCTGCTACCTATGTGCGAGCACTCTCTACGGCAGGGGTGCACAACTGATTTTGACAGAGGGCCAAAAGTACATTACATGATGGCTATAGTGGGCCGAAAAGTAAATGTGGGTGGGGCGGTAGGCGCAGCAGGCATGGCGTGGTGTGAGGCTTTTTCAACCCCCAATTTGTATTAAACACATGGAAAAATAATACGTTTTTGAGGTGTAACAATTTTTATTTGTATTTCAAACTTACATTTTGTACTACACATTTTCCATTGTTATAATTTATTTCTATTTAGCTATTGCATATTGTCTGTTTAATTAAATTATATATATTTTATTGACCCTTGATTGGGCATTCCGTCATTTTGGTCTGCTATACTTTGCTGTTTGGGATGGCCAAGAGGAGTATGGCCTTTGTTGAGTCAGGTTTCCACAAAAAGTGTGCCTGTCACTCTTGGAGTGCGACACTATGCCTCATGGCCCCCACCCCCAACCAAACTCTCTGCCCCATGGCCCCACCCCTCAACCAAACACTATGCCCATTGGTGCCCACCCCTCAACCAAACACTATGCCTCATTGCCCCCACTCCTCAACCAAACACTATGCCCCATGGTGCCCACCCCTCAACCAAACACTATGCCCTATGGTGCCCACTCCCCAACCAAACACTATGCCCCATGACCCCCACCCCCAACCAAACACTCTGCCCCATGGCCCCACCCCTCAACCAAACACTATGCCCATTGGTGCCCACCCCTCAACCAAACACTATGCCTCATTGCCCCCACTCCTCAACCAAACACTATGCCCCATGGCCCCCACCCCTCAACCAAACACTATGCCCCATGGTGCCCACTCCCCAACCAAACACTATGCCCCATGACCCCCACCCCAGTCAAACGCTATGCCCCATGGCACCCACCGCTCAACCAAACAATATGCCCCATGACCCCCACCCCAAGCAAACACTATGCTCCATGGCGCCTACCACTCAACCTAACACTATGCCCCATGGTGCCCACCCCTCAACCAAACACTATGCCCCATGGTGCCCACTCCCCAACCAAACACTATGCCCCATGACCCCCACCCCCAACCAAACACTCTGCCCCATGGCCCCACCCCTCAACCAAACACTATGCCCATTGGTGCCCACCCCTCAACCAAACACTATGCCTCATTGCCCCCACTCCTCAACCAAACACTATGCCCCATGGCCCCCACCCCTCAACCAAACACTATGCCCCATGGTGCCCACTCCCCAACCAAACACTATGCCCCATGACCCCCACCCCAGTCAAACGCTATGCCCCATGGCACCCACCGCTCAACCAAACAATATGCCCCATGACCCCCACCCCAAGCAAACACTATGCTCCATGGCGCCCACCCCTCAACCAAACAATATGCCCTATGACCCACACACCCAACCCAACACTATGCCCCATGGCCCACACCCCTCAACTAAACACTATGTCTCATGGCGCACACCCCTCAACCAAACACTATGCCTCATGGCACCCACCCCTCAACCAAACACTATGCCCCATGGCCCCCACTCCCAACCAAACACTATGCCCCATGGCCCCCACTCCCCAGCCAAACACTATGCCCCATGGCTCCCACCCCTCAACCAAACACTATGCCCCAAGACACCCACCCCTCATGCAAACACTATGCCCCAAGACACCCACCCCTCAAGCAAACACTATGCCCCAAGGCCCCCACCCCTCAACCAAACACCATGGCCCCCACCCCCAACCAAACACTATGCACCATGCCACCAAGCATGCACCATGCATACATACCCATGCAAAACCGAACCCCCACCCCCAACTCAGCACACAAACTCACAAGCATACACCAATACACTATGCAGCCATACAGACTCGAACTCCTACCCCCCAACTCAGCACTCAAACTCACAAGCATATACCAATACAGTATGGACCCATACAGACCTGAACCTCCACCCCCCAACACAATACACAAACTCACAAGCATACACCATGCATCCCTACAGACGCTAACCCCCCAACTCAGCACACAAACCCACAAGCATAGACCAATACACTATGCACCCATACAGACCCGAACCCACACCCCCCAACTCAGCATACAAACTCACAAGCATACATCATGCACCCATACAGACCCGATCGCCCCACCCCCAACTCAGCACACAAATTTACAAGCATACACCATGCACCCATACAAACCCGAGCCCCCAACTCAGTACACAAAAACGTCAGGATGATCTCTGTCTAATCTCTGCATCCCACGCTCATTGAAACAGCCTTAAGTCATTATAAGCGCTAAAGAGCTATGTGATATAAAATAGGTGTTACTTTACCCAAGCATGGGCCAAGTCCTCAAAACAAGTGGGGGACTCATTAATATACCAATTGGATGTTGTGACACCAGAAATTACCATATGAAGGTGCCCTCTGGAAAAAGTTGGGGTACTCCATCCAGCCACCACCCTGTACCCAAGTCAATGGCATTACTTTTTTCACAGACAGAACGCTGAAGCAGAGTCACGCGGCCGCAGTTCGAGCCCGGGGCCAGCACGTTACACACTGTAGATGCATTAACCCGTGAAGGTGTCACACTAGCAGTGCGCTGCTCCGGGACTGCGCATGGATTTGCTGCCTTCACGCACATCGATCCTGTAGCTCACGAAGAGGTATTGGGCTGTAGTTTTATCCGGCGTGGCCTCAGCTGGCAGCATCTATTACCCGCTTCACAGCCTCACTGGCAGCAGCAGCCCAATAAATCCCAGACTAGCTTCTGCTTTCACACCCACTCTTTCTAGTCAAGGTGTTCTCGCTGTGTGCGCGTTCTTACCAACTGTGCCCTCTCTGGGGGTGTGTATTAGTTTTACAAAAGGAGCTGAAAGATCACGTATTAATATAGAATTCTGATCTGCTACCTATGTGCGAGCACTCTCTACGGCAGGGGTGCACAACTGATTTTGACAGAGGGCCAAAAGTACATTACATGATGGCTATAGTGGGCCGAAAAGTAAATGTGGGTGGGGCGGTAGGCGCAGCAGGCATGGCGTGGTGTGAGGCTTTTTCAACCCCCAATTTGTATTAAACACATGGAAAAATAATACGTTTTTGAGGTGTAACAATTTTTATTTGTATTTCAAACTTACATTTTGTACTACACATTTTCCATTGTTATAATTTATTTCTATTTAGCTATTGCATATTGTCTGTTTAATTAAATTATATATATTTTATTGACCCTTGATTGGGCATTCCGTCATTTTGGTCTGCTATACTTTGCTGTTTGGGATGGCCAAGAGGAGTATGGCCTTTGTTGAGTCAGGTTTCCACAAAAAGTGTGCCTGTCACTCTTGGAGTGCGACACTATGCCTCATGGCCCCCACCCCCAACCAAACTCTCTGCCCCATGGCCCCACCCCTCAACCAAACACTATGCCCATTGGTGCCCACCCCTCAACCAAACACTATGCCTCATTGCCCCCACTCCTCAACCAAACACTATGCCCCATGGTGCCCACCCCTCAACCAAACACTATGCCCTATGGTGCCCACTCCCCAACCAAACACTATGCCCCATGACCCCCACCCCCAACCAAACACTCTGCCCCATGGCCCCACCCCTCAACCAAACACTATGCCCATTGGTGCCCACCCCTCAACCAAACACTATGCCTCATTGCCCCCACTCCTCAACCAAACACTATGCCCCATGGCCCCCACCCCTCAACCAAACACTATGCCCCATGGTGCCCACTCCCCAACCAAACACTATGCCCCATGACCCCCACCCCAGTCAAACGCTATGCCCCATGGCACCCACCGCTCAACCAAACAATATGCCCCATGACCCCCACCCCAAGCAAACACTATGCTCCATGGCGCCTACCACTCAACCTAACACTATGCCCCATGGTGCCCACCCCTCAACCAAACACTATGCCCCATGGTGCCCACTCCCCAACCAAACACTATGCCCCATGACACCCACCCCCAACCAAACACTCTGCCCCATGGCCCCACCCCTCAACCAAACACTATGCCCATTGGTGCCCACCCCTCAACCAAACACTATGCCTCATTGCCCCCACTCCTCAACCAAACACTATGCCCCATGGCCCCCACCCCTCAACCAAACACTATGCCCCATGGTGCCCACTCCCCAACCAAACACTATGCCCCATGACCCCCACCCCAGTCAAACGCTATGCCCCATGGCACCCACCGCTCAACCAAACAATATGCCCCATGACCCCCACCCCAAGCAAACACTATGCTCCATGGCGCCCACCCCTCAACCAAACAATATGCCCTATGACCCACACACCCAACCCAACACTATGCCCCATGGCCCACACCCCTCAACTAAACACTATGTCTCATGGCGCACACCCCTCAACCAAACACTATGCCTCATGGCACCCACCCCTCAACCAAACACTATGCCCCATGGCCCCCACTCCCAACCAAACACTATGCCCCATGGCCCCCACTCCCCAGCCAAACACTATGCCCCATGGCTCCCACCCCTCAACCAAACACTATGCCCCAAGACACCCACCCCTCATGCAAACACTATGCCCCAAGACACCCACCCCTCAAGCAAACACTATGCCCCAAGGCCCCCACCCCTCAACCAAACACCATGGCCCCCACCCCCAACCAAACACTATGCACCATGCCACCAAGCATGCACCATGCGTACATACCCATGCAAAACCGAACCCCCACCCCCAACTCAGCACACAAACTCACAAGCATACACCAATACACTATGCAGCCATACAGACTCGAACTCCTACCCCCCAACTCAGCACTCAAACTCACAAGCATATACCAATACAGTATGGACCCATACAGACCTGAACCTCCACCCCCCAACACAATACACAAACTCACAAGCATACACCATGCATCCCTACAGACGCTAACCCCCCAACTCAGCACACAAACCCACAAGCATAGACCAATACACTATGCACCCATACAGACCCGAACCCACACCCCCCAACTCAGCATACAAACTCACAAGCATACATCATGCACCCATACAGACCCGATCGCCCCACCCCCAACTCAGCACACAAATTTACAAGCATACACCATGCACCCATACAAACCCGAGCCCCCAACTCAGTACACAAAAACGTCAGGATGATCTCTGTCTAATCTCTGCATCCCACGCTCATTGAAACAGCCTTAAGTCATTATAAGCGCTAAAGAGCTATGTGATATAAAATAGGTGTTACTTTACCCAAGCATGGGCCAAGTCCTCAAAACAAGTGGGGGACTCATTAATATACCAATTGGATGTTGTGACACCAGAAATTACCATATGAAGGTGCCCTCTGGAAAAAATTGGGGTACTCCATCCAGCCACCACCCTGTACCCAAGTCAATGGCATTACTTTTTTCACAGACAGAACGCTGAAGCGGAGTCACGCGGCCGCAGTTCGAGCCCGGGGCCAGCACGTTACACACTGTAGATGCATTAACCCGTGAAGGTGTCACACTAGCAGTGCGCTGCTCCAGGACTGCGCATGGATTTGCTGCCTTCACGCACATCGATCCTGTAGCTCACGAAGAGGTATTGGGCTGTAGTTTTATCCGGCGTGGCCTCAGCTGGCAGCATCTATTACCCGCTTCACAGCCTCACTGGCAGCAGCAGCCCAATAAATCCCAGACTAGCTTCTGCTTTCACACCCACTCTTTCTAGTCAAGGTGTTCTCGCTGTGTGCGCGTTCTTACCAACTGTGCCCTCTCTGGGGGTGTGTATTAGTTTTACAAAAGGAGCTGAAAGATCACGTATTAATATAGAATTCTGATCTGCTACCTATGTGCGAGCACTCTCTACGGCAGGGGTGCACAACTGATTTTGACAGAGGGCCAAAAGTACATTACATGATGGCTATAGTGGGCCGAAAAGTAAATGTGGGTGGGGCGGTAGGCGCAGCAGGCATGGCGTGGTGTGAGGCTTTTTCAACCCCCAATTTTTATTAAACACATGGAAAAAGAATACGTTTTTGAGGTGTAACGATTTTTATTTGTATTTTAAACTTACATTTTGTACTACACATTTTCCATTGTTATCATTTATTTCTTTTTAGCTATTGCATGTTGTCGGTTTAATTAAATTATATATATTTTATTGACCCTTGATTGGGCATTCCGTCATTTTGGTCTGCTATACTTTGCTGTTTGGAATGCCCAAGAGGAGTATGGCCTTTGTTGAGTCAGGTTTCCACAAAAAGTGTGCCTGTCACTCTTGGAGTGCGACACTATGCCTCATGGCCCCCACCCCCAACCAAACACTCTGCCCCATGGCCCCACCCCTCAACCAAACACTATGCCCATTGGTGCCCACCCCTCAACCAAACACTATGCCTCATTGCCCCCACTCCTCAACCAAACACTATGCCCCATGGTGCCCACCCCTCAACCAAACACTATGCCCCATGGTGCCCACTCCCCAACCAAACACTATGCCCCATGGCCCCACCCCTCAACCAAACACTATGCCCATTGGCGCCCACCCCTCAACCAAACACTATGCCCCATTGCCCCCACTCCCCAACCAAACATTATGCCCCATGGCGCCCACCCCTCAACCAAACACTATGCCCCATGGTGCCCACTCCCCAACCAAACACTATGCCCCATGACCCCCACCCCTGCCAAACGCTATGCCCCATGGCACCCACCGCTCAACCAAACAATATGCCCCATCACCCCCACCCCAAGCAAACGCTATGCCCCATGGCACCCACCCCCCAACCAAACAATATGCCCTATGACCCCCACCCCTAGCAAACACTATGCCCCATGGCACGCACCCCCCAACCAAACAATATGGCCCATGGCCCACACCCCTCAACTAAACACTATGACCCATGGCGCACACCCCTCAACCAAACACTATGCCTCATGGCACCCACCCCTCAACCAAACACTATGCCCCATGGCCCCCACTCCCCAACCAAACACATGCCCCATAGCCCTCACTCCCCAGCCAAACACTATGCCCCATGGCTCCCACCCCTCAACCAAACACTATGCCCCAAGACACCCACCCCTCATGCAAACACTATGCCCCAAGACACCCACCCCTCAAGCAAACACTATGCCCCAAGGCCCCCACCCCTCAACCAAACACCATGGCCCCCACCCCCAACCAAACACTATGCCCCATGCCACCAAGCATGCACCATGCGTACATACTCATACAGACCCAAACCCCCACCCCCAACTCAGCACACAAACTCACAAGCATAGATCAATACGCTATGCACCCATACAGACCCGAACCCCCACCCCCAACTCAGCACACAAACTCACAAACATATACCAATATACTATGCACCCATACAGACCCAAACCCCCACCCCCCAACACAGTCCACAAACTCACAAGCATACACCAATACACTATGCACCCATACAGACCCAAACCCCCACCCCCCAACTCAGCACACAAACTCACAAGCATACACCAATACACTATGCACCCATACAGACCCGAACCCCCACCCCCCAACTCAGCACATAAACTCACAAGCATACGCCAATACACTATGCACCCATACAGACCCAAACTCCCACCCCCCAACTCAGCACTCAAACTCACAAGCATACACCATGCACCCATACAAACCCGAGCTCCCAACTCAGTACACAAACCCACAAGCATACACCAATACACTATGCACCCATAGAGACCCGAACCCTCACCCCCAACTCAGCACACAAACTCACAAGCATACGCCAATACACTATGCACCCTTACAGACCCAAACTCCCACCCCCCAACTCAGCACTCAAACTCACAAGCATACACCAATACACTATGCACCCTTACAGACCCAAACCCTCAACTCAGCACACAAACTCACAAGCATACACCATGCACCCATACAGACCCCACCCCTAACTCACCATAAAAACTCACAAGCATATACCATGCATCCATACAGACCTGAATCCCCCAGCCCCCCAACTCACCAAACAAACTCACAAGCATGCACCCATACAGACCCAGACCCCCCACCCCCGCATCTCACCATACACTGAACGTGCACACAACAACAACAAACATTCAGGTAGACCCGACCCTCCTCATCCCCCCAGCATCTCAACATACAATGCACTTGCACACAAACACATTCAGGCAGACCCGACACACACCCCAACCCCGCATCTCAACACACACTACACTTACACACAAACACATTCAGGCAGACCCGACACACACCCCACCCCTGCATCTCAACACACATTGCACAGAAAAACAAACATTCAGGCAGACCTGACACACACCCCACCCCCCGCATCTCAACACACACTGCACTTGCACACAAAAACAACCATTCAGGCAGACCCGACACACACCCCACCCCTGCATCTCAACACACACTCCACTTGCACACAAACACATACAGGCAGACCCGACACCCCCCCCCTCCGCATCTCAACACACACTGCACTTGCACACAAACACATTCAGGCAGACCCGAGACACACCCCACACCCGCATCTCAACACACACTGCACTTGCACACAAAAACAAACATTCAGGCAGACCTGACACACACCCCACCCCGCATCTCAACACACACTACACTTGCACACAAAAACAAACAATCAGGCAGACCCGACACACACCCCACCCCGCCTCTCAACACACACTGCACTTGCACACAAACACATTCAGGCAGACCCGACACACACCCCACCCCGCATCTCAACACACACTGCACTTGCACACAAACACATTCAGGCAGACCCGACACACACCCCCTTCTGCATCTCAACACACACTGCACTTGCACACAAACACATTCAGGCAGACCCGAGACACACCCCACCCCCGCATCTCAACACACACTGCACTTGCACACAAAAGCAAACATTCAGGCAGACCTGACACACACCCCACCCCCGCATCTCAATACACACTGCACTTGCACACAAACACATTCAGGCAGACCCGACACACACCCCACCCCTGCATCTCAAAACACACTGCACTTGCACACAAATACATTCAGGCAGATCCGACACACACCCCACACCCGCATCTCAAAATGCAAGCAGCACAAAGATCAGACAGACACACACACAAACAAACATCCCTGTCCCAAAAAAAATCTGTACTTACCGGACAACGTGCTAGAAGGCAGGCTAGCTGGAACACTGGCGAGGTCCGGTACTACGGCTGGCGTGGGCAGGGCAAAGCTGAAATGCCTTCCAGCATCAAGCCTTACTGGCCACACCAGCCGTAGTGCTGGCCCTCCATTGGTGCAGCACACACGCACTACGTGGCTCGTAGGAGCTGCATGGTGCGTGTGCCCTGAGCCAATGAGGGCCAGTGTTTTGTCCGGCCCGGAAGACAACAACGACTTTTCCTAATGGAGGGCGGCCGATGCTGCTTGCGGGCCGCCCTCCATTAGGAAAGTCTTTGTTGCTGGCGGCTGGACAAAATGGATGGCGGGCCGCAACTGGCCCATGGCCCATATGTTGTGCACCCATGCTCTAGGGCATACGTGCCAGCATACCCACCTCAGTCCGGAGATAGTAGTCCAGTTGTGTTTTTAACTTTGCATTCTGGGATTTGTAGTGCATGATTCACCCACTATAAACCCAGGACTATAAGGCCTAGAGTCCAAAGTTAAAACCGGGACTGGACTTACATATCCCGACTGGAATGGCGTATGGGGCATGTATGCAAGGGAGAATGGCAAATATCTAGCTCAGTGCGTGCGTACGTCGCTAAGGAGGTGGCACACATGCACAACTTAGCTGGAGAGTGCATGTTGCTATTGGCAAAAGGGAGTTGGAGGCGTAGTTACAGAATTTGCATGAGCCTCTCCAATGCTGTTGTTGTGGCACAGACAGCGCTGGCAGAATTAATGTGGGTCAAGAAATAAACAGCATTGACATCCTGCTGCGTCCATTCCATGTCCTGCAAATGTGCTTGGGAGTGTCATCTGTTTCCTTAATGAAGGGTAAAGTCCTCAGGTCATGACTGCTGCAGAGCTTGAGTGTTCTGTACCATGTGCTGCCCAGAG
This sequence comes from Ambystoma mexicanum, assembly GCF_040938575.1. Taxonomy (NCBI): domain Eukaryota; kingdom Metazoa; phylum Chordata; class Amphibia; order Caudata; family Ambystomatidae; genus Ambystoma; species Ambystoma mexicanum. Next base: position 417,862,860 of record NC_090929.1, read on the forward strand.
CTGTGCTAATCTGGACCCAGATGACAAAACGATGAATTCCTGGGAAATCGGATGCTGGTCACTTTGCTGCTCGCCCCCCTTTACACTCCAAATGAAACAAGACTTCGCACAGTGCTTCAGAGTGGCCACAAGTCAACACGTAATTTTATATGAAACACCTAAATAAATTAATGCATATGTAAGTAGTAAAGAAACAAGATCTGAACAGTGAGTGTGCGAGGAATTGCCATCTGACCAGGGTGTAGAAGCCCTGGCTTATTTGATTTATAATAATTGATAAAATGATGCATGTAATTCTTTCTCTGAGAGGGTGCTCTGCTAACCAGATCCCCTTCTCATAAACTCCATACAAAAAAACATGGAGCTTATGGAAGGTACATCAGTCTCCTGTTCTAAAGCGCCTGCTCTTCAGTGGCACAGAGCAAGGTCAGAGGTCATAGGTGTCCTTTTGACCGCTGCTGTGACAGCCAAGTCACATCAGCACAGAGGCTGAATCTTGTTCCAAAACCACGTAGTTATGGGTGATTACTATTCTGGTGGCAGATTCATTTTTAAACATAAAGCCATAGATGAGTTTAAGGTATTGTGAACAGTAATCCACATAACTATTAGAAGCCACAGCTGATTTATATCACACAGGTACCAGCACTGTGAGCCCAGGCCCGTTGTGGAAAGATTATGAGTATCCTGGTGAGACAGTCGGGCCCCGCCACTAGCAGGACAAGAGGCTAAATGGGCTCTTCCTCTCCTTTGATCCTTTGTGAGGTCGGGTAGCACCTCTCTAAAGAGAGACAGCCCCTCAGCAGAGCAGAGCATGTCCTGGGAAACCAGTATCAAAGGGTATATCTTATAAAAAAGGACTACCCTCAAACCAGGGTGTTGCATACCAAAAGGCTTTTGGTGATATGGGTCTCTGAAGAAAGCGGGTTGGTGTAGACAGCGTGAGCTCCGCATAGTTGGGAGAGGGTTCCACAATTTAGTTTATCACTGTACCTCCCTTTTCTTCCTGTCTATTCCACTTGCTTTAGCACAAAGCACTTATGATATGATGTCAGAAGGCAAACACCACTGGTTTTAAGGACAGAAGATTAGACCCCATAAAAGAAGGCTTGCTTTTGTCCAATTACCTGTGGATGTTTGCCTATAACAGAAGGAGTCACCACAGAATTTGTTGGACCCTGCTGGGAGAGCAGTCCTTTCCAAAGTCCTCCGGTTGTGAAATGAAGGCAGGTGATCCAAGGCAGATGCAAGCTCTGCTCCCTAATCATCGCCAGAGCAGATTAGAGGTGACCTGTTGCTGGAGAAAGTCCTGTCTCTCTGCCAGCTACACCGACAGCTAGCAACTCACTGGAAGTGAAGGACCCCTGCAGGTGTTTGCAGCATCCCCAATGTTTGCTAGAGTGAGAACAAGGATCTATCTTGTCCCCGAGCCCCTGAATTTGGACTTACAGCAACTGAAGAAGCCAAGTGGCTATCTGGTGCATTTCAACTGTGTTCAAATGCATTCAAACCAACTAAACCAGTGGTGCTGCCTTGGGCGCTTCATCAAACTCTTTGGGCCGCTGTTGCTAAATCCTAGAATCGGTTCACCACATGCTAACTGGGTGCATCGTTACCTTGGCTCGAACTGGAAATGTGCCACTGCGGAAGTATTCAAACTGCTGCATGCATCATTGCGAACCCGACTCGACACATGCTACCCATCTAGATCACAGCAATTTGCTGCATCAAAACCTGGTTTGAACCATTCACACTGTGCCAAGAAGCCTGGCTTGATGCTGTCCAACTGCCAAGGACAGCTAGGAGGTATTATTGACTGCTAACTGCCCCCTGGTCCATTCATGTGCCCTAGAGACTGGTTACTTCGCTGTCAATACATTGTCTTACACAAGAATTTATCCCTTTACAAACATTGTTGTTGTTGATTGCCTTTCACCCTGCTTCATTTTTCTATCTCGTGAATATTCTGTGTTCTTTACAAAGGTGGGTGGTTTTCGTATAGTGTTGTCCCATTTAGTTATTTTTGCATGCAGTGTATTTAAAGTGCACATATATTTATATAGAGCCTTGATTGGACATTCCTTTATTTTGAACGGATGTATTTTGATGTTTGGGTTGGTACCGTTTCACATTCACACCCCTCTTGAGCACAGCCTACCCTCGCTACCACGAAAGGCGAAGGAGGTATAAATAACTCTTATGCGTGCCTGTGTCACCCTTATGATTGGGATCAATCGTGTTTTGAAAGAAGTGTGAGGGCTCAGGATGCGGTTTAGCTACTCCTCACCTCACCCTTGTACTCCTGTGGGGCAGAAGCCATTGTGTCACAGAATTGTATACAAATATAGGAACCATTCATGTGGCTGCAAGTCACCAAAACTGCATTTCAAAACACTTCTTCCATGTTTTTCTCCTGTTCCCTATCTCATCTGTTCTCAGCATTTTCAGGTAGGTGAGTAGTGGCATACGTATGACGTCCATGAGCTATGGGATTACCAGTGGTACCTATACTGCTGACGTTGGTTTCACATGCTAATTGGATAGAACTTTTCACTCTCTCCCTTTGCCAAGCTTGAATGTTGTACTATTGTGCTCGAAAGGTGAACGGGCTCTGCTTTGTTTAAGGAAAGTACCATTGCTAGAAAAATGGTGTGTATTAACGTCATTGAAATTGTGAAGCTGCCATGACTTCATAAGGTGCTTGAGGCTCAGACAGAGACTCATGTTTGCTCGCTGTAAAACCTGCTCCAACAATCTGAAAAGTCATACATTACAGTGTGTTAAGTTTTTTGCAACAAGTTGAAAAAGTGCATGCAAAAAAGTTACAATGCACAAAAGTCAAATGAGACGTCTAGACAATAAAAACTCTTGATTTACCCAATTCCAAACAAAAAAGATTAATTTTAAAATATTCTCTGTGAGGCTGCCTGCTGCTTGTCTTGAAAGTTGGTTTCAAAAGTTCATCAAAGGCAGAGGTCAGCTAAGCAGGGCAGGTGCTAAGGGATCCATTGTGCTACTTGACAGTTCATGTTCTATTTTTTAAAACATTTGCTTTCACATTTCTTAGCTTATTGTACGTAGAATTGAGAGTTGCCTTTTTCATTCAAGATTTACACAATGTTACCCTTTTGCTGTCAATGCTTTCACATTTTGCCAATGTTTGGGGTAGTCAAAGAAGCATATATCAAGAGAAAGAACCGAACAGCTTTTTTAAATGTAAAAATTTGTTTTACTTCCTTGTTAAACCATATTCGCATAAATACCGCCTGATTATGAATATTGGCCTAAACCATTCGCATTTGTATTAAAACCTATGATTAACTCGATTTAGACAGAATTGACTTTGCCGCCCTCTTGAAAATATCCACCATTTTGATCCCAACTCCTGCTGCCTGTTCAGAAATGATTAACCATGTTTTCAGCTGCCACTGAGCAGAATGACCCTTCAGCCTATGTCAACACTAGGACTGCCAAAAGCAGAAATGTTTGTCCTGTGCAAAAACTAATAGTTATTTTTGTCACGTGAACTGGGCACAAACCCAAATTTGTAACTTATTTGTTTGGAGAAGGGCTGGGCAATGACCAGGACTGTGTATAAATACTGCATGATTTCTGATGACCACTACTCTCACCCCTCACTGTGTCTGTTGGTACACACTGCGAGGTGCATGGCAGCTAGATAACTATCTGCTTTGTTATATGTATCTGTACAGAATAAAGTTATATTGATAACTTTGACTTCGTGGCTGGCAGATTCAATTTTTGCTGGTACTAAGCCTCAATATTCCTTGCTGATCTATCAGATGGCACCCGAATAGGCACCCTAAAGATTGATGTCACCTCGCTAATCAAGGACATGGCTACCGGACCGGGATCGGAGCGTGAGAAAGGGGCCCTTTTTTGTCTGAGACGCAACACCTCAACAGTACTGCACGATCTGATCCCTGAACAGTGAGCAAGCGGTTCAAGAGGACATCTTACCGAGGGTCCTAATATCGAGGCTGATATTTTTGCCGAAATATCCAGCCACATCGATCCTTTGTAATCCGACCGGACCACCTTAGTATTTTGAAATCAGGTGTGTTTTGCCCCAATTCCTAAGAATCCTGATATTGGTTGCAGTTTTGCATTTGCAAGTCCAAATGACGCCAGGTAACACCAGTGATCTGACATGCCTGGGAAATTGTCTGCCTGTTTCAGGGGTTTATTCCGCAGAGACAGACAATCTTTGTAACGAGGCCGACCGGCACCACCTGTTGGTTCGCCAGCATGTACTATGTACTGTAAGTACGGCCTAGATAGTATTGTATTTAACGATATTTGGCACAGGCAAACTAGACATGCTTCCGAATTTCAGTGGCCAGTTCATGGTAGTTTTGAAATTTCCCGTATAGAGTACTTAGAGTCTCTATTGTTGAAGATAAAGGCTAGGCTTGCAGCATTTGATGTAATTAAGGATTGGGGAAAGGAAGATATGCAGCAACTTAAGAGTAAAGAGAAACATGCACGTCAACATATGTCTAACTCTGAAAAAGCATTATTGTATGATCAACAGAAACAGTCAGAATCTGTTAGAAGTATGGATAGGGCTTTTCAACTTGGAGTACAGAAAATATATCCGTCTCAGGATTTTCATACCTCAAACAAACTAATCGATAAGCTTTTGAATGAGCATTGGACGGTTGCCACTGCACCACCTCCTTATGTGACTCTCCCTGTTGTTTTACCTCTTCCCACTCTTGCACCTCCTCCAGTTGTTGCTCTTCCTGTTATTGTTACCCCTTCTGCATCCTCGCCCTTACCGACAGTTGCTGTTCCCTTGATTCCGTCTTTATCACCAGCGATAGTGTCTCCACTGCCTATTGAACAAGATTTGTCTGAACTTTCTTTTCCAAGTGGTTCTACTCCACTTGTAGCGATTGAAGGGGTGAGTGCTGATTCAAGAGTAGTGACTCGTGGTACCGTATCCAAAGCTAGAAAAAGAGAATTGTATGCATGGGCTAAGAAATATATAGAAGAGGATGAAGAATCAGCTGTTTTAGTTGCAATATCTGTCCAAGAAAGTATTCCCGAACAGGCTATTTTGATAGAGGGGATGGGTTGAGGGATTTGAATGCCCTTGCCCATTCAAGGGACACTGCAGAGAAAGTACATGAGCATGTTGAGAAGGATTTTGAGTTAAAAAGGGAGCTAGATCGGTTACAGAATGATGAATTAAATGGTAATAGAGCGAAAGTCTCATATGTGCAGAAACAATGTCTTCCTTCATGCAAACCAATGAGTGAAGAGACACGTATTTGCACAAGAGACACGCTTAGATGGATTTCGGATGTTTCAATTTCTCCCATTGAAGTGCATGACACGTTTATTCAGTATGCTCAGCAATGCAAAGGAAAGTGTTACAGGTAATGGCAGAGTACCTGCAGGATGAGTTTATGAAGAAAATGGTTTGTTGTCTGGCAGATTTGATGGTCATTTATAAGATAGCATTTTTGCCCGATACTGCTGTGACTACTTTGTCACTAGATTTAGCTTTGTTGCTTAATAAGCATTTCGAATCGCCTACTTTACAATTGCCAATGAGGGAGGTTCCTCTGACATTTGTTCCTAAAGTAGAAATTTCAGCTGATGCAGCAACAGGCGCAGCAGCCACTACTATTGAAGCTCATTATGTCTTACAGTTTGTTCATGTTGCATCTTCTAGACAGGAAGTGAATACTATTAGACAAACGATTCCAGATATTAAGAAAAATCCAACAGGATTTTATAAAGAAATTGAATCTGTCTTACATTCGTCAGTTTTCACGGTGGGTGATATAGATTTGATGTTCCTTGTGATCCTACCTGCTGATTTATGGAAACAGATTAGAACTGTAGATGATCAAGAAGGGCTGCGTGACACATGGGTTAACTTGGTATGGATAGATGGCGAAAGGAAGGCGGGTGAGAAACCACCACAGGTGATATTGACACTGCCAGACTGAATTGTAACTAAATAAAAAGTTTGGTTCCAGAGAGAAGAATAGTTTGGGACAAGCTTACAGCTTGTATCCAGGGGAAACCTGAGGGAGCTACCAAATTTTACAATCAGTTCGAACAAGTGTTTTCAGATTTTACCAGTCAGGACTTAAGTACAGAGTCACGAAAAAGGCTGTTTGTAGACACATTTGTCCGTGGATTGTTGCCTGATATCCAATCACAAATTATGACTTCTGAAAGCGCCTGGCAAGCTAAATCGCAGTCTGAAGTATTGCACATGGCTTGGTATTATGAGAATAGGGTTAATACTGAAAAAGAGAGGATAGAAAAGAAGAAGGGAGACTTAAAAACAGAAGTATTGTTGCAGCAAATAGTAAGAGGAACTAGAGGTGGGAATAGACAGTTTAGAGGACAGTTTGCACCACAGAGTAATGCGCAGATGGATCCTGTACACATGAACCAATGTTCCTATTGCAGACAAGAAGGTCACTGGCGAGCACAATGCCCGATCCTTCAGCAGCGATCGAATATTACATATGGTACCTTGGGTAGATGATCCAGAGGCCGTCCTGGGTTAGGGGGTTCTGGTAGAAGTCAGTTCGCTCAGAATCAAAAGTCATTCTCACAGGATAGTCAGCAGCATAGTGTTAATAATGGGAACATTTTTGATAATCCTTTGACTGTCTATTTCTCTGAGGATCTTGCATTTGATGATGTACTGTTCTGTTGGGACAGCCCGAAGCAGAGTCTAGAACCAGTGCCTATTCCCGTTGATCAGAAAGGGCCCGACGTTGAAATGAAGTTGGGGAATAGGAAGCATCTATTTTTGATAGATACAGGAGCACAGAAGTGTTCCGTCGATCATTCACGGGTTCCAGATATTCCACCGTGAGGGCAGAATAACATTTCTGTAGAATTTTCTGGTATGCCAATGGTTAGTCTGGTCTCTCAGCCGGTACCCATTTCACTGGAGCCATTTACTGATTCATGTCCATTTCTTTTGACGACGAATTGTGGGGAAAATTAGTTTGGGTTGAATCTGTTGAAAGAATTGAATGCTGTAATTTACTGTTCTCCGGATGGAGTGCATATAATGATTTCACCTCAACAAACTTCTGTTTCACAATTCTTGACTAGGCCTTTACCGACTGAACTGGATAAGGTTCCAGTATGTTTATGGGCGGTTGATGATAATGATGTTGGTATTTTGTAAATTGAGCCTGTTAAAATTGTGTTGAAACCAGGTGTTAAACTACCACATATTCCACAGTATAAGATTTCATTTGACAGTGAAAAAGCTTTAAAGAGTATAATTTCTAATTTTGTACATCGAGGGAGTAATTGAAGAAATTGCAGGAAGTTTGTGTAATAGTCCGATTCTACCGGTGTATAAGAAAGGGGATAATGAAATGCCTTTCCATTTTATTATTGATTTGCACACTATTAATGACATTGTTGCTCCACAATTTCCGATTGTGCCTGATGTGACTACTATATTAACAATGATTCCGGCTTCAGTTACTCATTTTAGTGTTGTGGATTTAAAGAATGCTTTCTTTAGTATTCCTGTACATGTTGACTGTAGATATTTGTTCACATTCACCCTAGGTGGGCGCTCCTTTACATTTACTTGTGTGCCACAAGGGTACACTGCGAGTCCAAGCATTTATAGTAGAGCTTTGAAGGAACAGCTTGATACACTTGAGATGCCTTCCATTTGTACGTTGTTGCAGTATATTGACAATCCTCTTTTAGCTGCAGATTCAGAAGTTGCTTGCAAGGAGGGCACTGTGTTGCTACTTATTCATCTAGCAGAACATGGGCATAGGGCTTCATTGAAAAAGTTTCAATATTGTCGACAGGAGGTTGCCTATTTAGGCTATCTCCTGTCAAAGGACGGGAGAAGACTGACACCTGAACAGATACAAAGCATCTCTAGCATGTCTGTCCCAAATACACAGAAAGAGGTCAGAGCCTTGATAGGCATGGCCTTGTACTGTAAACAGTGGATCCCTAACTTCTCATTAATGATAAAACCAATGTTAGCATTGACAAAGAAGGGCATTTCTGCCTTTACCATGGAACATGGATTGCCAGAAAGCTTTTGAGCTGCTCAAGGCTGCGTTGTGTTCAGCACCGGTTTTGGGCACACCATATTATGACAAGGCCTTTGTTTTGTATGTGCATGAATGTGATGGATGTGCTTTGGCTGTGTTCACGCAGGAGCATGGAGGGAAGAATAGACTGTGTGGTTATTTTTAGTCCACGCTTGACCCTGTTGCATCCACTTTGCCGAGATGTTTGAGAGCTGTTGCTACTGCTGCTGCATCGGTAAAACAAAGTGAGGGTATGGTTCTCGGTCACTCCTTAACTGACGTTCTATTAAACAGAACACAAATGCAACATCTCACATCAGCACAATTATCAAGATACGAGCTAATTCTATTTGCACCGCATATCCAAATTAAGAGATGTTGCGCATTAAATCCGGCCAAATTATCGCCTCTTCCGCAAGAAATTGCTTGGAGTGACAAGATGTCACATGACTGCCTCTATACCACAGAACAAGAGATTAAAGGCAGAATTGATTTAAATGATACACCATTAAAATATCCACAAAGGGAGCTGTTTTGCAATGGCTCCTGCTTCAAACTTCCAGATGGTACATCCATTGCTGCTTACGCAATCACTACATTAAGCACTATTGTGGAAACCAAAAGAATTCTGCATAACTCCGCGCAGGCAACAGAGATTATTGCTTTGGCTCGAGCTTGTGAACTTTTCGAAGAGCTTAGAGTGAATATATTTATGGACAGTCAGTATGCCTTTGGGGTGGTTCACAACTTTGGTCGATTATGGGCAGAGAGAGGTTTATTGACCTTGCATGGAACTAAGATACAACATGGCACTTTGATAGTTCAGCTACTTTCAGCATTTGCACTTCCTACCCAGTTAGCAATAATGAAGTGCGCAGCACACCAGAAAGTAACAGATGACGTGGGGAAAGGTAATGCTTTTACAGAATAGCCAAACTGACTGCTACCGATTTACATTCCAAAATGTATATAACGAAAGAGGTCACTAACGCTTGTGTAATAGATGTAGGAATTGGTTGTATAAAAGACATTCAGGCTGATGCCACTCGAGACGAACTTAAACAGTGGGCTGAGAGTTCAGCAAATTAAGACGATGAAGGTTGTTGGGTAGATAATGCAAAACAAAAATGGATGCTGCCTGATGCTTATGTCACTGCTATGGTTACGATGGCTCATGGTCCAACTCACATATGTGCTAAAAAGATTTGTAAACTGTTAGAACTTGTCTGGGTGAATGTAAACATCTCAAAAACTGCTGAGCGTTTTGTCCAAAATTGCATGGTATGCTTAGAACATAATACTGGGAAAGGTACGTCGACACTGAGGGGTAGTTTTGGTCCCCCCTCTTTGCCGTTTGAAGTTATACACATTGATTTCATTGAAATGGAGCATTGTCAGAATTACAAATATGTTCTATTAGTTATTTGCGCTTTCAGTAAATGGGTCAAAGCTTTTCCTCTAGAAGATGTCACAGCAATGATGACGGTGAAAACCATGCTGAAGGAATATTTTCCTAGATTTCGTTTGCCGAGAGTCATTTGGTCGGACAATGGTCCACATTTTATCGCTGCTATTATCCTGCAAGTATGCGCAGGATTGCAGATCGATAAACGGTTCCATTCGGCCAGACACGCTCAGAGTGCTGGACTTGTAGAATCCCATAACGGTATATTAAAGAATAAAATGGCTAAAATCAGTGCGAGTAGCAATTTGAAATGGCCAGATGCCTTACCGATAGCTCTATTGTCCATGTGGACGACTGCACAGTCTAGGACAGGGCTCTCTCCCTATTAGATAATCATGGGGAGACCAGCCAATATTTGCAATATACCCAAACCCAAGCAGTTAAAAGATGTAGAGCATTTACTCCTTTCTGAGTACTGTGACCAGTTAACTCAAAACTTGAATTTGATTTATCAACAGGTGTGAGAAGCCCTCCCAGTAGAATACAAGGGTCCAGGTCATCGACTCCGACCTGGTGACTGTCAAATCGTTTGAAAGAGCCTCCCGTCTCGCACTTCACTGGAGAGGACCGTATCAAGTCCTCCTTGCCACACAGACTGCTGGACGAGTGGAAGGGAAATGACACTGGATTCACGCAACGCACATCACAAAGATAACTTTTTCTCTGCCCCATGACAAAGGGGAAGAGAAGGATATTGTTCACTCTGTTCCTCATCACAAGTCTGTTCTAAAGGACCAAGGGTATCCTGGAAATCCTTCTGGAGCCCCTAGGGCCTGGGGAGACTGGTGTTTTGCCTCCAAGTTCTTCTTCAGATCTTTCTTCACCATTGAACAATATTGATTCTGCTTCATCACTTTCTTCAGGAAACGACGACACTCTGTTCGCAGATCACACCGTACCTGGAGTCTTGAGGTATGATCTGCATCCGAGACACCAGACTTACAGCACAGCATCGGCTGTGCCCATAAGGAATCATCATTGAGCCAGTCCCTTGACACTGTTTCACAGAAAAATAAATAAGAGACAGGGACCGGCAAAGTTACCTTCAAGCAAGATAGGCCACGTGGTCAGGAGCCACCGACGGATGAACTAAAAGAGCCTAACAGAGAGGCTTCTAAACGGACTCTGAGAAACAATGTCCCTTCCTAAATCCACTCATGTGGAACAAGCTATGTGGCTGACAAAGAATCTGTTCATCAAAGATCATGGTCCTTGAGGACCCACTGTTTTATAATCACAGTACTAGTTTGTTTAGTAGTTAAATTTGCGCTTGGGTTCTGATACATGGAAGGGGTGCATCCGTTTCAAACTTTGTTACCCAGTGAAATAATCTCCACTGTGTCTCCTCCTTTCGTGCATCTGCACAGTCTTCCTTCACGAGACTCCCAACATAGACAGGGTTATCATAATAATACTCTCCCAATGATTATGAATGCAACCCATGTGATTCTAAACAGAACAAATTGCTGGGTGTTTTCACACTTGCCACAACATGGTGAGAAGGGGTTGGGCTGGTATATTCTTCCTCTTTCTCTAACTACTGCATGCTATGCCGCACACAGGGCACTATTTTTTTGTCGTTGGAACGATAGTATTTCTGGGAACTTCAATGGGACTAATTTGAATGAATTTGAAAAATGAGTCCTAACACCTTTGGGATATTGTCTCTTTGCGAATAGAAGCAAACTCAATGTTGCTTCTATTAGGCCTTCCGATAGACTCTCTTGACCTTTTCAATCACTGATTTCTTTCAAGATGGCTCCTGTAGGCAACCGGATGCCATGCCTCCTTCATATGCTATTAATCATAGCCCCAACTCTGTTTCATTCTATACACAAAGGGAGGTTCTCAGCCAATGGGTACATTCGAGGGTTGTACCAACATTGCAAATCTAACCAGTGAGGACAGACCTCCGTATGTAGGAGATCCTGCTTATTTTGTTTGTGGCAATGAAGCTTATCCTTGGTTACCTAGAGATTGGCAGGGTACTTGTTATTTGGGTATCTTGTTACCAGGGGTATATGTGGCTACCACCTCTGAAGTTTCTAGAGCTCGTCCAAGGCGGGATGAGAATGGTGATACTTCTTCGCAAGTCATGGGTGATGTAGCAAAATCCTTTGTGCCATTTTGGAGACATATAATGAATTACGAGGATATCAGAAGACTAGCAAGGGGACAGGAAGAAACCATCAATAGAACCACTGATATTCTGTACAACATGACGTTGGAGCAAAGGGCAATTAGATTAGTGGCCCTCCAAAATGGGATGGTGTTAGACGTCATCCTAGCTGAGCGTGCTGGGGTATGTAAATTGGTGGGATCCGCGTGCTGTGTTTTTGTACCTGACTCTTGCCCTATTATGTTTATGTTTATTGAATTTATATAGCGCTTTAAGCCAAAGCACTTCACAATATAACAACAGATACAAAGTGAGAGAGCATATTTACAAACATGAACAGGTCATAAAACAATAAGTAGAACTATTTACAAGGGCGGGATAGGGTAGAGGAGGGGGTAGGTGAAGGAGTGACGGTGTAGGATTTGAGGTAGAGGGGGAGGGAGGAGGGGAGTGGAAGGGAAGGGGAAGTGGTCTGTTGTCTCAAAGCAATACAAAATCTGCATAACTTGAGTATTGAAGCACATGTCCCCGAGGGAAACTGGGATCTTAGTGCTTGGTTCTGGGACTTACTACGATCATGGGGTTGGAAACTCTATGCAGTCCTAATGGTAGTTCTTGGTGTTCTACTGTTTTTTTGTTGTTGTGTACAATGTCTTCATGCCATATGTTCGACTTTAGGAGGATGTTGTGCACAAACGATAGGTACACTATGACCTAAAATACATGCACCCAAGGAAACTACAAATGTTTTAGTAATGAAGGATATTACTATCAAGGAACTTATGGTGATTGATATTTCTGTGGAATGTGAATCAGAATGTACGGATATTGAGGCGTGGGGTTTTGAGTAAAGCGAATGTTTGAGTAATGCTCTTGGCTTATGCCAAAAGGAGGGTTTGTTAAACCATATTCGCATAAATACCACCTGATTATGAATATTGGCCTAAAACATTCGCATTTGTATTAAAACCTATGATTAACTCGATTTAGATAGAATTGACTTTGCCGCCATCTTGAACATATCCGCCATTTTGATCCCAACTCCTGCTGCTTGTACAGAAATGATTAACCATGTTTTCAGCTGTCACTGAGCAGAATGACCTTTGAGCCTATGTCAATACTAGGACTGCCAAAAGAAGAAATGTTTGTCCTGTGCAAAGAGACCTTGTAGTCAAAATGAACTCCCATTCAAAGTGTTATCTGTGCCTACAGACGCATCCTCTTTCAAACAATAAAAATATAACAACAGCACGAGAGAAAGGACGAAAATTGAGCAGGGAAAATACCTTGATCCCAAGGAAGCAGACAGAACCTAGGTCGGAAAAAACAAACAAGATTCACTACAACATACTGTGCTAATAACTTGACCCTACGATAGATTCTGAAAAGGAACTGGCATCTCCTAAAATTGGATCCACATGTTAAAGACCTCATCGAGGATAGTCCGTCAACCATTTTTAGGTGGGCCAAAACACTTAAGAACCTCTTTTCTCCAAGAAGTTAAAGCTAAAAACACTCCTACGTGGCTACCGCAACTATCCATGGGCTTCAGAAAATGTGGCTCGTGCTCCATGTGTAAATATGCATTGGATAATACAGAAACATTTGAGGAATTTAATGGTATCAAACATAACATTCTAAACTACATTAACTGTAAATTGAAGTTCGTAATTTATGCCATTATACGTCAATGTGAACTAATATATATGGGAAGTACGATTAGAGAACTGAGAGTGAGGATACGGGAGCCCATGTCATCCATCGGAAGCCAAGACACAAGTCTGCCACTAGCACATCATTGGCAGAAGAATCACCAGTTGAGTGACAAAAGAACCATCAGATTCCTGGGCCTCAAGAAAGTGATTCTTGGACCTAGAGGAGGGGATCAGGAACTCACCCTAAGGCAGGAAGAAGCCAAATTAATTTGTAAATTTTGAACAGTGGAGAGGGGCCTCAATTCAGATAACGAAATGTCTTCCTTTTGATGAACACTTGGTGTAACACAGTACAAGTAGCGAATTGGTCGAGTGGACACAAAAAGGAAATTTGAAACTATTTAAGATGAAAAATATGTTATTTGGTAATATGTATTAGAATGACCAATTACTTGGTCGAATGGGTACAAAATGGAAACTTGAAATCAAATAATGAATAACTGGTTTGACTTGACAATATGTATTTGACTGATTAATGAGCATTCTGCAGGGCCGCCTTTCGGTACTCACATCTCACAACCAATAACTTATCACACTGAGGGGGTAACACTGGTGCACAGAGTGCGTGTGCGGCAGTCTGCGCCAGCCTCATGCGCCAAAACCCATTTCAGCGCACAGCGTATTCATAGATTTCAACAACCATAACCAGCCATGGCGCAGAGTGGCGCAGTGACCCTGCAGCAGTGCCAGTTACAGCCCCAACCCCGCCCCGTGCGCCAAAAACATCACACAAATCCCCTACATGGCTCAAAGGCCAGTGGAGCAGCATACAGCCCCCCAACCAGTGAAAACGCATGTAAAACTCCCTGTGCACCCCTCGGAATACGCGTACCCCGCTCGCGCTAGCACCACAGGTGCGCATGGACTTTTACACGTGTTTTCGCTAGTGCGAGTGCGGTACGTGTATTCCGGGGTGCGCGTGGACTTTTACACACGTTTTCGCCAGCACGAGTGGGGTACGTGTATTCCGGGGGTGCGCCTGGACTTTCACACGCGATTTGACAGTGCGTTTTCGCTAGCGCGGGCGGGGTACGTGTATTCTGGGGTGCGCGTGGACTTTTACACTTGTTTTCGCTAGCGCGAGTGGGGTACGTGTATTCCGGGGTGCGCGTGGACTTTTACACACGTTTTTGCTAGCGCGAGCGGGGTACGTGTATTCTGGGAGTGCGCGTGGACTTTCACTCGCGATTTGGCAGTGTGTGCATCCTGGGTGTGCCCCCCTCCCCATGCCCCGCAGGCAGCCCATCACCCCACACCATGCCCCAAAGGCAGCCCACATGGCATCATGCACTCGGGAGCACCGACACATGCCCCCCACCCATCTCCATTGATGGGCATCTGCCAGCAGGACACGACATATGTCCCCCCATGCCCCCACCCACCCCCAGTGATGGGCATCTGCCAGCAGGCCCTGACTTATGTCCCCCCACACATCCACCCACCCACCAGTGACGGGAACCTGCCAGCATGCACCGACTTATGTCCCACCACACCCCCACCCACCCACCCATCAGTGACGGGCACCTGCCAGCAGGCCCCGATTTATGTGCTCCCAAACCCCCACCCACCCCCAATGACGGGCACCTGCTAGCAGGCCCCGATTTATGTCCCCCCACCCACCCACCAGTGACGGGCACCTGCCAGCAGGCCCCGACACATGGCCCACCAAACAACA
Organism: Ambystoma mexicanum; assembly: GCF_040938575.1. Lineage (NCBI taxonomy): Eukaryota > Metazoa > Chordata > Amphibia > Caudata > Ambystomatidae > Ambystoma > Ambystoma mexicanum. The sequence continues at coordinate 417,877,909 of NC_090929.1, forward strand.
TGTCCTAACAAAACAGACCCATGGCCCTAATGCCAACGCAAATCCCCCTTGCCCCCCAGTACAAGCATGCAACCATCCACAGCACCCACTCCCAAATTACCCATGCCTTGACAGTCTTAAAAGTACCACCATGCCCATGCATAAATGCACAACAGAGCCAAACCCTGGCAACACATGACTGAGGCAATGTTCATTGAGACATGCACAAAACCAATGATAGAACACAACACCAATCATGAAGTTAGAATAAATGTTTTAAAATCATAAGGAAGTAACATAGAGGAAATCAAACTTGAAAATCAATATACAATGACAGATATCACCAAAAAGATATGGTAATCCAATGAAAAAAGAAAGCAACGTCATGTTGAAAAAAAAAAGTGGTCCATTGCCAATATCAATAAGAAATAAATAATCCAAATAAAAGAAAACCATTGATCCATGAGGAAATTGAAAAATAATGTATGTACAAGTCTTCAACTATCTACAATCCAAGTCCAAAGGGTCCATGATCCCCAAAACAAATGAAACCTACGAAAAAGTCCTATGAATAAAAAACTATATACATGAAGTGGAGCAAAGTCCATTAACTCCAAAATAAAAGAAAAAACGAAGGAAACCTAACACTAATGAACTATGTCCAATGGTGGCGGGCAAGTCCAACAGCTCAATTGTTGGTATTCCAGGCCAGGGCATCATCGAACTCCATGTCGAAGTACCGGAGGCGGGCCTCTTCCCTGGCCTCAAGGTCTCGCAGGGATGCAGTCATGCTCTGTTCCAACTCCCTGCGAGTTGCCTCGAGGCACTCAACCTGCCTCAATTTCCTGTGCATGGAGTTCTCCGCCCTGACCATAGTGAGCCGTGCCTCCTCCGCCCGCCGCCCACTCCGCATCTATCCGTTGGCCCAACCGCTGCCACACAGAAGACACTCCCAATCCAGGGTCCTCCTGCCCTCTGGCCGGTTCCTGCCCCTGTGAGGTTGAAGGCCCTGATCCATCTTGGCTCCCACCCTGAGCCTGCTGCTGCCATGCATGTGCCCTACTGGTCGATGCCTGCATGTCCTCCTCTTGCTGGGGTCCAGTTGTTGGGGTGGCCACCCCTGCTGGACCTCCGACTCCCGACTGTTACAGGATGTGTCCTCCACCAGCCTGGCCGCTGGGTCAGGGGCAGCTCCACAGGGTGCCCAGGTGATACTTGGGCAGGAAGATGGCACGGAGGATGACTGGCGCATAGGGGGTTCAGTTGAGGAGGGGGTCGCTAGAAGATCCAGCACACGGAGGAACCCAGCTTGGGTGACCTGTCCTAGAAGGCCGACGCAGTCAATGAGGTATTCGAACTTACGTGCATTGTCCTCACGAGAACCCTGCACGTCATCCCAAATACCACGTTGATGCAACGCCACCCCAGCTAGGACAGGCTCAACCCGGTCCCAGATTGCCACGTCTGCAGGGAGAGGAAGGCCAGTTGTTGTTCGTGCATCCCCTCCCTGAAAACAGGTCTGGACGAAGGTATCCCTGCTGGTGCAGGATGATGCAGTCACAGGATCGGGGGCAGGATTACACACAGGCACCACCGCGGCGGCCTGTGCTGCCTCCTGTCCCTGCCCCTGGACTGCACCACTAGCACCAGTCGAATGCCCCCCTCCAGGCCCTATGCGTGGGCTTTCCATGGACTCCTCCTCAACCAAACTCCCCACCAACCTGGATGACTCCGTGCCATCTTCCTCCATAAGCCCCTGTGGGGGCTCAGCTGCCCCTACTGCTGCCGAGGAGTCCACCTCCAACCTCCGCCTCTTGGACCTTCCCTCGGCAGCTGCGGCCAGGGACGCGGCACCAGACTCCTGACTCCCGGAAGAGATGACAATGTGGAAGGAGAGCTGGGCCTTGCATCTCCGGCTGGCGGTGGGATCTCTGCCTCTGTGCTCCACAGCACCATCTCTGCTCTCTTCATCAGTTGACGCTGCAAAAAGGGAGAGACAGAACACAGGCATCAGGGCACAGTGCAATGGTCGGATACACATGTCAAAGTTGCACATGAGTGGCAGTGTCAAACTTCACATATGCCATCACACTCCCCAACACTCATATCATTTGAACCCACACACATGCAGAATTTGACAGGAATCATGCAGCAGGCAGCAGCATCCATACACACACAACAGCATGAACATCTGAAGTTTGGCATGACGTCACAAGCAACATGGGGAGTGCCGAACACATGCACATGCACCAACAGACAGACATACATCTGTACATATCCACCACCAGTCACAGTTCAATCATCGGCAACTATGTCACATCTGCCAATTGTGTTCCTACATTTCTGTGTCACATGCATCCATGGCACTTCACAGTCACACACATGTCCAACACACACACGCACATGTATGCCGTGCACGTACATGAAGGTGGAACCAGCATCCATTTGTCACACCCCAACCATGCCATAGTACATACACAGAAATGCAAACATGTGTGCATCTCCAAATGCAGTTGTGCATCATGCTTTCAAACACATACACCATTGATGTGCATCACACATGACAGGACTCACATGCAGCACAGTCATATCCCTGCACATACACATCCATACATGGGCCTTTTCAGACATATGTCCAAGCTGCACACTCCTGGCACACCTCAACATGCACTGCGTCCAATGAGTACGCATGGACAATTACCGCTCGTGTCCGGACTGCTCTGCCTCTCGAGGATCTGGCAGTGAAGCGCTGGGTTAATGCGTTCCAGGACACTCATGTTGTCGGTGGTAAGGTGGACTCGGCACCTCACTGCACCCGCTGCTGCCAAGAGGCGCTGGGCCTTCCTGAGGGTCCTGGACCTGAAGTCCTCCCAACGCTTCTGGACATGTTGTATGTCGCGGACTGCCACCCCCTCCACATTGATGGCAGCCACAATGTCCTTCCAGATCCCCTCACATCCATCCTTGTCGGCGCATCTTCTTCCGTAGAGGGCATCATAATGCCCCAGGACTTGCTCCACCAGGATACCAACTTCTGCGGCACTGAAGCTGGTAGCCCTCTGCCTCTCTGGCTGGGGGTTGCCAGTGGTGTCTGATGGTGTTTCCCCCAACATGGCAACCCCCAAGACAGTTGTGGATGGGCAAATGGGTCCTGGGGCTGGCCTGTGGAGCGATGGAACTTCAGTCAGGAGTCTTCTGTTCCAGCAGGGGTGGTCACAGCAACTGGACCCCTTCAGATGGCTGACGTGCAGGCACCAAATGGCAGGGCACCTGGCCAGCAGGCAGGCAGGCAGCAGCAGATGGCAGATGGGAGTCTGCTCAGGGCTCTGGGGGGGCAGGAAAATGGGCTTCTGGGCAGGAGCGTGGTCTTCCATGTGTTGTCTCATGGCCAGCTTGATACGGAGTGATTTGGCACGTGAAAAAACAGCATGTCAGTGTGTAATTTGAGGAAAGGCCCTTATCACGTAAGCGCGTATGTGACGTGATACGCGCAGGTGTTTCCCTCGTCACGGGTGCATGGTGATTCTGCACATGAAAAAACAGCACGTCCGCGTGTCAATGCGTGTAATTTGAGGAAAGGGACTAAGCGCGGAAGTGACGTGAGGCGCACGGGCATTTCCCTCAGCACGGGTTAAAGGTGAGCAGGGCCAGCAGTTCGCTATCCGTGCCTTTTCATGGAGACCGACGTGTGTTGCTACTGGTTGTTTCACGCGCCATCACAACTTCACAGCAGATCAAGGACGTATCTCATCTTTTGGGTATTGGCTACGTGTGTTTTTTATTATCACGCTAGTCAGACAGTGAGTCGCGCACGTTATTTTTCCCACTGCGGGTCCCCCTGTGTATCGCATACCCATTTTCGAGGTCATACTAGCGTACATGTTTTTCATGTCCCTGGGTGCCACCGCATACTGCAGGAGGTTAATTCCACACACGTGGGCTACTGGGGGTTGCGTCCACGGTTTTACTGCAGTTTTGGGGTGCCTGAGCGTTGCGTGACCCGTCAAATTATCACTGGGGTCACATACAGCCTTGCAGGTGCATAGGGGTGCTGTTAACATCTTGTATCCCACCCCCTTCACCCCAATTGCCCAGGACAATTGTCGTGTACACCTCCCTACATCTGTGCCGGCACTACTACATCTGTGCCATGGTTGGGAGGCCACGAAAGGTGAGGGGCACCTCAGCTGGGCATACTCCTTGTGGCGGTGTGGTCAGGGACATGGCCAGGTTGACCAGGGAGTAGGGGGACTCCAGGGTGTCCAGGGTGGCTGCAGAGGGGGAAGTGGCAGGGGTGAGCCACTTCGGCACGATGTTGTGCCACGTGTTGGTGCAGTTATGCCACCACCCCCTGTGGTTCCAGGAGATGTAGCTCTTGCATCTGGCACTGGCACCCATGTGACCCGACGGTCCGTTTCATTAACTGCCATGGGCCCAAGGGTAGTGGTAGCTGCAGGTGCAGCTGTGGACACCACCACCCAGGTTCAGGGTCGGCCAGCGCATGTTGCATTGGCACCTGAAGAGCCCCAGGATGATTTCCAGGAGGTCAGGAGGCACACAGTAAGTGCACGCAGGGCTGCCCTGACCGAGGCACATGTCCCTGGGGCAGTATTGTCATCTGCTGCCCCGAGCAGCCGGGTGTTGGCAAGTGCATGGACAGATGCAGCCGACACCACCCCGGCTGTGAGTCTACCATCAAGGAGAGTCGCGGTCAATGACCTTGGCACAGCACATGTTGCTGCGCAGGCTCAAGTCAAGGGCACCCAGCAGTCACTGACGCAAGTCAGGGCTTCCGTCTTTGTTCCACCTTGCACTCCCTAGGTTCAATCCACCAGCGCCACTGCCCATATTGATCAGGGCGGCATTTGCCAGTTAGGGTCCGGACCACTGTCTAAGAGGAGGAAGGTTTCATCTACAGCAGAGGCTGGGACCCCAGACATGGCTCCGGCCTCCAGCATGTCGAGGAAGAAGCCTTTCTGCAAGCAGGAACTGGACTTCCTTGTGGACTACATGTTGGGACACAACCGTGATATGCTAGTGGGCCCGTATGTCACACTACGGCTACCCAGCGTTTGTCCCACTGGAAGCATGTTGCGGAAGGTGTCAGTGCAATTGGCCATGAGGTGTCCAAAGCTCAGGAGTGCAAAAAGCATTGGGATGACCTCCGATGCTCTGCTAAGCTAAAGCATGCCTCTAATTACAACATGACTCTGGTGACTGGGAGTGGGCCACCATATGAGGAGGAAGATCTCACTCCACACAAGTCAGTCGCTGCAGAGTTCATACTGCCAGAATTGTACGAAGGAGTGGGAGAAAAGGTGGACTGTGATGCCCCGTCCAGTGAGTGTTATCGCATGTTTGTACAGACCATGTGTGGTTTGCTTGTGTGATGTGTTGTGCTTGACTGCCACTACATGCTATGTGTACATGGTTCTCATGTGCGAGTCATGCAATGCTTCACTGATGGGTGCCTGCTGTTCAGCATGCTGGACATGTAGAGCATACGGGACTGTCCTCATCACCACACCTGCACCCTGCTCACATGCTAGTCACCTGGCAGCCCCTCCGGTCCATGTTCCAGCTCACTGGCCCATCTGCATGTAGCCTGGGGTGTCTTTCCACTCAGTACTGGGACTATGTCATCACATGACTGACGTGCATGTGGGTTCAGCCTGCATGTGGATACTCCACGTAGGCATGCTCCCTTGCCCCTCCACCCCCCTGCACCCCAATTTCACCATGGCACTGGTGGGTATTATGTTGGGAGTACTGCAATGGCCTGTTCAACGCTCCTGTGTAGATGCACACGTTCCCCTGCCAACCTGCAAGACACATACAGCGGGGTGCATCCTTTGTCCTTGATGCAGGGTGTCTCACTCGGACTGTGCAGATGGCAGATGCTCCGCAGGGACATGAGTGCCCATTCATGCTCCATGTGCATTCCATCCATGCCCCTATGTGTCCTTGCCCGGATGATCATTGTAGTACGTGTAAAGGATGACATACATTTAATGGCATTTGATCATCCATTCCATGCCCACTCTGGCTCAGTCCTGCATCACGCACATGTTTAGGGTGTCACAGTCTGTGTGGGGCACAGGCCTCCCCCTGTTTCAGGCCCCCTGACTCTGTTCAACTGGTGTAGTGGCTTCTGCACACATGGGTGTACTACTGAGGGTTCATCATGTGTCCTGCTTACTGTCCCATTCTCATCTGCTGTGTTGTCAGTTGACTCAGATGATGCAATTGACGCTAGTCAACATTATCTGTCAATACACAGTTCTCTGGTCACCCTTTCCCTGCCATGCAATGCCTCCATGCATTTTCACTAAGGGGAGGTGGGGGTTGCCTGTAGCATGCAACCCATTGCATGCACATTGCACGTGATGCCTGAACTTGCCCTTACACTGCTTTCATGTTTATTGATTGACTTTTTAATGTACTTGTTCATGTAGATAATGGGTAACGTACAAATGCTCTGCACTGCATCAACTCACTTCTGAGCCGTGTTACACCATTCTACATGCCTACTCACTGCTGCAATATCAAAGTGGCCTGGCACGTATGGTCAGATATTCATACCTTCACTGTCAGGAATGCCATGGGCACGGGTGCATCCTGTGACACATGCACTCAGTATTGGAACACCCTAGCGGGTGTTTAGCAAGGTTGATTGGTCAATCTCCGGCCTATACCAACGGGTTTAGGTCGCAGATTGATTGTAGCCTGCCAATCGGGTTGTAATGACTGTGGAGCTGCCTTCACATGTGTATGTGTACACTTTCATATACATCAAAGCAAGCAGCGTTGTAGCTGCTTGCTTTGCTGTATTGGATGCTGTTCAGGTTCACAATACAGGTGTATAGGGAAAGGGGTGTTTTTGCACACTTTCACATGTACATATGCAAGCAGCTTCTATGTTGTGCAGTGCAACATTGCGGCTACTCACTTATGTGTGTGTGAAAGTGTTCAGTTGCACATGTTTCTTCTACAGCTTTTTGGTCGACTGACTAATATGTAGTTGATTGACGTTAATGCTGGTGAGATTTCAGCATTGCGCCCATTATGTTCAACTGGCATAATCCTGAAGGTGCACTGTTGTGCAGTACATGTACGCCCAGGCCCCCTTAGCTAATATGGTGGGGCCTGGCTGTGATGAATTTACACACGGAATAATGGAATAGGGCACATTCATAGCACAATGTGCTCAATCAGGCCCTGAGGGGTGTTCTGGAGGCTTCATGGCCTGCAGCTCAGACTGTACTGGGCATTATGGTCCCTCATGCCTGGTTGCAGGCCGTCGCTTCGCTCAGAACATTCACTATGTCTACATGGCCCATGATGCCCGGTACGGGCTGATCTGCAGATGCATGAAGCTATATTGGGGATGATGGTTTAGTGATGCATGTGTGCATGCCTATTACGTGTGTCATTGTGTATTTGGATTCACTTGCAGGTGTGGGCATTTAGCAGTTCAGACAGGTTTATGGTATGTGCCATCTCTTTGTTGTCATCTGTCATTTCTGCCTGTGACATGTGCCTGACAGCGGTGGTGTGTGATGGAGGTGATATAATACATTTTGTACTTGTGTAGGCTTTGCTATTTAGACACATCCATTTCTGCTTTTGGGATGTGTTTGCATATCACTGCCACTGGATGCATGCCAGATTCTCATTTGTGTGTAACATGTCTGCTTCATGTGTTGGCTGTCGATGTGATGTCTATGTGTGTGTGGGTTTTGTGCTTCTGACATGTGTACTCATGTTTGTTTTTTCCACTTTTCAGATGATGACGCAATGGAGGAAGAGGATGGTGATGTCATTCCAGACACAGGGTTGCTAGCACACCAGCAACCCGGCACAAGTGGGGGTCATGGGGTGGTAGGCCACGAGAACCCACTTGTGCTCCAGACCATCGTGTCTAGGGCTGGCAATGAGTCTAGCCTGGATGATCACTCTGACGACAATGCTGAGTTGGATGCGCGTCATGTCCATTCGTCAACGGTGAGTGATTCTGATGTGGACGATCCTCTGTCCGCAACACATGTCCTGAGGGGCCAGACAGTGGTAGGACATCCGCCTGTGGTGGATTGGGATGCACGGTCACACTCCACACCAGTTGCTGATGTTCCTGGGGCATCACGTCAATGGAGGAATGTAGTCCGGCAGCCCCGGGCGGTGCCAACCCAACAAGGACCGTGGCTCCTTGGGCCCCGTGGGTGTCAAGCCCAGCAATGCGGTGGCTGTGCGCCACCAGGGTATACTGAGTGGGAGCAAGCCATGGTTGCCAATTCTGAACAACAGAGGGCAGCAATTCATAATATCGCTCAGAGCATGGAACGTGTGGCCCAATCCGTGCTCCCCCCTGCTAGGCAGGTGGATCTCCAGCAGCGGGCAGCACAGTCCATGGCCCGCTCGCTCAGGCTGGGCATGTTGGCCGCAGACGGGGCACGCTGGGCCAAAATGGTGTCTCTGCATCAAGCAATTGATGCTCACGCAGAGGCACACAGGGAGGCCCTGAGGTTAGACCATGATTCCCTCCGATCTACTCTGGGTGTGCTCTTGATGTCCCAGAGGCAGCGGACAGAGGAGAGGTTGGAGCGGCTTGAGAATACCATCTCGACTGAGCTACGTGCTTGCCGGGAGGTGCTCCAGATGTCATGCCAGGCCATGCAGGAAGAACTCTGTGTTACACGTGTTACCTTGCAAGAGGAAGCACGCGTATCATGTGAGGTTCTGCATGCTGACCTACGTGTCATCGCCGCACAGAACCAGGCTCCCCGGTCCCGCAGACTTGCTGCCGACGAGGGGCAAGCTGTGCATAGGTGTGGTCAGGGTACTGTGCCACGTCCACCTTTTGAGTCAGAGGGTGAGGAGGACAACGACTTATCTCCCGCATAAGTCGGGCAATGCAGGCATTGAGCCCGTGGAGATTTTTTTTGTTGTTGATCTCAACATCATTGCATGTGGGTGTTGAGGTTCACCCTGTACCTACCCCCTCCTGCGTGCCTCCCCCCTGGGTCGTATGTGGCCATTTTTGATTTTTATAGTTAGTTTAATTAGTTAATATAGTTAAAATTGCTTGTCTATTGTGCATTCATGTGACGGTGTGGTGCTTTGTGGCTTTTGAAAGCATCCACTGTCTGTTCCAGCTGGGCCCTTCAAGCTTGTCTCATGTATGTGTTTGCAGCTTAGGGTCCTGACTCACATATGCCACTCCTGCTTCCCCTATCCATGGGCTCGCAATGATGGTTCGGTGTTACAACCATTTACACAAGGGCATCAGACTTTCGTCATATCTGTGGCCTGTCTGCTGCTGTACTACTTGTGTTAACACCCCTAGTGGGGATTATGGATATTTTCTCCACGGCATGTCTGCAATCAATTTTTGTGAGTACATTATTGAAATGTCCATTTATTGATGTTGATTGTGATGTTTGTTATTTTCTTGACAGTAGATGTGCTTGATGCACTTCATGCTATAGACAGTAGACTGCACCCTTTGCCTGTCAGAGTCACACTGATGGTGGGAGGGGACCGGATGTTGCCAATGTCAAGTTGGTGCATGTTGAGTTCAGCCCCTGGGTATTGTGGCAAAGGAGGATGCATTAGGAATGTGACCCAAGAGGCACAGGTCACGGTCCAGTCCTCACCTGATATGTCTGCATATACTACTAATAAACTCTGTTCCCTTTGGAGGGCACGCTGTGTCTGCCTTCCCTCTTGGACTTTGATGCTGCCTGAGGGCACAGTTTTCCTACTGGACTACTGCTCTTTAACTTGTTTTTCACACTCTGGTGCCTTTCGTCCCCCTTTCTTCTTCCTGCTACTGTCCTTGATGCAGATCTGTCCGCCTGTCTGTGGGCTGTTATTTCCACACACTCTTACACTGCCTAGGTTTGCCTCTCTAGAATTCTGTTCAACAGCATCTTTCTGTCACTCCTCCTGTCTTTCATCTATTACATCCATGCCTTGGCTGTTGGCTTTTACCAATGCTATTCGACTGTTGTAGATCTTAACTTGCTGTCAGCTGTTTCCGGGGTATTACCCAAATTGTTCGTTTACAATTGTTCGAATGAACAATTGACCGAATTTAAAGGGTCACAATTGACCTTTTCACAATTGACCATATATATATATATATATATATATATATATATATATATATATCGGTTTGGTTATATATATATATATTTTTTTTTAGGGGTTTTGGGGGGTTTGGCGTTGGGTGGGGGGTTGTGGGGGGTTTCCCCCCACATATATGTTACAATTGACCTTCACAATTCGGTCAATTGTGAAAAGGTCAATTGTAATTCGAACAGTTGTAAAACGAACAATTCGTATACAACCATTTCCGGCTATCTCAGATTCTCTGTGCCTTTCAAGACTTCTGCTGTTTCTGCCTTTCTTTGTTCACACTGTCTATGAATGATTGGGTTTCAGGGCAACCATCCTGTTGTGCCAGCCTCCTTGGTTATTTTTGACTCAAGTTCCAGCTCTACCTGTCAGGGTACAGAACCTGGGGTTGTGCGGGAGGAGGTGGGATGTAGGTCTCAGACATGGCCCATTAACAACCAGCATGAAGACACACACATTAAACTTTAAATACTTATTTATGCCTTTTATGCCCTTTCTGCAGGAAAAGGAGCATCCAGACTACCTTTGCCAGCAGACACCAGTCCAAGAACTACTATCCCTTGCCACGTTCTGTGGGGCACATGTACACATGCGCGCGCAAGCCGAAGCACGGGGCTTGTGCTCAGACATCCGACAGAAGCAGATGTGTTTCCAGGAGCGCCAAGCAAGGTGAACAGCATGAGGGGCCATGCCCAGCCGACCTTCCTCCAGGCCCCTCAAACATGCAAGCTAAATTGCGCCAGTGCTGGGGAGGTTGGCCAGGTGTTGGGGAAGATGCACCCAATACAGGTAAGCCGCGCTGAGGACAAAATGCCAAGAAGCTTTCCCAGTTGTTAGGGGCGCATGCAGGGGGCATCAGCCATATCCTCGAGTCCACCCTGCTCCATAGAAGCTAAGTTATTGGTGCAGTAGCGTTCCCATCACCTCTTTGTTTTTGCTTTGTCACCCCGAGTGGGACGGGTATGCCCAGACGTGGGTCCCGTGCCTGCTGGGCCTAGAGACCCAGGCTACTCCTCACTGATGAGCCCCAACAAGGGCGAAACATGTTTGGGGATGCTTGTGGTCTCGTGCAGAAGGGATGTGGCCTAGCAGTTCGGGATGGACTGCCCCTTTTGGGGTGGGGCCAAGCCTGATTTGCATATGGTCTTTCCACTTCTGTAATGGCTTGGCGGGCGAAGAACGGTGGTCTGGAGGGTTGCCCAGAGCAACGCCAGTGGTTAAGATTCATTCTAAACCTTCCAGCCATCACCTCTTTGTTTTTGCTTTGTCACCCCGAGTGGGACGGGTATGCCCAGACGTGGGTCCCGTGCCTGCTGGGCCTAGAGACCCAAGCTACTCCTCACTGATGAGCCCCAACAAGGGCGAAACATGTTTGGGGATGCTTGTGGTCTCGTGCAGAAGGGATGTGGCCTAGCAGTTCGGGATGGACTGCCCCTTTTGGGGTGGGGCCAAGCCTGATTTGCATATGGTCTTTCCACTTCTGTAATGGCTTGGCGGGCGAAGAACGGTGGTCTGGAGGGTTGCCCAGAGCAACGCCAGTGGTTAAGATTCATTCTAAACCTTCCAGCCATCACCTCTTTGTTTTTGCTTTGTCACCCCGAGTGGGACGGGTATGCCCAGACGTGGGTCCCGTGCCTGCTGGGCCTAGAGACCCAAGCTACTCCTCACTGATGAGCCCCAACAAGGGCGAAACATGTTTGGGGATGCTTGTGGTCTCGTGCAGAAGGGATGTGGCCTAGCAGTTCGGGATGGACTGCCCCTTTTGGGGTGGGGCCAAGCCTGATTTGCATATGGTCTTTCCACTTCTGTAATGGCTTGGCGGGCGAAGAACGGTGGTCTGGAGGGTTGCCCAGAGCAACGCCAGTGGTTAAGATTCATTCTAAACCTTCCAGCCATCACCTCTTTGTTTTTGCTTTGTCACCCCGAGTGGGACGGGTATGCCCAGACGTGGGTCCCGTGCCTGCTGGGCCTAGAGACCCAAGCTACTCCTCACTGATGAGCCCCAACAAGGGCGAAACATGTTTGGGGATGCTTGTGGTCTCGTGCAGAAGGGATGTGGCCTAGCAGTTCGGGATGGACTGCCCCTTTTGGGGTGGGGCCAAGCCTGATTTGCATATGGTCTTTCCACTTCTGTAATGGCTTGGCGGGCGAAGAACGGTGGTCTGGAGGGTTGCCCAGAGCAACGCCAGTGGTTAAGATTCATTCTAAACCTTCCAGCCATCACCTCTTTGTTTTTGCAGTAGCGTTCCTAGACACAAGCTAATACAGCACAAGGGGGGGGGGCACCCAGCACCGCACAAACTCGAGTGCAGTGCATATCATTAGCATATGCAAATTTCCATGTGCGCTACCTATAGAAATCCACGGCTGGCAGAACGCAACTTGTACTGAAGTCGCACCTTGCCACACGCGTCTAGCAGCTCAGCCAAGGACCATTCTGTCATGTGTGATTCTTACCACATGGTCTCCCATTTACCGCAGGGCCACATGTGGCTGCCATAACGCATTAACAGTGTATGAACCATCACGGGGGCGCAAGCAAGAGGATACGAACGAAGCAGCAGATAAAAGTGCTTGTTTGGGGAGGAGTCACTAAGTTTGAGGCATGAATGGTGTTATGTGTGTGGGGAAAACACACACAGAATAGTAACTCATGCTCTCTTTGCAGCATTGAACTGCTGCTGTTACCGGACCTGAGAGTGTGCATGCAGGAGGCCAGCACTCACCCCAGAGATAAGTCTCTCTTTGTCTCGGCTTTGAGCCATTTTGTACAATGTGCATGAGGAACATGGTTTCTCTGATTGAGTATGTGCAATTGTCAATAGTAGGATATTGTGTTTTGCCTACTTTCCCTTGCCCATCCACCTCCCCTCTCCTGTCCTTCTTTCCGGTTATCCCAAATACTGATGCCTATCCAAACAACAGATCCCTGACCCTCTTTCCACGCCGGGGTCTCGGAGGCCTGTGTAAGTTTGACCTTGCAGGTGCCCAGACCGCAGAGGGGGTGGTTGGTTTGTGCCACTCCTGTGCCTGGAGACCGGAGCTGTGACACATCAGTTGTTGCATCCTCATTGATTATTGTGTACTGAAAATGCTACCCATCCTGTTGATCCATTCTTCAACTGTGCTACCTTGGTAGTTCTTCTGTCATTCTGCTTTGCCATGTGCTTGGCCATATTCAGCAACGGCAATCATCTACTGGAGACTCTTCCAGGGTTTTTCGTGGGCTACAGGCTTTTTCCCAGGTTTGGGGGTTTGGCTCCGTGGAGTTCTCTGCGATTTGGTATTTTTACCAGTCAAGGTGGCCTCTCAGGGAGCTGGACCCTATTTCCACGCAGGGTAGAACAAGGAAACCAAGGGGGATCCTAAAGCCAGGTAGACTAGAAGGAAGAAGCCAACGGACCCCAGACACATTTCTTCTGAAGGTCATGGTGATGAGTAAATGAGGGAGGGGCTTTTGTTGTCGGACAGTACCCCTGGGCTACAGTGTTTGGGCACTCTATGACATTGTCATTGTGGGGTACTATGTAAATTATGTGTTCTGCTGGTCAATGGCTGTTCCTGTGTTGGCTTTATTTTTCAGGTGTCACGGGATTGTTGTGGTTTGACATACTGGGGTGTACACATGGGCAATGTTCACATGTGAGGACACTGAGGGTCACTTGATTTCACATGCATGTATTGCGTGCATGTCCCTACTGACTCACGCACTTACACAATGCTCCACCACATATACAACCACCCTTCCATGCCCACACGGGCACACAGATTGCCTTCTCTGGCATGCTGCGTCCCTGCAGCGCATGATCACTTACCATTTGGGGATCGTGTACATGTGTCAATGGGTTATTTTTGTTGCTTGTCCTTTTTATATGATGCTCAAGGTGTATCCCCAACAGAATGGCTGCTCACTGTGCTATGTGCTGAGTGGTGTGTTGCAGGAGACACACACAGCACACGGGTTAGGGATTTGCGGATTTGGCTTGGCCAATGTGCATGCCAACAGGCATTCTGTCTTTTGTTGATGGTACCGCTGGTGGCATGCATTTGTGTATGACTTTGTATGTGGGGGGAGGGGGGTTGGTCAGTCATTTGACCTGATTCCATGTAAGGTGTGATTGTCTCAGGCCTGTTTCCATTTATCACATGTCACTTTGTATCTAATTGGTCATGTGTTGAGCTTTTGGTTTGCTCTTTTGCTGTTGCATGCCATTTCATGGTGGGCCAGACAAGGGTGATGTGGGTTGGGAGGGTTTGGGTGACATACCAGTGATTGTCATGGTCTGTGTAGCAGGGGGGTGGTCTAATGTACACCTTGCATGTGTTCCTTTTGGTCACACTGGATTGGTTATGTTTAAGTAGCTAGGGATGCACACAATGTGGTACTTCCATGGCAACATTCTCAGGGTGGTAGGGTTGTGACTGTTGACTGTCTCTTTGTCATCATCGATTGTCACCTGGTATGTGCCAGGCCTGTGTGCACTCCGCAGGGGTGGGAGTTTAGGTGAAAAATGTGGCCACAAGCTGGGTCCGGGCTGCCTCGACATGTGCCCTTTCCCCTCCCATGGGCAGTGCCTGTGCCTGTGGTTGGGGATGTGGGGGCACCACCATGTCCACCGGTACGCCCTGCCATGTTGCAACATTGTGCAAGACACATGCTGCCACAATGATCCTGCACACTACTGGGGGTGCATATAGTAGCTGCCCGCCAGAGCGGTCAAGGGAGCGGAAGCGTGACTTGAGAACTCAGAATGTGTGCTCCACAATGCCCCTGGTTGCAATATGAGCAGCGTTGTATCTTACCTGGGGTGGTGTGGTGGGGTTCCGTATTGGCGTCATCATGTGGTTGCTCAGAGGGTAGGCACTGTCCCCTGGGGAGGTGATAATGGTTGTGATTAGTTGGGTTTGTGTATTTGTCTGTGCGTGACATGCATGCATGTGCACAGGCATTTGCACTCACCTGGGAGCCATGTGTCGCCATGCTTCCCAGCTTCCAGGGTCCCGCTCAGGGCGGACATTCTGTATATGAAACTGCCATGGGTAGATCCAGGATAGTTTGCATAGACAGAGGTGATGATTCCCTTGCATTGCATACAACCTGATGGAATGTCAGTGCTTGCGGTTTTTGATAGATGTGCTCAGTGGCCCTAGGTGGACGTAGGGCCACATGGGTGCAATCTATGGTACTGAGAACTTTGGGGAATTATGCCACCCTGTAAAAGTCCAGGACCACGGCCTGCCTTTCTGCGGGTGTTCTGGGCATGTATATGTGCCTGCAGACTGAGGCCCGCGCAGTCATGATTGCCAACACCTGGTGTAGGCAGCGTGACTGCGTGGCCTGTGAGACGCCCCCAACTATGGCAGTTGTCTGCTGAAATGACCGAGTGGCCAAAAAATGCAGGACATTGAGCACCTTTTCCAAGGGGCTCAGTGCTTGGGAGCACAAGGTGTGTGATGTAAGGTCATCCTCCCACTCAGTGACCAGGTCGAGGATGATACTAGGTGGAAACCTATACCTGCCATAGACCTGGTCATCAAGCATCCTAAAAAGGCTGGTCCTGGCCAACAAGATGCGGGGCCTGGCTATTCTCCTCTTCCTGCGGTGTCCCACGATCAGTGCTGTGGCAAATGGGGCATTCATCGTAGCTGTGTATACGTGTTTGTTGTTTGCGTGCACTTTTATACTGAGCGGCGATGCTTCTGCCTGCCTTCGTGTGGCGGACGTGTTTACACCTGTGCACGTCTTTTGCCCTCCGCGGGTTTCCCCTCTTTGATTCCATGAATACGTGTTGTCCGAGTGCCTGAGGGCGTTCTGTGTATTTCCCTGCAGTACTACCCAAGTTGCGCCTTCTTTTTCATGCGTTGTTCCCCATTCCGTGTGTTCCGCCCCGTGTTCCACCCCCTTTTTGGTGTGTGCGCTGACGTTGTGCACTTTCGCTGTGCGCATCACGCACAGCCTTCTGGATGTTGCAATGACGTGTGCACCACTCGCGGATTTGACGCACATCACAGGGAAAACACGCGCAGGGCCTTCCATGAATCACACACGTGCGCGCGCACGTGCACTTGCTTTTTCACGCTTGCGCCAGCTTGCGCCACGGATTTCGGCGCACATTTGTTCCATGAATCGGCCCCTTAATCTATTGTTCTAAAGAAAAGTTAGAACGTATTGATAATTTAAGCACTGAACGGTGAATGGGGAGTTTTTCTAATTTGAACATGTACGTACCTAGGAAGAGAGAAATCCATCCATAGAACCAATGACGGTGCGGATTGAAAGCTATAATGACACTGTATTAATAAACAAACACTGTGGTTCATACAGTTAAGATTCATATATATATTGGAATAAGAAAAGGAGACAATCACACCTTAAATTATGTTTCCAGTTAAACAGCAATGCGGTGAGTATGGGCAATAACATAGCCACTGGGATGTTAAGTGAATTCTGAAACCGAAGTATGGCGGCTAGAATAGAAAGTGAGGAAGGACTAACACGGTTGTCATGACACCAAGAGAACAACATAACACTGCAGAGAAGCAGTCTACGGCCAGACGTGGACTAGAGCGCACAGACGAGAGAGAACTAGGACCTTGCAGGTAAGCCCTTATGGAGGAATGCACAGCACTAGACTCAGAGCTTGCATCATGCCAGTACACTAATGTAAACTTGAAAAAACCAATCCATCAGACGGGTATGAACAGAGCTAGGAAACAACAGAGGGACACGCTAACAATGTCTACCCAAAGCTTGCGCTCCCTTTTTGAAACACATATCGAACATAGAAATGGAACAAATAACGAGAGTATGATAAGCAGACAGAGTTACTTAGGATAATAATAAGGAATTACATTTTTCTAAATTAAATATTAAGAGTAAAATGTGCATAAACATGAATATAAAGGTAGAATGGGATTGATGTCGGCAAATAGGAGGATAAGTACCAATGTGCAAAAATGGGTGATCATGTATTGCATGTTCACTTAACTGGTCGGAATTGAACCCAGGACTTGCTAAAACAATATTCATCAATCAAGATACAAAGATTAGGTAAGACAATACCAATATGACCACAACTGTAAGAAATCTAGAAATGTGGCAAACTTTGACTTTATATATATATATATATATATATATATATATATATATATATATATATTTTTATATATATATTTTTATATATATATATATATATATATATATATGTATATATATATATATATATATATATATATATATATACATATATGTGTGGTTTTCAAATCTAATTTACTTTACCATTATTTTTCTTTGTGCATTTTTTTCACCTCAAAAATATCCCTCCCTTTCCCCCTCCCTCTATGTCTGTGATATGTGGAACATGGGGAATGATCACACACAAACTCCCCATATGAGTTTTCTAACATTATGGGATGGATGTATTTATACATTTGATATGCTTCTGAAACTGTACAATTCTTGGACACCATGTTTATGATTTGGGCCGTGTTCTGGTTACATTTTCTGTTTATGCATATTTGTAATGATGTAATTACAACAGCCCTGATTTGAAAAAGGCGGTGAGATCCACCAAAACACGTGTCATCACAAAGGGCAACTGTACAATAATACAAAAACACTATTTATCAACACAAAATTGTGTGGAGTCTACTTTCTTCATGGTAACATAAAGAAGTGCAATTTTTGTTCTAAAACTGAGTAGAGGAACCATTTTTCTCGGTTCAGTTACCAGTTTCATGCAACATAAACATGTTTGTAATGGTAAGGAGGGTGCTGAGGTCTACACAAAAGAGTATCCACAGTGAAAGGTTCCTCAGAGTGTAATCTCTTTCAAACAATGATACACAAAGAAAAGCAACTACAGCTGTGTGCTTTGGAAGAAATCCTGTATGCATCTCTTGGAACAGGACTTATCCTAAAGCGCAAGAAACAAGGAAAGATCTACACAGCTGAATACCACAAAGTTTGCCAGTATTGTATCTTTAAGGAACCTTGGAGCCACAGTGAACCTCAATTCAAGTGTTGTCTGCATCAATAGCTTCAGCCATATACAAACATCAGAACTGAATGGCAGACAAACTAAAACCATGTGCCTTTCCAATAAACTATTGAATTTGATTCTTGAAACTGGGCTTAACTTGAGCTGGAGAACCACCATCACCATTGAATCTCCAAGGATAGGACAACATGTCAAAAGTGTAAACTAATATTGTTATATTTGTAATGTGAACTGGGCACACACTTAAATGTGTAACTTATTAGTTTGGAGAAGGGCTGGGCAATGACCAGGACTGTGGATAAATACTGCATGCTTTGTGATGACCAGTACTCTCACTCCTCACTGTGTCTGCTGGTAAACACTGCAAGGGGCTTGGGAGCCAGATAACTATCTGCTTTCATATTTGTATCTGTACAGAATAAAGTTATATTCATAACTTTGACTTTGTGACTGGCGGATTCAATTTTTGGTGGTACTAAGCCTCGATTTTCCTTGCTGATCTATCATCCTGACTCCTTTTAATTATTGCCTTTCCATTCAGGATGTATTCAATTGTACCCTTTTGCTGTGAAGATTTTCACACCAAACCAAATGTTCGGGTAGTGAAAGAAGCAGATATCAGACAATGAATTGGACAGCTTTTTCAAATGAAAAAACTGGGTTTACTTCATGATTCCATATAATGTTTACCTAAGGACAAGCCATAGAATGGGAAACTAATGTGGGGCTCTGTGCTGGCATGAGAGGTTCATGCTACTTTAACAGTGCTATTCACCCAAACATTGAAAATTATTTGGAGGACTTTTCAGAGACAACGGTCCCACCCACAATCTATTTCCCAGTCACGACTGTGTCTGGAGATGTACCAATATCAATGTACAGCTCCAAAAAAGAGAATGTGGTAAAGAAAAGGTCAATTGCCATGCCATCAAGAAGACCTGCTGGAGAGAGGTGCCTGCGATAACACATGCTACCACCAATACCATCTTTATGGAGGCACTGATGTAAGACTGTACCACATGTCAGAAGACAAATATGTAAAGATGAATTCTAATTCAACTTTGCGTAAATCCACCATGGATTGGCATGCACGGCGTGCTTCTCTCTGCCGCCTTTGTGTATTTTCTCTCTCTCTCTCTCTCCTCTCTCTCGCTTTCTCTCTCCCCTCTCTCTCTCTCCTCTCTCTCTTTCTCTCTTTCTCCCTCTCTCTCTCCTTTCTCTCTCTCTCCTTTCTCTCTCTCTCTCTGTTTCTCTCTCTCTCCTTTCTCTCTCTCTTCTCTCTGTCTCTCTCTCTCTCTCTCTCTCTCATGTGAACCAGGGCCTGAACTGTGGTGAGCAGATGTGTGACGCCAGAGCAGAGGAAAAGCAACAGGATGTTGCCTTTGAAACCATTCACAAATAACAGCTACAGTTTGGATAAATGTGTGTAGAACATAAGTAATCACCCATTGTTAAAAAAAAACATGTGTCTGAAGGCCATTTAAAGAGAAACAAGCAGCACATCTAGTATGATACACTGTGACTCCCACTGCCACCTCTCCATTAGTAATGACTAAGACCTGCATATAAAGGAGCCCAGAGAATACGAGCATTTGAAAGATAGCGGTGACTACTGACAAGCACAGAACAAATCCTTACAATCTGCTTTCAAAAGCTCAATTAATACCCATTCTGCTGCAAATGTACATAAACCAGGAATCGAGAGGGAAATGATACTGTGCCCCACAATGACTAATCCCCCTGACTAAGGTGAGCGGGGTTTAGATTCCAGCAAAGATACAGAGGTAGGCATTATGCATCAATACACTTTATCTACTCGTCCAGCAACAAAAAAAATACAAACATTGGCAATGCCAACTGTGTAGGCGTTTGGGTAGGCATGGGAAAGAAACTTGCCAGGCCCTGCTGTGGTGGTGTTAACTGGCCATCGATAGTAGCAGCTGCACAATGGTGGGAGTCACTGGGCATCTAATAGCAGTGCCTAGCCAATGCCTAATACTTATTGACAAGCAAAAACGGTTGGCTTTGCCAATACTTGTTTTTAACAGGACGTCAGTGAAGGACATACATAGTGCTTATAAATCGACTGGCGGAAGGCATACAAGGTTAAAAAATGTATATTAGACCAGTGGGGGGGTTACAACTCCATTTAAGACATGGGCCTCATTCCGAGTCCTGCGGTAGCCGTGCTGGAAAAACCAGCAGGCTGCTGCCGGACTCGAAATACCATTGTGCCTCCATGATTGCCAGAATCACCGGGGCATTAAAAGCCCAGTGACCCGGTAATTCCGGAGGCGGAATTCCGTAAATCCCCATTCCCATGGAGTCCCATACGACTCTATGGGGATGTGGACAATGGAAACACCGGTCCGTCTATGAGGGAGCCTGTGTTTCCATTTCCACCTGCAGGCGGGGGGTGTTACTCCCACCAGGTCAGACCTGGTGGGAGTGACACCTCCCACCTGCAGAACTCGTAATCAGCCGGTCCAGAAACAACGGTGGTGGCGGATTTACCGCCACCGTTGTTTCCAGACCGGCAGGGTCATAATGAGGCCCATTAACTCTCCCTGTCCAGTAGCTAAATACTACTAAGTAGTACCTTATGGGGGAAATCTCTATGCATAATTCAAGTTTACGCCCCGCCGACACTGCAGACGGAGACAATTAATTTGGTACAAGCACGACTAGCCAAGCATGGGGGAGACATAAAAGTAGTGGGCTGAAGATTTCAAGGACACGGCATTGCCAGAGCTGGATAGGTCAACACTGGGAGGCAGGCCCGGTGGCCCACACACAAAACTCTGAACATTTATCGAGGCCACCGGGCTCAGAGACATCTGGCAGGAACAGCAGTTCTCCTTCTATTAGAACATGCATGCATCCTTCTCATGATTAGACTACTTCCTAGTGCCGGGCACGATTGCGGGTAGGGTAGAATCTGCAGGCTTCCTCCCCTGAGGCATCTCCGACCAAGCACCCTTGATCATTAGCATTACAGTAAAGGGATGAAGCAAATGGGGGTTGGAGACTCAACGCATTCTACCTAAAAATCCCCCACATAGTAGACCAACTCCACAAGGGGACCGGAGAATACTTCTGCATTACCCATGCTTTAGATCCAACCTTATCCGCTGGATTAAGGAACATGACATCTGACCCCTTACCACTGTTACTGTAAACAATTGCTGTCCGCTGTCTCTAGCTACCTATTTCCTACTTGTATGATATTTGCCTGTACTGTTATTAATGTTTTGTATTGTGACGCACAGCAATGTAACCTAAGCTGAACAACCCTCTTTTGCTTTTTTGCGCTCTAATACCTTCGGATCTGGTGCGCAGAATAAATAAATAAACAAACAAAACAAACAAACGCAAATGGATGATAGGCACTCCACATTGTGGGAGGCATACATGTTGGTTATGATAAGGCAAACCATGTATGCAATTGGACACTTTAATAGGGAAAGGGGTGCATATTTGCTACAGTTAGTGGCAGAGGTGGTGGCGGTGAAGATGAAACAACTAGAGCAGAACATGGAGGGGACAAAGAGGGGCCTTGTCATGGCTACGAGCCGCTACACATCAGTGGTGTTAGACGAGGCCAAAGCAGCATACTGGGATAAGAGGACAAGAATATATGACGTAGGGAATAAATGTAGAAGGATGTTGGCCTGGTTGGAAAAGAGGGAACATTGAACCATATGGGTAAGTGAAATCCTGACGGTGTTGGGCGAAGTGGCACTGAAAGGGGAGTATATTGCCAAAGCCTTTGCCGGTTACTATCAAGAGCTGTATAGGGAGATGGGGTAGTTAGATATGCGAGCTATCAATGACTACCTTAACGAAATTGATCTGCCCCACCTTCCATTAGATAGACAGGCAATGATTGTTGCTATTTATAAGAAGGGAAAAACTTCTGAACAATGCAGCGCCTATCGCCCCACTTCGTTGCTCAGCAGGGAGTCAAAGATTCTGCCAAAACTTTTGACAGATAGGCTACTGAAAGTGATAGGGGATTTGATCTATCACAAACAGTGTGGGGTTTAGCCGGGCAGAGCTACCAGAATGAACCTCAGAGGGGTAAACAACGCCCTGAGTGAGTCCACTCATTTGTCAGGCCCACATGCTCTGGTGGAGCCATAAATCGGAGAAGGCCTCCAACTCTGTACAATGGGAATTGTATTTATTTACATTTTCGTAAAGCGCCACCTGCCCATAGGCCTCAGAGTGCACAAAAACCAGAAACGACAAAGAACAGAAGGCAGGGCTGCAGGGAGTCAGGTCATTGGAGTCACTTAGTCTGCTGAATTAAAGATGCTGGTGTTTATAGCCTTCTTGAAGTCAGCCAGAGATGGAGCTGTTCTTGTGCAAAGGGGAGGGTTATTCCAGTCTTGAGGAGCTTGTGTTTCGAAGCTTGTTACACCAAATTTGGCAAGTTTAAAGCATGGCTGACTCAGTGTGTGGTTGTTGCCATCCTGTAGTATTCGCACAGAATGCTTGGCTTTCAGGCGGTTAGATGGGTACTGGGGAGCTGCAGTGTTCCGGCATGTGTAGGTAAGGGTCAGTGTCTTATGGATGATCCTCTGTTGGATGGGAAGCCAGTGTAAATATGTTCTGTATGATGTAACATACGTTTGGAAAGTATATGAATTGCTCTGACTGCACCATTCTGTGTTGTCTGTTGGCGATGCAAAGTCGAGTGTGATGTGACAATCAATAGGCTGTTGCAGTAGTCTGTTCAGGAATTTATCATAGTTGTTGCAAGAAGGGCTCTGTTCCTGAGGGATAGGAAGGATCTGATCTGTTGAAGAAGTCTATTAACGTATCTGCAAGTCGAATGTATGTGGGTTTCTTTATGTTTCAATGAGAGATCAGAATCAAGATAGACTCCTAATGTTTTTATGCATTTCGAGACCGGTATCTGATTACCCAGGATCATAAAGTTGGCGTAAAGCGGATCTAGTTTCTTTAACAGTTGCCCGGCAGTGACAATGGGGAGTTCAGTTTTTTCACTATTGAGGGCTAGTGAATTAGATGCCATCCATAGATGAATTACCATGAACACCCTATTCAGGACCTTGGTGTCTTCTGCATGATTACCTGAAGAATCCAGGAGTACTTGGGCATCTGTCCTCGGTTCCAACACTTAGTGGCTGCATACGGTCTAACACATGAACATAGAGATGGCTGGGATATCCCTGAACACTCTCCTATAGAAGATAACATCGTGGAAGGGGGAATCACGGGAAAAGCAATTACTGTGCTCTACCAGGTGATAATCAACTTTACCTCACAAACCCTGGCCAACGTAAAAGGCGAATGGGAGACAAACTTAGGGGCATTGACGGAGGACGACTGGATAGAGGCCCTAGGCTCACCCATGGAAGCAAGTATAAGATGAAGGCTGTGCCTCGTTCATACAAAATATTGCACCGTGTGTATTATACCCGAGAGAGGCTTCCCCGCATGGGAAGGACAGTGGGCCTGTTTTGTTTGAGGTGTAAGATCGCAACGGGCACCTTTTCACACACAATTTGGGAATTCTCCATTATGCAGGGTGTTTGGCGATTGATCAGGGGTGTGATATCCAGAGTCACTGGATGCCCTGTGCCCGACTGTCCCAAACAGATGCTCCTGCACATCTGGGGCGACACGGGTTTCAACTCTAAGGAAAATAGCCTTATCAAGACGGCACTGATGATAGGCAAAAGGGATCTGGCAGCTGTGCTGGGGTAATCCTGTCGCACTAAGTATACACAGATGGATAGAGGGGATGGATTATTGATGTTAATTGGAGCGGAGGGTGTACAGGGACAGGGGAAGTCCCCCGAAACATGAAAACATTTGGAATTGCTGCATAGAGACAGTATGAGCTTGGAGTATACGAGACCGCTCACGTGGAATATAATGGAATTGCTATGTTTGATCATGGGTAATGGGGGGGGTTTACGGATATTTTAAAGTGACTCAGGGAAAAGTGTTGGAGGTGGGTACCACAGACTACGAAATGGGGATCGGTGATGGACTGTAATTGGATTGTATTGAATGTTGTTTATTTCTTCGACTTGGTTTCTTTTACCACTATGATAAAATCAATAAATGATTTAAAACAAAAAAAAGACATTAATTCTCAGAAGACTGTTATGAAAAAACTGGCAGGCACTTCGAGTGCACAGTTTGATCGTAAAGCATGATTAACACTTCCCATGAGAAGGTGTTTTAGAAGGGGACGGGCAGGCACAAGGTAGGGATGGCCATACGTCTTAGCATGATCACTACAAGGTGTGTGCTGCTCCAAATGCCATTTCTCTATATCTGTATTCGAATGCAATAGATTTGGCTTATTGGTGGCGCAAGCACCATCTAATAGCCCAAACTAATTACACTTTAAGAACATTTTTAAAAATAGAATGAAAAAGACTTGGATAAATACATAAAATGGCACTGCTTAGAGAGCTGGGTCCATAACTTCTGATCCAACCAATCACAGCCAGCCACACCATATAAAGATAGTGCAATTAGTCCTTTGTCTTTAGTGGCTCGGAACAGCATTGTCCTCTTCTTTGATAGAACGTCTCCATCTAGGGCCAGTGTGAGGAGGTCTATATGGCATCAGCCATTGCCTTCCAACACCCAGTATGGAGATAAAGACGTGTTTATAAAGATTCTTTGCCATCCCATCAATCACTTGATAAGTTAGTAACAGAAAAAAGACAGGGATGGTGGGAGGAACACATTGAATTAAACTCCTATTGGGTGAACATCTAATCTGTCAGGAGAGTTCAAGACATGACTAATTTCCAGTTGTATGTGAGACATAGGGCCTCATTACACGGATGGCGGTAATGGTTAACGGTCACTGTTAACGGCAACGGTGACCGTTAACCATTACCGCCTTACTACGAGGTCCCTTAGCGGGTTGGTGCTTTAACGCCTGCTTTTTGCAGGCGTTAAAAACCAACCCGCTAAGGGACCTTGGTGTTAATTACGGCACCGCAAAATTGCGGTGCCGTAATTAGCACCTTCCCCATTCCCATTATGCCCTATGGGGCAAAAATGGGAATGGGGAAGGGCAGTGGTGGAAGGGGGAATTACCGCCCCGCCAACCTTGGAATGGGGCGGTAATTCCTTCTTCCACTAAGGCGGTGCCAGTATTTTACCGGCATGGACCAAGGTACTAATAGCACCTTGGTCCATGTGCTAATACCGCCATCCGTGTAATGAGGCCCAAAGTAACATGTAACACAAAACCCAAAAGGCATCGTTTGTTATAGTTTTGCAGAGGCAGGAGATACTTTGCTGAAAAGGATCTCTTTCCAAGCACAGCTACATGTGCCCAGGAAAGGGAGTTTGAGATGGTGCCGCAAGTTATATTGGCATTATGTGAAACCCGGATATATGTCCCTCTTCATGAATATCCTGACTATAGAAGGGAAAGAAAATGTATATGAATGAATAAAGGTACAACCAAATGAAGAATGTTAACCTCATTACCCGCAAACACATACTGTGTGAGTGAGAGGCTAACCCTGTTTTGGAAGAAGAGTAGATATGAGGCAACATTGAAACCCCAAAGGAAACCCTTACACAAAACCTGCCTGCAGGTGAACTGACACTTTATTTGCCCCAGAAAAAAGTGTGCCTTTCGGTGGCAAGGCACGACCTCGTGCTGAAAAGAAAACTAATTGAACCTGAGTAAAAGGTTGGGTACATTGACCAGGCACTGTTTGAGTGCTTGGCCATCCCAATCGCCCTTAATATTCCTTACTTACTGCATCGCTCTCTGGAGACCTGACTGGTAGCAGTTAATTGTTTAAACACAGAGGAGAAAATAGACAGAAAACAGCGTGACCATGAACACACTTCAAAGAATTGAAGGCGAGGGTATGCCGAAACAAAGTGGCCTGTGAAAAACGCCAACAGCTGTAATGTACAGTTAATTCCTTGTTATTATTACTGAGGCGGGACATTTGGTAGTGAAAAACTTGAAGGGTAGTTGGCTGAACCTTTACGGGGTGTAGCATCTTAAGACACATTCAGGAAATCCTCCTAAGTTAAATTCTATTGGCATCAGCTGCTTTGGAAGGTATGACATCATTTGCAATTATTTGACCACTTAAATAAGAAATGTGACCCACCTTTCTCTTTAAGAAGGCCACTACCTACATGTAAATATAAGGGAAAACTCCAATCTTCCCATTTCTTGTGAACATAATGTGTATGGGTACCTCTAACACAATTGCTGAGACACAACTATAGCAGGCTTGTTGAAACACATGAGCGACCAAAAGGAAAACTGACAATCGTTTGGTCGCTGCCTGAGTCCACATGGACCTAGCAAACTCTTAATAACACATGATACAAAGTACCAAATTTGCACGTGAGCCCTTCAAGGTTTGGGTACAGGTGAAAGCTACATCTACGTGTAGAGCAGAGAGGAAAGCAATTGTTATTATTATGCTGAAGAGAAAAAGGAAAGGGAGAGGGTAAAACGCCTTTACTCCAGTACATGATGTGTTACCCAATAACTCCCTTGGAAAAAGAGATTAAATGTACACACTCTGCTAGGGTCTTGAAAAGGATGATTCCTATACTTTGTATCTACTCCAATAAATTAAGTCATAAACATCTCAAAGGGAGGGTGCGAGGGATAATGCTCACCTATTTGTGTTGAATAGAATCTAAACCTCCGCCCACGTTAGTGAGGGGGATTAGTCCAAACTGTAGGCTTCCTACTGCGCAGGTTTAAAGCATGGTAATAAACCAATAGTTGACACGTTGGGTGGAATGTTGTATTCACTACACAACATGCATTATACCATTGTGTTTCCACCAGTGTCAGTTTTTATGTGGAGGACTCAGACCAGACGTCATGCACACCTGCTCCCTTGTTGACATTGTATATGACTTCATAGGCGATGAAAACAACAGGATGTACATAACACTGGATCCAGGTGAGGAGAAGAAAGGGGAACTATTAAACCATCATCACTGCAAAGAGTATGGGTACCCATCCAGGAATACACAAGAAAAGCAGAACAGCACCCTCTCCCCAAATACTAGATATTAGAGTGGGGAGCACTAGTTGAAGTAATATATATTAGTGGCTGTGTAGTTATGGTTAAGTTGTTGTTTCCATAGGAAGAGCACTTTTTGGCCGGCTTCTAACTTCGCTCCCCCTGGACGAATCCTCACCAAACTTTGCAAAAAAAGTATATGGCCCACTCTGAATTTTTTGGTGAGGTTTGGTCCAGGGGGGTCCCAAAATGTCTTTTTTTCCCATTAGACATAATGCGAACAGGACATGGATTGGCCAAGCGGTTTGCGTGATGTCTGCGGACATATGACGTGCTCTCCGATTGGCTGGGTTGACGCGTGAAGTGCGTCAGATTTTTTCATCAATGATATTTGTGATGTCATCTTTGATGTCCTGGGTGTTAGTCTTAGCAGTGCACGTGGTCGTGCGAGTTATGGTTGCTTAGCTTTTTTTACTGAATTGCATAGGTTTTTAGCAGTGCAACTTAACCATAACGTCTGTTTAACAAAGTTTTTTTTTATATATGCGGGCCGTGTAGTTATAGTTAAATTGCGAAACCCATAGGAAGACCACTTTTTAGGCGGCTTATAACTTGAATCCCCACCAAACTTCGCAAAAAAAGTATATGACCTGCTCTGAAATTTTCTGGCAGGTTTGGTGAGGTGTCGTGCAGGGGGGGAAGATATAGGGGAGTTCCCAAACAAGTACAAGTTGCAAAGAACTGAAATGTATGTCGCAAAAAATTAGTGATATCTGGCTCCGCTCCGCGGACCCATTTCCCTGTCCGCTCCGCGGACAAACGTCTCATTGGCTTGCAGTACGCCGTGATGTCGGCGAACATTGGACGTGGCCGGTGGTTGGCTGGAGCTGTGCATCAAAGTGTTTGAGAAACACTGCCATGGTGTATCGGAGGACAGTGAGGCAACGAAAGGGACTGACAAACATACTTTACGCCATGTGGTGGTGGGAAGAAGGGATGAAAACGGTGGGGGAGTGAGAAGTGGATCATGTGAGATCTGAGATAGTAAGGTGGACGAAGACGGTGGTGTTCCTGCAGTATCTGTGTGTACTGTGGCAATTCGCCGGTCCCTGCACAGGGGACTACTATGTGGGGTGAATGCAGGTAGCCTTCGTTATAGCACAAAAGCTTGTGACTGGTGGCAGCTGAATTGCAGAAGGGGAGTGTATTGCACATGACATAAACATTGTAAAATAGGGCATGCTATGCTGTGCTGTGTGTGGTAAGCCCATGGCCCCTTCCATGCACAGCTGGAGGCCTTGCCCCGACAACTATGGGCCCTGGTTCCAAGTAGGTTTGACATTGTTGCCTTGTGTGTGTGGTTAGTCAACATTGCATACATTGTTGGTTCGATGGGAAGACCAGAAGTGAGCTGACATGTGTATATTGTTGGTTCCATGGGTGTGGTCATTGTTAGGACATCCTACAGTTTTCTGTGTATGGCTGGAGATGGTGCAGTGCCAACTCCTGCAGTGTTCACACTGGGTGCAGTGTTGTAATACTGCCAGTGTAGATGAGGGTAGGGTTTAAGTGCATTTTCTATGTGCTTGGATAGTGCAGTGTGTCAACTAGGTGCAATGTTCTAATAGTGTGTGCATAGAAGTGGATAGGGTTGAAGTGCATATGTTATGGGCTTGGGTAGTATCCATTGCGCGGAGTGCTGACTACTGTACTGCACTATGAAGTATTGGTTTTGTGGACTGAATAAACTGTTGGGAGCAGGGCCACTGCTGTGAACAATTTTTTGGGTCGGTTGGCAGTAACAACATAGTATGTGAACAAAAGTAGGTAGGGGTGCAGGAGGCTGTGTTATGTTTGTAGATTCTGCAAACTGGTGCATGTTTGCATGTACAGCTGTATCATGGTGTAGAGGTTGGGTAGGAGTGCCAGTGGCTGTGGTACGTTTGTGGATTCTGGTACTTGGTGACATGCATGCATGGTAGCATTACGTTGCGGTGGGTGTGTCTAAGGCCTAGACTCTTGTGTGCATGGCCAAAGGCCGTAGGGCATGCACCCATGAGCCAAGGCCTTGACCACACCCAACGCAGCAATGCAGTGTGAACTCTGCATCAGTCAGAGGGTGGTGACCTGTAAAGAAAAGTTGTGGAGCACATTTTAGACTTGATAGAGCACCAGAGGTGAGCTGCCCTGTGTACATTGTTGGTTCCATGGGTGTGGTCATCATTAGAACATCCTTACTTTTCAGTGTATGGCTGGAGATGGTGCAGTGACAAGTCCTGCAGTGTGGACACTGGGTGCAGTGTTGGAATACTTTCAGTATAGAAGAGGGTAGGGTTGAAGTGAATCTTCTATGTCCTTGGATACTCTGATTTGTAGAGATTGGTGGGAGTAGTGCCAATGTTGTGAAGATTTTGCGGTTTGGATGACAAGCACACAATACTTAATGAATGGAAGTGGGTAGGGGTGCTGGAGGCTGAGGTATATTAGTGCTAACTGTTACATGTTTCTATGCATCACTGTGTTGTGGGGGTTGGGTAGAAGTGCCGCTGGCTATGTTACGTTTAGGACTGTGGTATCTGGCCACATGTTTGCATGCATGGCTCCATTATGTTCTGCTGGCTGTGGGCAAGGCCTAGAGTCTTGTGTGCATTGCCAAAATAGTGATGGGTGCCGAGCACGTGAAAAGAAAACACGAAAAAGAAAATTATTTTCAGAGCCAGCACTACAGCCCCAATCCCCCAACCTGTTTGAAATGTCTTTACCCCTCCCCTTCCTAGCACGATAACACTGCAGATTCTGCAGTAGTTTCAGGATTACACATGCCGCATCCAGCCCTTTTCAGGATGGCAGGCATGGAAATGGGACTGTGCAGGCCAACGCATTACTCAATAAGATTTGTGGTTGTGGAGTGTATGCAGAAACAGTGGCAGAAGGTCTATTTGTATAGAGACCTGCAGAAGGCTATGGTTGAAGTGTGCACATTAAGGGGAAGGCATCCTGTTTGTATGCATGAACTGTATGAACTTGATGTACATTGCTAAGAAACATTGAATGCTGCTTTTCTGCAATATTTTCACAAATTTTGTAGGAGTGCGGAACAACATTTGTAGCATTGTCGGAAGGCAATAAGACAGTTACTGTTTGGATATTAGGATGGCTAATATGGGTAAATGAGAACGTTGAAAGCATATTCCATTGCAGTGGCACTAGATGGTAGGTGATGGGAGAAAGAACAGTACGTCTTGTAAGTACGTTGTGGACCTTCAGTGGCAGACAGCCTGCTCAGAGGCACTTATAACAGAGTTGTAAAAATAGTGTACAGAAAATAGATGAATGTGGATGCTGAAATCTTGGATAGTTTTACAGAACTTTCTAATGGAGGTGCTTTTGAATCACACGGCACTTGCACTCTGATTGTGTAACTGTACTTATGAAGTGTTGTACATAACTAAGAGTATTACATGCTGACGTCTTCGATGTGATTGGTGGATGCGTGTGTGACTATTTAACAGTACCCAATGACATAGTGCTGGACAAAACTTAGTGGAAAGGGAAGAAGGACTGGTTCTGATTTACAGGGGCTTGGCCCTAACGGTACTTGGGGAAGCACACGTGCCACAGTCTGCGCTTCTCACCATGCGAGCCAGGGGAAATGGTACTGTGGGGATTATCCAATCTGGTACTGAGGGTGTGGTTCACAGGAAGGGGCAATAATACTATTTGTCATTACTCTGCGTAGTGAGGTGGGCAGACATGGTGAAACACATTGCATTAATTTTGGGTGTTGCCTTTGTGGTAGATCTGCACAAGTTTGCCCAGGAAAGGCATGTTAATGGCGATTTCAGTTTGGAAGGAGAAGACGCATTGTGGAGCGCTGTCGATTTCAGCAGTTTTGGCATTATTCTTCAGCTTTGCAGACAAGTGGCCAGTTTTGCTACAGTGCACGTTGTTGTTGTGCATTATGGTGGCAAGCATTTGGGTTACATTACTTGTTCACGTGTGTTCCAGCAACTGAAGAGGTTGAGAAAGGCAGTGAAGAGGCTTTTCCCCACTGCCCAGGTGGTTTTCTCTGCCATAACACCAACAAGAGTATGCAACTATCCTAATATATGCTGTGCCCAGCCAGAGGCTGCAAGGGGTCTCATCAATAGAAGCATGAGTGATTTTTTGTCCGCTTGTGGGAAGTTCTTCTGCAACCATGACAGCATTCATTCTCCAAATGCGGTGTGTTTCCATGCAAATGGCATTTCTTTGTCTGGGCTCAAGAGACTGCAGCACCAGGGCCATCATGCCTCACTATGGAGAGCTATAAACATGGTTTTCCCCCTCCTCCTATCAAGGGTAAGATTTTTGTTTTGGAGGGAGTTGTTTCCCAGTCACCTTCAATGGAAAAAAGTGCGAGAATACAAGTGCCATAATCCTTAGAGACATCAATGTGAATTAACCTGAAACACCCGAAAGGGAAATGTAACTAGACACGCCTGAAAAGGAAAAGAAACACAGCCTCCCTGATGATTGATGGAGTCAAGAAAATGTTTGGAGGAGAAGACAATTTGGTGTTACAGCAGGAGGACTTGACTGGGAACCAGAGTGCTCGCCTTGTCATCATTTTTAACACTATGTTCCAGGAGTCCCGGGCTCAAGAGGCTGCAGCACCAGGGCCATCATGCCTCACTATGGAGCGCCATAAACATGGTTTTCCCCCTCCCCCTATCAGGGTAACATTTGTTCTTTGGAGGGAGTTGTTTCCCAGTCACCTGCAATGGAAAAAAGTGTGATAATACAAGTACCATAATCCTTAGAGACATCAATGTGAATTAACCTGAAACACCTGAAACCAGAGTGCGCGCCTTGTCCTCATTTTTAACACTATAATATTACAAGGCACGCGTTAGTGGGCGTGTAGTTATGGCTAAGTTGCTAAACTCATAGGAAGACCACTTTTTCATCGGCTTATAATTTCGCTCCCCCTGGAGGAATCCTCACCAAACTTTGCAAAAAAGTATATGGCCCGCTCTGAATTTTTTCGGCAGGCATCGTTACGGCACGATAGCTGGTGCAGAGACCTATTTCCATGGTGACTGGTGGTAGCTCTATTGCAGAAGGGGAGTGCATTGCGCATGACATGCACATTATAAGATACTGTGTACCGCTGTGTGTTGCAAGGTTGGAGGCCTTACAGAGTCAACTATGTGCCATGGTTGGAAGTAGGTTTCGCATTGTTCCCTTTTGTGTGTGGTATGTCAGCATTGGATAGATGGTTGATTGCATGGGTGCAGTGCTCCTTAGCACATCCTACAGTGTTTAATACATGGCTGCAGCTAGTGGAGTGAACAGTGGAGATGGATTAAACTGCATATTGCATCAGATTGCGTAGTGTACATTGCACAGAGTGGAGATTTCTGTACTGCAGTATGACGCATTGCTTTTCTGTACTGAATAGAGAGCTAGGAGTCATACTATGCGACTGAAAGTGGGTATGGGTGCTGGAGGCCGTGTTATGTTTCCATGAATAGCTGTTTTACAGTGTGGAGGTTTGATAGTAGTGGCGGTGGCTGTGGTACGTGTGTGCATTGTGGTAGGTGAGCATATGATGGTATGCATGCCTGCATTATGTTGCGGTGGGTGTGGGCAAGGCCTAGACTATTGGGTGCATGGCCAAAGGTCGTAGGCTATAGGCCATGCACCCAATAGTCTAGGCCTTGCACACACACCCCGCAGCAATGCAGTTTACACTGCATCTGTTACAGACTCCTCACCTTTACAGAATGGTTGTGGAGCACATTGTATACTTGATAGGTCACCAGAAGTCAGCTGACATGCAAATACTGTTGGTTGGTTGGGTTGGCAGTAACACCATCGTATGTGAATGAAAGTGGGTAGGGGCGCCGTAGGCTGTGTTAAGGTTGTAGATTCTGGTAAAAGGTTAATCTTTCTCTGCATAGCCATATGACCATGCCGAGCTTGGGTAGGAGTGCCGGTGGCTATGGTATGTGTGTGGATTGTGGCACTTGTTGTACTTGATGACATGCTCCCATGCATGGCTGCATTACATTGCAGTGGGTGTGGCCAAGGCCTAGACTATTGGGTGCATGGCCAAGGCCTTCACCACACCCACTGCTGCAATGCAGTTTTTACTGCATCTCTCTGAGGGTGGTCACCTTTACAGAATGGTTGTGGAACACATTTTACTCTTCATAGAGCACCAGAAGTACGCTGACATGCATACATTGTTAGTTCCATGGGTGTGGTCATTGTTGGAACATCCTACGGTTTTCAGTGTATGGCTGGAGATTGTGCAATGAAAAGTCTTACAGTGTGCCCACTGGATGCAGTGTTGGAACACTGTCAGTATACAAGAGGGTAGGGTTGAAGTGAATGTGCAATGTGCTTGGACATTCTGGTTTGTGCAGCTTCCTGGGAGTGGGCCCAATGTTGTGAGGATTGTGCAGTTTGGTTGCCAGTGACATAATACTTTGTGAATGGAAGTGGGTAGGGGTGGCGGAGGCAGTGGCATATTTGTGGAATCTGCTAACTGTGGCATGGTTCCAAGCATCGCTGTTTTATGGTGGTGGGGTTGGGTAGAAGTGCCGCTGGCCATGTTACGTTTGTGGATTGTGGTTTATGGCCACATGTTCTCATGCATGGCTCCATTATGTTGTGATTGGTGTCGGCAAGCAGTAGACTCTTCTGTGCATGGTCGAAGGCATGATGGGTGTCGCTCTGAGCGATTTTGGATGCTGACATTGTGTTTTCTTTTCCCACACCTTTGTGCGGAAGGTGCTTTGGGGCTGCACACGAGTGTTGAACAGTACATATGGAGTGCTGCACTAAAATGATAGTGTTGAATGTATACTTCTTGGCTGTGATTGGTGCATGTATGTGTGAATATTTCACAATCCTCAATGAGAGAGTACAGGAAGAAGAACAGTGGAGAGGGTAGAAGGACTGCCCTGCTTTACTGGGGTGCAGGCCTTGCTGTAGCTGGGAAAGCTCACGTGCCACATCCTGCCATTCGCAGCATGGTGGGCATGCCAATGGAACGGTGGGCATTATGGAATCATGTGTCAAAGGTGTGATTCATAGGAAGGGGCGGTACTACTTTCTCTCAATACTCTCTGTGTAATGAAGTTGGTGGACATGGAGAGATGCACAGTGCTGGTCGTGGGTGATACATGTGTACAAGATCTGTACAGGTATGCTGTGCAAAGAGGCTTTGCTGCTAATTTCCGGTTGGAAGGAGTGGAACGGTTTGTGGGCCAGTCTCCATGCGTGCAGTTTTGGTGGGATGGTTCACCTTTGCAGATACGTGGCCTTCATCATTACTGGTGAAGTAGTTGTGGTGCATTACAGAGGTCTACATTTGGGTTACATGTCATATGGACCTTTGCCCCGTCACCTGAAGAAGTTGATGACTGCAGTGATGTGGATTTTTCCCACTGCCAAGGTCGTTTTCGCACCCATTCCCCCAAAAGGAGTATGGGACCATGCCGGTGTAATTTGCCCCCAGCCACAGCTCGGAAGGTGTCTTATGAACAGAAGCATGTCTGCATTTATGTGCCCTGATGGCATGTTGTCCAACCACTATGAGAGCATGAATTTCCAAAACATACAACGCTTTTATGCAAATGGCATTTCTTTGACCACCATTGGCACCTCCATTGTCTTGTACACTGTGCACAAAGTGTTGCCCTTAATTTGGTAAAGAATTAAGGAGGAAAAGCAAACAGAAAGGCATACATAGAGAAAAAACTAAAAAGGTGGTTCGCAAGCACGTACAAAACAAAAAGAAACACATAAAAAGCACAAAAACAAATACAAACTAAAACCTTTTCAGAGGGACCACTAAAGACCCAATCACCTATCCTGTTTCCCAATTAGCCACCCCCTCCTCCTAGCATGAAAACTCCATGGATTATGCTGTACTTTCAGGATTACACTTTCCACATCCTGCCATTTTCAGGATGGGTGCCATGGAAATGGGACTGTGGTGCGAAAGACACTCCTCAATGAGGTTGTTGGTTGTGGTGTGTACGCAAACAAAAAGTGTTGTTGAAGGTCTCTTTGTACAAAGAAGTGCAGAAGACTATGTCGGAAGTGGGCAAGTTATAGGCCATGCATCCTGGGTGTATGCATGAACTGTATGTACTTGTTTGAAGTTCATAACATGAATGCAGTGCTGTTTGGGAGCTATCATTTTTGAAAAGTGTGCAGTAAGTGGGGTACTGCAAGAAACAAAAACCTGTGCAGTGTACAAGGTAAGTGGCTAGCATCCTACTGTTATGAATGCATTCTATGTATGATTTCATATGCTCTACAATTGTATGCTATGGTATGCGTAATGTACACATACAAACGTTTAGCAAAGTGCAACAAAACAAGGGGGGAACAGAGGGGAGACAGAGACAACGAACCTACTAGGCCAGGTGTGACTTACATCACCAAAGTGCATGAGTAGGGCGAGGGGAAGATGCAGTACAAGGGTAGGAGAAGAAATGACAATAAATAAAAATACGGGTCGATTGTGCAAAGTGCAAGGATAAGTGCACACATCAGGTGGTGCAGGAACTGGTAGGGATACAGAAAACAGTCCCCAATTGTGGGGTCTGCTAGAAAGGCAATCCAGGGGTTCGCCTGGCGGGGGAGGTGGCATGGGCCTGACATCAGAGAGTCTCCAGGTAAGCAGTGCAGAATCACTTTACGCCAGCAGTCAGCCAGGGAGAGAATGAGAAGAAGCAGATGCAAAGAGAAAGTCTTTGTGGTGCTTTCCCGGAACCGGCAATGGTTCTCCTCAAGTTTCAAGGAGGCAGGGAGGCTGTTGCAGAGGGAGGCCCCAGCCAGAAAAAAAACATATACCACCAACTGCTTGCTTGCAGAAGTGATTGACCCTGAGGGAGTTGGAGGCAGATGAGGGAAGAGCACAAGCACAGAGATATATAGTACATGATAGTTGAATGTATTGATGTCCCAGGGCCCAGAAGGCCTTGTGCATAATGCAAATGGTTTTCACCTTATTCCTCGCAGCCACTGGGAGCTATTGCAGACATTTCAGTGCAGAAGAGATACCATCCCAAGTCACGCAGTCCTCTTCTGGATCTGTTACAGAGGGCGGAGAGTAGAAGTGGGCACATTTAAAAAGAGCCTGTTGCAATAGTGCAGCCTTGCCAGAAGCACAGCTGTGCAGGCAGTGACCTTTTGGAAACTTGCTTTAGGTTGATAAGATCCATGCATTGCTGCTTATTGGTGGCGTAATTTCACGATTTATGTAAGAGATGTGTTAGTGGGGAAAACATTTCGTACCATTGTCGGAAGGAAAGTAGAGAGCTCCTGTTTCGATATTATAATGTATGATATGGGTAAATGAAAACTTTACAAGCACATACCCCTGAAGTGCCACTTGATGGTAGGGGATGGGAAAAAAAGACAGTATGCTTTTAAAGAACGTAATGGATTCTCAGTGACAGATACCGTGCGCAGAGGCACTTATAACACAGTGGTAAACATACTGCAGAAAAGGTTTTGATACCTCCAGTTTATGGTGCTGGGTGCACATGTGGAGGCATGTGGATGCACAAATATTGCAATCTTTTACTGAACTTTCTACTGCGTGTGCCTTCGAGTGACAGAACACTTGCATGTGGATTTTGTGACGGTACATATGAAGTGTTCTGCAGAACTGACAGTGTTGGATGCTAACGTCTTGGATGGCATTGGTGGAATCGTGTGTGCCTATTTAACTGTACTGAATGAGGCAGTGATGTCATCCATGACATTTGTGATGTCATCTTTGATGTCATGGGTGTTAGTCTTAGCAGTGCACAGTTGTGGTGCAAGTTATGGTTGCTAAGCTTACCATAACTGGTGAATTTCTGGGGGTTTTCGGCTTTACTTGTAAGCATAGTAAGGATAGGTTGTTGTTAGTGCAAAGTAGTTGTAGCGTTCCTGTAACAAACATTTTTGCACTGAAGTTGGTTGTTCTTAGGGCAATTGAAGGATAACCTCCCTTCACCAACCTGTTTTCACTGAAGTTGATAGGTTTTTAGTAGGCCACTGTAACCAGACCCTTCCTTTAGCATATTTTTCAGTAAAGGGAATAGGTTTGAGGGAGTGCAACTTACCATAACGTCCCTTTAACAATGTTTTTTGTTATTGAATATATATATATATATATATATATATATATATATATATATATATATATATATATATATATATACATATATATATATATATATGTACACCACACATCTGAAGGATAGCCAGGAGTGTGCCTTGGTAGAGAAGAACTAGGCCAGGGAGAGGAGAAAAACAGTTACATGCTTCTGCAGGAAATCCAGCCCCCCTTCCTCCTATATATTGGGAGCCTGAGACTGCACCATGTTTAACACCAGCTGTTGTGACCATACCACTGCGAGTATTTGAAAGAAAGTATCCACTGAGGAAACCATATCAAATGTATCCCCGAAGAGACGACACTCTGAGGGAGGAACTCCCTGAAGGAATATGAAAAAGAGTGAACGAGAAACCAGTGATGTCACAAGAGACGAATGTGATGTCCTGAGAATACTGTCTGAAGAGAATACATGGATCTTACAGAAATTGATGAAGAAGTTAAGAATTGGGTAAACTTTAATATGCGAGAAGAAAATTGCAAAACATGCAAGCCGTTCAATAACTGTAAAGATGTTGTAATGTAAGTGGACTAAGTGATCATAGAAGCTGGCTGTATGTAGTCAATAGACTGCAGGCCAAGCCGCCATTCTAGAGAAAACTGGACATCAGTGTCATGAATTTAGTAAGCCAGGACCCATGGAGAGGAAAGGCCGAGAACTGTGTTGCAGCAAGAATTAGGTGAGATTGTGGAACTGAATGGCAAAGCTGTCTGGCCGGGTATCAAAGCTGAAGCAGCCAAGTTCTGTTATCTATTCTTGAAGGCGGTGAACGTGAGAAGCTGAATCATCCCTTGTTACGGTGCAAAGAAAGAACACCAAGCGTGCCAAGTCTTATTCATTTAAGACATTTAAATGCTGCAAAATTGACCAAATCGTGGTCTCCTCTCACGTGAGCCAAGGATGGAAATAGAGTTGAGCTTGATGTCCTAGAAAAAGACAAATTGTGGTCTCCTGTCACATGAGCCAAGGATGGAAATAGAGTTGAGCTTGAAGCCCTAGAACAACGATAGTGTGTGCTCGCAGTGCCATATATTCCCACGGACAAGAATACCTTGCAAGGCCAAGTTCAAAGACAATCTTCATGGCTGAAGGCAGGGGTGATGAGATGTTGGGCTAATTGGGTGGGGAGGTAAAGTCAAGTCTACCTCCTGGCACCTGGGTATGAGCTTATGTGCTGCTATCTGAACCAAATGTTCCAGACATGTCACAGGCCTTGCTTCGCTCCGGCCTATAGCTATGGACCCCGGAGCATTACCTGAGTCAGTAATGCCCCCGCCGCGCAGGGCATATTGCTTAATTAAATCATTAACTCTCAGAAAACTGCTTTGAAAAAATACTGGCAGACACTTCAAGTGGAAGGTTTGATTGTAATGCATGCTTAAAGCAAGCTCAAAGAGTTCTCATGCAGCTGTGTTTTGGGCAGCAAGGGGCAGGAACTGGATGGGAATGGCCATAGGTATTAGCATGGCGTTGGGCAGTCAATTATTATTATATTATATTTATTGAGCTCAGGCCTAGCTTCGAGAAGCAACGTAGCGCTTTACAGAGATATACACCAATGCAGATACGTAACAGAGCACCTTACATAGGTGAGTGAGTAGGCTGTGCCACCAAACGACTTATTAATAAATACACTTATGTTCGCCCTTTCAGATGGTAGGGTTTAACAACTGTGAGCAGGCAGGCTCTGGAACACCACAGCAGTTCAGAAAAGTGTATTTCCCCTTTAAAATGATGCAAACATACAACTGCCTAGCATGCAGGCTGCGCTTCACCACAATTGTCATAAGAAATATACATGTGTATTGCCCCATGAAGACAGTTCAACCATATATTGCCGAGCAGGCGGCTGTGCTACACCGCAAGTGTTCAGAAATAAATGTGTTGCCCCTTTAAGCAGTATGACAATGAACTGCCGAGCAGGTGTAGGGTGCAGAATGAACAGTGATGCACGCAAGAGTAGTTTGCTGATCTCCAATGCATTCATTTTTTACCAAAATACGTTGGGCTGTTAGGGGCAGAAGTCAGTATTCAAGCAGCGGGTGTGATGGTACCAGGTCAAACGCTTTGCCCCAATACCCCACAATGCAGTTGACCGCTCTAAAAACAATTTGTGTTAAAACACTACCAAGCCCCAACACTCTGGCGGGGAGCTGTACAAGCAAGGAACACATCGGGGGCCTTTCAACTGTTTTAGTTAAAAAGGGGACTAAGGGGGGGCCACTGCAACTGCACCCATGTTGCCAGTTAGCAATCTTATAGCATGTCAATATATTCCTTTCTATATTACTTTCGTGCTGTGGCTTTAAATATATGCTCAGCTTACAAGCTGCCCTCAGGACATACACAAATGGTATCACCTCGGTTCCTCCACCTCAGCCTTTTGCTGACAAAGGGTGTATAGCTTTTCAGTGGCCATTTAGTGTTTCAGCTCCTGGCTGGCTTGCCTTCTCATGATAATCTGTGGCTATTAACCCCCAGCTGTATTTCCTTGTCTCTATCATAATGTATGTACCACACGGGTGGACCAGACTATTTTCCGCTCTAAGCAAGAGGGGTGGGGGGGACATCAGCCACATGCTCAGCCTGCCCATGGCATAAGAATCATGGACCAGACCCTCCATGGCTGTTTGAGACACCACAGGCAAAGGGGCAAACTGCACAAGACCCCATAAATCAAGAAGCATCCCCAACCTTTCTAACGAAGCACGGGGTTGCACTCTCTAGTGGCCCACGGGTGCTCAGGGCAGCCTCCACGCCTGCTCTGTCATCCTGGAGGGTCGTCTGCGAGCTGCGACGAAAACACGGAGTCCTTAAATCCCTGTTGTCAACCACACCTGAAACTCCATATAAAAAAAGGTATAACAAGCACACAGCATAAGTAGGAATGTACATGCATCTAAGAAATCTAATTAGTAACCCTCGTTAACATGAATGCGTAGTCCTTATCTGCGATGACGATCTGCAAAAAAAGGACTAACTAGCTGGCCATGTATAAAGTGTGGCTCGCTGTGATTGGTTGGGTCAGAGGTCATGGACCCAAATAATTAAGGAGTACCATTTTATGAATTTCTCAAATTCATTTTATGTGAAAAAATGTAATTCTTAAAGTGTCCTTTTTTCTTTGCTGCTGAATGAGTAGATAAAGAACATTGATGTATGATAGCAATCCATCGGTGTTGACATAGCATTAGATTTTGAAATGTACATTACAAAATGCAATATGCCTGGAGATTGAGTATTCAGTACCTAGGGAGAGCTAAGACAGAAGCGTGAAGCCCACAACTGACTCTGCACTCTGGTCATCAGGAGGGCAACTACCCTTATGCTCAGTGATGGAAATAGACATCCTTTACTACCCTCACGCTCAGTGCTGGAAATAGACATAATTTACTACCCTCAAGCTCAGTGCTGGAAAAAGACACCATTTACTACCCTCAAGCTCAGTACTGGAAATAGACATCATTTACTAGCCTAACACTCAGTGATGGAAATAGACATCATTTACAACCCTCACGCTCAGTGCTCGAAATAGACATCATTTACTAGCCTAACACTCAGTGATGGAAATAGACATCATTTCCAACTAGTGGATTGTCAGTGGTGTGGTCGGATTAAGCGGCGGAGCTAGGTGCTGAATAACGTGGGAGCCCTGAATACAGGGTGCTGGCTGCTTTGCAGCAAAACAGCATGCATTTTGGGAACATAAGAATGGCCACCAATTTATCAAACATGTCTGTGAGTAATTCAAACATGCATTCCTTCTGAGCATGCAATGCACACTGACATGGCGCTCCTTTCCTCTGTCAGAATAGTCGCCATGACAGTAAAATGTGTGCAAAGCATGAGACATATATACACCTTTGGACGTTCAATTGCTTGAGTTTGGGCTTTCCTGGTGAACAAAGGACCACTTTCAAAGGCACTTTGTGAAGTCGTTGCAAAACGCTCGCACAACGCTGAGATTTGACGGAACGTTGAGGAGATGTGTGGTCGTCTGATGCAGAGAGCTTCTCCAACTTCGGTGGGGGTGGGGTGTTGGCCTCTGTGCTACACAGAACAGGGCTCTGGCAAGTCCGTTTTTGGGGACGCGCAGCTCGTCTTGTTCAGCCCAATGCCTTCTCTGATCGCAGTGCTCTGACTTGTTCTCCTTGTACCTTTTCTTGGCTCCCCTTTCTCTCCCTCCCCTGTCTCCAGTGCCCTAGAAGCTAGGCTCTCTGTGTAATGAAGAGATAATGCCGTAATGGCTCTATACGTTCTGGTCGGCTGAAGCTTAATGCCTTATAATAATCAATAGTCACTGTGCGAGCTGCCCACAGGCACCCAGATCCGGGCACCTGCGCAGGCAGCCAGGAAGGCAAGAGGATTCCCGTCCGCTGCAGGAAATGGGGAAACGACACACACACACATGCCGAGACTCAGGTGGCCATGGGCTAAAGGCAGAAGAGGGAGGGTGACATCTGAGCCAGGGGAAGATTGATCAAGGGGACATGTTGTAAAACTTTCTAAGTTCGCCCCATTGCCCTCATAGATGCAGCAGCTAAAGTTTGTGCAATTCTACTTCTTCGAGGCTTGCATGTCTTCTTGAAACAGCATAACATCCTCTCCCGCTTTCAAATTGGGTTTTGGGCACAGATGCGGACAGCATTAAATGCAACATTAATGGCTCACCTTCTCGCCAAAGCAAAGGTTCCCGACTCTGGTCCCGTATATATGGCATCTATTGATTTTACAGCTGCCTTTGACTGTGTGGTGCGGGGATTGCTCTGGGAAAAAAATGGCTCTGATGGGAATTCCTTCTCATATCATATTTCTAATTGCAAAATTACTTGAAAAGACTGCCTATTTTGTAAGGGTCAATCACACGGGTGCAACTACAAATGCCATCCCTATTGGGGTTGAGGTGAAGCAGGGTTGCAATTTGGTGGCTACTTTAATTAATTTATACTTATGTGGAATCAATGAAATTTGGGCAAAGCAAATCAGCTACCCCGCAAGGCTAGCTCATTTGAAGATACATTGGCTTGACTTCGCGGACCCCGTTCGGACTGCAGGCCAAACTGTCCCTGTTCGCCTCTTATTGCAGTGCTCATAACCTAAACTTTAATGCAGAAAAATCCCATATCATCATATTCAGGAACCTGAAGAGGAATCCTTGCACTTGGAAATGGACTATTGAAAACATCCCAATTGCAAGAGCCTCTACCATTAGGTATCTTGGGTACTCAATAACTGACACCAACTCACTTACGATGTGGAAGAATGAACTGAACAAAAAGACAAAATGTCTTGCCACACAAATGCGCATGGCTTACATCAAATACTGCAAATTCTCTTTAATTCCATTAATGGAATTTTACACCCTCAAAGTTGAGTCAATCTTATTGGATGCTTTAGATATGTGTCTCACAGATATTGATACATTTCTTGGCCAACTCCAAGGGGGTTTATGGAAGGGTGTTTTGTGTTTAGCTAAGTCCATTCCCAATGCCGTATTGAGACAGGAGCTGGGTCTTACTTCCCTGTCAGCACGTTATAACTGGAGGTTAAATCTAGCAAAAATGCTATTCCCTCCTAAAAACTCATTATATGAGGATTTGGGCCTAATGATAGTTTCTTCCAATCCGCCTTCCATTGCCAAATACCACGCCAAAATGGTGTTCTTATTAGCTGAAATGGCTCTTACTCCTTCGGACTTCGAATTTCGATTGGCGCACGTAAAACACTCTCACTTTGACCATGATTGGTGTAAAACCTTGAATATGATTGAGGCCTTGAAATCGTATAAAGAAGCTGCAAATGTTTGTACTGGGAGACTACCACATAGGCTCTATCTAATGCAATGTCCATG
This sequence comes from Ambystoma mexicanum, assembly GCF_040938575.1. NCBI lineage: Eukaryota > Metazoa > Chordata > Amphibia > Caudata > Ambystomatidae > Ambystoma > Ambystoma mexicanum. The sequence continues at coordinate 417,921,065 of NC_090929.1, forward strand.
TAACAAATCAAGGGACATTTACCTAAGGTTCAAGTTAAACCAAATGTTAACGTTGGAAAGAACTAAGAGCTGGTTGCTGCATATGTCGCTAAATATCGGCTATGGTTGTAGATTTTGCAATGATGTCAGTCAGATGGAGTCCACTAAACATCTGGTTTTTTATTGTGTACAGTTTGAAATAGTTAGTATTGAAGCAATTGGAATTGATAGAGTGGGCTGTACGGCACCTGCAAGGTAATGGTTTTGGTTATCCTGCATGTGGGTTAACTGTATAAAAACTATTTTGTCGCTCACTGTCAGAATTCCTCTTCACTGGTTGACCCCGTAGTGTAGAAGAAGAATTCTTCCCACCAATGTACCCCTCTGAATGGTAACAATACACATACAGAGGGATCAATTAATTGAAAGATGTTTGGATATCCCTCCGAGACCACCGTAGCTGTAGAAGGAAAGAAGCACAATTATTATCCAAGTATACTGTGTGGCTTCACTAAATGCTAACACTCCTCCCACACTAACCTGCTCAATGATAGAATTGATCCTAAGAAGATTAACCACGATCTGAGCAGGAATCGGGAAATACTAGGAATATTCTGCAAAAACAAGTGACCTCTCTGGTTACAATCCCTATTAACCCTAGACTACCAATAACAAGAAAAGACACATGGCCTCCTTACGAGTCAGGCGTTAAGGTGTTTACGGCACCGTAAACGGCGCCGACCCTTAACGCCTGATTACAAGGTCCCTTAGCGCCATGGTGATTTTAACGCCAGCTTTTTGCAGGCGTTAAAATCCATGGCGCTAAGGGACCATGGTGCTAATTACGCCACTGTAATTTACGGTGGCGTAATTAGCGCCTTCCCCACTCCCATTATGCCCTATGGGGCAAAAATGGGAATGGGGAAGGGTAAAATGGGAAATGGGGATTTACCGCCCCACTCACCTTGGAATGGGGCGGTAAATCCGCCATCCACCATGGTGTAAACGTAGTTTACACCATGGTGGTAAGGGTACGACCCAGGCGGTAACTTACCGCCTGGGTCGTAATGAGGCCCACAGAGATTCTTACCAGAGGGATTCCAGGGTTAATTGCACCTGGTAAAGGTTTGTGATGAAGGAATACGAAAAGTCAAAGTGTTTTACCAAATGGTGAAACAACTCCTGCGATGCAGTGGACGCTGTCCCACATTGCAGCGGAGGCTGTTTCGCTGGACGGCGGATGCCTTCCCACGTCGCTCCCGCGGCGCAGTTGATGCTGTCCCACATTGCAGCGGACCACAAAAGTGATGGGTGGAAGGTTTCCAATTAATCTAAACCACTGGCAATTGCTCTGGGCCAACCTTCCACACCACCGTTTTTTAGCCCGTCTGCGCCATTGCAAAAGGGGACCAGCCATGTGCAAATCAGTCAGCAGCTGCCGCCACCGAAGGTAGCAGCCCAGCCCGAACTGCTAGGCCAGGTCCACTCTGCACAGAAAACCAAGCAACCCCAGACATGTTTCGGCCTTTTTGGACCTCCTCAGTGAGGTGCAGCCTGGTTCCCTGTGGCGCAGTGAGCAAGGGACCCACGTCTGGGCATACCCTCTCTCACAAGGAGAAACACACTGACCACAAAAGTGATGGGTGGAAGGTTTCGAATTAATCTAAACCACTGGCAATTGCTCTGGGCTAACCTTCCACACCACCATTTTTTAGCCCGTCTGCGCCATTGCAAAAAGGGACCAGCCATGTGCAAATCAGTCAGCAGCTGCCGCCACCGAAGGTAGCAGCCCAGCCCAAACTGCTAGGTCAGGTCCCCTCTGCACAGAAAACCAAGCAACCCCAGACATGTTTCGGCCTTGTTGGACCTCCTCGGTGAGGTGCAGCATGGTTCCCTGTGGCGCAGCGAGCAAGGGACCCACGTCTGGGCATACCCTCTCTCACAAGGAGAAACAAACTGACCACAAAAGTGATGGGTGGAAGGTTTCAAATTAATCTAAACCACTGGCAATTGCTCTGGGCCAACCTTCCACACCACCGTTTTTTAGCCCGTCTGCGCCATTGCAAAAGGGGACCAGCCATGTGCAAATCAGTCAGCAGCTGCCGCCACCGAAGGTAGCAGCCCAGCCCGAACTGCTAGGCCAGGTCCCCTCTGCACAGAAAACCAAGCAACCCCAGACATGTTTCGGCCTTGTTGGACCTCCTCAGTGAGGTGCAGCCTGGTTCCCTGTGGCGCAGCGAGCAAGGGACCCACGTCTGGGCATACCCTCTCTCACAAGGAGAAACAAACTGACCACAAAAGTAATGGGTGGAAGGTTTCAAATTAATCTAAACCACTGGCAATTGCTCTGGGCCAACCTTCCACACCACCGTTTTTTAGCCCGTCTGCGCCATTGCAAAAGGGGACCAGCCATGTGCAAATCAGTCAGCAGCTGCCGCCACCGAAGGTAGCAGCTCAGCCCGAACTGCTAGGCCAGGTCCCCTCTGCACAGAAAACCAAGCAACCCCAGACATGTTTCGGCCTTGTTGGACCTCCTCAGTGAGGTGCAGCCTGGTTCCCTGTGGCGCAGCGAGCAAGGGACCCACGTCTGGGCATACCCTCTCTCACAAGGAGAAACAAACTGACCACAAAAGTGAAGGGTGGAAGGTTTCAAATTAATCTAAACCACTGGCAATTGCTCTGGGCCAACCTTCCACACCACCGTTTTTTAGCCCGTCTGCGCCATTGCAAAAGGGGACCAGCCATGTGCAAATCAGTCAGCAGCTGCCGCCACCGAAGGTAGCAGCCCAGCCCGAACTGCTAGGCCAGGTCCCCTCTGCACAGAAAACCAAGCAACCCCAGACATGTTTCGGCCTTGTTGGACCTCCTCAGTGAGGTGCAGCCTGGTTCCCTGTGGCGCAGCGAGCAAGGGACCCACGTCTGGGCATACCCTCTCTCACAAGGAGAAACAAACTGACCACAAAAGTGATGGGTGGAAGGTTTCGAATTAATCTAAACCACTGGCAATTGCTCTGGGCCAACCTTCCACACCACCGTTTTTTAGCCCGTCTGCGCCATTGCAAAAGGGGACCAGCCATGTGCAAATCAGTCAGCAGCTGCCGCCACCGAAGGTAGCAGCCCAGCCCGAACTGCTAGGCCAGGTCCACTCTGCACAGAAAACCAAGCAACCCCAGACATGTTTTGGCCTTGTTGGACCTCCTCAGTGAGGTGCAGCCTGGTTCCCTGTGGCGCAGTGAGCAAGGGACCCACGTCTGGGCATACCCTCTCTCACAAGGAGAAACAAACTGACCACAAAAGTGATGGGTGGAAGGTTTCAAATTAATCTAAACCACTGGCAATTGCTCTGGGCCAACCTTCCACACCACCGTTTTTTAGCCCGTCTGCGCCATTGCAAAAGGGGACCAGCCATGTGCAAATCAGTCAGCAGCTGCTGCCACCGAAGGTAGCAGCCCAGCCCAAACTGCTAGGCCAGGTCCCCTCTGCACAGAAAACCAAGCAACCCCAGACATGTTTCGGCCTTGTTGGACCTCCTCAGTGAGGTGCAGCGGAGGCTGTCCCGCGGCGCAGCTGAGGCTGTCCCACGTTGCAGCGGAGGCTGTCCCACGGCGCAGCTGAGGCTGTTCCACGAAGTAACAGATACTGTGTTTAACAGTACAAGAAGTAACAAGAAAATAGCAAGAGTGACTGAAGTCAACAACTTCAAAAGAAATCCTTTAAACAATCCGGGTCAAATCCATACGCGTAAACTTAGACTGAGAATTAGGCAATAACAACATCCAAGGGCAGAAGGCAAGGGTCGAAAACCAGTAAATCACTGAAGCACCAAAACAGACTAGGAATATCCCAAAAGCAAGGTCGGTTAGAGAAGCAAGGGTTCAAGATACCAGGTAAACAAGATGCAAGGTAAGTAAACAAGTAGCGCCAAAAATGCTTCATCAGAAGCACTGAACAAGCAGGGGGGCGGGGTTAAATACCCAATGTCACATGATCACCGCCGTGAACCAGCACGCACGTTGCGTCTCCTTAGCAACGCATTGCTAAGCTTCCATGGCAACTTTCAGCCGCCTCGGAAGACCGAGGTTCGGGATATTGCTCCCCGTGAACCACTACACAAAGTTCGGCGGACTCCCTTGTTTTTTCTGGTTGCATGAAAAGTACGTACACCATTCCGAGAACCTGCGGGCATAACACTCACCAGGCTTCTTTCAATCATAAATCTGGAGTTGGAAAACAAGCTCTTAAATAGGGTTATAGGCTGAATCTTGTGTGAGTGGAAAGTCTAACATGCCAATATGGCAATTCTATATTGTTTTCTATGTTCCCTACTTGGAGAGAATTAGTGCATTTTGTGGTTCGTATTTTGTTACGTAACATTCTGAAAAAGCTCTGTGTTTCTTGCCCTAAACACTTTGTAGCACTACAGGCTTGTTGTATATTCAGGCAAATTGTGGCCTGGTTCATTTCTCCTTCCTCACTGTTCTTATGTGATGTACTTTCTTTAATAATTGTATGTTACTTTGCTTATGCTGCTTATATTAATGGAGTTGTGATAATCATAATGTTGATTCTTTTTTTCTTCTTTTACCGTTTGTAAATGTGTTTTTAATTGAAGAATGATGAATGTAAATGTTGTAAAAGTTTGTTGATCAAACTAAAAACAACAGTTTGAAATAAAAATAAAAGAAAAATCTTTCTAAATTCAATTTGACTACTGACTGTAGCAGGATACTGGAACACAAAGAGCCTGATTAGAGACATTAACAAGCTTAAGTGGCGCTGCTGACTCACATATTACTGTGTACTACTTCCCACCAATATTTTCTACCGATATTGCAACTGAGTCACTTTCTGAATTCTGAAGTATTTTTCGGTCCCAACTAATCCCCTCCTGTTTACCTGATCCCACTCAAGCCTCCTTTCCTTCTCTCATCTGCCTTCTGTTGCCAAGGGGAATCCCCCAGGACCAGATCTGCCAACATTTAAAAATTAAAAACGCTAAGGTTTATGCCATGCGATGACTTGGCAACAGCTATTTGAAGCTCCAACCACCTGCTCCGCCCACGTGTTAAGAAAAATTCAAACGCAGGCTGGGTGTATATACCATATTCTTGCAATATTTAATTTATTTACATTTTGAAAGCGTTCACACAGCCCAGGGGCAACGAGGCCCTGTTACCGTAATATGTCTTAGGGCCTCATTACACGGTAGGCGGTAAGGGAATAACGGTACTGGTAAGCGATTACCGGTACCGCTTAATTCCCTATCTAATTACGACCCGGACTTGCCGCTATTAGCGTTACCGGTAAGTACAGAGCCACTAATAGTGGCAAGTCAGTGGGCGTGCGACCCCCAGGTCGGAAATAGCGGCATGACGCTAATAGCATCCCATCAAAAGCTAGGTGGACATGGCAATAGCGGCATGGGAAAGACCCAAAAACCCCTTACCGGCATGGCGCAAATACCGGCATCGCGAACCACCCGCTAAGAGACCTGAGCAGTGTTTCCACCTGCCACAGGTGGACACATCCAGCACAGGTGGAGGCGATGGAGACTGTGGCAGCACAGAAGAGCACACCACACCCCTTCCCACACCCCTTCCCACACAAAAATGCTTCCAATACTGCCAACATTACATGGGCTGGAGGACATGATAGCAGTGCGGCAGCACCAACAACAGGCAGCACAGAGGAGACGCAGGAGGAGGAGGAGGAGGAGTAGGGCAAGACAGGCGCAGAAAGCACCACCAGGGCACCCAGAAATACCACAGAGCCAGTCACCAATCTCCAGGATCCAAGCCAGTCCATTGAACCAGACACCTGAGCACATACAAACCCTGTACCGTCTGCACTGGGATACCATCACCATCATCGTGGATAAGATACATGACGACAGCGTGAGACTCATAGACATCAGAACTGCAATCCCCCCACTAGTGCAGGTGTTGACTGCGCTCCACTCCCTGGCCACAGGCTCGCAGCAGCATAATGTGTGGCAGATGCATGGCATCTCACAACCAGTATTCCCATGCACGCCGAACCAGGTACACAATGCCCTCCTGAAGCTTGGACATGAACACATATTCCTGCCACGGACTGGCCAGGAGATTGCAACACCAAATTATGCATCTATTCACTTGCAACTATCCCAAGTAGCATCGGGGCCAGCAACTGTACCCATATGGAATTGGTGGTCCCACACACAATGAAGTAGTCCACAGAAACAGAAAATAATTTCACCCAATCATTTGCCAAATGGCATGTGATGCAAACAAGACAATCACACATTGTTGCGCCAGACATCCCGGATCAACGCATGATTCAATGGTCCTGCAGAACTCAACCATACCAAGCAACATGGAGCGACAAGCTGGCCAACGATCGTGGCAACTTGGTGAGTAGCAGGCCATGCACAGGGCGGTGTGATTGGGGGGAGAGAACGATACACCAACTGTGAATTGTCTGGCGTGCGTGGGACAAATGGTCATCCAGATGTACTTCAATGTCCATTGGGGGACTTCACAATGTACTTGATAAGACCCCACATGAAATGCGAAGCTGCACAACATTGCATACATTCCAACATTTCAAAGATGACACATCCATCCACACCCACATTTCACATCATGCCACACCACATAATACACAAATCATCATCTTGCCCTCAGGACAGTCATACAGAATTTGGGCAGCACTACATTACCGCAATGTGCCCTAGAATGCATGCAAAGGAATCACCCCTAGCCATGGTACCTGACCACAAACCCATAGCACCACTGAAGTGATGCCCCGCAGCACAGCAACATGGATGTAGGAATGGCAGCAAACTGGCATAGCGTTACAAAATTTGCCTGGGCTCAAGGACACCTGAGGCCTGGCCTCAGCCAGGACATATCCATTACTTGCGGAGGCATGTTTCGGGCATGTCGACTTGCATGGTTGCGCCCAGCTTTGTACATTGCAGTCATGCAGATTGTCTGCATGCATGCTGTCAGTTGTGACTTCCAATCACAATGCAAAGAAGACATGTGTGACATGTACAGTCCAGAGCAGGGTGGCCGGTAACAGGTACCCATTCTTCACCCCATACAGGCAAAGCCGGCTATCCCCTGAAGAGGTAGCACCTAACCCCTGTATGGAACCCACAGAACCAGCAGGAAGAGGACAACAATATTGCACATACCCGTACCTGCGTCGTGATGGAGCAGGCATTCGGCCTCTCCAACACACAGCTCCGGTGCCTAAGCGTGCCGGGTGAGGCTCTCCTGTACGGCCATGACAAAGTGCCGAAGATAACCATGGCATATGTGATGCCGCACTAAATTTTCATCAGACGGAATGTGCCTATGCCACCTGACATGCAAGTGCCAGATGAGGATGATGTGGATGGTGATGAGGATGGGTCAAAAGGCCCGCAAGGACATGCAAGTGGCAATTTCCAGGAGGGACATGATGTGCGTCAGCATCTCATGTATCAGATTCCATGACATCCAAGGTATAACTATTATGGATGCAGATGCAGATGGGTATTATTTAAGTGCATGGCCCCAACTGTGCAAACGACTTTACCCCCCTCCCCCCACAACACTCCCAAGAACACCCTTATCCCCCTCCCCCCACAACACTCCCAAGAACACCCTTACCCCCCTCCCCCCACAACACCCCCATGTGAGCCTCATGGTGTGTACGTGTCCTTCTCCACATGTGCCACCTAGTCCTTGCTGGCCCTAATTGTCAGTGCCTCCTCCGCCATTTGGTGGTTGGGTTGTGGTGGGCCTCAGGTTGCGCAGAGACCGGCGCAGGGGGCTAGGTTGCCGGGAACTCCCAGAGGAGGTGGTGCCCGGTTCATCCTGTGTTGTGAGTGGGCATCGGTGCTCAATTGTGTCTGCTATACGGATCATGGCCTGCCTGAGTTGGGCCATTTCATTGCAGATCCTGTTTGTGCATGCCTCCATGCCCTCCCTTGTCTGCCGTGCATACATACTGAGGTCCTCCCTCAGACGGCCTGCCTCAGCCACATGCTACCCTACTAGCCCAGTGATCTCTGCCTGCCTCTGGATGATGAATGAGAGGTCATGTTGCATGCTAGGTGCTGGTGGGATGACTGCTGCGCCTTGATCCATGGCACTGGCATCAGGTGAGGACACCTGGGGGCTCCATGCCCCTTCCAGGGTGGGGGTGGCTGATCCTCCATGGCTACCCGGACCTGATGACAAACTTGGGCTTGCCAGAATGGGGCGTGTTGGGCTGGGGGTCTGGCTTTGATCCACAATACCATGTGCTTCCTCCTCGTCCGAAAGTGGGGCAGAGGCTGCTGCCTCACCAGTTGAACTGGTGGCAGCAGAGTGCGTGCCCTCCATGCTGGTTTCACTTGCAGGGAGACACACTGCCGTGGGTGCTGCGATGGCAGCAGGCACGGCCTCAGGCTGCGTGGAACTGGTGCTCCTGCTGCCTTTGTCCCTCTGGCCATGGTCACTCCTCCCGGTTCCCCTTGAGGCTGTGGCGGTGTCCCCTGTGGCATCTCTCCTGGGTTTTTTGGTGGATGGGGGAGCAGGTGTCGCAGTGCGTGGCTCCTCAGTTTCTGTGTGTGATCCTGTAGGGGTGAGAAATGGGGATATTCATCATTTATGGTTCAACCTGCCTTATGCAGAATGCTTACTTCATGCCGCTCTATGCATTTGGGCCTCTTTATTGTGGATTCAGGTAATGGGGATGTTGGGTGGGTCATGCATGAATGGGTCTGTGTTGCACGTGTATGTGGTGATGCATGCATGTATGTTTGTGGCTGGATCCACGGCATTAATATGGACACATATTTGGGGTGCCCCTCACACTTCACTGTGCATTTTTTGATGTATACACTCACCTCCATCGGACAAAGTGGCCACGCCATGCTCCATTTCTCCAACACCCTCTATGGATTCCACTCCAATTGTGGAAGCACAGGTCTCCTCCCACTCACGGAGTTTAATAGGCGATTCGCTGCCTCCTCCTGTGCGCATAGCCAGGTTGCGGTTCGCTGCCAGTATGTTCCTGACACGGAGCCGGAGGTCGTCCCACCTCTTACGACAGTCTTTGACTGTGCGGGTGGTGGTGCCCACCGCGCTGACCTTGTTGGCAACCTCTGCCCAGATGGCCTTCTTCTTGAGGATGGTCCCCCGCCGCATGTCTTTGCTGAAGACAACATTTGCATTTGCCGCTAGTGTCTCGGTCAGCATTATGAGCTCCTCATTGCTGAATTTTTCCTTACGTTGCCGCTGAGTAGATTTTTTTACAGCCTTGGGCATCTTTAGGCTGTCCTGGAAAGATTTTTGTCCGAGTTTCCTGGAAAGGTGTCTTGGATGCGGAGGATGGCAATGGATTGTGTTTTTAAAGATGGTCGCCGTGCTCTTTCCCGTTCCTGTGCGATGACGCTATTTCTGCTTCTGCGTTTTAACGCTGACCGCTAATAGCGGTGACCGCAATTTGCATGCAGTAAGAAGGCGGAGGTGCTATTAGCACTTTGGTCGAATCCGTTAATGGACTTTTTGGGGGCTTTTACGACATGGCGGTAGGAGTATTACCGGCATGGCGCTATGCTCGTGTCCGCGTGCTTGTAATAGTCCGCAATTTGCGGGCTCTTGCGAGAGCGGAGACGCAAATAAGGCCATGCCGGTAAATGCCTTTTTTTACCGCACAACGTGTAATGAGGGCCTTAGTTGTGTATTTATAACACACTTAATAAGCAGAGGTTTCTAAGCACGGACCCAAGGATCGAACCAGTGTTGTTTCGTGTTGTCTTGTTTCCAAGGCAAGCACGTTGCCGCTGAGCTATCCTCCCGGGCCGTAACGTTAGGGTGACCAGACGTCCCAGTTTTCCCGGGACTGTCCCAGTATTTGACCCGCGGTCCCGGTGTCCCGAGAGTTTATTGAGTTTAAAAACCATGTACCGGTTTTTGAATTGTCAGAAAACATTGTCCCGGTTATTTCGGTTAGCAAACTCATGGATCACTTTGTGAGCATGAGCACTGGACTTGGGGGCTCCGCCTGCAGCGCCCTCTATGCTTCTCGCGAGTGATCCTGATGTCACTGGGCACGCGAGATTGGCCTGCCGGGATTTCCGAGATGAATCTCAGCTTTAAAAATGCTGCTGCTCCAGTTCGTTTCAATTCCACGTGCAGCATTTTAAATTCCAGAAGGACTTTAACGGGCACTCCTCTCTGCTTCTTGCACAGTCGAGGATTACTGGACCCACCACATCATCATACAGCTCGAGCCCGCTGGGAACTGAATAGCAGCACTGGCTCTTCAGCTACAGCTGAAAACGCCAGCTCCATAACCAATGTTTTTCCGGTGTTTGACGTGGCATGATCGCTCCATCTCAGCTCAGAATGTCATCCTGGCTGGCGATGCTGCAGCTGTGCCTCATCAAAGGCCAGTCCCAGTCCCCAACATTTACAGATAATCCCACCACTACCGTTCACAGAAGCAGCCAGGTGTTTTGCACTGTTACCTACAGGATTTCAGCCTACATGATAATATTATGCCAGAATGGGGCTGAGGTTTCTTAATATAATATATGCAATACATTACTATTATAGGAAGGTTTGCTGTACTTTAACCTCAAATACTGACACGTTGAAAATAACCAAATTTTTGTGTGCTGGCAAATACGTGTGCACGTATCCAAGCTCCACCCCCATAGTCCCTTTTTTAAGTTGATGACCTGTCCCGATTTTTGATTTTGAAAATCTGGTCACCCTACATAATGTGCATGATCAGACTCTTGTTTCATTGCACTTGTAAGGCTCCCAGCGTTTGCATCCACTCCCCATGGCCAGATCAAGAGCAGCTAGCATATGGGCAAGTATACCCCTACAAATGTTACCAGAGAGTCTGCTTGCATTATTTTGTTACTAAACGAAACAAATATCCATCAATGCATAAAACAAAGAACATTGAAAACTCTTTCCATATCAACATTATTTTAGTTGGCACAGCAGAGTAAGGGGTACTACCACCTGGGTTCCCATCAATTCTCACCCTGGTTTTAAGGATACTGCTGCTGTTGTTTGGCTCAGTCAGTGGCAAGGTTTTGAGTTTTTGGATGACCCTTTCACCATGCCAAATGTAGGCTTTTTGACCAGCAAGAAGGCAGACTTCCAGTCCAATGATCAATGTTCTCCGCTATATCTTCCAAGGAGCAGATGAGCATCCTGGCAGTGGCCTAGATCTGGATATTATTCTCTAGCATGTCCACAAAGCCCTGCAGAGCTTGTTGCCAGAATCTCTCTAGCTTCCGCAGCTGCTTCATTTGCGAAGCTTCAGCTCATCTGCACATCCTTGCCCAGTTGTCCCTTTCCCAGTACTTCTTCCAAAAGCTTTGTTACAGCAGTGCTACAAAACCACCAGTGTGTATGGTGGATTGGTGCTGGGGTTGAGATCTCCTCCCTAATCAGAGCGGAGCATTCTTTCAAACACATAGGATATGGGGCAATTAGATCCAGGCATCATCAGTAAAACATTGTGGGCTTTCTCCTACTGGGCTCCTTGGCTTCCACATGTTATGCAGATGCCAGACCAGAAGAGGATGACATGAGGACATGTTGGCAAAGTGGTGTCGCGCTGCAGAAGAAGTTACAGAAGATGTTACAAAAATGGAAAAGCTCTGCAAGACCTTGAGTCCCGGCTCCAAGATGACTCCATCTGCTCATCTTGGTGCAGCGACTCAAGGGCATCTGGTCAGGGCCATCAGGCCAGCCCTGTGGTCCTGTGCAGCTAAACCTCTAGCATCATGCAGTACGCCTTATGAAACAGTGTCCTTCTTATGGTGGCTCCAGGGTAATAAGAGGTGTGGCTGATAAGCATCACCACTAGACAGAGTCATAAATATATCCCTAAAAAAATAAGCATACTGCCGCCAATCAGTGCTCATCAAAACCAGCCAAGCATGCTCACTCACTTGAATACATCCCCTCTTGTTTGGAGAATGCAGCATCCACTTTGGCACTCAAAGCAAAATCCATATGCCAGTACCCTTAGCCAAAGCTGAAGGTACTCAGGATCTGAGTATCAGGTACCCACGGAAAATGAACTTGAAGGTCAAACTCCCCTAAACAAAAGAGAACAAATGGAAGATTGGGAGGGGGGAGATAGAGTAGCCAGGGCAGGAACACATGGGACAGCAGGCAAAGAAATAGCTCTCCATTATGATAGCTATCTTGTTCATCGGAATCGACAGGTCAACAGGGAAGAAGAAGTACATTTTGGACTTCGGGGGGCAGCTGACACCAATACTCTAAACCCTGTGCTGCATCATTCCTTCAATACCAAGCAAGAGTGATGTTCAGGTCCACTTTTGATTGTTTGCTTCCCAAAGCTCCTTCCCCTTCCAGTTCCCTCCAGAACCCACTTCTCGTTCTTTTGTTCTCCTTTTCTTCCCCCCGCATTTTTTTTTGCTTTTGTGTGAATGGTCCGGGCAAGAGTGGTTCTCTTATTTCCCTCCTCTGCTTCTCAGCTCCACTCAAAGAGATGTTTTCATTAAAATTATTCCAGATGATACCACTCATGTCACCAACAATCTCTGGAGTCTACTTGATGACTAGTTCCTCCAAGACATGTCTTGAGGAAGGTAAGCAGATACCAGGAAGCAGTGCATTCCAAACAGTATCCACAGATGAGGACACTCTCTCTCTTGTCATTTCAAAGAGTCAATGTCTGCAGTTCAGAGAACAGAGTCTTTCCTCTCAGTTTCCTTTCTAAGACCGTAAAGGGGAGGGTCACTATGCCCTCTTGGGGTATCAGGACAAACTAGGAAGGCATAGCTTCTGGATTCCCTCGGAGATCTAGCCTTGCCTGACAATTGTCTAGGTCTTAATATTCTCTCTCTCTCTGCAATAAAAAACAAATTCTTTGGTTTTGTATTGGGAGGAGAAAAGAGATGAAGGTCTGTGCCGCACTTTGTAGCATGATTCCTAAATAATTATTAAACAGTGCTACTAAACATTTTTTTGCAATATGCGAGATGTTTGCTTACATCTCTACGGGTACTAACAAATGGGGTAGATTCTAGCTCATGAGTTGCTCAAGTGCTCTGGTGAAGTCTCCAACTATACTTAGTACCTGGCAAGGGGGGGGTGGCGGCTTCCCAGCCAATGAGGATGCTTGCAACGGGGTCCTTACCACACAGGGAAAGACCCTGCTCCAAGCCTCCTCAGAATGGGAGGCCGCCATTTCCCTCACTGGGATCATAGGTAAGGGCGCTCCCCGCGCACCTGCCCCCTGCTTTTCTCAGGCTTGTAACTATCGCCCCAAACTGGTAATGCCCCACACCTCGGGTTCTATTGCTTCATTAGTAGAGAAAGATCCTTGTTATTTTCATGCATAATCGTGATGTAGTCCTTCAATTAGGGAAAATGTTTTTTATTGGTGTTATATGTCAAAACCATCCGACACGTGTTTGGGACCTTAACACACTTTCTCAAGGCTATTTGGATAACCTAAATTAGACTGGCTAGGATGGGGGTAACAATAGTTTCTATTCTTAATTCCTGTGCCAAATAGCATTAGAAATGCAGTATTTTGAACTTATAGTTTTGAACTGCAGACCTCCAGCACTTTAAGAAGCGTAGCAATACCCTGGAGATGGATGGGGATGCAGATTTTAATCAAACATCAATAATTCAGATGACACGAATAGCTTGGCAAAAGTTTGTCTGTTTTAATGCAAGTAACTAAAACGGGGAGTACAGCGAATATCAGCAATCGCTCAATACTCAACTCTCAATCATTTCATAAAAAAGCTGGGTTCTGAAACCCAAAATTGGTCATAGCTGACATGCTGACCTGCGGCATTACCAATGTCATCCTATGTGGCAAACTTCTAAAACCTATCGCAAACGGGATTGCTCCTAAATGAATAACTAAGTATAGGTGTTATATCTGTATAGAGTAACAAAGAGAAATTATTGGGTACTTAACATCAGGTGGGGCAACAAAGCCCTCCCTTTAAAATGACCACTATGAAAGTTACTAAATGTGTGACGTCCCATTGGCTAAACAAACTATAGAACCCCCCAACTACGTGGTCCTCTACAATTGGTTGGACACTAACCCCAGACAGTAAGTTTCCACCTACGTGAGCAGCACGCAGACCGAACAACCAGGTGCGGGTGAGCTTGTCTTGATACCAGCTTCCCACCAATTAAAAGTACACTCCATCATCACCTCAATGGTTCAGTGTCAATCAGTGTTTTGAAGTTGGCCTTGAGTCTGTACTGTTCTCTGGGATTTTTTAAGGCGTATGGGTACTAGCGCAGGTGTGATCTTCTCTTGAGTCCATCTTTCTTCCATCACGTGACTGGACACCACAATTTGAGCCTTTACGTGTATTTGATTTTATTCTCCAAAAGTCCTCTGATGTCTTTTGTTTTCACTTGACCTTTTTGAACAGGAGTTTCTGTTCTTTCCCTTTAATTATATCCAATGTCAGCCAATTCTAGTTCTGATAAGACCTTGGCTCTCTTGACTCAGCCAACTCCTTAGCTGAAATATATTCTGTATAATTCAATTGCTTTTGTAACTGCGACACTAAATTGAGGCCTTCCTCGTTGCTCAAGACTGCTATATACGTAGTGGAAACATTCATTCTTTATTCAATCCATATGTATCTATGAGGTTTATATGTATATGTATATGTTGGCACTTGCCGCAATCTATTCACTATTAAAAGCATGTGGCTAGCTTCATGATTGCTTCATACTTGCGTTTCATTGCATCTGTACATGTTTAAACTAAGTATCTTCATCATGCTTATGGCATAAGTCTCTTCATCTTGATACCAAGATGTCACTTATCCTTGGTATTTCTTTGTTCTTCATAAATCATCTGCCTCTCTGATCTGATTAGCTTCTATATGGAGTCGATTCAGTTTTGTGTGACGTCACCATTCATCCTGGTCATTCAGTTTCTTTGTTTTATCAGGAATCGCGGTCAAATGGCCATCATATTGTCTTGAATGTAGATATGGTTTCCTCAATGGGCACTTTACTTCCCATGTTCTCTTAGGTATAGGTATTCTTATGGGTACTGCACCGAGTCGTTGCTCTGTTTATTGCTTTCTTATTGGTGTAGTATACGTCACATACTTTGGTTCATACTTCTCAGGTAATGTAGGCGGGGCAAGTGGAGTTGGGGTACTACTCCTCTACACTTTGCAAAGGGTTCAGGTTCTGCTGTGGATAAATTCCTTGGGTTGAAGTACTATATAACAATTTACAAAGCTCCCTCAATGTTGCTGAACAGTTTCTTTCAACGCAGGGTAAATTATTGTACTGCACACACATTTCACAAGCATCCTCAGGGTAGCAGGACTGTTCCTTTCAATTTTTGAAAGAAAATTCCTGATGGGTCGTGATATAGCTGGCTGTCTTTAGCTAAAGGAACCGAGAGACTTTGCTTCCAAAAATGGAAAGAAACTGTCAGGGTACGATGGTTGGAAACCCAAATGTTGCTCATCGCACAAAAAGGGTCAACTCAAAATTTGAGAATTGATATTAAGGGGCAGCAAAGGGAACGCCATGCCAGTAGATTCCCTCAGCCACAACATTTTGCTGCTCACTCTAGGACCCAGTGGGATCCAGCAGGAGGAAAGAGGAAGCTGAAGCCCTGGTAAGCACAGTCAGCTGCTAGGTAGCAGCTGTGGAATGCTGTTGGCTGCCATTACCAAAGGTACCTTTTGGTATCTTGCTGCTTTTTCCTCCACTCAGAGGTGGTTTTGTGTCCTTGGGAATGTTTATCACTGTTGGCCTACCATGCTGCTATGCAGGGTTCTGCCATTTGGTGATAAAGCAGTGCTGAGGGGCTGGGCATTGCCTGGTGGAGATAGTTGAAGCCTGATCAAACTGCCCTATTGATGACCAAAGAGGGTCCTTGCAATCTCTTGAAAAATGAGGGAATGAACTGGCGTGAAATGTCCGGGTTGTCCTCGGCTCTTAAAAACGTTGCCTTCCCTCAACCTTTGTTTACAAGTAAAGGACATCAGTGTGACTCATTATTTTACCACCAGACCATGTTGCACATTGTGCGTTTCACAGTGCTGCCTATTTACAAAAGAAGGACCAGTTCTCTGAATTACCGGCAGCAGATGCGGCCATAGAGGCAGACTCTCGAGCTAATCGAGCAATTCCCTGCCATGGTAGAGTTCGTGAAAATTAACCACTATTATCACTAAACATCCCCATCATTTGATTCTTGTGGTTTTATTGACTTTGGTTAAGGTGAGCATCCAAAAGGCTCCAAAGTAAAGTTTCCCAAAAATGTGCTTCCTGAGTAAGAGTTGTCTAATTTTCTTTCTTAAACAGAGGAGCTTGATTCGGAAAATGGCCAAACGTAAGGTAAGGACCCACCTTTCAACCACCCCACGGATGAATTAATCACGCAGGATTCCATTTATCCTTAATCCTCGAAATTGAGACTCTGCAGATTGATTTCAAGATAGAAAGCCCACCCTCCATTGTTGGAAGAGGGGCAAACAGGTTTAAGGGGAAAAAGGGCCAGGCTAATCAGCAGGGCGTTTAGGTGATATGATTCATATGGGTCACAAGGTTTAGCAAACAAAGAGTTATTAAAGAAGAGAATGGAGAAAGCACATGGAAAGGGTTGTGCCACGCAAGGGGGAGCTGACCCAAGCAACATTGAATTGTCTCCCAAATTGTAATAAACCGTGAGTTTCCAAGATCACCCAACTAACACAGGTCACCTAATTGATAGTTCTGTGGACATAATTGCTAAACCTCCTTAAACCCCACACGAAGAGTCGTTGCTGGGATATAAACCCATCATAAATGTAGTCCCACTGAATGCATCCCCGACTAGGTGACCGAAGGTATTTCCTTGAGCAATACATTTGCTCCGTTAATATCCCTGGATGCAGACTCCAGCAGGTCTGATGGTCACTCCTCCTAACCCCACTGATATTAGGTGGAAATGCCTTGAAAGATTTTATAGGCAACGGTCACAATGCGTGGCCCCTATGTTTGCCCTGAAGGGACCATCTGAAACCTAGAAGTTCTGTCATTGGAAAGGAGAAGGACAGGCCCAAGGAAGAACCTATGACTAGCTGTGAAAGAATGTGCAGAAGGAATGAAGAAACTCAAGAGGAATTAGGAGTAATGACGCTGGCAATAAGAGCCCTTGGGATTCGAGTTGGTATATTGCATCAAGGCAGCTTGCATAGGAAAAAAGAGTTGCCAGTCACCAGGGTGCATGACAGATAATCGGACCGCCACGTACAGAACTCAAGGGTGGCCTCACAGAAAACTTTTGAGGGAAAGGGTACAACACTTAACCGGGCTCCAATCAGGCACCACAATGGTATTCAACAGTGATCTGTGATAGGTTTAACCCTGTAGGGACCGTGGTAATGAGGGATAGGCAAAATCATTATGAGCCAACCTAAGACCTCTCAGTGTTGGAAAAACATGACGTGAAAACCCACGCCACCCAACGTACACCAGTAAGGTAACCCCCGAGTTCCCTACACAATCCAATCTGGTAACAACAACACAGAAGCCCAGTAAAGACTCACAAGCCTCTAATAGCATTGGGCGGGTGAGCTGGGTGGGTGGGGGGAGGGGTCTAACATACGAATAGAAGGGCATTACATATCATGTTTGGTTGGAGTTTCCAAACAAACAAAGGGCCCTATTGAGGAGATATATAACTCCACGCACAAGTTGAGGTATAAGAAAGGCTGCCTCGCCATCATGCATCAAGATTTAATTGGGATATCTCGTCTGCCAGAAAAGAATAAACTAGAGTGAGATATCATCAAGTAGTAGTGGTGCACAGTTTCTTGGCTAAGGGGCTGCTTTTGATCGATAGCTGCTGGACTAGAGGATATAATTCTGCAACACTAGATATTTTCTTCAGTGTTGGCACAAAGAAGTCTACGTCTTGAACAGATCAAGAGATCAGCGGCATGAGACCCAACATGAGTGTTCAAAAGCAAATCTGATTTCTCTGAAGACCCTGACTATACTGTCTGCATGGGGAACAAATGAGTCTATTGGCCGCATTACAAGGTTGCTGGTAAAAAAAGGAAATTACCGGCATGCTGGTTCTACCGTTTCCGTGTAGCACTGCTGCCGGTACCTACGTTAGATTCCGAGACAGAATGCACGCGCATTCCAGCATGCCGGAAATGGTAGAACCGGCTTTCCGGTAACGGGCCCTAAACACCCTATACCGGCATCCTCGATGCTGCAGACACGGACTCCGGCACAGACGAAGCCGTAATTACCGGTACCGGTAAACCGGTACCGGATGCAACGTCATCACGCCGGAACGGGAAATGCACCGGCAGCCATTTTTAAAATGCAGTCCATTCCAATCCTCAGTCCACAGGAATCCAACTGGAAAACTGACTAGACACCAACGAAGTATACACCATGTCAGCCAGGCAAGCCGCCGTCCATCACAGAAAACCACATTTCAGCGAGCAGGAGCTCAACATGTTAGCTGACACACTTGTGGAGCATGCGGACGTGGTGTTTTGCACTGAACTGCGGCGGCCAGTGCAACTCAGGAAAAAGGCAATATGGGAGGAAGTAGCCCGCAAAGTCTTGGCAGTGGGAACAGCACCACGGACCATCCAAGATTGTCGTAAAATGTGGGATGATCTACGTCCCATGTCTGCAACCTCCTCACTGCAGAGCGCAGCCAGAGGCTGGCCACAGGAGGCAGACCGGCATCCCCCCTTGAACATATGGCGTGGGAATAGACCTGCAGCACTGCACACCACATGGAGAGCATTGAGGGAGTAGGAGATGCGAAGACGGGAGCAGCAACATCTGATGATGACGATGAGTGTCCCTTACCGTAATCCCAAAATCACACCACACACGTTTATCCCCAATGCCAATGGTGAAGTCCAAATGTCAAGCAGGTGGTACCAGATCCCTGCTGCATTTGAACCCACCGAAAGCCTCCTCCCACACAAGTATAATGTACCTGTCACGAAGACAATCAACAAACCCCACTGACACACCCCACATGTCCCCTGTATTGCCGACACAAGTACCATCTGCATGCGCACAAACCCACATCACTTTCCAACTGCTGCCGTCACCACTGTGCCACCACATGGCCAAAGCCACCTCATGTCAAAATGCACACATCACCAGCACCAGTTGGACACCTGTCACACGCACCATATTCATACACGCAGAGTAAACATCAATGCATCAACGTGCAGAATGGGAACACATCAGTTACACAATCAACCTACACATGACACACAGTCCATGTGGCATGGCCACAACACACAAACCAATAGACACCGGTACCCCAGCCAACAGACACTGTGCACTACATGGCAGCACCACAAGGATAAACCCACATTGCATCCCCCCCCCGCATTTTTTTGTGCACCATGCCAGGCCCTCCAACATGTCCATGACAATGCACATGACTCTGAATGTACTAGCATAGATGTATGTCAGATGGATGCGCACCCATTACTAATGCCCTGCATCACTGTCCCCCACAAGCACATCATCTGACAGCGAGGATGAACATGCCACCACACCCCAGTCACCCGCTACATGGCCCTGCTGACACGAAGACACCACCTCCAGCCAGGAGCCAGACACCTCCACAGCAAGACCCGAGTGTGCCACACCATCTACGGCACAACCCCCGTCACCAGGAAACACAGGCTGGCCAGCAGCCCCAGATCCCACCAACAACTGCCAGCAAGGCCCCCTGACAGTCCTCTACACCTGCCAGCAAGCTCCCCCAGCAGTCCTCTACACCTGCCAGCAAGGCCCCCCGGCAGTCCTCTACACCTGCCAGCAAGGCCCTCCCAGCAGGTCGCTACACCTGCCAGCAAGGCCCCCCAGCACTCCTCTACACCTGCTAGAAAGGCCCCCCCATCACCCTTCCACATCTGGGGTCCAGCAGGCACATCAGCTGGAAGAGCCAGAATCCCCAGTGCACAGCGAGCAGGATGAGCCAGACTCCCCAGGGCACTACCAGCAGGATGAGCCTGACTCCACAGGGCACATCCAGGAGGAGGAGGTACAATCCACACCACGCAGTCAGGCAAGCATTAATTTTTATAAGGAAGGGCACCTGGTTATGTACCTGCTCTACCCAGGTGGGTGAACATTTATATACTACAATTGAGCAAGGTCAAGGGTACCCACAGAAAGGGACAAACACTACACCTGACGGTCATTCAACAAACAAATGGTGGCAATGACTGCTGCATGTGATTCAATTTTAATGCATCACAGCATATGTAATATATACATAAGGAAAGAACATAGGACATTCAATAAAATGCATACAACGTACATAATACAGTGTACATATACATGTGCCAAAATGAATACTTTTGGGCAAATTTATCAACAATTGTGATCTCTATGGTCCCTTGTGGGGATGACATGAGGTCAAATAGTGGAAAAGCAGTACATGAGGTACAGGTCGATAGATTGGACTGTTAGTGAGTGAAAATATTGTGATACGGACAAAAGGTCTACACAACTGTGTTTCGGCCTCTGAGATATTCTTGTGTAGCTGTAACTTGATCGGCCTTCATCAGGAAGGAGAAGATTGATGTGTGAAATGCTCCTATGTAATCGTAATATGTTGCACGATGGCAAGAAATCCAGATGTCTGAGTCATCAGGAAAGACCAGAGAATTCCAGGATGATTTACACACGTGGAAGTTTGCAGCATTCAAAATGTGCCCAGAGTTCCTCAGGAGTAGAATACTATGGGTCAGGATTAGGAGTAATGAATACTCATTGCACTGGCAGATGGTGCTTGTCTAGAGACCCGCGGTTGGCGTGGAAGGACCTCCCATCTTGCAAGCGAAACATACGGAGTGAGGTTGCTATAGTGACGCTCACTGTTTATATAGTGTACTATACACTATATAAACAGTGAGCGTCCTGTGCCAGTGCAATGAATATTCAT
The DNA here is from genome assembly GCF_040938575.1 of Ambystoma mexicanum. Classification (NCBI taxonomy): domain Eukaryota; kingdom Metazoa; phylum Chordata; class Amphibia; order Caudata; family Ambystomatidae; genus Ambystoma; species Ambystoma mexicanum. The sequence goes on from NC_090929.1 coordinate 417,942,005, forward strand.
TACTCCTAATCCTGACCCATAGTATACTCCTCTGCAGGCTAATCCTGACCCATAGTGTACTCCTCTGCAGGCTTTTGTGGTTGTGTACATGGGACCGGAGTGCATCTAGCAACTGGGTGAGCACACGGGAGAAACAGGGTTGGGAAATTCCATGCATCTGCCCCACTGTGTGCTGATAGGTTCCTGTGGCAAGGAAGTGCAGCACACACACTACCTTCAGCAACGGGGGGATGGCTGTCCGGATGTTGATTACACTCACTAGGTCATCATGTATGAGGTCTACTACTGTAGTGATGGTGTCCCTGTCCTGCTGATATAGGGTGTGGAGCTGGGCAGGGTGTTGCCAGACCTTAGTCCGTGAAAAGGGGGGAAATGGTTGGGAGATGAGGTGGTAGGAAAGAGAGATCAGACAATAGAATGACCAAACTCAGAGTTTGTCAAAAGTATGTGGTTTTGGATACCCAGGCCCTTCGCATGGTATTTGTTGACCCAAAATATGCATTAGACATGACCATTTTTACAATTATGGGAATCACTTTAAAAAATGCCCCCTACTCCCATTTTGCTGTCAGCCTTACTGAGCCTATATTCAGGAAACATTTCGTGGTGTGCTGGGGTCCTGTTCGGTGAAGCACTAGTCCATTGAATTTCAACAATGCAAGAAAAAAACATTGCATTCTCAACATGTAACCACAAACGATGGTTGAGCACATAACTCCTGGAAGAGTAAACAAACAGATCCATAAATCTCCAGATGTGACTCTCTTTTACAGAGGATTTCTTCAGACTTTGAGAAGGTCACCATGTTCTGAATCCAGCTGGAAATACCCGGCTATTATCTTGCCTTCCAGTCCCGCAATAATTGTTTTTATGCCACCATGAGGTCCCGTCGATGCTACAGTGTGCTGTGGCGATCTAAGAGAGGGATTCCTGAAAAATCATGAAGCACAACATCCCTTGCTCATCCAAGGATAATTTTACCTCCTAACACACGATTTATCCTGCCAATGTCTTGCGGCTGATACAGTTTCCCAAATTTAAGTGCGCCCATGAGCTTGGGAGCATTCCCAACAGGTGTCACTGTCCAATTAAATCAGTCAGAGCAATAGTCTGATACACCCTAAATAGAATGTTTTGTTGGACAAACTCTTGAAAGAATTGTGTCTTGGAGTATTTGTTTCCGAATTGGTTCAGCTAATATGGTTATTGACAATATTGTGGAAGACTTCATGAAAGCATTGTAGCACTGTCCCCTGAAGAAAGATTGAATATCCGAAGCGCATTGCATCATACATGTAGAAACAGCATGCTGAGGTCTGAACTGCTGAAAACAATTTTTTTTATATTCCTTTATTGGATTTGTTGCTATAGATTGAAATGGTATCAAGCAATGCAAACTGTCATGTTTGTCATGAAACATTAAATATGTGAATACCATGTACAATACTTTCTCTAAATATATTGAAGGGTTTTGATATATTTGTTTTGATTAAAATGTATGTATTATTGACTATTGATCATTGGTTGAATTAATATTTATTTATATTTTAAGAGGTTTAAGCTAAAAAAGGAGTGTAGGGTGTCACCAATAGAGATTCCAGTGGAATTCCTCAAGGCAGTGACAAGTGCCACGGAGAAACCGAGTGAGAGATGAAGCAGGAGGAAAGGTTTTGTGATATCCTGGGTGCATGTCTGTCTTGTTAGTTGCACCATAGACTTTATAATTTAGAAAGAAATTTGGTTCAGCATGCGTGAAAATAAAGGTTGTGATATGCCATGCACATACCCACTGTGTGCTGGTAGGTGCCTGTGGCCAGGAAGTGGAGCACAGACACTACCTTCAGTAGAGGGGGGATGGTGGTGCGGATTTCAATCAGGCCGACAATGTCGTCATGTACCATGTCCACAATGGTGGTGATGGTGTCCTGGTCCAGGCGGTACAGGGTGTGGATCTGCTCAGGGGTTAGGTTGAATGGACTGGCTCTGATGCGAGGGATTGGGGGCTGCCTGCGTGGTACCACTGACTGCACTGGTGGGGCTTGCTGGGCCTGTCTCACCCTCCTTCTCCTCCCGCGTCCCCTCTGTGGTGCCTGTTGCGGTTGTTGCTGGTGGAGCAATGCAAGCATGTCCTCCAGCCCCAATATTGCAACTGCAAGTGGAATCATTTTGTTGTGTAAAGGGGTGTGATGTGTGGGTGTGCTCTTTTTGTGCTGGGCGAGACTCCATTGGCTCCACCTTTGCTGATTGTGTGCACCTGAGGCAGTGGGAACACTGCACATTGCTGTTAGCGGGTGATTCACAATGCCGGTGATGCCGGCATCCCAGTATCCCTTATTACTGCCTTCATGATGCCGGTCTTAGCATTTCCGCATGACTTGTGAAGTCCTCCTGTTAGCGCCATCCCGGTATTGTCGGCCTGAAGGGCCGCGTGCCCGTGAGCATGCCGGTACGGGGGTGCACGTTCTCAGCGGTGGCGCTGATACCGGGTTGTTGACTCGTAATAGGCCGGAGCGGTATGCGGTGCCGGTATTCCCTTACCGGAATTGTTTTTCCATTAACGCGAATCTCGAAATGAGGCCATATGTAATATTGGGATGCATGAGGGTCTTAGGATGTGTGCAGGCAATTCTAAAAGATTTGGTGGCTTCTTTGCCCAGGCCTTCCTTTAGCTTGTAACACAGGTTAAACTCCAGAATATTAATAATGGGACTGACCAGCCTGAGGGCCAAGTGTGGCCTATTAAAGAATATAATGTGCACAAAGTTGAATGTGGATAACAGGAAGGGGTGGCCAACCCAACTGACACATTCAGCATATGTTTAAAGTTTGACATGCTTAAATGACTGGAAAGCTATCTAGGGCAACACGTTTGTCGTGGAAGCAAGACAACTCAGAGTGTTATGGGTAGCAAATGTCAGTCCTGGGCTTAAAGGCTGATCTCTGGCATGAGGCGTGATATAGAAGTTCAATTTTCAAAAATGTTCTTTTAATGAGATTAGTTCTACAGATCACATTCAACAGTACTGTAACTTTCCATTCCAAATGGAGGTGATCAAATTGGCATAATTTAACTATTGTCCACACTCACCTCCACGACCATAGGCCGAGTGCTTTATGTAAGTGGGTATGCCATATGAGAATGGTGCTATTCTAACAGACATCCCAGGACAAAGAGGCGCGTTGGAGCCCAGAGTATAGATGAGCGGTGTAACACATGAAAAGTATGAAGGAGGTCAGTCAATATAAATAAGACGCCAGAGGGCAATGCATTACGTACACACATAACAGCTGGTGTGAGACTCATTGATCTCCCAAAACCTCACATGCACCAATTAAGCCAACAGTTCTCCCCAACAATAACAGGCATTAAAACCCACATGGCTATACAATAGCAGATACAAGAGGGCATTTAAGAACTTGGTGTGTGATTAGTGAATCTTTGGGACTCATGCCATTGATGCGATTTACCTCTGTCCCTGATATGTGAGGTAAACATGATTTGCGTTTTCAAAATCAGCCTCAAATTCCCTGTACTAATATAGTTTGTCTGACTGGTTTGCAGGAAGTTGATTTTTTTATTAACCACTCCTCCTCCTTAATTATATTTTCTTCACACTTCACTGAATTACATTCATAAGGTATCTCAGGCACCAAGGCAATGCCGCAGTACCCAGGGCACCCAGACTGAACCCATTTGTGGGATCCAACATCGCTACAAGAGTGAAGGGCACAAAATCACACAATTGGCACAGGGGTGTAGGAGACATCACAATCTGATATCACAATGGCACTCACCGCTGATTTTGCAGAGCCTGCTGCTAGCCCATGGCTCCTTCAGCACAGGCGGCCTCACTTCTCAAATAGTTCAATCTCCTTTATGAATTTGGCTTACCTTTGACCCACTGGAAGGCAGACTCGTGAGCTATCCTCGCCAAGGAAGATATAAGCACTGAGCCAATGACCGAACCATGCCTGTCCTTCTAGAGGAAGCCCCCAATGCCCCCCTGAACTTAACTCAAGTTCCAGCAAGCCACCTATGGCTTGCTCTGTACCTCCTTCTACAGCGTTATGCCTGTCAGCAAAGAGATCAAAGGTCCCATTCTTCTCAGGGATGCATCCTAAAATATCATCAAAAAACTGATGCCTGGCTTGCCAATGGGCAGATAGGGCTACCAATTAGAAGGATATCTTTTTGAAACAGAAAGGAAGCTGTCCACCCAGAGCCAGGCATTATCATTCAAAGTGCAAAGTTTACAAATGTCTCCTAGTTAGCATATGCATGTGGCTCCATCAAGAAAGCTGATTGTGTATGTCATTTGAATATTTACCCCTCCATTGTAATGGCTATGCTAATCACGTTGGCCATTCCCAACCATTTCCTGTCTGTCAAGTTCCAGTCAGGAATTTGATCTGGCACTTGGACCCCAAATGGAGGACTTTCTCTTCGGGACAACAGCCTAGTAGTATACAAAAAAAGTTGAAAGGCTGATGGTACAGAAGCAGGATCATTAGGGCTGTATGTGACAAAGTCTAGAGTCCAACAAGTAAATAAGAGAGAAGTAGCAATGTCCATAGACCAAGGTACAGAGAAAAACAAAAACATGCAGGGACCTGCCCAGGTGGAAAGAGGGCGCAGGTAACGAGATGAGCCAAACTTGCAGGAGATGATGATTGCAGTATCTCACGGGCAAGGGTCACAGTCCAGCGGGATAAGGATCCAGAAGGCAGAAAACGATCCAGTGAGGTACATGTTTAAGAGTCTTTGGCAGACAGAGTGGGTCAGGGACAGTCTGAGTTCGGCAACGGCAAGGTTTGCAAAGTAACAAGTGGGAAGCCAAGGACAGGTCAGTGAAAGTCAGAGTTTCGGAAAAGGCACAGTAATCAAAGTGCAACTGGAAAGCTAAGAACAGGTCAGGGACAGACCGTGTTTGTGAACAGAAGGACCAAAACGACAACAAGAGATAATGCAAAAAGGCCTAGTAGCGAGATGAAGAAGTCTGGAAAAACAAAGGCAATAATCCAAAAGCCACTCAAAAGACTAACTTTGTCATAGTTGCCAACATGACCCACCCCAACATGTAGGTGCTTATCCAGTCCTGTTTTTTTCTTTGCATTCTTGTAGCTGTATAATGTGAAAAGCAGAACTACAGATCCCAGAATGCAAAGAAAAAACCTGTAACAATATATTGGGAGATCCTGTTCAACATAGGGAGCCCACAACAGATAATGGGCCCCATTACGACCCTGGCGGTACGGAGTGAACGGCGCCGTAAAAGGTGCCGGCGCCGTTCACTCTGTACCGCCGCATTACGAGGTCCCCTCGCGGGACCCAGGAAGCAACGCCTGGGAAAACCAGGCGTGCTTACCGGGTCCCGCGAGGGGAAGAGGGAGCAAACAACGGGCCATCTCGTAATGGCCCATTGTTTGCTCCCTCTCCCATTCCCATTCAGCCCTATGGGGGCTGAAATGGGAATGGGGAAGGACCGTGTCCGGGTCCTTGGAGGGAGGAATTATCGGGCCTTCCGAACTCGGAATGGCCCGGTAAGTCCTCATTCCGAGGACCCGGACCCCGACGCGATTTCGGCGGCAGCCATGCCGCCAATAGCGGCATGGTTACTGCCGAACTCGTAATGAGGGCCAATGTATTTAAGATCCGTTAAGGACTATATTTGACTCATATAGAGCCACATAGAGCCCCACCCCTATGCCAAAAATGAGCCAAGAACCAGGCAGGGGTATAGACAGGATATATATTTATTTAAAGTATATGTTCAATAGATCTTAAATGGTTACACACGCCACCTTCTCTGTGGCCCAAAACAAAGCTTCCACACACAATGAACTTTCCTTTTCGTAATAAGCAGGCAAATATGACATGATAAAATTTAGAGTGAAAATAAAGCACAGTTTTGACTTGAGAACACTTTACACGTTGGACATGCGGTCCTTTGTTTAATTTTCTGCACACTTGAAAATGCTTGCAGATTTGTAAAAATACATATGGCAAGTAGCACCCTTTTTTCCTTTGACCCAAGAGCAATGCGCAATCATTCTGCTAATAGGCTCACTCACTCACAGGAGAGAGTGTCCATTGTTAAATAGAACTTACATTAGTTTCACATTGAAAAGCACTTCACTGCCAGCACCAAAGACCCAGGCATCAATGATATGCAACACCACTCTGTTGAAGGCTAGGTCTAGGGGGTGGGGACCGTTTAGGAATTTTGTTTGGGGTCAAGGGCACCCCTTTGTTTAAATAAAATGTTTAAGGAGTGGTGACAATTGGGAATTGCCTTTTTGTCTAAATACAATATTTAAGGAGTGGTGACAATTGGGAATTTTGTTTTGCGGCAAAAACACCTTTCAATGAAAGGCAGGGTGTTGGGAAGTGGTGTTAGTCGGAATCCTTTTGAGACCAGCATCTTTCTGTTTTAAAGGCACGGATTGAGAAGAGAATCTGTTGGGAATTTCGTTTTGCAACCAGCACCCTTCTGTTTCAAAGGCAAGGTTTGGGAAGGGTATCTCCCTAGGGTTGGGGATGTCGTGTTTGTGCTACGACACCCCTGTTCATCAGAGAAATCTGGGGTGGGCAGGAAAAATAAAGGCACCCATTTACTATATGTAACTATAACATTATTAGCATATTTCCTGCTAGGAAAGAGGGTGGAATTTCGAGCTCTTCCAAGCTCCCCTGTGTCAATCTATTTGGAATTTAATTAAATTAATATTGTAATGGATTTACGACACAGCACACTCAAGACAAGGGTTTTTTCCACTGTCAAGGAATGTGGCACACAATAAAAACGCTTTTTATCTTTATTGATTTTGGATTCTACTTTGAGAAGGCACCCAAACCCGTCTCACACCCACCTTAACAAATACCCTGTGTCGCAATGGACCATGAACCAGGCCAGTGTGTAACAATTAAATATTTCTTTCTTTTTAGAATTCAAAAACTAAATTTAGGGCAGCAGCCACCGCGGTGTGGCTGTACAATTCAAAAGATTCCCACAATGCAGTTAGTTCCAAATCCTAACAACATATACAAAAACCTTTAATAGAAACAGAAACAAAATTACTTTTCTTTAAAATGACAGATAGCACACCAGTTAATCACTGCCTCTGTAACACATCCCCCAAACAACTGCTAGCTAAATTCTTTGTGGATGGAAAGAAGTGGCAAGGATTCAGAATGAAGAGTGAAAAATCAAATTGTGTTTTAGCCCACCACCCCAAGATGGGAGGCAGAAAAGAAAGTGAAAACCTCCAAAAGAAGCAAAATGGCATACTCAGATTTTACTTGTTACTTGTAGGTCAGTTACAGTTGCGGTCAGGTAGTTAGAACAGAAATTCATGTGGCTGCACTAAAGAGACAAGAAAGCGTACAGGCTACTGAGCAGGGCACTAAAGCAACGTGAACACAGGTGAGAAAATCGATTTTGGGAGGAAAACAATGCACAGGAAAGCACACGCAGCAAGAGTGCAATTTCTTATTTCACACAGGCTTTAAACTGGCAAACAGCTAAGAAAATGGGCTTAGCAGTCAAATCGTAAATGGGTTTTTGGGATGACGAACAAAGGCACAGAACAGATAGGATTTGAGGGGAAGGGATGACTCTTTATAGAATAATAGTATAGGTTTTTCTAGGGGAAATGCAAGTCAGATTTTAAAGAAAAGGAAACTACACAGGCAAATTTGGTTTTGGTTGCACAATGGCTTGCTTTACTGAGGCTATATTTTAAGGGATATTTTATTAGAGGTGGACATTACGTGCAAGGAGGTTAATTTCAAATGTTAACCAGCTCGCACTGCCTACCGCCTTATAGGGGAATTAATTAATGAATCTAAAAAATGGTACTAAGGACTTACACAGATATCTCAAATAATTCTAAAAGGAATATGCTAACAGATATGGACTAACACAGATTCTTCTAAGGAAAAGTGAACAGACAATACTGGCAATTTGGGAAATGACTGGGGTTTTTATGGGATTTTAATAGGATTTGAATAGGATGCAAGGTAAAAGAGTGGGATATGCAGTTTTTGGGTACTGGGTGAGGTGATACTTACAAGGTAAACTTGAATTTGGTAATTTGGACAGCCAGCAAGGTCTCTGGGACAGCAGGGTCTCCTGGATCGGAGCAGCTGGGCAAGGTCTGGTCACTGTGGACAGCGGGATGGGTCAGCTGGGCAAAGGGTCTGGTCACTGGATTCTCCTAAAGGGGATCAGCAGCCTTTCCCCCTTTCTCCCTGGATTATGGGTATGCCTGGGTCTGAATAGATGGTTCTGCCTGGATCTGGATAGGTGGTTCTGCCTGGATAGGGATAGGTAGTTCTGCCTGGATCTGAATAGTGGGATGTATCACTGCTTTCCTGGATCTTGTGGTCTGGTTTTCAGTTGCTTGTCCCTAGTGTTTCCCTGCCTTCCCCTTATATAGGCAACGTGAAATCAGAGAATTGTAAAATATGGGTGAAGCATTTATACTTCACTCAGAAATACATTTTTCCTGCCATTCCAGTTCCCCAGGTGATAGGAAGAAGTGCTTAGTCTCTTTGGGTTTGTCCATAACTCACATACAATGCTGGCATATTATAACATTACTGCTTATTCAGGCCATTGGGAGAAATGTCTTAATATGACAAGTTCTGTCAAATCAAATGGGCTAGATTTGTCACCTGCAAGGGTGATCCTTCAAATACTCGCAGCCAAATTGTCAGTCTGAACAAAGGGTTGCCATGATGCCCTTTGAAACCAGGCAGTTGGGGCTGGATAGGGATGTCAAAGGAAATCACACCCCCTAGAGAAATGCCAGTTCCCCTTGGTTCTTTTGTTCTGTTCTGTAGGGATGCTGGCCAGTCTGATGAGTCTTTTTGGGAATAAATATCATGTACATTTTAGAGCAAACCCCCATATTCAATCACATTTCTTTGCAAGCACAGGGCATCATTTAACATTTCACTTTCAGAAGGCATTTTTCTGCTTTGCAAAAATACCATTTTACACATGGGTTAATTTTTCTTTTAAAGAAAAAGTGGCAGAAAAGGCCAGCAGGATACAGCGCATAGAACGGCAACTTATGTGGCTGTGATAGGGCTGCGGCTGAGAGCTTGAGTAGGAGCCTGCCAAATTCCCACTAGAAATTGGAATTTAGAGAAAGAAAGGGTTTGCTCTCAAACTGCGCACACACATAGAATAATAAGCAAATGCAAATTAAATGAGTGGTTTTAATCAGAACTGGTGCAGCCTGACACGTGTTTCGAGCTTCCCGCTCTTCTACTGAGGCTTAATCTTGGCTAGTGTGTATTTTGAATACAAAGGTAGAAGTTGAGTAATCTGACAAAGTTAGGCGTGGGCTCCCATTATTTTGCAGTTGCACGAATGAATTTTCAGTAAATTATTATCTTGCAGTACGTTCACTGCTATGTGGGGAACTGGAGCCAAACGGAGACCCTCTGTGTGCACAGAGGGTCTCCGTTTGGCTCCAGTTCCCCACATAGCAGACGGAGACCCTCTGTGTGCACAGAGGGTCTCCGTTTGGCTCCAGTTCCCCACATAGCAGTGAACGTACTGCAAGATAATAATTTACTGAAAATTCATTCGTGCAACTGCAAAATAATGGGAGCCCACGCCTAACTTTGTCAGATTACTCAACTTCTACCTTTGTATTCAAAATACACACTAGCCAAGATTAAGCCTCAGTAGAAGAGCGGGAAGCTCGAAACACGTGTCAGGCTGCACCAGTTCTGATTAATTTTTCTTTTATGTCACTTTCAGAAATGCGGCTTCTGCCACACATAGTTTCACTCCAATTTGCCTTCGGGAGGACATTTACAGATATGGTCAGTTTCTGGACACATAAAGATAATCTGCCAAACATCTCTTTGAAATTGACATGAGAAAGAAACACTGTGTTATTCCTTTTATTTACTGCAGCTTGTGCGTGATGGTTTCTAGCAAAAGAAAACACAGGCCGTGTTTAAGAAGAAATCTGAATTCTTTGCCTTTAAAGTGATTTCCCAGTACATCAGCTGTCTGGTAATGTATTGCCTCACTTCTTGGTACTCAGCAGAAGTAAAGCATGCCAGGGTGGGTTTTCATGAAGAGTACAACTTGTGATGTTTTAAAAATGAAATCATGAGCAAATTGCAAAGCCGTCTCGGATGTCAAGTGCGCAGCATCAGTTTTCAGAAAACAGAACAGCAAATGTGGCACCGTTCTGCATGTAGGTCATTTTCAGATGGTTAAAATGGAGGTAAAATAATGCAGAGCAATACTTTTGGTGGCATTCTTGTATTCAGTGCTCGCCACACATATGCGCCATGGAAAGAAAAGCGCAGCCATTTTCCGCAACATTTCCATGCAGTTTTTGTTTGAAGGGGATTTCTGCAAGGGCCTAAATGCACCCCACAGAAACACCCCTCCTGCTCTCCCATGACTTTTTGTTGAGGGAGAGCAGGGCAGAGTGGGGTTCATTAGGTGGAGTTCTTCCTCACCAGAAAGCAGCACACCCGGATCCTGTTCTATCTTCATGTTGGAGGGTATAGAGCAGCCCCCTCTTTCCTTCCTTTTCTTCCCGGTCCCTGGGTGGTCCACATCAAGCTAGGAGGTAATGGAGTTAATTATCTTGTAGAAGATAGATAAAAACAAGTTTTAGGATATTTTAATGACATTGTTCCCGGAAGAATTACAACAGTGGGACAATAATTACAACTTACATTTCTAGGACATAAACATTTCTCATCCTCACCATCACACCAAGTAGATTACTCAAACGGACAAGAACAACAATTTGATTTTTACACCTTGGTTTTATTTTTACAATACATCAAGCAACTTACCCAACAGGACCAAGACAGCAACTTGACTTTTACAACACACTTTTTTAATTTTTACAATAACAATAAAGAAAATAACTCCCTGTTATATAATCAGTCATAATTCCTGCTCTTTTAATCTCTTAATGGTTATGGGGATGGTGCACTATCGGGCCAGGCCTGGTATGGTGACCTCCTCTCCACTTTTGAACTTTAACTGCCTATGGTAGCAATACGGCTGACTGGAAGGCTTTCTTTAGGATTGCCAAGGCCCTTGGGGTTACCCTCCATTTTGGACCGGGCTTGGTAATTAATGAGATCCAAATTAATTGCGATTCAGCTGAGAATGATTCTGCCTAAGTAAAAGGGACAGAGGGAACACCTCGCACGATCCAATAATTATGCTCTATGATTTTACCACAGATAGACATTTTTAGCATACAACTGCTAAGCAGAAGATGTTTGGAATAGGGAATTTCCAGGCCCTATACCCACTGATAAACCGCCTTAACAGTGGGAATGGTCTGGTCTTTTGGGAGTTTCCTGAATAATGCTTCGCTGATGAAGCTTTCTTCACTATTCAGGCCAACTCTGGCCGGAACATGCTACCTCCCCTCATTTAACGGAATGGGGAGGAACAGCTGTTCATCCTTCTTCTGAATCTCAGCCAGGCTTTGAGCTGGTTTTTCATCACGTTTGACTACAGGGTTTGGATTTTCAGATTGGGGATCAGTATAACATTTCAAGGTATTTCCTTCCAGCGTGGAATGCCACTTGAAACTGGAAGGAAGATTGATTTTCAGAAATGGAGAGGAGTTCCCATCACCAGTTTGTTGTCCTACAGCAATTGCTGTAATGTCAGGTATTTGATTGTTTTGGAAATGGAACTCAGTTTGGTCAGATATTTATTCAATCATGAGGCATGTGCCATTTAAACTGAAATAGTTGATGCTTTGTTTTAATGTTATTGTCTGGTTAGTCTGAGTCCAGAGGACCTTGTTCAAACAGTCTATCAGGGGAGACAACCTCTGAACGAGGTCATTTCCTAATAGACAGGGGGTTCCCTCTGGAGTCACGACTATGAACGTGTGCTTCACCTTGTGTCGCCCAATTTTAATTTCCAGATCTGCAGTCCCCTGGACGGGAATGTCATTCCTGTCAAAGTTCTGAAGTTGTCCAGGTCCAGGAAGAGGGGTGAGAGGGATCTGGTGTCTCTCCCCCTTCCTGAATTTAGCTGCTCAAAGACCCTTTTGGACAGAAGAGTGGCTTGGGATCAGGTGTCCACCAGTGCTAAAATTGCACATTGCCCTTGCACTCGGACGGGGGCATAGAACCTACCTTCTTTCTCCTCCAAGGGGCAAAGGAAATGGGCATTTTGATCAAGGTGGGCGGTTAGTTTCTTTCTTTTAGACTCCGACACTGTGGGATTTTGGACCATTATCTGTGTCGGGGTTTGGGAATCTGGAAACAAAATTTGGCATTCTGATATTTTGGGAGTTTTGGGCTCCCCTTTCTCTCTTGATTCTGTGCTGCCCCCTTGTCCTGGGAAAAGTCACTCAGATTAATTTGGGGGGATGTGGGAATCTGCTTTTCCGCTCTGATTCTGTGCTCCCCCCCCTTCTTGGAGACAGTCACCAGAATTGGTTTGGGAAATTTGGGAATCTCTTTTTTCCTTTGATCCTGCCCCCCCTTCTTGGAGGCAGTCACAAGAATTGATTTGGGGGATTTGGGAATCCCCTTTTCCCTCTGAGTCTGTGCTGTCCCCCCCTTCTTGGAGACAGTCACCAGAATTGGTTTGGGAAATTTGGGAATCCCCTTTTTCCTATGATCCTGCCCCCCCCCCCTTCTTGGAGGCAGTCACCTGAATTGATTTGGGGTATTTGGGAATCCCTTTTTCCCTCTGATTCTGTGTGGTCCCCCCCTTCTTGGAGGCAATCACCAGCATTGGTTAGTGGGGAGGATCCCTCATTTATCGTTATGTTCTCTGGATGACAAGTCTGGGGTTCAAGGATGGGTGATTCTAAATCAGTCCCGACGCCTACCCAGTCTGGGTTGCGTTCTGTTGGGACCCACTTTTCTTTGTGAGGAATTCCCCCATCCTTGAAGAAGACTTTCTTCCCAGAATCCTCCAAGGATTCCTCCCCTTCAAACTGGATGACGCTGACTTCCTCTACAAAATGGGCCTTTTTGTGCTCTTTGTTTCTCCAACCCACCCTCTTTTCCCTGGGTTGCAGATTTTCGGGGGCAGGAGATTGAAGTTCCAGTTTCTGGGGTGTCTAGGGGCTTTTCACGGGTGAGGAAGGAAGCTTCCTCTAGGTTATTGCATCCCTCTTCCTCCCGTGCCTCCTCCTCTGGAACCGGAGGGTTGTCGGGGTTCTCTACTTGTCATTGTTCCGGGTTGCCAGACCCTGGGTTTGAGTTATTTTGAGTACCAATGTTCATCTGAGGGTTCTGGTGAGCCCTCAACATGTGACTCAGATCTTTTTTTTAAAAACTTTATTTAATACTGACATTTTCGCATGTGAGGGCAAGCATGTTTCACACATAACATAAAGTCATGGCATACATTTTGTGCAGTGTGGTATGAGAAATTTTTGATAGTAATTTTTACATACAGGGGGAAAGGAAGGGGGAGGGGGAAAAGGGGGAGAGGAAGGTGGGGGAGAGACATCAGGAATGGGTTTCATTCGGGAGACATTACGGTGCTCGTAGTTGTAGTCTCTTCCCCCTCAGCAAGCAGGTATGATCTGAGCGGGGCCCATATGTCCTTGGGTCTCGAGGTAGTTTGAATCCCTCGGACGTATGTCTCTGCACATTCTTGTGTGTTGATGAAGTCTCTTAACCAGTTTTGGTGTGTGGGGGGGTCTTTTGATTTCCATTTCCTAAGGATATTCCATTTAGCCACGGCACCCCCCACTGTAAATAGCCTACGGGTCTTGACGGCAGCCTTTCCGATGTCGCCCAGGAGATATTTCAGGGGTGTGACTGGGATATTAGTGTTCAGTATAGTGTCCATTGTGTTGGCTATTTCTTCCCAGTATTGCTTAATCAGGGGGCATACTCAATACTTATGTATGGCTGATGCGTTGAGTGTTCCACACTTGGGGCATGGTTGTGGCTTGGTGGGATTGAATTGGGTGATCTGTTTGGTGTAATGTGAAGTTGGTTCAGGATTTTGAATTGAATAAGTCTGAGGTTAGAACATAGGGAGATGGTTTTGGTGTATTTGCAGTAGTTTTTCCAGTGTTGATCATCTATTTGGATACTCAAGACTTTTTCCCATTTGGATTTCATATTGTTCTTAGATGGCGTATTAGCTTGAACAGTTCTGTATAGGGTGGATACGCCGCCCACGAAGCCTTCTTCTGTAAGGATCTCCATTAGGAATGTATGCGTCGGGGGTGCATTGGGGAAAGATGGCCATTTTTTCTTGCAGGCAGCCTTCAGGTGTTGGTGATGCAGGGTTGTGGTTAGAATTTTTCCAACTCTATTTTGGATTTCTGCCAGCGTGAGGAAACTCCCTTCTGGGAAGAGGTCTCCAATCCTGGCCTGTTTGTCGGGGTCCCACAGTGTCTGTAAAGTCCGGTCCATTGTGGGTTCCACACCTGGGTAGTGCCATAGGGGAAGGTGTGGCCAGTAGGGTATGTCGCATTTCACTCTCTTCAGGATCTGCGCCCATGCTCTCGCTGTAGTTTCCATTGGGTCTGTCATCAATTTTTCTCTGGGTGCCTAGGCAAATATCATACTCTTAAGGTTCACTGGTGAGGCTGCAAACTCTTCTGCATGTATATGGGCATATCGCTCTGTGGTGTTGGCCCAGTACTTTACGAAGTGTGCTTGTGCTGAGTAGTAGTATAGTTGGAAGTCTGGGGCTGCTAGGCCACCTGTGTCGAAGTTCTCGCATAGTTTGGACCAGTTCAGTCTAGGTGACCTTCCTCCCCACACAAAACGAGTGCGATGTTTTTTGCAGTGTGTCGAAGAATTTCATACCTGGCCAGATCGGGATGCCATTAAATAGGTACAGCAGTTTTGGTACTATTAACATTTTCAGGAGGGAAATTCGTCCATACATTGACAACGGCAGTTTGGTCCAGGCATTAAGTTTGCATTCCAGTTGTGCTAGGTAAGGGGCGTAGTTGTTGGTATCTAGTGTTCTTTTGTCTGGTGCCATTATTATCCCTAGATGTCTTGCTGTGGTGGGGGACCAACGTAGGCCCTCCATGGCTGCAGAGTGGCTTGTGGTCTCACTGAGGGGAATTACTTCGGACTTGGCTTGGTTAATTTTATATCCCAAGTATCTGGTGAATTCGGTGATGTCCCGTAGCACCGGTGGTAAATGAGTCTCCGGGTTCCTGATGTATAGCATTGTGTTATCTGCATAGAGCGAGATAAATTGAGGTATTCCCAGTATGCGGATCCCCCTCCAGGCATGGCTGTGGCGTAGACGTGCTGCCATTCCCTCTATTTTTAGTGCAAATATTAGCGGGGAGAGTGGGCAGCCTTGTCTCGTGCCTCTGTCTAGGTTGAAGGCGGCCCATAGGGTGTTGTTGGTGCGTACTCTAGCCGTGGGTTTATGGTATAGTAGTTTTAGAGTTCTAAGGAATCCTGGTCCGAACCCCATCTTCCCTATGATACCGTACATGAATTCCCAGGAGATGGAGTCGAACGCCTTTTCCGCGTCTAATGAAACTGACATCGCCTGTACCTGATGATCCAGTTGAGATGTGATGGTGAAGAAGCGTCTGAGGTTTAGGGCAGTGGAGCGGACTGGTATAAAACCTGTCTGGTCAGAGTGCATCAATTTAGTCATGTAGGGGTTCAGCTTATTGGCTATGCCCTTAGCGAATATTTTGGTGCCCACGTTGATGAGGGACAGCAGTCTATACGAGGATGGGGAGTGAGCTGGTTTATGTGGTTTCAGCAGCACTGTGATAATGGCTTCTCTCATTGTCGGTGGGAGTGTTCCGATTTCCATGGCTTCGTTCCAAACCTCCAGTAGCCGCGGGGCCAGTTCGTCCGCATATATTTTGTATAGATCTGTTAGTAGACTATCTGACCCTGGTGCCCTGCCGGACTTGAGGTTTTTGATTGCTTGTTTTATGTCTTCGAGGGTGAGGGGCAAGTCCATATTACCACTTTCCTCTGAAGTGAGTTTTGGTAGGGGGAAGGAGTCGAGGTATTCCTGCAGTTCCATTGTTGTTACTTGATCTGCATTCATGTAGAGGTTATTGTAGAAGAGTTGGAACACCTCGTTTATTTCCAAATGGTCCACATATGATGAGCCTTGGTCATCCATTATGCTGGTGATTTGTCTGTGTCCCTGTTCGGACTTAAAAAGGTTTGATAGCATCTTGCCAGACTTATTTCCCTCGCCATATTTCCTGGCTCTAATTGGTTGGGCCGTGGACCACACTTCCTGCTCTGCCAGTTTCTTAAACATATTTAGCTCCTCGTTTAAAGTGAGTAGTGTTGCTGCAGTAGGAGATCTGGTGTTTGCTTCCTCTGATTCTTTAATTTGGGTTTCAGTTAGGGCCAGTTCAGAACGTATGTCCTTCAGTGTGCCGTGTACTTTGGAGATAAGGGGCCCTCTGAGCCATACCTTAAAGGCCTCCCAAACTGTATGACTCGATTCTACTGTGTCTTTGTTGCGGTCGAAGAAGTCCTGCACTTCTATGCAGAGTGGTTCATGTACTGAGGGGTCTCGTAGGAGGTCCAGGGGCATCCTCCACAAGCGGTGTTCAGAGTTGGGTGCGCCAATCTGGATTTCAAGGATCACTGAAGAATGGTCTGAGAGTGTCCTGGGTAGTATTGTGCATTCCTTTAATTGCGCCGTACACCTCGTGGAACAGAGCCAGTAGTCTATCCTGGAGCTCGACCCATGGACATATGAATGCAATGTGTAATCTCTGGTGGTGGGATGCATTTCCCTCCAGGCGTCTGCCAATGAGACAGTGTTCATGGCGTGTTTTATGGTAAGTGCTGCTTTGGTATTTGCTCGCAGGCCCTTGGATGTCCTGTCGAGGTCGGGGTCAAGGATGGTATTAAAGTCCCCTCCCCATATTATTATTGATTCTTCTGCGGGGGATATGAGATTTACGATCTGTTGATAGAATTCTGGGGTGTCTGTGTTGGGGCCATACGTGTTTACAAGTATTAGTTCCTGACCTTGAAGTGTGCCCCAAAGTATGACGAATCTACCGTCTGCGTCTATCTTAGAGTTATGGACTCGGAGTCCCAATCTGCGGTGTATTAGGGTCAGGACCCCTCGTGCTTGAATTGAGTAATATGTAGTGAATACCTGCAGTCCCCATGAGCGGCCCAGAGAGTTGTTCATTTGGTCCATGGTATGTGTCTCTTGGAATAGTAGGATGTCTATTTTGTGTCTGTTGGCGTACGCTATCACTTTCCTGGTTTTGATTGGGTTAAGGAGTCCCCTTACATTCCAGGATAGCAATCTGGTGCTTTTAGTTATTTGGTGAGATGCCATTATTCCCCTTCTGCGGCATGTGCACTGATGTTGCTGTACTTCGGAACTCTTTTCCCTCTTGCGACAATGTCAGGTTTTTTGTATTTTTATTCCACTTAACTGTAACCAGACCACCTTTATGGTGGTGCGGTTTAACATAACTACTGCACTTTATTGTTGAACCCAGGCAACAGGCCTATTTGTTCCCCCACCCCCCACCCTCACCATCCCCCCAAACGGGTGGTGTCTCCCAAACAACCATTCGCTTCTTGCAGAAAAACTAAAAGGAGTGAAGTGGCTGTGTGTCCCATCCTCGTGTCCGGGACCGTAATTTAGTGTTCATGCAGATAGGTATAGTGCCAATTTATCTGCCTACCATGGTGGTGGGGTTAGTGACTTATCCTGGTAAGTAGTTGAAGGAGCGTTAGTCAGGTCCCTGTGGGTATCTCCGGTATGTGCCTTTCTATGTATGTCATAGCTTCGTCTGGTGTGTCGAAGAATTGAGACTTACCCGCATGTTGGATACGGAGCCTTTCCAGGATCATCATGGCATGTATTATTTTCCGGTCTCTCAGTGCTCTTTTCACTTGGTCAAAGGATCTTCGGGCTGTCTGCACCCCGTCGAAAAGTCTGGATATATGTGAATTCGGTTGGATTCAAAGAAGAGGGGTCTTGCTTGCGTGCCAGTCGGAGCACCAGATCTCGATCACAGTAATTGAGGAGCCTTGCTATTATTGTCCATGGTGGTGCCCCTGGTTTGGGGGGGAGGTAAATGCTCTGTGCACCCTCTCGATCAGGAACTGTTTGAAGAATTGTACCTCTGGGAATAAGGAGTGGAGCATGTCTTCCAGGAATTGTTCCATGGGTATATTGGGTTTGCGCTCCGCCACCCCGACCACCCTAATATTATTGCGCCACGAGTGGGATTCCAAGTTTTCGCACTTATTTTGTAGTGTATTAATGACTTCTTGGATTTTTTCCATGGATTGGCCCTGCATGGTAGCAGTGCCTTCCAGTGTGGAAATCCTGTTTTCAGCCTCAGTGACTCTGGAGTTAACTTTCCTTATATCAGCACGGATGGAGGCTATATTTTCCCCTATGTCATCCAGTTTGGTGTTGATTGCCGCACACCCTCCTTCCATGGCGGCCATGTATGGGGCCATTTCTTGTGTAGGGGGGTCTGGAGTGGGTGTTTTGGTGGTTTCTGCAGGGTCATTGTCTTGTTCCTGGCTAGAGGAGTTGGCAAAGGCATCCATTGGGCCCCTTTTTTGTCCTTATTTTTGGCCCCTCCTGCCATATTTGCAGGGGCTGGACTCGCTGGCCGTGTTATTGATGGGTGTCTGATCAGTGAGGCTTGTGTCTGGTCGTGGTGGAGTACTTGTCACTGCTTGTTAGCACCACCGGTATATGGCCAGGTAGCAGGGGGTAAGGGTGAAGTATTGTGTCTCTCCAGCGAACAAGTTCTCCCCTCCGTAGTATCTTAGCCAGCTCTGGGTTATTTATGTTTACTGATCTTGTGTGATAACAACAGTTTGTGGACAAATGTTCATTCAGTTGGCATGGGAGATGTCCAGCCCCCAGCACCGCTGAAGAGAGGTAGTTCCTGAGTTATGGGGCTATGTGGGGCTTAGAGGAGGTTGCAGAGGGCCCTGTATATTTGCAAAAATGCATGTACCTTGTGTGCTGGGGTTCGTTGCTCTCCGCTTCACTCCCGGCACCGGGGAGCGGGCCAGCCCATGGGATGGTTCAGGGCTATGGGGAACAGTGGGCCCGCTTCCACCCAGCAGCAGTTTGAGGACCCGGAGTGTTGGTTTCCTGTCCAAAGCAGCGGTGTATTGTGGCAGTGCCCTGCGTAGGTGAGGTGGACTCTCTTCAAGGTTCCCCCAGCCTGAATGAGCAGGCAGTCAGGGGGTGATGAGCCGGGCTGCGGGGCGCACGAAGTTGGTATCCCGGGGGGGTCTCCCTGGCGCAGCCTCAGGATGTAGAGGGCCACAGGCTCAGATAACGCATGGTCCCGTTGACCCACCCCCGTCCAGCTGCAAGACGAGGAGATGGACAGCAGGTCCCAGCGGGCCAGGTCCGGTGGAGGATCAGGAGACCCTGAGCCACGGAGAGCCAGGGCGGGGTTGCCCAGACCCAGGCTCTGGGCTGTATGTGTCAGCACGATCACGCCCACCCGGACCCTTAGTGTTCATAGGGGCTGTCAGTACACACAGCCGCAGTCAGCAATGGAAAGGAAGGAGTCTCGCCGCCGCAGGCACGTCTCCACAGGGGTTTCGGTCAGGTGGCGAGTGAAGTGAGGATTCCAGGGGCTTTGGTGGGATCAGTCTCCGGGTCTGGAAATCGCGCAAAGACGTCGAGGCGTTGGGTGGAGGTGCACCCGCTTCCAGGCGGTGTATCTCTACAGCAGGTGTGCGGATTTCCCCCAAACTTGCACCGATGTCTGTCGGAGGGGTTTGGAAACCCTCCACGGTCTTTAATTTTTATGGCAACGCGGTTTATCTGCAGGATTTTCTGATGCAGGAGCTTGCTTGTCCCGGAGCTCTGGGGCTAGGCGGCCATCTTGATCAGCGCGTCACAGCAACCCCCATGCGACTCAGATCTTGAGTTAGGTTCTGGACCTGGCGCTCTAGTCGGGACAGCCGCTCCGGCTGGTACAGGGATCTTAGATCAACTCTGGGTTGCTCTCGGGAAGCGTAACTATCCCTCCTCCCGGAGTAACCTGGCTACTGGGGATTCCCCTGGTAGCCCTCCACCCTTGGCCACCCCTCTACCAGATTTGGTGGTCTGGACTCCTGAAAGCAGGGAGAGTAAGGAGGGTTGTCCTGCATATATGGGGTTTTGAGGGTACCTGGGGAAGAAACCTAACCCAGAATCTGGAAGATTACTGCCCTCCTGAGGGATGTTAGGAGGGAAGTTCCCTGGGGCCATACTCACCTGAATCGATCCCCCCTTGGGCCAGGGGAGTAGACATGTACCCCAGGATGGGTCTGTTGCCCTTATACCTAGGGCTCATGTAATTGGCAGAGTTAGGGGGAACATTTGTGGGGTACCCTACCTGACTACCATCTGCTTGTGGTTGATCAGAGGGTCTTCTTTGCCTCTGATTTGGTTGGTTTTGGGAAGGTGGATTTTTGGGCCCCCCCATTTGTAGGTCCAAAATGGGGGCAACCTTCACCTCCGCTACTTTGGCAGCAGCAGGGATGTTGGTTGGTTTGGGGCTTTTCGTTGGATTTATGTTTTCTACAGGCTTTTAGACCTCGTAGATCATGGCTTGCTCTATTACCCAGTCCAGGGTCCTGCCTGCACTCATGGAAATCTCTTACCAGCTGTGTCATGATATATTTTGGGAGTGCATGAAAATAGGTATTTATAAATTCCCTACTATTCGTGCGCACCCGCCTAGTAGTTTTTTCGCAAATGCCTGCTTTAGCTCCTGAACAAATTCTCTTCAGTCCTGATCCTCTCCATACTGCAGATTGTAGGCTGCCTTGCGGGCCTCCTGGGGGTTTCTGTGTGGGGAGAAGTGCTTCAAGATGGCTGCCTTGTAGGTGGACAACTTTGAATGGTTCTGGTCTTCCAACCCAGCAAAGAAGCTGGAGTACTTTGGAGAGAACATCCATTTTGCAAATTCTATGGAAATCTGGTTATTTTTAATGTCAAAAGAGTTCATCATCTGTTCATATAGCTCCAGATGCTCCCAGACAAAATATTTGGCATTCTTGTGGTACAAGGTCATGAAACTCCTAATAGCTTTAATCTGTTTAATGGGGTCTTTCACCAGAGGTCTCTTTTGCTTGTTAGCCTTCTTTTGCCACTGCACGTGAGTCCATTCGCCCTCAGACTCAGAGCTGCTGCTATTTAAGGTCCTCTTGTTATCTTCTAGGCGCGCTCTAATTCTTTGAGCTTGTGAGTTTCTCCCAGAATGATGGGACCTAGTCTCATCTCCCCTGTTGTGCCTTGGGCTCTCTGGGTCACTCCCTTGGACTCCCTTTTTCGCACAGGAGAGTAGTTTTATGACTTCTCCCTGCTTCCAGGGTTGGTGGAGAATCCCCGCCACTGTCCTAATTGGGGGGAGGTTATCAGAACACTCTTTTGAGGACTCAATTCAGACTCCTTTTTCTCTGCAAAGCGAATTAAGTGGTTCTTTTGTAGGTGATGTTTCTGCAGGTCTAGCTCCCTGATGTTCTCCGCATAGGAGCTTTCCTGGTCAGATCCATCAGCCATGACATTTATGAATCTGAACAGGGATGCACGCCCATCAGTCTCTGATGGATGCTGACCTCCCAGCTCACTCATGGTAGGCCTATTTAAGTCTAGCTGCCTCATGTTTTCCGGTTCACATGAACCCGTAGACATGAAGTCAGCAGAGCCTTGGGCATGCGAGGTGGTAAACGGGTTTAAGGCCCTTTGTACAGAGTGTATCACACTGTGATCAGGGGTTGACCTGCCACTCTCTACTTGTTCGGGGTCCCTCAAGTTTTTATTCAACTTAGCACACTCTTTTTCTAACTTCCCAAATGTCGCCTTCTCAGCCCCTACCTCTTGATAGTAGGCACAGGTCTGAGCCTTTTGCTCTGTTATCAGGGCTTGACTTGCCTTTATTGCCTTCCCTTGGGCTGCTACCTGGCTCTGGAGTCCCCCATTCTTATCATAGAGGGCCTCATTTCTTTTCTGGGCAGCTTGTATTGCTTGGAACACTCAGACCATGTTTGTTGCAGGAGTTGAACCGTGTGTCTCTTCTAGACCACCTTCTACTTGTCCAACCTGTCCCATTAATTTTGCCTACTCAGTTTGTAGGTCAGTCAGTTCCTGGTGGTCTGACTCTCTTTGCTGTAGGTCTGTTTCTAATTTGCACATTTCTTGGTATAGGGCATCCTTTTCCTGATACAGGGTGCCAACCTGTTCAGTTGGTCCATCTCTTTGTCGTTTTATAGCACTTAACTTCTGGCGTTCCTGGTCAAATTCTGTTTGGGAATGGAGTTC
This sequence comes from Ambystoma mexicanum, assembly GCF_040938575.1. Lineage (NCBI taxonomy): Eukaryota > Metazoa > Chordata > Amphibia > Caudata > Ambystomatidae > Ambystoma > Ambystoma mexicanum. The sequence goes on from NC_090929.1 coordinate 417,964,273, forward strand.
CTTAAAGGGATAGTTCACTCTAGAATTTGATTGGCTCAAAAGATGGGCAATGATCAAAAAAATATATAAAAAATATTTTTAAAGAAAGTTCCTATATAAACCTTTGAGCAAATGAGGCTAAAAGTCACACATTTCAATCACTAGGAGGCATTCATTTTGTGAAATGGATGAGCTCCCGGCTTGTGTTAACCTCTGTCCTTGCAGCACTAAAGAAGCAAAAGCCAGCCAGCTGTAATAAACAAAAGCTAACAGCAGGTGGCTTTTGCTTCATTATTGCAGGAGAGCAGAGATTAACACAAGCTGCTTCTGGAAAATGCTTTTAATTTCATTATTTTTTCAAACCACTGCAATCATAAATACAACTTTGTTGTTCGGAAGAGCCCGAGAAATGTAGAAAGAAAACAGTGGCATATATAAATACAACAATGTTGTATTTCTGACTGCAGCGGCTTTCGCTTTGAGTCTCCTGGGGAGCCCAGGAGACTCAAAGCTAAAGAAACCACAATCATAAATACAAGACTGTTGTATTTATGATTTCCGTGGTTTTCTAACCACCACAATCACAAATACAACAATGCTGTATTTATAATTGCAGCGCATTTGATTGTAGGCAAGTCCAGGCAATTATGAATACTTCGCTGGCAGCCAGTGAAGTATTCATAATTGCTCTGCCTTTCATTTTACGTTTTCTGTGCTTCCCTCTGTTTGGGGAGCTCTGAAACCGTAAAATGAAAGTGATGGCAGCCTCCTCCATGTTCAGCTCTGCTCTGGCTGCAGTAAGCAAAAGCTCCCAGTAGGGGGCTTTTGCTGCTTGATTAGTGCTGCCAGGGCAGAGCTTAACATGAACAGAGGAGGCTGCTTGAAATGACAAAATGGATGCTCCCATGTAAACACTTTGAACCTCATTTGCTCAAAAGTTTACATAGGAACTTTCTTTAAAAAGATGTTTAATATATGTTTTTGATTATTGCCCATCTTTTGGGACAATAACATTTTAGAGTGAACTATTCCTTTAATGATTAATTTCTGACTCTCCTTTTGCAATTTCTCAAACTGATTTTGTAAAGTGGTTATCTGCCCTGAGCAGGCTCTACTATATTTTATTTGTTGGTTCAATTTTAATTGACTCTCTTACAGAGAGTCAACCTTTTCTTGGAACTCCTCTTTTAACGTCGCTAATCGGGCCTCTTGTTCTGAATTGGTTTGTTGATTTGCTGTCAGCACTTTTTTTTTATTTGGTTTTATTGGTTTTTAACAGAGGAACAAACAGAATGGAATACATTTTACACATTTCACCGTTGTAAGCATATGATTGCATGACAAGGACAATATACGTTATGTCAAATAAACTTTTGCGTCATACGTTACATTGCTTATAGCAGGGCACGTACATCGTGACTTAAGGAACCCTACCCTCCCTCCTCCCTCCTCCCTTCCATGATTGAGCACTCATCCGTTGAAAGTTATAGAAGCGTGGGGACTTCGTAGGTGTTTTATGCACGTTTCAATTGTCTGGTCGGTCTGGGACCTCCTATTACAAATTCGTTTCCATTGTCTTCTGTCGAGTTTTACTTTTTCATCAGGACCTGGGAAGTCCTTCCGAGTGGGACTCAGAGTCTGTTACGAGGTGTTTATTTTCAAAGTCCGACCATAGGGCTTCATATTGGGCGGCTTTGCTGTGTAGAGAGGCTGTTGTTGTCTCCATTAGGTAGATGTTTGTGGCTAGAGTGATCCAATCACCAAGAGGGCCCTGGCCGCTAGCAACAGGTGGGAGTCAAGCCCTTCACTCTGGTCCATTGATCTTCTTCTTTTTCCAAGCCGAACAGTATGAGGTAGGGGTCGGGGTCTCTTTGGATACCTTCTATTTCTTTAATCCATCCCAGGACCTAATTCCAGAATACTTTGATGTGCTGGCAGCCCCACCACATGTGCCAATAATTGGCAATTTCTCTGCATTTCCTCCAGCATGTTGGGGTCATTGTCTGGGACATACTGGAAAGTCTAAGGGGGTCATATTGCCATCTGTGTAGAAGTTTAATGGCGTGAAGTTTATATTGACTAGATATAGATGTTTTGGAGGCCGCTCTACACATTGTTTCCCATTGGTCGGGGTGTATTTCTTCCCCAAAGTCTTTCTTTCATCTCATTCTGAGGGGCTCGTTGATCCATCGCCTGCCGCTATTAGTTCTTGATACATCGCAGATATGAGACCTTTCATCTCAGATTTAGAGGCCGATTCATGGAATAATTAGCGCGGCGCAAGTGGGCAAAAACTTGCGAATCGCAGTGGAATAGTGAAAATCGCAGTGCAAGTGCGAAAATCGCACGAAAAGCAGCGCACATCGATTCACGGAAGGCCGTGCGCGAGAAAACCAGCGGATGTGCGATAAAAAAGTGCACGGCGCACGTTGGCGCACAGGCCATGTAACTGCGTGCGCCAGGTCACAGCGAAAATCGCACAGGCCACAGCGAAAATCGCACATAGCGCGGCGCACGCAACAAAAGTAGGCGGAACACGGGCGTAACACTCGGAATGGGGAACAACTTGCCAAAACGTGGGCGTCACGGGGGAAGTACAGGGCACAAGTGCGCGGAACGCCCACACGCTCGCCTATAACACGTATTCATGGAATAGAATAGGGCAAAAAAGTGCACGCCCAAACCAGCGCACAGGCACAAACACGACCGCCACAAGAAAGCAGGCGGTAGCGTCTCTGCGGCTGTAAGAAATGTGCGCCAAAAGGTGCGCCAACAAATAGCACCTATATACTGCCATGATGAATGTCCTATACTGTGGCCCTCCAGGACAAATGACGTGCAAAGGGGTACCCACAAACACGGACACCCGCTGACAAAAAATACGTGTGCGTGTATACCGGGGTGCGCGGGAAGTCTCACACGCGATTTGGCCGGGTACGTGGATTTCAGGGGTGCGCGGGAAGTTCCACACGCGAATGGCCCCGTGCAAGCAGGGTACGTGTATTTCAGGGGTGCGCGGGAAGTTCCACACGCGATTGGCCCCGTGCAAGCAGGGTCATGCATTTCAGGGGTGCGCGGGAAGTTCCACACGCGATTGGCCCCGTGCAAGCAGGGTACGTGTATTTCAGGGGTGCGCGGGAAGTTCCACACGCGATTTCATCAGGGTACGTGTATTTCAGGGGTGCGCGGGAAGTTCCACACGCGATTGGCCCAGTGCGAGCAGGGTACGTGTATTTCAGGGGTGCGCGGGAATTTCCACACGCGATTTCAGCAGGGTATGTGTATTTCAGGGGTGCGCGGGAAGTTCCACACGCGATTTCATCAGGGTACGTGTATTTCAGGGGTGCGCGGGAAGTTCCACACGCGATTGGCCCAGTGCGAGCAGGGTATGTGTATTTCAGGGGTGCGCGGGAAGTTTCACACGCGATTTCATCAGGGTACGTGGATTGCAGGGGTGCGCGGGAAGTTCTACACGCGATTGGCCCAGTGCGAGCAGGGTACGTGTATTTCAGGGGTGCGCGGGAATTTCCACACGCGATTTCAGCAGGGTATGTGTATTTCAGGGGTGCGCGGGAAGTTCCACACGCAATTTCATCAGGGTACGTGGATTGCAGGGGTGCGCGGGAAGTTCCACACGCGATTTCAGCAGGGTATGTGTATTTCAGGGGTTCTGGGGAGTACCACACGTGAATTGGCCGTGTGGGTCCTCCCAGGTGTACGCACCACAACCTCCACGGCCCCTGCAGGCAGCCCACACCACGGGGGACTACCCTGCACCCCTGCCCATGTCCCGCAGGCAGCCCATCCACCATGGGCATGCCCCCCAGCCAACTCACATGTCACCTTGCACTACTGATCAACAATGCATGTCTCCCACCACCCCCACCCCCCAGCCACCAGGGGCACCCAACACCAGGCCCCCACTCATGTCTCCCACCACCCCCACCCCCCTGCCACCATGGGCAGCCCCCACCAGGCCCCCACTCATGTCTCCCACCACCCCCACCCCCCAGCAGTGCAGGGGCACCCCCCACCAGGCCCCCACTCATGTCTCCCACCCCCCAGCCACCAGGGGCACCCTCCACCAGGTCCCCACTCATGTCTCCCACCACCCCCACCCCCCAGCAGTGCAGGGGCAGCCTCCACCAGGCCCCCACACATGTCTCCCACCACCCCCACCCCCCAGCAGTGCAGGGGCAGCCTCCACCAGGCCCCCACTCATGTCTCCCACCACCCCCACCCCCCTGCCACCATGGGCAGCCCCCACCAGGCCCCCACTCATGTCTCCCACCACCCCCACCCCCCAGCAGTGCAGGGGCAGCCTCCACCAGGCCCCCACTCATGTCTCCCACACCCCCAACCCCCAGCCACCAGGGGCACCCTCCACCAGGCCCCCACTCATGTCTCCCATCACCCCCACCCCCCTGCCACCATGGGCAGCACCCACCAGGCCCCCACTCATGTCTACCACCACCCCCACCCCCTAGCAGTGCAGGGGCAGCCTCCACCAGGCCCCCACTCACGTCTCTCATCCCCCCCACCCACCAGCCACCAGGGGCACCCTCCACTAGGCCCCCACTCATGTCTCCCACCACCCCCACCCCCCTGCCACCATGGGCAGCCCCCACCAGGCCCCCACTCATGTCTCCCACCCCCCCACCCCCCAGCAGTGCAGGGGCAGCCTCCACCAGGCCCCCACTCATGTCTCCCACCACCCCCACCCCCCTGCCACCATGGGCAGCCCCCACCAGGCCCCCACTCATGTCTCCCACCACCCCCACCCCCCAGCCACCAGGGGCACCCTCCACCAGGCCCCCACTCATGTCTCCCACCACCCCCACCCCCCAGCAGTGCAGGGGCAGCCTCCACCAGGCCCCCGCCCATGTCTCCCACCCCCCCACCCCCCAGCCACCAGGGGCACCCTCCACCAGGCCCCCACTCATGTTTCCCACCACCCCCACCCCCCTGCCACCATGGGCAGCACCCACCAGGCCCCCACTCATGTCTACCACCACCCCCACCCCCCAGCAGTGCAGGGGCAGCCTCCACCAGGCCCCCACTCATGTCTACCACCACCCCCACCCCCCAGCAGTGCAGGGGCACCCTCCACCAGGCCCCCACTCATGTCTCCCACCACCCCCACTCCCCAGCCACCAGGGGCACCCTCCACCAGGCCCCCACTCATGTCCCCCACCACCCCCACCCCCCAGCAGTGCAGGGGCAGCCTCCACCAGGCCCCCACTCATGTCTCCCACCACCCCCACCCCCCAGCAGTGCAGGGGCAGCCTCCACCAGGCCCCCACTCATGTCTCCCACCACCCCCACCCCCCTGCAACCATGGGCAGCACCCACCAGGCCCCCACTCATGTCTACCACCACCCCCACCCCCCTGCCACCATGGGCAGCACCCACCAGGCCCCCACTCATGTCTACCACCACCCCCACCCCCCAGCAGTGCAGGGGCAGCCTCCACCAGGCCCCCACTCATGTCTACCACCACCCCCACCCCCCAGCAGTGCAGGGGCACCCTCCACCAGGCCCCCACTCATGTCTCCCACCACCCCCACCCCCCAGCCACCAGAGGCACCCTCCACCAGGCCCCCACTCATGTCTCCCACCACCCCCACCCCCCAGCAGTGCAGGGGCAGCCTCCACCAGGCCCCCACTCATGTCTCCCACCACCCCCACCCCCCAGCAGTGCAGGGGCAGCCTCCACCAGGCCCCCACTCATGTCTCCCACCACGACCACCCCCCAGCAGTGCAGGGGCACCCTCCACCAGGCCCCCACTCATGTCTCCCACCACCCCCACCCCCCTGCCACCATGGGCAGCACCCAGCAGGCCCCCACCCATGTCTCCCACCCCCCCACGCCCCAGCCACCAGGGGCAGCACCCACCAGGCCCCCACTCATGTCTCCCACCACCCCCACCCCCCAGCAGTGCAGGGGCAGCCTCCACCAGGCCCCCACTCATGTCTCCCACCACCCCCACCCCCCAGCAGTGCAGGGGCACCCTCCACCAGGCCCCCACTCATGTCTCCCACCACCCCCACCCCCCTGCCACCATGGGCAGCACCCACCAGGCCCCCACCCATGTCTCCCACCCCCCCACCCCCCAGCCACCAGGAGCAGCACCCACCAGGCCCCCACTCATGTCTACCACCACCCCCACCCCCCAGCAGTGCAGGGTCAGCCTCCACTAGGCGCCCACTCATGTCTACCACCACCCCCACCCCCCAGCAGTGCAGGGGCACCCTCCACCAGGCCCCCACTCATGTCTCCCACCACCCCCACCCCCCAGCCACCAGGGGCACCCTCCACCAGGCCCCCACTCATGTCTCCCACCACCCCCACCCCCCAGCAGTGCAGGGGCAGCCTCCACCAGGCCCCCACTCATGTCTCCCACCACCCCCACCCCCCAGCAGTGCAGGGGCAGCCTCCACCAGGCCCCCACTCATGTCTCCCACCACCCCCACCCCCCAGCAGTGCAGGGGCACCCTCCACCAGGCCCCCACTCATGTCTCCCACCACCCCCGCCCCCTTGCCACCATGGCCAGCCCCCACCAGGCCCCCACTCATGTTTACCACCACCCCCACCTCCCAGCAGTGCAGGGGCAGCCTCCACCAGGCCCCCACTCATGTCTACCACCACCCCCACCCCCCAGCCACCAGGGGCACCCTCCACCAGGTCCTCACAATCCCCAATCATGTGCGTAATGGTCAGCCTCCACAGCCAAAAAGCCCTACCAAGTAAACCATTCACCCACATGGAAATGGAAATTACATGTTACACCCCCAATGTTCATGAAGCTTATGAACCCATGTCCGTCACACACAATGGTTGCAATTGAATGGGAAAACACCCAACATGACATGCATGAAACCAATGAGATGATACCACACAGTGAAGTATGAAAACTAAATTGTATTGAAAAAAATAAAGAATGCTAAAGAAAGGAAACAAACTACAATGGGAATGAGAAAAAATAAGCTGCATGTCCGTATTAAAAAAAAAAACTGCAAATCAGAATCCAAAAAAATGTCGTCCAAAGTCAAATGTAAAAAAATCTCTATGCAATAAAGAACTATGTAAAAAACTAACAAGGGTCCATGAGCCCAACTGAACAAAGGAAACCTACTAAAAAACCTAACTAAAAATCAACTATATACAAAAAGTGGAGCAGTGTCCGTCGACTCCAAATCATAATAAGAAACAAAGGAAACCTAAAACTAAAGAACTATATACAAAGCCGGCGGGCAAGTCCAGCGGCTCACTCCGTGGTGTCCCGGGCCAGGGCATCATCGAACTCCTGTTCGATGTCCCGGAGGCGGTCCAGTTCCATGGCCCGAGGGTCCGCAGGGACGACGCCGTGTCCTCCTCCAACCCCCTGTGGATTGCCTCGAGGCACTCGGCCCGCCTCAGGGCCCTCCGCATGGAGTTCTCCGCCCTGACCATTGTGAGCCGCGCCTCTTCCGCCCGCCGCCGCTCCGGACCTATGGCGTGGCCCAACCGCTGCCACACGGAAGACACTCTCTGTCCTGGGTCCCCCTGCCCTCCGGCCGATGCCTGCCCCTCCGATGTGGAAAGCCCCGAGCCTTCATGTCTCCCACCATGTTGCTGCTTCTGCTCTGCCTCTCCCCGTGCACTGCCTCCTGCTGCCTGCACATCCTCCGCCGGCTGGGGTGCAGTTGTTGATGTGGCCACCCCTGCTGGACCTCCGACTCCCGACTGTGGCAGGGATGCCTCCTCCACCAGCCTGGCCGCACCGTCAGAGGCAGCTCCACAGGGCACCCAGGTGACTGATGGGTGGGAAGATGGCACAGAGGACGACTGGCGTGTAGGGGGTCCAGTTGAGGAGGGGGTCGGAGCAAGCCCCATCAGATAGAGGAATCCGGCCTGGGTGACCTGTCCCAGCAGGCTGACGTGGTCAACGAGCCATTCGAGATGACGTGCAGTCTCTCCATGAAAAGACTGCAGGTCACCTCGCATGGCCCGTTGACGCAACGCCACACCAGCCAGGGCAGGCTCAACCCGGACCTGGATGGCCACGTCCGCAGGCAGAGGAAGGCCAGTTGACATCAGCTCATCCCCTGCCTGAAAACGGGTCTGGACGTAGGCATCCCTGCTGGTGCAAGATGATGCAGGGACAGGATCGGGGACAGGATTGCACACAGGCACCTCCGCGGCGGCCTGTGCTGCCTCCTGTCCCTGGTCCTGCACTGCACCACTAGCACCAGTGGGATCCCCACCTCCAGACCCCGTCTCTGGTGCTTGCACGGCCTCCTCCTCCACCAAACCCCCCACCAACCTGGATGACTCCGTGCCATCTTCCCCTGTTGGGCCCTGTGGGGTCCCAGCTGCCCCTTCTGCTGCCGAGGAGTCCAACTGCAACCTCTGCCTCTTGGACCTCCCCCCGGCAGCTGCGGCCTGGGTCGCGGCACCGGACTCCTCACTCCCCGACGAGATGACAACACGGGAGGGGAGCCGGGCCTTGCGTCTCCGGCTGGCGGTCGGATCCCCGCCGCTGTGCTCCACAGCACCTTCTCCGCCCTCTTCATCAGTTGACCCTGCAGACAGGGAGAAACAAAACACAGGCATCAGGGCACTGTACAATGGACACATACACACATGACAGTTGCACATGAGTGGCATTGGCAAACCTCAGACATGTCATCACAATCCCCAACACACATGTCATTGCAACTCGCACACATGAGCCATACCACAGCCATATCGCAACTGCCAGCACCATCCATACACATACAACAGCATCAGCAGCCAAAGGGGAGCCAGACATCACATGCAACACAGGAAGTGCACCACACATGTACACACACCACCACACTTGCATGCATGTGTACACCTCTGCCAAGTGTCGCACTGTTCAGACGGCCATCCATGTCACATCTGCCAATCAGGCTTCCACATACCGCTGTCACATGCATCCATGTTGCATCACTGTTGCACCCTTGTCAAATACACACACATGCACATGTACACAGTGCTCATACATGCAGCCGAAAACAACATATATGCGTGACATCACGGACATGTTTACTTACATACACATTCATACAAACATGTGTGCACGCACAACTGCATTTGCCATGCAAGCCTACACACACAAGCACCATCCATGTCTCACACATTACAGCCCTCGCATGTGTCAGCCCCACGGCCCTGTACACCCCCACCCATACGCGACCCCATACAAACAGATGTGCAACCTGCACAATACCAAATAATCACCACACGCACTGCTCACAATCAGGATGCATGTACACTCACCGCTCGACTCCAGACGGGTCTGCTTCTCTAGGACCTGGACGTGGAGCGCTGGGGATATGCGTTCCAGGACCCCCATCTGTTCTTCCGACAAGTGGCCCCGGCGCCCCTTGGCATCCGCTGCCTTCAAGAGGCGCCGGGCCTTGTTCAGGGTCCTGGACCTGTAGTCCTCCCAGCGCTTCCTGACATGTTGTAAGTCCCGGACTGCCACCCCCTCCGCGTTGATGGCAGTCACGATGTCAGTCCAGATCCGAGTCCGTCCTTCCTTGTCGGCGCGGGAACTTCCGAAGAGGGCATCATACTGCCCCAGGACTTGCTCCACCAGGACACCAACTTCGGTGGCACTGAAGCTGGGCCCCTCTGCCTCTCTGGCCGGGGGTTGTCAGTGGTCACAGATGGTGTTTGCCCCGACATGACAACCCCAGAGGCAGGAGTGGGTGGGCAACTGGGTCCTGGGGCTGGGCTGTGGAGCGATGGAATTCCAGTCGGGAGTCTTCGGTTCCAGCAGGGGTGGTCACAGCAACAGCACCCGTGGCTGATGTGCAGGCAGCAAATGGCAGTGCACGTGGGCAGCAGGCAGTCAGGCAGCAGCAGATGGCAGGTGGGAGCGCGCTCGGGGCTCTGGGGGGCAGTAGTTCGGCCTTCTGGGCAGGAGCGTGGTGGGTGGGGGCCTGGTGGAGGCTGCCCCTGGTGGCTGGGGGGTGGGGGTGGTGGGAGACATGAGTGGGGGCCTGGTGGAGGCTGCCCCTGCACTGCTGGGGGGTGGGGGTGGTGGTAGACATGAGTGGGGGCCTGTTGGAGGGTGCCCCTGCACTGCTGGGGGGTGGGGGTGGTGGGAGACATGAGTGGGGGCCTGGTGGGGGCTGCCCATGGTGGCTGGGGGGTGGGGGTGGTGGGAGACATGAGTGGGGGCCTGGTGGAGGCTGCCCCTGCACTGCTGGGGGGTGAGGGCGGTGGGAGACATGAGTGGGGGCCTGGTGGGTGCTGCCCATGGTGGCAGGGGGGTGGGGGTGGTGGGAGACATGAGTGGGGGCCTGGTGGAGGCTGCCCCTGCACTGCTGGGGGGTGGGGGTGGTGGGGGACATGAGTGGGGGCCTGGTGGAGGCTGCCCCTGCACTGCTGGGGGGTGGGGGTGGTGGGAGACATGAATGGGGGCCTGGTGGAGGGTGCCCCACAATGCTGGGGGGTGGGGGTGCAGGGGTACATGAGTTGGACATGGGTGGGGGCCTGCTGGCAGGTGCCCCACGGTGCAGGGGGGTGGGGGTGGTGGGAAACATGAGTTGGACATGAGTGGGGGCCTGCTGGCAGGTGCCCCACAGTGCTGGGGGGTGCGGGTGGTGGGAGACATGCATTGTTGATCAGTAGTGCAAGGTGACATGTGGGTTGGCTGGGGGCCATGCCCATGGTGGATGGGCTGCCTGCGGGACATGAGCAGGGGTGCAGGGTAGTCCCCCGTGGTGTGGGCTGCCTGCAGGGGCCGTGGAGGTTGTGGAGCGTACACCTGGGAGGACCCACACGGCCAATTCACGTGTAGTACTCCCCAGAACCCCTGAAATACACATTCCCTGCTGAAATCGCGTGTGCAACTTCCCGCGCACCCCTGAAATACACGTACCCTGCTCGCACTGGGACAATCGCGTGTGGAACTTCCCGCGCACCCCTGAAATACACGTACCCTGCTCGCACTGGGACAATCGCGTGTGGAACTTCCCGCGCACCCCTGAAATACACGTACCCTGATGGAAGCGCCTGTGGAACTTCCCACGCACCCATGGAATACACGTACCCTGCTCGCACTGGCCCATTCGCGTGTGGAACTTCCCGCGCACCCCTGAAATGCACGTACCCTGCTGAAATCGCGTGTGGAACTTCCTGCGCACCCCTGAAATACACATACCCTGCTGAAATCGCGTGTGGAACTTCCCGCGCACCCCTGAAATACACGTACCCTGCTTGCACGGGGCCAGTCGCGTGTGAAACTTCCCGCGCACCCCTGCATTACACGTTCCCCGCTTGGCGTTTGCTGTTTGCCAGTCCGCTGAACTGGTCCAGGGTTAGCGCAGCCCTTTGCGATGATTCAGTGATTTTGATGGCTTTTCCTTGCGCGAGGGCGTTCTTGGGGGCGTTACTGGCGCTGCTGCAGGGTCGCTGCGATTCTCTGCGCCACGGCTGGTTTGGAAGCCTAAAATCCATGAATACGCTGTGCGCGGAAATCGGTTTTAGCGCACGTGCCTGGCGCAGTCAATCGCACGCGGACACTCTGCGCCAGCCGCTTGCGACACTTTTCTGCGAAATTCTATGAATTACCCTGTTAGTGTTTAAGAGTTTCTCGAATGGGGTAAGGACTCTGTTCAGTCTGTCCCTCCATTCTGCTTTCGATAAGACCCCTTTAAGTTGGATGTACTGGAACGTGGATAGGGTGCCTATGCCTAATGCCTCCATCAGGTCTGGAAGCGTGATAAACAAGTCTTTCTTCTGCAGCTGTCCTACCCTTTCCAAGCCTGCCTCATACCATGTTTGGAACCTACCCACATTAGGTATGTGGTTGTTTATGTCGGGCAACCATAGGTGACTGAGCGGGGACGGCCAGGTGGTGATTTTGCGCGTTTCCTTGCCTGCTTGCCATATACTCCATATAGTGCTCAAGATGGGATGGCCTTTAATTTTCCGTTGCACCCTTTTGTGTGGGGTCCATAGCCATTCCGATACCGTGGCGGGGGACAGATAATTATTGTCCATCTCGACCCATTGGAGGTTTTTATGGTCTTTGAGGTGTGGGATCAGGACGCGCAGCTGAGGGGCTTTATAGTAAGTCCTCAGGTCGGGGAGCCCAACTCCTCCCTTGTCTTTGGGGAGCGTTAGCGTATTGTACGGGATTCTTGCTTTCTTCCCCTGCCATTTGAATCTCACCATGGTCCTTTTGGTTTCAATAAAGAACTGTTTTGGAACCTCAAACGGCAGCATTTGGAAGGGGTACAGGAAATGGGGAGGGCATACCATTTTGACTGCATTGACTCAGCCGAGCCAGGAGATTGGCAGTTATTTCGATTTTTTGAGGTCGGCTGCAAATCGTTGGAGGAGTGGAGGAAAGTTGGCTTCAAAAAGTTAATTCAGAGTCTTAGTAATCTGTATGCCCAGATATTGCAATGCGGTGTGTTCGAGCTTAAGGCCCAACGGGAGAAACTTGGTATCATTCACTTCTGCGGTTCCCTGGAGAGGGAACAAAATGGACTTGGTCCTATTTACCCAGAGAATTGGCCATATTCGTCCATTAGTTTGAGGGCGTGGGGGATGGAGACTGAGGGGTTAGTGATGTGGAGGAGAATGTCGTCTGCGTAGAGGGCTACTTTGTATTCTGTTGACCCTAGCCGCATCCACTCTATCAAAGGGTCCGCTCTCATCCTTTGTGCCAGGGGTTCTAACGATAGTGCAAATAGGATTGCAGAAAGGGGGCATCCCTGTCTAGTCCTGCGTTTCAGCTCGAACCATCTGGAGTATTCTCCATTGACAAAAATCGCTGCCTTAGGGGATGTGTATATTGCTTGTATACCCCTTCTAGTTCTTGGGCCTATTCCAACCTTCTGCAGGACTGATCCCAGAAAATCCCACTCCACTATATCAAAGGCCTTCTCCGCGTCTATTGACAACAGGACAGGGTTTTTGGGAAGGTTTTGGGACACGTGGATGAGGTGTAATGTTTTGCGCATGGAGTCAGCTCCCTGTCTCCCCAGTATAAACACGACCTGGTCTGAGTGGATTAGGCAGGGCATTAATGTTTCCAGTCTGGCAGCTAGTACCCTAGCGTAGATTTTGCCATCAAGATTGAGGAGGAAGATAGGGCGGTATGATCCACAACACTTAGGGTCCCTCCCATCCTTGGGGATCACTGTTATGAGTGCTTTTTTAAAGGGGTCTGGTGCCTCGCCTGTTTCTATTATTTCGTTAAATAGTTCCATTAAGAAAGGTGTCAATTGGTTGTGGCTCAAGTGCGAAAAATACAAGTACCAGAATCCTCAGAGCTAATTAATTCGTTACACCTGAAACAGAAATGCAGACGTGCCTGAAAAAACACAGAAACTCAGCCTCCCTGAAGATTGATGAAGTCATGAAAACGTGCGTTAGGAGTAGAAGCTAAAGACTGACAACAGAGCGCCTGCCTTCACATCTTTAAACATTGTTCCAGGAGTCCCGGGCTCACAAGGCAGTGCAGAAGGGCCATCATGCCTGACATTGGAGAGCCACAACCATGGCTTTCCCTCTAGCCCCATCAAGGGGAAGATTTTGGCTATGGAGGGAGTTGTTTCCAGTCACCTGCCAGCAAAATCAAGTGCGAAAAATACAAGTACCAGAATCCTCAGAGCTAATTAATTTGTTACACCTGAAACAGAAATGCAGACCCGCCTGAAAAAACACAGAAACTCAGCCTCCCTGACGATTGATGAAGTCATGAAAACGTGCGTTAGGAGGAGAAGCTAAAGACTGGCAACAGAGTGCCTGCCTTCACATCTTTAAACATAGTTTTGAAAACCAAATCTTTCCAGAGGGTCTCGTTACACCGCCACTTCCCTCCGTTAACAGGTAGATCCGCCCAATTGAAATCAACCAGTACCATGTCATGGTCGGACCAGGTTATCGGGACGATGTCTGAATGGCGTGTAGTAGTCGTGAGGTCGCATGTGAGATATATGTAATCAATACGTGTAAATGTGTGGTGCGGGTTTGAATAAAAGGTGTAACCGCTTTCAGTGGGGTGCATAATTCTCCACACGTCCTTCGTGTCGTACAGTTCCATCCTAGAAGCCAGTTCGTGCGGTCGACCTTACATTGGTGTCTCGTTTCAGGTCTACCCGGTTTCCAGTCCTTATGCGGGTCAGCCCATTGATTGAAATCTCCTCCCAGGATGATATGCCCTGTGGCTTCTAGCATTATTTTACGGATCGTTTTCTCAAGGAATGCAACATGTCCAGTGTTAGGTGCGTATACAGTGGCAATGGTTACCTCTAGTTTTACTATTTTTACTGTTATAAGGAGAGTACGACCCCCAACGTCAGACCACGTTTTGCCCACTTCAAATTTGATTCCTTTCCTGAGTAGGATTCCAACACCACCTCTCCTGAGTGGGCCAGAACCCCAGAACTCCAGGCCTCCCCGCTTCCCCAGGATGCTCCGCTCTTCACCTCTAGCATACTTGGTCTCCTGCAGGAGGAGTATGTCAATATTAGATGTGCGAAATTCCCTGAGGACCAAGGGCCTTTTCGTCGGTGAGTTCAAGCCTTTCACGTTAATAATTCCGACCCTGAGTGAGTCCCTCGCCATATGTTTATCAGATGCTGCCATTGTTGGATATCTTTGGGGGATCGCCAACTTCAGGCGACCAGACCGATATTCTATTCTTCCGTCCCATACAATCAACGATAGTGCAAATTTGTTCAGATGTTGGTGCTACTGTTCTCATGTTTCCCCTCTCCCTTCCCCCCTTCCCCCCTCCCTGAGTTGATGGTATTCAAGTGAACCTAAGAACTGAAGATGTGCCATTTTGGGCACTTTGACGGCGTCCGATACGGACGTGGTGGAAATGTTCAGTCCAATCTCGAAACACCAGCGGGGACCGTTAAATCACGGTCCCATTTGAGTATACCACCGTGATATACAATTGAGCCCCTCTCTCCCGCCCCCCCAACATCACATATTTCAACCATAACAATACAAAGAAAACAAAGGTATAACGATAGATGTGCTCTCCGGCCTTTTCTTCGGATGTTCATTTCCCCCCTACCTCAGGGGGGGTTTTGCAGCCGGGTGCCATCCTCCTTTCAGTAATTGTATTGCTCTGCGACGATGGATGGCTGATTCGGACATTTCATGAGTGTATTTCAATCAGTTAGTCTGCAAGGTTCATGCAAGAGATCCATCTTAATTTCCCATTTTCGGGGGTATTATTAGGGCATCTATATTTTCTTGATCCTTTCACTCTCTTTCTTCTAGGGCCCTGGAGTTTCTATTGCATTCCGGCGTGTTCTGTCTCGCTCCTTTCACCTCCTCTAGGGGCTGCCCCAAGAATGTCCGCAATGCAGTCCTTGATTTCTTCCTCGGACTGAAGGATCCATTTCGTGCTGCCGTGTTCAAATGTAAGGGAGAAGGGGTACCCCCACCTGTATCTCGTTCCCCGCTCGTTTAGCCATTTCGTCAAGGGGCTGCAGAGGCACCTTAACGCCAGTGTGAGCGACGACAGGTCCTGAAAGATGGTAATTTGGGCACCTCCCATTGTGAGCGAGTCCCCGGACCTGGCCTTCATCAGGATCCTATTTCTGTCCTGGTATCGGTGGAATCTTGCAAGAACGCGGGCCGCCAGGAGGTCCGCCTGCCCTGTGGATCTGTTCAGTTTTGGGCTCGTCTATGTCTTCATCCGCCATTAAGATTTTAATGATGTCATGTATTGTGGCTTTGAGTGAGTCTTCGGTTTCTCCCTCGGATTCCGGAATACCGAAAAATCAGAGGTTGTTCCTATTTTCTCTGTTTTCCAAATCGTCCATTTTTAGACGTATCTCTTCTTCCCTCTTTTCGATGTTGCGTATCCTCGTGTCCATTTGGGTTTCAAGGGTGTCAATTGAAGCTTGATTGTTCTCGACACCTTCCAACCTCTCTTCAAAGTTGTCCATTCGCTGGGTAATTCTGTCGATCTTACCGCCTAGGCTGGCTCCCAAGGTCTTTATCTCAGACAATAATGCTGCAATGTCCCCTTTGGTGGTGGCATCCTCGGCTTCCGTGGCATCTGTCGCCATTGTGGGCGTAGGCGTTTTTGGCAAGCCTGTTTTTTGCGAGCATGGAACGGTTCTCGGGCCAGAGGAGGCACACGCCCCTGAATCAGGGGCCCTACTCTCTGTGTAGCGGCACAGGTTTGTGGCAACAAGGCAGGCCAAAATGTTCTGATTGCTGAGGAGCTCTTGAAGGGGCCGGAGAGGTACCTGTGGGATTAACTTGAGAATCTGTAGTCTATGAAATGCTGCCGGTTCAGTTCTGGTCGTTGGGGGCCTTCCAGGTCTAGGAATGCACCCTCCAATGCTCATGGTGGTCTTCGCTTTGCTCTCGTGAACCGCCTGTTCTTTATAACTTTAATCACCTTTCCTCTCCCTCCTACCCCTTGGAATTGCCATCCAGCTAATATCCAGTAGGGTGTTGCGGTGTATGGGCATCTTAGGGGCCCTCCTGGAGGGGGGGCAGCACGTGTGTGTATGGAGAGACTTCTCTCTTCCTGATAATACGGTCGCGGGCCCCAGTGTCCATGCTGGTGGGAGCTGCGTGCAAGCAGCACGTATCATGCGGAATGGAGCAGGGCTGGCGGCGAGGGAAGGGAGAAGCTCCGGAGTGCAGGCACGCAATGTTCAGAGTTCGCGGATGGCCGCACTGCAATGTGGCCCGGTCGCGCTCTGAGCGCAGTCTTGTAAGCGGGGGGAGAAGGTCGATCACCCGCCCCTTCCGCGCTGGGAGGCTCGTTCGAGGTCCTTACTGGCGCCGTCCCCAGTGCGCAGGCAGACCGTGACTGGAGGGATCCAGCACGCTCCAGAGAGCAGCGTCTCTGTGGGAGGTCCATCGGCAGGGTATGGCGGCAAACAAGGGCAGGTACCTCTCTCTGGCCGAAGTCCGGTCCACGCAGGGGCTGCCAGGCGAGTCGGCACTCTTTCCAAATCCACGTGTGTTTTGCGGGCTTTCACTTTCTTTCAGTTGTCGATCACATCTCTGCCGGGATGGGCCAACGCAGCCGTTGCTTTCCCAGGGAAGGCAGCTCTGATTTTCCCCAAATTTTCTACAGGATGTGGGGGTACCCTTCTTACGGCTCTCGCTCGAGTTACAGCTCTGGGGGGGCCACGAAGTGGGGGCTCAAGACCACTTTTCGGACCTCAGACGCAGAGCTCACACGATGAGCAAGCTCATCCGCGCGCCCTCTGGTGGTCGACCGTCAGCACTTCTTTTAACTGTTTGATGTGGTTTTCAAATTCTACCTCCTAATTTTGGCTCTTTTGCAATTTTTCTTCTACCTGTTTGAATTCACTCTGGGTTTGATTTAAGAGGTCAGACTGGATTTGCACTAGGGTTATACTTTCTTGGTATTTTTCCTCCATAACTCCCACGTGGAGGTATATGTAGGCAGTGAGTTGGTCCATTTTAAGATGCTCCTCTTTAAGATTCTGAGTCATGTAAAACTCTGTCAATGCTTGATGTAACAGGCCACTGTCCTGCCACACATCTATGTTCATGGAGTTGAACTGGTGCATCATGCTGGATAGTTAGGCTTCCTGCTCCTGCTGCGCCCATTCTCCTCTAACTGATAGTTTGTGCAGAAGGTGCTGCCTAGCCATATTAATCTTTACGGTGCTCATTATGAAGAGTGTTCTTCCTTTATTTAATTATCCATGCAAGGACAAATCTGTACTCTGCTTTAGTCTAGTTTAGGGTTAAATTTACTTTATTTTTGCACACAGGCTTGATACCTAGGGTATAAGTTTTGGTCTGGTGATTTTACAGTGTAACACAGTTTTCTAACTACCAAAAGTATCACTACCTTTACTGAGTTTGCCTGTTGTGTTAAGATGTCACGGGTGGAAACGCTTAGCTCAATCCCGGACAAGCCCCCACTGTGTAACGGATTCACAAGGCGTCACACTGCAAACAAGGACTCTTTACACTATCAAGGAATGTGGCACACAATAAAAATGTATTTTTTAATCTTTATTGATTTTGGATTCTACTTTGAGAAGGCACTCAACCCGTCTCACACCCACCTTAAGAAATACCCTGTGTCGCAACGGACCATGAACCAGGCCGGTGTGTAACAATGAAATATTTATTTCTTATTAGAATTCATATGAAATTCGGAGCAAAATTAAATTTAGGGCGCAACAACCACATGTGGCTGTACAATTCAAAAGATTCCCACAATACAGTTAGTTTCAAATCCTAACAAAATAAACATAAACTTTTAACAGAAAGGGAAACAAAATTACTTCAATTTTGAATGACAAATAGCACACCAGTTAATCACTCCCCCTGCAACACTTTCCCCAAACGCCTGCTAGCTAAATTCTTTGGGGATGGAAAGTAGTGGCAAGGAGTCAGAATGAAGAGTACAAAATCAGATTGTGTTTTTAGCCCACCACCCCATGATGGGAAGCCAGAAAAGAAAATGAAAATCTTCAAAAGGAGCAAAATGGCATACTCAGAGTTTACTTGTTACTTGTATGTTCGTTACAGTTGCGGTCAGATAGCTAGGACAGAACTTCGTGTGGCTGCACTAAAGAGACAAGGAAGCTTACAGGCTACTGAGCAGGGCACTAAAGCAATGTGAACACAGGTGAGAAAATCGATTTTGGGAGTAAAACAATGCACAGGAAAACACACACAACAAGATTGCAATTTCTTATTTCACACAGGCTTTAAACTGGCAAATAGCTAAGGAAATGGGCTTAGCAGTCAAAATTGGAAATCGGTTTTTGGGATGATTAACAAAGGCACAGAACAGATAGGATTCTGAGTGTAAGGGATGACTGTTTATAGGATAATAGTATAGGTTTTTCTAGGGGAAAAGCAAGTCAGTTTTTAAAGAAAAGCAAACTACACAGGCACAAGGACTAGTTTTACTGAGGGTATAATTTAAAGGCCACTTATTAAAGAAGGACACTACGCGCAAGGGGGTTAATTTTGAATGTCATCCAGCTCACACTGCGTACCTCTTTATAGGGGAATTAATGAATTTTTCTAAAAAATGGTACTAAGGACTTGCACAGATAACTGAAATAATTCTAAAAGGAATATGCTAACAGATATGGACTAACACAGATTCTTCTAAGGAAAGTAAACAGACAATACTGGCGATTTGGGAAATTACTGGGTTTTTAATGGGATTTTAATAGGATTTTAATAGGATGCAAGGTATAAGAGCGGGATATGCTGTTTTTGGGTACTGGGTGAGGTGATACTTACAAGGTACTTGAGTTTGGTAATTTGGACAGCCAGCAAGGTCGCTGGGACAGCGGGATCTCCTGGATGTGAACAGCTTGGCAAGATCTGGTCACTGTGGACAGCGGGATGGGTCAGCTGGGCAAAGTGTCTTGTCACTGGATTCTCCTAAAGGGGATCAGCTGTCTTTCCTCTTTTCTCCCTGGATTATGGGTATGCCTGGATCTGAATAGGTGGTTCTGCCTGTATCTGGATAGGTGGTTCTGCCAGATATGGATAGGTAGTTCTGTCTTCCTGGATCTTGGGGTCTGGTTTTCAGTTGCTTGTCCCTAGTGTTTCCCTGTTTCCCCCTTATATAGGCAACTTGACGGTGTCCGGACATTTCGTCGAAAAAAAAAAATTGACCATTTGGTTTTCGACCAAATGGTGTCAACCATTTGTCCTGTCGACCAAATGGTGTCAACCATTTGTCCTGTCGACCTTATTTTTCGACGAAATGTCTGGTAACCCAACTTGACATCAGAGAATTTTACAATCTGGGCGGAAGTACTCTGGACTTTCCCCTCAAATGGGATAGGCAAGGCTAGGGGTGTCGCCTTCTCCCTTCGGGCTGATTGGTTCAGGGGAAGTGACATCATTTAATGGGTGTACATTGATGACTTCCTTTGTCTCACCACAGTTACTTTTTACCGAAAATACGTCTGTGCGAGGTAGCATTGCTTTTAGGCACAATTTCACATTTCTAATATTTCACATATTTCCACCAAGTTTTATGACTGTATCATTTATACTTCACCCAGGAATACATTTTTCCTGCCATTCCATTTCCCCAGGTGATAGGAACAAGTGCTTTGGGAAATGACTGGGTTTTTAATGGGATTTTAATAGGATTTTAATAGGATGCAAGGTATAAGAGCGGCATATGCAGTTTTTGGGTACTGGGTGAGGTGATACTTACAAGGTACTTGAGTTTGGTAATTTGGACAGCCAGCAAGGTCTCTGGGACAGCGGGATCTCCTGGATGTGAACAGCTGGGCAAGATCTGGTCACTCTGGACAGCGGGATGGGTCAGCTGGGCAAAGTGTCTTGTCACTGGATTCTCCTAAAGGGGATCAGCTGTCTTTCCTCTTTTCTCCCTGGATTATGGGTATGCCTGGATCTGAATAGGTGGTTCTGCCTGGATCTGGATAGGTGGTTCTGCCAGATCTGGATAGGTAATGTCTGGTAACCCAACTTGACATCAGAGAATTTTACAATCTCTCTGGACTTACCCCTCAAATGGGATAGGCCAGGCTAGGGGTGTCGCCTTCTCCCTTCGGGCTGATTGGTTCAAGGGAAGTGACATCATTTAATGGGTGTACATTGATGACTTCCTTTGTCTCACCACAGTTACTTTTTACCGAAAATACGTCTGTGCGAGGTAGCATTGCTTTTGGGCACAATTTCACATTTCTAATATTTCACATATTTCCACCAGGTTTTATGACTGTATCATTTATACTTCACCCAGGAATACATTTTTCCTGCCATTCCATTTCCCCAGGTGATAGGAACAAGTGCTTAGTCTCTTTGGGTTTGTCCATAACTCACATAAAATGCTGGGATACTGTAACATTACTGCTTATTCAGGGCATTGGGAGAAATGTCTTAATATGACAAGTTCTGTCAAATCAAATGGGCTAGATTTGTCACCTGCATGGGCGATCCTTCATGGGCTTAGAGAGGGATGTCAAAGGAAATCACACCTCCTAGTGAATTGCTTTTTCCCCTTGGTTCTTTTGTTCTGTTCTTTAGGGATGCCAGCCAGTCTGACGAGGCTGCGAACCTCCACACCTTGGCCCCTTTCATGTGCCCATGGGGGCTGGTCCACTTGGGGAGATAATTCTGTTCCCATGGGAGGCAGGGCACCTTTGAAGTAAGTGCCTGCTAAGCCTGTTCTGTTGGTTTTCCCAGTTTTCTTTTCCTTTTTCCTTTCTTTCAACAGAAACAAAGTCTTTTTGGGAATAAATATCATGTACATTTTAGAGCAAACCCCCATATTCAATCACATTTCTGTGCAAGCACAGGGCATCATTTAACACTTCACTTTCAGAAGGCATTTTCCTGCTTTGCAAAAACACGTTTTACACATGGGTTAATTTCTCTTGTATGTCACTTTCAGAAATGCAGCTTCTGCCGCACATAGTTTCACTTCAATTTGCCTTCTGGAGGACTTTTACAGATATGGCCAGTTTCTGGACACATAAACAAATACTGCCAAACATCTCTTTGAAATTGACATGAGAAAGGAACACTGCGTTATTCCTTTTCTTTACTGCAGCTGTGCACAATGGTTTCTAGCAAAAGAAGACACAACCGTGTTTAAGTGGACATCCAAATGGTTTGCCTTTAAAGTGATTTCCCAATACATCAGCTGTCTGGAAATGTATTGCCTCACTCCTTGGTACTCAGCAGAAGTAAAGCATGCCTGGGTGGGTTTTCATGAAGAGCACAACTTTGTGATGTTTTAAAAATGAAATCATGAGCAAATTGCAAAGCCGTCTCGGATGTCAAGTGTGCAGCTTCAGTATTCAGAAAACAGAACAGCAAACGTGGCGCCGTTCTGCATGTAGGTCATTTTCAGATGGTTAAAATGGAGGTAAAATAATGCAGAGCACTTCTTTTGGTGGCATTCTTATATTCAGTGCTCACCACACATTTGCACCATGGAAAGACAAGTGCAGCCGTTTTTCTGCCACATTTCCATGTGGTTTCTGTTTGAAGGGGATTTCTGCAATCTGCAAGGGCCTAAATGCACCCCACAATATACAGTCAAATATGCTAAGGGTCTACTTACATTGGTCCTCTGTTTTGGGGCACTCAGGGAAGACATCCAGACTCCTCTTTGGGCAGCACAAGGTTTGGTCACTTCAGTCAGAGATTGTCACAAGCTTGTATCTCTCATCTGGCTCTCCTTTAGAATCATGGCCTAGTCAGCTGTTGGCTTCCCCTGTTTCTCTCTCCCTGTCAAGGTTTAAGGCCTCACAATGTTAAGGCCACTCCATCCAAGATGGTTTTAGGCAGCTGTCTAAGGATACCACCCGTTGAGTTAAGGACAGTCAGTTCTCCTTCAAGAGATTTAGCAGCTCTCCTTTTTTCTACGTCCCTGTCTTTCCTTGTCTGTCCATTTTTGCATAGAGCAAGTGCTTTTTAATGTAAAAGGCACACCTCCAATTACTACAATTAGACGGTGCCAGTTTATTGGTGCTAACTTTTTCATTGGAGGATTATCCTCTCTTCTTCCTAACAAGAGCCAACCTCTTGGTTGGCCCTTGGTTGAAGTGAAGTGGCGAGGTACACACCTTCTATAATTTACATTTTTTCATGACAGAGTTTTGCCTCAAAAAGACCCTACATGGCAAATGTTAGTAACTAACTGATAACTGCCATAATATATAGATAGTAATGTTCCCCTAATCATGATGAATCGATAGAGCACAATCTCTGCAGCATCAAGTAACACGGGTGAACTTTTTAAAGTCTGCAAGGAACTGGCCACTCCTACAGCACCCTCTTCTTCTATCACACCCACCTAGGACCTTTGCTCAACCCTGGCTGCACATTTCATCACAAAAACCCAAGACATCCTTTCCTCCCTCTCTCCCACACAACAGCACACACCACCTCTGGAGCCTCCCTTGGCCCCACCTCCACTCCTCTCTCTTCTCTTTCACCCATCACACATGGTGAGGTCTTTAGACAAGTCCGGTCTATGAAGGCTTTATCCAAACAGGTGGATCCCAGCCCCTCAAAAACCATAAAGGACAATATTGACTCCCTCGCCCCAGCCTTGGCGGATCTCTGAATCTATCCTTTTCCAGTGGAATGTTCCCAAGGGCTCGTAAACACTCCCTTGTTCACCCTCTGCTCAAGAAACCCTCTGCCGACCCCTCCCTCCCGGTAAACTACTGCCCTATGTCTATCACTCCTTTCCTGGGCAAACACCTGGAGACGTTGGCTATCTCTCATCTGACACACCACACTGAATCTATTGGTTGCTTCCACGACCATCAGTCTGGCTTTAGAGCATCCAGAGGCATGGAAACTGCTCTTCTGAACACCCGTGAAGTTCTGCTCTCAAACCTTGACACTAACACTCCCTCTATCCTCATTCTCCTGACCTCTTCTCTGCCTTTGATACAGTTAACTACAACATCCTGATCACACATCTTTGTGACACATGGTGAGTCACAGGTCAGGCTCTGGAATGGTTAACCTCCTTTCTCTCTGACCGCCCATCCCAGGTGGAACTCAGAGTCTTTCTCAACCTGTGGCGTTCCCCATGGATCTAACCTATCCCCATTGTTCTTCAACATCTATATGGCTGCCTTGGCACGTGTGATTGCCACTTTCACCTCTAACTTCCAATACTATGCGGAAGACACGCAACTATCTTTCAGGATACCCTCAGCTGTCTCCTCCTCCACACTCATATCTGACTGTCTGTCCACTATTCAGTCATGGTGTGCTGCAAATTATCTCTGCCTCAATGCCAGTAAGACTGAGATCGTTCATATTGGGACCCCTGCTCCCGTTTTCCCACTCTCACTCTGGCTGGCCTCCCTTGGCCCTGTGCCCGTACCCACCTGCGAGGCTAAAAACCTTGGGGTCATCTTCGACTCGACTCTTCTCTTCTCAAATTGCGGACATCTCTAAAAAATCTAACTATCAGCAACACCTCCTCAGAGGTACTCTACCTTTACTCACTTTTCCCTAGCTGCTCACTGTCTCCATAGCCCTAGTTCTCTCTAGGCTGAACCACTGCAACAGCCTCTTCCTCAACCTCCCCGCTTCTACCCAGCACCATCTGCAACTCATCCAGAACAGAACTGCAAGACTTATCCTTGGGCTCAAGCCCAGGGACCGCATCTCTCTGGCCCTGAAATCCTTCCACTGGCTCCCTGTGGCTGCAAGGATTAAGTTCAAGACCATCTGCATCGTCCACAAGCCACAAGGCTTTCTGGGGCCTAGGACCTACCTACCTGATCTGCTGCATCCCTAAATACTGTCCCTCATGAGCCCTCCTCTCATCTACCTCCAACCTTCTTCAAGTGAGCCAGTTCTCCAGGCAGAGATTTGGAGGTAGATCCTTATCCTCTGCAGGTGCCTCCCTTTGGAACAGCCTCCCTGCCACCCTCTGCCTTGAGCCTGATCTTCTTAAGTTCCTTGCTCTTCTCCTCTTCCTCCTCTCTCCCTCTACCCTGCTAACCTAGCTCTATGCTCTTTCCCACTCCCCCTCCTCTTCCCTAGAGCTTGCTGACTTGGCACCTGGTGTACCTCAGAGTCTCACAGGTCCCAGACACCCCCGCCAGTCCTCTCTCACACTTGCCTCAGGGCCCTACACCCCACACACCTTTACTGCACTTGAGAAAATACCCTAGAGAGTGGCTGCCTCTGCACTTACCACAGTCTCCACTGACTGGGTGCACTTGGACTTCCCCTTCCCTGTGACCTTCTTTGCACTTGCACAATCCGAATACACTGTGCCTGGAGATTGTCTGTCTGTTCCCCCTTGTCTTCATCCCATAATGCACTTGGTAAAACTGCAGAATCGCTGTTCAGGCCTATTTGCTGTGTTTCAAATTTTAAATGTATTATATGTACTTACGCTGCTTGTGCAGACTATTATTATCTCCGAATTTAAAGGGCTCTGAGTGACCGTTTGTTTTTCCCCATGTTCCCACCCTCCTTGAGCGCTTTGAAATACTTACCTGTGTATAGGCACTTTATAAATAAACATCACCATACCGTACCATACAATGTTGGCACATTATTGCATGGGTGTGCTATGGTCTTTTGTCCTTTATTCAAAAACTAACATAGTTGTGAATATGAAACTTCATAATCAATAATTAATTTAACATGCCATTAGCTCCCAGACTTTTGGCTTTCAAGCATTTTCTGGGCAGGCAGAAATACCTTTGAGGTAGCCACTGGCTTATCAAAACTCAGATTCAGATACAAATGTCACCAGCACCACCATCTTCACAACAGCTTTAAAATGAGATCTGTCACAACTCTCGCAGGATTATGATCTCAAAGTTATTGAATATAATGACATGTTTAATGCAGGTTAATGACCATTTATTTATACAGATAAGTAACAGTTTCGTTTTTGGTCCTTGGCCTTATTTCCCTGAAATCACATGGTTCAGAGCCTCTCCCATCTCTGGGCTGAATGTTGATTTAAGGCTGGGGTAAAAGCATTAGCCCTTTATTATCTGAGAGCTGATGGGCTGAGGAGATTCTTATCCTGCAGCAGCCACCCAGACCTCCCTGTTGGGATTGTGCCAGTCATAAATACCTAGCATACAGAAGCTACAAAGAGATCTCCCTTCCAGATAAGAATCCCCACAGACCTGCCATGGGTGAAATCACTTGCAAATTGTCACCATCAACCTAAAATAAATGCATGTTGTTTTTGTGCTCAGAAGGGATTCCCATATTGCATCGCATCTGAAAGTAAATACTCTTTAAAATCGGGAGCATGTTTTCCATGTGAAACATTATATTGCTGCATCTTGCTAACGCTGTTCAGGCATTCCTTATAATATGCTCATTTTGGCAGCTGGACACTTTTCTCCACATGTTGATTTACAGTTGCAAAATACACACACTTCTGGACATTGTAGTTTCAGTCCCTTGATTTGCACACAGCGTTTGTTTTTCACTGGCGAATTGAAAGTGAAGCACTGTTGTTCATTTTGGTGATTCACAATAGGCATTTTCATTTAAAGTAATGTTTGTTTCTGTGTTTATAAAAATGGGTAATTTTCCTCAAGACACATATTTTCACTCTCCAGGTCCTTTCACTGTGTTAAGGTTTGGGCTGGCATTTATATTCCAGTGTGTCTTTTCCCATTAGATCAATGTATTTCACAGGAAGGCCTAAACTGGGCTTTCCTTTTGTTGTGCTGTGGCTGTCATCAAACCCCCCAAACCAGGACACGATAAGCACCTACAGATTGGAATGGGTCATGTTGGCAACTACGCTTTGTTGAGAAGCATTGCCAAGACGCTGGCCCGGGTTAACGGTCACTGGTAAGGAGACCGGCGCCGTTAAACCCTTACTGCCCAATTCCGAGGTCCCTTAGCGGGACCCGAAAAGGCTGTATGGTCTGACCAAACGTCCTTTGCAGGTCCTGCTAAGGGACCAGGGCGCTAATAACGGGCCCGCTATTTGGCTATTTGCTGGCCTGTAATTAGCGCCTTCCCCATTCCCATTTGAGCCCTATAGGGGCTCAAATGGGAATGGGGAATGGTCTACAGAATGGGAACTGACCGGGTCCTCCAAGGTTGGAATGACCCGGTAAGTCCCCATTTTGCCAGACCGGACCCGGGTTTGGAGGCAGCCATGGCACTAATAGCGCCATGGCTACCTTCATACTCAGAATGAGGCCCGCTGTCCCTGTTTCTATAATGGAGATCACCCCTTCTCAACACAGCGTACCTGGTGTGATGACATCATCACTTGTCTTGTCGTGCAGGCTATTGGGAAGTGTTGTTTTCTTCTGCCCTAGTTGTGGTAGCCTCCACAACGGCCTGTTCTTGCATGGAAGGGGTGTTGCGTACAGTGGTTTCTGGCACTGTCCCTCCCCACCCAAAACAATCTCTCAGAGTTAGCTTTATCATGTAGAAACCTCAAAAGTTGTGCTGTAAGTGCAAACCAGTGTAATTTCAAAGCAGTCTACTGAGAGTTGGTGCCTTATTTTGAGCTGTAAATGCTACTTGTGCACTACGTTTTTTCACCAAGTGTTCTTCCTTCACTGAAGTCCTGTTAAAAACAAGCATTGGCAAAGCCAGCAGTTTTGGCTAGCATATAGGTATTAGGTAATCATGTGCAAGGCACTGATATTACATGCCCAGGAAGTCACACAATGTTTCAGTTGCTTCTATTAATGGCCAGTGACTACTATCACGGCAGTACCTGCCAAATGCCTATTCCATGCCTCTGCACAAGAGCCAAAACTGTTGGCATTGGCAATGCTTTTTTTAGACTGGTTACTGCTAGGAATAACCACTGGTTACAGTCACGTCTACGCTGTTACTCACTTTGTAAAAGGATATAACATGCGTGTAGACTGACATTCAGAAGCGTAGGTCTACTGGGGTGCACATCATGAAATGCCACTCTGTTGTGCTCTGGGGGTCATAGCCCTCAGGGTGTGAAACTGTGCAGCATGGTGATTCAGCAAGGCAAAACACAAAAATTAACATGTTACTTGAATCTATATCATAGTTCCAGCCTTGAAGGTCCACATGAATACTAAAATAGCTCAGTGGATGTCTTAGTGCTGGAAAACAAGTGTGCACCGAAGGACAGGATGGTGGACCTTGGCACATATGCGTTATGAGAGCTCAGTCTATGGGGGTCATTACGAGGTTGGTGGTAATGGAAAAACGATGCCGGTAAAGGATTATCGGCATCGCATACCGCTCCTGGCTATTCCGAACTAAGACCCCGGTATTAGAGGCACCGCTAATAACGGTGCCTCTAAAGCAGCAAGGGCACGGGCACGCGGCCCTTCAGGCCGGCAATACTGGGATGCTGCTAATGGGAGGACATCATAAGTCAGGCGGAAATGCAAATACCGGCATCATGAAGGCGCTAATAGGGGATACCGGCATCGCGAAGCACCCGTAAACTGCTATGTGCAGTGTTCCCAACTGCCACAGGTGCACACAATCAGCACAGGTGGAGGCAATGGAGTCTGGGCCAGCACAAAAGAAGCACACCCACACCCCTTCCCACACCAAATGATTCCACTAGTAGTAGCAATACTGGGGCTGGAGGACATGCTTGCATTGCTACACCGGCAACAACAAAAACAACAGCAGGCACCACAGAGGAGGCGCAGGAGGAGAAGGAGGGTGAGACAGGCCCAGCATGCCCCAGCAGTGCAGTCAGTGGTACCACGCAGGCAGCCCCCAATCCCTCGCATCAGAGCCAGTCCATTCAACCTAACCCCTGAGCAAAACCACACCCTGTACCATCTGGACCGGGACACTATCACCACTATTGTGGACATGATACACAACGACATTGTCAGCCTCATCGAAATACGCACCGCCACCCCCCCTCTACTCAAGGTAGTGTTGGTGCTCCACTTCCTTGCCACAGGCACCTACCACCACACAGTGGGGCATGTGCATGGCATATCACAACCCTTATTTTCTCGCAAGCTGAACCAAGTAATGGATGCCCTCCTGAAGCACACAAGGCACTACATATCCCTACCACGGACTCCCCAGGAGATCTTTGATACAAAAGTTGGCTTCCATGCACTGGCAGGCATGCCGAATTGTATCGGTGGCCTTGACTGAACCCATGTGGAGTTGGTGGTCCCGCATGCCATGGAGATGGTGTACGGCAACCGCAAGCAATACCATTCCATCAATGTGCAGATGGTATGTGACGCCAGCAAGATCATCACACATTGTTGTGCCCGATATCCCGGATCAACTCATGACTCAATGGTCCTGCGGAACTCCACGCTACCACGCTACATGGATCGACATGCAGGAGGACGTGCCTGGCTGCTTGGTAAGTTGCATGACAGGCATATGGCAGTGAAATGGGGGGATAGATGCACACACCACCATGGCGTCATTGTTGATGTGACAGCACGATGTGCACATCACAAAACACTGTGCCCCAAAGCATCCCTAACTGAACATGACAACCAAATAACATAGAAATGAAGTTAGCTGGACACCTATCACAACATGGCAAACTTAAAAACACCCCACATCCCACAACACGTCCCCCACCCATCATCGTACCTCACCCCCGTAACACAATCCAGAAACATGCTGTGAATAATCACCATGTAAATGTCTGCAGCAAATCACTACACAGGACATGCATCCATGGAAGTGCACTGAACAAAATTACCAAGGGAATCCACAGCTTGTCACAGGGCCACCACCACCACAGAAGTGCAGCATGTCACCATCGTAATAATCTGCACTGAATGCCTGATATTGCAGAGCCTACTGCCAACGCTGCCAGTTAGAAACTCATACAGAACAAAACACATCACTAATTTCACACAAACACAGCGGTATGCATCCACAATGCATGAGCAACATCAAGGCAGTGTACACTGTGTATCTTCTTGGTGATGTAACCCACACCATGAGTCCATGGCACAGAACACATTGAGGACATTAAAATTGTGTGCATACAACCAGGGACAGGTGCATGTGACCAACTATAATCTGCAGGCATGTGCGACTAGTACACCTGTCCATCATGATTTGACTGACATATACCTTTTATTGCCTCTCATGAAGGTGATAGTGGCTATACCTGAAAGCCGTGGCTCCACACCACTGTCTGAAACCCACTGAACAGGCACGAGGAGGACTACAATCGTTCCCATACCTGTACCCGTGTGGTCATCAAGCAGACCTTTGGCCTGTTGAAGGCACAGCCGGTCGGGTGGGGCACTCCACTACAGGCAGTAGAAGGTGGCCAAGATCATCATGGCATGTGTCATGCTGCACAACATGTGTATCCGACGGAACATGCCTCTGCCCCCTGACATTGAACTGCAACCACCTGGTGATGATGAATGGGATGAAGAAGATGTGGCTGCACATCATTGCGGTGCCGATGCACAGGAGGGACGTGCTGTGCATCAGTCGGTGATTGCACAATATTTCTGACACACATGGGTGCAGAGGCTGACATGAAAGTCAGACAGAGGGCACTGGTTGTGGGAGTACATGTACAATATGCACTGTATATCAATAAATGACACATATGCAATAAGGAATGTCCACTCAAGATTTTTTTTTCACACAACGGGTGTATTTAACTGTCCAAAAAATATTAAACTGCTGAAACCCTCCACCTCACAACCCCTCACCCACTCCCCTTTCCCCCACAACTCCCCCACACACCCTCACCCCCTCCCCCTCCCCCCACAACTCCCCCACACACCCTCCCAATCCCCCCACAACTCCTCCACATACCCTCAACCCCCTCCCCCCACAACTCCCCCACACACCCTTACCCCCCTCCCCCACCACCCACAACTCCCCAACACACGGTCTCCAAGCAAATGCTTCATGTGTCAGTTGCCTTCATCAGGCTGCCCTGTCTACATCCTTCCACTTGGTGGAGGCATGTCCAAGTGGCGCAGGGTGCGCGCTGACCGACATAGAGGGCTCGTTTGGGTGGAGCTTGACGAAGAAGGGGTGGCCGCTTGCTCCATTCTGGGGGCTGCACGCTCAGCCTCCATGGAATCTGCAATGCGGGTGAGCAACTGCCTCAGGGCAGACACCTCCTCGCATAATCTGTTGGTGCTTTCCACAATGACCTGCCTCAAGGATGCAGTGTTTTTGTCATATCCCTCCTGCCTTGCTTGGGCACTGTCTGACACAAACTGTCTCACTAGGGCAGTGAGCTCCTCCTGGCACTGTGCTGTGTGTTCTGCCTGCTGCACCCCCGCCTGTACATCAGTGGAGGTGTAGGGTGCATGTGTGACATGGGCATATCCAGTTGGGTCCTCTGTGGGACTCATGCTCCCTTGTACGGACTCCCACCCAGACTGCTCCAGGGTGCGTTCGTGGTTGGAGTCGACAGGTGTGAACTGGGGGGATGGGGTGGGACTTGGTGTTGCAGGTAGGTCTGAGGAGTCGTCCTCGACAGGCACACACACCTGGCCCTGCTCGTCATCATCTGCCAGGGGTACCGTAGCTGCCGCCTCCCCAACAGAGCTGTTTTCTGCAGATTGTGCCCCATCGACTGTCTCCTGTGCAGCTGTCACAGGTGTTGTGGGGGCTGTGGTGATGGCCCTCAACGGCACCAGTGCAGTGTCATCCTGGGCTGTATTGGTCTTCATTGCCTGTCGTGGCTTGTCTGGCACTTTGGAAGCGGAAGGCCTATTGCCCTCATCCCTGGCCCTCTTCCAGGGTGTAGTTGCCTGTGGGGGTGAGTGCTGGGCCTCACTGTCAGGATCTGAGCCTGTGGGGGACCAAGAGAGGGACGGCATGGGTGATGGTTTCACAAGCATCATGCATACATTTGTATCATTGCTCTTCTACACATTAGAGGGGATTAGGCAGTGGAGTTTTGATGATGACATTGCTTGCTATATGGGTGGAGCATGCAGGCATCCATCGGGGTCACTCATGTTGGGCCGGGCGTATGCTATGTGACATGCATTTCTTTTTCTGGCCTGCGTGCAGTGTGACTTATGCTATTTTCATATATGTGTGGTGTGTATCAGGTATGGCATTGCCATGCTGCATGCATGTGCATGTGTCTATGGTGTGGACAACATCTAGGCAGGGAATGTATATGTATTGGGCCATGCATTGCCTCGTTAGACAGACAAATTGGTGGACTATCATCATACTTTGCATTACAGTGTTTTCTTAGGACACTCACCTTCTTCCGCCGATGAGAGGTCGCCACGCTCCATCTCACCAACACCTTCGATGGCCTCTATGCCAATCATGCTGGCGCAGTTCTCCTCCCACTGGCTTATCTTTATTGGTGAGCTTGGTCCTCCACTAGTAGCCACGGCCTGGCTCCTGTTTGCGGACAGGTGTTCCTGACTCGCAGGTGCAGGTCATCCCATCTCTTCCGGACGTCCTTTATTGTGCGGGGTTTGTTGCCTACCATGCTGACTCTTTGGACAAGTTCCCAGATTTGTTTTTTCTTTAACACTGCCTCTCTCTTGAGGCTGGTTCCGAAAACAACCTTGGCATTGTCAGCCGGGTCTCAGCCGGCATTTTAAGTTCGTCTTCATTAAAGCGCTCTTTGCGCTGGTGGGAGGCACTTATTTTACTGCCTTGGGCATGTTTATCTTGTGAGAGTATGATATCTGGAGTCAGCAATATGCTGCAGGTCCTGAATGCTGAGGATAGCAATGGATTGTGTTTTCAAAGCTGGCCACCATGCTCTTTCCCGTTCCTGTGTGATGATGCTACTTCCGGTTCCGCTTATTTATGGTCACCGCTATTAGCTATTAGCGGTGACCGCTATTTCCGTTTCCATTGATGCCGGTAGTGCTGTCTGCGCTTTCAATGATGCTGCTAAGGTCCATTTTTTGGACTTTAATGGCATGACGGTAATGTTGTTACTGGCATGGCGCAAAGCTTGTGCACGTGAACTCGTAATAGCCTTCTATTAGCGGGCTCTTTCCTACACAGACACAGTATTTGCTCCATGCCGGTAAGGACTGTTACTTACCTCCAACCTCATAATGACCCCCTATGTTTCGTTACTGGCAGATTGGTGCATTGTGCATGCACGCGAGGAAAGAGGTGCATTGTGAAAACTTGGGCTGTGCAATGCGAGAGGCCAGGATAAAGAGGCCTTGTAAATGCTCTGTGGTGGACTCAGTAAGTGGAGAGCAGTGCACAGTGCTGGCCATGATAGAGGTGCATTGCGGGAACTTAGTGTAGTGGGTGTCTCCATACTAGAAAAGCGGGGCAGGGCAAATCAGGATGGAAGTGCATGAAGACAGGTCAATCATGCATGAGAAGAAGAATTCTAGTCTATACATGGCTAAGACAGACATACATATCCTCTGCTCAGTGAAGCTCTCAATAGAGGGACAGCAGAGTGGGACTGAGTTCAGCCAGGGTCCAAGAGCATTTATCCTTCACACTTCATGTAGTCAGGCGAATGGTGCCTGCAGCAATGCCAGAAATAGAGAAGTGAAAGGCAAGTGTAAACTGGTTCCGAAAGGGGGGCGTCTTCATATAAGGTCACTGCAGCCAAACGATATGACCTGCTTTGTGTAAAAAAAAGTCTATATAAAAAACATCCAGTTTGTAATGACCACTCCCAGTCCACTTCAGACGGTTGACATGAGAGCGTCTACACCCGCAAGAGAGACAAGAAAAAGCTGTACATATCAGAGTCGTAAAACCGCCATGCCAAAACTATGTAGGCTGTGCTGCAGTGCCAGCTCCGACTCTGCAATGTATCTCCTGACACTGAGGGAAGTGCACTGGAGGCAGCTCCAGGCCTGTAATACCTTCAAGACATCCTCTATCACTTACAAGGCGATAACCACCGGTTCTGTGCTTACATCGCTTCCAACCCTATCATCTCCGGAGACCAGCACAACACAAGAGAGATGGAAATTGCCAGATTTCAAACCAAGAACAACTAAAAGGAACAGGCCATGAAGCAAACGTTCGGCAACTACTCACCAAGAAATTTAGACAGCATTCCACCTGTCACCAGACTGCCATTCAGAAAATAGCTGAAGACGAAGATCTTCAAAGGGTGTTTTGTCACGGTTTATTACCCAGTCACACTCAACTCAGGGAGTTCCTTTGCCCCCAAGCAAGGTGGTGGACAACAATGCATGGTTATTTTAGTTGAGTTTGGTAAGGCCTCCAACCCGTTTCGCATCCATCCCCAACAAATACCCAGTGTCACAATGGACTAGGAACCAGGCCGGTGTGTAATAAAAATATATATTTATTAATTTATTGAATCATGATTTGACCAACAGACTAACATTAGCCACCAATGTTGTGGCAACAGAAGAACAAAAATGACTACCGTAATGGCACCCACAGAGAGATATTATTAAGAAAGATATGCAGTCACAATTTCCCGCAGATTTCTTTTCAAATCACTCACCAATACTGAAAAAGAACAATTCAAGGCACACGGTGATTGCTTATTTGGTTATAATACGTTTTCTCCCAGCAACCTCCACCCTCCAAATATCAATTAGACTTGACCCCTCTGAATTGAAGGCCAGTGACAGGAAGAGGGATCAAAATGGGAGCATTGTTTTGAGTTCTGATAGAAAAATGCA
Source organism: Ambystoma mexicanum (assembly GCF_040938575.1). Classification (NCBI taxonomy): domain Eukaryota; kingdom Metazoa; phylum Chordata; class Amphibia; order Caudata; family Ambystomatidae; genus Ambystoma; species Ambystoma mexicanum. Next base: position 417,998,327 of record NC_090929.1, read on the forward strand.
CTCTTTGGAAAAGGGATTCAGGGGAAAAATCGTTTTGCTCCCATGACCACAGATGCAATATGAGGGAAAGAAAAGCAATGGGAAACATCATTTTGCACTTATTACTACAGATGCAATATGAGGGAAGGAAAAGCAATGGCAAAAATTGTTTTGCCACACATAAAAGAAAACAGGCCTGGCTTTGGTGTTTGGGTCAGCAGAATGGGAGCAAAGGGTATTTTTTTTATTTTTTCCACCACACATGCAAAGTAAATACAAGGTTTCACACTTTTGATTTAAAATGAATGGGGATCAATGGGGAATTTTGTTTTGCACCCTGCATACTCACTTGGAAAGAGGGTTTTGGGGATTAATTCTTTTGGATTCAGGACCCACTTTTACTGTACCAAAGTCAGCAGTTTTCTTACAAAAAGTCAATGAAATCTTTATGTCTATACCGGCTCGAAACACACTGGAAGGAGCTTCTTAGTTTTAATGCTAACAAAACTCATCCTGTGATTGCTATTGGGGAATTAATTGATTTGCTTTAATTAAATATGCTAAGGATCTACACAGACAAACACAGTATTTTCGGGCAAATAACTAGAACAATATTTGAGAAAAATGCACGGCCTACACAGTCTATGGCTTTGGGATAGTTTTACTGACAGGAGAGGCATTCTAGTGGGCATCAGGGAACAGCAGGGCACCTCTGGCACAGCAAGAGTGTCAGTCAATGATAGTCGCCTCTGGCTCCTCCAAGGCATCCCAGACATCTTCCATGTCTCCTTGTCCCTGTCTCCAATGCAAGATTTGGGGCCTCTCTGCTTGGGTGTTTCTCACAAAAGTTCAGCAGCAGGTTACCTCCCAGAATAAAGTGAAAAAACCCAGTTCTGATGCAAACTGCTCCTCTTATGGGGTAAATGACATCACCAACCTGTCATAATTACTGCAGAAGGGATTGGTTGGCTCTCTCCACTCACCTCCCACCTGTGTGCTAATAGGACAAGGAGTTGAGGGGTGTGGGTTAGGAAATCTAAGGGAGCAGAAAGCTTCATCATCAAAAACTGACATTTGGGTTGTGCATGTTTAAACTCTGAAAATCTATCAACATGGCAAGTACCCTGATTTTTCAAATCTTTACATTCATGGATATATTTTTAAGAACTACATTTTAAAACAAATCAGATTATGTTAATCTGAAGTTAGTATGCCCTTCCTATGCAGAGATACAATTTTACTTTGTTTACTCAGGAGCGGCATCACTGAAAAAAATAACACTTCTCATACAAACATTAATTTTGTCCTACACCCTCACACCAATTTTCAAATCTCACGGAATCATGGGAAGCCCCAAATCCAATTTTTCTTAATAACTTCTGTTATGTTTATCACACAAAAATAATTTTTGGCATGGTTCAAAGGAGAATTTGGTCACCTTTTTTCAAAGTCTTGAATTAGCATTTTCCTTATCAGTATAAGTTGTTTTACTCCCTGTAAATGTGCGATTTTCTCCATCTGGGTTTCCATTCTTTACTTTTATTCTTCAGATAGTTCTTGGGCTCTACCCTCACTGGGTTCGTCAGTCAGTCGCAAAGTATGTCTTTTATGAGCTGTTCAACTGATTAATTTGGACCCATTTTTCTTCCATCTGTTCTCCTTTGGGGATGAAGATTTTATAGGCGACCGGTGAGATTTTATCGACAATTTCAAAAGCACTGCGCCAAGAGGGGAAGAACTTCCATTCTTTGAGCATAAGCAAAAGCCTGCTGAAGGTGTTTTTGTACATTTTCAATGTACTCATGGGTTGTGGACGTGTTCTTCGGTCCAACTCAACCCTTTGGGGAAGGCTAAAACAAGAGAAGATGTGATTGATCATTAGTGTGGCAGCTGTCATTGCCTTGCAATTTGGGGCTGGAAGACATTCCACTCACTTGGTAAACAAGCATGTCACGGTCAACATGTACTGTTTCCTCTAGAGGAGTGAATCACTGGCCCAATGAAATTGACTTGGAAATCCGACCAAGGCAGTGTTATTCCCCTTTCCTGTCGGGGAGCTCTGTGTGTGAGGGAACTTGGCTGGAACTGTGCACACACAAGACACCCCTTTAAGTATATGTTGAGTTCCTGCCCATGTGTTGCCAGTATGCGACCTCTCGCAAGATTTCTAATGTAGTATGAAACCCCCTATGTCCAGCAGTGGCTGCGTCATGGGTTTGACGTAACATCAGACTTCAGAATGAGGTTGGTACTACCCACTGGTCACATCCAGATATGGATCTCCGTACCAACAAACTGTCTTGGATTCTGAACATTTTGGAAAACTTCATCAACACCTAGAGATCTTCCTTCCCAAGATAATCGAATTCTGTCAGAGGAAAATTCTTCAATATGTTGATAACATTTCCCAATAATCGGGCCCGTTAGTTCTGCAGTAATCAAGTCTGCATCTGTGGTTTCTTTACTCCAATGTGCAGTTGAGAGTTCATTTTCGGTATGGGTCTGGTACCAGGTACCAGCAGCGACTTGGATTTCCCCCAACAAGAATTTGGTTTCTAGGAGATCCCTGTAAATGGCTCCGGTTTGGCTAACTGGTCAGCCAAGTCATTACCAGTTTTGTCTGGTACCTCTACTTTGGAGTGACCGCTGATCTTTTTCCAATAGATGGTCATCTCATTAGAGGTGACCAGATCATAAATAGTTTAGATTCATTTCCTAAGCTTAAGCGGTTTGTTATTCGCACACAGCATGCCTCAATTTTTCCAATTAATCAGGGGCTCCACAAGCCCATTTCTGACATAATCTGAATCAGTGATTATGACCAGTACTTGGAGTTGGTGTTGCACGGCAGTGAGGATGGCTTGATGTACCGCCATCAACTCTGCCACCTCACTACTTAAGGGCCCTATTTTGTACCCAGCAGAGGGTTCCAGCGCATCATTCATCCAGGCATTCCCATTGCCAGCCACTAGTTACTTTTCCCAGTGATCATCAACATGGTAGGAACAGCCATCCAAATAAACTGTGGGGATCCACTGACACGTGTCATCCTGATAGACTTTGTGAGGGGAAGTAAGGCACACCTCCATATTGTCCTTTGTCCTTAAACTTTCGTCCTCGAGGCAGTTTTCTTGAGCACAATCATGCAAGTCAGCCACTACTTGCGCTAGAGGACTCTTCTTGTTTTGGCCATATCTGACCTCCACAGGAAAACCTTGTACAGACAGAATCCAGGAAGTAATTCTGGAATTACTCAAGTTCCTTGTTTGGATTCGGTCACTTTGGAGATTTTGCAAAGGTTGGTGAGGAGTCTCCACAATGATGTGCTCCCCCTGGATGAATGGGTGCTAATTCTTCAATGCCCACACCGATGCCAGGAGTGCCTTTTCCGCAATTGTTGATTTTTTCCTCCACAGAGGGCAAAGTCTTGTTTGCGTACGAGATTACTTTAATTACCTTGTTGTGCTTTTATTATAATACTGCTGTTAAGCAAGTATTTGAGTACCCTGTCTCCAAGAAGAACTTCCTGTTGTTTATGGGGTAAGCCAAACAAGGCGCTTGGAAAAGGCTTCTTTTTAATTGTTTTACTGCCTCTGATTGTTCTGTACCCCAGTCCCACTTGACCCCGGCCTTTAAAAAATGGCCAAAGGGCTATGTGACCTCTGCGTAGTCATCAATTCAATTTCTACTATAATTAGTGAGTCCAAGAAGGCTTTTAGATTAGTAGGGCCTTTCAATTTCAACAATACTTCCACCCTTTTCGCCAGGGAAATGAGACCCTCAGGGTTAATTTCATGCCCTAAGAAGTTCACGCGGGTCTTACACCACTGTGCCTTCTGAAAGGACAGTTTTGCTCCAGTTTTTTGCAACTGGGTGAGAACATAGCATAGTTCCTCCACAGTTGAACTCTTGATTAAGACATCATCTGCATCGGTTAGGTTCCCCTTAAGCCTAAGTGAGGCATGGCCTTATGTAGGAAGATATTAAATTAATTGCCAGAGTTTATGGATCCAAAGGGGGTTCGGGTATACATGTATTGCTGCCCCCGAAGGTAAAGGCAAGGTTGTACTGCTCCTCCCTACTCAAGGGTAGTGTCCAGTAACCGTTGGTCAGGTCAATGGTGGTATACACCTTTGACCCTTGGATCTTGGACAGTCCCTGATCAATGTAGGGAATATGCCCTCTTGATATGTGGACCCGTTTATTTAACTCCTTAAGTTCTGCGCAAAGTCTCCATTGGTCATTGGGTTTCAGTATCCCCAGGACCGCATTGTTAAAGGTACTGTGGACTGGCCAAATTATCCCACGGGATTGTAATTTTTTAATAATCTCAGTGAGTAACTCCATAGACACATGACGCAACCAGTATTGCTTTACTAATACTGGAGCCATTTTAGGGTCCATAGGTATGGAGGTCGAATGTATCTCTGTGCGTCTACAGTCATAGGAGTTCACTGCAAAGATATCCTGAAAATCCTAAAACCCCTGTTTCAGCTTCTGCATTTGCTGCTCGGTCTCACAGGCATTAGCGAGGTTGAGTTGTTTTTTGACAATTTGCTTAAAGCCTGGAAAGACCATGGGTTTGGCAATGTCAGTGGTATCCCCCAGCTGGGTGGAAAGATCTCTATTATGGTGTTGGCCTGGTATTGAGGTTTAAAGGATGGGAGGTAGTCACTATTGACTCGAAATACCACCTCATCCTTCTTGATGTCACAGGTCACCTCTTCCACACTGTAAGAGCAGGAAGAGTACTGCAAGCAATTCCCCCATTGCCAGGTGAAAATCTTTCCAGGGGGATATCATCATAAAAATTGTAGCAGTTATTTGGAATTGGTCCCATGATCTAATTTCCTAAATCAATACAATAATGTTGGGCATCAACCGCCATTCCAATACAGGTATCTGCACCCAAAGGGATACTTCTAGGGTCGCTGTTATCCACCAATATTCAAATGGTGTCATGTTCTAGGTCAAATAGGGGTGTTGAATGTAAATACAAACCTTGTTGTTGGAGATGATAATTCAGATTTATATGTGTCCTTGTTTTTGAGGTTTTGTCCTCGCTTGATCTTTAGGGGATTTGTAAATTGATGCACCTGTCCTGGGATGGTAACCTCTTCTCCCACTTGAACTTCAACCAAATACAGCAGCAATTGAGCTGACTGAAATGCTTTCTAAGTGTTGTCAAAGCCCATGGGGCTACCCCTTAATCGGGACCAGGCTTTGTAATTAATTAGGTCCAAAAATAATTGTGAATCAATTGAGAATGTCACTGCCTAAGTAAAAGGCGGAGGGGTCATCTCTCACAACCTAACAATGATTTTGTATGCTTTTGTCGCCAATGGAAATTTTTAGCATGCACCTGCTACACAGGAGATGTTTGGAATTTGTAGTGTGCAGGCCCATTTCCCACTTATCAATCAGTTTAAATGTGGGAATGGGCTGATCTGTTGGGAATTTCCTGAATAATGCTTCACTGAGGAAGCTTCTTCTGTTATTCAAGCATAGTCGGGCGAGAAAAGGCTCCTCATCCTCATTTGACTGAATGGGGAAAACAGCTGTTCATACTTTCTCTGAATGTTGTCATGACCACTGTGAGGGGGCAGAAGTTGTGCCACAAGCAGGCTCTCAGCAGAACCCTGAGGGCCTTAAAACCACTGCAAAAGGGCTCTTGGGGGCCAGTCCTGGTGCCTTTGGCACCAGGAAAAGAGTGGTTGTTCCCAAACGGTTTGGGAACTCCCGTCCCCTGCACACTGTCAAATATCTGAAAATACAGATCAGTAACTAAAGGGAGTTATAGATACTAGTTTTATACATTGTTTCAGGAAACATTTAGCATAAAGTGATTTGTAGTAAACAATTTAAGTGGTACATAAACCATATTCATTCAACAAATAAATGTTTTGAAGAAACGAAGATTGTAGAAAATATTGGTTGCTTTATTGTACATAGTACATGATGGTGCCCAACGCGTTTCGAGTTATCAACTCTTCTTCAGGGGCAATGGCACAATTTTTCAATTTTTCTAAAAAAACAAAGAAAACATAAATCATATTTTAACCAATTCTATGAGTTCATATAGCCTATAAACGTTTTAAACTCGGAAAAATGACAATACAGCCATCATTTCAGCAGATGATAACAATTTGAAAAATAATGTTAGCATACAGATATCAGATTATCAGATTACAAGCAAATCCCTGGACTAGACATTGTGATTTGTTGGACAAAAGAACAAAAGGTAACGCTCATTTTACTATTTAAACTTTTTAAACAGATCCTGTATCTCTGGGAAAGGTAGGTAATATTTCTGTACATAATCCAAATGACATATTAGTCATATTAGTCAAACATGTGAAAAAAGCACTTACCCTACAGGGTAGAAAGTTGTGCAAGAGTATGTTTTTAAAGAAGTGCTTCAGGTCAGAGTGGTCAAATTTCTTTCTTTGAGTCTCTCTATATTATGTAAAAAAGAGTGTTACGAAAAAGTAGTCTAAGTACCGATAAAAAAGGAGAAGATGAGGATAGGTGAATGGCAATTTACATGTCGCTCATGAATCAAAATGCTATTTAGCATATTCCATCGGATGGTTATCTCCAAAAGGGAATGGTAACAGGTAATGTCCAAGAGACGGCAGTCGGCTGAGTATTAGAAAAAGAACAGGTAAAGAAAAGAAGGTGAGTATATATAGTGGCCTATAGATTGGAGGTCAAGTATTCGATGCCGAAGAGGCCAAAGTACTTACTTAAATCTAGAGAAAAGGAGCTTAGAGTCTTCATGGTGGGTCGCCTCTAACAGGCTGGAGATGCGACTGCACTGTGAGGCGTCTCCTTTTATACTGTCATCATATGGGTTGTCACAAGAGTCATGCGTGGCAGATACGCCGATGTGCGCATGTGTAGAATTCTACCGTCATTTTTGTTGATACGTGGTGTGTGTCAGACGAGTGAAGTCACAATCACATTTTGTGTAAGTAAATAGAAACCATCGAACGTGAGATGCTCAAAAGAAAACTGGTGTGTTGCATAGTATTTTTAATGTGAAGAAATTCAAGTAGTGAAGTTGTCAAAGTGATATGGGCAATCCGATACTGTGGTCAAAAATAACCGTACAATATTATGTATCGACTAGTCAACCGAAGTGTGTCTTTAAATGTATTATGCGAAAAGAAAAGTGAGCAGAATTACCTAAATATAAACGCAAATAGACATAAATGTGAACATACACATGACAAATACATATTGATATAAATCAGACAATGCTCCATCAGCGGAGGGTAATTGTATGCTTACATATTTCCTTTGGCAGCAGGCTCATATGTAGGAAGGAAGGGCTGTTCAAACTAGCTCCCATTTATGTACATGGACCTTTAAATCAAACATGGAAGCACCCACACAGTCTAGTTCTAAGAACCAAGCCATGCGGTCTAGTGTTTTGGGTGTGGCAGGCCTGGTACTACTTTCCCTGGTACTACTTTACCTGGGCTATATAAACCACACCCTGACCGCAGAACACGCTTCGTGTTATTCTGCAACCCGCAGCATGACGCTCACCGTGTCCAGCTCCTGGTCTTCGGCATCTTCCTGTAATCATGAAAAAACAAGAACAAGATTATTCTGTCTTGCCTAAGAAAACACCATCCAGCACTCAGCATCTCAACTGGGATGCAATCTGTAGAAACCGAGAGAAGAAGAAACATCACTCACCTCTAAGTACGAGCTTAAGGACTTCCTGCGAACCGCTACCACAGCTGCTGTTCGAACGTTGCGACCTGCAATAACGAAAAAGGGAAAAACAATATTAGAACGTGCGCTTCCAAAACATTGAATTCCATTAGTCTTACCTGAATTCCATCGCGCTATACCACGCTTCCATCCTGAGCACCACAGCAACATCTGCAAAGGAAAAGAGACATATTCAGGTTCGCTTTCAATATTAAACAACTGCACAGTGCTGTACTTACCTTAACGGATTCCGGGGGCCTGTTTTTCATCGCACTCTCATCTACTCGCAGCACCACAGCGGCCTGTGAGGAGAGGAAGAAGAAAACACAGGTTAGCCTTAAAAGACATAAAGGCGCTATGCTTCACACTTTCTTTTGCCTAGAAAACGTGTCTCTCCATCCAGCACGCCAGAATCAAGACCTTTGCACCTGAAAAGAAGAGGATAAAGACATTAACGAATTCCCACCATAAACAGAACAAAGACTTACAATTAACAAACCTACCTGCCTACCAGCAGATTCGGGGTCACAGCAGGCCTGGGCCCAAGGAAGGCGTACTGCACCAGTCAAGCAACTCGGGCAGCTCGCCAAAAAACGTCAAGCGCCCCTGCACAAGAAACGTAGAACGGATCGCTCACCCTACAAATAACTAAGGTGAGAAAAGAACCCAGTGGGAAGGGAATCGGTCAGAGGGAGGTGGGAGGTTCACCCATTAGAGACAGTTATCACAAATCCTCCCTTCTGTAATTGCAGATTCATTATTCATCACTGGGCAACTATGCCTCCAGGGTTCCAGATCTCAGAGCCTTCCAGACGCCCCTGCGGATATCAGGTGAGTGTAACAATGTCGGTCAATCTTTGAGCTGGCTTTTCATCATCTTTTATCATGGGATTTGGGTTTTATTCTGATTGTGGATTGGTATAACTTTCAGAGTATTTCCTTCCATTGTGGAAGGCCACTTAAAACTGTGAGGGAGGTTAATTTTCAAAAAATGGAGAAGGGTTCCCATCACCAGCTTGTTCTCCTACAGAGGTGACAGTGATGTCTGGGACTTGATTGTTTGCAATGTGGAATTCTATTTTGTCAGACCGTTGTTCAATCATGTGGCATGTGCCATTTAAACTCACGTAATTTGTACTTTGTTTTAATTTGACTGGCCTGTTAGTGTGAGTCCAGAGGACATTGTTCATGCAGTCAATCAGGGGTGATAACCTCCGAAAGAGGTCATTCCTCAGTAGACATGCTGTGCCCTCTGGAGTGACGACTATCACCGGGTGACTAACCCTGTGTCGCCCAATTTTTATTTCCCGATCAACAGTCCCTTTGATGGAAATATCATTCCCATCAAAGTTTTGGAGTTGTCCAGGAAGAGGTGTGAGGGGAATTTGTTGACTCTCCCCTTCCTGAATTTAGTTGATCAAAGGCCTTTTTGGACAGCAGGGTGGTTTGGGATCCAGTATCCATCAGCGCTGATCATGCACATTGACCCTGTATCTTGGCAGAGGCATAACATCTTCCTTCTCTCTCTTCAAGGGGACGAAGAAAATGTGCATTTTGTGGCAGATTGGCAGTTAATTTGTTTATCTTGAACTCCAACACTGTGTAATCTTTGACCGTTTTCTGTGTCGGAGTCCGGGAATCTTTAAAGAATATGTTGCACCCGGCAACAAATGAGATGTGGAAGTTCCCTTTTTCCCCTGATTCTTTGCTGTCCCCATTTTCCTGGAGACAGTTACCCGAACCTGTTTGGGGGAGGATATCTCAGTGCTTTCAGGGTCATCTGGGTGACGTTGTCAGGGTTTAAGAATGTGTTGCTGTGTGTCAGTCTCCATACTTAACCAGTCTAAGTTAGGGTCTTTCCCTGAAAGAGAAGATTTTCTTCCCTGCATCCTTCAGGGAGTCTTCCCCTTCGAACAGGGTGATGCGGACTTCCTCTACAAAAGTAGGTTTTCTTTTGCTCTCGATTTCTCCTACTTACCCTCTGTTCCCCAGGTTCCAGCTTTTCGGGGGTAGAAGATTGGTGTTCAAGTTCAGAGGTTTTCACATGTTTTGCTCTGGCGAGAAAAGAAGCTTCCTCTACGGTTTTGCATCTCCCTCCCCCCGGGCCCCATCCTTTCAAACCTGTGTGTTGTCTGAGGTTTCTTCCTGTCATTGCTCCGGGGCACCAGACCCGGCTGTTGAGTTGTTCTGGGAAGCAATTTCCAGTTGAGGGGTCTGCTGAGCCCTCAACATGGGACCCAGGTCTTGTGTTAAGTGTTGAACCTGTTGCTCCAGTTGAGACATCATTTCTGGTTGATAGGGAGGCCTGGATACATACCTTTGCTGCTACCGGAAAGGGTAGCTGTCCCTTCTCCAGAGTAGCTTGAGAATTGGGAGTTTCCCGGATAACCCTCCATCCTAGGTCTCCCTTCTCCCTGATTTGGGAATATATTGTCCTAAAAGCTGGTAGAGAGAGGAGGATTGTTCTGGAAATTGGGGTTTGAAGGGGTATCTGGGAAAGAAACTTAGGTTGGGAGTGGAATATTTCTTCCCTCCTGAGGGAAATTTTGAGGGAGGTTTCTTGGGCAGTACTTACCTGATTGCCCCCCCCCATTGTGCCAGGGAGTCCATACATACCTCAAGATGGGTCTGTTACCCTTGTATCTAGGGCTGATATAGGTGGCAGGCTCAGATGGAGCGTTGGTCGGATACCCTGCCTCGCTACCACCTGATTGGGTTGGATCAGAGGGTCTCCTCTGACTCTCATTCTGATTGTTAGTGTTAGCGGGAGGAGTATTTTTAGGCCCCCCCATTTCCAAGTCCAATATGGGGGTGTTTTTCACCTCCGCCACCTTTTCCGCAATGGGTGTGTTTGACGGTTTGGGGTTTTTAGGGTTATTTTTGTTTTCATCAGGCTTTTGTACTTCATAAATTCGGATGCCCTGCTCTATCACCTGATCCAGGGAACTACGCTCATGAAAGTCCCTTACTAGTTGGGTCATGTTGTATTTCTTGAGCGCATTGAAGTTAGTGTTAATGAACTCCCGGCTATTGGTGTTCACCCGCCTAGAGGTCTGTGCAAATGCCCGCTTCAGCTCTTGCACAAACTCTCTAGGTGTCTCTTCCCCACACTGCAATTTGTAGGCCACCTTGCGGGTCTCCTGAGAGTTCCTTTGAATGGAGAAATGCTTTAAGATAACCACTTTATAGGTGGACCATCTTTGGTGATCTTGGTCCCCCAGCCCTGCAAAGAAGCTGGAGTATTCCAGGGAAAATGTCCCTTTGACAAACTCCATGGAATTTGTATCATTCTTGATACCAAATGAAGTCATCATTTGGTCATAAAGTTTTATATGCTCCCATACTGAGTAATTGACGTTCTTATGGTAGGAGTCATAAGGCTCTATATGGCCTTTATCTGCCGAATTGGGTCTTTCACAAGACCTCTCTTCTGTTTGGCAGATTTTCTTTTCTGCTGCACCTGCGTCCACTCGTCCTTTGACTCAGAGTTGCTACTATTGGTGGTCCACTCCCTGTCCTCTAGGCAATCTCTACCTCTATGAGACTGAAAATCCCTCCCAGAATGACGGGGTCTGGTCTCTTCTCCCCTGTGGTGCTGTGGGATCTCATGGTCACTTCCCTTGTATTCCCCTTTTTTCGCACAGGGAAGTACTAATCTTCCACATCTTTTCTTCCGGGTATGGTGGAGAATTTCTTCCACCTCCCTGAATGTGTGAAGGTTTTTAAAATTCTCTTTTGAGGCCTGGACTCTGGTTCTTCTCTGTTTGCAAAGTGGACCAGGTGGTCCCTTTGTAACTTCAGTTCCGGCCAGTCCATCTCCCTGATCTTTTCATCATAGGAGCCCTCCTGTTCAGAAGGACATACTAGGGTATTTTTTTAATCTGGTTAGAGATGAATATTCATCAATATCTGATCATTGCTGGCATTCTGGCTCTGTGGGACTAGGCCTGGTTGAGTCCACCTGCCTCATGTTTCCCTGTTTTTGCAAGCTGGCAGGTACAAAGTTAGCTGCGCCATGTACATATGAGGTGGTGAGTTGGCTTGAGGTCCTTGAAAAAGAGGTCATCACTCTGTGATCGGAGGGTGCTTTTCCATACTATGACTGGTCAGGGTGCCTCAAAGCCTGTTTGTATTTGGTTATTTCCTTTTCCAACCTCTCACCTTTGTTTTTCTCAGCCCCTATCACTTGGTGAGATATAGAGGCCTGAGTTGTCAACTCTGACACCAGTGCTTTAGTAGCTTCTAGCACTTTATTTTGTGCCAGTACTCTGTCTCTGAGTCCCTTCTTCTCCGCACAAAGGGACTAATTTTCCTTCCATGAGGCTTATATCGTCTGGGCATATTCAGACCACTTCTTTTCAGGAGACTAATCTCCTACCTTGTGAAAATTTGGCCTGTGTTGCCTACTCTATGTCAAACTCTTCTTGCCTCACATGTTCCATTAATATTTCATGTTCTAGCCGCATGTCAGTCAGTTCCTGAGAACATAACATACTTTTCTCCATGTCCGTCCTTAACTGACTCACTTCCTGAAACAGGGTACTTTTCTCCTAATACAATTTGCTATTTTCTTCTCTGAACTGCTCTCTGTCATTTCAGAGTGTTCAGATCTTGGGACATCTGATTGAATTCACACTGAGAATTGACACCCCTAATGACTAACTGGCTATTTTCAGCTTTCAGTTGTTTAATCTGAGTTTGAAATGTGAAAATGTGCTCTAAGCAGGCTCTATTGTGAACAACCTGCTCACTTAATTTGTATTGACTCGAGCTCAAGCTTTCATTACCTTCTTGATAATCTCCTTGCAGTCCAGAAAATGTAGTCTCTCACTCTAAATGTGCTTGCTGTTCTGTCACTAACTCATCTTTTAGCTGCTGAATAATGTTTTCTCATTTTAACTCTGAATTTAGGCACTGTTGCGCTTTTTCTTCTAATAGTTTGAAGTCTCTCTCTGCTTGATCCAAAAGCTTAGACTGGTTTTACACAGAGGCTACACTATCCTGGTATCTTTCTTCCATGATCATCATATGGAAGTACATATAAGCTGTGAGCTGAGAAATTTTAATTTGCTCATCTCTGCTTGTCTGTGATATATAAACGTTTGGCAGGGCCTGATGTAACACCCATTATCCTGCCACATATCAACATTTGGAGAGGTAACCTCCTGCATCATTCTAGCTTGCCACATTTCATGCTCCTGTTCTACCCATTCACCTTTAATAAACAATTTGGATAGAAGGTGCTTCCTGGCCATTTTGATTTACACTGTGTTCATTCTGAAATGTGTTCTGCACCTAATATGCTCTCTATGCAAGGCCAAAAATCTCAACCCTGTTTCTGCTTGGTATCTACTCACAATGACAAAGCACTGTTTTATCTATACACCGCCCTGGAACCCAGGGTACAGGTCTGAATGGCACCTTCAAAATGCAACACAACTTTACATCCACTGCAATGCAATTACACCCAAATGAATAGTCTGCTGCTACTGCACTGTCACGAGTGAAAACTCTTTACCAATCCCGGCACAAGCCTCCAGTTGTGATGGTTTATTACCCGGTCACACACAACTCAGGGAGTTCCTTTCCCTCCCAATCAAGTTGGCGCACAACAAAGCACTGTTATTTTAGTTCAGTTTGGTAAGGCCTCCAACCCGTCTCACACCCAACCCCAACAAATACCTGGTGTCAAAACGGACTAGGAACCAGGCCGGTGTGTAGTAAAAATATATATTTAATAATTTATTGAATCAAGATTTGACCAACAGACTAACTTCAGCCACCAATGCTGTGGCAACACAAGAACAAAAATGACTACTGTAATGGCACCCACACAGAGATAATATTAAGAAAGATATGCAGTCACAATTTCCTGCAGCTTTCTTTTCATATAACTCACCAGTACAGAAAAAGAACAATTCAAGGCACACAGCGGTTGCTTATTTGGTTATAATACTTTTTCTCCCAGCAACCCCTACACTCCAAACATCAATTAGACTTGACCCCTCTGAATTGAAGGCCAGTGGCAGGGAGAGGGAACAAAATGGGAACACCTTTTTGGGTTCTGATAGAAAAATGCACTCTTTGGAAAAGGGAGTAAATGGAAAAAATCGTTATGCACTCATGATCACAGATGGCAATATGAGGGAAAGAACAGCAATGGGAAAAATCATTTTGCACTTATTACTACAGATGCAATATGAGGGAACGAAAAGCAATGGGAAACATCATTTTGGGAACTATTGTTTTGCCACACATAAAAAAAAGACAGGCAGGGCGTTGCTGTTTGGGTCAGAGCAGATGGGAGCAAAGGGGTAGTTTCGTTTTTTTTCCACCACACATGCAAAGGAAATAAAAGGCTTCACACTTCAGATTTGAAATGAATGGGGATCAATGGGGAATTTTGATTTGCACCCTGCATACTCACTTGGAAACAGGGTTTTGGAGATTAATTTTTTGGATTCAGCATCCTCCCTTTCTGTTCCGAAGTCAGGGGTTTTGTTAGAAATAGACAATCAAATCTTTATGACTATACCAGCTCAAAAAACACTGGAGGAGCTTGTTAGTTTCAAATGCCATCAAAACACAACCCTTGATTTCTATAGGGGAATTAATTGATTTATATTAATTAAATATGCTAAAGATTTACACAGACAAACGGGGTATTTTTCTATGGGGGAATAACTGCAACAATACTTTAGAAAAATGCAGGGCCTACACAGTTTATGACTCTGGGATAGTTTTACTTACAGGAGAGGCCTTGTAGTGTGCATCAGGGAACAGCAGGTCACCTCTGGCACAGCAAGGGTGTCAGTTAAGGATAGTCTCCTTTGGCTCATCCAAGGTATCCCAGGCAGCTTTCATGTCTCCTTGTCCCTGCCTCCAATGCAAGATGGCCCTCCCTGCTTGGGTGTTTCTCGCAAGAGTTCAGCAGCAGGTTACCCCCCGGAAAAAAGTGAAAAAACACAGTTTGATGTGTGCGAACTGGTCCTCTTATAGGGCAAATGACATCAAAAACATGTCATGATTCCCACGGAAGGGAAGTGTTGGTTCTCTCCACACACCTCCCACCTGTGTGCTGATAGGACAAGGAGGTGAGGGGTGTGGTTTAGGAAAGCTAACGGAGGAGAAAGCTTTGTCATCCCAAACTGACATGTGGGTTTTGCATGTTTAAACTCTGAAAATCAATCAACATGGCAAGTACCCTGATCTTTCAAATCTTTACATGTATGGATATATTTTTAAGAACTATATTTTATGGCAAATCAGATGATTCTAATCTGAAGTCGGCACACCCTTCCTATGTAGAGATACAGTTTTTCTTTGTTTAATCAGGAGCTGCTTCAGTGAAAAATATGACACTTCATCATACAAACGTTAATTTTGTCCTTCACCCTCACACCAACTTTCAAATTTCTTGGAATCATGGGAAGGCCCAAATCAAATGTTTTTAATAACTGCTGTTATGTTTATCACACAAAAATCGTTTTTGGCATGGTTCAAAGGAGATTTCGGTCACCTTTAAGAAAAGTCCGGAATTAGCGTTGTGGCATATACGATGCGCTCTTCATGCAATGCAATATTTTTTTCTATTAATTAAGCCCCTGCCTCACAGGCCTCGCTCACTCTCCTAGCCCCCACCTTTTGTTTAAGTTTCATTTATCATAAAAAATGTGACCACCCTGATGATGGCTCATGTTTATCTTAATCTATCCCTCTTTGGCTCCCAAAGGGTCCTGTCTATAGCTTAATGCACATTTTATTGGAGTTGTGACCTCAACGTCACTTCTGCTGAAAAAGCAGGCATGGCTTTATCTATTTACACCATGGTTCACATCTTGGGCAGTGTATTTCTTTGTATTTTTAAGCAATTAACCTAATTTATTGTTGACAACCAGACCTCCCTCCCAGGGACAAGCAGAGGAAATCCCTTTGAGGTTAAAGTTCCAGTCAAGTAGAAATGCCCAGCTGCATTTACAATTCTGCAAGAAATGGCTTTTAACTCACACACAATGCATTTTACATGAAGCATTTTATAAGGCATCCGGGCCTTCTGTTCATGTGCAATGTATTTCTTTAATCTCACAGTTGCAAAAGACATGAGTGTTACTTCTGGATTGTCCATACCCAGGCCTGTCCATACACTGGCCAGTTATATAAAAAAAAAACATGTTCTCCTTGAAACCAAGTGTGCCCTTCTCTTTGCATACTGTAATTTGGGCTGAGGAAAAGGAGGTTCTTTTATTTCTTATAAATGCAATAAACTTGGCTTCACTTGAGATGTTTGGATTACAATCTGGTATTATGTAACTTTGATGCCACATGCTGCCATTTCTCAGAATTCCATTTCAAATGGTGGTTTTTCACAGTCAATGAAAACCTCATTTCAGCCATTTGTCTTTCTTTTTTTCTTGCTGAAATGCATTGCGCATCTCTTCACACTTTCAATTGAGATATAGGCCTGTTTTGGTTCAATAGGCCTCATGTCTGACATCACCATTTCTCTGCTGGCTTTAGACTTCAATGGTACTCTGCCTTAGGCAGTTTCCTTTAAATCACTCTTGCCGCTTTATTTCTGGCATTCAGGGGCTATATGCTACCCCACACACCTCACAGACTGATCATATGCGAAGCGCCCCAACCCAGTCGGGATCTGCCTTTCCCTCCTTAACCTGCATCGCCTGCCTGCCACCCTGTCACTAAATCTTTATAACTCTATCAGTGCTTGAAATGGAAACACAGAAGTGCAGGAACTCAGTATCCCAGAGTACCTTCTTACTGCTGAGAAGTGCTGCTACTCCTCTATTACAGGTATTGGATACTTGCTGAGAAATGCCTACCGGCATATCGGTATGAGTACCCTTTGTCTATCTACCAAAAGAAGTGCAGGTACTCAGGACAGGCAAATAACAGCCCATTTAAAGTACTGAACTGTATTCATTATATTCGAAAACCTAAATGTGACCATTCATTTTTGCATCAAAATGTAAGGATAAAAAAAAGCTGGAAAAAAATTACTAAGTCTTAGTCTAGCCTCACAACCCTTCACCCAGAGCTATCACTCCCTGTTAATACAGAAAGACTCAAAGATGGCCCTCTGGCTTCCAATAAATCCAAGAGCGACCTCATCACTCCTGCCCTACAATGCCCAAAGCCACACTGCACCTTCTATGAAATGATGCCTAGAGCCCATTCTAAACTTCTACCCAACCCCCCAAAGCTTTTTCAGCTCTTCCATCAAATAACACCCAGAGCTGCCTCGCATCATTCACATTCTCCAATGACTGCATGAGCCCTTCTCACCTTGCACCGAACATTTCATCCACGTTGGCCAAGAGCTGCTCTTTCCTTCAGCCAAAGTTGCTTACAGCTGGCACTCACTTTCCACACAATACACCCATAGTCACCTTTCATGTTCCAACCAAGATCAGCACTGCCACCTCTCACCTTTCATGCCACGATGCCCGTAGCTACCAGAAATATCATGGACAAAGCTGCCTTTCAATTATAACCAGGGCTGACATTCACATGTGATCACACAACACTCACAAGATGACTCTCACCTTCCATTCAGCAGTGGTGCAAACAGTCATATCACCTAACACCAAACAACGCACAGACCCACAAGCACAACCTATCGCATCCCACCTACCCTTGCTTTGAACCACCCTTTCAGCTTCCACCCTATGATGCCCAGAGCTTGTGCTCACCTTCTACCCAAAGCACAGCCTCTCATCTTCTGCCACATCTTGTGTTCCATCCATATATCATAGCCCCCTCTCACCTTCCAACCTATGCAGCCCAGAGCTGCCACTCCCCTTCATCCAAAGCTTCTCCCAGCTGACCCTCACCTTCCACTCAATACACCCAGAGTCACCTTTCATAGTCAAAAACAATAAACTCAGCCACATCTCATCTTGCATGCCACAATGCCGAGAGCTACACAAATGATTCTACCTAATGATGCCCATAGTTTGTTTCCAACTATAACCAGGACTGACACTCAGCAGTGCTCATAGAATAGTCAAATGTGCCACTCATCTCCTATTAAACAGTGGCTAAGGTGCCCACACGCCTTCCACCGCAACAATGTATGAAGTCTCCTCTCACTGTCTACCCAGAGCACCACCTCTCGCATTCCACCCATCCGTGATTTCAATTACCATTTCTGTTTAAACGCTATGATGCCAAGAGCCTACTCTCACCATGTACTAAAAGCAACACCTTTTGTGTTCCTCCTCCACATTTCTTATGACATCCATGCATCAAATCACCCTCTGCATTGCAACTGCTTCTACCCAAAGCACCACCTCTCACATCCCTCTATGTCTGCCATTACATCGTGCATCAAACCACTGTCCCAATAGCATCCAACAATTCCAAGAGCTGCCTCTAAACTGCTCCTACCCATAGCACCACCTCTCACATTTCTCCACATCTCACATTATATTAATGCAGCAGACCTCCCCCTTAGCTTCCACACTATGAAACCCAGAACTGCATCTGCTCTCCTACCCAGAGTGATCCCTCTCGCACTCCTCCAAGTCTCACATTCAATCAATACATGAAACCACCCTCTGAGCTTCCACCCTATAATGCTGAGTGCTGCCGCTCACCTTCTATACAGAGTGCCACCTCTCGCCTTCCTCCACATTTAGCAGTCCATCTAAGTATCTAGCTAACCCCTCAGCTTACAACCTATAATACTAATTGCTGCCTCTGACCTTCTATACAGAGTGCCACCTCTCGCATTCCTCCGCATTTAGCAGTCCATCTATGTATCTTGCTGCCCCCCAGCTTCCACCCTATAATGCTGATTTCTGCCTCTCACCTTCTATACAGAGTGCCACCTCTCTCATTCCTCCACATTTAGCAGTCCATCTATGTATCTAGCTACCCCCTCAGCTTCCACCCTATAATGATGAGTGATGCCTCTCCTTCTACAGAGAGTGCCACCTCTCACATCCCTCTATGTCTCCCATTATATCATGCATCAAACCACTGTCCCAATATTCATCCAACAATTCCAAGAGCCTCCTCTAAACTGCTTCTACCCAAAGCACCACCTCTCACACTTCTCCACATCTCACATTATATTAATGGATGACACCACCCCCTCAGCTTCCACATTATGAAACTCAGAACTGCATCTGCCCTCTTACCAGGAGAGCCGCCTCTCGCACTCCCCCAAGAGTCACATTCAATCAATACATGAAACCACCCTCTGAGCTTCCACCCTACAATGCTGAGTGCTGCATCTAACCTTCTATACAGAGTGCCACCTCTCATACTCCTCCAAGTCTCGCATTTGATCAATACATGAAACCACCCTCTGTGTTTGCACCCTATAATTCTGAGTGCTGCCTCTCACCTTCTATACACAGTGCCACCTCTCGTATTCCTCCATATCTGGCAGTCCATCCATGTATATATCTACCCCCTGAGCTTGCACGTTATAATGCTGAGTGCTGCCACTTCTATACAGAGTGCCCCTTTTCACATTCCTCAACATCTAGCAGTCCATCCATGTATCTAGCTACTCGCTCAGCTTCCACCATATAATGCTCAGTGCTGCCTCTCACCTTCTATACAGAGTGCCACCTCTTGCATTCCCGCACACCTCACATTCCATGCATGGATCAACCCACCCTCTCTCTCTATCCATCCAACCAACAATCCCTGGTTCTGCCCCGCTCCTTCTATTCAACATTCGCTAAAGATGCCTTTCACCTTCAACCAGTGTCAACTTTAGGCCTCTCATCTTCTACCCAAAGCACCACCTCTGACATCCCTCTATGTCTGCCATTACATCATGCATCAAACCACTGTCCCAATACAGCAAAGCGCTTTACAGAGGTATATCACAATACAGATGCATAGCGGAACACTTTTCAGAGGTAACAACAGAACAAATATACAGCGAGAGGTGGTATACAGAGGGGCAAAGAGGAGGGCTACAGCTGTGCCAGGTGATGGGCAGGAGACGGGCGGGCACCGTCCAGCGAGTCGGGTGGCACGAGGGGCGATGGGATGACCGATCTGTTAGCCATTTCTTCTACCTATTGCTGCAAATTGGTATACCCTGAACGTTAGCAACTAGGCATTATTTACTGGAGAAATTAGTTAAGTGCAGTTGGACTTAATGCTAAATAACTGCAACCAACGTTGAAACTAGTTTAACATTCTTTTTCCAACATTTAAATTCAGTAAAAATGTGTGCGTATGTAACTGGATTGTTTTTGCAGAGATACAAATTGGAAAAAATCCAAAATAAATCTTCCAATGTGTTCTTGCTTGTAAAAGAATCCAAATTAAATGCAGTAAAAATGTATGGTGTCACTGGATTGGTTTTATTGAGAAACAAGTTGAAAAAAATCCAAAAGAAATCCTCCACTTTAAGACCAAACAACCCTTGCTTGTCGATAAATCCTAAATAAATCCAGTCAAAATGCGTGCCTGCCAATTAGTGTTAGTGGATTGTTTTTACTGTGAAACAAGTCAGTAAAAATCCAAAATAAATCCTCTGCAAATGTGTGCCTGCCAATTAATTTTAGTGGATTGGTTTTACTGAGAAACAAGTCAGTAAAAATCCAAAATAAATCCTCCAACCCAAGACAAATAAATCCTTGCTTGGAAAAATCCCCCAAAAATCCTAAATAAATGCAAAGAAAATCCACAGCTTGAAAACAAGCCAGAAGCAATCCTAAAACAATCCAAAAGTGGATTTCTTTTTTACTAGGGAATTGTATCCAAACTGCCAACTCTCACATACCCTCAGTGCATCAAAGCAGCATCTCACTTTCCATCCAAACAACAATGCCTAGAGGTGCCACTCCCCTTCCACCCAGAGTTCAGCTCTCGCATTCCATCCATACAACGAACCACCCTCTGACTGTACATCCAATCAATGCTGCCCAGACCTCTAACCTTTCTTCAGCAAACCCCAGAATGAAGTTCTCACCCTCCACTCAGCGACATCCAAATGTTGCCTTTCGCTTCTATCCATATCGAAATATGTATCCACGCATTACACTTTCTTTAATCATCTGATGCCTGTCTCTTGTCGCCATTTTGATTCTTCGCACGTGCTCCTTTCTCGTGCATGTGGTCTTCAGTCCCTCATGATGGCCGATGGGGGAGGAGGCTACGCTCTACAAAGAGCCCCGTGCAGCGAAGCGTGGAAAGCGCCGTGATTCCCACGCATCGGGGGAGCTAGATGAAATAACCCTTTGCAGCTCCGTTTTAAGTGCGAATTAGTCCACCCCTGCTGCTCCACTGCCTTATGGTTCGTGTTTTTCTGAGTGAAAAAAACCCTGTTCTACACAAACGATTTCTGCTTTTTTTCCAATTTGAATGCAGAAGGGACTTTCAGAACGATGACAAACCGAGACAAAAGCAAATACTAAATGAAACCAAAACGGAGCAGGAAGAGGAGAAAGAAAGATGATGGCAGCCTTTCATCTGAGACAGCTGACGTTATCATTCTAAAGAAGCAGGCCCAGAGAGGTCCAAGGTCATCTGCTAATGAGGCCTCCAAGGATGGGGAGATCTGCAATCCCCACAACCTGCTGAAGGCGCCAGTGTCAAATGATAATGAGACATCTGAGGGTGCACCGTCAGATGAAAGTGAGGCCTCCGAGGAAGGGGCGATTCTATGGGACGCCACCCCCATGTGAGAAGACGGGATCAATTGATAACGAGGTCGCCAATGGTGGTGAATTCAGGAGTAATTCCCACCATTAGCAGCACCAGAACTGCCCATGGAGTACATCTGTGATTGGCCGGAAATAGCCTTCATAGGTCCGATTCTCATCCTCATGATCCCAGTGCTGGCATCCTCCAGCTTTCCAGACATAAATCCCATTCAACATAGTGGAGGGTGAGTGGCTTCAACTAGGAAGATACTCCCCATCTCTGCCTCTTTTCATTCAGACAGAATTACTGCACCTGCACAGTTTGCTTGTTCTTGCTCTGCTCCTAAACCCCTACAGATACATTCCGTAGCTGTTCCAATAACATATGCCAATGTTGCCATAGCAAAGTACACTTTCAACCTTCTTGTGCCCAAAATGGGACCATAAAGACTGTCAATAAATTAAGTCATCACAGCCCTGCTTTCATGCTGATTGTTCCCAAATATAGTCATGGTGCTAGACCAACCACGAATGTCAGCATTGCCACTGTAAAATACATTGTCGTGCTGCTTTTGCCTGAAAGAGATAATAAAGCTTGTCACATTTACACTATGGCTGCCTCCCTTTTATGTATGTTTCTTGTATATGGCTTATTGCTACAGGCTGTCTCAACATTCAGTAAGGAATGTGGGGTGCATTCGAAGGCCCCAAACTGAAGTCCCTTTCATACGAAAAGCAGGATTTTTCAACACTGACATAAAAACGGCTTTGCAGTTTAAATGTGAAAATGTACAAAACCGAATTGGGGTGTAGGGGTGCACAGCTATTTCTTACTAGGGTAATATGTGTAATTTTGGAATAATCGGACTTCAGGATATCTATTTTACAGATTTTAATGAGTATGTAATTACTGTTTCAGGTGCAGGCGGGCTGATGTCACAAGGCCACCTGGGGCACAAACTAGAACAAAACCAGAACTGTGTATTGCTACCCAGAAAGCCCAAATGTACTCCTAATGGAACCTAAGTTCCAATGTTGATTCGTTAACACACAAGTAAACTTTGGCCCCAAGGGGCTATGATTTGTACAGGTGAATTCCTAAATTCATTTTCTAAATTGGAGTGGTTATTTCATACAATTTTCAGCAAAACTTTAAATGAACAATGTGTATTTCAATAGAACCAGTGTAGAAATCAATATTTAGAGAATCGGTTCATTTTAATTCTCCAACCTTAAACAATATTAAATTTCCAACAAGATTATTTATTTACAAAACTCATCTAATGTAAAGTGAGCATGACAGTGAATACACAATTATTTTGGTGTTTACAAAAATCCATAGAGACATCTGTCTCATGGAGTGGTCAGCTCCCTCCAGGGAATCCCTTTGTGAGTTTTACAAATAACCAACCATTCTTTTAGTAATAGCTTTTAATATGGCGAGGCTGAAAGAAAAGCATAGGGAGACAAATGCCACTAACCTCTCGCAGGGGGCTGATGAAGTCCAAATTTTGACCTATGGAAAATAAAGGAGAAAGTAAACAAGGTAAGTACCTTGTAGTCTATGTACAAGGCGCTCAAATTGAGTAGCGTGATGTAAATGACACCAGTACACTCACCCAGTCTTCTGGTAGTGGTCACTGGAGACTGAGAGGTGGCAAAGCACGATCGGCAAAAACCCTAGAAACCCTAAGCATATTGTTCATAGTAAACCTTCATGGGGATAGCCCTAACTTAGTCCATTCACTCACTTCTCCATTGTGTGATATTCATTGACTACGAGGCAAAGGACTGGAGTCCAGTTTATGCCTGGTCATCAGCAGGTGATCAAAGGAGTGGTATCTAATCGTTATTAAGCATGTGCCTCCCCAAAGTGCGGAGCACACATTCATTAAGTGCATAAAATGCGCTGTGTGACTTGCTACTAGTTACAATCGGGACACTCACCTAATCACGGAGCTTCTCATTTTGCTCGGCCAAAGCGTTGTTGTCATAGGGATAAAAATGGCTATTCGTGTAAACAAGCATAACGCTTGTATTTTTTGTATCGCGTTTGTCCACAGCCGCAGTGCTGTAAAATTCCTGTAGCAGTCCGAATTCCCAAGGTATCATGTGTGAGTGCACAGAGTCGTGGGTGATGCGCATGGGGGCACACTGCAGTTCAACAGAATCCGCGGGGTGCCCCCATGACGCACCAATATTTAATATTTGTCAATGTGGGGTTTCTGGGGGGTCGTGCACAAGCCGCTGTTTAGCAGTGACAGGTAGTCTGGCATATTTAATCCAATGCTACATAAATGAGATATTTCGCGATAGCACTACTGTAATATAATATAACTGTACCGACCACCTACATGTGTATTGTCCACACTCATAGTGCCACGGGGCCAGAAGGCAATTCCAGCTAAACAGTGAAACTTCAATCAGGTACAGAGAAGTGTCAAACAATCTAACCAATAAATCGAGCATAGAGTTGAGTGAACAATGATTCAAAAGGTGCAATTGAAGACAGTGCAACAAGCAGCATGAATACAATTTGCAAAATGCAAAGCACAATGGTTATAAGCTGAAGTCTCACACAAAACACATTAGATCAAACTCAGTGTTCATGCCTCGGGGGCTCAATGAGTCCAAAGGTTCGATCCATAAGAGTTCCCGTTGTGACAGTTTATGTTGCACATCTCCCCCTCTGCTACCTGATGTTACTTGCTCTAGGATAACACATTTTAACTGTGCAACAGTATGGCGTGCTTCTACAAAGTGGGCTGCAACTGGTGATTTCTGACTCTTGGTGCGAATATTGGACTTGTGTTCCGTCCACCTAGTTTTTGCCTTCCTAGTTGTCATCCCCACGTAGGAGAATCCACATGGACATTTGAGTGCATATATTACATTCTGGGCATCACAGGTGCAAGAGTGTCTTAACAGTATGGGTTTCCCAGAGTGGGGGTGTGCAATGAAGTTGCTTTTGATAATGTTGCCACAGTGCTGGCAGTTGTGGCACAGGATCGTGCCCTTGAATTGAGTCGATGTGCCAGAGGATGGAATCTCAGCTTTCACTAAGCTCTTACGTAGTGATTTACTGTTTCTGTATGCGAACGTCGGAAGATCCGGAAACAGGTGTTGTAGCTGTGGGTCCAATTGCAACATTGGCCAATTCTTTTTTATGGCTCTCTTGATTCGCATGCTCTGCACTGAGTATGTGGTGACATACACTAATGGTTCCCCAGATTTCCCTGGTTTGGGTACCAGCAGAGTATCTCGATTTATGTTTCTGACTTTTCCTGCTACATTGGTAATCAATGTGGGGTCATAGCCTCTTGTTGTGAATTTCGTTTCCAATGTGGACGATTGACGTTCATACTCGGTGTTCTCTGAAATGTTCCTTTTATAGGGTAGAAATTGGCTAAGTGGTACATTATCAACAGTTAGTTTTGGGTGGAAACTCTTGCATAACACTTTTCCGTACTGTGAAACATGTACTAAGTAGCTAATAACGCATCATTTGCTACATATTTCCACTAATACACACAAAACATAAATAGACTACAATGCATAAACATATGGGGTTTATATATGGAGAGTAAAGTAAGCAAACAAGAGGCAGTAGCAATACCAACTGTGTATAATGTACATAATTGTATTCACGTACAAAAATGATGGCTGTGTTGTAGGCCTACTTCTTCCCCTATATACGTACAGCATAAGATGCGATTACATTTTAAGGAAAGTAGTGTAAGAACATGTGAGAATAGCAATATCTATAAATGTAATACCTTTTGAAAGTTAAGTTTCTGAAGGTCAGTAAATAAACCCACCTGACCTATTTCTGTCAATAAATAAAAACAAGTGGGACAGATATGTGATGTTGTGATGTCATCTTTGATGTCCTGGGTGTTAGTTTCAGCAGTGCACGGTGGTGGCGCGAGTTATGGTTGCTTAGCTGGTGTTAGTGTTAGCAGTTCACAGTGGTGCAGGCAGTTATGGTTGCTTAGGCTAAAATAACTGGCGAATTTCAGGGGGTTTTCTGTTTTACCGCGAACCATAATGTCATGATTATAAAGTTTTTTTTGGGGAATCTCACAGGTTTTTAATAGCGCAACTTAACCATAACATCCCCTTAACAAAGTTTTTTTTTTAGTGTATGATATATAGGCACATATGTTCCCTTAACCAATCCCTCGCTTTAATAGGTTTTGAAGCTTGCCACGTAGAATGACGTCATGGCTGATATGCATTGAGGTATAAAACCTTTGTGTAATTAAAATTGAAGTGTAAATGTGTGGACTACAGCTTGTTGTTCGCCAGATTGCCCTACTTTATTTGAGCTGACAATAAAGTAGTACTTTGCCATATTCTTTGAGTCTGTATGGTTATTTTGGGTCTGAGATGCTTCAAGGTGCTAGATCACATTTTGGTAGCGGTTCAAATGGTTCTGATCCAGTCGACCTGGACCCAGATCTAGACTCTCAAACTATCGACTACTTTTGCCATTAGTCGAAAGATTGTGGAGCTTCCTGTGGAGAGCCGCACGCAATACACAAGTGTGAAAAGAATCGGGTGGCAGGGGCCCCTTTAAAGAAATTCCTGTCTGGTCTCCGCCGCACTGAATGTGAACTGGTTAATTGAGGAAGAGTTGATGCCAAGGGTCTCGAGCTGAGCCACGGATGTAAGCAGAGCATTAAAAGTAAAGTGGCAAATATAGGGGGAGGGACTGTATTGTAAATATATGTATATAAGTAATGGGATTTTTGGGAATTAGTCAGAAAATAAATAGATTCCTGGTTCCAAGAGGGGCAATAGGGTATGCAATAAAACTTGCGCCTTGAAACACTTGTGTATAGGCACGTTTTAAATGCCTAATCATATCATATCATAACTTCAAGTGAGGGTAATTTTTAAGGATTCCTGAGGCAAGGCCAAAAAGAAGACTACGTATCAAACTCCAAAATGGGGTAAAAAGTGAGGAGATGGGATACATTTACTAGAGATAGTAAAGGAAGGCGTATGCAAAAAATTTAAAGTGCACTTGTGTATGGGGTTATAAATATGTCAGTATAAAAAGTTTATTGTTTCCAGATTAGGAGATGTAAAACGACAGAAAAAAAATTAAGGTGATCATCTGATTTTTAAATCAAGAGATTGGCGTTCATCAGGAGGATAAGAATCAAAGAACAATAAATAAGAGATTCTTAAGGTATAAATAATAAAACAATGAGACAGCGAATATTGATAGAAATTGTAAATTAAGGAATAAAAAGAACATCATTCCAAGGATTTTTAAAACTGGTTATAAACTTGTTTTTTTGGTAATGGGTGGCGATTGATGGTGCTTGCTCAAATCAATCAGTGTGGTATATTTGAGAAAGTAGATAAAAGAAAAAAGATCAGGTAAGTATTGACCGTCAAAATCAACTTGTCACCATGGGGGGGCACTCCCCTTTTACATCTATGCAGGACAGTGCCAAAATATACACCCAAAATAAGGCAGTATCACGCATAGTGGGTGAAGGGCACGACTAATAAAACACTTATGCCATGGCCTCAAGAAGGCTTGTTGTCAAAAACAGTATTGCGACACATGTCAACATACTTGCATGCTACATATAAGGGGAAGAAGTTACAGAAAAGGTTGGCTGGATTAGAATAATGGGAGATGTACGAGAAAGAAGATCCACCTGAGAAGAAGTGGATGCTTCATCAGCATTGAATTGAATTGATATTTTATTTATATCGCGCTCGTACACAAGTGTTTCAGAGCGCGACAAGGCAAGGGAGGGGAACAGGCGAGAACATAACAGCGATCTTACTAGGCCCAGTGACATTGAGTACACGCAAGTGCATGGGAAAGGGAAAAAGGGGAAAAGTGCATGGAAGGGGGAAAAGTGTAAAGTGCGGAGCAGAAGAGAAACAGATAACTAATAATAAATTAATAATAAAGGAAATAAATGGTGGTAGTGCAGCCAGCAATTGGCAATTGCTGAGTATAGCCGACAGGGTATGTCGGATAAGTGCAGAAGAAAAGAAAGGGGGTGGGGTACTGTATGGTACTGTATGGGTACAGATACAGACGCTAGTGCAAGGGGTGGCCTGGAGGCAGTGCAGGAGGGTGGCAGGGTGAGCAGGTACCTGGGCCTGGAGGACAGAGGATGGCCAGGTGCACAGTGCTGAGAGAAAAACAGATCAGCAGGGGAGAAGGGGGGCAAAGGCCGAAGCAAAGAGGAATGTCTTGAGGTGCTTCTGGAACCAGAGATGGTTCTTCTCAAGTTTCAGAGTGGTAGGGAGGCTGTTCCAAAGGGAGGCCCAGCTGAAGACAGAGATCTGACCCCAGCTTGTTTCTTTGAAAAACGACCTACCCTGAGGGAGCTAGAGGTAGAGGAGCGAGGAGCTCGAGAGGGAAGGTATTTTGGACCTAGGCCCCAGAAAGCCCTGTGGACAATACAAAGGGTTTTGATTGCAATACGTGCATCCACTGGGAGCCAATGAAGGGATTTCTTTTTTTTTATTTGTTTTTGGCTCAAGCCTTTACAAATTCTCTGAAAAAAATATTCAATCATAAATCTAAAATACATTATAGCTCATTAGATACAAACATTAAAAACAAAACAAACCATATACTAAAAATTAAATGGCCCTCTAACTACCAACATCACATACTTGCCTTAACTTAATTATTAATCTCTAACTCTTTACACCTTTGTGGCTACATTAGGCTTCAGACAATTATTTCACAAGTTTTTAACACTCCTACCATGGCTGATGTCAGTGCAATATTATGGCCCGAAATTAGTCTGTCCCAAAAAAGTTCTGAAATAAGACCTTCTTCGTGTTGCACAAATCTCCTGAAGTGTGCTTGTCGTGGAACCCATGTGCCTTCAAACTCCATCAATAGGTGCCTAAGTGATTGTTTTGCTGGCACCATTCAGATTTTACATATTTGCTTCACTCTATCTCCTAGCTTTCGCCTTGCCAGCTCTTCTCTGCAGTGTGCTAAGTTTAGCCTTATCCTTAGGAAATTGTTACGTGTCGAACTCTCTGGAAATTCTATGAGATCGCTGGAGAGACAACCTAATTTTTTCTCACCTTGTAAAAAAGGATTTGCAGAAGAGGACATTCTTATTTTCTTCATTGTCTCTATCCAATCAATGGATTCCAGCGCCTTCTTAACTTTTAGTGGGTTAGATATAAGAGTGTCCATATCCAAGTCAACCTTAGATAAGAGCTCTCTCACTCTACTTTCCAGTGACGACACAATAGCAGATCGGGACTGTAACATATGATGTCTAATGTCTCCATAAAGAGTGATCTCCTTTCCAATGATGATCTCGCGATATAGAGAGATTAGTTTCCAATTTGCCATGCATCCCAAAGATTTTATGCCAAGTTCGAATCTAGAACTCCAAGTTGGAGTACAAACCGGGAGACCTAGTGTCCTCTTCCATAGCTGGCCTTCAAATATATTCCAGTTAACGGACCAAAGCCGCGGTCTAGCCTCCAATCCATAAAGGATTACATGAACTATTTTTGCCAAATAAAATTTGACCAGCGGCAAAATGGAAAACTTACAAAACTTGTGATTCAATTTAAGCATTTGTGCTGCGCCCTGTACTATCCTCGCAGCAACCTCAGCCTCAACTTTAAAAAATAACTGGAGAGGCATAGCTATTGCATCCCAAATATTTAACCACCTCCACCCTTTGAATCATAACTGATTTTTTTGTGGGTGCTTAAAAACCACGATACTTGATTTAGCAGGGTTTATTGAGAGCTTGTTTGTTTCTGCATACTCGCCCAACTTAGATAACAATAGCTAGAGCCCAATTGCTGTTCGGCCTAGCGACACAATATCATCTGCATAGGACAGCCAAAAGATCTTCCTTCCAATAAACTCAGGGCTGGCCAATGCAGACAGTTCCAGAGAAATACCCATGTCTGCCAGGAAGAGATTAAAGAAAAGGTGGGCCCCTAAAAACCCCTGCCTGACTCCCCCTTTCTACCTCAATGACTCTTAGTTGAGTCTCTCTGTGCAACTCCACCAGCATTGCCAGTAATGTTTCTGGTATTCCCCAGCGCCTTAATTACCTCCAAAGTAGAGCTCTATCTACCTGGTTGAAGGCTTTCGAAAGTGTGGAGTCAAAGATGACCCCAAGGTTCTTAACCTCGCAGGTAGGGGTAGGAGGAGGGCCAAGGGGTGCCAGCCAGAGAGTAAGGGGAAAGGATGGCGAAGGTGTACCGATGAGGAGGATCTCAGTCTTGTTGGCATTTATACAAAGATCATTGGTGGCACACCAATTTTGAATGGCAGTTAGGCAATCAGAGATGAGGGAAGGAGAGAAGTTGGCTGAGGGCAGCCTGAAGATGAGTTGGGTGTCGTCAGCGTAGCACTGGAAATTTGAGCAGAAAAAGGCAGTGCATTGGGCGAGAGTTGCCAGGTATTGGTTGAAAAGCCAGGGCGAGAGGTTAGACCCTTGGGGAACACCACAGGTAGAGAGGGAGAGAGATGATAGGAAGGACCAAGTTGGACCTGGGAGGGCCGATCAGAGAGGAAAGAGGTCAGCCAGGCCAGAGCCTGATCGGTGAAACCCAGGTAATTACAGAGATGGTTGAGCAGGGTGATAAGGTTCACCGTGGTCGAAGGCAGAAGAGAGATCGAGTAGGATGAGGACAGAGGAAATGTTAGAGTCAAGCGTGGAGAGCAGATTTTTACGAATGTTCAGAAGAGCAGTTTCCGTGCTTCTGGCAGCTCTGAAGCCAGACTGGTGGTCATGGAGAGAACCAACAGAATCAGAATGAAGGTTTAGCTGAGAGATGGCCAACTTTTCAAGGAGTTTACCCAAAAAGGGAGTAATAGAAAATGGACGATAGTTAGCCGGACAAGTGGGATCAGCTGTGGGTTTCTTGAGAAGGGGATGCACAAGGGAGTGCTTCAGAGTGGAGGGGAAGGATCCTGAGGCAAAGGAAAGATTGCAGAAGTCGGCAAAGGGCCAGAGCGAGGATATCAATGTGGTCCTTGATGGTTTTAGAGGAACAGGGATGAACCTGTTTTGACAAGGCTTTCATAGATCGGTCTGCAACCTGATCAGGGGAGAAAAGAGGAAAGGATGAGAAAGAGGGTGGGGTGGTGGCTGTGGAAGGGTCAGTAAGTGCAGACAGAGAGGGGAAAGGGTGGCAGCGGAGCAGAGGGTGGGCAGAATATCCTGGGTTCTTGAGATAATGTGAGTGGCAAGGGCATTGTAAAGAGCCTGAGAGGCAAGAGGGGGGGGTAGAGACTGCAGCAGGGTTGGCCAGCTCCTTGCAGATTTTAAACAGTTTGGCTGAGGTGTTAGATGCTGCAGAGACATGGGCTTGAATGTGCACTCTCTTCTTGGTGAGGATAGAAAGTCGATATTGCCTTTGGAACAGGTGACAGGCCAGTTTGTCAGAGGATGAACAAGAAGCCCTCCATTTCCTCTCAGCCGCCCTACACTTGCGTTTAAGTGTAGCTAGGTCTGAGTCATACCAGGAATTGGATTTCAAAAGGATCCTCATGACAGGGGCAAGAGCATCAAGAGTATCATAAATAGAAGAGTAGAGCCGGACAGAGCTGTGTCAGGGTGTGAGTCAGCCAGGGGTGGAGGAGGGGGAGAGAAGGTGGCAGCGAAAGCCTTAACTGAAACACGCTTCATGGGCCGGATGTCCGAGAAGGTAGGTAGCAGTGTTGGGGTAGGCTTGGATTGGGGGGAAGAGAGGGAGAGATGAGAGGAAGCAGTGATCACTCCAGGAGAGAGGAGTGGTCAGAGGGGCAGAGAAGGGGAAACCAGAGGAGATCAAGACATCAAGTGTATGTTCTGCAGAGTGAGTCGGACCAGAGGGAAGGATAGAAAGGGAGAGGGAATTGCAGAGGCCATGAAAGAGTACGCAAGAGGAACAGGGAGAATCAAGTTGGATGTTGAGGTCACCAAGGAGGAGGAGTTGAGTGTTAGAGGCCAGGAGGGAGGAGGAAAGGTCTGCCGCCTGAGAGAGAAATGAGGTGATTTGAGCAGGGGGCCGGTAGAGAGTAGAAACAGTAAGAGAGTGGCTAGGAGAGAGAGAGAGCCTGCAGACAAGTCATTTGAAATATGAGTAAGTCTGAGTGGGGATGATAGAGACAGGAAAGATCAGTGCTACACCACCTCCTGGCCGGGTGGATCTGGGTGTGGAGAGGATTTGTAACCGTCAGGGAGGAGAGTGTCAAAGCTCGTGACAGAGCTGGCCATGAACCATGTCTCAGTAAAACCGAGGACATTAAGGTCAGGTTCTTCCAAGAGGTGGCAGATGTCAGAGGAGTGTTTGACAGCGGAGAGAGAGTTGAGAGTGGCAAGATGAAGAAGGTTGCCAGCCTTAAAGACCTTTCTGGAGAGGGGTACAATTCAGAGATATTCCCTGCGTAGCTGTGGGGGGAGCCGGAGGTGGGGAAGATGAGGGGGGAAGAGAGGCAAGGTAGCCAAGAGAAGAGAGGAGGGGACAGACGGAGATGAAAGGCAGTTGATGAGGCGAGAAAACCACCTATCCAAGATTGGCCTGAGGGCCTTGGACCATGACAGCACTGTTTAGGTAGACATTAATGATGACTCTGGAGGAGTCGAAAGAATCCATGAGGACTTCCCAGTGGGTGCCACCATTAATGGGAGAGGAGGAGACAGGACAGAGCACAGAGATCATATGAGGGGTCCATAGATCTGGCGTAGGAACAACAAAGAGGATGTCAGTGAGGGTCTGTCCAAGGCGAGCGCATTGCCCCTGAGCTATCCTCCTGAGACAATATATGTTAAAATGTGATGAAAGTAAAGAGCGTGATGAGAGAAAGGACATACAGGACAGACAGATAGAGATAGAGGAAGAATCAAAGAGACAAAGAAAAGAGAAGGAAAAGGCTAAGGAAAGGACGACAGTACAGAATGAATATATGCAGTGAGAGATATTACTCAAACAAGATGACACAGTCATTGATTGGGTTAGAGAAAGAGAACAAAAAGAAGAGCGGGAAAAGAAAGAAAGAGAGTAAAAGAAAGCCAACAAGGAAGAGAAGGAAAAAAAGAGGAAGCAAAAGGAAGAGCAAAGAAGATACAGGGCAAAGAAAGAAAAGGAGAGGAGGTAGAAACACACAGATTGAAAGTACGTAGGTTGCAAAGAAGGCAAGAGGAAGAATAGATGAGAGATATGAGGAGAATGGAAGAAGAGATGAACAATAGTAGGGGACTAAGGGATGATAAAATAGATCAAATAGATCAGCTTTGACATTCAAATTGTTTTGTTAATTTTGTGGGGGCATTTGATTTTAATTGTGCCGTAATTGTGCCATAATTTCGGACAACCATTGACATAGTGTTAGGCTGTTTTTTAGCAACTTGCAGTTGTAGGAGGACAGCTTGAAGCTGACATTTGTTTCTTGTGTCACTTTTCTATAAACTACACTTCCCAGCAGCCTTGTAGTCCTACAGACTACTTTTTTGCTAATCAGGCATGGGAGCGTCGGCGTGGGAGCAAGAAGCCAGTCTGTGACAGTCTTTGCAGGCTGTGTAGCTGTTGCAAGGCACGCTGGTGCTCTATAAACTATTATATTTGCGTGCTGCTGTGTCCACCTTTCTTACACACCCTCCAGAAAACATGAGGTTGACTAGAAGTAAGGGGGGGTATGATAAAAAAAAGATAACAGTGAAGCGCTACAGTCCGTCAGGTTCCAATGTGTATACCTCGCCCTTAGTAGCTTTTACTGCGGGCACTAATACCTCTGCATCTAACTCCATAATGGTTGAATCCAACGATAGAGTCACTGATGCACATATACATTTGAAGGCACAGAATACTTTGTTCGCACTTATCTTGGGTCACTTTAACCTTTGGGCCTCCTACAAGGATGACCCAAAGGCAGACTCACTGCTTATCACACTTCAGGCATTGGGGATTTCCCAGTTATTTAAGAAAATGACGCACAAAGATTGGCATATCTTAGATTGGGTGCCTACCGATAAACTAATTATTACCCCTGTGATGATCATTTTGTGCCCTTGGTCAGATCATCATTTAATCGCCTTAGCACTTCTTCTTCCCACTAAGTTGGAAAAAAACAATAACCATATAAGTATAGTATCTAAAGTGAGGAATACCCGAAAGGTTACCTCCGAAACATATGGAGAACTGGCTATACCTCTCTTTGAAGAACTTGCTCCATCTAATGATCGGCAGATGCTCGTAGAACAATTTGCTAAGATAACTTGCACAATTATAAACATTTTGGTACGTATTACCATTAAAAGAAAAAAGAAACAGCAAAGCATGGTTCTCCGAGGACATAATTCGGCATAGAAGGATGAAAAGACTTTGTAAAAGGACATGGCGAAAAGATCTCTCTCAGGAGAATCTCACTTATTATCGGAGTGCGGCAGCCATATATAAAAATGCGATCATTATAGCAAAAAAATATCACTTTGAAAATCGGATTCATTCTGCTAAATCTGATCAAAGAGAACTGTTCACCATCATAAGGGAATTGGAGGAGAAAACCAGTACCTCTTCCACTATCGTCAAGAATGATTGATGGTGTACTAAAATTCAACATGCTTTTGCCACAAAAATATATTCCCACAGATCCACTATTGAGGCACATCGAGTTGCCTCAGCTTTTACTTATTGCAATAAGATGAACACAGTGGAAATCCCCACTAAAACTTATATCTTGCCCCGGAGTTCTGCTTTAATCAACTCATAGAGGTGGAGGTCCTAAATAATGTAAAGAGTCTGAAACCTTCTACCTGTATTGTGGTACCGAAGAGCCCATGGAAGTGCTCGCCATCTGTAAGTAGTATTTGCTGTTGAATCAAAAATACTTATTATACAGAATGATGTTGATCAGTTCAATTGCACATTCTTTGTGTATAGAGATATCGTCATGTTGAAGCAAAAACCATTCTAACGCTGCAATCCCTTCTGCATGAGGGATGGAGGTGTATAAGCTATTAACATCCAAAGTAAATAGTATGAGTCTTGGTTCATCGTCATTAATTTCATTCAATAGACCCAAATAATGTGAAGTTTCTTTCCGGTATGTGGACGTTTTCTGTACCAACGGTTGGAAGGCTCTGTCCAAATAGATAGCCAACGGTTGAAAGATGCTCTCGGTCCCTGCCCCTATGGGTCTGAATGGAGGATTGTTCATGTTCTTGTATACCTTAGGTAGTGCATAAAGTACTGGAATCACAGGGAATCTTTTGTTAAGAAATTCACTTGTGTGATCAGAATCCAATCATAGTCTAAGGCTTTGTCAATTGTTTTCTTGATAAATTCTTTGATGGCCATTTTAAGTATTCCTCTTACTTAAAATTATAATGTTTACTAACTTCTTGTCTACGGCCTTACTTCTCTTCAAATCATGACGTACCGTAAAGTATGCACATGATTTCCTCTGATCAGTTATATTTCTGATGGCTATGCCATAGGAGTAAGATCTTCCAAATCTGACGTCTCGCTGTGCATGCGCACGATGACGTCACACTGTTTACTTTTCCTTCATCACAACTCGCTATTGCGCGATGAAGTCATGAATACAGGCCACTATATTTAGTGGCCATCTTGTAATCTATCAGCATCCCGAAAACTTCTTTGGATGGGACCCGGAGAACGCTCCAGGTTAAGAATGCGGAAAATTAAGCCTCGTAAGTGTTCTTGGTTAGGTCTCTTAACACTTCGTTGCTCCGAATACTTTTTTCTGGTCTTTCTGATCTAGATACTTCTTGTTCATAGGTTTTCTTTGATTACATTGAGTATCACAACACACCTGACTGGGTGATCCTAGCAGATGTACAGCCATATAATTTCTTCTACCCTAGAGGGACCTTGGACTTCTGTCTTAATGATCATCCTTCCTTTCTATTCAACTGACAATTTTTTGGTAAGTTTCGTAAGTTTCTTTAACTTACCTTAATGAATCCTCGGTATTTTGATACAATACCTTTCACTTTCTACATAGGCATTGTGAAGTACCCCACTAGATTGGGATGATTTGATCCTTTATCCACATCCCTGCGGATTTTTACTTGAACAAAGCATCATTGCACTTAGCCGATGCCACAATTTTTGGTAAGTTACCAAGACCACCTGTACCAGCATAATGTCCAGACAGTTGTATTAACAATTAAGGGTCTTTTATTCTCTGTTCAGAATATATTTGCCAATTGAACATACAAATTTTCACTAAGTGTATTAATGTCCAGTTAGGATTTTTGACATTGTCAACAAATAACTAAAAATGTCTAAATGAGGATTTGTACACAAGTCATTAGGCTGACCATTAATACAAATGCATTAAATATGATGTCACAAACACCTATACTGTGAATAGGGTTTCAAATGCGTCATTGCTTTATCATTGAATTGTTTTTGGGAATAGCATGCATTAATGCTTATTATTTAATATTTCTTCTAGATATAATTTCGAAATGTATTCATATGCCCCTGAAGAAGAGATTGTCTCAAAATGCGTTGAGCCACAAATAAATGTTTTTGTTTTACAAGAACATTGATTGTCAGTTTATCTGATAAGTATTGAATTTTATGTAATATTGCTTATTGATGTGAATTTAATGATGGGTAATTTTACTGAAACAAATATACAAAATACTACTAAATTACTTGATGTTTTGAGCCTACTTATAGTGTGCAGGGGATGCAAGTTCCCACATTGCAAATGTATTTGTTCTTTGTTGAAGGATTTCAGTCACCCCCAGAGCTGCTGACCTGTGGAGTGGGTGCCTGTCTCCCCCCAACATTTTTTTATAATATATACCAAATACGCGGATGAAACCCAGGTGGTCTTCGAGCTGTCGGGTGTCTATGAGAGGGACTCCCAGTTGATCAACCAGATATATAACATGACCCAGGAATGGATGGATGCCAGCTCATTGGCGATAAATAACAGTAAGTCTGAATTCCTGTTGGTGGGTTC
This sequence comes from Ambystoma mexicanum, assembly GCF_040938575.1. NCBI lineage: Eukaryota > Metazoa > Chordata > Amphibia > Caudata > Ambystomatidae > Ambystoma > Ambystoma mexicanum. The sequence goes on from NC_090929.1 coordinate 418,034,624, forward strand.
AAGTCAACGGTTGAGTAAGCTGGAGACTAGATACGGTCAATTCACAGACGAGAATTGTATTATCCCTGTGAGCCCATGGGTGAAAATGCTTGGGTTGTATCTGGATCGCAACTTAAACATGAATAAACACATAATACAGACCAAAGCCTCCTGCACCTACATGACAAAGCTTATTAGACAGATTAAACCCTACTTGTCTCATGAAAAGTCACCATGTTGGCCACAGCCCTCGTCAACTCAAGAATATATTACTGTAATAGTCTGCTTGTAGGATCCTCCAAAAACAACTTAAAACCTTACAAGTCCACAAAATGGCACAGTGAGAGTGGTCTGTGGTTTGACAAGAACTGCCATGTCACACAGGGTCGGAAGTCTCTCCATTGGTTACCAGTGCGGCACTGCATTAACTACAAAATCCTTACACTGCCATACAAATGTTTGGCAGGAAAAGCCCCATTTTACATAGCAAAGAGACTCAAGATGGCCACTGCCGCACGTTCCTTACGCTCTTGCGATCTTGACCTTCTACATATTCCCAGACACCAACTTAAGCACTTTTTTGGCACAAGATTTGACATCCATGCCCCTGGCCTTGGAATTCTGTCCCACTAGAAATGAGAAATAATCCCTCTCTCCTTGGCTTTAAAAAAAAACATCAAGAACTTTCTCTTCAATTCTGAGGACTAGATATTCCTTATTCTCTGTATCTTGATCATGATGTCTGTTTTTGATCCTACTGCTTGTCCCCTACTTTGTCTCTCTGTTTCCTTTTGGTCTTCTCTCTTTCTTGTGCGCACTGAGGCCTCTGGGCGAGTTGCGCATTTCAAGAATTACTTATAAATAATAGTAACAATAATTCAGTAAAGGCATGTTGCCGATTGAAGCACAACAATGATCGGAAGAAGAGAGAGGGTTACAACAGCCCCACTGGGAGCTGGAAGGCATACCGAGAATACAAACATGGGCTGATGAACACAAGCAGACAAAGAAGGGTAAAGTACTGGGGATTTATATAGGAAAATAAGAGATAAAGATGGGTGTAAAACCAGATGGAATGTTGAAGGATCTCTATCAAGGGAAACAGGAGGAAGGTCAGATGATGTAATAACAGACGAACATAGAATGCTGTCTTTTAGTGGACTAGATCTTGATAATGTGAAAAGGGATGAAAGCCATGCAAGCTGGGGCATAATGATGTCAGACAAAGAAAGGGAAGAAAATGAGAAAGCGCAAAGCGAGGGCACATGTAGTTCTTGAAAAGACTCAAGTGTAGAAAAAGGGGTAAAATGGTCAGACTTAGAGGATCCTGAAGAAAAAATACCAGAACGGACAACATATACTAAGCAACCACAAGTACGATTGTACAGTACATAGGATATATCCCCACCTTATGTAAGCAGATTAAGGTCACTGCCAGGATGGAGACAAACCGGTGAGAATAGCCCCACTGGAAAATAAGAACTGTAGGTGGGTATGATTACGGATCAGGATTTTCACATTCCCATTAGTAGAGAAAGGGGGAGGACAAACACAATATATGACTTGACTATAAATGGACAATGATAATTTTAAATGTTGATTACCTAGTTTGACTTCAGATGCAGGAAATTGATTTATAAGTTAGAGAGAATGACATCAGGAATGATGTTAGCAATAGTTGACATAAAAGGTCTGCTGGCAGCTATTCTAGGGGAGAGGGCTGACGACTTTTGGAAATGAGCAGGGTATGAGGGTGTGACTGCACAAAACACAACACACAATGAAGAGCCATTTACAAATTTCAGAGCAGATGTATATCGCAGACGCTCAGAGTGCAATGTTCTGATGCATTAGACATGGGTTCAATTATGACTAAGAAAATGGGTGAGGATGAAGATTCTGTTGCATTTATTCAAGATATTCAAGAGTGATGGCATCTCTAGATGAGAGAACTGTGGGATAAAACAGTGGCATTATTTTACCACATTTTATGGCAGGACTGCCTGAGCCAGTTCAATGGCAGATGAACAAACAGGTAGGGATGGAAGCAAAGCCATGGCCAGAAATACAGTTGACTATCGTACATCATTGTCAATTGTTACAGGAGAAGAATAAGAAAAAAGATGAGAGTAGAAAGCAGGAGGAAGAGAAGTTAGTGCAGAAAATGTTTCAAAATTAGCCATAGATGGAGCAGTATTGATGAGTGGTGAAGGTATGATTACACAAGAGATACAACAAGTGTAGCAATGCAATGTTGTGTTCCATAGGGCTCAGAGTTGGTACAATTTGGGGGCTAGAGGGAGAGGTGATGGACCTAGGGGTGGATGAGGTGGATTTCAAAACCCTCAGGGAGTAGGAGGGTTTAATGGCAGACAGCCACAAGAATGTTGGAATTGTGAGAGGATGGACATATACCCGGAACATGGAGAAGTACAGGGGGCATCAAAATTGGCAAACTCAAAGAGGAGGATGGGTTTTGCTCCACAATACAATACAGAACCACAGGAGTATTATGGCCAAGATCATACACAGAATCAAACAAGTGTGCCACAACCACCACAGGGGTAACCACAGCAAGTGTCTATGCAAACACAACAGATATAAACTCAGCAAGCACAGACACAACAACCTATGGTACCACAATGGAATACGAACACAGGAGTCCTGCAAAAACCCACACCTAGAATAGGGAATGTGACTGTGGTAGGAGGAAATCCTTTTACAGGTGCTGCAGGGATGAATTGATATCCACAATAGGAAAGCCCACAGAGGGACAAGATGTGTTCAGTACTATCAGTGATACCAGACGCCCAAGAGGAACCAAGAGCCAAGGTAATGATAGGAGGCATTTTCGTTTCTTGTAGACACTGGAGCAACTCATTCCTGTATCCGTGAGGAAAAATACCCAATTTCAGGCATTACTGTGTATGCACAGGGCTTCTCCGGGTGCGATGAGCTTAGTTTCCTTTTACAGACAAATTACCAATCTCTATCTGAGAACATGACATGTCTATGCCATTATTATATTCTTGGCAAACACCAGTTAACATATTGGAGAGTGACTTGATGACACAACTTAACATGACAATGGCCCTCATTACGACCCAGGCGGTAAGGGGTTTACGCCGGCGTAAACTTCGCCGACCCTTACCGCCTGAGTACGAGTTCCCTTAGCGCCATGGCGGATATAACACCTGCTTTTAGCAGGTGTTAAAATCCATGGCGCTAAGGGACCTTGTTGTTAATTACGCCACCGTAATTTACGGTGGCGTAACTAACGCCTTCCCCACTCCCATTATGCCCTATGGGGCAAAAATGGGAATGGGGAAGGGTAAATGGGGATTGGGGACTTACCGCCCGCCAAGGTCGGAATGGGGCGGTAAGTCCGCCAACCACCATGGCGGAGTTGGCAACTTAGCGCCATGGACCATGGTGCTAATAGCACCATGGTTCTCCGCCAAGGTCGTAATGAGGGCCAATATCTTTTACTGATGAAGGAACAGTGTGCCACGCTCCAGGGATACATTATATGAATGTGGAAGAGTTTATATTACCCTTTACAGGCCAGAAGGCATTACAACGAGTCCCTTTAGATCCAGAAGAATTTGTGTATAGAGTGACTGTTTTATTAAGGTGGTTACTCAGGCTGGTAGGAGAAATTATTGAGAATACCCGAAGAGTTTTTTTTTACACCAGAAATACCTATGGATGATGAAGAAGGACAGGTTATACCGTCTGAGTTAGAAGCAGCAGTGGTCAAAGAATAAATGGTGGTTGTCCATGGGACAGATGATGAGGGAAGAGGATGGAGAGCAGTGATAGCCCTCGTGAAGGATATAGGTTGACAGACTTGACAGACAAGGAGCTTTACAGGGATGTTTACTCAGATGATGAGTTAGTATTGAGTTATGAGTCTCATTTATTGGATTAAAGTGGAGAATAGAGAAATACAGCAGAGTATGGCAATTCTAAAAAAAGAACCTGTTATTTTTCCAGGAATATTTATAGAAAGTGCCAAATATTTTATGGACTGCCTTTCCATATAACATACGTATATGAGTAGGGGCAGTTGAAATCAAGCTTAAACCAGCAGCAATTCTGCAATGAGCAAAACAATATCCCATGTTCAGAGAAGTGGATCAAGGTATATTTGAGACTATTTCTGCTTTAATGAAGATGTGATTATTGGTGCCATCTGAGTACCCAGGTAACACGGCTGTGTACCCAGTGAAGAAATCCAACTGTGGGGTTGTGGAAATGTATTCTGGATCTCCGTCCCCTAAACAATATTGTTGAAGCAGAGTTTCCTTTAGTTCCAAATATTGCTACAATATTATGCAGTATCCCATCTAAGGCTCAGTATTTTATAGTTAGACATTTAAAACACGCATTCTTCCAAATTCACCTTCATGAGGACTTACAAGACTTGACTTCCTTTTCATATAGAAATATGCACCTGAAACATACTTGTTTTCCTTAGGGGTACTATGAGTACTCCTCAATATTTAACAGGGTCCTCCAAATGTACCTAGGCAATGTACAGCTTCGGAGTGCAATAGTTCAGTTCATAGTTGACATATTAGTGTGCAGTCAGACAGAGGAAAGATGCAAAGAAGACTCAGTTCGACTCATGACTATACTAGCAGAAAAAGGAAACAAGGTTGACAAGGAGGAGTTACAAGATTGTCAGGAAGAGGTCCTGTATATAGGACAGGTTTTCTCTCAAGAAGGGATAAATGTCACACCTGAAAGAGCAGAAGCAATTATGAAGACTTCAGAACCTAAAACAGTGAGTGAAATGCAATACCTTCTAGGCCTATGTAACTATTGTAGGGCTTGAGTTTTTGATTACAGTACGTATATTCAACCACTTTTAAACTGACTTAAAGAGACACAGGTAGACAAAAGTAAGATAACATGGAAAGATGAAAGACTGAAGGATTTGAAGAATTAAAAGGACAATTAGTGCAGACCCTGTGTTTGAAATTCCAGATTATCATGAAGAGTTTTACTTATATTGTCATTCAAATGGAGAAGTTATGACAGCAGTTCTTACACAGAAAACAACTTTAAGACATGGACACAAACCACTGGCCTATTATAGTGGGATTTTAGATCCAGTAATGAGAGGGCATTATCCTTTCGAACAAGCGTTAGCTGCTGCTGCATTTGCTATTGAAAAAGCCTCAAGTATTACAATGGGGTGCTCAGCAACATTATTTGTTGAGCACACATTATTGTCACAATCCGAGTGAGAACACAAAGCACTAGCATTAGGACCCAAGGCACACCCTCTAATATCAGTGTAGGAAGAGGCTGGACATGCAGGGTGGCTAGCTGATGCAGGTGTTTACTAGGAGCTGCTCTGACCCACACCAACATGGCCGCCAAGACTGAACCTGCTGTGGAACTCAAGATGGCCCCCGGCAGATCCGAAGATCTGACATCCCTGGTGGTCTAGTGTTAACAGTGCATGGCCCGGGGCTATAAAACCATGCCCCGGGCCACACCATGTGCTTAGTGTTTCTTCTGCTACATGCCGGAGCAGTGTACTGCTCACCACCTCTTGTTTTCACGTGCACAGAGACTGTAGTTTACCAGTGCATGCCCAAACTCACTTGCAGCCATACTTACCCGAAGACTTCATCGTCTGAGCCCAGCTTCATCCTCCGTCTTCATACTTACTTGGAATTGATGCTGATCGAGGTCTGCAGCAATCGCAGCTCCTGACACAGAGAAAACTACAGTACGAGCCTGACGTTTACTGACAATTCCCACCCTAGATTCCCATTTAAAACAAACTTACCTGAACAAGCGATCAGCAGCTTTACTCATTCCTCGTGCTGCGGCCATTCTGGAACAGCATTTTGCGAGAACCATATCTGTGGAACAGAAGAGAGAAAGAGACTTGTTAAAGCACACCACGTCTCCCGACAAGAATGAACCATACGAAACAAGCCACACTCTGTGCCGCAAGCTGCTAGAAACCCTAGAAAGGCAAGGCAGCACTATACAGAGACTTTCCTTCACACCTTCAGTGTCCAGTGTGTCGCAGCTGGCCTGGACCACTACTCACAGTGAAGCAACTAGAGTCAGATGCTTACCTGACATCTCCAGCCCACCTTCTTCATCTAAACATAGTAAGCACAACTGCCTGCGCGCCAGTCAGCATACCTAAGGGTGACATAAGGGGAACGTGGGGGGAAAGCTGGGAGACACATATTGAATACCTGCGCTTACTTACCTCTAGGTCTTCATCCAGACCCCCTTGCACATCCTTCCAGAGGCTCACAGTTCTACAGGGCTCCTCCCAAACTCACTGCTCGCCAGGGCTTTCATTCTTCAGCAAACCAGTGGGGGGAGGAGTGGCTTGGGTATCCACCTTAGTAAGGTTTCCAGTGGGGCCATTGCTTTGTAACAGTCTGGACCAGGCACTCCTGCAGGACACCAGAGGTAAGCGTTACAATTATTTGCCATTTTAGAGAAACCCAAAAGTGCATTGACTACACAAAGAGCATCAATATACGAGGTAATTATTTCTAACCCTGCGATTAAAATTGTTATATGTAGAATAGTGAACCGAGCAACATTCATAGCAGAACCAGTAGGAAAGAATGACTTGTACACTACTGCACAACGTATACAGAGTTTTATAATGACATTCCCTGTGTTAGAGAAAACGCTCTTGGAGGGGGAAAATTCTCGTTATTGATGGTTCTTCAAAAATGGACAAAACGACTGGTGAAAGTCATACTGAATCAGCTGCATTAATGCTGAACCAAGAGGGTGAACTAGAGATAGTGTCAATCGTGAGATTGCCTTTGTATTATTCAGCACAGGCTGCAGAATTAGTGGCGCTTATCGCCGTACTTCAGAGATTCGAAGATGAGGAAGTGACGGTGTACTCTGACTCCACCTATGCGATGTAAACTGTACACACAGGTTTGTTGTGCTGGCAAAGGAGGCTATTTCGAGACTATCATGAAGAAATGTATTTATTTTCTCATTCAAATGGAAAAGTTATGACAGCATTGCTCACACAGAAAATGACATTAGGACATGTACTCAAACCATTGGCTTACTATAGTGGGATGTTAGATCCAGTAATGAAAGGGCACTATCCTTGTGAACAAGTGTTAGCTGCTGCTGCATTTGCTATTGATAAACCCTCAATTATTCCAATGGGGTATTCAGTAAAATTATTTGTTGAGCATGCATTGTTTGCCATTTTAGAGAAACCCGAAAATGCATTGACTAAAGAAAGGGCATCAAGATATGAGGTAATTATTTCAGACCCTGTGATTAAAATTGTTAGATGTAGAATAGTGAACTAAGCAACATTCATAGCAGAACCAGCAGGAAAAGATGACTATGTACACGACTGCACAATGATACTGAGTTTTCTCGGAGAGGGGACATTCTCTTTATTGATGGTTCTTCAAAAATTGACCAAACGACTGCGGAAATGCATACTGCATCAGAGTTAGTGACGCTGAACCGTCACAGTGAATTTGAAGTAGTAACAAGTGCAAGATTGCCTTTGCAATGCTCAGCACAGGCTGCAGAATTAGTGGCACTTATTGCTGCACTTCAAAGATATGATCAAGAGGAAGTGACAGTGTACTCTGACTCCGCCTTTGTGACATCAACTGTACACATAGGTTTGTCACGATGGAAAAGGAGGGGCTTTCTCCATGCAGACGGTACACTAGTGCAACATGCGTCCCTAGTGGATAAGCTTATTGAGGCACTAAGACTCCCATTGGCTATCACAGTAGTGAAATGTGCAGCCCACACTAAAAGAACAGACATGATTTCTCACAGTAACAAAGCCACAGATTTAGTAGCCAAAAAGGCAGCATATTTCCCAATCATTTCTGATTTTGGAGTAAAAAGTGTTAAACAGATGCCAAGATGGATTATGATGGTAAAGGAGGGTTTTAATATTCTGTCCATTGTTCAGTAAATTGAGTTTCAAGGTCGAGCCAGACAGGAGGAGCAAGATTTATGGAGAAATCGGGGGTGTTCTTTATCCCCCACTGAGGCAATATGGAGGCAGCATAGCACTGGCAAACAGGTTATGCGGGTAGCGCAAGAGCCAATTCACTACCCCACACACATGACTCTAGAGAGACTTGCTGCAATGATTGCAGATGATTGGTTCTCACCAAATTTATTGGAACATGTGGCACAGTTTAGTTGTAAATTGCATTGTATGCCAGAAATGTACAGCAGGGCACACTTTGCGAACAGTGAGAGCAGCAATCCCTAGACCCAATAGCCCGTTTCAGCATCTACATATAGATTATGTGGAAATGTTGCAGACATGCAATGGCTATAGGTACATGCTGGTAGTGGTGTGTTCCTTTTTCAGATGGATTGAGGCAGGTTCATGTACACACCCTGATGCCACAAGCGCTGCTAAATTCCTTGTGCATGATTTGTTGCCAAGATGGGGTGTGTGTGAGGTCCTGCGGTCTGACAATGGACTGCATTTTGTAAATGAACAATTTGAGCAGGTTACTCTTTTATTAGGTATAAAGCACAAGTACTCTTCTGCCTGTCACCCACAGGTGAATGGGGTTTGTGAGCATTTAAACATACACTTTAAGGAGAGGATAGTAAAAATGTGTATTTCAACAGTGAGAACATACAATTAGCTGCGGAAAAGGCCCAAGACAAAGATACCACTTTAACGCATACTTCAAATTGGATACACTAAGAAAATATATACATTTAAAAAATAACATATCAATGGAAGTTCACTTGATTAAGAACTGTTTCCCAAACAAAATAAATTACTTTTGTTTTGGAATGTACTTATGTATTATGTAATTATTAATTGTAATATTTCTTGATATGTATTATTATGTCAACAATATTCTTCATGTATGTTTTAAACTTCATTTGACTTCAATTTACTTTATTTCATGATCACATGTTTACTTCAAATCATGCTGCACATGAATAGTATTACTCTGACATCCCTAAACATTATATATTTGAGTCTAAAACCCATAAGTGGATTCCAAGACAATGAGGAGCAAATACAACAATTGGCCATATGTACTATGCTGTACTTTCAATGGATTGTGTGAGATTTTGTTTGAGGTTACTACTGGTTCTGGCATGGTTGACCTCCTTCCTCTCCAACCATCCATCCCAGGTGGAACTTGGAGCCTTTCACTCGACTATCACTCTCTCAACTTGTGGCATTCCCCAGGGATCTAGCCTATCCCCCTGGTTCATCAACGTCTATATGGCTACCCTGGCATGGGTGGTTGCCACCATCACCTCTAACTTCCATTGCTATGCGGATGACACACCACCATCTTTCAGGCTACCCTCAGCCGCCTCCTCCTCCCCTTGCTCATACCTGACTGTATATCCGCTATTCAGTCATGCTGTGCTGCAAACAATCTCTTCCTCAAAGCAAATAAGACTGAGATTGTGCGTATTGGGACCCCTGATCCTGCTTTCCCACTTTCACCATGGCCAGCCTCTCTTGGCCATGCACCTGAACCCACCTGCGAAGCAAGAAAACTTGGGGTCAGCTTTTATTCCACTCTCTCCTTCTCTACTCACATTTCAGACATCTCTAAAAAATCTATCAACTACACCTCCTCAGAGGTATTCTACCCTTTCTCACTTCCCCAGCAGGCTCACTGTCTCCTGAGCCTGAGTTCTCTCTAGGCTGGACTATTGCAATAGCCTCTTCCTCAACCTCCCTTATTCTGCCCTACAGCCTCTGCAACTCATCCAAAACAGAACTGCAAGACTTATTCTTGGCCTCAAGCCCAGGGACCGCATCTCTCCGGCGATGTAATCCCTCCACTGGCTCCCTGTGGCTGCAAGGATCAAATTCAAGACCCTTTGCATGGTCCACAAGGATTTCTGGGGCATGGGACTTACCTACCTGCAACACTGCCTACCTAAATACTGTCCCTCATGAGCCCTCCGCTCATCTACCCCCAACCTTCTGTGAGGGAGCCGGTTCTCCAAGCATAGATTTGGTGGGAGATCCTTATCCTCATCAGGTGCCTCCCTCTGGAATAGCCTCCCTGCCAGCCTGCGTCTTGAGCCGGATCTCCTGAAATTCCGGAAACTCCTCAAGTCCTCCCTCTTCTCATGTTCCCTCTCTCTCCCTCTACCCTTCTAACCTAGCTCTCTCTCCTTTTCCTCTCTCATTTCTATTCCTTACAGCATGCTGACTGGCCGCCTGGTGCACCTCAGAGTCTGACTGGTCCCCGGCACCCCACAGGTCCTCTCGCACTTGCCTCAGGACCCTACACCCCACTCTCACTCAACGCACTGAGAAATGTACCCTATAGAGTGGCTCCCTCTGCACTTACCCCAGTCTCAACCCACCGGGTGCACTTGGCACTCCCCTCCTGTGACACTGTGCACTTCTCGATCCATACGCACCATGCCTGAAGATCCTCTTGTCTGTTTCTCCCCTGTCTTCACCCCAATTGGACTGTTAAAATTGCAGAATCGCTGTCAGGCCTATTTGCTATATCCCACATTGTTAAATGTATTTGATGCACTTACTCTGCTTGTGCAGACTATTATCGTCTCTGAGTTTCAAGGGCTCAGAGCGACTGTTGTTTTTCTCCATGTTCCCACTCTCCTTGAGCGTTTTGTGCCTGTGTATAGGCACTATATAAATAAACAATACAATACAATACTGTAGGGGTGGACCTTTAATCACCTTAACCCAAAACAGGCCCACCACTTAAGAAGCGAGTACACAGTTGTACATAAAACAAGTTTATTGTACGAAAGCTCTGGGAAGCGGGTAGATGGATTTGCAGGACCAAACTAACCAACGTCTCAGCAATACATCATTTGGCAGTGCATATCATGTTTTCAACAATTTTAAACACTTTCAGATACTTTTGTTACCCTACACTCCCCAAATATGATAGAAAAAACCTCTTCAAAGAAATCTCATCTTTCCCCAATTCTTCAATTTTCATTGGTCAGGCTTATCTTCATTATTAGCTTCAGATCATATTCAAAACACACCTCCTCTTGGCATTCAGTAGGTGCTGACGTCAGTACGTGGTTAAACATTGATATTGAAAACATAATTCATTGCTAGCAATAACTGGCCTAAGATGTTTAACTTTATGTATGATTGCACATGGTTTTGCTAACATATTTTGGCAAACAGAGAGAGGTCTACTTAGACAGGAATTTCCTTGAACTATAGATAGCCATCTCCATTCCGCAGACTCCTGGTGCCTTAATCTAATTTTATGTGGCCACATACAACCTCTGATGACCTGGAAAATTACTTAACTGTCAGATCATGGCTTCTGGCCTTATGTTTACTATCACCAAAAAAATGACTAACCCTCTCTGAAGATTTTAATACAAGGGGCTTTATAACATCTGTTGCTTTGCAAGCACTGTGAACCATGCCCTATTTGTACAATCTTATTACTAAGTAATTAATTCTCTTTCCTGTCAAGAATGTTTCTGCTATTTTAGAATGCCTGTCTAGCAAGTAACCAAGGAAAAAAGCTCCCCATTGTATGGATTTATGTTGCATTGGCAGTTTTAATATTGTATCTTTCAACGTGATTTATATGGATTTGCAACACTATACCAGTTTTTCTGTCATCCCCTCGTCATCAATATGGTTCCCTCCCAATAAAGGGGACCCTCCTTGACCACCTTAATACTTTAACTAACAAATCATAATCATCCTCTTGGGGAACATCTCTACAACCATCTCTCAACCCGGTCTCAGTTTGGGCATAGTCCTCCACTGAATCAACCCAACTCGTCCGCCACCATTACCACAATCCACCCGCTGCTCCACACAAGCATACCAATTTGGTGGAGAAACAAAGCAGCTTCTTTTTGAATAGTCATATGGGATGAAATAGTGGTGTCCCTAGTCTTGGACACGGTTACGATCATTATGGCTGCACCTTTTGGTACCTTGGCAGACCAACAACGTAGATTGATTTGGCAGGAACAAAAAAAAGTAAAAATAGGCATCAGAATCTTCACAGCAAGGCTCAATACATGATTTGTTGGTGATCCCAGCCCTCCCTCCAATGCTGTCAAGAGGGTGAGTATGTACCGGTTTTGCAAAGTTATGAGCCTCATTGCGTGTAATTCTTCCTTAATGGCACTAAATGCTTACCCTGAACTTTTCACAAAGAGCAAGAGTTCATACCTGGTCACCTGGAGCCCTTTGGCATTTGCCGCTGTTTGAATGCCAGGTGCCAAGAGAGAGGTAAAAAAAGGTCTCTATGTGGCTAAACAGCAAATATCGATCAGGAATGTCTGCTAACGCCTGTGATGATGCTTCTGAGAGGTAGTTGGACCTTTCCTTCATGATAATTGTCCGGGATTTTCACCATCAAACATAGGGCCTCATTATGAGCATGGAGGTAATTAAAAAAGAAAGGCGGAATGGTATTACCAGCATAATTTACCGCTCCGGACCATTACAAACCTACAACCCGTTAATGCCGTACCGTGCCCCTTTTTACTGGCATGCATGCGTACACGCGCCCCTTTGCGGCAGCAATACTGGGATGCCGCTAACAGGAGGACATCACAAGTCGCGCGGGCATGCACTTACTGGCATCCCGAAGGCAGTAAATACGGCCTGCACAATGGCGGTATCACAGGCATCGCGGACCACCCGTAAATAGCAACCTGCAGTGTAGCCAACTGTCACAGGTGCACACAATGACCACAGGTGGGGCCAATGGAGCCTGTCCCAGCACAAAAGGAGCACACCCACACACCACACCCCTTCCAACACCAAAATGATCCCACTAGCTGTAGCAATCCTGGGGCTGGAGGACATGCCTGTGCTGCCACACCATCAGCAACAACAACAACAACACCAGGCAGCACAGAGGAGACACAGGAGGAGAAGGAGGGTGAGACAGGCCCAGCAGGTCCCAACAGTGCAGCCAGTGGTACCACGTAGGCAGCCACCAATACCTCGACTCAGAGACAGTCCATTCAACCTAACCCCCATGCAGATCCATACCCTGTACCGTTTGGACCGGGACACCATCACCACCATATTCGACATGATACACGACGACATTGCCAGCCTGATAGAAATCCACACAGCCATCCCCCCTCTACTGAAGGTGGTGTCTGTGCTCCACTTCCTGGCCACAGGTACCTACCAGCACACAGTGGGCCAGCTGCATGGCATATCACGACCACTCTTTTCACGCATGTTGACCCAGGTGCTTGATGCCCTCCTGAAGCATGCAAGCATCCACATATCCCTACCACGGACTGGCCAGCTAGCTTGCTGACACTAAAGTAGGCTTCCATGCACTAGCAGGCATGCGCAATTGCGTTGGTGCCTTCGACTGCACCCATGTGGAATTGGTGGCACCACATGCCAATGAGGTGGTATACCGCAATCACAAGCAATACCCCTCCATCAATGTGCAGATGGTATGTTACTCCAGCAAGATAATCACACATTGTTGCGCCCGATATCCCGGATCTACACATGATGCCATGGTGCTGCAGAACTCCACGCTACCCTGCTACATGGAGCGACATGCTGGACGATGTGCCTGGCTGCTTGGTAAGTTGCCTGACTGGGCCATGGCAGTGCAGTGGGGTTGTGAGATGGGAGGGATGCATACTCCACCTGGGTGAGATTGTGGGGGATGCATACTCCACCTGAGTGAGATTGGGGGGGATGCATACTCCACCTGGGTGAGATTGGGGGGGTGCATACTCCACCTGGGTGAGATTGGGGGGATACATACTCCACCTGGGTGAGATTGGGGGAGGATGCATACCCATCTGGGTGAGATTGGGGGGATGCATACTCCACCTGGGTGAGATTGGAGGGGGATGCATACTCCACCTGGTTGAGATTGGGGGGGGATGCATACTCCACCTGGGTGAGATTGGAGGGGGATGCATACTCTACCTGGGTGAGAATGGGCGGTGAGTGGACAATGTACTTACAGCTATACACTGTTCTCCTGAATATCCCAACCTGTTTGTTTGTTTGTTTGTTTGTTTTGTTTTATTATTTATAATGCGCATCATACCCTAGGGTAACAGGGCGCAGCAGTTACAAGTATATGCAAAGCTTAGTCACACACACATGAATACAGTTTACATACAGGTAATAATTACAAGGGTGTATATACAGGGGATGGTTATTTACAGGCAAAGTATGCAGCAGAGAAATATACAGGCAGTTTCCAGAGGGCAATACATACAGAATAAAACGGGTGAAGGTAGATAATTACAGGGATACTAGCATAGAAGTGAAGATATCATATCATGTGGTGGGTACCATAGTGGTGGCGGATCAGTTCTAACTGTATCCTAAGCAGGGGTTATTAATGCTGATTATTAGATTTCAACCATATGATGATGTTGGATCTAAATTTGTAGTAGGATTGGTCTGTTCTCAAACTGGGAGGCAGAGAATTCCATAGTTTGGCCGCTTTCACTGGGAAGCTGTTACCTCCAATTGTGGATCGTTTGAAGCATGGTATGGAGAGTCGATCTATTTTGGCTAGTTTTACTGGTCTCATGGAGGTCTGTTTGTGGAATCGCTCTGCCAGGTAGATAGGTGCGGCATTGTTGAGAGATTTATGGGTAAGCAACAGTGTTTTTAGGAGGAATTTGTCGTGGGTTGGGAGCCAGTTGTTCTGTCAATAGATCTCTGAAACGTGGTCTCTTCTGGAGATGCCCAAAGCCGCTCTAAGGGCATTATTTTGTAAAGTTTGGATTCTTTTAATGGTGGCTTTAGTCGATCCTAGGTAAAGGGCATTGCAGCAGTCCAGGCGCGACAGGATAAGGGCCCCAGCCAGAGTGATGCAGCTGTTATCAGAGAGGAATGGCTTGCCAGTGCGTATTAGTTTACACGTGTAGGCCATGAATGAAAGGTTTGAGTCGTGGTAAAAGCCAAGTGTTTTTACCTCGCGTTCTAATTTTATGATGTTGCCATCGATTATGAATGAGGAGTAGTTGGAACATAGTTTTTTTAGGTTGGACGGGGTGCCCAGGATGATGAGTTCGGTTTTATCATCATTCAGGCATAGACCATGTGTGGCCATCCATGCCTGGATGATGATGTACACTCTATTCACCAAGGCCAACTCCTTTTCATAATCCCTTGAAAGTGGAAGGAGGTTCTGGGTATCATCTGCATAGTTCATGTAGGTGATACCGAGATGATCCAGATCTTCGAAGAGGGGCTTAGTGAAAATATTGTAGAGTGTAGGCGAGAAGCATGATCGCTGGGGCACACCACAAGTGATGGGTATGGTGTCTGCAGCTGCTAGCGGCGAGAAGACCCGTTGTTCTGCCGTTTAAGAAGGATCTGATCCAGGTAACAGCATCGTCAGAGAAGTGTGCTGCTGTGTTTAGATGGTTACAGAGGATAGTATGGTCGACTAGATCAAAAACAGCTGAAAGATCTAGGAGGAGGAGTAATGCTGACTTGCCACTATCTTGGAGCGCATCAATTTGGGTCTTAAGCTCGATGAGGGCAGTTTCCGTGCTGTGCTGAGGACGGAAACCTGATTTTCTGGCTCCTAACAAGTGGTGTAGTTCCAAGTGCTTTTGTATTTGTGTGTACGCTACCTTATCCAAGATCTTTAGAAGGAAAGGCACAGTAGTGAGAGGTTTATAGTTAGTCAGTGAGGATGGGTCGAGGGTGTTTTTTTAAAAAAGTGGGAGTCCCCACGATTGTTTAAGGTTGGTGGGAATAATACCAGTAGACAAGGATGCATTAATGAGTTTGGTGATGAAAGGAGATAGGTCTCGGGCAGCATCTTTGGTAAGCTGCGCAGGGCATAGGTCTCCCTGACAATTAGAGGGTTTAAGGGACAGAATAATTCTTTCCACTTCAGGGATGGAAACTTTGGTAAAGTTGAATCGGGTGGATTCATCCATGTTAGCCTTACCAATTGTTTTAGATGCAGGAGGGTCATTTAGGGCAGTTCTTTTATAAGAAATTTTATTTTGTAAAGTGGCTATTTTATTGGCTAGGGCGTGTTGAATGTCTTCACACCATTTTTTATCTTTTCTGCATGTGTCGGATAATGCTATCGGAGTCTCTATTTCTTTGAGAATGGTGAAAAGTTCCTTTATGTTGGATTTGGCATGGGGTATGCGTGTGTCAAAGGATATTTGTTTTGCTAGGCATATTTCTTTTTTGTAGAGGGTGGACAATTTGGTGAGTTTGAGATTATTGGCTTCTGACAGATGTTTTTTCCATGTAGCCTCGCAATTTCTTTTTTGTTGTCTTAGATTTTTTAAGAAAGGTGTAAACCATTTATTCAAGTGGGTTTTCTGCTTGCTTGGTCTCAGTTTGGCGGGGGCGATCTGGTCCAGGGAATTGGTCAAGATTTTATTATATTCTTCAACCAACCTCTCAGGATCAGTATTGTCTGGGAGTGAGTTAAGACTAGGAAGTAGTGCCGGGATAAGCCTATCCACAGTATTACTCTTTTTATTTCTAGTTAGTGTGGGTGGAGCCCTTAGGGCAGAAGGCGGTGGAGGTCTATTGGTGGAGAGCATAAAGGACACAAGGTGGTGGTCAGTCCAATCTAGTGGTGAGATAGGATATTAGCCTGGCAGTTATGGTCTGCCACCCAGTCAAGTATTCTACCTTTGCTGTGGGTGGCAGTATTACTTCTTTGGGTGAATTCAAGTTCTGATAGGGTGTTAGCTGTGGTTGTGGCAAGCTGTTCTGATTGGTCATTGAAGCCCATTTTCAAGTCTCTGAGTAGAAGTACTTGTGTGGAGCTTTTAAGGTTGTTGGTTAGGATAGTGTTAATATCATCTACGAAGGAGCCAGATGTGCCTGGGGGGTGGTATTTCAAATGGATATTCAGGGTTTGGGCATTAGTCAAAGGGACTTTGACTGATAGTAGTTCACAAGAGTGGATGTCGATAGGGGTAGCTAGTCTCATAGCAAGGCCGCATTTGTAAATAATAGCGATACCTCCTCCTCTGGATTTTAGTCTATCATGTCTCAGGATAGAATAGCCATCAGGGACTGCTAACATGAGCATAGGGCCTGCAGCAGGGTATAGCCACGTTTCAGTGATAGCAAGGAAGTCTAAGTCATATTTCAAGATCAAATCGGCTATTTCTGTAGCGTGTGCTACCAGTGATCTGGAGTTTATTAGTACTCCTTTTATCTGTAGGCTCGTAGTAGTTAGTGTAGTCAGTTGGGGGGTTTGTAGGGGTTTAGGTTTACTGTACTTAGCTATACTTTTTGTAGGCCTAGGGCCGCATAGGGAACTAAGGGCGTACCTAGAGTCCTGGTCCTGGGGAGATACGGAGAGACCTAATGGGGGGCTCATAGATTTTGGCTAGTCTCACTCTAAGGTGTACGTTTCTGTCCGTAGTTGGGCAGGGCTTGCATGGGAAGCAATTTATGGAGTCTATCATGTCTGTGGATGATGTGGTGGACGAGTTAAGCAAGGTAGTGGAGGTCAAAATGGGCGGTATCCTGCTAGTGGGAATGGTGAGTGACATGATGTAGAACGTGGTGCTCAGAGTAAGGGCTGTCGTGTGGATAGTCAGGTTAGTCACTGAAAGGGACATGGTGGTGCTAGATGCAGTAAGGACTAGACGTTTGCATTCGACAGTGAGGGGTCACCTACGTTCAGAAATTCAGCAGTTAGGGTGCAAATTCAGCAGTTAGGGTTCACCTGAGTTAAAAAAATCACAGTGTAGGCTAAAGATGCAATGTGCGAACAGGACGGTGCAGATTCAATGGTTAGGGTTCAACTAAGTTAAAAAATCACAATAAGGGCTAAAATATGCAGTATGCAGACAGGAAGGTGCAGATTCAATAGTTAGGGTTCACCTAGAACAAAAAATCACAATATAGGCTAAGATGCAGTGTGCAGATAGGAAGGTGCAAATTCAAGAGTTAGGGTTCACCTAAATTCAAAAATCACAATATAGGCTAAGATACAGTGTACAGCCGGTGTCAGTGTGGACATGGACACAGGGTGTGTGGGGAGTTGGGCACTGTGCGCTGTCATAAATTGGTTAAACACACACGAAATGAACAATGTCCAGTAATGAAATTAATTTGCACACAACGGGTGTATTAGAAAAAATAACAATAGAATGCATCATCCCTCCACCTCTCACATGCCCTCCCCGCTCCCCCAAAAATCCCCTGAAACCCCATAACTCCCAAACACTCCTAACACCCCAATGAACACCCTCTAACACCCCCAATGAACGCCCCTAACACCCCCCAAACACCAACCCCACCTCCCCCTCACCCATTGTCATCCCACACACGATGTGGGTGGACCGGATATTTCCGGCCTCTTTTCGAGTCTGGGGGCAGCATGTCGGTGTGCCTTGCGCTGCACCTCATCATCCGCACAGGGCTTGAGGGAGTTGAGCTGGCAGGTGTGGATCACGGGGTGGAGGTGGTTGGATGTGGCACTGCTGGTGCAGGTTGTTGCTGTTGAAAATGGTCCAGAATCCTGTTAAGGACCTGCGTCACCGCCCCTAGACTGTCACGGATGAGTATGGCACTTGTGTTGATGTCATTTATGATAGCCGCATTTGTCTCCCTTATTTCTTGGCGTGTTTGCTCACCCTCGGCCACATACTGGCGGACCAGTTCAATCATGGAGTGCTGGCGGACCTCTAACCTGGTCAGGCGTGCCTCCATGTCAGTGGGGGCTGTGGAGGTGGATGGTGCTGTGGCTGGGTGGACCATTGCAGGGCTGCCCTCTGAGGTGCTGGATAGATGTGGACTCCTCAGTAGAGCAGGTGGTACCTGCATGGGGCATGCAGGTGTGCCCAGTGTGGAGTGGTGGGGGCTGGACTGGGGGCTTGGTGAATGTGGACATTTCACATGGATGGTGTCGTCAATGTCCTGGTATTCCTCCACTTGCATATCCAGGTCGCTGAGGAGGGCTGTGGCTGCTGCCTCAGCTACCGAACTGGTGGCAGTGGACTGGGTACCGTCAGCGTCTCCCTCTGCTATTGTTCTCGACTCTGTATTTGCAGTCTCGTCGGCTGCTGTGATCTCCTCCTCATCCGGCCTGGCATGCACTGGTGCCCTGGGTTGCACTATGGCCCGCAGTGCTTCCCCCGGAGGTGGAAGGCCCAGTTCCCTCTGGTCTGGCCCTGGATGACTTGGAGTGTGTAGAAGCCCTTGGGGCAGGGTCTTGCCCTTCACTTTCTGGATCAGTGCTTGTGGGGGAACAAGAGATGCAGGGCATCAGTGATGAAGTTACATGCAAGATGCATGAGTTGGTGCTCTACAGTTTTTCTTTTCTCATGCATTGTATTCTTATAGGTGTATCACACAGGGTACTTTCAAGGGGAGGATCATATTGGCATAAGCTGTGGCCTCTCCATTCGGTACTGATGTGTAGCAGGTGGCATACCGTTGTATTGCGGTTTGTGTGGTGTGTGACATGCGAATGGTCCCTGTGTGTTGGGTGTCTTTTGGTAATGGGATTGGCACGCAGCATGCATTTCATTGTGCCAGGGTTTGGGCCTCCATCTGGACATGGATCTGTATATGTGTGTATGATGGGCCATGCATTGGCTTGGCTCACTTTCACATCTGTTGTACTATGTCATGGTTTGGCCTACTGGGGTTTGCGGGGTCACCCACCTCCATCTCTCGATGTCGCCTCACCCGTCTCCATTTCACCAAAGCCCTCTATGTACTCCATATGTATGGTGGTGCTGCAGGTCTCTTCCCAGCGCATACATTTTACTAGTGAGTGGGCACCCCCGCCTGTGGCCATGGCCTCCCTGCGAATAGATGCCAGGATGTTACGGACCCGGAGACGTAGGTCATCCCATCGCTTTTTACAGTCTTTGACCGTGCGGGGGGTGGTACCAACCGCTGTCACCTTACGCGCAACCTCCTCCCATATTTCTTTTTTTCTTAGTTGGACTTACCTTTTGAGGTTGTTTGCGAACACCTCATCTGCATGGGCTGCAAGAGTATCAGCCATCATGTTGAGCTCCTTGTCGGAGAAGCGCTTCTTGCGCAGGCGGGGGGTAGTCTTGCGGGTAGCCTTGGACATGCTGGATGGTATGGCCCTGCTCTCTACTCTGTAGCGCTGCTGGATTGGGAGGATTGCAATGGATTGTGTTTTTAAAGATGGCCACCAGCGCTTTTCCCTTTCCGACACAATGATGTTACTTCCGGGTCCGGTATTACGAGCCCGGTCTTTGCACAATGGTATTACCGGGTCGTTATTAAGGGGTTGCTCCTTGGCGGAGGCGGTATCGGCAGGTCCCGTGATGGCACTATCGGGGGATTGGAGGGCCTTTAGCGGCATGGCAGTGCAGCCATTACCAGCATGGAGGTTCACACGTGCTCGCGCACTCGTAATCAGCCGCTATTAGCAGTGTCAAGGGTGCACGGACGCGCTATTACCACCATGCCGGTAATGACTCTGTTTTTAGCGGGATTCTCATAATGAGGCCCATAGTCTCTGATTTATCTGTATTCAGTGATGAAGGGACGCAAGGAGCACAGGGGATGAAGGCACAGATGTAATTTCAGGCTTTGGATGGGCTAAAAACAAGTGCTCTTCAGGGACTTCAAGGGCAGGCACAGAAAGGTATAGAGACTACACACACCACGCCAGGCATGCTGTCCACAGATCCAAAAGTTGTCGAGAAGGGCAGCCATACCTCCAGCCAAATCCGCAATGCATAGAGTGTTACTGTAGTTCCCATTTGTGCCAGTGGGCGCCATGCCATCACCATTAAAACATAGAACAAAATGGGTAAGTGTTGTGAAAAACCCAAAGGTACTCTCACATCTACTTCTCAGGGATCTCCTCTTCAGGTGGCAAGGGAAGGGCCATCTCTGATGGATCCCAACATTGGGGGTGGACAAGCGAGGGAGGATCACATGGATGTAGGTTCATTGGGGATTGGAGAGAGGGTGCCTGAAGGTGAAACATGGTATCCCCCTTACACTAACACTGATCTACCCAACCTTCCCTCAGTCTTCATGGGATATTGTCAACCTCAACTCATCTTTCCCTGTAGTTTCACACCACGTACTGAGAAGAGGAAGAGGCAGCTAAGAGTAGTGCACACTTCCTATTGCAAACACCACTCTAGTACTGAGATGAAGAAGTGGAGCCAGGAGGCATCCATTAATGAAGATCAGGCATGTCACACAAATAGGCTAATACAAGGTCAGGCAATTGAGTTTAACTTACTTCACCTGCAACCTGTTAAGAATGTAAAAGAGTATAAAAGGTGAAGCCCAAAAACGTATGAACAGCAGCAGAGGAGAAACGAGAGAGAGGTGAGAATCCGACGTGCTGGAGGACCAGGAAGCCGTGAAACTGGGAACAATCTCAGGAGACCTGCCATAGGGACAGGGGGGACTGGGAGCCCTCGTATAGAAAGGATGGGCAGCAGGCGCTGCCGTATAGCAGAGGTGGAGCAAAGCACAGACGCCGAACTGCCACCCCCCCGTAACTTGAAATCCAACACTAATAGCGCCGGACTGAGTTGTGGTAACGCAATTTGCCACTGGGATTTACCGCTGGGATATCGCCCAACTTGTGATGAGGCCCTTAGTTTTTAAACTACCTCCTGGGACTTATATTCGATTGCTACCCAAGTCAGCACTCACCTGGAAATTCGGGATAGATGTCCTGGCTGGGGTAATTGTCCCAGATTTCAGAGGAGACATAAAAGTGGTATTGCAGAGTCATGGGAAGTCATGGGAAGGATACCTTCCAGGTCCAACCAGAAGAGAAAATCGCCCAAGGGGTACACAAAAAGGTAACGCTTCCTAGGCTTAAAGAAGAGATTGTGAAAGGAGAGACTGAGAGAGGTGCTCTAGGTTTTGGAGCAGCAGATGAAAACCCTAAAATCTCCTTAACCCCAAAAATGTGTGAAGAAGAACCTGATACCCTTCCACACTTAGCCTTTGCCGAGAGGAACAGCCCTTTATTATCCAAAGCCTTTCTACAGATAATACCTGAACCTGAAGGAAGGGGAAAAGGTGGGATTTTCTTTTTCCTGAAACATCGGTTGTTTATAGAGGAGATATTACATCAGAGAGGAGCTTGACAAAAACCCAGTTAGTTGTTCCTTGAAGTCACAAACAAGTGGTTCTTGAAATAGCCCACTCACGCCTGACAGGGAGACATCTAGATCAAGTGAAAACACAAGCCCATATAAAAATAGATTTTAAAACATCTCCCTTTCATTTTCCAGTTGGTTTTCCCAAAGATATACTAACAGACAAAGGCTCTAACTTCATGAATAGACTCTGGGGCCTTGAACTGGAAACAACAGCACCCGCCCAACCCTGCGTCATACCCGGTTCACGGTATTCCTGTTGTGCCCATTACCCCTGATGTCCCTCCAGAGAATTTGTCATTACTGCCCCTTCTAAACACATCTCCGTCAATTTCTTTGAAAAGCTTAGCCTCTGCTTTTTGTGCCTGCTCTACATTCTCCCTCTCTTTTTCCAATCTCCTTTTGCAAAAATGCACAATGTGTGCCTGAATTTCTGGGCAACTTTTGGCCTCTATCCCTACTAGTATATTTAAATTGTGCTGGACTTCATTGGGAAGTCCCTTTTTCAGCACGTGGTAAAGGAAATGCTACATTCTTCTTCCCTGTTTCTCCCGTTTCTGCCCTTCACATCTCCTGAATTAACTGGATGTGCGTGGCAGGATCATCATTCAATTTCATCATATTAGCTCAAATCAAATTGACATCAGGCATATCAGGATACATAATTTGCAAAATCCCCGATATCTGTGCCCTAAAATTATCAAAAGTTGATCCATCATTTTGTATTTGTATCCAACTGAACTCCCAAATACTGCAATCTCTTCCAGTTCATCTGGATGCTCTCTTATTAGGGCTGTGAATAAGCTCTTCATTCATGTCCCCTATGGCCAACATGACACAGGCAGCATGCTTCTTCAATGCATAAATCTACTTCCCCGCCCCTGCGGTGAGTGAAGGGAGTGTCTTCATCAAGTTATTCTGGGACATGTGTGACCACAGGACATAACATGATATGATTGGTTATTTATAACACGCTTAATACCCAGAGGTTTGCCTCTGCCTTGGAAGCACGTTGCCCCTCAGATATCCTCCTGAGATAATACGCCCTTCGTAGACCCTTCTAGAGTAATGGAAACTGAGTTATAACTGCTTTTATTAGGGCTTTCCCCATCTCTCCCCTGCCACTAACTACAGCCATTCGAATACCCAGGCTTGTCCTTTGGTTCAATGGTATGCTTTCTATCGCTGCTACTGGAACAGGAGGTAGGGTGCCTACACCCTGCTCTCTTTGCTTGACATCCCATTCCTCTCCTTCTTCATCGTCTACTCCGGCTGCTACATCACCTACCCCTTCTAAAGGCACTGAAGTGTAATCAGCACTATCATAAGGTGCCATCTACCAACCTCCCTGCTCAGCCTCTGACCCCATGACAGCAACCCTGTTCTCCATGTCCAACCCAACCATTCCGATAACCGAGTTGTCCAGTCTAACAAGAACCTGCGAAGTCTCCACCTTCCACCTTCTAGCTCCCTTACCTGTCTTCTCACTTCCTGCTGCTCTTCATCTCTCTGCAGCCGTAACAGCATTACCTCTTCCTCCGCTAATCGTAACACTTCCTTCATCTTTCCCTGTTCTTGCGCATCTACTACTCTTCGTAATCTATGCTCGCAGGAAGAGGCCTAACCTCTACTTTCTCTCTCATTTCCAATCCTTCCTCTGCTCTTCTAACTATTGCTCTTACTCGTTATTGGTCCTCCACCCTTAATCTATCTGCTAACCTAGCATTTGGGGGAGTTATCCCCTTCCTGCACTCTGTTTTCAAACTCTCTGCAGCCCTAACCATTGAAAGAGTTACCGTTCTACCTTCCTCAAAATCTCAGTTCTTAGAAATCGTAACGATGGAGGCTGTAGAGGAGCTCTCCTCCGCTCTGGTAAATGGACAGGTGACTATGCCATTTAGGGGCCATGTCCAGCCCCCAGCCCCTTGGTCCAATAGTGCAAATATGAAAAGAATTGTACACTCATACAACTGTATTATTCATACCCTAAGCAGGAACAGGGAGGACAAACATGTTGTGGACCAACGATGACAGATGTGATGTCATTTGCCATATGACATCATATATTTGCATAAGAGCTACAGTGAAAATGCATTTATTATAGAATGACCTAGGCATTAGGCCACACTGGGCCTCATAACGAATGTGACGGCAAGGCAACAACGGCGCTGGTAGTACTAACGGTGCCGTTATTACCATACTGTCACATTACGAGTTCTGCTTGTGGGTGCCGCTCTGCATGCCTGGTCAGACCAGGTGTGCAGAGCGGCACCCGCGAGCAGAACTCGTGATTGCACCAGCACCGTTATACCCTATGGAGCAGAATGGGGATCGGGAGCCCAGCCATACTGGCACCCGCAAATAGGCAATTACCAGCCCATTCAACTCGTAATGGGCCGGTAATGGCCAATTCGCGGGTGCCGGTATGGGTAGCAAGTTTGGTGGTAGCCGTGCCCTCATTAGGGCATGGCTACTGCCAAACTCGTAATGAGGCCCACTGTGTTTAAATATGAAGGAGGTTATTCACACTCAATAGACATTAGAACACTGGTAATGATCAAATATATGCAGGAAAGTAGTTCCCTGACAACAGAAATGTGACCACAGTAGATGTACATCATCTTAAAAATGATTCCATAGTTTGCCTTTCAAATTAATAAAGGCTTGAAGTTTGATAGAAGTTTATAAGTGTTTTAAGGTGTTGAGCAGACACAGAAATGTAGTGATGTGTGCTGAAAGAGGAATATGTTGGGCAGAAAGCCAAGGAACAGTGATATGGCAGAAACAAAAAGTCTGAAGACGCAATTTCTGGGAACTTGTCCAGCTTTAAGGTTGCAATGTTTATTTATTTATTTATTGTGCATTTATTAGCGCTTATACAGTAAGTCAATACTTTGTGTTTCAAAGCGCTCACAGGGCAAGACCAAGGGAACGTAGGATTGAAACAACAATATAAAGGATGATAAACACAAACCTACTATGCCTTGTGAATGTTCAGAACGTGCAAGTGCAGTGAGAAGAGGGGAAGTGGGGGTAGGTGTTAGAGTGTCCGTGCTTGTGGGTGAGCACAGATGAAGTGCATAGCATGGTAAGTGCTATGCAGCCAGGAGCCGCATTGGGTAGATGAGTGCAAGCCTACAGGACGAAGGCTGGTGGCTGCAAAAGCAAGTGCTGTGAGGTAGTCAGAGGCTCGGGCGATTGGGTGTGGAAGGCCAGGACCCTGAAGGATACATAAGGGCCCTGGTCACCAATCACAGCCACTGTGAGATTGGCAGAGGAGGGAAGAATGAAAGGAGGAAGTGAAGAGGAATTTATTGACGAGCTTCTGGAATTTGAGGAAGTCCTACTCAGGATGAAGAGGAAGGGGCAGGCTGTTCCATAAAAGGGAGCCAGTTGAGGAAAGGGATCGGCCTCCAGCCTTCTGTTTAGCGAACCACTTTACACACAGAGAGTTGGTGCCAGAGGAGCATAGAGGCCTAGAGGGAGAGTATTTGGTGAGAGAAAGTTGCAGACAACATGGTCCCCGGCCCCAGACAGCCTTGTGGATGATGCAGAGGCATTTGAATTTGATCCATGCAGCAACCGGAAGCCAGTGAAGAGTTTTTAGGGCAGGAGAGATGTGGTTCCTGGGCTTAAGGCCAAGGATAAATCTTGCTGCCCTATTCTGGATGAGCTGTAGGGGTCGTAGAGTGAAAGAAGGTACATTCAGGAGAAGGCTATTGCAGTAGTCAAACCTAGAGAGAACCAGGGCTTGGGTAACATTGAACTTCCTGGGAAAAGGGAGAATTCCTTTTAGAAGGAAGAGTTGAAAGTGGGACTTCTTGGCAAAGTGTGAGGGAGGAAGGAGAAAGAGAAAGGTCGAATATTACTGCAAGGTTTCTGGCTTCAGAAGAAGGAGCAGGGGGAGAACCCATAGAAGATGGCCAGAGTGAGGCAAAGAACAAGGGTGACACATATTGAATACCTGCGCTTACTTACCTCTAGGTCTTCATCCAGACCCCCTTGCACATCCTTCCAGAGGCTCACAGTTCTACAGGGCTCCTCCCAAACTCACTGCTCGCCAGGGCTTTCATTCTTCAGCAAACCAGTGGGGGGAGGAGTGGCTTGGGTATCCACCATAGTAAGGTTTCCAGTGGGGCCATTGCTTTGTAACAGTCTGGACCAGGCACTCCTGCAGGACACCAGAGGTAAACGTTACAATTATTTGCCATTTTAGAGAAACCCAAAAGTGCATTGACTACACAAAGAGCATCAATATACGAGGTAATTATTTCTAACCCTGCGATTAAAATTGTTATATGTAGAATAGTGAACCGAGCAACATTCATAGCAGAACCAGTAGGAAAGAATGACTTGTACACTACTGCACAACGTATACAGAGTTTTATAATGACATTCCCTGTGTTAGAGAAAACCCTCTTGGAGGGGGAAAATTCTGGTTATTGATGGTTCTTCAAAAATGGACAAAACGACTGGTGAAAGGCATACTGAATCAGCTGCATTAATGCTGAACCAAGAGGGTGAACTAGAGATAGTGTCAATCGTGAGATTGCCTTTGTATTATTCAGCACAGGCTGCAGAATTAGTGGCGCTTATCGCCGTACTTCAGAGATTCGAAGATGAGGAAGTGACGGTGTACTCTGACTCCACCTATGCGATGTAAACTGTACACACAGGTTTGTTGTGCTGGTAAAGGAGGCTATTTCGAGACTATCATGAAGAAATGTATTTATTTTCTCATTCAAATGGAAAAGTTAGGACAGCATTTCTCACACAGAAAATGACATTAGGACATGAACTCAAACCGTTGGCTTACTATAGTGGGATGTTAGATCCAGTAATGAAAGGGCACTATCCTTGTGAACAAGTGTTAGCTGCTGCTGCATTTGCTATTGATAAACCCTCAATTATTCCAATGGGGTATTCAGTAAAATTATTTGTTGAGCATGCATTGTTTGCCATTTTAGAGAAACCCGAAAATGCATTGACTAAAGAAAGGGCATCAAGATATGAGGTAATTATTTCAGACCCTGTGATTAAAATTGTTAGATGTAGAATAGTGAACTAAGCAACATTCATAACAGAACCAGCAGGAAAAGATGACTATGTACACGACTGCACAATGTATACTGAGTTTTCTCGGAGAGGGGACATTCTCTTTATTGAGGGTTCTTCAAAAATTGACCAAACGACTGCGGAAATGCATACTGCATCAGAGTTAGTGACGCTGAACCGTCACAGTGAATTTGAAGTAGTAACAAGTGCAAGATTGCCTTTGCAATGCTCAGCACAGGCTGCAGAATTAGTGGCACTTATTGCTGCACTTCAAAGATATGATCAAGAGGAAGTGACAGTGTACTCTGACTCCGCCTTTGTGACATCAACTGTACACATAGGTTTGTCACGATGGAAAAGGAGGGGCTTTCTCCATGCAGACGGTACACTAGTGCAACATGCGTCCCTAGTGGATAAGCTTATTGAGGCACTAAGACTCCCATTGGCTATCACAGTAGTGAAATGTGCAGCCCACACTAAAAGAACAGACATGATTTCTCACAGTAACAAAGCCACAGATTTAGTAGCTAAAAAGGCAGCATATTTCCCAATCATTTCTGATTTTGGAGTAAAAAGTGTTAAACAGATGCCAAGATGGATTATGATGGTAAAGGAGGGTTTTAATATTCTGTCCATTGTTCAGTAAATTGAGTTTCAAGGTCGAGCCACACAGGAGGAGCAAGATTTATGGAGAAATCGGGGTTGTTCTTTATCCCCCACTGAGGCAATATGGAGGCAGCATAGCACTGGCAAACAGGTTATGCGGGTAGCGCAAGAGCCAATTCACTACCCCACACACATGACTCTAGAGAGACTTGCTGCAATGATTGCAGATGATTGGTTCTCACCAAATTTATTGGAACATGTGGCACAGTTTAGTTGTAAATTGCATTGTATGCCAGAAATGTACAGCAGGGCACACTTTGCGAACAGTGAGAGCAGCAATCCCTAGACCCAATAGCCCGTTTCAGCATCTACATATGGATTATGTGGAAATGTTGCAGACATGCAATGGCTATAGGTACATGCTGGTAGTGGTGTGTTCCTTTTTCAGATGGATTGAGGCAGGTTCATGTACACACCCTGATGCCACAAGCGCTGCTAAATTCCTTGTGCATGATTTGTTGCCAAGATGGGGTGTGTGTGAGGTCCTGCGGTCTGACAATGGACTGCATTTTGTAAATGAACAATTTGAGCAGGTTACTCTTTTATTAGGTATAAAGCACAAGCACTCTTCTGCCTGTCACCCACAGGTGAATGGGGTTTGTGAGCATTTAAACATACACTTTAAGGAGAGGATAGTAAAAATGTGTATTTCAACAGTGAGAACATACAATTAGCTGCGGAAAAGGCCCAAGACAAAGATACTACTTTAACGCATACTTCAAATTGGATACACTAAGAAAATATATACATTTGAAAAATAACATATCAATGGAAGTTCACTTGATTAAGAACTGTTTCCCAAACAAAATGAATTACTTTTGTTTTGGAATGTACTTATGTATTATGTAATTATTAATTGTGATATTTCTTGATATGTATTATTATGTCAACAATATTCTTCATGTATGTTTTAAACCTCATTTGACTTCAATTTACTTTATTTCATGATCACATGTTTACTTCAAATCATGCTGCACATGAATAGTATTACTCTGATATCCCTCAACATTGTATATTTGAGTCTAAAACCCATAAGTGGATTCCAAGACAATGAGGAGCAAATACAACAATTGGCCATATGTACTATGCTGTACTTTCAATGGATTGTGTGAGATTTTGTTTGAGGTTACTACTGGTTCTGGCATGGTTGACCTCCTTCCTCTCCAACCATCCATCCCAGGTGGAACTTGGCGCCTTTCACTCGACTATCACTCTCTCAACTTGTGGCATTCCCCAGGGATCTAGCCTATCCCCCTGGTTCATCAACATCTATATGGCTACCCTGGCACGGGTGGTTGCCACCTTCACCTCTAACTTCCATTGCTATGCGGATGACACACCACCATCTTTCAGGCTACCCTCAGCCGCCTCCTCCTCCCCTTGCTCATACCTGACTGTATGTCCGCTATTCAGTCATGCTGTGCTGCAAACAATCTCTTCCTCAAAGCAAATAAGACTGAGATTGTGCGTATTGGGACCCCTGATCCTGCTTTCCCACTTTCACCATGGCCAGCCTCTCTTGGCCATGCACCTGAACCCACCTGCGAAGCAAGAAAACTTGGGGTCAGCTTTTATTCCACTCTCTCCTTCTCTACTTACATTTCAGACATCTCTAAAAAATCTATCAACTACACCTCCTCAGAGGTATTCTACCCTTTCTCACTTCCCCAGCAAGCTCACTGTCTCCTGAGCCTGAGTTCTCTCCAGGCTGGACTATTGCAATAGCCTCTTCCTCAACCTCCCTTATTCTGCCCTACAGCCTCTGCAACTCATCCAAAACAGAACTGCAAGACTTATTCTTGGCCTCAAGCCCAGGGACCGCATCTCTCCGGCGATGTAATCCCTCCACTGGCTCCCTGTGGCTGCAAGGATAAAATTCAAGACCCTTTGCATGGTCCACAAGGATTTCTGGGGCATGGGACTTACCTACCTGCAACACTGCCTACCTAAATACTGTCCCTCATGAGCCCTCCGCTCATCTACCCCCAACCTTCTGTGAAGGAGCCGGTTCTCCAAGCAGAGATTTAGTGGGAGATCCTTATCCTCATCAGGTGCCTCCCTCTGGAATAGCCTCCCTGCCAGCCTGCGTCTTGAGCCGGATCTCCTGAAATTCCGGAAACTCCTCAAGTCCTCCCTCTTCTCATCTTCCCTCTCTCTCCCTCTACCCTTCTAACCTAGCTCTCTCTCCTTTTCCTCTCTCATTTCTATTCCTTACAGCATGCTGACTGGCCGCCTGGTGCACCTCAGAGTCTGACTGGTCCCCGGCACCCCACCGGTCCTCTCGCACTTGCCTCAGGACCCTACACCCCACTCTCACTCAACGCACTGAGAAATGTACCCTATAGAGTGGCTCCCTCTGCACTTACCCCAGTCTCAACCCACCGGGTGCACTTGGCACTCCCCTCCTGTGACACTGTGCACTTCTCGATCCATACGCACCATGCCTGAAGATCCTCTTGTCTGTTTCTCCTCTGTCTTCACCCCAATTGGACTGTTAAAATTGCAGAATCGCTGTCAGGCCTATTTGCTATATCCCACATTGTTAAATGTATTTGATGCACTTACTCTGCCTGTGCAGACTATTATCGTCTCTGAGTTTCAAGGGCTCAGAGCGACTGTTGTTTTTCTCCATGTTCCCACTCTCCTTGAGCGTTTTAAAACACGTGCCTGTGTATAGGCACTATATAAATAAACAATACAATACAATACTGTAGGGGTGGACCTTTAATCACCTTAACCCAAAACAGGCCCACCACTTAAGAAGCGAGTACACAGTTGTACATAAAACAAGTTTATTGTACAAAAGCTCTGGGAAGCGGGTAGATGGATTTGCAGGACCAAACTAACCAACGTCTCAGCAATACATCATTTGGCAGTGCATATCATTTTTTCAACAATTTTAAACACTTTCAGATACTTTTGTTACCCTACACTCCCCAAATATGATAGAAAAAACCTCTTCAAAGAAATCTCATCTTTCCCCAATTCTTCAATTTTCATTGGTCAGGCTTATCTTCATTATTAGCTTCAGATCATATTCAAAACACACCTCCTCTTGGCATTCAGTAGGTCCTGACGTCAGTACGTGGTTAAACATTGATATTGAAAACATAATTCATTGCTAGCCATAACTGGCCTAAGATGTTTAACTTTATGTATGATTGCACATGGTTTTGCTAACATATTTTGGCAAACAGAGAGAAGTCTACTTAGACAGGAATTTCTTTGAACTATAGATAGCCATCTCCATTCCGCAGACTCCTGGTGCCTTAATCTAATTTTATGTGGCCACATACAACCTCTAATGACCTGGAAAATTACTTAACTGTCAGATCATGGTTTCTGGCCTTATGTTTACTATCACCAAAAAAATGACTAACCCTCTCTGAAGATTTTAATACAAGGGGCTTTATAACATCTGTTGCCTTGCAAGCACTGTGAACCATGTCCTATTTGTACAATCTTATTACTAAGTAATTAATTCTCTTTCCTGTCAAGAATGTTTCTGCTATTTTAGAATGCCTGTCTAGCAAGTAACCAAGGAAAAAAGCTCCCCATTGTATGGATTTATGTTGCATTGGCAGTTTTAATATTGTATCTTTCAACGTGATTTACATGGATTTGCAACACTATACCAGTTTTTCTGTCATCCCCTCGTCATCAATATGGTTCCCTCCTAATAAAGGGGACCCTCCTTGACCACCTTAATACTTTAACTAACAAATCATAATCATCCTCTTGGGGAACATATCTACAACCATCTCTCAACCCGGTCTCAGTTTGGGCATAGTCCTCCACTGAATCAACCCAACTCGTCCGCCACCATTACCACAATCCACCCGCTGCTCCACACAAGCATACCAATTTGGTGGAGAAACAAAGCAGCTTCTTTTTGAATAGTCATATGGGATGAAATAGTGGTGTCCCTAGTCTTGGACACGGTTACGATCATTATGGCTGCACCTTTTGGTACCTTGGCAGACCAACAACGTAGATTGATTTGGCAGGAACAAAAAAAAGTAAAAATAGGCATCAGAATCTTCACACCAAGGCTCAATACATGATTTGTTGGTGATCGCTGCCCTCCTTCCATTGCTGTCAAGAGGGTGAGTATGTACCGGTTTTGCAAAGTTATGAGCCTCATTGTGCGTAATTCTTCCTTAATGGCACTAAATGTTTACCCCGAACTTTTCACAAAGAGCAAGAGTTCATACCTGGTCACCTGGAGCCCTTTGGCATTTGCCGCTGTTTGAGTGCCAGGTGCCAAGAGAGAGGTAAAAAAAGGCAGTAAATACGGCCTGCACAATGGCGGTATCACAGGCATCGCGGACCACCCGTAAATAGCAACCTGCAGTGTAGCCAACTGTCACAGGTGCACACAATGACCACAGGTGGGGCCAATGGAGCCTGTCCCAGCACAAAAGGAGCACACCCACACACCACACCCCTTCCAACACCAAAATGATCCCACTAGCTGTAGCAATCCTGGGGCTGGAGGACATGCCTGTGCTGCCACACCAGCAGCAACAACAACAACAACACCAGGCAGCACAGAGGAGACACAGGAGGAGAAGGAGGGTGAGACAGACCCAGCAGGTCCCAACAGTGCAGCCAGTGGTACCACGTAGGCAGCCACCAATACCTCGACTCAGAGCCAATCCATTCAACCTAACCCCCATGCAGATCCATACCCTGTACCGTTTGGACCGGGACACCATCACCACCATATTCGACATGATAGACGACGACATTGCCAGCCTGATAGAAATCCACACAGCCATCCCCCCTCTACTGAAGGTGGTGTCTGTGCTCCACTTCCTGGCCACAGGCACCTACCAGCACACAGTGGGCCAGCTGCATGGCATATCACGACCACTCTTTTCACGCATGCTGACCCAGGTGCTTGATGCCCTCCTGAAGCATGCAAGCATCCACATATCCCTACCACGGACTGGCCAGCTAGCTCGCTGACACTAAAGTAGGCTTCCATGCACTGGCAGGCATGCGCAATTGCGTCGGTGCCTTCGACTGCACCCATGTGGAATTGGTGGCACCACATGCCAATGAGGTGGTATACCGCAATCACAAGCAATACCCCTCCATCAATGTGCAGATGGTATGTGACTCCAGCAAGATAATCACACATTGTTGTGCCCGATATCCCGGATCTACACATGATGCCATGGTGCTGCAGAACTCCACGCTACCCCGCTACATGGAGCGACATGCTGGATGATGTGCCTGGCTGCTTGGTAAGTTGCCTGACTGGGCCATGGCAGTGCAGTGGGGTTGTGAGATGGGAGGGATGCATACTCCACCTGGGTGAGATTATGGGGGATGCATACTCCACCTGAGTGAGATTGGGGGGGATGCATACTCCACCTGGGTGAGATTGGGGGGGTGCATACTCCACCTGGATGAGATTGGGGGGATGCATACTCCACCTGGGTGAGATTGGGGGGGATGCATACCCATCTGGGTGAGATTGGGGGGGATGCATACTCCACCTGGGTGAGATTGGAGGGGGATGCATACTCCACCTGGTTGAGATTGGGGGGGATGCATACTCCACCTGGGTGAGATTGGAGGGGGATGCATACTGTACCTGGGTGAGAATGGGCGGTGAGTGGACAATGTACTTACAGCTATACACTGTTCTCCTGAATATCCCAACCTGTTTGTTTGTTTGTTTGTTTTGTTTTATTATTTATAATGCGCATCATACCCTAGGGTAACAGGGCGCAGCAGTTACAAGTATATGCAAAGCTTAGTCACACACACATGAATACAGTTTACATACAGGTAATAATTACAAGGGTGTATATACAGGGGATGGTTATTTACAGGCAAAGTATGCAGCAGAGAAATATACAGGCAGTTTCCAGAGGGCAATACATACAGAATAAAACGGGTGAAGGTAGATAATTACAGGGATACTAGCATAGAAGTGAAGATATCATATCATGTGGTGGGTATCATAGCGGTGGCGGATCAGTTCTAACTGTATCCTAAGCAGGGGTTATTAATGCTGATTATTAGATTTCAACCATATGATGATGTTGGATCTAAATTTGTAGTAGGATTGGTCTGTTCTCAAACTGGGAGGCAGAGAATTCCATAGTTTGGCCGCTTTCACTGGGAAGCTGTTACCTCCAATTGTGGATCGTTTGAAGCATGGTATGGAGAGTCGATCTATTTTGGCTAGTTTTACTGGTCTCATGGAGGTCTGTTTGTGGAATCGCTCTGCCAGGTAGATAGGTGCGGCATTGTTGAGAGATTTATGGGTAAGCAACAGTGTTTTTAGGAGGAATTTGTCGTGGGTTGGGAGCCAGTTGTTCTGTCAATAGATCTCTGAAATGTGGTCTCTTCTGGAGATGCCCAAAGCCGCTCTAAGGGCATTATTTTGTAAAGTTTGGATTCTTTTAATGGTGGCTTTAGTCGATCCTAGGTAAAGGGCATTGCAGCAGTCCAGGCGCGACAGGATAAGGGCCCCAGCCAGAGTGATGCAGCTGTTATCAGAGAGGAATGGCTTGCCAGTGCGTATTAGTTTACACGTGTAGGCCATGAATGAAAGGTTTGAGTCGTGGTAAAAGCCAAGTGTTTTTACCTCGCGTTCTAATTTTATGATGTTGCCATCGATTATGAATGAGGAGTAGTTGGAACATAGCTTTTTTAGGTTGAACGGGGTGCCCAGGATGATGAGTTCGGTTTAATCATCATTCAGGCATAGACCATGTGTGGCCATCCATGCCTGGATTATGATGTACACTCTATTCACCAAGGCCAAATCCTTTTCATAATCCCTTGAAAGTGGAAGGAGGTTCTGGGTATCATCTGCATAGTTCATGTAGGTGATACCGAGATGATCCAGATCTTCGAAGAGGGGCTTAGTGAAAATATTGTAGAGTTTAGGCGAGAAGCATGATCGCTGGGGCACACCACAGGTGATGGGTATGGTGTCTGCAGCTGCTAGCGGCGAGAAGACCCGTTGTTCTGCCGTTTAAGAAGGATCTGATCCAGGTAACAGCATCGTCAGAGAAGTGTGCTGCTGTGTTTAGATGGTTACAGAGGATAGTATGGTCGACTAGATCAAAAACAGCTGAAAGATCTAGGAGGAGGAGTAATGCTGACTTGCCACTATCTTGGAGCGCATCAATTTGGGTCTTAAGGTCGATGAGGGCAGTTTCCGTGCTGTGCTGAGGACGGAAACCTGATTTTCTGGCTCCTAACAAGTGGTGTAGTTCCAAGTGCTTTTGTATTTGTGTGTACGCTACCTTATCCAAGATCTTTAGAAGGAAAGGCACAGTAGTGAGAGGTTTATAGTTAGTCAGTGAGGATGGGTCGAGGGTGTTTTTTTAAAAAAGTGGGAGTCCCCACGATTGTTTAAGGTTGGTGGGAATAATACCAGTAGACAAGGATGCATTAATGAGTTTGGTGATGAAAGGAGATAGGTCTCGGGCAGCATCTTTGGTAAGCTGCGCAGGGCATAGGTCTCCCTGACAATTAGAGGGTTTAAGGGACAGAATAATTCTTTCCACTTCAGGGATGGAAACTTTGGTAAAGTTGAATCGGGTGGATTCATCCATGTTAGCCTTACCAATTGTTTTAGATGCAGGAGGGTCATTTAGGGCAGTTCTTTTATAAGAAATTTTATTTTGTAAAGTGGCTATTTTATTGGCTAGGGCGTGTTGAATGTCTTCACACCATTTTTTATCTTTTCTGCATGTGTCGGATAATGCTATCGGAGTCTCTATTTCTTTGAGAATGGTGAAAAGTTCCTTTATGTTGGATTTGGCATGGCATATGCGTGTGTCAAAGGATATTTGTTTTGCTAGGCATATTTCTTTTTTGTAGAGGGTGGACAATTTGGTGAGTTTGAGCTTATTGGCTTCTGACAGATGTTTTTTCCATGGAGCCTCGCAATTTCTTTTTTGTTGTCTTAGATTTTTTAAGAAAGGTGTAAACCATTTATTCAAGTGGGTTTTCTGCTTGCTTGGTCTCAGTTTGGCGGGGGCGATCTGGTCCAGGGAATTGGTCAAGATTTTATTATATTCTTCAACCAATCTCTCAGGATCAGTATTGTCTGGGAGTGAGTTAAGACTAGGAAGTAGTGCCGGGATAAGCCTATCCACAGTATTATTCTTTTTATTTCTAGTTAGTGTGGGTGGAGCCCTAAGGGCAGAAGGCGGTGGAGGTCTATTGGTGGAGAGCATAAAGGACACAAGGTGGTGGTCCGTCCAATCTAGTGGCGAGATAGGATATTAGCCTGGCAGTTATGGTCTGCCACCCAGTCAAGTATTCTACCTTTGCTGTGGGTGGCAGTATTACTTCTTTGGGTGAATTCAAGTTCTGATAGGGTGTTAGCTGTGGTTGTGGCAAGCTGTTCTGATTGGTCATTGAAGCCCATTTTCAAGTCTCTAAGTAGAAGTACTTGTGTGGAGCTTTTAAGGTTGTTGGTTAGGATAGTGTTAATATCATCTACGAAGGTGCCAGATGTGCCTGGGGGCGGTATGTCAAATGAATATTCAGGGTTTGGGCATTAGTCAAAGGGACTTTGACTGATAGTAGTTCACAAGAGTGGATGTCGATAGGGGTAGCTAGTCTCATAGCAAGGCCGCATTTGTAAATAATAGCGATACCTCCTCCTCTGGATTTTAGTCTATCATGTCTCAGGATAGAATAGCCATCAGGGACTGCTAACATGAGCATAGGGCCTGCAGCAGGGTATAGCCACGTTTCAGTGATAGCAAGGAAGTCTAAGTCATATTTCAAGATCAAATCGGCTATTTCTGTAGCGTGTGCTACCAGTGATCTGGAGTTTATTAGTACTCCTTTTATCTGTAGGCTCGTAGTAGTTAGTGTAGGCAGTTGGGGGGTTTGTAGGGGTTTAGGTTTACTGTACTTAGCTATACGTTTTGTAGGCCTAGGGCCGCATAGGGAACTAAGGGCGTACCTAGAGTCCTTGGTCCTGGGGAGATACGGAGAGACCTAATGGGGGGCTCATAGATTTTGGCTAGTCTCACTCTAAGGTGTACGTTTCTGTCCGTAGTTGGGCAGGGCTTGCATGGGAAGCGATTTATGGAGTCTATCATGTCTGTGGATGATGTGGTGGACGAGTTAAGCAAGGTAGTGGAGGTCAAAATGGGCGGTATCCTGCTAGTGGGAATGGTGAGTGACATGATGTAGAACGTGGTGCTCAGAGTAAGGGCTGTCGTGTGGATAGTCAGGTTAGTCACTGAAAGGGACATGGTGGTGCTAGATGCAGTAAGGACTAGACGTTTGCATTCGACAGTGAGGGGTCACCTACGTTCAGAAATTCAGCAGTTAGGGTGCAAATTCAGCAGTTAGGGTTCACCTGAGTTAAAAAAATCACAGTGTAGGCTAAAGATGCAATGTGCGAACAGGACGGTGAAGATTCAATGGTTAGGGTTCAACTAAGTTCAAAAATCACAATAAGGGCTAAAATACGCAGTATGCAGACAGGAAGGTGCAGATTCAACAGTTAGGGTTCACATAGAACAAAAAATCACAATATAGGCTAAGATGCAGTGTGCAGATAGGAAGGTGCAAATTCAACAGTTAGGGTTCACCTAAATTCAAAAATCACAATATAGGTTAAGATACAGTGTACAGCCGGTGTCAGTACTACACTGGGCACTGGGATCGTGTGGACATGGACACAGGGTGTGTGGGGAGTTGGGCACTGTGCGCTGTCATAAATTGGTTAAACACACACGAAATGAACAATGTCCAGTAATGAAATTAATTTGCACACAACGGGTGTATTAGAAAAAATAACAATAGAATGCATCATCCCTCCACCTCTCACATGCCCTCCCCGCTCCCCCAAAAATCCCCTGAAACCCCATAACTCCCAAACACTCCTAACACCCCCAATGAACACCCTCTAACACCCCCCAATGAACGCCCCTAACACCCCCCAAACACCACCAACCCCACCTCCCCCTCACCCATTGTCATCCCACACACGATGTGGGTGGACCGGATATTTCCGGCCTCTTTTCGAGTCTGGGGGCAGCATGTCGGTGTGCCTTGCGCTGCGCCTCATCATCCGCACAGGGCTTGAGGGAGTTGAGCTGGCAGGTGTGGATGACGGGGTGGAGGTGGTTGGATGTGGCACTGCTGGTGCAGGTTGTTGCTGTTGAAAATGGTCCAGAATCCTGTTAAGGACCTGCGTCACCGCCCCTAGACTGTCACGGATGAGTATGGCACTTGTGTTGATGTCATTTACGATAGCCGCATTTGTCTCCCTTATTTCTTGGTGTGTTTGCTCACCCTCGGCCACATACTGGCGGACCAGTTCAATCATGGAGTGCTGGCGGACCTCTAACCTGGTCAGGCGTGCCTCCATGTCAGTGGGGGCTGTGGAGGTGGATGGTGCTGTGGCTGGGTGGACCATTGCAGGGCTGCCCTCTGAGGTGCTGGATAGATGTGGACTCCTCAGTAGAGCAGGTGGTACCTGCATGGAGCATGCAGGTGTGCCCAGTGTGGAGTGGTGGGGGCTGGACTGGGGGCTTGGTGAATGTGGACATTCCACATGGATGGTGTCGTCAATGTCCTGGTATTCCTCCACTTGCATATCCAGGTCGCTGAGGAGGGCTGTGTCTGCTGCCTCAGCTACCGAACTGGTGGCAGTGGACTGGGTACCGTCAGCGTCTCCCTCTGCTATTGTTCTCGACTCTGTATTTGCAGTCTCGTCGGCTGCTGTGATCTCCTCCTCATCCGGCCTGGCATGCACTGGTGCCCTGGGTTGCACTATGGCCCGCGGTGCTTCCCCCGGAGGTGGAAGGCCCAGTTCCCTCTGGTCTGGCCCTGGATGACTTGGAGTGTGTAGAAGCCCTTGGGGCAGGGTCTTGCCCTTCACTTTCTGGATCAGTGCTTGTGGGGGAACAAGAGATGCAGGGCATCAGTGATGAAGTTACATGCAAGATGCATGAGTTGGTGCTCTACAGTTTTTCATTTCTCATGCATTGTATTCTTATAGGTGTGTCACACAGGGTACTTTCAAGGGGAGGGGCATATTGGCATAAGCTGTGGCCTCTCCATTCGGTACTGATGTGTAGCAGGTGGCATACCGTTGTATTGCGGTTTGTGTGGTGTGTGACATGCGAATGGTCCCTGTGTGTTGGGTGTCTTTTGGTAATGGGATTGGCACGCAGCATGCATTTCATTGTGCCAGGGTTTGGGCCTCCATCTGGACATGGATCTGTATATGTGTGTATGATGGGCCATGCATTGGCTTGGCTCACTTTCACATCTGTTGTACTATGTCATGGTTTGGCCTACTGGGGTTTGCGGGGTCACTCACCTCCATCTCTCGATGTCGCCTCACCCGTCTCCATTTCACCAAAGCCCTCTATGTACTCCATATGTATGGTGGTGCTGCAGGTCTCTTCCCAGCGCATACATTTTACTAGTGAGTGGGCACCCCCGCCTGTGGCCATGGCCTCCCTGCGAATAGATGCCAGGATGTTACGGACCCGGAGACGTAGGTCATCCCATCGCTTTTTACAGTTTTTGACCGTGCGGGGGGTGGTAGCAACTGCTGTCACCTTACGCGCAACCTCCTCCCATATTTCTTTTTTTCTTAGTTGGACTTACCTTTTGAGGTTGTTTGCGAACACCTCATCTGCATGGGCTGCAAGAGTATCAGCCATCATGTTGCGCTCCTTGTCGGAGAAGCGCTTCTTGCGCAGGCGGGGGGTAGTCTTGCGGGTAGCCTTGGACATGCTGGATGGTATGGCCCTGCTCTCTACTCTGTAGCGCTGCTGGATTGGGAGGATTGCAATGGATTGTGTTTTTAAAGATGGCCGCCAGCGCTTTTCCCTTTCCGACACAATGACGTTACTTCCGGGTCCGGTATTACGAGCCCGGTCTTTGCACAATGTTATTACCGGGTCGTTATTAAGGGGTTGCTCCTTGGCGGAGGCGGTATCGGCAGGTCCCGTGATGGCACTATCGGGGGATTGGAGGGCCTTTAGCGGCATGGCAGTGCAGCCATTACCAGCATGGAGGTTCACACGTGCTCGCGCACTCGTAATCAGCCGCTATTAGCAGCGTCAAGGGTGCACGGACGCGCTATTACCACCATGCCGGTAATGACTCTGTTTTTAGCGGGATTCTCATAATGAGGCCCATAGTCTCTGATTTATCTGTATTCAGTGATGAAGGGGACGCAAGGAGCACAGGGGATGAAGGCACAGATGTAATTTCAGGCTTTGGATGGGCTAAAAACAAGTTCTCTTCAGGGACTTCAAGGGCAGGCACAGAAAAGTATAGAGACTACACACACCACGCCAGGCATGCTGTCCACAGATCCAAAAGTTGTCCAGAAGGGCAGCCATACCTCCAGCCAAATCCGCAATGCATAGAGTGTTACTGTAGTTCCCATTTGTGCCAGTGGGCGCCATGCCATCACCATTAAAACATAGAACAAAATGGGTAAGTGTTGTGAAAAACCCAAAGGTACTCTCACATCTACTTTCCAGGGATCTCCTCTTCAGGTGGCAAGGGAAGGGCCATCTCTGATGGATCCCAACATTGGGGGTGGACAAGCGAGGGAGGATCACATGGATGTAGGTTCATTGGGGATTGGAGAGAGGGTGCCTGAAGGTGAAACATGGTATCCCCCTTACACTAACACTGATCTACCCAACCTTCCCTCAGTCTTCATGGGATATTGTCAACCTCAACTCATCTTTCCCTGTAGTTTCACACCACGTACTGAGAAGAGGAAGAGGCAGCTAAGAGTAGTGCACACTTCCTATTGCAAACACCACTCTAGTACTGAGATGAAGAAGTGGAGCCAGGAGGCATCCATTAATGAAGATCAGGCATGTCACACAAATAGGCTAATACAAGGTCAGGCAATTGAGTTTAACTTACTTCACCTGCAACCTGTTAAGAATGTCAAAGAGTATAAAAGGTGAAGCCCAAAAACGTATGAACAGCAGCAGAGGAGAAATGAGAGAGAGGTGAGAATCCGAGGTGCTGGAGGACCAGGAAGCCGAGAAACTGGGAACAATCTCAGGAGACCTGCCATAGGGACAGGGGGGACTGGGAGCCCTCGTATAGAAAGGATGGGCAGCAGGCGCTGCCGTATAGCAGAGGTGGAGCAGAGCACAGACACCGAACTGCCACCCCCCCCGTAACTTGAAATCCAACACTAATAGCGCCGGACTGAGTTGTGGTAACGCAATTTGCCTCTGGGATTTACCGCTGGGATAACGCCCAACTTGTGATGAGGCCCTTAGTTTTTAAACTACCTCCTGGGACTTATATTCGATTGCTACACAAGTCAGCACTCACCTGGAAATTCGGGATAGATGTCCTGGCTGGGGTAATTGTCCCAAATTTCAGAGGAGACATAAAAGTGGTATTGCAGAGTCATGGGAAGTCATGGGAAGGATACCTTCCAGGTCCAACCAGAAGAGAAAATCGTCCAAGGGGTAAACAAAAAGGTATCGCTTCCTAGGCTTAAAGAAGAGATTGTGAAAGGAGAGACTGAGAGAGGTGCTCTAGGTTTTGGAGCAGCAGATGAAAACCCTAAAATCTCCTTAACCCCAAAAATTTTTGAAGAAGAACCTGATACCCTTCCACACTTAGCCTTTGCCGAGAGGAACAGCCCTTTATTATCCAAAGCCTTTCTACAGATTATACCTGAACCTGAAGGAAGGGGAAAAGGTGGGATTTTCTTTTTCCTGAAACATCGGTTGTTTATAGAGGAGATATTACATCAGAGAGGAGCTTGACAAAAACCCAGTTAGTTGTTCCTTGAAGTCACAAACAAGTGGTTCTTGAAATAGCCCACTCACACCTGACAGGGAGACATCTAGATCAAGTGAAAACACAAGCCCATATAAAAATAGATGACCATGTTTATACTAGCATAGATCATGATTAGGGTTGACTCGGAGGCGGCCTCAATCGTTCATGTTGTGACGTTACGATTCTACGAGGTGCGGCTTGAGTCGGCGCGGACGTTCTTCTTTCTTTCAGGGTCCTTTCCTCTGGTCTGAGTAACCCGAGGCTGAGTCCGCCTTCGTACGACGACGACGAATCTGCTCGCGGTGCCTGTCTGCCTCCGGTGGGCGCTCATCGTTCAGCCGCGGCCGCGGCAGGGTACGCAGCAGGGTACCCCCACCTGCGGGACGCCAGCTGGAGCACACGGGTGCCGCCGGAGTGTCAGCGTGCGCTGGACACGGTGTTCGAGGCGGCCTGCTCTGTGCTTTTAGCCGCGGCGGCACTTCGCCGTCCGCGGGACGCCCGCTGGAGTACTCGGGTGCCTAAGGAGGGTGGAGAGTGACTCCTGTCGGTGTGGAACTCTGGGAGCGGATAGAGTTTGCGGTGGGTAATCAGCACATGAGGAAAAAGTGCAGGGGGGAGCTTTATTGACTTACAGTGTTTACACTGCCTAGCAAGCAGTGCTACTCACTTAAACTGAGCCCCTTTCCCCCCCCCACCCCCCTTGCTACCAGTCCCCCCCCACCTTTATACCCTGCCTCCCTCCCATGGTCTGATATAATGGTATAGCCACCATATGGTGAGGAGTCCATTTGGGTGTGTGTGCTGAACCTGCATAGTGCCTGCCTGAGGGGCGCTGGTATTTGGTGACAGCTGGCTCTGCGCCTTTTCAGCTTAGTAAGGACAGTGCAGGTTACGTGTTGAAATCTGGCTCAGATTTGGGCATAGTAGAATCTGGAAACCGGCTAGTGAGAAGGTGCCTTGATTTCTGTAACAAACACTGCTATATGACAAAATGGCGCCAGGGAAGAAAATGACACAAAATAAGTACAACCTGCGTAAGACAAAGAAACAATTGGAAGTGGAAACCACGAAGAACGAGGAGATGAGAAAACCTAAAATAAATAACAAGAAAAAATCCAGCATATCCATTCCCTTGGGACAGGGAGCCATAACTGGTTTCTTTGCCCCCCTCCCCATAACAGAAACTAACTCAACGATCATTGAGGACCCCGTTTTATCGGGTGATAGGGGTGGTGACCCAATGAGTTCCACTAACTTTGACGACATAGATAACAATTCGCTGTTAGACCTGTGTTTGAGTATTCAGCGGGGGATGACTCCCCAGATCCTTAGGCCGCTGGAAGACACAGGTCTGCGACAGGATAATAATTCTATGTCATCTCCTGCTAACATCATGGGTCACGAGATACCTTTGGGACGACTGTCAGCCTCCCCTAATTTAGTAATGGTATCAATGGAGGATGGACCGGATTCAGAGGAAGGAAATCTCTCCACCCTGTTCCCTGGGGCAAAGGAATTGGCAGAGATTCAATCCTCAGTGGCCTCCCTTCAATTTGCACTCAAAATTCTGCTCCAAATGACGGGTCGGATTCTTACGAATACTAACCCATTGCCTAACACACAAATAGAAGAAAAGAATAAGGAGGTAGAGGCGGAAATCAATCTATCGGAGGCCATAGGTATGGCTGAGGAAATAAATAAGATAGCTGATAAAGATTCCTCGGTTAATGAGGATCTGAGTGAGACAGTCTTCTATTCCCGTAAACAACGCAAACTGGCTAAGAAAGCGCAAAAGAACAAGGAAAATACGATGCAAGGTACTAAAGAAGATAAGACGGCGCACATTGGTGGGCGCTCAAAAAAAGCAAAAAAAAGGGCAGCCAGAGCTAAGAAAAAGATGGGCTCTGGAGAAGGCCGCCTCTGCAGTTGGCTTATTACTGATCAAGATACGAATCTAGTCTCGCCGCCCAAATATGAACAACCAGTGACGGTGGATCTGACTGCTGATGTGGGAAGATTGCCGACCGTGGTTGAAACAGAGGACCAGGCAGACGAATGGGAACGATTTGAGGCCGACCTTCAAGAGGAGGAGGAAACACGGATTAGGGGCCTTGACTTGGTACTTCAATCTGAACCAGCCCCGGCTAGTACCATCATCTCTCCCGGCAGACCAGTTAAGGACGGACCCGATCTCTCAGGGAACAGAATCTGCTTGATTAAAAACCTGTATAAAACCTGCGAACGCAGATGGCTGCCACGATCAGAGTTCCTAATACGTCTGCATTCGGTCCCTGAACTACGCGTCTTAAAATCAGATGATTTCCTGTTTGTGGAACCATTAAAAGGCCTTAACCCTTGTGTGTCTGCAATACATTGTAAATTTATATCCACCGCACAGATGCTTAGGAAATACCGTGAAGAGCTGAGGGCTGTGGATGTTGAGGTTGATGCAGACTTGGACGAAGTTGACACCAGTGTTGAACTTGTAGAAATAAGTGGGCCGGGCATACCAGTGGAGTACCCCTTGATACCTAAAGGAAAGAAAGTTGAAATTGCTGATGTTCAGTTGGTCCTAAAATGGCTCGCGGAATCTCTTCCAGAGGTATTGCCTAAACATTGAAATTTGACATTGTTATCGTGGAATACAAGAGGATTTGCTCATCTGTTGACGCCGGAGGGTTCGGTT
Source organism: Ambystoma mexicanum (assembly GCF_040938575.1). Taxonomy (NCBI): domain Eukaryota; kingdom Metazoa; phylum Chordata; class Amphibia; order Caudata; family Ambystomatidae; genus Ambystoma; species Ambystoma mexicanum. The sequence goes on from NC_090929.1 coordinate 418,078,890, forward strand.
AATTTTATTGTGAAACATAGCCTGATATGCCTACAGGAGACATGGGCAATGGACATTATATTACTTGATGGATATATGAATTATCAATCCTATGCTAAGAAGAGCGATAAAGGGAGACCATTTGGAGGGCTTTTGAAAGGTGTGATTAGCTCTCTGCCCTCGAGACAGATACCATGTAATGTGTGTGATAATATGCTGGCAGTAGAGGTTGAATATGGAACACAGGATGATAAGGGGAAGTTCCTGTTGATAAATATATATAATCCCCCGCATGTGGGAACTAGTGAACCTATTCAAGAAGCCCTTCATGAATTACTGGCCTCCTGGTCAGTCCTACCTGGTAATCGAGCAGTTATTGTTGTGGGTGATTTTAATTGTCGTATTCCTGCTGAGACAGGGAAATATCCTCAAAACCCCAAGTTAAGAGAGAAACATCTCTTAACACATACTAAAACCGACATCGAGGGGCCACGTTGGCGGCGGTTGCTTGAAGAATGGGATCTGGAAATGCTGAATGGCTATACGAGTAGTGACTACCCGGGGAAACATACTTGGTCCAATGGGCTATATAGTAGTACCCTTGATTACATCTTCATGTGCCCTAAAATGCTCCTCTTAGTGGAAGATATGTCTGTATCACTAAATAAATAGAGCGATCATTCAGCTCTCCACTGTATACTAAACATACAACAGAGAGCTCTAGACAAGTGCAATATGGGCACAGTCTATGCGAATAAATCAGGCTCCAACATTAGATGGTCGGCTAAGAACATTAATCAGGCTGCACTGGCACTCGAGATGGACAAATGGCCAAATTTACCCGATTTCCATTCCATGTCTATTGAATCAATAGAAAATTGGATAAAAGCCTTCTCTCATACACATGCTTTGGTTCCGACCACTAGCATGTTTAGACCGGAGGGTGGGCCTCGCTCTTATAATAATAAGATTAGAGATGCCAAAAGGGACTTGAGATGGGAACTGCGTATGAGTAAGAAAAAGTTAGGACCATCTGATGTATTACGAGTGGCTGCGAGGAAAATTAAAAATAAATATAGATCTATTATTAAAAATATAAAATCTGTCGCTAATACCCGGGCTCACCAGAGATTAGTGCAAACGATTTGTTCTAAAAACACTCGTAGTATCTGGGCACTTCTGGGGGATACTAGGGAGTCATCGAAGGGCCAAATGGTTAATCCAATTAAAGCTGAGAAATGGGTTAAGTTTTTACTAGCCCGTAATACAATACTACAGAGTGACGAATTGGGCCCTCAGATAACCTTGGCTCCCTATCTGGCCTTTGATATCTCATATGCGGCCATAATTTCCAAGATAAAGACGCTCAAACCGTCCAGAGCCCCAGGTCCGAACGGTCTAGCCAATATAGTTATGAGAAAACAGCCCGAGTTTTGGGCGAGCGTATTGGCAACACTGTTCAAGAAGATAATGTTACAGGGGCAAATACCGAGCTCATGGCAAACAGCAGTATTGATACCTGTTTTTAAAAAGGGCAATCGCCTAGATCCCACTAATTATCGGCTCCTCTCCATGCTGGACACAACGGGTAAATTGTTTGCTTCTTTACTGCTTGAGGAATTACAATCATGGGTGAAAAGGGCCATCACTCTGTCCATCTTCCAGTGTGGATTTAGGAAAGGTTATTCAACGAGTCACAATTTAATGGTCATGAACCTATTGAGAACTAAAGCACGTAGTAAAGGTGCACCACCTTTATACGCTTTATATATTGATTTTAAAGCAGCTTTCGACACCATCCCCAGGGAAAGTTTGTGGGCTAAACTTAACGGTCTTGGGTGTCCAGCAGGCATCCTGTATTACCTTAAATTGCTGCACTATAATACGTCAGTTAGACTGAAATTAGATCAAGAGGGACACCTGACTGATAAAGTGCTGCAGAACAGGGGGGTGAAACAGGGCTGTGTGACGGCCCCTTTGGTATATAACCTGTATGTCCATGACATACCATTGGCCATAACGGCCGTCTCAAATTGCCCACCTAAGATTGGGGAGCTGGTATGCACGGTCCTGGCTTACGCAGATGACTTGGTCATTTTTGATCACACAATCAGTGGCCTACGCAGATCGGCCACTGCTTTGTGGGATTATGCGAATCATAATGGCCTTACTATCAATCTTGACAAGACTAAGGTATTGCGATTTACCAATAAAAGAGTGTCACGCGTAAATCTTATGGTGGGTAAGAACATAATCCCTTACGCCCCACATTATCGGTATATGGGTATTGAGTTCGAGCCTAATGGTGACTATAGCATATGCAAACATTCTCGGGTGACGCGAGCAGCACAGGTTACATCGCTGGTTGCGAACTTCACTAACAAGCAAGGAGGTTTCACAATATGGGGCACTCGCCAACTATATGTGCAGGTTTTTACACCCATGGTGACCTACGGACTAGAGGCCCTGTTCGACCTAGATCTTAGCTGGCTACAAGTAATAGAAGGGAAATTCTGGCGGCGGGTCTTGGGGCTGGCCCCAGGAATTCCAATGGCCATTTTACGCCTAGAGCTGGGTATACCGTCATTGAAAGCTATAGTGATGAAAAAGAGACTAGGGTTTTTTATTAAAATGCGTAGTGGTACAACAAATCCAGTATTGATTGCTGTGGATAAGGAAATATGTAAAAAACAAAATTCCCTCTCACCCGCTGCTATAATGTTAAGATATCTCGCGGATATAGGACGGACGTATCGCGAAGGGGACTACACCAGGCAAGTTCAGAGAGCCCTAGATAAGCGAATAGATATGTGGGATTGGTTGGAAAACTTTGCCCACCTCAGTGCATTGAAAAGTTATGAATTTGTGAAATTCAGGTTGTATACATATATGAGACCGCAAGATTACCTTAACTTATGCCCTTGCAAAAGACTGCGACGCTTTGTACTCCTATTAAGACTGGACCAACTCCCGACCCTATGGGTCACGGGCCGGAGAGATCGATTGCTGTCGACACTAAGGATTTGCAGATTGTGTAAAATTAATAATGTTCTTGAGACAGCAAGACATGTCCTGACTCAATGTAGTAGTATGACAAACATAATACATCAACATATGGGAAAGTATACGCATGACTCTGTAACAACCACTAAGGCATTATTTTGGCATCACTGCCTAAATTCCGAAAATATCCATATTCTAACTGCTTTATACAACATCTGGTTGGTTATAGAGGGAAAATTGGGCATTAGGATCTGAATAGGTAGCATTATCTACACTCAGGAGTAGTGATGGGATACACCCTTACTAGAACCCTTCTTGGGCTATGCGTTACTCTGTAACTATGAATCCTGTAATTAGGAATTCTAACTCCTAATCGTTTCTTCCAAATATTGTCAGTATTTCGTATCCTGGTGAGTTCTGATGTGATATCCACAGGGCTTGATTTAGGATGATTTAGGTTGTTTTTAGGTCTTAGAATGTTTGATTATGTCTAGGCTAGATTTATTTATTTACTGTAATTAGCATTGTGATTTTATTTAATCGTGTAATCTTAATCTCATTATTGTATTTTTGTTGCCATGTATGTGTAAAGTTTATTAGCTAAACTGTAACACATTAAATATAAATAAATAAATAAAATAGATTTTAAAACATCTCCCTTTCATTTTCCAGTTGGTTTTCCCAAAGAGATACTAACAGACAAAGGCTCTAACTTCATGAATAGACTCTGGGGCCTTGAACTGGAAACAACAGCACCCGCCCAACCCTGCGTCATACCCGGTTCACGGTATTCCTGTTGTGCCCCTTCTAAACACATCTCCGTCAATTTCTTTAAAAGCTTAGCCTCTGCTTTTTGTGCCTGCTCTACATTCTCCCTCTCTTTTTCCAATCTCCTTTTGCAAAAATGCACAATGTGTGCCTGAATTTCTGGGCAACTTTTGGCCTCTATCTCTACTAGTATATTTAAATTGTGCTGGACTTCATTGGGAAGTCCCTTTTTCAGCACGTGGTAAAGGAAATGCTACATTCTTCTTCCATGTTTCTCCTGTTTCTGCCCTTCACATCTCCTGAATTAACTGGATGTGCGTGGCAGGATCATCATTCAATTTCATCATATTAGCTCAAATCAAATTGACATCAGGCATATCAAGATACATAATTTGCAAAAATCTGTGCCCTAAAATTATCAAAAGTTGATCCATCATTTTGTATCTGTATCCAACTGAACTCCCAAATACTGCAATCTCTTCCAGTTCATCTGGATGCTCTCTTATTAGGGCCGTGAATAAGCTCTTCATGTCCCCTATGGCCAACATGACACAGGCAGCATGCTTCTTCAATGCATGAATCTACTTCCCCGCCCCTGCAGTGAGTGAAGGGAGTGTCTTCATCAAGTTATTCTGGGACATATGTGACCACAGGACATAACATGATATGATTGGTTATTTATAACACACTTAATACCCAGAGGTTTGCCTCTGCCTTGGAAGCACGTTGCCCCTCAGATATCCTCCTGAGATAATACGCCCTTCGTAGACCCTTCTAGAGTAATGGAAACTGAGTTATAACTGCTTTTATTAGGGCTTTCCCCATCTCTCCCCTGCCACTAACTACAGCCATTCGAATACCCAGGCTTGTCCTTTGGTTCCATGGTATGCTTTCTATCGCTGCTACTGGAACAGGCGGTAGGGTGCCTACACCCTGCTCTCTTTGCTTGACATCCCATTCCTCTCCTTCTTCATCGTCTACTCCGGCTGCTACATCACCTACCCCTTCTAAAGGCACTGAAGTGTAATCAGCACTATCATAAGATGCCATCTCCCAACCTCCCTGCTCAGCCTCTGACCCCATGACAGCAACCCTGTTCTCCATGTCCAACTCAACCATTCTGATAACCGAGTTGTCCAGTCTAACAAGAACCTGCCAAGTCTCCACCTTCCACCTTCTAGCTCCATTACCTGTCTTCTCACTTCCTGCTGCTCTTCATCTCTCTGCAGCCGTAACAGCATTACCTCTTCCTCCGCTAATCGTAATACTTCCTTCATCTTTCCCTGTTCTTGCGCATCTATTACTCTTCGTAATCTATCCTCGCAGGAAGAGGCCTAACCTCTACTTTCTCTCTTATTTCCAATCCTTCCTCTGCTCTTCTAACTATTGCTCTTACTCTTTATTGGTCCTCCACCCTTAATCTATCTGCTAACCTAGCATTTGGGGGAGTTATCCCCTTCCTGCACTCTGTTTTCAAACTCTCTGCAGCCCTAACCATTGAAAGAGTTACCGTTCTACCTTCCTCAAAATCTCAGTTCTTAGAAATCGTAACGATGGAGGCTGTAGAGGAGCTCTCCTCCGCTCTGGTAAATGGACAGGTGACTATGCCATTTAGGGGCCATGTCCAGCCCCCAGCCCCTTGGTCCAATAGTGCAAATATGAGAAGAATTGTACACTCATACAACTGTATTATTCATACCCTAAGCAGGAACAGGGAGGACAAACATGTTGTGGACCAACGATGACAGATGTGATGTCATTTGCCATATGACATCATATATTTACATAAGAGATACAGTGAAAATGCATTTATTATAGAATAACCTAGGCATTAGGCCACACCGGGCCTCATAACGAATGTGACTGCAAGGCAACAACGGCGCTGGTAGTACTAACGGGGCCGTTATTACCATACTGTCACATTACGAGTTCTGCTTGTGGGTGCCGCTCTGCATGCCTGGTCAGACCAGGCGTGCAGAGCGGCACCCGCGAGCAGAACTCGTGATTGCACCAGCACCGTTATACCCTATGGAGCAGAATGGGGATCGGGAGCCCAGCCATACTGGCACCCGCAAATAGGCAATTACCGGCCCATTCAACTCGTAATGGGCCGGTAATGGCCCATTCGCGGGTGCCGGTATGGGTAGCAAGTTTGGTGGTAGCCGTGCCCTCATTAGGGCACGGCTACTGCCAAACTCGTAATGAGGCCCACTGTGTTTAAATATGAAGGAGGTTATTCACACTCAATAGACATTAGACATTAGAACACTGGTAATGATCAAATATATGCAGGAAAGTAGTTCCCTGACAACAGAAATGTGACCACAGTAGATGTACATCATCTTAAAAATGATTCCATAGTTTGCCTTTCAAATGAATAAAGGCTTGAAGTTTGATAGAAGTTTATAAGTGTTTTAAGGTGTTCAGCAGACACAGAAATGTAGTGATGTGTGCTGAAAGAGGAATATGTTGGGCAGAAAGCCAAGGAACAGTGATATGGCAGAAACAAAAAGTCTGAAGACGCAATTTCTGGGAACTTGTCCAGCTTTAAGGTTGCAATGTTTATTTATTTATTTATTGTGCATTTATTAGCGTGTATACAGTAAGTCAATACTTTGTGTTTCAAAGCGCTCACAGGGCAAGACCAAGGGAACGTAGGATTGAAACAACAATATAAAGGATGATAAACACAAACCTACTATGCCTTGTGAATGTTCAGAACGTGCAAGTGCCGTGAGAAGAGGGGAAGTGGGGGTAGGTGTTAGAGTGTCCGTGCTTGTGGGTGAGCACAGATGAAGTGCATAGCATGGTAAGTGCTATGCAGCCAGGAGCCGCATTGGGTAGATGAGTGCAAGCCTACAGGACGAAGGCTGGTGGCTGCAGAAGCAAGTGCTGTGAGGTAGTCAGAGGCTCGGGCGATTGGGTGTGGAAGGCCAGGACCCTGAAGGATACATAAGGGCCCTGGTCACCAATCACAGCCACTGTGAGATTGGCAGAGGAGGGAAGAATGAAAGGAGGAAGTGAAGAGGAATTTATTGACGAGCTTCTGGAATTTGAGGAAGTCCTACTCAGGATGAAGAGGAAGGGGGGCAGGCTGTTCCATAAAAGGGAGCCAGTTGAGGAAAGGGATCGGCCTCCAGCCTTCTGTTTAGCGAACCACTTTACACACAGAGAGTTGGTGCCAGAGGAGCATAGAGGCCTAGAGGGAGAGTATTTGGTGAGAGAAAGTTGCAGACAACATGGTCCCCGGCCCCAGACAGCCTTGTGGATGATGCAGAGGCATTTGAATTTGATCCATGCAGCAACCGGAAGCCAGTGAAGAGTTTTTAGGGCAGGAGAGATGTGGTTCCTGGGCTTAAGGCCAAGGATAAATCTTGCTGCCCTATTCTGGATTAGCTGTAGGGGTCGTAGAGTGAAAGAAGGTACATTCAGGAGAAGGCTATTGCAGTAGTCAAACCTAGAGAGAACCAGGGCTCGTGTAACATTGAACTTCCTGGGAAAAGTGAGAAAAGGGAGAATTCCTTTCAGAAGGAAGAGTTGAAAGTGGGACTTCTTGGCAAAGTGTGAGGGAGGAAGGAGAAAGAGAAAGGTTGAATATTACTGCAAGGTTTCTGGCTTCAGAAGAAGGAGCAGGGGGAGAACCCATAGAAGATGGCCAGAGTGAGGCAAAGAACAAGGGTGCAGGGGTCCCAATGGGAAGGATCCCAGTCTTGCTGGCATTGAGGCAGAGATTGTTGGAGGTGCACCAGGACTGCATGGCAGATAGGCAATCAGGAATGATGGAAGATGCACAAGGGTCAGCAGGAAGTTTGAAGAAGAGTTGTTTGTCATCTGCATAACACTGGAAATTGGCAGAGAAGGAGGACATAAGGAGTGCCAGCTAAGCAAGGTAAGTGCTAAAGAGCCAGGGGGGAAGGTAAGAGCTCTGGGGGACACCACAGGTGGAGAAGGACGTAGGTGAGGAGAAGGTGCCCAAAACGACTTGGGACAAGCATTCAGTTAGGAAGTAGGTCAGCCAGCCCAGTGCCCACTCTTAGACACCAAGGGTATCATGGAGCTGTTTTATAAGGATAGAATAGTTAATTGTGTCAAAAGCAGAGGAGAGGTCAAGTAGGGCGAGGACAGCAGGAGAGTTAGCGTCCAGAGATGCAAGCAGTTCTTCACGGGTGTTCAAAAGAGCAGTTTCCGTGCCTCTGGATGCCTCTGGAATCCAGATTGATGGTCGTGGAGACCACCAACAAGTTTAATGTGTGAGGTAAATTGTGGAAAGTATCCTTCACTCCTACAAGGGCTATGCCCTGTTTCAATTTTAAAGAAATACAATTTTCATTTTTCATTCAAATTTTCCGTAAAGCGCATAGCACGTTTTCATAACTTCAACAGACAAGCACTTGCGACTCATCCTCTGTCGTGCATGAACTTTCTTGCAAGATTCACACAGGAATATCCACTAAGTGAATGCTCATCATGTTGCCCGTCCTGATTAAGGCTGTTCTATCCACAGCACATTTCAACTGCTCCCTGTGGCCAAAACACTGTTGTGTCGATAACCAAATCTCTATACAGTATTTATTGTTCAGACTGCTCACCAAGTTGATACATTCAGCAGATACAACGATTTGTGGTTCCAGGAAAATGTAAAGGGACCTCCCTGTATTTGTATAAAAGAACGCTTTCAATTTTACACATTTAGTTCTCTATGTTTACAATGTATTTTTGTTGTATTTTGTTTTTCCTGCGGTACACTTTGCTCAATAACTGTATGTAAATGTTTTACACCACACTCATGAATGGAATCGTGATGTCTACCATTTTAAATTAGGTAAACTCATTAAAAAATCCTTTTGGGTCAGAATATATTCCGGATCGACCTGATCATTCATTTGTTGTGCCTACGGAAGGACTCAATGTTTTTGTGCTCTGTGTGATATGTGCATGTTGAAGCTGTCCAGGGCGGCCACTGCTGAGTCAGCCTCTCCTGTGGGCTCAGTTTCTCAAGATTTGGTGGACACCCAGGATGCAGCTACTCTCTGAGCCATCTGCGTTTGATCTGGAGTGTGCACGGTGACGGGAGCAGGGGTCAAAGCTTGCACTCTGTTGCGGGATCCAGGTTTTTCTTTCACGGCAGATTTTCATACTGTCATTATGACCCACGGAACACAGAGTGAATAATGAGGTATATTCTGTTTTAGGGCATTTCCACAAGAAACGGCGACGTGTCCTACTATTAGACAGGGCATACATATGGATTTGCCATGCTGTAGTTGTTTACTGTATTACATATATGACAAACAAATGACATGTCTAGTACACAACACATATTTGACAACTGTCAGTCTTGCAAATATCATATACTGCTACCACAGTTTATATGTCACCCTAAAGCCACTCACTATTGGTGCAAATATTACAACCTAAGGGAGTACTGTGCTTTTGCACCAATCATGTGATGATATTTTAGACCAAAGGCAGCAGAGGTGGATTTAAGGCCTGTCTCTGGGCCCTTTAGTGTGATGATCAAAGCTATGAAGCTGCAAATCCAGATTAAAACAATGTGGAAATGAGCCAAGGGAGGTTCATGCTAGAGCCTGGGGCTAGACTCGATGCATAAGAGATCTCCTTGTTTTCATTATGTAACAGCTCCTCACCTCTGTTGCTATGTGGATGCATTGATGTTTGGAATGAGGGTCGATTTCTCAAAGTATTCATCTTGGTACATAAGTGGAGTTCATTGAATGTTAATAAACGTAAGGAGTCATTGTACAATCAGTGGAATGCATAATGAAAGGGGAAAAGCCAGGCGTAATGCTTTACAGCGGGATTTTGCGCTCCAGCTACTTTTCAGGACATTTCAAGGTATAGTAGTGGAACAAAGCAAAGTTTGCATGTCTGCTGTGCTTTTAACCTATTTATTGAATATTGAAAGAACACAACATTTTACTCCTGCACGAGATTTTCATGCAGGTGTAAGTCAAATGGATTCCTATGCAATCTGCCTCTGATTAGCACGTGCTGATGAGCAGGCGTATAGCATCCGTTAGTAAACGCTGTCAGCAAAGCTTAGTTTTCTGGTGGAATTTACGTTTTTAAAAAGAAGCAGTGGAGTAACTTTGCTGAAAATGTTGGGAGGGACATGACATCTGAAGAAAAGGTGCCCCAGCCAAATGAATGAGGACAAAATGGTGTACCATGAAAGTTGGGGGGTGGGGGACAAACACCCCTTTGCCCCCCTAAGATTACGCCCATGAGAAGATAGTCAAGTTGAAGAGTAAAGGTGATTTTGCTGGTTTTACACTTCAGTTTTACACTACACTTTTTAAATGTTTAAAATTACATGCTGGGGAACCACGTTGGTGGCCCCCTATTTGCAGTTAGCATTTTATTTAAAATGTCTGCAATAGTGTTTTCCTTTCCTTTAATTACATGCAGGTCTGGACTGGCCCACCAGGACACCAGGACTTTGCCCGGTAGGCCTCGGGGGCAAAGGGCCTCTTTTCTTGCTTGGGGTGACGGTCCGGGTCTTAGGAGAAGGATACATAAATATGGCGAACAACCTGGGTAGTTTGCTTGAATGTGGCTGGTGCATTTCTTTTCTTCTGCCCAGAGCCGGGCTCACAGCCTGCTTGCGCATTGATGATGGGCACCGCCTGGGGAGCGAACCGCACGCGCCCTTCAGCCACTGCTGACCGGCTGCTTGGCAGTGTTTGCACAGGAGCAGCAGAGTGCAGCTGGTGACCTCTGTACTGCCTGAGACTCTGCTGCACAGCTGAGTGTTTACGAGGTGAGCAGGAGCATCGTGCTCAGGCCGGCACAGGCAGTGGCAGCCATTTAATTTTAAGGTGAGGTGCGAGTGAATCCGTGCAATTGCAATGACAGTTTTTTTTTTTATGAGCTGTGAAGCCATTTACCAGTTCCGAGCTGACTGCTTGCATGTGTTCCGAGCTGTACCTTAGTTGGGATCATTGTAATAAGGTCTTGTTGGTGGTTAATAAAGCTGGCACTCAAAACACAGACCTGCTGTGGAGTCAATGTAGTTCCAGGTAGCTTTATTTTACAGATGTACAGTATTTACATCAATCCTGTTACTCTTCAGTTATATACAAGACATGTAGATATAGGACAGGGACAAGGAGGGGTAATGGACCTACATACAGAGGAGGAAACCCACCGGCCATCCATCTATTTCAGCTCAGGCCCCCAACTGACACTCTCAGAGAACATTCACTCACAGATCCGCACAACATTCACCTGAGCTGCATTCATGCATCAACATTCTGACAGCAAGCACTCCAGGCCAGTTACATGACATGACAAGACTACATTACAACATCTAGTACAGAGTGTGCTTCTGATTTTATAGCAAGACTGGAGGCAAGCATTATGCTTCAACTTCTTTTATTCACTCTTCAGCAATTTCAACTATAAAACAAGAAAAACAGAAAACGTGGCTTTCCCTTCAGCACTTTTCTTTTTCTTGTTTAAAACTACAAGTCCCATGGTCTCCGTAGTCCTTCTAGCACTAGTGCATGTTATGACCACATCCTTTCCTTAGCCCCCCCCTCTTCTTTTCCTGCTCTTCAAGCAGATAAGTAGCGGCTACTTGCAGTATATGTTGTCCTTTACAAATGCGTCACACAATATTGACATACGCTGAATTCTAGACCACAGGATGATTGCTTTCTCCTTTCCTTGCTTTTGTCATCAACTTTATGTTTCATTTTTAACCGCTTGGGTTCAGAAGTGGGTTGATGATTGCCTAAGTAAAAAGCTATCTCATTGTATACATGTATTGCCACCACTGCAACATGCATAACAATACATACAGGCCTCCTTACAAGTATGGCAGTGTGGAACAAAAGTGTCAGTAATTCACTTAGCACCACTTTTCCCAAACCGGAAAATTATAATTGTTGGTGGATTTACCACCAGGGGAATTACTGCATGGTAAATCCGCCAATTTTCAAAGGAAAAGTGGCGAATTCACCTCCAGCTGGTGGCTGGAGATAATTTCTCCACTTTACTTCCAAAAATCGATAGATTTAATGCATTTAATGCATGGTAATTCCACCAGCAGTAAATCCACCAAAAATCCCCATGCAGTCCAATGGGCTACAAAAAAGGGGAATTGCTACACTTGTAATCAATCACATGGTAATCAGGGGACCAAGTGGCAGTAACAGTAATTGAGTTTGGCAGTATTTCTGTGGATTTACCACCAGAATACCACCAAACAGGTAATGACACACATAATTCCTGCGAAAACAATTACCGAAAGCATCATGGTCTTTCCTGTCCTTCACTGTCATAAAATGTCAACATAGAAATCTTGGGGCTGGAAATTGGCATTTCAGTTCTACATTCTGCAAAGTAGGCTAGTTTCTTCAAACTCCCTCCTCAGATGTGTTTTTTTTCGTGCGAGCTGTCAAGAAAAACAAAAAATGCAGTTTTGCATCACCAACTTAGATAGTCATATTTTAAATCAGCAATATATGTCCTATATGTCCTATAGCAGGTGTCTACAACCTTTGACTCTCCATATTTATTGGACAACGACTCCCGTGATCCCTGACCATTGGCTACGCTGGCCAGGGCTGCTGGAAGTTGAAGTCCAAAACATTTGGCGAGCCAAAGATTGCAGATCCCAGTCTTATTGAGTTAATTGGGTTTTACTAGTTCTGGCCTAGCCGGGCAATTTCTTTTTTTTCAGCTTTGAAACCTACCTTTCCATTCTTATCTGCTGGCGCCATGGGCAGAAAGTGCCAGACATACATGATACAATCATTAGCAAGTCTTCAGCCTCCTTACAAGTTTGGTGGTGCTGTAAAAAAGTGTCAATAAATCAGCTACCATCAATGGTTTTCAGCAGTAATTGGTTTACCTTTTACCGCACTGCCGAATTCCAAGATTGGAGTTCAAATCAAGAAATAACCTCGAACACATAGCTGGACAGACCTCCTCCACGTCAAAGGTACAACATTGGAGGAATTATCACCCAGTATAATTCCTTCACTATCCCCAGGGAGTCCTATTGATGCCAAAAATGAGGATTAACACTGCCATTCTACCACTTGTAATCAGGTGCATTTTGTCTACTTACAAGCAGTAATCGAGTTTGGTGGGCATACTGTAGGAACTCATAATGAGGATCATTGTGCAAAGGCATAATGAGGATCATTGCAATCGGCCTGATTCCGAGTTTGGCAGTAACTCAGTGGTAATTCCACCAAATTACTGCTACAATTGACTACCGTTACTGCCACTTGGTCCCATGGTTTTACCACAGGATAACAAGTAGTGGAAGGGTGGTGTTAGTCCCCGTTTTAGGATTCCATAGGACTCAGTGGGGTTTTCGGCAAAATTACTGTGAGCAGTATTTCCACTGCAGTCATTCTGCTGATTTTATTAAGGAAAGGTTGAGCATTTACCTCTAGCTTTTTGCCACTTTTAATGGAATCACTTCAACTTTTTACTGCAGCGCCAATTTGGTGACAAGGCCCAAAGCTTTGTAAAGCCAAAGGGTCACAAACTAAATTCTAACGGGGAGTAAAATGTGAAACTTAAAGCACAAAGATTGAAACATGTACTCCTAAAGGCACTACTGTTGTACTCTGCACCGCCCGAGGCATTTCCTGCCAAAAGCCCAAACCCATCACTTGCCCCACCTCCACACCGCACATCATCTTATTTGCCCTTCTTGCCTACAGGGCAACTTGTTCAAAGTCTGCTCCTCAAAAACAACATGAAAATATGGTATAGTCATAGTTTTCATGCTACACTGAGGGCCTAATTCACTGAAGCATTTTATAATGGAAAATCCCCATTGGAAAACACTCAGTGAATTAGGCTCTAAGGGGCCGATTCATGGAAAAGAGCGCATTATTCCCAAAAGTCCCATGCGCCAAGAAAGACAGTGTATGAGCCTGCGAGCATAAGTAAATCTGCGCACACCACGAATCCATGGATCCAAACGCTCATTTCCAGCCGACACGCACAAGGAATGGAGCTGCGTGAGGAAAACCTACAACACGCCCCACAAAAACTAAAAACATAGCTGAAGGCCAACCTTTGCGTAAAGCTCTGTGTCCACCTGACAAACCATCCAGGTCCCCAGTTACCTTGCACAAGGTCCCACATAAGTAACGGCTGCACTCCAGCCACTCTGTGCGACGTCCCACGTAAGTAACCGCTGCACCCCAGCCACTCTGAGCGAGGTTCCACGTAAGCAACAGCTTCACCCCAGCTACTCTGCGTGAAGTCCCACGTAAGAAACAGCTGCACCCCCAGCCACTCTGTGCGAGGTCACATGTAAGTAATGGCTGCACCCCATCTACTCTGTACGAGGTCCCACGTAAGTAACTGCTGCACTCCAGCCACTCTGTGCGAGGGAGGCCCCACGTAACTAATGGCTGTACCCCTGCGAACAGTCCCCCCTACTCCCACTGTACACAAAGTATTGGCACATATATTGACTGCACATCAGCCCCCTCAGCTGCAGACACCACCCAACAGCCCCCCTCACCTCTGCCAATACCACAGGCTGGTCTTACACCACCCACCAGCCCCCCTCACCTCTGGCAGTACTCCAGGCATGCCCCTCAGGTCCACACACCACCCACCATCCCCTGTCACATCTGACAGTACCCCAGGCAGTCCCCTGAAGCCCTGACACCAACCACCAGCCCCCCTCACCTCCAACACTACCCCAGGCTCTCTCCTCAAGTCCAGACACCACCCATCAGTCCCAGCACCTCCGACAGTACCCCAGGCAACCCCCCCAGGGTCCTCACACCACCCATCAGCCCACCTCACCTCCTAGCCCTACTGTCTGGCATGTCCCTCAGGTCAACATACCACACACCAGCCCCCCCCCTCACTTCCACCAATACCCCAGGCAGCCCTCACACCACCCACCAGCCCCTTGATCTCTGCCAATGCCCCCAGGCTGGCCTCACACCAACCACCAGCCCCCCTCACCTCCGACAGTACCCCAGGCATGCCCCTCAGGTCCACACACCACCCACCATCCCCCATCACCTTTGCCAATACCCCAGACAGCCCTTGCACTACCCACCAGCCACCCCCACCTCTGACAGTACCCCAGGCATGCTCCTCAGGTCAACATACAGCCCACCAGCCCCCCTCACTTCCACCAATACCCCAGGCAGCCTTCACACCACCCACCAGCCCCCTGATCTCTGCCAATGCCCCCAGGCAACCACACACCACGCACCAGCCCCCTCATCTCCGACAGTACCCCAGGCACCCCCCTCAACTCCTCACACCACCCACCAGCCCACATCACCTCCAACACTACCCCAGGCACCCCCCTCAGGTCTACACACCACCCACCATCCCCCCTCACCTTTGTCAATACCCCAGGCAGCCCTCACACCACCCACCAGCCCCCCTCACCTCCGACAGTACCCCAGGCATGCCCCTCAGGTCAACATACCACCCACCAGCCCCCCCTCACTTCCACCAATACCTCAGGCAGCCCTCACACCACCCACCAGCCCCCCTCACCCCCGACAGTACCTGAGGCATGCCCCTCAGGTCCAGACACCACCCACCAGCCCTCCTAACTCTGACACCAACTCAGCCTGACCCTGCCAAATGACCCCCATACCAGTGCAATATTGAACAACAGTTCACCTCATCTCGACTGCCCTGTCACCAACATAAAACACACTGGCCACATACCCAGCCATATCCCTACCAACTGGGTGCACTGTTGCAGAATCCATGTTTGTAGCTTATCACAGGACTCTGTGGTACATCACAAACAGTGGCACGGCAATAGGACAGCTGAATTTAGCAGCAGCTACACCGTGAAAGCACCATGTACAAGTCACACTGTAAAGCAATGTGGTGCAATGTGACGTATCATTGTGCACATGTGCTATTGCAATTCCCTCAAAGTGCCTTAGGTGAATGACCTAGGAGGACAGTAGTTCAACACATCACTGGTGGGACAGAGTCACATGTAATATCAGCGCATACTAGCAAACAACAATCGAGGCATCAAGGGACGGAGGCCGGAAAACACAGCATTCAAAGCACCCAAAACTAACATATTTGACCTGCCATGTTGTGGGGGGATGTGAAGGAAGTGTGTGAGCCAAGCAGATAGATTATGTGTCCCGCAACATATAACAAAACTCATACGTGATGAAGAAGCATTACAGTGGCAGATGGACAGCATGACATGAGAGCACACACTGTATGGTAGCTGATATGTGTTGGTGGGTGTCCATGCATTGTGAGGTACCACCTCCCCCACCTTCAGAACTGATGAGCGTAAGCCACACCTTCACCGTTTTGCCCCAACCCACGTGAGAGTCACATAACAGATGCATAGCAAAATCAAAGCAAACCACATTGTGCGCATGAACTAAGAGACAATAACTGTGTGGTGAATAACGAGAAAATGTATTAACAATATTTGCACTATCCATAACTACTATGTGTAAAGGGGGAAATGTCCACGGGGATAATAGACAAATCACAAATTAACTACTTACATAGGCAGCAGGGTCAGTACTCTGCCATGATGTTCTCCAGGTCAGAGTCGCATTGTTCATCCTCCACTTGGAGGCGGGCCATTGTCCAGTCCAGCAGCGCCTTGAGGCCCATGGGCATATGGTGCAATATAAGAATCTAATACATAGATAGAGAGATTGCTGGCTTGAAGGGTGTCCCTCATCCTCCTCTCGTCATCCCCCACATCCCTGAAAGCCTCCTCCAGGATGTAAACCCGCCTCTGTGTCCTCCTCTCAACCACCTCTGCCATGGCCCTAGCCATCCTAACCCACTGTCTCTCCATCCACTGGCTGCATCCTTAACTCCATCCTGATGCACACCAATTGCCTAAAGTGGCGGCGCTCCTCCTGCCAGGTGTCCAAAGCTTGCTGCGTAGCTTGCCTCCCTGATGTAGGAGGGACCTGTGATGATTGCCCCTGGACACTTCTATAGTGCTGCTGCCTGGCCAAGTGTACCCTGTCAATGCACCCCCACCAACTGGATGTTGCACGATGGGGGTACAGTACCTGCAATGTCCCGATGTACCAGCTGCCCCACAGATGCCTTTTCCTGTGTAGGTGCCTGGGCAGGCACAGCAACCCCCTCTACTGTACTGTGTTGTATTCCCACCTTAGACAGGGACGTGCTGACCACCAGACTGGGCGGTGTGGGTAGAACAGGAGTAGAGGGTGCCATGATGGGAACTGCCCAGGAAGGCCCCCGGAAGACAACTGGAGCACAGAGGAGGCAGTGGAGGAGGGGGCACGTGAATGTGCCAGCACACAGAGACCACCCGAGAGAAGCACACGTGCCAGCTGGGCCGTGGAGGCGGACATCCATCTGTAATGATCTGAGAGCAGTTCACAAATCACTCTCACATCATCACAAATCGAGCCCGTCCGCCTTGCAATCCCAGCCAACATGGCGTGCAAAAAGCTCAAGGGTGATCTCTGTGGCCCCAAAGAGGGGCCCCGACTGGGTGGAGGCATCCATGATGGTGGTTACAGCTGCATCAGATGGATCGGGGACAGGAGGCTGGTCAGCTCCCTCTACGGTGCACTGCACATCCTCCTGTCCCTGTCTCAGGGGTGCAGCCTGAACACCCTCCTGGATTCCCCCACCTGCCACTGTGCGCTAGCCTTCATCTTCTTCCTCCTCCACCTCCATCTCACTGGAGGACTCCAGAGAGCCTTCCTCCCTGGATGGCCCCTCTGTCTCTGCACCCTGGCCCACAGCCACTGAGCAGTGCCCCTCCACAACAATCTCCTGGGATTTACCCCCAGTAGCTCAGACCAATGGAACGTGTGCTCCCCCAATCAACTGACCCTCGGATGATGTTGACTCAAACTGGGCTGGCCGGGGTGTGCATTTTTGTCTGGTGGATGTGTCCCTGCCCTTTCACTCCACAACAAAGCCTCCGCCCTGTTCATGAGCTGTAGCAACTGTTGAAAATTAGGAGAAAAAATATTGACATCAGTAATGTTCGTCAATGGATGTCTGGCATACACAAAGAACACATGAGACATCATGCATCATGTTTTATCCATGAACTGACACACACACAATGCACACACACATGTATTTGCCCAGCCGCACTTCATTGCAAATGTTGCATGAGTGTAGTGTGAAGGCTCAATCACAGTCATGACCCATGCACATGCGAACAAAGCACATTGTACAGTGCCCAAAAACACATCACCTAGAATAGGCAACGCAACCATAGCAATGACAAAACAAGAATGACATGCAGCCATGGTCATAGGGACAGAACCAGGGCACATCCCCTCACAAACACAGTCACCAATGTCCACATGCGACAGCATGACCTGCAAGCAAGTAATATGTACTGCCACACGTATCTGTGAAACAATTGCACATGTCAGTTGGCCAACCATACAAATGTTGTATGCACACACATACACTTGTTCAACAAATCCAGTGGAATGATAGGTCACATACCAGGCTCGGAGGCATCAATGCATGAACCCCACACATGCAGGCATCAAAGCACTTGTGTCAGAATCATCAGCTGTGCCTGCATGGATGCACTGTCAGTTGTGCCACACATAGATTCAGACATCATGCACATCACTCACATGCCCACAACATAGCATGTCCACATCTGCCATGTGCAATCACTTGCTCCATGCTCACACACTGTGCATGCACAGCACCAAGCCATGAATGCCCAATGCACCAATCCTGACACAAATGCCAGCATACAATGTCTGAGACCACAAATGGCTTGCATTGGCATGAGTCAGCTATCTGCGAACATTCATGCCACACATGCGCCTTTGAACATTTTCCCCATATTGGTACTCACCAGCGGCATCCAGACGACTTTTCCAGGCCAAGATCTGGGAGTGGAGGTCCAGATAGAACCTCTCAAGTTCCCACAGCTGTATCTGGCTGAACCGGTGGCAGTCAGCATGGTACACTTCCACCGGTGGGGTCTGTGGAGAGGGCTGCCAGCACCTTGATATGGCTACGGGTCTTGAGGTCATCACAAAGTTTCCGGAGTATTTCCCTGTGATGAACTGCCACACCCTCCACGTGGATGGCAGCCATGATGTTGTCCCATATCCTTTGCCTTGCGTTGGTGCCCAGCTGGGTTGAAGAGGGCATCATAGGGGTCCAGGACCCGATCAATCAGGATGCCAAGTTTGTTGTTGTTGGAGTTGGCCATCCTCTCCCTCAACGTGGGTGTGCTGCCCTCCCCAGGTGATGTGGATGGCACAGACGTGGCACACCCAAGGCAGGTCTGGGCTTCCTGGGTCCTGGATAGGTGCTGTGGAGCTTCAGTGGTGTTGGCAGAGGTGGAAGCATTGGCAAGTACAGGGGAGGTGGTCCCAGGCCCAACACAGGCATCCAGGCAAATGTGGGACAGCTGGCACACCAAGACAGTGTTGGCTGCAGACAGGCACTCACTTTTCAAGCCGGCAGCAGCACTATAGGAGTGACTGAGACAAAGCAGGGCTAGAGGAGGCAAATGCAACAGCAGAAAGGCAAGAAGAACAGTGGTGTGCATCTTGCATCCTCAGTAGCCGATAGCAGAGTAAAGGCCCTTAACGTGTAAATTACATCCTGCATGTGGTGACACTGCACACCTACGCAGCACGCCTACATGGCTCATGGCAATAACGGGGTGATATTAGTTGTGTGATGCGCATCCATAGTTGTGCGCAAGATGGTTACGAACCTGACAAGTTAAGTAGCACTATTTTGTAGTGCCAAGAAATCCTTTCCTTCAGGTACCGCATACCCATTTTTCTAAGTGTGGGGGCTTTGCCTCTGCACATATGCACATATTTTGGTGTACTTTGTGAGGTGTACGGTGTGTCACGTTCACACGTTTTGTGTCTCTGGGTGCCTCTGAGTATCACGTACCACTTATTTTTGACTTAAGGGAAGCTTTCCGGTATCATGTACGCAATTTATGTGTTTGGGGGTGCCACTGAGTGTTGTGTACCACTTTTCCATTTTCTGTAAGCTTTCCTGGTATCACGTATGCAACCTTTGTTTTTCTGGGTGCCACTCCATATTGTGGACTATATTCTTTGTCATTTAGTGGTACATTTGAGCCTTGCTGGACCACACATCTATGTTGCTCATCACGTAGATTGTTTCCTTACTCATTTTGCCCAGGACAGTAACTTGGTGTGCCTTCCATAATCCCTTACAAGTGTGACATGAGTGGAAAGGCCCCAAGAGGGAAAGGCAGCAGACGCGCTCAGGGACGTGGTGATGAAACATCTGCCCCATCCCTGGGGGGTGGGGACATGGTGCGGGCAACACCTGCCCCAGACCCAGGGGGTATAGGACGTGGTGTGTAGACATCTGCCTTAGCCCCTGGAGGACATGGCATGCCCCAGTCGACAGGTGACCCGGCACCTGGGCGCCAAGGTGGTTCCAGCCAGACAGGGGCAGCACCAACACCCCATGTCACACATGACAGGAAGGGACGCCCTGCACAGCAGGACAAGGTTCAACCCCAAGACACGGCACAGGACACAGGCCCGCAGAGGAAGCTCTTCACTGATGAGGAGCTCTAAATCCTCATTGACTATGTGACCGATCACCATCGTGACATGTGCCTGAATGCGGGGAGCAGACATAAACACGCACAATGTATGGTGCTTTGACAGTGTGTCACAGACCAGATTAATGCCTTAGGGGTGGAAATGCACACAGTGGAACCGGTTTTGAAGCTCTGGAATTATCTCACCCGTCGCACCAAGGACAAGCTGAGTGTCAACTTGGCCTCTGCAATGGCAAATGGAGGGGTCCCACAGAGGAGGAGCAGCTGACACTGCATGAAGAGGCCACAAGCCAATTAATCCTCCTTGAGAAGGTGCAAGGCGTGGGAAGCCTGGAAAATGATGAGGATACATCAGGTGAGAGGCCGCCATTGTTCATCCTGTGTTTTGCCAGTCATACATCACTCACATCATTTGGATGACAGCCCTGGGTAAAGCATGTCATGTGACGTACTGACTCATGGCAAATTCCCATCATAGTGGGAGTAGCCCGTGTGGCAGACATTAGTGGGACATGTCTCTGTGACAGTACACATCCCCCACAGGGTAGTCCCCTGGTACATGGGCACCATGAGACACCTACATGTACTGTTGAGTGCTACATTCTTGTTGCATGTCACTCTGTACTGCTAGACAGGTGCATGCAAACATAGTTCAACTTTTCACAGCATGTCATGCAGCATTACATGTTCCATTTGTCACCTGCTCCTATGGATTGCCTTGTCACGATGCAGATCTGAGCTGTCTGTCAACGCACCTTGTTTTGTTGTCAAAGTGAAGTTGCATAAGTGCCAACAGACCACATCCCCAATGCCTCAATTGCAGTGACACATAGAGCCTATTCATTGTGACACATGCTCCCTCTTACCCTTCCACACTCTGTCCCCACTCAGCAGGGCCACTCCCCTACCCATCTTGTAGGTCAGTGGACCTTGTTTACATCATCAAATCCACTCTCCGTCTCTCTGCACTTCACAGACCTTGACTAGAAGGCCCACTTTCAGCTGTACCTACTCATAGGCTTTTACCTTTTCCCCATCTTCCAACAGGTCCTCACTGTCTCCAGTTCCCGGTCTCAGACCTCATTAGTGTGTCATGTGTTGACCGTGGTATTTTCTGTGAATATGGATGGCTGGTATTGCCATGTGATATCATTCAACATTCCAATGTCACATGTGCATTACTTTTCCCCTGGTATGCGTGGCAAATCAACAGTGCCCCTCATTGTGCGTTTACACGGTTACATGTGATTATAACTAATCAATAAATAACGAACAGCACTATAGTCAAAACATTTATAACAAACAAAAATATTTATTTATTTATTTATTTATTTATTTATTACATTTATGTAGCGCGCAGGCAGCCCAAGGGCATTGTGGCGCTGTTACTTGTAAGGGAACCTAGTTACAGGTACAGGTATAGGTTGTGCCTTGGGTTACAGTGAGGCAGGATCCTGTGTCAAGCGATAGGAGAATCATACAAACAGGGTACATCATACAGCATAGTATATCATACATGCTAGTCATTGAGGTTTAGACATGAGAGGTTGGTTAGGTGAACAGGGTAGTTTTCATGGCTTTGCGGAAATTAGTCAGTGAGGGTTCCCCTTGCAAAGAGGTGGGGAGGGTGTTCCAATGTAGTGCGGCAAGGTAGGGGAAGCTAGCTCCACCAGCTCTAGCTCTTTTTACCCTGGGCACGGAGAGCATATTGACATAGGGTGTCCTGGTGGGTCTTGTGGACGCGACTGGGTGGATTCTCTGGGATAGGTACGCTGGGGCTGAGAGATGGACACATTTGTGGGTGATGCTTAGTGCCTTGAATATAATCCTTTCCTTAATGGGGAGCCAATGGGATGCTTTTCTAGCAGCGGTGATGTGCTCCCTCTTGGCAATGCCTTGTGCAGCGCGCAGGGCCCTATTCTGAATTACTTGCAGCTTCTCGAGGTTTTTGTTGGAGGTCACTAGGAAGAGAACATTACAGTAGTCTAGCCGGGAACAACTTATGGCTCTAGCTATGTTGGTGCAGGTGTCTTTTGATAGAAAAGGCCTGATTGCGTTGAGGAGTTTTGCATGGTATGCCGCAGAGGAGGCGATTGCGTTTACTTGTCTGGTCATAGATAGGTTGGAATCTAGATAGACGCCTAGCGTTTTTACCGTGTCGAGTACAAGGATTCTGATTGAGTCAATGGTAAAGTGGCTAAACTGGGCGTCAAGTTTCTTGAGGGTGTCGGGGGATCCTACGAGAAGAAGCTCAGTTTTGTCAGAGTTAAGGCATAGGCCGTTGATAGCCATCCACATTTGGATATTGTTGTATATGTTGTTAAGAGTTGCACAGTCAGTGTCATAGTTACCTGTTAGTGTGAGGAGGATCTGAGTGTAGTCCGCGTTGTTGGTATAGGAGATGCCCATGGCGTCAAGGATAAGGAAGAGGGGGCGGGTAAAGATGTTATATAAGGTCGGGGAGAGGCAGGAGCCTTGGGGCACACCACATAGCATGATGGTGGGTGACACAGTGGCTACGTCAGAGAAGACCTGCATGGTTCTGCCTTGGAGGAAGGAGGTGATCCAAGTGCTAGCTTCTTGGGATATTGATTTTTCTTTTAATTTGGTGGGGCCCCGCCAATCCCCATGTTTCGGTTAATTAATATTCCCACCTTAACCCCCTCCCCACATGTTTTACCCCCTTACCCCACTAATATATTTCAAAAATAGTCTACATTTTTTTCATTATAAATGGTTAGATCAAATTGCTGTTCTTTCTTTTCAATTCGTAATAATCACTGCATACCCATTTACGCCACTGTTGAATGTCAATTTGTCCACTGCTGGCATTGACATGACGGGTAGGGGGAAGGGAGTCGGTCACTTGTCAGCAAAAGCCATGCATCTGTTGCTTAATGAACAAAGTGTGTGAAGGCAAAATGTCTGATGGGTGTGTGTCCTCCCATTTGATGTTCGAGTGCACCTTGAAGCATATATGCATTGTTTCTCTTGAACATGGCTCAACATGTCTTTCTCTGTACATGTGCAGGTGGTGATGCACCAGATGCAGAGGAGGAGGAGGAAGCGTTAATGGTGCTTCAGATCATCAGTGTGGGACGTGGTGTGGTAGGCAGTCAAAACCCACTGGTGCTCCAGACCATCCTCAGTGGTGCTGCACACTGTTTGGACTCTTCAGGCTCTGTTGGCTTTGATAGGGAACCTGATGTGTATACCTCAACGAGGACACGGGTGAGTGCCCCAATGGGTGGATCAGATGGGGCCGTGAGTCTACGGCGGGGCAGCTGGCTTCATAAAGCCAGTCAGTGGTTGTCTACCCCGTCTGCCTTGGTTACAGCTGCAAGGCCACCCTTCCATGATTTGCCTTCAGGTTCTGGGGCTGATGTCCAAGGGAGGGTTGTAGACCTGCAACCAACAACAAGGGTATCACAGTATCGGTCATGGTCCCTTTTATCAGGCCATCATGGGTATCACACACATAGGGGACCTGTGCAGGCTGGGGAGACAGAGTGGGAGCAGCAGATGTTGCGTGCCACCCTCCAACATGGTCAGGTGTTGGACAAAATATCTGAGGGGATGGATAATATGGCCAAGTCCATGACCCTTCCAGAGGCCCAGGCAGAGCAACAGCTGCTGCAGACAATGCTGTCCTCATGCCATCGCCACAGATTGCGCATGGAGGCCAACATCAAGGACCAGCGGGCTGATCTTCAGGCACACACTGAAGCCCTGACACATGAGATGTTTCCATGAAGGACTCCCAGCCACTAGGACACAGATCCATGATGAGATGGATGTCTTCAGGCAACACTCTCAGATTAATTCAATGCATCATGGGGGAGTGCCCATTCAGACTCTGCAGCCATCCATGAGGAAATGCATGGAGGCCTTCCCAACCTCACTGTTCTGGTGCATTCCACCGTGTCACGGCTGGCCGTGGCCAGTTCAGACCAGGCCTTGGCACTGTGTGGTGAGGTTCAAACACACCGTCCACTTACAAATCAACCACAGGATGTGGGTCCCAGCACATACAAGCCTCCAGGTCCACCGTTGCTGTGAGGTCCATGAGCCCATGGAGGTTTTTTTTCTTCTCTTTTTCCTCAAATTCTTGGTCCACTTACGTGTACATTGACATGCACCCTACCCCTTGCCCCTCCAGGGTGGATTCCCCCACACCCCCAGTCCATGATGGACATTTTTTAGGTATTTGTTGTCCATAGCCAGAGTTTTTTCTAGTTCTTTTTGTCCCCTTCATTCGGCATGGACACTTTTTTGTTATTTACTGATTCCCCAGGCCCGGATGTTAGCATGTGTTTTTGTTTTGCTCTTTCCAAGGTGGATTATTTTGTTGTTGTTTTTTTACCCCTTAAGATGTGCATTTAACCTCTCAAGGGCATGATAAATGCAGTTTTGGACAACCAGCCATGCACAGTGACGTCAACTAGTATGGTTTTCCTCGTGGTCACCAGGATGGTAAGTGCAGGTAACATTGCGTGGAGGGTGTATTGATGCAAGTATGCTGTATGCATGATTGTGAACTATGGCTGTAATAATGCATTGTCCCATGTGGTTGCAGTGCTACAGATTCAGAGATGACTGCACTCCATGGGAGGTCCGATATGCACCCTTTCACATCCATAGTACACATGCCCTCTACCAGGCACTGGCCCTCCTCTCACACATTTGGAGGGACAGTTCCTGGGGGAGGTGATGAGGGAATAACATCATGCCAGCTCAGTCAGCAGGTATGCATGTGCACTGTCTCACGTGCTGTGTCAGTGTTCTTGGTCACCTTGGTATTTGCATGTGGTACACATCTTGAGGAACTGGGGTTGAGCTTGTGTCATGGTCAATGTCTGTGCACATGCATGTGTGTGTATGTGCAGTTACACTTCTATGTGTGTGCATTGTTTTGGTGGATGCACTTAGATAAGTAACCCCATCGTTGGAAGGTATTGGTCACAAGTGATTTTAACGAATCACAAAATAACAAATTCATTTTTAACATACCAAAAATACCTACAAAAAATAACATTATTTCTCTTTGTTTTTGGAGGGTTCCCCCCAAAGCCACCCGTGTTTTGAATGTATACTCTTCACCCACCACCAAAACTATTATTCCCATTCCCATCTACATATATTTAGTTTTAAAAAATGTGTTATTTCTTCAGGTGTTTTTAGTTTGTTTAAAATCCCATTCATTATTTTTCATTCATTAAAATCACTGCATACCGAAGGGATTATGCAGCACTATTGACACTTTACAAATTGGCATTCTGAATCTACGTACTGACTGATGGCATTCACTCACTGTGCATCTGCACTCTGTATTCTTGTACTACAACACTTGCATGAATGACCATGATGATGTCTCCTTACTCTAACCCTTCCACTCCCCTTGTCCACATATTTCCTACCGTGCTGTGTAGGTGTACTCCCTGTGCACACTACTCTTTGACCTGTGTCACTTCCCAATCCACTCCCTTCTCCATTTACCTGACCTGGCCAGCCATGACACTGTTCACCATGTACCACACACGTTCATTGACAAGTATCCTCATCCTCTGCTGCAGCACTTGATGGTGTAGCCTATAGGGACTCAAGTCTGCCCTTTTGAGTGCATTGATTACACATGACACAGGACATAGATTTGGACATAGATTGGGTGAGTATGGCCGTGGTCATATTTTATTCACAGTGAAATTGACTATGGTCAATTCCACTGCAAACAATTCTGCCACGGTCAAACAACCCAGATCCCTATTTTGCAAGGTTTGCAATCTGGCGCTGTCTGACTTAGCAATGCCTGCCAGCAGACTACTGTAATTGTCAATTTTTGACCCTATGATAGCTTTGGATAATGTCTTTCCGCTAATTTTCCGCTAATTTGGGAGATGTAGGGACGAATCTGCGCTAACAATTTAATGTGATAGGCCGTAGACGCGGCCAAGCTGCTCACATGGGCATGCATATTTAAGTTCTTGTCCAAGTAGACTCCCAACGTCGTCACTTATTCTTTAGTTTTAATATCGCAGCCTGCTACTAGAAAATGGGTATATTCTGGTCCCATCTTCTGTAGCTTGGCCTCTGTGCCTATCATCATTAATTCAGTCTTCTTTTTGTTTAAATCCAGACCGTTACTTACCATCCAGGTTTGAATTAGATGATATATTCCATGAAATGATTCTTCATCCTCTCGATGATTGCCAGACAGTGGGATGACACACTGCATGTCACCCACATAGTTCGTGACACCAACTTAATTTTTTTCCAAGAGGTCGAAGAAGGGCACAGTGAAAATATTATAAAGGAATGGGGACAAACAGGCCCCTTGTGGTACTCCATAGAACAGGAGTGATGGTTCAGATTCTTCATCCTTACTGCACACTCTACACCAGCGGCTGTTTAGAAAAGAGCTGAACTATAGGACAGCATTGTCAAAGAAACCTGCCACATACTTGAACCTGGTGACCGGTAGCCTGTGGTCCACTAGGTCAAATGTCATGGATAAATCAAGGAGCATGAGCATAGCAGTTTGCCCTCTGTCCATAATCTGAAGGAGTCTGGACTTCAAGACCACAGCTTGTCTTCATCTGTTCTTCCCATGTGAGTTGTAAGTGCACTGTGGAATCCATGCACACTTCCTGCTACAGTGTCAGTCAGGGTGTGTGGTGTGCTGGAAGTGAGGGAACAGCTGCATGTTGTCCGGAGGTCCATTTGCAGTGTTGTAGTACAGGGGTGTATGTTGGTTGGTGTGGGGTCTGGGTATATGGTTGGAGTGCCTTCTTTGCAGGGATGTAGCGTACATGGCTCTTTTTGGGATTTGCATGCCATGATGGGTGTTGCCAATGTTTTCTCTGATGTGCCCATTCTTTTCCTATCTGTCCTTCCTTGTCACCCACTTTTGTCCTTCATGGACCACTACATGTGGATCGTGTCCATCTCTGTTCCTTCTATGCTCTCAAACCAGGATACTACTTAAAGAGGTTTTCAAGTCTCCATCTTCCTCACTAGGGCAGATTATCAATGCCCTTACCCACTGTGATGGCAGACACGTCTGTCCTCATCTACGTTCTTCACAGTCTCCTACTTGCAATGCTTTTTTATGTCCCAATATCTCTTTCTCTCCCGCTCCACTAAACTGCTTGTCAATCGCCACTCTGTGTCCTGTCTCCCTCTTGCACTCTGTGATCCTTGTACACTGGGTGGTGCATTCCTATTTTCTTGTTCCCTACATGAGTTGTCATGAATGGCAGGTATCTTTAAGTTCTTGCATTGCATGTCTTTGCAATTTTCAAATGTATTTGTAGGTGGGATGCAGTGGATGCAAGGCAGGCGGGTATCAAGTGCAGGTAAGTGAAGGGCATTCAGGGTGTGACTTGTGTTGTTGTTTGTTGCAGGGAGTCTGGCAATGTGTGGGGTCACTTTTCTTTTACTTTTTTTGGGGTGCACAGGTCCAGCTTTGTGGGTGCATGTGACACCTGGTGTTGTTAGGCTGTTGTGTCTATGCATGCTGTTTGCTTTAGATAATCATGGTGACCCTGTTGTCGAGATCCTAGTTGGTGGTGGCTATCACTGTAGGCCCTTAGTTGTTGAGTTGTCATGAGGGTGTCTGAGCCAGCTGTTTGTGTGCTGTGAAACATCTTTCAGGTGGTGGTGGGGTTTCCTTGAACTTTACACATGTGTCTTGGCTGCCACATGGCATTCCATATTTAGATTTTGGAATAGTAATTCCTACACACAGAGGCAGTCCAATCTTGTTACTTCTTCTCCGTCTGGGCGTGCTGTCCCATGACAAGTCCACACACATGACCGCATTGTTGATCATTGGTGGGATGCAATGTATTCCACAGAAACCAGGCAGACATGATTGTCCATTCTTTGTCGGTTTCCCTGGTGACCAAGTACCGTAGACGGTGCACCATCACTTATTATGAGGCCTGTTGACAGCTGCTGGGTGCATCTCAATACTCCCTTCAGTTCAATGCACATTTTACCAAATTCAATACAATCCCACTAAAGTCTGCCTTCCCCTGCACTTTCCTGTTGCATTCTCCATTGTGTGTGTGTTTGTCCTTGGCGCATGTTTCTCATGGCTTTCTCCTGTCTGCTTGTGTGTTTCATGCCTGTTGCCTCGGTGAGCTGCCTTCCAGTCTGGCAGCGGCCTCTGTGAAGTGCTGCAAGGTCTTGTCTTCTGTGCAACTGGTGATATTTTTTGTTCACATCTTCTTGGGCTTAGCATCATCGGCTCCTTAAACAGTGTTTACACTACTGTCCCACTGCCACATTGATGAGGGGATGGTATATCATGGGTGTTCATCCTCTTAGTGTTCTCTTTTCCGGGCTACTCTCAGTGTCATACTGACTGTGGCCAGATGCATGTGTTGGGAAGGTACCATCAGCATGATGATGGGTAAGTGTAACATGGTCACTCACTGCATGGTACTCGGGGGGGCGGTGTTGGGGTTGTGGGTGGGTAAGGTGTCACTGTTTGTGTTATTCATGTTGCATTGGTGTGAGGTTGGCAGGTATGCCTGCATGTGTGCCAGTACACATGGTGATGGGTGGCTGGTAAGTTATTGTATGCATGTGTTGCATGTCACCCAGTGGGGCACATGTTGCTGTATGTTTGTGTGCATGCATGTGTTTTGCCGGCTCTCACTTTGAATTGTATTTCTCTACAGATGCTTTGGCATCAAATGATAAATGCAGGAATTGTGGAGGAATTAGCAGCCCTATGCATGCACAGGAAAAAGCATGAGTGCTTGGTGGTTTCCAGGCAGACAGAGGATGAGTTTGGTGGACGGCATGGACCAGAAGATGCATGCTCACCTGGGGTAAGATGTGCATTTCTCTTGCAGTGCGATGTTTTGTTTCAGTTTCAACATGGCTGCTTTTATGTGACTATTTATTGTTAGCAAAGTGGTTGTCAGGAAATGCTTTGGCCACAGAACCTGTTTATTATTGTGTAACATGCATTGTGGGTCCAGGTCTGTTCTCGCTTGAGTCTGTTAACATCTATTTCGTAGTATGCCTTCCTACTTGTGGTCTCATGTGTTTGGTTTGGTGTCTACATGCATTGTGGGTCCAGGGCTGTTCTCGCTTGAGTTTGTTATTATCTATTTTGTAGTATGCCTTCCTACTTGTGGTCTCATGTGTTTGGTTTGGTGTCTACATGCATTTAAGTTGTCATTGGCCAGGTAATGGTGGTCTGCGACTCTGTTGCTGGTGCTGTGTGCTATTGGATGTACTACATGAACACTCTTGTGTACCGTTTCTATGCCTGTGTGGTTCATTTGTGCACTGCCATGCAGATTATGGGCATGAGTCACAGGTTGTTTTCATGTGTGATGGCACCATTATTTGACGCTCCTGTGAATGTGGCCCTTGGGGTGTGTCAGACACTTTTCCTCACTTACAAATTGGCTCCCATTCAGTGGTTGTTTTGATATGGGATGAAATGTATCCTGATTCACAGTATGTATGTCACATGTGCAATCTTGCACCCCTGCCTTCACACTCATGGCAACATGGATATGTTTGTGTCTGTAGTGCACATGGTCCCACAGGTGCAATTGGATGAATTGTTTTTGATTTTGGTGTCCATGAATGGCTAGGTGCTAAGATTAGATTGTTGCTGAGTTACTGCATTATATTTTTAATAGTTCATATATTTTTGCCATTTGAACAGTTGTTGAGCCTCCAGAATTATTTGACTACATACTTTGCAAAGTGGTAGTGGTTACTCCCACTTACAAGTCTTTTCTGGGGCCTCTGCGTGTACATGTTGTTTGATGTCTAATGCAGACACACACACTATTTTACCCTCCCAGTGGCACATTCTCAGGGTGTTGCTGTGGGCACAGAGGATGGTCCATGAGTCATCATTGAATGGCACTTGGGAGGTGGATTCACTGTGTGTACTCCACAGGGGCTGGTATTCATGTAAAATACAATTGCAACCAGCTATGTGCATGCAGCCTCTCCACATGCCCTTTGGCCAGCCATGGGAAAGAGTGGGTACGGACGGTGTCCCACCTGCATGTCCACAGGTACACCAGACTGTGTGGCAACATTGTGCAGGACACATGCAGCCACAATGATTATACAGACTACTGGTGGTGCATAAAGCAACACCCGACCAGAGCGGTCAAGGGAGCGGAACCGTGACTTTAGCACTCCGAATGTGTGCTCCACTATGCCCAAGTGGCAACATGTGCAGTATTGTACCACACCTTAGCAGATGTTGGGGGTTCCTGATGGGTGTCATCATGAAGGTAGTCAGCGGGTAGGCACTGTCCCCTGTAAATGTGTACATGGTTGTCATTGTAATTTTTGGCATGGTTTATTGTTCAGTGTGTGACGTGCATACAGTGTGCAGCGTTCATACTCACCAATGAGCCATGCATTGCCATGGTTTCCAGATACCAGGGCTCTGTGCAGTGGTGACATGTGGAAGATGTAGCTGTCATGTGTGCTGCCCAGGAAATTAGCACAGACTTCCATGATGATTCCCTTGGCATCACACACTACCTGCACATTGATGGAGTGCCAGTGCTTTCTGTTCTGGTATATGTGCTCTGTCAATCGGGGTGGTCATAGAGCAACATGTGTGCAGTCTATTGCACCTAGTACACTGGGGAAGCGTGCCACTGCATACAAATCCTGCGTGACTGTCTGCCTTTTTGCTGGTGTTTGGGGCAAATATATGTGCCTGCGCACACATGCACGTGCTGTTATGCAAGAGAGCACCTGGTGTAGACAGTGTGATTGGGTGGCCTGCGATATCCCACCAACTACTGCAGTGGTCCGCTGGAAGGCCCCAGTGGCAAGGAGATGGAGTTCAGTCAGCACTTTTTCTAGCGGGCTAAGCACCCGGGTGCAGATGGTGGGTGAAGTTAAGCCATCTTCCCACACCCTGACATGGTATAGGATTAAATGGGGGGAACCTGTACCTGCCATAGACCTGATCATCCTGATCCCCCAGCATCTGCGGTGTCCGTGCACATAGCTCTGACTACTGCTGGATTCATCGTGGCTGTAGACGTTCGTTTGGTGTGTATTGCATGCTTTATAGACATGTTGCTGTTTACGCCTGCTGGCCTATGGTGTCTGGGATTTGTGTGTGCTTTACCGCAAACTGACGTTCCGATTTAAAATCCATGAATACGGTTATATTTGCGCAGCTATGGCTGTGCGATTGCTTTGCCATGTACCATCCCTCAACACACCCACATTTTCACCTGTTCTTCATTCTGCATGTGCCGCCCCTGATTTTGGTCGAACAGACGCGCCTTATGAAAAGGTCTGGTTGTGTTCCGGGTGAACATACAAGGAGCCAGGAGCTGACATTAATTATTGTAGTGTTCCAGAAAACAGAACCAATGGGCCTCGTAGATGACTAAGAAATGTGACTGCACACACAAGGATTATATTCATCATGGGCGCCCCCAGTGCAGGTTCTTTTCTGGAAAAATTAAAAACGAAAAACAAACTCCAGCCACATTCTCCTGTTTGGGTTCATTGGGGAAATTGCAATCAGAATATGAATGCACATTTTGGGCTCATCAATATTCTTGGAGCGCATCTTAAGTTCTTGACAGAAAGATGTGGGGAAAGCAATAAACATCCCTTTGATTCAACAGCACTTGATGATATCATTAATTATACATTGTTATTGTAAGGTTTTTTCAAGTGTCTTTGTGTTTACCTACGGTCATGGGTCAGGTGAAGCAATGCATCATGGTCATGGTCGGCCATTGCGGAAAATGCTCTAAGGATCATGGCCTCATGGAACTGGTCCCGATAGACTTATTCATTGTAAGCACACAACTCAATCCGTAGGATGATTTTGGTTACATTATTTTTGTCTGTGTTGATCTAAAGTCGTGTATTCTTTTGCCCCTGTCCGTAGCAGGCTGGCAGATGAGAATTCAAGAAAACTCAAGAATTTAATATGTTTTAACTCTTACAAGTGGCTAGCTAGTTAATCAGGGCGTGCCTGTGTGATAAGGATGTGCAGGCAGGGCCTTCCACTTACCTGGTAAATACTTTCGATGTGTCTGGAATGGACCATTGTCTGTGGCAAGTTCTCGGAAAAGGCGACTATGGACTTCATTACGAGTGTGTAAGTTTGCATTATGGTATGTGTATAGTTTTATGTATCATAGGTACTTGCCAGTTCTGCTCTATACAAAACAAAATATTATTTTAGTACTTGAATTCCAAAGCTTTACAAATAAGTGTACCTTGCTTTAAAACTAGAGCTGGAAAAAGCTCCAAGCCAAGGTGCTTTAAAAAAAAAAAGAGTTGGGAAAAGTTATTGTGAAGTAAGTAAATTGCTGTCGGGGCTAAAATTCCTCCTTGACCACTGAACACATTGTGTGATTCTGCACATCTCATTTAATGTCACTGTGCCTTTCCTTCCAAAATTGCCAACTGCTAGAAGTGATTTAGTTCGTGGTGTAGACCTTTCAAAAAACGCCTCACTCGTGTTGTAATAAACCATAATTTTCCACTATATATAATAATAGTAGACAGTCAGAGTCAGAGTCACGGTCTAATGTCATGGACGCTGAGGTAATGGTTCATCTGGGTCTGTTCTTTCCATGGATTTGGACCAAGTTTGTGTTGTCCACCTTCTGCTGGAGTAAAGTTGAAGCTGACTACCAGAGCAAGAAAGAGCTTCTACTGAGTGCCTCCCCGGCTGCTCGTGTGTGCTTCTTTGGATTTGCTCCTCCTTTGTGCTCCAGTAGATCTTCACAGCACACCGTGAAAACAAGCTGTTTAATGTGTCGCTGTTAAGCCACGCCCCTCTCTCAACGCGAATGTAAATACAGGCACCCGCGCGCACCAGCGTGCACGCACCAAATGGAGTGCCTGCTGAGTGCCTCTTTGCTTCCCCGGCTGCTTGTGTGTGCTTCTTTGGATTTGCTCCTGCTTTGTGCACCAGTGGATCTTCACAGCAAGCCGTGAAAACAAGCTGTTTAGCGTGTCGCTGTTAAGCCAAGCCCCTCTCTCAACGCAAACATAAATACAGGAACCTGCGTGGACCAGCGTGCGCGCACCAAGCGGAGTGCCTTCTGAGTGCCTCTTTGCCTCCCTGGCTGCTCGTGTGTGCTTCTTTGGATTTGCTCTTGCTTTGTGCTTCAGTGGATCTTCACAGCACGGTAGACTTTCCTTGCATTCTACCGGTGGATGGTAGGAGATGGACGTATTCTAAACATATATTACAATTTGCTTTTATTTTTAGCTGTGAAAACAAGCTGTTTAGCATGTCGCTGTTAAGCCACGGCCCTCTCTCAACGTGAATGTAAATAAAGGCACCCATGCACACCAGCGCGCGCGCACCAAGTGGAGTGCCTCTTTGCCGAACGCGAGAGCGCAATTTGTCACTCTAGTTGGCCCTCCGCTGGTGCGTGAGCCTTAGTTGCCAAAATATCCACCGTCTTTTGATGGTGCTGTGTGTAATTAGGTGCCCCGACATGGTCCTTTACAGCAATGCAGCGTGATCTCCCAACACTTAAAACAGGTATGCTTCTACAACAAAAGTGAAGAGCAACCTTCTGAATTCCTGTCTGCCAGCTCGCACTGGTCAAAAACGCATTCTAAATGCTACAAGATCTATGCCTATAAGCCGCTTGCCTCGCAAAACGAAAAAGTCTATATCGAAAATGGAGGTACATGCAGATATTCGTAAATTCTGCAAAGACTTTCACCCAGGACCGGATGTTCAGCACGAGCGAGAGTCCATTGATCTTGATCCGACCACAGCATCTTTGCAGAAAATAGCCCCCACTACGGCCTCGCGGGTAAGAACTTCCAAAATGAACAGCCCCACTGCTGTTCTCATGGATTCGCCATCTTCTGTTCATCAGCCTTCTCCAACTGACAGCATGATTCTTATCCATGTACCTGAGCTGCCTGTTGACATAGCACCAGTGCCTATGGTGCCACAGGCGGAGGTTGAACTGGTCATTATTGATATAGATGCACCCACCTCAAGCTATGGTGATGGCTTGCCACAACACAATTTATCTAAATCGCCTGTGATGTTCTAGATACGAGTCATTCCTCTATTAGTTCGATAGCCTCTTATACAGCCCCCACTCCACGGAAAGTAAAGGATGTGAGGGAGGTATATAAGTCCTATCAGCCAGACTCCATTACCAAAATTCTGAAGGCCACATTTACCACCATGAACCTAGCTCTACAAACCATGACAAAACTGTTCGAATCATTAGAGGGTAAAATGACCACACAGCATTTACAAATTGAACAAATTTAGCGGTGGAAATTTGAGACCTCCGCGCTGTTACAAAAAACAATTTGCCCTTCTTTAAAAAGTGTGATTGTGATCCGAGGTTTGTGTCTCAGTCTTCCCAAACAACTACTATCCCCACATTAAATGTGCAAAATTCATGTGTGATATAAATGGCCCAATTTTTGAAGTGTGCCCCAAAACAAAATGTATTGATGTCCAAACAGAGCCGCTAGACCCTCATGTAGTGGCCTTTCACATTCCCCAATCAGAGTCAATCTGTGTGGTGCCCGACTCTCAACAAGTCCCGATAAAATCAGTGAAGAACAAAAAATCTGCTTACACCATCTTCACGAAAACCAAAGTCGCAACTACAGATCTATCTAACATCACTAAGCTCGCAAAGAATCAGAAGTCTCTTCCAAAAAATAATGGCTCGAAATCTAAACAATTTTTTAAAGCATTGCCAATGCCAAATGCAGCAAAGAATTCTATTCTACTCTCTAAAGTCATTTCTAAAAAGTATCAAAAGCTTGATAAGGTTAACAAGGCAGTTAACCCTCACACTCCGGTGGTGAACTCAGGGATTATTCCCTATGCCCCTTTAGATAGGTTAGTGGAAGCTGCTAAGAAACAACAAAATCAGGTCTCTCAAGAAAATTTACAGGCTTAGTGTCCTGACTATCAAGCCCAACAATGAAAAGAAATTCGGGAAGCGGTAGACACTTACATGTCTGACCGCTTGCCTGTTAAAAACTCTTCTAGTAGCCTGCCTCATGATGCTTCTAATACACCAAAAACTCAAACCTGCTGCAATTCTGCTGGTTTTAATGTTCTACAGCAGTATAGTAATGAACCTCTTCCAGCAAATACTATCATCCAAAAAATGAATCTCCAGTGAAATTGCCCTTGTGCAAAATACCTTAGCAGCAAGTTAATTCTGAGTCTCGCATGACAGACACTCCCTGCCAGCAAGAGTCCAAAGAGTCTCCCACCTCTTCGTTGAGTTTGATGCAAGCAATTTACTTATTACAAACAGCACTTGCAGGACTTTTACACCCTCAAGACCTAAAGGCATCAACAAATTCTAACATCAAAAGGCCAAATGAACCTCAAGACAAATTATTTCCTACAGCTCTGAAGCGGCCAGCCCCTTACTCTTTGATACTCTCTTGTCACCCTGCTCCATTGCCGCAATATGTTATCAAGAGACCCACTGTGTTGGCTATCTTCTCCGATGTCCCTCAACTAGAGGATATAATGTCCACTGACATTGCCCTTGTTGAGTTTCCTAAAAATAACCTTGCTACAATGGTAAAACTCTGGATAAACTCCAGAGTAGTGCAGAATACAATATGGTTAGCAAAAGAATCACTCCATAATCTTGGTTTTGTCATCACTACAGAGGATGTTCAAGATCCGCTATTAAGATCAAAACAAAACTCCTCTAGCATTAAAGCCCCTAAAGCTTTAATTACAGACAAAACAATTTCACAGGCGAAGAACCAATTGCCTTTGCACAAGTTCTTATCCACAGAAGTAGCTAGGATGCTTATCATTACCCAATACACTTGCTATAATCAGTTGGAATACGAGAGGTTTCAAGCATTTGATTCAAGGGTTTGGGGATCTTGTGAAGTATGATTTAATAATGCTCCAAGAAATGTGGTTACAAGTCTCCCCAATTGTGGATGGTTATGATGTTTGTCTGAATGTTGCCTCCAAATCTGTTAATGGACATCCAACTTCAGGTCTTCTTACTGCCATTAAAATCATCCCTGGTACTGTTACGGAACAGTGGCACAATCTAAACGGATTCATACAAATGGTCAAAGTTATAACCAAATTGTATGCATATGCACTCATCAATTTGTATTGGAACCCGGTGGGCATTTCAGAGACACGATTCATTGAGGATCTTAATGACTTAATGTTAATGATCTCCCAAGACAAATCCATTATTCATATCATTATGGGAGGTGATCTCAATTTGAATTGCATTGGTGCTATAACCTGAAAGAGTCAACCGAGATTGAGAGCTTGGAACCAATTTGTCAAACTTCATAATTTCCTGATGTT
The DNA here is from genome assembly GCF_040938575.1 of Ambystoma mexicanum. Taxonomy (NCBI): domain Eukaryota; kingdom Metazoa; phylum Chordata; class Amphibia; order Caudata; family Ambystomatidae; genus Ambystoma; species Ambystoma mexicanum. The sequence continues at coordinate 418,115,540 of NC_090929.1, forward strand.
CAATGGCTCTTGCTTCTCTGACATGCCAGCCCAACCAACGTGGAGGCGGGGTAACTCCACGATCTTGATTGATTACATCTATGTGAGTGCTTCTCTTTTCCGTATATTGTTGTCTTTTGTATTGTTCAATCTCATTTCAGTGACCATGAACAATTGACAGCAAAATGGCTATCCAATATTCCAACCAGGCAGGTGGATAGGGCAGACTTTTTAACAAATCTAACCACGAAGGCCAGAAGCACAAGGCTATGGTGTTTGGATAAACATCTGCATGAAATCCATGTTTATTTACAGAATTGTTTAGGTTCAATAAAACAGGGTGAGTCTTTAGACAAATTTCCTAGTTGACAACAGGAGAGATCCTCCACATTCGAAACCTTCATTGCACTCTTATAATAGTGAAGTGAAAAATAGAAAACACATTTTTAGAACTGAGAAAAGAGATGCTTTGAAATTACCCATTGAAATAAGAGGTCCCACTGTGAATAAGATTAAGACCCGATACAAAGATTGGTTGAGGGCTAGATGCGCACGTTTATATCATAAAGATGGCCAGAATATGTTAATATTAATAAAATCCAAAAATTCAGCAAGAACCTGGGCCACCATTAACAGCATTGCTCTTGAACCGCAAGGATTCATTCAAGCTAACAGTGTTATGGAATCTGATTGGATATCTAATTTTTCTAATCTCTACGCTCATCCAATAAATAATGTGAGTCTGGACACAGTCAATCTACCCACTAAATTCAGCTTGGAATTTGACCTTCTCGATATACAACTATGTATTAAATCTATAAATCGGTCGAGTGCTTGTGGGCCGGATGGTTTATCTAACCAGATGTTTAAACGGAATCCTAGTGCATGGGCCCAGATTCTTTTTAATATTTTTTTCTCTAGTAAATGAATCTCAATCTATTCCCCAGTCTTGGAGACACTCCATAACAGTGCCGATATATAAAAAGGGGAACCGACAAGTTCCTAATAGCTATCGTCCTATAGCGCTATTAGATGCGCCAGGGAAAATCTTCTTGTGGCTCCTCTTAAAAAAGCTTAACCGCCGGGTCTCAAATATGCGTCTGTTGGACCCCCTTCAAGCGGGCTTTATATCTGGAGTGGGTACAATTCCCAACATTATGATTCTTAATATAATTAAAGCAAAGTATGCTAAACTTGGTCTACCCATCTACCTTGCTTTTTTCTACTTTAGAGTCGCTTTTAACTCCATTTATCGTCTTCTCCTCTATCAAAAGCTAAAGAATTATAACTGTCCTCCAACTCTCTTAGAATTGATCGGGTTGCTACATACTAACACTTATATGCAAGTGAGATTAACTTTGAATGGAATACTTTCCTCTTACATTCCCACTCAAAGAGGTCTAAAGGAGGGGTGCATTTTGGTGTCCACTTTATTTAATTTGTTTATTCTAGACATTAGTCGTGCATTCCTACAAACAATCTGTGACGCCCCCAAATTAGGTACTCACCCAATCAAGTATCTTCTCTACACAGATGATCTAGTTCTTCTCTCCCAAACACCCAGTGGGCTACAGAATATGTTGAATACACTAAATGCTTATGCATTGAAGAATAATTTGGTCATTAATACCTCTAAAACACAAGTCTTGGTTTGCAAATCCAAACCAAAGTCAAATGCCCAACCCTTTCAAATGCATTTAGGAACTGAAATACTTGAAAAGGTTATAATGTACAAGTATTTGGGTGTATCGATCACCAACTCATTAAGAAATAACGATGATGAGATTGATATTCAACAGAAACTTCACCCACTAATTGCCCAGGTGAAGTTATTAATGTATAAATTTGCAAAATGTTCCTATTCACATATTCTTCTATTTTATAAGCAGAAAGTGATCCCCATCCTTGCGTATGGTGTGGAAACTTCATTACCCAAACAACGCAAATTTTGGGATGCACTCGAATCCACATTTTGGAAAAAAATCCTGTGTCTCCCTATGTGTGCACCGAAAGCTATGCTTTGGTTTGAATTGGGCTTAACATCTTTGCACTCACAAGATCAATCGAAAAGATGTGCGTTACTTGATCTAACAAATGTAGTTGGAACGTTAGCTCATCATCTGGCGACAACAAATGACGCTTTTTCCATCAGATGGTTATGTTATGTTATGTTATGTTATGTTATTTTGCATTTATATAGCGCCTTATATACCATTGGTATGGTCTGAAGGTGCTGGTAGGTTGAATGCCCTTGGGAAACGAAGTTCAGGTCAGTAGAGAGAGTAGAGGGAGTGCAAAAGTGCGTGTGCGCACCGGGTATGTGTGCAGCTGGTGCGGAAATCGAGTGGTAGCTGCTTCTTAGCTGTAGGTGTGGTGGTTGAGAGGTCAGGAGTATGTGTTCGCTCTGGTCGGTTTTACCCAGAACGAGTGTGGCTGCATTAGGCCTAAGGAGAACGCCTGGCTGGGGGGTGTGCAACCAGCAATGATTACTTAGAGTGATGTGGAGTGAGTGGGAGATGTAGATATGAGAACAGTTATACCGAATGGTGTCATAGTATCTCTGTGTTCTAGATGAGTGGTGGTGTAAGGGGGAGAGTAAGTGTGGGGTGTGGTATGATGTATGTTTTCAAGTGTTTCCATCATTCCAAAGCATGTTAGGTATCGTCCGTTGCACATATTCGTCCGTTCCTCATACTCGTCCGCTTCACAGGTTCGTCGGTCATTATCATTGTCTAGTTCACACCCTCATCCAGTCCGCACACTCCTCTAGTCCGCACACTCGTCCAGACCACACACTCGTCCAGTCCACACACTCGTCCAGTCCACACACTCTTGTAGTTTATACTCGTCTAGTCTGGATACCGGCTCCAGATAGGGCACTCGTTCAGTCTACAATGGTCGTCCGGTCCATCCACTCATCGGAAAAGCCAACTACTTGTCTGCTCTGTCTGTTCATCCATTCCATACACTCATATGCTCTACGTATTTTGTCCGCTCCATGGATTCATCTGTTAGGCACACTCGTCCGCACCACACATTTATCCACTTCACCCAATCGTCCGCTCCATATATACATCCGCATCCGACACTCGTTCGTTCCATATACACACCCGTTCCATATGCCCATCCATGCTACACATTTACTTTTTCGCTCTCCTTATTCATCCGCTCTCTACAATCATTCGCTTCGCACTAGTCTGCTCTCCACACTCGTCCCTTCTCCACGCTCCTCAGCTCTCTTCTGGTCCCCACGCTCGGCTGCACTCTGTACTCAACCGCTCTCCGCACTAAAACCACTCTCCACACTCATCTGCTCTCCACACTCATCCGCTCTCCATACTCATCCGCCATCCGCTCTCCACAGTCGTCCGCCATCCGCTCTCCACACTCATCCGCTCTCCACACTCATCCGCTCTCCACAACTCATCCACTCTCCGCACTCATCCGCTCTCCGCACTCATCCGCTCTCCGCACTCATCCGCTCTCCACACTCATCCGCTCTCTTTTCTCATCCGCTCTCTTTTCTCATCCGCCATCTGCTCTCTTTTCTCATCCGCCATCCGCTCTCCACACTCACCCGCTCTCCATACTCATCCGCTCTCACTTTCATCCGCTCTCCATTCTCATCCGCCATCCGCTCTCCACACTCATCCGTCCTCCGCACTCGGCCACCCTCCGCACTCGGCCACTCTCCGCACTCGGCCACTCTCTACACTCGGCCGCCCTCCGCACTCGGCCACTCTCCGCACTCGGCCACTCTCCGCACTCGGCTCTCCACTCTCATCCGCTCTCCACTCTCATCCGCTCTCCACTCTCATCCGCTCTCCACACTCATCGGCTCTCCACACTCATCAGCTCTCCACTCTTATCAGCTCTTCACTCTTACCGATCGTCACACTCATCCGCACTCCACAACTCATCCGCACTCCACAACTCATCCGCATTCCACAACTCATCCGCATTCCACAACTCATCCGCGCTCCACACTCATCCGCGCTCCACACTCATCCGCGCTCCACACTCATCCACGCTCCACATTCATCCGTGCTCCATACTCATCCGCGCTCCACACTCATCCTTGCTCCACAACTCATCTGTGCTCCACAACTCATCTGCTCTCCACACTCATCCGCTCTCCACACTCATCCGCTCTCCACACTCATCCACTCTCCACACTCATCCGCTCTCCACATTCGTCCACTCTCCACACTCATCCGCTCTCCACCCTCATCTGCTCTCCACCCTCATCTGCTCTCCACCCTCATCCGCTCTCCACCCTCATCCGCTTTCCACAACTCATCCGCTTTCTACAACTCATCTGCTCTCCGGTCTTAACCGCATGCTTCCGTTTAGTGTATTTGTCTGATCTGTACGCTTCATCCATTCTAACTATTTCATTTATGTCAATCACTGTATTCCTTTCTCATTCATTATGTCCCTTTCATCGGTTCCGATCTCCAAGTTTCTCAATGATTTATTCCTATTTTCTGTTTCACTGTTTTGATCTACTTTACTCGTTTAGGCCTGTTTTGTGTTTCTAGTTTACATTTGAGTTTATTTAGCTGTCATTTCTCGCTTCATGTAGTTTGATGGGTCGGTGTTATTGTGATGATGCTAGATTGGTTTTATGGGAAGAGCCAGGTTTTCAGTAATTTGCGGAAGGACGTTATGTCCTCAGTTAGGCGGATGTGGGGTGGGAGTGAGTTCCACAGGGTTGGTGCCAGGGCAGAGATTGATGATTCGTCTAGCCTGACTGAGTTTGTCTTGGGAATTACTAGGAGGCCGGCTGAGCTAGATCTTAGTGTGCGAGTGGGATGATAAGGTATTAGTTTGTCTTGAAGATATTGCGGTCCAGTTTTATGCAGTGCTCGATGGGAGAGGCATAAGGTTTTGAAAGCTACCCTACGGGCTACTGGAAGCCAGTGCAGTGTTTTAAGGGCTGGGGATATGTGGTCTCTTGGATTGAGTGGAAGTAGCATTTTGGCCACCGCGTTTTGTGCTCTTTGGAGTTTATTCAGTTGGTAGGCATGGATTCCGAGGTATAGGGGGTTTCCGTAGTCCAGTCCTGGATATAACGATTGATTGGACAGCGGAGACTCTGTTGGGAAATGAGAGGTATGGAAAGACGCGCCTAAGGTTTTTGAGGTGGCAGTGGCAGGACTTTGAGACATTGTTGACTTGGCGCGAGAGTGTTAGGTCGGAGTCTAGGGTGCATCCGAGATTTTTTACTGTTTTGGAGGGTGTAGGTGCGCTGCCCATGGCGGGTGGCCAGGGTAGTGGGTGCGGAAGAAGGTCGGAGTTGCCGCAAACCATGATTTGTGTTTTGGAGGGGTTTAATAAGAGGTGGCTTTGGGTCATCCAGCACTCTATGTTTACAAGGCAGGATGCCAGGTCGGGTTGGGAGTTGGGTTTCGAGTTCAGGAATTTTAGAATTAGTTGAGTGTCGTCGGCGTAGTTGTAACATAGGATGTTGTGTGAACAAATTATTGGTGGGAGGGTGGTCAGGTAGAGGTTGAGCAGGAGGGTGGATAGACATGCTCCTTGAGGGACTCCCGTGTCGACTGGTCGAGCTTGGGAGGTAAAGCTGGAGAGTGTTGTTATTTGGTGCCTGTCTTTGAGGAATGAAGCTATCCATTTAAGAGCGGTTCCACGAATTCCTAGGGAGTGGAGGCGGTCTAGGAGGATTGAGTGATTGATCGTGTCAAAGGCAGCGGATAGGTCGAGAAGGATTAGAGCGGCACATCCTGCGGAGTCTGCTGTCATTTTAAGGTCGTCCCAGATCGAGGTTATGGTTGTTTGGGTTCCGTGCCGCGTTCTGAAACCTGATTGGGCGGGGTCAAGGAGATTGTTGGCTTCGACAAAGGCAATTAGTTGGGAGTAGGCGGTTCGGTCAATGAGTTTGGCAAGGAATCTGGTGTTTGAGATTGGGTGGTAGTTTTTGGGCTCGAGAGGGTCGAGTGAGGGTTTTTTGATTAGAGGTTTGACGTGTACCATTTTGAATGCTTCGGGAAAAATACCGGAGGAAAGGGAGGCATTTATGATAGAACTTGCGTGTTCTCCAGCGCTGGAAGAAGCAAAGATTTCTTTAAGGGTTGCGGCTGGGCAGGGGTCCAGAGGGGATCCAGATGGTTTGCGAGCTGATAGAAGTTTGAGAAATTGTTCTGGTGATATTGGACTAAAGGATTCGAACGTTGGTTGAGTAGAGGTTGCATTTGACGGGCTGGCCGGTATGGGAGGGGGATTGTTAATTGGTTGAATGAGAGCCAGTTTGGTGTTTAGAGTTTTTGTCCTTTCAATAGCTGTGGTGTAAAAGTGGAGGGAGAGTGAGTCACACAGTGATTGTGACGGGGTCGGGACGGTTGTATTACAAGTTGGGTTGGTGAATTCGGAGATGATTTTGTGGAGTTCTTTGCTTGGGTTTTTGCAGTTTAGGATTCGGGTGTTGTAGTGGGCTTTTTTAGCTTTCTGGATTTCAGCCTTGTAATGGTACAGGTGTCGGGTCAAGGTGGTCCTGCTCTCGAGGGTTTTCTCTTTTTGCCAATTGCGTTCTAGGTATTTGTAGTGTCGTTTACTGGTCTTCAGCTCAGGAGTGAACCATCTGGGGAACGGGCCACGGCGGGTTGATGGTTTGCATGGATGGGTGAGTCGCATCAGAGATGTGTTGAGCCATGAGTCAAAGGCCTCAGGTGTTAGTTGGTGGTTAGTTTGGCAGGTAGGTGGTGAAGACTGGAGGAGTGCCTCGGCTAGGTCCGGGGTAGTTATTAGTTTTTTCCAGCATTTTCGTAGGTTAGGATGTTCAGATGCGGGTACGGGTAGGGGGCCTGGTGCGGGGATGGCAAACGAGAGAACGAAGTGGTCGGACCAGATGGCGTCGAGAGTGTGTCCTTTAAAATGAGTCGGTCCGTTTATGTGGGGTTGGAGATTAATTGCATCTAGACCGTCAATCAGGGCGTGTGTCATAGGATTGGTGGGGATGTCGAGCCATATGTTGAAGTCTCCGAGAAGGGTGAGGTTGGGATGGTTTATTTGGAGGGTGGCAATAGAGTCACAAAGGTTGTTTGCGAAATGTCTATCGTAGCCAGGGGGCCTGTATATTATTAGGAAGGTGTGTGAGAGCGACGGGGAGAGGGATAGTTTAACGAGGAAGGATTTGCAGGATGGAATGGAGGGTTGGTTGTCCATGATTGAGGCGCAGAAGAGAGATTTGAAGACAAATGCCACCCCCCCCTCCTCTGGACGGACGGTTCAGTGGGATGAGGCTGTAGTTGGGCGGAAAGGCTTCATTTGCGATTGGGCTGAAGTCATCAGAGAACCAGGTTTTGGTGATGAAAACTAGGTCTGGTTTGACGGAGGTGAGGAGGTCAAAGATGCAGTGTCTGTTTTTTGCTACAGAGCGGGCGTTAAATAGGATACAGGTCACATCGGCAGGGAAGGTTGGTTTTATGATGGAGCGGGATTGGGCGGAGGGGGAGAGAGTGGAGGGAGAGGGGTAGGGTTGGTGATGCTAGGTAAAAGAGGGCGAGCCGGGAGATTTGCTGGCTTACGGTGGGGTTGGGTGGATGTGTGTTGTGGGATGATCGGGTTTGGGGAGGGGGATTTGAGGACGGGGGAGGGCGGTTGGGAGTTTCGGTTGCGGTTGAGGAGAAATCGAGGGGGAGGGGTTTCAGGAAGGGAGAGGCCATGGGGGAGGGGGGAGAATGTGGGAGGGAGGAGGTGGGTCGAGACAAGGGAGGCGAGGAGAGCAGAGAGGTTGAGGGGGACCAGGAACGCTTCCTCTTTAGTTTCTTTGCTGCGATTGGTGTGAGAGAGAGGGTAGGGGGTTCATAGGGGGAGACAGAGGCAGCTTCGGTTCTCGCTAGGGCTAGGCGCGCAGTTTTTAGGGAGGGGAAAGGGTGCAGTCGGGGGGGAGGTGGCAGGGGTATGATGGCAAGGCGGGGGGTGGGTGACTGCAGGGTGGGATGTGGTAGTGGGGGGAGTGGGCGTGGGCAGTGCTGGCGGGTCGGTTGGAAAATACATTAAATATTCTCGCAGACTCTAACATTCCGCTAGATATGTTATTACACAATCCCTTCAGAGCGAAGATTAAGTTATTTCAAATGGACTGGATTGCCACAATTGATGAATGTTCTCGAGTGCAAGATTTGGACATTACTTTAGTTGGCCACTAAAAATTAGGAACTCTGGCAAGTTATTTGCAGAAATATCCTTCCCCACATATGCAAAGTCAATATTTATGATTCAGATGTAACTTATGGCATACTAGGGAAGTATTGGCAAGAAGGAAACTTATACCAGAGGACCAAAGTGTTTGTAGATGGTTTAATATACATTTTCAGGAAGACACCCTGCAACATTGTCTAATCAAATGTCCAAATTTAGCTGACATGCGGGAAAAACATTTTGGTAGAGTCACAGCTTCATTACTTCCCATGAATCAGACTCAAGCTTGGCAATGGCTATTTTCCAACTCCAACTTATCTGTGCAATTTGCCACTATTCAATTTCTTAATGAATTATTTAAAACTGAAAGCGGCTAAGTAAGCAGCCCATATAAGAAATATTTAGAAATTATTTCTGTTCTTCCTTGAAATTGAATGAAATTGTGGTGCACTCATGTCGCTGTAATTGTACCTATTCGAAGGTGTTTTTTACTTTTGCTGTTATGTCAACGATAGTCCTTTCTTTTATTTTTCTTTCTCTGTAAAGACTTATTTGATATGATGTATGTTGTTTTATGCGGTATATGTTTTAATAATGCAAATTTGAAAGGTTCAAGAGATTGAACTAACCAAATAAAAAAAATAATAATAATAGCAGACTTTTGTGTATTACATATCACAAAGTAATTTTTCCTTTGGCTCGCTCACGGAAAGACCTAAAACCACGGTGTTTAACATGAGTGAAATCTGAAAATGATAGGCTGTAATTATTTCCCACATGCCATATTAAGCATAACACATTTTATTAATTACAGTTTATTTCTTAATGATGCTGTCATTTAAACTGCTCCCTGTGTTTGGCCAATAAGCATATCCTGGCATATGCAGGTAAACCCATTTGCTAAAGCTTACATAATATGGTCAAGTGGAGGACGATAGATTAGATGGCAGGTCACCAATTTGTATACTAGTCCTAAGAAGAGAAGGCATTCTGGTCTCTGTGGAACTTTGTACATTTCCAAAAAAGTGAATACCTCTGGAATACAGACCAAAAGGTTAGGGCAGGGACAGTCCACATGCCAGTGCCTCTCAAATGCTAGTAAGTTGTCACTGAGACTTGGTACATCTGGAACACCCTGCTCCCATGCCATTGATGGTTTGTTCTACCTTCCAAGCCCACTCCCAAGTCCTGCTACCTTTGTGGTCAGGCATGGAGCATACACCTATGCAATTTCCTTGGATAAGAAATTCCAAAATATGGTGTGAGTACATGGACTTCAACAAACATAGCTGACATCTGTTGCAGTACATAGCATATGACATGTGAATCTGGTATTTCATGGACAATACTTGGAGCATGATGCAAGTAGGCATGTGGGGGTGTGCCTGACACAATATGTAAGTATATGGGCATTTTATGGCACTACCTGCTGATGTCTAATGCAAGATGTATGAATACAGCATTTGAGGGTAGTACCTGGCATTTAGAGGGAATACCTAGCAAGAGTACTTGTCATTTGATTTCAATATTTGGCTTGTGGTGTGAGTACCTGGGCATTTACAGGAAACACCAGACAGCACATAAAACTATTTCACTATGAAGAAAGCATACTGGAAAATGGAGAGTGCCAGAATCTCAAAAGAGAGGTGCCAGAATGGTGCCTTGCTGCTTCACACGGGTTGTATTTTTCTTCCATTGCTATGAAAAGGGTACAAATGTGGGATGCAAGTAGTTACATGCTCACCTAAGGGTCAGCACCTGAGCTATGACACAAATTCTGCTACACACCAGCAACATTACAGAATAATAAGGTGAAAATGTGAGAAAGCCTCTTTTCTAAATAAAAACATTCTACTTCCTGATACACATGAAGAAAAGAATGTACATATGAGAACCGTAACAATCTCATTATGAAGATAAACATGTGACAAAAGTGAGAAAAGCACAGAAGAAACCTTACATTTGCATTATTCAAAGGTATTGCAAATTTAACTGCAGTTGTAAAGCGATCCCTCTTATCATTTTATAACCTCACATATGATGTGTTTTACATTGAGCAACTTTGTCTTTTAAGCACGATGAAATAGACAAATTATATAGTATATTTATGTTTAATCAGTATATTTTGAACACAAAGCAAATACATCACTGTAAGGTATTTAAATAGAAAGGCTTGTGCACCATCAATACAACAGAAGTAAACAAACCGTTCATGTACAGGAAAACATTGGTTTCCTAATGTCTCTTTGATAATGCTGATTTCCAGGGAACCTGACAGCAAGCTCCTTTTTCTGTTTAGCCCTGCATGTATTGTTAATTGGAAGGCTTGAAGTCCCAGGAGATTAGTTGGGACAACAGGAGAAATCAGACCTATATAATGAAAGCTATCAAAGAAACACATTACATTCCCTGTAACAAAGAACCATGTGTACAGTGCCTCTGAGTAAGAGGATGACCCACTCACATGTGCCCATCTTAAGGAAAATACCCCTAAGAAAAAAGACATGTTTACATTCCTACAAGGCCTAATATATGGCCCTCAAGACTAATCAGTATCAGAACTGATGAAATGCTGACTAGCCCCGTTTTCCAGGCTCAGTGCTTCAAACGCAGCAAAATACACAAAATGCACTAACCGTGTTACCTCTTGATATCTGCTAGGTAATAAAGTCCATCAAATTTCCAGTTAAAAAAAGATCAAGGAAAGGGGCATCCGAGAGCTGCTTACATGACTCATGATAACAAACTGTTTCAGAATTAAAAGAAAACATATATTTTATGTATTCATTAGAAATGCAGTTTAAAGAGATGTTGGCTATAACAACACAATCATTTGACTTAGAATCGGAAGAAATAGTGTTTTGTAACCGTGAGTTTGTCCTCTACAAATTGAGTCTAAACACAATATCTGTATCTTTATTACAATTTATAACAATATAAATCTTAATAATCAAGGCGTATTTCAACGCACAAATTCATATTGCATGTCCCTGAATTCATGATGATTGTGGGAACCTAGAAATCTGCATTTCATCTATGTCATGTACTAGGATGACATATGGAAGAAATATGATTTTGAGCTCGAAATTGTCCAAAATGTTCAGAACACACCCTGTCATATGGTCAGAAATATGATTAACATATTAAAATCAAGGGTTGTATTCTCTGGGAGTTTATGCCTGTAGAGCAAACCAATGGAAACACTTAACCAATTAAAATGATGTGCGATGTAACAATGACATAGAGACTAATTTTGAATGTGCTGGTGCAGGTATAATGGCACGTTACCGCACCAGCACACTCCAAGTTTGCCGGTAGGGTGGTGGATTTACCTTAAGCTCTGAGCTGGAGGTATATCGGCCACCCTACCAATGTATCTGCCAGTATTACGTGCCCGGTAATACCAGTGCCAGACATACCGGCAAATCCCCCCATGGAGTCCTATGGGACTTCATGAAATCAGGATTTAATGCCATTTTCTTCACTTGGAATCTGCCGGGAATTCCAGCAGACCAAGTGCTGGAAACGGTATTACAGTTTGCTGGTATCCTGCAGATAAAACCATGTAATGAGGTCCATAGTGTGGGAGTATTAATGATGATATAAGCAGAAACACACAGGTAAGAAGAACAGCTAGGATTTAAAAAGCTGCCAAAAGGGTAATCCTTGTTTCCAGTAGATGAGTGCTGATCTTGGATAATATCTGAGATGAATGGGGCCTTATCCATGAGGAAGCTTGAAGCAGATTTTATATTAGGCATTCTTAGTTTCCTAGAGGGAGAAAGAGACCATAAGGGGCCAACTGACTGGGAATTGCCTGGAACCTCTTGAGTGTCCTTGCTGGCTCTATGCTTAAAAGAATTATACAAAAGCAACTATGAAAATTCCCCAGTGTAATAAGTCAAAGGCCCTCTATAACAATTTCTCTGCTAAGCCACATGAGTGAGTGGACTGGGAAGGTGCTTTAACATTTAAGTGTGAAAATATAACATTACTTTCAGACTATATTTGAAGGCAAGTGAAATCTATTGCATAACACATAGCATTGTCCTGTGCATAGCGCACAGTGGCTGATAAACTATCACCAACAGTATGGGAACAGACTACAGTAGCTTGTTAGTGTGAAATATATCCTCTTTTCACTGTATTCAAAACTGAGTTAGATTATGTTTCAATAGGAACCAATAGAATGTTGCCTTTCTCTTTGCTGTGTGTACCGTATAAAACAGAGAGTATTTCCCAGCACCAAGAGTGCAGCATTTGGTATATTATAGCCAAATAAACTGAATCTTGTTTTTTCCCCCACAGTTATAATCAACAACTGAGCCTATGAATCGATGAACAGTTCATTTTCACCAACGATATTGTGTTAAAGTGAGATTAGATACAGCCAAATCATCCAAGATCATCATGGGCATAGCTGTTAGCCTTTCAGAAAGGCTGAATCTTGGGTGGATACAAAAAGTAGAATAATCAACTTTCTGTGCAGTTCGAATTAATAGCACAGATCACTTGAATTAGTATAAATATGTATTTATTTATTGCATTCATGTAGCGTCCAAACCCAAGTGTATCACAGCGCTTATACAAGGTAGGTGATGTAGAGGAGCAGCCAACTGCCCCTGCACAAAGTCCTGCCCCCTATTATCTGTATGCTGGCAGCCTGAAATTGTGCCATGCTTGACACCAGCAGTTGTGACTATTTGGTGCTGAGTCTTCGAGAAAAGATATCCACTTAGAAAACCCTATCAAATGTATTCCAGAAGAGATGGCAATCTCTTGGAGGATATCCCTGAAGGAATATGAAAAAGAGAGAAAGAGAAGTTGGTGACGTCACAAATAAAGAGCATGACACACAGAGAAGACTGACTGAAGAAGAGAATGTATGGACCTTATATAAACTGATGACGAATAAAGAATCGAGTAAACTTTCATGTGCAAAACGAAGATTGGACATGTGAAGAGCACTGCACAAAATGCAAATAGCTTGATAACTGTACAGATGCATCAATGCAAGTAGACTTATTGACCATTATTGATCATAAAAGTTGACTATATGTAGTGAATAGACTGCAGGCTGAGCCGCCATTATATAGAAGCTGGGAGCATGGAGCATCTAGAAGGGCTGTCTGGCCTGATGTCAAGACTGAAGGCAGCCAAGACTGCTTATCTATTCCTGAAGGCAGAGAACGCTCTGCGATGTCCGTTGATATCCATTGTAACTCCCTGTTTTAGATGATTGATACTAAAACAGTAAAAGGACTTTGACTTCTTTCTGAGTTGGTCTGATTATTGGTGTACAGAGTTATTCTGTTTCACATACACCTGCATGACACATTACCCTACAAGGGCCCTAACCTCAGTGAGATAACAAGAAAGGAAATCCTTCAGGGCAGTTGGGTAGAGCCCTCAGTCTGGTGGAGAGGGAATCAGTCATATTTGTCATATAGCTAGGTTTTCAGTCATGTACTGAAGTTGAGGTAGGATGGTTCTTTTTTTATGAAGTTGGGGAGGGAGTTCAAAATGATGGTGGCAGCAACAGTAAAGCTAGAGCCTCCAGCTCGCTTATTTTTTTATTCTGGGAATAAAGAGAGAAATACTAGAGGATGAGTGTAATGCGCGAAAAGAGGATTTTCTGGTGCTACAGTGGTTGAAGTAGATGGGTGCGGAGTTGTAGATGCAGTGGTCGGTAATGGTCAGGATTTGGAAGCCAATGCAAGCTTTGATGGGTAGCCATTGTGGTCTGAACATTTTAAGCCCAAGACAGCTCGAAGGGTGCCGTTTTGGAGCACTTGGAGTTTGGATACGTTCTTGGCAGTGGTGCCCCGGAGTTCAGTAGTCGGGTTTGCTACCAATAATGGCTCTGGAGAGTGTCAGGCAGTTGACAGGTGAGAAAAATTGTCTGCTGTGGTTGATGAGTTTAGTCGGATACGGTTTTAATGAAGATAATGCATTCACATGTCTAGTCATGTTGAGTTCTATGTAAAGGTAGACTTTGAGAGAATTGGTTGATGATGTCTTGGGGGTGGTTGGCTGAGAGCACTAATAGGATTTGGGTGTCATCGGCGAAGTTTGTGTAGGTAATTCAGAGCTAGTTGAGGTGGTCAAATAGGGGTTTGGTGAAGATGTTATAGAGGGTGGGCAAGATGCATGACCCTTGAGGAACATTGAATGGGACAGGGATGGGGTCAGTGGCAGCTTCACCCATGAAGACTCTGGAAGTGCATGTCGCTCAAAACGGATTTGGTCCAGGATGCTGCTTCGAGAGAGAAATGCAAAAAAGTAATTAGGTGTTAGCAGAGAATGTTGTGATCAACCAGGTCGAAAGCGACCGAGAGGTCAAGGAGGAGCAAGATGGCAAGATTGCCCAAGTTGCGCATGTTGTCTAATTGAATTTTAAGGTCAAGGAGGGCTGTTTCGTTGCTATGTTTGGGTCTGAAGCCTGAATGACAGGTTCTGAGCATGTTACACTTTTCTAGGTAGTGTTGAGTTTGGGAATAATCTATATGACCAAGTATTTTGAAAAGGAAGGCGACATTGGTGATAGGGTGCTAGTTAGTGGGAAAGGTAGGGTCTAGGGTAGGTTTTTTGAGTAGTGGTGTGCCCCAGACTTCTTTATTTTAACTCAAATTGTATTGTAGTTCTCACGCTCAGACATACACATCAAATCCAACGAAACATAATCAACATAACTCCACAACATAACGTGACAAATTATATAAGAGGATGAATGTCAAATAATTATCTTTGTCCTGATCTTGATGGTCGTGCAGATTTATTGCACCTCCGTCCCCAAGTACTGCATAGGCAAGAACAACCTACTGCCTGTGCAGTCTTTGAGGCCACAGGTATTGTAGCCGTCAGTCAGGAACCGGGAACACCGGAAGAACCCCAGACCACTGTAAGGCAAAAGCAATGTATAAGCAAACAGAGGGCAGTAGAAATGTAAACTAAATAGTTGGAATAAGGCTTACCCCGATAGGTGACAGGAAAAACCCTCAGAATGATGAAGGAGTAGTGAATCGGGAGGCCAGGTGAATAGAGTTCAATCTGACTTGCAGGAAGGCAACACCCGGGATCAGGATGGTGAAGAGCCAAAGGTACAAGGTGCAAAATACAGGAACAACAGGTCCAAAGTTCCAAGGATGCCAAGTTAAGGGAAAGCTTCAAACGAGTCCAAGAGAGCAGTCCAAGGCCGTGCCTAATAGTACTTAGTATTCCAAGAAAGCCAAAAACCAAATCCGTTGAGCAGTCCGAGGTCAAGTTATCCGAGGTCTTGAAGAGCTGTACCAGAATCCGAGGAGAGAGCAAAAAGCAGGTCCGTGAAACAGTCCGGAGTCGAAACAAGGATGAAGTCAACAGGAGCAACAAGAAACGCCAAAACCTCACGTGAAACAGCTGTAAGGCACTGCTTCCGTGTTTTCGAGTGCTTATGACTCATTCAGGGTTGTCACGTGAGGAAAAACACTGGAACGTTCAGCGTGAGGAATGTCACGTGATTTGGGTCACGTGACACGTGATGCAGTCCATCAGGGTTGTTGTGGGGCTCTCACCGTACGGTGCCAGGATGAAAGCCGGGGACAATGCTGGCCACGAAAAAGTCTCCATGGCAACTGCCAACAAGCGGAGGGGCGAAAGACACCCGGACTGCCAGGCAGCGTTTTCATCCGCCGACGCGGCTTCACTGACTTAGTTGCCTCTGCAGGTGAGTGAGCGGGAGAGACCCTTGGGATGGGAAACCTAGGAGACGTGACAATCTTCACTGGAAGAGGCAGACTCAAACAATACATTTTTGTCAAGCCCCTCATATCCGCCACCAATAACAAGAGGCCTAACACATCTGCCCTTAGGATCCCCACCTCTATAAAATCAAAAGAAAAAAACACAACATTATAATACACAATCGGATTAGTAGCTATAGATTCTAACCACAGCATGTCAATTCATGTGTAGTCCCAGAAGCTACTGTATTTCCCCAATTAGGGTCCCCCAGAAAATAATAAAAGAAAAAGAAAAATGGAAATAAACATTATCCCAAGTTCATCCACACCAGTTTCATAGCCTTCACATACTGCTGGCACACTTACATCCTACCGCCTTTCCCACTTTGTCCAGGTCCCCACCCCCTTAGGACAGAATAACAGATAGTGGTTCTGTCTCCTCCCCTTAACTGTGCTTGCTCGTAAATTGTCCCCATTCCTCTGTGAAAGTCGATAGGTCATCATGGGCCATGTCCCCTTTCACGTGAACTGAGGGTTTTATCCAATTCTGTGCCACCACTATTCTGCCTGCACATATCAGTGCATCGCACATTCTGGGGAACTGATAGGATTTGTACCCTCTCAGAAGAATTCCCAAAAGTATTGTAAGGGATTCCAGTTGTATGGGGATTCTTGTGTTGTCTTTTAACCAGCTGAGCAGTTCAGACCAGAAAAACCTGATTCTCGGACAATCCCAAAAAATGTAAGCTGATGTCCCCAATTCCCCACACCCCCTGGTGCATTGCAGAGACACTCCCAGGAGAATCTAGGAAACTCTCATTGGATCCATGTCCTAGCCTTGGAGAATCTTAAAATTGTGTTTGATAGCATTGGTGGAGAGATTCCCATGGAAGTTTACAGTATTTATTTTGTCCCACAGGTCATCTGGTACCGGGGATCCCACCACTCTGTCCCAAGACAATTTAAAATGTCTCCTTATTTCAGCCTTAGCCAGAGGTATCACCAGGTCCCTGTATACATTGGAAATAATTTCTTTCCTAGATTGTGACATCTCAAGGATCATCTCAAACAGGGTCAAGACCCTTCCCAATTACACCCCCGATTTAGGATCTAATATCAGTCCTTGAAGCCTAAGATATTCAAAAATCTCCAAACTCCCCCTCCCCAGCGTGTCACGCACCTCTTCAACTCCTCAAATTAACCATCCCAGAATAGGTCTGCAGCCTTTTCCAGGCTTCTGTCAGACCATCCCTGTGCACTCCAGAAATTCCTACAGCCAAGCAAGAGAGGTGGACACCACAATAAACTCATTGGGGAAGGCCAAGAGGACATCTCCCTGTTTACCTTAGAGTTTGGCCATACTGTCCACAACACTCCTAGGATGGAAAGTTCCTGTATCTTCTTTGGAATGAGTTTGCGCGTTGCCCACAAACAATCTCCTACCTGCTTCATGAAATTAGTACAGTCTTCTAAATATGTCCAACATATCTTCAAGTCTTCTGACATGAGTTCTAACGTGACCCTCAATTGGGCCGCTTTGAAATATAGGGCAAAATCAGGGAACCCAAATCATGCCTCTACTTTTGGGAGAACAAGCATCTCCTGGACTGTACGTGCCCTCTTTTTCTGACACACAAAGCTCAAACACATGTTTTCTGCCTCCTTAAAAAAGCCCTCTGGGGCCACCGTCAGGAGCATCTGGAATAAAAGCAATAATCTCAGAAGCACATTCATTTTTACTACTGTCATTCTCTCTGTCAATGATAACGTCAGCTCTGACAAGCTCTGCAAGTCTCTCTTCACCTAAGTCATCGGCGGGTCATAATTGCATCTATGTAGATTGCTGAGATTGTTGGGTATTACCATCCCCAAGTATGTAAATGCCTCCTTTGCCCATATGAGCTGATGGTCACCAACACCGTCCACGCTATCGGAGATACCAACCCCCATAGGGAGAATAAAAGATTTGGAATAGTTGATAGTTGGCCCTACGAACTTCCCATGTCTGTTCAAAGCCTTCATCAATTCTGTAAGGGAGGCCCCGAGTCCTTTAAATAGCACAGAAGGTCATCAGCCAAAAGCCATACTTTAAATTCCACCCCCTCGACTTATATTCCTCTAGTCTTCATATTTTCTCTAATAACTGCAGCCAGATGTTCTATCACCAGGGCAAAAAGAATAGGGGACAGAGGGTACCCCTGCCTGGTTCCCCTATGGAGCGCAAAGTCACCTGATAATAAATACCCTATTCACTGATACTCTTGCCATTGGGTTCTTGTAAAGTGCCCTTCGCTGGCCATCTCCCAACTAACTCTCCAAAATTAATCTGTTGGTTGTCTCCATAACCATCAGTCTGGCTTCTGTTCCCATCCTCCTTGGCCTTTCCTCTGCTTTCGACACGGTCAATCATGCCATCCTGATCAATCGTCTCTGTGAGAACCTGGGCATCACTGATCAGGCCATGTCTTGGTTGACCTCATTCCTCCTGGAACGGGCCTACTAGGTCCAACTTGGGTCCTGTCTTTCCACCACCTCTCTCACCACACCCAGGGCTCTAACCTCTCACCCTGGCTTTTCAACGTCTAATTGACCCCTTTGGCCCATCTCATCTCTACCTTCTCCTCTAACGTTCAGCGTTACGCTGATGACACTCAGCTCCCTTCAGCCTCTTCTGCTCTCTCGCTCATTCCAGACTGTCTGTCCGTGATTCAGGAGTGGTGCTCTTCCAACAATCTCTGCCTTAATGTCCGTAAGACTGAGATCCTTCTCATTGTGACCCCTGCTCCCGCTTTCCCTCTTTCCCTCTGGCCACCCTCCTTGGGCCCTCTTTACAAGTCTTCCTGTGAGGCAAAAAACCTTGGTGTTATCTTCGACTCCACTCTTTCCATCTCTCATCACATCACTGACCTCTCTTAGAAGGCCCACTACCAGCTTCACCACCTCAGAGGTATTCTTCCTTTTCTCACTTTCCTCGAGAAGCTCACTGTCTGCAGAGCCCTGGTTCTCTCTAGGCTGTACTACTGCAAGAGCCTCTTTCTCAATCTACCTTCCTCTTCTTTCTGCCCTCTGCAACTAATCCAGAACAGGACTGTGAGACTTGTCCTTGGCCTCAAGCCCATGGATCAAATCTCTACATACCTGAAATCTCTGCAGTGGCTCCTGGAGACTGCAAGGATCACGTTTAGGACACTTTGCATCGTCCACAAGACTTTGTGGGGCCGGGGCCCACACTACATCCAACTCTCTCTTCCAAAACATCTTTCTTCTTGAGCTCTTCGCTCAGCTACCTCCAACTCTCTGAGGGTCTGTCTACCATTTTTGCACAGAGAAGGAGGAGGTTCTTTAAAAACCCCTTCATGCCGCGGGGCGGCCGCGGAGTTGGCTCCTGAGTTGTGGCAGTCTGCAGCAGTCTATAGCAGCTATCGCACTGGCATCAAAGAGAATCCAGGAAGAAGAAGAAGGACGATGTCTGCGCAGCCAGCGCACTCGAAGTGACAACAGTGGGTTGGAGCTCAGAAGCCCTCTAAAATCCCCCTTACGTGTAAGGAAAACGCTGCTTCACCTCTCAGATTACAACGATAAGAGTGAAACACACGAAGAAGGTAAGAAAGCTCTAAACATATTGGAACTTCTACAACAAAGCATGCCCTTTGATTAGAACAATCGAGTAACGTCCAACGTAAATCCTGCCTGCCCGACTACCCCCGTGCACCATCACTTGCTAAATAGCAAAAATAACCTTACCCTACCGGAGTTGACAGAGGTGACGATCGAGGATGTGGGGGTGGATGTTGCAATGCGTGGGGGGTTTTAACTGTTTGGATGACAGAGTGAGGCTGATGAGAGGCACCGGCTAACGGTGTGGATCCGGGCCAGGAGAGTGGATTGTCAGGAGAGAGGCTGACTTGGCCCCCAAATCGGAGCTGTAACGCTTCCGTAAATAGTGAAGAGTTAAACGAAACGGCCTATGGACCTGCGAAGGATTGGAAAAAACTAAACGCTTCGCAGAATGAAAACACATTGGATCAAGTTATCGCTAGCCTTAACACCGAAACACACAAAACACAGGGAAAACGACAGGAAATAAATGAGCCCACACATGATTCAAGCTTGTTGGCTGGGGTCAATGATGGAAACTATCATGCGGCTGACATTGTAAAACACAAAAAAAAAACAACGCAAACTGTTCTGACCCACCCGACGCATTCAGACAATCCCTACTAACGGTTAAAATACAAATCCACGCAAATCCGACCAGAGAAAATCTGCAAAGTCCAGTGGCTGCAGAGTTCACCTGCGAGTCACCATGTGATGTAAACACGACAAGTGACTAGCAGGCCCTAAGGACGAACTGCAGTCTAAAGGTGGAGGAATCAAACAATACTATGGACAGTTCTTAAACTCTGATGAACTCTACAGATGTAGAAAACAAACTGGAAAAGGAGCGGCAAACACAAAGCGTGAGAAAAAACACACAGTTAAAAGGAAGAAACAACGTAAACTCTACAATAAAACATGGACAACTCAAAGGGAAAGCAAAAACAACTCCAAAAAAGTTTTCCACAGAAATAAATTATTAAAGAAATGAAAACAACAGAGAAAGCAAGGGCTTACAGAAAGATAACAGCTCGAAGAACTGCTTCCTCCCTAGTGCAATCTTTACCATATTTTTTTTCAAAAAAACACTAATACGACAAGGGTGAACTTGGGTGAACTTTCAGACGCTGAACTATTGGAAGGTGCACAGGTGCAAACTAATGATGAAAGACCGGCTAATCAGGGTTTTACCTGTTCGGGCATGCACTTGGCAATGGAAAAGCAACTTTGAAACCTCAAACTGAAGAACATTCTGTTTTCGCAGTCTCGTCTTCAACGAAGTTTCACTGAACTCACTGTAATATCTCAGAGATTACTCACCCGGCTCCTTCTTGTGAAGCTGAAACAAATAAGGAGGATCTAAGCCGAAACATTATTAACAACAAACAAACCTACCTCAGACAGAGGGAAGGATCCTCTTAGTATGAATACAGACGAGTCCGAAAGGCATAAGGACCCTGCAATTTCAAGAGAACAGGAATCTGAGGGTGAACACGGTCCCCCTCCTTGGAGCAAATAAAGGCTCCAATCAACCAAACTCAGAACTGAGATCTGTAGATTTACAGGAAAAATCAACACGAGATCTTCCATTCATCAAATCCCCCATTACACAGGGGAGAAAACAGAGCATTTCGGACCAGATAAGAACTTCTAACAACATCAGAACACCATCACCGCAAATAGAGCAAGGATGAAAGTGCACGTCGACAAGAAGAAAATCAACAGCGGCTCCCTTGGCGATGGACAAAGACATTCCGACAAAAAAAACGGATCGCTTTGTAATTATGTCTGCAGTGACGATCGCTCTGGCCCCATTTACCAAGTTATACAAGGCCATCAACGAAACTTTGAAAGATCACACAAAGTTGACAGCTATGATGCACACAAAGCTGATATACATGGAGGGATACATTACAGCTTTAGAAGCAATGAAAGAAGTTGTGCACCACGTAGACACAGAAAGAGAAACATCAAACGTGACAGAATTAGAACCCTTGGGGGAAAAAAAGTAAAGAATCAAGAAAAACTGAAACATCGTCAGCTAGTACCCAGACTGTCTCAGTGTTTGATAAAATTCAGACATCAGTAACGACTAACACTTCATATTCAGACGCTTCAGACACAATAAATGAAGTATTAAAGACAAACTCAAGAATCATCAATATCATTCCGTCAGCAGCGCCTTAGAAATTCTTGCTGAACAACAACCGCTGAAAGAGTGTGGCAAACTCACCACTTCTAATTACCAACCCCAAAAATGTTTTATATTTTTTAAACCAAACAAACAAAAGGATTCACCATTTTGTCACGTTCAACAGCCTAAGTACGACGAAATCCTTAATTTATCCAACAACAACACTTATCCTTTGTTCTCCAAAAAAGTATGTCTGAAATCTCCAGTCACAAGAAGAGTTACAATTATGAACGCTGAACAATCAGCAGCGGTGCTCTCTCAAAAAAACAAAGAGAGTAACAAGAAAAACAGCCACCTAATCCCGCACCAAGAAACATTCCATCAAAAACTCACCCAAAGGGAAGAGCTACACTTCCTGCTGACCAAAATTCGGAAACAAGCAACTCACCCACGATAACTGTGGAAGAATAGGACGTAAGTTTAGATCTGATCGATCTATCACAATATTCAGTGGAAGAATCAGAGTCTGAGTTGACACTATAAACTTGGGTAGGAACTCACCAACAACAAATACTCAGAAAGTAGATATAAAACATCTTGAGTAAACCAACTACACAGTAATCTTCAAGACTTTAGCGGACAAATGCGATAAACTAGCAGAAAAGGAAACATCCCGCTCTAACTGACAAAAATCCTGGAAACCACCAGGGAAATCAAATAATGAAAGAGACTG
This sequence comes from Ambystoma mexicanum, assembly GCF_040938575.1. Classification (NCBI taxonomy): domain Eukaryota; kingdom Metazoa; phylum Chordata; class Amphibia; order Caudata; family Ambystomatidae; genus Ambystoma; species Ambystoma mexicanum. The sequence goes on from NC_090929.1 coordinate 418,137,864, forward strand.
GGATACGACAATACAAAATTCAGGAAGAACATTAATAGTCCTCGTTGTGCGAAAAGCCATACAAGTATGAGAAACGAAGACTTTTCGAGGACAGTAACAAAACTAAAGCAAAAACAAAAAAACAAAGTAACGCCTCGGAAGAAACGATGGAGATCTCCAGATAGAGATTGGAGAATGAAAGAAAGGGAAGAGTCTGGAAAAGGACGATGCCTCTCCTACTGAAAAAAAATCAAAAGCGCCAGAAACTTCATACTGGAACAAATTGGAAGAACACAAGAGGAGACAGTGCTAAACAGGAAAAATGTAATGTAATGACTCTCCTCCAATGTATCCCAAATCTGTGACCGATCCATATGGAGGATATATACATTGTACAATTTGGCTCCAGTGGGAGATTGGATAGTGTATATCTCTAGGTTCCATCCATTGTGGTGAGGATGATGTTTTTAAAAGCAACAGAGAGCTTTCAAATGCTAGGCTTTGATCTAACAGAATATATTTCTGAGGAAACAGCCTTAAAACACTCTGGCCAACACACACACCCAAGACTTCACAAAGACAGACCACTCGCGGATCCAAATTTAACAACCAGAACTGACAATCAAGGAAGAGACAAAAGCAAAGAAGATAAAAACAGCAAGGGACCCATTTGGAACTGTACAGACAAAAAAACTTAAAGAGTTAAGCAAAGATCAAACAGAAAAGGAGGAGAGTTATCACCAACCACATGATGAGGATGTCCAGCTGAACCAGCAGAAAAGAGAAAGTAAGACCTTCAAAGACCCGCTGAACATTTGGCGAGACCCAGAAGATCTGCTTCCAAAATTAGCAGTGACTTTCAAAATAGACAAAACTTCAACTGATGCTTTGGACGAAAATAGTCAGGGAGAAAATTTTACCAAACAGAGAACCAGCGAAATGAGCATGGATTTCAGAAACTTTAGCCTTTCCAACTCATAGATAGACACTCATCGAACACAATTACAAACAGGTGATATACCAGTAGGAGAAAGATAACCCCCCCCAAGAGCATCGTCAAACAACGTTGGGATCATGGAACACGAGAGGTTTCAGCCATCTCCTCTCACCCAGTGATGTAAACTTGGGTGATTTTGACATTTTATGTTTACAAAAGACTTGATTAACCGAAAAACCATATATGGACCGCTATGAGACCTTTATTTCACTAGCCTCGAAAGGTTCTCACGGCTGACCATCATCAGGTCTGCCGACCAGGATCCGATCTGGCAGTGAATACCATCATGTACAAACTCTGGTTTCAAGTCTACTTTTCCAAGTGTTACATTTAAACTGGAGACACGAAGCACCCTTAGAACTTGAGGATGTGGGGGATGATATCATCATAATTAACACATACTGGAACTCCTTAGCCATGAGCAACATAACATGTATGGAACTGGCAGAAAACATACTGGATGAAATCTATACAGACCTGCAACCAAAATATATAGTATTATGTGGCGATGTAAATATGACCTACCCGAAAACCTCAAAAATCAGTAACATAGGTAAAACTAGGTCAGCAACTTTGCAAAGAGGTATTATGTGGTCATCTCGAATGATCCCCCGAGAGCTATATAACCTCCATTCGATATTGAAGAACTACGTGGAAAGGGACAATAACTCAGCTGTAATAGACCATGGCCCTCATTACGACCCTGGCGGAAGGTGACTGACCGGACCGCCACAGCGTAAATAGCGTTTCCGCCATTGCACGAAGGAGCAAAGTGCGGCCCATTCCGACCCATCGGGCACGAGCACCACGCCATGGCGGAAGTGCAAAGTCCGCGATGGCGGAAATGACCCCAAAACGGCCCACACCGCCGCCGTACGGCGCCCTAGGTGCAATACCGCCACCCCTCTTAGCGGTCACCGCAGTGTGCGCCTACCGGAAAGTACGGTGACCGGAAATATACGGAAACGGAAGCCAAAACATGGGCCCGGAACGGGAAACATCCCGCCGTACACCTATAAAAACACTAAAACCACACAACCACTAAAATCACTACCCTGAAACACACCCCAACCCGTCATCCACCCTAGCGAAACCAAGAAAAATGGGAAAAGTAGCGAAGAAAGCGTGCGACCGCAAGCGGCAGGTCCACTACTCCCGTGAGGAACTCACCGTGCTAACAGAGACCCTCCAGGAGAATGCTGCCGTCGTCTTCTCCACGCAAATGACCAGAACGGCACTTGCAAACAAGAAGGCCATATGGGCCCTGGTGGCACAGCGGGTAAGTGCAGTGGGGACCGCACCCCGCACCCCACAGCAATGCCGCAAGCGATGGGACGACCTGCGGATACGCGTCCGCAGCATACTCTCTGCCAACCGCAACATTGCCACAGCCACCGGGGGAGGTCCTGAATCACCCATCAAGTTGACCCCCTGGGAAGAAATATGTGCCTCCACCATCGGAATGGAGAGCATAGAGGGAGTCGGAGGGATGGAGAAAGGAGTGCAGACATCCGAAGAATCAGGTAGGTGGCCCAAATAAAACAATGCCAAATCCACACAGTCCATCCATGTGAAGTACCATGCGTCCACATAGTGCAACAGAAACACATGTCCAGGAGAACGTCCACACACATCGGCCTGATAGCGCACGTTAAAACCCACAATAAATACATAAATAATTAAAAAACCCTAAAACACGCACTACACGTGCAGCAGGCACACCCTAACTGCAGGCTGCCAAACAACTGCACCCTCACTCCACACACAAATGAAAGCACCTCCAAGGCCCCGACCCAAATCACCCTCAGGTACCACCCCAATGCATGTGATACAATGCCATTCCAATTCCCACAGACCCATTAATAACCCTCGCCCTCCTTTACTCCACCACAGGGTCCGATCCAAACGACGAGCTACAGGACACCCCTACCAGCACACCTGCAAAGAGGGCCAAGACCAACGGCCAGAGACCCTCCACCTCAGCTGCACGCATCAAGACACGGCAGCAGCACAAATCATGTGGCAGCACAGAGGAGGGAACATCAACAGGCACCCCAGCAGCCAGCATGCCCACAACACCACCACCACAGGTCCCCCCAATGGATGCCACAGAAGGCACTGCCTCTGGTGGCAGCAGCACCATAGGTGACACCCCATTGATGGCAGCATGCTCCGACACAGAAAACGGGGATGTCGAAGTCAGATCCATCCATGACCTGTCCCAATCCCCCTGTCTGTCCCATCCCGTACAACATGAGGATACCACGCAGGGGCACCCACAAGACGACGACTGGCCATCCCCCACAAGCCCTGTGGCAAGGCAACATGAGGACAACAGCCCCTCTGTGACACCCCCGCAAATGGCCATGGCCCAGCAGAGGCAACAGTCCCTCGACCAGTTAATCGTGCAACAGCAGCAACTGGCCACGCTCCTCAAGGACCATGCCGATGAATGTGGGGGCACTAAGGCAGACATAGAAACATCAACTGAGACACTTAGGGCAGAAATGGAGAGAGGTACAGAGACGCTAAGGGCACAAATGGAGAGTAGCACCGAGAGCCTGAGAGTCCAAATGGAGAGAAGCACCGAGAGCCTGAGGGGGGAACTGCATGCGACGTCCAAAGACGTATGTGCCGAACTTGCCGCAGTGCGCCGTGTGCTCACTGAGCTCTCGCAAACCCTTAGGGACATGCATGGACGTGAGCAGGCAGACACATCATCCGTTGCAAGTTCCGTCCAGGGCAGCCCCCAACGTAGATCTGGGAGGAACCTGCGCTCCACAGGCAGGGGTGCCCCTGATACCCGCAGAGGGGGCTTGCAATAGCGACAGCCCACTGACAATGAGCATCTTTGGACACTGGTGTTCGGGGGGGAGGTAGGAGGGTGGAGGGGGTGTGTTGGGCTCACTCGGGTGGCGGGTCGATAGGGTGTTTAACATGATATCACATATGCCATAAACAGTGCACGATCAACCAATGAGATGTGTGGACATTGATCTTTGTGTACTAGGCCATCATAGGCGTACAGTCCATATTGTGCATGTCCCAGACACACACAGTGCCACGAGTCCCGTCTCCATGTATCAGCCACCAGGCGTGAGTGCTAGAAGCATACATCAATGAGATGCTGACGAATGTCACGGGCCTCCGGTGCCTCGCAGACTCCATGAGGTGCTGCCACATCCCCACCCTCATCATGACCATCATCAGGTGCTTGCAGTTCTGCGTCAGGGGGCATGGGCACATTTCTACGTACGCACATGTTGTGGAGCATGACACATGCCATGACCATCTTTGCAACCTTCACATGGCGGTACAGGAGTGCCCCGCCAGACCTGCTGAGGCAGCGGAAACGACCCTTCAGTAGGCCGAATGCCTGTTCAATGACTACACGGGTACGTGAGTGGGCATGGTTGTAGTCCTCCTCATGCTGGTCCCGTGGGTTCCGGACTGGTGTGAGGAGCCATCTCTTCAGTGGATATCCAGCATCACCTGTATGTGGACGAGAAACGTATGATGTGGAATGCCATTGCTACGTACGCACACCCCCCCCCCCTTCCTGCCAGGTCATTGCCGAATCACATACCCCACATAATCATGCATGTAATGAGACTCACCGAGTAGCCAGGATCTGTTCCCTGCGTGTCGCTCCATGTAGCGTGGTATTGTAGAGTTCCTCAAGACCATAGAATCATGGGTTGATCCAGGGAATCTGGCACAACAATGTGTAATGATCCTGTTGGAGTCACACACCATTTGTACATTCAGGGAATGAAATTGTTTTCGGTTGCGGTACTGGGCCTCCATGGCATGTGGGACGACCAATTCCACATGGGTGCAGTCGATGGCACCAATGCAACCCGGTATGCCGGCAAGTGCATGGAATCCCACCTTTGTGTTGGTAATTTCCTGCTCCGAGCGTGGTAGAGAGATGTAGTCGTCTGCGTGCTGCAGGAGGGCATCGAGCACTTGAAATAGTGTCCGTGAGAACAGTGGCTGAGAAATGCCATGCAACTGTCCGACTGTGTGCTGGTAGGTGCCTGTGGCCAGGAAGTGGAGTACAGACACCACCTTCAGTAGGGGTGGGATGGCGGTTGGGCTATCTATCATGCTGACAAGGTCAGCCTGTGTCATGTCCACAATGGCGGTTATGGTGTCCCGGTCCAAACGGTAGAGGGTGTGGATCTGCTCATCAGTGAGGTTGAACGGATGTGCTCGGAGGCGTGGGATTGCGGGCTGCCTGCGTGGTGGTAGTAGCTGTGCTGGCGGCCCTTGCTGGCCCTGCCTTGGCCTCCTCCTCCTCCTGCGTCTCCTCCGTGCGGCCGGTTGTAGTTGGTGTTCGTCTTCTTCTTGTAGTTGGAGTACTTGCAGTGCTATCAGGTCCCCCAGGGCCAACATCGCGAGTCCTGCCGGTAGCATTTCGGTGTGGTTGTGGGAGGAGACTGGCTGTGCAATTTATGTGTTTTCAGGCTGTATGGCCTCCACCTGTGGTGATTCATTCCACCTGTGCAAACTGCTCTCCCCTTTGGCCGGGCACGTCCCGCGCACAACGCTGCAATTCGGGGAATGGCATCTTGCTATTGCAATCATGTATTTGTACCCGATGGCCGTGTAAGATTGTTAGATATGTTCATCCTGCTGTGGTCCCATTGTTTCACATACTATCTGTGCAGTCGCGAACAGACTTGTGAAGGGTCAGTGGAACGTAGTACTCGAGTAACGGTGGGCCCTCATGCATCACTGTACCGAGTTGCAACGACGGGCGGGGCGTCCCATTTGTGGGTGAAGGCAGTTGCCATTTTCACACACAGCCGCACTCGATGGAATAATTAGTGATTTCAAACGGCCACAGATGCCTCTTCGACGTGATGTTGCAAATGAGGAATTCGAAGGGCGGCGCTTTCGGTTTTCAGCTAGCGGCGAGGAAATGCCCACAGGTCTGACTGCAAATATAACGTACTATTGTTCTATGTCCTTGAGACAGGGGCCATGGCGAGGATGCAATGATTGATATGAATAGTTTGGGATGCGCAATTGCGACGTGGGCGGTGAGGCCGGACGTTCCCAAATACATGTTACTTCACTACACTGGAATCCCGGGCTGGGGCACTGTGGATTTTGCAGGCTGCATAACGCACAGACTCAATGGATATTTCTAATGTTATGTGAGTAAATATTCAGGCGTTTTAATCCCGGGATGAGGGAATGATGAATGGATGCATGGGCAGGTGATTTGATACAGAGTTTGCCATGTACAGGGCTTCTTGGGATCTATCCGCCTCCCCTACGCTATGTGATGCAGGGCTGCCATAGTGGGACCATCGTCTATCTGGCCTTGTTGAGCCCTCCCTGTCTCGACGCGCCCTCAGACACTTGTGTCCATGCACGTTAACATTCCCATCTGATGGATTCTGTTTTGACAGACGCATGCACAGGTACACTCGTTCGTGATGGTGTTTGCACCTCGATATAGATGGTTATGAGTCGCAAGTGGTTTTTGGGTGGTGATGTTCCTTTGGAGTGGGCTAGCATGCATATGGCTGTGGATTTAGTGTGATCATTGGAGTGAGTTGTTGGAATGTAGTTCTGATGGCCATTCTGTTCTTTTTCTTTTCTTTTGGTTGACAGGTATCTCCTCCCCTCTTGCCACTGCCATCTGTATGCCACTCCTGCAGATGGGTTTTACTCCCGACACCTGCTGCTTCGTGTTAATCAGTGGAGCAGCATTACGATCTTATGGGACGATCGCCAATGGGCCACATGCCCTTACGCAGTACTGGTGGCTCGGAGCAACATTTCGGCCTTTCAGCTGGACTAGTGCCTCCCCATTGGGACGGCCCTGCGGTTCTGTGCGCTTCCATGTTGCCTTTTCGTACGTGAATGTGGCTCTGTGTACCATGATGGAACAGGGCGTCACACAAGTAGTGGCTGGTCATTTCTTGCGGATGCAGCCCACAATGGTGAAAAGTGTTTTGGAGTTCATGGCCTGATGGCTGTATGGGCTTGGTGATTTTAATGTGCATTAAATTACTATTCTGATTTGGCCCGTGTAGCGTTTTTCTTTGCAAGTGATGTGGCATGTGCCTATTTGGGGGGCGATGTATTGTGAGGAGATCTGCATTGGGTTCCAGCTTCGGAGTTTAGTTGCGTGGTACTGTACTGGGCGCGTTTGCCTACGAAGCCCGTGTGGTCAGGGATGGGGGCTGCCAATATGACAGTTTGAATGTTGTCATGCTCAGGGGCGGGGGATTGGGTTTTGTGTAACAGATGCCGGTCAGCCAGGTGGACTGGTGGAATGATGTGATTCTCGGAATATTGCTGGTCACAGGTGCCTGTGTTTGCGTGCGTTTCTTGGTGGGGGACTGTGGTCATGTCCATTGGGATGGCTTCTGTATTCGTGCCATCTGTGCCCTGCAGCTCCCATTGGCCCCTCTTGTGTTTCTTTTGTTCGTTGGCATGCATGGGTGACTTGTACATTTCACTGGTTGCATTGTGGCTTCATTGCACCTACGGGGAGTTGTGCTTTGTGGGCAGGGAGCGGTGTACAGGCACTCAGTGGGGCCGTTTACGGTTGATTCGCGATGCCGTACTTCTCACCATGGCGGAATGGTACATTCCGCCATGCTTGATGGCGTTAGGTACATGTCCGCTAGGGTCGGAATTGGCGTACCCTTGCGCCATGGTGGTGTTTGCGGTTTGGCATGGCGCGCGCGCGTGCTTGGTGCAGTTAGCGTTGGCGTTCACTACGGTGTCGCTAATGGCTTCGTACTTTGCGGTGACGGGTCATAGTCGCACCGAGCGCTATTCGATGGCGGTATTGCATTTCCGCCATCGTTTTCCGAATTCCGCCAGGGTCGTAATCTTTGTGCCGAGAGAATTTCTCGCAACTATTACAGCTTTTACAATTGTACAGACTGCACACAGCGATCACAACTTACTGATGGTAAAATGGAACACGAGGTGTGATATAAAAGCAAAGATGAGTGCTGCAACAGAAGAATGTGGTGGCAGAACACATCTAAAATTATCAGCAACCACAGTTAAAAATCTAACATCTGCATAGATCTCAACTGTTCCTAACAAGCATGACTTGGATCTCCATAACATCGATTACGAGCCACTTTTAACCATCTATCGAACAAAGCATTAGGAGACCCTAATAGACATCTGTATGATAACAAGGTTGTTTTGGAAAGAAGAAAACTAAGAGCAGCTTAACGACATGCAGTAAAAACATAAAAAAACAGAAGACATAAAAAAAGCTGCAACAGCAATGAAAGCATACAAAAACTGGCTGAGATCCGATCGAACAACACTGAACCAGCTAGATGCGGAGGGTATGTGAAGAGTGATATGTGGAAGAAACAAAAGAGAATTCTGGTCACTTATCAAATCAGCAATGAGTGAGACAAACAATTTACTGCAAAACAGTTTTGGAGAAGAAGTTGGAGAAGAAGTTTGGATCAAGCATTTCCCAGCTCTCTTTTTCGGAAACCCTTCTCATCTGCTCAGAAACCCCTGGAATTCCCAAATTCATCTCGGGATGGCCCGTGTGACATAAATCTGTCATTATCCCCAGGTATAAAGTGGAATATCCCCTGTGTTAGGGAACTGATATTGGAGAAGATCTTGAAATTTAACACCTCAAAGGCCCCCAGCCCAGACAGCCTAACTAACGCACATTTGAAGGAGTTCCCTACAGAATGGGCCATCTTCATCTCTGCGGTTATAAAAAAAAAAACGATTGAAACAAGGTCTATACCATCATCTTGGAGAGCTACAGTGGTGCCAATATTTAAAAATGGTCCAAGAGATGATGCAGGCAATTATCGTCCGGTAGCATTACTGCACGTCACTGGAAAGATCTTTGGCTCGCTGCTCCCGGAATGTTTACAAGCCTGGGCCAAAGCATAAAGCGTGGCAGACCCTTTTCAATCGGGTTTTGTGAAGAAAGCTGGAACTTCAGTGACCATTCTCCTCTTAAGTGTGTTGAATGGTAGAATAAAGGATGGAAACCTTACATTAGGTTGCCCCTATCTCCCACCCTTTTCAGCTCATACTTATTGGACTTCTGCAACTCAGTAGTTGATTTAAGATCTTTCCCGCCTGCAATGGGTGGAGTGAAAATCTCCCATCTACTCTATGCGGAAGATCTAATTTTATTAGATCAAACAGCAATAGGTTTGCAGCACCAGATGGACAACCTGGCCAAATACATCAAAAAGAACAAACTAGAGTTTTAAAAAAAAGACCTAAATCATGATGTTTGAAAAAACTGAGGAAAAATGATAAATCACAGTGGTATTTGGAAGATGCCAAGATCCAATGTGTGAAAGAATTTAAATATCTAGGGGCCATACTGAGCAACATCTTAAGAGAAACAAACATACAAGAAGCTCTGCTTGAGAAAACTAAGACACTTTCAGTTCAAGCCAGGGCAATGTCCAAAAGAAATTGTCATTTTACCATGGCGTCATTAATACAATTCTTCAAAGCAAAGACCGTCCCTTCCTTGACCTACGGGGCTGACACAATGCCTAAGATTCCAGCAGAAATCTGGCCTAAACTGGAGGGCTATTTCTGGCATCAGGTGTTGAACCTCCCAAAGTCGACCCCACTACCGCCGATACATCGAGAACTGTGTACCCTTTCACTTCAAGTCACAGTGGATAGAAGCAGCATGATGCTATATAGGAATGTAATCCTAACAGACCACACAAACATTTTTGACATAAATAACATTAAGATGCAAGGCGGCAAGAACAAACTACTCTTGGAATGGGCCCAGAGAAACCAAACCAACTGAGATACATTCCTCAGAAGAGGAATTAAAGGCTAACCCAACCAAGGTGAAAAAGAAATTGGAAGAGTGGGATGGATGCAAACATTGGACAAAGCCTCCACACACAAACTGGCAGCCCATCTCCCACCATCAACGAAGCGACTTCATGAGACCAGAGCATATTGGGGAAATTCCACAATAAAATCCTAAGGGTGACCTTTATGAGGGCACGGCGGAATCGCCTCCTGAGCAACAAAATCAGAGCCATAAGAGGAATTTCGGCCTCCAACGCATGTCGCTTCTGTACGGATCTAAATCAAGTGGAACCACTTAGACATCTGCTCCTATCGTGTAAGGGATTGTCCAGTGAAAGAAACGTCCACATGGGACACTTGTTTCAAGATTCGTTAACACACAAAGAGGAAACTTGGTGGAAACGCCTGATGGAAGGGAAAAGTACCAGCGATGTGATAGCAGGGGTGCAGTTATTGCAAAAAATTGATCTTCAAAAATAAGCGGAAATGAAATGAGAAAAGATGTTAGACCAAGAACTCTGAGACTTGGGATGGTGAAAATATCCAAGGACATACATGTTTCTTTTCTTTTCTGCAAAATCTCACTTTTGACTCTTATTTGGCACCCTTCTGTCTGGCTATCTTTTCCCCTGACGTTTCTGTTTTCTTTTATTTTTCTAGAGGATTGGAGGGTAAGTACTTGTAAAAATTGTTTTCAATTAAATTAAGTAAATACAAATAACAAACTCCAACTCTTTCCCATGTCTGTGACTTCAAAAGGACTCCAGTGATTAGCACGCTATTGTGAGTAGGGCTTTATTATGGCATGACTGTCTTTGAAGTACCAGTTACCAGGGGACCTCAAGAAGAGGGTTCCTGTGCCTTGGGAGGATGGTGTTGGCCTTCCAGATGAGGATCAAAAGGCAGATCATTAGCCATTGTCTCACATGGCTGTTGCAGAGGCACCCAGGCCAGACGGCTAATACACATAGCGGAGCACTACTCACACAGCATATACTAATATGGTATCAAATGCTGTGGCTGTATATTAATTGTGTGACCCTAGTAGCCACCATGGCATAACCACTTGTAGATTAGGAGCTAAGTGCTTCTACCAGAAGTCCCTCCCCCATTTTGCCTATATTTTGGCAACCAGAAATTATGACATGCGCAAAGCCAATAATTGTACTTATACTGCAAAAAGTCCTTGAAACAAGGTATCCATTGCGAAAACCCAATATGATGTTCCCACAAAGAAATGACAGTCTTCTAAAGGAAATTCCGGAAGAAGTGTGATGATGAAAGAGAAGACTGGTGACATCACATAAAGCAGAAAAGATGCACCCCGAAGAGATGCCAATGAGTAGAGTACATAGACCTTATACAATCTGATGGCGTAGTAAACAATTGAGCAACATTTCATGAGCAACATGAAGATTGCACGCGCGAAGAAGCACTGAAGAAAATGCAAAGCCGTTTTATAATTGTACAGATGCAGTAACCCAAGCAGACTAAGTAATCATAAGGCTGGCAATACGTAATGAATAGACTACAGGTGTTGCCGCCACTATATATTTAAGTGTGTATAGAATCTGGATGTTCCATGAGGAATTGTAGCAAACTTGGACCCTGTGAATAGAAGGGCTGAAAAATGTAGTGCAGTACAAGAAAACAGCTGATGCTGAAGAAAGATTCGAGAAGGCTTGTCTGGCCCAGTGTCAATGGATTCGGGTAGCCAAGAACCTGGTTATCTATTCGAGAAGATACAATGAACGTGAGAAGCGAGCCGAACTCCTGTTGAGGCGTAATGGAAAAACACCAAAAGTGCCAGGTTGTATTAACTTTATGGTGTTAAATGCAAAGAAGGAGCTCAAAACACTGTGTCCTGTCACATGGTCAGACGAAAATAGACTTTGGGCAAGTTACACCAAGACCAGAAGATTAGGCCATGCTCACACTCCCTTTTATTCTCAGGCACAGTGATCCTTTGCAAGTCCGAGTTCAAAGGTCTAATTGAATGTCAGACAGCTTGAGTGATGATGGATTTGGGCTAATTGGGTGGGGTGACGCTTGGTCAAGTCCAATCCTCCAGCACCTTTGTTTCCCAGCTTGCGTGCTGCTGGTGAGTGGAATATTCCAGAATGGTACAAGCGTGCCAACCAATTATAGAGGGCCATGTAGCAAAGAGCCCTATATTTTGAAAGCCAATGAAACATCGTGTATTTTCATGACATCGAGATGACCTGCACTAGGGGTGGGCATAGCTGTACACCTGACCTTATAGACCCAATCACGATCCCATACCCCATAGAAAGTATAGTTAGATTTTCCCTTTAAGCCTATCACAAACCCCCATAGGTTTTGCTTATTTTGCCACGTAGTATGACGTCAGTGATGACGAGTTTTTGCTATAAAGTGTATTTTTTCATGTGAATCGTTGAGAGACGAGCAAATGTCCGTTGATGTCCATTGTACTCCCTGATTTAGAAATTTGTTAATAAAACAGCTTAAAGTTTTGCCAACTTCCTGAGTCTGTCTGATCATTGAGGTGCGAGGAAGATCTGCATCCCCATCCATCCCAGGTGGCGCTACCTCATCTTGAAGGTCCTTTGGGTTCACAGTAATGGCTTATATTTCCAGTTTAATGTGCCATCAGGCTGCCTATGATACACAAGTATTATGTTTTGAGCCAGATGTCCAGATGGTGAAAAACCCACCTCTTCCTGTTGGTACTTTGGTTTCCAGCAGCTATCAGGAATGCATGTGTGACTTTTGAACCTGTCCTGTTGCCACTGTAGGGTTGGTGGCAGGGATGTCAGGAGATGGTCTCAGCAAAGTCACATGTGTGCACTATAATGTTGGCATGGGGTCTTATGAAACAGGGATCTGATTAGCAGACCTTTAGCAATAGAATTACCTGCAATATTTAATTAATAACAAAACAAAAAGCAAAGGCTCCCCTCCCTCGCCAGATGGAATTCTACCATATCAATGCACTAAAATGTTCTATCTCATTTCAATAGAATCATGACCATTTACATGAAGTATATTGGCCTTAATAAAGCTTGTTTAAGCATGAAACATGTGTCAGTCGTGGAATACAACAGATTTTCAGAATATCTGTACAGAGAAAATGTCTTATTGATATTGTTTAAGACAGAAGACAAATCATGAAATTGAATAAGAGAGCTACATGAATACAACACCACGCAAATGTTTATTGAAACTGCTCTACTGAATTCTTTCAAGCAAACTTTTTTTTCGATAAACAATGGAAACTGATGAAGCATTAAACACACAAAAAAACACCCATATGAAACAGAACAAATGAAAGATTGGTGAAACAGCAAAACGCATGTGAGCACATTAGAGTTCAACTCCTTGACTTTAAGCAAACCTGTTCACCGAGTGGGGATATCTAATTCTAATTTCTAGCAGTGGATATGTGCATCAATTGGAATACAATGGACTAGTTTGGGTGCAGGGTGTCTGCCGAGCACAAATTTTCAACAGGATGGAGTCTTTCCGTGTTATGGTTTGTAGATGGATATGGGGTTGATCTGCATGGGAAACTGAATGGTTAGGTAGTAGTTAGTACAGGGTTGAGGTAAGGTGATGCCATGTGTGCTTCCAGTGGATGCCCTCCATCTATTCATTTCACCAGTGCATAATAGTAATAACTGTCACTCTGTAAAACAACTATAGGATGATAAGCGTTGGGCATGTTTAATATACTTTTCAAATGGACATTAACATAGCCTTGCACACAGACCACCACGAGAAAGCATCAGTCTACAGTAAACAATGACCAACTGGTAGTTGTCAATATGGTAATGGTAGGGTTGACATGTGCCTGGTGGCAATGTGATGTGTGGCTTGGTATGCCAGTTGCTAGTACATGCAGCCTGTGAAGCTGCCTTGTATGATCATCCCATTTGAGACTAAGGTGCTGCAGTTGGAATGTCCGGAACGTGACGCAGTTAGTCTGAAGGGAGACCCAGGAAAACTGACAAGCACTTGTTTGCCTTGAGGTCACTGTCCGGCATAGAGTGACCTGAAATCGCGTGGTATAGCTTAATATTGTGTAAGGTAGTCTAGCAAGGCACAAGATGGCGTCAAACAGCACAGGCAGTGTAGTGACATCACACTGTGGGCAGGGGGTGGGTGGGGTTGAGGCTTCCTGATGCCAGGAAAGCTGATCAAGTGTATACAATTGGCCCCTTTGGGAAAAAGCTGCAACACTGCTGGAGCCTCAAAGTTCACTTTCTACCTTTTTTTAACCTCCCTCACGCCGCATTTAGCTTGATCCAGAGCGACACAATCTTCAGAGGCTCAAACCAAAGGCCACTTCCATAAATATATCTGCAAAATGACATTACTTCAAATTAGAGTGCACCCTGGCATCCGTGCATTGAAAAAGGATGTTTTAGCATGTTTTATCCACAGTGTATCTGCATGAAGTAACTGTTACACCCTTTGAATAACACAGTTCAATAGTATAGGGGGTCATTACGACCCTAGCGCTAAGGGGTTAACGGCACCGTAAAAGGCTGCAGCGCCGTTAACCCCTTAGCGCCTAATTACGAGGTCCCTTTGAGGGACCTGACCTGAACGACTGGTCTGGACCAGCCGGTAAAGTAGGGACCCGCAAAAGGACCTTCGAGGTAATTACGGTACCGCAATTGAGCCCTATGGGGCAGAAATGGGAATGGGGAAGGGCCAATGTTCAATGGGGAATTACCGCCCGCCAACCTTGGAATGGGGTGATAATTTCCCATTGAACATTGGCGGACTCGTTACAACACCGGCAGCAACCATGGTGCTAATAGCGCCATGGGTTACCGCCAGTGTTGTAATGAGGGCCTATGTCAATTTCTCTTGAAGAAATATAGTATATAACATGTAAACCCTGTGCTACCAATGCATGAATAATACAGTATTTCTGCCCTTAAGAATTGTATCTTCCTTCCCATGGGTTCTCAGTGCTCCCAGCTTGCTGCTGTGCACCCCTCCCTCAAGAGGAGAACACTCACCCTTGAGGGCACCACTGGATACGGTAACTGGTTTCAACTTTATCATATCCACGTTTGGGTGTGGAGGAACTAGCTTCCAAACTCTGAAATTGGCTCATGCCAATAATGGTCCAGCTGCCAGGAAGGCATGTAATGTAAGGTTGCTTTGTGTAGCCCACCTCTGCACTTTTGGGGGTCTTCCTGTGCATGTCTCTGCTAGAAAAGAGGAGGGTTAGGGTTGTTAGAGGGACAAACTGAAAGCTGGGTGTAAATTGTGTAGTGTTGATGTTTGCAGGCCTGAAATACCATAACCCTGGGTGTGTATGAGGTAGCTTGGTGGCAGATCATGGCTGTATTTTTCATCCAGATGGGAAATACCTAAATTGCCTTAGTTGATCAGAGCCAGAGGGACCTTGTTGGCCACTGTAGAGCGGGTGTGAGAGAGCTAGAGTGGTGAGTAATGGTGTTGCTTTTTTAGTGTGAGGGATACCTAGCCATCTTTCTGCCCTGTGCAGAGGATGGATTATGCATATAATGTAAGATGGGGAGAGGTGGACATGAGGTTGGTTGAGTAGGAGTAAGCAGCTGGTTCTGGGTTGTTCCTTCTGTGTTGTACTTGGTTGTGTGTTGTTTTGGAAAGTCTTAATGTTTATGATTAAGCTAGATGTCGTGTTGGGAAAACGAGGGGCGCGTGTCCGATAAACCAAACCCCTAGAGTAACGCTGTATGTACTGTCAGTTTTATAACAATCACATTAGTGGCCCAGTGCAGCACTGAAAGATGCTAGGAAATCAACTGCTTACAATATAACCACCCATTGTCCAATGCTGGAAAACTGGGTGTTGGTTTGGCATATTTTCAACATAGATCAGCCATGAGTGATCCTAGATGATCAGTCATTCTCATAGATATTATTTTGCACACCTTTAAAAGGAATATATGCGACCGAAAATGATATTTCTATTTCAATGAAAAGATTTTACAGGGTAGGCTGGTACATCTCTTTAAATGGTTATGCCAAAATATTCACCTGACACACAGTACTCACCTGCTCCTATAGGGGAAGATAAAAGATGGAGGGAGTATTAAGCAAATTGTCCCAAGTACCAGTCATGTTGGAGAAGGGAAGATTCAACGGCAATATGCTGTTGTATGTGGCACACTGGCCCTTTAGGACGGGACCAGCGTGTGTGGACAGCGTCACATGATAAGGAGGCAGAAAGGAAGATGTTTCATTGTAATAAAGCAAGCAAGAGAGCAACTCTATACCTGTGCGGTGTGCTTTATTTGATCCGTGCAAGGATAACAACTTGCGACGAGTCACGGAAACCGTGCCACACTGCCATACTCCATAAGTGGCTTGACCGCATGTGCACGCACAGGCTCAACCAGAAGAGCACTCGGTGATGCTGCAGCACAGCAGGATGCTAGCCGCTCGCTCGTCCACCGAGCACCGGCAGCCTTGACGCTGGTCTCCATTGGGAGGTACCTGCGAGTCGTGAGTGCACCACCCATTCCAACAATGGGAGCAGCCCGAACAATCCAGAGCATGCGCAGTGAATGCAGGGAATGAACCTGGTTTCATCCGGTGAAGAGAAAGTGTTAAAATCGTTATTTATCATTGATAATAACTCCTGATCCAATACTGCAAGATACATGTAGAAGGATGAAACAACACAGTTACTGATAGAGGCAACTACTGCCTATAAAACCACCATTGAAGTCTGACAACTTCTTCAAGGTCTGGAAACTCCTATCTGTCCATCCACCATCAATGTCTGGCATCTCCTGCAAGGTCTCGTAACTCTGGCCAAACCATCCACCATCAAGACCTGCCACTCCACTCCTGGCTACCATCAAGGTCTGACAACTCCTGCCATGGCAGCCTGTGAGAAAACTCCTACTAGACAACAGTAAGTTCAAGACTAACTGTGCCATCTACGGTACACCATTGCATGACCGTCAGTGTACTGAGTTATGATGGACGAGATTGGCACTGGAACCCAGGCACCGCCGACCGCTGGAACTAGGGCTGCATGTCTCAGGAAGCCTTTGCCTTTCCAACTACAGCCACAACATGATAAAGGGCCACAGTGGGTGGAGTGGCTAGAAGACTTTCTGACTTCATCTGGGCTGTGAGCAATGACAAGGCACCAGCCATAACTGACATCTTCATGAACTTAGCAGGTAAGGAGATTAAAGGAATCATAAAAACTATTCCCGAAGATGAAAGGACATCCTATGAGACCCTTGTGGAGGCACTCAACAATCATACAAACTAACAGAAACTATGAAAGATACGTATTCAATCAGTGCTCCCAACATCCACACAAAACTGTTATCAAATTTGTCACAAGACACCGACAAAAATTGGACCACTGCCAATTTGCAAATTTCTCTGATGAAGAAGCCATCTGCCTTAGGAGAATAAAGGGATGCACTTTGTTGACATTCTGAAAACAACTGTTGAAGAGGCCCCTGCCTCAGATGATATTATTGAGCTGGCGAGAGTTCACGAGAGAGTAGATGTACAGACCGCCTCCATGGAAACCCTGAAGGAAAAGCTAGAAAAAGAAGAGACAGTGGCAGCATTCCAGTCATCTAAAACTCCTGACAAGCATCCGAGGATGGCCCACACGCACTGCTGAGAGGGCCCACCCGTCCATACAGTCAACAGCCCGACAACTTGCCAGATCAACGAGGATGTGCTACAGATGTGGAGTCACATTCACGCACACGGGAGCCTGCCTAGCCTGACCAGCGATCAACCAAGTATAGGCCAACTGCAGCAGGCAAGGTAATTTCCAGACTGCAGAGAGGGCAGGCCATTCACTGGCAAGAGAACGCCCCCCACCGCCATGTGAATGGCCCCGACCAGGACACCACCGCAAAACACGTCATGGTGGGCTCTGCACCCACTTCATAATGACCTTAGTTTTTATAGAGCGCAGCACACCCATAGGCCTCAGTGTGCACAAATAACAGGAGACAGAAAGCATAAACATAAAAGCGGGGAGTCAGGGTCACAGATATTTAAGCATCAGATAATCTGGGTTATTCAGAAGATCCAAGAAAAGGTGTCTAATCTTTGGAGTTAATAAGAAAGGTGTTAATAGCTTTTTAAAGTTAAAGAGGCTTGGGATAGTTCTCAATTCAAAAGGCTTGGGGCAGAGGGGTCAAAGTTATTGCCTCCAAAGTTCTTAGGTTTGTGTCTTGGCTGATGTCATTTTTCAATGCTGTTTGAGCAAAGAGAAAGTGTGGCTGGAGCATTCCCTAGCTTCTTCATCAGATATATAGGTGCTTTCCCTGCCAGACATTTGTGTGTTAATTAATGTTAGCATTTTTAAGAGATGCAATGGTGGATGGGCAACCAATGTAAAGATCTCTTGGCCTGAGTGACACGGTCAGTTCTTGCCAGTCCACATACCGCTCCAACAGCCCCATCTTGGGAATGATTTTGGCAGGTTTGCACGACATATGGGGTTCATGGACCAGAAGATCACGCCCCTGTGGCCACAAACCTACGGGATGGCTGAGAGATGTATGGCATCAATCAAGAGGACCGTCCAATGAACCCTCATTAAAGGGATGCCCATTCTGCAAGCCATATGCAGGATGCTAAGACATTGCAGGAACACACCACACGAGAGGCAACAGGGAAAACACTGGCTGAACTCATGGTGGCCTACTAGACAGGGATGAGGAAGTTCGGGAGAGGGATACTCAATTTAAGAAACAAATGAAGGAATAGACAGGCCAGAAAAGAAAAGCCAGATTAAAGGATTTCAAAGTTGGAGAGGAAGTGGTGGTGAGACAACAGGTGCAGAAGATAGCAGACTCAACCCAATGCCGCAACACCACTACAAGTAGTGTGGGGGGGTCAAAGGAACGATGATAACTGCCCAGAATAATTGTCAGGAGATAACAAGAAACGCTTCACATTTCAAGCACTTATCAAGAGGGATGGAAGAAGATGACAAGTCAACTAAATGGTGAAAGGGCACAGGACCTCCGAAATCCGATAGAGGGAGTTGAAAACCCTAGGATGTCAGAAGAGCAAGGACAGAGATGACTTTGAAGATGGACACAGGAAGACCTCAAAAGATGATCAGTAAGCCTCGTCGACTGGTAGAAGAGGTATGAGGTAGATACAAGGAGATAAGTGAGGGGGAGATGTTGTATGTGGCACACTGGACCTTTGGGACGGGACCAGTGTGTGTTGGCAGCCTCATATGATAAGGAGGAGAGAACGGGAAGGCAGTAGTTGGAGAGAGAAGATTCATTAAAATAAAGATAGCGAGAGAGCAACTCCATACTTGTGTGGTTTCCTAAATTTAATCAGGACAAGGGTAACACATACCTTAACTGAGTATATCTGGAATGTCAAATTACATCTCCTTTTCAATTCAAATGTGATTTAAGCTTGTTTTAGGAGTCGGCCCTTGTCGGCGTGGGGATGAAATGCTTACAAATTGGGAGGGAGTCGCACACTCTCCGATCAATGCCAATCATTGAAGTTTCACAACATAGAACAGGGTTAAGTGCAAAGAGATCGATAGCTAGGCTCGATGGCTTCTGGGATCAATTCACTACATAAGAAGGAAACTATTGATATTGTTGAGGCAAGCGACCTTCTCACGGCCTTCTTCTCTCTTCCTAGTGCCCCCAAACCCCTCCCCTTCGGGAGCCGCCGTATGAGCGCCAACCTGTCTGAGCCTCCTGCGTCACTGACAGACCATCGAGAACTTTCCTTAAATTGAATTTCCTTGGAGTGCAGACTAGATGCCGCCCGCCAGCCGGCATCCCAGACGAATGTTCTACCGCCTCTGCAATTTTCCCAGTCATTTAGTTTCCTGACTCTTTGGTATCCGAAGTCAGGATGAATGAGTGTGGATGCGACGGCGGGTGCGGTGGCGACGATGCCAGAACTTTCCATTGTCCAGAGCATGTACCCTCGCTACCGAATGATGCGCAGGCAGACCTGTGTCAGAGAGATTCATTCTATGGAAAGGCTTTGTTTTTAATCCTTCCCTGCCTGTATTCCATTGCAAACAACAAACGTGTAAGTCTTTTTAGTAGCCAATTTGACGTGTTGATTTTCTTTCTGGATATATAAAGGGGTCGATTCATGGAATTAATGTGTGCTGAAAATTCCCGCGCAGAGGTGCCAAAACGTGCGATTCGCAGTGCAAGTGCGAAAATCGCAGTGCAAGTGCGAAAATCGCAGGGAAACCAGCGCACATCGATTCATGGAAGTCCGTGCGTGAGAAAAACATTGGATGTGCGCTGAAAAAGTGCGCCACGCACGCCAGCGCACAGGTCATCCAACAGCGTGCGCCACGGCCACTGCGAAATCGCAAATAGCGCGGCGCACATCACAAAAGTAGGCGGAACACGGGGCATAACACTCGGAATGGGGAACAACGCATGAAAATATGGGCGTCACGGGGGAAGTACAGGAGGCAAGTGCGCGGAACGCCCACACGCTCGCCTACAACCCGTATTCATGGAATCGAATAGGGCAAACCAGCGCACGGTGAAAGACGCGCACAGGGCCAACTGCGCCTGAAATAAATGTGCGCCAAAATGTGCGCTAACAAAAAGCACCCATATACAGCCATGATGAATGGTCCATACAGTGGCCCTCGAGGACAAATGAGGTGCAAAGGGGCACCGGCAAACACGGACACCCGCTGTGTGAAAAATAGCATGTGCGTGTGTTTCTGGGTGCGCGGTAAGTTCCACACGCGATTGTCCTGGGTACGTGTACTTCGGGGTGCGCGGGAAGTTCCACACGCGATTAGCCTGGGTACGTGTACTTCGGGGTGCGCGGGAAGTTCCACACGCGATTAGCCTGGGTACATGTGTTTCGGCGTGCGCGGGAAGTTCCACACGCGATTGGCCTGGGTACGTGTACTTCGGGGTGCGCGGGAAGTTCCACAGGCAATTAGCCTGGGTACGTGTACTTTGGGGTGCGCGGGAAGTTCCACACGCGATTAGCCTGGGTACGTGTGTTTCAGGGTGCGCGGGAAGTTCCACACGCGATTGGCCTGGGTACGTGTACTTCGGGATGCGCGGGAAGTTCCACACGCGAATGGCCTGGGTACGTGTACTTCGGGTGCGCGGGAAGTTCCACACGCGATTGGCCTGGGTACCTGTATTCCGAGGTGCGCGGGAAGATTCACACACGATTTCAGCAGGGTACTTGTATTTCGGTGGTGCCGGGGAATGCTACACATGATTTGGCCATGTGGGTCCTCCCAGGTGTTCCCTCTACACCCTCCACGGCCCCTGCAGGCAGCCCACACCACAGGGGACTACCCTGCACCCCTGCTCATGTCCCACAGGCAACCCATCCACCATGGCCATGCCCCCCAGCCAACCCACATGTCACCTTGCACTACTGATCACCAACACATGTCTCCCAGCACCCCCACCCCCCAGCACTGTGGGGGACCCTCCACCAGGCCCCCACTCATGTCTCCCATCACCACCACCCTCCAGCAGTGCAGGGCACCCTCCACCAGCCCCCCACTCATTTCCAACTCAAGTGTCCCATCGCCCCCACCACCCAGCATCCAGGGGCACCCTCCACCAGGCCCCCACTCATGTCCCCCTGCACCCCCACCCCCCAGAAGTGCAGGGCACCCTCCACCAGGCCCCCACACATGTCTCACAGCATCCCCACCCCCCAGCAGTGCAGGGCACCCTCCACCAGGCCCCCACACATGTCCCCCTGCACCCCCACACCCAGCATCCAGGAGCACCCTGCACCAGGCCCCCACTCATGTCCCCCTGCACCCCCACCCCCAGCAGTGCAGGGCAGCCTCCACCAGGCCCCCACTCATGTCCAACTCATGTCCCCCTGCACCCCCACCCACCAGCATCCAGGGGCACCCTCCACCAGGTCCCCACACATGTCCCCTTGCACCCCCACCCCCCAGCATCCAGGGGCACCCTCCACCAGGCCCCCACTCATGTCCCCCTGCACCCCCACCCCCCAGCAGTGCAGGGCACCCTCCACCAGGCCCCCACACATGTCTCCCAGCACCCCCACCCCCCAGCAGTGCAGGGCACCCTCCACCAGGCCCCCACACATGTCCCCCTGCACCCCCATCCCCCAGCATCCAGAGGCACCGTCCACCAGGCCCCCACTCATGTCCCCCTGCACCCCCACCCCCCAGCAGTGCAGGGCACCCTCCACCAGGCCCCCACTCATGTCCAACTCATGTCCCCCTGCACCCCCACCCACCAGCATCCAGGGGCACCCTCCACCAGGCCCCCAATCATGTCTCCCATCACCCCACCCCCCAGCATCCAGGGGCACCCTCCACCAGGCCCCCACTCATGTCTCCCATCACCCCCACCCCCCAACAGTGCAGGGCACCCTCCACCAGGCCCCCACACATGTCTCCCAGCACCCCCACCCCCCAGCAGTGCAGGGCACCCTCCACCAGGCCCCCACACATGTCCCCCTGCACCCCCACCCCCCAGCATCCAGAGGCACCATCCACCAGGCCCCCACTCATGTCCCCCTGCACCCCCACCCCCCAGCAGTGCAGGGCACCCTCCACCAGGCCCCCACTCATGTCCAACTCATGTCCCCCTGCACCCCCACCCACCAGCATCCAGGGGCACCCTCCACCAGGCCCCCACTCATGTCTCCCATTTCCCCACCCCCCAGCATCCAGGGGCACCCTCCACCAGGCCCCCACTCATGTCTCCCACCACCCCCACCCCCCAGCAGTGCAGGGCACCCTCCACCAGGCCCCCACTCATGTCCAACTCATGTCCCCCTGCACCCCCACACACCAGCATCCAGGGGCACACTCCACAAGGCCCCCACTCATGTCTCCCACCCCACCACCCCCACCCCCCAGCATCCAGGGGCACCCTCCACCAGCCCCCCACTCATGTCCAACTCATGTGTCCCATCAACCCCACCCACCAGCATCCAGGGGCACCCTCCACCAGGCCCCCACTCATGTCTCCCACCACCCCCACCCCACAGCAGTGCAGGGTCACCCTCCACCAGGCACCCACTCATGTCTCCCACCACCCCCACCCCCCAGCAGTGCAGGGCACCCTCCACCAGTCCCCCACTTATGTCTCCCATCACCCCCACCCCCCAGCAGTGCAGGGGCAGCCTCCACCAGGCCCCCACCCATGTCTCCCACCAACCCCACCCCCCAGCATCCAGGGGCACCCTCCACCAGGCCTCCACACATGTCTCCCACCACCCCCACCCCCCAGCAGTGCAGGGCACCCTCCACCAGGCCCCCACTCATGTGCAACTCATGTCCCCCAGCACCCCCACCCACCAGCATCCAGGGGCACACTCCACCAGGCCCCCACTCATGTCTCCCACCACCCCCACCCCCCAGCAGTGCAGGGCACCCTCCACCAGGCCCCCACTCATGTCCAACTCATGTCCCCCTGCACCCCCACCCACCAGCATCCAGGGGCACCCTCCACCAGGCCCCCACTCATGTCTCCCACCACCCCCACCCCCAGCAGTGCAGGGCACCCTCCACCAGACCCCCACTCATGTCCAACTCATGTCCCCCTGCACCCCCACCCACCAGCATCCAGGGGCACCCTCCACCAGGCCCCCACTCATGTCTCCCAGCACACCCACCACCCAGCACTGTGGGGCACCCTCACCAGGCCCCCACTCATGTCTCCCATCACCCCCACCCCCCAGCAGTGTAGGGCACCCTCCACCAGCCCTCCACTCATGTCCAACTCATGTCCCCCTGCACCCCCACCCACCAGCATCCAGGGGCACCCTCCACCAGGCCCCCACTCATGTCTCCCACCCCACCCTCCCCCCAGCATTGCAGGGGCACCCTCCACCAGGCCCCCACTCATGTCTCCCACCACCCCCGCCCCCCAGCAATGCAGGGCACCCTCCACCAGGCCCCCACTCATGTCTCCCATCACCCCCACCCCCCAGCAGTGCAGGGGCAGCCTCCACCAGGCCCCCACTCATGTCTCCCACCACCCCCACCCCCAAGCATCCAGGGGCACCCTCCACCAGGCCCCCACTCATGTCTCCCACCACCCCCACCCCCCAGCAGTGCAGGGGCAGCCTCCACCAGGCCCCCACTCATGTCTCCCATCACCCCCACCCCCCAGCATCCAGGGGCACCCTCCACCAGGCCCCCACTCATGTCTCCCAGCACCCCCACCCCCCAGCACTGTGGGGCACCCTCCACCAGTCCCCCACTCATGTCTCCCATCACCCCCACCCCCCAGCAGTGCAGGGCACCCTCCACCAGGCCCCCACTCATGTCCAACTCATGTCCCCCTGCACCCCCACCCACCAGCATCCAGGGGCACCCTCCACCAGGCCCCCACTCATGTCTCCCAGCACCCCCACCCCCCAGCACTGTGGGGCACCCTCCACCAGTCCCCCACTCATGTCTCCCATCACCCCCACCCCCCAGCAGTGCAGGGCACCCTCCACCAGGCCCCCACTCATGTCCAACTCATGTCCCCCTGCACCCCCACCCACCAGCATCCAGGGGCATCCTCCACCAGGCCCCCACTCATGTCTCCCATCACCCCCACCCCCCAGCAGTGCAGGGCACCCTCCACCAGCCCCCCACTCATGTCCAACTCATGTGTCCCAACACCCCCACCCACCAGCATCCAGGGGCACCCTCCACCAGGCCCCCACTCATGTCTCCCACCACCCCCACCCACCAGCATCCAGGGGCACCCTCCACCAGGCCCCCACTCAGGTCTCCCAGCACCCCCAACCCCCAGCACTGTGGGGCGCCCTCCACCAGTCCCCCACTCATGTCTCCCAGCACCCCACCCCCCAGCACTGTGGGGCACCCACCACCAGTCCCCCACTCATGTCTCCCATCACCCCCACCCCCCAGCAGTGCAGGGCACCCTCCACCAGCCCCCCACTCATGTCCAACTCATGTGTCCCAACACCCCCACCCACCAGCATCCAGGGGCACCCTCCACCAGGCCCCCACTCATGTCTCCCACCACCCCCACCCACCAGCATCCAGGGGCACCCTCCACCAGGCCCCCACTCAGGTCTCCCAGCACCCCCAACCCCCAGCACTGTGGGGCGCCCTCCACCAGTCCCCCACTCATGTCTCCCATCACCCCCACCCCCCAGCAGTGCAGGGCACCCTCCACCAGCCCCCCACTCATGTCCAACTTATGTGTCCCATCACCCCCACCCACCAGCATCCAGTAGCACCCTCCACCAGGCCCCCACTCATGTCTCCCACCACCCCCACCCCCCGGCAGTGCAGGGCACCCTCCACCAGGCCCCCACTCATGTCCAACTCATGCCCCCCTGCACCCCCACCCACCAGCATCCAGGGGCACCCTCTACCAGGCCCCCACTCATGTCTCCCATCACCCCCACCCCCCAGCATCCAGGGGCACCCTCCACCAGGCCCCCACACATGTCCCTCTGCACCCCCAGCATCCAGGGGCACCCTCCACCAGGCCCCCACTCATGTCTCCCACCACCCCCACCCCCCCAGCAGTGCAGGGCACCCTCCACCAGGCCCCCACTCATGTCCAACTCATGTCCCCCTGCACCCCACCCACCACCATCCAGGGGCACCCTCCACCAGGCCCCCACTCATGTCTCTCACCACCCCCACCCCCCAGCATCCAGGGGCACCCTCCACCAGGCCTCCACTCATGTCCAACTCATGTGTCCCATCACCCCCACCCCCAGCAGTGCAGGGCACCCTCCACCAGGCCCCCACTCATGTCCAAATCATGTCCCCCTGCACCCCCACCCACCAGCATCCAGGGGCACCCTCCACCAGGCCCCCACTCATGTCTCCCAGCACCCCCACCCCCCAGCACTGTGGGGCACCCTCCACCAGGCCCCCACTCATGTCTCCCATCACCCCCACCCCCCAGCAGTGCAGGGCACCCTCACCAGGCCCCCACTCATGTCCAACTCATGTCCCCCTGCACCCCCACCCACCAGCATCCAGGGGCACCCTGCACCAGACTCCCACTCATGTCCCCCTGCACCCCCACCCACCAGCATCCAGGGGCACCCTCCAGCAGGCCCCCACTCATGTCTCCCACCACCCCCACCCCCAGCAGTGCAGGGCACCCTCCACCAGACCCCCACTCATGTCCAACTCATGTCCCCCTGCACCCCCACCCACCAGCCATCCAGGGGCACCCTCCACCAGGCCCCCACTCATGTCTCCCAGCAAACCCACCCCCCAGCACTGTGGGGCACCCTCCACCAGGCCCCCACTCATGTCTCCCATCACCCCCACCCCCCAGCAGTGTAGGGCACCCTCCACCAGCCCCCCACTCATGTCCAACTCATGTCCCCCTGCACCCCCACCCACCAGCATCCAGGGGCACCCTCCACCAGGCCCCCACTCATGTCTCCCACCCCACCCTCCCCCCAGCAGTGCAGGGGCACCCTCCACCAGGCCCCCACTCATGTCTCCCACCACCCCCGCCCCCCAGCAATGCAGGGCACCCTCCACCAGGCCCCCACTCATGTCTCCCATCACCCCCACCCCCAGCAGTGCAGGGGCAGCCTCCACCAGGGCCCCCACTCATGTCTCCCACCACCCCCACCCCCAAGCATCCAGGGGCACCCTCCACCAGGCCCCCACTCATGTCTCCCACCACCCCCACGCCCCAGCAGTGCAGGCACCCTCCACCAGGCCCCCACTCATGTCCAACTCTTGTCCCCCAGCACCCCCACCCACCAGCATCCAGGGGGCACCCTCCACCAGGCCCCCACTCAAGTCTCCCACCACCCCCAGCAGTGCAGGGCACCCTCCACCAGGCCCCCACTCATGTCCAACTCACGCCCCCCTGGACCCCCACACACCAGCATCCAGGGGCACCCTCTACCAGGCACCCACTCATGTCTCCCATCACCCCCACCCCCCAGCATCCAGGGGCACCCTCCACCAGGCCCCACTCATGTCTCCCCAGCACCCCCACCCCCCAGCACTGTGGGGCACCCTCCACCAGTCCCCCACTCATGTCTCCCATCACCCCCACTCCCCAGCAGTGCAGGGCACCCTCCACCAGGCCCCCACTCATGTCCAACTCAAGTCCCCCTGCACCCCCACCCACCAGCATCCAGGGGCACCCTCCACCAGGCCCCCACTCATGTCTCCCAGCACCCCCACCCCCCAGCACTGTGGGGCACCCTCCACCAGTCCCCCACTCATGTCTCCCATCACCCCCACCCCCAGCAGTGCAGGGCACCCTCCACCAGCCCCCCACTCATGTCCAACTCATGTGTCCCAACACCCCCACGCACCAGCATCCAGGGGCACCCTCCACCAGGCCCCCACTCATGTCTCCCACCACCCCCACCCACCAGCATCCAGCGGCACCCTCCACCAGGCCCCCACTCAGGTCTCCCAGCACCCCCACCCCCAGCACTGTGGGGCGCCCTCCACCAGTCCCCCACTCATGTCTCCCATCACCCCCCACCCCCCAGCAGTGCAGGGCACCCTCCACCAGCCCCCCACTCATGTCCAACTCATGTGTCCCATCACCCCCACCCACCAGCATCCAGTGGCACCCTCCACCAGGCCCCCACTCATGTCTCCCACCACCCCCATCCCCCAGCAGTGCAGGGCACCCTCCACCAGGCCCCCACTCATGTCCAACTCATGCCCCCCTGCACCCCCACCCACCAGCATCCAGGGGCAACCTCTACCAGCCCCCCACTCATATCTCCCATCACCCCCACCCCCCAGCATCCAGGGGCACCCTCCACCAGGCCCCCACACATGTCCCTCTGCACCCCCACCCCCCAGCATCCAGGGGCACCCTCCACCAGGCCCCCACTCATGTCTCCCACCACCCCCACCCCCCAGCAGTGCAGGGCACCCTCCACCAGGCCCCCACTCATGTCCAACTCATGTCCCCCTGCACCCCACCCACCAGCATCCAGGGGCACCCTCAACCAGGCCCCCACTCATGTCTCTCACCACCCCCACCCCCCAGCATCCAGGGGCACCCTCCACCAGGCCTCCACTCATGTCCAATTCATGTGTCCCATCACCCCCACCCACCAGCATCCAGGGGCACCCTCCACAAGGCCCCCACTCATGTCTCCCACCACCCCCACCCCCCAGCAGTGCAGGGCACCCTCCACCAGGCCCCCACTCATGTCCAAATCATGTCCCCCTGCACCCCCACCCACCAGCATCCAGGGGCACCCTCCACCAGGACCCCACTCATGTCTCCCAGCACCCCCACCCCCAGCACTGTGGGGCACCCTCCACCAGTCTCCCACTCGTGTCTCCCATCACCCCCACCCCCCAGCAGTGCAGGGCACCCTCCACCAGGCCCCCATTCATGTCCAACTCATGTCCCCCTGCACCCCCACCCACCAGCATCCAGGGGCACCCTCCACCAGACTCCCACTCATGTCTCCCAGCACCCCCACCCCCAGCACTGTGGGGCACCCTCCACCAGTCCCCCACTCATGTCTCCCATCACCCACACCCCCCAGCAGTGCAGGGCACCCTCCACCAGCCCCCCACACATGTCCAACTCATGTGTCCCATCACCCCCACTCACCAGCATCCAGGGGCACCCTCCACCAGGCCCCCACTCATATCTCCCACCACCCCCACCCACCAGCATCCAGGGGCACCCTCCACCAGGCCCCCACTCATGTCACCCAGCACTCCCACCCCCCAGCACTGTGGGGGACCCTCCACCAGTCCCCCTCTCATGTCTCCCATCACCCCCACCCCCCAGCAGTGCAGGGCACCCTCCACCAGCCCCCCACTCATGTCCAACTCATGTGTCCCATCACCCCCACCCACCAGCATCCAGTGGTACCCTCCACCAGGCCCCCACTCATGTCTCCCACCACCCCCACCCCCCAGCAGTGCAGGGGCACCCTCCACCAGGCCCCCACTCATGTCTCTCACCACCCCCACCCCCAGCATCCAGGGGCACCCTCCACCAGGCCTCCACTCATGTCCAACTCATGTGTCTCATCACCCCCACCCACCAGCATCCAGTGGTACCCTCCACCAGGCCCCCACTCATGTCTCCCACCACCCCCAAGCATCCAGGGGCACCCTCCACCAGGCCCCCACTCATGTCTTCCATCACCCCCACCCCCCAGCAGTGTAGGGCACCCTCCACCAGCCCCCCACTCATGTCCAACTCATGTCCCCCTGCACCCCCACCCACCAGCATCCAGGGGCACCCTCCACCAGGCCCCCACTCATGTCTCCCACCCCACCCTCCCCCCAGCATTGCAGGGGCACCCTCCACCAGGCCCCCACTCATGTCTCCCACCACCCCCGCCCCCCAGCAATGCAGGGCACCCTCCACCAGGCCCCCACTCATGTCTCCCATCACCCCCACCCCCCAGCAGTGCAGGGGCAGCCTCCACCAGGCCCCCACTCATGTCTCCCACCACCCCCACCCCCAAGCATCCAGGGGCACCCTCCACCAGGCCCCCACTCATGTCTCCCACCACCCCCACCCCAAAGCAGTGCAGGGGCAGCCTCCACCAGGCCCCCACTCATGTCTCCCATCACCCCCACCCCCCAGCATCCAGGGGCACCCTCCACCAGGCCCCCACTCATGTCTCCCAGCACCCCCACCCCCCAGCACTGTGGGGCACCCTCCACCAGTCCCCCACTCATGTCTCCCATCACCCCCACCCCCCAGCAGTGCAGGGCACCCTCCACCAGGCCCCCACTCATGTCCAACTCATGTCCCCCTGCACCCCCACCCACCAGCATCCAGGGGCACCCTCCACCAGACTCCCACTCATGTCTCCCATCACCCCCACCCCCCAGCATCCAGGGGCACCCTCCACCAGGCCCCCACTCATGTCTCCCAGCACCCCCACCCCCCAGCACTGTGGGGCACCCTCCACCAGTCCCCCACTCATGTCTCCCATCACCCCCACCCCCAGCAGTGCAGGGCACCCTCCACCAGCCCCCCACTCATGTCCAACTCATGTGTCCCAACACCCCCACCCACCAGCATCCAGGGGCACCCTCCCACCAGGCCCCCACTCATGTCTCCCACCATCCCCACCCACCAGCATCCAGGGGCACCCTCCACCAGGCCCCCACTCAGGTCTCCCAGCACCCCCACCCCCCAGCACTGTGGGGCGCCCTCCACCAGTCCCCCACTCATGTCTCCCATCACCCCCACCCCCCAGCAGTGCAGGGCACCCTCCACCAGCCCCCCACTCATGTCCAACTCATGTGTCCCATCACCCCCACCCACCAGCATCCAGTAGCACCCTCCACCAGGCCCCCACTCATGTCTCCCACCACCCCCACCCCCCAGCAGTGCAGGGCACCCTCCACCAGGCCCCCACTCATGTCCAACTCATGCCCCCCTGCACCCCCACCCACCAGCATCCAGGGGCACCCTCTACCAGGCCCCCACTCATGTCTCCCATCACCCCCACCCCCCAGCATCCAGGGGCACCCTCCACCAGGCCCCACACATGTCCCTCTGCACCCCCACCCCCCAGCATCCAGGGGCACCCTCCACCAGGCCTCCACTCATGTCTCCCACCACCCCCACCCCCCAGCAGTACAGGGCACCCTCCACCAGGCCCCCACTCATGTCCAACTCATGTCCCCCTGCACCCCACCCACCACCATCCAGGGGCACCCTCCACCAGGCCCCCACTCATGTCTCTCACCACCCCCACCCCCCAGCATCCAGGGGCACCCTCCACCAGGCCTCCACTCATGTCCAACTCATGTGTCCCATCACCCCCACCCACCAGCATCCAGGGGCACCCTCCACAAGGCCCCCACTCATGTCTCCCAGCACACCCACCCCCAGCACTGTGGGGCACCCTCCACCAGGCCCCCACTCATGTCTCCCATCACCCCCATCCCCCAGCAATGCAGGGCACCCTCCACCAGGCCCCCACTCATGTCTCCCACCACCCCCACCCCCAGCAGTGCAGGGCACCCTCCACCAGGCCCCCTCTCATGTCCAACTCATGTCCCCCTGCACCCCACCCACCAGCATCCAGGGGCACCCTCAACCAGGCCCCCACTCATGTCTCTCACCACCCCCACCCCCCAGCATCCAGGGGCACCCTCCACCAGGCCTCCACTCATGTCCAACTCATGTGTCCCATCACCCCCACCCACCAGCATCCAGGGGCACCCTCCCACAAGGCCCCCACTCATGTCTCCCACCACCCCCACCCCCCAGCAGTGCAGGGCACCCTCCACCAGGCCCCCACTCATGTCCAAATCATGTCCCCCTGCACCCCCACCCACCAGCATCCAGGGGCACCCTCCACCAGGCCCCCACTCATGTCTCCCAGCACCCCCACCCCCAGCACTGTGGGGCACCCTCCACCAGTCCCCCACTCATGTCTCCCATCACCCCCACCCCCCAGCAGTGCAGGGCACCCTCCACCAGGCCCCCATTCATGTCCAACTCATGTCCCCCTGCACCCCCACCCACCAGCATCCAGAGGCACCCTCCACCAGACTCCCACTCATGTCTCCCAGCACCCCCACCCCCCAGCACTGTGGGGCACCCTCCACCAGTCCCCCACTCATGTCTCCCATCACCCACACCCCCCAGCAGTGCAGGGCACCCTCCACCAGCCCCCCACACATGTCCAACTCAGGTGTCCCATCACCCCCACTCACCAGCATCCAGGGGCACCCTCCACCAGGCCCCCACTCATATCTCCCACCACCCCCACCCACCAGCATCCAGGGGCACCCTCCACCAGGCCCCCACTCATGTCACCCAGCACTCCCACCCCCCAGCACTGTGGGGGACCCTCCACCAGTCCCCCACTCATGTCTCCCATCACCCCCCACCCCCCAGCAGTGCAGGGCACCCTCCACCAGCCCCCCACTCATGTCCAACTCATGTTTCCCATCACCCCCACCCACCAGCATCCAGTGGTACCCTCCACCAGGCCCCCACTCATGTCTCCCACCACCCCCACCCCCCAGCAGTGCAGGGGCACCCTCCACCAGGCCCCCACTCATGTCTCTCACCACCCCCACCCCCAGCATCCAGGGGCACACCCTCCACCAGGCCTCCACTCATGTCCAACTCATGTGTCCCATCACCCCCACCCACCAGCATCCAGTGGTACCCTCCACCAGGCCCCCACTCATGTCTCCCACCACCCCCAAGCATCCAGGGGCACCCTCCACCAGGCCCCCACTCATGTCTCCCATCACCCCCACCCCCCAGCAGTGTAGGGCACCCTCCACCAGCCCCCCACTCATGTCCAACTCATGTCCCCCTGCACCCCCACCCACCAGCATCCAGGGGCACCCTCCACCAGGCCCCCACTCATGTCTCCCACCCCACCCTCCCCCCAGCATTGCAGGGGCACCCTCCACCAGGCCCCCACTCATGTCTCCCACCACCCCCGCCCCCCAGCAATGCAGGGCACCCTCCACCAGGCCCCCACTCATGTCTCCCATCACCCCCACCCCCCAGCAGTGCAGGGGCAGCCTCCACCAGGCCCCACTCATGTCTCCCGCCACCCCCACCCCCAAGCATCCAGGGGGCACCCTCCACCAGGCCCCACTCATGTCTCCCACCACCCCCACCCCCCAGCAGTGCAGGGGCAGCCTCCACCAGGCCCCCACTCATGTCTCCCATCACCCCCACCCCCCAGCATCCAGGGGCACCCTCCACCAGGCCCCCACTCATGTCTCCCAGCACCCCCACCCCCCAGCACTGTGGGGCACCCTCCACCAGTCCCCCACTCATGTCTCCCATCACCCCCACCCCCCAGCAGTGCAGGGCACCCTCCACCAGGCCCCCACTCATGTCCAACTCATGTCCCCCTGCACCCCCACCCACCAGCATCCAGGGGCACCCTCCACCAGACTCCCACTCATGTCTCCCATCACCCCCACCCCCCAGCATCCAGGGGCACCCTCCACCAGGCCCCCACTCATGTCTCCCAGCACCCCCACCCCCCCCAGCACTGTGGGGCACCCTCCACCAGTCCTCCACTCATGTCTCCCATCACCCCCACCCCCCAGCAGTGCAGGGCACCCTCCACCTGCCCCCCACTCATTTCCAACTCATGTGTCCCAACACCCCCACCCACCAGCATCCAGGGGCACCCTCCACCAGGCCCCCACTCATGTCTCCCACCACCCCCACCCACCAGCATCCAGGGGCACCCTCCACCAGGCCCCCAATCAGGTCTCCCAGCACCCCCACCCCCCAGCACTGTGGGGCGCCCTCCAACAGTCCCCCACTCATGTCTCCCATCACCCCACCCCCCAGCAGTGCAGGGCACCCTCTACCAGCCCCCCACTCATGTCCAACTCATGTGTTCCATCACACCCACCCACCAGCATCCAGTAGCACCCTCCACCAGGCCCCCCACATCTCCCACCACCCCCACCCCCCAGCAGTGCAGGGCACCCTCCACCAGGCCCCCACTCATGTCCAACTCATGCCCCCCTGCACCCCCACCCACCAGCATCCAGGGGCACCCTCTACCAGGCCCCCACTCATGTCTCCCATCACCCCCACCCCCCAGCATCCAGGGGCACCCTCCACCAGGCCCCCACACATGTCCCTCTGCACCCCCACCCCCCAGCATCCAGGGGCACCCTCCACCAGGCCCCCACTCATGTCTCCCACCACCCCCACCCCCCAGCAGTGCAGGGCACCCTCCACCAGGCCCCCACTCATGTCCAACTCATGTCCCCCTGCACCCCACCCACCACCATCCAGGGGCACCCTCCACCAGGCCCCCACTCATGTCTCTCACCACCCCCACCCCCCAGCATCCAGGGGCACCCTCCACCAGGCCTCCACTCATGTCCAACTCATGTGTCCCATCACCCCCACCCACCAGCATCCAGGGGCACCCTCCACAAGGCCCCCACTCATGTCTCCCACCACCCCCACCCCCCAGCAGTGCAGGGCACCCTCCACCAGGCCCCCACTCATGTCCAAATCATGTCCCCCTGCACCCCCACCCACCAGCATCCAGGGGCACCCTCCACCAGGCCCCCACTCATGTCTCCCATCACCCCCACCCCCCAGCACTGTGGGGCACCCTCCACCAGGCCCCCACTCATGTCTCCCATCACCCCCACCCCCCAGCAGTGCAGGGCACCCTCCACCAGGCCCCCACTCATGTCCAACTCATGTCCCCCTGCACCCCCACCCACCAGCATCCAGGGGCACCCTCCACCAGACTCCCACTCATGTCCCCCTGCACCCCCACCCACCAGCATCCAGGGGCACCCTCCACCAGGCCCCCACTCATGTCTCCCACCACCCCCACCCCCAGCAGTGCAGGGCACCCTCCACCAGACCCCCACTCATGTCCAACTCATGTCCCCCTGCACCCCCACCCACCAGCATCCAGGGGCACCCTCCACCAGGCCCCCACTCATGTCTCCCAGCACACCCACCCCCCAGCACTGTGGGGCACCCTCCACCAGGCCCCCACTCATGTCTCCCATCACCCCCATCCCCCAGCAGTGTAGGGCACCCTCCACCAGCCCCCCACTCATGTCCAACTCATGTCCCCCTGCACCCCCACCCACCAGCATCCAGGGGCACCCTCCACCAGGCCCCCACTCATGTCTCCCACCCCACCCTCCCCGCAGCAGTGCAGGGGCACCCTCCACCAGGCCCCCACTCATGTCTCCCACCACCCCCGCCCCCCAGCAATGCAGGGCACCCTCCACCAGGCCCCCACTCATGTCTCCCATCACCCCCACCCCCAGCAGTGCAGGGGCAGCCTCCACCAGGCCCCCACTCATGTCTCCCACCACCCCCACCCCCAAGCATCCAGGGGCACCCTCCACCAGGCCCCCACTCATGTCTCCCACCACCCCCACCCCCCAGCAGTGCAGGGCACCCTCCACCAGGCCCCCACTCATGTCCAACTCTTGTCCCCCAGCACCCCCACCCACCAGCATCCAGGGGCACCCTCCACCAGGCCCCCACTCATGTCTCCCACCACCCCCACCCCCCAGCAGTGCAGGGCACCCTCCACCAGGCCCCCACTCATGTCCAACTCATGCCCCCCTGCACCCCCACCCACCAGCATCCAGGGGCACCCTCTACCAGGCCCCCACTCATGTCTCCCATCACCCCCACCCCCCAGCATCCAGGGGCACCCTCCACCAGGCCCCCACTCATGTCTCCCAGCACCCCCACCCCCCAGCACTGTGGGGCACCCTCCACCAGTCCCCCACTCATGTCTCCCATCACCCCCACCCCCCAGCAGTGCAGGGCACCCTCCACCAGGCCCCCACTCATGTCCAACTCAAGTCCCCCTGCACCCCCACCCACCAGCATCCAGGGGCACCCTCCACCGGGCCCCCACTCATGTCTCCCAGCACCCCCACCCCCCAGCACTGTGGGGCACCCTCCACCAGTCCCCCACTCATGTCTCCCATCACCCCCACCCCCCAGCAGTGCAGGGCACCCTCCACCAGCCCCCCACTCATGTCCAACTCATGTGTCCCAACACCCCCACCCACCAGCATCCAGGGGCACCCTCCACCAGGCCCCCACTAATGTCTCCCACCACCCCCACCCACCAGCACTGTGGGGCACCCTCCACCAGTCCCCCACTCATGTCTCCCATCACCCCCACCCCCCAGCAGTGCAGGGCACCCTCCACCAGCCCCCCACTCATGTCCAACTCATGTGTCCCAACACCCCCACCCACCAGCATCCAGGGGCACCCTCCACCAGTCCCCCACTCATGTCTCCCATCACCCCCACCCCCCAGCAGTGCAGGGCACCCTCCACCAGCCCCCCACTCATGGCCAACTCATGTGTCCCAACACCCCCACCCACCAGCATCCAGGGGCACCCTCCACCAGGCCCCCACTAATGTCTCCCACCACCCCCACCCACCAGCATCTAGCGGCACCCTCCACCAGGCCCCCACTCAGGTCTCCCAGCACCCCCACCCCCAGCACTGTGGGGCGCCCTCCAGCAGTCCCCCACTCATGTCTCCCATCACCCCCACCCCCCAGCAGTGCAGGGCACCCTCCACCAGCCCCCCACTCATGTCCAACTCATGTGTCCCATCACCCCCACCCACCAGCATCCAGTGGCACCCTCCACCAGGCCCCCACTCATGTCTCCCACCACCCCCATCCCCCAGCAGTGCAGGGCACCCTCCACCAGGCCCCCACTCATGTCCAACTCATGCCCCCCTGCACCCCCACCCACCAGCATCCAGGGGCACCCTCTACCAGGCCCCCACTCATATCTCCCATCACCCCCACCCCCCAGCATCCAGGGGCACCCTCCACCAGGCCCCCACACATGTCCCTCTGCACCCCCACCCCCCAGCATCCAGGTGCACCCTCCACCAGGCCCCCACTCATGTCTCCCACCACCCCCACCCCCCAGAAGTGCAGGGCACCCTCCACCAGGCCCCCACTCATGTCCAACTCATGTCCCCCTGCACCCCACCCACCAGCATCCAGGGGCACCTTCAACCAGGCCCCCACTCATGTCTCTCACCACCCCCACCCCCCAGCATCCAGGGGCACCCTCCACCAGGCCTCCACTCATGTCCAACTCATGTGTCCCATCACCCCCACCCACCAGCATCCAGGGGCACCCTCCACAAGGCCCCCACTCATGTCTCCCACCACCCCCACCCCCCAGCAGTGCAGGGCACCCTCCACCAGGCCCCCACTCATGTCCAAATCATGTCCCCCTGCACCCCCACCCACCAGCATCCAGGGGCACCCTCCACCAGGCCCCCACTCATGTCTCCCAGCACCCCCACCCCCAGCACTGTGGGGCACCCTCCACCAGTCCCCCACTCATGTCTCCCATCACCCCCACCCCCCAGCAGTGCAGGGCACCCTCCACCAGGCCCCCATTCATGTCCAACTCATGTCCCCCTGCACCCCCACCCACCAGCATCCAGGGGCACCCTCCACCAGACTCCCACTCATGTCTCCCAGCACCCCCACCCCCCAGCACTGTGGGGCACCCTCCACCAGTCCCCCACTCATGTCTCCCATCACCCACACCCCCCAGCAGTGCAGGGCACCCTCCACCAGCCCCCCACACATGTCCAACTCATGTGTCCCATCACCCCCACCCACCAGCATCCAGGGGCACCCTCCACCAGGCCCCCACTCATATCTCCCACCACCCCCACCCACCAGCATCCAGGGGCACCCTCCACCAGGCCCCCACTCATGTCACCCAGCACTCCCACCCCCCAGCACTGTGGGGCACCCTCCACCAGTCCCCCACTCATGTCTCCCATCACCCCCACCCCCCAGCAGTGCAGGGCACCCTCCACCAGCCCCCCACTCATGTCCAACTCATGTGTCCCATCACCCCCACCCACCAGCATCCAGTGGTACCCTCCACCAGGCCCCCACTCATGTCTCCCACCACCCCCACCCCCAGCAGTGCAGGGGCACCCTCCACCAGGCCCCCACTCATGTCTCTCACCACCCCCACCCCCAGCATCCAGGGGCACCCTCCACCAGGCCTCCACTCATGTCCAACTCATGTGTCCCATCACCCCCACCCACCAGCATCCAGTGGTACCCTCCACCAGGCCCCCAATCATGTCTCCCACCACCCCCAAGCATCCAGGGGCACCCTCCACCAGGCCCCCACTCATGTCTCCCACCACCCCCACCCCCCAGCAGTGCATGGCACCCTCCACCAGGCCCCCACTCATGTCCAACTCATGTCTCCCATCACCCCCACCCCCCAGCAGTGCAGGGCACCCTCCACCAGCCCCCCACTCATGTCCAACTCATGTGTCCCATCACCCCCACCCACCAGCATCCAGGGGCACCCTCCACCAGGCCCCCACTCATGTCACCCAGCACTCCCACCCCCCAGCACTGTGGGGCACCCTCCACCAGTCCCCCACTCATGTCTCCCATCACCCCCACCCCCCAGCAGTGCAGGGCACCCTCCACCAGCCCCCCACTCATGTCCAACTCATGTGTCCCATCACCCCCACCCACCAGCATCCAGTGGTACCCTCCACCAGGCCCCCACTCATGTCTCCCACCACCCCCACCCCCAAGCATCCAGGGGCACCCTCCACCAGGCCCCCACTCATGTCTCCCACCACCCCCACCCCCCAGCAGTGCAGGGCACCCTCCACCAGGCCCCCACTCATGTCCCCCAGCACCCCCACCCACCAGCATCCAGGGGCACCCTCCACCAGGCCCCCACTCATGTCTCCCACCACCCCCACCCCCCAGCAGTGCAGGGCACCCTCCACCAGGCCCCCACTCATGTCCAACTCATGCCCCCCTGCACCCCCACCCACCAGCATCCAGGGGCACCCTCTACCAGGCCCCCACTCATGTCTCCCATCACCCCCACCCACCAGCATCCAGGGGCACCCTCCACCAGGCCCCCACTCATGTCTCCCAGCACCCCCACCCCCCAGCACTGTGGGGCACCCTCCACCAGTCCCCCACTCATGTCTCCCATCACCCCCACCCCCCAGCAGTGCAGGGCACCCTCCACCAGCCCCCCACTCATGTCCAACTCATGTGTCCCAACACCCCCACCCACCAGCATCCAGGGGCACCCTCCACCAGGCCCCCACTCATGTCTCCCACCACCCCCACCCACCAGCATCCAGGGGCACCCTCCACCAGGCCCCCACTCAGGTCTCCCAGCACCCCCACCCCCAGCACTGTGGGGTGCCCTCCACCAGTCCCCCACTCATGTCTCCCATCACCCCCACCCCCCAGCAGTGCAGGGCACCCTCCACCAGCCCCCCACTCATGTCCAACTCATGTGTCCCATCACCCCCACCCACCAGCATCCAGTGGCACCCTCCACCAGGCCCCCACTCATGTCTCCCACCACCCCCATCCCCCAGCAGTGCAGGGCACCCTCCACCAGGCCCCCACTCATGTCCAACTCATGCCCCCCTGCACCCCCACCTACCAGCATCCAGGGGCACCCTCTACCAGGCCCCCACTCATGTCTCCCATCACCCCCACCCCCAGCATCCAGGGGCACCCTCCACCAGGCCCCCACACATGTCCCTCTGCACCCCCACCCCCCAGCATCCAGGGGCACCCTCCACCAGGCCCCCACTCATGTCTCCCACCACCCCCACCCCCCAGCAGTGCAGGGCACCCTCCACCAGGCCCCCACTCATGTCCAACTCATGTCCCCCTGCACCCCACCCACCAGCATCCAGGGGCACCCTCCACCAGGCCCCCACTCATGTCTCTCACCACCCCCACCCCCCAGCATCCAGGGGCACCCTCCACCAGGCCTCCACTCATGTCCAACTCATGTGTCCCATCACCCCCACCCACCAGCATCCAGGGGCACCCTCCACAAGGCCCCCACTCATGTCTTCCACCACCCCCACCCCCCAGCAGTGCAGGGCACCCTCCACCAGGCCCCCACTCATGTCCAAATCATGTCCCCCTGCACCCCCACCCACCAGCATCCAGGGGCACCCTACACCAGGCCCCCACTCATGTCTCCCAGCACCCCCACCCCCAGCACTGTGGGGCACCCTCCACCAGTCCCCCACTCATGTCTTCCAGCACCCCCACCCCCAGCACTGTGGGGCACCCTCCACCAGTCCCCCACTCATGTCTCCCATCACCCCGACCCCCCAGCAGTGCAGGGCACCCTCCACCAGGCCCCCACTCATGTCCAACTCATGTCCCCCTGCACCCTCACCCACCAGCATCCAGGGGCACCCTCCACCAGACTCCCACTCATGTCCCCCTGCACCCCCACCCACCAGCATCCAGGGGCACCCTCCACCAGGCCCCCACTCATGTCTCCCACCACCCCCACCCCCAGCAGTGCAGGGCACCCTCCACCAGACCCCCACTCATGTCCAACTCATGTCCCCCTGCACCCCCACCCACCAGCATCCAGGGGCACCCTCCACCAGGCCCCCACTCATGTCTCCCAGCACCCCCACCCCCCAGCACTGTGGGGCGCCCTCCACCAGTCCCCCACTCATGTCTCCCATCACCCCCACCCCCCAGCAGTGCAGGGCACCCTCTACCAGCCCCCCACTCATGTCCAACTCATGTGTCCCATCACCCCCACCCACCAGCATCCAGTAGCACCCTCCACCAGGCCCCCACTCATATCTCCCACCACCCCCACCCCCCAGCAGTGCAGGGCACCCTCCACCAGGCCCCCACTCATGTCCAACTCATGCCCCCCTGCACCCCCACCCACCAGCATCCAGGGGCACCCTCTACCAGGCCCCCACTCATGTCTCCCATCACCCCCACCCCCCAGCATCCAGGGGCACCCTCCACCAGGCCCCCACACATGTCCCTCTGCACCCCCACCCCCCAGCATCCAGGGGCACCCTCCACCAGGCCCCCACTCATGTCTCCCACCACCCCCACCCCCCAGCAGTGCAGGGCACCCTCCACCAGGCCCCTACTCATGTCCAACTCATGTCCCCCTGCACCCCACCCACCACCATCCAGGGGCACCCTCCACCAGGCCCCCACTCATGTCTCTCACCACCCCCACCCCCCAGCATCCAGGGGCACCCTCCACCAGGCCTCCACTCATGTCCAACTCATGTGTCCCATCACCCCCACCCACCAGCATCCAGGGGCACCCTCCACAAGGCCCCCACTCATGTCTCCCACCACCCCCACCCCCCAGCAGTGCAGGGCACCCTCCACCAGGCCCCCACTCATGTCCAAATCATGTCCCCCTGCACCCCCACCCACCAGCATCCAGGGGCACCCTCCACCAGGCCCCCACTCATGTCTCCCAGCACCCCCACCCCCCAGCACTGTGGGGCACCCTCCACCAGGCCCCCACTCATGTCTCCCATCACCCCCACCCCCCAGCAGTGCAGGGCACCCTCCACCAGGCCCCCACTCATGTCCAACTCATGTCCCCCTGCACCCCCACCCACCAGCATCCAGGGGCACCCTACACCAGGCCCCCACTCATGTCTCCCAGCACCCCCACCCCCAGCACTGTGGGGCACCCTCCACCAGTCCCCCACTCATGTCTTCCAGCACCCCCACCCCCAGCACTGTGGGGCACCCTCCACCAGTCCCCCACTCATGTCTCCCATCACCCCCACCCCCCAGCAGTGCAGGGCACCCTCCACCAGGCCCCCACTCATGTCCAACTCATGTCCCCCTGCACCCTCACCCACCAGCATCCAGGGGCACCCTCCACCAGACTCCCACTCATGTCCCCCTGCACCCCCACCCACCAGCATCCAGGGGCACCCTCCACCAGGCCCCCACTCATGTCTCCCAGCACACCCACCCCCCAGCACTGTGGGGCACCCTCCACCAGGCCCCCACTCATGTCTCCCATCACCCCCATCCCCCAGCAGTGTAGGGCACCCTCCACCAGCCCCCCACTCATGTCCAACTCATGTCCCCCTGCACCCCCACCCACCAGCATCCAGGGGCACCCTCCACCAGGCCCCCACTCATGTCTCCCACCCCACCCTCCCCCCAGCAGTGCAGGGGCACCCTCCACCAGGCCCCCACTCATGTCTCCCACCACCCCCGCCCCCCAGCAATGCAGGGCACCCTCCACCAGGCCC
The DNA here is from genome assembly GCF_040938575.1 of Ambystoma mexicanum. Lineage (NCBI taxonomy): Eukaryota > Metazoa > Chordata > Amphibia > Caudata > Ambystomatidae > Ambystoma > Ambystoma mexicanum. The sequence continues at coordinate 418,179,199 of NC_090929.1, forward strand.
CCACTCATGTCTCCCATCACCCCCACCCCCAGCAGTGCAGGGGCAGCCTCAACCAGGCCCCCACTCATGTCTCCCACCACCCCCACCCCCAAGCATCCAGGGGCACCCTCCACCAGGCCCCCACTCATGTCTCCCACCACCCCCGCCCCCCAGCAGTGCAGGGCACTCTCCACCAGGCCCCCACTCATGTCCAACTCTTGTCCCCCAGCACCCCCACCCACCAGCATCCAGGGGCACCCTCCACCAGGCCCCCACTCATGTCTCCCACCACCCCCACCCCCCAGCAGTGCAGGGCACCCTCCACCAGGCCCCCACTCATGTCCAACTCATGCCCCCCTGCACCCCCACCCACCAGCATCCAGGGCACCCTCCACCAGCCCCCCACTCATGTCCAACTCATGTGTCCCAACACCCCCACCCACCAGCATCCAGGGGCACCCTCCACCAGGCCCCCACTAATGTCTCCCACCACCCCCACCCACCAGCATCCAGCGGCACCCTCCACCAGGCCCCCACTCAGGTCCCCCAGCACCCCCACCCCAGCACTGTGGGGCGCCCTCCACCAGTCCCCCACTCATGTCTCCCATCACCCCCACCCCCCAGCAGTGCAGGGCACCCTCCACCAGCCCCCCACTCATGTCCAACATGTGTCCCATCACCCCCACCCACCAGCATCCAGTGGCACCCTCCACCAGGCCCCCACTCATGTCTCCCACCACCCCCATCCCCCAGCAGTGCAGGGCACCCTCCACCAGGCCCCCACTCATGTCCAACTCATGCCCCCCTGCACCCCCACCCACCAGCATCCAGGGGCACCCTCTACCAGGCCCCCACTCATATCTCCCATCACCCCCACCCCCCAGCATCCAGGGGCACCCTCCACCAGGCCCCCACACATGTCCCTCTGCACCCCACCCCCCAGCATCCAGGTGCACCCTCCACCAGGCCCCCACTCATGTCTCCCACCACCCCCACCCCCCAGCAGTGCAGGGCACCCTCCACCAGGCCCCCACTCATGTCCAACTCATGTCCCCCTGCACCCCACCCACCAGCATCCAGGGGCACCCTCAACCAGGCCCCCACTCATGTCTCTCACCACCCCCACCCCCCAGCATCCAGGGGCACCCTCCACCAGGCCTCCACTCATGTCCAACTCATGTGTCCCATCACCCCCACCCACCAGCATCCAGGGGCACCATCCACAAGGCCCCCACTCATGTCTCCCACCACCCCCACCCCCCAGCAGTGCAGGGCACCCTCCACCAGGCCCCCACTCATGTCCAAATCATGTCCACCAGCACCCCCACCCACCAGCATCCAGGGGCACCCTCCACCAGGCCCCCACTCATGTCTCCCAGCACCCCCACCCCCAGCACTGTGGGGCACCCTCCACCAGTCCCCCACTCATGTCTCCCATCACCCCCACCCCCCAGCAGTGCAGGGCACCCTCCACCAGGCCCCCATTCATGTCCAACTCATGTCCCCCTGCACCCCCACCCACCAGCATCCAGGGGCACCCTCCACCAGACTCCCACTCATGTCTCCCAGCACCCCCACCCCCCAGCACTGTGGGGCACCCTCCACCAGTCCCCCACTCATGTCTCCCATCACCCACACCCCCCAGCAGTGCAGGGCACCCTCCACCAGCCCCCCACACATGTCCAACTCATGTGTCCCATCACCCCCACCCACCAGCATCCAGGGGCACCCTCCACCAGGCCCCCACTCATATCTCCCACCACCCCCACCCACCAGCATCCAGGGGCACCCTCCACCAGGCCCCCACTCATGTCACCCAGCACTCCCACCCCCCAGCACTGTGGGGCACCCTCCACCAGTCCCCCACTCATGTCTCCCATCACCCCCACCCCCCAGCAGTGCAGGGCACCCTCCACCAGCCCCCCACTCATGTCCAACTCATGTGTCCCATCACCCCCACCCACCAGCATCCAGTGGTACCCTCCACCAGGCCCCCACTCATGTCTCCCACCACCCCCACCCCCAGCAGTGCAGGGGCACCCTCCACCAGGCCCCCACTCATGTCTCTCACCACCCCCACCCCCAGCATCCAGGGGCACCCTCCACCAGGCCTCCACTCATGTCCAACTCATGTGTCCCATCACCCCCACCCACCAGCATCCAGTGGTACCCTCCACCAGGCCCCCAATCATGTCTCCCACCACCCCCAAGCATCCAGGGGCACCCTCCACCAGGCCCCCACTCATGTCTCCCACCACCCCCACCCCCCAGCAGTGCAGGGCACCCTCCACCAGGCCCCCACTCATGTCCAACTCATGTCTCCCATCACCCCCACCCCCCAGCAGTGCAGGGCACCCTCCACCAGCCCCCCACTCATGTCCAACTCATGTGTCCCATCACCCCCACCCACCAGCATCCAGGGGCACCCTCCACCAGGCCCCCACTCATGTCTCCCACCACCCCCACCCCCCAGCAGTGCAGGGCACCCTCCACCAGGCCCCCACTCATGTCCAACTCATGTCCCCCTGCACCCCACCCACCAGCATCCAGGGGCACCCTCCACCAGGCCCCCACTCATGTCTCTCACCACCCCCACCCCCCAGCATCCAGGGGCACCCTCCACCAGGCCTCCACTCATGTCCAACTCATGTGTCCCATCACCCCCACCCACCAGCATCCAGGGGCACCCTCCACAAGGCCCCCACTCATGTCTTCCACCACCCCCACCCCCCAGCAGTGCAGGGCACCCTCCACCAGGCCCCCACTCATGTCCAAATCATGTCCCCCTGCACCCCCACCCACCAGCATCCAGGGGCACCCTACACCAGGCCCCCACTCATGTCTCCCAGCACCCCCACCCCCAGCACTGTGGGGCACCCTCCACCAGTCCCCCACTCATGTCTCCCAGCACCCCCACCCCCAGCACTGTGGGGCACCCTCCACCAGTCCCCCACTCATGTCTCCCATCACCCCCACCCCCCAGCAGTGCAGGGCACCCTCCACCAGGCCCCCACTCATGTCCAACTCATGTCCCCCTGCACCCCCACCCACCAGCATCCAGGGGCACCCTCCACCAGACTCCCACTCATGTCTCCCAGCACCCCCACCCCCCAGCACTGTGGGGCACCCTCCACCAGTCCCCCACTCATGTCTCCCATCACCCCCACCCCCCAGCATCCAGGGGCACCCTCCACCAGGCCCCCACTCATGTCACCCAGCACTCCCACCCCCCAGCACTGTGGGGCACCCTCCACCAGTCCCCCACTCATGTCTCCCATCACCCCCACACCCCAGCAGTGCAGGGCACCCTCCACCAGCCCCCCACTCATGTCCAACTCATGTGTCCCATCACCCCCACCCACCAGCATCCAGTGGTACCCTCCACCAGGCCCCCACTCATGTCTCCCACCACCCCCACCCCCCAGCAGTGCAGGGGCACCCTCCACCAGGCCCCCACTCATGTCTCTCACCACCCCCACCCCCAGCATCCAGGGGCACCCTCCACCAGGCCTCCACTCATGTCCAACTCATGTGTCCCATCACCCCCACCCACCAGCATCCAGGGGCACCCTCCACAAGGCCCCCACTCATGTCTCCCACCACCCCCACCCCCCAGCAGTGCAGGGCACCCTCCACCAGGCCCCACTCATGTCCAACTCATGTCCCCCTGCACCCCCACCCACCAGCATCCAGGGGCACCCTCCACCAGGCCCCCACTCATGTCTCCCAGCACCCCCACCCCCAAGCACTGTGGGGCACCCTCCACCAGCACCCCACTCATGTCCAACTCATGTGTCCCATCACCCCCACCCACCAGCATCCAGGGGCACCCTCCACCAGGCCCCCACTCATGTCTCCCACCCCTCCAACCCCCCAGCAGTGCAGGGGCACCCTCCACCAGGCCCCCAATCATGTCTCCCACCACCCCCACACCCCAGCAGTGCAGGGCACCCTCCACCAGGCCCCCACTCATGTCTCCCATCACCCCCACCCCCAGCAGTGCAGGGGCAGCCTCCACCAGGCCCCCACTCATGTCTCCCACCACCCCCACCGCCCAGCATCCAGGGGCACCCTCCACCAGGCCCCCACTCATGTCTCCCACCACCCCCACCCCCCAACAGTGCAGGGCACCCTCCACCAGGCCCCTCTCATGTCCAACTCATGTCCCCCAGCACCCCCACCCACCAGCATCCAGGGGCACCCTCCACCAGGCCCCCACTCATGTCTCCCACCACCCCCACCCCCCACCAGTGCAGGGCACCCTCCACGAGGCCCCCACTCAGGTCCAACTCATGTCCCCTTGCACCCCCACCCCCCAGCATCCAGGGACACCCTCCACCATGCCCCCACTCATGTCCAACTCATGTGTCCCATCACCCCCACCCACCAGCATCCAGGGGCACCCTCCACCAGGCCCCCACTCATGTCTCCCACCACCCCCACCCCCCAGCAGTGCAGAGCACCCTCCACCAGGCCCCCACTCATGTCCAACTCATGTCCCCCTGCACCCCCACCCACCAGCATCCAGGGGCACCCTCCACCAGGCCCCCACTCATGTCTCCCACCACCCCCACCCCCCAGCATCCATTGGCACCCTCCACCAGCCCCCCACTCATGTCCAACTCATGTGTCCCATCACCCCCACCCTTCAGCATCCAGGGGCACCCTCCACCAGCCCCCCACTCATGTCTCCCACCACCCCCACCCCCCAGCAGTGCAGGGTCACCCTCCACCAGGCCCCCACTCATGTCTCCCACCACCCCCACCCCCAGCAGTGTAGGGCACCCTCCACCAGGCCCCCATTCATGTCTCCCATCACCCCCACCCCCCAGCAGTGCAGGGGCAGCCTCCACCAGGCCCCCACTCATGTCTCCCACCACCCCCACCCCCCAGCATCCAGGGTCACCCTCCACCAGGCCCCCACTCATGTCTCCCACCACCCCCCCCCCAGCAGTGCAGGGCACCCTCCACCAGGCCCCCACTCATGTCCAACTCATGTCCCCCAGCAGCCCCACCCACCAGCATCCAGGGGCACCCTCCACCAGGCCCCCACTCATGTCTCCCGCCACCCCCACCCCCCAGCAGTGCAGGGCACCCTCCACCAGGCCCCCACTCATGTCCAACTCATGTCCCCTGCAACCCCACCCACCAGCATCCAGGGTTACCCTCCACCAGGCCCCCACTCATGTCTCCCACCACCCCCAACACCCCAGCAGTGCAGGGCACCCTCCACCAGGCCCCCACTCATGTCCAACTCATGTCCCCCTGCACCCCCACCCACCAGCATCCAGGGGCGCACTCCAGCAGGCCCCCACTCATGTCTCCCACCACCCCCACCCCCCAGCAGTGCATGGGCACCCTCCACCAGGCCCCCACTCATGTCTCCCACCACCCCCACCCCCCAGCAGTGCAGGGCACCCTCCACCAGGCCCCCATTCATGTATCCCATCACCCCCACCCCCCAGCAGTGCAGGGCACCCTCCACCAGGCCCCCACTCATGTCCAAATCATGTCCCCCTGCACCCCCACCCACCAGCATCCAGGGGCACCCTCCACCAGGCCCCCACTCATGTCTCCCAGCACCCCCACCCCCCAGCACTGTGGGGCACCCTCCACCAGGCCCCCACTCATGTCTCCCATCACCCCCACCCCCCAGCAGTGCAGGGCACCCTCCACCAGGCCCCCACTCATGTCCAACTCATGTCCCCCTGCACCCCCACCCACCAGCATCCAGGGGCACCCTACACCAGGCCCCCACTCATGTCTCCCAGCACCCCCACCCCCAGCACTGTGGGGCACCCTCCACCAGTCCCCCACTCATGTCTTCCAGCACCCCCACCCCCAGCACTGTGGGGCACCCTCCACCAGTCCCCCACTCATGTCTCCCATCACCCCCACCCCCCAGCAGTGCAGGGCACCCTCCACCAGGCCCCCACTCATGTCCAACTCATGTCCCCCTGCACCCTCACCCACCAGCATCCAGGGGCACCCTCCACCAGACTCCCACTCATGTCCCCCTGCACCCCCACCCACCAGCATCCAGGGGCACCCTCCACCAGGCCCCCACTCATGTCTCCCAGCACACCCACCCCCCAGCACTGTGGGGCACCCTCCACCAGGCCCCCACTCATGTCTCCCATCACCCCCATCCCCCAGCAGTGTAGGGCACCCTCCACCAGCCCCCCACTCATGTCCAACTCATGTCCCCCTGCACCCCCACCCACCAGCATCCAGGGGCACCCTCCACCAGGCCCCCACTCATGTCTCCCACCCCACCCTCCCCCCAGCAGTGCAGGGGCACCCTCCACCAGGCCCCCACTCATGTCTCCCACCACCCCCGCCCCCCAGCAATGCAGGGCACCCTCCACCAGGCCCCCACTCATGTCTCCCATCACCCCCACCCCCAGCAGTGCAGGGGCAGCCTCCACCAGGCCCCCACTCATGTCTCCCACCACCCCCACCCCCAAGCATCCAGGGGCACCCTCCACCAGGCCCCCACTCATGTCTCCCACCACCCCCGCCCCCCAGCAGTGCAGGGCACTCTCCACCAGGCCCCCACTCATGTCCAACTCTTGTCCCCCAGCACCCCCACCCACCAGCATCCAGGGGCACCCTCCACCAGGCCCCCACTCATGTCTCCCACCACCCCCACCCCCCAGCAGTGCAGGGCACCCTCCACCAGGCCCCCACTCATGTCCAACTCATGCCCCCCTGCACCCCCACCCACCAGCATCCAGGGCACCCTCCACCAGCCCCCCACTCATGTCCAACTCATGTGTCCCAACACCCCCACCCACCAGCATCCAGGGGCACCCTCCACCAGGCCCCCACTAATGTCTCCCACCACCCCCACCCACCAGCATCCAGCGGCACCCTCCACCAGGCCCCCACTCAGGTCCCCCAGCACCCCCACCCCAGCACTGTGGGGCGCCCTCCACCAGTCCCCCACTCATGTCTCCCATCACCCCCACCCCCCAGCAGTGCAGGGCACCCTCCACCAGCCCCCCACTCATGTCCAACATGTGTCCCATCACCCCCACCCACCAGCATCCAGTGGCACCCTCCACCAGGCCCCCACTCATGTCTCCCACCACCCCCATCCCCCAGCAGTGCAGGGCACCCTCCACCAGGCCCCCACTCATGTCCAACTCATGCCCCCCTGCACCCCCACCCACCAGCATCCAGGGGCACCCTCTACCAGGCCCCCACTCATATCTCCCATCACCCCCACCCCCCAGCATCCAGGGGCACCCTCCACCAGGCCCCCACACATGTCCCTCTGCACCCCACCCCCCAGCATCCAGGTGCACCCTCCACCAGGCCCCCACTCATGTCTCCCACCACCCCCACCCCCCAGCAGTGCAGGGCACCCTCCACCAGGCCCCCACTCATGTCCAACTCATGTCCCCCTGCACCCCACCCACCAGCATCCAGGGGCACCCTCAACCAGGCCCCCACTCATGTCTCTCACCACCCCCACCCCCCAGCATCCAGGGGCACCCTCCACCAGGCCTCCACTCATGTCCAACTCATGTGTCCCATCACCCCCACCCACCAGCATCCAGGGGCACCATCCACAAGGCCCCCACTCATGTCTCCCACCACCCCCACCCCCCAGCAGTGCAGGGCACCCTCCACCAGGCCCCCACTCATGTCCAAATCATGTCCACCAGCACCCCCACCCACCAGCATCCAGGGGCACCCTCCACCAGGCCCCCACTCATGTCTCCCAGCACCCCCACCCCCAGCACTGTGGGGCACCCTCCACCAGTCCCCCACTCATGTCTCCCATCACCCCCACCCCCCAGCAGTGCAGGGCACCCTCCACCAGGCCCCCATTCATGTCCAACTCATGTCCCCCTGCACCCCCACCCACCAGCATCCAGGGGCACCCTCCACCAGACTCCCACTCATGTCTCCCAGCACCCCCACCCCCCAGCACTGTGGGGCACCCTCCACCAGTCCCCCACTCATGTCTCCCATCACCCACACCCCCCAGCAGTGCAGGGCACCCTCCACCAGCCCCCCACACATGTCCAACTCATGTGTCCCATCACCCCCACCCACCAGCATCCAGGGGCACCCTCCACCAGGCCCCCACTCATATCTCCCACCACCCCCACCCACCAGCATCCAGGGGCACCCTCCACCAGGCCCCCACTCATGTCACCCAGCACTCCCACCCCCCAGCACTGTGGGGCACCCTCCACCAGTCCCCCACTCATGTCTCCCATCACCCCCACCCCCCAGCAGTGCAGGGCACCCTCCACCAGCCCCCCACTCATGTCCAACTCATGTGTCCCATCACCCCCACCCACCAGCATCCAGTGGTACCCTCCACCAGGCCCCCACTCATGTCTCCCACCACCCCCACCCCCAGCAGTGCAGGGGCACCCTCCACCAGGCCCCCACTCATGTCTCTCACCACCCCCACCCCCAGCATCCAGGGGCACCCTCCACCAGGCCTCCACTCATGTCCAACTCATGTGTCCCATCACCCCCACCCACCAGCATCCAGTGGTACCCTCCACCAGGCCCCCAATCATGTCTCCCACCACCCCCAAGCATCCAGGGGCACCCTCCACCAGGCCCCCACTCATGTCTCCCACCACCCCCACCCCCCAGCAGTGCAGGGCACCCTCCACCAGGCCCCCACTCATGTCCAACTCATGTCTCCCATCACCCCCACCCCCCAGCAGTGCAGGGCACCCTCCACCAGCCCCCCACTCATGTCCAACTCATGTGTCCCATCACCCCCACCCACCAGCATCCAGGGGCACCCTCCACCAGGCCCCCACTCATGTCTCCCACCACCCCCACCCCCCAGCAGTGCAGGGCACCCTCCACCAGGCCCCCACTCATGTCCAACTCATGTCCCCCTGCACCCCACCCACCAGCATCCAGGGGCACCCTCCACCAGGCCCCCACTCATGTCTCTCACCACCCCCACCCCCCAGCATCCAGGGGCACCCTCCACCAGGCCTCCACTCATGTCCAACTCATGTGTCCCATCACCCCCACCCACCAGCATCCAGGGGCACCCTCCACAAGGCCCCCACTCATGTCTTCCACCACCCCCACCCCCCAGCAGTGCAGGGCACCCTCCACCAGGCCCCCACTCATGTCCAAATCATGTCCCCCTGCACCCCCACCCACCAGCATCCAGGGGCACCCTACACCAGGCCCCCACTCATGTCTCCCAGCACCCCCACCCCCAGCACTGTGGGGCACCCTCCACCAGTCCCCCACTCATGTCTCCCAGCACCCCCACCCCCAGCACTGTGGGGCACCCTCCACCAGTCCCCCACTCATGTCTCCCATCACCCCCACCCCCCAGCAGTGCAGGGCACCCTCCACCAGGCCCCCACTCATGTCCAACTCATGTCCCCCTGCACCCCCACCCACCAGCATCCAGGGGCACCCTCCACCAGACTCCCACTCATGTCTCCCAGCACCCCCACCCCCCAGCACTGTGGGGCACCCTCCACCAGTCCCCCACTCATGTCTCCCATCACCCCCACCCCCCAGCATCCAGGGGCACCCTCCACCAGGCCCCCACTCATGTCACCCAGCACTCCCACCCCCCAGCACTGTGGGGCACCCTCCACCAGTCCCCCACTCATGTCTCCCATCACCCCCACCCCCCAGCAGTGCAGGGCACCCTCCACCAGCCCCCCACTCATGTCCAACTCATGTGTCCCATCACCCCCACCCACCAGCATCCAGTGGTACCCTCCACCAGGCCCCCACTCATGTCTCCCACCACCCCCACCCCCCAGCAGTGCAGGGGCACCCTCCACCAGGCCCCCACTCATGTCTCTCACCACCCCCACCCCCAGCATCCAGGGGCACCCTCCACCAGGCCTCCACTCATGTCCAACTCATGTGTCCCATCACCCCCACCCACCAGCATCCAGGGGCACCCTCCACAAGGCCCCCACTCATGTCTCCCACCACCCCCACCCCCCAGCAGTGCAGGGCACCCTCCACCAGGCCCCACTCATGTCCAACTCATGTCCCCCTGCACCCCCACCCACCAGCATCCAGGGGCACCCTCCACCAGGCCCCCACTCATGTCTCCCAGCACCCCCACCCCCAAGCACTGTGGGGCACCCTCCACCAGCACCCCACTCATGTCCAACTCATGTGTCCCATCACCCCCACCCACCAGCATCCAGGGGCACCCTCCACCAGGCCCCCACTCATGTCTCCCACCCCTCCAACCCCCCAGCAGTGCAGGGGCACCCTCCACCAGGCCCCCAATCATGTCTCCCACCACCCCCACACCCCAGCAGTGCAGGGCACCCTCCACCAGGCCCCCACTCATGTCTCCCATCACCCCCACCCCCAGCAGTGCAGGGGCAGCCTCCACCAGGCCCCCACTCATGTCTCCCACCACCCCCACCGCCCAGCATCCAGGGGCACCCTCCACCAGGCCCCCACTCATGTCTCCCACCACCCCCACCCCCCAACAGTGCAGGGCACCCTCCACCAGGCCCCTCTCATGTCCAACTCATGTCCCCCAGCACCCCCACCCACCAGCATCCAGGGGCACCCTCCACCAGGCCCCCACTCATGTCTCCCACCACCCCCACCCCCCACCAGTGCAGGGCACCCTCCACGAGGCCCCCACTCAGGTCCAACTCATGTCCCCTTGCACCCCCACCCCCCAGCATCCAGGGACACCCTCCACCATGCCCCCACTCATGTCCAACTCATGTGTCCCATCACCCCCACCCACCAGCATCCAGGGGCACCCTCCACCAGGCCCCCACTCATGTCTCCCACCACCCCCACCTCCCAGCAGTGCAGAGCACCCTCCACCAGGCCCCCACTCATGTCCAACTCATGTCCCCCTGCACCCCCACCCACCAGCATCCAGGGGCACCCTCCACCAGGCCCCCACTCATGTCTCCCACCACCCCCACCCCCCAGCATCCATTGGCACCCTCCACCAGCCCCCCACTCATGTCCAACTCATGTGTCCCATCACCCCCACCCTTCAGCATCCAGGGGCACCCTCCACCAGCCCCCCACTCATGTCTCCCACCACCCCCACCCCCCAGCAGTGCAGGGTCACCCTCCACCAGGCCCCCACTCATGTCTCCCACCACCCCCACCCCCAGCAGTGTAGGGCACCCTCCACCAGGCCCCCATTCATGTCTCCCATCACCCCCACCCCCCAGCAGTGCAGGGGCAGCCTCCACCAGGCCCCCACTCATGTCTCCCACCACCCCCACCCCCCAGCATCCAGGGTCACCCTCCACCAGGCCCCCACTCATGTCTCCCACCACCCCCCCCCCAGCAGTGCAGGGCACCCTCCACCAGGCCCCCACTCATGTCCAACTCATGTCCCCCAGCAGCCCCACCCACCAGCATCCAGGGGCACCCTCCACCAGGCCCCCACTCATGTCTCCCGCCACCCCCACCCCCCAGCAGTGCAGGGCACCCTCCACCAGGCCCCCACTCATGTCCAACTCATGTCCCCTGCAACCCCACCCACCAGCATCCAGGGTTACCCTCCACCAGGCCCCCACTCATGTCTCCCACCACCCCCAACACCCCAGCAGTGCAGGGCACCCTCCACCAGGCCCCCACTCATGTCCAACTCATGTCCCCCTGCACCCCCACCCACCAGCATCCAGGGGCGCACTCCAGCAGGCCCCCACTCATGTCTCCCACCACCCCCACCCCCCAGCAGTGCATGGGCACCCTCCACCAGGCCCCCACTCATGTCTCCCACCACCCCCACCCCCCAGCAGTGCAGGGCACCCTCCACCAGGCCCCCATTCATGTATCCCATCACCCCCACCCCCCAGCAGTGCAGGGGCAGCCTCCACCAGGCCCCCACTCATGTCTCCCACCACCCCCACCCCCCAGCATCCAGGGGAACCCTCCACCAGGCCCCCACTCATTACTCCCACCACCTCCACCCCCCAGCAGTGCAGGGCACCCTCCACCAGGCCCCCACTCATGTCCAACTCATGGCCCCCTGCACCTCCACCCACCAGCATCCAGGGGCACCCTCCACCAGGCCCCCACACATGTCCCCCTGCACCCCCACCCCCTCAGCATCCAGGGGCACCCTCCAAAAGGCCCTCACTCATGTCTCTCAGCACCCCCACCCCCCAGCAGTACAGGGCACCCTCCACCAGGCCCCCACACATGTCCCCCTGCACCCCCACCCCCCAGCATCCAGGGGCACCCTCTACCAGGCCCCCACTCGTGTCCCCCTGCACCCCCACCCCCCAGCATTGCAGGGCACCCTCCACCAGGCTTCCACTCATGTCCAACTCATGTCCCCCTGCACCTCCACCCACCAGCATCCAGGGGCTCCCTCCACCAGGCCCCCACTCATGTCTCCCATCACACCCATCCCCCAGCATCCAGGAGCACCCTCCACCAGGCCCCCACACATGTCCCCCTGCTCCCACACCCCGCAGCATCCAGGGGCACCCTCCACCAGGCCCCCACTCATGTCTCCCACCACCCCCACCCCCAGCAGTGCAGGGCACCCTCCACCAGGCCCCCACTCATGTCCAACTCATGTCCCCCTGCACCTTCACCCACCAGCATCCAGGGGAACCCTCCACCAGGCCCCCACTCATTACTCCCACCACCTCCACCCCCCAGCAGTGCAGGGCACCCTCCACCAGGCCCCCACTCATGTCCAACTCATGGCCCCCTGCACCTCCACCCACCAGCATCCAGGGGCACCCTCCACCAGGCCCCCACACATGTCCCCCTGCACCCCCACCCCCCAGCATCCAGGGGCACCCTCCAAAAGGCCCTCACTCATGTCTCTCAGCACCCCCACCCCCCAGCAGTACAGGGCACCCTCCACCAGGCCCCCCCACATGTCCCCCTGCACCCCCACCCCCCAGCATCCAGGGGCACCCTCTACCAGGCCCCCACTCGTGTCCCCCTGCACCCCCACCCCCCAGCATTGCAGGGCACCCTCCACCAGGCTTCCACTCATGTCCAAACCATGTCCCCCTGCACCCCCACCCACCAGCATCCAGCGGCTCCCTCCACCAGGCCCCCACTCATGTCTCCCATCACCCCCATCCCCCAGCATCCAGGAGCACCCTCCACCAGGCCCCCACACATGTCCCCCTGCTCCCACACCCCGCAGCATCCAGGGGCACCCTCCACCAGGCCCCCACTCATGTCTCCCACCACCCCCACCCCCAGCAGTGCAGGGCACCCTCCACCAGGCCCCCACTCATGTCCAACTCATGTCCCCCTGCACCTTCACCCACCAGCATCCAGGGGCACCCTCCACCAGGCCCCCACTCATGTCTCCCACCACCCCCACCCCCCAGCATCCAGGGGCACCCTCCACCAGGCCCCCACTCATGTCCAACTCATGTGTCCCATCACCCCCACCCACCAGCATCCAGGGGCACCCTCCACCAGGCCCCCACTCATGTCTCCCAGCACCCCCAGCCCTCAGCACTGTGGGGGCACCCTCTACCAGGCCCCCACTCATGTCTCCCATCACCCCCACCCCCCAGCAGTGCAGGGCACCCTCCACCAGCCCCCCACTCATGTCCAACTCATGTGTCCCATCACCCCCACCCACCAGCATCCAAGGGCACCCTCCACCAGGCCCCCACTCATGTCTCCCACCACCCCCACCCCCCAGCAGTGCAGTGGCACCCTCCACCAGGCCCCCACTCATGTCTCCCACCACCCCCACCCCCCAGCAGTGCAAGGCACCCTCCACCAGGCCCCCACTCATGTCTCCCATCACCCCCACCCCCCAGCAGTGCAGGGGCAGCCTCCACCAGGCCCCCACTCATGTCTCCCACCACCCCCACGCCCCAGCATCCAGGGGCACCCTCCACCAGGCCCCCACTCATGTCTCCCACCACCCCCACCCCCCAGCAGTGCAGGGCACCCTCCACCAGGCACCCACTCATGTCCAACTCATGTCCCCCAGCACCCCCACCCACCAGCATCCGGGGCACCCTCCACCAGGCCCCCACTCATGTCTCCCACCACCCCCACCCCCCAGCAGTGCAGGGCACCCTCCACCAGGCCCCCACTCATGTCCAACTCATGTTCCCCTGCACCCCCACCCACCAGCATCCAGGGGCACCCTCCACCAGGCCCCCACTCATGTCTCCCAGCACCCCCACCCCCCAGCACTGTGGGGCACCCTCCACCAAGCCCCCACTCATGTCTCCCATCACCCCCACCCCCAGCAGTGCAGGGCACCCTCCACCAGCCCCCCACTCATTTCCAACTCATGTCCCCCTGCACCCCCACCCACCTAAATCCAGGGGCACCCTCCACCAGGCCCCCACTCATGTCTCCCACCACCCCCACCCCCCAGCAGTGCAGGAGCACCCTCCACCAGGCCCCCACTCATGTCTCCCACCACAGCCACCCCCAGCAGTGCAGGGCACCCTCCACCAGGCCCCCACTCATGTCTCCCATCACCCCCACCCCCAGCAGTGCAGGGGCAGCCTCCACCAGGCCCCCACTCATGTCTCCCACCACCCCCACCCCCCACCAGTGCAGGGGCAGCCTCCACCAGGCCCCCACTCATGTCTCCCACCACCCCCACACCCCAGCATCCAGGGGCACCCTCCACCAGGCCCCCACTCATGTCTCCCACCACCCCCACACCCCAGTAGTGCAGGGCACCCTCCACCAGGCCCCCACTCATGTCCAACTCATGTCCCCCAGCACCCCCACCCACCAGCATCCAGGGGCACCCTACAGCAGGCCCCCACTCATGTCTCCCACCACCCCCACCCCCCAGCAGTGCATGGGCACCCTCCACCAGGCCCCCACTCATGTCTCCCACCACCCCCACCCCCCAGCAGTGCAGGCCACCCTCCACCAGGCCCCCACTCATGTATCCCATCACCCCCACCCCCCAGCAGTGCAGGGGCAGCCTCCACCAGGCCCCCACTCATGTCTCCCACCACCCCCAACCCCCAGCATCCAGGGGAACCCTCCACCAGGCCCCCACTCATTACTCCCACCACCTCCACCCCCCAGCAGTGCAGGGCACCCTCCACCAGGCCCCCACTCATGTCCAACTCATGGCCCCCTGCACCTCCACCCACCAGCATCCAGGGGCACCCTCCACCAGGCCCCCACACATGTCCCCCTGCACCCCCACCCCCCAGCATCCAGGGGCACCCTCCAAAAGGCCCTCACTCATGTCTCTCAGCACCCCCACCCCCCAGCAGTACAGGGCACCCTCCACCAGGCCCCCACACATGTCCCCCTGCACCCCCACCCCCCAGCATCCAGGGGCACCCTCTACCAGGCCCCCACTCGTGTCCCCCTGCACCCCCACCCCCCAGCATTGCAGGGCACCCTCCACCAGGCTTCCACTCATGTCCAACTCATGTCCCCCTGCACCCCCACCCACCAGCATCCAGGGGCTCCCTCCACCAGGCCCCCACTCATGTCTCCCATCACCCCCATCCACCAGCATCCAGGAGCACCCTCCACCAGGCCCCCACACATGTCCCCCTGCTCCCACACCCCGCAGCATCCAGGGGCACCCTCCACCAGGCCCCCACTCATGTCTCCCACCATCCCCACCCCCAGCAGTGCAGGGCACCCTCCACCAGGCCCCCACTCATGTCCAACTCATGTCCCCCTGCACCTTCACCCACCAGCATCCAGGGGAACCCTCCACCAGGCCCCCACTCATTACTCCCACCACCTCCACCCCCCAGCAGTGCAGGGCACCCTCCACCAGGCCCCCACTCATGTCCAACTCATGGCCCCCTGCACCTCCACCCACCAGCATCCAGGGGCACCCTCCACCAGGCCCCCACACATGTCCCCCTGCACCCCCACCCCCACCCCCCAGCATCCAGGGGCACCCTCCAAAAGGCCCTCACTCATGTCTCTCAGCACCCCCACCCTCCAGCAGTACAGGGCACCCTCCACCAGGCCCCCCCACATGTCCCCCTGCACCCCCACCCCCCAGCATCCAGGGGCACCCTCTACCAGGCCCCCACTCGTGTCCCCCTGCACCCCCACCCCCCAGCATTGCAGGGCACCCTCCACCAGGCTTCCACTCATGTCCAACTCATGTCCCCCTGCACCCCCACCCACCAGCATCCAGGGGCTCCCTCCACCAGGCCCCCACTCATGTCTCCCATCACCCCCATCCCCCAGCATCCAGGAGCACCCTCCACCAGGCCCCCACACATGTCCCCCTGCTCCCACACCCCGCAGCATCCAGGGGCACCCTCCACCAGGCCCCCACTCATGTCTCCCACCACCCCCACCCCCAGCAGTGCAGGGCACCCTCCACCAGGCCCCCACTCATGTCCAACTCATGTCCCCCTGCACCTTCACCCACCAGCATCCAGGGGCACCCTCCACCAGGCCCCCACTCATGTCTCCCACCACCCCCACCCCCCAGCATCCAGGGGCACCCTCCACCAGGCCCCCACTCATGTCCAACTCATGTGTCCCATCACCCCCACCCACCAGCATCCAGGGGCACCCTCCACCAGGCCCCCACTCATGTCTCCCAGCACCCCCAGCCCTCAGCACTGTGGGGGCACCCTCTACCAGGCCCCCACTCATGTCTCCCATCACCCCCACCCCCCAGCAGTGCAGGGCACCCTCCACCAGCCCCCCACTCATGTCCAACTCATGTGTCCCATCACCCCCACCCACCAGCATCCAAGGGCACCCTCCACCAGGCCCCCACTCATGTCTCCCACCACCCCCACCCCCCAGCAGTGCAGTGGCACCCTCCACCAGGCCCCCACTCATGTCTCCCACCACCCCCACCCCCCAGCAGTGCAGGGCACCCTCCACCAGGCCCCCACTCATGTCTCCCATCACCCCCACCCCCCAGCAGTGCAGGGGCAGCCTCCACCAGGCCCCCACTCATGTCTCCCACCACCCCCACGCCCCAGCATCCAGGGGCACCCTCCACCAGGCCCCCACTCATGTCTCCCACCACCCCCACCCCCCAGCAGTGCAGGGCACCCTCCACCAGGCACCCACTCATGTCCAACTCATGTCCCCCAGCACCCCCACCCACCAGCATCCGGGGCACCCTCCACCAGGCCCCCACTCATGTCTCCCACCACCCCCACCCCCCAGCAGTGCAGGGCACCCTCCACCAGGCCCCCACTCATGTCCAACTCATGTTCCCCTGCACCCCCACCCACCAGCATCCAGGGGCACCCTCCACCAGGCCCCCACTCATGTCTCCCAGCACCCCCACCCCCCAGCACTGTGGGGCACCCTCCACCAAGCCCCCACTCATGTCTCCCATCACCCCCACCCCCAGCAGTGCAGGGCACCCTCCACCAGCCAACCACTCATTTCCAACTCATGTCCCCCTGCACCTCCACCCACCTAAATCCAGGGGCACCCTCCACCAGGCCCCCACTCATGTCTCCCACCACCCCCACCCCCCCAGCAGTGCAGGAGCACCCTCCACCAGGCCCCCACTCATGTCTCCCACCACAGCCACCCCCAGCAGTGCAGGGCACCCTCCACCAGGCCCCCACTCATGTCTCCCATCACCCCCACCCCCAGCAGTGCAGGGGCAGCCTCCACCAGGCCCCCACTCATGTCTCCCACCACCCCCACCCCCCAGCAGTGCAGGGACAGCCTCCACCAGGCCCCCACTCATGTCTCCCACCACCCCCACACCCCAGCATCCAGGGGCACCCTCCACCAGGCCCCCACTCATGTCTCCCACCACCCCCACACCCCAGTAGTGCAGGGCACCCTCCACCAGGCCCCCACTCATGTCCAACTCATGTCCCCCAGCACCCCCACCCCCCAGCATCCAGGGGCAGCCTCCACCAGGCCCCCACTCATGTCTCCCACCACCCCCACCCCCCAGCATCCAGGGGCACCCTCCACCAGGCCCCCACTCATGTCTCCCACCACCCCCAGCATCCAGGGGCACCCTCCACCAGGCCCCCACTCATGTCTCCCACCACCCCCACCCCCCAGCAGTGCAGGGCACCCTCCACCAGGCCCCCACTCATGTCCATCTCCTGTCCCCCAGCACCCCCACCCCCCAGCATCCAGAGGCACCCTCCACCAGGCCCCCACTCATGTCCCCCTGCACCCCCACCCCCAGCTTCCAGGGGCACCCTCCACCAGGCCCCCACTCATGTCCCCCTGCACCCCCACTCCCCAGCAGTGCAGGGCACCCTCCACCAGGCCCCCACACATGTCTCCCAGCACCCCCACCCCCCAGCAGTGCAGGGCACCCTCCACCAGGCCCCCACACATGTCCCCCTGCACCCCCACCCCCCAGCATCCAGGGGCACCCTCCACCAGGCCTGCACACATGTCCCCCTGCACCCCCACCCCCCAGCATCCAGGGGCACCCTCCACCAGGCCCCCACTCATGTCTCCCAGCACCTCCACCCCCCAGCCGTGCAATTTGCCTGGGTACGGGTATTCCTGGGGTGCGCGGGTAGTCTCCTGTGCAATACCATCAGGGTACGTGTATTATGGGTCCGCGTGAACTTCCACACGCGATACCAGCAGGCTACTTGTAGTACGGGGTTCGCGGGAAGTTCCACACGCGATTGCCCTGGGTATGTGTATTTCGGGGTGCGTGTGAAGTTTCACATGCGATTTTGAAGGGTACGTGTATTTCGGTGTGCGCGTGAACTTCCACACGCGACTGGGCCTGTGAGAGTGGTGTATGTGTATTCCAGGGGTGGGCGGGAATATTTACTCACGACTGGGCCTGGGAGAGCGTGTTACGTGTATTCCTGGGGTGGGCGGGAAGATTCACACGGTCGCCTACAACGTGCCGAAAAATAAATGGTCCAATCCTGAAACACGTACGCCAGCATGAAGCAGGCGTACGTCGACCCGGCAGCATAAAAGTGCGCGCAAGCAACAAACAAGCTCAGACGCCAGGATGAATATACCGTTCCTAGCAGCAGTGGCCGTGGGTTACCAAAGGAGGAGGAGGAGGATAGTGAGGGCCCGAATTTTCACTCCCAGAACCAGCCTTTTTGGGATGCCTGATGAGTAGGTGTATGGGATGTACAGGTTTCCACCACACATAAAACTGGACCTGGTCAGTGAGTGGGAGGATGACCTCACATCACCCACCCTGTGCTCCCAAGCACTCAGCCCCCTGGAGAAGGTCCTTAATGTACTGCACTTCAGGATCATTTCAGCGTACAAGTGCCATAGTGGGTGGGGTGTCACAGGCCACACAGTCACGCTGCCTACACCAGGTCTTGAACATCATCACTGCACGCCCATCAGTCCGCAGGTACATATACCTGCCCAGGACACCTGCAGAAAGGCAGGCTGCCGCCCTTGATTTCTACGGTGTGGCACAATTCCCCAAAGTGCTAGGTGCCATTGACTGCACCCATGTGGCACTACGTCCCCCCAGGGCATCTGAGCACATCTATAGGAACCGCAAGCACTGGCATTCCATCAACATGCAGGTAGTATGTAATGCCAAGGGAATCATCACCTCAGTATATGCCAACTATCCAGGGTCCACCCACGACAGCTTCATTTACCGAATGTCTACCCTAAGTGGGACCTAGAAGCTGGGCGCCATGGCGATACATGGCTGCTTGGTGAGTATGAATGCCACTGCACATGCATGCATGTCAGATGCAGAGTTATGTCACTACCCCACTAATGATACCCATCACCTCCTCACCAGGGGACAGTGCCTACCCTCTGAGCACCCACATGATGACGCAAATTCGGAACCCCATCACGCCTCCTGAGGTAAGATACAACACAGCCCATATTGCAACCTGGGGCATAGTGGAGCGCACATTCGGAGTGCTCAAGTCACGCTTTTGCTCCCTTGACCGTTCTGGTGGGCAGCTGTTATATGCGCCCCCAGTAGTGTGCAGGATCATAGTGGCAGCCTGTGTCCTGCACAATGTTGCAACACGCCGGAGCCTGGCTGTGGACATGGTGGTGCCCCCACATCCCCAACCACATGCACGCCCGCTGCGCATGGGAGGGGAAAGGGCACAGGGTGAGGCAGCCCGTACGCAGCTGGTGGCTAATTACTTCACATAGAAATCACACCCCTGTGGAGTGCAAACAGCCCTGGCACATACCATCTGATAAGCAATGATGACTCGACCTGACAATTATGACGAACAAAGGGACAGTCAACTGTCAGAACCATAGCAGCCTGAGATTGTTCATGTGGAAGTGTCAGAATGTGTGCATCCCTACCTACACAAACACCAACAATGCAGTGTCATCAAAAGACACTTCCATGCTGCAGAAATGAATACCCACTTGCAAAATACTACATGAGAACAGTGCCATGTCACCCAACCCCTCCCCGGCACGGCCACACAACACAACATGGCATGTCATGCAATGTGAGAGCAAACAAATGAATCCCCACAACATGCCCCAAGTGTCACCAACTACAGTGTCCCTAATGGAAACATGGCCACACATGAAATGCTCACAGTAATGCAGGACCTACAACACACATTACCAAATACTTACCAAGAATACCAATCACCTACACAACCTCCAACCTACCTTAAACATGACATTACAGACTTTAAAAATTGGTAGCCTCACTACCTGATAATGCCAGCACTTCGAACACTTCCAAGTATACAGTGTTAGCGCCACGCAAGAGTGTAGGTGCACTGCTTACAACATGGACTCCAGTTCCAAGGTGGACCACCTTGTGAAGACATGAGAAATGGACCTGCAAATTAGGAGGATGAGATGGATGCAGAGGCACAGATCAATACACCATGTAGTGTACAATACAACAACAATATGCACTATGAATGTATACACAGTATTGTCTACAGACTGCCCACACATCGAATGGGAGTCCAACGTCACCATGTACGTCTATGTCACTTGGGCACACCCTTTGCAAGCCCATGGAAACGGGAAGCAGGAGGGGTGTGTGTCACACAAACCCAAGCATCTGAACCAAATTCATGACAAGCCTGCATGTGCCCAGCCACAATACAGCGTATGCCCACGGGAGCCACATAAGGCAACACACTGTCCAAAAAACAAAAATTAAAAAGAAAATAAAATCAAAAATGGCCATTAATGGGCCCGGGGGGTGGGGGAGGCCACCCAGGAGGTCCGAGGACAGGGTGCACACCAAAACCCACCTGTGTGGATCTTGCGAAAAAAAAACACCTCCATGGGCTCATGGCCTGCACGGCTACCCTATTGTGAGAGAATCACTGCTGTCGCCCTCCTCACCCTCTGCAGCTGCATCAGGAGGTGGTGGCACTATGGGAGGCAGCCCACGCAAAGCCCTAGTCTGTTCCTCCATGGCAGCAAGCATGCGGGTGTGGTAGGTCTCGTTCTGGAGGATAATTGTGCGGAGGTCCCCATGCAACAACTCACGGGATGTCCAGACCTCCGCCCTAGTTGCCTGCATCTCAGCTGAGAGAGTACGTGTGAGATGCTCCAGCTGCTGTTCTGTCCTTCTGTTTGTTGAAGCCTCAAGCTCAACAAGAGTTGTCCTGAGGTGAAGGAGTTCCACCCTCAGGGCTTCCCTCTGGAAATGGCTTCCCGCAGAGTCGCCAGTGCCGCCCGCCTGTCCCTGTCGGACGCCAACATGTCCTCCCTATGTGACTGGCAGATGGAGTCTGTTGCCTGCTGTAGTCGCTCCATCAGCCTTTCGGGGGGGACAATGGAAGTGGCCACCCTATCCATGGCCTGAGCCATCATCTCTGATGATGCTGCCTGTTGGGTTGCCATACCGTATATGGATTGCTCCCATGCGGTATTGCCAGGTGGCGTACGGCCACCACGTCGGCGGGCACCACACCTGTCTGGGGCAAGGCGAACTGCACCTTGCTGTGCTGGCACTGCCTGAGGCTGCAGGACTGCATTCCCCCTCTGATCTGCTGGCCCAGGAACAGGATCAGATGTTGCGGAGTGTGGCCCTGCATCCGTAACCACCAAAGGCATACCTGCCAACACTGACATCCCCATTGAGGGTTCTAACCCTGGTGCAGGTGGGTCGGACAGAACAGAATCCCTCCCAGGAACACTCACCTGCAACGGCACATAGGTCTCATCATCCGAATCGACACCTGAATACAGCTTGGGGGAGGTGCAGCCAGAGACACCCCTTGAGAGCACGACCTGCAGCAGTTGTGGGTTCTCACCCACCACCACACCACGTCCCTCACTGGTGGTTGGTCGGGCCTGAGACCCCTCCTGGGTCTGCACCATCTCCACAACCCCAGCAGTATAAAGTGCGTCATCCCCTGCAAAGACATAAAAGAAAACAAATGGAAACAGGCATTAGCACTATGGCACACAATTAGGGCTGAGAAGCTACAGAAACAGTACTTGATTGACACATGTCCCACATGACTAAAACCCTCCCATGCATGCAACGTCACTGCGTGTGAAGGGTAAGCAGATGGCACACATTGATGACACCAAGATGGAAGATGAACACATTTGCTGCATGCTGCCTAGCAGTGGCATCACACATTGGCATGTGATTGGCAGGTCAAAAACACATGCCATCACACAGATGGCATGTACCCTAGCCATAAAGTGAAGAGGGAGAGGAGGGCACCAATTGTTCATTCAGTCCAGTTTGCTCATGAAATTGATTTTTTCAGTGAAATGGTTCAAATGTTTAATTTGGAGCTGCCAGTCAAAAATGGTCCTATAGCACAGGGACATGTCTAAACAAATCATGTCCAGGAAACAAAGCCAGTCCACTGTACCATAGCCATGTCAGACATGTGACAATAGGACTGAGAAATGCCTAGTAAAAGTGGCGGTATGCAAACAATCTGCCTGAATAAACAGAGGAAAATAAGCAACAATGTTGTGGCAAGATGACACTTCAAGGGCAACTGGCATGGTGTTGGGCTGGATGTCTAATGTTGGCAGAAGGGATACTGCTATACCCAAATGCTGGTGTGCAGAATGTATTGGATGAGGCACATGGGTGACCCAAACCACTCAGGCACACACACCCTCACCTGGCACCCAAACAGAAGCCCGCACACATACACCATGCACAGGGATGACACACACATGCATGTGCACTCACCGGACAATGCCTCGTAATCTGCCAGTTCTCCCACGCCTTGGATCTGTTCCTCCGTGACGTAGGTCCCAGCAACCTGCTCATGTGGAGTGAGTTCTATGTCCTCTGCTGGAGACCCACCTCCAATCACTAGAGTAGCGGCATGACTTGAGGCCAGCTTATTCTTTGCCCTTCGATTCAGGTCATTCCAGCGCTTGTAGCATTCAGTAGCTGTGCGCCTCACGATTCCAAGGGCACTTATGATGTCTGCGATGGTCTGCCAGTGTGCCTGGCTTTGTGCAGGTGTGGTCTTCGATCCTGCAACAATCATCATTTCGCGGTCATGTGCGGACACATACTCTACAAGTGCATTCAGTTCGACCTCATTGAAACTGGGCTTCCTTGACGGGCCGGACTGTGTAGCCGTGTCTGGGGCATCAGCCTCTACTGGACGAGCACTCTTCCTCTTCCGCTTGGAAGGTGGTGGGGACCTGAGTGTCCTACGCCGCTCTGGACACTAGGGTTAGGAGCCCCGGTGGACTCTGTAATAGGAGTGTGGGATTGCACACTTAGCATGGGACTTGGTGCAGGCATTAGCTCAAGTGTGATGGTGTCAGGGGGAATGTCAGCAGGATGGACTTGGACTGACACTGTCCTGGCTGGGTGTGTGAGAGGTGGGGTGGATGGAGCCGCAGCTGCCCCTGCAGCCTCCCCAGCCTGCCTACGTGGGGCTGCAGATGACCTAGCTGCCCCTGATCCACGTGGCCTGATGACACCAACGTGCACCGGCGCACGTGGCCTAGACCTGCTGACCTGGAAGTCAGTCATGGAGTCACCCTGTGCCAGGTCTGGTTCCACAGTGGGCTGGTCCAACAAGGGCTGAGCATGGATGGTGTCAGCCACGTTACCCTCAACCGGGGGGGGCATGGGTGTTCCTGACTGCTCCTCCACACATGGGGGCCTAGGGGCACCCTGCAAGTCACGGCCACGTCCCCTACCGGATCCACCACGGCCACCACTTGGGGCTCGGCCACCTTTGCCACGCTTACGGCTTGTTCGCCTCCCAGCCATGGCACTGATGTTATTGTGCGTATGGGAGTCGATGTGAACTATTGTCCTGGGCAATTGGGGGTCAAAGGGGTTGGGTACCAGATGGTAACCGTACCCTAGTGCTCTAGCAAGGCTGTATGTCACCCCTGGGGAAAGATGACGGGTCACGCAACGCACAGGCACCCCAAAAAAGTGAAGTAAGGTGCACGCAACCCCTCCTAGACCACGTGTGTGGAAAAATAAACCTGCACTACGCTGTGGCACCCAGAAACACAAGAATGAACGTATGCGTGTCACACGCAGCCTAGAATGACCTCTGAAGGGGTATGCGACACACGGGGCAAGCACAGATGTTAAATACGTGCGCGACTCACCGTCTGCCAGGAACAAAAGCGTGAAAAATATGCGCGTGTGCGCGTTGGCAACACCCCTGCCAAAAGAAGAATTGTACGCTGTCTGAGGAGACAGGACAACAGTAGAAAGGAACGCTGTTTGAGGAAACAGGCCCAGGAAAAAGAGGAAAAGAGAAAAAGCTGTCAGAGGTAACAGGGAGTATGAACTTGAAACGCTGTGAAGTAAATCGCGTGTGAACCGACAAGAAGTAGAGATTTCACCCACTTGCTCTCCACGAAAAGCACGTACAAGGAAATGGCGTTCTACACGTACCTTTTATACACACGTCACAGACGCGCATACGCAATGAGGCCATTTCCACCAATTACACGCTTTGACACTCGGACGTGTATCTTTTTTTTACACGCGCCATTCTCTACGGCCATGCACGTGATGTCATATCTGCGCATGGGGGCCTTTGGGCCAATGAAATTGCGTATGCGTGCAGACGCGCTTACGCGCTAAGGGCCTTTCCTCGAATTACACGCAGACGTGCAGGATTTTCACATGCCAAATCACTCTGTATCAAACTGGCCACGCGTAAGCACACGGAAGACCACGCTCCTGCCCAGAAAGCCGATTTACTGCCCCCCAGATCCCCGAGCACGCTCCCACCTGCCATCTGCTGCTGCCTGACTGCCTGCTGCCCACGTGCCCTGCCATTTGCTGCCTGCACATCAGCCAGGGGTGCTGTTGCTGTGACCACCCCTGCTGGAACCGAAGACTCCCGACTGGGATTCCATCGCTCCACAACCCAGCCCCAGGACCCAGTTGCCCACCCACTCCTGCCTCTGGGGTTGTCATGTCGGGCACTGCAACATCTGGCACCACTGACAACCCCCGGCCAGAGAGGCAGAGGGGCACCAGCTTCAGTGCCAGGGAAGTTGGTGTCCTGGTGGAGCAAGTCCTGGGGCAGTATGATGCCCTCTTCAGAAGTGTGCACGCCGACAAGGAAGGACGGACTTGGATCTGGACGGACATCGTGACTGCCATCAATGCGGAGAGGGTGGCAGTCCGCGACTTCCAACATGTCAAGAAGCGCTGGGAGGACTTCAGGTTCAGGACCCTGAACAAGGCCCGGCGCCTCTTGAAGGCAGCGGATGCTAAGGGGCGCCGGGGCCACTTGTCGGAAGATCAGATGAGGGTCCTGGAACGCATATCCCCAGCGCTCCACGTCCAGGTCCTTGAGAGGCAGACCCGTCTGGAGTCGAGCGGTAAGTGTACATGCATCATGATTGTAAGCTGTGCGTGTGGTGATGTGCCAGTAGTGTGCCTGTTGCACATCTGTTTGTATGGGGCCGAGTATGGGTGGGGGTGTACAGGCCCGTGAGGCTAACACATGCGAGGGCTGTCATGTGTGAGACATGGATGGTGCTTGTGTGTGTAGGCTTGCATGCCAAATGCAGTTGTGTGGGCACACATGTTTGGATGAATGTGTATGTAAGTAGGCATGTTCGTGATGTCACGCATGTATTTTGTTTTCAGCTGCATGTATCAGCACTGTGTACATGTGCATGTGTGTGTATTTGACAAGGGTGCAACAGTGATGCAACATGGATGCATGTGACTGCGGGATGTGGAAGCCTGATTGGCAGATGTGACATGGATGCCCATCTGAACACTGCAACAGTTGGCTGAGGTGTACACATGCATGCAAGTGTGATGGTGTGCGTGCATGTGTAGTGCACTCCCTGTGTTGCATGTGATGTCTGGCTCACCTTTGCCTGCTCATGCTGTTGTATGTGTATGGATGGTGCTGGCAGTTGCGATGTGGCTGTGGTATGGCTCATGTGTGCAAGTTGAAATGACATGTGTGTGGCCAATTGTGATGCTATGTCTGAGGTTTGCCAATGCCACTCATGTGCAACTGTCATGTGTGTATGTGTCCATTGTACAGTGCCCTGATGCCTGTGTTTTATTTCTCCCTGTCGGCAGCATCAACTGATGAAGAGGGCGGAGAAGGTGCTGTGGAGCACAGCGGCGGGGATCGCACCGCCAGCCGGAGACGCAAGGCCCGGCTCCCCTCCCAGGTTGTGATCTCGTCGGGGAGTGAGGAGTCCAGTGCCGTGTCCCAGGCCGCAGCTGCCGGGGGGAGGTCCAAGAGGCGGAGGTCGGAGGTGGACTCCTCAGCAGCAGAAGGGGCAGCTGGGACCCCACAGGGCCCAACGGGGGAAGATGGCACGGAGTCATCCAGGTTGGTGGGGGGTTTGGTGGAGGAGGAGGCCGTGCAAGCAACAGAGACAGGGTCTGGAGGTGGGGATTCCACTGGTGCTAGTGATGCAGTGCAGGACCAGGGACAGGAGGCAGTACAGGTCGCCGCGGAGGTGCCTGTGTTCAATCCTGTCCCTGATCCTGTCACTGCATCATCTTGCACCAGCAGGGATGCCTACGTCCAGACCCGTTTTCAGGCAGGGGATGAGCTCACGACAACTGGCCTTCCTCTTCCTGCAGACGTGGCTATCCGGGTCCGGGTTGAGCCTGTCCTGACTGGTGTGACGTTGCGTCAACGGGCCATGCAAGGTGACCTGCAGTCTTAACATGAGGAGACTGCACGTCATCTCGAATGTCTTGTTGACCGCGTCGGCCTACTGGGACAGGTCACCCAGGCCGGATTCCTCTGTTTGATGGGGCTTGCTACGACCCCCTCCTCAACTGAACCCCCTATGCGCCAGTCGTCCTCCGTGCTATCTTCCCACCCATTAGTCACCTGGGTGCACTGTGGAGCTGCCTCTGACGGTGCGGCCAGGCTGGTGGAGGAGGCATCCCTGCCACAGTCGGGAGTCGAACGTCCAGCAGGGGTGGCCACATCAACGACTGCACCCCAGCCAGCGGAGGATGTGCAGGCAGCAGGAGGCAGTGCACGGGCAGAGGCACAGCAGCAGCAGCAACGTAGTGGGAGCCATGATGGCTCGGGGCCTTCGACATCAGAGGGCAGGCATCGGCCGGAGGGCAGGAGGACCAAGGACGGGAAGTGTCTTCCGTGTGGCAGCGGTTGGGCCACGCCATAGATGTGGAGCGGCAGCGGGCGGAAGAGGCACGGCTCACGATGGTCAGGGCGGAGAACTCCATGCGGAGCGCCCTGAGGCGGGCCGAGTGCCTTGAGGCAATCCGCAGGGAGTTTGGGGTGAACATGTGGACGGCCCTGCGGACCCTCGGGCCATGGAGGAGGACCGCCTCCGGGACATTGAGCAGGAGTTCGATGATGCCCTGGCCCGGAACATCCCGAAGTGAGCCGTCGGACTAGCCCGCTGCCCTTGTAAATAGTTCTGTAGTTAGTGTTAGGTTTCCTTTGGTTTTGCATTTTTTTGGACCTTTTGGACAATGGGCCACATTTTAGTATATATTATTTTTTTTTAGGTAGTGTTATTAGATAGGTTTCATTTCTTTGGTTGGGATCATGGACCCTGGATTGTTTATCTGTATATAGTTGACTTTTGGATTTTCATTTTTTTTATGATTTACCCATGGAGCAATGGTTTTTGATTTTAATTTTCCATTGGATTTACTTTTGTGGACTGTGACTTTAGACACCTTTCCTTTGGATTATGATTTGTGGTTTTGCATTATTTCACGGACCTGCTGGTTTATTTTTTTAAAATTTCCATTATTGTTTGTTTATTTTTGATTCAATTTATGTTGCTTTTAATACATATTTTTTTTGATCAAACTTCAATGTGTAGTATCATCTCATTGGTTTCATGCATATCATGATATGGGTTTTGAGATTCACTGACACCCATTGGGTGTATGTGAGGGACATGTGTTCATTTCCAAACTTGCAATTGGGGTTCTATCATGTTATTGCCATTTCTAAGTGGGTGGATGCAATACACAGGTGGGTGTTTGGCATTTGGAGGCTGACCATAAGGGCCAGGGATCTAGATTGTGATGACATGTTGGCTGGGGGACATGAGTGGGGGCCTGGTGGAGGGTGCCCCTGGATGCTGGGGGGTGGGGGTGATGGGAGACATGATGGGGGCCTGGTAGAGGGTGCCCTGCACTGCTAGGGGGCGGGGGTGATGGGAGACATGAATGGGGGCCTGGTGGAGGGTGCCCCTGCACTGCTGGGGGGTGGGGGTGATGGGAGACATGAGTGGGGGCCTGGTGGAGGCTGCCCCTGCACTTCTGGGGGTGGGGGTGATGGGAGACATGAGTGGGGGCCTGGTGGAGGCTGCCCCTGCACTGCTGGGGGGTGGGGGTGGTGGGAGACATGAGTGGGGGCCTGGTGGAGGGTGCCCTGCACTGCTGGGGGTTGGGGGTGCAGGGAGACATGAGTGGGGGCCTGGTGGAGGCTGCCCCTGCACTGCTGGGGGGTGGGGGTGGTGGGAGACATGAGTTGGACATGAGTGGGGGCCTGGTGGAGGGTGTCCCTGGGGGCTGGGTGTGCAGGGGGACATGCGTTTGTGGGCAGTAGTGCAAGGTGACATGTGGGTTGGCTGGGGGCATGGGCATGGTGGATGGGCTGCCTGCGGGACATGTGCAGGGTAGGCCCCTGTGGTGTGGGCCGCCTGCAGGGGCCGTGGAGGGTGTAGAGGGAACACCTTGGAGGACCCACACGTGCAATTCACGTGTGGTGCTCCCCGCGCACCCCTGGAATACACGTACCCTGATGGAATCGTGTGTGATACTTCCTGCGCATCCCTGAAATACACGTACCCTGCTGCTTTTGCGTGTGATACTTCCCACGCACCCCTGGAATAGACGTAGCCTGCTGCTTTTGCGTGTGATACTTCCCGCGCATCCATGGAATACACGTACCCTGATGGAATCGCGTGTGATACTTCCTGCGCACCCCTGAAATACACGTACGGTGCTGCTTTTGTGTGTGATACTTCCTGCGCACCCCTGGAATACACGTAGCCTGCTGCTTTTGCGTGTGATACTTCCCACGCACCCCTGGAATACACGTACCCTGATGGAATCGCCTGTGATACTTCCCGCGCACCCCTGAAATGCACGTACCCTGCTGTTTTTGCGTGTGATACTTCCCGCGCACCCCTGATGTACACGTACCCAGGACAATCGCGTGTGAAACTTCCCGCGAACCCCTGAAATACACGTTCCCCGCTTGGTGTTTGCTGTTTGGCAGCCCTGTGAACTGGTCCAGGGTTAGCGCAGTCCTTTGCGATGATTTGGGAATTTTGAAGGCTTTTCCTTGCGCAAGGGCGTTCTTGGTGGTGTAACTGGCGCTGTGCAGGGTCGCTGCGCCACTCTGCGCCACGGCTGGTTTCAGAGGCTAAAATCCATGAATACGCTGTGCGATGAAAAGGATTTTTTCGCACGCGGCTGGCGCAGTGTATCGCACGGGGACACTGTGCGCCAGCCGCGTGCGCCACTTTTGTGCGAATATCTATGAATTACCCTGTAAGACTGCATACCCTAATTAACAGCAAATAATAAAACAACCAAGACTGTTATGTGGGGGAAGTATTTCCAGTAATAAAAGTACAGACCATGATAGAGTCACCAACTCTACCCCTATTTCTAAATACTAGGCACCGATGAGTGGTCTCTAGATTTACCCTCACCTCCCTAGCACAGCAGCCTCTGTGCATCTTCCAAACTGCTCCAACTCGATTTACTGTCCCCCCTCCCCAAGTACCTCTGGTGGGCAGGGACGGCATTTCACCAAAATGCCAGGGGTAGCGGAAGTGACATCATACGACCCTTGACCTCTGATTACATGACAGGAAGTGATGTAATTTGACCACATGCGAAGTGATATCAGGGGCCGCCATGGAACACAACCCTTCACCCCTTGGCAAAACAAGAAGTGGTGTCACATAGCATTGTTCCTAAGTACAGTACGATAAATATGGTTACAGTATCACTGTAATGTGATATGCATTTCATGCAAGAATGGATCACCATATGTATCGTTAAGATCAATGTGTACAGGCCCATATTACCAAATTACTGTGAATGCAAGCAGACGTCCATGGCTAAATGATAATGATGTTTTATTATGTAGCACTTACGCTTAAGCGCTTTATATAGAATACATACCATATCACCCAACCTGTGTTGGTACTCATTTATCAACCTCAGAAGGATGAAAGGCTGCGCTGAGGTATTTAAGAACAGACTACATCAGTGACTCCCTGAAGTGTGCCTCAAATAAACCTTTAATGAGGCTAGCAATTATTGTACAGAATTCCAGAAAGACAAATTATTTGGTATTCATATTCTTTCTTATTTAGGGTCACTGCTGAAAGTGTTAGACTTGTGGACCCCCTTGTGGACACTCTGTTCTTTTTTGGCTTTTTATTTATAAGAGGCCTGAACAAGAAAGCCAGTCACTCCAGAAGCAAAGAGCTATGTTTAAAGTTTTTTTTTCGTTTTTTTTTGTAGGGTTGGCAAGGGGGACCACAGGGGTAGCAAGGGAGACCTCAGAGGCGACCCCTAAATGACATCCCTGCTGGTGGGCATTTAGCACGTCCTCTAGAAAACAATTAATAATATCCAGGAATCACTTTGACTCAAACATGAGTTGTGTGGTAGCCCTTAAATGCGGTGTTCACGCTATTACCATCGCACTTAAGGGCTGGCCCAATCATGAGTCTGGTTTAAAATGGGAGTTTTACCTCCGGCAGTTAGCTGGAGGTACAAAATCGCAATTTGTGGCCTGTTTTCGGTGCTATTAACACCACCCCAACACCCTTGGGTCCAATGGGAATGGGGACTTACAGCCCCCCTGCACCCCGCAACTCGGGATCTGGCGCAAATTGAGCCGGACCGAGTTGCGGTAACGCAAATAGCATTTGGTGGTATCCCGGCACAATTAGCACTGGGATACCGCCCATCTTGTGATGAGGCCCCCTTGACTCTTAAACGGAATATCCTGTACCCCTGGTTTGTTGCGACTTAAACCCCAGCGCAACCTGAAAGAATAAGCTGCAACGCTTGAGGTACTGGAATGGAATACACACAGCAAGCCTCCTGAACATCTCCACAGGCAGAGCTCGAGACATTAAAAAAGTGGTACTCATATTCACGAATCGGGAAGGTCGTCACAGAAAGTGAACATGTCGTAAAGTGAAATATGCAATTCTCATTCAACTTGTTTTTCACATTTGAGGAAAGTGCACATGACAAGCATGCACATGACAAGCATGTTGCCAAGAGAATAGAGATGTTCCTATTACATTGCTGGCTAATAATAAAAGGTATGCACATTTTTAGATCTAAGAACCTTTAACAAAACATGTCCTGTATAGCAGATTGTCAATATGAAACATTTTACTGCCCTGTGCTAAACGATTCGTGTGGTCTTGATACAAAGTGCCTCACGTCCACGGTTCGAACACAACCAGCTTACACGGTCTGTCGGTACATGCTTCAGCACCATTTACACCTCAGGGCTAACAACCAGGGTACAAAGGTTGTTTGCCCAAAAGAAAACACACACATAAAATGGCTGCCATGGAAATGACAGCCGGGGAACCAGTTGGAACCTATGTTTGCAGAGCAGCTTGCCTCTTCTGTGACCGTTTTTCCCATTAAAAGGTACTTGTGTCGGTAGTAAAACACTAATTGAAAATAAGAAACAGAAAACAGTAACAGAGATTTCTAACAAATAAACAAAAATCTTTCACAGAATTTCACTGGGGACCTGGAACGAAGTAGCGCCTGGAAGCATGCATGGATTGCAGGCTTGGGAGGACCACCTGGCAAATCCATGCCTGATGAAGTATGCTGGCTACTCCCCATTCTGAAGTACTATATGATTTCACTGGGCAGTGCCTATAGTAAAGCAACGTTACTGATACTTTTGGGGGAGGCAATACATCCGCTCATACACAGGTGGTTTTCATTATATGGTTTTCCCAAAACATTATCAGCTGGACTGGTAAAACTGGTGATACTTATAAATACGGTGTCCAGTGATAAAGTTGCTTGGGAAAAGATCGCCAATAGGTGATATTTCCCCAAACTTGCACTCCAAGAAAATCAACCACTTTCCCCAAATATTCTAGGATTGGAATTAGAATAGTAAATAATACCTGTCCTATAATATGTGGGCAAAGGCTTTTAGGGGTGCGGGGAAACAAGCCTGCCCCCCTGGTGACTTTTTCCCAGGGGAAATGTTCACATAGAACCAGAAATACTACCTGTTTAACCTTTATCACCATACTCATTATGGGCTAATAAGGTTTCAATGCAAAACAATTCAGAGATAGAGCATTCCTGTGTGTGGTGACTGTGTACGTAGAGAAAAGGGAAACAATTGTATTTTTTTTTTTTATTTTTGTATTTTGTCTATTTGAAAAACAGAGTAATCAATTTCGAGACCAAGTGGTGAGCCACTTTATGAGGGTGGGAAAAAATGGGTCATAGACCAGGAACAAAATACAACAGACAAACAAAATAAAAGAAAAAGGTGAATAACCAAAGTAACCTTAACATAGGGGTTAATGTGCAGTGTTGCACTGAAGTCACAATGAACGTGCACACGTTTCTCTAAATAATTGCCACCCTGCACGTGACTTCAAAATTTCTTTCATATTCCAGGAATTATGAGCAATGCATTTTAAAGCAGGACATAGGCCCTCATTACAGTTTTGCTGGTATCCCACCAGTAATTCTGGAAGGATACCAGCAAAACTGCCTTGCTGTGTCCACTGACCGATATCCCAGTATTACTGTGATATTATGGGTGGTGGTTATGCCGTTAAGTTCCCATTCCATGGAGTCTGATAGGACTCCATGGGATGGAATTGCCAGAATTACCAGCACTGGTAGTACCGGTACCTGTGATTCCGGCATTTTTTTCGGGTAGGATCCTGATCTACTAGCACATCAGGCCTGACGGTAGATCACTGCCCCCACCAGCAAACCTGTGTTTCCCTCGCCTGGAATAAATGCTGGTGGTATTACCAGCCATTTTACCTGCATTTTTTCCGAACTGGGGACCTAGTAATCAGGCCCATATCTGGACTGATAAAGCACGACAATATAAATGATGGAGCAAGTGGGATTTCAAGCAGGTGCAAAGCAGAAGATTTAAAACAAAACAAAACAAGTGTTATCAGAAGATTGTGCCTGTGTTTGTAAATATTCCAGAATTCACGTGACTTCCACAGCTCTTTTATTTTCCCAAGCCAAATAATTAACTACAACTCCCTAGGAGCCTTGACTTACATACAATGTATCAGGTACCCGGGGAAAGGCAGTGGTTTTCTCCCTGGTGTGTGCATTGGAACAGGCACGTAACACTAGTAGATATCCAAAGATGGCTTCCCTAATCAATTGAATGCAATGGAGGGGAGCGAGGCCGGAGACCTACAGGCGAGGAATTCATTTGTGTCTGCCATACCCTCACCCTTCCTTTTTTCTAAACAAACCACATGCCAAAATATTCAGGCATTGCATTACTAGGCCCAGCTAGTGGATTTAGAAAGATATCAACCATACCCAAGATGCTGATCTCAAGTGTCCCATGCAAGCACAGCCTTAACAGACAAGGGACTAGCCCAAAATGCGCGTTACTGTGATTAGTTAGAAACTGGGATGCCAAGGATTCGCCAGCACAAAGAGGGCCTGCAACCTCTTCCCCCTTGCACCATCCTTTCACAAGGATTCGGGTGGATCTGTGATAGAGATCTTGATCGCCAGATGTTGTGTGGGCATTTGTCATCTGAAGCTTGCAACATGCCTCTTTACCTGCGGACATCAGAGATTAGCGGTGGAGTAATTCTGCTCTGTCGCTGTCCGGGATCCTGGTCCCCACAAGCTCTCAGCTCTGGTCAGTGGGTGACCAGCCCTTGGAATCACGAATAAGTGGTTGCTGACTGGGCTGCCTTGCTCAATGGAGCCAGGGTCAGCTCAGGCTGCTGCCCCTACTCTCAGGGTGCCGCCCTGACACTCGCTCTGTGCCCTTATGTGCCAGATGGAATATCGGAAGACAGCATGGTAGTGCGCCAGGTACTCTGTCCCCTGGCATCATAGTGCATGGTTCTAGGTCTAGCAGATGTCCAGGAGGCGAGTACATGATTCCCTCCTGTACTAGAGCGTGCCTGCTCTAGGTACCAGCCTGAGTAGCTGGAGGAAGAGAAGAGAACACCTAGTAGTTGGGTACATGCACTTGGCCCTGACATCACCCTAAGTTGAGAAGAGAAAAAAAAGGTACCTCTTTCCTGCGACAGAAGTCCTAAAATGTTTGATCTGTGCCCTGATGTGTCATCTTACGTTCTCAAAGTGTTTAATAAGAAGCTCAGTATTTTTGTATTTTGTGTTTTATTGCAGGAACAAGGCAGCGTTTTGAATAAACGTACCGTAGAAGCAAGAAAACATGGCAGCCGCCTTTGCACTTAGTGCTTTACAATATGTAGTGGATGGCAAAGAATGGCAAACACACCCATGTGGCAGCGTATTAGGGTGCGGGTGAACTCAATCACGGGGAAGAGATAGAGCAGGGACCACCACTGGATGAGTGTACATGGAATGGTGCTCAGAACCACCAGCCAAGGAAGGGGAGTGAGAACCGGA
Organism: Ambystoma mexicanum; assembly: GCF_040938575.1. Classification (NCBI taxonomy): domain Eukaryota; kingdom Metazoa; phylum Chordata; class Amphibia; order Caudata; family Ambystomatidae; genus Ambystoma; species Ambystoma mexicanum. The sequence continues at coordinate 418,214,126 of NC_090929.1, forward strand.
AACCCACCCATGAGGGGATGTGGAAGGTGCCCAGAACCAGACAAGGATGGGGGAAGGGTGACCAGAACCAGTCCATGGGTGAACCCAGAACAAGCACAGGGCTCAGTGCCTGCAGATGGCCGAGCGTAGGTGATGCGTGTAGCGTAGTGAGATTTGAAGATGAAGCCCAAGAAGGGTGAGCCCGGAAACAGGCTACAAGATGAAAACCTACTCCATGCTCCCTTTGCCAGGCCAATCAGACTAGGACGCCCGTGCATGGCTCACCTTGAGGCTCGATTGTGCAGCTTCACGATGGTCCAATAAGTGATTGTTCTGGGGAGGTCTTTCGCTTGCTGGGAAGGACCTGGTTGGAGACCATTCCTCATTATGGTGGCTGGGCTGCCACCATGATGGCGTGGTCGTGGTCATTAGCGATCAGAGCCCGTTTTTCTGGGGCCTCTGGGTGCAGGAAATGCCTGATGGGCTCTTGGTCTTTTTCAGGAGATGGGGACCAAAACACTGGCAGAGAATAATTTTCGGGGTCCCTTTAGTCCATTGCACTCTGCTCCATCATTTGGTGGGAGGGTAGTATGCAAAGGCGCTGCTGACACTGGGATGGTCTTTGAGAGAGGGCTTCTTCCCTGCAATCGCTAGGCTGCCCTTGTGATGAACTAGTACTGGCCACTACCAAACCTCGCATTCAGACCTTCTGGGGCCTCCAACAGCAGCACAAGCCTACTGGGTCCCTGATCCTGCTCCAACGTCTCGGGAGGATAGCGCAGGGGCAACGTGGTTGCCGTGGAAGCAAGGCGACGCAGACCAACACAGGTTTGATCCCGAGTCGGCGCTTAGAAACCTCTGGTTGTTAAGCACGTTATTAATAACCAACTATAATTATAATTAGCAGTAGTTTGTTTGTGCCTACACCTCTTTGCGCCAAATTTCTGATGTAAATGAATTAAAGTACGTAGTCAAGTTTCTTCAGGTATATTTTCTTAATTTATTTGATATATGTTCTTCCCATATGGATGACACGTGTTTCGGCGTTTCATTGGCGCCTTTTTCAAATCCGGGCTGAATGGGAGATTCGCATTACATTCAATAAGGGTAAGAAAACAAATTCACATGCTTTTCTGACAGCCAAAAATTGTTAGGTCCATGCCATCCCATACTTACTTCTTTTTCGGATTGCACAAATTTAATTTTAAAAAACGAACATAGTCACTGTAATGGATTTATTTTTAACCATTTGAGGTAACTAAGAGGTGCTGCAATTTTAGGTGTTCATGCAATTTGAGAATGCTAAAAGGATATACTACACAGCCTAAGTCACTATTCTAACTACTAAATGTGTTATAAAATATGCTAAAATGCTATTTCATATGTTATATTTTGTGTTTTGTTTTATTACATGTTACGCTTGCATTCAGCCCGGATTTGAAAAAGGCGCCAATGAAACGCCGAAACACGTGTCATCCATATGGGCAGAACATATATCAAATAAATTAAGAAAATATACTTGAAGAAACTTGACTACGTACTTTTATTCATTTACATCAGAAATTTGGCGCAAAGAGGTGTAGGCACAAACAAACTACTGCTTACTTTACAAACGGAGCTGAGGGACTCTATGTCTCCGTGTTGACCTACATCCTTGCGACACAAGAATAAAATAATAAAATAAGAAAACCATTGCCAACTTTAATAGCACTAACATACGGGTCGCGAGAGTACACCTTATGAGATCCCCACTCAAGAAGTTCCTCACTCAATATAATTATAATTAGTACCCGGCGAGGACGCACTCAGAATGCAAGAGCCATTCTGATTGGCCCTCGCCGAGTCATTACCAGGCTGGGAATCCCTCTCTCGGGATTCCACGGCCTTTGTACCCGGCGGGGGGGTGTGGCAACCCCTCAGCCAATGAGGAGGCTCGAAGCATGGTCATCCCTGCTCCGAGCCTCCCCACGGCTGGAGGCTTCCCTCGTCCCTCGCCGGGGACGCAGTTCCTTTATTATTTTTTTTTGTTCCTTCTTCCCCCACGCCCCCGTCCTCCCAACCCCTCTTACCTTCTTTTTGATCCTTTTTCGGGAGCAGACTCGCTGGGAACACTTGTGTTCCCAGCGTGTCCGCTCCCGATGGCCGCCATGGAAAGGGAAAACGGACTCCGTTTTCCCTTTCCATGGCCGGCATTTTCTTGGTCATTTCTTTTTTTTTTCTGTCCCGAAACGCTGCAGCGTTTCGGGACAGAGAAAATGCTTTTAGTGCCCTGGTCACGTAGATATTGCGGCCCGGGCTACTAATAGCAATATGACTCTCGCGGCGGGGGCATTACCTGAGTCGGTAATGCCCCCGCCGCTCGGGTCATATTGCTTAATTCAGGGAGAGTGGAGAAAACACTGGCAGACGGTTGTTTTAAAGGGCCCTTAAGAGCGTAACTTACCAGTGCACAGGGGACAGGAGTGACCCAAAGCAGTGGCAACAACCATTGGGCAAACTAGTCTTAAGCCCCTCCGCCGCCCCTCAAATTATGGGGTATATTAATTTGACGTGGCCATCGGCGGGAAGGACAGGACACAGACGAGGAACGGTGCTTGGGACTGAACTGATAACAAAGACCCTGCAATTACTAATGTTAAGCCTTTCATTGTTATCACCTGCGTTCGTATGCATACTTATCTAGGAATGTTAGTGAGTGATTGGACGAGCAGGAGATGGCAGAAGTGAACACGGCTCATTATCACAGCAGTCCTTAAATGCCTGGTTTCAGGCGTTAAGGGGGACAGTGCACTGCTGTTAATATTGACGCTTTACTAGAAGAGTCTCCCCAGAATGTGTCAGATGTCCCCACATAAGTAAGGATGCCCCTCCACCCACATTCTGTGAAGTTAGCCCCTCTGCCAATATGCGAAGGGTTCGCCCCGCACCGAAATTGTGCCCTAGTTGCGCCCCCTGTCCAGTGAGACGCTTGGTGCAGGGAGGCGCCAGTGATGCTGTGAGAGCCACGGGCAGGGAGACATGGCCAGGCTGCTGCCATAATGGATGGTAGCGGTCGCTTGCAGAAGTTGGTGCCAGGTCTGTAACAGGAGATGCCTGATGGGTTCATGTCCCCGAGCAGGGCAGCAGGGTGCCAAGCACTGCCCCAGGGCCATTTTAAGGGTATGAACCCAAAAGGTCATATCCAGAAGACCCTACATATATGTAAAATCACGAATCCGAAAATACCGAGGTAAGGGTGCAGGGGTTAAGCGGGAGTCCCCCGAACTCCTATTTCGGTATTTTCGATTTCAGGGGCTGCGCGGGGTGTCCTCCGCATACATGATGGTGAATGCGGGGGACATTTAAAAAAAAAAACGGCAAGATGGAATTGCAAAATACGGCACAGTGGCAAGATCACATGTGGCTCTGGCCATTTGTGGCATGAGGCGTCACAGATGCAAACATGAATACCCAAAGCAGCTAAAAGCCTGACTGCTATCATTAAGACAGCTTGGGCATGGTGTCTTCAGAAGCAACTCTGAGCGAAAACAATTCTCTGTCCTGCTCTTTAAGTGAGGCCATGCTGTGGGCACACAACTCAACAACGAGGACTCAAAAGGGCAGCTTTTCATGGAAATTGCTTGGTGCTGCTATAACCATATGTTTACATTTCAACCCACCTGTTATGTGCCCAGCCCCGTGGCCGGGAGCGCACGCGGGCTTGCGTGATTATAGTAGGCCGCACGGCCTGTGTCGTAGCTCCAGCCGGAGCTCAAAGAATACGCTGCACACTTAGCGAGGGTATGCCCCGGAACTGCCTCCCTGTGCTCTGGGGTGGTGCTTTTATTAAGACGCCCTGCGTCACTGCGTAGCGGGACGCAGGGCGGATGCAACATTCCTCCTTTATTTTAACAAAACAACAATAACACTAAACGGTAGCATAAGATCACAACAACCTAACCAATATTCAGGAGACCACCCAGTCTCTACCGTCCATACACTATGGGCCACATTGCCACACATAGGCCCTCATTACGACCCTGGCGGAAAGTGACTGACCGGACCGCCACAGCGTAAATAGCGTTTCCGCCATTGCACGAAGGAGCAAAGTGCGGCCCATTCCGACCCATCGGGCACGAGCACCACGGCATGGCGGAAGTGCAAAGTCCGCGATGGCGGAAATGACCCCAAAACGGCCCACACCGCCGCCGTACGGCGCCCTAGGTGCAATACCGCCACCCATCACAGCGGACACCGCAGTGTGCGCCTACCGGAAAGTACGGTGACCGGAAATATACGGAAACGGAAGTTAAAACATGGGCCCGGAACGGGAAACATCCCGCCGTACACCTATAAAACCACTAAAACCACACAACCACTAAAAACACTACCCTGAGACACACCCCAACCCGTCATCCACCCTAGCGAAACCAAGAAAAATGGGAAAAGTAGCGAAGAAAGCGTGTGACCGCAAGCGGCAGGTCCACTTCTCCCGTGAGGAACTCACCGTGCTAACAGAGACCCTCCAGGAGAATGCTGCCGTCGTCTTCTGCACGCAAATGACCAGGACGGCACTTGCAAACAAGAAGGCCATATGGGCTCTGGTGGCACAGCGGGTAAGTGCAGTGGGGACCGCACCCCGCACCCCACAGCAATGCCGTAAGCGATGGGACAACCTGCGGATACGCGTCCGCAGCATACTCTCTGCCAACCGCAACATTGCCACAGCCACCGGGGGAGGTCCTGAATCACCCATCAAGTTGACCCCCTGGGAAGAAATCTGTGCCTCCACCATCGGAATGGAGAGCATAGAGGGAGTCGGAGGGATGGAGAAAGGAGTGCAGACATCCGAAGATTCAGGTAGGTGGGCCAAATAAAACAATGCCAAATCCACAAAGTCCATCCATGTGAAGTACCATGCGTCCACATAGTGCAACAGAAACACATGTCCAGGAGAACGTCCACACACATCGGCCTGATAGCGCACGTTAAAACCCACAATAAATACATAAATAATTAAAAACCCCTAAAACACGCACTACACGTGCAGCAGGCACACCCTAACTGCAGGCTGCCAAACAACTGCACCCTCACTCCACACACAAATGAAAGCACCTCCAAGGCCCCGACCCAAATCACCCTCAGGTACCACCCCAATGCATGTGATACAATGCCATTCCAATTCCCACAGACCCATCAATAACCCTCGCCCTCCTTTACTCCACCACAGGGTCCGATCCAAACGACGAGCTTCAGGACACCCCTACCAGCACACCTGCAAAGAGGGCCAAGACCAACGGCCAAAGACCCTCCACCTCAGCTGCACGCATCAAGACACGGCAGCAGCACAAATCAGGTGGCAGCACAGAGGAGGGAACATCAACAGGCACCCCAGCAGCCAGCATGCCCACAACACCACCACCACAGGTCCCCCCAACGGATGCCACAGAAGGCACTGCCTCCGGTGGCAGCAGCACCATAGGTGACACCCCATTGATGGCAGCATGCTCCGACACAGAAGACGGGGATGTCGAAGTCAGATCCATCCATGACCTGTCCCAATCCCCCTGTCTGTCCCATCCCGTACAACATGAGGATACCACGCAGGGGCACCCACAAGACGACGACTGGCCATCCCCCACAAGCCCTGTGGCAAGGCAACATGAGGACAACAGCCCCTCTGTGACACCCCCGCAAATGGCCATGGCCCAGCAGAGGCAACAGTCCCTCGACCAGTTAATCGTGCAACAGCAGCAACTGGCCACGCTCCTCAAGGACCATGCCGATGAATGTGGGGGCACTAAGGCAGACATAGAAACATCAACTGAGACACTTAGGGCAGAAATGGAGAGGAGTACAGAGACACTAAGGGCACAAATGGAGAGTAGCACCGAGAGCTTGAGAGTCCAAATGGAGAGAAGCACCGAGAGCCTGAGGGGGGAACTGCATGCGACGTCCAAGGACGTATGTGCCGAACTTGCCGCAGTGCGCCGTGTGCTCACTGAGCTCTCGCAAACCCTTAGGGACATGCATGGACGTGAGCAGGCAGAGACATCATCCGTTGCAAGTTCCGTCCAGGGCAGCCCCCAACGTAGATCTGGGAGGAACCTGCGCTCCACAGGCAGGGGTGCCCCTGATACCCGCAGAGGGGGCTTGCAATAGCGACTGCCCACTGACAATGAGCATCTTTGGACACTGGTGTTCGGGGGGGAGGTAGGAGGGTGGAGGGGGTGTGTTGGGCTCACTTGGGTGGCGGGTCGATAGGGTGTACAACATGATATCACATATGCCATAAAAAGTGCACGATCAACCAATGAGATGTGTGGACATTGATCTTTGTGTACTAGGCCATCATAGGCGTACAGTCCATATTGTGCATGTCCCAGACACACACAGTGCCACGAGTCCCGTGTCCATGTATCAGCCACCAGGTGTGAGTGCTAGAAGCATACATCAATGAGATGCTGACGAATGTCACGGCCCTCCGGTGCCTCGCAGACTCCTTGAGGTGCTGCCACATCCCCACCCTCATCATGACCATCATCAGGTGCTTGCAGTTCTGCGTCAGGGGGCATGGGCACATTTCTACGTACGCACATGTTGTGGAGCATGACACATGCCATCACCATCTTTGCAACCTTCACATGGCGGTACAGGAGTGCCCCGCCAGACCTGCTGAGGCAGCGGAAACGACCCTTCAGTAGGCCGAATGCCTGTTCAATGACTACACGGGTACGTGAGTGGGCATGGTTGTAGTCCTCCTCATGCTGGTCCCGTGGGTTCCGGACTGGTGTGAGGAGCCATCTCTTCAGTGGATATCCAGCATCACCTGTATGTGGACGAGAAACGTATGATGTGGAATGCCATTGCTACGTACGCACACCCCCCCCCCTTCCTGCCAGGTCATTGCCGAATCACATACCCCACATTATCATGCATGAAATGAGACTCACCGAGTAGCCAGGATCTGTTCCCTGCGTGTCGCTCCATGTAGCGTGGTATTGTAGAGTTCCTCAAGACCATAGAATCATGGGTTGATCCAGGGAATCGGGCACAACAATGTGTAATGATCCTGTTGGAGTCACACACCATTTGTACATTCAGAGAATGAAATTGTTTTCGGTTGCGGTACTGGGCCTCCATGGCATGTGGGACGACCAATTCCACATGGGTGCAGTCGATGGCACCAATGCAACCCGGTATGCCGGCAAGTGCATGGAATCCCACTTTTGTGTTGGTAATTTCCTGCTCCGAGCGTGGTAGGGAGATGTAGTCGTCTGCGTGCTGCAGGAGGGCATCGAGCACTTGCAATAGTGTCCGTGAGAACAGTGGCTGAGAAATGCCATGCAACTGTCCGACTGTGTGCTGGTAGGTGCCTGTGGCCAGGAAGTGGAGTACAGACACCACCTTCAGTAGGGGTGGGATGGCGGTTGGGCTATCTATCATGCTGACAAGGTCAGCCTGTGTCATGTCCACAATGGCGGCTATGGTGTCCCGGTCCAGACGGTAGAGGGTGTGGATCTGCTCATCAGTGAGGTTGAACGGATGTGCTCGGAGGCGTGGGATTGCGGGCTGCCTGCGTGGTGGTAGTGGCTGTGCTGGCGGCCCTTGCTGGCCCTGCCTTGGCCTCCTCCTCCTCCTGCGTCTCCTCCGTGCGGCCGGTTGTAGTTGGTGTTCGTCTTCTTCTTGGAGTTGGAGTACTTGCAGTGCTATCAGGTCCCCCAGGGCCAACATCGCGAGTCCTGCCGGTAGCATTTCGGTGTGGTTGTGGGAGGAGACTGGCTGTGCAATTTATGTGTTTTCAGGCTGAATGGCCTCCACCTGTGGTGATTCATTCCACCTGTGCAAACTGCTCTCCCCTTTGGCCGAGCACGTCCCGCGCACAACGCTGCAATTCGTGGAATGGCATCTTGCTATTGCAATCATGTATTTGTACCCGATGGCCGTGTAACATTGGTTGATATGTTCATTCTGCTGTGGTCCCATTGGTTCACATACTATCTGTGCAGTCGCGAACAGAGTTGTGAAGGGTCAGTGGAACGTAGTACTCGAGTAACGGTGGGCCCTCATTCATCACTGTACCGAGTTGCAACGACGGGCGGGGCGTCCCATTCGTGGGTGAAGGCAGTTGCCATTTTCACACACAGCCGCACTCGATGGATTAATTAGTGTATTCAAACGGCCACAGATGCCTCTTCGACGTGATGTTGCAAATGAGGAATTCGTAGGGCGGCGCTTTCGGTTTTCAGCTAGCGGCGAGGAGATGCCCACAGGTCTGACTGCAAATATAACGTTCTATTGTTCAATGTCCTTGGGACAGGGGCCATGGCGAGAATGCAATGATTGATATGAATGGTTTGGGATGCGCAATAGCGACGTGGGCGATGAGGCCGGACGTTCCCATATACATGTTACTTCACTACACTGGAATTACGGGCTGGGGCACTGTGGATTTTGCAGGCTGCATAACGCACAGACTCAATGGATATTTCTAATGTTATGTGAGTAAATATTCAGGCGTTTTAATCCCGGGATGAGGGAATGATGAATGGATGCATGGGCAGGTGATTTGATACAGAGTTTGCCATGTACAGGGCTTCTTGGGATCTATCCGCCTCCCCTACGCTATGTGATGCAGGGCTGCCATAGTGGGACCATCGTCTATCTGGCCTTGTTGAGCCCTCCCTGTCTCGACGCGCCCTCAGACACTTGTGTCCATGCACGTTACCAATCCCATCAGATGGATTCTGTTTTCACACGCGCATGCACAGGTACACTCGTTTGTGATGGTGTTTACACCTCGACATAGATAGTTATGAGTCGCAAGTGGTTTTTGGGTGGTGATGGACCTTTGGAGTGGGCTAGCATGCATGTGGCTGTGGATTTAGTGTGATCATTGCAGTGAGTTGTTGGAATGTAGTACTGATGGCCATTCTGTCCTTTTTCTTTTCTTTTGGTTGACAGGTATCTCCTCCCCTTTTGCCACTGCCATCTGTATGCCACTCCTGCAGATGGGTTTTACTCCCGACACCTGCTGCTTCGTGTTAATCAGTGGAGCAGCATTACGATCTTATGGGACGATCGCCAATGGGCCACATGCCCTTACGCAGTACTGGTGGCTCGGAGCAACATTTCGGCCTTTTAGCTGGACTAGTGCCTCCACATTGGGACGGCCCTGCGGTTCTGTGCGCTTCCATGTTGCCTTTTCGTACGTGAATGTGGCTCTGTGTACCATGAGGGAACAGGGCGTCACACAAGTAGTGGCTGGTCATTTCTTGCGGATGCAGCCCACAATGGTGAAATGTGTTTTGGAGTTCATGGCCTGATGGCTGTATGGGCTTGGTGATTTTGTTGTGCATTAAATTTCTATTCTGATTTGGCCCGTGTTGCGTTCTTCTTTGCAAGTGATGTGGCATATGCCTATTTGGGGGGCGATGTATTGTGAGGAGATCTGCACTGGGTTCCAGCTTCGGAGTTTAGTTGCGTGGTACTGTACTGGGCGCGTTTGCCTACGAAGCCCGTGAGGTCAGGGATGGGGGCTGCCCAATGTTGTCATGCTCAGGGGCGGGGGATTGGGTTTTGTGTGCCAGATGCCGGTCAGCCAGGTGGACTGGTGGAATGATGTGATTTTCGGAATATTGCTGGTCACAGGTGCCTGTGTTTGCGTGCGTTTCTTGGTGGGGGACTGTGGTCATGTCCATTGGGATGGCTTCTGTATTCGTGCCATCTGTGCCCTGCAGCTCCCATTGGCCCCTGTTGTGTTTCTTTTGTTCGTTGGCATGCATGGGTGACTTGTACATTTCAATGGTTGCATTGTGACTTCATTGCACCTACGGGGAGTTGTACTTTGTGGGCAGGGAGCGGTGTACGGGCACTCAGTGGGGCCGTTTACGGTTGATTCGCGATGCCGTACTTCTCACCATGGCGGAATGGTGCATTCCGCCATGCTTGATGGCGTTAGGTACATGTCCGCTAGGGTCGGAATTGGCGTACCCTTGCGCCATGGTGGTGTTTACGGTTTGGCATGGCGCGCGCGCTTGGTGCAGTTAGCGTTGGCGTTCACTACGATGTCGCTAATGGCATCGTACTTTGCGGTGACGGGTCATAGTCGCACCGAGCGCTATTCGATGGCGGTATTGCATTTCCGCCATCGTTTTTCGATTTCCGCCAGGGTCGTAATGAAGGCCATAGTCATTTAGTCTGGCGGGCGATTTTGTAGCAGTTCTCAGACCGTACTGCCCTACTCGGGGGCTAACCCCCACTGTCCCACTGGGTGGCTCACCTTCGCTGTCCGGGTCCCCCAGATTCAGCCCGCTCTCCGGTTCCCAGGATCGATCCTCCACCCCTGCCTCATCCTGGATGGACACAGGCTCTTCTTCGCTGGGCTGACCTCCTTCGTCTTCCTGGTGGCACTCGCCATCGGTCCACATAATTCGTGGCACCGCCTTAAACCATGACGCATTTCTCGTCACCTGGCGGCGTCCTCTTGTCACCATCACCATTGTGCCTTGCCTGCTACTCACGGTCCATGGGATTTCTTCATATCTGGTGTCCAGTTTAGACTTTGTTGGATTTCGCAGCATGACCACTTGGTCACCCACTTGGTGATTGGATGGCCTCGCCCTCCTCTTGGCACTCATGTGGGCGTTGGCGCTCCTTCTCCTTCTTTCAGTGTGCTCTTTGTTGAACTCATCCGGGGTCCTGCTAGGATGATGCGGAATGGAGGATTTGATGACTGTTCCAAACATGAGGTCCGCCGGCGGTATGCCTGTCGTGCTGTGAGGGGTGACACGGTAGTTCCTTAAGAAACGGTAAAGGTCAATCTTCCACGGGCTGGCATTCGCCTTGGCCACTCTTAACACTTTGTTAATGGTCCTCATGAAACGTTCAACATCCCCGTTTGCCTGGGGCCACCTCGGCATGATGTGATGGTATTTTATATTGAGTTCTTGCAGGTACTGTTTAAATTCCTCCCCCGTAAAAGGGGGTCCATTGTCACTTTTAATGGAGGTTGGCAAACCATGGGTTGCAAACATTTTCTCTATGGCAGGGATGATGACCTCCGCTGCTGTGGATTCAACTATTTCGACCTCTGGGTAGCGGGAGTGATCATCAATTGCCACCAAGAGGTAGAGGCCTTCCGTAGTTTATAGAAGTCAATGCTAATGGCCTCCCATCGGGCGCGGCCACGTTCTGCTGACAGGATTGGTTCTGGTTCTGGTGGGGCCCCAGTTATCTGGCAGGGCAGGCACGTGCTTATGAGTGTCTCGACCGCGTCATCGATTTGTGGGAACCATACCCTGTGCCTGATCCGGGCTTTTGTCCGTGCCATCCCTTGGTGTCCCTCGTGGGCCAATGCCACTATCCTGTCTTGTATGCCCAATGGGATAACGATGCGATTTCCCCTTAGCAGCAGTCCACTCTCAGTGATCGACAGATCCTGTCGGACGGTGAACATGCCAGACAGAAACGTCTTCGCATCCGTAGTTCTGTTGTGCGTGTGCTTCATGAACGTCTTCCAATCACCTGAAATGATAGCGTCCTTCACCAGGTCACAACAAGGATCCCGGTGTGTCTCCGACTCAATGTCCTCGATGCGGACGGCTTTTGGCCTCATGGCGCGTATCACCTGGAATATATGCTCCTCGGTCTCTTCAGCCACCTGGACTTCTTGTGGGGTTGCTGCTCTAGGATGCCTTGAGAGAAAATCTGCCGGGTTTCCACTGCCCGGCCGATAGACCAGTTCGAAATTGTACTGCTGCAGGTGGAGCAGCCGTTTGGTGATCCTTGCTGGCGGATGTGACGACGTACCCATGAAGATGGTTAGTAAGGGTTTATGATCAGTGATCGCCGTGAATCGGCGTCCATACAAGTATAGATGAAAATGCCGACACCCCCACAGCACGTCGATGGCCTCTTTTTCAATATGAGAGTATCTCTGCTCTGTCGCTGTGAGCGCTCTTGAGGCATATGTGATGGGTCTTTTCTCCCCTTCTTTAGTTACTTGCATTAAGATGGCTCTGAGTCCTACTGGGCTCGCATCAACAAAGAGTTCTGTAGGGAGTTCGGTGTTGTAGTACGCCATCTTTGTGTCGACGGACAGGGACTCCTTGATGTTCTTGAAGGCCTCCTGGCACTCCTGTCCCCACTCCCATTTTGTGTTAACTTTGGTCAGGTCACGTAGGGGCTCTGAAAGAGTAGCCAAGTTTCGGATGAACCTGCCGCAGTAGGTGGCCATGCCAAGAAAACTGCGTACCTCAGTGGGAGTCGTTGGCGGGCTCGCGGCTTGTATGTCTGCGACCTCCTGGGGATCAGGGGAGATGCCAGTACCGCTGAACTTGTAGCCAAAAAATGTAATTTCAGGTCTGAGAAATTCACACTTCCCCCTGTGTATGGTTAAACCAGCATCTTCTAGCCTGCTCAGTAATGCCTGGAGTCTTTTGAGGTGTTCTTCCCTGTCAGGCGCATGAATTAGAATGTCATCACTCACATTCAGGACACCAGGTATGCCTCTAATGACCTCTTGAATGGTTTGTTGAAAGACTTCGGCCGCTGATGATATCCCGAAGCTCAGGCGCTTGTACCTTCGCAGACCTCGATGCGTTGAAAACGTCGTAATATATCGAGAGTCCCTATGAAGTTTGAGCTGATGGTACCCCGCCTTCAGATCGACTTTGGAGAACACACACGACCCCGTGTGGTCGTGCCAAAATTTCATCGATCGTCGGTGTGATGTGGCGTTCCCTTTTAACAGCTGTGTTTGGGAGGCTCATGTCGATGCAAATCCAGACTTTTCCAGGCTGTTTTGGCTTTCTTGTTACCACCATTGGGGAGACCCATGGTGTGGGCCCTGTGACCTCCTCTATGATGCCGGCGTCTTCCAGTGCTTTAAGTTCATTCTTCACTAGTTCCCACATGTGGAAAGGTGTTCTCCTATGCCTTACTGCTCTGGGTTATACTGACTCATCGATATGCAGTTTGATGGTTTTGCTTTTCAAACAACCTATTCCGTCTTGCAGCTTGGGGTGTTGGCTTAGAATGTTTTCCACCTCTGTGACCTCATCAACATGGCAGATGAATTTGACCACACCCAAATCTTCTGCAGCGTCGCCACTCAGAAGGCTTTCAATTCCTGCTTTTACGACATAGACCTTCGACCATAGCGTGTTTTCACCATGCCCAGAGTAGTGCGGAACCTGCCAATGACTGGTAGAGGCTTCTGGCTGCCGTATGCAAACAACAGCGTGTCTGTGCTCTTCAGATCTGGTTGTGGGTTAGAGTCTGAAATATGCTTGTGGGCATAACGTTCACTGAGGCACCTGTGTCGATGGTCATCAGAACTTGCTGGTTTTGGATGGTGACCACGCACTTTCGCCTTCGGACAGATTTTTTCTGTGGTGCTTGACCCTGGTTCAGCGCAGACACCAGGTAGACCTTCCTTCCTTTTCTGGCGTTTTCCGTACCGGGGTCACGTTGTATGCCTGAGACATCATCACCCTCTTCCTCCGTTCAGGAGTTGGCAGCTGCAACCCTCCTTGCGCAGGCCTGCTTTTTCTTCTTGGTTGCGTTCTTTTCCTGAAGGTTCTGTGAGGGCTGTGTCATCGTGCCTGCTGACCTGCATACCTTCGCATAGGGGTCCTTCCTGCCGCATGCTCCGCAAGTAGTACCTTGCGCGGGGCAGTTTCGTCGGCCATGTCGCGGTCCACTACACCAACCGTATTCTGTGGGCCCCGGGCTGCGTGGTTGCCACCTGTTCTGAGCATAGCCCCCACTGACCTCGTCTCTTGTGACTTGTCTGTTGGTGATCTGGGACACCATGGCTGTGGTGAGAGCGGGTTGCAATTTGTGTAGCGTGGCCTCCATGTTGGCAGACCTGGTGTGTGCCAGTTCCCTTTGTCGTCCCAATTCAAGGATCCGTTGCAAGGGGATGCCTTTCTCACTAAGTACCAGCCGCCTTAGCTTTTCTGAGTGGAGGCCATTAATGATTTGCCTCCGGATCTCTTTCTCCACATTTGTAAATTCACAGGACATGGCCAACTGTGGTAGGCATCAAGAGTTTCATCCACTGCCTGAACGGTGGTGCAAAAAATAAATGTCTCATAGTCCGGGTTTAGTTGTGGGAGGAAATGTGCCGTTAAAGCCTCTTTTGCACTCACATATGCATCTTGGCCGTCGTCAACGTTTAGGGAATTAAAAATGCGTAGTACCTCATCGCCCACACTGAGCAGCAGGTGTGCCTTCATCTTTCTGGCCGTCATTACGTCCTTGCATTCCATCGGCATTTCGAACTTTTGGATCCATAACTGCCATCTGGGCCCGCTCGATGATGGATCTGTGAAGGGGTCAAAAGGTTGGACCAGTGCCGATGAACCTCCTTGTGGGTGAGGCTGTGGTGATGCCATTGACAAGTTTGCCGCGATTCTTGACGGCTTGCTGGGCTCAGGAGTGGATGTTCCGGCCGCCATGTTGTCATGTACACGTACCGTCTAGGTGTGAGTCCTTCAGAGTTGTGCCACGGCAGCGTGGTAGCCAAAGGTCCAGCACACCTCAGCTGTTCCCCTCAGATGATGCAGGTGCAACTTGTTCTGGGCCTTACTTGGAGTTTGCTGCAGCTTCCAGACTCTGGGGAGGTGTATGTTGGACAGGTGGCTCCACGTCGTGGCTGTGGCAATTCGGAGCGTCGCCATTGTTATGTGCCCAGCCCCGCGGCCGCGACCACGCGCGGGCTGCCGTGATTATAGTAGGCCACACGGCCTGTGTCGTAGCTCCAGCCGGAGCTCAAAGAATATGCTGCACACTTAACGAGGGTATGCCCCGGAACTGCCTCCCTGTGCTCGGGGGCGGGGCTTTTATTAAGACGCCCTGAGGTTGGGTGTATTTGTGTGCCTCAGTGTGTCAGAGCTAACGAACTTCACAAAAAAGAGCTCAGGTTATTTGGAAAACTGCCATCAAAGGGGGTGCATTTTCTTTTTACACTTTCCTTGTTTGCGAACATGGTACTATTATTTATTTTAGCATTGGTTTATTGTGCACATTCGCCCCCGGGGAAGGGCGCTCAGCCAATCAGTTGGCTGGAAGAGCGGGTGAGAATACACTACATACCATCCGCTATTTCCAGCCAGCCGAGCCCCTTCCCTGGGTCACGCAATCTCTTTTTTTTCATGTTGCGGGGCAACAGGGCAACTCTCCCTGTTGCCTCCTAACCTCCCCACCCTTCCCGCCAAACCTCCAAAAACATACCCTTTCCCCACCGCCTCCATCCCTCACCACTTACCAGGTGGACCGGAGCTTTGTGCTCCAGTCCCGGCGATCCTCCTTCCCGCGACCAACACATAGAAATGAAAAAGAAACTTAATCCCTTTTCCTATGGCGGCGGGCATCTTTATAAACATATGTTTATATTTATTTCTCAAGAGATTGACGTTGCGCAATACGTGCAGCCAATCTCCCCCCAAAAATAATAAACCATTCACACCCCGGATGAACCTGGCGGTGCGAATGGCTATCACCCCCTTGTGAGGTGGGGGGGGCGGCCATGGCCATTAACAGCACACAGCCCTCGCTGAGGCCCTTGCCGTTACATGTCATGCCGCCCCTCCCCTGATTCAGTGTTGATTGCCATAATCACATCACACTTAATTTAATTTGAAAAATTAAAAACATAAAACAGGGACTCTAAGATGTATTATTATCAGATATTGATGGTGACAAAACCAGAAAGAAGTCCAGGGTAACGAAAAGATACCTGCGTAAAAATATTATAAATGGGCTGCTGTTCTTTACATGTTAAAACTCGTGCAGTCATCAAAATAACAGCGATAGGTGATTATGCATTTGAGATGAATACTAAAAATCCATGCTGCGATTGGAACATTTTAGTCAGAGACGCATGCACTGGATCAGGCAGGGATGGAAACGGCGTCACTGGCTGAATGAACATTTATCATTATTATCTCCTAGATCATTTGTGCAGATTGGGGCCAAAATTCACAAAGAATCTGTGCATTCATTTTTGACATTCAGCCCTTGCCGCGTGTTGTTATTAAACATGTTTCCAAGTGTATAACTTGCCCTGATCACCATTTCCTTTGCCTGCGGCTAAGTTCTTACACTTCCGCTTCACGCTCATTCTCTGCACATACGCTGGCTCAGGGGCCTCTCAGTGCTGATCTTTCGGGGCACAGGTGTTAAGGTTTCTTGGTTGGTGATCTCAAAGCTTCCCTCCCTGTTCCTGTGACCTGAGAGGTGGCTTTACTGTGGCATAAAGCACTGTACAGAGCGTATCATAGCCTTATGGTCCCAGTCAAAGTGTAGTAGCATGAGAGAAGGGTGCCAGTCTGTCATCACATACCAAAGGATATTTGGCCCTTCTTTCTCTACGTACCCTGCACCTGATATCAAGGTGCAAGGCTTTTTTAATTTTACTGTACCGGTATGACCACCCCTTTCCCTTGCCTCTTGTTAACAACATCTTTCATCTTTATGCACAGTCTATCCTTGACCATGCCACTTTTGCCTCAGGTATAATTAACTGTCATTGAATTAACATTCTGGAATTTTATGTGGGGTACATGGTATAGAGATGCCAGGGCAAATAAGTCACCAAACTTCCAGGACTGCTCAAGCACACACTTGAGACCCTTATGCATCCAACAATACAATGGCCCTTCTTACCAGTTTTCCAGTATCCCACGGGTAATTCTGGCATGCCACCAGTAATTCCGGCAGGATACTGGTAAACTGCCCCTACCGTTACCGCCCTCTGATATGCCGGTGTTACTGGGATATTCTAGGTGCCGGTAATGGCTGTAAATCCCCATTCTATGGAGTCCCAAAGGATTACATGGAGGGGATTGCAGGAATTACCGGCACCGGTAACACCAGTGCTGCTTATTCTGCCATTTCTTTGGCGGTAGGGCCTGATTTACCTCCAGCTCTTTGCTGGAGGTAAATCAGTGCCCCCAGTGTTTTGCTGTCTGGTAAAATTGCTGATGCATGAATTACCAACAATTTTACTGGCAATTTTCCCGTACTGGCAAAAATATAATAACCGCCATTGTGTGCTAACTTACAAATGTCCAAATCTACCATGGAAACATAACCCTATCATCACAATAAATATCCGTTTTCTCCCTATTCAGAACCATGGTCCACCTAACATTCTTCCTCCCACATTATGCCACTCTGAGGACAAGCCTAGGCGCTCGGATGCTGGTGCAGTGGTGATTGGCTCGGTATGGAAGCATATTAACATAACATACACAATGCAAGGAGCATCTGAACCTCGCATTGTCTGTGTGCAAGACCTTGATTCTTGTAGGATTTTGCAACTGGCTGTGGGGGACTGGCAGCAGATGGACGCGTGGTGACAGGTGAAGATCTCACCTATTGTGGTCGTCAGGGTTTGGCAGTGAGTGGTGTATGCTGTAGTCTGCCTCATGTGATGAGTTCAGTGATATCTGGTCCGGATGTGTGTGTGTGAGGTGGGTATAGGGTTATGAGAGTCATGCCCATCTATATGGTTCTCTTCTGAGAATGTATGCTTGGATAAATTGATCCCAGCTGTGTGTTATGGGTCAGGTGTGAGGTCACAAGGATGCAGTGCAGGGAGTATGATGTGCTATGATATGATATGGCATTGATAACGCGCCTATACACAAGTGTTTCAAGGCGAGACAAGGGAAGGGACGGGAACAGAGGGAAGACAAAGGCAACGATCTTACTAGTCCAGGTGACATTGAGATGGCGCAAGTGCAGGGGAGGGGGAAAGGGAAAAGTGCAAGGGGCAAGGGAGAAGGGGCATTGCAATACATAGGATCAACAGTAAAATAAATAGAATAAATAAGAACAATAGGTAAAAAGTGCGGCCAGTTTATGGCAAGTGCGGGGATAAGTGCAGACATCAGGTCAAGAGCAGGAAGGGCACTGTAGGGACACAGAAACAGGCCCCTGGAGGCAGTGCATCTGTGCAGCTGGTGGGGGAGGGGACCTGGGCCCGAGATCAGAGGGTAGCCAGGTGACCAGTGCAGTTTCAGTGAGGAGTTCAGCAGGGGAGAGGAGGAGAGAAAGCAGAAGCAAAGAGGAAGGTCTTGAGGTGCTTCCGGAACCGGAGATGGTTCTCCTCAAGTATCAGGGAGGCAGGGAGCCTCTTCCAGAAGGAGGCATAAGATGTTAAAGAGGTGTGTGGTTCTGTGAAGGAAGCAAACTTTTCATATTGTGTGTGACCAAGTGTCCCTATGATGGTGTTTTAATGTGTATTGACACAAAAACACCAGTAGGTAGCTGGTAAGGTGCACATGAGAACTGCATTATTGAAGGGAGCAGTTGTCTTTAGTGTTATGTGTGTTTTTGACCAGTCAGTGCTTTTCTGAGGACTGTGTACAATGACAGAAAGTACTGAATCATTTTTTCGGACCGTTCCAAATACTCTCAATCAGCTTGTAAGCTGTTCAGGGAGGTTCTGGTGGTCCACCATGTCGTAGGCTAGAGAGAGGAATAATAGGATCAGTACTACCCTGTTAAGAAATCCAGTCTAATGTCCAAGAAGAATGTTTCTGTTCCCCTCCACGGTCTGAATCCTATATATCATGGAACATATTAATGGACCCAATAAATTGGTGCAGTTTTCTGATAGGTGGAGAAGCAACAGTATTTGGAAAGCTTCTGGGCGTCCACAGTTGCCATTTGTTTAGGAGAGGATTTGTTGCTGTATGTGTCATGGCTATGTGGATGAAGCCTTGGGTGATTAAGGGCTTAAACAGCTCAGCTAAGCAGAGATGAGCAGCTAAGAGTCTCACAAAATGCAAAATGTCCAGTTATGAAATGCAATGTAATTGGCATTTGTATACCACCTTTCACCTTTGGTATGGTCTCAGCGCGCTATAGGTTGAACATCCTTGCGAGAGCGAGTTCCAAGTATGGGAACATTTTGCCAGAGAGTTATAGAATGCGTGTGTGCATTTTAGCCAATACGAAGGTAGTTAGGGGTAAGTTCCCTTCTTAGTGCAGATAAGCAATATGCAAGGCAGACATCTAATGGGCTCAGCCAACACTGCATTCACACATGCGTTTTCCAAAGGGGGGATTCACAACAACATTAAAGTTTGCATCGTTCTTTCAGACTTTTCCAAATTTTCCATAAGAAGTCATGTCTCCCTTTTTCGCAGCTGCTGTAAATTCACAGTGAATCAATACTCATACTCCTAATACTCCTAATTCCTTACACCAGGGGTCTTCAAACTGTGGGGCTGGCCCCATAGGGGAGTCTGAAGGAGGGACACTGTGTGCTTTTAATAGAAAATATAAGCAGCTGTGGCATCGGGGAAGGGGGGTAGACAGCACCAATAGTTTTACTCAAGAGGGGGCTCGGCACCTAAATCTGTATTCAAGGGGGAGTTGAGCATAACGAAGTTTGAATACCACTGCCGTAGACTTCACTCCCGTTATCACATCCTACCCCACCCACCCTCTTGCATTGCATGCTCCAGATTGATATTATGTCTTGTATGAGTGTTTTGTAGGTTAACAATAAATATATAAATTGTCATTCAGCCTTTGCGATCACTGGGAGGCATATCGTAAGACATATAAGAGGCGTGAAATAAGTTGTAGCTCTAGCCATAGCTGCAAGTGTGGCTGATAAGAGTTTCATCTAATACTTTACCACTGCAGTGATCTCTGTCTCTTTGGCATCCGTTGGATTTGATTGGGATGTAACTTCCTGTGATGCATTAAATTCTCATATTCCACTTATGTAAATTACACTTGTAGAGGAGCAGGTGGATACGTCATCCTATCTCCCGCGCCCTCACCTCCGTCATACTGGAGCAACAGGAGAAGAGCCCTGTGTGGGACACCAGGTATCATCCCAATACCACATTGAGTGTATGAGAGACGATATTCACTTAGACAACCATATTGAATGTACCCTCGCACTTAGAGGGTGGAAGGATGTCTGCACACACCATTGGACATCATAGCGATATAAGTAAAATCGGACAAGAGCAGAGTGATGTCATGAAGGAAAGACACGAAGATGCATTGACACGATATGCAAATACAAGAATACAATTGTAAATGGAGTGACAAGAGAAACATGTAATCAAATATGAAGAAATCATATATGCAAAGAAGATAAAGTAACCTGCTGACTAAAAAGTGTATATATGCAGAAACGCAAGGTAGACAAGACAAGTAGAGGCGTGCTGCAAAAGAAAACATAATGTGGCTAGGGCGGCCATCATGGAAAGATGGCCATCGGAATTGTGTTGAAACCAATCGAGCTATGTCAGAAACAGACCAGGGCTTCAGAGTCAGAAGATGCTGGAAAAACAGTTTTATGTGAAGAACAAAGATGAGTCTATTGGCCTGCGATCAAGGTTCCCACACCAAGGAATAATTGCACAGCACAAAGGGAGTCAAATCGATAAGCCATGTATATAAGATATATTTCTCAGACAGTTAAAGATGTGTGAAGCATATGCAAGGAAGAGTGAGCAAGTCTTCAGATGCCAAGAGGAGTAACGACACCCAACTTAATTAAATCAAACAGCAGTAAATAAAAGGTTGAAATGTACAAAATCATGGTCTCCTCACACGTGATTCAGAAGTCGAAAACAAGGGCTATTCATGAAGCTTCAGACGAAGATAATGAATAAGCCTTAGCTTGGGGCCTGACGGATGAGAGATGAAGGACTAATTGGGCAAGTGAGTAGTAGTCTCACATTGCTCTCTGTACATGAGTTTCGTTTTGCTTACATGCTGCTAACAAACAAACATAGTTACATATGCCCCCTTAACCAATCCCTCCCCTCAATAGGTTTTGAAAGTTTGTTACATAGGATGACATCATAGCTGACGTATATTGTGGTAGAAAACCTTAGTATAATCAAATTTGAGTGTGAGTGTGTGGACTACAGTTTGTTGTTCGCCAGAGTGTCCTACTTTATTTTCTGCTAATGATAAAGTAGTACTTTGCATTTTCTTTGAGTCTGTCTGGTTATTTGGGTCTGAGATCACGATTGGTAATTCCATCTAGCACACAAGCTGCTTAAAGGTGCTAGAGCACACACTTTTCCACACCAAAATAAAAAGGAAGTTCAAACCTTGACAGAATACTAATTACCAACGCCCGGGCAGGGACATTTATGCATATCTGAACTACAGCCTAAAAACAACACCTGCAGTACTTTTAAAAGTTGATAATGCAGACATTGTGCACAAGTGCCTATATCTTGTCAAAACTACAGAAAAAAAAACAATTCAGGCAACACAGCTGAGGGCTAACCTATCTAAAATGGCTGCAGCTGATCTAACCCTTTGATTGATGGACTAGATGCACCTGGCGTATCACATACATACCAATCTAGTGATGGGTTTCGCTCTCTCTCTCTGTTTTCCACCCCTCTTTCTCTGTGGTCTCGTTCTGCCCTGTACCTCTGTCTCTCTCACTCACTCTCTCTCTCTCTCTCTCTCTCTCTCGCTCTCTCTCTCTTCTCCCCCTCTCTCTCTTTCTCTCTCTTTCTCCTTGATCTCCTTCTACCATGCCACACTCTCTCTCTTCTCTCTCCTTGCCCTCCTTCTGCCCTATTCACCCTCTTCCCCCCTCTCTCTCTCTCTCTACTTGCTCTCTTTCTGCACTGCCCCCTATCTCCCTTCTCTCTCTCTCTCTCTCTCTCTCTCTCTCTCTCTCTCTCTCTCTCTCTCTTTCTCTCTCTCTATCTCTCTTTCTCTCTCTATGCCCTATCTCTCTCTCCCTTTTGCTGTCACTATCTAACTTTCTCTATCTCTATCACACACACATTATGTTTCTCTATTTCTCTATGTGGCTGAGAGTTGCTTTTTCAGGAGGTCCCTCTCTATTTGTCTAGTTTTCTGGGTTCTTTTACAGTTATTCCTCATTAAGAGAATGTCTGCAGGGAGAATGCAGCCATACACATACACACAGGCAGGCCAGGCTTACAATAACGGCAGGAGCCTATGGTAGCCTAACCTTCCTTTATTCTCCTTTGCAGCAAATTAAAATGCTGGACGAGTTCCCTACTGCACATGCGCGTGCCTCACACGTTCTAATTTGTCCATGTGGAGCTCCGTGGTTCTGTTAACTGTGTGCTTGCCAGGAAACGACATCTCCCCCCCTTCAAGCAAAACAGAGTCACTTACAGTTCTGTGTTCACATCTCCTCCATTAGGCGCACAGGTTTTCTGATGCATCTTGCCGTCCTTATCCAACGTTCGTCCTGCTCCTCTTCGGTTTCCTCTCTTGCTGGCTCATCACATGAGGCTGCAGAGTTGTCTCTCTCATCTTCTTCTTGATCCTCTTCCTTGTACAGCTTGAACTGGGAGACATTTTGAGTGATCACCTTTGTAGGGGAGCAAGCAGTTAGCATTGTTCCATTCAAATGATATACCGTCAGATAGCCTGGATTGAATCTCGAGCCTAGTTTCCTGTCCTGCTGTCTACAAACAAGTACCTTGTCTCCAATTTGCAGGCCAGAGATCTTGGCTCATCTCCTGCTGTCATCATATGTCTTCATGTCCTGTTTCTTGCGTGCATCCGCCACTCAGACTTGCTTCGCATCCTCGCTCGCGTTTCTTGCCAGATGAGGAAGTGTGGTCCTTTTCTGTCTGCCAAATAGCAACTCTGAGGGGCACTTTCCAGTCGTGCCATGTGGTGAGTTCCTGTAATCCCTCAGCATGTTACACAGGGCCTGGTTGAGTGACAGGGCCCGTAGCTTATTCTTTTGGAGGACCCTCTTCAAGCTTCCCATGAATCGCTCCACCATGAAGTTTGCCTATGGCCATAGGGGAGGTATCTTTCTGTGCCGGATACCCACATATTGCATGGATTTTGCAACGCACAGGCTGCTGAATGGTGGACTGTTCTCCGACTTCAGTACTTGTGGAATGTCCCATGTGGAGAAGATGCATTAGATGGTTTTGTGTGTACTAGGGGAAATCGCGAATGTTCATCCATGATGACTAGCCAGTACTTGCTCTCCCCAAAGCGGCTGAAGAATTCTATTGCCAGGTGGGTCCATGGGAGCTCCGGAATGTCGGACATCTATAAGGGTTCAGGGTTATTAGGCATGGATGTACACAGACACAGGTGACAAGCACTGATCGTGTGTTCCACCATTTGATCTAGTCCTGTGAACCATATGGTGTCTCTTACTTGTCTTTTTGTGGTCACCACCCAACAGTGCCCTTCATGGGCTAGATCTATGACCTATTGCCGCAGATTTGTGGGAATCACTATTCTGTGTCCTTGCATGACGAGCCCTTCTGTCGTTATCGACAGCTCATCTCTTATGTTCATGAAGGCCTGTAGTCATGGGTGTTGCTAGGTCTGGAAAAGATCCGGGGCTACACTAATGTCAGGACTGTCAGGACTCGGGGCTAGTTAGTCTTTTGGTTATAGCCCCTGAGCTTCTATCCAGGACTACAACCAAAAGACCCGGGGCTATAGCCCCCTCAGCCCCCCCTAGCAACACCTCTGCCTGTAGTTCTGTTGTGACACAGTCTCCATCATGCCTGTTTGTGAAGTATGTGCCTCTCCACCTTCCGGACCTGATCAGGTCTTGCACCCGCTTCAGTATGACATCCTGTTCTGTGGGGTCCAAGGTCATTGTTGGCGTGATGGCCCTTGGGGGCCTGTGATGAGAGATGAAGTTCATGTACTCCTCTGCCTTTGAGTCATTGGTGGACGTGTCCAGTAGTGGGTGCCGAGACAGGAAGTCGACTGGGCTGTATTCCTTTCCCAGTTTGTGAACAATCGTGAAGTTGAAGTCCTGAAATCAAAGGCCCCATCTCTCTATTTGTGGTGGTGTGTTGCATTGAGAGCTGCCGTAGATGGTTACCAGGACTTGGTGATCAGTCATGATCACGAACGGCTTGCCAAGGAGAACCATCTGAAAGTGCTGGGAAGCCCATACAACAGCCAGTCCCTCTTTTTCAGGTTGCAAGTATCTTGTCTCTACTTCTAACAGGCTCTTGCTGGAGTGGGCAATTACTATTCTGGGGGATTCTCACCCTGGTCGATGTTGTGCCAGAATAGCCCCCAGGCCAACCGGACTAGCATCGACAGTTACTTCCGTGCACATTTTTGGGTCGAAATAAGCCGAGTTCATGTCTTTCTTTATTTGTCCGAACACTTCCTCACATTGTTGCGACCATCGAAATACCCTGCCCTGCTTGGTGAGTTCTCCAAGACGGGCACTGGTGGTCGGGAAATCTCAGAGATATCGGCTGCAATACCTGCCCATCCATAGGAAGCAAAAACAAAGAGGTGATGGCTGGAAGGTTCAGAATTAATCTTAACCACTGGCGTTGTTCTGGGCAACCCTCCAGACCATCGTTCTTCACCTGCCAAGCCATTACAGAAGGGGAAAGACCATATGCAAATCAGACTTGGCCCCACCCCAAAAGGGGCAGTCCAGCCCGAACTGCTAGGTCACATCCCTTCTGCACGAGACCACAAGCATCCCCAAACATGTTTCGGCCTTTTTGGGCCTCATCAGTGAGGAGTAGCTTGGGTCTCTAGGCCCAGCAGACACGGGACCCACATCTGGGCATACTCGTCCCACTCGGCGTGACATAGCAAAAACAAAGAGGTGATGGCTGGAAGGTTTAGAATTAATCTTAACCACTGGCGTTGCTCTGGGCAACCCTCCAGACCATCGTTCTTCACCTGCCAAGCCATTACAGAAGGGGAAAGACCATATGCAAATCAGACTTGGCCCCACCCCAAAAGGGGCAGTCCAGCCCGAACTGCTAGGTCACATCCCTTCTGCACGAGACCACAAGCATCCCCAAACATGTTTCGGCCTTTTTGGGCCTCATCAGTGAGGAATAGCTTGGGTCTCTAGGCCCAGCAGGCACGGGACCCACATCTGGGCATACCCGTCCCACTCGGGGTGACATAGCAAAAACAAAGAGGTGATGGCTGGAAGTTTTAGAATTAATCTTAACCACTGGCGTTGCTCTGGGCAACCCTTCAGACCATCGTTCTTCACCTGCGAAGCCATTACAGAAGGGGAAAGACCATATGCTACTCCTCACTGATGAGCCCAAACAAGGGCGAAACATGTTTGGGGATGCTTGTGGTCTCGTGCAGAAGGGATGTGGTCTAGCAGTTCGGGCTGGACTGCCCCTTTTGGGGTGGGGCCAAGCCTGATTTGCATATGGTCTTTCCCCTTCTGTAATGGCTTGGCAGGCAAAGAACGATAGTTTGGAGGGTTGCACAGAGCATTGCCAGTGGTTAAGTTTAATTCTAAACCTTCCAGCCATCACTTTGTTTTTGCTTTGTCACCCTGAGTGGGACGGGTATGCCCAGACGTGGGTCCCGTGCCTGCTGCACCTAGACACCCAAGCTACTCTTCACTGATGAGCCCCAACAAGGGCGAAACATGTTTGGGGATGCTTGTGGTCTCGTGCAGAAGGGATGTGGCCTAGCAGTTCGGGCTGGACTGCCCCTTTTGGGGTGGGGCCAAGCCTGATTTGCATATGGTCTTTCCCCTTCTGTAATGGCTTGGCAGGCGAAGAACGGTAGTCTGGAGGGTTGCCCAGAGCATTGCCGGTGGTTACGTTTAATTCTAAACCTTCCAGCCATCACTTTGTTTTTGCTTTGTCATCCATAGGAAGGACATTGCCTCGCTGACGTCCTTATGGGCTGAAATATCAGAGATGGTGACCACTTTGCTTGGGTTAGGGCTCGTGCCTTCATGCGAGAAGATGTGACCATTGAATTTAAGGCGAGATTTGTGTAAGGCACACTTGTCATGGTTCAGTGTCAGGCCAGCCACCACGAGCGCTGTGCAAACCTGTTAAAGAGCTTGATCATGCTGAGCGGTGGGGGCTCCGAACACCAGGATATCATCACTGTAGTTGAAACAGTCACTCACATGATGAATGACACTCTGCATGCTCTTCTGGAATATTTCAGCTGCCAAGCAGATGCCGAAGCTGAGTCTCTTGTATCTGAAGAGCCCAATTGGTGTGGCAAAGTTATTGATGTATCGGGACTATTGGTTATCATGATCTGATGATAGCCTTTATTCAAATCAAGCTTTGAGAACACTTTTGCCCCATTTAGCAGACTGATCATATCATCCAGGTGCATTCCAGGATGTTTTTCATGCCTGATGGCCTTATTTGCATGCTGCATATCCACGTATATGCTCTATTATGTCTTCCCTCAGCAAGCACTGTATCTCTTTTTCCACATGCGGTTGCAGATAAATCGGTATTTTCCTAGGGTGCTGTGCCGTGGGCAGCATGGATTCATTGA
Organism: Ambystoma mexicanum; assembly: GCF_040938575.1. Taxonomy (NCBI): domain Eukaryota; kingdom Metazoa; phylum Chordata; class Amphibia; order Caudata; family Ambystomatidae; genus Ambystoma; species Ambystoma mexicanum. The sequence goes on from NC_090929.1 coordinate 418,240,370, forward strand.
TGTGAAGTGTCACAGAGTCTCCTTTAAAGCATTCAATACCCTCTAACACAGTTGGGTAGGCTTGTGTGACTGACAGTCCGTGTTGCATGGTGCAGGTCACAACCCGATCTCCATCTCAAGGGCAGTGGGCCGACCTAGTAGGTTGTTCCCGTAGACTTACCATTGTAAAATGTGGAATTCAGCTTGTGCACATTTATTTTGTAGCGGATTGTTGTGAAGAACTTGCTGTGATTCCGCATCGGCCCTCTCGCTGCCACTGAAAGATTTTTAGGTCAGATGGCCTTAATTATGAGGGAGATGTCATCCTGCAATATTCTGATAGACACATGATGTTTAGGGTGGTACCCCTGTCAATGAGGAACTTGGCCTGGTGATCACCTTCCAGTAGAGTGGGGTCGCCTTCAGATGACGTTGTCACTTTGTTCATCATGTAGGCCTAAACATGTTGGGTGATCTCTGTAGAAGGGGAGGGTGACGGATATCTTCCTGTCACTCGCCTGACATGTCTTACGAGGTTCCTCCTTGTGCTGGCATCTCTCCTGGGCCAGACCCGTGCATGCTGTGCTCCATTTGTAGGGTGTGGAGTTGGACCCCTGTGACCGTCCAGGTGGAAAGTTGCAGACGACAGCCAAGTGATTCTCTCTGCCACACTTGGCACAGGTTTGTCCAAAGGCGGGCCATTTCACACCTTCCTAATGAGGGAATGTGAGGCCACATCTATAGCACCTCGCTGATGTAGAGGACCTTCTGCATACATTGCCACTTGTAAGCCTGCCTCGAGTTGCTGACAAAACCTGATATATTTGTTCCTTTCCAGGGGTCTTGGTGGTTTCAATTTCTGAGGCTTGCGTGTCTGCTCGAGACTCCATCCAAGCCATGTGTAGTATGGTGGCTAGAGGAAGTGGCTCGCTGAGTAGTTTCTTTCTGAATGATGACGACAGGCATCCACCTGTAATCCTCAGTCTAATGACCTCCTCATTTGTGAATTTGTGGAATTCACAGTGTGCCACCAGTTTACAAAGGCAGGTTGCAAAGGCATCCATGGATTCACCCGCCATCTGGCATGCCACGTTCAACGTGTGCCTTTCATGGTCAATGTTGCGCTGCGGGTCAAAATATTTGTTCAGCGCTTCTTTCAGGCCTTTATATGTCTTGACGTCCTCTGGCGGGAAAGTAGGTATACCATACTCTAACATGTCTCTTACTAGATTCACCAGCAGACACCTGGCGAATTTGTCAGGTGCGATTTCACTGTGGGCTTGCAAATATTTTCGAACCTCCGGATCCATATCTCCCATGGTGGCCCCAGGGCTTGTTGGTCACCCATATCAAACAGTCCAGGCCAGGGAAAGGCTGCTGCGCTACATGCATCTTCACCTTATGATATCTCGGTGAGACTGCATCACTATGAGGGCCTTCTTTTTCAGAGTGAAGATCCCATCCTCTCCCTATTCTCTAGTTTTTTGGGTTCTTTTACAGTTATTTCTCATTGAGAGAATGTGGGCAGGGACAATGCAGCCATACACAAGGATAGGCAGGCCCAGGCTTAGAATAACAACAGGAGCCTCTGGTATCTTAACTTTCCTTTATTCTCCTTCGCAGAAAACTGAAATGCTGTGCGGGATCCCTACTGCGCATGCGCGTGCCTCGCACACTCTAATTTGTCCATGTGCTTCATGTGATGGAGCTCTGTGGCTCTGTTAACTGTGTCCTTGCCAGGACACAACATTGTGCTCTTATGGTATCTTAATTATTGTAAATATAGTCTCTCTCTCTTTCACACTCTATTGCTTCCTCTGTTAGTGTGATCTTCCAAGATTGGTTCCCTCTGACTCTCTTTGCCAGTGCAATCTGGTTCATACCCACTCTGTCACTGCCTTACCCTCTCTCTCTTTGTACCTCTCTCTAAATCTCAGTATGTCTCTCTCACCCCCTCCGTCTCTATTTTCCCATATCTTACTGTCTCTATCTGCATGTGTTCACCTCTATCCCTCTGCTTCTGTCTGTCTCTATCTTACCCTCGACGTGTATTTCTCTCTCTTTATCCCTTTCTCTGTATCTCTCCCTCTATCTCTCTGCCTTCTCTCCCTCTGTGTTTCTCTTAATTAAGAATTGGCTTTGTGCTCACAGAAGAAGTAGTTCATTAGTATTAGTCTGGGCACAATACATTCCAGCTAGTAAGGACATTTTGAGGCGCAAAATAAGCTGTTTAAGAAGGACGTTCTTTTTTTCTACTAACTATGTAAACTGGCTCTTCTTAAAATTGTACATCTCTCATTTCAAATGATTCCCCAGTATATGTTTCATTCATAAAGCAATTGTTATACTTGTCTTACAGTGCAAAGAATATTATCAAAACCTACACAAGCCATACAGCTTATTTCCAACCTTTTCTAATTGCATTCTTTTGCAAAATACACGAATAAGAAAAGGGATGGAGGACAAAAACACAAATCAAGGCTCTTCACTAATTTGCATATCGTTTAAGAGCACTTTTGGAATATAAGAATTGCTACAGATTTTTTTATTTGACAAATAGGTCCATGATAAAAGTCTTGTATACATGAATTACTACGTACATAGCACACACTTGGCTCGGTGGTCATTTGATTGTCTACAATACTCATCCTAACATTAAGGTGTTTGTAACTTTGAACCATAAATACTCATTTGGACAGCCTTTGTCCTTATGTTTGAGAATTTAACAACTGTGATATCTACCACTCAGTTGAGTTTCAAGCCTAATTCTTCTTTTCATTCATGCGGGTGCAGAATGAATGGGTCGGTATTATCATATACTGGCATGTTTCTTCAGCAAAGAACAAGTTTGCCGGTGAGGTGGAGGTATTGCCTCCAGCTAACAACTGGAGGTAATTCTGCCACCCTACCAGCAAAAATAGATGGTATTACGGTGACGGTATTATCATTGCTGGTAATACGGGTGAATCCCCCCATGGGGTCCAATGGGACTCAAGGGATGGGGAGGTTCAACGCTTATCAGCACTTGTACTTCGGCAGTGAAACCACCAGACCAAGTGCCAGTAACAGTGTTACCATTTGCCGGTAACCTGGCAGAATTACCACCAGGATACCGGCAAAGTCATAATGAGGCCCATTGTGTCCTGTTTCCTGTTCCCCTACTCAAGTGGAGAAGGCATAGGGCCCATGCCCAGTCCATGCATTGACATTACTATATATATATATATTTAGAGAGAGAGAGAGAGAGACTTACTTCTCAGATTACTTACTTGGGGGCTTTGGTAAACAACAGTAAGTGTGATCATCCATGACACCTAGCAATTCACACATGGCTTAAAATCTTGATCGCACAGGAAAGAAGGATTCATAAAAAGTTTGGCAAGTTTTCCTTCTTACCAGTGCTGACATTCTATAATGTGGTTCCTTCATTAACGTTTAGGGCAGAGGCATTTCTCCTACCTTCGTGGCAGATATGGGCTACCCTGTAGGGATCCTTCTGGAGGAGAATCTTGAACCTACCAAAATAGCCTCTACTGCGCTGGTTAGATAAGAGCCAGGCTTGGTATTACTACAAGCGTGAGTGAAGTGGAAGTCACTGGCACTTTTTCGAAAAAGTAGGATTCCTTCGGCAGTGGCGTATGAAATTTGGGAAAGTAATCACTACAGAGCAGATAATGCCCTTATGACGCAGTGCCTCGACTGCTGTCGTCGCAGACTAGGAAATCTGCAGTCGGATTTAAGCGAATTGACCTACCTTTCTGAAAAAGTCAAAATTAAACTTTGGCAGGATGACTGGATAAACAAGCAAGAGGAAAGAAACTTGCACCGCTTTACTGATACACTAAGGAGAAGAAACAATACCTTGGGTATCACTCCCTAAGTATCTTGCTACGGCTCCCAATGGCTGGTACAGAAATCAGTTTCTCCGCTTTAGATTTGACCTGTACCCTACAAATCAGCCACTAAAAATCTGCGGGACATCAGGGACAGATGGATGTAGATTCTGGCACGAAACAGAACATCTGGAAAAATTGGAGACATTGAAACATGTCACATTGCTCCGTAGTGGTATAGCTGACATGAGAACCAGACATACGAGCAAGTAATTGAATCCTGCAACACATTGGATGTGAAGGACATGTGGTCATTCCTCTTGAGAGAGGAGAACCTTACGGCTAGGATCACCTTGCTGAATATTTTAAAGGAGGTGTTTGTGTTGCCAGCCTGATCCACCACGACTGTCTGCAAAAGCATCCTGTTTAAACCCTTGTGTTTTTTCACATTGGACTCTATTGTTTCAGTCTTGAAGTTCTTCATTGTTCTCTTTCTTTAATGTGAAAATGCTTGATGTATGATAAAGGTTTGACACAAACTATACATTATTTAAATTAAAAAAATATATAGTAAAATAAATATCTCTCCCACCATTCACCGACATTAGCATACCTTGTTCATGTCACCAACAGCACAATAGCAACTGATGCTAAAAGAGGCCATACATTGTGACGTAGTTAGAAATACACAGTAAATGAAGAAAGGAGGACGCTAACAACAGGAGAAAGGGTATGATAAAGACAGTAACAGCGAGTGAGAGGGAAGACAGGAAAAGAAGCAAGAAGACGAAGAAAGATGACAACATTAAAGGAAAGACAATGCAAGATGAAGAAAATAAGTGACAGGAATAGTGATGGAAAAAATAAATAAAGAAAAAACGAAATAATAATAGAATCAGAGAAATTAAGAAAGTAAAAAAAGAGAAAGAACGAAGAACGAGTATGAGAAATTTCAACATAAACAGGCAGAATTAAAAGAAAAACGAAAGGAGGGAAAAGGAAATGAATACACTGAAGAGAACTAAATCACCTTACTTGACAAGATGAAACCCTTCTTGCTGCCCCAGGACTTCCGAACAGTAGGACAGGCTCTGGTCATCTCTCACATAGTTGGGGGAAAAGCCCTACTAGAAGGGCTCCCAGCCACACAGCTGTACACCCTAAAATGGTACACCACGTGTTGGCGTGCCACATCACTGGGACACAACAGTTTGACCACATCTCCAGTGCTCTAAGCACACTGCACAGGTTACCCTAACGAGGTAGGATCCTCTTAAAAGCTGCCTGTATCACCCACAAGGCTGCCTCAGCCGGCACACTATTGCCTCAGCCAGCTCACTGCATGCATCACCCACAACGCTGCCTTAGCCGGCACACTGCATGCATCACCCACAAGGCTGCCTCAGCCGGCACACTGCCTGTAGCAGAAAGAGAGGCTGCCAGATGAGCTGGAGAAAGAAGAGAAAACGGGATAACACAAAAGAGAAGGATGGAGAGAGTGATGATAAGCAAAGAGAAAGTGAGAAGTGGGGAAACAAACAGTCACCTGGGAGAGCTGAGAGCAAAACTCTGACTGACAAAGATGAGATTGAATCTGAGAGGGAGTAAGTTAAGAGAAGGAGATAATGGATGGAGAACAGGGGAACAGTGAGGATGAGAGGGAAACTCTGACTGACAGGTGAGAGGGAATCTGAGAAGGCTTGATTTAAGCGAATGAGAGCAGGCATGGAGATAAGAGGAAAAGGGGAGATGACAGAGAATCTGTGACTGACAGGGGTGAGAAGGAATCTGAGAGGGATTGAGTTAAGAGAACAAGAGCATGGATGGAGATCAGGGTAACAGGGGAGATGAGAGAGAAGCTCTAACTGACACTGGTGAGAAGAAACCTGAGAAGGATTCATTTAAGCGAATGAGTGCAGGCATGGAGATGAGAGGAACAGTAGAGATGAGAGAGAAACTCTGACGGGTGAGAGGGATTGGTTTGAGTGAATGGGAGCAGGCATGGAGATGAGAGGAACAGGGGAGATGATTTGATTCAGAAAATTCCAGAACTGGTCGACAATTGGCTGATCAATCCCGTTCCGGTTCTCAAATCTTTTCCTGCAGTGTTCGAGTAGCTTCGGGCTGGACTAGGCCTTACACAGTCTACTGCTGTTCCCCACGTGACCTGTCTTGGAATTCAATCGGAGAGTGCTGTTCTTGTGCCCATGGCAGGTGCTTTGCAATCTTGGAGAGGTCTGGTGCAGGGAAATGGAATCATACTAGGGAGGGTGAAGAAATAGTGTAGCAGGAAAACAGTGCAAGGAAAATAATTACATTTATGGGCGTTTTGCAGCCCTTCTTTGGCATATTTGAAAGTGAAAGACATTTTCTAAGGTGCCTTTCACTGAACAGGCAGGCTAGTCGATGGGGGAAGGGCACGGGGACTGCAATGACTAATCTGCATTGTTTGTAAGGCAATTTTAAAAGGGGTTTAAAAGGAAATGCATATTTTTTAGGTCTAGGCTTCTCTGCTTGACATGCTGCTCAGCATGTTATTTTGGTTGTCATTTTTTTTTCTAGTTTTAAAGTGCGATGCCACATTGCATAGAAGGTCATATTTATGCACCCCTCTCGTTTCCTGTGACGTTAACAGGTGACAGCAGAGCCCTCACAAGCAAAGGGACAACACTAAGTGACTGCGCAATGGGTGCCTAGAATTATTTTAGGCAAATGCGTTCGAAAGAAAAACACACAGACAGTAGAACGCACATTTACACTGCGAATCATCCAGTGTTTTTTGGAGGGAGGGCGGGGGCCGAGAGGGGCGGTCTTTTCACCCACATTAAGGCATGAGATATTTATTTGACGTTTATTTATTTTGACATTTATAAAGTGCACCGAACCCGGGGGCATCTGGGCGCTCGTAACATGAAGGCTGTGGTTGCACTTGGTTACAACAAGGTTACAGACATAGGTAGTACATAATTCACAGGTAATGGTTATTAGTAGTTAGTTACAGGTAATGGGTACAATATTATAAGCATGAATAATACGTACAGGTTTCTGAACAGGGCGGAGGTGGCGGTCACAAGAGTTGTCGGGTTGGGCGGGTTCAGTTAAATTTGGGGGTCTTTAGAGAAAAGTCAGGTTGTGAGTCCTTTACGGAAGGACCAGAAAGAGTCATCGAATCTTAGTGTAAGAGGGATGGAATTCCAGAGTTTGGCTGCGATCACTAGGAAGCTGATTTGCAGTATTGTATGTGGTAGTTCGTATGCACCTCTCTGTTACGAGGTTATGGTTCTCACAAGATTGGCCCTGCAAAAAAGGCTCACTGGAGCCCTGAAATCCATTGGTATTTACACTAAGAAGTCAAAATGGTTCACTTAAGATTAGGTTAGAAGTCTACGACTAGCAAGGGAGAAAATAGTTGTTTAAATTAAAGGAAAACTAGCATTTGCAAAGCCACCCGTTTTGGCTTTTGGGCAGACATGGGATGCACCTGGAGCGAGTTCACTGATACAGTGGCAGACATCACAAACACTGACGTTATAGAATGTCCTCTGATATGTCTCTTGGGTCTTCTGTCGCCACTTCTACAATGAATGGGTACGTTTGTGGCGCTGGCACTGCTTCTCGCTCGAACATGCATTGCTTTGAAATGGATGGACAGGAACACACCAACTCCTCATCAGTGGCTGTACAAATGTGAGATCTGTTTTTGAATAGGCACATCCTGCTGCCAGATCCAGAGACATATCATGGTACTTGAGAAGTTATCTGGTGGGAAGGGTTTCACGAGATACCAAATACTAAAATGTTGTGATGAATCAACTTCCGGTGCACAAGTGGCTCAGGGATGAATATCGGTTTCTAAACCATCAATCAGTCCCAGACCTCTAGTACACCAGAAAGGATCCGAACAGATTGGAACACTAGTCAATTATCCTTGTCCAATTTTGGTAACGTGGACAGAATGGCAGGCTTATCTCTGCAAGGTCATGGATCAGTGGTTAGTTGCAACACAGAGAAAATACAATTATTACCCAATGATAAAAGGCACTGTCCTGTCAATGTTGTATACAAATATCTACTTTATTATTATTCGACAGACAGTTCTAGCACACTACAAATTACAACCCACCTTGTAAAGTAATGCAGAGGACAGACAGTTTCAAAGAAGGAAAGGGGATGCATTCTGGATACTTACAGGAGGGTAGTCGATAAAGTAATTAATCACAATAGTTCAAACATACTTGGTTTCAACACTAAGGGAGCAATGGGTCATAAAATGTCACTAGGGGCCTTCGGCGAAGGACCATGGGGATGGAAACACAATGTACCTTGTGCTTGTAGAAGGTCTTGGTGCTCAACAGGGTCGAGTCGAATTCAGGGCACTTTGCAGGTTCTACAAAAGAGTTCAAGATGGGAGACAGCTGCGGGTATCAGGCGGCAGGTAGTTCAGCGAGCGAGGCTGGACGGATGGCTGCAGGCTGGCCTACATGGCAGCTCGGGGTCAGGAATTGTCTCAGTGCTGGTTGGCGGGTCTGAAGCACTGGTCGAGGTGTCTCAGTTGGAGTGAGCGACTGCAGCGCAACAACAGTTTGCTGTGCATTCGGTTGCAGCTTGAGGGGCTCGACTGGTTCGAAAATCTCCTTTAAGGCGGACGCTGGTTGATGCTTGTCGATGCACTCCTCCTAGCTTCTTCACAGGGCTTGTGCCGTTCTTTAAGGTGGACAGCCCAAAGCTGAGGAGAGTGTTGCAGGCAACTGCTTTGTCCATGGTTTGGTTCAGAGATTCTCTGGCACTTGCCATCTAGGAAGCTTGATGCAGAGCCTAGCAGGGCAAGCTGTGTGCTGGCTGGGTACTAGTTCTGGAGCTGCAGGATGGTCATCTGGATTCAGTATCTCCCTCTGTTTCCTGGGAGATGTTTAGGGGAGGGATCTTGATTGCCTATTTGGAAATCCTGGACTTCCTTCACTGGTGGAAGCTGTATGGCAGACTGTACCTTCAGCCAGGGTCCAATGCTGATTTCTTCTTGCAACTCCTTGCAAAGTCTTCACATGATCTGCCCAAAAGAAGGGCTCAGCACTCTTTTAAAGCCAAATAGGCCATACTGATTGATGTAGGCTAAGCCTACCTTAATGAACCAATCCTGGGTCCACATCAACAATCTCCTGTATGCATAAGGTCAAAACCAGAGTATTTTGCAACAGAAAAGGTAAAGGGGTGAAAACATGTAATACTAAGTCACCCATCTTCTTGGCTGTTGTGGATCAAAGGGTCTCCCTAGTTAATGCAGCCCTCTGTCGTTCCTGATTAAAGTGGCAGGTCTCCCTTGAAGCTGCTGCGAGAACAGACTTTCTGTCTTTGTCAAACCACATACTCGTACCTTCTGAATGGGTTCCCACTGTGGGGGTTGCCTACTGTAAACACAAAGTCTCAGACATGACATGTCACTGCAGTTGATACTGAGGTGGGAGCTGACTTCAGGTTGACACAGGGCATATCAAAGGTGGCTGGGGGTTCCTGACTATTGTTAGTCCTGCAACCAGGCCCCCCATGGTTCTGTTTGAATCAACTCTGATTAGTATGCAAAGCTGCCACCAGTCGCTAACAGAAGGACAGGGCAGATCAATGGAGCCTTTGTTAGTTAATTAGGCTAGCCATGGCAGGAGGAAGGTTTTGCCCTGCTCCTTCTGAGATGCCTTAATGTACTCTTGGCTGTCATATCCCAACTAAATATGACATGGGGGACAGCACCTGTAGGCTGTGTCCACCCAGAGTACACAGGTCTATGTCGTGTGGTGAGCATAGGAAAATGTGTGCAGATTAGCCCCACACCTTTTCCGGAGGTTCATCTACCATCATTCAATTTCTTTTAAAGTGTAAAAAAATGAAGGTGAGCGCACATCCACCATGTTGATGGTCGAATTCCTCACAAATGTATCTGCCACTATTGATGGCAAATGCTACAGAGGATGAGTTGTTTGGTGAAATGACTTTATGGTGTTTGCTTAATCGGACATGACTAGACCCTCTCAGCAAACTGTACCAAAATGTCGCCCTCATTTGTGCGCCCCCGCAATCACTGCGACCTTGAGGGAACACAAAATACTTACTCCCATAACTGCACCCAAGCAGAGCTGGGGTTGCGTGGGTTTCTCCCTCTCTCTTTCGGCGCAGTAACCTGACTCAGGGGTTGCAGGTGTGTCCCCCGCTTACCATTATGGTAAGCGGGGAACAAGAAAGTAAAATAAAAAAGACACAAAAAAACACCCTGCGGCGTCAGCTCCAACCCACGTCAGTGGGATGAACCGACGACGCAATGTAAGTGGTTTCAACCCACCATTCCACCTAAGTCAATGCCTAGCATGTGATGCACAGCTGGAACCCTTAATTATATATTTGTGTCTATAAGTTCTTTCATTTCTGAATGATGTACCCTTATATCACGCCCCTCTTTTTGAAACCCCCCTGTCTCACTGAACCAAGAAGAAGGTTGTTTTGCAAAGTTAAAAGATTTTTTAATGGATTTGAACAAGAACAATATCACACTTTTATGAATTTGAACAATATCTAGATATCACACTATTAATATTTACACAATGATTACCAATGGGTGATATTACAATCAACAATCTCTTTAATCAGTAGGGTTATGGATTTGAAGAATAATGTAGCATAGAATAAAACTTTGTGTGGGTTCAGTCAAATGCAATGATAGGAAATTAATGCAGCACAGAAATAATACTTTTGTGTGTTCAATCAAATACAATGTAATCACTCTTTCCCCCTAATACTACTCAATCCCCCCTGATATGCAATATAGAGATGGAAGGAGAGAAAACAGGTTTCAGGAATTTACAATCTCAACCAATACACTTTCAATCCCAGTTCCCCCCGGCAAGCATAGTAGAGAAACAGTAATGATTTCAAAACAGGTCAAATGCTTTTGATTGTAGTTTTGAATTAATGGGAAAAACCCTGAAAAATGAATTTAATTCTCTAAATTGGATTCAAAACTAGTGGTAGCCGCTTTGGATAGGTTCAGGTAAACACTAGCGCTGATGATTGAATAACTAGCAGATTGGAAACTGAATTCTGAGGTCAGATGCAAAGAATAGCTATTTTACACGTGTTGAAATTGAACCAAATGCAAATATGTGGCAAACCTTTTAGTGTGCGGGAGACAATGAGAAGTTGGAATGCTGATGATGTTAGCTTCAATCTGACATTTAAATTTTGTTTCTAGCATGTACGGTTCAGAAGTTATGAAGGTTTTAGTAAAGGTCGATTTTTCTCAAAAAGAGTCAAGATTTTCAAATGAAAGATGTGCTTTTGAATCTACAAAAAGATTTTCTTTACACTTAAGGAGGCTATGAAGATGCAAGATACCCAACGGGACAGCCACCAGAACATAGGCGCCTCTGCTCTGACTTTTGCCCACCAAGACACTTGTCTTTCTTCAGCAAATATATTAGCGCAAAGATGAATTTATCACTACAATTAACAAAGGACTATATGGATGAGGGAAAGATTCAGAAAACCAGAAAGTTCTACAATGCAGTTCTGGATATGCTAAAAAAAATGGGTTGGATAGGATTACTTAAGGATAAGAGATTGGCTATGGACAATTCTATGCTAGATACTCACAACTACGGTTTTGGAGTAGGCCCATCAAAGATCTGGTCAAAGGTTTTGGACTGGAATCTGCTAGCCCACTGGACAGGATTCAGGCACTTGGTTCTGCACTCAGCACGGCACTTGGTCTCTGCACGGCCTCTGAACTGGATCTGATGGGTTGGTTCTGGGTTACAGCTATCTGGTTACAGCTCTGCTCTACTGGTTTGGATCTCTGGGTTCTGCCAAGAATTCTTGGCAAGAAGCAGAATCAGCACAGCCAGGCTGTTCAATTTTTTGTGTGCCCCTTGGAAGTCTGGGGTTAAAATCAGGTTGCAAGATTTTAAAGGCCAGCTGAGAAGGATTCAGCTTTGGAATTGGGCCTTCTGCTTTCAGATTTCTGGAGTTTGGGATCTGGGTTCTCCTGCAGAGCACTTCGCCAGTAAATCAGTTGATGTGAGAATGTGCGTGTGTCTCTAGGTCCTAGACAGTCCCTAATTATGTATTTCCCAAAGGGGTGGGTAGGCTGATCATACTAAGCCCACCCTCTAGGAATCTGATTGGTCAGAGTATTTCCCCTCTCCTGATTTGAGAAGGAAATCTAGTGTCATAGTGATGCTGCAATTTACAACCCAAGGAGTACCTCCCCTTTGTTTCAGTACAGTATATGTATTTTTCACATAAATCATATTTACCATATCACCAAGTTGCTAATAATACATATTCACATCACAAATTTAGTAGAGCACGCATCCGTCTGAGTCTCATTTTAGTGCGAGCTTCGGTTCACAATTAATGGTTTTTCGCGCTTTTGGTGAGGTACCCAGTGTCAAATCTGTCCACATTTTTCTCCATACATGCACATGAAATCTAGGCATACTCCTGTGAAGTTTCATATTTCTAGCATTATCACAATTGCTACAAACCCACCATTTCTGCAGTTAGGTCCCTGAACATAGCACAGAGTTCTGAGTACTTTTAAAACGTAACCAGAATTCCCATATTAACAATACTGTAATTTTACAATTTTTACAATTTCGCACAGTTCTGTGTTAGTCCTTTTCAAAATATACTTTTCTGTGCTTTCAGAATAAACAAAACTGTCTGTCCCCACCCCAAAGTTTCGGGTGGCTGAAGAGCAATCCCTGCCTCCTTCCTCTGGCAGAAGCTACTGTTGACACTTGAATCTGAATACTATTTCAGCCCAGGAAGTCCTTTGTCTCACTCCCAGGAGAAGCAGCCAGTGCCCCTGCCCTCTCAATCAACACCTGAATGTGAGCTCCTGCCCTTTTGGTGGGAAGCAGAAGGGTGGTGTGTTTCCCAGTGGGGGAAGCTTCTTTGAAGTTTTGCTGAATCAAGTTACTTTAAAATAAATTGTTACATTGTTCTTTGTTGAAATTAAAGTTACAATTTTTAAAACAGGCAAACAAATCTCTAATTCCAGTCTTTTTAAAACACAGGGATTAAATAGTTGCAGCCTATATTGCTTTTTTAATGTGGATATTCTTATGATGAATTCTGCTTCTCCTGACATTGTGTGCTTCTGTTAATTCTTTAAATGAAGTGATGGGTAACACCCAGCATGGATGTTGGACATTTTCTGATGTTTTTGAACCATTGTTTTGCAATTTCAGCAGCCAAGGAAAAAAGTATTTCAGAGCACCCTTGGGTTTCCTTGCAATAAAGCACCGCCTTTTCAAGTAGTTTCATTTCACTCTGCGGGCAGCCCAATGACAGGTTTTGGCAGTGTGGTCTCCTGTTTTACCACTGACATCGACAAAATGGATTGGCGGCCTATTTTTCAGGTTTCCCTGCGCACTTCTCAGAGATTTTTTAGCGCATAGAGCTTTTTGGCAGCCATCCTGTTGTTTCTGATGAAAACAGCACAAAGTGATGTTGCAGGGCAGAGCCTAGTGGGTCAGAACATCCCACAGCAGGGATAGCGAGGTGTCAGCGACGCACACAGAAGTCTGCACCGCAAATGTAAGTTGGTTGGGGGTTCAGGTAAGGGAATAAGGGCCAGGGGAAATGTATAAAGTGATCTGTTTGATCACTGCACCACACCATAATTGGCATTGACATTTTCATCGGCGCAGTAACAGGCGGCGCAGAGATCACATAGATTCCCTCTCAGCGTTCTTAACGTGAATGGAAAGAATATCATGTATACAAACAGCATGTGCATGTCCAGTTTGAGATAGGGTGCTGTTCTTCAGCTACTGCATAGAACTCCATTTAATTTGTAATCGCATTAAGATTAAAGAAAGTTTTAAAAAGACATTAGATTAGTATTTTCCTGGCACTGGCATAATTGCATTACCTGCCCATAATATGGCAACCGCTAGAAAATGGTGGTGTTTCGACCTGAGCGTATTATGGCAGTGAATGGCAAATGTCTATCTTTTAATGCCTATACTAGACCCAAAACTGGCCAAGGCAGTTTTAATACACCAGGAGCTGGTTTAGCTGCTTTATGGCAGTATTTAAGCCATTGACTTTCAGAAGGCTGCTCAGAAAACACAGAGATAGACACAAAGAGATCCCAGGAGGATATATTTTGCTTGGGGAGAAACAGGCAGTGAGTGGGAGTGGTCAGAGCCCCATTGGTGGTCAATGGGTGGATAAATAACAGAAAACACCAACATGCTCAGTGTCCCTTCTCACACCTTATCTCTCTCCTCTCTGAACTCCCCATGATAATAGGTTTGGCTTATAAGCAACACTTTCATTACTACCTAATAGTCAACACTAACACTCATTGACACAGACAATAGTTTGGGCTTTTATGTAGGCATGGTTAAGGCACTTACCAGACACTGCCGTGGTGGCATCAACTGGCCATTGATGGTAGCAGGTGCAACATGGTGCGAATTAGGCGGCGAAAGTAAAGGCAAGATGAGTGAGGAAAGAGAAAAGAGCAAGGTGATGAAAAGAGCAGAAGGAAGAGACTAACATGGCGCGAAAGAAGAGTCTGAGAATTGATTGCGTGCATTGTGATGAGCATATTTGAGGAAAGGAAGGGGAATAGAGAGGGGCGAACCGTCAGTGTCTGCCCCAAGAGCCGGTTTGTCTCGAAGCGGCACTACACCTGTGTTCCCCTTGTAGCAGTGAGAGAAAGTCCTTTCAGAGCATTATAGTGGGTGTCTGCATACCCAGGCGGCCCACGTGATACCTTGGAATCCGAGAAGAAAGGGTTCGTGCTTCTTATAGTAGATTGCAAAAACAACCCTTTGACCGACAGTGGAGATGATGACCGACAACATAAAAATATATTTCTAAGGGTACTTCTACGTGCAGAAAGAACAATAAAGTGATGTCCTACAGGGCCAGGAAGAAAGACAGGCCAGATGACTCCATGTCATCAATGACACTGCATCTAATACATAGTTTCAATTGTTCCCACTAATGATTTCTGTGAGTTGTAGTCTCGATTCACTTCAAATGGACTTCAAATGGACTTGCCTACTAGGTTTATTTTATGACTCACGTTTTTGCCGATCACCAACATACCACTGGCGGCAGATACAGGGGGGTGGATCAGGGCAGATCATGACCAGGCGTAGGTGTGGGCGAGGGGCCCGCCATAATTAACCACACTGATGCCGACTATCGGCCCAAGGGTGCTTATTTTCTTAATACAACAGACAGATCGGTGGATGAGCTCTAAGGTTTTCCGGACCAACTGGGGACTTGGAGAGTTTGGTGCTAGGCCCGTCCCTCTCTAACTCGACTTCCCCAGACTTTCCCTCCACCCCCGCCCAGGTGCCCATAGCCGGTTTTAGCTCTTTAGATCGTTGCCGTCTAGCTGTCTTTCTCTGACTTAGGCTGTAGGTGCGTTCCCTCAGTCAATGGCTGGCTAACGCTTTAGGTGCCTTCTAATTATCCCGTTGCTAGCCCCACTTAGTATTCTAGGAAAGCTTAGGGATGGGGCATCCTTCCGCCCAGTACCACCGACTGGTCACTAATGCCCACTCTCACCTGACCCTCTACTACCATGGGTCCCCAGTTGTTAGCCTCTCCACCATGCTTCTGTCCCTCTCCTCTTACACTCTGCCTCCCTACCTCCCCCCTTTGATTTTACCTATCTGCTTGACTCCTGTGCTCACCACTACCACTACCTCCAACTACCACTCTTCCACTCTGCTGCTATTTCCTCCTCCCTCCTTCCTCCTACTCTGATGCTTTGCTACTACTACCCATCTGTTACAACCTCCCTGCTCTTATGATTACTCTTACTCCACTACCACTTCTCACTACTTCCACATCTCTACTGCCACGAATGCTCCTCTACTACTGATACTTTACTACTTCTTCTCTGTAGTCTACTTTTTACAGCCACTATTCTTACCATTTCTTACTACTATGATGCCCTCCCCCTCCCACTACTATGCTGCTATTCCTACTACGACCAACTTCCAACTAGCACTGCCACCTCTGTCCTCCCACCACTACACCGACTACTAATACTATCTCCTCCACTCCTACTCTAATCCTACTACACTCCCTCCTTAGTCTCGTGCACAACCACTCCACAGATTCTTCTCTCCAGTAGCCTCCACACTCCTTCAATGCGCCATTCCTCTGGTCTATCGGGCGTCCTCCTCCACCTTCTGCCCTCACCCAACTAACCCACACCAGACAAGTCCCAGGCTTACCCTTAAATATCCGATCTCCGCTCCTCATTGGAGAATTTACCCTACCAATAACTTACCTTTCTCTGAGAGTTGTGACAGGGGAAGGACTTGTGGATGGCGTGTAAGGGCTAGTAAGCCCCGTCCTCTTTTCTATGTGGCTGGCCACATTCCTTGCACAGAAACTGCCATGATTTGTAGAAGACTGTTGGCCCTGTTGGCCTTATCATTATGGCCTTCTTGGGGGCCTTTCTTTAATATGATCCCTGGTGGGCTAGTGGGTCTCCTTCAGCCTTTTCAGCGGCTTGGCTTTGACAATCACTGGTGGTTTAGTGGTGATTTTTCTTTAAGCACAGGCATCTCCACAGCATGCTGCTCGGCCTCATGGCTCCTCTGCACCGTACCTCAGTCTTCTGGCTCTTCCCTCTTCCAGGACGCAAGGATTTTGGGCTTCCTCTTGCGCTAGTGCAGTGGCTGCTCATCCCACATTGCGAGGGACTATAGCAGAGGCATTAACTTTTGATGCATTTGGCATGATTAGCCATGAACTGTGACTTTTCACTGAATGGGTGCCAGTGGCGAGATATAAGACTACGTTTAATGTGATTGCAACTCAGCTACTTAAAAACATTGCAAGCAGCGCAATTTCGGACAACTCAATGCTTCTGTACACACAGGTCGGCAGTTAGTCCAGGATGGAGGGTGTTGCACTAGTCATGACCAAATAGAACTGTAAAGATGACTATAGCAAATCCCTGGTAGAATGAAAGGGTGAGAAGAATATTCGAGAGGCATGTTTTGCTAAAGGTAGAAGAAGGGAAATTGATGTCTTAAAGACAATGGGGAGAGGGGGAGGTTTCAATGAAAATACCACCGGATTGTGTGCTTTAAAGGCAGGATTTTGAGGATCCTGTTGGAGAGGAGGGGAATGTTAGATTTGTTTAGATTAAGCTAGAGCTAAGGATTTTCAACAAGACATCAGTGGCACTGAGGCCGACAATCACGCACTGTAGTTCTTTGAAGTCTTGACCCCTCTGGAAATACCTTTACGCATGATCAGGAAGAGACTCAAAGAGAAGATCGAAGCATTTCATGAATCGTCCTTATACATTGAAAAGGGACTGAGGAAATGGACATGGGGGTGCTACAGTCCAGAAAGAGTCATAGGAGGAGTTCATCCCTTCAATCCCTGAGGGAAAACGGTAGTAGCGCAGTATTTACATAGCACTACTCTGGTAATGGCCTATTTTCTATATGCTTTTGCCAGCCCTACAGGATAGGGACTGAGGCATAATTGTGCATGTGAGCATTATTTTGCCAAGCACACGTGATGCCTCTCGTATGGTGCTCAGATTATCGAAAACAGGGCATTAATCCTCCTGGGTTATATTTGTTGATAGATTTTCCAAAGACGATTAATTTAAAAGAAAAATATTTGTAATGGATACTGTGGGTCTGCTGGGCTCCAACCAAATTATTTTGTACTATTAAAAAATTGAAAAAAGTAGTCTGCCATTTAAATATCACTTTCAATGAAATGCGGTTACTAATTAGAGCGACATAAAATCGTTCGAGTTCATATTATACAAATCAAATGAAAAGACAAGTTTTACATTACAACAAATATCACCGGGGGATGAATCTGGGCTCAGGAATTTAACCTACACACCTGGTGGAAATGGCAGAGCAGATGCATCTGCTTGGAGATGGTCTGGAACCTAATCAGGCACGTGGTTCAATAAAGCAGGCCATTACGAATCTAAAACATATTCTGGAGTTTCTTTTGTTGGTAATACCCCTTGAAGTGCTCGATGGAGTCTTCTGTAGCCTATTCTGTTTTTACGGATGACCACACGTCCTGACTCTGTTTTCATTTCCTGTAACTGCCTTCGGAGTTTCCCTTAGACATCTTTCAGAGCTGTGGTCTTAAATTCAGAGCACCATTTAGTGGTCTATGTTTACCAGTTGAAGAAGCAATCTGACTGCTTTTTGGTGACCACTTAATCCAAGAGTTTCTAGAGATCCTCTTAGATAAATAAATAATCTTATCAAGATCAAATGCACCTTCCTCAGAGAATTGCTTCAAGATGTCACCTTTTGTAAAATGGTGCAATATATCAAAAAATGTTCATGCCTCAGGTGAATAATTTGTGCACATAAGGTAAACTGGACTTCCTTTACGGGGGACTGGCACCACTTCAACTGACCTGTTACAATTCCTCTGACATATGACATGGATTAGCACACAAGGACGTTTGTGCTCCTCTTTGCAATGCACCGCACTATAGTGCCAAGAAGGCCCTTGACCCAACACAGCTCTTCTGCCACTCAGTTGTCATACCCCACGGTATATCGTGAAGATATGGGGGGTCATTACGACCCTGGTGGTAGGGGGTTAACGGCACCGGTAAGGATGCCGGTGCCATTAATCCCCTACCGCCCTATTCCGAGGTCCGTTAGCGGGTCCCACCAGGAACGGCCGGTATGACCAGCCTGTCTTAGCAGGACCCGTTAAGGGACCATGGAGCAAATAACAGGCCCACTATTTGTGGGCCCGTTATTAGCTCCTTCCCCATTCCCATTGAGCCCTACGGGGGCTCAAACGGGAATGGGGAATGGTTTTCGGAATGGGGACTTACCGGGTCCGCATAGGTTGGAATGTCCCGGTAAGTCCCCATTCCGTCCACCCGGACCCAGACCCGGGTTTGGAGGCAGCCATGGTGCTAATTGCACCATGGCTGCCTCCAAACTCGAATTGAGGCCCATGGTCTGTGTTCAGATGTTGGTTCAGGGTCAGAGTAGGAAAGGAGACAAGGTTTACACACCCACACGGGTGACGATAGATAAGCCTGATCAGATTCCGTAACTAGGATAAAAGGATGGAAATGTAGAAAGAGAAGCATTAGTTAAGTGTCTCTGTCACTGGTGTCTCCTACAGAGAACACAGGAACTGGGGCGACTCAAGAGAAAGAAAGATATCACCAACCCACACATGTCAAAGCATGGGTTCTATGGCTGCACAAATTGATTAGGTTTGGAACTGGTGGGTGTACAGAGAGAAAACCCTTCTATACAGTAACTTTCCAGCACCCATACAGTATTCTCTGTGATCGGCCCTGTACAATAACATAATCCAGGTCACAGTGTTTAGTGGGGTTTGCATGGCAGATACAAAGTCTGTCCGGGTATTCTGAATTGTGCTAGAACCTTTCCCTTTGCCCCCTATTTATGCAAGAGCCATTCATACAAGAATACTGACTCCCTACATATACTATAACCTCTTCTGAAGCATAGTGTATGGATGCAAGTACTTTTACTACTGACAGCCGGCTGCCTCCAGAACAGATAGAGTTATTAAGAGCACTCGCTGTGACAGATTCAGAATACCAATCAACAGAGACAAGTACAAACAGTCAAACAAACAATTATAATCTTAAATATCTACCAAACTGTCCTCTTAATAAAACCGTCTTGTTCTTAAATTGGTTAAAGACTTCCCAACCAATCTTATCCCCTCAGCTAGATCCCCATTAAGACACAGCACCTTGCCATCTTTGGTGGGTCCAACGGCTTTGCTGAGAGGCTTGTCCTCAATTCATCTGGGGTTCCCCTTAGAAAATGAATCTGAGACTAAAGGCACTCAAATTGTTGCAGAAAACAGACGCACTCAAATCATGGAAGAGGTTAGTTTGGTGAATCATTTATGAATTGTTGGTTGAATAGCATTACAGGCCACTTGTATTCTCTAGGTGTAGGAGAAAGCCCACTTTCCTGAGAACCCCATATGCATTTACTAGGCCTTGGAGGAGGTCAATGCACTGAGATCCACACATGCACTTACTAGTTGCAAGGGAAGGCCAAATCACTGAGAACCCAGCATGCATTTTCTAGGCATAGGGGAATGTCAAAACATTGAGAACCCCATGTACACTTGATAGATGCAAGGGGAAGGCCAAAGCAGTGCAGTTACTAGATGCAAAGGAAGGTAAAATACCTGAGAACTCCACATGTGTTTACTAGCCATAGAAGACGCCAAAGCACTGAGAAACCAACATGCATTTACTAGGCAAAGGGAAAGGACAAAGCGAGGAGAACTCCATATGAAGTTAGAAGTTGTAGGTGAAAGACAAAGCAATGAGAAACCCACACGCTATTTGTAGGCAAAGGAGAAATCCAAAGCACTGTAAACCCCATGTGCATTTTGTAGGCAGTTGAGAAGGCAAAGCACTGAGAACTTCACACACATTTACTGGGCATAAGAGAAGACTAAAGCACTGAGAATCCCATGCACATTTTGTAGGCAGAGGAGAAGTTCAACTGTGTATAATGTGTTGGAGTGTGGAAGATCAGAGAGTTAATGCAGGGGGGGATACAAGGGCAATTTAGGGCATCCATTTTAAGGTATCAAGGAACAAAACATAATTGGACATAAATCTGGTTTTGGATACCATGTCACAAAATATCAGGACCCCATCCTCCTGTCTAGAATCCTAGGGAGGATACAACAGGTAGCAAATAATCTAAGGCAACAGTTAAATACAGTGTGCAATAAATGATCAAAGATTCCAGAGAGAGCAAAACACAGGGCGGCAGCAATTAGTCTAGGACACCGGGTAAATACAATGGGGGCACCAATTCACCTAGGACAATGATTAATCTTGGATGCCTTGATCGAAATACACAGGAAAGCAATTATTCTCGGGGAGGAAATAGATAACGTAAGGCATAAATTAGTCTACAGCAATAGTTAAATACAGTGGAGGCACCAACTAATCTAGGTTAAACAAGGCATACAGTACGGCAACAATCAATCTAAGGCAAATCATTCATACAGTGGGACACCAACAAATCTAGGGCAATAGTTCAGTACAGTGTGAGGAAGAGTGATTCTAGGGCAAACAAATCATTCAGTGGGTAAACAATTAATCCAGGGCAAGAGTTAACTGCAGTGGATGCCAAGGAGCAAAATATCATGGGACAACAATTAATGTAGGTCAAACAATGCATACAGTGGACAGCAGTTAATACAGGATGTGGGGAGCAAGATTAATTGATGGTGGACTGTTAGGCACCATTCTACAATACAGCGGTATCTTACCTGGTCCCTGATTGATCTGCATAGACATCAAACGACATACAGATGTCTAACAACATTGTTGTAGTTTTGGGCCGCACATCACAAATGCACCCAGTGGAGTTGCACATTTTCATTGCCCAATCAATTGCAATGAACAAACCTGTAACCATTTTTTTTCTAATAGCCCAATATAATTTCCTTCCCATATAAAATAGAAATTATCCCTGGCCACAGATGCAAGAAAGCTTGGGAACATTTTATATCAGTGCGCCAATATCACAATGCTCAAAACGTTCATTAACAAAACAGAATGGGGTTGATGACAACATTCTCTGAAATCACAAACAATAATGATCCTGAGTCTGTGAAATTGCCAATTTATCTCCTAGGCCACAAAGCCATATTGAAGATAATGCAGCCATTTCAGAACTAGTCCCCAGAGTGGACAATTAAGTTGCCTCATATATTGGAATTAGTTGGAAGCTTATACACTTTGACTGAAGGCTTTGTTTTTCCGAGTTGTGCTTTAGTTTACCTGGCACTCAATACTTCATAAAACGGGGTTCCGTCTCCTGTTGTTTTGAGGACCTTCTAATTATTGCCACACGTGTATCTTGTTTTTCAATTTGCAACTGAATAACTGCACTATGGCAGATCAGAAGAAGTACTCGGACCAAATGGCATGCTCTTAAAGGATTTTATCTGAAAGGGAAGTTTTCTCAAAAATGTTAACGTTTAAATAAATTGGCTATAATGTGTCAATAAGCCCTGAGACGGCGGGCCAATACCGCCCAAGGTAATGCCCCCGGGGCCCATAGTTACAGGCCTGAGTGTAGCAAGGGCCTTAACGAAGGTCCCAGGGGCATTACCGCGGGCAGTATTGGCCCGCTGTTGAGGGGCTTATTGCCATTAGTTCCCCCGCCCGTTAGACCAGGGTACTAATAGCATTTTTTCTGTTCCGAAAGGCTGCAGCGTTTCGGAACCGGAAAAAAAGTCTAATAAAATGGCTGCCGGGAAAGGGAAAACGGAGTCCGTTTTCCCTTTCTATGGGGGCCATCGGGAACAGAAGTGCTGGCGACAAAAGTGTTCCTAGCGCGTTTGCTCATGAAAAAAAAGTAAAAAGAAGGTAAGTGAGGTAGGGAGGTTGGGGAGGGGATAGTTTGCATGGGTGGGGCGTGCAGGAACGAAAAAACTTACCTGAATCCCCGGCGGGGGACGATTTCACCCTCCAGCCGTGTGGAGACTCGGAGCGGGGATTGCTCTGTTTCGAGCCTCCTCATTGGCTAAGGGGCTGCCACGCCCCCCGCCGGGAACAAACGCAGGCACGTACATGCATCCACGGGATTACACTGTGGTATGGCTAGGAAACGAGCCAATCCACGTTCAGTGTATCACGTGGATGCACAGTGCAGGGGACAAATTAAAAATATATATATATATTTTTTAAGTTCCTTTGAAACAATAGGCTGCAAATATACCTCCAAGTTCTGCTTTTAAAGGACTTGGAAGCAGTGAATATGTATGCAGATACATTATCATCTGTTTTTTTAATGCTCTTGTGGCAGTATTCAAGCAGGAACCCCCTACTGGGAACTTGGGCTTTTTGCTTGGGCTTTTTACTGCCATAGATCGGAGAATTAAAGCACACATTCACAGGACAGGCAGTCCTATGAATGCCAATCCAAATACAGCAAACACCTTTCAGCAAAATCTGTAAAGCATTTGTTTGACGTATTAGAATGGCATTCATAGGACTGCCTGTCCTGTGAACAAGGTAAACACGTACGCGCGTGTTTGCCTTGCTCTTTGAAAAGGACTCATGTGATCCAGTGGTGAAGGGCTACCTCTTTCAACACCATGACCGGGGTTCAATTCCCAGCCTTTCTTGTTTTATTGATGCCTCATATTTTGTTTTTAAGACCCTCCC
The DNA here is from genome assembly GCF_040938575.1 of Ambystoma mexicanum. Lineage (NCBI taxonomy): Eukaryota > Metazoa > Chordata > Amphibia > Caudata > Ambystomatidae > Ambystoma > Ambystoma mexicanum. Next base: position 418,263,419 of record NC_090929.1, read on the forward strand.
TGGTTTAAAAGTTCCAAAAGTCTCTCAGGTTTATAAGTAAAGTCTCAAGTTCCCAATAATATCAACCCTGCCAGTTGCCACAGGTATAGGGATATCTCCTTATTCATTTTCCATCACTTAGGTGGGTTTCTCCCCACTAGGTTCACGTCTTGCTTGTTTCTTGGCTCCCCTTGGATTTGTTCCTCACTTGTCACTCAGGCTCCCTTGGTTTGCTCTGTCCCAATGTCTCACTTATCTCCCAGGGATATTGGTGCCTCATTTTTATATACTTCACTCGTGGTTCTCAGAGTTACTGTGGGCTGTTTGCAATATTGGGGTTTCTTGGGCTCCCGTAACCCTTAATATTACATGTTTCCTTCTCTCTCTCTGGGCCTTGATGCCCTTCGTAGGGATTTAGAAAATGCATTCCTTCTCCCACTTTCACTCTCTGGTTTCTCTGCCCCATTCCACTATGTGTACCTTCTCTGTCACAGGCTTTTTGCTCCAGTGAGGTGTTGGCCCGGTAGCGGTGGCGTTCTCCACGACTTCCTGGTGTTCATCTAGGAGTGTGAGCAGGTTTGCCGCTCTGCTCAACTCGGCGCATTTCAGTGCATCTCTGATACTCACTTCCATTGGTGCGAGTGGAGGACTCGCCCCTCCCTCGCTCACTGGGTTTGGTGTTATATCCTGGGCCCCGGGCCCACCACATCCTCTGCATGGTCACTCCTCCAGATAAGGCCAGCTCTGTTCTGCCTTGGCTTGCTGACTCTGCACTGCCCAGTGCCTAGTTTGTGGCTTCTCCCTTTCTCTCCGGTTCCTCTATGTGCCAAAGCTGGCTCTGCTGTGTAGCGCTGCACTGCCTTTGAGTGATGTTCGCAGATCGCAGATCCAAGGATCGCCGCTGCGTATCACTTCTTCTCGTTCTCCTTAATTCAAAGGGAATGCTGATTTTATTCAGGCTCCATGACACAAAAGTGGCATGTTGTTAATGTGAAGCTGTCAAGCTCACAGAGAGGCCAGCATTGTCTTGAGCCAGGCACTTTCAACACTATTTTAAGTCCCACAGTTGAATGCAAGATCAGTTTCTTGAATTCCCATGTATGAGAAAAATTCTTTATGGGAATGGGAATCCTTGTCCCCTTCGATGGGAGTCACTCCAAGTGAAGTCCCACTTTCAAAAACTCCTAGGGAGGGTTTTGCTTAGCGGGCTCACCTCCCTAGCCTCAAAGAGGGTGGCTGCCACCAAGGAAGAAGGGAAGACACCTGCAGAATTAGCACAGCACGTATTAATGCAACGTGTTTTGCGAATCAGGCCATAAAGTCCCGTATCAGGTAATATTATCGCCAAATATATGGTCGCCGTATATAATATCGCCAGGAAAAGGTTGTGGCGATATTATATGGGTGACCATATATATAGGGACAGGGGCAGCAGGGGTTGCGGGGGTGTCCCTCGCTCCCCATGAAGAAAAAAAAAGGGTTTGGGGTTGCGGGGGGATCCCCCGCATGTTCCATGTAATAGCAATATTTTTGAGGGGACATTATTACATGGAACCTGAAGTCCATATGTTTGAAAGCCATTGGCCCCTTGTTGCTTACTTGTATTTTAATTTTTCAGACCTCCTTTTTTGACTTCGAAGATAGACATGGCATGTCCACCTGGCCTATGCCCTCATATAGTCACTGAATTAGCTCATCTCGATGCATCCATAGACTGTTCTAATGCGAAATGCTCAGCTGTTCCCATCTATTTTCAGGCCTGCAACACCAGTGTGATTAGTATAATGGGGCCTCATTACTTTTATCATGCTGAGAGTGCCTTCTATGAGTGTAGCACAGCCATTTTCTTTTAGTGCTGCCTCTGCATCATGGACAGATGCAGTGTGAACCAATGCATGATAATTGAATTTGTACAGAACTGAGGTTCATTTTCTATGAGACTGCCATAGTTATATCTCCCAGCGCAATACTTACATCAGGTGTAATTTCAACTGGTGTACAGGTTTCATAGTTGCCATTGTTTCCCAGAGGTGTAGATGCACTCAATATTGGGTGTTTCTTCAGAGGTGTGGCCCCAGTGTTTGCTTTCTTCGACCAGTTCACATTCCCCAAGCTATATACATACCGTGTCATGCCAGATAGTTGCCCCAAAATAATAGGCTGGCTTTCCAATTTCACACAGCCCACACAAAAGGACCCCGTCCTTAGAAAATCCTTTCATTCTAGTGTCACATGGCCTTCGAAAATTGCTGTTAATTTAGCACTGCATACCAGATTTTCATTGACCCGTTTAAGCATATTGGCATGGTACTTTGCTGGAGGCAACGCTATGGCATGGCAGTGACACACTACCCACAGAAAAGTATCCTGCCAGTTTCACAATTAATCTTCCCTTGAGATTTTCACATTGCCTGAGCAAATTGGTTCATGCAGAGTTGGTACATACACATTGTTTCCATCACAGAAACCCCCATGAGAACGGATTGCTCCTGAACAACTCTTTTCCGGAGACGGACCACAGATGCCCCAAGGTGCTGTGACGCACCTTGAAGACCCAACAGCCTTCTCATTCTCCATAATGGCTGCCGCCATTGTTCCTGATGCCTCGTTTGGCTTTGCATTCGTGCTGCGCCGTTCCCCCCTCCATTGGGCAGTCTGATTGGCTGCCTGCAGCTCTTCTCCAAACCTACCACCAATGCCTCAAAATGTTTCAAAGGCCTTCAAAGACCTCTCGTCCCTGTCTGGCGCAGTCTGGCCCTGTCTGGCCGTGTCTGGCCGTTGCCGGTGTGCCAGTCTCTCTCGATGATCCATGCTCTGATCTTAATATGAGCGCTACAAACATACCACGATATTGGCCTCTGCTAATACACTCATCCATACCTCCAGCCCATCACGTCCAGTGGATGCTCATCATTCCCCCCGATCGAGCCTCCCAGGTAATCGTAGCTGCCCGCGGATGCGCTCTACTTGCTCACATTTCACAACACTCCTGCACTAACTAGAACTAGACAGATTGTTTTGGGCCACCAGTTATAGCCTCGTGACTGTTTTTGGCCATCCGGGGCTAGCTGTATACCCTTTTTCACCATCAATTCATGAAATCCACACCTGACCCTTATCGCATTGTTCGGCCGTTGTATCCACAGACTATCCCACGCGGCACTGCGGACGCTTGTCACCCTCCTTCCACTACTTTGTGCTACTCCAGCAACTGTATTACTCAAAACTGCTGGTGTGTCTATCAAATTCCGGCCTCTCACGGCGCGCACAGTTCATGCAGCTCCAGCCCACAGGTGCGCATTTACTAACGCTCAATCAATCCACTATCTGTTCTCCTGGCATCGGCCCTTTTTGCAACTGTAACCCATCGTGATCTCTGTCTCTTATCTCTGATTGTTCGTCCAGCTGTAGTAGCCCCTAGCCTCTCGTTATGGTCCTGCTTGTATATGACACCTTACCTTTAATGCTCTCTACCAATAAGTTGCCTGCCATACTATGCTAAGTCTGCTCACAATCCCCTTTGCAGCCATCAGCCTGTAATGATAATGTTTTTCTTCAATGTTGTCTATTATGCATTGTTGTACACCTGAAGTAGCCGCCCGCATCATGAGGCATGGGTTTGCCTGATTATCACCTACACCAATATTGCCTATTATGCTTACCTGTACCCCTGTAGTAGCCCCCCGCACCACGAGGCATGGCTTTGCCAGATTGTACACGCATACCAATTTTGCCTTTTATGCTTACCTACTGGGACCCCCAACCGGCCCACAGAGCTGGGGTTTGCCCAATAGCACTTTAAGACAAGATAGCAGCACCTGTGAGATGGATGGGGGTGCAGATTAATACTCCAACACCAAATCAATAATGACAACTCAACGGTTTGGCGAAGGGAGTCTGTTTAATGACAAGTGCAAAAAACAGGGAGTCTCATGAAAATCAGTGGATACGTGATCTTCTCTCTCGCTTCACAACTCCAACGAACTTCACAAAAAACACATCATTTATACTAAAAACTCGTCATCACTGACGCTTCAAAGTTGGCATGCAATTCTATTGGTTCTAGAAAGGTAACTTTAATATAGGTACTGTATCTGTATATGGCAACGGAGTAAGGGGATTGGAAAAACACTGTCAGGTGGGGCACCTAAGCCTCTCCCTAAAAATGGCTACTGTAGACGTCACTAGAAGTACGACGACCCATTGGTTCTACTAACTATAGAACCCTAGACTACTAGGTTCATTATGATTGGGTTGGCACCAACCCCAATCATACTTTTCCACTTTGCTTAGCAGCACGCAGAATGGTCGGGCAGGTGGAGGGTGCCCCTCAGTTCCCCCGGCCTTCCTCTAATTATCGTTACAATCAATCATCACTTTAGTAGCCATGTGTCAATTATTTCACTGTGGTTGGCCTCGAGACTGCATCTTCTGTCTGGAAAGTTCTGATATCTTCGCCTGGCCCACTTCCATGTGTAGGTGTGAAAGTCTCACATTTTCTCTCTCGGCTGGTCACGTGATTCAGACACCATGAATTTGCCTCTTCTTCATGTAATTAGTGTATTTGATTTTCATTTTACCCACCACCTGCCTTCAGTTTCTTATCTTGACCTTCTTAAGCAGGATATTCTGTTCTTCGCTTCAATTAATTGTAGCAAATTTTCGTCTATTTTAACTGATACGACCTTGGCTTTCTTGGCACAATTTGCCTCTGCTGAGTTTCGTTTCTGCCGCTTATTCTCAATTTGCTAAACATGAAGCTCTCCTTGTGTGGCCTCTAGTAACCTTTAATTGATTCTGCTTCTTGTGCAAAGTGGAATTACACTTATATAACATGCTTATTTTGAGGTACATATGTATAGGTGGCGCTTGCCGCAATCTGTCTTCAACTAAGCATAGCAAGCCCCATGATTTTCTTAGCTTTCTTGCAGTTCCAAGCATATGTACATGCGTAAACTGATCGAATATCTTCATCATGCTCATGGCATAAGCTTCTTGCATTTGACATCGTTCTTTCACTTTAGGTTCACAATGTCCCTTGTCCATGGCGTTTCGTCTCTTTACGTCATTCTCTGGTCGTCATCTCTTCTATATGTGAGTCAGTCTGGGTTCTTGTGATGTCACTATTTGTCTTCCATTAAGACTTTTTTGGTTTCTTTAGGGACTGTACTTAGACGATCTTCATTTCGTTTCATTTGTTGATATGGTTTTCTCAATGGGTACCTTACTGTCCATGTTTTCATTGCTATCGGTACTTCAATAGGCGTTGTCCTTCTGATGGGTACTAGACAGAGCCCCACTGCAGCTCTTTGCTGTTTTATTTGCTCGTCATACATCACATACTTTGGCATGAACGTTCCTGGTACCTCAAAATGGATGGTTGGAGTGCAGGCTGTACTTGGGACCTCCTCTACACTCCCTCATCTGGGAGATGTATCGACCACTTTCACCTCTTTCTTTGGATCCATCTTCTTTGGTTCCTCTGTGTTCACCTTCACTTCTTCACCTGGGTCCATTCTTTCTTCATTTTCTGGGTCTATACATGATGGTCTGAAGAAATGTCTCTTTGGGGTCCATATCTTTATGACTCCTTTTAAACGTCCTGCTGTTCTCATGTGTTCGTCCTTGTTCCATGTCATTGGTTGACACTGTCCATTTGGGCTGCAATAAACCCATCTTCCCACATAATTTCCATGCTTCCTGGGATATAGAAACTTTGTTCCTTCTGGAGCGTGAATACTGGCCTTCACACAGTCTCTTATTTCTTCGTCTGTCAGGTGGGCTTTCATCCTGGCTCGACATCAATCATGATTTTCATCCCTATGGCTTTTTTAGCAGTTTTCTGACACTGAGAGATTATTATCTTGATAACACAAAATCTGAGCAATATCATCACTAGCAGGGCTCCAAGGAACTTGAATGCATCTGCCATCCATTGCGGAACCCATGAAAATAGTGATCCAAACCAGCTGTCATCGTCAACTTCGTCAGTTTCATCAATCATCTGATTAGGTAGCTTTGTCGGCATACCTATGGCCTCTGTTAGTGTTCCATTTTATTCATCGTGAGATGGTATAAATGTGCAACATGATTCTCCAATTTTTGCACAAACACCTCCATCCATAGCTGTGATCATGTCAAGTACATATCTGTTCTGGAGAGTCATCAGTCGGATTGCCCTTAACTCTTCTTTAATTGCGTTGAATTCTTTTATGGTTGTGTAGATGGTTTGCAGTAACTCCCGTCAGGTTATCTGCAACCATTTAGTATTTGCTCCAACTTGAAATCTTGGCATGAATTTGTCATGAACACTGATGAGGTGAGGCTGAACAGCCTGTGTTCATACGCAATCACATGAAAAGCTTCTTCTGATTTGGCAGAAAAGTAGTTCTCTCTCCTTATTCGGATCATCAGTTTTACAGATTTCTTCTTTCTCAGGTGAGCATCTGCTTTCGGGAAACTGTCAATGTTCAGATAACTTTTTGGAATCACCAACGCTGGGACATGGACATTCACTAATGTGCATATACCTCCCCAGTTTCTCGGCAGTCTGATGTATGCTTTGGATCCACATGCCCAGTAATGGTCCATAATTACTGCAGTTCCATTCACCATTCCTGGAGCATCAAAGATTCGTCCACAGTTCTGATTCTCTCCCATCTTCCTTGTGCCATTATTCCTGAAGCAGAATTTCGTATTCTCCAATGGCACTATCTGCAAGGGTCCGCCTCTGTCCTCGACCCATGTCAATAGTTTAGCAAGTTTTGGCCATAATGGCTTACATCCATTCTGTACTATGTCAATGGTACCTTGTTAACGACCAATGACCATCCATGCTCTGCAGATCACTACTCCTTTTTTCCATCCATCTGGTGAAAGCACTGTTCCCCAAATCTGCATATGGTCTCTGTTCTTCCAACTCTGAGCCTCTTCTGGGGTTTTTCCATTGACATTTAGCTTCTGGTTCGCTTCTCTTGTTATTTCTGCTCCTTTAACTCCAGGATTCTCATATCTGATCACAATGTGTTTTGTATTTCCATTGTTTCTTGTCTTTATGTCCTGGACATAATCATCTTCATTTGGATCAGTTGCTTCAGTTGCCCATTTCAGTGAAGCATCACTTCCCATGAACTGACCTTTGGTCTTGCACATTGCTACGGGTGATAGACAGTGTGCTGTCTGGACATCAATTTCTACAGCTACGAAGATCTTTTACTTCCCCATGCTGTATGGCAGGAATGCACAAACAAAGCATTCCCCTCTGAACTTCGTCTTCCAACTTCTTTTATGTGTTGGTACCAGATGTTGTTTCCCAAATGTGTTGTGCTGTCCACGTAATCAATTAGTTCACTGTCGTCTCCTTGTATATGCTTCTATTGATTCTTAAGGTTTTCATGTAGTTCGCTATAACTAAATCCTTGAATGCATCCGTATGGCTCATTCTTGCTGGAGGATTCTCAGGTATTCTGATCCATGGTGCAGGCCTTTTCATTTGCACCAATTGAGTACGCAAAAGTCTGGAAATGCTTTCTTTTTCCTCTTGTATTTCCTTTGTTCTGGTTATGAATGACCATATTGATTCTGCTATCATCTGTGCCTTTGAGATTTTCTCTGGGCTTGCCTTTGTCTCCATTAGTGCTGTATCAGGGATGTTCATCAATGTGGTTTCCATTGGTTTCCTCTCCAACTCCTTTTGCTTCTTCAATAGTACAGCTTTCTTCATTTGGCTTTTAACTTCACTGATCATAGAGCTTCTCATTGTTGGTAATCCAACCCTCCCCTCTTCTTTGACCTGTGGTTCTGCGATTATAGACACTAGGCCTGGCGTGTGTGCATTCAGTGTTTGCATGCGCGCGGTTGTCGGTAACCTTTTTCCATTCATACTTTGACGACCCTGTCTCCGGCTTTTCACTTTGCTTGTTACCATAAATGTGTGTGTGTCATTGCTAATCACATCCATCTCAAGTTCATTAATTCCGCTATTGGACGTCCTAGGGACTGGAATGACTATGTAAGGTCTGGGTGCCTTCGTAGGCTTCATGCATCATTAGGTGGGTGCACTGGAATTGGAACGCTTTGTGCACCAATAAAAAATGCAGTTCTATTCATCAGTGACAGTAAAACAATGATGAATATAATACATAAATACATTATACCCCTGTAGATTAATCTGCAACATTTACTTCAAGAAAAGTACGAAGGTCTCTCCTCCTGAGGGAGGACAATGTTGCTGCTTTGAATCCCCATCTCGATCATCCGTTGAAAGATACTAACTTTTAATACACTCTTAAACAATATTATTTCTGGATTCTGCCAGTTCTGCTTGTGTGTTGCAGATACTAAAACAATTGTCCCTCTTTGCCTGAACAATGTATTGTCTATTGTCTCTGGATACAGTTTCTTTTTCTACGTATGAGGAGATGTCAAAATCAGATAATAATTCAGCAAGTCTCTTTATTGTGCATGTTCAAAATATATGAGTTCCCAATCGGTGCCTCTGATTTGCTTAATTCCTGAAGACCAGTCGTTTTCACAGTATGCTCAAGTGAAGTCTCTGGTGATGCCATTTCGATCGGTCCCTTGCGGAAAGTTTAAAATCTTCTCAGATAGTTCTGCTGGTGGTTAGAAAGTTTCACTTGCATCACGATACCATGCAAGAGGATGCTCATCTGTGTAGAATTAGCTGGGTCTCTGATGAACGTGAGGACGTCAACACCGACAGGTCTCCCACAAGTTCGGGAAAATCCTCGATTAGGCGAAAGAAGACGTTACTCTCCCATCTGCTATCTTCTGGCGACAGGGACATTTGTCGTGCCTTTGCTGAAGTTTGGACTGTCTGGCCCTCACTCACTGTGAACAGTTTCTGCAATTTCGGTGTGCATGAAGAGCAACTTGGATGACTATTCCATTCAGGATTATGCTTAAACGTTCTGTATTTGCTGGATCTCGAAGAAATTTCAAAACGTCTGTAGTTCTTCCGACAAGATCTGGACAGTCTTCAATTAAACAAAAGAACAGTACGTTGCTAAGTTATTTGCTTCTTCCTCTGCTTGGGACATTTGGTTTTTTCTCGCTGTATTCCGGAAGCAAGAGGAACTGCTCGGCAATTACAGTAAACAGCCTCCTTATAGTATTTTCGTTTTCAGGATCTTGAAGAAAGTCAGTGATACTGTTGAGCCTCCCCACCAGTGATGGGTACGATATCAGCACTAGATCGAATATGTAACACGTCCTTGGTGATGTCGCTACTGTGGGACACCATAAGTGATTCCGAACAAAGTGCCTGTGTTGAAAGAATAAGGATAAAGTGATTTCTTCCAATTTATGTGTCCTCAATCAAAATTTGGCATACTCTTTTTTTTCCTTCAAGGTTTCAGTGTGCCTCAGTCCAAAGTTCAAAGTCAACAGACTATGTTGTGGCTTACACGTACAATTTTCTTCTTCACCCAGTAACTAGGATGCACAGAGTGTCCGTTTTTATTTCCTTATCCCCTTTTTTGCTCAGAGGAATGTCCAAAATGAAGCCACAACTTTTGCACAAAAGTTCCTTGGTTTTGCTTTGCTGCTGGTCATGCGTCGCCCTTCCTCGTCATGGATATCGTCTGCACGTGCTGTGGTTCTTCCCCATAGTCCGTAGTCTCTACGCAGTTGGGTGCAGGCAGGGGGCCTTCTCCGATGTATGGCTTGATGTCACCCAAAAAGAGCCAGGCTCTTCTTCCGTGTAGCTTCACTGCAGAGGGAGTGCAGTCTTCCACTGTAACGGGACCGTTAAACCTTTGCTCGTCCCACTTTTTTCTTGTGTGGTTCTTCACCAGGGCGGTGTCTCCAGGGAAGATTGATGGAATATGTAGGCTCTGAGCTGTGCCTGCAGTAGTATCTCCTTCTGTGTTCCGTGCTGCCCTGCGCCCTTTTCATCGTCGCTGCAGCTGGCCTGAAATTACAGTAAGACTAGATGTCATGCAATTCAAATAATTTTGCATTTCAGACCCTAAGATTTCTCTTGTCGGCTGGGCATCACATCTATCTCTGTCTCAGGGTGTTGGGGAGTGTGCATCCTTCTCCCTGTTGCTATTTCGTGCGGCGTAAGATGATGGTCAGAACCGGACTGGTTTCTGACTGCATACAGAGCCAAAGGAAGGCAGTGTAACCATCCCTTTCTTAGAGTAAGCTTCAACTTGGCTATCCTTTCTTTTAATAAGCCGTTGCGCTTCTCACATATCCCGTTACCTTGCGGGTTATACGCTGACGAGAACTTGTGCTTTATATCAAGCAACAAGCTAATCTGTTCAAAAACTTCATTGACAAAGTGAGTCCCATTATCTGATCTCATGACTTTACATACTCCCCACCTAGGAAATACCTCTCTCACTAGAAATGTGGCTGCGCAGGTAGAGTCTGGGTGTGTACATGGACCTGCTTCTATCCATCTAGAGAATGGACACACCACAACAATTAGGTATCTGTACCCATCACATACTTGAATCATATTGACGTAATCGACATGCAAGTGCTGAAAAGGTCCATTGAGCGTTGGGATGACTTCTCTAATTACTTTTAGTGTGTGCCCAGCTGTGAACTGTTGGCAAATTATACAGTTCACCATCAAAAATGCAACATGCTCTGCTAAGTTCGGTATGAACCAGTCTTCCGCGAGTGTTGCCACGAGATTCTCTTTTGTCATGTGTGCTGGATAGTGTAACTGCTCCAGGGCTATTTTTAACAGGGCTATAGGCATTACTGGTTTACCACTGCTGTCTTGCCACCACAAGCTATCAGAGGGGTTTAAAGAACACCCTCATCGCTTCCAAAGATTTTTCTCCTCCTGTGGTGCCTCCCGTTGGAGTTTCATTAACTGCGTTTGTCCCATGTTATTGTAGCTTCCAGGTTCACTCCGCGCGACTATAATTTTTTCATTTCATTTACATTAGTGACTTCCACATCCATGATCGTCTCGCTCTTGGTTTTTGTGTCTGCTGCTTGATTTCTACGTAAGATCAAATCTGTCCCCTTCGTGTGAGTGGCGTATTTCACTACCGCTATGCCCACTGGGAGCTGTAGTGCCTTAATCAACCTATACAATAGGACTGAGTGCTGCACTGGCGTGCCATCCGCTCGGAGGTAGCCCTCCTTTTCCAGCACGCTAAGCCTGCGTGCACTGTTGATTTCACATAGGCAGAGTCACTGTACACCGTTACTTCCTGGTCTGGTGATTCTCAATCGCGAGTACCAACGCCAATAATTCTGCAGCCTGTGCTGAATAATGAGATGGTCATCGTGCATTAAGAAGCACTCAAAACTCTCCATTTGCTGTGTGCTTCATCATAGCAGCGCCTGTATATCTTTGCCCATCATTTTGATCGATTCTCGAGGGACAGTCAATGAAGACAATTTCTCCTTCTGCCAATGCATTTTCTTTCACTCTGGGAATTTCGTCATAAAATTCCTCATAATTGGCGCAGTCATGGATCAGCTGTCCTTCAGTGACTGGCTCTGCTATGAACATAGCTGCGTTCACTATTTTGCAACAGACTATTTTAATTGATGGATTCGATATGATCACTTCATAAGCACAAGCTCTCTGAGATGTCAATGTGCCCTTTGGTTTATCTAGAATAGCAAATAGTGAGTGCTCAACGTACAACGTCATTGAGCATCCCATCACAACGGTTGTAGCCTTCTCTATGGCGAATGCTGCAGCAGCTAAACTTTGTTCGCAAGGGAAATTACCTCTCATCACTGGGTCCAAATTTCCACTGTAATATGCCTGGGGTTTGTACCCCAATGTGGTTCTCTGTGTGAGCACTGCCGTCATAACGCTGCCATTCGTGTGTGAAAACAGGTAGAATCCCTCTGCATAATTGGGAATTCCTAAAACTGGTGACGTGCAAATGGCTCTCTTGAGTTCAGCAAACCCTTCCTCCATGGTCTTCGACCATTCAATCTTTTCTTTCATAACCTCTGCCTTATTTAGGGCCTGTAGCAAGGGCTTGGTATATGAGCTGTAGTCGAAGACCCATAGCCTGACATAATTGCAGAGACCTAAAAAGCTCTGCATCTGTTTTATCGTGTGTGGCTTGGCTGTGTTCAGTATGGCTTCAGCCCTTTCTGGGGTAACCTTTTTCCCTTATGTGAGATCAGCTGGCCTATGTACAGCACTTATTGCTGACAATATTGTAATTTTTCTTTTTCGACTTTATATCCTTTCTCAGCCAATATGGTCAATAGCTGAATAGAATCGTGTCTGCATCTTTCCTCTGTAGTGCTGCAAATCAAGATGTCGTCCACATATTGCAAGATAACACTTTCTAATGCAATATTGCTTAGGTCCATCTGCAGGACTCTGTTAAAAATAGAAGGAGACTCAGAGTACCCCTGGGGTAGCCTTGTGCTTTTCAGGCGCATTTGTCTGAACGTAAATGACGTCAGATCTTGTGAGTCTCGATGCAATGGGATTGAGGAAAATGCATTTTTCAAGTCAATCACTGTGAAATAGTTTGCCTCAACAGGTATATTACATAGGATTGTAGCTGGGTTAGGGACTACAGGGAACTCAGCTTCAACAATATCATTTATTGGGCGCAAATCCTGAATTAAACGCAAAGACCTTCCCTTTGATTTTTTAATCGGGTAAACTGCAGTGTTGCATGATGATTCTGATGTAACTAAGATGCCCTGCTCCATCATAGCCGAAATTGTCTTAAACATTCCTTCATCTGCCTCGCTAGACATGGGATATTGTCATGCTTTTGGTAGAATTTCTCTTGGCTTCAGTTTAATTTTCACTTCTCCGACTCCTTTCAATAAGTCTATGTCATAGGGACCTGTGGTCCACACTGAGACAGGCACCTGGGCCATGTCGTCCTCGAAATATTAAGGACGGTTCTGTGCCAACATCATTCTCTGAGGCACTTCTTTTTTTATCATTTTCACCCAAAAAGTGAGGTTTACCTCAAGTGCTGTTTCTCACCGATCTGCTTGCTCGTCAAACAGATTGTCATCAGTGACGTCAGTCAATCTGTACCCTTCTTCAATGGCAATTACTGTGCACCATTGTCAGCCTTCATCATCACAACCATCAATCAAAGCCATTTTCCCTCGTATCGCGGCTGTGTGTATCATCAAGGGACATACTTGTCCCTTTTCCTTGTGCATAGGTATTCTTGGCCTAAATCGAAATTTCGTCTGGGGTCCTCATGGTTTTCTCAGCAAGGCCTGGCAGCCCTGCCATTAGCATGCGTACTCCATACGCAAATATTTCTGGCTCTAATGGTACAGCCCTCATAGCTGTGTGTCCTGCGTATGCTCTAATAATTTCACATACGTTCACATAGTGCATTCCTGGAGTTTAACATACTACGTCGTCCTCCGTGAATGAGATTGTCATGTTTAACTTCATCATTAGTTCTCGACCCAAGATGTTTACTGGGGCTTGTCGCGAATATAATAGCGGTACATTCATATCACATTCTCCTATAGAGCCTGGAAGTGTGTCTGTAAAAGGAACACGACTTGTAGCTCCTGTGAAACTCTGAGTATAGCATCGCCGGCCAAGGAAAACTTGCCTTCACATATACATGAACGTGTTGCACCCATGTCAACTAGGAATGAATATTCTTTATCCCCTATAATGACATCCACCCTTGGTTCCTGGTGAGGGTCCGGTGTCACTGATAGGATAGAACACATTAGAGTTCCCAGTGAGCTGTCCTAGTCCATATATAATTTTGTCCCACCTTATGCGAATGGACTTCCCCCATCACCAGTTTTACTCCTTATTCCAGGGTTCACAGCCTGACCTGTACTTACTGTCTGTGACAGTTCCATCGGTGACTGTTGAAACTGTCCTTGTGGAAAACTCGTTGAATTCTGAGGTTGCAGCTTTGCTGTGCTCCTGGTGTTTGTTGTTGCACCGTGTGATTCTATGCAACTCAATTTCCTCCATGTTGTAAAAACACAGGCGGATTCACCATGCTTGCTCTTGTTCCTTGGTCGTTTCGCATCATGCCTTGACTTCTGCATGTGCGTGCTAGATATCCTGTCATCCCACACAACCAACATATTGGCGGTGGTCTGATTTTTTACCCATTTGACATATCTTGATTGCCATTTTGCATGTTTTGAAAGCCTCCCTGATTACTCTGAAAACCTCCCTGATTACTCTGCCATCCTCTTCCTCTGAATCCTCTTGCCCTGGGGTAAAACCCAGTATTGCCCTGATTATTCTGTTGTAGGTTATTGACTTGCTGAATGCTTGACCCGTCTGTGCTAGTTATCATTGCCCCTTCAATGGCATATTTTGACAATTTCTTCTGCACTCATTTTGCCTCTTCAACCTTTCATGCAGCCTCTTTTTTGCGATTTTTTTCTTGCAGCAGCCTGAAATAGTGTGCTATGGTCAACTGTATTTCAGACCACAGTTTGGCCTCGATTCCTACCAATTTCTTGAGCTGTTTCTGTACCTGCTCTGGCAGCCCTTGGCATAATATATGGTAAAACACGGGTATAGATTTCCCCCAAGATTCACGAGTCTCGAGTGCCCACGCGTCTTGGAAATTCTGGATATAAAGCAAAGGGTCTTCCGACTCCTTCATTTTCCGAGTCATGATGGCTCCCATGTCGGAAGTATCTGGATATAGCAATTGTAATGCTTTCCATACCGCGGCTCTGCAATTGTTGAACGGTGCTCCGTCATGCGCAGTATTAACTGTGGTCACACCAGGGTAACCTGCCTGTGTCCATACATCGTCTGCTCTATCAACAAATATGGCGATTAAAAGACCTTTGATATCCCCTATAGCTAGCGTGTTGCCTCCTGTCATTTTTTCTAGCTTGTGTATCCATTTTCCAGCTCCCAATGTCAACATTGGAAGCTTATTTTTCAGGTTTTCCCGATCCATGTGTGGCCATGGAATATACTGTGGTCTCGTTCCTGCTTTCTTAAGCAACAGAAATTGGGACGCATAGCCCTCTCTCTCTCTTCTCTCACTGTTCTTCTATCTATTGCAGGAGTAATGTTCCTGCATCGCTGCGTACCTGGCAATGTCCTTAGCCGGCTTACATAGGGTGGTGGAGACACCCCCCTCTGACCGTGAGATTCTTCTTTGTGTCCGTCTGACTGGCTGATTCTGATGCCCTCGGCCCACTAGAATCTGACCATCGTATCCCTTTCCCTCCTGAGAATCGTTTCTCACGTCTCCTCTCTTCCTACTTTTCCTCATGCTCCTCTCTTTCGGTGTCTGACATTGTCTGTGCCCAACTCGTGCAACTTTTTCGCATTCTCTTTGTTCGTAATGATTTCCAACCTATCTAGGGACAGTTTCTATTCCTACTACTTCGGGAGACGTCCTCAGCATTGTACAGCTGAGTGCTCTCCAGGTGCTCGTCTTCCCCCTCCCCTTGGGGTACTTGTTTTAGCCCTATTTCATCATATATTCTATCGATCGTCTCTCCGATGGTTCTGGTGTCGAAGTCATCCTCAATATTTGCCCTAGACGTGCCTGGTACTGAATTGCACTCAGGAAAGAATTCTTCTATATCTTCCAAATCTACTACTGGCTAAGGTTTTCTAACCTCCCTTTCCAGATATTCAAGATTGCGTGCTCTCTGTCTTCGCTTACGTTCTACATCGTCATTTAATTCTCTGCACTTCCTCGCTTCCTCTCTGACTCTATCTTCTTCATCTTTCTTTGCATCTCTATGTTCATTTGCCCTTCGGATTTCCTCATCCCTTTGTCTCTTTATTCTTTTTTCCCGTATCTTTTGCTCTTCTTCTATCCTTCGCTGCTCCTGTTAGTCCTGATCATTTGCTGCTCTCTGTTTGCGATCGCGTTGCCTTTCTTGCACTTCGCGATATAACTGTTCTCGTGCCTGCCTATCTTTTTTCCTTATTCTTTCGTCTCTCAATCCTTTTTCTTTTTCATTCTCTTTTCTCTGTAAATCATCTAACTTCTCTTTTTGTTTCACGTCATCTATGCCTTTACCATCGAGTTTCAATAAAATCTGCCCTCCCATCCATTGGTTCTGTGTGAATGCTATCTAATCAGTTCTCTCCTCATTTCCTTTCCATCTTTGGCCCTCTCTCTCTGTATCGAGAGATGTACTTGCTTGCGCCTGGTCTTTTCTCTCATTCTCTCGTCTCTCCTTGTCCCTCTGGACTTTAGAGGTGATATCTCTATCTCTGTCTTTAGCAGGGTTTTCGTTACTACTTTGCGCAGGTGACTCATATGCCGGGTTGCAATACCCTGTAGCTGCTTTAAGTTCTCTTTACGGGTATAACCCTTTGTCCTTACTGTCTCCAGTTTTCGTTTCAGATGGGGCGGGTGGCGCGGAAGGCGTCTCACCCCCATTGTGCATATGTTAAGTATCCAATCTAATTCACATCTTCCAAAGCTCTAAACTAGCTAGGCATTTGTCTAACTTTTTTCCAGTGTATGTAGCGTGCAAGTATGTTGTCATGTGTGTCTTAGGTAATGATCCACCTGGGGCTATGGCATAAACATTTTGTTCGTGGTTCCTTTAACCCATTCGGCACTGTACCTTTTCAGCTTAGGTGCATGTTTTGGCGAATGTTTGCACAGGTGTACTAATGGAGTCATGTCTTCCATGCTTAAATCTGTTCACTTTCTCTTTATATAACGCTTGTTATGTCTTTCGTTACTTAAACAATTTCAACAGTATGAGCGAGCACCAATATTATATCTTCTATTTAAATCAACAAACATCAGTTTGTATTCTACAATATTTCAAGTATCCAATAGCATAATTTTTATGCTAGTTCCTCGAAGAGAAAATGTTGTCCTATAATGTCACAACAAATAACACATAAGACAGACGTTAATAGACTAGACAAACTCCAGCTGGCTACACAGACCTCTGCCCCTAATGTTACCCCGACATGAAGTGTAAACTCATCCCTTTCACAAGTGTCTTTAACCACTGTGGTGACCTATTTGTTCCTAGTTTATTCAGGACTATGGATGCAAGTTTCTTCTCACTGCTATATTAAAGTGTAGGAATTAGGCGTATCCTCTCTTTTCTCGGGTGTCCCCCCGGTATCCTCTCACTTCTCTGATGTCCTCCCAGGTATCCTCTCTCTTCTTGTGTGTCCTCCCCGGTATCCTCTTTGCTACTTAGTCACCCTCTGAGTCACTATTTCCTTTCACATGTATATATACATTCAACTCTACTTCTGACTACATTTTGTTTTCCCTCCTCCCTCCATTACCTTTCCCTTACTTGTTCTAAGGCATGCACTTTTTTCCAAAACATTTAGTCTTTTTCACTCACCGTTTGCATGTTTCCTCTCTGGATGCTTGGGATCACCACCTTCGTCACCGCCTCTCCTGCCATTCGCCCTTTCAGCTGCCTGTAGGAGTGGGAAGGGATTACGTGGGGAAACACAGGTCCTTTCAGATCTCTGCCTGCAGGTTTTGCTTTTTACTCTAACCACTGTCTACGGGGAGCTTCACGGTCTACTTAGCCAGATGGCAAATGACTGGTGATATTGCCGAGGACCTAGAGTTACTTTATGTCGACGGTCAATGGGTGTTTTATCTAATCGATAATCGATAAACTATCCCTTGCTACCAAGTGTACACTGGGACCCCCAACCGGCCCATAGAGCGGAGGTTTGCCCAATAGCACTTTAAGACAAGATAGCAGCAGCCATGAGATGGATGGGGGTGCAGATTAATACTCCAACAGCAATTCAATAATGACAACTCAACAGTTTAGCAAAGGGAGTCTGTTTAATGACAAGTACAAAAAACAGGGAGTCTCATGAATATCAGTGGATGCGTGATCTTCTCTATCGCTTCACAACTCCAACAAACTCCACAAAAAACACATCATTTATACTAAAAACTCATCATCACTGACGTTTAACGCTTCAAAATTGGCATGCAATTCTATTGGTTCTAGAAAGGTAACTTTAATATAGGTACTATATCTGTATATGGTAACGGAGTAAGGGGATTAGATAAACACTGTCAGCTGGGGCATCTAAGCCCTTCCTTAAAAATGGCTACTATAAATTCACTAGAAGTACGACGACCCATTGGTTCTACTGACTATAGGACCCTAGACTACTTGGTCCATTATGATTGGGTTGGCACCAACCCCACTCATACTTTTCCACTTTGCTTAGCAGCACGCAGAATGGTCGGCCAGGTGGAGGGTGCCCCTCAGTTTCCCCGGCCTTCCTCTAATTATTGTTACAATCAATCATCACTTTAGTAGCCATGTGTCAATTATTTCACTGTGGTTGGGCTTGAGACTGCATCTCCTGTCTGGAAAGTTCGGATATCTTTGCCTGGCCCACTGCCATGCGTAGGTGTGAAAGTCTCACTTTGTCTCGCTCGGCTGGTCACGTGATTCAGACACCGTGAATTTGCCTCTTCTTCATGTAATTAGTGTATTTGATTTTCATTTTACCCACCACCTGCCTTCAGTTTCTTATCTTGACCTTTCTGAGCAGGATATTCTGTTCTTCGCTTCAATTAATTGTAGCTACTGTTCGTCTATGTTTACTGATACGACCTTGGCTTTCTTGGCACGATTTGCCTCTGCACGATTTGCCTCTGTCGAATATCTTCATCATACTCATGGCATAAGCTTCTTGCATTTGACATCTTTCTTTCACTTTAGGTTCACGATGTCCCTTGTCCATGGCGTTTCGTCTCTTTATGTCATTCTCTATTCATCATCTCTTTTATATGTAAGTAAGTCCGGTTTCTTGTGATGTCACCATTCATCTTCCATTACGACTTTTTTGGTTTCTTCAGGGACTGTACTTAGACGATCTTCATTTCTTTTCATTTGTTGATATGGTTTTCTAAATGGGTACCTTACTGTCCATGTTTTCCATGCTATCGGTACTTCAATAGGCGTTGTCCTTCTGATGGGTTCTAGACAGAGCCCCACTCCGGCTCTTTGCTGGTTTATTTGCTCGTCATACGTCACATACTTTGGCATCAACGTTCCTGGTACTTAAAAATGGACGGTTGGAGTGTGGGCTCTACTTGGGACCTCCCCTACACTGTACACCTGAATAAGCTCCCCCACACCATGACACATGGCTTTGCCAGATCGTGCACCCATATGAATTTTGGCTTTTATGCTTACCTGTACACCTGAAGTAGCCTCCCGCACCATGAGGCGTGGCTTTGCCAGATTGTGCATGCATACCAATTTTGCCTATTATGCTTAACTGTACCCCTGTAGTAGCCCTCTGCATCATGAGGCTTGGCTTTGCCAGATTGTGCACCCATACACATTTGATCATTATTTCTTCCTGTACATTAGAAGTAGACGCCCCACCCCCCTACCATGAGGCAGGGCTCCTCTAGAATATGCTTTCTAGCATCATTGTCTATTGTGTCTATTGTAATCCCTATACGTTGTGTTGCACTCTGTAAAGTGTCATTTTGCGCTTACTGTAACTAGCGCCTATTTGCTTAAGGGCTTTGTGCACGGCTATACATGCAAAAATAAATATATACTAGTTTTATATTGACGCCAGAAAATCATTGATGTCATGCACACATTGCCATACACCAATTTCACATTGCTTCGACAAAGTTGACATGTACATATTTCACTTTGGCCCCAGAAAATTGCTCCATGTCCGGTATCTCCCTCCTTCCACCAGATGCTAAGTAGTACCTTCAGCTTGTTCAATTACCCCCACAGACTCACGTACAAACACAAATTCACAATTTAACACTTTCTCCTTCCTGTTCAGCAAAGCCTGGGCTTCTAATGATGTTGGGGTCCTTTGACACAGAGACACCCACTGTGTTTGGACTATTTTAGCACACTTGGATGATTTGCTTAAGGGTACCTATGTAATTGTAATACCTTTCCCACTACTGCCCCCAGAGATGTTATGTAGTAGCTTGGAATGACAGGCATCCATGCATGAGCCATGGATTCTTGGAGTCCCACTCCCAGGCCTCTTCCACTGCTGGTTTCCATTTGCATGTTGATGTGTTCGCTACTGAATGTGAGAGTCAAGTTCTCCACTTAGCCTTGATTTAAATGTTTATGTTTCTAGTATTATTTATACAAAATGGTGACTTTATTGTTAAGAGCATACTTATGCCTTTGAGTGAATGCGTGTAATGTTCATACATAAATACATTAAATAAAATTAAATGGAATGAAAAACACTGTATGTTATGTTATTGGGCATTTGTATAGTGCCTTTTTACCATTGGTATGATCTGAAAGCGCTGTGGGATGAACGCCCTCGGAGACCTTAGTCTAGGTCAGTGGAGAGAGTAAGGCAGTAAATAGTGCTTGGGTGCACTCAGTAAGTGTGCAGCCAGGGCGGTTTACATGGTGTATAGCTGCATTCTATGCGTGATGAGGTGGTGTGTGAGATCAGTAGGATAGCTGCATTCTGGCAATGGTGGAGCTTGTGTATGAGATTGTGTGTGCAGCTAGGCTGATTACTCGTGGGGATAGCTTTGTTATAAAAACTGTTGAGGTGTTCATGGAGGTGTAAATGCTTGCAGCTATGCTGAATTAATTGAGGGGCATAGCTGCATTCTATTGTTTGTTGGTGCAGAGTAGAGAATGAGCGTATTGACATGTGTGAGTATCTGTGTGGATTGGAGGGTGTACCCTGTTCCCGATTACCTTCGAGTGCCTGCCGAGGTGACCATATCTCCCTATTTTAGAGGTGTTGTTGGTGCTTTCTCTGACTGACATTATTATGTGCAGCAGGGGTTTGAGTGTTCCTGGTCTAGTGTGTGGTTTGAGTATTGATAACAGCCAACAGCACACCAATGTCACTTACAGGAACTTGCCTTGCCAGATTCCTCACCTGATTTAAGAGTATTGCGTTGAAGGTGGAACAAAGTCAGTCCATTTCTAATGCTAGAGCATAAGTGCCAATGGGCCCAATGTTCCTGGTCCCGGGTATTTGTTTGAACGAGTGGTTGGGTATTCCCAACCTAGTTCATGGTTTGAAATGTGAAATTACACCGCATCATTGTCCCTTAACTCATTTAACATAGTGCCATCAGTTACTGAAAGCAGTAAATATGCCACAGAACAGAAAAGAACCCATATGGATGTAGCAGGGCAATGAAAGAAATTCGTACAAGATATGATCACCCTGAAGTAAAAATCAACAAAAGTGACCCCACACTAGAATTGACCCCATCAAGACCTCCACAACAATTCAGCAATACTAGCTTCCAGGAAACAAATCAATGCCCAAAATTGCCACCAGCACCACAACCTAAGACACAGTGGTCGCTGAGCACCCCATTCAAGCATCCTTGGGAAAACCAGTCAAGACCCACCATTCCAACCAGCAACACAACCGAGAGTTTTGTGGTAAACAACTCCAGACTCCTCTGTCACCTAGGACCGCACCTCATGGGAAACAAGTCAGTGCCAACAATACTCTACAGTACCAGAGTCAAGAGGGCTTTGGAAAATAATTCAAGACCCATCTATAAGCCAGCACTCCAACCAAGAATTCCTGGGGAAGCAACTCAATATCCACCGGACCTTCAGTCTCTCAGCTCACGACCCATTGTCCCTGACCACCCGAGCAAGCATCCATGGGGAAAGAAGTCAAAACTCAACCTTCCGTTCAGTATCACAGACGAGTTATTTTAGGGCAACATTCAAGACTCACTGGCGTAACACAAAATGTGGGGGCCCCCCTGCGAGCCATGCTGAGGCCCCCCCCAACTCGGCAACAAATCACGGGTTGCGCCACACTCTGGGCCGGCCTAGATTGTCACGCTTGCGCAATATACATGAACGTACTGCTGAAGGGGTATGCCGCACACTGCACTAGGAGAAAGATATAAATATGTATTTTAATGCAATGTACAGCACACTTTCTGAGAAAAATTGGCTATAAAGCCACAGTGTTTGCAATTGTTTTGTAGGGTAACACCAATCCAATACATGTAAATCTCCAACAGTGCACAGGAACATACTTGCTGTGCTATTAAAAATGCCATGCCACAATGAAAACATGTCCAACTGGCTGCACAATGTAGACCAGCGTAGACCAGCGTAGACACGTAATAACATTACAGTAAGGCATGCCAGGCCACATTTAGACATACCTAGACTGGTTGCACCAAAATGCCAGTCAAAGCAATAACACTCATCAGGAAGAGAGCACACATTAAAGCCTGCGTCTCCGCGGCCTCTGCCAACACGGCCAAACTCTTTAAAATCTTCAAGGAACTGGTCAATCCTGTTGCAGTCTCTACCTCTCCTGTTCCCTCCAAGGCCCTCTGTATGGCTCTGGCCTCTCACTTCTCTGCTAAATTTTAGGACATCCTGTCATCTATCTCCTCTTCCTCTCCCTCTCTCGGCCCTCTTTGGCCATCTCTATCTCTCTCCCTCCTTTTTCCTCTTTCTCTCTGACAACACCTGACAAGGTTTCTAGACAAGTCCAATCTATGAAAGTGTTGTCCAAACAGGTGCTCCCCTGCTCCTCCAGAAACATCAAGGACCATATTGACACCCTCGCTCCAGCCTTGGCTAATTTCTGTAATCACTCTATAGCCACTGGAACGTTCCCCTCTCCCCTTAAGCACTCCCTTGTGCACCCACTCCTCAAGAAGCCGTCTGCTGATACTACCTGCCTGGCAAACTATTGCCCAATCTCCATCAACCCTTTCTTGGGCAAACTCTTGGAAAATCTTGCCATCTCCCATCTTACTTTCCACACTAAATCTGTTGGTTGTTTCCATGACCATCAGTCTGGTTTCAAAGTTGCCAGAGGCATGGAAACTGCTCTACTGAACACCCATGAAGATCTGCTCTCTAACCTTGATTCCAGCATTACTTCTGTCCTCACCCTCCATCTTTCCTCTGCTTTCGATATGGTCAACATTGCCATCCTGATCAATCGACGCCGTGACAACCTGGGCATCAAGGATCAGGCCCTGGAGTGACTGACCTCCCCACTTCCAGCTCCGACCTGGTCCCAATCTCTCTGCCACCTCTCTCTACCTGTGGCATTCGCCAGGGTTCTATACTCTCACCCTGGTTTTTCAACCTCTACTTGGCCCCTTTGGCCCACCTGATCTCTACCTTCTCCTCTAACTTTCAATGTTATGCGGATGACTCAGCTTTCCTTCAGGCTCCCCTCAGCCTCCTCTCCTCTCTCGCTCATTACCACACTGTCTATCCGCTATTCAGGATTGGTGCGCCTCCAACGATCTCTGCCTTAATGCCAGTAAAACGGAGATCCTTCTAATTGGGACCCTGGCACCAACTTTCCCTCTCTCACTCTGGCTGTCCGTCTTGGGCCCTCTTCCTTCACCTTCCTGCGAGGAAAAAAACCTTGGTGTCATCTTCTTTGCCACTCTCTTTCTCTCCTCACATCTCGGATGTCACCAGGAAGTTCCACTACCAGCTGCTCCTCCTCAAAGGGACTCTTCCCTTTCTCACTTTCCACCAGAAGCTCACTGTCTCCAGAGCCCTGGTTCTCACTGGGGTGGACTACTGCAACAGCCTCTTTCTTATTCTGCCTTTCTCTACTCTCCGTCATCTGCAACTAATCCAGAACAGGACTGCAAGACTTATCCTTTGCCTCAAGCCCAGGGATCATATCTCTCCAGCCCTGAAATCTCTCCACTGCCTCCTGGGGGCTGCAAGGATAAAGTTCAAGACTTTTTGCATTGTCCACAAGGCCGGGCCCGCACTACATCCAACGCTCTCTTCCAAAATACCTTCCTTCTCGAGCCCTTCGCTCAGCTACTTCCAACTCTCTAAGGGTCAGACGCTTCTCCAGGCAAAGAGTGGGGGGTAGATCTTTCTCCTCTGCTGGTGCCTTCCTCTGGAATGGCCTCCCTGCCCCTTCAAATTTGAGCCGGACCATCTGAAGTTTCAGAAGCAGCTCAAAAGTTTCTTTTTCTCCTCTGCTTTCTCTCTCTCCCTCCCCTGCTGACCTACCTGTCTGATGTACCGACAGTTTGCTTGGATACCCTCAGAGTCTCTCTGAGTCCAGGCTCTTTCTTGATCGGTCACCCTTGCACTGTCTCCGTGCCTAGCATGCACTTAGGGGCTGTAACTGTAACCCTGAAGCCCCTTGTTCTTGTTGCACTACCCATAGCCGCGCTGCCCTGGCTGCACTTACTCAGAGCATTGCAGCCCATGTTTCCCCTCCCCTCTCCCTTGCACTTCCCCCCTCCCTTTCCTCGTGCACCTCATATTCTCACAATGACAGAAGTACTAGTGAGATTGTTTGCCTTGTCCTTCCTCTATCTTCCCTCCTTTGTCTTGTCACGCATAGAAACACTTGTGTACAGGCACGTTATAAAAATCATTTTATCACAGATGCCCAGAAAAATATACAATGCCGCAGTAAGAAACGGCTAGACTGGCAGCACCCAAATGCCAATCTAGCCAGGTAATTACACTTAGCAGGACTGCTTTATGAGAAATTCCCAGTTAAAAGAAAGTCATACCAAACTGAGGAATGACTAGACTGGCTGCACCAAAATGCCTCTCTAGCCACTAATACCACATATCATGCCTGCTTAGCCTGGACATGGGCAACCATTATGATTTATCGCACAATCCCGCACCCCTCCACACATCCCCTCTCCGTCCCGCCCCCTACCCCAACCTCCAAAATCATCTCCTTGGCCAAGAATTACCTCCATGTCCCTCTTCCTTGTCCCAGAGCTTACGTATGAGGCTCCTGGCCTTAATGAAAACCACTGTATTACACTACCATGCTTACTCTCTCCTATACACCACCACTCAACTAGAACACAGTGATACTATGACACATTCGATATAGCTGTTCTCATACTAACACTTGCCTCTTACTCCTCAACATCCTAATTGAACACAGCTAGCAGAGCACACACCGCTGCCTAGGCGTCTCCTCAGGCCTAACGCAGCCGAAATCAGTCTGGGTGTCAACCCTCCAGAATGAACACATATTCCTGACCTCCCAAACACCTCAACCACTGCTAAGAAGCAGCTATCATGCAAATGCCTCACCAGCTGCACACATATCCGTGGCACCCACGCACCTTAGGACTCTCTATCTCTCTCTCTCAACTGACTTGAACTAAAGTTCCCGAGGGCGTTCAACCTACCAGTGCTTTGAGATCATACCAATGATACATAAGGCGCTATATAAATGCAAAGTAACATTACATAAAATAACATAGGTAAGTACTGGGATGAGGAAGAGTGGGACTAGGAGTAATGAAGATTACAGGTAGCTAAGTCAGACATTACCTCCATGTACCTCTACCTCATCCCAGTACTTGTGTATGAGGCAGAGTACACAAGTACTGCCTCATACATAGGTACTGGGAAGAAGAATAGGGCTAGGAGTAATCAAGGCATTAAACACAAATAGTGGCGCAACACCATTGAGTTGACTGGGCTTCAGCACTCCCCCCCTGACATTTTGGGCTATGTTGACTTGACCTGGCTGACCTTTAGAGCAGTTGCTGGACAGAAAAGGACACAGATGTTAAACAGCACCTGGGTTTTGCTGTTAATAAGGGCCCAGCAATTACCAATGTAAAGCATTTCACTGTTAGTACCTGCATTCAAATGCCAAATCTTTTAGCCAATTGAAATCACGATGTGGGTCTAGTACTTGCATGCCAGGGGAGTGATTGGAAGGGTAAAGAGGGAATAGGAGACTTAAAGGAGAGAGTTAACTGCTTGTAAAATTGAAGCTACACTAGAATAGTCTCATTAAAACGCGTAAAGAAGTTTGATGCCCCCACACAAATAAGTTTGCCCCCCCGCACCACCTGTGAAGTTAGCGCCTCTACCAACATTAGAAGGTTTAGCCCCCCCCCGAAATGTAGGTTTTGTTGTGCCCCTGTACAGAAGCACACACACCATTCACCATATACACATCCAGCTATCAATACATTTAAGTGTGCACCCTTTCACCGTACACGTACACACGCACACCCAGCGACCCATACATTTGTGTGCACCCTTTCACCATACACTCACACAGCCCGCCACCTATACATTTAAGTGTGCACTCTTTCACCATACACTCACACACGCACACGTCATGGGTGTGAGGGGAGCCCTATTACTTAGGAAATTGGGGCTCATTACGGGTCCGGCGGAAACCGTGCAGGTGCTACCGGTGGGTTGCCACCAGACCTGTAAAATTCTGCTGGTAATTTCGGTAATCCCCATTCCCGTGGAGTCCCATAGGATTCCATGGGATTGGGGACACGGAGGCACCGGCACCGTTGTTAACAGTGCCGGTGCTTCCGTGGCAGGTCTGCCTACCATGGACGCTGTGCCCGGCAGGGTCAGACCTGTCTGGCACAGCAGCCCCAACAGGTAGACCTGTAATATGCCGGTTCGGAAACAACGGTTCCGGTAAGATTACCAGCACTGTTGTTTCCGGGCGGCATGGTCAGAATGAGCCCCATTGTTTCTTAATGAAGTCACTCTAACTTCATTAAGAAATTATTCAGTTAAGGACCGAACCATAACGGAAATAATTTCTTTATGAAGGCAGAGTGACTTCAAAAATAAACGATTTATTTTTGAAGTCATAGAGCCCCCCCCCACCACATGGCTTGGAGCCCTCCAGCCTAGGGTCTTCCATGTCCTGGGTTGGGGGGAGCCCTCAGCCTTCAAAAATAAAGTTTCTTTTTGTGGTCACGCTGCATTCATAAAGAAATTATTTCTGTTACAGAAATAATTTCTTTATTAAAGCAGAGTGAATTCAAAACGAAACTTGTTTTTTTTGTGAGACAACAAATGTATTTTTTTTTTCAAGTGGGGCCCCCTCCCAGGACATGTGCAGGCAGGGCTCCCCGCACCGTGGTGGCTGTGAGGGCCCCTGTTACGCCAGTGTCAAGACTCATCTATCAACCCAAAAAGAATAAGTCTAAACCTACAATTCCCTACAGTAATTCGACTAAGAGGTTTACTGGAAGCACTGCATGACCCATATGCACACCAGCACTTTGACCTAGCAGTATCATGGGGTCACTTCAAGACCCACCATTACCTGCAGTGTCCTAAACGTGTGGTCTTCTAGACACAGCTCAAGACACAGCTTTTATCCAGGAACCAATGTATCAAGATTTTGGAACTATGCCCAACACTTAGCAATTGGTCTTAATGACATTTGACTGCACACTTGCCTACGAGTGATGAGTGTATGGGATTGTAAACACAAAGGGGTATCTAAAGGGATACAGTTAAAGTGAAACTGAGGGTTGTTACTGGTCGTTACTGTCCACTATAGGGCTTTATCGACATTAACACCCAAGCCAGCAAAAAGTCCCGCTGCTAATGGGTGATTTCCAAAAGTGTTTCTTCGACGAAACACCACTCAAAGATTAAACAGCATTGAAACAAAGAGAAATCACTCCAACCTAAGATGTCTGCCATGGAATATAGAATGGGAGCTTCAGTCTCGGGCACCAATAACAAAAAGGGGCCTAGAGTTGCAAATAGCCATTCATTCCTTTTGTGACACTGCTTGAATAGTTCCGAAGAGGGAGTTTTTTTAAAAATAAAATGTAATGCAAATGTATGCATTTTAAAGAATATTTATTCAGCAACACTGGTCAAAACTATTAGCCGTATAACTGGCCCACATTGGTCAAAAAAGTTGCCCACTTTGACCCAAAAACAGGCCCACGCTAGCATTTTGAGTTTTTGGTTCAGCCATGATCCTATTGCCCTATAAGCCAGTCCAAGCCTGAGCTTGACCCACAACCTCTACTATTGCATTGGGGGTCCGTGGACACGAGCAGAAAGAAGAATGTGTCAGGGCTGGCAGCGAAAGGTGCATTTGGACAAAAATACCCACACAAATAAGAAAATATGGGGAAGTGAAACGTGGAAGGCATAAGGTTGTGTACAGGTAGTAGGAGGGAGATAGGCCAGGGTCTAGTCCAAGCTGGCATTTATAGTTCTCAGCAGGTAGAGCCCACAATCTAAGCAATCCCATTGGCTAATACCAAAGGTGATAATAAAGCATTCTTTTTAAAAATTATATTGTTCACAGCGCTGACCTAGCTCGAGAGAAGCGGGGTGTGGACATGGTGAGGGTAGTCAGAATTTGGGATGGCATCTTTTAACAGTAGTGCAGTGCTGTGAGTTGGTGTCTGTGCACTGATCTGTGTGCCCTTTGAGATTAGTCCGTGGTCAGGTATTACCTATGGCAGTGGGCAGACCTTGCAGATAAAGGCCCGCTCTATAAGATAATGGCCCAAGCGGTATGAGGGTTCTTTATCACAAGCAGTGGTGCCATCCCAAGGCGTAGGTGATGTATTCTTTTTTAACATTTTTAAATTGAATCGGAAAACTTATCTGAAGCTGCTTCCATCTCCTTTTATTAGGTTTGGGCTGTTAGGTGTTGCTTGCGACACCTATAAGCCAAAACAATTTCATTAGAGTACAGATAGGGAGAAATGGCATACGAGGAGGGACACCCAGCTGTAGGTGGTGCTTGGTTATGTGCCCACCCATTGACTGCCCATGGCCATGCTAATCTCTATGGCCATTCCCACCCAGTTCCTGCCCCTCCCCGCCCACAAAACACCTTCCTGGGATCTCTTTGAGCTAGATTTAATTAAGCCTTACCATCAACCTTTGTGCTCTAAGTGTCTGCCAGTGTTTTTTCAAAGCAGTCTTCTGAGAGGTAATGTTTTAATTGGAGTTTAAACCCACTACTCTTGTAATAAAAATTTCTTAACCAGGTCTGCTGCCCGCCATTCGATTTAACATCGTGCTGCATGTCCTTCACTAAAGTCCTGTTAAGAACACGCATTGGCAAAGCCAAAAGTGTTGGCTTGTGCTTAAGCATTAGGCATTTGCCAGGCACTGCTCTGAGATGCCGAGGTCCTCACACCTTTTTGCACCTGCTACCAACAATGGCTATTTAATACAACTACAGCTTTGTTTGGCATGTGCCTTTCCCATGAAGAAACAAAAAGTGGCTACAATCAGTGGGACACTCGCGTCCCGCGCACACCTGTAATAACTGGGTACCAGTCAACATTTACATTTCTAATTACAGAACTTGAATAGATTACTCCTGAACTAGGGAATGCTAAGTAGTAATTGCAGCCGTTATTTAAAGTGTATCTTGAAAATATATTTCATGAGAATTTGGACAAAAGAATCACCTTTACTCTAGTCTTGTAACCCAATAAACGGATAAACGGATAATCTGTGAATTTTAATTATTTAGAAAAACATATATTAAATATTAAAACATTAATTGAAACTTTACACAACAAATAGATCAATGACCACAGTTCACTTGTTTAACAGCTCAATGTGTTTTGGGGGGAGTCCCCTTCATCAGGAGCAATTAATATCTTTTGAACCGCTAAGGAACCAGGGAACTAATAGCAGGCCCGTTATTAAGGGCCCTTTATTAGCTCCCTCCCCATTCCGATTGAGCCCTATGGGGGCTCGAATGGGAATGGAGATGGCTTCCCTGAATGGGGAAATACCGGGTCCTCCAAGGTTGGAATGACCCGGTAAATCCCCATTCAGGGAATCCGGACCCGGTATGCGGTAAGGGGGTAGCCATGGTGCTACCTCCAACCTCAGAATGAGGCCCATTGCATGATCGCCTATGTGTCTCTGTATATGTGTCCAACATTGGCTATATAACTAAACTTTTAATGCCTCTGATATTTAGGGATCATTAATAAACACTATCTCTAGTTTACAAAAGGTTACAAAGGATTTTTATTAAGACTACTATGTGATTTATGCAATTCCAATTCTGTTGTTTGTAGCCCTCTCCACCTACGTAAGTCCATGACAGATCATGCTCACAGTCTATTAATTCAAACTGTGGAGGCAAATGTCGATAATATTTTCATGATCATGTTACTCATATGCTGACATCTAATCCATCGACCAACCACGTTAAACATTTATCTTGGCAACATCCAGGAAGGAAACATTCTCTACTCTGTTAATCACACAGTGGCATTCCTAGATAGCAGTTCGACATTCAAATGATTACAGAAGGCCGCCAAAACGGAAATCCTCATTCATCCCATTTGGGGTAAGGCTGTCTAATTTCTCTAACAAGTAGAGCTTCCTCTGATTTAGTTTTTTGCCGATGTTACCCCCTCTTGGTGGTCTACTGACCAATTTCAGTATGATGAATTTCAGCTGTGCTATGTTGTGTCTAATAGTAATAAAATGTTGTGCTGCAGGAGACTTGCTGTCTGTTGGGCGGATATTACTTTTATGATCATTCACGCATTGTTTGGCCTTACGTGGTGTGTGTCCCACATAGTAAATCCCACATGGGTTGCTAAGTCCATAGATTAGTGAACTCGAATCGCACGTGGCAAAATCCCTTAATTTGATTTTTGCTCCAGAGCATGGGTGTTTGACATAATTACCCTTCATAACATTATCGCAGTTACTGTATTGAAGACACGAGAAAGTGCCACTCCTCTTCTTCCCCAATGTGAGTTGACTATCTTTTGGTCTTCTGTCTGCTTGTACCAATTGGTCACACAGATTTCTGTGTCTTTTGTAGGCCATCAGGGGTGGTTGTGGGAAGAGTTTGTGTAACACGGGATCTAGTTCAATCAGCCTCCAATTCTTCTTGA
This sequence comes from Ambystoma mexicanum, assembly GCF_040938575.1. Lineage (NCBI taxonomy): Eukaryota > Metazoa > Chordata > Amphibia > Caudata > Ambystomatidae > Ambystoma > Ambystoma mexicanum. The sequence goes on from NC_090929.1 coordinate 418,293,991, forward strand.
TAAGTCTTGTAATTTGTTGACTTTGACTAGCGCACTTTAATGCGTATTTAGAGAAAGGTATTTAGCTCTCTCGTTTCTTAGTAATCAGAAGATCCTCTCACCTAACATTAACACTTCTGCCCTCAACTGCTGGATATCCTCTTTCCTTACAAAGATTGGTCATTTTCCCACATTCCATTCTCAACGTATCCTCCTCAGTTACTATCCACTTCAGTCGTAAGAACTGGTTGTAGGGCAGATTATTCTTCAGATGTCTGGGATGTTGGCTTAGATAAGGGAGGGAGTTGGTCGCATCAGTGGATTTTTGAAATATGTTGGTTATTATTTCCCCATCGGTTAGTTCTGTGTTGTTGAAGGCTACATCATCAGCATGGAAAACCGACATCAGGAGATCTTACCAGCATCTTACCAGCATTGCAGAAATTGAAAGTAATCTTAATTATTTTAAATTACAAAACAGTATTTAGCGCCCACAAAGGGATCATGGGAGCTAAAGCTATATTGGCGACTTCTGCGGTTGCAAGCAGGGGAATGGCAGATAGGGGCACACTCAGGCTTGTCGGAACTTGGGCTTTTTCTCATGAATATAGTCAGCGTGCGGAGCATGCCTGATTGGTTGTGTGTCAGCTCCAGGCTAATGTACATTTGAGACATTTGTCCCTCATTACAAGTTTGCCAGTCTAGAAAAAAAGTACTGGTAACACTGGTTCACGGCACCTTTTCCAGACCGGCAACCTACAAGTCTGCCGGTAGGGGCTGTGAACTATGGCAGGCCTGACCTGACAGTAGTTCTGGCCGCTACCAGCCTATGTATCACTGAAGCACCACCACCACTACTAACTGTGCTAGTGCTTCAGGGTACCCATTGGAATGAGAACCCTGCGGCTCGTAAAATCCCGGAAACACCAAGATATCAGGAGGCGGAAATGGTAAGGCAAGTCTGCTGGTAACCTGCCGTTAGCGCCGGTAGGTTACCGGCAGACTTGTAATGAGGGCGGTTGCCATATTACTTACCGGTAAAGTACTGTTTTGACCTTTGAGCATGTTGTGTTTATTGATGTATTTCATTTTTTGAGTGAAATTGTATATCTTTTAATATGGTACAGTGCCCTGTATATCACTCGTTGATAAGGTTTGCACTATATAAATAAAATTAAAATAAATAATACAATATTAAAGTGTCACCTAATAGCCAAAACGAATGAGTTCTGAGTGATTGCCCAAGGCCCTTTTGTAGTGCCCTATACATCATTTTGATATTTTTATATACATTGCCATCCCAGTTTTTACATTAGCTTGCTAATTGCAGCAATAGAAGCAGTAGTGCATGACATCCTCACACTCACTGTATAGGTACAATATACCACCGAGATACCACCAAACTCGCAATGAGGCAGAAGTTTCAGATGTGTCACTGCAGAAAGAACATGAACTCAGAAGACCATTGCACTTAAATCGATTCATGTTAACCTCATGTGTCCATACAAGTGAGTCGTAAATCCTTACCCTTTGAAGGCTGGAAATGTTTTGCTGCCAAAAGTATTTTAACTGCTGCAGTAACCAGAAACTTTCCAAAAATTGATTTACAGCACCTCACAAGACAAGTAATGGAGTTGGTCAAGCGTTCGTAAAGTGAAGGACAGGCTATGACGTCTATTGCTGAGGCAGAGCTTACCTGGGTGCTAGGCTTGATTTTGGCCTTCCAAATACTGAAGCTACTCTGCACTTCTACTGGCATAAGGAAGCTTAGAAAGTCCAAGCATAAAAGGATGCTATGATTACGATAGATTAACTGGGAGGCAATGAGGACCACAACGCAGGTCAGAACAGGCCAGGACAAGTCTCACAGAAAGGGCCAGTTCAAATAGGCAAAGCTTTCAAATGGAGTTTAACGGAAGGCAGGACGAGGGCAGGGCAATATGTAGAAGGACGTGGCAAAATGCAGGAAGTGAGAATTCCAAACAAGTGGGCACCACAAAAGGCAGAAAGGTGGAAATATGGCAGTGGTCGAAGTGGGTGGGAGAGGTTGGGTCCTGGCTCCTTAATATTTTTTTTAAAAAGTTTGTTGAATCAAACAAAACCTCTGCCATTGCTTTGGGCAACCCATTCAAACCAAACCTTTCATTACAGAAGTGAAAAAACATATACAAATCAGCCTTGACCCCACCCAGAAAAGATGCCGTTGAACACTAACTACTAGATTACATGTCCTTTGTATGAGACTGCACGCACCCCAGACATATTTCTGACTCATTGGGAATCACCTTTAGTCTCTGAGCACTGCAGGTTTGGGAGCTCCGTAGGAGCCCTACATTCGAACTGACAACCCGGCTACACCACTGAGGGACATTTGACCACTAACTACTAAGGGCTTTAAATCTACTGTTGCCGGATCACAGAATGGCATGGATCGGGACCAATGCATAAAACAGTGGCCGTCACATGCACTACTGGCACTGGGACGGCAGTCACCTCCTTCTTTGACCACAGCTGACGCCAAGGCCGGAACATCCACGGCCACAGCTGCAATCCACTCACCAGCACGCCAACATCAAGGTACATGAACCCTTTTGCTGCAATCAAAACCACTCGAGCACGGCTGAGTGGCACCCTGCAGTTTGCAGCCAAGTCCCTCCTCACAGATAGAAGCTAGCATCCTTAAGTGATGCTCTCAGTATAGCACATCACCTCATTATCAAACAAAGGGGTGCCTGATTACAGTCCCAGGTCCTTCAGGCGTCATATAATAGTCAACAAAAATTGGACCAATGGAACCGGGAATAGCCTCTCAATACATTTATTTATTTCATAAATACCAATAAATGTTCAGTTGTCAATTTCTAAAAACTTTTATTTGCATATCAAATTCATATAAAATACTGGAACATTTCCACAGACAAGTATCTACAAGTTCCACTCATACTCAATCACTCCTACCATTCATTCTATTTTTTGCTTTTTCGTATCAAATTATTAACATATACATATATATGGCCTCATATATGGACGGCCTCCAACCCTAATTCCACATTGCACAAAAGTCCTCCATTCGATTATCAGATGGTTCCGTCTGTGTGTTCCTAATTACACCGACTTTCGTCTACACGTGTTTCGGTTGTCTTTTTTCGGGACGTCAACATTCATCGACCCTTCATTCATACAACCTTCTTCAGGACAAAATTTAGGGGAGTTTCCTGATTACCATAAGCATCGAGTAGGGTGAGTATCACCACTCAACTAGATGTGTCTCCCTTTTCTCTATTATTCCAGGACATTCAAACTCATTACTCAAGAGGGATTCTTCGCAGCTCAATCTGGAGGGACCTATTAATTCTCAATGGCCCAACAGCTCAGATCTCCTTGTACATCAATTCTTAGCAAGGAGCCGCTAACACTTGCTATCGTGGTGTAAATTGGCACGGTTTTGCTGCTTCTCTTCAGAACCCAACTGCATGCAGTTGGGTTCTGAAGAGAAGCAGCAAGACTGTATGAAATAAATAAATGTATTGAGAGGCTATTCCCGGGTTCCATTGGTCCAATTTTGTTGACTAGCATATCACCTCTACTTTTCAGTGGACCCTTGCCTGCGACTCTTTTCAGGGGTCCAATACTTTCAAGGTCCAGATGAAGGCGGATTAAACGCTCCACCGCCGAAACGTCCAAGACAAAGATAACCTCTCTCTGTCCCCACTTTTGACTAATCATAAGTGACGTCAGATTGGTGATGTTCTTCATTGATGCCTACATTGAATGTAACACAGCTTTCACAGTTTGTATTAGATGTCAATTCTATTTATCCTGTTTCTTTTTGTGATAGAAAAAAAAGGAGTCAGCTTGTTCTGTTAGGGAAATATATATCTTAAAACTGAGAGTTGTTTCCTTTTGTTTACACTTACTATGTCTGTTGAGTTTCTTATGTCCTTTGTAATTTTATGGAAAGATTGAGGACACAAATAGTGCCTCGTGACAGTGACCAATGAAAAAGAAATTAAAACCAATTAAAATACAGACAATGTAGAAGGAGTAAAATAACAATCACTCCTTCACATTGTCCTTGAGAAAAGCCTAAATGACTGTGGGCCGCATTACAAGGTTGGAGGTAGCCTTCCTGGTAAAAGAAGCAAGGCTACCTCCAAACTTGCAAGAAAGTCTGGCACCTGTGAATGTGCAATTACCGGGGTATTCCGGCCCCGCCGGAGCCGGTAATTGCCCTATTGCAATGGGGAGGCCTGTAGCACCGGCACTGTTCATAACGGTGCTTGTGCTACAGGCATGCTGTGCTCGTGGGTGCCTTTCATTCCGCTAGGTCAGACCTGGCAGAATGAAAGGCACCCACGAGCACAACTCAGAGTTTGCCGGTCCGGATACAACAGTACCGGCAAGCTTACAGGTACCATTGTATCCGGACTTGCAAACTCGTAATGAGGCCTGTAGTACAGGCACGGCTGCCGCCGGTATTCATTTTTTCCCAGCGCAGAGAAAAGGGCAATTACCGGGTTACGACCTTGCCGGACCTGGTAATTGCCCTTTTCTGGGTGCCAGAAAAAATTCTTCCCCATTCCCATTTGAGCCCCATAAGGCTCAATGGGAATGGGGAGGGTGGTAGTACCGGTACCGTTGTTAACGGTACCAGTGGTACCGTCATGTTCTGCTTGCGGGTGCTGGTACAGCCTCAGGTCAAACCTGGTGGCTGCAAAGGCACCCATGAGCAGAACTCGTAGTTTTCCGGTACGGTAACAACAGTACCGACAAGCTTACTGGTACCATTGTTACTGTAACAGCAAACTCATAATGAGCCCTATATCTTTTCACTTGCTGAGATAAAAGAATTAACAGCCACTGATCGGCCTTTCTGAATAGATGCTTCTTTTATTTAAGCTTACAAACAAGCCTTTTTGACTTTAAGGCAGGCCGCCTGGTATCCCCATGTTATGGACATGGCTCCCAAACCTGCAGTTCTTAGAGACTAAAGGTGATTCCCAATGAGTCAGAAATATTGTCCTTGAGAATAGCCTAAATGACTATCGGCCTCATCACGAGTTGGGCGGTAGCCCTTAAATGTGGCGCTAACTCTATTACCACCGCATTTAAGGGTCTGCCCAATCACGTGTCTGGCAGCATTTACCCCCAGCTATAAGCTGGGGGTAAATGCACCAACTTAATGGCCATTTTCAGGCGCAATTAGCGCAGCGCTATTAGTGCACGCTAATTGCACCACAAATGCCCGATGGGGAATACTATTTATTTGTTTATTTATTTATTTAGTCATTTATTTATTTATTTATTTATATAGCGCACCAAGCCCTGGGGCATCTGGGCACATTTCTTACAGTACATAGGATACAAGACGCATTAGTTACAGTTACATTACAAAGGCACATTATATACAGATATGGGTGGTGCAAGACAGAATACTTAAAGATACATGTAATGCTTTTGTTACAGTTCAATTATTACAGACAAAGCAGAGGTCAAATTAGTATAGTCACGTGATTCTTAAGCTTTTTGAAAGAGAAGCCTTGTTTTAGAGTTGTTTCTGAATAGGTGGAAGGTAGGTTCACTTCTTAGGGTACGTGGTAGGGTGTTCCACAGTTTACCGGCTAACACTGGGAAGCTGCTGTCTCCAGCTTTCTGGAGCTTAAACCTAGGAATCTTTAGGCAGTGTGCTTGGGCAGATCTCATGGGACGTACTGTAGTGTTTCGGGAGAAGTTGTCTCCCAGATAGCTAGGCGCCAGGTTAGCAAGGCACTTACATGTGAGTGATAGTGTTTTGTACTCTATCCTTTGGTTGACAGAGAGCCACTGGGTGTTCCATCTTATATCCGAGATATGTTGGGACCTTGGGAGGTTTAAAGCTGCTCTGAGGGCATTATTTTGGATTACTTGCAACCTCTTAAGGTTAGGTTGACTGGTGCCTAAGTAGAGTGCATTACAATAGTCAATTTTGGAGAGAAATAAGGCTCTGGCTATGGAAGTGCAGTTGGATGAGGAGCGCACTGGTCTACATGAGTTGACTAGCTTGCAGGTGTAGGCAGTGGAGGATGCTATTGCGTTGACATGTCTGGTTATGGTAAGTGAGGAGTCTAGGTAAATACCTAACATTTTGACATCTTTGGATACCATTATGTTTTTGTCGTCAATGTTGAAAGTTGAGTATTGTCTGTCAAGTTTGTTGAGTCTAGATTGAGAACCAAATAGGAGTAACTCTGTCTTGTCGTCATTGAGGCATAGTCCATGTTTAGCCATCCAGGCTTGTATTATGACATAGACGTCATTTAGGATGTAAACATATTTAATGTAGTCCACAGTGATAGGGATGAGTATTTGGGTGTCATCCTCATAATTAGTGTAGATGACACCCAGATGGTCAAGGTCGTCGAACAGAGGTTTTGTAAACACGCTATGAAGTGTTGGTGAAACGCAGGAACCCTGAGGTACTCCGCATGTGACTGGAGCTGGATCGGCAGAGGCTAAGGATGAAAAGACCCTCATGGATCTATATTTTAGGACGGATTGAATCAAGGCATTTGCTTTGTCACGGAAGAGGGCTGCTGATGAGAGGTGGTTGCATAACACTTTATGGTTAACCAAGTCAAATGCTGCTGAGAGGTCTAGTAGTAGTAACAGTGCAAGTCTACCATTGTCTTTTAAGTTGTCCATTTGAGTCTTAAGATCAATCAGGGCTGTTTCCGTACAGTGTTTTCATCACAAACATATCTCGGTAATCCCCTATATTGGGCTCCCATGTGACTCAAATGGGAATGGGGAATTACATTTTCCGGTGCCTGACTTCACGGACCACCGGGGCTGTAATGCGCGGCGTTTCCGGCAAGTCAGGTGCTGGAATAATTTGCAAGTCTGGCAGCAACCTGCCAGTTTTACCGGCATGGTTGCCGTTGGACTTCTAATGAGGCCCCATGACTCTGCTTCCTTCAAGACTGTTCTGCTGCTCCTCATCAAGTAAAGTGTTAACTAAACTCCAAAATTTCTGGTTACTTCTCCAAGTCTAACCATTAAGCAGGAACCTAAATTCGAGATCGTCATGGTGGGACCTACTTATAATACACAAAGGCAGATATCTGGAAACACCTCCCTACACATCTTTCAAATAAGAAAGACCTCTTAAAGCTCTGCAAAGGCTTGGAGACTTTCCTCTTCCAAGTGCCCTATGTCCAGGAGACACACTAACGTCCTACTGTTTTGATGGATGGATCACAGACACATGTTAAGGGCCTTGTACCTTTACTTCTTTCTGATGGTCTCTCCTTTACCATCCTCAACAGATGACTCTTCACTCTCAAGACTTTCACGACCTTCTCACAAACCGGGATATTTAAGAATCAAATAAAAACCACTTGGCCGACTGTGGATTTATCAATGTAGCCACTTTCTCTAATGTACCCTTGTGCACTGAGGCATCTGGCAGCAGGTGCCACAATTAACACATGTCCCTGGGCCCAGACAACACTATCATAACATCCTGATCGCATGTCCCCATAACACCCTGGGAATCACAGGTCAGGCTCTGGCGTGGTTAACCTCCTTTCTCTCCAACTGCCCATCCCAGGTACAACTTGCAGCCTTTCTCTCGACCACCACTCTCTCAACCTGCGGCGTTCCCCAGGGATCAAACCTATCCCCCTGGTTCTTGAACGTCTATATGGCTACCTTGCCATGTGTGATCGCCACTTTCACCTTTAATTTCCAGTGTTATGCGGATGACACGCAACTATCTTTCTGGCTACCCTCAGCCACTTCCTCCTCCTCACTCGTACCTGAGTGTCTGTCCGTTATTCAGTCATGGTGTGCTGCAAACGACCTCTGCCTCAATGCCAGTAAAACTGAGATTGTTCCCATTGGGAGCCCTGCCCCCACGTTCCCACTTTCACTCTGGCCTGCTTCCCTTGGCCCCACGCCCACCCCCATCTGTGAGGCCAAAAACCTTGGGGTCCTCTTCGACTCCACTCTCTCCTTCTCCTCTCACATTTCTGACACCTCAAAAAAGTCTACCAACTACACCTCCCAAGAGGCACTCTACCTTTTCTCACTTTCCCCCAGCATCTCACTGTTTCCAAAGCCCTGGTTCTCTCTTTGCTGGACTATTGCAACAACCTCTTCCTCAACCTCCCTGCTTCTTCCCTGCGCCCCTGGAACTCATCCAGAACAGAACCGCAAGTGTTATCCTTGGCTTCAAGCCCAGGGACTGCATCTCTCCAGCGCAGAAATCCCTTCACTGACTCCCCGTGGCTGCAAGGAACAAATTCATGACCATCTGAATTGTCCACAAGGCTTTCTTGGGCCATGGACCTACTCACCTGTAACGTTCCTTACTAAAATCTGTCCCTCTAGAGCTCTCCGCTCAGCAACCTCCAACCTTCTGCGTGTGAGCTGGATTTCCAAGCAGAGATTTGGAGGGAGATCCTTATCCTCAGCAGGCACCTTTCCCTGGAATAGCCTTCACGCCACCCTCTGTCTTCAGCCTGATCTTCTTAAGTTCTGGAAACTCCTCAAGACCTTCCTCTTCTCCTCCTCCTCCTCCTCTCTCCCACCACCCTGCTAACCTAGCTCTCTGCTCTTTCCATCTCTCCCTCCTCTTCTATACAGCTTGCTGACTGGCCACCTGGTGTACCTCAGAGTCTCACTGGTTCCTTGAACCCCTGCCAGTCCTCTCTGCCCTTGCCTCAGGGTACTGCGCCCCACTGCCTCACTACACTTGTAAATAAATCCTAGAGAGCTTCTCTCTCTGCACTTACCCCAGTCTCTACCGACTGGGTGCACTTAGACCCCCTCCCCTCCCTGCCCGTCTGGCACTTGCACGATCTGAATGCATCTCTGCCTGAAGATTGTCTGTCTGTTCTCCCTTGTCTTCACGCCTTAATGTGCACTTGTAAAAAAACGCAGAATCTCTGTCAGGCCTATTTGCTGTATCTCAACTGTTAAATGTATCATATTAACTTACTCTGCCTTTGCAGACCGTTATCATCTCAGAATTCCAAGGGCTCTGAGCGACTGTTTGTTTTTTTCCCTTTGTTCCCACCCTCCTTGAGCGCTTTGAAGCACTGTGTCTAGGCGCTTTATAAATAAACATTACCATACCATACCATAACATTCCTGGGTGGATCAGCTGTGAACCTTCTTCCCTTCACATGAAGAGGTGGCCGGAGCTTATGCATCGAGAAGGGGGGAAAAATGACTGTATTGTGGCCATTTGAGAAACAGAAAGAGATTTTCTGCACAGGACTCCTACCTAATGAGCAGGTTCACAAGCTGACCAGTCACAAAGTATAGACGGGTCGTTTTTCCAGTTAATGAGAATCTTGACTTTGGGGAGCCCGATGTAACAGAAAACAGATTGACAGACTTGAGATGTCAAGCTAGGATTTGGTTTTCCTACTCGAAACAACAGCCCTTAGGGTGAAGAGAGTGATGGGCTGTCAAGAGTGGAAAATTAGTTCACTGCCATTAAAACTAGGCCCTATTATGATGGAAGTGTGTGTGATGCGTCAACGCTAAGGGCTTCGTTACATGTCAAAAGACCTGAATTTAGAGCTTGCAATTATGAAGCAGTAAACCCCATCGGCAGGTAATGGCCCTGTCCCATGCTATGAGTTCCCCAGTGCCATTACATCCAGGTAATGCCCCACCAATGGCCGTATAACTATTAGCATCCGGATATGATTTACACAGTGCTAATTGCTTTCTTTTTAAGTTGAGGACCAGGGCGCTGGCTAGTTCTCACGTTCAAAAAAACGACAAAGAAAATGGTTGCCATGAAAAACAGCAAATGGAACTACTCCTAGTCCCTTCTCCAATTTCCTGGTGCAGTTGTCACAGTGAGGAACAGGCAGGCCAGTGGAGGAAGAGGAGTGGAAGCATTGTGGGAGGCCAGCGGGAGGTAATTGTCTGCATGAGAGGAGGGCAGGCAGAGCAATAGTGGGAGGGTGTGAAAAGCGGGCATGACTAAATGCTGGCATTCCAGGAGGGAAATTGGCAGCCCCCCTCTGTTTAGGGGGTGCTCATAAGGCAGGCAATACTATGTGGTAATGCCCACCTTCTGAACTCCCTGGTGGACTGGGAGATACCCCCTGGGTGCTAATGAAAATGTCTGCATTCGTTCAACAGAGGCATACTGCGCTCTTAAATGTTTACTGTCGTACATTAGATAATGGTAAATACTGTATGCATTGAACTCAAGGGACAGCATACAGGGTTACCAGAAAGCAATAACCCATCACCTAATATTCCAGATGCTGTGTAACACCGCACATGCACAGTATAACAGCTTCATGTGGCCATCACTGGAAAGGCAGTACATCCAGAATCTTCACTCTGCAATGCCATCTGCACAAAACGAGCATTGAAACTGACGCCGGCGCAGTGGCAGTGGCAAGACAAGTGATGGGAACTGTAAGGATATTTGGCGTGTTACAGCACAGAGTACAGCACTACTGCACAGGTAGCAATTTTATTTTGATGCAGCACCACCACATGGGTGTGGTGCATTGCTATATGTGTTGCCAGAGTAACATGGACATATAAGTAAAGACAGGCTATTCAGTCAAAAACGATTTTTACATATAAGATGCAAATCTATTTTTACAGTTAAAAGCACACATGTGCACATTCAAAAATGCACACTATTTTTCACCTGAAATGCCTATGTTGCAAGAGACACATTTGAAAATTAATAACTAACCTTATTAATAGCTAACCTGACTAATAAAACTTCATTTAACATAACCCACTAATAAAAATGTGTCTCCACTGCAGAATTAGGCCTACTCTGAAAGTGAACTTTTAAACGCACATTAATTTTTTTTTCTCTGCTGCCCTGTCCACATAACTACAGGAAGCAAAGAGCTCGAAGGAACAGGAAATCAGTTTGTTACAATTTTTACTGAAGAAATGAGCCATTGTGTAGTGAGGGAGGAGATGACATGATTGATTCTGATTGGAGCAGCGTCATAGCAAGTATCATGCTAGCGGCTGTGATTAGAGTTTTGCTGGGAAGCTTGAGGAGAGGGGGAGAACAATCGAGATCTTGCAGAGCTGGGAGAAGGACCTGTTTCCTGGCTGAAGCATTCCTGCTGCAAAAGCTGAGAATTCCAGGCAATAACCCCGGTTTGAGAACGGCAGACGCTTGTTTTCACTGGGGTTAATCTTCAAGGGAGCCAAATTCAGAAAGAGAATAGCCGGAGAAAACTCATGCTGAACAGATAAGGTAATTAAAGAAGTGTGGGAGCTGTGCGAAAGTGTGCGAAACTGTTCAGTCAGTGTATTCGAGGGAGTCCCAGTCCCTTATCAACATATTTAATGTTACCAATTGAATATATTCTCGCAGTTCTCTGTTCATTTTATCACAAATAATGTTGTACCATTTCATTTATTTCTGTAAAAAAGGGTTAAACTGTGTTTAAAGGAAATTTCTATAATACAAAAATATCTGAAAACAGATAGCTAGTGTGCATTATTTCTCTCTTTCATTTTGCATGGGAAAAGGTTTAAACGTGGGTAGATTTTTAAACAGTGCAATTGTCATTTTAAAACAGATGTGTGCATGATTATATTCAGTATGGACAGTTGTGAGTGACTGTTTGTAGCATAGCTTGTTGGAGGTACATGAGCCAACGGGAAGAGAGACTCTCTGGACATAGTTCCATACCGTATATAAGGTAGTGGAAATTACCACAAAAATACCACAATAGCCCATGGTGGCACACAACACTAACACTGAAAATGTGGTATCCCTAAAATGTAGGCCTGAGGTCTCTCTAGTGATCAAGAACAATCTAGATAAAAAGCAAGGGATGTTGGATATTGGGGCCACAAATAAACCAACCACTATACCAACCAACCACGCAAATTATCGCACACATTATCTAAATAGGTCTGAATTCTGAAATAATGCAATGTATTATTGTTATGTGTGATCCAATATGAATACAGAGAGTGATTATTGCTAAAGGTATTTTGGCGGTAAGAAAATACCGCAAAGCCCCAAATATCCACAAAATACCCAACATATTTATGGTGCGTTGCAGGCCGGGAAAGTGATCATAGAGTACCTACTGGGCGTGGCAAGCGTGTCTCACACTGCCATTTGCACATTAAAGGGAACCCATTTTATAATAGCAGTGTGCCACTAAAAACGAATTTCAGAATGTCACAAAGGGAAACCACATTTTCAGACCTAGTGCAATATTTAGAGGCAAAGTTGTTTGCACATGGGACGTGGTCGTCGAACAGCACCTTAGAATGGCGTGACCGCATTCAGGGTGAGGTGCAGAAAGAAAAACTAGACAATATTTTTGCAGAAGGCAGCATAATTCAGGTCTGCCTTACAAGATTATTGAATGCAGCCGATAAAAGTGCAGAGAAAGACTGTTTAATACGGCTATGCGGCAAAATATGGTTAATTTTGAATAAGTCCCTGCGAATGCTGGAGAATGATACCCAGCTAATTAACAGGTTAAAGACTGAATTAGATGGGGCAAGTAAAAATCAGGAAATGTTAAGAGCAGAATTGGATGTATGCCAAAAAGACATGCAATTAAAATGCAGAGACTTTGATGCTCAGTTATCCAAAAGCAAGAAACTATTTGAGGATAGTGAGCAAGAATTGGTACACTTAAAAGCCTTAGTGGACCACATTAGACAGGATAAAGATGAGGTTGTTTCAGAAATGCAGATTTTACAAAAAGAACATTGTGAAAAAGAATGTGATCTCCAGAGTGCAGAACAAGAAATGATTAAAATGATTCAAGAAAGAGACAAGAGAAATAAAGAGTTCAATGAATGCCAAATGCAAATGTGCGACATGCAGGAGGTGATTAATAAGATGAGTGATGAAAACAACTATTTGCAAAATGAAGCAAACAGACTCCTTCAAAAGTGTAAGGACTTAGAACAGCAAATGTGCATTCCCAGGTCCCAGGAGAGGCGGCAGGGTACCACATTCAATGGAGTGGAGGTGAATTCTAGCTCTGCCCAAAGAGCTAGTGCTCCAGTGACTGGACCGGTGACTGAACTTGGTTGCAGCGCCATTGGGGGATTTGATACTCCCATTGGGGGCAGCCACCAATCTCATACACCTGAAAACAGGATTGAATCACAAAATAGTGCAATTCCATGCATTGCAACAAGTAGCCCCATAAAAATAATGAAATCCATTAAAGCCCTGATCAAACCATTTAAAAAAGGGAGGTGAATGCTGCATTGAGGATCACTTAGAAGCGGTGCATGACATTTTTAAAGCACTCCGGATACCTAAGGAACAGTACAGACAATATTTTCATTTAACTTTAGATGCCCCGATGGCCAGCATCATAAGGGGATTAAATGAACAGCAGAATATGACCTGGTTGGAGTTTGAAAAAGAAATTAAGCGTCATTTTTCTCCTTTTCAGTCATTGCAGGAGGCAAAGAAAGTCGCTTACACAATTACTGCTGGACCTAATACATCCCCTCGCCAATTTTTACAAGACTTAAAAAGATCATTTTCTCGCTTTGATGTATCTTTTGACCCAAATTCCAATGAGTTTAAAACTGCATACTTCTATGGGCTACAGAAAGACATCATATTCCAATTGGTCCGTGAATTTGACCGTGACAAGTCCCTTGAATGGATTGTACATCAAAGCACAAAACTATATGAGGTACTCTATGGTCAGAGTAGAGAAAGTGATAAAATGAAAGATACTAGACCTAAATCTAAAGAACCCTCAGCCACAGTAATGGAAATCAGGTCAGCCAAAATGTCCCTTGAGTCTGCTCAAAGCCAAGGTAAAAATAATGTGACACTTGAACAAAGGGGTAATCAACAAAGATCGCCATTTCCTGTACCAATGTTCCAATCACATGATCCTAGTAATAGAGAGAGCTACATCAGCCCTAGGTATTTAGGGGACAGACCCCGGGTAGGATATCGGCCTGATATGGCAGGTATGAACAATAACCAGAGACAAAATCAAGATCAAAGAAATGATGGACCCTACCAGTCATTGGGGATACAGAGCAGATTTGATCCCAACACCATGATATATGGTAATCAGGATAGACCCCGATATGTGGATCGATTTACTGATAATGGAAATCAACATAGGGGCCAGTACCCACAATCTGAGAGACAGGACATGAGGCAAAACGTGAACTACAATCCACGTCAGTACAATGATTCCCCACCAGGGGACTATAATCAAAGGATGGGTGCAACCCGCTCCCCTCCACAAATGAATCAAGAGTTCAGAAACCATCCCAACCGACATCAATCACCTGAGAGGTATCAGAATAGATCCAATCAGGGGGAAAACAACCAATATCGACCTAGGCCACAGAAAGAGGATCCTAGAGAGATGGAAAGGTTCCCGTGCCTTGAGGCCCAAGTAAAAATGTTAGCTGAGCAAATAGGAAAGCTCTATACAGCGCGAAAACAACCTTCCAAAGAGGGGGCTGATGGCCATAGCAATGACCGGGGGGCTTCCGAAAAGTGACTAAGTACTTATGATAACTGCAAGGCCAGAATGACAGATTCCTCTGATATAATTTTGCATAACGACTCTGAGATGCCTAATGGATTAAAAATGAAAGTGCCAGTAAATGAACTTGTGACGGAAAGTGCAAATACTTCTAAAAAAGAGGTACGGTTTAACCTAGAGCTAAATAAAACAGTAAAGATTTGCACAAATGAAAAAGAAACATTAGGAATTCCAAAAGAACAAAGGGACAGATTTAAAAATAATGACTCATGCATGGGGAATACCAGTGAACAGGGAGTAAGTGGGGATGCTATAGCTCCTTCCCTGGGCAAGCAAAACAATGACCAAATACAGACAGAAAAAGGAAATACTCAAAAGGAGGGTACAAGTCAATCACCTGAAGAATTCTTTGAGCCACATATTTTTGAAGAGGCTGAAAGGGCTGGTATCACACTAAATGATCACAAATGCACAGAATTAAAACATTACAAATTGCTGAATGATGTTGTTACACATGTTCAGTTGGAAGGTTGTAATGTGGTCTCTGATGTTACCCAGATGGATGGGCGAACAGTGGCCACACTCCAAAAAACCTCTGATCATGGAGAAATGAATAAAGTCTCTCGCGCAGAAATGGGTAAAAAGGAGGGAAAAATGTCTTTCCATTTACCAATGTGCTTAGCCAAAAGTGAAAAAGACCTGAGAAAGGTGAGCCCTGAAATCAGTAAGAATTCACACTTCTTATGTGTATTAGAGGAAGTTGAGGACAGATATTATGCACCCATCACTGTAGAAGAAAAATGCCACACCTTTGCTATGATTGACACTGGCGCACAGGCCACAATTATGTCCAAGGAGCTGGTAAAGAGTATCAATGAAGGGAGACCCCCACAGAGTCAGATCACAGTGAAGGAAAATCAAGGTCCAGTGCATAACTTTAATGGGGAGGAGGTG
This sequence comes from Ambystoma mexicanum, assembly GCF_040938575.1. Classification (NCBI taxonomy): domain Eukaryota; kingdom Metazoa; phylum Chordata; class Amphibia; order Caudata; family Ambystomatidae; genus Ambystoma; species Ambystoma mexicanum. The sequence goes on from NC_090929.1 coordinate 418,309,419, forward strand.
CCCATCATAGGTGTAACTGAGGTTGACATAAAAATAGGAAAGCACAGAATGAAACAAGAGGTATTGATCACATCTATTTGTGAAATTCCATTTCTGATGGGGACAGATTGCCTGAAAAGATTGTCTCCTCTCATAGATGGGGTGAATGGAGTGCTGTGGTCCTTAACCAAAAAACCATTGAGGCCTAAGAAACTAAAATCACAAAACAACAATATAAATGAATGTCACACAGTTGCCAAAACAAATGATGCTGTGGAGGTATATCTCCAGAATAGCTGCATACCTAGTGTCACTGTTATATTAATGTGTCAAGACAAAATGCAGAGCGACAATGAAAAACTACCTGTACAAATATACTTGGACCCAAGGAAAAATTGGCAGACTGCCATAGATGAGCACACATTACGTTTTTATTTAAAAGAGAAAACATGCAAACAGAATATTGCTCCTAAAACAGATTCAGAAAAACACATTACCACTCTGGCTGAAATACACATGGAAGATGAGCAACCATGGGTTCATGTTGGTATAAATGACTATTTTAAAACAATAAAAGCCACTTTAGCACTTGGACATGAAAGGAGTTTCATTAATGAGAAATTGTTGCAAAAAATAATGGAGAGGGAAGAAATCCCGAAATTTAGGATTAAAAACCAATATGTTTCTGGGTTGGACAGTCCAGACTTTGAAAACCGAATGCAGGCAGATGCATGCTTAAAATTAGCATTGGGCAGAAAACAATTTATCATAATGTATGGATAGTGAGTGGAGCACAAAATGAATTTTACATGGGCAATGACATCATGCACAGAATGTGTATGGTGTTAGATTTCCTTAATCAAAAAATATGGTCACGCCTAGGTGGTCCGGCACCTGAATTTGAAGACAAAAGAAGGGCTTATCATTGTGCACAACTGGTTCCTTATGCAATCGAATTACAAATGAGGAAACATACTATTATTCCTGCATTTACAAAACAGTTTGCAATAACACTGAAATGCAAAAATGGACAGCAGATGAAAGGCTCTGATGCATTTGAATGCCTGAATGAATCCATAAAACAGCAAGGCCTGTATTATGAATACATTCCATTGGTAGACATTGGTGAAGGATCTGTAAAAATGATGGTAAATAATAAAGGTTGTCAGGATATTCATTTAGAGGAAAACTCCCCATTAGGAATGGCCATACAAAAATCACATTTTACGGCAGATTTAAATAACATGGTGATTGGAAATATCCCTGAAAAGTATGTAGATGCCAAGGGTGAGTTGCCAGAACACCTGGATTCTCAGCCCAAAGGAATATTTAAAATTAATTCTGTGTATCCTTATGATTCAAATGAGACAGTGTGCTGCCATCAAGAGGATTGCATAATATTTAATTTAAATGAAAATGAAACAGAAAATCAGCCCATTGAAGTGGAAGCTGATATGCCAAAATATTTAAAAGTGGCAGCTTTACAAAAAGACACAGCCACACAGTTAGAGGAAAGCGCCGAGATTCCCTTACCAGAAGATTTTCCAGAATTTTCCAAAATGGTAGAAGAGCAGATCTCCTATGCGGATGCGTGTGAAAGCAATGAGGATAGGGACAATCTGAGGGAGATATTTATGGAGTTTAAGGATGTATTTGCAAAAGCTGCTTATGATTGTGGTTTAACTGATTTACATGTGGCCACACTACCAGAAGGGTGTAGCAGAAATCCAGTGTTTGTACGCCAGTATAGACTACCGCTGGCATGTTTAGAATCATTGGCAGAGATTATTAAAAATTTGGAATCGCGGGGAATCATCAGGCCCATTCATAGCACATCCAATACACCTATTTTAGGTGTGTTAAAGCCAAATGGTCAATGGCGGCTATATGCAGACTTGAGAGAGTTAAATAAAAGAGTACCAGTATCTAGATGGCCACAGCCATTCATTGATCAGGGCCTAGCTCAGTTACATGGTTCAAATGTATTTACCACATTAGATCTCACCTCTGGATTTTGGTGCGTGTCATTCGCAGAGGAGATACAACATTTATTTTCCTTTACATTTGACAGGACTCAATACGCCTGGCTTAGAGCTCCGTTCGGGTACATCAATAGTGGGAGTGAATTTGGCATATTTTTGAGAAAGGCCATGCCGGATGCAGCGGAAAGAGGAACAATAGTTTATGTGGACGATGTCCTGATAAAAAATGAAAGACTGAAAAGCCATTTTGATGAAATAAGACATGTACTTGGCCAATTGCAGAAAGCAGGCGCCAAAGTATCTTTGCAAAAAGCACAATGGTGCAAGAAAAAAGTGAACTTTCTAGGGCATGAAGTGACTGAACATGGGCTAAATCCACAAAAGAAGAAAATAGAGGCCATACAAAGATTAAAAGATCCTAAAAATGTGAAAGGAGTAAAAAGTTTATTAGGTATGACAGGCTATAACAGAAAGTTCATTGAAAATTATGCAGAAATCACTCAACCATTGACTAAACTGCTTAAACTGAATACTCCCTGGAAATGGGAAAAAGAGCAGTCTGATGCAGTGGCTAAATTAAAGGAATGTCTTATAAAGGCACCATGTTTAGCATACCCCATAAAGGACAGGGATTTCTTTATAGAAATAGGTTTTTCTGAACATTGTATGTCAGCAGTGTTATCACAAAAACACGATTTGAATCACAAAACCATTGCCTATGCAAGTAAGGCATTTTCCCAAGTTGAAATGAAATTTAATGAATGTGAAAAGGCCCTATTAACCACTGTGTGGGCGCTACAACATTTCCGCCCCATTGTTCAGGGAGAAAAGGTGATTATTGAAACAAATCATCAACCTTTGCAATTTTTAGAGAGTAAAAGAATTAGATCAGGTAATCTAGCGCAGTCCAGAATCACGTCATGGACGCTGGCATTACAAGGTTTTCCTGTAGAAGTGAGATATGGACAAAATAAAAAGAACCCAATTGCTCAAGGGTTAGCTGACTTACATGACTGCGTAGCTGAACAAATACCAAATGAAATGGAAGTTGAAACTAGTTTGCAGGAATTTGAACAATCACCACACAAAGCTTTTGATGAAAAAACATGCAAGGATTTGCCAACTGTATATGTGGATGGTTGTGCTTTTCACATTGAAAATGACAGTAATAAACAATTAGTGGCAGGAATAGGAAATGTCTGGTTGAAATGTGAAGGCGTCCCCAGTATAGGGATGAGGATTGGAGCTAGGAGCAGTCAGGTGGCGGAATTGGCAGCCATTTATAAAGCAATTGCTACTGCAGTTGATAAAAAGTTCAGTGAAATTGTCCCGGTGACTGATTCTGACTATGCACGGAATAGCTTTGTGGAGTATTTGCCTGGTTGGAAAGCAAGAGGCATGGTTACATACAACAAAAAGCCACTTAAACATGGAAAAATGATACAAGCCATAGACAAATTGGTGTCAGAGAATAATTTAACAATATACTGGAGAAAAATTGGTGGGCATTTAAAAACACCAGGAGAGGATAAGGAGGGAAATGATAAGGCAGACCACCTGGCTAAGATTGGGGCTGTGATGGGAGAATTGCTACCTATTGATTATTTAATGGGTGAAATACAAATTGATGCAGTGACACGTTCTAAAGCACCAAAGGAGGTAGATCAACCGGTGGTGCAGTGGAGTCATGACACGCCAGACCAAGATTTGATTGAGGCACAAAAGAATGATCGAATTTTGGGAATCTATTATGATCATTTGATAGATCCTGAACAAAATTCTTTAACAGAAAATGATTGTATGGGAAAAGAAGAGTTGAGGGTGCTATTAAAGAACAAAACACGAATTAGATTACAGGATGGACTCATGATTAGAGAGTCCATAACAGGACAAATACAGTGGGTAGTACCCCTTTCATTCAGAGGGCTAATGCTACACCATGCACATGATGCCATAACTGCAGGCCATAGAGGTTCACAAAAAACATTAGAAATACTAAAAGATTATGCTTACTGGCCACATATGTCCCAAGATGTGGAATTATATACTATAGGATGTCTAGTATGCGCCCAATTTAAACCTGCTTCACCAATGCATAGAGCACCATTGATGAAAAGAGGCCTAACTCTCCCATGGTCAGATTTGAAAATAGACTATGTAGGTCCTTTAAAAAGGTCGAGCAGGGGAAACCGTTATATTTTAAGTGTATGTTTGATGTCGAAGTGGATTGAATGCATTCCTGCACCAGATTGTAGTGCGCAAACAGCAGCCACATTGCTGGTGAACCATGTGTTCTCAAGATTTGGGTTGCCACAAAGAATTGAGTCAGACAGAGGAAGTCATTTCACAAGTACTCTAATGAGTAAGGTATGGCAAATACTAGGTGTGAAAAGGAAAGTACATATCGCATATCGGGCAGCGTCTTCAGGTACAGTTGAAAGGAGCAATAGGTCTGTTGTGGATATTTTAAAGAAATTCGTGGCAGAAGCAGGTTCCAGCTGGGATTTACGTTTACCGTTGGTTTTGATGGCAATCAGATCAACTCCTGCCAAGCAACAGGTGTTAGCCCCCATGAGGTCTTGACAGGTAGGAAAATGGTGTTACCACAACACCCACTATACAGAACACATGAGCAAACACTTGTGAGTGCATCCACAGTTCATGAGTACATTGATGAACTGAGGAAGCATTTGCAACATGCATTTGCTTTTGTGCAGAGAAATCCGGAAAGGGCTGCTGACAGTGCTAAAACATACTATGATAAAAGAACATCAGTAAAGGAATACAGTGTTGGGGATCAGGTGTACAAGTTTCATTTTGGAAAAAGTAAACAGAAAAATTCTAAATTTCTAGCAGCCTGGCAGGGGCCATTTCGAATTATAGATAAGGTCTCTCCTGTAGTTTATAAAATTTTGAAAAATGAAGGTGAAACGGCAATAGAGCAGTTCGTCCATGTAAATCAAATCAAACCATGCCATCCCAGACATGAGATCAGGCAGCTTGAGCATGTAGAAACAGATAAAGTCCCTTGAACACAAAAAGAGAAAATAAATGGGTACCATCAGGAGGCAGTGACAGAGAAGTTAAAAAGTTGATTGTTATAATTGCACATAAACACTGTAATATAAGTAAAAATATATAATATAAAATACGTAAATGAATAAATAAATAAATATATATATATAATGGAAGCTCATGGTTGGTGTGCCGAGAGAAAATGTATTAAATATTGAATGCTGTTTTATATGTGCTTGTTTTCTTTTTAACTTGTGTTTAATTTCAGGAAAAAAAAAAAAACGAAATGTTTTTACCAAGCATGTTTTATTTTTGGCACAAGGGTGAAGTTAGTTTTGTGCTATGTACTTAATTTGTTTCTTTTCTATTTGATTTAGAAAATTAACATTATTTGGTCGGAGGTTCCGGGATCAGAGGCCACGGGAGACGATGGAGTCCTGGAGTCCCCTGGATGAAGACCAAAAGATGCCTGCCTCCAGGTGGAGGTGAAGACAAGATAACCAGAATGCCAGAAAAGATGACTCCCATGGATCCAAGATTGCCAAAATGAAAGTGTACTCGAATGAACCAAATGACATCGCTGGTCGGGACATATCAAAGGCGGACAAGAGTCCTGACATATGGAGTTCCACGTATTTATTATTTTAATTATTTATTTTAATTTGTTATATTAATTATTTGTTTTAGTTAGTTGTTTTATTTTATTGTTTTTAATTGACTTGTAAAATCGAAACTTAGACTAATGCCACTTCCACTGAGAAGGCAAATGTAGAACATTTTGTAAACTAATGAACTCAGATGAATACTGTGTTGATTGCAACTTTTTCATTGATGCACATGAATATTCATTTTGTTGGATTGCTATATTGTGAAAAGAAGAAAAAGAACAAGTTGTTTTTAGGAATTGGCTTGGATCGTAGCCAAGATCTAAAAACAAAAGGAGGATATGTAAGGATATTTGGCGTGTTACAGCACAGAGTACAGCACTACTGCACAGGTAGCAATTATTTTTTTGATGCAGCACCACCACATGGGTGTGGTGCATTGCTATATGTGTTGCCAGAGTAACATGGACATATAAGTAAAGACAGGCTATTCAGTCAAAAACGATTTTTACATATAAGATGCAAATCTATTTTTACAGTTAAAAGCACACATGTGCACATTCAAAAATGCACACTATTTTTCACCTGAAATGCCTATGTTGCAAGAGACACATTTGAAAATTAATAACTAACCTTATTAATAGCTAACCTGACTAATAAAACTTCATTTAACATAACCCACTAATAAAAATGTGTCTCCACTGCAGAATTAGGCCTACTCTGAAAGTGAACTTTTAAACGCACATTCATTTTTTTTTCTCTGCTGCCCTGTCCACATAACTACAGGAAGCAAAGAGCTCGAAGGAACGGGAAATCAGTTTGTTACAAATTTTACTGTAGAAATGAGCCATTGTGTAGTGAGGGAGGAGATGACATGATTGATTCTGATTGGAGCAGCGTCATAGCAAGTATCATGCTAGAGGCTGTGATTAGAGTTTTGCTGGGGAAGCTTGAGGAGAGGGGGAGAACAATCGAGATCTTGCAGAGCTGGGAGAAGGACCTGTTTCCTGGCTGAAGCATTCCTGCTGCAAAAGCTGAGAATTCCAGGTAATAACCCCGGTTTGAGAACGGCAGACGCTTGTTTTCACTGGGGTTAATCTTCAAGGGAGCCAAATTCAGAAAGAGAATAGCCGGAGAAAACTCATGCTGAACAGATAAGGTAATTACAGAAGTGTGGGAGCTGTGCGAAAGTGTGCGAAACTGTTCAGTCAGTGTATTCGAGGGAGTCCCAGTCCCTTATCAGCATATTTAATGTTACCAATTGAATATATTCTCGCAGTTCTCTGTTCATTTTATCAGAAATAATGTTGTACCATTTCATTTATTTCTGTAAAAAAGGGTTAAACTGTGTTTAAAGGAAATTTCTATAATACAAAAATATCTGAAAACAGATAGCTAGTGTGTATTATTTCTCTCTTTCATTTTGCATGGGAAAAGGTTTAAACGTGGGTAGATTTTTAAACAGTGCACTTGTCATTTTAAAACAGATGTGTGCATGATTATATTCAGTATGGACAGTTGTGAGTGACTGTTTGTAGCATAGCTTGTTGGAGGTACATGAGCCAACAGGAAGAGAGACTCTCTGGACATAGTTCCATACCGTATATAAGGTAGTGGAAATTACCACAAAAATACCACAATAGCCCATGGTGGCACACAACACTAACACTGAAAATGTGGTATCCCTAAAATGTAGGCCTGAGGTCTCTCTAGTGATCAAGAACAATCTAGATAAAAAACAAGGGATGTTGGATATTGGGGCCACAAATAAACCAACCACTATACCAACCAACCACGCAAATTATCGCGCACATTATCTAAATAGGTCTCAATTCTGAAATAATGCAATGTATTATTGTTATGTGTGATCCAATATGAATACTGTAGTGATTATTGCTAAAGGTATTTTGGCGGTAAGAAAATACCGCAAAGCCCCAAATATCCACAAAATACCCAACAGAACTAGCGGAAAGGCAGGTTTTCAGAGAGGACCTCACAGTGCTGACAGAAAGAGATGACCAGGCCAGTAGGACATCTCATGGTCAAAGCTTCTATTCAGAACAGACCTCTTTTTAAATTTCCTGAGCGGGGAGCTGCTTGGACAACAATTGAGTATATACCTGTAATTTGTACAAACATAATTTTCACTGTGAGTGGTATCGGATGGTACCCATTATCAGCTTTTAATAAATCAATTGCTCCATGGAGTCGGGATCACCTACATGCTTGGATTTCCTTACGCATGTGCAAGAATCAATTTGAAAATTGGTGGTACAAGCTTGTATCAGCTCACACTGTGGAAACCACAGATAGAAGAGGTGGGACTCGAACTGAGACACATGCAGTCAGACAATCACCTTAAAAGGTGTACAAGTGCACACACCTACGTTCCCACTGGTTAAGGGAGACTTCCCAGAGGCTGAGTAGTAAGCAGCGAGAGTGCTTCCCATGGGGAGGGATCGCTCAACTCTTATTCAGGGCCCCGGGAGCCATAGGTAGGTGACATAGTTGACCAATCAGCATACCAGTTGCAAAGAAAGACCCACCTGAGCCCTCGTAGCTAACCAAGAGTGAAAGTAGAGGAGATCAGAATAAGATGGAGGTGGAGACAGGGGGCTAGAGACAAGAATCAGGAGGATGGGTAGAGAAGGATCCAGGAGACTGGGTGAGATGGAGAGAAACCCAAAAGGCTGGTCAGAAAAGGGCCTGGAAGGTCAGAGGAGAAATAAAAGTGAGAGGTTGACAAGAGTGGAGAATAGTGGGGAATGTTAAACCATGACAGAGTTCAAACAGAATTGTGGAGAGAGACAACAAATACATCTAAAAAGGGGAGCCTAGAATGTGTTAAAGAAAGAGTACATGGCGAAGCAACAAGGAGGTTCCAGTGAAGTACAATGACGAACAGGGGATGGAAAGGGATTAGCAGAAGATCCCCTGGTATAGAGCACAGACCAAGGTGTCAAGGTGGAGAGAGAGATTGTTTTCGTTCACTGTAGATCCAGGATCTTGATAGAGGGTGTCAGGGAGAAGTCTAGTAAGAACACTGTAGATCCCCTTCTGTCTTCATATTGATCTGGGCCTTGGTTTAAGGCCAGCTCCAACAAACCAATGACTACAGAACCAGCCATAAAACTGTAGTTTGTACTTGTGATCCTAAAGGAGGTCTCCCCACCAGAGACGAGCTGCACAAGAATTTTGCCAAGGTGTCTATGAATACCAGAGACTGCGACTTCGCTTAGGTATTAAAATAAAGGAGACAGTCCTACTGCACAAGAAATGGAAGGATGCATCTTGTGAGATAATTTCTTGGAAATGTTTATGCTTTGTTTGGAATTTTACCCACCTACCCACATATGTGTTGTTGTGTGTTCAGCCAATGGGAGGGATGAGAACCCGTTGTGATGAATCCATTGGACTCATCACTGATTCCCAAGCAGTAACCTCCTCTCATGTGGCCAGGGCACAGCAGTCGCTATCTGATCCTGACCCTGGGGGTGAATATATGAGGGAGGGTCACATGGGAGGAGACAGCTGTCAGGGGGAGGTGGTGACTCCATCAGATGAGATGTGGTATTTTCACCTTCCGTCTGAAGAAGACCTTATAATACCCATGTTTTTGATGGTGTGTTGTCATCCCACAAATCCCCCACATTGTAAAAGCCAGGAACCTCTTCCTTTATGTCACTCTAGACAACATTCTATTCATACCATAAACATTCACAACAAATATATAACTTCTCCTGTTTCTGATATTTCTCTGTATAAAACATTTGAACAACATCATTTTCGAAATACAACAACATCTATGGACTTTAGCTCCCATAAAGCCTCGAGGATGAGACGAAGAGGAGGAGGAAGGAGTTGATGCAAAATCAGAGAAAGCTGAAACCTTATGTGCAGACTAGTTGTTTGGCTAAATCTAAAGGATGCGGGACATTTAAAAATGGCATCCATACTCAACGCAGCAGAACAGAAGATAATCGTGTCGGAGAAAGTTGAGAGAGAGAGAACGGCAGATCCATGCAGCGGCTTGTGAATGAGAGTTACACATATCGGCATGGCGTGAAGGAAGGAGAGATGTAGCAGGCTCGCCTGAAGGACCGCGTATGAACTGGAGGCCGCAGCGGAGCTCCTAGAGGTATGGTTGTGCCAGGAAGCAGTATTCTCTGGTCCAAGACACAGAAGGAAGCCACCCTGTGAATGAAGAGCTTCAGGAAATGCTGGAGAAACGTCCACGTTGCATAAGAAGCCATCCTAGGGAGGAAGCTTCACCGCAGAGGTACGCCATAAATTGGAGATGATGCAAACTACTGATGAGTCTTTCCAGAGCCATTGGGGACTCCGGGTCATACCGATACGCATGCAATCAAGTAAACTAATTATGTGAGACTGCTATTAGGGTCAATGGTCAAAGGCAGTTTAAATACAGACAAACCCCAATGTTAAAGCACTGCACACAAGGAAGAATATTTGAATACTGACAAGATAAAGTGCAGTAGTGGAACCTGAACAAATATCTATGCATGAAATGTCAATGTCGGGGAAAACTGGAGCAAGTGTTACACTAAGTAAACATATTGAAACACAACAAAGTTGGTACAGTTGTGGCATAGTGAAAAAAGGACAGTAAACCAATAAGAATACACCAGGCAGCTGACATTTGGGAAAAGATATCTGGCAGGGAAGTATACCAGGAAAATGATTGTGGCAAGATACTTGGCGGAGGAGTTTACCAGGGGATCTGAAGAGCCTTTTAGAGGATTCCTGGCAGAGGAGTAAACGAGGCAATCCACCAAAGTTGTAAAGGAAAGTCTAAAACTGTAGGAAGATACCTGGCAAGGGAGTACACCAGGGGATCTCAAGAACCCATAAACAGAATCTGGCAGGGGAGTATGCCAGGAACTCCACCCATGGTTTTAGAGGAAAGTTTAACAACATTACAAACTACCTGGCAGGGAAGGATACCAGGAAAATTGACAAACACATGAAAGAAGTCATGGTAGGTATATACACCAGGCACTTGGAGTTGTACAACGACTTTTAATACTGTGACAAGATACCTGGCAGGTGAGTATACGAGGGTATCTGAATAGCTCACAAGAGGATTCCCGCTAAAGGAGTACAGCAGGCAATCTACTAAATTACAAGATAAGTTAAAGGAAGTGTATTGTGGAATTTATTATATGAAAACGAACTTTGTGAATCTAGTTACTTTGTGAATTCAGTACAAAGAAACTAAGGAAGGATGGATGTCATTAAATGAATTGTTTGAACAAGAACTTCCTGAATCTAGTATAAAGAACCAAAGGAACTGTTGCACAAAGAGACACTTTGTGATGCCAAGAAACTGTTGTTCGAAAGAGACACTTTTGCCATCCTACATAAATATTCAAGGGAAGGGAACCACCCCCTGGCTCCAAGGGTTGCTCCTGGGAAAACACTCTATGTTGGATTTATCTTTATATTTTGATTATAAACTAAACATAATTCAGAGATATTTCCTTGCACCCCTTAGTTGTTTGTGTCAAGTGTGTGGGTCAGATTAGACTTCTTTAAGATTAGGGCTATTCCTGACATACGGCAAACTGGCTTCACAAAAGGTGTGGGCGTCGATGTCAACCTTTTGATTCTCACACTCCTGCAATTTGAAGCTCAGAAAGCCAGGCATAACATCTACCTAGAATTTATTGACATGAAGCAGGCCTTCGATTGCATAAATAGAGGCCTGTTCTGGAACAAATTAAGAAAATGGAATTGTCCACCAAACATCCTTGATCCAATAATATCTCTTCACTTGAATACCTCAATCCGGGTACGCCTAAATAGAAGTGGTGAACTGTCTGATTCTATCCAAACGGCAAGGGGTGTAAAGCATGGGTGCCCCCTTGCCGCGGATTTGTTCAAATTATTCTTGGCAGATTTACCGGATTGTCAAACGGGAAATTATATCGTGCCTCCTATTGCGATGAATATATGTATATTGGCCTACGCCAAGCTGCATGTAAGCCACTTGCGAAGAAATCCGTGTTGCAAGGTCCTGACATTAGAATCGATGTAAACCGCCATTTTAGGTCAATCCGCCATTTTAGGTTCTCTCTGTAAAGTCACCCTGTGAGTTAAAATGGTGGACGATGCCATTTCGAAATACAACATGGCCGTCTTGACCTCTGTGTGCAATTAATATGTAACTTGTCTGCAGGCCACATGTTGGGGTCGTGAACTGAGACCTTGTCCTTCGTTAACCTGTATGTAAAGGATTACGTGTGCCCATTAAACTAATCCGCGAGCATATGTTAAGAACAATGTATCCAAATACTGAACTGAGAACACTTGTTTAACTACATTGTATTAATGTTTGAAGAAGACTCTATGAGAAATCCCAAAATACACTGTTACCGTGTAGACTTGTTGGCAAATGTATTAAAGGCAAACCCTATTCATATAGATGTGTGAACTCGGCATGAACCCTAGATCAGTAATGTATTAGAGGAATATTAACCCGCAGTAGGGCTGGACGTCATGTTTCAAACGTATATAAAGTGGGAATATTCTAATGTACAGCCCCACTCACTGAGCACACTGAACCACGCTGGAGTTCGTTGTGTTGTACTGAGGGCCGATAGTTATCCGTTACTTTTGTCCTTTGAAACTTTTCAGTATAAAATAAAAGATCTTTGTATGTTCCTTTGTAACCCGTGTTTGGTGTATTTCCTTTTGGGGTACTCAGCCTCGATATTTTAACTTTGTTTTCACAGGATCATCCTGGACATGTCCACTGTTTTCCTCCAAAGATCAACCAAGTTCCAGTAAGTTGTATTGCCTATGCGGATGATCTAGTGTTAATTGATAGAACTCAAATTGGTCTCCAAAGGTTGCTCAGCTCTTTATTTGAGTACCTATCGATCAATGAGTGTCAGGACCCTCGCCCAAACCCCCTCTGGCAAACCCATTGGCCAGGTGGAGTCAGGGTTCGGGCCTCTAGAGCCTGGCATCCTCTGCAAAAGCCCTCATGGGGCCAGTCCTGGCACCTATGGCGCCAGGCTCATACACCATGAACAACAATGTGTTTGGGAACTACTTTATTGTATTGTCAGCCAACATGGAGGCATCCACATAGCTTGGTTCCCTAAGAACCGAGCTATGCATCTAGTGTTTTGGGTGTGGCAGGCCTGGAACTACTTTCCCTGGTACTACTTTACCTGGGCTATATAAACCACACCCTGACTGCAGAACATGCTTTGTGTTACTTTGCAGCTTGCAACGTGACGCTCACCGTGTCCACTATTCCCTCGAACCTCGGAGAAGCAGAACCTGCAAGGAGACAAAAGGAAAATCATAAGCAGCAGCATCTTACCTTCAGTCTTCATCTTTAAACACTCGCAGCTACTGAGAACAGCTTCCTCGAATCTGCACACCTCCCGGACAGAACGACCTGAAAGAGGAAGATAGAGGCAACATTAAAGAAAGCTGTAGAGACATTTACAAAATACAAACTGCTCAAAAGGCTTACCTGGCTGGTCGCCTCTCGGCTGGCACCACTCCGGACATTCCACTCGCGATGAAGAACACCGCGACCTACAAGTAAGGAAAACACAGGTTAGCAAAGGCAAGACTTTGCAGCGCTGCGCATAGCGCTTACTTACCGCATCATAGCGCTCTTAATGCACCATCATTTACCAGCGGGGCTCAACCAAGCAAGTTCGCCGCGCTGAAGCTCCACATTCCTAAGGGAGAAAAAAGGGACTTTTTAAACAAAGACAGGCATGCAGGATAGCAACAAAACTAAAGAACAGCAATAAGACCTACCTGAACAATATCAAACGGGCCGGCGTCAGTGAAGTAACTGGAACACACTCGCCCATGAAAGACAACGCACCCATGTAAAGAAGGCAGGACGGAGAGCATGCCTAATTCTACCACAAGATGAGGAGAGGGCACCAGAGGGACTGAAAGCATACAGGGGTGGAGGGAGGACACTTACCCAAGTCAGTCAGTCTTGAACACAGTCATCCTGTATTTTCAGGCAGAACCTTCCCCGCAGACCACATCAGGGCAAAGCTGAGAAGCATACCAGCGAGTAATCCGGCTGGGTGGCGTCCCTATGGATACCAGGTGAGCGTAACAATGAGCTCACAATTAACACAGAAAAAAATAAATTGTGGCAATTGGCACTGTTTCAGGTAAAAAGGCCAAGGCGTTCAGGTGGGCTGTAGGTGGCCAGTTCCTTGATACTGTTGACTCTATAAGATACTTGGGTGTGCAGTTTAACAACTCCATCTGTGAACACCAATGGGTGAAAGATCTGAAACTAAAAACCATGAGTCTTGCCTTCCAAGCGGCAAAAATAAACAAAAGCAATGGCAAATTTTCTTTATCCCCGGTCCTGAGGTTCTACTTGCAAAAGGTAGTTCCTATATTAACTTTTGGAGCTGAGGTCAGCTGGAACATCAGTGAGCATATTTGGAACTCTTTAGAAGGGGTTTTTTGGCGCTATGTTCTCCACCTACCTCAAAGCATTATAATGATATCTTTACGAGATGAATTGTCACTGAACTCCTTGTATAGCCATGTGATCTGGAAATCAATCACATTAATGCAAAAAATGTCTGTTGAAAATCCAATGCCCGCGTATCGAATATTCAACAAAACCTATTCTGACAATAATGTTACTTTATTAGACATGTGGCGTCTCAGAATACAAGCCTGGGTCGATGCCGCAGGAATCTCTGAGTTCGATCTTTCCACAAGACCACAACATGCAAAAACGAAATTTGAATCTTGGGCTTGGATCATCAACAATCGACAAACGGGAAAAACTATCCTCAACAAATTGGCCAGACATTGGTCAAAATAATTTCCAGTCGCATTATTTAATGCAATCTCCATCTCGCTATTACTGTGAGCAATTCCTCAGGTTTCGACTGAACATCTTGAAATCTAAGGAAATTCTCTGGCAAAGAAAAGATAAACTAGCAAAAGACAATCTATGCTGCTTCTGTTCCGTGGCAGTTGAATCGCTGAAACACTTAGTTATCGAGTGTGAGAAAACTAGTGCCTTGCATTCTGTACACCTGAGTCAATTTGCTCCTTTAGATAATGACATGTTCGCTTGGTGGCTTAAGATTTCATCTGGTGCAAATGTTAAACATGTTGGTGCAATTGTGAACTATCTTGATGCACCACTGAAATGCCCGCTTTGAGTAATGATCTCAAGCTTCTATTCTGTGTTTTGAAGGTAATGAACTGGGATAGAATTGACTTTCCGCATGTTATGTATAAACTGGCTGAAGTGTCTTTATCTTTGCTTTTGCTCACTTTACTTTCTTTTTCTGACGTAAAGAGCTATCGGTATTGTAAGTGCCTATTGAGTTATGTTCGTGGAACTGAAACAAAAGTTATTACGTATGTTAAAACTGTAGATTTTTCAATAAAAAAAAAGATTAGGGCTATAGAGAGATTTATCCAACCCATTTCTGTTTAATAAAAATGTCTGACAAGGAGAATATTACAACTTAGCGTCTGCTTCTTATTTCTGACCCGTCACACTGTCCTTAACTGGAACTTAAAGAAATGTTCCTTTGGACCTCTTTGAGAGACAATGATCCTTGAGTTGACCATAGAAAGTGATCACAACCAGGTTAATGGCCACCCTGACCATGATTAAGTTATGTGTGTGCATCTTCTTAGTTGTGAGGGATTTGGTTTGGTTCCACCTATATGTACCCCAAAAGAGGTGTTTGGAAACATATTTCAAATCTGTCCTATGTTTGATCTTTTTACACTTTGCGTGTATATGGTGTCAGAAGTGGTACTGTCTGGCATAGATAGAATAGGCCAGCCAACCCCATATTCCCTTCAGAATTATTTGGAATTTGCCACTCTGATGGTCCAGGTTTGGAAAAGGAGGGAGGGTCCCTATAAGAAAACCTTTTGTGACTGGTGAACAGCTGGTGACCCACCCTGTCCTGGGATCTTCCAGTGTCAGAGATGGCATAAGTCCAGACAAACAATGCCTTCAAGCTAGCCAGTGCTGGATTCACTACAGTGCAATAGGAAGTGGCTCCACCCTGATTCTGGCAAGAAAGCAAGAGTTAAGCATAGCCCAGAAAGAGCTGTCAATAAGGGGGCCTAATGGGAGCATCAGCTCACGGAAACCCTGAAGAAAACTGGAGTTTTTCCTCCCTTATGTGTCACCTATGGTGTCCCACTTCGTCCAGCTCCAAAATGATATGGGGAATAACACTTTGAAATACCCCTAGAGACATTGTGGAGCTCAATGGCCGTGGGAACCTGAGAGAGGTGTTGATACTCTGCATCCTTTTTCAACTCCTGAGAGTCCTGTGCTGGTCCAGTCGAGAATCCCTACTGAAGCAGAGCCGGTTGAGGAAACAGGGCTCTAATCTCAGTAAATGGCAGGGGAAGGTAACCTTACTATCCACAGACCTCACTGGAGACCAGCACTCTGGAGAACCAATGAGGCGCTAATGGAGAGAGGAAATCCCTGTGTACAGTAATGACGAAGAGGACTCATGAATGAAGACCTACATTAAAACATGGTGACTCAAGATGCCTTAGGGAATGTTTTTGATCTAGACACTAATAGCATACACATATGAGCACAGGAAAATATCCCTGAATTCCGATGGGAGGATGAACTGCCAGTCCCTGAATTCCGATGGAAGGATGACCTTGCCAGTCCCTGAATTCCGATGGGAGGATGACCTTAACAGTGCATGAATTCCGATGGGAGGATGACCTGACAGGCTTGATTTCAAGATAAGGGCTCCCTCTGGGAAGGCATTCAACAACAAACTTTAAAAATGCCATCACAGAGGAGACAATTGGGGAGGAGCTCTCTGGAAAACTGGGAACAAACAGTGAGAAGTCCTTGAAAATAAGATGAAGGCTTTTATGAGAATGTTACCATCGGTGACATACCTTGAGTTGGCCGAAAACTTCCTAAAGGAAACTAAAAAGAGAGTAGAGAATGGTTGGCTTGGAAGGTGGAAGAGCAATTGGGATTAGCCACCAGATGCTTTGGGTATAACAACCCAAACACCAAGACTAAAATTCCTGGCAGTGAACTCCAAATGAACCCTTAAAATCTACCCATTGGGAAGCCCAAAGGAAAGGTGGAAATATGTGACAAAGTCCCAAGTCAGACCTGACCGGTGAATGTTGGCGTCTCTAGGGGATCTGGGTGCTAACACATGCCAGGTGATTCTGGGCATAACCACTGGCTATCTCCAACATGCCACGAATAAGAGCCAGGGGATTGTCACGTGGAAGCACAATGGTCCACTGTCTACTCAAGGGAGCCAGGTATAAGGTAATCCTCCTTTAGTGTTGTTACCCACTGGAGACACTGTTACCCAAGTCAGCCGGAAATTACCAGTAAGGTAGGAGATATATCAAGGTCATGAAGATCTGAGCAAAGTTTCTTCTGGATACATGTTGGGCCATGTTGGAGATAGCCCTTGTGTATCAGCTCCCACACCTGTAAAGAGAGAAAAGGGCAGTCCTACAGATCTGGTTGCTCCGGCACTCTCAGATCTCTTCATGCAGGTGCAGGACTCTAATCTAAAATGATGACACAAGCTTTCATCAGCTCATACCATGGAAGGCGATGAAGAGAGACCAGAACTGAGACATACAGCAAATGCAGTTGGCCAATGACCTTAACAGCTCTACACAGCAGATATATAAGTTCCCTTGGGGTAAGGAAAACTTCCCTGATAGGGAGGCCAAGGTGCCGCAAGCAGAGAGAGTAATGCCCCAGGGATTCACTAACGAACACCAAGTCCCACATCAAAACTAAAAGCCATCCCCAGGGATAGTGCCCAGGGTGTCATGGGTACATCAGATGGTAAGATAATCGCCATACAAGTTGCATTGAAAGGCATACCTTACATGCTTGAATCCTTTAAAGCAAGGGGAAGGCAAAATAGTGGGGCCAGGGCCCTATGAAAGTGTTTGTAAAGGGTGTTCATGGCTGGCGAGGAGAGGAGAGCAGAATGAGCTAGTGCAAAATAGAGGAGGTCGGGAAGTGAGACCCAGGAGGTTGGGGAGAGAAGGGCCTATGAGCTCAGAGGAGAGGCAAATAAGGCTGGGGAGAGAAGGAGGAGATTGTGAAGCTGGCACTGTATGCAGAATTGTGAAGGAGGAGACTAAGTATGGCTAACTTAGTCACACAGCCGCTCTACGTAGTCCCAAAAATGGGTTATGGGATTGGTTCAATTTTCTTAAAAAAGAACTATTATTCACCAATTTCAAAATGGAAGTAAGAAAAAATGTCCAAGTTATAAATGATTTGGAAAATGGTTTATCAAAACAATAATAGTGAAAGCAAAACACTAATATAATCTTAGTGAGGATGCAGCTACACAACACATTGAATCGACTTAATGTGCCAATGCATTTCGGAGTATACAGACTCCTTCATCAGGGCAAGTCTTAATTGTTACAATGTGGACACATAACGAAAATATACATGTGTGAGTCAATAAAAGAAAAGTAATTGCAACACATACCATAATGCAGAATGTTCAGAAAGGCGTTGAAATGAAAGTTGGGAGATAAACAACAAAAAACTACAATGAGTGATGAAAGTAAATGGTGAGTCATTGTGGAACTATATACATTAAGTTACAAACGGGACCTCTATTGTAGTGTGTAGCCAATGTAGCTTTAAAAATGTCAGGCGTGTTGATGGAAGTAACTCACGCAGTCCACTGAAGGACAGTAGTCAGCAACGGCTTTCTAGAAGCAAACAAGTTACAATAATCAGAGGCTGAATGTATTAAGATAAGGCAAGTAGCTTACAGTAATCTACATATAATGTTGAAGTACCTGGGTGTGCAGCGCAGCCGTGTAGTGAGCTGTTTGATCGCTGCAAAGCATCGCCGTGTGATAGCGTTGCTTAGAAACAGGTTATTTAAATAACCACGTGACCGCATCGCGTCTGGGAGAAGGCGCGATGCGGGTGTATTACAAATGGCTCTGCATATGTGATTTGTGGGCCCTTAAGAGGCAAACCAAGTAAATGTGTGATGTAATGGAGTTAAAAAAGAAATAATAGAGTATATAATATCAAAAAATAAAAAAATCGAATAGGCATAGAGCTAGAAGAAATACTACGAAAAAATACTAGGACAATGTAAAATAGCAAACATGGCGAACAAAAAATTGAACATTTCAATTATATAACCTAATAAGGATAAATCAGGAATTCTAGAGTGCATGATATCCATTAATGAAAATATCGAAAAAGCATGGAAATAGAAAAACTATTACGAGAAACATGTGAAATAGCAAATATTGAGAAATCAAATAGAAGTCGCTGGGGGTGACATTGAAACAATGCCACCTTGGGTCCCAGACTAAACGTCCGGGAAGTGCGACAGCAAAGTTAACATGAATGTGTATATTAGTAACCCAATGTGAAAGGGTAGAAGACCAAATAACACAGTCGGCATGTGAGTTAGATGTCTCATAGGGACACAGGCAACAGTTACAGAAAAAAACAACTTGTAAAGCAACTGGAGTGACCAAAGGCAGTGAAATATTGTCGAAATATTAACGAAGAGATTAATTATCATTGTTATAACTGATGATGATGTATTGACATTGTTGCAACAAGCACTTTTACTGTGGCTGTAATTGGAACTTGAGACCTTTAAAACATTGATATCATACTTTTGGTATGACTACATTCCGCTGTCTTTTGTCACTCCAGTTGCTTTACAAGCTGTTTTAACATCATTGCTATATCTGCTTATAGTATATTGACATTGTTACAGTAAGCACTTATACTTTAGGCTCAACCTTGATCTTGTGACGTCATGTGCATGTATTTCACATTTTACGTATGACAATATTTCACTGCATTTGGTCACTCCAGTTGCTTTACAAGTTGTTTTTTTCTGTAACTGTTGCCTGTGTCCCTATGAGACATCTAACTCACATGCCGACTGTGTTATTTGGTCTTCTACCCTTTCACATTGAGTTACTAATATACACATTCATGTTAACTTTGCTGTCGCACTTCCCGGACGTTTAGTCTGGGACCCAAGGTGGCATTGTTCCAATGTCACCCCCAGCGACTTCTATTTGATTTCTCAATGTTTGCTATTTCGCATTTACCTTACATGTTTCTCGTAATATTTTTTCTATTTCTATGCTTTTTCGATATTTTCATTAATGGATATCATGCACTCTAGAATTCCTGATTTATCCTTATTAGGTTATAAAATTGAAGTGTTTAATTTTTTGTTCGCCATGTTTATATTTTACATTGTCCTAGTATTTTTTTCGTAGTATTTCTTCTAGCTCTATGCCTATTCGATTTTTTTATTTTTTGATATTATATACTCTATTATTTCTTTTTTAACTCCATTACATCACACATTTACTTGGTTTGCCTCCTAAGGGCCCACAAATCACATATGCAGAGCCATTTGTAATACACCCGCATCGCGCCTTCTCCCAGACGCGATGCGGTCACGTGGTTATTTAAATAACCTGTTTCTAAGCAACGCTATCACACAGCGATGCTTTGCAGCGATCGAACGACTCACTACACGGCCGCGCTGCACACCCAGGTACTTCAGCATTATATGTAGATTACTGTAAACTACTTGCCTTATCTTAATACATTCAGCCTCTGATTATTGTAACTTGTGTGCTTCTAGAAAGATGTTGCTGACTACTGTCCTTCAGTGGACTGCGTGAGTTACTTCCATCAACACGCCTGACATTTTTAAAGCTACATTGGCTACACACTACAATAGAGGTACCGTTTGTAACTTAATGTATATAGTTCCACAATGACTCACCATTTACTTTTATCACTCATTGTAGTTTTTTGTTGTTTATCTCCCAACTTTCATTTCAACGCCTTTCTGAACATTCTGCATTCTGGTATGTGTTGCAATTACTTTTCTTTTATTGACTCACACATGTATATTTTCGTTATGTGTCCACATTGTTACAAGTAAGACTTGCCCTGATGAAGGAGTCTGTATACTCCGAAAAGCATTGGGACATTAAGTCGATTCTATGTGTTGTGTAGCTGCATCCTCACTAAGATTATATTAGTGTTTTGCTTTCACTATTATTGCTTTGATAAACCATTTTCCAAATCATTTATAACTTGGACATTTTTTCTTACTTCCATTTTGAAATTGGTGAATAATAGTTCTTTTTTAAGAAAATTTAACCAATCCCATAACCCATTTTTGGGACAACGTAGAGCGGCTGTGTGACTAAGTTGGCCATACTTAGTCTCCTCCTTCACTGTTATTGTTTGAGTCAGGGTGTCTCCAGACTCTTCACAGCCTGCTCCCTTGAAGTTTTTTTGAGAATCTTCATTTTTCTTTTTCTACCTTGATACTTATACTAAGGATCAATATCCAGTGGTGCCCACTTGTTCCGTTCCTTTCCTTGACTGTATGCAGAATTGCCTAAGAAGGAGATGAAGAGAGGAACTTGGGATATCGTGGTGAGAGGAGTTGAGGAGGATTAGGTGAGAGGAGCCAAGGACAGGGGTGGACTGGCCTATAGGGAACTCTGGAGATTTCCCGTTGGGCCTCTGCACCCTGGGCCTCTTTTGTGTGGTATTTCCAAATGTTCTCATAGGAAAAACATGGGGCTTCCTGAAAATGTGTCATATGGGGACACTTTGAACTTTATTTCCAGGGCCTCTTTTGGTCCCCAGTAATTATTTCCAGGGCCTCTTTTAGTTCCCAGTCCTCCCCTGGCCAAGGAGGAGGTTTGTGAAAACATTGGTGTCTGAGTCAGAGGGGCCTGAGAATGAGGGTGAGAATAGGAAGGAGGTGGTGTTGAATGAAAAAAGGCTGATCAGAAAGAAGTGGTTAGCAGTGATGAGATGATTAAAGAGGATGGTTAGGACAGTGAAGATGTGAAGAGGAGAAATAGCAGGTGGTGGAGAAAGGAGGAGACTAATAAGAGTATAGGGGAACACTGACAAGAGTGTAAAAAAGTAGGGTATTTAACTCTGTGAAAGAGATAAAACTGTAGTTTTCATAAAGGTGAACCCAAATTCTAGAAAGAAGTATCCTGGGACGGGTGGAAGAATGAGGATGATGTGAAGCGATGAGGAGGTGCAGGTGAAGCATGAGTAAAGAGAAGAAGAAGATAAAGGATTAGAAGGGATTATGAGAATGTCCACTAGGCCTGAGCTCTGGGTGGTGGGCTGTGGAGAGATAGGATGGGATGGGCAGCTATGGTTATAGGGCCATTAGAGGGTGAGTTAGTGAGAGGCATAGCAAGATCCCCATGGTCATCCCACTGTAGCCTGCTATCTTCCTACTGCTATCAATACCCGCTACTGAGACTTTCCTTATGGACTGAAACTGAGGGCAAAGCCCTCAAGAAATGCCAAGAAGAATCATGAGAGTGTTCTTAATGTTTTCTTATAAACAGCCTGTACCTACCGGCGTATATGTTTTGTTGTGTTGAGACGTGGGTAGGGCCTTAGTGAGAATTGAAAGGACTTTTGCGTTGGGCCGTATTGAAAGACATTGGTCCTTGAGTTGACTAAATGAACTGATCACATCCAGGTGAGTGACCATTGTGACCACATTTAAGTTATTTGTGTGCACATTTTGGCGGGGGGGGGGGGGGGTCTTTCAGTCGGCCTTGTACGAACCCTAATAAAGAGTAGTTGGGAAATATAATTCACATCTGGCCTATGTGTGATCCTTGTATGCTTCACGACACCTCCCACACCAGAGCCACCAACGAGGTGAAAAAGAGGTTAGATGACTTCAAACGGCATATGCGATCCACAGTGGCACAACATTGCCATAAATACAATGCCACACGAGTAAGCACAGGTCATGGCATGGTGATGCATGTGGGGAAGAAAGCTGCACACCTACTGGACCTCACCAGCTTGGCATGGATTTGGAGATGCAGAGGTTGAGAGGTGTCTCAGTTAGCTACTACTGAGTACACAATCAAGCAAGGATCCTAAATTGAAATACAATGCATATTTAGAAATACATCGCTATCGGAAACTGTTTGCCATGCGACACCAACAAAGTGTCTCCAGGGTCAGCTCAGCCCTGAACAGGAGACTTTATGACAGCACATAGGAAGAACGTGGATCTGTCATGCTGAAACGGCGTACCCAACCATCACAAACATGCCAAGAATAATATCCTCAGCCAAGAGACCGTCAGCTGCCCTATGAAAGTGGATAAAAATACATACACTTGCACACATGTATGGCCAATTGCTGTGCAGCAACTGACAGCATGTCACCTCTATGCCCAAAAGATGAGAATTCAAATAACCCAGAGACTCCTTAGACATCTGGCTGCATGGCTATCGCTTCGTGGATCTCTCTGCCACCACAAGCAGGACACCACCCTCCATCAAACTCTACCACCAATGATGCTGCTTCTGCCAAAGCGTGGCCAAAAGCACATTTGCCCAGAGGAGTAAGTGCCTCTGGTAATTAGATCAACGTTTGTGAACAACACAAGCAGCTGGAATGAGTTCACAGAGGACCCACTGGTCGATACTCATCATCAACAGGATCATACTAACACTGATAATGAGTATCATCCACTGGGTACCTCAAGAGAGGCTGTTGCCTCCTTCCGAACAGCCACCCTACAACTGCAGGCTGGGGTTGATAATATTTCTCTGGTCAAACAGCAGCATGACATCATGCTGCACCGCAGTGAAATGGAACAGCAGGAGAACCTGGCCAACAGGCAGTTCCACATGCAGGAGGATATTCAGAAAGCTCAGAACGCGTCACAACATATCGCTCGCCTATGAAAATTCATCACTGGCCTTGCTGAGACCATCACATTTGAATCAATGTGCTAGGGAGGCCTCACCACATGGGTTCCAGCTCAATTCTGGAATCCTGTAGAAGGTAGAGCAATCCTGTATCTAACGGCAACAAATGGGAGGTTTGGGAGAACCCCACTATTGACTTCTTCAGTTCCCACAGAGCCACTGTGGTCACCAGCACCCCATGCAGGTCCTCATGGTTGCCCAACACTCCACCAGCTCACCTGGGTGTGGGAAAAATACATTCACACTGATGAGTCGCTGTGCAGAGTTCTGTGGGAAGGGTAGAGGGTGGGCTGTGTGTGTTGGGCTGATTGCAGTTGCATGGGGAAACGAGTAGAGGGGTGTATTGGGGTGTTTGCAGTGGGAAAGGATGGGGTTGAGGGATGTGTTGGGCTGCTTTCAGTGGGGGAGGGGGGGTGGAGGTTTTTATTTTGAGCATCTGTGGTGTTATAATACACATTTAGACATAAAGATGGGTGATAATAGGTTTGACTCAGGACAAGCATTCCTCTTTATTTATTATATTGTTTGCCCTTTGTGTCCCTTGCAATGGAAATAAAGATGAGTAGAAAACACATTCCTAGAGTCTGGCATGCACGTGGGCGATCACAAGACAGCAATCGATCACCCTTTAACACCTTCAAAGGAACAGCATCAATGCATGTCGTACAGTGGTTTCGGGGGACCCTAAGGTATTACCAAAGGGACATGTGTGCAGTCCAGTGCACCTCTGATGTTGAGAAAGTGAGCTATGTCTTAGAACCTCGCTTTGATGGCATTGATGGCATCTAGAGTGGCAGAGAATGCAGTATGTTCAAGAGGATGTGGGTGGCTTGACCGTGCAAATAAGTGGCTTCTGGATTGTATTCCTCCTTCCTGCCAGTAGGGCCACCTCGCACGACACCTGCTGGTGTCCTTTGCCTTCAAATCCTTCAAAGGATTGTGAGCTCAGCAATGTGTATGTACAGGCCTCCTCCTGGCTGCATGGAGATATGTGTTGTCTTGGAAGGTTGTAGGTCATTTTCTGTCCTTTAGGAATGGATGGGTTGCACTTGTGTATCTTTTAGTCTCTTCTGGAAGTCGTTGCTGCCCCCTTCCTCAGGAGGAAACTGTTGGAGGTGTTTCTGGTATTATTTAGGAAGATTTGGGACTCATAAGCATGCAGTTATTACCACATGTGATCCTGCTTTTTTTCTGCACCAAGTATTTATTGAATGTTGTGATGGTAATTAAAATATGCATTTAGTTGGCCTAACTCATGTTAGGCAGAAACCTGTGCAGTTCCCTCAGGGACCACTGCAAAAGATTTAGGACTACAGTTGGTTGGCAGTAAACCCAATTGGTAGCAGTCTGTACCTTCCAGATTTACCTGGTGGCTGTGGCTGAGCAGTCAGACGCCTCTCAAGATGAGTTAGGCACTATATAGAGTATACACAATAGGTACAGGGATACAGTAGGACAAGCAAACACTGACCAGAGCTTTGGTGTAAAAGTATATAATTATTTATTTAAAGACACACTTGTAAATACACTAGCACAAAAAGAGGTAAGTAAATTCAACACACAGTCACTACTATATATATACAACCCTAATTACTTATTAGACAAGTCTTAGTGAGAAACACCACTTATTTTCAGACAGAGGTGAGCACTTAACATAAGATGGCACTCTAATAAGTTACAAAAAAGGGAGGGAAAAGGCAAAGTTATGAAATCACACAATGTCAATACCTTTCAATTTAATTTTTAGATGTTTTTATTGGCATTTATAATGGCATAGAGTAGTTAGACATGGATGCATAACAACATCCAGTTTGTCACGGTGAGTTGCCCGGTAAACATGCAAAACAATAACAAAAAGAAAACGATAAACAAACAGTAACTTGACCTTCCCGCCTCCCATCACTGCATGGGTACCTGCCGGCCCCTCTTCGGGCCCCGCTCCAGGCACCGTCTGGTTGTCACTTAAGGTTACAGAGTCAGAGTTGTTGTGGGTGTAGCTGTTAGTTCTGCTTCGAATCTACAGTTCGTGGCCAGTGATGCGCTCAAGGTGGCTTAAAGTCTGTCAGGAAGATCATGTCACTCAGGAGAGCCTTCCAGGACTCCAGTGTTGCATTTGTGTCCTCTCCTCCCCGGCTGCTCCCTTCCTCCCAGGCTTTGGTTTCGGCTCTAGTCCATCTCTCCATTTCCCTGGTCCACGGTTCGTGTCTGGGGCCACCTGGGGATTTCCAGGCCATTGCTATCGTTCTCTTCGTTAAAATGCACGCCATGTCCATTAGTTTCACTATGTGCTTGATTTTACTCAATCTGGGGTATGTGCCCAGAAGGCACTCCTTAGGCGTCCACTCGTACCTTTCCAGCCCAGCTCCCCTGCAAGTCCTTTCAACAGCGGACCAGAGTTTCTTGGTTTTGGGGCAGGTCCAGAACATATGGATTAGGTCTGCGTGCTCGCTGGTGCACCATGGGCACTTTGGTGAGGCTTTTCTGCTGAATGTGGATACCCTTAGGGGGGTCATGTAGGTCCTGTATAAGATGTTAAGCTGGATGAGCCTGAACCTGGCATTACGGGACACTTCCTTCGGGTACATCAGGGCCCTGCCCCACTCGCTCTCCGTGATGTCTGTCTCCAGGTCCGCCTCCCACCTTTCCTTCAGGGGTGCGCTCCTCGGGTTGCGCCTGTCGTTCAGTTGGGCATACAGTCTCGACGTGGGCTTCCAGCCGTCGCATAGGTTGTGCATCTCTTGCACAAGGGGGTGGGTTTCCGGTTCCTCTGGCCATGTGCTCCATGTCTTCTTAGCAACCTGTTTCACCCTCTGGTACCATAAGAATTGTCCAGCAGCTAGCCCTTCTTTCGCCTGTAGTGAGTTGAATTCTCTGAAGCTTCCGTCCTCGTACATGTCCCCCCAGTTGTATAGGCCAAGATTCTCCCATTTCCTCATTGCTGGCAGATCGTTGGGTGTCTTACAGACGTCGGCAAGCATGGGGATTTCAGGCATGTATGGTTGGGCCAGGTCGAGCGTTATGCGTGCCTTGTTCCAGACTTGTCTCCCCAGCTTCACCAACATGGGTGGGTCAGGGGGCCCCACCTGTGAGTTCCAGACTACTTCTTTAGGGTACATTGGGGCTACCAATGGGCGGATAAGGCCTGTCTCAGCTGTTGGTTCGTCGGATAACCACTTAACCACGTGCGTGAGTTGCGCTGCAAGATAGTATTTTTGGAAGTCGGGCAGCTGGATTCCGCCCTCTTTATACGGGAGAGTGAGGGTGTGGAGCGAGAGCCTATGTCTGGCCGGGCCCCACAGGAAGTTTCTGAGGAGAGATTCCAATTTTCTGAAGAAGGGAGGGGGTATATAGTGCGTTATGTTGGTGAAGTAGTACAAGAACCTTGGTAGTATTATCATCTTAGTGATGGCCGCTCTGCCCATCACAGAGAGTGGGAGTCGGGACCAAAATTTGGTGGATTTGCGTACCCCTCGCATTGCTGATTCCGTATTGCTTTCATGTGTGGAGGCGGGCGTGTGCGTGATGGTGAGCCCAAGATAGCGGAACGCTACCGTCTGCCACTGAATCCCGATGTCTGGTAGCCCTTCTGTTTCCTTCCCTTGAAGGCCGGCCAGGGGGAAGGAGCACGACTTCTGCCGGCTAAACTTGATCCCGGAGTATTTCGCGAAGTTGTCTAGGATGTCTAGAGCTGTGGGTGCATTCCTCCGGGGATTGCGCAGATAGAGAAGGACATCATCTGCGTACAGCGAGATGATGTTGTCCGTTTCGCCCGTTCTAATCCCTGCATCAAAGAGCTGTTTCCTGAAGTAGATCGCTACTGGTTCCAGACCGAGGACGTACAGCATTGGTGACAGTGGGCATCCTTGCCTTGTTCCTCTTTGGATGTCCCAGGGTTCAGACACCACACCCCCTGTCTTTACCCTCGCCACTGGGGTGTTATAGAGCACCTTGATCCATCGTATGAAGTGCTCGCCTAGTCCGAACTCCCTTAGAGTCTCAATCAGCCATTCCCAATATATTGAGTCGAACGCCTTTATGGCGTCCAGTGAGAGCACCGCCAGGTCTTCCTTGCTCTCTGCGGATTGTGCTATAACGTGCTGGAGTCTTCTCAGGTTGGCTGTGGTGTTGCGCCCCGGGACAAAGCCGTTCTGGTCCTCGTGTATTATAGATCCGATCACCCTGGACAGCCTCTTAGCTAGTATGGTTGTAAGGATTTTGCTGTCGTAGTTTAGCATTGCCAGAGGGCGGTATGAGTCGCACTCATCGATGGGCTTGCCAGGTTTAAGCATTGGTATTATGAGCGTCTCTCTCATACTGCCGGGTAATATGCCAGTCTCGTATGCCTCTGTATATACACCGTGTAGCACCGGGGCTAAGATCTCCTCATAGGCTTTGTAAAATTCTGGTGTGAGGCCATCGGTTCCAGGAGTCTTGCACGTAGAGAGAGACCTAATTGCCTCCGAGATGTCCTCCTGCGTGATGGCCTCTCCTAGCATTTCTCGCTGTTCCGAGCTCAGTTTGGGGAGACCCACTTCGTCCAAGGTGTCGCGAATGTCTTGTGTTGGGACCAGTTCACCGTGGGAGTAGAGGTTGGCGTAGAAGTTTGAGAAGACATCGTTGATTCCCTGTTGTGTCCTCTGGGTTGCTCCGTGTTCGTCCTTGATTTCCTTGAGGGCTTGTCTTGGTTGCTCTTTCCTGCACAGCCAGGCCAATATCTGGCCCGGTTTATCCGCCTCCTTGTGTGCCTTAGCGGTGCGTATGGTGAAGTCGAATTTGGACAGCCTGTCCCAGGCTAGCCGGCATCCGTCTCTGATTTCTGCCAGCTTGGGTTCCCTCTCGCTGGGTGAGGTGGGGCTGTTTTCTAGTCGCCTAATCTCTTCTTCCTTGTCCTCGAGTTCCCTTTTCAGTTGCTTCCTGATTCCACCTGCTTCCGCTATCACCTCGCCTCTGGTTACTATCTTCATTGCCTCCCAGAACGTACTCCATTTCGCGACTGACCCCTTGTTGATTCTTACGTATTCTTCCAGCTTTTCACGTAGGGTGTCCTTGAATGAAGGGTCCGTCAGGGTCTCCGTGGGCATGCGCCACATCGGGATGGGGGGTCTGGGGCCTCTCAAGCTTAGTCGCATGAGTAGCGGGGAGTGGTCTGAGATCGACCTGCCTAGGTAATCTGCGGAGTGCACCCCTGGAGTGAGTTCGCCGTTGATAAAGAAGTAATCTATCCTGGTGTGGAGGCCATGTGGAGATGAGAAGAATGAGTAGGATCTATCGGATGGGTGAAGGTCTCTCCAGATGTCGACTAGGTCCAAGTTTTCAACTGCTTTACGGAGTGTTCGTGAGACGGAGTTGTTGGTGGTTTGTGGCGTCCTGGACCTGTCCATCTCTTCATTCATGACGCAGTTGAAATCGCCCCCCCACAGGAAGGTGTCATCTCTGTGGTGGGCAATTCTAGTGCATAGTTGTTTCAAGTGGGAGGGAATCCCGTGCTGGGGGAAGTATGAGTTTACGATGCATATCCGTGTGTTCTCTATAGTGCCCCACACCACTACATATCTTCCGTCCTTGTCTGCTTCGGTTCCCATTTGGTGGAATGGTGTGTCTGGGCTTATCCATGTATATACACCCCGTGCATATTTGGAATAATATGCGCCGCTGCCCTGCCCCCCCCAGTAGTCTGCTAGTTTGTGTGTGGACTCTGCCAGGAGGTGTGTCTCCTGGAGCAGTGCGATCGATACCTTCTTGCGCCTCAGGTAAGAGTGGACGCGGTTCCTCCTTACATAGGATCCCATCCCTCTGACGTTCCATGTGATTATGTTAAGTTGTGATGCCATCGCTTGGATGTAGTTTCTGTCTTGGGTGACTCCTAGTCTCTCCAGCGCTTGGTCTCGTGTTGCTGCGCGCCGTTGCTTGCGCTAGTGCTGCTGGTCGACCCAATGTTCCTCTCGGTGTCAGGTGCGGGTTCGTTACTTGAGTTTGTTTGGGTGGCGGGGCGGTCTTAACAGTAACATGTAAAAAATAACCATAACTGGTGCACCCAGCGCCTGCCGGTGAAATGCAGTGCTCGGGTGCTCTCGCGCTATCTGGCCCCATCCGGGTTTCCAGCGCGAGCAAGGTCGTGCTGGCAACAGGCCTGCACTGAACTTTCGGGGGCTGTCGTTGCTTGCTCATGTGCGGGAGGCCCGGCCGGCCCGTAATCATTTTGCGTTCTCGTGTCATGCTGGTGTCCAGCGTGCTCGTTGAATAGTTCTAGATCGAGGTTCAGTATGCGGGTCAGGGGTTCTGGCTCCAGGCGATCGTGCTTAGCGGGCTCCGACGCCGCCCCCCGGGATGGGCTCTTCAGGGACCTCGGCCAGGTTGTTGTGTTCCATCCACATGGTGGCCGCGTCTGGGGTCTCAAGGAATATCGCTCTCCCCTTGTAGATCACCTTTAGTCTGGATGGGTACAGTAGCATGTACTTCAGGTTCAGTTGCCGCAGTCTGGCCTTGATTGGAACAAAGGAGTTCCTTGCCCTCTGCACCGATTGTGAATAGTCCGGGTAGATGGTGATTTTGGAGTTGTTTCTGTCAATCGCCCCGCCTTCCCTGGAGAATCGCAGAATCACCTCCCTATCTCGGAAGTTGAGGACTTTCGCTATGATGGGTCGGGGGTAGGAGCCTGGAGGGGGCTTCTTCTGGAGTGATCTGTGGGCTCTCTCTATGGCAAAGCCCTGTGACAGCTTCCCAGCCCCAATCTCCTGCTGGATTAGGGATTCGACATATGCGGTTGGGTCGGAGGTCTCTGTCCCTTCAGGAACGCCAAGGATCCTGATATTATTTCGCCTGGCGCGGCCCTCTGCTTCCTCCGACCTTGCCTCCAGGATGCCCACCTTCCTTCTGAGATCTGCCACCTCGGCTTTAAGGTCTTTCGTGTCCTCCAAAGTGTCTCTCTGGGTGGATTCTATGTTGGTGACCCGCTCTGTCAGGTTGCGAGCGTCTTGGCGGATGAGCTGGATATCGGCTTTCACCTCTCCTATCTTAGTGTCTATAAATTCCTTTAGGGCCGCTATTGCTTCGAGCACTTGGGTGTTTGCGGGGCTCTCCCCCCGAGTCTCCTGCGGCGCCGCCTCTTTTGGGGTAGATTGAGCGGCTAGGTGGGCTTTGGTCATAAGGAAGGGGTCCATTGTGGCCGGTTTGGGCTTGCTCCTCAGCGTGGACATTGTGGTGCTGCTTGCGCGGTTATTGCGCCTCTTTGAGCTGGGTCGCTGCGTGGGCCCCGCCAGTCTGTTTCCTCGATGGCCTCACCTGCGGCGCTGTCGTGGTGAGGAGTGTTCGTGGTGTGCTGCTCTGGATTTGGCGGGTGCGCGCTGGCTCAAGGCCGCGGGCAGTCTGGGCTCGGTAGCGCCGAGGGCAGGGCCGTGTCCCGCTCGGTTTTGTGGGGCGTGATGGGGCCCCCAGGAGGGCCTCGCCCTAGGGTCTGTCCGCCTCCAGGGTGCGGCGTCGCAGTGTGTCCGGGTGGACAGGGCACTCGATGTGTCCCCCGCTGGATATTAGTGGTAGGGGGCACTCGGCACCCACAGCTCCAGTGTGCCAGTCGGCCGTGAGGCTTCGGGGCGGGGGGGCGGCAATCCAGGGGGGCCCGCGGCTCTGGCAGGTGGCCGCGGTGGTTGGCGCGCAGTCCGCGCCGTCCAGGGGCTCAGGTCGCTGCGTCCGGGGGCCTGCGCTCATCCCGGGCCCCAGGTCTCGTCCACTTCCCCTAGAGGCTTCGCCGGGGGAACCCCGCACTCCACTGCGCGGCCCGGGCGAGCTGGGTTGCAGGGGGCCGGCGGCGTTGGGCTGTGATTCGCGCCGAGGGCTCCTGGAGGTCCGCTTCTGGCCCCACCTCCTCCGATCCGCCGTACTGCTCCGGGCGACGGGAGGGGAAGCGGCCGCAGCCGGCGCTCCTCCCCAGCCACTCGGGTTCGCGGCGTTAGTGCGCCGCGGCCGCCATCTTGCGCGTCTCTCCTGAGGCCAAGGGGGGCGCCGGGCCAGGCCTCCTGCTCGGTCCCCGCCGTCCGATTTTTGTCGGACCAAGCTGCGGAGGGCGGGGGTCCGTCCGGACTTCGGCTGGATCTTCTTAGTTTTCAGCTCAGATGGTGTTTTGGCTCGCTAGTCAGGATCAGATTACGGGCTCGGCCGGAGCTCGGAGTTTCAGCCTCCTCACTCCATGAGCACCAGGCCACGCCCCCATGTCAATACCTTTCAAAGAACCACAGTGAGGCAGGTTAGGCAAAGGCTACTGGAGAGCAAGGAAGTTCAAATGCCAGGCCCACTCTTAGAGAGAGCAAGCAAAATGTGTCCAGGATCACACAGTGGGGTTATGCCCAAAGAGTCTTTGTAGATAGTTCATAAAAGATTGAGATCAAGTCAGGAAAAGTTAGTTAACAGGCCACAGGCTAACCCAGGTTAGAAAGTCGAGGATTTACTGTCACCCCGAACGATCTGCCGCAAGGGAAGCCAGGCGGGACACAGTACCTGAAAATGCGAAGAACGCTCCAGCGGGGGCAGTTGTTCCTGGCAGCGGGTGCAAGTCGGTGTTTCGTCCAGAAGAAGAGGAGGTCTCGACGTGGAGGAAAGCAGAAGGTCGTTGCACTGCCAGGGAAGAAACCAGCCGCAGAGTTTCCCGGTTACAAGGTACTACGCTTTTCTTCGCGGTAGTGGTAAACCGTGGTATCCTGGTTGCCGGGGTGCTTGGCACGGGCAAGGCAGCCACAAGATGGTCCAGGAAGGTGAAAAGATGGGCAAACTGGTTATCCCCACCAGTCAAAGGAAGAAGACTCTCCGGGCTGGAGATCTCCTCTGTCGTCGGGAAAAGTGGTGAGACGGTTCAGCAGGGCTCCACCAGTGGTGTCGTCGTTGCAGGTCGGCTCGGCTTCTCCCTCCTCAGATTCTTTAGGTCCTGTGGCGACATCTGAAGTTCCAGTCCCCAAAGCCCTGCTTTTATGCAGAAAATCCCCATTTATTCAGCCTAGCTGTCACTCAAACATGCTATGTGGTGAGCCGGACGGCTCACCACTTGGGCCAATCACACAAGAGTGCAACTTGAGTTGCCGAGACAACTCAGCCAGGGTGCCTAAACCCCCTTCCCGCACCCCCTGTAGTACCCAGACAGAGTGGGACACTTTTGGAGGCTTCTGTGGAGAAGCCCGCCAAAAAGTGGAACAAAGGGCTCGACTTGGTTGGAGTCACAGAAGCGAACACAAACGCCATTTTGGAACCAAGTTTTGGCAGAAAATACCAACCGGTGAATTTATATTAATTTAATAAACCGGCGGTATGTTCGAGGCTATTTTAAAAAGTGGTAGCCTCGAACAATGGGAAAATCCCATAGGAATATATTCGTGGTCGAATATAAAAAGTAGTATCCACTGCCACCAGCCAAAACTCGGTCGGGGGGGGACTGGACAGTGACCCCTCGAACAACAGACCCCGGGGCAATCGAATTGCCTCGACCAGTACATCCACAATATGATGGTTTGTACTGGTTCTGTTCACAATTTAAGACTAGTAAAGCCAATGGTGACTTTACATGCCCTGGGAGACAGTAGTCAGTCCCAGGGTATGGAGTCTATGTTTGGGGGGTCGCTACGACACCCCTGGGTTACCGCACGGAGGGTGCTGTGTAACCCACATATCAAAAAACACATGAAACCCTATGGGGTAAAGGACCCCATAGCCCATAGAACACATACAAAGTCAAAGGAACAACTCAAACCATGTCTAAGAGTGGGAGAAAAAGAGTCTCACTCTTAGCAGGAGAAAAAAATAAACCCCAAAAATCCAGCAAAGCTGCTGGGGGACTCACTAGGTTTGGGAAATTAGCCTTAACAGAGAATCCTCCCTAACACTCGCCCCCCCCCCCCAGACTAAGGGACAGGAGGATTTAATCCACTCCTGGATGAATCTCATACCTCTAGTCGATGACATACATCCTAGAGAGACCATCAGCATTTTGGTGGTGACACCCTGACTTTTGTTCAGTGGTAGAGTCAAAGGTTTTCCTTTGTAAGCTATATGACCTACAAACCCTTTGAGGAACATCAGTCTTTTAAAAGTTATAGGGGATCTGGTTGACCAGGCCCTCAGAAGTTGGTACAACTTCTGAACCTGTGATAAGCTTTTTCGTGGGGTCCTTATAAAGGATTCCCTTAGATCTAGAGGGGCCTCCAGAGGTCCTCACCACCTCTATGTTGGGAGAAGGTTGGGTTTTAGGCCTCTTGGTTGGGGGGGATGGAGATAAGCAAGGTACATGCTTCTCCTTCCTCTTAGATCTATCCTTACCTACTTTAGGAGTTTCCCCCTTAAGACTAGGATTTGGGTTGGAGTCTTCTGTGGAAGGTCCAACAGTCTGAAGGTTTTTGGCCTTAGACTTTTCTTTTCTGGTTTTCCACCAACACTGAGAATGACCAGTTCTCTTAGGCCTAGTTAGGGTTCCAGTAGGTCTATCCACCTCTTCCTCAGAAGCAGGGGGAGTCACAGACTCTATAACTGGGGGAACAATGATGGAGCTTGGTTGGGGCTCCCATTTCCCTAACATTTTAGCCTGAAATGTGCCTGGGTCAGAGGTCAACTTACCAACACCAGGGCTTGTAGTGGGGTTCTCAGTAGAGGTTCCCACAGGATTAGAGTGGTTCCTTAAGGTGGCCTCTCTAGCCAATTTGGTTTGGTTCTGTGTCTCCATACTGGGAGGCCTGGGGGTACTGGATACTACTCCTAGAGTTCTTAGATCATTCCCCAACAGGACTCTTCCAGGCACCTCAGTCTGAACACTGACAGGAATCAACACTGTCATGTCATTACACTGAATGAGGGCTGGTAGAATTGGAACCACTTGGACAGGGCCTCCAGACATCTTAGTGGGACCTTTGGCTGCCTTAGCAACATCCTCCGGCCTGAAAAAGCTTTCATCCACTACTGTTCTGCTGGCCCTAGAGTCTTGCCTGGCAGGAGTATCCTGGCCATTGACAAGAACACTGTCCATATAATAAACCTTAGAGTTTTCTGGTATGGAGTTGTACACACTCCTATTCTGATTGCTAACCAGACCCATGGACTCTACTGTTACACTTGCTTGAAAACCCAAAGGTTCTTCAGCAAAGACTTCAAAGTGAGCACTAGCCATTTGGACTTCCTCCTCGGGTGTGAAGGCTAAGGAGACTGTGCTGGTCCCTGCAGGTTGACCCTTACATCTGGGATCTCCCTTGATATGGTTAGTTGCCTTACAGAAATAGCATACTCCAAATGCTCTCTGAAAGGGTGGCTTGGTCTGACCTCCTTCCGGTTGTTGACCAGAAGGTACACTAGCCTGTTATGGTTTACCATGGGGTTTACCCTGGTTATTTTGTTGTTTGGGGCCCTCTTTAGGTTGGGAGGTATTAGAAGTCTCTTGGTTCCCTTTTGGTGGCTGCTTTCCCTCATCCTTTTTCTGAGTGACCCCTGAATCCTTGTGAGTAGCCCTGTTGGCAACCCACAAGTCAGCAGCCTTAGCTAGCTTTCTAGGATCTAATTCCTTTCAATCAGCCAAGTGCTGTCTGAGCTCAGGAGAGCAGGCATCATAAATTGACTCCAACATTACAAGATTTCTCATTCCCTCATAAGTGTTCACCTTGTAACCCTTAATCCATCCCTCTAAGTTTTTCAAACACTCACTTACCCAGGTAGCCCAAGGGGTACCATCATTCTTTTTGAGGATCCTAAACCTCTTAAGGTACCGGCAAGGGGTCTTCCCAAATCTAGCTATCAAAGCTAGCTTCACACATTCATAATCCTTCTTATCCTCCTCCCCCAACTCCATTACCACATCAGTTGCAACAGGGGGGAGCTTAGAGAACAACCAGGAAAGTAACTCATTTCCTGTAATGTTCTGGAGCCCATGATTATACTCAAACAAACTCAACCAATCCAAAACATCCAACTTAGGCTCATACATACCCACCAACTCCTTAGGTATCTGGGGTCTTTTTGGACTGGAACTCCTAGAGGATTCGGAGAGAGAAGCACTTTCCACAGACAATTTTTTCGTTTCTAGCTCGTGGTTGAGCTCCATTTCTCTGAGCCTTAGTTCTTGGTGCCGTTGTTCTGTTTGAGCACTAATTCTTTTGAATTCTAATTCAAGCTTCAATTTTTCTAGTTCCATATATTGGGGATTAAGTGTGGGACCTGGTAAAGGTCCAATAGGTACAGCTGGCAGGGCAGGTAGAGGCCCAGGGGAGACAACTCTAACATCTTCCCCCTCCTCTTCTGCTTCTGACTCAAAGTAATCAATACTAACATTCATATCAATATCATTGCTGTTATCTACAGTTGCTGGAGTCGTAGGTTCCTCTGAACCACCATCCAGACTTTGATTTGCTAACAACCTTTCTATTAGGTCCATTTTCTTGCCTTTTTAGTCAGGGGATTCTTATGCTTACAGAGAACTCTTAAACAATCAGCAGTTTTTGTAGCAAGGCACTCTTGACTATACCTTTCCATAGTTGACAGGTTTAGAAAATAACTTCTTTAGTGCTAAGCTTTGTGGTTAGTTGCACTAAGGTATCTATAAGCACACTACAATGTATACTCAATACAAATCCCACCGCTGTACACCAGTGTTAGGCAGAAACCTGTGCAGTTCCCTTAGGGACCACTGCAAAAGATTTAGGACTACAGGTGGTTGGCAGTAAACCCAATTGGTAGCAGTCTGTACCACCCAGATTTACCTGGTAGCTGTTTCTGAGCAGTCAGACCCCTCTCAAGATGAGTTAGGCAGTATATAGAGTATACACAATAG
Source organism: Ambystoma mexicanum (assembly GCF_040938575.1). NCBI lineage: Eukaryota > Metazoa > Chordata > Amphibia > Caudata > Ambystomatidae > Ambystoma > Ambystoma mexicanum. The sequence continues at coordinate 418,345,622 of NC_090929.1, forward strand.
GTACAGAGATACAGTAGCACAAGCAAACACTGACCAGAGCTTTGGTGTAAAAGTATATAATTATTTATTTAAAGACACACTTGTAAATACACTAGCACAAAAAGAGGTAAGTACATTCAACACACAGTCACTATTATATATATACAACCCTAATTACTTATTAGACAAGTCTTAGTGAGAAACACCACTTATTTTCAGACAGAGGTGAGCGCTTAAAATAAGATGGCACTCTAATAAGTTACAAAAAAGGGAGGGAAAAGGCAAAGTTACGAAAGCACACAATGTCAATACCTTTCAAAGAACCACAGTGAGGCAGGTTAGGCAAAGGCTACTGGAGAGCAAGAAAGTTCAAATGCCAGGCCCACTCTTAGAGAGAGCAAGCGAAATGTGTCCAGGATCACACAGTGGGGTTATGCCCAAAGAGTCTTTGTAGATAGTTCATAAAAGATTGAGATCAAGTCAGGAAAAGTTAGTTAACAGGCCCCATGCTAACCCATGTTAGAAAGTCGAGGATTTACTGTGACCCCGTACGATCTGTCGCAAGGGAAGCCAGGCGGGACACAGTACCTGAAAATGGGAAGAACGCTCCAGCGGGGGCAGTTGTTCCTGGCAGCGGGTGCAAGTCAGTGTTTCCTCCAGAGGAAGAGGAGGTCTCGAGGTGGAGGAAAGCAGAAGGTCGTTGCACTGCCAGGGAAGAAACCAGCCGCAGAGTTTCCTGGTTACAAGGTACTACCCTTTTCTTCGCGGTAGTGTTAAACCATGGTATTCCGGTTGCCGGGGTGCTTGGCACGGGCAAGGCGGCCACGAGATGGTCCAGGAAGGCCAAAAGACGGGCAAACTGGTTATCCCCACCAGTCAAAGGAAGAAGACTCTCCGGGCTGGAGATCTCCTCTGTCGTCGGGAAAAGTGGTGAGACGGTTCAGCAGGGCTCCACCAGTGGTGTCGTCATTGCAGGTTGGCTCGGCTTCTCCCTCCTCGGATTCTTTAGGTCCTGTGGTGACATCTGAAGTTCCAGTACCCAAAGCCCTGCTTTTATGCAGAAAATCCCCATTCATTCAGCATAGCTGTCACTCAAACATGCTAAGTGGTGAGCCGGACGACTCACCACTTGGGCCAATCACACAAGAGTGCAACTTGAGTTGCCGAGGCAACTCAGTCCAGGGTGCCTAAACCCCCTTCCCGCACCCCTGTAGTACCCAGACAGAGTGGGACCACTTTTGGAGGCTTCTGTGGAGAAGCCCGCCAAAAAGTGGAACAAAGGGCTCGACTTGGTTGGAGTCACAGAAGCGAACACAAATGCCATTTTGGAACCAAGTTTTGGCAAAAAATACCAAACGGTGAATTTATATTAATTTAATAAACCGGCGGTATGTTCGAGGCTATTTTAAAAAGTGGTAGCCTCGAACAATGGGAAAATACCATAGGAATATATTCGTGGTCGAATATAAAAAGTAGTATCCACTGCCACCAGCCAAAACTCGGTCGGGGGGACTGGACAGTGACCCCTCGAACAACAGACCCTGGGGCCATCGAATTGCCCCGACCAGTACATCCACAATATGATTGTTTGGACTGGTTCTGTTCACAATTTAAGACTAGTAAAGCCAATGGTGACTTTACATGCCCTGGGAGACTGTAGTCAGTCCCAGGGTATGGAGTCTATGTTTGGGGGTCGCTACGACACCCCTGGGTTAACGCACAGAGGGTGCTGTATAAACCACATATCAAAAAACACATGAAACCCTATGGGGTAAAGGACCCCATAGCCCATAGAAAACATACAAAGTCAAAGGAACACCTCAAATCATGTCTAAGAGTGGGAGAAAAAGAGTCTCACTCTTAGCAGGAGAAAAAAATAAACCCCAAAAATCCAGCAAAGCTGCTGGGGGACTCACTAGGTTTGGGAACTTAGCCTTAACAGAGAATCCTCCCTAACACTCGGCCCTCCCCCCCAGACTAAGGGACAGGAGGATTTAATCCACTCCGGATGAATCTCATACCTCTAGTCGATGACATACATCCTAGAGAGACCATCAGCATTTTGGTGGTGACATCCTGACTTTTGTTCAGTGGTAGAGTCAAAGGTTTTCCTTTGTAAGCTATATGACCTACAAACCCTTTGAGGAACATCAGTCTTTTAAAAGTTATAGTGGATCTGGTTGACCACTCCCTCAGAAGTTGGTACAACTTCTGAACCTGTGATAAGCTTTTTCGTGGGGTCCTTATAAAGGATTCCCTTAGATCTCGAGGGGCCTCCAGAGGTCCTCACCACCTCTCTGTTGGGAGAAGGTTGGGTTTTAGGCCTCTTGGTTGGAGGGAATGGAGATAAGCAAGGTACATGCTTCTCCTTCCTCTTAGATCTACCCTTACCTATTTTAGGAGTTTTCCCCTTAAGACTAGGATTTGGGTTGGAGTCTTCTGTGGAAGGTCCAACAGTGTGAAGGTTTTTGGCCTTAGACTTTTCTTTTCTGGTTTTCCACCAACACTGAGAATGACCAGTTCTCTTAGGACTTGTTAGGGTTCCAGTAGGTCTATCCACCTCTTCCTCAGAAGCAGGGGGAGTCACAGACTCTATAACTGGGGGACAAATGATGGAGCTTGGTTGGGGCTCCCATTTCCGTAACATTTTAGCCTGAAATGTGCCTGGGTCAGAGGTCAACTTACCAACAGCAGGGCTTGTATGCCTGGGGGTACTGGATACTACTCCTAGAGTTCTTAGATCATTCCCCAACAGGACTCTTCCAGGCACCTCAGTCTGAACACTGACAGGAATCAACACTGTCATGTCATTACACTGAATGAGGGCTGGTAGAATTGGAACCATTTGGACAGGGCCTCCAGACATCTTAGTGGGACCATTGGGTGCGTTAGCAACATCCTCCGGCCTGAAAAAGCTTTCATTCACTACTGTTCTGCTGGCCCTAGAGTCTTGCCTGGCAGGAGTATCCTGGCCATTGACAAGAACACTGTCCATATAATAAACTTTAGAGGTTTCTGGTATGGAGTTGTACAAACTCCCATTCTGATTGCTAACCAGACCCATGGACTCTACTGTTACACTTGCTTGAAAACCCGAAGGTTCTTCAGCAAAGACTTCAAAGTGAGCACTAGCCATTTGGACTTCCTCCTCAGGAGTGAAGGCTAAGGAGACTGTGCTGGTCCCTGCAGGTTTACCCTTACATCTGGGATCTCCTTTGATATGGTTAGTTGCCTTACAGACATAGCATACTCCAAATGCTCTCTGAAAGGGTGCTTGTTCTGACCTCCTTCCGGTTGTTGACCAGAAGGTACACTAGCCTGTTGTGGTTTACCCTGGGGCTTACCCTGGTTTTTTTGTTGTTTGGGGCCCTCTTCAGGTTGAGAGGTTTTAGAAGTCTCTAGGTTCCCTTTTGGTGGCTGCTTTCCCTCATCCTTTTTCTGAGTGACCCCTGAATCCTTGTGAGTAGCCCTGTTGGCAACCCACAAGTCAGCAGCTTTCTAGGATCTAATTCCTTTGAATCAGCCAAGTGCTGTCTGAGCTCAGGAGAGCAGGCATCATAAATTGACTCCAACATTACAAGATTTCTCATTCCCTCATAAGTGTTCACCTTTTAACACTTAATCCATCCCTCTAAGTTTTTCAAACACTCACTCACCCAGGTAGCTCAAGGGGTACCATCATTCTTTTTGAGGGTCCTAAACCTCTTATGGTACTGGGAAGGGGTCTTCCCAAATCTAGCTATCAAATCTAGCTTCACAAATTCATAATCCTTCTTATCCTCCTCCCCCAACTCCATCACCACATCAGTTGCACAGGGGGGAGCCTAGAGAACAACCAGGAAAGTAACTCATTTCCTGCAATGTTCTGGAGCCCATGATTATACTCAAACAAACTCAACCAATCCAACACATCCAACTTAGGCTGATACATACCCACCAACTCCTCAGGCATCCGGTGTCTTCTGGGACTGGAACTCCTAGAGGATTCGGAGAGAGAAGCACTTTCCACAGACAATTTTTTCATTTCTAGCTCGTGGTTGAGCTCCATTTCTCTGAGCCTTAGTTCTTGGTGCCGTTGTTCTGTTTGAGCACTAATTCTTTTGAATTCTAATTCAAGCTTCAATTTTTCTAGTTCCATATATTGGGGATTAAGTGTGGGACCTGGTAAAGGTCCAGTAGGTACAGCTGGCAGGGCAGGTAGAGGCCCTGGGGAGATAACTCTAACATCTTCCCCCTCCTCTTCTGCTTCTGACTCAAAGTTATCAATACTAACATTCATATCAATATCATTGCTGTTATCTACAGTTGCTGAACCACCATCCAGACTTTGATTTGCTAACAACCTTTCTATTAGCTCCATTTTCTTGCCTTTAGTCAGGAGATTCTTATGCTTACAAATAACTCTTAAACAATCAGCAGTTTTTGTAGCAAGGGACTCTTGACTATAACTTTCCATAGTTGACAGGTTTAGAAAATAACTTCTTTAGTGCTAAGCTTTGTGGTTAGTTGCACTAAGGTATCTATAAGCACACTAAAATGTATACTCAATACAAATCCCACCGCTGTACACCAGTGTTAGGTAGAAACCTGTGCAGTTCCCTTAGGGACCACTGCAAAAGATTTAGGACTACAGGTGGTTGGCAGTAAACCCAATTGGTAGCAGTCTGTACCACCCAGATTTACCTGGTAGCTGTGGCTGAGCAGTCAGACCCCTCTCAAGATGAGTTAGGCAGTATATAGAGTATACATAATAGGTACAGAGATACAGTAGCACAAGCAAACACTGACCAGAGCTTTGGTGTAAAAGTATATAATTATTTATTTAAAGACACACTTGTAAATACACTAGCACAAAAAGAGGTAAGTACATTCAACACACAGTGGGCCTCATTACGACCCTGGCGGTAAGGGGTTAACGCCAGCGTTAGCTGCGCCGACCCCTTACCGCCAATTACGAGGTCCCCTAGCGCCATGGTGCTTTTAACACCTGCTTTTAGCAGGTGTTAAAATCCATGGCGCTAAGGGACCATGGAGTTAATTACGCCACCGTAATTTACGGTGGCGTAATTAACGCCTTCCCCACTCCCATTATGCCCTATGGGGCAAAAATGGGAATGGGGAAGGGTAAATGGGGATTGGGGACTTACCGCCCCGCCAAGGTCGGAATGGGGCGGTAAGTCCGCCAACCACCATGGCGTAAACGTAGTTTACGCCATGGTGGTAAAGTCACGGCCCAGGCGGTAACTTACCGCCTGGGTCGTAATGAGGCCCAGTCACTATTATATATATACAACCCTAATAACTTATTAGACAAGTCTTAGTGAGAAACACCACTTATTTTCAGACAGAGGTGAGCGCTTAACATAAGATGGCACTCTAATAAGTTACATAAAAGGGAGGGAAAAGGCAAAGTTATGAAATCACACAATTTCAATACCTTTCAAAGAACCACAGTGAGGCAGGTTAGGCAAAGGCTACTGGAGAGCAAGGAAGTTCAAATGTCAGGCCCACTCTTAGAGAGAGCAAGCGAAATGTGTCCAGGATCACATAGTGGGGTTATGCCCAAAGAGTCTTTGTAGATAGTTCATAAAAGATTGAGATCAAGTCAGGAAAAGTTAGTTAACAGGACCCAGACTAACCCAGGTTAGAAAGTCGAGGATTTACTGTCACCCCAAACGATCTGTCGCAAGGGAAGCCAGACGGGACACAGTTCCTGAAAATGGGAAGAACGCACCAGCGGGGGCAGTTGTTCCTGGCAGCGGGTGCAAGTCAGTGTTTCCTCCAGAGGAAGAGGAGGTCTCAATGTGGAGGAAAGCTGAAGGTTGTTGCACTGCCAGGGAAGAAACCAGCCGCAGAGTTTCCTGGTTACAAGGTATTACCCTTTTCATCGCGGTAGTGGTAAACCGAGGTATTCCGGTTGCCGGGGTGCTTGGCACGGGCAAGGCAGCCACGAGATGGTCCAGGAAGGCGAAAAGACAGGCAAACTGGTTATCCCCACCAGTCAAAGGAAGAAGACTCTCCGGGCTGGAGATCTCCTCTGTCGTCGGGAAAAGTGGTGAGACGGTTCAGCAGGGCTCCACCGGTGGTTTCGTCGTTGCAGGTCGGCTCGGCTTCTCCCTCCTCGGATTCTTTAGGTCCTGTGACGATGTCTGAAGTTCCAGTCCCCAAAGCCCTGCTTTTATGCAGAAAACCCCCATTCATTCAGCCTAGCTTTCACTCAAACATGCTAAGTGGCGAGCCGGGCGGCTCACCACTTGGGCCAATCACACAAGAGTGCGACTTGAGTTGCCGAGGCAACTCAGTCCAGGGTGCCTAAACCCCCTCCCACACCCCCAGTGGTACCCAGACAGAGTGGCACCACTTTTGGAGGCTTCTGTGGAGAAGCCCGCCAAAAAGTGGAACAAAGGGTTCGACTTGGGTTGAAGTCACAGAAGCGAACACAAACGCCATTTTGGAACCACGTTTTGGCAAAAAATACCAACCAGTGAATTTATATTAATTTAATAAACAGGCGGTATGATCGAGGCTATTTTAAAAAGTGGTAGCCTCGAACAATGGGAAAATCACATAGGAATATATTCGTGGTCGAATATAAAAAGTAGTATCCACTGCCACCAGCCAAATCCTGGTCGTGGGGGACTGGACAGTGCCCCCTCGAACAACAGACCCCGGGGCAATCGAATTGCCCCGATCAGTACGTCCACAATATGATGGTTTGTACTGGTTCTGTTCACAATTTAAGACTAGTAAAGCCAATGGTGACTTTAAATGCCCTGGGAGACAGTAGTCAGTCCCAGGGTATGGAGTCTATGTTTGGGGGTCGCTACGACACCCCTGGGTTACCGTACGGAGGGTGCTGTGTAACCCACATATCAAAAAACACATGAAACCCATAGAACACATACAAAGTCAAAGAAACACCTCAAATCATGTCTAAGAGTGGGAGAAAAAGAGTCTCACTCTTAGCAGGAGACAAAATAAACCCCAAAAATCCAGCAAAGCTGCTGGGGCACTCACTAGGGATGGGAAATTAGCCTTAACAGAGAATTCTCCCTAACAGCTCACATTGGGTATTTGTGCATTCTGTATTATACTCAGAAAAGTGCCCTCAGTAAACATAAGTGGCAATTGTGACTACTGGCAATTTTGCAGTTGACGCATAACTCATGATGACTCCCTAAGAAATTATTTTCTCTCAAACAAATTTGATTAACTCTTGTTTTGAGTCAGACACCTTGACCCCTTTTTCTTCCTGGTGGGCAAAACATATCTCTTATTTTCTCCCCCAAACTTCCCCTTTATTCATCATAAACGTGTTGGGGCACATAGTGGCTTCCAGGCCATTATGAGGCCATTGGCTGCCCCCTATGCTTTTCTTTTACTAAGGTTCAACTGTGTCAAAGAACTTCATCCAGGATAGTTTCTAGATCACACAACATAGATCGACAGCAGTTTTGCATGACAACTATGGCGCCCTGTCATCTGGCACTGCATGTTTCTATCTGCCCCCCCTGCGGCGCTGCCTTATAATGTATCTGCAGCATAACGTTAGGGAATAGGGTGCTTATTAGGTGTGCATATGTGTCATCTTCCCCTTCGGTGATTTCAGAAACCAATGTTTTGGTTGAAATGGTCATTTTCCAGGGGGGCTTGGGGTGGTCTTCATCAAAAGCCAGGTCACCTCTTTTGACCCTGGAACATGCAGAGTGCCGCAAGAGCGATCATGCCATCTGGACTCATGGCAGTCTACAGACACAAACAGGTGAGTGTGCATGTGATAGTGGGGCTCTGAAGACAGGTGCTACAGAAGCGAAAGCCTGCAGTCAAGACAGAGCCCCAATACCGCCCGTGCCACACTGCAGCTCCATAAATTCCGTACACTATGCTCATATAGAGCACTCAGGTACCCACCAAACTCAAGCCCACATTCACAGGAGTGTCTCCAGAGTCTTCACTTGTAGCTCACAACCACAACCTAATATTACCTCTTTCCAGACTCTGTGTCTTCTGCTTCCAGTCTCCTTGCTGTGAGTATCAATACATTGGGTAATGATAACTGCTATTATGACAGCTCTTAGAAGCTGGAGGAATCCGGGTTGAAGCAATATATGAACACCTGATATTGTTAACATTACTAAACCTGCCTAAAGCTGCCATCGTCCTGATGGAGTCCTCTGGGGGCAGGGGACACTGGCGTGGGAGGGGGCTGGCAAGGGGGTTCGGACCAGGCTGGAGCGGAGGATGCATAAGCCGCAGAGGGATCCACGAGCCCCCGGCAGACCAAGAAAACATCCCAGCTCTTTGCTTATTTATGAAGGTTTGGTTAGAGCATCAATAATACAGGGCTGTAAAATGCTGCTGCCACAGGTACTAAATATTCATGAGGCCTCTGCACGCTGGAAAAGCAGTCAAGTGAAGATAATGAAGATTTCATTCATGTGAAGGCCGAGGTGGAGACTACCTGACCCTCGAAGGGCACTCCATCCATCTCTCCAGTGAGAAGGCAATGCGAAGGCAGCTAAAAAGGGTCCATAATCAAGAGATATTCCAGGGGACAGGCCATCCAGCGGCGCCGAGAGCGTGGAAGAGACACCCTGGGTGCAAGTCTCACAGAGTGGAAGAGGCGCCCTGGGAACAGGCCTCACAGAATGTAAGAGACACCCTGGGAGCAAGTCTCCCAGAGTGGAAGAGACACTCTACGAACAAGTATCATAGCAATGCAGAGGCATCTTGGGAGCAAGTCTCACAGAGTGGAAGAAGCAGCCTGGGAACCGGCCTCACAGAATGGAAGAGACATCCTGGGAACAAGTCTCCCAGAGTGGAAGAGACACTCTTCAAACAAGTATCATAGCATTGAAGAAGCATCCTGGGAGCAAGTCTCACAGACTGGAAGAAGCAGCCTGGGAACCAGCCTCACGGAATGGAGGAGACACCCTGGGAACAAGTCTCCGAGAGTGGAAGACACCCTGGGAACAAGTGTCATAGCGCAGAAGAGACACCCTGAGAGCAAGTCTCACAGAGTGGAAGAGGCACAGTGGGAACATGATGCCCAGAATGGAAGAGACACCCTGGGAACAAGGCTTCCAGAGTGGAAGAGACACTCTACGAACAAGTATCATAGCATTGAAGAGGCTTCCTGGGAGAAAGACTCATAGAGTGGAATACGCAGCCTGGGAACTCGCCTCACAGAATGGAAGAGACACCCTGGGAACAAGTCTCCCAGAGTGGAAGACACCCTGGGAACAAATGTCATAGGGCGGAAGAGACACCCTGGAAGCAAGTTTCACAGAGTGAAAGAGACACCCTGGGAACAAGTCTCCCACAGTGGAAGAGACACTCTACGAACAAGTATCATAGCATTGAAGAGGCTTTCTGGGAGCAAGTCTCACAGAGTGAAAGAAGCAGCCTGGGAACCCGCCTCACAGAATGAAAGAGACACCCTGGGAAAAAGTCTCCCAGAGTGGAAGAGACACTCTACGAACAAGTATCATAGCATTGAAGAGGCTTCCTGGGAGAAAGTCTCACAGAGTGGAAGAAGCAGCCTGAGAACCTGCCTCACAGAATGGAAGAGAAACCCTAAAAACAAGTCTCCCAGAGTGGAAGACACCTTGGGAACAAGTGTCATAGTACAAAAGAGACACCCTGGGAGCAAGTCTCACAGAGTGGAAGAGGCACCCTGGGAATAGGCTTCACAGAATGGAAGAGACACCCTGGGAACAAGGCTCCCAGAGTGGAAAAGCCACTCTACAAACAAGTATCATAGCATTGAAGAGGCTTCCTGGGGGAAAGTCTCACAGAGTGGAAGAGCAACCTGGGAACCCGCCTCACCGAATGGAAGAGACACCCTGGGAACAAGTCTCCCAGAGTGGAAGAGACACTCTTCGAACAAGTATCATAGCATTGAAGAAGCATCCTGGGAGCAAGTCTCACAGACTGGAAGAAGCAGCCTGGGAACCGGCCTCACAGAATGGAAGAGACACCCTGGGAACAAGTCTCCGAGAGTGGAAGACACCCTGGGAACAAGTGTCATAGCGCGGAAGAGACACCCTGAGAGCAAGTCTCACAGAGTGGAAGAGGCACCCTGAGAACAGGATTCCCAGAATGGAAGAGACACCCTGGGAACAAGGCTTCCAGAGTGGAAGAGACACTCGACGAACAAGTATCATAGCATTGAAGAGGCTTCCTGGGAGAAAGACTCATAGAGTGGAATACGCAGCCTGGGAACGCGCCTCACAGAATGGAAGAGACACCCTGGGAAGGAGTCTCCCAGAGTGGAAGACACCCTGGGAACAAATGTCATAGGGCGGAAGAGACACCCTGGGAGCAAGTTTCACAGAGTGAAAGAGACACCCTGGGAACAAGTCTCCCAGAGTGGAAGAGACACTCTATGAACAAGTATCATAGCATTGAAGAGGCTTCCTGGGAGAAAGTCTCACAGAGTGGAAGAAGCAACCTGAGAACCTGCCGCACAGAATGGAAGAGAAACCCTGAAAAGAGTCTCCCAGAGTGGAAGACACCCTGGGAACAAGTATCATAGTACAAAAGAGACACACTGGGAGCAAGTCTCACAGAGTGGAAGAGGCACCCTGGGAATAGGCTCCCAGAGTCGAAAAGCCACTCTACAAACAAGTATCATAGCATTGAAGAGGCTTCCTGGGGGCAAGTCTCACAGAGTGGAAGAGCAACCTGGGAACCCGCCTCACAGAATGGAAGAGACACCCTGGGAACAAGTGTCATAGCGCGGAAGAGACACCCTGAGAGCAAGTCTCACAGAGTGGAAGAGGCACAGTGGGAACATGATGCCCAGAATGGAAGAGACACCCTGGGAACAAGGCTTCCAGAGTGGAAGAGACACTCTACGAACAAGTATCATAGCATTGAAGAGGCTTCCTGGGAGAAAGTCTCACAGAGTGGAATACGCAGCCTGGGAACTCGCCTCACAGAATGGAAGAGACACCCTGGGAACAAGTCTCCCAGAGTGGAAGACACCCTGCGAACAAATGTCATAGGGTGGAAGAGACACCCTGGGAGCAAGTTTCACAGAGTGAAAGAGACACCCTGGGAACAAGTCTCCCAGAGTGGAAGAGACACTCTTCGAACAAGTATCATAGCATTGAAGAAGCATCCTGGGAGCAAGTCTCACAGACTGGAAGAAGCAGCCTGAGAACCTGCATCACAGAATGGAAGAGAAACCCTGAAAACAAGTCTCCCACAGTGGAAGACACCCTGGAACAAGTGTCATAGTACGGAAGAGATACCCTGGGAGCAAGTCTCACAGAGTGGAAGAGGCACCCTGGGAATAGGCTTCACAGAATGGAAGAGACACCCTGGGAATAAGGCTCCCAGAGTGGAAAAGCCACTCTACAAAAAAGTATCATAGCATTGAAGAGGCTTCCTGGGGGCAAGTCTCACAGAGTGGAAGAGCAACCTAGGAACCCGCCTCACAGAATGGAAGAGACACCCTGGGAACAAGTCTCTCAGAGTGGAAGACACCCTGGGAACAAGTGTCATAGCGCGGAAGAGACACCCTGGGAGTAAGTCTCACAGAGTGGAAGAGGCACCCTGGGAACAGGCTTCACAGAATGGAAGAGACACCCTGGGAACAGGCCTCACAGAATGGAAGAGACACCCTGGGAACAAGTCTCCCAGAGTGGAAGACACCCTGGGAACAAGTGTCATAGCACGGAAGAGACAGCCTGGGAGCAAGTCTCCCAGAGTGGAAGAGACACTCTTCGAACAAGTATCATAGTATTGAAGAAGCATCCTGGGAGGACGTCTCACAGACTGGAAGAAGCAGCCTAGGAACCGGCCTCACAGAATGGAAGAGACACCCTGGGAACAAGTCTCCCAGAGTGGAAGAGACACTCTACGAACAAGTATCATAGCAATGCAGAGGCATCTTGGGAGCAAGTCTCACAGAGTGGAAGAAGCAGCCTGGGAACCGGCCTCACAGAATGGAAGAGACATCCTGGGAACAAGTCTCCCAGAGTGGAAGAGACACTCTTCAAACAAGTATCATAGCATTGAAGAAGCATCCTGGGAGCAAGTCTCACAGACTGGAAGAAGCAGCCTGGGAACCAGCCTCACGGAATGGAGGAGACACCCTGGGAACAAGTCTCCGAGAGTGGAAGACACCCTGGGAACAAGTGTCATAGCGCAGAAGAGACACCTTGAGAGCAAGTCTCACAGAGTGGAAGAGGCACCCTGGGAACAGGATTCCCAGAATGGAAGAGACACACCGGGAACAAGGCTTCCAGAGTGGAAGAGACACTCTACGAACAAGTATCATAGCATTGAAGTGGCTTCCTGGGAGAAAGACTCATAGAGTGGAATACGCAGCCTGGGAACTCGCCTCTCAGAATGGAAGAGACACCCTGGGAACAAGTCTCCCAGAGTGGAAGACACCCTGGGAACAAATGTCATAGGGCGGAAGAGACACCCTGGAAGCAAGTTTCACAGAGTGAAAGAGACACCCTGGGAACAAGTCTCCCACAGTGGAAGAGACACTCTACGAACAAGTATCATAGCATTGAAGAGGCTTTCTGGGAGCAAGTCTCACAGAGTGGAAGAAGCAGCCTGGGAACCCGCCTCACAGAATGAAAGAGACACCCTGGGAAAAAGTCTCCCAGAGTGGAAGAGACACTCTACGAACAAGTATCATAGCATTGAAGAGGCTTCCTGGGAGAAAGTCTCACAGAGTGGAAGAAGCAGCCTGAGAACCTGCCTCACAGAATGGAAGAGAAACCCTAAAAACAAGTCTCCCAGAGTGGAAGACACCTTGGGAACAAGTGTCATAGTACAAAAGATATGCAAGAAAAAGGCAAAGTCCCAACAAATATTTGTTTTCGGGGGGCCAATTCTCAAACAGGGACGTTAATCAAGAGCAAAAGATGGGTGCAAGGAGCACAGAGAATTGGAAAACCCCTCACTACTAAAACCCAGGGGGGGTAGAGATTGGTCGATTATTGTCACATACAAATCAACACCAAAAGTCTGTCACAAAAACAATGCATTGCAAACGAACTCGTAAAGAAGGGAACAACATCAAGCAAACTGGGAGCAAAAGAAAAAGAAAAAAATATGTATAAATCTTATTTTAATCATAAATATTAAAAACAATATATCTTTGTACAATAGTAAATCACGGAAAAAACACAAAAGACAAATGTCTATATGGTAGAACATACAGTAAGGGGAAAGGGGGGGATTTTATCAGTCCTCCTTTCACATTTAAAGAAATTAACTATAGCAAATAGACTTAAACGCTATTCGAGAAAAAGAGTGTCGACATGTTTCGGCCAAATATCAAATTGGATGCGTTCTCAGGTATCCATTCAAAAATAGGTGAAAGGGCCATCTTCAGGACAACAAATTTCTTTAAGATGAGGCTGATGTGTAGCTGCGGAGAGACAACGTGATCTAAAAAGGTATATACATAATTAGTTCATTAAACACCGTGCATATTTTATTGCAGTAGTTATGTATTAGTGATGTTCACATCGTTTGCAATATATGAAAAAGTTCAGAGGGCAGTATCAGAAAACTGTCACCTATACATAGTGGAACAAAAAGTTGTACACTTTAAAAATCACTTTAAAAATCAGACAACATGAAAAACATACGGATAACTCATAATTGAGTGACAATTGAATCGAAGCAATCTCTTACTTAATTCCACAGGGTCAAGTGTGTTGGAGTGGATGCAGACGTTCATCCGTCTCGGAATTATTTTATATTCGTATGGAGGCACATTAGTGGCACAAATTGTAGAACCTATAGCAAGGTATCCCACATCCTATTCTCTTAAATTAAAAGAGAAAAGAGGAAGGAAGGGACATATAGAATTATGTTCACATCTTTTAAATGAGGTCAAAAATTTATACTCATATAATGCAGACGATCGTCTCGCATTTTTTAAAAGAAGTTTAAAACAAGTTTTAGAAAGCTAATTTGGAGAATAGCTTAGGTAATCATATTCAACAATTGTGCTGGGTGGGGACTCACATATGGTTAAGTCACCAGCGCTCCTTCCACTGTCCTTTAACGCTGCATCTTTTCATTGTGCAGAGGAACTGCATTTAGGAATCGGAGAAGGGTGCACAACCATGTGGTAAGTGTCTGCCTTTCTGTGGATAAGAACATTAAAGTGGGTCGGAACATTCAAGTCAAGGGTCCAATAATTTGCTTATATGAACCGCAAGAATAAACTTAAGGTGGAAGATAAATTAAGATGTCTATTGGATGTATCCTCAATAAATTACATCTACTACCTCGAGCGACTCCCAAAAAATAGCTCCGGGAAAAAATCTTGTACAAATCATTCTGGGAATGGGCATATAAATGTAAAAGATCTAGCAAATATAGAGGGCATTAGGCAGCCGATGAGTCTATACGATATTAACAAAGTACTTGCCTACCGAACTAAATTCAAGAATGCAGACCCCTCTAAACTAGTTTTTAAAGGGTTGTTCGAAAAAAAGGGGGGGGGAGGAAGGTTACCTGAGGCGCCAGGGAGCCCGGATCGGTCATGCGCTTCAAATGTTAATCACCAGAGAGCTAGGGTCCGTCGTCCACTTAAGGTGTTGACTAGCCGCGAAGTGAAATCGGTCTTAGCCGATCGGCTTTAAAAGGTCCGTAGACGAACGTACAAATGACGTGTGTCTTGTATCATGATCGGCGCCTTGTGTGCATGTGATCTAAGTCACATGGTTATCAGTAACTAGAGGTGTAGTCTGGTTTAAAGGTATATTACCTATATGCAGAGACACCCATGGTGATTGGTGTTAGACGGCGCATGCTATGGCAAGATGTATTATACAGACCATGCCGTCAAGGAAAGACGAGTCTAGTTTTGTAATTATCGTCACGTTTGACAAAGTCAAAAGAGATTGAAAGGAATTTTGAGGTAGCATGTCAGATTTTATGCAGCCGTCCGGCTGAACAACGCAGAGGTACTATGATAGAAGATTATTCCATTCAATGGATGAATTTAAACCCTGATTGACCGTATTGAGGTTATAGATCCATCTTTGTTCTGCCATAGTTAATATCAGCTCTCTGTTACCCCCTCTTGGTGAGGATGGGATTTTTTGGATAACAAACCATAGTAACTCTGTGTGTTTATGATTAGCTGTGATATAGTGGGCGACTAAAGGTTTGTTTTCAGTTTTATTTTTGAGACAGGATCTGTGTTCACAGATTCTCTGTCTTATCATTCTGCTGGTTTTCCATATGTAAAGTAAATAGCAAGGGCATTTAATGCCATAGATAACCCATTCAGAAGCGCAATTTGAAAAAAATCTGAGGGTCCAGATTTTTCCTTTTAAATCCAAAGTCTTGAAGTTGTTTGTTAAAGAGCAAACAGAGCAGTGCCCACATTTATAGTGGCCTGAAACTGGTGGGAGGTTCCAGAGAGTCGTTTGAATCGGACGTATCGGTTCCTTAGGGTAAGTATGAACTAGCATATCCCTCATATTCCTTTGACGTTTGAAGGCGAACCTCGGTTGTATCGGACTGAAATCTTCGGTAGCCAAGAGGTGCCAATGTTTCTTTATTGTTCTTCTTAAAGCATTACTAATAGGACTAAATGTACTTACACATGTAATTCTTTCTTCTGAGATAGTGGGCTCTGGATGCAGACATCTGTCTCTAATGGTGTGTTTGGCTCTTTTGTATGCTCTGTTAATGAATTTTCTTGGGTAACCCCTGTCAATGAGCCGCTGTTTTAGGTCCTTACCTTCTAAAATAAAATCACTAAACTCAGAGCAGTTTCTTCTTACTCTGAGGAATTGACCTACTGGTAGATTTTCGCGAAGACTACGAGGATGAAAACTGTTAAATCTTAAAAGTGTGTTTTTGTCAGTAGGTTTACGAAATAACTTGGTTTTCAAAAGACCAGTGGCTGTTTTGTAAATTAACAGGTCAAGAAAAGGAATGGATTTTAAATCGTGTGACATAGTGAACTTAATATAAGGATTGTGGTTATTAAGCCACTCAAGGAAGGATTGAAGAAGAGTAGTATCACCTTTCCAAATAAGGAAAACATCATCAATATAGCGTAACCATTTGACGATGTGATGTCTAAATGGATTGGCGGGGTCGTAAACAGAGGTGGACTCAAAATTGTCCATGAAAAGATTCGCCAAATCAGGGGCAAATGTAGCCCCCATGCTTGTGCCATGGATTTGTTTGTAAAATGTCCCCTCGTATAGGAAGACATTTTCAGTGAGTGCGATTTTAATGCATTCCATTATAAAGGCACTAGGTACTTTAACAAGGGAGTCTGTGCGTTTATTAAGATAGGATTCCATAATAGACAGGCATTCCATTTGAGGGATGCTCGTGTAGAGAGAGGTCACATCTAAGGTGACCAGAAGATCTGTAGTTTCTAGTTGTATAGAGTCTACTATATTGATCATATTCGTTGTGTCCTTGACAAAGGAATTCATAGATCTTACAAAAGGTCTAAGAAAAAAATCAGCGTACATCGAGAGAGGCTCGAGTATGGAATTTATTGCCGACACGATTGGTCTTCCAGGTGGATTAGTCAAGTTTTTATGGACCTTCGGCAGAAGATAGAAGGCCGGAATGGTGGGTGAAGTTTTTATCAAAAAGTGGTATTCATCTTGATCGACCCATTTCTGCTGTAAAGCATGATCCATGAGACTTTTGATCTCCTCTTGTAGGTGTACTGTAGGATCACTGAGGAGTTTTCGATAGAAGAGTGGGTTGCCTAGTTGTAACATAGCTTCTGTTTTGTATAAAGCAGTGTCCCAAAGGACGATGCCGCCCCCTTTATCTGCTGGTTTTATTAGAAAAGCCGGGTTGTTCTGTAGTTCAGTGAGTGCTGTTCTTTCTGCTCTAGTAAGATTATCAGTATGGTGGTTACCGTCTCTAAGTAACTGTTTGGTTTTTTCCATAATTTTGTTCTCAAAAGCTAAGATGGCAGGGCTGACCATATGATTCGAAGGTGTAAAAGTGGATGATGGTTTTAGTCCTGTTACACTCGGTTCTTTAATAGAGGTGTGACCATCTTTAAAGAAGTATTTTAGACGGATTAACCGGAAGAATTTATGCAATTCTACCTGAGTGTCAAAATCTTTAGCTATTGTAGTAGGAACAAAGCTGAGTCCATTTTTTAGGACTTTAATTTCTAGATCCGTAAGATGGTGTGTGGACAAATTAAAAATGGGAATCACCAATTCTGAGGGGGACCTCTCCAGTTGCGGGTTTGCATTCGAGGTGGTCCTTGTGGCCAATGGCGGGTTTTCCTCCCGCGCCCCCGAAAAAAAGGAAGTTGATTACTGACATTGGGATCATTGGAGGAAGAGGCATTGTCAGAGTCACTACTAGTTGTGGTGTTAGATGTGTTGGAGAAACTGACATATTTGTTTCTCTGGCGGCCAGTGTTTCTATTTCTGCTTTGTGCCAACTTGTTCTGATCGTCATAAAAGGAGGCCACGAGATAGGGGTAGGTGGTTGTTTCTTTATAATTCTCCGTGTCTTTTTTATATTTCCAGATTTTTTTGTCAAGAGGGGGTAACAGAGAGCTGATATTAACTATGGATCTATAACCTCAATACGGTCAATCAGGGTTTAAATTCATCCATTGAATGGAATAATCTTCTATCATAGTACCTCTGCGTTGTTCAGCCGGACGGCTGCATAAAATCTGACATGCTACCTCAAAATTCCTTTCAATCTCTTTTGACTTTGTCAAACGTGACGATAATTACAAAACTAGACTCGTCTTTCCTTGACGGCATGGTCTGTATAATACATCTTGCCATAGCATGCGCCGTCTAACACCAATCACCATGGGTGTCTCTGCATATAGGTAATATACCTTTAAACCAGACTACACCTCTAGTTACTGATAACCATGTTACTTAGATCACATGCACACAAGGCGCCGATCATGATACAAGACACACGTCATTTGTACGTTCGTCTACGGACCTTTTAAAGCCGATCGGCTAAGACCGATTTCACTTCGCGGCTAGTCAACACCTTAAGTGGACGACGGACCCTAGCTCTCTGGTGATTAACATTTGAAGCGCATGACCGATCCGGGCTCCCTGGCGCCTCAGGTAACCTTCCTTCCCCCCCTTTTTTTCGAACAACCCTTTAAAAACTAGTTTAGAGGGGTCTGCATTCTTGAATTTAGTTCGGTAGGCAAGTACTTTGTTAATATCGTATAGACTCATCGGCTGCCTAATGCCCTCTATATTTGCTAGATCTTTTACATTTATATGCCCATTCCCAGAATGATTTGTACAAGATTTTTTCCCGGAGCTATTTTTTGGGAGTCGCTCGAGGTAGTAGATGTAATTTATTGAGGATACATCCAATAGACATCTTAATTTATCTTCCACCTTAAGTTTATTCTTGCGGTTCATATAAGCAAATTATTGGACCCTTGACTTGAATGTTCCGACCCACTTTAATGTTCTTATCCACAGAAAGGCAGACACTTACCACCTGGTTGTGCACCCTTCTCCGATTCCTAAATGCAGTTCCTCTGCACAATGAAAAGATGCAGCGTTAAAGGACAGTGGAAGGAGCGCTGGTGACTTAACCATATGTGAGTCCCCACCCAGCACAATTGTTGAATATGATTACCTAAGCTATTCTCCAAATTAGCTTTCTAAAACTTGTTTTAAACTTCTTTTAAAAAATGCGAGACGATCGTCTGCATTATATGAGTATACATTTTTGACCTCATTTAAAAGATGTGAACATAATTCTATATGTCCCTTCCTTCCTCTTTTCTCTTTTAATTTAAGAGAAAAGGATGTGGGATACCTTGCTATAGGTTCTACAATTTGTGCCACTAATGTGCCTCCATACGAATATAAAATAATTCCGAGACGGATGAACGTCTGCATCCACTCCAACACACTTGACCCTGTGGAATTAAGTAAGAGATTGCTTCGATTCAATTGTCACTCAATTATGAGTTATCCGTATGTTTTTCATGTTGTCTGATTTTTAAAGTGATTTTTAAAGTGTACAACTTTTTGTTCCACTATGTATAGGTGACAGTTTTCTGATACTGCCCTCTGAACTTTTTCATATATTGCAAACGATGTGAACATCACTAATACATAACTACTGCAATAAAATATGCACGGTGTTTAATGAACTAATTATGTATATACCTTTTTAGATCACGTTGTCTCTCCGCAACTACACATCAGCCTCATCTTAAAGAAATTTGTTGTCCTGAAGATGGCCCTTTCACCTATTTTTGAATGGATACCTGAGAACGCATCCAATTTGATATTTGGCCGAAACATGTCGACACTCTTTTTCTCGAATAGCGTTTAAGTCTATTTGCTATAGTTAATTTCTTTAAATGTGAAAGGAGGACTGATAAAATCCCCCCCTTTCCCCTAAATGTATGTTCTACCATATAGACATTTGTCTTTTGTGTTTTTTCCGTGATTTACTATTGTACAAAGATATATTGTTTTTAATATTTATGATTAAAATAAGATTTATACATATTTTTTTCTTTTTCTTTTGCTCCCAGTTTGCTTGATGTTGTTCCCTTCTTTACGAGTTCGTTTGCAATGCATTGTTTTTGTGACAGACTTTTGGTTGCATAGTACAAAAGAGACACCCTGGGAGCAAGTCTCACAGACTGGAAGAGGCACCCTGGGAATAGGCTTCACAGAATGGAAGATACACCCTGGGAACAAGGCTCCCAGAGTGGAAAAGCCACTCTACAAACAAGTATCATAGCATTGAAGAGGCTT
The DNA here is from genome assembly GCF_040938575.1 of Ambystoma mexicanum. Taxonomy (NCBI): domain Eukaryota; kingdom Metazoa; phylum Chordata; class Amphibia; order Caudata; family Ambystomatidae; genus Ambystoma; species Ambystoma mexicanum. The sequence continues at coordinate 418,365,361 of NC_090929.1, forward strand.
CCTGGGGGCAAGTCTCACAGAGTGGAAGAGCAACCTGGGAACCCGCCTCACCGAATGGAAGAGACACCCTGGGAACAAGTCTCCCAGAGTGGAAGAGACACTCTTCGAACAAGTATCATAGCATTGAAGAAGCATCCTGGGAGCAAGTCTCACAGACTGGAAGAAGCAGCCTGGGAACCGGCCTCACAGAATGGAAGAGACACCCTGGGAACAAGTCTCCGAGAGTGGAAGACACCCTGGGAACAAGTGTCATAGCGCGGAAGAGACACCCTGAGAGCAAGTCTCACAGAGTGGAAGAGGCACCCTGAGAACAGGATTCCCAGAATGGAAGAGACACCCTGGGAACAAGGCTTCCAGAGTGGAAGAGACACTCTACGAACAAGTATCATAGCATTGAAGAGGCTTCCTGGGAGAAAGACTCATAGAGTGGAATACGCAGCCTGGGAACGCGCCTCACAGAATGGAAGAGACACCCTGGGAACGAGTCTCCCAGAGTGGAAGACACCCTGGGAACAAATGTCATAGGGCGGAAGAGACACCCTGGGAGCAAGTTTCACAGAGTGAAAGAGACACCCTGGGAACAAGTCTCCCAGAGTGGAAGAGACACTCTATGAACAAGTATCATAGCATTGAAGAGGCTTCCTGGGAGAAAGTCTCACAGAGTGGAAGAAGCAGCCTGAGAACCTGCCGCACAGAATGGAAGAGAAACCCTGAAAACAGTCTCCCAGAGTGGAAGACACCCTGGGAACAAGTATCATAGTACAAAAGAGACACACTGGGAGCAAGTCTCACAGAGTGGAAGAGGCACCCTGGGAATAGGCTTCACAGAATGGAAGAGACACCCTGGGAACAAGGCTCCCAGAGTGGAAAAGCCACTCTACAAACAAGTATCATAGCATTGAAGAGGCTTCCTGGGGGCAAGTCTCACAGAGTGGAAGAGCAACCTGGGAACCCGCCTCACAGAATGGAAGAGACACCCTGGGAACAAGTGTCATAGCGCGGAAGAGACACCCTGAGAGCAAGTCTCACAGAGTGGAAGAGGCACAGTGGGAACATGATGCCCAGAATGGAAGAGACACCCTGGGAACAAGGCTTCCAGAGTGGAAGAGACACTCTACGAACAAGTATCATAGCATTGAAGAGGCTTCCTGGGAGAAAGTCTCACAGAGTGGAATACGCAGCCTGGGAACTCGCCTCACAGAATGGAAGAGACACCCTGGGAACAAGTCTCCCAGAGTGGAAGACACCCTGCGAACAAATGTCATAGGGCGGAAGAGACACCCTGGGAGCAAGTTTCACAGAGTGAAAGAGACACCCTGGGAACAAGTCTCCCAGAGTGGAAGAGACACTCTTCGAACAAGTATCATAGCATTGAAGAAGCATCCTGGGAGCAAGTCTCACAGACTGGAAGAAGCAGCCTGAGAACCTGCATCACAGAATGGAAGAGAAACCCTGAAAACAAGTCTCCCACAGTGGAAGACACCCTGGAACAAGTGTCATAGTACGGAAGAGATACCCTGGGAGCAAGTCTCACAGAGTGGAAGAGGCACCCTGGGAATAGGCTTCACAGAATGGAAGAGACACCCTGGGAATAAGGCTCCCAGAGTGGAAAAGCCACTCTAAAAAAAGGATCATAGCATTGAAGAGGCTTCCTGGGGGCAAGTCTCACAGAGTGGAAGAGCAACCTAGGAACCCGCCTCACAGAATGGAAGAGACACCCTGGGAACAAGTCTCTCTGAGTGGAAGACACCCTGGGAACAAGTGTCATAGCGCGGAAGAGACACCCTGGGAGTAAGTCTCACAGAGTGGAAGAGGCACCCTGGGAACAGGCTTCACAGAATGGAAGAGACACCCTGGGAACAGGCCTCACAGAATGGAAGAGACACCCTGGGAACAAGTCTCCCAGAGTGGAAGACACCCTGTCAACAAGTGTCATAGCACGGAAGAGACACCCTGGGAGCAAGTCTCCCAGAGTGGAAGAGACACTCTTCGAACAAGTATCATAGTATTGAAGAAGCATCCTGGGAGGACGTCTCACAGACTGGAAGAAGCAGCCTAGGAACCGGCCTCACAGAATGGAAGAGACACCCTGGGAACAAGTCTCCCTGAGTGGAAGAGACACTCTACGAACAAGTATCATAGCATTGAAGAGGCTTCCTGGGAGCAAGTCTCACAGAGTGGAAGAATCAGCCTGGGAACCTGCCTCACAGAATGGAAGAGACATCCTGGGAACAAGTCTCCCAGAGTGGAAGACACCCTGGGAACAAGTGTCATAGCACGGAAGAGACACCCTGGGAGCAAGTCTCACAGAGTGGAAGAGGCACCCTGGGAATAGGCTTCACAGAATGGAAGAGACACCCTGGGAACAAGGCTCCCAGAGTGGAAAAGCCACTCTACAAACAAGTATCATAGCATTAAAGAGGCTTCCTGGGGGCAAGTCTCACAGAGTGGAAGAGCAGCCTAGGAACCTGCCTCACAGAATGGAAGAGACACCCTGGGAACAAGTCTCCCAGAGTGGAAGACACCCTGGGAACAATTGTCATAGCGCGGAAGAGACACCCTGAGAGCAAGTCTCCCAGAGTGGAAGAGACACTCTTCGAACAAGTATCATAGCATTGAAGAAGCATCCTGGGAGCAAGTCTCACAGACTTGAAGAAGCAGCCTGGGAACCGGCCTCACAGAATGGAAGAGACACCCTGGGAACAAGTCTCCCAGAGTGGAAGACACCCTGGGAACAATTGTCATAGCGCGGAAGAGACACCCTGAGAGCAAGTCTCACAGACTGGAAGAGGCACCCTGGGAACAGGATTCCCAGAATGGAAGAGACACCCTGGGAACAAGGCTTCCAGATTGGAAGAGACACTCTGCGAACAAGTATCATAGCATTAAAGAGGCTTCCTGGGAGAAAGTCTCACAGAGTGGAATACGCAGCCTGGGAACTCGCCTCACAGAATGGAAGAGACACCCTGGGAACAAGTCTCCCAGAGTGAAAACACCCTGGGAACAAATGTCATAGGGCGGAAGAGACACCCTGAGAGCAAGTTTCACAGAGTGAAAGAGCCACCCTGGGAACAAGTCTCCCAGAGTGGAAGAGACACTCTACGAACAAGTATCATAGCATTGAAGAGGCTTTCTGGGAGCAAGTCTCACAGAGTGGAAGAAGCAGCCTGGGAACCCGCCTCACAGAATGAAAGAGACACCCTGGGAACAAGTCTCTCAGAGTGGAAGACACCCTGGGAACAAGTGTCATAGCGCGGAAGAGACACCCTGGGAGCAAGTCTCCCAGAGTGGAAGAGACACTCTTCGAACAAGTATCATAGCATTGAAGAAGCATCCTGGGAGCAAGTCTCACAGACTGAAAGAAGCAGCCTGGGAACCGGCCTCACAGAATGGAAGAGACACCCTGGGAACAGGCCTCACAGAATGGAAGAGACACCCTGGGAACAGGTCTCCCAGAGTGGAAGACACCCTGGGAACAAGTGTCATAGCATGGAAGAGACACCCTGGGAGCAAGTCTCCCAGAGTGGAAGAGACACTCTTCGAACAAGTATCATAGCATTGAAGAAGCATCCTGGGAGCAAGTCTCACAGACTGGAAGAAGCAGCCTGGGAACCGGCCTCACAGAATGGAAGAGACACCCTGAAAACAAGTCTCTCAGAGTGGAAGACACCCTGGGAACAAGTGTCATAGCGCGGAAGAGACACCCTGGGAGCAAGTCTCACAGAGTGGAAGAGGCACCCTGGGAACAGGCTTCACAGAATGGAAGAGACACCCTGGGAACAGGCCTCACAGAATGGAAGAGACACCCTGGGAACAAGTCTCCCAGAGAGGAAGACATCCTGGGAACAAGTGTCATAGCACGGAAGAAACACCCTGGGAACAAGTCTCCCAGAGTGGAAGACACCCTGGGAACAAGTGTCATAGCATGGAAGAGACACCCTGGGAGCAAGTCTCCCAGAGTGGAAGAGACACTCTTCGAACAAGTATCATAGCATTGAAGAAGCATCCTGGGAGCAAGTCTCACAGACTGGAAGAAGCAGCCTGGGAACCGGCCTCACAGAATGGAAGAGACACCCTGAAAACAAGTCTCTCAGAGTGGAAGACACCCTGGGAACAAGTGTCATAGCGCGGAAGAGACACCCTGGGAGCAAGTCTCACAGAGTGGAAGAGGCACCCTGGGAACAGGCTTCACAGAATGGAAGAGACACCCTGGGAACAGGCCTCACAGAATGGAAGAGACACCCTGGGAACAAGTCTCCCAGAGAGGAAGACATCCTGGGAACAAGTGTCATAGCACGGAAGAAACACCCTGGGAGCAAGTCTCCCAGAGTGGAAGAGACACTCTTCGAACAAGTATCATAGCATTGAAGAAGCATCCTGGGAGCACGTCTCACAGACTGGAAGAAGCAGCCTAGGAACCGGCCTCACAGAATGGAAGAGACACCCTGGGAACAAGTCTCCCAGAGTGGAAGAGACACTCTACGAACAAGTATCATAGCATTGAAGAGGCTTCCTGGGAGCAAGTCTCACAGAGTGGAAGAATCAGCCTGGGAACCTGCCTCACAGAATGGAAGAGACACCCTGAAAACAAGTCTCCCAGAGTGGAAGACACCCTGGGAACAAGTGTCATAGCACAGAAGAGACACCCTGGGAGCAAGTCTCACAGAGTGGAAGAGGCACCCTGGGAATAGGCTTCACAGAATGGAAGAGACACCCTGGGAACAAGGCTCCCTGAGTGGAAAAGCCACTCTACAAACAAGTATCATAGCATTGAAGAGGCTTCCTGGGGGCAAGTCTCACAGAGTGGAAGAGCAGCCTGGGAACCCGCCTCACAGAATGGAAGAGACACCCTGGGAACAAGTCTCCCAGAGTGGAAGAGACACTCTTCGAACAAGTATCATAGCATTGAAGAGGCTTCCTGGGAGAAAGTCTCACAGAGTGGAATACGCAGCCTGGGAACTCGCCTCACAGAATGGAAGAGACACCCTGGGAACAAGTCTCCCAGAGTGAAGACACCCTTGGAACAAATGTCATAGGGCAGAAGAGACACCCTGGGAGCAAGTCTCCCAGAGTGGAAGAGACACTCTACGAACAAGTATCATAGCATTGAAGAGGCTTTCTGGGAGCAAGTCTCACAGAGTGGAAGAAGCAGCCTGGGAACCCGCCTCACAGAATGAAATAGACACCCTGGGAACAAGTCTCTCAGAGTGGAAGACACCCTGGGAACAAGTGTCATAGCGCGGAAGAGACACCCTGGGAGCAAGTCTCCCAGAGTGGAAGAGACACTCTTCGAACAAGTATCATAGCACTGAAGAAGCATCCTGGGAGCAAGTCTCACAGACTGAAAGAAGCAGCCTGGGAACCGGCCTCACAGAATGGAAGAGACACCCTGGGAACAGGCCTCACAGAATGGAAGAGACACCCTGGGAACAAGTCTCCCAGAGTGGAAGACACCCTGGGAACAAGTTTAATAGCATGGATTAGACACCCTGGGAGCAAGTCTCCCAGACTGGAAAAAGCAGCCTGGGAACCGGCCTCACAGAATGGAAGAGACACCCTGAAAACAGTCTCCCAGAGTGGAAGACACCCTGGGAACAAGTGTCATAGTACGGAAGAGATACCCTGGGAGCAAGTCTCACAGAGTGGAAGAGGCACCCTGGGAATAGGCTTCACAGAATGGAAGAGACACCCTGGGAACAAGGCTCCCAGAGTGGAAAAGCCACTCTACAAAAAAGTATCATAGCATTGAAGAGGCTTCCTGGGGGCAAGTCTCACAGAGTGGAAGAGCAACCTGGGAACCCGCCTCACAGAATGGAAGAGACACCCTGGAACAAGTCTCTCAGTGTGGAAGACACCCTGGGAACAAGTGTCATAGCGCGGAAGAGACACCCTGGGAGCAAGTCTCACAGAGTGGAAGAGGCACCCTGGGAACAGGCTTCACAGAATGGAAGAGACACCCTGGGAACAGGCCTCACAGAATGGAAGAGACACCCTGGGAACAAGTCTCCCAGAGAGGAAGACACCCTGGGAACAAGTGTCATAGCACGGAAGAGACACCCTGGGAGCAAGTCTCCCAGAGTGGAAGAGACACTCTTCGAACAAGTATCATAGCATTGAAGAAGCATCCTGGGAGCACGTCTCACAGACTGGAAGAAGCAGCCTAGGAACCGGCCTCACAGAATGGAAGAGACACCCTGGGAACAAGTCTCCCAGAGTGGAAGAGACACTCTACGAATAAGTATCATAGCATTGAAGAGGCTTCCTGGGAGCAAGTCTCACAGAGTGGAAGAATCAGCCTGGGAACTTGCCTCACAGAATGGAAGAGACACCCTGAAAACAAGTCTCCCAGAGTGGAAGACACCCTGGGAACAAGTGTCATAGCACGGAAGAGACACCCTGGGAGAGAGTCTCACAGAGTGGAAGAGGCACCTGGGAATAGGCTTCACAGAATGGAAGAGACACCCTGGGAACAAGGCTCCCAGAGTGGAAAAGCCACTCTTCAAACAAGTATCATAGCATTGAAGAGGCTTCCTGGGGGCAAGTCTCACAGAGTGGAAGTGCAGCCTGGGAACCCGCCTCACAGAATGGAAGAGACACCCTGGGAACAAGTCTCCCAGAGTGGAAGAGAAACTCTTCTTACAAGTATCATAGCATTGAAGAAGCATCCTGGGAGCAAGTCTCACAGACTGGAAGAAGCAGCCTGGGAACCGGCCTCACAGAATGGAAGAGACACCCTGGGAACAAGTCTCCCAGAATGGAAGACACCCTGGGAACAATTGTCATAGCGCAGAAGAGACACCCTGAGAGAAGTCTCACAGAGTGGAAGAGGCACGCTGGGAACAGGATTCCCAGAATGGAAGAGACACCCTGGGAACAAGGCTTCCAGATTGGAAGAGACACTCTGCGAACAAGTATCATAGCATTGAAGAGGCTTCCTGGGAGAAAGTCTCACAGAGTGGAATACACAGCCTGGGAACATGCCTCACAGAATGGAAGAGACACCCTGGGAACAAGTCTCCCAGAGTGGAAGACACCCTGGGAACAAATGTCATAGGGCGGAAGAGACACCCTGGGAACAAGGCTCCCAGAGTGGAAAAGCCACTCTTCAAACAAGTATCATAGCATTGAAGAGGCTTCCTGGGGGCAAGTCTCACAGAGTGGAAGTGCAGCCTGGGAACCCGCCTCACAGAATGGAAGAGACACCCTGGGAACAAGTCTCCCAGAGTGGAAGAGAAACTCTTCGAACAAGTATCATAGCATTGAAGAAGCATCCTGGGAGCAAGTCTCACAGACTGGAAGAAGCAGCCTGGGAACCGGCCTCACAGAATGGAAGAGACACCCTGGGAACAAGTCTCCCAGAATGGAAGACACCCTGGGAACAATTGTCATAGCGCAGAAGAGACACCCTGAGAGCAAGTCTCACAGAGTGGAAGAGGCACCCTGGGAACAGGATTCCCAGAATGGAAGAGACACCCTGGGAACAAGGCTTCCAGATTGGAAGAGACACTCTGCGAACAAGTATCATAGCATTGAAGAGGCTTCCTGGGAGAAAGTCTCACAGAGTGGAATACACAGCCTGGGAACATGCCTCACAGAATGGAAGAGACACCCTGGGAACAAGTCTCCCAGGGTGGAAGACACCCTGGGAACAAATGTCATAGGGCGGAAGAGACACCCTGGGAGCAAGTTTCATAGAGTGAAAGAGACACCCTGGGAACAAGTCTCCCAGAGTGGAAGAGACACTCTACGAACAAGTATCATAGCATTGAAGAGGCTTTCTGGGAGCAAGTCTCACAGAGTGGAAGAAGCAGCCTGGGAACAGGCCTCACAGAATGGAAGAGACACCCTGGGAACAAGTCTCCCAGAGTGGAAGACACCCTGGGAACAAGTGTCATAGCACGGAAGAGACACCCTGGGAGCAAGTCTCCCAGAGTGGAAGAGACACTCTTTGAACAAGTATCATAGCATTGAAGAAGCATACTGGGAGCTAGTCTCACAGACTGGAAGAAGCAGCCTGGGAACCGGCCTCACAGAATGGAAGAGACACCCGAAAACAAGTCTCCCAGAGTGGAAGACACCCTGGGAACAAGTGTCATAGTACGGAAGAGACACCCTGGGAGCAAGTCTCACAGAGTGAAAGAGGCATCCTGGGAATAGGCTTCACAGAATGGAAGAGACACCCTGGGAACAAGGCTCCCAGAGTGGAAAAGCCATTCTACGAACATGTATCATAGCATTGAAGAGGCTTCCTGGGGGCAAGTCTCACAGAGTGGAAGAGCAACCTGGGAACCCGCCTCATAGAATGGAAGAAACACCCTGGGAACAAGTCTCTCAGAGTGGAAGACACCCTGGGAACAGGCTTCACAGAATGGAAGAGACACCCTGGGAACAGGCGTCACAGAATGGAAGAGACACCCTGGGAACAGGCCTCACAGAATGGAAGAGACACCCTGGGAACAAGTTTCCCAGAGTGGAAGACACCCTGGGAACAAATGTCATAGGGCGGAAGAGACACCCTGGGAGCAAGTTTCACAGAGTGAAAGAGACACCCTTGGAACAAGTCTCCCAGAGTGGAAGAGACACTCTACGAACAAGTATCATAGCATTGAAGAGGCATCCTGGGAGAAAGTCTCACAGAGTGGAAGAAGCAGCCTGAGAACCGCCTCACAGAATGGAAGAGAAACTCTGAAAACAAGTTTCCCAGAGTGGAAGACACCCTGGGAACAAGTGTCATAGTACAAAAGAGACACCCTGGGAGCAAGTCTCACAGAGTGGAAGAGGCACCCTGGGAATAGGCTTCACAGAATGGAAGAGACACCCTGGGAACAAGGCTCCCAGAGTGGAAAAGCCACTCTACAAACAAGTATAATTGCATTGAAGAGGCTTCCTGGGGGCAAGTCTCACAGAGTGGAAGAGCAACCTGGGAACCCGCCTCACAGAATGGAAAAGACACCCTGGGAACATGTCTCTCAGAGTGGAAGACACCCTGGGAACAAGTGTCATAGCGCGGAAAAGACACCCTTGGAGCAAGTCTCACAGAGTGGAAGAGGCACCCTGGGAACAGGCTTCACAGAATGGAAGAGATACCCTGGGAACAGGCCTCATAGAATGGAAGAGACACCCTGGGAACAAGTCTCCCAGAGTGGAAGACACCCTGGGAACAAGTGTCATAGCACGGAAGAGACACCCTGGGAGCAAGTCTCCCAGAGTGGAAGAGACACTCTTCGAACAAGTATCATAGCATTGAAGAAGCATCCTGGGAGCATGTCTCACAGACTGGAAGACGCAGCCTAGGAACCGGCCTCACAGAATGGAAGAGACACCCTGGGAACAAGTCTCCCAGAGTGGAAGAGACACTCTACGAACAAGTATCATAGCATTGAAGAGGCTTCCTGGGAGCAAGTCTCACAGAGTGGAAGAATCAGCCTGGGAATCTGCCTCACAGAATGGAAGAGACACCCTGAAAACAAGTCTCCCAGAGTGGAAGACACCCTGGGAACAAGTGTCATAGCACGGAAGAGACACCCTGGGAGCAAGTCTCACAGAGTGGAAGAGGCACCCTGGGAATAGGCTTCACAGAATGGAAGAGACACCCTGGGAACAAGGCTCTCAGAGTGGAAAAGCCACTCTACAAACAAGTATCATAGCATTGAAGAGGCTTCCTGGGGGCAAGTCTCACAGAGTGGAAGAGCAGCCTGGGAACCCGCCTCACAGAATGGAAGAGACACCCTGGAAACAAGTCTCCCAGAGTGGAAGAGACACTCTTCGAACAAGTATCATAGCATTGAAGAAGCATCCTGGGAGCAAGTCTCACAGAATGGAAGAAGCAGCCTGGGAACAAATCTCCCAGAGAGGAAGACACCCTGGGAACAATTGTCATATAGCGGAAGAGACACCCTGAGAGCAAGTCTCATAGAGTGGAAGAGGCACCCTGGAAACAAGGCTTGCAGATTGGAAGAGACACTCTGCGAACAAGTATCATAGCATTGAAGAGGCTTCCTGGGAGAAAGTCTCACAGAGTGGAATACGCAGCCTGGGAACTCGCCTCACAGAATGGAAGAGACACCCTGGGAACAAGACTACCAGAGTGGAAGACACCCTGGGAACAAATGTCATAGGGCGGAAAAGACACCCTGGGTGCAAGTTTCACAGAGTGAAAGAGACACTGTGGGAACAAGTCTCCCAGAGTGGAAGAGACACTCTACGAAAAAGTATCATAGCATTGAAGAGGCTTTCTGGGAGCAAGTCTCACAGAGTGGAAGAAGCAGCCTGGGAACCCGCCTCACAGAATGGAAGAGACACCCTGGGAACAAGTGTCTCAGAGTGGAAGACACCCTGGGAACAAGTATCATAGCGCGAAAGAGACACCCTGGGAGCAAGTCTCCCATAGTGGATGAGACACTCTTCGAACAAGTATCATAGCATTGAAGAAGCATCCTGGGAGCAAGACTCACAGACTGGAAGAAGCAGCCTGGGAACCGGCCTCACAGAATGGAAGAGGCACCCTGGGAACAGGCCTCACAAAATGGAAGAGACACCCTGGGAACATGTCTCCCAGAGTGGAAGACACCCTGGGAACAAATGTCATAGGGCGGAAGAGACACCCTGGGAGCAAATTTCACAGAGTGAAAGAGACACCCTGGGAAAAAGTCTCCCAGAGTGGAAGAGACACTCTACGAACAAGTATCATAGCATTGAAGAGGCTTTCTGGGAGAAAGTCTCACAGAGTGGAAGAAGCATCCTGAGAACCTGCCTCACAGAATGGAAGAGAAACTCTGAAAACAAGTCTCCCAGAGTGGAAGACACCCTGGGAACAAGTGTCATAGTACAAAAGAGACACCCTGGGAGCAAGTCTCACAGAGTGGAAGAGGCACCCTGGGAATAGGCTTCACAGAATGGAAGAGACACCCTGGGAACAAGGCTCCCAGAGTGGAAAAGCCACTCTACAAACAAGTATCATAGCATTGAAGAGGCTTCCTGGGGGTAATTCTCACAGAGTGGAAGAGCAACCTGGGAACCCGCCTCACAGAATCGAAGAGACACCCTGGGAACATGTCTCTCAGAGTGGAAGACACTCTGGGAACAAGTGTCATAGCGCGGAAGAGAAACCCTGGGAGAAAGTCTCACAGAGTGGAAGATGCACCCTGGGAACAGGCTTCACAGAATGGAAGAGACACCCTGGGAACAGGCCTCACAGAATGGAAGAGACACCCTGGGAACAAGTCTCCCAGAGTGGAAGACACCCTGGGAACAAGTGTCATAGCACGGTAGAGACACCCTGGGAGCAAGTCTCCCAGAGTGGAAGAGACACTCTTCGAACAAGTATCATAGCATTGAAGAAGCATCCTGGGAGCACGTCTCACAGACTGGAAGAAGCAGCCTAGGAACCGGCCTCACAGAATGGAATAGACACCCTGGGAACAAGTCTCCCAGAGTGGAAGAGACACTCTACGAACAAGTATCATAGCATTGAAGAGGCTTCCTGGGAGCAAGTCTCGCAGAGTGGAAGAATCAGCCTGGGAACCTGCCTCACAGAATGTAAGAGACACCCTGAAAACAAGTCTCCCAGAGTGGAAGACACCCTGGGAACAAGTGTCATAGCACGGAAGAGACACCCGGGAGCAAGTCTCACAGAGTGGAAGAGGCACCCTGAGAATAGGCTTCACAGAATGGAAGAGACACCCTGTGAACAAGTCTCCCAGAGTGGAAGAGACACTCTTCGAACATGTATCATAGCATTGAAGAAGCATCCTGGGAGCACGTCTCACAGATTGGAAGAAGCAGCCTAGGAACCGGCCTCACAGAATGGAAGAGATACCCTGGGAACAAGTCTCCCAGAGTGGAAGAGACACTCTACGAACAAGTATCATAGCATTGAAGAGGCTTCCTGGGAGCAAGTCTCACAGAGTGGAAGAATCAGCCTGGGAACCTCCCTCACAGAATGTAAGAGACACCATGAAAACAAGTCTCCCAGAGTAGAAAAGCCACTCTACAAACAAGTATCATAGCATTGAAGAGGCTTCCTGGGGGCAAGTCTCACAGAGTGGAAGAGCAGCCTGGGAACCCGCCTCACAGAATGGAAGTGACACCAAGGGAACAAGTCTCCCAGAGTGGAAGACACCCTGGGAACAATTGTCATAGCGCGGAAGAGACACCCTGAGAGCAAGTCTCTCTGAATGGAAGAGGCACCCTGGGAATAGGCTTCACAGAATGGAAGAGACACCCTGGGAACAAGGCTCCCAGAGTGGAAAAGCCACTCTACAAACAAGTATCATAGCATTGAAGAGGCTTCCTGGGGGAAAGTCTCACAGAGTGGAAGAGCAACCTGGGAACCGCCTCACAGAATGGAAGAGACACCCTGGGAACATGTCTCTCAGAGTGGAAGACACTCTGGGAACAAGTGTCATAGCGCGGAAGAGACACCCTGGGAGAAAGTCTCACAGTGTGGAAGAGGCACCCTGGGAACAGGCTTCACAGAATGGAAGAGACACCCTGGGAACAGGCCTCACAGAATGGAAGAGACACCCTGGGAACAAGTCTCCCAGAGTGGAAGACACCCTGGGAACAAGTGTCATAGCACGATAGAGACACCCTGGGAGCAAGTCTCCCAGAGTGGAAGAGACACTCTTCGAACAAGTATCATAGCATTGAAGAAGCATCCTGGGAGCACGTCTCACAGACTGGAAGAAGCAGCCTAGGAAACCGGCCTCACAGAATGGAAGAGACACCCTGGGAACAAGTCTCCCAGAGTGGAAGAGACACTCTACGAACAAGTATCATAGCATTGAAGAGGCTTCCTGGGAGCAAGTCTCGCAGAGTGGAAGAATCAGCCTGGGAACCTGCCTCACAGAATGTAAGAGACACCCTGAAAACAAGTCTCCCAGAGTGGAAGACACCCTGGGAAGAAGTGTCATAGCACGGAAGAGACACCCTGGGAGCAAGTCTCACAGAGTGGACGAGGCACCCTGGGAATAGGCTTCACAGAATGGAAGAGACACCCTGGGAACAAGTCTCCCAGAGTGGAAGAGACACTCTTCGAACACGTATCATAGCATTGAAGAAGCATCCTGGGAGCACGTCTCACAGATTGGAAGAAGCAGCCTAGGAACCGGCCTCACAGAATGGAAGAGACACCCTGGGAACAAGTCTCCCAGAGTGGAAGAGACACTCTACGAACAAGTATCATAGCATTGAAGAGGCTTCCTGGGAGCAAGTCTCACAGAGTGGAAGAATCAGCCTGGGAACCTGCCTCACAGAATGTAAGAGACACCCTGAAAACAAGTCTCCCAGAGTGGAAAAGCCACTCTACAAACAAGTATCATAGCATTGAAGAGGCTTCCTGGGGGCAAGTCTCACAGAGTGGAAGAGCAGCCTGGGAACACGCCTCACAGAATGGAAGTGACACCAAGGGAACAAGTCTCCCAGAGTGGAAGAGACACTCTTCGAACAAGTATCATAGCATTGAAGAAGCATCCTGGGAGCAAGTCTCACAGACTGGAAGAAGCAGCCTGGGAACCGGCCTCACAGAATGGAAGAGACACCCTGGGAACAAGTCTCCCAGAGTGGAAGACACCCTGGGAACAAGTGTCATAGCACGGTAGAGACACCCTGGGAGCAAGTCTCCCAGAGTGGAAGAGACACTCTTCGAACAAGTATCATAGCATTGAAGAAGCATCCTGGGAGCACGTCTCACAGACTGGAAGAAGCAGCCTAGGAAACCGGCCTCACAGAATGGAAGAGACACCCTGGGAACAAGTCTCCCAGAGTGGAAGAGACACTCTACGAACAAGTATCATAGCATTGAAGAGGCTTCCTGGGAGCAAGTCTCGCAGAGTGGAAGAATCAGCCTGGGAACCTGCCTCACAGAATGTAAGAGACACCCTGAAAACAAGTCTCCCAGAGTGGAAGACACCCTGGGAAGAAGTGTCATAGCACGGAAGAGACACCCTGGGAGCAAGTCTCACAGAGTGGAAGAGGCACCCTGGGAATAGGCTTCACAGAATGGAAGAGACACCCTGGGAACAAGTCTCCCAGAGTGGAAGAGACACTCTTCGAACACGTATCATAGCATTGAAGAAGCATCCTGGGAGCACGTCTCACAGATTGGAAGAAGCAGCCTAGGAACCGGCCTCACAGAATGGAAGAGACACCCTGGGAACAAGTCTCCCAGAGTGGAAGAGACACTCTACGAACAAGTATCATAGCATTGAAGAGGCTTCCTGGGAGCAAGTCTCACAGAGTGGAAGAATCAGCCTGGGAACCTGCCTCACAGAATGTAAGAGACACCCTGAAAACAAGTCTCCCAGAGTGGAAAAGCCACTCTACAAACAAGTATCATAGCATTGAAGAGGCTTCCTGGGGGCAAGTCTCACAGAGTGGAAGAGCAGCCTGGGAACACGCCTCACAGAATGGAAGTGACACCAAGGGAACAAGTCTCCCAGAGTGGAAGAGACACTCTTCGAACAAGTATCATAGCATTGAAGAAGCATCCTGGGAGCAAGTCTCACAGACTGGAAGAAGCAGCCTGGGAACCGGCCTCACAGAATGGAAGAGACACCCTGGGAACAAGTCTACCAGAGTGGAAGACACCCTGGGAACAATTCTCATAGCGCGGAAGAGACACCCTGAGAGCAAGTCTCTCTGAATGGAAGAGGCACCCTGGGAACAGGATTCCCAGAATGGAAGAGACACCCTGGGAACAAGGCTTCCAGATTGGAAGAGACACTCTGCGAACAAGTATCATAGCATTGAAGAGGCTTCCTGGGAGAAAGTCTCACACAGTGGAATATGCAGCCTGGGAACTCGCCTCACAGAATGGAAGAGACACCCTGGGAACAAGTCTCCCAGAGTGGAAGACACCCTGGGAACAAGTGTCATAGTACAAAAGAGACACCCTGGGAGCAAGTCTCACAGAGTGGAAGAGGCACCCTGGGAATAGGCTTCACAGAATGGAAGAGACACCCTGGGAACATGGCTCCCAGAGTGGAAAAGCCACTCTACAAACAAGTATCATAGCATTGAAGAGGCTTCCTGAGGGAAAGTCTCACAGAGTGGAAGAGCAACCTGGGAACCCGCCTCACAGAATGGAAGAGACACCCTGGGAACATGTCTCTCAGAGTGGAAGACACTCTGGGAACAAGTGTCATAGCGCGGAAGAGACACCCTGGGAGAAAGTCTCACAGAGTGGAAGAGGCACCCTCGGAACAGGCTTCACAGAATGGAAGAGACACCCTGGGAACAGGCCTCACAGAATGGAAGTGACACCCTGGGAACAAGTCTCCCAGAGTGGAAGAGACACTCTTCGAACAAGTATCATAGCATTGAAGAAGCATCCTGGGAGCACGTCTCACAGACTGGAAGAAGCAGCCTAGGAAACCGGCCTCACAGAATGGAAGAGACACCCTGGGAACAAGTCTCCCAGAGTGGAAGAGACACTCTACGAACAAGTATCATAGCATTGAAGAGGCTTCCTGGGAGCAAGTCTCGCAGAGTGGAAGAATCAGCCTGGGAACCTGCCTCACAGAATGTAAGAGACACCCTGAAAACAAGTCTCCCAGAGTGGAAGACACCCTGGGAAGAAGTGTCATAGCACGGAAGAGACACCCTGGGAGCAAGTCTCACAGAGTGGACGAGGCACCCTGGGAATAGGCTTCACAGAATGGAAGAGACACCCTGGGAACAAGTCTCCCAGAGTGGAAGAGACACTCTTCGAACACGTATCATAGCATTGAAGAAGCATCCTGGGAGCACGTCTCACAGATTGGAAGAAGCAGCCTAGGAACCGGCCTCACAGAATGGAAGAGACACCCTGGGAACAAGTCTCCCAGAGTGGAAGAGACACTCTACGAACAAGTATCATAGCATTGAAGAGGCTTCCTGGGAGCAAGTCTCACAGAGTGGAAGAATCAGCCTGGGAACCTGCCTCACAGAATGTAAGAGACACCCTGAAAACAAGTCTCCCAGAGTGGAAAAGCCACTCTACAAACAAGTATCATAGCATTGAAGAGGCTTCCTGGGGGCAAGTCTCACAGAGTGGAAGAGCAGCCTGGGAACACGCCTCACAGAATGGAAGTGACACCAAGGGAACAAGTCTCCCAGAGTGGAAGAGACACTCTTCGAACAAGTATCATAGCATTGAAGAAGCATCCTGGGAGCAAGTCTCACAGACTGGAAGAAGCAGCCTGGGAACCGGCCTCACAGAATGGAAGAGACACCCTGGGAACAAGTCTCCCAGAGTGGAAGACACCCTGGGAACAAGTGTCATAGCACGGTAGAGACACCCTGGGAGCAAGTCTCCCAGAGTGGAAGAGACACTCTTCGAACAAGTATCATAGCATTGAAGAAGCATCCTGGGAGCACGTCTCACAGACTGGAAGAAGCAGCCTAGGAAACCGGCCTCACAGAATGGAAGAGACACCCTGGGAACAAGTCTCCCAGAGTGGAAGAGACACTCTACGAACAAGTATCATAGCATTGAAGAGGCTTCCTGGGAGCAAGTCTCGCAGAGTGGAAGAATCAGCCTGGGAACCTGCCTCACAGAATGTAAGAGACACCCTGAAAACAAGTCTCCCAGAGTGGAAGACACCCTGGGAAGAAGTGTCATAGCACGGAAGAGACACCCTGGGAGCAAGTCTCACAGAGTGGAAGAGGCACCCTGGGAATAGGCTTCACAGAATGGAAGAGACACCCTGGGAACAAGTCTCCCAGAGTGGAAGAGACACTCTTCGAACACGTATCATAGCATTGAAGAAGCATCCTGGGAGCACGTCTCACAGATTGGAAGAAGCAGCCTAGGAACCGGCCTCACAGAATGGAAGAGACACCCTGGGAACAAGTCTCCCAGAGTGGAAGAGACACTCTACGAACAAGTATCATAGCATTGAAGAGGCTTCCTGGGAGCAAGTCTCACAGAGTGGAAGAATCAGCCTGGGAACCTGCCTCACAGAATGTAAGAGACACCCTGAAAACAAGTCTCCCAGAGTGGAAAAGCCACTCTACAAACAAGTATCATAGCATTGAAGAGGCTTCCTGGGGGCAAGTCTCACAGAGTGGAAGAGCAGCCTGGGAACACGCCTCACAGAATGGAAGTGACACCAAGGGAACA
This sequence comes from Ambystoma mexicanum, assembly GCF_040938575.1. Taxonomy (NCBI): domain Eukaryota; kingdom Metazoa; phylum Chordata; class Amphibia; order Caudata; family Ambystomatidae; genus Ambystoma; species Ambystoma mexicanum. The sequence continues at coordinate 418,382,465 of NC_090929.1, forward strand.
AGTCTCCCAGAGTGGAAGAGACACTCTTCGAACAAGTATCATAGCATTGAAGAAGCATCCTGGGAGCAAGTCTCACAGACTGGAAGAAGCAGCCTGGGAACCGGCCTCACAGAATGGAAGAGACACCCTGGGAACAAGTCTACCAGAGTGGAAGACACCCTGGGAACAATTCTCATAGCGCGGAAGAGACACCCTGAGAGCAAGTCTCTCTGAATGGAAGAGGCACCCTGGGAACAGGATTCCCAGAATGGAAGAGACACCCTGGGAACAAGGCTTCCAGATTGGAAGAGACACTCTGCGAACAAGTATCATAGCATTGAAGAGGCTTCCTGGGAGAAAGTCTCACACAGTGGAATATGCAGCCTGGGAACTCGCCTCACAGAATGGAAGAGACACCCTGGGAACAAGTCTCCCAGAGTGGAAGACACCCTGGGAACAAGTGTCATAGTACAAAAGAGACACCCTGGGAGCAAGTCTCACAGAGTGGAAGAGGCACCCTGGGAATAGGCTTCACAGAATGGAAGAGACACCCTGGGAACATGGCTCCCAGAGTGGAAAAGCCACTCTACAAACAAGTATCATAGCATTGAAGAGGCTTCCTGAGGGAAAGTCTCACAGAGTGGAAGAGCAACCTGGGAACCCGCCTCACAGAATGGAAGAGACACCCTGGGAACATGTCTCTCAGAGTGGAAGACACTCTGGGAACAAGTGTCATAGCGCGGAAGAGACACCCTGGGAGAAAGTCTCACAGAGTGGAAGAGGCACCCTCGGAACAGGCTTCACAGAATGGAAGAGACACCCTGGGAACAGGCCTCACAGAATGGAAGTGACACCCTGGGAACAAGTCGTCCAGAGTGGAAGACACCCTGGGAACAAGTGTCATAGCACGGTAGAGACACCCTGGGAGCAAGTCTCCCAGAGTGGAAGAGACACTCTTCGAACAAGTATCATAGCATTGAAGAAGCATCCTGGGAGCAGGTCTCACAGACTGGAAGAAGCAGCCTATGAACCGGCCTCACAGAATGGAAGAGACACCCTGGGAACAAGTCTCCCAGAGTGGAAGAGACACTCTACGAACAAGTATCATAGCATTGAAGAGGCTTCCTGGGAGCAAGTCTCGCAGAGTGGAAGAATCAGCCTGGGAACCTGCCTCACAGAATGTAAGAGACACCCTGAAAACAAGTCTCCCAGAGTGGAAGACACCCTGGGAAGAAGTGTCATAGCACGGAAGAGACACCCTGGGATCAAGTCTCACAGAGTGGAAGAGGCACCCTGGGAATAGGCTTCACAGAATGGAAGAGACACCCTGGGAACAAGTCTCCCAGAGTGGAAGAGACACTCTTCGAACACGTATCATAGCATTGAAGAAGCATCCTGGGAGCACGTCTCACAGATTGGAAGAAGCAGCCTAGGAACCGGCCTCACAGAATGGAAGAGACACCCTGGGAACAAGTCTCCCAGAGTGGAAGAGACACTCTACGAACAAGTATCATAGCATTGAAGAGGCTTGCTGGGAGCAAGTCTCACAGAGTGGAAGAATCAGCCTGGGAACCTGCCTCACAGAATGTAAGAGACACCCTGAAAACAAGTCTCCCAGAGTGGAAAAGCCACTCTACAAACAAGTATCATAGCATTGAAGAGGCTTCCTGGGGGCCAGTCTCACAGAGTGGAAGAGCAGCCTGGGAACCCGCCTCACAGAATGGAAGTGACACCAAGGGAACAACTCTCCCAGAGTGGAAGAGACACTCTTCGAACAAGTATCATAGCATTGAAGAAGCATCCTGGGAGCAAGTCTCACAGACTGGAAGAAGCAGCCTGGGAACCGGCCTCACAGAATGGAAGAGACACCCTGGGAACAAGTCTTCCAGAGTGGAAGATACCCTGGGAACAATTGTCATAGCGCGGAAGAGACACCCTGAGAGCAAGTCTCTCTGAGTGGAAGAGGCACCCTGGGAACATGATTCGCAGAATGGAAGAGACACCCTGGGAACAAGGCTTCCAGATTGGAAGAGACACTCTGCGAATAAGTATGATAGCATTGAAGAGGCTTCCTGGGAGAAAGTCTCACAGAGTGGAATACGCAGCCTGGGAACTCGCCTCACAGAATGGAAGAGACACCCTGGGAACAAGTCTCCCAGAGTGGAAGACACCCTGGGAACAAATGTCATAGGGCGGAAGAGACACCCTGGGAGCAACTTTCACAGAGTGAAAGAGACACCCTGGGAACAAGTCTCCCAGAGTGGAAGAGACACTCTGGGAACAAGTATCATAGCATTGAAGAGACTTTCTGGGAGCAAGTCTCACAGTATGGAAGAAGCAGCATGGGAACCCGCCTCACAGAATGGAAGAGACACCCTGGGAACAAGTGTCATAGCGCGGAAGAGACACCCTGGGAGCAAGTCTCCCAGAGTGGAAGAGACACTCTTCGAACAAGTATCATAGCATTGAAGAAGCATCCTGCGAGCAAGTCTCACAGACTGGAAGAAGCAGCCTGGGAAGCGGCCTCACAGAATGGAAGAGACACCCTGGGAACAGGCCTCACAGAATGGAAGAGACACCCTGGGAACAATTCTCCCAGAGTGGGAGACACCCTGGGAACAAGTGTCATAGCACGGAAGAGACACCCTGGGAGCAAGTCTCCCAGAGTGGAAGAGACACTCTTCGAACAAGTATCATAGCATTGAAGAAGCATCCTGGGAGCAAGTCTCACAGACTGGAAGAAGCAGCCTGGGAACCGGCCTCACAGAATGCAAGAGACACCCTGGGAACAGGCCTCACAGAATGGAAGAGACACCCTGGGAACAAGTCTCCCAGAGTGGAAGACACCCTGGGAACAAATGTCATAGGGCGGAAGAGACACCCTGCGAGCAAGTTTCACAGAGTGAAAGAGACACCCTGGGAACAAGTCTCCCAGAGTGGAAGAGACACTCTACGAACAAGTATCATAGCATTGAAGAGGCTTCCTGGGAGAAAGTCTCACAGAGTGGAAGAAGCAGCCTGAGAACCTGCCTCACAGAATGGAAGAGAAACAATGAAAACAAGTCTCCCAGAGTGGAAGACAACCTGGGAACAAGTGTTATAGTACAAAAGAGACACCCTGGGAGAAAGTCTCACAGAGTGGAAGAGGCACCCTGGGAACAAGTGTCATAGCGCGGAAGAGACACCCTGGGAGCAAGTCTCACAGAGTGGAAGAGGCACTCTGGGAACAGGCTTCACAGAATGGAAGAGACACCCTGGGAACAGGCCTCACAGAATGGAAGAGACACCCTGGGAACAAGTCTCCCAGAGTGGAAGACACCCTGGGAACAAGTGTCATAGCATGGAAGAGACACCCTGGAAGCAAGTCTCCCAGAGTGGAAGAGACACTCTTCGAACAAGTATCATAGCATTGAAGAAGCATCCTGGGAGCACGTCTCACAAACTGGAAGAAGCAGCCTAGGAACCGGCCTCACAGAATGGAAGAGACACCCTGGGAGCAAGTCTCCCAGAGTGGAAGAGACACTCTACGAACAAGTATCATAGCATTGAAGAGGCTTCCTGGGAGCAAGTCTCACAGAGTGGAAGAATCAGCCTGGGAACCTGCCTCACAGAATGTAAGAGACACCCTGAAAACAAGTCTCCCAGAGTGGAAAAGCCACTCTACAAACAAGTATCATAGCATTGAAGAGGCTTCCTGGGGGCAAGTCTCACAGAATGGAAGAGCAGCCTGGGAACCCGCCTCACAATAATGGAAGTGACACCAAGGGAACAAGTCTCCCAGAGTGGAAGACACCCTGGGAACAAGTGTCATAGCACGGAAGAGACACCCTGGGAGCAAGTCTCCCAGAGTGGAAGAGACACTCTTCGAACAAGTATCATAGCATTGAAGAAGCATACTGGGAGCAAGTCTCACAGACTGGAAGAAGCAGCCTGGGAACCGGCCTCACAGAATGGAAGAGACACCCTGGGAACAAGTCTCCCAGAGTGGAAGACACCCTGGGAACAATTGTCATAGCGCGGAAGAGACACCCTGAGAGCAAGTCTCACAGACTGGAAGAGGCACCCTGGGAACAGGATTCCCAGAATGGAAGAGACACCCTGGGAACAAGGCTTCCAGATTGGAAGAGACACTATGAAAACAAGTATCATAGCATTGAAGAGGCTTCCTGGGAGAAAGTCTCACAGAGTGGAATACGCAGCCTGGGAACTCGCCTCACAGAATGGAAGAGACACCCTGGGAACAAGTCTCCCAGAGTGGAAGACAACCTGGGAACAAATGTCATAGGGCGGAAGAGACACCCTGGGAGAAAGTTTCACAGAGTGAAAGAGACACCCCGGGAGCAAGTCTCCCAGAGTGGAAGAGTAACTTTTCGAAAAAGTATCATAGTATTGAAGAAGCATCCTGGGAGCAAGTCTCACAGACTGGAAGAAGCAGCCTGGGAACCGGCCTCACAGAATGGAAGAGACACCCTGGGAACAAGTCTCCCAGAGTGGAAGACACCCTGGGAACAAATGTCATAGGGCGGAAGAGACACCCCGGGAGCAAGTTTCACAGAGTGAAAGAGACACCCTGGAACAAGTCTCCCAGAGTGGAAGAGACACTCTACGAACAAGTATCATAGCATTGAAGAGGCTTTCTAGGAGCAAGTCTCACAGAGCGGAAGAAGCAGCATGGGAACCCGCCTCACAGAATGGAAGAGACACCCTCGGAACAAGTCTCTCAGAGTGGAAGACACCCTGGGAACAAGTGTCATAGTGCGGAAGAGACACCCTGGGAGCAAGTCTCCCAGAGTGGAAGAGACACTCTTCGAAGAAGTATCATAGCATTGAAGAAGCATCCTTGGAGCAAGTCTCACAGACTGGAAGAAGCAGCCTGGGAACCGGCCTCACAGAATGGAAGAGACACCCTGGGAACAGGCCTCACAGAATGGAAGAGACACCCTGGGAACAAGTCTCCCAGAGTGGAAGACACCCTGGGAACAAATGTCATAGGGCGGAAGAGACACCCTGGGAGCAAGTTTCACAGAGTGAAAGAGACACCCTGGGAACAAGTCTCCCAGAGTTGAAGAGACACTCTACGAACAAGTATCATAGCATTGAACAGGCTTCCTGGGAGAAAGTCTCACAGAGTGGAAGAAGCAGCCTCAGAACCTGCCTCACAGAATGGAAGAGAAACCCTGAAAACAAGTCTCCCAGAGTGGAAGACACCCTGGGAACAAGTGTCATAGTACAAAAGAGACACCCTGGGAGAAAGTCTCACAGAGTGGAAGAGGCACCCTGGGAACAAGTGTCATAGCGCGGAAGAGACACCCTGGGAGCAAGTCTCAGAGAGTGGAAGAGGCACCCTGGGAACAGGCTTCACAAAATGGAAGAGACACCCTTGGAACAGGCCTCACAGAATGGAAGAGACACCCTGGGAACAAGTCTCCCAGAGTGGAAGACACCCTGGGAACAAGTGTCATAGCACGGAAGAGACGCCCTGGGAGCAAGTCTCCCAGAGTGGAAGAGACACTCTTCGAACAAGTATCATAGCATTGAAGAAGCATCCTGGGAGCACGTCTCACAAACTGGAAGAAGCAGCCTAGGAACCGGCCTCACAGAATGGAAGAGACACCCTGGGAACAAGTCTCCCAGAGTGGAGGAGACACTCTACGAACAAGTATCATAGCATTGAAGAGGCTTCCTGGGGGCAAGTCTCACAGAGTGGAAGAGCAGCCTGGGAACCCGCCTCACAATAATGGAAGTGACACCAAGGGAACAAGTCTCCCAGAGTGGAAGACACCCTGGGAAAAAGTGTCATAGCACGGAAGAGACACCCTGGGAGCAAGTCTCCCAGAGTGGAAGAGACACTCTTCGAACAAGTATCATAGCATTGAAGAAGCATACTGGGAGCAAGTCTCACAGATTGGAAGAAGCAGCCTGGGAACCGGCCTCACAGAATGGAAGAGACACCCTAGGAACGAGTCTCCCAGAGTGGAAAAGCCACTCTACAAACAAGTATCATAGCATTGAAGAGGCTTCCTGGGGGCAAGTCTTACAGAATGGACGAGCAGCCTGGGAACCCGCCTCACAATAATGGAAGTGACACCAAGGGAATAAGTCTCACAGACTGGAAGAAGCAGCCTGGGAACCGGCCTCACAGAATGGAAGAGACACCCTGGGAACAGGCCTCACAGAATGGAAGAGACACCCTGGGAACAAGTCTCCCAGAGTGGAAGACACCCTGGGAACAAGTGTCATAGCACGGAAGAGACACCCTGGGAGCAAGTCTCCCAGAGTGGAAGAGACACTCTTCGAACAAGTATCATAGCATTGAAGAAGCATCCTGGGAGCAAGTCTCACAGACTGGAAGAAGCAGCCTGGGAACCGGCCTCACAGAATGGAAGAGACACCCTGGGAACAGGCCTCACAGAATGGAAGAGACACCCTGGGAACAAGTCTCCCAGAGTGGAAGACACCCTGGGAACAAATGTCATAGGGCGGAAGAGACACCCTGGGAGCAAGTTTCACAGAGTGAAAGAGACACCCTGGGAACAAGTCTCCCAGAGTGGAAGAGACACTCTACGAACAAGTATCATAGCATTGAACAGGCTTCCTGGGAGAAAGTCTCACAGAGTGGAAGAAGCAGCCTGAGAACCTGCCTCACAGAATGGAAGAGAAACCCTGAAAACAAGTCTCCCAGAGTGGAAGACACCCTGGGAACAAGTGTCATAGTACAAAAGAGACACCCTGGGAGAAAGTCTCACAGAGTGGAAGAAGCACCCTGGGAACAAGTGTCATAGCGCGGAAGAGACACCCTGGGAGCAAGTCTCAGAGAGTGGAAGAGGCACCCTGGGAACAGGCTTCACAGAATGGAAGAGACACCCTTGGAACAGGCCTCACAGAATGGAAGAGACACCCTGGGAACAAGTCTCCCAGAGTGGAAGACACCCTGGGAACAAGTGTCATAGCACGGAAGAGACGCCCTGGGAGCAAGTCTCCCAGAGTGGAAGAGACACTCTTCGAACAAGTATCATAGCATTGAAGAAGCATCCTGGGAGCACGTCTCACAAACTGGAAGAAGCAGCCTAGGAACCGGCCTCACAGAATGGAAGAGACACCCTGGGAACAAGTCTCCCAGAGTGGAAGAGACACTCTACGAACAAGTATCATAGCATTGAAGAGGCTTCCTGGGGGCAAGTCTCACAGAGTGGAAGAGCAGCCTAGGAACCCGCCTCACAATAATGGAAGTGACACCAAGGGAACAAGTCTCCCAGAGTGGAAGACACCCTGGGAACAAGTGTCATAGCACGGAAGAGACACCCTGGGAGCAAGTCTCCCAGAGTGGAAGAGACACTCTTCGAACAAGTATCATAGCATTGAAGAAGCATACTGGGAGCAAGTCTCACAGACTGGAAGAAGCAGCCTGGGAACCGGCCTCACAGAATGGAAGAGACACCCTGGGAACAAGTCTCCCAGAGTTGAAAAGCCACTCTACAAACAAGTATCATAGCATTGAAGAGGCTTCCTGGGGGCAAGTCTCACAGAATGGACGAGCAGCCTGGGAACCCGCCTCACAATAATGGAAGTGACACCAAGGGAACAAGTCTCCCAGAGTGGAAGACACCCTGGGAACAAGTGTCATAGCATGGAAGAGACACCCTGGGAGCAAGTCTCCCAGAGTGGAAGAGACACTCTTCGAACAAGTATCATAGCATTGAAGAAGCATACTGGGAGCAAGTCTCACAGACTGGAAGAAGCAGCCTGGGAACCGACCTCACAGAATGGAAGAGACACCCTGGGAACAAGTCTCCCAGAGTGGAAGACACCCTGGGAACAATTGTCATAGCGCGGAAGAGACACCCTGAGAGCAAGTCTCACAGACTGGAAGAGGCACCCTGGGAACAGGATTCCCAGAATGGAAGAGACACCCTGGGAACAAGGCTTCCAGATTGGAAGAGACACTATGCAAACAAGTATCATAGCATTGAAGAGGCTTCCTGGAAGAAAGTCTCACAGAGTGGAATACACAGCCTGGGAACTCGCTTCACAGAATGGAAGAGACACCCTGGGAACAAGTCTCCCAGAGTGGAAGACAACCTGGGAACAAATGTCATAGGGCGGAAGAGACACCCTGGGAGCAAGTTTCACAGAGTGAAAGAGACACCCCGGGAGCAAGTCTCCCAGAGTGGAAGAGACACTCTTCGAACAAGTATCATAGCATTGAAGAAGCATCCTAGGAGCAAGTCTCACAGACTGGAAGACACCCTGGGAACAATTGTCATAGCGCGGAAGAGACACCCTGAGAGCAAGTCTCACAGACTGGAAGAGGCACCCTGGGAACAGGATTCCCAGAATGGAAGAGACACCCTGGGAACAAGGCTTCCAGATTGGAAGAGACACTATGCAAACAAGTATCATAGCATTGAAGAGGCTTCCTGGAAGAAAGTCTCACAGAGTGGAATACACAGCCTAGGAACCCGCCTCACAATAATGGAAGTGACACCAAGGGAACAAGTCTCCCAGAGTGGAAGACACCCTGGGAACAAGTGTCATAGCACGGAAGAGACACCCTGGGAGCAAGTCTCCCAGAGTGGAAGAGACACTCTTCGAACAAGTATCATAGCATTGAAGAAGCATACTGGGAGCAAGTCTCACAGACTGGAAGAAGCAGCCTGGGAACCGGCCTCACAGAATGGAAGAGACACCCTGGGAACAAGTCTCCCAGAGTGGAAAAGCCACTCTACAAACAAGTATCATAGCATTGAAGAGGCTTCCTGGGGGCAAGTCTCACAGAATGGACGAGCAGCCTGGGAACCCGCCTCACAATAATGGAAGTGACACCAAGGGAACAAGTCTCCCAGAGTGGAAGACACCCTGGGAACAAGTGTCATAGCATGGAAGAGACACCCTGGGAGCAAGTCTCCCAGAGTGGAAGAGACACTCTTCGAACAAGTATCATAGCATTGAAGAAGCATACTGGGAGCAAGTCTCACAGACTGGAAGAAGCAGCCTGGGAACCGACCTCACAGAATGGAAGAGACACCCTGGGAACAAGTCTCCCAGAGTGGAAGACACCCTGGGAACAATTGTCATAGCGCGGAAGAGACACCCTGAGAGCAAGTCTCACAGACTGGAAGAGGCACCCTGGGAACAGGATTCCCAGAATGGAAGAGACACCCTGGGAACAAGGCTTCCAGATTGGAAGAGACACTATGCAAACAAGTATCATAGCATTGAAGAGGCTTCCTGGAAGAAAGTCTCACAGAGTGGAATACACAGCCTGGGAACTCGCTTCACAGAATGGAAGAGACACCCTGGGAACAAGTCTCCCAGAGTGGAAGACAACCTGGGAACAAATGTCATAGGGCGGAAGAGACACCCTGGGAGCAAGTTTCACAGAGTGAAAGAGACACCCCGGGAGCAAGTCTCCCAGAGTGGAAGAGACACTCTTCGAACAAGTATCATAGCATTGAAGAAGCATCCTAGGAGCAAGTCTCACAGACTGGAAGAAGCAGCCTGGGAACCGGCCTCACAGAATGGAAGAGACACCCTGGGAACAAGTCTCCCAGAGTGGAAGACACCCTGGGAACAAATGTCATAGGGCGGAAGAGACACCCTGGGAGCAAGTTTCACAGAGTGAAAGAGACACCCTGGAACAAGTCTCCCAGAGTGGAAGAGACACTCTACGAACAAGTATCATAGCATTGAAGAGGCTTTCTAGGAGCAAGTCTCACAGAGTGGAAGAAGCAGCATGGGAACCCGCCTCACAGAATGGAAGAGACACCCTCGGAACAAGTCTCTCAGAGTGGAAGACACCCTGGGAACAAGTGTCATAGCGCGGAAGAGACACCCTGGGAGCAAGTCTCCCAGAGTGGAAGACACCCTGGGAACAAGTGTCATAGCATGGAAGAGACACCCTGGGAGCAAGTCTCCCAGAGTGGAAGAGACACTCTTCGAACAAGTATCATAGCATTGAAGAAGCATCCTGGGAGCAAGTCTCACAGACTGGAAGAAGCAGCCTGGGAACCGGCCTCACAGAATGGAAGAGACACCCTGGGAACAGGCCTCACAGAATGGAAGAGACACCCTGGGAACAAGTCTCCCAGAGTGGAAGACACCCTGGGAACAAATGTCATAGGGCGGAAGAGACACCCTGGGAGCAAGTTTCACAGAGTGAAAGAGACACCCTGGGAACAAGTCTCCCAGAGTGGAAGAGACACTCTACGAACAAGTATCATAGCATTGAACAGGCTTCCTGGGAGAAAGTCTCACAGAGTGGAAGAAGCAGCCTGAGAACCTGCCTCACAGAATGGAAGAGAAACCCTGAAAACAAGTCTCCCAGAGTGGAAGACACCCTGGGAACAAGTGTCATAGTACAAAAGAGACACCCTGGGAGAAAGTCTCACAGAGTGGAAGAGGCACCCTGGGAACAAGTGTCATAGCGCGGAAGAGACACCCTGGGAGCAAGTCTCAGAGAGTGGAAGAGGCACCCTGGGAACAGGCTTCACAGAATGGAAGAGACACCCTTGGAACAGGCCTCACAGAATGGAAGAGACACCCTGGGAACAAGTCTCCCAGAGTGGAAGACACCCTGGGAACAAGTGTCATAGCACGGAAGAGACACCCTGGGAGCAAGTCTCCCAGAGTGGAAGAGACACTCTTCGAACAAGTATCATAGCATTGAAGAAGCATCCTGGGAGCACGTCTCACAAACTGGAAGAAGCAGCCAAGGAACAGGCCTCACAGAATGGAAGAGACACCCTGGGAACAAGTCTCCCAGAGTGGAAGAGACACTCTACGAACAAGTATCATAGCATTGAAGAGGCTTCCTGGGGGCAAGTGTAGTGATACACGAAATTGCAACCTTGCCAATCAGGGCTTTAGATGACAGCATTAGCCGCTGAAAGCCAATAGTGTATTCAAAGTATGTGCTAAAAATGCTGACAGTAGTCTGTTGTAGCACTTCCATTATGCAGTAGTGAGCTACAAGGAATATGCAGGCCTAGTATGAAATAGGTCACATTATGCATTGTTGATAGACAGGCAGGGAGAGGGCCCCTAGCTCTGTAGCTAATAGGTATTTTTGGAGTGTTTGGAACATCATGGCACCTATATAGCGCTTAGATAGCCAGTCTTAAGCGCTATAAACACTAAGCTATGAGTGCATGCCTTTTAGAGCTTGCAGATGGGGTTAATACATCCCTGCTTCCCTTAGAATATTCAGCCTCACTAACGGTAGCCCTGGCTCCAAGCTAATCTTCCTTTTCTCTGGGAAGGTACTGATAAGACATTCCTCAGCCAGCGCAGATGGGAACCAGGGAGGGGTAGGAGCGAGCAGGGTGCCTCTCAGAGAGAGTTGGGTTTTTTCCATGAGCCAGTTGCACAGGGAAAGTTCTGGAACTGTGCGTCATGGTGACTGACAGCACGAGATTATAAAATATCCATGCACACATGACTCGGTGGGAGATCGTCCTGTGGACTTGATTCGTGTACAGTCAAGTGCCCGGAATTGGCTCTCACGGTGTCCTCCAGCATTGTTTTTCTGAGCGGGGCTTGTTTTTACAGCTAGCTTATGAAAAGCCCAGGTCTCCCAGTGCTGATTAAAGGGACGTAAGACTGTGTTTCTCTATGTTTCTCTATATTTCTCTATGTTTCTCTATGTTTATCTAAGTTCCATGTTTCACTATATTTTGCATTGTTCTAAGTTTATGCTTTGTAATATTCTTTAACTTGAATCCCAAATGTATATGAAATTCACTGCTTAGAATAAATATGCTAAATCTTTGAGGGTGTCATTTGTCACTAGCATGAGATCACTGCTCAGCACAATAGAACCTGTATTTTGGGCTGAATTGGGTATTTTTGCTCTCAAAGGGCTGGCCCCGAGGAAGATTTTGCCCATATCAAGACATTTGGTGGCAGCTTTGTGGGATTTGTGAAGAGCAGTGCCATGCTATGACATGACAAAGTGTGTGAGAGAACACAGTGTAGAGTGGGGAGCAGGCTGTCACATTTCCTTGGTGGTCTCACTGCAGCTCTGAGACTTCAAAAGGCAGCAATGTTGTGTCGGCTTGCCGTGGCCGATAGCTTGTGTGGTTAAGACTCCCTTCAGTAAATCAGTCGTGACTGACTTATTGCATGGGACTGGTGCCAGGGAGTACAAGGCGATAAACGAGCGGGAAATGGCTTTGTTTAAAGCGCTCCGATGAATGGTCAAGAAAGATGTATGCTCAATTAGAAAAGAATTTTATCATGCGGTTTCCCCAGTTTAAAGTTGTAATTTGGAATGCATAGTGAGACGGAGTTCTCATCTCTATTCTGTCATGAGGGAAAAGAGAAAAATAATTGCAAGGATTTGACATGCAAATTGTGAATAGTGATTTAACCATTGACTCAGCCCCAGTGTGCTAGCGAGTGGGGGCTGTAATGTTCGGAGGCGAAGGTTCGCTTTTTTGATGTATGCTTTTGAGTGTTGGCATTCCTGAATAATGAGGAAGGGGAATGAGCCATGCTTAGGAGAATGAGTAACATCTGTGCTGAGAGCCTAAAGGGTTTGTGTTTTTCTTTTGGCAACTGTAAAATTCCATGTGCTGGTGGTGGCGAATTCTGTTTTAAAGGAAACACACTAAAATGGTTATATTGCATTTTAAGCTGTGCCATGCTTTTAATGGGTGAGAGACTCACTTAAAAAGAAAGTGAGTGAATGTTATTTGGATTTTCGATTTTGTGTATTGATTTGAATTTGCAGAATCAGTTTGCAATGGTTTGGGGGAAAAAACAATTTATATTTTTCTAAATTGCCCCTGGAGTATTTTTGTTCCCATGCTATGCCATGGATTTGTGCTGTTGCCTTATAAGTGATGCATGGTTTGGAAATAGTAACCTGTTGACTGTGATACATGATGAAAAAAAAAAATGTTGTTGACACATTAAACAGCCCACAAGCAATATAGAGTGTGGGTTGCTCTTGCAGGAAAACGTGCAGGGAGCTGCACTAAACATTGGCATTTTTTATTTTTTAAATGCACTGAAATGAGTGGTTATATTTTGGCAATGGTACAACAGAATGAAATATCTGTGTGTGATAAGATAGCACAAAGATTTAGTGGGTTGTGAGTTCTCTTGAAAGATCGCACATTACAAGAAAAGAAAACGTATGCTTTTAAATGGGACATTAATCAGGTTAAAACAGGCAAAAAAGACGCTTTGACATTTTGCAAAATTACATGGAGTAGAATCTGATGACAAGAAAAGTGCCGCTTTTGAAAATAAGAGTCTTGCTGTGTGTGCAGAGCTTGTGCCTTGAAGCTGTTTTGGGCGAGGTGCGCGAAAGGAAGGCAAACAAAAGCAGAAACAGTACAAGAAAGAGTTAATCTGGATGAACTGTCTGAAACGAGTGCCTTTCCATTGAAGCCGCCACAGTGTAAGAGTTATAGAGCAAAAAGAGATAAGCTGCGTGCTCATGGCGCTGCCAGGTGCACACGAAAGATAAACAATGCCTGCATTCCTGAGGAAGGAGGTGCAAAGACAGAGAGCTGTTCAGAAGTAAAGAATTTGCCCAGTGACACTGTGGTGGGAAACAAAGGCATGCAGGATGGCAGACGGGCACATCACATCTGAACATTTACCTATGCATCTGTGAATGGGCCAAGAAAAGACAGCTGCCCATTCCAACAGACATTACTGTGCAAACCGCATTCCCATGTGATGTGATGTGAAGTGAAACGCTATTGCTGTGCAAGCTGCATTCCAATGCTCCATGTGATGTGAACTGAAGTAAAGCGCTGTGCACTGGAGAAGAAACCTCTAGGCGCTTTGAGAAGAGAAAATACACATCTGGCAAACTGCAAGCTACATTGCCAGGGATGGAGTAACTGACAAAGACATTATGGCATTCCAGATGGAAGCAAAACTGACAAAAGTGCTTAGCCGTTTTGCAAGAGACAACATGCAGAGCGGGGCTTTGAAGTACAACATGAACACTGCACATTAGCCATGATCCAGAAGCCACACGGCTTAGTGCAAGAATGAATGATTTGTTGAAGCAACAAAAGAAACTGACTTAGACTATCGCACTCAAAGGGGTGGTTCAGGAAACAGCAAACACCCTTTGAAAAAATGACAAGTGAAAAAACCAGAGGCCTGAAAGACACTGCCTGTATGGAAATAAACAGCTGCTTGTACCACTGTAAGCGGTATTGGACTGAAAGACTTTACCTTTGAAAAATGGAGTGATGCCAGCAGGGCAAACTAAATCAAGATCATGAGACACTGGAAGCAAGTTGGCGCCTGGCATTTGTGATCGCTTTGGTGAAAAAAGAAAAGCATTGTGCGACCTGGGTACTTATTATATGGCTTTGTAAAAGCACAGATCAGTCTGAGGTACCATTGACCAACTATGATTGCATTGCACAAATGAGTTTGTGATTAGGCAGTTACACCCCGTATGGTTGAGTGTAAATAAGCCCCCAGAAACATGCAGAAGGGTGATAAATAATTGCAGTAGCAATGATAAAGTGTGTAGTTACCTGATGAGACTTTTTGAAGATGGGGGTGGTATTATGGGAAGGGGTGGATAACGCTGATATTGAAGTTTTGATGACATCCTAACATGAAGAATAATGATATTGAACTTTTGATGAAATCCTAACATTTCTGTTTGTATTTTGCCTAGGCAAAAAAGACAAGGCATTTCACAATATCAGAAATAGATGTGTGCAGTTTGTGGGTGACACTGATCTCATAGAGTATGCGAGTTACTGATATGCGAGTCAACTTTAACGTGCCCTGCACCGCACTCAATGCTGCTGCAACCTGTGAGAAGTGTCCAACAGAGTAATAACTCTTGCTGAACTGGCACGATGCAGACTTGGCTAATTATCAAGTATTTGATGCTACACATTCAAATGACTCAGTTGCTGGAAATAACTTAAATGACATGGCTTGCCCTTTCTTGTTTAAAGGACTATGGAGAATGAATTGTGGACTGTAACATCAGGCACCACAAACAGCTGTGTGACACAGCAATTGAATGCTAACACATTGAAAAATGGTTTTTTAAATGCACTGTTGAGATGAATCTGAAAAAACGAAATGGTTTTACTCTTCCAACTGAATTGCTTTAACCAGAGATGTTTTGCTTTTTGCTTTGAAAAAAAAAAAAACTTCTACGTTACACGTAGGCAGGAGAATGATTTATGAATTGTTGGGGCAGCAGAATTATGCAAGCAGGAGCGTAATTTATTTTGAGATAAGATGAGTGCGCACATCAAAGTCACCTGTGCGTAGGTTAAGATTCTTAATTGAAGTAATGCTGCCAAGTGTGTGAGCTATAATTTGAAATGGTAATCTTTGAAACACTGGATACTTTTACAGCCAGCTTAAGGCAGGTAAATGAAACCATGACTGACTTGATGTTTGATTTTATGACACAGAGTGTGACACGGTTTTTGTTAAACCAACCAGTTTCATGTTTTTGTGGGGACAGCTGTCTCCAGCACACTAATGCAAAGAGTCACCTTTTGATTGTAGACATTTGGAATAATTCTTTGGAAAAGCGCTACAAATGAGTATCCACATGGAATTGCTAGTGTACTGGCCTGGCACATTGTCGGGCATCTTTTGTCACTGAATGGATACGATTTGTTTAATTTGTCTAATGTGATGTTTTTCTGACCAAGAACTGCAGCGAGTGTTCTCGCCAAGATTTTATGGACTATAACTTGACTAATGCATTTTACCATGATGTGATGAAACAGCCACTGCCGGATAGTAGTATGGTGTTTGTGGCTAAAACTAATATTGTATATGGTAGATATCCCACTTGAAGAAGGGTATTCTCCAAGTCACAGAAGGTAGACACTGTGAACCTGTTAGATTTTCCAGTAGTAAGACAACATGTAAATTGTAGGCTGGTAATGCACACCTTCATTATTACAGTGATACACTTAGACATAGATTTACCATGAGGCAATGTTTCCTTAGTACTACCAAGCTGCTACAAATGGAGTCCATTTCTATGGCCCATCACTAGAGTGCGCGTAGCTAGGGAGCTAGATTCATTAATTGCAGGAGCTTTATATGCTTGTGACATAGAAACTGTGCACAATAAGCTAGCCACTATGGGTTCTGATGCCAGCTCTGCTATAGAACTTCTGGCCTGGTGGGGCCCATTGATACGCCCAACACTGCTACAAGTATTGACAACCACTGAAAATGGCAGAATTTTAGGTATGAAGACATTTTTTCTGCCATAGGGCAGGTCAACAAGACTGCTATATACACACGATGCATTGTATGGCAAACATTGTTTGATCAGCAGGTGTTGGCTTTTTACTGGGTGGGGGCGACCATCCTCCACACACTGGCACGCAGAGCTACAGTTACCAGCATACATATGGATTGAATTGCTTGCTTTTGATTGCATGAATAACACATGCCATGCTTTGATGTAAATTAGTAGAATTGTTTTTATTTAGATAACCTGGTGCCCATGGGTTCACCTTGTTCACGAAATTAGATGGTTTCTGGGTGGGTTCCACATACATGGGGGAAGTGTCTAGTCACACAGCCCACAGTTACGCTTGAATGCCCTGGGATCAGGGGGAGGTAGGCCCTTAGAGTGAAAAGGCTGCCAGGTTTTAGAATTGGTAACCATGCATAAATGCAATAGTGCATTGTAGATTAGACTACACTGGATTGCCTTGACATTTTAACTGCATGTTGCTTTTTAACTGACAATCAGTTATACAAAATTGATTTAGGTATTTTTGTGTAGGCCAGGTTTTGGCTAGAGTAAATGTCCATGTTCACTTTGTGTAGGTATTTTTGTGTAGGCCAGGTTTTGGCAAGGGTATATGTCACTGTTCACTTTGTGTACATTTTTGTTTAGGTAGTGTTTTACCTTGCATGCCACGCTAACTAACCGCTAGAAGATAGTTTGCTTAAACCTCTTGCAAAGCCCCAAGGTCTTTATCACTGCACTAAATACTATATTGATAGGTATTAGTCAGCATTTGTCGCACAAACGTTGAATAGGGGTGGAATGTAGTGATACACGAAATTGCAACCTTGCCAATCAGGGCTTTAGATGACAGCATTAGCCGCTGAAAGCCAATAGTGTATTCAAAGTATGTGCTAAAAATGCTGACAGTAGTCTGTTGTAGCACTTCCATTATGCAGTAGTGAGCTACAAGGAATATGCAGGCCTAGTATGAAATAGGTCACATTATGCATTGTTGATAGACAGGCAGGGAGAGGGCCCCTAGCTCTGTAGCTAATAGGTATTTTTGGAGTGTTTGGAACATCATGGCACCTATATAGCGCTTAGATAGCCAGTCTTAAGCGCTATAAACACTAAGCTATGAGTGCATGCCTTTTAGAGCTTGCAGATGGGGTTAATACATCCCTGCTTCCCTTAGAATATTCAGCCTCACTAACGGTAGCCCTGGCTCCAAGCTAATCTTCCTTTTCTCTGGGAAGGTACTGATAAGACATTCCTCAGCCAGCGCAGATGGGAACCAGGGAGGGGTAGGAGCGAGCAGGGTGCCTCTCAGAGAGAGTTGGGTTTTTTCCATGAGCCAGTTGCACAGGGAAAGTTCTGGAACTGTGCGTCATGGTGACTGACAGCACGAGATTATAAAATATCCATGCACACATGACTCGGTGGGAGATCGTCCTGTGGACTTGATTCGTGTACAGTCAAGTGCCCGGAATTGGCTCTCACGGTGTCCTCCAGCATTGTTTTTCTGAGCGGGGCTTGTTTTTACAGCTAGCTTATGAAAAGCCCAGGTCTCCCAGTGCTGATTAAAGGGACGTAAGACTGTGTTTCTCTATGTTTCTCTATATTTCTCTATGTTTCTCTATGTTTATCTAAGTTCCATGTTTCACTATATTTTGCATTGTTCTAAGTTTATGCTTTGTAATATTCTTTAACTTGAATCCCAAATGTATATGAAATTCACTGCTTAGAATAAATATGCTAAAACTTTGAGGGTGTCATTTGTCACTAGCATGAGATCACTGCTCAGCACAATAGAACCTGTATTTTGGGCTGAATTGGGTATTTTTGCTCTCAAAGGGCTGGCCCCGAGGAAGATTTTGCCCATATCAAGACAGCAAGTCTCACAGAGTGGAAGAGCAGCCTGGGAACCCGCCTCACAATAATGGAAGTGATACCAAGGGAACAAGTCTCCCAGAGTGGAAGACACCCTGGGAACAAGTGTCATAGCACGGAAGAGACACCCTGGGAGCAAGTCTCCCAGAGTGGAAGAGACACTCTTCGAACAAGTATCATAGCATTGAAGAAGCATACTGGGAGCAAGTCTCACAGACTGGAAGAAGCAGCCTGGGAACCGGCCTCACAGAATGGAAGAGACACCCTGGGAACAAGTCTCCCAGAGTGGAAGACAACCTGGGAACAAATGTCATAGGGCGGAAGAGACACTCTGGGAGCAAGTTTCACAGAGTGAAAGAGACACCCCGGGAGCAAGTCTCCCAGAGTGGAAGAGACACTCTTCGAACAAGTATCATAGCATTGAAGAAGCATCCTGGGAGCAAGTCTCACAGACTGGAAGAAGCAGCCTGGGAACCGGCCTCACAGAATGGAAGAGACACCCTGGGAACAAGTCTCTCAGAGTGGAAGACACCCTGGGAACAAGTGTCATAGCGCGGAAGAGACACCCTGGGAGCAAGTCTCCCAGAGTGGAAGAGACACTCTTCGAAGAAGTATCATAGCATTGAAGAAGCATCCTGGGAGCAAGTCTCACAGACTGGAAGAAGCAGCTTGGGAACCGGCCTCACAGAATGGAAGAGACACCCTGGGAACAGGCCTCACAGAATGGAAGAGACACCCTGGGAACAAGTCTCCCAGAGTGGAAGACACCCTGGGAACAAGTGTCATAGCGCGGAAGAGACACCCTGGGAGCAAGTCTCCCAGAGTGGAAGAGACACTCTTCGAACAAGTATCATAGCATTGAAGAAGCATCCTGGGAGCAAGTCTCACAGACTGGAAGAAGCAGCCTGGGAACCGGCCTCACAGAATGGAAGAGACACCCTGGGAACAGGCCTCACAGAATGGAAGAGACACCCTGGGAACAAGTCTCCCAGAGTGGAAGACACCCTGGGAACAAATGTCATAGGGCGGAAGAGACACCCTGGGAGCAAGTTTCACAGAGTGAAAGAGACACCCTGGGAACAAGTCTCCCAGAGTGGAAGAGACACTCTACGAACAAGTATCATAGCATTGAACAGGCTTCCTGGGAGAAAGTCTCACAGAGTGGAAGAAGCAGCCTGAGAACCTGCCTCACAGAATGGAAGAGAAACCCTGAAAACAAGTCTCCCAGTGTGGAAGACACCCTGGGAACAAGTGTCATAGTACAAAAGAGACACCCTGGGAGAAAGTCTCACTGAGTGGAAGAGGCACCCTGGGAACAAGTGGCATAGCGCGGAAGAGACACCCTGGGAGCAAGTCTCACAGAGTGGAAGAGGCACCCTGGGAATAGGCTTCACAGAATGGAAGAGACACCCTGGGAACAGGCCTCACAGAATGGAAGAGACACCCTGGGAACAAGTCTCCCAGAGTGGAAGACACCCTGGGAACAAGTGTCATAGCACGGAAGAGACACCCTGGGAGCAAGTCTCCCAGAGTGGAAGAGACACTCTTCGAACAAGTATCATAGCATTGAAGAAGCATCCTGGGAGCACGTCTCACAGACTGGAAGAAGCAGCCTAGGAACCGGCCTCACAGAATGGAAGAGACACCCTGAAAACAAGTCTCCCAGAGTGGAAGACACCCTGGGAACAAGTGTCATAGCACGGAAGAGACACCCTGGGAGCAAGTCTCACAGAGTGGAAGAGGCACCCTGGGAATAGGCTTCACAGAATGGAAGAGACACCCTGGGAACAAGGCTCCCAGAGTGGAAAAGCCGCTCTACAAACAAGTATCATAGCATTGAAGAGGCTTCCTGGGGGCAAGTCTCACAGAGTGGAAAAGCAGCCTGGGAACCCGCCTCACAGAATGGAAGAGACACCCTGGGAACAAGTCTCCCAGAGTGGAAGAGACACTCTTCGAACAAGTATCATAGCATTGAAGAAGCATCCTGGGAGCAAGTCTCACAGTCTGGAAGAAGCAGCCTGGGAACCGGCCTCACAGAATGGAAGAGACACCCTGGGAACAAGTCTCCCAGAGTGGAAGACACCCTGGGAACAATTGTCATAGCGCGGAAGAGACACCCTGAGAGCAAGTCTCACAGAGTGGAAGAGGCACCCTGGGAACAGGATTCCCAGAATGGAAGAGACACCCTGGGAACAAGGCTTCCAGATTGGAAGGGACACTCTGCGACCAAGTATCATAGCATTGAAGAGGCTTCCTGGGAGAAAGTCTCACAGAGTGGAATACGCAGCCTGGGAACTCACCTCACAGAATGAAAGAGACACCATGGGAACAAGTCTCCCAGAGTGGAAGACACCCTGGGAACAAATGTCATAGGGCGGAAGAGACACCCTGGGAGCAAGTTTCACAGAGTGAAAGAGACACCCTGGGAACAAGTCTCCCAGAGTGGAAGAGACACTCTATGAACAAGTATCATAGCATTGAAGAGCCTTTCTGGGAGCAAGTCTCACAGAGTGGAAGAAGCAGCCTGGGAGGCGGCCTCACAGAATGGAAGAGACACCCTGGGAACAAGTCTCCCAGAGTGGAAGACACCCTGGGAACAAGTGTCATAGCACGGAAGAGACACCCTGGGAGCAAGTCTCCCAGAGTGGAAGAGACACTCTTCGAACAAGTATCATAGCATTGAAGAAGCATACTGGGAGCAAGTCTCACAGACTGGAAGAAGCAGCCTGGGAACCGGCCTCACAGAATGGAAGAGACACCCTGAAAACAAGTCTCCCAGAGTAGAAGACAGCCTGGGAACAAGTGTCATAGTACGGAAGAGACACCCTGGGAGCAAGTCTCACAGAGTGGAAGAGGCACCCTGGGATTAGGCTTCACAGAATGGAAGAGACACCCTGGGAAAAAGGCTCCCAGAGTGGAAAAGCCATTCTACAAACAAGTATCATAGCATTGAAGAGGCTTCCTGGGGGCAAGTCTCATAGAGTGGAAGAGCAACCTGGAAACCCGCCTCATAGAATGGAAGAGACACCCTGGGAACAAGTCTCTCAGAGTGGAAGACACCCTCAGAACAAGTGTCATAGCGCGGAAGAGACACCCTGGGAGCAAGTCTCACAGAGTGGAAGAGGCACCCTGGGAACAGGCTTCACAGAATGGAAGAGACACCCTGGGAACAGGCCTCAAAGAATGGAAGAGACACCCTGGGAACAAGTCTCCCAGAGAGGAAAACACCCTGGGAACAAGTGTCATAGCTCGGAAGAGACACCCTGGGAGCAAGTCTCCCAGAGTGGAAGAGACACTCTTCGAACAAGTATCATAGCATTGAAGAAGCATCCTGGGAGCATGTCTCACAGACTGGAAGAAGCAGCTTAGGAACCGGCCTCACAGAATGGAAGAGACACCGTGGGAACAAGTCTCCCAGAGTGGAAGAGACACTCTACGAACAAGTATCATAGCATTGAAGAGGCTTCCTGGGAGCAAGTCTCACAGAGTGGAAGAATCAGCCTGGGAACCTGCCTCACAGAATGGAAGAGATACCCTGAAAACAAGTCTCCCAGAGTGGAAGACACCCTGGGAACAAGTGTCATAGCACGGAAGAGACACCCTGGGAGCAAGTCTCACAGAGTGGAAGAGGCACCCTGGGAATAGGCTTCACAGAATGGAAGAGACACCCTGGGAACAAGGCTCCCAGAGTGGAAAAGCCACTCTACAAACAAGTATCATAGCATTGAAGAAGCTTCCTGGGGGCAAGTCTCACAGAGTGGAAGAGCAGCCTGGGAACCCGCCTCACAGAATGGAAGAGACACCTTGGGAACAAGTCTCCCAGAGTGGAAGAGACACTCTTCGAACAAGTATCATAGCATTGAAGAAGCATCCTGGGAGCAAGTCTCACAGACTGGAAGAAGCAGCCTGGGAACCGGCCTCACAGAATGGAAGAGACACCCTGGGAACAGGCCTCACAGAATGGAAGAGACACCCTGGGAACAAGTCTCCCAGAGTGGAAGACACCCTGGGAACAAATGTCATAGGGCGGAAGAGACACCCTGGGACGAAGTTTCACAGAGTGAAAGAGACACCCTGGGAACAAGCCTCCCAGAGTGGAAGAGACACTCTACGAACAAGTATCATAGCATTGAACAGGCTTCCTGGGAGAAAGTCTCACAGAGTGGAAGAAGCAGCCTGAGAACCTGCCTCACAGAATGGAAGAGAAACCCTGAAAACAAGTCTCCCAGAGTGGAAGACACCCTGGGAACAAGTGTCATAGTACAAAAGAGACACCCTGGGAGAAAGTCTCACAGAGTGGAAGAGGCACCCTGGGAACAAGTGTCATAGCGCGGAAGAGAC
The DNA here is from genome assembly GCF_040938575.1 of Ambystoma mexicanum. NCBI lineage: Eukaryota > Metazoa > Chordata > Amphibia > Caudata > Ambystomatidae > Ambystoma > Ambystoma mexicanum. The sequence goes on from NC_090929.1 coordinate 418,404,882, forward strand.
ACCCTGGGAGCAAGTCTCAGAGAGTGGAAGAGGCACCCTGGGAACAGGCTTCACAGAATGGAAGAGACACCCTTGGAACAGGCCTCACAGAATGGAAGAGACACCCTGGGAACAAGTCTTCCAGAGTGGAAGACACCCTGGGAACAAGTGTCATAGCACGGAAGAGACACCCTGGGAGCAAGTCTCCCAGAGTGGAAGAGACACTCTTCGAACAAGTATCATAGCATTGAAGAAGCATTCTGGGAGCACGTCTCACAAACTGGAAGAAGCAGCCTAGGAACAGGCCTCACAGAATGGAAGAGACACCCTGGGAACAAGTCTCCCAGAGTGGAAGAGACACTCTACGAACAAGTATCATAGCATTGAAGAGGCTTCCTGGGGGCAAGTCTCACAGAGTGGAAGAGCAGCCTGGGAACCCGCCTCACAATAATGGAAGTGATACCAAGGGAACAAGTCTCCCAGAGTGGAAGACACCCTGGGAACAAGTGTCATAGCACGGAAGAGACACCCTGGGAGCAAGTCTCCCAGAGTGGAAGAGACACTCTTCGAACAAGTATCATAGCATTGAAGAAGCATACTGGGAGCAAGTCTCACAGACTGGAAGAAGCAGCCTGGGAACCGGCCTCACAGAATGGAAGAGACACCCTGGGAACAAGTCTCCCAGAGTGGAAGACACCCTGGGAACAATTGTCATAGTGCGGAAGAGACACCATGAGAGCAAGTCTCACAGACTGGAAGAGGCACCCTGGGAACAGGATTCCCAGAATGGAAGAGACACCCTGGGAACAAGGCTTCCAGATTGGAAGAGACTCTATGCAAACAAGTATCATAGCATTGAAGAGGCTTCCTGGGAGAAAGTCTCATAGAGTTGAATACGCAGCCTTGGAACTCGCCTCACAGAATGGAAGAGACACCCTGGGAACAAGTCTCCCAGAGTGGAAGACAACCTGGGAACAAATATCATAGGGCGGAAGAGACACCCTGGGAGCAAGTTTCACAGAGTGAAAGAGACACCCCGGGAGCAAGTCTCCCAGAGTGGAAGAGACACTCTTCGAACAAGTATCATAGCATTGAAGAATCATCCTGGTAGCAAGTCTCACAGACTGGAAGAAGCAGCCTGGGAACCGGCCTCACAGAATGGAAGAGACACCCTGGGAACAAGTCTCCCAGAGAGGAAGACACCCTGGGAACAAATGTCTTAGGGCGGAAGAGACACCCTGGGAGCAAATTTCACAGAGTGAAAGAGACACCCTGGGAACAAGTCTCCCAGAGTGGAAGAGACACTCTACGAACAAGTATCATAGCATTGAAGAGGCTTTCTAGGAGCAAGTCTCACAGAGTGGAAGAAGCAGCATGGGAACCCGCCTCACAGAATGGAAGAGACACCCTCGGAACAAGTCTCTCAGAGTGGAAGACACCCTGGGAACAAGTGTCATAGCGCGGAAGAGACACCCTGGGAGCAAGTCTCCCAGAGTGGAAGAGACACTCTTCGAACAAGTATCATAGCATTGAAGAAGCATCCTGGGAGCAAGTCTCACAGACTGGAAGAAGCAGCCTGGGAACCGGCCTCACAGAATGGAAGAGACACCCTGGGAACAGGCCTCACAGAATGGAAGAGACACCCTGGGAACAAGTCTCCCAGATGGAAGACACCCTGGGAACAAATGTCATAGGGCAGAAGAGACACCCTGGGAGCAAGTTTCACAGAGTGAAAGAGACACCCTGGGAACAAGTCTCCCAGAGTGGAAGAGACACTCTACGAACAAGTATCATAGCATTGAACAGGCTTCCTGGGAGAAAGTCTCACAGAGTGGAAGAAGCAGCCTGAGAACCTGCCTCACAGAATGGAAGAGAAACCCTGAAAACAAGTCTCCCAGTGTGGAAGACACCCTGGGAACAAGTGTCATAGTACAAAAGAGACACCCTGGGAGAAAGTCTCACTGAGTGGAAGAGGCACCCTGGGAACAAGTGGCATAGCGCGGAAGAGACACCCTGGGAGCAAGTCTCACAGAGTGGAAGAGGCACCCTGGGAATAGGCTTCACAGAATGGAAGAGACACCCTGGGAACAGGCCTCACAGAATGGAAGAGACACCCTGGGAACAAGTCTCCCAGAGTGGAAGACACCCTGGGAACAAGTGTCATAGCACGGAAGAGACACCCTGGGAGCAAGTCTCCCAGAGTGGAAGAGACACTCTTCGAACAAGTATCATAGCATTGAAGAAGCATCCTGGGAGCACGTCTCACAGACTGGAAGAAGCAGCCTAGGAACCGGCCTCACAGAATGGAAGAGACACCCTGAAAACAAGTCTCCCAGAGTGGAAGACACCCTGGGAACAAGTGTCATAGCACGGAAGAGACACCCTGGGAGCAAGTCTCACAGAGTGGAAGAGGCAACCTGGGAATAGGCTTCACAGAATGGAAGAGACACCCTGGGAACAAGGCTCCCAGAGTGGAAAAGCCGCTCTACAAACAAGTATCATAGCATTGAAGAGGCTTCCTGGGGGCAAGTCTCACAGAGTGGAAAAGCAGCCTGGGAACCCGCCTCACAGAATGGAAGAGACACCCTGGGAACAAGTCTCCCAGAGTGGAAGAGACACTCTTCGAACAAGTATCATAGCATTGAAGAAGCATCCTGGGAGCAAGTCTCACAGTCTGGAAGAAGCAGCCTGGGAACCGGCCTCACAGAATGGAAGAGACACCCTGGGAACAAGTCTCCCAGAGTGGAAGACACCCTGGGAACAATTGTCATAGCGCGGAAGAGACACCCTGAGAGCAAGTCTCACAGAGTGGAAGAGGCACCCTGGGAACAGGATTCCCAGAATGGAAGAGACACCCTGGGAACAAGGCTTCCAGATTGGAAGGGACACTCTGCGACCAAGTATCATAGCATTGAAGAGGCTTCCTGGGAGAAAGTCTCACAGAGTGGAATACGCAGCCTGGGAACTCACCTCACAGAATGAAAGAGACACCATGGGAACAAGTCTCCCAGAGTGGAAGACACCCTGGGAACAAATGTCATAGGGCGGAAGAGACGCCCTGGGAGCAAGTTTCACAGAGTGAAAGAGACACCCTGGGAACAAGTCTCCCAGAGTGGAAGAGACACTCTATGAACAAGTATCATAGCATTGAAGAGCCTTTCTGGGAGCAAGTCTCACAGAGTGGAAGAAGCAGCCTGGGAGGCGGCCTCACAGAATGGAAGAGACACCCTGGGAACAAGTCTCCCAGAGTGGAAGACACCCTGGGAACAAGTGTCATAGCACGGAAGAGACACCCTGGGAGCAAGTCTCCCAGAGTGGAAGAGACACTCTTCGAACAAGTATCATAGCATTGAAGAAGCATACTGGGAGCAAGTCTCACAGACTGGAAGAAGCAGCCTGGGAACCGGCCTCACAGAATGGAAGAGACACCCTGAAAACAAGTCTCCCAGAGTAGAAGACAGCCTGGGAACAAGTGTCATAGTACGGAAGAGACACCCTGGGAGCAAGTCTCACAGAGTGGAAGAGGCACCCTGGGATTAGGCTTCACAGAATGGAAGAGACACCCTGGGAAAAAGGCTCCCAGAGTGGAAAAGCCATTCTACAAACAAGTATCATAGCATTGAAGAGGCTTCCTGGGGGCAAGTCTCATAGAGTGGAAGAGCAACCTGGAAACCCGCCTCATAGAATGGAAGAGACACCCTGGGAACAAGTCTCTCAGAGTGGAAGACACCCTCAGAACAAGTGTCATAGCGCGGAAGAGACACCCTGGGAGCAAGTCTCACAGAGTGGAAGAGGCACCCTGGGAACAGGCTTCACAGAATGGAAGAGACACCCTGGGAACAGGCCTCAAAGAATGGAAGAGACACCCTGGGAACAAGTCTCCCAGAGAGGAAAACACCCAGGGAACAAGTGTCATAGCTCGGAAGAGACACCCTGGGAGCAAGTCTCCCAGAGTGGAAGAGACACTCTTCGAACAAGTATCATAGCATTGAAGAAGCATCCTGGGAGCATGTCTCACAGACTGGAAGAAGCAGCTTAGGAACCGGCCTCACAGAATGGAAGAGACACCGTGGGAACAAGTCTCCCAGAGTGGAAGAGACACTCTACGAACAAGTATCATAGCATTGAAGAGGCTTCCTGGGAGCAAGTCTCACAGAGTGGAAGAATCAGCCTGGGAACCTGCCTCACAGAATGGAAGAGATACCCTGAAAACAAGTCTCCCAGAGTGGAAGACACCCTGGGAACAAGTGTCATAGCACGGAAGAGACACCCTGGGAGCAAGTCTCACAGAGTGGAAGAGGCACCCTGGGAATAGGCTTCACAGAATGGAAGAGACACCCTGGGAACAAGGCTCCCAGAGTGGAAAAGCCACTCTACAAACAAGTATCATAGCATTGAAGAAGCTTCCTGGGGGCAAGTCTCACAGAGTGGAAGAGCAGCCTGGGAACCCGCCTCACAGAATGGAAGAGACACCTTGGGAACAAGTCTCCCAGAGTGGAAGAGACACTCTTCGAACAAGTATCATAGCATTGAAGAAGCATCCTGGGAGCAAGTCTCACAGACTGGAAGAAGCAGCCTGGGAACCGGCCTCACAGAATGGAAGAGACACCCTGGGAACAGGCCTCACAGAATGGAAGAGACACCCTGGGAACAAGTCTCCCAGAGTGGAAGACACCCTGGGAACAAATGTCATAGGGCGGAAGAGACACCCTGGGACGAAGTTTCACAGAGTGAAAGAGACACCCTGGGAACAAGCCTCCCAGAGTGGAAGAGACACTCTACGAACAAGTATCATAGCATTGAACAGGCTTCCTGGGAGAAAGTCTCACAGAGTGGAAGAAGCAGCCTGAGAACCTGCCTCACAGAATGGAAGAGAAACCCTGAAAACAAGTCTCCCAGAGTGGAAGACACCCTGGGAACAAGTGTCATAGTACAAAAGAGACATCCTGGGAGAAAGTCTCACAGAGTGGAAGAGGCACCCTGGGAACAAGTGTCATAGCGCGGAAGAGACACCCTGGGAGCAAGTCTCAGAGAGTGGAAGAGGCACCCTGGGAACAGGCTTCACAGAATGGAAGAGACACCCTTGGAACAGGCCTCACAGAATGGAAGAGACACCCTGGGAACAAGTCTTCCAGAGTGGAAGACACCCTGGGAACAAGTGTCATAGCACGGAAGAGACACCCTGGGAGCAAGTCTCCCAGAGTGGAAGAGACACTCTTCGAACAAGTATCATAGCATTGAAGAAGCATCCTGGGAGCACGTCTCACAAACTGGAAGAAGCAGCCTAGGAACAGGCCTCACAGAATGGAAGAGACACCCTGGGAACAAGTCTCCCAGAGTGGAAGAGACACTCTACGAACAAGTATCATAGCATTGAAGAGGCTTCCTGGGGGCAAGTCTCACAGAGTGGAAGAGCAGCCTGGGAACCCGCCTCACAATAATGGAAGTGATACCAAGGGAACAAGTCTCCCAGAGTGGAAGACACCCTGGGAACAAGTGTCATAGCACGGAAGAGACACCCTGGGAGCAAGTCTCCCAGAGTGGAAGAGACACTCTTCGAACAAGTATCATAGCATTGAAGAAGCATACTGGGAGCAAGTCTCACAGACTGGAAGAAGCAGCCTGGGAACCGGCCTCACAGAATGGAAGAGACACCCTGGGAACAAGTCTCCCAGAGTGGAAGACACCCTGGGAACAATTGTCATAGTGCGGAAGAGACACCATGAGAGCAAGTCTCACAGACTGGAAGAGGCACCCTGGGAACAGGATTCCCAGAATGGAAGAGACACCCTGGGAACAAGGCTTCCAGATTGGAAGAGACTCTATGCAAACAAGTATCATAGCATTGAAGAGGCTTCCTGGGAGAAAGTCTCACAGAGTGGAATACGCAGCCTGGGAACTCGCCTCACAGAATGGAAGAGACACCCTGGGAACAAGTCTCCCAGAGTGGAAGACAACCTGGGAACAAATATCATAGGGCGGAAGAGACACCCTGGGAGCAAGTTTCACAGAGTGAAAGAGACACCCCGGGAGCAAGTCTCCCAGAGTGGAAGAGACACTCTTCGAACAAGTATCATAGCATTGAAGAATCATCCTGGTAGCAAGTCTCACAGACTGGAAGAAGCAGCCTGGGAACCGGCCTCACAGAATGGAAGAGACACCCTGGGAACAAGTCTCCCAGAGAGGAAGACACCCTGGGAACAAATGTCTTAGGGCGGAAGAGACACCCTGGGAGCAAATTTCACAGAGTGAAAGAGACACCCTGGGAACAAGTCTCCCAGAGTGGAAGAGACACTCTACGAACAAGTATCATAGCATTGAAGAGGCTTTCTAGGAGCAAGTCTCACAGAGTGGAAGAAGCAGCATGGGAACCCGCCTCACAGAATGGAAGAGACACCCTCGGAACAAGTCTCTCAGAGTGGAAGACACCCTGGTAACAAGTGTCATAGCGCGGAAGAGACACCCTGGGAGCAAGTCTCCCAGAGTGGAAGAGACACTCTTCGAACAAGTATCATAGCATTGAAGAAGCATCCTGGGAGCAAGTCTCACAGACTGGAAGAAGCAGCCTGGGAACCGGCCTCACAGAATGGAAGAGACACCCTGGGAACAGGCCTCACAGAATGGAAGAGACACCCTGGGAACAAGTCTCCCAGATGGAAGACACCCTGGGAACAAATGTCATAGGGCGGAAGAGACACCCTGGGAGCAAGTTTCACAGAGTGAAAGAGACACCCTGGGAACAAGTCTCCCAGAGTGGAAGAGACACTCTACGAACAAGTATCATAGCATTGAACAGGCTTCCTGGGAGAAAGTCTCACAGAGTGGAAGAAGCAGCCTGAGAACCTGCCTCACAGAATGGAAGAGAAACCCTGAAAACAAGTCTCCCAGTGTGGAAGACACCCTGGGAACAAGTGTCATAGTACAAAAGAGACACCCTGGGAGAAAGTCTCACTGAGTGGAAGAGGCACCCTGGGAACAAGTGGCATAGCGCGGAAGAGACACCCTGGGAGCAAGTCTCACAGAGTGGAAGAGGCACCCTGGGAATAGGCTTCACAGAATGGAAGAGACACCCTGGGAACAGGCCTCACAGAATGGAAGAGACACCCTGGGAACAAGTCTCCCAGAGTGGAAGACACCCTGGGAACAAGTGTCATAGCACGGAAGAGACACCCTGGGAGCAAGTCTCCCAGAGTGGAAGAGACACTCTTCGAACAAGTATCATAGCATTGAAGAAGCATCCTGGGAGCACGTCTCACAGACTGGAAGAAGCAGCCTAGGAACCGGCCTCACAGAATGGAAGAGACACCCTGAAAACAAGTCTCCCAGAGTGGAAGACACCCTGGGAACAAGTGTCATAGCACGGAAGAGACACCCTGGGAGCAAGTCTCACAGAGTGGAAGAGGCAACCTGGGAATAGGCTTCACAGAATGGAAGAGACACCCTGGGAACAAGGCTCCCAGAGTGGAAAAGCCGCTCTACAAACAAGTATCATAGCATTGAAGAGGCTTCCTGGGGGCAAGTCTCACAGAGTGGAAAAGCAGCCTGGGAACCCGCCTCACAGAATGGAAGAGACACCCTGGGAACAAGTCTCCCAGAGTGGAAGAGACACTCTTCGAACAAGTATCATAGCATTGAAGAAGCATCCTGGGAGCAAGTCTCACAGTCTGGAAGAAGCAGCCTGGGAACCGGCCTCACAGAATGGAAGAGACACCCTGGGAACAAGTCTCCCAGAGTGGAAGACACCCTGGGAACAATTGTCATAGCGCGGAAGAGACACCCTGAGAGCAAGTCTCACAGAGTGGAAGAGGCACCCTGGGAACAGGATTCCCAGAATGGAAGAGACACCCTGGGAACAAGGCTTCCAGATTGGAAGGGACACTCTGCGACCAAGTATCATAGCATTGAAGAGGCTTCCTGGGAGAAAGTCTCACAGAGTGGAATACGCAGCCTGGGAACTCACCTCACAGAATGAAAGAGACACCATGGGAACAAGTCTCCCAGAGTGGAAGACACCCTGGGAACAAATGTCATAGGGCGGAAGAGACGCCCTGGGAGCAAGTTTCACAGAGTGAAAGAGACACCCTGGGAACAAGTCTCCCAGAGTGGAAGAGACACTCTATGAACAAGTATCATAGCATTGAAGAGCCTTTCTGGGAGCAAGTCTCACAGAGTGGAAGAAGCAGCCTGGGAGGCGGCCTCACAGAATGGAAGAGACACCCTGGGAACAAGTCTCCCAGAGTGGAAGACACCCTGGGAACAAGTGTCATAGCACGGAAGAGACACCCTGGGAGCAAGTCTCCCAGAGTGGAAGAGACACTCTTCGAACAAGTATCATAGCATTGAAGAAGCATACTGGGAGCAAGTCTCACAGACTGGAAGAAGCAGCCTGGGAACCGGCCTCACAGAATGGAAGAGACACCCTGAAAACAAGTCTCCCAGAGTAGAAGACAGCCTGGGAACAAGTGTCATAGTACGGAAGAGACACCCTGGGAGCAAGTCTCACAGAGTGGAAGAGGCACCCTGGGATTAGGCTTCACAGAATGGAAGAGACACCCTGGGAAAAAGGCTCCCAGAGTGGAAAAGCCATTCTACAAACAAGTATCATAGCATTGAAGAGGCTTCCTGGGGGCAAGTCTCATAGAGTGGAAGAGCAACCTGGAAACCCGCCTCATAGAATGGAAGAGACACCCTGGGAACAAGTCTCTCAGAGTGGAAGACACCCTCAGAACAAGTGTCATAGCGCGGAAGAGACACCCTGGGAGCAAGTCTCACAGAGTGGAAGAGGCACCCTGGGAACAGGCTTCACAGAATGGAAGAGACACCCTGGGAACAGGCCTCAAAGAATGGAAGAGACACCCTGGGAACAAGTCTCCCAGAGAGGAAAACACCCAGGGAACAAGTGTCATAGCTCGGAAGAGACACCCTGGGAGCAAGTCTCCCAGAGTGGAAGAGACACTCTTCGAACAAGTATCATAGCATTGAAGAAGCATCCTGGGAGCATGTCTCACAGACTGGAAGAAGCAGCTTAGGAACCGGCCTCACAGAATGGAAGAGACACCGTGGGAACAAGTCTCCCAGAGTGGAAGAGACACTCTACGAACAAGTATCATAGCATTGAAGAGGCTTCCTGGGAGCAAGTCTCACAGAGTGGAAGAATCAGCCTGGGAACCTGCCTCACAGAATGGAAGAGATACCCTGAAAACAAGTCTCCCAGAGTGGAAGACACCCTGGGAACAAGTGTCATAGCACGGAAGAGACACCCTGGGAGCAAGTCTCACAGAGTGGAAGAGGCACCCTGGGAATAGGCTTCACAGAATGGAAGAGACACCCTGGGAACAAGGCTCCCAGAGTGGAAAAGCCACTCTACAAACAAGTATCATAGCATTGAAGAAGCTTCCTGGGGGCAAGTCTCACAGAGTGGAAGAGCAGCCTGGGAACCCGCCTCACAGAATGGAAGAGACACCTTGGGAACAAGTCTCCCAGAGTGGAAGAGACACTCTTCGAACAAGTATCATAGCATTGAAGAAGCATCCTGGGAGCAAGTCTCACAGACTGGAAGAAGCAGCCTGGGAACCGGCCTCACAGAATGGAAGAGACACCCTGGGAACAGGCCTCACAGAATGGAAGAGACACCCTGGGAACAAGTCTCCCAGAGTGGAAGACACCCTGGGAACAAATGTCATAGGGCGGAAGAGACACCCTGGGACGAAGTTTCACAGAGTGAAAGAGACACCCTGGGAACAAGCCTCCCAGAGTGGAAGAGACACTCTACGAACAAGTATCATAGCATTGAACAGGCTTCCTGGGAGAAAGTCTCACAGAGTGGAAGAAGCAGCCTGAGAACCTGCCTCACAGAATGGAAGAGAAACCCTGAAAACAAGTCTCCCAGAGTGGAAGACACCCTGGGAACAAGTGTCATAGTACAAAAGAGACATCCTGGGAGAAAGTCTCACAGAGTGGAAGAGGCACCCTGGGAACAAGTGTCATAGCGCGGAAGAGACACCCTGGGAGCAAGTCTCAGAGAGTGGAAGAGGCACCCTGGGAACAGGCTTCACAGAATGGAAGAGACACCCTTGGAACAGGCCTCACAGAATGGAAGAGACACCCTGGGAACAAGTCTTCCAGAGTGGAAGACACCCTGGGAACAAGTGTCATAGCACGGAAGAGACACCCTGGGAGCAAGTCTCCCAGAGTGGAAGAGACACTCTTCGAACAAGTATCATAGCATTGAAGAAGCATCCTGGGAGCACGTCTCACAAACTGGAAGAAGCAGCCTAGGAACAGGCCTCACAGAATGGAAGAGACACCCTGGGAACAAGTCTCCCAGAGTGGAAGAGACACTCTACGAACAAGTATCATAGCATTGAAGAGGCTTCCTGGGGGCAAGTCTCACAGAGTGGAAGAGCAGCCTGGGAACCCGCCTCACAATAATGGAAGTGATACCAAGGGAACAAGTCTCCCAGAGTGGAAGACACCCTGGGAACAAGTGTCATAGCACGGAAGAGACACCCTGGGAGCAAGTCTCCCAGAGTGGAAGAGACACTCTTCGAACAAGTATCATAGCATTGAAGAAGCATACTGGGAGCAAGTCTCACAGACTGGAAGAAGCAGCCTGGGAACCGGCCTCACAGAATGGAAGAGACACCCTGGGAACAAGTCTCCCAGAGTGGAAGACACCCTGGGAACAATTGTCATAGTGCGGAAGAGACACCATGAGAGCAAGTCTCACAGACTGGAAGAGGCACCCTGGGAACAGGATTCCCAGAATGGAAGAGACACCCTGGGAACAAGGCTTCCAGATTGGAAGAGACTCTATGCAAACAAGTATCATAGCATTGAAGAGGCTTCCTGGGAGAAAGTCTCACAGAGTGGAATACGCAGCCTGGGAACTCGCCTCACAGAATGGAAGAGACACCCTGGGAACAAGTCTCCCAGAGTGGAAGACAACCTGGGAACAAATATCATAGGGCGGAAGAGACACCCTGGGAGCAAGTTTCACAGAGTGAAAGAGACACCCCGGGAGCAAGTCTCCCAGAGTGGAAGAGACACTCTTCGAACAAGTATCATAGCATTGAAGAATCATCCTGGTAGCAAGTCTCACAGACTGGAAGAAGCAGCCTGGGAACCGGCCTCACAGAATGGAAGAGACACCCTGGGAACAAGTCTCCCAGAGAGGAAGACACCCTGGGAACAAATGTCTTAGGGCGGAAGAGACACCCTGGGAGCAAATTTCACAGAGTGAAAGAGACACCCTGGGAACAAGTCTCCCAGAGTGGAAGAGACACTCTACGAACAAGTATCATAGCATTGAAGAGGCTTTCTAGGAGCAAGTCTCACAGAGTGGAAGAAGCAGCATGGGAACCCGCCTCACAGAATGGAAGAGACACCCTCGGAACAAGTCTCTCAGAGTGGAAGACACCCTGGTAACAAGTGTCATAGCGCGGAAGAGACACCCTGGGAGCAAGTCTCCCAGAGTGGAAGAGACACTCTTCGAACAAGTATCATAGCATTGAAGAAGCATCCTGGGAGCAAGTCTCACAGACTGGAAGAAGCAGCCTGGGAACCGGCCTCACAGAATGGAAGAGACACCCTGGGAACAGGCCTCACAGAATGGAAGAGACACCCTGGGAACAAGTCTCCCAGATGGAAGACACCCTGGGAACAAATGTCATAGGGCGGAAGAGACACCCTGGGAGCAAGTTTCACAGAGTGAAAGAGACACCCTGGGAACAAGTCTCCCAGAGTGGAAGAGACACTCTACGAACAAGTATCATAGCATTGAACAGGCTTCCTGGGAGAAAGTCTCACAGAGTGGAAGAAGCAGCCTGAGAACCTGCCTCACAGAATGGAAGAGAAACCCTGAAAACAAGTCTCCCAGTGTGGAAGACACCCTGGGAACAAGTGTCATAGTACAAAAGAGACACCCTGGGAGAAAGTCTCACTGAGTGGAAGAGGCACCCTGGGAACAAGTGGCATAGCGCGGAAGAGACACCCTGGGAGCAAGTCTCACAGAGTGGAAGAGGCACCCTGGGAATAGGCTTCACAGAATGGAAGAGACACCCTGGGAACAGGCCTCACAGAATGGAAGAGACACCCTGGGAACAAGTCTCCCAGAGTGGAAGACACCCTGGGAACAAGTGTCATAGCACGGAAGAGACACCCTGGGAGCAAGTCTCACAGAGTGGAAGAATCAGCCTGGGAACCTGCCTCACAGAATGGAAGAGATACCCTGAAAACAAGTCTCCCAGAGTGGAAGACACCCTGGGAACAAGTGTCATAGCACGGAAGAGACACCCTGGGAGCAAGTCTCACAGAGTGGAAGAGGCACCCTGGGAATAGGCTTCACAGAATGGAAGAGACACCCTGGGAACAAGGCTCCCAGAGTGGAAAAGCCACTCTACAAACAAGTATCATAGCATTGAAGAAGCTTCCTGGGGGCAAGTCTCACAGAGTGGAAGAGCAGCCTGGGAACCCGCCTCACAGAATGGAAGAGACACCTTGGGAACAAGTCTCCCAGAGTGGAAGAGACACTCTTCGAACAAGTATCATAGCATTGAAGAAGCATCCTGGGAGCAAGTCTCACAGACTGGAAGAAGCAGCCTGGGAGCCGGCCTCACAGAATGGAAGAGACACCCTGGGAACAGGCCTCACAGAATGGAAGAGACACCCTGGGAACAAGTCTCCCAGAGTGGAAGACACCCTGGGAACAAATGTCATAGGGCGGAAGAGACACCCTGGGACGAAGTTTCACAGAGTGAAAGAGACACCCTGGGAACAAGCCTCCCAGAGTGGAAGAGACACTCTACGAACAAGTATCATAGCATTGAACAGGCTTCCTGGGAGAAAGTCTCACAGAGTGGAAGAAGCAGCCTGAGAACCTGCCTCACAGAATGGAAGAGAAACCCTGAAAACAAGTCTCCCAGAGTGGAAGACACCCTGGGAACAAGTGTCATAGTACAAAAGAGACACCCTGGGAGAAAGTCTCACAGAGTGGAAGAGGCACCCTGGGAACAAGTGTCATAGCGCGGAAGAGACACCCTGGGAGCAAGTCTCAGAGAGTGGAAGAGGCACCCTGGGAACAGGCTTCACAGAATGGAAGAGACACCCTTGGAACAGGCCTCACAGAATGGAAGAGACACCCTGGGAACAAGTCTTCCAGAGTGGAAGACACCCTGGGAACAAGTGTCATAGCACGGAAGAGACACCCTGGGAGCAAGTCTCCCAGAGTGGAAGAGACACTCTTCGAACAAGTATCATAGCATTGAAGAAGCATCCTGGGAGCACGTCTCACAAACTGGAAGAAGCAGCCTAGGAACAGGCCTCACAGAATGGAAGAGACACCCTGGGAACAAGTCTCCCAGAGTGGAAGAGACACTCTACGAACAAGTATCATAGCATTGAAGAGGCTTCCTGGGGGCAAGTCTCACAGAGTGGAAGAGCAGCCTGGGAACCCGCCTCACAATAATGGAAGTGATACCAAGGGAACAAGTCTCCCAGAGTGGAAGACACCCTGGGAACAAGTGTCATAGCACGGAAGAGACACCCTGGGAGCAAGTCTCCCAGAGTGGAAGAGACACTCTTCGAACAAGTATCATAGCATTGAAGAAGCATACTGGGAGCAAGTCTCACAGACTGGAAGAAGCAGCCTGGGAACCGGCCTCACAGAATGGAAGAGACACCCTGGGAACAAGTCTCCCAGAGTGGAAGACACCCTGGGAACAATTGTCATAGTGCGGAAGAGACACCATGAGAGCAAGTCTCACAGACTGGAAGAGGCACCCTGGGAACAGGATTCCCAGAATGGAAGAGACACCCTGGGAACAAGGCTTCCAGATTGGAAGAGACTCTATGCAAACAAGTATCATAGCATTGAAGAGGCTTCCTGGGAGAAAGTCTCACAGAGTGGAATACGCAGCCTGGGAACTCGCCTCACAGAATGGAAGAGACACCCTGGGAACAAGTCTCCCAGAGTGGAAGACAACCTGGGAACAAATATCATAGGGCGGAAGAGACACCCTGGGAGCAAGTTTCACAGAGTGAAAGAGACACCCCGGGAGCAAGTCTCCCAGAGTGGAAGAGACACTCTTCGAACAAGTATCATAGCATTGAAGAATCATCCTGGTAGCAAGTCTCACAGACTGGAAGAAGCAGCCTGGGAACCGGCCTCACAGAATGGAAGAGACACCCTGGGAACAAGTCTCCCAGAGAGGAAGACACCCTGGGAACAAATGTCTTAGGGCGGAAGAGACACCCTGGGAGCAAATTTCACAGAGTGAAAGAGACACCCTGGGAACAAGTCTCCCAGAGTGGAAGAGACACTCTACGAACAAGTATCATAGCATTGAAGAGGCTTTCTAGGAGCAAGTCTCACAGAGTGGAAGAAGCAGCATGGGAACCCGCCTCACAGAATGGAAGAGACACCCTCGGAACAAGTCTCTCAGAGTGGAAGACACCCTGGTAACAAGTGTCATAGCGCGGAAGAGACACCCTGGGAGCAAGTCTCCCAGAGTGGAAGAGACACTCTTCGAACAAGTATCATAGCATTGAAGAAGCATCCTGGGAGCAAGTCTCACAGACTGGAAGAAGCAGCCTGGGAACCGGCCTCACAGAATGGAAGAGACACCCTGGGAACAGGCCTCACAGAATGGAAGAGACACCCTGGGAACAAGTCTCCCAGATGGAAGACACCCTGGGAACAAATGTCATAGGGCGGAAGAGACACCCTGGGAGCAAGTTTCACAGAGTGAAAGAGACACCCTGGGAACAAGTCTCCCAGAGTGGAAGAGACACTCTACGAACAAGTATCATAGCATTGAACAGGCTTCCTGGGAGAAAGTCTCACAGAGTGGAAGAAGCAGCCTGAGAACCTGCCTCACAGAATGGAAGAGAAACCCTGAAAACAAGTCTCCCAGTGTGGAAGACACCCTGGGAACAAGTGTCATAGTACAAAAGAGACACCCTGGGAGAAAGTCTCACTGAGTGGAAGAGGCACCCTGGGAACAAGTGGCATAGCGCGGAAGAGACACCCTGGGAGCAAGTCTCACAGAGTGGAAGAGGCACCCTGGGAATAGGCTTCACAGAATGGAAGAGACACCCTGGGAACAGGCCTCACAGAATGGAAGAGACACCCTGGGAACAAGTCTCCCAGAGTGGAAGACACCCTGGGAACAAGTGTCATAGCACGGAAGAGACACCCTGGGAGCAAGTCTCCCAGAGTGGAAGAGACACTCTTCGAACAAGTATCATAGCATTGAAGAAGCATCCTGGGAGCACGTCTCACAGACTGGAAGAAGCAGCCTAGGAACCGGCCTCACAGAATGGAAGAGACACCCTGAAAACAAGTCTCCCAGAGTGGAAGACACCCTGGGAACAAGTGTCATAGCACGGAAGAGACACCCTGGGAGCAAGTCTCACAGAGTGGAAGAGGCACCCTGGGAATAGGCTTCACAGAATGGAAGAGACACCCTGGGAACAAGGCTCCCAGAGTGGAAAAGCCGCTCTACAAACAAGTATCATAGCATTGAAGAGGCTTCCTGGGGGCAAGTCTCACAGAGTGGAAAAGCAGCCTGGGAACCCGCCTCACAGAATGGAAGAGACACCCTGGGAACAAGTCTCCCAGAGTGGAAGAGACACTCTTCGAACAAGTATCATAGCATTGAAGAAGCATCCTGGGAGCAAGTCTCACAGTCTGGAAGAAGCAGCCTGGGAACCGGCCTCACAGAATGGAAGAGACACCCTGGGAACAAGTCTCCCAGAGTGGAAGACACCCTGGGAACAATTGTCATAGCGCGGAAGAGACACCCTGAGAGCAAGTCTCACAGAGTGGAAGAGGCACCCTGGGAACAGGATTCCCAGAATGGAAGAGACACCCTGGGAACAAGGCTTCCAGATTGGAAGGGACACTCTGCGACCAAGTATCATAGCATTGAAGAGGCTTCCTGGGAGAAAGTCTCACAGAGTGGAATACGCAGCCTGGGAACTCACCTCACAGAATGAAAGAAACACCATGGGAACAAGTCTCCCAGAGTGGAAGACACCCTGGGAACAAATGTCATAGGGCGGAAGAGACACCCTGGGAGCAAGTTTCACAGAGTGAAAGAGACACCCTGGGAACAAGTCTCCCAGAGTGGAAGAGACACTCTATGAACAAGTATCATAGCATTGAAGAGCCTTTCTGGGAGCAAGTCTCACAGAGTGGAAGAAGCAGCCTGGGAGGCGGCCTCACAGAATGGAAGAGACACCCTGGGAACAAGTCTCCCAGAGTGGAAGACACCCTGGGAACAAGTGTCATAGCACGGAAGAGACACCCTGGGAGCAAGTCTACCAGAGTGGAAGAGACACTCTTCGAACAAGTATCATAGCATTGAAGAAGCATACTGGGAGCAAGTCTCACAGACTGGAAGAAGCAGCCTGGGAACCGGCCTCACAGAATGGAAGAGACACCCTGAAAACAAGTCTCCCAGAGTAGAAGACAGCCTGGGAACAAGTGTCATAGTACGGAAGAGACACCCTGGGAGCAAGTCTCACAGAGTGGAAGAGGCACCCTGGGATTAGGCTTCACAGAATGGAAGAGACACCCTGGGAAAAAGGCTCCCAGAGTGGAAAAGCCATTCTACAAACAAGTATCATAGCATTGAAGAGGCTTCCTGGGGGCAAGTCTCATAGAGTGGAAGAGCAACCTGGAAACCCGCCTCATAGAATGGAAGAGACACCCTGGGAACAAGTCTCTCAGAGTGGAAGACACCCTCAGAACAAGTGTCATAGCGCGGAAGAGACACCCTGGGAGCAAGTCTCACAGAGTGGAAGAGGCACCCTGGGAACAGGCTTCACAGAATGGAAGAGACACCCTGGGAACAGGCCTCAAAGAATGGAAGAGACACCCTGGGAACAAGTCTCCCAGAGAGGAAAACACCCTGGGAACAAGTGTCATAGCTCGGAAGAGACACCCTGGGAGCAAGTCTCCCAGAGTGGAAGAGACACTCTTCGAACAAGTATCATAGCATTGAAGAAGCATCCTGGGAGCATGTCTCACAGACTGGAAGAAGCAGCTTAGGAACCGGCCTCACAGAATGGAAGAGACACCGTGGGAACAAGTCTCCCAGAGTGGAAGAGACACTCTACGAACAAGTATCATAGCATTAAAGAGGCTTCCTGGGAGCAAGTCTCACAGAGTGGAAGAATCAGCCTGGGAACCTGCCTCACAGAATGGAAGAGATACCCTGAAAACAAGTCTCCCAGAGTGGAAGACACCCTGGGAACAAGTGTCATAGCACGGAAGAGACACCCTGGGAGCAAGTCTCACAGAGTGGAAGAGGCACCCTGGGAATAGGCTTCACAGAATGGAAGAGACACCCTGGGAACAAGGCTCCCAGAGTGGAAAAGCCACTCTACAAACAAGTATCATAGCATTGAAGAAGCTTCCTGGGGGCAAGTCTCACAGAGTGGAAGAGCAGCCTGGGAACCCGCCTCACAGAATGGAAGAGACACCTTGGGAACAAGTCTCCCAGAGTGGAAGAGACACTCTTCGAACAAGTATCATAGCATTGAAGAAGCATCCTGGGAGCAAGTCTCACAGAATGAAAGAGCAGCCTGGGAACCGGCCTCACAGAATGGAAGAGACACCCTCGGAACAAGTCTCCCAGAGTGGAAGACACCCTGGGAACAATTGTCATATCGCGGAAGAGAAACCCTGAGAGCAAGTCTCAGAGAGTGGAAGAGGCACCCTGGGAACAAGGCTTCCAGATTGGAAGAGACACTCTGCGAACAAGTATCATAGCATTGAAGAGGCTTCCTGCGAGAAAGTCTCACAGAGTGGAATACGCAGCCTGGGAACTCGCCTCACAGAATGGAAGAGACACCCTAGGAACAAGTCTCCCAGAGTGGAAGACACCCTGGGAACAAGTGTCATAGAGCGGAAGAGACACCCTGGGAGCAAGTCTCCCAGAGTGGAAGAGACACTCTTCGAAAAAGTATCATAGCATTGAAGAAGCATCCTGGGAGCAAGTCTCACAGACTGGAAGAAGCAGCCTAGGAACAGGCCTCACAGAATGGAAGAGACACCCTGGGAACAAGTCTCCCAGAGTGGAAGAGACACTCTACGAACAAGTATCATAGCATTGAAGAGGCTTCCTGGGGGCAAGTCTCACAGAGTGGAAGAGCAGCCTGGGAACCCGCCTCACAATAATGGAAGTGATACCAAGGGAACAAGTCTCCCAGAGTGGAAGACACCCTGGGAACAAGTGTCATAGCACGGAAGAGACACCCTGGGAGCAAGTCTCCCAGAGTGGAAGAGACACTCTTCGAACAAGTATCATAGCATTGAAGAAGCATACTGGGAGCAAGTCTCACAGACTGGAAGAAGCAGCCTGGGAACCGGCCTCACAGAATGGAAGAGACACCCTGGGAACAAGTCTCCCAGAGTGGAAGACACCCTGGGAACAATTGTCATAGTGCGGAAGAGACACCCTGAGAGCAAGTCTCACAGACTGGAAGAGGCACCCTGGGAACAGGATTCCCAGAATGGAAGAGACACCCTGGGAACAAGGCTTCCAGATTGGAAGAGACACTATGCAAACAAGTATCATAGCATTGAAGAGGCTTCCTGGGAGAAAGTCTCACAGAGTGGAATACGCAGCCTGGGAACTCGCCTCACAGAATGGAAGAGACACCCTGGGAACAAGTCTCCCAGAGTGGAAGACAACCTGGGAACAAATATCATAGGGCGGAAGAGACAACCTGGGAGCAAGTTTCACAGAGTGAAAGAGACACCCCGGGAGCAAGTCTCCCAGAGTGGAAGAGACACTCTTCGGACAAGTATCATAGCATTGAAGAAGCATCCTGGTAGCAAGTCTCACAGACTGGAAGAAGCAGCCTGGGAACCGGCCTCACAGAATGGAAGAGACACCCTGGGAACAAGTCTCCCAGAGAGGAAGACACGCTGGGAAAAAATGTCTTAGGGCGGAAGAGACACCCTGGGAGCAAATTTCACAGAGTGAAAGAGACACCCTGGGAACAAGTCTCCCAGAGTGGAAGAGACACTCTACGAACAAGTATCATAGCATTGAAGAGGCTTTCTAGGAGCAAGTCTCACAGAGTGGAAGAAGCAGCATGGGAACCCGCCTCACAGAATGGAAGAGACACCCTCGGAACAAGTCTCTCAGAGTGGAAGACACCCTGGGAACAAGTGTCATAGCGCGGAAGAGACACCCTGGGAGCAAGTCTCCCAGAGTGGAAGAGACACTCTTCGAAGAAGTATCATAGCTTTGAAGAAGCATCCTGGGAGCAAGTCTCACAGACTGGAAGAAGCAGCCTGGGAACCGGCCTCACAGAATGGAAGAGACACCCTGGGAACAGGCCTCACAGAATGGAAGAGACACCCTGGGAACAAGTCTCCATGAGTGGAAGACACCCTGGGAACAAGTGTCATAGCACGGAAGAGACACCCTGGGAGCAAGTCTCCCAGAGTGGAAGAGACACTCTTCGAACAAGTATCATAGCATTGAAGAAGCATCCTGGGAGCAAGTCTCACAGACTGGAAGAAGCAGCCTGGGAACCGGCCTCACAGAATGGAAGAGACACCCTGGGAACAGGCCTCACAGAATGGAAGAGACACCCTGGGAACAAGTCTCCCAGATGGAAGACACCCTGGGAACAAATGTCATAGGGCGGAAGAGACACCCTGGGAGCAAGTTTCACAGAGTGAAAGAGACACCCTGGGAACAAGTCTCCCAGAGTGGAAGAGACACTCTACGAACAAGTATCATAGCATTGAACAGGCTTCCTGGGAGAAAGTCTCACAGAGTGGAAGAAGCAGCCTGAGAACCTGCCTCACAGAATGGAAGAGAAACCCTGAAAACAAGTCTCCCAGTGTGGAAGACACCCTGGGAACAAGTGTCATAGTACAAAAGAGACACCCTGGGAGAAAGTCTCACTGAGTGGAAGAGGCACCCTGGGAACAAGTGGCATAGCGCGGAAGAGACACCCTGGGAGCAAGTCTCACAGAGTGGAAGAGGCACCCTGGGAACAGGATTCCCAGAATGGAAGAGACACCCTGGGAACAAGGCTTCCAGATTGGAAGAGACACTATGCAAACAAGTATCATAGCATTGAAGAGGCTTCCTGGGAGAAAGTCTCACAGAGTGGAATACGCAGCCTGGGAACTCGCCTCACAGAATGGAAGAGACACCCTGGGAACAAGTCTCCCAGAGTGGAAGACAACCTGGGAACAAATATCATAGGGCGGAAGAGACAACCTGGGAGCAAGTTTCACAGAGTGAAAGAGACACCCCGGGAGCAAGTCTCCCAGAGTGGAAGAGACACTCTTCGGACAAGTATCATAGCATTGAAGAAGCATCCTGGTAGCAAGTCTCACAGACTGGAAGAAGCAGCCTGGGAACCGGCCTCACAGAATGGAAGAGACACCCTGGGAACAAGTCTCCCAGAGAGGAAGACACGCTGGGAAAAAATGTCTTAGGGCGGAAGAGACACCCTGGGAGCAAATTTCACAGAGTGAAAGAGACACCCTGGGAACAAGTCTCCCAGAGTGGAAGAGACACTCTACGAACAAGTATCATAGCATTGAAGAGGCTTTCTAGGAGCAAGTCTCACAGAGTGGAAGAAGCAGCATGGGAACCCGCCTCACAGAATGGAAGAGACACCCTCGGAACAAGTCTCTCAGAGTGGAAGACACCCTGGGAACAAGTGTCATAGCGCGGAAGAGACACCCTGGGAGCAAGTCTCCCAGAGTGGAAGAGACACTCTTCGAAGAAGTATCATAGCTTTGAAGAAGCATCCTGGGAGCAAGTCTCACAGACTGGAAGAAGCAGCCTGGGAACCGGCCTCACAGAATGGAAGAGACACCCTGGGAACAGGCCTCACAGAATGGAAGAGACACCCTGGGAACAAGTCTCCATGAGTGGAAGACACCCTGGGAACAAGTGTCATAGCACGGAAGAGACACCCTGGGAGCAAGTCTCCCAGAGTGGAAGAGACACTCTTCGAACAAGTATCATAGCATTGAAGAAGCATCCTGGGAGCAAGTCTCACAGACTGGAAGAAGCAGCCTGGGAACCGGCCTCACAGAATGGAAGAGACACCCTGGGAACAGGCCTCACAGAATGGAAGAGACACCCTGGGAACAAGTCTCCCAGATGGAAGACACCCTGGGAACAAATGTCATAGGGCGGAAGAGACACCCTGGGAGCAAGTTTCACAGAGTGAAAGAGACACCCTGGGAACAAGTCTCCCAGAGTGGAAGAGACACTCTACGAACAAGTATCATAGCATTGAACAGGCTTCCTGGGAGAAAGTCTCACAGAGTGGAAGAAGCAGCCTGAGAACCTGCCTCACAGAATGGAAGAGAAACCCTGAAAACAAGTCTCCCAGTGTGGAAGACACCCTGGGAACAAGTGTCATAGTACAAAAGAGACACCCTGGGAGAAAGTCTCACTGAGTGGAAGAGGCACCCTGGGAACAAGTGGCATAGCGCGGAAGAGACACCCTGGGAGCAAGTCTCACAGAGTGGAAGAGGCACCCTGGGAATAGGCTTCACAGAATGGAAGAGACACCCTGGGAACAGACCTCACAGAATGGAAGAGACACCCTGGGAACAAGTCTCCCAGAGTGGAAGACTCCCTGGGAACAAGTGTCATAGCACGGAAGAGACACCCTGGGGGCAAGTCTCCCAGAGTGGAAGAGACACTCTGCGAACAAGTATCATAGCATTGAAGAAGCATCCTGGGAGCACGTCTCACAGACTGGAAGAAGCAGCCTGGGAACCGGCCTCACAGAATGGAAGAGACACCCTGGGAACAGGTCTCCCAGAGTGGAAGACACCCTGGGAACAATTGTCATAGCGCGGAAGAGACACCCTGAGAGCAAGTCTCACAGAGTGGAAGAGGCACCCTGGGAACAGGATTCCCAGAATGGAAGAGACACCCTGGGAACAAGGCTTCCAGATTGGAAGGGACACTCTGCGAACAAGTATCATAGCATTGAAGAGGCTTCCTGGGAGAAAGTCTCACAGAGTGGAATACGCAGCCTGGGAACTCACCTCACAGAATGGAAGAGACACCCTGGGAACAAGTCTCCCAGAGTGGAAGACACCCTGGGAACAAATGTCATAGGGCGGAAGAGACACCCTGGTAGCAAGTTTCACAGAGTGAAAGAGACACCCTGGGAACAAGTCTCCCAGAGTGGAAGAGACACTCTATGAACAAGTATCATAGCATTGAAGAGCCTTTCTGGGAGCAAGTCTCACAGAGTGGAAGAAGCAGCCTGGGAGGCGGCCTCACAGAATGGAAGAGACACCCTGGGAACAAGTC
The DNA here is from genome assembly GCF_040938575.1 of Ambystoma mexicanum. Lineage (NCBI taxonomy): Eukaryota > Metazoa > Chordata > Amphibia > Caudata > Ambystomatidae > Ambystoma > Ambystoma mexicanum. The sequence continues at coordinate 418,427,183 of NC_090929.1, forward strand.
TCCCAGAGTGGAAGACACCCTGGGAACAAGTGTCATAGCACGGAAGAGACACCCTGGGAGCAAGTCTCCCAGAGTGGAAGAGACACTCTTCGAACAAGTATCATAGCATTGAAGAAGCATACTGGGAGCAAGTCTCACAGACTGGAAGAAGCAGCCTGGGAACCGGCCTCACAGAATGGAAGAGACACCCTGAAAACAAGTCTCCCAGAGTAGAAGACAGCCTGGGAACAAGTGTCATAGTACGGGAGAGACACCCTGGGAGCAAGTCTCACAGAGTGGAAGAGGCACCCTGGGATTAGGCTTCACAGAATGGAAGAGACACCCTGGGAAAAAGGCTCCCAGAGTGGAAAAGCCATTCTACAAACAAGTATCATAGCATTGAAGAGGCTTCCTGGGGGCAAGTCTCATAGAGTGGAAGAGCAACCTGGAAACCCGCCTCATAGAATGGAAGAGACACCCTGGGAACAAGTCTCTCAGAGTGGAAGACACCCTCAGAACAAGTGTCATAGCGCGGAAGAGACACCCTGGGAGCAAGTCTCACAGAGTGGAAGAGGCACCCTGGGAACAGGCTTCACAGAATGGAAGAGACACCCTGGGAACAGGCCTCAAAGAATGGAAGAGACACCCTGGGAACAAGTCTCCCAGAGAGGAAAACACCCTGGGAACAAGTGTCATAGCTCGGAAGAGACACCCTGGGAGCAAGTCTCCCAGAGTGGAAGAGACACTCTTCGAACAAGTATCATAGCATTGAAGAAGCATCCTGGGAGCATGTCTCACAGACTGGAAGAAGCAGCTTAGGAACCGGCCTCACAGAATGGAAGAGACACCGTGGGAACAAGTCTCCCAGAGTGGAAGAGACACTCTACGAACAAGTATCATAGCATTGAAGAGGCTTCCTGGGAGCAAGTCTCACAGAGTGGAAGAATCATCCTGGGAACCTGCCTCACAGAATGGAAGAGATACCCTGAAAACAAGTCTCCCAGAGTGGAAGACACCCTGGGAACAAGTGTCATAGCACGGAAGAGACACCCTGGGAGCAAGTCTCACAGAGTGGAAGAGGCACCCTGGGAATAGGCTTCACAGAATGGAAGAGACACCCTGGGAACAAGGCTCCCAGAGTGGAAAAGCCACTCTACAAACAAGTATCATAGCATTGAAGAAGCTTCCTGGGGGCAAGTCTCACAGAGTGGAAGAGCAGCCTGGGAACCCGCCTCACAGAATGGAAGAGACACCTTGGGAACAAGTCTCCCAGAGTGGAAGAGACACTCTTCGAACAAGTATCATAGCATTGAAGAAGCATCCTGGGAGCAAGTCTCACATAATGGAAGAGCAGTCTGGGAACCGGCCTCACAGAATGGAAGAGACACCCTGGGAGCAAGTCTCCCAGAGTGGAAGAGACACTCTTCGAACAAGTATCATAGCATTGAAGAAGCATACTGGGAGCAAGTCTCACAGATTGGAAGAAGCAGCCTGGGAACCGGCCTCACAGAATGGAAGAGACACCCTGGGAACAAGTCTCCCAGAGTGGAAAAGCCACTCTACAAACAAGTATCATAGCATTGAAGAGGCTTCCTGGGGGCAAGTCTCACAGAATGGACGAGCAGCCTGGGAACCCGCCTCTCAATAATGGAAGTGACACCAAGGGAACAAGTCTCACAGACTGGAAGAAGCAGCCTGGGAACCGGCCTCACAGAATGGAAGAGACACCCTGGGAACAGGCCTCACAGAATGGAAGAGACCCCTGGGAACAAGTCTCCCAGAGTGGAAGACACCCTGGGAACAAGTGTCATAGCACGGAAGAGATACCCTGGGAGCAAGTCTCCCAGAGTGGAAGAGACACTCTTCGAACAAGTATCATAGCATTGAAGAAGCATCCTGGGAGCAAGTCTCACAGACTGGAAGAAGCAGCCTGGGAACCGGCCTCACAGAATGGAAGAGACACCCTGGGAACAGGCCTCACAGAATGGAAGAGACACCCTGGGAACAAGTCTCCCAGAGTGGAAGACACCCTGGGAACAAATGTCATAGGGCGGAATAGACACCCTGGGAGCAAGTTTCACAGAGTGAAAGAGACACCCTGGGAACAAGTCTCCCAGAGTGGAAGAGACACTCTACGAACAAGTATCATAGCATTGAACAGGCTTCCTGGGAGAAAGTCTCACAGAGTGGAAGAAGCAGCCTGAGAACCTGCCTCACAGAATGGAAGAGAAACCCTGAAAACAAGTCTCCCAGAGTGGAAGACACCCTGGGAACAAGTGTCATAGTACAAAAGAGACACCCTGGGAGAAAGTCTCACAGAGTGGAAGAGGCACCCTGGGAACAAGTGTCATAGCGCGGAAGAGACACCCTGGGAGCAAGTCTCAGAGAGTGGAAGAGGCACCCTGGGAACAGGCTTCACAGAATGGAAGAGACACCCTTGGAACAGGCCTCACAGAATGGAAGAGACACCCTGGGAACAAGTCTCCCAGAGTGGAAGACACCCTGGGAACAAGTGTCATAGCACGGAAGAGACGCCCTGGGAGCAAGTCTCCCAGAGTGGAAGAGACACTCTTCGAACAAGTATCATAGCATTGAAGAAGCATCCTGGGAGCACGTCTCACAAACTGGAAGAAGCAGCCTAGGAACCGGCCTCACAGAATGGAAGAGACACCCTGGGAACAAGTCTCCCAGAGTGGAAGAGACACTCTACGAACAAGTATCATAGCATTGAAGAGGCTTCCTGGGGGCAAATCTCACAGAGTGGAAGAGCAGCCTAGGAACCCGCCTCACAATAATGGAAGTGACACCAAGGGAACAAGTCTCCCAGAGTGGAAGACACCCTGGGAACAAGTGTCATAGCACGGAAGAGACACCCTGGGAGCAAGTCTCCCAGAGTGGAAGAGACACTCTTCGAACAAGTATCATAGCATTGAAGAAGCATACTGGGAGCAAGTCTCACAGACTGGAAGAAGCAGCCTGGGAACCGGCCTCACAGAATGGAAGAGACACCCTGGGAACAAGTCTCCCAGAGTGGAAAAGCCACTCTACAAACAAGTATCATAGCATTGAAGAGGCTTCCTGGGGGCAAGTCTCACAGAATGGACGAGCAGCCTGGGAACCCGCCTCACTATAATGGAAGTGACACCAAGGGAACAAGTCTCCCAGAGTGGAAGACACCCTGGGAACAAGTGTCATAGCACGGAAGAGACACCCTGGGAGCAAGTCTCCCAGAGTGGAAGAGACACTCTTCGAACAAGTATCATAGCATTGAAGAAGCATACTGGGAGCAAGTCTCACAGACTGGAAGAAGCAGCCTGGGAACCGACCTCACAGAATGGAAGAGACACCCTGGGAACAAGTCTCCCAGAGTGGAAGACACCCTGGGAACAATTGTCATAGCGCGGAAGAGACACCCTGAGAGCAAGTCTCACAGACTGGAAGAGGCATCCTGGGAACAGGATTCCCAGAATGGAAGAGACACCCTGGGAACAAGGCTTCCAGATTGGAAGAGACACTATGCAAACAAGTATCATAGCATTGAAGAGGCTTCCTGGAAGAAAGTCTCACAGAGTGGAATACGCAGCCTGGGAACTCGCTTCACAGAATGGAAGAGACACCCTGGGAACAAGTCTCCCAGAGTGGAAGACAACCTGGGAACAAATGTCATAGGGCGGAAGAGACACCCTGGGAGCAAGTTTCACAGAGTGAAAGAGACACCCCGGGAGCAAGTCTCCCAGAGTGGAAGAGACACTCTTCGAACAAGTATCATAGCATTGAAGAAGCATCCTGGGAGCAAGTCTCACAGACTGGAAGAAGCAGCCTGGGAACCGGCCTCACAGAATGGAAGAGACACCCTGGGAACAAGTCTCCCAGAGTGGAAGACACCCTGGGAACAAATGTCATAGGGCGGAAGAGACACCCTGGGAGCAAGTTTCACAGAGTGAAAGAGACACCCTGGAACAAGTCTCCCAGAGTGGAAGAGACACTCTACGAACAAGTATCATAGCATTGAAGAGGCTTTCTAGGAGCAAGTCTCACAGAGTGGAAGAAGCAGCATGGGAACCCGCCTCACAGAATGGAAGAGACACCCTCGGAACAAGTCTCTCAGAGTGGAAGACACCCTGGGAACAAGTGTCATAGCGCGGAAGAGACACCCTGGGAGCAAGTCTCCCAGAGTGGAAAGACACTCTTTGAAGAAGTATCATAGCATTGAAGAAGCATCCTGGGAGCAAGTCTCACAGACTGGAAGAAGCAGCCTGGGAACCGGCCTCACAGAATGGAAGAGACACCCTGGGAACAGGCCTCACAGAATGGAAGAGACACCCTGGGAACAAGTCTCCCAGAGTGGAAGACACCCTGGGAACAAATGTCATAGGGCGGAAGAGACACCCTGGGAGCAAGTTTCACAGAGTGAAAGAGACACCCTGGGAACAAGTCTCCCAGAGTGGAAGAGACACTCTACGAACAAGTATCATAGCATTGAACAGGCTTCCTGGGAGAAAGTCTCACAGAGTGGAAGAAGCAGCCTGAGAACCTGCCTCACAGAATGGAAGAGAAACCCTGAAAACAAGTCTCCCAGAGTGGAAGACACCCTGGGAAAAAGTGTCATAGTACAAAAGAGACACCCTGGGAGAAAGTCTCACAGAGTGGAAGAGGCACCCTGGGAACAAGTGTCATAGCGCGGAAGAGACACCCTGGGAGCAAGTCTCAGAGAGTGGAAGAGGCACCCTGGGAACAGGCTTCACAGAATGGAAGAGGCACCCTTGGAACAGGCCTTAAAGAATGGAAGAGACACCCTGGGAACAAGTCTCCCAGAGTGGAAGACACCCTGGGAACAAGTGTCATAGCACGGAAGAGACACCCTGGGAGCAAGTCTCCCAGAGTGGAAGAGACACTCTTCAAACAAGTATCATAGCATTGAAGAAGCATCCTGGGAGCACGTCTCACAAACTGGAAGAAGCAGCCAAGGAACAGGCCTCACAGAATGGAAGAGACACCCTGGGAACAAGTCTCCCAGAGTGGAAGAGACACTCTACGAACAAGTATCATAGCATTGAAGAGGCTTCCTGGGGGCAAGTCTCACAGAGTGGAAGAGCAGCCTGGGAACCCGCCTCACAATAATGGAAGTGATACCAAGGGAACAAGTCTCCCAGAGTGGAAGACACCCTGGGAACAAGTGTCATAGCACGGAAGAGACACCCTGGGAGCAAGTCTCCCAGAGTGGAAGAGACACTCTTCGAACAAGTATCATAGCATTGAAGAAGCATACTGGGAGCAAGTCTCACAGACTGGAAGAAGCAGCCTGGGAACCGGCCTCACAGAATGGAAGAGACACCCTGGGAACAAGTCTCCCAGAGTGGAAGACAACCTGGGAACAAATGTCATAGGGCGGAAGAGACACTCTGGGAGCAAGTTTCACAGAGTGAAAGAGACACCCCGGGAGCAAGTCTCCCAGAGTGGAAGAGACACTCTTCGAACAAGTATCATAGCATTGAAGAAGCATCCTGGGAGCAAGTCTCACAGACTGGAAGAAGCAGCCTGGGAACCGGCCTCACAGAATGGAAGAGACACCCTGGGAACAAGTCTCTCAGAGTGGAAGACACCCTGGGAACAAGTGTCATAGCGCGGAAGAGACACCCTGGGAGCAAGTCTCCCAGAGTGGAAGAGACACTCTTCGAAGAAGTATCATAGCATTGAAGAAGCATCCTGGGAGCAAGTCTCACAGACTGGAAGAAGCAGCTTGGGAACCGGCCTCACAGAATGGAAGAGACACCCTGGGAACAGGCCTCACAGAATGGAAGAGACACCCTGGGAACAAGTCTCCCAGAGTGGAAGACACCCTGGGAACAAGTGTCATAGCACGGAAGAGACACCCTGGGAGCAAGTCTCCCAGAGTGGAAGAGACACTCTTCGAACAAGTATCATAGCATTGAAGAAGCATCCTGGGAGCAAGTCTCACAGACTGGAAGAAGCAGCCTGGGAACCGGCCTCACAGAATGGAAGAGACACCATGGGAACAGGCCTCACAGAATGGAAGAGACACCCTGGGAACAAGTCTCCCAGAGTGGAAGACACCCTGGGAACAAATGTCATAGGGCGGAAGAGACACCCTGGGACGAAGTTTCACAGAGTGAAAGAGACACCCTGGGAACAAGCCTCCCAGAGTGGAAGAGACACTCTACGAACAAGTATCATAGCATTGAACAGGCTTCCTGGGAGAAAGTCTCACAGAGTGGAAGAAGCAGCCTGAGAACCTGCCTCACAGAATGGAAGAGAAACCCTGAAAACAAGTCTCCCAGAGTGGAAGACACCCTGGGAACAAGTGTCATAGTACAAAAGAGACACCCTGGGAGAAAGTCTCACAGAGTGGAAGAAGCACCCTGGGAACAAGTGTCATAGCGCGGAAGAGACACCCTGGGAGCAAGTCTCAGAGAGTGGAAGAGGCACCCTGGGAACAGGCTTCACAGAATGGAAGAGACACCCTTGGAACAGGCCTCACAGAATGGAAGAGACACCCTGGGAACAAGTCTCCCAGAGTGGAAGACACCCTGGGAACAAGTGTCATAGCACGGAAGAGACACCCTGGGAGCAAGTCTCCCAGAGTGGAAGAGACACTCTTCGAACAAGTATCATAGCATTGAAGAAGCATCCTGGGAGCACGTCTCACAAACTGGAAGAAGCAGCCTAGGAACAGGCCTCACAGAATGGAAGAGACACCCTGGGAACAAGTCTCCCAGAGTGGAAGAGACACTCTACGAACAAGTATCATAGCATTGAAGAGGCTTCCTGGGGGCAAGTCTCACAGAGTGGAAGAGCAGCCTGGGAACCCGCCTCACAATAATGGAAGTGATACCAAGGGAACAAGTCTCCCAGAGTGGAAGACACCCTGGGAACAAGTGTCATAGCACGGAAGAGACACCCTGGGAGCAAGTCTCCCAGAGTGGAAGAGACACTCTTCGAACAAGTATCATAGCATTGAAGAAGCATACTGGGAGCAAGTCTCACAGACTGGAAGAAGCAGCCTGGGAACCGGCCTCACAGAATGGAAGAGACACCCTGGGAACAAGTCTCCCAGAGTGGAAGACACCCTGGGAACAATTGTCATAGTGCGGAAGAGACACCCTGAGAGCAAGTCTCACAGACTGGAAGAGGCACCCTGGGAACAAGGCTTCCAGATTGGAAGTGACTCTATGCAAACAAGTATCATAGCATTGAAGAGGCTTCCTGGGAGAAAGTCTCACAGAGTGGAATACGCAGCCTGGGAACTCGCCTCACAGAATGGAAGAGACACCCTGGGAACAAGTCTCCCAGAGTGGAAGACAACCTGGGAACAAATATCATAGGGCGGAAGAGACACCCTGGGAGCAAGTTTCACAGAGTGAAAGAGACACCCCGGGAGCAAGTCTCCCAGAGTGGAAGAGACACTCTTCGAACAAGTATCATAGCATTGAAGAAGCATCCTGGTAGCAAGTCTCACAGACTGGAAGAAGCAGCCTGGGAACCGGCCTCACAGAATGGAAGAGACACCCTGGGAACAAGTCTCCCAGAGAGGAAGACACCCTGGGAACAAATGTCTTAGGGCGGAAGAGACACCCTGGGAGCAAATTTCACAGAGTGAAAGAGACACCCTGGGAACAAGTCTCCCAGAGTGGAAGAGACACTCTACGAACAAGTATCATAGCATTGAAGAGGCTTTCTAGGAGCAAGTCTCACAGAGTGGAAGAAGCAGCATGGGAACCCGCCTCACAGAATGGAAGAGACACCCTCGGAACAAGTCTCTCAGAGTGGAAGACACCCTGGGAACAAGTGTCATAGCGCGGAAGAGACACCCTGGGAGCAAGTCTCCCAGAGTGGAAGAGACACTCTTCGAAGAAGTATCATATCTTTGAAGAAGCATCCTGGGAGAAAGTCTCACAGACTGGAAGAAGCAGCTTGGGAACCGGCCTCACAGAATGGAAGAGACACCCTGGGAACAGGCCTCACAGAATGGAAGAGACACCCTGGGAACAAGTCTCCCAGAGTGGAAGACACCCTGGGAACAAGTGTCATAGCACGGAAGAGACACCCTGGGAGCAAGTCTCCCAGAGTGGAAGAGACACTCTTCGAACAAGTATCATAGCATTGAAGAAGCATCCTGGGAGCAAGTCTCACAGACTGGAAGAAGCAGCCTGGGAACCGGCCTCACAGAATGGAAGAGACACCCTGGGAACAGGCCTCACAGAATGGAAGAGACACCCTGGGAACAAGTCTCCCAGATGTAAGACACCCTGGGAACAAATGTCATAGGGCGGAAGAGACACCCTGGGAGCAAGTTTCACAGAGTGAAAGAGACACCCTGGGAACAAGTCTCCCAGAGTGGAAGACACCCTGGGAACAAATGTCATAGGGTGGAAGAGACACCCTGGGAACAAGGCTCCCAGAGTGGAAAAGCCACTCTTCAAACAAGTATCAGAGCATTGAAGAGGCTTCCTGGGGGCAAGTCTCACAGAGTGGAAGTGCAGCCTGGGAACCCGCCTCACAGAATGGAAGAGACACCCTGGGAACAAGTCTCCCAGAGTGGAAGAGAAACTCTTCGAACAAGTATCATAGCATTGAAGAAGCATCCTGGGAGCAAGTCTCACAGACTGGAAGAAGCAGCCTGGGAACCGGCCTCACAGAATGGAAGAGACACCCTGGGAACAAGTCTCCCAGAATTTAAGACACCCTGGGAACAATTGTCATAGCGCAGAAGAGACACCCTGAGAGCAAATCTCACAGAGTGGAAGAGGCACCCTGGGAACAGGATTCCCAGAATGGAAGAGACACCCTGGGAACAAGGCTTCCAGATTGGAAGAGACACTCTGCGAACAAGTATCATAGCATTGAAGAGGCTTCCTGGGAGAAAGTCTCACAGAGTGGAATACACAGCCTGGGAACATGCCTCACAGAATGGAAGAGACACCCTGGGAACAAGTCTCCCAGAGTGGAAGACACCCTGGGAACAAATGTCATAGGGCGGAAGAGACACCCTGGGAGCAAGTTTCATAGAGTGAAAGAGACACCCTGGGAACAAGTCTCCCAGAGTGGAAGAGACACTCTACGAACAAGTATCATAGCATTGAAGAGGCTTTCTGGGAGCAAGTCTCACAGAGTGGAAGAAGCAGCCTGGGAACAGGCCTCACAGAATGGAAGAGACACCCTGGGAACAAGTCTCCCAGAGTGGAAGACACCCTGGGAACAAGTGTCATAGCACGGAAGAGACACCCTGGGAGCAAGTCTCCCAGAGTGGAAGAGACACTCTTTGAACAAGTATCATGGCATTGAAGAAGCATACTGGGAGCAAGTCTCACAGACTGGAAGAAGCAGCCTGGGAACCGGCCTCACAGAATGGAAGAGACACCCTGAAAACAAGTCTCCCAGAGTGGAAGACACCCTGGGAACAAGTGTCATAGTACGCAAGAGACACCCTGGGAGCAAGTCTCACAGAGTGAAAGAGGCATCCTGGGAATAGGCTTCACAGAATGGAAGAGACACCCTGGGAACAAGGCTCCCAGAGTGGAAAAGCCATTCTACGAACATGTATCATAGCATTGAAGAGGCTTCCTGGGGGCAAGTCTCACAGAGTGGAAGAGCAACCTGGGAACCCGCCTCATAGAATGGAAGAAACACCCTGGGAACAAGTCTCTCAGAGTGGAAGACACCCTGGGAACAGGCTTCACAGAATGGAAGAGACACCCTGGGAACAGGCGTCACAGAATGGAAGAGACACCCTGGGAACAGGCCTCACAGAATGGAAGAGACACCCTGGGAACAAGTTTCCCAGAGTGGAAGACACCCTGGGAACAAATGTCATAGGGCGGAAGAGACACCCTGGGAGCAAGTTTCACAGAGTGAAAGAGACACCCTTGGAACAAGTCTCCCAGAGTGGAAGAGACACTCTACGAACAAGTATCATAGCATTGAAGAGGCATCCTGGGAGAAAGTCTCACAGAGTGGAAGAAGCAGCCTGAGAACCGCCTCACAGAATGGAAGAGAAACTCTGAAAACAAGTTTCCCAGAGTGGAAGACACCCTGGGAACAAGTGTCATAGTACAAAAGAGACACCCTGGGAGCAAGTCTCACAGAGTGGAAGAGGCACCCTGGGAATAGGCTTCACAGAATGGAAGAGACACCCTGGGAACAAGGCTCCCAGAGTGAAAAAGCCACTCTACAAACAAGTATAATTGCATTGAAGAGGCTTCCTGGGGGCAAGTCTCACAGAGTGGAAGAGCAACCTGGGAACCCGCCTCACAGAATGGAAAAGACACCCTGGGAACATGTGTCATAGCGCGGAAAAGACACCCTTGGAGCAAGTCTCACAGAGTGGAAGAGGCACCCTGGGAACAGGCTTCACAGAATGGAAGAGATACCCTGGGAACAGGCCTCATAGAATGTAAGAGACACCCTGGGAACAAGTCTCCCAGAGTGGAAGACACCCTGGGAACAAGTGTCATAGCACGGAAGAGACACCCTGGGAGCAAGTCTCCCAGAGTGGAAGAGACACTCTTCGAACAAGTATCATAGCATTGAAGAGGCTTCCTGGGAGCAAGTCTCACAGAGTGGAAGAATCAGCCTGGGAATCTGCCTCACAGAATGGAAGAGACACCCTGAAAACAAGTCTCCCAGAGTGGAAGACACCCTGGGAACAAGTGTCATAGCACGGAAGAGACACCCTGGGAGCAAGTCTCACAGAATGGAAGAGGCACCCTGGGAATAGGCTTCACAGAATGGAAGAGACACCCTGGGAACAAGGCTCTCAGAGTGGAAAAGCCACTCTACAAACAAGTATCATAGCATTGAAGAGGCTTCCTGGGGGCAAGTCTCACAGAGTGGAAGAGCAGCCTGGGAACCCGCCTCACAGAATGGAAGAGACACCCTGGAAACAAGTCTCCCAGAGTGGAAGAGACACTCTTCGAACAAGTATCATAGCATTGAAGAAGCATCCTGGGAGCAAGTCTCACAGAATGGAAGAAGCAGCCTGGGAACAAATCTCCCAGAGAGGAAGACACCCTGGGAACAATTGTCATATAGCGGAAGAGACACCCTGAGAGCAAGTCTCATAGAGTGGAAGAGGCACCCTGGAAACAAGGCTTGCAGATTGGAAGAGACACTCTGCGAACAAGTATCATAGCATTGAAGAGGCTTCCTGGGAGAAAGTCTCACAGAGTGGAATACGCAGCCTGGGAACTCGCCTCACAGAATGGAAGAGACACCCTGGGAACAAGTCTACCAGAGTGGAAGACACCCTGGGAACAAATGTCATAGGGCGGAAAAGACACCCTGGGTGCAAGTTTCACAGAGTGAAAGAGACACTGTGGGAACAAGTCTCCCAGAGTGGAAGAGACACTCTACGAAAAAGTATCATAGCATTGAAGAGGCTTTCTGGGAGCAAGTCTCACAGAGTGGAAGAAGCAGCCTGGGAACCCGCCTCACAGAATGGAAGAGACACCCTGGGAACAAGTGTCTCAGAGTGGAAGACACCCTGGGAACAAGTATCATAGCGCGGAAGAGACACCCTGGGAGCAAGTCTCCCATAGTGGATGAGACACTCTTCGAACAAGTATCATAGCATTGAAGAAGCATCCTGGGAGCAAGACTCACAGACTGGAAGAAGCAGCCTGGGAACCGGCCTCACAGAATGGAAGAGGCACCCTGGGAACAGGCCTCACAGAATGGAAGAGACACCCTGGGAACAAGTCTCCCAGAGTGGAAGACACCCTGGGAACAAATGTCATAGGGCGGAAGAGACACCCTGGGAGCAAGTTTCACAGAGTGAAAGAGACACCCTGGGAACAAGTCTCCCAGAGTGGAAGAGACACTCTATGAACAAGTATCATAGCATTGAAGAGGCTTTCTGGGAGAAAGTCTCACAGAGTGGAAGAAGCATCCTGAGAACCTGCCTCACAGAATGGAAGAGAAACTCTGAAAACAAGTCTCCCAGAGTGGAAGACACCCTGGGAACAAGTGTCATAGTACAAAAGAGACACCCTGGGAGCAAGTCTCACAGAGTGGAAGAGGCACCCTGGGAATAGGCTTCACAGAATGGAAGAGACACCCTGGGAACAAGGCTCCCAGAGTGGAAAAGCCACTCTACAAACAAGTATCATAGCATTGAAGAGGCTTCCTGGGGGTAATTCTCACAGAGTGGAAGAGCAACCTGGGAACCCGCCTCACAGAATCGAAGAGACACCCTGGGAACATGTCTCTCAGAGTGGAAGACACTCTGGGAACAAGTGTCATAGCGCGGAAGAGGCACCCTGGGAGAAAGTCTCACAGAGTGGAAGATGCACCCTGGGAACAGGCTTCACAGAATGGAAGAGACACCCTGGGAACAGGCCTCACAGAATGGAAGAGACACCCTGGGAACAAGTCTCCCAGAGTGGAAGACACCCTGGGAACAAGTGTCATAGCACGGTAGAGACACCCTGGGAGCAAGTCTCCCAGAGTGGAAGAGACACTCTTCGAACAAGTATCATAGCATTGAAGAAGCATCCTGGGAGCACGTCTCACAGACTGGAAGAAGCAGCCTAGGAACCGGCCTCACAGAATGGAAGAGACACCCTGGGAACAAGTCTCCCAGAGTGGAAGAGACACTCTGCGAACAAGTATCATAGCATTGAAGAGGCTTCCTGGGAGCAAGTCTCGCAGAGTGGAAGAATCAGCCTGGGAACCTGCCTCACAGAATGTAAGAGACACCCTGAAAACAAGTCTCCCAGAATGGAAGACACCCTGGGAACAAGTGTCATAGCACGGAAGAGACACCCGGGAGCAAGTCTCACAGAGTGGAAGAGGCACCCTGGGAATAGGCTTCACAGAATGGAAGAGACACCCTGTGAACAAGTTTCCCAGAGTGGAAGAGACACTCTTCGAACATGTATCATAGCATTGAAGAAGCATCCTGGGAGCACGTCTCACAGATTGGAAGAAGCAGCCTAGGAACCGGCCTCACAGAATGGAAGAGATACCCTGGGAACAAGTCTCCCAGAGTGGAAGAGACACTCTACGAACAAGTATCATAGCATTGAAGAGGCTTCCTGGGAGCAAGTCTCACAGAGTGGAAGAATCAGCCTGGGAACCTCCCTCACAGAATGTAAGAGACACCCTGAAAACAAGTCTCCCAGAGTGGAAAAGCCACTCTACAAACAAGTATCATAGCATTGAAGAGGCTTCCTGGGGGCAAGTCTCACAGAGTGGAAGAGCAGCCTGGGAACCCGCCTCACAGAATGGAAGTGACACCAAGGGAACAAGTCTCCCAGAGTGGAAGAGACACTCTTCGAACAAGTATCATAGCATTGAAGAAGCATCCTGTGAGCAAGTCTCACAGACTGGAAGAAGCAGTCTGGGAACCGGCCTCACAGAATGGAAGAGACACCCTGGGAACAAGTCTCCCAGAGTGGAAGACACCCTGGGAACAATTGTCATAGCGCGGAAGAGACACCCTGAGAGCAAGTCTCTCTGAATGGAAGAGGCACCCTGGGAACAGGATTCCCAGAATGGAAGAGACACCCTGAAAACAAGTCTCCCAGAGTGGAAGACACCCTGGGAACAAGTGTCATAGCATGGAAGAGACACCCTGGGAGCAAGTCTCACAGAATGGAAGAGGCACCCTGGGAATAGGCTTCACAGAATGGAAGAGACACCCTGGGAACAAGGCTCTCAGAGTGGAAAAGCCACTCTACAAACAAGTATCATAGCATTGAAGAGGCTTCCTGGGGGCAAGTCTCACAGAGTGGAAGAGCAGCCTGGGAACCCGCCTCACAGAATGGAAGAGACACCCTGGAAACAAGTCTCCCAGAGTGGAAGAGACACTCTTCGAACAAGTATCATAGCATTGAAGAAGCATCCTGGGAGCAAGTCTCACAGAATGGAAGAAGCAGCCTGGGAACAAATCTCCCAGAGAGGAAGACACCCTGGGAACAATTGTCATATAGCGGAAGAGACACCCTGAGAGCAAGTCTCATAGAGTGGAAGAGGCACCCTGGAAACAAGGCTTGCAGATTGGAAGAGACACTCTGCGAACAAGTATCATAGCATTGAAGAGGCTTCCTGGGAGAAAGTCTCACAGAGTGGAATACGCAGCCTGGGAACTCGCCTCACAGAATGGAAGAGACACCCTGGGAACAAGTCTACCAGAGTGGAAGACACCCTGGGAACAAATGTCATAGGGCGGAAAAGACACCCTGGGTGCAAGTTTCACAGAGTGAAAGAGACACTGTGGGAACAAGTCTCCCAGAGTGGAAGAGACACTCTACGAAAAAGTATCATAGCATTGAAGAGGCTTTCTGGGAGCAAGTCTCACAGAGTGGAAGAAGCAGCCTGGGAACCCGCCTCACAGAATGGAAGAGACGCCCTGGGAACAAGTGTCTCAGAGTGGAAGACACCCTGGGAACAAGTATCATAGCGCGGAATAGACACCCTGGGAGCAAGTCTCCCATAGTGGATGAGACACTCTTCGAACAAGTATCATAGCATTGAAGAAGCATCCTGGGAGCAAGACTCACAGACTGGAAGAAGCAGCCTGGGAACCGGCCTCACAGAATGGAAGAGGCACCCTGGGAACAGGCCTCACAGAATGGAAGAGACACCCTGGGAACAAGTCTCCCAGAGTGGAAGACACCCTGGGAACAAATGTCATAGGGCGGAAGAGACACCCTGGGAGCAAGTTTCACAGAGTGAAAGAGACACCCTGGGAACAAGTCTCCCAGAGTGGAAGAGACACTCTACGAACAAGTATCATAGCATTGAAGAGGCTTTCTGGGAGAAAGTCTCACAGAGTGGAAGAAGCATCCTGAGAACCTGCCTCACAGAATGGAAGAGAAACTCTGAAAACAAGTCTCCCAGAGTGGAAGACACCCTGGGAACAAGTGTCATAGTACAAAAGAGACACCCTGGGAGCAAGTTTCACAGAGTCGAAGAGGCACCCTGGGAATAGGCTTCACAGAATGGAAGAGACACCCTGGGAACAAGGCTCCCAGAGTGGAAAAGCCACTCTACAAACAAGTATCATAGCATTGAAGAGGCTTCCTGGGGGTAATTCTCACAGAGTGGAAGAGCAACCTGGGAACCCGCCTCACAGAATCGAAGAGACACCCTGGGAACATGTCTCTCAGAGTGGAAGACACTCTGGGAACAAGTGTCATAGCGCGGAAGAGACACCCTGGGAGAAAGTCTCACAGAGTGGAAGATGCACCCTGGGAACAGGCTTCACAGAATGGAAGAGACACCCTGGGAACAGGCCTCACAGAATGGAAGAGACACCCTGGGAACAAGTCTCCCAGAGTGGAAGACACCCTGGGAACAAGTGTCATAGCACGGTAGAGACACCCTGGGAGCAAGTCTCCCAGAGTGGAAGAGACACTCTTCGAACAAGTATCATAGCATTGAAGAAGCATCCTGGGAGCACGTCTCACAGACTGGAAGAAGCAGCCTAGGAACCGGCCTCACAGAATGGAAGAGACACCCTGGGAACAAGTCTCCCAGAGTGGAAGAGACACTCTACGAACAAGTATCATAGCATTGAAGAGGCTTCCTGGGAGCAAGTCTCGCAGAGTGGAAGAATCAGCCTGGGAACCTGCCTCACAGAATGTAAGAGACACCCTGAAAACAAGTCTCCCAGAATGGAAGACACCCTGGGAACAAGTGTCATAGCACGGAAGAGACACCCGGGAGCAAGTCTCACAGAGTGGAAGAGGCACCCTGGGAATAGGCTTCACAGAATGGAAGAGACACCCTGTGAACAAGTTTCCCAGAGTGGAAGAGACACTCTTCGAACATGTATCATAGCATTGAAGAAGCATCCTGGGAGCACGTCTCACAGATTGGAAGAAGCAGCCTAGGAACCGGCCTCACAGAATGGAAGAGATACCCTGGGAACAAGTCTCCCAGAGTGGAAGAGACACTCTACGAACAAGTATCATAGCATTGAAGAGGCTTCCTGGGAGCAAGTCTCACAGAGTGGAAGAATCAGCCTGGGAACCTCCCTCACAGAATGTAAGAGACACCCTGAAAACAAGTCTCCCAGAGTGGAAAAGCCACTCTACAAACAAGTATCATAGCATTGAAGAGGCTTCCTGGGGGCAAGTCTCACAGAGTGGAAGAGCAGCCTGGGAACCCGCCTCACAGAATGGAAGTGACACCAAGGGAACAAGTCTCCCAGAGTGGAAGAGACACTCTTCGAACAAGTATCATAGCATTGAAGAAGCATCCTGTGAGCAAGTCTCACAGACTGGAAGAAGCAGCCTGGGAACCGGCCTCACAGAATGGAAGAGACACCCTGGGAACAAGTCTCCCAGAGTGGAAGACACCCTGGGAACAATTGTCATAGCGCGGAAGAGACACCCTGAGAGCAAGTCTCTCTGAATGGAAGAGGCACCCTGGGAACAGGATTCCCAGAATGGAAGAGACACCCTGGGAACAAGGCTTCCAGATTGGAAGAGACACTCTGCGAACAAGTATCATAGCATTGAAGAGGCTTCCTGGGAGAAAGTCTCACAGAGTGGAATACGCAGCCTGGGAACTCGCCTCACAGAATGGAAGAGACACCCTGGGAACAAGTCTCCCAGAGTGGAAGACACCCTGGGAACAAGTGTCATAGTACAAAAGAGACACCCTGGGAGCAAGTCTCACAGAGTGGAAGAGGCACCCTGGGAATAGGCTTCACAGAATGGAAGAGACACCCTGGGAACAAGGCTCCCAGAGTGGAAAAGCCACTCTACAAACAAGTATCATAGCATTGAAGAGGCTTCCTGGGGGAAAGTCTCACAGAGTGGAAGAGCAACCTGGGAACCGCCTCACAGAATGGAAGAGACACCCTGGGAACATGTCTCTCAGAGTGGAAGACACTCTGGGAACAAGTGTCATAGCGCGGAAGAGACACCCTGGGAGAAAGTCTCACAATGTGGAAGAGGCACCCTGGGAACAGGCTTCACAGAATGGAAGAGACACCCTGGGAACAGGCCTCACAGAATGGAAGAGACACCCTGGGAACAAGTCTCCCAGAGTGGAAGACACCCTGGGAACAAGTGTCATAGCACGATAGAGACACCCTGGGAGCAAGTCTCCCAGAGTGGAAGAGACACTCTTCGAACAAGTATCATAGCATTGAAGAAGCATCCTGGGAGCACGTCTCACAGACTGGAAGAAGCAGCCTAGGAAACCGGCCTCACAGAATGGAAGAGACACCCTGGGAACAAGTCTCCCAGAGTGGAAGAGACACTCTACGAATAAGTATCATAGCATTGAAGAGGCTTCCTGGGAGCAAGTCTCGCAGAGTGGAAGAATCAGCCTGGGAACCTGCCTCACAGAATGTAAGAGACACCCTGAAAACAAGTCTCCCAGAGTGGAAGACACCCTGGGAAGAAGTGTCATAGCACGGAAGAGACACCCTGGGAGCAAGTCTCACAGAGTGGACGAGGCACCCTGGGTATAGGCTTCACAGAATGGAAGAGACACCCTGGGAACAAGTCTCCCAGAGTGGAAGAGACACTCTTCGAACACGTATCATAGCATTGAAGAAGCATCCTGGGAGCACGTCTCACAGATTGGAAGAAGCAGCCTAGGAACCGGCCTCACAGAATGGAAGAGACACCCTGGGAACAAGTCTCCCAGAGTGGAAGAGACACTCTACGAACAAGTATCATAGCATTGAAGAGGCTTCCTGGGAGCAAGTCTCACAGAGTGGAAGAATCAGCCTGGGAACCTGCCTCACAGAATGTAAGAGACACCCTGAAAACAAGTCTCCCAGAGTGGAAAAGCCACTCTACAAACAAGTATCATAGCATTGAAGAGGCTTCCTGGGGGCAAGTCTCACAGAGTGGAAGAGCAGCCTGGGAACACGCCTCACAGAATGGAAGTGACACCAAGGGAACAAGTCTCCCAGAGTGGAAGAGACACTCTTCGAACAAGTATCATAGCATTGAAGAAGCATCCTGGGAGCAAGTCTCACAGACTGGAAGAAGCAGCCTGGGAACCGGCCTCACAGAATGGAAGAGACACCCTGGGAACAAGTCTCCCAGAGTGGAAGACACCCTGGGAACAAGTGTCATAGCACGGTAGAGACACCCTGGGAGCAAGTCTCCCAGAGTGGAAGAGACACTCTTCGAACAAGTATCATAGCATTGAAGAAGCATCCTGGGAGCAGGTCTCACAGACTGGAAGAAGCAGCCTAGGAACCGGCCTCACGGAATGGAAGAGACACCCTGGGAACAAGTCTCCCAGAGTGGAAGAGACACTCTACGAACAAGTATCATAGCATTGAAGAGGCTTCCTGGGAGCAAGTCTCGCAGAGTGGAAGAATCAGCCTGGGAACCTGCCTCACAGAATGTAAGAGACACCCTGAAAACAAGTCTCCCAGAGTGGAAGACACCCTGGGAAGAAGTGTCATAGCACGGAAGAGACACCCTGGGAGCAAGTCTCACAGAGTGGAAGAGGCACCCTGGGAATAGGCTTCACAGAATGGAAGAGACACCCTGGGAACAAGTCTCCCAGAGTGGAAGAGACACTCTTCGAACACGTATCATAGCATTGAAGAAGCATCCTGGGAGCACGTCTCACAGATTGGAAGAAGCAGCATAGGAACCGGCCTCACAGAATGGAAGAGACACCCTGGGAACAAGTCTCCCAGAGTGGAAGAGACACTCTACGAACAAGTATCATAGCATTGAAGAGGCTTGCTGGGAGCAAGTCTCACAGAGTGGAAGAATCAGCCTGGGAACCTGCCTCACAGAATGTAAGAGACACCCTGAAAACAAGTCTCCCAGAGTGGAAAAGCCACTCTACAAACAAGTATCATAGCATTGAAGAGGCTTCCTGGGGGCCAGTCTCACAGAGTGGAAGAGCAGCCTGGGAACCCGCCTCACAGAATGGAAGTGACACCAAGGGAACAAGTCTCCCAGAGTGGAAGAGACACTCTTCGAACAAGTATCATAGCATTGAAGAAGCATCCTGGGAGCAAGTCTCACAGACTGGAAGAAGCAGCCTGGGAACCGGCCTCACAGAATGGAAGAGACACCCTGGGAACAAGTCTTCCAGAGTGGAAGACACCCTGGGAACAATTGTCATAGCGCGGAAGAGACACCCTGAGAGCAAGTCTCTCTGAGTGGAAGAGGCACCCTGGGAACAGGATTCGCAGAATGGAAGAGACACCCTGGGAACAAGGCTTCCAGATTGGAAGAGACACTCTGCGAATAAGTATGATAGCATTGAAGAGGCTTCCTGGGAGAAAGTCTCACAGAGTGGAATACGCAGCCTGGGAACTCGCCTCACAGAATGGAAGAGACACCCTGGGAACAAGTCTCCCAGAGTGGAAGACACCCTGGGAACAAATGTCATAGGGCGGAAGAGACACCCTGGGAGCAACTTTCACAGAGTGAAAGAGACACCCTGGGAACAAGTCTCCCAGAGTGGAAGAGACACTCTGGGAACAAGTATCATAGCATTGAAGAGACTTTCTGGGAGCAAGTCTCACAGTATGGAAGAAGCAGCATGGGAACCCGCCTCACAGAATGGAAGAGACACCCTGGGAACAAGTGTCATAGCGCGGAAGAGACACCCTGGGAGCAAGTCTCCCAGAGTGGAAGAGACACTCTTCGAACAAGTATCATAGCATTGAAGAAGCATCCTGCGAGCAAGTCTCACAGACTGGAAGAAGCAGCCTGGGAAGCGGCCTCACAGAATGGAAGAGACACCCTGGGAACAGGCCTCACAGAATGGAAGAGACACCCTGGGAACAATTCTCCCAGAGTGGGAGACACCCTGGGAACAAGTGTCATAGCACGGAAGAGACACCCTGGGAGCAAGTCTCCCAGAGTGGAAGAGACACTCTTCGAACAAGTATCATAGCATTGAAGAAGCATCCTGGGAGCAAGTCTCACAGACTGGAAGAAGCAGCCTGGGAACCGGCCTCACAGAATGCAAGAGACACCCTGGGAACAGGCCTCACAGAATGGAAGAGACACCCTGGGAACAAGTCTCCCAGAGTGGAAGACACCCTGGGAACAAATGTCATAGGGCGGAAGAGACACCCTGCGAGCAAGTTTCACAGAGTGAAAGAGACACCCTGGGAACAAGTCTCCCAGAGTGGAAGAGACACTCTACGAACAAGTATCATAGCATTGAAGAGGCTTCCTGGGAGAAAGTCTCACAGAGTGGAAGAAGCAGCCTGAGAACCTGCCTCACAGAATGGAAGAGAAACCCTGAAAACAAGTCTCCCAGAGTGGAAGACAACCTGGGAACAAGTGTTATAGTACAAAAGAGACACCCTGGGAGAAAGTCTCACAGAGTGGAAGAGGCACCCTGGGAACACGTGTCATAGCGCGGAAGAGACACCCTGGGAGCAAGTCTCACAGAGTGGAAGAGGCACTCTGGGAACAGGCTTCACAGAATGGAAGAGACACCCTGGGAACAGGCCTCACAGAATGGAAGAGACACCCTGGGAACAAGTCTCCCAGAGTAGAAGACACCCTGGGAACAAGTGTCATAGCATGGAAGAGACACCCTGGGAGCAAGTCTCCCAGAGTGGAAGAGACACTCTTCGAACAAGTATCATAGCATTGAAGAAGCATCCTGGGAGCACGTCTCACAAACTGGAAGAAGCAGCCTAGGAACCGGCCTCACAGAATGGAAGAGACACCCTGGGAGCAAGTCTCCCAGAGTGGAAGAGACACTCTACGAACAAGTATCATAGCATTGAAGAGGCTTCCTGGGAGCAAGTCTCACAGAGTGGAAGAATCAGCCTGGGAACCTGCCTCACAGAATGTAAGAGACACCCTGAAAACAAGTATCCCAGAGTGGAAAAGCCACTCTACAAACAAGTATCATAGCATTGAAGAGGCTTCCTGGGGGCAAGTCTCACAGAATGGAAGAGCAGCCTGGGAACCCGCCTCACAATAATGGAAGTGACACCAAGGGAACAAGTCTCCCAGAGTGGAAGACACCCTGGGAACAAGTGTCATAGCACGGAAGAGACACCCTGGGAGCAAGTCTCCCAGAGTGGAAGAGACACTCTTCGAACAAGTATCATAGCATTGAAGAAGCATACTGGGAGCAAGTCTCACAGACTGGAAGAAGCAGCCTGGGAACCGGCCTCACAGAATGGAAGAGACACCCTGGGAACAAGTCTCCCAGAGTGGAAGACACCCTGGGAACAATTGTCATAGCGGGGAAGAGACACCCTGAGAGCAAGTCTGACAGACTGGAAGAGGCACCCTGGGAACAGGATTCCCAGAATGGAAGAGACACCCTGGGAACAAGGCTTCCAGATTGGAAGAGACACTATGAAAACAAGTATCATAGCATTGAAGAGGCTTCCTGGGAGAAAGTCTCACAGAGTGGAATACGCAGCCTGGGAACTCGCCTCACAGAATGGAAGAGACACCCTGGGAACAATTCTCCCAGAGTGGAAGACAACCTGGGAACAAATGTCATAGGGCGGAAGAGACACCCTGGGAGAAAGTTTCACAGAGTGAAAGAGACACCCCGGGAGCAAGTCTCCCAGAGTGGAAGAGACACTTTTCGAACAAGTATCATAGTATTGAAGAAGCATCCTGGGAGCAAGTCTCACAGACTGGAAGAAGCAGCCTGGGAACCGGCCTCACAGAATGGAAGAGACACCCTGGGAACAAGTCTCCCAGAGTGGAAGACACCCTGGGAACAAATGTCATAGGGCGGAAGAGACACCCTGGGAGCAAGTTTCACAGAGTGAAAGAGACACCCTGCAACAAGTCTCCCAGAGTGGAAGAGACACTCTACGAACAAGTATCATAGCATTGAAGAGGCTTTCTAGGAGCAAGTCTCACAGAGCGGAAGAAGCAGCATGGGAACCCGCCTCACAGAATGGAAGAGACACCCTCGGAACAAGTCTCTCAGAGTGGAAGACACCCTGGGAACAAGTGTCATAGTGCGGAAGAGACACCCTGGGAGCAAGTCTCCCAGAGTGGAAGAGACACTCTTCGAAGAAGTATCATAGCATTGAAGAAGCATCCTGGGAGCAAGTCTCACAGACTGGAAGAAGCAGCCTGGGAACCGGCCTCACAGAATGGAAGAGACACCCTGGGAACAGGCCTCACAGAATGGAAGAGACACCCTGGGAACAAGTCTCCCAGAGTGGAAGACACCCTGGGAACAAGTGTCATAGCACGGAAGAGACACCCTGGGAGCAAGTCTCCCAGAGTGGAAGAGACACTCTTCGAACAAGTATCATAGCATTGAAGAAGCATCCTGGGAGCAAGTCTCACAGACTGGAAGAAGCAGCCTGGGAACCGGCCTCACAGAATGGAAGAGACACCCTGGGAACAGGCCTCACAGAATGGAAGAGACACCCTGGGAACAAGTCTCCCAGAGTGGAAGACACCCTGGGAACAAATGTCATAGGGCGGAAGAGACACCCTGGGAGCAAGTTTCACAGAGTGAAAGAGACACCCTGGGAACAAGTCTCCCAGAGTGGAAGAGACACTCTACGAACAAGTATCATAGCATTGAACAGGCTTCCTGGGAGAAAGTCTCACAGAGTGGAAGAAGCAGCCTCAGAACCTGCCTCACAGAATGGAAGAGAAACCCTGAAAACAAGTCTCCCAGAGTGGAAGACACCCTGGGAACAAGTGTCATAGTACAAAAGAGACACCCTGGGAGAAAGTCTCACAGAGTGGAAGAGGCACCCTGGGAACAAGTGTCATAGCGCGGAAGAGACACCCTGGGAGCAAGTCTCAGAGAGTGGAAGAGGCACCCTGGGAACAGGCTTCACAAAATGGAAGAGACACCCTTGGAACAGGCCTCACAGAATGGAAGAGACACCCTGGGAACAAGTCTCCCAGAGTGGAAGACACCCTGGGAACAAGTGTCATAGCACGGAAGAGACGCCCTGGGAGCAAGTCTCCCAGAGTGGAAGAGACACTCTTCGAACAAGTATCATAGCATTGAAGAAGCATCCTGGGAGCACGTCTCACAAACTGGAAGAAGCAGCCTAGGAACCGGCCTCACAGAATGGAAGAGACACCCTGGGAACAAGTCTCCCAGAGTGGAAGAGACACTCTACGAACAAGTATCATAGCATTGAAGAGGCTTCCTGGGGGCAAGTCTCACAGAGTGGAAGAGCAGCCTGGGAACCCGCCTCACAATAATGGAAGTGACACCAAGGGAACAAGTCTCCCAGAGTGGAAGACACCCTGGGAACAAGTGTCATAGCACGGAAGAGACACCCTGGGAGCAAGTCTCCCAGAGTGGAAGAGACACTCTTCGAACAAGTATCATAGCATTGAAGAAGCATACTGGGAGCAAGTCTCACAGATTGGAAGAAGCAGCCTGGGAACCGGCCTCACAGAATGGAAGAGACACCCTGGGAACGAGTCTCCCAGAGTGGAAAAGCCACTCTACAAACAAGTATCATAGCATTGAAGAGGCTTCCTGGGGGCAAGTCTCACAGAATGGACGAGCAGCCTGGGAACCCGCCTCACAATAATGGAAGTGACACCAAGGGAACAAGTCTCACAGACTGGAAGAAGCAGCCTGGGAACCGGCCTCACAGAATGGAAGAGACACCCTGGGAACAGGCCTCACAGAATGGAAGAGACACCCTGGGAACAAGTCTCCCAGAGTGGAAGACACCCTGGGAACAAGTGTCATAGCACGGAAGAGACACCCTGGGAGCAAGTCTCCCAGAGTGGAAGAGACACTCTTCGAACAAGTATCATAGCATTGAAGAAGCATCCTGGGAGCAAGTCTCACAGACTGGAAGAAGCAGCCTGGGAACCGGCCTCACAGAATGGAAGAGACACCCTGGGAACAGGCCTCACAGAATGGAAGAGACACCCTGGGAACAAGTCTCCCAGAGTGGAAGACACCCTGGGAACAAATGTCATAGGGCGGAAGAGACACCCTGGGAGCAAGTTTCACAGAGTGAAAGAGACACCCTGGGAACAAGTCTCCCAGAGTGGAAGAGACACTCTACGAACAAGTATCATAGCATTGAACAGGCTTCCTGGGAGAAAGTCTCACAGAGTGGAAGAAGCAGCCTGAGAACCTGCCTCACAGAATGGAAGAGAAACCCTGAAAACAAGTCTCCCAGAGTGGAAGACACCCTGGGAACAAGTGTCATAGTACAAAAGAGACACCCTGGGAGAAAGTCTCACAGAGTGGAAGAAGCACCCTGGGAACAAGTGTCATAGCGCGGAAGAGACACCCTGGGAGCAAGACTCAGAGAGTGGAAGAGGCACCCTGGGAACAGGCTTCACAGAATGGAAGAGACACCCTTGGAACAGGCCTCACAGAATGGAAGAGACACCCTGGGAACAAGTCTCCCAGAGTGGAAGACACCCTGGGAACAAGTGTCATAGCACGGAAGAGACGCCCTGGGAGCAAGTCTCCCAGAGTGGAAGAGACACTCTTCGAACAAGTATCATAGCATTGAAGAAGCATCCTGGGAGCACGTCTCACAAACTGGAAGAAGCAGCCTAGGAACCGGCCTCACAGAATGGAAGAGACACCCTGGGAACAAGTCTCCCAGAGTGGAAGAGACACTCTACGAACAAGTATCATAGCATTGAAGAGGCTTCCTGGGGGCAAGTCTCACAGAGTGGAAGAGCAGCCTAGGAACCCGCCTCACAATAATGGAAGTGACACCAAGGGAACAAGTCTCCCAGAGTGGAAGACACCCTGGGAACAAGTGTCATAGCACGGAAGAGACACCCTGGGAGCAAGTCTCCCAGAGTGGAAGAGACACTCTTCGAACAAGTATCATAGCATTGAAGAAGCATACTGGGAGCAAGTCTCACAGACTGGAAGAAGCAGCCTGGGAACCGGCCTCACAGAATGGAAGAGACACCCTGGGAACAAGTCTCCCAGAGTGGAAAAGCCACTCTACAAACAAGTATCATAGCATTGAAGAGGCTTCCTGGGGGCAAGTCTCACAGAATGGACGAGCAGCCTGGGAACCCGCCTCACAATAATGGAAGTGACACCAAGGGAACAAGTCTCCCAGAGTGGAAGACACCCTGGGAACAAGTGTCATAGCACGGAAGAGACACCCTGGGAGCAAGTCTCACAGACTGGAAGAGGCACCCTGGGAACAGGATTCCCAGAATGGAAGAGACACCCTGGGAACAAGGCTTCCAGATTGGAAGAGACACTATGCAAACAAGTATCATAGCATTGAAGAGGCTTCCTGGAAGAAAGTCTCACAGAGTGGAATACACAGCCTGGGAACTCGCTTCACAGAATGGAAGAGACACCCTGGGAACAAGTCTCCCAGAGTGGAAGACAACCTGGGAACAAATGTCATAGGGCGGAAGAGACACCCTGGGAGCAAGTTTCACAGAGTGAAAGAGACACCCCGGGAGCAAGTCTCCCAGAGTGGAAGAGACACTCTTCGAACAAGTATCATAGCATTGAAGAAGCATCCTGGGAGCAAGTCTCACAGACTGGAAGAAGCAGCCTGGGAACCAGCCTCACAGAATGGAAGAGACACCCTGGGAACAAGTCTCCCAGAGTGGAAGACACCCTGGGAACAAATGTCATAGGGCGGAAGAGACACCCTGGGAGCAAGTTTCACAGAGTGAAAGAGACACCCTGGAACAAGTCTCCCAGAGTGGAAGAGACACTCTACGAACAAGTATCATAGCATTGAAGAGGCTTTCTAGGAGCAAGTCTCACAGAGTGGAAGAAGCAGCATGGGAACCCGCCTCACAGAATGGAAGAGACACCCTCGGAACAAGTCTCTCAGAGTGGAAGACACCCTGGGAACAAGTGTCATAGCGCGGAAGAGACACCCTGGGAGCAAGTCTCCCAGAGTGGAAAGACACTCTTCGAAGAAGTATCATAGCATTGAAGAAGCATCCTGGGAGCAAGTCTCACAGACTGGAAGAAGCAGCCTGGGAACCGGCCTCACAGAATGGAAGAGACACCCTGGGAACAGGCCTCACAGAATGGAAGAGACACCCTGGGAACAAGTCTCCCAGAGTGGAAGACACCCTGGGAACAAATGTCATAGGGCGGAAGAGACACCCTGGGAGCAAGTTTCACAGAGTGAAAGAGACACCCTGGGAACAAGTCTCCCAGAGTGGAAGAGACACTCTACGAACAAGTATCATAGCATTGAACAGGCTTCCTGGGAGAAAGTCTCACAGAGTGGAAGAAGCAGCCTGAGAACCTGCCTCACAGAATGGAAGAGAAACCCTCAAAACAAGTCTCCCAGAGTGGAAGACACCCTGGGAACAAGTGTCATAGTACAAAAGAGACACCCTGGGAGAAAGTCTCACAGAGTGGAAGAGGCACCCTGGGAACAAGTGTCCTAGCGCGGAAGAGACACCCTGGGAGCAAGTCTCAGAGAGTGGAAGAGGCACCCTGGGAACAGGCTTCACAGAATGGAAGAGACACCCTTGGAACAGGCCTCACAGAATGGAAGAGACACCCTGGGAACAAGTCTCCCAGAGTGGAAGACACCCTGGGAACAAGTGTCATAGCACGGAAGAGACACCCTGGGAGCAAGTCTCCCAGAGTGGAAGAGACACTCTTCGAACAAGTATCATAGCATTGAAGAAGCATCCTGGGAGCACGTCTCACAAACTGGAAGAAGCAGCCAAGGAAAAGGCCTCACAGAATGGAAGAGACACCCTGGGAACAAGTCTCCCAGAGTGGAAGAGACACTCTACGAACAAGTATCATAGCATTGAAGAGGCTTCCTGGGGGCAAGTCTCACAGAGTGGAAGAGCAGCCTGGGAACCTGCCTCACAATAATGGAAATGATACCAAGGGAACAAGTCTCCCAGAGTGGAAGACACCCTGGGAACAAGTGTCATAGCACGGAAGAGACACCGTGGGAGCAAGTCTCCCAGAGTGGAAGAGACACTCTTCGAACAAGTATCATAGCATTGAAGAAGCATACTGGGAGCAAGTCTCACAGACTGGAAGAAGCAGCCTGGGAACCGGCCTCACAGAATGGAAGAGACACCCTGGGAACAAGTCTCCCAGAGTGGAAGACAACCTGGGAACAAATGTCATAGGGCGGAAGAGACACTCTGGGAGCAAGTTTCACAGAGTGAAAGAGACACCCCGGGAGCAAGTCTCCCAGAGTGGAAGAGACAGTCTTCGAACAAGTATCATAGCATTGAAGAAGCATCCTGGGAGCAAGTCTCACAGACTGGAAGAAGCAGCCTGGGAACCGGCCTCACAGAATGGAAGAGACACCCTGGGAACAAGTCTCTCAGAGTGGAAGACACCCTGGGAACAAGTGTCATAGCGCGGAAGAGACACCCTGGGAGCAAGTCTCCCAGAGTGGAAGAGACACTCTTCGAAGAAGTATCATAGCATTGAAGAAGCATCCTGGGAGCAAGTCTCACAGACTGGAAGAAGCAGCTTGGGAACCGGCCTCACAGAATGGAAGAGACACCCTGGGAACAGGCCTCACAGAATGGAAGAGACACCCTGGGAACAAGTCTCCCAGAGTGGAAGACACCCTGGGAACAAGTGTCATAGCACGGAAGAGACACCCTGGGAGCAAGTCTCCCAGAGTGGAAGAGACACTCTTCGAACAAGTATCATAGCATTGAAGAAGCATCCTGGTAGCAAGTCTCACAGACTGGAAGAAGCAGCCTGGGAACCGGCCTCACAGAATGGAAGAGACACCCTGGGAACAGGCCTCACAGAATGGAAGAGACACCCTGGGAACAAGTCTCCCAGAGTGGAAGACACCCTGGGAACAAATGTCATAGGGCGGAAGAGACACCCTGGGACGAAGTTTCACAGAGTGAAAGAGACACCCTGGGAACAAGCCTCCCAGAGTGGAAGAGACACTCTACGAACAAGTATCATAGCATTGAACAGGCTTCCTGGGAGAAAGTCTCACAGAGTGGAAGAAGCAGCCTGAGAACCTGCCTCACAGAATGGAAGAGAAACCCTGAAAACAAGTCTCCCAGAGTGGAAGACACCCTGGGAACAAGTGTCATAGTACAAAAGAGACACCCTGGGAGAAAGTCTCACAGAGTGGAAGAGGCACCCTGGGAACAAGTGTCATAGCGCGGAAGAGACACCCTGGGAGCAAGTCTCAGAGAGTGGAAGAGGCACCCTGGGAACAGGCTTCACAGAATGGAAGAGACACCCTTGGAACAGGCCTCACAGAATGGAAGAGACACCCTGGGAACAAGTCTCCCAGAGTGGAAGACACCCTGGGAACAAGTGTCATAGCACGGAAGAGACACCCTGGGAGCAAGTCTCCCAGAGTGGAAGAGACACTCTTCGAACAAGTATCATAGCATTGAAGAAGCATCCTGGGAGCACGTCTCACAAACTGGAAGAAGCAGCCTAGGAACAGGCCTCACAGAATGGAAGAGACACCCTGGGAACAAGTCTCCCAGAGTGGAAGAGACACTCTACGAACAAGTATCATAGCATTGAAGAGGCTTCCTGGGGGCAAGTCTCACAGAGTGGAAGAGCAGCCTGGGAACCCGCCTCACAATAATGGAAGTGATACCAAGGGAACAAGTCTCCCAGAGTGGAAGACACCCTGGGAACAAGTGTCATAGCACGGAAGAGACACCCTGGGAGCAAGTCTCCCAGAGTGGAAGAGACACTCTTCGAACAAGTATCATAGCATTGAAGAAGCATACTGGGAGCAAGTCTCACAGACTGGAAGAAGCAGCCTGGGAACCGGCCTCACAGAATGGAAGAGACACCCTGGGAACAAGTCTCCCAGAGTGGAAGACACCCTCGGAACAATTGTCATAGTGCGGAAGAGACACCCTGAGAGCAAGTCTCACAGACTGGAAGAGGCACCCTGGGAACAGGATTCCCAGAATGGAAGAGACACCCTGGGAACAAGGCTTCCAGATTGGAAGAGACTCTATGCAAACAAGTATCATAGCATTGAAGAGGCTTCCTGGGAGAAAGTCTCACAGAGTGGAATACGCAGCCTGGGAACTCGCCTCACAGAATGGAAGAGACACCCTGGGAACAAGTCTCCCAGAGTGGAAGACAACCTGGGAACAAATATCATAGGGCGGAAGAGACACCCTGGGAGCAAGTTTCACAGAGTGAAAGAGACACCCCGGGAGCAAGTCTCCCAGAGTGGAAGAGACACTCTTCGAACAAGTATCATAGCATTGAAGAAGCATCCTGGTAGCAAGTCTCACAGACTGGAAGAAGCAGCCTGGGAACCGGCCTCACAGAATGGAAGAGACACCCTGGGAACAAGTCTCCCAGAGATGAAGACACCCTGGGAACAAATGTCTTAGGGCGGAAGAGACACCCTGGGAGCAAATTTCACAGAGTGAAAGAGACACCCTGGGAACAAGTCTCCCAGAGTGGAAGAGACACTCTACGAACAAGTATCATAGCATTGAAGAGGCTTTCTAGGAGCAAGTCTCACAGAGTGGAAGAAGCAGCATGGGAACCCGCCTCACAGAATGGAAGAGACACCCTCGGAACAAGTCTCTCAGAGTGGAAGACACCCTGGGAACAAGTGTCATAGCGCGGAAGAGACACCCTGGGAGCAAGTCTCCCAGAGTGGAAAGACACTCTTCGAAGAAGTATCATAGCATTGAAGAAGCATCCTGGGAGCAAGTCTCACAGACTGGAAGAAGCAGCCTGGGAACCGGCCTCACAGAATGGAAGAGACACCCTGGGAACAGGCCTCACAGAATGGAAGAGACACCCTGGGAACAAGTCTCCCAGAGTGGAAGACACCCTGGGAACAAATGTCATAGGGCGGAAGAGACACCCTGGGAGCAAGTTTCACAGAGTGAAAGAGACACCCTGGGAACAAGTCTCCCAGAGTGGAAGAGACACTCTACGAACAAGTATCATAGCATTGAACAGGCTTCCTGGGAGAAAGTCTCACAGAGTGGAAGAAGCAGCCTGAGAACCTGCCTCACAGAATGGAAGAGAAACCCTGAAAACAAGTCTCCCAGAGTGGAAGACACCCTGGGAACAAGTGTCATAGTACAAAAGAGACACCCTGGGAGAAAGTCTCACAGAGTGGAAGAGGCACCCTGGGAACAAGTGTCATAGCGCGGAAGAGACACCCTGGGAGCAAGTCTCAGAGAGTGGAAGAGGCACCCTGGGAACAGGCTTCACAGAATGGAAGAGACACCCTTGGAACAGGCCTCACAGAATGGAAGAGACACCCTGGGACCAAGTCTCCCAGAGTGGAAGACACCCTGGGAACAAGTGTCATAGCACGGAAGAGACACCCTGGGAGCAAGTCTCCCAGAGTGGAAGAGACACTCTTCGAACAAGTATCATAGCATTGAAGAAGCATCCTGGGAGCACGTCTCACAAACTGGAAGAAGCAGCCAAGGAACAGGCCTCACAGAATGGAAGAGACACCCTGGGAACAAGTCTCCCAGAGTGGAAGAGACACTCTACGAACAAGTATCATAGCATTGAAGAGGCTTCCTGGGGGCAAGTCTCACAGAGTGGAAGAGCAGCCTGGGAACCCGCCTCACAATAATGGAAGTGATACCAAGGGAACAAGTCTCCCAGAGTGGAAGACACCCTGGGAACAAGTGTCATAGCACGGAAGAGACACCCTGGGAGCAAGTCTCCCAGAGTGGAAGAGACACTCTTCGAACAAGTATCATAGCATTGAAGAAGCATACTGGGAGCAAGTCTCACAGACTGGAAGAAGCAGCCTGGGAACCGGCCTCACAGAATGGAAGAGACACCCTGGGAACAAGTCTCCCAGAGTGGAAGACAACCTGGGAACAAATGTCATAGGGCGGAAGAGACACTCTGGGAGCAAGTTTCACAGAGTGAAAGAGACACCCCGGGAGCAAGTCTCCCAGAGTGGAAGAGACACTCTTCGAACAAGTATCATAGCATTGAAGAAGCATCCTGGGAGCAAGTCTCACAGACTGGAAGAAGCAGCCTGGGAACCGGCCTCACAGAATGGAAGAGACACCCTGGGAACAAGTCTCTCAGAGTGGAAGACACCCTGGGAACAAGTGTCATAGCGCGGAAGAGACACCCTGGGAGCAAGTCTCCCAGAGTGGAAGAGACACTCTTCGAAGAAGTATCATAGCATTGAAGAAGCATCCTGGGAGCAAGTCTCACAGACTGGAAGAAGCAGCCTGGGAACCGGCCTCACAGAATGGAAGAGACACCCTGGGAACAGGCCTCACAGAATGGAAGAGACACCCTGGGAACAAGTCTCCCAGAGTGGAAGACACCCTGGGAACAAATGTCATAGGGCGGAAGAGACACCCTGGGACGAAGTTTCACAGAGTGAAAGAGACACCCTGGGAACAAGCCTCCCAGAGTGGAAGAGACACTCTACGAACAAGTATCATAGCATTGAACAGGCTTCCTGGGAGAAAGTCTCACAGAGTGGAAGAAGCAGCCTGAGAACCTGCCTCACAGAATGGAAGAGAAACCCTGAAAACAAGTCTCCCAGAGTGGAAGACACCCTGGGAACAAGTGTCATAGTACAAAAGAGACACCCTGGGAGAAAGTCTCACAGAGTGGAAGAGGCACCCTGGGAACAAGTGTCATAGCGCGGAAGAGACACCCTGGGAGCAAGTCTCAGAGAGTGGAAGAAGCACCCTGGGAACAGGCTTCACAGAATGGAAGAGACACCCTTGGAACAGGCCTCACAGAATGGAAGAGACACCCTGGGAACAAGTCTCCCAGAGTGGAAGACACCCTGGGAACAAGTGTCATAGCACGGAAGAGACACCCTGGGAGCAAGTCTCCCATAGTGGAAGAGACACTCTTCGAAAAAGTATCATAGCATTGAAGAAGCATCCTGGGAGCACGTCTCACAAACTGGAAGAAGCACCCTAGGAACAGGCCTCACAGAATGGAAGAGACACCCTGGGAACAAGTCTCCCAGAGTGGAAGAGACACTCTACGAACAAGTATCATAGCATTGAATAGGCTTCCTGGGGGCAAGTCTCACAGAGTGGAAGAGCAGCCTGGGAACCCGCCTCACAATAATGGAAGTGATACCAAGGGAACAAGTCTCCCAGAGTGGAAGACACCCTGGGAACAAGTGTCATAGCACGGAAGAGACACCCTGGGAGCAAGTCTCCCAGAGTGGAAGAGACACTCTTCGAACAAGTATCATAGCATTGAAGAAGCATACTGGGAGCAAGTCTCACAGACTGGAAGAAGCAGCCTGGGAACCGGCCTCACAGAATGGAAGAGACACCCTGGGAACAAGTCTCCCAGAGTGGAAGACACCCTGGGAACAATTGTCATAGTGCGGAAGAGACACCATGAGAGCAAGTCTCACAGACTGGAAGAGGCACCCTGGGAACAGGATTCCCAGAATGGAAGAGACACCCTGGGAACAAGGCTTCCAGATTGGAAGAGACTCCATGCAAACAAGTATCATAGCATTGAAGAGGCTTCCTGGGAGAAAGTCTCACAGAGTGGAATACGCAGCCTGGGAACTCGCCTCACAGAATGGAAGAGACACCCTGGGAACAAGTCTCCCAGAGTGGAAGACAACCTGGGAACAAATATCATAGGGCGGAAGAGACACCCTGGGAGCAAGTTTCACAGAGTGAAAGAGACACCCCGGGAGCAAGTCTCCCAGAGTGGAAGAGACACTCTTCGAACAAGTATCATAGCATTGAAGAATCATCCTGGTAGCAAGTCTCACAGACTGGAAGAAGCAGCCTGGGAACCGGCCTCACAGAATGGAAGAGACACCCTGGGAACAAGTCTCCCAGAGAGGAAGACACCCTGGGAACAAATGTCTTAGGGCGGAAGAGACACCCTGGGAGCAAATTTCACAGAGTGAAAGAGACACCCTGGGAACAAGTCTCCCAGAGTGGAAGAGACACTCTACGAACAAGTATCATAGCATTGAAGAGGCTTTCTAGGAGCAAGTCTCACAGAGTGGAAGAAGCAGCATGGGAACCCGCCTCACAGAATGGAAGAGACACCCTCGGAACAAGTCTCTCAGAGTGGAAGACACCCTGGGAACAAGTGTCATAGCGGGGAAGAGGCACCCTGGGAGCAAGTCTCCCAGAGTGGAAGAGACACTCTTCGAAGAAGTATCATAGCTTTGAAGAAGCATCCTGGGAGAAAGTCTCACAGACTGGAAGAAGCAGCCTGGGAACCGGCCTCACAGAATGGAAGAGACACCCTGGGAACAGGCCTCACAGAATGGAAGAGACACCCTGGGAACAAGTCTCCCAGAGTGGAAGACACCCTGGGAACAAGTGTCATAGCACGGAAGAGACACCCTGGGAGCAAGTCTCCCAGAGTGGAAGAGACACTCTTCGAACAAGTATCATAGCATTGAAGAAGCATCCTGGGAGCAAGTCTCACAGACTGGAAGAAGCAGCCTGGGAACCGGCCTCACAGAATGGAAGAGACACCCTGGGAACAGGCCTCACAGAATGGAAGAGACACCCTGGGAACAAGTCTCCCAGATGGAAGACACCCTGGGAACAAATGTCATAGGGCGGAAGAGACACCCTGGGAGCAAGTTTCACAGAGTGAAAGAGACACCCTGGGAACAAGTCTCCCAGAGTGGAAGAGACACTCTACGAACAAGTATCATAGCATTGAACAGGCTTCCTGGGAGAAAGTCTCACAGAGTGGAAGAAGCAGCCTGAGAACCTGCCTCACAGAATGGAAGAGAAACCCTGAAAACAAGTCTCCCAGTGTGGAAGACACCCTGGGAACAAGTGTCATAGTACAAAAGAGACACCCTGGGAGAAAGTCTCACTGAGTGGAAGAGGCACCCTGGGAACAAGTGGCATAGCGCGGAAGAGACACCCTGGGAGCAAGTCTCACAGAGTGGAAGAGGCATCCTGGGAATAGGCTTCACAGAATGGAAGAGACACCCTGGGAACAGGCCTCACAGAATGGAAGAGACACCCTGGGAACAAGTCTCCCAGAGTGGAAGACACCCTGGGAACAAGTGTCATAGCACGGAAGAGACACCCTGGGAGCAAGTCTCCCAGAGTGGAAGAGACACTCTTCGAACAAGTATCATAGCATTGAAGAAGCATCCTGGGAGCACGTCTCACAGACTGGAAGAAGCAGCCTAGGAACCGGCCTCACAGAATGGAAGAGACACCCTGAAAACAAGTCTCCCAGAGTGGAAGACACCCTGGGAACAAGTGTCATAGCACGGAAGAGACACCCTGGGAGCAAGTCTCACAGAGTGGAAGAGGCACCCTGGGAATAGGCTTCACAGAATGGAAGAGACACCCTGGGAACAAGGCTCCCAGAGTGGAAAAGCCACTCTACAAACAAGTATCATAGCATTGAAGAGGCTTCCTGGGGGCAAGTCTCACAGAGTGGAAAAGCAGCCTGGGAACCCGCCTCACAGAATGGAAGAGACACCCTGGGAACAAGTCTCCCAGAGTGGAAGAGACACTCTTCGAACAAGTATCATAGCATTGAAGAAGCATCCTGGGAGCAAGTCTCACAGTCTGGAAGAAGCAGCCTGGGAACCGGCCTCACAGAATGGAAGAGACACCCTGGGAACAAGTCTCCCAGAGTGGAAGACACCCTGGGAACAATTGTCATAGCGCGGAAGAGACACCCTGAGAGCAAGTCTCACAGAGTGGAAGAGGCACCCTGGGAACAGGATTCCCAGAATGGAAGAGACACCCTGGGAACAAGGCTTCCAGATTGGAAGGGACACTCTGCGAACAAGTATCATAGCATTGAAGAGGCTTCCTGGGAGAAAGTCTCACAGAGTGGAATACGCAGCCTGGGAACTCACCTCACAGAATGAAAGAGACACCATGGGAACAAGTCTCCCAGAGTGGAAGACACCCTGGGAACAAATGTCATAGGGCGGAAGAGACACCCTGGGAGCAAGTTTCACAGAGTGAAAGAGACACCCTGGGAACAAGTCTCCCAGAGTGGAAGAGACACTCTATGAACAAGTATCATAGCATTGAAGAGCCTTTCTGGGAGCAAGTCTCACAGAGTGGAAGAAGCAGCCTGGGAGGCGGCCTCACAGAATGGAAGAGACACCCTGGGAACAAGTCTCCCAGAGTGGAAGACACCCTGGGAACAAGTGTCATAGCACGGAAGAGACACCCTGGGAGCAAGTCTCCCAGAGTGGAAGAGACACTCTTCGAACAAGTATCATAGCATTGAAGAAGCATACTGGGAGCAAGTCTCACAGACTGGAATAAGCAGCCTGGGAACCGGCCTCACAGAATGGAAGAGACACCCTGAAAACAAGTCTCCCAGAGTAGAAGACAGCCTGGGAACAAGTGTCATAGTACGGAAGAGACACCCTGGGAGCAAGTCTCACAGAGTGGAAGAGGCACCCTGGGATTAGGCTTCACAGAATGGAAGAGACACCGTGGGAAAAAGGCTCCCAGAGCGGAAAAGCCATTCTACAAACAAGTATCATAGCATTGAAGAGGCTTCCTGGGGGCAAGTCTCATAGAGTGGAAGAGCAACCTGGAAACCCGCCTCATAGAATGGAAGAGACACCCTGGGAACAAGTCTCTCAGAGTGGAAGACACCCTCAGAACAAGTGTCATAGCGCGGAAGAGACACCCTGGGAGCAAGTCTCACAGAGTGGAAGAGGCACCCTGGGAATAGGCTTCACAGAATGGAAGAGACACCCTGGGAACAGGCCTAACAGAATGGAAGAGACACCCTGGGAACAAGTCTCCCAGAGTGGAAGACACCCTGGGAACAAGTGTCATAGCACGGAAGAGACACCCTGGGAGCAAGTCTCCCAGAGTGGAAGAGACACTCTTCGAACAAGTATCATAGCATTGAAGAAGCATCCTGGGAGCACGTCTCACAGACTGGAAGAAGCAGCCTAGGAACCGGCCTCACAGAATGGAAGAGACACCCTGAAAACAAGTCTCCCAGAGTGGAAGACACCCTGGGAACAAGTGTCATAGCACGGAAGAGACACCCTGGGAGCAAGTCTCACAGAGTGGAAGAGGCACCCTGGGAATAGGCTTCACAGAATGGAAGAGACACCCTGGGAACAAGGCTCCCAGAGTGGAAAAGCCACTCTACAAACAAGTATCATAGCATTGAAGAGGCTTCCTGGGGGCAAGTCTCACAGAGTGGAAAAGCAGCCTGGGAACCCGCCTCACAGAATGGAAGAGACACCCTGGGAACAAGTCTCCCAGAGTGGAAGAGACACTCTTCGAACAAGTATCATAGCATTGAAGAAGCATCCTGGGAGCAAGTCTCACAGTCTGGAAGAAGCAGCCTGGGAACCGGCCTCACAGAATGGAAGAGACACCCTGGGAACAAGTCTCCCAGAGTGGATGACACCCTGGGAACAATTGTCATAGCGCGGAAGAGACACCCTGAGAGCAAGTCTCACAGAGTGGAAGAGGCACCCTGGGAACAGGATTCCCAGAATGGAAGAGACACCCTGGGAACAAGGCTTCCAGATTGGAAGGGACACTCTGCGAACAAGTATCATAGCATTGAAGAGGCTTCCTGGGAGAAAGTCTCACAGAGTGGAATACGCAGCCTGGGAACTCACCTCACAGAATGAAAGAGACACCATGGGAACAAGTCTCCCAGAGTGGAAGACACCCTGGGAACAAATGTCAGAGGGCGGAAGAGACACCCTGGGAGCAAGTTTCACAGAGTGAAAGAGACACCCTGGGAACAAGTCTCCCAGAGTGGAAGAGTACTCTATGAACAAGTATCATAGCATTGAAGAGCCTTTCTGGGAGCAAGTCTCACAGAGTGGAAGAAGCAGCCTGGGAGGCGGCCTCACAGAATGGAAGAGACACCCTGGGAACAAGTCTCCCAGAGTGGAAGACACCCTGGGAACAAGTGTCATAGCACGGAAGAGACACCCTGGGAGCAAGTCTCCCAGAGTGGAAGAGACACTCTTCGAACAAGTATCATAGCATTGAAGAAGCATACTGGGAGCAAGTCTCACAGACTGGAAGAAGCAGCCTGTGAACCGGCCTCACAGAATGGAAGAGACACCCTGAAAACAAGTCTCCCAGAGTAGAAGACAGCCTGGGAACAAGTGTCATAGTACGGAAGAGACACCCTGGGAGCAAGTCTCACAGAGTGGAAGAGGCACCCTGGGATTAGGCTTCACAGAATGGAAGAGACACCCTGGGAAAAAGGCTCCCAGAGTGGAAAAGCCATTCTACAAACAAGTATCATAGCATTGAAGAGGCTTCCTGGGGGCAAGTCTCATAGAGTGGAAGAGCAACCTGAAAACCCGCCTCATAGAATGGAAGAGACACCCTGGGAACAAGTCTCTCAGAGTGGAAGACACCCTCAGAACAAGTGTCATAGCGCGGAAGAGACACCCTGGGAGCAAGTCTCACAGAGTGGAAGAGGCACCCTGGGAACAGGCTTCACAGAATGGAAGAGACACCCTGGGAACAGGCCTCAAAGAATGGAAGAGACACCCTGGGAACAAGTCTCCCAGAGAGGAAAACACCCTGGGAACAAGTGTCATAGCTCGGAAGAGACACCCTGGGAGCAAGTCTCCCAGAGTGGAAGAGACACTCTTCGAACAAGTATCATAGCATTGAAGAAGCATCCTGGGAGCATGTCTCACAGACTGGAAGAAGCAGCTTAGGAGCCGGCCTCACAGAATGGAAGAGACACCGTGGGAACAAGTCTCCCAGAGTGGAAGAGACACTCTACGAACAAGTATCATAGCATTGAAGAGGCTTCCTGGGAGCAAGTCTCACAGAGTGGAAGAATCAGCCTGGGAACCTGCCTCACAGAATGGAAGAGATACCCTGAAAACAAGTCTCCCAGAGTGGAAGACACCCTGGGAACAAGTGTCATAGCACGGAAGAGACACCCTGGGAGCAAGTCTCACAGAGTGGAAGAGGCACCCTGGGAATAGGCTTCACAGAATGGAAGAGACACCCTGGGAACAAGGCTCCCAGAGTGGAAAAGCCACTCTACAAACAAGTATCATAGCATTGAAGAAGCTTCCTGGGGGCAAGTCTCACAGAGTGGAAGAGCAGCCTGGGAACCCGCCTCACAGAATGGAAGAGACACCTTGGGAACAAGTCTCCCAGAGTGGAAGAGACACTCTTCGAACAAGTATCATAGCATAGAAGAAGCATCCTGGGAGCACGTCTCACAGAATGAAAGAGCAGCCTGGGAACCGGCCTCACAGAATGGAAGAGACACCCTCGGAACAAGTCTCCCAGAGTGGAAGACACCCTGGGAACAATTGTCATATCGCGGAAGAGAAACCCTGAGAGCAAGTCTCAGAGAGTGGAAGAGGCACCCTGGGAACAAGGCTTCCAGATTGGAAGAGACACTCTGCGAACAAGTATCATAGCATTGAAGAGGCTTCCTGCGAGAAAGTCTCACAGAGTGGAATACGCAGCCTGGGAACTCGCCTCACAGAATGGAAGAGACACCCTAGGAACAAGTCTCCCAGAGTGGAAGACACCCTGGGAACAAGTGTCATAGAGCGGAAGAGACACCCTGGGAGCAAGTCTCCCAGAGTGGAAGAGACACTCTTCGAAAAAGTATCATAGCATTGAAGAAGCATCCTGGGAGCAAGTCTCACAGACTGGAAGAAGCAGCCTAGGAACAGGCCTCACAGAATGGAAGAGACACCCTGGGAACAAGTCTCCCAGAGTGGAAGAGACACTCTACGAACAAGTATCATAGCATTGAAGAGGCTTCCTGGGGGCAAGTCTCACAGAGTGGAAGAGCAGCCTGGGAACCCGCCTCACAATAATGGAAGTGATACCAAGGGAACAAGTCTCCCAGAGTGGAAGACACCCTGGGAACAAGTGTCATAGCACGGAAGAGACACCCTGGGAGCAAGTCTCCCAGAGTGGAAGAGACACTCTTCGAACAAGTATCATAGCATTGAAGAAGCATACTGGGAGCAAGTCTCACAGACTGGAAGAAGCAGCCTGGGAACCGGCCTCACAGAATGGAAGAGATACCCTGGGAACAAGTCTCCCAGAGTGGAAGACACCCTGGGAACAATTGTCATAGTGCGGAAGAGACACCCTGAGAGCAAGTCTCACAGACTGGAAGAGGCACCCTGGGAACAGGATTCCCAGAATGGAAGAGACACCCTGGGAACAAGGCTTCCAGATTGGAAGAGACACTATGCAAACAAGTATCATAGCATTGAAGAGGCTTCCTGGGAGAAAGTCTCACAGAGTGGAATACGCAGCCTGGGAACTCGCCTCACAGAATGGAAGAGACACCCTGGGAACAAGTCTCCCAGAGTGGAAGACAACCTGGGAACAAATATCATAGGGCGGAAGAGACAACCTGGGAGCAAGTTTCACAGAGTGAAAGAGACACCCCGGGAGCAAGTCTCCCAGAGTGGAAGAGACACTCTTCGAACAAGTATCATAGCATTGAAGAAGCATCCTGGTAGCAAGTCTCACAGACTGGAAGAAGCAGCCTGGGAACCGGCCTCACAGAATGGAAGAGACACCCTGGGAACAAGTCTCCCAGAGAGGAAGACACCCTGGGAAAAAATGTCTTAGGGCGGAAGAGACACCCTGGGAGCAAATTTCACAGAGTGAAAGAGACACCCTGGGAACAAGTCTCCCAGAGTGGAAGAGACACTCTACGAACAAGTATCATAGCATTGAAGAGGCTTTCTAGGAGCAAGTCTCACAGAGTGGAAGAAGCAGCATGGGAACCCGCCTCACAGAATGGAAGAGACACCCTCGGAACAAGTCTCTCAGAGTGGAAGACACCCTGGGAACAAGTGTCATAGCGCGGAAGAGACACCCTGGGAGCAAGTCTCCCAGAGTGGAAGAGACACTCTTCGAAGAAGTATCATAGCTTTGAAGAAGCATCCTGGGAGCAAGTCTCACAGACTGGAAGAAGCAGCCTGGGAACCGGCCTCACAGAATGGAAGAGACACCCTGGGAACAGGCCTCACAGAATGGAAGAGACACCCTGGGAACAAGTCTCCATGAGTGGAAGACACCCTGGGAACAAGTGTCATAGCACGGAAGAGACACCCTGGGAGCAAGTCTCCCAGAGTGGAAGAGACACTCTTCGAACAAGTATCATAGCATTGAAGAAGCATCCTGGGAGCAAGTCTCACAGACTGGAAGAAGCAGCCTGGGAACCGGCCTCACAGATAGGAAGAGACACCCTGGGAACAGGCCTCACAGAATGGAAGAGACACCCTGGGAACAAGTCTCCCAGATGGAAGACACCCTGGGAACAAATGTCATAGGGCGGAAGAGACACCCTGGGAGCAAGTTTCACAGAGTGAAAGAGACACCCTGGGAACAAGTCTCCCAGAGTGGAAGAGACACTCTACGAACAAGTATCATAGCATTGAACAGGCTTCCTGGGAGAAAGTCTCACAGAGTGGAAGAAGCAGCCTGAGAACCTGCCTCACAGAATGGAAGAGAAACCCTGAAAACAAGTCTCCCAGTGTGGAAGACACCCTGGGAACAAGTGTCATAGTACAAAAGAGACACCCTGGGAGAAAGTCTCACTGAGTGGAAGAGGCACCCTGGGAACAAGTGGCATAGCGCGGAAGAGACACCCTGGGAGCAAGTCTCACAGAGTGGAAGAGGCACCCTGGGAATAGGCTTCACAGAATGGAAGAGACACCATGGGAACAGGCCTCACAGAATGGAAGAGACACCCTGGGAACAAGTCTCCCAGAGTGGAAGACACCCTGGGAACAAGTGTCATAGCACGGAAGAGACACCCTGGGAGCAAGTCTCCCAGAGTGGAAGAGACACTCTTCGAACAAGTATCATAGCATTGAAGAAGCATCCTGGGAGCACGTCTCACAGACTGGAAGAAGCAGCCTAGGAACCGGCCTCACAGAATGGAAGAGACACCCTGAAAACAAGTCTCCCAGAGTGGAAGACACCCTGGGAACAAGTGTCATAGCACGGAAGAGACACCCTGGGAGCAAGTCTCACAGAGTGGAAGAGGCACCCTGGGAATAGGCTTCACAGAATGGAAGAGACACCCTGGGAACAAGGCTCCCAGAGTGGAAAAGCCACTCTACAAACAAGTATCATAGCATTGAAGAGGCTTCCTGGGGGCAAGTCTCACAGAGTGGAAAAGCAGCCTGGGAACCCGCCTCACAGAATGGAAGAGACACCTTGGGAACAAGTCTCCCAGAGTGGAAGAGACACTCTTCGAACAAGTATCATAGCATTGAAGAAGCATCCTGGGAGCAAGTCTCACAGTCTGGAAGAAGCAGCCTGGGAACCGGCCTCACAGAATGGAAGAGACACCCTGGGAACAAGTCTCCCAGAGTGGAAGACACCCTGGGAACAATTGTCATAGCGCGGAAGAGACACCCTGAGAGCAAGTCTCACAGAGTGGAAGAGGCACCCTGGGAACAGGATTCCCAGAATGGAAGAGACACC
This sequence comes from Ambystoma mexicanum, assembly GCF_040938575.1. Lineage (NCBI taxonomy): Eukaryota > Metazoa > Chordata > Amphibia > Caudata > Ambystomatidae > Ambystoma > Ambystoma mexicanum. Next base: position 418,468,444 of record NC_090929.1, read on the forward strand.
CTGGGAACAAGGCTTCCAGATTGGAAGGGACACTCTGCGAACAAGTATCATAGCATTGAAGAGGCTTCCTGGGAGAAAGTCTCACAGAGTGGAATACGCAGCCTGGGAACTCACCTCACAGAATGGAAGAGACACCCTGGGAACAAGTCTCCCAGAGTGGAAGACACCCTGGGAACAAATGTCATAGGGCGGAAGAGACACCCTGGGAGCAAGTTTCACAGAGTGAAAGAGACACCCTGGGAACAAGTCTGCCAGAGTGGAAGAGACACTCTATGAACAAGTATCATAGCATTGAAGAGCCTTTCTGGGAGCAAGTCTCACAGAGTGGAAGAAGCAGCCTGGGAGGCGGCCTCACAGAATGGAAGAGACACCCTGGGAACAAGTCTCCCAGAGTGGAAGACACCCTGGGAACAAGTGTCATAGCACGGAAGAGACACCCTGGGAGCAAGTCTCCCAGAGTGGAAGAGACACTCTTCGAACAAGTATCATAGCATTGAAGAAGCATACTGGGAGCAAGTCTCACAGACTGGAAGAAGCAGCCTGGGAACCGGCCTCACAGAATGGAAGAGACACCCTGAAAACAAGTCTCCCAGAGTAGAATACAGCCTGGGAACAAGTGTCATAGTACGGGAGAGACACCCTGGGAGCAAGTCTCACAGAGTGGAAGAGGCACCCTGGGATTAGGCTTCACAGAATGGAAGAGACACCCTGGGAAAAAGGCTCCCAGAGTGGAAAAGCCATTCTACAAACAAGTATCATAGCATTGAAGAGGCTTCCTGGGGGCAAGTCTCATAGAGTGGAAGAGCAACCTGGAAACCCGCCTCATAGAATGGAAGAGACACCCTGGGAACAAGTCTCTCAGAGTGGAAGACACCCTCAGAACAAGTGTCATAGCGCGGAAGAGACACCCTGGGAGCAAGTCTCACAGAGTGGAAGAGGCACCCTGGGAACAGGCTTCACAGAATGGAAGAGACACCCTGGGAACAGGCCTCAAAGAATGGAAGAGACACCCTGGGAACAAGTCTCCCAGAGAGGAAAACACCCTGGGAACAAGTGTCATAGCTCGGAAGAGACACCCTGGGAGCAAGTCTCCCAGAGTGGAAGAGACACTCTTCGAACAAGTATCATAGCATTGAAGAAGCATCCTGGGAGCATGTCTCACAGACTGGAAGAAGCAGCTTAGGAACCGGCCTCACAGAATGGAAGAGACACCGTGGGAACAAGTCTCCCAGAGTGGAAGAGACACTCTACGAACAAGTATCATAGCATTGAAGAGGCTTCCTGGGAGCAAGTCTCACAGAGTGGAAGAATCATCCTGGGAACCTGCCTCACAGAATGGAAGAGATACCCTGAAAACAAGTCTCCCAGAGTGGAAGACACCCTGGGAACAAGTGTCATAGCACGGAAGAGACACCCTGGGAGCAAGTCTCACAGAGTGGAAGAGGCACCCTGGGAATAGGCTTCACAGAATGGAAGAGACACCCTGGGAACAAGGCTCCCAGAGTGGAAAAGCCACTCTACAAACAAGTATCATAGCATTGAAGAAGCTTCCTGGGGGCAAGTCTCACAGAGTGGAAGAGCAGCCTGGGAACCCGCCTCACAGAATGGAAGAGACACCTTGGGAACAAGTCTCCCAGAGTGGAAGAGACACTCTTCAAACAAGTATCATAGCATTGAAGAAGCATCCTGGGAGCAAGTCTCACATAATGGAAGAGCAGCCTGGGAACCGGCCTCACAGAATGGAAGAGACACCCTGGGAGCAAGTCTCCCAGAGTGGAAGAGACACTCTTCGAACAAGTATCATAGCATTGAAGAAGCATACTGGGAGCAAGTCTCACAGATTGGAAGAAGCAGCCTGGGAACCGGCCTCACAGAATGGAAGAGACACCCTGGGAACAAGTCTCCCAGAGTGGAAAAGCCACTCTACAAACAAGTATCATAGCATTGAAGAGGCTTCCTGGGGGCAAGTCTCACAGAATGGACGAGCAGCCTGGGAACCCGCCTCACAATAATGGAAGTGACACCAAGGGAACAAGTCTCACAGACTGGAAGAAGCAGCCTGGGAACCGGCCTCACAGAATGGAAGAGACACCCTGGGAACAGGCCTCACAGAATGGAAGAGACACCCTGGGAACAAGTCTCCCAGAGTGGAAGACACCCTGGGAACAAGTGTCATAGCACGGAAGAGACACCCTGGGAGCAAGTCTCCCAGAGTGGAAGAGACACCCTGGGAACAAGTCTCCCAGAGTGGAAGAGACACTCTACGAACAAGTATCATAGCATTGAACAGGCTTCCTGGGAGAAAGTCTCACAGAGTGGAAGAAGCAGCCTGGGAACCGGCCTCACAGAATGGAAGAGACACCCTGGGAACAGGCCTCACAGAATGGAAGAGACACCCTGGGAACAAGTCTCCCAGAGTGGAAGACACCCTGGGAACAAATGTCATAGGGCGGAAGAGACACCCTGGGAGCAAGTTTCACAGAGTGAAAGAGACACCCTGGGAACAAGTCTCCCAGAGTGGAAGAGACACTCTACGAACAAGTATCATAGCATTGAACAGGCTTCCTGGGAGAAAGTCTCACAGAGTGGAAGAAGCAGCCTGAGAACCTGCCTCACAGAATGGAAGAGAAACCCTGAAAACAAGTCTCCCAGAGTGGAAGACACCCTGGGAACAAGTGTCATAGTACAAAAGAGACACCCTGGGAGAAAGTCTCACAGAGTGGAAGAGGCACCCTGGGAACAAGTGTCATAGCGCGGAAGAGACACCCTGGGAGCAAGTCTCAGAGAGTGGAAGAGGCACCCTGGGAACAGGCTTCACAGAATGGAAGAGACACCCTTGGAACAGGCCTCACAGAATGGAAGAGACACCCTGGGAACAAGTCTCCCAGAGTGGAAGACACCCTGGGAACAAGTGTCATAGCACGGAAGAGACGCCCTGGGAGCAAGTCTCCCAGAGTGGAAGAGACACTCTTCGAACAAGTATCATAGCATTGAAGAAGCATCCTGGGAGCACGTCTCACAAACTGGAAGAAGCAGCCTAGGAACCGGCCTCACAGAATGGAAGAGACACCCTGGGAACAAGTCTCCCAGAGTGGAAGAGACACTCTACGAACAAGTATCATAGCATTGAAGAGGCTTCCTGGGGGCAAGTCTCACAGAGTGGAAGAGCAGCCTAGGAACCCGCCTCACAATAATGGAAGTGACACTAAGGGAACAAGTCTCCCAGAGTGGAAGACACCCTGGGAACAAGTGTCATAGCACGGAAGAGACACCCTGGGAGCAAGTCTCCCAGAGTGGAAGAGACACTCTTCGAACAAGTATCATAGCATTGAAGAAGCATACTGGGAGCAAGTCTCACAGACTGGAAGAAGCAGCCTGGGAACCGGCCTCACAGAATGGAAGAGACACCCTGGGAACAAGTCTCCCAGAGTGGAAAAGCCACTCTACAAACAAGTATCATAGCATTGAAGAGGCTTCCTGGGGGCAAGTCTCACAGAATGGACGAGCAGCCTGGGAACCCGCCTCACAATAATGGAAGTGACACCAAGGGAACAAGTCTCCCAGAGTGGAAGACACCCTGGGAACAAGTGTCATAGCACGGAAGAGACACCCTGGGAGCAAGTCTCCCAGAGTGGAAGAGACACTCTTCGAACAAGTATCATAGCATTGAAGAAGCATACTGGGAGCAAGTCTCACAGACTGGAAGAAGCAGCCTGGGAACCGACCTCACAGAATGGAAGAGACACCCTGGGAACAAGTCTCCCAGAGTGGAAGACACCCTGGGAACAATTGTCATAGCGCGGAAGAGACACCCCGAGAGCAAGTCTCACAGACTGGAAGAGGCACCCTGGGAACAGGATTCCCAGAATGGAAGAGACACCCTGGGAACAAGGCTTCCAGATTGGAAGAGACACTATGCAAACAAGTATCATAGCATTGAAGAGGCTTCCTGGAAGAAAGTCTCACAGAGTGGAATACGCAGCCTGGGAACTCGCTTCACAGAATGGAAGAGACACCCTGGGAACAAGTCTCCCAGAGTGGAAGACAACCTGGGAACAAATGTCATAGGGCGGAAGAGACACCCTGGGAGCAAGTTTCACAGAGTGAAAGAGACACCCCGGGAGCAAGTCTCCCAGAGTGGAAGAGACACTCTTCGAACAAGTATCATAGCATTGAAGAAGCATCCTGGGAGCAAGTCTCACAGACTGGAAGAAGCAGCCTGGGAACCGGCCTCACAGAATGGAAGAGACACCCTGGGAACAAGTCTCCCAGAGTGGAAGACACCCTGGGAACAAATGTCATAGGGCGGAAGAGACACCCTGGGAGCAAGTTTCACAGAGTGAAAGAGACACCCTGGAACAAGTCTCCCAGAGTGGAAGAGACACTCTACGAACAAGTATCATAGCATTGAAGAGGCTTTCTAGGAGCAAGTCTCACAGAGTGGAAGAAGCAGCATGGGAACCCGCCTCACAGAATGGAAGAGACACCCTCGGAACAAGTCTCTCAGAGTGGAAGACACCCTGGGAACAAGTGTCATAGTGCGGAAGAGACACCCTGGGAGCAAGTCTCCCAGAGTGGAAAGACACTCTTCGAAGAAGTATCATAGCATTGAAGAAGCATCCTGGGAGCAAGTCTCACAGACTGGAAGTAGCAGCCTGGGAACCGGCCTCACAGAATGGAAGAGACACCCTGGGAACAGGCCTCACAGAATGGAAGAGACACCCTGGGAACAAGTCTCACAGAGTGGAAGACACCCTGGGAACAAATGTCATAGGGCGGAAGAGACACCCTGGGAGCAAGTTTCACAGAGTGAAAGAGACACCCTGGGAACAAGTCTCCCAGAGTGGAAGAGACACTCTACGAACAAGTATCATAGCATTGAACAGGCTTCCTGGGAGAAAGTCTCACAGAGTGGAAGAAGCAGCCTGAGAACCTGCCTCACAGAATGGAAGAGAAACCCTGAAAACAAGTCTCCCAGAGTGGAAGACACCCTGGGAACAAGTGTCATAGTACAAAAGAGACACCCTGGGAGAAAGTCTCACAGAGTGGAAGAGGCACCCTGGGAACAAGTGTCATAGCGCGGAAGAGACACCCTGGGAGCAAGTCTCAGAGAGTGGAAGAGGCACCCTGGGAACAGGCTTCACAGAATGGAAGAGACACCCTTGGAACAGGCCTCACAGAATGGAAGAGACACCCTGGGAACAAGTCTCCCAGAGTGGAAGACACCCTGGGAACAAGTGTCATAGCACGGAAGAGACACCCTGGGAGCAAGTCTCCCAGAGTGGAAGAGACACTCTTCGAACAAGTATCATAGCATTGAAGAAGCATCCTGGGAGCACGTCTCACAAACTGGAAGAAGCAGCCAAGGAACAGGCCTCACAGAATGGAAGAGACACACTGGGAACAAATCTCCCAGAGTGGAAGAGACACTCTACGAACAAGTATCATAGCCTTGAAGAGGCTTCCTGGGGGCAAGTCTCACAGAGTGGAAGAGCAGCCTGGGAACCCGCCTCACAATAATGGAAGTGATACCAAGGGAACAAGTCTCCCAGAGTGGAAGACACCCTGGGAACAAGTGTCATAGCACGGAAGAGACACCCTGGGAGCAAGTCTCCCAGAGTGGAAGAGACACTCTTCGAACAAGTATCATAGCATTGAAGAAGCATACTGGGAGCAAGTCTCACAGACTGGAAGAAGCAGCCTGGGAACCGGCCTCACAGAATGGAAGAGACACCCTGGGAACAAGTCTCCCAGAGTGGAAGACAACCTGGGAACAAATGTCATAGGGCGGAAGAGACACTCTGGGAGCAAGTTTCACAGAGTGAAAGAGACACCCCGGGAGCAAGTCTCCCAGAGTGGAAGAGACACTCTTCGAACAAGTATCATAGCATTGAAGAAGCATCCTGGGATCAAGTCTCACAGACTGGAAAAAGCAGCCTGGGAACCGGCCTCACAGAATGGAAGAGACACCCTGGGAACAAGTCTCTCAGAGTGGAAGACACCCTGGGAACAAGTGTCATAGCGCGGAAGAGACACCCTGGGAGCAAGTCTCCCAGAGTGGAAGAGACACTCTTCGAAGAAGTATCATAGCATTGAAGAAGCATCCTGGGAGCAAGTCTCACAGACTGGAAGAAGCAGCTTGGGAACCGGCCTCACAGAATGGAAGAGACACCCTGGGAACAGGCCTCACAGAATGGAAGAGACACCCTGGGAACAAGTCTCCCAGAGTGGAAGACACCCTGGGAACAAGTGTCATAGCACGGAAGAGACACCCTGGGAGCAAGTCTCCCAGAGTGGAAGAGACACTCTTCGAACAAGTATCATAGCATTGAAGAAGCATCCTGGGAGCAAGTCTCACAGACTGGAAGAAGCAGCCTGGGAACCGGCCTCACAGAATGGAAGAGACACCCTGGGAACAGGCCTCACAGAATGGAAGAGACACCCTGGGAACAAGTCTCCCAGAGTGGAAGACACCCTGGGAACAAATGTCATAGGGCGGAAGAGACACCCTGGGACGAAGTTTCACAGAGTGAAAGAGACACCCTGGGAACAAGCCTCCCAGAGTGGAAGAGACACTCTACGAACAAGTATCATAGCATTGAACAGGCTTCCTGGGAGAAAGTCTCACAGAGTGGAAGAAGCAGCCTGAGAACCTGCCTCACAGAATGGAAGAGAAACCCTGAAAACAAGTCTCCCAGAGTGGAAGACACCCTGGGAACAAGTGTCATAGTACAAAAGAGACACCCTGGGAGAAAGTCTCACAGAGTGGAAGAGGCACCCTGGGAACAAGTGTCATAGCGCGGAAGAGACACCCTGGGAGCAAGTCTCAGAGAGTGGAAGAGGCACCCTGGGAACAGGCTTCACAGAATGGAAGAGACACCCTTGGAACAGGCCTCACAGAATGGAAGAGACACCCTGGGAACAAGTCTCCCAGAGTGGAAGACACCCTGGGAACAAGTGTCATAGCACGGAAGAGACACCCTGGGAGCAAGTCTCCCAGAGTGGAAGAGAAACTCTTCGAACAAGTATCATAGCATTGAAGAAGCATCCTGGGAGCACGTCTCACAAACTGGAAGAAGCAGCCTAGGAACAGGCCTCACAGAATGGAAGAGACACCCTGGGAACAAGTCTCCCAGAGTGGAAGAGACACTCTACGAACAAGTATCATAGCATTGAAGAGGCTTCCTGGGGGCAAGTCTCACAGAGTGGAAGAGCAGCCTGGGAACCCGCCTCACAATAATGGAAGTGATACCAAGGGAACAAGTCTCCCAGAGTGGAAGACACCCTGGGAACAAGTGTCATAGCACGGAAGAGACACCCTGGGAGCAAGTCTCCCAGAGTGGAAGAGACACTCTTCGAACAAGTATCATAGCATTGAAGAAGCATACTGGGAGCAAGTCTCACAGACTGGAAGAAGCAGCCTGGGAACCGGCCTCACAGAATGGAAGAGACACCCTGGGAACAAGTCTCCCAGAGTGGAAGACACCCTGGGAACAATTGTCATAGTGCGGAAGAGACACCCTGAGAGCAAGTCTCACAGACTGGAAGAGGCACCCTGGGAACAGGATTCCCAGAATGGAAGAGACACCCTGGGAACAAGGCTTCCAGATTGGAAGAGACTCTATGCAAACAAGTATCGTAGCATTGAAGAGGCTTCCTGGGAGAAAGTCTCACAGAGTGGAATACGCAGCCTGGGAACTCGCCTCACAGAATGGAAGAGACACCCTGGGAACAAGTCTCCCAGAGTGGAAGACAACCTGGGAACAAATATCATAGGGCGGAAGAGACACCCTGGGAGCAAGTTTCACAGAGTGAAAGAGACACCCCGGGAGCAAGTCTCCCAGAGTGGAAGAGACACTCTTCGAACAAGTATCATAGCATTGAAGAAGCATCCTGGTAGCAAGTCTCACAGACTGGAAGAAGCAGCCTGGGAACCGGCCTCACAGAATGGAAGAGACACCCTGGGAACAAGTCTCCCAGAGAGGAAGACACCCTGGGAACAAATGTCTTAGGGCGGAAGAGACACCCTGGGAGCAAATTTCACAGAGTGAAAGACACACTGGGAACAAGTCTCCCAGAGTGGAAGAGACACTCTACGAACAAGTATCATAGCATTGAAGAGGCTTTCTAGGAGCAAGTCTCACAGAGTGGAAGAAGCAGCATGGGAACCCGCCTCACAGAATGGAAGAGACACCCTCGGAACAAGTCTCTCAGAGTGGAAGACACCCTGGGAACAAGTGTCATAGCGCGGAAGAGACACCCTGGGAGCAAGTCTCCCAGAGTGGAAGAGACACTCTTCGAAGAAGTATCATAGCTTTGAAGAAGCATCCTGGGAGAAAGTCTCACAGACTGGAAGAAGCAGCCTGGGAACCGGCCTCACAGAATGGAAGAGACACCCTGGGAACAGGCCTCACAAAATGGAAGAGACACCCTGGGAACAAGTCTCCCAGAGTGGAAGACACCCTGGGAACAAGTGTCATAGCACGGAAGAGACACCCTGGGAGCAAGTCTCCCAGAGTGGAAGAGACACTCTTCGAACAAGTATCATAGCATTGAAGAAGCATCCTGGGAGCAAGTCTCACAGACTGGAAGAAGCAGCCTGGGAACCGGCCTCACAGAATGGAAGAGACACCCTGGGAACAGGCCTCACAGAATGGAAGAGACACCCTGGGAACAAGTCTCCCAGATGTAAGACACCCTGGGAACAAATGTCATAGGGCGGAAGAGACACCCTGGGAGCAAGTTTCACAGAGTGAAAGAGACACCCTGGGAACAAGTCTCCCAGAGTGGAAGAGACACTCTACGAACAAGTATCATAGCATTGAACAGGCTTCCTGGGAGAAAGTCTCACAGAGTGGAAGAAGCAGCCTGAGAACCTGCCTCACAGAATGGAAGAGAAACCCTGAAAACAAGTCTCCCAGTGTGGAAGACACCCTGGGAACAAGTGTCATAGTACAAAAGAGACACCCTGGGAGAAAGTCTCACTGAGTGGAAGAGGCACCCTGGGAACAAGTGGCATAGCGCGGAAGAGACACTCTGGGAGCAAGTCTCACAGAGTGGAAGAGGCACCCTGGGAATAGGCTTCACAGAATGGAAGAGACACCCTGGGAACAGGCCTCACAGAATGGAAGAGACACCCTGGGAACAAGTCTCCCAGAGTGGAAGACACCCTGGGAACAAGTGTCATAGCACGGAAGAGACACCCTGGGAGCAAGTCTCCCAGAGTGGAAGAGACACTCTTCGAACAAGTATCATAGCATTGAAGAAGCATCCTGGGAGCACGTCTCACAGACTGGAAGAAGCAGCCTAGGAACCGGCCTCACAGAATGGAAGAGACACCCTGAAAACAAGTCTCCCAGAGTGGAAGACACCCTGGGAACAAGTGTCATAGCACGGAAGAGACACCCTGGGAGCAAGTCTCACAGAGTGGAAGAGGCACCCTGGGAATGGGCTTCACAGAATGGAAGAGACACCCTGGGAACAAGGCTCCCAGAGTGGAAAAGCCACTCTACAAACAAGTATCATAGCATTGAAGAGGCTTCCTGGGGGCAAGTCTCACAGAGTGGAAAAGCAGCCTGGGAACCCGCCTCACAGAATGGAAGAGACACCCTGGGAACAAGTCTCCCAGAGTGGAAGAGACACTCTTCGAACAAGTATCATAGCATTGAAGAAGCATCCTGGGAGCAAGTCTCACAGTCTGGAAGAAGCAGCCTGGGAACCGGCCTCACAGAATGGAAGAGACACCCTGGGAACAAGTCTCCCAGAGTGGAAGACACCATGGGAACAATTGTCATAGCGCGGAAGAGACACCCTGAGAGCAAGTCTCACAGAGTGGAAGAGGCACCCTGGGAACAGGATTCCCAGAATGGAAGAGACACCCTGGGAACAAGGCTTCCAGATTGGAAGGGACACTCTGCGAACAAGTATCATAGCATTGAAGAGGCTTCCTGGGAGAAAGTCTCACAGAGTGGAATACGCAGCCTGGGAACTCACCTCACAGAATGGAAGAGACACCCTGGGAACAAGTCTCCCAGAGTGGAAGACACCCTGGGAACAAATGTCATAGGGCGGAAGAGACACCCTGGGAGCAAGTTTCACAGAGTGAAAGAGACACCCTGGGAACAAGTCTCCCAGAGTGGAAGAGACACTCTATGAACAAGTATCATAGCATTGAAGAGCCTTTCTGGGAGCAAGTCTCACAGAATGGAAGAGACACCCTGGGAACAAGTCTCCCAGAGTGGAAGACACCCTGGGAACAAGTGTCATAGCACGGAAGAGACACCCTGGGAGCAAGTCTCCCAGAGTGGAAGAGACACTCTTCGAACAAGTATCATAGCATTGAAGAAGCATACTGGGAGCAAGTCTCACAGACTGGAAGAAGCAGCCTGGGAACCGGCCTCACAGAATGGAAGAGACACCCTGAAAACAAGTCTCCCAGAGTAGAAGACAGCCTGGGAACAAGTGTCATAGTACGGAAGAGACACCCTGGGAGCAAGTCTCACAGAGTGGAAGAGGCACCCTGGGATTAGGCTTCACAGAATGGAAGAGACACCCTGGGAAAAAGGCTCCCAGAGTGGAAAAGCCATTCTACAAACAAGTATAATAGCATTGAAGAGGCTTCCTGGGGGCAAGTCTCATAGAGTGGAAGAGCAACCTGGAAACCCGCCTCATAGAATGGAAGAGACACCCTGGGAACAAGTCTCTCAGAGTGGAAGACACCCTCAGAACAAGTGTCATAGCGCGGAAGAGACACCCTGGGAGCAAGTCTCACAGAGTGGAAGAGGCACCCTGGGAACAGGCTTCACAGAATGGAAGAGACACCCTGGGAACAGGCCTCAAAGAATGGAAGAGACACCCTGGGAACAAGTCTCCCAGAGAGGAAAACACCCTGGGAACAAGTGTCATAGCTCGGAAGAGACACCCTGGGAGCAAGTCTCCCAGAGTGGAAGAGACACTCTTCGAACAAGTATCATAGCATTGAAGAAGCATCCTGGGAGCATGTCTCACAGACTGGAAGAAGCAGCTTAGGAACCGGCCTCACAGAATGGAAGAGACACCGTGGGAACAAGTCTCCCAGAGTGGAAGAGACACTCTACGAACAAGTATCATAGCATTGAAGAGGCTTCCTGGGAGCAAGTCTCACAGAGTGGAAGAATCAGCCTGGGAACCTGCCTCACAGAATGGAAGAGATACCCTGAAAACAAGTCTCCCAGAGTGGAAGACACCCTGGGAACAAGTGTCATAGCACGGAAGAGACACCCTGGGAGCAAGTCTCACAGAGTGGAAGAGGCACCCTGGGAATAGGCTTCACAGAATGGAAGAGACACCCTGGGAACAAGGCTCCCAGAGTGGAAAAGCCACTCTACAAACAAGTATCATAGCATTGAAGAAGCTTCCTGGGGGCAAGTCTCACAGAGTGGAAGAGCAGCCTGGGAACCCGCCTCACAGAATGGAAGAGACACCTTGGGAACAAGTCTCCCAGAGTGGAAGAGACACTCTTCGAACAAGTATCATAGCATTGAAGAAGCATCCTGGGAGCAAGTCTCACAGAATGGAAGAGCAGCCTGGGAACCGGCCTCACAGAATGGAAGAGACACCCTCGGAACAAGTCTCCCAGAGTGGAAGACACCCTGGGAACAATTGTCATATCGCGGAAGAGAAACCCTGAGAGCAAGTCTCAGAGAGTGGAAGAGGCACCCTGGGAACAAGGCTTCCAGATTGGAAGAGACACTCTGCGAACAAGTATCATAGCATTGAAGAGGCTTCCTGCGAGAAAGTCTCACAGAGTGGAATACGCAGCCTGGGAACTCGCCTCACAGAATGGAAGAGACACCCTAGGAACAAGTCTCCCAGAGTGGAAGAGACACTCTTCGAAAAAGTATCATAGCATTGAAGAAGCATCCTGGGAGCAAGTCTCACAGACTGGAAGAAGCAGCCTAGGAACAGGCCTCACAGAATGGAAGAGACACCCTGGGAACAAGTCTCCCAGAGTGGAAGAGACACTCTACGAACAAGTATCATAGCATTGAAGAGGCTTCCTGGGGGCAAGTCTCACAGAGTGGAAGAGCAGCCTGGGAACCCGCCTCACAATAATGGAAGTGATACCAAGGGAACAAGTCTCCCAGAGTGGAAGACACCCTGGGAACAAGTGTCATAGCACGGAAGAGACACCCTGGGAGCAAGTCTCCCAGAGTGGAAGAGACACTCTTCGAACAAGTATCATAGCATTGAAGAAGCATACTGGGAGCAAGTCTCACAGACTGGAAGAAGCAGCCTGGGAACCGGCCTCACAGAATGGAAGAGACACCCTGGGAACAAGTCTCCCAGAGTGGAAGACACCCTGGGAACAATTGTCATAGTGCGGAAGAGACACCCTGAGAGCAAGTCTCACAGACTGGAAGAGGCACCCTGGGAACAGGATTCCCAGAATGGAAGAGACACCCTGGGAACAAGGCTTCCAGATTGGAAGAGACACTATGCAAACAAGTATCATAGCATTGAAGAGGCTTCCTGGGAGAAAGTCTCACAGAGTGGAATACGCAGCCTGGGAACTCGCCTCACAGAATGGAAGAGACACCCTGGGAACAAGTCTCCCAGAGTGGAAGACAACCTGGGAACAAATATCATAGGGCGGAAGAGACAACCTGGGAGCAAGTTTCACAGAGTGAAAGAGACACCCCGGGAGCAAGTCTCCCAGAGTGGAAGAGACACTCTTCGAACAAGTATCATAGCATTGAAGAAGCATCCTGGTAGCAAGTCTCACAGACTGGAAGAAGCAGCCTGGGAACCGGCCTCACAGAATGGAAGAGACACCCTGGGAACAAGTCTCCCAGAGAGGAAGACACCCTGGGAAAAAATGTCTTAGGGCGGAAGAGACACCCTGGGAGCAAATTTCACAGAGTGAAAGAGACACCCTGGGAACAAGTCTCCCAGAGTGGAAGAGACACTCTACGAACAAGTATCATAGCATTGAAGAGGCTTTCTAGGAGCAAGTCTCACAGAGTGGAAGAAGCAGCATGGGAACCCGCCTCACAGAATGGAAGAGACACCCTCGGAACAAGTCTCTCAGAGTGGAAGACACCCTGGGAACAAGTGTCATAGCGCGGAAGAGACACCCTGGGAGCAAGTCTCCCAGAGTGGAAGAGACACTCTTCGAAGAAGTATCATAGCTTTGAAGAAGCATCCTGGGAGCAAGTCTCACAGACTGGAAGAAGCAGCCTGGGAACCGGCCTCACAGAATGGAAGAGACACCCTGGGAACAGGCCTCACAGAATGGAAGAGACACCCTGGGAACAAGTCTCCATGAGTGGAAGACACCCTGGGAACAAGTGTCATAGCACGGAAGAGACACCCTGGGAGCAAGTCTCCCAGAGTGGAAGAGACACTCTTCGAACAAGTATCATAGCATTGAAGAAGCATCCTGGGAGCAAGTCTCACAGACTGGAAGAAGCAGCCTGGGAACCGGCCTCACAGAATGGAAGAGACACCCTGGGAACAGGCCTCACAGAATGGAAGAGACACCCTGGGAACAAGTCTCCCAGATGGTAGACACCCTGGGAACAAATGTCATAGGGCGGAAGAGACACCCTGGGAGCAAGTTTCACAGAGTGAAAGAGACACCCTGGGAACAAGTCTCCCAGAGTGGAAGAGACACTCTACGAACAAGTATCATAGCATTGAACAGGCTTCCTGGGAGAAAGTCTCACAGAGTGGAAGAAGCAGCCTGAGAACCTGCCTCACAGAATGGAAGAGAAACCCTGAAAACAAGTCTCCCAGTGTGGAAGACACCCTGGGAACAAGTGTCATAGTACAAAAGAGACACCCTGGGAGAAAGTCTCACTGAGTGGAAGAGGCACCCTGGGAACAAGTGGCATAGCGCGGAAGAGACACCCTGGGAGCAAGTCTCACAGAGTGGAAGAGGCACCCTGGGAATAGGCTTCACAGAATGGAAGAGACACCCTGGGAACAGGCCTCACAGAATGGAAGAGACACCCTGGGAACAAGTCTCCCAGAGTGGAAGACACCCTGGGAACAAGTGTCATAGCACGGAAGAGACACCCTGGGAGCAAGTCTCCCAGAGTGGAAGAGACACTCTTCGAACAAGTATCATAGCATTGAAGAAGCATCCTGGGAGCACGTCTCACAGACTGGAAGAAGCAGCCTAGGAACCGGCCTCACAGAATGGAAGAGACACCCTGGGAACAAGTCTCCCAGAGAGGAAGACACCCTGGGAAAAAATGTCTTAGGGCGGAAGAGACACCCTGGGAGCAAATTTCACAGAGTGAAAGAGACACCCTGGGAACAAGTCTCCCAGAGTGGAACAGACACTCTACGAACAAGTATCATAGCATTGAAGAGGCTTTCTAGGAGCAAGTCTCACAGAGTGGAAGAAGCAGCATGGGAACCCGCCTCACAGAATGGAAGAGACACCCTGGGAACAAGTCTCTCAGAGTGGAAGACACCCTGGGAACAAGTGTCATAGCGCGGAAGAGACACCCTGGGAGCAAGTCTCCCAGAGTGGAAGAGACACTCTTCGAAGAAGTATCATAGCTTTGAAGAAGCATCCTGGGAGCAAGTCTCACAGACTGGAAGAAGCAGCCTGGGAACCGGCCTCACAGAATGGAAGAGACACCCTGGGAACAGGCCTCACAGAATGGAAGAGACACCCTGGGAACAAGTCTCCATGAGTGGAAGACACCCTGGGAACAAGTGTCATAGCACGGAAGAGACACCCTGGGAGCAAGTCTCCCAGAGTGGAAGAGACACTCTTCGAACAAGTATCATAGCATTGAAGAAGCATCCTGGGAGCAAGTCTCACAGACTGGAAGAAGCAGCCTGGGAACCGGCCTCACAGAATGGAAGAGACAGCCTGGGAACAGGCCTCACAGAATGGAAGAGACACCCTGGGAACAAGTCTCCCAGATGGAAGACACCCTGGGAACAAATGTCATAGGGCGGAAGAGACACCCTGGGAGCAAGTTTCACAGAGTGAAAGAGACACCCTGGGAACAAGTCTCCCAGAGTGGAAGAGACACTCTACGAACAAGTATCATAGCATTGAACAGGCTTCCTGGGAGAAAGTCTCACAGAGTGGAAGAAGCAGCCTGAGAACCTGCCTCACAGAATGGAAGAGAAACCCTGAAAACAAGTCTCCCAGTGTGGAAGACACCCTGGGAACAAGTGTCATAGTACAAAAGAGACACCCTGGGAGAAAGTCTCACTGAGTGGAAGAGGCACCCTGGGAACAAGTGGCATAGCGCGGAAGAGACACCCTGGGAGCAAGTCTCACAGAGTGGAAGAGGCACCCTGGGAATAGGCTTCACAGAATGGAAGAGACACCCTGGGAACAGGCCTCACAGAATGGAAGAGACACCCTGGGAACAAGTCTCCCAGAGTGGAAGACACCCTGGGAACAAGTGTCATAGCACGGAAGAGACACCCTGGGAGCAAGTCTCCCAGAGTGGAAGAGACACTCTTCGAACAAGTATCATAGCATTGAAGAAGCATCCTGGGAGCACGTCTCACAGACTGGAAGAAGCAGCCTAGGAACCGGCCTCACAGAATGGAAGAGACACCCTGAAAACAAGTCTCCCAGAGTGGAAGACACCCTGGGAACAAGTGTCATAGCACGGAAGAGACACCCTGGGAGCAAGTCTCACAGAGTGGAAGAGGCACCCTGGGAATAGGCTTCACAGAATGGAAGAGACACCCTGGGAACAAGGCTCCCAGAGTGGAAAAGCCACTCTACAAACAAGTATCATAGCATTGAAGAGGCTTCCTGGGGGCAAGTCTCACAGAGTGGAAAAGCAGCCTGGGAACCCGCCTCACAGAATGGAAGAGACACCTTGGGAACAAGTCTCCCAGAGTGGAAGAGACACTCTTCGAACAAGTATCATAGCATTGAAGAAGCATCCTGGGAGCAAGTCTCACAGTCTGGAAGAAGCAGCCTGGGAACCGGCCTCACAGAATGGAAGAGACACCCTGGGAACAAGTCTCCCAGAGTGGAAGACACCCTGGGAACAATTGTCATAGCGCGGAAGAGACACCCTGAGAGCAAGTCTCACAGAGTGGAAGAGGCACCCTGGGAACAGGATTCCCAGAATGGAAGAGACACCCTGGGAACAAGGCTTCCAGATTAGAAGGGACACTCTGCGAACAAGTATCATAGCATTGAAGAGGCTTCCTGGGAGAAAGTCTCACAGAGTGGAATACGCAGCCTGGGAACTCACCTCACAGAATGGAAGAGACACTCTGGGAACAAGTCTCCCAGAGTGGAAGACACCCTGGGAACAAATGTCATAGGGCGGAAGAGACACCCTGGGAGCAAGTTTCACAGAGTGAAAGAGACACCCTGGGAACAAGTCTCCCAGAGTGGAAGAGACACTCTATGAACAAGTATCATAGCATTGAAGAGCCTTTCTGGGAGCAAGTCTCACAGAGTGGAAGAAGCAGCCTGGGAGGCGGCCTCACAGAATGGAAGAGACACCCTGGGAACAAGTCTCCCAGAGTGGAAGACACCCTGGGAACAAGTGTCATAGCACGGAAGAGACACCCTGGGAGCAAGTCTCCCAGAGTGGAAGAGACACTCTTCGAACAAGTATCATAGCATTGAAGAAGCATACTGGGAGCAAGTCTCACAGACTGGAAGAAGCAGCCTGGGAACCGGCCTCACAGAATGGAAGAGACACCCTGAAAACAAGTCTCCCAGAGTAGAAGACAGCCTGGGAACAAGTGTCATAGTACGGGAGAGACACCCTGGGAGCAAGTCTCACAGAGTGGAAGAGGCACCCTGGGATTAGGCTTCACAGAATGGAAGAGACACCCTGGGAAAAAGGCTCCCAGAGTGGAAAAGCCATTCTACAAACAAGTATCATAGCATTGAAGAGGCTTCCTGGGGGCAAGTCTCATAGAGTGGAAGAGCAACCTGGAAACCCGCCTCATAGAATGGAAGAGACACCCTGGGAACAAGTCTCTCAGAGTGGAAGACACCCTCAGAACAAGTGTCATAGCGCGGAAGAGACACCCTGGGAGCAAGTCTTACAGAGTGGAAGAGGCACCCTGGGAACAGGCTTCACAGAATGGAAGAGACACCCTGGGAACAGGCCTCAAAGAATGGAAGAGACACCCTGGGAACAAGTCTCCCAGAGAGGAAAACACCCTGGGAACAAGTGTCATAGCTCGGAAGAGACACCCTGGGAGCAAGTCTCCCAGAGTGGAAGAGACACTCTTCGAACAAGTATCATAGCATTGAAGAAGCATCCTGGGAGCATGTCTCACAGACTTGAAGAAGCAGCTTAGGAACCGGCCTCACAGAATGGAAGAGACACCGTGGGAACAAGTCTCCCAGAGTGGAAGAGACACTCTACGAACAAGTATCATAGCATTGAAGAGGCTTCTTGGGAGCAAGTCTCACAGAGTGGAAGAATCAGCCTGGGAACCTGCCTCACAGAATGGAAGAGATACCCTGAAAACAAGTCTCCCAGAGTGGAAGACACCCTGGGAACAAGTGTCATAGCACGGAAGAGACACCCTGGGAGCAAGTCTCACAGAGTGGAAGAGGCACCCTGGGAATAGGCTTCACAGAATGGAAGAGACACCCTGGGAACAAGGCTCCCAGAGTGGAAAAGCCACTCTACAAACAAGTATCATAGCATTGAAGAAGCTTCCTGGGGGCAAGTCTCACATAATGGAAGAGCAGCCTGGGAACCGGCCTCACAGAATGGAAGAGACACCCTCGGAACAAGTCTCCCAGAGTGGAAGACACCCTGGGAACAATTGTCATATCGCGGAAGAGAAACCCTGAGAGCAAGTCTCAGAGAGTGGAAGAGGCACCCTGGGAACAAGGCTTCCAGATTGGAAGAGACACTCTGCGAACAAGTATCATAGCATTGAAGAGGCTTCCTGCGAGAAAGTCTCACAGAGTGGAATACGCAGCCTGGGAACTCGCCTCACAGAATGGAAGAGACACCCTGGGAACAAGTCTCCCAGAGTGGAAGACACCCTGGGAACAAATGTCAAAGGGCGGAAGAGACACCCTGGGAGCAAGTTTCACAGAGCGAAAGACACCCTGGGAACAAGTGTCATAGAGCGGAAGAGACACCCTGGGAGCAAGTCTCCCAGAGTGGAAGAGACACTCTTCGAAAAAGTATCATAGCATTGAAGAAGCATCCTGGGAGCAAGTCTCACAGACTGGAAGAAGCAGCCTGGGAACCGGCCTGACAGAATGGAAGAGACACCCTGGGAACAGGCCTCACAGAATGGAAGAGACACCCTGGGAACAAGTCTCCCAGAGTGGAAGACACCCTGGGAACAAATGCCATAGGGTGGAAGAGACACCCTGGGAGCAAATTTCACAGAGTGAAAGAGAAACCCTGGGAACAGGTCTCCCAGAGTGGAAGAGGCACTCTACGAACAAGTATCATAGCTTTGAAGACGCTTCCTGGGAGAAAGTCTCACAGAGTGGAAGAAGCAGCCTGAGAACCTGCCTCACAGAATGGAAGAGAAACTCTGAAAACAAGTCTCCCAGAGTGGAAGACACCCTGGGAACAAGTGTCATAGGGCGGAAGAGAGACCCTGGGAGCAAGTCTCACTGAGTGGAAGAGGCACCATGGGAACAGGCTTCACAGAATGGAAGAGACACCCTGGGAACAAGGCTCCCAGAGTGGAAGAGACACTGTACAAACAAGTATCATAGCATTGAAGAGGCTTCCTGGGAGCAAGTCTCACATAGTGGAAGAAGCAGCCTGGGAACCTGTCTCACAGAATGGAAGAGACACTCTGGAAACAAGTCTCTCAGAGTGGAAGACACCCTGGGAACAAGTGTCATAGTGCGGAAGAGACAACCTGGGAGGAAGTCTCACAGAGTGGAAGAGGCACCCTGGGAACAAGCTTCACAGAATGGAAGAGACACCCAGGGAACAGGCCTCACAGAATGGAAGAGACACCCTGGGAACAAGGCTCCCAGAGTGGAAGAGACACTGTACAAACAAGTATCATAGCATTGAAGAGGCTTCCTGGGAGCAAGTCTCACATAGTGGAAGAAGCAGCCTGGGAACCTGTCTCACAGAATGGAAGAGACACTCTGGAAACAAGTCTCTCAGAGTGGAAGACACCCTGGGAACAAGTGTCATAGTGCGGAAGAGACAACCTGGGAGGAAGTCTCACAGAGTGGAAGAGGCACCCTGGGAGCAAGTCTCCCAGAGTGGAAGAGACACTCTTCGAACAAGTATCATAGCATTGAAGAAGCATACTGGGAGCAAGTCTCACAGACTGGAAGAAGCAGCCTGGGAACCGGCCTCACAGAATGGAAGAGATACCCTGGGAACAAGTCTCCCAGAGTGGAAGACACCCTGGGAACAATTGTCATAGTGCGGAAGAGACACCCTGAGAGCAAGTCTCACAGACTGGAAGAGGCACCCTGGGAACAGGATTCCCAGAATGGAAGAGACACCCTGGGAACAAGGCTTCCAGATTGGAAGAGACACTATGCAAACAAGTATCATAGCATTGAAGAGGCTTCCTGGGAGAAAGTCTCACAGAGTGGAATACGCAGCCTGGGAACTCGCCTCACAGAATGGAAGAGACACCCTGGGAACAAGTCTCCCAGAGTGGAAGACAACCTGGGAACAAATATCATAGGGCGGAAGAGACAACCTGGGAGCAAGTTTCACAGAGTGAAAGAGACACCCCGGGAGCAAGTCTCCCAGAGTGGAAGAGACACTCTTCGAACAAGTATCATAGCATTGAAGAAGCATCCTGGTAGCAAGTCTCACAGACTGGAAGAAGCAGCCTGGGAACCGGCCTCACAGAATGGAAGAGACACCCTGGGAACAAGTCTCCCAGAGAGGAAGACACCCTGGGAAAAAATGTCTTAGGGCGGAAGAGACACCCTGGGAGCAAATTTCACAGAGTGAAAGAGACACCCTGGGAACAAGTCTCCCAGAGTGGAAGAGACACTCTACGAACAAGTATCATAGCATTGAAGAGGCTTTCTAGGAGCAAGTCTCACAGAGTGGAAGAAGCAGCATGGGAACCCGCCTCACAGAATGGAAGAGACACCCTCGGAACAAGTCTCTCAGAGTGGAAGACACCCTGGGAACAAGTGTCATAGCGCGGAAGAGACACCCTGGGAGCAAGTCTCCCAGAGTGGAAGAGACACTCTTCGAAGAAGTATCATAGCTTTGAAGAAGCATCCTGGGAGCAAGTCTCACAGACTGGAAGAAGCAGCCTGGGAACCGGCCTCACAGAATGGAAGAGACACCCTGGGAACAGGCCTCACAGAATGGAAGAGACACCCTGGGAACAAGTCTCCATGAGTGGAAACACCCTGGGAACAAGTGTCATAGCACGGAAGAGACACCCTGGGAGCAAGTCTCCCAGAGTGGAAGAGACACTCTTCGAACAAGTATCATAGCATTGAAGAAGCATCCTGGGAGCAAGTCTCACAGACTGGAAGAAGCAGCCTGGGAACCGGCCTCACAGATAGGAAGAGACACCCTGGGAACAGGCCTCACAGAATGGAAGAGACACCCTGGGAACAAGTCTCCCAGATGGAAGACACCCTGGGAACAAATGTCATAGGGCGGAAGAGACACCCTGGGAGCAAGTTTCACAGAGTGAAAGAGACACCCTGGGAACAAGTCTCCCAGAGTGGAAGAGACACTCTACGAACAAGTATCATAGCATTGAACAGGCTTCCTGGGAGAAAGTCTCACAGAGTGGAAGAAGCAGCCTGAGAACCTGCCTCACAGAATGGAAGAGAAACCCTGAAAACAAGTCTCCCAGTGTGGAAGACACCCTGGGAACAAGTGTCATAGTACAAAAGAGACACCCTGGGAGAAAGTCTCACTGAGTGGAAGAGGCACCCTGGGAACAAGTGGCATAGCGCGGAAGAGACACCCTGGGAGCAAGTCTCACAGAGTGGAAGAGGCACCCTGGGAATAGGCTTCACAGAATGGAAGAGACACCATGGGAACAGGCCTCACAGAATGGAAGAGACACCCTGGGAACAAGTCTCCCAGAGTGGAAGACACCCTGGGAACAAGTGTCATAGCACGGAAGAGACACCCTGGGAGCAAGTCTCCCAGAGTGGAAGAGACACTCTTCGAACAAGTATCATAGCATTGAAGAAGCATCCTGGGAGCACGTCTCACAGACTGGAAGAAGCAGCCTAGGAACCGGCCTCACAGAATGGAAGAGACACCCTGAAAACAAGTCTCCCAGAGTGGAAGACACCCTGGGAACAAGTGTCATAGCACGGAAGAGACACCCTGGGAGCAAGTCTCACAGAGTGGAAGAGGCACCCTGGGAATAGGCTTCACAGAATGGAAGAGACACCCTGGGAACAAGGCTCCCAGAGTGGAAAAGCCACTCTACAAACAAGTATCATAGCATTGAAGAGGCTTCCTGGGGGCAAGTCTCACAGAGTGGAAAAGCAGCCTGGGAACCCGCCTCACAGAATGGAAGAGACACCTTGGGAACAAGTCTCCCAGAGTGGAAGAGACACTCTTCGAACAAGTATCATAGCATTGAAGAAGCATCCTGGGAGCAAGTCTCACAGTCTGGAAGAAGCAGCCTGGGAACCGGCCTCACAGAATGGAAGAGACACCCTGGGAACAAGTCTCCCAGAGTGGAAGACACCCTGGGAACAATTGTCATAGCGCGGAAGAGACACCCTGAGAGCAAGTCTCACAGAGTGGAAGAGGCACCCTGGGAACAGGATTCCCAGAATGGAAGAGACACCCTGGGAACAAGGCTTCCAGATTGGAAGGGACACTCTGCGAACAAGTATCATAGCATTGAAGAGGCTTCCTGGGAGAAAGTCTCACAGAGTGGAATACGCAGCCTGGGAACTCACCTCACAGA
This sequence comes from Ambystoma mexicanum, assembly GCF_040938575.1. Classification (NCBI taxonomy): domain Eukaryota; kingdom Metazoa; phylum Chordata; class Amphibia; order Caudata; family Ambystomatidae; genus Ambystoma; species Ambystoma mexicanum. Next base: position 418,490,308 of record NC_090929.1, read on the forward strand.
ATGGAAGAGACACCCTGGGAACAAGTCTCCCAGAGTGGAAGACACCCTGGGAACAAATGTCATAGGGCGGAAGAGACACCCTGGGAGCAAGTTTCACAGAGTGAAAGAGACACCCTGGGAACAAGTCTGCCAGAGTGGAAGAGACACTCTATGAACAAGTATCATAGCATTGAAGAGCCTTTCTGGGAGCAAGTCTCACAGAGTGGAAGAAGCAGCCTGGGAGGCGGCCTCACAGAATGGAAGAGACACCCTGGGAACAAGTCTCCCAGAGTGGAAGACACCCTGGGAACAAGTGTCATAGCACGGAAGAGACACCCTGGGAGCAAGTCTCCCAGAGTGGAAGAGACACTCTTCGAACAAGTATCATAGCATTGAAGAAGCATACTGGGAGCAAGTCTCACAGACTGGAAGAAGCAGCCTGGGAACCGGCCTCACAGAATGGAAGAGACACCCTGAAAACAAGTCTCCCAGAGTAGAAGACAGCCTGGGAACAAGTGTCATAGTACGGGAGAGACACCCTGGGAGCAAGTCTCACAGAGTGGAAGAGGCACCCTGGGATTAGGCTTCACAGAATGGAAGAGACACCCTGGGAAAAAGGCTCCCAGAGTGGAAAAGCCATTCTACAAACAAGTATCATAGCATTGAAGAGGCTTCCTGGGGGCAAGTCTCATAGAGTGGAAGAGCAACCTGGAAACCCGCCTCATAGAATGGAAGAGACACCCTGGGAACAAGTCTCTCAGAGTGGAAGACACCCTCAGAACAAGTGTCATAGCGCGGAAGAGACACCCTGGGAGCAAGTCTCACAGAGTGGAAGAGGCACCCTGGGAACAGGCTTCACAGAATGGAAGAGACACCCTGGGAACAGGCCTCAAAGAATGGAAGAGACACCCTGGGAACAAGTCTCCCAGAGAGGAAAACACCCTGGGAACAAGTGTCATAGCTCGGAAGAGACACCCTGGGAGCAAGTCTCCCAGAGTGGAAGAGACACTCTTCGAACAAGTATCATAGCATTGAAGAAGCATCCTGGGAGCATGTCTCACAGACTGGAAGAAGCAGCTTAGGAACCGGCCTCACAGAATGGAAGAGACACCGTGGGAACAAGTCTCCCAGAGTGGAAGAGACACTCTACGAACAAGTATCATAGCATTGAAGAGGCTTCCTGGGAGCAAGTCTCACAGAGTGGAAGAATCATCCTGGGAACCTGCCTCACAGAATGGAAGAGATACCCTGAAAACAAGTCTCCCAGAGTGGAAGACACCCTGGGAACAAGTGTCATAGCACGGAAGAGACACCCTGGGAGCAAGTCTCACAGAGTGGAAGAGGCACCCTGGGAATAGGCTTCACAGAATGGAAGAGACACCCTGGGAACAAGGCTCCCAGAGTGGAAAAGCCACTCTACAAACAAGTATCATAGCATTGAAGAAGCTTCCTGGGGGCAAGTCTCACAGAGTGGAAGAGCAGCCTGGGAACCCGCCTCACAGAATGGAAGAGACACCTTGGGAACAAGTCTCCCAGAGTGGAAGAGACACTCTTCAAACAAGTATCATAGCATTGAAGAAGCATCCTGGGAGCAAGTCTCACATAATGGAAGAGCAGCCTGGGAACCGGCCTCACAGAATGGAAGAGACACCCTGGGAGCAAGTCTCCCAGAGTGGAAGAGACACTCTTCGAACAAGTATCATAGCATTGAAGAAGCATACTGGGAGCAAGTCTCACAGATTGGAAGAAGCAGCCTGGGAACCGGCCTCACAGAATGGAAGAGACACCCTGGGAACAAGTCTCCCAGAGTGGAAAAGCCACTCTACAAACAAGTATCATAGCATTGAAGAGGCTTCCTGGGGGCAAGTCTCACAGAATGGACGAGCAGCCTGGGAACCCGCCTCACAATAATGGAAGTGACACCAAGGGAACAAGTCTCACAGACTGGAAGAAGCAGCCTGGGAACCGGCCTCACAGAATGGAAGAGACACCCTGGGAACAGGCCTCACAGAATGGAAGAGACACCCTGGGAACAAGTCTCCCAGAGTGGAAGACACCCTGGGAACAAGTGTCATAGCACGGAAGAGACACCCTGGGAGCAAGTCTCCCAGAGTGGAAGAGACACTCTTCGAACAAGTATCATAGCATTGAAGAAGCATCCTGGGAGCAAGTCTCACAGACTGGAAGAAGCAGCCTGGGAACCGGCCTCACAGAATGGAAGAGACACCCTGGGAACAGGCCTCACAGAATGGAAGAGACACCCTGGGAACAAGTCTCCCAGAGTGGAAGACACCCTGGGAACAAATGTCATAGGGCGGAAGAGACACCCTGGGAGCAAGTTTCACAGAGTGAAAGAGACACCCTGGGAACAAGTCTCCCAGAGTGGAAGAGACACTCTACGAACAAGTATCAAAGCATTGAACAGGCTTCCTGGGAGAAAGTCTCACAGAGTGGAAGAAGCAGCCTGAGAACCTGCCTCACAGAATGGAAGAGAAACCCTGAAAACAAGTCTCCCAGAGTGGAAGACACCCTGGGAACAAGTGTCATAGTACAAAAGAGACACCCTGGGAGAAAGTCTCACAGAGTGGAAGAGGCACCCTGGGAACAAGTGTCATAGCGCGGAAGAGACACCCTGGGAGCAAGTCTCAGAGAGTGGAAGAGGCACCCTGGGAACAGGCTTCACAGAATGGAAGAGACACCCTTGGAACAGGCCTCACAGAATGGAAGAGACACCCTGGGAACAAGTCTCCCAGAGTGGAAGACACCCTGGGAACAAGTGTCATAGCACGGAAGAGACGCCCTGGGAGCAAGTCTCCCAGAGTGGAAGAGACACTCTTCGAACAAGTATCATAGCATTGAAGAAGCATCCTGGGAGCACGTCTCACAAACTGGAAGAAGCAGCCTAGGAACCGGCCTCACAGAATGGAAGAGACACCCTGGGAACAAGTCTCCCAGAGTGGAAGAGACACTCTACGAACAAGTATCATAGCATTGAAGAGGCTTCCTGGGGGCAAGTCTCACAGAGTGGAAGAGCAGCCTAGGAACCCGCCTCACAATAATGGAAGTGACACTAAGGGAACAAGTCTCCCAGAGTGGAAGACACCCTGGGAACAAGTGTCATAGCACGGAAGAGACACCCTGGGAGCAAGTCTCCCAGAGTGGAAGAGACACTCTTCGAACAAGTATCATAGCATTGAAGAAGCATACTGGGAGCAAGTCTCACAGACTGGAAGAAGCAGCCTGGGAACCGGCCTCACAGAATGGAAGAGACACCCTGGGAACAAGTCTCCCAGAGTGGAAAAGCCACTCTACAAACAAGTATCATAGCATTGAAGAGGCTTCCTGGGGGCAAGTCTCACAGAATGGACGAGCAGCCTGGGAACCCGCCTCACAATAATGGAAGTGACACCAAGGGAACAAGTCTCCCAGAGTGGAAGACACCCTGGGAACAAGTGTCATAGCACGGAAGAGACACCCTGGGAGCAAGTCTCCCAGAGTGGAAGAGACACTCTTCGAACAAGTATCATAGCATTGAAGAAGCATACTGGGAGCAAGTCTCACAGACTGGAAGAAGCAGCCTGGGAACCGACCTCACAGAATGGAAGAGACACCCTGGGAACAAGTCTCCCAGAGTGGAAGACACCCTGGGAACAATTGTCATAGCGCGGAAGAGACACCCCGAGAGCAAGTCTCACAGACTGGAAGAGGCACCCTGGGAACAGGATTCCCAGAATGGAAGAGACACCCTGGGAACAAGGCTTCCAGATTGGAAGAGACACTATGCAAACAAGTATCATAGCATTGAAGAGGCTTCCTGGAAGAAAGTCTCACAGAGTGGAATACGCAGCCTGGGAACTCGCTTCACAGAATGGAAGAGACACCCTGGGAACAAGTCTCCCAGAGTGGAAGACAACCTGGGAACAAATGTCATAGGGCGGAAGAGACACCCTGGGAGCAAGTTTCACAGAGTGAAAGAGACACCCCGGGAGCAAGTCTCCCAGAGTGGAAGAGACACTCTTCGAACAAGTATCATAGCATTGAAGAAGCATCCTGGGAGCAAGTCTCACAGACTGGAAGAAGCAGCCTGGGAACCGGCCTCACAGAATGGAAGAGACACCCTGGGAACAAGTCTCCCAGAGTGGAAGACACCCTGGGAACAAATGTCATAGGGCGGAAGAGACACCCTGGGAGCAAGTTTCACAGAGTGAAAGAGACACCCTGGAACAAGTCTCCCAGAGTGGAAGAGACACTCTACGAACAAGTATCATAGCATTGAAGAGGCTTTCTAGGAGCAAGTCTCACAGAGTGGAAGAAGCAGCATGGGAACCCGCCTCACAGAATGGAAGAGACACCCTCGGAACAAGTCTCTCAGAGTGGAAGACACCCTGGGAACAAGTGTCATAGTGCGGAAGAGACACCCTGGGAGCAAGTCTCCCAGAGTGGAAAGACACTCTTCGAAGAAGTATCATAGCATTGAAGAAGCATCCTGGGAGCAAGTCTCACAGACTGGAAGAAGCAGCCTGGGAACCGGCCTCACAGAATGGAAGAGACACCCTGGGAACAGGCCTCACAGAATGGAAGAGACACCCTGGGAACAAGTCTCACAGAGTGGAAGACACCCTGGGAACAAATGTCATAGGGCGGAAGAGACACCCTGGGAGCAAGTTTCACAGAGTGAAAGAGACACCCTGGGAACAAGTCTCCCAGAGTGGAAGAGACACTCTACGAACAAGTATCATAGCATTGAACAGGCTTCCTGGGAGAAAGTCTCACAGAGTGGAAGAAGCAGCCTGAGAACCTGCCTCACAGAATGGAAGAGAAACCCTGAAAACAAGTCTCCCAGAGTGGAAGACACCCTGGGAACAAGTGTCATAGTACAAAAGAGACACCCTGGGAGAAAGTCTCACAGAGTGGAAGAGGCACCCTGGGAACAAGTGTCATAGCGCGGAAGAGACACCCTGGGAGCAAGTCTCAGAGAGTGGAAGAGGCACCCTGGGAACAGGCTTCACAGAATGGAAGAGACACCCTTGGAACAGGCCTCACAGGATGGAAGAGACACCCTGGGAACAAGTCTCCCAGAGTGGAAGACACCCTGGGAACAAGTGTCATAGCACGGAAGAGACACCCTGGGAGCAAGTCTCCCAGAGTGGAAGAGACACTCTTCGAACAAGTATCATAGCATTGAAGAAGCATCCTGGGAGCACGTCTCACAAACTGGAAGAAGCAGCCAAGGAACAGGCCTCACAGAATGGAAGAGACACACTGGGAACAAATCTCCCAGAGTGGAAGAGACACTCTACGAACAAGTATCATAGCATTGAAGAGGCTTCCTGGGGGCAAGTCTCACAGAGTGGAAGAGCAGCCTGGGAACCCGCCTCACAATAATGGAAGTGATACCAAGGGAACAAGTCTCCCAGAGTGGAAGACACCCTGGGAACAAGTGTCATAGCACGGAAGAGACACCCTGGGAGCAAGTCTCCCAGAGTGGAAGAGACACTCTTCGAACAAGTATCATAGCATTGAAGAAGCATACTGGGAGCAAGTCTCACAGACTGGAAGAAGCAGCCTGGGAACCGGCCTCACAGAATGGAAGAGACACCCTGGGAACAAGTCTCCCAGAGTGGAAGACAACCTGGGAACAAATGTCATAGGGCGGAAGAGACACTCTGGGAGCAAGTTTCACAGAGTGAAAGAGACACCCCGGGAGCAAGTCTCCCAGAGTGGAAGAGACACTCTTCGAACAAGTATCATAGCATTGAAGAAGCATCCTGGGATCAAGTCTCACAGACTGGAAAAAGCAGCCTGGGAACCGGCCTCACAGAATGGAAGAGACACCCTGGGAACAAGTCTCTCAGAGTGGAAGACACCCTGGGAACAAGTGTCATAGCGCGGAAGAGACACCCTGGGAGCAAGTCTCCCAGAGTGGAAGAGACACTCTTCGAAGAAGTATCATAGCATTGAAGAAGCATCCTGGGAGCAAGTCTCACAGACTGGAAGAAGCAGCTTGGGAACCGGCCTCACAGAATGGAAGAGACACCCTGGGAACAGGCCTCACAGAATGGAAGAGACACCCTGGGAACAAGTCTCCCAGAGTGGAAGACACCCTGGGAACAAGTGTCATAGCACGGAAGAGACACCCTGGGAGCAAGTCTCCCAGAGTGGAAGAGACACTCTTCGAACAAGTATCATAGCATTGAAGAAGCATACTGGGAGCAAGTCTCACAGACTGGAAGAAGCAGCCTGGGAACCGGCCTCACAGAATGGAAGAGATACCCTGGGAACAAGTCTCCCAGAGTGGAAGACACCCTGGGAACAATTGTCATAGTGCGGAAGAGACACCCTGAGAGCAAGTCTCACAGACTGGAAGAGGCACCCTGGGAACAGGATTCCCAGAATGGAAGAGACACCCTGGGAACAAGGCTTCCAGATTGGAAGAGACACTATGCAAACAAGTATCATAGCATTGAAGAGGCTTCCTGGGAGAAAGTCTCACAGAGTGGAATACGCAGCCTGGGAACTCGCCTCACAGAATGGAAGAGACACCCTGGGAACAAGTCTCCCAGAGTGGAAGACAACCTGGGAACAAATATCATAGGGCGGAAGAGACAACCTGGGAGCAAGTTTCACAGAGTGAAAGAGACACCCCGGGAGCAAGTCTCCCAGAGTGGAAGAGACACTCTTCGAACAAGTATCATAGCATTGAAGAAGCATCCTGGTAGCAAGTCTCACAGACTGGAAGAAGCAGCCTGGGAACCGGCCTCACAGAATGGAAGAGACACCCTGGGAACAAGTCTCCCAGAGAGGAAGACACCCTGGGAAAAAATGTCTTAGGGCGGAAGAGACACCCTGGGAGCAAATTTCACAGAGTGAAAGAGACACCCTGGGAACAAGTCTCCCAGAGTGGAAGAGACACTCTACGAACAAGTATCATAGCATTGAAGAGGCTTTCTAGGAGCAAGTCTCACAGAGTGGAAGAAGCAGCATGGGAACCCGCCTCACAGAATGGAAGAGACACCCTCGGAACAAGTCTCTCAGAGTGGAAGACACCCTGGGAACAAGTGTCATAGCGCGGAAGAGACACCCTGGGAGCAAGTCTCCCAGAGTGGAAGAGACACTCTTCGAAGAAGTATCATAGCTTTGAAGAAGCATCCTGGGAGCAAGTCTCACAGACTGGAAGAAGCAGCCTGGGAACCGGCCTCACAGAATGGAAGAGACACCCTGGGAACAGGCCTCACAGAATGGAAGAGACACCCTGGGAACAAGTCTCCATGAGTGGAAACACCCTGGGAACAAGTGTCATAGCACGGAAGAGACACCCTGGGAGCAAGTCTCCCAGAGTGGAAGAGACACTCTTCGAACAAGTATCATAGCATTGAAGAAGCATCCTGGGAGCAAGTCTCACAGACTGGAAGAAGCAGCCTGGGAACCGGCCTCACAGATAGGAAGAGACACCCTGGGAACAGGCCTCACAGAATGGAAGAGACACCCTGGGAACAAGTCTCCCAGATGGAAGACACCCTGGGAACAAATGTCATAGGGCGGAAGAGACACCCTGGGAGCAAGTTTCACAGAGTGAAAGAGACACCCTGGGAACAAGTCTCCCAGAGTGGAAGAGACACTCTACGAACAAGTATCATAGCATTGAACAGGCTTCCTGGGAGAAAGTCTCACAGAGTGGAAGAAGCAGCCTGAGAACCTGCCTCACAGAATGGAAGAGAAACCCTGAAAACAAGTCTCCCAGTGTGGAAGACACCCTGGGAACAAGTGTCATAGTACAAAAGAGACACCCTGGGAGAAAGTCTCACTGAGTGGAAGAGGCACCCTGGGAACAAGTGGCATAGCGCGGAAGAGACACCCTGGGAGCAAGTCTCACAGAGTGGAAGAGGCACCCTGGGAATAGGCTTCACAGAATGGAAGAGACACCATGGGAACAGGCCTCACAGAATGGAAGAGACACCCTGGGAACAAGTCTCCCAGAGTGGAAGACACCCTGGGAACAAGTGTCATAGCACGGAAGAGACACCCTGGGAGCAAGTCTCCCAGAGTGGAAGAGACACTCTTCGAACAAGTATCATAGCATTGAAGAAGCATCCTGGGAGCACGTCTCACAGACTGGAAGAAGCAGCCTAGGAACCGGCCTCACAGAATGGAAGAGACACCCTGAAAACAAGTCTCCCAGAGTGGAAGACACCCTGGGAACAAGTGTCATAGCACGGAAGAGACACCCTGGGAGCAAGTCTCACAGAGTGGAAGAGGCACCCTGGGAATAGGCTTCACAGAATGGAAGAGACACCCTGGGAACAAGGCTCCCAGAGTGGAAAAGCCACTCTACAAACAAGTATCATAGCATTGAAGAGGCTTCCTGGGGGCAAGTCTCACAGAGTGGAAAAGCAGCCTGGGAACCCGCCTCACAGAATGGAAGAGACACCTTGGGAACAAGTCTCCCAGAGTGGAAGAGACACTCTTCGAACAAGTATCATAGCATTGAAGAAGCATCCTGGGAGCAAGTCTCACAGTCTGGAAGAAGCAGCCTGGGAACCGGCCTCACAGAATGGAAGAGACACCCTGGGAACAAGTCTCCCAGAGTGGAAGACACCCTGGGAACAATTGTCATAGCGCGGAAGAGACACCCTGAGAGCAAGTCTCACAGAGTGGAAGAGGCACCCTGGGAACAGGATTCCCAGAATGGAAGAGACACCCTGGGAACAAGGCTTCCAGATTGGAAGGGACACTCTGCGAACAAGTATCATAGCATTGAAGAGGCTTCCTGGGAGAAAGTCTCACAGAGTGGAATACGCAGCCTGGGAACTCACCTCACAGAATGGAAGAGACACCCTGGGAACAAGTCTCCCAGAGTGGAAGACACCCTGGGAACAAATGTCATAGGGCGGAAGAGACACCCTGGGAGCAAGTTTCACAGAGTGAAAGAGACACCCTGGGAACAAGTCTGCCAGAGTGGAAGAGACACTCTATGAACAAGTATCATAGCATTGAAGAGCCTTTCTGGGAGCAAGTCTCACAGAGTGGAAGAAGCAGCCTGGGAGGCGGCCTCACAGAATGGAAGAGACACCCTGGGAACAAGTCTCCCAGAGTGGAAGACACCCTGGGAACAAGTGTCATAGCACGGAAGAGACACCCTGGGAGCAAGTCTCCCAGAGTGGAAGAGACACTCTTCGAACAAGTATCATAGCATTGAAGAAGCATACTGGGAGCAAGTCTCACAGACTGGAAGAAGCAGCCTGGGAACCGGCCTCACAGAATGGAAGAGACACCCTGAAAACAAGTCTCCCAGAGTAGAAGACAGCCTGGGAACAAGTGTCATAGTACGGGAGAGACACCCTGGGAGCAAGTCTCACAGAGTGGAAGAGGCACCCTGGGATTAGGCTTCACAGAATGGAAGAGACACCCTGGGAAAAAGGCTCCCAGAGTGGAAAAGCCATTCTACAAACAAGTATCATAGCATTGAAGAGGCTTCCTGGGGGCAAGTCTCATAGAGTGGAAGAGCAACCTGGAAACCCGCCTCATAGAATGGAAGAGACACCCTGGGAACAAGTCTCTCAGAGTGGAAGACACCCTCAGAACAAGTGTCATAGCGCGGAAGAGACACCCTGGGAGCAAGTCTCACAGAGTGGAAGAGGCACCCTGGGAACAGGCTTCACAGAATGGAAGAGACACCCTGGGAACAGGCCTCAAAGAATGGAAGAGACACCCTGGGAACAAGTCTCCCAGAGAGGAAAACACCCTGGGAACAAGTGTCATAGCTCGGAAGAGACACCCTGGGAGCAAGTCTCCCAGAGTGGAAGAGACACTCTTCGAACAAGTATCATAGCATTGAAGAAGCATCCTGGGAGCATGTCTCACAGACTGGAAGAAGCAGCTTAGGAACCGGCCTCACAGAATGGAAGAGACACCGTGGGAACAAGTCTCCCAGAGTGGAAGAGACACTCTACGAACAAGTATCATAGCATTGAAGAGGCTTCCTGGGAGCAAGTCTCACAGAGTGGAAGAATCATCCTGGGAACCTGCCTCACAGAATGGAAGAGATACCCTGAAAACAAGTCTCCCAGAGTGGAAGACACCCTGGGAACAAGTGTCATAGCACGGAAGAGACACCCTGGGAGCAAGTCTCACAGAGTGGAAGAGGCACCCTGGGAATAGGCTTCACAGAATGGAAGAGACACCCTGGGAACAAGGCTCCCAGAGTGGAAAAGCCACTCTACAAACAAGTATCATAGCATTGAAGAAGCTTCCTGGGGGCAAGTCTCACAGAGTGGAAGAGCAGCCTGGGAACCCGCCTCACAGAATGGAAGAGACACCTTGGGAACAAGTCTCCCAGAGTGGAAGAGACACTCTTCAAACAAGTATCATAGCATTGAAGAAGCATCCTGGGAGCAAGTCTCACATAATGGAAGAGCAGCCTGGGAACCGGCCTCACAGAATGGAAGAGACACCCTGGGAGCAAGTCTCCCAGAGTGGAAGAGACACTCTTCGAACAAGTATCATAGCATTGAAGAAGCATACTGGGAGCAAGTCTCACAGATTGGAAGAAGCAGCCTGGGAACCGGCCTCACAGAATGGAAGAGACACCCTGGGAACAAGTCTCCCAGAGTGGAAAAGCCACTCTACAAACAAGTATCATAGCATTGAAGAGGCTTCCTGGGGGCAAGTCTCACAGAATGGACGAGCAGCCTGGGAACCCGCCTCACAATAATGGAAGTGACACCAAGGGAACAAGTCTCACAGACTGGAAGAAGCAGCCTGGGAACCGGCCTCACAGAATGGAAGAGACACCCTGGGAACAGGCCTCACAGAATGGAAGAGACACCCTGGGAACAAGTCTCCCAGAGTGGAAGACACCCTGGGAACAAGTGTCATAGCACGGAAGAGACACCCTGGGAGCAAGTCTCCCAGAGTGGAAGAGACACTCTTCGAACAAGTATCATAGCATTGAAGAAGCATCCTGGGAGCAAGTCTCACAGACTGGAAGAAGCAGCCTGGGAACCGGCCTCACAGAATGGAAGAGACACCCTGGGAACAGGCCTCACAGAATGGAAGAGACACCCTGGGAACAAGTCTCCCAGAGTGGAAGACACCCTGGGAACAAATGTCATAGGGCGGAAGAGACACCCTGGGAGCAAGTTTCACAGAGTGAAAGAGACACCCTGGGAACAAGTCTCCCAGAGTGGAAGAGACACTCTACGAACAAGTATCATAGCATTGAACAGGCTTCCTGGGAGAAAGTCTCACAGAGTGGAAGAAGCAGCCTGAGAACCTGCCTCACAGAATGGAAGAGAAACCCTGAAAACAAGTCTCCCAGAGTGGAAGACACCCTGGGAACAAGTGTCATAGTACAAAAGAGACACCCTGGGAGAAAGTCTCACAGAGTGGAAGAGGCACCCTGGGAACAAGTGTCATAGCGCGGAAGAGACACCCTGGGAGCAAGTCTCAGAGAGTGGAAGAGGCACCCTGGGAACAGGCTTCACAGAATGGAAGAGACACCCTTGGAACAGGCCTCACAGAATGGAAGAGACACCCTGGGAACAAGTCTCCCAGAGTGGAAGACACCCTGGGAACAAGTGTCATAGCACGGAAGAGACGCCCTGGGAGCAAGTCTCCCAGAGTGGAAGAGACACTCTTCGAACAAGTATCATAGCATTGAAGAAGCATCCTGGGAGCACGTCTCACAAACTGGAAGAAGCAGCCTAGGAACCGGCCTCACAGAATGGAAGAGACACCCTGGGAACAAGTCTCCCAGAGTGGAAGAGACACTCTACGAACAAGTATCATAGCATTGAAGAGGCTTCCTGGGGGCAAGTCTCACAGAGTGGAAGAGCAGCCTAGGAACCCGCCTCACAATAATGGAAGTGACACTAAGGGAACAAGTCTCCCAGAGTGGAAGACACCCTGGGAACAAGTGTCATAGCACGGAAGAGACACCCTGGGAGCAAGTCTCCCAGAGTGGAAGAGACACTCTTCGAACAAGTATCATAGCATTGAAGAAGCATACTGGGAGCAAGTCTCACAGACTGGAAGAAGCAGCCTGGGAACCGGCCTCACAGAATGGAAGAGACACCCTGGGAACAAGTCTCCCAGAGTGGAAAAGCCACTCTACAAACAAGTATCATAGCATTGAAGAGGCTTCCTGGGGGCAAGTCTCACAGAATGGACGAGCAGCCTGGGAACCCGCCTCACAATAATGGAAGTGACACCAAGGGAACAAGTCTCCCAGAGTGGAAGACACCCTGGGAACAAGTGTCATAGCACGGAAGAGACACCCTGGGAGCAAGTCTCCCAGAGTGGAAGAGACACTCTTCGAACAAGTATCATAGCATTGAAGAAGCATACTGGGAGCAAGTCTCACAGACTGGAAGAAGCAGCCTGGGAACCGACCTCACAGAATGGAAGAGACACCCTGGGAACAAGTCTCCCAGAGTGGAAGACACCCTGGGAACAATTGTCATAGCGCGGAAGAGACACCCCGAGAGCAAGTCTCACAGACTGGAAGAGGCACCCTGGGAACAGGATTCCCAGAATGGAAGAGACACCCTGGGAACAAGGCTTCCAGATTGGAAGAGACACTATGCAAACAAGTATCATAGCATTGAAGAGGCTTCCTGGAAGAAAGTCTCACAGAGTGGAATACGCAGCCTGGGAACTCGCTTCACAGAATGGAAGAGACACCCTGGGAACAAGTCTCCCAGAGTGGAAGACAACCTGGGAACAAATGTCATAGGGCGGAAGAGACACCCTGGGAGCAAGTTTCACAGAGTGAAAGAGACACCCCGGGAGCAAGTCTCCCAGAGTGGAAGAGACACTCTTCGAACAAGTATCATAGCATTGAAGAAGCATCCTGGGAGCAAGTCTCACAGACTGGAAGAAGCAGCCTGGGAACCGGCCTCACAGAATGGAAGAGACACCCTGGGAACAAGTCTCCCAGAGTGGAAGACACCCTGGGAACAAATGTCATAGGGCGGAAGAGACACCCTGGGAGCAAGTTTCACAGAGTGAAAGAGACACCCTGGAACAAGTCTCCCAGAGTGGAAGAGACACTCTACGAACAAGTATCATAGCATTGAAGAGGCTTTCTAGGAGCAAGTCTCACAGAGTGGAAGAAGCAGCATGGGAACCCGCCTCACAGAATGGAAGAGACACCCTCGGAACAAGTCTCTCAGAGTGGAAGACACCCTGGGAACAAGTGTCATAGTGCGGAAGAGACACCCTGGGAGCAAGTCTCCCAGAGTGGAAAGACACTCTTCGAAGAAGTATCATAGCATTGAAGAAGCATCCTGGGAGCAAGTCTCACAGACTGGAAGAAGCAGCCTGGGAACCGGCCTCACAGAATGGAAGAGACACCCTGGGAACAGGCCTCACAGAATGGAAGAGACACCCTGGGAACAAGTCTCACAGAGTGGAAGACACCCTGGGAACAAATGTCATAGGGCGGAAGAGACACCCTGGGAGCAAGTTTCACAGAGTGAAAGAGACACCCTGGGAACAAGTCTCCCAGAGTGGAAGAGACACTCTACGAACAAGTATCATAGCATTGAACAGGCTTCCTGGGAGAAAGTCTCACAGAGTGGAAGAAGCAGCCTGAGAACCTGCCTCACAGAATGGAAGAGAAACCCTGAAAACAAGTCTCCCAGAGTGGAAGACACCCTGGGAACAAGTGTCATAGTACAAAAGAGACACCCTGGGAGAAAGTCTCACAGAGTGGAAGAGGCACCCTGGGAACAAGTGTCATAGCGCGGAAGAGACACCCTGGGAGCAAGTCTCAGAGAGTGGAAGAGGCACCCTGGGAACAGGCTTCACAGAATGGAAGAGACACCCTTGGAACAGGCCTCACAGGATGGAAGAGACACCCTGGGAACAAGTCTCCCAGAGTGGAAGACACCCTGGGAACAAGTGTCATAGCACGGAAGAGACACCCTGGGAGCAAGTCTCCCAGAGTGGAAGAGACACTCTTCGAACAAGTATCATAGCATTGAAGAAGCATCCTGGGAGCACGTCTCACAAACTGGAAGAAGCAGCCAAGGAACAGGCCTCACAGAATGGAAGAGACACACTGGGAACAAATCTCCCAGAGTGGAAGAGACACTCTACGAACAAGTATCATAGCATTGAAGAGGCTTCCTGGGGGCAAGTCTCACAGAGTGGAAGAGCAGCCTGGGAACCCGCCTCACAATAATGGAAGTGATACCAAGGGAACAAGTCTCCCAGAGTGGAAGACACCCTGGGAACAAGTGTCATAGCACGGAAGAGACACCCTGGGAGCAAGTCTCCCAGAGTGGAAGAGACACTCTTCGAACAAGTATCATAGCATTGAAGAAGCATACTGGGAGCAAGTCTCACAGACTGGAAGAAGCAGCCTGGGAACCGGCCTCACAGAATGGAAGAGACACCCTGGGAACAAGTCTCCCAGAGTGGAAGACAACCTGGGAACAAATGTCATAGGGCGGAAGAGACACTCTGGGAGCAAGTTTCACAGAGTGAAAGAGACACCCCGGGAGCAAGTCTCCCAGAGTGGAAGAGACACTCTTCGAACAAGTATCATAGCATTGAAGAAGCATCCTGGGATCAAGTCTCACAGACTGGAAAAAGCAGCCTGGGAACCGGCCTCACAGAATGGAAGAGACACCCTGGGAACAAGTCTCTCAGAGTGGAAGACACCCTGGGAACAAGTGTCATAGCGCGGAAGAGACACCCTGGGAGCAAGTCTCCCAGAGTGGAAGAGACACTCTTCGAAGAAGTATCATAGCATTGAAGAAGCATCCTGGGAGCAAGTCTCACAGACTGGAAGAAGCAGCTTGGGAACCGGCCTCACAGAATGGAAGAGACACCCTGGGAACAGGCCTCACAGAATGGAAGAGACACCCTGGGAACAAGTCTCCCAGAGTGGAAGACACCCTGGGAACAAGTGTCATAGCACGGAAGAGACACCCTGGGAGCAAGTCTCCCAGAGTGGAAGAGACACTCTTCGAACAAGTATCATAGCATTGAAGAAGCATCCTGGGAGCAAGTCTCACAGACTGGAAGAAGCAGCCTGGGAACCGGCCTCACAGAATGGAAGAGACACCCTGGGAACAGGCCTCACAGAATGGAAGAGACACCCTGGGAACAAGTCTCCCAGAGTGGAAGACACCCTGGGAACAAATGTCATAGGGCGGAAGAGACACCCTGGGACGAAGTTTCACAGAGTGAAAGAGACACCCTGGGAACAAGCCTCCCAGAGTGGAAGAGACACTCTACGAACAAGTATCATAGCATTGAACAGGCTTCCTGGGAGAAAGTCTCACAGAGTGGAAGAAGCAGCCTGAGAACCTGCCTCACAGAATGGAAGAGAAACCCTGAAAACAAGTCTCCCAGAGTGGAAGACACCCTGGGAACAAGTGTCATAGTACAAAAGAGACACCCTGGGAGAAAGTCTCACAGAGTGGAAGAGGCACCCTGGGAACAAGTGTCATAGCGCGGAAGAGACACCCTGGGAGCAAGTCTCAGAGAGTGGAAGAGGCACCCTGGGAACAGGCTTCACAGAATGGAAGAGACACCCTTGGAACAGGCCTCACAGAATGGAAGAGAAACCCTGGGAACAAGTCTCCCAGAGTGGAAGACACCCTGGGAACAAGTGTCATAGCACGGAAGAGACACCCTGGGAGCAAGTCTCCCAGAGTGGAAGAGAAACTCTTCGAACAAGTATCATAGCATTGAAGAAGCATCCTGGGAGCACGTCTCACAAACTGGAAGAAGCAGCCTAGGAACAGGCCTCACAGAATGGAAGAGACACCCTGGGAACAAGTCTCCCAGAGTGGAAGAGACACTCTACGAACAAGTATCATAGCATTGAAGAGGCTTCCTGGGGGCAAGTCTCACAGAGTGGAAGAGCAGCCTGGGAACCCGCCTCACAATAATGGAAGTGATACCAAGGGAACAAGTCTCCCAGAGTGGAAGACACCCTGGGAACAAGTGTCATAGCACGGAAGAGACACCCTGGGAGCAAGTCTCCCAGAGTGGAAGAGACACTCTTCGAACAAGTATCATAGCATTGAAGAAGCATACTGGGAGCAAGTCTCACAGACTGGAAGAAGCAGCCTGGGAACCGGCCTCACAGAATGGAAGAGACACCCTGGGAACAAGTCTCCCAGAGTGGAAGACACCCTGGGAACAATTGTCATAGTGCGGAAGAGACACCCTGAGAGCAAGTCTCACAGACTGGAAGAGGCACCCTGGGAACAGGATTCCCAGAATGGAAGAGACACCCTGGGAACAAGGCTTCCAGATTGGAAGAGACTCTATGCAAACAAGTATCGTAGCATTGAAGAGGCTTCCTGGGAGAAAGTCTCACAGAGTGGAATACGCAGCCTGGGAACTCGCCTCACAGAATGGAAGAGACACCCTGGGAACAAGTCTCCCAGAGTGGAAGACAACCTGGGAACAAATATCATAGGGCGGAAGAGACACCCTGGGAGCAAGTTTCACAGAGTGAAAGAGACACCCCGGGAGCAAGTCTCCCAGAGTGGAAGAGACACTCTTCGAACAAGTATCATAGCATTGAAGAAGCATCCTGGTAGCAAGTCTCACAGACTGGAAGAAGCAGCCTGGGAACCGGCCTCACAGAATGGAAGAGACACCCTGGGAACAAGTCTCCCAGAGAGGAAGACACCCTGGGAACAAATGTCTTAGGGCGGAAGAGACACCCTGGGAGCAAATTTCACAGAGTGAAAGACACACTGGGAACAAGTCTCCCAGAGTGGAAGAGACACTCTACGAACAAGTATCATAGCATTGAAGAGGCTTTCTAGGAGCAAGTCTCACAGAGTGGAAGAAGCAGCATGGGAACCCGCCTCACAGAATGGAAGAGACACCCTCGGAACAAGTCTCTCAGAGTGGAAGACACCCTGGGAACAAGTGTCATAGCGCGGAAGAGACACCCTGGGAGCAAGTCTCCCAGAGTGGAAGAGACACTCTTCGAAGAAGTATCATAGCTTTGAAGAAGCATCCTGGGAGAAAGTCTCACAGACTGGAAGAAGCAGCCTGGGAACCGGCCTCACAGAATGGAAGAGACACCCTGGGAACAGGCCTCACAAAATGGAAGAGACACCCTGGGAACAAGTCTCCCAGAGTGGAAGACACCCTGGGAACAAGTGTCATAGCACGGAAGAGACACCCTGGGAGCAAGTCTCCCAGAGTGGAAGAGACACTCTTCGAACAAGTATCATAGCATTGAAGAAGCATCCTGGGAGCAAGTCTCACAGACTGGAAGAAGCAGCCTGGGAACCGGCCTCACAGAATGGAAGAGACACCCTGGGAACAGGCCTCACAGAATGGAAGAGACACCCTGGGAACAAGTCTCCCAGATGTAAGACACCCTGGGAACAAATGTCATAGGGCGGAAGAGACACCCTGGGAGCAAGTTTCACAGAGTGAAAGAGACACCCTGGGAACAAGTCTCCCAGAGTGGAAGAGACACTCTACGAACAAGTATCATAGCATTGAACAGGCTTCCTGGGAGAAAGTCTCACAGAGTGGAAGAAGCAGCCTGAGAACCTGCCTCACAGAATGGAAGAGAAACCCTGAAAACAAGTCTCCCAGTGTGGAAGACACCCTGGGAACAAGTGTCATAGTACAAAAGAGACACCCTGGGAGAAAGTCTCACTGAGTGGAAGAGGCACCCTGGGAACAAGTGGCATAGCGCGGAAGAGACACCCTGGGAGCAAGTCTCACAGAGTGGAAGAGGCACCCTGGGAATAGGCTTCACAGAATGGAAGAGACACCCTGGGAACAGGCCTCACAGAATGGAAGAGACACCCTGGGAACAAGTCTCCCAGAGTGGAAGACACCCTGGGAACAAGTGTCATAGCACGGAAGAGACACCCTGGGAGCAAGTCTCCCAGAGTGGAAGAGACACTCTTCGAACAAGTATCATAGCATTGAAGAAGCATCCTGGGAGCACGTCTCACAGACTGGAAGAAGCAGCCTAGGAACCGGCCTCACAGAATGGAAGAGACACCCTGAAAACAAGTCTCCCAGAGTGGAAGACACCCTGGGAACAAGTGTCATAGCACGGAAGAGACACCCTGGGAGCAAGTCTCACAGAGTGGAAGAGGCACCCTGGGAATAGGCTTCACAGAATGGAAGAGACACCCTGGGAACAAGACTCCCAGAGTGGAAAAGCCACTCTACAAACAAGTATCATAGCATTGAAGAGGCTTCCTGGGGGCAAGTCTCACAGAGTGGAAAAGCAGCCTGGGAACCCGCCTCACAGAATGGAAGAGACACCCTGGGAACAAGTCTCCCAGAGTGGAAGAGACACTCTTCGAACAAGTATCATAGCATTGAAGAAGCATCCTGGGAGCAAGTCTCACAGTCTGGAAGAAGCAGCCTGGGAACCGGCCTCACAGAATGGAAGAGACACCCTGGGAACAAGTCTCCCAGAGTGGAAGACACCATGGGAACAATTGTCATAGCGCGGAAGAGACACCCTGAGAGCAAGTCTCACAGAGTGGAAGAGGCACCCTGGGAACAGGATTCCCAGAATGGAAGAGACACCCTGGGAACAAGGCTTCCAGATTGGAAGGGACACTCTGCGAACAAGTATCATAGCATTGAAGAGGCTTCCTGGGAGAAAGTCTCACAGAGTGGAATACGCAGCCTGGGAACTCACCTCACAGAATGGAAGAGACACCCTGGGAACAAGTCTCCCAGAGTGGAAGACACCCTGGGAACAAATGTCATAGGGCGGAAGAGACACCCTGGGAGCAAGTTTCACAGAGTGAAAGAGACACCCTGGGAACAAGTCTCCCAGAGTGGAAGAGACACTCTATGAACAAGTATCATAGCATTGAAGAGCCTTTCTGGGAGCAAGTCTCACAGAATGGAAGAGACACCCTGGGAACAAGTCTCCCAGAGTGGAAGACACCCTGGGAACAAGTGTCATAGCACGGAAGAGACACCCTGGGAGCAAGTCTCCCAGAGTGGAAGAGACACTCTTCGAACAAGTATCATAGCATTGAAGAAGCATACTGGGAGCAAGTCTCACAGACTGGAAGAAGCAGCCTGGGAACCGGCCTCACAGAATGGAAGAGACACCCTGAAAACAAGTCTCCCAGAGTAGAAGACAGCCTGGGAACAAGTGTCATAGTACGGAAGAGACACCCTGGGAGCAAGTCTCACAGAGTGGAAGAGGCACCCTGGGATTAGGCTTCACAGAATGGAAGAGACACCCTGGGAAAAAGGCTCCCAGAGTGGAAAAGCCATTCTACAAACAAGTATAATAGCATTGAAGAGGCTTCCTGGGGGCAAGTCTCATAGAGTGGAAGAGCAACCTGGAAACCCGCCTCATAGAATGGAAGAGACACCCTGGGAACAAGTCTCTCAGAGTGGAAGACACCCTCAGAACAAGTGTCATAGCGCGGAAGAGACACCCTGGGAGCAAGTCTCACAGAGTGGAAGAGGCACCCTGGGAACAGGCTTCACAGAATGGAAGAGACACCCTGGGAACAGGCCTCAAAGAATGGAAGAGACACCCTGGGAACAAGTCTCCCAGAGAGGAAAACACCCTGGGAACAAGTGTCATAGCTCGGAAGAGACACCCTGGGAGCAAGTCTCCCAGAGTGGAAGAGACACTCTTCGAACAAGTATCATAGCATTGAAGAAGCATCCTGGGAGCATGTCTCACAGACTGGAAGAAGCAGCTTAGGAACCGGCCTCACAGAATGGAAGAGACACCGTGGGAACAAGTCTCCCAGAGTGGAAGAGACACTCTACGAACAAGTATCATAGCATTGAAGAGGCTTCCTGGGAGCAAGTCTCACAGAGTGGAAGAATCAGCCTGGGAACCTGCCTCACAGAATGGAAGAGATACCCTGAAAACAAGTCTCCCAGAGTGGAAGACACCCTGGGAACAAGTGTCATAGCACGGAAGAGACACCCTGGGAGCAAGTCTCACAGAGTGGAAGAGGCACCCTGGGAATAGGCTTCACAGAATGGAAGAGACACCCTGGGAACAAGGCTCCCAGAGTGGAAAAGCCACTCTACAAACAAGTATCATAGCATTGAAGAAGCTTCCTGGGGGCAAGTCTCACAGAGTGGAAGAGCAGCCTGGGAACCCGCCTCACAGAATGGAAGAGACACCTTGGGAACAAGTCTCCCAGAGTGGAAGAGACACTCTTCGAACAAGTATCATAGCATTGAAGAAGCATCCTGGGAGCAAGTCTCACAGAATGGAAGAGCAGCCTGGGAACCGGCCTCACAGAATGGAAGAGACACCCTCGGAACAAGTCTCCCAGAGTGGAAGACACCCTGGGAACAATTGTCATATCGCGGAAGAGAAACCCTGAGAGCAAGTCTCAGAGAGTGGAAGAGGCACCCTGGGAACAAGGCTTCCAGATTGGAAGAGACACTCTGCGAACAAGTATCATAGCATTGAAGAGGCTTCCTGCGAGAAAGTCTCACAGAGTGGAATACGCAGCCTGGGAACTCGCCTCACAGAATGGAAGAGACACCCTAGGAACAAGTCTCCCAGAGTGGAAGAGACACTCTTCGAAAAAGTATCATAGCATTGAAGAAGCATCCTGGGAGCAAGTCTCACAGACTGGAAGAAGCAGCCTAGGAACAGGCCTCACAGAATGGAAGAGACACCCTGGGAACAAGTCTCCCAGAGTGGAAGAGACACTCTACGAACAAGTATCATAGCATTGAAGAGGCTTCCTGGGGGCAAGTCTCACAGAGTGGAAGAGCAGCCTGGGAACCCGCCTCACAATAATGGAAGTGATACCAAGGGAACAAGTCTCCCAGAGTGGAAGACACCCTGGGAACAAGTGTCATAGCACGGAAGAGACACCCTGGGAGCAAGTCTCCCAGAGTGGAAGAGACACTCTTCGAACAAGTATCATAGCATTGAAGAAGCATACTGGGAGCAAGTCTCACAGACTGGAAGAAGCAGCCTGGGAACCGGCCTCACAGAATGGAAGAGACACCCTGGGAACAAGTCTCCCAGAGTGGAAGACACCCTGGGAACAATTGTCATAGTGCGGAAGAGACACCCTGAGAGCAAGTCTCACAGACTGGAAGAGGCACCCTGGGAACAGGATTCCCAGAATGGAAGAGACACCCTGGGAACAAGGCTTCCAGATTGGAAGAGACACTATGCAAACAAGTATCATAGCATTGAAGAGGCTTCCTGGGAGAAAGTCTCACAGAGTGGAATACGCAGCCTGGGAACTCGCCTCACAGAATGGAAGAGACACCCTGGGAACAAGTCTCCCAGAGTGGAAGACAACCTGGGAACAAATATCATAGGGCGGAAGAGACAACCTGGGAGCAAGTTTCACAGAGTGAAAGAGACACCCCGGGAGCAAGTCTCCCAGAGTGGAAGAGACACTCTTCGAACAAGTATCATAGCATTGAAGAAGCATCCTGGTAGCAAGTCTCACAGACTGGAAGAAGCAGCCTGGGAACCGGCCTCACAGAATGGAAGAGACACCCTGGGAACAAGTCTCCCAGAGAGGAAGACACCCTGGGAAAAAATGTCTTAGGGCGGAAGAGACACCCTGGGAGCAAATTTCACAGAGTGAAAGAGACACCCTGGGAACAAGTCTCCCAGAGTGGAAGAGACACTCTACGAACAAGTATCATAGCATTGAAGAGGCTTTCTAGGAGCAAGTCTCACAGAGTGGAAGAAGCAGCATGGGAACCCGCCTCACAGAATGGAAGAGACACCCTGGGAACAAGTCTCTCAGAGTGGAAGACACCCTGGGAACAAGTGTCATAGCGCGGAAGAGACACCCTGGGAGCAAGTCTCCCAGAGTGGAAGAGACACTCTTCGAAGAAGTATCATAGCTTTGAAGAAGCATCCTGGGAGCAAGTCTCACAGACTGGAAGAAGCAGCCTGGGAACCGGCCTCACAGAATGGAAGAGACACCCTGGGAACAGGCCTCACAGAATGGAAGAGACACCCTGGGAACAAGTCTCCATGAGTGGAAGACACCCTGGGAACAAGTGTCATAGCACGGAAGAGACACCCTGGGAGCAAGTCTCCCAGAGTGGAAGAGACACTCTTCGAACAAGTATCATAGCATTGAAGAAGCATCCTGGGAGCAAGTCTCACAGACTGGAAGAAGCAGCCTGGGAACCGGCCTCACAGAATGGAAGAGACACCCTGGGAACAGGCCTCACAGAATGGAAGAGACACCCTGGGAACAAGTCTCCCAGATGGAAGACACCCTGGGAACAAATGTCATAGGGCGGAAGAGACACCCTGGGAGCAAGTTTCACAGAGTGAAAGAGACACCCTGGGAACAAGTCTCCCAGAGTGGAAGAGACACTCTACGAACAAGTATCATAGCATTGAACAGGCTTCCTGGGAGAAAGTCTCACAGAGTGGAAGAAGCAGCCTGAGAACCTGCCTCACAGAATGGAAGAGAAACCCTGAAAACAAGTCTCCCAGTGTGGAAGACACCCTGGGAACAAGTGTCATAGTACAAAAGAGACACCCTGGGAGAAAGTCTCACTGAGTGGAAGAGGCACCCTGGGAACAAGTGGCATAGCGCGGAAGAGACACCCTGGGAGCAAGTCTCACAGAGTGGAAGAGGCACCCTGGGAATAGGCTTCACAGAATGGAAGAGACACCCTGGGAACAGGCCTCACAGAATGGAAGAGACACCCTGGGAACAAGTCTCCCAGAGTGGAAGACACCCTGGGAACAAGTGTCATAGCACGGAAGAGACACCCTGGGAGCAAGTCTCCCAGAGTGGAAGAGACACTCTTCGAACAAGTATCATAGCATTGAAGAAGCATCCTGGGAGCACGTCTCACAGACTGGAAGAAGCAGCCTAGGAACCGGCCTCACAGAATGGAAGAGACACCCTGGGAACAAGTCTCCCAGAGAGGAAGACACCCTGGGAAAAAATGTCTTAGGGCGGAAGAGACACCCTGGGAGCAAATTTCTCAGAGTGAAAGAGACACCCTGGGAACAAGTCTCCCAGAGTGGAAGAGACACTCTACGAACAAGTATCATAGCATTGAAGAGGCTTTCTAGGAGCAAGTCTCACAGAGTGGAAGAAGCAGCATGGGAACCCGCCTCACAGAATGGAAGAGACACCCTGGGAACAAGTCTCTCAGAGTGGAAGACACCCTGGGAACAAGTGTCATAGCGCGGAAGAGACACCCTGGGAGCAAGTCTCCCAGAGTGGAAGAGACACTCTTCGAAGAAGTATCATAGCTTTGAAGAAGCATCCTGGGAGCAAGTCTCACAGACTGGAAGAAGCAGCCTGGGAACCGGCCTCACAGAATGGAAGAGACACCCTGGGAACAGGCCTCACAGAATGGAAGAGACACCCTGGGAACAAGTCTCCATGAGTGGAAGACACCCTGGGAACAAGTGTCATAGCACGGAAGAGACACCCTGGGAGCAAGTCTCCCAGAGTGGAAGAGACACTCTTCGAACAAGTATCATAGCATTGAAGAAGCATCCTGGGAGCAAGTCTCACAGACTGGAAGAAGCAGCCTGGGAACCGGCCTCACAGAATGGAAGAGACAGCCTGGGAACAGGCCTCACAGAATGGAAGAGACACCCTGGGAACAAGTCTCCCAGATGGAAGACACCCTGGGAACAAATGTCATAGGGCGGAAGAGACACCCTGGGAGCAAGTTTCACAGAGTGAAAGAGACACCCTGGGAACAAGTCTCCCAGAGTGGAAGAGACACTCTACGAACAAGTATCATAGCATTGAACAGGCTTCCTGGGAGAAAGTCTCACAGAGTGGAAGAAGCAGCCTGAGAACCTGCCTCACAGAATGGAAGAGAAACCCTGAAAACAAGTCTCCCAGTGTGGAAGACACCCTGGGAACAAGTGTCATAGTACAAAAGAGACACCCTGGGAGAAAGTCTCACTGAGTGGAAGAGGCACCCTGGGAACAAGTGGCATAGCGCGGAAGAGACACCCTGGGAGCAAGTCTCACAGAGTGGAAGAGGCACCCTGGGAATAGGCTTCACAGAATGGAAGAGACACCCTGGGAACAGGCCTCACAGAATGGAAGAGACACCCTGGGAACAAGTCTCCCAGAGTGGAAGACACCCTGGGAACAAGTGTCATAGCACGGAAGAGACACCCTGGGAGCAAGTCTCCCAGAGTGGAAGAGACACTCTTCGAACAAGTATCATAGCATTGAAGAAGCATCCTGGGAGCACGTCTCACAGACTGGAAGAAGCAGCCTAGGAACCGGCCTCACAGAATGGAAGAGACACCCTGAAAACAAGTCTCCCAGAGTGGAAGACACCCTGGGAACAAGTGTCATAGCACGGAAGAGACACCCTGGGAGCAAGTCTCACAGAGTGGAAGAGGCACCCTGGGAATAGGCTTCACAGAATGGAAGAGACACCCTGGGAACAAGGCTCCCAGAGTGGAAAAGCCACTCTACAAACAAGTATCATAGCATTGAAGAGGCTTCCTGGGGGCAAGTCTCACAGAGTGGAAAAGCAGCCTGGGAACCCGCCTCACAGAATGGAAGAGACACCTTGGGAACAAGTCTCCCAGAGTGGAAGAGACACTCTTCGAACAAGTATCATAGCATTGAAGAAGCATCCTGGGAGCAAGTCTCACAGTCTGGAAGAAGCAGCCTGGGAACCGGCCTCACAGAATGGAAGAGACACCCTGGGAACAAGTCTCCCAGAGTGGAAGACACCCTGGGAACAATTGTCATAGCGCGGAAGAGACACCCTGAGAGCAAGTCTCACAGAGTGGAAGAGGCACCCTGGGAACAGGATTCCCAGAATGGAAGAGACACCCTGGGAACAAGGCTTCCAGATTAGAAGGGACACTCTGCGAACAAGTATCATAGCATTGAAGAGGCTTCCTGGGAGAAAGTCTCACAGAGTGGAATACGCAGCCTGGGAACTCACCTCACAGAATGGAAGAGACACTCTGGGAACAAGTCTCCCAGAGTGGAAGACACCCTGGGAACAAATGTCATAGGGCGGAAGAGACACCCTGGGAGCAAGTTTCACAGAGTGAAAGAGACACCCTGGGAACAAGTCTCCCAGAGTGGAAGAGACACTCTATGAACAAGTATCATAGCATTGAAGAGCCTTTCTGGGAGCAAGTCTCACAGAGTGGAAGAAGCAGCCTGGGAGGCGGCCTCACAGAATGGAAGAGACACCCTGGGAACAAGTCTCCCAGAGTGGAAGACACCCTGGGAACAAGTGTCATAGCACGGAAGAGACACCCTGGGAGCAAGTCTCCCAGAGTGGAAGAGACACTCTTCGAACAAGTATCATAGCATTGAAGAAGCATACTGGGAGCAAGTCTCACAGACTGGAAGAAGCAGCCTGGGAACCGGCCTCACAGAATGGAAGAGACACCCTGAAAACAAGTCTCCCAGAGTAGAAGACAGCCTGGGAACAAGTGTCATAGTACGGGAGAGACACCCTGGGAGCAAGTCTCACAGAGTGGAAGAGGCACCCTGGGATTAGGCTTCACAGAATGGAAGAGACACCCTGGGAAAAAGGCTCCCAGAGTGGAAAAGCCATTCTACAAACAAGTATCATAGCATTGAAGAGGCTTCCTGGGGGCAAGTCTCATAGAGTGGAAGAGCAACCTGGAAACCCGCCTCATAGAATGGAAGAGACACCCTGGGAACAAGTCTCTCAGAGTGGAAGACACCCTCAGAACAAGTGTCATAGCGCGGAAGAGACACCCTGGGAGCAAGTCTTACAGAGTGGAAGAGGCACCCTGGGAACAGGCTTCACAGAATGGAAGAGACACCCTGGGAACAGGCCTCAAAGAATGGAAGAGACACCCAGGGAACAAGTCTCCCAGAGAGGAAAACACCCTGGGAACAAGTGTCATAGCTCGGAAGAGACACCCTGGGAGCAAGTCTCCCAGAGTGGAAGAGACACTCTTCGAACAAGTATCATAGCATTGAAGAAGCATCCTGGGAGCATGTCTCACAGACTTGAAGAAGCAGCTTAGGAACCGGCCTCACAGAATGGAAGAGACACCGTGGGAACAAGTCTCCCAGAGTGGAAGAGACACTCTACGAACAAGTATCATAGCATTGAAGAGGCTTCTTGGGAGCAAGTCTCACAGAGTGGAAGAATCAGCCTGGGAACCTGCCTCACAGAATGGAAGAGATACCCTGAAAACAAGTCTCCCAGAGTGGAAGACACCCTGGGAACAAGTGTCATAGCACGGAAGAGACACCCTGGGAGCAAGTCTCACAGAGTGGAAGAGGCACCCTGGGAATAGGCTTCACAGAATGGAAGAGACACCCTGGGAACAAGGCTCCCAGAGTGGAAAAGCCACTCTACAAACAAGTATCATAGCATTGAAGAAGCTTCCTGGGGGCAAGTCTCACATAATGGAAGAGCAGCCTGGGAACCGGCCTCACAGAATGGAAGAGACACCCTCGGAACAAGTCTCCCAGAGTGGAAGACACCCTGGGAACAATTGTCATATCGCGGAAGAGAAACCCTGAGAGCAAGTCTCAGAGAGTGGAAGAGGCACCCTGGGAACAAGGCTTCCAGATTGGAAGAGACACTCTGCGAACAAGTATCATAGCATTGAAGAGGCTTCCTGCGAGAAAGTCTCACAGAGTGGAATACGCAGCCTGGGAACTCGCCTCACAGAATGGAAGAGACACCCTGGGAACAAGTCTCCCAGAGTGGAAGACACCCTGGGAACAAATGTCAAAGGGCGGAAGAGACACCCTGGGAGCAAGTTTCACAGAGCGAAAGACACCCTGGGAACAAGTGTCATAGAGCGGAAGAGACACCCTGGGAGCAAGTCTCCCAGAGTGGAAGAGACACTCTTCGAAAAAGTATCATAGCATTGAAGAAGCATCCTGGGAGCAAGTCTCACAGACTGGAAGAAGCAGCCTGGGAACCGGCCTGACAGAATGGAAGAGACACCCTGGGAACAGGCCTCACAGAATGGAAGAGACACCCTGGGAACAAGTCTCCCAGAGTGGAAGACACCCTGGGAACAAATGCCATAGGGTGGAAGAGACACCCTGGGAGCAAATTTCACAGAGTGAAAGAGAAACCCTGGGAACAGGTCTCCCAGAGTGGAAGAGGCACTCTACGAACAAGTATCATAGCTTTGAAGACGCTTCCTGGGAGAAAGTCTCACAGAGTGGAAGAAGCAGCCTGAGAACCTGCCTCACAGAATGGAAGAGAAACTCTGAAAACAAGTCTCCCAGAGTGGAAGACACCCTGGGAACAAGTGTCATAGGGCGGAAGAGAGACCCTGGGAGCAAGTCTCACTGAGTGGAAGAGGCACCATGGGAACAGGCTT
Source organism: Ambystoma mexicanum (assembly GCF_040938575.1). Classification (NCBI taxonomy): domain Eukaryota; kingdom Metazoa; phylum Chordata; class Amphibia; order Caudata; family Ambystomatidae; genus Ambystoma; species Ambystoma mexicanum. Next base: position 418,517,573 of record NC_090929.1, read on the forward strand.
CACAGAATGGAAGAGACACCCTGGGAACAAGGCTCCCAGAGTGGAAGAGACACTGTACAAACAAGTATCATAGCATTGAAGAGGCTTCCTGGGAGCAAGTCTCACATAGTGGAAGAAGCAGCCTGGGAACCTGTCTCACAGAATGGAAGAGACACTCTGGAAACAAGTCTCTCAGAGTGGAAGACACCCTGGGAACAAGTGTCATAGTGCGGAAGAGACAACCTGGGAGGAAGTCTCACAGAGTGGAAGAGGCACCCTGGGAACAAGCTTCACAGAATGGAAGAGACACCCAGGGAACAGGCCTCACAGAATGGAAGAGACACTCTGGAAACAAGTCTCTCAGAGTGGAAGACACCCTGGGAACAAGTGTCATAGTGCGGAAGAGACAACCTGGGAGGAAGTCTCACAGAGTGGAAGAGGCACCCTGGGAACAAGCTTCACAGAATGGAAGAGACACCCAGGGAACAGGCCTCACAGAATGGAAGAGACACCCTGGGAACCAGTCTCCCAGAGTGGAAGAGACACTCTTCGAACAAGTATCATAGCATTGGAGAGGCTTCCTGGGAGCAAGTCTCACAGAGTGGAAGAAGCAGCCTGGGAACCTACCTCACAGAATGGAAGAGAGACCCTGAAAACAAGTCTCCCAGAGTGGAAGACACCCTGGGAACAAGTGTCATAGCACGGAAGAGACACCCTGGGAGCAAGTCTCACAGAGTGGAAGAGGCACCCTGGGAATAGGCTTCACATAATGGAAGGGGCACCCGGGGAACAAGGCTCCCAGAGTGGAAGAGACACTCTACAAACAAGTATCACAGCATTGAAGAGACTTCCTGGGAGCAAGTCTCACAGAGTGGAAGAAGCAGCTTGGGAACCCGCCTCACAGAATGGAAGAGACACCCTGGGAACAAGTCTCTCAGAGTGGAAGACACCCTGGGAACAAGTGTCATAGCGCGGAAGAGACACCCTGGGATCAAGTCTCACAGAGTGGAAGAGGCACCCTGGGAACAGGCTTCACAGAATGGAAGAGACACCCTGGGAACAAGGCTCCCAGAGTGGAAGAGACACTCTTTGAACATGTATCATAGCATTGAAGAGTCACCCTGGGAACACGTCTCCCAGCATGGAAGACACCCTGGGAACAAGTGTCATAGCGCAGAAGAGACACCCTGAAAGCAAGTCTCACAGAATGGAAGAAGCAGCCTAGGAACCGGCCTCACAGAATGGAAGAGACACCCTGAAAACAAGTCTCCCAGAGTGGAAGACACCCTGGGAACAAGTGTCATAGCACGGAAGAGACACCCTGGGAGCAAGTCTCACAGAGTGGAAGAGGCACCCTGGGAATAGGCTTCACAGAATGGAAGAGACACCCTGGGAACAAGACTCCCAGAGTGGAAAAGCCACTCTACAAACAAGTATCATAGCATTGAAGAGGCTTCCTGGGGGCAAGTCTCACAGAGTGGAAAAGCAGCCTGGGAACCCGCCTCACAGAATGGAAGAGACACCCTGGGAACAAGTCTCCCAGAGTGGAAGAGACACTCTTCGAACAAGTATCATAGCATTGAAGAAGCATCCTGGGAGCAAGTCTCACAGTCTGGAAGAAGCAGCCTGGGAACCGGCCTCACAGAATGGAAGAGACACCCTGGGAACAAGTCTCCCAGAGTGGAAGACACCATGGGAACAATTGTCATAGCGCGGAAGAGACACCCTGAGAGCAAGTCTCACAGAGTGGAAGAGGCACCCTGGGAACAGGATTCCCAGAATGGAAGAGACACCCTGGGAACAAGGCTTCCAGATTGGAAGGGACACTCTGCGAACAAGTATCATAGCATTGAAGAGGCTTCCTGGGAGAAAGTCTCACAGAGTGGAATACGCAGCCTGGGAACTCACCTCACAGAATGGAAGAGACACCCTGGGAACAAGTCTCCCAGAGTGGAAGACACCCTGGGAACAAATGTCATAGGGCGGAAGAGACACCCTGGGAGCAAGTTTCACAGAGTGAAAGAGACACCCTGGGAACAAGTCTCCCAGAGTGGAAGAGACACTCTATGAACAAGTATCATAGCATTGAAGAGCCTTTCTGGGAGCAAGTCTCACAGAATGGAAGAGACACCCTGGGAACAAGTCTCCCAGAGTGGAAGACACCCTGGGAACAAGTGTCATAGCACGGAAGAGACACCCTGGGAGCAAGTCTCCCAGAGTGGAAGAGACACTCTTCGAACAAGTATCATAGCATTGAAGAAGCATACTGGGAGCAAGTCTCACAGACTGGAAGAAGCAGCCTGGGAACCGGCCTCACAGAATGGAAGAGACACCCTGAAAACAAGTCTCCCAGAGTAGAAGACAGCCTGGGAACAAGTGTCATAGTACGGAAGAGACACCCTGGGAGCAAGTCTCACAGAGTGGAAGAGGCACCCTGGGATTAGGCTTCACAGAATGGAAGAGACACCCTGGGAAAAAGGCTCCCAGAGTGGAAAAGCCATTCTACAAACAAGTATAATAGCATTGAAGAGGCTTCCTGGGGGCAAGTCTCATAGAGTGGAAGAGCAACCTGGAAACCCGCCTCATAGAATGGAAGAGACACCCTGGGAACAAGTCTCTCAGAGTGGAAGACACCCTCAGAACAAGTGTCATAGCGCGGAAGAGACACCCTGGGAGCAAGTCTCACAGAGTGGAAGAGGCACCCTGGGAACAGGCTTCACAGAATGGAAGAGACACCCTGGGAACAGGCCTCAAAGAATGGAAGAGACACCCTGGGAACAAGTCTCCCAGAGAGGAAAACACCCTGGGAACAAGTGTCATAGCTCGGAAGAGACACCCTGGGAGCAAGTCTCCCAGAGTGGAAGAGACACTCTTCGAACAAGTATCATAGCATTGAAGAAGCATCCTGGGAGCATGTCTCACAGACTGGAAGAAGCAGCTTAGGAACCGGCCTCACAGAATGGAAGAGACACCGTGGGAACAAGTCTCCCAGAGTGGAAGAGACACTCTACGAACAAGTATCATAGCATTGAAGAGGCTTCCTGGGAGCAAGTCTCACAGAGTGGAAGAATCAGCCTGGGAACCTGCCTCACAGAATGGAAGAGATACCCTGAAAACAAGTCTCCCAGAGTGGAAGACACCCTGGGAACAAGTGTCATAGCACGGAAGAGACACCCTGGGAGCAAGTCTCACAGAGTGGAAGAGGCACCCTGGGAATAGGCTTCACAGAATGGAAGAGACACCCTGGGAACAAGGCTCCCAGAGTGGAAAAGCCACTCTACAAACAAGTATCATAGCATTGAAGAAGCTTCCTGGGGGCAAGTCTCACAGAGTGGAAGAGCAGCCTGGGAACCCGCCTCACAGAATGGAAGAGACACCTTGGGAACAAGTCTCCCAGAGTGGAAGAGACACTCTTCGAACAAGTATCATAGCATTGAAGAAGCATCCTGGGAGCAAGTCTCACAGAATGGAAGAGCAGCCTGGGAACCGGCCTCACAGAATGGAAGAGACACCCTCGGAACAAGTCTCCCAGAGTGGAAGACACCCTGGGAACAATTGTCATATCGCGGAAGAGAAACCCTGAGAGCAAGTCTCAGAGAGTGGAAGAGGCACCCTGGGAACAAGGCTTCCAGATTGGAAGAGACACTCTGCGAACAAGTATCATAGCATTGAAGAGGCTTCCTGCGAGAAAGTCTCACAGAGTGGAATACGCAGCCTGGGAACTCGCCTCACAGAATGGAAGAGACACCCTAGGAACAAGTCTCCCAGAGTGGAAGAGACACTCTTCGAAAAAGTATCATAGCATTGAAGAAGCATCCTGGGAGCAAGTCTCACAGACTGGAAGAAGCAGCCTAGGAACAGGCCTCACAGAATGGAAGAGACACCCTGGGAACAAGTCTCCCAGAGTGGAAGAGACACTCTACGAACAAGTATCATAGCATTGAAGAGGCTTCCTGGGGGCAAGTCTCACAGAGTGGAAGAGCAGCCTGGGAACCCGCCTCACAATAATGGAAGTGATACCAAGGGAACAAGTCTCCCAGAGTGGAAGACACCCTGGGAACAAGTGTCATAGCACGGAAGAGACACCCTGGGAGCAAGTCTCCCAGAGTGGAAGAGACACTCTTCGAACAAGTATCATAGCATTGAAGAAGCATACTGGGAGCAAGTCTCACAGACTGGAAGAAGCAGCCTGGGAACCGGCCTCACAGAATGGAAGAGACACCCTGGGAACAAGTCTCCCAGAGTGGAAGACACCCTGGGAACAATTGTCATAGTGCGGAAGAGACACCCTGAGAGCAAGTCTCACAGACTGGAAGAGGCACCCTGGGAACAGGATTCCCAGAATGGAAGAGACACCCTGGGAACAAGGCTTCCAGATTGGAAGAGACACTATGCAAACAAGTATCATAGCATTGAAGAGGCTTCCTGGGAGAAAGTCTCACAGAGTGGAATACGCAGCCTGGGAACTCGCCTCACAGAATGGAAGAGACACCCTGGGAACAAGTCTCCCAGAGTGGAAGACAACCTGGGAACAAATATCATAGGGCGGAAGAGACAACCTGGGAGCAAGTTTCACAGAGTGAAAGAGACACCCCGGGAGCAAGTCTCCCAGAGTGGAAGAGACACTCTTCGAACAAGTATCATAGCATTGAAGAAGCATCCTGGTAGCAAGTCTCACAGACTGGAAGAAGCAGCCTGGGAACCGGCCTCACAGAATGGAAGAGACACCCTGGGAACAAGTCTCCCAGAGAGGAAGACACCCTGGGAAAAAATGTCTTAGGGCGGAAGAGACACCCTGGGAGCAAATTTCACAGAGTGAAAGAGACACCCTGGGAACAAGTCTCCCAGAGTGGAAGAGACACTCTACGAACAAGTATCATAGCATTGAAGAGGCTTTCTAGGAGCAAGTCTCACAGAGTGGAAGAAGCAGCATGGGAACCCGCCTCACAGAATGGAAGAGACACCCTGGGAACAAGTCTCTCAGAGTGGAAGACACCCTGGGAACAAGTGTCATAGCGCGGAAGAGACACCCTGGGAGCAAGTCTCCCAGAGTGGAAGAGACACTCTTCGAAGAAGTATCATAGCTTTGAAGAAGCATCCTGGGAGCAAGTCTCACAGACTGGAAGAAGCAGCCTGGGAACCGGCCTCACAGAATGGAAGAGACACCCTGGGAACAGGCCTCACAGAATGGAAGAGACACCCTGGGAACAAGTCTCCATGAGTGGAAGACACCCTGGGAACAAGTGTCATAGCACGGAAGAGACACCCTGGGAGCAAGTCTCCCAGAGTGGAAGAGACACTCTTCGAACAAGTATCATAGCATTGAAGAAGCATCCTGGGAGCAAGTCTCACAGACTGGAAGAAGCAGCCTGGGAACCGGCCTCACAGAATGGAAGAGACACCCTGGGAACAGGCCTCACAGAATGGAAGAGACACCCTGGGAACAAGTCTCCCAGATGGAAGACACCCTGGGAACAAATGTCATAGGGCGGAAGAGACACCCTGGGAGCAAGTTTCACAGAGTGAAAGAGACACCCTGGGAACAAGTCTCCCAGAGTGGAAGAGACACTCTACGAACAAGTATCATAGCATTGAACAGGCTTCCTGGGAGAAAGTCTCACAGAGTGGAAGAAGCAGCCTGAGAACCTGCCTCACAGAATGGAAGAGAAACCCTGAAAACAAGTCTCCCAGTGTGGAAGACACCCTGGGAACAAGTGTCATAGTACAAAAGAGACACCCTGGGAGAAAGTCTCACTGAGTGGAAGAGGCACCCTGGGAACAAGTGGCATAGCGCGGAAGAGACACCCTGGGAGCAAGTCTCACAGAGTGGAAGAGGCACCCTGGGAATAGGCTTCACAGAATGGAAGAGACACCCTGGGAACAGGCCTCACAGAATGGAAGAGACACCCTGGGAACAAGTCTCCCAGAGTGGAAGACACCCTGGGAACAAGTGTCATAGCACGGAAGAGACACCCTGGGAGCAAGTCTCCCAGAGTGGAAGAGACACTCTTCGAACAAGTATCATAGCATTGAAGAAGCATCCTGGGAGCACGTCTCACAGACTGGAAGAAGCAGCCTAGGAACCGGCCTCACAGAATGGAAGAGACACCCTGGGAACAAGTCTCCCAGAGAGGAAGACACCCTGGGAAAAAATGTCTTAGGGCGGAAGAGACACCCTGGGAGCAAATTTCTCAGAGTGAAAGAGACACCCTGGGAACAAGTCTCCCAGAGTGGAAGAGACACTCTACGAACAAGTATCATAGCATTGAAGAGGCTTTCTAGGAGCAAGTCTCACAGAGTGGAAGAAGCAGCATGGGAACCCGCCTCACAGAATGGAAGAGACACCCTGGGAACAAGTCTCTCAGAGTGGAAGACACCCTGGGAACAAGTGTCATAGCGCGGAAGAGACACCCTGGGAGCAAGTCTCCCAGAGTGGAAGAGACACTCTTCGAAGAAGTATCATAGCTTTGAAGAAGCATCCTGGGAGCAAGTCTCACAGACTGGAAGAAGCAGCCTGGGAACCGGCCTCACAGAATGGAAGAGACACCCTGGGAACAGGCCTCACAGAATGGAAGAGACACCCTGGGAACAAGTCTCCATGAGTGGAAGACACCCTGGGAACAAGTGTCATAGCACGGAAGAGACACCCTGGGAGCAAGTCTCCCAGAGTGGAAGAGACACTCTTCGAACAAGTATCATAGCATTGAAGAAGCATCCTGGGAGCAAGTCTCACAGACTGGAAGAAGCAGCCTGGGAACCGGCCTCACAGAATGGAAGAGACAGCCTGGGAACAGGCCTCACAGAATGGAAGAGACACCCTGGGAACAAGTCTCCCAGATGGAAGACACCCTGGGAACAAATGTCATAGGGCGGAAGAGACACCCTGGGAGCAAGTTTCACAGAGTGAAAGAGACACCCTGGGAACAAGTCTCCCAGAGTGGAAGAGACACTCTACGAACAAGTATCATAGCATTGAACAGGCTTCCTGGGAGAAAGTCTCACAGAGTGGAAGAAGCAGCCTGAGAACCTGCCTCACAGAATGGAAGAGAAACCCTGAAAACAAGTCTCCCAGTGTGGAAGACACCCTGGGAACAAGTGTCATAGTACAAAAGAGACACCCTGGGAGAAAGTCTCACTGAGTGGAAGAGGCACCCTGGGAACAAGTGGCATAGCGCGGAAGAGACACCCTGGGAGCAAGTCTCACAGAGTGGAAGAGGCACCCTGGGAATAGGCTTCACAGAATGGAAGAGACACCCTGGGAACAGGCCTCACAGAATGGAAGAGACACCCTGGGAACAAGTCTCCCAGAGTGGAAGACACCCTGGGAACAAGTGTCATAGCACGGAAGAGACACCCTGGGAGCAAGTCTCCCAGAGTGGAAGAGACACTCTTCGAACAAGTATCATAGCATTGAAGAAGCATCCTGGGAGCACGTCTCACAGACTGGAAGAAGCAGCCTAGGAACCGGCCTCACAGAATGGAAGAGACACCCTGAAAACAAGTCTCCCAGAGTGGAAGACACCCTGGGAACAAGTGTCATAGCACGGAAGAGACACCCTGGGAGCAAGTCTCACAGAGTGGAAGAGGCACCCTGGGAATAGGCTTCACAGAATGGAAGAGACACCCTGGGAACAAGGCTCCCAGAGTGGAAAAGCCACTCTACAAACAAGTATCATAGCATTGAAGAGGCTTCCTGGGGGCAAGTCTCACAGAGTGGAAAAGCAGCCTGGGAACCCGCCTCACAGAATGGAAGAGACACCTTGGGAACAAGTCTCCCAGAGTGGAAGAGACACTCTTCGAACAAGTATCATAGCATTGAAGAAGCATCCTGGGAGCAAGTCTCACAGTCTGGAAGAAGCAGCCTGGGAACCGGCCTCACAGAATGGAAGAGACACCCTGGGAACAAGTCTCCCAGAGTGGAAGACACCCTGGGAACAATTGTCATAGCGCGGAAGAGACACCCTGAGAGCAAGTCTCACAGAGTGGAAGAGGCACCCTGGGAACAGGATTCCCAGAATGGAAGAGACACCCTGGGAACAAGGCTTCCAGATTAGAAGGGACACTCTGCGAACAAGTATCATAGCATTGAAGAGGCTTCCTGGGAGAAAGTCTCACAGAGTGGAATACGCAGCCTGGGAACTCACCTCACAGAATGGAAGAGACACTCTGGGAACAAGTCTCCCAGAGTGGAAGACACCCTGGGAACAAATGTCATAGGGCGGAAGAGACACCCTGGGAGCAAGTTTCACAGAGTGAAAGAGACACCCTGGGAACAAGTCTCCCAGAGTGGAAGAGACACTCTATGAACAAGTATCATAGCATTGAAGAGCCTTTCTGGGAGCAAGTCTCACAGAGTGGAAGAAGCAGCCTGGGAGGCGGCCTCACAGAATGGAAGAGACACCCTGGGAACAAGTCTCCCAGAGTGGAAGACACCCTGGGAACAAGTGTCATAGCACGGAAGAGACACCCTGGGAGCAAGTCTCCCAGAGTGGAAGAGACACTCTTCGAACAAGTATCATAGCATTGAAGAAGCATACTGGGAGCAAGTCTCACAGACTGGAAGAAGCAGCCTGGGAACCGGCCTCACAGAATGGAAGAGACACCCTGAAAACAAGTCTCCCAGAGTAGAAGACAGCCTGGGAACAAGTGTCATAGTACGGGAGAGACACCCTGGGAGCAAGTCTCACAGAGTGGAAGAGGCACCCTGGGATTAGGCTTCACAGAATGGAAGAGACACCCTGGGAAAAAGGCTCCCAGAGTGGAAAAGCCATTCTACAAACAAGTATCATAGCATTGAAGAGGCTTCCTGGGGGCAAGTCTCATAGAGTGGAAGAGCAACCTGGAAACCCGCCTCATAGAATGGAAGAGACACCCTGGGAACAAGTCTCTCAGAGTGGAAGACACCCTCAGAACAAGTGTCATAGCGCGGAAGAGACACCCTGGGAGCAAGTCTTACAGAGTGGAAGAGGCACCCTGGGAACAGGCTTCACAGAATGGAAGAGACACCCTGGGAACAGGCCTCAAAGAATGGAAGAGACACCCAGGGAACAAGTCTCCCAGAGAGGAAAACACCCTGGGAACAAGTGTCATAGCTCGGAAGAGACACCCTGGGAGCAAGTCTCCCAGAGTGGAAGAGACACTCTTCGAACAAGTATCATAGCATTGAAGAAGCATCCTGGGAGCATGTCTCACAGACTTGAAGAAGCAGCTTAGGAACCGGCCTCACAGAATGGAAGAGACACCGTGGGAACAAGTCTCCCAGAGTGGAAGAGACACTCTACGAACAAGTATCATAGCATTGAAGAGGCTTCTTGGGAGCAAGTCTCACAGAGTGGAAGAATCAGCCTGGGAACCTGCCTCACAGAATGGAAGAGATACCCTGAAAACAAGTCTCCCAGAGTGGAAGACACCCTGGGAACAAGTGTCATAGCACGGAAGAGACACCCTGGGAGCAAGTCTCACAGAGTGGAAGAGGCACCCTGGGAATAGGCTTCACAGAATGGAAGAGACACCCTGGGAACAAGGCTCCCAGAGTGGAAAAGCCACTCTACAAACAAGTATCATAGCATTGAAGAAGCTTCCTGGGGGCAAGTCTCACATAATGGAAGAGCAGCCTGGGAACCGGCCTCACAGAATGGAAGAGACACCCTCGGAACAAGTCTCCCAGAGTGGAAGACACCCTGGGAACAATTGTCATATCGCGGAAGAGAAACCCTGAGAGCAAGTCTCAGAGAGTGGAAGAGGCACCCTGGGAACAAGGCTTCCAGATTGGAAGAGACACTCTGCGAACAAGTATCATAGCATTGAAGAGGCTTCCTGCGAGAAAGTCTCACAGAGTGGAATACGCAGCCTGGGAACTCGCCTCACAGAATGGAAGAGACACCCTGGGAACAAGTCTCCCAGAGTGGAAGACACCCTGGGAACAAATGTCAAAGGGCGGAAGAGACACCCTGGGAGCAAGTTTCACAGAGCGAAAGACACCCTGGGAACAAGTGTCATAGAGCGGAAGAGACACCCTGGGAGCAAGTCTCCCAGAGTGGAAGAGACACTCTTCGAAAAAGTATCATAGCATTGAAGAAGCATCCTGGGAGCAAGTCTCACAGACTGGAAGAAGCAGCCTGGGAACCGGCCTGACAGAATGGAAGAGACACCCTGGGAACAGGCCTCACAGAATGGAAGAGACACCCTGGGAACAAGTCTCCCAGAGTGGAAGACACCCTGGGAACAAATGCCATAGGGTGGAAGAGACACCCTGGGAGCAAATTTCACAGAGTGAAAGAGAAACCCTGGGAACAGGTCTCCCAGAGTGGAAGAGGCACTCTACGAACAAGTATCATAGCTTTGAAGACGCTTCCTGGGAGAAAGTCTCACAGAGTGGAAGAAGCAGCCTGAGAACCTGCCTCACAGAATGGAAGAGAAACTCTGAAAACAAGTCTCCCAGAGTGGAAGACACCCTGGGAACAAGTGTCATAGGGCGGAAGAGAGACCCTGGGAGCAAGTCTCACTGAGTGGAAGAGGCACCATGGGAACAGGCTTCACAGAATGGAAGAGACACCCTGGGAACAAGGCTCCCAGAGTGGAAGAGACACTGTACAAACAAGTATCATAGCATTGAAGAGGCTTCCTGGGAGCAAGTCTCACATAGTGGAAGAAGCAGCCTGGGAACCTGTCTCACAGAATGGAAGAGACACTCTGGAAACAAGTCTCTCAGAGTGGAAGACACCCTGGGAACAAGTGTCATAGTGCGGAAGAGACAACCTGGGAGGAAGTCTCACAGAGTGGAAGAGGCACCCTGGGAACAAGCTTCACAGAATGGAAGAGACACCCAGGGAACAGGCCTCACAGAATGGAAGAGACACTCTGGAAACAAGTCTCTCAGAGTGGAAGACACCCTGGGAACAAGTGTCATAGTGCGGAAGAGACAACCTGGGAGGAAGTCTCACAGAGTGGAAGAGGCACCCTGGGAACAAGCTTCACAGAATGGAAGAGACACCCAGGGAACAGGCCTCACAGAATGGAAGAGACACCCTGGGAACCAGTCTCCCAGAGTGGAAGAGACACTCTTCGAACAAGTATCATAGCATTGGAGAGGCTTCCTGGGAGCAAGTCTCACAGAGTGGAAGAAGCAGCCTGGGAACCTACCTCACAGAATGGAAGAGAGACCCTGAAAACAAGTCTCCCAGAGTGGAAGACACCCTGGGAACAAGTGTCATAGCACGGAAGAGACACCCTGGGAGCAAGTCTCACAGAGTGGAAGAGGCACCCTGGGAATAGGCTTCACATAATGGAAGGGGCACCCGGGGAACAAGGCTCCCAGAGTGGAAGAGACACTCTACAAACAAGTATCACAGCATTGAAGAGACTTCCTGGGAGCAAGTCTCACAGAGTGGAAGAAGCAGCTTGGGAACCCGCCTCACAGAATGGAAGAGACACCCTGGGAACAAGTCTCTCAGAGTGGAAGACACCCTGGGAACAAGTGTCATAGCGCGGAAGAGACACCCTGGGATCAAGTCTCACAGAGTGGAAGAGGCACCCTGGGAACAGGCTTCACAGAATGGAAGAGACACCCTGGGAACAAGGCTCCCAGAGTGGAAGAGACACTCTTTGAACATGTATCATAGCATTGAAGAGTCACCCTGGGAACACGTCTCCCAGCATGGAAGACACCCTGGGAACAAGTGTCATAGCGCAGAAGAGACACCCTGAAAGCAAGTCTCACAGAATGGAAGAGGCACCCTGGGAAAAGGCTTCACAGAATGGAAGAGACACCCTGGGAACAGGCCTCACAGAATGGAAGAGACACCCTGGGAACAAGTCTCCCAGAGTGGAAGAGACACTCTTCAAACAAGTATCATATCATTGAAGAAGCATCCTGGGAGCAAGTCTCACAGACTGGAAAAAGCAGTCTGGAAACCGGCCTCACAGAATGGAAGAGACACCCTGGGAACAAGTCTCCCCGAGTGGAAGCGAAACTCTGCAAACAAGTATCATAGCATTGAAGAGGCTTCCTGGTAGCAAGTCTCACAAAGTGGAAGAAGCAGCCTGGGAACCTGCCTCACAGAATGGAAGAGACACCCTGGGAACAAAGCTCCCAGAGTGGAAGATACACTCTTTGAACAAGTATCATAGCATTGAAGCATCACCCTGGGAACACGTCTCGCAGCATGGAAGACACCCTGGGAACAAGTGTCATAGCGCAGAAGAGACACCCTGAGAGCAAGTCTTACAGAATGGAAGAGACTCCCTTCGAACAAGTCTCATAGTATGGAAGAGGCACCCTGGTAATCAAGTCTCATAGCACGGAAGAGACACCCTGGGAACAAGTCTCAGAGCATGGAAGAAAAACGCTGGGAGCAAGTCTCATAGCACAGAAGAGACAACCTGGGAACAAGTCTCCTAGCATGGAAGAGACACGCTGGGAACAAGTCTCGCAGCGTAGAAGAGACTCCCTGGGAATAAGCCTCACAGAATGGAAGAGGCACCCTTTGAACAAGTCTCATAGCAAGGAAGAGGCACCCTGGGAACAACTCTCAGAGCATGGAAGAGACATCCCGGGAGCAAGTCTCATAGCACGAAAGTGTCACGGCTCGCTCCCTTCGCTCCCGTTCCCGTCACTTGGGGGCATGTTTTGTTTTTTTTTCCCTACTGGACATTTCCTCCGAACCTTATGCTACAGTGCTGTGATGAATTGGGAGCGCTAAAACCTTATTTTCCAAGTTACTTCCCTTCCGGATCCATTCCAGGTTTTTGGCAGCCAGCATGCTATGTTAATCTAATGACTATGCTTCCCAGAATGCCTGGCTCACTGACTCACCTCCTCCCTTTCAGGACAAGGTTTGGTGGAGGATAGGCAACACCTGTGGCTGCAGGTGCAGCAGGCGGCACACCTGAGGGGTGTGCTCGTTAAGGAGCTTTAAAAGCCTCAGCTTACTTCAGTCCAGCGCTGGTCATTGTTGCAGTGTTACTGTTGTGACTGGTCCCTTGTTCTTGGTTCCTAGTTTTTGTGCCTGGTTCCTAGTTCCTGTTTCTTGTTCCTCTGCCCTGGATTTCGAATTTATGTGCTTAATTGATTTCTGCTTTCTGGATTTCCCTTTCTGTCTTCCTCTGTCTGCAGGCAGCCTTTCTCTGTGCTTTACCCTTTGATGCTGCCCCATTTGCCTGTGTTCTCTGTTTCTTTATAGCTGTCCTTAGCTACTGAAAAACTTGATGCATTAGTCTTTCCCTTTATAGATTTAGCTTCCTGCCTTTTCTCCTTGGAGGGGTGGGAAAGGTTTCCTTTTGTGATATCATTTTCCCTGCACCTGATCCTTACTTTCTATTGGGATCCATTCCATGTTTTCCATTGCACTTCTGCATTTATTTCCCATTGATTATTAGGTGTGGGGTGCTGTTGTAACTAGTCCCAGTGTGAATGCCCTTTGTTTTCCTCACTATTCTATAATCACTATTCCTACTTGCCCCTTGACTAGGGTCTTATGTATTTAGTTTCCTCCACCCATTGCTGTTATGGCCTTCAGGGTCCCTGTTTGATCAACTGGGTTCGTGGGTTTACTGACATTCAAGTGGTCTTTCCGGTCCTCGTGAGTACTGTTTCTAAGTTCCTTATTCAGTATCATCCAGAATGTCAGCTCACAGATCCTGTCCTTGCTTGCCCTCTACGTGGGTTTAGCGCTGTCAGTATCTGTAATAGCATAGTGGGTAAGGAGTTTGCCAACTTTCCTTTCAGTCATAAGGAGGCTCTAAGTGCTTACCCCACATCCCTTTTCATATATTGGTATTATTGTTTCACTCTATTTGCACTCCTGGGTTTTAGTATACACGAGTCTTGGGTATTGCATGCACGTTGTTAGATTCAAAGTTGTTCACTGTGTGATTCCGTGCACATTTCCCTTGCCATATTCATTGCCTTCTTCCTTTCTTAACAGAATGACCAGCCATTATTCCCATTTGAATATGGCCAGTTTAAGAAAGAAAGGCAGCAAGGCCACTAACAAGTTTGTACAGAAAGCTTCCCTTAAGTTTACCTGTGACAATCCAATCACTGATCCTGACTTAAATGAACTCCTTGTTACAAATGGGTATTTACGTGCAAAGTATTTTTCCCACAGGATGGCCCATCGTACATTGCCTGATCCTAGTTCTGTCTTTAATTTTGATCCAGATTCTATGTCCGCACAAGCCTTAGCAGCGGAAAACAACACACTGTTAGATTTACTACACACGAGTATGTCTGTTGTTGAACCCCATGATTCCGGTTGTGCTTTACCTCAGATTGAACAGTTTCATGATTCAAACATAAAGAATGGAGGGGTTCATTGCATATCTTCTGTTTTCAGCCCTCAGTCTACTGCTTACTCCTCTGCACAAGTACTTACTGTAGTCCCTAATGCCACGAGGTCTGATGTCAGTAGTCTGCTTAAGGGAAACACAGACCAAGTCGGTAAGAGAGAGTATAGATCCCAAAACCTGCAAGCAGTAAATGACAATGTACAATCAGTGCACATCCGGATGGCTAGGGCAGGATCCAGCCCTGATGCCACCATGCCTTCCCCTGTGCCTACTGATAGGGATGTACAGTTAATGCGGGGCATGGTAAAAGCTGAACTTGAGGAGTTAAAACAAGAATACATTACTTTACAAGAGGAGAATAAAACCTTACAGTCTTTTCTGAATACACCTCAAACTTTATCCGTTGATGAAGTGAATACTGTTCAGTCCCTGAGTGCAGAGATTTTTGTAGGTCATGAGACTTGTCAATATGTAAAATATATTGGGAATGAAAGTCCTTTTTCCAGCACAGCACTTATTCAGGGCACAGGTTTTTGACAATTGTCCTACCGTTTTTCAGGAATTGCCGTTAGCTGAAGATTTACAAGCCACTCTACCTAAGATTTCCTGTGTAGCAGTTTGCCATAATTCTGAGCTTGAACACATACATGCTTCTGATTTCCAAACACAATCCACAATGCTGGCATACACAGAATCAGTCACTACTGTGGGCTTAGGTTCTGCCCTTGATCTAGCTGCTGAGACTGAAGTAGACATTCAAGCTGATGTGGAAAACGATGCTACCTCTGTGTTCGCTCCTCCTTCTGCCAATTTTTGTCACAACCAACAGTCAAAGACAGTACAGAATTCATGTTTTGATGGACTCATTCCACAGTATACTGAACCAAAGACCTGGCAGGCAATTCCTGAACTGTTGATTGTTAATATGCCACTTTCAGAAGCTAAGACAGAGGAATGGACATTTGACGAAATCCTGATTAACAGAGACTTTACTATGGTGATTCCTCTGGTTGATTTTGACTTCTACAAAGGAAGAGACTCTGTGTCATCCACTAAGGAGAGGGACGGCAGGGGTACAGCTCAGTCTTTGGTTACTGGTGCCAAGGAGTCAGCCGCCCTAAAGGTGCTTTCCATTCCTGAGCCACAAATGTGTCTGTCGACTTCTGGGACTTCAGTCTGTCCTCCTACAACTATTGACTCTTCCATTATCCAGTCCACGGCTCTGCAGTCATCGTTTTCAAACGTGTCTTCAATCAATGAACAATTGCTATGTCTGCCAGTCACTCAAGAGCCTTCACCATGTACGTGGTCAGAGCCAAAGACATTGACAAGTTTGTCTTCAGCTAACGAGACAGCTCCAGCTTGCATGCCCTCAGCCTCAGAATTTCCTCTGGCATGCCTGTTTTCGGCTACAGTGACTCATCCAGCGGATTATCCTTCAGCCATGGAGCCTCCGGTAGCACATCCTGAGTGCCTGTCTTCGGTCCCAGAGCCTACTGCGAGTTTGGCTTCAGTTCATGAGAGACCTGTATCCTGCTCAGCCTCGCTGCCAATATCGGAGGTGCACCTGTCTACTCTGTCTGATCATGTTGCATATTCTTCTACTTCAGAGTTACCTCCTGAATACCAACCATTTATTACGGATGAACGTCCAGCCTGCCCTTCTTATGCTTCAGGAGGATCACCAGAAGGCCTGCCTTTTACTCAAGTTGATTCTCCCAACTACTTGACTGTAGAATCAGCGCCTCCCGAATATGCAACATCTGAGTCTGAGACTTCTGCCAGCTCTCTCTTCAGAAACATCAAGCTGGATCACAACTCGGGAGGGCCTTACATGCAAGGCCGTTGGACTTGCCTGGAGTGTTACGAGAGGGAGACGGATACCATCCGCCATGGCCCAGACACCGAACAAGTAGCCGACCAGGATAACGGGCTGGATGGTTCGCATTTGGGGGCCGGTATTGGATCAGCCGCTTGACAGCCTTTTTGTTGCCGGATCCCACATGAGCCTGAGGGAGGGGACGGGCATGGCCCCACAGCTGCTGCACCATCCGGGTGCTAGTAGCCAAAGGAAGGGTATGACTGCTGCAGTTCAAGATGTGCCTGTTATTGCTCCTGCTGCGAGTGTGCCTGATGTACCAAGTACTGCGTCTATCACTCCTATCGGTATGCCAAACGTCCCTGCGGTTGTATCCCACGTGCAACAAGGTGGCTACATGAATGACACCAGGAGTGCCAGCCTCGAACAACCCATTGGACTTCCAGGCCCCCAAGGCGTGGAACAGATGCAGTCAAACCTTGGTCACCCTCAACCACAGGCCTTTAACCAGATGGATGATGGGAGAAGATCCAAACCTCTACCTCGGCTGCCACCTTCTTGTTCTGAACATGAACATTTCCTGAAACCTGCTATTTTCTCACCTCCTGTGTGTCCGCTCTCAGCAGGGAGGCTACCAGAGCATCTACAATTGTCTAAAGCATGTTGCACCAGCCTGCCTCCCTCCTCAATGATGTATGAGTGTTCGCTCCCAGAGACTGAGCTTCCTGGACCTTCCAACTTTGCTTCGGGTCCTGCAAGTCCTTCATGCCTTTCTTCGACCCATGAGTCTCTTCCTCACCGAAAGCCTGCCTATGGCTCTTCTAGACTGCGGCCTGATTCTATTAATTCCAGTCCCTCTGCTTTTGCCCGCGGGTTATCGTTTCCGTCAGTGCCACCTCCGAAGACAAAGCGCTCCTGTCATGGAAGGAAGATGTTTTGTTCGGGTGATGGCCGCCTGGAGTCGGCCGTGGGGGGGGTATAGTGTCACGGCTCGCTCCCTTCGCTCCCGTTCCCGTCACTTGGGGGCATGTTTTGGGGTTTTTTCCCTACTGGACATTTCCTCCGAACCTTATGCTACAGTGCTGTGATGAATTGGGAGCGCTAAAACCTTATTTTCCAAGTTACTTCCCTTCCGGGCCAGGTTTTTGGCAGCCAGCATGCTACATTAATCTAATGACTATGCTTCCCAGAATTCCTGGCTCACTGCCTCACCTCCTCCCTTGCAGGACAAGGTTGGGTGGAGGATAGGCAACACCTGTGGCTGCAGGTGCAGCAGGCGGCACACCTGAGGGGTGTGCTCGTTAAGGAGCTTTAAAAGCCTCAGTTTACTTCAGTCCAGCGCTGGACATTGTTGCAGTGTTCCTGTTGTGACTGGTCCCTTGTTCTTGGTTCCTAGTTTTTGTGCCTGGTTCCTGGTTCCTGTTTCTTGTTCCTCTGCCCTGGATTTCGAATTTATGTGCTCAATTGATTTCTGCTTTCTGGATTTCCCTTTCTGTCTTCCTCTGTCTGCAGGCAGCCTTTCTCTGTGCTTTACCCTTTGATGCTGCCCCATCTGCCTGTGTTCTCTGTTTCTTTGAAGCTGTCCTTAGCTACTGGAAAACTTGATGCATTAGTCTTTCCCTTTATAGATTTAGCTTCCTGCCTTTTCTCCTTGGATGGGTGGGAAAGGTTTCCTTTTGAGAAATCATTTTGCCTGCTCCTGATCCTTACATTCTATTGGGATCCATTCCATGTTTTCCATTGCACTTCTGCATTTATTTCCCATTGATTATTAGGTGTGAGGTGCTGTTGTAACTAGTCCCAGTGTGAATGCCCTTTGTTTTCCTCACTATTCTATAATCACTATTCCTACCTGCCCCTTGACTAGGGTCTTATGTATTTAGTTTCCTCCACCCATTGCTGTTACAGCCTTCAGGGTCCCTGTTTGATCAACTGGGCTCGTGGGTTTACTGACATTCAAGTGGTCTTTCGGGTCCTCGTGAGTACTGTTTCTAAGTTCCTTATTCAGGATCATCCAGAATGTCAGCTCACAGATCCTGTCCTTGCTTGCCCTCTACGTGGGCTTAGCGCTGTCAGTATCTCTATAGCATAGTGGGTAAGGAGTTTGCTGACTTTCCTTTCAGTCATAAGGAGGTACTAAGTGCTTACCCCACATCCCTTTTCATATATTGGTATTATTGTTTCACTCTATTTGCACTCCTGGGTTTTAGTGTACACGAGTCTTGGGTATTGTATGCACGTTGTTTGATTCAAAGTTGTTCACTGTGTGATTCCGTGCACATTTCCCTTGCCATATTCATTGCCTTCTTCCTTTCTTAACAGGAAGAGATAATCTGGGAACAAGTCTCCTAGCATGGAAGAGACAAGCTGGGAGCAAGTCTTGCAGCTTAGAAGAGACTCCCTGGGAATAATCCTCACAGAATGGAAGAGGCACCCTTTGAACAAGTCTCATAGCAAGAAAGAGGCACCCTGGGAACAACTCTCAGAGCATGGAAGAGACATCCCGGGAGCAAGTCTCACAGAGCGGAACAGACATCTTAGGAACTAGTCTTGCAGCGTAAAAGAGGCACCCTGGGAACAAGTCTGATAGCATAGAAGAGACACCTGAGGAACAAGTCTCAAAGAATGGAAGAGGCACCCTGGAAATAAGTCTCATAGCATGCAACAGTCAAGTTTTAACTCTGGAAGAAATGGAACTTTCCAGAGGTCGGGACTGCTCCATCGAGCTGATCCCCTAACAAAGGGAGCACGGACACTGGGGTGCAATGCACAAGGTAAACATGTAAAACAATATCACATTCCTGGATTGACAATGCCCTTTGCGCTCTCACTTCAAATGTACACCACTGCACATGTATGGCTTTTATGAGTAAAAGAGTTGAGTTTAGAGAACAGAGGCTCAGTGGCCAAAGTCGCCCTGATTGGAACCTGTATAACCCGCACTAATGTAGAACACGATAACCCTAGTGTCACTCGCTGACCCCTCCAACCTCGAATTTCCTGTCTCTGCATAGAGGTGAGAGACGCCTGACAATGTTGTATGCCATAATGATGAACGTGTCTGGTGACGCATTGGCAGACGAGGTCGCCCTTGGACCTCTACTTTATTGTTTTGTTTGAAATGGGGGTGCACCCTCCATACCTTTCGACCGTCCTCTTTTTGCTCCCCCTGCCCCTTTTCCTTACCTTCCCAGCAACCCTACTTTTCATAAAAGTGACCGAACACGAGCAATGTCCTAAGACTTGTTGTAACTCCCTGCTAAGGTGACGTAAATCGGAGAAACCACTGCTCTGCTGCTATAATGGAAGAGACACCCTGGGAATAAGGCTCCCAGAGTGGAAGAGGCACTCTACGAGCAAGTATTATACCATTGCATAGGCATCTTGGGAGCAAGTCTCACAGAGTGGAAGAGGCGCCCTGAAGCCGGCTTCACAGAATGGAAGAGACACCCTGGGAACAAGTCTCCCAGAGTGGAAGACACCCTGGGAACAAGTGTCATAGCGCGGAAGAGACACCCTGAGAGCAAGTCTTACAGAGTGGAAGAGGCGCCCTGGAGCCAGCTTCACAGAATGGAAGAGACACCCTAGGAACAAGTCTCCCAGAGTGGAAGAGGCACTCTACGAACAAGTATCATAGCAATGCAGAGGCATCTTGGGAGCAAGTCTCACAGAGTGGAAGAAGCAGCTTGGGAACCAGCCTCACAGAATGGAATAGACACCCTGGGAAGAAGTCTCCCAGAGTGGAAGAGACACTCTACGAACAAGTATCATAGCATTGAAGAGGCTTCCTGGGATCAAGTCTCATAGAGTGGAAAAAGCAGCCTGGGAACCTGCCTCACAGAATGGAAGAGATACCCTGGGAACAAGTCTCCCAGAGTGGAAGACACCCTGGGAACAAGTGTCATAGGGCGGAAGAGACACCCTGGGAGCAAGTCTCACAGAGTGGAAGAGGCACCCTGGGAACAGGCCTCGCAGAATGGAAGAGACACCCTGTGAACAAGGCTCCCAGAGTGGAAGAGACACTCTTCAAAAAAGTATCATAGCATTGAAGAGTCACCCTGGGAACACGTCTCCCAGCATGGAAGACACCCTCGGAACAAGTGTCATAGTGCGGAAGAGACACCCTGAGAGCAAGTCTCACAGAATGGAAGAGGCACCCTGGTAATCAAGTCTCAGAGCATGGAAGAGACAAGCTGGGAACAAGTCTCACAGTGTGGAAGAGACTCCCTGGGAATAAGCCTCACAGAATGGAAGAGGCACCCTTTGAACAAGTCTCATAGCAAGGAAGAGGCACCCTGGGAACAACTCTCAGAGCATGCAAGAGACATCCCGGGAGCAAGTCTCATAGCATGGAAGAGACAATCTTGGAACAAGTCTCCTAGCATGGAAGAGACAAGCTGGGAACAAGTCTCGCAGCGTAGAAGAGACTCCCTGGGAATAAGCCTCACAGAATGGAAGAGGCACCCTTTGAACAAGTCTCATAGCAAGGAAGAGGCACCCTGGGAACAACTCTCAGAGCATGCAAGAGACATCCCGGGAGCAAGTCTCATAGCATGGAAGAGACAATCTGGGAACAAGTCTCCTAGCATGGAAGAGACAAGCTGGGAGCAAGTCTCGAAGCTTAGAAGAGACTCCCTGGGAATAAGCCTCACAGAATGGAAGAGGCACCCTTTGAACAAGTCTCATAGAAAGAAAGAGGCACCCTGGGAACAACTCTCAGAGCATGGAAGAGACATCCCGGGAGCAAGTCTCACAGAGCGGAACAGACATCTTAGGAACTAGTCTTGCAGCGTAAAAGAGGCACCCTGGGAACAAGTCTGATAGCATAGAAGAGACACCCAAGGAAGAAGTCTCAAAGAATGGAAGAGGCACCCTGGAAATAAGTCTCATAGCATGGAACAGTCAAGTGTTAACTCTGGAAGAAATGGAACTCTCCAGAGGTCGGGACTGCTCCATCGAGCTGATCCCCTAACAAAAGGAGCACGGACACTGGGGTGCAATGCACAAGGTAAACATGTAAAACAATATCACATTCCTGGATTGACAATGCCCTTTGCGCTCTAACTTCAAATCTACACCACTGCACATGTATGGCTTTTATGAGTAAAAGAGTTGAGTTTAGAGAACAGAGGCTCAGTGGCCAAAGTCGCCCTGATTGGAACCTGTATAACCCGCACTAATGTAGAACACGGTAAACCTAGTGTCACTCGCTGACCCCTCCAACCTCGAATTTCCTGCCTCTGCATAGAGGTGAGAGTTGCCTGACAATGTTGTATGCCATAATGATGAACGTGTCTTGTGACGCATTGGCAGACGAGGTCGCCCTTGGACCTCTACTTTATTGTTTTGTTTTGTTTGAAATGGGGGTGCACCCTCCATACCTTTCGACCGTCCTCTTTTTGCTCCCCCTGCCCCTTTTCCTTACCTTCCCAGCAACCCTACCTGTCCATGGCTGTCATAAAAGTGACCGAACACGAGCAATGTCCTGAGACTCGCTGTAACACCCTGCTAAGGTGACGGAAACCGGAGAAACCACTGCTCTGCTGCTGTAATATGTTCCTCTGGCTTATTAGCAAGACTGTGAAAGTTCTTGCTCAGCTCAGCGCCTAAGTAGAACTGAATCCCTGAAGAATGCAGGACTCATCAGCAGGCCAAAATAACACCCAATCATAAACACGACATTGGGGGCATGGATTTACTTGATGCAGAGGTGTGGATAACTAGAGAGCTTTGGCGGGCCCTGTAGAAGGAACAGCTCACTTTCGCTTTCTGTTTGTGGGTGTTCTCATGGTGTAAGATCAGAGAGTGCAGTAATTGTCTCAGAGCAGCTATTATGGACCTCGGTGGAGTGTGATAGACTTGTTGTCCCAAGGTTCTAGTTTTAGTGCGTTCTGATCTCCATTGGTGCTCTCATATTTATGTATTTATTAAGCAACCTTTGTTATCTTTACTTTTCTAGAAAATTTTCCCTAAAAAAAGTTTAAAATAGACCAAAAACACTGAACACCTTACGTTCGCCTTTTCCTTTCCTTTTCGCATTACCCCAAATGTTTGTAATAGCAAAAGAAAAGCCTCTTCCCACCTGTAGTCCTAATTCCGTTTGGCTGTCTGTTCTACTAGGCCTTCTGGGACTTCTTCATTTGTTTCCCTTGTTTACCTTGTACTCACATTTGTTTTTTAGAATCCTCTTGTATTCATGCTTGCTTGTGAGAAATCGAAAAACAAAACGTTCCATGTGTCCGCAAGCCAGAGAATCCTTCCTGTAGTTTAGTCGCCTCCCCTTGAAGAACACCTTCCAATTGACTGGGTCTCTCGTGTGAATCCTTTTGATTGCAACTCTTTGCTGTTTTTATCCAAAATGATTCCTTCCTTAGAAATGAGGAAGCTTGATAGGGCATCTATTTGGAAGGAGAGGAGGAGAAGGAGGAAGAGGTTCACTTCTAGGGTGATGGGGATGTTAATTGCCAGGCGTTCAGGAAAGATAATGGTGTGCCCCTTTTAGTTGAAGACCCGATAGGTGTCAGGCGGCCATGGCCAAAGTAAGTGTTGCCTGAGGTGAAAAGGTTTTCAGGGGACTGCTCAGGCAGAAGAGAGGATGTAGGTCTGATGAAGAAGGTATTGCCACTGCTATAGGAGGAGGAGGAGGTGGAAGGAAAGATAGAAGACGCTGAGCGATCCTAAGGATCCATCTCGCTGCAGGGGTCATTGAGCCTGGGGGGTGGGGGGGTGGAAAGCCCAGGCAAAGTGTTTAGGGACTGGGAACACCTACTTGACTAAATCCAGAAGGAGAACATTGTAGCTGCTGTAATCAACTTGGAAGATGGAGAGGAAGTGTCAGAAGGAGCGTACAATGGTAAATAGAGGGTCCAGGTGGTAGTGCTGGAGATGGAAGAACAAACGGTGAAGGAGACAGAGGTAGTCCCCAGTAGATGGCTTAGGACGAATAAGAGACAGATTCCTCCCCACCTGCATCTGCCCTTGCGGAGGGGGCAAGACATGCACAGGTATCCCTTGTCAAGTTTCAGGTGGCCAGAAGACATCCTCCCTACTCAAGACAGTGCCAACCTTGTCATGGGTCTGGGTGTTTTTGAGCTTGTCAGAAGGGAAGACTGTCAAGAGGCAGGAAGGCACTATGATATGCAACTAATGCACCATGTTAGTCAAGCAGGGTATAACATGGAAGGATTGCACCTTAGGAACCTCAGCAATGCACAAGCACATGACACAGATACATGGGCCTCATTACAAGTCTGACGGTCTGGAAATAAGGGTGCCAGTAGCAACATACCAGCACCATTTCTGGACTGACAAACTACAAGTGTGCCTGCCGGCACTGATGCGAGCGGCAGGTCTGACCTGCTGGACGCAACTACGCTGGTAGGCACAGTTGTCATGGAAGCATCCACGTTTAAGTAGCTAATCCAAAATCAGTAGAATGCATCAAATGTTGGACTTGGACAGAACATTGTTGCAAACCTCCAATACTGCTATAATATCATCTGAAGACAGAAATCCACTTAACCCCTTAAGTGCCAGGCTATTATGCAGGTCTATGCAAAAAGGACGAGCATACTCGTAATCATACTCTATGTGGTCTAACGTATTTGCAGTTTTCCATTACTGCATGAAACATGGCCAGCTTGGAAAGAGCCCCATGCATCATTCTTCTAGTTTGTAAAAAGAAGTCAACAATGTAACAAGTTAAAAAGGATATTTGGTGATATTACACCTTTTAAATCACAAAACGTATGCTCACAATTTAGACACCACTGCATAATGTGTGCCAAGCCCCCCAGGTGGATAGCCAGACATCAATGTAAAAATATACACATACTTCCAAAGGAAGTAAATCAGTCCTAGCCAAAAAACGGTTTTGCCTTTGCTTGGCCACATGGGGGGACCTCAAACCTATGTTCCCCTAGACCCTAACAAAATGAGTTATTGGACTCAGATAAGCAAGAAATCACACTTACACCAATAATGATAAGAAAAACAAATGGCTTGTTACAGGCCTTTTATTCACACTTTATGCATACACACATAACTAACACATTACATATAGTAATTTATAAATAAACATAAAGAAAATGCATCACCGTTATAATAGTTGCAGAAGACACCTTCATCTCAGCCACCTCAACACTGCTTAGTCCCAGAGCAGGTAGGCAGAGAGATCACTTGTGCTAACGGGGTCTGGAGCGGAGGGTCCTCCATCCAAATTCTAACTGCTTTTCCAAGAGGAATACCTCTTCTCTTTATGGGGAGTCCCCCCTCCTGGTTATGACTGCCCTTGAACAAAGAGCAGATCACAAGCATAAGGAGCACAGAGTGGAAAAATCCAGCTAGAAGTGGAAAAACCCAGCTTCCCTTCCTAGCCTTCATTCCCAGTACCCCTTATCACTGCACCTGCAGAGCGCTCCAACTCCCTCTCTGACTCGTCCTTCAGCAGACAATACAACTATTCTCCACAATTAGTTTATTTGACATCATTATGTGACCTTGCTTCTGCTGCAGGAATGCATGTTTACTGAGCCCACAAAAATGTAGGCTTTCATCGTGGTAATGGAGGTGAATGTCTAAAATGGCCACGCATCGGCGCCATGTTGTTTTTAGCTCTTTCTTCCACAGAACTAAAACACTAACCCCAAATTTTAAAGAAATGAAGGCAAAATTTGCCATGGAAAAATGACTTCATTTTATAGGAAAATGCACAATGAAACACACAAAAAAAATTGTTTCAATAAGTGCTACTTGAGGGAGCATAAACTAGCATAAGAAAAAAGAGCCTGTAAGGAAGGCATGGTATAAAACAGTAAGACAGACAGATGTGATCACAGTTCATTGGTGTTTATTGAACCTCAATTGGGTTTGAAAAATGCCTATCTAATCCTAAATCTAAAGATGAGACCAAGCTACAACCATCAAATAATATGAACACAGTCCTAGTGTTGTCTTGTCAAAATAAAAAGGCCTATACTAATAAACCTATTGCCAATCCCTACTTCTAAATACAAATAGTTTGGGAAACAATGTTTAGGCAAAATAAAGTGTTCAAGAAATGACATGTCAGGTATTCAAGCCATTGGCTTCCCTTCCCCACGTTTTCAGCAGGGGACAAGGCAGCACACTCGAGCTTAGCATACTCTCTGGCTTCTCTAACATGAGGATGCGGTTCAATACTTCAACATCAGGGCCTTTTGTGCCAAAGTCTCTTTGCCATTCAAGTCCCTTATTTCATAGGGCCTGATGGATTTCACATGTACAAATTCTCTGGTGATTTTCTGTTCATACTGGGTCGCCCTCTTCCAGGCGCAGACCCACTTTAACACAAAACCTTCAATTGGTCTCCCTCTGCCGGGCTCGGATGAAATTCATGTACTTTTCCAAACTTTCTCTATTTCATCAAAATCGAAGACTTTCGACGGTGTGGAGGATTTTGCTTGACCCGTCGCAGGACCACTTCAATTTACATTTAATTGTTCTCTTTCAATTGGTCTCCCTCTGTCAGGCTTGGACCAAATGTATCTACTGTTTTTACCTCTCAGCTGGATACCTTACAGAGATCTTCGATTGAGCACCCATGTGGTGCCCGGACCACTCTGTCAAAGGTATTGTAGCTTGCTTTAAAGTTCAATCACTTATCAGCAGTTTAACTTCACTCGCATCTCTTATCACACAAGTTTTAAGAATGGTTGTTCCTGCGCTCACCATACAATGTTGCTGCTTGCAACCTTGGCTTCACCACAGATCAGTCTTGTATTGGTCTTCCCAACTCACTGGCTGTGTTGACTTCACTGATGCTGCTTTGTTCTTGGAGCAAAGGACGGTACCACAGCGGCTGATGATTCTCCTAGCCTTGATTACTGACGGGGGAGGGCCCCGTGCATCTCTGACACACAATGCAGGATTCTTCAGCATAGTTTCCTGGTCTCACGCTTTCTATTCTCGAGGTCTCCAGAAATTAATGGTTCCTTGTCGAAAGGGTCAAGGCAATTTCCTTATTTGCGATCTCTTTCGGTTTTACTGTCTCTCCCCTCTTGCTCAGCAGGCATCTCGGAATTGCTGTTTCCTCGTGTGCTTTGTCTCACTGAGAGTGTGCTCTCGTGCTCCGCCTTTTATCTGTCTGGGGAAGTGTAATGGAAGTCAGGTGTGAGTGATTGTCGATAATTGCCTGACCTAACCTGACTATAGTATTGGAACTTGTCAGGTTCATGGCTTGGGTGTTAGTCTGTTTTCCCTTATAGAGGGCTGTCCGTGAGAAAGTGTTCATGTTGTAAAAAGTGGGGAGGAGGGCAGAGTTCCTAAATAACCTACACGGTAGGATGAGCTAAAGGTGTTACAGGGAAGGGGATACAGTGTCTCACCATCCGGTGTCCCACTCCCCGAAGACCCTTCACCCAGGTGATCCTCCTGCACTTGTCCAACCCAAGGAACTGGATCCAAAAGCGATGGCTGTGTCTGGGCCACGTGGATGACAGATCCCCGGGAACTAGTGGGTGAGACACCTTCTGGTTTCTCACACTACACAATATGCTACCAAATCCACAATGAAACATAAAGGCAGACCAACATAGAAACAATTCACCACAACTTGTTTTGTGCCAACTGTAAGCATATCACAAAATGTGCTATTACACAACACCATATAGCATTGAAAGGCTGCTTGAACAGCATAGTTATACATGCAACTAAAATATTTTAGATATTTCAAAGAAATATGAAGCAAGAAAGCAGTTTATGCCATAGAATATGCACCACAGCAAATGATTACACTTGAAACCATACTCAACACTCACCCGATCTCTATCACTCTTTTCCTGGGAAAACTCCTGGAGAAGTTGGCTATCTCCCAACTAACCCTCCACACTGAATCTGTTTGTTGTCTCCATGATGAACAGTCTGGCTTCATAGCATCCAGAGGAACGGAAACTGCACTCCTGAACACCCGTGAAGATCTGCTCTCTAATACTGACCCTATGTCTCCCTCTGTCCTCATTCTCTTCAACCTTTCCTCTGCATTTGACACAGTCAACAACAACATCCTGATTACTCGTCTCCACGAGACCCTGCGCATCACATATCTGGCTCTGGCGTGGCTGACCTCCTTCTTCCTTGACTGACCTCTCCAGGTTTAGCTTGGGGCTTTTCTCTCCACCACCTTACACACCACATGTGGTGTTCCCCAGGGCTTTATCCACTCTCCCTGGCTCTTAAACGTCTATCAGGTCGCTTTGGCCCTCCTGATGTCTACCTTTTCCTCTAACTTTCAGTGCATGTGGATGACACGCAGCTCTCTTTCAGGCTTCCCTCAGCCTCCTCCTCCTCCTCGCTCATCCCTGGCTGTCTGTCTGCAATTCAGGCATGGTGCGCCTCTAACAATCTCTGCCTTAATGCCTGTAAAACTGAGATCCTTCTCATTGGGACCCCTGCTCACGCTTTTCCTCTCTCACTCTGGCTGCCCTCCTAGGGCCCACTTCCCTCACCGTCTTGTGAGGCAAAACACCTTGGTGTCATCTTCGACTCCACTCTCTTCTTCTCTCCACACATCACAGACCTTGCCAAGAAGGCCCATTTCCAGCTGTACCTCCTCAGAGGTATTCTCCCTTTTCTCACCTTCCCCCTGAAGCTCACTGGGCCTCATTATGAGTTTGGAAGTAGCCATGCCGTTTTTACCGACATGGCTACCCCCAAACTCGGGTCCGGGTCCCAAAAAATGGAAATTACCGGGCCATTCTGACCATTCTTCAAAGTTGATTACAGCAATTCACATTCGCGGGACGTGGACCCAGTATGTCCCCATTCCAAGTTGAACCCCCATAGGGCTCAATGGGAATGGGGAGGATGGTAACATGATGTCTACCTTTTCCTCTAACTTTCAGTGCATGTGGATGACACGCAGCTCTCTTTCAGGCTTCCCTCAGCCTCCTCCTCCTCCTCGCTCATCCCTGGCTGTCTGTCTGCAATTCAGGCATGGTGCGCCTCTAACAATCTCTGCCTTAATGCCTGTAAAACTGAGATCCTTCTCATTGGGACCCCTGCTCACGCTTTTCCTCTCTCACTCTGGCTGCCCTCCTAGGGCCCACTTCCCTCACCGTCTTGTGAGGCAAAACACCTTGGTGTCATCTTCGACTCCACTCTCTTCTTCTCTCCACACATCACAGACCTTGCCAAGAAGGCCCATTTCCAGCTGTACCTCCTCAGAGGTATTCTCCCTTTTCTCACCTTCCCCCTGAAGCTCACTGGGCCTCATTATGAGTTTGGAAGTAGCCATGCCGTTTTTACCGACATGGCTACCCCCAAACTCGGGTCCGGGTCCCAAAAAATGGAAATTACCGGGCCATTCTGACCATTCTTCAAAGTTGATTACAGCAATTCACATTCGCGGGACGTGGACCCAGTATGTCCCCATTCCAAGTTGAACCCCCATAGGGCTCAATGGGAATGGGGAGGATGGTAACAACGGTCCCATTTAATAATGGGACCGTTGATACCATCCTGTTCTGCTAGCGGGTGCCGCTCTGCATGTCTGGTCTGACCAGGTGTACAGAGCGGCCCCGCGAGCAGTACTCGGAATGTTGCAACGAGGTAACAACGGAGTACCCCGCAACACTCATAATGAGCCCCACTGTCTCCAAAGCCCTGGTTCTCTCCAGGGTGGACTACTGCAACAGCCTCTTTCTCAATCTGCCTGACTCTACTCTTCACCCTTTTCAACTCATCCAGAACAGGACCATAAGACTTGCTGATCACATGGCCCTTAGGAACGTGCATATGGAATGGATGGGATTGCAAAAGAGTAATTTTGAGTCCAAATAACGGAACCAACTCAGGAAGATGGGAAAGTACTGTTTAATTAACAATTATCTTAAACAGGGAGGTTATAATGAACATCAACGGACGTATGCTCATTCTCTCAATGATCTCTACACAGAATATGTTTTTTATATGAAAAATATGTCAGCGTGATATCATAGTATGTGGCAATAGTGAAAAACCTATCAAGGGTCGGGATTGGTTAAGGGAGAAATCTAAGTATACTTTTCTATAGGAAGATTGTTATTGGCTGTTCGTTATCAGGTGGACAACTTATGCCTACCTCTAAAAACATGTAATTTCAGAAACATTAGCTACACAATTTCTCATTGGTTTTCAAACTATAAGGTCCTTATATATGGAGTAATACAATTGGTTGGCACGCTTGTACCATGTCTGGAACATTCAGACCCAGGTGCAAGGAGGTGAAACTACCCCACCACCCAATTAGCCCAGCATCTCTGATCGTCCATGCCGTCTGCCATGAAATTGTCTTTGTACTTGGCCTTGTAGTGTATTCTCATCTTTGGGAATGCACGGGAGTGAGGGCACTCGGTATCGTGTCTGGGACACCAAATTTGAACTCTATATCCATCCTTGGCCCACGTGACAGGAGACCACAATCTGGTCCATTTTGCAGGTTTTAAAATGCTCTAAATTAATTAATACTTGCCATCCTTGGTGTTCTTCGTTGCACCTTAACATGAGAAGATTCTTCCTCAGCACGCTCACTCCTTTCCAAAATAGATAGCTGAACTTGGTTGCTTCAGTCTTGACTCCAGACCAGACAGCCTCACCGTGCATCTCCATTTGATTTATTTGCATTTTTAAAGCGCTCTCACAGCTTGGGGGCATCGAGGCGCTGTTACCAGAATATGTCTTAGTTATGTATTTATAACATGCTTAATACCCATAGGTTTCTAAGCACGGACCCAGGAATCGAACCCGTGTTGCTTCATGGCATCTTGTTTCCAAGGCAAGCACGTTGCCGCTGAGCTAATCTCCCAGGACAATGAGCCTATTATTCTTGCTGCAACACTGCTTTCCATTCCTGCTTCATGGGTTCTTGCTTACGAAATTCATGATACCAATGTCCACTTTCTGTACAATGGTGGCTTCACCTGCAATCTAGTCACTGGTTATACCTAGCTTCTATGATGCGTTTCATCGTCAGTACATGTATTGAACATCTGTTTTCTTCAACATCTTGTTTATTGCATAGTTTTCTTCTTGCCTACGTCGATAGTTCATTTGACCTCTTGCGTCATCGTTTGTCCTCTAGGACTCACACCTTGTTATACTTCTTTATTTTGAGATGAGACATAGTGCACACTTCTTTATGACGTCATCAATTCACCCATTTAGCTTCTTTTCATACTTCTTCAGGTTTTTCTTCCTGTAGGTTATCATCACATCGAGTGACACATCTGGTGTTAGGCATGGCATGATCTCATGTCTCCGATACAGGGGTGGTATGTCCTGCAGATGTACACAGCAGCTCCTCTTCATCACCCATGGCCTCAAGCCCAGGGTCTGCATCTCTCCAGGCCTGTAATCCCTCAACTGGATCCCAGTGGCTGCAAGAATCAAGTTGAAGACCCTCAGCATCATCCATAAGACTTTCTGGGGCCATAGCCCTCACTACCTTCAACGCTCTCTTGCTAAATACCTTCCTCCCAGAGCCCTCTGCTCGTCTACTTCTAATTCTCTGTGGATTAGTCGCTGCTCCAAGCAGAGAATGGGGGGTAGGTCTCTCTCCTCTGCAGGTGCCTCCCTCGGCAATGGCCTCCCTTCCTTGAGCCGGATCTCCTTAAGTTCTGGAAGCTCCTCAAGACCTTCCTTTTCTCCTCTTCTTTCTCGCTCCCTCTCCCCTGCTAACATTCCCCTGCTCCTGCCCCATCTGTTGACTGGCTGATCGGTGTCCTCTGAGTCTTACAGGACACCAGGCCCCCCAACCAGTCTCACTGCACTTGCCACCGGGCCCACCTTGCACTGCCGCCTGGCTTACCTTGCACTACTGGGCTGTGATTGCCCCCTGTAGCCCCAGCCTTCCTTGCAATTAACTAAGGGCCCTGCTGCTCTGGGTGCACTTCACCATGTACCCTCTCCTCTGCACTTCTTGTTGCACACGTGCACAATCTAAATGGCACTAGGCCTAGTAAGATCGTTTTTCTTGTCCTCCCTTTGTTCCCTCTCGCTTGCCTGGTTGTACCTTTAAACACTTGTGTATAGGTGCATAATGAATAACAAATCAATCAATCAATCAATCAAACTCGCTGGAATATAATAGTAGATCATGTCACCTGAGTTACATGACTGACATTTGTATGAACAAGCTTGAAAGATGCTCCACCAAAAGACTAGGTATGTTTCCGTTTTGGGCAAACTTTAGTAGGCACTCAAACTCATGCATTTGTAGCAGTCTTCTAGCAGAGATGAAAGTACCCAGACACGCTCATGTTTGATGCTCCCATTTAACAAGGAGAATTGTGTATTTATTTGAAGAACGGGATGCCAATTTGGAACAGAAATAACTTACAATAACACATTTCCAGATGGCAGACGCATTACTGAGAAGGGTGCATGTATATTAGCATAAAGATGAGAACAAACAGTCAGCCACTTTATGATGGTCTAAAAATAGAAGGGCATATGCCAGGTGCAAAACAAACAGAAACAAAATGTATAGAAGAAAACATGTGACTTATAAAGGTAACATTAACATAAGGGGTAAGTGCTTCAAACAGAAGAGAAGTAGTAAATCAATATGAAAAATTACATTATTAAGCATCATTTGTAGCAGTGATGGGATCATGTAGGGAGGAAGAGGAGAGTGCAGAGGGTGCTCCCTCTTTAGCAAGAAACTGAAGTTTAAGCCGGGTTTTGAAGAGATTTACAGTTGGGCTGGCATTGATTGTTATGGGGAGTGGGTTCTAGTGGAGTGGAGCAAGCAGGGAGAAAGAGCAGACGCGAGAGGAGACACAGGGAGGGTATGGAACAAGGAGGTTCAGTGCAGAGGAGGATTGGTGGGATCGAGATGGTGAGTAAACTGAGATATAATCAGACAGGTATTGAGGAGCAAGACCATTGATAGCTTGGTAGACTAGGAGAAGGAATTTGAAAAGAGAGAGGATGTGCAATGACAGCCAACCAGCATGTTGTGGGAATAAACAAGGGAGCTGCCTGCGTTATTGGAAGTTGGCAATCTGTTCATTCCTGCTGTTGTGAAATAGCAGAAACAGAACTCAAGAAAGAACAAAGCAGCAGTAGGACAAATACTCCCATACAATTACAGTCAGTTACCACAGCAGTCTGTCGCTAGAGGCATGGAACAGCAGCAATGTTTTCTGGGATGAAACTATAGTCTAGGGTGACATGGTGAATAGCTACTGGTCAGAGGGCACCCATAGAGGTCTTCTGGGTTCATCCCGGACATGTGATTGTTGTTGTATTATATCGCCTGCAAAGATGCGGTACCCAACTTGATGCTAGCATATTCCCAGCAAAGGGATTTTTTTGCACAGTGCAGATGACAAGATGCTGTTGTTTGTTATCCTTTATGAAGAACTCCCATACTTTTAATTGTCTTTCTGGGCCAAGAAGAGATGTCCTCCAAAGTTCACCTGTCTGCAAGCTTTATGATGGTGTAGTTGGTGGTCTGGCTGCCGAATGGCCGAATGGTGATGGTTTGCACTTTCAGATCTGATAGTATGTCTTTAAAGACCCCACACATAGCTGGAAGTGTAGGTTTGTCTTTCTGCCTGTCTCTGAAACTGTGGCTTTTTTCCCCACTTCCCCTCCTCTGTATCACTGTTTTTTCAAAATCATATGTTGTGGCTTATAATTGGATGTGTCACATTTATCGTGCTCATATCCTTTATCATATTCATAAACTCAACAATAGATGTGTCTGGTGGTCGAGGTGGAGACCAGGAACATCCCATATCCTGCACCTCTGCATTATGTGTTGTTGTTCCTGGCTCATCAGAAAATACAACAATGTAACTCCTTTCCCCTTTATGCTTGAAACAGAGGGGGGATTAAATGAATTCTCCTCCTCTGGCTGAAGTGCCTAACTATGCATTATTTTACTTTCCCTTACATGCCAGAGTGATTTTTGGATGGAGGTGCTGTTGCTGATTGTAAAATTGACTGCGGGGGCTGCAGCGGCTAATGTAAACAGCCTTTTGGTGCATGCCTCCCTCTGCCACTCACACTTATAGGTGCTCCAGACACATTAGCACTCAACATGCTCCCTTCTCTGTACCCACAAGAAGAGTGCATGTTGGCTGAGCACTGAGTTAAAGCCACTGAATGTAATCTTCTCCTCCCTCCAAAGAATTCTCAGAAAGTTCTCTTAAATTAGTATTTTCTCTTGTTGGTTACACAAAGATGGTTTACATTGTTACAGCCACTGATTATAAACTCTTCCTTTCTCTAGCGAATTCTAAGACACATTCTACGCAAATAGTATTTGCTCTCATCATCACACAAGTATGATGCACTTAGTTACACACACTTGAAATAATCTCCTTATTGACGAAAGCTATAACAGTGCATGGTTAGTTCAAAAAGAAGGGCAACTGTTGCAAAGGGAGTTGAGGAGTTAATCTGAGGAAAAGGAGCTAATCAGGAATCTTGGCTTTTGAAAGCACTTGGATGCAAACTTGCAATTTGTGATTGTGTTATAACATCATTTCAAGGCAGAAATCAAATTAATTGTACTCGAGCTGCCCTTACATATTTGTGCTTTTGATTTGTAGCATGCAAACCACTACCAATTGGGATAACCCCCTTATGACTTCTTAGTTATGCAAATGTGCCTTCTTGTTATTGATGAACAGAGTCTTACCATGTGTTTTCTGAAGCAACCAATTAAACGTTGGCAATTTGGAAAGCACAAGAAAGAGCGCAATGCCATAGAAAATAAAATTGCACCCCAGCAAATTATTGCAGCCTCACTAGAATATAAAATCAGATCGTGTTGCCTAAGATATACTACTGTTACCTCCCCAGCACACAGTGTTCCTGCATTCCCACCCTGCCATACTTGAAGTGCCTGCCAGCGATATACTACTTTTACCTCCCCAGCACACAGTGCTCCTGCATTCCCACCCTGCCATACTTGAAGTGCCTGCCAGCGATATACTACTGTTACCTCCCCAGCACACAGTGCTCCTGCATTCCCACCCTGCCATACTTGAAGTGCCTGCCAGCTTCTCTTCTAAAGTTAAGCACCTTGGTTGCATCTGGCCGTCGAACCTGAAATGTAATTTACATGTCAGTGAAACCGTCAAGTCAGTCTACTCTTGACTTAAAAATCCTTCCTCTTATCGCTGAAAAAGATCAGCCAGCTTTTGTTGGCACATTAGTGAACTCAAAACTGGACTATTGTAGTACTCTTTCTATGGGCATTAGAGCTGCCAGTTTCACCGTCTTCAAATCTCACAAAATGCAGCTATCAGACTTCTTAATAATTTTTCCAGAACCATGTCAGTATCCCGTTCCGTACATGTCTTTACTGGCTCCCAGTACAACAGAGGATCAGGTGCCTTCATGGCTCATCTTCAGGTGCCTTCATGGCTTAGCCCTCAGTTAACTTGTGTCTAAGATCTCTATCTACTGTCCAACTCTTTTACTTCGATCCACTGTGGAGACAATCGTTTTCCGTCTGTGGTCCTCGAGCCTGGAACTTGCTGCCTCCTGTTGTTCGTAAAACTCAATTCCTTTTCATTCTTTAGGAAGAAGCTCAAAACTCATCTCTTCCAATAATTGTCAACTTTCATCATGAATACTTCTTGTTAGTTCTGTTTACTCATAGTTGTCATCTGAGCCTATAACAGTTACTGCTCAGTTTCCTTGAGGATCTGTGCGCAACAAATAACCAAACCAAATCAATCAAATCACAGTGGGCTTGTTCCACCTCCTTCTATGTGTAAATGTTACTGTTAATAGGATTTATACTGTGCCAGGCTGTCATTTGCATGATCTCCAGGCCCTGAACATAAGGTTCTGAGTCTGTTCTTTATACTAATTGCTAGGCTGTGCTTTGAGTACAGGCTTTCATGTGAATGGTTGAGATAATCTGAATAGAATATTAGGTTTTTAGCAAGTTATTAACAAACTAAATGGCTTAATTGCAAGGTAGGAGTTAAAGAAAAAATTGCACTAAAATGGTAGTATCGAAATTACTGTCACTTTCCCGCACCACCTCATTCCAGGTTTTCAGGTAAAGTGTAGAATGTACATCAAGCATATAGCTGGAAGTGAAACTCCTAAAAATGGGTATTAACACCACCTTACCACCACTTGTAATTTGGCTGTAAATCAGGTGGGATGAGTGCTGCGAACAGTACACGAGTTTGGTGGTAAATCGACAGTAAAATCACAGAATTATCACCAAACTCGTGATGTGGCACATAGGGCCACATTATGAGTTTGATGGTATTCCTTTGGTAAATCCACCAGAATACCACCAAACCGATTTACCGTTACTGCCACTTGGTCAGGCTGAATTACTGCCAAATTACAAGTGGCAGTATGGTGGTGTTAGTTCCCAATTACCTCCATGGGGAATTGGCTGAATTACAGCTGGTTGTAATGTCCGGTAATTCTGCTGGTTTTGCCAAGTTTTTGCGGTAAGGTGGAGGATTTACTGTCAGCTTTTTGCTGGAGGTTTTTCCTCCACCTTACCTCCAAACTCATAGTTCGATGGTGCAGTAATGTGGCATAATGGAATTACTGCTGCATTACCAAGCATTTTCCCCACAACGTGGACCTCGCAATGAGGCCCATCATTTTTCATTTACAACACCTGAGATCAGAATTAAAATTGAGCAAATATACAGATCATTATTAGACTCGAACAGCAATGACTATTCTAAGATTAATGAGACACATATATATATATATATATACATATATACATATGTGTCTCATTAATCTTAGAATAGTCATTGCTGTTCGAGTCTAATAATGATCTATATATTTGCTCAATTTTAATTCTGCAATTAATTAATTTTAACATATATATATATTCAGTGAAAAAACTTTGTTAAAGGGACGTTATGGTTAATTTGCACTACTAAAAACCTATGAAATTCAGTGAAAAAACATTAAAGAGACGTTATGGTTCCAAGTAAAACCGAAAACCCCTTGAAATTCGCAAGTTATGGTAAGCTAAGCAACCATAACGCACGCCACCATCGTGCACTGCTAAACCTAACACCCAGGACATCAAAGATGACATCACAAATGTCATTGATGACATCACTGATGACATCACATGTCTGGCTCCCCCTTTTTTCTTTACTGACATATCTAGGCCACATGTTTTTCTTCAGTAACAGTTAGGAACTAAGAATTGTAAACGTACTATATTTGTAGACTTATCCTTCAAGTATGTTCTTACAATAATTCCCTTATGGTCCAGTTATATCATATGAAACATATACATAGGGGAAGACACAACCTTGAAAGGCAGCAATCCTCTTTGGACATTAAAATAATCAGTACAGTTATCAGCACTTTCTGATAGTTCTGATGTTTTTTTCTTACTGTACTTTCCCTGTATATGTTCCTATTTTTATATGTTGTACTCACACTATTTACCTTAGGGTCCAAGCACATCATGTGATATATATACATAGAATAAGTAACAGCTTAGAAACAGAGCAATCATTTCTCTGCATAAAGTTAATCAGTTAGGTTATGAACACTTTCTGCTACTACTGCTGTTTTTTTTTTTACTTCTATTTCCTTGTATATATTCATATTTGTATACGGTGTTGTCTCTTTGTGTTTTGTCTATAATAATGCAATTATGTAGTAAGTGGGTTTTATTACCTACTTATCACATGTTTCACAGTATGCAAAACTCTAATAAGAAAACAGTTATCATTCCACTATTCAACATGGCAAGCTTATGAATATTGCACCTCCATCATGTATGCTGCACACAATGCCTATGTTTCTACTTGAGTACCTTAGTATACTGGATTGAACTTAATAATAGAATGCTATTTATATCAATGCATAGCTTAATTCACTAATTAGCACTTGATATTTATTCCAAAAACCTTTACACTTTTTTTTATTAACATTACACTA
The DNA here is from genome assembly GCF_040938575.1 of Ambystoma mexicanum. Taxonomy (NCBI): domain Eukaryota; kingdom Metazoa; phylum Chordata; class Amphibia; order Caudata; family Ambystomatidae; genus Ambystoma; species Ambystoma mexicanum. Next base: position 418,554,582 of record NC_090929.1, read on the forward strand.
AGAATCCCTTGTACAGACTTTTCATGAAAAGTAAATGCACATGTGATGTCATCAGTGATGTCATCAATGACATTTGTGATGTCATCTTTGATGTCCTGGGTGTTAGGCTTAGCAGTGCACGATGGTGGCGCGAGTTATGGTTGCTTGGCTTACCATAACTTGCGAATTTCAAGGGTTTTTCGGTTTTACTTAGAACCATAACTTCCCTTTAACAACATTTTTTCACTGAATTTCATAGGTTTTTAGTAGCGCAACTTAACCATAACGTCCCTTTAAAAAAGTTTTTTCATTGAATTTCATAGGTTTTTATTAGTGCAACTTAAACATAATGTTCCTTTAACAAAGTTTTTCATTGAATTTCATAGTTTTTTTATTAGTGCAACTTAACCATAACGTCCCTTTAACACATTTTTTTATACTATAGGTTTTTATTAGTGCAACGTAACCATAGCATCCTTTTCAATGGATGAAGACCACTAGCATCCTAGGTTCTCAAAGTGGGAACCCGGGGTGGTAAGAAAAATATTTTTCTTCCCAAACCCGTGTAGGAAGGAAAATCTTTTACCAAGATGGACACCATGGAAAGGGAAGGCAGGGTGTATAAAGAAAATACAACAGGGTATCGGCGGGGGGACCAGGAGAGAGACACGGGGCATGAGCGGGGGGTGGGGTGGAACAGGGGAGACACGGAGCATGAGCAGGGGGTGGGGAACAGGGGAGAGACATGGGGCATGAGCAGGGGGTAGTGGGGGGAACAGGGGAGTGACACGGGGCATAAGCGGGGTTGGGGGGAACAGGGCAGAGACACGGGGCATGAGCGTGGGGTGGGGGGAACAGGGGAGAGACACGGGGCATGACCGGGGGGTGGGGGGAACAGGAGGGAGACACGGGGCATGAGCGGGGGGTGGGGAGAACAGGGGAGACACGGGGCATGAGCGGGGGTGGGCGGAACAGGGGAGAGACACAGGGCATGAGCGGGGGTGGGGGGAACAGGGGAGAGACACAGGGCATGAACAGGCGAGAGACACAGGGCATGAGCGGGGGGTGGGGGCAACAGGAGAGAGACACAGGGCATGAGCGGGGGTGGGGGGCAAGACGAGGTAGACACGGGGCATGAGCGGGGGTACAGGAGGGAGACACAGGGCATGAGCGAGGGGTGGGGGTAACACAAGGGAGACACGGGGCATGAGTGGGGGGTGGGGGAACACAAGGGAGACACAGGGCATGGGCGGGGGGTGGGGGGAACACGAGGGTGTCACTGGGCATGAGCGGGGGGTGGGGGTAACATGAGGGAGACACGGGGCATGAGCGGGGGTGGGGAGAACAGGAGGGAGACATGGGGCATGAGCAGGGGTTGGGGGATACAGGAGGGAGACACGGGGCGTGAGCGGGGAGTGGGGGAACAAGAGAGAGACACGGAGCATGAGCGGGGTTGGGGGGAACAGGAGGAGACACGAGGCATGAGCGGGGGTGGGGGCAACATGAGGGAGACACGGGGCATGAGCGGGGGTGGGAGATACAGGAGGGAGACACGGGGCATGAGCAGGGGCTGAGGGGTAACACGAGGGAGACATGGGACATGAGCGGGGGGTGGGGGGAACAGGAGGGAGACACGGGGAATGAGCGGGGATTGGAGGGTACAGAAGGGAGACACGAGGCATGAGCGGGGGGTAGGGGGAACAAGAGAGAGACACTGTGCATGAGCGGGTGGTGGGGGGAACAGGAAGGAGACACGGGGCATGAGCGGGGTTGGGGGGCAACACGAGGGAGACACAGGGCATGAGCGGGGGGTACAGGAGGGAGACATGGGACATGAGCGGGGGTGGGGGGTAACATGAGGGAGAAACGGGGCCTGAGCGGGGTGTGGGGGGAACAGGAGGGAGACACGGGACATGAGCGGGGGTTGGGGGGTAACAAAAGGGAGACACGGGGCATGAGCGGGGGTGGGGGGGTAATACGAGGGAGACACGGGGCATGAGCGGGGGGTGGGGGCAACAGGAGAGAGACACAGGGCATGAGCGGGGGGTGGGGGGATACACGAGGTAGACACGGGGCATGAGCAGGGGGTGGGGAGAACACGAGGGAGACACGGGGCATGAGCGGGGAGTGGGGGGAACACGAGGGAGACACGGGGCATGAGCGAAGGGTGGGGGGTAACACGAGGGAGACACGGGGCATGAGCGGGGGTGGGGGGAACAGGGCAGACACGGGGCATGAACGGGGGTGGGGGGTACAGGAGGGAGACACGGGCATGGGTGTGGGGAACAAGAGAGAGACACGGGGCATGAGCGGGGGGTGGGGGGAACAGGAGGGAGACCCGGGGCATGAGCGGGGGGTGGGGGGCTAACACGAGGGAGACACGGGGGGTGGGAGGAACATGAGGGAGACACGGGGCATGAGTTGGGGGTGGGGGGCAACAGGAGAGAGACACGGGGCATGAGCGGGGGTGGGGGGAACAGGAGGGAGACCCGGGGCATGAGCGGGGGGTGGGGGGCTAACACGAGGGAGACACGGGGCATGAGCGGGGGGTGGGAGGAACATGAGGGAGACACGGGCATGGGTGTGGGGAACAAGAGAGAGACACAGGGCATGAGCGGGGGGTGGGGGGAACAGGAGGGAGACCCGGGGCATGAGCGGGGGGTGGGAGGCTAACACGAGGGAGACACGGGGGGTGGGAGGAACATGAGGGAGACACGGGGCATGAGTTGGGGGTGGGGGGCAACAGGAGAGAGACACGGGGCATGAGCGGGGGCTGGGGGGAACAGGAGGGAGACCCGGGGCATGAGCAGGGGGTGGGGGGCTAACACGAGGGAGACACGGGGCATGAGCGGGGGGTGGGAGGAACATGAGGGAGACACGGGGCATGAGTGGGTGGTGGGGGGCAACAGGAGAGAGACACGGGGCATGAGCGGGGGTGGGGGGTACACGAGGTAGACATGGGGCATGAGCGGACGGTGGGGGGTACACGAGGTAGACACGGGGTATGAGCGGGGGGTTGGAGGAACAGGAAGGAGACACGGGGCATGAGCGGGAGGGTGGTTGGTAACACAAGGGAGACACAGGGCATGAGCGGGGGTGGGGGGTAACACGAGGGAGACACGGGGCATGAGCGGGGGGGCGGGTGGAACAGGAGGGAGACATGGGGCATGAGCGGGGGTGGGGGATGGGGGAAAAGGAGGGAGACACGGGGGTGAGCGGGGGGTGGGACGGAACAGGGGAGACACGGGGCATGAGCGTTGGGTGGGGGGGAACAGGGGAGACACGGAGCATGAGCAGTGGGTGGGGGGAAAAGGAGGGGGACACGGGGCATGACCGGGTGGTGGGGTGGAACAGGGGAGACACGGGACATGAGAGGGGGGTGGGGGCAACACGAGGGAGACACGGGGCATGAGCGGGGGGTGGGGGGTACAGGAGGGAGACACAGGGCATGAGCAGGGGGTGGGGGGTAACAACAGGGAGACATGGGGCATGAGTGGGGGTGGGGACAACATGAGGGAGACATGGGGCATGAGCGGGGGGTGGGGGGTACAGGAGGGAGACACGGGGCATGAGCGGGGGTGGGGGGTAACACGAGGGAGACACAGGGCATTAGCAGGGGCTGGGGGGTACACAAGGTAGACACAGGGCATGAGCAGGGGTGGGGGGTACACGAGGTAGACATGGGGCATGAGTGGGGGGTGGGGGGGAACAGGGGAAACACGGTGCATGAGGGGGGGTGGGGGGTGCACGGGAGGGAGACATCATGGGGCATGAGCGGGCGGTGAGGGGAACGGGAGAGAGACACGGGCCAGGAGCGGGGGTGGGGGAACGGGAGAGAGGCACGGGGCATGAGCGGGGGGTAGGGGGAACGGGAGAGAGACAAGGGGCTTGAGCAGGGGGTGGGGGGAGCGGGAGGGAGACACTGGGCTTGAGCGGGGGGTGGGGGGAACAGGAGGAAGACACGGAGCTTACTATGGAGCGCTCTGATGCAAACGATAAACAAAGATGGTGGGCGTCTCTCACAATACGATGCACTGCATGCTTCACCGCAGCCAATAGGAAAGCACGTCAGATGTCCGCGGACATCACGCAAGCCGCTTGCCCAATCCCCGTCCTGTCCGCTGAGCGAACAGGGAAGTGTGTCCGCTTCAGATAGCACACATTTTTTTCACTTACATTTTTGTCATTTTCGGGACCAAGCCGCCGCTCCCACCGGAAATTTGGTGTAAATACGTCCAGCAGTTTGGGATGTAGGCGTGAGCAAAGTTTTTTCCCATTATGTCTATGGGAAAAAAAGAAGTTTTGGGCCCCCCCGTATAACTTTGCCTCCCCTGGACCAAACCTCACCAAACCTTGCAAAACAATTCAGAGTGGGCCATATACTTTTTATGCAGAGTTTGGTGAGGATTCGTCCAGGGGGAGCGAAGGTATAAGCCGCCCAAAAAGTGCTCTTCCTATGGAAACAGCAACTTAACTATAACTACATGGCCACTACCGTGGCCATGTAATTCAGTAAAAAAACTTTGTTAAGGGGACGTTATGGATAAGTTGCGCTACTAAAAACCTATGAAATTCAGTAAAAAAACTTTGCTAAAGGGATGTTAGGGTTCCAAGTAAAACTGAAAAACCCCTGATATTCGCCAGTTATGGTAAATTAAACAACCATAATTCGCGCCACCACTGTGCGCTGCTAAGACTAACACCCAGGACATTAAAGATGACATCACAAATGTCATTGATGACATCACTGATTACATCACATGTCTGGCTCCCCCTTATTCCTTTACTGACATATCTAGGGCACATGGTTTTCTTCAGTAACAGGCAGGAAATAACAATTAAAAAGGTAGTATATTTGTCGAGTTATCCCTCAAGTATGTTCTTAAAGTAATTCTCTTAGGGTCCAGTTATATCATATGAAACATAAACATAAAGGAAGACACAGGCTTGAAAGACAGCAATGGTTTCTGTGCATGAAGATAATCAGTAGGGTTATCACCACTTTCTGATAGTTCTATTTTTAATTACTGTACGGTCCCTGTATATATTCATATTTGGATACATTGTACTCACACTACTTTGTTCAGGGTGCAGTCACATCATATGATACATATGCATAGGGTAAGTTGCACCTTTGAAACAGAACAATAATTTCTCTGCATAAAGATAATTAGTTAGATTATGAACACTTTCTGCTACTACTATTGCTTTTTTGCTTACTTCACTTTCCATGTATATACTCATATTTGTATGTGTTGTTATTTCTTTGTGTTTTGTCTGTAGTAAGTAGGTTTTATTACCTACTTATTACATGTTTGACAGTATGCAAAACTGTAATAAGAAACTAGTTATCATTTCAGTATTGAATATGGCAAAATGATGAATATTGCACTTCCATCATGCATGCTGCACACAATGGCCCTCATCACAAGGTTGGCGCTCCGGTAAGAACGGCACCGGTAAGGCAATACTGGCATCCATTACCGGTCCAGTGTATCATGACCCTAGATGCCGTTGCTACCGGCATCGTCAAGGACCTGCTGTGACCGTGCACCACCGTAACGGCATGCGGGCACACGCGCAGATGGGGGAGGCCTTAATACCGGCATGCCGCAAAGAAGGGGACACCACGAGTCGCACGTACAAGTACATACCATCATCGAGATGCCGGTAAGAAGGGCCACCATGATGCCGGCAATACCGGCATCGCGGACCACCCGTAAACTGCAAACTGCTGTGTAACGAAGTGCCACAGGTGCACACAATCAGCACAGGTGGAGGCAATGGAGTCAGGGTCAGCACAAAAGGAGCACACCCACACACCACACCCCCTTCCAAGCCAAAATGCTACCACTTGTACTTGCCATACTGGGCCTTGAGGACATGCCTGCACTGCTACTCCTTGAGCAGGCAGTACAACAGGAAAGACAGAGGAGACGCAGGAGGAGAAGGAGGGTGAGACATGCCCAGCAAATCCCACCAGTGCAGGCGGTCGCTCCCCGCAGACAGCCAACAATCCCACGTATAAGGGCCAATTCATTTGACTTAACCCCAGCACAGATCCACACCCTGTACCGCCTGGACAGAGACACCATCACCAACATAGTGGAATTAATACAGGATGACTTGGTCAGCCTGATCAACATCTGCACAGCTACCCCCCCTTTGCTGAAGGTGGCATCTGTGCTCCACTTCCTAGCCACAGGCACTTACCAACACACAGTGGGCCAAATGCATGGCATGTCCTAATCATGCTTCTCTGTTGTGTCAAACCAAGTGCTGGATGCACTACTGAAGCACGCAAGTGCCCACATATCCTTACCAAGGACACCACTGGAGGCAAATGCCACCAAAATAGCATTCCATGCACTGGCAGGCATGCCCAATGTAATTGGTGCCCTCGACTGTACCCATGTAGAGTTGGTAGTCCCATATGCCGTGGAGGCGGTGTACCGCAATCGGAAGCTATACCATTCCATCAATGTGCAGATGGTGTGTGATGCCAGCCAGATAATAACACATTGCTGTGCCAGATACCCAGGATCCACGCATGATGCCATGGTGCTGCGGAACTCCTCACTACCCCGCTACATGGAAGGAGACGTTGTACGAAGTGGCTGGCTTTTGGGTGAGTCTGCCCTCTGGGCCATGGGGGCAGATGGATTGGGGGGGTACATGCGTATGCAAGGGGAATGCCCTTTGGGCCATGGGGGCGGATGGATTTGGTGGGTACATGCATATGCAAGGGAATGCCCTCTGGGACATGGGGGCAAATGGATTTGGGGGGGATGGAAGTTTCTTAACACAGCACTCACATTTGCATGCAAAATGCCCCTAGCCAAGACATACATTGGTGTGGCCTGGTGGTTTAAAAGCCTAGGACCCTGGGTCGTGTATGTCACACAAGGCTCCCTCTATGGATTGGCATGCACTGTACAGGACTGACAGTCATGTGGATGTGGCTGCTAATGACGAGATTGTGCATATGAACTTGAATGATGTACAGGCTGAGCACACCTGTCAACCGAGCCTCATTCTCACACATACCTCCTCTGCTCCCATGTAGGTGATGCTGGATATCCTCTGAAGCCGTGGCTACTCACCCCTGTCTGGAACCCACAGAACAGGCACGAGGAGGACTTCAATCGTGCACATATACATACACATGTGGTCATTGAGCAGACGTTTGGCCTTTTGAAGGCACGGTTTCGCTGCATCAGCAGGTCAGGAGGGGCACTCATATACGGGCCTGAGAAGGTGGGCAAGATCATCACGGCATGTGCAATGCTGCATAACATGTGCATCTGGCGGAACATACCCCTGCCACCTGACGTGGAGCTGCCACCACCTGGTGAAGTAGAAGCAGAGGAAGGAGTAGAAGTAGGACATAGGCCAGGACGCGAAACACGTGAGTGTCGCGCAGTGTGCCAAATGGTCATAGACCATTCATTCTGATGTACTTTGATGCAGAAGGTGCCATGTGTTGCGAACTGTGGGCACTGGGTGTGTGGGCACATGTGCACGAATCACCATGAAGCAATAAATTGACATACAAAAAATCAGCAATGTCCACTCATGTGATGTTTGCTACACAACTGGTGTATTCGTGAGGAATTTAGTACAACATGATTCAACAATCCACGCCCCCACCACCCCTTCACCTCCCCCCACCCTACTCCCATGCCCCCAAACACCCCAGTACTACACACTACACCCACCACCCCTCCACCTCCCCCCCTACTCCCATGCCCCCAAACACCCCAGTACTACACACTACACCCACCACCACCCTCCACCCACCCCCTAACACCAAAAGTCAACTATGGCACGACATGTATCTGGATGTATACCCAAAGAGATTCTGCAGGGTGGCGCTGCTACTGTTGAGCCCCCTTCAGAGGTGGGGGTTGGATCTCTGAGCGGCGGGAACTCTGCAGGGACATGCGCACGGGGCTGGTCTGCCTCGAGCTTGCTGGCGTGGATGATGCGGGTGACCCAGATGGTTGTGATCCCAGGGGCAGGGTTTGCCGTTGGTCCATGCTGTCAGCAATCCTGGTGAGGATCTGACCCAAAGCATTGATGCCATCACGCACTTGCTGTGTACTTGAGTTAATGGCCTGGATTACGGCCGCAGTGCTGTCCTGGATGATACGGCGTGTTGTCTCTCCTTCAGCAAGGTACTGCTGCACATAGCCTTGCATCACCTTCTGCCGGGCCTCCATCCTGGAGAGACGTCCCTCAAGGTCCCGTATGGCAGTGTGGGTTGTGGTCGGTGGGTGATGTGGTGGCACAGCATGAATCATGGGGCTGTGCATGGCCGGAGACCACGCTCCATGGCTGCCCTGGTCGGATGAGTCCTGCCGAGGTGTGTCCTGTGGGGTGTCCTGTGGGCTCGGTGTGTGCACTACAGGCTCTGAGTGGACAAGTCCTGCATCACCCTCATTGTCCGGCTCAGCTCCCTCATCAACACTATGATCTGCCGATGCAGCCATCTCCCAATTGTGCTGGCAGCAGCAGACTGTGTGCCTTCCTCCATGCCTGCTGTGTCCTCAGCCAGTGTGGATGGTGTGACCAGGGGTGCAGGGGCAGGTATCTGCTTGTCCTGTGTGGTTGTCTGTGTGGCTGTATTGGCACCGGTTGTTGACCCACTTTCCGCTTGGCCCATCCTTGGTCCACTTGAGATTGATGGTCCTGTGCCATCAGCTTGCCTCCTAGGTCTTTTGGCTGCTGTTGTGCATTGTGCACTCCCATGTGATTCATCACTGTCTGCATCCATACCTGTGGGGGACAGAGAGTGGCAGGGAATCAGTGATTTTGGCGCTTGCATTATGCATGCATTGGTCTTTGGGCATGTGGTGCCATCTGATCAGTTGCATTTCTGGCTTTGTAGGGGACTGTGTATATGCAATGTTGGAGTGTGCATTGTGAAAGCGTAGTCGTGTTCACATGTACACCATGTTGGCTGCTATTGGGCCTTGATGTGTGTTGGGAGTGTCGTCCTGGGTGACACATGCCCGTAATATGTGTGTCGGGTGTGTATTCGTGTATGGGCGCAACATGCATTGGGATGGGATAGTGGTGGACCCGGAATGTGTATATGGATATGTGTAGGTGTGCATGATGGGCCATGTATTCGCTGGTGTTGCTGCCACTTTTGGGGTCAATGATTTTGATTAGTTATCGTGTTTTTGTAGGGACACTCACCTTCATCTGCCGATGTTGACGCGTCAAACTCTGCTCCACCAACTCCTTCGATTGACTCCACGTCTATGACGGAGCTGCAGGTCTCCTCCCATCTGGCCAATTTCAGTGGTGAGTGTGGTCCTCCTCCTGTTGCCAGCCCCTGGCTCCGATTGGCCGACAATATGTGCCAGACTCTCAGCCTGAGGTCGTCCCAATGTTTTTTACAATCACGCACTGTGCGTGCGGTGGTGCCGACTGCACTTACTTTCTGGGCAACTTCTTTCCAGATGGCCTTCTTCTTTAGCTGGGCTGGACACCTGAGGTCATTGCAGAACACCACTTCAGCATTTGACACTAGGGTGTCAGCTAACATGTTGAGCTCATCGTCCATGAAACGTCGTTTGCGCAGATGGGCCGTGCCTTTCCGGGTGGCCTTCGACATGTTGTCCGTGGTGGCCTAGGAGTTGTGGTGTAGAAGGTCCTGTAGGTGGAGGATGGCAATGGATTGTGTTTTTGAAGATGGCCGCCATGGCATTTCCCGTTCCGGCGCGATGACGTTACTTCCGGGTCCGGTATTAACGGACCCGTTAGTAGCACTATGTTCATAACGGTAGCGCTATTTAGGGGTTGCCGAGGCCAGAGGCGTTCTGTGCGTATTGGTCGATGCCGCTATCTGGGGGTTTGAGGGTTGTTAACGTCATGCCGGTACGGCCGTTAGCGGCATGCAGGGGTGCGTGTGCTTGCACACTCTTGATCTCCCGCTATTTACGGGTTGGTGCCAAGCCAGACATGTTATTACCGCCATGCCGGTACGGGCTGATTTTTACCGCCAACCTTGTGATGAGGCCCAATGCCTATGTTTCTACATGAGTACGTTAGTATACTTGACAGAATTTATAATAGAATGTATTTATATCAATGTATTGATTAATACACTAAGTAGCTCATGATGTTTATTCCAATGATCCTTGACACTTTTTTGTGAACATTATAATAAGAATCCATTGGACAGACTTTTTATGAAAAGTAAATGCACATGTGATGTAATCAGTGATGTCATCAATGACATTAGTGATGTCATCTTTGATGTCCTGGGTGTTAGTCTTAGCAGTGCACAGTGGTGGTACGAGTTATGGTTGTTTAACTTACCATAACTGGCGAATTTCAGGGGTTTTTCGGTTTTACTTGGAACCCTAACATCCCTTTAGCAAAGATTTTTTACTCAATTTCATAGGTTTTTAGTAACGCAACTTAACCATAACGTCCCTTTAATAAAGTTTTTTTACTGAATTTCATAGGTTTTTAGTAGCACAGTTTAAGAATAATATCTGTGACTTTATGTACATGTAACAGAGAACATGCTGAACCCCTGCTATTGAATTTGATGTCCACGGACTCTTCGTATGTCCACGGACGGATGCGGACAACAGCACCACTACCCAAAAAGTCAAAGGGTATCTTAAATTGTTATATCATACCATATGAACACTGCACAAGTTCACAAACCAGCACACATAAACATTATATGTAATAATAAATAAGAAGTGTAACCCATATATGTAACACATCAACCATTCATTTAAATACAATATGTACTAAAATGGAATATACCAAAAGAAGAAAGATAGGCTTCCAACATAATTACCTCACAGAAACTGCACAACTAGGAGCAACAGCAGAGCTACAAACCAGTAAGAACACAATTTACCAGAAGCTAGTAAGTGTACTTCATGTTTATTATATATTTGTAAAATTTCTGTATTAGATACAAAAAAAGTGATATCATTTTCTTTTCTCACAGGAATGTCCAGTACTTTGGAGTGGCTTGAGGAGAATTTCCCACGTGAGGAAATGTCTGAAGATAGTGAACCTAATGGTAGACACTTCTCTATATAACCAATTAATAAGTATTACTGTATATACACTTAACATATAAATCATTTTTTTTACAGACCATACAAACATTGAAAATAGTACACCAAAAGAAATATTGGATAAGACTCTCCAGCGCATGGAAGAAAAAATGGACATGCTCATGGCAAATTTCAACAATTTGAAAAACTTTGTGGAGGATCATTGAAAGAAAAAACTAGATACCATTGTCCCACATGTACCTGTCCCCCCTCACCATATCCCAGTCAATTATCCCCAAACCCTCTCGTGAACAAAAACGTTTTGATGAGACTTCCATCCCTTTTTCACCTCCTATGAATCCTCTTGAAACCCCCAATTCTCCTGTGTTTGTCTCAGTTTCTGCTTCCCCTTCTCTTTCATAAATTTGACATCTATATATAATAAAGTAAAATTATTATGTGTGTCTTAATTCATTTCTTGTTTTTTTAAAAAAGCAGTTGAGGTGTCCGTGGACAACGCGGGTTTCCGGAATATCCGTAATCAAACGAAAATGGGGGCGTCCTAAGGACACTATACCTGTCCGTACTGTTCGCAGGCAAGTTGAAACTGTTCTAAGAACAAACGAGGTGTCCGAGATGTTTGCAATTAACCAAAATGGAGATGTTCTAAGAACATTATGCCTGTCCGTATTGTTCGCAAGCAAGTCCAAACTATTCTAAGAACACATTCGATGTCAGGGATGTCCGCAATCAAACGAAAGTGGGGGCGTCCTAAGGACACTATACCTGTCAGTACTGTTCGCAGGCAAGTTGAAACTGTTCTAACAACATACAAGGTGTCCGCGATGTCCGTAATTAATGAAAATGGAGGTGTCCTATGGACACTATACCTGTCCGTACTGTTCGCAGGCAAGTTGAAACTGTTCTACGAACACACGAGGTGTCTGGGATGTCTGCAATTAACCAAAATGGAGGTGTCCTAAGGACACTTTACCTGTCCGTAATGTTCGCAAGCAAGTCGAAACTGTTCTAAGAACACTCTCGGTGTCCAGGATATCCGCTATTAACCAAAATGGAGGTGTCGTAAGAACACTGTACCTGTCCGTACTGTTCGCTGGCAAGTTGAAACTGTTCTAAGAACACACTTGTTGTCCACGATGTCCATAATTAATCAAAATGGAGGTGTCTTAAGGACACTATACCTGTCCATACTGTTCGCTGGCAAGTTGAAACCATTCTAAGAACCCACTCGGTGTCCGGGATGTCTGCAATTAATCAAAATGGAGGTGTCCTAAGGACAATATACCTGTCCGTACTGTACGCTGGCAAATTGAAACTGTTCTAAGAACACACTCGGTGTCCGGGATGTCCACAATTAATCAAAATGGAGGTGTCCTAAGGACACTACACCTGTCCTTACTGTTCGCAGGCGAGTTGGAACTGTTCTAAGAACACACTCGGTGTCCGGGATGTCCAATTAACCAAAATGTAGGTGTTCTAAGGACACTATACCTGTCCGTACTGCCTAAAGAACATCTACGCACATGCGCACCACACCCATAAATTCTCCGAACATTGCGCCTGTCCGTTAGTGTTCGCGACGCTTGTATCGCACTTTTAATTAATTTCAGGACCCGACTGCTGTCCGTAGAACACCTGCGTGCATGCGCACAACCTTTCCCGTGCAGTTGATGTCCTGCAAACACCTCTTCCGTTCGCGGACATGTTCGCAGCGCCATCATGTGACCGCACCCACGCTGAGCGTGTGTCCTGAATTGCAGACACTGTCTGGGTCCCCGAACATTTTAAAAGTATCTTTTTGGGCAATCCACAGTATTTTATACTAAAAATGCACCATAGCACATGTCCCAGACAATAACCCTGACTTTCTACATATTTTTTAGAACTTTTTTAGCACTTTTTGGATGTTTGTCTTGTCCGCGGACAGCGGGGGTGTCCGCGAACTGCGCACCAGCACCCCTATAAAAGGCCACACCCCAGAGCTCATCCTCATTGTGTTTCTGGCTACCTTACAGAACACGGTGCATTTTGCTGCCAATTTTTGAAGATTTTCTTCTGAATCCTGATGGCATCCATGGCTCCTCTACTGCCACCTGGTGCTACATCTGCCTCATCACCACCCCCTCCACCACCACCACCTCCCCAAGGGCCGGAAGAGGGGAACAGGCGTAAGGATGCAGAGGAGGATGAAGAGGATGATGAGGATGAGGTAGTGGAAGTCCCTACTACCAGCACTCGCCGTGATTATTGGGTGTGGCGGTTATTTACCATTCATGGTAACGTATCCAAGGCGCGTGCGAACAAAGTCACCTGCAACGAGTGCAAATGGTACTGGGTCGCGGGAGGCCTGGTTCGTACAGCTTTGGTACGACTACTATGAAGCGTCACCTAAAGTCATTCCATGGTGGGCCATTCGTAAGGTTGTACCTTGCAATGAGCGTAGTAGGTTGAGTTCCTCTGCTTCATTCTCTGTTTCTGCTCCTCTCACCACAAGAGACACTCCTGTGGCAGAGCGCATCCCACCAGCTGCCTCACAGTCCATTCACAATGCTGATGACCCTTACCTTTCGAGGGTCACAGTTTTGTGTATGTACTGCGAGGGGGGAGAGACTTTGAAGTGCTTTTGAGACTGTGGTCTCAGAGCACGAGAAGACCTGCTCACTACCTAAGTAAGGCCCACCCTACATCTTCCTCTCTTCACCTGCCCTTTCTTATCGCTGTGGTTGGTGCCCCCCCTTACCCTCCTTTCCCCTCCTCTCCTACTGTGTCGTGTGTAAAAACAAAACAAAATACAAAACAACTAAAACATTTTAAAAAAGGCTCTTTTCAGAGCCGCCTTTCACAGTCAAACAATAGCAGTGGGAAATAAATTGAGCAGGCTGCTGATTTTATTTTTAGAAGTCCACAGACAGTTCGCGAACATCAGAAATGTTGGTGTGTTGCCCTATCAAAATTATTGCACTTTTATCTGGGAGGAAGTGGTGGCTCTGAAAAGAGCCTTTTGTGGTAATTTTTTGTATTTAAAATCAACACCTAGTGCAAAAAAAGCTGGCTGTAATTTCAAAAAAGGACGCAATGCATCTTGTACATTTCTCAGAAAAATCTGATTACCAGCATAAGTAAGATGGACTCCATCTCTACCAAAAATGTTTGTGCTATGAAACATAATATTTTCATTGTGAAAAGAGGACATGCCAACATCTTTTAGAAAGGCACAAACAGCCCTATTGACATTACGCCTCGCCTTCTCCATTTTTGGACCAAATGAAGAAGAACGCAGCCACATTTGTCTTTAGCAATTCGAGAAAAAATTATTTGGGAATTTGGAAACATATCCATGACCTTCCCGAGTCCTTCTTTCATCGCAAATTGAAAATAAATTCCTGACACATGTCCCAAACTGTTCCCTCCACAATGAATTATAATTATGTCTGGATGATGCTCTGTCTGCAAACTAGCACAGAGTGGTAGCAAGTCTAGCCACTTCATCCCGCGTACTCCATGCCAGTGCACTTCCACATGAGGGAATCCAAGATCTGCAGCTACTCCACAGCGTTGTACATGCCCCTCCAACCAATGTATCCATGAGTCTCCCAAAATGCAATCTGTTTTCTGAAACACACAGCCATAGCTAACTGTTCTTCTCTTAGGAAAAAGACCTTCTGACAAACTGTCATCTTACACAACACACCCACCAAACTTTACTGACCAATCAATTCCTCTGCTCATTCTCATTTGCATGCCTCTCCACCCCAAAATCCCCATATGTAATTTGCGGTGTCTGCAGTCTTCCGTTAGGTCTGCGGACATATCGTAACCTAGACAGTCCTTCTACCATTTCCACTTCACTCTCTGAGCCATTCCCTCATTGGATACAGCTAAACAATCACACAACCATCCACCGATCACATTCAAGACCTCTACATCTAACTGCATATTCAGAATTCAACACTTCAAATGTACTGTAGATTACTCTGAGTACAAGTCTCATATCATTGGAAAGCACCTACTACAAAAACTACTGTACAAGTCTCCAAGATTTCTACTTGCAGCTGCATGCATATCCACATGCATGAATGCAAACTACAGGTATGCATATTTTCTGCCCAGTACAAATACAAATCTTATGAATGCATATAAACAGGGTAACTGTCACTTAATCTGTATAACCTATACAATGAACTTACTGTCATTTTTCCCATCTACTATAATCAACTGTCACTTCCAAACCTGTCTGCTATCTAAATAAATTGTTACACACACAGCTATCTAAAAAATTACACACAGCCAAGATAAGGTCAAGCACCTTCAAACACTCACACAGATAAACACTAACATTGAAAAACTCCCAACTGCAATAACACCACTACCTGTACATCACATCCTTCTGATTTATTACCCACACCTTCACAAATGCATACATTCCATGCTTTTCTATAAAGTATCTGCCATTTACCTTATAAAAATTGCAAAATAAGTATATCATTATTTCTTCTGTCTCCTAACACCCAATAACACAGCCTTAAGAAACCAAGCATGTTTCAAACACTTTCTATTCTACTTATTTGCATAGCATGTTGAACTAACATAATGCAAATAAAATATGAAGGCTGCACATAGTCAAAGGAAACTACATACTATATACACACAAAATGACTACCTTCTTTCCTTTACAATTACAGTGAAGAGCACTCTCCTGAAAAGCAGCAGAATCCGAAGTACAAACAACAACTCAGAAGAAACCTAATCTTTCCACACAAATAAATTAAGTACAATACTACCATAATATTCTTACTGTTACTCAAACACACTGTGCGGTTGATTAATGGTATTCGTGTACCAAAAAAAAAGATTAGTCCACCATTATGCCCACAAATACCCATTTGTTAAACAGGGATTTGCAGACAGAATGCTGCACAAATCCCCGTTTTTCGGCGCACAAATGACATAACTCAGCCTCTAGAATGTTATTATTGCAGAACAAAGAACTGTTTTAATTATATCCCATTAGATTTAGTATTTGTGCTTCTCCTCACCACTAGCTTACTTTCTACTGTCATCTGAACCCCAGTGTAGTAACACACAAATAGAAGAATAGCCTTCACACACCATCACATACATCTCTACCATCATACGCAGACACTCATACACACAGCACACATGCATCGCAGAACCCAACCCACACCTTCTTTATTTTTTTCAACAGACCCCAAAGAATGCCTATCAAAAAGCACGTCCGTAGAAAACAACGTAGAAGTAGAGCAAATGAAAAAAGAAATATCCAAAATAAGCATCCATCTCTAGCAGAATTTGTAATTACTAATACCATAATGGAACAAGAAATACTGCTTACAAAAATATCCCCTGAAAACTCAGAATTACCTCTCCATTCGACTGGACGAAAACATCCAGTATATAAATGGTCATGCACATCAATGTGTAACATTCCCAAAAAATCTTTCAAATCTTTACGCCAATTTCCCAATCAATATGTGAAAGGCAAAGACAAAATCAAAATGAAACTGCTGCAAAATATGGATACCTGTCCAGTGCGTAAATACTTTGCAGTTACTGCACTACAAAACTTGACAACAACCAAACTCCTTCACGTGCTATCACAAATAATTTAGAATTATTTCCACTACCAAAAAACCCTGCAACAACTCAATTTATATGAGAGCATCATCATTCAAACAGTACACCCATTTCAAGCAATAATATGTCTTCAACCAAAAAGAGCAAAATTACCTCCCTCTAAATTGGTGAAAGGTATTCGTGGCAAAGTAGTTTATTTACCATTAATTCTGACAGAAAATGTACACACTCTAGGAGTGCAATGTCTAATAGAACAATCTTTAATTATCTTAGGAAATGGTGTACCAACAAAAGACAAAAGAATTTGGCAACAACTCATGGATTTACATAAAGTTAGACAAGCCTTGCAATATCTAAAAGACAATAATGAGTGCTACAAAGAAATAAATATTGAAGAAAACTTAAGGGGAACAACTGAAATAATTCAAGAGTCACGAGAAACTGGTCAATTTGAACTTCTGGATCCAGCTGCAGTATGCAATATTTTAGACCATTATACAATTCATCCATTGCACTCTAAAGACAGCATAGATGATGCACTAGAAACGTACCAAATGCGACAAACCAATGGATCACCAATGAGCATATGGGAAAAAAATATAGAAGCATGTGCTTTTCCTCTACTATTTCCTACTGGCAGAGGAGGAAGATACGATGACAGACCCACTCAAATAACAGCATCAGAATACCGTTCATTACGAATGTATTCTGAAGATCCCAGATTTAGACAAAATGTGGAACACATATTCCACCTACTCTTTGAAAGTGAACTAGCAACTCTATGTTACGGAGTTGCACACATATTGAAATCGGGAGCACATTTTTAAAATATGTCAGCTACTCAATTAATACAAAAAGTGCAAGAAAAAGATGAGGTATTACAATCAAGTATTACAAATCTATTTGCAAACATGCGTGGTACAAAAGAATATTGGTTCCAACGTCATGGAGATGTACGTTGTATGATCAGAAACCTTGGACCACCCACTTGGTTTGTTACATTAAGTTGTGCAGAATATGCATGGGACGATTTACATGATTTCCTACGCATATCAAACAAAAACAAAACAAACCTAGAAATACTACAACCTGGAGAACTTTGCTCTCTAGATCCTTTTAATGTTTCAAGATATTTCCATCATCGTTTCATTGCTATACTACACTTTATTTGTAATAAAACTGTTCCTCGACTTGGGGAAAAAGTGAAACATTTCTTTTGGAGAAAAGAATATCAAGCCAGAGGAGCACCACATATCCACATGGTTTTATGAATTAAAGATGCTCCTAAATTCGGTCAGGACAGTGATGCCACTGTTTTGCAATTCATCCAAAAATATGTCACTTGTGAAATCCCTTCACAAACAACAAATAGTGACCTTCATGCACAAATTGTACAATTTCAAAGACACAAATATGGCCAATATTGTCATCACAAATACAAAAAGAAAGGGAAATACTACACCAAATGCCGGTTTGGTTTCCCTAGACCAGTTACAGAAACAGGTGAAGTAAACAACGTCATGTCTTCAGTTAGACATAGTGTTAAAGATAAATCACCTAAGAACACGTATTACATAAAAAGAACAGAAGAATCAAAATATATCAATGATTACAATGCAATCATTGCCCACTTATGGAATGCAAACATAGATGTGCAGTACATTGCAGACAATTCCACTGCAGTTGCACGATATGTTACAGCATACTTAACAAAAGCAGAAAAAACAGAGCTTCAAGACCTCTGTAATGACCTGTCATCAGACAAAACACTATCTCAGAAATTGTACAGCTAGGCATAAAAATGCTCTCTCATAGAGAATGTGGCACCTACGAAGCTGCAGATTGTTTAACCGGTACTGCTTTGTATGGAAAATCTGAAAATATAGTATGGCTAAGTCTTGGTCCTACTAAATCTAGAAAAAGAGTTCTCAAATCATGGCGACATAGAAACAATAGCCAAAAATTATCAAAACAGCCAAGACATTTTGAAAAACAATTTACTAGACACATACTACCCGAACAGGAGTATCACTTTGGAAAACATGTGTCTATACCACATAGCCCAAAACTTTGCATACAAAAATAATATAAAACCTGATGAAAGCAAAGGTGAATATACAGTGACAGGTTGTGAAGGCAGCTTAGTAAAACTTACCAAACCAAGTTTAATTAATCATATCAAATTGTCATTAAAAACTCCTCAACAGAAAGAACTATATTACATTTCCCTCGTACAACTTTTTAAACCATGGAGAAAAGAAGAAGAGTTACTAGATAACTATGACTGCTACGAAGATGCTTTCAAAGCAAATGAAAGCACTATCACTGATGTGAACTTTATGCAGTACAAAACAATGTTGCAAAATGAACAGCAACATGAAGAAGAACTCCAGGCCCAACTAGATAAGGACACTCCCGACAGTAGTCAACCTTCTGTAACAGGAA
This sequence comes from Ambystoma mexicanum, assembly GCF_040938575.1. NCBI lineage: Eukaryota > Metazoa > Chordata > Amphibia > Caudata > Ambystomatidae > Ambystoma > Ambystoma mexicanum. The sequence continues at coordinate 418,573,658 of NC_090929.1, forward strand.
GCCAAGAACCACTGGGACAGCCACTAATAGCAAATGAGGCAGAATTAGCTATGACAGAAGTAGAAAACACCATGTGTCACTATGAAGAATATACAGAAGACTTACCTGCACTACAATCAAAACTAAACAAAGTCATCCAGGCACCAAAATCAAACCCTTCAGTTGGCGTCTACATAATGTCTCTCTAGCTCAGGTACCCAGCTACAAATATTTGGGTACCATAGTGGCTGATACGCCTAAAACTCCGGAGCTTGATTTAGCAACCACTGGCCTATTACGATCTTTAGTCGCCCAAGCAAAGATTCTTATGGGCAAATTTGGCAAGTTTACAGTCAGACATGTATTAACATTCTATCTCCAGAAGGTGCTCCCGATTTTGACCTATGGATCGGAAGCACTTGCCCCCGGACCCATTGAGTGATGGGATAAATTGGAATCATCCTTCTGGAAACAGGTTTTGCACTTGCCCGTGTGCACTCCTCTGCCTCTAGTTTGTTTTGAATTGGAATCTCTTTCCATGGCTTCCTTTGTCATCTGGAAGTATTGTGCTTTCTTTCAGAAGTGTCTCTTGTCTTTGAACCGTTTGGATATTCTGGGAAAGGTGGCAAGTCATCTACTTATGCGAAATGAGACCTTCTCAAGAAAATGGTGCATGTTCGTTATGAATGCACTGTCCGACGCATCTGTGGATTTAGACTTGCTTTTATCAAATGAAAATCGAGCCAAACAGAAAATATATCATCATGACTGGATTACTACCCAAAATAAATGTTTAACTTATAAGGACTTCGATTGCACTTTATTTGGCCATAAGAGGCAGATTATTTGGCCAAATTTCCTTGTTCAAAGACTCGCCACAAATTTCTTCGTTTTCGTCTAAATCTCTGGCCGACTCTCGATGTTCTGGCTAGAAGGAAGCAAATTGGAGAGGCTGAGAATTGGTGTCGATTTTATAAGAATGTTAACCAAAAAGAAACATTAGAACATTGTTTGGTGCACTGCCCAAATTTGGTCTCCATTCGGGCAAAATATTTTGGGAAGTTCTTTGAAGAGCAAAACGTTAACATACAAAAAAACATGTGGCAATGCATTTTCTCATCCGTCTCATTGGGTGTTAAGATAGCAACTGTACAGTTTTTGGATGCAATTTTTTTATGATCTACATTTGTAAGTTTCTTTTGTTTCTGTATTTCCTCTCTTGTCTTATTAATGCTGAATTTTAATGCTCTGATTTTTGCTTTCCACGTATTGCATTTGTATTTGCATTTGTATTCTTCTTTTATTTTAACTGTAAAAAAAAAGATTGTAATAACTGTAATTCACTGTTCATGACATTTTGTATATTGAAAGGTTGATTTTATCAACCATAAAATAAAAAAAGAAAAAAAAAGAAAAAAAACTAAACAAAGAGCAGCGCACCATTTTTGAAGAAGTAACAAAAGAAATTGCACATGGTGTACAACATGAAAATAAAGAATGTACCTGCCAAAATTACAAACCTATACTACTATACGTCAGTGATGAAGCTGGTTCAGGTAAAACATTCTTAATCAAAACCATCAGCAAGTTCCTTCAACAATTGACAAACAACAAACTGTCAGCTGTTGTAACTGCCCCCACAGGTTTAGCTACCTACAACATAGGTGGTGTCACTTTACACTGATTACTACTCCTTCCAGTAGAACACCAAAACAAATTAGATTATTACAAACTTTCTACAGAAGCTGCAATGGAACTACGCAGAGCATTAAAACAACTGAAAATGCTACTAATAGATGAAGTGAGCATGGTCTCCAACCTAATGTTGGCTTTGATTCATCTCAGATTGCAAGAAGTACTTAAAACAAACTACGAAGAACTCTTTGGAGGAAAACACATTATTGTTTTTGGAGATCTTCTTCAATTGACACCAGTGAAAGGTGACCCTATTTTTAAAACCTTAGGACACAAACTCTGCTGTAAAACTATTGGCAGCACCTATGTCAACCTTTGGCAACATTTCCAATACAAAGAAAACATGCGCCAATCTACAGACCTCACCTACACCAACATTTTAAAAAGTATTAGAGTTGGTGTACTATCTCAAGAAGCACAAACAATATTAAAAACCCGGCATATCCATGCACTTTATGGCGATAACTCATGTGCTACTGATGTTATGGAACAATTAGCGCAAAAAAATGTCAATTGTATGACCTTAATGCCAACTTTTGCAAGCTGTTCCAAATTCAATGAAACAATGTTAAAAAAAGAAATGCAACCAATAATTGAAATTTGCTCCACAGACAAACTGGACGTACATGGTATTACACTATCAATGTGTCAACAAGCCACAACAAGACTAAATACCTTAGAAAATTCAATCTCTAACACAGCTGGCTTGGAAAAAATATTTAAATTATCCTTAAACTGTAGAGTAATGCTTAAACGTAACCTGGATGTGGAGCAAGGACTAGTTAACGGGGCACTGGGTACAGTTGTTGGCTTTCAAACATACCCACTTGACAACATTCAGTTTGTCAATATACTCTTTCACAAACTTTCAGAAGTAAAAAGGATAGGGCGCTCAACAGCTCGATTCCTTCTCTTCAAAGATATGTATGTACGTAGAGAACAATTTTCTCTAACTCTTGCATATGCAGTCACCATTCATAAATCCCAAGGTCTTACCCTAGACAAAGCATTGATAGATATTGGTAACACAGTCTTTAAAGAAGGCATGAGCTACGTAGCACTATCACGCTTACGTACACTTGAAGGTCTATTTCTAATAAACTTTGATGCAAGTAAAGTCAATGCTGATATTCCTTGCATTCTAGAATACAATGGACTACGTTCACTATACACCACAATCTAAAAGCATATCCTGTTCCACACAAAATAAAACGTTGTAAAAGAAAAATAATTCAAACAGAAATGCAACAGAATCTGATTTCAAATCCTCCAAAGAGAGTAAAAGAAGCTAATACTTCATCATTCACAATAAGTAAAGAAGAACCTATTAGTCAAAGTAACATAGGTACTTCTTCAGAGGGGCAACATACACTTGGAAAAAATGACTTGGACACAGAACTACCTGGTCCATTCAAATTTTCAAATGTAAGTTGTTACGCAAATGTAGCAATGAATATTCTATTTCAATTGCCACCAATTGTTGACAACATTTACTTACACAGTACAGACCAATTGTGTTTGCAAATGTTAGTCCTTCATAGAAACGCAAAAAACAAGCCTGACAACACATATAGTGTTCACGGAATAAGACAAAAATTGGACTACTGTGCTGGAATGGTAAAATTCACTATAAACTCACAAGAAGATCCACAAGAATTTCTAATGTACTTACTCCAAGTATTGGAAAACAAAAACATACCTATAAATGAAATCTTCCATATTTCATACATGTGGAAACATACCTGCACTCTCTGCAACAATGTTACACAAGAAGAAATCCCTAACGAGCGCTTCATGTATGTATGCATACCAAACTGTGAATCCATTCCATTTCAGCAACTTGTACAACATGCAAACCATGGCAGATTATGTACTAACTGCAATTCATATAATCGCTCCACCTTACTAATACAAACACATAGTAAATACTTAATACCTATGCTTCTACGTTATAATGCAGATGTTACCAATAACAACTGCAAGATGACTGGATTCACACAAGGCCAAGTATCACTTGGTAGAAAAACCTTCACAACAATAGGTATAATCTACCACGCGGGAGCCACAACCCATGCAGGTCACTACACTGCATATATAAAAAAGAAATGTGGACTGTTCGAATGTAATGATAGTACCATTACTCTAAAGCAGAGATTACCAGCAAATCTTACAAATGCTTATTTAATCTTTTTAAAGCCAATATTTAATAACTAATCTGAACTTAAACATTAACAAAACTTCAATTTGAAAACTATAAACTGTTAGAATACGCCAACAGGTATCCTAATATCCCAAGATTCTATAACAACCGAACAGATTAATGAATACCACTAAATTATAACAAGAAAAAAACTGTTAGAATAGGTATCTAACTGCCCCAAGATTTTGCAACAACCAAACAGATAAATGAGTACCACTAAATAAAAAAATAATAATAATAATTACAGTTAGAATACACCAACAGGTATTTAACTGCTTCAGAAATCTGCAACAGAAATGTGGATGGTTACTCTAAAGCAGAGATTACCAGAAAATCTTGCAAACGCTTTTTTAATATTCTTAAAACCAAAATTTAATAACTAATCTGTACTTCAACATTAAAAAAAATTAAATGAAAAAACTATAAACTGTTAGAATATGCCAGCAGGTATCATACTAGCCCAAGATTGTATAACAACCAAAGAGATAAACGAATATGAATAAATTGTAGTAAAAAATAGACAGTTACAATATGCCATCAGGTATGCAACTGCTTCAGAAATCTGCAACAATCCAACAGATAGATCATTAACCAGAAACAAGAAGTAAACACTGAAAGGAAACAAACAAATAGACTGTAGCATAACAAAAAAGGTTTTTTTAATCCGACAAGGAGTTTTTTTTTCCCTCAGATCCAATTATTTCAAAAACAAAGACAGAAACTGAGCAAAATGCACAGTACTCTGGTTTGTAAAGCAAATATGAGGGTAAAAAAAAAAGCTGAAATATCTATTATGAAATGTAATAAGTCTTTATAGAATACATACATTAACATGCTCTTTTCTTTCATCACAGAACTTGAAAAAGAATACTTCCTCCAGGTATCAAACTCATGTAAAAGATGTATCAAATGTCAACAAATTATGCAGCAAGTATAATTGCAACCATTTGAAAGATAATCAAATCTATAGGTGTGATTTATGGCTGTGATATGGTGCAGTGGTTGTGGTCAGGACCTAGAGTATTGAGTATACAGCCTACAGCCTTCACCCATGCACCCTGACACAACCACCACAACATATCACACCCATAGTAGCTTATAACTTCAGTACTTATAACTTCGGTCTTGGGTACACTCTGGCCACAACTCCAAAACATATCACACCCATACATCACACCCATGTTTGATTCTATGGGTGTGATCGATGGGTGTGATATGCTGCGGTGGTTGCCGCCAGGGCCTAGAGTCTTGGGTGCATGGCTTTCGACCATGCACCCAAGACTCTAGGCCCTGGCAGCAACCACTGCAGCACATCACACCCATAGATCACACCCATAGAATCAAACATTTTTAACTATGATCACACCCATAGAATCAAACATTTTTAACTAGGCCTCATGACATTTTAAATGTCCGCAGACACCTTGGATGTCCTTAGAACAGTTTCTACTTACCTGTGAACAATACGGACAGGTATAGGATCCTCAGGGCACCTCCATTTTCATTTATTTGCGGACATCCCGAACACTGCGTGTGTTCTTAGAAAAGTTTCAACTTGCCTGCGAACAGTACGGACAGGTATAGTGTCCTTAGGACATTCCCATATGGGACAATTACAGACATCAAGGACAGCGCTACTGTCCACGGACACAACGAACACAACAGCGGTGCCTACCACCTAAATAGATACAATATTCGAACCATCTCTTACCCCCCACCATCTCCAAACAGTCTTACAGACCAACACACTTGCCAAAATTGTATGTCCCCACCATTTGACGTCCGCAGATACAAGATGGTGGGCGTTTCTGAAAATCTGACGCACTTCACGCTCTTTACCATCCAATCAGCAGACACTTCATATGTCCGCGGACACGACGCAAGCCGTTTGACCAATCAGGACACTGTCGTGGAGCGAACAGGGAAAAGTGTCAGCGGACCGAACATAGATATCACTAATTTTTTTTTACATATTTGATCATTTTTAAAAAAAACTACTGGATGGATTTTCACCAAATGTACAAAAGCACGCTTTTGGAACCAAGCCGCTGCCCCTGCCGCCGGTAGTGGCCGTGTAGTTATGGTTAAGTTTCCATAGGAAGAGCACTTTTTGCGCGGCTTATAACTTCGCTCTCCCTGGACGAATCCTCACCAAACTTTGCAAAAAAAAGGATATGGGCCAATCTGAATTTTTATGCAAAGTTTGGAGATGTTTGGGCCAGGGGGGGCAAAGTTATAGGGGGGTCCCAAAACGTCTTTTTTCCCATAGACTGAATGGGGAAAAACTTTGCTCAAGGCTACAGGTGAAACCGCTGGACGGATTTTGACAAAATCTGAGGCATGTACAGGGGCTTGGTCCAGAAAGCCTGCTTGTGTAAATTTGGTCACCATCCGTGCAGTATGTTTCTTTATAATTATCAAAAAGTAGGTCTGAAATAATTAGTGATATCTATGGTCGCTCCGCCGTCACACTTCCCTGTTCGGTTGTCGAACAAGATACTGATTGGCTAAAGGGCTGGCGTCATGACCGCGGACACATGACATCTCTGTCCATTGGCTGCTGGCAGACGTGTTCTGCGTCAGATGGTTTGGATGCGTCCGAAATCTTGGATCCGCGTAAAGCGGAAGAAACAACCAGCATACACATGCTTTTTTCATGAAACTATTTTGCTTTGTCACAGAGCATTGGGGAAGGTTCAGACAGTAAGACATGGCGGATCAATGCATTTGTTCTTCGGTCGTCATGATGTAATTTCTATAGACACCTTGTACGCACAGTAAATGTGGGGTGTAATAACGATAGCACTTCAGTCCATGTAGTGGGCAGGAAATTTGTAACACTTCAGTCCATGTAGTGGACAGGAAATTTGTAACTGTTGAAAGCACACGCATATTGCTAGGCAACATTGAAATTGACAACATGCCATGAATGCATAATTTTTTCCAATGGCTATTATTATATTCATTAGTACGCCGCCATGGGTGGCACATGTTACGGTGGTTGTGGCCAGGGGCTAGAGTCTTAAGATATGGGTGATCAATGCATTTGTTCTGGGGGTCAGTCGTCATGATGTAATTTCTATGGACATCTTGTACGCACAGTACTCTTATACCTACTTAATGACGTATGTTCTATGGCCTCCTTGTACACACAGAAAATGAGGGGTCCCATAAGGCCAGTATTTCAGCCCATGCAGTGCACGGGGGAGTTGTTACATTTGTAAGGACACGTGTGGTGTTAGGGAACATTGAAATTGACAACATGCCGTGAATGCATTATTTTTTCCAACGGCTTTTATTATTTTCATTAGTACGCAGCCATGGGTGGCAGATGCTACGGTGGTTGTGGCCACGGCCTAGAGTCTTGGATGCCTGGCCGTCGGCCGAAGGCCAAAGGCCTTACTTCCAAGACTGTAGGCCCTGGCCACAACCACTGCCGCATGTGCCACCCATGCATACACCCGTAGTGTTGCATTTTGATTGGCAAGTTGTGGGGAGTGTGTGCAGTGTTGGGTGCATGGCCAAAGGCCATGCAACCAAGAACAAAGTGGTAAGTACTAGACTTGGAAGACACTGCACACCCATCCATGTAAGATCTACAGACATACAGCTAGGAGCAAAGCCTCTGGGCAGAGGTACTGAAGGATAACACACCTATAGAATAACCCCCACTACCACATATCACTGAGGTGGTTGTGGGGAGACCTTGCACTCTTGGGTGCATGGCTAAAGCCCATGCACGCAAGACTGAAGTCATAAGCAGTGGAGTTACAAGTAAATATGGGTGTGGTGCTAGTTGTGTTGATGCCCTAGTGTTTTAACTTCATGGCTGCAGACGATGGTCTGAAAAGTAAATTTATAAGCAGCTAATTCACAAGGACCATGGTTTCCATATGCAGCGATGGTTGTGGATAGGAACTATACTCCTTGTTTCTTGGTTGTAAGACGTAGGTGGTAGGTTACTCACCGAAGATGGAAGGGCAGCCTACAGGCACTGCAGCATATTAGTACCATAGATTAGACGTGTAGATTCCCATGTGTAGAAAATGCCTGCCAATATACTTACTCCTTACTTTGTTCAGAATCCACATACTATTTTTTAATTGGCTGTCGTACTTGGCGGAAGTATAACTTTTTCCATTTCTGTGATGAAAGAAAAAGGTGTGTTAGTGTTTGCATTTTTTTTTTAATTTACTACATTGCATAATAGACAGTTAACTTTTTTTTTTTTTACCCTCATATTTAGTTCACAAACCAGTGCACTGTGCATTGCGCTCAGTTTCTGTGTTTTCTTTTCTCATCCTTGGGTCTGAAAAAAATCATTGTCGGATTAAAAAAAACCTTCATTTCCTATGATAATAACTACTTAATTTTTTCCTTTCAGTGTTTTCTTCATCTTTTTGATCAATGTTATGTTTGTTGCCTTCCTGATGATTTTTAACAACAGTTAGATACCTAAAGGCGTATTCTACTTGTGCATTTGTTTCCAACGATCTGTGATAATCATTTATTTGTGTCATTCTTCCCTCATGTTGGGTAGTTAGATACCTGTGGGCGTATTCTAACTGTTTGTAGTCTTTCACATACTTTGTTGACAATCTTGAAGAACACATTATTTCGTACATTTTGGCTTCAAGAACATTAAATACGCATTTGTTAGGTTAGCTGGCAACCTCTGCTTTAGAGTAATGGTGCTATCATTACATTCAAACCATCCAGAATTCTTTTTAATGTATGCAGTGTAGTGACCTGCATTGGTTGTAGCTCCTGCATGGTAGATTATTCCTACTGTTGTAAAGGTTTTCTTTCCAAGTGACACTTGACCGTGTTTGAATCCATTCAGTTTGCAGTTGTTTTTGGTGCCATCTGCATTATAACGTAGAAGCATAAGTATTATGTAGGAACTATGTGATTGTATCAGTAAGGTGGAGCGGTTGTCTGAATTGCAAATACTACATAATCTGCCATGGTTTGCATTTTGTACAAGTTGCTGAAATGGAATGCTCTCACTATTTGATATGGAAACATACACAAATCGCTGATTTGGGATGTATTCCTGTATCACTTTGCTACAGAGAGTGCATGTATGTTTCCACATGTAAGAAATTTGGAAGATTTTATTTACAGGTATGCTTTTGTTTTCCAATACTAATAGTATGTGTATTAGAAATTCGTGTGGATCTTCTTGTGAGTTCATAGTGAATCTCACCATTCCACAACAGTCGTCCAATTGTTGCCAATTGTTGCCTTACTCCATGAACACTGTATGAGTTTTCAGGATTGCTTGTTGCATTTCTATGCAGCACTAACATTTGCAAACAGAATTGGTCTGTACTGTGCAGGTAAATATTGTTAACAATTGGTGGCAATTGAAATAGAATATTCATTGCAACATTTGGATAGCAACTTACCCCACTTTCATTTGTAAATTTGAATGGGCCAGCAAGTTCTGTATCTGAATGCATTTTTCGGTTTTTCTGTTGCTTCTTTGCTGACGTGCCTGGTTTACATTCCCTAATAGGTTCTTCTATGTTTGCGGCAATTGATGAAACTTTAGCTTCTTTTCTTTTCTTTGCGGAATTTGCTGTTGCATTCTGTTGCATTTGTGTTTCATTTACTTTTCTTTTACAACGTTTCACTTTATCTGGAACAGGGTATTGTTTCAGATGAGGGGTGTACAGTGAACGCAATCTATTGTATTCTAGAATGCAAGGAATATCAGCTTTGACTTTACTTGAATCAAAGTTTATTAGCAATAGACTGTCAAGTGTACGTAAGCGTGATAATGCTACTTAGCTCATGCCTTCCTTAAACACTGTGGGGGTAATTCATAGAATTTAGTGCACAAGTGGCGCACGCGGCTGGCGCACAGTGTGCACATGCGATTGTCTGCGCCAGCCGCGTGCGCTAAAATCCATTTCCACGCACAGCATATTCATGGATTTTAGCTACCAAAACCAGCCGTGGCGCACAGTGGCGCAGCGACCCTGCAGCAGCGCCAGTTATGCCCCCAAGAATGCCCCTCGCGCAGGGGAAAGCCATCAAAATCCCCAATCCAGTGCAAAGGGCTGTGCTAACCCTGTACCAGTATACATGGCCGCCACACAGCACACGGCAAGTGGGGAACGTGTATTACTGGGGTGCGGGGGAAGTTTCACACGCAATTGGCCCTGTGTGAGTGGGGTACGTGTATTACTGGGGTTCGCAGGAAGTTTCACACACGATTGGGCCTGTGCGAGTGGGGTACGTGTATTACTGGGGTTCGCGGGAAGTTTCACACGCGAAAGGGCCTGTGCGAGTGGGGTACGTGTATTACTGGGGTTCGCATGAAGTTTCACACGCGAAAGGACCTGTGCGAGTGGGGTACGTGTATTACTGGGGTTCGCGGGAAGTTTCACACTCGATTGGCCCTGTGCGAGTGGGGTACGTGTATTAATGGGGTTCGCAGGAAGTTTCACATGTGATTGGCCCTGTGCGAGTGGGGTACGTGTATTACTGGGGTTCGCGGGAAGTTTCACACGCGATTGGCCCTGTGCGAGTGGGGTACGTGTATTACTGGTGTTTGCGGGAAGTTTCACACGCGAAAGAGCCTGTGTGAGTGGGGTACGTGTATTACTGGGGTTCACAGAAAGTTTCACACGCGATTGGCCCTGTGCGAGTGGGGTACGTGTATTACTGGGGTTCGCAGGAAGTTTCACACGCGATTGGCCCTGTGCGAGTGGGGTATGTGTATTACTGGTGTTCGCGGGAAGTTTCACACGCAAAAGGGCCTGTGTGAGTGGGGTACGTGTATTACTTGGTTCACGGGAAGTTTCACACGTGATTGGCCCTGTGCGACTGGGGTACGTGTATTACTGGGGTTCGTGGGAAGTTTCACACGCGTAAGGGCCTGTGCGAGTGGGGTACGTGTATTACTGGGGTTCGCGGGAAGTTTCACACGCGAAAGGGCCTGTGCGAGTGGGGTACGTGTATTACTGGGGTTCGCATGAAGTTTCACACGCGAAAGGACCTGTGCGAGTGGGGTACGTGTATTACTGGGGTTCGCGGGAAGTTTCACACTCGATTGGCCCTGTGCGAGTGGGGTACGTGTATTAATGGGGTTCGCAGGAAGTTTCACATGTGATTGTCCCTGTGCGAGTGGGGTACGTGTATTACTGGGGTTCGCGGGAAGTTTCACACGCGATTGGCCCTGTGCGAGTGGGGTACGTTTATTACTGGTGTTTGCGGGAAGTTTCACACGCGAAAGAGCCTGTGTGAGTGGGGTACGTGTATAACTGGGGTTCACAGAAAGTTTCACACGCGATTGGCCCTGTGCGAGTGGGGTACGTGTATTACTGGGGTTCGCGGGAAGTTTCACACGCGATTGGCCCTGTGCGAGTGGGGTATGTGTATTACTGGTGTTCGCGGGAAGTTTCACACGCAAAAGGGCCTGTGTGAGTGGGGTACGTGTATTACTTGGTTCACGGGAAGTTTCACACGTGATTGGCCCTGTGCGACTGGGGTACGTGTATTACTGGGGTTCGTGGGAAGTTTCACACGCGTAAGGGCCTGTGCGAGTGGGGTACGTGTATTACTGAGGTTCGCGGGAAGTTTCACACGCGAAAGAGCCTGTGTGAGTGGGGTACGTGTATTACTGGGGTTCACAGAAAGTTTCACACGCGATTGGCCCTGTGCAAGTGGGGTACGTGTATTACTGGGGTTCGCGGGAAGTTTCACATGCGATTGGCCCTGTGCGAGTGGGGTACCTGTATTACTGGGGTTCGCGGGAAGTTTCACACGCGAAAGGGCCTGTGCGAGTGGGGTACGTGTATTACTGGGGTTCGCAGGAAGTTTCGCACGCGATTGGCCCTGTGTGAGTGGGGTACGTGTATTACTGGGGTTTGCGGGAAGTTTCACACACGATTCGCCCTGTGCGAGTGGGGTACGTGTATTACTGGTGTTTGCGGGAAGTTTCACAAGCGAAAGAGCCTGTGTGAGTGGGGTACGTGTATTACTGGGGTTCACGGGAAGTTTCACACGCGATTGGCCCTGTGCGAGTGGGGTACATGTATTACTGGGGTTCACGGGAAGTTTAACACGCGATTGGCCCTGTGTGAGTGGGGACCGTGTATTACTGGTGTTCGCGGGAAGTATCACACGCGAAAAGGCCTGTGCGAGTGGGGTATGTGTATTACTGGGTTCACGGGAAGTTTCACACGTGATTGTCCCTGTGCGAGTGGGGTACATGTATTACTGGGGTTCGTGGGAAGTTTCACATGCGAAAGGGCCTGTACGAGTGGGGTACGTTTATTACTGGGGTTCGCGGGAAGTTTCACATGCGAAAGGGCCTGTGCGAGACGGGTACATGTATTACTGTGGTTCGCGGGAAGTTTCACACGCGATTGGCCCTGTGCGAGTGGGGTACGTGTATTACTGGGGTTTGCGGGAAGTTTCACACGCGATTGGCCCTGTGCGAGTGGGGTACGTGTATTACTGGGGTTTGCGGGAAGTTTCACACGCGAAAGGGCCTGTGCGAGTGGGGTACGTGTATTACTGGGGTTCGCGGGAAGTTTCACACGCGAAAGGGCCTGTGCGAGTGGGATACGTGTATTACTGGGGTTCGCGGGAAGTTTCACACGTGATTGGCCCTGTGCGAGTGGGGTACGTGTATTACTGGGGTTCGCAGGAAGTTTCACACGTGATTGGCCCTGTGCAACTGGGGTACGTGTATTACTGGGGTTCGCGGGAAGTTTCACACGTGATTGGCCCTGTGCGAGTGGGGTAAGTATATTACTGGGGTTCGCAGGAAGTTTCACACCCGAAAGGGCCTGTGTGAGTGGGGTACGTGTATTACTGGGGTTCGCAGGAAGTTTCACATGCGACTGGCCCTGTGCGACTGGGGTACGTGTATTACTGGGGTTCGCGGGGAGTTTCACACATGATTGGCCCTGTGCGAGTGGGGTACGTGTATTACTGGGGTTCGTGGGAAGTTTCACACGCGAAAGGGCCTGTGCGAGTGGGGTACGTGTATTACTGTGGTTCGCGGGAAGTTTCACACGCGAAAGGGCCTGTGCGAGTGGGGTACGTGTATTACTGGGGTTCGCGGGAAGTTTCACACGCGATTGGCCCTGTGCGAGTGGGGTACGTGTATTACTGGGGTTCGCGGGAAGTTTCACACGTGAAAGGGCCTGTGCGAGTGTGGTACGTGTATTACTGGGGTTTGCGGGAAGTTTCACACGCGAAAGGGCCTGTGCGAGTGGGGTACGTGTATTACTGGGGTTCGCGGGAAGTTTCACACGCGAAAGAGCCTGTGTGAGCGGGGTACGTGTATTACTGGGGTTCGCGGGATGTTTCACACGCGATTGGACGTGTGCGAGTGGGGTACATGTATTACTGGGGTTCGCGGGAAGTTTCACACGCGAACGGGCCTGTGCGAGTGGGGTATGTGTATTACTGGGGTTCGCAGGAAGTTTCACACGTGTTTGGCCCTGTGTGAGTGGGGTACGTGTATTACTGGGGTTCGTGGGAAGTTTCACACGCGAAAGGGCCTGTGCGAGCGGGGTACGTGTATTACTGGGGTTCGCGGGAAGTTTCACACGCGAAAGAGCTTCTGCGAGTGAGGTACATGTATTACTGGGGTTCGCGGGAAGTTTCACATGCGATTGGCCCTGTGCGAGTGGGGTACGTGTTTTACTGGGGATCACGGGAAGTTTCACACGCGATTGGCCCTGTGCGAGTGGGGTACGTGTATTACTGGGGTTCGCGGGAAGTTTCACACGCGATTGGCCCTTTGCGAGTGGGGTACGTGTATTACTGGGGCTCGCGGGAAGTTTCACACGCGAAAGGACCTGTGTGAGTGGGGTACGTGTATTACTGGGGTTCGCGGGAAGTTTCACATGCGATTGGCCCTGTGAGAGTGGGGTACATGTATTACTGGGGTTCACGGGAAGTTTCACACACGATTTGGCCCTGTGCGAGTGGGGTACGTGTATTACTGGGGTTCGCGGGAAGTTTCATACGCGAAAGGGCCTGTGCGAGTGGGGTTTGTGTATTACTGGGGTTCGCGGGAAGTTTCACACGCGAAAGGGCCTGTGCGAGGGGGGTACGTGTATTACTGGGGTTCGCGGGAAGTTTCACACGTGATTGGACCTGTGCGAGTGGGGTACGTGTATTACTGGGGTTCGCGGGAAGTTTCACACGCAAAAGGGCCTGTGCGAGCAGGGTACGTGTATTACTGGGGTTCGCGGGAAGTTTCACATGCGATTTTGTTGTCAGAGCGGGGCACTGTATCCAGTGTGGTGCGCGGGGAGTCCTACACGTGAATTGGCAGTTTGGGTCCTACCAGGTGTCCCCTCTACCCTCTCCACAGCCCCTACAGGCAGCCAACACCACAGGGGACTACCCTGCACCCCTGGTCATGTCCCGCAGGTAGCCCATCAACCATGGGCATGCCCCACAGCCAAGCCACATGTCACCTTGCAATATGATCACCAACTCATGTCCCCCTGCACCCCCACCCCCCAACAGTGAGGGGCACCTGCCAGCAGGCCCCCACACATGTCCCCCTGCACCCCACCCCCCAGCAGTGAGGGGCACCTGCCAGCAGGCCCCCACTCATGTCCCACACATGTCCCCCTGCACCCCCACCCCCCAGCAGTGAGGGGCACCTGCCAGCAGGCCCCCACTCATGTCCCCCTGCACCCCCTCCCCCCAGCAGTGAGGGGCACCTGCCAGCAGGCCCCCACTCATGTCCCACTCATGTCCCCCCACCCACTCACCCATCCAGCAGTGACATGCCCATCTCATGACACAAACCAAAAGTCAACTATGTACATCAACACATGTCCGTCACACACACACACACACACACAGGTTGCCATTGATTGAGTAAAACCACATGTCAACATGCATGAATGTCCGTCACACACACACACACACACACAGGTTGCCATTGATTGAGTAAAACCACATGTCAACATGCATGAACCCAATGAGTGAATCACACACATTGAAGTAAAAGATCAAAATGTATTAACATGAAAACCAATTGAAAGTACTTAAAGCATAAAATAATGGCAAACATGAAATGAAATGCATGTCCAAATAAAAAATAAAAAAATCCTCAAAAAAATCCAAGTAATCCAAAAGAAAAATGGCCAAAACTCTCTGTCCACCAAACCAAATCCAAATGAAACGCAAAAAGGTAAATCCATTGATCCATGGTGAAATGAAATTAAAATGTCCAAATAAATCCAATGTCCAACTATGTACAATACAATTTTCAAGGGTCCATGAGCCCAACAAAACAAATTAAACCTATCTAATAACCTACCTAACAAAAAAACTATTTACAAAAGTGTGGGGCATAGTCCAAAAGCCCCAAAATAAAAAAAAAGGAAACCTAACACTATAAATTATTTACAATGGGGACGGGCAAGTCCTGCGGCTCACTCATTGATGTTTTCGGCCAGGGCATCATCGAACTCCATGTCTATTTGCTGGAGGCCGGCCTCTGTCCTGGCCCCGAGGTCTCGCAGGGAGGCACTCATGGCCTGTTCCAACTCCCTGCGAGTCGCCTCGAGGCACTCTGCCCGCCTCAACGCCCGACGCATGGAGAACTCCGCCCTGACCATGGTGAGCCACGCCACTTCCACCCGCCGCCGCTCCGCACCTATACGCTGGCCCAACCGCAGCCACACAGAAGACACATCCATTCCAGGGTCCTCCTGCCCTCTGGCCGATGCCTGCCCCCCTGATGTCGATGGCCCTGAGCCATCATTGCTCCCACCTAGAGCTTGCTCCTGCTGCTGCTGCTGTCCATGTGCCCTGTCGGAGGATGCCTGCACATCCTCCATCAGCTGGTCTCCAGTTGTGGTGTCCACCCCTGCTGGACCGCCGACTCCCGACTGTGGCAGGGATGGGATCTCCACCAAGCTGGCTGTGTTGGTCAGGCCAGGTCCACAGGGGGCCCTGGTGGAATCTGGGCCAGAAGACGGCAGGGAGATCGACTGGCGCATAGTCTCCACAGAGGGGGAGAGGTCCGCCAGAGTGCACGTCACATGTAGGAACCCACCAACCAGGGCCCTCCCAACAGTGCCACGTTGCGACGCTGCTCTTCGTGATGGCGTGCGTTCTCTGCCCAGGAAGAACGCACCTCATCACGAATGTCACGCATACGCAACGTGACACCAATCAGGACGGAGCCCATACGTTCATGGGACCCCTCGTCCGCAGGTAGTGGAGAGGCAGATGACATGCCATTCATCTACCTGCGGACGGGCCTGGGACAGGGCATCCCTGCTGGTGCATGGGGGTGCAGTCACAGGGTCAAGGACAGGGACATGCACAGGCCCCTCTGCGGTGACCTGTGCTGCCTCCTGACCCTGGCCCTGGACTGCACCACTTGCACCAGTGGTACTACCCCCACCAGGCCCCATGTGCGGCTCCTCCTCCTCTGTGGAGACCACCAACCTGGATGTCTCCTTACCGTCTTCCGCCATTGCAAGCCCCTGTGGGGGCTCACCCGGCCCTTGCGCCACAGCCGTAGTGGCAGACACGGCACCAGCCCCCTTGCTCCCGGATGTTGGCAAGTCCTGGGAGGGTGGCTGGGCCTTGCGTCGCCGCCCGGTGGAGGCATACCCACGACTTGGCTCCACAGCGCCGTCTCCGCCATCTTTTTCACTTGACGCTGCGTAGAGGGAGACATAGAACACAAGCATCAGGGTACAGTACAACATTCCCCTAGACAGGATGCAATAACACATGAGTTGCAGTGTCTAACGTCACTTCCATCCTGTCCCTCCACAACACATGGGTGAATGCACGCAACACACATGCATGAACAGGCACGGCGCCTGCAATTAACATCAGCATCCATGTACAAGGGCCTCTATTAACCAAAACCTTGCCTTCAAACTCACATGCATCATGGCTCACACTGATCCCATGCACACACATCACTGGAGGGTCATGCATCATGCCTTGCACACCACAGACACAGTGGATAGACACAGTGCATACAACGGTGACCGCACTGCATGAGTGAATGTACACATCATCACAGACATGTGTCATGAATCCATGGCATGCCGAAGTCACACACACACTTCTCAGACACACACACATGTGCACCATACATGTACATGACAGCAGCACCCACCCCTCACACCCCCACCATGTGCAAGAACAGACAGTGGCATGCTTTCATGTGTGCATTTGCCATACCGCTACCCATGTTGCATTGTAACTCATGCACCAACCATGTGGATCACACATTACTGGTCTCACATGCATGACCATGATGTCCCTGCACACACACATCCATACATGGCCTATGTCACACATACAGGCAAGTATCAGACTACCAACACACTGCAACATGCCCTGTCTCACACACCAATGCTTGGCCACTTACCGCTCAACTCCAGACGGGTTTTCCTCTGCAGGATCTGGGCGTGGAGCGCTGGGCCTACGCGTTCCAGGACCCTCATCTGGATGTCACTCATGCTGACCCGGCCCCCCTCTGCGAGGCGCCGGGCCTTGTAGAGGGTCCTGGACCGCAAGTCCTCCCAGCGCTTCTTGACGTGCTTGATGTCGCGGGTTGCCACCCCCTCTGCGTTGATGGCAACCACTACGTCGTCCCAGATCCTCTCCCGTCCTTCCTTGTTGGCGCGTGATGTTCCAAAGAGGGCATCAAAATGCCCCAGGACATGCTCCACCAGGACACCAACTTCCTTCACACTGAAGCTGGTGGCCCTCTGCCTCTCTGGCTGGGGGTCGGCAGTGGTCTCAGATGGTGTTTGCCCCGACAAGGCGACCCCCGAGGCAGGCGTGGGTGGGCAACTGGGTCCTGGGGCTGGGCTGTGGAGCGATGGTGTCCCAGTAGGGAGTCTTCTGTTCCAGCAGGGATGGACACAGCAACTGGAACCCTGGCTGACGTGCAGGCACCAAATAGCTGGGCACGTGGGCAGCAGGCAGGCAGCAGCAGATGGCAGGTGGGAGCGTGCTCGGGGCACTGGGGGGCAGTAATTTGGCCTTCTGGGCAGTAGCGTGGTCTTCCGTGTGTTGTTGCATGGCCAGCTTGATAAGGAGTGATTTGGCACGTGAAAAAATTGCACGTCAGAGTGTAATTGGAGGAAAGGCCCTTAGCGCGTAAGCGCGTCAGCACACGTACGCGATTTCATTGGACCAAAGGCCCTAAGCACGTAAAAAAAACTGCACGTCCGCGTGTGAATGCGTGTAATCCGAGGAAAGGGCATACGCGCGTAAGTGACGTGACGCACGCGGGCGTTTCCCTCAGCACGGGTTAAAGGTGAGCAGGGTCAGCAGTTTGCTGTACATGCCTTTCGTGGAGACCGGCGTGTGTTCCTGCTTTGTGTTGTTTCGCGCGCCATCACAACTTCACAGCTATCAAGGACGTATCTCTTCTTTTGGCGGGTGTATTGGCTACGCGTGTTTTTCTGCATCACGCTAGTCAGACGGTGAGTCGCGCATGCTATTTTTCCCACTGCGGGTACCCCTGAGCTTGATTCCACGCACGTAGGCTGCAGGGTTGCGTGCACGGTTTTATTGCAGTTTTGGGGTGCCTGAGCGTTGCGTGACCCGTCACTACATCACCGGGGTCACATACAGCCTTGCAGGTGCAGAGGGGCTGTTAACATCTTGCATCCCACCCCCTTCACCCCAATTGCCCAGGTCAATTGTGGTGTACACCTCCCATTGGCACTACTCCATCTGTGCTGGCACTACTACATCTGAGCCATGGTTGGGAGGCCACCAAAGGTGAGGGGCGCCTCAGCTGGGCGTCCTCCTCGTGGCGGGCATGGTCGGGGACATGGCCGGGTTGACCAGGGAGAAGGGGGACTCCAGGGTGTCCAGGGTGGCTGCAGAGGGGGAAGAGGCAGGGGTACGCCACTTGAGCATGATGTTGTGCCATGTGTCGGTGCAGTCATGCCACCACCCCCTGTGGCTCCGGGAGATGCAGCTTCTGCATCTGGCACTGGTGCCCGTGTGACCCGGCAGTCCGTTTCATCGACTGCCACAGGCCCAAGGGTAGTGGTAGCTGCAGGTGCAGCTGTGGACACCGCCACCCAGACTCAGGGACTGCCAGCGCAGGCTGCGTTGGCACTTGAAGAGCCCTTGGAAGATTTCCAACAGGCCAGGAGGGAAACCGTAGGGGCACGCAGGGCTGCCCTGACAAAGACACGTGTCCCTGGGGCAGTTATGTCATCTGCTGCCCCGAACAGCCGGGTGGTGGCAAGTGCAGGGGCAGATGCACCCAACAACACCCCGGTTGTGAGCCTGCCAACCAGGACAGTTGCGGTCAATGACCCTGCCACAGCGGATGTTGCTGTGCAGGGTCCATTAGAGGGCACCCAGCTGCCACTGACACAAGTCAAGCCTTTGGTCGTCCCTCCACCTGCCACTCCCTTGGCTCAATCCACCGAACCCACTGGCCATACTGATCAGGGTGGCATTAGCCAGCCAGGGTCTGCGCCACAATCCAAGAGGAGGAAGGTTGCACCTGCAGCATAGGCTGGGACCCCACACACAGCCACGACCTCCGGCACGTCGAGGAAGAAGCCTTTCTGCAAACAGGAACTGGACTTCCTCGTGGACTACGTGCGGGACCAAAGCCGGGACATGCTAGTGGGTGCTAATTGTCAGACTACGGCTGCCCACCGTGATACCCACTGGAAGCAAGTTGCGGAACATGTGAGTGCATTCGGCCATGAGGTGCCCACGGCGCAAGAGTGCAAAAAGCGTTGGAATGACCTCAAACGCAGCGCTAAGGCTAAGCGTGCCTCAAATTCCAACTTGACTCTGGTGACTGGCAGTGAGCCTGCACCAGAGGAGGAAGACCTCACTCCGCATGAGTCACTCGTTGCGGAGTTCATACCATCTGAATCGGTCGAAGGAGTGGGAGAGATGCCAGACTTTGATGCCCAGTCCAGTGCGTGTTGATGCGCGTTTGTTGAGGATGTGTGTGTTTTACTTGTGTGATGTGTTGTGCATGACTGCCACTACATGTCATGTGTACATGGTTCTGATGTGAAAGTATTGCAATGTTTCCCTGATGCATGTCTACTCTGCTGGATGGTGGACATGTGCAGCAGACGGGGACTGTCCGCATCACCACTATTGCACCTTACTCACATGCTGGTTACCAGTATGCCCCTCCGGTCCATGTTCCAGCTCACTGGCACTTTTGCATGTAGCGTGGGGTGTCATTCCTCTCAGCCCAGGGATTATGCATAGCATGACTGACGTGCATGTGTCCTCTGCCTGCAAGCGGGTACTCAATGTAGGCATGCTCCCTTGCCCCTCAACCCCCCGCTCTGCACCCCAATTCCACCTTAGCACTGGTCTGCTACAATATTGCTGTTGGGTACTTCCCTGTTCATGCCTCTGTGTACATGCTAACATCCAGCGGCCAATCTGCCAGACATATGCTGTGTGGTACATCCTTAGTACTTGATGCAGGGTGTCTCACTTGGACTGTGCAGAGGTCAGATGCCCCGCAGGGACATGAGTGCCCATTCATGCTCCATGTGCATTCCACGCATGCCCCTATGTGTCCATGACTGGATGATCGCTGTAATACGAGTCCTGGATGACCTACATTGCATGGCATTTCATCTCCCTTCCCATGTCAACTGTGGCTCCGTACTGCGTTGCAAACATGTTTAGGGTCTGACAATCTATGTGGGTCACAGGCCTCAGCCTGTTTAATGGCCAATGACTCTGTCCAACTGGCGTAGTGTCTTCTTCACACGTGGGTGTACTCCAGTGGTTTCATCATGTGTCCTGCTTACTGTCCCATCATCATTTGCTGTGTTGTCACTTGACTCACATGATGCTGTTGATGCTAGTCAACACTGTCTGTCAATACACAGGTCTATGGTCAGCCTTTTGATACCATGCTAGGCATCCCTGCTTTTGCACTTGGGGGGAGGGGTGGTTTGCTTGTAGACATGCTACCCATTGAATGCACATTGCACGTGATGCCTGAAGTTGACCTTGCACTGCCTTCACATTTTCTGACACACACCATGAAGTCCTTGTACATGTAGATAGTGAGTAACATACATATTTGCTGCACTGCATAGACCCACTTCAGTGCAAACTGCCACCTTTCCACAGGTCTAATCACAGAAGCAATTTCAAGTTTACGCAGCATGCATGCCAGGTTCTATTTTGTGTGTCACATGTCTGCCTTATGTGTTTGGTGTCGGTTTGTGTGTGTGTGTGTGTGTGTGTAGTGTGCTTCCAACATGTGTAGTGACCTTTTCCCTCTCTATTTTTCAGGTGATGACGCAATGGATCCGGAGGATGGTGTTGTCATGCCAGGCACAGGGTTGTTATCACTACATCAACCCAGCACAAGTGGGGGTCGTGGGGTGGAAGGCCACGAAAACCACCAAGTGCTACAGTCCATTTTGTCTCTGGCTGCCTATGAGTCCAGCCCTGATGAACACTCTGACGACCATGTCAAGTTGGATGAGCATCATGTCCATATGTCAGGGGTGAGTGATTCTGATGTGGACACTCCTCTGTTCGCGACACCTGCACTGAGGGGTCAGACAGCCTTGGAACCTCCGCCCGTGGTGGATCGGGACGCAGAGTCACCCTCCACACCAGGCACTGATGTGCCTGGGACAGCAATTCGACGGGGGCATGTAGTTGTGCAGCCGCGGGAGGTGCCAACACAACGAGGACACCCAGTCCTTGGGTCCCACAGGGGTCAAGCGCAACTGCTGTATACTGAGTGGGAGCAAGACATGACTGCCAATTCTGAATGCCAGGCGGCAGCAATGGAGAACATTGCTGAGAGCATGGAGCGTGTGGCCCGATCTATGCTCCCCCCTGCTAGGCAGGACTTCTCCAGCTGCAGGCGGCACGGTCCACAGCCCGCTCGCTCAGGCTGGGCATGGCGGCCTCAGACAGGGCATGCCAGGCTGAAATGTTGCCTCTGCGTGAAGCAATTGCTGCTCACGCAGAGGCACACATGGAGGCCCTGAGGGAGGAGTATGCTTCCCTCAGATCCCCTCTGGGTGTCCTTCTGATGTCCCAGAGGGAGCGGGCAGAGGAGAGGTTTGCACAGCTTGAGCGTACCATCTCGGCAGAGCTACATGCTTGCCGGGAGGTGCAGCGGTTGTCAAGCCAGGCCTTGCAGGAGGAACTCCGTGTTACATGTGCTACCGAGCAAGAGGAAGCACGTGTATCACGGGAGGTTCTGCATGCAGACCTACATGTCATCACCACACATAACCAGGCTCACCCATCCGGCAGACCTGCTGCCGACAAGGGGCAAGCTGCGGCTAGGCGTGGTCATGCTCCTTTGCCACGTCCTCCTTTCCAGGAAGAGCCAGACTCGGACGACAATCTATCTCCCACATAGGTCGGGCAGTGCAGGCGTTGAGCCCATGGAGGTTTTTATTTTCCTCAGCATCATCGCATGTGGGTGTTGAGCAGCACCCTGTACCTCCCCCCTCCTGCGTGCCCCCCCCCCCGGGTCATATGTGGCCATTTTTGATTTTTCTTTTAGTTTAGTTAGTTAAGTTTCTGTTTGACAGTTAGTTTAAATAGGTAAAGTAGGTTTTTCATAGTTACTGTCATTATTTAATATAGTTTAAAATTGCTAGTCTATTGTGCTTTCATCTGACGGTGTGGTGCTTTGTGGCTTTTGGAAGTATCCATTGTCTGTTGCAGCTGGGCCCTTCAAGCTTGTTTTGTGTATGTGTTTGCTGCTTGGGGTCCTTGACTCACATATGCCACTCCTGCTTCCCTTATCCATGGGCTCGCAAGGATGGTTCGGTGTAACAGCTTATTACACAAGGGCAATGGACTGTCATATCTGTGGCATGTCTGCTGCTGTGGAACTTGTGTTAACACCCCTTGTGGGGATGATTGGGGTGTAATTGTCCACTGTTCTTCTTTTGCTAGATGGGGTGTTTAATGATTCATGTGTACATTCATTGCTATGCATTGTGTAGTATGTTTCTTATCTTTAATGAACATGTGCTTGTTGCAAATCATGCCGTAGATAGTGTGTTCCACACTGTTGCTGTGAAAGACGGACTGATGGTGTGATTTCTGATGTACGTCTCTGACATGGTCCAGTCATGAAATGCCTGAAGAGACACACACAGATGAATATTAAGCATTAATCATGTGTTTCATGCACTTTCTGCAGGGGGATGAGCCTCAAGACCACCTTTGCCAGCAGACATGGGCCATTGGACGTCTGGAATGAGGACACGTTTGGTGCTGCCGACATGCGCATGTGTGCGCAAGCAGAGGGACAGGGATTGCGATCATACATCTGAAAATCGATGACGTGTTTCAAGGGACTCCAGGCAAGATGAGCAGCACAGGGGTGTCACAACACAGCAAACCTTCCACCTGGCCATTTGAACATGCATGCTTAGTAGCAGCACTGACGGTGAACTTGGAAAAATATTGGTGTAGAAGCGCACAATACAGCTCAGATGTGTTAGTGGACTGATGGCTAGTTGATGTGAAAGTTGTCTGGGGCACCTGCAGGGGCAGTGGCACATACCCTTGCGTCCACCATGGTCCATTGAGGTACTTGTATTAGCCATATAGCGTTCCGAGACATGGAATGAAGCAGCTCACAGGGACAGACAGCAAGGGACAGACTCGGGTGCAGTGCATTTCATTTCCAAGTGGAAATTGATATATGCACTGGCTACTTTATTTTGGTCATAGTGGTACAGGACTTGTTCTGAAGTCAGACCTTGCCATATGCGTCTGTCTGCGTACACAGGGAACATTGCATGTTGTGTGAATCGTGACACATTGGTGCTCCATTTGCCATGCACCTACCGGTGCCTGACTTACTGCATTGACTGTGTATGAACCATCAGAGGGGTAATGTTACGTATGGGTATGAAGCATCCACACAAGTTTGTCTCTTTGTAGTGTATTTTGTTACTTTGGGGCATATTTGGTGGTGTGTTTGTGTGTTTTGGGGATTATTAACTGTGGCTCTCTTTGCAGCTTTGAAATGCTCCTGTTACCGGACCTGTGAGTGCACAGGCAGGAGGCCAGCACTCACCCCAGAGATAAGTTTCTCTTTGACTTACATTTGAGTAATTTGGTGCTATGTGCATGTGAACACGTTTGATCTAATTGTGTATGTGTTAATGTGTGTACTACATTTTGTTGCATTCCCTACTTTCCCGTGTCAATCCTACTCCCCTCTCCTGCCCCTCATTCCGGTTATCCAGTATGCCAATGCCTGTCCCGACTGCATATCCCTGACCCTTCTTCCCCACCAGGGTCTCAGAGGCCTGTGTGAGTTAGACCTTGCAGACACCCAGACCACGGTGGGGGTGGTTGTTTTGTGCCACTCCTGCGCCTGTACACGGGAGCTGTGACAGTAGACATCCGTTTGTGGTGCATCATTCTATGTTATGTGCCACACATGGTTCAGATCCTGTTAGACATTGTTTTACTGTGCTACCTTAGTTGTTAACATCATTGTGGTAGTACTTGGCCTTTGTGGCGTACTGCTACTTCAAGTCATCTACTGGAGGTTGTTCTGGGTTGTTTTACTGCCTGCAGGCTATTTGCTTGGCTTCTGTGTTGTCCTGCTTTGAGTTCTGTTGGATTTTGTGCTTTTGCAAATCTAGGTGGACTCTGAGGGTGCTGGCAACTTTTTACACACAAGGAGGGAGATGGTGACAAAGGGGAAGGGTGATCCTGTGGCCAGGTGGAATTCAAGGATGTCGGATGAATAACCCAGAGGCAGTTGTTCAGTGGGTTGTGGTGAATTGTGAGGGAGGGGGGGTGTTTTGTTGTTGATAGTTGCCTTGCCCTGCAGTGTGATGGGCACCCTGAAATTGTAATTGTGCTTTCCTATTTACATGATGTATTCTGCTGATCAACGCCTGTTCATGGGTTGTGTTTACCTTTCAGGTGTAAGGGGATAGTTGTGATTTTACATGCTGGGGTATACACGTGGTGAATGTTCAGATGTGATGTGTAGAGGACACTGATGGTCACTTGATTTCGCATGCATATGTTGAGTGATGTCCCTACTGACTCACACACTCGCACTATGATCCACTACATTTATAACTACCCTTACATGTCCACGTGCACACTCTGTTTGCCTTCTGGTGCCCTCTGTGTCCCTGCAGCACATGTTCTATGACCATTTGTGGATCCTGTACATGCCTTTTTTGGTTTTTTTTATGTAGTTTGTCGCTTAGATGTGATGCTCAGGGTGTGCATCACACACAAGGGCTGTTCACTGTGCTGTGCGCTGAGCAGTGTGTTGCAGGAGGTGGACACGGCACACAGTAGCTGCAGTGTTGATTTTGCAATGCACATTGTGCATGTGGACAGGCATTAATTGTTATGTTTAAAATACAACTTTTAGAATGCATTTGGGTATGACTTATTTTTGGTGGAGGTTGTTGGTCAGTCATTTCATCTGATTCCATGTCAGGCATCATTGTCTGATGCCCATTTACATTTTTCACATGGCAATGTGTACCTTTTTGGTACTGTGTTGGTGTATGGCTATTGCTTGCCATGTCATGTTGTGGTTTGGGAGGGTTTGAGTGACATACCAGTGATAGTCATGTCCTGTTTTGCAGGTCTGTGGGATTCACACCTTGCATGTGTGCCTTTTGGTCACACAGGATTGCTTGTGTTTAAGTAGCTAGGGATGCACACAATGTGGCAATTCCATGGCAACAATCTCAGGGTGGTAAGGTTGTGACAGTTGACTGTCTCTTTGTCATCATCGATTGTCACCTGGTATGTGCCAGGCCTGTGTGCACTCCGCAGGGTTGGGAGTTTAGGTGAAAAATCTGGCCACAAGCTGGGTCAGGGCTTCCTCGCCATGTGCCCTATCCCCTCCCATGGGCAGCGCCTGTGCCTGTGGTTGTGGATGTGGGGGCACCACCATGTCCACCGGTACGCCCTGCCGTGTTGCAACATTGTGCAGGACACATGCTGCCACAATGATACTGCACACTACTGGGGGTGCATAGAGTAGCTGCCTGCCAGAGCGGTCAAGGGAGCGGAAGCGTGACTTGAGCACTCTGAATGTGCACTCCACTATGGCCCTGGTTGCAATATGGGCCGCATAGTATCTTACCTGGGGTGGTGTGGTGGGGTTCCGGATTGGCGTCATCATGTGGTTGCTCAGAGGGTAGGCACTGTCCCCTGGAGAGGTGATAATGGTTGTGATTTTTGGGGTTTGTGTATTTGTGTGTGTGTGTGTGTGTGACATGCCTGCATGTGCACGGGCATTTGTACTCACCTAGGAGCCATGTGTCGCCATGCTGCCCAGCTTCCAGGGCCCAGCTCAGGGCGGACATTCTGTATATGAAACTGTCATGGGTGGAGCCAGGGTAGTTTGCATAGACAGAGGTGATGATTCCCTTTGCATCGCATACCACCTGTACATTGATGGAATGCCAGTGCTTGCGGTTTCGGCAGATGTGCTCAGTGGCCCTAGTTGGACGGAGGGCCACATGGGTGCAATCTATGGCACAGAGCACTTTGGGGAAGTGTGCCACCCTGTAAAAGTCCTGGACAACGGCCTGCCTTTCTGCGGTGTTCTGGGCATGTATATGTGCCTGCGGACTGAGCGGCGCGCTGTCATGATTGCCAATACCTGGTGTAGGCAGCGTGACTGCGTGGCCTGTGAGACCCCCCCCACTATGGCAGTAGTCCGCTGAAAAGACCCAGTGGCCAAAAAATGCAGGACATTGAGCACCTTCTCCTAGGGGCTCAATCCTTGGGAGCAGAGGGTGGGGGATGTTAGGTCATCTTCCCACTCCCTGACTAGGTCTAGGATGATATGGGGTGGAAACCTATACCTGCCATAGACCTGGTCGTCAGGCATCCCAAAAAGGCTTGTCCATGATGAAAAAATGCGTGCCCTGGCTATTCTCCTCCTCCTGCGGTGTCCCACGATCAGTGCTGCGACAAATGGGGCATTCATGGTAGCTGTATGTACGTGTTTTTTGTTTGTGCGCACTTTTATGCTGTGTGTGGG
Organism: Ambystoma mexicanum; assembly: GCF_040938575.1. NCBI lineage: Eukaryota > Metazoa > Chordata > Amphibia > Caudata > Ambystomatidae > Ambystoma > Ambystoma mexicanum. Next base: position 418,600,552 of record NC_090929.1, read on the forward strand.
GACGCTTCCGCCTGCCTTCGTGTGGCGGACACGTTGACGCCTGTGCGCGTCTTTTGCCATGTGCGGGTTTCCGGTATTCGAATCCATGAATACGGGTTGTTTGCGTGCATGTGGGCGTTCCGTGTAGTTCCCTGCAGTACTTCCCCAGTTACGCCTTCTTTTTCACGTGTTATTCCCCATTCCACGTGTTCCGCCCACTGTTCCGCCCACTTTTGTTGTGTGTGCTGCGCTATGTGCGCTTTTGCTGTGCACTTAGCGCACACTGTTTGGAGACGTGTGCGCCAGCGTGCGCCATGCACGGATTTGGCACACAACCAGTGGGAAAGTAGCGCAGCGCCTTCCTTGAATCACACGTGTGCACGTGCGCTTGCTTTCTCCTGCTTGCTCCTCCTTGCGTCTGCTTGCGCTGGGATTTTCGGCGCACGTTTGTTCCATGAATCGGCCCCTGTGTTTCCTATATCTATCAATGCTTTCTCTAGGGTAAGACCTTGGGATTTACGAATGGTAACTGCATATGCAAGAGTTAGAGAAAATTGCTCTCTACGTACATACATGTCTTTGAAGAGAAGGAATCGAGCAATTGAGCGCCCTATCCTTTTCACTTCTGAAACTTTATCAAAGCGAATATTTACAAACTGAATTTTGCTATCAGGTGGGTATGATTGAAAGCCAACAACTGTGCCCAGTGCTCCATTAACTAGCCCTTGCTTTACGTTAAGGTAACGTTTAAGCATTACTCTACAATTTAATGTCTTGTTGTGGCTTGCTCACACATGGGTACTGTCATACCATGTACATCTAGTTTGTCTGTGGCGCTAATTTCTATTATTGCTTGCATTTCTTTCTTTAACATTGTTTCATTGAATTTGAAACAGCTTGCAAGAGTTGGCATTAAGGCCATACAATTGACATTTTTGTGCGCTATTTGTTCCATAACATCAGTTGCACATGCATTATCGCCATAAAGTGCATGTATATGCCGGTTTTTCAATACAGCTTGTGCTTCGTGCGATAATATAATAACTCTAATACTTTTTAAGATGTTGGCATAAGTGAGATCTGCAGATTGCTGCATGTTCTCAGTTAATTCTCTGTATTGGAAATGTTGCCAAAGGTTAACATTACCTATGCTACCAACAGTTTTCCGGCAGAGTTTGTGGCCTAAGGTTTTAAAAATCGGTTCACCTTTCACTGGTGTCAATTATAGAAGATCTCCGAAAACAATAATGTGTTTCCCTGCAAAGAGTTCTTCGTTTTTATTTTTAAGTACTTCTTGCAATCTGAGATGAATCAAAGCCAACATTAGGTTGGGGACCATGCTCACTTCATCTATTAGTAGCATTTTCATTTCTTTCAATACTCTACGTAATTCCATTGCAGCTTCTGCAGAAAGTTTGTAGTAGTCTAATTTATTTTGATGCTCTACTGGAAGCACTAGTAATCGGTGTAAAGTCACACCGCCTGTGATGTAGGCAGCTTAACCTGTGGGGGCTGTTACAACAGCTGACAGTTTGTTGTTTGTCAATTGTTGAAGGAACTTGCTGATGATTTTGATTAAGAATGTTTTCCCTCATCCAGCATCACCACTGACGTACAGCACTATAGGTTTGTAATTTTGGCAGGTACATTCTTTATTTTCGTGTTGTCCACCATGTACAATTTGTTTTGTTACGTCTTCAAAAATGGTGCGCTGATCGTTGTTAAGTTTTGCTTGTTGTACAGTTAAGTCTTCTGTATCTTCTTGATACTGATACATGGTGTTTTCTACTTCTGTCATAGCTACTCCAGCCTCATTTGCTATTAGTGGTTGTCCTAATGGTTCTTGACTTCTTGTTAGAGAATGGTTGACTACTGTCGGAAGAGTCTTTATCTAGTTGGGCCTGAAGTTCTTCTTCCTGTTGCTGCTCATTGTGTAACATTGTTTTGTACTGCGTAAAGTTCACATCGGTGATAGTGCTTTCATTTGCTTTGAAAGCATCTTCATAGCACTCATAATTATCTAGTATGTCTTCCTCTTTTCTCCATGGTTTGAAAAGTTGTAACAGAGACATGTAATATAGTTCTTTCTGTTGAGGATTTTTTAATGACAATTTCACATGATTAATTAAGCTTCGTTTGTTAAGTTTCACTAAGCTCCCTTCACAATCGGTCACTCTATATCTATGTTTGCTTTCATCGGGTTTTATATTATTTTTGTATGCAAAGTTTTGAGCTATGTGGTATAGACGCATGCTTTTCAGAGCGGTACTCCTGTTTGGATAGTATGTGTCCAGTAAATTGTTTTTTAGAATGTTTTGGCTGTTGGGATCATTTCTGGCAGTTGTTTCTATGTCCTCATATGATTTTAGCACTCTTTTTCTAGATTTTGCAGGACGAAGACTGAGCCATACTATGTTGTCTGATTTTCCATACAAAGCAGTGCCGGTTAAACAATCTGCTGCTTCATAGGCCCCACATTCTCTATGAGAGAGCATTTTTATGCCTAGGCTGTACAATTTCTGTGATAATGTTTTTTCTGATGCTAGGTCATCCCAGAGGTCTTGAAGCTCTGTTTTTTCTGCTTTTGTTAAGTAGGCTGTAACATATCGTGCAACAGCAGTTGAATTGTCTGCAATGTACTGCACATCCATGTTTGCATTCAATAATAGGGCAATGATTGCATTGTAATCATTGATATATTTTGATTCTTCCCTTCTTTTTAATGTAATACGTGTTTTTAGGTGATTTACCTTTAACACTATGTCGAACTGAAGAAATGAAGTAGTTTACTTCACCCGTTTCTGTAACTGGTCTAGGGAAACCAAAGCGGCATTTGGTGTAGTATTTATCTTTGTTTTTGTATTTGCGGCGACAATATTTGCCACATTTGTGTCTTTGAAATTGTAAAATCTGCCCATGCAGCTCACTATGTGTCTGTTGTGAAGGGATTTCACATGTGACATATTTTTGGATAAACTGCAAAACAGTGCTATCAGTGTCGTGCCCAAATTTCAGTGCACCTTTGATCCATAACAGCATGTGAATATGTGGTGCTCCTCTTGCTTGATATTATTTTCTCCAAAAGAAGTGTTGCACTTCTCCAAGGGGAGGAACCGTTTTATTGCAAATAAAGTGTAGCATTGCAATGAAACGATGATGGAAATATCTTGAGACAATAACTGTATCTAGAGAGCAAATTTCTCCAGGTGTTAATATATCCATGTTGTTTTTGTTGCTGTTTGCTATGTGTAAGAACTCATGTAAATCTTCCCATGCATATTCTGCACAACTTAGCGTAACAAACCAAGTTGGTGGTCCAAGGTTTCTGATCATGCAACGCACGTCTCTGTACCGTCTGAACCAGTATTCCTTTGTACCACGCATGTTTGCAAACAAATTTGTTATACTTGATTGTAAAACCTCATCTTTTTCTTGTACTTTTTGTATAAACTGCATAGCTGACATATTTTGAAAGTGCGTTCCAGATTTAAGAATGTGTGCAACTCCATAACATAGTGTTGCTAATTCACTTTCATAGAGTAGGTGGAATATGTATTCCAAATGTTGTCTAAATCTGGGATCTTGCGAATACATTCATAATGAGCGTATTCTGATGCCCCAATCTGAGTGGGTCTATCATCGTATCTTCCACCTTTGCCAGTAGGAAATAGCAGTGGAAAAGCACATATACTTTTTTCCCAAATACTCATTGGTGACCCTTTGGTTTGTCGCATTTGGTAAGTTTCTAGTGCATCATCTATGCTTTCATTGGAATGCAATGGATGAATTGTGTAATGGTCCAAAAGAGTGGATACTGTATCTGGATCCAGAAGTTTGAATTGTCCAGTTTCTGATGGCTCTTGAATTATTTTAGTTGTTTGCCTTAAGCTTTCATCAATATTTAATCACTTGTAGTACTCATTATTGTCTTTTAGATATTGCAATGCTTGTCTAACTTTGTTTAAGTCCACTAATTGTTTCCAAATTGTTTTGTCCTTTGTTGGTGCTCCATTTACCAAGACTATTAAAGAATGCTCTATTGAACGTTCCACTCCTAGAGTGTGCACATTTTCCGTTAGATCTAATGGCAAGTAAACTACTTTGCCGCAAATGCCTTTCACCAATTCAGAGGAAGGTAATATTGCTGTTTTTGGATGAAGGCGTATAATTGCTTGAAATGGGTGAACTGTTTGAATTATTATGCTCCCATACAAATTGAGCTGTTGCAGGATTTTTGGTAATGGAAACAATTCCAAATTATTTGTAATAGCATGTGAAGGAGTGTGGTTGTTGTCTAATTTTGTAGTACAGTAACTGCAACATATTAGGCGTTCAGTTATTTTATATTTGTTTTCAGCTAAAAGGTACAAAGCTAATTCAAACCATTTAGAGTCTTCATTGTTTTCTATTTTGTATGCTATGTCCACATTTTTGTGTTCCTTTTGTAAAACGTTCTGCGGCAACACACACACACATGGTTTGGTACTTCAGCCAATGATCTTTTAAATTTTACTATTTCTTTTCTATATGTGTGTAATAGAAGGTTGCTATGTGCAGATGTTCTAAAACTGTTGCATTTTCTACATGGCTCTCACTTCCAAAATACTTTTTCTGAATACGGTTTATTTCTTCTTGTAAGTATTTGGGTGTACCATGCAGTAGAGTGGTATTTAAATTGCCTACTTCTGAAGCTGGACTTTGTGCATAGTATATTTTATACACTAAATATCTTACATTGGAATGATGTACTAATATTCTTTTGATATCATGTAAGGTATTTTAGCAAATTGGCCCCGAAATGCATGCTAATAAATGTCCTTTTAGTCCTGTGTCTTTCCGCACTGCACAAATATCCATATTTTGCAGCACTTTCATTTTACTTTTGTCTTTACCTTTTACATATTGATTGAGGAACTGACGTAAAGATTTGAAAACTTTGTTTGGAATGGCACACATTGATGTGCATGGCCATTTGTATACTGGACGGTGTGGTTCTGCTGAATCAAGAGGTAATTCTGAGTTTTCAGGAGATAGTTTTGTAAGCAGTGTTTCATGTTCCATGATGGTAGTATTGATTTTCTCATACCATCGTCCACTGCTATGGATGGCAATTGTGTTTGTTTGATTTTGTTTGTATGCTTCTTCATTAAAATATGGCTCTGTGGTTGTTGTGTGACTCCATTCACCACCACAAACATGCAAGAAATTATTTTTGTTCACATTCCGTTTATTGCTGAGTTTCTTTTGTAGTTTGGTACTTAGTTTTGTTATTGCTTTCATCCTATTTAACACTAATATGAGCAACTTCATTTTGAGAAGGATTGCACTGTCCAAAAGTGCTTGTAGAATTAACTTTCTATGGTACGTTTTAAGGGGTGAGAATGATTTTGGTCCTCTTCTTAGTAGATTCTGAAGGACTCTGTGACGAAACATTTTTGCTAAAATACTTTTTTTACTATGGGTTCTTCTTACACTATCAGGATTATTAGGAACATTGTTAGCTGTACTGGCAGCCGTTTTTTGACAACATTTCTGAGTTTTGTGACACTTTTTGATGGAGGAGGTACAGTTTCGGTAGTTGAGACTTCCTTTATTATGTTACCCAACTGCATTAGCTGGTTTGTACCAAGATTCTCTACAAACTCTACAACAGGTGGATGCTTACATTGGGCACCTTTATTTTTCTTTGCTCTAATTCTGCGTTCCTTTCTACAGAGTTGCTTTTTGGTAGGCATTCTTTGGTGTCTGTTGAGAAAAAAATATACTTTGGTCTGTTGTCCAATGTACCAATGTATGTATGCAGTGTGCATGTGTGCATAAGTCTGATGGGGAAGCTCGTTGTCATGGTGTGTCAATGTACAGTGAACTCTAACAATCATTTGGTAAGGCTACTTTACTGTTTGTATACTACAACAATGTGCTTCAGATGAGAGTACAAAGTGGCCTACTTGTGACGAGAACCATTATTCAGTTCTACTTTCTCCGAGTCCCGATACCCTCTATGCTGATGTGGGTCATACGACTCTCTCCCAGGGACCTCTGGATCGTAATCTTTATCTTAACGCATTCAGTGATCTCTGTGATAAGACCCTGTCAGTTATTTCCACTGATAGGGACACTCGGCTAACGAATCCCAATAAGGTTAAGGAGTGTCTTTTTAGTCATGATTGGAGTAATACCATTGAAAAACTACATTCTTATACCTCTCTTAGAGACCTACAATTTGACCATAGGAAAAGAGGTCTGTTGTCTTTTATTCTGACTCAATTCCCTAATCGATATTATCGTTCACTTCTCCTCAAACGCAGATGGAATCTCCTTCCCACCTTGGAAGTCTTACACAAAAGGAAGGAGTTTTCTGAATTAGATCTTACCTGTCGCTTCTGCAAAAGTTTGGGGGTGTGTGAGACTTCTCGGCATCTCTTTTTAGAATGCACTGCTCTTACAACTCTAAGGGACAAATATTTAGCTAGATTCAATATAATGGGTCAATTGGGGGCTGATAATCTTATCTGGTCACAGTGTCTAGCTATTACTAATATCAAGGATGGACTTTCTCTGGTGGGTTTTATTAAAGCTTTAGATTTGTACGCCCCGCTTTCATGATTATACCTTTTTACATGAAATTTTCAATTCCTGTTTAGTTATTTGAAGTTTTATTGTGTTTTTACTATATTTCAAATTTCTATGTCGAATTGTTACTGCATTGAATCTTTTAAATGTGTCCCTTACTATCTGGAAATTGGATCTATGTTTTTAATATGTTTGTAGACCAAACATCTGGATGTAACAAGTGTTTTTTTTGTAAAGGTTTCTTTGTAAACCATATACAATAAATAATAAAAAAAAAAATAACCGAAATGCCACAAACTTGCTACAGCAACTTCTTTTCACAATCTAACCTTCTAAGGATTACTTATGTTATTTCAGTACCAAATACACAGGGATTTGTCAGCCATTCTGCCTGTTATTCTTTGTTCAATAAATGGATATTTGTAGGTAGACTGCTTTACAAATCAGTGCTTGCTTTGCTTGCTTTGGTGCCCAAAATAAACAAATAACCAAAGCAGCCTCTTTAAGGAGTAGTTACAATATAAAGGTTGTATTGTACTTACTTTTTTGTGCAAGATGACCAGGTTTCTTTGGATATGTCGTCTGCAGTGTAGATGCAGTTGATTCTCAGGAGAGTAGTCTTCACTGCTGATTAAAAAAACAAAATCAATTACTTTGTGTGTTTGCAGCAGTGATGATACTGCAGACATTACTTGTGCTTCTTTCGTCAGAGGATTGAACTTTCACATTTCAACCCAGTGCACGTGCACATTTCACTTCATTCTGTGCAGTCTTTGCATAGTACTTGCAATATGGTACTTGAAAGTCCTTCAAAATAGCTAAATCTTTTTAAGGGTATGGACATGCCTTGTTCTTTACAAAGTGTACTATGCATAGGAGAGAGGTTTGTAAGCGATAGGGCAAAGTACTAGATGGGGAAACATTTTGTACTTGTTAATGAACAGCACGATGTCGAAAAATCGGGAGACCCTTAGAAGGAAATGTCAGCACTACAATCGGGAGCGCTTACTATTCTCATACGATCACATTGCAAGTAGCATTACTGTAGGCCGTACAGAGTACAGAACTCCGACATTTTCACATACAAATTTGAGGTCTGCCCTAAATAGGCATGCTTGCAACGTATGTACAGGTTAAGTGGAAGACAGTAAGCAGTTGTGCGATTTGTGAATGACAAATCGGCAATCTTGCACTTTAAAGGGAGAGCGTTGTTATGTATTCCCTACAGACATTTAGCAGCATTATTTTGTCTAATTTAAATCATAAGGCTTCCACATGTTCTCTGATTAAAATATACATACCTGTACTCTATACTGATGCATGTGGACATGTATGGAGCTGTACGTAGAAATTCGCAATCCTTGCACAGTAGCTTGTGAAGTAGGTGCTATGCGACTTCCATTCAGAATCATCGACAGTAATTTTGAAGTGCGCAATGTTGATGACTGAGTTAAAATTAGCGATGTTCTATGTGATTGGTGGATGATTGTGCGACCGCTTTGTTGTGTCAAATGAGGGACTTGCTTTGGTACCGCTGTAGAAAGGGTGGAAGGACTGGGTAAGAGTTACGTGCCGCACGTAGGCAACGCCTGTCCGCTGGTAGGGCATGTCACATATTGGTTTCTACAGCAAATCCTGCATGTAAAGGCGACTGTAGGCATCGGCCAATCAAATGTTCACATTACTCTTTTGTGTGGAAAGACGGTGCGCACACTGAAGATGGCAGAGGTGGAGAGGGTCAGGGTTTTGATGCTTGGGGACATTTTTGTGCAAGGCTTACAACACTATGCCGAGAGTAGGCATGTGGCACACCATTTCGATGTGCGAGGAGTGGAGGTGGTGTGGAGCGCTGACACTGATGCCAATGCTGCGGCAATTATGCAAGTTTGCAGAGACATGCGTAGAATGACCACTCCTCATGTGGTAATTTTGCACTACGGTGCTTGCCATTTGGGATACCTGACTTCACGTACTTTGTTGGCAGATTTGGCACAGTTGGTTGAAGCACTCATGACCATCTTCCCAACAACGAAAGTATTTTTTTCTGCTTTACTCCCGAGAGTACAATGGAACAACACTTCTGTTTTGTGTCCAGATCAAAGCATCGGGAGGTGTATCATCAATCGCGGCATGCGTGCATTCATGCTACGAGTTGGTATGTTTTTTTGTAGCCACGATAACATTGCTCCAAGCAATGTGCATTACTTTGAAGGAGATGGTGTTGCGCTATCTTCTTTGGGAAATGTGATGTTCTTTTGGAACGTAAGGCTTGCTTTAGAGAAGGTTCATTAATGTTTGCAAGAGTAAAGCAAGGACAATAATTACAAAAAATTACATAAAATACCAGATGTCTGTACGGTATCTGGCCAAAACAAAAAAAAAAAAAGCTCTTTTCAGAGCCTACCTTAAAGGGGAAAAAGGGAAATAGTACTTTAATGTACCGTCGTCATGCTCTGATCCTGTACATGTCCGCGAACATGACGGTAGTTAGCAGCCAGCATATATCACCACCGGGGATTCAAGGGTGGAGCCGCATGTAAATGAGAATGAGCGGAGCTAGGGATTGGTCCATAAAGTTCAGTAGGTGTGTTCTGACTGACGTACTTTAGTAAGACCGTCTTCTCCCTCACAGGAGACCACACAGCCATGGCTTTCCATGCTCGAAAACAGATTATCTGGATTTTGGGATTCTCATGGATACATTGGTTGAGGGTGCATGCAGAAAGCTGCAGTTCATCTACAAATCTCAGATTTCCACATGCGGAAGTGCACTGGCATGGCGTGCGTTGGATGAGATGGCTGGACTTGGTACCTCTTTGTGTTTCTTTACTGACAGAGCGTCCTCCAGATATACTGATCATTCATTGTGGAGGAAACAGTTTAGGCCATGTATCTGGAATTTCTTTGCAATTTGGAATGAAGGAAGGACTCGCAAAGCTCATGGGCATGTTTCCAAATTGTCAAATACTTTTTTCCCCGTATTGCTCAAAGACAAATATGGCTGCGTTCTTCAGCGTTTGGTCCACAAATGGAGAAAGCGAGCCGCAATGTGAATAAGGCTGTGTGTGCATTTTTAAGAGATGTTGGCATGTCCTCTTTCCACAATGAAAACATTTTGTTTCGCAGCACTTTCATTTTCCGCAGAGATGGAGTCCACCTCACATATGCTGGCAATCAGATTTTTCTTCGCAATGTATAAAATGCATTGTGACCTCTTTTGCAATCACACTGACCTATCTGACAATCCATTTTTCCCCAATCCACTGTTTTTGACCCACACAACACACCACCGAAAGGCTCTTTTCAGAGCCGCCACTTACTCCCAACGTACACTTTATTGCATTTGCTCCGCTTGCACCCTCCCTTTTTTCCTCTATGACAGTCCGCAAACTTTTTCAGAACTCTGCAGGGGTCTACGGCCGTCACTTCATAGTTCTATTGTTATACTGAGAAAGGCGCCTCTGAAAAGAACCTTTCCTGTAATTGTTGTTGTTTTTACGTTCATTGCTTAACAGCACATGGCACACTAGAAGAGGCGAAAGGAGGGTAAGGAAGGGATAACAGCCACGGGGATAAAAAAGGGCAACTGAACAGAGAAAGATTTAGGGTGAGCTTTATTTAGGTAAGGAGCAGATCTTCTAGTGCTCGGTGACTGCAGCCTCAAAAGTACTTCGAAAACTCTCCCCCCTGCGGAGTACTGCGTCACAATACGTGCACACTACTGTCACCTTTGAAAGGTAAGGGTCAACAGCATTGCGAATGGCTTGTGAGGAAGCTGGAGGGAGGCGCTCCCCCACAGGAGTATCTCTTGTGGTGGGAGGATCGGATACCGAGGATGCTGTGGAGGAACTCAAACGACTACGCTCTTCAGATGGCACCACCGTGCGAATGTCTGCAGTGTGGAACGAAGTGAGGTGTTGCTGCATGGTTGTCGTACCAAAACTGTACGCTCCAAAACTCCCGCGACTCAACACCACATCGCACTGGTTACACTTCACCAGGTTCGCACGTGCTTTTGGTACTTTCCCATAAACGGAAAACAACCGCCACACCCACGACTCCCGCCGAGTTCTCCTAGTGCAGAGTTCCTCCACTTCATTCTCTTCCTCCTCTTCTTCCTCGATCTCTACATCCTCACCCATATATCTCTCTGCATGCCCTTGGTGAGGTGGTGGTGGTGGCGGGTGTGGGGTGGTGCAGAGGCTAATGACCCAACAGCAGCCATGGAAGCCGTACCGATTAGTTTCCTTTTGGTCAGTACAGCAGTAAAGGCAACACACCTCAATCTGCTGTAACTAGAAGGACAATGAAGATGCACTCGGGGGTGTAGCCTTTTGTAGGGGTGCAGGGGTGTGCCTCGTGACTGTCTTCATCCCTACAAAGTGGTACACAAAATTTACACTGCAAGTCCTGAGGTGGCCTATTGTTTGGGATGTAGATTTTTACACTCTACAATACTTTGCTTTGTGTCTACAAGTTCATTTGTATTGTTGCGGAAGCACACCATCCGCGGAAATTAGTCCCCACGCTCAGCGTAGGTGCGGTCACATGATGACTTCCTCAACACATCCGCCCCAGTAATGAAAGTCCCCTGGACAGCAAATGCAAAGAATCAAACGTGCGCATTCCCAAACCACTTCAAAATGCGACACAAGTGAGATGGACAGTTAGGAACAGGCGCGATGTTCGCAATACTTAAGTTTTTACTGCACATGTGTACGCATGCTATGTTCACTGTACAGACAGTTCCAGTGTCCTTAGGACAACTCCATTTTGTTTGCCTACGAACTTGCCGGCCACCGTGCCTGTTCTACGGACGGCACCATTTTGGCTGCGCCCGATACGGACCGCTATACTGTCCTTCACACACTCCCATTTTCCTCATTTACACCCATTCCGAACATCTGGTGTGTTCTATGAACATTTATTATCTTGTTTCCAAGCGGTACGCCGAGGTAGTATATCCTTTGGACACCCCTTTCTGTTTATGTACGCACAATTTCAACAGATTGTGCTGTCACACATCACATCTGTCTTACTTGACATTAGACAGCACCCACATTCCATTCCTTGTGGATAGGTCGAACAGGCACGCTGTTTGTGAACATTTTAAGTCTTTTAAAAAAAATAATCTACACACAAACTATTTCTCTACAACTACTGTACAAAAACATTTCAAACACACACACACACACACACACATCAATCTAAAGAAATAGCGGGGGAAGCGGACACTGAACCAAATATGGGAGAATTAGGATTCAACACAGGCTGGTTATGAGGAGAAGATTTGTGAGGGAAGAAGGGATGGATATTTCGTCAAAACGTCTATTTTCCTGTTCAAGGTTTGGGGATGGTTCACTAGGGAATGGAGAAGTAGGGTAGGTGCAGGTGGGGCAATGATAACAAACTTTTCCTCTCACACAGTCCTCCACAAACTCCCGTAAACTTTGAAAATTGTCATTCAATATGTCCATTTTCTGCTCTATACTTTTTATCCTGTCTTCTTCTGTCTCACTTGTTGCCCTTTCTTCTTTTCTTTCCTGGTCTGTTAAAAAAGAAATACATAAATTGAATGCCTCTAAAATACTGGTCACTATTTTGCATATGCAGAGCACTCTGTACCATTATTGGGCAATGGCAGGCCTCAAACACACAATTAATTTGTATACAGGAAGATAAACTATCGGATGTTGCTAGTTCTTTCTACCCTACTTCAGTTTCCCTGTATGTGCCGCTCAGTTAGATGTATTGGGTCGGCATATGTATTGTTTGTTTTAGCACAAGTGTGTATTAAGTGTACATTTGTGAGCTAGTTATTACATGTGTACCATTACACAATCACCCCTGACATCTTGCTACCAACATAATAGAAAGAACCCCTTGTAGTAAGGGACTTTTCAGGGATATTATTTTCACATGTGATGTCAACAGTGATGTCATCAATGATATTTGTGATGTCATCTTTGATGTCCTGGGTGTTAGTCTTTGCAATGCACATAGATGGTACGAGTTATGGTTGCTTAGCTACTATAATGGGGGAATGTGCAGTGGTGTTTGGTTGCACTGTGAAGTATAACATTCCTTTAATGACATTTTTTTACTGAATGCACTTATATATGTGTGGCAGGAAAGGAAAAGAAAGGGGCTAAACAAGTGATGTCGTCATTGATGTCAGCATTCACATTTGAGATTACATCCTTCATGGTCTGGGTGTTGCTGTTAGCAGTGCACAGGAGTGGTGGCAGGGTTAGGGGCTTACTTTACCATAACTGGCGAATTTCAGGGGTTTTTCGGTTTTAATTTGAAGCATAAAGGGGAGGAGGAAAGATTTTTTTTAGTGAAGTGTACAGGTTTTTGTTAGGGCAACTTAACCATAACGTCCCCTCAACAAAGTTTTTTTTGTAGTGAATTTCACTAGTTTTTGGGAGGGCAACTTAACCATAACGTCCCCTCAACAAAGTTTTTTTTGTAGTGAATATATATATATATACATGTCAGAAAGATGGCTACCAGTTGAAAGATATACATAGTTCATATTTTGTTTAGCTATTCTATGCTGTGATTGGTTGTGCTGTTCATGTGACACCAAGTTAATCCTTTCTGTTTCCTATAGGTGATAGAATATACATATGCCGTGTTGGAATACGCAGAATCTCTCAACAGCATGTTCAAGGCATGGCACTTTTCTTTCATGTTCATAAAATATCTAACAGCATATGTAATCTTTCAGTGTTGATCTTTAAAGCAGTTACAATTGTTTTTTTTTTAAATCCTGAAATGTGTATTCTCTAGTACATGATGAAGAGTTGACTATGCAGCCATTGTTCATGGTAATTCTATATGCATGGTGACAAAGGTAAGGAACGTATGGGAATTGAAATATGCTGAGCAACATCATCTCTCCCGATGGAAATCGCTTCTCACTAGAGTGACTTGCCATTTGATGTCTTTTTAAGTGTGAGCAGAGGCGTAGCCAGGATTGTCTAGCAAATGGGGACTGAAGCTAATGTAGTTGGGCCCACTGCACTGACAAAAATATCTGTAAATGCCCACAAATTGCTGCTGAGTGGGCATTTACAGATTTTGGGCCCTGCCCTCTCTACGCCTCTGAGTGTGAGGGTGTCCGCTTTTACTTGTGGTGTGCAACTAAGCAGAGGAAATGTAACATGATCCGCATAGAATCCATGCCTTTGGTTCAGTGTGCCATGTTCTTTATTTGTGCTTGTGCCAAAAGGGGAAAAAAAAATTACCACAAGTTTTTATTAAAATATGATCGTATCTACAAGTAGTTCACAATTGATAACGCATACTGTTGCTTGGCAAAGTGCTTAATCAGCACTTAAAGATTATTATTGTTATTGTGCAAAACGGTTTATAATTTAAAACATTACACATATACACCATTTTCAATACCTATAAATCATAAAAAATAAACAACATAATCTAAAAATAAAATGATTTCAAATCAATTATCATCAGATAATCAAAACTTACCTAACAAACCGTAAGCATAACATTTTAAAATGTTATCATAGCATCAGTCCAACAATTTTATCAAATATAAAGATTATTATTAGTATGCAAGTCAACGCATAACTAGAATGCCATTTATTTTGTTTCAAAATCCATCCATGAGGCCTGGCAAAGGAGTTTTCCTCTGGCGAAGCCATAAGCAGGCATTAACTTGCATGATTATTTCTTTCACTCTCTGATAAACATGTTAACAGGGCAATTCATAAACCGTTTCATTAGGACGCACGATACCAAGAAATGTTGGCACCTTATACATAGCCATGGGGCTGGCAATGTAGTGAAGGACATTTGTGGCATATCAAAGAAGCAATTGGGCTCTTTCATAGATCCATAATCTTCTAACCCAAGTTCAACCAGATTTATCTAAAAAATAAACCAAAAAACTGCAGGTTCAGGACCCAGTCCAGTGTTTCTTAACACTCTCTATTTTTCGCATGCTAATTAGTCTCGCTACTGACCTTGTTTTAATAGCCTTGCAGGGAAGGATATTTCATAGTTTTTTCTTATTTGCAATACTCGTATACAACCATTTCTTCCTGTGGTGAATTACAAAAACCTAATCAGGGGATACCCGGCATCTCCTGCAACAAGTATCCTTCATATGTCTACTCTGCCATAACTGCTCACCTTTCCTTACCGTGTTTGCTTTTGCACAGAAGGATCGCGTGCGGTACACATGGAGAAAGGACTATCTCTCATGTATATCGAGCTGTATGTCATGCTGGATGGCCATTTTTAGGTCATTAGTTCCTGTTAGAAAAAACAGGCTCCAACTTGTTCTTTGGTTTTCTCTGCGCCATTCTCATGCTCCTAGCCCTGCGTCTTTCTGATTCGGTTGTGCATACTACAGGGCTTGCCACTTTCTTATTGTTTATATATTTTAGAACTGCTGGTTTTTCTTTTCAGTTTTTTCATCTGAGATGCCACGGATAGAAAGAGACAAAGGACTGTTGGTTTATTTGCTCCTAAGTCTTTGTCTCACTCAGTGGCCATTTTAGGGTCAGTAGTTCCCATTTTTAATTCGATGAGTCCTCGTTCCCTAACATAATCTGCATTGTTACTGTGTGTACCCCAACCCGATGTGCTTCTGATTAAGGGTTCTGACCTTACATTCTATTGGACCCGCCCACTTTTCTGTTTTGTTTTATTTTTGTGGCTGTTCCTACTCCTTCAAATTCTCAATCTCTCTTTCTGTTGGTGCATTTCGTACAGTTTTTACACATCATTTTAATTAACCATTATGTATGCATGTTGTCATTAAGACCTGCAAATCATGCTTAATTTTCCAAAAACGTGCAGGTTACTTCACTTTATAGGTTTCTGAGCCCAAGTCATCTTCATTGGTGCAGGGGGTCATGTGCCCTTACGAAGTTCATAGGGTTAACATTTCAATTTTCCACAATGATTTTGGTTGTTTTTTCCGTGAGGACAGTGGCACATCACCCAGGCACACACTGATACACACAATTATCATTATTTATTTGTTTATTTTTCATTGTTTATGTGTATATACACAACTGCCCCCTACCTATTCTTATCCTCATTATTGGGACTTATGGTGTCTCTTATACATCACCTTACCATTTAAATCGTCGATATAGTGTATTATATCGGGTGTAAATATGTCCTGGGTTCTTCTAGTTCTAGTTTAGGCTTAATGGGTAACACTGCTAGCTTGTTAGTCTACTAACTGTCCTGGCCAGGGCACATTACATATGATGACTCATCAGTCAGTGGTCACCCTATTCCTGACTCAAAAGAACTGGCCCCATTCTATGCATGTGTTTAGACCATCCCTTACACTGTCCAGTTCCTGTATCAATTTCTGCTCTCACTTCCTTAGTGCCAGATCCCTGTCTCCCCCTCTTTGTGTTGCTTTTACTGTCTGTATCACAAACCACTGTAGGTCTGTGTGGCTCTGCTTATTGGTGACATAGTGGTCCACCATTGGTTTGTCCGCTACTTTGTTTTTTAGGCAAGATCTATCTTTGCATATTCGCTGTTGAATTTCCCTCTTGGTGATTCCAACATAAATAAGGCAGCATGGACACTTAATCCCATATACAGTCCATGTGGTTTTACAGTTTGTAAATTCTTTGATCTCCCAAATGATGTTTTTAAGGGCGATGGTCTTCATGTTGCTGGTGAGTCCACATACTGAGCACTGGCGCATTTGAAATGTCCCACTACCGGTGGTGGGCCCCATAGGTTGGTCTGTTTCTCATTGTTGTAAATTCATTCTTCAAAGGTGTGCACAAGCATTTGTTTTAAGCTCTTGGTTTCCATGAAAGCAAACCTTGGTTTAATCAGGTTGACGTCTAGTGTGCTTACCAGGGGCCAATTTTTTAGAATGCTCTTCTTGACGGCTTTGCTGATTGGACTATATGTCGTGACACATGTGATCCTTTCCTGAATCAATTTCATTTGTTTCCTCAGACACGCTTCCCGTGGTGTATTCCTCGCTCTTTTCCTCGCATTCTTAACCGCCCTCAGTGGGTAACCCCTTGGCTTCAAGCGTGCATTCAAATCTTCTGCATGCTCTTTGTATTGTTGAACCGCAGAGAAATTCCTTCTGATCCGTAAAAACTGTCCATACAGTAAATTTGTTCTTAAATTGACTGGGTGATAGCTCTCAAAATGTAGCGATGTATTTTTGTCGGTCAGTTTCCGAAAAAGGATTGTTTCTAGTTTACCTTCTGGGTTCTTCCTTATTCTTAAATACAAGAAAGGTAAAGCATTCCATTCATACGCCATGGTGAAGTTTATTTATGGATCTTTGTTGTTAAGGCAGATTTTGAACAGCTCCAGCTCATGTATTGTCCCTGTCCAAATCGAAAAAAATCATTAATGTACCGATGCCAGTTTTTTTTATGAGCCTCTTATATGCGTTAGTCTCATTAAATATGAACCGTACTTCAAAACTGTTCATATATAAATTTGCGATGTCTGATGCGAACTTTCACGAATCTGCTGAAACCTTTTGTTTTCAAAAGTGAAGACGTTTTCTGTGAGGGCTATATGGATGCATTCAAGGT
Organism: Ambystoma mexicanum; assembly: GCF_040938575.1. NCBI lineage: Eukaryota > Metazoa > Chordata > Amphibia > Caudata > Ambystomatidae > Ambystoma > Ambystoma mexicanum. Next base: position 418,617,675 of record NC_090929.1, read on the forward strand.
TGAAGGATGTTGGTACTGTAGAGGAGGTCCCAAATAAAGCCTGCACTCCCATCGCCCATTTTGAAGTACCAGGAACATTTGCACCAAAATATTTGACGTATGATGAGCAAATAAACCAGCAGAGAGCCGTAGTAGGGCTCTCCTCAGTGCCTTTCCGGAGAACAACACCTGTCGAAATACAGATACCTAGAAAACAATGGAAAGTAAGGTATCCATTGAGAAAACCCTACCAGCAAGTAAGACGAAAGGAAGATAGCCTAAATACCGTCCCGGAAGAAACCACAAAGGCCTTAATTGAAGACGAATGGTGATGTCATGAAGGCCTGGACAGACTTGCAGATAGAAGATAAGATGACCCAAAGATGACACAAGAGACGAAATGTCATGAACAAGGATATCTTGAACCTAGAAGAAGAGATGATGTTGAAATATAAAGAAGCTTAGACTATAAAGCAGGATGAAGTTATTCAACCAGCTAACGCCTGTACATATGCTTGAAACCGCAAGAAAGCTAAGAAAACAGTGCAGCTTGCTCTGCTTAGTAGAAGATAGACTGTGGCAAGCACCAGCTATAGATATCTACCTCAACAAAGCACATTCTATAATTGCGAGTCCACTTTACACAAAAGCAGAATCAACTCAGGTTACTAGAGGCCAAACAGGACATGATTCGTATTCCAGCTAAAATGAGAAGGGACGGCTGAATCGAAACTCAGCAGAGGCAACGTGCACCAGGAAAGAGCCAAGGTCAGACTAATAGAAGGAACGAACAGTAGCCTCAAAGAATCGAAACTTAATCACAGAGGGCCTCATTCCGAGTACGGCGCTAACCAATGGTGCTATTAACGCCTTGGTTGACGCCGTACCCGGACCGGCAGCGCCTTGGTGGATGGCGGAATCACCGCCCCATTCCAAGGTTGGCGGGGCGGTAATTCCCCATTCACCAAGGCTCTTCCCCATTCCCAAATGAGCCCCCATAGGGCTCAATGGGAATGGGGAAGATGCAAATAACGGTGACCGTTCATTACGGTCACCGTTATTGGCTTGAGGCCCCTTTGCGCCCTCGACTTTAACACCTGCTCAAAGCAGGCGTTAAGGGCGAGGGCGCAGAGGGAACTCGGAGTATGGCGGTAAGGGAATACCGCCACCGGTCTCGTTACCGGTGGCCGCTATCCCTTACCGCCATACTCGGAATGAGGCCCAGAGTATCCTATCTTTAGAAGGTCAAGATAAGGAGAGGTAGGCAGGTGGCAAGCCGAATAAGAATTAAATGCACAAACTGAAAGAAACTAGGCAGATTCACGGTGTGAGAAGCACGTGACCATCTGAGCAAGAAGAAGCATGGGTTCACACCTACTCTTGGCAGCCGCCCAGACAGAAATATCATAACTTTTCCTGACAAGAAGACACAGTTTCGAGGCCAACTACAGCCAACTAACTGACACATCGCCACTAAAGTAATGATGGATTGAGGGAAGGCCGGGTGAATCGTGGGGCACCCTGCACCTGGCTGATCATTCTGCATGCTGCTAAGTAAATTGGAAATGTATGCATGGGGTTGAAGCCAACCCAATCACAATGAACCAAATAATCTGGGGTCCTATAGATAGCAGAAACAATGGGACATCATACTCTTAATGACGTCCACAATAGTAATGTTAGAAGGAAGGGCTTAGACGCCCACCTGATAGTGTTTATCCAATCCTCTCACTCCGTTACCATATACAGATATAGTACCTATAGTAAAGTTACCTTTTCCTAAACAATAGAACTGCATGTTAACATTTGAGTGTTACACATCGATGATGTTGATTTTTTAGTATAAATGTTACTGTTTGTATGAAGTTCGCGGGAGTTAAAGCGAGACGGACTGTCGCATCATTGTTGATTTCCATGTTTCCCTGTTTTTTGTACCTGTCATTAAACGGACTCCCCTTTGCCAAACCATTGAGTTGTCCTTAATTATTGGTGTTTGAGTAATATACCTGCACCCCCATCCATCTCAAAGGTGCAGCTATCTTGTCTTAAAGTACTTCGGAGCAAACCCCGACTGTATGGGCCAGCCGGGGGTCTCCCCAGTACAATTGGTAGCAGAGATTTGATGGTTATCGACTATCGATTATTTGACTAAAGTAAGACACCTATTGACCATCGACATAAAGTAACTCTAGGTCTTCAGCAATATTGCGAGTCCTTTTCCATTCAGCTGAGTAGACTGTGAAACTCCCCTTCAGACAATGGTAGCTTAAGCAAGAGTCTGCAGAAAGGGCCTGAAGGGACCCGTTTTCCCACACATCCCTTCCCATTCCTACGGGCAGCTGAGCGAGCGAAAAACTGAAGGAGGCAGTAACAAAGGCGGTGATCCCGAGGGTCCGGAGACGAACCATGCGAACAGTGAGTGAAGCGAAAATTGAATGCTTTGGCAAATAGTGCATGCCTTAGAACAAGTAAAGGGAAAAGGTAATGGAGGGAGGAGGGAAAACAAAATATAGTTAGAAGTAGAGAAGACTGCATATATAAGGAGATAATGACTCGAGAGTAATAAAAGGTAAATGAGAGGTTACCAGGGTAGACAGCTGAGCACAGAGAGGTTACTGGGGTAGATACCCGAGAAGAGAGAGGATTCACCTTATTCCTGTGCTTTAATATAGCGGCTAGAAGAAACATGTACCCAGAGTCACACATAATGGGGAACGACTAGGATACCACAATGTTTAAAGACGTTGTGAAAGGGGTACGTTTACACTCCATGATTAGAGGCAGAGATATTTGTGTCCAGCTGGTTTCCGTCTAGTCTGTAAAGTGTCTGTCTTACATGTTTCTCTGTTGTGATGTCACGCATATGTATTGACATTTTTTGAGAAAACTGATTTAAAAATGTCATGCAATTTGATAGCTGAGACAGAATCACACATGAATTGATGTTTTTTTAAGAAATCGGTAGTATACAATTTTGTGGAAAATGTGAGTTGTAGCTTGCGATATTTGGTGCTCGCTCATTTTGTTAGAAGCTGTTTAAACCACACGAAAGCATTGACAAGTGTTATATAAGAGGAATGGAAACAGATTTACACATGGAAGACATAACTCCATTGGCACACTTATGAAAGCAATTGCCAAAACACACACCCAAGCTAAAGAAATATAGTACCGAGTGGTTAAGGCTACCGCCCACAAGATATTTATGCCGTGGCCACAAAATGGGTCTTTATCCAAAGCCGTCTTTCAACATATGATGACATATTTGCATGCCACATATACAGGCAAGAAGTTAGAAAAACGCTTTGCTGTTCTCGATTTGTGGAAAATGTACGAACAGGTAAAGGAGGAAGAGCCGCCAACAGATTGGATACTTAATGTATGCACAGAGGGGGGTGAGACATCTACCGCGCCACCTGCCCCACCCGAAACGAAAATTGAAGGAAGTAAGGACGAGGGATTATACCCATTGAGGGAACTTAAAGCAGCCACGGGGTACAGCAACCCGCATATGAGTCACCTACACATAGTAGTGACGAGAATAAAGGGAAAGATAAGGACAAGAATATTATCTCCGCAGTCCAAAGGGAAGCGAAGACAGAACTGGAAGTGAAGACAGAACTGATGAGATAGCCTTTGCGAAAGACAAATGGATGGGAGGACACATTTTATTGACATTCGATGGCAAAGGCATCGATGACACAAGGCAAAAGGACAGGTTAGATGAAACACAGAGGAAGGGGAAAGAAAAGGAGTTAAGAGACGAAAAGATAAGAAGGAAAGACAGACAAAGGCGAGAACAGCTATATTGCGAAGAGCAAGAAAAACAGCTCGATCGCAACCCAAGAGCAGCCAATGATCAAGACAGACAGAAACAGCAAAGGTTAGAAGAAGAGCAAAGGATACGTGAGAAAAGAATAAGGAGACGAAGAGATGAGGACATTCAAAGGGCAGATGAACGAAGAAATGAAAAGAGAAAGGAAGATGATAGGGTCAGAGAAGAGGCAAGGAAACGCAAAGAATTTGATGACAACGTAGAACGTAAGCGAAGACAGAGAGTAGATTGGGAAGACATCGAAGAATTCTTTCCTGAGTACGATTCAGTACCAGGCATGTCTAGAGCAAATATTGATGATGAATTCGACACCAGAAGCATCGGAGTAATGATCGATAGAATATATGATGAAATGGAGCTAGAACAAATACCCCAAGGGGAGGGGGAAGACATGCACCTGGAAAGCACTCAGCTGTATGACACTGAGGAGCTCACTCGAAGTAGTGGGGATAGAGAGCTCTCCCTGGATAGATTAGAAATAAGCAGGAACAAGGAGGATACGAGAAGTTGCATGAATTGGGGACAGACAATGTCCTACTCCGAAAGGGAAGAGCGCAAAGAAAACGAAGAAGGGAAGCGAAGGCGACTCCCAAGGGAAAAGGAAATAAGCTGGGCAGATGCTAGTGAGTCTGCATCAAGAGCGTCAGAGTCCGCCACGCAGCCTGACCGATATGAAGAAGTATCTCATGGTCAGAGGGGGGTGTCTTCGCCACCATATGTAGATAGACTAAGGGCATTGCCAGGTAGACGGCGATGCAGGAATATTACCCGGGCAATAGATAGGAGAACAATGAGAGAAGAGAGAGAGGGTTACACATTCCAATTTCCGTTGCTCGAGAAGGGGGAAATAAGACAGCAATATATTCCATGGCGACACATGGTTCGAGAAAATTTGAAAAACAAGCTTCCAATGCTGACACCGGTAGCCAGAAAATGGATACATGAGTTAGAAAAAATGACAGGAGGCAACACACTAGCTATAGGGGACATCAAAGGTCTCCTGATCGCCATACTTGGTGACAGAGCAGACGATGTGTGGGCACGAGCAGGCTACCCTGGTGTAACCACAATTAATACCTCACATGATGGAGCTCCATTTAACAATTGTAGAGCCGCAGTATTGAAAGCGCTACGAGTACTTTACCCAGATACTTCTGATATGGGAGCTATAATGACTAAAAAAATGAAGGAGTCGGAAGATCCGTTGATTTATATTCAGAATTTCCAAGATGCGTGGGTGCTCGAAACGCATGGATCTTGGACGAAATCTATACCTGTGTTTTACCATAAACTGTGCCAAGGGCTGCCAGACCAGGTGCAAAAACAACTCAAGAAATTGGTGGGAATCGAAGCCAAACCTTGGGCAGAAATACAGTTGACCATTGCACATTATTGTAGACTGTTGCAAGAAAAGAATCACAAAAAGGAAGTGACTCGTAAGGGTGAACAAGCGAAATTGGTGCAAAAGAAATCTTCAAAATATGCTCGAGGGTGCCATGATAACTAGCACAGCTGAATTAGGCATGCAACAGGTGGCTAATCCACAGCAAAATAATCAGGGCAATACGGGATTCTATCCCAGGGGAAGAGGATTTAGGGGAAGAGGATGGCAGAGCAATCAGGGAGGTTTCCAAAATAATCAAGGAGGCTTTCAAAATATGCAAAATGGTAACCGAGATATATCAAATGGGCAAATGATTCGACCACCGCCAGTTTGTTGGCTGTGTGGAATGACAGGGCATTTGGCGAGCACATACAGAAACCAAGGCATGATGCAGAACGGCCAAGGAACAGGAGCAGGCATGATAAATCCACCTGCAGTTCTACAGCAGGGTGGTGCACAGAATAACACGGTACAACAACAGGCACAAGGAGCGCAGCAAGGAGTGCAACCACAAAGCATGGGGAATGGGGGAAATCCACCAGCACACGGTTGGCCGAATTTATATATGAGGTAGGACAGCTCACTGGGAACCCTGATGTGTTCTATCCTATCAGTGACACCAAACCCTCACAGGGAACCCAGGGTGGATGTTGTTATAGGGGATGAAGAATATTCCTTCCTAGCTGACACGGGTGCAACACGCTCGTGCATACGTGAAGGCAAATTTTCCTTGTCGGGCGAGGCCATAGATACGTTTTACAGGAGCGACCAATCAAGTTCCCTTTACAAATACACTACCAGTCACCATAGGTGAGTGCGAAATGAATGTACCCTTACTATATTCTCAGCAGACCCCAGTAAATATTTTGGGTCGAGACTTACTGACAAATTCGAACATGACAATTTCGCTCACGGAGGAGGGCATAGTATGTTCCACTCCAGGAATGCACTACTCAAATGTATGCAAAATTGTTAGGGCTTACTCAGGACACATAGCCATGAGGGCCATACCATTAGAGCCAGAAATCTTTGCAAATGGCATGGGTGTTCTTATGGCAGGATTGCCAGGTCTTGCAGACAAAACCATGAGAACCCCTGATGAGTTCCTATTCAGACCAAGAATACCGATGCAGAAGGAGAAGGGACAAGTATTTCCCTTGATGATACACACAGCTGTAATACGAGGGAAAATGGTCTTGGTTGACGGTTCCGATGACGAGGACAGGCAATGGTGCGCGATAATTGCCATTGAAGAAGGATATCGAGTGACGGACGTCACCGATGACATCTGTTTGAAGAACAACAAAAATGGGAGAGACAATGGTGGAAGTGAGTCTCACCTTTTGGCTAAAAATCATTAAAAGAGAAGTACTGCAGAGAATGATGTTGGCACTAAAACGCCCTGAATATTTTTCTGACGACATGGCCAAGAAGGTGCCTGTCTCAGTGTGGACTACCGAACCATATGACGTGGGTCTCTCTCCTGAAGGGGGTTGGAGAAGTAAGGATTAAGCTGAAACCAGGAGAGATTCTACCAAAAGCCCGACAATGCCCCATGTCCAGAGAGGCAGATGAAGGGATTTTAGAGACAATTTCTGCCATGATTGACCAGGGCATTTTAGTGACATCAGAGTCACCATGTAATACGTCATTGTACGATGTGAAAATAATTAAAGGGGGGTCTTGGAGGCTAGTACAGGACCTAAGGCCAATAAACTATATTGTTGAGGCCGAGCTCCCTCTAGTCCCTAAGCCATCTAAAATCCTATGCAATATACCCGTTGAGGCAAAATATTTCACAGTGATTGACTTTAAAAATGCATTTTTCTCAATCCCGCTGCACCGGGACTCACAAGATCTGACATCATTTACGTTCAGACAAAAGCGTCTGAAAAGCACGAGGCTGCCACAGGGGTACCGTGAGTCCCCTTCTGTTTTCAACAGAGTCCTGCAGATGGATTTAAGCACTATTGCATTAAAATGTGTCATCCTGCAGTATGTGTATGACATCTTAATCTGCAGCAAAACAGGAGAGCAATGCAAGCACGATTCTATTCAACTACTGACTATACTGGCTGAGAAAGGATATAAGGTTGACAAGGAAAAGTTACAATATTGTCAACAGGAAGTGCTGTACATAGGCCAGCTGATCTCACATGAAGGAAAGAAAGTGACCCCAGAAAGGGCGGAAGCCATATTTAACATGGCTAAGCCACACATGATAAAGCAGATGCAGAGCTTTCTAGGCCTATGCAACTATGTCAGGGCATGGGTCTTCGACTACAGCTCTTACACTAAGCCTTTACTTCAGGCCATAAAGAAGGGCCAAGCAACGAAAGAAAAGATCGAATGGTCTGAGGGCATGGAGAAAGGGTTTGCCGAACTCAAAAGAGCTATTTGCACAGCTCCAGTTCTAGGGATCCCCAATTATGCAGAGGAATTTTACTTGTTTTCACACACAAATGGCAGCGTCATGACGGCCGTGCTTGCTCAAACAACCTTGATGGGGTACAAGCCCCTCGCTTATGACAGTGGGAATCTGGACCGAGTAATGAGAGGCCACTTCCCATGCTAACAAAGTTTAACAGCCGCAACGTTCGTCATAGAGAAGGCGACAACCATTGTAATGGGATGCTCAATAACATTGTACGTCGAGCACTCATTATTTGCTATTCTAGAGAAACTGAAAGGCACATTGACATCTCAGAGAGCTTCTGCTTATGAAGTGATCATATCGAATCCCTCGATAAAAATAGTCCGATGTAAAATAGTGAACCCAGCCATGTTTATAGCAGAGCCAGTCACTGAGGGAGAGCCGATAAATGACTGTGCAAATTATGAAGAATTCTATGATGAAATCCCCAGGGTGAAAGAAAATGCCTTGACAGGAGGAGAGATTGTCTTTATTGATGGGTCTTCAAGGATCGATCTAAATGACGGACAAAGATATACAGGCGTCACTGTGATGAAACACATAGCAAATGGAGAATTTTGAGTATTTGTCAGTGCGCGAATAGCATCTCATTACTCAGCACAGGCTGCAGAATTATTGGCGTTGATACTCGCCATTGAGAATCACGCAGACCAGGAAGTAACGTGTACAGTGACTCCGCCTATGTGATGTCAACAGTGCACGCAGGCTTAGCGCACTGGAAGAGGAGGGGCTACCTCCGAGCAGTCGGCACACCAGTGCAGGACGCAGCCTTATTGGACAGGCTGATTAAGGCACTACAGCTCCCAGTGGGCATAGCGGTCGTGAAAAGCGCCACCCACACAAGAGGGACAGATTTTGTCTCACACGGAAAGCAAGCAGCAGACACGGAAGCCAAGCGTATGGCATCCAAAAGTGAGACAATTATGGAAGTGGAAGTCACCCGTACAAATGAGAGAATGTTGGTTGCACGAACAACACCTGAAGCCTATAACAGTCTTGGGCAAACGCAGCTAATGGAACTCCAAGGGGAGGCACCACAGGAAGACATGAACGTGTGGAAATGTTGGGGGTGTTCTTTAAACTCCTCTGACAGCTTGTGGCAACAAGACAGCGCTGGTAAACCAGTCATGCCTGTAGCCCTACTAAAAATAGCGCTGGAGCAGTTACATTACCCGGCGCATATGACAAAGGAGAATCTAGCAGCAATGCTCGCAGAAGACTGGTTCATACCGAATTTAGCTGAGCATGTTGCATTCTTTATGGTGAACTGCATAATCTGCAGGCAATTCACCGCTGGGCACACATTAAAAGTTATGAGAGGAGTCATCCCCAGGCCAAATGGGCCTTTTCAGCACTTCCATGTCGATTACGTCGACATGATTCAAGTATGCAACAGGTACAGATGCTTAATTTATTGTGGTGTTTCCATTCTCTAGATGGATAGAGGCAGGTCCATGTACACACCCAAATGCTACCTGTGCGGCAACATTTTTAGTGAGGGAAGTGTTCCCAAGGTGGGGGGTATGCGAAGTCATGAGATCAGATAATGGCCCTCACTTTGTTAATGCAGTGTTTGAACAGATTAACTTGCTGCTTGGTATAAAGCACAAGTTCTCGTCGGCTTATCATCCAAAAGGTAATGGGATCTGTGAGAAGCTCAATGGCTTGTTGAAGGAGAGAATAGCCAAGTTGAAGCTTACTCTAAGGAGGGGATGGTTTCACTGCCTTCTACTGGCACTGTATGCACTTCGGAACCAACCAGGCTCCGACCATCATCTTATGCCACACGAGGAAGAAGAATGAGAACTCCCCTAACACCCTGAGATAGAGCTAGATGTGATGCCCAGTCAAAAGGAGAGGTTTTAGTGTCTGAAATGCAAAACTATCTGAACTGCATGACATCTTGCCTTAATGTAATTTCAGACCAGCTGCAGCAACGACGAAAAGGGTGCAGCGCAGCATAAAACACAGAAGGAGACACAACAACAGACCCAGTTCAAGGTCTACGTGTTCCACTCGTCTTCCCTGGAGACGCCGTCCTTGTGAAATATTATACAAGGAAAAGGTGGGACGAGCCAAGATTCAATGGCCCTTTTATCATCGAGGACTGTACTGCGTCCGCAGTGAAGCTGCAAGGCAGGAGAGCATGGATTTTTCTCTGTGATATCAAACCCTACATCGGAGAAGGCCCCCTGCCTGCACCCCAACGAGAGGAATCAACGAGCGACGGGGAAGAACCACAGCACGTGCAGACGAGATCCATGACAAGGAAGAGGGACGCATAACCAGCAAAGACAAAGAACTTTTTTGCAAAGTTGTGGTTTAATTTGGACACTTCCTCTAAGCAAAAAAGGGGATAAGGACATAAAAACGGACACTCTGTGCATCCTACTTGCAGGGTGAAGAAGAAAATTGCGCATATAAGCCACAACATAATCTGTTGATTTGAACTTTGGACTGAGGCACACTTAAGCCTTAATGAGAAAAATACTATGCCAAATTTTGACAGAGGACACTTACATTGGAAGCAAACACAGTATCCTGACTCATTCCAAACCAGGACCCTATTCGGAATCACTTATGGTGTCCCACAGTAGAGACATCACAAAGGACCTAGTCACCTATTTCGACTTAGTACTGAGGTCATACCCGTCACTGGTAGGGAGGCTCACCAATGTCACAGACTTTTTACAAGATCCTGAAAACGAAAAGACAATAAGACAACTCCTCGCTGTCATCGCTGAACAACTTATCCTACTCCCTGAGTACAGTGAGAAGAAACTAAATGTCCCCAACTCAGGCGGAAATAAATGAGCTTGTCAGCACACTTTTCTTTTGCATAATCGAAGACTGTCCAACTCTTATTGGAAGAACGACAGACACACTCATGTTTCTTCGAGACCCAGCAAACACCGAACATTTAAGCCATTTTTTAAATAAGAACGTCATTCTAGTCACACTCCATGCGACCGGACAGTGCAGACATTGTTTACATCATGGAAAAAACATATAATCCTGAAACCACCAACAGAGGTCCCTGTCACCAGAAGACAGCAGATTGGCACACAATGTCCTCTTTCGCCTAGTCACTGACTTTCCAGAGCTAGTGAGGAGACCTATCGATGTTGACGTCCTCACATTCATCAGAGAACCAGCTAATGTCGCACAAATGGGAATGCTCCTGCATGGAATAATTCTCCAAGTGGAACTTTCCAACCATCAGAGAGAGTATCAGAGGAGATTCTAAGAAAGCCTTCCACTGAGGGACATATCGAGGAAGCAGAGTCAAGAACTCCATTTGTTATATTTTTTGTCATTCTTTCCCTATTTCTTCATACTGATCAGTGTCCAATATGTCCTCAGGACTGAAACAGATTCGAGGAGTGGACTGGGAGCTTACTTATTTTGAATATGCACAGTAAAGGAACTCACTGAAGCGTTATTTTATTTGATTTTACTTCCCATAGTCTAGCAAAGGAACTACATCCTGAAATAAGAGACAATTTGTCATTCACAAGAAGGGGGACACTTGTGAAGCACCTGACATTCATAACGATAAAATCTGAAAGACGATATTGGGTGAGGGAACAATAACATTGACATTTGGCAAATGATCGAGATGGGGGTCCAGAGCAGCAACCTGTTCCTCCCACAAGCAGAGAGGCAGCCCCACTTCTCTGGAAGAAAATGCTGCCTGACCTAAAAGGGCATAATGTACTTATGTATTATATTCATCATTATTTTACTCTCATTAACAATCAGAACTGCATTCTTTATCGGTGCACAAAGTGTACCAATTTCAGTGCACCCACCTGATGATACACGCATGAAACCCACAAAAGCACCCATACCTTATATAGTCATTCCAGTCCCTAGAAAATCTGATGGTAGAGTAAATTAACTTGAAATGAATGTGATTTATAGTGATATACACACACTTATGGTAACGAGTGAGCAGGAAATCCGGAGACAGGGTCGGCATGAAATGAATAAAGAAAAAACACTGACAACTACACACACACACACTGAATGCAAACGAAACAGGCCTAGTATCAATGACCGCAGAACCACAAACAAAAGCAGCAGAGAAGATGATACTGCCTGCCATAAAAACTTTCACGGAAGATATTGTGAGAAAACAAGAAGAATTAAGAGAAAGACCAACAGAAGCAGTCATATCAGAAACCCTTAAGGAAACAGGAGCCGCCTCAGAGAAACTCTCTGCACGGACACAACTGATAGTAGACTCATTATTCCCATACATAGCCAGAGCGAGGAAACTACAGAAGGAAATGAAGAACAAAACAGCAGAGACTGTATTGCCAAGCACACATGTTCTAACACAAGGGACAAGTACCAGGTCTACAATACAGCCATATACTGGACCAGTGTCAGGCTGGTTGGCATGGGCATTTCCACGCAGCAAAGAAAAGATGCATGAGGACCAGCAAAGAGCTGCCAGACTCCTGACCACTCAAATGGCGCGGATGAAGAGACCTGCACCATGGACCAGGATACCTGAGGATCCTCCAGCAAGAAAAAGCCATATAGAGGCATTCAGAGATGTAGGTATAGCAAACTACAGGAAAACCTTAAGAATCAAGAGAAGCATGCATGAAGATGTCAATGAACTAAACGACTACCTGGACAGCACAGCACATCTGGGAAACAACATTTGATACCAGCAGATGAAAGAAGTTGGAAGACGAAGTTCAGAAGGAGAATGCTTTGTTTGTGCACTCCTACCGTACAGCATGGGGAAGTCCAAGATCTTCGTAGCTGTAGAAATTGATGTCCCAACAGCACACTGTCTCTCACACATAGCAATGCGCAAGACCAGAGGCCAGTTCACGGGAAGAGATGCCTCATTGATATGGGCAACTGAAAAGGCCTATCCCGATGAAGATGATTATGTCCAAGACATTAAAAAAGAAACAGAACTCACACTAGGAATCATGGGATTAGATACGAGAAGCCTGAAGTTAAAGGAGCAGGAATCAGATGGGAAGTGAACCCGAGATAAAATGTCCAAGGAAAAACTCCAGAAGAAGCTCAAATTTGGAAAAACAGAGGCCAAATGCAGATTTGGGGAACGGTGCTTTCACCAAACGGATGGGAAGAAGGAGTAGTGATCTGCTGAGCATGGATGGTCCTTGGAGCCTGCAAGGAAGCTATCGAAAACTCATAAAGACTGTGCAAGCTAATATGGCCAAAACTACTGACATGGGTCGAGGACAGAGGAGGACCCTTGCAGATAGTGCCACTAGAAAGCCCAGGATTGTGCTTCAGGAACAATGGCATAAGAAAGATGGGACAGAATCAGAACTGAGGATGAATTTTTGATGCTCCAGGAATGGATCACGGAACTGTAGTAATTATGGATCATTATTGAGCATGCGGACCCAAAGCATACATCCGACTGCCAAAAAACTGGGGAGGCATATGCACAATAGTGAATGTCCATGTTCCAGAATTAGTGATCCCAAAAAGCGACCTGAACATTGACAGTTTCCTGAAAGCAGATGCTCACCTAGGGAAGAGGGGATCTGTGGAACTGATAACTCGAATAAAGAGAGAAAACTACTTCTCTGCTAAATCAGAAGAGCATTTCATGCAATCCCATATGAACACAGGCTGTTCAGCCTGTAAGACTATTTTATTTAGCATTTTTATGCAGCGCCACTGCATGGGTTTAATGCATTGCTATAATGTGGTACAGCAAGGCATGTGTTGCCAGTGTGACATGGATATGTATATGAAGACAGGCTATTCAGTCAAAAACGATTTCTACATCTAAAATGCAAACAATTTTTTTTTACATGTAAAATGCACATTTTTTTTTCTTTTCTCATCTGAAATGCCTCTGTTGCAGGAGACACATTAGAGAATTAATGAATTAACACCATTAACAGTACTAACATAATTCTAACTTTTAATATTGTAATGTGTTCTCCAGTGCAAAATGAGGCAGGCTGAAACTCACACTAGACTGTGTGCAGATTTTTTTTTTCTCTCTCTGTGCTGTGTCCACAGTATTTGCAGGATGCAAAATATGCGCCAGGAAATGAGTAGATACAATTTCTAAACTGTATAAGCCAAGCCATTGTTCAAGAGAAGGAGGGTAGGACATGATAGAATTTTATTGGTTGAACTCGTTTTGTAGGCTGTAACAGAGTTTTCCTGAAGAATCTCGGGGGGAAAGAAAGTTAGAAAACATTTTGCACAGCTCGGAGAAAGACTCGGCTTGTGGGGCTGGGGAGTTTCCTGATTGAGAAGAAGGTCCCAGTGCACTGCTGTGCAGGCTGGGAAATTCCAGTCAATAAGCCCTGGCTTGAGTGACGGCAGATGCACGTCCTCGCTGGGGTGCTTTAAGAGGGAGCACTGAGCCATTTCCAGAAGGCGACCAGCCTGAAGAATTTGCATGCAGAACAAGCTTGGTAATTATCTTGCAGAGTGTGGGGGCGGTGTGTGTGTGTGCGAAACCTATTCAGGCAGAGTAGAAGAGGAAATTCCTGGATTTAATCAGCATGTTTAATGTTGCAAATTGAATATTCTCTTGCCGCATCTCTTCTCATTTTGTTACAGATAATGCTGTTGCTGTGCAATTTCCATTTATTTCTGTAAAAAGGGTAAGATGGTGTTGAAATGCAATTGTTTATAATACACAAAAATATATGAAATCAGATGTGTAGTGTATTTTTGTTTTTCTCTTTTCTTAGTGCATCTACCATTATAGCACTGGTAATATGGGGAAGAGTTTTAAGCAGTGCATTTGTCATTTTTCATGTCGATAAAACAACAGAAAGAATAAGGTAGCTAAAAAAAATCAGACTTGGCGGTAGCTGTGTGCACGGTTCCATTCAGTGTATAAGTGTGTGTGTGGCTTCTGAATGGAACATAACAATATAGTCTGCTGGAGGTAAATGAGTCAGCAGAAAGAAAGACTTCTGGATATAGTTCACTAATGTAAATAAATTAGTGATATACCACATGTTAGGTCGCTGGTGTAGATAAATCAGTGAGAACAGCCCAAGGTGGCACTCCATATGAAAATGTGGTATTTTTGAAATGTAGGCCTGAGGTCTCTCTAGTGATCATGCGACCAATCTAAACAAAAATAAGGGGTTCTGGATATTGGGGCCACATATAAAACAAAGGAATTATGCTCATCAGAAATACCACCAACAACGCATACCACCAACAAAAGATATACTAAGTAAATATATCTGTGTACTGAAATAATGCATATCCACTATATTTCTATAATACCAAACACAATCTGAATGCAATGAGTGATTATTACTGAATTATTTTATTTTTGGCGGTAAGAAAATACTGCTAGGTCCCAAATCTACACAAAATACCCAACATATTTATAGTGCGTTGGCCGGGAAACGAACCCGGGTCAACTGCTTGGAAGGCAGCTATGCTCACCACTATACCACAAACAACGCTTACCACCAACAAAAGATATACTAACTAAATATATCTGTGTACTGAAATAATGCATATCCACTATATTTCTATAATACCAAATACAATCTGAATGCAATGAGTGATTATTACTGAATTATTTTATTTTTGGCGGTAAGAAAATACCGCTAGGTCCCAAATCTACACAAAATACCCAACAAGCCTCACCTCATCGGTGTTCACAACGATCTCCATGCCAAGAATCCAAGTTGGAGTGAATACTAAATGGTTGCAGATAACTAGATGGGAATTGCTACAGACAATCAACACAACCATAAAAGGATTCAATGTGATTAAGGAAGAGTTAAGAGCAATCCGACTGATGACTCTCCAAAACAGATACGTCCTTGACATGATCACAGCTATGGATGAAGGAGTCTGTGCAAAAATTGGAGAATCGTGTTGCACATTTACACCTGCTCACGACAAAGAAAATGAAACTCTAACAGAAGCAATAGGAATGCTGATGATGCTACAGAATCAGACGATTGACGAAACTTACGAAGTTGATGATGACAGCTGGTTTGGATCACTATTTTCATGGGTTCCACAAAGGATGGCAAACATATTCAAGTTCCTAGGAGCCCTGCTAGTGATGATATTACTAGGATTTTGTGTCATCTAGATAATCTCGCAATGCCAAAAAACTGCGAAGAAAGCCATAGGGATGAAGATCATGATTGATGTCAAGCCGGGATGAAGGCCTAGAGATCTAACTGATGTTGAAATAAGAGACTTTGTGAAGGCCAGCGAGCATGCACCAGAAGGTACAAAGTATCTTTATCACAGAAAACGTAGAAATTATGAAGGAAAATGGATTTACTGCAGCCCAAATGAACAATGCCAATTAATGACATGTAATAAAGACGAATATGTAAGAACATCAGGAAGCCTGGAAGGAGTGATAAAAATATGGACTCCGAAGAGACACTTCTTCAAACCATTTTGTACAAACCCAGAAGATGAAGAAGGAATGAACCCAGAAGATGAAGTGAAGATGAATACAGAAGAACCAAGTAAGATGAATCCAACAAAGGAAGCGGAAGTGGTCGATGAATCGACCAGAGGTGGGAGTGTAGAGGAGGTCCCAAATAAAGCCTGCACTCCCAGCACCCATTTTGAAGTACCAGGAACATTCGCACCAAAATATGTGACGTATGATGAGCAAATAAACGAGCAGAGAGCCGGAGTAGTGCTCTGCCCAGTGCCAATCAGGAGAACAACACCTGTCGAAATACCGATACCTAGAAAACCATGGACAGTAAGGTATCCATTGAGAAAAACCTACCAGCAAGTAAGACAAAATGAAGATAGCCTAAATACGGTCCCGGAAGAAATCACAAAGGCCTTAATTGAAGACGAATGGTGACATCACGAAGGCCTGGATAGACTTTCAGATAGAAGATACGACGACCCAAAGATGACACAAGAGACGAAATGTCATGAATAAGGATATTGTGAACCTAGAAGAAGAGACGATGTTGAAATATAAAGAAGCTTAGGCTATAAAGCAGGATGAAGTCTTTCAATCAGCTAACACCTGTACATGCTTGAAACCACAAGAAAGCTAAGAAAACAGTGCAGCTTGCTATGCTTAGTAGAGGATAGACTGCAGCAAGCGCCACCTATACATATCTACCTCAACAAAGCACATTATATAAGTGCGAGTCCACTTTACACAAAAGCAGAATCAACTCAGGTTACTAGAGGCCAAACAGGGCAAGATTCGTATTCCAGCTAAAACGAGAAGGGACTACTGAATCGAAACTCAGCTGTGGACACAGCCAAGGTCAGACCAATAGAAGGAACGAACAGTAGCCTCGAAGAATGGATACTTAAGAACAGAGTATCCTATCTTTGGAAGGTCGCGATAAGGAGGCGTAGGCAGGTGGCAAGCCGAATAAGAATGAAATGCACAAATTGAAGGAAACTAGGCAGATTCATGGTGTGAAGCACGTGACCATCCGAGCAAGAAGAAGCACGGGTTCACACCTACGCTTGGCAGACGCCCAAACAGAGATATCATAGCTTTTCCTGACAAGAAGACACAGTTTCGAGGCCCACCACAGCCAACTAATTGACACATAGCCACTTTTAGTAATGATGGTTTGAGGGAAGGATGGGCATCCTGCTCCTGGCTGACCATTCTGCGTGCTGCTAAGTAAAGTGAAAATGTATCCATGGGGTTGAAGCCAACCCAATCACAAGGGACCAAATAATCTAGGGTCCTATAGATAGCAGAACCAATGGGACATTGTACTCTTAATGACGTCCACAATAGTAATGTAAGAAGGCAGGGCTTAGACGCCCACCTGATAGTGTTTATCCAATCCTCTCACTCCGTTACCATATACAGATATAGTACCTATCGTAAAGTCACCTTTTCCTAACCAATAGACCTGCATGTTAACCTTTGAGTGTTACACGTCGATGGTGACGATTTCTGAGTATAAATGTTACTGTTTGTATGAAGTTCATGGGAGTTGAAGCGAGACGGACTGTCGCATCACTGTTGATTTCCATGTTTCCCCATTTTTTGTACTTGTCATTAAACGGACTCCCCTTTGCCACACCATTGAGTTGTCCTTGGTGTTGGAGTAATATACCTGCACCCCCATCCATCTCAAAGGTGCAGCTATCTCATCTTAAAGTACTGCGGAGCAAACCCTGACTCTATGGGCCAGCCGGCGGTCTCCCCAGTACAGTACTCTTCCTTCTGTGTCTGGTCTTCTATCTAGATAGTCTTTCATCCCATTGATACTGGCTCCCTGCAGTATGCTGGTGTAGAGTGCTTCTACTTTGAAGCTCACTAATATATCTTCTACAGTTATTTCAATATCTGCCATTAAATTAATCATCTTGGTAGTATCTCTTATGTAGGATTTCATTTCATTGACGAACGGGTGTAAGAGAAATCTGCATATTTTGATAATGGTTCAAGGATTGAGCCTATAGCAGACAGAATTGGTCTTCCTGGGGGGTCACACTGTTTTTGTGGACCTTAGGCAGGATATAGAACACTGCTCTGGTGGGGCGTAATTTGTTTAGAAACCTCTTCTCATCTTCATTGATCCATCCTTCTCTTCCTGAATATGCTGTAAAGCTACTTATTTCATCTTGGAGTCTGGGATCCGCATCCAGAGGTCTGTAATGGTCACGGATCACCAGCATCTTCAAGGCTTCTCGTTGATAGTCTAGTTTCCCCCACAGCACTATCCCTCCTCCCTTGTCTGCCGGGTTTATCAGAAAACAGGGATGGGTGTCTAGATGTTTTATGGCTGCACTTTCTTCTTGGCTCAAGTTGTCTCTGGTGTAGTTGTGGTTCCTGACCATGTTTTTAACATCATTCAATACGTTTTTTTTCAAAAGCACTTATTTCTGGGCTGATGGAAGCTGGAGGGGGCATAAAGGTGGATGGTGGTATTAGTCCGTAACGCTTCTTTCTCTATTTGCATCTCTAGTATCTTCGTCTTGGTCACGAAAGAAATATATCAGTTTTAATACTCTGAAAAATCATCTCAATTCCACTTCTGTTTTAAAGTCATCCCCTTTGGTCATAGGTTCATAACTCAAACCTTATTTAGAACCTTTATCTCATCTTCTGTAAGAGTATGTTGTGTCAGAATGTAGATCAGGGCTACTAGTTCTCTTCTTGCCTGTCGCTACACTGTTGTGTGCATACTCCATATTCCCCTTGAGGTCTCTGTCTCCTGTTCCTGCCTCTTCGCCCCCCTCATCCACAAAAAAAAACATTGGGGCTGTGCGTTTTGTATACCTGATGTTGATGGATTATCATCTCCTGTCTGGTCTCATGCGCTACCACTCGTGGTGTTCTAAATGTCAGAGAAAGTCACAAATCTTTTTCTGGGACCTCCACTTCTCTTTACGAATTTTTGGCCGTACCCATTGTTTTGTTCTTGGTAAAAGTCTACTTGTAGGTATGGATATGTTCGTTCTTCTTTGTATGTTTCAATATCTTTTTTTAATGTCCAAATCTTATCTTCCTTCACCATGTCCACTACCAGTTTTTCTTTCCAGTGCTTCCAGTTCATCGCCTTGTCGCTTGCCCTCTTCCTCCGCTGTTGTAGGCTATGGTAACGCGTCATCTTTTTGAAATTGGTGTACACATTGTGCCTGAATTGTGGCTGGACTTTTAACTTATCTAAAATAGAGAAGAAGTCTAGAGTCCATGATACAGCCCAGGCATTAAACTGTTTGGCCAAACTGCATAGGTATGAGACCTACTCACACCAAGGTTTCTCCATAGATCGTCAATGCATTATCTTATAAAGCTCTATCTACCTGCATTGATTAGATTTATTTTATCTGTTTGTTTTTATATTCTTCCTGTTTTAGAAAATCCGGGTGCTTGGGTGGGCCTTCCTAGGGGAGACCGCCTTTGCAGACTCTGTGGTAAACAAGATGAGACCCCGCAACACAGTCTCACTCAATGTGATGCACTTAGTTTGGAGTATGATAAAGCTCAAAGCAAATTTGCACTCCATTTATGTTGGATCAATTTTGGAGTACGAATTTTAGCACCTAGTCTTTAGTGATTGCTGCAGCGGCCTAGCCTATATGGCAATTGGTGGCTGAAATGCTCTCACTTTCATTTTGAGAATTTTAATAGCAGAGTAATTTTAATAGCATATGATCCCGTACCGGAAAATGCATTCATACCATAGCACACTTTGATGTTTTTAGTACATAGTTGAAATATGAAATGTATTTTAATCAATATTGTTGTTTGATTTTGTGATATTGTATTATTGTATTAGTTGCTTTTTTAACATTGTGTAAAAGGTCACATATGATCAATCATATGCACATATTAAATAAAAAGAAATAAATAATAATAAAAATGTTAACAGTTCTATTGGTTTTGGAAATCGTCATCTTATGCTGGAGACTATTGTATGGAATTGTACAATGGATATGACTGTGAACCTTCGTCAATTTATGTGCAGCTTGGGTGTGCTGTCATCTGTTTTAATGTAGATGTATTGGGTATGCCCATGGCGGTATCACCGGGTATACATTGTGCATGTTTTAGTTCAAGACATGCCTATCTCATAGGGGTCTTGGGATGGATTCAGCGTGCGCTAGACATTTTTAAAGTGTGTTTCTTCGTGTGCTGTCATTTTAGGATGAGATTGTTTATCTTGTTCTGTATTTTGTGCATAGTGTATGTGCCTAAAGACCTAAAGTCGAATCAAGGATTATACAACAACATTTATATTATTATTACTATTATTATTATTATTAGGCTATTTAATGGCATGGACCTAGCTTCTAGATGCAGCGGAGCACTTTACAATCACAGTGGGAAGAACAATAAAGCTTAGATCAAAGTTCATAGTATTTCTTTGTATAGCTGCCGCCACCAGCTCACTGTAGGGGTTTGACATGAGAGTGATCAGACTCTGCGGACTGGAGCTACATGTACATTTCTCAACCTTTGAGACAAGAGGAAACATGCAGCTTCCAAAACAGGTTTAATCGCAGTAAAATAATATAGGTTCTGGACAGCACTGCCATCATCTTGTCAAAATATAAGCTTGCTATATGTTTGCCATACCACAAATGACTTACTCAATGCCATTTTTTACTATTCTTTGTGGAGCAGGTAGATGGAAGCCACCCATTGGCAACACACTGTGGCATCTCCTCGCGTGGCGCAAATCAAATATGAGCTAGTAAATAAACTTTCATTATCCACCTGTAACTAACTACACATCTCTCCACACAGCCATGCCACCCAAACCTACTTGATCACAACCTAAAAGCATGCTGGAACCTGACTAGTTTACAACACAAATTCAAACTTGATACCAAACATAACCACCACATTGTATACACAGGGCAAGTCCCACCGGAAACTGACCCTCCAAAAGCACAGAGACGCTTAACCACACACTATGCCCAGATCTCTTTTGATCTGCAATCAGAGAACAAGGCATCCACAGCTACCTTGCGCTCCTCCCTTTACTCCTACTAACTTCCTATGCCAACCAAGCCCAAACAAAATCAAGCCAATTCATACAATTGCCTCAAATGGCAGAGGTTGCTTTATATGAGACAGGCCTTTTCCTGCTATGCACCCTGTCTCTGGGACAAGTTACCAACACAGTGCAGACTGTCCTCCTCCATCCTACACTTCAGAAAGGACTTTGGGGATCCTACTCATCAATGGAGAATCTCACCAATTGCTGATCCCTCCACCAAACCTTACTTCTTCCCCTCTAGTGTACCCCAGCTTCTGCTCCCTCAACCCATCTCAGCAACCTCTACCATCCCTAAATCCTACCTTAACTCTCTGGGTGCTTTCACTGAATACAGCACTTAGTTGCTTCATAGCTAGGTTTGCACTTGAAACATCTCATACATACATACATACAAACAGAGCTTCACCCATTACTAGTTAATGCTAAGAGTATTAGGTAAGAATGGGGGTTCTCAGTCAATATTGCTTTGCATAGTCTATTCAGCGGAGCATCAGGTTTTGGAACTTCACATTCCTTTAGTCCTGCATCGGCTTTTGGATGGGACAAGATGCGGTAAATCACAACGAAGCTCCTGACTGAGTCTCCAGGAATGTAAGCTTCTTTGTTTCCCCTCCAGGGATGTTCTCCTATTTTTGCACTGTCCATTGGAACACCTGCCTTTGATTTTCATTGTCTGGTGTTGCTGCCATTCAATTCTTCTTCCAAAGGGTGGGGAGTTTTTGATCTTCCTTCAGATCTCAAAGTAGGTATTATTGACCTGCTAGGAACATTCTCAGTTTGGCAGGGAACTGAAGACTGGCTTTTAATTCGGGAACTGCGAAATCTGTTTTGAATATTTTAATGGATTTCTGCCTCTCCAATGCCTCCCAGGTAAAATGTGAAAGATGGGGATAGGCTGGCCTCTATTTTGCTGCATTATCCATTCCATCTTGCACCAGTGCAAATAAAAAGACCAACGGCCTAATACTTCTGCTACAGACCTGCTCTTCGAGAAGCAACCCACAGTTGTATATACACATCTTGAAGCCCACCCATGAACCAGCCGTCTGGAAGCTAGCCTTGCATGCTGAGACATCTGCAGCATTTGGAGGGGGCCAGGTGTTTTTAACCACATTGAGGACTGGGTACCTCAACTGGGGTTTGAGGTTTGTGGCACATGCTATGCCAATACAGAAAGCTATACAGGTCAACAATTGTGTAGAAATCCAACAAGCAGAATACAAAGGTAGAACACTCGCAAACAACCTCCTACCTCAGGACAAGCATCATGAAAATGGTAGTAAGAATTAAGAAGATTGCAGCTACCCTTAGTGACGTATTACAATGTGAGCATGAATGTTACTTAGCTGGAGCGGGAGATGTGTTGGTAAGAGGCTGACAAATCAAATACGCTGGAATAAAAGTTGCTAATTTACTCGTCTGCAGAAATGAAGAAACAATTGGTCCAGCAAACTCTTATGAGGTCAAAGACAAAGGCTAGCAAACCAGCGTGTAACAACCATATAAAGAGAAGAATTATATGAACAGTTTTCTTGGCAGCCTGATCCCAAAGGTCCTAGGCATATCCAATGAGATACTGCAATCCTGCAATACTTGAGAATAGGAACACCAGTGAACATGCCTGGTGTGAGGAATTAGTCACATGTACTCTGGGTGGACACAGCCTACAGGCACCGTCCCTCTGTCATGTTCAGATGGAATGTGATAGCCCTGGGTACATAAAAGCATCTCATGAAGGGGGAAGGCAACACCTTCCTCCTTCCATGGCCAGCCTAATTAAATATCAAAGGCTCCATGGATACGCCCTGTATATTGTCAAAGTTCTGCTGGTGGCAGCGCATACTGATGAGAGTTAATTGAAAGAGGCCTGCAAGTGGCCTGATCGCAGAACTGACAAAAAGGGGATAGGAAACCAACACGTCTTGGATATCCAATGTGTCAACTTGAAGCTAGCTCCCACTCCTCTTTATGAAGAGCATTGAATGTAATGTCTGGGACAACAGTATACAGCAGGCACCCTGCAGGGGGACCCTCTTTCAGAGCAAAGAAGTATGTGATTTGATGGAGACAGAAAGTCTTTTCTCACCACAAACTTCAAGGGAGCCCTGTGCTTTGATCAGGAGCCACATAGAGCTCAATTAACCAGAGAGACACTTTGATCCACAACAGACAGGAAGATGGTTGGGACTTAATAGTACATGTTGTCACCCCTTACCTTTCTTGTTGCAAAGCACTCCTGTTATGACCTCACGCATACAGAAGATTGTTTGTGGGGACCACGATTGGTTCATTAAGGTAGGCTTAGCCTGCACCAATCACTGGGACCCATTTTGCTTTAAATGAGGGTTGAGCCCCTCTTTTGGCAGAACATCCAACGACTTCGAAAGGAGTAAGGAGAAGGACTGATCTGGACCCTGGCTGAAGGTGCAGTCTGCCTTACAGCCTCCGCCAGTGAAGGAAGGCCAGGATTTCCAAGAGGGAAGCAAAATCCCTCCCCTAAACATTTCCCAGGGAACAGAGATACATACCAAACTCAGAGGACCCGTGCAGCAGGTCTAGAAGCGGTACGCAGCAAGCACACAGCATACACTGCTAGATTCTGTCAGCAAGATTCCTAGGTGAGAATTGCCAGAGAGTCTCTGACCAAAGGACAAGGCAGTCGCCTGCAAACACTCTCCTCAGCTTTGGGCTGTCCGCCTTAAAGGTTGATATGTGCCCAGCGAAGAAGCTAAGAGGAGTGCCACAAAAAGCATCAACCAGCATCCATCTTTTAAGGACATTTTCGAGGCAGTGGAGCCCTCGAACCGTGACCAGCTGCACCACTGACTGTTGTCACGCTGCAGTTACTAAAGCCGTCCAATACACCTCGACCAGCATTCCAGATCCGCCAACCAGCACAGAGACAATGATTCTTGACCCCTAGCCACTGTGTATGCCAGCCTGCTGCCGTCCATCCAGCCTAGCTTTCCGAACTGCCTGCCACCTGATACCTGCAGCTGTCTCCCGTCTTGAACTCTGTCGCAGGAGCTGTAAGGTGTCCTGGAACCGACTCGACCCTGTCGAGCATCAAGATCATCTCAAGCACCAGGTACATTGTGGTTCTGTCCCTCTGGTCCTTCTCCGAAGGCCCCTAGTGACATTTATGACCCCTTGCTCCCTTGGTGTTGAAACCAAATAACCTTGAACAGTTACGACTGATTGCTTTACCAATATATTTATACAACCTTGACTTGAAAGTCCCTTTTATCATTGGGTAATAATTGTATTTTTGCTGTGTTGCAACTAACCAACAATCCACAATCTTGCAGAGATAAGCCTGCCATTCCGTCCACGTTACCAAAATTGGACAAGGAGGTTTATAATTTACTTCTGTTCCCAATCTGTTCTGATCCCTTCTGGTGTACTAGAGGTGTGGGGCTGATTGACGGTTTAGAAACCGATATTCAACCCTGGACCACTGGTGCCCAGGAAGTTGATTTGTCACACCTGGGAATGCAAATCAATTCTCCAAACCAACCTGACAAAGCTCCACGATGGATTTTCAAAGTATATACTTTTAACTGTGAGCTGATGTTTAATTCAGCCACACAATACTAATGTTAAACCCTTGTTATTGTGCAAGGACCACTGATGTACTAATCTATTGGGACTCCCTGATCCCTGTTCCAAAGCCTTACTGCTTTGTGGGAACTATTGATACATTAATAATACTCAAACACCTTGGGTAGCAACATCCAACCCCCCTGCTGTTTTGTAGGGATGCCCAATGTGCTAATATCCTACCCAGGCAATCATATTAGACACCTTGATGAAGTGAAGCAACAATCAGTTTACTATTGTTAGGGCCCCCTGGAACATTCTGTCCAACCCTTGATGTGGTTCAGGAACAATGGACAATTGTGTCTGCTCCTGCTAATAGAAGTGATACTGAATTCATGTATCAGGAGTCCCTGGATCCTGTGTTCAACCCCTTTCTGTAAGGCAGGAACCGTTCATATACTTGAGCACTAGCATGGCCCTGGATCATTGTGTCCAGTGCCCTGTTTTTGTGCAAGAACCATAAAGCACTCACTGAATAACGTAATTGCTTCTTTGAGCTTTGACAGATTTCAGCAGGGGTCCCTACAGAGGGTCTGGTACAAACAGATGATTCCTGAAGTGTGCCCTCCAAGACATGAGATCAGCGTGAGTCCTATGTTTTCTGGGAGATTATGCCAGCGATGGGGAGTCATTGTATGGAATTATCTGCCTCTCCAGGTTTCATGCACCATTCTTGAGCTAAGCAGGTGCTTGGCTTAGGTGAAGTATAGGGCTCTGTTGGGTCAGTATCATGCAATCTTTTACTGTAGGTGGTATGGCGAGCAGTGTTTTAAATATTTCTGTGTAACACACAGGAGCTTAAAGGATGCCCTGGCCTGGTCTGGAAGACAATGTATGTTGGGAGTTGAGTGATGACTGTTAGGCCTTTCCTTAAATCAAAGATGCGGCTACCCAGAGTGTCTTTTGCAGACTTTTATTTTGATACGCAGGGAAGCCTCCCATTGAGGGCATTACAGTAGTCCAGAGCTGAGTTTACAAGTGCTCCTACAACCATTGGGTGGTTTCCTGTTTGCACATAGGGGGGACTTTCTTTGGGAAATCTAATTTGAAAGTATGATGATCTGATCACAATGCCAACCATTGAATGTATACTGAGGTAGGCATTCCCGATTAATCCTAGTGTTCATACCTTGGTTTATAATGGGGGTGTTTCCCCAAGGAAGAAGGGAGTGGTGTTTTGTGGGGATGTTTATTTGAATAACTCCTGCAGGTCAGGGGCTAGGATTTCAGCTTGAGCATCGTAGATGTGAGGCCCGTTTGCTAGATACACTTCTCCATGGGTCCAAGAACCTTTTACCATAAATGTTATGGTGGTTAAAAAAGGCTTTGATCTGGAGATGAAATTCCAGTGATTCTGCTAAGCTGTGCTATGTGTGCCTTTGGTTTTGTAGCTGAAATGATTTATTCTACTGCCGCATTACAGTAAGAAGGTTTTATCTTGTTTTTTTAAACCTGCCATAATATTGGCAGTGAATGGTAAGCAGGCCCCAAAGCAACAATTATATTTATGTCAACCTGCACCAGACAGATGATCCCCAATAATAGTGAAATATGCATGTGGTTGGTTGTTGCATCCTTGCAAGTGATCAGTCTTGGTTTGATAAACCCATGTATTAAATAACAGAACCCTATAAGGCAATGACAATTTCCTCAAGTAGAGCAGAAGCACATTTTCCAGCTAGTTTGCATCCACATAGTACATTGCTGAGTAACAATGATCTGACAGTGAAATACCAATGATGGCTCCTAGGTAGCACTCTGTGTGCCTAAGTAGCCCTGTATGTGCATGGCATCAGTCGCCCAGGAAAACTCTGAGAAGAAGAAAATTGTGCATAGCTTTTTAGCTAAAGGGGCCTATCCTATTATTTGCTTTGAGTCTTAAGTATAGCTGCATGTCACTAGCATTGTCATAGGAGTGGAGTTAGTATGAGTGTATTGCATCCACGTGTAGGTTGACATACATAAAGAAAAGTAGGAGGGAAGCCTCATATGTTCTGTGCACTCCACAGGATTTGATTTTGACATCAGGTATTCCAGTTGTACACTTTAACTGTGGTCAGACAAGAAGGATTTGAAACACCTCAATGTAAGAGGTTAGATATTGCCCATGTGCGGTAGGCAGTGTAGAAAACGGGTGTAGTCCACTTTATCAAAGACCATGGATAGGTCAAGTATTAGCAGCATGGTGAGGGACACTTTGTCCGTTAGGTTTGTTAGGTGATTTTGTCCTGGGTTCTGCACTGTGGCAAGGGTGGATTCCCTACTCGCATGTATGCAGTGTGTCGTTAGATTTCTTCTGTGCTTGGGGTTGTTCAGTGATGATTTTCATCCTCTTTATCCTCTTCTCTTCTCACATCTTGGAGATCTCTAAAAAGTCCCACTACCAGCTGCACCTACTCAGAGGTATTTTACCTTTTCTTACCTTCCCCCAAAAGCTTACCGTCTACAGAGCCCTCGTTCTCTCTAAGATGGCCTACTGCAACAGCCTCTTTCTCAATCTTCCTGCTTCTACTCTCCGTCTGTTACAACTCATCCAGTACAGAACCGCAAGACTTATCCTTGGCCTCAAGCCCTGGGACTGCATCTCTCCGGCACTGAAATCCCTCCACTGGCTCCCCTTGGCTGCTAGGATTAAGTTCAAGACCCTCTGCATAGTCCACAAGGTTTTCTGGGGCCGACCCCCACACTATCTGCAATGCTCTCTTCCTAAATACTCTCCTTCCAGAGTCCTCTGCTCAGCCTCCTCCAACTCTCTGCGGGTGAGCTCTTTTTCCAGCCAGAGATTTAGGGGTTGATCTCTGTCCTCTGCAGGTGCCTCCCTCTGTAACAGCCTCCCTGCCTCTCTCTGCTTTGAGCCAGAGCTCCTTAAGTTCCGGAAACTCCTCAAGATCTTCCTCTTCTCTTCCTCTTTCTTGCTCCTCCTCTCCCTTGCTAACCTCCTCTCTCTTTCTCTCCGGGCCTCACTCCTACATCTCGCCCTAACTCTGTTCAGCTTTGCTGACTGGTCGCCTGGCTCACCTCCAGAGCCTCACAGGTCCCAGGTTCTCCCGCCAATCTTTGCACTTGCCTCCAGGCCCCTGCACTATGCACAGCACTACTGCACTTTCAGCATATGCTCCATGAGAGGGGTTACCTCTCTGCACTTAAACCTGGGCCCTAATGGACTGGGCACACTTGTTTCCCCTCCCCCTCCCTTGCACCTCCATCTGTATACTTGCATGACCTGAATTTACCATGCCTAGTGAGTTTGGTCTTGTCCCCCCTTTGTCTCCCCTCCCTTATCTAGTTGCACATGTTACACTTTCATGAACTTGAACTAGGAGAAATGCCGTTAGGCCTACTATGCTAGTTCCTTTTTTGTTAGATCATTCGGAAACTTCAAGGCCGAAGAATGACTACTGTATTCACTTGTTCACTTCATGCCTTGAAGCGCTTTGAAGCACTTCACTTGTGTGTAAGCGCTGTACAAACAAACTATTACAATAACAATAACAATTACTTGAATCTTGGAGTTCCACTACAGTCCTGCAAAGGGGAAGACAATGTTGAGCACTAATGTACTCGGTCTTCTGGACAATCATACACAGACCACGAATATAGTGCAGAGCTAGTAGCTGCATTATCGTCCTGTGGACCACGTTGGACCATTGTGCCAAACACATTCCTGTGATACAGCTGTAATTCCACCGGACTGAGTAACAGTAACTGGCTTTGGCAGCATTTCTGCAGAATTACCACCAAACTCTAAATGAGGGCCATTGTATCCAGCTGCTGTCTAGCAGGGCCTAAAGGTGTACTAACGTAACGAGGGCCCTCTGAACATGTCCAGCCCATTACTTTGACAGTGCCGATATATTGAGATGCCTTTGGGCCATCCTATCCAAAATCCAGCCTCCTCCTATGCCATAGGACCGGAAGTTGTACTAATGTACGGGGCTTCCTGGTTTATTATGGGCATACCACTCCTGGCACAGAACCAGCCTCTCTGTGCCGGGGTTTATCCTGCTATTCTGCCTGCGTCGCCCTTCATCGCTGGAGTGGGCCTGCTTTATGTGTTAACGAGCGCTGTGCAGTTTTCGCTGAAGACATATTGAGGCTGGAAGTAAAAAGCTGCCACTGCTCGGGAAATACTAATCACCCGAGTGATCCAAAAGCCAGGCTGCGTGATTAATGTTCGTCCTCCAGGAGCAACATGGCGAGGGGGCGCGCAGCACATCTGACCGACGGAACAAAGGTCTGGCATGGGGAAATCAAATTACAAGCACAGATTGCCGACTAGAAAACGCTCGCAGCAGCGCTGACTTTGGCCCCAGGAGCATGTGTGCGGCTGAAAGAGAGGTCCAACCACAGAGGGGCATGGTTCAGCCCCCCTGCCCCCTTCATGTTGCGCAGATCCCTTCACCTGTCTGTTGCAGTACCTGACGACTTGAAGGGTCGAGGTTCTGACATTCCCCGAGCGAAGTCCCTTTTCAGTGTCAAACACCAGAGAGATGTACTTGAAGTTGCCTAAAATACCATCTACTGGATCATTCATAGAATGTTTGGGAGACCAGCTGTAGGCGCCTTCACTAAATGTCACCCGCCCCTGTAGCGCCTTCGCCTCCCCCCTCTCGCCCACAACACTGAAGAATGATGGATTGAAAAACTTTGAAAGAATCCTAACCATTGGCAATCGCTCTGCGCAGCCTTTCATTCCAGCGTTTTTCAGCTTGCTGTGCCATTCCAGAACGGGAAGAAATATATGCAAACTGGGCTTGGTCCCACCCAAGAGTCCCACCCTTCTGCATGAGATCACACAGCAACACAAGACATGTTTCGGCTTCTTTGGGTTATCATTGAGATGCCAGCTTGGGACTGAAGCTTGGGCATGCATGTGCCACTGGGTTGGATTTTGCAACATCTAAGAGGGCTGGGTGGAAATGATCTAATTAAACATAACCACTAGCAGTTTCTGTGTGCAGTGCTCTATTCTATCATTTATCAGCTTGTGTACCTTTGCAGAAGGAAAGAAAGACATACCTAAATCAAGCCTTGTCGCAACCCAAATTTGACATCCCATCCTGAAATGCTAGGTCATACTCCCTCTGCATGAGACGACACACAACCCCCAGACTTCAGTTTGCATTTTTGAGCATCATTGGTAAGGTGTGGCTTAGTAGTCCCTCATTTACTCATTACCCGCGCCACACCTGGAACATAGAGATTCAGACCCCAGGGGCAGTCTGTATGCTTTAGGGGCCTACAACATTACTTTAGGGGATGATAACATGAGGGGGGTTTCTAACAAGAGCAGGGACGTCCTTTTGCCAAAATGCCAGGCGTAGCGGAAGTGACATCACACAACCCTTGGCCTCTGATGACATCACAGGAAGTGATGCCATTTGACCCCACCCCAAAGTGACAGCACAGGAAGCAATGGAACATGACCTTTCACCCCTTGATAAAACAGGAAGTGGCATCACATAGAATTGTTTCTAAGTATACTACGAAAAATATGGTTACGATAGCACTGTAAAGTGATATACATTTCATACAAGAATGAATCACTATATGTATCATTAATATCAGCGCATATAGGCCCAATTACCAAATTTCTTTGAATGCAAGCAGACATCCAATGCCACATGATAATGATTTGTTACTATATAGCACATGCTTAAGCGCTTCATATAGAACAAATATACATACAATATCACCCAACCTCTGCTGCTATTCATTTATCAACCTCAGCAGGATGAAAGGCTGAGTTAACCTTGCCGGGAGCCGAAACTGCAACCTGCAGATCACACACACATTGCGGCAGCGAGCGTTGAACCCCTGAACTATCCCGGAGGATAGCTCAGTGGCAACGTGTTCGCCTTGGAAGCAAGATGACACGAAGCATCCCAGATTCGATCCCCGGTCCGCGCTTAGAAACCTCTGGGTATGTAAGTATGTTATAAATACTCAACTAAGACAACAACAAGAAAAAAGAACAATTACGCAACCATTCCTGTAACAGCGCCTCGATGCCCGCGGACTGTGTCAGCGCTTTAAAAATGCAAATAAACAAAATAAATAAATAAGCTATCAGCAAACCAGCCACTACAGAAATAAAGAGCCAAATGCTGTTTGGCCAAAGAGTCACATTCTGCTGGCCACAGCCCAGGAGCCTCAATTAAAAAAATGATGTTTTTTTCAATTTGTTTTAGGGGTTGTTAAGGCCTGGGGGGCCATGGAAATAAAGAAGCATACCAGGATGGAACTGGCCACGTCTTTCTTTAATTCACAGACAACAGGATACTACTAAATTAACTCCCCCGTCATGCTCCTCTTCCTTCCCTCGTCATCGCCCACGTAGCCCTGTCTCTGTCTTAAAGAGACAGGGGCCCACTAACAGGGGTAGCAAGGGAGATTCAGGGGTCGCAGCTGCGACCCCTGGCGACCCCTAAATGACGTCCCTGAACAAGAGGGCATGTCCGTAATAGTGCTGGTTGTTGTATAAAAGGGGCATGGTCTACAGGGGGTGGCAAGTGGCATGCCCCAACGTAGCTTAGCTTATTTTCAGGACAGGGTGAGATGGGAAACTCACACATTTGAAAACAAGCATTTCTTAACAAACTATTTGTTGTAGCTGGCATTTGGTACATGGGTCTAGTGCTTCACGTCTATCTCTGTCTCTGTCTCTGTCTCTTTCTCTCTCTCTCTCTATATATATATATATATATATATATCACCCTCTCGTTCGCAATATTACAATGTACTAACATTTTAAAGTGGCTCTTTTAAAAGGTTTACAGCATTCATTTCTCAGGATCACTTCCAGCACATATTTCAGTCATAATTAGAACGTTACACTTACCTTTCAAATTATCAAAACATATGAATTATTTTCTGACAAAAGGTTATCATTTTAGGATGGGCATAGGGTACACTCCTATTAATTACTTTTCTGCAATACACCTAGAGAGAAGCGACAAAGGGTACCAATGTGGGTTCCTGGCTGCTTTGCATGAAATGAAAGAGCACTTTGGGAACATATGAACGACCACAGACGTTAATATTTTACAATTATTTCTATGATACAATTTTTGTATGCTTGAACCACTAAGTGACTATTGCAGACTCAGTTTGTTGCTCATTTCATGTTTCAGAAAATTCGCCATAACATTAGTTTTGTAACCATAAACAGTGTATACTGATCTCTGGGCAAGGATATCTATAAGCATGCACATTCCTCAATGCTCAGTTACCCTTTAAGAAGTATATATAGGATAGCACATACACTTGCATATTTGCGTTTCAGTGCGTTCACTTGTGGGGCACGGTGTAATTTACCCCTGTACTCTCCCTATGGACATTTCTGGCAAAAGCTGTTGTATTCTGAGCTTCTTAATACAAATTATATGGATTTATGTTGCACTGGCCATTGGTCACCACTATCATTTCAATGATTCATATTTTGTGAGCTCTTTTAAATACAAGACTTAAGGCCTCATTGCAAAATGGGTGGCCATTTTTGCAGAAATACTGCAGCGGTAAATATCACCTACACTAGTGGTATTTCTGCAAATTCACCCTATTCAGAATGTACCTCTGGAGAAGGTGCTACTTCAGGAATTACTCGAGTACTGCAAACACACTACCTGCGCTAGTGGTAACCTCAGCAGTATTCATGCATGCATTTTAAAATGTGTATATCCATTTCCAAAGTCAATGTGATGGTGGACATTGATAATGCACAGACGTGGTTAGGCCACTACTGTACATTTTGTTTTACTGCAGCAAAGGGCCAATACTGACCCCTTTAATCCATTACATGGGTATGGTGGTGAGAGGGGGGCATCAGAGATAGTCATCTTTTCACTGCCTAACAGGCCCATTCTAAAAACCTGTTTTTACTATACAGACCTACCTTAAAATGTTTCAAAAAGTATTTTCGGGATAATTTGGAATGGTTAACTCCACCTCTGAGGTGGACGTAAAAACAGGTGTCGGAGGACTTTACCATTGGAATACCACTGGGGAACATACTTCTAAACCCTGAATCTAACGAAAGGGAATTCTGGCTGTATTTTTCCGATACTTCTAGAATTACCACTGCTGCCGAATTCGTAATGACCCCCTATTGGAGATGCTGCATTGGGAGTCAAAGAAAGCATACTAAATCCTCTAGTCGCCGTGACACTGGCACTTTGCACAAATTTGGTGTGCCCGGATTGTGAAAAGGGTATTCCCAATGTTGTTAGCTGCAGGTAATCAGCAACCTGACCCTCTAAGACTGCTGCGGTGGTGATTTGGTGCAGTACAACATCCTCTTAATTTAATATAACAAACATATTTGGACATGTGTATATGTTAGAGCTAAAACGTTTATGTAAAATGCAAAAGTTTTATTCCAATTGTAACTGATCTATGAAGTGTTATAACTTTGTTTAAAAAAGGGTAATTTGGCAGAGCAAAGTGTGGGCCATGTTATTCCGAGAGAGTTACCTGGGACTCCACATGTCGGCAGATTGTAGCTTGTAGCAGAGCCCATAGGCCCAACATCCCGCTCCACCAGTGTTCCATACACAGTGCCTCGAGTCCACGGCTTTTGGCTGGAGAGAACGTTCCTGCTAGTTCTTCCAGACCTCCCTCTATTTCCCCACTGGAACCGGGATATTTGGATAAAATTGGTACACAACTAACTTCACAAGAAAAACATTCTGAACAATCTCATTTCTGGTGTCCAGTTCTGTATCCACTCACACGTTTTACTACCAAGTTCACCAGTCAGATGATACATAATAGGAGCTGGGAGGTACTGCACTCACCCTTATCTATGAGTGAACATCAGAAAATGTATCGTTGAGGTGCAAAGAAATGGATACTACGGCCTACACCATGCTTTGAAAGGATACAGTGAGGCAAAGAAGTGCGGCTCAGTCTGCCTTTCCTTGTCATGCGACCACTACAGTTCAGTTTAGGTGGTATTCTGTATCTGTGTCTGGGCTCAAGACAGCCCACATAGTCCCAATGAGGACTATCCATGTGTTTTCAGCATGTCTTCAATGGGCTTAGGCTTGGACACCTGATGTACGAGGCCCGAGACCTCGGCCCAAAGTGTTCCATACAGTAGTGCTGAGCCAACTAGCTTAGGGATAGACAGAACCACTTGATTTTAGGAGGTTCAAGGTCTGGGAAACTCTAGGAAACTCTGGGAAATTAAAAGGTGCTCGCTGTGCACTTCAAGGTGGAAATCAAAGAGGATTCTCTCACATGTATCTGTGCCCAGAAGTATGAAGTTTGATGCCCCCCCCTTGCCATAGAAAAAGGAGATGGACTTCCCTTGAACAAGGTGCTGGTCACCTGTCTTTCCTAGAGCTAAGAACTTTGTGACAAATCCCTTGGGGTTGTCACTTCACCCCGGGAAGGGGACTCTTCCAATGGGGCCAACGTGGCAAGAACGCTAACCGATAGTCCCCCTGGGGATGGTACTCAGCGGGAGGATCCCATGGCGGGAGACCACCTCTATGGTAGAAAGGAAGACTATCAAGGGAGAACACAGTATATTAACCACCATGCCGCCATGCATTGCTCACCCAACAATCATGATAGGACCCAAACACCCCCACCCTCTATGTCTCCTCTTACTTCTGCTAGTTACTTCATGTATAGTAAGACAATACTGCAACAAGGAAGAGTAAGGAAAGAGTGAGAATAGGTGGCTCCTGAAATACTGATATGAAGAAGAGCAGGGCAATGACGAGCCCTACACTGAACCAAAACCAACACACTAGTTATCCGAAATTTTAAAGATGACTTACTATAAAAACCGATGAAGGACTCTCCTCAGTCAGTCCTGCCCAGACGAGCATCTAGCTGGGGAGCGAAGCCGCGCAGGGAGAATGTGCTGCAGACCCGGGCGCCGGGAGAAGGGAAACAGCATCTGAGAAGGCTGAACAGAGCGAAGGCTCACCCGAAGGCTGGGAAACCCGATGTCTGGTGGCAGGAAGGAAGCCATCCAAGCGGTCCAGGCAAGACCGAATGTACATTGAGAAACCAGTGTGGCAGAGTTGGCAAAAGCTGAGAGCAGACCGTGAGAGCCCAGGGGAAGCCAGAGAAGCTTGGTGGAGTTGCTGAGGACCGGGACTCTCGCAGACCAAGTTAAAAGTTGTAGAGGGGCAGCTGCATGCATCTGCAGGAAATCCCACACCCCTACCTTCTATATGTTGGAAGTCTGAGACTGTGCCATGTTTGACACCAGCAGTTGTGCAATACCGCAGCAAATATTCAAATGAAGTTATCCACTGAGAAAACCCTATCAAATGTATCTTCGAAGAGACGACAATCTGAGGGAAGAGCTCCCTGAAGGAATATGAAAAGAGCAAAGAGAGAAGCTAGTGACGTCACAAGAGACGAGAGTGACGCCCCGAGAATACTGCCTAAAAAGAGAATGCATGGAACTTACAGAAACTGATGACGAAGTTAAGAATTGAGTAAGCTTTCATAAGTGAACAGAAGATTGCACATGTGTGTAGAGTTGCAGAAAATCTACTGTTCAAT
Source organism: Ambystoma mexicanum (assembly GCF_040938575.1). Classification (NCBI taxonomy): domain Eukaryota; kingdom Metazoa; phylum Chordata; class Amphibia; order Caudata; family Ambystomatidae; genus Ambystoma; species Ambystoma mexicanum. The sequence goes on from NC_090929.1 coordinate 418,652,912, forward strand.
AACTGTTCAGATGCTGAAAAGCAACTAGATTAAGTCATCATAGAAGCTGGCTATATGTAATGAATAGACTGCAGGCGAAGCTGCCATTGTATAGGAGCTGGACATCGGTGTCAAGAATTTAGTAAACTGGGACCCATGGAAAGGTTGAGAACTGTGTCGCAGTAAGAATAAGCTGAGTTTGTGGAAGCGGATTGCGAGGTTGTCTGGCCTGGTATCAAAACAGAAGCAGCCCAGGTTTGTTATCTATTCTTGAAAGCGGTCAACGCCCATAAGATGAATCATCCCTTATTAAGGTGCAAAGAAAGAACCACAAGAGTGGCAAGTTTTATTCATTTAAGACATTTAAATGCTGCAGAAATTGACCAAATCACGGTCTCCTGTCACGTGAGCCAAGGTTGAAATAAAGTTCAGCTTGAAGTCCTAGAACAACGATAGTGAGTGCTTGCACTCCTATGTTTTCCCAGAGACAAGGATACTTTGCAAGGCCAAGTTCAAAGTCAATCTTCCTGGCAGAAGGCATGGGTGTTGACAGATGTTGGGCTAATTGGGTGGGGAGGTAAAATCACCGCCTGGCAACTGGGTCTGAGCTAACATGCTGCTAAGTGAACCGAATATTCCAGACATGGTGTGAGCATGCCAACCAATGGTGGAGGGCTGTATAACGAAGGGCCTTATAGTTTGAAAACCAATGATAAACCCTGTACTTAATAATGTTGAAAATGACATGTTTTAGAGGTAGGCATAAGTTGTTCACCTGACAGTGGGCAGCCAATCACAATCCTAGTCTCTATAGAAAGTATACTTAGAAGTTCCCCTTGAGCCAATTACAAACCCTGATTCATTTTTCAAATTTGCCACTTAGTATGATGTCACTTATGAAGTATTTTTAGTATAAACTCTATGTTTTATGAGATGTTTGTTGAGAGCTGAGCGAACGTCCGTTGTAAACTCCATGTTTTAGATGATTGATGATTGTTGCCATCTTCCTGAGTTGGTTCGGTTATTTGGTGTCAGAGTTATTCTGTGAACCCATCCATTGCATGCACTTTACTAAAGGCCATAAGCTCAAAGGTACAAGGAGGGGGTCCGGGAAGGCACTGCGAAACCCCAGAGGCTTTGGTTGGGATGAAGTGCAGAACTTGCATCCTCGTCCTAGTGGGACCAAACAGAGAAACGAAGCATACTGGGTGAAAGAGCTTCCAAAGCAACCAGAAGAGAGATAGGGGTCTGGGACCCAAATGTAGAGAGGTTTGGAAACCCCAGAGGGTGTGATCAGGAGGAAGTGAAGAACCAGCTTCCTCATACCAGTGGGAGCAAACCAAGAAACTAAACATACTTGGTAAGCAAACACCCAAAGACACCAAAAAGAAGAGAAATAAAGTTCTGGGACCCCAATGTTGAGATATTTCAAGAGTTACATATACAAGATAATGCCTGGCAGGATAGTGAGCTGGGCTTGAGTAAGAGACATTTTAAACCAGAGAAAGGGGTCTGGGAACCACATAAAAGTGGAGAAGACCAGGGGTAAGAGAAATATCCTATGACAAAGGTCAGAAGAAGACCAACAGAAATGAGAGACATTCTTTAATCTAAGTCAAGAGAAGGCCAGGGGAAGAGAGAGATATCATTTGGCAAAGGTCAGAAGAAGGCCAACAGAAAAGAGAGATGTTTTAATCTAAGTCAAGGGAAGACCAGGTGTAGAGAGAGTTATGCTTTTGCAAAAGTTGTGAGAAGACCCGGGGAGGAAAGATATATCCACTGGCAGAAATCCATTTATAATTCCTCTTGTTCAAAGAGAGCCTGGAAGAGGCTTGGGGAAGGGAGACATTTTTCCCATCTTGGTGTAACTGAAAGAGTTGCCTGAGAAGGCTTAGTGGAAGGGAGACCTCCGCCCATTTATGTGGAACTATAAAGAAAGGCCTAGTAATGGCCAGGGGAATGACAGTATTCCCACATCATTTGCAAACTGCCTAAAATCATCCAGAAGGAGGTAGCCACCCTTCTGGGGTTTGGGCGAGAACTGTTATATAGTTTTTCTTTTTAAGTTAAAGGGATGGAAATAGGTTTGGGACATAGGACAGTGGACTAGTAAGTTTTGGCAGACGTTCTGACATCATCCTTAGTTTCTTTTGAGGCAGGGAAATCTCTCCTAATTATAGGGGCAGGTAGAGTTTGTCCTTATTTTCTGTTAAATAAAAGATTATGTCAACAAGCATGCCACCCTTGTGTCCCCAGTCTACTTCTGCACCCTTACAGCTTTCAGTCATCCTACCAGAGCAAGTGTACACATATCCTGGTCTTTCCGATGCTTAGGACCTTTCCCTCATGGCTCTTTTGGGTTGTACTTCACTGATCTTTTCAGACAGAACAATCCACATGAACAGCCAGTGGTAAGAGGTGGCTAGGTCCCCTGGAGCTGTCCTCTGAACCTATGGGACAGACATTAAAGAGCAATGGGGGACCCCTTTTTGTAACCGTTTGGGACTTCATTTTAAGTAAAGCTCATCTGTAAAGCTGCCCCCTGAGATACTTTAAGAATTGTCATTGGGCTCTGAAGCAGCATCTAACAGCATGCAGCACTTTTCAAAAATGCTATAAATCATGTAAAATGAAATGGATACAAGAGTATGGTGCAATTTGCATCATGGCTGTCTTCGGCCCAATGCTTTGTTATATAGTAACTCAGATGTGCAAAATAACGTCCATTCACGTAGACAGAAAGGGCCTGAGTTCCAACAATTTACTTTGGCCTAAAACTGGAGCATCTCTGAGATGACCTTGAGCAAATCTTTGTGAATCGCATTTGCATGAGAGCATCTCAGGGAGGCTGAAGGCATCTCCAAGTTTGACAGGCTTTGAGAATCAGGTATAAGGGAGCAACTGAAAACCAGAGATGCTCAATGGAATCGCCTCATGTGCTGGAGTCTAAATCTCTGAGAATCAGGCCGCACGTGTGGATCTCTGCGCCTGCCCACCTACAGGTGGAAGTGAAAAAAATAGCCTCTCAACATTGATGTGATAGGTGATGGCGACCTGCAATCCACGTGCAGCGGCTCAATTTTAGGGGGGGTTGTCCCCCCAACTTTTGAGGCACACTATTTTGTCCCACTCATTTGGCAGGGGCCCTTTCATTTAGATGCCACAGCCCCTCCACCCCAACATTGTCAGCAAAGTTGCTCCACTGTCCACGTAGACACCTCTTCAAATAGCACAACCCTTTCAGATTGGCATTGGGATATTTATTTAGAGTGTTCGTTCAGCAAGTGACTGGCTTGTGGAGGAGACAGGCCGATGTCGGTCTTATCCCAGGAGTACATAACTCACTGAAGGGCGTGAGGCATCACACTTGCCTGTGAGGGCATTACACACTGCTTCCGCACGAGCCACCGCACACTTCAGCAAACAAGGTGTCGCTCGTGCTCCATGTGAGCGTTGCACACTGCAGTAACTGAGCTCCCACTCTTCCCTGAGTGCTTCACTAAGTGCAGGCATTGAGGTGCTTCTCTTCCCTGAATACCCCAAAGAGCAGGGATAGAGGTATCATTCTTCGCTGAGTGCCTCATATTGAGCAGGAACTGTGTAGTCGCTCTTCCCTGAGTGAGTGCTACATGCAGTGCAGGGACTGAGGCACCATTCGACCACGGGTGCCTCACACAATGCCAGAACTGAAGTGTTCTTCTTGCATGAGTGCCTCACACAGTGCTGGAACCAATGTGTAGCTGTTCTGGAAACATACCAATTCCGCGACTCTGAAATGCCGACTGCGCTTTTACTGTGCTGTCGGTATGCCGACTCCCATTACTGCGCCCAAGTGGAGCCAGGGTTACAGGGGTGGCCCCCCGCTCTGCTTGGTCTCAGTAATGGGAGTCAGGGGTTGCCATTACTGTAAGTGGGGGACAGGAACAAGAACATGTTTAGAAAGTAAGTGGGAGGAACTGATGCCGCAGGGGTACAAGGGAGTCAGCGGCGCACACAGATGTGTGATGCGGTAAAGGTAAGTGGATTGGGGCGGGGGTTGGAGTATTGCAGGGGATAAAGTGATCTATCTGACCACTGTACCCCGCCGTAATTGGCGTCGACATTGTCGTTGGCACAGTTACGGGTGGCGCAGTGATGATTTAGATTTGCTATTCTCAAAGGGCTTCACACAGTGTAGGGACTGACAGGACACTCTTCTCTGAGTGCCGCACACAATTGCAGGACTGAGGTGCTGTTCTTCCCTGAGTGCTTCAGATAGTGTAGGCAGAGGTGGACTGGGATCCAAACCAGGCCCTGGAAGTAATTTTCAAAGAGGCCCATATCGCACATTTTCAGCAAGCCCAACCCTTTTCCTATGGGAACATTTGAAGAAAACAAATACAAAAAGAGGACCAGGGTGCAGAGGCCTACATGGAAATCTCCAGAGTTCCCTATGAGCCAGTCCGCCCCTGAGTGTAGGGACTGAGGTGCTGTTCTTCCCTGAGTGCTTCACACAGTGGATAGATGGAGATGCCACTCTTCCGCGAGTGCCTCACGCAGTACTTGGACTGAGGTGCTGTTCTTCTCTGGGTACTTCATACAGTGCAGGGTTTGGGTGCCACTCTTCGCAGGTGCTTTATACACTGCAGGGACTGTTTTTCGAAATGCAGTGATTGCAGTGCAACTGTTTTCAGAATTTTTTATACTTGGTTTCATATTTAAAAATAAGTTATTTTGATCGTGTTACAAATATCTTAAAAATGGCGTTATCTCATACGGAAAAACATTTTTTTCAGCTCCAATAACACAAAATTGTCCATTTGGAACTTCAAGGTTATTGGACTGCACTTAGATATAATCATGAATTTGTGCACTGAAAAACTATTTTGAAAATCGAGCTGGTCAATTATGAGATATTCTTTTTTTTTTTTTTCATTTAGTTTGTACAAACTTTCAAAAAACCTTTTAATTAAAACACATACAAAAAAGTGCATCTTTCGTCTTTACATGATTTCCTCTCTAGCATTATTTCGGTCGACTTCTTAGATATTATCTTGTGTTAGATCTCGAAGGTGGTACTCTTTCCTTTATTCTTAAATCCTGGTCTCATCTGCAAATTTGTTCTCCTCACTTGTCTCCGTATAGACTCTATTCTCGACTCTATTTTCGAGACCTCTGGACTCGATTCTAAATAGTTCTGTATTTGCACTAGGAATTTCGTCAACACAATCCACACTGAGTTACTTTCTGTCAAGTGCAGTTGTTTCCACCATTCCTCCGCAGAAAGCGTCCGGTAGTTTGTCATCACCTTTCCCAGGCAGTTTTCACGTTGGCCATTTAGTTCAAAACAATTTCGGATGAGATGTTTTAAGTTTTCTTCTTCCTTCCCACAAAATCGGCATAGGACATCGCCCCTCGAAATGACACGCCTGTTTCTCAGAATTTCTTTTGTTTCTAAGATATTCAACCGGAACTTCAAATAGTATCTTCTAAGGCGCTTACATGGAGATAGAACCAGATATTTCTGGGGTGTATTCCGTTTTTTTGCTTCTTCTGGTTGGTTTAGCATGGATTTTTGAGAAGCTCCTCTCTCCCCGATTTCAATCCAGTCTAGATCAAGCAATTTTCTTTTTACATACTCTGGATTGTTCCATAGTGTTAGCTCATCTGTCCCCAGTTGTTTTAGGGTCTGACTGCATTGATATTTCCAGTCTCTTAGGGCCGATATTCTTTTTCCTGTCTCATGTTTTTAAAATGTATTGATATTTGAAGCATGTGCAGAATGAATGTGCATCTTTCATTTGAACTGTGCACATACTTGTAAAAGATGTACATTTTATTATGTAGACAACCATACAAATGAAAACTCACATCAAATGTAGGACTCACTTTGATGTAGTTTTCTCAGAGTGAATGCACAGCTTAATTACAAAATGTACATGTGCATGCAGAGTAAGTACATTGCTCTGAATGACTCTAAAGCTTCTATACAAAATGTAAATGTACATGTAGAGTATGTGTATTGCACACTATCAAAATGAATGCAGAGCTTCTATACAAAATGCATACATGCATGTACAGTATGTACATTGCACACTCTCAAATAGAACCTTAACACTCACTTCAATTATTAGGGAGGTTACATCAATATCATCCTTGAAGTTAATGTCAAGGTACGATTGGTAGTACTTTGAAGTTAATGTTTATACTTGGAGTTTCATGGCTGAATTGACCGGATGAAGATGTCACTTTTCGTCCATGCGTTTCCAACACAGGATTCAGAGGTGTCATCACAGGAGATTTGGTCGAAGCCAAATCCATCAAATTGTTTGGCCGAATTTTGCCGCAAATTTATGTGGGAGTGGGTAAGGGTAATAATTAAGGTTGCGGTGAAGGAGGGGGCTGCAAGAGAGTCTCCCACGCATATATTTGTGGGCAAATGCTTAAAAGAAAACAAATATTTGATGGAATTTGATTCCACCGAATCTGCTCGATGAAATCCCATCGATCCCCTAACAAACTGCAAAAGGCTCAGGCATCACTTATGGTCATGCAGTGCTATTTAAAAAAGGGCCAACTGGCTCTTCTCTCAGGAGCGCACCACATGGTGTCACTGTAGGTCCATGAGTGCACAACACAATACAGGAACTGAGACGTAACATGTGCTCCACAGCGTGCCACACTCGATATGTGTTAAAAGTTTAAAATTAACTATGGCACAATAAATAAAAAATAAAAAACTATAGGGACCAGCCTCCTACTCTAAATGCACTGTACACTCAAGGGAAAGAAGTTGCAATGTTTAAGGTAGGACATTTTGGAGAGCACCTACTGTTCTTGGACTCTTCCTTCTGGCAGGAGTGGAGAGGTATCACCAATGTCTCAGTCTCGTCACGCCAGGACATATGATGCAAATATTAGCAGGTCTCCCCATTACCACCTCAAAGGGAGAGAGCCCAGACTTAGTTTGAGGGGTTGTCCGCATTGAAAGTAACACGATCGGTAAGGCGTCCGGCCATTTTAGTTTGGTGCCGGCACACGTCTTAGCGAGCTTGTTTTTTATGATACCATTGTGTCTTTCCACTAATCCGGCGCTCTGAGCATGTCTGGCTGAATGGAATCGTTTGTCAATTTGCAATGCCGTACATATCTGTAGAATTACAGCAGCGATAAAATGCGGACCATTATCCCACCAGATAACTCTCGACAAACCGAACTGTGGGAAGAATTCCTTTAACATGGTCTTTGCAGTGGTCATGGCTGTAGCGTCTTTAACAGGGAAAGCCTCCACCCACTTACTAAAGGCGCACATGACCACAAGGACATATTTTAGATTGTTACATCGCTCCATTTCAATAAAGTCAAAGTGAATCACTTCAAACGGGACAGAAGGAGGCCCAAAGCTACCTCTTGGAGTTGCTGTCCCCTTTCCCACATTGTGTTGTAGGCAAATCATGCAATTTTGGACATAATGCTGGGCAATTTTCGAAATCTTATCATTTACCCAGACTTTCTCTAACATTCTCGTGATCTGTTGAGCGCACACATGTGTGGGACCGTGTGCCATGGTAACCATCATTACTATATAGGCATTAGGAAGCAACCATTTCCCTTCAACCATGTCCGCCCAACACCCATCATCATCGAGTTTCCCCAAGCCCTCAGCCCACCTCTTGGATTCTTCTAATGTGGCATCGGCTTGGATATCCCGTACAGACCCAACACCTTCATCCATTGCATAGGCATCTACAGTCTCCCTTGAAACATACATCTCCGTGAAGAGATCAGAGGCAGTTTGTCTAGCTATTTGATCAGCGAAAGCATTCCCTTTCCCTACATCATCTATAATCTTGCGATGTGCTGCGCACTTAATGATTGCTAACTGACTAGGGAGCGCAAGCGCTGAAAGCAATTGTACTATCAGGGAGCCATGTTGGATCTTGGTGCCATGCGAAGTTAAAAACCCTCTCTCTGACCAAAGTCTCCCAAAGTTGTGAGCCACCCCAAAGGCATACTGGCTATGAGTATATATGTTTACTGTTAGCCCTTCGGAAAGCTCACAAGCTCGAGTCAATGCTATAATCTCTGCGGCCTGCGCAGAGTTAATGTAATTCTCTTGGTTTCCACAACCGTACTCAATGTAGTGACTGCATAAGCAGCTGTGGATGTACCATCCAGTAGTTTGAAGCAGGAGCCATCACAAAACAGCTCCCCTTGTGGGTTATCCAAAGGAGTGTCCCTCAAATCAACTCTGCCTTTTGTATCTTGTTCAGTAGTATACAGGCAATCATGTGACTCTTCGTCACCGCAAACAGTATTTTGCGGGAAATGTAGGAGTTCAGCCGGATTAAGAACGCAGCACCTCCTAATTTGAATGTGGGGAGCAAACAAGATTAATTCATATCTTGTCAGTCGTGCGGAGGTGAGGTGTTGCGTTTGGGTTTTGTTCAATAGAATATCTACAGAGTGAGGCACCATCAGGGTTAAATCATGGCCTAGCACCATTCCCTCACTCTGTTTTACAGACGCAGCAGCAGCAGCGACAGCGCGCAAACATCTTGGCAAAGCGCATGCAACAGGATCAAGGGCGGAAGAGTAGTAACCGCATGGCCTATTCTTCCCTCCATGTTCCTGCGTTAATACAGCCAAAGCACATCCATCACATTCATGCACAAACAACACAAAGGCCTTCTCATAGTTCGGTGTGCCCAAAACTGGCACCGAACATAATGCAGTCTTGAGCAACTTGAATGAATGTTGATGCTCCGTATTCCAGGGCAATGGTGAAGAAATACCCTTCTTCGTCAAGGCCAACATCGGTTTTATCACTAGTGAGAAGTTTGGGATCCATAACCTACAGTAAGAAGCCATACCTATCAAGGCTCTAACTTCCTTTTGTGTATTTGGGACAGACATGCCAGAAATGTGTTTTATTCTTTCAGGTGTCAATCTTCTTCCCTCCTTTGACAGGAGATAGCCTAAATAGGCGACCTCCTGGCAACAATATTGAAACTTTTTAAGCGAAGCTTTGTGACCATGCTTAGCTAGATGGATGAGCAACAACACAGTGCCCTCTTTACAAGAACTCTCAGAGTCAGCGGCTAAAAGCAAATCGTCAACATATTGAAGCAACGTACAAGTAGGGGGCAATCCAAGGGTATCAAGCTGCTCTTTCAAAGCCCTACTATAAATACTAGGACTCTCAGTATAACCTTGAGGTGCACGAGTAAATGTGAATGAGCTTCCCCCTAAGGTGAACGCGAACAAGTATCTACTATCCTCATGTATAGGAATACTGAAGAAAGCATTCTTTAGGTCCACAACACTGAAGTGAGTAGCCGTAGCTGGAATCATGGTTAATATTGTCATCACATCAGGCACAATTGGAAATTGCGGAGCGACGACTTTATTAATGGCACGTAAATCAATTATAAAACGAAATGGAATTGCATTATCACCTTTTTTGTACACAGGTAAAATCGGACTATTGCACAAACTTCCTGCAATCTCCTCAATCACCCCACGATGCACAAAATCGGAAACAATGCTCTTCAAAGCTCGCTCGCCTTCAACTGAGATCTTATACTGTGGAATACGGGGCAGCTTAATTCCATGTTTCAAAACTATTTTAACAGGCTCAATCTGCAAAACACCGGCATCATTGTCATCAACTGCCCACAAACACTCTGGTACATTACTGAATTCTGGCGGCAAAGGTCTAGTCAAGAATTGCGAAACAGAACATTGCTGTGGTGAAATCGTCAAACGCACTCCATCAGAAGAACAATGAATTACCGCATTTAATTCCTTCAACAGATTCAACCCCAGCAAATTCTCTCCACAATTCGAAGTCAAGAGAAATGGACAGTGGTCCGTAAAGGGACCCAAAGAAATAGGTACCGGTGAAGAAACCGGACAAACAACTGGTGTGCCAGAAAACCCTACAGAAACATTGGTTTGCCCTGACAGTGGAATGTTTGGAACCCGAGAATGATCAATTGAGCACTTCTGTGCTCCAGTGTCTATCAAAAATGGATGTTTCCTATTTCCCACTACCATTTCAACGTAGGGACCTTTCTGATTAACAGGAATAGCTGTAGATTCCAAACCCTGCTTCGGGCAATCCTAACGAAACAAAATATCATCAAAAGGAAGTCTTCAGATAGATATGCAGCAGAACGATGATCAAATATGTTTCTAGTATCCACACTCGAAGTTTGATTATCCTGTGAAAAAGGTTGTTGGGGATCCTGCGAAAACTGGCCCCCTACACCCGGGCGACCTCTGGATCGTCTACCCATATTTCCAAATGTGTTATTCGACCTCTGTCGAAGGACGGGGCATTGTGCACACCAATGACCCTCCTGGCGACAATAGGCACACTGGTTAATATTCACAGGACCCAAGGGCACATTCCCTTGTGGAACATACTGACCTCTAATCTGCGAACTACCCCCTCTGGGGCTGTAACAATACTTTAGTCTTCAAATCACCTTTTCTCTTCTCGACTCTATCTTTTTCAATATTGACAGGGTTCTCGTAGTACTGAACCATGTGCAGTACTTCTGATTGGGATTTTGCCTGCCAAGGGCTCTCAGAAGACATAAGTTGTGACTGGATGTCAGGCAGCAATCCACGTACAAATTTGTCCACAAATAATCTTTTCCCAGACTCTGTGCGTAAGTCTTGTCCACTGAAATCCGAGAATACCTGTTCGAACCGATTAAAGAACTCGGTAGCACCCTCAGATTTTCCTTGGACACAGGACGTAAGCTTGTCCCAAATAATTCTCTTTTCAGGGATTATAGTTTTCATTTTTGCAATGATTCTGTCAGGCAAAGTTAGTATCACCTGAGGTGGTCTCTCACCAGCTGGCCTTTCCCCATCAAGCCTAACTATGTTAGCCCATGTATCTCCCAACCCTGGTACATCGTCTATAGTTCTAACTTGTTTCCACAAATCTACAGGCAGGAGTACAGGGAATAGCAAATCAATGTCGCCTAGGGTAAACACTGAGGACTGCAAAACGGACTCTATCTCTTTATAGAACCCTGTCGGATTTTTCCTAATGTCAGGAATAGTTTGTCTAATAGTATTCACTTCCTGTCGTGAAAACGGGACGTGAACAAACTGCGATACATAATGTGCAGGAATGTCCACAGCAGGTGTACCTGCTGCAGCATTAGCAGGAATCTCAACCTTTGGGACAAATGTCGGAGGAACCTCTCTCATAGGCAACTGAGATGTAGGCAACTCCGAACGCTTACTAAGCAACAGAGCTAAGTCGAGCGCTAAAGCAGTTGAAGAAGTGTCAAGTGAAAAAGCTCTCTTATAAATGCTCAATAACTCTGTGGGACAACTAACCTTTCTCTTTAAACATTCATCCTGCAGGTACTCTACCATTACCTGTATCACTTTCCTCTGCATTTCTAGCGTATATTGACTGTATGTGTCATATACCTCAACTGGAGTTACCGATATGTCTGAAATCCATCTAATCGCATCTTTTGTACAAATTCGCGCCTCCCCAGATGTCGATTTACGACACGGAAGAAATCGTTTCTGTACATACATACTTTCTTCTTCGTCATCCTCATTCCGTAACCTTTCCAACTCCTTTCTATACTCAAATATCCTCTCAACATGCTCATGTACCTTCTCCACAGTGTCTCTTGAAAACGCTAAAGTATTCAGGTCCCTCAACCCTTGTGGGAGGTCTGCATTATTTAATTTACCCCACATTACACATAAATGAATCCCTAAACCTTCAATGAAAACATTTTTCTCAGGAAAATTATCCATATTAGAAAGTGTGGCAAGAACATTAGCTCGATCATCTCTCTCCATACAATGCTTAGCCCATGCAAACAAATCCTGTTTCTTTTCTGTAGGAACAGTATTATGAGTAACAATCCTCGACCCCGCACGCTGATCAACTACAAGCGGTACAGAACTACTTGGGAGTGAGGGTGCAGGCAAATTCAATGGAGGTACTATTACTGGTGCAATGGGAAGAGGCAGAGGAGCAGGTGGAGGAACAACAACCGGAGGAATAGGAACAACAGGTTGAGCAGGAAGAGCAGGAATAACAGCAGGAAGAGGTACAGCAGGAGGAAGAGGAACATATGGAGGTGGTGCAGAGGCACCAGGCCTTCGTTCATTTAACAATTTGTCGATAAACTCATCAGAAACATGAAGATCTTTAGAAGGATAGATTTTATGAATACCGAGTGAGAAAGACCTGTCCATATTCCTAACCGACTCAGACTGTTTGTCCTGATCATATAACAACGCCTTTTCAGCATTTGTTTTATGACGGCGCACATGTTTTTCCCTACTTTTAAGCTGCTGCAACGCTTCTCTTTTCCAATTTTGCAAAACATCAAATGCTGCAGGTCTGGCCTTCTTTTTTAACAAGACTGACTCTAAATATTCAATACGAGGGATCTCAAAACTACCATTGACTGGCCACTGAAGTTCGGAGGCATGTCTGGTTTGTCTGTGCCAAATTTTATTAAATACTACACTTCCAATGCCATGCTTACAGTACATAGTACATGCCGGCGACCCCTCCTGTGGTGCCGGACGGCTAAATTCCAAAGATTGTCTATCGCTGCGGAATAATGCCCTAAAGCAGCTAGACAATTTCCCAGGCATTTCTCAAATACTCGGTGTTACCTGGTCAATAATTGTGTCTGCAGATACAATGCGCCAAATTCAAATTGTCAGGGTTGAATTAAGAGTCGGATAACGACTCACCTGACCAAACCTAAGGAGGACCGATCGGTTTACAAAGGACTTACCTGCACGAATTTTACCTTGTGTATGGTGATTTCGGCAAATCTGCCCGCCTCAAAAAATTGACCATCGTCAAGATGCCGTCTCAGACCACACGGCTATCGTCCAGGGAACGGATCGTGCAGCGCTGTTGAGATGTCGCGTCTCGTTCAGTCGGGCCCGTTATGTCACACCGTCCGATCCCGGTCCGATAGCGTGCGTCAACCTTCAATAATCCGGCATCAAACTTGAGGGTCCCTATTTGGGCGCCAACTGTGAAAACAAGGAAATAATATGAGGCAGGGTAACCAAAAAGGAAACACACCAAACACAGGTTACAAAGGAACATACAAAGTACTTTATTTTATACTGAATCCAGTTACAAAAGAACAGAACAAAATTCAGATAGCTATCGACCCTCAGTACAACACAGCGAACTCCGGCGTGGTTCGGTGTGCTCAGTGAGTGCAAATATTCATTGAAACAGTCAGGCTTTTATACATTTCAAGCCTGCTGTTCAGCCCTCCTTTGGGTTAACCATTCCATAAATAAGTTACTGCTCTAGGGTCCCTTGCCAGGTCAAATCTAGTTCATCTTAGGTTTATACATTAACAAGAAGAAATGGTAATAATTATGCTCTAGGCCTTACATTACAATGCGGGACTTAATTTATACAATCTAGTTAAGCAGGTGTTCTCATTCAATTATAGATCAGTTTCGGTGATACAGGTAATCCATTGCACACAGGTCAGCAGAAGGACAAGGTCTCAGCTCATGACCCTAACAAGTGGCCTGCAGGCAAGTTATACATTAGCTGTACAGAGGTCATGACAATCGAGTTCTGTTCTGAATACCATAGGCTACCATTTTAGCTCACATGGTGACTTTATAGAGCAAAAAAACCTAAAATGGCGGCTTGACCCAAAATGACAGTTTACATGGTTTCTAAGGTCAGGACCTTGCAATGCAAGTTTATTCACATGTAGTTTATAAGCAGCTTGTTAGCAGCTTGGCGTAGGCCAATATACATATATTCATAGCAATAGGAGGCACGATATAATTTCTAGTTTGACAAAGGGAATTGAAGTCCAAAAGATCTGGAGGACCAAACGTTGCTCATTTTAGCTTCCCCCACTTCCTTGGGAATGGGCAACTGTCTGGGAACTGCATGGCACAATTCCTCCACTCACGTCTAAGTGCTCTCTCGCACGCGCACGCACACCTGGGAAACCCAGAGTGAGGTTGGAAATATGTGTCCTGGACAACAAAACTCAGAGATATAGCCTCTGTTCACTCAGCTCTGGGGTGAAACCACTTCTCTATGTTGGTCATTTCTCCATCCCACCAGAGTATTGTGCTATTATTTATTATTTCAAATTCAAAATGAAGACTTGTATTTTCTCTTCTTCTGTCTTCCTTTGTTACTGGATCAATATGGTCTCTAAGCTTCAATTCCATACAATCAGCTCGCCTTTCCACAGCATGCACTCACTTTTTTGCTCTCCTGTGCACCCATGTCAGGATGGCTGGCTCCTTCTTCTATCTCTTAGTACAGTATATATTAGTGCAAATCTCCTTGATGCCACTTGACCCATGCAAATCCTCTAGTCGAGAAAGAGTGCTTACGATCTGCTGTCCGGATCTGCATAGGGGCACTGTGGCTAGGTTTGGGAACTGCTAAGCTGATGTACAGGGACAGGGAAGCACATACAGTAGAAGAGAGAACACGACTGAAGTCAGAAAAATCAAAGAAGGCCACAAGAACATGACAACATGGTGAACAAGAAGATATGGGGACCATGTAGTAGATGGATAGTCTGTAAACCCAATGGAGGTGTACACAGGTCGGATTTGAGAATGCCCATGGAAACAAGGGATGGTCAACGCCGCTGTGCAGGTTACTCTAAACGATATGCACACTGCAGTCCATGGGCGAGGGGCAGCAAAAGTGGACCTGGGGTATGGGCTCTCTGATACAAAGAAGGGGTGTACTTACCCGAGACAAGGCTGAACATGCTGTGGATGCCTGTGGAAACATCAAGACACTCCTACATGAGATATACTGTGGACTACAGGTGAGACAGGACAAAGGAATGGGTAGAGATTGCCTCCTAAGGTATATGTCTCTGTACAAAGGAATACAAAGAGTGCACAAGGACACTATTGAACACTTACCAGACACTAAGGGGCAGATTCTCAAAACTCTTTTTGGAGCAAGGGATGAGATGCACAAGTGCATCCCATTACTTGCACCAAAACAAGGAGCAGCCCATTAACACAAAGAACATCCTGAGCGGATCTCAGATGCACTCATTCAGATGCCCTGACGGCATCAGGGAATAATGTCCCCAGACATAATGTCGCTGGGAAAAAGCCATTGGTGACATTATATATGGTGACATTATGTATGGGGATGGATTGCGGGGATGTCCCCTGCTCCCCTTGTAAAAAAAAAAAATGAAATTCAGGGGTTGCGGGGTTGTCCCCCGCATGTTCAATGTAATAATTCCTTGCCTCATGGCGTCAGTTTCCCTATATTTAAAAAGGGTGATGGGGCTTCTCCTTCCAGGTATCTCCTTATCTCCCTTTTAGATGGTTCTTTTAACATGTTCAGCAAGATTTTGTTGAAATACATATTAGACTGAGCTTTTCATGATGAAAGGCTTGCCTCCATTCGGCTTGTTTCTTGTGAAGGCATTGGCACTCAACAGCAAGCTTTCCATGGGTATCCTCTACCTCGATCAGGTAAATCAGTAGATTTCAAACAGATGGTCCTATGCGTTGCTTTGATGGATTTAGCTATGGCCTTCGACTCTGCGGACAGGATCACATTAAGGGACACACTACATAAGCTCGACATTATGTGGGATCTGTTATTCATGTACTTATTTATATATGTGCTTCTTTATTGGGTTGAATAATACGCTACCTTGTGGGGTGCCACTTCAGAACGTGTGAGACAAACTTAACAGGAGGACAAGCATAATACAAAGGCATGGCATATATGCAAGGAATAGCACGATTGAGTTGAAGTTACACGCCCCAAGTAGTCTGCTTAGATACAGTCACTAACAGAGACCATAGCTGACAGATGGGTTACATAGTATAGCTGATGCTTACATACATTTTGGCAATTGCAGGCGATTCATATAAAGACAAACATAAAAGAAATGGACATAGGAACAAGTCAGGCAAATTCAAGGTCATCAGATAATGGCAAAACGTTTATGTGGCATTGCTAGTCATCAGGCATACACATGTGGTAAAGTATAATAGTCAATGGCGGAAGGGAAGGTTATTTGGTTAATGTGCACAGGTATTTCTGAATGAGATCTTCTGTCCATGGAGCCATTTTTTGCATATGTTAATTGCTCTGCATAATGGCATCACTGCAGTTATACTTTATTGTACAAATCGTCAACCTCTCGCGCTCACACAGAGATCGTCAAGGTTGTGTTCTAACCCCCATGCTATAATTTATTCATGATCTCAATGTATAACATAATATGTGGTGCAAAGGTGGGTTCTGCTCAATTGATAGTTAGGGAAATCCCACTATGGGCTTGTGCTGACGACTGCGTTCTGCTTGCCTGCACTCCCAATTCATTACAGAAGTTGGAGGACATATATACTGAATCGCATACCGTATTTTCAGTGCAGCCATTTTACAAATTGCCATTTTAACGGTGTAGTTTTCACCGCACCCGGTTTTCACTTAAAAAGTATATATATAACGGTACCTGGCACACCCATCCCTCTTTCAAATTACTTGAATTCTTTCCCCTGCCCCCAGCTTCTCCCGTCACTCCCTGTACTCCTCTGCACCCACCCCCCTGGGCCCTTTCTAAAACCGAACCACAGATACCACTATCCCTTGGCTTCATTTTTCTCTGGTCCTCTGTGTGAGATGGTAACATTTTCCATGCTTTTCTCTGCTCTTTGTAATGTGATTTTGAGTTGGTGTGCAGGAATGAATGGACTGTGGTGATAGGCATACCTCTACGTGATGCCACAGAGATCAACATATTAATATGCTGTACAAAGTTACCTAATTTATTTGAATGTTTAAAGCTTGGTATTGCATGTGTTTTGTGTGTATATATATATATATATATATATATATATAATTTCATAGATTTTTAGTAGGGCACTGTAACCAGAACGTTCCTTTAGCATAGTTTTTTCAGGAAAGGTGATAGGTTTTCAGTACCACAATTTAACAATGTTTTTGTTAGTGAATTTCATAGGTTTTTAGTAAGGCACTGTAACCAGAACGTTTCTTTAGCAAAGTGTTTTCTGTAAACCACAACCATTGTGTACAAGTCACCAACCTGACATGCATGCAGACTGACAAGTGCATGACTGCATTACATTGTGGTGGCTGTGATGAAGGCCTAGCATGATGGGTGCATGGCCTACAGCCTACGGCCTTCGGCCATGCACCCAAAAGTCTAGGCCTTGCCCAAACCCACCACAACATAACAAAGCCATGCAGGTGAACATGTGGCCACAATTCAATTCAGAAAGGCAACATAGGCACCAGCACTTTTACCCAACCTTATATTTGTGCATTATGGTAAGTGGAACATGTGTGCTTGCATTCCTGCTTTAGGGTGCAGAAGTTGGGTAGAAGTGCTGGTGCCTATGTTGCCTTTTTGAATTGTGGCACATGCCTACATGTTCGCCTCCATGGCTTTGTTATGTTGTGGTGGATGTGGGCAAGGCCTAGACTGTTGGGGGCATGGCCGATGGCCGTAGGCCATAGGACATGCACCCAACAGGCTAGGACTTCATCACAGCCACCAGAATGTAAAGCAGTCATGCACTTGTCAGTCTGCATGCATGTCAGGTCGGTGACTTGTACGCAATGGTTGTAGAGGTCATTGTAGACTTGGTAGATCAGCAAAAGGGTAGCTGCTATGCGTACATTAGCATACAGTGCACATCATTGCCCCTGTTGCACAATAGGGAGCCAAATATCACCATTTGTGTTTGCTATGGTTAGGCCCTTATAGGACCCTTGTTTTAGGAAGTGATGTAAGATATTGTAGCATGAAAGGATGTGCTCAGCAGCACACATGTAAAATATGGCCAATGTACACAGACTCCAACATACCGTTCACCACACCTGCACTCAACAGCCTAGTCCTTCATCACCACAACATAATGCAGCCATGCAGTTGTCACTCTGCATGCATTTAAAATCGGTGACTTTTACACAATGGTTCTGGAGGACATTGTAGACTTGATAGACCAGCAGAAGTGAGCGGGTATGCATACATTAGCATATGGTGTACATCATTGCCCCTGTTGCACAATAGGGAGCCACATCCCACCATGTGCATTTCATATAGTTTGGCCCTTATAAGCCCCTTGCTTTAGGGAGTACTTTAAGATATTGCAGCATGAAAGGACGTGCTCAGCAGCACACATGTAAACTATGGCTAATGTACACAACCTCCTGCATATCGTTCAGCTCACCCAAACGCAATGTTATGCAGCCATGCATGCTAATATGTGCCCAGGGTGAAAGCTGACATGCTCAATTGCAGATGATTTGTGCAGTGCGCATGACATCAGCATTTAAACATAGCGTGTACTATGGTGTGTTTTCTGTGGTGAGGGCCTAGTGCCTTGCATGCATGGCTGGAGTGGAATGGGAAAAAGGACTGTCCCTGCTTTACTGGGGCACGGCACTCACTGTAGCTGGAAACACGCACGTGCCACATCCTGCCCTTTTAAGGATGGTGGGCATGGAAATGGAACTGTGGGATTTACCCAATCAGGTGTCGAGGGTGTGGTTGACAGGAAGGGGCCGTGATATCTTTCCACAAAAGTCAATGCAGTGAGGTTGGTAGAGATGAAGAGATGCAGAGTGCTCATCATGGGTGATACCTTTGTGCAAGATCTGCACAAGTATGCCGTGGAAAGAGGCATTGCCACTATGCACGAAGCGTTGCAGAGAATCCTGTAGACAAGTAAGAGAAGGGTTGACCTTCAGTTGGTATAAATGTCAGGAGGAGAAACAAGCAGAAACACATTAAAAAGAGATAAAATAAATGTCTATGCAAGCACGTACATACCAAAAACAGGACAAAAAAAGAAAAAAAAAACTTTTCAGAGGCAGAACTAAAGACCCCAACTCCTACCCTGTTTCATACTCAAAACTCCTCAGACCTCCCACTAGCACAAAAACTCGGCAGATCTGCAGTAGTTTCAGAATTACACGTCCACATCCAGCTATTTGCAGGATGGGAGCCATGGAAATGGGAATGTAGAAACTAAGGCATTGCTCAATAAGGTTTGTGGTTGTGGTGTGTAAGAAAAAACTGTGGCAGAAGGTCCCTTTGTACAACGAAGTGCAGAAGCCTATGGTGGAAGTGTGCAAGGTAAGGGTCAGGAATCCTGTTTGCATGCATGCAGTGAATGTACTTGTTTCAAGTTGGTAACATGCATTCAGTGGTGCTTTTGTGCAATATTTTTTTAAACGATTGTCGTAAGTGCAGTACTGCAGAAAAATAAAAAACCTATGAAGTGCACAAGGTAAGTGGCAGGCATCCTATTATCATGAATGCAATGTGGGTATGATATGATATGATATGATGCTAATTGTATGAAATGCCATTTACAGAGTGCCTATGCACTAGCTGTGCAACGAGGCAAGGGAGGGGGAACAGAAGGGAGACAGAAACAGCAAACCTGCTAGGCCAGTTGGCACTCAGATCGCCCAAGTGAACGGGAGAGGGGGAGGCGAAAGTGCAGTACATGGGAAGAAGAAACAAATTCAAGAAGTGAACATACGGCACAATGGTGTCAAGTGCAAGGATAAGTGCAGACATCTGGAGGTGGTGGAACTGTTAGGGTTATAGAAAAGAGTCCCCAAGTGAGGGGTTTGCCAGAAAGGCAGTGTAGGGGTGCAACTGGTGGGGGGAGGCAGACCTGGGCTGACATCAGAGGGTGGCCAGGTAACCAGTGCAGAATCAGTTTCAGGCAGCAAGTCATCAGGGGAGAGGAGGAGCAAAAGCAGAGGCAAAGAGAAAGATTTTCAGTTGCTTCCGGAACCGGTGATGGTTCTCCTCAAGTTTCAGGGAGGCAGGGAGGCTATTGCAAAGGAAGGCCCCAGCCAAAGAAAGAGATCTACCACCAAGTGGTTGTTTGCAGATGCGAATGACCCTGAGGGAGTTGGAGGTGGATGAGGGAAGAGGTCAAGCACCTACATATTTACGAAGTGACAATTGCAGGTATTGAAGCCGCAGGGCCCAGAAGGCCTTGTGCATTAAGAAGATGGTTTTCACCTTATTGCTAGCAGGACCTGGGAGCCAGTGCACACATTTCAGTCCCGGAGAGATACCATTCCTGGGCTTGAGGCCAAGGACAAGGTGCACAGTGCTCTCTTGGATGAGTTGCAGAGGGTGTAGAGTAGAAGGAGGCAAATTACGACCGAGGCTGTTGCAATAGTGCAGCCTACAGAGAACCACAGCTGTGGAGACAGTGAGGTTTTCGGACCTTGCTTTACGTTGCTAATATACATTCAGTGCTGGTTTTGAAGCCACATTTTTACAATTTCTGTAAGACATGGGTTAGTGGGGAAAAAATGTGTACTATTGTCGGAAAGAAAGAAGAGAGTTCCTTTTGCGTTATAACAATGGGTGTTATGGGTAACTATATGAAATTGACTTGTCACTTCACGGCAGTGTGTGGGAGAAAAAACAGTAACATTTTTACAAACGTAATGGACGCTCAGTGGTACATACCATGCACACAGGTACTTGTAACACATTTCGCAGAAATAATATTCATACCTCCAGTTTGTGGTGATGGGTGCTCACGTGGATGAATGTTGATGCACACATTTTGCATTATTTTACTGAACTTTCTACTGACGTGCTTTACGATGACACGCCACTTGGAGGCTTAACCCTTTAAGTGCCATGGGTATTTCTCCCCAGTGCCAGGGCCTTTTTTGGTGATTTCGGTATGTGGCCATTCAATGGCTTGTAACTTTTTTGTTACATGAGATATCTCGGCCTAATTTGGCGCCTTTTTTTCCCACATGTAGGCAGTCGTAAAGCCACCCAGGAATCCTACGTTGCTGTAGGGGGGTGAGAGAAAATAACCAAAAAGGGGGAACATTTTGGGTTTTTTCAAAAAATGCCATTTTACTGATGTACAAAGTAGCCTGTGGTTTTTTCCTTGTAAGAGCTAGGAACGAATGGTTTACTGTGCTGAATTCCCCAATCTCCTGGCTTTCAAGAACAGGTTGAGTGGAAACGGAAAACCATTATTTTGATGTGGTAATCAACCGTTTTGTGAGAGGTAGGCAATTTTGGTCATTTTTGACAATTGGACATGCATGGATGGAATGGAAGAAAAGGGTAGGAAAGACGATTTGGAGGACGAAAAGGCATATATTTACGAAAAGTAGACAACATTCCAAGTTTGGGAAGGGGTGATTTGCGTAGGTCAGGCAACAACTAGGTAGGGGAAACTGCTATAGATTGGGGAAAAGCGGGAAAATGACTGAAAAAAAAGATATGTGTTGGACATGGCTGGCTTGGTACGGCAATGGCTTCTATGAATTTTGAGAAAAGCAATGCTCTGCTACATTCCCCGACTCTTCCAGTTAGGAGAGCACACATTTTTTGTAGTGTTTTACAAAACAAGCAATACCACAAGACAAACACTGAGCCATGGTACACAGGAGTTTTACGCTCACGACCTGAACAGATGAACTTAGCATGTGTAAATCGGGAAAACCAATGTGGTGAGGAATGGCAAGCATACATTTTTTGAAAGAGCACAGACAGACCTTTTCAAGGGTAGGTAACTTGTGCAGGTTACAAAAGAGTATAGTGCCTAAAGCAGCGACTAAATGTAAGTCACATTTGGGAAATGAAAGGGTTGTGTGACAAAGGGCACCAGCAAATGGGTCAAAACGTTATGAAAACCACACAAACACAACACATGGCCTACCGTCCCGCGTTCCCACAGGTGTCCCGATGAAAACGGTACCTCACATGTGTGGGTGCACCTACCTGGCCGCCAAGGGGAAATCCTAAAACACAAGTAAAAAAAGTGTGTTTTCAGACTGGAATTTCAGACGCCCTGCCGACCGGCACAACATACAGATATGGGCCTTGGGTGTCCAAGCCACCAAGGAAAACAGGGAACCCCATGCATTTCCGAAAAGAGGACACCCTTGGGAATCCACAGAGGTATGATTTGGGCAAATTGCCCCAGAATTTATTACCCAGACACCCCCGCAAAGTCCGAAATGTGGGGGAAAAAACGCATTTTCCGCACATTTCTCTCGGCTCACCCATCGAATCACACCCGCAACAACACATGGCCTACCGTGCCACATTTCCACAGCTGTCCCGATGAAAACGGTACCTCACATATGTGGGTGCACCTACCTGGCCGCCAAGGGGAAAGCCTAAAACACAAGTAACCCCAAGTCTGTTTTCAGACCGGAATTTCAGACGCTCTGCCGACCGGCACAACATACAGATATGGGCCTCGGGTGTCCAAGCCACCAAGAAAAACTGAGAACCCCATGCATTTCCGAAAAGAGGACACCCGTGGAAATCCGCAGAGGTATGATTTAGGCAAATCGCCCCAGAATTTATTACCCAGCCACCGCCGAAACGTCCGAAATGTGGGAAAAAAAGGCATTTTCCTCAATTTTCACTCGGCTCACCCATCGAAACACGCCCCGAAAAACACATGGCCTACCGTCCCGCGTTCCCACAGGAGTCCCGATGAAAATGGTACCTCACATGGGTGGGTGCACCTACCTGGCCGCCAAGGGAAAAGCCTAAAACACAAGTAACCCCAAGTTTGTTTTCAGACCGGAATTTCAGACGATCTGCCGACTGGCACAACATACAGATATGGGCCTCGGGTGTCCAAGCCACCAAGGAAAACAGGGAACCCCATGCATTTCCTAAAAGAGGACACCCGTGGGAATCCGCAGAGGTATGATTTGGGCAAATCGCCCCAGAAATTATTACGCAGACACCCCCGCAAAGTCCAAAATGTGGGAAAAAAACACATTTTCCACTTATTTTGCTCGGCTCATCCATCAAAACGAGCCTTCAACAACACATGGCCTATTGTCCCGCGTTCCCAGAGGTGTCCCGATGAAAACGGTACCTCACATGTGAGGGTGCACCTACCTGGCCGCCAAGGGGAAAGCCTAAAACACAAGAAACCCCAAGTCTGTTTTCAGACCGGAATTTCATACGCTCTGCCGACCGGCACAGCATACAGATATGGGCCTCGGGTGTCTAAGCCACCAAGGTAAACAGGGAACCCCATGCATATACGAAAAGAGGACACCCGTGGCAATCCGCAGAGGTATCATTTGGGCAAATCGCCCCAGAATGTATTACGCAGACACCCCCGCAAAGTCCAAAATGTGGGAAAAAAACACATTTTCCACTTATTTTGCTCGGCTCATCCATCAAAACGAGCCTTCAACAACACATGGACTATTGTCCCGCATTCCCACAGGTGTCCCGATGAAAACGGTACCTCACATGTGAGGGTGCACCTACCTGGCCGCCAAGGGGAAAGCCTAAAATACAAGTAACCCCAAGTCTGTTTTCACACCGGAATTTCAGACGCTCTGCCGACCGGCACAACATACAGATATGGGCCCCGGGTGTCCAAGCCACCAAGGAAAACAGGGAACCCAATGCATTTTAGAAAAGAGGACACCCGTGGGAATCCGCAGAGGTATGATTTGGGCAAATCGCCCCAGAATTTATTACCCAGACACCCCCGCAAAGTCCGAAATTTGGGGGGAAAAAACGCATTTTCCGCACATTTCGCTCAGCTCACCCATTGAAACACACCCCCAACAACACATGGCCTAGCGTGCCACGTTCCCACAGCTGTCCCAATGAAAATGGTACCTCAGATGTGTGGGTGCACCTACCTGGCCGCCAAGGGGAAAGCCTAAAACACAAGTAACCCCAAGTCTGTTTTCAGACCGGAATTTCAGACGCTTTGCCGACCGGCACAACATACAGATATGGGCCTCTGGGTGGCCAAGCCAACAAGGAAAACAGGGAACCCCATGCATTTTAGAAAAGAGGACACCCGTAGGAATCCGCAGAGGTATGATTTGGGAAAATCACCCCTGAATTTATTAGCCAGACACCCCCACAAAGTCCGAAATGTGGGGAAAAAAATGCATTTTCCGCACATTTCGCTCGGCTCACCCATCGAAACACGACCCAACAACACATGGCCTACCGTCCCGCGTTCCCACAGGTTTCCCGATGAAAATGGTACCTCACATGTGTGGGTGCACCTAACTGGCCGCCAAGGGGAAAGCCTAAAACACAAGTAACCCCAAGTCTGTTTTCAGACCGGAATTTCAGAGGCTCTGCCGACCGGCACAACATACAGATATGGGCCTCGGGTGTCCAAGCCACCAATGAAAACTGGGAACGCCATGCATTTCCGAAAATAGGACACCCGTGGGAATCCACAGAGGTATGATTTGGGCAAATCACCCCAGAATTTATTACCCAGACACCTCTGCAAAGTCCGAAATATGGGAAAAAAAACGCATTTTCTGCACATTTCGCTCGGCTCACCCATGGAAACACGCCCTCAAAAACACATGGCCTACCGTCCTGCGTTCCCACAGGTGTTCCGATGAAAACGGTACCTCACATGTGTGGGTGCACGTACCTGGCCGCCAAGGGGAAAGCCTAAAACACAAGTAACCCCAAGTCTGTTTTCAGATCGGAATGTCAGACGCTCTGCCGACCGGCACAACATACAGATATGGGCCTCGAGTGTCCAAGCCACCAAGGAAAACTGGGAAACCCATGCATTTCCGAAAAGAGGACACCCGTGGGAATCCACAGAGGAATGATTTAGGCAAATCGCCCCAGAATTTATTACCCAGACACCCCCGCAAAGTCCAAAATGTGGGAAAAAAACACATTTTCCGCACATTTCACTCGGCTCACCCATCGAAACAAGCCCCCAACAGCACATGGCCTACTGTCCCGCGTTCCCACAGGTGTCCAGATAAAAATGGTACCTCATATGTGTGGGTGCACCTACCTGGCCGCCAAGGGGAAAGCCTAAAACACAAGAAACCCCAAGTCTGTTTTCAGACCGGAATTTCATACGCTCTGCCGACCGGCACAGCATACAGATATGGGCCTCGGGTGTCCAAGCCACCAAGGAAAACAGGGAACCCCATGCATTTCCGAAAAGAGGACACCCGTGGCAATCCGCAGAGGTACGATTTGGGCAAATCGCCCCAGAATGTATTACCCAGACACCCCCGCAAATCCGAAATGTGGGAAAAAAAATGCATTTTCCACACTTTTCGCTCAGCTCACCTATCGAAACACGCACCCAACAACACATGGCCTACCGTGCCACGTTCCCACAGCTGTCCCAATGAAAACGGTACCTCACATGTGTGGGTGCGCCTACCTGGCCGCCAAGGGGAAAGCCTAAAAAACAAGTAACCCCAAATCTGTTTTCACACCGGAATTTCAGACGCTTTGCCGACCGGCACAACATACAGATATGGGCCTCGGGTGTCCAAGCCACCAAGGAAAACAGGGAACCCCATGCATTTTAGAAAAGAGGACACCCGTGGGAATCTGCCGAGGTATGATTTGGGCAAATCGCCCCAGAATTTATTACCCAGACACCCCCGTAAAGTCCAAAATGTGGGGAAAAAAATGCATTTTCCGCACATTTCGCTCGGCTCACCCATCGAAACACGCCCCCAACAACACATGGCCTACCGTCCCGTGTTCCCACAGGTTTCCCGATGAAAATGGTACTTCACATGTGTGGGTGCACCTACCTGGCCATCAAGGGGAAAGCCTAAAACACAAGTAACCCCAAGTCTGTTTTCAGATCGGAATTTCAGACGCTCTGCCGACCGGCACAACATACAGATATGGGCCTCGGGTGTCCAAGCCACCAAGGAAAACTGGGAACCCCATGCATTTCCGAAAAGAGGACACTCGTGGGAAGCCGCAGAGGAATGATTTAGGCAAATCGCCCCAGAATGTATTACCCAGACACCCCCGCAAAGTCCGAAATGTGGGAAAAAAAATGCTTTTTCCGCACATTTCGCTCAGCTCACCCATCGAAACACGCCCTCAACAACACATGGCCTACTGTGCCACGTTCCCACAGCTGTCCCGATGAAAACGGTACCTCACATGTGTGGGTGCGCCTACCTGGCCGCCAAGGGGAAAGCCTAAAACACAAGTAACCCCAAGTCTGTTCTCAGACCAGAATTTTTGAGGCTCTGCCGACCGACACAACATACAGATATGGGCCTCGGGTGTCCAAGCCAGCAAGGGAAACTGTGAACCCCGTCCATTTCCGAAAAGAGGACACCCGTGGGAATCCGCAGAGGTATGATTTCGGCCAATCGCCCCAGAATTTATTACCCAGACACCCCTGCAAAGTCCGAAATATGGGGGAATAAATGCATTTTCCGCACATTTCGCTCGGCTCACCGATCGAAACACGCCCCCAACAACACATGGCCTACCGTCCCGCATTCCCACAGGTGTCCCGATGAAAATGGTACCTCACATGTGTGGGTGCACCTACCTGGCCGCCAAGGGGAAAGCCTAAAACACAAGTAACCCCAAGTCTGTTTTCAGACCGGAATTTCAGACGCTCTGCCGACCGGCACAACACACTGATATGGGCTTCGGGTGTCGAAGCCACCAAGGAAAACAGGGAAATCCATGCATTTCCGAAAAGAGGACACCCGTGGGAATCAGCAGAGGTGTGAATTGGGGAAATCTCCCCAGAATGTATTACGCAGACGCCCCCGCAAATTCCGAAATGTGGGAAAAAAACGCATTTTCTGCACATTTCACTCGGCTCACCCATCGAAACGCGCCCCCAACAACACATGGCCTACCGTCACGCGTTCCCACAGGTGTCCCGTTGAAAACAGTACCTCACATGTGTTCGTGCACCTACCTGGCCGCCAAGGGGAAAGCCTAAAACACACGTAACCCCAAGTCTGTTTTCAGACAGGAATTTCAGACGCTCTGCCGACCGGCACAACATACAGATATGGGCCTCGGGTGTCCAAGCCAACAAGGAAAACAGGGAACCCCATGCATTTACGAAAGGAGGACACCAGTGGGAATCCGCAGAGGTATGATTTGGGCAAATCGCCCCAGAATTTATTACCCAGACACACCCGCAAAGTCCGAAATGTGGGAAAAAAAATGCATTTTCCGCACATTTCGCTCGGCTCACCCATCGAAACACACCCCCAATAACACATGGCCTACCGTGCCACGTTCCAACAGCTGTCCCGATGAAAACGGTACCTCACATGTGTGGGTGCGCCTACCTGGCCGCCAAGGGGAAAGCCTAAAACACAAGTAACCCCAAGTCTGTTTTCAGACCGGAATTTCTGAGGCTCTGCCGACCGACACAACATACAGATATGGGCCTCGGGTGTCCAAGCCAGCAAGGAAAACTGGGAACCCCATCCATTTCCGAAAAGAGGACACCCATGGGAATCCGCAGAGGTATGATTTGGGCCAATCGCCCCAGAATTTATTACCCAGACACCCCTGCAAAGTCTGAAATATGGGGGGAAAAACGCATTTTCCGCACATTTTGCTCGGCTCACCCATCGAAACACGCTCCCAACAACACCTACCGTCCTGTGTTCCCACAGGTGTCCCGATGAAAACGGTACCTCACATGTTTGGGTGCACCTACCTGGCCGCCACGGGGAAAGCCTAAAACACAAGTAACCCCAAGTCTATTTTCAGACCGGAATTTCAGACGCTCTGCCGACCGACACAACATACAAATATGGGCCTCGGGTGTCCAAGCCACCATGGAAAACAGGGAACTCCATGCATTTCCGAAACGAGGACACCAGTGGGAATCTGCAGAGGTATGATTTGGACAAATCACCCAAGAATTTATTACCCAGACACCCCCGCAAAGTCCGAAATGTGGGGAAAAAAAAGCATTTTCCACACATTTCACTCGGCTCACCCATCGAAACACGCCCCCAACAGCACATGGCCTACCGTCCCGCGTTCCCACAGGTGTCCCGATGAAAACGGTACCTCACATGTGTGGGTGCACCTACCTGGCCGCAAGGAGAAAGCCTAAAACACAAGTAACCCCAAGTCTGTTTTCAGACCGGAATTTCAGACGCTCTACCGACCGGCACAACATACAGATATGGCCTCGGGTGTCCAAGACACCAAGGAAAACAGGGAACCCCATGCATTTTTGAAAAGAGGACACCTGTGGGAATCCGCAGAGGTAGTATTTGGGCAAATCGCCCCAGAATTTATTACCCAGTGTCAGACTCACAAGGTGAGTACCCTCCTTTCCCAACCTCCTCCTCACCTGAACCTTCTGAGGTGTTGTCCTTGGTTTCTGTGGTGGGTCTTCTCTTAGCTTTCTTGTCTTTGACAGGCAACTGCCTTTGGGATGTCTTCTTTTTCTTATCGCGTAAATAAGGCCTGGCTCCCTCAGAGGCCACCTTGACAGGGAAGGAACACCTGCCCAAGGGGAACCCAGAGGACCCAAACCTCCAGTGGCAGGGAAAAAGCCGAAGAGGCACAAAAAACCCTGGTAGGATGTATTTCTTCCTTGAGATGGATAGTCAAAGACTGTAGAATAAATTGGAGTCTTTTCTGAGCAACTTCCAGTTATGATGCGGAAAACGGTATAAGGAAGCTTGGACTTCGATAGGAGTCTGAAGAGAGTAATCCTAGGATCTTGGAAGAAAGAAAGGGAATATATACAGAAACAGTTCCCACTTACCGAGAGCTCTGGCAGAACCCAGAGAGTGAAGGCACCCAAGTCGTGATCGCGGATGCTTAAAATAAACAGCTCCGCGACCGCGAACAAGACGGGAGCGCCGCGGCACCTTGTTCTTCCTGGCCCAGTCTATGTCAAGAAAATTCCCTGCGGCCCAGCAGTCCAGCATGGCCAACACCTCGATGGGCTCAGGACTCGTTATCCAGAGTTGGACCTTGAATACCATGAGTCTATTGTCTTCACCCCCTGTTATTGGTCTTGTAATGAAGCAAGGGCTGTAGCTGGTTCCCCCGACACCACCCTTGCATAGGTTCGGGGGCTGGAGTTTTCCTTTCGCCGAGGTGGTACTTCGGGACAGTTGCGAAGTAGATGCTTGGAAGAGCCACAGTACATACACAGTCCTGCTTCGCAGCGTCTTCTTCGTTCTTCTGCAGTTAAAGGCCCCCTGGTTGTTCCGATCTGCATGGGTCATCCCCTCCGGTGTTTTCTCGAGAAGGTTGGGAAAGAGGTGTGGTAGTCAGTGGACGAGGTCTTCTCCTTTCTTTTCGTCGTTCGTTAAGACAGAATTCAATCTGTAAGGCTATAGTAGTGAGTTCCTGAAAGGACGACGGGCGAGCAATCCGAGCCAGCTCGTCCTTGATATCCTCATGAAGGCCTCTTCGGAATATAGTCTGTTTGGCAGAGTCCGGCCAGTCTGCCTTTGTGGCAAGCCGGGTAAAACGGGATAAGTAGGTTTGGACATCTGTAGTGCCCTGTATCACATCCAAAATGGCCTCAAAAGAAGTGTACAGGTCCTCCGGCCGATCGAATCTCTCCTTGAACAATTGTGTGAAGCGGTCGTAATCTTGTAGCGCAAGGTCATTGTTTTTGACCAACGGAGTGGCCCAAGCCAAAGCGTTACCAATCAGGTTAGCTATGATGAATCCCACTCTGGACCGGGCTGTCTGGTAGGCGTAGGGACGGAATGCGAAATACACCTGGCAGGCATCCAAGAACTCCTTGAGACCTCCAGGATGCCCATCATATTTCCCAAACGACAGGGCCATAGGGGGTAGATCTCCCCGGTCATCTCTTTGCAGGACTACCTGCTGTCTTAAAGCTACATTCTCTGCTTTCAATGCTTGTACTTCAACCGTAAGGTTCTGCATGGCCACCACCAACTCCTGATACTGCTCCAAGGATGCCATGGGGGTCTATTGGCGTTGTATACTGTCAGACTCACCAGGTGAGTACCCTCCTTTCCCAACCTCCTCCTCACCTGAACCTTCTGAGGTGTTGTCCTTGGTTTCTGTGGTGGGTCTTCTCTTAGCTTTCTTGTCTTCGACAGGCGACTGCCTTTGGGATGTCTTCTTTTTCTTATCGCGTAAATAAGGCCTGGCTCCCTCAGAGGACACCTTGACAGGGAAGGAACACCTGCCCAAGGGGAACCCCGAGGAGCCAAACCTCCAGTGGCAGGGAAAAATCCAAAGAGGCACAAAAAACCCTGGTAGGATGTATTTCTTCCTTGAGATGGATAGTCAAAGACTGTAGAATAAATTGGAGTCTTTTCTTGGCAACTTCCGGTTATGATGCGGAAAACGGTATAAGGAAGCTTGGACTTCGATAGGAGCCTGAAGAGGGGAATCCTAGGATCTTGGAAGAAAGAAAGTGAATATATACAGAAACAGTTCCCACTTACCGAGAGCTCTGGCAGAACCCAGAGAGTGAAGGCACCCAAGTCGTGATCGCGGATGCTTAAAATAAACAGCTCCGCGACCGCGAACAAGACGGGAGTGCCGTGGCGCTGTGAAATGAAAGGAAAAACTGTGCCGCCGTCAGGGAAAGAAACCAGAAACAATACCGCTGCAACAACACCGAGTAAGTGCGAAATACAGAACGAGCGGACAGGACAGAAAGAAAGTAACGAAGGAAGGCAGAAACCAGAACACAGGCGAGAAGGGTGAGAAAAGAAGATATGAAGGGCAGACTGAACGGAGGCAAGGAAAGCCAAAGTCTAAGCGGAAAACTCTGAGAAGAACTGTGGAAGGACGATCCGTAGCTCGCAGCGTTGAAGAGTCTGAAGGAAACACAGATACAACGCGCCGGAAAAGGGGCGTGGTTGTGTCTTATAGTCCAGAGATGCCATGTTGGGTGAGGACTAGACCGACACCGACAGTATACTATTATCAGAGACGCCATGAGCTCCACAGCTTCCATGGGCGATTCCTGACACCCAGACACCCCTGCAAAATTCAAAATATGGGAAAAAAAATGCATTTTCCGCATATTTTGCTCGGCTCACCCATCGAAACACGCTCCCAACAACACCTACCGTCCTGTGTTCCCACAAGTGTCCCGATGAAAACGGTACCTCACATGTGTGGGTGCACCTACCTGTCTGCCAAGGGGAAAGCCTAAAACACAAGTATCCCCAAGTCTGTTTTCAGACCGGAATTTCAGACGCTCTGCCGACCGGCACAACATACAGATATGGGCCTCGGGTGTCCAAGCCACCAAGGAAAACAGGGAATCCCATGCATTTCCGAAAAGAGGACACCCGTGGAAATCCTCAGAGGTATGATTTGGGCAAATCGCCCCAGAATTTATTACCCAGACATGCCCGCAAAATCCGAAATATGGGAAAAAAAACGCATTTTCTGCATATTTTGCTCGGCTCACCCATCGAAACACGCTCCCAACAACACTTACCGTCCTGTGTTCCCACAGGTTTCCCGATGAAAACGGTACCTCACATGTGTGCGTGCACCTACCTGGCCGCCTAGGGGAAAACCTAAAAAACAAGTAACCCCAAATCTGTTTTCACACCGGAATTTCAGACGCTCTGCGACCGGCACAACATACAGATATGGGCCTCGGGTGTCCAAGCCACCAAGGAAAACAGGGAACACAATGCATTTTAGAAAAGAGGACACATGTGGATATCCGCAGAGGTGTGATTTGGGCAATTCGCCCCAGAATTTATTACTCAGACACCCCCGCAAAGTCCGAAACGTGGGGAAAAATACGCATTTTCCGCACATTTCGCTCAGCTCACCCATTGAAAAACACGCCCCCAACAACACATGGCCTAGCGTGCCACGTTCCCACAGCTGTCCCGATGAAAACGGTATATCACATGTGTGGGTGCACCTACCTGGCCGCCAAGTGGAAAGCCTAAAACACAAGTAACCCCAAGTCTGTTTTCAGACCGGAATTTCAGATGCTTTGCCGACTGGCACAACATACAGATATGGGCCTCGGGTGTCCAAGCCACCAAGTAAAACAGGGAACCCCATGCATTTTAGAAAAGAGGACACCCGTGGGAATCTGCCGAGGTATGATTTGTGCAAATCGCCCCAGAATTTATTACCCAGACACCCCCGCAAAGTCCAAAATGTGGGGAAAAAATGCATTTTCCGCACATTTCACTCGGCTCACCCATCGAAACACGCCCCCAACAACACATGGCCTACCGTCCCGCGTTCCCACAGGTTTCCCAATGAAAATGGTACCTCACATGTGTGGGTGCACCTACCTGGCCGCCAAGGGGAAAGCCTAAAACACAGGTAACCCCAAGTCTGTTTTCAGACCGGAATTTCTGAGGCTCTGCCGACCGACACAACATACAGATATGGGCCTCGGGTGTCTAAGCCAGCAAGGAAAACTGGGAACCCCATGCATTTCCGAAAAGAGGACACCCGTGGGAATCCGCAGAGGTATGATTTGGGCAAATCGCCCCAGAATTTATTACCCAGACACCCCCTCAAAATCTGAAATATGGGGGGAAAAAACGCATTTTCCGCATATTTCGCTCGGCTCACCGATCGAAACACGCCCCCAACAACACATGGCCTACTGTCCCGCGTTCCCACAGGTGTCCCGATGAAAATGGTACCTCATATGTGTCGGTGCACCTACCTGGCCGCCAAGGGGAAAGCCTAAAACACAGGTAACCCCAAGTCTGTTTTCAGACCGGAATTTCTGAGGCAAAACATACAGATATGGGCTTCGGGTGTCGAAGCCACCAAGGAAAACAGGGAACCCCATGCATTTCCGAAAAGAGGACACCAGTGGAAATCCGCAGAGGTATGATTTGGGCAAATCGCCCCAGAATTTATTACCCAGACACCCCCGCAAAGTCCAAAATGTGGGGGAAAAAATGCATTTTCCGCACATTTCACTCGGCTCACCCATCGAAACACGCCCCCAACAACACATGGCCTACCGTCCCGCGTTCCCACAGGTTTCCCGATGAAAATGGTACCTCACATGTGTGGGTGCACCTACCTGGCCGCCAAGGGGAAAGCCTAAAACACAGGTAACCCCAAGTCTGTTTTCAGACCGGAATTTCTGAGGCTCTGCCGACCGACACAACATACAGATATGGGCCTCGGGTGTCCAAGTCACCAAGGAAAACAGGGAACCCCATGCATTTTAGAAAAGAGGACACCC
The DNA here is from genome assembly GCF_040938575.1 of Ambystoma mexicanum. Taxonomy (NCBI): domain Eukaryota; kingdom Metazoa; phylum Chordata; class Amphibia; order Caudata; family Ambystomatidae; genus Ambystoma; species Ambystoma mexicanum. The sequence goes on from NC_090929.1 coordinate 418,685,897, forward strand.
GTGGGAATCTGCCGAGGTATGATTTGGGCAAATCGCCCCAGAATTTATTACCCAGACACCCCCTCAAAATCTGAAATATGGGGGGAAAAAACGCATTTTCCGCATATTTCGCTCGGCTCACCGATCGAAACACGCCCCCAACAACACATGGCCTACTGTCCCGCGTTCCCACAGGTGTCCCGATGAAAATGGTACCTCATATGTGTCGGTGCACCTACCTGGCCGCCAAGGGGAAAGCCTAAAACACAGGTAACCCCAAGTCTGTTTTCAGACCGGAATTTCTGAGGCAAAACATACAGATATGGGCTTCGGGTGTCGAAGCCACCAAGGAAAACAGGGAACCCCATGCATTTCCGAAAAGAGGACACCAGTGGAAATCCGCAGAGGTATGATTTGGGCAAATCGCCCCAGAATTTATTACCCAGACACCCCCGCAAAGTCCAAAATGTGGGGAAAAAAATGCATTTTCCGCACATTTCACTCGGCTCACCCATCGAAACACGCCCCCAACAACACATGGCCTACCGTCCCGCGTTCCAACAGGTTTCCCGATGAAAATGGTACCTCACATGTGTGGGTGCACCTACCTGGCCGCCAAGGGGAAAGCCTAAAACACAGGTAACCCCAAGTCTGTTTTCAGACCGGAATTTCTGAGGCTCTGCCGACCGACACAACATACAGATATGGGCCTCGGGTGGCCAAGCCAGCAAGGAAAACTGGGAACCCCATGCATTTCCGAAAAGAGGACACCCGTGGGAATCCGCAGAGGTATGATTTGGGCAAATCGCCCCAGAATTTATTACCCAGGCACCCCCGCAAATTCCGAAATGTGGGAAAAAAACGCATTTTCCGCACATTTCACTCGGCTCACCCATCGAAACGCGCCCCTAACAACACATGGCCTACCATCACGCGTTCCCACAGGTGTCCCGATGAAAACAGTACCTCACATGTGTTGGTGCACCTACCTGGCCGCCAAGGGGAAAGCCTAAAACACAAGTAACCCCAAGTCTGTTTTCAGAGCGGAATTTCAGACGCTCTGTCGACCGGCAAAACAAACAGATATGGGCCTCGGGTGTCCAAGCCACCAAGGAAAACAGGGAACCCCATGCATTTCCGAAAAGAGGACACCAGTGGGAATCCGCAGAGGTATGATTTGGGCAAATCGCCCCAGAATTTATTACCCAGACACACCCGCAAAGTCCGAAATGTGGGAAAAAATGCATTTTCCGCACATTTCGCTCGGCTCACCCATCGAAACATGCCCCCAACAACACATGGCCTGCTGTCCCACGTTCCCACAGGTGTCCCGATGAAAATGGTACCTCACTTGTGTGGGTGCACCTACCTGGCCGCCAAGGGGAAAGCCTAAAACACAAGTAACCCCAAGTATGTTTTCAGACCGGAATTTCAGACGCTCTGCCGACCGGCACAACAAACAGATATGGGCCGCGGGTGTCCAAGCCACCAAGGAAAACAGGGAACTCCATGCATTTCCGAAACAAGGACACCAGTGGGAATCTGCAGAGGTATGATTTGGGCAAATCGCCCAAGAATTTATTACCCAGACACCCCCGCAAAGTCCAAAATGTGGGGAAAAAAACGCATTTTCCGCACATTTCACTCGGCTCACCCATCGAAACGCGCCCCTAACAACACATGGCCTACCATAACGCGTTCCCACAGGTGTCCCGATGAAAACAGTACCTCACATGTGTTGGTGCACCTACCTGGCCGCCAAGGGGAAAGCCTAAAACACAAGTAACCCCAAGTCTGTTTTCAGACCGGAATTTCAGATGCTCTGCCGACAAGCACAACATACAGATATGGGCCTCGGGTGTCCAAGCCACGAAGGAAAACAGGGAACTCCATGCATTTCCAAAACGAGGACACCAGTGGGAATCTGCAGAGGTATGATTTGGGCAAATCGCCCAAGAATTTATTACCCAGACACCCCCGCGAAGTCCGAAATGTGGGGAAAAAAAGCATTTTCCACACATTTCGCTCGGCTCACCCATCGAAACAAGCCCCCAACAGCACATGGCCTACCGTCCAGCGTTCCCACAGGTGTCCTGATGAAAACGGTACCTCACATGTGTGGCTGCACCTACCTGGCTGCAAGGGGAAAGCCTAAAACACAAGTAACCCCAAATCTGTTTTCAGACCGGAATTTCAGACGCTCTGCCGACCGGCACAACATACAGATATGGGCCTCGGGTGTCCAAGCCACTAAGGAAAACAGGGAACCCCATGCATTTCTGAAAAGAGGACACCCGTGGGAATCCGCAGAGGTAGTATTTGGGCAAATCGCCCCAGAATTTATTACCCAGACACCCCTGTAAAGTCCGAAATGTGGGGAAAAAAAACGCATTTTCCGCACATTTCGCTCGGCTCACCCATCGAAACACACCCCCATCAACACATGGCCTACCGTCCCGCGTTCTCACAGGTGTCCCGATGAAAATGGTACCTCACATGTGTGGGTGCACCTACCTGGCAGCCAAGGGGAAAGCCTAAAACACAAGTAACCCCAAGTCTGTTTTCAGACCAGAATTTCAGACGCTCTGCCGACCGGCACACCATACAGATATGGGCCTTGGGTGTCCAAGCCACCAAGGAAAACAGGGAACCCCATGCATTTCTGAAAAGTGGATACCCGTAGGAATCAGAGGTATGATTTGCGCAAATCGCCCCAGTATTCATTACCCAGACACCCCTGCAAAGTCCGAAAAGGGGGAAAAAACGCATTTTCCGCACATTTCGCTCGGCTAACCCATTGAAACACGTGCCCAACAACACATGGCCTACCGTCCCACATTCCCACAGGTGTCCTGATGAAAATGGTACCTCATATGTGTGGGTGCACCTTCCTGGGCGCGAAGGAATAAGGCTAAACCACTGCTATCCCTCCCAAAGTGTTTGGGGAGCAAACCTACAGATTTAGGCCTGGGGTGTTGCAGCCACCTAGAAAAACAGGGACCCCCATGCATTTCCGAAAAGAAGACACCTGTGGGAATCCGCAGAGGTATAATTTGGGCAAATTGCCCCAGAATTTATTACCCAGACACCCCTGCAAAGTCCAAAATGTGGGAAAATAAACGCATTTTCCGCACATTTCGCTCGGCTCACCCATCAAAACACGTCCCCAACAACACATGGCCTACCGTCCCGCCTTCCCACAGTTGTCCCGATGAAAACGGTACCTCACATGTGTGGGAGCACCTACCGGGGGCGCAAAAGGAAAAGGGTAAGCCACTGGGAACCCCAAGCCTTTCGCCACTCCCCATTTAGTTCATATGGGCAACCAGCAAATTTGGGCCTAGGGTGTCGAAGCCAGCAAGGAAAACAGGGAACCCTATGCATTTCCCAAAAGAGGACACCCGTGGGAATCCACAGAGGTCTGCCTTGCGCAAATTGCCCCAGTTTTTATTAGCCACAATCCCTGACAAAGTGTGATATTTGGTGGGGAAAAAACACAATGCTCACTTTGTCTGGGGTTCTGGGTAATAAATTCTGGGCCGCTTTGCGCAAGTCAGACCTCTGCGCATTCCCACGGGTGTCCTCTTTTGGGAAATGCATGGGGTTCCCTGTTTTCCTTGCTGGCTTCGACACCCTAGGCCCAAATCTGTAGGTTGTCCACAAGAACAAATTGTGCTGTGGCGAAAGGCTTGGGGTTACAAGCGCGCTACCCTTTTCCTTTTGCGCCCCCGGTAGGTGCACCCACACATGTGAGGTACCTTTTTTGTCGGGACACCTGTGGAAACACGAGAAGGTATGACATCTGTTGTTGGCGACGTGTTTCGGTGAGTGGACACAAGGAAATGTCTCTGAAATTGGCTGGAAATTAAGACAATTCTCAGATATTTTGCTCTGGCCACCCACCAAAACACAGCGCCAACAACACATGGCCTACCTTCCCGCGTCCCCACACGTGTCCCAATGAAAACGGTACCTCACATGTGTGGGTGCACCTACCGGGGGCGCAAAAGAAAAAGGGTAACCCACTGGGAACCCCAAGCCTTTCGCCACTGCCGATTTTGTTCATGTGGGCAACCTACAAATTTCGGCCTAGGGCGTCGAAGCCAGCAAGGGAAACAGGGAACCCCATGCATTTCCCAAAAGAGGACACCCGTGGGAACCCACACATGGCCAAATTGGAGGGGCGGCCCATCTCATGTAGCCCTCCCCAGGGGCAGATAATGGGGGTGGCTGTCCTGCACTCCTCCCTGGGCTCAGGTGTCCGTTCCTAGGAGCAGATATCTGGTCCCAGGGAGGGCTGCATGACATGGCACCCACTCCATTGTGGCTGGGGAGGCAGGGGGTCAATGCCCCATCCCATTAGAAACTTCCCCCCCTAAAAAGCATTCCACCATTTTCCATTTTTTTCTTTGTTTCTGAAACTTGCCTTGGTGCAGAGGGGCACATTGGTGTGCCAATCTGGCCCGGGGTGCCCAAACCTTACTGCCCCACCCACTTGGGGGCCTGTCCCACCATTTTTGGGGGCCCTCTCCCCCCTCACCCCAAATGGGTGGCTGGGGCACCTCATGCAGACCTCCCTGGGCCTCCTACAAACGGCTGCATGAGGTACACGCCCCCTCCATTTGGGGTGGGGGGGAGAGGGCCCCGAAAAATGGTGGAACAGGCCCCCCAATGCATGGGGCAGTAGGGTTTTGGCACCCTGGGGGCAGATTGGCGCACTAATGTGCCCATCTGCGCCAAGCGAAGTTGGGTAAACAAAGAAAATAATACAAAATCGTAGGCTGCTTTTTAGGGGGGCTGAGGGCCACCCTAAATTGGCAGCGAATGTTATACTGCAACGGGGGGTGGCACTCACCCCCCCACCCCAAATGGAGGGCCCCACCTCATGCAACCCCCCCTGGGGGCAGATATCTGCTCCTAGGAAGGGGCATCTGACCCCAGGGAGGGATGCATGAGGTGGCCCCCCCATCTGACGCCAGGGAGGGATGCATGAGGTAGGGCCCTCCATTTGGGGTGGGGGGGAGAGGGCCACCCCCCATTACAATAGAACATTCGCCGGCAATGTAGGGTGCTCCGCAGCCCCCCCTAAAAAGCAGCCTACGATTTTGTATTATTTTCTTTGTTTACCCAACTTTGCTTGGTGCAGATGGCCACATTAGTTTGCCAATCTGCCCCCAGGGTGGCCAAACCCTACTGCCCCATCTATTGGGGGGCCTGGCCAACAATTTGTGGTGGCCCTCTCCTCACCCTCCAACGGAATGGAGGGTGGCACATCATCCAGCCCTTCCTAGGAGGCTCAGGGAAGGCTGCATGAGGTGTCCCCCCCAGCCATTTGGAATGGGGAGGGGGAGAGGGCCACCACAAATGGTGGGACAGGCCCCCAAATAGATGGGGCAGTAGGGTTTGGGCACCCTGCGGGCAGATTGCCACACCAATGTGGCCATCTGCGCCAAGCGAAGTTGGGTAAACAAAGAAAATAATACAAATCGTAGGCTGCTTTTTAGGGGGGCTGAGGGCCACCCTAAATTGGCAGCGAATGATGTACTGCAATGGGGGGTGGCCCTCACCCCCCACCCCAAATGGAGGGCCCCACCTCATGCATCCCTCCCTGGCATCAGATAGGGGAGGGCCCACCTCATGCATCCCTCCCTGGGGTCAGATGCCCCTTCCTAGGAGCAGATATCTGCCCCCAGGGAGGGTTACAAGGGGTGCCCCCCTTTCTACTTTGGTTGGGGGGGAGGGCCACCCCCCCTTTCATTCAGTAAAAAATCCATGGTGGCTAGTGGCCCCCACCCCCACCTCCACCCCTACCCCCACCCCCTTTTCCCATCATTTATTTTTTCTTTTACATTCCCTGGGGGCAGATGGTCAGCCATCTGCCCCAGGGCTCACATTCATGTGCCCCCATGCTTTGGGGGCCGGGGTGGGGGAGAGGGCTGCTTATTTGAAGCAGCCCCCCTCACCCCCAACTCACAAACGGATCCATGGTGGTCCAAGTGGGTTGCTGGTCACGGATCAGCGCTCTGCGCAGATCCGTGACCAGCAATGCCTCATGTAGATGGTCTCCTTGGAAAGGGGAGAACCTCCCCTTTCCAAGGACACCACTTTTTGCCATATCCCTGGTGGTCTAGTGGGCCCCAGGGCCCCAAACCCTCTCCCACCTCCCCCCTTCCCTCGAAGTTTTCATTTATTTATTTTCTTATAATTCCCTGGGGGCAGATGGTAAGCCATCTGCCCCAGGGTTCACATGCATGTGCCCCATGCTTTGGCGGCCGGGGTGTGGGAGGGCTGCTTACTTGAAGCAGCCCCCTCCCCCCAACTCACAAACAGATCCATAGTGGTCCAAGTGGGTTGCTGGTCACGGATCAGAGCTCTGCGCTGATCCGTGACCAGAAATGCCTCATGTAGATGGTGTCCTCGAAAGGGGAGAACCTCCCCTTTCCAAGGACACCACTTTTTGCCATATATCTGGTGGTCTAGTGGGCCCCAGGGCCCCTAACCCCCGCCCACCTCCCCCCTTCCCACCTTCCCCCTTCCCTCAAATTATTTTTTTTTCTTTTCACCCCTGGGGGCAGTCATCATCTGCCCCCAGTGGTCTCTGGCGCTGTGGCCCCATGCTTTGAGGCCACAGTGGAAGGGGGCTGCTTACCTTTTAAGCAGCCCCCCTCCCTCCGCGTCACGAACAGATCTGTATTGATCCGGTGGCATAGCTGCCCGCGGATCTCGTGCCCTGCGCCCGATCCGCGGGCAGCAATGCCTCACAATGGGTATCGTTGTAAAGGGGAGAATCTCCCCTTTCCAACGATACCCGCCTCGATCTCCAGCTTGAAATACAGCCGGAGATTGAGGCGGAGCAAGAAGGTCTCTTACCTTCTCTCTTCACCGCAACAGCCGAAAATGGCTGCTGCAGTGATTTTACTTTCAGTTTCACGCCGACGTGCTTTACGCACACCGACGTGAAAATGAAGGTAATCCAGCCCCCTAGCAGTGAGGGGGGACCTCCCCTTCACATAGCCTGGGGGTTGGATAACAGCTTTGCTCGAAAGCAGAGTGCCAAAACCGACGAGCTGGCGCGTCGGTGGCAACCTGGAGCACTTTCCACTGACGAGCCGGCTCGTCGGTGGCACTTAAAGGGTTAATGTGCAACGGTAAATATGAAGTGCTGTACAGAAGTGACAATGTACAATGCTAACGTCTTTAATGCCATTGGTGGATGCATGTGTGACTATTTAACAGCCCCCAATGAGGTAGTGATGGACAAGAAATAGTGCACAGGGAAGAAGGAGTCCTCCTGCTTCACTGGGGTTCGGCCCTTGCTGTACTTGAGGAAGGGCATGTACCACATTCTGCGCTTCTCAGCATGCTGGCCAATGAAAATGGGACTGTGGGGAATGTCCAATCAGGTGCTCAAGGTGTGCCTCACAGGAAAGGGTAGCAATAGGAAGGACTCCTCCTGCTTTACTGGGGCGTGGCCCGCATGGTACTTGGGGAAGAGCATGTGCACATTCTGCACGCCTCACCTTGCTAGCCAATGGAAATGGGACTGTGGGGATTTTCCAATTAGGTGATCAGGTTGTGCGTCACAGGAAAGGGCGGCAATAATATTTTTCATTACTTTGTGTAGTGCGGCTGGCAAACATGGCAAGACACACAGTTTTCGTCGTGGGTGATGCCTTTGTGGAAGATCTGTTCCTGTATGCCCTCCAAAAAAGCTTTTGTGCAAATTTTGATTTTGAGGGAGTGGAGGCTTTGTGGTGCAGTGTCGAGGTGTGCTGTTTTAGCAGAGTGCTTGTAGAATGTCGATGCATGGCCACTTCTGCAACTGTACATGTTGTGGTTGTGCACTTTGGAGCCTTCTTCATGGGTTCCATACCTTGTTCCCGTGTGTACCGTCAACTGAAGAAGATGATGAAAGCAGTGCAGCACATTTTTTCCCAGTGCCGAGGTGCTTTTCCCATGAATACCACCGAGAATAGTATGGGACTATTCCAATGATTCCTGTCGCCAGCCAGAAGTCAGAAGGGCATCAACAGAAGCATGTGTGACTTCTTGAGTGCTGCTGGGATGTTCTCCTGTGAGAACGAGAACATTGGTTCTCGATATATAAACCATTTCAAAACAAATGTCATGTCTTTGTTGACCAGTGACAATGACATTTTGTTTCACAATCTACAGGCTGCACTGAAGACCCTATTGTAAGAATGTGAGCTGACATACAAAACACAAAAATACTTATAAAAAATGCAAAAAATGGTGTTTCTGTGGAAGCCTCTTTCAAAAAAAATGCTGCACAACTAACGACGTCAACTACCCTGGTTGAAAGTTATTCCCCCTCTCCCACGCGTGCACAGCATGAAAAGTCAGCGGTCACTGCGATAGTTGCAAGGTGGCACATGTTAGATACACCCCTTTTGCAGATGACGGCCATAGATATGGGCCTGTAGAGGCTACGGGATTGGTCAATAAGGTTTCTGGGTGTGGTGTGTACGCACAGACTGTAGTACACAGTGTATTTGTCGACAGAAATACAGAGGGTGCGGTTATGTCTGTTTGTTTCACGAGCCACAGCGTGCAGGTTTTGGGGGAGTTCAAAATACATTGAAAGTGAATGGAAAACACTGTGCAGTGGCTGCTCATTTTGGATTCTATCATGTGGATGTGTAGTGCTATGGAGTACCTACAATGAAGTGACTGATTTGGTTTGTCTGTGTGACACTTTGGTGACACGCGATCATGCCGACATTATTGTTGTTCGTTGTGGAGGGAAAATTGCGCAGCATGTTACACGAGTTTCAGTGCCGTTTGCGATGAAGGACGCACTTGCCCAGGTCATGCGTCTGTTTCCGATCTCCTGCATAACTTTCTATCGCGTTACGCAGACACCAATGTGGCTGCGTTCTTTTTCATTTGGTCAGCAAATGGAGAAAGCGTGGTACTTTGTGAAGAAGTCTATTTGGGCCTTTCTACAACATGTGCCAATGGCGTACTTCACACATAGGAATATGACATTTCACATCACTAACAGTTTTCCCCACCAATAACTTTCTTCTTACTATTCCTGCCATCCTGATTTCTGCACACCCCATCCAAATTGCCTTGGTGCCCTTCTTGAAAGCAGCGGAAGAATTTTTGTAGTAAGTGTTGCCACTGAAACTCTTCAAAACGCTCTGCAACATGTAAATAACCCTCTTTCTACAGAGAACCCCTTTCCACCTGATTCCACTACAGGGTTTTGCACAGTGACACGCCTCCCGCCCTGCATCCGTTCATTGCCAATTCCATTGTTCATCTCTGAAAGGAGCTTTCTTTATTTCCCTTTTTTCCTTTCCCAGTTCATTTCCATTTATTTTGGTCTTCTAACACACGCCACAGAAGGAACGGCAGAAAAGGCCCGGTAGGGAAGGTGCAGCACCTGCATGGATACCATAGGGGAAGTGCCGAGAGATGAAAAATTGGGTGGCCCTCATCTACATAGGTGTAACGCTCACCTGATTCCCACGGAGGCGCTGATCCCGGCTGGGCTGCTATCGTTTTTTCAATTGAGAAGCGTAGAGCTCGGACGACTCTCAGGACTGGGCTTCCTCTTATCGAATGTCTGACTTGCAGGGTAAGTTTTCTGCAGGTGGAAGAAAAAGGGTTAATCACCGTTTGATGGGATTCCTTCTCCCACCAATCGCCAGTTTCTCCCACAGCCTAGCTTTCTACTTGTCTCGGCGAGCTCTCACCTTAGGCGTATAAATGCTGAGCTCTCCATCCTGCGTCTGGTGCAGGGGTGCGTGGATTCCAGTTACGTCACTGGATGAGTTCAGTGTTGAGGCTCAAGTCTTTTGCGGCCTTAGTTGTGGCACTGGTGCTGGGATGACGAAGAGCGATGCCGCCGTTACTGCACGAGCGGATGCCTGTAAGTATACTGTAGTCTTTAGGCTTTAAAAGATGGGCACCTCAATAATGTCCCTTTTCCTTTCTTTCAGGCCTCGGGATGCTGTGGGCGTAGTTTTCTGTTGCCGCTGCACGTGCCGATGCACGTAAGTATAATGTTCGTTGGCCGCTTTTAATGGCACCTCTAATAATGTCCTCTTTCTAGTTTTCAGGTGCCGGGATGCTGCGGGCTTTATATCCGTTGCCACTGCACGTGCCGATGCACGTAAGTATAATGATCGTTGGCCGCTTTTAATGGCACCTCTAATAATGTCCTTTTTCTAGTTTTCAGGTGCCGGGATGCTGCTGTTGATGCGGCCGCTTCTGCGCGTGCAAAAACTGGTAAGTTAAGATGAATGCGACTGCCTTCACCCAAACCCCTTTTTAATTATGTCCTTTGCCTTTCAGGTGCAGAGAAGCTGCCGAAGAGAAGGCCGCGGTTAGCTCCGTTGCAATCACGGATGGATCAGGTAAGCGGGCGCGGCTGCGAGCGAGTTGCACTTTTCTAACCTTATGTTTATTCTTTGCAGGTTTTGCCGGTCACTGAATTCCGGGATCTGGTAAGGATTGTTCTGTGTCTTTCTTCATCCACAGGTTGCTGCGGGAAGCAGAAGATGACTCTGGACCTGGAATGCAGGAGCCGACTCGGTGAGCGTCCTGCTGCTGCTGCAGAATAACGCGAAGCACGTGTTTTCCATCGGGCGTGGTTTAAATAGCAGAGAAGTGCTTCCAGTGTGTGTTCTTCCACCGGTTCCACCCAGGTAAGAAAAGAGTTCCTGAATGGAGGGAATAGTTCCTCCCAGCCCTGATGGCTGGGGACTTCAACCAGACTGGATTGTTCTGGGTAAATATGCAACATGGTCTGCCTCAGGTAAGTCCACCCAAGCATTATTACACTGTTTATCAATATGAGCCCGGCGCCTATGGCGCCGGGACTGAAACCCTTCATGAGCCTGGCGCCAAAGGCGCCAGGACACGGTCCAAAGGGCCCCTGTAGGGGTCTGCTGGGTCCAGAGTAGTGGAAGACGGGTCTGCTTCCGAGGGCGCTGGGCCAGTCCTGGCCCCTCGGGAGTAGCGCCCAGGACAATATACGCCAGTCATTGTCATGCTCCCGGACAGACCCTTCCCACGCACTTCCAAGTACCTTCCCTCTGTAGAGTAACACATTGCAGTACATGCACAAAACAATGCCCTTTGCCAGGTAAGGGTCTGTAGCACGGCATATGGTCTGCAAGGATGTTTTAGAGCTCCGCTGCCCTAAAGGAGTGCCCCTGTTGTTGGTCGCAGCAGACGTGGAAAATGCTGTACATGAAATGACCCTACTGCATTGTTGGAAGGACGGTAAACTGCCCACTGGTCCGTTGTGCTTCCATTTCAGTTGTCGTCACATGCAGTACAAACACTTCATGCTACGCCATTAGCCATAGGAGTACCACTCATGGAGATGCATACATTCTGGAATACCAGAATGTTTACAACAATGCGAAACACAGCTTCATAACATGGAGCAGGAAGACAATTATTCAGCACGACCCATGCAGCTACAGTACTTTTATAACCACCACTGACATTGTTTGCGCTCTGAACATTCTGCTGTTTGCTTACTTGCCTTTACATGCAGTAGTATGTGCGTGACCAAGCCGCACCAGCTTTGCCTTTTTGCAGACTCACTACAAACTGTCCCACCTCCATGTTTTCTTCAACTGTATGACCCGCAGGCGACCTCTTGACACTTTCCGTCACAGTGCTCAGTGTAGACACAATGTTTCTGTTTCATGGGTCATGGAAAGGCAAGCAGCACATCAATCAAATTATTGTGACATTTAAGACGCCCACGTTACACTGCAGGTTGATGTTCCTTGTTTACCAGTGGACCTCATATAGCCAGGCGAGCTGCAGCCATACATTGGTAGGTTTGAAGAGCCACCCACATAGTCGGCAGCAGTACTTGAAATGCAGTAGCCTACCGTATGAATCTGGAGGGCTGGCGACAGGGGCGGTGTTACCAGCACACAGAGGATGTCCTAAACATGGGTATAGATGTGCAATGGATACATGTGCGTTCACAGAACTATTTAAAAGTGTATTAGAAGATGAGGTCATGCGGCCACTAATGGAGTCCTACGGATACTTTCAGTGTGATTGCACAAATGCCGGCAAGGTGCAGTCTCGCAAGGAAACGTCCATATTACTCACGTGCAGTCATCTCGACCACTACTGTGCTTCACAGATTCACCATGCAATGTTAACACAAAAAGAGAAACCACTCGAACACTCACCAACACTTACCATGTACATCTGTAATTGCTAAAATACACCAACACTATTAGGAAAATGAAGCGGTAGCACAAATACTACATAAACCAGAGAATTTGGCCTTTCCACACGTTCATCCTGAGGGCAGCCAAGGAATCAGTGACAAAACTTTGTTAATGGGGCATTATGGTTCTATTGCAGTAGCAAACAGCTATCATCTTTACAGAAAACACTATGCTAAAGCAACGTTCCGGTTACAGTCCCCTACTAAAACCTATGACATTCACTAACAAAAAACATTGTTAAAGGGACGTTATGGTTAAGTTGCACTACTACAAACTTATCCCATTTACTGAAAAAACTATGCCAAAGGAAGGGTCTAGTTACTGCCCTTAAACATTATGCTACAATGAAGTTATTGTTTGGATTTTCGTACCTAGCCTTTTATCATTGAACATATTAAATTAGAGGCTAAGTATGAAATGTATGCCCCATGAAGCACTAAGTCGTTGTGGCCTAGTGGTTAAATTCTGGGCCTCGAGCTCTGGCAGACTGGGGTTCAAAGATATGTGTTTTTTTTCATTTAACTAATATTATTTAAGTAAAAGAAAAGCAACGCAAGTGGGAGGTGGTGAGGTTTGTTGCAGTGCAGTCCTGTGATCTTATTTAGCAGGAGCGCATTTAGACGTGGCTGCAATGTTGTATGATGCAGACATTCTATTGGCTCATTTCACACATGCGGGTTACCCCCGCCCCCCCAGTTGTTGCTGTGCATAGCCACGCATGTATCCTTAGTAGACACGGCTATACCATTTTTCTTTAAAGAAATATAAATATATTTACATATATATGGGCAGTAGTCTGGTAAATATTTTTTTTAAATATATTGCCAGTTATTGTAAGATTTGTATGACTATTCATGAACATTAACAAGTTAAGTACATATGCAAACTAATTTTCTGTAACAACAGCTTTATTTGGGGGGTATGTGGTTGTCCAGTTGCTTTGTATTATACTTTGTAGGCATCTGTATTATTAATGTGAATTATGTATCCAATAACAAAACCCTTGAAATTCAAGGAAGAATCTTTAGTTGCAGGGACGTTAAGGTGAGCAACAAATTGTAACAAAACCCTTGAAATTCAAGGAAAAAATCTTTAGTTGCAGGGACATTAAGGTGAGAAAGCCAACTTAACTATGCACCCTCTGTTGCGCAGCCTATGACCACAATGATGACATCACAGATCACATCACGGATGACATCACTAATTACATGTCGCATGAGAACACTGATGACATTACAAATCACTTCACTGGTGCCATCACTGGTGACAACAATAATTACATAAAAAATTGAATTAGATTTAACATCATTTGTAGGTTAACTCATGAAAAGTCTAATTAACCTAATAACAATTTAGGCTATGGGCTTGGCCATAACAAAGGCTGGCGTCACTGGCCATTACCAAAGACCATAGCTAGTGGTCGGTTACTGTTAAAAAATACCAAGATTCCCTTTTCAAAATATTGGGACAAGATAAGAGTTTTTTCAAGAGGACGGAGTGGTACAGGTTTTTATGATTACTTCACAAATATCAAATACAATTTCTGACCAACATTCAGGATTCCATTAAGAGCACAATTAGAAGGTCCGTCAAGACCCGGAGCAGGAGAAGGTTTACTTTTTAATATTATTTCTTGAATCTTTTCCACATTTAAATACATTTCCATTGCATATTTCTCAAATTTGTTTCCTGCTTATAGTCTTTCAATGGAGGGCCATAGTTTTTCCAAAAGTGGAATGTCCAGAACTGTTAATCAATCAGTTTACATCGATGAACGAACTGGAGATTCCTTGTTTAATAATGGCCAGAAATTCCCTAAATTCCTTGGCGATAGACATTGCAAAATTACTTCTGAGTCATTGTGGGCTAATTTTTTCTTGTGTGCTATAATCCAGTTTTTATAGCAATGTCTGATCAGTTTATGATTTTATTAAACATGTTGGAATAAGAAAGTCCTTGATGGCTCTTATGTATCATCTTAACTCCTTCTTTTTGTTTTGAAGAGTCAAGTCAAAGTCATGATCATAGGGTGAGTTATTCCTGAAGGTTCCCCGTTGTTTGGATTTTAAATGTCCATAACCTCATTTTAAGAAGAAGATATTAGTGAACCTGTCTGCAGTATTATTTCTCTGATGTAAGGATCGAATAGATTTACGGTTTGTGCCTAAATTGTCATTGAATCATTTTACAGAGTTTGGGTTCCATATAATTTTGTTAGGGGCACTGTTAACAACTACCAGTTGCATTTGTCTTTCTTCAAAAATTGTGACTTTTGTGAGTTCCCAAGTGAGACATAGTGAGTAATGGACTCCTTTATTATTTTCTCAAACCTGCAAGGATACACAGTTTCTAAACACTGAGGATGATATCTAATCATCATCGCACTGCCCATCCTTAATCACAGCTCTCCTATTCTGCTCCACTGGTCGGAGCACCTGGCAATCCCCTTTGAGATTAGTTGGACCACATCTCCCAAGCAAAACCTCTGAAAATCAAGCAATCAAGCCTTCAGATACTCCAAGAAATTCCCATTGGAGGCTCTCACAGAAGAACTCACCAGAATCCACCTCACATTGGCTGATGTACCTCTGATGAACCAGGACGGCAACTTGCTTCTCTAAGAACTCAACACCACCCTCACAAACAACATCAACCACCATACCCAAGTGAAACGGCGCAACCTCAAGCCTAAACCTTCAGCTCCCTGGTAATCTCAAGAACAAACCTCAATAAATGAAACATCAGAAAACAAGAAAAGAACTGGCAAAAATCCTGCCACGCATCCGACCTCGCCCTGCTCAAGGAACTTTGTGCCACACGCAGGTCATTGATCAACAGTGCCAACGCCAACTACAACCAAAACACCACAGCATAGGCCAACAATGAAAGCAAAGACCTATCCAATGCCATCAAGCACTACACCAATCCTCTTCCTGACCCACCCGTAGCACACTCAATTGAAAAATCCCCTGCCATCAACTCTTTCTTCATCAACAAGATAAACATGAACCACGAACACATAGACAACAACGCCACAACTGATAGCACATTACACATCCCATCTCGCAAAATCACAATTACTTGGACAACTTTCAAGACACTTACTATGGAAGGCCTCAGAGCCACCTTAGCATCCCTCAAGACCACATTGTATGCAGATGACATCCTACCTGCTTCCGTACTCAAGAACCTTGTGACTGAAGCACTCCTCTCTCACCTGACAATCATCAACATCTCTCTAACTCAAAGTACCTTCCCCTCAACCCTCAAGACTCGCCAAATCCTTCCACTTCTTAAGACGCCAACACTGGACCCTGACAATCTCAGCAACTACCGCCCCATCACCCATCTTCCCTTCCTAGTAAGATACTTGAGAAATCAGTAGCTACACAACTCCTCAAGCACATCAAAGCCTACCAATCTGGCTTCATATCCAGATGCAGCACAGAAATGTCTACAATTAAGGTAAGATGATCGACAAAGCCCTTAAAATACTTGATGATGGCCATCCTTCCCTCCTAGTTCTCCTTGACCTCTCAGCAGCAATAGACACAGTAGACCATCAGACACCCACCAACAATCTACATTGCTCTTTGGGGATCAGCAAGATCGTCCTCAGCTGGTTCAAATCCTACCTTGCGAATCACCAGCAGTTTGTAGAAATGGTTTCTCCCAGATCACCAACTTTATCCAATACCTGTGGAGTTTACATGGAACTGCTCAGAACCCCCCCCGCTCCACACAACATCCACATTCACCAACCCGCATATGACACACAGACCTACCTCAAGATACCCTCTACGGAGGACATCTGCATGCTCAAGGCCTGCCTCACATTGATACAGTCCTGGATGTCCAGTGCTTACCTGAAGCTCAACCCCTCCAAGACTGAATTCCTACTGCTCACCAACAACACCAAACAACCTGACATCCAGACCTGGCTCACTGCTATGAACCCCGATGGATTCACAACCCTTCAGGCCACCTGTGCCAAGTCCATTGGGTTCAACATCAACAGACACCTCACGTTCAAACAGCACATAGAAAGGAAGACACAAACGGCCTGGTATGAACGTTCACACCTGCGGAAAATCAAGCCCTTCATCCCAGAATACAACTTCAGATCGGCTGTGCAAGCCTTGGTTTTCTCCCACCTGGATTGTGGCAATGTCTTTTTGTAAGGCCTTCTGGCGCCGACCCTGGCACCCCTGAAATGTGTCCTGCATGCTGCAGCAAGACTCATTAAAGGACACTGGAAATTAAACCACATCACCCGACCCTCATCAAAAAGCACTGGCTCCCGCTGCCAACCCATATCATCTTCAAATCCGGTTGCATCATCCACAAGGTTGCCATCCTGAAGTCCCCATTCATCCTCACTGAGAAACTCAGCATCACTGGATACCCGCCATCCACCATAAGTATGCAAATGTGCAGGCTTGAATTTGGATGGTGCAGGAAGCAAGAACTAGTAGACTAGCCTTTGCTGTCTAAGCTCCAATACTCAAGGTCCCGCTCCCCATCAACATCAGACTAGCCTCATCACTGCTAGAGTTCAAGAAAGAGTTCAAGATCTTCCTTTTCAATGAATGGCTCCTCCCTAACACCTATGTCCACACACCCTGCGCTCCCCACTGTACCTGAGACTCAGTGATCTGCTCTGCACTGTCTCCCCCTTGGTTGCTTGAAGATCCCTTGCTGTTACTTGCCCCCCTCACTTGTAATCTCCCTCTTATTTTTCCTCTGCTTACCCCACTGTGTTATTCCCCCTATCACTGTTAAGCACTCTGTTGCTTCTCAAAGCTAGGTCTGCGCCTAATACAATACCCTAAAAATAATGAAAAATAATAAGAAACATAATCAATGACAGATTCAGACTTTCCACTCAAGCAAGTAAACTTAGGAGTAATGTCCTCTGCAATACTATAGTTAATTTCTGTGCAGGTTCCAAGATTTCTTTAATTCCAACCATCTCTTACACATGGCGCAAGATTGAAGTCTATGCAAAAAATGTTTACCACAGTCACCTCCATCCTCTATTGGAAAACATGTACAGTTCAAGTCCCCAGCGATAATAATGCTATCAGAAGAATGGCTAAAATACCATTTAGACAAACTTTTAATAATCTGTGCAAATATTGAGGTTGGATTAATCTTTTAGGGATTCCAATACTTGTCTGTGATCAGAGTTGCATGTCTGGGAACAGAGGTTGGTTCCACTGAATTGTCAAGGTTTGTATATCAAAGGTAGAGTGTTGCCATTTGGTTGAATGGTTGCCTATGTTATTTTTGAATGCTGCGAAGAGGCCCCTATAAGGTTAGCATCTAGTAATTTTTTTAATATTTTTTTTTGCTGGGATCAAACCGGTTGAATAGCCATTTACTAGGGGTTTATCTAAAGCACCAGTGCAATATCAGGGTATGCTTTATTAAAAGGCCTAGAAGCATTACAAAACAGTTTTAAAACCTCTACAATTCCAGGACATTCAAGTTAAGGACTGCGAACTAAAGACATCTTTTTTGCTCTGTTGAATTAGAAAAAGTTTCAGTTGACAAAGCGGAGGCTAACCCAAGACCAATCCTCAGGTTTCTCAGTTACACAAGTAGTTCTTGGTTCTTTAAATAACACTTAGTGAGTCGAAAAATGGCTTCCTGTTTTCTCTGAGGGAAATTAGCAGTAAAATGTCATGACACAATGCTATTATCTAGGGGGTGCAAATTATAACGCAGTGATAAGAGATGTGCTGCTCCAGCCAAAATCGCCTTAAAAATTAGTCAAGAATTAATGCGTAGAATCGCCTTGTGTAAACAATAGAAACTCTATTTGGTCAAAGTTAGACCGGTTAATGTAACGAATGTTAGGAATCGCATGCCAAAGAGATAAAATATTCGATCTATTCAAATGATTTCCTTTTCCGTAGGGATCACCAGTTCAAGATCAAGTCAGAAGGAGTCATGCGGGAATAAACTGTTATTCTTGGACACCGTCACCGTCATAGCTTGTGATGGGTTGTTAACGGGTTGCCGCTACAAGGGAAATCTATAGGTTATAGGGATAAGAGACGTAGGTTCAAGATCTTGACAATGATGTGTTGTTGAGACTTGTTGATGTGGTGTATCAGGTGTAAAGTCTGTGATTGAATACGTAGAGAGGGCCTGCAAAAGAAGAGATTTGTTCTTGGACTCCTCCCGTGTCCTTGACATGTTATGCTTAGGGATCCCAGAGGGGATTATTGGGGGGCAGTCACATTTTCATCTGCCAACCGATGTGAACCATCAATAGTTATTGTAGAGCTCCTTTTGGATTTCAATGTTCCTTTCTTGTTATTATTCTCGAGGTGTATTGTGCTTCAAGCGTATTGGTGGTTCTTGAGAAATGTTTGTGATGGCCTCTGGTTTATTGTTCAAGCTAATAATCACAGATCCTGTCGGGGAGGCAACACAACAGACACTTTGTTCTAACTTGTTAATTGTGTCAGTGTCTTTGCTTTTGATTTGTCAATTGATCCGCCTGAAGTCGTCCTCATCCAGAGGCTGTGAAAATAAGTTTTTCTTTGAGGTGTGCTCACTAGAAATATACCCTTCAAGAAAACAAACTTTCGACATGCTGGTATTAAGCATGGACTTTTTGTTTACAGTTTATATTTTCATACAGATGATATATCAGTGAATTCAGCACACAGTTAAGAGCAGGTAGTGTGTTAAGGCATAACGGCTGGTGATGGCTAAGAGAATCATTAAGATGGGGAGAGGATCATGGGTGAGGAGTGGCTGTGAAGAGAGATTTGATTGATCAAAATCTGTTGGTATGCCATCACCATTACAATAAGTGAAGGGGTCTCTTTCTAGTAATGAAAGGCTCCCATTCCCATGACTCAACGCCCTAGGTGTAAAATCTGTCTGCCTCAACTCGTTTGCTGGGGCTAAGTTATTTGCACACACATTTAAGAAATCAATTAATTTCGTCTGTAATTTCAGGTGGGCTGCTTGTTCCGCGGGAGTCGTCAGTCACATTCATTGGCACAGTCTGAGCCGCAAGCCATGTTTCGGCACTGTGAAACTGCACGTTTGCATTTTAAATGTTCCATTTTCTTCAACGTGGTCGTTTTTGGTCATTTTATATGTGTTGGGCGTTTGGGTGGTAGGACTGGGTGGGGGTGGCAGTGTCAGATGGTGGGGTGTGGTGTGTGATCCTCCCAAGTGGGGCAGTGTTATGTGTGGCCCACCGCCCTGCATTGGTCTTTTAAGATGGGCCATGACTGTGTTTTGGCCCAAGCTAATAAAAAGGGCAATGTTTCATTTAGACCTGAAGGCCCACCCCGTGTGAGCACAGGCCTGCAGGCCATGATGCCATGTGGCCCTCATGCCAGCAAGGTGGCTTAGGGTCCACATTGTCTGGTTATGGTCTGCCCTGCCCCTCAAGAAGACTGTGTGTTCCCTGGCAACCCACTGAGGCACTGGGCCTCTAAGGTTCTGATGTCCCTAGCACCCATGGGGCTGACTTGATGACAATAGCCAGCTCGCATAAAAATGGCGACGAGGTAAAAAACCCCTTTGATGCACCCACCCCCAGTTCTTCCATCACTTTCAAAAGAAAAAAAGAAAAAAAATTGGACGGGGCAGAGGTGAGGTGGGGCCTGGATGCCGCCGTGGTATTCCCTGGATGAGAGGAGGAAGCAGCATCCATCGTTGCGAGAAAAAGGTGAGGAGGTGGCATTCTTTGCCGCAGGAAAAGAGGAGAATGTGGCAGGCAAGCCCCCTGCCGGCAGATCCTCCCCGTCCGCGGCCCTCAGTGAAGAAGGAGCTCATGCGGCCAGGGTGGGGATCTGCCAGCAACCTCTGTGACAAAGGCTGAGTAGTGTGGGCCTCCTCCTGCTCTTGCTTCCTACCTCCTAGTATGGAATGAGTACAGACCGTTTTGTTGTGGACAAATTATTGGCCGTAGGCATTTATTTTTCTACAGAAATTACACAAAACCAAAACTTATATAATGACAGGTGTGCTTTTGGGCACAACGTGTCCAGGGTTGCAGATGCCATCCTTCTCCTTGGCAAGTCTATGGTTCCCTCGGGCATCGGCTCCTGGACACGCGCCGCCTACGACTTCCGCTACTGTGTACCGAACATAGTACTCGGCGTTCCCGCTCCTCCTTGGTTCATCACCTTCTTCCAAAATTATGGGGTGGGTTGGGTGGGAAACGATTTCTTCCACTTACCAGGACTCAAGAAGCTTACCCGAGCGAGGTGTGCTTCTTTCCTGGATGTGCTTCCTCCTCCTTACTGAGCCCTTCTTATACCTTCCTTTCCTTTGTTATTCCAGTGGGGGGCCAGCCCTCACCCGGGCCCCCCACTGGTTGCCATCTCACCTTTTTCCTGTGTTGCTGGCTGCCGCCATGGCAACGCTTGGCCGGAGGGCGCCACGTGGCTGCCCCTCGCCTTGTGTTTCGCACCTTCTCTGCCCACACCCTTCGCCTAACGCCTCAGGCCCACCATTGCGCCGTACTTTGTATGACCAGGGGCTTGGGGCATAGGCAGAGTAGTGTGGGCCTCCCCCTGCTCTTGCTTCCTACCTCCTAGTATGGAATGAATACAGACAGTTTGGTTGTGGACACATTATTGGCCGTAGGCATTTATTTTTCTACAGAAATTACACAAAACCAAAACTTACATAATGACAGGTGTGCTTTTGGGCACACCGTGTCCAGGGTTGCAGATGCCATCCTTCTCCTTGGCAAGTCTATGGTTCCCTCGGGCATCGGCTCCTGGACACGTGCCGCCACACCTGAGTGGGTGCTGCCCCGGCCACTCAGGTTCCCCCAAAAATACCCCTATGTACATCCCCGCTCCTCTAATGCCCTAAAAATATTCTCTGTAAACGCCCCTATCCATTTGTTGGACAAGTGCACCCCGTCCTGATGGAACATCTCGGGGTTACTCTGGGACAAACCGTGCCTTATAAAATGGAGGCCTCTGCTCCTGCAGTATTTTTCCACTGTATTTTTCAGTTTCCTCCTTGCTGTTTCCACTGCCTGTCTACAATGTGCCCCGTACCAAATTCTACGTGGTATCATTTCTGACAAAAAAATCTCGGTTTTCCACCAGCAGTGTGCTATGTCATGGAGCGACTCACAAATGTCCCTTTGTAATCGCCCCCTGTTTGTGCTGACTAGGTTGTTGCCCCCGAGGTGTATGACCAGGTATACTGGGGGCAACGATACTGAAACCGATTAAGTCTGATAACCTGTCATGTATGTCCTCCCAGTGCATCCACGGAAGGCCCCACCAGGACGTGATCGTCTTTGTGAAATGGAGTCCCTGCTTAACTTCCTCGATCCACCGGCCTGCCCAGGTCATGAACGAGTGCCCCATGATCCATGCCGACTTGTAGGGGGGCGTATCTGTGGGAGTAGGGGGAGAGAGGTTTATATCAGTTCCTCTCTTACATATCTTCTGAAGCAATTTGACCTCCACTCCCCAATTTTCTTGACACCTTTTGCTCCCAGGTCCCCTGCCCATGCCGACGTGTCTGCGCCTATCCTAAAGGAGTGGGTTCAAAATTCTGCCGGACCCCACCCTGCCATAGCTACTGTTCTTTTCAATACCACCTGGAACTGATACCTGCTAAGCACACTGCTGTCCCTGTGTATTAGGAGTTGGCCTCCAACATCCGGTCTATTGTCCAGTAATGCCTGAGTGATGCACATGGGACAGTGGTCCTTTTCTCTGATGCAGTTGAGCTCTATCGCTCTCTCCTTTCCCGCCTGGTCGGTGTTAGATTTCTTCAGAAGCAGGGTCATACCTTTTGACCCCATACTAACATCCCCTCTTGCCAGGCCATCCCCTGCCACTGTATTCCAGGCTACTAGTTCCCCTATTCTGAAAGCCCCATAGTATGACAGCGCAAAAGCTGCCATAAAGAGTGCTGTTTCATACTCGCTGCAACATGTGTCCTGCAGCGTCTTCAGCAACAGCACCAGTTTCCCAAAATTCAGAGGTCTCCTACTATCTGGCTTTTCCCCTTCTAACCTTGCCCACCGGTTCATCGCATACTTTATTTAAGGGCTGTCTGTTGGGTCGGTTACCCCGGCTATTTTTGCGGTGTATGCAACAGCAGCTAAATGTGCCGCTGCCCAGCTCTTCCTTTTCCCTTTTATAAATGCCCCTTCCAAAAATTCACACATCTTTGTTGCTGTAACCTTCCCCACATCCTGTACTCCTGTTTCAACCAATACATTCTGCAAGTGTTTTCTGTATTGCTTACCTGTTTTGTAAATTAGGGCGTTCCTGGCGAGGTTCTCTATGACTCGTTCGGGTTCCTGTGATCTTTCCTGGCTTTTCCAGTCAGCCTATTGGCTAACCTTTCCTTCACCTCCAGTGCCTTTAGTGGAACCCAGGCCTTTCCTGGTGTGGACGTTTTTTCCCTTTTGGCGTCTGGCCTCAGCTCCCTGAACCTGACCCACATGCACTTGGCCATTTCTCTGCGCACCACTCTACGCCTAGCATTGACCCAAAACCGAATCCTCCTGCTGCGTCCGTGAACAACACTCTCCTTCCCTCCTGGTTGATAGGCGAGCGCCAGAAAACCAATCCATAAAATGACTTCAAAAATTCTCCCCAAACTTAGATGTCCTTCTTAATTCCCCCCCCCCCCTCCCTATCCTAACTCTGTGATGTCCCATCCTGGCCCCTCTTGTCCTCAGCTCTATGCTCCTCGGAAAAATTCTTCCTTGCGGTACTACCCTTCCTGAAAAGTTTAGCTTTCCAGCCAATGCCTGTAACTCCTTCACTGTGGCCTTGTTCCTTCCCTTCAATTCATCAATTGTTTTCAAAAGGTCTGCCACTTTTTCCTCCGGGATTCGACATACTCCCTCCCTTGTGTCAATTTCTATCCCCAAAAACTGAATTCTCTGCGTTGGTCCCATTGTTTTCTCCCCTGCTAGCGGAAAACCCCATTCACCTGTCATCTCTACAAATTTGTTTAGGTTATCCTTGCACAGCCCTGACCTTGCGGCCCCACAAATAGGAAATTGTTCAGGTAATGGAGCACCCTAGCCTCCTCCATCTCTTTGGTGAGTGCCCACTGTAGGAATTAACTTACTTTTTTGAAATATGCGCATGAGATGGCACTTCCCATGGGGAGGCGGTTGTCAATTAAAAAACTGCCCTCCCATTCATGCACAGCCATCTTTGTGACTCTTTGTTTACAGGTAAGAGTCGGAATGCAGATTTTATGTCTGCTTTCGCCATCCATGCCCCCTTACCTGCCTTTCTGACCAATTCTACCGCCTCTTGGAACTCTGTGTAAGACACCGTCGCTTCCATTTGCGGGATTCCGTCATTCACTGAAGCTCCCGGGGGGTATGAGAGGTGGTGAATGAGTCTGAATTCCCCTTTTTCCTTCTTTGGTACTAGTCCCAGAGGTGAGCATATGTAGTCCTGAAATGGTAGTGATTTGTAAGGCCCCCCAACTCTACCTAGTTCTATTTCCTTCTTTAGCTTTTCACTCACGATCCCCCTGTTCTCAGTGGCTGATTTCAAGTTCTTCGGTATATTCCGTGATCCCTGTCCTGAAAAAGGAATTGAGAAGCCCTCCTGGAAGCCTTCTCTAATCAAGGTGGCCGCCTCCTGGTCTGGAAATGCCTGGAGCCATTTTTCCATTTTTCCAGCTTCACAGGTGAAACCCCCTTCTCACCCTACCCCTTAGGTACGCTTCCCCTCACTGTTTCTATTCCCAGCTGTTGCTGCTCTTGTGCATTTGGCGCTGCTATGATCCCCACTACATTTTTCGCATTTTTGGCTAAATTTGAATTTTTTCCCGCAGCGCATGTGACCCAGCTTTCGAATTTCCAGCACTGGGCAGGAGGAGTCTGCGGTGTCCAGGTATATCCCCCGTCACCGCTTTGTGCTGTTAGTGGAATGCTCCTTTGCCACCCTAGTTGCGCACCATATTGTCTGCTCCAAAATGTATGTTCCCCTGACCTCCTATAGTTGTCGAATCTCCTGTTCTTATACCTGTATTCGCTTCTATAACTATTCTGCAAGTGTGGTTTTCTCTGCTGCCCTCCTGAACTGTGGTCCCATTTCTCTTTTAAAACGTTACATATGTACAAGTTATAATTCTCCTCATCCCACTCTATATCAGGGTAACAGTCCATTTCCTTCCTAAACTCATGGTCGTACTCCCTCCATGCATCCTCCCCAAATGCTTTGTACACTTTCAAAACCCTTTGTTGATATGCCACCAATGCCACTCCATTCTCTAGCTATTTTTGTAATATAATGGTTGACATTATTTGGAAGGCCGATACCCTATTCTCAAAACTCGTCTCCACTGTCACCCTCCTTAATATTCCTTTCTCGTCCTCTTTCATGTCCTCCACTGACACATTTAGCACTCTAATATGGAAAAAATGTCTATAAACGCCTTTCTCCAAATGTTTTCTTTAACTTTGTCATTAATATACCATGCCAGTGTTTTCATAGACCTTCCTTGCGTATGCTTCCCCATCGGTGGCCTGCCATATTTTCTCATAACTGGCCCTCCTTCCTTGGCTCCTGTGGCTGCCGACCCCACCCTGGGTGTTTCCACCCCTTGAGGCGTGATCCCTGCTTCGACCTGTGGCGTTGGTGTAGGCCCTGCTGGCGCCATAGATGTGTTTGGTGGAGTCCCCTGTTGATTGGGTACCAGTGGCGCCCCCTGTGGGCTGGGTACCGGGTCCCCTGGGTGACCTTGTGGTAATTTCCCTGCGCACCCTGCTCCTTTGCCTGCTCCCTCTAGCCCAGATCCCCCTTGGCCTCCCCTTACTCACCACCCCCTTCCATTTTACCCAAGCTTTCAGGTGGTCTCTCTCTTCATCCTCGCTGCTCTCTATCTCAGAGGTGGAGTCCTCCCATTCCACCCTGTGCTTTTTGTGCTTTCTCCCCCTCCCGTCACTGGTTCTAGGTGACTTACCCGTACCAGAGATGCAGGTGCGTAACATATTGACAATTTGCCTTCCAATTTTGCTGCCACTTTTTACAGTACCTTTTCTTTTCCTCTTCCTTGGGGCCTCCCTCTGATCTTGTGTTCTTCTGGGCTCTTCTCTCCCCCTCTTCTGTCCTTGTGGCAGTGCCTAAACGATTCCTTCTACTTTCCAGGACCCAAGAAGCTTACCCGAGCGAGGTGTGCTTCTTTCCTGGATGTGCTTCCTCCTCCTTACTGAGCCCTTCTTATACCTCCCTTTCCTTTGTTATTCCAGTGGGGGGCTGGCCCTCCACTGAGCCCCCCACTGGTTGCCATCTCACCTTTTTCCTGTGTTGCTGGCTGCTGCCATGGCAACCCCTTGTGTTTCACGCCTTGTCTGCCCCCACCCTTCGCCTAACCCCCAGGCCCTCCATTGTGCCGTACTTTGTACGACCCGGAGCCTGGGGCATTCACCACCCAGTGAGTATATTCCTCCAGTGAGGAAGAAAGGGATCAGTCCCCCATTGGGGAAGGAAGTGTGGCATTGGCCGCAACTGGAGTGGAAGTGGTGAGTGCCCAGTTTGCGCCCACAAGCAGTGACACAATCCACCAGCTTGCCACCCTGCCGAAGCCATAACAAGATCCCGGGACAATCAGGCGGCGATGAGGAAACACCAAGAAAAATATGAGAGTGCTCCGGTGATGGAGCTAGCCAGTGAGAGGCCCTGACAATCTAATTTCCAGGCAGCCGGCAGTGAGGCATTGCAGTTGCTTCATGTCGAAGCAGGGTCTGGGGCCTACACTGGTGATGGAGTCCCTAACAACCAGGATCCCGCTGTCCAAAATGTCCTAGGGCCACCCTGCAGTGATAAAGAGTGAAACACAAATCAGACAAGTGTTTATGGCCCTCCAGCGATCATGGGCCGAACTGTGGTGTGAAATGAACAATGCTCCAGTGACAGCAGACCGATGAAGGTTGACACAGCCCACTTCTGAGCCGGGAAATGAACAGGCTAATGACCCCTGAAGTCCCGGACTCACATACAGTGATGAAAATGTAGCGCTGCGTGTCGGCGCAGTGCAGAAGTGTCACAGAATTGGTCCCAGGCCCATCATCGGTAGGGTGACCAGACAGGTCCGGGGAAATCACCCCCTGTCCCATTTTTTTTTTTCTTTTTTCCAAACCCCGTCCGGGGTTTTGCTACGCAGGTGTCTGGTGTCCCGATTTTTGGATGACACCGCTCCGAAGCTGCAGTATGAGCCTGCGCTGCAGTGCGCAGGCTCATACTTTCACTTTCTCTGCGCCCAAGCCCCCGCCCAAGCTGGAAACACAGCCACATAGCCTATAGAGGCGCTCCAGGACCTGGAGACTTCCTAGAACGTTAGCTTGTGACGTTGCAGGAAGCGCGACTTGCGATGTGTTTGGGGGAAGTAATGGGACCCCTGGCAACACATAAAAGCCTCGACCACAAACGCTTCATTCTTACTGAGAGTGGTGGACACCATCAGCCACGGATTCAACATCAAGAAGTCCACAGGAATCGTCTTCCTGGATGTCGCCAAAGCATTCGACCGAGTCTGGCACAAGGGACTGCTGCACAAGATGATTGGCCTGGGATTTCCGAACTACCTGGTGAAGACGATTGCAGGCTACCTGGGAGGCCGCACCTTCCATGTCGCCATGCGGTGTGAGATGTCCTCTTCACATCCCATCCGAGCAGGCGTGCCACAGGGATCGAACCTCGGACCCTTCCTGTTCAACCTCTTCACCAACGACATCCCGACAGATCTCCACAAGACGAACCTGGCGCTGTATGCAGACGATGTTGCAGTCATCTCCCAGTCATTCAGCGAAAAGGAAGTGGCGAAGAACCTGCAAGCTTCATTGGATACCATCGCAAAGTGGTACAGCGACTGGCGGATAGAACTCAACACCAGCAAGACAACTGCAACGCTGTTCACCAGAAAGAAGATCAAGGAGCACCCACACATCAGCCTCAACGGGGAGACCATCAAATGGGAGAGCAGCAGCCGCTACCTCGGTGTGACCCTGGACAGCAAACTCAACTGGGAAAGCCACATCGAGAATACTCAGCAGAAGGCAACAGGAAAGATGGCAGCGCTGTACCCACTCCTGAAGAGCAAGTCCATGCCACTCCGGACAAAGATCAACGTCTACAAGGCGATCATCAGACCAACCCTGACTTATGCCTCCCCAGCATGGATGACCTGCCATGAGCGACACCGGAAGAGTCTTCAGATAGTCCAGAACAAGGCCCTGCGGATATCGTCTGGAGCTCCAATCTTCACAAGGATAGCAGACCTTCACAGAGACCTGGACATCGAGATGTTGGATGAACATCTAGCGGAGCTGAGTAAGAACTTCTGCCAAGAACTGGATCAGAACCCGAACCCTCTGATCAGAAGACTCACTGCCACCACTGCAAACCCCTTCGACCGCTACCCGCGGCCCATCACTGCGAAGACCCTGTGAAACCAGCCCTACTGTGACAAGACCACACAGACTAAGAAGAATACAAACCCACGACTACACACTCAACCCGAGAAGATGGAGTAATGAGGCTCAAGCCTCGGTATCCAAAAAATCACCGCTGATGGATAAAAATCTATCAGCAAGAAGAAGAACAAGCCAGCTTCATTCTTTTTCTTCCGTGGCTGTCGCAGCATCATTCTTCTATCTTCTTCCGTGAGTGGGACTTTGAGTTTCTATCAGCATTCGTTTTCTTTTCCTTCATGACTGCTGTCTGGATTCCATCACCTGACCATTCGAAGAGCATTATTCTCGTGGACCTGCTTCCTGCTCCAGCCTGCAGCACATCCCTTCACGCCACCAGCTTCACATCAGTCGATCCTCTTGCATCCAGCTCGTTTGTGACCCTCATCCCTGCTGCAGTACACCCACATCGTCCTGCAATATCCAACAGGTAAGGAAATGAAATGCGATTTGCAGGTTACTCATTTTGCATCCATCTGGTAGCGGAGCAGTTCCTCAGTACATGTTCTTTAAGAATACTTGCCAACCCTACTTATTTATTTGTATGATTTATTTTTACATTTGTACAGCGCGCAGACAGGCCTTGGCCATTGCAGCGCTGTTACTTGCACACAACTTAGTCACAGTTTCCATGTTGTGCTGTTTGATGGGTTGTATATATTAGAATGCTCCGGTGGTGGCAACAATATGTCTTGTGTTTTCCTGTGATGTCATTGTTATGCAAGCCAACGTGCTGAGTGTTATTACGTGGAGGGCAACAATGGGGCTGGCTGGGTCGTACTATGGCATGGAATTTTGTGCTCGCATTAAGAGTAAAGCCAACATGTGTGTTCTCAGAGGGAGGCATATGACATTTGTTTACAGGTGTCAAAGGCAACATGATTAATGTTCTTACATGGGGAGCATTTGTGCAACCCACAAGGCAAGCTTTCCTTGACATGTAACATTTTACTGGTGTTAGGAGGCAACTACAACCTGAGTGTTCTTATATGGGGACAGGGCGCATTGTGCAGCCAGCAAGGACATGTTTTCAATGGTGGTGTGGCTTTTATTTCTAAACTCTGCCGCTCCTGCCTCTGGGACAGAACGAACCCCCTGCCTTCTGTCCTCAACATTTTTTGTTTATATGAAGAGAGCCATTGTAGGCTTTATGCTTGCCTGCAAATGATTGCCCAGTTCCCTCCTGCAATTCAGGCACCACTCTACTCTCATTTTCTTTTTTTGGCAAATGCCAATGCTGTGCCCTTTGTTGCACCTGTATAAGTCACAAACACATTTGAGGATGTATTTACTTTCCAGGTATACTACTACAACTGTAGTTCAGTCATCAAAATATTTTTGTTGTTGTTGCGTGAGACGTAGTTCACCATATCACGATGACTGACATTACTTTTTTCTTCAAGCTTTATCTAGAAACACTAGCTAGGTACCTACCAAAGATGCCCAAGAGGAGATGGACCGTCACTGAGGAGATGCAAATGTCATTCCCTTTCCTGAGTGAGGTTTCGAGGAGTGACAGTGAAGTGTATTGCAAGCACTGCAGATGCTCTTTTTCTATTGCCTATGGTGGAAAAAGAGATATTAAGGAACACGTGCAAACCAAAAAGCACATATTTTGGTTATCTGCAGCCAGCAGCAGCAATATCACACGGTTTATTGGGAAGGCTGTTCCTGGGGACACAGACCTCAGTAGGGCTGCTGCTGAGGGTACTTTTGCCTATCACCTTGCAAAGCACAACCACAGCTTTAGATCAATGGACTGCACATCCTCATTGATAAGGAAATTGTATTATGAGAAATGTACCTGTGCCCGTACAAAAGCAGAAGCATTAGTATCCAAAGTGCTGGCGCCTTTAGCTATGGAGGATCTCCAGCGTGATTTGAGTAATGTTACCTGTCTATCAGTTTCGGTTGATGCTTCAAACAGAAAAGAGGTGAAGCTCATCCCAATTGTACTCCGATATTTCCAGGACCTTGAGGGGGAGAAAGTTAAGATTTTGGAGTTCACCTCGGTCCCTGGGGAAACCTCATTAATATTATTTGGGGAACTGCTTCAAGCCCTGGAGAAAAACAATCTAAGGGAAAAGGTAATAGCCTTTTGTGCGGATAACACAAACACAAACTTTGGTGGGAAAGCAAGAGCAGGGAAAAACAATATTTTTTGTAAGTTGAAGGAGGCAATCCCAGAAAATAAACTAATTGGTGTGGGGTGTGCAGAACATATTGCACATAATGCAGTGCAAACTGCTGCTGATGAGCTCCCCTTGGATATAGAATCCTTCATATTGAAAGTGTATAAATACTTCCACATCTATACTGTTAGAACAGAACAATTAAAGGAATTTTGTGAATTTGTGGAGATAGACTACCAGATCCTTCTTGGCACCAGTAACACACGCTGGCTGTCCCTATTGCCAGCTCTTGACAGGGTGCTCCAACTGTACCCAGCCCTGAAGTCATGCTTTTTCTCACAGGAAAAAACCCCTACAGCCATTACCAAGTTTTTGCAGAACCCTATTGGTGAGGCGTGGCTCTGTTTCCTGCAGAACCAGCTAGTCCTGTTTAATGATACGATTAAGGTTCTTGAAAAGCAAAACTCAAATGCTATTTATGTTGGCCAAAGGTTGATGAGGCTGAAGGAGAAAATGATAGGGCGGCGTGATGCATGTTTTCTGAGTAACAAAGTAAAAGGCCTCCTAAATGACCTCCGTGAACAAGGGCAACTGAATGAAACCCAATTCAACGAATATGTGTACTCTTTTTATGACTGCTTTGTAATGTACCTAGAAGAATGGGGCGCTCACTTCACAGAACTGAACGTTTTTTCCTGGGTCCTCCTAAACAGTGTCCCTGTTTGGGGAGATGTAGAGGGCCCCCTATAATTTTTGCAGTCTACATCAGGAATGCTCAAACTCGATGACACAGAGCTTTTTGATGAGCTGAGCTGTGTGCGTAATTACACAGCTTGCAGGCTGGCCCAGTGGAACGAGCAAAAAAAGTCTGCAGATGAACGATAGGTGGAGGTTTTCACCTATTTTTCACAGCAGAACATAACAATGAAAAACTTAAGCATGATGGTCCAGTTTGTCTTGTGCTTGGCGGCACAAATGCGCCAGTGGAAAGAATCTTTTCAATTATGAACAATACATGGACCGATGAACGAAACCGAATGGACATTGAGACTTTGAAATCCATATTGGTTACTAGGGTTAATTTCAGCCTGAGCTGCTCTGAGTTCCATAGCAGGCTACAGATAGACAAATTGGTGCTACAAAGAATTCATTCATAAGCAAAGTACTCAGAATAGCAATAAAACGTGTACAGCAATTCTCTTGCTTTTCATCTTCACTGTTTGCAATCTTCACTGTTTTCATTCTTTGCAATAAAGGCATAGTTCTTTTCATCACCAAAAACCTTTTCGGGTGAAATAATTCCACAATAAAGTTTGCCATACGCATGTGGGGTGCATTACTTTTGTGCCATTCTATGATGCAAGGGGCCAGCAGTCTTCATAAAGTGTGTACAATTGTGAAAATGCTTGCTTTAATCTCACAGCGAAATATTGTTGGGTTGGCAATAACCCCAGTCCACTGCAGTGCTCTACCTGTACAGGTGGATCCCCAAGAATTCACTCTAAAAACAGAAAACCGTGCCACATAGTGGTTTCACAGGTATGTGTACATTAATCCAGCATTTGATCTGCTGTGGCTGCCCCCAAACTTCAATGTCATAAGTGCTGTTTGTAGTCCCTCTTTTGTCTTTATCAGTGCTACGATATGTAGTCCTACTTTTGTGTCAGTGACCCGCAAAATTGTAGTCCTACTTCTATGTCGGTGGCCTGTCCTGGGTTTTTATTTTGAAAATCTGGTCACCTTAATCATCGGTGATGTGCTCTGTGGCTTGATATTGGAGAAAACGGAAAGGAAGGCACAACAAGCAGCCCCGGGTCAGAGCTAAGGAAGTAGAAGCCCCCACTGAGACCCCGGGCCGCCCGACTGTAATGACATTGAAGTGCTCTATTAACGTGCGGTAAATCTAAATGGATCTGAATATCCTGGGTCAGCTGGCAGTGAGTTTGGTGTGGTGAAGTAATGGAGTGTACAACAAAGCAAAAGTGGGAAACAACTGGAAGCTGAGCCCGCATACTGGTAGCAGCAGAAAGGCATTGCGGGAAGGTTATGTTTGGTGTAGTGAATACACTCCAGTCATGGTGGCAACAAGTGTGATTCCTGTGGCAGTAGTGCCTCACCAGCTCCTAACAGGGTGTATTCACCCCAAAGATGGGTGAAGTGTGTACGTCATGAGCTCTGTGAAAAGGGCAAGGAAAAAAAGAAAGGACTCTGCGTTTGCAATGAAAGCAGGCATGTGGCATAAGAGCAGAATTTGTCTGCGCCTACAATGTCCACACTGTTCCTAACGTGGACCTGTCACCAGAAAAGGTTTGCTTCCTGCCCCACCAGCGACCAGGTCTGCCTGCACCTGCCAAGCTGGTGCTTCACCTGCAGCAGGGCAGTGACAGTGATTGCCAAGAAAAAGAAGTAAAGTGAAAGGAAGATTCCAACCACAACGTATGGGTTGCAGTTTAACGCACATGCTTGTGCGCCCTCCAATGCTGGCAGTGTCTTGCCAACAGACTTGCCTGAAAGAGCAAAACAAAATGAAAGTGAACATAGTTTGCCCAGGGCAAGTGTTGGTGCCTGCCAAGGAAGGAGATGGTAGAACTGAACAGGCACAGGCCCAAAACACAACCAGACTGGCACAAGCCACATACAAAGACAAAAGAGGGTTGCAGCTCTGTGAGAGTTGTGCACCCTCCAATGCTAGCAAGTCATGCCACCAGTTCCTGCTTGAGACAAACAGTGCCTAACTGGAAAAGGGGGAGTAAGAAGCAGTGGCTGAGATGCCAGGCCACCAGAGTATGCTGCTCTTGACCCTGTTGATGACTATGTCTGTCTGCATACTGGTTCTACCCCTGCACCCTGAGCCGTAGGCAGTGGCTGCCAAGAAAGGAAAAAGGGGAAAGGAAAGTACTGCATACAAGATCCATGGGAAGAGCTCACATAAAGAACGGCACCCCTGCTTGTATGAATGGAGTGGCCCCAACACCCTGTCACAATTGCCGCACTGCCGGCCCTACCATCTATGGATCAGGCCAATGTCGTCTCGGCTGCTCGTTATGCAAGGCCCTGAACGGGCACCAACTGCCTATATATCCTGCCAGAAAGGAAGGGAGATAGAACTGCCCAGGACTGCTGCCCCATCAACAGCAGTGACTCCTGCTTGAGGAAGGCGAAGAAGTGGCGCAGACATTCTGCCACACTGGTTGGAAGAAAAGGAAAGAAGGAGCCGTGGCCCCAACCCGGAGCAGTATAAGAAGTGACCCAGAAACCCTGTCACCTGTGTCCGGCCAACCAACATCTTGCTGCCTACCACCTGCCACCAAGAAGCTGTGTAACAAACAAGAGAGGGTTACAGCTCTGTATGAATGATTGCGTGCCCTCCTGTGCGCTACAGGAAAGAGACACTCCTGCCTGGGGGTGTGTGGCCAAAGAAGAGGGAGTGAGTTACATGGTGTCACCCCATGCCCTGTCAAAATCATGTGGTGCAGCCTAGATGCCCTGATACCCGCATCCCGCTGCCTGCCCCAACATCAGGGGACTAAGCCGATGTGGCCCCTGGTCATCCTAGGTGCAGCTTTGCCGGTCTCTTGAAATGTGCCATCAATGGACTTTAGCACTATCCTGAATGGACCTTGAAGTAAGGTGAACTGGTCTCCTGCAGTTCTGCAAGTGCTTAAAGAGGACTCAGTAAACATAAACATATATCTTGATGCTGTGAGCCTGCATGGAAGGTATATATGCGTAAAGTGGCCTCAGTTTAAAACGCATGTGCATTTTGTAGGCATGCTCAATATGGTGCCAACAGCTAACAGCAGCGTCATTCCGTGGTTGAACTTCCACTTCCCCCAGATTAATAAAAGGTCTTGTAAGATGGGGTAGAACAGCCAAAATACCACCAGCAGTTCACCAACACTGTCACTCGCCGAATACATGTAGAGTCTTTGATATGTGTTACATGTCTGCAATTACCTGAGTTGCACTGTATGGGTCATTGGGTCATTGCACGATTTCTCTATTGTATAATTTCTGTGTTGCCTAAGTATTGTAGTGCTGTAATGGGGTGGGGGGTGGGATCATTTAATGTTTCCTTAACACTTGTTTTGTTCATTATGAAAAAGGAGGAGTGTGATGTGTGACCCTCCCAAGTGCGTTGTCCTTTTAAGAGGGCCAGGGTTATGTCTGGCCCTCCCACGTGTATTGTCCCTTTAAGATGGGCCATATAAAAGGAACAACCGCAGGTACGTGCCTCGGGCCGGCTGCAGACTCCATAAGAGGATGACTGAGTCCTTGTCTCATTTAGGATTGCAGGCCCAACCATGTGAGCATGGGCATGCAGGCTATGATGCCGTGGGGCCCTTGTGCCAGCAAGGTGGCTATGGGCTGCATGGTCTGGGCATGGCCTGCTCTGCCCCTCAAGAAGACGGGGTGCTCCCCGGCAACCCCCTGAGGCACTGGGCCTCTAAGATGCTGATGTCCATAGCACCCATGGGGACGACTTGATGCCAATAACCGGCACCCATAACAAGGGGTGGGTTACAGGACAAGGTTCATTGGTCTGTGTTTTGTCTATCTTTTTATAAAATGTAGTTTAAAAAATGTAGTGATTCTCGAAGGAGTCATAGCAGTGTTAGAATTTTCCAAAGTAGACTTCTATTCCACCAAGATCTAAGTGGTGTTTGTCTCAATCATAAGAGGTGTCTCTGGAAGTGAAGGAAGGCCCAATGAGAATGTGGAGGAACAGTACAGCAGAGCCAATCCTGCGGCAACTGCATACGTCTTGCAGCACTCTGCGCTGTGTTGATGTTAATATGGGCTCCTTCCTATGAGAATGTGGAGGAACGGTACAGCAGCGCCAATCTTGCGGCAACTGCACACGTCTTGCAGCACTCCGTGCTGTGTTGATGTTAATATGGGCGCCTTCCTATGAGAATGTGGAGGAACGGTACAGTAGAGCCAATCCTGCGGCAACTGCACACGTCTTGCAGCACTCTGCGCTGTGTTGATGTTAATATGGGCTCCTTCCTATGAGAAGGTGGAGGAACGGTACAGCAGAGCCAATCTTGCGGCAACTGCAAACGTCTTGCAACACTCCGCGCTGTGTTGATGTTAATATGGGCTCCTTCCTATGAGAATGTGGAGGAACGGTACAGTAGAGCCAATCCTGCGGCAACTGCACACGTCTTGCAGCACTCTGTGCTGTGTTGATGTTAATATGGGCTCCTTCCTACAAGAATGTGGAGGAACGGTACAGCAGAGCCAATCTTGCGGCAACTGCACACGTCTTGCAGCACTCCCCGCTGTGTTGATGTTATCATGGGCTCCTTCCTATGAGAATGTGTAGGAACGGTACAGTAGAGCCAATCCTGCGGCAACTGCACACGTCTTGCAGCACTCCCCGCTGTGTTGATGTTATCATGGGCTCCTTCCTATGAGAATGTGTAGGAACGGTACAGTAGAACTAATCCTGCGGCAACTGCACACGTCTTGCAGCACTGTGCGCTGTGTTGATGTTAATATGGGCTCCTTCCTATGAGAATGTGGAGGAACGGTACAGTAGAGCCAATCCTGCGGCAACTGCACACGTCTTGCAGCACTCCGCGCTGTGTTATGTTAATATCTGCTCCTTCCTATGAGAATGTGGAGGAACGGCACAGCAGAGTGGTCAGACTCAGCCACCAAAGAGACCAAAACAAGTGTTCACAACGCCACACCTGAGGCAACTTCATTTGTCTTGCAGCACTTCACGTATTAAAGTTGACTCCTGTTTGCCTGATTGCTGTGTCATATTGATTGTTTTATGTGTGGGTTGTATGTCTTTATCTGGTTTTACTTCCCTGTTTGTTGGTATTTTGATGTTTTACGGATTTAGCCCTGGAATAAACTAACATTGGTTGATGATTGAGAGAGAAATTCTTGAAGGACCAGCACTAGAAGAGACCCTCTGTCGTCCTCTTTCTAGATCTACAGCATGCTATGATAATCAGTCACACTAGCCTCCTTTATAGGCTCCGCCTGTTCAACATGGTTACAACAACGACCCTCATTTTGTATTTTATATTTGGTAATTTTACATTTGTGGAACCTGTTATTGGGGTCCCCCATGCCTATGCCTACATATATATGTATTTGGTTGACGTGATTAAAATCAGTAGACCAAATGTTCAACACGTTAAACAACCAGGAAAATCATGCAAAACTATATGGAAAAATACCATTTAAGGTTGTTATAACCACGGCATGCTGACCCCTACACACAGAGCACATTGATGGGACACCTTAGATAAGGGTCATCCTTTTAGAGTATCACGAAACAGCAGTTAGATCTATGACTTCCACTGCACACACTCTGAGGAATTGTTAAGGACCTGCCATTTTCCCTTGTGCCCTTGCTCGTCCTTTTTGCATAGACTTGCATAATAGCCTGGCAGTTAAGGGGTTAAGATCTATATGAAACCTTCAATGGATCTACTCCTTCTGCAGAACATCTCTTCTCTAGGTAGATGTTGTGCAGTTAGAAGAAGAAGCATGTGATGAACAAACCATCAGAAATAACTTACACATGCAATCCAAGGTTGGATACCAGATAGCAACTCCTGCTTCAACGTCATTAAGCTGAACATCCTTTTCTTAGGAATGGGCAAGCCATAAATGCTTCCTTTTGACTGGCTGGCCAGGAAGCACCCCCACACGTGCTGATTTAAATTTAGGAAGTGAGGAATTTGAAGGCACATTTAATGTTGCATTTACCTTCCTCCCACAAGTTAATTAATCCTCATAAATAAAACACTACCAACTACACCTTCTTTGGCAAGTTCTACTCCTACTGGAGAAGACCCACATGGTGCATGTAATCAGAGTGACGACTAAAATAATCTATTGCAATTAAAACTCCCTTTATCTCCAGGCCCCTCATATGCACTCATTCGGCTCCCTGTTGATCACAGAATAACATTTAAAAATCATACACTGAGCATTATGTGGCTTAGGCCACATAGAACTCTCCCAAAGGATCCAGAATACTGATCGGCCAGAAATCTCAGATCTACACGTGAGATGAAACTCAGAACAATTCTTTTCAAAAGACCACTGCATGAGGAACAGCTTGGCAGACAAGAGACGTAAACCCCTCTGGAACAAACTTCGACTAAACCTCTGAAAGGGGGAAACCACCAGCAATTCAGGAGAGCACATAACATGCACTTGACAAATAGAACTGGCCAACTCTGAATATGATCATCGCCAATTACCCTGGGATTAATGAGAAAATTAGCCCTTGCACATAATTAACGAGGAAAGGAGATGGCTAACCAGCTGAAAGAGCAGGTTCTCCCATTATTGATTTTTCTAATCTGGTCATCGCCTTTCCTGTGAAGCCCCACTCCCCTTTTCCGTAATGTTGCACCATGTTACACAATCTTCGCCTTACAAAATATAAATAAATAAATAAATAAATACAGCACAGTCACAGTCCTGTCAGAACCACGTGCACAGAACAGATAATTACATCACTGCTTTGCTGTCCCATTGAC
Source organism: Ambystoma mexicanum (assembly GCF_040938575.1). Classification (NCBI taxonomy): domain Eukaryota; kingdom Metazoa; phylum Chordata; class Amphibia; order Caudata; family Ambystomatidae; genus Ambystoma; species Ambystoma mexicanum. The sequence goes on from NC_090929.1 coordinate 418,723,221, forward strand.
AGACTTCCTTGCGTTCACAGCTGGTAACAAACGCAGACTTTCCTTTCTTGGAACACATTGCTTGCAAAACGTGAAACGCTTTCATGAGACTACACAACGGGGTTGTTGCGAGTGCACTACACAGTAAGGACTAGGCTTTGATGCGCCACCCTTGGTCCCCGCACAGCAGACTCCCACGTTTTGCATCTCTCTACCTGTGCATGATCGATGTGTCCTCCCAGCCTGGCAGACTGGCTCACAAGCACATCAAGCATGGGTAATCCTTCTTCAGGAAGCAGACAGTGATCCATCAGGAGGAGGCAGGCCAGCTGCGACACCTCTACCAGGAGGGAGAGGTGGAGGAGAGGAGAGTGGGATGGAGAGGCACCGTTGGACTACACGAGTCTGGCAGTAACCCTTAGATGCGGCGGTAGCGCTATTACTGCCGCATTTAAGGGTCCGCCAGATCATGGCCTTGGCAGATTTTCCCCCAACTTTTGAGCTAGGGGGGATCCGCGGCAAAGGGCCTCATCACGAGTTTGGTGGTAACCCTTAAATCTGGCGGTTGCGCTATTACCGCCGGATTTAAGGGTCCGCCAAATCAGGGCTTCAGCAGATTTCTCCCCAGCTCTGAGCTGGGGGGAAATCCGCTGAAAATTCCACCGGCGGTAAGAGCGCAACTTTTCCCCATTGGGCCCAATGGGGAATGAGGAATTCCCGAATGGGCCCAATGGGGAATGGGCAATAACCCTTCGCCAAACCCGTGATCCGGCGCTAATAGCGCCCGGGGTTGGGTGGTAGGGCTATTAGCGCCGGCGCTTACCGCCCAACTCGTGATGAGGCCCAGGAGGCAGGAAGAGTAGAGACAGAACGGTGAAAATGGCGAACACACTGGCTTTAATACATTAGGGAGATCTTGACATAATCAATGACATGAACTTCACTTAGGGGGTATCAGGGTACCCTTGGCTTCCCCTTTCGTAACCCTTGCACTGCACTTGGGTCCCCTGGCTCAGACGTCACAAGAGCAGTGGTAAGAACACAAAGCAATCAGCGCCACATTGCAAAAAGCCTCGGAATATCTTTCAACTCAATGGCAAGCAATACATGCTATGTGGAAGTGGCTTTCCTCATACATCACTCTTTTCACTGACTCATCATTCAACGAAATTGGTCAGATAATCTATGGTTTTTGTTTGACTGCATTTATTTTGAGTGAGGTGGGTGGCTTTGACGTTCTTATACTTTATCATCAGCGTTTGCTGACTTCACGCAAAATAAACTGTACTGTTACATAAAAGCACCAAAAGGCAAGTCAGATGTCAGTGTGTGTTGGGGAAACAGTGCATTCCCTCACTCGTTCATTAGGTCATGTTTTTGCAGTCTATGGAATGTGTTTTAGAGTGCTGAGCAATGTGCAACTGAAGAAACATTGTCATATTGTTTTCATGTAAAGCATTGTACACCTGGCATCTGAAGCTGGACCTTACACCAGATTACTATACCAGATGTAGGCACCCTTTAGTGGCACACGATGGCAATACCAGGGCGTTTGAGGCTACCTTGTCATCGAAAGCCAACATCTGGATTTGTGAGCCTGTTCAGTGAATGTTATGACCATTCCAGGCCTGTGAGTCTTTAAATGGCAGCACTCGGACATTTGAAACAGGACCAGTTACATGATGACATCCCCTGAACACGTGAAGCTGTATGTTACATATGATGCCCTTGCCTGGCATGTGAACCTATAGGTGATGTACGATGGCAGGGCATGCTTGTTTGTTTGTTTTATTATTTATATTGTGCGCCAGACCCAAAGGTATTAGGGCGCGAAGGCATAAAGAGGATTGTTAAGCTTATGTTACATAGATAACATGGAATAGTAAGTAAAGCTCTGGTTACAATGCTGTATACATGAACAACTGGCTGGTGGATAGGTGTTGTGCAATAAATAAAAGGAATACAACGAATAAGTGTGAGACAGCAGTGAGGTCACATATATACAATAAAAGCTAGGAAGTTGTCTGTGAGGTAAGGTCAAACGTCCTGTTCCTTTAGCCAGTGAATGAGACTAGAACTGAATTGTAGGTAGGCATGCATATAAGAAGGCTGCACTTGGCATGTTTTAGCAGCCACGGGATGGAAGAGGTAGTACCTTACACATGTCATATTATGTTATGTTGTGTTATACTATGTTATGTTGTAATGACATATTTGTATGACATGTAACTGCAATTGTCATGGTCCCGAAGCACTTTAGGTTGTCTGAGAGTTTGACAGACTTTTTGGCATTTTGTAGTCATTTGCCAGAGACTGCCATCAGATGCACTGGTACTCACACCATTTAGGCCAGTTGATGCTGGTTTATGCCAGAATGTACCATTGTTTGCTAATGCTTTGCAATAATATGGCTGTATACTCACATTATATAATAGATATTGTCATCATACACCAGGTGCTACCATCACACGCTCAGGATGTGACATCATTGGCACTTATTGCCAGTAAATGTCAGGTGCTCACAACGTTGAAATCAGAATGACCCATGTGCATTGATCCATTGAGTTGACTTGCTTGCTATCATCTATTTATTTCATCTTCCATTGTGCTAATTGGACCACCTTACAATGTTAGAGGTAAGTATCAAACAATTATGTATATTGAAAAGGGGTATATTACAGTTTCAAATGGGATTTGTTGATTTTGGGGTGGCAAAGGCAGTAGACTGGCATGCAATGCAGAGTAATCACTAAATGGCAATTTAATATGTTGGGACTGTTTAGACCTCTTTTTTAAACAGAGACTAAGATCCTAAATCATAGAATTATTTGCACAGTGCAAAGACACAGACACGCTGATTCACAGAGTGGTGCACAGTGTATTTTTGCAGTGCAACGTCAGTGCAAAGTGCGAGGGGTCAGTAATGCGAGGTGGACAACTGTTAGATGATTTGTCAAAATATGATGTTTTATGCTTAAAAGAAATATACTCAAAATGCTTCACTATCCCTACTCTGCTGAGTATTTCCCTGCCTAACCAAAGATAAGGGGAAACACTCTAACACAGGATAAATGTCCGTCACACTAACCAACAAATATACAAAGAGAATATATGGCAATAAAACATTCACAGTCGCTGAATAACCTTCTGCTGTCCTGGGTGATTCCCCTACTCCAGGATTCAAGTTCAATACTGTTAGTGTTCAACCAAAGAAAGAAATGTCTCAAATCAGTTCTTGATGTTTCAAAGTCCATGTAAAGGTGTGTTAACCAAAGTTCCAATAATAGCAAATCCTTTCTCCTTGGTGAAATATTCACTTTCCACTTTCCCCAGATTGCGCCAATGGTCATTCCAGCCTTAGTGCTTTGTCACCTTTTCAGGAGGACTTGCCACAGTTCAAAAGAAATGTAACATCCACAACTTCCAGGGATACACAGTTCTTGGTTAACACTTTTAACATTCACAATGGTATAGTTGTCAGGATGAATTCAAAGGGCTGCTGCTTCCACTTCAAAACTTCACTTCTACTTGGTTCACTATGAGAACAACTGTCACCTTTGTCTTACAATACTCCACTTTGTTTAGACAACTACAATGTTGCATCTACTGACAACCAGATATACCACACGGCTTCAGTACTTTGGGCTACTACTACAGCTTTGTTGATTTGTACTAGATAGGCTTTGACAAGATACATTTCAGAGTACTTAAACAACTTCAAGTAGGCAAGGCACTCTCCATCTGAGTAACTATCATCAAAAGGGGCAGCCTCCTTGCCTCTCTTATCTTTCTGCCACAATAACAACCTGGGTTTGCCTTTAAGACTCACTTCTCTCTGTCTTCCACACTCCCTGGCACTACAGGTTGTATCAACTTCAACATAGTTAGTACAAGCAGCCAATTTCCTTTCCTCAACTTTCTCAGCGCAGGTTATTACCCAGAAGCCTTGGTGCCACTCTCTTAGCTTCAGGTAATGCTTGCACACTGGTATCTTAGGCCAATTGAACTCTTATTAGATTCACTGTAAAGTTAGATTGCTTCTCCACTTGGAGAAAGGCTGGTTTCACTGTTAATATTGGGAGACTCTTAGCTTGGGTAATGCTTGCACTCTTCTTCAGTAATATATACACTTTAACTTCTTATATATGAAAGGTATGCCACATTAGAACAATGGATAGAAAGCAGTCTTGCTTTAGAAATCACAATTAGGCACACACGACCACTCCTTGATGTCATTTTTGAAGTTTAAAGATTTGTATGACATGGTATTCCTATGAAAGTGAAGGATACAGTTAAAGTCTTCCTTTTATAATCACAATTAGGAACACACAACCACTTCTTAATGTAGTTTTAACAAGTTGAAGGTTTCAGCAATGATGTTATAAAGGTTAGGTATTCAATAAAGTTCACCCTTCTTAATTAGCGACTCGCGACCACTCCTTTAGATAGTAACAGTCTTTTAAAGATTGAACAATGGGTTCAGACAACGTTAGCGTCTCCCATGAGTAAAATGACTTTCACGTTATACGCGAGTTCTAGAATTACATTGTTCGGGTATTGCGGCTTCAATCGAACAACTGCTACTCTGCGAGTGAACAAGGAACTGGATTATGTTACCGGCAATGCTTGTGCAAGGTGTTAGAATGTCGTTCTTCACTCACCAGCTTTTTTGACACTTGCTCTGTGGGTATCACTGCTTCCACAACTTCTGCCACAACTTCTACGATTCTGGCTTCTTAGGAACCTACAACATTCCTCTGTGAAGGTGTCTCTGGTCCGGCCACATGTTTTTGGAGCTCCTCTGGCACCTGAGACCAATGGCTTGACAACTGCTCCTCACGTTGGTCTCCAACACATTCTCTGCACTGCAACCACAGCAATCAGGCACACATGGGGAAAGACAACTCACCTACATGCCTTCTGCTGCGCAGCGTCTGCACTTCAGAGTTTGGGAGAACAGGACCCTGTCAAAACAAAGGTGGCGTCCTTCTTGAGCTCCCACTTCTGCATGGTTTGCTAGCCTCATACCTTCTTCCTTTTGCTACTACTGCTACAACTCACTTTCCATTCACAGTTTCAGCTCCTTCCTCTCCTTCCAATTGCCTACACCTGAGAGGACCTTTTATGGCTCCCAAGTTCTCTCAGGTGGGGGCTGTTGGGCTTAATTGCCTGACTACTCCAAATGCATGCCTCGTCAGCCCTCTTCCTTGTCGCAGTACTTGTGTGATTATGGAACTTGTAGTCCCCTTCAATAAAGGTGGCTCTTTTAGTCATTGAGTAACTTTTAAGGGTAGATGTATTTTTCTTAAACTCATTAAACGATGGACTGTTAGAATTAGTTGTTACAGAGGAAGATATTGAATTTAAGGCATTTTCTCTAGATCCTATTACATTATACCTTTGGGAGTAAGGAAGGTGTTTATCCTGATGTACCACAAAAGATCTTTCTGTTGCTAACGCTTGCTTAGCTTTCACAGAAATGATGTCCCAGGTTACAGATCTTATATGGGGTCAGGGGCATATGCTGAGCATATGCCATTGCCTGTTTTGGCAAACCAGAAAGGCACTTCCTTTCATAGGACAAATACTGCATCTCATCCCATGAGATCTCCTCACCACCCTGGGACCTGTCTCCTCCCACGTGATCCTCCCACAGTACACCATCCCCAAGGTCAGGATCAGGAAGCAACTGCCTTTCACTGGCCACCTGTGAGGAGGCTTTTGGCAGGATTTTAGTGAGCGATCCATAGGATGCTTTACATAAGTCAGTGCAAAGACACTTTGCACTGCAAAAATACACTTTTCACCATTCTGTGAATCAGGGTGTTTGTTGACAGTTCAAAGAGACATTGCACCAGGGCAAAGTCACTTTGCACCGCGCAACAAATTCCATGAATCAGACCCTAAGAGAATAAGAAAGAGTGCTGCGTCTTTGTATGGTTATATTTTCTTGCCTATTAGTAAAACAGACCCTGCTTGGTCTCCAGTTTAACAGTTGAATTCTTGTCTGTGCCATTGCTGTTGTGTGACTGTGCCAATTTTTGTGTTTTAAATGTGTTCTTGGAGCCTTGTGTTGCTACATTTTCTAATGTCAAAAGTTATGGGCTAGGCCAAAATGTGTTATTTAGTAAGAGGGAGCTACCTTTGTGAGATGTTGGAAGTAATGGCATTGTTGGCTGTTGACTTGTCATTCCTTACTCTGCTGCTAATCCCAGAGAGCGGAACATTGTTAGAGAGTCTGTAAATGAACAACATTTGGTCCCAGAGTACCATCCCACTACAGGTGCTTTGCCTTTCAGATAGCTGATTGTGTTTACAGCGTGCAGCGGAAATGTGTGTTTGTCCTACTTGTCAGGGGTTTTGGATTGTCTTTAAAAGGTCCTAGCCCTTCATGATTCTAAGGTCAAATCACTGCCTTATATTTGGTGGTTACATGACCAATTATCGAATCATTTAGAAAGAGGCCAAGAACTCATCGCAATCACATGAGAAAAATTCAAGCACTAAAAGTATTTTCTCATTTTTTACTATTCTTTTACATAACTTAGAGTGCACTTTTTGGGCAATGATATGCACCGTAGCACATATTTTACTTCCTCTTTACAGGTAGAATACCTTGTAACGTATAGAATGCACACTCTTTCTAATGTTTGCATATTTAAACTGTAGTACATAAAAACCATTTAGCCACACATTCACTATAAGAATAAAGTTTTATTTAAAAAAATGACAAAGAGCAGAACACTTTGGAATTCCTTAGCCCCAAGTATTTTGAAAAACACATCCACTGCTTTGTCACTTACACCTTTGCATGATCTTTACTGAAGCTATAATGATTGGCTTTGCCAATGCTTGTTTACCATTCCTATGCAGTGTGCATTACCCCCTGCCTTTTATATTGAGACATGGACATTTCATGTTTTGAAAATAATGAATTACATTTTAGTTTTAAATGTTCCATAAACAAATCGTGCAGCCAAACTGTTAAGAGGGCTCTAATCTAATTTGAACCATGGATATTTATAACTGTAAATGGGACATAAAAGGAAGATTTATTACTTATCAGAGCTATTAGACGGCCTATATTAGTAAACTTAAAAAAATAATATTGTTTTATCTGTTATCCGTAGCCCATCAGTTGGCAAAAAGACCATTATTTTTTTATTTTATTGAATTATGACGTACATGTTTTGCTTTTTATTACTAGGGTTATTTTTAGGGTTTTTAATCAGCGTTGACCTACCTTCGGGAAGAAACACAGCACTTTGTAATCATAGGGGGAAGAACACATTTTTTTATTTAGTATTTATTTTATTTATATAGCACACCAGGCCCAAGGGAACAGTGTAGTGAGTACAGATAATGCATTTGAACAGAGAATACAGGTTATACAGGACATATACAAATGTACAAAAACAGTAATAACAATTATAACAGTAACACAGTGTGGGAAGCAGAGAAAAAGGCAGTGGTAGGGTAACAGGGGAGGGAGATGGTGGGCAATTGGCATCAAGAGATCTAGAAGTAACCAGGGGAGGAGACACTGGGACGCAGATCACAGAGTCTCAGGTGGGGGGGGAGTGCAGGGTGTGTGATCCTAGGTGTTAGGGAGGAGATATTCCTTGAAGAGGAAGGTGTTTATCTCTTTCCTGAACCGTAGAAGCAATGCAGCAAATCTGATGTGAGCAGGGAGGAGGTCCCAGAGTCTTGGAGCGTAGAGAGAGAAAGACTTTCTTCTGGTTCGTTCCTTTCTGCACTGTCAGAGTTCACGTCTGCACATTTCCTTACTTCTGGTGGATTGTAGGCCTCTGGAGATGCTGAGTTGCTCAGTGAGGTAGCTTGGGGACTTCAGGGTGACTGTCTTGAAGATGATGCAACATGATTTCAATAGGATACAGGCTTGCAGAGGGAGCCAGTGCAGTTTGATGAAGGTCAGGTTCATGTTCTCAAATTTTACAGAGGCCTTTTGATGAGTCTTGTGCGGCATCCAGGATACATCTTCGGGGTGCCAGGGTTGTCTCCGGAAGGCCTTCCAAAAGGGCATTGCCACCATCCAGATGGGAGAGGACCAAGGCTTGGACAGCGGATCTATAGTTGTGTTCTGGGATGATGGGCTTGATTTTCCACAGGAGAGGAAGTTGGCACCAAGCCGTTTGAATCTTCCTTCCTATCTGCTGTTTGAAGGTGAGGTGTCTGTCGATGTTGAACCCAAGGGACTTGACACAGATTGCCAGCTGTGTTGTGAAGCCCTTGAGGTTCATAGCAGAAAGTCAGGTCTGGATGTCAGGGTGTCAAGGTGTTTGTGTTGTTGGTCAGCAGTGGGAATTTAGTCTTAGAGGGGTTGAGCTTCAGTTAAACATGGGACATCCAGGACTGGAGCCATGTGAGGCAGCCTTTATATGTGTGGATGTCTTTGATGGAGGTTATCTTGAGGCAGATCTGCGTGTCATCTGTGTATTGGTGGATGTGTATGCTGTGTGGAGCAGTTCCTTTTAAAGATTGAAGATCATGGGGGACAAGATGGATCCTTGTGGGTCTCCACAGGTGATGGGTAGAGATTGTTGATCTGGAAGAATCCATTTGTACGAACTGTTGGCGATTAGCAACATACGATTTGAACCATCTGAGGACCATCTTACTGATCCCCATCTAGCGATGTGTATTGTCGGTGAGTATCTGGTGGTCTACTGTGTCAAATGCTGCAAAGATGTCAAGAAAAATAGAAGGCAAGGATGGCCATCATCGAGGATTTTAAGGGCATCGTTCATCACCTTTATGGTAGCTGTTTCTGTGCTTCATCTGGGTCTGAGGACAGATTGGTAGGACTGAAGGAAGCTATTGGCTTCGATATGATGAAGGAGTTGAGAGGCTAATGCTTTCTCAAGGATCTTACCTAGGAAGGCAAGATGGTTGATGGGGCAGTAGTTGCTGAGATCATTAGGGTGCAGTGTTGGTTTCTTAAGAAACCTGAGGATTTGTCCAGTCTTGGGGGTCGAGGAGAAGGTGCCTTGAGTTAGGGCTAGGTTGATGATTGTCAGGTAAGAGAGGAGTACTTCAGTCAGACCTGTCTTGCGTACGGAGGCATGGAGGATGTCATCTGCTTACAATGTGGCCTTGAGGGGTGCTAAGGAGGCAGTGAGGTCTTCCATAGTTAGTGTTGGGAGATGGGATGTGCAGTGTACTGTCAGTTTTGGCATTACTTTCTATGTGTTGGTGCCTCATGTTAATCTTGTTGACAAAGAAAGAGCTGATGGCAGTATATTTTCTGATTGTGTGTGCTATGGGTGGTTCAGAAGATGGTTGATTGTGTGCTTGGTGGATTTGAAGAGGGCTGTGCTTTCATTGTTGGCCTTGGCTATGGTGTTTTGGTAGTAGTTGGCCTTGGCAGTGTTGATCAATCATCTGCGTGTAGCACATAGGTCCTTGAGCAGGGCAAGGTTGGATGCACTGCAGGATTCTCTCCAATTACTTTCTTGTTTTCAGATGGTTCATTTGTTGAGGTTGAGTTCTTGAGTGCACCAGGATGCAGACGGTTTAGGCTTGAGTGTGCATCTTTTCACTGGAGTATGGCAGTTGATGTGGCTTGTTGGGGGTAGTGTTGAGTTATTGGAGAAGTGAGTTGCACTTCTGGTTCCTCAGAGGTAGATCAGCCCATGTGAGGTGGAGTTCCATAAAGTCTTCCATGAGAGCCTCCACTGGGGAGTTCTTGCCATCAAACCTCGAATACAGTACACATTAAGACATACAAAATTACAATAAATATTGATACTTACTACAATTCACATTTTATCATTTACAATTATTTATATATTTTCTAATATTGTTAATATATAGTGCAAATAAATAAATAGCAGTTAGTATCAAAGAAATCCAACCACTTCCCAATAACCTATAGCAAAATGAGTCCCTATAAAATTCAGTGGTATCCTGTACACACCTATAATAAAACGGTAGCCTTTGATCATGGAGCTTTACACATTCTTTGTAAAGATGACTCAAACTTTCATTCATGGAAGTGTTCTTACAGATATGACAAATCCTCTTCTCTTTTTGAGTTCCCATCCTGGCAACCAATCTATCAAAGCAAACTACTTAGTGTGACATTTCAGTGAGATAAGAAAAGGTACACCTCTGCCACACACTTCCACAATCTGAAGGAAAAAACCTATGGGCAGCTGTTGCCCCCAGCCTATGGTATCTACGACCACTGCCTGAGGAATGTGAGGTTGAAGAGGGTGGGGCAAGGCCAAAGTACTGCCTTGCCCTCTAGGTAGCCCTCATCAATTTCCATCTTTCTCGCTCCTTAAACTATTAGTTATAGGTGACAGTAAGGTGCCACTGTGTGTGCCAAACCTAAACATATATATCTCCAAACCCCCAAAAGACATCTCTTGGTAATCAAACTAGCTTACTCCCAAGTGAGGTGGAATATGTTGCATATCTCTGCATTGTAAGTGTTTAAATGCATATGATTGGGTGGTAGGCGTGTCCTTCAACTATCTTCAAAAATAAAAAATAAAAAATGTTCACAAAGCCATGAACTGTCAAGATCCCATGATCTAACCTTGTTCCCACGCCTCTTGTTTCAGAAGGTATCTTCTCCGAGGTTTTCTGTGTCTGAGCTATCTGCTCTCTATTCCAAGATCTTCTGCGCTAGGAAGTAACTGCTTCCTACCCAACCCCTGCACTTCCTGTTTCAACAGGTGGAAGCTTGTTTCTCATTTCTCACTATTGCCAGGCCTCTCCTACTAGCAAATACTGGTTGCCTTCTCTCTAGCAGCCTCTGCCTGGGTAAGAACAAGGTGGTAAATTATCGGTGATGAAGGAAGATGAGCTATTAGTTACCAAGGATGATTGGGTTGTGCGTGATTGGCTATGCAGAATAATAATATATTAGTGATACAGTGCAACGAGCTAACAGTGATACGGAGCAATGATTGCCAGTGATACAGGGCAATGACATATTAGTGATACAGTGCAACGAGCTAACAGTGATACGAAAAATGATTGCCAGTGATACAGGGCAATGACATATTAGTGATACAGTGCAACGAGCTAACATTGATACGGAGCAATGATTGCCAGTGATACAGGGCAATGACATATTAGTGATACAGTGCAACGAGCTAACAGTGATACGGAGCAATGATTGCCAGTGATACAGGGCAATGACATATTAGTGATAAAGTGCAACGAGCTAACAGTGATACGGAGCAATGATTGCCAGTGATACAGGGCAATGACATATTAGTGATACAGTGCAACGAGCTAACAGTGATACGGAGCAATGATTGCCAGTGATACAGGGCAATGACATATTAGTGATACAGTGCAACGAGCTAACAGTGATACGGAGCAATGATTGCCAGTGATACAGGGCAATGACATATTAGTGATACAGTGCAACGAGCAAACAGTGATACGGAGCAATGATTGCCAGTGATACAGGGCAATGACATGTTAGTGATACAGTGCAACGAGCAAACAGTGATACGGAGCAATGATTGCCAGTGATACAGGGCAATGACATGTTAGTGATACAGTGCAACGAGCAAACAGTGATACGGAGCAATGATTGCCAGTGATACAGGGCAAGGACATGTTAGTGATACAGTGCAACGAGCTAACAGTGATACGGAGCAATGATTGCCAGTGATACAGGGAAATGACATATTAGTGATACAGTGCAATGAGTTAACAGTGATACAGGGCAACGAGTTATCAGTTTTTAGAAGCAATGAGTTATCTCTGACACAGGATAATGGCTGTGGTTATTAAAACCTGTAGGGTGGGGGCAAGGGCTCTTAAAAAGGAAGTTGTGTAGTTCAGTCCTTTCAACTAACCTAATAAACTGTTATTGGATGTTCTGTTACACTGGGATTCGGCACAGTAAAGTTGTTAAGGAGAACAGTTCTTGCTGCCTGAGTGACATAGGGTCTACAGAGTCTATAATGTTGGGCATACAAAGGGAGGATAGCTCAGGGGCAAAGTGCTCGCTTGGGAAGCAAGACAACATGGAGCAACACCGATTTGATCCCCGGGTCCACGGTTTGAAACCTCTGGGTATTAAGCACGTTATAAATAACCAATCATAAAGGCCTCATCAGTTCGGGAAGGGAGGGAGAAGTCTGCCAGATGACAGCTGAGCCAGCTTGATAAGTCTTGACAAGTGGCTTCACAATTGAAAAAATAAAACAGCCCAAGAAAGCATTTGCAAAGAGAACACATTTTCTTATTACATTTGCTAATTATAAAAAAGTAGGCAACTTTTGGATCTAAGAATCTTGAGCAAAACACATGCTGTATAGAAGGATGTCAATATACAGCATTTTAGTAATCTGTGATAAATTATTTGTGTCGTCTTGTGGCTTGGATTCTCTTCTCCCAGCCCATGACATGGGTTCATTCCCTGGTCACCGCACTTTTGTACCACATTTATTTTTTTTAATCCTTAAACACATGTGGGGGGCAGTTTCCATCGATTAAAAAAGTTGGGGGACACCATCCAACCATCCATCCACATGGTCTCTCAACTTGGGACCTGGTTAGTGGCTATTTCTTTCAGAAAAAGAACACTGACATTATGCTATCTCTCGCATTCTTGCATAACCCTTGGACAGTGGTATTCAAACCTTTCTATGCTGAGTCACCACCTGAGTACAAATATTGTTGTCGATACCACCCTTGAGTAATAATAGTGTTGCCAGGCCGCCTCAGAGGTAAGACCTGTTTATATTGATAGTGATATTGATATTTTATTTCTATCGCGCTCATACACAGGTGTTTTCAGATTATATAATCTATTGAAAGTAGTCACCATACTCCCTTTTTGAAGAACCTTGTGCCCCCCCCCCCAAGCCATCTTTTGGGCCCAGGGGCCAGCTCCACAATTCGAAGACCACTGCGCTAGGGCCTGCCAACTTCCCTCTCGTTTCCATCGTAATCAGCTGGCCTAATCAAAACAACAGAAGGACAGAACACAGTCCTTAATTTGTAAGACAATAAGTGCCAGGGCCTAAATATGTTCTTGCCTGGGGGAAGGGAAGGACAGTTCCATGTCTACTGTTGACACCACCCACTGTTGCTCCATACTGTGTCACGCAGCTTCTCCATACAGTGTCAACATATTTGGGGTTAAAGCTCTAGCACCCACTGGTTCACTGAGGGTGAAATCAACATATTAGTTGTGTCCTGAAATAAAAATAAATGTTTCAGTGTTTCTTTAAAACACATCAACGTTAACATTTTGCTCTAATCCTATTGTTGTGAAATGGAGCATGTTAACCATCTAACCACAGGAAAAAAGAGCAGCAATGCTTTCCTCCTCTGGTACATTGATGGAAGAATGTAGGCAAAATCATTACTGAACTGATGAGTTGCCTGTCAAACACTGCAGCAAGGTCGTCTTGCATTGGTTGACACTCCTGACTGGCTCTCCTGTTCGATTTGGCTCCTTTCACTGACTTCAGCCGTGTTGGGGCTTTTGACTGGTGACAGCCTTGAGAAAGCACTCTAGTCTTGCACGCTACATTGCCCCAGACTGACCCGATGAGTGCCTTTCAGAGTGGGAACTTAAAGGACCAGTCCTATTAAGGAGGAGAAATACACAGAAGTGAAATCTATGAGGTGACATGAGTTTTGCAATTCTATGACTCCAGCTTGGAACAATGTCTGCAAGGACCCCCAGGGTGCTGCTTTATCCAGTTTTGATTGAGGACCTCCTCCGATTCCTCATATGTACATTGTGGTTGCTGGCTTCTTATTGGACAATAAATGGTGCCACTAGGAGGTACAGGTGGTAGGGGTGTCAAGCGTCATACTTCTGTTAGTGAGTGGTGCCACCAGGGACTAAATGCAAATGTGTAATCATTGAGAATTACCCTGTTACATGATTTGCATGTTCTATGTGGCGTCCTCATTAATCAGCACCCCCAATCTCATTTTTGGCACTGCATTTCTTTTTTGGGTAGGCGATGAATGTCTGCAAAACTGTGACGGGACAGTGTTGGGTACTCAATCACATCGCTGAGCACTCAGGTGGAAGGAGCAGCCCAGATCACGAGCCTATCTTCACACAACAGTGTTGCTCTCGGACCCGGCTGCAGGTTTCTTTCCCTGTCCCTTTTTCTGTTTTTTTTAATAGTTTCTTCCAGTTCATAAAAGCCATACAAACATTTAAATAAATACACAATCATACATGATTCAAGGCATCAAAATCCATACATTGGACATAGCGTTTAAAAAATCACAAAGAACTCTGTTGTATCTTGTCTTTCCCTGCACCCTGCCCTGTATGCGTGGAATGCAGTGAGTGACTGACATGGAATGCTGTGTGAGAGAATGTTATGTTATGAATGGCCCTGTGGATGTCAGTTGACAAGATGGCTTGAATGAGAGAGGATGCCGGTGGATGTTTCTGTCCCTATGTACTTACCTGATGTACCTATACCCGGTACATGGAGCTGGAACATGAGTAAAGATGTTTCCTGTTCCTACACAGGTGTCAGTGTCATGCTTGGCCAGGACCCCAACTTAACAAACTCCTTTCATTTTTTGTTTTCATTATTCTTATAAACTGCAAACAGTGTTAAGAACATGCCGCTTCAATAGCACGGTGAGTAGAGCCCTCGCTTTGACATCAGTGCAGAGCCTGCTGACAGAGGTTTGAATCCCTGCAGGGACACACTCAGCCCTTCATCCTTCTGAGGTCGATAAATGAGCACCACACACTGTGGGTAATAATTAGCAGCGCTCAGATGCCTGTGGGTTTGTAGCACTATATAAATGCTTAATTATTATTATTAACAAGGAGTATCTTGCCACTTGGAGCACATAAACACGACCAAAGTAGGAACAAGCCTACAAAACCGTTCTGTCCTCCTGTATAAACTAATCGTCGACCTACCTCACCTACTTTCTGCCCTCGGGAACCCTCTATGTGATTTATAAATAAGTGAATACAGGCCTCGGGCTGTCAGTGTTAACAAATATTGCCATGTCTTCCAGTCCCTGCTCTGGAATATCTTCTCACTCTCACCCCTTCACCACCCGGTATTCGTCACTTAATCAAAAAATGCTCTTATGTAATGACACTTTCGCCTACGACTGCCTCTGCTCTCTGTTATTGCCCACTTTGTAAGTCATTTCTTTGTAATGATACCCGATTCTTGAAATGTCTATTAACAGTCATGTGGGAAATAGATTTATTTGAATTTACATCTAAACAGTCAATAATCTGCAGAAGTTTCAAGGACAGAGGGGATCAAATTCCAAATGCTTGCAGCTTGAAAGGAGACGGCTCCTTCGTGCATCGAGCCAGGCTACATTTTGCAATGGTTGACTGGTGAGCTCGTTCTATAAAACAGATATTATCATCAATTTCTAGCATGGAAATATGGGGTCAGACATGAGCCTCTGCCAAACCAGAGTAGTTCCTCGCCAGTGTAGCGCTCGATAGACCTTAAAAAGGGCCTTGATTTGATGCTTTCAGCAACCGTCAACCAACACACAATACCCAGAGCAGAGGTTATGTGTTCCCTACAGCCTTTCTTCCGGTGATACGTGTTAAATAGGGGCAGGCGAGGAAAACAAATAGCCATGTGACAATATAGCAGGATCAAATAAGACGCGGAGGCAGTAGCGTGGCATCTCTTTTACTCTCAAGCATGAACTGGCGGGAAGCGGTTGCTTCCCCTACCGTAACACGTGGGCTGCAACCCACACACAACAACTGAAAGGGGACGGGATCTCCATTTACAACATTAACAACAGATGGCTGGTGCATTTTCGACTCTCTTAGGCAGGCCGAGGTACATTTCAAGGCAAGAGTCGAGTCGAATCGACTCGACTTTGTGTGAGCAGCAGAAATAATCGAGGAATCTGTGTAGAATTCATAGATAAAAGAAAGTAGCGAGCTACTGCAGGAATCTGTGGCTTCAATGGAGCGCTCCTGTGTGACTGATACTGGGCAATCAGGCAAGATTTCCAGTCATGAGCTGGGTGCAATAGGTGCCTTTGCGAATGCGCAGACTATGACACCATTATTTCTCTTCATGATTAAGCTGGAAGTAATTCCTGAACTGCATTCCACACACGTTAACTACAGATACAATGATTCAATGTGTGCATCCAAACATTGAGTATTGTTGCCTCTTGACAAAATAATGTGCCAAGTATAGGAAAGGTGTGTCGGTGTCGCAACAAGTGGCACATGCTCACTGTATCTCTGCCACGCATGGGACAATTTCCAAGTGCCCATCACCTCAAAAATTCCAAAACGCACTTCTAATGTTCCAGTCTTTCATTTCAGACAAGTATCTAGGGGGTCTTTGGGAGACCACCTATTCTTGTACACATTTGTCAAGGTTTTTGAAGCGTGCGTTGCTTGACCACGGGGTATAATCGCTTTGTTCTTAGTTGCAGAATGACGAAAGATGGATAGAAAATGGGTGCAAAATATACAAAGGATGGCCCCGTTGGCAGTACAATGCAAACCGTGTTTCTGAGCAGAACTAACAGAAACATATGGACAGCTTCCACCTGGCTGTGTCTCTAGGTCTAGACCTCATTCATTGGTCAAAATCCGGAATTCTCTCCTTGCGTTAGCTTCACTCTGGACACTGGGGACCAGGAATAGGGTGCAAGAAACTGACACAAGGTGTTGGCTATATCAGCTAAAGCATGATAGGGCAAGTTATGTGTGACTGTTTCAGGATGGCGATCGGGGTAAACATCCTGGTCTGAAGGTCTATTTTAAGAGGACATAAGATTCTACTCCAATGCCCATTTCTCTACTCCAAGCAACATACTCTCAGGGTTGTCACACCCGGAAAGCATTCAACAGTTCAATCCCCGTCTCAGAGTATTTAAAGGGCCCCAGCCTGGTTCTTTCTGGATTCTGGCAGCTGCTCCAGAAGATGAGTCACTCTTCTGGGGTGTCGCTGTTGTCACAGCACCCACCTACCCGGAACCTTCCAGGTGATTCCCTCCCTTGCTCTAGGAGCCGCCTTTAGCAGAATGTGATCCGAATTTCTCCTATTTTTGTCAGGTGTTTTTCAGGTTTCTGTTATTGTAATCCACAAGCAAATGTTTCCCCCTCTGGCCTGAGCATCTCTTAGACTCTTCTCTGGCCATCGAGATTGTCAGCACCTGCCAGGCTCCTGTCCCAGCACGGTAGGATCGTTTCACTTAGTTCTGGTGCACTACCACCAAAGTCTGGACTGTAGCCCGCAGCATGCTAATCAAAAGACGGGTCCTTCTCATTGCTCACTGGCCCATGCCACCTTATGGGTTACAGCCCCAGAAGGCATGTGCACCAATCTATCATTGATGCCTAATGCTTTTCAGGGGCTGGTGTAGCTAGTTTAGCCCCCTGCCTTTCTCTCTTATCTCTACTCTCTCTGGTAGTGCATCTACTATCAGGAACTCCGTTGTAACTTCTTCCAAGCTACGTTCCTTGTGCCTCTTCTTATCCAGTTGGGCTAGTTCGGACTTCCTATGATAGTTGTGTCTCTTTTCTATTAGCTCCGGGTTGTTGGATTGGTCTGTGCCCTCAACCCATGTGCTCTTCTTCTCATGCTTACTGGCTTCATGTTTTGTGCACTCCCTAATTGGCCATGTTGTCTGAGGGATTCAATCATTGAGTCTCTGCAGGCCGAGGGCTCAAATAGGCCACCTGCTGTCTTTGAGTCAAGTGAGGTACTCATGGAGTCTAGGTGGTGCAGTGCTTTGGTTCCCTTTGCTAATGGTAATTGTGTTTCCTCTCCCTCTCTCTGTGCATAGACAATCTGCGTGTACTCCCACCCACCATTGTGAGCCATTGCTTTTCCTTGCGCTTCTGTCCCCGCTCCACTCTTGATGTTCTTTGGCATTGGGGTACATCGCAAAGAATTCTCCCACACCGTGAGGATAATCGTGGACTGAACCTGAGGAGAGTGGCAAGTTCCCTGCACCGTGTATCTTTCACAAATCTCTTCTTGACTTTGTGTTTCTGTTCCTTCGTCGTACTGAATAATAATAATAATAATAATAATTTAGCATTTATATAGCGCTACGAACCCTCAGATATCTGAGTGCTGCTTATTATTACCCACGCTGTGTGGTGCTCATTTATCGACCTCAGAAGGATGAAAGACTGAGTTTGGCCCTGCAGGATTCGAACCTGCATCAGCAGGCTCTGCACAGATGTCAAAGCGAGCGCTCTACTCGCTGTGAATCTCAGATACCTGGTTATGGGAGCCCCTTCTCTACCTGTCTCTTCTTCCCGTGTAGTACATCTCATGGTGGGCTATACAGGCAGGGTATCCCTGAAGGGTTGGCTGTGGAATGTCTGTAGGCATGGAACGGTGAGACTGGGTGGACCCTGGAGGAAACCCACATTCTAGCTCCAGAATTTGCATCACCTAGTGGGTGGCTTCCCTTTGCCTGCAGAGACCCCAAGTTTCTCCCCAGGTCCCCTTCAGAAGTCATTCTGTCAGCCTTTGGATTGTGTTTGACTGTCCCTTGTGTCTTCCCGTCACATCCCCAGTTGCATTCTGCGATAGCCACTTTTCATAAGGTACTTAATACCACATATAATCAACACCTGGTCTGATAGGTTCTTCGTCAAGACACACATTAATGCTCCTTCTTTTGCTAAAGAGAGCTTTGTGCAAAACCCCAAATACGCTTGCACAGCCCGTGAGACACCGGACAGGTCAGCCAATTCAAACTTAATAACAGCAGTTGGGTGCCTTCGGTGCCTTGGGTGTTTCCAAAAGCATCCTTCCATCAGTGCCCTGTCCTCCTGGCCTCCAGGGAGGGAGACTTAAGCCCCAAAAAAGAGTGTATGTATTAGTTTGCCCTTATAAACCTTCAGCAAAGGGACTGTGGTATGCTCTTGGTATGATGTTTCCGTAAATCCCCCACTGCACCATTCTCGACTAGTTTACTTGACACCCTTTGCAAACCAATGGGCGTTTTTCCCCGAGGAACTGTATCATCAGAACACTATAACATTGGGATCGAACAATCCCCCCAATCCAGTGATGTATTGACTTCTGTAGTCTGGCTAAGCTCCATTAGCATAACAGTGATATAAAGATTAAGCCGAAGAGGAGGCAGGATACAGCCCTGCTTTGAGTTAGATCTAGGGTAAATTGTCGGGGAACATCACATCTCACAATCTATATGGATGCGTGTCCAGGTATCAGGCACTGAGTCCTTCCTTTTCGGTTACAACAAGCAGGGCCTCTCGAACCAACTCCCAGACGCAAGACAACACACACAGGCGCCAGTTTCTCCTGGTTCTGAACCTGTCCTTTCCTCGCTAACACACCCCACCACCTTCTCTTGCAGAGCCACGTGAGCGTCTGGAGCGTGCCCTTAGGTGGTAGCGGGGCGCAGTATAAATGAACATAACATAACATCTGCATAGAGAGTCACGCTTAGTTGCGGGTGCCCCTCTGGGACTCTTCAGTTATGTAAGTTCATTCAGAATGTGCTGTGATTCAGCAGACTCTCTTCTGGCTCGTTTTCAGCAAGCACTTCCTGGGGTCGTTTACAAGATGGCCGTTGTCCGTTACTTCCCCTTTCCTGTGTCATACAGGCGCTGCATGTCTTTATCCATTTCCTTCCAGGCTGGAAACCACTGCCCATTCATGCTCCGGTCCTGTGCTAACCGGGCAGTACCTGTTTCTACTCATTTTCTGTTCAAACTGAGTACTACCTGTTTCTGCCTAGTTTCAGTGCTGTGTGCGGGCACTATTTCCTGTGCAAGCTTGTGACACAGACTCCTGCTCATTCCCTGCACTGGATGGGCACTGCCCATCCCTATCCATTCCCTGTGCACACTTAAAACTGCCTCTTTCTCTTTCCACATGTATGTTATTTGGCAGCAAAACTAGTAGCAGCTGCAGATTGTTTTCAATGGGGGGGAGATGGGAGGTGTGCAATTATTTTCCATTAATGAACGGAACGAGTGACCCCACGTAGTGAGGTAGCAGAAACCAACCAAGAGACTTTTGGTGCTGTTCACCCACAAGAATCTTTTTTTTATAAATAATAGATTGGAATGGTACATTTTAAGTACGCTTTCTATTACAAATGGGGTAAAACACCACATAATTATCAATCTGTTGTGTTGGAGATTTAAAGTACACAGAACCATTTTCAGGATGTAGGTGCCCACAAGATAGGCCAGCATTTTCACTGTAGGAACAGATTTGGTTAGCTTTGTCCAATAATTGAAACATTGAAGCATGATAGCTTTGCCCAAAAAGCCTAAGGCCAATACTGCCAGGAACTGCAACAACACACATTCATTGGTTTTGCACACGAATACCAGTGCTGTAAGCACATACCTCAAGATGGATTCCCCCCATAAACCTAAGGCCAGTGCTACCAGCCACAGTAAGACAGCACTTTTGCTGGCTTTGCCTAATAACGACAGTGCTGTAACTTGTCTTGGCTTGCTCTCCACATGAGAGCCCCACACATGTTGGATTTGCCCATTATGCAGTAATAGTGTTTTTTGTTCCCTCCATAATGCACTAATGCCACAATAAATCCATCCCAGTTTATGCCAGTAATCCCGCATAAGGACACACTCGCATTGGCTTTGCCTATAATTCAATAATAATACCAATGTAACATATCATACCCAGGATGGCTGCACCAGTATATGCCAGTACTGCCATCTTAAGACACACTCATGTTGGCCGTTCCCATGGTGTAATAATGTCGCAGTAAGTAAACATGTCCATGCTGGTTGTCCTACAGGCCAGTAACCCTATGTAAGGAAGCACTAATATTGGCGGTGCCTATAGTGCAATAATAATGCCAGCGTAAACAATAATGTCCAGGTAGGCTGCACAGCATGTGTCAGTAGTCCCATCTAAGGACATACTGAAGTTGGCTTTTTCCATTATGCAGTAACGCCACATTAAGGACACATTTCCATGCTGATTGTATCACTATATGTCAGTATTCACTTGGCAGGACACCCTCAGTAATGTTGGTTGTGCCCCTAATGCACAAATGCCACAGTAAAAAATCATGTTCATGCCGGCGGTTCCTATATATTCCAGTATCCCCAAGAAATGACACCGACACACTCAGTGTTGCTGGTTCTGCTCATAATGCCCAATGCCACTGTAAGAAAACAAGCCCATGCTTGCTACGCCACTATATGCCAGTATCCTGAGCCCATGTCAAAACACACTCAGTGTGTCCGGTCCCATAATGCCACAGTAAAATACATGTCTATGGTGGTTGCCAACTGCCAATGCGAGCACTTCCTCTACAATCTGCCCAGCAAAATCATCGGACCCTTCTATGGTGGCTGCCAACTGCTAATGCGAGCACTTCCTCTACAATCTGCCCAGCAAAATCATCGGACCCTTCTTGCCCCTAGTCCACAACTACCCTCCTTCTACACAGACAGATTCAATACATAATAATAATTTTGCATTTATATAGTGCTACGAACCCTCAGGTATCTGAGCGCTGCTTTTTATTACCCACGGTGTGTGGTGCTCATTTATCGAGCTTGGAAGGATGAAAGGCTGAGTTTGGCCTTGCCGGGATTCGAACCTGCGTTAGCAGGCTCTAGCACAGAAGTCAAAGCAAGTGTTCTACTCGCTGTGCCACTTGCCCGGCTGCTTGATGGACACTTTGCATACCTATTCACATACCTATTCACATGCAGATACATTGACACATGCACACAGCCAGGCAAAGCAGGCGGCTGACTCGGGTGCAATTGCACCACGGGGGGGAGGGCCCTGGGATGGGCTCGAATTGCCATGGGGGGCGTAATTGCCCTAGGGCGGGCGCAGGGGCGGCTTAAGGCAAAATAAAGGGCGCCCTGCATCGCCCCTTAGGCCAGCTGTGCAAACACTATTGCTACGTTTCCATGATTTTTGGCACCTGCTAAAAGGAGTGCTGCTACTGCCAAACTGTTTCTGTGCACCTCCCCAGGTAGATCTGCTGCTGTGACTCAGTTTGCATATGTCTGGTACAGGTCGAACTCCTGCAATTATTTTATGATCATCTGGTGCACAGCATTGCTGACGTCGGGGTGTTTGCGCATGAAGGCACTTTAATATCGTGTGCTGGCCCAGCGGACAGCTGTACAAGAGACCATTCTCAAGGCGTCTTTTGTAAAGTAGCGCATCGGGAGGGCTGCATCAATGAGGCGGTTTTACAATCGGTGTTGTCAGGGCAGTTTCTCGCCAACTTGGTGCCTGGAGCAAAACACTAGAATGTGCCCCCCGACTGGCACACATCACTCCCAAACTACACCCCTGTGCCATGCGACAAAACCGCTCAATATCAATAAATAATTGCTATATAAATGAAGTTGGTTCAATTACATTGTAATTTAAGTACTTTACAGAAGCAATTTAATTTGAAAGCACAGCATTTGCTGCTCAAGTAAATTATTTTTCTGTCATCTGATCTTAGGCAAGGCCTTGCCTTAATGCAGTTTCAAACTGTTTGTACGGGCATGCTGCGGTGTGACCAGCCTGCCGAGGTCTGAGGGCCCACTGACCACTGACCCTGTGTTGCAGATGTTCTGTTCGTACCACCTCACTTTTATTTTGCAAGGGCAATACTAGTCTAACCATATGAGTTATTGTCTGATAGAAGGTTATCATTCCAAGATGGACAGTTTGGTACACTCTTATTGCACTCTTTCAGAATACATCTATGAGAGTGTGAAAGGGGACAAATAGCAACAATGAGGGTTCCTGTATGCTTTGCATTAAATCAGAGAGCATTTTAGTAATATTACAGTGATCAGAGATCTATATATTTGATAAACAAGTATGTGATGAAAGGATTGTATGTGTGAATCTCTAAATTCATAACAGACGCAAGGCTTGGTGCTCACATCACGGTTCACAACACTCACCATAACATTCAAATGTTTGTAAACATGAACAAGACATACTTATTTGAACAGCTACATCAGCTGCTCAAATGGGGTACAAAGGCACTTTTGCTCCTTGTTTCTAGCATATTTTAGCAGAGGAGGAGCTGGGTTGCAGCGTGAGCATGCCCAGCCCCCAATACATAAACATCTTTAGGGAATTATATCATTGACAGTAAAGACAAGAGACACCCAGTAAACAATGCACAAAAGGATACACAGAAAGGAGTGTACCTCTTATAAACTGTATCCTGACCAGTAATAAGCTGATGAAGCATTTTAAACAAAACCGACCTCTAATGCATTGTAAAGGGTCCACGATTCCTTAGCCACTACCTCCTCACCATTACGCAGGACTCAGGGGTTATTTCTGCAAAAAAGTGCAGTCCTATGCTTTATCTAACAGAGCTGGCATTAGCATCTCTTATAAGTGCTGGCCTGCATCTAGTGAAAATCTGGTGTGGCAGTGTCGAAAGCGCGTTTGACCTAGTGGATGTACAATTTGAGGCAACTTGTTTGATTGCTATATGTGTTTAAGTGTGGGCACAGTATGGCATACTCGTCAGAGCCACATACACAAAACATTCCAGGCATATGTGCTATTACATACGGAAGCACCACATAGATGCTATTAACCAATAGGGTGGTGACTTGTGCAGCGCACAAATCATTGCTGCACACATCAGTGCATTGATTTGACATGGACTACTGTCTGCATGGAGACACACAAAGTACCCTGCTTTCCTAAATAAGGTGCCAAGTCACATCGAGTTGCCATCTGGTGTGTGTGCTCTGCAGTGGTTGGCTTATTTAAAATATTAATGGTTAAAGGGCCTGCGTCTTGGACCAACAGCAATGGTGACCGCAAAGAACTAAGCATGCCCAACAAAATGGTGGAAAAAGTGAGAAAATCGCAAGGCCGGGGAGGCAATGCTGAACAAAGTCGTCCTCACCAAACGACCAATAAACGAACCACACGAGGAAAGACTAAAGTGCAAGCCCGTTACAGATTGTGGCTCGAACGGATTGATAACAGTGATGATTTAATCCTTAACCGGCACAACGTGCTACGGTTATTCCACCTTGTGCTCAGTCTTAGAACCATTGAATCAGAAGATCTAATGACAATAGAATTCCCAGATGAGGCGAGGAATGACATAGTAATTGTCCGCTTGCAGTCTAGAATCATATCTGACATTCTCATTGAAGCTTGATCGGTCCTAGCGTCACTGGGATTTGACATACACAAAGCATCAGATCAGGAGACTGGTAGTCGTATGAACGAGTCATCCAATAGAGACATGCCAAAGTCAAGCCCGCTTTGTGACAGTGTAAAGGTCATTGTCAACAAAGCGAACGCAGCCTGTGAGGCAGTGAGTGTTGCAATGAGGCATGGCCTTGAAGTAGAGAATCAAATAACGTCTAAATCTCACCCGGATGACCAAATAAGAATCACTATAGAAGGCAACAGTGGCGATCAAGCCATCACAAGTGATGATCGACACCCACTTGAAAACAACCAAGAAAAATCCAATGATTGGTCCTGGTTAGCCTCCACCTTGCATCGAAAAGCTGAAACCTAACGCCAGAAAGCGAGAGATTCCATCCCTTGTACTTTCGGGACATAGACACCAGACGCTTTACACATTTATTTCAGAAACAATGGATTGATGAGCTATACTTAGCATGCCATCAAGAAACATGGCTTTCACAATGTCCAATCCTGAGTGGATTCGAAATTGCAATGAATCTGGCTATAAAAAAACTAAAGGGAAGACCAATGGCAGGTCACTTAACCATAGTTAAGAAATCCTCTGGGTTCAGGATTGTCAAGTCTGAGAACATCTCCGCATTCATTCAAGTAATAACTGTCACAAGATCAAAGAACTCCAGTGGCAAAGTGGAATTGCCATATATTATCAATCTATACTGAAACCACATTGCAACAGGAACCTTTCTATTCATCGACCAAGTCACGGCGATTCTGGACATATTATTAGAAGAAAATAACTTGCGTAACATAATTATTTGTGGTGATTTCAATATCAATTGTGGCGAAGTGAGAAACAAAGAAATTATGAACATGCTTGATAAAGGAGAACTAGCATCTCAGTGGTGTCTTGAGATGGACCTCAGAAAGATATTCATGCTAAACGGCAACATAGTCTGCGACATTTCAGCAAACCCGACATGGCGAAGAGCAGATCAAAGATCAACTCTTGACTACATCTTTGTCTCTGAAGCCTTGCATGTCATGATGGATAGTCTAGAAGTCGCACCCATGACCTTCAGTGACCATGACATGGTGAAATTAAACTTATATTTTCCAGGCGACAATGGTAAACTTGAATGGAAACACAAGGTGTTAGTCGATTCCTGTTGAATAAGACGAGCTATGTCATTTCCAAGCTGTGTCATTCACTGCCTCATTAATGAGTTTTAGTCTTATTGGGCAAGAATCGACCAACACCTCACGAATGAGGCAGTTAATGACATAGCTCGGAAATACCTCAATGCAGATGATGAGATGGAATACCAACATTTGCTATGTCAATTCATGGAGAAAAAACAAGGCCTGGAACAGTGCAGCTTTGTGCCAAAACACAAATTTGATCTGGAAATTTTGAAGCATAAACGGCTAATGCGGAGTGAAATAAGAAACACCTCACACAATGATCCAATAATCTTCCTGGCAACAAAAAAAAACAGCTAAACCGAAATACAAAAATTGGATCATAGCCCATAAGGCGGTTATGCTACAAAATGATTCAGAACTAATGTTATCAAAACTGAGGAATCAAAACTCCTCTGAGTTTTGGAAGCTAATCAACAACAAATGTGCTTCACAGGTTGCACTACAGACAAACATGGTCTTGGAAGCCGCTTGGATTGCCTTCTACACTGAACTTTTCAGCAACACAAGTGAGACGGATGCCTTAAACCTACCCTTTCTTACACACTGGGATTTGGTATTAAAAAAAGATGACATCTTAAGTACCATCAAAAAAGGCAGGTTTATCCAAGGCTCCCGGCCCGATGGTCTCACAAACTACACAATTAGGAGAAATCCCGAAAGATGGGCTGACATTTGCGACATCCTATTTAAGAGAATTACCATCCAACGCGCAACCCCAAGATCCTGGAAAACTGCCATTTTTGTGCCGATTTTCAAAAAAGGAAATAGATCTAATCCTAAGGATTATCGTCCGATAGCGTTGTTAGACGTCTTGGGCAAAGTATACACAACATTCCTTCAACAAAAACTCCAAAAATGGTCCACATAAACCAGTCACATTGACATCAGACAAAATGGGTTTGTGAAGGGTGTAGGATGTTGTCTCAGTCTCCTAATTCTAAACCTCTTCAAAATGGAAGCACTACGAGCCCAAGATGAAATCTATTTGGCGTTCGTAGACTTCTCACAGGCTTTCGATAGTATTGAGCAATCTAAACTCTGGAGAAAACTGAGGAACTGGGATTGCCCTCCTAGTCTATTGGCAGCCATCAAAGAACTCCACATGGACACTAGCATAAAAATTCAGCTAGATTCTAAGGGGATTCTATCAACACCATTTGACACCTACAAGGGAGTAGAACAAGGTTGCCCTCTTGCATCCATTATAGTTAACACTAATCTTCAGAGCGGAAAGCGCCTTTGGATGTCAAGCTTTGATCGACTTTGGAAAACATATTCTGGGTCAAAGTTCTTCAACTACGCAAAGGAACCTCAACAGAGTGTTTGCGCTAAGAACAAAGCTTAATTTCAATCAACGCTCGAGTGTGTTGGAACCTATTAAGCCTCTTTCGGAAGACAATGCTAAGCAATCCTCTGCCTCAGTTTCAAATATTACACAACCCTGGAGGTGGACATCCTAATTCGATACTATCGACATGGAACGTGCAGTCCCTAAAAATACTAAAAGAGACTGGTATTGACTTAACAACATTGCATGAGAACCCATAACTGGCAAAAAGAAAACTTTGGCTATCAGATTGGATTCAGATGGGCGAATCAAGAAGGAATGCCAGGCTAATGAAAGACGTTCCTCACGAGGCGAGAGCACGCAGTGAACTGTCCAACTATGCAGCATTGTTTCCCAGTCCGCTCTACAGAGCCTCACATATGCAGTTTCGAGTAAATGCATTTAAGACAAAAGAGCGAATAAGCATGTGGCCTAAATATGACAAAATAAATCTAACATGCAGATGTTGCTCTTTAAACAATGAAAAGTTAAAACACTTAACACTGTTCTGTCCGAAACTAAGAACCCTAAGAACTAGTATCCTAGGTCCCGTAATTCTCAAACAAAGAACGGCAAGTGCCGATGACTGGTGGCAAACAATGTTTGATGGGACTGACAGAAAGTTGATTTTTGCATTAGCACTGTTTTTGAAAGACTTAAAAGAGCTTTTGGCAAAAACTTGCGTTGACTAGTAAAGCATGCAGCCACAAATGAGGGAGTGACTGATGATCTGCTAACGAGGAATACCTGTAATCATGAACACATGATGAGTAATTGTGACAATGAAATGACAAAAATGTTTTGTTCCTTTCATTTCTGTTTTTAAAGGTTTAAATAAACCAATAAAAAAACATTTAAACAAAAATATTCAAAGATCTTTGATGCTGAGCAGTTGTATTTAGTCCAGACATCCAACATGCTCTAGCAAATAAAATAAACACCCTACAAAACAAAATTCAACTAAAAAAAGACTCCTTAAACCTCACCAACCCTCCCATACCTCCGCCTAATGCTTTACCAAGCACACACACTAATTCATTCTCCTTCTCTAAAACTACCATCCTGGAGGTCGAGAAAATTATACTTTCTCTCAAACCCTCAAACTGCAAAGGCGACATCTGCCTTGCACACATAATCAAGGACGCAGCCAGAGACCTGTCGCCCTTCATTTCCAAACTTATAAACGCATCTTTTTCCTCAGGTAGTATCCCTTCCAACTTAAAACAATCCTGGGTGCTCCCCCTCCTTAAAAAGCAGACGCTTTATCCTCTCATCCCCACCAACTACCGCCCCATCACCACGGTACCCTTTCTACTGAAAATCTTGGACAAAGTGGCCTACGTCCAGATTCAAAAATACCTAGAACTACACAAATTACTAGGCTCCAGACAATCAGGTTTCCGCCCATTACACGGCACGGAAACAGCCCTCATTGACTTGAAGACCCAAATTGATGACCAGAGGGACAAGGGAAAGACAGCACTCCTCCTACTTGACCTCTGCGCGGCATTCGACCTTGTCGACCACAAGGTCCTCTGCAGACACCTGGATTCAGCTGCTCATTTCTCCCCAGAAGCCATTAGATGGATTGAATCCTTTCTGAGCGAGAGAACAATGAGAGTCTTCTCCCCATCAGCAGCAGCAGACCCCTCTCCTATTATTTGCGGATTCCCGCAGGGCTCATGCGTCTCCCCCACATTATATAACATCTTCACCAAACCTCTGTTCAACGATCTGGATCATCTGGGTGTCACCTACACCAACTACGCAGATGACACTCAGATTCTCCTCCCACTTTCAGGGGATCACAGTAAGGACAGAGAGTTGGTGAATAGGGTGTATCTCATCATTCAGGCATGGATGGCATCTCATGGCCTATGCCTGAATGATGACAAGACATAGCTCATCATCCTGGGTACCCCCGCTAATATCAATAAACTAGGCCTTGAATATGCCAAATTCAACATAGACGGCAACATTATCAAAGTATCCAGGGAGGTAAAAACCCTCGGCTTTTACCTGGATGCCACTATGTCATTCACTAAACAGGTCAACTCACTAGCATCCACCACTGCGTATACCTGCAAATTAATAAGAGCAGGCAGACCATTCCTATCCAATGATAGCTGTATGATCTTGGCAAGAGCACTCATACTCTCCAGGCTTGATTATTGTAATGCCCTATATAGTGGTGCTAACAAAGCCATTACCCATAGGCTACAAATCCTACAAAATAATGCCTTGAGAGCTGCCCTCGGCATTAATAAAAGAGAACACATCTCCACTACCAGACGCCAACACAAATGGCTCTCCACCGACAATAAAATCAAACTAAAGTTGGCCTCCCGAACCCATAAAGCCCTCAACAATGCTGCCCCTAGTTATCTGATGGACAAAGTAAAGAGAAAGTCATCCATCAGACAAACAAGAACGATCAATTCCAACTGTCTGATAATTCCCAGATTCAAACTCTCCACCATTGGAGGTAACAGCTTCCCTGTGAAAGCTGCTACATTTTGGAATTCTTTGCCACACAACCTGAGAGCCGATCAACCCTATTTGCACTTTAGAAGGAATCTCATCAGTCATGTGAACTCCAACAACCCCCGCATTTAATTGTACATTTTACACTTCTGTATAGATACTGATACTTTCTGTTTGAGGCCTTTGCTCTCGCCACAAACAGCCCCTGTACATATCTGTATATTTCACTCCTTTGTATAGATATTGATATTTTTATGTGTGAAGATTTGTATTTTTCTCATTCCTGTAACCCTTAATTGCATATGTCTATAATTTTATCTCAACTGTATATTTCTGTAACATTGTAAGCTTCGCATATTCTTTCTGCCTGCGCCCTGCTGCCCCTGGATATGGTGCGCCATATAAATAAATAAACAAACAAACATGTCCCAAAGCAGACAGTAGAATACTTAAGCAACAAAATGACAGTTAACCGTCCATGGGATGTGCCATATGTAACTAAAAAGTAATATCAAAAAAATAAAGTGTTGGTGTGTAGGATAAAGAGACATGAAAATGAAGAAAATAGTTTAAAACTTTTTCTATGTATGTGGCACGTTATTTCTCTTTTCGGAATGCATAGGTTTTGGTCAGCTAACATACTTGTTCTGGCCTTCTGAATAAAAATGCCCACGCTCAGTTCTTAACACTGAAATGTTAAGCGCATACTGTGTAAAAACAATGACTTACAAATTGCCCCACTTCAAAGGCTGTCCACATAAACAATGAGGGGCACAGGGTGTGTGACTTCAGAGCATCTCTCAGGCTGCGTTTTTGGAATATGCATTCCTTTGCATATTTCGAAAGCATCGCAGTCCCCTACAAGTGAACAAAGAGCAGCCAGCCGGGTGGGCCCCGTCCTGCGCCCTCCTCCTAAGCTTTTAACCACTGCGCCCGGCCAGTCGCCTGCCCCGCTCGGGCCAAGAAATCGGCCTGGCTGTTGTAATTGGAGGGTGAACATTTCTGTATACCGGTTTGGCTGTGCTGTCACGCTGTTGACGTAAACCTGTTATGTAAGTCTTTCACAGTTAGTACTGCTGCTGTACTAATTATGTCCACCCGCGTCTGTCGGGACTGTTCAAATTCCGCTGATTTCTGCAAGCTGTTAAGGGAAATTAGCCATTCTGGAGAATTCTCCCTATCTATTGAGTCCCTCAGCAGCTTTGCTGGATTTCTAGGATTTATTTGTTTCACCTAGTAAGAGTGTGAGCCTTTTTTCCCACTCTTACATGTGTTTTGCTCTGTGTTGTACATTTTTTGCTCATGGACTATGGAGTCTCACCCACTCCATAGGCATCATCTTTTTACTGTGTGTCACACAGCACCTTTAGTGCATTGACACAGGGTTGTCCTTTTAGACTTCCCACTTTAAACTCCATTTTCTGGGACTGACTACTGTCCCCCAGAACATGTAAAGTTGCCATTGACTTTACTAGTCTTTTTAAATGCACAGACCCAGTACAACCTATCTTCCAATAGAGTACTGGAAGGGTTAATAGTTATCCCTTTTTGTCTGATTCTCATGGAACATTATTTTGTTCCCCTTTCTCTAACATTTGGCTGGTGGCAGTGGTATTTGCCATTTTTATTCTTCCGCGAGCTATGAAAATACCCTTGGTACTGTTAAAGGCTGTGGTGGTAGCCTCAAACTCTATCCCGCTGTACACCATTTATTTTTATTTGGTTCTGGTCAGATTTATTCACCATTTCTTTTTGTAAAGGTCGTTCTCGTGTTTTACTCTGCGCGCCAAACCAGGTTTGGTTCCTTTGTTCGCCGTCCTTTGGCGGGTTTCTGCGCCTTAGGTGCCTGAGTGTCTGGGTGGACAGGATGTGAGGGAGGGGTTTGAGGCCCCCTGCACAGGGTCTCCTTGGAGACCCAAGTCACACTCTAGTTTGATTGGCTAGGTGGCTGCCAGGACAGCCACCCTGCTGTGTGATTGACAGCTAGGCTGTTGAATGGGGGAAACTGCTTAAAAGCAGGTCTCTGCTACTTGGAAGCAGAGTTGCCACAGGAACGAGAGAACCAACGAGGAGCTGAAGGAAGACGACCACTGCAAGTACTGGACATCCCGGTGAAGCCTTGCTGCAGGTCCGAATCACCTAACACTCTGACAACAAAGAAGATCTGCAAGGAATCTTCTTCCCTTGAGCTTGGTGGGACCAACCAGCTCGTCAAACACCAAACGCCGGCCTCCCTCTCCTGGGCGAATATGCTGTGCATCGCTGCAGTGAACCAGATAGCAAGGAGGAACGGAACCTGTTTGGGTTTTAAGGAGCGCACCTTTTATTTGTTGCTTTGCTCTGCTGCTGGCTTCTTCCCTGGGCAGTGCAGGACCCTCCAGTCTTCCTCCGTCTTGTCACCACGACAGTCGCTTCAGGAACCGAAAGCCTGCAGGAACTGCCAGGAACAACCGCCTCAGCTACAGCATTCTTCTTCATTTCTTCATACTGTGCAAATCCGGTCATTCATTCCGTCGGACCGCGGTAAAAGAGTTTGAAATCTTTTGCCACTCCAAAGGTTTCTCCTTCTCTTCTCCTTTGAATAACTTTTCCTCCGACCAACTTCGTTTTGAACTTTTGACAAATACTTAACTGCAAACTACTCTGAACTGTGTGATCCTCTGCAAAGACTCTGAACCATTAACATTGACCCAGGCCTATTGAGTTGAATCCTAGTTGTAGTAAGCTTTTTCTAGATTGCCCTGCCTATCACTTGTTGGTGTTCTTGATTTTGGATAACATTGCCTTTTCCTCCCTTTTAAATTGCTGGAGTGCCATTTTGCTCACACTTCATTTTGAGCTTAACTTGTCCATAATTGATTGGGGGTTATTGTAGTGTATTAAGATTGTGATTTTCTGCTGCTTTATAAAAGTGAACTGTTTTATAACTGATGGTGTAAATAAATGTATATTCTTTTACTCAGAAACCTTGAATCAGTGTTTGTTTGAACCATAGTATTTGCTGTCCTTTGTGTAACTTCTATGCTGCTCACTTTACTCTTGAGATAAGTCTGGCTGCTCAGCCATCGCTACCACTTTACTGTGTAGTACAGGCTTGTACCAAAGATGAATTTGTACGTACACTTGTATTCTTAATTGTGTGTGGTGTGCCCAAAGGGTACTCCATGTGATTCTGCCTAACACAAGCCTTGTGCAGATCACACTGCTACTGTTACGCAGTTTCTGTACACTAGTGCAAGTTTTACTTCACATGCACTCTTTACACGTTTTTTGGTAAAGTCTAGTGCATCTGCGCGTCTCCCTTGTGAAGTAAAATTTCAATTGGATCACTAGTAGAATTGCAATAAAATATGTGCCAGAAAGCCCACTTGTTATACCTGTGGGTTGAGCCTTTCCAGTGTCATTCCGGATGCCTCGTTAAACATCTCAGAAAGAGTGAGCATTAAGCACACGGAGACTACTTGCTGCTACGCGGATATTGATCCAAAACTGCATGACATGCAATTAACTGGCACCGTGGTTATGCCCATAGATGGCACAAGTGTTCTCCTTGAACAGAATTTTATTTATTCTTAGAAAACCCTTGCTCGCTTTGGCCCTTTTGTATGTTTGGCACCTGCGTTCACAGGCACTCCTGGAGCCTTGGAAGGGGAAGACTTGGAGGTAGCCGCATATACAATGAGAACGCACATCAAACGAGGGTGGGACTTTCGTTCCCATGTGCGTAGACATTGTGAATTAAGCTTGGGCGGACAGAGAAGAGTGACAATCTAAGCCATTGCTGTTTCGAAGCAGATGCAAGGCCACACACAGGGCCTCATCACGAGTTTGGCGGTAACCCTTAAATCCGGCGGTAGTGCTGTTACCGCCGGATTTAAGGGTCCGCCAAATCAGGGCTTCGGCGGATTTCTCCCCAGCTCTGAGCTGGGGGGAAGTCCGCCGAAAATTCGCGCTCATACCGCCAGCAGGAAATCCACCGGCGATATGAGCGCGAAATTTCCCCATTGAGCCCAATGGGGAATGGGGCATTCCCGAATGGGCTCAATGGGGAATGGGGATTTCCAAATCCGGCAAACCCGTGATCCAGTGCTAATAGTGCCGGTAGGTTTGGCGGTAGGGCATATAGCGCCAGCGCTATTAGCGCCGGCGTTACCGCCCAACTCGTGATGAGGCCCTTAATGACCTACAATTGCCCCTTTCCCTTATCACCAGCACTCCCTTTATTTACCACTGATGGGTTCTTTAAATTAGCAAGAAGTTGTTCACTTAAAATAAAGCTCCCCTTTTAAAGGTGTGCCATGAAGACTGACGTGTAAAAAAAGGTTGCTTTATATGAATAGGCAAATGCTCTTAACACCTTGCACATCAGCCTGCTACACGTTTCTCACAAAAGTAACCATTATCCAAGTAGTGGTCTTAAAAAAAAGATTTGTTTTCAGGCTTGCAATAGTTTGCACTGTGGGCCTTTCAGTTTTCCATTCAGGATGTGGAAAATAAAGCAACAATATGCTTTTGCTTTGACGTGTTACTCTAACGATACATTTATTGTAATGTTGCTGTACTATGAGATATGTGTACTTTATAAGTAAACTATCTGAGCTATGACGTTTCTCATGGCCACGTGTGAGGCTTTGAAGTTTGTGTGTTTTTTTTTTCGCTATTTGGATTGTGGGAGCTGTAGTTTTTTTCTCCCATTTGAAATTCAGGAACACTTAAAGTCCTAGAATTCCAGGGAAAATAAGGACTGGATGGCATTGTCGTGCATAGGCATGTGAGACTTGAGAGCACTTCTCTACAAGACATTATTACAGACCTTGAAATCCAAACTTTAAATATTTGTGCCAAGTGGAGCTTGGAAGGTATGTGTCCAAGTGGTTAAACTATGCATTGCTTAAAATCACAGCTTCACTTTTTAACCACAGTGTGTGATCCTTGGCAAATAATGTAACCCTCGTAGTATAGACGAATGGCCTCAGCAGAGCCATCATTAAGGTTGTTCTCATTTTTCTGCCAGTCACCAAAGTGGCATGGGCCATCCAAAATACTACCTAGCAAGAGAATGAGCACTTAACACATGGTGCAGGGATACACCGTACAACAAGTGCAAATGGCACATTCATATGGTTAGTCTAGTATTGTCCCTCAGACACCGGCAGGCTGATCACGCCAGAGTGTGTCAGTATGGGCAGTTTGAAACTGCATTCAGGCAAGGCCTACCCTAACGGCAGGTGACAGAAGTACAGCTGCATTTTCACATTCGATTTCTTCTGTAAAGTACTTGAATTAGAAACATGCCAGTCTTCTGTCAGGCTGCACCTTGCTGCCCTTTGTCTGTTGGTTTGCAGCCCTCCCCTTTTCCTCCTCTCTCTGACCAGCTCTGATTTGGAATCCCTTTCACTGGACGCTGCCTTTCCATCCTTGCTGTGTTTCCTGGGGTCATGCTCTGTTCATCTTCTCTGTGACCAGCTCTGATTTGAAATCCCATTCACTGGACGCTGCCTTTTCTGACTTGCTGTGTTTCCCGGGGTCCTCCTCTTTTCCTCCTCTTTCTGACCAGCTCTGATTTGGAATCCCGTTCACTGGACGCTGCCTTTCCCACCTTGCTGTGTTTTCTGGGCCCTGCTCTTTTCCTCCTCTCTCTGACCAGCTCTGATTTGCAATCCCTTTCACTGGACTCTGCCTTTCCCGCCTTGCTGTCTCTCCTGGGTCTTGCTCTTTTTCTCCTCTCTCTGACTAGCTCTGATTTGGAATCCCTCTCGCTGGACGAATCCTTTCCCGCCTTGCTGTTTTTCCTGGGTCTTGCTCTTTTCCTCCTCTCTGTGACCAGCTCTGATTTGGAATCCCATTCCCTGAACGCTGCCTTTCACCGCTAGCTGTGTTTCTTGGGTCTTGCACTTTTTCTCCTCTCTGTGACCAACTCTGATTTGGAATCCCTTTCACTGGACACTGCCTTTCCCGCCTTGCTGTCTCTCCTGGGTCCTGCTCTTTTCCTCCTCTCTCTGACTAGCTATGATTTGGAATCCCTTTCACTGGACTCTGCCTTTCCCGCTCTGCTGTGTTTCCTGGGTCCTGCTCTTTTCCTACTCTCTGTGACCAGCTCTGATTTGGAATCCCATTCCATGGACGCTGCCTTTCCCCCCTTGCTGTGTTTCCTGGGTCCTGCTCTTTTCCTCCTCTCTGTGACCAGCTCTGATTTGGAATCCCTTTCACTGGACGCTGCCTTTCCCGCCTTGCTGTGTTTCCTGGGTCCTGCTCTTATCCTTCTCTCTCTGACCAGCTCTGATTTGCAATCCCTTTCAATGGACTCTGCCTTTCCCGCCTTGCTGTGTTTCCTGGGTCCTGCTCTTTTCCTCCTCTCTCTGACTAGCTCTGATTTGGAATCCCTTTCACTGGACGCTGCCTTTCCCGCCTTGCTGTGTTTCCTGGGTCCTGCTCTTATCCTTCTCTCTCTGACCAGCTCTGATTTGCAATCCCTTTCAATGGACTCTGCCTTTCCCGCCTTGCTGTGTTTCCTGGGTCCTGCTCTTTTCCTCCTCTCTCTGACTAGCTCTGATTTGGAATCCCTTTCACTGGACGCTGCCTTTCCCGCCTTGCTCTGTTTCCTGGGTCCTGCTCTTTTCCTCCTCTCTGTGACCAGCTCTGATTTGGAATCCCTTTCACTGGACGCTGCCTTTCCCGCCTTGCTGCGTTTCCTGGGGTCTAGCATTCATTAACCCACTTTGTCTTTTGAATAAATGCACATTTTGGGCGCGCGGTTTCGTCTTGTGTTATTTATGTTTTTGCATGTGCTGTGTCCCTTATTCTCTGTTAGTCTACGGTGCAATACTGTACTAACATTAGCATTTCTTCCTTTTTAATTATCTGAGTTGACCTCTAATGTCAGCCACCGGCACCGAAGGCGTCAAGGAGCTTTAGTTTCCATCCAGGTTCCATAGCCTATCATTGCTCATCGCTAGCATCGCCAAGTGTGTGCTGCCCCTTTCTATGCTTGCAGCCTCTATTCTTTAATCTGCTCTATCACATGCACAATGATGAAACAATCCTGTCTGCTTTCCCTACTCTCAGCCTCACTCTTCCGGGAGGTTGGACCTATGTGTCTTTTCCCTTCGTCTGCATGTTCAATCGTCTTGGCATCAGACCCCTGCACAGGCAGCCCACACCAAATATGGCGCCCAAAGTCACTTTTTTCAATGCATTTTTATTTCTATCTCTTCCAGTCCTCAATCCTTATCTTCAGTATTTTGTAGCTTCCAGTCAGCCTCGCCTGTATGCGTTCTACTCCCACTCGAGGGATGGCCCATGGATACTCTTCTTGGCCACGGCATTTCTGATTCAGCAGTGTTGTGTGATTGTGGGCTAGCCCTTCCCAGAGGAGGTGTTCATGCTATCAGAGAAGGTTCTGGTATCACTAGCAAGTGGGTCCGCCTGCCATCAGCTGGAGCTCTATGACAGTATTGCGGGTTGAGCTCCCTCCATCCTCTCACTTAGTAACTGTTCTGGAGAGCATAGCAAGATGGTCTACCATTGAAGACATTACCCAGCAGACCTCCTAACACCTGCACTAATCAGGATATCTTGTGCGAGTCCCCAACTCTCATCCGACCGTAAGGCAAACGCACTGCTTCTCTTGTAATGATAATGATGTTATTTATATAGCGCCTTAATCCAAAGTTGCTTTACAGAGCACATATTTACATACAATATCACCCAACCGGAGTTGACCTGGAAGATTGAAAGGCTGAGTTGGCCTTGCTGGGATTCGAACCTGCGACCTGCAGATCTCGCTCAGATCACAGCAGTGAGTGCTCAACCCGGTGAGCTATCTTGGCTCTTAATCTGAGAAATTACGGTATTACAGGGCTAAAACGAATGTAATGACACTTCAGTTTTTAGTGGATTGTGAAATGAGATGATCGATTTTAGGGATTTTAGGGATGAGGTTTTACTATTAAATTGAATATAGGATCTGTAATTTGTGTTATGTGAACTATAATATGAATTGAAATTGTTTATGTAATATTGACATGTTATTGTGGATGTAATCCATAATTTACAAATATGTGAAATAGTTCCTTGGAACTAAAAGCACATTACTATAAATAAATTTTAAAAATAAAATAATGGGCCAGATGTGTTGGTTTTGAGCAGTGCTTTAAGTGGGGGGTGGGAGGGAGGAAATCGGGGCAAGGGGCTGCAACAAGCGTGTGTGAACTTAATGGTGGTTGTGGCATGAAGTGTCCCCAGCACGGGACAAGAAAAAAGGAAAGTTGTCGGGTTACATTTTTTTTATTGTCCCATGCTGGGGACACTTCATGCCACAACCACCATTAAATGCCGGTGCCATTGCATTTGTGCTCCACTTCTTTAGTTTCATTCAATAGAATGCTTGACACGGCTGTATGTATCAAGTAGTCAAGAAGTAACAACGTGCTACAGACCTGTCACTAGGTTCCTTTTTATTGTCCCGTCCTGGGGATTGGACTATGTCACTGTGCTATTTCATAGGTGCACAATTTCGTTTGTTTCATTCAATAGACTGCTTGACACATAAAGCCTCGACTTTATGAGTCTGATTCAGGGAATTACTTGCGCCGAAAAATGGGGATTTTTGTGCCATTCTGCCCACAAATACCTGTTTAACAAATGGGGATTTGCGGGCAAATTGGCGCACAAATCCCCGTTTTCCGGCGCAAATAATTCCATGAATCAGCCCCATTGTGTCAAGCCGTCTATTGAATGAAACAAAGGAAATCCAGCACCTACGAAATAGCACTGTGCTATATCGTAGGTGCTGGATTTGTTTTGTTTTTTTCATTCAATAAACTGCTTGACACATATGGGCCTCAATATAAGTTGGCTGGTCCGGAAATAATGTGCCAGCCCTTTTCTGGACTGGCCAACTATAAGTTTGCCGGTAGGGTGGAGGATATGCCTTCAATTACCTCCACCCTACCAGCAAAAAACTGCTGGTATTACCAGACAGGTAACACTGGTGCCGGTAATACTGGCAAATCCCCCATGGAGTCCTTGGGGAATTGGGATTTACCGACGTTTGTGCCACTTGGAAGCTGCCAGTATTTCCGGCAGACCAAGTGGCAGAAATGGCACTACAGTTTGCCGGTATACCGCCGATAATATCAGTGGGATACCGGCAAACTCATAATAAAGGCCATAGGGCCTCATTATAAGTATGGCGGTAAGGCAACAACGGCGCCGGTATCACTACCGGCACCATTGCTACAGTACCGACATATTACGAGTTGTGCTCACGGATCTCGCTCTGCCCGGCAGGTCGGACCTGGCGGGCAGTGCGGCACCCGCAAGCACAACTCGTGGATGCACCGGCACCATTGTGAACGGTGCCGGTGAATCCGAGCTCCCCAATCCCATTCAGGCCTATGGGGCCGAATGGGGATGGGGAGTCCCTTATAACCCGCACGCGCAAATGGGAAATTACTGGTTCTGCCAAACTCGGCATGACCCGGTAATTAACCATTCGCGGGTGCCGGTAAAATCACGGGTCCGGCGACAGCCGTGCCTGTGTTACAGGCACGGCTACTGCCAGCCTCGTAATGAGGCCCATAGTCTATTAAAAGAAACAAAAGGCATCCAGCATCTCAGAAGTAGCACAGTGCATTGTGACACTGGCTAGTCACCAGCAGTGCACGTGTTAGAATCCCCAGCAAATCAAAGAAAAAAAAAAAGTTACTTGAGGGGTAGAGTGAGCCTCGACTTGATTGAGGTTTTGGGAGACTTACAGAATTGGTTTCAGGGCCTATGTGATGGCTGGCTCTAGAAGCAGCCATGCTTCCCAGACCTCGCCACCGATTCCAGCCTTGGATGGAGGGTCATTTAGGGATAAGGATGGCCACTGACAAAGTCACACCTCCCCCCCCCTATCACCCACAGCATACAAGTCGTAATCAATCTACGCCCACCCTGCAATAAGCCAGAGAAGGCGGCACGACTCATTAATTCTAAGAAGCTCAGACGCAGAGGACGTTCACGGTTGGGGAGGATGGACTGCCACCAAGAGAGCTATCAATAACCAGCCCTGGCACAGCCTGGCTGGTACATGTGCGCTGGTGATTTCTACAGTGGCTAGCGAAAACGTTATTGTGCAAAATAAGACTGCATTCAGTTCTGCAATGTCTAGACCTGTGTGAAGGCGGTGAGTTAATGTCCTGCCATTGGAAGATGGGTATGCCCAATGGACCGGAAACGACAGATGGTGTAATTGTGAAGGAGTCACAGGCAGAAAGGCGGAGAATTACATTGTATCCTGTCCCTTGCATCAGGAACTGAGGCTGAAGCAGGTGGGAAGGGATGTTCTGTTAATCCTATTGAAATGTCAGACACATGTGACTGTATCTGTGACAGTGTCCATTTTTTTAAGTTCATGGTAAAGCTGAGGTCACGCTTGGGCCTGTAGATCATAGGCACAGGATGCATATTTTATTTTACACCTACCGCGTCATACATTGATATTGCAATCATATTTGAGCAGTGGGGCTTATATATCTTTCAACGAATGGCTGGACAACTGGGGGCTGGGGGTTGGGAAGTGGTGGTCAGAGACTTAACAAACTCTCAGCAGTCCAGCACCCTAGGCCCTGGTGTGTGTGTGTGTGTGTGTATATGATCGCTGGTAAAATACCAGTGGGCTTGCATGGCCTGGGGACACATTAGTGTTGATATAGGCAAAAAGGGGAAGGGTCACCTGCTTGGGGAAGAATGGTGCCACTAGTTGAAGGGCCAATGAGAATAAAGGCTGAGATGAGCTTGTCAACACTTAGCCATGTTTGTGTGACTCTTTTTGGCAGTGGAACATCCCTCCCCCACAGTCCCCAAAGCGGTTGGCTGCCAAAATGGTACAGGGCTCAAACAGTTACAGGATTGTTTTTATGGGTACAGTCTTTGTTGTGGCCCTATTGATGGCAGTGCACATCGAGATAAGCCCGGTATTAGAGTGGTGATTATACTAGGCCCGGGCTCTTCGCACTACCATTGGTCCAACAAATACCATATTCTCATATCCAGACCACTCCAATTCAGAAGGTACTCTCAAAGGTGGCATTTTCCAGGATATATGTCCCCAAGAAAATCAGTCTCTCTTTCTCTAATTTTCTTTTCCGTGGAGAATGAGAGGGCCCCTGTTACATTTCTCCTCTAAGGGCCCAAACGCATCTTCTGGGAATCCATCCTGAAAACCTACTTGGTTCATTCTTGGTGTCGGTAAATTCGCCTTAACGGCCGGAGGGTTCTCATATTTTTTATTGTTTAGCCTATTTTTCTATTCTGTGTCACATACGTTCATTGACTCTTTTAAGGTGTTCCCTGGGAGGATAGGCACTTGAGATCTGAGGCAACCCGTGTTGTCCATCATGGACCCAACACTCTAAGCACCTGCCTGTATGATATGATATGATAGTTTATTTATGTAGCACCTATACACAATGTGTTTCAAAGCGCTTCAAGGCAAGGGAAGGAACAAGGGAAAATACAATTACATTTTTACAGGCCATGAACAGTAAGGATGTGAAATTACGTCACCTTCTTCTGTCTTGCCCGATAACGACAGACATCCGCCGCACTTATCTGAAAGAAATTTTCACAAACTTCACCTTGCAAGATGAAGAAGCATGCTGGAACAAACTGATAGATGGTGACAAACAGTCATGGCAGCTTGCAACAATAAACATTATGACCTACATTTTAAACGTGCTTCTTCCGCTGCAGACCTGATTACAAGCCCGATCAACATGAGTACGAAACATGCAGGACATTTCCCTTTTCGATTTCTAGACGCCCCTGACGCCCTGGAATTTTAAAGTCCAACCACCTTGAAACCTTTGTTAAAAAAATCTTTTAGATTATAAACAAAAAAAAAAAAAAGAAATTAACTATCATACCCGGCCTGACGATATTTCAGATAGTACAAGAGCTAAGACATGGATAAGGAAGGGAGGGGGAGAGTGGGAAGGAAATGGAAACAGACAGGCGACTACCGTACCAGGCCTGACAACATTTCTGGTAGAGCCGGAGAAAACAAAAGGTGAGGGAGAGGGGTGCAGAAAGGGAGTGGAGGAACAAACCCTAGCTACTATTGTAGTAGGCCTGATGACATTTCAAATAGTGTTGGGGGGGACAAGTAAGATGAGGGGGGCAGATGAGGTTGCTATCAAACTAGTCCAGGAACAATTCCGATAGAGTAAGTGAATAGAAGAAAGTAAGGGGAGGAGATAGGAAAAGGGAGAAAGGGAGAGGAGGAGAGAACAGAGAGTAAGCAGTCAAAAAGAGTGGCGAAGCAAGAGGAGAGCGCGAATGCAATTGCAGAAGTCAGTAGTAACACATAAAGTTGCAAGCCTGGATACAAGATGAAGATGGGAACAGCATGATTCAGGGCCACCATGAGAAAGGGTGTCGCACCATGAATAATTGAAGTACATAAAAGTCAAATTCAGCATTGGCCACAAGACGGTGATGGTGAAACCAGAATGTATCAGGACAGACTCTTGCAGAAGTAGGCTGGAGGGGGTGAGCAGAGTAGAAGAACCAAGCAAAACAGGCAACACCTGTGTGCGAGAAGGGGGGGCAACAGGGACCATCAGTGGGGGACCACAGGGGTGGGGTGACCTGTGTGGACAGATGGAGTAAACGCATGTTGGTGCAAGCTTACCTGCTGTCTGAGCAGGGGGTCGGGCCCTAGATCCTCCTTGTGGTGGTGCTTAGGCCAGGTAACCAAGATCCACTTGCACCTGCTTCCCATCTGCAAATGAAAAGAGGCTGAAGGACTCCTTAAGTAGGGAAACAGATCAGCAACCAGGAATGCACCTGGTGGGCGGGGCTTGCTAAGTGGGGAAAAAGAGCGGCAACCAGGACGGCACCAGATGGGTGATGCTTAGGTCAGGTCACCAAGATCCACTTGCGCCTGCTCCCCATCTGCAAAGTAAAAGAGGCTGGTGGGCTCCTTAAGTAGGGAAAAAGAGTGGCAACCAGGAAGGCACCAGGTGGGTGGGGCTTGCTAAGTGGGGAAAAAGAGCGGCAACCAGGAAGGCACCAGGTGGGCGGCGCTTAGGCCAGGTGACCAAGATACACTTGCACCTGCTCCGCATCTGCAAAGGAAAAGAGGCTGGAGGACTCGTTAAGTAGGGAAAAAGAGCGGCAACCAGGAAGGCACCAAGTGGGCGGGGTTTGCTAGGTGGGAAAGAAAAACGGCAACCAGGAAGGCACCAGGCTGGCAGGGCTTAGGCAAGGTGACCAAGATCCACTTGCACCTGCTCCCCATCTGAAAAGGAAAAGAGGCTGGAGGGCTTCTTAAGTAGGGAAAAAGAGCGGCAACCAGGAAGGTTCCGGTGGGCGGGGCGTGCTAAGTGGGGAAAAAGAGCGGCAACCAGGAAGGCACAAGGTGGGCAGGGCTTAGGCCAGGTGAGCAAGATCCACTTGCACCTGCTCACCATCTGAAAAGGAAAAGAGGCTGGAGGGTTCCTTAAGTAGGGAAAAAGAGCAGCAACCAGGAAGGCACCAGGTGGGCGGGGTTTGCTAAGTGGGGAAAAAGAGCCGCAACCAGGAAGGCACCAGGTAGGCGGGGCTTATGCCAGGTGAGCAAGATCCACTTGCACCTGCTCACCATCTGCAAAGGAAAAGAGACTGGAGGGCTCCTTAAGTAGGGAATAAGAGCAGCAACCGGGAAAGCACCAGGTGGGTGGGGCTTGCTAAGTGGGGAAAAAGAGCGGCATCCAAGAAGACACCAGGTGGGTGGGGCTTAGGCCAGGTGACCAAGATCCACTTGCATCGGCTCCCCATCTGCAATTGAAAAGAGTCTGGAGGGCTCCTTATGTAGGGAAAAAGAGCAGCAAACGGGAAGGCACCAGGTGGGTGGGGCTTGCTAAGTGTGGAAAAAGAGCAGCAACCAGGAAGGCACCAGGTGGGTGGGGTTTAGGCCAGGTGAGCAAGATCCACTTGCACCTGCTCACCATCTGCAAAGGAAAAGAGGCAGGAGGGGTCCTTTAGTAAGGAAAAAGAGCGGCAACCAGGAAGGCACCAGGTGGGCGGGGCTTGCTAAGTGGGGAAAAAGAGTGGCAACCAGGAAGAAACCAGGTGGACAGGGTTTAGACCAGGTGACCAAGATCCACTTGCACCTGCTCACCATCTGCAAAGGAAAAGAGGCAGGAGGGCTCCTTAAGTAAGGAAAAAGAGCGGCAACCAGGAAGGCACCAGGTGGGCTGGGCTTGCTAAGTGGGGAAAATGAGCAGCAACCAGGAAGGCACCAGGTGGGTGGGGCTTAGGCCAGGTGACCAAGATCCACTTGCATCGGCTCCCCATCTGTAATTGAAAAGAGTCTGGAGGGCTCCTTAAGTGGGGAAAAAGAGCAGCAACCAGGAAGGCACCAGGTGGGCTGGGCTTGCTAAGTGGGGAAAGAGAGCAGCAACCGGTAAGGCATCAGGTGGGTGGGGCTTGCTAAGTGGGGAAAAAGAGCGGCAACCAAGAAGACACCAGGTGGGTGGGGTTTAGGCCAGGTGACCAAGATCCACTTGCATCGGCTCCCGATCTGCAATTGAAAAGAGTCTGGAGGGCTCTTTAAGTAGGGAAAAAGAGCAGCAAACGGGAAGGCACCAGGTGGGTGGGGCTTGCTAAGTGGGGAAAAAGAGTGGCAACCAGGAAGAAACCAGTTGGACAGGGTTTAGGCCAGGTGACCAAGATCCACTTGCACCTGCTCACCATCTGCAAAGGAAAAGAGGCAGGAGGGCTCCTTAAGTAAGGAAAAAGAGCGGCAACCAGGAAGGCACTAGGTGGGTGGGGCTTAGGCCAGGTGAGCAAGATCCACTTGCACCTGCTCACCATCTGCATAGGAAAAGAGGCTGGAGGGCTCCTTAAGTAGGGAAAAAGAGCAGCAACCAGGAAGGCACCAGGTGGGCTGGGCTTGCTAAGTGGGGAAAAAGAGCAGCAACCAGGAAGGCACCAGTTGGGTGGGGCTTAAGCCAGGTGACCAAGATCCACTAGCACCTGCTCCCATCTGCAAACAAACTGGAATGTTGGGAAAGGTGGACAATTGTCTTGTCATATGAAATGACTGACAGCTGACCAAATACGACACTGGGCCCCCCAGGGACTTTAATATGGATCAGCTACTTCCAAAAGAGCCTCCTCTTTTCATTGTCCAAATCTCATCTGCACTATAAAAGAGGCCAGGGAGGGGGCTGCTCATCTTGTATCTTATCTCGTAGTGGAGATAGGTCACTGACAGCTGAGTGGCCAGGATAGGGTGGCTCTATGATAGCTAGCAGGCAGGTGGTGTCACTGGAATGGAGGTGGTCTCCTCAGAGGCTCCTCTCATAGGAAACAGGGGGCTGGATGCTGACCTGGTGACTTAGAGGAAAGACACTTTCTTGAGACTCAGCTCAACCTTTGCATCAGGTTTCTCTGGCTGAGCGCTCGTCTTCATTAGCAAGTACATCCCTTGCACTAGAGTCATTTGCAGGCTGTGATTTCCCACCTTACCACCTAGACGCAATGGTTTCTGGTCATACAGGATTCATTGGCTGAATGATGGCTGTGTCATTAGTCACACAATAGCAGAACATCAGCTTTTAAGTAGAAAGCATCCCTGCACCCTTACTGCCACCAGTCAGGATCATGGCTGCTTGCCTAAGAATGAGATGGACCTCAGTGGGAGGTGTTTTCGCTCATGACCCCCCCCCCCTTATTAGTAGTGCAGTTCCGACGAAGGCACTCATTTATAACTGCTCCTCATCTCATCATTTTCAAAGCAGTAAACAGTACTACATTGACACGAAAGGTGTGATCTCTACACTTC
Source organism: Ambystoma mexicanum (assembly GCF_040938575.1). Classification (NCBI taxonomy): domain Eukaryota; kingdom Metazoa; phylum Chordata; class Amphibia; order Caudata; family Ambystomatidae; genus Ambystoma; species Ambystoma mexicanum. The sequence continues at coordinate 418,768,156 of NC_090929.1, forward strand.
CCGGAAGTATTATGAGATTTTGGACTTGTGTGAAAAGCGTTTATCCAAGTAACTCGCTTTAAGAAGGAGATGGCTAGTGCAGGGAAGCTCTTTCAGCGGCCAAGGTGTTAGGTCTGGCTCAGGGCGGGCGTGTCGAACACTGAAATACAGTACGGGACACTTACAAAGACTATTTTCAACTCGCTTCCTCTAATCATACTGCCCTTCCTTTCCGCTCCCTTGTACGTCACTTCCTCTCATGCTTCCGCACCAAACTCCTCCCAACGGCTACGACACTACACAAGGGTCTATCTGAATATACATCTGTTTTATTATGGAACTTAGTAGCCCAAAATTATTATTTTTTACTGAATGTGCAAATGAACTATTACATCTAGAACCTCCACACAGAAATTATATTCCTTTATTTATGTATTTAGGTGTTTAGTAAAGCACTCTTTTGTAGGATTTCAGAACTATATTGTGGTATCCGGGAGCTGCAACCAGGGCAGTTTTTAGCCAAGTTGGTGCCCAGGGCAAAACAATAGAATGAGTCCCCCACCCTGACTGGCAAACGTCACTCCCAAACTACACCACTGTGTCGCGCGACAAAACCCCTCCTCAATATTAATAAATCATTGCTATACAAATGAAGCTGATTTCATTATATTGTAATTCAAGTACTTTACAGAAGAAATCTAATTTGAAAGCAGAGCTGTTGCTGCCTGAGTAAATCGTTCTTCTGTCACTTGCTCCTAGGTAAGGCCTTGCCTGAATTCAGTTTCAAACGGTCCATCCTGGCACACTGCAGTGTAACCAGCCTGCCTGGGTCTAAGGGCCCACTGACCACTGGCCCTGTGTTGCAGGTCTTCTGTTCGTACCACCTCACTTGTATTTCACCAGGGGCAATACTAGACTAACCATACGTATTCTTTTTGGATAGAAGGTTATCATTCCAAGATGGACAGTCTGGTACACTCCTTCTGTACTCTTTCAGTACTCTTTCAATGCACCTCTATGAGAGTGGGAAAGGGGACAAACAGCACCAATGAGAGTTCCTGTCTGCTTTGCATTACATGGCAAGAGCATTTCTGGAATATAACAGTGATCAGAGATCTCTATATTGATAAACAAGTCTGTGATAAAATGTATGTTTGACTCTCTAAATACATAACAGACACGTGGCTTGGTGCTGCTCAAATCACTGTTCACAACACACACTATAACATTAAAATGTTTGTAACCATGAAACATACATACTGATTTGGAAAACCCATGTTTTTGGATGTCAGTATAAAATGGCTGCAACATCAGGCACTCACATTGGGTACAAGGGCTCTTTTGCTTCTTGTTTCTGGAGCATTTTAGATGAGGAGGTGCTGGGTCTCAGTGTAAGCATGCCCAGCCCCCAATACAGAAACATCTTTATGGAATTATATCCTTTATAGAAAGGGTACCCTATAAGAGAAACCCAATAAACAATGCACAGAAAGGATACACCGAAAGGATTGTACCTCTTACAAACCTTAGCCTGACCAGTAATAGGCAGATCAAGCAGTTTAAACAAAACCGACTTCTAATGCATGGTAAGGAGTCCACAGGTCCTCAGCTAATGCCTCCTCACCATTATGCAGGCCTCATGGGTTATATCTGCAAAAAGAGCAGGCCCATGCTTTATCTAACAGAGCTGGCATTAGCATCTTTTATTAGTGCTGGCCTGCAGCTAGTAACATTCATGGTGTAGCAGTGTAGAAAGGGTGTTTTGCCTAGTGGATGTACAACTTGAGGCAACTTCTTTGATTTCTTTATGTGTTTAAGTGTCGGCACAGCATGGTATACTTGTCAAATACACATACACAACATGTTCCAGTGTGCTATTGTATGGATATGCGACATAAAGAGAGGCAAATCGATGTGCCATTCATTACATCGGCTACTCTCCCATCTAAGGTGTGCATCAATTATGGCATCTGCCCCCCTCTGCCACCATACAGCAGATGTGTAAGATGTTACTCACTAAGGAAACCCTACTGACCTTACTTCGCAGGAATCGAAGAGGAGCTACATTTGCAAGCTGTGGAAGATATGAACATGCTGTAACTTAGGTGACGAAAGCAAATGATGTCACTGCTGGACCTGACACGCGTAGACACATTAGACAAAAAGCAGATATGCATCCACCATAAAGCTACACAAACAATAGGTCAAACTGCACTTAGACATGAAGAATAGGCTTGCATCCAATAGAGTAGAAACATATACTCTATATACGCTGAAACGCAAGACGCATGAGAATACATAAACCTTGTTTAACACAGAAGTGCAACAAGATTGAGTGGCCATGTAAAACAAGATGGACGCTGCAGTCACGTTCGAGTGAAATGGAAACATCAAGAAACCTCGAAGCTGTACGGGGACATGAGTCGCTGAGTTAGCAGAAAATCCATACCTGAACAGCCCAGAAAATAATTGCACATGCCTTGCCAAGGTAATACTGAACAGGGAGGGTATGGAGCAGCACCCAAGGGAACTGGTGACACCAGTTCCCAGGCATGAGACACATTTCTGTTAGATTAAGCAAAGAAACAAATAATATTGGAAGGTCAGATTCCCATTGACTCAGGCTCAATATTGGGGAGAAAGTAGCCCAAACAAGCTTCAAGAGACCAAGGAAGTTAAAGGCAACCACATTAATAGAGAGCTAAGATCCTAGCAAATGCTGAGCAGAATAATCCTAGATGTGGTCTGACACGTGACCTGCAGGCGGAGAATAGTGACTATTCATTAGTGCTAGGGACGGACGGCTAAGGCCTTCGTTCCCATCGAATCTTGAGGACAAAAGATGCAAACCAAGGCTCAGTTCTGGCTCGTGGCCTAAAAAATCAGAGATGGTATCCAACTTGGGAAAAGCAGCACATTGGTGCCATTCTCACCAGTCCTTATTGTTGCTCATGTGCTGATAACCTTCCAAATTGCCAAGGTGGGGAAAGCTAATGTCGACCAATCCCTACCCACCAACAGCGCTATCCTATAAATGTTGCACCGGCCAATCATATTGTATTACAATGACATAACCTGTGTCAATTTAGTGGCAGGTTTCAGGAGCCATCAGATAGAGTGCAGACACTGAAAATATTAACCCCTCATGGAAACTATACTTAGTTGATTCCCTTAACCAATCCCCCTCACACCGCAGGGTTTTGTGACACTGAAATGTAATGTGACATCAGTTGTGACATGTTTTATGTTTACATTCCTCTTTCAGACCTAAGACAATTGTGTGCTGGACAATGCTGCCCCTGTTTCATATGGATTTAGAATAAAACATATCTTTGTTACATTTTTGGACTCTTCCGTTCTTGGGTGTGGGATTTCCCTGGCCTGTCCTGTCTGCTTACCCAGGGGTTTCCACCCCTCCTGAACAGACATATCATACAAAAACAGGCATATGTGCTATTACATAGAGGTGCCCCATAGACACACCATTAACCTACAAGGTGGTGAATTGTGCAGTGCACAAATCATTGCTGAACACATATTACATCATGGAATTGCCGTAGACTACTGAGTGCATGGTGACACACCTAATCAAGGTGCCAAGTCACAGTGGGCACATTGCCCCCCCCCCCACCTCCAGAGCTATATAGGTGGGTGTGCTCCTCGGGCAGTCACCTGCTTCGCCTGCCGCAGGAAACTGGTCTTGCTGCCACTGCACCCCCCCATCCACAAGCAGAACTTGAACAAAGACATCCTAGCACCCAAGTAACAGTGCATGAGAGAGAGAGAGAGAGAGAGAGAGAGAGAGAGAACACAGCACTTCTCATATGGCCAGCTGTATATGTTGCCGTGTGGTGGGTTACCTCTATGTGACCACTGCACTCCCTGCCCCAAATGAACCATGCCTCGTCCCATGCTTGCCGCTCTCTTCAAATGTGATGTGAATGAGTCCTGACATCCCGTGCTTCTAATGTTTTAATATATCTTTGCATAAGAGTCAAATGAAATCACCCTCTCTTACAAACAACATCTCTTATACTCTGGCAGAATAAGAATCAGTCTATCAAAGAGAATTAGAAAAAATGAACAGCAAATATGACTATCCCCTCAGACACAGAGATGGCCCCACACAGGTCGCGGTAACGCCAACCTCTGTCACACTGAACATGCACTGCATGGCCCGAATCCATGTGACATTTTCTAATATTGAAGACGCATTCCAAAAAGACTGATTTGTTCAGCCAATATAGTGCGGCCCCCCAATTCTCGTTAATATTACTTTAACCAAATAAGCTCCCTGGTAACCTGCCCTTACCCTTTAAGTAGGAGGGTTTCACACCCGAACGCTTTCTTACCGTGCTCTCCCTCCTCGCCCTTGAACTTTACTCTCTGTACCCTCCTAGTATCCCCGCATAAGCAGACACATGAATAGATACACAAACACAATTACAAACACTTATTCACCCACCCGACCCCTCACTTCCACGCAACAAACACTTATCCTCGACCTACACACACGTACTCTTCCCTTCTCCCTGCCCCCACCCCCTCCTCTCCATGCTACAAACATGCCTCCCCAACATATTCATACACACACACCCATATGCACACAGACATACACAGACACGTGCCTTCCGGACCCGCGGTTTCCGTCTTCACTGTGCCTGTCAGCCCCTGCGTGCACTCTTGTGTGACAGGGGAGTGACAGTTCGATTCAGAAAGACCCCCTTGAGCGGTAAATATCGACATTTTTTTAATTTGCAAACATATGACAGGTCATTTCACTCCACACCCCTGGCACTTCTCTTAAAACATCTAAGGCACATGTCACAGTAGTGCAAGTTTTCATTACACACAGAGTAAAGCTGACGTCTTGCAACTGACTTTGATTGCCCCGGTGGCGGGAATGTGGGTACATGCTTGCCTGGCTATAGAGGCAAAGGCTTGCACTATGCTCTCTCCTCTCTCTCTCTCTCTCTTGGCTGATGGTGATGCCTGGACATATTGGTGGGTGTCGTAAGGTCATAGCATCATTGACTTCCCCTCTTTGAGAAGGAGGGACTGCATGCAGTGTGCAGTGTGGCCATGCTACTGAAGGCACGGTAGCTTCATGATTCTAGCAGCAAGGACTGCCTTGTGTTGTTTTTTCACCAGGAAGCATAGCTTAGCAAAACTAAAGGCATCGGTTCACGGATGAGCGTGTGAGGGTGAGTAGGTGGAATGGAGGGTGGGTTGGGAGGCAAGTGGATAGAGCACCGTCTAGTAAACTCCATCGGTTACTCTCCGCAGATCTCCCCCCACCGCCCCGCCTCCCAGCCTATATCTCACAGCAGCCTCGCATATGTTTATCATTTTGGAATATACCACGTTTCATTAAATTGCGCTTCTCGGGTTCGCTGTTCTTTCCATGCAAATGTCCGTCTGTCTCTTGGCATTTATAAAAGCTTCATTAATGTTTGAAACCAGACTCGAGACGATGCCTGGAATAGCCCGCAGGGCCCAGAGCTATTGCTGAACAAAGCCAGATTGCATTTATGATGGGAAAACACCAGCAAAAGGCAGTGACGGCTGGTGAATGTATGCAGTGGGGGCATTGACAGCTGGTGAATGTATGCAGTGGGGGCAGTGACAGCTGTTGAATGTATGCAGTGGGGGGCAGTGACGGCTGGTGAATGTATGCAATGGGGGCAGTGACGGCTGGTGAATGTATGCAGTGGTGAGCAATGATGGCTGGTGAATGTATGCAGTGGGGGTAGTGATGGCTGTTGAATGTATGCAGTGGGGCAGTAATGGCTGGTGAATATATGCAGTGGGGACAGTGATGGCTGGTGAATGTATGCAGTGGGGCAGTGATGGCTGGTGAATGTATGCAGTGGGGGCAGTGACGGACAGTGAATGTATGCAGTGGGGGGAGTGGCGGCTGGTTAATGTATGCAGTGGGGGGCAGTAGCATCTGGTGAATGCATGCAGTGTGGTCAGTAACGGCTGGTGAATGTATGCATTGGGGGCAGTGACGGCTGGTGAATGTATTCAGTGGTGAGCAATGATGGCTGGTGAATGTATGCAGTGGGGATAGTGATGGCTATTGAATGTATGCAGTGAGGCAGTAATGGCTGGTGAATATATGCAGTGAGGACAGTGACGGCTGGTGAATGTATGCAGTGGGGCAGTGATGGCTGGTGAATGTATGCAGTGGGGGCAGTGACGGACAGTGAATGTATGCAGTGGGGGGTGTGGCGGCTGGTGAATGTATGCAGTGGGGGGCAGTAACATCTGGTGAATGCATGCAGTGTGGTCAGTAACGGCTGGTGAATGAATGCAGTGGGGGAAGTGACGGGTGGTGAATGTATGCAGTGGGGGAAGTGACTGGTGGTGAATGTATGCAGTGGGAGCAGTGATGGCTGGTGAATGTATGCAGTGGAGCAGTGATGGCTGCTGAATATATGCGCGCGGAGGCAGTGACGGCTGGTGAATGTATGCAATGGGGCAGTGATGGCTGGTGAATGTATGCAGTGAGGGCATTGACGGCTGGTGAATGTATGCAGTGAGGGCAGTGACGGATGGTTAATGTATGTGGTGGGGCAATAACGGCTGTTGAATGTATGCATTGGGGCAGTGACGGCTGGTGAATGTTTGCAGTGGGGGCAGTGACGGCTGGTGAATGTTTGCAGTGGGGGCAGTGACGGCTGGTGAATGTATGCAGTGGGGGGCAGTGAGGGCTGGTGAATGTATCCAGTGGGGGCAGTGACGGATGGTGAATGTATGCAGTGCAGCAGTGACGGCTGGTGAATGTATGCAGTGCAGCAGTGATGGCTGGTGAATGTATGCTGCAGGAGCAGTGAGGCTGGTGAATGTATGCAGTGGGGCAGTGATGGCTGGTGAATGTATGCAGCAGAGGCAGTGACGGCTGGTGAATGTATGCAGTGGGGGCCAGTGATGGCTGGTGAATGTATGCAGTGGGGGCATTGACGGACGGTGAATGTATGCAGTGGGGGAGTGACGGCTGGTGAATGTATACAGTGGAGCAGTGATGGCTGGTGAATGTATGCAGTGTGGGCAGTGACGGCTGGTGAATGTATGAGGTGGGGCTATGACGGCTGGTGAATGCATGCAGTGCAGCACTGATGGCTGGTGAATGTATGCAGTGCAGCAGTGATGGCTGGTGAATGTATGCTGCAGGGGCAGTGACGGCTGGTGAATGTATGCAGTGTGGTCAGTAACGGCTGGTGAATGTATACAGTGGGGGGCAGTGATGGCGGTGAATGTATGCAGTGGGGGTCAGTGACGGCTAGTGAATGTATGCAGTGAAGGCAGTGATGGCTGGTGAATGTATGCAGTGGGGGCAGTGATGGCTGGTGAATATATGCAGTGGGGCAGTGACGGCTGGTGAATGTATGCAGCAGAGGCAGTGACAGCTGGTGAATGTATGCATTGGGGCAGTGACAGCTGGTGAATGTATGCAGTGGAGGTAGTGATGGCTGGTGAATATATGCAGTAGGGGCAGTGACAGATGGTGAATGTATGCAGTGGGGGAGTGACGGCTGGGGAATGCATGCAGTGCAGCAGTGACAGCTGGTGAATGTATGCAGTGCAGCAGTGACAACTGGTGAATGTATGCTCTAGGGGCAGTGACGGCTTGTGAATGTATGCAGCAGGGGCAGTGACGGCTGGTGAATGTATGCAGCAGAGGCAGTGACGGCTGGTGAATGTATGCAGTGGGGGCCAGTGATGGCTGGTGAATGTTTGCAGTGGGGGCAGTGATGGCTGTTGAATGTATGCAGTGGGGGGCAGTGATGGCTGGTGAATGTATGCAGTGGGGGCATTGACGGATGGTGAATGTATGCAGTGGGGGAGTGACGGCTGGTGAATGCAGGCAGTGCAGCAGTGATGGCTGGTGAATGTATGCAGTGCAGCAGTGACAGCTGGTGAATGTATGCTGCAGGGGCAGTGACAGCTGGTGAATGTATGCAGCAGGGGCAGTGACGGCTGGTGAATGTATGCAGCAGAGGCAGTGACGGCTGGTGAATGTATGCAGTGGGGGCAGTGACGGCTGGTGAATGTATGCAGCAGAGGCAGTGACAGCTGGTGAATGTATGTACTGGGGGTCAGTGAAGGCTGGTGAATGTATGCAGTGGGGGCAGTGATGGCTGGTGAATGTATGCATTGATGGGCAGTGACGACTGGTGAATGTATGCAGTGTCGGCAGTAAAGGCTGGTGAATGTATGCAGTGGGGGCAGTGATGGCTGGTGAATGTATGCAGTGGGGGCAGTGACGGCTGGTGAATGTATGCAGCAGAGGCAGTGACGGCTGGTGCATGTATGCAGTGGGGACAGTGATGGCTGGTAAATGTATGCAGTGGTCGGCAGTGACGGCTTGTGAATGTATGCAGTGGGGGCAGTGACTGCTGGGGAATGTATGCAATGGTGCAGTGACGTCTGGTGAATGTATGCAGTGGGGACAGTGATGGCTGGTAAATGTATGCAGTGGTCGGCAGTAACGGCAGGTGAATGTATTCAGTGGGGGCAGTGACGGCTGGTGAATGTATGCAGTGTGGGCAGTGACGGCTGGTGAATGTGTGCAGCAGTGGCAGTGATGGCTGGTAAATGTATGCAGTGGTCGGCAGTGACGGCTGGGGAATGTATGCAGTGGGGGCAGTGACAGCTGGTGAATGTGTGCAGCAGGGGCAGTGACGGTTGGTGAATGTATGCAGTTGGGTCAGTGACGGCTGGTGATTGTATGCAGTGGGGCAGTGCCGGCTGGTGAATGCATGCAGTGGGGTCAGTGATGGCTGATGAGGTAGTGGAAACATTTACATTCAATGCGAGTGAGTCGACCAGGCGGTACGGGGTAGCACCCAACAATCAAAGGGGATTCGGAAGACTTCTCTAGAGGGCCCTCCAACCCTTTTGATTGTTGTGTGGTAATCCGTCCTTCTCAGAAGTTTTTTTAACATTTTTATTATTGGTTAAAATGGTGTGTTTTCAGAAGACTTTCTGGGTAAAAAAAAAAAAAACAATTTACAGTTGGTTCTGTAGGATAATACTTCAAATAATCTTATAGATGTGAAGTCACCAACAGAAATAGGATCATTTTCCCAAATTTTCAGGCGGTAGGTGCCCACAATATATGCCAGCATTTCTACTGTAAGAACACAATTGTGTTGGCTTTGTTGAATAATGCAAGTCCTCCAACTGTAAGAAAACACCCTTGATGGTTTTGCCCAATTAGGCCAGTACTGCAAGTTACTGTAAACAAAACAGGTCTTGGCTTTGACGAATAATGTCCATGTTCTCACTGTAAGAACACACTTGTCTTTATCCAATATAATACAGTCTGTGCTGCAAAGACATATACAATGATTGCTTTGCCCAAATAGACTAAGCCCAGTCCTGCGAATCACAGCAAATACACTTCTTCTTGTCTTTGCCTAATAATGTAAGTATTTTAATAGTAAGAACACAACTGTCTCGACTTTGCCCAGAAAGGGCAGTGCAGTAACTGTAAGAATAAACCCATAATTGGACGTTTCCCAGAAAGGGCAGTGCAGTATCTGTAAGAATAAACCCATAATTGGACTTTTCCCAGAAAGGGCAGTGCAGTAACTTTAAGAATAAACCCATAATGGCTTTACCTGTCAAGCGCAAGCTGCTAGTATTACTAGAAGCTGTAAGAACACACTTTTCTTGGCTTTGTCCAAAAATGAAGATAGCATAAGCTGATACCCATGGTGAATTTGCCCAATGCCAGTATCTCCAGGCACTGTAAGAACACATGTTGCTTGCCCAATGAGGCCAGTTCTGTAACTGAACACATTTGTCTTTGTTCTGCCTACCGCCCTCTTTAAGCTCCTAACATGTCAAATTCCCCCATAGACTTCAACTGGTTAGCAGAACTGCACGAGCCTCTACACATCTTTCACTGTCACCGTCTTTTCATGACCATCTCTATAATTCTCTAAACTCACACCCGTGGTACACCGAACACTTCCAGCTTTATTTAATTGTTTACGGCTGCGTGTGTAATCAATCACCTGCATATTGAGAACCTGTCATATTCCGATTGCTTTCTCATTGCTGGCATCTATAAAGCAAGTTAGTGGAGAGAGCCCTGTCAGAGGGTTTCTTATATGACAAATACGCAACAACGTGCAGGTTGTAAAACACAATTGTGACCTTGCTGTCATTAACATTGGTTAGTAAAGCGGGTTAACTATTTGCCTCGGGCATGCATCTTTTCTGAAGACGGAAGCTGTTGCTGACAGTTTTGATCAAAATACTCTGTTTAACGAACTATTTAAATCATAAGGGAAGATGTCTGAATATCTTGAAGCCGGGTCAGCAGAAGACATGTGGGTCGCGTTTCAGAATGATGATTCGGCTCTTGCCCACATCTGGGAAAAACCACCTGCACTTGTTAACAACAAACATGCATGCATTTGGTGTAGTTTAAGGTCTTCAAATGCAGAAGGTCAATGGAAAATGACAAATGTATGTTTGGGGCATGCATAGTTTTAGTTGGCATAGTTTTCAGTGCCAGGATTATGCATTTTATCATACAATCAATATGCAATACGCCGAATGCTAACAATTCATTCAACGCAACATAGATGTGTGGTGCATACATTATAATGGAGAATATGTTTCTTAACGTAAATTTCAGTGGGTGATTTGTCTGGTTTTACCAATAAGGTTGCATAACATGAGCCCCAACTTGAACTTCATTAAACTCCAACCATATTTGCTGTCCCACACCAAAAAGCTGAAAGCAGGATACATCTGTGAGGAATTCGACCATCCGCACGGCGGGTGTGCACTCACCTGGGCTTTTTTGATATTTTTTTAAGAAATTGAATGATAGGAGATCAACCTCATAAAATGTGTGGGGCTAAACCGCATACATTTTCCTATGCTCACTGCTCAACAAACACATAGATCTGTGTCCTCTGGGGAGGACATAGCCTACAGCCGCAGTCCTCCCTGTCACATTTAGTTGGAATGTGACAACCAGGGGTACATGAAAGCATCGAGAGGAGGAGGGCAAGACCTTCCTCCTGCCATGGCCAGTCTAATTAAATATCAAAGGCTCCATAGATCCGCCGTGCGTTTTCTCAGTCTGCTGGTGGCAGTGCATACTGATAAGCTTTAATTGGAGCAGGAATGTGAGAGGCCTGACCGCAGAGTTGAAAAATGGGACAGGAAACCCAACGCCTTTGTATATGCATCTGTGTCAACCTGAAGTCAGCTCCCACCCCTTAGCATGAAGGGCAGTGAATGTCATGTCTCTGACAACTGTTTACAGTAGGCAATACCTGCAGGGGCACCCACTTTCAGAGGGAAGAAATATGTGATTTGATGGAGACAGAAAGTGTGTTCTTGCCATAACTTCAAGGAAGACCTGTGCTTTGATCAGGAACCACAGAGAGCTCAATTAAACAGAGAGACCCTTTGATCCACAACAGACAGGAAGGTGGGTGGGACTTAATAGTACATGTTTTCAACCCTTTACCTTTCCTGTTGCAAAGCACTATGGGTATGACCTCACGCATAACAGAAGATTGTTGGTGAAGACCCAGGATTGGTTCATAAAGATAGGTAGCCTGCACCAATCTCCGGGGCCCATTTGGCTTCAAAAGAGGGCTGAGCCCATCTCTTAGTAGATCATCTGATGACTTTGCAAGGAAGGACTCATTTGGACCCTTGATGAAGGTACAGTCTGACTTACCGCTTCCGGCAGTAAAGGAAGGCCAGGATTTCCAAGAGGGAAGCAAGATCCCTCCCATAAACTTCTCCCAGGGAACAGAGGTAGATACCGAATTCAGAGGAACTTCCAGCAGCTCCAGCACTGGTACCCAGTCGGCACACAGCGTGCCCTGCTAGGCTCTGCAAGCAAGCTTCCTAGGTGGGAAGTGCCAGAGAGTCTCTGAACCAAAAGCAGGACAAGGCCGTTACCTGCAACACTCTCCTCAGCTTTGGGCTGTCCACCTTAAAGGACGACACAAGCACAGCGAAGAAGCTAGGAGGAGTGCACTCAAAAGCATCAACCAGCATCCACTTTTAAGCACAATTTCGAGGCAGTCGAGCCCCTTGAGCTGCAACCGAATGCACATCTGACTGTCATCACGCCACAGTCACTCACACCATCTAAGACGCCTTGACCAGTGCTTCAAACCTGCCAACCAGCTCCAAAACAATGATTTCTGACCCGAACCATTGTGTAGGCCAGCCTGCAGCCATCTGTCCAGCCTCGCTCGCCGAAGTGCCTGCCGTCTGACACCCGCAGCTGTCTCCCGTCTTTACCTCTGTCACAGAAGTTGTAAAGCTCCCTGAAACTGACTCAATGCTGTCGAGCACCAAGAACGTCTACAAGCAGAAGGTACATTGTGGTTCTGACCCCTGGTCCTTCCTTGAAGGCCCCTGGTGACATTTTATGACCCATTGATGAAACCAAGTATCCTTGAACTATTGAGAATAATTACTTTGCCAACTACCCTCCTGTCAGTTTAGAGAGTGGATCCCTTTCCTTCTTGAAACTGTCGGTCCTCTTTATTCTTTTGTTGTGTGGGTTGTATTTTGTAGTGTGCTAGAACTGTCTCGTGTGAATAATAAAGTAGATATGTTTATACAACCTTGACTGGACAATCCCTTTTATCATTGGGTAATAATCGCTGTGTTGCAACTAATCAACGATCCACGACCTTGAGGAGATAAGCCTGCTGTACCGTCCACGTTACCAAAATTGGACAAGGAGGTTTATAATTGACTTGTGTTTCCAATCTGTTCAGATCCCTTCTCGTGTACTAGAGGTGTGGGGCTGATTGATGGTTTAGAAACCGATATTCATCCCTGGATCACTGGTGCCTCCGGAGGTCTTTGTCACAACATGTCTGTAATTATTGAGCGTCTTTTGCAAAAGTTTATCTTTGGACAGCAAATGCATGTTTAGTGACACAGATTTTAGTGTGTGAACACTGATTCCTTAGGCAATATGTGCATGCCATCATACCTGCTTCAGGGTTTGATTATGTAGCACAACCCTACATAAAGCAATGGAAAAAGGAACACTGGCTGCAGATGATAAACGGGCATATGTGCTATTACATAGAGGTGCCCCATAGACACACCATTAACCTACAAGGTGGTGAATTGTGCAGTGCATAAATCATTGCTGAACACATATTACATCATGGAATTGCCGTAGACTACTGAGTGCATGGTGACACACCTAATCAAGGTGCCAAGTCACAGTGGGCACATTGCCCCCCCCCCACCTCCAGAGCTATATAGGTGGGTGTGCTCCTCGGGCAGTCACCTGCTTCGCCTGCCGCAGGAAACTGGTCTTGCTGCCACTGCACCCCCTCATCCACAAGCAGAACTTGAACAAAGACATCCTAGCACCCAAGTAACAGTGCATGAGAGAGAGAGAGAGAGAGAGAGAGAGAGAGAACACAGCACTTCTCATATGGCCAGCTGTATATGTTGCCGTGTGGTGGGTTACCTCTATGTGACCACTGCACTCCCTGCCCCAAATGAACCATGCCTCATCCCATGCTTGCCGCTCTCTTCAAATGTGATGTGAATGAGTCCTGACCTCCCGTGCTTCTAATGTTTTATTATATCTTTGCATAAGAGTCAACTGAAATCAGCCTCTCTTACAAACAACATCTCTTATACTCTGGTAGAATAAGAATCAGTCTATCAAAGAGAATTAGAAAAAATGAACAGCAAATATGACTATCCCCTCAGACACAGAGATGGCCCCACACAGGTCGCGGTAACGCCAACCTCTGTCAAACTGAACATGCACTGCATGGCCTGAATCCATGTGACATTTTCTAACATTGAAGATTCATTCCAAAAAGACTGATTTGTTCAGCCAATATAGTGCGGCCCCCCAATTCTCGTTAATATTACTTTAACCAAATAAGCTCCCTGGTAACCTGCCCTTACCCTTTAAGTAGGAGGGTTTCACACCCGAACGCTTTCTTACCGTGCTCTCCCTCCTCGCCCTTGAACTTTACTCTCTGTACCCTCCTAGTATCCCCGCATAAGCAGACACATGAATAGATACACAAACACAATTACAAACACTTATTCACCCACCCGACCCCTCACTTCCACGCAACAAACACTTATCCTCGACCTACACACACGTACTCTTCCCTTCTCCCTGCCCCCACCCCCTCCTCTCCATGCTACAAACATGCCTCCCCAACATATTCATACACACACACCCATATGCACACAGACATACACAGACACGTGCCTTCCGGACCCGCGGTTTCCGTCTTCACTGTGCCTGTCAGCCCCTGCGTGCACTTTTGTGCGACAGGGGAGTGACAGTTCGATCAGAAAGACCCCTTTGAGCGGTAAATATCGACATTTCTTTTAATTTGCAAACATATGACATGTCATTTCACTCCACACCCCTGGCACTTCTCTTAAAACATCTAAGGCACATATCACAGTAGTGCAAGTTTTCATTACACACAGAGTAAAGCTGATGTCTTGCAACTGACTTTGATTGCCCCGGTGGCGGGAACGTGGGTGTTCTTTTTCTCTCTCTCTCTTTCTCTCTCTCTCTCTCTCTCTTCTCTCTCTCCTCTCTTCTCTCTCTCTCTCTCGATGGTGATGCCTGGACATATTGGTGGGTGTAGTAAGGTCATAGCATCATTGACTTCCCCTCTTTGAGAAGGAGGGACTGCATGCAGTGTGCAGTGTGGCCATGCTACTGAAGGCACGGTAGCTTCATGATTCCAGCAGCAAGGACTGCCTTGTGTTGTTTTTTCACCAGGAAGCATAGCTTAGCAAAACTAAAGGCATCGGTTCACGGATGAGCGTGTGAGGGTGAGTAGGTGGAATGGAGGGTGGTTTGGGAGGCAAGTGGATAGGGCACCGTCTAGTAAACTCCATCGGTTACTCTCCGCAGATCTGCCCCCACCCGCCCCACTCCCAGCCTATATCTCACAGCAGCCTCGCATATATATATCATTTTGGAATATACTACGTTTCATTAAATTGCGCTTCTCGGGTTCGCTGTTCTTTCTATGCAAATGTACGTCTGTCTCTTGGCATTTATAAAAGCTTCATTAATGTTTGAAACCAGACTCGAGACGATGCCTGGAATAGCCCGCAGGACCCAGAGCTATTGCTGAACAATGCCAGATTGCATTTATGATAGAAAAACACCAGCAAAAGGCAGTGACGGCTGGTGAATTTATGCAGTGGGGGCAGTGACAGCTGGTGAATGTATGCAGTGGAAGACAGTGACGGCTGGTGAATGCATGCAGTGGGGGCAGTGATGGCTGGTGAATGTATGCAGTGCGGCAGTGACAGCTGGTGAATGTATGCAGTGGGGGGCAGTGACGGCTGGTGAATGTATGCAGTGGGGGCAGTAACGGCTGGTGAATGTATGCAGTGGGGGCAGTGACGGCTGGTGAATGTATGCAGTGGAAGACAGTGACGGCTGGTGAATGCATGCAGTGGGGGCAGTGATGGCTGGTGAATGTATGCAGTGCGGCAGTGACGGCTGGTGAATGTATGCAGTGCGGCAGTGACGGCTGGTGAATGTATGCAGTGGGGGGCAGTAACGGCTGGTGAATGTATGCAGTGGAGGCAGTGACGGCTGGTGAATGTATGCAGTGGGGAGCAGTGAAGGCTGGTGAAAGTATGCAGTGGGAGTAGTGACGGCTGGTGAATGTATGCAGTGGGGCAGTGACAGCTGGTGAATGTATGCAGTGGGGGCAGTGATGGCTGGTGAATGTATGCAGTTGGGAGCAGTGAAGGCTGGTGAATGTATGCAGTGTGGTCAGTAATGGCTGGTGAATGTATGCAGTGGGGGAAGTGACGGGTGGTGAATGTATGCAGTGGGGGCAGTGATGGCTGGTGAATGTATGCAGTGGAGCAGTGATGGCTGCTGAATGTATGCGCGCGGGAGCAGTGACGGCTGATGAATGTATGCAATGGGGCAGTGATGGCTGGTGAATGTATGCAGTGGGGGCAGTGACGGCTGGTGAATGTATGCAGTGGGAGCAGTGACAGATGGTTAATGTATGTGGTGGGGCAATAACGGCTGCTGAATGTATGCATTGGGGCAGTGACGGCTGGTGAATGTATGCAGTGGGGGCAGTGATGGCTAGTGAATGTATGCAGTGGGGGCAGTGACGGATAGTGAATGCATGCAGTGCAGGCTGGTGAATGTATGTAGTGCAGCAGTGACGGCTGGTGAATGTATGCTGCAGGGGCAGTGAGGCAGGTGAATGTATGCAGCAGAGGCAGTGACGGCTGGTGAATGTATGCAGCGGGGGCCAGTGATGGCTGGTGTATGTATGCAGTGGGGGCAGTGACGGACGGTGAATGTTTGCAGTGGGGGAGTGATGGCTGGGGAATGTATGCAGTGATGGGCAGTGACGGCTGGTGAATGTATGCAGTGGGGCAGTGACAGCTGGTGAATGTATGCAGTGGGGGCAGTGATGGCTGGTGAATGTATGCAGTTGGGAGCAGTGAAGGCTGGTGAATGTATGCAGTGTGGTCAGTAATGGCTGGTGAATGTATGCAGTGGGGGAAGTGACGGGTGGTGAATGTATGCAGTGGGGGCAGTGATGGCTGGTGAATGTATGCAGTGGAGCAGTGATGGCTGCTGAATGTATGCGCGCGGGAGCAGTGACGGCTGATGAATGTATGCAATGGGGCAGTGATGGCTGGTGAATGTATGCAGTGGGGGCAGTGACGGCTGGTGAATGTATGCAGTGGGAGCAGTGACAGATGGTTAATGTATGTGGTGGGGCAATAACGGCTGCTGAATGTATGCATTGGGGCAGTGACGGCTGGTGAATGTATGCAGTGGGGGCAGTGATGGCTAGTGAATGTATGCAGTGGGGGCAGTGACGGATAGTGAATGCATGCAGTGCAGGCTGGTGAATGTATGTAGTGCAGCAGTGACGGCTGGTGAATGTATGCTGCAGGGGCAGTGAGGCAGGTGAATGTATGCAGCAGAGGCAGTGACGGCTGGTGAATGTATGCAGCGGGGGCCAGTGATGGCTGGTGTATGTATGCAGTGGGGGCAGTGACGGACGGTGAATGTTTGCAGTGGGGGAGTGATGGCTGGGGAATGTATGCAGTGATGGGCAGTGACGACTGGTGAATGTATGCAGTGATGGCTGGTGAATGTATGCAGTGGGGGCAGTGACGGCTGGTGAATGTATGCAGCAGAGGCAGTGACGGCTGGTGAATGTACATACTGGGGGGTAGTGACGGCTGGTGAATGTATGCAGTGGGGGGAAGTGACGGCTGGTGAATGTATGTACTGGGGGGCAGTGAAGGTTGGTGAATGTATGCGGTGGGGGACAGCGATGGCTGGTGAATGTATGCAGTGGGGCAGTGACAGCTGCAGAATGTATGTAGTGGCGGCAGTGACAGCCGGTGAATGTATGCAGTGGGGGGCAGTGATGGTTGGTGAATGTATGCAATGGGGCAGTGACGGCTGGTGAATGTATGCAGGAGAAGCAGTGACGGCTGGTGAATGTACATACTGGGGGGCTGTGACGGCTGGTGAATGTATGCAGTGGGGGGCAGTGACGACTGGTGAATGCATGCAGTGTGCACAGTGACGGCTGGTGAATGTATGCAGTGGGGGCAGTAACGGCTGGTGAATGTATGCAGCAGGGGCAGTGACGGCTGGTGAATGTATGCAGCAGAGGCAGTGACGGCTGGTGAATGTATGTAGTGGAGGCCAGTGATGGCTGGTGAATGTATGCAGTGTGGGCAGTGACGGACGGTGAATGTATGCA
The DNA here is from genome assembly GCF_040938575.1 of Ambystoma mexicanum. Lineage (NCBI taxonomy): Eukaryota > Metazoa > Chordata > Amphibia > Caudata > Ambystomatidae > Ambystoma > Ambystoma mexicanum. Next base: position 418,785,918 of record NC_090929.1, read on the forward strand.
GTGGAGTAGTGACGGCTGGTGAATGTATGCAGTGGAGTAGTGACGGCTGGTGAATGTATGCAGTGTTGGCAGGAACGGCTGGTGAATGTATGCAGTGGGGGCAGTGATGGCTGGTGAATGTATGCAGTGGGGACAGTAACAGCTGGTGAATGTATGTACTGGGGGCAGTGATGGTTGGTGAATGTATGCGGTGGGGACAGTGATGGCTGGTGAATGTATGCAGTGGGGCAGTGATGGCTGGTGAATGTATGCAGTGGAGACAGTGACGGCTGATGAAAGTATGCAGTGGGGGGCAGTGATGGCTGGTGAATGTATGCAATGTGGGCAGTAATGGCTGGTGAATGTATGCAGTGGAGCCATTGATGGCTGGTGAATGAATGCAGTGGGGGCAGTGACGGCTGCTGAATGTATGCAGCGGGGGCAGTGACAGCTGTTGAATGTATGCAGTGGGGCAGTGACGGCTGGTGAATGTATGCAGTGGGGCAGTGACAGCTGCAGAATGTATGCAGTGGGGGCAGTGACAACCGGTGAATGTATGCAGTGGGGGGCAGTGACGGTTGGTGAATGTATGCAATGCGGCAGTGACGGCTGGTGAATGTATGCAGTGGGGGCAGTGACGGCTGCTGAATGTATGCAGCGGGGGCAGTGACAGCTGTTGAATGTATGCAGCAGAGGCAGTGACGGCTGGTGAATGTATGCAGTGGGGCAGTGACAGCTGCAGAATGTATGCAGTGGGGGCAGTGACAACCGGTGAATGTATGCAGTGGGGGGCAGTGACGGTTGGTGAATGTATGCAATGCGGCAGTGACGGCTGGTGAATGTATGCAGCGGGGTTAGTGACGGCTGGTGAATGTATGCAATGGGAGCAGTGATGGCTGGTGAATGTATGCAGTGTGGGGCAGTGACAGCTTGTGAATATATGCAGTGGTGGCAGTGACGGCTGGTGAATGTATGCAGTGTGAGCAGTGATGGCTGGTGAATGTATGCAGCAGAGGCAGTGACGGCTGGTGAATGTATGCAGTGGGGCAGTGACAGCTGCAGAATGTATGCAGTGGGGGCAGTGACAACCGGTGAATGTATGCAGTGGGGGGCAGTGACGGTTGGTAAATGTATGCAATGGGGCAGTGACGGCTGGTGAATGTATGCAGTGGGGGTAGTGACGGCTGGTGAATGTATGCAGTGTGGGGCAGTGACAGCAGTGACAGCTTGTGAATATATGCAGTGGGGGGCAGTCACGGCTGGTGAATGTACGCAATGGGGGCAGTCACGGCTGGTGAATGTATGCAGTGTCGGGCAGTGATGGCTGGTGAATGCATGTAGTGTGAGCAGTGACGGCTGGTGAATGTATGCAGTGGGGGGAGTGAGGGCTGGTGAATGTATGCAGTGGGGGCAGTGACAGCTGGTGAATGTATGCAGTGGGGGCAGTGACGGCTGATGAATGTATGCAGCGGGGGCAGTGACTGCTGGTGAATGTATGCAGCAGAGGCAGTGACGGCTGGTGAATGTATGCAGTAGGGCAATGGCAGTTGCTGAATGTATGCAGTGGGGCAGTGACAGCTGGTGAATGTATGCAATGGGGGCAGTGACGGCTGATGAATGTATGCAATGGGACAGTGACGGCTGGTGAATGTATGCAGTGGGGACAGTGATGGCTGGTGAATGCATGCAGTGGGGACAGTGATGGCTGGTAAATGTATGCAGTGGTCGGCAGTGACGGCTGGTGAATGTATGCAATGTGGGCAGTAATGGCTGGTGAATGTATGCAGTGGAGACAGTGACGGCTGATGAATGTATGCAGTGGGGGGCAGTGACGGCTGGTGAATGTATGCAATGTGGGCAGTAATGGCTGGTGAATGTATGCAGTGGAGCCATTGATGGCTGATGAATGAATGCAGTGGGGGCAGTGACGGCTGCTGAATGTATGCAGCGGGGGCAGTGACGGCTGTTGAATGTATGCAGTGGGGCAGTGACTGCTGGTGAATGTATGCAGTGAGAGCAGTGATGGCTGGTGAATGTATGCAGTGGGGCAGTGATGGCTGGTGAATGTATGCAGTGGAGACAGTGACGGCTGATGAATGTATGCAGTGGGGGGCAGTGACGGCTGGTGAATGTATGCAATGTGGGCAGTAATGGCTGGTGAATGTATGCAGTGGAGCCATTGATGTCTGATGAATGAATGCAGTGGGGGCAGTGACGGCTGCTGAATGTATGCAGTGGTGGAAGTGACGGCTGGTGAATGTATGCAGTGTGGGCAGTGATGGCTGGTGAATGTATGCAGTGGGGGCAGTCACGGCTGGTGAATGTACGCAATGGGGGCAGTCACGGCTGGTGAATGTATGCAGTGTCGGGCAGTGATGGCTGGTGAATGCATGTAGTGTGAGCAGTGACGGCTGGTGAATGTATGCAGTGGGGGGCAGTGAGGGCTGGTGAATGTATGCAGTGGGGGCAGTGACAGCTGGTGAATGTATGCAGTGGGGGCAGTGACGGCTGATGAATGTATGCAGCGGGGGCAGTGACTGCTGGTGAATGTATGCAGCAGAGGCAGTGACGGCTGGTGAATGTATGCAGTAGGGCAATGGCAGTTGCTGAATGTATGCAGTGGGGCAGTGACAGCTGGTGAATGTATGCAGTGGGGGCAGTGACGGCTGATGAATGTATGCAATGGGACAGTGACGGCTGGTGAATGTATGCAGTGGGGACAGTGATGGCTGGTAAATGTATGCAGTGGTCGGCAGTGATGGCTGGTGAATGTATGCAGTGGGGGCAGTGACGGCTGGTGAATGTATGCAATGGGGCAGTGATGGCTGGTGAATGTATGCAGTGGGGACAGTGATGGCTAGTAAATGTATGCAGTGGTCGGCAGTGATGGCTGGTGAATGTATGCAGTGGGGGCAGTGACGGCTGGTGAATGTATGCAATGGGGCAGTGATGGCTGGTGAATGTATGCAGTGGGGACAGTGATGGCTAGTAAATGTATGCAGTGGTCGGCAGTGACGGCAGGTGAATGTATGCAGTGGGGGCAGTGACAGCTGGTGAATGTATGCAATGGGGCAGTGATGGCTGGTGAATGTATGCAGTGTGCGCAGTGATGGCTGGTGAATGTGTGCAGCTGTGGCAGTGATGGCTGGTAAATGTATGCAGTGGTCGGCAGTGACGGCTGGGGAATGTATGCAGTGGGGGCAGTGACGGCTGGTGAATGTGTGCAGCAGGGGCAGTGACGGCTTGTGAATGTATGCAGTGGGGTCAGTGACGGCTGGTGAATGTATGCAGTGGGGCAGTGATGGCTGGTGAATGGACGCAGCAGAGGCAGTGACGGCTGGTGAATGTATGCAGTGGGGCAATGACAGTTGCTGAAAGTATGCAGTGGTGCAGTGGCAGCTGGTGAATGTATGCAGTGGGGGCAGTGACGGCTGGTGAATGTATTCAATGGGACAGTGACAGCTGGTGAATGTATGCAGTGGGAGCAGTGACGGCTGATGAGGTAGTGGAAACATTTCCATTCAATGCGAGTGAGACGACCAGGCGGGACGGGGTAGCACCCAACAATCAAATGGGATTCGGAAGACTTCTCTAGAGGGCCCTCAAACCCTTTTGATTGTTGTGTGGTAATCTGTCCTTCTCAGAAGTTTTTTAAAATTTTTATTATTGGTTAAAATGGTGTGTTTTCAGAAGACTTTCTGGGTAAAAAGAAAAAAAAAACAATTTACAGTTGGTTCTGTAGGGTAATACTTCAAATAATCTAATAGATATGAAGTCACCAACAGAAATAGGATCATTTACCCAAATTTTCAGGCGGTAGGTGCCCACAATATATGCCAGCATTTCTACTGTAAGAACACAATTGTGTTGGCTTTGTTGAATAATGCAAGTCCTCCAACTGTAAGAAAACACCCTTGATGGTTTTGCCCAATTAGGCCAGTACTGCAAGTTACTGTAAACAAAACAGGTCTTGGCTTTGACGAATAATGTCCATGTTCTCACTGTAAGAACACACTTGTCTTTATCCATTATAATACAGTCTGTACTGTAAAGACATTTACAATGATTGCTTTGCCCAATTAGACTAAGCCCAGTCCTGAGAATCACAGCAAATACACATTCTTCTTGTCTTTGCCTAATAATGTAAGTATTTTAATAGTAAGAACACAACTGTCTCGACTTTGCCCAGAAAGGGCAGTGCAGTAACTGTAAGAATAAACGCATAATTGGACGTTTCCCAGAAAGGGCAGTGCAGTATCTGTAAGAATATGCAGTGGGGGGCAGTCACAGCTGGTGAATGTACGCAGTGGGGGTAGTCACGGCTGGTGAATGTATGCAGTGTCGGGCAGTGATGGCTGGTGAATGCATGTAGTGTGAGCAGTGACGGATGGTGAATGTATGCAGTGGGGGCAGTGAGGCTGGTGAATGTATGCAGTGGGGGCAGTGACGGCTGGTGAATGTATGCAATGGGGCAGTGATGGCTGGTGAATGTATGCAGTGGGGACAGTGATGGCTAGTAAATGTATGCAGTGGTCGGCAGTGACGGCAGGTGAATGTATGCAGTGGGGGCAGTGACAGCTGGTGAATGTATGCAATGGGGCAGTGATGGCTGGTGAATGTATGCAGTGTGCGCAGTGATGGCTGGTGAATGTGTGCAGCAGTGGCAGTGATGGCTGGTAAATGTATGCAGTGGTCGGCAGTGACGGCTGGGGAATGTATGCAGTGGGGGCAGTGACGGCTGGTGAATGTGTGCAGCAGGGGCAGTGACGGCTTGTGAATGTATGCAGTGGGGTCAGTGACGGCTGGTGAATGTATGCAGTGGGGCAGTGATGGCTGGTGAATGGACGCAGCAGAGGCAGTGACGGCTGGTGAATGTATGCAGTGGGGCAATGACAGTTGCTGAAAGTATGCAGTGGTGCAGTGGCAGCTGGTGAATGTATGCAGTGGGGGCAGTGACGGCTGGTGAATGTATTCAATGGGACAGTGACAGCTGGTGAATGTATGCAGTGGGAGCAGTGACGGCTGATGAGGTAGTGGAAACATTTCCATTCAATGCGAGTGAGACGACCAGGCGGGACGGGGTAGCACCCAACAATCAAATGGGATTCGGAAGACTTCTCTAGAGGGCCCTCAAACCCTTTTGATTGTTGTGTGGTAATCTGTCCTTCTCAGAAGTTTTTTTAAATTTTTATTATTGGTTAAAATGGTGTGTTTTCAGAAGACTTTCTGGGTAAAAAGAAAAAAAAACAATTTACAGTTGGTTCTGTAGGGTAATACTTCAAATAATCTAATAGATATGAAGTCACCAACAGAAATAGGATCATTTACCCAAATTTTCAGGCGGTAGGTGCCCACAATATATGCCAGCATTTCTACTGTAAGAACACAATTGTGTTGGCTTTGTTGAATAATGCAAGTCCTCCAACTGTAAGAAAACACCCTTGATGGTTTTGCCCAATTAGGCCAGTACTGCAAGTCACTGTAAACAAAACAGGTCTTTGCCTTGACGAATAATGTCCATGTTCTCACTGTAAGAACACACTTGTCTTTATCCATTATAATACAGTCTGTGCTGTAAAGACATTTACAATGATTGCTTTTCCCAATTAGACTAATCCCAGTCCTGCGAATCACAGCAAATACACATTCTTCTTGTCTTTGCCTAATAATGTAAGTATTTTAATAGTAAGAACACAACTGTCTCGACTTTGCCCAGAAAGGGCAGTGCAGTATCTGTAAGAATATGCAGTGGGGGGCAGTCACAGCTGGTGAATGTACGCAGTGGGGGTAGTCACGGCTGGTGAATGTATGCAGTGTCGGGCAGTGATGGCTGGTGAATGCATGTAGTGTGAGCAGTGATGGATGGTGAATGTATGCAGTGGGGGCAGTGAGGCTGGTGAATGTATGCAGTGGGGGCAGTGACGGCTGGTGAATGTATGCAGTGGGGGCAGTGACTGCTGGTGAATGTATGCAATGGGGCAGTGACGGCTGGTGAATGTATGCAGTGGGGGTAGTGACGGCTGGTGAATGTATGCAGTGGGAGCAGTGATGGCTGGTGAATGTATGCAGTGTGGGGCAGTGACAGCAGTGACAGCTTGTGAATATATGCAGTGGTGGCAGTGACGGCTGGTGAATGTATGCAGTGTGGGCAGTGATGGCTGGTGAATGTATGCAGCAGAGGCAGTGACGGCTGATTAATGTACGTACTGGGGGGCAGTGACGGCTGGTGAATGTATGCAGTGGGGGGCAGTGACGGCTGGTGAATGTATGCAGTGATGGGCAGTGACAACTGGTGAATGCATGCAGTGTGCACAGTGACGGCTGGAGAATGTATGCAGTGGGGGCAGTAACGGCTGGTGAATGTATGTACTGGGGGGCAGTGAAGGTTGTGAATGTATGCAGTGGGGGGACAGTGATGGCTGGTGAATGTATGCCATGGGGTAGTGATGGCTTTTGAATGTATCCAGTGGAGGCAGTGACGGCTGATGAATGTATGCAGTGGGGGGGCAGTGACGGCTGGTGAATGTATGCAATGTGGGCAGTAATGGCTGGTGAATGTATGCAGTGGAGCCATTGACGGCTGGTGAATGAATGCAGTGGGGGCAGTGACGGCTGCTGAATGTATGCAGCAGGGGAAGTGACGGCTGTTGAATGTATGCAGTGGGGCAGTGATGGCTGGTGAATGTATGCAGTGGGAGCAGTGATGGCTGGTGAATGTATGCAGTGTGGGGCAGTGACTTCAGTGACAGCTTGTGAATATATGCAGTGGTGGCAGTGATGGCTGGTGAATGTATGCAGTGTGGGCAGTGAATGTATGCAGCAGAGGCAGTGACGGCTGGTGAATGTATGCAGTGGGGCAGTGACAGCTGCAGAATGTATGCAGTGGGGGCAGTGGGAGCAGTGATGGCTGGTGAATGTATGCAGTGTGGGGCAGTGACAGCAGTGACAGCTTGTGAATATATGCAGTGGTGACAGTGATGGCTGGTGAATGTTTGCAGTGTGGGCAGTGATGGCTGGTGAATGTATGCAGCAGAGGCAGTGACGGCTGGTGAATGTATGCAGTGGGGCAGTGACAGCTGCAGAATGTATGCAGTGGGGGCAGTGACAGCCGGTGAATGTATGCAGTGGGGGGCAGTGACGGTTGGTGAATGTATGCAGTGGGGGCAGTGACAGCCGGTGAATGTATGCAGTGGGGGGCAGTGACGGTTGGTGAATGTATGCAATGGGGCAGTGACGGCTGGTGAATGTATGCAGTGGTTGTAGTGACGGCTGGTGAATGTATGCAGTGGGGGCAGTGACGGCTGGTGAATGTGTGCTGCAAGGGCAGTGGCAGCTGGTGAATGTATGCCATGGGGGGCAGTGACGGCTGGTGAATGTATGCAGTGGGGGGCAGTCACGGCTGGTGAATGTACGCAGTGGGGGCAGTCACGGCTGGTGAATGTATGCAATGGGGCAGTGAAGGCTGGTGAATGTATGCAGTGGGGACAGTGATGGCTGGTAAATGTATGCAGTGGTCGGCAGTGACGGCTGGTGAATGTATGCAGTGGGGGCAGTGACGGCTGGTGAATGTATGCAGTGGGGGCAGTGACGGCTGGTGAATGTATGCAATGGGACAGTGATGGCTGGTGAATGTATGCAGTGGGGACAGTGATGGCTGGTAAATGTATGCAGTGGTCGGCAGTGACGGCAGGTGAATGTATGCAGTGAGGGCAGTGACGGCTGGGGAATGTATGCAATGGGGCAGTGACGGCTGGTGAATGTATGCAGTGTGCGCAGTGACGGCTGGTGAATGTGTGCAGCAGTGGCAGTGATGGCTGGTAAATGTATGCAGTGGTCGGCAGTGACGGCTGGGGAATCTATGCTGTGGGGGCAGTGACGGCTGGAGAATGTGTGCAGCAGGGGCAGTGACGGCTTGTGAATGTATGCACTGGGGTCAGTGACGGCTGGTGAATGTATGCAGTGGGGCAGTGATGGCTGGTGAATGGACGCAGCAGAGGCACTGACGGCTGGTGAATGTATGCAGTGGGGCAATGACAGTTGCTGAAAGTATGCAGTGGTGCAGTGGCAGCTGGTGAATGTATGCAGTGGGGGCAGTGATGGCTGGTGAATGTATTCAATGGGACAGTGACGGCTGGTGAATGTGTGCAGTGACGGCTGATGAGGTAGTGGAAACATTTCCATTCAATGCGAGTGAGTCGACCAGGCGGGACGGGGTAGCACCCAACAATCAAATGGGATTCGGAAGACTTCTCTAGAGGGCCCTCAAACCCTTTTGATTGTTGTGTGGTAATCCGTCCTTCTCAGAAGTTTTTTTAAATTTTTATTATTGGTTAAAATTGTGTGTTTTCAGAAGACTTTCTGGGTAAAAAGAAAAAAAAACAATTTACAGTTGGTTCTGTAGGGTAATACTTCAAATAATCTAATAGATATGAAGTCACCAACAGAAATAGGATCATTTTCCCAAATTTTCAGGCGGTAGGTGCCCACAATATATGCCAGCATTTCTACTGTAAGAACACAATTGTGTTGGCTTTGTTGAATAATGCAAGTCCTCCAACTGTAAGAAAACACCCTTGATGGTTTTGCCCAATTAGGCCAGTACTGCAAGTTACTGTAAACAAAACAGGTCTTGGCTTTGACGAATAATGTCCATGTTCTCACTTTAAGAACACACTTGTCTTTATCCATTATAATACAGTCTGTGCTGTAAAGACATTTACAATGATTGCTTTGCCCAATTAGACTAAGCCCAGTCCTGCGAATCACAGCAAATACACATTCTTCTTGTCTTTGCCTAATAATGTAAGTATTTTAATAGTAAGAACACAACTGTCTCGACTTTGCCCAGAAAGGGCAGTGCAGTAACTGTAAGAATAAACGCATAATTGGACGTTTCCCAGAAAGGGCAGTGCAGTATCTGTAAGAATAAACCCATAATTGGACGTTTCCCAGAAAGGGCAGTGCAGTAACTGTAAGAATAAACCCTTAATTGGACTTTGCCCAGAAAGGGCAGTGCAGTAACTGTAAGAATAAACCCATAATTGGACTTTGCCCAGAAAGGGCAGTGCAGTAACTGTAAGAATAAACCCATAATGGCTTTATCTGTCAAGCGCAAGCTGCCAGTATTACTAGAAGCTGTAAGAACACACTTTTCTTGGCTTTGTCCAAAAATGAAGATAGCATAAACTGATACCCATGGTGAATTTGCCCAATGACAGTATCTCCAGGCACTGTAAGAACACATGTTGCTTGCCCAATGAGGCCAGTTCTGTAACTGAACACATTTGTCTTTGTTCTGCCTAGCGCCCTCTTTAACTTCCTAACATGTCAAATTCCTCCATAGACTTCAACTGGTTAGCAGAACTGCACGAGCCTCTACACATCTTTCACTGTCACCGTCTTTTCATGACCATCTCTATAATTCTCTAAACTCACACCCGTGGTACACCGAACGCTTCCAGCTTTCTTTAATTGTTTACGGCTGCGTGTGTAATCAATCACCTGCATATTGAGAACCTGTCATATTCCGATTGCTTTCTCATTGCTGGCATCTATAAAGCAAGTTAGTGGAGAGAGCCCTGTCAGAGGGTTTCTTATATGACAAATACGCAACAACGTGCAGGTTGTAAAACACAGTTGTGACCTTGCTGTCAGGGACACCATATCACCAAAATGCCAGGGGTAGCGGAAGTGACATCACACGACCCTTGATCCCCATTTGACCCCGCCCTGAAGTGATATCGCGGGATGCGATGGAATGCAACCTTTCACCCGTTGACAAAACAGGGAGTGCTATCACATATTGTACCCTACAAAAAATATTGTTACGATATTGCTATAATGTGATGTACATTTCATATAAGGATGGATCGCCATATGTATCGTTAAGATCAGTGTGTATAGGCCCATATTACCAAATGACTGTGAATGCAAGCAGACGTCCATGACCAAATGATAATGATGTGTTATTATATAGCACTTACGCTTAAGAGCTTTATATAGAAAAAATATACACCCAATATCACCCAACCTTTGTTGGTACTCATTTATCGACCTCAGAAGGATGAAAGGCTGAGTTGAGGCGTTTAAGAACAGACTAAGTCAGTGACTCGCCCCTTGAAGTGTGCCTGAAATAAACCTTTCATGAGTCTAGCAATTATTGAATAGAATACCAGAAAGACACATTATTTGGTATTCCTAATCTTTCTTATTTAGGGTCAGTGCTGAAAGTGTTATTGTGTGACTCCTTTTCTTCATTTTCTTCTTTTTTTAAGGGGCTTTAACAAGAAAGTCAGCCACTCCAGAACTAAAGAGCCACATGTTGCTGGCCAAAGCCCATGAGCTTACATTACAAAAAAAAAAAAAACCTTTTTTTTCTCTTTTGTTCTTTTTTTTTCTAGAGGTCGCAAGGGTGACCACAGAGTTCGCAAGGGAGCCCTCAGAGGTCACAGTTGCGACCTCTGGCGACCCCCAAATGACGTCCCTGCTTGCTGTCATTAACATTGGTTAGTAAAGCGGGTTAACTATTTGCCTCGGGCATGCATCATTTCTGAAGACGGAAGCTGTTGCTGATAGTTTTGATCAAAATACTCTGTTTAACGAACTATTTAAATCATAAGGGAAGATGTCTGAATATCTTGAAGCCGGGTCAGCAGAAGACATGTGGGTCGCGTTTCAGAATGATGATTCGGCTCTTGCCCACAGCTGGGAAAACCCACCTGCACTTGTTAACAACAAGCATGCATGCATTTGGTGTAGTTTAAGGTCTTCAAATGCAGAAGGTCAATGGAAAATGACAAATGTATTTTTGGGGCATGCATAGTTTTAGTTGGCATAGTTTTCAGTGCCAGGATTATGCATCTTATCACACAATCAATATGCAATACACCGAATGCTAACAATTCATTCAATGCAACATAGATGTGTGGTGCATACATTATAATGGAGAATATGTTTCTTAACGTAAATTTCAGTGGGTGATTTGTCTGGTTTTACCAATAAGGTTGCATAATATGAGCCCCAACTTGAACTTCATTAAACTCCAACCATATTTGCTGTCCCACACCAAAAAGCTGAAAGCAGGATACATCTGTGAGGAATTCGACCATCCGCACGGCGGGTGTGCACTCACCTGGGCTTTTTTGATATTTTTTTAAGAAATTGAATGATAGGAGATCAACCTCAGAAAATGTGTTGGGCTAAACCGCATACATTTTCCTATACTCACTGCTCAACAAACACATAGATCTGTGTCCTCTGGGGAGGACACATACTACAGCCGCAGTCCTCCCTGTCACATTTAGTTGGAATGTGACAACCAGGGGTACATGAAAGCATCGAGAGGAGGAGGGCAAGACCTTCCTCCTGCCATGGCCAGTCTAATTAAATATCAAAGGCACCATAGATCCGCCGTGCGTTTTCTCAGTCTGCTGGTGGCAAAGCGTACTGATGAGCTTTAATTGGAGCAGGAATGTGAGAGGCCTGGCCGCAGAGTTGAAAAATGGGACATGAAACCCAACACCTTTGTATATGCATCTGTGTCAACCTGAAGTCAGCTCCCACCCCTTAGCATGAAGGGCAGTGAATGTCATGTCTCTGACAACTGTTTACAGTAGGCAATACCTGCAGGGGTACCCACTTTCAGAGGAAAGAAATATGTGATTTGATGGAGGCAGAAAGTGTGTTCTTGCCATAACTTCAAGGATGACCTGTGCTTGGATCAGGAACCACAGAGAGCTCAATTAACCAGAGAGATCCTTTGATCCACAACAGACAGGAAGGTGGGTGGGACTTAATAGTACATGTTTTCAACCCTTTACCTTTCCTGTTGCAAAGCACTATGGTTATGACCTCACGCATAACAGAAGATTGTTGGTGAAGACCCAGGATTGGTTCATAAAGATAGGTAGCCTGCACCAATCTCTGGGGCCCATTTGGGTTCAAAAGAGGGCTGAGCCCATCTCTTAGTAGATCATCTGATGACTTTGCAAGGAAGGACTCATTTGGACCCTTGATGAAGGTACAATCTTACTTACCGCTTCCGGCAGTAAAGGAAGGCCAGGATTTCCAAGAGGGAAGCAAGATTCCTCCCATAAACTTCTCCCAGGGAACAGAGGTAGATACCAAATTCAGAGGAACCTCCAGCAGGTCCAGCACCGGTACCCAGTCAGCACACAGCGTGCCCTGCTAGGCTCTGCAAGCAAGCTTCCTAGGTGGGAAGTGCCAGAGAGTCTCTGAACCAAAAGAAGGACAAGGCCGTTACCTGCAACACTCTCCTCAGCTTTGGGCTGTCCGCCTTAAAGGACGACACAAGCACAGCGAAGAAGCTAGGAGGAGTGCACTCACAAGCATCAACCAGCATCTACTTTTAAGCACAATTTTAAGGCAGTCGAGCCCCTTTAGCTGCAACCTACTGCACCGCTGACTGTTGTCACGCCAGTCACTCACACCGTCTAAGACCAGTGCTTCAAACCTGCCAACCAGCTCCAAAACAATGATTTCTGACCCGAACCATTGTGTAGGCCAGCCTGCAGCCATCTGTCCAGCCTCGCTCCCCGAAGTGCCTGCCGTCTGATACCCGCAGCTGTCTCCCGTCTTTACCTCTGTCACAGAAGCTGTAAAGCTCCCAAAAACGGACTCGATGCTGTCGAGCACCAAGAACTTCTACAAGCAAAAGGTACATTGTGGTTCTGTCCCCCTGGTCCTTCCCCGAAGGCCCCTGGTGACATTTTATGACCCATTGATGAAACCAAGTATCCTTGAACTATTGAGAATAATTACTTTGCCAACCACCCTCCTGTCAGTTTAGAGAGTGGATCCCCTTTCCTTCTTGAAACTGTCGGTCCTCTTTATTCTTTTATTGGGTGGGTTGTATTTTGTAGTGTGCTAGAACTGTCTGGTGTGAATAATAAAGTAGATATGTTTATACAACCTTGACTGGACAATCCCTTTTATCATTGGGTCATAATCGCTGTGTTGCAACTAATCAACGATCCACGACCTTGAGGAGATAAGCCTGCTGTACAGTCCACGTTACCAAAATTGGACAAGGAGGTTTATAATTGACTTGTGTTTCCAATCTGTTCAGATCCCTTCTCGTGTACTAGAGGTGTGGGGCTGATTGATGGTTTAGAAACCGATATTCATCCCTGGATCACTGGTGCCTCGGGAGGTCTTTGTCACAACATGTCTGTAATTATTGAGCGTCTTTTGCAGAAGTCTATCTTTGGACAGCAAATGCATGTTTAGTGACACAGACTTTAGTGTGTGAACACTGATGATTCCTTAGGCAATATGTGCATGCCACCATACCTGCTTCAGGGTTTGATTATGTAGCACAACCCTACATAAAGCAATGGAAAAAGGAACACTGGCTGCAGAATATCCTGGGACAGATGTATTGACCTTTGTATGGCAGAACAAAGAAAGACAGTTTCCTGTTGCCTAACTTCTGCTTTCTATGGCAACCTCCTGTGACAGAAATTGAACCATTCCATGGGTGAACCCAACAACACTCTTCCACCCTGTAGATTCCCATCAAAGCAACAAGAGCGGAGGAATAGAGAGAAAGGTATCATATCAACGGGGACTGTATCGACCACAAGACTTGCCAGTACTAGAACATCTCGGTGATGACTGCAGGAACCAGCGACATCACATACATCAAATGCAGAACAATGCAGCAATCATGACAAGCGGTACTGGCCACACTGTGCCACACGCACCCGTAGCAACAACAGTAAATAAGGGAAAAGAATCATCTGTTGCCTCAAAATAACAGCCAGTAGATTTGGAATGTTTATGTGACTGACATCAGACCCTGGCTTTGAGTGGCACATGTCTAGTGTCAGTCACACAGGGAACACAATGTCGTGCTGTTGATAATAAGTTAGTAAGTTACGAAGGTGGTGGGACTTGGCCTCCACAGCCCCACCAGCTTTTAATGGAAGAATGGCATGTTATCTACGCAGAGCCCTTCAGTCCTTGTTTAGAAAATAGACAAATCATTCCTAGTTCAGGACATGGCCTGCAGAGAATGCACACCACACCAGGTAACACCACACACCAGGGCCGGGCCAACATGCGCATGGTCATAGCCACCGAAGTAGAGAAGTGAGTGGGTCACTGCGTGCTGCAGTGCTCTGCTAGGTCAGTGAAAGGTGTAATTCTATGACAAGACTGGAGGCAAGCATTATGCCTCAACTTCTTTAATTTACCACTCTTCAGCAGTTTCAACAAACTCAAAAAACCATAACAAAACACTGAAAACAGTCTGAACACACTTTACTTCTTTTGAACTACAGTCCCCATATTCTCTGTAGTCCATCTCACTCCATGCTCAGCTATGACCACTTCCTGTCCCATAGCTCCTCCTCTTCTTTTACTGCTCTTCAAGCAGATAAGTACTATTTTGTTTCATCTCCCTATTGTAATGTGGTCTTTAGCAGCATTGCATATGGATAGATTGTGCATTTAATCTGTGTAGTGTACCGCAGATGCGAACAGAATAAGCATTATAGTTTTGAGCTTAGCGTTATTTCAGAATGCAATATTTAGGCTGCAGAAGCAGCGTCAGGAAGCCGTGTACATATTCTATTGCGGTGCAATTTTGTTTCGTTTTCGTTTCGTTACGATCGCCATCTCAGCGAGAGCCTCTCACGGCACGGCCACCCCGTGCCATATGACCGGCACTCCAGGGGTGGCGGGCCGACGCTGTGAGAGCCTGCGGTGACTCGAAGAGTCGCATTGCCAGAGAGCCTCCGGCCCCTCCTTCGGGGTAGCGAAGGCGTCGACATAGGAGAGCGGCCAGCGCCGCGGTGCAGGGTAACCCCCTCCTTCATGGAGGCGGAGACTGCCGCTCGCGAGGACAGCGGAGTCCCTCGGCCCCCTCCTTTGTGAAGGAGGGGCCTCACCACCGCTCGTTTCCGCGTCGCATGATCTCTCAGCGACGCGGAACGGAGCGGAGTGTTTATTAAAAGCCGGGTCCGGCGGTGAATTAAAGAGCTATGTGCTTAGCGATTTTAAGCATTTTCACTCGCAATAAGAGATCAAAGCGCACAACACCACACGCCCGCCTTAGAGGGCTGCAGCAAACGAAATGCATTGAGCAGCCGGAAGATAAAGCAGGCTCTCTGCTTGCCTGAATACACAGTGCCCAGCACAGAGGGGCCCACCAAAGGAGATACGCCTATCCCAGGCACCCAAGAGAAGGAAATAGTCAGGTGGAGCCACAAAGAAAAAAGAAAAAAAAATAATATAATAATAATAAATATGTATAAATAAATAAAGATAAGGAACAGGGCAGATAGGTAATACTATCTCTGTTCCGGCAGTAGTATCTGTAGTGAAAGGGGCATACTGCGACACCTTTTCAGGTATTGGAGGCACACAGCATCCTCTCAAGATGTCAGAGTTTGAGTGGAGTGAAGAGGAGCAGCCTTCGGATCTAGCTGCCAGCTTCAAAGAGGTGCTGGTTAACTCACTGATAGATGCAGTGGCACAAGGGGTTAAACCTCTGCAAGACAGGCTGGAGTCCTTTAGAGGCAATGTTACAGCAGCCAGCATACAGCATACAGCACCAGACGGACTGATCGCACGCCCGCAGAACCCTCAGAGACAGGGTCATTGTGGAGTACCAAGACCCGAAAGAGGAAAGCTCCTCTCGACCCCCAGCGCCCTTTGGAAGGGGCAGAGGAAAAGGCCCCGGAGGTTGTCGACGCCTTCGCAAAGCTCCGTGAAGCATATTTGCAGCATCTGACAGTGCCAGACCTCACGACCCCCACTCCAGGGGAAGATTATGATGGAGAAGATAACCTGGGCTCGGACGAGGAGCCGAAGGATGGAGAACCTCCCTCTCAAGGTGAGGATGAATCAAGAGAGGAGGAGGAGTGCAAACCCAGCGGAGGGAAAAGACCCAGCAAGGAGAAAAATATCGAAGAGGAGCAGGATAGTATGTTTGATCCGGACAGCATCCGGAATCCGAGATCCTCAGACTGGCAGCCCTCGCCAAGAGTGGCCTAGTACATGACCAAGAGACTAAGAAAAGCGCTGGACAAGGAGGTCCGACAGAGATTATGAGCGGAGTGCCCGAGGCCGGACCTTCCAGGGAAAGTGGCCAAGACGCCACAATTAGACCCCAAAATATTAACTTTCGTTTCGAAAACAAGCAAAGACCCGCATAAGGGTATTGACAGATCTTGGAGAAGTTGCCAGGAGAAAGTGCTGGACCTGGCCGGGCCACTCATGAAGATCATGGACCTGGCGGAGAGAGCCAGGGATACGGGGAAGAGGTGGACCCCGACACCCTGGCAGGTTGGGCGCAGAGAGCAGTATGCCTCTTAGGGAATGCGAACTGCGCCATTGCTTCAGAATGCTGGAGGGGTCTATCATTGAAAATCGACGAGAAGCTTAGTGATTTAGCCTCATACGAAGCCGGAGAGGAAGCTCAGGGACTCCTCATCGGAGACAGCTTCGGCAAAGAGATGGGTCTCTTTGTGGGCACCTACACGTCTTTGTAGAAAGCGCAAGCTTCCATCCGGAAGATTTTTCCCAACTGTGTTTTTGGAGGGACCAGTCGCTACAGGGGTCGTTCGACTGGTCACAACCGGAGTGGCAGAAGACCCCAGAATCCCAGAGCTCAATACTGGGAGAGTAGGCCAGCAGGACTCCTTCTTCCCGTCCAGAGGACGCTTCCCAAGAGGTCGCAGAGGAAGAGGATCGGGTCGTGGACAAGGCTTCTCTCAAGGTGAGACCTGCGTATTATCCCCCAGTAGGGGGGAGAACTGGCATGTTCTTGAGAAACTAGCACAAGCTTTCCAGTGATTCCTGGGTGTTGCAAACGATTTTGGGTATGCGCCTAGAGTTCGTACAACCGCCCGTGCAGGGGCACAGGCCTCACCAACAGCGCCTGGGGTGCGCAGAGCAGAAGCTGCTAGACCAGGAGCTAGCCCTGCTAGCGGCAAAGAACGCCATAGAAAGGTGCCAGAGGGAATCCGAGTTTATAAGCAATATGTTCCTGGTTCACAGAAAAGAGAAGGTGCGGCCAGTTATAAACTTAAAAGAGCTGAACAGTTGGATAGTCTACCGACATTTCAAGATGGAGGGCATCCATCAACTCCGAGACTCGCTCAGAGAGAAGGATTGGCTGACGAGATTAGATTTGAAGGATGCCTAACTAAGGATCCCAATAGCAGAAGAATTCAGGACATTCCTAGCTTTTCGCTGGAAAGGACAGCTTTGGCGGTTCAAGACTATGCCCTTCGGGCTTGCCTCAGCACCATGGGCTTTTACCAAGGTGATGAAGCCGGTAGCGGCGGCCATAAGAGAGAAAGGAATAAGACTGATCATCTATCTAGACGATCTACTGCTCCTATCCGAGGATCGAGAGTCCCTCAAGTACCAGACAATATGGGTCCAGGACCTGTTAGCTTCCCTAGGTTTCCTAGTGAACATGGAGAAGTCGGACGCCGAGCCGGCACAAAGACTGGACTTTCTAGGCTTCATCCTAGACACCAGGAAGGCGACGCTCGAGCTTCCAGCCGGGAAGATTCGCAACATCAAGAGAGAGTTGAGAGGATGCCTTCGAAGGCAGGTAGTGTCCCTCCAAGCTCTAGCAAGAATTGTGGGGCGGCCTCTATTCAGGCCATATTTCCAGGGCCATTACATTATCGAGCACTGCAGAGGTTGAAGATAAGGCATCTGCAGCAAGGCCTGAGATACCACCAATTAGTGCCGTTAGATCAGGAATCCAAGACAGAGCTAGAATGGTGGTTGAAGAATATGGACGCCTGTAATGGACGTGGCATTTTCGGAGACAGACCAGATCTGATTATAGAATCCGATGCCAGTCGAATGGGCTGGGGCGCTCGGTGCAGAGACATGCAGACAGGGGGGAAATGGAGCCAGGAGGAGCACCGATTACATATAAATTGCCTGGAACTGCTGGCAGGATCATTCACGATCAGAGCCTTCACGAAAGGGAGGATGAGATCATGCGTCATATTAAAGATGGACAACATATCAGCAGTGCGATACATAAATCACCTAGGTGACACCAAATCCAGAATGCTAGCCGAGCTAGCAAAGGACTTTTGGCACCTCTGCCTACAATCAGAGACGTCGGTCACAGCGGAGTACCTCCCCGGAACGCTGAACATAATAGCGGACTGGAACTCGCGCTACCTCACGGATTCCAGCGATTGGAGGCTGGATCCAGCAGTGTTTCAGAGGATGACCGAGAGTTGGGGGCCAGTACACATAGACCTGTTTGCATCCCGGTTGAATGCCCAAACAGCGGAATATTTCAGCTGGAGGCTGGACCCGGGAGCTCAAGGGACAGATGCGTTCTTGCAAAAGTGGAGCGGAGGTCCGCACTACGCGTTCCCTCCGTTCATGATGCTGAGCAGAGTTCTAGTGAAGTGTCGGAGGGAGACGGTGGAGTTGCTATTAGTAGCACCATGCTGGAAGTCGCGAGTATGGTTCCGAACGCTTATGGAGTTAGCAGTGGATTACCTGAGGCTTCTCCCGGAAGGAGAGCACCTGCTCACGGACCCAGCTGGGTCCTATCACCCTCTGAGAGTGAGGGGGACACTCCCGCTCATCGCGTGCAGGATATCAGGAGACGCTGGGCGTTGCCAGGCATTTCGGCTCAGGCCGCGCAGCTTATCGCTGAATCCTGGGCCCCATCCACAAGAAGGAGCTACAACGCGGCTTGGGCCAAGTGGACTAGCTGGTGCAGAGGGAGAGGTGTTCATCCCGTTTCTGCACCTGTAGTGATGATTTTGAACTTTTTAGCTCAATTGTTGCAAGGTGGTAAAGCGTTCCGCACCATAGGAGTGTACAGGTCCACCATATCCGCAGGACATTTCCCTATCAAGGGTGTACCAGCGGGGGAGCACCCTGCTGTGGTTCGGCTTATTAGAGGAGCCAAGTTTACAGTACCCCAGAGCCTCGATATAAGACGGTCTGGGATGTGCTGTCTGTTCTTAAGCTGTTAGAGAGTTGGCCAGGGAACAGATATTTATTGCTGAAGCAGCTATCTGGAAAGTTAGCAATGCAGTTGTGTCTAGTTACTTGTAAACGCATGTCAGACGTGAGAGCCCTAGATGTAGATAGGAAGTCATTCGGACCAGAGGTCATAACTTTTACAATAGTGGGGAGAACTAAGACAGGAACATCCTCAGTTCACTATCCATATTTTCCGAGTAGACCTAAATGGTGTGTAGCAAGCTGCGTAAAGGAGTACGAGAGCAGGACGGCAGAATATAGAGCAACGAATGCTAAGCAATTGCTTATAGCGCACAGGAAGCCTTACAAAGGTGTAACCTAAGCAACTATTGCCAGATGAGTTAAAGAAATCATGCATGCAGCAGGCATAGATGTGGAGAAGTATGGGGCACATTCAGTGTACGGAGCTATGGCATCTAAGGCTTTTAGGACAGGGATATCCCTTAGAGATATTATGCTAATAGCAGATTGGTCGAATGATCGAACTTTTAAAGAATTTTATTTTTATTTCAAGCCGACCGAGGGTTTAGCGGTCGCTGTGTTGGGAAGCTTTGAACAAGCATAATGCTCGCCTCCAGTCTTGTCATAGAATGAAGATTACACCTGCTAGCTGTGCAGGGAATATTAATTCTATTAAAGACTAGGAGGCGAGCATTACATTCCCACCCGAATGATGTCTTGAGCATAATATTGGATAATAATATGATGGTAGGTATTGTCAATACATGGACACCACCCTGATTTTCTGCTTTCTGTTATTCCTAGGAGAGGAGCAGAAGAACAATTGAAGTAGGAGACTAGCAGAGGTAGTTGCCTGGGTCGAGGAAGTTCGACATTCGTTTGGAGTGGTTCAAGTCGTTGCCAGTTGCAGGACTTAGAGTGGAGTTCTCAGTGTGACTTTCAGAACGAGTAAAAGAGAGGAAGAGCTCAGGGACAGGAAGTGGTCATAGTTGAGCATGGAGTGAGATGGACTACAGAGACTATGGGGATTGGAGCAGGGACGTCATTTCACCAAAATGCCAGGGGTAGCGGAAGTGACATCACACATCCATTGACCCCCTGATGACATCACAGGACGTGATGTCATTTGACCCTACCCCAAAGTGATATCGCGGGAAGCGATGGAACACAACCTTTCACCTGTTGACAAAACAGGAAGTGGCATCATATAGCATTGTACACTACGAAAAATATGGTTACGATATCACTATAATGTGATGTACATTTCATACATGAATGGATCGCCATATGTATCATTAAGATCAGTGTGTATAGGCCCATATTACCAAATTACTGTGATTGCAAGCAGACATCCATGACCAAATGATAATGATGTGTTATTATATAGCACTTACGCTTAAGCGCTTTACATAGAAGAAATATACACCCAATATCACCCATTTATCGACCTCAAAAGGATGAAAGGCTGAGTTCAGGCGTTTGAGAACAGACTAAATCAGTGACTCACCCCCTGAAGTGTGCCTGAAATAAACCTTTAATGAGTCTAGCAATTATTGTATAGAATTCCAGAAAGACACATTTTTTTGGCATTCCTATTCTTTCTTATTTAGGTTCAGTCCTGAAAGTGTTAGACTTGTGGCCCTCATGTTCCTATTTTTCTTTTTTTTTAAGGGGCCTGAACAAGAAAGCTAGCCACTCCAGAATTAAAGGGTGCTGGCCACAGCCCAGGAGCTTGAATTGCAAAAAAAAAGTGTTTTTTTTATTTTTTTTTAGAGGTCGCAATGTAGACCACAGAGGTCGCAAGGGAGACCTCAGAGGTCGCACTTGCGACCTCTGGCGACCCCCAAATGACGTCCCTGGATTGGAGTTCAAAAGAAGAAAAGTCTGTTCAGACTGTTTCCAGTGTTTTGTTATGGTTTTTTGAGTTTGATGAAACTGCTGAAGAGTGGTAAATTAAAGAAGTTGTAGCATAATGCTTGCCTCCTAGTCTTTAATAGAATTAATGCTCCCTGCGCAGCTAGCAGGGGTAATCTTCATTGCTAATCAAACATACATCTTTTACCTAGCACATGGTGGCAGCACCCATGCGGCAACACAGACGAACCCCACCACCGACGAAATTAAACCTTAACCTAATCATTTCTGTTCTCATAGATACACGCAGTCAGCACAAAATATGTACTGCTTGAGTGAGATTCTATGGCCAGACAAACGACCTTGCTGATTAGACCTTACAAGTGAGGGCACGGAATCTAAGAAAAGCCCAAACTTGAGACGTGCACGGTTTAGCCCAATTGCTCTTCATGGGTGGACACAAGAAGAGCCATGCATTCCCGAACACTACCAATTATTACTAGACCGTGCATTCCACATACTACCAATGCACAATAGTGTGCACTTGACGAGAGAGGTGGCTTAGGCAGATCATTGGATGCATGTGGGTGGAGAAAGCTACACATGATGTAATAAGCATGACCTCATAAGAAACAGACAAACTGGCATTCATAAACATATATCAAGCTGGGATGCATGTCCAAATAAAATGACTTGACAACCAGGTCCCTGCTGACTTCTATATTAATTCATTGAAGATAAGAAAACATTCATTTGCACAACTCAATTGCCACCTCCATCGAGCCACCGCTTTTCCTTGTTCACTTGGAAAAAATGTCCAGCCAGGAACTTAACACTTAAGTTAAGCAGCGTTTGTAAAAGTGATTGTGAACTTTGTCACATCTTTTTGATGGGGTTATGACCAAGCTATATGAATGAATCAGAATGTATATAGCAACTGAATTCCAATTGCACTGAAAATAATTGTTCTTTCTATTTTCACTGTGCTGTCAAAGTACATGTTCCTTCTTATTTCAAAGTTGTAAACATATGAAACTGTTTCTTTAAAGTTATTTATTTATTTATGTTTGTATGGAGGTGTGGGATTCATAAAGTGCGAATCTAGCTGGGAAGCAACGGAGCCCAGTAAAAAGAGAGCCCGCCTGGGGGTTAGAGGTTAGTGGAGGGAGAAGCAGCAGTTGCTGGGTGAGTTGGGAGAATATGGAGATAGGGAGCTTTGGAGGTTGAGTGGAGCTATCAGTAATTGGCACAATGTTCTTTGAAGAGTAGGGTCTTCAGGTCTTTCCTGAAGTGTAAAATTGAGGGAGCCAATCTGATCTGCATTTGTAACTTGTTCCAGAGGCACGAAGAATAATAGGGAAGGGCCTGTTTCCTAGTTATTTTACTCTTGCATTGTTTTGTATTTAAGTATGATAATCTCATGGCTCCTGGTGGTGCATTGGCCTCCAAAGATAGCAAGTTTCTCTGCCAGGTAGTGTGGTGTTTTGTTGGTGACTGTGTGTATCTTTTATTTTGATCTTAGAGTACAACAAAAACGAATACATCAAACAAATATCAAAGATCCTTTCAACATGTAATTATTCCAAATTCCCTTTATCCAAAACAGTAGAAGTCATCAGCAGAGACATTTACATTTTTTTAATTTTTAATTTTTTTTTTACTGTGATATTAGTCAAAATCTGACTTTTTACACAAAAAGAATACATACTTAAAACAGTTTCACAGAACAAATAAGAAAACCAGCAAAACCACCTTAAAAGAAATCTTCACACACATGAATAGAATAACAAATCAAAATAATACAATAATCAGCATAATTATCCACATAGACATTCAATTATCCATTCTCAACCTCAACAGAACAGCTAAATCACATTTAATAATACATTAATGTCCGTTAAAAAACAAATTACTTCATACGTAAGGAAGGTTTCTTGGCCTTGCATGAGTCTTTCCCAAAACAGAGTAGAATTCAAGAGTTGCGGATTGTGAAAACAAAATCAAAATATCGAGGCTGAGTACCCCAAAAGGAAACACACCGAACACGGGTTACAAAGGAACATACAAAGTATTTTATTTTATACTGAATCCAGTCACTAAGAACAGAGCAAAAATCAGATAGCTATCGGCCCTCAGCACAACACAACGAACTCCAGCGTGGTTCAATGTGTTCAGTGAGAGACGCTGTACATTAGAATGCATTGGCTTTTTATACTTTTTGTGAGCACGATGTCCAGCCCCACTTCGGTTTAATATTCCACTAATACATCACCGATCTAGGGTTCATGCCAAGTCTCGCAAATCCGCATATAGCTGGTTTGCTTTTAATACATATATTAACAAGCCTATACGGCAACTGTGTATTCTAGGATTTTCCATGTAGGTCTTCTTAAACATTAATACAATGTAGTTAAACAAGTGTTCTACGTTCAGTATTTGAATACATTGTCTTTATAGTATACTCATGGATTAGTTTAATTGCACAAGTAATCCTTCATACACAGGTCAACAAAGGACAAGGGCTCAGTTCATGACCTCAACAAGTGGCCTGCAGGCAAGTTACATATTAGCTACGTACAGAGGTCAAGAAGGCCATGTTGTATTTTTGGAATGACATCATCCACCATTTTAACTCACAGGGTGACTTTACAAAGCAAACCTAAAATGGCGGATTGACCAAAAATGGCAGCTTACATTGATTTTAAGGTCAGGACCTTGCAACACGGATTCCTTCGCAAGCGACTTACGAGCAGCTTGGAGTAGGCCAATATACATATATTTATTGCATTAGGAGGCACAATATGATTTCTCTTTTGACAAACCCTCCTTTTGGCCTATGCCAAGTACTAAAACTACTTTGGATCTCCTTGCAAATAACTCCATGCATCATCGTCCATGCACCCTGAATCGCTGTTGGAAATATCTATTGCCATTAGGTCATTTGCTAAAATTTCTTTCAACATATATTCTTTGGAAGTTTTATCTGGGGCATACACTTTATGTCCTATCGAACCTATCGCTTGTGCGCAACATCCCCCTAGCATCGAACAAATACCAGGTAGACACTGAATACAGCAAAAAAGAAACAACAGGATTCCCAAAATAATCAGCAAGACCAAAAGTACCTTCCAACATCAAGATCGCAAGAAGTCCCAGAACCAAGCGCTAAGATCCCAGTTTCCTTCGAGAACATGCACTTCTGAACTAAGGACGTGCAGATTCTGTATTGCCTTGAAGATGGTTGGGGAGGAATCTGGTACAAAAACACAGCAAGCGGACCCCACTAATTTACACACACCACCACATTCAGCCAGATTGACATCTAATGCCATCCGGTTTTGAAGTGCTACTAGTCTTATTGCCTTCTGTTCTAACGTCATATTATAGAGTATGTCCGAGGTCCGGTTGATGGTTCTCTCCAGGACTCTCGCTAGTTTTATGATATCCTCTGAATTCGCTACCTGCCCCCAAAATGGCACAACTGATTTTGCTATAACTCCCAAGAATTGTGCTGGGGTGTCACCATTCTCGTCCCGCTGTGGACAAGCTTTCGAAACTTCTTTTGTACTAGCTATAAACACCCCAGGTAACAAGATCCCTAAATAACAGGTTCCCTGCCAATCCCTGGGCAACCATGGGAATGCTACATTACCGCAGACAAAGTAGACAGGTTCGCCTACATACAAAGGTCTGTTTTCCCCAGTCAAATTTGCAACGTTGGCACACCCTAAAAAATCTCCCATTGACTGAGTTCCATTCCTCTGTATGCAAAAAGAAACTGAATCGGGGCTATGATTAACAGTGTAAGAAGGAGGCATGGCATCCTTATTGCCTACTGGAGCCATCTTAAAGGAAATCAAAGATTGGAAAGGACGAGACAGTTTATCAGAAGGCCTAATAGAAGCAACATTAGGTTTACTCCTGTTTGCGAAAAGCGAGCATCCCAGGGGAGTCAAAACACATTTCTCAAAACTATTCAAATTGGTGCCATCAAAGTTCCCTGAGATGCTATCATTCCAACGGCCAAAGAACAGTGCTCTAAGAGAGGCATAGCAAGCAGTTGTCAAAGGTAAAGGATGAATATACCAACCTAGCCCCTTATCCCCATGTTGCGGTAAATGTGAGCAGACCCAACAGTTAGACCTATTAAAAATGGCATGCGTAGCATTCATGATAAGTAGTAGAGTATTATTGTGGTACCTTTGTCTATGCTGAGAGTCCCTAGGGGACACAGTATGCAAATGTACAAAGGGAGTAGGAACACCAGGTATACTTTCAGTGGGCAACAAGGATTTTAAAGGATGCATTTCCTCAAGGTACCACAATCCTAAGACAGTGACTATTATAAACCCAAATATCATTATAATAACACAGCAATACGTTTTTGGGGCCCAGGCATTTTGTCCATTGTCCCGGTTGGTCACCCCCTCATTTACAAGTCCCATACGGTAGCGGTAGCAGACATTGTAGTCTTCAGATGGATACCCCAATGTTCCTTGCTGGTGACCTCCCGGCCGCGCGACTTCTTATTCCTTCCACAACCCTAGCCAACAGAATCCCCTTTCTCAAATTTTTGGGCAAAAGCAAGCCCTCGATGATCCTTTTCTTCTTCGAATGCACTGCCGAACCGCGCCGTAAGTCTATCAGATGCACAGCAAAACCGTGCCGTAAGTCTATTTTCTTGGACGCAGATTATCCAAGAAAATAAACGGAAAACTTTCACGGTACTGATTGATCCGGAAACAATATGTCGTCACTTCCTGTTGGAAGCAACGTGTCAGAGACAAGTGAAGATGGTGAATTTGAAACAGCAGTTTCCGGATGCAAAACTTTTGGAGAGTGTGGAGACAAAATGGCAGCTTCCCCAAGCCTCACGGCCTCAGAGAGATTCTCCGACACACTCTCAGTGCTACTTACTGCTTTGGGATAGTTGGTTGCAGTATTAGCGAGGGGTTCTGTTTCTTCTGTAACGTGTGGCACTGGGTGTGGAAGTTTCTTGACGTGGGACGCGTGGATCCAGTTCTGTCTTCCAGAGATCCGCACCACTGTTTGGGTGAACAACAGGACCTGGAACAGCCCACGCATGTGAGGCGCAAGGGAGGAAGAGTGCTCAAATGCCTTGATGAGCACCCAACTCCCAGGCCGCATACTGTGGCCCGTGCCCTTGTATCGCACAGGTAAAGCTCCTCGTACCTGGTGATAAATCAAATACAGGTTTTTAGTCAACTGGCTGCAATAATCTGAAAGTAATACATTTTCAACATTTCCCAATGAATTGCATTTAGGAAGGTTCCATATTGGCTGGTCTCCCCATTACCACCACAAATGGAGAGAGCCCCGTCTTAGTTTGAGGGGTTATACGCATAGATAATAACACGATCGGTAAGGCGTCCGGCCATTATAGTTTGGTGCCGGCACACGTCTTAGCGAGCTTGTTCTTGATGATACCATTGTGTCTTTCTACTAGTCCGGCGCTCTGAGCATGTCTGGCCGAATGGAACCGTTTGTCAATTTGTAATGCCGCACATATCTGCAGAATTACAGCAGTGACAAAATGTGGACCATTGTCCGACCAGATAACTCTTGGTAGCCCGAACTGCGGGAAGTATTCCCTTTACATGGTTTTTGCAGTAGTCATGGTTGTAGCATCTTTAACAGGGAACGCCTCAACCCATTTACTAAAAGCACAGATGACCACCAGCACATATTTCTTATTGTCACATCGTTCCATTTCAATAAAGTCAAAGTGGATAACTTCAAAGGGGACAGAGGGTGGCCCAAAACTTCCCCTTGGAGTTACTGTCCACTTTCCCACATTGTGTTGTAGGCAAATCATGCAATCCTGGATGTAGCGCTGGGCAATTTTCGAAATTTAGTCATTTACCCAAACTTTCTCTAACATTGTTGTCATCTTCTGGGCACATACATGCGTACAACCATGTGCCATGATGACAATCATTATATACGCGTCAGGGAGTAGCCATTTCCCTTCCGCTATATCCACCCAACACCCGTCATCATCAAGTTTCCCCAAGCCTTCAGCCCACCTCTTGGATTCTTCTAACGTGGCATCAGCTTGGATATCCCGAACAGACCCAACACCCTCATCCATTGCATAAGCATTTACAGTCTCCCTCGAAACATACATCTCCGTAAGGGGATCGGTAGCAGTTTGTCTAGCCATCTGATCAGCGAAAGCATTCCCTTTCCCTATGTCATATGTAATCTTTCGATATGCTGCACATTTCATAACTGCTAACTGAGTAGGGAGCGCAAGCGCTGAGAGTAGTTATACTATTAGGGATCAATGTTGGATTTTAGTGCCATGTGAAGTTAGGAACCCTCTCTCTGACCAAAGTCTCCCGAAGTTGTGAACCACCCCAAACGCATACTGACTATCAGTATATATATTTACTGCAAGCCCTTCGGAAAGTTCACAAACTTGGGTCAATGCTATAATATCTGCGGCCTGCGCAGAATTATGCGTGATTCTCTTAGTTTCCACAACTGTGCTTAATGTGGTGATTGCATAAGCAGCTGTGGATGTACCATCTGGAAGTTTGAAGCAGGAGCCATCACAGAACAGCTCTCCTTGCGGATTATCCAAAGGAGTGTCTTTCAAATCAATTCTACCCTTTGTCTCGGGAGAACAGCTCAGGGCCAACATGCTCGCCTTGCAAGCACGACGACATGGAGCAACACAGGTTCGATCCCTTGGTCCGCGCTTAGAAACCTCTGGGTATTAAGTGCGTTATAAATAACCTATCATATCATATCATATCATACCCTTTGTTTCTTGTTCAGTAGTATACAGACAATCATGTGACTCTTCATCACCGCAAGTAGTATCTTGTGGGAAAGGAAGGAGTTCAGCCGGATTAAGAACACAACACCTCTTAATTTGAATGTGAGGAGCAAACAAGATCAATTAATATCTTGTCAACCGTGCAGAAGTGAGGTGTTGCGTTTGGGTTCGGTTCAGTAGAACATCTACAGAGTGAGGCACCATCAGGGTTAGATCATGGCCTAGGACCATTCCCTCACTCTGTTTTACAGACGCAGCACAGCAGCGACAGCTCGCAAACATCTTGGCAAAGCGCATGCTACAGGATCAAGGGCGGAAGAAAAGTAACCGCGCGGCCTATTCTTCCCTACATGTTCCTGCGTTAATACAGCCAAAGCACATCCATCACATTCATGCACAAACAACACAAAGGCCTTTTCATAGTTTGGTGTGCCCAAAACTGGTGCAGAGCATAATGCAGTCTTAAGCAAGTCAAACGATTGCTGGTGTTCTGCGTTCCATGGCAATGGCGAAGAAATGCCCTTCTTTGTCAAAGCCAACATCGGTTTGATCACTAGTGAAAAATGTGGGATCCATAACCTACAGTAGGAAGCCATAAGGCTCTAACTTCCTTCTGTGTATTTGGGACAGACATGCCAGAAATGTGTTTTATTCTTTCAGGTGTCAATCTTCTTCCCTCCTTTGACAGGACATAGCCTAAATAGGTGACCTCCTGGCAACAATATTGAAATTTTTTAAGCGAAGCTTTGTGACCATGCTTAGCTAGATGGATAAGCAATAACACAGTGCCCTCCTTACAGGCACTCTCAGAGTCAGCAGCTAAGAGCAAGTCATCAACATACTGAAGCAATGTACAAGTAGAGGGCAATTCAAGGGTATCAAGTTGTTCTTTCAAAGCCCTACTATAAATGCTAGGACTCTCTGTGTACCCTTGAGGTGCACAAGTAAATGTGAACGAGTGTCCCCCTAAGGTGAACGTGAACAAGTATCTACTATCCTTGTGTACAGGAATACTAAAGAAAGCATTCTTTAGATCCACCAATCATGGTTAGGATTGTCGTTACATCAGGCACAATTGGAAATTGTGGAGCGATGACTTTATTAATGGCACGTAAATCAATTACGAAACAGAATGGAATTGCATTATCCCCTTTCTTGTACACGGGTAAAATCAGACTATTAAACAAACTTCCTTAAATTTCTTCAATCACCCCGCGATGCACAAAATCAGAAACAATGCATTTCAGAACTTGCTCGCCCTCAACTGAAATCTTATACTGGGGAATGCGTGGCAGCTCGATTCCGAGTTTCAAAACTATTTTAACAGGTTCAATCTGTAAAACACTGACATCATTGTCGTCGACAGCCCACATGCTCTCTGGTACATTAATAAATTCTGGCGGCAAAGGTCTAGTCAAGAATTGCGAGACAGAAAATTGCTGTGGTGAAATCGTCAAGAGCACTCCATCCGAAGAACAATAAATCACTGCATTTAATTCTTTTAACAGATTCAACCCCAGCAAGTTCTCTCCACATTTCGAAGTCAACATAAATGGACAGTAGTCCGTAAAGGGACCCAAAGAAATAGGTACCGGCGAAGAAACCGGACAAACAACTGGTGTGCCAGAAAACCCTACAAAACATTGGTTTGCCCTGACAGTGGAATGTTTGGAACCCGCGAATGATCAATGGAACACTTCTGTGCTCCAGTGTCTATCAAAAACTAATGTTTCCTATTTCCCACCATCATTTCAACGTAGGGACCTTACTGATTGACGGGAATAGGTGTAGGTTCCAAGCCCTGCTTCGGCAACCCTAACGAAACAGAATGTCATCAAAAGGAAGCTCTTCGTATAAATACTCAGCGGAAGTATGATCAAATATGTTCCTGGTGTCCACACTCGAAATCTGATTGTCCTGCGAGAAAGGTTGCTGAGGATCCTGTGTAAACTGACCTCTACCAGGGCCCCCTACACCCGGGTGACCTCTGGATCGTCTACCCATATTCCCGAATGTGTTATTCGACCTTTGTCGAAGGACGGGGCATTGTGCACGCCAATGACCCTCTTGACGACAATAGGCGCACTGGTTAATGTTCACAGGACCCAAAGGCACATTCCCTTGCGGGACAAACTGACCTCTAATCTGAGAACTACCCCCTCTGGGGCCTCTAACAATTTGGTGCAATAGCACTTTAGTTTTCAAATCACCTTTTCGTTTTTCAACTCTATCTTTTTCATTATTGGCACGGTTCTCGTAGTACTGAGCCATGTGCACTACTTCTGATTGCGATTTCGCCTGCCAAGCGCTCTCAGAAGACATCATTTGTGACTGGATGTCTGGCAGCAATCCACGCACAAATTTGTCCACAAATAATCTTTTCGCAGACTCTGTGCCTAGGTCTTGTCCACTGAAATCCGAGAATACCTGTTCGAACCTATTAAAGAACTTGGTAGCACCCTCAGACTTTCCTTGGACACAGGTTGTAAGTTTGTCCCAAATAATTATTTTCTCTGGAATTATGGTTTTTAATTTTGCAATGATTTTATCAGGCAAAGGTAATATCACCTGAGGCGGTCTTTCACCAGCTGGCCTTTCTCCATTGAGTCTAGTTATATTCACCAATGTATCTCCCAACCCTGGCACGTCGTCTATAGTTCTAACTTGTTTCCACAAATCTACGGGCATGAGTACAGGGAATAACAAATCGATATCACCTAAGGTGTACACTGAGGATTGCAAGACTGACTCTATTTCTTTATAGAATCCTGTCGGATTTTTCCTAATATCAGGAATAGATTGCCTAATTGTATTCACTTCCTGTCTTGAGAACGGGACGTGAACGAACTGCGATACATAATGTGCAGGAATGTCCACAGCGACTATATTTCGTGCAACATCGGCCGCGATCTCAACCTTCGGGACAAATGTCGGAGGAAACTCTCTCATAGGCAACTGAGAAGTAGGTGACTCCGAACGCTTACTAAGCAACAGAGCTAAATCGAGCGCTAAAGCAGTCGAACAAGTGTCAAGTGAAAAAGCTCTCTTGTAAATACTCAATAACTCTGTGGGACAACTAATCTTTCTTTTTACACAATCATCCTGTAGGTACTCTATCATTACCTGTATCACTTTCCTCTGCATTTCTGGCGTATACTGACTATATGTGTCATATACTTCAACTGGAGTTATCGACATATCCGAAATCCATCTAAGTGCGTCCTTCGTACAAATTCGTGCTTCCTCAGATATCGATTTACGACAAGGAAGGAACTGTTTCTGTACATACATACTTTCCTCCTCGTCTTCCTCATTCTGCAACTTATCTAACTCCTTTCTATACCCAAATAACCTCTCAACATGCTCATTTACTTACTCCACAGTGTCCCTAGAAAACGCTAAAGTATTTAGATCCCTTAACCCTTGCGGGAGATATGTATTATTTAATTTTCCCCACATTATACACAAATGAATCCCTAAACCTTCAATAAAAAACATTTTTCTCAGGAAAATGATTCATATTACAAAGTGTGGAAAAAACATTAGCTTGATCATCCTTCTCCATACAATACTTAGCCCATGCAATCAAATCACGTTTCTTCTCTGGTGATACAGTATTGCGAGTGACAACCTTTGACCCTGCACCTCGATCGACTACAAGCGGCTCAGGGCCACTTGGAAGAGAGGGAGCAGGCAAATTCAATGGAGGAACTGTAACTGGTGCGATAAGAAGAGATAAAGGAGCCGGAGGAAGGGGAACATTAGGAGGACCAGGAACAGCGGGAACAACAGCCGGTAGAGCAGGAATAGCAGGAGGAAGAGGCAAAGCAGCAGGAAGAGGAACATACGGAGGTGGCGCAGAGGCACCAGGCTTCGTTCATTTAACAATTTGTCTATAAATGTCATGATGCCTACCCCTGGAGCACCAGGACAAGCCCAGCACCCCCGGGAGCAGGCATCATGCCCTCGGGTAAAAGCCCAGCGGCCCCTAATAGGGGCTCTTTGGACTTTGTCCTGGCGCCTTTGGCGCCAGGCTCATGTTGGACATCAGTCCTGGCGCCATAGGCGCCAGGCTCATAAAAGAAGGTGTTTGGTGCACTTACCTGACGCAGACCATGCTGCATGAAGCCTCAAGCCAAATGAGGCTTAGGAGGGACTATTTTATCAAAGGAACTATTTTACTTGGGTGGGGACCGTGGAAGAATACTTACCTGGAACTTCTTCCAAGGCTATTTAAACCACGCCCGGAGTGCCACACGTGCTTCGCGTTGCTCTGCATCTAGCAGCTGAACGCTCACCGTGCCTGCTCCTGCATCTTGCCTCCAGCCACGCCCGCCTCGATCTTGGGATACCTGAAAGGAAGGAAGGGAAGAGAAAAGGTGAAAACCAAGAACTTAATCTAACTTCCTACCTGTGTCCGGAACCATCACGCCAGCGATCCTGAAGATGGACATTCTTTTAAAGCATCGCGCTACTTGTTGCAGCGCCGCGCATCACTCACCTGCCTCGTGGGCTCTTCACTATCCACCGCGACCTTCTGGGCATTCCGCCACATCTTTGCACCTGCAGGGGAGAAGAAGAGACAAAAGGTGAGCAGGAGGAACAAATGAGGAAAGCCTGATTTTCCGTCACAAGACTTACCTGGCCATATTTGACGGAACCACTCCTCATTTCGGGTCGGCGCCACTTCTTGGCCTGGTACCGCACCACGGCCCCTAAGGGGAAAAAAGAAAGACATTACTAGAGGAATTCAAAGACATTTAAAGGGATCATTTTATCAGAAACTCACCTGAGTTTATCTCCGGCAATATCCCTCGAAGCATCACTTCCACTCTGCACCTGAAAATAAGGACAGATCGAAGGTTAAGAAAAGCAAACAACGAGAAGACTCTACTCTGGAACATTTTAAACTGCATACTTATGGCATTTCGCCTTCCGAAACCAGTGAAGTAACTGGTCAAATACGCGCCCCTGCACCAGAAGCAGGATGGAGAGCTCATCCATTCAAACATTAAGGTGAGCCTTGATTGGGGATTTCGGAGGTGGTCAGAGAAGAGCAAAGGGGAGGTGGGAAGCAATCACAATACTCTGCAGTCAGTTAATCCCCTTTCTCCACCTACAGAAAGATTTTTCTACGGGCCAGACAAGCCAGATTTGGGGGTCCAGTTCAGTCGGTGTTTCGAATCCTGCGCATCACGCTTGATAAGGTCACAGCAATCCAGACCAGGTCAGCGCCTCTGTGGGAGCCAGGTGAATGTTACAATAAATTCATTGGAAGCATGGAAGTCTTTGGAAGGATATATTTTTTTAATTCCAAGTGAGAAAGCCCTATCCATATTCCTAGTCAATTCAGAATGTTTATCTTGGTCATACAATAATGCTTTTTCGGCATTCGTTTTATGACGGCGCGCATGTTTTTCTCTACTTTTAAGTTGCTGCAAAGCTTCTTTTTTCCAATTCTCAAAACATCAAATGCTGCAGGTCTAGCCTTTTTCTTTAATATAATTGACTCTAAATACTCAATACGAGGGATTTCAAAACTACCATTGATTGGCCACTGAAGTTCGGAGGCATGTCTGGTTTGTCTGTGCCAAATGTCATTAAATACTATACTTCCAATGCCATGCTTACAGTACATAGGACATACCAGCGACCCCTCCTGTGGTGCGGGACGGCTACATTCCAAAGATTGTCTATCGCTGCGGAACATCTCCCTGAAGCCTGGTAGACAATTTCCCAGGCATATCAAATTATTGGATTACCTGGTCAATAATTGTGTCTGCAAATACAATGCGCCAAATTCAAATTATCAGGGTTGAATTAAGAGTCGGGCCACGACTCACCTGAACAAACCTAAGTAGGTCCGATCGGATTTCAAAGAATCTTACCTAACTAATCTTACCACGTGTATGGTGATTTCAGCAAATCTACCCTCCTCGATAAGTGGACCCTCGTCAAGATGCCGTCTCGGACCACAAACTAATCATCCAGGGATAAGGTCGTGCAGCGCTGCTGAGGAGTCGCGTCTCGTTCAGTGGGGGCCCCCTTCTGTCACACCATCCGATCCCGGTCCGATAGCCTGAGTCAACCTTCAACAATCCAGCATCAATCTTGAGGGTCCCTATTCAGGTGCCAACTGTGAAAACAAAATCAAAATATCGAGGCTGAGTACCCCCAAAAGGAAACACACCGAACACGGATTACAAAGGAACACAGAAAGTACTTTATTTTATACTGAATCCAGTCACTAAGAACAGAGCAAAAACAGATAGCTATCGGCCCTCAGTACAACACAACAAACTCCAGCGTGGTTCAATGTGTTCAGTGACAGAGATTGTACATTAGGATGCATTGGCTTTTTATACTTTTTGTGAGCACGATGTCCAGCCCCACTTCGGGTTAATATTCCACTAATACATCACCGATCTAGGGTCCATGCCAAGTCTCGCACATCCGCATATAACTGGTTTGCTTTTAATACATATATCAACAAACCTATACAGCAACTGTGTATTCTAGGATTTTCCATGTAGGTCGTCTTAAACATTAATACAATGTAGTTAAACAAGTGTTCTACGTTCAGTATTTGAATACATTGTCTTTTTCGTATACTCGTGGATTAGTTTCATTGCACAAGTAATCCTTTATACACAGGTCAACGAAGGACAAGGTCTCAGTTCACGACCTCAACAAGTGGCCATGAGGTAAGTTACATATTCGCTACGTACAGAAGTCAAGACGGCCATGTTGTATTTTTGGAATGACATCGTCCACCATTTTAACTCACACAGTGACTTTACAAAGTGAACCTAAAATGGCGGATTGACCTAAAATGGCGGCTTACATTGATTTTAAGGTCAGGACCTTGCAACACTGATTCCTTCGCAAGCGACTTACGAGCAGCTTGGCGTAGGCCAATATACATATATTTATTGCATGAGGAGGCACAATATAATTTCTCTTTTGACAGGATTATGCACAAATCTTTGAAATCTTTTCTGTCTCAAAGGCCACGTTCCCAAACACTCTGACAACAAATGGACCGTAGTCTGCTTTACACCTTCACATTTATCACAGATGTTACACAGGCAGGCTGTTGGGTCTGTAATATGCTGCAATTCCAAAGTGAGAACCAAATTTAGTCTAAATCTTAAAAAGTCTGATATTATTCTTTGATTAGACGATTTTTTAAGATATGCTGGAAGGGATCGCATAGGCTTATCAATTTTCGTCCAAGATGCCGATAATTTGGACTCTCTCATCTTAGAGATGGTTCTGATCCAATCCATTAGCCCTAGATCATTCTTTACCATTAGAGGGTTCTGAATTAGAATATCGACGGTAGTATCTGCTGCTACTAATATGTTTTTACAGACAGA
Organism: Ambystoma mexicanum; assembly: GCF_040938575.1. Lineage (NCBI taxonomy): Eukaryota > Metazoa > Chordata > Amphibia > Caudata > Ambystomatidae > Ambystoma > Ambystoma mexicanum. The sequence continues at coordinate 418,820,901 of NC_090929.1, forward strand.
GCTCAATCTATTTAGAAAGTTGTCTTTCTTTTTCATCTGATCTGCTGCTTGTACATACAAAGAAGCTTTCTATGGGAACAAAATTAGTCTATATAGACTTAACAATTTCCATTCCATTAGAAACAGCAGGGAGGCAAGGCCCAGCTCATATTGAAGACATGACATTGGTAAACAGTTTGGCAATACTAATACCCTTTTCCACAGCTGGCTCTCCATTTTTTCCCAATCGACTTCAAAAGAGTGTGGATAACATTCTAACCCATAGCTAATGGATGGGAGGACCTTTGCCCCATAGAATTTCATCAGAGGTATGAGGGAGAATGTACAGTATTTTCTTTGTCTTGGGTTCGATTGTTGTCAAAAGATGGGACATAGAGGGATAAGATGGAATCTGACATCCCAGATAAGTGACCTCTTTGTCTATTGGTACAACCGTATTATTCAGATGCCATGCATAGGATTTAGTTATTTTGTGGGGATTTTTAAAGATTACAATATTTGACTTAGCTGGATTTATAGTCAGGTCATTAAGACTAGCATAGTCAGACAATGCTGTCATTAGCCTCTGCAGCCCGACTTGAGTGTGATCCATTACCACTATATCGTCTGCATAGGCCAGCCATGCTATTTTGCCCGCACAAAACCTTGGCGCCACCAGTCCTTTCTCCAACAACAAATTTTGCAGATCCACCATAAATAATATAAACAAAAAAGGAGCCAAAAGGCACCCCTGGTGAACCCCCCTCTCTGTTTTGATAGTATTCGATAGGAGACCAGATTTTGTGAGTCTCATTCTAATAGCGGAATCTTGGTGAAGATGTATCAGGGTATTTAGGAGGGCATCCGGTAGGCCACAATTTTTTAATTTGAGCCACAACCTCTTCCTGTTTATGGTATCAAACGCCTGGGAGAGGTCCACCCAGGCAGCAAAGAGGGGAATACCAGTTTTGACAAAAGACGATGATGTGATGCAAGTGAGGATAAGAGTGTTCAATGTAGTTGATAAACCTCTCTGAAAGCCTGTCTGTTCCCTGGGGATTATATTGTTGGATGTCGCCTAGTTCTCCAGTTCCGCCAGAACTAGACCACTAAAGATTTTACCATCTACATCACTATCTGGAGTATGGGTCAGCTTTAGAGTTACACAATTCTTAAAGATGTTCTCAGAAACAAATATATAATTAATAGTAGAGAAAGAGCCACCTCTCTCCCAAGATAGTGCACATGGGATATCCCCCTTTACATTCCCGTTTAAAATGGTTAGATTCCAATCCAACATAAACTCCTCCCATACATGACCATTCATAGACTTCTTTTTTGAAGGAAGCAAAGTTACTTCTGTATTGACACATTGTGAATTAAAATCACCCAGTATTATCAGTTCATCCCTGGGAAATTGTGTTAAAACTGTAACCAATAAGTTGGACAGATGCTGTAGAAAGAGACCCAGGGCAACCCCCATAGGATTCCAGTATACTGTGATTATAAGCCAATGAGCCGGTATCAAATTTTCTTTGATCCAGACTCTAACCACCAGGAGTCCTTGGAATTTATTTGATATCATAGTACATTCCTTAAAACACTCTTTATGACATGCTAGCAGCAGACCTCCACTCGGGCAACCCACCCCTTTGTATTCAGCGAATTGTAACATAGAAACCCACGATGCCCACTGCTTCAACTAACCAAGTTTCTTGTAGGGAAATCAGACCAAAATTCTGAAAATTAAAATCTCTCCGGTTATCTCCCACAAATGAATTATATCCTCTAGAATTCCACGATAGGCATCTAAGTTTCTGTTTGGCTAGAGCCTCTGTTCAGGTGGGCACATCTTCTGGAATGCTTGTGCTAAGATTTGCGGGACCATTTCCCAAAGATTTCCAGATCCCCTCCTCTTTGAGGGGTCCTTATCAGAGAACATATTTGAGGCAGCACTGGGATTTGTTCTGGATATCACCTAGCCTCTTTTTTGCCATTCCACCTTTGACTCAAGCATAAACACAGATGCTAATCTCCACTTCAATTGAATTTCAGTTAATGCCATATTTGGATAATTTGGAAAGCCTTCTCGGTCAATGTCGCTGGAAGTGAGGAATTTCAATAAATTCATTGATTTCATCACTTCCAAGATAACTGGTCGGTTTATTTGGATTCCTTAATTTGTTGTCATAGGTCTTAGATAAGAAGATTCTCTGTGAGGAAGAATTAGTAGCATCATTTTTTCCAGTCGGGCCTAGTAGATCTTTAAAGTTCGAGTTAGGGAGCATTGTTCCCAGTGGATTTAATATCCTTCGATCGACATTCTCATTCTTTGAATTCACAGAGATCACCCGCAGATGCCCTTTCCTTTTCCTGCAAACCTTCACGTTTGTGCAGGTCCTTCTTTTTCGCGATCGGGATATTAGTTCCCAAGATTTGTTTATTAACACCAGATGATGCTTTCTCCTTTATGTCCTTCTGAAAGATTGGAGCAATTTTCAAAGAAGGCATAATAGTATTCACTTTTTGTTTCGGAGGAAGAAATATTGAGGCAATTTTCTTTGGAGGAGCCAGAGAGTCTGTCTGACTACTCACTGTCACCTTGCTAGTTACCAGGGAGGCCTTGTACAGATTCCTATTTGATTCCAACTCTACCACAATCAGTTTTTGATTCTTGGTTGAGCCTTGTCTTGGGCCTTTCAAGTTTGACTTAACTGACTGGCAGGGACAGTTTTTTCAAGCTTTTAACCGATTGCTTTGAATTATGTGCACTAGGCTCAGTCTCCTTTTTCTTTTCTATTAGCTTATTCTACTTTTGTTCAATGTTTAATTCTTCAGCTTTCTTTTTTCTTTTTCTTTTAGATTTTCCATTCAGTTTCTTTGTGTGTTTGTCTAGAGATTCCTGATTGCCGGACTGTTCTGTTGTAGCTTAGCTTTTTTCTCAGTTGGAGCAATTTCATCCTCCGCTAGTTGTGCAAGGTGCATGTATTCTTCCATCGTGGAGGCAGACAGTGACGTGTCTTCCAAGTCACCTGCCATCTGACGTTCCTCCAAGGTCTTGAGCTCAGCAATTTGTTGTTGATTTTTTTGGCCCTTTTCCTAGTTTTCTTTTAGGAAAGATAAGGTCTGTTTTAATTCAACACCTTGTGTGTGTATAGCATCCATTTTTCTTTGTTGCGCTTCCTGAAAGGACTTCCATAGATTTATTGAGACAGTTCTCTCCTCATTTATGGTTGCTTTTACTGCCACCATATTTTAGTCTACTGACTGCATATCCTTTGATAATTTCAGCAGGATTCCAGAATGTATTTCCACTTTAGATTTGAGGTTTTCGAAAATCTTCACCAACAAAGTTAATACAAAGTCCAAAGCTACAATGGTGGGGGGACTCAAATCCTCCTCAACATTTGTTAATAATTTTGAATTCTCCTTTTGGTGCTCTGAAAATTGGGTAGTTGTTTTATATTTCATTGAAGCACTTTCCTGAGGTAAAGGCCAAATTTCGGATATCGGATTCTGCTCCATTGATAAATCCAAATTTTGGACCTGTAGGGAGGAGACCGAAGAATGTGAGTTTAAATCAATTTGATTGTCATGGTTATCTATTGATTGTTCGGATTGAGGATGTTGTTCCATTGGTATTGATGCTTTGTGTTTTGTTATAGCATCAGTAGCTCTGGAAAAATGATCTTCAATAGTATTTTTCATCATTGTGGCCGTGACCGTATAATTTAGATTGGACATTAGAATCGTTTTAGCTGAAGTACTTTAATGTGATGAATAGATTAATTCCTTTTTTTATCTATCTTGATTACAGATAGACCAGAGCTTGTAGGAACTTCAGAGTCCTATGGGAAAGTGCTAATAGGCAGTAGAAAATTGCCCCCCGTTCTAAGATGGGTTGATGGGAGGTTCATTGCAACATTTCGCCGGTCCACTGGGGTAGATTTAGCTTGTGGTTCCAGTAGCATTAGTTTATCCGCCACCGGTCCACTCCACATATTCTAAAAGTTTGACATATCCCTCTCTCAGAACAGGCACCACGCTTTATCAAAGTCTGGAGCTTTGTGATTGACCCTCAGAGAATCCAAACCGAGTCAAAGGTCTTAGACCCGCAGTCCTCAGTTAGATTTAGAGGGCAAAGGGGCTCAAATAGGTAAGCCCCAACAACAGACCAGAAAGCCACTGACCGCAAAGGAGACTTTCATGCCTAGCCATCACAGCAATGCATAGAAAGTTCAGTTTTACTAGATTCAAATAGAGTCTAATAGCAACACAAATATCACGGCAGAATACCCCTGGGGACCACGAGATCATAGGAGAGGGCTCCAAAAGTCTCACGTGGTTCCTGAGTGGGTTAATAGCAATGTATGGAGACGCAGACCAGACCAGCCTTAGCGCCCCTTTGTGGCGTTTTGAACAGAGGCGTACGGCCGTGTCGTGCATTCTCCAGTGCTTTTCGGATTAGTAGGTTCACAGCGGCACCCCCTCCTCCACGCACTCCAGCACAAACAGCATAAACAGCAGCACCAGACGCGTTGCCCTTGTCTCCGCGTTCGGGTTTAGCACTGCAAGGGTCAAGTGGGCTGCCTTAAATCAGCTGGTTTTCCTGATGGGCGTGGCCAGCAGGATCGACCTCCTTAAAGCAACAGAGGTAGCTGTTCCGCCTTATCCGCTGTATAAGCGTTCTTAACAGAATGAAGTCCTCAGGCACAATAACAGTCTTAATAACAGTCTCAGTGTCATGACGCTCACAGGCCCATCTGCTCCAAGAAAGAAAAAATCCACAAAAATCTGCTCTTCACCGGTGGTTCACTTGACTTGACTTGGTAATTAAACAGAGTCACCAGCTAAGCAGCATAAACAGCAGCACCAGAAGCATTGCCCTTGTGCTTGTATTCGGATGCAGATCTGAGCCTCCACCAACACCTTTTATGGGAGGGCAAAAGGGGCACTTGCCCAGGGCCACCACCTTGGAGGGAGCCCCCCACAAGGCTGCCTTTTCCATTGTTCACCAGATTTAAATGGCAAACGCTAGGAGATTTTATGGCATGCTGCTGAGGCGCTAAACCTATTGCCTTTCTGTTTTGACAAGTGCATTCTGCCTTGATCAATTAATCATGTAATGCTTTCTGTGTTCACTGCGGAATACATAGTTTGTGTGCTCCATACTTCACAACTTCTGAAGCATTCTTTCCTTCCTGTGGGAATTATGTTGATCATGTGCAATAGCCAAAGTTGAAATCCATATTGATAAATTGAATGCCACAATGGTTCAGAAGTTAGCTCAGTGTGTTAAGCACTCATTGCAGAAAGAAGTGAGCATTGATATACTGCACAACACAGACACTTGTTCCCTTGATCTCCAATGGCAACACTATTTGAAAACCATGTGCCACTTCTAATCTCAGTCTGTCTGGATAGAGACACCTTCCGGGTAGCTTCTAATCTGCATTCACTATCCATGCTATGCTATGTGTAGCTTTCTCCTTCCTTACAATTAGTCTACTCTATCCATGCTTGAGCACGTTTACAGTCTGTGATGTAGCTAATGTGAGTTCTCTGCATATTCTGGGTTGCATGTACCTTTTACATACAGTCCTGCATTAATACTACAGGCTCCATACCTTCCCGGATGCTATTGATAAAAAGTATCCTGTTTCTATACTAGAAGAGAAATAACCTCTTCGTAGATTGCTAATGTTGGCCTTCAAATGCTACTTGTTTATCATTCTGATTAGAGCAAGAATGAAGAGAGTAAAGGGACTTAAAGAGAGTAAACATGCCTATTTTGAATGATATGATATGATATGGCATTTATAATGCGCTTATATTATACACAAGTGTTTCAAGGCGTGACGAGGCAAGGGAGGGGGAACAGAGCGAAGACAGAGAGACAACCATCTTACTAGGCCAGGTGACATTGAGATTGTGCAAGTGCAGGGGAAGGGGTAAAGTGCGGGGGGGGGGGGTGAAGAGGGAGGGTGCAGTGCAGTACATGGGATCGACAATAAAAAATAAATAGAATAAATAAGCAATAAGTAAAAAGAGCGGCCAGCTGGTGGCAAGAGCAGGGGAAAGTGCAGACATCAGGTGTCAAATTCTGGTAGGGGGTTGTAGGGATACAGAAAAGAGTTCCCAGGTTCATGGATTGCCAGGGAGGCAGTGAAGGTGTGCAACTAGCAGGGGAGGGGACCTTGGCCCAAGATCAGAGGGTGGCTAGGTGACCAATGCAGTTTCAGTTCCAGCCAGGAGTTCAGCAGGGGAGAGGAGGAGAGAAAGCAGAAGCAAAGAAGAAGGTTTTGAGGTGCTTCCGGAACCGGAGATGGTTATCCTCAAGTTTCAGGGAGGCAGGGAGCCTGTTCCAGAGGGAGGCCCCAGCCGAAGAAAGCGATCTACCACCAACTCGTTGCTTGGAGAAGCGACTGACCCTGAGGGAGTTGGAGGCGGATGAGCAAAGAGCTTGAGAAGGAAGATAATTAGGAAGACAGAGTTGAAGGTATTGAGGCCACATGCCCCAGAAGGCCTTGTGGACAATACAGAGGGTTTTGAACTTAATCCTCACAGCCACTGGGAGCCAGTGCAGAGATTTCAATCCTAGAGAGATATAATCCCTGGGCTTGAGGCCAAGGACAAGTCTCGCATTCCTGTTCTGGATGAGTTGCAGAAGGCGGAGACTAGAAGCAGGAAGATTTAGAGAGAAGCTGTTGCAGTAGTCCAGCCTAGAGAGAACCAGAGCTCTGGGGGCAGCGAGCTTCTGGGGGAAGGAGAGGAAAGGAAGAATACCTCTCAGGAGCTGCAGCTGGTAGTGTGACTTCTTAGAGACATCAGAGATGTGAGGAGAGAAGGAGAGTGTGACCCTGAGGTTATTAGCCCCACAGGTGGGAGCAGGAAGAGGGCCAAGAGAGGCCGGCCAGAGAGCGACAGGAAAGGAGGGAGCAGGTGTGCAGATGAGGAGAATCTCAGTCTTACTGACATTAAGACAGAGATCATTGGCGGCACACCACTCCTGGATAGCAGGCAGACAGTCAGATATGAGAGAGGGAGAGTTGATATGCGAGGCAGCATATCAACCTATAGGTTATGATCACGGTGGGGGAAGGGTTCCGCCAGATATTCTTGATCACTTAATTCCTTTCGTTTAGTGGAGGGGGCCCCAAAGATGTCCATGCCCAGGGCCTCAAAAATGCTTAAGATGGTCCTGGTCATCAGACACAGTTTAGCATTCCTGGTGCGTCCCCGGGGGATGGCCGATGGGACTCATTCCTCTTGTTCTCTGCCCTGCAGCAGTAAAAGTGGGTGGTATCGAGGAAGGAGGCCATGGAGGAAGAAAGGGGAACTTGGCTCCATTAACAAGCCAAATATTTCACAGAATTTTCTGACAGCTTTGCAATGTATCCATATGTCAATTGAATGTGACAAACGTTTGGACGTGAATACACACCCCAAGGAAAAATGCATTGCTTCCAATGGCTGTGGTATTATGTTAGATTGAATGGCTGCCAAGCAGTGTATAGATGGGGCTGTTGGGCTGGGAGTTTATTGAGATCCTTTATTCAGAGATTCCGTCTGTGGCTCAGTGGCTTGGTTGTATTCATTCACTCTGGGTGGGTGCCTTGGTGGGGTTTGGGAGAGTTGGTGATGAAGGTTGTTAGCAACCCTCTGAGGTGGGGGAGTGGGAATCCTTCTGAATCTTTGGTTGAATGATCCGAAGGTGTAGCAAGAGCAACGTCCATCTCTTTCCTTCCCCTTTCTTCCTATCTAATTCCGCCGCCTTTGTAGTTCCTTGGCGTGTTTTGCGCATTTTGTTGAACTGTAGGATCGCAGAGTGGTAAAATAGGCAATGTGTATGGCAGATGGGTAAGGGGTGATGGGGTCATACCATTTTGTTTGTTTCAGCGACCACAGCTGCTGGTTTGGCACCTCTGCCCATTGCAGCCTTTACAGCCAGGTGATCGAGAACACTTACATTGGGAACAGTGGGTACACGCAGTGCCCTGAACATATATGTTTTCTCAGGGGCCAGATCAGTGATTCTGAAGTGATCTGGGATTAGAGGTTATCAGAGAAAAAGCAGTAAACTAGCAGGACAAAAAAGCAAAAAAGTGGAACAGCGTTCCTCCCGGCCAAAGCGTAGAGCTGTCATGATTCTGCTTTGTTTTTAAGTGACAACATTGTGTTAATCATTTTTTGTATGCTTTTCCTTCTACATTTGTTGTGTTGTCATTACACGGCCTGCGGTAGCGGCTGTGTAGTTATGGTTAAATTGCTCATCTCAAAGGAGGAGCACTTTTTGGGCGGCTTATAACTTCGCTCCCCCTCGTCGAATCCTCACCAAACTTTGCAAAAATAAGTATATGGGACTCTCTGAATATTTTTGGCAAGTTTAGTGTGGTATCGTCAAGGGGGGAGTGGGCAGTTATATGGGGTCACAACTTTTTTTTCTCCATAGACTGAATGGAAAAAAACTTTCCTCATGCCTACAGCTCAAACCTCTGGACGGATTTTCACCACATTTGCTGCATATATGCATTACTTGTGTATGTTAATGGGAATGGTTCTGCATAAACATGACAATGATGATGATGATGACGATGATGGTAATGATGATGAAGATGATGATGATGATGATGATGACATTACCATCTCAACATTTCAACCTGTTAGGGATCATTTCCAAATGGCACCCTGAGTCACTGGGTCTTCCTGAACAAACATCCCCACTAATCGCCCTCCATGCTGCACCGTGCCAATTTGGGACATCTATATTCATACTAAGGGAACTCATTAAGTGAGACTTCTACCCAGCACCCTCGTCTAACTCCTACTGTGGATGGAGGGTCACATTGAAGTAGGGCTGACAATGACATCAGTCACTGCTGTCTCGCCCCTCCCATCGCTCACAGGAAACTCTTTGCAATCCGTCTCCATTCACCCTTCAATAAGGTCTCAGAAAAGTGAGAGGGAGTGCAGGGGGCTCATTAATTCTGAGCAGAATAGTCGCTCGAGCATGTCCATGGCTGGGGAAGATAGATGGACACCATTAGGTTTATCAATAACCAGCCCTGGCGCAGTCTAGCATGAGCCTCAGTCCTGGAGACTTGTATCTCCATCTCCTGGGGTGAGCGAGGCAGTGCCTGGGCTCATCAGTGGAGATAGTAGCGGAGCTCACACATCTTTTATGAATCCTTCGCGCACCTGCCCCACCAACCACAAAGTATCTTAAGGAGAATAAATTAACTGAACTGTGTTATGTAGGCCTTTAATTTGCATGTTCATGCTTTCATTCATGCATTGATACTTGCACGCAGTGCAAAGTGTGCAGAGATCGTTTTTGGGAGTTATGGCCTTTCATGTCAACCGGCTAGTACCCCATTATAGCCAAGATGACTTGGTCATGGCATTAGTGACTGATGGAGCGAATGAGGAGACCGATCCCCTCACAGACCTCCTGCACACTGAAGGCACAGATGGATCAGTTGAAGGTGTCAACCTTGCAACGGGCCTATCAGAACAGCAATTGACAGACGGTTGCCGGTTATTGGGACAGTTATCCGGTCTGTTTTCACTGACACCAGGTTGAGCAGATTGGTGCACACATGATGTGGGCCCTGGAGACAGTAAGCCGTTGAAGAGTAAGATTCACAGGATGTCCGATAAGGTCAGGGACACCATCAAGGTGGACGCTTTCAAAATGCTGTCCATAAGAATGATAGAGCCATCCTGCAGCACCTGGGCTAGCTCAGTAGTACTGGTCCCTACAAATAAGGGGTTCCCTGTGATGCCTTTCGGATTGAAAAATGGCCCTGCCACTTTTCAGCAGATGGTTAACCAGGTTTTGTCCGGTCTGGAAAACTTCAGTGTTGTCCTGTTATACGACATTGCTGTGTTCAGCCAGACCTGTCAGGATCACCTATCCCATCTGAAACAAGTGCTTCAAGCACTTCAGAATGCAGGCCTGACTATCAAGGCCACAAAGTGCCAGATAGCGCGCACCGTGACTTACTTAGGCCACCTGGTCGGTGGAGATAAGAAACAACCTCCCGAAGCGAAGGGGCAGGCTGTGAAGGATTGGGTCATCCACACCACACAGACGCAGGTGAGAGCCTTTCTTGGTCTCACGGGTACTACCGGTCGCTCATCAGGGGGTATAGGACCATTGCCATGCCCTTGAATGATGTAACGTCCAAAAAAATGCTGAAGAAGTTAACTTGACCCCGTCCGTCAAACCTCCTTTCAGGATTTAAAGGATGCATTTTGCAGGACCCTAGTTCTAAAATGGCCAGACTATGTTTAGGAGTTAATTATCCAGACAAACCCCTGTGATTTTGGGATTGGAGTAATGTTAGCTTTGCTGAACTCTCAAAGGGTAGAGCAACCTGTTGCCTACATTAGCAGGCCATTGACAAAAAGGGAAAGTAACAGGGTCATCATTGAAAAAGAGACCTATATGGTCCTGTGGCTGATAAAGAATCTGAAACCCAACTCTTTGGGTTGCACTTTACAATCCAGACAGACCACTGGCTTCTTCCCTGGTTAATGGCCATGGAAGGGAAGAACCCTAAGCTTTTGCGTTTGGCCATATCCCTAAAGGGATTAGATATGGACATCCAGCACAAACCATGCTCCAAGCTAGGAAATGCAGATGGCCTCAGCCTTGCTGATGAACCAGACCCTCAGTAGGGTGGTGGTTCACATGTTGAAGTTGAGGGACATGTGAGGAATTAGACCATCCGCACTGTGGGTGTGCGCTCGTCTGGTTTTCTAATTCTTTTTTAAAGGAAATTGAATGTTGCTAGATGAACCTCGGGAAAATGTGTAGGGATAATCAGCACACATTTTCCTATGCTCACCACACGACATACACATAGACCTGTGTACTCTGGGTGGACATAGCCTACAGGGGCCATCTCCCCTGTCATATTTGGTTGGAATATGACAGCCAGGATTACACCATGTCCTCTCAGAAGGGGAAGGGCAAAATATTCCCCCTTCCATGGCCAGCCTAATTAACTAAGAAAGGCACCATGTATCCGCCCTGTCCTTTTGTTAGCTCTGTTGTTGGTGGTAGCTTTGCATACTAATCAGAGTTTAATTGTAACAGGCCCACATAGGGCCTGGCTACAGAGGCTAACATAGGAGACAGGAAAACCCAACAAGCCTTGATATGCACTGTGCCAAACTGAAGCCAACTCCCGCCCTTAGTATCAATGGACAGTGACATATCATGTTTGGGACTGCATGTTACAATAGTCACCCCCGCCGGGGGACCCCATTCAGAAGGTAGGAGTATGTGATTTGACGAGACAGAAAGTCTTGTCGCGCTGCAGCTTCAAGGGAGACCTGCCACATTAATCAGGAACCACTGATAGCTCTATTATCTAGAGAGACCATTTGATCCACAACAGACAGGAAGATGGTTGGGACTTAGTATTACATGTTTTCACCCATTTACCTTTTCTGTTCCAAAGCACCTTGGTTATGACCTCATGCATACAGGAGATTGTTGGTGGGGACCAATGATTGGTTAATTAAGGTAGGTCTAGCCCACACCAATAACTGTGGCCCATTGGCTTTTTAAAGAGGGCTGAGATCCTCTTTTGGGGAAATCATCTGACGACTTTGCAAGGGGTAGCATGAAGAACTCATCTTTGGACCCTGGCTGAAGGTGCAGTCTGTCTTACATCTTCCACCAGTCAAAGAAGGCCAGGACCTCTAAGAGGGAAGCAAAATCCCTTCCCTAAGCATCTCTCAGGGAACAGAGGTAGACACTGAATCCAGAGGACCCTCCAGCAGCTCCAGAACCGGTGCCCAGCCATCACACAGCTTGCCCTGATAAGCTCTGCAGCAAGCTTCCTAGAAGGGAAGTGCTAGAGAATCTCTGAACCAAACCAAGGACAAGGCAGCTGCCTGCAACACTCTCCTCAGCTTTGGACCATCCGTCTTAAAGTACAACACAAGCCCTGTGAAGAAGCTAGGAGGAGGACATCAACAAGCATCTACCAATGTCTACCTTAAAGGACATTTTTGAGACTGTCAAGCTCCTCGAGCTACAACCAAAGGCACCCCTGACTGTTGTTATGCCGCAGTCGCTAAAGCCATCCGAGATGCCTTGACCAGTGCTTCAGACCTGCCGACCAGCACTGAGACAGCGATTCCTGACCCCGAGCCGACATGTAGGCCGGCCTGGAGCCACCCGTACAGCCTCGCTCGCCAAACTGCCTGCCGCCTGATACCCGCAGCTGTGTCCCATCTTGAACTCTGTGCCAGAAGCTTCAAAGCGCCCTGAAACCGGCTCGACCCTGTTGAACACCAAGAACTTCTATTGCACAATGTACATTGTGGTTCTGCCTCCCTGGTCCTTCTTCGAAGGCCCCTAGTGACATTTTAGAACCCATTGCTCCCTTTGTGTTGAAACCAAGTATCCTTGAACTATTGCTATTAATTACTTTACCAACTACCCTCCTGTTAGTATCCAGAGTGAATCCCTTTTCCTTCTTTGAAACTGCCTGTCCTCTGCATTCCTTTACAGGGTGGGTTGTATTTTGTAGTGTGCTAGAACTGTCTGTTGTGATAATAATAAAGTAGATATTTGTATACATCCTTGACTGGACAGTCCCTTTCATCATTGGGTAATAATTGGATGTTCACTGTGTTGCAACAAACCAATGATCCATGACCTTGTAGAGATAAGCCTGCCATTCCGTCCATGTTACCAAAATTGGACAAGGAGGTTTAGCTTGTGTTTCCAATCTGTTCGGATCCCTTCTGGTGTAATAGAGGTGTGGGGCAGATTGATGGTTTAGAAACCGATATTCAACCGTGGGCCACTGGTGCCACGGACGTTGGTTCGTCACAGTGGGGTTGTCATGGGTGTCGTGAGTTGTCTAGTGATGAAGGATGTAGTATGCATTGCTTCCAGTGGCTTTGGTTTTATGTTAGATTGGATGGCTGCCAAGGAGTGTATAGATGGGGCTGTTGGGTTGGGAGTTTGTCAAACTCCTCTGTTCAGAGATTCCGTCTGTGGCTCAGTGGCTTGGTTGTATTCATTCACTTTGGGTGGGTGCCTTGGGGGAGGTGGTTTGGTGATGAAAGTTGCTAGCAACCTTCTGATCTAGGGGAGTGGGAATCCTTCTGAATCTTTGGTTGAATGATCTGAAGACGTAGCAAGAGCAACGTCCATCTCTTTCCTTCCCCTTTCTTCCTTTCTAATTCTGCCGCCTTTGTGGTTCCTTGGCCTGTTTTGCACATTTTGTTGAACTTGTTGAACTGTAAGATCGCAGAGTGGCAATATAGGCAATGTGTATGGCAGATGGGCAAGGGGTGATGGGGTGATACATTCTTGTTTGTTTCAGCGACCACAGCTGCTGGTTTGGCACCTCTACCCATTCCAGCCTTTACAGCCAGGTGGTTGAGAACACTTGCATTGGGAACAGTGGGTACACGCAGTGCCCTGAACATATATGTTTTCTCAGGGGCCACATCAGTGATTCTGAAGTGATCTCGGATTAGAGGTAATCAGAGAAAAAGCAGTAAACCAGCAGGACAAAAAAGCTAAAAAGTGGAACGGCGTTCCTCCCGGCCACAGCGTAGAGCTGTCATAGATTCAGCTTTGTTTTTAAGTGACAACATTGTGTCAATCCATTTTGTATGCTTTTTTTCTTCTACATTTGTTGTGTTGTCATGTATATATGCATTACTTGTGTATGTTAATGGGACTGGTTCTGCATAAACACGATGGTGATGATGATGATGACGATGACATTGTAATTGATATTTTATTTCTATTGCGCTCATACACAAGTCTTTCAGAGCACGAAGAGGTAAGGGAGAGGAACAAGGGAGAACAAAACAACAATCTTACTAGGCCCAATGGTAATGCTAATGGTAATGATGATGACGATGATGACGATGATGATGGCTGTGATGATGATATTACCATCTCTACATTTCACCCTCTTAGGGATAATTTCCAAATGGCACCTTCAGTCACTGGGTCTACATCCCCACTAATCGCCCTCCCCGCTGCACCGCGCCCATTTAGGACATCTATATTCCTACTAAAGGAACTCATTAAGTGAGACTTCTACCCGGCCCCCTCGTCTAACTCCGGATGTGGACGGAGGGCTGACAATGACATCAGTCACTGGTGTTTCGCCCCTCCCATCGCTCACAGGAAACTCTTTGCAATCCGTCTCCATTCACCCTTCAATAAGGTCTCAGAAAAGCGAGAGGGAGTGCAGGGGGCTCATTAATTCTGAGCAGCACAGTCCAGGGCCGGGCAAGATAGAGGGACACCATTAGGTTTACCAATAACCAGCCCTGGCGCAGTCTAGCATGAGCCTCAGTCCTGGGGACCTGTAGCTCCATCTCCTGGGGTGAGTGAGGCAGTGCCTGGGCTCATCAGTGGAGATAGTAGCGGAGCTCACACGTATTTTATGAATCCTTCGAGCACGTGCCGCACCAACCACAAAGGGCCTTAAGCAGAATAACTTAGGTGAACTGTGTTATATAGGCCTTTAATGGGCGTGTTCATGCATTCATTCATGCATTGATACGTGCACGCAGCGCAAAGTGTGCAGGGATCGTTTTGGGGGGCTATGCCCTGGCATGCAGAAACAGACCTACAGAGTCAAACCAGTTCTGGAAATGGAGAGAATAGACTCTAGCGACCCACCTCTTTTGTGGTGGGAGTGGTTTGAGCAATGGTGCGTGGATGAGGGACAGGTATAGGGGGGGTGTCGCGGCAGTCAAGTGATAGGTTTGTAAAAAGTATAAAACACAGGGCTAATAATAATCTGTTATATTGAGAGGACTTGAAAAGTGCACAAATCACATAATAAAGCAACCGGGCATTAAAGACACATTAGTAGAATATTGAGCAAAAAGGGAATCATTGTAGTTTTTGTTTCCCCATGCTGAATAGAAGCCTATATGTACCAACATTTCAAGTAATGTGAGCTCCTTGTGAGTAAAGAGATATTTGGCTTTTAAACTGTACTGTTAGGACTTAAAGAAACACAATGAACGAACATGCATAAGAGGATCCCTTACTTGTAGTCTTTGTTTCACGCAGCTTG
Source organism: Ambystoma mexicanum (assembly GCF_040938575.1). Classification (NCBI taxonomy): domain Eukaryota; kingdom Metazoa; phylum Chordata; class Amphibia; order Caudata; family Ambystomatidae; genus Ambystoma; species Ambystoma mexicanum. The sequence continues at coordinate 418,835,960 of NC_090929.1, forward strand.
TTATCCAACCCTCCCATTTCTAATCACCCAACATCCACACTTTTTTAGGGACATGACACAGACAAAAGTCAATCCCAATTACCCATTCACTAGTGTGTCTGCAGCCAGCTTCCCATTTAAAATGCTATGCTTAAACAGAGATGGGCTGAAAAGATATTTACCAGACCCTGTACCAGCCTGTTGCTTTTTTTCTAATGAAAATGCAAAACCAATAAAAGAGAAGCAGAGGACGAGCACTTCCAATCTGAGCTTGTAAATTAGTCTTCATGTGCTGGCAACAGCTGACCCTGCACTTTCAAAGCGCTTACATACGGAACAGTTGCCAGCTTCACCCACTGGCAATTCTCACATTGTATAACTGACTTGGACTTTGCCCTAAGAACTGGGATCCTGGCAGACATTTTTTGCTGGATGCCAGGTTCATGAAAAAACAGCCCACTTCTTTCCCTGGTCAAGACCTGACCCTGCATGTAGTGAAGGGGACTTTAAATGTAGATCATTGGCTCCAGTCCCTAGTGCCACTTATAGTGAAGGGAGTGTAAAAGCACTGTTTGGGGCAAAGGCGTGGTCCAATACAGTGGAGCATGTACACAGAGTGGAGTCTGGACCAGATCTCAAACACAGTGCAAGGTGTGCAGAGACAGCACTTTTGGGGTACAGTACCTGGTGTGCAAAGATAGATCACTGGTGAAAGGTCCTGCACGCATACTAGTAGATGGTGTGCAGAGATGCTTCACTAGTGCAGGCCCACATATATCCAGAATAAAGTGTGCAGAGACTGACCGCTGGACTCTAGACATGATCCTGTGTTCAGTGCAGAAAAGAGACAGATCCTTGGGGCTAGGGGCTGGACCATTGCAAGGCCTGTGACTAAACTGGAACAGAATGAGAAGACCAGGAAACAGGCCTTCTTTTGCTATGCCCCAGCCTACTGGAACACCATCACGGTCCCTCAAACAGGACCACTTCAATGATCCTGCAATTCAGGAAGGAACTCAAGGGGCCTCATTACGAGTTTGGCAGTAGCCATGGTGATATTAGCTCGATGGCTGCCGCCAACCGGGCTCCTTTACCGGGTTCCTGCAATGAGGAATAACCAGGTTATTCCAACATTGGAGGACCCGGACATTCCTCCTTGCAGGAACCATTCACCATTCCCATTTGAGCCCCCATAGGGCTCAATGGGAATGGGGATGGAGGTAACAACGGGCACATTATGAGTGCCCCGTTGTTATCTCCTTCTGCCCCTCGCGGGACCTGGAAAGCACGCCTGGTTTTACCAGGCGTGTGATCCGGGTCCCGCAATGGAAAGCTTGGAATCAGCCCTGTCGGAATGAAGGGGGCTGGTCCCGTACCGGCCCCCTTCATTCTGACACCGCACGGGTTGTAATGAGGCCCTAGGCCCTACTCTTCAGGGAATTAGTAGGGGTCACTTAGGATCTGCGACTCCTAGGTGTATACCATCTTTGCATTATGGGATAGACAAGCCACTGTATTCTGTCTCCTTGTGCAGCAATCTGTTACTTTCTAGCTCGGCTTGCTTTATATAAACAGCAGCACATATACCTACAGGGCATGCTGTGCAGATAGAACAACTGAGTCGGGACAGAGCAGGGTGCAGGGGGACAGATCTCTGAGGTTAAGATCTGACACCACACACAGAGTGCACTGTCTGAAGCCATAGATAGTTGGCCAAGTCCTCCCATCTAATCACCCTTACCTGGGCAAGTTTAGAAATATCATTGCTATCATAGTGACACCTTTTGGGGGGTTTTATGAGTGAGGCCCTAGTATAGTTGCTTTATCGTAGGTATAACATTCCCTTGCCTTTCCAATTTGGCTTCTTTAGTTAACCTTTAGTTAGTCGCTCTCTAGTTGCCTTCTCCACTTGGCTTCTCTGTTGGGGGACAGGTTTAGGAGACGTATGTTTGGTGTGGAGTGATAGAATGGGCACCTATTATCGCACTGTGTGGTTATCCAATTCCTATACATGACTGTAGGTTGGGCATGAAGATGGGCCCTGTACCTGTCCATGGACAGGGGCTGCAGGTGTGCCATGTACTTGACTGCAGTCTGGGCACAGAGGCGAGCCCCCTATCCGGCCGCAACCTGGGCTTGGCATAGAGCCCTGTGTCTGACTGCAGAGTGTTTAAGTCTCAGAAGGACTTTGGGCCCGATTTATAATGTGTATTAAAATGCTTTTGTACATCAGGCCCTATTTTGAATTTGCACTTAAGACTGTCTTCTGATTGCTGAAGAGCGAACTTAATTAGCCATCTCTACTGCAGATTATGACATAAATGATGGTTCATATCCTCCCAAAAATCACACTTCCAAGAATTGATTGAACTCATTAATCGGGTGAAATATTTGACTAAATACACCTAAAATCAAACTGTATAAATAGTACCCCCAGGAGTCATAGGTTTTCTTAAATCTCTTTAGTAGCCTAGATTGATTCCTGGAGTGGTGAAGGGGAGGGGCAAGCTTCACGGGGGGGGGGGGCGTATGGGGTGTTCCAACCCTCATGTGTACATAGTTGTTAGATTAAGATAGTGTTCTGAGTTCTAAAGGTGTGTGTGGGGAGCAAAGCTGCCGTAACTGTTGCTCATCAAAGCTCTTCCTGGGCTCTCAGGTATACTTTCATTTTGTGGGCTTCCTTGGAACTGGGATTTGCAGCCCTATTTTCAGGGAAGGTCTGCCTAGAAGGCAGCAATTCATGGGATATGACTCATGGGGCAAGTTCATCTCCAGTGACAACATTTCCAATCTTCAGGAAACTTACTGAGGTTGGTATTGCTATTTGCGATGGGGTCTATGCATTTTAAAACTGTATTCCTTCCTAAGCTGATAGCACCTGATTACACCTGGGGGGGGGGGGGATAGCGTAGTGGCAATGTGTACTATACTGTGCAACAAGGGCTCAATCCCCAGTCCAGTGCTTAAAGGTTCCAAGAGTTTGGTTATACAAACTATCAATAATAATAATAATGAGTTACTTTGTGGAATAAAAGCTCAACCAATGACTTCAAAGGACTCGAAGGAAGGAGAAATGATCTCAAAGATTCATGAGCTTTATGAAAAGATGGATCCTATAATCTAGAGCCGGGGTCTCCAACCTTTACGATCGCAAGAGCTACTTCTAGTTAATGGCCAATAGGCGGGACCTGCTGGCAAGCGCTACTGGGGTGGTGATGTCCATGAGAATTCGTACCAAGATTTCTTTGGGTAGTTTGTTTGCTCTTTGCATAAAAAAGCACTAACAAATGTATTTCCCATGATATTAATAAGTTGAAACGCATCTATCTTTATTTAATTATTTGTTATTAGTACCTGTCCACTTAAAAAGTTTTCAGCATAGCAGAATGCAGGAAACCAATCACGACATTGAATCTAACACTGCATGCCACCCACCAGTGCTTAGTAAGTAATCTGGTGTGTAGCATGAAACAGCAAAAGCACGCAGAGGGTGTCAGATGGGATCGAAGTTTTATTTTCAGGAAGTTCCTGTCTGAAAAGGGCAGATTTGCAGAGATAGGCCATTACAATGGCAGATAGTGCAGGTACCCTCCTTGCCATTGTGTTTGCGCCTAACTGCACATTTGAAATGGCAGACATAATTTCAGGGCAGTTTTTAGAATCTTTTAAAACGGACTCAGCCACGAGAGCTATCGCACCTTTCAAAACTGCACCATCTGTAAAAGTACATTTGTTTTAAATCAAATAATTAGCAACGTTGAAGGATGACTCTGTAACAGCATTTGCATAACATCGTTTAGTTAACCTACTTTTTAGGATCGTAGACAGCTTCCTTTGGGAAAATAATTTTAATAATGTGTGTGTAGTACTGCAAAATGTCTCTCAACTTTACTCTTTTTTCCACTATAACTTGGGCACTATAGATTAAAGATGCACATTTTCTTTTTACGCTGGAAAAAAAAAATGGGTTTCCACTGTGGATGATGGGACATATTGTGCCTTAAATTGGATGGTGCGTCTGCATCTTGATCCAGGATTGTAGCTTGGGAAGTTAATTTGTTTTTTTGTTTTTGCACATGCAGCCCCAAATCTGAGGAGTATTTCAATCAGTATGTCATATGGTTTTAAAAACATTCAACATATACCACGTTTTGCTTTGTCAAAAAATAAAACCCACTGCCAGTTTAGCATATCCCCAGTTCATGCAAATTGCTCACATGCCAGGTCACATGTTTCAGCCAAGGATAAGTAAGCCAAAGCCTACATTGTTGACTAATCTTAAATGTTTTTATGTCAAAATATTTGGCAAGATTGAAAGAAATGAACACGTAGAAACATGTGTAAATCACAGGGCTAAAACAACATTCACTTTTATATTGATCACTTGAAATGTGCATAAATCATAAAACAACCCAACCAAACAAAATATGAATTGTTATATTAACATTCTGAACAAAGAGATTAGGGTTGTAGTGGGTGTCAATTTATTCATAATCTGCTCTTTATAAAGGAGGCAGTATCACAGAGAGCAGCTCCATACAGAGATTATGCAGGTAATTCTGGGGCTTGACGAATTGGCGTGCCTGGCTTGCACGTACAGCTCTCTCTGACATACTGAGGGCTCTACCATGACAAAAATGTTTTAAAATGATAATTATGATACATTTTTTGCAATGGCATGAAGATTTGTTTTACAGTGGCAGTGCTGACATATCCCGCATACTGTTAATGACAATGCATCTATTGGCATTTCCCATGTGTTAGAAAATTATCAGTAAATTGAATGGTGTTTTGCCCAATATTTTATTGCACAAACAGTGCTCATAAATTGATTAATTTCAACATAGCATTAATAGGTTGAAAATCCCTTGCCAGAATTTGAATATATGTTTTCCGATTCCCCACAGATCTCTGTTGATCCACCGGTTTGTGTATATAGCCAAAGGGGATCAACCCAATTAATTGTTCTACTATCCCATGGCTCTCCTTAATGTTCTCTCCCTGTAGTCACCACCCTGTTTTGTACGATGCTCTGTTACCTAGTAACTAGGTTTTAGCTATATTAATCCTACGGATATCAAAATATATACATATAAATCACTGCTCACTTTTCTCACCTAATTACTGACACAGGACTCAAATCATGTTTTTCATGTTTTATTAAGTCCTGGCATTGAAATCACATGTCATTGTACATTCCTGATCACGTTTATAAATGTAAGTGAACAAGCACTAGAATGCAGTGCAACCAGTAGTTTTCCACAATTACTTTTCCTGTTCCTGTTTTGGGACACGCAAAGAAGTGGGCACCTCCATATCACAGAAAATTGCATCTTAACCTTAAATACAATTGGGGTACTACTGCCTTAAAACAGATAACTCAGTATCTTCAAATACATAAAAAAATATATGTTCACAGTTTTACCATAAACAGCAACACGTACTGTCAGATGTACATTTTATCTTGTAAACTGGGACTCACACAAAATGATTACAGCTGTAGCTTTATTTTCCCCATTCTGATTGAACGCCTTCAATTAGCAGCATGCAAAGTAATGGTAACTGAAATAAATCTAAAGACACACAGAGACCAACACGATCACAGCCTCAGCTTTGTTTCACATTCCACGCATATTTAGGAGCCCTTTCCCTTTCTAATCAGACATCATTGGCACCTCTTAGTGACAATGGCCAGAGCACACATTTCCCCTTTAGTGTTCAAGCCTAGATGCATCCCCTCCTCTCACTGTGCACAGGGAGGGGGAAGAGGACCAGGGGCTTCAGACACCAAAATAAACACACAGTGCTCATTTTGGTGTCTGATACAAGGAGCTACTGGGAAGCATCAGGTGAGCTACCAGTGGCTGGCGATCTACTGGTTGGAGACCTTGGGTCTAGAGGCCAAAGCAACAAAGAGCCCTCCACTGGTATGGCATTTGATGTATGCGTGAGTGGCAAGTAGCAGTCTGCATGATGAGTGGAGGTTGCTGGTGGGCATACATGGATCACATTTTAAGGCAAAGAAGGGGGGCAAGTCTTGTTAATGGCAGAATGAGTGATGTAATTCCAATTTGAAGGTGATCCGTTTGTGGAGTCAGAAACATTGGAGGAAGGCTAAGGCAGATGTGATGTGCTCATCTCTTCAAAGTTGAAGCAGGAGGTGGGCGGCCACCTCTGAACCATTTGTAGTTCATGGAATTGCTCGCCGAGTTTGAGATCGTTCGACCAGGTCTTCCTTCAGACACGTTTTTTAAATTGCTTTTCCTAAATTCGACCACATGGCTTAAAAGGGGAGATGTGGCTGGTGCCCCTTTTGAAACTCAGGCAGCATTCAGACAGGCCAGGCAGGAAGTCATTTGTGGAGGCAGTCTAAGGACATTTAAGGAAGGCTTAATATACTGGAGTGTAGTTAGAGTAGTTGAGTAGGAAGAAGGGTAAGGAGAAGTAGAGAATAACGAGGACCCTTTCAGAGTTAGATTTAGGGTTGGCTTTGCTTATGCAGTGCTGTGTGTGATAAATACAGTGAATGAAAGTGGGTGGACAACACCAGTGCCACCTGGAGAGAGGTTAGGGAGAATCCCAGACTGCAGCTCACATGATTGTTGTGCTTACATGATTTTAGTGGGAGGAAGCAGCAGAGTTTCAGGAAGGCGGTTGGCACGTTAGTCAGTGTCCGACTCTTGAAGTGAGTGGGCAAAACACGTTCCAAAAGTTAATACCTGGGAGTAGGAGCTAGAGGGGCCAGAAATTCATGAGTTCATCTTGGGAGAGTGTCATGTTAATGTAACATTTGTCGGGGGAAGCCGGAGAGTTTTGTGGAGGCTTGTGACACACCAATCATTGTCCATCTTTTGAGTTGTGTAGATGAGGCATGTGGCATTTGGTGACACCGGGAAGGAGGAGAAGGAGGAGCATGGAATCTCTAGTGGCAGATTTTGGGGAAATCAAGCTTTCTGATTTTGCTGCGAGGGAGACATAGAGATTAGGGAGGGAGGTGATACATCAGTCAGTGCCCGTCTCTTGAAGTGAGTAGCTGAGACATGCGCCATCAGATGACACCGGTGTGGAGTAGGAGGAGATGGGAATCCCTGAGGCGAGCTTATGCCAGAGTCAGGCTTTCCTGATTCTGGTGGGGAAGCACCAGAGATTTGAAGATGCGGGTGACACACTAGTCAGTAAGTGAACGACACATTTGGAACAACATATCAGCACCCACATGAGCCATAGGCAGGGGAGACATGCAGCTCATGGTCCTTTCACTTCAGCAGCAACACTTGCTTTGTGCACTGGGAATGACAGAATTACGTGTGGCAAATTGAAGGTGTTGTCCCACTCACTTGCCACTCACCTTCATATGCCACTATGTTGTACATAGACCAGTACAAGGAAATGGATGCGTATTGCACCACAATGATGAAGATCCACTGAGACCGATGGGGGAAGTTTCACTCTTTACTATCTTAGGGGTAGTAGGGAGAGGTGTACACATCTTATTCACAGAAGATCAGGGAACGACCACACATGGTGTAGTGAACAGCAGAAACACAGTGAACATTCCAGTTTTCTTTTCCTGTTGCCCTTGTCCATTGAAAAAACAGGCAATAATGAAGATGATAAGATGGATGATGATCAAGACAAAGATTATGATCCATCAGAGTGCAGACTGCTGATAGAAAGCAGTGCTACAGAGAAGGAGGATGGGAATGACACAGGTGGGGAGGCTACAGTATTAATACAAGCTCATCCCACACTTGTCTGCCACTTTCTTTGGGAAACAGCCTTCCTGTCGCAGATCAGAAAACACAGCGCATTGTTATATGGCATCCAGAACATGTCCAGCACCACCACCAGTACCACCATGCTGAGATGAACCCAGTCTGTGGTTTGTTAATAGCTCTTAACAAAAGTAAAAAATGTATCAGTACTTCAAACTAAATAAACAGCAGCTGAATCCGGTCACTTGCACACGCTACTGGAAATCTGTGTGCTGAGGGAAGGCACGGACCAACTTGGGTGTCACATCTGGGTGATCCCAAATGCTGCTGCACCATACACCTATAAGGGAAGAATTAATAATTCAATAGATATGTGGTACATCCCTCCTCGCACCATCAGAGAAGCAGTATACCACCTCCAGTCCACACAATTACCCCTTAAAATACGGCAGCTGCGTTAGTTCTTAGGAGCAAAACACCAAGTGGCACCTAGCAGTTATACAACGATGTATAAGGCTAGTTTCATGAACGTTTTTGAACATAGGCAAAATCTCACACGTCAGGTTGCACAGTGCCTGCTTGATGCTAACCTGGTTATAATGTTGGCAATACATCTCTTTTGTGTAAAACCCCAGATTCTGGTGCCTTAGGGAAAAACTGATCACAGTTGAAAAGACCCCAACCAACAAGTTTTCTCTTGCAAAGCAGTACCGAGATTGTACAATGAAGTTATGGCTACTGTGGGTCGGGTACCACAGCAGTCCATGGGCCTAAAAGTCCACTTCACCATGGACAAGTCGACTACCCATCAAGAGCATTGGCTACATAGCCATCACAGCAAACTGGTGGCCTTTCCATCCTCTAACAGCTAAAGAGCGGTCTCGGAGTAATTTAATCCCGGTTCGATGACAGGCAATGTTGTGCATTCAACGGTTTTAAAGCAGAAGCCACAAGGGAAATGACATCTGGGAGAAGGTGGAGTCAAGTGGGCTAAGGCTTTATAGCTTTCACTTGGGATTTCTTATAGCAGACAATGGATCACATGTTCTTGCTGACTTATGAACTGGAAAGTCAGCACATGCCCATGCTTTGTGCATCTCCTTCACTTTTTGGTCACACATTTTAACAGTTATTGTGAGCCTGTGAAATAAATTGTGATAGTGGCCCAGAAGATCAGCCCCCATTTCTGCACAGCTTACCATATCAAAAATGCACAGTGCTAACTTTAGGACCTCCAGCGTTTGCCACTGCATAGCCTGAGGACCCCAGTGACCACCCATTGAAACTCTACTTTGTACAGGTTGGACAGACTAGAGCAGTGCAATGCCATCACATATTACTGTACCATTCACAGCAGAGCTCGAGAAGGGGGCATTTTCAACACTCTATAAATTGCAGCGTTGTCTAATGTCTGATCTGCTTTACAAGCTTTTAAGGGGGCCACAAAGCAAGTTAGCAGTCGCAATGCCTGGGTGAGGTCTACCTCTAGGGTACCTGCTTGAGATCAACCTGACCAACATGCTGAGAGCCCATGCCAATGGTGATGCCAATGTAGCACAGGTGGTGAGGGGCCTGCTTCCAACTTTGTCTGGTGATCCACAGGTAGTTGGTTTTAAAGGTAACATTACAAACATGCTGGCTTCTTTTATGGAATCTTATGGTTTCAAAGTAAAAATTATTTTCATCTGCATGTTTCGGAAAGGAGGACACAGAGCAAGCATCACAGGGAGGAGGCACAGTGCAAATTTGCAAGGATGGTTTACTGCAGCATTAGCAACATCAATTGTCGAAAGAACACAAGCAGCAGAAGATCACCGAACTGCTTAACTTATGCGCAGTACACCAGGAATGCCACGCTCAAGATTGATGGAATTAACCAGCAGTACATCTCTGACAGCTGTTAAACACTTTGCGAGCAGGCCAGGCACAGACTACAGGGAGAAGAAACTCCTCCTTAGTGACTTGGGCATCTTGAATACAGACAGGTCATCAACAAGAACAGACATCAAATCCTCAGGCTCACAGATGATGAATGCCTATCTACTGTACACTTCATCCGTGGTAGCTGTTGACAACCTATTACAATATAGGTGTAGGAAGCATTCCGGCAAGGCAGCAGCACTCGTGCGAGTTTCTGTTGAATTAATGCACTCACCCCACCCCCTCCTCACCAGTGCACAGTTTGACAGAGTTTTAAGTGCAGACAGTGCAATTGTCTCTGACTGCAAAATAAGCCTCACACTGCTGCATGCTGAACAATTGACATTTATAACAATAAACAGCCACAAATAGAGGAAGACTGTTGAATGACATCCACACATAGTCAACACACCAGCTCGGATGATGATGATTTGTTACTGGTTACAAGTTAGACACTGAAAAGTGGGGCAGGGTTGCTTTATTGTGGACATAGTTTGCAAAAAGGTTAACTGTAGTAGTGACTGAGAGCCCCCAAAAAGTTGATGACCTACAAATGCTGTTGCCTATTGTACAGGTGTGCTCTAGCACCTCGAAGCATCTCTTCTGCTAGATGGAATTACCAATAAATATCTCAGACCAAACAACTGGAAAGATGCAAAGAATATGGCAATGTACTAACTACTTCATTCTCAATTTAACAAACCAGGGTACACCAGCAGACATCGGACTGATGCTTGCACAGACACACACACACACACAAACTTGATTACACAGAGGTCTTAAACCCCAAAATGCGTCATCTATGACATCATCCTTCATGGCAAACTGTAAAATTATTGACGAGAGGGATTGGTTAGGGGAACCTATCAACATATAGAATGTATACGGGTTAATACTTCTTTGGCTGTCCCTTATCTGTAGGACACACCTTGAACTACCTCTAAATATGTATGATACTGATTATAGCAGAAAAAATGACAGCCGATTTGTCTATGCAACATTGTATAGCAGTCCCACCCAACCTTGGAGTTTCGGCTCGGCTAGCAGTATATAAGGAAACCGAAACCCAAGTGCTTGAGTCACGTCAGATTACTCCACACTTTCCCAATTAGTCCATCCTCTCTCATCAGCCTGACCATAAACCAACATTTCCTATCTGTAGTTGATCTTATAGTCTTCTCTGTTCTGGGACGTTCAAGGGAGTATAAGCACATCACTATCTTCAATAGCAGCTTAATGAATAGCCATTGTGTTCGACTTCTGTATCACGTGTGAGGAGACTGCAAATGTGTCCATTTCTACCTCCTATTTACGGCTATTTGATTCAATTATGCTGGGTGTTACTGCTCATTTACCCTCTAGAAACTTGCTCACTCCATCTTGTATGAGCCTTATCCATTGTTAATTGTCCAATACTTGGCTCTTGCACATGTTTTCTTCTTCTTTAATCTAAGAGAAAAATGTCTCATGCTCATGGCTTATCTGTCTGCCTCCCTTTGTGCTTTGCAGCTATTCCTTGAAATAACATCCTTGATCCTAGACCAACATAGACTCCTCTTCGTTTGAACACAAAGCTGTTTTCCAGCGCCTCCTGATTCTGCAACCCAGGTCTGTTTCTGAGGAAGCTAGAATAAATCCTTGCACGAACCGGCGTCCATTTTCCAATTATGGCCATCCTAGTCACGTTATACATTCCTCTATAGCAAGCATGTGTATATCTCATCTACTTTGCGCTACTGCATATTTAAACTTATTGGTCTTCAGGTTACTTGATCTTCTTTTATATACATGATTTCTTTATTATTTAGTACATGTTTCACTTGTTACTTCAGTTACATAGTCTCTTAAGTATTTTCATATTGTTTCAGTATGTTCTCATATATCTTCTTCAGGACATCACTCTGCCCTCATCAGATGTCACTCAGCGTTAGATGATATCCAATGGTGCATGCAGACATCCTTCCACTCTTTCAGTGTGAGGATACATTCGATATAGGTATCTGAGTGCATATCATCTCTCGTACACTCAATGCGTTATAGGGACAACACAGGGGGTCCCACATATAGCTCTTCTCCTGCTGTTCCAGTATGACAATGGTGATGGGACGGGAATTAGGGTATATGCATCCAGCTGCTCCTCTACTCAGGTAATGTTTATGAATACTTGCATTGTGTCAAGATCACACCACTTGTCAAAAGGTCTTGTGTTCTCTCACAGCATGTAGCCAGCCACTAAAGTTTTCATATTCTCCCACAGCATGCAGCCCTCCTGAATGTTCTCGGGTTCTCTCACAGGGCACAGCCATCCTTCAGCTTCTCGGGTTCTCTCACAGTATTGAACCATCCACTTAAGTGTTTGGGGTGTCCCACAGGATGCAGCCACCCCGTAAGGTATTTGGGTTCTCTCACGGGGCACAGACACTCCTTAATGTTTGCTGGTTCTCTCACAGGTTGCTGCTACCCACTAAGGTTGTAAGGTTCCCGCACAGGGCACAGCCACTCCTTAAGGTTATCTGGTTCTCCCACAATCACAAACTATAGTTCTAAATCTCTCCCCGAGAGCATTACCTAACGTTCCCCAACTCTCCCACATAGAACTTTGACTCCCATGGGTAGGGAGCCTCCCCAGACCTTCCCCATGACTTCCTCATTCCTTAAACCGTTCACATCTCCCTGCAGGAAGGATAGGTAGTGGGGATCCATATGCCTCCTCATGTTGGCATCCGCCACTACACGATCCAGCTCCCCAGGCTAATGCACTGCCACAATAAGGTAATAGGCCCTGCATGCCTGATGATAATGTTGAGGGGGTCCTGACCTAAGGGGCAGCACTAGTCACAGTACCAATGGCTCTGGGAAATGTTCAGGCCCCCTCCCTTCTCCTAAACACTGCTAGAGGTGGTAGCGGTGGGTGACAGGTAAATAGTGGGCTCTGCTGAGGCAGGGACTACTTTGCCTGATATATTTGCTTTAGCGACTGGCAAAAGTGGATCCTCATGGCAAGACCCGGCCCTGATTCACCCTCTTCCTTTAGCCCTCCACTATGCACAAGACGTAGTTCTCAGTCCTCTCCCATGGATGTCATTTCCCCAAAATGCCTGGAGTAGCGGAAGTGACATTGTACAATCCTTGGCCTCCCTAGTGACACAGGAAGTGATGCCATTTGACCGTGCCCCAAGTGACATCACAGGAACTGGTGTGCTGTAATTTGACCCCGCCACAAATTGACTTCACAGGTAGTGATGGCACACAACCTTTCACCCATGGCATTACAGGAAGTGGCATTACATAGCATTGTCCTTCGGTAAACTAAGAAAAAGATGGTCAAGATATCACTGTATTATGATATACATTTCATACAAGAATGGATCACCATATGTAGCGTTATTATCAATGTGTCAATAAATAGAGTGAACACAGACATATTATGTTTGACCAAAAAGCTTTCATTACACTTTATAGTTTAGTAACAATTCGTGTCAAATTTGTTTCATTTCTTGGATGTATGGGATTTATAAAAGCATATATATCCTTGGCTTCACTGAACGATCACCCAACTGGTCCATGGCTCTTTGATCCATAGCTGCCATATAGCCTCATTTCACGTGTGACAATGTGAGCCAGTCTCTGCATCTCTCGTTGAATGCTGGGTCTGGTATTTTTGTTCTTCCGGTTATAAGCATGGGCTTAAAAGTACCAGCATGCAAAGGGAAAGTCTTGGTCTGGCTCATGGTGTCATGCATGACACAGCTCCACTTAGCAGCTATGCCCTTTAGAGATGCTCCTCTCATCCACCACCCTTCTGGTCATTGAATCCCTGGTGAGTCACTCTTCTCCAGTCAGTCACCCTTCTGGTCCTTGGCTGGTGGCTGTTTTCTTCTCTGCTGATCTGGTTCATCAGACCTCTGGTCACTTGCTCCATTGTGAGTTGCTTCTCTGGTGCATCATTTCTCTAGTGCGTGGGAAGTGATAGGCTTTGTCACTTGATAGTTGATGGTGTAAGTCCATCTGCATTGTACCATAATCCCATGTAAGACTGAGCAGTCACATACATGCCAACATGCCCCATTCCATTCAGAAGATGGTACTTCAGTCCTGGTTTTTAACTTTGTTTTCTAGGCCGTCTACTCCGAGATTTTCCCATTACAAATCTGGGACTACAAGTAACAATACTCACAGTTAAAACTAGGACCAGTCTAGCATCTCTTGACTGGAACGAGGACTTAATTAATCTTCAGAGACAGGTGAAAATAAATCCTCGTAGTAATGGAAAGTGACCCTACCGACGCCAGTGTTGCCCGGACCCTCAATCATACGTACTTACCTTTAAACTTTAGTTTAGATGCTGCACTGGTGCTGACCGCCAGCTTCTTCACACGTGGGCTCTGTGCTACTGCTAGCCAGGCCTGCTAACAAAATGGGGCCCAAAAGCAGCTGCCTCAGTGCAGCTGTGCGGTACATGCCTCTGTTTGAACTTAGCCACGCCCGCCATTCAGCGTTGCTATTGAAGGATGCCCAAGGGTCCCAAGGAATTGTCCAGGGGACGTAACAACCTCTGCAGGCTGGCCCTCCCCCCAAGCCTCCTCCTGACAGACATCCTCAGCAGCGCCCTCGCCTTGTTGGGTAGAAACCTCTTCCTACTCTCTTCCCCTCACCCAGGCAGGAGCCCACACTCCTACTCCTGGCCGCGTGCTGCGGCCACAGCCTCCTTTTACATGGGAAACATGCGCTCCTGTCGCTGCTCTGGCCCTCCCTCCTTAGCAGCATCCACAAGAGGCCCAGTTTTCATGCCTCCTTGGGGTCATCCTCAAGGGCCTTGCCTCTATGGGGCATCAAAAAGAGTTGTTTTTTTTTGCCATAGCCTCCCTGTCACCAGTTAGGGCCTCCTCCGATGGCCCTGACACCTAATTTCGCACTACTTTTCCTGATGATCCATCAGCGCCTCAGGCTCAATGAACTGAATCTTAGGATCGGCCATGCTGCATGGCGTCCACCCGCAAACAGATACAACCAAACATTACAAGGTGCTCTTCCTCTATCATGGAAGATTCTGAGAATCATCCTCCTCCTTTCATGAAGTGAAACACTGCCCTGCCTCCTGATCTCCTCTCACCTTCTTCATCTTACCCCTCCCCCCAGCATCGCATGTGCCGCATGACTAGAGGACCCCACATGTTAGAGTTAAGAACCACGTGAAATTGAGCAAACCCTAGAGAAAACAAAAGTGTGAACCCAAACCACCCATCGCCATCAATAAGCGCAACACCAAGGTTAGAGCAGTGAACAAATCCTACTACTACAATAACTACAATGCTATTTTGATACAGATCACCCCTACACAACAAACCAGTATAAGAGAAAGTGAGGTGATGAGATAACAACAACCAGCACACAGGGGGCAGGGGGGAAACAGGGATAGAGTAAATATTTGTTGTAATTTTGGGGTATGTTTTGTCGATGGGATTATGGACATGAAACTATTTGGGCTTTTTTAAATTCTTAAATGGGACATAAAAGGGATTTAAAAAAAAAATGGTTCATAGGAGACAAGCCAACAGCACACCGAACAAACATTAAAACCAAGGAGCACGAAGAGTTGCTATTCAAAGAAGTTAGACAAGAAACTAATACCAAACAGCTAGAACTCCACAAAATTTGTCAAAACTGTTCTACAATACTCAAACAATCCTGCATACACCATCCACGTGGAGCCTGTTCTGTGTACCCTTAACCCACACAACCTAGCAAAACCCACAAAAGAACAGGAAAGCAAGTGGATCCATTTATAGGGGACTGAACTTCCTTTAGGAGATTTTGTGGCTCTGATTGGATAAACAAACTCGATGATTCTGCCTGAGATACCAACCAAATGCAAGGCTCTTGATTGGACAATAAATAATCATGCAGGACCCAGAAGTACGCTGCAAGTTGGGTTTGGAAGTACACTGCAAGTTCACCCTGGGATTCGCTGGCGCAAAAAACCTGTCTTTTACCGACAAATCTTCCATACATATTTGAAGAACCTACTGGGGCAATTTCCAGCAAGTTCATCCAGACCTATTGGACACAAAGGTGAACCCTACTAGCTGCTGAAGGGGCGGAAGCCGACCTCTATACCGGACTGCTCACTGGATGCAAAGATTAACTCTACATGTAACTGCAGACAGAATATGAAGATCACACCTATACTTGACACGGCATTATGAGGGCACTAACCCTTACAATTTGATGTGTGCCCTTTCTCACCCACTCCTCCTACAACGCTGAAAGAAAGAAAGGAAGCGAGAAAGAAAGAAAGAAAGAAAGAGAGAAAGAAAGAAAGAAAGAAAGAAAGAAAGAAAGAAAGAAAGAAAGAAAGAAAGAAAGAAAGAAAGAAAGAAAGAAAGAAAGAAAGAAAGGTGGAAGGAAGGAAAAAATAAAGACCGTCATTTGGAATGCAGAAAAGAACGACGGAAAGAAAGATGGAAAATAGTTTATAAAAAGAGACAAGGAGATAGATGGAAGAAAGATGTAGAGCAGGAAAGAAAGAATGAAAGATGGCGAGATGGAAGGAAGGGAAGTGCGCGCATAATGTGAATTCCCCCGCATTCACCACCTCCGTCCGTCCCCTGTTGCCAGGTGAAGCGATTCCTCTGGGTTGGAACGTCTGCTCTGATTCCGAGCTCTCCTGATGCAGTGCCTGCACCAACGCGTCCTGTGTTGCCGCAGTGACCCTTTCGTCCTCTCTCTTTTTCTCTGACTGTACTTTACAGCTATTGAGACATCCCAAGGCTGTTCCAGAGGCAGCAGTTAATGGTAAACAGAGCATCAGGTCAACCTCCTCAGTGAATAAACCCCCACCAGTTTGCAGTGGAATGATTAATTTGTCGCAGGAAAATGACATGAAATCCGTTTTAAACATTACGAAACTTTTTGCTGGTTTTAAACACAAACACATGTTTACTTACTTTACATCACTGCACATTCTAATTTGCATAGTGTATAACAACAAAATCCATACCCGTTTCTCCCCTGTCCACCCCTGAGGAGAGTTTACAGATTAGCCGATTCACTTGTGAGTAGCACATCACGTCTTTTCATCTATCCTTGCTTTCTGCTACTTGAAGCCTCGTATTTAGAACAGTTAAGTAACACTACAAGTACCACAATGCAACGAAACACATCGCAGAAGATGCACCACTGGCTCCTCACATGGGCCATAGCTAAATACTTAGGCACACCCATCATTAGTTGGGGGGATTGACACCTAGAACCGTGAACTATTGCAATAGAGTACAGATAGGGAGAACTGGCTTATGAGGGACACACAGCTTGTAGGTGTTGTTTGGTTATTTGCCCATTCATTGACTGCCCGGGGTCATGCTAATCCTAATGGCCATTCCCACACAGTTCCTGGCCCTCCCCGCCCAAACCAACTCCTCGTGGGGACTCTTTGAGCTTGGTGTAACCAAGCCTTACCATCAAACTTAGCACTCAACGTGCCTGACAGTGTTTTTTTCAAAGCAGTCTTCTGAGAGTTAATAACTTAATTGGAGTTGGAAAAAGCTTCTGGTATAATAAAAATGTCAACTAGGTCTGCCTTCAGCCACTCGATTTACAAGCACTCTGTGTCCCCTTCACTGAAGTCCTGTTAAAAACAAGCATTGGTAAAGCCAACCGTTTTGGCTTGTGTATTAGTATTAGGCATCTGCCAGGCACTGCTATTATAAACCCAGGTACTTGCACCATGTTGCACCGGCTACAATAAATGGCCCGTTAATACTACTACGGCAGTGCCTGGCAAGTGCCTTGCCCATGCCTGCACAAAAACCCAAACTGTTGACATTCACAATGCTTGTTTTACTTGTGGTCTGCACAAGATCTGCAAATACCACAGGCAGATCAAGTTGCCCAACATCTTAAGTGAGGTGCCCATCTAACTGAAATGCTCTTTTTTCTTTGCACTCCTGTGACTATGGTTCTGCATATACAATGTAAGCATTCTAAAATTCAGGTGCAATAATGCACAGAGACAAAGAAGCCAGGATGCAACACTCGTGCCTGACATCATCTGCTTCACAACCACGATTTACAGAATAAATAGTAGCGGTAGGAAAGTGGCTGACAAGTGGCCCGTCTAAACCTAACCAAACTGGAAAAGAAAAACTACAAGTCCCAGAATGCCAAGAGTTATAGTGTGAAGAGCAAGGACTGTTTGGAGGACTGAGACAAATCATGGCACCACTTAGTGATACTGTAGAAAACGCGTTAGGATGTAGCACCCTCTGCAGATCCTTCTGCCTGTTCCATTGCAAGAGTGAGATGCCCCCTCCAGTTCCGGCCTCCAGGCCACATCCCTTGCACGTTCACTATTTTTTTAATTACTTTTTTAAACATCTGTTTATTTTCATTTAATAATACAACCAAAGACCACTGTTAGCCACAGTGTCATTACATATTAAGATTCAACATTTCACATTGGTGGACATTATTGTCAAACCATTCTACCAACTTTGCTTTGTTTGTGATGACTTCCAGCCCTCTTTGCACATCTACGTTCTTCCGGGTGATTAACAGTTGCTCTCTCTCCCATCCATTTAACCCCCCACCCCCCCAAACTGCCATTGAATATCAATTCATTACGCTAGTCCTCATCAGGAGAGCAGACAAACGTTTCCTGCGTTAGCGCAATCCAGGCTGCTACATTGTTGCTTACTTCTTTCACCCCCCTTTATACAACTCTATGTCAGACAATCGTTTCAGCAGTGGGCCATCTTTATAGGTCACACCGTCATGCCTCAATCTGCGGCCCCACCTATGATTTTCATGCTATTGCTTTCCTGCGCTTAGCCAAAACACAAATAAGGTCTTTCGTTCTAGTGAGATGCGCGCCCGAGTGCTGGCGTAGGAACATCCCAGCAGACAGGCCTCCGGGGGCCATGTGTGCATGTCTATTCCTCCTTTAGCCACTTTATCTACAATCCCTGACCAAAACCCCCTAATCACTGGACAAGACAAGAGCATGTGTAGGATATCTGCCACATCATCGTCCCATCTGGTGCAACCCATAGCCTCCACACCCCAAACTGGGCCATCCCGGGTCCTGTCTTGTGATAACTGTGATGTGAAGCGACATTGCTGCTTTGGCGCCCCCCCCCAATCCATTCCCTCTCCTCTGCCCTTCACCAACCCCCCCACCTGAAATAACACACTGACACATTTGTGGATGTTTAGGCCGCAGTTGCTTTATTAAGCAGGAGGTAGCTTACAGGTGCTCCGTTACTCGAATTAAGCAGCACTGCTTCAGGATATTCTACTCTGAGCAGCACACCTTTACATTCCCCACTTGTTGGCAAGCAGAATCCGTAGAGCGGAACTGACCCCGTTACTTTTCACTTTACTTTAGCATGAACATCCGACTTGAATGGCGAGCAGCTTCAGTTAAGCGGAGCTGACGCCGTTATTTTCCCACTTTTGTTTTTCGTGAGTCAACTTGCTGGCGAGCAGCATCCGTTAGGCGGAACTGTCACCGTTACTTTACTCCCCATTTTGGGACGGCTTTACTTTGAGCCGGTGCCCCTTTTACCACTTTCCCAGGTGCAGGATTGTTAAGTTTCTTCTCACCCCTGTTGTCTGCCCCTCCCTTTTCTCCCTGTTGGCCAGGTGTAAGTGTTCCAAGCCTGCCCTTTACCCACCCCTTCGTACCCCGACCTCCAGCTTCTTCCAGGTCCCTATGTTATTCCTCACCCCCCTCTCCTATCCCCCGGTACCTACCTCTGCCTTCTCCACCCGGTCTCCATGGCCACTCCCCGCTCCCCGTTAATTGTGTGACGTACCCTCTTGCATGAACCCCCTTAGATTTCCTGTTCTCCCATGTTCCACCATCTCTTATGCCGTTGTCTGCCCCTCGCTCCCCTGGGGTTCTTCCCCTCCCCGACTGCCCCCCTTAGCTCCCTCTGGCCCCCAACCACTAGTCCTCTGCCAACTGAAGTGGCTGTGCCTGTTTTTGCGTACATGTGTCCCCTTCCCCCCTTTTCACTACTTGGATTCCCTTGCGCCCTGTTTCCTTGTGCCTGGCAAGTCCTACCTTCAGCTGCATATCCCTCCGCCATGACTCTTCCGGTGCCCAAGAGTTCCTCCACCTGCCTCTTCCTGGCCCCCTGCCTGTCTTGTCCTTTGTTACCCGCGGCCCAACTCTGTTTTCCTTTTTTTTTTTTTTTTTTTATTTTATATCCCTGTACTGGCCATTTTACCCTTATATGTGCATCCCATATTTTCCAGCGCTTCCTTGTAGTTCATTCTGAATATTTTGGTTCCTACTCCAGAGAGGTGCACACCATCCTCTGCGAAGTATCCAGGTGACCTTAGGGAAATTAGTGTGTGTTTTATGGCCCCCATCCCCATCCCTGTTCAAAATTTCTTGAACTCGGAGTTCAACTTCCTCTTCGACTCTTCTACCCTTCGTTGGTCGCGCGCCCCCCTCCAGTTCTGCCGTGGGATCATTTCTAACCATAATAGTTCTGTGGAGTGTAACTCCCTCCTCAAACTCACCATTGCACTTCTCATTTTTTGTGCCAATGCTTTCCTCCCTATTTCCACTAATTCGTTTCCCCCTAAGTGAATAATCAATATACCGGGAGCTCCGTATCTCTCTGTTCCCTTCTGTACCTCTCTTTCCAGTTGCCCCCATAACATCCACCCTTTCCCCATCCAGAACACTTCTGTATTTGCCAGGCCTAGATTACGATTGCAATCGCCTTCACTGGTTTGTCTGGCTGCTCTTTTGACAAACGAGTGACCCATCTCCCATACCACGGTAGCCCCTGAGAAAAAATCAGAATGGTATTATTTGTCTTGTTGCGGCCTACCCTTCCTCATCCTATCCCGCTAACGGCCATGGCCTTTCTGTGCCCTATGTTACGCTTTCTTGTTTAGAACACCCCCTTTTAAAAAAAATATTGTACCTGTCCTGATATAACCTTTGAACCTCCTTGATTCCCACCTCCCCATGTTCCTTATTTCTTCTTCTCCTATTCCTTCCTCTTTCGCGGTAGTGGCTGCCCCTATTCTAAAGGAGTGTGACGTGATTTTCCCACTATTTTCCCCTCTCTCGGGCAATGCCATCCGTAGTACTTGCTTAAACTGATACTGGGTCAATGGTTTTCCATCCTTGTGTAACAAAAAATATCCTCCTACCCCTGGTCTCACCTCCTTGTACTCCCTGGTCAATGCCACCGGACAGTATCTCTCCCTACCCAACCTGTTTAGCACCAATTATTTGCCTTTCCCTTCTTGGTCTGTTTTTGACTTTCTTATCTTGACTCTGACCGTTTCCCTTTGAATAATGACGTCCTCTACCATTAAAGCCCTGTTGCTGTGGTCGTTTTTGGATCTGGGCAACAACTTGCTAATCCTTAACGCAGCAAAAAATGCCACTGCAAAACAAACCTTGAACAATAGTGCTTCAAACCTTGAATTGCAAATTCCTTCTAGGTTGCCCAGCAGCAGACTTAATGTGCTAATGGTGATAGGTAACCTGTTGTCTGTCACTCTTGCGCTCCCTGTGACCCTGCCCCGCACGGCAGTTCTAATCAGGAAAATCTTCGTTGGGTCTGCCCTCCCCCCAAGTTTGGCATAAAACGCTACTGCTGACAAGTGATTTTGTACCCAACTCTTGCTTTTCCCTTTGTCCTTAGCCCATACAATAAAACCCTTCAGCCTGGTTTCCCACCCATGACCTCCTGTCTCCGGTGATATTTCCTCAAACAGTTTGAAGCATTTGTTGTATTTTCTCCTTGTCCCCCCTGCCAATGCTTCTTCTGTTATCCTTCTCAGTCTTGCTTCCACATCGCCAACTCCCATAGGTACTCGTCGAATTTTGTCATCTCCCTCTCTGCCTGCGGCCAAGCCTGTCTGAACCTTCCCATCTGTGAACGAGAGAGAGCGTCAGCTGCTATGTTTTGAATGCCTGGTACATGTCTCGCCCTAAGGTCCGTGTTGCACCGGAGTCCTATTTTTACCAAGTGTCTGACCAGTCCTAATGTTGTAGGGCACTGCGCAGATTGCTTATTAATCGCCAGTATTACGGCCATATTATCTGACCAAACCGTAAGTCTTTTCAAGGTCAACTTGTCGCCCATGTGAATAGTGCTACTAGTACTGGGAATAATCCCAAGGCACATATGTCTTTACACCACCCTTTTTTCACCCATTTGTTTGGCCAATCCGCCCTAAACCAAGCTTGCCCCAATATTGCTCCAAACCCGTGCTTGCCTGCCGCATAGGTAAACCATTTTTTTGGCTCGCAAGGGACTCATGGTGCTTGCCATAATCTCACCCCATTAAATTCCTTTACAAATTCCACCCACATCCTTAAGTCTTCCTTCAACCACGATTTTAGACACACCATGTGCTTTCCATTTGTCACCCCACCTGTGGCTGCCGCTAGCCGACGCGCAAATACCCTCCCACCTGGGATCACTCTGGCTGCAAAATTTAGCCTCCCAGAAATGTCTGTATCTCTTTTAGGCTTGCCTTCTCCTTGCTCACTACTGACATAATGCTCTCATAGAATGCCTCTACCTTCCCTGCTGGCAATCTTGTTACCCCCTCAACCGTGTCTATTTCTATTCCAAGATAAGTCTACTGTGTACATGGCCCTTTCCGTTTTTTCCCCGGCCAGTGGCACCCCCAAATCTGAGCACAATTGTGTGAAACACTGCAGGAGCCTTTTACATGTGCCCGTTCCCGCCCCACCTATGAATAGGAAATCATCAAGGTAGTATGTCTCCCCCCCTCCTGCACTATTTGTGACAGCATCCATCCAAGGCATGAGCTAAAAGCTTCAAAGTAAGCGCATGATATTGCACAGCCCATGGGCATAGACCTATCTATAAAGATTTCCACTTTGTGCTGGAAACCCAATAGGTGGAAGCTTTCGGGATGCGCTGGGAGGAGTCTGAATGCTGCTTCAATGTCCACCTTCGCCAATAAAGCCCCTCTCCTGGCCCTCTGTGCTAAAGCGATTGCCTCGTGGAATGATGCATAATGGACTGAGCAGCCCTCCTTCTTCAGCCAGTCATTTACTGAGTTTCCTTTGGGGAAGGATAAATGATTTATCATTCGGAACTTCCCTGCTTCTTTTTTAGGAACCACCCCGAGTGGGGAAATTATTAGATTCTTTACTCGGGGTTCTCTGAATGGGCCTGCCACCCTCCCCATTGCTAGTTCTTTCTTGATTTTTTCTGTTACCACGGCTGAGTGTTCGTAAGCTGATTTTAAGTTTCTTGCATGCAACTCTTGCAGTGGGCCCCCATATGGAATTTTGAAACCTGTCATGAATCCTAGCGATAGTGTGTCCCTCTCGGTCAGCCGAGGGTACCTGGCCAACCAACCTAACAGTTTATCAACATTAATAGGGGACGGTCCTTTGACCTGCAAGTCTGCTAGAAACCAGATGGGCGTTTTTTCCCCATTCCCCTCCCCCTCCTTTCATTTAACTTGCTGCAAGTTATTTTACCGTTCCTTGTGGTTTGCGCTTCTGCTAATGGCCGTGCTGTGGAAGGCTCCGGGTCGCAGTCCCATCGGTTAGTTATCCCCCATACAAAAGAAGACAATTTGTTAATAACCTTTAATTTGCGATCACACAGTGGCAACATGTATAGCCTTTATGTACAACTTAGTAGTAGGCATACGACTTTAGGCTACTACTAAAAGTAAGAAACATGTATCGCCTTTATTTACAACTTAGTAGTAAGCATACTACTAGACAAACTCGTGTCTCCCTCTGCTTTGGCTCCTTATGCTTGGCTACCCCTTTAGTTCATATTTCCCCCTGGAGGCTGCTCTTCCCCCTGGAGGCTGCTCTTTCCTCTCAAGCCCAGCTCTTCTGTTGCAGGTTTTTCTGTTGTGTCCCTCCCCCCACATATTGCACACACGTGCATGAAGCAACATGAATTCCCAAATGTGCAAAGTCCTTTATTGTAGTATCTGCACCAATTTGACGCTCTCCCGTTTCCTTGCCCGCCTCTAATCTCTGGTCCCTCTGCCCCCTCCCTTCCCTGATTGCTACCTACACCTTGCATGCCTTATCTCTCAGGTCCTCCCGCACCCCAACTGCCTTGCCTTGCGCTAACCCCATTGTTTCCCAGAGGAGGATGCAGATCGGGCAACCACTGTCTTTTCTGCCCTCCTGCTCCTACCATATTCCCCGGCTTCTCTGCCATCCTCCCTACTCCCCCTGCTGTATTAAACCTTTGATCTACAGCTTCGCTCCCTACCCTTGGGTCAAACCACTCCTCCACCAACTTGTGTTCCCACTGTAGGTCGGGTTTGCTGGCCATACGCAATCTGAATCTTTGATCTCTTAACAACCAACCTGAGCCCCCAAACAGTCTATGCTCCTCTGATATATAATTTCTGTAACCGTATAGAGCTGGTCCTTGATTTGGGAATTTTTCAATGATGACATGCGCTAGTATTTTAAACGCCTCCAACCAGTTAGCTATGTTTTCTGTTTTCTGCTGGCCTGACCCGCTTCCTAGCTTTCACTAACTCCCTCCCCCTACTGGTTTGCACTGTGTCGCACCCTTTAGTCTCGTGCTCCAGTATTGAGAAAATGTCGATAAACTCCCTGCTCCATATCCATTGGACTGTGTTGGCGGCAGTTTCTCCTGCTCAAACACCGCTGCTATTTTGGTGCTTATTGTTGATCCGCTGTGCGGTTCCAGTGTGCTGTTGATGCCGTAGCCCCCTCTTCCTACCTTGTCATTCTTACTGTCGGCTGACCTCCCATCCTGAATGTGTCCCCATACTGGCCCTGCTTTTAGACCCCTGTTGCCGGTTGTGCTATCCGTGCTTGGTGGTGGGGCTCCATTCCCCTTCAACAGTTCTGTGCCATCTTTCTTGTTACTAGCCTGTACCCAAGCCAATACTAGATCTAGTTTTTCTTTTAGGCCCTCTACACACTCACCCAAAATGTCCTTGTTTGGAGCAGACTTGTAGCCTGTACCCTGGGTCGCAGCCCTGACCGCCCCATAGTTAGAGTTTGCTCCTTGCGTGCTGGACCCCTGACGGGCCTCATTCGAAGTACCAGTGTTGGCCATAGACTCCGCCCGGCCAATGAATGCTGTCGCAACTGTCAGTTCCTCCTCCAACTCCTTCTTTGTTTTTCTCCCCTTCAGTACATTGTTGCTTTTGCATAGTTTCTTCCTGGCGCCTTGGGACTCGCAGCTGGCCATTGATTCCTGTGAACCTGTACTCAAGCTCGATCTATCTCTTTTTTGGGGGGCGCTGTGCTGGCCCTCGTTTGTGGTAGCGGGTGGGGGCCCCCCATTTGGGTAATTGCTGCTTCCCAGCCCTTGATTTTTGCCAACGCCTGAAATTGGTGCCAAACCGCTTTGTCCGGCCCCATGGATGACGCACTCGTGGATGGCTGAATTTCCACTGACACGTCCTCTATCTGTGTATCCTCAATCATTTCTATCCGTGGACTTCCTTCGTCGTACATGTCCGCCATAGCTACTCCCTTGAACTTAGTTCAGTTTCCTCTTGATATCCTGAAATGATATGTGTACAGGTTAGTTATGTCGACCCTCGGGTTGAACCCCCACCTCCACTATCCGTTCCCTCCTCAGACACTCTGCTTCAGGGTTCCTTAATCTTTATTTCTTTCTTTCTTATTAAATTATTATTATTAATTAATAAATGTATTTATTTATTATTTGACCTGTTCCACATTCTTGCCCTTGTGACACCCCATGCTACTCCCACCTTATCCCTTCTGCGTCCCACTATCGACTGATTGCAGCGGCCGTTCTTCCATACTGGACCGTGCTATTATTCTCTTTCTTACCCAGATCGGTCTTCTTATCGCTGTTCGTCTTTTTGTTGCTTTTCTGCGGCACCGTTCTCTGATTCTTCGCTTACACCGACTCACTGCTGGGCTCGCTGGACTCCTTCTGCAACAAAGCCCGCACCCGCCCGACTGGAACTGGAACCAAGGATACACCGACCAGGAACACAATCCTGTCTTGGGGATTGAGGCTGCATCCCCCTTTTTCCTCTCCCTTTAAGCTGCGTAAAAGGGGATGTCCTGGCTCAAACCGCCCCTTACCTGCCTATTCCTCGCACCTTGTCTCCCCCCACCCCCTAACTGAAGCATGGCGCCCTTAGGTCGGGGACGGGGCCCCTCCCGGACGGGGCCCCTCCCCACTCTCTCTGTCTGCCTGTAGCTGTAGGGGGGGTGGGATCCCCTTGTTCTCCCCGGAATGGCTGGTGGGGGGGTCTCGGCTATGGCCGTGTCTGGCTTTATCGCTCACTTTGTTCGTAGCATCCCCGGACTGTCTGACCGCACCCTAAAACTGAGAGGTCCTGTGCGGCGGCATGCATGTCTTATGGAGTACATTAAGCTGCGTGAATTTGAATCTAGAATTCCTAGAAACATCTTTTCTGTACAATAATGCTCTTTCCCACTGTGCATCAGTGAACACTCTCTCCAAATCCTCTTCCCACTGTGTGCACACTTTAAGGTCTGCAGTATTAATATTGCTCAGTATCAAGTCATAGAGCTTGGAGACAGTATGCCCCCCTTCTGGTGCATCATACATCACTTCTACCATAGTGTCCCCCTCCATTCCCACACCAAATCTCAGACATCTCGTCTCAATTATATCAACCAGGCGCATATATGCCAGAAATTCGCCTTTGTCTATATCATACTCTGATATCGACCTCTGCCAAATTCATGATCCTTTCAAGATATTGAGCTAGAGTAGGTGAAGAGACTGGTTGATGACGATTCCACAAAGGAATAACAAGTTGCAAGAAGGACGTTCTTAAGTTCTCAGTAAGTCATTCACACTGTTGCAAACACATTACCATACACGTTTGGACAATTTGAGAATGCTGGATTGTGAATTACTCGAGATCCAGTCTAAATACAGCGAGTCAAAAAACAGAAAGTGAAAATGCATGACATTTCTAATGCAGCTATGTACAGAGAGTGTGCATCCGATACAATCCTATATGATGCCAGATAGATGAGCATGATGAATTGTACAATGGTGGCATTAAGAGTCTGCATTGCCTGGTCAATTGTGGAACCACACCAATACTGAATTAGAATCCTATCAGCTTCAGCATTTATCCTCTGTAATGTACAGCACCTCACAACGCATACTATATGGCAAACTAAAGGAGTCTATCCGACTGGCAGGTTCACAACCAAACAATGGTGCATTAAACTGGCTTAATTGTAAGAAGGAATTGTTCTTTAGTAAAATCCGATATCAGGTACTGCTAAAATAATTTAACTCAGTTATTACCACTACCTGAAAGGGGTTCAGATCCCTTGTGAGACACATGTGGGCATAAGTCCCCCAAGCAGAAGAGCATGCTCCAAGGATGCCTGGCTGGGCCTCACGAGTCCAGAGAAGTACTCAAAGGAGGCCCAAAGTTTCTGCAGAAATTCCTGTTATAGTCCATGGACAACCAAAACATACTCGGCTATAAGTCAAAGAGCTCCTGGCATCATCATCAGGTATAGGGCCACTAGTGGATGCCTTAACCCCCAGGGAAACATTGGTAGCAGTACCTGGAAAAATTGGAAAACAAACCTGAGCTCCAAAATTAGCTTATAACAACCACTGCGATTCCCTGACTCTAAGGGCATAGAAGAGAGCTGGGAACAGTGGAGAAGAGTGGAAAGGCATATTTATTCCTTGATCCCATCTTATAAAAAAGGTATCTTGTCCTCTGCTCCCGGGTCAGACCTCCTGCTGAAAAGGCATAGAAGTTGAGTTTTAGCCAGGAACCAAAGAGGTTCATCGGGGTATCAATCTGTCACCCAAATGTAGTCCTCCAGCAAACATTCTGCCTGACCCTTTATCTGATGACTGAGGCAAACCATCAACATCTATTTTCCAATTCTGATATTGACTTGCATTTGATACCTCACTGTTGATTGGTGTATCAGATAGCTAGTTCATAGTCCATGTGAAAGCTAATTGCACATCACCGGCACAATATTGCAAAACATTGCTGAGCAAAAGAGGTAGCAAGCATCTCTAAATGGCTCATGTTCTGTAATGGTTCCTCTGGACAATATGGCCCTCCACTCGAGAACAAACCACATTTGTTCTCCCACCTCAGTAGTGCACATCAGATTCAAATAGTAGACCTGGTGCTGAACTAAAAATTGCTCCTACATTCCACGATTTCATTTTGAGGTTCCACCATTAGTGCTCCTTTGGATACAAAAACAAAGTAATCCACTTTGTGAAAGAGAAACCTTTTGTG
Organism: Ambystoma mexicanum; assembly: GCF_040938575.1. Classification (NCBI taxonomy): domain Eukaryota; kingdom Metazoa; phylum Chordata; class Amphibia; order Caudata; family Ambystomatidae; genus Ambystoma; species Ambystoma mexicanum. The sequence goes on from NC_090929.1 coordinate 418,863,850, forward strand.
GGGCATCTGAGCTTTAGACACTGGAGCTTTCTGGCAAACAGAGGGGATGGGAATATCACCTGAATTGAACAGTACAGGAGACCTTTGATCCTGGCCAGGCCTCTAGAACATATTTATTTATTTTGTTTATGTATTTATTTATTTTTCATTTATAAAGCACACACAACCTTTGGGCATCACATGGCTGTTACAACCAATTACACTCAAAGTGGTAGAACGTCAGGTACTTATGGCTAGGGTGGTTGCCAGTAAAAGTCCAGGTGCTAAGCAAAAAGCCAGTTTTTCAGAGCCTTTCTGAAGGTCCAGTAGGAGGGTTCTTCTCTTAGATGAGACGGGAGGGCATTCCAGTGGTAAGCTTCCACAAGTGGGAAGCTTGCACGTGCACCCTTTACCCTTTTATATTTGGGTGGGATCACTCTGTGGGTGTAAGCCTTTCTGACAGGTCCTGTGGATTGGGCTTTTCGGAATCTTTGTACAAGGTAAGGTGGGAAAGAGTTGGATACGCAAATAACATTATTTCCTTGACTGGCAGCCTGTGGATGTTCCTTCTAGCCTTGGTTCTGTGCTCTCATTTGGGGATGTTAAGAGCTGCACGTATGGCATTGTTTTGTATCACCTGGAGCTTGAGGATGTTGGGTGCCAAGCTCCTTGTGAACTGGGCATTGCAGTAATCCAATCTAGCCCCGGTAATGGCTCTGGCAATCGTGAGGAAGCTATTCGAGGTGAGGAATGGTCTAGCTGCACTAATCAGTTTTGTTTTGTAGGTTGATGATGTTGCAATAGCGTTGACCTGTCGTGTCAGGGAGAGTGTAGAGTTTAGGTACACTCCTAGTGCTTTAACTGAAGTTGAGACAGGTTTTTGCAATCCGTCAATGCTGAACATGGTATATTGGGGGTCAAGATTTTTGATTACTGATGCGAGCCCAGCTAGTAAGATTTCTGTCTTCTCATCATTGAGACAGAGGCCATTTGCAGCCATCCAGGCTTGGATTTTATGGTAGATTCTGTTTAGGGCATGAGAGTCTTTGGTGTGGTTGCCTGTGAGTGGTAGGAGAATTTGAGTGTCTCGGCATAGCTTGTATAGGAAATACCAATGGAGTCCAGGAGGTCGCAGAAGGGCTTGGCGAAAATGTTGTATAGTGTCAGGGACATACAGGATCTTTGAGGCACTCTGTGAGATATGGGGGATGGCGGGGCACAGGCAACGCCAGAGAAAACTCTGATGGATCTGCCAGCCAGGAAGGAGACGATCCAGGGTGTGGCTTCAAGAGAGAAGTTGGCATCTGAAGTGAGGTGATGGCAGAACGTTTTGTGTTCCACTAGGTTGAAGATGGCGATAGGTCTATAGGAGGAGGAGGGTGGGCTTGCCATCAGCCTTAATTTCGTCAAGTTTATTTTTGAGATGTAATAGGGATGATTCTGTTCCGTGACTTGGTCAGAATCCTGATTGGCGTAGACCTAGAATGTGGCTGCTCTCTAGAAAATGTTTGATTTGGGTGTAGGCTGCTCCATCTAAGATTTCTAGCAGGAAGAGAACTGTGGGGATGGGGCGGTAGTTACTAGGGATTGCTGGGTCCAGCATAGGTTTCTTTAACAGAGGGAGAACCCAGGCATCCTTTAGGGAGGCAGGGGCCATGCTTGAGGCAAGGGAGGCATTGATGAAACCGGTGATAAGTGGGTTGAGGGTTTTAGCACACTCCTTAATGATGGGGGCTGTGCAGGTGTCCCCTTTGCATTTTCAGGGCTTGAGGTTCTTGAGGATGGCAGCCACCTCTGTTTCCGATACTTGGTGAAATTGGAATGAGATGGCAGGGTGGGGTGTGCTAGTTGGGGGACAGAGAGGCAGGGAGCGGTGATTAGAGATTGTTTAGCGAGGATTTTCTCCTGTCAGGAGGTGATTTTGTTGATGAGGGCCTGTTGGATAGCTGCACACCATGTTTCTTTAGTGATGGCTGAGGGTGGGGGCGCGGGAGATTCTAGCTCTTTGAGGACAGTGAAGAGCACTTTGGAATTGGAGTTAGCATTGGAAATTCGGTGGTTGTATGAGGTTGCTTTAGCATGAATGATGGCTGATTTGTATGTCTTGGCAGCCGAATTGAATAGGGCTTTGTGGGCCTCAGAACGGGATTTTTTCCAGGTTGTTTCTGCCTGGTGCTTCTTGGCTCTCAGTTCTTTAAGATCACTAGAGAACCATGAATTGATGTGTGTCAGAGCTTTGGCTTTGCGGATATCTATTGGGGTGACAATATCTACAGCTTTTGCTAGAATCATTAGGTAGATGTCAGCTAGTGCATCTAGGTCGTTGGCCAAATGGAGGATGTGGTTAGGTTAGAGGTCTGACAGCAGAGGTGTGATGCTGTCCTTGGTCATTTTGCGAGAACTCTGAGCCCATGTGGAGGGGCATTGTGGGTTGTCCCATGTGTTGTCCACAGGCTGAGGGATGGAGAATGCCATGATATGGTGGTCAGACCAGGGGCATGGTGAGATAGCGCTGATGTCTAGCTCACAATTGAGGTCCGCAAGCCAGTCAAGGGTGCGGCCTTTGATGTGTTTGGGGGCAACAACACAGTGAGTGAAGCCAAGGGCACTTAGAGAGTTATCTAGGGCATTGTGGTCCAAGAGGTCATTTAAGCCCAGATTCAGGTCACCTAGGAGAAGGATTTTGGAGAAGGGCTGAGGTTGGCATTAAGTACGTGTAATAGGTCTTCCACGAATGTGTTAGTTGGTCCGGGTGGTCTGTAGATAATATTGAGAGGGATATTGCAGGTGTGGAAGATGGTGAGTTTGGCAGATAGGAGGTCACAGTTACCTTCCATTTTGGACGTATATTGTCTAATTTCGAGGAAGTCCTACTAAATAAGGACAACACCCGCTCCCTTGGAGTCTTGTCCATCTGTTCTCAGGATAGTGAATCTGGGGAGGATGGCAAGGGACAGGGCAAGGAAAGAGGCTGCATGTAGTCAGGATTTGATGATGGCTAGAATGTCAAGATTAAGGAAGGTGATGAGGTCATGGATGTCAAGTGCCTGGACAGGAAGAGATCTTGCATTGATAAGGGCACCCTTGGTATGGGGAGGAGCATTTTAGGTTAGTCTATGGATGGTTGCTGTGGGATTGTACTGTGTTGGGGGTTTTGTGATACCGAAAGCACTGGTGAGGGAAAGCTAGGGTGCGTATGTAAGGGTGATGGGTGGTGCTGGGTAGGAGGGTATGTAGTGGCCTGCTGTTGGAGAAGATCCTTTTTAGAGATGATTGTGTGGTTAACGAGCTTGCCATTTCTGCTGGGATATGGTTGGGCAAAGCAACTGCTGATTTGGTGGGTTCTGCTAAGTTGCTTATTTCCTTCCTTTGTGGTGATGGGGTGATGGGTAGGAGTGTGAGGGGGGGCCTGCTGTTTAAACAGAGCTCTCTTGGTGATGTGTGTGCGATTAGTGAGCCTGGAGTTTCTGTCGGGACTTGATTGGGTGTAGAAGCTGCTGATACAGTGGATTCTGCTGCTGCGTCGCTTATTTCTTTCCTCTGTGGTAATTGGGGCAGCAATGCAGGTGAGGGACATGATGTTGGGTCCTGAACTCATGCTGTGTGGCTTGCTGCAGAGCTGAAGGTTACATGTCAGGGAGTGGCATGCAAGTTCTGGTGTACTGACGAGTGGTATAATTGATGGCAAGTTGGTGGTTGGTCAACTGCCTTTTGGGCTGTCCAGGGGGCTAGCCCCTGTAACCTGAAGGTGGATGTAAGCTGGGTTGCATTTCCATGGGCTTTGGTTGAGTAGGAGGCTGCTGAGAACACATGCCTATTAGGGTGTTTGTATAGGTGGCAACAGGGTGTTCCCGTAGTTTGGCATTTCTCATGCTGGTACATATAGAGTTGGATAGCGGGGGTACTTTAGCTGACCTGAGACCAAGTCTCACGTTTCTTTCAAGGGTGGAGGCTGGGTCTAAGGGCCCATGATCTTTCATGGTTGAAACTGGGGAGATGTGGTCAGAGTTCTTAGGTGGCCAGGAAGAGTGTTGTGAGAGAGCCATGATGTGCCCTCTGTCTACACAGGATGTACATGATGTTGGGCGAAGAGAGCCTTGGAGATGTTCATTACCTAGGGTGCCGCTGTGGATCTCCCGTAGTCGGAGCTGATCATCAGGTGACGATAAAGCCAACAAGGCTTGGCTCCCACCTGAGCTGAAGGTGCAACAGTGATCTGCAGAGAGAGGGTCGCTGCTCACCACCGGCATTGTGGTTAGCTTAATTGGGCAGAAAGCTGTGGTATGCTCCGACTGAGGTGTAGCAGATGGCAGGTAGAGTTTAGCTTCTGACTCCCAGCTACTAGGCGCACGCCGCTCCCCCAGAGGTTGCTGAAAGAAGCATATGCTTGTTGGGCGGAACGTGCCAGGTTAAGTTGCAGCACCGTTTTAGTTGATATGCAACTTGAGGAGCATTCCCTACCGTACTGTGAGGGACACGCCCTGCATTTCTCGGCTGGTCACTGCTTGGCACCCCTCCTCCTCATTGTGTTCTCATGTATGGCATCTGTGGTTTATCCCTGCATACTGCAGGTCTCCTGGTGGCCGCTGTGTCGCTCCTCAGTGGAGGTATGGGGACACCCTGTGCACTGTTTCTGTATGCCCCTTACCGCCTGCCACTCTCAGGTGCTGCTCTCGTGTGTGGTCTCTGCTCAGGGCTGTGGGTGGGCTCGCTGTTGATCATATTGGTTACACTTAACATGGGCCGATCCCACGAGCACCCGGTCCCTGCCTGGTGCTCCGGTGAGGGGCACTGGTGCTGGGCACAATTTCGTTCCAGCCTGGGCCGGCTGGTCATCTTGGTGAGTGGTACCTCCTGGGCCAGGGGGCACGCCTCCACTGGAAATCCACTTCAGAGTCTGGGTGTCACTCATCACCTGTCTCCTTTAAAGTCTAGGAGCATGCCCTTGTCTCAGAGTGTTAAAGTGATAGGCATTAAACGGACCCAGGGTATGTGTGCTTCAAGAAATGCCACAGTGCTTCAATGGTCCTACAACTCACTCTCACTGGACCTTCTGCAATGGCTTGCTCACGCTGTGCAGCAGGTCACTGGTATGGCCACCACTCCACTACTGGGGGTCGTGCGAGTACTTTCACTGCAAGATATGTGGGCCGAGCGCACTCTGTACCTAAGCGGGTGCCATTCAGGGCTGATGCTGTGTGCTCTGCCTTCCTGGATTGGAACGTCTATCTTGGGGATATGGGGGTCATTACGAGGTTGGAGATAATGGAAAAACAATGCCGGTAAAGGATTACCGGCATTGCATACCGCTCCGGGCTATTCTGACCCAAGAACCCGGTATTAGAGGCACTGTTAATAATGGTGGTGCTAATAGCGGCATGGGCGTGGGCACACAGCCCTTCAGGCCAGCAATACCGGGATGCCGCCAACAGGAGGACATCACAAGTCAGGCGGACATGCAAATACCGGCATCATGAAGGCGCTAATATGGGATACCGGCATGCAGGCAATACCGGCATCGCGAAGCAACCGTAAACTGCTATGTGCAGTGTTCCCAACTGCCACAGGTGCACACAATCAGCACAGGTGGAGGCAATGGAGTCTGGGCCAGCACAAAAGGAGCACACCCACACACCACACCCCTTCCCACACCAAAATGATACCACTAGTAGTAGCAATACTGGGGCTGGAGGACATGTTTGCATTGGTATACCAGCAACAGCAACAGGCACCACAGAGAAGACGCAGGAGGTTAAGGAGGGTGAGACAGGCCCAGCAAGCCCCACCAGCGCAGCCACCAGTGGTACCCCACAGGCAGCCCCCAATCCCTTGCATCAGAGCCAGTCCATTCAACCTAACCCCTGAGCAGATCCACACCCTGTACCGTCTGGACCGGCACACCATCACCACTATTGTGGACAAGATACACAACGACATTGTCAACATCAATGAAATACACACCGCCATCCCCCCTCTACTCAAGGTAGTGTTGGTGCTCCACTTCCTTGCCACAGGCACCTACCAGCATACAGCGGGGCATATGCATGGCATATCACAACCCATATTTTCTTGCATGCTGAACCAAGTGCTGGATGCCCTTCTAAAGCACACAAGGGACTACATATCCCTACCACGGACACCCCAGGAGATTTTTGATACAAAAGTTGGCCTCCATGCCGAATTGTATTGGTGCCCTTGACTGCACCCACGTGGAGTTGGTGGTCCTGCATGCCATGGAGGTGGCCTACCGCAATTGCAAGCAATAGCACTCCATCAATGTCCAGATGTTATGTGATGCCAGCAAGATCATCACACATTGTTGTGCCCGATATCCCGGATCAACTCATGACTCAATGGTCCTGCGGAACTCCACGCTACGACGCTACATGGAGTGACATGCAGGACGACATGCCAGGTTGCTTGGTAAGATGCATGACAGGCACAAGGCAGTGAAATGGGGGGATAGATGCACACACCACCATGGTGTCATTGTTGATGTGACAGCACGATGTGCACATCCCAAAACAATGTGCCCCAAAGCATCCTAAAATGAACATGACAACCAAATCCCATAGCAATGAAGTAAGCTGCACACCTATCACAACATGCCAAACTTAAAACCACCCCACATCCCACAACACGTGCACCACCCATCATCATACCTCACCCTCCATAAGACAATCCAGCAACATGCTGTGCATATAGACTATCTAAATGTCTGCAGCAAATCACTACACAGGACAAGCATCCATGGGAGTGCACTGAACAAAACCACCAAGGGAATCCACTGCTTGTCACAGGGCCACCACCACCACAGAAGTGTAGCATGTCACCATGGGAATAATCAGCGCTGAATGGCAAATAATGCAGAGAGTACTGCCAACGCTGCCAGTCAGAAAAACATACAGAACACTGCACATTACATATGCAACACAAACACAGTGGTATGTGTCCACAATGCATTAGCAACATCAAGGCAGTGTACACTGTGTATCATCTTGAAGATGCAACCCACACCATAAGTCCATAGCACAGAACACATTGAGGGCATGAGAAATGTGTGCATACAACCAGGGACATGTGCATGTGACCATCAATTCAATGCAGGCATGTGTGACAAGTACAGCTGTCCATCACAAATCGACTAGCATATACCTTTAATTTCCTCTCATGCAGGTGATAGTGGCTATCCCTTGAAGCCGAGGCTCCTCACCCCTGTCTGAAATCCGCAGAACAGGCATGAGGAGGACTACAATCGTTCCCATACCCGTACCCATGTGGTCATCGAGCAGACCTTTGGCCTGTTGAAGGCACGGTTTCACTGCCTTAGCCGGTCGGGTGGGGCACACGTCTACAGGCATGAGAAGGTGGCCAAGATCATCATGGCATGTGTCATGCTGCACAACATGTGTATCCGACGGAACGTGCCCCTGCCCCTGACATTGAACTGCAACCACCTGGTGATGATGAAGGGGATGAAGAAGATGTGGGCGCACATCATCGCGGTGTCGATGCATAGGAGGGAGGTGCTGTGCGTCAGTCAGTGATTGCACAATATTTCTAACACACATGGGTGCAGAGGGTGACTTGGAAGTGGGACAGAGTGCACTGGGTGTGGGAGTACATGTACACTATGCACTGTATATCAATAAATGACACCTATGCAATAAGGAATGTCCACTCAGGATTTTTTTTACACAACGGGTGTATTGAAATGTCCAAAAGAATTAAGTGCTCAAACCCTCCACCTCACATACTCTCTCCCCTTCCCACTCCCCCACAACTCACCCACACAACCTCTCCCCCTCCCCCTCTCCCCACAACTCCCCCACACACCCTCTTCCCCCTCCCCCCACATCTCCCCCACACACCCTCTCCCCCTCCCCTACAACTCACCCACACACCCTCTCCCCTCTCCCCCTCCTCCTCCCCCCACAACTCCCCCACACATGGTGTCCAAGCAAATGCTTCATGTGTCTGCGTCCATTGCCTTCATCAGGCTGCCCCTTCTGCATCCTTCCCCTTCTGCATCCTGCACTGGGTGGCGGCATGTCTGATCGGCGCAAGGTGCGTGCTGACCTGTGTAGGGGGCTGGTTTGGGTGGAGCCTGATGAAGAAGGGGTGGCTGCTTGCTCCAGTCTGGTGGCCGGACGCTCAGCCTCCATGGAATCCGCAATGCGGGAGAGGACCTGCCTCAGTGCACACACCTCCTCACAGATTCTTGTGGTGCTTGCCTCAATGGCCTGCCTCAGGGAAGCAGTGTTGTCGCACCCCTCCTGCCTTTCCTGGGCACTGTCTGCAACAAACTGCCCCACTAGGGCTGTGAGCTCCTCCTGGCGCTGTACTGTGTATCCTATCTGCTGCACCCCCGTCTGTACACCAGTGGAGGTGGAGGGTGCATGTGTGACATCCCCAAATACATGTGACTCCTCTGTGGGACTCATGCTACCTTGTTCGGCCTCCGCTCCAGACTGCTCTGGTGTGGTGTCGTGGTAGGAGTAGACAGGTGTGACCTGGGGGGATGGGGCGGGACTGGGTGTAGCAGGAAGGTTCTCGACAGGAACACACACCTGGCCCTGCACATCATCCTCTGTCTGGGGTGCCGTAGCTGCCGCCTCCCCAGCAGAGCTGTTCCCTGCGGAATGTGCCCCATCACCCACTGTCTTCAGTGCTGGTGACACAGGTGTTGTGGGGACTGTGGCAATTGGCCTTAGCGGCACCAGTGCCGTGACATCCGGTGCTGTTAGCGACTTCATTGCCTGTCGTGGCTTGGCTGGGGCTTTCGATGTGGAAGGCCTGTTGCCTTTTCATCCCTGGCCCTCTTCCGGGTGTAGTTGCCTGTGGGGGTGAGTTCCGGGCCTCCCTGTCAGGATCCGGGCCTGTGGGGGACCAAGAGAAGAACGGCATAAGTGATGGTTTGACAAGCATCATGCATACATTGGTATCATTGCTCTTCTACACATTAGAGGGGATTAGGCAGTGGAGTTTTGATGCTCACGTTGTTTGCTATATGGGTGGAACATGCAGGTATCCGTCAGGGTCACTTATGTTGGAGCTGGCATATGCCATGTGACATGCATTTCTGTTGTGGACTGCGTGCAGTGTGACTTATGCCATTTTCATATTTGTATGGTGTGTGTCAGGTATGGCAGTGAGGATGGCATCTAGGCAGGGATGTGTCAATGTGTATGTATTGGGTCATGCATTGTCTCTTTGGATGGGCAAATTGGTGGACTATCATCATACTTTGCATTACAGTGTTTTCTTAGGACACTACCGATGAGGTATCTGCTGATGAGGTGGCGCCACGCTCCATCTCGCCCACACCTTCTAGGGCCTTGATGCCAATCGTGCTGGCGCAGATCTCCTCCCACCGGCTTAGCTTTATGGGTGAGCTAGGACCACCGCCAGTAGCCATGGCCTGGCTCTGGTTTGCGGACAAAATGTTCCTGACCCACAGGCGCAGGTCGTCCCATCGCTTGCGGACATCCTTCATGGTGTGGGGGGTGTTGCCTACGGCAGTTACTTTATGGGCAACAAGTTGCCAGATCGCTTTTTTTTAATCTGTGCCTCCCTCTTGAGACTGTTTGTAAAAACAACCTCTGCATTGTCTGCAAGTGTCTCGGCCAGCAAAGTGAGTTCATCCTCATTGAAGAGCTCTTTGCGCTGCCAGGAAGCGCCTTTCTTTACTGCTTTGGGCATGATGCTGGTGCTGTGGGTTGATTTCTGTAGTCAGAAAAAGGATCCAGATCCTTTGTAGTGAGGATGGCAATGGATTGTGTTTTTCAAGATGGCCGCCGTGCTCTTTCCCGTTCCTGTGCGATGACGCTACTTCCGGTTCCGCTTATTTACAGGCACCGCTAATAGCGGTCACCGCTGATAGTGGTGCCCGCTAATGCTGTATCCATTGATGCCGGTAGTGCTGTCTGCACTTTCCATGATGCCGCTAAGGGCCATTTTCTGGACTTTAGTGGCATGCCGGTAATGTCGTTAACAGCATGGCGCAAAGCTTGTGCACGCAAACTCGTAATAGCCCTCTATTAGCGGGCTCTTTACTACACGGACACTGTATTTGCTCCATGCCGGTAAGGACTGTTACCTCCAACCTCGTAATGACCCCCAATGTGTGTTACAGTCCACGTTATTATGCTCAGCGGTTTCTCCTTACCTCCTGCACTCTGTGTGCTGTGTAAACACCCCGGCTCACAGCTAGGGCTGAGCCTTTTACACAATAAACATATTGCAGATGCTTGAAGTGCTCTGGTTAATTGAATTTTGTAAATATTATCTTTGATGATGATAGGTAACGAGAACACATCTGAGTGTTCACCACAAAAAACTAAGATCTTTAACTTCTGAGATGGAGTCAAATGCGATTTTTTCGCACTTTATTATGCAGGCAAGCAATTGATGAAGGATAACCTTCATTTGACAGAGGGACATGGTCCTCTGATCCTGGAGGAAATTCAAAATGTTGTCCAGGTAAATCAAAAGGTGCACTCCCCTCGGCCTTGGAAACCTCACCTCTTGTTAAAGGAAAGGGCTCTTTCCTAAAAATGAAAAACTGAAGAAATAGTTTGTGGGATACAAAAATGGAGATGGTCACATATGCATCTCTCATATCCACTAATATTTTTCACCAAGCATCAATACATATTGAACGAGAACAATAGTGTCCACATTGAAGTGTCTGTAGCATAGGAAGCCATTTAAATCCTTGGTATTGATAACTTAAGTTGCTGATAAACCCATTTGGGTAAAACAAGGCCCTACATGTTTGTCGATTACAGCTTGAATCATCTCTAAGATCAATATTGGGCCTTGATCTACAAAATTAGATAGATTGGACACATTGATAGGAAGGGAAGTGTAGCAAACGTTATTCAGAGCCCCTTCACAGTTTCCAAAATACAGAGATCTATTGGGGTCAAGGACCAATTTTACTGAACATGGTTTATGAGAGGGCACAGACTTAACCTGAAAATTATTGGAGTGTCTGGTATTTCTGGTGAACCTGGATCTCCTTGTTTATCCTATTTGGGTAAGGAAAACTGCTCAAGACTGTTGTGGGAAATATATGCTAGCTCTTTCTTGAAAGTAGTCTGCAGACACAAGGAGGCTACAGGAGGATTGGAAGAATGGATCCCACTTCGGATGTATACGAATTGACCTTTTCACAATTGATTGCGGGAGAATTTACCTTTTCACAATTGATCGTGAAATTAAGGTCAATTAGGACATACATGCGGGAACCCCCCGCACCTCCCCACTCAACCCAAAACCCCCAACCACCTACCCAATCCCGTTATATATTACCCAAAATCCACCCCACACATATATAGAAAAGTAAAATAAAGGTAAAGGTAAAGGTCAATTGTGCAGAAGGTCAATTAGGACTACTATTATTAGGTCAATTAGGACAAAAGGTCAATTGTAAAAGGTCAATTTGGGTATTACCTCCCACTTCTGCTAGTCAGGAACCAACCCAATGGTGAAGGATCTTTCTAAGAGTGGATTGGCCTTTGACTAGGGAAGTGACAGTGTTGACATATTTCCCTAGTCACTTTACCAGGCTACCTTCATGAGGAGGCCCTCAGAATTCAGGGCTATCATAGAGCCAGCTAACTCACTCACAACTGAGCTGGTCTTCATAATTATTAATGTCTGCCTTTCATGAGTTATAGATGTCTTTTCATCACCTCAGAAACAAAGAGCCCTCTGAGCTCAACCCAACATGACTTCTGCATCTATGGCCTCTGCTTTGCCTGGGCTACTTCTGCCATCTCAGGGATTTTAACCAAGTGGCCCAAAGTATTGCACATCCTGCCTTGGCAGGTGTACCACGCATGATCTACAAACTTGCTACCTATATCTGTTTTATCTTGAGATTTCCAATCAGAGTTATTGAACCTTTCTGAGGAAAACAGGCACTGGTGAATTCAACTTTTATCTTTCATCAAGAAGGACCATCCATTTTGATATACAGATGTAACTGTGTGTAGCCGGATAAAAGAGGTAAAGGTGTCCATTCTCTGGAATTGCAATGCACTAAATTAGGTGAGTCGAGCATTGATTCCCCCAGGTTCTCCCTAATCCAAGAAGTAATTAGATCCTCTTAATCATGTCAAAATATTCCCTAATTAAGATATTGAAAAGCTGGGTTGAAAATCTTCATTCAGAGGAACTACGAAAGGGGGCATTCACGGCATACCCCCGGGTGATGGCGCCGCAGAAGAGTTAACCATGAGCACTACACTGCTTGCTTGTGCTCCTCATAGGAAATTGTTCCAGTGAACGACAAAAGGTCATTAACAAAATACAGACAGTCTCCCATCAAAAGCCCTGCAGTGACTGGGCTGCGAATGATAATCACCACATTGATTAATGGGGTCTTCAAAGTGTTTACTTTCGAAGTGGCTTTCCTGAATAAGGATTAACACCCCTATTCAACAATGAAAGAAATCGTTCTCCGCTCAGAAGGTTTAGAAGACATAGGACTTTGCGATCAAGCCTCTGAAACTGATGTTTCCATCTGCTTACTAGTGCTAGTAATTGGCAAAGTTATTGCTCTTTGTACTGCCTCTGAAACTGAGGAGTCTCAAAAGTTATTCCCTCTATATTTCATCTGTGTAATCCTCAGAGGGGCACGTATCTGTCCGTGAAGGACTGGGAACTGCTGCTAGGAGGGGCTCAGCTATACAAAAAGGTCCCCCAGGGCCCCATTGATATGATGATATGATATGGCATTTATAACGCACCTAAACACAAGTGTTTCAAGGCGCGATGAGGCAAGAGAGGGAAGACAGAGACAGCGATCTTACTAGGCCACATGACAGTGAGATTGTGCAGGTGCAAGGGGAGGGGAAAGGGGAAAGTGCAATACATGCAATCAACAGTAAAAAAAATAAAAATAGAATAAATAAAAGCAATAAGTAAAAGGTTCGGCCAGCTGGTTGCATGTGCAAGGGTGGGTGCAGACATCAGGTGTCAAGTGCCGGTAGTGGACTATAGGGATACAGAAAAAGTCCACAAGTGTAGGGGTTGCCAGGAAGGCAATGCAGGTGTGCAACTGGCTGGGAAGGGAACCTGGACTTGAGATCAGAGGGTGACCAGGCGACCAGTGCAGTTTCAGTTTCAGCCAGGAGTTCAGCAGGGGAGAGGAGGAGAGAAAGCAGAAGCAAAGAGGAAGGTTTTGAGGTGCTTCCGGAACCAGAGATGGTTCTCCTCAAGTTTCAGGGGGTCAGGGAGGCTGTTCCAGAGGGAGGCCCCGGCCGAAGACAGAGATCTACCACCAACTTGTTGCATGGAGAAGCGACTGACCCTGAGGGAGTTGGAGGCAGATGAGCGAAGGGCTCGAGAAGGAAGATATTTAGGAAGAGAGAGTTGAAGGTATTAAGGTCCAGGCCATAGAAGGAGTTGTGGACAATGCACAGAGTTTTGAACTTAATCCTCGCAGCCCCTGGGAGCCAATGCAGAGATTTCAGTCCTACAGAGATACGATCCGTGGGCTTGAGGCCAAAGACAAGTCTCACAGTCCTGCTCTGGATGAGTTGCAGAGGGTGGAGAGTAGAAGCAGGAAGATTTAAAAAGAGGCTGTTGCAATAGAGAGAACCAGAGCTCTGGAGACAGAAAGCTTATGGGGGAAGGAGAGGAAAGGAAGAATACCGCTGAGAAAGCGCAGCTGCTAGTGTGACTTCTTAGAGATCTCAGAGATGTGAGGAGAGAAGGAGAGTGTGAAGTCGAAGATGACCCCACGGTTTTTAGCCTCACAGGTGGGAGCAGAAAGAGGGCCAAGAGAGGCCGGCCAGAGAGCGACAGGAAAGGAGGGAGTAGGTATGCTGATGAGGAGAATCTCAGTCTTACTGGCAATGTAATCCTAAACATTATAACTACAGCTATTTTTCTAAAAAATGAAATGAGGGGAAAGTAAACCATAGGGCACTATCTGAAATGTTTAAGCATCAGGATGTTTGATGCCCCGGAGGTTAGCCTACAATTGCAAGGTACTTTGCTATAGCCCTCATGTACAGACATGAAACCTCGGGACTGTCGACCTTGCGGCACTGCCCCACCTGGCCACAAAGACTTTCCACCAGTTCATCAGCACATGAGCAATGTCAATAGTCAAGATCTCGGAGCCAGGAATATATAAAGTCTGTGGTATTGTCCTGTGTTTTACCCTCATTGGGGGTTTATTTCAGCCTTCTTTGGACACCTATGTACTTTACTCCATTCCATCATGGCCGCCAGGTTTTTCATTAACTGCCTGGCCCACACAGAGTTAACTGACAGAGCAGTAGGACCACCTGCACTGTTTATATTTATACCAGCCACCTCCTCTCTCCCCTCACGTGATCAAGCGCTCAGTGTAGCGTAAAACACGTTGTGTTGCAGGTCGTGCACCACGGCGTCTTGCCTCTGTCCGCTTTTATGTTGCTGCCTGCTGTACTCAATATTTTTTGTACAACCTACCATTTTTTTAAACATTAAAACAAATCTGTATCTACTACACTGTGTTTCCTTGTTTTTTCTGTCACTTTTGGAGTTTGCCACTTGCAAATGGCCCGCAGGAGTGCGGTTCGCCTTCTCCTCCTTTCTCTGGATATTGTTTTACACGGAGCGGTCCGTGTAGGAACCAGCACTAGAATCTTCATTTTTGCACGCCCTAGCTCTGTTTTCACCTTGTGAGTGGCATTGCTGCAGCTGGTGGCAGATTATGCTGCCGATAGGATTGGGATTCTGTGCACTCATAAGAGACCACAGCTGAACTAACCTTTCCTGCTGGCGGTTCTACGTGTGCCGGACGATCGTCATAAGGTAGGTTTTGTTTTAGCTTGCTTGTTTCTCTTATTACTTATTTGTGTTTACTGTGCCCATTATCCCTCTCCGCACCAGTTTTCCGTCCTTTTGTGACAGTCCTTTAAGTTATAGGTTGGTACTCCACTTCTGGGCCCCTCCATTTGGACAGCAATCTTTTGTGCCCAATTATTTTTTATCTTGGCAGCTACTAAAACGACAGACATGCAGGATGCCTGGGTAGCAGCCCGGCTACTTCAGGCTAAGGATCTCTTCAGTGAGCAACAGGAACTTTCAGTGACTCTGCCCACTACTGGGGCCTATAAAAAGACTAATCCCAATTTCAGCAAAGAAGTGACCTTAATAAAGGAGCTCGAGAAACTCAGGAGAAAAGAGATATCAAAGTGGTGGGAGGAGCACTCTCTTCAAAATTCCTTGGATATTGGCAGGATACCTCATGGTCTACGTATAATGACTACTCCCTCTTTTGAGGATCAAGATCAGCTGATGCTCCAAGAGTGGGCGAAGCCAGCAAAGGCTGCTCTGCCATGTTCTTAACCATTCTGGTAAAATATGCCAAATTGGATTGTAAGACAGCACTTAAAGAATTGGCAACCATAGAGACTGAGCTTACTAAAAATCCACCCACGGAGGAAGGCAAACTATTACGCACCAAAATCGATGAAGGCTTAATCTCCTACGAAGATGAGATAAAACAACATAAGCACAGGAAATTCCTTAGGGATAAAATAGATTACGAGATGTTTTTTCACTTTTGCCAAACATTTTGACAATGACCTTAGGGGTGTATTGTCCAAACGCCCTACCATGACTTTCAAACATGTACCATCCCTCAGAGACAAACTTGTGTCCAGCTTCTTATCTCCAGCTGAAAAAAATGTGTCTGCTATGACCTGGCTCCCCGCCAATTCTATGGGGTTTACTAAATGTATGAAATGTAAAGCTTGCGCACATGCCACTGTGCTGAAATCATTTGTACACCCTGTCACCAAAATCCATTACAAGATTAAATATTCCATCAATTGTGACACCACTTTCGTTGTGTACGTCCTCTCATGACCCTGTATGAGATGGTACATTGGGAGTACCACATGAAAACTCAAGTTGAGAATTCTTCAATATCTCAGAGCCATTAAGAACTCGGACCCAGCGTACCCCATGGCCAAACATTTTAAACAAGCATATGGGAATTACTTCAATTTGCTAACCTTCTTTGCAGTGGCACATGTGCCCATACACCCCAGAGGTGGTGACCGCGTCTTGAAACTCAGACAACTTGAAACAAGATTAATTTTGGACTTTGACACAAAGTATCCAAAGGGGCATAATGTGGTTGAGGAATTGTATACCTTTTTGGGGACTTGATATTTTTTTTTTCCACTTTGCATTCCTTTCCATTTTGGTGTTGCTCTTCCTGGTTTTGTTCTCCCTGTTTTTTTCTTTCTTTTTCTCATTTTGTTCTTTCATGATTATGTCTTCATGGACTTTCACTGTATGCTCTTGTATGGATTTCTTTAGCCTTGGGTATGATTATTTTATTTCGTATCCTTTTAATGTTGTTTATCTCCACCTATGATCTGGCTGCTTACTATCGCTATCTGTGGGGAGTGTTATTTATATATCTTATATCCTGAGGTTGGGGTTCAATCTTGGTCTTCTTAATTGTGTGGCTTTGACCTGCTGTTTCTCTTTTCTCTGCTGATTGGTGGTCGGTACAGCCTGTCTCATTTAATGAACTTTATACTGTTTCATGGAATCTGACCTCCGTGCTTCATGCTGTTATGTGTCTATTTTAATAGCCATTGTGGCATTTGTTTGCTAAGATTGTTCTAGCTGCCTTCTGCACTTGCACTTTAGTGTGGCCCTGTTATTATGAGGTTTACAGATATCCCTGCTGGCTTGCTGCTACCTATGCACTTTAACTTTGGAACATTACCTGTATCTGTATTATATGCTACACTTACCATCTGCTCTTATCCCCTGATCAGAGCAGTAACGACACTATATATTAGTAGCTCTTGTTGGCTTTTATAGTGGAATTAAATTTTGCAATATTTTTTTTATGAGGTGTGCTCTATGCTTATCATCACTATTGCAGCTTTTTTTTAAATCTCATTTTACAACCCTATCTGTATTTGTGTGTAGATTTGAGTTTCTCTTCCTATAGGACTATGAATATTTGTTATGTCCTATGGTTAGGTTTGGCTGGTTTTTATCTTCTGACTCTGTATTCTGAGTCATTAGTATATTAAACCCTCATTGGTGGTGATTTCATCCCCACTCCTGCACTAGCACTTTAGTCCTTTGCCCTATTCCAACTTTTAGCAACTAGCCTACCGACCTGTTGTATTATTTGGGCTGGGTTGTTAGCATCCGCCTTTTTCGTGTGCACACACATAGTGGTCATTTTATTGCTATTTACAGCTTTGTTGCTTTTAATATTCCATATTTGTATCATTCTTCCATCTAGCCATTTCTAATATGTGGTACATATAATTTTTTTGTTCCATTGTGTGCATGTCTATTTGAAATTTGGCAATTATTTTGCCACATTCTGTGTTTATACTTGCATTTATTTGGTGACTGTGTGTATATATATATATGTATATATAGTACTCTGACATGTTTTGTTCACTTCAACACTATACGGCTTTATGTATTCCCTCTTTTTTTGCCGTATTGTCATACACATGTAGCAGTTTTTGTGCACTATGCATCAAAGTCTGTGGTATCGTCCTGTGTTTTACCCTCATTGGGGGTTTATGTCAGCCTTCTTTGGGCACCTATGTACTTTACTCCATTCCATCAGGGCCGCCAGGTTTTTCATTAACTGCCTGGCCCACACAGAGTTAAATGACAGAGCAGTAGGACCACCTGCACTGTTTATATTTATACCAGCCACCTCCTCTCTCCCCTCACGTGATCAGGCGCTCAGTGTAGCGCGAAACGTGTTGTGTTGCAGGTCGTGCACCACAGCGTCCTGCCTCTCTCTGTTTTTATGTTGCTGCCTGCTGTACTCAATATTTTTTTTACAACCTTCCTTTTTTTAAAACATTAAAACAAATCTGTATCTACTACACGGTGTTTCCTTGTTTTTTCCGTCACTTTTGGAGTTTGCCATATGCAATATATATGAACAAACAATGTGTCATCCATGGGAAGGTCAAGAAAAGTGAGCTTTATTTAAGGGAGCGTACGATTTTTACTCAAGGTGCATTTATTGTAGAAACATGTTAGAGCAAGAGTACAAGAGAGTTGTAGTTCTTTCTTTTCTTGCATCTGATATAATAGAGGAACTAGAAATACACACTGCTGCAGAAAGTTTATGTTACATTCAGTCAAATCATCATACAATAAATATAACTATACAGTTTTGGCTACAATATGTGCCTGGCAGTAGTTATTACCAAGTTAAGAGAGGTCTATCTTTCATTGTTTTCTCAGGAGTACTGAGGATTGGCTAGCAGCGGAAAGCAAGACTTTTGCAGGTGAATAATGCAAGGATGTGTGCCTATTATTAACAGACATTGTTAGGAAAGATTTCGTAATTGTAGGTAATTTTCCTTCCATGTGGCAACCCCTAAACTTTTTGCTGTTGTTTTTCACCTTGTTCTCGACTTTGCCAGAGAAGTGCAGCCTTCTGCCGCACTCCTCTGGGCTTTCGATCCTTTCTTACGGGGAAACTGACATGCCCTTAAGACAGTCAGTACCGGGAAACTCTGTTTTCCGCAGTTTCTTTTATCATGTTGCGGCTTTCGTGCAACATGACACAAGAGGGCACTGTAAGCTAAGTTACTGCTCTCTTGGGTCTCTAGCCTTCTACAGGCCCTAGATACTCTTTTTGGATTGTAACTGATCGGTGCAAGTGATTCACGGACGGGAATGGTGGCAGCGATCGTTTCTTGTGTTTTGAGCTCCTTTTGGCGTTTTAAGCGCGTTTCTCGCACTTAACCCAAAATGGTGGCCTAGCTCCCAAAATGGCCAGACCACAAGGCTCCTTTGTTCTGTCCGCTGACCGTCTTGCTCCCTTCACCTTCCCCAGGTCGAGCCGACCCGGGGCCTTCCTTATTTGGGCATGTACTTTCCCGCGAAACACGGATGCTTTGGCGGGCTTCTACATGCCTGGTGTGTGCCTCCAGGATGTGGGCTGGAATGTCTGGTCCCAATACACATCCTGGGTGCCAGAGAGTCTGGGGTGATGTGAATGCCTGGGACCACCGTGGTCCGTGATAGGTCCACAAATGGTGTGAGTGTTGATGAGCGGATCTCCCATTGGGTCCCCTCCGTTTTGGCGCGAAGGGAACCGTGGATAAGAGGGGGCTGGAAACACCACTACCATGTCGATCTCCTGAGTTCTCATGAACGAAGGAATACAGGAGCCAAGTATCCTGCAACCAAGAGGCTGAACCGAGGAATCGCTGGTGACCCGCTGAAGGACTGCTCCTCTGCACTGCTGTCGCCTTGAGAAACCCTTTTTCACCTTTGATCGAACCAGAAGGCCTGTACTGGTACTTCGACCCTTGGAATAGCGGGGACAGCTATTCTCGGCATCTTCACCATCTCCTGCTAGTAAGCCTTCGGAAGCGTCTCTGGGCCATCCAGCAGACTGACCAGCCTACACAGGAGTCTTGCTCTGTAACCGCCGCCAGGCTGTGTAGTATTTCGAGTCCTTGTCACTCTCACACGATTCGTACACTTGGCGTTCCCAGGTCTGAAGTGAGTAGTGTACATTTGGCTCAGATACACACGGCCGCTCCGTTGCCCTGCTGTGGTAACAAACTGTGCGGGTTCCTTCGTTTGGGACGTCTTTTACTCAACTCTGCTGCTGCAGACTCAACACGATGACGAGACGTCCCCTGCTCTTCTGAACCTGTCAGCGACTGAAACTGACGCGGAGAAGCCTGGGTCTGCTTGCATCGGGGACCGGTGAGTAGCATAGCTAGGAATTGGTCGCCCTCCTGCAGGAGCCCATAGCTTTTCCCCGCTGTGTCAAAACAGCACGCCTTTCCGTACTCGCGATGTGCTTCTGCCCACAGTGGAGGCTGCGCTTGAGTCGCGGAACTCTGTTCTTCTTCATTTGTGCACTAAACTGAACTGCCTGATTTCCCTCGAAGAGACTCCACTTTTGCCCGTAGGCACCAGCGTGTGCAGGTACTTTTGGGCACAAGGCTCCACTCTTCGTAGGGCTCGGACTTCCTTTTAGTTAGGTGCCTCTGAAGGCGGACTGGGTCTAAGCATTATTTCGCACTGCCTGTTTTCCTTCCCTTTTAGGTGGACTACACATTTCGTGCATCTAACGGTTGAGACTTGTTTGTATTTGTATATATATTGCATTGGTATGGTATGTGTTGGTTTACTAGAGTTGTATTGTGATTTCTCGCTAAGGTCATTGTTTTAAAGGCCTTGGAATAAATGTGTATATATTTTTAATATAACACCTGTTTGGAGTAGTTTGTAAGTGTCCTTGCTTTGTGTGCTCATTGCGGGCTTTCAGTCACCCTCACCCCTCTTGAGACCTAGTCTTGACTGCCGCGATCGCTACCCTGATTGGTCTGGCTTGTCCAGAGGTTACCCTGTTCCAAGTAACTAGGTTGGCCTTCTGAACTTCTGCGCCGCCAGGACAGAGTTCAGAAATCCGTCTTAACAGACATCAAGGGCCTAATTCACAGAAGCGTTTTATAATGGCCAAACGCCATTGGAAAACGCTCTGTGAATAAGGGCCCAAGTCTTTGTTGTCTCTGCAATTCAGTTATAGGTGTTATTGCTACTATTAATATTATTGTTATTAGAAATAATAATAGTAATACACATTACTGGTCTTTTTCTATTATTATTATTACTTTATTATTATTATTAATTGAAAGAATTGAAATTAATGTACTGTCCTCAGTGGATGAAACACCAAAAGTTTAATCCAATGACCTAGAGTTCATACACAATAATTCATCAGGCCAAAAACCCACATAAATGCACTTTAAGTCAAAGAACACAGAAACTCTCTACATCTGGTAGACACCTACTGAGTTATTAATGGTATTTGTCTCAAAATGTCCAATGTCAATACAGGATCTCTGGCGATCCACCCCCCACTCATAAGGTTAAAGAGATTTACTGATTTCAATACAATAACTTTGAAACAGCCTAAAACTGGAGGGCACACCTTGCTACTACATCTCACACTACGTGCCCCTGAAGAAGGTCCTGCTTCAACTTGTGCACTGAAACATGTTGTACTTCCTTTTGAAGCATTTAATTTTTTGTCTAGTAATGCATGAACAGCTGCCTAATTAATGTTGTAAAAAAGTGCATGATTAGGTGTTAGTTATTTTTCTTACTTTTTTAAACAAAATAAGGTATTTTGGGAAGATTTAATATTTCCATCTTTTTTAAGTTATATGAGATTTCTGTCTGCATATTGGTCATTTTTTTTGTGCTTAGGTGAATGTTTGTAAAGTATTGTTATCTGATATTCCTTCTGTAAACTAACAAAAGGAATGGAAGCACCAAGGTGTGTTTTGACACTAAGAGGGTAATTCATAGAATTTCGCAGAAAAGTGTCGCAAGCGGCTGGTGCAGAGTGTCCGCGTGCGACTGTCTGCGCCAGCCGCGTGCGCTAAAATCGATTTCTGCGCACAGCGCATTCATGGATTTCCGCATCCAAAACCAGCCGTGGCGCAGTGTGGCGCAGCGACCCTGCAGCAGCGCCAGTTACGCCCCCAAGAACGCCCTCGCGCAAGGAAAAGCCTTCAAAATCCCCAAATAATCGCAAAGGGCTGCGCTAACCCTGGACCAGTTCACCGGGCTGGCAAACAGCAAACGCCAAGCGGGGAACGTGTATGTCAGTGGTTCGCGGGAAGTTCCACACGCGATTGTCCTGTGTACGTGTGCATCAGGGGTGCGCGGGAAGTTCCACACCAAAATCAGCAGGGTACGTGTATTACAGGGGTGCGCGGGAAGTTCCACACGCGATTACAGCAGGGTACGTGTATTTCAGGGGTGCGCGGGAAGTTCCACACGCGATTGGCCCCGTGCGAGCAGGGTACGTGTATTCCAGGGGTGCGCGGGAAGTTCCACACGCGATTTCAGCAGGGTACGTGTATTTCAGGGGTGCGCGGGAAGTTCCACACGCGATTGGCCCAGTGCGAGCAGGGTACGTGCGCGGGAAGTTCCACACGCGATTTCAGCAGGGTACATGTATTTCAGGGGTGCGCAGGAAGTTCCACACGCGATTGGCCCAGTGCGAGCAGGGTACGTGTATTTCAGGGGTGCGCGGGAAGTTCCACACGCGATTGGCCCCGTGCAAGCAGGGTACGTGTATTTCAGGGGTGCGCGAGAAGTTCCACACGCGATTTCATCAAGGTACGTGTATTTCAGGGGTTCTGGGGAGTACTACACGTGAATTGGCCGTGTGGGTCCTCCCAGGTGTACGCTCGACAACCCCCACGGCCCCTGCAGGCAGCCCACACCACGGGGGACTACCCTGCACCCCTGCTCATGTCCCGCAGGCAGCCCATCCACCATGGGCATGCCCCCCAGCCAACCCACATGTCACCTTGCACTACTCATCAACAATGCATGTCTCCCACCACCCCCACCCCCCAGCAGCGCAGGGGCAGCCTCCACCAGGCCCCCACTCATGTCTCCCACCACCCCCACCCCCCAGCCACCATGGGCATCCCCCACCAGGCCCCCACTCATGTCTCCCACCACCCCCACCCCCCAGCCACCATGGGCATCTCCCACCAGGCCCCCACTCATGTCTCCCACCACCCCCACCCCCCAGCAGTGCAGGGGCACCCTCCACCAGGCCCCCACTCATGGGCCCTATCACCCCCACCCCCCAGCATCCAGGGGCACCCTCCACCAGGCCCCCACTCATGTCTCCCACCACCCCCACCCCCCAGCAGTGCAGGGGCAGCCTCCACCAGGCCCCCACTCATGTCTCCCACCACCCCCATACCCCAGCAGTGCAGGGTCAGCACCACCAGGCCCCCACTCATGTCTCCCATCACCCCCAGCCACCATGGGCACCCTCCACCAGGCCTCCACTCATGTCTCCCACCCACCCCCACCCCCCAGCCACCATGGCCATCCCCCACCAGGCCCCCACTCATGTCTCCCACCACCCCCACCCCCCCAGCAGTGTGGGGCACCCTCCACCAGGCCCCCACTCATGTCTCCCACCACCCCCACCCCCCAGCAGTGTCGGGCACCCTCCACCAGGCCCCCACTTATGTCTCCCACCACCCCATCCCCCAGCCACCATGGGCACCCTCCACCAGGCCCCCACTCATGTCTCCCACCACCCCCACCCCCCAGCATCCAGGGGCACCCTCCACCAGGCCCCCACTCATGTCTCCCACCACCCCACCCCCCAGCAGTGCAGGGGCAGCCTCCACCAGGCCCCCACTCATGTCTCCTACCACCCCCATCCCCCAGCAGTGCAGGGTCAGCACCACCAGGCCCCCACTCATGTCTCCCACCACCCCCATCCCCCAACCACCATGGGCACCCTCCACCAGGCCTCCACTCATGTCTCCCACCCACCCCCACCCCCCAGCCACCATGGCCATCCCCCACCAGGCCCCCACTCATGTCTCCCACCACCCCCGGGCCCCCAGCAGTGTGGGGCACCCTCCACCAGGCCCCCACTCATGGCCCCTATCACCCCCACCCCCCAGCATCCAGGGGCACCCTCCACCAGGCCCCCACTCATGTCTCCCACCACCCCCACCCCCCAGCAGTGTGGAGCACCCTCCACCAGGCCCCCACTCATGGGCCCTATCACCCCCACCCCCCAGCATCCAGGGGCACCCTCCACCAGGCCCCCACTCATGTCTCCCACCACCCCCACCCCCCAGCAGTGCGGGGCACCCTCCACCAGGCCCCCACCCATGTCTCCCACCAACCCCACCCCCCAGCAGTGCAGGGGCAGCCTCCACCAGGCCCCCACCCATGTCTCCCACCACCCCCACCCCCCAGCAGTGTGGAGCACCCTCCACCAGGCCCCCACTCATGGGCCCTATCACCCTCACCCCCCAGCATCCAGGGGCACCCTCCACCAGGCCCCCACTCATGTCTCCCAGCACCCCCACCCCCAGCCACCATGGGCACCCTCCACCAGGCCCCCACTCATGTCTCCCACCCACCCCCACCCCCCAGCCACCATGGCCATCCCCCACCAGGCCCCCACTCATGTCTCCCACCACCCCCACC
Source organism: Ambystoma mexicanum (assembly GCF_040938575.1). Taxonomy (NCBI): domain Eukaryota; kingdom Metazoa; phylum Chordata; class Amphibia; order Caudata; family Ambystomatidae; genus Ambystoma; species Ambystoma mexicanum. The sequence goes on from NC_090929.1 coordinate 418,887,862, forward strand.
CCCCCAGCAGTGTAGGGGCACCCTCCACCAGGCCCCCACTCATGGCCCCTATCACCCCCACCCCCCAGCATCCAGGGGCACCCTCCACCAGGCCCCCACTCATGTCTCCCACCACCCCCACCCCCCAGGAGTGCAGGGGCAGCCTCCACCAGGCCCCCACTCATGTCTCCCACCACCCCCATCCCCCAGAAGTGCAGGGTCAGCACCACCAGGCCCCCACTCATGTCTCCCACCACCCCCATCCCCCAGCCACCATGGGCACCCTCCACCAGGCCTCCACTCATGTCTCCCACCCACCCCCACCCCCCAGCCACCATGGCCATCCCCCACCAGGCCCCCACTCATGTCTCCCACCACCCCCACCCCCCCAGCAGTGTGGGGCACCCTCCACCAGGCCCCCACTCATGGCCCCTATCACCCCCACCCCCCAGCATCCAGGGGCACCCTCCACCAGGCCCCCACTCATGTCTCCCACCACCCCCATCCCCCAGCCACCATGGGCACCCTCCACCAGGCCCCCACTCATGTCTCCCACCACCCCCACCCCCCAGCATCCAGGGGAACCCTCCACCAGGCCCCCACTCATGTCTCCCACCACCCCCACCCCCCAGCAGTGTGGGGCACCCTCCACCAGGCCCCCACTCATGTCTCCCACCACCCCCACCCCCTAGCAGTGTGGGGCACCCTCCACCAGGCCCCCATTCATGTTTCCCACCACCCCCACCCCCCAGCAGTGTGGGGCACCCTCCACCAGGCCCCCACTCATGTCTCCCACCACCCCCACCCCCCAGCATCCAGGGGCACCCTCCACCAGGCCCCCACTCATGTCTCCCACCACCCCCACCCCCCAGCAGTGCAGGGGCAGCCTCCACCAGGCCCCCACTCATGTCTCCCACCACCCCCATCCCCCAGCAGTGCAGGGTCAGCACCACCAGGCCCCCACTCATGTCTCCCACCACCCCCATCCCCCAGCCACCATGGGCACCCTCCACCAGGCCTCCACTCATGTCTCCCACCCACCCCCACCCCCCAGCCACCATGGCCATCCCCCACCAGGCCCCCACTCATGTCTCCCACCACCCCCACCCCCCCAGCAGCGTGGGGCACCCTCCACCAGGCCCCCACTCATGTCTCCCACCATCCCCACCCCCCAGCAGTGTGGGGCACCCTCCACCAGGCCCCCACACATGTCTCCCACCACCCCCATCCCCCAGCCACCATGGGCACCCTCCACCAGGCCCCCACTCATGTCTCCCACCACCCCCACCCCCCAGCATCCAGGGGCACCCTCCACCAGGCCCCCACTCATGTCTCCCACCACCCCCACCCCCCAGCAGTGCAGGGGCAGCCTTCACCAGGCCCCCACTCATGTCTCCCACCACCCCCATCCCCCAGCAGTGCAGGGTCAGCACCACCAGGCCCCCACTCATGTCTCCCACCACCCCCATCCCCCAGCCACCATGGGCACCCTCCACCAGGCCTCCACTCATGTCTCCCACCCACCCCCACCCCCCAGCCACCATGGCCATCCCCCACCAGGCCCCCACTCATGTCTCCCACCACCCCCAACCCCTCAGCAGTGTGGGGCACCCTCCACCAGGCCCCCACTCATGTCTCCCACCACCCCCACCCCCCAGCAGTTTGGGGCACCCTCCACCAGGCCCCCACTCATGTCTCCCACCACCCCCATCCCCCAGCCACCATGGCCATCCCCCACCAGGCCCCCACTCATGTCTCCCACCACCCCCCCCCCCCCAGCAGTGTGGGGCACCCTCCACCAGGCCCCCACTCATGTCTCCCACCACCCCTACCCCCCAGAAGTGTGGGGCACCCTCCACCAGGCCCCCACTCATGGCCCCTATCACCCCCACCCCCCAGCATCCAGGGGCACCCTCCACCAGGCCCCCACCCATGTCTCCCACCACCCCCACCCCCCAGCCACCATGGGCAGCCTCCACCAGGTCCTCACAATCCCCAATCATGTGCGTAATGGTCAGCCTCTACAGCCAAAAAGCCCTACCAAGTAACCCATTCACCCACATGGAAATGGAAATTACATGTTACACCCCCAATGTTCATAAAGCTAATGAACCCATGTCCGTCACTCACAATGGTTGCAATTGAATGGGAAAACACCCAACATGACATGCATGAAACCAATGAGATGATACCACACAGTGAAGTATGAAAACAAAATTGTATTAAAAAAAAGAAAGAATGCAAAAGAAATGAAACAAACTACAATGGGAATGAAAAAAAGATAAGCTGCATGTCCGTTTAAAAAAATAAAAACACCAAATCCTAATCCAAAAAAATGTCGTCCAAAGTCAAATGAAAAATAAAATCAATCCAATGAAGAACTATGTAAAAAACATCCAAGGGTCCATGAGCCCAACTGAACAAAGGAAACCTACAAAAAACCCTAACTAAAATGCAACTATATACAAAAAGTGGAGCAGTGTCCGTCGACTCCAAATCATAAGAACAAACAAAGGAAACCTAATACTAAAGAACTATGTACAAAGGCGGCGGGCAAGTCCAGCGGCTCACTCCGTGGTGTTCCGGGCCAGGGCATCATCGAACTCCTGTTCGATGTCCCGGAGGCGGTCCTGTTCCATGGCCCTGAGGGTCCGCAGGGACGACGCCGTGTCCTCCTCCAACCCCCTGCGGATTGCCTCGAGGCACTCGGCCTGCCTCAGGGCCCTCTGCATGGAGTTCTCCGCCCTGACCATTGTGAGCCGCGCCTCTTCCGCCCGCCGCCGCTCCGCACCTATGGCGTGGCCCAACCGCTGCCACACGGAAGATACTCTCTGTCCTGGGTCCTCCTGCCCTCCGGCCGATGCCTGCCCCTCCGATGTTGAAGGCCCCGAGCCTTCATGGCCCCCACCACGTTGCTGCTGCTGCTCTGCCTCTGCCCGTGCACTGCCTCCTGCTGCCTGCACATCCTCCGCCGGCTGGGGTGCAGTTGTTGATGTGGCCACCCCTGCTGGACGTCCGACTCCCGACTGTGGCAGGGATGCCTCCTCCACCAGCCTGGCCGCACCATCAGAGGCAGCTCCACAGGGCACCCAGGTGACTGATGGGTGGGAAGATGGCACAGAGGACGACTGGCGCGTAGGGGGTCCAGTTGAGGAGGGGGTCAGAGCAAGCCCCATCAGACGGAGGAATCCGGCCTGGGTGACCTGTCCCAGCAGGTTGACGTGGTCAACGAGCCATTCGAGATGACGTGCAGTCTCTCCATGAAAAGACTGCAGGTCACCTCGCATGGCCCGTTGACGCAACGCCACACCAGCCAGGACAGGCTCAACCCGGACCTGGATAGCCACGTCCGCAGGCAGAGGAAGGCCAGTTGACGTCAGCTCATCCCCTGCCTGAAAACGGGTCTGGACGTAGGCATCCCTGCTGGTGCAAGATGATGCAGGGACAGGATCGGGGACAGGATTGCACACAGGCACCTCCGCGGCGGCCTGTGCTGCCTCCTGTCCCTGGTCCTGCACTGCACCACTAGCACCAGTGGGATCCCCACCTCCAGACCCCGTCTCTGGTGCTTGCACGGCCTCCTCCTCCACCAAACCCCCCACCAACCTGGATGACTCCGTGCCATCTTCCCCTGTTGGGCCCTGTGGGGTCCCAGCTGCCCCTTCTGCTGCCGAGGAGTCCAACTCCAACCTCCGCCTCTTGGACCTCCCCCCGGCAGCTGCGGCCTGGGACGCGGCACCGGACTCCTCACTCCCCGACGAGATGACAACACGGGAGGGGAGCCGGGCATTGCGTCTCCGGCTGGCGGTGGGATCCCCGCCGCTGTGCTCCACAGCACCTTCTCCGCCCTCTTCATCAGTTGACGCTGCAGACAGGGAGAAACAAAACACAGGCATCAGGGCACTGTAGAATCGACACATACACACATGACAGTTGCACATGAGTGGCATTGGCAAACCTCAGACATGTCATCACAATCCCCAACACACATGTCATTACAACTCGCACACATGAGCCATACCACAGCCATATCGCAACTGCCACCACCATCCCTACACATATAACAGCATGAGCAGCCAAAGGTGAGCCAGACATCACATGCAACACAGGAAGTGCACCACACATGTACACACACCACCACACTTGCATGCATGTGTACACCTCTACCAAGTGTCGCACTGTTCAGACGGGCATCCATGTCACATCTGCCAATCAGGCTTCCATATAACGCTGTCACATGCATCCATGTTGCATCACTGTTGCACCCTTGTCAAATACACACACATGCACATGTACACAGTGCACATACATGCAGCCAAAAACAACATACATGCGTGACATCACGGACATGTCTACTTACATACACATTCATCCAAACATGTGTGCCCACACAACTGCATTTGGCATGCAAGCCTACACACACAAGCACCATCCATGTCTCACACATTACAGCCCTCGCATGTGTCAGCCCCACGGCCCTGTACAACCCCACCCATACTCGACCCCATACAAACAGATGTGCAACCTGCACACTACCGAATAATCACCACACGCACTGCTCACAATCAGGATGCATGTACACTCACCGCTCGACTCCAGACGGGTCTGCTTCTCTAGGACCTGGACGTGGAGCGCTGGGGATATGCATTCCAGGACCCTCATCTGTTCGTCCGACAAGTGGCCCCGGCGCCCCTTGGCATCCGCTGCCTTCAAGAGGCGCCGGGCCTTGTTCAGGGTCCTGGACCTGAAGTCCTCCCAGCGCTTCCTGACATGTTGTAAGTCGCCGACTGCCACCCACTCCGCGTAGATGGCAGTCACGATGTCAGTCCAGATCCGAGTCCGTCCTTCCTTGTCGGCGCGGGAACTTCCGAAGAGGGCATCATACTGCCCCAGGACTTGCTCCACCAGGACACCAACTTCGGTGGCACTGAAGCTGGTGCCCCTCTGCCTCTCTGGCCGGGGGTTGTCAGTGGTCACAGATGGTGTTTGCCCCGACATGACAACCCCAGAGGCAGGAGTGGGTGGGCAACTGGGTCCTGGGGCTGGGCTGTGGAGCGATGGAATCCCAGTCGGGAGTCTTCGGTTCCAGCAGGGGTGGTCACAGCAACAGCACCCCTGGCTGATGTGCAGGCAGCAAATGGCAGTTCACGTGGGCAGCAGGCATTCAGGCAGCAGCAGATGGCAGGTGGGAGCGTGCTCGGGGCTCTGGGGGGCAGTAGTTCGGCCTTCTGGGCAGGAGCGTGGTCTTCCGTGTGCTTACGCGTGGCCAGCTTGATACGGAGTGATTTTGCACGTGAAAAATCCAACACGTCTGCGTGTAATTCGAGGAAAGGCCCTTAGCGCGTAAACGCTTCGCCAGCATATGCGCGTCTATGAAGTCACGTGCACGTTGAATTGGGCACACGTTTGAAAATGTTGCGTGTGAAAAAAATGAAAGCACGTCCGAGTGTCAAAGCGTGTAATTGGTGGGAATGGGCCTAGCGCGTACACGCGGCAGTGACAAAGCGTGTAATTGGTGGAAATGGCCCTACACGCAGAAGTGACAAAGCGTGTAATTGGTGGAAATGGCCCTACACGCAGAAGTGACAAAGCGTATAATTGGTGGAAATGGCCCTAGCGCGTACACGCCGCGTAAGTGACGCTGGACGTGTGGGCCTGTATAAAAGGTACGTGTAGAACACCATTTCCTCGTACGTGCTTTTCGTGGAGAGCGAGTGGGTGAATTCTGTACTTCTTGTCGGTTCACACGCGATTTACTTCACGGCGTTTCAAGTTCGTATTCCCTGTTACCTCTGACAGCTTTTTCTCTTTTTTCTCTTTTACTGGTTTACCTGGGCCTGTTCCCTCAAACAGTGTTCCCTTCTACTGTTGTCCTGTCTCCTCAGACAGCGTACAAATCTTCTTTTGGCGGGGGTGTTGCCAACCAAACGTGCTCCTTTTTCACGCTCTTTTACCTGGCAGACGGTGAGTCATGCATGTATCTAACATCTGTGCTTGCCCCGTGTGTAGCCTACCCCTTCAGTGGTCATTCTAGGCTGCGTGTGACACGCATACGTTCATTCTTGTGTTACTGGGTGCCACAGCGTAGTGCAGGTTTTTCTTTCTGCACACGTGGTCTAGGAGGGGTTGCGTGCACGTCATCTCCCTTTTTTGGAGCTCCTGTGCGTAGCGTGACCCGTCATCTTTCCCCAGGGGTTACATTCAGCCTTGCAAGAGCACTAGGGTACAATTACCATCTGGTACCCAACCCCTTTGACCCCCAATTGCCCAGGACAATAGTTTACAGCCACTCCCATACGCACATTAACATCAGTGCCATGGCTGGGAGGCGAGGATTCCGTAAGGGTGGCAAAGGTGGAAGAGCCACAAGTGGGGGCCGTGGTGGATCCGGTAGGGGACGTGGTCGTTACTTGCAGGGTGAGCCTGTCCCCCCATGTGTGGAGGACCAGTCAAGGGCACCCATAATCCCCCCCTCCCGTTGAGGCTGATGTGGCTGACACCATCCATGCTCAGCCCTTGTTGGACCAGCCCATTGTGGCACCAGACCTGGCTGACTCCATGGCTGACTTCCAGGTCAGCAGGCCTATGACACGTGCGCTGGTGCACGTTGATGTCATCATGCCACGTGCATCTGGGGCAGCAAGGTCATCTGCTGCCCCAAGTAGGCAGGGCGGAGAGGCTGCAGGGGCAGCTGCGGCTCCATCCACCCCAGCTCTCACACACCCAGCCAGGACAGTGTCGGTCCTAGTCCATCCTGCTGACATTCCCCCTGACACCATTACACTTGAGCCAATGCCTGCACCAACTCCCATGCTGAGTGTGCAATCCCACACTCCTGATACAGAGTCCACCAGGGCTCCTGCCCCTAGTGTCCAGAGCGGCGCAGGACACTCAGGATCACCACCACCTTCCAAGCGGAAGAGGAAGAGTGCTCGTCCGGCACAGGCTGATGCCCCAGACACGGCTACACAGTCCGGCCCGTCGAGGAAGCCCAGCTTCACGGATGACGAACTGAATGCACTTGTCGAGTATGTGTCCGCACATGATAATGAGATGGTCATTGTTGCAGGATCCAAGACCACACCTGCACAACGCCAGGCACACTGGCAGACCGTTCCGGACATCGTAAGTGCCCTTGGAATCGTGAGGCGCACAGCCAATGATTGCTATAAGCGCTGGAATGACCTAAAGCGCAGGGCAAAGAGTAAGCTGGCCTCAAGTCATGCCGCAACTCTAGTGACTGGAGGTGGGTCTCCAGTAGTAGACATGGAACTCACTCCACATGAGTCAGTCGCTGGGACCTACGTCACGGAGGAACAGATCCAAGGCGTGGGAGATCTGCCTGATTATGAGGCATTGTCCGGTGAGTGCACATGCATGTGTGTGTCATCCATGTGCATGGTGTGTGTGAGGGCTTCTGTTTGTGTGCCAGGTGAGAGTGTGTGCGCCTGAGTCATATGGGTCAGCCATGTGCTTCATGCAATACATCCTGCGCAGCTGCATTTGGCCATAGCAGTATCCCTTCTGCCAACAGTAGACATCTAGCCCAACTGCACGCCAGTTGCCCTTGAAGTGTCACCTTGCCACAACATTGTTGCTTATTTTTCACTGTTCATTCAGTCAGATTGTTTGCATTCCACCACTTTTACTAGGCATTTCGCAGTCCTCTAGTCACATGTCTGACATGGCTATGGTAAAGTGGAGTGACTTTGTTACCTGGATATCATTTGTTCACACATGTCCCTGTACAATTGGACCATTTTGGACTGGCAGCTCCAGGTGAAAAATCTGACCTGTTTGAATTAGAAAAGCTATTACATGCGGGAACTGGACTGAATGAATAGGTGCTGCCCTCCTCTCCATCTTCACTCAATAGCAATGGTACATGCCATCTGTGTGATGGCATGTGTGTTTCACCTGGCAATCACAGGCCAATGTGTGATGCCACTGCCAGGCAGCATGCAGAAAATGTGTTCCTCTTCCATCTTGGTGTCATCAGTGTGTGCCATTTGCCTGCCCTTCATATGCAGTGAGGGTGCATGCGTGGGAGGGTTTTAGTCATGTGGGACATGTGTCAATCAAGTACTGGTTCTCTTGCTTCTCAGCCCTCATTGTGTGCCATGGTGCTAATGCCTGTTTCCATTTCTTTGTTTTTATGTCTTTGCAGGGGAAGACGCACCTGATACTGCTGGGGTTGTGGAGATGGTGCAGACCCAGGAGGGGTCCGAGGGCCGACCAACCACCAGTGAGGGACGTGGTGTGGTGGTGGGTGAGAACCCACAAGTGCTGCAGGTCGTTCTCTCAAGGGGTGTCTCTGGCTGCACCTCCCCCGAGCTGTACTCAGGTGTTGATTCGGATAATGAGACCTATGTGCCGTCGCAGGTGAGTGTTCCAGGGAGGGATTCTGTTCTGTCCCACCCACCTGCACCAGGGTCAGAACCCTCAATGGGGATGTCAGTGTTGGCAGCTACGCCTGGTGGTTACGGATGCAGGGTCACACTCCGCGACATCTGATCCTGTTCCTGGGCCAGCAGATCAGAGGGGGAATGCAGTCCTGCAGCCTCAGGCAGTGCCAGCACAGCATGGTGCAGTTCGCCTTGCCCCAGACAGGTGTGGTGCCCGCCGACGTGGTGGCCGTACGCCACCTGGCAATACCGCATGGGAGCAATCCATTTACGGTATGGCAAACCAACAGGCAGCATCATCCGAGATGATGGCTCAGGCCATGGATAGGGTGGCCACTTCCATTGTCCCCCCTGAAAGGCTGATGGAGCGACTACAGCAGGCAACCGACTCCATCTGCCAGTCACACAGGGAGGACATGTTGGCGTCCAACAGGGACAGGCGGGCGGCACTGGCGACTCTGCAGGAGGCCATCTCCATAGAGTCCCACGGCCACAGGGAAGCCCTGAGGCAGGAGCTGTCATGATCTCTGCTTCCAAAAGGTCAGGGTTTTCCCAACTCCCTTGGAAGCAGATCCATAACCCAGGTTCCGAGTGCCAACCAGTCCCAATTGGGACCTTTTGGACCCAGTCCTGGCGCCAGTGGCACCAGGCTCATAAATATGCCCAGTCCCAGCGCTGGAAGCGCCGGGCTCATAATGCTTGGGTGGACTTACCTGCAGCAGACCATGCTGCTTACTTGCCTGCCAGTTGAGCCTCTGATCCTCTTCTGTTTGGAACTACTTTTCCTGTTGGGTGGGGCAGGAGCCACTCCCTAGATTCAGAACACTGGAACTCTTCTGGAAAGCAGGAACTCTTTTCTTACCTAGGCGTGGCTGTGGAAGGAGACACCTAAGCACTACAGGAGGCTATTTAAACCACACCCGATGGATGAATCTTGCTTTGCGTTATTCTGCATCCTCTGCAGCAGAACGCTCATCGTGTCTTCTGCATCTGATCCTGGGCCTAAGGAAAAAGGCTTACCATCCTGAATCCAGTCTTCAGCAACACCTATAAAGACAAGAAAGAACAGGTTAGCATTACGGTCTTCAGTGACAGCTCTTCACTTACCTGGTCCATCGGCTGTCACCAACGCCTCGCGCTGCATTCCGGCATCTGAAAGACAAAGGCTTACCTACTCTTCGTGCGCTCCGGAGGTCTTCACATTGCATTCCGGCATCTGAAAGACAAAAGCTTACCAACTCTTTGCACGCTCCGGAGGCCTTCGGCGCTGCATCCCGCATCTGAAAGACAAAACAAGGTGCGTTTAAAGACATTGGGGAACTTTAATACTCACGTGCCATTACTCCTTTCCACATCTAACCCAGTGGGTAATCCGGCATCCTGCAGCCACTCCGAACTTGTACCTGCAAAATAAAAAGACAGTTAGAGCGCATCGTGAAGCAGGCAACAAGCGCTTACTTACGTGCTTCCAGGCGCTTCTATTCATCACACGGGCTCCATCTTCAACTCACTTCAGCCCGTCATCCGCCATCGCCGGAACCCTGCAAAACAAGAGACATCATTACTAAAGACTTTAAAGACATTAGAATTACTCGAAACTTACCGTTCGTGCAGTAAACGACGGACAGCAGTCCTCTGAAGTCAAGAGGCCTGCTCCCCTTATCCAGTGAAGAAACTGGTTACAGCACCCTGCCCCGAGGCAGATGGAGAGCACAGCGTTCACTTACCTAAGGTGAGAGCGTTAACCTATGGGGTTCTACAGGAGAAGAGAAAGGGAAGAAGAGAGAGACATTCAATAACCCAGTTCCTTAATCCCATATTTTCTATCTGCAGACATCTTACCCTTCGAGTCGGACATACAGTGCACAGAGGTCCAGCCCAAAGAGCCAGCCGTGTGTTACACATCACCTTTGAAGATACGGTATACGCCCAGTCAAGACCGGCGCCTCTACGGGAATCAGGTGAGCGTTACAGAACGCAAAGCCTACCACAAAACTCCCGTCCAGGCGCTATGGAAACCTCGGATACCGACCAGCTAGCCCAGTTACCACGGGAACTAAGGGCAGAAGTGCATGCAGCCCGTCAGGAAACGAACGCTCTAAGAAGAGAACTGATTATTTCCAAGGAGCGAACAGATGATCTCGCTAGACAATTGCTACAGTCACAAGCCGGACAGACCCCGTTACCCGCATCTGGGGGAAATCTTCCTTCTACATCCTCTATGAATCCAGTGCAGATCAACCTACCTGGGAATGTACCTCTGGCTTCGCCCGAACGATTTTCTGGTGACCCAAAGAGGTTTGCAGTATTTATCAATCAGTGCCGGTTGCATTTCTTATGCCGGCCAGCAGCCTTTCCAACTGATCAAGCTAAAGTAGCTTTCGTGCTTTCGTACCTTAGTGGCAATGCGGCAGACTGGTCGATCCCTCTAGTAAATCAAGATGATCCGGTCCTCCATGATTTTCAAGCTTTTCAGCTCAGTATGGAAAAACTGTTCGCAAGACATTCACAGGGACAGGCTTTGGACAATGAGCTTCTTTCGTTGCGACAAGGTAATCAAGACCTTTTGGCTTATATTGCGTCTTTCAACAGACTGATAGTAGAAACTCAATGCCCTGAGGACAAAAGGATTACGCTGTTTTATAGAGGTCTACGTGGAGAGCTCAAAGATGTGTTAGCCCAAGTAGTGAATCCCCCACAAGATTGTTTGGACTATATAGACTTAGTCGTTCAAATAGATCACAGACTGCAGAACAGGAAGGCCGATCGTTCCAAGTTTGATGCTCGAGTATTTTCCAAACCGCCAACTCCTTCCAAAGGAGTAGACTCTGGGGAACCCATGCAAATAGGGGGTCTGAAAGGTCCTCTAACACAAAAGGAGCGGGAAAGGAGAAAACAGTTGCAATTATGCCTCTATTGCGGAAACTCAGGGCACTTTCTTCGAGACTGTCCGGTGAAACCTGCCAAGAAGGCAGTAGGAGCTGCAGTTACCAAAGTTACAAACTCTGAGCAGGGAAACGACCTCGCCCGACAAGAATAGAGGTCCTCTTGCCGAGCGTGAAAACCAGTTCCGTGACCTCGCATTTCGTGATACCTATGGTCCTCATTAGCCCTGATAATCCGGATCGATTACATGCAATTGAAGCTTACGTCGACAGCGGTGCCATCGGCAATTATGTGGATCATGAAATGGTTTTGAGGATGAATCTAACTCTTTGTCCCAAGGCTGTAAAGGACGTCATTACTACGGTGGATGGTACGGAGATAGCCTCCGGGCCAGTAACGCATACCACTCAAGAGGTGACGCTAGTAAGTCAAGATGGACACCATGAGAAGATTGTGTTCGATGTGATCAAGGCCCCTCAGTTTCAGATTATTCTAGGAATACCTTGGTTAGAGAAACACAATCCTCTGATCGATTGGCAAGCAAGAACGGTCCAGTTTCCAGAATGTGTCTCTACTTGTCACCCTCCACCTGGTGTTGCACTGGCAGCAATTTCTTCAGAGACTCCCCAGTTACCTCCCGAATACCTAGAATACCAAGATGTTTTCCGGAAGGATCAGGCTAACTCTCTACCTCCTCATAGGTCTTATGACTGCCTGATAGACCTGATACCTGGATCTACTCCTCCTTGTAGTAGAATTTATGCCCTCACCGAGCCTGAGAACCTTCACCTTCGACAATACCTGGATCAATACCTGGCAAATGGGTTTATTCGTCCTTCCAAGTCCCCTGCTTCTTCAGCTTTGTTCTTTGTTCCAAAAAAGGAAGGAGACCTTAGAACTTGTATAGATTATCGCTCCCTGAACCAGATCACCGTTAAGAATAGATATCCGTTACCTTTGATCCCTGAACTCCTGGACCAAGTCAGAAAAGCATGCATATATACAAAGCTGGATCTTAGAGGAGCTTACCACTTGGTACGAGTAAAAGAGGGCGATGAATGGAAGACGGCCTTCCGCACCAAGTATGGGCTATTTGAATATCAGGTCATGCCCTTCGGACTTTGCAATGCCCCGGCCGCCTTTCAATATTTTATGAACGATGTCCTCAGAGAGCTCATAGATGTGTGTGTTGTTGTTTACATTGACGACATCCTCGTTTATTCTTCATCGGAATCTGAACATCGGAAACACGTGAAAATGGTCCTCGAAAGATTGCGTCAACACAAACTTTTCGCTAAGTTGGAAAAATGTGTTTTCAACGTGACTGAATTTGAATTCTTGGGATTCATATTATCACCTGGCGGAGTGCGTATGGATTCAAAGAAGGTCGATGCAGTTCTCAAATGGCCATCACCATCCTCCGTAATAGGTGTGCAAAGCATGTTAGGCTTCGCTAACTTTTACCGCAGGTTTATCCCCGAATTCTCTCGAATAGTCCAGCCCATCACTGCCTTGTTAAAGAAAAACAAACGTTTTGAATGGTCTACCGAGGCGGAACAAGCTTTCCAGGATTTGAAGACTAAATTTATCTCTGCACCAATCTTAAAACACCCTCGCCCCCAACTCCCCTACATCGTGGAAACTGATGCTTCAAGCCTTGCCATGGGGGCAGTTCTATCACAAAAGGACCCGGTAACCAATCAGTTGCATCCCGTGGCATTTTGGTCCCGCAAATTCTCGCCTCCTGAAATCAATTACACGATTACCGACAAGGAACTTCTGGCTATCAAGTCTGCCTTTAAGGCTTGGCGGCATTATCTGCTGGGGGCCCGACACACCGTTACTGTGATTACGGATCACCGAAACCTGCAATATTTGAAAACCGCAAAAGCCCAATCCTCTAGACAACTCCGTTGGGCATTATTCTTTGCCGAGTTTGACTTCATAATTACCTATCGACCTGGTACAAAGAACGGTAAAGCTGATGCCCTTTCTCGGATGGGAGTGGAAGAACACTTGATCAACCCTAAACCTGTACCAATCATTCCCGAACAAAGAATTCTAGGTGTAATCGCCACAGAATCCATAGAGGAAGTTAAGGATAAAGCCAGGCAACTTGTAACTCCAGCAGACATACAGAATTGGCATCTGCAGGGAAAGGACTTTGCAGTAAAGGACAACTTATTGTATTTCCAAGAACGATTATACCTACCCAGCACAGATTTACAGAGAAAAGTAATCTCTTGTTATCACGAGTCTTTAATGGAAGGACATCCCGGTATGGCTAAGACCTCAGAAAAGATCAAGCGCTACTTCTGGTGGCCGTCTTGGAAAAAGATATCAGAGACTTTATAATGTCCTGTGGAGTATGCGCCCAAAACAAGAGTCAAAAGGAAAGACCAGCAGGCCTCTTACGCCCTATTGACATCCCACCTCGCCCTTGGCATATGCTTTCTATGGACTTCATCACCGATCTACCTCCATGCTCCGGATACAATACGATTCTAGTAATCGTGGACTTATTCTCCAAGATGGCGCATTTCATTCCGCTCAAAGGCTTGCCAGCAGCAGCAACTCTGGCCCGAGAATTTGTCGAAAACATCGTCCGACTGCACGGTTTTCCTTCGGTTCTAATTTCGGATCGAGGTAGTCAATTTATTTCTCATTTTTGGCGAAGTTGCTGTCGGTCGGCTCAAATTGATGTGAGACTATCGACCAGTCACCACCCTCAGACCGACGGACAAACCGAGAGGACCAATCAAACTCTGGAACAGTATTTACGCTGCATGCTGCAACAAACTGAAAAAACTTGGAAAGACATCCTTTGGATAGCCGAATATGCCTACAATAACTCTGTCCATTCGGGAACTGGGAAAACCCCGTTTTTTCTTTTGTACGGCAGTCACCCTCGAACCTCGGAGTTGGATCCCCTCCAAGATCTTGAAACACCAGCAGTAGACTACCTGCATTCTACAATCACCCAAGCCTTTAAGGAAGCTGTTTCTCACCTTCAAAGGGCTAAAGAACAATACAAGAAAGGAGCAGATCAACATCGGAAGGAAGCCCCTCAATATCAAGTAGGGGATCAAGTCTGGTTATCCACCAAATATCTACCTCTGAAAGGGCCACGCACATTCAACCCCAGATACCTTGGTCCCTATTCCATCACTACCATATTAAACCCAGTAGCGGTCAAGTTGGACTTGCCCCCGCACATGAAGATACATCCGGTCTTCCACGTCTCTCTATTAAAACCCGTGCAACCTCAAACCCGACTAACTAAATCTCCAAAACCTATCCTAGTTGATGGAGAACTCGAGTTTGAAGTCAAAAGCATTCTGGACTCCAAGATCTCCAAATCTAAACTATTTTACCTAATTGACTGGAAAGGCTACGGCCCCCAAGAGAGATCCTGGGAACCTGCTGAATATGTCCACGCTCCTCGCCTAATCAAAAGATTTCACCGAACATTTCCTGACAAGCCAAAACCCCCGGAGAAGCCCGGTTTGGGAGGGGCCTTGAGGGGGGGTACTGTCATGATCTCTGCTTCCAAAAGGTCAGGGTTTTCCCAACTCCCTTGGAAGCAGATCCACAACCCAGGTTCCGAGTGCCAACCAGTCCCAATTGGGACCTTTTGGACCCAGTCCTGGTGCCAGTGGCACCAGGCTCATAAATATGCCCAGTCCCAGCGCTGGAAGGGCTGGGCTCATAATGCTTGGGTGGACTTACCTGCAGCAGACCATGCTGCTTACTTGCCTGCCAGTTGAGCCTCTGATCCTCTTCTGTTTGGAACTACTTTTCCTGTTGGGTGGGGCAGGAGCCACTCCCTAGATTCAGAACACTGGAACTCTTCTGGAAAGCAGGAACTCTTTTCTTACCTAGGCGTGGCTGTGGAAGGAGACACCTAAGCACTACAGGAGGCTATTTAAACCACACCCGATGGATGAATCTTGCTTTGCGTTATTCTGCATCCTCTGCAGCAGAACGCTCATCGTGTCTTCTGCATCTGATCCTGGGCCTAAGGAAAAGGGCTTACCATCCTGAATCCAGTCTTCAGCAACACCTATAAAGACAAGAAAGAACAGGTTAGCATTACGGTCTTCAGTGACAGCTCTTCACTTACCTGGTCCATCGGCTGTCACCAAAGCCTCGCGCTGCATTCCGGCATCTGAAAGACAAAGGCTTACCTACTCTTCGTGCGCTCCGGAGGTCTTCACATTGCATTCCGGCATCTGAAAGACAAAAGCTTACCAACTCTTCGCACGCTCCGGAGGCCTTCGGCGCTGCATCCCGCATCTGAAAGACAAAACAAGGTGCGTTTAAAGACATTGGGGAACTTTAATACTCACGTGCCATTACTCCTTTCCACATCTAACCCAGTGGGTAATCCGGCACCCTGCAGCCGCTCCGAACTTGTACCTGCAAAATAAAAAGACAGTTAGAGCGCATCGTGAAGCAGGCAACAAGCGCTTACTTACGTGCTTCCAGGCGCTTCTATTCATCACACGGGCTCCATCTTCAACTCACTTCAGCCCGTCATCCGCCATCGCCGGAACCCTGCAAAACAAGAGACATCATTACTAAAGACTTTAAAGACATTAGAATTACTCGAAACTTACCGTTCGTGCAGTAAACGACGGACAGCAGTCCTCTGAAGTCAAGAGGCCTGCTCCCCTTATCCAGTGAAGAAACTGGTTACAGCACCCTGCCCCGAGGCAGATGGAGAGCACAGCGTTCACTTACCTAAGGTGAGAGCGTTAACCTTTGGGGTTCTACAGGAGAAGAGAAAGGGAAGAAGAGAGAGACATTCAATAACCCAGTTCCTTAATCCCATATTTTCTATCTGCAGACATCTTACCCTTCGAGTCGGACATACAGTGCACAGAGGTCCAGCCCAAAGAGCCAGCCGTGTGTTACACATCACCTTTGAAGATACAGTATACGCCCAGTCAAGACCGGCGCCTCTACGGGAATCAGGTGAGCGTTACAGGAGCTCCTTCACCTCAGGACGACTCTTGTTGAGCTTGAGGCTTCAACACACCAAAGGACAGAACAGCAGCTGGAGCGTCTCACCCGTACGCTCTCAGCTGAGATGCAGGCAACGAGGGCGGAGGTCCGGGCATCCCGTGAGTTGTTGCATGGGGACCTCCGCACACTCATCCTCCAGAACGAGACCTACCACACCCGCATTCTTGCAGCCATGGAGGAGCAGACTAGGGCCTTGCGTGGGCTGCCTCCCATAGTGCAACCACCTCCGGATGCAGCTGCACAGGGTGATAATAGCGACAGCAGTGATACTCCCACAATAGGGTAGCCGTGTGGGCCATGAGCCCATGGAGGTGTTTTTTTTCCCCAGGATCCACACAGGTGGGTTTTGGTGTGCACCCTGTCCTCGGACCTCCTGGGTGGCCTCCCCAACCCCCCCGGGCCCATCAATGGCCATTTTTTATTTATTTTTATTTTTATTTTTATTTTTATTTTTATTTTTAATTATTTTTTTCCCAATATTTTTGGGACAATTTGTTGCCTTCCGTGGTTCCTGTGGGCATACGCTGCATTGTGGCTGGGCACATGCAGGCTTGTCATGTATTTGGTTCAGATGCTTGGGTTTGAGTCACACACACCCCTCCTGCTTCCCGTTTCCATGGGCTTGCAAAGGGTGTGCCCAAGTGACATTGACGTACATGGTGACATTGGACTCCCACTACATGTGTGGGTAGTCTAGTCAATACTGTGTATACATTCCTAGTGCATATTGCTGTTGTGTTGTACACTGCATGTTGCATTGATGTGTAACTCATCATCTGTGTCTACCTCCCAATTTGCAGGTCCCTTCCTCATGTCTACACAAGGCCCTCTAGTTTGGAGATGGGGTCCATGTTGGCAGCAGTGCACCTACAACTCTACATGGCGCCAACACTGCACAGTTGGTAGTGGTGGGAGTGCAGGCATTTCCAGGTGGTGAGACTACTAATTTATAACATTTGTGATGTCATGTTAATGGTAGTACCTGCTCAAGTTTGTTGTTGGTCCTGCATTACTGTGAGCATTTCAGGTGTTGCAAGTTTCAATTAGGGACACTGTACATTGTGACACTAGTGTCATGTTGTGGGGATTACTTTGTTTACCTGCAAATAGCATGACATGGCACGGTGTGTCGTGTGGTGGTGCTGGGAATGGGTTGGCTGACATGGCACTGTCCTCTTGTTGCATTTTGAAAGTGGGTATTCATTTTAGCTGCTTGAATGTGTTTCTTCACAAAACTGCATTGGTGGTGTCTGTGTGGGTAGGGATGCACACATTGTAACACTTCCAGGTGAACAATCTCAGGCTGATATGGTTTTGACGGTTGATTCTCCAGACATTCAGGATCAGTGTCAGGTTGAGTCATCATTGATTGTCAGATGGAATGTGCCAGGGCAGTGTGCACTCCACAGGGGTGTGATTTCTATGTGAAGTAATTAGCCACTAGCTGTGTACGGGCTGCCTCCCCCGTGCCCTTTCCCCTCCCATGCGCAGCGGCTGTGCAAGTGGTTGGGGATGTGGGGCCACCACCATGTCCACGGCCAGGCCCCGGCGTGTTGCAACGTTGTGCAGGACACATGCTGCCACTATGATCCTGCACACTACTGGGGGAGCGTACAACAGCTGCCCGCCAGAACGGTCAAGGGAGCGAAAGCGTGACTTTAGCACTCCGAATGTGCGCTCCACTATGCCCCGGGTTGTAATGTGGGCTGTGTTATATCTTACCTGGGGTGGCGTGGTGGGGTTCCGAATTGGCGTCATCATGTGGGGGCTGAGAGGGTAGGCACTGTCCCCTGTGGAGGTGGTGATTGGTATCATTGGTGGGGTTGTGATCTTGCTCAGTATCTGACATGCATGCATGTGCAGTGGCATTCATACTCACCAAGCAGCCATGTATCGCCATGCCGCCCAGCTTCTAGGTCCCGGCTTAGGGTGGACATTCGGTAAATGAAGCTGTCGTGGGTGGACCCGGGATAGTTGGCATATACTGAGGTGATGATTCCCTTGGCATTACATACTACCTGCACGTTGATGGAATGCCAGTGCTTGCGGTTCCTATAGATGTGCTCTGATGCCCTGGGGGGACGTAGAGCCACATGGGTGCAGTCGATGGCACCTAGCACTTTGGGGAATCGTGCCACACCGTAAAAATCCAGGGCGGCAGCATGCCTTTCTGCAGGTGTTCTGGTCAGGTATATGTGCCTGCGGACTGATGGGCGTGCAGTGATGATGTTCAAGACCTGGTGTAGGCAGTGTGACTGGGTGGCCTGTGATACCCCACCCACTATGGCACTTGTCCGCTGAAATGATCCTGTGGCTAAGAAGTGCAGTACATTGAGGACCTTCTCCAGGGGGCTGAGTGCTTGGGAGCACAGGGTGGGTTATGTGAGGTCATCCTCCCACTCACTCACCAGGTCCAGTATTATGTGTGGTGGAAACCTGTACCTCCCATACACCTGGTCATCAGGCATCCCGAAAAGGCTGGATCTGGGTGTGAATATTCTGGTCCTGACTATCCTCCTCCTCCTCCTTTGGTAGCCCACGCCCACTGCTGCTAGGAACGGTATGTTCATCCTGGGTCTGAGCTTGTTATTTTGTTAGCGCGCAAATTTATGCGTTGCGCGTGTTGTAGGCGAGCGTGTGACCCGCGCACTCCTGAAATCCAGTACCCAGTCCAATAGCGTGTGGAAATTCCCGCGCACCCCGGGATACAGGTGCGCTGACGTACTTGCGTGTGTAAGTGCCTGCGCACCCCTGATATACACGTACATAGGCCAATCGCGTGTACGCGCACTTTTGTCCAATTACACGCGATGACACTCTGACGTGCTGTCCAATTACACGCGATGACACTCTGACGTGCAGTCTTTCCACGTGTGCTCTGTCATCATGTGCTGTGTGGGAAACACCCGTGCGGGTCACGTCACAGACGTGCTTACGCGCTGAGGGCCTTTGGTCCAATAGAATCACGTATGCGTGCTGACGCGCTTACGCGCTAAGGGCCTTTCCTCGAATTTCACACTGACGTGCAGGATTTTCACGTGCCAAATCACTCCGTATCAAGCTGGCCACGCGAAAACACACGGAAGACCACGCTCCTGCCCAGAAGGCCGAATTACTGCCCCCCAGTGCCCCGAGCAGCCTCCCACGTGCCATCTGCTGCTACCTGCCTGCCTCCCTGCCTGCCTGCTGCCACCGTGCCCTGCCATTTGGTGCCTGCACATCAGCCATCTGCAGGGGTCCAGTTACTGTGTCCACCCCTGCTGGAAATGAAGACTCCCGACTGGGATTACATCGCTGCACAGCCCAGCCCCAGGACCCAGTTGCCCACCCACACCTGCCTCTGGGGTTGCCATGTCGGGCACTTCCACATCTGGCACCAGTGGCAACCCCAGGCCAGAGGGGCAGAGGGGCACCAGCTTCACTGCCACCGAAGTTGGTGTCCTGGTGGAGCATGTCCTGGGGCAGTATGATGCCCTCTTTGGATCGTCCCGCGCCAGCAAGGAAGGACGGGAGAGGATCTGGGCCGACTGTGTGGTTGCAATCAACGCGGAGGGGGTGGCAACCCGCGACGTCCAGAAGATCAAGAAGCGCTGGGAGGACTTGAGGTCCAGGACCCTCGTGAAGGCCCGGCGCCTCGTGGAGGGGGGTTGGGGCCGCATGAGTTCCATCCAGATGAGGGTCCTAGAACGCGTACGCCCAGCGCTCCACGCCCAGATCCTTGAGAGGGAGACCCGTCTGGAGTTGAGCGGTAAGTGTCCAAGCATTGCTGTGTGAGACAGGGCATGTTGCGGTGTGCTGGTTCTCTGATACTTGCCTGTATGTGTGACATAGGCCATGTATGCATGTATGTGTGCAGGGACATCATGGTAATGCATGTGCGACCAGTGATGTGTGAACCACATGGTTGTTGCATGTGTTTAAATGCCACATGGGGAGCCCTATGCAGATTTTAGACATGAGAGCATGCCAGTCTCTGTTCCTGGACATGGGTGGGGGTGAGGGATGGGTGCTGATGGCAGGTACATATATGGTAGCCATGTCTGTGTGCCTGACCTGTGTGTCTGTGACTTGTGCATGCCATGGATGCATGACACATGTGTGTGACAATGCACAGATTCACTGATGCAGCCTAGTTACCCTTGTATCCGCTGTGTTTGGGGTGTATGGGGCCAGATGGATGTGACTGAGGTGAAGTGTGTGCATGTGATAGGCATGATCCATGATGCATGTGAGTTCCATATCATTGTATGTTTCAAGAGTCCATTGGACATGTATGGAAATGTCCATGCCATGCACCATGCCTGTTACTGTGTGTGTTTTGCCTGGACTGACCCATGTGTTGTGGAGGGACATGATGGAAGTGTACTTTGACAGTGGTACTCATCTGCTATTGCTTCCTGTCTAGGGGACCATTGTACAGTACCCTGATGCTTGTGTTCTTTGTCTCCCTCTACGCAGCGGCTAGTGCAGAAGAGGGCGGAGACGGCGCTGTGGAGCAAGGCGGCAGGGATGCCCCCACGGCTGCAGCGGAAGGGGTGGGTGAGCCCCCACAGGGGCCTGCTACGGTGGAAGACGGTGAGGAGCCATCCATGGTTGGTGGTTTCCACAGAGGAGGAGGAGGCTGCCACAGGGGCACACATGGGGCCTGGTGGGGGCATCCCTGCTGGTGCAAGTGGTGCAGTCCAGGGCCAGGGGCAGGAGGCAGCACAGGTCACCGTGGAGGGGCCTGTGCATGTCGCTGTCCCTGACCCTGTGAGTGCACCCCATGCACCAGCAGGGTTGCCCCGTCCCAGGCCCGCCCGCTGGTAGAGGGGATGTCCATGTCACCTGACTCCCCTCCACCAGCGGACGAGGGGACCCGTGTCCGTATGGAGAAGGTCCTGATTGGGGTTGCGATGCGCGCGGGTGCAATTCGTGATGACGTGCGTGCTTCCCGGGAGGAGCACGCACATCATCACGAAGAGCACCGTGCCGACGTGGCCCAATTGGGATCTTCCATGTTCGGGGGTTTCCTGCATGTGTCGGCCAATCTGGCGGCCCTCTCCTCCTCTGTGGAGGCTATACGCCAGTCGTTCTCCTTGCCGTCTTCCGGGCCAGATGCCACCAGGGCCCCCTGTGGACCTGCCCTGACCTATGCAGCCAGCTCGGTGGGGATCCCATCCCTGCCACAGTCGGGAGTCGGAGGTCAAGCAGGGGTGGACACCACAGCAACTGTACCCCAGCAGATGGAGGATGTGCCGGCATCATCAGGCAGGGCACGTGCACGACGGCGTCGGTGGATTCCATCAGCCTGGATGCCGTCGTGCTGGCAGAGGCAGTTGCGTCGGAGGCAGCAGCAGAGTCAACGTGGGAGGCATCATGGCTCGGGGCCATCAACATCGGAGGGGCAGGCATCGGCCGGAGGGCAGGAGGACCCAGGACAGGAAGTGCCTTCCGTGTGGCTGCGGTTGGGCCAGAAGATAGGTGCGGAGCGGCGGCGGGCGGAAGAGGAGCGGCTCACGATGGTCAGGGCGGAGAACTCCATGCGGAGGGCCCTGAGGCGGGCCGAGTGCCTCGAGGCAATCCGCAGGGGGTTGGAGGAGCAGATGGCGTCGTCCCTGCGGACCCTCGGGGCCATGGAACAGGACCGCCTCCGGGACATAGACGAGGAGTTTGATGATGCCCTGGCCCGGAACACTACGGAGTGAGCCGCTGGACTTGCCCGCCGCCTTTGTATATAGTTCTTTAGTTTTAGGTTTCATTTGTTTATTCTTATGATTTGGAGTCGACGGACACAGCTCCACTTTTGTATATAGTTGCATTTTTGTTAGGGTTTTTTGTAGGTTTCCTTTGTTCAGTTGGGCTCATGGACCCTTGGATATTTTGTACATAGTTCTTCATTGGATTGTTTTATTTTTTAATTTTATTTTTTCTTCTCCATGGAGCAATGGTGTTTGGATTTTTGTTTTTTTCTGTCGGATTGATTTCATTTTTAATGTGACTTTGAAGTAAATTTTTTTGGGATTTGGTGTTTTTCATTTTTTGGGACAGACATGCACCTTTTCTTTTTTTCATTGGCATTGTACTTTGTATCATTTCATTTGCATTCATATTTATTTAATACATTTTTGTTTTCATACTTCACTGTGTGGTATCATCTCATTGGTTTCATGTATGTCATGTTGGGTGTTTTCAAAATAATTTGCAACCATTGTGTGTGACAGACATGGGTTCATTTGCTTTATGTACGTTGGGGGTGTAACATGTAATTTTCATTTCCATGTGGGTGAATGGGTTACTTGGTAGGGCCTTTTGGCTGTGGAGGCTGACCATTACGCACATGGTTGGTGATTGTGAGGACCTGGGTGCAGGGGGACATGGGTGGGGGCCAGGTGGAGGGTGCCCCTGGATGCTGGGGGGTGGGGGTGATAGGGGACATGAGTGGGGGCCTGGTGGGGGATGGCCATGGTGGCTGGGGGGTGGGGGTGGGTGGGAGACATGAATGGGGGCCTGGTGGAGGGTGCCCATGGTGGCTGGGGGGTAGGGGTGGTGGGAGACATGAGTGGGGGCCTGGTGGAGGCTGCCCCTGGTGGCGGGGGGGTGGGGGTGATAGGGGCCATGAGTGGGGGCCTGGTGGAGGGTGCCTCTGGATGCTGGGGGGTGGGAGTGCAGGGGGACATGAGTGGGGGCCTGGTGGAGGGTGCCCCTGCACTGCTGGGGGGTGGGGGTGGTGGGAGACATGAGTGGGGGCCTGGTGGGGGATGGCCATGGTGGCTGGGGGGTGGGGGTGGGTGGGAGACATGAGTGGAGGCCTGGTGGAGGGTGCCCATGGTGGCTGGGGGATGGGGGTGGTGGGAGACATGAGTGGGGGCTTGGTGGGGGCTGCCCATGGTGGCTGGGGGGTGGGTGGGAGACATGAGTGGGGGCCTGGTGGTGCTGACCCTGCACTGCTGGGGGGTGGGGGTGGTGGGAGACATGGGTGGGGGCCTGGTGGAGGTTGCCCCTGCACTGCTGGGGGGTGGGGGTGGTGGGAGACATGAGTGGGGGACTGGTGGAGGGTGCCCCTGCACTGCTGGGGGGTGGGGGTGATAGGGGACATGAGTGGGGGCCTGGTGGGGGCTGCCCCTGCACTGCTGGGGGGTGGGGGTGATAGGGGACATGAGTGGGGGCCTGGTGGGGGCTGGCCATGGTGGCTGGGGGGTGGGGGTGGTGGGAGACATGAGTGGGGGCCTGGTGGAGGCTGCCCCTGCACTGCTGGGGGGTGGGGGTGATAGGGGACATGAGTGGGGGCCTGGTGGGGGCTGCCCATGGTGGCTGGGGGGTGGGGGTGGGTGGGAGACATGAGTGGGGGCCTGGTGGAGGCTGCCCCTGGTGGTGGGGGGGTGGGGGTGATAGGGGCCATGAGTGGGGGCCTGGTGGAGGGTGCCCCTGGATGCTGGGGGGTGGGAGTGCAGGGGGACATGAGTGGGGGCCTGGTGGAGGGTGCCCCTGCACTGCTGGGGGGTGGGGGTGGTGGGAGACATGAGTGGGGGCCTGGTGGGGGATGGCCATGGTGGCTGGGGGGTGGGGGTGGGTGGGCGACATGAGTGGAGGCCTGTTGGAGGGTGCCCATGGTGGCTGGGGGATGGGGGTGGTGGGAGACATGAGTGGGGGCCTGGTGGGGGCTGCCCATGGTGGCTGGGGGGTGGGGGTGGGTGGTAGACATGAGTGGGGGCCTGGTGGAGGCTGCTCCTGCACTGCTGGGTGGTGGGGGTGATAGGGGACATGAGTGGGGGCCTGTTGGGGCTGCCCATGGTGGCTGGGGGGTGGGGGTGGGTGGGAGACATGAGTGGGGGCCTGGTGGTGCTGACCCTGCACTGCTGGGGGGTGGGGGTGGTGGGAGACATGGGTGGGGGCCTGGTGGAGGCTGCCCCTGCACTGCTGGGGGGTGGGGGTGGTGGGAGACATGGGTGGGGGCCTGGTGGAGGCTGCCCCTGCACTGCTGGGGGGTGGGGGTGGTGGGAGACATGGGTGGGGGCCTGGTGGAGGCTGCCCCTGCACTGCTGGGGGGTGGGGGGTGGTGGGAGACATGAGTGGGGGACTGGTGGTGGGTGCCCCTGCACTGCCGGGGGGTGGGGGTGATAGGGGACATGCGTGGGGTCCTGGTGGGGGCTGCCCCTGCACTGCTGGGGGGTGGGGGTGATAGGGGACATGAGTGGGGGCCTGGTGGGGGCTGGCCATGGTGGCTGGGGGGTGGGGGTGGTGGGAGACATGAGTGGGGGCCTGGTGGAGGCTGCCCCTGCACTGCTGGGGGGTGGGGGTGATAGGGGACATGAGTGGGGGCCTGGTGGGGGCTGCCCATGGTGGCTGGGGGGTGGGGGTTGGCAGGGAGACATGTGTGGGGGCCTGCTGGAGGCTGCCCCTGGTGGCGGGGGGGTGGGGGTGATAGGGGCCATGAGTGGGGGCCTGGTGGAGGGTGCCCCTGGATGCTGGGGGGTGGGGGTGCAGGGGGACATGAGTGGGGGCCTGGTGGAGGGTGCCCCTGGATGCTGGGGGTGGGGGTGCAGGGTGACATGAGTGGGGGCCTGGTGGAGGGTGCCCCTGCACTGCTGGGGGGTGGGGTTGGTGGGAGACATGAGTGGGGGCCTGGTGGGGGATGGCCATGGTGGCTGGGGGGTGGGGGTGGGTGGGAGACATGAGTGGAGGCCTGGTGGAGGGTGCCCATGGTGGCTGGGGGATGGGAGTGGTGGGAGACATGAGTGGGGGCCTGGTGGGGGCTGCCCATGGTGGCTGGGGGGTGGGGGTGGGTGGGAGACATGAGTGGGGGCCTGGTGGAGGCTGCCCCTGCACTGCTGGGGGGTGGGGGTGGTGGGAGACATGAGTGGGGGACTGGTGGAGGATGCCCCTGCACTGCTGGGGGGTGGGGGTAATAGGGGACATGAGTGGGGGCCTGGTGGGGGCTGCCCCTGCACTGCTGGGGGGTGGGGGTGATAGGGGACATGAGTGGGGGCCTGGTGGGGGCTGGCCATGGTGGCTGGGGGGTTGGGGTGGTGGGAGACATGAGTGGGGGCCTGGTGGAGGCTGCCCCTGCACTGCTGGGGGGTGGGGGTGATAGGGGACATGAGTGGGGGCCTGGTAGGGGCTGCCCATGGTGGCTGGGGGCTGGGGGTGGGTGGGAGACATGAGTGGGTGCCTGGTGGAGGCTGCCCCTGGTGGCAGGGGGGGTGGGGGTGATAGGGGCCATGAGTGGGGGCCTGGTGGAGGGTGCCCCTGGATGCTGGGGGGTGGGGGTGCAGGGGGACATGAGTGGGGGCCTGGTGGAGGGTGCCCCTGCACTGCTGGGGGGTGGGGGTGGTGGGAGACATGAGTGGGGGCCTGGTGGGGGGTGGCCATGGTGGCTGGGGGTGGGGGTGGGTGGGAGACATGAGTGGAGGCCTGGTGGAGGGTGCCCATGGTGGCTGGGGGATGGGGGTGGTGGGAGACATGAGTGGGGGCCTCGTGGGGGCTGCCCATGGTGGCTGGGGGTGGGGGTGGGTGGGAGACATGAGTGGGGGCCTGGTGGAGGCTGCCCATGCACTGCTGGGGGGTGGGGGTGATAGGGGACATGTGTGGGGGCCTGGTGGGGGCTGCCCATGGTGGCTGGGGGGTGGGGGTGGGTGGGAGACATGAGTGGGGGTCTGGTGGTGCTGACCCTGCACTGCTGGGGGGTGGGGGTGGTGGGAGACATGGGTGGGGGCCTGGTGGAGGCTGCCCCTGCACTGCTGGGGGGTGGGGGTGGTGGGAGACATGGGTGGGGGCCTGGTGGAGGCTGCCCCTGCACTGTTGGGGGGTGGGGGTGGTGGGAGACATGAGTGGAGGCCTGGTGGAGGGTGCCCATGGTGGCTGGGGGATGGGGGTGGTGGGAGACATGAGTGGGGGCCTGGTGGGGGCTGCCCATGGTGGCTGGGGGGTGGGGGTGGGTGGGAGACATGAGTGGGGGCCTGGTGGAGGCTGCCCCTGCACTGCTGGGGGGTGGGGGTGATAGGGGACATGAGTGGGGGCCTGGTGGGGGCTGCCCATGGTGAGTGGGGGGTGGGGGTGGGTGGGAGACATGAGTGGGGGCCTGGTGGTGCTGACCCTGCACTGCTGGGGGGTGGGGGTGGTGGGAGACATGGGTGGGGGCCTGGTGGAGGCTGCCCCTGCACTGCTGGGGGGTGGGGGTGGTGGGAGACATGGGTGGGGGCCTGGTGGAGGCTGCCCCTGCACTGCTGGGGGGTGGGGGTGGTGGGAGACATGAGTGGGGGACTGGTGGAGGGTGCCCCTGGATGCTGGGGGGTTGGGGTGCAGGGGGACATGAGTGGGGGCCTGGTGGGGGCTGCCCATGGTGGCTGGGGGTGGGGGTGGTGGTAGACATGAGTGGGGGCCTGGTGGAGGCTGCCCCTGGTGGCGGGGGGGTGGGGATGATAGGGGCCATGAGTGGGGGCCTGGTGGAGGGTGCCCCTGGATGCTGGGGGGTGGGGGTGGTGGGAGACATGGGTGGGGGCCTGGTGGAGGCTGCCCCTGCACTGCTGGGGGGTGGGGGTGGTGGGAGACATGAGTGGAGGCCTGGTGGAGGGTGCCCATGGTGGCTGGAGGGTGGGGGTGGGTGGGAGACATGAGTGGGGGCCTGGTGGAGGCTGCCCCTGCACTGCTGGGGGTGGGGGTGATAGGGGACATGAGTGGGGGCCTGGTGCGGGCTGCCCATGGTGGCTGGGGGGTGGGGGTGGGTGGGAGACATGAGTGGGGGCCTGGTGGTGCTGACCCTGCACTGCTGGGGGGTGGGGGTGGTGGGAGACATGGGTGGGGGCCTGGTGGAGACTGCCCCTGCACTGCTGGGGGGTGAGGGTGGTGGGAGACATGGGTGGGGGCCTGGTGGAGGCTGCCCCTGCACTGCTGGGGGGTGGGGGTGGTGGGAGACATGAGTGGGGGACTGGTGGAGGGTGCCCCTGGATGCTGGGGGGTGGGGGTGCAGGGGGACATGAGTGGGGGCCTGGTGGGGGCTGCCCATGGTGGCTGGGGGGTGGGGTGGTGGTAGACATGAGTGGGGGCCTGGTGGAGGCTGCCCCTGGTGGCGGGGGGGTGGGAGTGATAGGGGCCATGAGTGGGGGCCTGGTGGAGGGTGCCCCTGGATGCTGGGGGGTGGGGGTGCAGGGGGACATGAGTGGGGGCCTGGTGGAGGGTGCCCCTGCACTGCTGGGGGGTGGGGGTGATAGGGGACATGAGTGGGGGCCTGGTGGGGGCTGCCCATGGTGGCTGGGGGGTGGGGGTGGGTGGGAGACATGAGTGGGGGCCTGGTGGGGGCTGCCCATGGTGGCTGGGGGGTGGGGGTGGTGGGAGACATGAGTGGGGGCCTGGTGGAGGGTGCCCCTGGATGCTGGGGGGTGGGGGTGCTGGGTGACATGAGCAGGTGTGCAGGGTAGTCCCCTGTGGTGTGTGCTGCCTGCAGGGGCCGTGGAGGGTGTACACTGAATACCTGGGAGCACACAGCCAAATCGCGTGTAGAATTTCCCGCGTACCCCTGTCATACACGTGCCCAGCCAAATCGCGTGTGGAACTTCCCGCGCACCCCTGTAATCCACGTACCCTGACAAATCGCGTGTGGAACTTCCCGCGCACCCCTGAAATCCACGTACACGGCCAAATCGCGTGTGAGACTTCCCGCGCACCCCTGAGATCCACGTACCCAGCCAAATCGCGTGTGGAAATTCCCGCGCACGTACCCGGCCAAATCGCGTGGGCAACTTCCTGCGCACCCCTGAAATCCACGTACCCTGCCAAATAGCGTGTGGGACTTCCCGCGCACCCCTGAAATCCACGTACACGGCCAAATCGCGTGTGGAACTTCCCGCGCACCACTGAAATCCACGTACCCTGACAAATCGCGTGTGGAAATTCCCGCGCACCCCTGAAATCCACGTACACGGCCAAATCGCGTGTGGAACTTCCCACGCACCCCTGTAATCCACGTACCCTGACAAATCGCGTGTGGAACTTCCCGTGCACCCCTGAAATCCACGTACCCAGCCAAATCGCGTGTGGAAATTCCCGCGCACGTACCCTGCCAAATCGCGTGGGCAACTTCCTGCGCACCCCTGAAATCCACGTACCCTGCCAAATAGCGTGTGGGACTTCCCGCGCACCCCTGAGATCCACGTACCCAGCCAAATCACGTGTGGAAATTCCCGCGCACGTACCCTGCCAAATCGCGTGTGCAACTTCCCGCGCACCCCTGAAATCCACGTACCCTGCCAAATCGCGTGTGGGACTTCCCGCACACCCCTGAGATCCACGTACCCAGCCAAATCGCGTGTGGAAATTCCCGCGCACGTACCCGGCCAAATTGCGTGTGGAACTTCCCGCGCACCCCTGAAATCCACGTACCCTGCCAAATCGCGTGTGGAACTTCCTGCGCACCCCTGAAATCCACGTACCCAGCCAAATCGCGTGTGGAAATTCCCCCGCACGTACCCGGCCAAATCGCGTGGGCAACTTCCTGCGCAGCCCTGAAATCCACGTACCCTGCCAAATAGCGTGTGGGACTTCCCGCGCACCCCTGAGATCCACGTACCCAGCCAAATCGCGTGTGGAAATTCCCGCGCACATACCCTGCCAAATCGCGTGTGCAACTTCCCGCGCACCCCTGAAATCCACGTACCCTGCCAAATCGCGTGTGGGACTTCCCGCACACCCCTGAGATCCACGTACCCAGCCAAATCGTGTGTGGAAATTCCCGCGCACGTACCCGGCCAAATCGCGTGTGGAACTTCCCGCGCACCCCTGAAATCCACGTACCCTGCCAAATCGCGTGTGAGACTTCCCGCGCACCCCGGTATACATGCACACGTATTTTTTGTCAGCGGGTGTCCATGTTTGTGGGTACCCCTTTGCATGTCATTTGTCCTGGAGGGCCACAGTATGGGACATTCATCATGGCTGTATATAGGTGCTATTTGTTGGCGCACCTTTTGGCACACATTTCTTCCAGGCGCAGAGACGCTACCGCCTTCTTTCTTGTGGAGGTCGTGTTTGTGCCTGTGCGCTGGTTTGAGCGTGCGCTTTTTTGCCCTATTCTATTCCATGAATACGTGTTGTAGGCGAGCGTGTGGGCGTTCCGCGCACTTGTACCCTGTACTTCCCCCGTGACGCCCACGTTTTGGCAAGTTGTTCCCCATTCCGAGTGTTACGCCCCGTGTTCCGCCTACTTTTGTTGCGTGCGCCGCGCTATGTGCGATTTTCGCTGTGGCCTGTGCGATTTTCGCTGTGACCTGGCGCACGCAGTTAGATGGCCTGTGCGCCAACGTGCGGCGCGCACTTTTTTATCGCACATCCGATGGTTTTCTCGCGCACGGCCTTCCATGAATCGATGTGCGCTGCTTTTCGTGCGATTTTCGCACTTGCACTGCGATTTTCGCTATTCCACTGCGATTCGCACGTTTTTGCCCACTTGCGCCGCGCTAATTATTCCATGAATCGGCCTGTAAACATTTTAAGACAAATGCCATTGATGATTCTATGGGTGAGTTACAGGCATAGAGTGATTGTGTGTCTTGTGATACAATCATGTTCTGGTGGCTTTCTCATCTCCGTTAATTTTGATTCCCTTTTTCATAGTTCTAAGTCTTCATTGATGCACTTTTAATCCACCTATTTTGCTGACCTGATAATTTTGCAAATACACATTCTCTGTTGTGCTCTTTTGCCTTTTTAGAGTGAATTATACTTCTTTTGCTTAACATATTTCTATGAAGGTATCTTATTCTTTGTCAGGGAGGTTTGCAGTATAGTTTGGTGCTTTACAAGTCAGCTTTATTTTAAAAGAAAGTACTAGTTGAGCTATGCAAAAAGTAGTATTGTGAAAACTAAAGATGGGATGAAAGGATAGGTAGTTGACTTCCTAAATTCTAAATTATAGACTCTAGATGCACATGTGATCTTCCCATTTCGACCGGACTATAGTACTCTGGGCAAATCTCTTAACATCACATTGCCTTATTTTCATTAGATTGCACCATTAGGAGCACATACAAGTGTTTCTTATAAGTGTTAATTCCACAGTAGGTCTGAGTCATGGATGGTCTAATAGACTGCAGTGCTGCTCTGTCTATGATAATAAAATTGACCATTTATAAAATACATTACTGTGCTATGTATAGAAGGCTGATTGTCCTATATCTCACTGATGGCAGCACCAATTGTGTGCCGGGCCTGACTCCTCTCAGATAACTGAAATATATTACAGTACAGAATATGAGTGGGGTATCGGGATGGTGGGAAACTCTTTCAGCGGTGTCTTATCAGTGCTATTGGACACCAGCAGTGAGACCTTCATTCAGAAGTGCGCTATCAGTGTTGCAGGATGTTTGCAGTGTTTG
This sequence comes from Ambystoma mexicanum, assembly GCF_040938575.1. Taxonomy (NCBI): domain Eukaryota; kingdom Metazoa; phylum Chordata; class Amphibia; order Caudata; family Ambystomatidae; genus Ambystoma; species Ambystoma mexicanum. The sequence goes on from NC_090929.1 coordinate 418,918,508, forward strand.
CATTCCCACAGAAATACTCTATTAGTGCTATAGAGTCACAGTTGTTCCCCACCAGTGCCACAGAACCCCAGCAATGTTATGTGTCTGCGATAGGACTTTATAAATGTGCGCCCTTTGCATCAATGAACTGTAAGGTTAACATAACCCCAGCAGTGTAAGTGTTCGGCAGAAGTACACTGTCTTTTCTAATGGGCATCAGCAGTATCCTAAGGGGTAGAGTGGTCTTTTGGGAACTCTGGAGATTTCCCAGTAGGCCTCTGCAACCTGGGCTTCTTTTGTGTGATACCTATTTTATTTCCATATTTTCACATAGGAAAAGGGTTGGGCTTGCTGAAAATGTGTAATATGGGGCCACTTTGAACATTATTTAGAGGGCCTCTTTTGGATCCCAGTTCACCCCTGGGTAACCTAACAGTGCTATTGAACTGCAGCAGTGTGGGCTTCCTGCAAAACAACGCTGTCCATGCTTTAGAACTCTAGTCGTGTGAATGTTACCACAGACAAACCCTATCATTGCTCAAGAGACCCAGCTGTCCCCTTCAGTTATAAAGGAGTCTATGGACTGGGAGGATAGCTCCAGGGCAACGCGATTGTCTTGGGAACAAGCTCCTGCACTTAGAGACTGGTCTCCGGTGTTAATTAAGCGCGTTATAAAAGATTAATTCATTACATTATCAGTGTGAGCCTCTTCTCACAATTTCTGGCCAGTATTAATGGGCCCCAGGCCAGAGGCTAGCTTCTTATAAATGATGTATGACTCTTGCCAATGCAGTGCTCTGACATAGCTTGAGAACAACACCTCCCTTCAGTGCAGTGTGCTAGTACTGTATGGCGTGTTTCCCCCAGAAGAACACTGTACTGTCAGTGCTATAGTACCCCAGTAATTCCAGTTTGGTGAGGCCGAGTGGTTACATTGTATGCCAGTAGTGCCATGTCACTGCTGCTAGACTACAGCAACGTGAACATCCTCCAACAGGTGCCATGCCAGGAGTATGAGGTTCAGCAGGCAGTGTCCTGTCTCCACATGAAAACATTAGTGTGAACTTCATCCGTAGAGCACTGCTAGTGATACCAAACTCTAACGGTGCTAGCTTTCTTCAACGTCAGTGCTGTAGCACTGTATCTGTGGGTGTCTCCTCCAGCAGTGCTTGGTTAGTGCTGCAGATCCCCAGCAGTGCAGGCTTAACCCAGAAGTACTTTGAAAGTGCTGTATGGCTACAATAGTGCCTTAAACGTCATGTAGGGAGAGTTTCCTATGGCATTCCCCTGCAACGGCCTACTGAACTCCAGCAGTGTGACCTTCTGTTAGAAATATACTGTCACTACAAGAGGACTTTGGCAGTGTAATCTTTCTGCAATGGTGCACTGCTCCGACAGTGACACCAGACTCCAGCAGTGTGAGCCTCTGCCACATGTATGATCATGGACGATTGGTATTAAGTGTACTCTTAAGACTCTTTTGGGAGAAGGTTCACACTGACGGGGTTCTATTTTGATAACCATAACGTAAATAGGAAGTCCCCCCCAAAAAAATTACGATTATTTTACTCTCTTTTCGGGGAGCTTTTTTCAAACTTGACAAATTTGAATTTCTGACGTGCAACCCCTTCCAATGTTTATTGGGGGGGGGGTTCTACGAAACTAAAAGTAGAAGGGCTTTGCCGTCTGTGTTCTTTTGGTCAAGGCTCACCATGAGATAAGTACATTCCAGACATGCCCCTGACACAGCATACACTTTTCTGCAGCTATCTCTCCTTTCAGCCACTGTGCCCCATCGAATTCAGTTGAGTCCCATGAAAAATGAGGTTCAATTGTACACTTAGCCCCTCCCTCTTTCCTTCCAATGCCTTCCTGAGCATCTTATCTAGTCCCCAACCTCATCCCAAATATCTACCCAACTTTGCTCCTCCCTACCTCTACTGAATGTTCTATCATACTCCTCCTTTGTCTCTCACACAGGAAAAAAGAGCTTTGAAGCCATAAACTGTGGCAGTAGACGCTATATAAATGCAAGATAACATTTCACATTTGTGACGAGGCACTACCAGAAGATGTTGGAATGAAGAGTGGGAAGATGGCAAATATATCTATGTTCCTTGCGGTGAGGGAAGTAGGGAGGTGTCACTTTTACTTGGTCTTTGTGTCTAGATTGAGACTAAATGGGGGACACATACCACTATGAGTGCCGCTTGACAGCAGTGAGGGCCCCACTCAGACTAATGCAACGGGGAGGTAAAGAGCTTTAAAATGACCAATGACAGTACCCGGGATGGGGAGGGGAGGAGATGATTAGGACAGTGGGTGGTCAGAGACATGGGTTCTATTGAGGCCTGCATAATGCGCTGAGCTCCGAGCCCTGAGCCACTGATGTCTGTATTTATAAAGTCACGAAAGCCTACAACTTAACAAATACAAGACATTACCGAAAAGCCTGTAAGTAAAGAATTGGTGGCCTTTAAATCAAAAAGGTGGTGGCAATGCTTTCTACACGCCCACAGGCCAATATAATGAGGTTGCCCAAAGGAAATGGTCACACTCTCTAGATTGCCCAATATATCTCTGCACTGCACCTCCTGTGAAGAACAAGCCAATTATCATACATAGCCATGTTAATCATTGTCAGGTGGCTGTGAAATGACCTGGGCATCCTTTGTAATTAGTACCTGGTCTTACCTTGAGCCATCACAGTAGTGGCACATGAATGAGACAGAAGACAGAACACTCCCTGTCCTTTTCTCTAACTCGCTCGACTACTGAAACAGCTCCCTTTGGCAGGTCCCTTATGTCACCTCTCTCTTCTATCCCATGCATCAGTCACTAGGCTGAGGTCTTGATCAATTTACATATTCATCAAGACAGAGTGAATTGTCTTAGTAATCAGCAATGTTTCAAGCTATATTATGTTAATATGCTTTTGTAATACGCCCTATCACCACGATAGTGGGTCGTAGAAGAATTTCTTTTGAAATCTGATCCAGCAGCCTTTGTTTGGAAGATTGTGCTAGGTTCTACAAGACTTTAATAATGCTGTGCTTCGTACTTCGCTGCACTGGATACTTTAAAAGTAACAGAATTCATATTTTTTGAAAAAAGTCCATTAATCTTGGTGCTAAAGACTGCACTGGCCGGTTTAGAATGTGACTCAAAGCCCTATGTCACAACAAACAAACCAATTGTGTGTAGACTAAGCCTTCCAGTGCGCCAAACGTAAAATAAATATACGTACACCATGCATAATTAATGGCTAATCTCCTTTATATATTTGGATCTTTTTATATTTGTTGTCTATTGGTCTTTACACTCTTACAATTTGTCACTTTCGCAAAATTATAGATTGGATCACAGTGCTCCAATGCCTCTAGTTATTACGAGTGACAATCTTACAAATGCTGTCTCCGTATCACATTTGCATATAATATCGTCATGACTGAACAATTTTGCAAAAAGTGCCTTTTGACAATCTTGCAGAAAATGCCAACACGTCTTTCGACCTTTCAATTATGGTCTTCTTCAGGGCTATCAAATAGGAATTCTTATGACATTAATTTGAACATAATTAATACCCATAAAAGATAAAGTATACATAGGAGTCAAAAGCCAGAACAACGGTGTGATCAACATGCTTTTGACTCACTTAGAGAACATATACGCTTTTGCTATACTGAAATGCAAGACGCATCAGAACAAGACATGAAGCTTGCACAATACAGAATGCAGTTAACATAAGTAGCCATAAAAATCAAAATGGAAGATGCAAACACATTAAAGTGAATGAATGGAAAGCACTGCGAAGGCTTGACAACACAGGGATAGGCCTGACTTGCTGATTTAGCAGGAAAACGCAGAACAGGCTGTCACGTAGGCTGTGCACAAATTTTAGCCAATGCCATCAAGGGAGGGAGAGTTTCACATCAGCACTAGAAGATACAGACAAAGGCAGACATTAGAAACAGTCTTCTTATATTAGACACCTGCATGTATAAATGCTAAAAATCCTCGTAAATGTTGAGCAGGAAAATCAAACCAGTGATCTCTGCACACGTGAACTGAAACTGGAGGACAAAGCCTATTCATTCGAGCCAGACAGAGACCATTGTTCCCATCCAGCTTAGGATAGATGATACAAAATAATGCTAGGTTGAAAGATAAATGTCCTGTCTCGTGACCTAGAGGATTGAAGATGGCAACCTTATTGGTACAGACAGCGATCTTGCGGCTGTTCTTATCACCTTGAATTGTTGCTTATGGGCTTGTAAACATCCAATCTACCAAAGCTGAGAAGACCCTCACTGACCAATCCCTGCTTGCCTCCTCTGCCAGTTCACACTTTGTTGCACCAACCACTTATAATGCACTAACTTGACATGCCTTTAGTTGCATCATTTAGGAGGTAGTCACAGGTGGAGCCACCAGATAAAGTATAACCAATCAGAACACTAACCCTGTATAGATGCTCTATGTAGTGCATGTCTCAGGTTTATGTAGAATAACGTGTCATCAGCCGTTAAAACTTGTTGACAAGTCTGTAGCCAGTGAGAGAGCATTAAAAATCCTGAGATGTCCATGTCTGTCTGTCCTCGATTGTGAGATTGCTTCATAAACAGTCGCTTTTGTCACACTTCTGGATTTTTCTGGTTTGTGGGCATGGGGATTTCCCCTGAACCAGACCTCTTGCTGTTATATTGAGGGCTTTCCCTCCCTCCAATTGAATCAATTGAGAACTGCACTCTGGAATGCTCAGTCTGTGTGCACCAAAACTTCCTTTATCACTGACTACTTTCACTCCAGCTTTTCTCCCCTGACCTTCTGGCTATTACTGAAACCTCAATTTCTCCATCTGCCACTGCCACTCTTTTGGTCCTGCATGACTCCAAACTATCCTTAATTCACTCTCCTTGACTGACTGGCAGAGGTGGAGGTGTCGGACACCTACTCTCTTCCCACCTCAATGCCACACAAATTTCCAATGCCATGACATGATATGATATTTTATTTATAGCGCGCCTACACACAAGTGATTCAAGGCACGGCAAGGCAAGAAGGGGAACACAGGAGTTCAAGAGGGAAGGGGAAACAGCACAAGGGGAGGAGGAGTAGTGCGAGACATAGGAGAAGACATACAAGTAGTGCGACCAACAAGTGGCAGTGCAAGGGGGGTTAACTGCAGACAGCAAGGGTTAAACAAGTGCAAGTAGGGGTGCTGTAGGGTTGCAGATACAGCCCTAGTGCAGGGGTGCCAGAGGCAGTGCAGGTGTGCAACAGTGAGGGCAGGGACCAGGGGCCCGTGATTCATAGGTTAGCAAGGTGGACCAGTGCAGTATCAAACTGGAGATCAGCAGGAAAGTGGAAGATGGAAGGCAGAAGCAAAGAACAAGGTCTTGAGCTGCTTTCAGAACTGCAAATGGTTGTGCTCAAGTTTCAGAGAGGCCGTAAGGCTGTTCCAGGGGAAGGTGCCGGCAGAAGAGAGATATCTGCCACCAGTTCGCTGCTTAGAAAAATGCCTGATTCTCAGGGAGTTAGAGGTGGAGGAGCAAAGAGCTCAAGAAGGAAGATACTTCTGAAGAGAAAGCTGGAGATATATTGGTCCGAGGCCCCAGAAGGCCTTGAGGATAATGGAAAGGGTCTTGAATTTGATCCTTGCAGCCACTGGGAGCCAATGGAGAGATTTCAGTGCTGGAGAGATATAATCCCTGCACTTAAAGCCAAGGACAAGTCTTGCAGTCCTATTCTGCATGTGTTGCAAAGGACGGAGAGCAGTGGTGGGTAGATTTAGAAAGAGGCTGTTGCACTAGTCAAGCCTAGAGAGAACCAGAGCTCTGGAGACAGTGATCTTCTGGGGGACGGAGACAAAAGGAAGAATACCTCTGAGGAGGTGCAGTTGGTAATTTGACTTCTTAGAGACGTCAAAAATTTGAGGAGAGACGGAGAGTGTGGAGTCAAAGATAACTCTGAGGTTCTCAGCCTCACAAGTGGGAGGTGGAAGAGGGCCAAGGGAGACCGGCCACAGAGTGGAGGGGAAGAGGGGTGCAGGTGTGCCGATGAGGAGGATCTCTGTCTTAATAGCAACCAGGCAGAGATCATTGGTGGTCCACCACTCATGGATTTCAGACAGACAGTCGGAGATGAGAGAAGGAGAAGAGACGGCAGAGGGGAGCTGGAAGGCGAGCGGGGTATCATCCGCATAGCACTGGAAGTTGTGGCAGATAGCAGCAATGCTGTGGGTGATATGTGCCAGGTATTGGTTGAACAACCAGTGAGAACATTTAGACCCCTGGGGAACACCACCGGTAGAGAGAGAGATAGAGCAGAGGAAGGACCCAAGTTGGACCTGCGAGGATCAGTCAGAAAGGAAAGAAGCCAGCCCGGCCAGAGCCTGATCAGTGATACCCGGTTTATCACAGAGTTGGTTGAGCGGTATGCGTGGATGACCGTGTCAAAGGCAGAGGAGAGGTCAAGTAGGATGAGGACATAGGGGAGATTAGAATCAAGGTTAGAGAGTAGGTCTTCTCGGATGTTTAGGAGAGCAGTTTCTGTGCTTCTGGCTGCTCTGATGAAGCCAGACTGATGGTCATGTAGACAACCAACAGATTCAGTGTGAAGATTAAGCTGGGAGATGTCCAGCTTTTCCAGGAGTTTACCCAGGAAAGGAGTGATAAAGATTGGGCAATAATTAGCCGGAAGGGAGGGGTCGGCTGAGGTTTTTTTGAAAAGAGGGTGCACAAGAGAGTGCTTCAGGGGGGAAGGGAAGGTTCCAGAGGTGAAAGAGTAGTTGCAGAAGTCAGCCAAGGCTGGAGCGAGGGTGTCAATGTGGTCCTTGATGGTTTTGGAAGAACAGGGAAGAACCTGTTTTGAAGAGGTTTTCATAGATCAGACTTGTCTAGAAACCTTGTCAGTGGAGAACAGAGGAAAGGCATAGAAGGGATGGGGTGGATGCAGGGGGCCGGAGGAAGAGGAGAGACTGGAGGGAGAAGCAGTGGAAGCTGAGAGGGTGGACAGGATGTGCTAGGTTTTAGAGATGAAGTGAGAAGCCAGGGCTGTACAGAGGGCCTGGGAAGGGACAGGAGAGGTAGAGACTGCAGATTTTAAAGAGTTCAGCCTAGTTATTAGATGCCGCAGAAATGCATGCTTGTATGTGAGCTCTCTTCTTAGTGAGGACAGAGTGATGGTATTGCCTTTGGAGCAGGCAACAGGCCAGTTTGTCAGAGGGTGTACAAGAAGCCAACCATTTCCTCTCAGCCACCTTACACTTGCGTTTAAGGGTGACGAGATCTGAGTCGGACCAGGAATTGCACTTGGCTTTAGGCCTCATGCGTAGCCACATGACAGGGGCAAGTGCATCAAGAGTATCAGAGATAACAGAGTGGACTATGTAAAGGGCTGTGTCAGGATGTGAGTCACCGGGAGATGCAGAAGGGGGAGAGAAAAAGGCAGCGAAAGCCTCAACTGACACACGCTTCATGGGTCAAATGACTGAGAAGGTGGGTGGCAGTATGGGTAGGCGTGGCATTAGGGGTGGAGAGAAAGAGATGAGAGGATTAAATGGTCACTCCAGGAGAGAGGAGTGGTGAGAGGATTAGAGAGGGGGAGGTCCGAGGAGATCAGAACATCAAGTGTGTGCCCTGCATAGTGAGTCGGGCCAGAGAGAAGAATAGAGAGAGAGAGAGCGTTGCATAGGTCATGAAAGTGTCCCGTGGCAGGACTGGAGGCATCCAGATGGATGTTGAAATCTCCAAGGAAGAGGAGTTGAGTGGTTGAGGCCAGGAGGGAGGAGGAGAGGTCTGCCCACTCGGACTGGAAGGAGGAGATCTGACCAGGTGGCCTGTAGATAGTGCCAACTGTGAGAAAGTAGCCAGGAGAGAGAGAGAACACCTACAGACAAGGCATTCAAAGGAGGAGTAGGCCTGCATAGTAATGATAAAAGAAGGGATCCCCTTCAGAAGGATCAAGGCTACACCCCAACCGGAACAGTTGGATCTGGCCATGGAGCGGATCTTTTAGCCATCAGGAAGGAGAATGTTGAAGCTTGTCACTGAGAGCTGGTCGTGAACCATGTCTCAGTGAAACCAAGGACTTCAAGGTCCAATTCTTCCAGGAGACGGCAGATGTCAGAGGACTGTTTGTCAGCTGAGCGAGTGTTAAGAGTGGTGAGGTGGAGAAGGTTTCCCTCCTTTAAAGATTTCCAGGGAGGGGTACAAATTAAAGGTACTCCCTACAGAAGTGAAGAAGGAGCGGGCAAGGTAGCCGGGGAGGAGGAAGAGGGCACCAGATGGGTGGCAGAGGGTGGAGGCAAGGAAGCCGAAGAAGGGTGAGAGGGCGCAGCAGGAGAGGAAAGGAAATTGGTAAGTCACAGGAAATGTCTGTCAAAGAGGAGGAGCTCTGCCTGAGGGCTTTGGACCAAGATAGTGCAATTCAGGTAGACATTAATGATGACCTTAGAGGAGTGGAAGGGTGCCATTAATAGGGGAAGAGGAGAAAGGAGAGAGCACAGAGACCATATGAAGAGTCCATAGGTCTGGTGAAGGAACGAAAAAGAGGATGTCGGTGAGGTTCTGTCTGGAGGAAGCGCTGGCGTAGGTATCAGTGATAGGGAGGCCATGGTTGGGGACTAGGATATCCCTGTTTAACCTCTTCCTACAAGACTAAGTGAGAAGAGTAGGATAGTCGATGGTGAAGCAGTTGGAGTAGATAGGAGAGACAGAGAGTGCCATGGGTGATGTGGAAGAGGAGAGAGAGGGGGGTGGGTGAGGAAAGAGAGAGGAGCGGAAGGGAGTGGAAGCGGGGAAAAGACACTGCTGGTGAATGAGAGGGGGGTGCAAGCAGAAGAAACAAACAAGACAGGAACAGCAGGACAGAAAGAGACACAGTGCAGTCACTTGGCCAAGCTAAATTCAAAATAAACAGGAGCAGGATGAAATGCAATGCAGCCACTGGGCACAACTAAGTTAAAAATTAAACAGGCATGATGAAATGCAATGCGGCCACTGGGCACAACTAAGTAAAAAATTAAGCAGACAGGAAGAAATGCAATGCGGCCACTGGGCATAACAAACTTCAAAATTAAGCAGGCTGGAAGAAAGGCAATATGGCCACTGGGTACAACTAAGTTCAAAATTAAACAGGAGCACAATGAAATGCAATACGATCACTGGGCACAACTAAGTTCAGGATTAAACAGGAGCAGGATGAAATGTAATGCAGCCACTGGGCAAAACACATTTTAAAATTAAACAGGAACAGGATGAAATTCATTGCAACCACTGGGTACAACTAAGTTCAAAACTGAACAGGCAGGATGAAAGGCAATGCAGCCACTGGGCCCAACTAAGTTCAAAATTAAACAGGAGCAGGATGAAATTCAATGTGGCCACTGTGCACAACTAAATTTAAAATTAAACAGGCATGATGAAATGCAATGCGGCCACTGGGCACAACTTAGTTTAAAATTAAGCAGACAGGAAGAAATGCAATGCAGCCACTGGGCATAACAAACTTCAAAATTAAGCAGGCTGGAAGAAAGGCAATATGGCCACTGGGTACAACTAAGTTCAAAATTAAACAGGAGCACAATGAAATGCAATATGATCACTGGGCACAACTAAGTTCAGGATTAAACAGGAGCAGGATGAAATGTAATGCAGCCACTGGGCAAAACTCATTTTAAAATTAAACAGGAGCAGGATGAAATTCAATGCAACCACTGGGTACAACTAAGTTCAAAATTGAGCAGGAGCAGGATGAAATCCAATGCAGCCACTGGGCAAAATGAAGTTCAAAATTCAGGTTTGGCTGGGCATGATGAAAGAGTACAAAGCGGCAGCTGGGAGTGCAAAGTGGGACAGTCACAGGTGTGGGTGAAGAGGATAGATGAAGAAGTTGAGGGACAACCTACAGACATAAAGTTCGAAGGTCCATTGAGTCCAGGTTTCCAGGATGTATGGAGTTCACCTGAGCCTCCATGTGCAATTGGGGAGGTACAAGGGGACCCCCCAGACCCAACAAGGCAGCAGACAAGGAGCAGACAGGGAGCAGACAGGGCCTTAGAAAGTGGGCCTTTGATGGCTGGGCCAGCTAAAGCCTGCCAGTCCACCATAGGCCAAGAAATGCTCCAGGCAACCAATCGGTAGCAAGGTGACCGATGTAGGTGGACACAGGAGCCTCTCGCTGTTGCAAAAATGCAGCGTCCATCATTGAAATGCCACGAGATCAGAAGAGGAAGGCCTCCTGATGTGGCACAGAACTCGGGAAGTCTGCTCAGAGATGCCGAGAGTAAGGATTAGAATGCTACCAGTTCTTTTTCTTTCTTTTACAGATTTAAAAAATAAGAAAGAAAGCATACAATTGAAACAAACATATCTTTTTTTCTTTTCCATGTCCTCTACTACCTCTTTTGAATGTATCATCTCTACTATTACTCTGCCTCACTCGGTTCACAACATCTGCATCTATCGCCCTCCTCGTCCCACTGGACCATTCTTTAAAGATCTTGGGCAAGTCCTTGATTTTCTTTCCACTAAGCATCACCTCATTCTCCTACCACTTCTCAGAAATCTGAACTTCAGTCTTTTCTTAGTGACAACAGTCATTTATAACCTACCTACCCAAACAGGGGGTGACTCTTTGCATCTCTTAATCACTCCACCTGTCTCTCAGCCACTAATACTAATGCCACATCATCTATATCTCATCACTCAATTGTTTCCACCACCATCTCCATTTCACCCTCTGACCTTTCCTCACTATTTGCTTCACCTATTTCTAAAAGGAAATGTACACCTCTGCCATTCCCTTCTCTCCCTTTGCTACAGTTCTCACTCTCCTCCTTCACACCCGATGCCTCTTCCACCAACACTGCCTTCTCCAGCTTCCAATCCCTACTAATTGACTCATTCTCTTCTCACTTCCCACTGTTTACTTTCACCCCTAAGTCTAAGCATCCTCAACCATGGGTCACCCCATTCATACGTTCTCTCAGCACAGAGATGCATAGGCTCCTGTGCAAATGGAGGCATACCCACTCGCATGAGGACCTGCAAATCTACCTCTCTGCCCTGAACTCTCTCAAGTCCAGTATCGAGCGAAATGGGAATTCTACCTAACCCTTATTGGCTCTCACGCTAACCAACCTAGCTGGCTACAGGGCACCCTAAACTCACTCCCACCTCTCCCAAGTCTATGACTATCAACTCCACTCTCACAGCTAATGACCTAGCTGAATCGTTTGCTGTAAACTTTTCCACTCTTCTGACCTTCCTCACACTTTCTGCTCCTACATTTTACACTCTGCCTACTCTACCATCATCCTCTGTCTCTATCGCCCACTTTAGTCACACTAATACTGACAAACTTCAATCTCTACTGATGTTGGCTAAGCCCTCTTGTGCCCCATCAGACCCTCTTGCTCCTCAGCTAGTCAAGCCTATTACCCCTTTAGTGGCCTGTCACCGGGCTGAACTCTTCACCTGTCCTTCGACTCTGCTTGCTTTCCCCCTGTTTTAGAAACAGCCACGGTCATCCCTCCCCTAAAAAAGCAAGGGGCTGACCTGAACCTACCGGCACACTTTTGCCCTATGTCTCTCCTTCGCACTACTCTAAAATGCATATAAGGTGTTCAACCGTCTTACCAGTTTCTTAGACATACACAACCTTCGAGTCCCCCTACAAGCAGGTTTCCGCTCTTGTCACTCTCATGAATGTGTCCAACTTTGCTGCCTCTGCTCAGCACTCCAACCTAGCCATTATCCTGATTCTACTTTACCTGTCTGCTGTCTGTGACACTGTCAATCACTCAGATCTCCTTAATACACTCTTTCTTCTTGGGATTCATGATCAAGCCTTTGCCTGGATTAAATCATATCTTGCACCACACCAATCCACTGTCTCCTGGAGCAACATCAACTCTCAACTCACTCCTCTAACTGTTGGTGTTCCATAAGGCTCTGTTTTGAGTCTGCACCTATTTACACTCTAGACCTCTGCTCCTGGGGCACTAACCTGATCCTTTGGGTTCTCTTAACAACTCTTTGCGGATGATGCCCAAATTGTCTTCTCTTCTCCCAAACTCTCTTCTGATCTCTCTACCAAAATGTCCACATGTCTCTTTGCCATTAAATATTGGATGGCGTTGCACTCTCTGATGTTAAACTCTATGAAAACAGAGGTGCTCTTCTTCCCTGCCAAAAGCTTTCTCTCATTTCTTCCTCTGCCTATCCAGTTCCCACCTGACACTCTCCCCTACTCTTCTTCAAAACTGGAACAGCAGCTCACCTCAACCTCCTAAATATTAGGAAAAAATCAGGCACTTCTTTCCTTTCAACACCGCCAAGCATCTCTTAACCACTCCTGCCTTCTGTAAACTGAAATACTGTGCCCACATCCACTATGGTCTCCCCAACTATGCTTTCTGTCCCCTCGACAAGATCATTAACTTCGCTGCCAGGGCTCTCTTCAAACTCACTCACTACACACCTACTTCCTCGTACCGCCACCAAGCTGGATGGCTGATGATGCAAAACAGGGCCAGATTTGAATTTCATCTCCTAGTTCACAAATCTATCCATAATAAGACACCACTGTAGCTATCGTCCTCTATCCAACTCTATAAGCCTTCTCTTAATCTTCGCTCTGCCTCCTTGGCTACTCCCTTGTGGCTCCTGGCCCTCCCTGTGCTTCCTCTCGCATCCACTCTTTCTCTCTTCTTGCTCCACTTGCATGGAATTCTCTTCCTGTGAACATCCGAGAAACAGTCCACTCAGATTTGTTCAAAACCAAACTAAAAGCCAACCTCCTCGCCTCTGAGTTATCCTCTTAAACTTCCTCTCAAATGCCTGCTAGCTAACATTTTTCCCTGGCCTCTAACCTGCCTCTGTCCCTCACTTCCTCTGTCGCCACTCTAGCACTTCACCCATCATGGTCACATCCAGAGCACAGCTGGCCGTACTGCCTACCTGCACTTAAATATTTCCAATGTAGGTTGCCCTAAATCTATGCATGTACACCTTTGTATTGTTTCCAGTGACTGTTCCATTTACTCCCCTCCACAATTGTGTCAGAATGTCCCTCAAACGCACGCCATTGTAAGAAGCTTATGGCTTCCCGTCAAATCTGATTTCGTATCTATTTTACATTCTTTTGTCATCAAAAGAACATTGTTTCTCCTGTATTTGAATAAATAAATATATATATATATAACCAGCAATAAGTAGACGGCTACATGTATTGTTGTCTGTTCACAGCATTTTATAATGAACATTGGTCTTGATGCCCTTCCAGATATAGCATTGCATTGGGATTGGTCCTGCTGCCATTATGCCATTCCATACACAGCATCGGAGTGGAAATAGTCCTGATGCCCTGATGGCATTACAAACACAGCATTGGAATGGGAATGGTCCTGATGCTCTGATGCCATGCCAACACAGGATTGGATTGGCAAAGGTCCTGATGCCCTGATGACATTCTAAACACAGCATTTAATTGGGAATGGTTGTGATGCCCTGAAGGCATTCCAAACACAGCATTGGATTGGGAATTGTCCTTATGCTCTGATGCCATGCCAAACACAGCATTGGATTGGGAATAGTCCTGATACGCGATGCCATTCCAAACTCAGCATAGGGTTGTGATTGGTCCTGATGCCCTAATGCCATTCCAAACACAGCATTGGAATGGGGATTGTCCTGGTGCCCTGATGCCATTCCAAACACAGCATTGGAATGGGAATGCTCCTTGGATTTTCCCGGTGCCCTATGCATGCACTGGTCGGGAGCCTGTGAACCGCTACTTGCCCGATAATATCCACTTAGCATATGGCGTGCAGTGTCCCTAACTCCCAAAGAGCTACTCGGCAGACTTCCGCCCTCTCTGCATCTCGACCTGACACTGCACTGCCAACCTTTGGCGCTCTGTGAACATATTACCTGTCCAGGGCCACTACCTCAGCAACATGTCTGTCTTCATCTGTCTACATATTCCCTCCCTTTCACTTTCCCAGGGCACTTGGACACAGTTGGATACATCCTGGGGTAGACGTTTAAAACCACTTTCGAGTTGGTGGAGCTCGGTACCTCTTGGCACATTCTTTGATCCTGTTGATTCCATGGGAAGTGACATCTCACGAAGTGACGTCACACACTGTCTAGGCATATTTTTTCCATGACCCTTTGCTTCCCACCAAAACTAAAAAGTGATGAAGGAAGGCTTTGAATCAATCTTAACCACTGGCATTGTTATGGGTAACCTTTTATAGCATCATACCGCTAGACCACAAGGCTGGGAACATGGCTGGGGCTGCTGGTCTTCTCGTGCATAGGGGAATGGCCTAGGGATTGATAAAGAACTGCGATTTTTGGTTATTTAACCAAGAATCATTTGTATATATGTCTGGTCTGCTTCTGTAACGTTACAAAATGGTAGAGGGAGGATAGAAAAGAATTGCTGCCCTGAGCAGTGACAGGGGTTATGATTTATTCAAACACTTATATCCTTCGCTTTTTGATTTTATTCCACGTTCCCCATTTGTCATGCCCAAACTATACATCCTTAAGTAGGTACCCCCATATAATATAACATGTCTATATAATGTGTAAAGCGCCTCAGTGGCTCGCTGCACCAGCTGCACAGATCTGTGTGCAAGCTGCTGGTCACAATTTTGCATCATCGTCTCGGGAGGATAGCCTAGGGGCAACGTGCTGATCTCAGAACAAGACGACACGGAGCAACACAGGTTCGGTCCCCGGGTCCGCGCTTAGAAACCTCTGGGCATTAAGCACGTTATAAATAAGCTATCATATCATATCATATCGATGAAAAAGCAAAGCATTTTATTCTCCAGAGGCAGGAACAACCAGTAACCTTGGGTTAGCTCATTCCTATTGCCCGGGGAGAGGAGGGGGTGAACTGCTAGCAGTCTTCAGCCCTGGGGGAGCTTCACCAAGTCCCTCAGCAGGCACAAGCGTGAGCAGGAGTGCCCCATCATTTACTGGATGATGGGAGAGAGGGAATGAGAATGAAATCAGTGTGTGGCAGGTTGTAAGCGTCAGGTCTAGGCAAGCATCATCCATGTATGTGTGAGGCTTTTTGTTTTTGGTAGTGCACACCTAACGTGACCCACTTTTAGACCTTCCCAGTTTCGGCAGCCAACGAAAATAAGATCCATTTAGGTTGAGTTGTTTGCACAGGGTCACACCGTTTGTCAAGTGGGGAAGCCTGACTGTGAGTCTATGTTTTCTTGCTGCACGGTTTACATTGTTTTAGGTTAAAGAGCATACATGCCCCTGTTGCATCTTTAGGTTTTCATCGACATGCAATGTTGTTTGGTTAGTAGCTTGGCCAGTCCGATTAGTGCACTGTGCATTGGTGCCAACTTCTACATTTTCGATGTTGGGGGCTGGACCCTAAACTGTGCATGGGTGCCAACTCCTACATTTTCTGTGTTTCAGGTTCAATCTGCACCACCTTTGACTGAGCCAGTAGTGGCATCACAGCAATGAGTGATTTCCCTCAAAATGTCAGGGGGCAAATGGAGGAATGGTGAATAGCCCCACGAGATTAAGTGCTCGCCGCTCACATGGAGCATACCCTCACTTTCCAAGTTCGGATCCAGCTGTAAGGTCAACTTATCCATTTGTCCTTCCAACGGCGATAACATTAGTACCATTAATTGGGGTGATAATAATACCTGTTATTACGGTGCTTAGAAGCTGGAAGAATCAGCAAGAACTGCTATATAAGAATCTAAATGATTATTGTTATTATAAGGGTTTAGAGAAAGGTGATGGGTTTCAAAGGCCATAACAATGCTCTCAAGCCCTTCTTATTTTCAGTCCCAAATAGCCTGATAGGCTAAAGGCGGGGAAACTATGGCCTTCCCCATTTACACTAATTATTTTTAATAAAATGCAGAAATAAAGCTGTCATGGTGTTGTGGGTAAGGGATGAGATATTTTGTAGGCTTTGTCTTTTAAATCATATAATTCTATAATTTTGTACAGTATGTGTTTCTTTCCCCACGATAAAACAGCTCTAAAAGTACCAGAATACGGAATGCCACGACTGTCTGAGCATTTCACATTGGGCATGGTCCAACCCAAGCTATCTTTAAACTCTCTTCTGAATGTTATATGTGTGACAACTGCTTGCATGAATTGTATGATAAATCAGCATATGATGTGAATTCAAGGTGCAGTTCCTCAAACAAAAGTTACATTCAACAAGGTATGGTACAAAGGCAGCTCCTCCATAATGGGTGATGAGCCGCTGACCTGTCCGTTGCCCATTGTGGAGGATCCAATGCCAGCCCAGAGAAAGTACTCCCAACCACATTTCCCTTAGACTGTTTAAGTTCCCCAGTGCACAAGCCCAATGGGCCATGTAAGGCCAGAGGCATTTGCTTCCCCATCCTTGTACAGCCCATTGTGGATGCAAGCTGGGGGTCCCCCTCCCTTTCTCGCACACATGGATGTAAGGGAGAGGGAGCCATGCTGCAATGTCATGTCCTGGCATACCCTCCTCATCCTCACTGTGAGGAGGGGTATGGCAGATCATGACATTGCATATTTTAATGAGCATGGCTCATGTTTCCTTTTTATTGCTTTACTCCTGATGCCCATTAAAACAAGCCATGACAATGGCCATCAAGAGTAAAGCAAACATGATTAATGTTTGCTTTAGTCTGGACGCCCATTTTGTTATTGCATGACAAGATTATGTAGACATTTAATACTGAGGCACAGTAAAAATATATCCATACTGGCCCAACAATGTAGACCAGTCTTACCACGTAATTACAAAATGGGTATCAAGAGTAGAGCAGCCATCCATCTTGTTTGATTTGTATTGCTTTACTCTTGATGCCCGCGTTGGCCTACTTTGTTGGGCTGTTCTGTATATATTTTGATACTGTGGTTCATGATTCATGTTTACTTTACTCTTGTTGCCGATCTTGTTATTTCGTAGCAAGACTGGCCTACTTTGGATGGCCAGTCTGGATGTGTTTTCTTACTTTGGTGGCATGGCATGTTTTAATGGCCATCAAGAGTAAATCAAACATGATTCATGTTTGTTTTACTCTTGATGCTCATTTTGATATTATGTGGCAAGACTGACCTATGATGGTGAGACAGTCTGAATATATGTGTACTGTGGCATGGCATAATTTAATAGACATCAAGAGTAAAGCAAACTTGATAAGTGTTATTACGTGGGTAGACTTGCCTACTTTGGTGCAACCAGTTTTACCCTGCATTCTTTTACTGGCATCAAGGGTAAAGCCAGTAGGATGAGTGTGCTTATATGGTGAGACTGGTCTATATCGATGCAGCCAGACTTAACACGTTTTCGTATTGTGGAATGGACTTTTAACTGGCAAAGCCAGCAGGATTATGTTCTGACATGGGGATACTGTCATAGATTGGCAGAGCCAGCATGGGCATATTTTCTGATAGTATCATTAATGGCATTATGCGCAAAGCAAACATGAGTATGTTCTGATATGTTTATGCTGGCAGACATTGGAGCAGCCAGCATAGAAATGTATGGCCACAGCCAGCATGAAAATGTTGTTTATACTGGCATATATCCTTTCTTCTTTCCTTTTCAAAGATTTATTTCGGTTTAAAACCATAACATAATTACAACACAATCATAAAACATTACATTTTTCAGAAACATTTCATCACATATACCATTAAGTATACATTTTGTTTAATATAGAAAGATTAATTGGGCATTGATAACAAAAAATAAAAAAAATATAATACACATTCAAATGGGGTTAATAGCATAAACAATTCTGTTGCTGACCATCCAGAATTGATCTTACGCTTGTTTGGTCAGTACTGAGGATGTGTTCTTAACAATCTTTGTCTAACACATCAAGCTCCTTTCAAGTATTGACCCTATGCCCAGATTACCAACTCTTCCTGAGCATAGTAAAAACAATGAATGGCCTGACAAACTTGCCTGGTTAGCAGGTTTTTATAAACCGGAACTAACAATTATTTCCTCGCCTGTATGTATCTTGAGATAATACTTGTCAGGCCAATCTTTCTAACTCTGAAGAATTTGTTGTTTGGCTGCAGTCACTGGAGTGTCTGTAGTCACGCCTTCCGTATATTTAATTGAGATGTCATTTCACGGATGTGTCGTACCCAAGGTAGATTGTGGGCTCCTTGCTGGGCTTCCCTATAGATGGTCAGGTCTTATTTTTGCATCAAAACCAACATGGTTAATGCCAAGTTCCAGGTGTAGAGGTAGGAAGGCTGCTCATGGCTTATGATTTTTTTTCTTTTCTTCAGGTTAATAATCTCTGTTTGCTCCAAGCATGAAAGGTTAGAGTAACCCCATAGTTCTGCTCCATGTAATGTAGAAGAGTTGGCACAAGCCTTCAGTACCTCAAGAGGTAATTTCACTGATTTACCTCCAGAATACTTAGAAAATGTGCTAACCGCATGTCGATGTCTGGAGTTGGCTAGGGATGCCTTTTTATTTGTTTGCCCCAGGAACCACTCTCATCAAGTCTTACACCTCGATAATCATGATACCCAACTCTTTCTATAGGGGTACTTTGATGGGGGAACAGTTTTTTTTCTCTTTTGACAAGATATTAAGCTTTGTCTTATTATGATTAATTTCCAGATCCATCCTAGATGAAATATTGTCAAAAGCGTGAGCTGTTTGTTCGATACCACTTCGGTTTTACTAATACGAGTATCAACGAAGATTAAGTATAGCCTTTGGTCATGACTGTAGTAAACGTCCCGTGTATTAAAAATAAGATAAAGACTTGCCACGAGGGCTAATGCCCGTTCTTAATCCTGCCTGTAGATCACTGAGGGTATTGCTAATGATCGTCCATTCTTCTAATCTGTTTAGACGAATTTTGCCAAAAATGTTGGCACTGATATCAATCAGCGAGATTGGAGGGTAGTTGGATGGGTCGCAGCAGCTTCCCCTTTCATGGATGGGGACTATAATGGCTATAAGAGTCTCATTTACTCCACTTCTGTTGGTTTGGAGTGGCATTTCGGTGGTTGAGAGGGTCATGGGGGGTCATGTGTACACCAGGTAGACGCATTGTTAGATGCAGTGGGTCATGATCACTTTCCACACGATGCATAACTTCAAAATCTCGTGCAACTTCTTCCAACTCGCCTAAGTAGTGAACATGAAGCCCATATGTGACTGGCTACTAAGAGTACCGCATGTGGGTTTAGGGGATTGTCCATCACAAAGTGGCCACTAGATGATCTAAAACCGCTTAGCATTGTGCAGAAATGTTTTAAGTAGAGTTTACCCACAGAACATTTGTGAAAGGGAACCTCCCACAATTCATTTTCATTTTCTAGTAAAAGATTACATTACCTCAATTATCTCTAGTAGTGTATTGAAGTTGTCTGCCAACACGATGTGCACTCTTCTAGTGGGTAGGGTGTTGTCAGGGCCTCCAGACCCCCGACGTGTGCAATCAGTTGCTCGACTACCTTCTCTGTCGGTTGGAGGGATAGATTAGATAGAAGGACCTTCTCTGTCAGTTGGAGAGATAGATTAGATAGAAGGATAGATTAGATAGAAGGACCTTCTCTGTCAGTTGGAGAGATAGATTAGATAGAAGGATAGATTAGATAGAAGGACCTTCTCTGTCGGTTGGAGGGATAGATTAGATAGAAGGACCGTCTCTGTCGGTTGGAGGGATAAATTAGATAGAAGGACTGTTGTAACGTCATTGATGGCCCGTCTCATTGATTGGATGTCGATGGACGGTGACAAAAGGCTGTGAGATATGCCTTTCAGGTTGTTCTTGGCCCAGAGAGACATACCGCCCATGATCCCTTTTTGGGTAGGAATAAAAAACGATGATTAAACTTATATATCTTTTTGCTATAACAACCAAGTTTTTTGAAAACAACAAAATATCAAATTTCCTCAAGAAATCATGCCAATCATCGCCTCATTCATCCTTTAAACCCGCTACGTATGAGATCGACAATATATACTGTGGAAAATATCATCAGGAAAATGCTTCTGTGCACTGTTCCTGACTTGAGTGTATTAGATTTTCCGATGAGTTACCCAACAAAAGCAATTGCAAATTGGGTGACTCTTTAGACAATTTATTTCAAAAGGTATGCCGCAAGATACACCATTTTAACCCTTTATTTCAGTTCTTTTGCTAGGAGAAGCCCGCCAAACACTGCTTGGTTGGTTCAGGCTCCCGTGCTGCACGTGGTTGCTCCCTCAAATTTGGGGGATGCATTTCAGCCCTTGCAATTAAAAAATTCAACAGCTGCCACTGGTAGGGAAGGCAAATGGTGGTTGCCAGTTTAAGAAAATGGTTTCGCTTTGCACCGACTCTGTGTTTCTTGAGAGGCTCAAATATTGTGCTTGAAAGACCCTTGTTTTGTACCCAGTAATTTTACCGAAAATAAAACAGAGGACCACCCCCGCACCCCAAATAATGAAAGAAAAAGCAATTCTGTATTTTTTCGGTATTTTGACTTCAGCGAATTTTAATCACATATAACCCCTTGTTTGAATGTGGAACACAGTTTCTCTAAGAGAGTAGATGCCTTTATACACATGTGGGCGGTGTGCTGAGGACACAATAGGAAAGATGTGACACTGAGGTGTAAACGGCCAGGCCTCCCAGTCTTAACAGCTGAGGCACCCACTGCTTTTTTCGGATGATGTTGAACCAAGTAAAGCGCAGAACAGATACAGAATCCTTGATAATGCCATTCACGCGGAGCACAGCGAGGGCAGCCGCGCCATTTGCTCATGGTAATGTGGTTGCCATCGCTGGGAGGGTAGGAGAGCTATGCCCCCTGCCCCACCACGGTCGCGGAAAACCTCTACCCACCAGGGGAGCCGACCTATGAATTTCCCGGGGGGTGCCCAAATATTTGAAGGGACATCACCAGCAGTTAAATGACTGCATTTGCACGTAGTCGCCAACTTGGTGCGAGGGGGTAGGGGGGCGCAGAACAGTGGAAACATTGGCTGGCATGTACTGCATATACTAAAGTCAAGTATGAAGGAGGTTTAAGCTTTCCAGTTGCATTCCAATAGGCCATCACTGCCCCTACTCCACCCCTCTGTAATCATCCAGGTTGTAGTAGCTCTCAAAAGGCAGAGCAACACAACTAGGATCGGAGAATGAAATGCCATCCCATCCTGTGAGTGTGTCAATCCTCAGAGCAAAGACTGTGTGTGTGCCTCCTACCTTGGAGCACAATCTCACTAATTTGGTGCAAATCTCGCAAGTGGGTGCATGGGAATCGCATGCGTGTGTGTGGGATGCAGACTCCGGATCACATGCTCACTTCTTCAGGGTGAAAATCTGGTCAAGGCTCTTTGGGCAAGCATTCAGGATGGGTCTCACACCTATAAACAGTTTGATATATTGAGTGGGCACCTCACTCCATGGAGCATAGTATACCCGTTGCTGGTAATCTCACAACTGAACGTACAGTTTCACTCTTGGTCATCTCAGTGACCCCATGTATATTAATGGAGTCAGTCTCCCATCTGGGAAGACTATTATATTTCTGTTAAAACACTCTGAATTCTCACTCCAGTTTTCTCGATCTATAGATCCATACCGTAGTCTTCATTGTGTGTGCAGGGGTGATAACTTGTTTCTGAGAGGAGCTCATTCTTTAATCCAGGAGAGATAAAGGGGTGACAACCCCCTGTATGTGGGATCAGGCTCATTTTGCCCCATGGTCCTTCACGCCAGAATGAGTGAGCAGGTTTTCAGACCCTGCTGATTTTGCTATCGTACAGGCTCGAGCCTTCTATCCCTAGTCTCATCACGGCTTCCAACATCCTGAGCGGCAACTTATGGACAGCAGGCAGCTCGGGACATGCCTGTTGCCAATTGAATGCAGCCAGATCTACTATTTAGACACTGGGAGAGTGCCATGAACCCACAGTGGCGGTGAAGAAGCACTCAACATACAGAACACAATTGTATAGTGTTGCAGCCCTGCTGAGAAATGACAATTCAGTCTGTTTAAATGTAAAGCAGAGTGGCTGAGAAGTACACCCACTGTGCCATTAAAAATAAAGCAGCTGTGGTGGGTGGAAGTGCTGCTTCGGTGGCATCAAGAGTATGCAATTCCCTGCAGGGTAGTGTTGGTCATTTCCTATTGAAGTATAGCAGCCCTATTGAGAAGTGCCATTAAAAGTGAAGCTGTCCAGTGGGCTGGATCAATAAAGCCCCATAAAAGGTGTAGAAGCCTCTGTGAGAAGTGGCAGTACTGTCCCAATGGTGAGAAGAGTAGTATTTTCACGTTCACTATGCTTAAGCACTTTGGGTTATTGAATAGTGCTGCTACATTCTCAGTAATTCCATCCCTTTAAATATATTAGCTCTTGTATAACTACAACAGTGTTGAATTATTCTGATGAAAATGATGTTAGGCCTGCTCAATAGTTCTGGTTCTGTATCATTAAATGTACTTCAGATCTTCAGAGTCTCGGGAGGATAGCTCAGGGGCAATGTGCTCGCCTTGGAAGCAAGACGACATGGAGCAACACAGGTTCGATCCTTCGTTCGACGCAACACAGGATCAATCCCTGGGTCCGCGCAACACAGGTTCGATCCCTCGGTCCATGCTTAGAAACCTCTAGGTATTACGCGCATTATAAATAACCAATTAAAATTAAAATAAATAAATCTGCGGAGAAGTGCTGGTCCTTGCCAATAAGAGTGTAGCAGCTCAACTGAGAAGTGCTGATGTTGTCCCATCAAAAGTATAGCAGCCCCACTAAGATGAACTAGCATTGCCTCAAAAAAAGCATAGTATTACAATTATAGAAGCCCTGTTTAGTGAGCTAACTGAGGAGTACCAGCATTGCCCCATTTGAAATATGGCAGCTCTAGTAGAAAATAGATTACATGGCCCTGCTGAGAAGTGCTGTTACTGTCTCTTTAAACATATAGAAGCCCATTAGCTCTGCACCATTAGGCCCTGCAAGTACTCTCCCTTTGAATTCTATTACACTGAACAAGGTCAACAGTATGGCAATGTCTATACTGGGTTCTATTTGATAATTCTGCATTTTGAAGAACAAATTAAAAAAAGACCGATTCATTTCAGCCGATTTGTGTGGTCTTCAAAAGGCCGAATTATCACATTCTACTGCCCCTCAACCCTGCTAAACCCCCCAAAAAGGTGATCCCACCTCACCCACACTCCCACCCTCTCCCATGCTGTTACCTTTGTTAGAATTCAGGCGAGTTACCTCCCTCAACGCCTCCGTTCCCCGCCCATAGCATAGCATTCACCCTCACCCCGTACACACTTGAAGACATGTAAACAGTCTCATTTGCCCTCTCCCTGCCACCTCCCTCTGCAGATTTGGGTTGGGTGTACCTCTACATCTGTGCACCCATCTTGCCAACAGCGGTGCACAGATGTACAAATACATCCAACCCAAAAAGATTTTTAGAAATTGGTCGACAGACTTGCTTTGCATCTGTGCCTGCATTTCTATAAATCGTTTTGGGTTGGCTCTACCTCTACATCTGTGCACCCCTATTGCCAAGAGGGGTGCACAGATGTACAAATACATCCAACCCAAAAAGATTTTTGGAAATTGAGGGACAGACTTGCTTTGCAACTGTGCCTCCATTTCTAAAAATCGTTTTGGGTTGGGTGTACCTCTACATCTGTGCAGTATACCCAAACCAAAACCATTTTTAGAAATTGAGGGACAGATGAAAAACAAGAGGCTCTTGCTTTGCATCCGTCCCTCAATTTTTAAACATCGTTTTTCACCCGGGCTGCCAGAGAGAGACACAGGGCCTCATTCCAAGTCGGGCGGTAAGGGTTAACGGACACCGATAACGAGACTGGTGCCGTTAAACCCTTACCGCCCTACTATGAGTTCCCTTTGCAGGTCCTTCCTTTAGCAGGCGTTAAGGACGGGACCCGCAAAGGGACTCTGGGGTCAATAACGGTACCGTAATTTATGATACCGTTATTGGCGCCTTCCCCATTCCCATTGAGCCCTATGGGAGCTCAAATGGGAATGGGGAATGGCCCTGGTGAATGGGTGATTAGCGGTCCCTCTGACCTCGGAATGGACCGGTAATTACTCCATTCACCAGGCCGGAGTTTGGACGAGTTTGGAGGCAGCCATGCCGCAAATAGCGGCGTGGTTACCTCCAAACTCAGAATGAGGCCCACAGTATGGATGGAACAAAGGGCCATCCATATTGCGTCTCTTCTCTACGGTGGGGGCGGTGCTCAGCCCCGACTTCATTCTGCCCGCGTACTCGCGCCCCTGGATGGCACCGCAGTGTCCGACTGAGCGGCACTAACCCTGTGTGCTCAGTGTATCGCGGCATCACCAATGAAGTCGTCTAACCCCTTCGCTGGCCCGCAGTAATAGAAAGTGGCATGCAGCTACATTATGGAGTGCGGCTCTGCATCAGGTATGGGGGTGAGCAGCGGTTACAGAGGACACCACTTCCAGCGCCTGGCATGTTATTACGTTATTAGTCGGAGCCAGCACTTCAGGGCGCCTCCATGAACATCCCCATTTATACCTGTCCACGCATCGGCGCCCCCCTTGCAGACACTCCCCCACCCTCCGCCACACTGCACGAGTCTCCTGCAAGGTGCCCCCTGCAGCACGGCTGCGACAGAGGCGGCAGGGAAAGAGGAGCAGGCAGACAGCCAACACACATGGGGCACCACAGTGTGCTCACAGCACACCAAGGGATGACAGCACACCATCATCATAACACAGCACAATCACGCAGAGCCTGCAAGGGAAGAGAATTCACTTCACTGGGGCCCATTTTTTTTTGCATCTAAATTGCATGGAGGGGTCCACTTCCGTTTGAAATTATGGGCAAAGGGTCTACTCTGTGAAAAGGCAAACGTTTCGTCCCCATCCATAAACTTAAATGGGATCGCATCTTACAAAATCATCTCATTCATCAGGCCCGGCTCCAGCAGGGGGGCAGGGGGGCCAGGCCCCCCAAAGCCAGCCTCTGGCCCCCCCTAGAATGGGGGCCATGCCATTGGTGTTAATGACCACTGGTAACCGAGGGAGTGGGGGGTGGATGTCACTCTAAACCACGGGTGCACAACATGCGCCCCAAGTGCGGCCCAGCATGTTGATGTTCCCGGCCCGCCAGGATGAAAGACTCTCCTAACGGGGGACAGGCCGCAAGCAGCTACAGCCGTCCTCTGTTAGGAAAGTCTTTTTTTTACTTGCCAGGCCGGGAAATGCTGACCCTCTATTGGTGGACTGCATTTACTACGTGGCTCTTACAAGTCACGTAGTGCATGGGCTAAACCAATAGAGGGCCAGCATTGCAGCTGGCATGGCGTGGACTGTTGCCGGAAGGCATTTCAGCCTTTCCACGCCAGCTACAGCGCAAGCACAACCACAGTGCTGTTAAGTGGGGGCGCTCTCATGTTCTTTATCGGTGTGTGTGTTGGGAGTTTGGGGTGTGTGCAGGGGAGTATCCAGCATTGCAACAGTGTGTCGGGTGAGGCGCAAAAAAAGTCCTGCTACTTTCCCCCCAAATGCAGTGTGCGCAATTCCATACATACGGCCTCAGCTTCCCCTCCCATCAACTTTTTTTTGGTAACATTAGTGGCAGATGGCATTTTAACACCTACACTTGCATACGGATTGCACCAACAGAAGTGACTTCACAGAAAAGGACGTTGCAAGGAGCTTCATCAGTTTTTGGTACTTGAAGGTACAATGGAAGTGACTTTAGAATAGGTTGCCATAAGTAAGCCAAGTGGCAAATAACTTTGTGGTGCAAAATACCTATTGCACTGTTAATATAGATGCAGCAACTCTATAGTCATTAGGATTTGTTTTTTTATAACAGCATGATATGCTAACATAAGCTATGAAGTGAATCACTGCAGATAAGGCACAGTACGATTGCATGATTTGCCCAGGATCACACACTTTGGTTTGTAGTGAAACCGGGATGCAGACAGTCATTTGTTGATGCCAATTCTATTTAGCTCACTGTCTTTGTGAAAAGGCCCTTGCGCTGATGCAATCCACTGGTCATTATGTTGTTTGGGGGTTGTGGGGCATATGGTTTGGTTGGGGGTGGTGGCCATGGGGCATAGTGTGGGGGAGCAGGCCATGGAGCACAGTTTTTAGTTGTGGGATTGTGGTCATGGGCATAGTGTTTGGTTGCAGGGTGGGGTCCATTGGGCATAGAGTTTAGTTGGGGCGTGGGGGCCAATGGGCATAGTGTTTGGTTGGGGGGTGGGGCCAATGTGGCATCGTTTTTGGTTGGGGGGTGGCCATGGGGCATAGTGTGGCGATGCGGGCCATGGGGCACAGTTTTTAATTGTGGGATTGTGGCCATGGGGCATAGTGTTTATTTGGGGGTGGGGGCCATGGGGCATAGTGTCTGCTTGGGTGTGGGAGCCACGGGGCATAGTGTTTGGTTGTGGGTGGTGGCCATGGGGCATAGTGTGGGGGTGAGGGCCATGTGGCACAGTTTTTAGCTGTGGGATTGTGGCCATGAGGCATAGTGTTTATTTGGGGATGGGGCCATGGGGCATAGTGTCTGGTTGGGTGTGGGAGCCATGGGGCATAGTGTTTGGTTGTGGGTGGTGGCCATGGAGCATAGTGTGGGGGTGCGGGCCATGTGGCACAGTTTTTAGCTGTGGGATTGTGGCCATGGGGCATAGTCTTTGGTTGGAGGCCTTAGGGCATAGTGTGTTTGGGGGGGTGGCCATGGGGCATAGTGTCTGGTTGGTGGGTGAGAGCCATGGGGAATAGTATTTGGTTGGGTGTGGGGGCCATGTGGCAGAGTTTGGTTGGAGGGGTGGTGGCCATGGGGCATAGTGTGGGGGTGCAGGCCATGGGGCACAGTTTTAGTTGTGGCCATGGGGTATAGCGTTCAGTTGGGGGTGGGGGCCATGGGGCATCGTGTCTGGTTGGGCGGTGGGAGCCATGGGGCATAGTGGTTGGTTGGGGGTGGGGGCCATGTGGCAGAGTTTGGGGGGGGTGGTGGCCGTGGGGCATAGTAGGAGGTGTGGGCCATGGGGGACAGTTTTTAGTTGTGGGATTATGGCCATTGTGCATAGTGTTTGGTGGTGTGATGACCCTATATGAACCTTCAATGGGCAATGGAGATAAATATGGTCCACATATTAAGAGACAGGGGTCACTTGTTTTCCAGTCCATTGAAGTTATCACTTTTAAACCATTGCTTATACTGTTTGAAACTTAAATGTTTGAACATAATGTGGATTATGTCACCAGGATACTGGTTGCAGGTTCAAAGAATCACCTGCTTGACCTCCACAGTAATGGCTCTCAATGGATAGTCAGTCAATGAGGCACCTCTGCTCTTCTTCCCTGGAACAAAGAGGAAGGGAGTGAGCAAAAGAAGTCTGCTAAAATGGGCAGCAACCAGGACACGGCATTGCAAGGAGGGATCAATGCAACTGGCGCACCAATGTCTGGTGTACAATGGAGGAGTGATGTGGAGTTTAATGAACGTACATATAGGATGCAATGGTGTTTGAGAGTATTTGTTCAAAAGGCTGAGGGTAATGTGGTGAACCAGAAGAATGACTCGGACGAGGTTGGGTCATATTTAAAGATGTTTATTAAAAATAAAAGCAAAAAAGGCCTATCTAGCCCTATCGTAGCAAAACTTAAACTAAGAGTGCACGTCAAGTCCACAGTAAAAAGTCTTCTGTCTGAATCCTAACCACTTTAGAAAACCTCTAACTAAAGGAAAAAAGGGAGGCCTGCACAATGGCCTCAGTGTGGGCTTCTGTTGCCCAACTTGTAGCAGACATGCTCTGAGTCTCAAAGTTCCTTTAGTACACAATGGCATAATTTTCGCAATCTTCAGATAGAGTTACTTGGTAGAAATTATAATTATCTTCTGTATGTATTCCACTCCCCCCTTGATAAAGAAAACTTTCTTTTTGTACTTTTTACAGATTTTATTTCAAATATCCAAATCCCTTGAGGATTGTCCGACAAGACATTTCCCTGTCTCCCAGCTTCGTGGTATTGGGACTCCCCAAAGTCCTCTGGTTCTCTGGTAGGTGTCTTTGTTTCATAATTACAATATTTAATAGCCTGGTCAGCTATTCCAGCCTTGATATACAATGTCTGTATCTCTTTCACTGTTTTAGTGGGGCTGTCTGCCCATTAGCTACTCTCACTTTCTCATACTTCTGGCAGCTATTTCCAGTCTGGATGTTCGTACCCCTGTCCCTCTGCTTTAGTGCAGCTTTATGCCTGTTAGCTTCTCTGTCATTCTCGAACTTTTGGCAGCTATTCCACCCGTGAAATACAGTGTTTGTATCTCTTTCCCTCTGCTTTTCTAGGGCCATGTGCCTGTTAGTTTCTTTTTTCGTTCTCGTGCTTTCAGCAGCTTTTCCAGCCGTGACATACAGTGTTTGTGTCTCTTTCACTCTGATTTAGCAGGACCATGAGCCCATTGGAGTCTCTTAAATTCCCGTACTTCTGGTGGCTATTCCTGTCTTGATATACAATGTTTGTATCCATTTCCCTCTGCTTTAGTGAGGCTGTGTACCCGTTAGCTTCTATTTTGATCTCATGCTTTTGACGGCTACTCCAGCAGTGACATAGAATGCTAGTATTTCTTTCAATCTGTTTTCCGTACCTGGATAAATTTCAGAACTCCATGAAACCAACCATTATAGTACTCACTGGCGTCCATAAATCAATAGCATCTGTGTTCCAGTCGGTACTGCTCTCAGCAGAACAGGTACTTGTCGGGTGGAACTCGGGGGACCCAGCCTCCTCTTTAGTCTCTGGTTTTGGGGCCAGTTGCTGGCACAGGCCCACCACAGCTCTTCAGTGGTTGCACCAATAGTCTCGTTCCCTGGCTAGAGCCTCTCGCACGATCAAGGCAACCACCGCCCAGCCTTCAGCTAGTTGGTCTCTCTCCATTCATGCCACACCTGGATCTGTGGCCTGATGTGGTTCTGCACCTCCAGGAAGTAATTGCTACAGAGGTTCATCTCTGTGTAGTATTTGCTCTCCTCCCTCCGTAGGAGTCTGTCCTCCATTCATAGTCTGCTATCGCTCTATACACGCCATTTGAGCAAAAGGAATTATGTCTGTTTTCCTTGATCATGGCTTGAAGGCAATGTTCAGAATTACCTAAAGCCAATACAGTCAACAAAAATATCTTTGTTAATTATGGTTGTAACAGGGAATGCCAAAGTCTTTCCAACATCCACATATGCAGACAGGGTGGTTTGGACTGGGAGTTCCATATTGGATTGGGAGTCCTTATCCTCTAGGGGGAATAACTCCCAGTGCGGTCCCACCTGACGAGACCCCTAAGGAGGATCTTGCGCAACGTGCTCACATCCCTAGCCTCAAAGGGGATGTCTCCCCTCTGGGGAACGGGATGAATTGTCTAGAATCGATACAGTAGAAACATCTTTGCTCCATCCGACATTGTCAGCATTTCATTTAGATTGGGTAAAAGTTGATGATCCTCCCATATTGACATATTGTGCCACCTG
Source organism: Ambystoma mexicanum (assembly GCF_040938575.1). Lineage (NCBI taxonomy): Eukaryota > Metazoa > Chordata > Amphibia > Caudata > Ambystomatidae > Ambystoma > Ambystoma mexicanum. The sequence goes on from NC_090929.1 coordinate 418,948,030, forward strand.
AGATCGGCATGCACTCTTAACTTGCCCTTCTTGTCGGACAGTACTATAGATGCAAGCCACTCAGAAGCCATTGGTAGCTGAATTATATCTTGCTAAAAAGGACAGTCTCTCTTTGCTTGTAACACCTCCTTTTGTGTAATATGTACATTGCAGACTTTATGCACAACAATGTGTTTGTTATTTATCAGATTGAGTTTATGATGAAAATCTTAACGTCTGGTTGTGATACTGTTGGAATTCTGGAATACACCACCTCACGTCCATATGGAACTGTCTTAATTTGAAATTCTTCCTAGTTTCTCCAACTCAACAATGTAAAACAATGCTGTGTTGTATGTTTTCCCATGGTCAATCTACCTTTGAAACCAGTGGTCGAAGTGGGAGGGAGCAGTAGGGAGCGGTGCTCCTCTACTTTAAAAAAAAGTTTTACTGTTCCTCTACTTTTATTTTTAAAAAGAAATCATTCTGGATTGGTTTAGCTTTAAAATAAAAGTGTAGGATGAAATTGAAAGTTGTGCGACAGTGCAGTGCAATGAACAGCCCCTTAAATAGCAGGAGTGTTTCTTTGGAGGTTTGGCTTGCGCGTTAGAGGGGGCATGGCGATGGGGTTTGTTGGGAGCGGGGGCAGGTCAGCAGGGAACATAGTTCTGCTACTTGGTTTCATACAGCTTGACCACTGCTTGAAACCAATTTCTTCCCAACATTAATGTATGATTTGCATTCCTCTTCTTCCATAGGCAGCTATGTTAATATCAGATTCTTTATGATCTGCCATGTCTTGATCTACTGCACTTTCATAGGATTTCCTAACTATCAAAATGAAAAGAGTTCCAGGCAAACAATAATATTGATACCCTTACATTCTATTTGTATTATGCGTCGGGGCTTCGTCTACTCTTTCTATCAATCATTAACACCTCATCACATCTATCTTTGGTCAGCAACACTGTCGATATTATTTATATACTTTCTATATTATCATCATCATCATCAGCTTTATTCAGCACAATAGTTCACAGCACGCAAGATCCAATATTCACCATACATTTCCAAAAAGTACATAACTAATGAGTACTACAGTTAGGAACTCTCAATTCATCGCATAAATAAATGACAGAAGTTACTGATAAAATGCAATAGTGACAAGAAATAGACGAATACATTGCTACAGTCAATGATTATTAGCCAGGTTAAAACTCTAAATAAGGAAACCGTTAATCACAGAGACGGTAAATAGCAAAGTTTGCAGAGGAAATGCCGTAATGACATGGAGTAAAGAAAAAGTACTACAGTCAACCATTGTCCGAGGGCGGCTAACCAAATAGTTTCTACAAGACCATGCTCGAAAGATACATATCGCCACCTGGAGTCCATCACTGTGATTCAATGTCATCTGACATAACAACAAAGCGTCCATTGCTCTACGGACCTGGGCCTTCTTAAGCAGTGCAATTAGATATAATGCCCTCTAATCTTTAAATAAATCACAAAACAGCATAAAGTGCACAGTGGTTTCCACATCGATACCGCATAATGGCCAAATATCAATGTTGGAATCCTTCCAGTTACTTGTAAACTTAGCAACCTTAATAGAGTTGGTCCTAAACTCCATAAAGAGTGCACATGTGTAGAATGAGAATATAAAATCAGGTGGTTTCTCTGATCTAAAATCTTTTTGCAAAGCTAGATAGTGCACAACCTGTTTCCCGCGTAAGCATGAATTTTCTCTCTGCTCCCGCATGACTTGCTTGGCTTTAATCTTGCACTTGCTACTTTTGGTTAATGTCAGTCGGTGGAGCCATAGGTTGCTTAAACTAATAGCACTTAACTGCTGTTCAATATGTTTCAGACAAGGCAGTCCTTTCCCGCCCACTGAGCCTATTATACAGCCCAGGGCATCCTCCCTGTACTTAACAAGATCGGAAGTCTCACGCAGCCTAGTCCAGTATAAAACTTGAGAGGAATCAAACTTGAAATAGGTGTCAACCCACACTCCATGTTCATTGGGCCAGTCAGGAAACTCATCGGATGCCTAAGGAGCAGCTTCAAAAACTTATTTTCAATCCTAGCAAGTTGCTATGCTGTCATTATAGCCCCATACATTTCCTGAGGCCATTGCTATTTTTCTTTTTTTTTTAATTCAAATTCTTATTAAGAATTGGAAGATGGCAATGGCCCTCATTACGACCTTGGCGGAGAACCATGGTGCTATTTGCACCATGGTCCATGGCGCTAAGCTGCCAACTCCGCCATGGTGGTTGGCGGACTTACCGCCCCATTCCGACCTTGGCGGGGCGGTAAGTCCCCAATCCCCATTTACCCTTCCCCATTCCCATTTTTGCCCCATAGGGTATAATGGGAGTGGGGAAGGCGTTAATTACGCCACCGTAAATTACGGTGGCGTAATTAACAACAAGGTTCCTTAGCGCCATGGGTTTTAACGCCTGCTAAAAGCAGGCGTTAAAATCACCATGGCGCTAAGGGAACTCGTACTCAGGCGGAAAGGGGCGCCATGGTTTACGCCGGCGTAAACCCCTTTCCGCCAGGGTCGTAATGAGGGCCAATCTGTTTTACATCACAGTTGTGGAATAAATATCAGCACAAAGGCAAGTTGCACCATCAACACTGAATATAGTCACTGAGGCATAGATTACAAATCCAAGAATCTTTCACACATTCCTTCATATAGGTCTCTTTTCTTATTCCTATACATGATCACCCTCTTTATTTTTGACATTTGCAACACATCTGTCAACCATGTCGAAACAGAGGGTGTTTGCTCACTTTTCCTGTTCTCAAAAAAAATTCTTGGCTGAAAGCAAAGCTCTAAAGAACCAACATTTCTGCAGAAAAAACAGATCCGCTCTCACCTCCTCCTCCCCTAGAATTATACTTGTAAAATCACGCTCCACATCAATCATCAGAACTTTATTCATTGCCAGTATCACTTATTTCCAGAATTCCCTCAAACTTCCAAACTCCCACATCATATGTTCAAAGCATCCCCCTCTGTATTTGCATTTCCAACAAGCCTCTGGCTCTAACAGGTCCCTTTCATATAATGTCTGTGGTGTCCAGTATACCCTATTCAGGATCTTAATCTGCCTTGCTCTTTCCCCTAGATACAACAAGGTCAATGCCACATTCCTGCATATATTGTTCCATCTGCTCACACTCATTTCAGAGTCTATCACCTCTGAACTTTTGTACAACTGCTATTTTTCTACAGGGTTATCCAAGATTTTTCAACCTGGGCGGACAAAGAGCCGGTAGCGGAGAGTCTAACACCAAAGTAATCGTCGAAAATAACCTGGTCCAACTTGGTACCACCTGCCTCCAAAACACACTTGCAAGGTTTCAATCTCTTTGGGCTGTACAACATCACCTTAGTTTTATCTTTGTTAAGGGTTAACCTTAGCTAGTGACATTTGTCAATAAAGCAGCCCAGACTGCGTTTGATTCCCATCAGTGATGTAGGAAATAAAACAGCGTCGTCCACGTAGAATAATGCCAGGAAAAGGTCAGCACACAATTTCGGGGAATCAAATCTCTCGACAGCGGATTTGGTATGCAGCTCTGTGGTTTCTTCCTTAATATAGAGGCAGAACAGGATTGGGGCAAGAAAAAAGCCTTGCTGCACCCCCCTGTCCACCTTAAACTGGTCAGTGACCTCCCCGGCCAGTTCCCATCGCACAAAAGCAGTATTATCTGAATAAAATTCGGAAATAAGAGAAATCAGAGATGGAGGCACCCCCCTTCTAGCCAATACTTGCCATAGCTGAGCAAGCAGTACGCAGTCGAACACGGTCCTCAAGTCTACAGAAATCGCATATACTCGTGTATATGTATGCATGTGTATACTTTTGCAGGATAAGTGATAACAGAGACATTGGTCAAACTACTTATCCACTGCTGGAATCCCGCCTCGAGATGGCTCTTAACATTGTTGAAAGAAACTGATGCCTGCAGGTGATTAAGGACTGTTTTAGCAAATGTTTTTCCAAAGGCATCATGCATTGTAATTGGCCTGTAGTTATCAGGTATTTCTCTACTGCCCTTCTTAAAAATTGGCACAATCTCAGCTTTTTGCCAAGAGTCTGGTACCTTATTGATTTTAATCACTGCCGTGAATATCTTCCACAGGATGAGTGCCCAGATGTTGGCCTCATCTTTCAATAGGTCGATAGGCACCATATCCAGACCTGGCCTTTTTGGCCTTTGTAGCAAATAATAGCTTCATTTACCTCATTGGCCCTCATTACAAGTCAGGCGGTGGACCATGGTGCTGTTAGCACCATGGTCCATGCCGGATTCCGCCATGGTGGATGGCGGTATTACCGCCCCATTCCAAGGTGAGTGGGGCAGTAATTCCCCATTCACCATTTGCCCTTCCCCATTCCCATTTTTGCCCCATAGGGCATAATGGGGATGGGGAAGGCGCTAATTACAGCACCATAAATTACAGTGCCATAATTAGCACCAAGGTCGCTTAGCGCCTTGGACTTTAAAGCCTGCAAAAAGCAGGCGTTAAAGTGTGAATCAGGCGTTAAGGTTTAACAGCGCCGACGGCGCCGTTAAACCCTTAACGCCTGACTTGTAAGTAATGAGGGCCATTGACAGTAACTACTAGTCCCCCTTCCTCGGTCCACCCCAAAGCCCCAAGTGCAGCCCGCCTGGGTCATTTCACTCAGTGTCTTCAGTAGCTCATATAGCCTTGGAAATGATTTAACCAGGTTTCATTGGCTATGATGGAAGAAAGTGTGTTTAAACCTATTCCCTTTTTATCTACCACCAGGGATCAAAACGGCTGCCACTAACAGATCTTCACATTTTGATTTGTAATAAGCCTCTTTCTTCCCCTGACTATTGAGTTATATTTGGTCTGAGGTGACACACCTCAGTTCTATTAACTTGTTCATTGGCTGCCAAGCATATCATAAGCTACCTCTTGGTGGTGCTGCAATCATTATCAAGCAGCCCACTCCCTATTGACGTCTGTCTCTTGATCTCAGGCACTGGGCATGTGAGCAGGGGGAGTAGTACAGAGACCAAGCTTTCGAATTCCACCAGAAATTCAGCCTCGCAGGACTCATCATTACAAATGTTCATTATGTTCTCTAGCACGGCCCCATAGATGGCTTGTTTAGCCCCACTAGATACTAGGCTGTCCCATTTGATAACACAGCGAGAATGGCCTATTACCCTTATCAGTGAAGGCTGGGCTAGACCCTCAACAGGAACATCCTGCAGCCTAAGCATTACAGTTAAGGGCTTGTGGTCACTTTCTATTCTATCTAGGATGACTGGGCCTCATCACGAGTTTGGTGGTAACCCTTAAATTCGGCGGTCGCGCTATTACCGCTGAATTTAAGGGTCTGCCAAATCAGGGCTTCGGCGGATTTCTCCGAGCTCTGAGTTGGGGGGAAATCTGCCGAAAATTCGCGCTATTACCGCCGGTGGAAATCTGCCGGCGGTAAGAGTGCGAAAATTCCCCATTGAGCCCAATGGGGAATGGGGCATTCCTGAATGGGCTCAGTGGGGAATGGGGAATTCCATTACCGCCAAATCCGTGATCCAGCGCTAATAGCGACAGGGTTTTGGCGGTAGGGCTAATACCGCCGGTGGTAATACCGCCGGCGTTACCGCCCAACTTGTGATGAGGCCCAGAGTTTTCAACCAGCCCCCAATCACTGGAAGAGCCTTTGTGGCCAGGAAATGTGTATCCAGCTGGTTGGTTCTAAATAAGTCATCCGTTACAAGCCCTCAGGTTGTGGGCTTGCAGGATTCGGGTGATATCCATCGCATATTTGCGTGCTTAAGGTATAGTCAACTACCAAAGGTGGGATCTCCCACACTGAGTCTTGTTCATCCCATAACCCCTCTAGTTCTCTGGGGGGGTTCAAATTGCAAATTGAAATCATCTAGAACCAATATATGTAGTTTGCTGGGCACCCACTGGTCCCCGCTATAAACGAGGTCTTGCATGAGCAGCAAAGTCATCAAGGTTTTTACCCCATATGGGCGATTATACACATTAACGATAAGTAGAATGTGTCCCTTCTTGTTCCGGGCTATTACAAGTTGGAGATCCAAACAATTGGATTCACTAATTTCGTTCTCCCAATCAAACCCTGTCTCCAATGGTGTAAGTAGCCCCCCTCACACATAGTCTTCCTCTAGCACCATTGGTTGTGGGGGTACTGAATGACCAAACCCCCTTTTCTATTGAAGCCAAAGCCCAAGTCTCTTGAATACAAACAAGATCATATTCAGGATTTGCTAGGTGCTTCTCAATACCTGCCACATTCCAGGAAAGTACTTTGCAACCTCTGGGTACTCGACTGTTGGCTGTAAAGAGGGAGGGGGGCAATAGGCCATTCTAAACCCTCCACTCCTTCAGTGGGTGACAGTATGTCTTGTCCACCTCCAGGTGCCCCTGGTCTTAGGGCCCCATTGGTGTTACTCATTGGTACATACAGCCTTAAAGAGATCGATGTTCCAGGAGGTGGGTAAGTTCTTGCTTGAATTGCCAGTAGCCCTTCAGCTATTGCTTTATCCTTCAAAGTGATCTTTATATAATCCACAGGGGCTACAGCCATGCTACCTCTTTCACAAGAAACTATATACTCTTTTAACAGAAAAGCACCCTCTTAAATGGTGAATCCAGTGGATGCTCTTGTTGGTTTTTCCCCTTTTTTTAAAACTTGGCAGGTGAAGAAAGATGGTCCGGAGGGTTGCCCAGAGCAAATTCAGAGGTTAAGATTAATGCTAAACCTTCCAGTCATCACATCTTTTCTTTTGCTGTAGTCACCCCCCCAGTGGGCCGGGTATGCCCAGACATGGGTCCGGTGCCTGCTGGGCCTAGAGACCAAAGATACTCCTCAATGATGAGACCCAACAAAGCTGAAACATGTTTGGGGATGCTTGTGGTATCGTGCAGAAGGGATGTGACTTAGCAGTTTGGGCAGGGCTGCCACTTTTGGGGTGGGACCAAGCCTGATTTTCTTATGGTTATTCCCCTTTTGTAATGGCTTGACAGGCGAAGAACGTTGACCTGGAAGGTTGCCCAGAGCAATGCCAGGGGTTAATATTAATTCTAAACCTTCCAACCATCACCTCTTTTGTTTTGCGGTCAGCATCAACTGGCTTTCGTGAGACCCTGGTTTCAATTTTGGGACATTGCATAAACAAACAGATGAAAACACCCTAGGTCTCGGGACGCCTAGGGGGATGGGAAGTCACATGTTTGGTTATAATATCGGAAATGACCATGGCCCATTTAAGAATGTCCTGGGCCTTAATCCATTTGGCCAATGCCAAAGGGCAACCTCCATGGGCCAGGCTTGGGCCTTGCGGTTGTGCAGGAGTAGACCCCTCCACAATAGAACATGGCATCTCAGACCTAGAACTGGGTTTGAAAGTGGGATATGGGAACTCCTTGTACATATCAGAGATTTCATAACCTAAAATTTAAACTTTTGTGACTAGATTAACAATACTTTCTCTCAATTTCTCCAGCTCAAAGATCCTTCCCTGGGGTACCTGGGTTACATTGACATTCACAACAGTTTGTCCCGACAGATGTCACAAATAGAGGTTTGCTCTGAGTGCTTTGGGTTCTATGCGTAAGGTTAATAGGGATCACTGTATCATTGGCACCTCTATTGCGGTTCATGGTTGTATCATCTAAACATTTATGAATTCTGGAAGCTCTGCCAGAATTAATTATCAACTCCCCCATTATACCCCCTTGTATACCCTGATAGCAGAGAAAACCTATTACAAAGGGGGACGTACAGAGCAATTTCGATAATTGAACTAGTGATTTGTTGTAAGGAGTGATCAGATCAATATGGGGAGTCTGGTAAATCTGCTAGAACAATGATGGGCGCAACCCCCTCTCTGGTAATTCATAGTGGATAAGCCTTCTTGGGGGCTGTCCAGTATGAATATGTTCTGGACCTGGTTGTGAATACACCTCTATCATGTGGCAAGTGGGGGAACCTGTGGAACTCCGGTTGGATACTGGGATTTTATCATTCTTACCACCCTCCTGTCCCTTACTTTTCTCCACTGCATACTTATCACGTGGGTCTCTAGTTGCATCCATCTTCCTTGCTCGGCCATATTGGTCTATATCCCTGGTGCCTCCCTTTGGAACACAAATTGCTCCTGTTTAATCTATCGTATTTAGCTTGCCAATATCCCCTTCTGACACCACACAATTAGACTTAACCCCCTAAGCATGCCCCCATCAATTTAATGCAACAACCATTTCATCTCTGTGATGAGGACATTAATCTCCTTTGTTGCTCGAAGAGCTAATAAACCTTTTTGGGGCCCAGCCCTAGCGAAATAGTGGTGCTAGATTTATGCTTCGAAATTCTAGGCACAAAGAATTTAACCCAAAATGAATACCACAATTGAGAGTAAGTAAGATATGTGATGAATCTGGCGATGCCATCATGTGGCCAGGGAAAGGGAGAAGCTACCAGATTCTGACCCTGTGGGTGTCTATCTGCGGGAGAATCACAAGGGGGGGACACGATCCCCATGGGAGTAGGAGGGACTCGCCAGATGAGACATGGTATTCCCCTTTTCCCTTAGGGAATAACTAAAACTCTGACATTTCCCAAGTCTCCATGGCCTATTGTAATCTTACACTAGAACGTCCTCGGGGTAAAAATGCATACAGTTGTTAGAGTTATTCTTACCTGTCTAGTTTTAATGATGTTGATAATCAGCTTAAATTGAACCTCTCTTTTGTCACAGGCAAGGGGAAGGATGTGGCGAAGAAGAATAGGGATGACTTGAACAATACCCCTCCCCTTGTTGAAATACTTAGACAAGGAAGAGCCATGTGCAATCCTGTCCAAACCATAACACTCGGATGAAGAAGAGGGCCATAGTAAGGAAGATCCACAGAGCACAGAAACTAACGGTGCACTCTAGTTGTTGGAGGGAGTTACATAGAAGCAGGACATTTAAATACCTGACTGCTGAGGCAGGTACATGAGAGAGACTGCAGATGTACCTGACTTATGCTGACATTGTGAAGGATGCTGGAGGCGAGCAGGCTGCAGGTTGCAGAGTGCAGAGCAGAGGCCAATGGGCACAGTGTGCAGAGGAGCCAGTTCAGGCAAAGTTTGCTGCTTTTCTGTCACATGCAGCCGGGGTTCTATGTGATTTCGCCAACCTATTTTTGGTCGTGGTACTTTTCATCGCTGGATTTTACATCGCCAGAAACCCTGTTTTTGGGGGGTTTTTATTCAGGGGGGTTTTCTCCCCCCAGACCCCCCCTTACTATTATAATAATACCCCAACCCCAACAGAACACCCCCCTAAATAAAGAAACTAAAAAACAGGGTTTCTGGCGATGTAAAATCCGGCGATGAAAAGTACCACGACCAAAAATAGGTCGGCGAAAAGCGTGTATACCACAGCCGGAGCTTCCGAACACAGAGGCAGGCAAAGCAAACAACTCACGAGATGCACTGACAGTCAGTGGACCATGAGCACATATACTGGTGAAACATGAGGAACTCTGAAGACGCCACCAACAGCCAGCAAGCCCAAGGAGATTGAGCGGGTGACCAGGGTGCTTCTGAGTGAAGGCCATGTACTGCGTATGATTCATGAGAGCCCAAGTAAAGACAGGGGGAGTATTGACGATACTTTCATTGTTGAGGGAAAGAGCCTACATAAAGGCAGTGCAATTATTATTGATACAAACGTTACTGATAGAAAGAGCCTATGTAATGGCAGTGCAATTATTGCAGACACAAACATTGTTGTGAGCAAGAGCCTAACTAAAGGTAGTGGAGTTAATAAGAAAGGGTTGCAGACCCAATACTTGAGAAGTGCTGTGAGCTGGAAGTGAACAAAGAGCAAAGAAGGCCTGGCAGAATAGTGAACCAGGCCAACAGTGTGTCTGGGACTCATACTCAAGCAAGTAAGTGAGGGTACCCTATCAGGTGAGTAAATCAGGGGTTTGAACATAAATGATGAAATGGGAAGGTCCTTACTCCTTTTTTCAGGAACAAGCCACAGTACCCTGGCAGGAGAGTATACCAGGGAAAGGAAGAAGGGTTGAGAAAGCTCAGGTGTCCAAACCCCTATATAAGAAAGTGAATTACAGAAAATGGAAGACTCATACATACCCCTTTAAGGATTCAAGAGAATTGAATTTTGATTCAAGAGAACTGTGTACTATTGAGAAGGTGCGAGGCAAGAGCTGTTGCCCTTGAACAACTTGGAACTATGATCAAATATTATCAAAACCAGTAGAAGACATCTAGGGGAAAGGAAAACTTCTTTCCTGTGGAACATTATTTCTTTTCTGCATCTTGGAACTTTTATGTTCGGGATTACAAGAGAAAGCCATCAGTCTATAGCACATAGAAACTCCCATTTTCACCTTATATTTAGTTTAGCATGTAAGGGTCAGTTTAAGGTTTTGGACACAAGCGTGAGGACGCTTTATTTGTTTAACATCCTGTCACAGACATTCCCTCGATTTGTTGAGGCAGGGAATAGAGTTAGTGATAGACAGGATTTTTCCAAACCCCTTTTTATTTTAACAATAAAAGTGTGTAACCAACACTTAACGTGCCAATGTCTACGAGTCTCACTCTTGATCCCTTAGATATAGCACACTAATCAGTGATCACAACTTAAGCACAGCAATAATATCAGTTACGATCACAAGAGAGAAGAATACAAAATATACAAACAAACAGCAGATGTCTAATATTTGAACTAATCCAGGTAAAAATGCCACCTGCGTAAAACCAAGTTTTTAGAAAAAACAGAGAACGGAAAATGCATGACTGCTAAGGAGGCATCCATAGTCTGTCTCCCCCTCCCTGCTCAACCGCTCAGCCACTTGTGTGAGGAATGGGCTATAGTCGAGAGTCAAAAAGGGGTCAGGTGATGTACATTAAATTTGCTGCTTGAGAACGGCAACACAATCCAGCAAATTTGAGATGTGAGCCAGCTCAGTCCAACAGAATAATTAAAGGAGCTGAGGAACAGACACAGTAAATCCAGCAGCACACAGTTCTCAGCAATTCTCAACAGTTAGCAGTGGGACGAGTGAAACCTCTCATCAGAGCGAAACAATACTCAGGTAGGTGTACTTCCACGTGCAGGGGTCGGTGCATTCAATAAGAATATCCTGCTTGAAAGACACTAATAAGCATTTAATTAGCCGTGAGTATAATACCCACCGGGAATCAGCACTTCAATGCAAGATATATGAAATTTGACAGGATCAATATAAAAGTATTATAGTCTATGCAGACCAATGCTGCATCCTAAATGGTGACAAGTTAAACTAGTTGAATTTGCATGATATGTACTAGGTTGGCAATGACTAGCATCCTTGAGAAAGACCATTGAGCGAAACATGTGTCGACTGAGACTTGATATTATATTTCATTATTGCTGATATACTGCACTGTGATATAGCTAATGGTATATTGAATACGGAGTATGAATGATCCCCATAAGTGGGAAGTACAGTAAAGCGTAGCAAAACAAATATTTGTAGGTGAGCACAGACAATTGGTCTAACCAAACTCTGTATCCTGCTTGCTGTTTGCTTCTAATCACAATCCACTATCCACGGTCCACCGTCTACAGACGTGGCCATTAGTCGACAGCAAGAAATGTAGTTGCAGACGTCTAAACAGCTGCTATGCACGAACAACCTGCGGCGCGCAAACACCCGTGCCCTTTTTCCCTGCGGACTTCACCACTGTGGGGGACTGAGTTTTAGCAGCAGGTGGGTGGGGCTTCCAAGCAACGTCTCCGTCCTTCCTCGTTTCAGAGCTAAACAACCAGCGCCCCCTGCCCCACCCTGCATGCTTCTATATATTTAATCCAACATTGTTTTATAAGAAGGAATGTACCTCTACAATTTCTGCATGTCATTTGCAATGCTGGATATCTTCTACTATGTGTGCAAAGCTTCTTACTTGCACATCTGTTTGACTTAGTTCTGGATACCAGTGGATTCTCTTTATTTTCAATGTCCTTAATTTGTCCAGAGTTGGGTGCCTCTTCTACTTTTTTACGTTCTTCTTTGCTCTGCCTCTGTTCTTCATCATTGGAATGATGTTTCTGTGCTTCAACCTATGGCTCTTGTGCCATTGACGTGCGACTCTGGATGCTGGATCTTTGCCTCAGCCTATTGCTATCGCCTCATGAACTGATACACAATCTCTCTTGTTTTTTGTTGTTGTTGGTTCTCCTCATGGATTGACCAAAGTGGCTCTTATCTTGGAATGGCCGAAACTGGATCATTCCAGCTAATCTTAGTAATGCTGACACGTCATTGTCATTGTCCATGTTCCCTGTTTCTCTTTGCTCCTGTGATTACAATCTGTACTTTGGCAACACGTTTTGTTGAGGTGGAAACAAATTGTTCTGTTTTTCCTTAGTTTGCTATAATAGCTTGTGGTCCTTTTTTGCGTTTATATGTGCAATTCCACTGTCAATACTTTTATTCACAAAGGATTATAATAATACTTTTTGTGGTACTTCGGTGCTCAGACCCCCCACCTGTGATTGGAGAAGTGCTCCACTGCAGCTCTCCAAAGCGTGGACCCAATGACAACCCTCCCAGTGGGGTTTCCTCCCCTGACAGCATGTTGCTGTACGACTGGCAGGCCTCCACCTTCCATCACCTCTGACGACTGCACCCAGAGACTGCTCTGTCTCATCGCAGAACAAGAGGTAAACTAGCTTGGCTGCCCCTGACGACCACTTTGTGGGTCTTCAATACAATGCCAGAAGTGTTAGACATTATGGGATGAAAAAACGAAGCCACATTTCGAGGTTGGAGGTAGCCTTGCCGGTTTTACCGGCAAGGCTACCTCCATACCGGCAAGAAAATCTGCCACCTGCGAATGGGCAATTACCGGGGTATTCCTGCCCCGCCGGACCCAGTAAATGCCCTTTCACGGGTGCCAGTGCCGTTAGATCCCCATTCCCATCGAGCCCTTTAGGGCTCGATGGGAATGGGATGCCTGTAGCAACAGCAAGGTTCATTCAGGCCTGGCGGAATGAAAGGCCCCCGCGAGCACAACTCGGAGTTTGCCGGTCCGGTAACAATCATACTGGTAAGCTTACCGGTACTGTTGTATCCAAACTGGAAACCTCGTTATGAGGCCCAGTGCCTTTGTTAGAGGTAATACATTTGAGCTGTTCTTTACCTGTTGCATCTCTGTTGAAAAGCATTAAGCATGTTCTTGACCAGCCTCCAGAATTTCCCTTGGACGCGGTAATTGATTGCGGGTCTTTTTTTATCTCGCTTCTGCTTTTTTAAATATATATTGCACAAATTCCTAGCAAGAGGCTATACAAGATGGGGATACAATAATGGGTTCTCATGATGGACACAATTGGAAGCAACTGTACAGATAAGTGGAGTACATGCCAATATACTCCTTAAATACAGGAAAATATTCCTAAAACAAAAAAGGGAGTAGAAATGCTCCCAACATAAAATAGGAAACAACTGACCCCTCTGATCCTTCCCACTGCTCCACTCAAACAGCTCTGCAGATGAGTTCGGATCAGTTGTACCAGCAGAGCAATGCCACAGGAAGGAGACCTAATAACTTCCTGATCTGAAGAAACATGTTAAGGACAAACTACATATTTCAATTTAAGAGAATTGCTAGGTGCAAATATGGTCAAATATAAAATGTCTGTTTTGGAGCTTAAATATATTTTTGGTTGCCTTAAAAGTGCTCCCATTAAGAATGCAAATTACTTTTTTATTCTCTAAAAAAACAATCTACTCACAAATTCAAAAAATAGGGAGCAAAATACTCCAGTTCCAAAATCTTATCTTGAGCCCTGATTGGGAGTAGAGCATGTGAAGGGTGCAGTAAGAAGGATAAAGAGAATGGGGGTGCAGAGGGTCACAGGCAGAGGATACAGGTTAGGGAGGAAAAGGCAGATCCAGCCTGTGCCCTAGAGATTTCACAGTTTATCGGCCCATGAGATGTTCTTTGACCAAAGTCATCTGCAGCCCTTTTCAGAACTGCAGAGGAGAAGGGGTCAGACAGAATGTTCCTCCTTTCTTTTTTGCAGTAAAGCCTTGCCTTCCCCAAGTCTCTTATGTTTGCTTGGATGTGAGTTGTGTCTCTTCTACTTTTTATTTTTTTCACTTTTAGTAGTTACTTCTATATCTAAAGTGTCCTATTGCTTACTAAATTTCCCTCTTGGAAAGTCTAGATATCCCTCAATGATGATAACTTTCCTTAGTTGGCGCTCGTGTGCTGCCTATCTAGGAAAGGAGATAGAGATGGCTCACTACTTTCCTACATCTAAAAAACACACTTCCGGAAGTGTGTTTTTTAGATTTAGGAAGTGTGTTTTTTGAAGCTGCGTTGAGACCAGACTTTCTGACTTCTGCCAACCACATTCTCATACCTTCTGAATGGGGTCCTGCAGGATGACTACTGTAAACAGCTGCCCCAGACATGACAGCTCACTGCCCTTGATACTGAGAGGCGGGAGCTGGCTTCAGGTTGACACAGATAAACAACGGTTGTTGGGATGTACTGTCTCCTTTGTTAAATTCTGCAGCCATGCCCCATGTGGGCCTGTTTGAACTATTAGTATGTTAATTATGTTAATTGCTACCACCATCTGCAGAGAGTAAACAAACAGACAAAGCAGATCCATAGATTCTTTGATAGTTAATTAGGCTGGCCATGGCAGCAGGATGCTTTTGGCCCTTCCCCTTCTGAGATGCATCATGTACTCCACCCGTCAGATCCCAACTAAATATGAGGCTGTTTTCATCCAGAGTTCACAGGTCTATGTGTAAGTCGTTCTGTGAGCATAGGAAAATGTGTGCGGATTAGCCCCACATATTTTCCAGACGTTGATCTACCATCATTCAATTTCAAATAAAAAACCAGGTGATCGCACACCCACTGTGAGGATGGTCAAATTCCTTCACACACACTCCATCTGAGTACTGCTCTCACACCATTTCCTAAACATAGACAGCCTAAGTAGCCGACGCTCACCCACCCACACACATGATCAATGAACACTTTCAGAGCCCCCAAACATCAGCTCTGTGCCTCTCACACATCAAATCAGAGCCCGGTCATACAGCACAGCTGAGCAAGGAACAAGCGCATTGCCTCTCATATACTGTCCCTAAAAACAAACTTTTGTCCCGGCACGCTTCGAAATGATTATCATTAGCTGCTGAGTTATTATGCATTCCTATGCAAAAGGGACGAGCATACTCACTATTAGCAATAAAGGGTAAGCAAGCTTATTTAGCTTTAAAAGCCACACTTGTATTCCAAGGAAAAAGCATAGCACGCAATCACACCAAATCTAACCCACAGAGATGGCTTAACGCTCCTTACACACCACTTTAAACTTGATACACAAGCCCAGTGCCCTCACACACCACTCCAGAGTTTAAGAACAAGTGAAATGCCTAGACACTCTACGCCTGAATTGCTAAACAAGCGTTGTTGCCCTCACAAATTACAGCTGTACTAATATAGCATCTGAGCGCCTATCACTGCACTGAAAAACACACTTAGGGCCTAATTCACAGAAGCGTTTTATAATGGCAAAACCCCATTGGAAAACTCTCTGTGAATTAGACGCTTATTAGAATCCACCACACACATCACCGAAGCATTAAGCCCAACACCAATCACACACCACTGCTGCACTAATAAACACACACCTCTCATCCACCACTGCAGCAAGCGGCTCACCACTGATCACACACCACTGCAGTACTAATAAACAAGTGCAGTGCTTCTAACACATGCCCAGGGCACAAGTCAAGGGTACACCCAGGTGGATGGCATGCGCCTCTTTTTTTTAGTGGTTGGACATTGTCCCTCTTGGCTCTGTCAGAGCAGAGTAAAAGCACTGCAGAGTGTTACCATTAATCGAATTAATGGGTTAACTTTTTTGAATTAATGAGTTAACCTGTTAAGTCCAGTGGCATGATCGAGCCCAGGAAAAGAGACTTACCCTCACCCGATTCTACGATAATGCTATACTCACAGTTCAGTGACCAGACCTATTCTGCAATGCGACTCAGTGTGTAGCAATTTCTTTAAGAACCATTCTCTTAAAATTCTGATGTGTGTGTGTGGTAATCCGTATTTTATCATTCCATCCAAATTAAAAGGGCTCATTTTGTTTGCCTTGAAATTATAAATCAAGACACAATTCTCGGGTATCTCAAATATTTACGGGGTATCTCCAATGTTTAGCATCAACCTGTTCCAGGAACATTCATTTTAGTCACCTTCTTCAGGACAAGTCGCACCCCCCCAAGAAGGGGTGAACACGACCTATACTATTTGTTGGTCTGTTTTTGTGTTGTCTTATTCAACCGTCATATGCTTACTTATGGGCAGTCTTAGCCATTATGGCTCGTGAGGATAGCTTAGGGGCAACATGCTCGACTTGAAAGCAAGACGAGACGGAACACCACAGGTTTGATTCCCCATGTCCATGCTTAGAAACCTCTGGGTATTAAGCGCGTTAGAAATAACCTATCATATGAAATAACCTATCATATGAAATAACCTATCATATCTTGATTCGTACTTTCTTTTGATTTTTCTTTTTTTCTTTGTTGAGAACAAAAAGAAACCATAGGTTACTTAGTTTCTCCCCAGTTATGTATAATTACGGGTGTTTATATATCAGGTCGTTTCATTACTTGATCAATGGGAAGGGGAACAGACACTTACCCCACTCACTTGTGTAACTACTTTACTTTGTCTGGTGTTGTGGAAGACAAAACAACAAGACATGATTTAATTGGAAACAGCCACATTACACATACACTATTCTTGGTGACACTGTACTTCAAACTCCTCAATTTCTATGAATGAACTTTTCATCATTGTCTTCATGTAGTGGAACTCATAGAGCCTCTCTCGAACGCTGTGGTGGAGGATCCAAACTCTAACCTGATTAGTACCAGGATGCTGCAGCAAGGAATTCTGGTTCCTGTAGTTCAGAGCCAGCTGGGATACAACTCTTCCCCCATTATTCAGTATTTGCCCTGAGTGGGGAGGTGGGGGAGTTACCAACAGTGTGGCACACGTAGGATTCAACTTTGCACAACTGAATCAGACCTGCCTCCCTGAAGATTGCTGAGGCATGAAAGCACGTGCCAGGAGGAGAACACCACTGAACCTTCAGCTGATTGCAGCTGGGACCCAGACTTGGGCCCTGGCCACCCCACTTTTCTCTACATATGCATACATTAACCAGTATGAACCCTGTGTTGGGCAAAACGCGTCATTTGTCAAGGACCTCCCTTGGATTTTTGTTGTGCCATGTGCATTATGATACATTATTGACCTTTCATTTTTTGGAATTCTGAAGCTCTGGGTGCCACCTGAAGTTTTTTTTTCAAACATATATATATATATATTTATTATTCCCAGAACCTGCAGACATCACGACTGGACGAATTAGCAAGCCGAGTGAACGTCAGGCGCCATACCCAATGAACAGGCTGAACGCTCCTTTCACATGAGACGCCTGACTCCAGCTCTGCCGCTTAGACATTGCGACCATTTAATTAACTCAGCAGCCGAGCAAAGACAGGAACATGTTATAGAAGGAAGCCCTCCGGGCTGCGTTGATTGTTTTCTCATTGCTTATCTAATTAAAATGATGGGCCAGGCAGGATCCTACTCTGCACAAGCGAGAGAGAGAGCCCCCGACCGCACAGTAGAGAGAGGCTCCTTCGGCAGAGAAAAAAAGAGCCCTCCCCCGCCTGCATTGTCAGACTAGCACACAAAATAGCAAAACGTGCCAACATAAAGGTGCGCACATTCACAAATTGAAATGCGTTCTTTTCAAGACACACTAAGCAGTACCCGAGGGAACATTTCTTTAGAAAAGTGCATTTTAAAGTGCATTAGGTAGATAGGGTTGATTAAAACGACCTGCTGCACGGTCATTAAAGTAGCCCACATTGGCAGAGAAAAAACTGGGCCACGCTGATCTGTCAAGCCTGTGTTGCCCGATGAGCTATTTCAAGCCTCTTCCCTGTACCAGAAAGAGAGAACAACCTTCAATTCACCAGAGAGATGCTCTTCTGCTCCTGCGAGAGAGACTCCTGCTACACAAAAGAAAGAGACACTCGCTGCACAGGATACTCCCCTGACCAGAGAAGAGCCTTCTGCACAAGTGAGTCTATTGTTGCACAAAAGAGAGGTTCCTTCTGCAAACAGGGATGTATTCTGCCCTGGGGAGAACACGTCTTTATCCCGGGGAGATGCTCTATCTACACAGGGAACAGGCTTCATCTGTGCTAGAGTAAGCCCCACCTGGAATGAAATAAAATTACCAGAGAGAGTCCATATGCAATGGAGGGAAGCTCTCTCTGCAGTACAGAGACTCATTCGGCACCAAAAACCTTCCCACTGCACACAGGCTCCCTTTGCACTAAATAAGTGTACCCAGTGAAAATAAGAGAGGCTCATCCAACATGGGAGAGACTCTTCCTCTGAACTGGAAAGTAACTCCCTCTTCAGAGGAAACACACTCTGGATCCCGACAGCCTAAGTAACTATCGCCCCGTCACCCATCTTCCCTTCCTAGGTAAGATCATCAAGAAAGCGGTAGCCACACAACTGCAGAAAAACATCAACACCAACAATCTCCTCCAAACCTACCAATCTTGGTTCAGACCTAGATGCAGCACAGAGACCGCAACCATACATGTGGTTGGGGGCGCCCTCAACATCCTTGATGACAGCCACCCTTGCCTCCTGGTTCTGCTCAACCTCTTGGCCTCTTTTGACAGAGTAGACCACCAGGCGCTCACGGATATAATACATCGATGCATGGAGATCAGCGACTTTGTCCTACGCTGGCTCAAGTCTGACCTCACCAACCGCCAGTAGTTTGTTCAGATGGACTCCTCTAAATCGCCAATACTACCTATCACCTTTGGAGTCCTGCAGGGTGCCATCCTCCCAGTGATCTTCAATCTATATATGGTGCCGCTGGGAGCCCTTCTAACCACACACAACATCCACAACCACCAATACACTGACAACACACAACTATACCTCAATATCGACTCCATCAAGAAAATCCGCTGACTCAAAACTTGCCTCTCGCTGATCCAGTCTTTGATGTCCAGTGCATACTCAAAGCTCAACCCCTCCAAGACAGAATTCCTACTCCTCACCAACAACAAATGTACACTCAAACATACAGACCTGGCTATCCACCATGAACCCTAAGGGCTTCACACCGGAGCTGAAAAATGGCGCCAAGTCCCTCGGGTTCCACATCGACAAACAGCTCTCCTTCAAGACACACATAGGTAAGAAAATTCATACAGCCTGGTATCAGCTCTCCCTCCTGTGGAAAGTCAAGCCCTTCCTCCCACTGAGCAGCTTTACAGCCACTGTTCAAGCATTGGTCCTATCCCAACTAGATGGGGCAATGCCTTGCTCGAAGGCCTCCTATTGTCTTCTCTTGTACCCCATAGAAGTTTCGTACATGCGGCTGCCCACTTAAGCACGTCTCTGCAGAAATTACCACATCAACCCTACTCTCGTTGATCTACACTGGCTCCCACTGCATGCACAAACCACCTTCAAGTCTTGCCGCATCATCTATGAGGCAGTCACCCTCAAGTCACCCAGCTGCCTCATGGAGAAACTCAGAATCTCCAGTGGACAGCACACCACCAGAGGCCGGGACACGTGCAGACTTGAAATAGGAGGCTGAAAAAAGGAAAGGACCAGAAAACAAGTCTTCTCTGCCTATGCCCCAAGACTATGGAACCTCCTCCACGTCAGCATCAGACTCACCCCCACGCACCTACAATTCAATACCCACCACTTCAAGGAGTCTCTCCTCTTCAACACCTACGTCATCAAATCGCCCGCCCATGCCACCTGACTCGCTAGACACTATCCGCCTCTCTCCTTTCCACAACCCTTTTTCAGCTGTACCCCTGCTCTGTGCCCCTCTGTATATTACACCCTGCTGTATTTCTGCTCTTTTGTTACCTATGAAAAGCACTCCATTATGTACATGTACTGTTGCATACCTCTGTAAAGGGCTCTGTTATGTATCTGTATTGTTGTATACCTCTGTAAAGTGCTCTGTTGAAACGGCTCCCTTTGTAATGGACTAAGGACATACATTTACACGAGAGAAGCCCTCTGCACAAGGATGAAGCTCTCTCTTTAACAAGCAGGGAAATGTGCCAGACTAAGACAGAGCTGTGCAAAGTGTGTCTTGCTGGAGCACCGTTTAACTCCATAGAGCCCCAAAAACCCAAACCCACAGGGCTAACTAGCCCAACAATCCCACAAGAAGTGCTCTTCAGCTGGGACCCTTCTCTCGTCCAAATGCTGTGCTTTAGACCAGAGATTTGCATAAAGAAAAAATGTAATTAATTTTCCAGCAGAAACAGCCTAGATATCTCATCTATTCACAGTCAGTCCAAATGAGCGCTAAAAGTCTTGCGATTTACATATTTGGTTGTGTTAGGGTGAGTTCTGTGACAAAAGAAAATAGCAAAGAGCTCAGTTTAAATTAAATGCTAAAAGGGTTTCATGCTTGAATAATTATCACAGACATATTTGAAATATAAAATGCAGGGTCATTCCCATGTTCTCAAAATTCTCTTTGCTTTCATGCAAATCGATTTGATTGGGTTCCATGAGGCGATCGGGTTGATGGACTTTGGCTAAGGCTCCCCCATCAGCTTCGCACACATCACTCTCGTCACCCCTCCTCCCACTCTCCCAAATCCTGATACCTCCTCCCAGTGTTGTACCAAGCAGGGGGGCAGAGGCGGCAAACTGCCCCCCAGAGGCTCTTTTGAGAGTCAGACCAGTGCGTTTGTCAGTGACCCACCTCTCCCGTTCGGCACCTCAATGAGGGTGCCCAACGGGAAAGGTGTCCCGCTGACAGGACTGTGTGCTGCGCAATTCCTGCTCGCCATGCTCATTGTCCTGACAGCAGGACACCTTACCCTTTCCGAATGGGAGAGATGTCCAACTGCCAGGACACTGTCCCAAGGAGCTCCGTGCAGCAGAGGGGTTCTCCCGTTGCTCTGTGTCAACAGAGCATTTCAATGTGAGCCTTTAGGCACTGATGGGAGGAAGAGGGGACTATTAGCAGGGGCTTTTGTCCCTTTAGAAATGGGAATGGGAGGGAGTAATCAGAAGTGAGAAGGGTGCATAATGCTGCATGCTTTATGAAATAATGACTATGGTTTAAAAACCCAAGGGGGATTTGTTAGGCTCACATTAATCTGCAGGATGCTATTGTGACTTTGCATGCAGAGTGGGAAGAATAAAACTAAAGCCATACTCTTGTTGCTCAACATATTTCGGTGACAATGTATATAGGGTGTAGTTAGTTTACTATGAAAGGCTAGATTATATGTAATGTGTGGTTTACTTCCAAGGCATTGCTATAAATAAAGTATTCTTTAAGCACATGACATGCAAAACAAAACCTTAATAAATATCTAACTAAACCTGGGAAGATGTGCTCAGTTGCTTAAATTGTCCACATCCCGGTTTTACCATTTAACCAAAGTGTGTGATCCTGGGGAAACCATTTAATCGCACTGTCTTATCTGCAGCTATGTAAGTGATTCATTTCATAGCTTATGTTAATAAATCATGCTGTTATTTTTTTTTTAAACAAATGACTATGGAGTTGCTACTAATGTAATAATAGTGCAATTTAGGTATTTTACAACCCAACGTTATTTGCCACTTAGCTTACGTATGGCAACTTATTCTAAAGTTAGTTCCATGGTGCCTCCAAGTATCAAAAGACTGATGATGCTCCTTGCAATTTCCTTTTCTGTGAAGTCATTTCTGTTGGTGCACTCCATATGTAAATTCTGAGGTTTGCATGTATTTTGCCCCAGAGTGTCTAGTAGATGAGTTTCTTGCATCTGTAATGATTCTGCAGTTTTTGGTTTTTTTTTGTGTTAAAATGCCATATGCCACTAATGTTATCCAAAAAATTAAATTGGGGCGGGGATAGGCGGTTTGGTGGCCCGTATGTTATTGCGTGCACTGCATTTGGGGGGAAAGTAGCAAGACTTTTTTGTGGCTCCCCCCACACACACTCTTGAAATGTTGGATACTCCCCTGCCCCCTCCCTCTCCCCAGTGGTATTGTTTGCGCTTTAAGACACTGCTCTTCAGTAAGTGTGCATAGCTTCGTCGGCCATTGGGACGAGTAGGACATTACGAAACGCGGTAATGTGCTCTCATGGCGTTTCAGCATCATGGACAGCATTCAGCTCCCACGCTGTCTGTGGTGCTGAAGTTCTTTTTTCTAACCAGTCCGAGGAAACTCTTGGCCTGCGTTTCCGTATATTTTGGTGGGTCATTTTTTGCGTTGGGTGTGGCGCGTTCTTTTTCTGTGCGGATTTTTTTTGGATCATCCAGGTGACGGAGGTTTATTTATGTAAATAGGGGGCACGTCCCCGTGCTCATAAAGGAGCGTCCACATTTCATGAAGGAGCGGCCACATTTCAGTTAGAGCCAACAGTTGGTGTTAAAGAAGGAGCTTGCGGGCCATACCAAAGAGGATCTGGGGGTCAGGAATACATGTAAAGGCTTGAATGCGCAGACAGTCTAACGTCCCATAACGCCCGAATTAGCAGCTGAGGTCACTTCCGCATACCAGGCCAATGTCAGAGAAGGGGCCCCAATTGGCTCGTCATCTCAATGTCAGATTCCCACAAACAGTGAAGTTAAAAGGCTAATTGTAGATTCAAAGAAAGAGTCAACAGGAGGATAGGTTAAGGGTGAAAGAGCAAAGGGTTCCTTCCGATCGTGAGTGAGTGTAGTCAGTGGGCCTCATTCCGAGTATGGAGGTAGTCATGGCGCTATTTGCGCCATGACTACCTCCCATACCGGGTCTGGGTCCAACCTGGTTCAATGGGGATTTACCGGTCCATTCCGAACCTGGAGGGACCGGTAAGTCCCCATTGAAAAATCCATTCCCCATTCCCATTTGAGCCCCCATAGGGCTCAATGGGAATGGGGAAGTAGCTAATAACGGTACCACAATTTGCGGGACCGTTATTAGCTCTCTGGTCCCTTAGCGGCTCCCACTAAGGGACCTTGGAATAGGGCGCAAAGGGATTACTGGCACAGATGTCCTTAACGGTGCCCGGTATCCCTTTGCGCGCACCTCAGAATGAGGCCCACTGTCTTGCTGCCGGCCTAGCTGAACCATTTTGGAGGTCGAGGAGCGTCTCTCTTTCTCTCTCTCTCTCTCTCTCTCTCTCTCTCTCTCTCTCTATTTCTCTCTCTCTCTCTCTCTCTCCCACCCACTGGCCTTCAATGTACGTCTCTCTGTTTCTCTCTTCTTTCTCTCTCCCTGTCTGTCTCTTTCTCTCTCACTCCCGCTATCTTTCTTCCTCTCTGTCTCTCTATCGCTCGCTCTACCTTTCTCCAACTCTCGCCCTCGCGCTCTCTCTCTGTGACAAATAATGTCATAGCTTTAGACAGTCATGGGCACCATTGTTGTAAGTGCATTATGGTAACTATGGTTACGCTCTTTTTCACTTTATTCACTATCTTAAACTCTAAGGAAGCTTTGAAAATGCACATTATGTAGAACAACTAAGCGAGGAATGTGGAGTCTGCTTGGAAGCCACTGCACGCTAGTGTTTGCATCGTTAGAATTTGAGGCCGATCAAATGGATTTGAAGGATGTCATAGACTTGGGGTCAAAAACAACAATTGTGAAACTCTTCAGAAAGTGTGATGTGATACACAGATGTTGATTTAAATGCGAGGTTCTCAAGGTCTTTCATTACAATACATTTCTATGATCTTCCAAGGAAAGGTCAAGATGACATTGATAAATAAAATGATTTTGTTGATCACATTCATAAACCATATAATAGGCACAACGAGCTTACAATTGACAAGTAACATTATGAACATTTAAAAGAAATGAAAAGTGAGCATTGGTGGGACTTTTTAAGGTTATAAATACCTTTTCATTGAGTAGGCAAAATGGCTAGAGATTAAGTTTCTTTTGAGATGCTTAGGTACGTATGTTCACCCCTCTGATTTTGCAATGGTTATTGAGCCGTTGGGTGGGGTGTACCAGTGCAGGCATGAGAGAATGTGTTTGGAACCTAGGGGCACCAGACAGTGTATATCTTTGTACGCTGACGATGTACTCTTGCAGATCCAGAATCCGCAGTCTAACTTGCGTAGGGATATGCTGACGGTTGAAGAGTTTGGAGAGTTATCTGGGCTGGTGGTCAATAAGTCCAAGTCGGCCATGTATGTGTTGCCTACTGGTGCTATTGGAGAGCTTGAGCATTTTGGGATGGAAACACTGGTCATGGGATTTAAATATCTGGGGATAAGCGTTAGCCCGGACTGGGAGTGGATGTGTAAGTTATCGGCTCAAAATCTCAATAAAAAATGCTGGATCCCATTATACCGAATAAGGGGAGCAGGGATTGTGGGGGAGTCCCCTGCTTCCCTTGCTCTTTGTAATGGGTTCGGGGGTTGCGGGGAAGTCCCCCACTTCCATTACATGGATAGCTAGGGACAATAAAGTTTAAAAAAAAGAAAGAAAAAAGGACGCTGCAGCGCCAGTTCTGACCCACGTTAGTGGAAGGGACGTGACGGTGCAGGGCTAAGGGGGAGTCGGCGGCACACACAAAGTGTGCAGGATGAAAGGTATGTAGTGAAATAAAAGGGAAGCGGTATGGGTTTGGGGGATCTATGTGATCACTGCGCCTTGCCGTTTTTGTAGTCAGCATTTTCTCTGTCAGGATTTTCGGTGACTCAGTGATCACACAGATCCGATATAAAGCAAGAATGTTGAGGGACTCACTATGGCATTTGAGAGACTCATGAATTTTGGATTAAGTTTCCCATTTCTTTGATGGGTCGGATGACCCTGGTGAAAATCATTATGTTGCCTGGATTATTATGTCTTCCAGGTTATGAAGATGTTTCTTAAGACTGCGTGCTTCTGGTCACCACACAGGACCTTAATTAGGCTGTTTTGGAAGGGGGAGAAACATAGGATTTCTTCGAGCACCATGTAGCTCCCAACGGCTAAAGGGGGATCAGAGCACCTGACTTCAGAGGATACTGTTGGGCTTCAACTCTACAGCACATGATGGAATGGTTTGCTAAACCACACGAGGATCGTATTATGACTTGGATCATGAAGGAGTCAGAACCTTATTGAGCTCTAGAAATGATTGGGGGAGGGAGAGGGAACTAGGGAATTTCCTCACGCTGGTGGGAACCAATATTTTGGTTTGGTGGAAAGCCACTGGGCAGGTGGGATAATTATTTCCCTTTTTACCAGTCATGCCTTTGGGCTGCAGCGGATTGATTAGAGTATTGACTAGAAAACAGGGGGAGGCAATTGGATGGCTGGGACGAGGTGGGGTCATAGATGATTTGTATGTTGGGGATAGGGCCATCACATACTCAGAATTTAAGGCAGCTCGTTCGTCAGTTTGCTTGAACATTTTGGAGTTTGCCATGTTGATGGCAGAGGTGAGGAAGGCCTGGGGTGGTTTCCCCGAGAAACCATGGGTCCATGCCATGAATGTAACTCTGTTGCAGTTATTGGAAGGTGGGAAATGTCTGTCAGAATTGTATGCAGCAAATAGGAATGAACTCGCGCCACAACGCAGGGGCTTAGACTTAAATGGGAAATGGATGTCGGTGAACAACTGTTGGATGGTGAGTGGTCTTTAATACGCGAAGTGTGTCTCAAGAAATGTTCAATTGCAATGGATACAATATAAGTGCGGCATGTATATCACTCCGGTAAGGGTGGCTAAAATGGCAGTTGGAGTGGATCCTGCGTGCCGGATGTCTAGGAGAGAGATTGGGACGTTTATACACATCTGTGACCTGCTGGCGAGCTTCTGAGAGACTGTCAGCCTGGAACTGTCAGAATTGCTTGTGACTAGGGTTCAGTTCACGATCCAGCACTGCCTGTTAGGACTTCTACCCCGTGCAAAGGGCAGACAAGGGAAAGATGTGGTCAACCAATGACGTTGGTTTTACTGTCAGTGAAAAGGGTGATTGCTATGGCCTGGAAGGGCAGGGGGGGGGGGGGCGGGGGCAATATGGGGGACCAGAGTAGGGCCATCTGAAAATGGGTGAGGGGTGAAAGAAACGTGAGAGCCCCAAAAAGGCCAAGGGAAGGAGATGAGATGCGATATTCGATATGGCATGAGATTCGGGACAAACTAGAGATGAATCCGGTTTTCCGACCACCATGAGGTGGCAAGGCCATGGGCATCGAGTATGGTATTGAAGGGGAGGGGATTGAAGGGGTTTATTGATGCTTTTGTAATGGGGAGGAAAAAGTTGACTGGCTTATTGTTGAAAATCCTGGTACTGATGTACACAGGCATGGGTCTTTAACGGTTGTGTACCTATAGCCAAAAGAAGACTGTAAGTTAAGTGTTTGTTAAGAAAATTGAAATTAAATGTTTTTTTAAAAAAAAAAGTATGTTCACAAATGCACAAAATAGAGTGGTGTTGGCTGACTAGCAGAGATTCATTAGTTGTAACCCTTTAATTACCTGCTACATTCGTTTGGAAGCACCACTTTGTGCTTAGCCATCTCCTTCCTGTGTCCAATAAATGCAAGGTGACCAAGATGGCTGGGGGCATGGCTTGGAGTGAGAGGCGCACTGATGACGTTAATCAATGACTGGGGGATTGAGGGGCAGTAAAGTTTGCAATCTCACAAAGGTGAAGGGAAGAATGACCTGCGTCCCTTACACCAATGGTGTCAGCCCTGCATTTGGCCCTCTATGCATAGGGTTTATTGTCTAGGATATTAGTGACTCATTACTTCTTCTTCTTCTTAATTATCAGATGCGTGGGCGGACCCACACAGGCGCTTCCCCATCCTAAAGGATGATGTGCACCAGACCCACCAATCAGTACTTAGCTCCCATAATTACATTGTCCTGTTTTCTCATTTGATTCCACGTGTGATCGTGTGCTTCCTTTAGGAACACTGTGTGGATCACCCACGGTGATACAGGACAATGGTCCATGACCCTTCACTCAGAGGGAGCCAGCTGCGTGGGGTAGTTCGTTGGCACGGGTGTCAACTGCCCTGTCTGCATCCTAGGTTCGAGAGGAGTCTCCCTTACCTACGGGCACTGCTTCCCCCTGCTAAGTCTGCGGCACAGATTGGTTGTTTCATGGTGTGTGCTGTGCAGCATTTGACATAAAGGGTGTTGTGGCCGCTTTGCATTAGGGGTCCTTTTATCTGTTTTCCCCATCACTAGACCCTTGCACGGCTTGCAGGATGTATCTTCTATACTGTTCCTATTGTGTGAGTGGACTCTGCCCTCCTGCAGGATGCCTAGGTACACAGCAGGAACAGGGAATCTCAGGGACCCTGCAGTGGATCTTGCTGGGCATGCCCCAGGGATTGGCAAGTGTGACTGGTATCAATGGGGTGTGGTATGGCATGCTTGAGGGACAGTAGGGTGCAGGTTATGACAGGCGTGTACATAAAAAGCTTTGGGGTTCCCACCAGTTTTGAATCCTTCCTGTGAGCATGTGACTGCGTTGAGACTTGATGCCTAAGCCAAACTCTTTCCACTCTAAGTTACACTGTCCTATGGTAGGATCATCCGTTTTGTTGCTTTTGTTTATTGCACTGGCCACTCATTTGGCAATGGAATCCCTGCACTCCCTCATGTCATGGGTGGGTAAAATGCCCAGGCAGGAAGGAGTCAATGACCTCATGCCCTACTCAGTTTTTTGGGTGAGTAGTCTATCCAGAAGCCCCTTTGGTAAACTGAGTGTTGACTGAAACCACGTAAAAGGGGGTCTACTGTCCCCTGCACTGACTCATAGGTTACTGCCACAGTCGCCAAGGCTGGGCTTCTTTGTCAAACCTCTATGGCAGTGCCATGAAGGCAGGATGGTAGTTTGTTCTGGAGTACAGTGTAGAGCTAAAGGCCTCCATATCTCGTATTTGGGTTACATTGCCGTTATCCCTGCAAAGATGCTCTTCAGTGCCCTTACCACGGACGTATACAATTTGGGCGTGGCACAATTTTTCATCGCCAAATTGACTGTGGTCAATTCGGCTGTGAAGACAATTTTGCTGTGACCAAATCCGGCCAAACTTAAACCCCCACATCTCCCAACACATTCCCCCACCCACTCCCTACTTACCTTTTTAGCATCTGCTCATCTTCTGACCCTGCAGTGTCAAATCCGTCCCTCCTACGCGGGTCAGGTCTGACGCTGCAGGGTCCACTTATCTGGGTTGTTTTCCCCCATGCCCCGCCTTCAAACCTCCAGAAGCGGGGGACACCCCTGCTACGCCCAAAGGCCATCACTACCAAGCATGGGGAGCGGGGGACACCCCATCAACCCCTGCTCTCCACAGTGATTACCCAATCTGATAGTTTCCAAACGATCCAATGGTACTGACTGAATCCAACCAGATTTACCATACGATCAATTGGAAATGATCAGTTTGGGTACTACCCTTACCACATCTGCAAGGAACCCACCAGAAAGACTGCTTGGCTGCTGATTTGTGAGGGTAATCTCACCTTGAGAAAGGAAAGGTTCTCTGGTTGTTTTCTTTAGGAAAAAAGAAAGAAAACAAGCAAATGTTTACCTCTCATGAATGGTCAGGGCTGTTAATAAGGCCTGGCTTTATTTTTTCTATTATTAATTAGCTTAAATCATCAAGGACCTATTGCGTGCCGGCTGGTATAGCAAATACAGTAATAAAAAAGAACCCGGAATTGTAGTCAAATTTGCTGTACATTCTATTTTCCAATATTATAAAGACTGGTAACATTCCTACGAGTTGGAGAAAAGTGTTGCTAGTGCCTATAGTTAAAAAATGTTCCAGGCTCCTTCCTGAAAAGGACAGGATGCTTGCGCCCTCTCTGATTCTGTGGCTAAATTATTTGCCACACGGCTAGTTATTAAACTAAATGGCCCTCATTAGGACCCTGGCGTTAAGGGGTTAACGGTGCTGTAAAAGGTGTTGTGCCGTTAAACCTTTAACGCCTGATTACGAGGTCCCTTTGCGGCTCCCGACCTTAACGGCTGGTTTGGACCAGCCGTTAAAGTAGGGACCCGCAAAGGGACTTTCGAGGTAATTACGGTGCCGCAATTTGTGGTACCGTAATTACCGCCTTCCCCAGTCCCATTGAGCCTTATGGGGCAAAAATGGGAATGGGGAAGGGCCAATGGTAAATGGGGAATTACTGCCCCGCCAACCTTGGAATGGGGCGGTATTTCCCCATTTACCATTGGCAAACTCGTTACATTACCGGCAGCAACCATGGTGCTAATAGAGCCATTGGTTACCGCCCGTGTGGTAATGAGGGCCAATGAGTGGATTAATGAGAAAAACATACTAAGCCATAATCAAAAAAGTTCTAGAAATGGTCTAGATATGTTACATAATATCTGGAGGATGCTAACTTGTCTTGTACATAACATGCTGTGTAATTAGGAACAGACTTGATTAATTGGCTTTATTGGCTATACCAAAACATTTGATTCAGTTATGGAACAAGCTAGAATGATGGGGAATAAATCCATGGTTGTTGCATCTTATCTAACTCCTGTATGAAAATACTACGGTACAGATTAGGCTGAACAATGAGGGCCTTCTATCTTCAGCAATCCACACAAATCGGGGTGTTAAACTGGGATGTCTGATAGCTCCCACATTGTTTCATGTGTATGTTGCCGATATGGACAATGCGCTCAAAGATGTGAATCACTTTCCTCCTGGCAGAGGTAATGAGGCCATACCGTGGCTATCCTACACTGATGGCACATTCGTGATGGATAAAACCACAATTGGTCTTCAGCGCAGTTTGAATGCTGTAATGAGATATTCTAACGAAAATGTGCGAAATATGAATATAGGTAAAACAAAGATTATGGTCGCTGGTGGAAAAAAGGGGAAAGAGAAGTTTGTTTGGAAATTGAGTGGTAAAATTATTGATGTTTTAACAGAATATAAGTACTTAGGTATAATGAGTGCCCATAGATCACACCCTATGGTTTTGTACAAATCAATATCTCCTAAAGGTTTAGCTAAATACTGGGCCTCATTACGAGGTTGGCGGTAAGGGATACCAGGCACCGTTAAGGAGACCGGTGCAGGTAATCCCTTACCGCCCAATTCCGCAGTCCCTTAGCGGGAACCGTAAAGGACGTGTGGTCTGACCACACATTCTTTACGGGACCGGTTAAGGGACCTTGGAGCTAATAACGGGACCGCAATTAGCGGGCCCGTTATTAGCGCTTCCCTCCTTCCCATTGAGCCCTATGGGGGCTCAAATGGGAATGGGGAATGGCATTTGGAATGGGGACTTACTGGGTCTGCCTAGTTCGGAATGTCCCGGTAAGTTCCCACTTCACCAGACCGGACCCGGACATGATTTTGGAGGCAGCCATGGTGCTAATAGCGCCATGGCTACATCCAAAGTCGTAATGAGGCCCACTGTCTTATTAAATCTTTTATTGATGCCAAAGGGGGATATCCGATCAGAGGTATGATCAAATTATATGTAAAGTTCATTGTTCCTTCCAGTTTTTATGGTTTAGAAGTATTTTTGGAGAAAGGGATTGATTGGATAAAGCGATTGGAAGCTAAACGCTGGTGTATAACTCTTGGTGTACCTCAATCTATCCCTGTTGAGACACTGGGCCTCATTATAACTTCTGCGGTATGGGTTAACGGGCTCCGCTAATGGAGGTGGACCTGTTAAACCCGTCCCGCGAAATTATGAGGTCCCTTCGCGGGACCCGGTAAGGACGCCTGGTAAAACCAGGCGTAGTTACCAGGTCCCGCGAGGGGAAGAGGGAGTTAACAGTGGACCGGTCGTAATCGGCCCGTTGTTAGCTCCCTCTCCCATTCCCATTGAGGCCTATGGAGGCTCAGATGGGAATGGGGAAGATCCGGGCCCGGGTTCCCAAAGGGAGGAATTACCGGGCCCTCTATACTCGGAATAGCCTGGTAATTCCCCATTCTGGGAACCAGGTAAAGGAGCCCGGTTTGGCGGCAGCCATGGAGCTAATAGCTCCATGGCTGCCGCCAAACTCGTAATGAGGCCCACTGTGTATTGAATTAGGTCTTACTTCCATTCTGACATCAGGGAAGATAGCTAGGAGTGTGTGTTATTTTAAAATGGGTAGAAAACATGATAATAAAGCTTCCCTGTTTGGTCTGTTGCAAACATTAATATAAATGTGTCTAAGGGATATAATAGTTTTGCCGCTATTGGTGGCCTCACTGCACATGACTCTTTAAGAAAAAGGGGAGTCATTAGTGGGGAAATTAAGAAGTTTATGTGAAACCAGTGGCATTGATGGGTGCAGTTCAAAAGTGCCCACCTTCATGTGTGCCAGTCTGATTTCTGTGGTTTTGGTGGAGGAACATAGGAGTATGTTATCCATAGGGAAGAGCCCAAGATCTCAAAGACTACAAGCCTTTGCATATGGATAGCCGAAGATGTGGGAAAGTGTGATAGGGTTAAAGAGAAGAGCTTTGTTGGGGTTCGGTTAGTATTGATGCGCTAATGGTGGGACTCTGGTAGCCATCTGCAGGGGGAGTTTGTGCATGGTGTATGGTCGTAGGATATATTACAGAGGAACCCATTAGTTGAAGGAAGGAGAGGAGTAGGCAAAAGAATCCATAACCTTGCACTGTTCCTCAAACCTTCCGCTTCTCTTCAGCTAGCGTGATGGACGTGGGCTTGAATCCAAATGTGATCTCCTATATAGTTTGAGAAGCTGGGTAAATTATGGGGACCACCCTTTTATCTTCTGTGTGGCTGTTTATGTTGAACAACTGATCATAAGACCTGCCATTGCATCTTAACACCTGCCAGTAAGAATCCCACTTCTCCGAGAGCTGACATGGGAGAGAATCCAGTACATTCTGAGCAGTGGTGAACTACCTGGGTCTCAAGGCCTCATCTGTTTCAACAAAAGTGGCCAATAGTTTTTAAACATTGGGACATCATGCTGGACGGGTAGCCCAGCAGGACAGCAATTACCCTTTTCACCAGAATGGTGGGCAAATGCACTGCTGTTCATTGTAATCCACATAAACGGGCCTCGTTGAATTGATAATTCACATATTTAGTGCTTTGACACCCTGCTCCCGAAGTATGTAGTCTAGGGGTCTTTGACGTGTGGCTTGCCAAATGTTTTGACCTAGAAATCCCATAAACCCTAGATGACTTAGTCACCAGTGAAGGATCATGGGAGTCATGGCCACCAACACATCGGAACTGCAGCAGGCTGCAGGCCCCCTGGTAGACCTATCGAAAACGAAAATGACTGTCTGACTTAAAGGCACTCTTTGTTGTCGGTTTGTCAGACTGGGGTATTTTAAGCAGGTGCAGCTTTACCAAAAAAGCTGAGGATGTCACAGTGAAGCACTGGCTTGCACGCCCTTCCTACTAGGCAAGGTTCTCCTTGTGCAGTGTCACAGGAAGGCACCAAGACATTTGTAAATGGGCACCTTCTGAGGTGCTATGACCGTTGAGCCCATTTTTCCTGGAATCTATTTCCCAGCTGGTGGCCTTTGCCGAATGTTGCCTGTTGGGAAATAGCACATAAGCGATTTGCCGCAGAAGCAGTTGGGATCAGGAAGCAGCTGCAGCTGGTCAAAGAGGAAAGGAGGGAGATAGGGGCTGGGTGCCGGAGGTTGAGAATGAGGGGAATGATGGGGCCTGATGGTGGATGTGAAGGAAGGGGCATAGCTAGGGTCATGAGCGTGTCCCACGTTTTACTATATGGGCTGGGGGTCCAGCAGTTACAGAGGTGTCCCTCTCACTTAGTCCTCTTTCCTCTCTTCCTCTTTTTTATAGGTCAGCTTACGGCCATTCTTCTTTCATTGTCTTAAAGTCTTCTTGTACCTGTTATTACATTTTATTATACCGTTATTGCTCTCTGTACATCACTTTGGTGTTAGGTGCTATATAAATAAAAAATTAAATATGGATACAAATACACTCTGATGTGGGCTGGGCAAGGTGGTTGGGGGTTGTAGAGGTGTCCTCTGCTGGAGCCTGGATCATAACTGGCAGGATTCTCAGCACAAGGGTCCATGATGTATTCCTGCAGCATGTAGTCTGTGGGAATACTACATGGATCTGGTGTGACAGAGGTTGCAACATTAGGAGTCAGTGGATTATCTAGCGCTGTTTATTTGTATGCATTTATACTTGTAGCTTTACATTGCCAGTATAAATGCTCGACTGTACGTTCTCAAGGGCCCTCTATCGCCATGAGGACATCTTATGTGTCCTTTTGGACTAGAGTGATCAGTGTATCTGGACTGTGCGTGGCCTTGAGATCACAGCCTGCAGGTCAGTGTGAGTGCTCTCAAAGGAGGCTTAGGTGGAAAACAAGAGATAGTTTCATTTAATTGTATTGGGCCTATAAAGGGCTTTCAGGATAGTGCTATACAGCAGTGAATAGCAGCACCTAAAAGGAGAATAATAAAGTAAGAATACATTGCGGCTTAGCAAACACATGCAGCCAAAGAATCAGGAACCTGAAAGAAAATGCCTTTTCTAAGGGGAGCAGAAAACAGACAGAGAAGGTGAATTACAATCAGAAAGGGGTGTGATTTCCAAAGGAAGCAATGGGGACGAAGAAGGCCAAAAGAAAGGAAATGAAAGGATGGGCGGGGAAGAGAATGGAGGAGGGTAGGAATGTAGAGGTATGGGAGTCAGGAGTTGTGCACGACAAATGGAAGTGGAGATGATCAGGAAATGAAAGCCAGTGAAATCAAGCAAATTAAGGAGCTTTGTGAGCAGAAGTAGGAAGACAAACACGAGCCTGATAGATGTACTGGAAAGTGGCTGGAAAGCTTCCAGTATATAGGCTGGGGGCCAACTATGAGAGAAGAGCAGTGGGAGGAAGAAAAAAAAGAGGCAGGATAGATACATTGGATATCGATTGACAATGTGTCAATATATAGACAGGGAGGCCAAAGACAAGAGAAGAAAGGTGGGAGGAAGAAAAAAAAGATCGAGAATAGATGTATTGGAGATCAATGGTAGAAGTGCCAATATGGATCCAAGGATGTCAAAGAGGAGAGAAGGGCAGTAGAACAAAGACGAAAGAGAGCAGGGATAGATGCTCGAGATCGAGGGAAGAGCTTCCAAAATAAAGACAGGGATGCCAAAGAGGAGAAAAGAGTGGTGTGAGGAAGACAAAAAATAGTGAGGATAGATGAATTGGGGATCGATTGAAGAGGCGTCAATATATAAACAGGGAGACCAAACAAGAGAAAAGGGTGGTGCGAGGAAGACTAAAAAGAGTGTGGATAGATGAATTGGGGATCGATTGACGAGGTGTCAATATATAAACAGGGAGACCAAAGAGGAGAGAAGAGCAGTGGGAGGAAGATGAAAGAGAGGTGTATTGGAGACCGATTGAAGAGGTGTCAATATATAGACAGGGAGACCAAAGAGGAGAGAAGAGCAGTGGGAGGAAGATGAAAGAGAGCTTAGATAGATGTATTGGAGACCGATTGACGAGGTGTCAATGTATAGACAGGGAGGCGAAAGACGAGAGAAGAGCAGTAGGAGCAAGAAAAAAAAGAGCGAGGATAGATGAATTGTGGATCGATTGATGAGGTGTCAATATATAGACATGGAGATCAAAGAGGAGAGAAGAGCAGTGGGAGGAAGACGAAAGAGAGCTTAGATAGATGTATTGGAGATCAATGGCAGAAGTGCCAATATAGATCAAAGGATGTCAAAGAGGAGAGAAGGGCAGTAGAACAAAGACGAAAGAGAGCAGCGATAGATGCACTGGAGATCGAGTGAAGAGCTTCCAAAATAAAGGCAGGGATGCCAAAGAAGAGGGAAGAGCAGTGCGAGGAAGACGAAAGTGAGCATGAAGAGCTGAAATGGAGATCGATTAAAGAGATGCCAAATGCCGGCAGGGTGGCCAAAAAGAAGAGGAGAAAAGTAGTCAAGTCACGAAAAAATGAAATCAAAGATGCAGAGTTTGCAGAACGTATGACGCTGGAAGCAAAAGATAGATGCAAATATGGAACGTCTGAATCATGGCTTGTTTTTTGGAAAGGATTCTGTAAAACGATTGTTTGTCAAATGAAACGATGCTGTCTGATCAGATGATTGACATAGAAGTCACTGTTAATAATGTTCTTGGCGCTACAGAAGTCCTGGTGTTTGGGTCCTTGAGATGAAGGTGACTATTTGTGGGCAGAGTTTTGGGGTGTACATGCCCAGGAGGTCTCCTCCTGGTAATAGGAGGTGAGCCATCTTGCAACACAGTATAGGCTACCTGTCATGTTTCCGTCTTTCCTCTAAACTGGGGTCTAGCGCTCTAAGCAGAGGTTGCATGGCAATGGTGCAGAGACAGCTGAAGAGAGCAAAGCACTGATGGCAATAGGAGGGATCCTGTGAATATTAGGAGTGTTTTAGGGAAGCTCAGGGTTTATGTGAACCACAGCACCTTAAAGAGGGCGGACTGGATTTTATCAGTAGGGGATATCCACTTTAATCAAGCTATCGCGGGTAAACCGAGGGGCACAAGGATTCCTGATGTATCAGTGAAGCATGATTGAGCATAATAATAATGGCAAGAGAGATAGAGAATTTGGGGAACTAAAAGGCTCACATCTTCATTGGATATTTCTCCTCTGGGAAGTGGGCAGTGAGCAAAAACGTGGTTGTAGACCCTCCTGAAGAGGGAAAATCGAGATCAAACCCATGCCCCCTCACTCCAGGCGCATATACAGAAGAACAGCAGGAAGAACAAGGAGCGCACTTATCATTTGAACCAGGCCCCAGCGCACCCATGGGTGACAAATATGCTGAAACACACCCACTTCACCAATGTTCCTCGCAAAACCTCCGAGCTGCCAAGGCCGCACATTCAAGATAAGATTGCTTTCTGCAGACAAACATTTTTTTATCCACAAATGCGAATAAATCACGGCAACCCAGTGTGCTTTTTTTTCTTTCTGGGAAAGAAAGACATTTTCTCAAGGACTCGCACAACATTTGAAACATAAATTGTAACAAGAATGGCGCAGCCCAGCTAATCAGCGCCCAGAGCCCAGGTGCGAACTGCTTGTTCAGCTAAAAAGTTATGGGAACAAGGTCATATTGCAACAAGTTAGAATTAGGTAATGGGGGCTGGCACAGCTAAACCAACCCACTGACGCAAAAGGCTAATATCCAATTATCAGGCTCTCTATAAGGGCTACATAGGTAACCTATCACTTAGCAGCCAATAGCAGGAGGAGTTAGGTTTCTGGGAACTGATCCAATTCTGTGAGGTCAGCCTGCAGTGTGATCATAAAGCTGGCTTGCAAGCCAGCCCCGGGGGAGACGGCGCCTGAACTCTCGATGTGCACGATGCTCTGCGTGTTTTTTTTTCTTTTTGCTGCCCAGAAATAAATGCAGTTTGGAACATGCTGCTGCCTGCTTGGGACTCTGTTGCATTTCTGGGGGCCATATGGGAGGTGTTGGGGTCTTCCATAGCTGGTGAGGGTATGGCTGCTGGCCCCCACTGCCTTGGTGGGGGTCCAGCTTCTCCCCAACAAGTTGGTGCCCTCTGTGAGGTTCATTGCTCATTGTAACATGGGTGAATGAGCACTGCCTGCGCAAGCCCTGCGTTGAACTGAACTCCCTGCCGCCGACTCAAGGAAGCTGTGGGACCCTCGCCTGCACCTGAAGACCACCGGAAAAAATGCGTAACCGGCTAAAGGCTTCGAGGGCCACTTGGAAATACCCCGCTTGTGGGCAGGTGAGAGCCCTGCAGGAGAAGGGGTCTGGTGAAGCGCCTTGAGGGGGTGTCCAGCAGCGGAGCAACTGCCAGTGCAGCATAGGAAAATGTAAGTCAACCAGCAACATGGGCTTTGAGGGGGGGAAACGTTTAAAGTATTATGATGCATTGTTGATCAGTTTGTTGCAGAAATGTTAAGTTCTTTTGTTTGGGTAGAAACTGAGGGAGGCATTGTAAATTGGGTGGTGGGTGGTTGTACATTGTCGCAAAATTCAGCGCATTGGTGGTGATCGGCACGTGGATTGTAGTTGGGACTGGGGCGGTGGCAGTGGTCCCTTCTTGTGTTTTTGAGCCTTTTGGGTGGGGTAGTGACTCCCCACATATAGGACAGGAGTGTCGCACTGGTTGGTCTGGATGGCGATTTCATGTACGGGGTCTGGATTTCCTATGAATTGACGTTATAGATCAATGAGTAGATGAGGTTCCCTGCTAATTGAGCGTTTTAGTTCAGTGAGTGGATGATGTTTCCCCGCAGGAGGTAGCTAGATTATTCCCAAGTGCGGAAGATAGTTGGCTGGTTAAGGTCCCCTGGTGAGGAGCGTATCACACGTGAGGCGACGCAGTGTGTGAAGTCCAATTATAAGAGTTTTTATTGTAGTTTACCTTGTTCCAGTTGAGACAGGAAGACAGCTGTGGGGATTGTGGGGTTTTATTTTGGGATTTTTGTGGGGTTGGGAGAAATGGGTTATTGTTCTGTGTGTGCACATTTGTCTGTTCATTTGCACTGTGTTTTTAGTTTGGTGACGTCACCTTCAGATTGATGCATAGGACACAGAGTTTTGATGGTGAGGAGATAGTGGTGTGGTTTTGGATTTGGAGAATAGGTGACCCAGAGGCGGTGTGTGGAAGACACATGCGCAAGATTGTGGGGGTGTGCCGGAGAAGGCAATGGTTTGGTGAAGATGGGCTGCACGTGGAGTGCACTGGCTAAGGTGCGGAGCCAAGAAGGCTCACAGAAGTTGAAAAATGTTCAATTATCTTCTAACTTTTGCTCCCTGAACAGCGGACTATCGAAATTTTCGAATTGAATAGAGGTAAAATGTATCACACAATACAGAAATGACTCCCCTTCACCTGTTGTGTAGCACACAGCTTCCATGCCGAAATAAGTCAGTAAAACATAGTGTGCAAAGATTCAAAAGTACTGAAGGTAAATTAAAAAAGACCATGGCTGCTCATAGGCGGCTTCTCCAGAAGCGTGCAGCAATCGCTAAGGACACACATACACAGCACTTACACGGGAATAGCTTTAAAAGCACATGGCTACAGTTGAACTGTGTGCACGAAGGAAAGGGAAGATGCGGGGGGTCAGCTGATGCTGAACCAGTGCGAGCAGAGGGAAGAGGGGACTCACCCTTCTGAACCTCCGGGAGTGTAATATTTGATGACACAGATGGTAAGCAAGGAATGCATTGCATGAGAGAACTGAAAACAGCAGATAGATTTTTAAACACCACACACACACAATCACAATACACAAACAGGAAGGTGCAGAACAACCCACTAGCAGCACAGGAGTGAGCAAGGGAGGGCTGCAGTGCATGGAAGCAGATTTGAAGGAACAGGTACAGAGGAATTAAATTTATAGGGAAGATAACGGGGGAGGTGCAAGGAGTAACAATAGCAACAGAGAGGGGGAACTGGAAAGGGAA
The DNA here is from genome assembly GCF_040938575.1 of Ambystoma mexicanum. NCBI lineage: Eukaryota > Metazoa > Chordata > Amphibia > Caudata > Ambystomatidae > Ambystoma > Ambystoma mexicanum. The sequence goes on from NC_090929.1 coordinate 418,986,571, forward strand.
GAAAGGGATTGGAGGAGGAGAGAAGGACTGAACGAGACAGCACAGCCAAGCATGATAGAGGATCAGTAACGGGTTGTGCAGCATGTATGGGGTTATGGAAGGGAGGAAGGAATGATAGCGCGCTAGACATTGACTGTGTGCATTGTAGATTGTGGCAAGAAAACGCAGGGGCAGAGAAAGGCAGATGAGGACAAGTAGGCACAAAATAAATTATTAAAGTATGCAATGGGAGGGGCAGTTAAAAACAGCCTCAACACACACGCACAAGAATCACAATAGCAGTGTCAACAACCACCACAATATGCACCGCCCATGTGGGGAGGATACATGGGGCAGGATGGGATCATTTCAGCAGACACCACAAGCACCAACGCAGGTACTGTCACCACTACATGTACAGACACAACAAATGACAGCACCACTACCCCAGGACTGACTAGAATCACAACACAGGGGCACTGCACAGCAGCCAGCACCCATACAGAACACTGACACAATAGCAATGGTACCGGTTACATGACTGGGTGGGGTCTCCCTGATGGGGAACAAACCTTTCAAAGGACATAGATTGACATTATACCGCTAATAGGACAGCCCAAGACAAACTTGATTTGACTCACTCTGCCACACACACTCATGCTCCACCTCCCCGACAGAGCGGGCGAGACGTGCGCCGACACACACACTCACGCACACTCAATAATGCAGAGGACAATTGCATAGGGGTGGTGATAGGTATCAAAACATTTTCTTTTCTGGCCTAGTGGGGCGACTAGGCCATGCATTAGGGAAGAGACATTTGTGACATCATGAGCGATGTGGATATGACCACCTTATTAACAGAGAAATCCATAACTTGTTAAACACCAGGCATACACATGTTGAAAGTAAGGAAGATTGTTTAAGCATAATGGGGGTGCACGGCACAGAGGGGGGTGCATAATGATAGCGCATCACAAGAGAGTACATTTAGCTACATTTTGAGCACACATCTTTCAGTGAGGAGACTGGGCTCATGAATGCACGATTAACACAGAACAATTAAATGAGACACACAAGGTGGAAGAAGGTGCACTTGAGGGGGGAGGCCTACATTTCATTGACAGTTCACCACAGGAGGAGAGAAATAGGGGTAAAGGGTGGATGATCCATGTTCCCAACAGAAATAATCTGGCGACAAAATAACAGTGCAAGTGGTGATGCCACTAGCGCTTTTGAAAATAGCACTGGCACAAATGCATTAGCCAACACACATAGGGGAAGAGGTCATTGCTGCATGAACTGGAGAATAATGGTTGTATTAAAATTTGAGAGCAGATATTGGGGGGAGAAATATATTGTTTAAATGTAACAGTAATTACAGTAGTGGAGTAATAAAATACTAGACTAAATGAGTAATTAACAGAGTAGGTAGGGTTTAAAAAGTGGACATGGGGTGGGATAGAGAGAATGGGAGTAAATTGTGAGGGTTGGGTTTGAAAGAAAAGAGGAAATAAATAAATAAATAAATAAATAAATAAATAAATAAATGAATACAAAGAGGGGGGAGAGACAGGTAGCGAATAATTGGTAGCGAATTTCATTAGTACCAGCTTAAAGTGCCTGCAGTTCACTGCGAGGCACGCCCTGAGAAGTTGAGAGAGGAGCCATAGAAAAAAAAAGAAAAATGATTTAAAAACCCTGCGATTATCTTAACTAAGTAACATGGTGCACTTAATTTAGAAACACAGCCACCCTATATGACAAATTTACCACCCTGATGTTTCCCTATTTAGCTTGTCAGTGCCTGATGCCCCACGGGACAAAGGCACGCACTATAAATAGCTTACAACAAAAGCACAGTAAATATAAAGATCCAAAGGCCCATTTGTACACTAGCACCTAAATTGCGTATATATGATCCAAGTGTGTAATGAGTATCTTCACATAAATTAAGTGCCTACCCATTTTCTGGGTACATTTCAAATTGTGTAACAATTTACAGTCAGACCGCCATTGAACGCCACCAGGTGGTGACAGGATGGTGCATAGGTGTACCATTGGCCCCTCCCACTAGGACACTGAATAGTGTGAGAGTAGTGCAGAGAGGTTAGGTCAAGAAATTGAAGAATATGTAAATTCTCCGGTCTCAAGAGCTTCCATTTCATTTCTCGCCAGATATAAAGGACCCAGGGCAGGCCTGAAGACAACGGACAACCAACACCCAATGGCTATGGACTACAGTGGGACATTTTCCCCTCCTGACAGACTTTGTTAGATGTGTGAGGCGTCAAGCCCTACAAAGCGGTGGCCACCCTGGCAACGAGGGAGCAACGATCAACAGGGCCAACGCAAGAGATTTTCATGAACTGCAAAATAGCACGAACACTCCCGAGTTAGGGAAACATGGCCATCCTATGGTCCAACACACACTAGCAACTAGAATAGGGACTGACACACGCATTCCCAAAGTTTAATTGAGGTTCATATTACATTATGTGCACCTACAGCTGTAACACTGTTTTGTTCCTTCTCTTTTCCCCGCACATGCAGGTTGTTGCGTATGTATGCTGTTAGAAATGTGTAGGAAATTTCCTTAATATTATCTTCCATTAGAAACTGTGAGGCCTACTGATTAAAACATCGTGTAGCATTCCCCACTCAATTGCCCACCCTATCAAGAACCTCAGACCCGTTAGAGCATGTTTCCCTGAAGTATATTTTCTTGCTTCCATTGAATAAACAGCCCAAGATTTTCCCTACCCATATTGAGAAATTTTGAAAACACGAAATGTCCAGGGGGAGGTTTGATTTTTGCCCTTAGTGATTGTTTAGTTCGCGGAGCTTGAGGTTACGAACAAGTACTAACTATTAACGCCTTTCTTGCGATTTTCAGGCGGGCAACTTTATCATCTCATCAGCTGCAAGGACCCAGCAGCGTAAGTGGTTATGGGCAAGCAAATAAGGACTTTTACCTTCATGATGGGACTATTAATGATGAACGAAATAATGGGGGTGGTAATTTGAAAATTATTTGTAATAGTGAGCATTACCGCTGTATCCCCTGCTAACATTCCCTAACCTAAGCAGGAAGAGTTACGGCGTAAGTGGGTGAGGAAAAGCTGCTGCTAAAGTAAGGAGAGTTAAGGGCAGACACAAAGGTAGTAAAACATACACATAACACACATAGCAGAAGTGACCAACAACATGCACACATGTACAAAATTGGTAGGGACACCACTGGAGAGAGCTGTCCTGACTGTTCTTTAACATATGCCGGAAGAGAATTGATTACAACAGAAATTACTACAGCAGAGCATGACGCCCATGTATGCCAAGGTGCGAAGAAGATTGCAAGGGAAGACAGCAACATTGAGATTGATAAGAAAAAGAAAAAGGGGGGTAATCCCCTATGGAAGATGATTACATAAAGCAGCTAATTGGAGAACAACTGTATGTGGAAAGTGACCAGAGAGAGAAGAAACAACGAGCAAATGCACAAGTGAGCAAGCTGCAAGAGAAAAAAAAAGAAAAAAGAAAAAATAACTAAATAAATAAATAATAAAAGAAGACAGAAAAACAAAAAGAGAAGAAAAAATAAAATAAAAGAGACAAAAATATGATACGTGCCTAACGGAGTGAGACAAAAGAGCAAAGATGGTCACTTGGGTGGAGAATGAAGAAGGACGTATACTGTTAAGGTACCAGCGTTATGTTACCAGCTCAACAGTGACAAGAAGTGGACAATCATTCTGGATGCAAGAAGGTTTAGAGAAGTTGCGAGATGAGAGCAGGAACATCACTGCTTATGGACTACTATTGAGCACATGCATCTAAAGATCAGGAGAAACTACCACTGAATTGGGGAGGAGAGTGTTCATTGGTGCGCATCAGCATGCCGTTGTTGGTGATGACCAAGGAATATGTGAAGAGTGACACATTCACCAAGATGGAAAACAACGGAAGAAGAGAAACAGACAGAGGAGTAAAAAGAGGGGGGAATTACTTCTCGAGCGAGACAGAAGGATAATGGGTGAAGTACCAGCATACTAAAGAATGATCAGCAAAACTGCATCTGAAAAGAGAAAGCAAAGAACTAGCTAGTGCTTGCATGGTAATGGAGGACATCATGACTGCCTGGTTGATTGAAGGTGATAACGGAAGGACTAGTACCGAGCACAGCATCATTGTGCAAGATAGAGATACATTGCAAGAGAACAACAGAAGAAGTTATCGGAATGCAAATAAGAGATATGGTGAAAGGAAGAACCGGACTAAGATAGCGGTGTGCAACATGGTTCCAGCAGTAATAAAGGTGGCCACTCCCTGTGATCAGAAGAAGTACGAAGGGAAGTGAGTGTGGTGGAACACAGGAGAACACTCCTATGTGTACTGTTCATCAACAACAATGCAAAAAATTATGGACACTTCAAGGAATTGACAAAGATATGCAGACCGGAAGGAGGTGAATGTTGCTTGGTGGTGTGGTCAACAAAGTCGACCAGAGGGGGGACTGAGGAGGGAAAATCGAGATCAAACCCATGCCCCCTCTCCCCAGGCACATATACAGAAGAACAGCAGGAAGAACAAGGAGCGCACTTATCATTTGAACCAGGCCCCAGCGCACCCATGGGTGACAAATATGCTGAAACACACCCACTTCACCAACAGTGCAACTTCCATGCTACATTAGAATCAATGCTGCAATATCAGAATCTACAAACACAAAAATCCCTGTTTAAAGACTTGCAAATGCCTATATGAATTAACATGGTCTAATTGCACAGTGTAAAGCCATGTTTCAGGAAAATTACAGCCAAGTTCATTTCTCTCACTGAACACTGGCTGCGGGAGCCTTCAGCAATGTTCCTCGCAAAACCTCCGAGCTGCCAAGGCCGCACATTCAAGATAAGATTGCTTTCTGCAGACAAACATTTTTTTATCCACAAATGCGAATAAATCACGGCAACCCAGTGTGCTTTTTTTTCTTTCTGGGAAAGAAAGACATTTTCTCAAGGACTCGCACAACATTTGAAACATAAATTGTAACAAGAATGGCGCAGCCCAGCTAATCAGCGCCCAGAGCCCAGGTGCGAACTGCTTGTTCAGCTAAAAAGTTATGGGAACAAGGTCATATTGCAACAAGTTAGAATTAGGTAATGGGGGCTGGCACAGCTAAACCAACCCACTGACGCAAAAGGCTAATATCCAATTATCAGGCTCTCTATAAGGGCTACATAGGTAACCTATCACTTAGCAGCCAATAGCAGGAGGAGTTAGGTTTCTGGGAACTGATCCAATTCTGTGAGGTCAGCCTGCAGTGTGATCATAAAGCTGGCTTGCAAGCCAGCCCCGGGGGAGACGGCGCCTGAATTCTCGATGTGCACGATGCTCTGCGTGTTTTTTTTTCTTTTTGCTGCCCAGAAATAAACGCAGTTTGGAACATGCTGCTGCCTGCTTGGGACTCTGCTGCATTTCTGGGGGCCATATGGGAGGTGTTGGGGTCTCCCATAGCTGGTGAGGGTATGGCTGCTGGCCCCCACTGCCTTGTTGGGGGTCCAGCTTCTCCCCAACGCTCCTGAGTAGGATACATCCCATAGAACAGGTGTCTTAAACCATGTTCGTTCTTGGTAGAGGGCTTCCCAAACTCTTGCCAGATCTTAACTGGATAAATTGGCTTTGGAGAGTAGAAGAATTCATTAGGGACTTTAGCAATACCGGTTGTGTTTTGAGTTCCTAGTCAATATTAGTGGGATAACTCACTAGAGGCCTTACAGTGAGGTGTAGAAGGTCAGAGACAATCTCTATGAAGAGCATGCATTGATTGCTATGCCTCGTGGATTGGGAGCAGTATATGATCATGTTTTGGGGGGTGGATAATGATGTTGTACAGCTCCAGGATACCACAAAGTATGATTGGGCAACTTTCAAGACAAACAGCAACAGTGTACAATTAGTTGGGGTGGGCAAAACATGCTGCTCTGGGGTACTGGAGTCTACATAATTTAATTGTCACTTTCCACAAAGATACAAAAGCAAATAATTACACATGTGGTACTCAACTCAATTTCATATATAAACATAACTCATGCAATGGAGCCTAAAAATAAACAATGCATGCAATCTTGCAAATTGTGGACATTTACCTGCAATGCTTCTGTGAGAAATAATTCAGTGGAATGGCAGCCACCAATCAATAGGGCACTGCACTAGCCCTAACTTCAAAGGTTCTTTCTAGTATTCCTCTAGCCTTCAACGTATCCACAGGCAGCTGTAGAGTGAACCCTGATGGGGCTTTCCCATGGGAACAGGTCCAATGCACTTGAATGTTTTTCTTTCCACTCTGCAGGTCACTGAGCTACTAAGTCATGTATTCTATAGACCCACCACAGGAAGCATGTCAACAGGCAGCAACAGTTCAGCAGAATGAACATGCAATGTTGAACGGTAATGCTCGTCTAAATCAATTGAATGTACCTGTATTACCTATGAGAGGTCACACCCTTATTTTTTGGCAGCTGCCAGTCATCAACAATCCACAGTCCTCCTTAGGTCGAAGACAACCTCCAGACTACACTACAGGTGCTTTCATTGCTCATTGTATATGGCCTGTAAATTCTTGGGGTATATTTAGATGCACTTATCAGCCTCTGTCCATTTGTGCTCTGTCTTGGGAGGAAATGCCTTAAGATGGCGAGGGCCTATGTACATGTATATGGTGTGCCAACACCTCCCCCTCAACTGAATATAGATAACATGATAGGCAGATCAGATAGTTCCATCATTGTAGAAATAAGGATTAGATTGCCTTTATTAAAAGTAAAAAGTGCACATGGCACTATGCATTTTTGGGCTGGGATGGCCCAGGAAATAAAGGGTGCTTTAAATATCACACACATACCATAAGTATATAAGGATATATTATGAATAAAGGATACAAAGTGAGAGATGCTTAATGAAATAAAGAATGTAGCTCCGTGAAGAAATGCAGTGCCACATAAAAATAAATTTTAGAAAAGATATTCAAATGCAAAATGTTTTCCAGTCCAAAGCCAGGTGTGGAGGTCTATAACTCATGCCAAGAGCTTTCAGATGAGCAAGAGAGTCTGATGCATTTGGAAATGGTCTTTGGCAGCATCCCGCAGTGAGATAATGAGGTTTGTTAGGTTAAAAATGGAAACTGGCAAAGAAATCCGACAAGATTGTGATAAAGGCCAGGCCAGTAATAGAAACATAGATACATTTATCTATGTTCTTATGGAAGAAGGTACAACGTGTGTCATACAAACTATTCTGAGAGATCAGCTGTATTATGTTGGCAACCATAAAATGGGGCACAAATATTTCTCCAACAGCATAAAGGATAAACTAGCTTGGCAGGACCACAGCAATCAGATAAGGATTAGATATTGGTGCGTGAAAATGCTCTTGGCAGGAGTTGAGCACTGTCATAGTTGTGTCCAGCCAAGTCTAACATAAGCATGTCAGTTTCAGCATCAGAGAATATTGTGGATGCCAGATATGCTAATGTAGACTTGTTGTACACATGAGATAAGTTATCCAAAGATACTTTTGGAATGTTTATTCTCTGACTAATGTAGCCTATCAGAAGCATACCATTTTTTAAGGTGCCAATTAGCATATCATTGTTGCATATTCTTAAAAGGCTATAAAAATGGGTTGGAGGCACAAATGCCTTTGAGTGTGTTCTGTTATAAAAATGATGATGAAACCCTCCGAGGTGCCTGATCCTTCCTGCCTTTGTCTGATGAGAGCTCATGGATGCCTGATGCTTGATGCCTAATGGGATGGGAAGCAGAATCCCCTGTTCATACATCTGAACAATATTCATGTTGCCAGTGTTATTACTCAGGGCCAGTGCTCTACATGGTCAGTGGGGTGGCCCAGAATCTTTTGTTTAGCACAACACTTGCCACACGTTCTCTCTTAATGATAACAGATGGGACTGGTTGTATGTCAGAAATTTCAACTGACATTTTTGCAAACCTCTATTAGCAAAGTGTTGGTGTTTTGTTTTCATTATGAGGGAGTTCCATCCACCATGGACCCATTAGCCCTTGCCTCTTTTCCCCATCCTTTCCTCCCTCTTTTTTCTTTATTTTTCAAATTTTTCCCCCTTTACTTTCCTTTGCATACCACTCATCCCTAACTATGGTCAGTATGGAAATTCACGAGAGTGTTATGTTACGTTATTTGACTTTTATACTGCTTGCATCACATCTGTAGTGGTCTGAAAGCTCCAAGCCTTGTCCGTGTAGAGCCAATCATGACCCCGCCCATGGTGGTAGCCAGACCCTAGTCTGTTCGGTGAACAGGAAATGGGGCCAAGGAGAGTGGGAAAGGGGGAGAGTTTGAAAAGTCAGGGAGACGAAAACATACACACTTACCTCACAACATTTAGGGAAATGAGAATATACAGGTGAGTGATACTGATCATTTGGATGAATGCATACTTTTTAGTGTTTTAACAAAAAGAAAGTGTAATAAAAAACACGGGTTATAGTTTTCCATACTAGCTGGCAGAACTTTCATGGAGGAAGTTACTAGCATGGTGATGCTATTTCGCTAAATCATGTTGTGGATGTGTGATGGCCTTGAGATATAAATGCTTGAGTGTTTCTGAGAGATATGGGGGCTACTAACCTGATAATCATGTTGGAATCCCTCATCCTGACAGGCGATAGGGGCTCTGGAAAAGCCAAACATGCTGGCAGAAGTCTCAGCACCAGGACAGGATTAGTTCTGCAGGACTCAAAAGAAGAATTTGACAAAAGGATCTTCCCTATCCTGAGCCAGACCAGATTTGCCTCGGGTGAAGAAGGGCGAACAAGTGTTGCCCGATTGTTGCCCATGCTGAAATGGTAAATAAGCCGCTGGAATGAAGAATGAGAGAAATAAATTAGAGCAAGGTTGTCCAACTCCAGGTCTCGAGGGATGGAATCCTGATGGGTTTTCAGGTTATCCCTTATTAATATTCACGAGAAAAAATGTGCATACATTTTGAATCATTGTATGCAAATGTATCTCATGAATATTAATGAGGGGTATCCTGAAAATCTGACATATTTCCGGCCCTTGAAGCCTGGAGTTAGACAAGCTTGAATTAGAAGTAAGGCTATAAATAAGATTGCATGGCAGGCTAGCTAGATCAAAGAGAAAGTTCACATTAAGGACAATACCATAGGAAGGAAAATGTCCATTATAAGGCCTATATGCATAGGTTGTCTGGAACTTTAGGCACACATGTTTATGCCTTCCAGCACTGTATAGGTGTATTAAAGTGATGCTTAAATGAGCAGTAGAGCACATGATTTTCCACTTATTTCCTAGGCCCCAAATGACCATGTTCTATGGAAAGGAAAGCTAAGAGAAACTGCGGGCACTCTTGAAAAGGGTGGCTTCTGGTTTGTGGCTCTAGTGGGAGCAAGGCTGTGGACCAACTGAGTGGAAGTACTTGAGGCGAAGCCTGCTAATAGCTTAGAGGAGATGGTAATGGTGATGTGGGAGGTTGGCTTCTACTTGACTGTAGGCTGGTCTCTTCTGAGAGTTAATCTGCACAATCCAGCCGTGTCTACCCTTCCCAACCTGAGTTGCACTTATGTAATCATGTTAATAGAGGACAGCAGGATCATTTTAGAGTCAGATGTTTTGTAGAGTCTGGTTTTGCAGGTCTACAGTGGGCGACGTGGTCCTTTCTCTGGAATGAGTGTCACTAACATGTATTATATATTTGGGGGAGCTCAGAGTGCTTCCCAGGTCAACTTCCCACTGCTTGACAACTCTTGTTGGCCTTGTACAAAGTGGCATGAGATTGCAAATACAGCAGAAGGAAACATGACATAATATAGCATGACATTGCATGATGTACCATACTGTGTTTGTATTACAAAATCGGTGCTATGTCCAAAAATTGAAGGTGAGCGGATAAGTAAGTATACATAGATGCATAGATAAGACAAAAAATTAGCAAAGCACCCATAACAACAAAAATGTCCCATGGTAACCAAACAGAAATGTCGAAGGAACAATGAAAATAAAGCGCAAGGATGGAAAGAAGTGGAAGCCCAACAGGATAGAGAGCGAGCGAGCAATCGTGTGAATATGCGCGCATGTGTGTGCGTGTGTGTGTGTGTGTGTACCTCATCACATAAATCCTTCACAAACCCTTTCAAAACCTGTGAAAGCCCCCTTCATTTGTGCCAAGACCAGCCCCCAGAACAAGCATTTTTTCTAGCAACATGGAGAAGTGCATGTGAGTTCATTCAGTCAAACCTTTTTCAAATACCACTTTCCTTTATGAGTTTCGGAGGCAGCTGCGGACAGCATGCAGCCTTTGTGTGTTTGGTTCCTATGCTGGATTTTCTCCAGGCGTGGACTGGGAGCCTAAAGATGCCCTGTAAACAATGTTCAAATTGGCCCCATGTTACACATTTTCAGCAAGCCTAACCCCTTTCCTATGAAAATATTTGGAAATAAAATAGGTTACCACACAATAGAGGGCGAACATGCTGAGGCCCCCGGGAAATCCCCAGAGTTCTCTATTGGCCAGGCTGACCCTGATTGTGTCATTTCTGAATGAATGCCTTTCTACCCCAAGAATCAATTGTAACTGGATACTCCAAAGAGCCCCAAATACACCAAGGAAATGCAATGCAGTGTAAGGAAGAGTTCATGACATGCATGTGGGCGGTAGCGTTTGGAACATGTATCCATTCAACTATAATAAACTGAACCAAAATTTCAGGGTGGGAGGTAAAGCAACAATTCCAATCTAATACCGGAAAGAAACAGTTAGTCATACTGCAATCCTTTTTTCACAAAATGTATATTTTTAATAACAAATGGATAGTATTAGTGGGGATAGAGCACCCAAGGCATATTAAAGGCACAACAATACAAGATGAGTATGGTCCAGTATGGACAACTGGATCTCAATGTGATAACACAAATGGTATACTGCTGTTTTAGGTGGATCAAAAACAGTTATGCAGTCACAGAAGTAGAACATAAACCCACATCAATGGACATGTATACAAAAGACACAAAAACAATGCTTCCAATGTACATTGTTTGAATAGTGATATCGTCGACACAACGGTGTTTCGGCCTAAAAGGAGCTGTGTAGTGCAGCTATGTGAGCAGGCCTTAATCAGGACGTGTGGTAACCTTGGAGGTAGTCCTAGAGTCTCTATCAAAGATTTATCCAGTGCTATGGTATGCAAGAATATCCATCATAAATCAAGATATCTGGCGGGCACTGAGTGCGTCATGGAGGAACAGGACTTGAACCTCAACAGGTAAGTTGAAAATTTGCTGCGAGTAAAAGTGGAAAAACCCACTCTAAGCTGTGATCCCTCAGCCAAAGGTGTCCAGATATGGCTAAAAATTGTATGCGCGAGTCAGGGCCGAGCAGAGAGGCGAAGCGTCTCAGTTCACTCTGACAGCGCTCGCGTACTGAGACGCTTCGCCTCTCTGCTCGGCCCTGACTCGCGCATACAATTTTTAGCCATATCTGGACACCTTTGGCTGAGGAATCACAGCTTAGAGTGGGTTTTTCCACTTTTACTCGCAGAGAATTTTCAACTTACCTGTTGAGGTTCAAGTCCTGTTCCTCCATGACGCACTCAGTGCCCCCCAGATATCTTGACTTATGATGGATATTCTTGCATACCATAGCACTGGATAAATCTTTGATAAAGACTCCAAGACTACCTCCAAGGTTACCACACGTCCTGATGAAGGCCTGCTCACATAGCTGCACTACACAGCTCCTTTTAGGCCGAAACACCGTTGTGTCGACGATATCACTATTCAAACAATGTACATTGGAAGCATTGTTTTTGTGTCTTTTGTATACATGTCCATTGATGTGGGTTTATGTTCTACTTCTGTGACTGCATAACTGTTTTTGATCCACCTAAAACAGCAGTATACCATTTGTGTTATCACATTGAGATCCAGTTGTCCATACTGGACCATACTCATTTTGTATTGTTGTGCCTTTAATATGCCTTGGGTGCTCTATCCCCACTAATACTATCCATTTGTTATTAAAAATATGCATTTTGTGAAAAAAGGATTGCAGTATGACTAACTATTTCTTTCCGGTATTAGATTGGAATTGTTGCTTTACCTCCCTATTTTGGTTCAGTTTATTAAAGTATTCCCTCCTGGGTTTTTCAGGGCTCTGCCAGGTGCCCTTTATTTGATCCATTCAACTATATGCTGCACCAGTTCGAGGACTTCGCTGAAAGAGGGTGGTGGAATGCCATGTGCCAAGGCAAATATATTTGGAAATGTTCCCGTGGCAGAGGGGGTGTGCTGGCATTATCCTGTGGAAGGGTGGTCTGTCTATCATAATGCTGATTTTAACCGGTGTGCCTGCACGAATCAGTTGCACAAGAGAGGCAATGGCCTGGCGGTCAAGTCGGAGCAGAGTGAATATGTGTTCATCTGTGCCAATGGTGCCAGTTTATGGCCCAGCCTTCCACTCTGGTCCACCACCCCAGCCTCCTCCTCTTCCTCCCTACTGCGGCGCCTTGAATGTCTCTAGCTGCCTGTAGTTAGGGGACATCAGCAAAATCAAATGGCGGTCCTGGCCATGCTCTTGTAAACCGAGCCCTCCTAGCTCTTTGCAGTGTGTGCCTGGCCTTTGGGTGGGATTTATATCCTGTGACATTACTCACTTTCTTCACCTGTTCAGTTTCCCTACGTGCTCTTAATTCCGACTGCATTTACCACCTGTTTTCATTCCTCTTTTCGATGATGTAATCGGGCAGGCACACTGCAATGACCCGTTTCCGCATGCAATCTTCATTTTAGCATGGCAGCATGGTAGTACTGCAGACATTACTGCAGACGTTATCGCTGTGTTGTGGCTAACGTCCGTTTACCGCACATGGGGAACACCGATCCTTCATGCAGTAATATTTCCTAATGGGGGCCGTAGTGTGACAGGTAAATGATTATGTTCAGTGCTTTAGGTGGGATTATAAATCAAGGTAGGTAGGGGGCTCTCATTAGGGGGTGTGGCCTATGTACCCTGCCTTTTATTTTTTTCTAATCCGAAGTGCTGAGAACTGCAGGCAGCTTGTGTAACCGTGCAGCCACTACATGGGCTGCCTGAGGTGTTGGCATGGCTGGGCTAGCGGGGGGTAGACCCCGGCAGCGCTCCGGCTCAGGACCCCTTTCTGGAGACTGTTGAGGCTGGTACCCGGCTAGCCCCGGCCCACTTAAAGCCCTGATTATGTCTGAAAGCAGCGTGGTCTCGGTAAGTTCCACTGGTGGCCTAGTTGAACTTTGGAAAGGTGAACAGGCCTGTGCATTTAGACTTCGAGTGTCTACTAGGGTCATGCGTGAGATGTTTTCGGTAGTATGGTGCAAGAGGTCCATGAATAGGACTAGGTGTGACAGGCCACCACGAACCTAGCACTGGTGATCACAGTGATCCAGTACAGAGATAGGGTCTCAAAGTGAAGAAGTGCTCACAGGGCACAAGTGGTGTCAGACCTCAAACACGCGCACATGTCTGCAGGCTGCAGGTGCCATCAGATGGTGATTGCACTTCCCCGCAGGGTGTGGGAGCTCTCAGATGCCGAGTGCATTCACTTCTCTGTAGTGCGTAAGTGCTATCAGGGAGTGGGTACCTGCATTTCTCTGCAGTGTGCTATGAGACTGCGAGTGCCTGCACTTCTCTGCAGAGTACCAGTGCTGTCAGACAGTAAATCCCTGCACTTCTCTGCAGGATGCAGGTGCTGTCAGATGATGATTAGCTGCATTTCCCTGCAGTGTGTGGGCGCTCTCAGATAGTGAGTACCTTTAGTTGTGTGCAGGTGTTGCCAGAGAGTGGATACCTGACTTTCTCTGCAATGTGCTGTTAGACAGTGAGTACCTGCACTTCTCTGTGGAGTACATTTGCAGCCAACCTGAAATTACCTGCACTTCTCTGCAGGGGTGTAGGTGAAGTCCGAAATTGAGTACCTGCTCTTCTCTGTAGGGTGCAGGTGCGGTCAGATGGCGATTACCTGAAAACCTCCTCAGAAAGTGGATGTTGTCAGATGCTGAGGTCATGCACTTCCCTGCAATGTAACTGCACTTCCCTGAGGAGTACAAGTGCTGTTAAGAAGTAATAATTTGCACTTGGGTGCTGTAGGGTGCGTAGTGTATGCACTTCTCTGCAGTGTGCACGTGACGTGTTCCGCAGGGGACAGGTGCATTCAGACTGCCACTACTAACATCATTTTTATGTGGTATGCAAATGCCCTCAGGCCGTGGGTACATCTCTGCAGGGAGCAGGCACTTTTAAACAGGGATCTTGTGTACTTTGTGTGTGGGTAAAGGGTGGCGGGAGGTATTGCACGTGCCCTTTGTAGGTAACAGAGGACCCTGGAGCGTTGAGCTCTTTCCATGGATAGGGAATAGCGATTCGTCGGGAAACTCTGCTCCCCACCTGCGCTGTTAGCTCCATTCCGATAGCGATGCAGATGTGTGTGCCATATCCATCCCCCTAGGATGTCAGAGCCGCCCCGATTACACGATAGGGGTCTCCCTCATTACTGTTCTGCACATTCTGCCTGGCACAGCCCATCCATAACGCTGACAAACCCATCGTCCCCCAGATTGCACTGCGCTCAGGGGAAGCCCGCTCGTGGCATTGTGCTCAAATGTGTCGCATGCTTTACAGCAGGGCTGTCACAGGGTTTGGACAGGCCCGAGGGCAAGCCTTTGGTGGGACCCACTTCCTGTTCTCTGCACTGGCCCGGCAGTGCCACCCATAGGAGACGCGAGAACTCTCCTCTGGGATTATGGGAGGAGAGCCCAGAATCTGTCTTGTTATGACTGCAAATAAAACAAAGCCATTTTCACGCCACTAATCAAGGGACAGGCTTCTAGTTGTGCAGAAATGTCAATCAATTACTCTATTAGACATTAGTAAGCACCAATAACCAGCTTCTCCGTGAATTGAAATCAAGTCTTTGTGTCTCCATGCAGGGCAGTTTCTCGGGAGGATAGCTCAGGGGCAACGTGCTGGTCATGGAAGCAAGGTGACGCGGACCAACACAGGTTCGATCCCGGGTCCGCGCTTAGAAACCTCTGGGTATTAAGCAGGTTATAAATAACCTATCACATTACATTTTCTAGTCCATTTTGTGCCCAGGGCGAAACATTAGATTGCAAACCCTCCTCCTCCTCTCTCCCCCCACCCTCCCTCCCCCGCCTAACCCCGTGGGCGCGTTAGCCAACACGCCACTAACCAAACTACACTCCACGGTTAAATAACTCCCACCCAACGTAAATAAATCCCTGCTATACAAATGAAACCAATTTTATTACATTGTGATTCAAGAAATTTGCTGAAATTCCTCAAAGCAGAGTACACAAACAGTACATACTAGTCTGCGTTTTTAAAGTTTTGTCAATCATTTGTCTATGTTAAGGGCACTCTCCTTAATTTTGTTGCTGCAAAAACATTTATTGCGCCCTCCCTCCCTCCCTCCCTCCCCCCAAGCCTCTGCTCCTTATCAATGTCGCCATACCTTGCCTCCTAGCCTTGCCCTGTCCGTTTACCCTAATCCTTGCAATCCCCTGCCCATATCCTGCCCTGCTTAATTCAGTAACAGGTAGAGCTCCCGTTGTGCTGGAAGCAGAGCTTCAGTAACCTGACAGCATACGCACACGTGAAAGGGAGCTGAGCTCCATTAACTCTCTGCAGAGTGCAATGGGAGTTCATTGGAATTTGGTCTGTCAGTTTAGCAGACGCTCAATAAACTCACCTGCTGAAGGGTGATTAGGTAGAAACCATTTGTAACAAGTCAACTGTCATTTTCACCAGGGCATTTCAGTCCCCAGTCAGACACACAATGGAGGAAACGATGTACTCAAATTCTTTATTGTTCAAGTCAGCATATCTGACAGCCTGACACATAAGGACGAACGATTCTCCTGGACGCCTCATCGTATATGTCCTCTGAGTTGTGCGAGTGGGGGCCTCCAAAGAGAGGTTCACAGTAAACACTTCACTGAAACAGCATGCACCCATGCCCCCCAGTCCCTCGCCACTGCTTCCCATTCTAAACTCTCCTCAATTCCCATCCAGCTCAAGCTTTCTGTCGCTTTTAGTGCTGTTCACCATCCTTACCTCCATCCCATGCTCTCATGGGCTTCCATAATGCTGCCCTTGGAAACGATTGCCTACTACCTGTCTAACCCCCCAATCTCCATCCCCGTGAACCGCAGACCCTCCTCTGCAGTGCTCTCCCAGTGGAAGGTCCCCACAAGGATCAGTCCTTGTCCCTGATAATCTCTACACCTTCTCTCTCTCTCTTTCTCTCAGCAAGTGTATTAGGTTCTCATGTCGCCTTTTTTTGCTGACAACGCCCAAATGTTTTTCTCCTTCTCCACCCCTGAACTATCCAATCGTACTTCTTAATGCCTCTTCATCACTGGATTACACTCCATTCTGCAATACTCCACTCTTCGAAAAACTGAAGTGATCTTCCTCCGGGGTTGCAATATCTGAACCCTTGACCCCTGCCCTGTCTCATTTTTACCTATTCTATTGTAACCTATCACCCAACACTTGCAACGAGAGGGTATTCTTTGATAGTGGCATCAAACTCCAGCAGTTCAGCCTCTCCATGGCAACAGCAGCCTGGTTTAACCTACTCCCCATCTGAAAAGCCTTCCTCGCCTTCATAGTCTGCTAGAAACCCGATTTCCTGTCTGGTCCTCAGCAGGCTTCATAGTGGCTCCAGCCTCCTCATTGGTTCTCCACTCTACTCCATTTCCACCCTACTGAACTTTTCTACACACATGCTCTCCAACCTCCCATTATCGGCCCCTACTGACACCCATTGCCGCAGTGTTGGCTGGCTATGCAGCACCTCTTACCCTTTCAGTTCCTTCTTCTGGACTTAGATCTATCAATGGGAGGCCCCTCCCACCTAGCTCATTCTTTATGTCACTTACCCTCTACCCTATGATCGCAAACCTTCCTCACCCTCTCTGCTCCCTATCTATCCTCTGCTGCCTGCCACATTCTTACCTTCACCCTCCTATTTGAGAATGCAGTCCTCTCTGAAATTAAACACATTAATACCAGTCAAGGCTTTAAGATCTCCCTAATGAAGCTGTTCCTAGCTCCAGGTATCTGGTTAGGTAAAAGGCTGCCTCAATGAATGGGGGCATAAATATGTACCGTGCAGATCTTCAGGTGGTCTGGTGGTGGCAGTCGTCTTTGTGTTCATGGGAGGAATGTATGTGGTGTGATAAGGATAAGGTGCGCTGGTGAGGACTTTGTGTTAATTGTTTTGACTGTCGTGTGTGTTTGGACTAGGAGTACAATGTATGGCAGGGGGGTATGGTGAAGAAAGAGTATTATTGTAGATGTAGAGGGGTATAATTGTGATGCATATGTTTGTAGGTATATGCGCATGGGTCATGTGTGGATGGTGTGGCGGGAATAAGCTGCTGGTGGGGAAGGACATTATAGAGAGAGAGAGAGAGAGAGATGTTTGAGGTGTGGGTGTGAAGGATGAGTGTTGGTGTTAGGAATGAGGATCTGCTGTGTACATAAACCGTGTGTTAGTGTGGTGAGAATACTTTCAGAAGTCTGTGACTCTGGGGGGTTGTACTTGGGTGGTGCCTGAGGGTGACCTATTTGGGTTTTGATGTGTGTGTATGGGAGGTGTGTGCGTGGTGTGGATGACTTGTGGTGTTTTTGCTTTGGAGGTGTCTACATGGAAGGTTGTGAGTCGTGTGTGTCTGGAGGTATGCGCATGGTGGAGCAGGTGGAATTTGAGCATGTTGTTGGGAGTGCATCAGTTGTGTGAGGATTGCACATATGATATGGTGTCTGATGTTTTTGATGTTGTGTGTTCATGGTGTAGTAGGCATAAAGTGTTGGTGTGTGTTGTATATGAAGGTATTTCTCTGTATTTGCATTTGAGGTGTGTGTATATGTGCGTTCACACAAGTATGTGTGTGTTGTTGGGGTGGAGAACCTCTGTAAATAGTAACTTACACTTGAAAACAGCATTCCCAAAGAAACTGTGTAAGGCACACCTGATTCTTGAAAAAGGCACATTAGGCCCACATTTGGTGATCAGACAAGAAAAAATGTAATTGTACAAAACTCCAAAATAGTTTTCCATCATTATTCCCTTTATAATCCACACATTCTTCAGATTTAAATACATTATAATTTATTTTCACACCTCACATTAAACACTTCACGTGTAATTGATTATAAGAGTATTTACGAAGATATGTATCAGAACTTTTTTTTTTTAACTTTACTCAGTTATCACTAAGTTTTGTCAAAACCTTCTCGGTTCCGCTAGTAGCAACAGGAAAAGGAGGGTCGTGCAAAAACCTCCCCGGGGGGGGGCTGGCCAGGCCTCCGTCGCAGGAGAGAACTTTCAATTTTTGTGAATTGCCGTAAACGTGCCCTTTTTTGGACATGTACCCACCGCCACCACCGCCCCGATCAGATAGCCTAGCCACACAAACAGAGTTTCCCAGCATTCCCCAGGGGAATTACCAATTTGCAGAGCTTGCAATACCTTTAGCAAAAGCGTAAATCAATGGAAAAGAATTCCGCCTAAAATAGAAAAGTCATAAATGCATTAGTGCTTTTTCGTGAATTCGCAGTAATGTTCTCCTGAGTAAGCGAAACGGATCAGGGTCATTTGATGCCTTTTTGATGACATTGTTAATTGGCCGCACATGCGCCCTGCCGAAGCGAGTGCCCTCCACTTCCAGCTTCCCACATCTGCGTAGACTCGCTTCCGAGCTTGGCTTGAAAGTCACTCTGAAAGAAACCGCCAGCTTGGCGGATTCCGGAACCCATCATAAAGGATTGTGGTGCCGCGCGAAACTGCAAAAACAGCCCGGGCTCAGAGAGCCTATCTGGCTCACGCAACCTTACGTGAGTCAGAAGAGGCAGAGGCAGCACCTGCTGCCACCACTAGCCCCAGCCCCCGGGGCATCGCGCCCCACACCGGGGCAATCTCACCCCAGAGAGAATGTTCAACCCTGGTCAATTCCCCCCCCCCCCCCGGGGTAATTTTGCCCCAGGCAGCCGCCTGCTTCGCCTGGGCCAAGAAACGGGCCTGTCTCCGTGGTAGTGCAGAATATTACCAGCAACCCACATGCCATCACACGGAGCCAGTAAAAACCTTTTGTAACTGCTTGGCTGGAATTTCCACCAAGGTAAAATGAGCAGTCACTCCAAATGAGGATGCCTCCAGAGCAATGAGTATGTCACTATCAGGTGGCAAACACGTCAATAACAACCCAACTGTCTGTAAGCAGTGCCATTAACCCTTTCCAAGCCTACAAAGCACCCTTCTTTAGAGAGGACAGACCCTCCTTTGCCAGATAAGTGGCCATTTCCGAGGCACCCTCTTAGTGCATCGACTATCCCCTGCTCCTCATAATGCCTTCCTAAGAGGATGCACATATCTCATTTGGACCCTGATTCCCCTGGCCTATTTCCTAATAGTTTCCACTGGATTCAGTTGCTGACATGTGGCTTGTTGTGCATCCCCTGAACCAATTTAAAGAAAGTCGTATCAATGATTTTCATCATCTCTGTGCACTGCACCTTCCATCCACTCGCTGACTTTAGATGTGCAGACCGCGACATGAATGTTTGACTTTTTACCTCACTTCACTTTGCATACCCTCACCCTCATTCCCTCACTGTGCACCACCCCTCATTGCATCACTCCTCATAGACCCTCTTATCATCCTATATCAAACGTAAAACTAGTGGCTTTGGCAATGCATGTTTAGTTTTAATATAGCACGTTGTATGGTGGGCAATCTTCTATTCACTCCCAGTTTTGACATTTAAGTGGACTGCGGCACAAAGAGAGAAGGTGATTTGCGCAAGATCACACCATTTCGGTAATCTGAGGAGTCCAGCTCTCCTGTTTCAAATGTATAAATCTGTACCTACAGCAGATGACAGAACATAAAAATGATTGTATTAAACAAAAGTACCAAGCCTGCCATCCAAATATTTATTGTGTATTGGGAAGAAATTATTGGTATAACTTTGGTTGTTTACACAGGGAACCTGATACAACATATCTTTCGGAAACCCATGCCCCAGTAAAACTCCCCAAGTACCAAACTTTGTAACTTATCATTTGTTTGACTTTTCTGTGAAAAAAAACTAGGGGTTATACTGAACCTGGTAATATATTGCGGTTATGGAAACATGTTAGGCAAAGCACGACTAGTGTTCTTTTAGAGGAGAAATATGCACAACATAGAATACGTAGCTTCCAAAAAGCAATGCAATAAAATGTGTGGATTCAAACATTTGAAATGCATGTGTGTTATTCTACAAAGTGAAACGTCAAATGCAAGGAAGCAAACACACTGGAAATTAAGATGTGTGAATGGGACAGATTCGATGAAGCAAAATATGCTTCCACGTAACAATAGAGCTGATGAACTGCTACATTTGGAAAAAAAAGACCTCTCATGCAAAAGCTTGGTCTCAGGTTACATGATGTTATATGACTACAGATTGCTTTTAACACTTGAAGCGTCATTCCATGGAACCGTGGCCAGCAGTGTGAGGTTTATTGCATGATTTGATTGATTTGATATTTGTAATGCGCATGTCCCTAAGGAACCTGCATCTAGGCGCAGACTTTATCTACAGATGGCAGAAAGAACACAATGCGTCAGCTATTCAATTTACACAAATAGGTGTGTTTTAAGTTGTATCCTAAACACAGCCAGAGATTTGATTTTCCGCAGGTGTGATGGAAGTGAATTCCATGCCCCAGGGCCAGCCACCGAGAAACGTATGTCCCGCCAACAGGTAGTTTTAGACAAATGGATAACTAAAAGGTCTTGATCCATGGATTGTAGTCAGAGTGTAGGATTATAGGTCTTGATTTTTTGGATTTAATATGGTGGAGCTAAGGCACGCATACATCTAAAGACAAGACACAGTAGCTTGAACTGAATCCGCTGCTGAACCTGCAGCCAGTGAAGGGTTCTACGAAACTCAGAGACCGATGTTTTCCAAGGTAGCGAGAAAATCAAGCGAACTGATGAGTTTTGGGCTACTACAAGGAGCTGCAACTGATATTTTGGACTACCTACGAGGAGCACATTGCAGTAGTCCAGCCTGGAATTAACAAGAGTACCTACCACTGTCGATCGATAGCCCTCCGGTAAGAGAAGGAGAAGGGATTTTAACATCTTCTGTTAAAAATATACAGATTTGATGATCTGATTCACATGCAGATTACACGCCTAATTAGACTGCCAGATGATAATGGCTTGGCAAGAAGGCCCAGCCTAAAGACGTTCAGGCATTGAAAGAAAACAACAAAATAATGTGAGGCTGCAAAGAGATAGTACGAGCCACTCTAGGCATCCCATTAGATCGGCAGATGCTAAGGCCAACCCTGTGGCCCAAACATCAAAACAAAATAAAGAAAACAAGGATAGGCAAAATCACCAGTTTTGGCTCTTGTGTAGACATTGGATAGGCATTTTCTAGGCACTGCCATAATGGTTCTAACTGACTACAAGATGGCAACACTTTGCAAATGATGTTAATACCTGGGCATATTATGGCAATGACTGGCAAAAATGCCATTCTAATGCCTATGCAAGAGTCAAAAACTTTAGCTTTGCCCATGTTTGTCTTTAACAGGAATTCAGTGCAAGGAACAGATGCAAGGATACACATATTGCTTAGAAATCAAGTAGCCTAAGGCACACTTGGTTAAATCATTTTGATCAAATCAGGAGCTTTATCACAGCTGCAATTATACAATTTCCTTTCAGAAGACTGCTTAGAAATTACATGGTCACCCCATAAAAGCACCACGCTTGCTTAAAGGGATTCCAGGTGGTTTTGTTTTGGGTGGGGCAGACGGTTGGTGGGTATGGCCAGAAGGATAAGGACCTAAAGGCAGTTCCTGGCTCTGTTTATACAAAGGGAGTTGGAGCAAATTGCCACCATCTCCCGACCCCCATCATGACTCCACTGCATCACAACACTCACAGATCTGACTTTGGGCATTGCAGCATGCCACATGTCATACAGACCCCTGAAAAGGAGGAAGGAGTGGCAGTTCGCAGATTTTCATCGTCCAATTAGTTGGCACCTTGTGTCACTTGTCATCCTCGAATTCGATATATCTTCTGCGGTCCTGCCAGGGTCAACGGGTGGGGGCAGAAAGAGAGCAGAGAGCCAGGCAAAGGAAATTACAGAAAGAAATAACATGCAAAATGAAATAAGTGGAAGGACGGATAAGGAAAAGAAGGAGCAAAGAAAGCATGGGTACAGGGGGTGAAATCCGGGGAACGAGGTGGGGTGTC
Organism: Ambystoma mexicanum; assembly: GCF_040938575.1. NCBI lineage: Eukaryota > Metazoa > Chordata > Amphibia > Caudata > Ambystomatidae > Ambystoma > Ambystoma mexicanum. The sequence continues at coordinate 419,008,930 of NC_090929.1, forward strand.
CACATGTGATGTAGCCAGTGAGGTCTGCAGGGTCCTCACAGGTAACTATGCAAAATGTGGTGCAGATTGGTGGAATGGTGTGGTATTGTATAAGGAACAAACAGATTTTCCTTTTATGTATATAGATAGATGTGTCTACTTTTCAAGGCATGTTACAAAAATAAGTATTATTAAAGCTCGTGAAACCCAAAGCTATGCAGTCACGTGCCTAAATTGCACTTAGGGCCCGAATCCCACGTTACAACTTAACCAAAGTCTATTGTTCTTTTATTCTGAGAAAGTCCTTACATCTCTGTATCTTCTCTGATTCCCTGGAAGTGCTGATGTTTTCTCCTGCTTTCAAAGACTGGAGAGATTTTCACTCATGGCAACTTCGTGTAACGTCACTTGCAGTGGTACTCTCCAATGTCAAATACTGATGATGTCATGTCTTTTTCTGTGACATCACTTCCTATGCAAATTAAGATGGTTGTACGTTTTCCTACTCAGGGTCTCAGAGATGGAGCGACAGGCCCAGGAGTGAAAGCTAACTGGCAAAGTGCCATATTTGTTTCATGATCCCAGTGTTTTTTGTTAATTCTTTTGCGCTGTGTATGTGTTCAAAGGGTGTGTGCCCCGAATATGGTCAAAAAAGGGCATACAGGGAAAATATGAACGTGAATGATACCGCAAGGAACTGTGCAAGCCCCAGACTGTTTCTAATGGACCTAGCTCCCCCTCAGCGGTGTCCTGCAAACATTTTTTTAATTTAAATTGGCCACCTTCAGGAAGTGTGCACTTTATCTGCAATATTTGTTGTGCACATGTAAAAGAAGCTAGAACTGTTGAAGCCCACATTGTGCCTTGTTTCTGTGTTCGGGTGGTGATTGTGTTCCTAATACTAGAGTAACAGAGATGCTGCAGGTCAGGAATGAGGTGCATTGACAGACACTTGTGGGTCCTTCAATTGGATTGACAGGAGCGAGCACTTAATGGTGTTAGTGTGTAGATTCTGCGAATGGAGTGTTGCAAGTCTGGCTTCGGTTGAGTTGGCAGAGCTGTGCCTGGATCCCAATAATGGCACAGTCACTGTGCAGCGTGTGTGCCCCAAAAGGGCTGCAGCAGGGATTTCTGTGGTTCAGGGTTGTGGTGCAATGGCAAACTATGTTGTTCCAAGTGCACAAACAATGGGGTCCGGAAATGACAGCCCAGAGTTAGAAAATTAATTAAGATCCTTCACGTTTTCTTATAGAGCCATTCCAGCTTCTTCTTTATTGCTACTGTGACTATGGTGTGTGAGGGGGTGTGTTTCAGATGTTGCTGTGTTGTGTCAAGTTCTGTGTTGTGTTTCAACATACAACAAGTGTTCTTTGGTACGGGTAGTAGTAGAATTGGAATGTGGAGTGCAGGTGTGAGGGACGGTTGTAGTGAGGGAGAAAGGAAACAAGACGAGGTTGACCACCGGCAATTTGTTATAATAAAGTCAGTACATACCTTCACTTTTGGTTTTGGTGTTCTTTGAGAGGGAGTGCAACAATTTTGCAATTTGTCGACCAGCAGTCTGGAACCACAAGGCCATGGCAACCCGTCGACTACATAATTCAAGTTCAGACTTGTGCGGGGAGTTTGCAGGCCGTCTGTTTGGCCCTGCAGCAACCAGGAGGGCTGCTAGCCCATTTGATGAGTGTGTCGAGGGTTGTGGGCTCCTTATCAAACAGTGCACAGTGGCCTCGAGTCACAGGTTACTTCTGTGGCTGCCAGAGCACACGAGCAAAGCAGATGCTTGCGCACCAATGACGCTGGTACGTTAGAGTAAAGGACCGTGCAGCCTGTACCACGCACACAAGGGATCAACAGATACAAAGCGTTTAAAGGTGCAGCATCAAAAACGAAGCTAAAGGGAACCATTTTAGTTATGGATTATTGCTGGTGGGCACCAGTAAAACGTTTGCTACATTTATAGTTGCCACATAAAAAAAAATATGAGAAAAAATTGAAATTATTTTGGCACAAACTATTGACCAGCCACAGGTGATAGAGGAATACAAATAGACAAGCAGAAATATGCAAGAGATAACAGTACATCCCCCAGAAAGTGTTCTGCCAAATCCTGGGAAGCCATCCATTCAATGGAAAGAATGGAAATAGTACTGGAAGAATTACCTTAAGCCAGTGGAGCATGAAATTCTCCATGCAGATAAAAGAAGGTCACTTCTTCTGCATGCTTTAGGACCAGAAGGGCAAATGAAATGCCTGCATGAGGTGCCTACATTACCAAAGATAAAGGCCAGATGTCTGTATGCACATGAAAGAGCAATCAGACAACTGGATAAATATTACGCCCCAGAGATAAACATTGCAATCAACATGTTCAATATCTATACGAGACTGCATAAAGAATATGAGACGATTGAGGACTATGTATCCAATTTTTAAAATCTAGCGTTGATTTGTCACTTTAGGGCTGGCATAACGACCAAAGAACTGATACGAGATCAAATAATAATACACACTAAAGACTCCTCTGTTTAAGAATGACTGTGGATGTGCGGTGACTGTGGATGTGTGTGATTGCAAGACACCATAGCAATAGCAAAGAAAATTGAGCACACACAATTGTGCTCGAGAGAAATAAAACTCAAAAAGAAGGAGGTGAAACAAGTACAAACAGAAAGCCACAAGGAAAATGATAGTGGAGCTCAAGCGAGAGTAAACGTGAACCGAAAAAAGAAAGAATTGAAGTTGAACGCGGATAAAGAAGCTGGTAAAGGAGAGAGATTATAAAAACACAGAGAACAAGAAAATAAAGATGGCAAGAGAACGATAAAAACCGATTTTACAAAGCAGAAGGAAGAGAAAAATACAAGTGTTTCAGGTGTGGGAGAGGAGGTCACTATGCAAACTCTGAAGGTGGCCCAGCAATTGCACAGGTGTGTGCTTCATGTAAGATGAGGGGTAATTTTTCTATATGCTGCAGCAATAAGTAAAGAGGGTGAACGTGTAATGGAAGTGCAAGGGGAGTTGGAGTACAAAAATGGCAATCGGACCTCAAATGCCAGAGTTGCAAAATAATAGTTAAATATTGTAAATTGAAGGCCACAGTAGACAGTTGTTGGTCATAAACAATCATTAAGAAGAATACATGGGAAGACTTGAAAAGTAGAGGACTATGAACAAAGATACATGAGCCTGACATTAAAAATCCCCAAGGATTTAAAAAGGGGTAAATGTGCTGGGATGGAAAGACCAAGCAGCTTTAAGAATAACGTTAGATTCTTGCAAGACTGAACTTGTCCTATATGCCAGGAACGCAGAAGACATTTGTGACCCATCCGACAACGGTAAGAGTGAGGATTTTGCAGAAGTATTCCAACCAGAGTTGGATTTGCTTAAGGTCTACTTCCACAAGATTATATTGAAGCCGGATGCAGTATCAGTTGTCCCCTAGAAGGCAAGACCCATTCCATTCACACTGATAAAACAGTTGAGGAAGCATTAGAGAGATTGGGGAAGTAAATAGTTATTGAGAAGGTTATGTCAGCATGATGGGTAAGCCCAATAGTGGTGGCAATAAAGGAGAATTGGAAATTAAGAATGTGCATAGACCTGAGATATTTAAACCAAAACATACAGATTGAGAGTTTTTTTTACCCATTTATCCAAGATACCTAATTGCATACAAGGGGTGGATTTATTTACAACATTGGACCTTTTTCGATTGCTTATTATCAGATACAATTGACCGATGATTGCAGGAATTTGACAGTGTGCAATGTGGAATTCCGTTCTGTGTGTATCGCTATCACAGAATGCTGTTTGGACTGGCGTCTGCAGCAGCATTGCTCCAAAGGGTGATGACATCAATTATGAAGGGGTTGAAGGGAACGATGGTGCATCAAGGGGATATTATGATTTATGGAATAAGAAAGGAGGAGCATGATTGCAGGTGGAGGATGGAGTTGAACAGATTGTAAGAGAAAGCGTTGAAAGTTGAAAGGAGCAAATGTAAATTTAGAATAAAGGAAGTCAAGTACTGAGGGCATTTAGTGAGTGGCAAAGGATACAGACCCAAAGTAAACACCATGCAAGGTTAAAAAAAAGCAGTAAATCCCATGAACAAGGATGAAGTGAGATCATTTGGGGTCTGGATGAATATTACAATAATTTGCGAAGAATTTTGCAAGTTTGACAGAACATGACAAGTTGTTGAAGAAAGGGAGCACGTTTGTTTGGACCAAACCATGTGTGGGGGCGATGAAACTCATTAAGGGAGGCATTTAACACCCCCTGTGTTGTTATCTTATTTGATCTCTCTTCTGCCTTTGACATGGTCATCCATGCCATCTTGCTCAACCGTCTCCGTGATAACCTGGGTATCACTGATCAGGCCCTGGCGTGGCTGACTTATTTCCTCTCTGATCGACCCTCCAAGGTGGGTTCTTCCTCTCCTCTATCTCTATCTCTACCTGTGGTGTTCCCCAGGGGTCTAACCTCTCTCCCTGGCTATTCAACCAATATCTGGCACTTCCTGCACCCATCGTTTGCCACTCTCTGCCCCAACTTTCAGTGCTATGCGGATGACACTGAGCTCATTTTCAGGCTCCCCACACACACCTCTTCTCCTTCTCTCATTTCTGACTGTCTGTCTGCTATCCAGGAGTGGTGTGCCGCCAATGATCTCTGCCTTAATGCCAGCATGAATGATATTCTCCTAATCGGCACACCTGCTCCCTCCTTTCCTGTCACTCTCTGGCCGGCCTCTCTTGGCACTCTTCCTGCTCCCACCTGTGAGGCTAAAAACCTTGGGGTCATCTTCGACTACACACGCTCCTTCTCTCCTCACATCTTTGATGTCTCTAAGATGTCACACTACCAGCTGCACCTCCTCAGACTTATTCTTCCTTTCCTCTCTTTCCTCCAGAAGCTCACTGTCTCTGGAGCTCTGGTTCTCTCTTGGCTGATCTACTGCAACAGCCTCATTCTAAATCTACCTGCCTCTACTCTCCGCCCTCTGCAGCTCATCCAAACAGGACTGCGAGACTTGTCCTTGGCCTCAAGCCCAGGGATCATATCTCTCCAGGACTGAAATCTCTGCACTGGCTCCCACTGGCTGTGAGGATTACGTTTAAAACCGTCTGCATTGTCCACAAGGCCTTCTGGGGCCTGGGGCCTCAATACCTTCAACCTTCAACCTTCTCTTCCTTCTCGAGCTCTTCACTCATCCGCTTCCAACTCCCTCAGGGTCAGTAGCTTCTCCAAGCAACGAGTTGGTGGTAGATCTCTTTATTCACCTGGGGCCTCCCTCTGGAACAGCCTCTCTGAAAATTGAGGAGAATCATCTCTGGTTCCGGAAGCACCTCAAGACCTTCCTCTTTGCTACTGCTTTCTCTCCTCCTCTCCCCTGCTGAACTCCTGGCTGAAACTGAATCTGCATTGGTCACCTGGCTACCCCCTGTTCTCGGGCCCAGGTCCCTTCCCCACCAGTTGCACACCTGCACTGCCCCCTGGTCACCTTTGCACTCTGGGGCTGCTTCTGTATCACTACAGCCCCCCTACCAGTCTGCAATTACCCTTGCTCCTGCCACCAGCTGGCTGTACTTCTTATCTGTTGTTTTTATATATTTACTGTTTATCCTATGTACCGCACTTCCCCTCCCCACTCGCACTTTTCCTCTTCCCCTCTCCCCTGCACTTGCGCAATCTCAATTTCACCTGGCCTAGTAAGATCGTTGTCTCTGTCCTGCCTCTGTTCCCCTACCTTGCCTCGTCCAGCCTTGAAACACTTGTGTATATGCATATCATATCATTTGTGGCGCGATGGATCAGGGAGGATTTGAAACAGAAAAAGAAACAAAGATTACTCTAAATGCTACCAGTGTTGGTCTTGGGGCAGCTATATCACATTTTGTAAATGGTAATGAGAAAACTATATTTCCTGCATCTAGGACAGTGACTGACATTGAAGCAAGATACTCTGTAATCGAGAGAGTTGGTGGCATGCGTGAACGGTATCAATTATTTTCATAATTCATAAGTATTTATGGGTGAACAAGTTTATGCTTCACACAGATCACAATCCATTAGTAGAACTATTGACAGTGAGAGGGATCTGTAAAGCAACGCCAAGATTAGCCAGATTATGCACCAAATTGCAGGATTTCGACTATGACATCAGGTAGGTTCCCGGGAATGAAGAACAGAGCAGCAGACTTTCTTTCAAGAATACCAATAATGACAGAAGAAATTGTAGAGGATGACGAGGGGGAAGTAGTGGCTGTTGTTTTGGATACTATAACAAGAGTAAGAATGGAGGAGACATTGAAATGTTTTGAGGTTTTACAGAGTGTCATGAAGTTCACTTTTGGCGGGTGGCCAGAGAAGTATGTTTTGGGGGAGACGGTTGTGCCATTTTGGTAAGTTAAAGGACAATACTCTGTGGAGGACGATCTGTTGGTCAAGGGAGGGAAGTTAATACCTCCTGAGAAAGTGAGGGATGAGTTAATGGAGATGGCGCACCAGGGGCACCGCAGATCTACGGTGACTAAACAAAAGTTGAGAGAAAAATATTGTTGCGAGGGATGGACATAAGAGTGTAGAAGATTGTGAGGAACTATTGGCCATGCCAAACGGCTGACAAGAGTTGCAAAATAAATTAAAAAACAGAGGGGATACAGATTCAATGTTATGATGAGGCCTAGGAGCAAGTAGGTATAGCCATTGTATGGCCTTAAAGCATGTTGAAATCAGAAAGGTAGTTTCATATTATAATGGTTGATTATTGCTCTAGGTTGGATGAAGCAAAATTTGTGTGAAATGTGTGTCATACAATTTATTGAGCACGTTTTTCAGAGGGAGTGTTACCAGAAGAAAATGATCAGTGACAATGGAGTCAAATTTAAACAAGTGGTTTAGTAGAAAGGTATAACAAGGTTTTGGTTGAGACAACAGAGCAAGCCATCAGAAATAATTTGTCAGTAGATAAAGTTACAAGAGGTTGTGGAGCATCAGGACCTCAGTTAAATCCGACACCAATGTGTCACTAATCAAGATTATACGAGGGAGGGAACCCAATACTATGTTGAACCCAGCATGGGTAAATGGATTCAGCAGTTCAGGAGAAAAGGGGGCAGACAACAGGAAACTAGGAGAGATGAGATGTTGGGTGAGGATCAAGAGAGGTGTGACAACGCGTAAGGGATGTTCTACATTTTCAGATCCCATTTATTTAATTTATTTATTTATTTAATTCTTTTTTTATAATGCGCCTAATACCATACCTGAGTTTGGTTTCTAAGCGCGGATCTGGGATTGGGACCTCTGTTGCTCTGCATGGTCTTGCTACCAAGACCAACGCGTTTCCCCTGTGCTATCAAGAAGTGTTTGTGAATGCTGTGAGGGTTGAAGATGGCTCGATTTAGAATGCAGGCAGGTTGAGTAAATGGAGTTGGGATGATGTTCATGAGGGCGTACAGACAAAAGAGATGGAGTACAAATATTGATTGGATGCGGATGAAAGGAAGGGGTACAGTCAAGCGTCACTAGGAGGGATAGTGAGAAGAGTCATTTGGGAGTTGGTGACAACATTGACCGTGGAGAATAGGGTGGAATGAGTGGGTGAGGAGGAGGTTGAGAATACCTCCTGTATGGTCAAAGGAGTACACAATGAGATATGTTTGTGTGAATCATCATAATATAGTACAAGTTTTGTTTGAGGTTTGTTGTCAAATATCTGCCAAATATTGTTTGTTTGTTTTTAGAAATGTCTTTGTTCTATTTGTTTTATGTTTTTGCGTTCCAGTAATTGGGTGTCAATTTAAAAAAACATTGTTTTTGTTTATTTCTGTAACACTTGGTAAGGGCGGGTTGTAGTATTTCAATATGTTGTGAGTGTGCTTTGGAACGGGTAGGTGTAGAATTGGAATGTGGAGTGCAGGAGTGAGGGACAGTTGTAGTGAGTTGTTGGGGAGAGAGGATCCAAGCCAGAGGTTGGCCGCTGGCTATTTGTTATGGTGAAGTCAGTATTTATCTGCTCTTTGGTTTCTGTCTTCTTTGCGAGGGAGCACAACATTCTGTTCATCAACTCTTGCACTGCCTTATTGTCCCCAGCGATCGTGAAGGTTGCAGAAATGCCTTTAATATCGGCAGTTGTCCCTCATTTGGAAATGTGCTGACTCTTGAAACACTACAAGGATCCCTCCGGCTCTAGCTGAATTCTGGTCTCTCACAGTCAGAGAGTAGAAGCAGAAATTCCAAAAATGGAGTTGATGCCATACATGGTGCAACATGAGAAGCAGCAAGGATACTGCCAGAGGCAGTCTTTCCTAGGATACGGAAATCTGGGGAATTTCAAGCAAAGCGGGTGCCTTTGAAAAGCAGCAGGGCGAGGGCAGTCCCCTCAAAATGTTCATGACATGTGACCGAATCCCCAAAGTGCTTTCTAAAGGCACCAGACGGCAGTGGCATCGCCAAATCTCTGTAAAGGTCACTCTGCCTCTTGACGCTCCTATAGTGCAATGTATTCTCTGAAGAAACATTAGGGGAAAGCACAGGCATTTATAGGAAGGAACCTTTAGAAGGGCAGTGCAGGGAAAAGAAGACTACATGTACTTCTAAGCAGTGACCTATAAACTGATATTTTAGGCAATTCTAAGCAGGGACAGTTTAAAAGCATAGTACATGTACTTCTCTACTAGGAATACATTGAGTTAGTGCATGTTATTATTAGAAAGACATAGGGCCTCATTACGAGGTTGCTGTTCCGGTAACAATGGTACCGGTATGCTTGTCGGTACCGTTGTTACCGGACCAGCAAACTCTGGGCTGTGCCGCAGGTGCCTTTCATTCTGCCAGGTTGCCCTGGCGGAATGAAAGACACCCGCGAGCGCAGCATGCCTGTAGCACTGGCATCGTTATGGGGCTTGAATGGGAATGGGATCTACCGGCACCCGTGAAAGGGCAATTACCAGGTCCGGCGGGGTCGGAATAACCCAGTAATTGTCCATTCGTGGCTGCCAGACTTTCATGCCGGTATGGAGGTAGCCTTGCCGCTCTTACCGCGAAGGCAACCTCCAACCATAGCTTAAGATGGTGTGGGTACATTTCTGAAAACACTTTCAAACTGGCCAGTACGGGCTCCTCAGTGCATACACTATTGAATGCATAGCCAAGCACTGCTCTGTGGACACCTCTCTGTATATATTCTCACATCATTTCTTCCAAAAGTTTTGTATCTGAGGTTTTCTTGTATTGCTTAACCAAGCCGTGCCCAAGACCAACCCCCCACAAACATGTAGATCGCACTTGTGTCTTCTGTGCCTTCAGGCTTTGTTGTTGCACTTGTTTAAATTGTTGAGACTGGGCAGTTGACATTTTCATAGTGAATACGGGCTTAAAGAGGTCAACTTTCAAATGTGAATCTACCTGTTGTGGAACTACTGAAAAAATGCCTCCCCATATTTGGCAATTTCTTTATATTGTATTGATTTTAATGGAGAATTCCCTCCACACTCCCTCACTTTCTCTCCCATGTTCTCTTCCCAAGCTTGCCTCCCATTTTCTCTGGAGCCTTTGTTAACCTTAACACACAACGTTGCCCTCTGACGTTAACCCCTGTCTCTAACGCCTGTCCTCATTCTCTTACCGAGCATCTAACTTCAACTTTTAACCTTAACCTCTAACTGAAATCCTAACTCCTAAACACCACCCATAAAAAACCAACTATAACCCCAAACTCTGACCCATAAACCCAACATCGAACCCAAACTCCAAAAGAGTCTAACATATGACTGCAACCTCTTTCCACATATACTTTGCCCAACATATAACCCAACCGCCAAACCCAAACCTATATACCCAAATCCCAACCAGTAACCCTAACCTATAACTCTATCACAACCTCAAACAATATATCTCACCCAAACATTATTTCTAACCGTAGTCCCTGCTTACTACCTTTGCTCTCTGGTTCCTAACATAACGCTTAGCTCTAAACACAACCTCTGACACTAACCTCGAACCCTAGCCACTAAACCATGTTTCATCCTCTAAACCCAACCTTTGACCACAACTTCCAGGCTTAACCTCTAAGCACAACCTTTGACTCCTAAATCCAACTGGTAAACCTAACCTCTAACCCACCTTCTAACCCTAATCTCTAACAGTATCCCAACATCTGAACCTAACCTCTAAGCCTAACGTCTAATGCCTTATCCCATCCTCTGTCCCCAAACTCCAACACTCATTTTTAGCCTTAACCTCAAACTACAACCCCATCCATACTTTTAACTTGAACCCTTAAAAATAACATCTAACCCCAACTTCTGACGTCGAAAGCCTACCACTAACCCAAACTGTTAAAGCCTAACCACAAATCCTAAACTCTAGCAGTATCCCCAATTTCTCACAATATCCTTAATGCAAGAAATAGCACTAGCATGAATGTCTGCTTTCTTCTCTTACTCTCTGGACTCAGGCTAACCTGCAACCCTTATCACAACTGCTGACCCTAACCTCTAACACAAACCACAAAACCATTTCATCCTCTATCACCAACATCAAACCAAACATCTCACTGTAACCTTTAAGACCAACCCCTTGCTTCTAAACACAACCCTTAAACCTAAAGTTTAAATCCAAATTCAAACTAAACTTTTAACCCAAAACTCTACCATTACCCTCAGTCACTATCCCTAACATCTAAACCGAACCTGTAAATCCCAAATACCATTCTCTGTTCCCAACATAGGACCCCGTAGTATAACTTGAACGTCCAACCCCTCACTCCTAAACTAAACCCTTAAACCCAGCTTCTAACCTCTCCCTCTAACCACAGATTTTTAACCCAAATCTCTAAACCTAACCTCTAATCTGCATCCCTGCCAAAGCTCCAACCTACAATTGCACTCTAACATTTAACCCCAAGTGCTAACCCAAAACTCTACCTTCAACCTTTAATCCCAACCTCTAACTCGACCCTCTAACACCCAGTTTCAAACCTCTAAGGCCAGCCTCTAGAAACATCCAAACTATAACTCTCTAAATGTAACCTCTAACGCCAACCTTAAGCCCCAAACTCTAACTACTAACTTTAACCTCTAAACCTTGATCACCAAACTGTAATCACAAACACTTACCAAAACATCTAACACTACCCCTAGCCTCTAACCCCAACACAAGCCCTAACCTCTAACCATAACCCGACAACGATTATAATGGCTGATGTTTGTCTATTAAATTAATTATGCTTAATTGATCTTTCAGGTGGTCGGACTAGTGCAGTATCATCTTAGGCAGTCACTTATTTTGAAGTTCCCATTGGCACTGGTACAGGAAGTCAATGGGCTTGTATTTCTCTTCACAGTGTGTCTGTTCCCATATCATGCTCAGGTGACATGAGCACACAGCTGTTGAGTAAGATGGAGCATAGGACCACGCATCTTCCCACCATGTCGTGATTGTACTTCAGCGCACGCATTTTGTGCAGACATATGAAACTGTTCTTCTCAGTAACAATGCTTATATTACTGAATTTCTTGTTTTGGCATATACATATTGTATCTCCTTTCCTGTCCAGATGCGAATTGATTCAGTGGTAAAAATGGCTTTCCATACCTCTCATGCTACAGATTGTATGTGTGATCAATATCTGAAGTGTATAGCAAACGTACAGGGCCTGGTTACTCAATGTAAACTAATAACCATCCAATAACTACATCTTCACACTTGTCTTACAAGCATGTTGTGTACTGTTGTCAGAAGATTGTACAGGCATATATACCATCCCCTTTCATGCACCTTTGTTTAAATGATACTATGCACTCAACATTCGTACACAGCTGTGCATTCATATGTGCTTGAGGTTGTTATGTCCGTGCATTGTTGAAGGAGACATGGTTTGTTATCATTGTGCTGAGGTTCCTAAATTCAGGCCATTAGTCCCAAGGTAGAACAAGCATTGGCAAGGCCAAAAGTTTTGGCTTTTGTGTAGGCATGGGCAAGGCGGTAGAAGTATTGCCTGGCCATCGATGGTAGCAGCAGCAAAACATTTTTTGTATTTTGTATTTATTAGGTTTATATAGTGCTTTACTCCAAAACGCTGCACATTTTAACAACAGGATACATTTAACAATAACAAAAATAACAGTAACAGTAGAAGCAAATTACAATTTTGAAGGAGACCAACAAAACAGTATGTAGAAGATGGAAGGACTTGGGCACATACTAGCAGTGCCTGGCACATGCCCAATACCTACACGCAAGTCAAAACTGTTGGCTTTGCCAACCCTTGTTTTTTAATAGGACTTCCATGAGGGACATGCAGTGGCTGAAGCCATTAACTCTCAGAAGACTGGTTTGAAAAAACACTGGAAGGCACTTAGAACACAATGTTTGATGGTAAGGCTTGAAAAAGAAAGCTCAAAGAGTTCTTAGGAGGATGTGTTTTGGGCGAGGACAGGCAGGAAGTGGGTGGGAATGGCCATAGAGATTAGCATGGTCCTGGGCACTCAATGGGTGGATACATAACCAAACAACACATACAAGCGTTATGCCCCTCCTCATATGCCATATCTCGTTAGCTGTACTCTAATGCAATAGTTTCAGCTTGTAGGTCATGCTTGAGCACCACTTAATAGCCAAAACTACAAATGGAGAGTACGTGAAAGTTGTTCTGTGCTTTCTGCTTCAAAGAGGTCCTCTACTGTAGTATTGTTTGATGTGAAAATGAGCAATATGATACAAACGTTTCGTTTTATTTTGGGGAATTGCTAGCTATGGAAAATGGGTGGATTCTAAGGAAAATGCTTATTGTTAAAAATGTATTTTTGCTGGCCTAAAATTCTCCAGTTGGGAATGAGAGCTACTGTTTTGCTCCCTAAAAATAATTCTACTCCCAACCTTCCAAACTTGGAAGTACAAGATTTTACCTCAAGATGTCTTCATCCTGGAAATCAGCATTGCATCAATGACATGGAAGGGTCATTAGTGTCAGTGTATATGAGCACCTGTACCCTGACCTTTTAGTTTGAGGGGAAATGACATGTGTATGCAGATTGGAGCCCCAGCCACATTAGGAAAGCCTGAAGTGGGATAAAGTTAGGATAGGAATGTGATTTAGCGCTGCAACGCATACTGCTATCTCCATACTGGTGTGTTCTTGACGTTAGCCCTTTCTTGCTTTTTTGTCCCGAGTGATCATGTGCTCAGCACCTGGTTTTATGCATTTTGCTTCCCCAGCCTTGCATAGCTCATTGAAAATGTTGGCTAGGGAACTGCATCTCTGTGTACGCAAGAGGGTGCTTCTACATAGAGACTGAGCAGGCTGGAGTGGGGCGTTTCATCACCCATGCTCAACTCTTGTTTCCTGATTCCTATTCATGCTGCACCAAGGGCAGATCGTAAGTTTATGTTCATTTATTTATTATTTAAATCTATGTATGGATGCATGTATGCTTGTGTTATGAGTTAGTGTATGATGATGGATGCTCATGTGAATGATCGAGTGCTTGCTGTGTGAATGTTGTGTGAACGTGTGTGTGTGTATTTGTGCTGGTCCATGGAGCTGATTTTGGTAAGTGGGGTGGAGGACTGTACAACAAAGACCTTTTAAAAATGCCTGTGTTGCACAATCCCTCGCCCCACTGGCCAAAATCAGCTCTCCTTCTGAGGCGCTGTGAGGCCCAGAGGACAGGGATGGTATTTCTTTACATGACATCTATCATAGATGTCCAGAAAAAAATATATATGCTTTCCCATTGTGCCCCCCAGAACCTTGCATACAATGTTTAGTACACAACACCATGCCTGCCCCCTGGGCCTCAACCCCTTACATACACATATAATGACTTTGATTGTGTGCGTGTGTTAGGCGCTGTGAGCCCAGGTAATTATGATAGATGTCTAGTAAAAAGTACCATACCTTCTCCCTGGACCCCCAGCACCTTGCATGCACACATAATGATGTTAATTGTGTCTGTTTGTTAGGAGCCATGGGGCCCAAGGGACAGGTATACATTTTTTTTGCTGGACACCTATGATTATCTATTATTATCTGAATTATCTATTCAGTATGTCCGTACCGTAGCAGACAGTCTCAAAGAACTCTATCAATGGAAGAACAATAACAACCTCAAAATTAACCCAGACAAAACGGAAATCATGATTAAACCTGATAGCCAAGGAAACAACAAGGACATCCCGTGGCCCACATAACTGGGAATGCCACCCAAACTGTCCAAAGTAGTAAAAAACCTTGTAATCCAAATCGACAAAGAATTAACACTAGAACCTCAAGTAAATGTGATAATTAAAAAATGCTTCTTCCATCTTCACACGATCAAAAAGATTCTACCCTTCCTCTCCATTCACATACAAACACTTGCCATCATCTCCCTCATCATTTATTTATTTATTTACTTATAAATTGCCGGTAGCCCATGAGCATCGGGGCGCTGACAAAAACACAGGGAGGACGACTGGAGAGATGGGACAAAGCTTCTGAATTAAACTGTGGGCAGGAGAGAAGTTATATGAAAAGCATGGTTTTAAGTGTTTTCCTAAATGCGCTCAGCTTAGGGTCCCCTCTCAGGGCCGTAGGATTGGAATTTCAGAGACTGGCAGCTTTAACTGAGAAGGATCTTCCGATGCCACCCACCCTCCTATAGCTTGGACTAATGAGCTGAGTTGTATCTGATGAGTTCTGATGTGTGGTAGCAGGGGATTATGGCTTTCAAGTAGACAGGAGCAGACCCATAAATGTAACTGTGAGCCAAAGTTCCTATTTTGAAATTGACACACTCCGTAATAGGCAGCCTTTGCAGTTTTCTTCAGTGAATATAGATGTTTCCTCTTTTTGTTATCTTCTTGATAACCCTTACCGCATTATTTTGCAGGACTTGGCATTTTTTATATTAAGAACTGAGGCCCCAGCCAGGACCGAATTGCAACAGTCGAGTCTTGAAAGAATGATACCTCGAGCAATGATGGCACAGTTAGTTTCTGATATATAGAGGCGTATGTTCTTGATCAGATGAAGATAGTAGTTACAACTTTTGCTTAGCTGATTAGCCGGTAAGATAGCTCAGTGGGTTGAGCGCTTGCTGCAATGATCTGCAGGTCACAGGTTTGAATCCCGGCAAGGCCAACTCAGACTTTCATCGTTCTGAGATTGATAAATGAGTACCAATTTCGGTTGGGTGATATTGTATGTAAATATGTGCTTTGTAAAGTGCCTTGGATAAAGGTGCTATATAAATAACACATCATTATCATTATTAACGTAGGCATCTGAATTTAGAGATGCATCCAACTGAGTCCCCGGAGTCTTGACTTTTTCCAGTACATAAATGGTACTGGTTCCAATGCGGAAACTCGAGAAGTCCTGGCTCAATTTGGCTCTGGCTTGTTTTGTCCCAAAAATGAGTAACTCTATTTTACAGCCATTGAGGCATAGCCAGTTACTTGACATCCAGGATTCAATTTGACTGTATATGTTAGAAAGGGTTAGGGAGTCTGCAACATAGTGACCAGTAATTGGTGTGACCAATTGGGTGTCATCTGCATTATTCGTAAAGAATAAAGAAGACACCCAGGGCCTCTAATAGAGTGCAAAAGTGGTGCCTTTATAAATTGAACAGGACAGGCGACAGACTTGCCCCTTGGGGGATTCTGCAGCATTTAGGGGAGGTGGGTGAGCATACAGACCCCCATTGATTCCTGGATTCACACTCCAATAAGAAAGAGTGAAACTATTTCACTGCCTTGTGTAAGCAATGCCTCAGTTGGCATAGGCATTGGAGAAGGATGTCATGGTCTACCACATCGAAGATGGCCGACAAAAATCCAGGAGTACTAACAGCCCCACTTGACTGTCTTCTATGGGTTTCAGCATGTGGGACTGCAGATCTACCAGTGCTGTCTCTGTACTGTGACTGGGCCTGAAGCCAGACTGCTTGTTATGCAGGATGTTGTTTGTTTCAATGAAAGATAAGCCGATTTATCAAGTATTTTGAGAAGGTGGTTACAATTAGTGATAGGCCTGAGGTTGTTGGGATCCTTTGGATCTAAATTGTTTTTATTGGATTTGGCGTAATGTTACTGACTTGATGGATTTTGGAATCCTTCCTTCTTTAAATGTCGCATTTAAAAATCTTGCAGTATAAGATTGGGGCAATGAAATTCTCTGGGCATGCCGTAGGCCACATGACTGTAAGCATTTTCTACATGTCAGCTGTTGTTGTTGCTGAGAAAGAGAAAGAATGATCATATTGCGCATTAAAACGAGTAAGCTTGGGGGGATCAGTTTTGGGTGTCTTTTTTAGTGCATCCATTATTTTCTTCCTTATGTTCATGACTTTTTCCTTGAATGCCATCTGCACTGCCACAGCATCTACATTAGTCAGTAGAAATGGGACTTGAAGTGCTTTAGGTTGTTCGAGGAGCCTAAGAGTCTTGAATAGTTTCCTGGAGCTGTTGGCTGCTTGGTTTATTTCTTGATTGTAGTACTCCTTTTTGGTTTCTACAATTTTAATTTTGTATATTTTGTCTGCGTCTCTCCAAGCCTTTCTATTTTCATCTGTTGGGAGTTGTAACCAGCGAGATTCAAGTCTGCATTTATCTTTTTTTCGTGTAGACATATGTCATGGGTAAACCATCTTTGGTGATGTGGGTTGTCTCTGACTAGTCTTGTTCGAATGAGTGCTATGTTTTCCAGCATTGATGTGAAGTTATCTTCAAAGGAGGCAACTAGGTGTTCTGCCGAGTCTAGGTCTGTTGTTTTTGCCATTACGGTGTTAATGCAGATGGCTATTTCCTTAGAGTCTACCTTTTTGAAATTAAGACTAGTAACAGTCCTGGGAGTATTATGAGGTTTGATGTGTCCTTCTGGAGGGATGATCTGGAACTCTATTATATAATGATCGGACCAAATACAGGGCCTGGTCTGGGTAATGTTGACTTTTAACTTACTAGTTGTCACCCAGTCTAGCATATGGTCTTTGTCTGTTGTGGGCTTGTCATTGATTACTTGAAAATTGATGTTATGTACGACTTTCTCTAAATCGAGCGCTTCTTTGCCTGATGTATGTCCTTTCCATCGATTTAAATCACCCAAAAACATGGTCAATCGACTTTGGCCCTATAAGGTGGTTAGAATCTGAGCGATTTCTTCATTGAAATCAGGCATTGCTACTGGGGCTCTGCAGATCAGAACAAAATGTATAGATGCATTGGGGTTTGGAACCATCTTGGCGAGGAGTATTTCACAACCCTGGCAAGAGACGGGTGACACAAACAGTCCCAGCTCTTTCTTTGCGACCAATGCTACCCCTCCCCGAGTGAATGGAATAGACTAGGATCGACTACGCCAACAACATATACCATGGAATTCCAGACTACTTCCTGAGGAAACTGCAATTAATACAGAATGCAGCTGTAAGACATCTCCTCAAACTCTCCCGATGAGACCACATCACACAAGCGCTAACGGTGCTACATTGGCTGCCAGTTAAAAAACAAATCTACTTCAAAACAATGCGCATAACACACAGAGCAATCCACAGCCAAGGAGTGGAATTCATAAAAATGAAAATCACCATCTACAAACCAACAAGAACACTTAGATCCAGCAACGACATTCGCCTCTGACCAAACTCTAAATGAGAAAAAAACTTGGAGGATCAGCCTTCTCTTACATAGCTGTTAAACTCTGGAACTCCCTCCAGAGAGAAATACGAACTACGGAGGACCATCTAAAATTCAGGAAACATTTAAAAACCTGCCTCTTTAGTTCCAAAAGGGGTGAAAATTATTGAACAACATCTACACATCACGAAACAAACAAATACACAGAAAAGGAGGTAAGAACACACCAACATGAACTGAGAATGAGCAAAGGAACCAGCCCCATTAATGCAATCCAACAAACCAAAGAAAACTCGGCAAGAGAAACAAGCCTCGAAAAAAGGGGAATACAACCATTAAAGCTCCCTGGGAAATCCCCTTTTTCGAATAACCTGATACCATACTCCCACTGGCATCTAACCTTCCCACATAGACTGGCTTCATCCAGCATACACAATATTTGTGTAATTCAGTAACTGTCTCACACTTAGCAGGCATCAGCAGGTTAACCGCCTTCAGCTTCCAGTCTAATAGTACAGCTAAGTCTTATGCACCTTGCTGTGCCCAAAAAGACACTATTTAACCTCTACATCATGCTGAGCCAATCGAGAAGGACTCATTGAGATGAGAAATGCATCAGACCTAGTAGACTGATGAGAGCAGGAATTGTTACAAACCCATACATATGGATTAAGAGTGGGGATTGTGACACACGGGAAGGGATGGCAGGGGAGAAGAGTGGCTTCTTGCTGGCAAGCATGGTTGGAGACCCGAAGTCTATCTCATCCGGATAGATCGCCGAAGGTGGAAACAGAAATGTGTCACACTTAATCTGACCCCCAAGGGTGTGAAATGCCTCACACATAAAGGAATGTTTTTGGGGACAGAAAACGTGCAGCTCACAGACTGGCCTTGGGTGTCAAGGAACACCCCTCTCCTGGAGGAACTTGTTGTGGTGGTCATTTCCACCCACTAGAATGCAAGACAAGGGGAGGGATGTAGGTTGCACCTAGTCAGAAGATTGGGGGTAGGATATCTATTGCCACTAACTAACCATATTCAAAACTCCCCCTTCTGCAAATGCCTTTTCAAACTCTGAACTAAACACAACATGTCTTTACAGCACTGCAAACCGCATGCACATTGTTAGGCAGAATCAACTGCAGTACCCTTTGGGAACAATACAGGTAATTAGGACTACAGGTGTAAGCACAATTTCACCTTTGGTACAAGCCTGTACTACACAGTAAAGTAGTAGCGATGGCTGAGCAGCCAGACTTATCTCAAGAGTTTAAGTGAGCAGTAGAACAAGTTACACAAAGGACCAACCAATACAGTGATTCAAGTAAACACTTACTCAAGGTTTCTCAGTAAAAGAAAATACATTTATTTACTCAATCATTTATGAAACATTACACTAGCACAAGCAGCTCAATATCATACACTAATACACCACAAAAATCCAACCGGTAAGTAACTAAACAAGTTTAGCTCAAAAATTAAGTTTGAGCAAAATGGCACTTTAGATATTTAGAAAGGGAGGGAAAAGACAAGGTTATAAGAATAGACAGCCCAAATACAATCATAGGCAGGGCAAAGGGTTCAAGTTAAATACAACCAGCAATTCTTCTCAATAGGCCTGGCCCAAAGTCAGTGGTTCAGAGTCTTTTGTATAGGATAGCACAGTTCTGGTATCTAACGGTTAAGTCTTTGCCACAGATTTTTAAAGGATTTGGCTAGGCGAAAAGTTTGACGAATGTTTAGGGAAGGACAAGCCTTCGTAGTTGAGGAAAGTTTCACGCACTTTCTCGATGGCCGAAAAGATTTCCGGACCGCGTTTGCACAGTACCTTTTTAAATGAAGAAATCTGTAGCTGGGGCAGTTGTTCCTGGCAGTTCGAGCAGATCTTGCTGTTCCTGTGCTTCAGTCGTGGGGACAAGAAGGAGGACTTCGGGAGGTTCCTGGACTGCCCAGGGAAGAGGCCAAAAGCTGTAGCAAGACATCGGTTTAAGGTGTGAGTGCCTTAAAGTCCCCCTGGTTTCCTTCCCTCTGACTATCCGGTTTTCAACAGCACTCTGAAGAAAATTCGACCAGAATAGGATGGTGTCCAGGTGGCTTGCGAGTTGGTTGTTCCCACCAAACTCAAGGGAAGAGGTTAACCTTGAAGGGCTTCTCTGTCGTCAGAGTTTCAGGCAATTCGAACCTGCAGCAGGGCTTCAGCGGTTGTCCAGGAGTTGCAGCAGTCCTCTTCCTTCCCCTCCTCTTCGGTTCTTTCATTCCAGTGGCCGACTCTGCTTTCCAAGTCCCAGAGACCTGCTTTTAAACAGTTTTCAACCTTGCTGTCACTCACACAGCAGGGAGGCTGTCCTTGACGGACAGCCAGCCGGCCAATCAGACAAGAGTGCATCCAGGTCTCATAGGAGACTAAGCACAGGGAGTTTCGGGCACCTCCCTCACATTCTGTCCACCCTAGACACACTGGCACCAGAGGAGGGCTTCAGCACAGAAGCCCGCCAAAGGGCACGAACAAAGGGACCAAACCTGGTTTGGCGCGCAGAGACAAACACAAGAAGGACTTTTCCTAAAAGAAATGGCGAAAAAAGATGACCAGAGTCTGTTTTTACAGATAGGTCTAGGACGCCATATTGAAAAACATGGCTTCACCTGATCTTGGGCTACCGTTGTTAGTGGTCACGAAAAATCACAGTAGTTGATCCAAATCACTGCCACCAGCCATTTAAAGTAGGAAAAGGAAACATTTTACTGTTACATGAGTGTTTTGACTCAGGGGAAGCTAAGCAACCCCTCCAGCACTCTATAGTAAGATAGGGTGTGCTGGGTCAGTAAATTTAAAGAGACTAGTAAAGTCAATTTAACTTTACATGCCCTAGGAGACAGTAGTCAGTCCCAAGTAAGGTATTTAAACCTTGGGGAGTCTGAAAGACACCCCTGTGCCACTGCACTGAAGGTGCTGTGTGACACACAGAAAAATATGTTGCCATAGAGGTGTTTTAAAAACTTCATTACCAAAGAACACAAAAGTAAAACACATCCAAAATGCATGAAAGAGTGGGAAAAAAAGGCTCACACTCTTTCCAGGTAAAAAACGAAATCCTAGAAATCCAGCAAAGTTGATGGGGGTCTCAAAAGGTAAGGGAAAGTAGCACATTTGGAGAATTCTCCCTAACACACATCACAACACCCAGACAATGAAACAAACCATATACAGTCTCACCCAAAACTACAGGACGCCTACCACCCAAAAAAATGCACCTACGCTCAGTGACCGGTATCTCTGAACTGAAGCTGCCAACAGCACATCACAGCTTTCTTGCTCTTTTCCCGCTCAGTCCTACGAACAAACCCTGCCACCCTCCTTGCATTACAGATCCGCCAGAGCGCCAAGAGATCACGCATCATTGGAAGCAAACGCCATTCTCTCTAGCACCTCTACCAAAAACATAACCAAACTTCAACTTACCCAAAATAACGCCCTTCAGCTGCCTGGGGCTTGAAGCAAATAGACCACATTTCGCGGCAAGACGTGAGGCCCACTAGCTGCCCATTAAAGCCTGCATTGAGTTCAAAATTGTATCAATTACTCACCGGTGCATACACAACACTGCACCTACCACCCAAGACCAACACATCTCCAAAAGCACCAAACAATACTGTGTGTGCTCATCCCCAACCATGGCCTTTGCCACACCTAAATACACCAGAAAAAGAGCTGGTGGAGCTAGCTTCACTGTCACAGCGCCCGTGTTGTGGAATGCCCTTCCTCCATGCATCCAAGATGAACCATCTTACCTAGTGTTTATAAAAAACCTGGAAACTACTGTTCAACAAATATGTATAAGACTTTTTCCTACCTACCATGCTGTGGCTTGACTATATCACTTGCTACTAAGTCAAGTGCTAGTGCTGTGATACCGCCGGGTCTGGGTGACATCAACAAATGAAATAAAAAATAAAATAAACAGTGTGCAGTACAAGAACCTTTAATATAGCATAACAATATGTGGCGATACTGCCATCTCAAAGGATAGCTCAGGGGGCAACGTGCTCTCCTTGGAAGCAAGACGACACCAAGCACCACTGGTTCAATCCCCGGGTCTGCACTTAGAAAGCTCTGTGTATTAAGCACCTTATAAATAACCTATCATATCATATATTGGCAGAACAAAAATGGACATGTTTTCTTGGATCATTACTAGCATTGTGCGCAAAGCAAACCTGAGTATGTTCTTATATGGGAATATTAGGGTATAATGGTGCCATTAGCAGGGAAATGTATGGGCACAACCAGTGTGAACATGTTTTATACTGGCACATATTGTGGGCAAAGGAATCATGAAAATGTGTTGGAAAAATGCTTGGGTGCACTGTTGGTGACTTGAATCTATTGGATTTTTTCATGAGTTACCCTACAAACCAATTGCAAACTATCTGGCTTATTACACAATTTTTCTAAAAAGTGTGCTCTAAAATGTACCATTTTAACCCATTATTTTAAAAACCTTCTCAGGGGGAGAACCCTCATGAAACTGCCCTTGATTGGTTTGGGCTACGTTGCTATGCTCGGTTGCTATGGCCTATCTGGGAGAAGTATCTACGCCCCTCCACTTAAAAGATTTACCAGCCTCCACTGCTGACCTCTATGCCTTCCTCACTCACAATCAAAGGTGCAAAGCTACCCTTTCGGATCACGAAACAAGCCTATTATGCTAACCGTATCCACATTGCTGGTAAGGGATTGAAGGCTCTCCAATGAGCTGACCATATCTGCCAGGACTGCAGATTTTTCCTTCCCATCACAGAATCTTGGAGAGCCTTAACTTCTTCTTCAAAAACAAGATACATTACTACAATCCACCACAGCAACGACATAAGTACTTTCTTATTTGTATTTATTGGAAGAATCAGAAATGACTTACAGTAACTCATGTGCAGATGGCAGAGGCTTTCACATGAAGCGTGCCAGCGCAATAGCATGAAGACGAGAACAAGTGGTGAGCCAGTGGGACATATGCCAGGGACAAAACAAAACAAACAGAAACAAATAGGTATAATTAAGCAGGTGACTTACAAAGATAACATTAACCGAAGGGGGCAAGTGCTTTGAACTAAAGAGGAGTACTATATAAATATACAAATATATATTCTGTTGACAAGAATTAAAAGCAAGAAGTTAAGAGACATCTGGCAGGTGATTACTTCTATTGAGTCACCCCAGCAGACTATACAGCTGAATGAGTTTACAGAGGAGGCCTCGATAGAACACTTGGTAACTTTATTTAGTACATTTGAGGAGTCGCTGCAGTGTGTGGGTGACGGGGGTTGGGCCCATTGGTCTTTTCACTTTGATAATGATGATGATGTGATTACCGTTTTTAAAAAAGCTAGCAACTCAAGGGCCCTAGGACCGGATGGAATAACCAATATAATTTTGAAGGATGAGGTTGGGGTCTGGGCTCCCTTCATGAAGACATTATTCAATGCGATTATTAGGGTTCAAACTATCCCAGAATCGTGGAAGACATCAATCAATGTCCCAATCTTCACAAAGAGCTTTAGGGAGGATCCTAAGAACTACCGCCCTATCAACCTCTTGATGTGATAGGTAACTTATTTGCCTCCCTTCTCTTTGAGAGGCTGTTGGAGTGAGCTTTGCTTTCAAAATCGATATGACTTGTACCAGTCAGGCTTCGTAAAGGAGGTAGGCACAAGTTTAAATGCCTTTATAATTAACACCTTAAAGCCGCGTTCTATCATAAAGAAAGAAAAGAAATTTTGCTTTTGTGGACCTAGAACAGACATTTAAGTCAGTTGACAGAGACATCTTTTGGACAAAACTAATGGATTGGGCCTGTCCACTGGGCCTCATGCAGGCGATTAGAGCTCTCTATACATGTACCTCTTTAAGAGTAAAATTGGATAGTGTGGGTCATATTTCAAGGTCTATAGTTACCCAGAGAGGATTAGAGCAGGGATGCCTGTTGGCGCTAGAGCTCTTCAATTTATTTATCTCTGATTTGGCAGATTCCTTGGGAGATACTCTAATTGTTCCTGCTAGGGTGAATGGTAGGCCAGTGAAACATCTTCTCTTTGCAGATGGCTTGCTCCTTATCGACCAAATTCCAATTGGGCTCCAACGTCAACTAAATTTCCTCCATATCTACGTTGAGAAAAACAATTTAAGGATCAACGTATGAAAGCCAAAAACCTTGATAGCCCAATCTGCGATTGGGAGAAGACCTGGATCGTTGACAATCAAAACATTGCCAAGGTTGAATCTTTCATCTACTTGGGGATGTTATTAACCATTAGTCAAAATGATGGCCCGAGGATTGCTCATCTATGCAAGAAACCCAAAAACGTACCTTTCCATACATCAATCCTATTAGGGAGATATTGTAGAATCTCAATGGTACCAATAGTGACATTCTATGATATAAAGGTAGTTGTGATTCTGACCTAAAGGGCTGAAAATTTCTTTTTAACTACATATACAATATGGCCTGTACTTGAGGGTCTCTTCTGGAGGTGAGTGTGACTCTTATTCAGGCCATAAAAAATGAGTTAGGCATTGTTCGGTTTATGCGATGGTCCATTTTATGTCACTATCCCTCTAACGGAAAGTTATAGTTAGACCATCGGTGAGAGGTTTTGGGTTGGTGAATGAATCTTTGCCTACCTGTAGTGAGCCAATTCTGGAGGAATGGAGAAGGGCATGTTGCAACATAATAGCTGATTTAAACACCACAGATGATATGCTACTGTCTAACCCAGTAGCAGTCACAAATGAATTATGGAAGAAAGGATGGGTCGAAACATTGGAACAAAGATCACAATTTAAATTGTACCAAAATGTTGTTGAAGAATGTCAATCGTATTATATATTGCCTTAATAAATGCTGAAGTTTCCTTGCAGCTTTTATAGATGGCAATATTTACGATTCCGTATGAATCTATTTCCTACCAAGGAAGTGTAAGTTGCAAGGAGACAATGTAAGGATAAGGAATGGACTTGTAGGTTATGTAACACCCACGATTCTAAACAAACTTTTGGACTCATTATAAGTTTGCCGGTCCAGAAACAAGGGTGCCAGTGAGCTCACTGTCACCCTTGTTTACAGATACAATAGTGTGTACTTCCTGAATCCAAACAGGTAAACATTACACAAGCCTCAAATAACCTAATAAAAATCCTGAAATCACAGAAAACATTCATCCCATCTATCTGGTGTCCCTTGATATACAAATGCCCAGTGGTCACTAGACATCTCTCTAACTACCTTGATCCCCACATACTCCTGAATGAGTAAAAGTCTGTATTCAGATCCCTCCTAGGGAACCCGAAGCCATCTTCCAGGATATAAGGTGAGAGTGCCCTATCAATAGGGACAGTTGACTGGTATGCACCTTTATCTTACTTGTCAAGTCGGTGTCCTTTACCAATGTAGAACAACCCATCTTACTACACCACCTTGGGGATACTATGGTTACGCTGGGGCCGTGACTGAACTGTTTTTCTTTGTAACTAGCCCTCCAAGTGAAGCTGGTCTCATTATAGTCCTCTAACATCAGAATTGTGCTTCAAAGCTTGGCCTAATCGCTTCTCCTCTTCAGTGTCACATGTCCCCCTCCTGCCCCCGTGACACAAACCATCAACAGTCATAAGATGGCCGACGACACATATGCTGTCAATGCTCAACTGCATCTTAAACTACAGGATGGAGTTGGCGATCATTCCTCAGCAGCAAAGTCTCAATTCCATGTCAAGGAATACTTGTCCTAGAATTACCTCTGTCTTCACACTTCTAAAACCGAATACAGTTGCTTCTATTGGCCCTCTTCCTTCCACCGCCTAACAGCATTATCCTTTTATCCTGTGCCTGATCCAAAAGTCTGCAACCTGGGAGTTATTCCTGCTATAACATTTTCATTTGTTCCACAAGCAAAATCTGTCATTAATTCTTCCTACAACCACTTGCTTCTCCCTCAAAGGTTCCCCCTAATTACACGGCTCTCACAAAATCAGCGTGGTCCTTGTTGTCTTCATCACATAAATTGACCAACAGCAGTATTTACATTGAATCACCAGTCGAAGCCACAAGCAAGCTTTGACTTGCTCAAAGCCCTGCTGCTCGCCTCATTCTTGGTCTAAATCGATCAGAACACATCATCACAGCATTGAAGTCACTATTTTGGTTAGCCAGTGAACAGCGCTTAAGACCCTCTTGCAGGTCCATAAAATTCTGTATCGCTCTGCACTCGATCTTCTCACAAAACAAGTATTATACTGGCAGGCATCCATCCGTTCAGCCAACTGTGGCCTCCCAGAATGTACTGGTAATTCCATAGTATCGGTATAAAGGTTTTGGTGGTAGGGCACAGCTTTATCGAGGCTCTAGCATTTGTAAGTCTTTTCATTCTCCCATTCACATAGAAACACATCCACTAAAGGTCTGAAGACAACGGTTATCCCACCTGCTTGTATCTGCTTTTAATTCCTAATCAAGCTTCCGCTAAGGTATCCTGGATGTAGACTGTTCTCCCCAGTCATTTTGACGCATGGCTCTTCTCTTTTAACATTCGTTTTCCACCTGATGCGTTGAAGCATCCTTTGATGGCAAGTGGATTAGTACAAATACCCATGATAAACTAAATAAAAATAACACAAATGTCGGGTGAAAGTGGTTCCCGTTAGTAATCTGTACCACAGAGTTCATGTTTTCTGAGCGGTACTTAAAAACCACTCCAAAAATTGATAATATTAATTATTGTATTGTATTGTATTTTAATTGTCATTTAGATAGCGTCTTTTCCCATTTGTATGGCCTCATGTGCTTTGTGGTAAGAATGCCCTCGGGGACCTCAGTCCAGGTATGGGAAAATTCTCAGTAAAAGGCTTAAAGTGTGTGTGTGCATTTTGCCGAGATTTGGAGTTAGGTGGGCTGGCTAAGCTCCAATAAGCAACCCACCAGGTCAGGCATGTTGTATGGGTGCTGAGGAAGGTCGCTACAGAGCACTAGTGCAGGAGAAACAATGTGTGCCCAGCTAGACCAAAAATTGCAGTAGGATGTCGCTAATGGCAGAGGTGTTGAGGCAATTCAGTGTGGTGTAAGGGCGATGCCGTTACGCGTCCAGCTAGACTGAATTTGTCGTAGTCGTAGCTGTATTCTAAAGTATGTGGATGGATAACTGTGCCTGCGGCAGATGACCACTGAAGTCGCGCGTTTATTCATACCTTAAGCTCAGGTGGAGTTTATCTTCGATCTGGCTGTGTAATCCAGTCGTCCGTATGAAGAAGGCATGCTACTCTCGGATGCTTACTCTGGGCAGGCTACCCTAACCACAAATAGACCGGCTATCTTATACCGTCTTCAAAGCATGGAAGCCAAGCTGCCATGGGGTCTAAACTCATAGTATTTTCAGGCACAATAGAACAGGCTATACTTGTGGACTTGCTCTATGTCTTCTATCTTCCATGATAGGTTTACATTGGGGCTCTACTAGTGCAGTATCAAGGATACCTGCCTATATCATTATGAGTTACAGTGGCTGACTTATAGATCTTTAATTGTAAAAGATAGATTACCATCATATATCATCTACCGCAATGGACGGGATAAGCACTATAAGGTGCAGTCAAAGTGTCCGCTCCCAGACCTATCCAGGTGCAGTATCTAGCTCACCGCTCAGTCCGACTAACCTTCACAAATCTTCTAAGTGAAATACTTGTGCTAAGCATACCGATCTCGTCTAGAGCCGTATCTGTGCAGGTCTTCACATTTCCTAATGTCAAATCAGAATTCAATTGTTTGAATTTTTTTTTGATTTTTCAATATGTGGTTTAAAGAGAGATTCATGGACTGATTTTCAGTAGAGAAGGGGAACCATTCACCTTAAGGTAGGTATGACATTTGAAATGACAAAGTCTCAGAATGGCTTGAGTATTTTCCTACGAGCATATTCTCCCAAAAGTCTGCCTGTGCCAATATCATCATGCCCGTTTTTTGTGCACATTCAATTATACATTGTTATTTTAATCTGTGTTGGTATGGTAAGCGGCACAATGCTAATGTATATTACATTATGTAATGTAATCTATTCTGGTGCAATATGGTGGCCGCTGCCATTATTGTTGGCCTCGCTGTGCATGGTTCTGTAAGAAAAGAGGTGGGGTTAATGGGATAGTGGAAGAAGCAAATGTGGACATTGTGGTGTTGATGGGTGAAGGGCAGAAGTCTCCCAGGTCCCGCGCGCTGGCGTGCATTCTATGGGCCTTGTGGAGACACTTGAGGAGCAAGTAATCCAAAGCGGAGAGCCCAGGATTTGAAGGCCAAAGCGTTTTTGGGTAAGGTCACCTGCTGATGTGGGGGGATGTGTCTATGCAGCATTTGTGTTTCTAGTGTTGGTTGGTAGGAGATTATTAGAGTCGGGGGCATTGACAAGCGAGGGGTACCAAGAGCTGGGGTACCTCTGTGAGCAAGGTATTGTGTGCCTCCCAGAGAAGTAGATGGGTCATTTCATTAGCTGGTTGCAGCAGTCTTCCTTAGGTTATGTATGTCATGGCATGGTATGCCATATTATGCTACATGATTATACAGTGTTATGCTTGTTATGCACAGTTTTGATATGCTATTATATGTCTTGGTTGTTATGCTATGTTATATGTTGTGTTATTATGCAATGTAATCTAATGTTAAGTTCCTTTGTTGTTTTATGGTATATAGCTTTGATATGCTTTATTGTTAGGTTGTGGTGATATGGGTTATAGGGGAAAGGTTCGAATCAAAAGGTTCGAAATACAATAGGGTTGAATCAAAAGGACCGAAAACAAAAGGTTCGAAAGATGTATTTATTTTTTTTAAAAAAAGAATTTGGGGGTGGGGGGGTCCTCCCAATCCCTGTTTTTGTGGTAAAAAACACTTTTTTTACCTTTTACTGAAACCCTCTCAATGGTATGTCTTTTGCAAACCTCTGAAGCCTGAAAAGTAGATCCACGCAGGCTTGACATGTGGCCAAATTTGCACCAGACCTGAAGATGAACTGGCCTGCTGTTAAATCCCAGTTACCAGTTCATTGGTATCCACTACAAAGTGTCATTTACTGTGTGACTTTGAGAACATTCAGACATGTAATTGCTCATTTTACTATAGCCAGTAAAATAGCTGCAGCTGGTAAGATAGCTCAGTGTGTAGAGCGCTCACTGCTGCAATGTGTGTGTGATCTGCAGGCTGCAGGTTTGAATCCCGGCAAGGCCAACTCAGCCTTTCATCTTTCTAAGGTCTATAAACGAGTACCATCACAGGCTGGGTGATATTGTATGTATATTTGTTCTGTATAAAGCGCCTAAGCGTAAGTGCTATATAACAACACAACATTATCGTTTGGCCTTGGACGCCTGCTTGCATTCACAGTCATTTGGTAATATGGGCATGTACACATTGATATTAATGATACATATGGTTGTGAAAACAAGGAAATAATATGAGGCAGTGTAACCAAAAAGGAAACACACCAAACACAGGTTACAAAGGAACATACAAAGCACTTTATTTTATACTGAATCCAGTTACAAAAGAACAGAACAAAATTCAGATAGCTATCGACCCTCAGTACAACACAGCGAACTCCGGCGTGGTTCGGTGTGCTCAGTGAGTGCAAAAATTCATTGAAACAGTCAGGCTTTTATACATTTCAAGCCTGCTGTTCAGCCCTCCTTTGGGTTAACCATTCCATAAATAAGTTACTGCTCTAGGGTCCCTTGCCAGGTCAAATCTAGTTCATCTTAGGTTTATACATTAACAAGAAGAAATGGTAATAATGTATGCTCTAGGCCTAACATTACAAGGCGGGACTTAATTTATACAATATAGTTAAGAGGTGTTCTCATTCAATTATAGATCAGTTTCGGTGATACAGGTAATCCATTGCACACAGGTCAGCAGAAGGACAAGGTCTCAGCTCATGACCCTAACAAGTGGCCTGCAGGCAAGTTATAGATTAGCTTTACAGAGGTCATGACAATCGAGTTCTGTTCTGAATAACATAGGCTACCATTTTAGCTCACATGGTGACTTTATAGAGCAAGAAAACCTAAAATGGCGGCTTGACCCAAAATGACAGTCTACATGGTTTCTAAGGTCAGGACCTTGCAATGCGAGTTTATTCACATGTAATTTATAAGCAGCTTGTTAGCAGCTTGGCGTAGGCCAATATACATATATTCATAGCAATAGGAGGCACGATATAATTTCTAGTTTGACAAACCCACCTTTTGGCCTATGCCAAGTGCTAAACTACTTCTGATCTCCCTGCAAATAACTCCATGTGTCATCGTCCATACACTCTGAATAGCTGTCAGAAATATCTATCGCCATTAGATCTTTT
Source organism: Ambystoma mexicanum (assembly GCF_040938575.1). NCBI lineage: Eukaryota > Metazoa > Chordata > Amphibia > Caudata > Ambystomatidae > Ambystoma > Ambystoma mexicanum. The sequence goes on from NC_090929.1 coordinate 419,038,927, forward strand.
ACTAAGATCTCTTTCAGTACGTACTCCGTAGAGGTTTTATCCGGGGCATACACTTTATGTCCTATTGTACCTATCGCCTGAGCGCAACATCCCCCTAGCATTGAACATATACTTGGTAGACATTGGATACAACAACAAAGAAATAGCAGAATTTCCAAAATAATCAGCAAGACTGAAAGCACTTTCCAACCCCAAGACCGCAAGAAGTCCCAGAACCAAGCGCTAAGATCCCAATTTCCCTCGGGAACATGCACTTCTGAACTAAGAATGTGCAGATTCTGTATTGCCTTAAAAATAGTTGGGGAGGAATCCGGTACGAAAACACAGCAAGCGGGCCCCACTAGTTTACATACTCCACCATGTTCAGCCAGAATGACATCTAATGCCATCCGGTTCTGAAGCGCTATCAATCTGATCGCTTTCTGCTCTAAAGTCATATTATAGAGCATATCTGTGGTCCGGCTGATGGTTCTCTCCAGTACTCTCGCTAGTTTCCTGATATCCTCGGAATTCGCTATCTGCCCAAAGAATGGAAGGAATGATTTCGCTACATCTCCTAAAACCTGTGCTGGAGTGTCGCCATTCTCGTCCCGCCGTGGACGAGCCTTCGAAACCTCTACAGTACTTGCTATAAACACCCCAGCTAACAGGATTCCTAGATAACAAGTTCCCTGCCAATCCCTGGGCAACCATGGAAATGCTACATTACCGCAAACAAAATAGATAGGTTCGCCTACATACAAAGGTCTGTCTTCCCCAGTCAAATTTGCAACGTTGGCACAACCTTTAAAATCTCCCATTGACCGGGTGCCATTCCTCTGGATGCAGAAAGAAACTGAATCGGGGCTATGGTTAACAGTATAAGAAGGAGGCACGGCATCCTTATTGCCTATTGGAGCCATTTTAAAGGAAATCAAAGATTGGAAAGGACGAGACAGTCTATCAGAAGGCCTAATAGAAGCAATATTGAGCTTACTCCTATTTGCGAAAAGCGAGCATCCCAGGGGAGTCAGAACACGTTTCTCAAAACTATTCAAATTAGTGCCATCAAAGTTCCCCGAGATGCTATCGTTCCATCGGCCAAACAACAGTGCTCTAAGTGAAGCATAACAAGCAGTTGTCAAAGGTAAAGGGTGAATATACCAACCTAGCCCCTTATCCCCATGTTGCGGTAAATGCGAGCAGATCCAACAATTGGTTCTGTTAAAGATTGCATGGGTAGCATTCATAATTAGAAGTAGAGTGTTATTTTGATAATTCCGTCTATGCAAAAGATCTCTAGGTGACAAGGTATGTAGTTGCACAGAAGGAGTGGGAACAACAGTTATATTTTCAACAGGTAGGGAATCATTCAAAGGGTACATTCTCTCCAAATACCAAAACCCACAACCAACAGTTACTAAAAGTCCCGTGATTATCACCAGTAGACAACAAAACGTTTTCGGGGCCCTCATACATATCTGCTCATTGTCTCTCCTAGTCACATTTTTGTCCAAAAGTTCAGTACGAACGGTAGTGGATGCGGGCATTGTCATCTTCAATCGAGAAACACCAATTGTTCGTTTGCTGGCGACTCCGGTCGCGCGTCTTCTTAATGTCTTTTCCCACAACCCTTAGCCAGCAGAACCCTTTATGCAATTGGGCCAAAAAAAGGCAAGCCCTCAAATTCTTTCAATTGTACAGCAAGAGCCGTATTGCAAACCTATCTCCTTGGGCGGAGATTATACTTCACAGTTTCCGGTGCAAAAGAATCAGCAGACAGGATGTCGTCACTTCCCACAGGAGGTGGCGAGTGAACGGAAGTTGGATCAGAAGATGGATGATCCACAAACAATGCAGTGGGAGAGCAAGGAGGCAAGATGGCCGTTTTGTCAGGCCTTACAACTTCCGGAACGGCCTCTGATACTCTCTCTCCACCGTCTGCCGTTTCGGGTACGTTGGTTTCAATGTCGGAAAGGGGTTCTGCGTCTTCTGTATCGTATGGCACTGGGGGGATCCGTTTGGTGTGGCTGCTGTGGATCCAGTGGCGACGTCCTCCTACCCGCACCGCAGTCTCAGTGACCAGGTGCACCTGGTAGGGGCCCCTCCAACGTGGTGCGAGGCAAGACGCTCTATCGAAGGATTTAACGAGGATCCAATCCCCTGGTCGTAAACTGTGACTGGGGCCCTCGTACCTCACCGGCAATGCCTCTCGCACCTGGTGATAAATTGAAAACAGGTTTTTAGTCAATTGGTTACAATAGTCGGAGAGAAGTACATTTTCTACATCGCGCAATGCGCAGCTTTTAGGCAAACCCCAAATATTAGCAGGTCTCCCCATTACCACCTCAAAGGGAGAGAGCCCAGTCTTAGTTTGAGGGGTTGTCCGCATTGAAAGTAACACGATCGGTAAGGCGTCCGGCCATTTTAGTTTGGTGCCGGCACATGTCTTAGCGAGCTTGTTTTTTATGATACCATTGTGTCTTTCCACTAATCCGGCGCTCTGAGCATGTCTGGCCGAATGGAATTGTTTGTCAATTTGCAATGCCATACATATCTGTAGAATTACAGCAACGATAAAATGCGGACCATTATCCGACCAGATAACTCTCGGCAAACCGAACCGTGGGAAGAATTCCTTTAACATGGTCTTTGCAGTGGTCATGGCTGTAGCGTCTTTAACAGGGAAAGCCTCGACCCACTTACTAAAGGTGCAAATGACCACAAGGACATATTTTAGATTGTTACATCGCTCCATTTCAATAAAGTCAAAGTGAATCACTTCAAACGGGACAGAAGGAGGCCCAAAGCTACCTCTTGGAGTTGCTGTCCCCTTTCCCACATTGTGTTGTAGGCAAATCATGCAATTTTGGACATAATGCTGGGCAATTTTTGAAATCATATCATTTACCCAGACTTTATCTAACATTCTTGTGATCTGTTGAGCGCACACATGTGTGGGATCGTGTGCCATGGTAACCATCATTACTATATAGGCATTAGGAAGCAACCATTTCCCTTCAACCATGTCCACCCAACACCCATCATCATCGAGTTTCCCCAAGCCCTCAGCCCACCTCTTGGATTCTTCTAATGTGGCATCGGCTTGGATATCCCGTACAGACCCAACACCCTCATCCATTGCATAGGCATCTACAGTCTCCCTTGAAACATACATCTCCGTGAAGAGATCAACGGCAGTTTGTCTAGCTATTTGATCAGTGAAAGCATTCCCTTTCCCTACATCATCTATAATCTTGCGATGTGCTGCGCACTTAATGATTGCTAACTGACTAGGGAGCGCAAGCGCTGAAAGCAATTGTACTATCAGGGAGCCGTGTTGGATCTTGGTGCCATACGAAGTTAAAAACCCTCTTTCTGATCAAAGTCTCCCAAAGTTGTGAGCCACCCCAAAGGCATACTGGATATCAGTATATATGTTTACTGTTAGCCCTTCAGAAAGCTCACAAGCTCGAGTCAATGCTATAATCTCTGTGGCCTGCCCAGAGTTATGCGTAATTCTCTTGGTCTCCACAACCGTACTCAATGTAGTGACTGTATAAGCAGCTGTGGATGTACCATCCAGTAGTTTGAAGCAGGAGCCATCACATAACAGCTCCCCTTGTGGGTTATCCAAAGGAGTGTCCCTCAAATCAACTCTGCCTTTTGTATCTTGTTCAGTAGTATACAGGCAGTCATGTGACTCTTCGTCACCGCAAACAGTATTTTGCGGGAAAGGTAGGAGTTCAGCCGGATTAAGAACGCAACACCTCCTAATTTGAATGTGGGGAGCAAACAAGATTAATTCATATCTTGTCAGTCATGCGGAAGTGAGGTGTTGCGTTTGGGTTTTGTTCAATAGAATATCTACAGAGTGAGGCACCATCAGGGTTAAATCATGGCCTAGGACCATTCCCTCACTCTGTTTTACAGACGCAGCAGCAGCAGCGACAGCGCGCAAACATCTTGGCAAAGCGCATGCAACAGGATCAAGGGCGGAAGAGTAGTAACCGCATGGCCTATTCTTCCCTCCATGTTCCTGCGTTAATACAGCCAAAGCACGTCCATCACATTCATGCACAAACAACACAAAGGCCTTCTCATAGTTCGGTGTGCCCAAAACTGGCGCCGAACATAATGCAGTCTTGAGCAACTCGAATGAATGTTGATGCTCCGTATTCCATGGCAATGGCGAAGAAATACCCTTCTTCGTCAGGGCCAACATCGGTTTTATCACTAGTGAGAAGTTTGGGATCCATAACCTACAGTAAGAAGCCATACCTATCAAGGCTCTAACTTCCTTTTGTGTATTTGGGACAGACATGCCAGAAATGTGTTTTATTCTTTCAGGTGTCAATCTTCTTCCCTCCTTTGACAGGAGATAGCCTAAATAGGCGACCTCCTGGCAACAATATTGAAACTTTTTGAGCGAAGCTTTGTGACCATGCTTAGCTAGATGGATGAGCAACAACACAGTGCCCTCTTTACAAGAGCTCTCAGAGTCAGCGGCTAAAAGCAAATCATCAACATATTGAAGCAACGTACAAGTAGGGGGCAATCCAAGGGTATCAAGCTGCTCTTTCAAAGCCCTACTATAAATACTAGGACTCTCAGTATAACCTTGAGGTGCACGAGTAAATGTGAATGAGCGTCCCTCTAAGGTGAACGCGAACAAGTATCTACTATCCTCATGTATAGGAATACTGAAGAAAGCATTCTTTAGGTCCTCAACACTGAAGTGAGTAGCCGTAGCTGGAATCATGGTTAATATTGTCGTCACATCAGACACAATTGGAAATTGCAGAGCGACGACTTTATTAATGGCACGTAAACCAATTATAAAACGAAATGGAATTGCATTATCACCTTTTTTGTACACGGGTAAAATCGGACTATTGCACAAACTTCCTGCAATCTCCTCAATCACCCCACGATGCACAAAATCGGAAACAATGCTCTTCAAAGCTCGCTCGTCTTCAACTGAGATCTTATACTCTGGAATACGGGGCAGCTTAATTCCATGTTTCAAAACTATTTTAACAGGCTCAATCTGCAAAACACCAACATCATTGTCATCAACTGCCCACAAACACTCTGGTACATTACTGAATTCTGGCGGCAAAGGTCTAATCAAGAATTGCGAAACAGAGCATTGCTGTGGTAAAATCGTCAAACGCACTCCATCAGAAGAACATTTAATTCCTTCAACAGATTCAACCCCAGCAAATTCTCTCCACAATTCGAAGTCAAGAGAAATGGACAGTGGTCCGTAAAGGGACCCAAAGAAATAGGTACCGGTGAAGAAACCGGACAAACAACTGGTGTGCCAGAAAACCCTGCAGAAACATTGGTTTGCCCTGACAGTGGAATGTTTGGAACCCGAGAATGATCAATGGAGCACTTCTGTGCTCCAGTGTCTATCAAAAATTGATGTTTCCTATTTCCCACTACCATTTCAACGTAGGGACCTTTCCGATTAACGGGAATAGGTGTAGGTTCCAAACCCTGCTTTGGGCAATCCTAACGAAACAAAATATCATCAAAAGGAAGCTCTTCAGATAGATATGCAGCAGAACCATGATCAAATATGTTTCTAGTATCCACACTCGAAGTCTGATTATCCTGTGAAAAAGGTTGTTGGGGATCCTGCGAAAACTGGCCTCTACCAGGGCCCCCTACATCCGGGCGACCTCTGGATTGTCTACCCATATTTCCAAATGTGTTATTCGACCTCTGTCGAAGGACGGGGCATTGTGCACGCCAATGACCCTCCTGGCGACAATAGGCACACTAGTTAATATTCACAGGACCCAAGGGCACATTCCCTTGTGGAATATACTGACCTCTGGAATATACTGGCCCCTCTGGGGCCTCTAACAATTTGCTGTAACAATACTTTAGTCTTCAAATCACCTTTTCTCTTCGCGACTCTATCTTTTTCATTATTGACACGGTTCTCGTAGTACTGAGCCATGTGAAGTACTTCTGATTGGGATTTTGCCTGCCAAGCGCTCTCAGAACACATAATTTGTGACTGGATGTCAGGCAGCAATCCACGTACAAATTTGTCCACAAATAATCTTTTCCCAGACTCTGTGCCTAAGTCTTGTCCACTGAAATCCGAGAATACCTGTTTGAACCGATTAAAGAACTCGGTAGCACCCTCAGATTTTCCTTGGACACAGGCCGTAAGTTTGTCCCAAATAATTCTCTTTTTGGGGATTATAGTTTTCAGTTTTGCAATGATTCTGTCAGGCAAAGTTAGTATCACCTGAGGTGGTCTCTCACCAGCTGGCCTTTCCCCATCAAGCCTAACTATGTTAGCCCATGTATCTCCCAACCCTGGTACATCGTCTATAGTTCTAACTTGTTTCCACAAATCTACAGGCAGGAGTACAGGGAATAGCAAATCAATGTCGCATAGGGTAAACACTGAGGACTGCAAAACAGACTCTATCTCTTTATAGAACCCTGTCGGATTTTTCCTAATGTCAGGAATAGTTTGTCTAATAGTATTCACTTCCTGTCGTGAAAACGGGACGTGAACAAACTGCGATACATAATGTGCAGGAATGTCCACAGCAGGTGTACCTGCTGCAGCATTAGCAGGAATCTCAACCTTTGGGACAAATGTCGGAGGAACCTCTCTCATAGGCAACTGAGATGTAGGCAACTCCGAACGCTTACTAAGCAACAGAGCTAAGTCGAGCGCTAAAGCAGTTGAAGAAGTGTAAAGTGAAAAAGCTCTCTTATAAATGCTCAATAACTCTGTGGGACAACTAACCTTTCTCTTTAAACATTCATCCTGCAGGTACTCTACCATTACCTGTATCACTTTCCTCTGCATTTCTAGCGTATATTGACTGTATGTGTCATATACCTCAACTGGAGTTATCGATATGTCTGAAATCCATCTAATCGCATCTTTTGTACAAATTCGCTCCTCCTCAGATGTCGATTTACGACACGGAAGAAATCGTTTCTGTACATAGATACTTTCTTCTTCGTCATCCTCATTCCGTACCCTTTCCAACTCCTTTCTATACTCAAATATCCTCTCAACATGCTCATGTACCTTCTCCACAGTGTCTCTTGAAAACGCTAAAGTATTCAGGTCCCTCAACCCTTGTGGGAGGTCTGCATTATTTAATTTACCCCACATTAGACATAAATGAATCCCTAAACCTTCAATAAAAACATTTTTCTCAGGAAAATTATCCATATTAGAAAGTGTGGCAAGAACATTAGCCTGATCATCTCTCTCCATACAATGCTTAGCCCATGCAAACAAATCCTGTTTCTTTTCTGTAGGGACAGTATTACGAGTAACAATCCTCGACCCTGCACCCTGATCAACTACAAGCGGTACAGAACTACTTGGGAGTGAGGGTGCAGGCAAATTCAATGGAGGTACTATTACTGGTGCAATGGGAAGAGGCAGAGGAGCAGGTGGAGGAACAACAACCGGAGGATTAGGAACAACAGCTTGAGCAGGAAGAGCAGGAATAACAGCAGGAAGAGGTACAGCAGGAGGAAGAGGAACATACGGAGGTGGTGCAGAGGCACCAGGCCTTCGTTCATTTAACAATTTGTCGATAAACTCATCAGAAACATGAAGATCTTTAGAAGGATAGATTTTCTGAATACGCGAGTGAGAAAGCCCTGTCCATATTCCTAACCGACTCAGACTGTTTGTCCTGATCATATAACAACGCCTTTTCAGCATTTGTTTTATGACAGCGCACATGTTTTTCCCTACTTTTAAGCTGCTGCAACGCTTCTCTTTTCCAATTTTGCAAAACATCAAATGCTGCAGGTCTGGCCTTCTTTTTTAACAAGACTGACTCTAAATATTCAATACGAGGGATCTCAAAACTACCATTGACTGGCCACTGAAGTTCGGAGGCATGTCTGGTTTGTCTGTGCCAAATTTTATTAAATACTACACTTCCAATGCCATGCTTACAGTACATAGTACATGCCGGTGACCCCTCCTGTGGTGCCGGACGGCTAAATTCCAAAGATTGTCTATCGCTGCGGAATAATGCCCTAAAGCAGCTAGACAATTTCCCAGGCATTTCTCAAATACTCGGTGTTACCTGGTCAATAATTGTGTCTGCAGATACAATGCGCCAAACTCAAATTGTCAGGGTTGAATTAAGAGTCGGGTAACGACTCACCTGACCAAACCTAAGGAGGACCGATCGGTTTACAAAGGACTTACCTAACGAATTTTACCTTGTGTATGGTGATTTCGGCAAATCTGCCCGCCTCAAAAAATTGACCCTCGTCAAGATGCCGTCTCAGACCACACGGCTATCGTCCAGGGAACGGATCGTGCAGCGCTGTTGAGGTGTCGCATTTCGTTCAGTCGGGCCCGTTATGTCACACCGTCCGATCCCGGTCCGATAGCGTGCGTCAACCTTCAATAATCCGGCATCAATCTTGAGGGTCCCCATTCGGGCACCAACTGTGAAAACAAGGAAATAATATGAGGCAGGGTAACCAAAAAGGAAACACACCAAACACAGGTTACAAAGGAACATACAAAGCACTTTATTTTATACTGAATCCAGTTACAAAAGAACAGAACAAAATTCAGATAGCTATCGACCCTCAGTACAACACAGCGAACTCCGGCGTGGTTCGGGGTGCTCAGTGAGTGCAAAAATTCATTGAAACAGTCAGACTTTTATACATTTCAAGCCTGCTGTTCAGCCCTCCTTTGGGTTAACCATTCCATAAATAAGTTACTGCTCTAGGGTCCCTTGCCAGGTCAAATCTAGTTCATCTTAGGTTTATACATTAACAAGAAGAAATGGTAATAATGTATGCTCTAGGCCTAACATTACAATGCAGGACTTAATTTATACAATATAGTTAAGCAGGAGTTCTCATTCAATTATAGATCAGTTTTGGTGATACAGGTAATCCATTGCACACAGGTCAGCAGAAGGACAAGGTCTCAGCTCATGACCCTAACAAGTGGCCTGCAGGCAAGTTATACATTAGCTGTACAGAGGTCATGACAATCGAGTTCTGTTCTGAATAACATAGGCTACCATCTTAGCTCACATTGTGACTTTATAGAGCAAGAAAACCTAAAATGGCGGCTTGACCCAAAATGACAGTCTACATGGTTTCTAAGGTCAGGACCTTGCAATGCGAGTATATTCACATGTAGTTTATAAGCAGCTTGTTAGCAGTTTGGCCTAGGCCAATATACATATATTCATAGCAATAGAAGGCACGATATAATTTCTAGTTTGACATGGTGACTCATTCTTGTATGAAATGCATATCACATTACTGTGATATTATAACCATATTTATCGTAGTGTAATTAGGAACAATGCTATGCGATGCCACTTCCTGTTTTCTCAAGGGGTGAAAGGTTGTGTTCCATAGTTTACTGTGATGTCACTTCAGGGTGGGGACAAATTACATCACTTCCTCTGATGTCATCAGAGGTTAAGGGTCTTGTGATGTCACTACCCCTAGCATTTTGGTGAAATGACGTCTCTGGGTATACTCCACCCAGCAGTTTAGTGCAAGGCACAGTGAAGTGCACATGATCATATGCATGTGTTAATAGCGTGCACATTATAGCCTCATGGACCGAGGAAGGGGCCATTATAGCGGAATAATAACCCTCCTCGTTCACCTCTGGCCATAAATTGGGAAAGGGACATTATCCATAGGGAAACATGACTCCTCCAGAGGTCTATAGACTGTTAGCACAGAGTGGGAATAATGATATATGTTTTGTGGTTGTGAAGGCAAAGTAAAAAATTAAAGTTTAATAGTGACCAAAGTAAATACTCAAAACATGTAATCAAAGTGGTTTTATTTGGTAATATTTAAATTGCAAGGTAGGCATTTTAATTGTAAACCTGGCTAAACTGGAACAGGTGTAGCATGAGCTTGCATCAGCTTTATTGTAAAAATGAACACTTTAATTATACATAAGTAAAAGCATTGACTCGTGTTTGGCTGTCACGTGGGTGCGTTACATTAGATGCTGAAGGTGCATTGAAGGAAATGTGTCTTCTTGATAGAAACTCTGATGGAGAATGACATTGCTGTTTCCTGACTGCAGAGAGATGTTTTTTTTCTGCTGCTTCTGAAGACTGTTTAGAATGCAGTCAATACTCGTAGTTACAGACTGCATTCCAAATATTCGACTTGGCTCAGAGGAGGTTAATGATGATCTCCTTGTGCTCATTTTAGTTCTTGTCTGGACTAGGGTTTAATATTTCCCTGTTTCTACTTGTGTCCTCTCTATTCCCATTCAGGCTTGCAACATTTTCTGATTCGGTCTCGTGTGTGCTCTGCCTAGGATCACTGTGCAGCCCCATTGTAATGCAATGGGGTAAACGTAGCAGAGTGAGGGAGTTTGGGGATTAGTCGTTATGTAGATAAACACCCGAAGAGCCCAGCACCGGCTTAAGAGGTGCCTTGCCTTTATACCACCACTGGAACCCCAAAATCAAACTGGCCGTCGGCAAGAGCTGCTGGCAGAACTGGCATAGGCCAATGAGCTCAATTGCAAGCTTACAAATTGATGGCCACCCTCTATTTAGTGTCCTTACTGCCACCCAGTTGTACTGTCTATGAACATGTCATTTGTGGACATTCTGCAGCTTCGCAACCTCTGGGGGTCCAAGACCACAGGGCATCAATTCAGGCCATGTGGTGCACCTCAGGTTATAGTGGCCATTTGACCCTCATCATTTTTAGGCATTTCCGCATACTGCAGTGTCTCGAAGGGCCTCATCACATGTTTGGTGGTATCTCAGCGGTAAATCTGTAGATACCACCAAATGGATTTACCGTTACCACCACTCGGTCCTGCAGAATTACCTCCAGATTACAAGTGGTGGTAGGTGGTACTAGTCCCCATTTATTGGGGTCCATAGACCTTCATGCCGCAATTCTGGCGATTTGGGCCTTTTTTGGCTGTAAAGTAGGGGAATTACCTTCAGTATTCTGCAGAAGGTATTTCCTCCACCCCACATCCAAACCCGTAGTTCAGCTGTGTGCTAATGCATAGGTAATGCAGTGGAAAATGTGTTATCACTGCATTACCACTTTTTTGTCTGCACTGCTGAACTTGCAATGAGGCCCTTTAAAGTATTTAGCAGAAGCCAAAAGACAATTGGTCTCATTGCAAGTATGATGGTAATTCAGTGGTAAATCTGCCAAGATACCCTCAAACGGATTTGCTGTTACCACCACTTGGTGCGGCAGAATTAATGCTGCATTAAAAGTGGTGGTAGACAGTGTTAGTCCACATTTATTAGAGTCCACAGAACTCTGTGGGGATTTTGGTGGAATTACCACAAGCGGTAATGTTGCTGGCAAGCAATTCTGCAGATTTGGCCTTTTTTTGGCTGCAAAGCAGAGGAATTACCTTCAGCATTCTGCTAGAGGGTTTTCCTTAACTCCAAACCCGTAGTTAGAAGTGTGGTAATGCTGAGGTAATGCAGTGGCAACTCCGTTACCACTGCATTAGCACCATTTTTGGCCACACCGCCGAACTTGTAATGAGGCCGAATGTGAGCCCAATATAAAATAAAGCCAGACGAGGCTTAATGGGATTCAAGCTTGTATATGTCTTCAATTAAAGTCCATTACACAATACACTTGCACCAAAAAGTGCTAACTCCTCCCTCTGACATCACCAAGTGAAATGTGAAGGTCATAGTTCACTTTGGTGAGGTCATACACTCGCTCGCCCACCTTAGTGCATTGACGGTGCGGTCCCTCCACATGCCGCTCCTGCCTGACTTCTCTAAGCATCTCAGGCCACGCCGAAACAGGGAGTGATGGCTCTCTTAGAAGAAATTACCTTACCTTTACTCTAAGAGCGTCGAAATGGATCGAAAGACACCCATTTGCAATATAAAATTGTATATGAGTGACTATCGACAGGAAAATATTCCACCTCCGTGTTTAAAGTCACACCATAGACAATTTGAGCTTCGCACTCGTTGTCCATCACATGTGACACTGAACCCCTCAGTGGAATATTTCCCAGTAGTTGAAAGTCATCCCATATAAAATGCTGTTGTCAGGTACCTAAAGTACAGACTGGACCAAAATCACAGTTCACCTTTTAACTAAAGAGTGTGATCCTGGGCAAATAATGCCATCTCATTGTACTATATCTGCCAGAAGTGCGATGCTAGATATCGACCATTTGTTGTGGGAGGTGGGAAGGCAAAACACCATGGGGCCGATTCATGGAACAAACGTGCGCCGAAAATCCATGCGCAAGCAGGCGCAAGGGAGCGCAAGCGTGAGAAATGCAGCGCACGCGCACGCGTGCGATTCAAGGAAGACGCTGTGCGTATTTCCCGCTGTCCGCGCGCCCAATCCAGTCATGGCACACGCAGGCATACACGGCATGCGCTACGCGCACAGCAAAAGCGCACATAGCGCGGTGCACACAACCAAAGTGGGCGGAACAGTGGGCGTAACACGTGGAATGGGGAACAACGCGTGAAAAAGAAGGCGTAACTGGGGAAGCACTGGAGGGAACTACCCGGAACGCCCACACGCATGCGAACAACCCGTATTCATGGATCCGAATACTGGAAACCCGCGCACGGCAAAAGACGCACACAGGCATCAACGCGTCCGCCACACAAAGGCAGGCGGAAGCGTCCCTGCGCACAGTAAAAAAGTGCGCGCAAACAACAAACACGTATAAACAGCTACGATGAATGCCCCATTTGTCGCAGCACTGATCCTGGGACACCGCAGGAGGAGGAGAATAGCCAGGGCACGCATTTTCGCACCACGGACAAGCCTTTTTGGGATGCCTGACGACCAGGTCTATGGCAGGTATAGGTTTCCACCCCACATCATCCTAGACCTGGTCAGGGAGTGGGAAGATGACCTTACATCCTCCACCCTTTGCTCCCAAGCATTGAGCCCCTTGGAGAAGGTGCTCAATGTCCTGCATTTTTTGGTCACTGGGTCATTTCAGCGGACTACTGCCATAGTGGGGGGGGTCTCACAGGCCACGCAGTCACGCTGCCTACACCAGGTACTGGCAATCATGACAGCGCGCCCCTCTGTCCGCAGGCACATATACATGCCCAGAACACCCGCAGAAAGGCAGGCCGTTGTCCTGGATTTTTTCAGGGTGGCACACTTCCCCAAAGTGCTCGGTGCCATAGATTGCACCCATGTGGCCCTACGTCCACCTAGGGCCACTGAGCACATCTACCGAAACCGCAAGCACTGGCATTCCATCAATGTACAGGTGGTATGCGATGCAAAGGGAATCATCACCTCTGTCTATGCAAACTACCCTGGCTCCACCCTTGACAGTTTCATATACAGAATGTCCGCCCTGAGCCGGGCCCTGGAAGCTGGGCAGCATGGCGACACATGGCTCCTAGGTGAGTACAAATGCCCTTGCACATGCATGCAAGTCACACACAGACAAATACCCAAACCCTAACAATCTCAACTATTATCACCTCCCCAGGGGACAGTGGCTACCCTCTGAGCAACCACATGATGACGCCAATCCGGAACCCCACCACACCACCCCAGGTAAGATACAACGCTGCCCATATTGCAACCAGGGACATAGTGGAGCGCACATTCGGAGTGCTCAAGTCACGTTTCCGCTCCCTTGACCGCTCTGGCGGGCAACTACTCTATGCACCAACAGTAGTGTGCAGGATCATTGTGGCAGCATGTGTTGCAACACGGCAGGGCGTCCCGGTGGACATGGTGGTGCCCCCACATCCCCAACTACAGGCACAGGCGCTGCCAATGGGAGGGGACAGGGCACGTGGCGAGGAAGCCCGGACCCAGCTTGTGGCCACATTTTTCACCTAAACTCCCACCCCTGCGGAGTGCACACAGGCCTGGCACATACCAGGTGACAATCGATGATGACAAAGAGACAGTCAACTGTCACAACCCTACCACCCTGAGAATGTTGCCATGGAAGTGCCACATCGTCTGCATCCCTAGCTACTTAAACACAAGCTATCCTGTGTGACCAAAAGGCACACATATGACATATGACATGATATGGCCTATACACAAGTATTTCAAGGTGCGATGAGGCAGGGAGGGGGGAACAAGGGAAGACAGACAACGGTACAACTAGGCCAGGTGTCATTCAGATTGTGCAAGTGCAGGGGTAGGGGGCAGGGAAAAGTGCAAGGGGAATGGGAGGGGGGGAGGAGTGCAGTACAGGGGAAGTAGACCAAAAAACAAATACACAGGTCAGCTGGTGGCAACTGCAAAGGTAAGTGCAGGCAAGTGCTGGGAAGGGGGGGCTGTAGGGATAGAGAGACAGTACCGCAGTGCAGGGGGTGCCAGGGAGCCAGTGCAAGTGGAGAGAGGCTGGGCCAGGGACAGAGGTCGGTGAGAGTGGCCCAGTTGCAGATCCAGTGCAATTCCAGTGAAGAATTCCGCAAGGGAGAGGCAGAGAGAAAGCAGAAGCAAAGAGGAAGGTTTTGAGGTGCTTCCCGAACCGGAGATGGTTCCCCTCAAGTTCAAGTGAGGCAGGAAGGCTGTTCCCGAGGGAGGGCCCTGCCGCGGAGCGAGATCTACCCCCAGCTAGTTGCTCTGAGAAGCGGATGACCCTGAAATGCAAGGTGTGCATCACACACACCTGCACAACAGGCCATGGCCATCACTGTTATGTCACTCAAACCCTCCCAAACCACAACATGACATGGCAAGCAATACCCATACACCAACACAGCAACAATAAGGTACACATTGCCATGTCCAAAATGTACAGTGGCATCAGACAATGATGCCTGACCAGCCAAAATAAGTCATTTCCAAATGCATTATAAGAGTTGTACACGTAACATAACAATGAATGCCTGTCTACATGCACATTGTGCATTGCAAAATCAACACTGCAGCTTCTGTGTGCTGTGTCCTACTCCTGCAACACACTGCTCAGCGCACAGCACAGTGAACAGCCATTGTGTGTGATGCACACCCTGAGCATCACATCTAAGCGACATACCACATCAAAAAGCAAATTAGGCATGTACAGGATCCATAATTGGTCACAGAACATGTGCTGCAGGGTCACAGTGGCCACCAGAAGGCAAACAGTGTACACGTGGATATGCAAGGGTGGGAGTACATGTAGTGCATCAGAGTGCAAGTGTGTGGGTCTGCAAGGACATGCACTCAACATATGCATGTGCACTCAAGTGACCATCAGAGTTCTCTACACATCACATGTGAACATTCACCATGTGTACACCCCAGCATGTCAAACCACAACTATCCCCTCGCACCTGAAAGCTAAACACAACACATGAACAGGCATTGATCAGCAGAACACAACATGTGCATAGGATACCACCATTACAATGTCAGAGTTCCCATCACACTGCAGGGCAAGGCAACTATCAACAACAACCCCCCCTCCCTCACAAATGACCATGACCCACTGAACAACTGCACCTGGGTCATGGAGCCTTCAACCCTCAATTCCACCTGGACACAGGATCACCTTTACCCTTCGTCACCATCTCCCACCTTGTGTGTAAAAAGATGCCTGCACCCTCAGAATCCACACTCATTTCCAAAATCACAAAATCCAAGGCATAAAAACGAACCCGAACACCCTCCAGTAGATGACTTGACGTAGCAGTACCTCACAAAGGCCAAGTACTACCACAATGATGCAACAACCAAGGTAGCACAGTAAAACAATGTCACAACAGGATGTGAACCATGTGTGGTACATAACATAGGATGATGCATCATGAACGGATGTGTATTGTCACAGGTCCCGTGTATAGGTGCGGGAGTGTCACGAAACAACCACCCCCACCGTGTCCCGGGTGCCTGCAAGGTCAAACTCACACAGGCCCCTGAGGCCCTGGTTGGGAAGGAGGTTCAGGGATATGCAGTCGAGACAGGTGTTGGCACACTGGATAACTGGAATGAGTGGCAGGAGAAGGGAGGAGGAATGACACATGAAAGTAGGGAATGCACGAAAATGTACTACCTGCATGAACACATACACAATCCAAACAAACTTGGACATCATTGTCATGGCCTTCTGTAGTCCAGGCTTAGGAGTGGTACGAACCAACCACCCCCTCTACGGTTTTGGCGCCTGCAAGTTCGGGGCTTACACAGGCATCCGCAACCCCAGCGGGGAAAGAGGGTTAGGGAACGTTGCTTGGATAGGTACGGGAAGCAGGAACACCGGGTAGAGGGTACAGGGTTCAACATTGCATAGGATTCCGGGTGATTAGGGGGAAAAAAACATACCAAATTGAATCACACATACATCCATGCATTAGTGCACCCCCCAGCAAGCCTATGCAGAGCAGTTTGAAAGAAAAACAACAAGACACTTAGCTCTGGTTTTGAGTGCTGGCCTCCTGCCTGCGCACTCTCAGGTCCGGTTACAGGAGCACTGCAATGCTGCAAAGAGAGCCACAGTCAACAACCTGTACGTGCCAATTACACAAAAACACACCACCAAACATGCCCCATAGCAACAAACTACTCCACAAACAGACAATCTGGTGTAGATGCTTCGTACCCATATATAACAGTACCCCTGTGACGGGTCATACACAGTCAATACAGTAAGTCTGCCGCCGGTGGGTGCGTGGCAAATGGAACACCAATGTGTCACAATTCACACAACATGCAATGTTCCCTGGGTAAGCAGACAGACCCATATAGCAAGCCATGACTTCAGAGCAAGTTGCGTACCACCATGACCGAAACAAAGTTGGCAGTGCATTTATCATAAAGTACATGGAAATGAAATGCACTGCACCCGAGTATGTCCCTTGCTGTATGTCCCTGTGAGCTGCCCCTTTCCATGTCTCAGAAGGCTACATGGTTGATACAAGTGCCTCAATGGACCTTGGTGTACCAGAGGGCATGTGCCACTGCCCCTGCAGGTGTCCCAGACAACCCTACAATCAACAGCCATCAGTCCACCAACACATCTGAGCTGCATTGTGTGCTTCAACACCAATATTCGTCCAAGCTCACCCTCAGTGCTGTGACTAAGCGTGCATGTGCAACTCGCCTGGTGCAAACTTTGCTGTGTAGTGGCCCCCCTGTGCTGCTCACCTTGCCTGGAGTTCCTTGGAACACGTCAGCAGTTCTAGGATGTAGGTCTGCAATCCCTGTGCCTCTGCTTGTGCACACATGTGCATGTGGGCACCAACAAACGTGTCCAGAATTCCGTCGTCCAATGGGCCATGTCTGCTGGCTAAGGTACTCTGGAGGCTCATCCCCCTGCAGAAAGGGCATGAAACACATGATTAATGCTTCAAAGTCATCTGTGTGTGTCTCTTCAGGCATCTCATTACTTGACCATGTCAGAGAGTCACAGCATAAATCACACCATCAGTCCGTCTTTCACATCCAAAGTGTGTAACACTATCTAAAGCATGAATTGCAACAAGCACATGTACAGTAAAGATAAGAAACATACTACACAATGCATAGCAATGAATGTACACATTAATCATGAAACACCCCATCTAGCAAAACTGAACAGTGGACAATAACACCAAAATCATCCCCACTAGGGGTGTAAACACAAGTCACACAGCACCAGACATGCCACAGATATGACAGTCCAAGGCCCTTGTGTAAAATTTTGTAACACCGAACCATCCTTGCGAGCCCATGGATAAGGGAGGCAGGAGTGGCACATGTGAGTCAAGGACCCCAAGCAGCAAACACATACACAAGACAAGCCTGAAGGGCCCAGCTGGAACAGACAGTGGATGCCTTCAAAAGCCACAAAGCACCGCACCGTCACATGAAAGCACAATAGACGGGCAATTTTAAACTATAGTAACTATTAACTAATTACACTAACTATGGAAAACCTACATTACCTAATTAAACTAACTATCAAACAGAAACTTAACTAACTAAACTAAAAGAAAAATCAAAAATGGCCACATACGATCCGGGGGGAGGGGAGGCACCCAGGAGGGGGGAGGTACAGGGTGCTGCTCAACATCCACATGCGATGATGCTGAGCCAAAAAAAAAAACCTCCATGGGCTCAACGCCTGCACAGCCCGACCTATGTGGGAGATAGATGGTCGTCCGAGTCTGGCTCATCCTGGAAAGGAGGACGTGGCACAGTAGCCTGGCCACGCCTAGCCGCAGCTTGCCCCTCATCGGCAGGAAGTCTGCCCGACGGGTGAGCCTGGTTCTGTGTGGCGATGTGACGTAGGTCTGCATGCAGAACCTCACGTGATACATGTGCTTCCTCTTGCAAGGTAGCACGTGTAACACAGAGTTCCTCCTGCAAGGCCTGGCTGGACAACCGCTGCACCTCCCGGCAAGCCTGTAGCTCAGCCGAGATGGTACGCTCAAGCTGTGCAAACCTCTCCTCTGCCTGCTGCCTCTGGGACATCATAAGGACACCCAGAGTGGATCTGAGGGAAGCATACTCCTCCCTCAGGGCATCCATGTGCGCCTCTGCGTGAGCAGCAATTGCTTGACGCAGAGACATTTCAGCCTGGCGTGCCCTGTCTGAGGCCGCCATGCTCAGCCTGAGCGAGCGGGCCGTGGACCGTGCCGCCTGCTGCTGGAGAAGCACCTGCCTAGCAGGGGGGAGCACAGATCGGGCCACACGCTCCATGCTCTCAGCAATGTTCTCCATTGCTGCCCCCTGCTGTTCTGAATTGGCAGTCATGTCTTGCTCCCACTCAGTATACTACGGTTGCGCGCGGTGACCGCATTGCCGGGCTTTACCCCTGCGGGACCCAAGGACCGGGGGTCCTCGCTGTGTTGGCACCGCCCGCGGCTGCACGACTACATGCCCCCGTCGATGTGATGTCCCAGGCACATCAGTGACTGGTGTGGAGGGTGACCCTGCGTCCCGATCCGCCACGGGCAGAGGAACCAAGACTGTCTGATCCCTCAGTGCAGGTGTCGCAGACAGAGGAGTGCCCACATCAGAATCACTCACCCCTGACACATGGACTTGATGATCATCCAACTCAACATGGACGTCAGAGTTGTCATCAAGGCTGGACTCATAGGCAGCCAGATACAAGATGGACTGTAGCACTTGGGGGGTTTCGTGGCCTACCACCCCACGACCCCCACTAGTGCCGGGTTGATGTAGCGGTACCAACCCTGTGTCTGGCATGACAACACCATCCTCCGCCTCCATTGCGTCATCACCTGAAAAATAGAGAGAAAAAAGGTCACTACACATGTCAGAAGCACACAACACACACACACACCGACAGCAAACGCATCAGGCAGACATGTGACACACAACATATAACCTGCCATGCATGCTGGGTCAACTATGAATTGCTTCTGTGATCAGACCTGTTGAAAGGTGGCAGTTTCCATGGAAGTGGGTCTATGCAGTGAAGACAATGTGTACGCCACTCACTACCTACATGTACACGGACTCCATGGTGTGTGCCAGGAAATGTGAAGGCAGTGCAATGTCAAATTCAGACATCACGTGCATTGTCCATTCAATGTGTACCATATCTAGAAGCCAAGCACCCCTCCACCCCAGTACCAAAGCAGGGATGCCTAGCATGGTATCAAAAGGCTGACCATACACCTGTGTATTGACAGGCAGTGTTGACTGGCATCAACAGCTGAATGTGATTCAAGTGACAACACTGCAAATGATGCAGGGACAGTAAGCAGGACACATGATGAAAACTCTGGATTCCGCCCATGTGTGAAGAAGACACAACAACAGTTGGACAGAGTCATTGGCCATTGAACAGGCTGTGGCCTGTGAGCCACACAGATTGTCAGACCCTAAACATGTGTGCAAAGCAGGACTGAGCCACAGTTGACATGGGAAGGCTGATGAGATGGCAGGCAATGTATGTAACCAAGGACTTGTATTACAGTGATCATCCAGTCAAGGACACATAGGGACTTGCGTGCAATGCACATGGAGCATGAATGGGCACTCATGTCCCTGCGGGAGATCTGATCTGTGCACAGTACAAGTGAGATACCCTGCATCAAGTACTAAGGCTGTACCACACGGCATATGCTTGGCAGATTCTACGCTGGAAGTTACACAGGACGCATGAACAAGAAAGTACACATTGGCAAGATTGAAGAACACCAGTGCAAAGGTGGAACTGGGGTGCAGAGTGGCGGAGGAGGGGCAAGGGAGGATGCCTACATGGAGTCCCCGCATGCAGGCAGAGGAGACATGCATGACGGAAGCATTGCATTACTTACACATCAGAACCATGTACACATCACATGTAGCGGCAATCACGCACAACACATCCCACAAGTGAAACACACACGTCCTCAACAAACACGCATCAACACTCACTGGACTGGGCATCAAAGTCCAGCATCTCTCCCACTCCTTCGACCAATTCAGGTGGTATGAACTCCACAACGAGTGCCTCATGCGGAGTGAGCTCTTCCTCCTCTGGTGCACGCCCACCGCCAGTCACCAGAGTCAAGTTGTAATTAGAGGCATGCTTAGCCTTAGTGCTGCGTTTGATGTCATTCCAACGCTTTTTGCACACTTGCGCCGTGCACACCTCATGGCCGAATGAACTGACATGTTCCGCAACATGCTTCCAGTGGGTGTCACGTTGGGCAGCCGTAGTCTGACTATTGGCACCCACTAGCATGTCACGGCTGTGGCCCCGCACGTAGTCCACGAGGAAATCTAGTTCCTGCTTACAGAAAGGCTTCTTCCTCGACGTGCAGGAGGTCGTGGCTGTGTGTGGAGTCCCAGCCTGTGCTGCAGGTGCAACCTTCCACCTCTTGGACTGTGGCGCAGACCCTGGCTGGCTAATGCCGCCCTGACCAGTATGGCCAGTGGGTTCGGTGGATTGAGCCAAGGGAGTGGCAGGTGGAGGGATGACCAAAGGCCTGACTTGTGTCAGTGGCAGCTGGGTGCCCACTAATGGACCCTGCCCAGCCACATCAGCTGTGGCAGGGTCATTGACCGCAACGGTCCTGGTTGGCAGACTCACAACCGGGGTGCTGTTGGGTGCATCTGCCCCTGCACTTGCCAACACCCGGCTGTTCGGGGCAGCAGATGACATGACTGCCCCAGGGACACGTGTCTTGGTATGAGCAGCCCGGCCTGCCCCTATGGTTTCCCCCCTGGCCTGTTGGAGATCTACCAAGGGCTCTTCAAGTGCCAACGCAGCCTGCGCTGGCAGACCCCGAGCCTGGGTGGCGGTGTCCACAGCTGCACCTGCAGCTACCACTACCCTTGGGCCCGTGGCAGTTGATGGAATGGACTGCCGGGTCACACGGGCGCCAGTGCCAGATGCAGAAGCTGCATCCCCCGGAACCACAGGGGGTGGTGGCATGACTGCACCGACACATGGCACAACATTGTGCTCAAGTGGCGCACCCCTGCCTCTTCCCCCTCTGTGGCCGCCCTGCACACCCTGGAGTCCCCCTACTCCCTGGTCACCACGGCCACGTCCCCGACCACGCCCGCCACGAGGAGGACGCCCAGCTGAGGCGCCCCTCACCTTTGGTGCCCTCCCAACCATGGCACAGATGTAGTAGTGCTGGCACAGATGGAGTGGTGCCAATGGGAGGTGTACACCACAATTGACCTGGGAAATTGGGGTAAAGGGGGTGGGAAGCAAGATGTTAACAGCCCCCCTGCACCTGCAAGGCTGTATGTGACCCCGGTGATGTGGTGACGGGTCACGCAGCGCTCAGGCACCCCAAAACTGCAGTAAAACCGTGCACGCAACCCTGCAGCCTACGTGCGTGGATTCAACCTCCCGCAGTACGCGGTGGCACCCAGTAACACGAATAACGCGTACGCGTGGGACACGCAGGCTACTATGACATCGAAAATGGGTGCGATACACAGGGGCACCCGCAGTGGGAAAAAGAGCGTGTGCGACTCACCGTCTGACTAGCGCGAAGCAGAAAAACACGCATAGCCAATACCCCCGCCAAAAGAAGAGATACCTCCTTGATAGCTGTGAAGTTGTGATGGCGCGCGAAACAACAGGAAGCAGCAACACACGTCGGTCTCCACGAAAGGCACGTACAGCGAACTGCTGGGCCCGCTCACCTTTAACCCGTGCTGAGGGAAACGCACGCGCGCGTCACGTCACTTACGCGCATGGGCCCTTTCCTCGTATTACACGCGGACGTGCAGTTTTTCACGCGCGCTGAAATGCCCATGCATGCCTGTGCGCGTCACGTCACAGGGGCGCTTGCGCTTCAGGGGCCTTCTGTCCAATGAAATTGCGTATGCGTGCAGATGCGCTTACGCGCTAAGGGCCTTTCCTCGAATTACACGCTGACATGCCGAATTTTCACGTGCCAAATCACTCAAGCTGGCCACGCTTAAGCACACGGAAGACCATGCTCCTGCCCAGAAGGCCGAACTACTGCCCCCCAGAGCCCCGAGCACACTCCCACCTGCCATCTGCTGCTGCCTGACTGCCTGCTGCCCGCGTGCCCTGCCATTTGCTGCCTGCACATCAGCCAGGGGTGCTGTTGCTGTGACCACCCCTGCTGGAACCGAAGACTCCCGACTGGGATTCCATCGCTCCACAGCCCAGCCCCAGGACCCAGTTGCCCACCCACTCCTGCCTCTGGGGTTGTCATGTCGGGGCAAACACCATCTGAGACCACTGACAACCCCCGGCCAGAGAGGCAGAGGGGCACCAGCTTCAGTGCCACCGAAGTTGGTGCCCTGGTGGAGCAAGTCCTGGGGCAGTATGATGCCCTCTTTGGAAGTTCCCGCGCCGACAAGGAAGGATGGACTCGGATCTGGACTGACATCGTGACTGCCATCAACGCGGAGGGGTTGGCAGTCTGCGACTTCCAACATGTCAAGAAGCGCTGGGAGGACTTCAGGTCCAGGACCCTGAACAAGGCCCGGCTCCTCTTGAAGGCAGCAGATGCCAAGGGGCGCCGGGGCCACTTGTCGGAAGATCAGATGAGGGTCCTGGAACGCATATCCCCAGCGCTCCACGTCCAGGTCCTTGAGAGGCAGACCCGTCTGGAGTCGAGCGGTAAGTGTACATGCATCCTGATTGTGAGCTGTGCGTGTGGTGATGTTTCAGTAGTGTGCAGGTTGCACATCTGTTTGTATGGGGTCGAGTATGGGTGGGGGTGTACAGGGCCGTGGGGCTAACACATGCGAGGGCTGGAATGTGCGAGACATGGATGGTGCTTGTGTGTGTAGGCTTGCATGCCAAATGCAGTTGTGTGGGCACACATGTTTGGATGAATGTGTATGTAAGTAGACATGTCCGTGATGTCACGCATGTATGTTGTTTTCAGCTGCATGTATCAGCACTGTGTACATGTGCATTTGTGTGTATTTGACAAGGGTGCAACAGTGATGCAACATGGATGCATGTGACAGCCGGATGTGGAAGCCTGATTGGCAGATGTGACATGGATGCCCATCTGAACACTGCGACACTTGGCAGAGGTGTACACATGCATGCAAGTGTGGTGGTGTATGTACATGTGTGGTGCACTTCCTGTGCTGCATGTGATGTCTGGCTCAGCTTTGCCTGCTCATGCTGTTGTATGGGTATGGATGGTGCTGGCAGTTGCGATATGGATGGTGCTGGCAGTTGCGATATGGCTGTGGTATGGCTCATGTGTGCGAGTTGAAATGACATGTGTGTTGGGGATTGTGATGGCATGTCTGAGGTTTGCCAATGCCACTCATGTACAACTGTCATGTGTGTATGTGTCCATTCTACAGTGCCCTGATGCTGTGTTTTATTTCTCCCTGTCTGCAGCGTCAACTGATGAAGAGGGCAGAGAAGGTGCTGTGGAGCACAGCGGCGGGGATCCCACCACCAGCCGGAGACGCAAGGCCCGGCTCCCCTCCCATGTTGTCATCTCGTCGGGGAGTGAGGAGTCCGGTGCCGCGTCCCAGGCCGCAGCTGCCGGGGGGAGGTCCAAGAGGCGGAGGTTGGAGTTGGACTCCTCGGCAGCAGAAGGGGCAGCTGGGACCCCACAGGACCCAACAGGGGAAGATGGCACAGAGTCATCCAGGTTGGTGGGGGGTTTGGTGGAGTAGGAGGCCGTGCAAGCAACAGAGATGGGGTCTGGAGGTGGGGATCCCACTGGTGCTAGTGGTGCAGTGCAGGACCAGGGACAGGAGGCAGCACAGGCCGCCGCGGAGGTGCCTGTGTGCAATCTGTCCCTGATCCTGTCCCTGCATCATCTTGCACCAGCAGGGATGCCTACGTCCAGACCCGTTTTCAGGCAGGGGATGAGCAAACGACAACTGGCCTTCCTCTGCCTGGGACGTGGCTATCCGGGTCCGGGTTGAGCCTGTCCTGACCGGTGTGGCGTTGCGTCAACGGGCCATGCGAGGTGACCTGCAGTCTTTTCATGAGGAGACTGCACGTCATCTCGAATGGCTCGTTGACCATGTCATCCTGCTGGGACAGGTCACCCAGTCCGGATTCCTCCGTTTGCTGGGGCTTGCTACGACCCCCTCCTCAACTGAACCCCCTACGCGCCAGTCGTCCTCCGTGCCATCTTCCCACCCATCAGTCACCTGGGTGCCCTGTGGAGCTGCCTCTGACGGTGCGGCCAGGCTGGTGGAGGAGGCATCCCTGCCACAGTCGGGAGTCGGACATCCAGCAGGGGTGGCCACATCAACGACTGCACCCCAGCCGGCGGAGGATGTGCAGGCAGCAGGAGGCAGTGCACAGGCAGAGGCACAGCAGCAGCAGCAACGTGGTGGGAGCCATGAAGGCTCGGGGCCTTCAACATCGGAGGGGCAGGCATCGGCCGGAGGGCAGGAGGACCCAGGACAGAGAGTGTCTTCCGTGTGGCAGCGGTTGGGCCACGCCATAGATGCGGAGCGGCAACGGGCGGAAGAGGCACGGCTCACAATGGTCAGGGCGGAGAACTCCATGCGGAGGGCCCTGAGGCGGGCCGAGTGCCTCGAGGCAATCCGCAGGGGTTTGGAGGTGGACACGTCGACGGCCCTGCGGACCCTCGGGGCCATGGAGGAGGACCGCCTCCGGGACATTGAGCAGGAGTTCGATGATGCCCTGGCCCGGGACATCCAAAAGTGAGCCGTCAAACTAGCCCGCTTCCCTTGTACATAGTTATGTAGGTAGTGTTAGGTTTCCTTTTTTTTGGGATTTATTTTGGACCTTTTGGACATTGGCCACATTTTTGTATATAGTTTATTTTATTAGCTAGTGTAGTTAGATAGGTTTCTCTTCTTTTGTTGGGATAATGGACCCTGGCTTGTTCGTATGTACATAGTTCACTGTTGGATTGTATTTTTCTTTCACAATTTGACCATGGAGCAATGGCTTTCAATTATTATTTCCCATTGGATTTTCTTTTGTGGACAGTGACTTTGGACACCATTACTTTGGATTATGATTTTTGGTTTTGCTTTTTTTCACGGACATGCTTCTTTTCATTTTTGTACATTCCCATTTCTGTTTCTTTATTTTTGATTCTATTTATGTTTCCTTTAATACATATTTTTTTATTGAACTTCAATGTGTAGTATCTCATTGGTTTCATGCATATCATGATATGGGTTTTGAGATTCACTGACACCCATTGGGTGTATGTGAGGGAAATGTGTTTGTTTCGGAACTTGCAATTGGTGTTCTGTCATGTAATTGCCAATTATGAGTGGGTGGATGCAATACTCGGGTGGGTGTTTTGCATTTGGAGGCTGACCATAGGGACCAGGGATCTAGATTGTGATGACATGTTGGCTGGGGAACATGAGTTGGACATGGGTGGGGGCCTGGTGGAGGGTGACCCTGCACTGCTGGGGGGTGGGGGTGGTGGGGACATGAGTTGGACATGGGTGGGGGCCTGGTGGAGGGTGCCCCTGCACTGCTGGGGGGTGGGGGTGGTGGGAGACATGGGTGGGGGCCTGGTGGAGGGTGCCCCTGCACTGCTGGGGGGTGGGGGTGGTGGGAGACATGGGTGGGGGCCTGGTGGAGGGTGCCCCTGCACTGCTGGGGGGTGGGGGTGGTGGGAGACATGAGTTGGACATGGGTCGGGGCCTGGTGGAGGGTGCCCCAAGGTGCTGGGGGGTGGGGGCGGTGGGGAACATGAGTTGGACATGAGTGGGGGCCTGCTGGCAGGTGCCCCACAGTGCTGGGGGGTGGGGGTGGTGGGGACATGAGTTGGACATGGGTGGGGGCCTGCTGGCAGGTGCCCCACAGTGCTGGGGGGTGGGGGCGGTGGGGAACATGAGTTGGACATGAGTGGGGGCCTGCTGGCAGGTGCCCCACAGTGCTGGGGGGTGGTGGGGACATGAGTTGGACATGGGTGGGGGCCTGCTGGCAGGTGCCCCACAGTGCTGGGGGGTGGGGGTGGTGGGGACATGAGTTGGACATGGGTGGGGGCCTGGTGGAGGGTGCCCCTGCACTGCTGGGGGGTGGGGGTAGTGGGGAACATGAGTTGGACATGGGTGGGGGCCTGCTGGCAGGTGCCCCACAGTGCTGGCGGGTGGGGGTGGTGGGGAACATGGGTGGGGGCCTGATGGAGGGTGCCCCTGCACTGCTGGGGGGTGGGGGTGGTGGGGAACATGAGTTGGACATGGGTGGGGGCCTGGTGGAGAGTGCCCCTGCACTGCCGGGGGGTGGGGGTGGTGGGAGACATGGGTGGGGGCCTGGTGGAGGGTGCCCTGCACTGCTGGGGGGTGGGGTGGTGGGAGACATGAGTTGGACATGGGTGGGGGCCTGGTGGAGGGTGCCCCTGCACTGCTGGGGGGTGGGGGTGGTGGGAGACATGGGTGGGGGCCTGGTGGAGGGTGCCCCTGCACTGCTGGGGGGTGGGGTGGTGGGAGACATGGGTGGGGGCCTGGGGGAGGGTGCCCCTGCACTGCTGGGGGGTGGGGGTGGTGGGGAACATGAGTTGGACATGGGTGGGGGCCTGGTGGAGGGTGCCCCTGCACTGCTAGGGGGTGGGGGTGGTGGGAGACATGGGTGGGGGCCTGGTGGAGGGTGCCCCTGGTGGCTGGGAGTGCAAGGGGGACATGCGTTGGTGGGCAGTAGTGCAAGTTGACATGTGGGTTGGCTGGGGGGCATGGCCATGGTTGATGGGGTGCCTGCAGGACATGTGCAGGGTAGGTCCCTGTGGTGTGAGCCACCTGCAGGGGCCGTGGAGGGTGTAGAGGGAACACCTGGGAGGACCCACACGTGCAATAATACACGTACCCTGATGGAATCGCGTGTGATACTTTCCGCGCACCCCTGATATGCACGTACCCTGCTGATATCGCGTGTGAAACTTCCCGCGCACCCCGAAATACACGTAGCCAGGACATTCGCATGTGGAACTTCGCGGGCACCCCTGATATACATGTACCCTGCTGACTTCGCATGTGAAACTTCCCACGCACCCCAAGATACACGTAGCCAGGAGATTTGCGTGTGTAACTTCCCGCGCACCCCTGATATACATGTACCCTGCTGACTTTGCGTGTGAAACTTCCCACGCACCACAAGATACACGTAGCCTGGAGATTTGCGTGTGTAACTTCCCGCGCACCCCGAAATACACGTAGCCAGGAGATCCGTGTGTGGAACTTCCCGCGCACCACAAAATACACGTAGCCAGGACATTCGCGTGTGAAACTTCCCGCGCACCCCGAAATACACATAGCCTGGACATTCGCGTGTGGAACTTCCCGCGCACCGCTGGAATACAAGTACCCTGCTGATATCGCGTGTGAAACTTCCCGCGCACCCCGAAATACACGTAGCCAGGACATTCGCGTGTGGAACTTCCCGCGCACCCCTGATATACACGTACCCTGCTGAATTCACGTGTGAAAATTCCCACGCACCCCTGATGTACACGTACCCTGATGGAATCGCGTGTGGAACTTCAAGCGCACCCCTGTAATACACGTACCCTGCTGAAATCGCGTGTGGAACTTCCCGCGCATACCCTGAAATACACGTACCCTGCTGAAATCGCGTGTGGAACTTCCCGCGCACCCCTGAAATACACGTACCCTGATGGAATCGCGTGTGAAACTTCCCGCGCACCCCTGAAATGCACGTACCCAGCTGAAATGATGTGAGGTACTTCCCGCCCACCCCAGTGATACACGTAGCCCGCTTGCCGTGCTGGTACAGGGTTAGCGCAGCCCTTTGCGCTGGATTGGGGATTTTGATGGCTTTTCCCTGCGCGAAAGGCGTTCTTGGGGGCGTAACTGGCGCTGCTGCAGGGTCGCTGCGCCACTGGGCGCCACGGCTGGTTTTGGTAGCTGGAATCCATGAATACGCTGTGCGCAGAAATGGGTTTTGGCGCACGCGGCTGGCGCAGTGATTCGCACGCGCACACTGTGCGCCAGCCGCGTGCGCCACTTGTGCGCTGAATTCTATGAATTACCCCCCATGAGTCTTGTGTGTGTGGATAGGCAGGATGTCAGTATCCTCTTCTTTTGTGGGAGAGTTGGGCAGGTAAGATGCCAGGAATGGGTGCCTCAGCTTTGGCTCAACTCCACACATGAACTCGCTACTACCAATAGTATGAAACACCAAAACAATGTCCCAACAAACAACCATTTCAGACAAGGTGCATCTACCGTAAAAGCCCCGCCCGGCCTTCACAGCACGCGGCCTGGCATTCTTTGTTCAAAGCCGAGATGCACTCTTTGTATCTCGATGATTCATCTGTTGGCTGCAAGGCAGCCAGATTACCCCAGTTCACGTGAGTTCATTTTAGCGCCCATTTCTACAGTTCACTGGCCGCGTGACAAAAGTCTCTCCTTGAAAAATCCTCTTTATTATGTGTTACTTAAACTCTATCCAGCATAGAATAACAAAAAAATCAGCTGCAAGTTGCATTAAAAATAGCAAAACAATAAGACAAAAGGTAAATGACAATACATACAAAAGCATGCTGGTACACTTAACCCCACATTTGCAAATTCAATCTTATTGGCAGAATTGGCATGGCTGGGGGGAGAGCCAGCATGAACGGGGAGGGATTGGTTGCTGCCAGCCTGTAGCTGAAGCTGTCAAATTTCAGCTTGTAAACAGTTGCAAAGGCGGCGTAGAGACAGGGGGCGACTTGCATATCCGGTATAGGCAAGGCTGAAAAAGCTTTCTTTCGGAAACAGTTTTCAGCCCCCTAAAGAACACGGGTGATAACAGTGATGGCCAAGCTGGGGATGGCAAATTGGGGGACCGGGGGGAATGTGGATAAGGCTTCTCCTATACTATGGCGACAATACTATTAGGAGCATGAAGTACTGTCTGGTAACAGCCTGTTGTACCACGGTAATGTAGCAAGAGCCTTACTGGGAGAGGTGGGATGGTACAGCCCCCCCCCCCGATGCGTATGGCATAATTGACATTAACAACCGCTTGGTGCAGGACAAAGTTAAGGGGGGGGCTGAGGAGGGAGCATGTGGTTATGCAAAAGCAATGAGGTGAAACTGAAAAGTATAGCTGTAGTCAGCATTTGTGATTCTGCTCCTCTTTCTCTGTTTTTTCATCAAGGGCTCTAGGAGCTTGCTTATCTGGAGATGCCCCCTGCACCTGGACACGACTTAAGCTGACGACGGGCGTGACGCGCATGCGCGAAGTAAAGCTGCAAAGTTGCAAAGTACAGCTGAAGTCAGCAGTTGTGCTTTTGCTTTCTCAGTGTTTTCACTGAAAGCTCTTGAGACATGCCGATCCGGAACACCCCCCGCCTTCACCTGAACACTACTTAAGCTGAGGAGGGCCTGTACAAAGCGTGCACGCAAAACAAAGCTGCAAAGTATAGTTGCAGTGGAAAATGTCCCCAGGAAAATGTAGTCATGTGAAAATGTAGCCAGCAAAAAGTTGTTTAAAAAAATGTAGCCCTTCAATACTATCAATGAAATTGTGAAATGCTGTCAGTAATAAGCTTGCCAAAAGTACACAAAGGTACAAGGCTGTAACCCTAACAATGACCCAAACCTTTCAATTAAGCCTCCACAACCATCCTGACTCCGTTCCCAACCCTTCCCCCAACTCAAATTAATACCCTGAACTCTTACAGCACACACTGTCAAGCGCACTTAAGCATTTTATTTGGATGTTACTCAATTCAAAATCAATGGAAAATGAACAGTGAACCAAATGCCAATTCCATCATCAGCTGACAACAAATGATATGATCTTTGCACTAACCCAAACCCTTGCTCCTATCCTAACCTTAGCCTTACCCTAATTGCAACTCTAACACCCTAATACTTGCTTTGCTCTAGCCACTAGCTTTATCCTAACCCTACACCAACATCACCCGCCCTCCCCAACCTTCCGATCCCTTTCTTCAACACTTACCCAAACCATCACTCAGTTAGCCCTAGCCATATCATAACTCCTACCCTTACACTTAGCATGACACTTTACCCTACCAACTAAGCAAACTCCAACATCACCAGCCCTGCAGAACCCCCCTGATCCTAACTCTTACTCTAATTCTAACCAAAATCTTTACTCTAACCATATCCTTACCCTAAACCCTATCCTAACCCTAAACCAAGCAATTACAAACTCACAAAACCCTTAATAACCTCAACAAATACCCTAGCAGTACTACATTTTTTGCTACTTTTTGCTTGGCAACTTTTTCACTGCAGAGGTATTTTCAGCACAACTTTTTCACTGACTACATATCCACTGGATAACAGACGGTCAGCAGTTGTGATTCTGCTGCTCTATCTTTGTGTTTCACCATAGGATCTTGCGGCCTGCTGATCCAGACACACACCCTATTCTTGGACACTACTTAAGCAAAGGACAGGTGTGAAGCACGTGCGCAAAGTATTGCTGCATCCAGCAGCAAAGGTATACGAGTGCTTATTTGCTATTTCTTTCTGTTACGTTTCAGACCACGCAGTCTTTTATTATATGTCACACAACGTTTGCAGTAAAAGAAAGAATTGCAGTGACCGAGGACTCAAATTCTCAAATTTAGAGTGGAGTGACGATGGAAAGGAGGAGGAGGTGGGGTCTGAATCTTGTTTACGGGTGTCTATGAAGGAAAAGTTAACTATTATGGGCCGTCAATTACTAATGAAGATGGTTGAGAAGTGGCAGAGAGTAAACAAGTGCTGTCTGAGTCTGCTGATATAGACACCAACTCACTTCTAGACCTATGTTATTATTTACAAAAGGAAGTCAGTGCTAGAAAAGGTGCATCACAGCCCCAAACTTACATTAGCACTAATAAGAGAATATTTGTGGAGGAAGGGTGGAGGACATTTTGAAAATCGCAGCCTTCCACCTACCCTGAATTTGAGCTGTGCAAACAACTCTACTTTAACTACCTCCACTCCATCAAATTTGCTTTCATCAAATGACAAGTAATGTTTAGGGCATTACTGGAAACTTGCTGTGAAATTTGCAGTGTCCAAAAAGGGCAACATGCAACCCTCTAAAAGATTGAGAGGATGCTGAGGGACTTCATTAAAGTTACCATGCTAAACCTGCATCTATGATCTGAATATCGAGACCAGGCAAGGATGGACATTGAAATTGATGCTGGTTCAGTGCTAATTACAGACAATCAAATAAAGGTAGTAGCTGTAGAGAAACACACCTCTGAAGAATGCGGCTCCCTCACAGGAACTTTTAGCTTTAAGGCACTGTCTGTACCCAAAATAAATAAAGACATACAATTTATGACATGCTGTACAGATTTTGCAAAGATATCAGAACAAAAGACACCAGGAACCAAAATTAGCCCCCACAATGCTCCTGCTAAATGGAAAAGGGAAATTAATAGAAATAATACATTAAAATATAAGCAAAGGAAAAGCAACATACACCAGACACCAATAGATTCCCTCACAGAAACCGTGAACAATGGCATGGATGTTAGATGGAACAAAAAGGAACAAACACAAGATAGAAAATAAATCTACTACAAATAACTTCGACGGCTGGGTACTGAAAAACACAAGACCAGATGAAGGCACCGCTAAGTCAGCCTAAGCACAACTAGACATATTTACTTGGATGAGGACTTTGAAGGAATTAATAGTGTGTACATAAGGGAGAAAAACATTACAACTTCTAAGAACACAGAAGGAACAAGTCAACATGATCAACAAGAACACAGGATTAGCAGCCTTAAACTAGCATTAGTTACAGATACACTTGATCCTTTAACAAAGTCACAACCAGTTTTTGAGGTACAAGAACTATTAGCAACTGAAGACAGTAGTCTGTTGAATTGATATTTTATACTGTCCTTCCACCAAGTTATTATTTCAGATGACATTGACTGGACAGACATTTTAGACATGGGCTCTCTTCAAAGATCATTGTAAATCCATGTTCGTTAATAATAAAATTATGTAATTCGTACCAAATATTTTCGATTGTTTTAATTCATCATTTGGCAATGTAGGAGACCTTACAGAACAGAATAGTACAAACTGTTTTACCGAGCAGGATTTGGCAATGACAAAAAAGAGTCTTTTTGAGAATGAGGTAGCAGCCAATTCGGCACGATTACCCGGCACACTGCAGTACACATTACAAAAGAGACCCTGAGAGAGGGCCTAAAGATTTAGAGGTCAGAACCTGGAACACGACAAGACAGAGGCACTTTATAAGCAACAGCAAAGGAATAACATGGTTGGAGGGAAGACATAACTTCCCGATACAATAAAGCTAAGTGATATACAATGTTTATTTAGATGGTTATGCGAATTAAGCTATTGCGATGATAAAGATCAAACTGGTGACCGGTGCACTAAAGGTATCAGGAATCTTACTGACAAAAGTATGCATTTAAGTAGTTTATTTTTTTTGTTTTGTATTTAATTGGTTGTGCCTTGAGTCCAGCAATGCATTATGTATGGTAAAAAGGCACAGTGATATCCCAAGGAATTCTACTTGGGGTCTGGGTACTAAAGTGGCAACCCTAGATTATTTTGTTATCTTAATGAAAGATTTTGATATGGCACAGAATTTGGATGTTATAAAATATGGTGTTAGTGGCCATGCAATGATTACTCTAACCCCTAGGTTAGAAAAGTGCAACCTACTGAATAGATCCATTGGGGCACTGACCGTGAATGGTCAGGGAAACAGAACGTGTTGGACATCAATAAAATACATAACTATATTGGTAGTATTAGTAACGACTTATGTGAGATCATGAAAGGAAATATTACTGAAGAGCTATCACGTTGGATATATGAAATGAGTAGCCATTCGGAAAAGGTTTATGGCTTGCTTAAATGGTAAGAATGTAAATCATATTTATGATGCTGTCATGGCTGATCATAAAATATGTTTACGTTGCAACATCTGTGCTAGTATTAAGTACACCCAGCTCTGAAGGAAAGATGCAAATCTGAAAACCACTTACACGAACTGGGTTAAAAGGCAGAGAACATCAATAAAAAATGGAAATGGCATCTAATGATTAGGACAAACCGAACTCGCTGTTTCTCGCATTGGCTGCTCAAAAACCGCATCAAGAAACGGGAAATACAGCATAAAGTGGGAGGAAATCACTGCAGCAAGATTTAAATTAAAAGTGGCTGTTCGCTGTGAGAGACGCTGCTCCTGTTCCATTGGAAATGGTGCTTACTGTTAGAAGGATCTCTGTGGAGGCTTTTCTGTGACGTAGCTCCAACCCCTCATTTGGTGCACTATAACAACAGGCGTGCCCACATGCACTGGCACGCGCACACTGCAGAAGTGCCTGCAGAAGTGGATGTTCGCTGTGAGAGACACTGCTCCTGTTACATTGGAATGTGTGCTTACTATTGAAAGGCTCTATGTGGAGGCTTTTCCTTGACGTAGCTCCAACCCCTCATTCGGTGCACTATAACAACAGGCGTGCCCACATGCACTGGCACGCGCACACTGCAGA
The DNA here is from genome assembly GCF_040938575.1 of Ambystoma mexicanum. Classification (NCBI taxonomy): domain Eukaryota; kingdom Metazoa; phylum Chordata; class Amphibia; order Caudata; family Ambystomatidae; genus Ambystoma; species Ambystoma mexicanum. The sequence goes on from NC_090929.1 coordinate 419,072,745, forward strand.
AGTGCCTGCAGAAGTGGCTGTTTGCTGGGAGAGACGCTGCTCCTGTTACATTGGAATTCGTTCTTACTATTGGAAGGATCTCTGAGGCATGAACTTGGACTGTATTGGCAAAATCACAGACATTGGGCCACATTACGAGGCTGGCGGTAGCCGTGCCTGTAATACAGACATGGCTGCCACCAGTATTTTTTTTTTCACGGCGCCCAGAAATCGGCAATTACCGGGTCATTATGGCCCATTTCAGGGCACTGGGAAAAATTCTTCCCCATTCCCATTTGAGCCCCATATGGCTCAATGGAAATGGGCAAGCCGGATGCACTGGCACTGTTATGAACGGTGCCGGTGCATCCAACATGCTGTGCTCACGGGTGCCACTCTGCCTGCCAGGTCCGACCTGGTGGGCAGAAAGGCACCCGCGAGCACAAGTCATAGTTTGCCAGTCCCTCATTTGGTGCACTATAACAACAGGCGTGCACGTGCACTCGCACACGCGCACTGCGGAAGTGCATGCAAAAGTGGTTGTTCGCTGTTTGCGGTGCAGCAGCAGCAACAGCACTGCACTACAGGGTCACATGAATCGTGGGCACTGAGAGGTAGAGTTGCCAAAATATAGAGCACTCTATCTGCAATTGCTAATTGTGTTTGGATTCTACTGGTCTAGTTTGACAACAACTAACAGCAATGAAATGAGAGTACTTTCTACGTTTGTGGGCGTGATCGTATGATCGTGTACACAAGACAAAGGAATAATTGTTGAAAGTGCGGCTGTGTGTTGACCGTTAGATGATGATGATGATGACCAGCTGAATAGACCCCCAAATATTACTGGACAACGTTGTGATGGTGTCTCCCTTCGTAACAAGTCAACCACGTAACCATTCGATTGATAACACAATGTCAGCGAGACCGATACGAGTAAGTTACGCATGCGCGTGAAACCCCATATATAAACAGGGCCTACTCAATGACAAATAAATTTCAAAAATTACAAATGTTTTTGCGAAAAAAGAATCCACTGTGAACAGCGAACAAACTAAATTGAGCATAATTCACGGAGTAGCCGCGCTGAGTGCGATTAATGTGGAACTTAACTCAATATTACCGTTTTTGGGCTCTAAATTGATTGTGCAGGTGCTGGGGACACAAGTTTAATCAGTAAATATGAAACACTTAAATAGCAAGAGTAAGTCTGTTGAACCTTTCGACATAGCACACGATAGTCCAAATTTAATGAGCTTAAAAATTGTCAGTACCAACTTGTCCACAACGGGAACCTGTATACGTGTGACAGACACTGATAACAGCCCAGTAGATCTAATCCCCCATGAGCTTTTGGAGAGTACTTGTACAATTGATCTCGTGGAACAAGAAGGTGATGACATAATGAATCCCAGTATCGACATGCAAGATAAGTTACTCGCCTAGCAGATTGAAGCTGGAATTCTGGGAAGTGAACTAAATGGCAAGACAATACATCATAATAATACACTGAGTCCCAGTATGACGCAAGAAGAAAATGTGAGAGTAAGTGATGACGTGGTGCCTGTTGAGAAGAACACGAGACTTGAGGTGGACACTGTTACTGGGCTACTGGTGAAGATGAGTATACTGCACGTTGATGTTGATGAGGCTTTGCTCAATATAGAGCCACAGACCCTACCTGTGACAATTGCAGAAGAGACTGGAACCCATGAAGGACAGTTAGACATCAGTTCAGCTAGTATGAACTCGAACAATATGTTGAAGCACTAAAAAATCTTTTGGTGTCTTTAGTTGATAAGTGTGAGAACACTGAGTGGAAACTCGATGTCCACTCAATATTGCTGCACAAAAGTATCATTAAAAATAGAAAAGTCGAACCTTACCTATTTGCAAAAATGGGAGAGCGATCTAGGGAGACCAATCGCTCGGCACACATGGGGCCGCATTTGGCATAGAGCCGCCAAGAGCTCTAAATGTACCTTGATTAAAGAAGCAGCATACAAACTCTGTCTTCGGTGGTACATGACGCCCACACACATGCACGCCATTAACCCAGAATACCCAGCTGCATGCTGGAGGAATTGCGGACAACCTGGGGATCTTGTTTACATGTGGTGGTCCTGTCCACTAGCAGAAACCTACTGGAAAGAGATTTTAAGTCACATTAAGGAAATAACTGGCGTGCGGCTTCCCTTCGACCCGCTAGTGGTGCTCTTGGGGGTAGCGGTAGAGGGATGCTACGCAAGCTCAGGGCCGACAGCCACCCTAATCACACATATGTTGAGTGCAGCCAGAATCACAATTGCGCAAGCATGGAAGACTAAAGATGGACCAATAGTAGCCATGTGGTGGGTGCGGCTATGGGGAGTGATGGCCATGGAAAAGGTGACAGCAATAGCCCACAGCTCCTACTCAAAATATCTGAACATTTGGCTAAAATTACACGAATTCACAGATAATAAAGAACAGATGTACTTTAAGCCCAGATTGCTCTGTGCAATAACTATCATTTGATAAACTCGAATACTAAGTTGAAAATGATCCACCTGGCTGAAGTTTTAAGACCGGAACAGGCCACTTCTTCATCCATAAATTAAGGAAATGTTCAGGTGGAGTGGGGGGGGGGAGTTTGACATTTATTTTACACGGTTATTATATATGAGCACTGGCATTGAACTGTACTGAAACCCCATGATGGGGCAAGGAAGAATTGACATGTATAAAGCAACACATGTTTTTTATTAATTGTCTATTGATGTACACATGTCTATGAAGCTCTAAAACTTAAATAAAATTGGTAAAAAAAAAAATAGAAAAGTCATGAGGGACAGTAGCTCAAAGACTGAAATAAATAATGAAGCAATAAATAAGCTAATAAACATTGCAACCCAAACTGGGAGAAGTGAGACACCCACAGGAGCTAACACCCAAAATGAAATGAGCGTGAAAGAAAGTCCACAAGACAATAACAAGAATCTGAATAGCATATGTGCAGAATTGCAAGTAGCAGTAGGTACATGTGCCAATCAGAAAAAAAGAAAACCAAAACGTGCCAGGACATATTCACAAGTAGCAATGTATGCTACTAAAAGAAAAACACAAATTAGAAATGGATGTATTGCTGTTGTACAACCAGAAGTTGACCAAGTAGTAGACACCGTTGATGCAGTGATAGGAGTAAAAGACTTGAAGAATCTTACAAAAAATTGAAAACAAATAAATACACCACACAGGGCTGAGAAAGAACCCGTTGTGGCAATTCATGCAACACACGAGACTCCCCAAACAACTAAGAGAAAGACTAAAAAGAACAATGACATTCGAAAGTATTTGGCTAATGGTGGAGACAAAGATAATGCTGAGCCCCTACCCCTGTGAGAAGGGAAGTGTAAAACAGCTGCAAACCGAAAGAGAAAACTTAAGAGAAATAACGGAATATCTGATAACATTACTACCTGACATACAGAATATGTTCATTGAGAGTGCTGAACATAACAGAATTACTAGTAGTAATGAAAGTACTAATGAAATAAGAAATTGTAATGAAAAAGTAGCAACAAAAGTAAACCAAAAACAAACTCAAGATCCATCTAAGGAGACGCCTACTGAAAAAGTATGTGTAAATTCCACACAACATGGTAACCAAGAGCAGCACATGACATGTGCCTTGCAATTTCAAATAACAGAAGAAATAAATAAAAAAACTCTCCTGAATAATAAGTCATGTATTCTTAAACTATGTCAGACTATCATTCCACTGTGAATTATTATGACCAAGGACTTAAAGATAGTTGACAAACTGGTGGGTACTCAAATAATAACTACAAATGTTTGGTGTGATACTTTACCAATACTGGAATACATACTACAATATTGCAATGAATTTAGAAATATGGGATATTCTTATGAAGAGACCACCATGAAATATGTGTAAATATGAAAATGTACAAACTAATGCTGAAAAGAACAGAAAAATTGCTACTGGCCATGAGCAGCGATCAAAAACAGTAAAGTCTATGAATTGGGTGAATAAGATGCACTCAGACTCAATACAAGGTGAGAGTGAACCAAAGCCAGATAACCTACATGACCCACTATAAGGATATTGGCAATGGTTGGCAGTAGCTTTCAAAGCTCAATTTGGTCAACAACATCGATGGCAATACCATTGTCCTCTCGTGGAATACCAGAGGTCACTCCCAGTGGACAGCGGAAGTGGGACTCCTAGCTAACATGAATTCCTTCTGGCCGATTGCTTTTCAGGAAACATGGGTGTGTGAGCATTGTGAAATCTATGGCCATTGTACCATACAAAAACTAGCATCAAAAGGTCCCAAAGGTAGACCTAAAGGAGGGCTCATAACATCGATTCGACATCCATGGATAGGTGAAGACACCATTTGGTCTACCAATATGGTATTAGCAACCCATATGTGCTGTGAAGGTACAAAATACCATCAATAGTAATTATAAATATATACAATCCTCCGAATGGAGTGTATAATAGAAATAATATTCAGACGGTATCCCATGTATTTGAAGCATGTGAATCAAAAACATCAATTATACTGTGAGGTGATTTTAACGCGATGATAGCTGATTGCAATATAAGTGTGGAAGAAAAATTTGACTCTGGTCCAGTAGTACCCCAAGTCTCTAATCAACAGTGAACTGCCTGGGCCAACTTGATACAAACCTATAACCTAAAGTTAGTAAATGGAAATTGTCTAAGTGATGCAAAACCAAGGCCTACTATAGTAAGTGGGAAATCAATGACTACCATTGATTATATAATTATTAATGAAAGGGCAAATGAAATGCTTGACACGACCATCGAAAATAGAGAAGAAAGTGACCATCTACCAATGTATCTTTTGCTAACGACAGGTGATAGTAATAAAAGCGAACACGAGACAAATGGTAACATACTCATAAATAATAGTGGGTACTGTGTTATGTGGAACCCTGTAAAACCTGAAAATTGTAAAGTTACTGCAGAGCAGGAACTTATGTCCTTTATTGAAAAGATGCAGATGAATGATGTTCTGGCAATTGAACCATTTAAACAATTCACACAAGCAATCAAAACAACTAATTCGCAGAAACGGCTATACACCTCCACATGTGAAAGATGGAATGTGAAGCACGAACGCAAACCTTTATTTGATAAAGCGATTCATGAGGCTAAGAGAAAATTAAGAATTATGATTGGCTACTTCAAAAATGCTAATATTGATAATGCAAATGTTAGAACAAGAACAGCAAGAAAAGCACATAGGAAATGGTTATGACGACGCAAAACTGAGATTGATAATGAAATATGGAAAAATCGAGCTCAGATGACGAGGACAAATAATAATCAAGGTGTATAGTCAGTAATCAATGGAACAAAAAAGAGAGTGTTACCTACCAATAGCGTCTGCGAACAGGAGTGGACAGTGCACATGACCAAGACACTTGGTGCACATGATCTGCACAATGTAAAATCAGAATTTGAAGAAACTACATGGGAATGCACTCAGTCGGTGGCAGAAATCAATATTATGATACAAACTTTACCATCACCCCGTGCAAACAGGCCCAGATGGCACATGCAATGCCTTATTAAAATTATCATCAGAAAAATGGGCTCAAGCATCACACTTACTGTTTACATGGATTGGCAAACATCTAGAGGTACCTAAATCATGGCTAGAAAGCTCAATTTTGCCCATTCACAAAAAAAGGCTGCTGGAAAGATCCTAATCACTATCAAATGCTAGCGAAACTAAATATTCAGGCGAAAATATTTGCCAAAATCCTTCTCATAGACTTGAATCAGTGGATTACTGATGAGGATATACTTCCACCTAACCAGTCTGGTTTCCCCCAAAATCCTCTACAAAGCATAATATTGCCATTTTAGTGTCCTCAATTGAATGTACATCGGACAGGCGGCAGCTACCAGTTTATGGCGATTTTATTGATTTTAGCTATGCTTTTGATACTATTTTACTTAACAAACTATGGAACAAATTAAAACAGTGGGACATACTAGCGGGGTTACTTACTATGATAAGACTTTTATACCCCAATGCTTCAGTGAGAGTGAGATTGGATGGTGAAGGGAAAGTCTCCTCTTTGATACCCACGTTTCGTGGAGTCAAACAATGATGTAATTGGGGCGTGACTCTTTTTAACCTGTATTTGGCAGATTTATCACTGGCTTTTAGTGCGATTACTTCAGATGATCTTAAAATTGGTGCATTGAGGTTGGGTTGGCTGGGCTATGCTGATGACCTCCTGCTGCTGCATTACACAACAGGAGGTCTCCGACGGAAGCTAACCATGTTAGATAACTATGCATCTAGTAACTGTCTAAAAATTAACCTAGGAAAAACTAAAGTGATTTCCTTTTTGGGCAGAACAACACAAGGAAATCAAAAGAATTTGAGGTGGAATATAGCAAACCAAATATTGAAATGGCTGATTCATATAGATATTTGGGAGTTATCATTGATCATGATCTATCATGGAAACAACATTGATGTGAGACAAAAAGGAAATGTATGAATGCCACAACAGCATTGAGCCATTTTATAAGTAAACAAAGTGGCTACTAGTTCAACACGATACTGGTGCTTTATTCAGCAAAAGTGAGTTTATTATATGGTGCAGAGATAGGGGGGGAGGCTAAAGGTTGAGCTATCTAGATTTCAAGGTATAATCTTAAAAATGTGACTTAGACTACCAAACTCTCTCTCTAATTACTATTAGAATGCAATTTGATGTGTATAGCAGACATTCTGGAATACAAGACTGTGATATTATATACCAAGCTGTATGTGTTAGATAATGCAACATCCATTGTAGACGTAATGTTGATTTTTGATACCATCGCGAAAAGAGCTGTAATGAGCACATTAATGCACCTTAGAAATACCTATATGAAATGGGCAAAAGAGAATGAGCTAATTTGGTTGACATATGAGGTTGCTAGAACAAAGCGTCTACTGAAAACTGCAATAAATGAGGCTGGCAAAGAAAGAGACTTGATAGGACTAGCAACTAAAGTAAACAGTGGTATGTTTATCAAATACTGGATGAATCGCACTGAAATACCCAGGTATCTTTATGTATTTTGCGACAGGTATTCCATCAGACACTATTTCGTTTTTAAATTCAATACAGCTGATACCTTAGAAATTTTGGGAGCCAAATGTGGTGTCATTTGATGTAACAGATGGTGTAGACTGTGTGGTATTTTACAAATTGAAACAGCTTTACCCCACTTTTGCATTTGAGATTAAAATATATAAAAGCGTATAATAATACCTATGATCTGACAACTATAAAGGAAATGTGGGAGAATCTCTTGCTGGGTAATGATGATGAATGTATTATTTCATATGATGTTATTTTATACGGCGTGGTTAAATATTCTTAATATCTTATCTGAAGGGATTTTAGATTGATTACTTGATTTTAGAAATGTATTTTTTGAAGTTAGTTTTAATTGGTTTTTAGCTGATATGCATCTGTTCCAGTAAGTTACATGTATTCTTCATGTGGTTTACTGTATACATATTAATAAATAAATAAATAAATAGATTAGGACATTGGCTACTAAATGAAGCAAAACAATTCTGGTATCTAGTTATAAAAAATCAGACATTTCAAAAAGATACTTTCTAACTGTGCAGATGAGAATTCTTGGTCTTCTTTTATTAAGAAACCCTTTCATAGGGAAAAGCACATACACAGTAATGTCATTATAATGAATGTGTGGTATGAACTACGTTGATACACAGAGGACAATGTTTATGATATTATCTGTAATTTGAAAAGCTCAAAAACACCTGGCCAAGATGGTCTAGAAAATCTTCTACTAAAAGAAAATCGTCAGCTTTGGGCTAAATTTCACTTCAGTATTACTTAAAGGTCACTAAGGCAAACACAATTCCTGGCTCATGGAAGGACTCTATAATAGCGTCATGTTTAAAAAAGAATAGACAGTAGGCCCACATAACTATCTACTAGTAGCTGTCCTAGAAGTGTCTTGTAAAATCTTCTCTAAAGGGAATTTAAATGATCTATATATATACCAGGGATGAAAAAGATTCACTGTTACACAGTTTTCAGACTAGCTTTCAGAAGGGCGAATACTATACAAAATATCCTTATAATGAATTATTTTGGCTAAACGTGCTATCCATACCAAGGACTATGCACTATATGTGCGTTTATCAACTACACTGCTACTTTGAACAGTGTGGATGGAGAGCTTTTGGGGACCAAACCAAAGAATTGGGGTATCCTACGGGTGGCTCAATATGTTGATGCAACTACATACTGGCACATTAGATTCAGTTTGGACAGATGCCACCGTCAACATCCCTAGCCACATCCCTGCAAGGGTGTGCACTAATACCCCTGCCATTTAACTGATATATAGCAGACATTCCTACAGCGTTAACTGGTATTATCAATGTCCCCCAAATATTCAGAGAGACCCATGTCGCCTGGATGGATTATGCAGATGTAATGTTACTGATAGACAGAAGCCCAATAGGATTAAAGAGATCTCTACAAGCAATTGGTGAATACTCGAAACAGCTCTGCCTGAACATAAATACAGGAAAAACTAAAATAATATGCTTCAGCCATAAGAGAAAAGGCCCCTGTAATATGTAGAAGATAATCAATAATGAGTTGGAATTGGTAGACTAATTTGTTTACCTTGGTGTTCTGTTCACGAACATCAACAGCGAATATGGTGTAACACAGAGGAGAGAGCATAAGGCTCTGTTGAAATGAGCAATTATATAAAATATTACTAATTCCTGTGGAGGATTGAGCTCGAAAGGTACTCCATGGGAATATCAGTAGAACCTAATTCTCTCCATTGTTTATGGTCTTGAAGTTTGTACGCTGCCCAAGTTAGAGTGGCTTGATACCATCGGAGGTAGAATCTGGACACAAACATGGGGCCTCCCCAACGCTGTACCAGTACAATTCATTAGGATGAAACTGGGGATACACTTGCGCACTTATCGCCAAATACATACAGATGCTTCAGTATAAAGACAATTTAATAGGTAACATACTGAAGCAAGGAAAATGTGAGACACTAAATAAGAATTGTAGGACTAGTGAAGACCTTTTTAAAAGTGATTGATTCGATGAGTTATCTGCAGCTAGCTTTGTTAACTCTAAGTACCGTGCTGGTAAAAAGCTAAATTCGGGGATGTTATACAAAATTTACAGATTATAATGGAAAAGAGAGTGTGACAGAAGGTATTATGTGGACCTATGTCCCCATTCATACTCAGGCTTCTATATATTAATATGTATTGATATGCATTAGTTATGATGTATGATATGCTATGTCGTTACGAATGTTATTCATTTGAAGTGTGTAAAGCTTGTTTAAAACTGCATTCAAAAGCAAGTAAGGGAGATGCAGGTAAGCATGGATGACAGGCAGCGTTCCCCGTGTCCCTGCACCTCGGGGAGGCTGATCAGAACATGTGGAGGAGCGTGGTGTGCACATGGATGTCGCTGGGGAACAAAGACAGTGGATGCACGAAGGGAGAGGTAGGGATGGGGAATGGAGTAGCAGATGGAAAGGTAGGCAATGATGAAGCAGAAGTGAGTGGGGAAAATGCCTTCAGTGACTCAGTGTCAATCAAAGTTGGGGAGGGTGGCATCTCCTGGAAGATATTTCCCAGATTCCCCTCATCCTGATTGGTGGAGGAAAGTTATGATTAAGAATGTAGTCTAGTGCCGTGGCTCTTGCCGATAATATGTTGCTTGGAGATAGCAGGGCAATCCCGTTGTTGAAAGTTGTGAATGGAGTGCTGGTGAATTTGGGCAAGTAAGGCCTCAACAGAAACAGAACTCTATCGCCCCCTCAGATGGTGCTAAAGCTCAAATCTGCCTGTTGGGAAGATGAGGAGCAGAGATGATGGACAGGGCAGCCTGAAGTAGGTTGTGTAACGCTTATTTTCGATGCCAATGGAAGTCGATGGGCCTCATTCCGAGTATGGAGGTAGCTTTTAGCGGCATGGCTACCCCCATACTGGGTACCGGGTACGGGTTCCTTGAATGGGGAAATACCGGGCCATTCCGACCTTGGAGGGCCCGGTATTTCCCCATTCAAGGAACCCGGACCCAGTATATCCCATTCCCATTTGAGCCCCCATAGGGCTCAATGGGAATGGGGAGGATGCTAACAACGGGCCCGTTAATGACGGGCCCCGTTGTTAGAGACGGTAGGGGATTAACGGCACAGGCAGCTCTACAGGCGCCGTTAACCTCCTACCGCCAGGATCGTAATGAGGCCCAATGTCTTTGAATGCTCTTTCTAATCCTTGAGCCACCAAAGAACAGAAGCTCTTTTTGCACCAGTGCCTGTAAAATTCCCACTGAGCTTTTGGGAGGGATCGAGGCAGATGAATGCTGGCGCCAATGCAGAAGCAAATGGGAGGATACCTGATTACATTTCTTTTTGATATGCCGCCCCCAAGGGAACTGGCACCAAAACTGAGAGGTGGCCCTTAAATTGATCAAACCCTTTTAAAATGTGGTTATTGAAGCAATCTGCTGCACAAATACAGTGTGATATAATGATTATTATGGAAAATAACTCCACTGTGGGATGGCATCACACGTTGACGTGAGGATGTCATGGTGGACAATATAAATGACCAAAATGGCGGCTGCAACAGACGCAGTACCCCAAAAACATAGCTGAAGAACACGCCGAGATGCACAACACCCATTATTTTTAGGTAAGAGTTCCATTCAGTTCCAATGGATTTATAGAATCCTAATTCTTATTGGGCTTACATTAAATTAAATGAAGATTGAGGGCCATTATGGGAGCATTCGTTTAGATGATACGAGATTAGAAACCCACACTGGATGTCCATTTGATCTTCTCGTCAGGTATTCCAACATTTGGATTGAACTGAATTCAAAGTTTTGACTTTTCCTATTAGGAAAGAACTACATTAAAGGGTGAGTCTATTTTACCTAGAAGATATTGAGAAACTGCCAATGTGCACCAATGATTACTTTAGATGTAGTTAATGATACCGATTCTTTATTTTCGTTTTCAGACATACAAATAACAGATGATATTAGCATCATAATATCAAGACTAGTCTCTAACAAGACAATAAGGAAAGAGTATTAGCTTAGGACATTGTGGAGAAAGCTATTTACCTTCATAATAGCTCATGGGAACTTTGAAAATTATTTACAATCACTAATCATGTCTTATGTGTCCCTGTTTTTCCTTTCTCTCTCCGCCTGTTCCTTGGCTGTGACACACAATTATATGTTACGTTTAAATTATTATCGCTTTTTCATGCAGGAAAATTATGATATTATACAATTTACTTTTCTATTGTTTTTCCTCCATGTACCACCACACATATCTGTTACTTAATGTATAGTTTGATTTTATTCTTAAAAATAATTCTTAATATTTGCATTACATGACAATGCAGAACGTGTGCCTTTAGAAATACCTTTTTACGTCGAAACACGTGTTGGCAGATACTGGTGTGCAGTAAATGTGAAATCAAATAGAGGTTAAAGGTATGCACTAGTTCATTGGAAAAGGAAGGAGTAAAATATGTATGTTTGTATTTTTTGATTGCATTCATCAATTATATACTTTTCCAAACAAAAAGGTTCTTGAGATAGACGGAATAGGGCATTAATTAAGGTAGAAATTAAAAATAGACAAGGTATTGATAATTCATTATGGAATAATTCTGTGCCTCATGACCTGCTGACTGGTGGGTTAGTTTTACTTAAGTTCGCTAATATTAGGAATAATTCCCCATCACAATCTAATATAATGAACATAATCTGTGTGACAAAGACTTGTAGGTTAAAAGCCGTTCCCAATTTAAGCATAGGACAGTTTCTATCCCAATTAAAAATAGACAACAGTGTGATATATTCATAGAATAGTTAAGGAGTGAACACCACGCCAAGATGGCGGGTGCGATCATCTTCAGGTTTGCTTCCAGCTCGTGGCAGTTTTCCAGATATCAATGTGGGGCCGCCACTGGTTGGAAGCGTATTGGAGATCGGAGTCTGAAAGGCTAACAGGACGGAGTAAGTCATAGACATCTGTCCACAAATGTACATTCATAAAAATAATTACAATTTATTTTGAGTAATTCCACTGTCATCTTGGTGGGCAAAGGATATATTATGTTTACAAATATAAAATCTCCTTTTTCAGAGTAAATTAACCGCAAAGTCTGATGTATAAGTATTGGAAAGTAACACAACCAGTCCTCTTTTTTCTGTTTTTCACCAATGAGGTGTTATTAATGGTAGTCGGTGAGAGGCTTCAATAAATAATAAAAAATAAAAAATGCTTTGGGCTTCATTTTCCTCAGTTTCTCGCTAAGTAACATACAGAGAAGGCACTGGCTAACAGAAGGGCACTTTGTACATTTGGAGGTATGATTTACTATATCCCAAGGATCTGAGTATTAAGTGAAGCTTTTCTTTTCTTCACTATACACTATACTTTATTTATTTTACTGCTATCCTATGTACTGCACTTCCCCCTTCCCTTTCCCCCGCACTTTTCCCCTTCCCCCCTCCCCTGCACTTGTGCGATCTCAATGTCACCGGGCATAGTAGGATCGTTGTCTCTGTCTTTCCTCTGTGTCTCATCCCTTGCCTGGTCGCGCCTTGAAACACTTGTGTATAGCCGCGTTATAAATGCCATATTTTATCATATCATACAGATTATAATTTAGGACTTTGCACCAACAGGTTCTATATATTTAGGTTTAATTGAGATTGACCAAGACAACTTTGGAAACAAAATATTTTCAAAAACGGTAGGCAAAGCATTAACATGGTGACGTTGGTACTTGTACCCATTCATACAGGGGGTAGGAAGAGATCATCTCTAGGCTCTGGGTCATGGTATTTAATGATCTTGCATTCATTTACACATGGACCAGTGGTGGCGGGGTGCTATTATTGGGGGATCAGAGCACATTTAAAGCATGTTCGCGCTGGGCAAGGCACTGGCCCAACAATCGATATAATATTGTATTGTGCAAAATTTGCATGTATATTAATGGTATTTTTTTCTTTGTCTTTTTTTCTTTTCGTAATTGTGTGGTTGAATGATATTCTCACCTCGATTTGTCTTTGAACTTGTTTGCCCGGTGCTGACACACGAAAAATGATAAATTGGTCGACCTAATAATTTTTTTTTCTAAAATCTTGTTTGATAATGATCACATTGGATTGATATAGTATATTCATACATGCTTAATGTGCAAATTAATATTTGAATTATGTTTCCCTTTTGAACAAACAATGGATTTTATGTTGGTTATGACATAATAATGGATGTACCGTTGGTTTATGTTGATGGTTGTTTTGATAATATGTATAGACTAGAGAAAGACTGTGAAGGTCGAAACACGTGTCGGCTGTGTGTTTCTAAGATTTTGTACAAGGGCATAGTGCCCTTAATTGTGAAGGCAGATTAAACATTTATAAATCGGCGCAGTGTGACAGTGTGTAAGGAGAACCTGGTTCTGGGTCACAGGAGACTGGATCAGAAACCTGCATCCAAAGATCATTCACGAGGGGAGACAAGAACAGCGGGATTCTGTATTAGAGGAGCTTGTGTCAGGGGAGTCTGGATCAGAGGGAGCCTGTATCATAGATCATAGACCTACATCAGTGGATAATAGATCAAAGGGGACACAGGATCAAAGGGAGTCTGCATCCAATTGTGGAACAGATTGTATTGGTGCCTGTGTACCTGAGCCTGTTGTTTGACCCAGTCCCCAACCCGGAGCTTGCTCAGTGGACAGGAGAGAATTCATCAGTGGAGGCAAAATAAGCAAAGCCTATCTGGAAGTCTAACACGGGGAAAGGGAAGCAAGTCTACATTAGGAGAGTCTGCACCAGTAGCAGAAGGGTTCAACTCATGCATTGTCCAACAAGGGATAATTGATCAGAGGAATCCTGTGTCAGGGAAATTTGTATGAGGGGAGTCTTGTTCAGATGGATCCTGCACCAGGAAGCCTGAATCAAGTGATTATAGATCAAAGGGAACATGTATTGTGGAGGGAGTTTATCAGGAGAGTCTGAACCAGAGGGAGCATTCATCGGGTGACCTGCACTATTGGATAATGCATCATAGGGAGCCTGCATCAGGTGGCCTGTATCAACGGATAATTGATCATAGGAAACCTGACTCAGGTGGCCGGCAGCAGGGGATCGTGCATCATCGGGAGCTTTAACCAGGTGGCCTGCATTAGAAAATAATGGATGATAGGAAGCTTGCAGCACAGGAGATGCTTCAGGAGAGCCAGACTCAGCAACAGGAGAGGTGACAGCAGGGAACCCGCATCAAGGATACCTGCATCAAGGACAGCAGTTCTGCGTTAACCAACAGTGCATCCGTGGCATTAGGGGAACTGCACCAGAGGGGTGCACATTGGGCTGTTTGCCTCAAGGGCATGGGAGACTGCATTAGGGAGATATCCATACAAGTATCAGTTTCAAGTGAGCCTGGGATGCCCAATGATGGGATAGTGGACTGCATCATGGGCATCGACCCGCATCAGTGATCCTCTGTGGCCAGCTCAATGCGGGGCGGGTAAAATGGAGCTCTGGAGACATCCTGATGTAATTTACCAAACAGTGACAACCTTTGTGCTGTGCCCTGTAATCTACTTTATCTTAATGCAATCTATCCCAGCCGGAGCCTCCGCCGAACGAGCAGCGATTCAATGGAGTTTCTTTTATTATTATGACTTGATACTGTGATTACTGTCGCACTTGGCTCTTTGTGCCGGGAAATTAATACATATTTCCTTAGCAGGAGGTGCAGAGACAGAATAACAAGAAGCCTGTGTGCGCTGGAGTCAATTACCGCCCGCTGCACAGGCTGCATGGTGCAGAGAGAAAAGATCAACACCGGGCCCACCCGCTACGCTCTCTGCCTAGACTGATGTCTCCAGACTGCACCATCCGCTGCCCTGAATCCCAGACATCCCTTCACCCACCCAGGCTTTGCTAAACTCTCTTCATTCTTTCAAATGGTGGAGCAGGGGAGGGGGCTGGAGGCAGTAGCCCCTGTCTCCTTTCAGACCCGATCTACACACCGAGCTAGCCACAGTACAGTGAACAGGGGTCAAAGTGTACAAACAAAAGGTAGTGGAACTATGCTTCCCGCCACCCCGCCCGCACCCCAAACCCAGTGCTCCCCATGGACACAATACCCACCATCAATCTCCGTCCCCAATACAAACCCCATATCCTCCACTCCACCCCCCAACACTGTGTTTTACAAGTTTACTATCAAAACCGAGTAAAAGAAATGTATCTGAAATGACCACCATTACTTCCAGTCAACATCCTACACAGCATACAGTTTTACACACCCGCCCCTTTCTAATCACTTACAATTGCACCCCTTAAGGGCCATGCCAAAGGCTCCAGCAAACCCCCTCCAGTCCCCCCACCCCCGCGTCATTACTCATTTTCATTTCATGAGCGTTATTCGACTTCTGTCTTCAGCTAACAAAAACAAAATAATTTACACGAATATACATAAACATATACAAAATAAGAATCTTGAAAAGTGAATGCAAAACATATCTTCATCAATAGTAAAAGCAACAAAGAATTAACACAGTTTAAAAACAGCATTATATACAATTGAACATCAATAAAAGGGAGATCAAAGTCCTTATAACATCAATACTTCATAATAATGTCACTCATTAATCAAGTGCAGTGCGTATTCTATTCTCGTGTATAGCAACCTATGTTGGCTACTGCTGGCCCTTATCAGACTGTAAAATAAGTGACACAATTCTAAAACTGTCATCACAGCATAGTGTCACTAGCATTAGTGGTCAGCCATTAGATTATTTTGTAGTTCTTTTAATCCAAGCTTGATGTATATACTTAACAACACAGTAAGCCGCATTATAATTATTTGGAGCTTTACAAGGACATAGTGTCAGCCAGATGTTGAATATGCACAGTTCTAAACAATGCAAAAAAATACAAAGCTCTTAGTTCTCTAAAGTATTTGCAAAATAGCAACACATCCATTAAAGACTCATCATTGTGTCCACGTAGTATCCATGCAGGCAGAAGTATGTCCGCTCCAATGTCTGGTAGAACTAGCCACTTTCAACGTATTCAGGTGAAACTCAATATAAAGTGCTCGTGCGTGGCTAGGTTGGATAAAATCAAGATACCCTTCAAAGCCTGATTCTTGCTTAGTTGTTAAATACATTAATCCAGTACTCAATTTAGAGCACTCATCTTTCAATCTATTCCAGTAGAGGGACTTCACAGCCCTTTTGACCTGACTTTTATATCCTCTGGGGATCGCTGTTGGTTCGCTCCATAAAATATTCAAATTCAATACTGACAGATTTTTCTTAACGTGTGCAACCCACGGTAAGAAATATCACCCGTGATATTCAACACATGTTCAAGAGCGTCCCTATATTTCCCAATTCGGCTGTTGCCCAACACCTTACCCAGTATTGGACGGATTTATACACCATCTGATCTCTTATTGGCTAGATGTCACATTCCATGAGTAGTGGGACACTGGGAGTTCTTATCGGCAATCCCAATGATGATTTCAGAAATGTTTTCTCGACTTTTCTCAATGAGCTATAGTTGGCGTACCCCCACATTTCGGCACGGTAAAGTGCAGGAGACAATGATTGCATCTTATAACTCTCTATGGCAGGTGTCACAGTCCCTGGCCCCTGGCTGGCATGAAACATAACAACACCTCTGCTGATCAAAAGTGGTGCCACATTTGTGGAACAATGCGGCCAAGGGGATACATTAAAGTTCAGTATGATGGACATATTATGCAGTGTTTTCATGTTTGTTTTAATATCACAATCAGCAACCATACTTAACCTACTTCAGATTGTTCATATGCAGTTATGGAATCTAAAATGACTATGCGCCCCCCTAGTGGAACTTCATGCCCGCACTGCCCCTGTGAAAGCAATCCTGGAACTGGGCCTGCTAGGATTAAGCTAAAGAGAGAGTGCATGCAATCGGTCTGGTGCAGTACAATGCAGGGAGGGGTGTGATACACTGGGGTGTGGAGGGGTGGAGTAGGGAAGGAGTCAATGGAGGAGGCAGGTTTGGTGCCGGAGGGCGTGCTTGGGACATAGACCCATTCCATATCTACCACATAGTGCTGCAGCAAAAGAAATCAGCATTTTTCTACTGCATTTAGGCACCACCTACATGGCAACATGCTCCATTCCATTCAGAAGATTCAAGTCTAGGCCCGCTTTTAACTTTGCATTCTGGGACTTGTGGTCATGGATACCCCCATTTAAACGCAGGACTACAATTCTCAGAATGCAACGTTAAAACCAGGGCTGGACAAACATCTCCCGACTGAAATGAGGCACATTTACGGCACCAATAATGTGAAAGGGCTGCATGCATGATTTGGATCTACGCTAGTGTGTCACAGGGTATTGAAGAGAGTGAGACAGGCTCCTCCGACCTGCAACGCTTAGTAGTTAAGTTAGCTATTGGACAGACTATGCTTTTATTCAACATATATAACCGTCCGTATGGCATCTCCCCTCTGAACACCATGCTTCTCCTATGGCACATAATTGCAAGGTGAAACTACTTGGATCCTTGTATTGTGCATATTTTGATCCTTGGCGACCTTAATCTTCAATTTAAGCCTTTTACAGAACTGGATGGTCTGTGGGAATACCAAGATCAGGCATGGGATATTCCTGTATTAGTGGCTGACTGGGCTCATAAACATGCCTTAGATACAGCCCAGATTCTTAATGAGTTACACCTGAGGCCATGTAACGGACCCTCTAATTGCGATCAGCCTGCTAAGTATACCTGTTGGGGCCATTATAGTTCATCCCACATTGACATTATACTAGTCTTGGTTTGCGATGTGGAATCGGTAACTAGATTTGAGGTTATAGATTGCAATGACAGTGATCATAAAACGTTGACCATTACTCTCAAATTCTTAGGTCAACCAAGTCCCAGCTTAGAATCTGTATCATTGACCTCACATATCACTGTCAAAGGCCACGCCCAACGTAATATCAAACGTGCTAGGATTATTTCAACTGAAAGTAAACCTATGATCTATAAGAAGTCTTATTAATCATCTCCAGGCAGGTTTTGGCCTTGGGATGAGTACTCTTGCCCAATGCTTTCCCCAATTTCTTATTTTACAGAAATATACTGTAATCATTAAGGCCCAGGTCTATCCGATCATTGTTGATCTAAATAACACATTTGATTCTGTCGCTAGGAATCCAATTCCGACAAGTTATCGATACAAGGGGCATCCTGATCCATTTGACCACAGTAATCGGCCAATAGTGCAGCCGTTCATTGGTGGGGCCTGGTGGGGAGGTCACAAAGCCTTTTAGGGAAGAAAGAGGAGTGAGGCAGGAATGTGTGCTCACCCCACTCCTCTTCTGTCTCTATATCTACAAAGTGATTATTGAGTAGGTTGATAAATGTCTAGAGAATCTATTGGACCCATCTAGGCTGTGATGAGATATCTTCCCAGAGTTATTCTTTGCAGATGATGCTGTATTGTTGGCCACTACCGTATGGGATTGAGACACTTCTTAACTTGCTTTGTAACCAAACGTAAACATTTGAGACTAGAGCATAATAAAACTAAAACCTAGATGATGATATTTGGACCAAAGTTGGTTAAATGACAGAAATTGCGGGTTGCGATAGACAGCCATAGTGTGCACCAGGTTCCATATTACGACTCCTTGGGAATCAGGTTCTCTGAAAATGGATCTTGGTCAGATAAAACTTCCAAATTGTTGACTATTATCCATCAAGTTAGAAAGATGAACCGTCGTGATTAATTTCAAGAATCTCGTGGTTAAGATAATTCTTCTTCTTAATTGTAATTCAAAATCTAATCACAGTTCCTTTAAACAGCAGTTTAATATGGTTTCATTGTCTTGCGCCATGTGTGATATCACATTGTTGGTTTCACCTTAATGTTCACGTGGTCCGTAATCAAGATGGCCGAAAACATGAAACATTTAGGGAAAACCACGATATCCATGATGTAAAACATTGCCCAAGAAAAATCTAACCATGCAAAATTGCTGTTCAAAGGAACTGTGACGAGATTTTGAATCACAATTAAGAACAATTACCATAACCAGAGGATACCTGCAATAAATCAGGACGGTTCAACTTTCTTACTTGACGGATAATAGTGGCACGAAAGAAATGTACAAATAAATAGAACTAACCATGAGCTCCTGACTAAACAGACATTTGTGCCACTAAGGTGCTAATTTGTTAAAATTATTCTTTAAGAGCCTTAAGCAGAGCTTTGCTCGAAAACACGTGTACGCTTTCGTTGCTAAGAAACTTTAGTATTCTAAGATACACATTTGAGGTTATGACAAATAAATGTTTCAGTGATATTTCCAAAAGAGTAAAGAGTTATCTGTTAAAAAGGCACTCGTCAATCGAATTAGTTTAGGCAGGTTCAATTACCAGACATAAAATGATTGTACTTACATTTTTGTTTTCAAGACGTATTGAGAAGCGTCTTTTTTTCTCTTGGAATCATTACAACACTTTACCAATTTTCAATAACCAGTAGCGCTAGCTATGAGGTCTTTCTTATCTGAATTTATTAACTCATGTTCATGCACCTTGTAAGTATTGTCCATTCTTACTTAGATGCCATGCACATTGTCTGTGTATGTTTTGCTCACTTGTATACCAGGCCTTTTGTATATGCCTAAATATATTTTTCGAGTTTGCTGTTGGTAGGGGGGGTGTGTGTGTGTGTGTGTGTGTGTGTGTGTGTGTGTGTGTGTGTGTGTGTGTGTGTGTGTGTGTGTGTGTGTGTGTGTGTGTGTGTGTGTGTGTGTGTGTGTGTGTGTGTGTGTGTGTGTGTGTGTGTGTGTGTGTGTGTGTGTGTGTGTGTGTGTGTGTGTGTGTGTGTGTGTGTGTGTGTGTGTGTGTGTGTGTGTGTGTGTGTGTGTGTGTGTGTGTGTGTGTGTGTGTGTGTGTGTGTGTGTGTGTGTGTGTGTGTGTGTGTGTGTGTGTGTGTGTGTGTGTGTGTGTGTGTGTGTGTGTGTGTGTGTGTGTGTGTGTGTGTGTGTGTGTGTGTGTGTGTGTGTATGTATAAGTGTATGTGTGTGAAGGGACTTGCACACTCTGCAGATGCACTTATTTCTTTGCCTTTTAGAATGATGGTGACATCCCAATTAAAGATAACATTTTGAGAATTTTACAAGGGGAATATTCAGGGCTCAGCTGATCCAATTGTCAAAGGTTTTGCAGCATGCACCAGGTCCAGGTTAGGGGTCGGTCCATGCTGAAAATCTCTAAAAGTGAAGCAATTTCGAGATATCAATCCCAAAAGCATAGAAAATCCAATGCAAAAAGATGTTTTGTGCACATTGAAGTTTTATATGAGAATGTACTTTGGAGTTCACCAAATTTGGCATGAGTTTGGACGGGGCAAACCTATGTTGTTGCCAAATCTGGTGAACGTTACATGGTTCGAGGTCAAATGCTACACACAATCATTTCTCATTTTCATATGTAAACTGTCACGTAAGTGTCAAAAATTGCAAATTCCACATACACACACACACACACACAACCAGCTAAGCAAGCGCAGTCAATACTCACGTATGTGCATGTGTATATGCACATACATTATGCTGTGGCTATGCATGCACCCTCCCAGTGATGCACCCCCTAACCAACCTACACCAACACATTTTCAACCACCCACACAGACGCACATACAAACAAATGTCGCACACATCCAGTAAACGCCCAAACACACATACACAAGAAATACATTCTATGTTGATTAATGTTGGTATATTCAAATAAAAATGAACGCACAGGTTTTAAGTCCATGAATTAGTACAATAAGGTAGCAGAAATAAACATCTCTTAATGGGCATGCAAAAAAGAATATGCAATACAGATATAAACATAGAAGTTAATATAATCATCTATGCAGAAATATCGGAACAGTATTTGATGCCGCACTGATTCAATAATGTATGCTTGCCAGTTTGACTAGTATTTTCTGTCTCACAATGAAATATTGTTGTTATATTTAGGCGATAATCCCTAGCTAATAATGCTTTACAACATTCTAAAATGAAATATAGTTAATCAGCCTTGTCAAACATTTCAAGAAACTCTGGAACACCCTCCCAAAGAGAATACGCAGAATAGAGGATGAAATGACTTTCAGAAATAACTAAAAATATGGCTCTTTTAATTTAAATTTGCTGACGTAACTCACCAAACCATGGCCTGTAGTCACAGAGAAGTGTGCAGCTTTTATGCAAAGAGCTACAGTATGAAGTACCGGGTAGTGACTTGGGATTCCCAGGAGTGTGTCCCAAGCAGATTGACCTACCTGTGAGAGACCCAACATCATTAACCACTGCACAATGGGTTTCAGTTTACTCAACAAAAAAAACAGTGCAACAACGATTCACCCTATAGCCTTGGATAACACCAACCCAATTTCCCCCAGTAACCCTACTAAACCTCTCCATACTCCTGCACAAACACCACGCACTGACCAACTATATAACCCTGCAACCGCAACAACTCACTCTGACACCAAACAGCAAAACTCCACTCCTCCTCCAATTCCTCACACAATCGCAACACAGTCAATGGACCTTACTCCACATGCACACAACGCCTCCCCGTAGACACATGCACCTGCACGGCCACCAACCCCTGCCACCTACAAGCAAGCAAGCACACAGTGACCAGTTCTTTCAAACTGAAACTACCCACATAACAGCGAAAGCACTTGTGCACTCTCCCTCGCATCCCCATAACAAATCCACCAATTCCTCCTATTGCAGATCTGCTAGAGTACCTGAAGACCATAGAAATGGCAGTGGTGCACGGTATAAACACCATTAATATAAAGAATGTCACATACTGACTGAGCTAGGTGCCAGAGTATTATCTCCATTAGCACATGTGGGCAACAGTTAAAACCTGTGGGTGCTAATGCATTTTCTTTTAAATTACCTATTTCTGATTCTCCTGGGTCAGGTTAGTCCATTTTCACTCTTCATTACGCACATGGAATAAAGAGTGAAAAGGGACTTGCACAGACAAGGCAGGTCCAGAAAGGGCATGTTTTTTCTTATTTCTGGAAGATAAAGCAATGACAGGGGCAATGGCTGAGGGCTTGCCTGTAATGTGGGCTTTCATTGGCAGATACCTTCCTGTGTTCTGTGCACCATGATTGGTTGTTGTGCCTGCCCAATGTACTAATTCAGCTATAACTCCACATTCAGCGGCTGCAACACGTGTAATCGCTCTTCACCCAAGCACACCGCGAGCCATTTTCAGACGGTGTGGGCCATCGAATGGGATATTATAGGTGTAAGAACCCCAGAAAACACAACAGGGTGCTAAGGGACATTTTGTTTAGATTAAACTCAGAGCATGAAATGCGAGTGTGTCCGGTTTGCTAAAAGAAAAAAATGACGGCAAGAAACATGGCTGCTGGAGCTTCAGGTGGAGCCCCTTGTCTTTTTCCATGGCATAAGGGAAGCCAATGTAGAAGCGGGCTTCTCGAGGCAGTGGCAGAGCCCACGGGCAAAGCGTGAAGAGGCAGTGGGTTGGAGCTAGTGGCTATGGGATCAAAAGGCGTCAGGGGACAGTGAAGAAAACGTAAGCCTGGTGAGGAGGCGCAAGCCGTCAGCTTGGAATCTGGGCTTGGATCAGTGAATAAAGGTTGTGCTCTGCGCTGCATGAAACACAAGTGCTAGTATTAGTGGCAATATAGAGAATATTCTCAACCTGTGTAATTGTTCTTAAAGGCAAAGTATACTGTCCAAACGCCAACTTAAGTTCTATAGTAATCTTCTAATGATTTCAAGACCTCTAAATTTTGAATCTGTTCAATGCGACTTACGGGTTTCCGCCAACCCTGCAACACTGAATCCGGTGCCTGACTGCCCAGTGCCACGGGGACAATACTAGTCCCATCGGCGCAGGAATTCAGGCACCGGATTTTGTAACTCCCCATTCCCATAGACTCCAATAGGACTCTATGGGAATGGAGAGACGGAAGCACCGGCAGCATTGGTAACGGTGCCAGTGCTTCCCAAACAAGTCTGCCTACCGGGGCCGCTGCGCACAGCAGGTCAGACCTGCCAGGCGCGATGGCCCGGCAGGCAGACTCGTAGTGTGGAGGACCGGAAAAAAGGGTGCCGGTAAACTTACTTAAAATACTTCTTAAACATTTCAGAAATTACTTAAAGTGCATAGAAAATCACAGAGTCAGAGGAAAATAAACATGCATTTATTATAACTTCACTGGCATAGGACACGGCACATCTTGATTGTGGCTGCAGAGGCAGGGCAAGGATTTGTGCCACCCCCAGGCAAAGTGCAATTGTGACCCTACCATCATATAAATGGGCTAGATGTGGAGATTTAAAATGTGATTGGCAGGTTTGGCACCCATTGATGTCCCCTGCTGTTAGAGCCATAGGCTCCTAGTACAGTTGGCTTACTGTAGCACTGGGCCTGGGTTTAAGACCCTGCACAGTTTGCAGGGCAATTCATGAGCTTACAAATGCAATAATGCCAGCTAACAAGAGTGTCGCTCTGCCGCCTTAGCGACATCAATATGGGGCCGAATAGCAGGTTTCTGACAGCGGTGGGTGTCTGAAGAAGGTTCTTAGGTGAGTATTCAATGACAAGGAAAACAATTACTTGTTGGGGAATGTTAAAGTCCAATTGAGATTTTTAAATATACTACATGAGTTTTTCAAAGAGCCCCTTTATCTCTGCTAATTTGTTCTCTGCCAAGGACAAATAACAAGGCCTTTTTAGATTGTTTTACATTTATTAGGTCTTTTCTGGGATTTTACAAGGGTCCAACTGGCTACCACTTGATGGAGAAAAGGCAGATTGAAATTTCCTTTACTCTCTACTGTGGCTTTTCTAGAAAGCACAAGATGCCTTTAGACCCTTAAACTTTTATATTTGTATCAATTATGCATTCATCAGTCATTCTGAATTTTTGAACAAGAGAGAAAGGAGGAAGCAGCACAAGGGGGTCCATGGGCCCAAAAGTGTAGTCCCTGCAGGACGTGGTGGGTTTATAATCCCCGTGTGTCAAACGTGAGACCTCCGACGCAAGAAACTAAATTTATGAGTCATGGAATTATTTGCGCGTACAATATTGGATTTGCATGACAAAATGCGTGCAGAATCCCATCGTTGAGTCATGGAATCGACTGTGCAGGATAGTTTGCCGTCTTGGGTGTAATAACAGTATTCTCAGCGTGTCTCTGCGAGCAGCCGAGTGACTTGCGCAAGAGACCACGTAGGGCGGATTTGTGGGCGGAACACAGAAAATGTGGAACAACATGCCAAAAAGTCAGAATTACGAGGGATGGCTCGCAGGCAGTCCATGGCACGGCCACAAGTGCGCACGACAAAGCGTATTCATGGATGTGATCGCGCAACATCTCGCCTGCAAAATTCCCACGGCAAGCCCTTGATCTCTCCGCCACCCGAAAGCAGGTGTACAGACTTGCGCGAAGGATTCTCAACTTTGGAGGTGAGTTTGCATGACAGATTTAGGGTGCGTACGCAGCACAGCGGGGTGCAGGAACGGTTAACAGGGGTTTGCACACAGATTTTCCTGAGTGATAACCAAGTTACGATAAATCTTATGCATGTTTTTGGGGTGCCGTTGACAGTTGCGGGGGACCATGTGCAGGGTCCCCAAGGTGCAGCCCTGGTTGCGGGGGACCCCACGCACTGTTTACAGGGTGCATGTATGCGTGTCTGGGGAGCACGCAAATGTAGCTGTTTCTGGCTGTTTTGACTTTGCGTGGGGGCATGTCGGGGGCGTTCCGGCCGCGACTTGCAAATACGGTTAATTTGCATGAGGGATTCCATGAATACGCAGAGCGTGCAGTTTAACTTTTGCGTGCTGGCTCACACAGGGTCGTTCTCGGTGCACAGGAATTGTGAGTTAAATGTGTACTTTTCCATTTATTTTCGCTTAATTGGTGTATTCATCTTTTCCCTAATGAGTCCTCATCAAAGGTATTATCTGTAGCGTGAATAGTGATGTATGTCTCAGTGTTAAGGTGGCTCAAACCACCCTGTTCCACTGTGAGAGACCTCCTACACTGGTGCCTGCCAACTGTTTAGTTCTGGAAGGTACAGACTGCTGTACCCTGGAGGTGCTCCTATTGAGAACTCTTGTATAAATCCAGTGCCAAGTGTAATGGCCAGACACTGTTCCTGTAGGTAAATGAGTGGGATTCATATATGTCCCTGTGTGAACATGGCTACTGCCTGCCCCAGAGAGCAAGTGCTACAGGTACCAGAACCAGATGCAACCTGTTTGTAAATGGTGTTTGGGTTTGAGCTGGAATCCAGACCTGAGAGAAAGTCCAGGAGAAGTGTGCAAAAGTGAAATATGTCAGCCCCCTAGGGATTGGAAGACCACCAAACCCTGTGATTAGGCGATGAATTAGTCCCATGGACCCCAGTCTCATATTTAACCCAAAGGGTCTGCATCTTTGCCTTTTGGGACCTGGGGACAACCCTCACAGGAGAAGACTTCGACCCGAAGAGGGATTGTGCAGAGGCTCTGCTGGAGACTATAAAGTTCCAAAAACTGTTCTGAGATTGTTGCCCTATCCGACTTCTAACCCCACAACGAAACTGAGGATCAGGCAATCACTTCCCATGGCCCAGTCTTCACCCTTGAATCACAAGCTCTAAATAATCTCCTACTCCCAGGAAAGTCTGCTGGCAAGTTCCGATATGGACCCAACACGAAGAGATGGAAGTAGCTCAAACTTAGTGCACCAGCAACCGACAGAGCCAGAAACCTGCAGCTGCCACCTACCAAAGAAAGAGAAAGGAGCTAAAGCTAAGGCGAACCCTTTAAACCATGTGCCCCCTGCAAGCCCTTCTTATTTTATTTATTTCTTTTATTTCTTTTAACTCGCCACATGCCCGTGGGTCTTGACCT
The DNA here is from genome assembly GCF_040938575.1 of Ambystoma mexicanum. NCBI lineage: Eukaryota > Metazoa > Chordata > Amphibia > Caudata > Ambystomatidae > Ambystoma > Ambystoma mexicanum. The sequence goes on from NC_090929.1 coordinate 419,098,822, forward strand.
GGCCACCATGCTGACCTTGATGACTAATGGGTGGGAGCACATGTGGCACAATGCCTGGTAATCCTCACCCTGCAGTTACAAAGCGTGAGGCAGAAAAGAGCTAGCAAGGACATCGGGGCCAGTGTCCTCATCTACCCTGGAACATTAAATGCATGTGGAGCCTGATGCTCCTGGATGCACATTCTGCTGAGTGTATCTGCATCTTGTCCATCATCTCTGAGACTATCTTCACAGTACCGTCACCACACCTTAGACCCACCATATTGGAAAGGGTTGCATCACACCCCAGCAATCTCCTCTGAGTCCGTCACCACACTGTCACTAGTGAAACTGATGCTCACAGGCCTAGAAGACTTTCAAAACCAAGTCTACATGGATATCTTTGGATAAACACCAAGAAACCCGTGCAGCACACAGACAACTCATGGATTTTGTGTAAGGACACTATTAGAGACTTTCTGACATTCAGTACTTACCCATAACCTGCATCAACATTTTCATTCATCTTTAAGGAGATATATCCTATATATTAGTCTCTAAGGATGTCTGCACATTGGGGACTAGGTATGTGTACAGACATCAGTATTCTGAAATCAGGCCAACATCTTCTAAAATCCTCCTATTTTCTGAAATTTCTGTGACAGATGTCATGGAAATTGTATCCTCACCTTCACACCCGAAATCTGAATCTGTATATATGGTTCACGATAGCAAACACTTTTATGTTAGGGAGAGTGCCGTGACAAACCAAATGAGTACCAAGCCCAGTGTGCTTTATGTAGTTGGTGATCCAAGCATGCACCCCTTTTATTACAGACATATATATATATCAAATACAAAGATATGTGGTCATTCACAAACCCCACAAAATGCTCTCTTTGATTTTATGCACAGCAGACAGGAACCTTCATTTGTACTATTTGTGTTCTCCTTTCTCAAAGGTGTATTTTGAAAGAGTACAGTAGGATTTAATTGATTGTCCATCTTATAGTGTTCATTTACATGGGTATTCTAGGTTTTGTGTATGGGTAATGCTCAGTACGACAACTGTAAAGTTTGTATCATAACTTCAGTACGTTTTTCAAAATGTTAAAAAGAAACAATTTACAATGTTCTTACCATTAAATAATGTTCCCTTTAAACAACTCCCTTTTTGGAGAATACACACGATTTTGTCTCTCAAAATGCAATTACTTCTTGGAAAAGGTGTGACTCAGATTCCAAATAATGATCTGTTTCTTCTGTCACTAGCAAGGCAGTTTCATTTTGCATGCTGGCTACTGAATGAGAATCAGGATCAGAATGCGCTTTCTTTCGGAAAACGTTCCCCTAAAAGCACAAAAAAGAAAAAACACATATCAAATATTTCATCAACAAGTACAGCAAGCAATACAATTCTGATAGAAAAAAAATGTAAACAAGAACCGTTATAACAAATATTTATTGGACATGTGGTCATCTAGCGGAGACAAACTATAACCAGAAAAGTGATGGGTGGAAAATTCTGAATGCATCTAAACCACTGGCACTGCTCTGGGCTGCCCACACGTGGGTCCCAAGACTGCTTGGTGTAGAGATCCAAGCTACTCCTCACTGAGACCCAGACTTGGGGCCCAAGCCTGCTGGACCTAGGGACCCAAGCTGCTCCTCACTGAGACCCAGACGTGGGTCCCGAGCCTGCTGGACCTAGAACCCAAGCTGCTCTCCACTGATGCCCAGATGTGTGTCCCGAGCCTGCTGGGCTACAGACCCAAGCTGCTCTTCACTGATGCCCAGACGTCTAGAGACCCAAGCTGCTCTTCACTGATGCCCAGACGTGGGTCCAGAGCCTGCTGGGCCTAGGGACCCAAGCTGCTCCTCACTGAGACCCAGACATGGGTCCCGAGCCTGCTGGGCCTAGAGACCCAAGCTGCTCCTCACTGAGACCCAGACGTGGATCGCAAGCCTGCTGGGCCTAGAGACCAAAGCTGCTCTTCACTGATGCCCAGACTTGGGTCCCGAGCCTGCTGGGCCTAGAGACCCAAGCTGTTCTTCACTGATGCCCAGACGTGGGTCCCGAGCCTGCTGGCCCTAGAAACCCAAGCTGCTCTCCACTGATGCCCAGATGTGTGTCCCGAGCCTGCTGGGCCTAGAGACCCAAGCTGCTCTTCACTGATGCCCAGACGCCTAGAGACCCAAGCTGCTCTTCACTGATGCCCAGACGTGGGTCCAGAGCCTGCTGGGCCTAGAAACCCAAGCTGCTCTCAACTGAAGCCCAGACGTGTGTCCCGAGCCTGCTTGGGCTAGAGACCCAAGCTGCTCTTCACTGATGCCCAGACGCCTAGAACCCAAGCTGCTCTTCACTGATGCCCAGACGTGGGTCCTGAGCCTGCTGGGCCTAAAAACCCAAGCTGCTCTCCACGGATGCCCAGACGTGGATCCTGAGACTGCTGGGCCTAGAAACCAAAGCTACTCCTCACTAATGACGCCAATGCCAGACATAAATCATCTTGCAGAGTAAATGTGCATTTGTTACAAAAATTACACCATTCTTAGTAAATATTGGTAGCAGCCATTCTTCCTAGGGAAACTGTGTCCTGGGCATGTTAGAAGGAAATGAACGTCAGTTTCAGTAACAGGCGGTTAGAAAGGACAAACTCTCAACCTATTTGTTGTCACTGAATTAGACTGCAAATCGGCCATTGGAAGAAAGGTTAATCTAAATTTCAAGTAAACCGACATTTTCTTGATCGAGGTGATCACATCCAAAAATACCTCTGCTCCTAACTTGGATTTACGAATTAAATAACCTGGGAATCTAGATTGCTGGCGTGTCTCGTCTTGTCCAATAATTGCTCTACATACGACATTTTTAATCTCTCCTTTACACATTTAATTTCAGATGTTGTCAGGTGTTCCTTTGTTTAGATGGACGCTTTCTCACCAATAGCTGCAAGGATGTGTTTCACGTGTTTGCACCACCCTCATGTTGCCGCCCCCTTCTGAACGAAGAACATCCCAAGCTGCTTCCTTGTATAAGACAAGTTTGTTTTTAAAATGAATACGTAGTCAGTAAAATACCACTTTAAAAGCGGTTTCCCACTCAATGCGGGTATGACCCGTTTCCTAGTACTGTAAGACTAAGGGTGTATTTTGGGGAGTCCCATGTTTCACTGTCAAACGTGGCAGTGGGTACAACCTGCGTTTTGTAGGTCTTCAGTACTGAGGGAGGTAGGTTGTTCCCTAATTTGAAGCTCAGTGACCTTAAGACCCCTATCCATCTTTCCAGGACACACCCACCCTTGGACCCTTGCTGGGTCTAGGAGCCATTACACTGCAAGTGGACACCTACATATTCAAAACTGTCCAACTGTGCCAGCAAAGTACCCCGTAATGTATCTTTCATTTGTTCTTTGTGCGAGAATGGTGGCAAACCAGGGATGTTGCTAGGACTGGGAAAGATCTGGGGCTACTCTAATGTCGGGACTGTCGGGACTCTGGGCTAGCTAGCCTTTTGGTTGTAGCCCCTCAGCTTCAAATCTGAAACTCTAGATGCCAAATCATTTATATATATATATATATATATATATATACTAAGAAATATCAAGGTTTCCAAAACGTACCTCTGGCAAACCCCAATGTAGATGGGAAATGAATCGGTGGTGTTGGCACTGTGACCGTAGCGGATGACCGCAGAGTTATTTTCATACAATCTCACGATGGGATTTTAGAATTTCGATTAGCGCCGTCAACCTCATTAAAACTTCCCAGAGAATATTACTATCAACTCTGTCAAAAGCGCTTTTAAAACCTATAAAAGCTATATAAAGAATCTCTTCTCTTAAAATCTCACTTACTGAGAATGCCAACTAGAAGGAAGACCTGATCAGCAGCGCTCTTTGATTGCCTGAATCCAGCCGGCACATCTCTTAATATATTTCATTCTTCGGCCCATTCTGCTAATTTATACAATGACATTTTCCCATAGAAGTTAAACAAGCCAACAATTAAAGACATTGGCCTGTGGTTGCTCGGCAATGCCCAGTCACCTTTTCTGAAGATGGGCGCCAGCATTGCATTCCTCCAACTACTGGGCATATAATGTACCTTTTTTATTTAAAAAGGTGGTTAAAACTGGTACCACAGGTTCAGCCTTAAACTGGTCAGTTGGCAAATATCGACTCCTGGAGCTTACCTGTTTTCTGAGCATGCAGTGCTGAAAGGATGCTCATTTTTTACACCAAGAGAGCAGTCTCAGGAATACTTTGGGGGTCCATTGTGGCTCTTTCATCACAGGAATATTGCTCATAGAGCTCCTGGAAAGGCCCGTACCAACTATATTTTCTGATTGACGTTTCAAATTCATGGCTGGATGCGTCACTTGGGCTAAGGCATGTCATTATTAAATGCCAAAAAGTATTGTGAGCATTTCTGACAGTTGCAGTACCAGATGATTCCTATTTCTCCCTTTTGCCATGAATTGTTTTACTCTTAGTCGTGTTCTTATAGCTGCGGCATAGACGTAATTCTATAATCTGGACCTTCTCCATATTAGATTTAAGTGCAATAAGCAACTGCTGCTTGTCCAAATGGAATTCTTTATCAAAGCATGCGTCCCTTAATCTAACCACCTGTGTGATGTTCTTTTCTGGTTTAGTAACAAATTGTGAGATTACGCACACTATGTCACAATACCAACTTTCCATAGCTCCTTTGCCCTGCGTGTCGTGGTTAAAACAGAGCTCGTTATTTGGTAATACAGCTAAAAAAATACATGGGGCTATTTCTGGATAACTTACATCAGCCCATTTGAGACACTGCCTGCTGTTGATGGCCAAGGCTCTATGACTTCCAATTCAAGTCTTATTTACTATACATTCTTGGTGCATTCTGGGTGCAGTAGAGGGTTAGAATCTGTCCCCTAAAAAGGAATGAAGGAGTCCCCATAATATGATCAGTAGCCCCCGATAAATGAAGAGTGAGCACCCATAATCCATCATGTAAACAGTGAATGAAGAGTAGGTGGGGTGGGGTTCACCCTGAAGAAATTAAAGTTGGTCCATAAACTCAGATCATTGATCTGGAAAAGAAGGAATTCAGCTGCTGTATTCCAAACTGTAACTAACAAAGAAACGATGGGGGGGTGGGGGGGATGCGGGGTCATAATGTAACTTAAGAAAGTCCTCAGGAATGAAAAGAGACCCTGCATTCCATTCTGTGACCCCATGAAGAACTGTAGAGCTAGACCTCATATTGCAATCTATTTTACCAATCTATGGCCTGAATCCTAAAGAAAGAAAGCAGAAGTTTCCATACTCCAATCTGTGACATCACCTCTGTGGGAATTTAGAGGGGCACTCATAATCTTGTGGGTGATCCTTTTGCCCCTCTGAAAGAAGGATCAAGGGGTTCACTATAACTGAATGCAATGGAAAGAAAAGGAAGCCCTGCCATAAAATGCAGTGATCCAAAGAGAATGCAGATCCGCCTTCAATATCCAGCTCTTGCAAGAATAAAGTGAACTGTGGGGGATGACAAAATAAAGCCTTAAACTACAAATTGGAAAGATATTAGCAGAGCTTTGTGGAACCACTTCTCACAATCTGCTGTCTGGATCTGTAACGTTGATTATTCGTGTAGTGATCTCCCATAGATAGCATGAAAATTATGTTTTTTCCTTAAAGGTAATTATGAGTTTAGCAGTGTGGTAAAAAAAAGCAGTGGTAACCTAATTACCACTGCTTTACTGCCAAATTACCTCACCACTGAACTACAGGTTTGGAGGTAAGGCAGAGGAAACACTTCCAGCAGAATGCTGGAGGTAATTCATCTACCTTAATGCCCAAAAACCGTCAAATCAGTGGTAATACTATCAAAAACCCTGTAGAGGAGGGGCCAACACCTCCCCATTCAACTGAATATAGATAACATGATAGGCAGATCAAATAGTTAACTCCCCTGTCCATCATTGTAGAAATCAGGATTAGATTGCCTTTATTAAAAGTAAAAAGTGCACATGGCTATGCGCACGTTGGGGTTGGGTTGGGCTGGCACAGGAAATTAAGGATGATTTAATATCACGCAAACACCATAAGTGCACAAGGATATATTATGAATAATGGATACAAAGTGAGAAATGCTTAAATAAATGAAGAATATAGCTCTCTGAAGAAAGGCACAGTGTCAGACAAAAATATATTTTAGAAAAAATAGTCAAATGAAAATGGGTTCTAGTCCCAAACCAGCTGTAGAGGACTATAACCCATGCCAATAGTTTCCAAACAAGCAAGAGGGGCTGACGCATTTGGAGACAGTTTTTGGCAGCATCTCACCGTGATTGGTATAAAGTCAGGCAATTAATAGAAGCTTAGATACATGTATCTATGTTCTTATGGAAGAGGGTACAAATTGTGTCATACAAATTACTTTGAGAGACCAGCTGTGTTATTTTGGCACCATAGAATAAGAGTATATATATTTTCCAATGGTGTTAAGCACTAACCTAACTGGGCATAACATCAGCAAACAGATAAAGGACCAGACATGACACCTAGAGATCTTTTTGGCAGGAGTTGAGCACTGTCATAGTTGGGTCCAGCAAAGTCTAAAATAGGCATATCAATTTCATGCGGGGGAGAAATTTATGGATGCCACATTGGGTAATGAAAAACTGTTGTACATGTGACAAAGTTAGCCAATGATACTGAAGGAATGTTTTCGCTCTTGACTAAATTGGCCTATCGAAAGCATACCCTGTACAAGGTGTTAATTTGCATATAAGTGCTGCGTAATCCCAAAACATCTATAAAGATGGGTTGGAGGCAGAATGCATTTGAGTGTATCCTGTCATTGAAGGAATAAAAGACACATTGAAAGCTCTCAGGCGTCTGATTTTTCCTGCCTCTGCCTGAAAGATGAGAATTCATGGATGCTTGATGGAATGGGAAGAAGGACCCCCTGTACATAATGGTGCAGCCAACGTGAGGCCCTAAGTCTTTCATAAGATTACAGGGACAACAACCCAAGACCCCTTTTTTCTGTGCATTTCGGGTCCTGGCAGGCAGGAGGAGATACCAAAGAGGTTTTAGGTGAGTGATAACTTGCAGTATGATCTCAGTCTTGTCAAGAGTATGCTCTCATGAACGCTAGCATAACGCACCCACCGGCATCCATGAATTCTGGTATGCATCATGTGAAAGAGAGAGACAGGAAAATTGAATATATGTTTATGTAAAAAGGGAATGTAACAGGAATTTTGTGTGGATAAAGGAATGCCTAGGTATTCCTTTTTCAAGAGAAATAGAAGTAGATGTCTCATACTCCAATAGGAGTATTAAGAAAGGGAATACGCACAGTCAGGACTGTGAAAGGTGACGTCTTAAAACCTGCATAGGGTAAAATAAGTGGAGGCTTAAGGGATATCCCTTATCATAGCAAAGGGAAGGTGATCACTTGTATTATTAATGTGCACTGAGTTGATCATTAGAAAGAAAATAGAAATGCTCTCCCTTGACTGGTCTTCCGCTGGTGACTCAGAAGTCCCTTAGATTTTCTATTAGATCAGTTAGTCCATCTAGATTGTTTAAAGTCGTTGTCGCGTGTACCCAGAGTTGGTGGAAGGAAAGCTAAATGCCACCTTAAAGTGTACAAAAATGAAAAAAGGAACTCTTCTGGAGACTTGCGCCAAATTTGGTAGTACATAAAATTGTTTATTCAGCACAATTAAACATCTGCCTGAATTACTTGAAAATTGTTATTTCGTCAGAATTATTCAATTGGCCTCTTATGACACGTGTTTTCGGCCGACTGGGCCATTATAAAATCAGGGCATGCACATATCTCTTACAACATTTGCATCCAAAGATGGCTGTTAAGTGATATTATAGTTATTTGTTCTTTGTGATAGATCCCCGTGCAGCATATAATCCGGAATGATCAGCGCGCCTGAGGATTAGTACGCAGAACCATTCATACATGTGTACACCTAAACACACCAGGACTAAAGTTACACACACTATAGATAAGAGAGCATGATATACTTTATAACAAATTAACATTTGTTTTGAGGAAAGATCTCAATTAGTAATTAGGAGATAGCATGCACTATTTTTAGAGCTTAATTATGTAAACACACAAGAAATCACACTGGTATTTCTAAGGCCTGAACATGTAAAGGAGTGAGCCATTAGGTCAAAGACGTTTTTTGTTTATAGAACACACACCCTGATTATTATGCTTTTGAAGAACAAATAGTACATTATTCAGATTTCTTATAGGGTTTGGTTAGATAAAGCATATGCATGAAATGAGTGCATGTAGGCTGGGAGCAAACAAGGAAAAACAAGGAGGGTTTGACACAATTATTCAGCACATTATGGATTACTATTATGCATGATGAATTTGTTTATTAGAAAGAGTAGAGAGAAGTGGAATTTGGAGGTATGAAAATAGAAGACATTTTGCATTAGATTGGGGAAAAATAGAGATAATTAGGTTAGAGTGCCTGTCACTCTATGGTTATGACGAGGAGGGAGTGACATACACATGCACGCACACACTGACTATTTATACCCCCACAATTGTAGATAGTATCAGCCCTACAATCAAATATAATTGAATAGACAGGTTACTGAAGGGCATAAGAACCTTCTTTCAGAGTGTTTGATAAGAAGATCACTAAATAGGAATAAATAGTGGTGAAAAGTCAGGTGATACAGTATTTCACTTTTGGAATGTGTTATTCAGTGCCAAAGCAAGGAAGATTACCGATAGACAACTGAACACTGACCCTAGAGGAAATTGAAAGATCATGCATTTATTTTTGTGAACATAAACACAAACACACACACGCACAGACACGCACGCATGTATACACATACACACATACACCTATACACACATACATACACACATACCCACACACACCCATGCACACATGCACCATACACACACATACATGCTCACACTCTCTCTCACACACACACAGACACTCAATCCTGTGGAAACACAAGCAATAAATGGATCACAGGATCAATTCACATAAAAACACATATAGGTAGTCAGAGAAGGAATTCAGTACTGCATTGAGAACACACACACATAGGCTGCCTTCTCTTTACATTAAGAACACCAGTTAGAAACATTATGTCCTGCTGAAACACAATATAAGCGAAGATAGATTGTAGAGTGCATGTCATTGTTTTAATATGATTGGAGCTCTTTTTACAAACAAGAAAGGAGGGTTTGTGTTATAAAAATGTATATAATTATATATATATATATATATATGATTAATGGATTTTTGAGGATTATATATGGAAGAGGGATAGGGATACCTTGAATGTACAGTCCAAAAAAGAGACAGGAAGGGTGCACACTATAATACTTCATATAAGAGTGGCACCGATTTCTACTGGCAGCAACCAGGTAGAAGATTGTGCATCAAACTCCCAGAAGGTGTAATACAAAGAGAAGAGAATACATCCATTAAGGCTTGTACATCGGAGGGCAAAATAAAAGTGCACAAATGTAAAGGATTATAATATGTCAAGTGTGAGAGTTTATGTTGTGTTTAGACTAAGTTAATGTAAGATGATAATAAATAATTAAAACTAAAGCGATTAAGTACGAATTTCCTAACCAAAAGATTGACGTGAACACAGTTGGTGAAATTAAAATAAAATAATAAATAAGTAAAGAAATGAACTTTAAAAAAATGAATGACTATTAAAGCAACAATATAATAAAAGTTGATAGATGGTGTAAATAAAGGAACAGAAATAACATTATGACACAAGGTTGATGGAGGAAGGTGTGGATAAAATATTTTGATTTCCAAAAATTGAGCAGCAATGAATGGTGTCTGTTTAAGTTGATAAGTGTAGTATATTTAATAAAACAAATAAAATTAAAAGGCCAGGAAAGAATGGACAGCCTGGATTAAACAGTCTGTTTAAGTTGATAAGTGTAGTATATTTGATAAAATAAATAAAATTAAAAGGCCAGGAAAGAATGGACAGCCTGGACTGTCAGTATGAGAGAAGTTCCATCAGAATTACACAAAAGAACATAGGACATTATTTATATGATTATGTACAAATGTTGATTGATATATTACAGATGAAAACATTTCCTTTTTGGAGTGGGAGTGGAATGTTTATATGGCCTTAGCGGAGGATAGTGAAATAATGGGAAGAGAAATTATGAAAAAAGGTAGGTGCTAGTGGACAAATAGAGAAAGACAAGGTAAGTACCCGTGGACAGAGCAAGTGTGTGAATCACCTCATTGATCATTATCAGGAGAAAGAGGACCCATGTGAGTACAGGAAAAAGGGTTTTTAAATGGATAGCATTTTTTCCCAAGAATGTTGTAAACAGGTGTGAGCACAGAATAGTACATATATGCGAGTATGGCCATATCTAATGAAGAGAATGAAGTAGACTTTTGGATAAAAGGTGGAGTAACCTTTTTGTATTCATGGCAATAAAGAATATTAAATATGTATACCTGGTAAATGCATGAACCTGTATGCTTATTTGCCAAACGTGCATGCACTTAATAGGATCAGTGCTTATTTCCAACATCCTTGGTGGTTAAGATTAGTGTAGGAAGGGCAACAGAACGTGTTAATTATCTCTTAACAGAATAAATACAGCAAAGAAAGAAGAGGCTGCAGTCCCATGCCATCAGGAGGAGGACTACAAAAGTACCAAGAACATTTTCAGCATAGCAGAAAAAAACCTAAACAAGCCTGCCACTATATTTATGATAATTCAAAAGAAGAGATCGGTTAAGGTGCACCATCATTTCTATTTTCTAGGAAACCAAGCTTGCATTTTATTTGGCCAAAGATACAAAGAGATGACCCAAGCAACATTGTGTTAAGGGAAAAATAGGAACAATAAAGGACGATTTTAGAGAAGTACTGGTGGCTTTGCTAGCTTATCATGACTTTGCCTCTATTTCGGTTCCTGCAGGGAGCAAGAAACAATGTTAGTTATGGATGCCCCAAGAAGAAAGAAGGGGAGTGTCTGAAGAAGACTACATCCTTTTAAAAAATATATGTTTTTGAATTTGTTATGTTGTTTTTTTTGTCTTTTATTATTTTTATCATAAAGAAGGCGACAATGTAACTCCAGTGGTGTGAAAAATGACACAACCACAGAGAACATGTTTCCTTTGTCAATTAGGAAAGAAAAGCACTATGAAAGATAATAATGGAATTTGAGCCCATGAAAAGGTGGGGCAAGTGAAAGAAAAACAATTATGTATGTGCTTTTTGGTCTCATGTCATGGAAACACCCAGATATCAGCATAAGTAAAGAAAGGTGAAACTAGGATATGCATTAAAGTGAAAAAGAAGCAGCCATTCAATCATATTAGAAAAATAGGAAATTCAGTAGCAATTGTTTTTAGGAGGTAGGAGTGCTTTAAAGAAAGGGATATGGTCACCATACAGTTTAGGTTTTAGGAGGAAGTACTGATGATAGAAATTAACTTATTTTTCAAGAATCTCACCCAGTTTTTATATTACAGATGGACGGGCAGTACCAGTAAGTAAGGCAAACAATCCTGGGAACAAGGGAAAAAGCCCATGTCATGAAAAGGGGTTTTGAGGGACCCAGCCAGATGCCCAGTTGTGACTAACCCTAAAAAAACAAATAAAGGAAAGGACTCCCTTTATGAAACTCCCCCATCCTTGTGTTCCTCAGAACATCTAATGCCCCCCCCAACGGACTATTTTATTCAATTCAGAAGATTGAGGGTTTGAGTCCCATGTGGTCACAACACAGTGCATCCTAAAAGAATGGCCTATGAATTAAAGGGGCCATTGAACTTGCTGCAAAGCAGCCCAAAGGACAAATACAAATATATATATGAACTAAATTGAAAAACTCCTAGGACTTGGAATAAGGAAAACAAAGAATTGGGTGGAAGATGTGCAGATGGAAGATGAATAAGATGAACAGGGACGTAAATGGGGGGTAGGACGGGGACCAAGGAAGGGTCATGGGATGGGAGGAAGAAGAAAAAATATGTATGAATAAAAGAGCCGTAAATGGAAGGAACAGTAATAAATGTGCTGGTGGGTTCCCTCAAGGGATAGCAAAAGTTGTTCTAATGATATCTCCTGATTCACGTGGTGGACGAAATCACTTGCTGTGCGTGTGGGAATCAGATGGGAGCAAACAAAATTATTGTTTGGGGATACGTGCATGCAAGGATTAAAAAAGGGCCAAGATATGCCATATCGTTTGACAAAAAGGGGATACATATCTATCTTAGATTAGGAGAATACCATATATTAATAAAACTATACTAGTTCTTTAGAAGTGGCTTTTATGATACCTCCCATGTTGAGCATTTCATTGAGGGGGTGACTGAGATAGGGATGCATAGGTGCAATGCATATGGGGAGGGTGAACACTGGGTACAAGGTTGGATAGTGGTCAAACATTGAGAAGAGGAGGGCATTGTATAGTAGGCGCCAACACCTCCCCTTTCAACTGAATATAGATAAAATGATAGGCAGATCAAATAGGCCACTCTTCTGTCCATCATTGTAGAAATCAGGATTAGATTGCCTTTATTAAAAGTAAAAAGTGCACATGGCACTGCACACATTTGGGTTCGGCTGGCGCAGACAATGAAGGGTGCTTTAATATCATACACACACCATAAGTGCACAAGGATATATCAGGAATAATGGATACAAAGTGACTAATGCTTAAATAAATGAAGAATATAGCTCAGTGAAGGCGCAGAGTCAGACAAAAATATATTTTATACAGAATATTCAAATGAAAAATGGTTTCTAATCCTAAGCCAGGTGTGGAGGACTATAACTCATGACAAGAGTTTCCAGACAAACATGATGGGCTAACGCATTTGGAGACAGTTTTTGGCAGCATCTCGCAGTGATTGAGATAAGGTCAGGCAATTCATAGAAGCTAAGATACATGTATCTATGTTCTTATGGAAGAGGGTACACATTGTGTCACACAAACTACTTTCAGAGACCAGCTGTATTATTTTGGCACCATAAAATAAGAGTAAATATATTTTCCAATGGTGTTAAGCACTAAACTAACTTGGCATAACCTCAGCAAAGAGATAAAGTACCAGACATTGATGACTGGAGATGTTCTTGGCAGGAGTTGAGCACTGTCATAATTGTGTCCAGCCAAGTCTAAAATAGGCATATCAATTTTGTGCATCAGAGAAAATTATGGATGCCACATATGCTAATATAAAACTAGTGTATATGTGATAAAATTATCCAATGATACTGAAGGAATGTTTTCCCTCTTGACTTAATTGGCCTATGAAAAGCATACCCTGTACAAGGTGTTAATTTGCATATAAGTGTTGCGTAATCCCAAAATATCTATAAAGATGGGTTGGAGACAGAAATACATTTCAGTGTGTCTTGTTATTGAAGACATAAAAGACACGTTCAAATCTCCCAGGTGCCTGATTTTTCCGGCCTCCGCCTGAAAGATGAGAATTCATGGATGCCTCATGAAATGGGAAGAAGGATCCCCTGTACATCCACTATGGACTCCAATTAATGGGGACTAACACCATCTGCCACCACTTGTAATCAGGTGGTAATAGTGCCTGATCAAGTGGTGGTAACAGTAATACCATTTAGAGGTATGTCACTGGTATTACCACCGATATACCACCAAACTCGTAATGAGGGTGATTATTTAGTTTCAGAAATAAATAACATAAAATATGTCTCTCGAGTAAGAACAGGTTAGCAGCCAGGCTCTCGTGCATTTTGTTATGACAGGAAGATGTTGTATCAGCAGAGATGTAGTAAAAATGTATTAAAAAAATGTGTGAAAACTTGCATTTTCAGTATCTTGACTAATTGTAGTATTTATAGGAGAAGGCTACATATAAATATGTATAGTAGTAAATGGCTATATTGTTATTGTGTAATCATTCTCTGACAACTGCATCGACTTCATATGAATATCATTATCACATTTTGTAGGTTTAGGTCTTTGCAATGGCTTCTGTTGACTGTTTCTAGAACTACCACTGCCAGTCCAGCACTGTGCCACAGTGCAATAGTTACAGTCCCAAGCAATCCCACTCGGGCCATCCAACCTTGACCTGCCCGTAGGCCCTATTGCCCTGCCCATAAACCAGCCCACCTAAAGACTTTTTCACAAGATCTCCAGGCAGTCCCATTCTCATTCAGACAAGGACACTTTTCCAAGTAAACATCCACGTGCACTTGCACCATAACACTCTTCCCATGCCTCCATGGCTGATTTGGTTCCAGAATCGGGGGCAGGAGGTGTAGGAGCAGAGTCAGGCAGACAAGGTAGGGCATGTATTTTATACTTTAAGCACTCAAAGGGACTTTGCTTTTTGGAATGCACCAGGCGAAAGGGTGACAACAAATGGGAGAAAGAGTGTGGAGACTTATTTCCACTGAAAAGCAAAATATGGCAGACTAAACAAAAAACAAAAAAGAAAACAACGAAATATAAAAAATCATTGATTTGCAGTAAAAATGATTGTACTCAAATATCATACTAAGCCAGTTACTGTACTTTTAAATATTATGTCCAGCAGTTGCCATTGTTGTGAATGTTCTTTGTAAACTAGAATGAATGTTATAGGGAGTGATAGTTACTGGTGCTGGCTATGGTCTGGATGGTCAATGGTCTGTATGTCTGTATTTGTCCTTGTATACTTACCCTTGAACTTACTGTATTGTGTATACCTTGTGCCTGGTGTACCAATAGACATTACAGCTCCTTACACTACTTGTATCAACCCTTCTCCAGCCAAAGGCCACAATAAACTACTCTGGGAACACCAATCAGGAAGAAATCACCTCATCCCAGCAACATCAGGCATAATATCAGAGAGACCAACCACTGATGGACTAGGGGATCAGGTAACAAACAATTGACCAGCCTCTTCGACAATGAGCCTTTGCTTGTGCCTTTCTAACTGCTTCACCTGTAAGTGCCCCCAAGCTTTCTAATTACTGCACTAGCACTCTGTGTCAAAAACACCTTAGGGGAGGAAAGTATCGACACTCTCCCCTGAACCCCAGAAGCCAAATGAAGTCGACCCTCCACCCGTGGTTGGCACAGATACCTGATATTCAAAACACAGGATACCACGTGGCAGCCAATGGGGGGAAGAGGGTTAGGGAGAGGTTGTGGACGGGGATGGGGAGATCAAGGAAAACCGGATAGCGGGTTAGGAAAAACCTACAGTGGATAGGATGGGGGAAGTAACAGGGAAAAACCCTACACTGTCTAATATGATAAACCATGAAACATAACACACACATAGATCACCAATATGCCCCCTTAATACAGGCTGAATAAGGACCTTAGATAGTGTAATTGTTCTCTCTAATAGCCTCTTGATACAGGCACATATAGTTATTACTAGGAAATGGAATACATATAAGCAAGCATGAATGAAACAAACTCAGGGGCTATGACTGCCCAACATGAAGAACATGACACATGGTCCCTTTTGGGCAAGCAAAAGCAACATAAACACTCATAAAACATGTAGGACAAAAGGTGTGATTTTCAACACCCACATAGAATGAACTCCAACATATATATATATATATATATATATATATATATATATATATATATATATATATATATATATATATATATATATATATATATATATATATATATATATATATATATATATATATATAAATATTGAGGTAGCAGGCCCCTAATGATAAACTGTATATTGTACAGTGTGACCGCTGATTGCCTCCGTAGTGTCAAACATTCAGTAATTCCCAGACCTGGTCTAATCAAGAGCTTGACCAATATGATATGCTCAAAAAAGTCCTGCAAACATTGCCCTACGTTAATTCACGATAAGCAACAAAAGCATTGAGCACTTATCTGAGCGTCTGGGAGACTAGCAAGCCGTCCCAGACAAGAAACAATGACGCCTTGATGGAAATGAGAGCGACCCCGCTCGCAATGTCCACGCCGGGAGAAGAGCGGAGCTTTAATGAAGTAGCGCGAGTCTTCTTGCTTCATTTGCTTAGCCGTGCGTACTTTCAAGGACCGCGTAGTTCTCCATGTGCTGCCAAGATTCCTGAATCCTGCTGTAAGCGTGCGCTGGACCGCACGAACCTCCGGCATGGCTTCGTCTCGTGGAAACAATAAGCCACACCTGCCGTGCGCCGTTGGCCCTTGATAAGCTGTTGTTAATTACAGACAGCTGGTCAACGCACACGGCAAGGACTATGATATGACAAAAGACTGCTGGGAAATGTAGTTTTTCCAGTCCAGGTACCAATACTAAGCTCTTTTCAGCTTTAAACACCTCTTTCGCCTCCACCATCCCATATTCCTGACACTCTGCACTGTGCTACTCACCTATAATGCATTCACTTCTGCTCCTCCTGTTGCTCCTCTTACTCACCTTTCCCTACACTTTCTCCAATCACGCTACAACTTCCTCCTTTCCTATCCCTATTATAAAATTCACTCTCTCTCACCTCCTACCAGCAAACTAAGCTGACGAGCTAACCATACCTCCCATAACACCTGTCTACCTCACCTCTCCTCCCCTGAGATTCAACTTCTCTACTCTTCCCTCATCAACTGAACATTGTGCTCTGGAATGCTCAGTCTGTATGCAACAAAACCTCCCTTATCACTGACTACTTTCCCTCCAGCTCTCCTCCCCTAGATCTACTTTCTGTCACTGAACCATAGATTTCTCCATCTGAGACTGCCATTCTGGCGGCTCTACGCATCTCCAAACTATCCTTCATTCACTCTCCTCGACTGACTGGCATAGATGGAGGCGTTGGACACCTACTCTCTTCCCACCTCAATGCCTCACAAATCTCCAATGCCACGTTCTCTCCTACCATCTCTACTATTGGTCTGCCTCTCTCGGATCACATCATCTCCATCTATTGACCTCCTGGTCCCACTGGACCATTCTTTGATTATCTTGGGAAACTCCTTGATTCTATTTCCACTGAACATCATCTCATTCTCTTAGGTGACTTTAACCTCCCCTCTCCAACAACGTCTCAGAAATCAGAACTTCAGTCTTTTCTTAGTGACAAGGCTCTGCACTCTATCCATGACCTACCTACCTACACAGGGGGTAACTGTTTGGATCTCTTATTCATCTCCACTTGTCTCTCAGCCACTAATACTACGGTCACACCATCTATATCTGAACACTCAATTGGGTCCACCACCATCACCTTTCCACCCTCTGTCCTTTCCTCACCCCTTGCTTCACCTATTATTAAAAGGAAATGTAAACCTTCTGCCATTCCCCTTCCTCTCCGACCTACAGTTCTCACTCCCCTCCTTCACACCCAATGCCTCTTCCACATACACTACCTTCCCCAGCTTCCAATCCCTACAATATTATTCATTCTCCTCTCACTTACCACTGCTTACTTTCACTCCCAGGTCTCAGCATCCTCAACCATGGGTCACCACATTAATATGCTCCCTCCTCACAGACATGTGTTGGCTGCTACACAAATGGAGGCTTACCCACTCACACGAGGACCTGCAACTCTGCCCTGAATTCTCTCAAAGTCCACTCTTGAAAGATTGAAAAGGGAATTTTACCTCCTAACCCTCGTTGAATTTCACTTCAAACATCCTGGCCGGCTACAGGGCATGCTAGCCTCACTCCTCCTAAGTCTAGGACTATCAACTCCACTCTCACAGCTAATGACCTCGCTGAATACTTTGGGGCAAAAATGTCCAAAATTAGAGACTCTCACCTGACCTTCCTCACACTCCCTCCCGCTACATTTCACACTGTGCCTACTCTACCATCATCCTCTGCCTCTATCTCCCACTTTAGTCACACTAAATCTGACAAAGTGACAGATATCTACTGATGAAGGCTAACCCCTCTTGTGCCCCATCAGACCCTCTTCCTCCTCAGCTAGTCAAGCCTGTTGTCCCTTAAATGGCCTCCCACCTCGCTGAACTCTTCAACCTGTCCTTCAACTTCACTTACCTTCCCTCTGTTTTCAAAATAGCTACAGCCATCCCTCTCCTAAAAAAAGCAAGGGGCTAGACCCAACCTACTGGCTAACGTTCGCCCTGTGTCTCTCCTGCCACAATATTCTAAAGTGCTTGAAAGGGTTGCATTCAACCATTTTACCAACTTCTTAGACATCCACAACCTTTGAGACACCCTATAAGCAGGTTTCCACTCCTGTCACTCCACAAAACTTCTCTCACAAAAATGTCCAACTTGATTGCCTCTGATAAGCCCTCCAACCTATCATGTATCCTAATTCTCCTTGACCTGTCTGCTGCCTTTGATACTGTTGATCACTCTGATTTCCTTAATACTCTCTTTCTTCTTGAGAGCCCTTGCCTGGATTGAATCCCAGCTTGCACCTCATCAATTCTGTGTCTCCTGGAGCAACAACACCTATCAACTCACTCCTCAAACTATTGGTGTCCCACAAGGCTCTGTCTTGGTTTCACTCCTCTTTACACTCTACACCTCTGCTCTTGGGGGACTAATCTCCTTTTTCGGATTCTCATACCAACTCTTGCAGACAACACCCAAATCTTCTTCTATTTTCCTGAACTCGCCTCTGATCTCTCTATCAAAGTTTCCAACTGTCGCCCTGCAATTAAATATCGGATGGCTTTACACATTCTGATGTTAAACACTACCAAAACAGAGGTGTGCTTCTTCCCTGCCAGATGGCAGGGAAGAAGCACACCTCTCTCATCTCTTCCTCCCCCTATCCAGTTCCCGCCTGGTACTCTCCCCTACTCTTCTTCAGAAAACTGCAACAGCAGCTCGCTTCAACCTTCTAAATATTAGTAAAATCTGGCACCTCTTCTCTTTCAACACCGCCAAGCATCTCTTGACAACTCTTGTCTTCTCTAAACTGGACCACTGTGTGAGCATCCTCTTTGGTCTCCCCAACTATGCTTTCTGTCCTCTCGACAAGATCATTAACTCTGCTACCAGGACTCCCTCACTTCACACCTATTTCCTCGTACCATCACCAGGCTGGATGACTGACGATGCAAAACAGAGCCAGATTTAAATGTCTTCTTCTGGATCAAAAACTCTTTAAAGTAAGGCACCACTGTATTTATCCTCCTCTTTCCAACTCTACAAGCCTGCTCATAATCTCTGCTTTGCGTCCTCAACCTCCCTTATGGCTCCTCACCCTCCCTTTGCTTCCTCTTGCTTCCACACTTTCTCTCTTGCTCCACTTGCATGGAATTCTCTTCCACCAGACATCCAAGGAACAGTCCACACAGATTTGTTAAAAACCAAACTTAAAGTATACCTCCTCGCCTATGAGTTACCCTCTTAACCTACCTCTCCTCTGCCTGCTAGCTAACATGTTTCCCTCATCTCTAACCTGCCTCTCTCCCTCACTTCCTCTGTCTTTACTCTAGCACTTCACCCATCATGGTCACATCACAAGAACAGCTGGCCGTATCGTCTATCTCCACTTAAACATTTCCAATATTGGTTGGGCCTCATTACGACCCTTGCGGAATGGATTTAACGGCGCTGGTAAAGGTGCCAGCGCCGTTAAACCCATTCCACCCTATTACAAGGTTGCTGCTCAGGACCCGCTCTGGATGTTTGGTCAGACCAGACGTCCTTTTCGGGTCCCGCGAGGGGTCCAGCATGCTAACAACAGGCCTGTTACTAACGGGCCCATTGTTAGCATCATCCCCATTTCCATTGAGCCCTATGGGGACGGGAATGGGGACTGGGTTGCTTGAATGAGGAATTACCAGGCGCTCCTAGGTCAGAATGGCCCAGTAATTCCCCATTCAGGGAACCCGGACCCGAGTTTGGAGGCAGCCATGCCCTTCTTAAGGGCATGGCTGCCTCCAGACTCGTAATGAAGCCTGTTGTCCTTAATCTATGTATGTCCACGTATGTATTGTCCCCGGTGACTGTTCCATTACTCCCATCCGAAACCTGGTCAGAATGTCCTTCAAACTCACCCCATTGCAAGAAGCTCACTGCTTCCCGTCAAATCTGATTTCTTATCTATTGTACATTCTTTTATGATCAAAAGAGCATTGCTCCTCAGGTATATAAATACATAAATAAATAAATGAATTATACAAGAACCTAGGATCCGGTGTCTTCTGTAACTCAACAAACCCACATTACAACACTGGTGACATGGTGGTCTTCATACTGGAGGTACAGGAGTGCTGTGGTGGGGGAGCAGCTAAACAGGCCCACCACTGACACGCATAGGATTCCTCCCCACCCACAAGTACGTGCTAGCTAGCTCAAAAGGGCCGGACGTGAGGAGCTGTTTACCGGCTGGCAAGAAAGGTCACGTAGTGCAGCAGGAGGGTAACTGGTAGCCATGGTACCAGTATGGCAGAGCAGCTAGTACATGGCTGTTATGTGGGCCCCAAGTCCAAGGAGCTCGTTATTTTGCCTTCATGGCTGGTGAGGAGTGAGAACTCAAGAATAACGACCAGAGTATTGCATAATCAGGGGATGTGCAGATGGACATCTGTTCCCCACTTATGCTGGAAGAAGCTGTGCTAGAGCGTGTTGATACAGCAAGGAGCACTGGCATTGGTGGTCCATCCCACACGTTCGCAAGGCCGCGCCCACACCTTCGCAAGGGGGTATTGATTACGTTTTGCTCACACTGCTTCCTCTGCCAGCCCAAAGAATGAGCCATCGCCCACCTCCCTATCAGCTTTTAAATATGTGTTAATCAATGACTCCCGCTAAATGGCTGCATCGTAACAGCCACAATTCTCTCTAACAAAGCACATTCCAGCGCTCAGAGGAGCAAGACAAACGAAGGACGAGGCAGACAAAACCGATGCCATACTTGGAAAACTGCGCTTTTTTTAAACCAGTCGCCTTCTTACAGGGTTGGACTTTCCCCTCGGCCTTTCGGCCCGGCCAGGCCAAAAACGTCCCTGAAGAGTGGGGACCAGTTTCTGGCTGTACCTGGGCCGGTTTGGCAGAAAATAAATAGAAAATCTTTTTTTTTGTCCAATTCTTTTTTCAATTTTTTTTTCGAAAAGCCTTTCATCCTTCTTAGGTCGATAAATGAGTACCAACACAGGTTGGGTGATATTGTATGCATATTTGTTCTATAAAAAAAGAGCTTAAGCGTAAGTACTATACAATAACATATCATTTGGCCTTGGACGTCTGCTTGGAATCACACTAATTTAGTGTACTTAGGGACAATGCTATTTTATGCCACTTCCTGTTTTGTCAAGGGGTGAAAGGTCGTGTTTCACCACGTCCCGGAACGTGACTTTGGGGTGGGGTCAAATGACACCACTTCCGGTGATGTCGTCAGAGGTCAAGGGTTGTGAGGCGAGGGGTTGGACACTTTTTGTAGGCGAGGGGTGGGCCATTTATTTTTCGGGTGACCGGACCTATTTCTTGTCCCAGTCCGACCCTGCCTTCTTACTGTTCCAAGTCTTTCTTTGTGGCCTAATAGCAATTATACTAGTGACAGTAATTTTCTTAAATCGCTCCACTTGATAAGGTACGTGCAATGGTTTAGCAGTATAGAGAGCATAGAGAGCACAACACAGAATCACAGACAGCAGAGCGACAGAGGGTGAAGAGGAGGGATGGTGCGAGGAGAAATGAAGGGACTCCAGAAAACCCGGAGACTCCATGCTCTTCCCCAGAGACCCAGAGAAGAGCATAAAAACCTGATGTCTCCGGGCTAAACCCAGAGGTTAGGCAAGTGTGTGGCTTGGGCCCAGGGACGTCATTTCACCAAAATGACAGGGGTGGTGGAAGTGACATCACATGACCCCTGACCTCTGATGACATCATAGGAAGTGGTCATTTGACCCCAGCGCGAAGTGACATCACTGGAAGTGATGGAAGATGACCTTTCATCCCTTAACTAAACACGAAGTGGCATCACATAGCATTGTTTTTAAGTGCACTATGAAAAAAAATGGTTATGATATCACTGTAAAGTGATATACATTTCATACAAGAATGGATCACCATATGTATCTTTAATATCAGTCCATAAAGGCCTATGTTACCAAATTACTGTGAATGCAAGCAGACGTCGAAGGCCAAATGATAATGATATGTTATTATATAGCACTTACGCTTAAGTGCTTCATATACAACAAATATACATACAATATCACCCAACCTTTGTTGGTGCTCATTTATCAACCGCAGCACGATGAAAGGCCGAGTTGACTTTGCCGGGAGTCGAACCTGCAACCTGCATATCACACACACTTTGCAGTAGCGAGTTCTAAACCCACTCAGCTATCTTACCGCTATAGCTATCACAAAACTAGCCACTCCAGAAACAAAAAGCTACATGCTGCTGGCCCCAGCCCACAAGCCTCAATTTTAAAAAAGAAAAAAAATGGTCTACCAAATTTGTTTTTGGGGTACCAAGGGAGACCACAGGGCTACCAAATGGCGACCCCTAAATGACGTCCATGCTTGTGCCCCTCAACAGATCTTTCCCTGCCAACATGTGACGAGGGAATGATGATGGCGAAGGAATCAACAGCGTGTGCACCGGGAGAATGGGGTGATGTCAAAACGCTGTGCGGAAAATGTTTTTGAATGGTTGCCGGATGATTACAAGGGCTATCTGTCAGATATTTTTTAAAACATTTTTAAACATTTTATTTGCATTTTTAAAGTGCTCACACAGCCCGTGGGCATTGAGGCGCTGTTACAGGAATTGTTTTTTTTTTAAATGCGTAGTTGTTTTTGTCTTAGTTGCATATTTATAATACGCTTAAATACCCAGTGGTTTCTAAGTGCAGACCCGGGGAACAAAGCTGCTTTGCTTCATGTCGTCTTGCTTCCAAGGCGAGCACTTTGCCGCTGAGCTATCCTCCCGGGATATCATGCTGAAATGCCAAGATCCATGCACAAATGCCATGGGCATGATGTTCAAAGGTCTGGCATTAACGACGCGGGGCAAACGAGAATGAAGCGCATGTCGGAGGAGCTGGCGGTGGTTCATGGAAGAAGCTACAGGAAGGTAAGGCACATAGGAGAAGATATTTTTGTGGGACAGGTCACAGTACTGTACATGGGGTTGCATAACCAAACGAAGAGTGGTGCTTGCGGGCTTGCAGCGACGAGGAGGGTTGGCACATAGCCAGTCAGTTGTTGGCAGAGGCGTTGCTAGGGGGACTGAGGGGGCTATAGCCCCAGGTCCTTTGGTTGTAGCCCCGGATAGAAGCTGAGGAACTACAACCAAAAGACTAGCTAGCCCCGAGTCTCGACAGTCCTGACATTAGTGTAGCCCCTAATCTTTTCCAGACATAGCAACACCCCTAGTTGTTGGTATTTAGCTGTTTTGCTGGAGTCTGATCCTCAACTATTGGAACTTCTACAGGACATAAAAGGACTTGGGGTCCAAGCGAAGTAGCAGTAGGATCGTTTTACATGTAGTGTGAGGCCTGTATTGGAAAATGCTGTTGTCTTTGTTATATCTAGTGGCCTTGTTTGTCTAGTGACGGGTGCTAGCAGGTCTGGTCAGGTGTATGGTTACGGGTAAATGTTAGGTTAAGAGTCTTGTTTATCTCAAGGTTGTCATGTGTTTGTGCTGTGGCCTCATATAAGTGGGAAAGCAGTCATTTTAGCGTTTTAATTCAAGTTTTTTTCTATCAGGGTACAGGGATGCATTGAAATAGAATTTGGACATGTGGATGCAGGATTTTTTATTCTATATATTGGATATTCATAAGGAACTTATACAGCAATACAGCGTTTCAAAGCACCACAAGGCATAAGGAAAGGGAACAAGGGAGCAAATAAACATTGAAAATTGACAGTGAACAAAAAGAAACAAACAACGGTCCTACTAGGCCTTGTGACATTCAGAGCGTGCAAGCGTAGTGAAGAGAAAGAAAAAGCAGGGGTTGGGGGTAAGTGTTATTGGGTCCCCCAAGGTGGGGGGGAAGTGCCAGAGGGGCCTGTTAGGAGACAACAGGTAAGTGCATTTGGTCGGAGAGGTTCCAGGCGAAGGGGGGAGGTCTACCGCCCCACAGGTAAGTGCACGGCGAAGGTAAAGCACCTGACAGGCGGATAGCAACCCAGAGGGCAGTGCAGGTGGGGGATGCTGGTGACGATTGGGCTGGCTCCAGGATCCTTTTGGACTCTTGAGGGATCAGGCCGCCAATCTCAGAGAAAGAGGGGATGGTCCAAATTGGAGCAGAATCTGGACACTGGGCGCGGGGTCTGCATTTAGTTAGTTTATGGATGCAGGGCTATTTGCACAGGTTTTCACTTTGTGGCACTGTATGGAAATTTGGAAATGTAATGTTACATTTGTTGTTTTGGCCTGTTTCGCTAGTCTTTAACAAGTGTCCTATGGGGTTCTTGTGGGCAATGATGTGTTTGCATATATATAATGCACCATGTTTCTAAAGTGGGGTAAACTGTGTTATTGCTGCATGATGATCTGTGTGTAAGTGTGTATGTGTAGTCTTATAACTGTTTGGGTTCTATCTATGTATTTTAGTTTCAGGATGTGGGTGTTGCTATATAAATCACTGGCCATGGTTGGCCACTGTATGGTTAATTTGAGTTGAGCTGGTTGAAGTCCACTGCTGCAAGGTTGGTCTGTTTCAGTCTGTTTAGGCCTAGGCTGATGTTGTGAGCATGGGAGGCAGCGGGGTGCCGCTTTGGCTGAAATGTTTGTTGTGGCTAATTGCTTACATGGATCAGTGTCGAGAGGTGCTGCATGTTTTGTGATTTTGAGATTTGATTTAGGTGTTTTGGTGGGTGATCACAGGTTGCAGTGGTAGGCTAAAATGGCCTGTGACTTAGTTATAGTTGGCTTAGTTCTACATGGGATGGATTGGTGTTCTGGAGTGATCACGATTGCCGTGAGGAGCTACAAAGGCTGGTGGCTACAGCTACATGACCTGGTTAGATATGTATTTTCTGGTAAGCAGGGTGGCGTGGTGTAGGTTGTTCAGTCTGGTTTTTGGGACCACGTCCTGCGCAGTGAATAAGGTTCACATATTCGCAGCAGTTTAGTCAGATGGTTTTTATTGGTTGCCCTTGTTTGTCATAGTGTTCTGACTGCACAAACTGTGGTTTGCCATGTGTATGTCCTAATGTTTATAGGTTATCTTCCATCAGTTTACGTGGTGGCTACATGTGAGCTGTGGATGTGAACTCTGTGTTGGTTGAGGGTGATACTGGGTGCATGTTCTGTCATGTGGGGCCTCATGGTGTGTGGTCGTTTTTCCAGTTTCTCTGCCTCTGTGCAGTTTGTTTGTGCTGTAGTTTAATGTGTTGATAGTTTAACATAGAGAGAGGTGTTGTGGTCTTAGTTATCCAGCGCTTGCCATTGTTGTGATGTGAGAGTGGAATGTGTCAGTGTGGAATCTTTTGTGTGGATTAGAATGAATGTTCTAAAGAGTGACAGTCACATCTGTGGCTGGTTAGGGTGTCGATGACCAGTGTTCTGTATGACTGTTTGTGTCCTTGTTGCGTATACCTTGTGTCTGGTGTATCAACAGACAATAAACATTACAGCTACTTATACAAGAACCTAGGATCTGGTGTCTTCTTCAGCTCAACAAACTCACATTACAACTATAAAAAAGCTTTTTTTAGTAATGTTATTTAGTCATAAATTATAACTTTTAATATTATAAACAATTATCAAGAATAAAAACAATGTTAAAAAAATTGACTCAAAGAAGAAAAGTAAAAGATTACATTAGAAAAATAGAGTATTGGATAAAACTATACATTAAAACAACCTCAAGTACCTATGGGGGATTGCAATTCTTAAAATTCAAATTCAATTCTTAGCTTTTCAAATCATACATTGATTCAGTGCATTATTTTCATGCTGCAAAACTCTCAAATCACAAAAATTATTCAAATAGATATTAACAATGTTGCACTAGAACAATACAATCTACAATGATGATCTATTTAAGGTGCTTCAAGATTTAGGGATTTCACAAAGCCAGTTACGGCCAGGACCAAGGAAGTTGTTTGTCCCGCAAGACATGCTTGCCACACAATTTCATTCTCATCCTGATTTAATGAGTCCACAAATCTTTTAAAATAGTGCAGACGCAGACCCTCAACTGCAGGACACAAATGTCATTAAATGCTTTGGGGTCTCCATCTGATACCTTTTATCACAAAATCTATAATAGATCCAATGGGAGCACACGGTATTTTCCCTGAAATTCTCTCACTAGTATAGGGTTCCATTTAAATCTTAGAAACTCTCTCCTTATACATTTGTCAGGGTAAATAGCCAGATAGGGAGCTAGTAGCCCTGAGTTCTTATAATCTTACACTTAGTGCTGCAGAGAGACATAACTATGCTTAGTGTCCATGCTGCAGGCCCAGTAGAAGCGATATAAGTTTTTTTCACTCAATCCGGGTTTTGGACCTGATCATCAACATCCAGACTCAGGGAGTCAGGCAGGGCAGAACAATACGGAGCATTTTCCCTAATGAATGTATGGCCGCCCCCTTCCACTAGACTGTTTTAATGAATGAAGATTGACCTTTTTGTGGGGAGTCAGATTTTATTGAAAAACAATAAAAACTCCCATTGTGCTCTACATTTTAGCGAATATATTCCCAATTCATATCTTAGAGCAGCAAGGGGAATGGAACCCCACATTCAAAGAATTGGTCGCCAAAGGAGATCCTCTAAGTGTGCAAGTCAATCCACAATCCTAAGTAAATAAAGGTCAATCCCATAGTGTAGTTTCGTTTGGACTTTTCCGTCATAAAATGTTATGATGGGATCAGGGAAAACTTTCCAAACGTATATTGTATTCTGCTCATTTGGTTATACACATTGGTAGTATGAATCAACAACCAATCCTTTTTTTTGTTGTTTAAATGCTTTTATTGACCTTTTAACAAAGACATGTACCAACACCTGCTGAACAAAGGGTAATTCTGTAGATATTCGTGCACCACACATGGGAAACAATGTGATCTTCCCCATTCCCGAGGACCCTCTTTTCCCGCCTGCCCCCATATTACTTACTTGGATTTAGTACCAAGCCCTCTTCTGCACAGCAGCCACACAAGCCAACAGCAGCAACTGAAAGTTGGACATGTACTGAGTATTGTCTTGTGTTCATCCCATTGTCCAATCTCCGTGCCAGCGGATGATGGCAGGCGGCTCACGTCACCTGCCTCCGGCCGCATCCCCTTTCTTCACAGTACCGCCGCCTAGTAGCACCATGCAACGCCACGTATTGCCTCTGAGTTTCCTCTAAACTCTACCCAACATTACATGTTCAACCTCACCCCACTTCTGCCCCACCCGAACCACTTCCATTCATATGCCCTCCCGACCAGCCCGTGAGCCGCTCCGCTTCGTTGTCCAAATACGCTCAGGGGGGTTGCTGTCCAAAGTTGTAAACATCTCCTGTACTAGCGTGTTCCATGCCATCACATCAATGCTGACCTCCAGCTGTCCCCTACACTACCCTATGCCACACTATTGTCTCAGCCTCCGCTAATTTCTATAAATTGTCCCACCATGCCTCTATGCAGGGCCCTTCCGCTGACTTCCACGCTAGATCGATCCTCCGTTTTGCTAAGACGCAGATGAGGTTCTTCATCTTTGCCAGGTTCACCTCCCCACACCGCTGCGGGTACATTCCTAATAGGCCTGACTCTGGTGGCCAATCCAGCATATGTATCCCCCCCCCTCTTCACCCAACACACTCTGTTCTGACAGAAAACCCCAATCACTAGGCAAGACCAAAACATACGTAGTATCCCTGCCGAGTCACCCGCACACCTAGGACATTTCTGCTCCTCTGCTCCAGGGAACTGTGAAATGACTTGCGAGTTGATGTATGCTCTATGGGTGAACTGACGCTGTATCTGAGTAAATCTAGTGTTCCTGAACACCTTTCTCGTGTATGTCAGCACTCTGGCCCATTCCCCATCCGTAAGAATGCGTACCAGATCTTCTTCCCACTTGGATTTCACCTTCAGCTCTGCCTGACCCAGCGCCTCCAAGACCAGCTCCTAGAGCCTCGAAAACACATGCCCCCTCTTCCGTCACATCATAGAAGGCCTCTTGGAAGGCATCCCCATCCTCCCCCATTCTCAGCCCTGGCCGTCGGGCCTCTGTAGTGTTAATAAGACTGTGAAACAACAAAAACCGGCCTTTGGGAACGTTTCTATCAGTTCCAAGAATTCCACCCACTTTCACTCCTTATATAAGTCTCCCATGGTGATTACCTCATTCGTATCCCAGTGTGCTCAGCGACTGCGAAGCTCTCCTGGACTCCTCCTGCCTATCTCTGCGAGAGTTATGTTTGCTGAATACGGATCCCGTTTCCCCACCATCCTCCACAATCTGCGCCAGATGCTCCTGCCTATTGTCACCAGTGCTGATGTCTTCCCTAGCATAGCGTCCCCCAACCAGAGTGCCTCTCTCTGGTAGTCCAGTCCAACCTCTCCCTCCAGCAGCCCCGTGTCCAGTGGGCCCTCATCCGCTTGCCAGGTTATGACATACTGCAGCTAACCTGCTAGATAGTATACCTCAAATTCGGCAAGCTAATCCCTCAATCCGTGTAATCTCTACACAATGTGCCCAGTGCTATCGTGCATCTCGTTCCACCCCAGATGAATCTCCTAACCAGAGAGTATAGTTTCCTGAAGAAGTGCCCTGGAATTTCATAGGGCATGTTAGCAAAGTGGTACAGCAGACACGGCAGTACTACCATCTTCAACACTGCTACTCGCCCCATCATAGACAATAGCAGCCTCCGCCAGAACACCATGGACTTTTCCACCCCTTGGAGCACCCTCAACATGTTCATTTCATATTCTGGCCTATGGTCACGATAAATATACACTCCCAGGTATCTAAAGGTGTCCTCTGCCCACCGCAACCCCAGATTCGGTAACCACTCTACTCAGCCCTGCCAGTCCCGCAAGTGGGAACAGCCTTGATTTATCTTTGCTGATGATGATACCTGACAGTTTAGAAAACTCCTCCAGAACCTCCAGCATATACGATAGGTTCACCTCTAGATTATGCACATACAGCAGTATGTCCTCCACATACAACAAGTTTATATGTGTATTATCCCCTAGTGATATACCAGTTTCTTTGAAGTCCCCCCAGAGAAGAGCTGCCAGAGGTTCCAGCGCCAAGATGAACAACATGCTGGACAGCGGACAACCCTGTTGGCCCCCGTCCCCAGCTCCCATGCCTATGATGTATGCCTCACCATTTTCACCCTGGCCATCAGTCTTCCGTATAGCAACTTCACCCACCCCTGGAAAGCTGGACCGACCCCAACGCATCACAAAACCGTATGCAGCCACCCACAGTTCACTGAGACAAATGCTTTGATGGCGTCCAGCGAAGCCACCAGATACCCCTTTCTGCCTCATAGTCTTATCTATGATATGGTGCAACCTATGCAGGTTCCAGGCCATACTATGCCCCGTGAGGTATCGGGCCTCATTACAACCCAGGCGGTAAATTCCCTACTTTACCACCATGGTGTAAACTCTGTTTACACCATGGTGGATGGCGGATTTACCGCCCCATTCCAAGGTGAGTGGGGCGGTAAATCCCCATTCCCCATTTACCCTTCCCCATTCCCATTTTTGCCCCATAGGGCATAATGGGAGTGGGGAAGGTTCTAATTACGGCACCGTAAATTACGGTGCCGTAATTAGCACCAAGGCGGGTTAGCAGGCATTAAAATGGTAATCAGGCGTTAAGGGTTAACGGCGCTGACGGCGCCGTTAAACCCTTAACGCCTGGGTTGTAATGAGGCCCATCCTGTCTGGTCCTCATACACCAACGTCCCTATCACTCTACGGAGTTGTTCTGCTAAGAGTGCTGCCAGTACTTTGCAGCCCTGGTTAATCAAAGAGAGTGGCTTGTAAGATTTGCAAGCAAGAGGTGACTTTCCCAGCATGAGTATCAGTACACTAGTCAATTCTGGCAGGCTTACAGGCAGCAGACCTGTCTCAAATGCCTCCTCCAGCATCCGTAATATGTGCGGCGTCAGCTCCCCAACATATTCTTTGTAGAGTTATGCCAGGAGACCATCTTTCCCCAGCGTATTCCCTGTGGGTAGCAAGAGTATGGTTGCCTGCAGCTCTTCTACCCTTAGCCGTGCATCTAGCATCTCCGCGTGTTGCTGCTCTATGTGTTGTAACACTATGTCCAACAAGGTCTCCTCTATTTCCGCTGCAGTCCCTCCCACCATAACTATACAATCCCTGGGATAATCTGCCAAAGGTTGCATTAATCTCACTCTAGGCCCCCCACTCCTCCCCACACTCATCCTTGATGCAGCTGATAGCCACCCTCTTGTCCTCCACCCAACACAGCAAGGCCAAGATCCTCCCAGGCCTATCCCCACTCTCGTGAAACCTCTCCAGATATCTGGCATAGTCGTGCTTGCCCAGCCGCTCCCAGTGCGCTATGCAAGACTGCCGGAGCTTGATGAGTTCTGCCTCGCACTCACGGGTGCTTTCCCTATTCCCCCAGCGCCTCTATCTGCTATTCTGCATCCGTGATGCTGTGCAGCATCTCCTTCCTGAATGCCTCCCATTTTGCCAATTGCCTCCCCTCTCATCACCACCTTGCATATTTGCCACAAGGTCCCTGCTCTGTCCTCACTTCCTGCATTCTGGGCAAAGAATTACTCTATTCTCACTCTCATTTGGGCCTGGAATTGCTCATCTATTAACGCCTCTGCTCTTAGCCTCCACGTCGGGATCGGGGCTTATGTGCAAAACCTTTCTCACGTCACCACTAACGGTGCATGATCCGACAGGACCCGTGCGTTGTACTCAGTAGTAGTGAATTCCCCCAGCAACTCGCTTCCCGTTAACATCTAGTCTATGTGGAGCGGGGTTGAAAGCCTGAGATCCAAATGTTCGAGGGAGTAGAGACTGAAGATTATTTTTCTGAAATAACATTCAATCTTTTCTCCCCTGAACATTTCCAACTTGGCCCTCACCCACACCCACACCCCCCTACTTACCTTGCATCCGCTGACTCGCAGTGTCCCTGCAAAGTCTGTTCCCTTTCACTTCTCTGATCGGGAACTGGCGCCGAAGGGTCCATTCCTTTTTTGATAAATGTTTGAATTTTTTTGGGATGGCTGCGGGTGACACCCTCGCAACCCCACTTACAATATAGTGAGCAAGGCTGTTGGGGACACCCCTGCAGCCCCCAGCACTGAATGCGTGATCTGATCGAATTTTTCGGCCATTCAGAATTTTAGAACGGCCGAAATTCTGCCAAATCACGCATTCAGTCATTTTTTATCTGTCATTTTGGACAAAAACGTCTATGCGTGTATACACACCATGCAAGCTTGAATAAGAGGAGTAGGTCCTACCATCCCCATGCAGTTCCAGCCATATGTTGCTCAAGCCCGGTTCCGAAATCATGCTACTCAGCGCTTTTGCC
The DNA here is from genome assembly GCF_040938575.1 of Ambystoma mexicanum. NCBI lineage: Eukaryota > Metazoa > Chordata > Amphibia > Caudata > Ambystomatidae > Ambystoma > Ambystoma mexicanum. The sequence goes on from NC_090929.1 coordinate 419,130,270, forward strand.
GGTGGCCCTCTCTTCTTGAGCTTGTCATCAGACCTGTCTAGGGTGGGGTCCAGTGTGTAGTTGAAGTCCCCCCCCCATATCCACATGGCGTCTCTGTACGGAGCCAGTCTAGGGCCCAGTGCCTTGAAATAATCATTGACATTGTGATTCAGGGCGTACATGTCTATGATGCAGATCTTCTGCTGCTCAAGGAACCTGTGTAAAATCACCATCCTGCCTTCCTCGTATTTGCATTCTAGCAGCCTCACATGTACTGAGGGGGACACCCATATATGAACGCTCCTGGTCTATGCAGAATATGTCGAGCCATATATCTGTCCCCTCACTTTGTACTGATCATCGCTTGTCTCGCTGCAGTTAGGTGTGTACCTTGCAAGAGGGCTATGTGCACCCCTTTCCCTTTCAAGTTTGTGTGCACCCTGTTCCTCCTCACAAAACTGTTCAGCTCTCTGACACTCCAAGTGATGACTCTAACTTTGCTCATTCCTGTCTACAGCTCCCCCTGAACGTTGGTGTCCCACTCGCCACTCCTCCCTCGCTCCCTGGCCTCCAGTGCCAGCTCTACCCCAGCTCGTATATGTCTTTGTTAGTGGTGCGGTAGCGCAGGCCATGTAGCGGGTCTGCATGCATTGTGCTCCTAGTGTAAACCATACTCCAAACTCCACCCAACTCCCTGACCTAGTAACAATAGGCCAACAGCACTTGCTAGTTCAGGCTTGGCTGCTTCTCACACTCCACCAGTTACCTTCCCCACCCTCCATTCTCATGTGCAGCGTCTCTCTCAGTGTCTCTACCTGGCACCCTCAAAGTACTCAATGGAGTAAACTTTCATGAACATGGCGAGTACTGTCCGCCACCGCCTGCGCCGCCCTGTTATGAGTCTCTCCAAAGGCCCACAAATGCTGCATCTCCATGCCCTCGGAAGTCTCCTCACCTCACCACCTCGGCACGGGTGCCATGCCAAGACCGTCCATCCAACTGAGCGCTCCCTCCGTGGTTTCAAAAAAGTCATAGCACCCTTATGTATGACGTTTAGCTTTTCCAGGTAAATCAGCATGTACTTGTCAGCACTCCACAGTCGCTCCTTAGTGGGGGCAAATGTCGCTCTCTACTTCTGCACTTTCAACAGCTATCTTAGCAGACCATCTTCCGATGTCCCTTCTTCGTCTGGAGAACGCAAGGATCCTTTCTTTGTCCCTATAGTTCAGGATCTTTGCTATCATTGATCTTGGGGGTGCCCCACACAGAGGCTTTCTTGCAAGCGACCTATGGGCCCTCTCCACAGTGAAACCCTGTGTCAGATTGCCCGGCCCCACCTCTTGTAGCAGCATGTTTTCCACTAACGTAGTGAGGTCTCTTCCCTCCTCTCCTTCCATCAGTCCCTGGATGCTTATATTGTTCTGGCATGCCCGTCCTTCGGCATCCTCTGCTCTGCTTTCCAGCACTGCCACATGCTTCCTGAGCTCTTTCACCTTCATCATGGTTTCCACCACATGCTGCTTGTTCTCTGCCGCTTGGGTCTCCACTGTCCTTACCTTTTCTGCTAACTTTCAGACATCCTCTCCTAGCAGCCCCACATCCATGATTACCTCATCTCTTTTCTTCTCCAGGGTAGTTTGAAGAGTTGCTATGGCCTTCAGTATTTGGTTCTCTTATGCATTGGGCTCTGCCCCCTCGCCACCACTCTCTTGTGTCTTACCGCCTCCACTCTCACCCTTGCACGCAAAGGCGTCCATCTTGGTCTGCCTGGGCTTATCCTTCTGAGGTCTATCCGGCATGCAAGCAGAATGCCTCCTCCACCGCGTCGGCTCCGTTCTCTCGTTTGCTCTGGGTCTTGGTTCTGTGAGCCAGCCTGACCGGCTCTCCACTGCAAGCCCACTCCACGCAACTTGTCCTCAACTTCTTGGGGCCAACCTAGAATCCAACCCCTCTTTCAAGGATCCCCTTCCCACTGTCCTTGTTGCACCGGTGCCTTCCCTCCTGCTTGACTCGCCCCAGCCGCTATCCGCTCTTTACATTTTCAGCACCCCCCAACCCTGCGGTGGAGCAGGCACTCTCTCCCCTACTGTGCTCAAGTCGAGGGTACACGTGGGGGGACGGAGTCTATCCACTTTTCCCAGCTAAAATGAGAAATATTGAATGTCCTCTTTGAATTTATGAATTAAAGCCAATCTCCGGGATCAAACAGCAGTCGGCAGATTTGTAGGCCGGCCACTTCACCTATATAACCTGATAAAAAATAAGCAACAACTAAAGGTGAAATGTCCCATATCGGTACTGCAAGTTCCAAGGAACACGTTTATATTGGTTATATTGGTTCTTGGGGTTTAAAAACATGCACACCTTTTAAAGTTTTCAAAAACACAATTAGAAGAAAATATCCTCTCTAGGTTTTGTGCGTGTGTTGATTTTATGAAAGGCAAAGGTCATTCGTCCTGTTCAATTTGGGTGGTTATGCAAAGCCAATTTAATGAAATGTGCACATTTCACCTTGATATGGTAATTTCTGGTGACATCACATCCCACTGAGTTTGTTGAGTCCCCCCACTTTATTTTTTAGGATTTGACCCCTGCTCCCTTAGGTGGCTACAGTCTGCCACACTGTCTATCCCTGTCTATCACCTGACAGCTTCTCCTGCTGGCTGCACCTGTTTATGTTATCAGTCAACTCCGGGCACTGCCATGCTCAAACTCCCTTGCAACCCTTCTGTCCCGCTAGTGTGTTCCTGGGCACTTGCTAACTATCTGTTGCCAGCTCCTGCCCACTGCAGTCTGGGCCCCCTGCTGCCTGCTTGATCTGATTAGTGCCCAGCAGTCCCTTCCCGCTCACTTCAGGCTGGGTGCTTTTTTCACTTCCAGCTGCTCCTTCCGCCCATCCGCACTCCAGAGCCTCCCCACCTTCCACTCCACGTCCTTCCCTGCTGGCTCCCGTTCCTCATGGCTCTGGGCTCTGCCCTGTGGGGGGCCCTGCTGGTGAGCTGCCATCTCCATTGGCTCCCTGTGGATGCAAGGATTAAATTCAAAACCCTCTGCATTGTCCACAAGGCTTTCTGTGGCCTGGGTCCAACATACCTTCAGCTATCCCTCCGCAAATACCTCCCATCTCGAGCACTCCGCTCCTCTACCTCTAACTCCCTCAGGGTCAGTAATTTCTCAAAGAAACGAGCTGGGGGTAGATCTCTGTCTTCGGCTGGGCTTCCCTCTGGAACAGCCTCCCTGCCACTCTAAAACTTGAGGAGAACCATCTCCGGTTCCGGAAGCACCTCAAAACCTTCCTCTTTGCTTCTACCTTCTCCTCCCCTCTCCCCTGTTGATTCTGCTCTCCCTCGGCACCATGCACCTGCCACCCCCTGTCCTCTGGGCCCAGGTACCTGCTCATTTTGCCACCCTCACGCACTGCCTCCGGGCCACCCCCTGCACTGGGGTCTGTATCTGTACCCATACAGCCCTCTCCTTTTCTTCCTGCACTTTCAGACCTACACAGCCTGCTGCCATAAACCCAGCACTTGACACTTGCTGGCTGCACTCCCGTTGTTTGTTGCCTTTTTATTTATTATTTTATTATTATTTTTGTTTTTTTTCCTTCTCGCTCCGCACTCTCCTTTTGTTCCCCCTTCCATGCACTTCTCCCCCCTTCTCCCTCTACCCTGCACTTGCACGTTCTCAATGTCACTGGGCCTAGTAAGATCGTTGTTTTTGTTCTCCCCTGTTCCCTTTCCCTGCTTGGTCGCGCTCTGAAACACTTGTGTATGAGCGCGATAGAAATACAATATCAATCAATCAATCAATCTCCCCAACACAACCACCACATGGGCAGCCCGTCCAGGCCTGCGTTGTGTTTCTCTCTGGTATCTGCTCCACATGCCTTCCCCGCCTCTGGATGCTGCTGCGGCTGTCACCCACTCCCTGTCCTATTGGGCACAGCACTGGGGCACTCCCACTGTGTGCCGCTGTGCATACTTGCTCCTCCTGTATGCAGCCCCTGCCAGAGGCTCCCTCTCTGGTCTGCCACACCTCCCCACGACTCTCCCTGCCGTTCGTTGAGCTGCAACTCCACATCTCCAATGCTCTGGGACGCACTGGGTGCGAGCTGAGCTGCCTCTTCTCAGGCAGCGCTCTCTCCAGGCCGGAGCCATTTTCCACTGCAGGCACCGCTGATTTCCTCTATATCTCCTCGGCGCAGCAGGCACCCCACAGCCTTTTTCTTCTTGCTGGCACAGCTGCCTGCTGCATCAGCTCTTTCTGTGTTTTACAGTGTTTGTTCGGTTGTTACTTCCACAGGGGCTTATCTTTATTAACGGATCCTGCTGGCGCTCCCAAGGCACACGTCCTCACAGCATGGATGCTGGCCACGCCCCCTCGAGTCAACAACCAATCCTTAAATTGGGACTTGTTTTCTTTTGCAGCGAAAACCAAGATAAATACATGTCTCAACTTTTTTTGGCTTTTTCACACATGGCAAGATCTTGGTTTCGGTCGCGTTAACTGCTGGCGAATGGGCTTGTGCAACCTTAGTAAAGGCACTGATTAAGCGTTGAAGGCCAATTGGCGTATGGTCAAAAAGAAAGCAATCGTCCACATAGGCCAACCACACGGGTTGCAGCCCCTGCATCTTAGGTGTTGCAAATGCTGCCACGTTCAAGTGTTGATAAATATCACATAGAGATTAAACAAGCAGGGAGCTAAAACGCATCCCTGCCTGGCACCTCTGAATGTTGCCCCTTCCGATCCAACCATACACAGATGTTTGCACCCTCATGTAGCCCCATTAAGAAATGTAACAAACCTTGGGGAATTCCCCATGGTTGCAGCTTTGCCCACAGTAGACCACAGTGAACTGTGTCAAAGGCCGCTGAAAGATCAATCGTGGCCACATACACAGCTTCAGATTTCCTATTAATTTCAGATTGAGAGGCACTCAAAGATTTCTTACATCCTGTTTGCCATTTTTGGATCAGCCCCAACCCACTTTGCCTCTTCTCCAGATGCTCCAGTAGCAAGGCCGCAAATACCTTGCTGTTGGCATCGAGGATGGCTTTGGGTTGGTAGCTTGTGGTGTCAGAGTGTGGGCCTTTCTTATCAATCGGAACTATAAAGGCCATAGACCACGATTTACGAAAGATGTAGGTTTCGCACACATGATTAAACAAAATGTTGAGGATGGAGGCCCAAACTCATGGGTTCCCCTTAAACAACACGTTGGACAATTGATTCAGCCCGAGACCCTGGAGGTACTAATCTATGTGATCACCTCTTTCACTCGTTCCCTCTCTACATTAAGCTTTCATTCTTCATCCTCAAAGGTTTTTAAAGACTTCATACCTACGGGCTGTGACCCGGCAATGAAGAAACTCTCTGAAAATAGGAGACCCAATCTGTTTCAGAGACTGTGTTAACCTGCACAATCTCCAGAATACGTGCATGTTTTTATTATACAGTACCTGGAGTATAGCCTCAGAATCTCGTTGTAGTGTCAACTTTTATCCAAGTACGTTAACTCCATTTTCATGATTTTAATCACCTTCTCAAGCCTCTCCTGCATTCCGCCACCTCTGCATCGTAGGCATTTACAACCTTTTTGGGATTTTTTTTTCTTAGTGACCGCATTGACCTCTAGTAGCCCCACCACAAACTCACTATACCTTGGAACTGCTAACATATCATATAGCAAGGCCTGCGATTCCTTATCTAGATATTGCTCCAGTGTGGTGTTTACCCTCCCAATTGACGTGGGGTTCCTGGAAACTTTATTCTCTGCTTGATTCACCCTAAAACCCATGCCCATTCTGTAAGAGGAATCATCCACAACCTTTCCAATTTCCAGCAATAAAGAAAGAGGACAATGGTCGCTATAGTCCGTTGGCAGTATCTGAAGCGAGGTACATCTATTAAACAAGGAGTTACTAACAAAGATATAATCCAGAACTGACACTGCATTACCATTCGACCAGGTAGCTTTCGCGGCTATGTCACCCTCAACAGCCCCATTTAGCATTTGCAATCCCAAGCCACGCAAAAGACTCCACCATTTTAGCCCATGTAATTGCTTAATCATTACGACCCTGGCGGAAAGGGGTTTACGCCGGCGTAAACCATGGCGCCCCTTTCCGCCTGACTACGAGTTCCCGTAGCGCCATGGTGATTTTTACGCCTGCTTTTTGCAGGCGGAAAAATCCATGGCGCTACGGGACTTGTTGTTAATTACGCCACCGTAATTTACGGTGGCGTAATTAACGCCTTCCCCACTCCCATTATACCCTATGGGGCAAAAATGGGAATGGGGCAGGGTAAATGGGGATTGGGGACTTACCGCCCCGCCAAGGTCGGAATGGGGCGGTAAGTCCGCCAACCACCATGGCGGAGTTGGCAGCTTTGCGCCATGGACCATGGTGCAAATTGCACCATGGTTCTCCGCCAGGGTCGTAATGAGGCCCATTGCCTTTGTTGGACAGCTGACCCACCTCAGACAAACGGCAGGCAGCGATTATGTCTATTAGCACCTTGGTCCATGCCGGTAAAATATCGGCACCGCCTTGGAAGAAAGGGGAATTACCGCTCTATTCCAAGGTTGGCAGCGGTAATTCCCCCTTCCCCCATTGCCCTTCCCCATTCCCATTTTTGCCCCATAGGGCTCTATGGGAATGGGGAAGGCGCTAATTACGGTGCCGCAAATTGCGGTACCGTAATTAGCACCCTGGTCCCTTTGCGGGTTGGTTTTTAACGCCTGCTAAATAGCAGGCATTAAAGTACCAACCCGCAAAGGGACCTCGTAGTAAGGTGGTAAGGGTTTACCGGTACCGGTGCCCTTACCGGTACCAGTAAACCCTTACCGCCGTCCATGTAATGAGGCCCATTGTATTTAAAGTTATCAGGTCACCCATTTGAATGTGCCAATAACTATTCACAATCAAAAGGTCGTGTACTATAGAGGAGTTAAATTGTATATGCGTGGCTCGGATTCCAAAACAGATGTACCTCGAGTGAACTATACAAAGGTCCATACTAGATTTAATCCGGGTCAGAAGGCCATCATATGGGTGTCCCATGTCTCCCCGCACGCATCACATAACCATCTAGTATTGGGGCTGAAAGCAACCAGGTCGCTTGTAGAGAAATTATTTCATACTTTTTAACAGTTTACCTACTATACAGTTAGAAACTAAATAACTGTGTACTCTCGTGTTCCAAGACATGAATTTTATCAACTCTTTCCCACAATGTCTGCAAGGAGGGGTGGGGGGGATGTCTTCGATCACTGGTGCCAGCCCGACAGAGGGAGCCGCTAACCAGGACCAATCATGTATCTGTTCACTATTGTGTGTGTCATTCTTGGGTGCTTGAACTTCTCTTTCATAGCCATTTCTCATCCCCAGTGATAACTTCAATTTCCGAGGGCCAAGGAGGTCTACCAACTTCCCCACATGACATCTCCCTATCTGGATAAAACGAGAGATCATAACCAATGGCCTGCACCAATTGCTTTTCTCCCAAAATACAGTCACTGATCATCTTGGAAGTAATGTAACTCACTGCCCTGTCTGTTCTAAACAAATCAATAAAGTCAATCCGCTCCAGGTCCCCTGAGGACAGGGTGCACAGGGCAGGAATTGCACTATAGAGGCCTAGATTGTTTGCTCGATTTAAAACTGTGTGCTTGCTCTCTGGAAGCACACTTTCAATTAATACGTTCTGAGAAGATTCAGCTTTCCTTTCCTTCTTTTCTTTTGATAAGGAGAGGGTATCCAATTCCCTATTGTTCAGAGCCTTTGGTCCTGCGGGGTCGCACTGTTTACCAAGGTCACCAAGAGAGCCTCAGACGACTCACTGCCCTTTTTCGCCCCCCATCGTTCCACTTCTTCCATCTGTGTCTTTGGAGGACCTCCTTCCTGCTCCCAAAGGGGAAAATATCTCAAGGGGAAAGAACACACCGTGTGTGGCACCTTGCTCATACTCCCAGTACTAGTTCCTTGAACTGTACCATTCTCCCCTCTAACAGAACCACATATTGCCCCAATGTTAATGTAACTGTCAAGGGCAGCGAGAGGTTAAGAACATCTTCCACAATTATAGATTTAAAAAAAAATGTTTTATTTATACCGCGCCTGTTGGCCGTGGGCATCGGGGCGCAAAATTAGATGCAGGGAACGACCATTAAAGACAGGACAAGCAAGGTAGCTGTTTCAAAGAAAAAGGCGCGGGTAGGAGCCATACATTCAGTTGGCGCATCCACAGAAAGCCTAAACTCCTTTCCTATCACCCCCATTGCTTTATCGCCTGCAGACGGTATCGCAACTGCCGCTATTTCTAAAATTGCCTTTACCGTTGGCTGCTTTAATAGGGTATTTATGATGTTTTTAGATGCTTGTTTGCACATCTTTTGGGAGGGTTTATTTTATTAGTTCTTTCCAGGAGGATTTTTCTCCTCCTAGGCTGCAATGACACAACCCAATCACACTCATTGGGCTCCCACTCGTCACTCTCTTCCACCAAGATAATACCGATAATTCTCATGGATAGGGGATTTGATAACACAATACCAGCGGAAGGAGAGATTTCCACAATCCCGGCAGGAACCCCCACTCACTATCGACGGACCAGACGCACCTTCGATACCTGCTGCATTTATACAATCTGGGGTTACCAGTGTGCACAATGTAGATCCCACCAACCTGGTGCAGCTCCAATAGCGCGGAGCACCATCCATTGGAACACCCTCTGACATCGACGGGGCAGCAAACGCCAAGGTCTCCACCCTGTCAACATTCACAAAGCTCTTACAGAGTGCAGAACCTGACCATTCCACCACTTGTGGCTGAGGTTCAGCCGAACATTTCTTCACTAGAAATTCTTTAATATTTGCGTGTACTTTCGTGTTCTCAGTTTTAAACAGGAGTGACTGAAGTAGGGCAGAGTGAACCTTTGTTTCCCGCTAAATTACCGCAGAGAGTGACACTAAAATACACAACACTTGATTGATTTCCCCTCAAATTTCCTCTGTGCCTGCCCACAGTCTCAAATCCATGTTCCTCAAGACTGCCGAGAGTGTCTGTGGTGGCACTTGAACTGGTGTGGCCATAAATGAGGAAGAGGGTCATTTTGGGACATGTGATGTCAAATGTGAGGGAGCCGGGGGATGTCCATCATTGAAGAGTTATTCTCCCACTCGATGACCGAACTGAAAGAATATGATGATCTCCCCTCCCTCAGAGAGGGTTTCAGCGAAGCACTGTTCAGAGGCCCCCCGCACAATGTTCTCGTCGGGAATCTGACCACAGCAATGGGCCTGACCCAGACTACCCTGCATTTCCGGACCTGAAGGAAAATGCTGAACCGGTAAGTTCAAAGGTCCCTGCACATTGTTTACGTCAGATGTCTGGCCACCCTAACGGCCTGATCCAAGCTATCCACAATATCCTGCATTCCCGACCATGAAGAAAAGAGATGGACTGATGTGTCCAGGGAGCAAGACAGCACTCACTGCGCGCATATCGCGTGGGGTGGAGGATATGTAGCAAGCTCCTCGTTCTCAGTGATGGAAGTTGAAAAAAGACACTGTTCCTCTGCAGCTTAGCAATCCGTGACTTTCCACCACAGAGTCTACTGCCGAACTGCACTCCTCAGCACTCACCCGCATTGATATGCAGTAAAAAGTACTGTAATCAAACATCACACTGAGCCATTAACTGTATTTCTTCTTAGCACAATTACCTTTAACAGCTTTGTTTAATTACATTGTATCTATGTTAAGATTCATTCTAAACCTTCCAGTCATCACCTCTTTGTTTTTGCTTTGTCACCCCGAGTGGGACGGGTATGCCCAGACGTGGGTCCCGTGCCTGCTGGGCCTAGAGACCCAAGCTACACCTCTCTGATGAGCCCCAACAAGGGCAAAACATGTTTGGGGATGCTTGTGGTCTCGTGCAGAAGGGATGTGACCTAACAGTTCGGGCTGGACTGCCCCTTTTGGGGTGGGGCCAAGCCTGATTTGCATATGGTCTTTCCCCTTCTGTAATGGCTTGGCAGGCGAAGAACGGTGGTCTGGAGGGTTGCCCAGAGCAATGCCAGTGTTTAAGATTCATTCTAAACCTTCCAGCCATCACCTCTTTATTTTTGCTTTGTCACCCCGAGTGGGACGATTATGCCCAGACGTGGGTCCCATGCCTGCTGGGCCTAGAGACCCAAGCTACTCCTCACTGATGAGCCACAACAAGGGCGAAACATGTTTGGGGATGCTTGTGGTCTCGTGCAGAAGGGATGTGACCTATCAGTTCGGCTGGACTGCCCCTTTTGGGGTGGGGCAAAGCCTGATTTGCATATGGTCTTTCCCCTTCTGTAATGGCTTGGCAGGCGAAGAACGGTGGTCTGGAGGGTTGCCCAGAGCAATGCCAGTGGTTAAGATTCATTCTAAACCTTCCAGTCATCACCTATTTGTTTTTGCTTTGTCACCCCGAGTGGGACGGGTATGCCCAGACGTGGGTCCCGTGCCTGCTGGGCCTAGAGACCCAAGCTACACCTCTCTGATGAGCCCCAACAAGGGCAAAACATGTTTGGGGATGCTTGTGGTCTCGTGCAGAAGGGATGTGACCTAGCAGTTCGGGCTGGACTGCCCCTTTTGGGGTGGGGCCAAGCCTGATTTGCATATGGTCTTTCCCCTTCTGTAATGGCTTGGCAGGCGAAGAACGGTGGTCTGGAGGGTTGCCCAGAGCAATCCCAGTGTTTAAGATTCATTCTAAACCTTCCAGCCATCACCTCTTTATTTTTGCTTTGTCACCCCGAGTGGGACGATTATGCCCAGACGTGGGTCCCATGCCTGCTGGGCCCAGAGACCCAAGCTACTCCTCACTGATGAGCCACAACAAGGGCGAAACATGTTTGGAGATGCTTGTGGTCTCGTGCAGAAGGGATGTGACCTATCAGTTCGGCTGGACTGCCCCTTTTGGGGTGGGGCCAAGCCTGATTTGCATATGGTCTTTCCCCTTCTGTAATGGCTTGGCAGGCGAAGAACGGTGGTCTGGAGGGTTGCCCAGAGCAATGCCAGTGGTTAAGATTCATTCTAAACCTTCCAGTCATCACCTCTTTGTTTTTGCTTTGTCACCCCGAGTGGGACGGGTATGCCCAGACGAGGGTCCCGTGCCTGCTGGGCCTAGAGACCCAAGCTACTCCTCACTGATGAGCCCCAACAAGGGCGAAACATGTTTGGGGATGCTTGTGGTCTCGTGCAGAAGGGATGTGACCTAGCAGTTTGGGGTGGACTGCCCCTTTTGGGGTGGGGCCAAGCCTGATTTGCATATGGTCTTTCCCCTTCTGTAATGGCTTGGCAGGCGAAGAACAGTGGTCTGGAGGGTTGCCCAGAGCAATACCAGTGGTTAAGATTCATTCTAAACCTTCCAGCCATCACCGTTTTGTTTTTGCTTTGTCACCCCGAGTGGGACGGGTATGCCCAGACGTGGGTCCCGTGCCTGCTGGGCCTAGAGACCCAAGCTACTCCTCACTGATGAGCCCCAACAAAGGCGAAACATGTTTGGGGATGCTTGTGGTCTCGTGCAGAAGGGATGTGACCTAGCAGTTAGGGCTGGACTGCCCCTTTTGGGGTGGGGCCAAGCCTGATTTGCATATGGTCTTTCCCCTTCTGTAATGGCTTGGCAGGCGATGAACGGTGGTCTGGAGGGTTGCCCAGAGCAATGCCAGTGGTTAAGATTCATTCTAAACCTTCCAGCCATCACCTCTTTGTTTTTGCTTTGTCACCCCGAGTGGGACGGGTATGCCCAGACGTGGGTCCCGTGCCTGCTGGGCCTAGAGACCCAAGCTACTCCTCACTGATGAGCCCCAACAAGGGCGAAACATGTTTGGGGATGCTTGTGGTCTCGTGCAGAAGGGATGTGACCTATCAGTTCGGCTGGACTGCCCCTTTTGGGGTGGGGCCAAGCCTGATTTGCATATGGTCTTTCCCCTTCTGTAATGGCTTGGCAGGCGAAGAACGGTGGTCTGGAGGGTTGCCCAGAGCAATGCCAGTGGTTAAGATTCATTCTAAACCTTCCAGTCATCACCTCTTTGTTTTTGCTTTGTCACCCCGAGTGGGACGGGTATGCCCAGACGTGGGTCCCGTGCCTGCTGGGCCTAGAGACCCAAGCTACTCCTCACTGATGAGCCCCAACAAGGGCGAAACATGTTTGGGGATGCTTGTGGTCTCGTGCAGAAGGGATGTGACCTAGCAGTTTGGGCTGGACTGCCCCTTTTGGGGTGGGGCCAAGCCTGATTTGCATATGGTCTTTCCCCTTCTGTAATGGCTTGGCAGGCGAAGAACAGTGGTCTGGAGGGTTGCCCAGAGCAATGCCAGTGGTTAAGATTCATTCTAAACCTTCCAGCCATCACCTCTTTATTTTTGCTTTGTCACCCCGAGTGGGACGGTTATGCCCAGACGTGGGTCCCGTGCCTGCTGGGCGTAGAGACCCAAGCTACTCCTCACTGATGAGCCCCAACAAGGGCGAAACATGTTTGGGGATGCTTGTGGTCTCGTGCAGAAGGGATGTGACCTATCAGTTCGGCTGGACTGCCCCTTTTGGGGTGGGGCTAAGCCTGATTTGCATATGGTCTTTCCCCTTCTGTAATGGCTTGGCAGGCGAAGAACGGTGGTCTGGAGGGTTGCCCAGAGCAATGCCAGTGGTAAAGATTAATTCTAAACCTTCCAGTCATCACCTCTTTGTTTTTGCTTTGTCACCCCGAGTGGGACGGGTATGCCCAGACGTGGGTCCCGTGCCTGCTGGGCCTAGAGACCTAAGCTACTCCTCACTGATGAGCCCCAACAAGGGTGAAACATGTTTGGGGATGCTTGTGGTCTCGTGCAGAAGGGATGTGACCTAGTAGTTTGGGCTGGACTGCCCCTTTTGGGGTGGGGCCAAGCCTGATTTGCATATGGTTTTTCCCCTTCTGTAATGGCTTGGCAGGCGAAGAACGGTGGTCTGGAGGGTTGCCCAGAGCAATACCAGTGGTTAAGATTCATTCTAAACCTTCCAACCATCACCGTTTTGTTTTTGCTTTGTCACCCCGAGTGGGACGGGTATGCCCAGACGTGGGTCCCCTGCCTGCTGGGCCTAGAGACCCAAGCTACTCCTCACTGATGAGCCCCAACAAGGGCGAAACATGTTTGGGGATGCTTGTGGTCTCATGCAGAAGGGATGTGACCTAGCAGTTTGGGCTGGACTGCCCCTTTTGGGGTGGGGCCAAGCCTGATTTGCATATGGTCTTTCCCCTTCTGTAATGGCTTGGCAGGCGAAGAACAGTGGTCTGGAGGGTTGCCCAGAGCAATGCCAGTGGTTAAGATTCATTCTAAACCTTCCAGCCATCACCTCTTTATTTTTGCTTTGTCACCCCGAGTGGGACGGTTATGCCCAGACGTGGGTCCCGTGCCTGCTGGGCGTAGAGACCCAAGCTACTCCTCACTGATGAGCCCCAACAAGGGCGAAACATGTTTGGGGATGCTTGTGGTCTTGTGCAGAAGGGATGTGACCTATCAGTTCGGCTGGACTGCCCCTTTTGGGGTGGGGCTAAGCCTGATTTGCATATGGTCTTTCCCCTTCTGTAATGGCTTGGCAGGCGAAGAACGGTGGTCTGGAGGGTTGCCCAGAGCAATGCCAGTGGTAAAGATTAATTCTAAACCTTCCAGTCATCACCTCTTTGTTTTTGCTTTGTCACCCCTAGTGGGACGGGTATGCCCAGACGTGGGTCCCGTGCCTGCTGGGCCTAGAGACCCAAGCTACTCCTCACTGATGAGCCCCAACAAGGGCGAAACATGTTTGGGGATGTTTGTGGTCTCGTGCAGAAGGGATGTGACCTAGTAGTTTGGGCTGGACTGCCCCTTTTGGGGTGGGGCCAAGCCTGATTTGCATATGGTCTTTCCCCTTCTGTAATGGCTTGGCAGGCGAAGAACGGTGGGCTGGAGGGTTGCCCAGAGCAATACCAGTGGTTAAGATTCATTCTAAACCTTCCAGCCATCACCGTTTTGTTTTTGCTTTGTCACCCCGAGTGGGACGGGTATGCCCAGACGTGGGTCCCGTGCCTGCTGGGCCTAGAGACCCAAGCTACTCCTCACTGATGAGCCCCAACAAAGGCGAAACATGTTTGGGGATGCTTGTGGTCTTGTGCAGAAGGGATGTGACCTAGCAGTTAGGGCTGGACTGCCCCTTTTGGGGTGGGGCCAAGCCTGATTTGCATATGGTCTTTCCCCTTCTGTAATGGCTTGGCAGGCGATGAACGGTAGTCTGGAGGGTTGCCCAGAGCAATGCCAGTGGTTAAGATTCATTCTAAACCTTCCAGCCATCACCTCTTTGTTTTTGCTTTGCCACCCCGAGTGGGACGGGTATGCCCAGACGTGGGTCCCGTGCCTGCTGGGCCTAGAGACCCAAGCTACTCCTCACTGATGAGCCCCAACAAGGGCGAAACATGTTTGGGGATGCTTGTGGTCTCGTGCAGAAGGGATGTGACCTATCAGTTCGGCTGGACTGCCCCTTTTGGGGTGGGGCTAAGCCTGATTTGCATATGGTCTTTCCCCTTCTGTAATGGCTTGGCAGGCGAAGAACGGTGGTCTGGAGGGTTGCCCAGAGCAATGCCAGTGGTAAAGATTAATTCTAAACCTTCCAGTCATCACCTCTTTGTTTTTGCTTTGTCACCCCGAGTGGGACGGGTATGCCCAGACGTGGGTCCCGTGCCTGCTGGGCCTAGAGACCCAAGCTACTCCTCACTGATGAGCCCCAACAAGGGTGAAACATGTTTGGGGATGCTTGTGGTCTCGTGCAGAAGGGATGTGACCTAGTAGTTTGGGCTGGACTGCCCCTTTTGGGGTGGGGCCAAGCCTGATTTGCATATGGTTTTTCCCCTTCTGTAATGGCTTGGCAGGCGAAGAACGGTGGTCTGGAGGGTTGCCCAGAGCAATACCAGTGGTTAAGATTCATTCTAAACCTTCCAGCCATCACCGTTTTGTTTTTGCTTTGTCACCCCGAGTGGGACGGGTATTCCCAGACGTGGGTCCCGTGCCTGCTGGGCCTAGAGACCCAAGCTACTCCTCACTGATGAGCCCCAACAAGGGCGAAACATGTTTGGGGATGCTTGTGGTCTCGTGCAGAAGGGATGTAATCTAGCAGTTCGGGCTGGACTGCCCCTTTTGGGGTGGGGCCAAGCCTGATTTGCATATGGTCTTTCTCCTTCTGTAATGGCTTGGCAGGCCAAGAACGGTGGTCTGGAGGGTTGCCCAGAGCAAGGCCAGTGGTTAAGATTCATTCTAAACCTTCCAGCCATCACCTCTTTGTTTTTGCTTTGTCACCCCGAGTGGGACGGGTATGCCCAGACGTGGGTCCCCCGCCTGCTGGGCCTAGAAACCCAAGTTATTTCTCAGAGATGAGCCCCAACAAGGGCGAAACATGTTTGGGGATGCTTGTGGTCTCGTGCAGAAGGGATGTTACCTAGCAGTTCGGGCTGGACTGCCCCTTTTGGGGTGGGGCCAAGCCTGATTTGCATATGGTTGTTCCCCTTCTGTAATGGCTTGGCAGGCGAAGAACGGTGGTCTGGAGGGTTCCCCAGAGCAATGCCAGTGGTAAAGATTCATTCTAAACCTTCCAGCCATCACCTCTTTGTTTTTGCTTTGTCACCCCGAGTGGGACGAGTATGCCCAGACATGGGTCCCGTGCCTGCTGGGCCTAGAGACCCAAGCTACTCCTCACTGATGAGCCCCAACAAGGGCGAAACATGTTTGGGGATGCTTGTGGTCTCGTGCAGAAGGGATGTGACCTAGCAGTTAGGGCTGGACTGCCCCTTTTGGGGTTGGGCCAAGCCTGATTTGCATATGGTCTTTCCCCTTCTGTAATGGCTTGGCAGGCGATGAACGGTGGTCTGGAGGGTTGCCCAGAGCAATGCCAGTGGTTAAGATTCATTCTAAACCTTCCAGCCATCACCTCTTTGTTTTTGCTTTGTCACCCCGAGTGGGACGGGTATGCCCAGACGTGGGTCCCGTGCCTGCTGGGCCTAGCGACCCAATCTACTCCTCACTGATGAGCCCCAACAAGGGCGAAACATGTTTGGGGATGCTTGTGGTCTCGTGCAGAAGGGATGTGACCTAGCAGTTCGGGCTGGACTGCCCCTTTTCGGGTGGGACCAAGTCTGATTTGCATATGGTCTTTCCCCTTCTGTAATGGCTTGGCAGGCGAAGAACGGTGGTCTGGAGGGTTGCCCAGAGCAATGCCAGTGGTTACGATTCATTCTAAATCTTCCAGCCATCACCTCTTTGTTTTTGCTTCAACAAATAAGCGAACATATCCAGAAAACATTAAAATCCATATGAAAATAGATCACAAGCAAATTTTCTCAAAAATTAAATTGTAATTAATTCAATATAATTATTAGAATACCGTCATCAATAAATACATAGGTATGTCTCTTAAAAATGGTTGGACCTAGGTCCAAAATGCCCCTTTCAAGAAAAGTGCAAATGTATCCGCTGGCGCCTTCAAATGAAACCTCTTCAATGTTGGGGTTAAGTTTGCATCAGATGACATTCAAATATTGCATGTTCGCATTTTCGAATATCAACCGCATTGTCGAATATCAACGTGTTGAACTGGAAATATGTACAAGATGGATTGTCAACGTGACAGCTAAAATGGCGCGAAAAGTAAGCTAAATTACAATTGAATGTTAAAGAATAAATGTGCGGTGAGCTGCTGTATTGCAATCTTCTGCAAAATTGAAATCCACCAAGAAAGGTCAAAAATGACATTGCTTATTTCACAGCTCTAGTGCTCTGTATTTTCCTTTCCTCTCTGGGCTATTTGCACTTTGGGGAACTGGCACTTCTCCAAATGATCTATATTGTTTTACTGAATGATTACTTGTGTAGCGCTCTTGCCAAAGTGCTGCACATAGACCATTTTACATACAATTATCACTCAACCAAAATTGGTAAACATTTATCAACCAGGGAAGGATGAAAGGCTGTGCCGGCCTTGCTGGGTTTTGAACCTGCGACCTGCAAATCATATTCATCGCAAAAGCGGGCGCCCAACCCGCTAAACTATCATACTGGCATAGAATACATCCTAGGGGCTTCTACAGCACATTTAATCTCACCCTGCCACACCTACGGTGATCTTCAAATTCTCTAAGTGGCAAAGGCAGGTCTTCCTAATATTTAGTTCCCATGACTGCCAATGAGCTCCACCCTGCTTCATTCCCTGTATTTATACCAGCACGCTTTTCTGAGCTGACTGTATAGGCACCTGCATATACATGAAGCCTACTCCTTCCCCAGTCCTCAGTCCTGTATCCCAGTAGGCCCCATGTGCTATGTCCAGGACTTTGGATTCAATTCAAGCAACCACCAGCAGCCAGTGCAACTTATCTTATTCTAAAGTTATATGGGAACACCGAGGGGGGTTGACTCTGATTTTTGATTGTGCTGTATGTTTGATATTAACATGATCCATGCATGGAAATATTAAGGCACTGATGAGTGCATAGTGATGGCCATAGAACAGCATCTGGGTGGGGTTTCTAGTTTGTTTAAATTGTAACAACCTCAGATATTTGATTTTTGACATTTTGCTCATGATAGAACGAAAATCACAGTTTATTAACTCTGGGTGACATTTTTTGCGACGAAGACCCAAGGCCACGGGCCACTTGAACGATAGGGCAGAAGATGTCTTGAGATGAATCCGCAAGATTTTAGTTTTGCACGGGTTCACCACCAACTTACTGTTCCACATTCAGGATTAAATTACTGTTAAGGGTCTTGTGCACCTGAACTATCAGATGGATGTTACGTCATCAGTGTACCTCTGCAAATCCAGATTGAACACACAGATAGCCAAAGCTCGGGAGGATAGCTCAGGGGCAACGTGTCCACCTTTGAAGCAAGACAACATGGAGCAACACACGTTCAATCCCCGGGTCTGTGCTTAGAAATCTCTGGGTATGAAGCGTGTTATAAATACATCATATCAATGGACTAGTTAGCACTGACTCCGGATGGTCTCCTGAGTCAAGTTCAACCACTGAGCCCCAGCTAGACCTGTTGAGATGCTCCCAAGGAAAAAGATTGCAGACATTTTAGTGCCATGACTAACCCAGTTAGCCAGCCTCTCTAGCAGCATCAGTTGGTCTGCAGTGTCGAAGCCACACTTGAGATCCAATATAATCAATACAGCCTGCTACCTCTGCTGCCCTGCCTGGCCAGAGGTTTTTATGAACTTCCAGTCAGTATGTTCCCCAACAATGCAGTGTTCAGAAGCCAGGTGATCACCCCAGGGTTACCCCTGCTCACCATGACCACGAAGCAGGTTATGAACCACATCCTCTGGGATCTTTTTGAAGATCTGGTGCAAGAAGGCCATCTATCTAGAGCAAAGTGCAAAGTATTTAAAACTGGCAAGCTGGTGCATTGAACAGGAAAGGAAGTACTGTAGACTAATGAACTAAGCAGGCTCTTTCATTACAAGTGAGCCAGTCTGGAATGAAGTTGCCAGTAACAACGGTACCGTCACCTTTTCTGGACTGGCTCACTCTGAGTCTGCTGGTAGTGGCTGGGAATAACCAGCAGGTCTGACCTGTCATTACTTCAGGCCTCTACTGGCAGAACAATCACTGGAGCACTGGCACTTTTAGCAACAGTGTCAGTGCTTCAGTGTTCCCATTCCCATGGAGTCCTAGGGGACTCCATTGAAATGGGAGCTTACTGTTCCGCCGCCGCCTGTAATATCCCAGTATTTTTCCAAGAAATCGGGCAGCGGAAACGGTAAACCGAGGTTGCCGGTGCTACCGGCGTCCCACTGGCAACCTGGTATTGAGGACCATAGTCAAAGGAGACAGAAGGTCATCAACGTGTAGTGAGAGCAGACATAAGGATGACAGTGCATCGCCAGTCGTGTGCTTTCTGGTTTTATTATTAAGCAGAATGAACAATGGGTATAATGTAATGAACTGACACTGGTACAATACTAAGGCCCTCATTACGACCCTGGCGTTAAGGGATTACTGGTACCGGTAAGGGTACCGGTACCGGTAATCCCTTAACTCCTGATTACGAAGTCCCTTTGCGGGACCCGACCCTAACGGCTGGTCTGTACCAGCCGTTAAGGTAAGGACCCGCAAAGAGACCTTGAAGGTGATTACGGTACCGCATTTTGCGGTACCGTAATTACCGCCTTCCCCATTCCCATTGAGCCCTATGGGGCAAAAATGGGAATGGGGAAGGGCCAATGGTAAATGGGGAATTACCGCCCCGCCAACCTTGGAATGGGGCGGTAATTCCCCATGTCACCAATGAGGATCCAGTAAATTACCGGCGTTAACCATGGCGCTAATAGCGCCATTGGTTAACGCCGGGGTCGTAATGAGGCCCCAAGTACTTTAGATGGTCTTCCTTTATGGCCTACTTGGTGATTTTCATTGAGGTTCTATGAAGGTTTGCTGCATTGTTTTTTTGCCAAACAGCAACTTCGCCAAAACAAATTTGCCTGAATGTGCCAATTTCCTTTGACCACAAACAAAGATCTCCAAACGATACTCTACGTTACTCAGTCCAGATGTACCCCAAGCTCTGTGGCACCTGGGATCTAGCGTTACCCAGGGCCTACGTCTGGCTGCCAGCTTGTGGTGAAAGAGTCAGAGGTTTCTGTGCTCAATATTAGATTAATGAGTGAGCTGCAGGTTGTAGGTTCAAATCGCAGCAGGGATGAGTCAGCCTTTTATCCAGCTGAGCTTGATAAAATGAGAATCGATTTATATTCGTTATTTATAGCTGTATGAAATAAAAGTGCTGTGTAAAGGGATTTGGCAAAAACCCTACATAAATAAAAGATCATTATCCAGTAAACACATCTCAGATGTCGCCAAGAAGTCCCCCTACCAGCTGCACATACTAAAAGAGACTCTTCCCTTTCTCACTTCCCCCAGAAGCTCACTGTCTCCAGAATCTGGTTCTCACTAGGCTGGACCACTGCAACAGTCTCTCACTCAATGTGCCTTCCTCTACGCTCCACCCTCTGCAACTAATCCATAACAGGGCTGCAAGACTTATCCTTGGCCTCGAGCCCAGGGACCATATTTCTCCACCCGTAAAATGTCTCCACTGGCTCAAGGTGGCTGCAAAGATCAAGTTCAAGACCCTTTGCATTGTCCACAAGGCTTTCTGTGGCCCGCACTACATCCAACGCTCTCTTCCAAAATACCTTCCTTTTCGAGACCTTCGCTCAGCTACCTCCAACTCTCTAAGGGTAGACGCTTCTCTAGGCAGAGAGTTGGGGGGTAGATCGCTTTCCTCTGCAGATGTCTCCCTCTGTAATGGCCTCCCCACCCCTCTCAAACTTGGGCAGGACCACTTGAGGTTACGGAAACAACTCAAGACCTTCCTTTTTGCTTCTGCTTTCTCTATCTCCCTCCCCTGCTGACCTACCTGACTTACCTGTCTGCTGTACCGACTGGTTGCTTGGCTACCATCAGAATCTCACTGGGTACCAGGCTCTTCCATGACCAGTCACCCTTGCACTGCCTCCATGCCTACCATGCACTTAGGGGCTGGAGGTATAACCCTACAGTCCCTTGTTCTCCTTGCACTACCCAGAGCCACGCTGCACTGACTGCACGTACTCAGAGCATTGCTGCCCTGTTTTCCCCTCCCCTCTCCCTTGCACTTGCCACCCACCCTTTCCCCTTGCACTTCTCATTCTCGCACTTGCGGGATCTAAATGACACAAGGCCTAGTAAGGCAGTTTCTTTTGTCCTCCCTCTGTCTTCCCTCCCTTGTCTGTCGCGCTTAGAAACACGTGCGTACAGGCACGTTATAAATTACATATCATATCATATCATAACATCCTAGCAGAATCAGGCATCTTGGTGCTTTCCACATTCCAAGAGAGAGATGCGGCTTTGCGTAGCAGCAATGGGTGATCCTTCCCCATTTCAGCAACTTGGGTGGATAAAGCTCAATCCCTGGAGTAGCAGAGATTCAACCTGCACTCTATACATCCCTGCAGAAGTCCAATTTCCATTAAACACCCCATTACTATAATAACCCAGCAACTCTAGCTTAGGAAGGGCATTAAGTCCCTCATGAAGGATTATTAGC
Organism: Ambystoma mexicanum; assembly: GCF_040938575.1. Taxonomy (NCBI): domain Eukaryota; kingdom Metazoa; phylum Chordata; class Amphibia; order Caudata; family Ambystomatidae; genus Ambystoma; species Ambystoma mexicanum. The sequence goes on from NC_090929.1 coordinate 419,151,382, forward strand.
CTATTCACTATTTAAAAACTGCACATACCTCTGGTTATAGCGGTATCACTTCATCAAAAATGACTCCGAGATATTAACCTTTTTTTCACAGATGAGATCAATTCTCCCATCATCAGAGGAAGCAAGAAGCTGTCAGTCAACCTGCTCCCCAGGCAGGGGAAGAGCATGTGATGCAATGTGCATGCATTTAGCTGATGACAGCTGTCCTTCATCCACTCCTCCTGTAACCTGCCGAGGAAGGTCTCCAGGGGGAGGAGAGCTGGATTTTGGGAGAGGTCACCTGCATCTGATTGCATGCTAACAGGGAGAGCACACAGCAGATGCTAGCGGGGACCTTTACTCATGGAAGGATACTGCTGAGAGGAGGCATCCTTGAGGGATTTGGCTACATAATGTGATTCAGGAAGGGAGAAATGCCCCTACTTTGCATAATGCTTCTCAATTGTCAGGAAATGTAAGAAACAAATCATTGTTCAAATACCAGCATCTCCAGCAGAAATAGACAGTCCAAGGGCATTAGATGGTTCATACTAGGTCGGGGGTCCTTATCCCGCCCGTTGAAGGTTTCTCCGAAGAACAGGCTGTCTATTTTAGGCCACCTTGCAGCGGCCTCCAACAGGCAGGCTCCTGCTCGTAAATATGCCTCCGCCCCAACCCAGTTCCCTTCCCCGCTGCGTCCTTCCCTCCGTTTTGTGCTCCATCATGGGTTTTGGTCCCCTGGATCCCCTTATGGAACCCCATGGATCTGTCTGATGCGCACCTCTGCCCCTGAACCGCAATCTGTCATCCCCCTACATTCCTCCCGCCAACACAACCCCACTCACACATTGACTTGCTGCTCCACGACATGCCACTTCCTGCTTCTGGCTTGGTGTCCAATCATCGTTATGCGATCTTCCATAGGCAGCGGTTCCTGGGCGGTCTCTTTTAAAGGCATCCCAGGAAATGCGGTCTAAAGACCACATACCCCATTATACTGAGTTTTACAGAGAGGCCCAACAACACCAGACCTACTGCATTACAGTTGACCACTATTTTAAGGATGAGTCCCCCAAGTCCAGTAGAGCAGGCTAGGTTCAATCACATGGTCGGAATTCAACCTAATACTAAGCCAGGTAATTATTAATTTCAAGGAAGCCCTGCACTCGACACTCATATACACCGCCTCAACTTCCTGCATTGCGCCCAAGATCCTTATACCTAGGTACACTGACTCACAGGGTATTGGCTACCCGACTCCCAAGTGTTGTGCACCTAACAGCTCTGCCTTACTTGGAAATGCCGGCCCTGCTTCCATGAATATTGATGCAATTGTTAGTGCCTGCCTTGTCCCCATGTATACAGATGCTAATGTTAGTGCCTGCCCTATGCCCACGTATACTGTTCACGTATACTGTTGCAAATGTTAGTGCATGCCCTGTTCTCATAAATACAGATACTAATGTTAGTGTCTGCCCTATGCCCACGTACACTGCTGCAAATGTTAGTGCATGCCTTGCTCCCACGTATACCGCTGGAAATGTTAGTGCCTGCCCTGTTCCCATGAATTCAGATGCTAATGTTAGTGCCTGCCCTGTGCTCACATATACTGATGCAAATGTTAATGCCTGCCCTGCTCTAAAGATCGCTGTTGTTAAGACCCCTGTCGGCCTTGTACCTAAAAATGTCAATGTACCTAAAAATCACATATGCACGATCTCTAACACCAATGCCTCAGCCCCAACCTGTCCTGCCCATGGTCATGACAAAAAAGCCCACTGCCTGTCAGCCCAAAACGCTGCTGTGAATCTATATTACAATTCAAATGCCCCCCACCGCCACAACTTAAACGACTCTAAGCCTACAAGAATTGCACTCAATTGCACCCTTATCAATGCCCGCTCCCTAGCAGCCCACACACTTGACATTCATGACCTCCTCACTTCCGACAACCTCAACGCTCTTGCCATCACTGAAATTTGACTGCATGCAGCCTCTGGCCAGCCCTATCATTAGCAATCCCAACAGGATACACCATTCTCAGGAAGGATAGACTTGATGCCAGAGACAGAGGAATGGCCATCATAGCCAAAGACACCCTCTGTATAAGAACATTTGATACCTCTATCAATAACTGCGACATCCTATAAGTCAAGCTATCCACCTTCCCCTACCGGTACAATCACAGCCCATGTTATCTACCGCCCCCTGCCCCATACCCCATCCTCTCCTTCGCAAAAGACCTCCTCCACACAATTGCAGATTATTTTAAACCTACCTCCAAAATGATCATTCTTGGTGACTTGAACCTGTGCCTTAACAACCCTATTAACCCTCACACAGCCTCCCTGGCTAACTCCCTAAATGCCACGGGCCCCAGCCATTGCATATGCTCCCTGACCCATTCCAAAGGTCACACTCTGGATTGGATTGAAGACTTGAATTGCATCACCATCAGCTTTAACTCCCCCTGCCCGTGGTCTGAACACCACATTATCGCCTCCATCCCTCCTGGCCACCATGCAAAACCCACAACCCCACCTTTACCACCATCCTTGGCACACAGTTCTTGCAAACTAACCAAGGACCAATCCTTCCCCACCTCGATGGCCTCAAAAAGAAACACCTCAGATAACAACATTCTAATACATTAGCAGACCTATACGCCACAACCTTAACCGCTACAGCAAACTCCATCGCCCCTCTTGCACCCAAAAAAGCTAAACCTACAGGAAACATCAATGCTTGGTTCACCCCTGACCTCATGAAACTCTGAGCAAAATAACGATTTGCAGAAACACACTGGAATAAAACACCTTCCGAGGCCTTAAGGTTGGCCTTCATGAGGACGTCTAAATCGTATAAACAAGCTATCATTCATGCCAATGCCTCCTCCTTCAATACCAGAATAACTCATGCCAAATCCAACACTAGATAACTATTCACCATCCTCAGGGAATTGGAATCCCCCACCACCCCTCCCTCCAACCTCATCAAAGACGAAGCATGGTGTACTGAAATAAAGAATACCATCTTTCTGAAAATGGATACACTACACACAAAAATCCTATCCAAACGAGCCACCTTGCTACACACCATTCTGGTATCCACTGCGATCTCCCCTCCCACGATGAACAGCAGGGACATGCCATTGTTCTGCTTCCATGAAATCACTGAACTCGAAACCCTGCACATTGTGAAGAGCCTAAAACCCTTGAGATACAGAGGTGATGTTTGGCCAGCCCCTATTATCAAAGAATGTGCTGAAGCACTGACACCCTTCATTACTGCCTTCACAAATGCATCCTTCATGGCAGGTATAGTGCCATCCAGCCTCAAGGAAGCATGGGTTCTCCTGCTACTAAAAAATCCTTCCCACAACCCTCCCCTCCCCATATAACTACTGGCCAATCACCTCAGTCCCCTTCCTGCTAAAAATTCCAGTGAGAGCAGTATACATCCAAATTCAGCAACACCTGGAAGTAAACCACATACTAGGTGCTAGGCCATCCAGGCCATGGCATGGAGTCAGCACTCCTAGACCTTAACCTTAAAAACCAAATTGATAAGATCAGAGATGAAGGGAAACCTGCTCTGCTCCTCCTTCTTGATCGGTCCGCAGCCTTCGATCTAGTTGATCACAAAAATCTCTGTCATCACCTTACCTCCTCAGCCTACTTTTCACATGAAGCAATGACCTGGATTGCCTCCTTTCTTGAAGATAGAGCAATGAGAGTTTTTGCTGAGAATGCCAGCACCATACCAAGGTGAATTAAATGCAGAGTACATCAAGGTTCCTGCGTCTCACCTACCCTCTATAATATATTCACAAAGCCGCTCTTTAACCTCCTAGATTCCCGCAGCATATCCTTCACAAACTATGCTGGTGACACACAAATTCTCCTACCCCTCTCTGGAGACTACGCCAGCGATGCGGGCATGCTGTGAACTACATATGCAACTGTCAAAGCCTGTATGGCAATGCATGGTCTGTGTCTAAACGACGAAAAAGACTGAGATCCTTCTGGTTGGACCTTCAACAGTGTTAAAAAAAACTTGATCCCAATTACACAGCCTTCAACATCGATGGCACCCACATCCCAGTCTCCCCTGCAGTGAAAACACAGGGGGTCTACCTCGATGCCACGCTATCACTGACTCGCCAAGTCAACCCTATCTCCTCAGAGGTGGCGTACACAGCCAAACTGATAAATGCAGCCAGACCCTTCCTTTCCTCAGCCAGCACATGGAGTGGTCGGCGCCAAGTTAGGCTACTGCAATGTACTCTTTTCAGCTACCTCGGCCCTCAACATAAAGAAATTACAGACCATCCAAAATAACACTCTCCGAGCGGCCCTGAACATTCCTAAAATGGAACACATCTCGGCGGCTAGAAAAGCTGTGCAGTGGCTCCCTGTCCGAGAACAAATCATGTTCAAAACACTCCTGCTCATGCACAGATGCCCTTCTAAGGCTGCCCTGCCATACCTGTCCCAGAAAATCTCTAAGCTACACTCATCAAGGCTCACCAGGACACCTTACTCCCACCGATTGGCCCAGCCCAAAATCAAACGTATGAAAGCAGGTGGAGCAAACTTCCCCTCGATTGAGGAAGGCAATGGAACTCCCTCCCCCTCGTGCTGAGAGCCGTAGGCTCCTATTGGGTTTTCCGCAAAGCACTCAAAGCCTGGCCTTTTTCATAATCTGTGAATTGCTTCCTGCTTGTCATTCTGTGAACTGCTCCGTGCATGTAATTTGCATGCAACTGTCAATTGCCAATTGCCTTCCGGCCACATGTAACTGGTATCTGTAACAGCGCCTCAATGCCCGTGGGTTTTATGCGCTATATAAATGGAAAAATAAAATAAATAAGTACATAAAATAGATGAAGAAGCAAAGCATTTTCAATGACTTTTCCAATGGGCATGAAGCTAGAGGAAAAGGATACAAAGCCAATTATTTTAAGTAAAAATATGCAAATCCTTTTTTACATGCAGTGCTAAACAGTGCGCTCTTTAATGGATAAATGTAGCTGCAAAGGTGCCTGCATGGGCTCTTAGAATGCACAAGGCACTGTGATCCATTAGGAGGTGGGGGGTTTCAGCTCCCTCTAATCTAAAGTATCAAAGCATGGAGTATCAGGATCTTGATAATCTTTTGCCGTTTGATTTCCTTCCTCAGCAACGTTCCCCTTTAGCATGGAAAACCATCTTAAAAGCAGGGGTGGACCGCCCTATAGGGAACTCTGGAGATTTCCCGGTGGGCCTCTGCACCCTGGGCCTCTTTTGTGTGGTATTTCCAAATTTTCTCATAGGAAAAACATGGGGCTTCCTGAAAATGTGTCATATGGGGACACTTTGAACTTTATCTCCAGGGCCTCTTTTGGTCCCCAGTAATTATTTCCAGGGCCTCTTTTAGTTCCCAGTCCACCCCTGCTTAAAAGATATCCATTTTGGAATCTTTACAACACCTTTATCTAGACATTTTGTCTGGGAAGAAAAGCCACCACTTCTCGGCCAGCTCCAGCAGACGGGACATCAAGGGTCATGCTAGTAACTGTGTCTGCTGCATCAACCACATTTGGCATATGTTTGAAGATTCTGATTTCTTGATTTGCTCTTTACGGTGAAGCCTCGTATTACAATTCAAAGCATGACTGTGTTAATTCCTGTGCACTTTGTTTCTGCCATTTGCAGCTCACTTTTTTCTTCTTTCAAAGTGTTCAGGTTTGGGTGAGCCATGGGGATTGGTACTTTTGGGGGCTTGGAGTTTCATCAATGTTGTCAGTCTGTCATGGAATTTCGCAAACACATCGATGAAGGGAGATCTCTACAGAAGTCCAATAGACCATCCAAAATGGGTGTAGGTGTTCAGGAGACAACGGGAGAGTTGGACATTTGAATGTATTCGGACGACTAGTTGACTACCCATGTTGTCCAGAACTGCAATGTAAGCCTTTGTTCAATAGTCCTTAGGTGTATCAGTGTAGATGTTGAAGTCATGATGTTTACAGTGGTCTCTAAAGCCAGCTACGAGAACAATGAAGGCCAGTGGAGCTGAATTGGTCCTCAGAGATGGAGACCTGTAAAGTAAGCATCAGGTGTGGTTCTCGTGTGATGTGAACCTCCATTTAGTCAAGAAGAGTTCCCAACCAGGTACATCCCCTACACAAGACACCAAGGTGCCCATGGAGAAGGTGTTTAAAGATCACCCTGCGGCCACCCCATCCCCTCTGTACGATCAGATTTGCAAAGCCCGGAGTTTACTGGGACTATTTCTTCTAACATGGGGTTGGAGTGAGCCCACAACCAACTAACCCTAAGCCAACCACACAATATGTCCGTCCTTAATTCAATCACTGCTCTTGCCTGCTTCTGGTTTTCAAAAGTGGCCAGTGTAGACCTCAGTCCCTGGTCCATGATATCTTGATGGGTTAAATATTTCTCTGCTGGTCTGTAAAGAGAATCTTGGGTAGTCCATTAGGGTAACCTAAAGCTTAGAAATGAAGGGTCTAGGATGACCTTCTAGATCAAGAGGGAATTATATATTTGGTCCTACAAGGCCCACTAGACAACCAGCTACTAAAGTCCATTAGACCCCGAGTCAATATTAGTTTGTTGACGAGAATGTGGAGGAGAGGCTGTCCCACTTTACCACCACAGATGTATCTCAAGGGATTTTACAGGCACTTTTAGGATAGAGGGCAGGGGTCAGGATTTGCTCCTATATCAAAGGGAGCTCTCCTATGGGTAGGTTTAATGAATTGCCATCTGGTAAAGGTCTATAAGCCCTGGCGTTTTGGATTTATATTAATTGATAAAATTATGCAGCTAGTTCCATCGCTGAAAGGTAATATCTTTCCCCCTTCTATTAACACCATGACAAAATCATAGGGTGCATCAATATCCCGATTTGCAGCACCTGCTCTACCACTGCCACAGAACAGGTTCAAAGGTCAGAGTTGCCCATTTGACAGCTTCAGTGACAGACAAGTCTCTGCAGCATTGGGGCTGCATTTAACATACATCATACCCCTCCCCCCCCCCCACCACCAGAACTATGATGATCCTAAGTAGCCCATGATAGTGGCAGGTTTAACTTTAAAATAAAGCTGTGCCTGAGTTCAGCTAAGCCAACAACCCCAAGCCAGCAGCACTCTGGCAGAAGGTGGGGAAGGAAAGGCAGCAGGAAAGGTGGGGTAGGGCGTCCTTTCATGGCCCCCCCTTTGCCAATTTTACAGGGTCCCCTCTGGGGTTGGAAGGGGAGTCCATGTTGATTCATCAACTATCTTACCCAGAGGGATGCTCTGTCAACGATCATTAAGGGGCTTTGCTCAGTGGTGTACACCTCATTTGACCATGCAGTGCAGATGTCCCGAGCCGTAGAAAAAGGGGCAATGCTGGCAAAGGTAGACATGCAGCTACAGGTTGCTTGGGTTTTCCCTGAAAAGTCACTGGTACTATGATGGGTGTTTCACTTTGGGCTATGTCATTTCATGCTCTATACTCCTAAAAGGATCAGTTCCTTGTGGGATTTGCTCAGTACGAAAGCGGCCAGGTTTGGAGGAGTGCTGCACTACATGGGGAAGTGTTCAGCTGATCGTCGGAAACTGATGCCATGTTTGAAGCAGCTGGGAGATGGACTGGAGGTCCCACTTGCAGAGGAGTAGGGCGACAATCCCACAAGATGCCTCTCATTTCTGGGGAGAAATGGACAGAGTAAAAGAAGAGTCCTGGCTACCAGAAGGCAGTGAAGGCTTTTCATGCAGCTGTGAGAATGTGTCTGATTCGCAGCAACGTGACATTGTCTCAGCTACTCCAAGTGACTGGGCCGCTACCCATGTGGCTAGAGTGATTCTGGGGGGTCTCCCCTTTTGGAGAATGCTGGCCAGAGCCAAGGCATGCACAAGCATCCCTTTACCAGGTTATCCTGGACAGTGACTAAAACAAACTTCCCACACCTGTACTTCACTTAATTCTATAACATGCAACTAAACAGTTCATATATAATTTACATCACACAGTTTCAACCAATTATTTATTGTTATTCACAATATTAAGCAGGATGTAACCTCCAGAAAAATTGCACATAATAGAATTCACACAATACTTCCATTCGACATACATCTGACATAAATCTCATCATAACACTAAAGTTATCAAACCTACTCTCAATCATACATAAAAACCCAACAAATTCAACACATGTACAATAAACACAACAATGAAAAATGGATCCGACTACACAACCTCACGTCAGGGAAATGACCACACAAAGCTCCCAGTGTTACCGCCAGTCAAAGGCAGGCATACATACACTGGCGCATTAGAATCAACATGGAGAGGTAAGATCGCATGTTGGATTTAGGGGTACGTGCACGCAGTCAGGGTTCCGATAGAAGTTAGGTGTGTGCGTAAGCAGGGTAGCGGGGTACAGGAACAGTTTACAGGGGTTTGCACGCAGATTTTCTGGAGTTTTACCAGAGTTACGTTAATTTGTATGCAAGTTGTCAGGGTGCCGGTATGAGTTATGGGGGAACCTGCGCAGTGTCCAGGGGCGTTGCTAGGGGGGGGCTAAGGGGGCTATAGCCCCTGATCTTTTGGTTGTAGCCCCGGATAGAATCCCAGGAGCTACAGCCAAAAGACTAGCTAGCCCCCAGTCCCAACAGTTCCGACATCAGCTTAGCCCCGGGTCTTTTCCAGACCTAGCAACTCCCCTGGCAGTGTCCCCGAGGTGCAGACCTGGTTGCAGGGTACCCCTTGCACTGTTTCATGGGTGCATGTGTTTGTGTCCGAAGAGCAGGCAAAGTTAGCTGTATCTGGCTCTTTTTGCTTTGCGTGGGGGCGTGTCGGGGTTGCTCCAGCTGCGACTTGCGTGTAGGGTCACTTTGCACGAACAATTCCATGAATACGCGGAGCGCGCAGAGGTGTTGTCGGCGTGCAGCCTTTGCGGGATCTCTGCTCACTTTTCTACGAACTGGCCCTCAATCTGTTATTATTAAAACAATGGACAGTGAAGCAGGACTTCAGAATGTGGGATGCATTTCTGCTACATTTCAACATGGTGTCTATGAGTAGCACAGAAGTAGTAGGCAGCTTTGTTTTTGGGGGGAGTCTTAGGAAAGAGGTGGCACGGCATGCCATGGCCAGCAGAATGGCTTAGTGGGAAGTTGGGCAAGAACACCAACTTCCTGCAGCTTTTTCTCTTGTTGGTTGCAGTCCAGATCTATGTAGAAAAGATAGCCAAGAGACAGCTTGCTTTCTGATCGGACAGATGCTCCAAAGCCCAGGTGCTAAACAAGCAGTCAGCAAGGTGTCCACATGTCTCGCCCCTGTTGAGGTCCTTAATGTCACGCTGCCTAGAACGGAATATCTATTTTGTTGGTAAGTTTGTGGAGGGGTCGTGGGAAGTAATTGCTGGTGCTATATCTCTTTTCAAGTGGAGCACCTTTCGAAAGCTGGTGCCAGAAACAGGAAGTGAGAAGATGCCAATCCTGCAAAGCCTCTGGGGCATTGCTGTCTTAGTCTGAACAGCTGGTGATGCTGTCTCTGTTCAAGGAAAACAAGCAGAAGAGTATACATCTGGAATGTGTGATGACCAGAATGAGAATCCAAAGAGAGTCCCATTGGTTGTCAAAAAAATAGTGCAGGCCTTCGTTTTGCGGGCCTGGAAAGGGGGAACATGTAAACGTTGTGCAGTGCTGAGGGTGTCCGCCATTTCATGTACTTCCCGAGCTAGAGAGAGAAAGAAGCTGCCATACTCTGTTTTAGTTATATAACGTGCACCAAGAAAGAGAAGAGCGAAAGAAAGGGCATCTTCGGGAAGGCATTGCAGGATACTATGGACTTCCTGGCAGCAGTATGTGTGGATGGTTTTAAACGCCTCCTCTTTTGCTGCACCTTCCGACTGGCTTTTGATGTCACCATCGGGGTGAATGAACTGGCAGCTAAGCGAAGAGACATGGACACCCGGAAGAAGGCGCAATGGGAGGGCCGTTGGGCGGAACAGGGCAGTTTGGGTGCTAAGATCCTGCGATCCTGAAATTCCAAGACGTATCACCATAATTTCGTGGAAAAACATGCTGAATCCCAAAATATCGAATTTCAGATGCCACGTTTCACCGCTTATATATGTGGGGGTGGGGAGTAAAAAAAATAAAACATGTGGAGGGGGATGGGGGAGGAGCCTGCGGGTGTCTCCCCCGTGCATTTATATATGCAGTGAAATGGGGTGAAAGAAAAAAAATGAGGTATTTTGGGATTCGGTATTTAATTTTCGAAATTATCACATAGCTCCTCCAGATACTACCTTCAGCAAGAGGTAGTACAGAGGGTCTGATAACTCACAGGGATGGGGAAGGAAGGAAGGAAGGAAGGAAGGAAGGAAGGAAGGAAGGAAGGAAGGAAGGAAGGGAGGGAGGGAGGGAGGGAGGGAGGGAGGGAGGGAGGGAGGGAGGGAGGGAGGGCGGGCTGGCTTTATGTGAATGACTATGGCACCCCAGGATTGGCTCAGAGTCAACGGTGGCAGAGGAGTCCTCCTGAAAAGGTGATCATGAAGCTAGGAAGATGGAAATCAGACTGGTTCCACCATTGCGTACGTCCTGGGTCCTGGTGGCAGGGATCCTGCAGGGAATCGTCCCAGTTGGGCCCAGGTTACCAAAGCAGACATGACTTTCTGGTCGCCACGAGGCCCCAAGGGCATTTTCCTTTCACACTTTAACCGTGCCTCAAGTGGAAGGTTGGTTTTTGTGGGTGGGGTCTTTCAGCCCTGGAAAGGCCTCGGGCTGTGTGCCTGGCTGTGAATATAAGTATGGAATGTTATTTTATTTTGTACAAGGGGTTAACATAGTGATGTGGCAGGGTGCTCAACCCATATCAGGGGTTTAGGGCATCACAGGCAGACAGTGGAGCAGGAAGTGCCCTTAGAGCTGTGTGGCATCTGGTGTAATGGCAAATGTGGTCCTGGAGTGGGTGGAGGGGTAATAGCGTGCGGCTATTAATGTGGTGATACCAGATGGGTCACCCAGTTACACCAAATGGACCGCCACTAGAATGGGGTCTGCTCGTCCACAGAGCGCAGTGGGTTTGGCCCTCTTGCTAATAAACAAGGCCGCAGCCTTATTTAAGGCATGCTATGTGTAGTGTCGTTATTGCCTCTCAGTCTTTATTTCCCTCCCCCAGCTTTTGAGGGTGGGCTGCTGCTGCATGTTTGAATTCTGTTCTTGATCCTCAAGTGGGACACCTCTCCATACTGCACAGGTCATGCCCATGTGTGTGTGTGTGTGATAGTAGAGCGTGCGTGGTGGCATGGATAAATACATCAGACCACTCCAGCTGTTCTGACCCACGCACACTTCTTTGATATAGCAAGAACACAGGTTGACTTTGTCAAAGTCAACCCCATCAAATGACCTTGGATTTCTATGATGCCCGGAGCCTCTCTGTTAGAAAGCAAGTGCCAGGCTGTTTTTTATGGGAAACTTTTTTATTTTTAGTTCCTGAGAGTAATCGCTAAACGCAGGCTGTGGGAGACAAAGCCAACCGTTCTCTGCTCTACTCTGCTAGTTTTAATCGTCTCATTTCACTTCTCTGCGTTACGAGTCAGACATTACAGCTCAGCTCATCTCTCTCTCTCTCCTTTAATCGGTGTCAGCCTTTTTATTAAAGCAGGTGTTTTGGGGGTACATTTAGGAACACTAGCACAGAGCAGCACACTTGAAAAATAGTGGCTCTCTTTAAGTACAGCTGAACAGTGCACCGTCGCTACCGCTGTATGTAAGGTCTCATCCTCGCGCCGTGTAAATGTCACTTCAAAGTGTGTTGTGGTGTTTGGTGCAGGTTTGCTTCTTCAGCAGGGAGAGCCTTTCGGAACCTGCTGCGGCTTGAGCCATTGTACGCCAATTGCCGTTCACCTGTGGATGTTTTGACGCTGGAACACACAATGCTTTGAAGAGGCAGCTGTCCAGGGGGAAAAACCAGACGCCGCATAATTTGAGGTCAGAGGAGCGCCCACATTATTGTATGAGTGGCTATTACAAGGGGGCCGTGGGCGCAATGTGTTTTATGAATAATTAGCTTCTCATTCTAAACGCCTCTACAAGCACCCATGCATTTATACAATGCCGTTTTAGTTCTGCTCCCGACTTGAACTGTTGCTCCAGAGCAGCTAAATCCGAAATACTTGATTGGAGGGCTTTGGCTCTGAAGGGAAAAAAGGAAAAAAAAAAGCTCCATGTGTTAATCGTCTGCTGCATCCGTTTTTCCGTACTGGATTGGACATGCGTGGGGCATAAACCTGCTATTTCGGACTTCCCTTAGTACATGCAGAATATATAATCTGTGAAGTGGAGCATACAGGGAAGACCCAAGGGCAAGTGAATTGGACTCGGCATATTGCGAGGAGAATGTGAGACTCTCTCCCCCAGCTCCACAGTTGAAAGGCCCATCAGTATTTTTGTGTGAAGATGAACACCCAACCCACAGTGAAACCCCAATGACGTCACAAAGACATGCTGTCAATAGCACAATAGCTGCATGGTGAGGGGTAGACTCTTCAAAAATTGTCTGGAGCATACCCTCTCAGCCACTTCAATGAAAAAAACAATAGAGGCATGCTTCCCACCGCCACAGACACCGGGCGAGAGTGATGTGGGATTGCAAGCCTATAGAGGGGAGGGTGTCGTACGAGACGCCTGCAGAGCTAATGGGATGGGCTCGGGATCTCTCATAACCAACGAGAGGGAAGGCACTGCCCAAGATCACTCTGAAAATAATCAGGATGGGAGGTACTCACCGTTGGAGGAGAGGCTCCTGGCCAATTCTCTGACACCAAACTGAGAACCGTGGGAAGTGGCAGTGGGCTCCCAGCCAGTGCAACTGGAATCCACGAACATATTGGGGGATGGAGAGTCCTTCAATCCAAGAACCATGGCGCACCCCAACTCTCAGCAGGCCCACTTCTCCATACTGCAGCGGGGGTGCGATCAGACCCAACTCTCAAGGCGCTCCATTTTGTCCTGAACTCACTGGTCAATGTTTTTGATGATCTCAAAGGGGAAGTTCACTCAAACTCAGGATCCTTGCTGGAATTGATAAGGAACGCTGAAGATTGTGATACAGCTTTAGTGGGCCTACATAACTCAATTAATCAGGACCTAGCAGACAATGTAAATGCACTCAATCGTGCAGTCACTGAACAAGGTATCAGACTGCAAGATTGGCAGTCCTCCATTACCAACATGAATGATCATACGGCACACTTAGAAGTTAGGCAGTTTAGCCTCCATTCTTGATATGATGAAAGACAACATGATTTTACCGGAACCGAGAATTGGTCTACAAGAAGAGGCTCATCGAGAGGTTTGAGCAGCTTTATGGTTAAAAGAGAGGGTGCCGGCATTTTTGGTCTCCCTGATATAATCCTTCTTCAGGAGACATGGCTTTTTTGTCGTTTCGCGAGCGATGGTTTCTCTATTATTGAGAATTTGGCAGTCCGCTCTAATGGTGGCTGCCGGTGGGTGGGCAAGTTTATGCAACCAGAAATGCCACCTTTGTTGATTTGGTAAAGATCGCTGTTGATGAACCGAGAATCTTAGCTGCGGTGGCCTCTCGTCGATTCAAGCATGCCCAGGTAAAGCCAAAACCTATAGTTCTGGTAAATCTGTACTGGAACCCCCGCTATTTCCAACATTGATGATTTTTTGTTCGCCTTGGCTTCATTGCTGTCTAATATACCAGCACTGGATGAGGGTGCTGGATTGATAATTGAAGGGGATTTAAATTTTCATTGTTTAATCTCAAACCACCCCTGTGGTTCAAGAGTTAGCAAGCCCATAGCGAATGGGAGGATTCGCTTGGAGTACATGAAGGGTTGGAATTTTAAAATGGCCAATGGTTCTATTCTTGGTGCTATCCCCGACCCCTACCAGAAGAATAGGCTAGCAAAGGTCAATTATCGATTATGTTTTTCTATTTGCTAACCTTTTTGACCAATGTACCCACTTTGAAGAGAAATTGTCGCCTTGCGGTGACCATGAAATGCTAGTGCTCACTTTGACTGCTGAGATATGCCGATTGGATAAAATGCTGAATCCTATGTTAGTAGTGAACCAGGCAGGATCCTCCATTTCAAAATTCAAGGGAAATGGGAAAACCTTGAATAAGAAACAGCACTCTATTCTAAAAGTTGGCGAGGTGGGGGAGCTGGATGTTCTCCGTGACCCAAACCTCTTTCAGGAGTTTTTGTTTTCATTGGACGTCCCACACCAAGTGTTAGCTGCTGGGAGGCCACGCCATAGTCACGAATTTCATGAGGTCACAAATCAACGTAAAAGGGCTATGAGGAAGGAGATTCGATAACTGAAGAAAATTACAACTTCTGCCATGAGTTACACACTAGAGCGCAAAAAAATCATGAATGCGTATAAAGGGTGGTCTTGTTCACACAGATTTTTATGACTTCTGATGGACAGTGAGGCGATGCTTGGATGCCTCAGATGGCATTCCACACAGAACTTTTGGGAATTAGTGAATCGGGAAGGGAATTAGTAGTCCTCACCCCAGGCAAATGCGATCCCTGAAGAGGCATGGCGGTCTCACTGCCTAAAATTATATACGAAGTCCAGTAGTGAGGAGTTCAAATGGAATAACTGGGTACCGTGGGAGGTCACCCTCTCCAGGGAAATCATTGAGGGTTTGACCAAGAAGACATCTTCCTCTAGAGCCCCGGGGCCAAATGGGCTGACAAACTCCATCATGGCTACCAGTCTCGTTGGAAACAGCACTAATCATCCATATTTATAAAAAGGGTGACCGGACCTCTCCTCTCAAATATCGTCCAATAGCTCTGCTGGATGTGGATAGTAAAAAAAAATCAGCAGCAGTACTTTTGGATCTAGAGGCTTGGGCAGAAGGCGGTGGCATTCTCGACAGACAGTAGATTGGTTTTAGGAAGTGTCTATCTACATCTCTGAATGGCTTGATTACAAATGAGGCCATAGGGCGATCATGGCAGAAGTGGGGGGGGGTCCAACTCTATATGGTGCATGGTTGGATCTTTCTCTAGCCTTTGATATAATAAACCGTGGGCGTCTGTGAAATGAACTACAGAATTGGGGGATCCCACAGGGCCTGCTGACCATCTTGATCCAGTTACATACCAACTCAGAATCTCTTATTTTTTCTAAATATTTTTATTATGTTTCCATTTTCTTCTTTTACACTTTGGTATATTGTAGAACTGTAGATTGTGTGTCGAAAAGAATAATTGTCTGCATATTTTGCATTTGTGAAAAGTCTTTTGACTATAACACAATAAAAAAAAGAAAAAATGTTTCACTGATATGCAATGCATTGGCCTGCGTTAGGTGCATGGGCTGGCCCAGGACTAATACCCAGCAAATCGCTTCTGGGGGCCACTCTACGCTATGCCAATGGACCGGACTCCTACTAATGCGTCCCTACTAGCGATATCTCCAGCGTCTTGCACGCTCCTCCACTCTACAGCCGTTGATGTAAAGGACAGACTCCTAACACTGGTGATTCAGTCTCTTAGGTGCACCTTCAGAGTTTGCCCTGCTGCCAACTTCTAATGGAAGGTGGTAACTGTGTGGAAGGAGCGTTCTTTATGCAAATGGGCCCAAAAGGGTGTAGCACTGGCCCAGGGCAGCGTCTGGGCCTTTCAACCATTTTCTTTGAAACGGGGCCCAAGTCTGAGGTTGACCCAAGCATCTGCATGATACAAAAACATAACCTTTAATGTAAGATATTAAACGTACATTTCACAGCGCACACGTTGCAGCTGCCTTTGCAGGCTGTCACCTCCGTGGGCTTTTCAGTATCCAGCACGGTTCTTCTCACCTTGGGGGTCATTCCGAGTTGGGCGGTAAGGGTTTACGGGCACCGGTAAGGATGCCGGTGCCGGTAAACCCTTACCGCCCTATTGCGAGGTCCCTTAGCGGGTCCCAGCAGGAACGGCTGGACTGACCACCCATTCTCTGCGGGTCCCGTTAAGGGACCTTGGAGCTAATAACGGGCCCGCAATTTGCAGGCCCGTTATTAGAGCCTTCCCCATTCCCATTGAGCCCTATGGGGGCTCAATGGGAATGGGGAATGGTCTACTGAATGGGGACTTACCGGGTCCTCCAAGGTCGGAATGGCCCGGTAAGTCCCCATTCAGTGAGACCGGACCCAGACCCTGGTTTGAAGGCAGCCATGGTGCTAATAGCACCATGGCGGCCTCCAAACTCGGAATGACCCCCCCTTGTTTCCTTTTTGCTGCAGCCTCCTCTGCATCAATAATTTGCGGTTTACGGCGCACACGTTAGAGAGTATGTTTGCTGGCACCATCAGGCCATCAGCTCTTTTGGGCTTTTCAGTATCCAGCACAGTTCTTCTCATCTTGTTGTCTCTCTACTCTGTTTTTTTATATATTAACCGCTTGGTGACAAAGAGCAATTCAGCAAAAATGTAGTGCAGATTCTCATGAAGTTGCGCAAATGAAAGGAGAGCAGAAAATGCGCTCACTTCATTTGCGCTTCCTCTAAATGCACAAGTCAAATGATTCTGAAAGGTGACATGCGCATTCCAGGTAGTGCTGGACAGTGGCACAGAGATGTGCTGTCCCGCTCACTTGCATCCATTAGTGTCAGAAACTGCGCTCCCAGCACTGTGTATGGCAGGCTCCCAGCAACCACGTGGTGGCTGAGAGCGCATTTCACAGAGCACCTCATGGCGTCCTTCTCTGGAGGATAGCTGAGGGGGAGCGTGCTCGCCTTGGAAACAAGACGACATGGAGCAACACAGGTTCGATCCCCGGCTCCGCGCATAGAAACCTCTGGGTTTTAAGCGCGTTATAAATAACATATTATATTATATCATATCTGTGAAATGATTGAAAAGAAAAAAGGCTTTTCCATCCTTCTTTGTGACAGACGCAGTTTAACCCCCAGCTGTCACACTTAAAGAAAAACTCACGACAGGCTCTGAAATTGATTTGCACCTCGCCCTGCAGCTATTTCCAACAAGCACAGGGGGGTGACGCTCCTGTCTGCATATTTAAATGCGCATCCCATTTGTGAATTCCAGATTCCCCTTAAAATGCGCAGAAAGGCCCCCTGCGATGCGCAAATGTGCAAAGGGGAGGGTGGGAACAGGCATCTGAATGAATAAGTGCATCCCTGCTAGCAAATATCATCACTTGCGCCAAAAGATGTTTTGAGAATTGGGCCTTTAGTATTTCAGCTCCCCTCTATCAGCCTTCCCCTTGACAATCTGCTCACCTGCTGTATTCTTTGGACTCCATTGAAATGTAAGCAACCCATGGGTGCCTCATTCTGTTTTTCCCAGCTGTAGCCTGGGGAAGGGGGAAGGGATCATGCTAAAATGGGGCCCCAGCAAACCTGACATATCTTAATCTTACCATGGCACTAGCGTAGAAGGGGCCTGTCTTCAAAACACCACTGCAGCCCCTTAGAGAAACACTGGAGCCACTTAAGGAAACTGTCAGAAGGGGTGACCAGGGAGGACAGGCACCAGGCACAGCCCTGAGAGGTGAGTGGGGAGGGGCGAATCTCTCAAAAGCAAGGTCAAGGAAGCTGGAGAGATCTCATTTGATTCCAGGTGGGAATAGGAGCCTCCATCAGCCTAGACATTGCCCATGCCACTACAGACGCTTGTTGCAATACCCTCCGAATAACTAGTGGATTGTCCCTCCGTATTCTGAAACAGGCACAATCCACTAACATGAATCGTGCAAGGATGGCTGGCAGAGATTGTGGTGTAAGGAACCAGAACCTTGAACGATGCTGGCTTCCAGTGCATTTCATCAGCCCATGCAGTGATTCCCTGCCTAGCTTCTGTGATCTTCTTTAAAGTGTTTTTTTTTTTTGCAAAGTGCATCTTTTTCGTGGATATTATCATGCTAGTATTGTAATTGCAATTGGTTATTTATAACGCCTTAAAATCGAACCTGTGTTGCTCCGCTTTCAAGGCGAACACGTTGCCAAAGCATCGAATGCCTTACCATAGAAAAAAAATGCATCGAAAAAAAACAAACATTGAATGCATTTTTTTCCAATGGTAAAGGGTTTATTTTAATTATAATGAGTTTTTGAGGTTACAAAAAGGGGGATTGGGGGGACCTCCATTAAAAAAAATTCATAATAAGGCCCATTGTGTGCAGCTTTTGAAAGCCTTGTATTTAGTCTGAAGCAGACCTTCAACAACTGTACATGATGAGGTCATAATTGGCCTTGCAGAGACAAACTGCCATAGAGAAGGCCTGCTCTCAAGTGGACTGTCATTTCACCACTTAATAACAATATTTACAACTGTCAAACCAGCTCAACCACTTTTAGCCTGAACAGCTTTTAAGCTTGAGACGTGCAACTTTGTTAAAAAACGCAGAAATACAGGAGATTCAAGTTTGGCAAAAATCAGTTCGCCCGTGACTAACCAGGAGCTGTAATGTGTATGCCCGCCTATAGTTGAGTAAACCCTCATCTCTACCCAACTATTGTGTGTCGGGAACAGGGAACAGGGAATTTGAGGACATTTGCAAGCTTTTTTTTATTTTCTCGAACGATTCTTGGTCCAAGAACATGAAGTCCCAACACAGACTCTTTGGATGCTCAGTCCGTTTAACAGGGTTACCTAAACCTGGCAATGTTGCCTTCTTCGGGAGTGTGGCATGCTGTATTGTATCAAAGGGTTCTGAGGCAACCGACTAACGCTACACCGAACACCAACACAAACACACCCTGACGCAGCCCAAGACCAATACCTCCTCGTCTAGCAGCGGTCCACAATGGGCAATGTGGTGCCCCAACCCCCCACTATGGATGGGCTGAGTGTAAGATAGATTGCCCATGCCAGGTGGTCTAGGTGCTTATGTGGTCGGCTGACTTAGGGCACTGAACAGCAGCACCGGTCCATGCCACAGGGCCTCATGTGTGGTTGGTGCAAATGATGCGCAGTCACATGGGAGAGGCTGCAGAATCCTGTGAGGCACAGGCTAGCACAGCCTCATCCATAACAGGCCCTCGGGCTATCTGACATTCAGAGCCCGCTCAGTGCTGCAATGGCTGTGTCATACGATTGGTCTCTGGGCCGCAAGGTCTTGAACAGTCTCTGGACAGCTGGGCTGGCTGAATACAGGAGGGTTGGACGTTTTGCCCTGTCTTTGATCTGGACGGCCTCGAAATAAAGCTCAAGGTTTTCCACCCAGGCCATCCACCGAGTTCCTAGTGATCCGACCACATTGAAGGGATACAGCGGCGCAAGCTGGCCATTCTGTCTTTACGCCCCTTCATTTTCCTCATCCCCCATGATGGGTACTTATTGTCGCCCAGTCCTTACAGTTCCTTACCACCAGGGCCGCACGAGCACTCACTTGGAACCGCTACCCTGTGACGTCACCTCGTGTGGACCTTGTTTTGTTGCTTGATGCGGAGTGTAGCCCTACAGAGCACTAACCCAGACCTGTGGGTGTTCTGCTGGAAAAGCCCCCCTGCCCCTGGACAGACCAACTGTTCACCCCCCTTTCAGATCAGGGCAAGAGTTTGGTTCTTCTCTGGGGCAGTTGATGAACTTTCAGGGGCCGTCCTTCCGCCCCTGCACTGCACCCCCCAACTGATGGGTGCAGACTCTCAAGTTGTGCCTGCTCCATTTTCAGGAAATGAGGACTACAGGCTGTGCCGCCTGCTCTAGTGCGCAGATGAGGTATGCAGGCCCTCACGTTGCTCCTGCACGTATTGTGGTAATCATGTAACTGTAGGATACCAGTCATGTTTCTCCACCTTCCCCTTCGCATTTATACTCCTCCCCCTTGATGCTGCGGGGCAGACGGGGCACTGTGGCTCTTCCTGACTCTCTTGTGCATCTGCACCTGCTGGTACGTCACCAGTGAGGGCTGTAGGCCCCACCTGTCCTTCCCCTTTTGTTCCGGGGACTGTTGGCCGTGCTCGCCAAAGCTCTGGTACAGAGCACACAGCGCGTCTTCACTGCACCCTGCCCCGTTCTCTGATGTGCTGGGCGGCAGTGAGAGGACCCGCTCCTCCTCCTCACTGGAGGCACCAGTGGCTGCTAGCCCTGCCGCCATGCTTGTGCGGTCTCACCGCTGTGGGCCTGGTGGCTCACGAGCCACACCCCCTCCTTCCACGGCCACCACCACCTTTGCCCTGATGCGATGGGCACAGGTCACTGCGGCCCTTCCTCACTTGAGACACCAGTGGCTGCCTTCCACACCCTAGCTCTCCATGTCTCTCAGCCAACGCCACCTCCCCAGCCGACACTGCTTCTCGCCTCCACGCAGCCGATGCCTCGTAGCTGGGGCGAAAAAAAAACACAGGCTACCAGCAGCCCGCACAACAGTATGCACGGGTCCGGACCACCTTCCATCGTTTGCCAATGTTGCAGCTCACTCCTGGGCACCGAAGCGGGTCCCACAGGACACCGGGATCACCCGGTAAGACAATGGAGCTGCGCTCACGCAGTGGGCGGACCACAGAGAGCATCCTGCAGAGTCTGGATCACTGGACTCGGACACCTACGCTGGGGGCACCCAGCGGACACCAGCCTCGGCTCTGGGGGCACCCACGCCAGGGCTGTGACACAGGGCGTGGTCACACAGCAGGACAAAGACAAAGAACACGCAGAGTCAAAGTTGCCACTTCCTGAGGCTCTGCTGCAGTGACCCTCACGTGCCAGCAGAGCCCCTTTTTCCTAAAGGGTTAATACGCCCACAGTTAAATGAGCAATGCACAACAGAGGTATCAATAAACTCGTTCTTGCTTCGTGTGTCTGCGCGTGCGCGTGCGTGTTTCGTGCGTGTGTGCGTGCATGTATGCAATCCTGTAGCCCATGCCGGAGGGGGAGAAAGGAAGTGCTGTGCAGAGGATGGAAAAGAGGTGTGTTTGTGCTAATGGAATGCGAGTGGCGGAACGTGGTGCTGGTGATGTACCAGATGGGGAGCCAATAGGGCAGCTCTGAGGGCAAGTAGAGTAACGTAGGCCATATTGATGGTAATTTGAACTTTTTATTTTGCCACTTCTCCAGATTTGCTTTGATGCAGTTCGAGATCATACACAATGTGCTGTGTATTCACTAGGTACTTTTTTGTTTTGTTGCAATGTTCTTTCATGTCTTTTGAGGTCCAAAGTGATGTGTTGTGGGATTTTTAGAATGTGTATTTGATTTTCTGTTTTTTATTTGTTACTGAATTCTGTTCCTCTTTTCTGAATGTATAGATAGGTATTGGTTTTATTGTAAAAACAGCCAATAACACATTAGTTTTAGTTAGTTTATTGTTTTGTATAGCGCGGCCTGGCCAAATGGCAACTGGGCACTTAACATGGTTACAATCAGGTAAGAATATACATGGTTGTTGAATACACATGGTTGTTCTAGTACAGGACAGTAATTACATATGCAGACTTCAGCATGTTATACATAATTGATACAGTCCGTTGTGGAACATGGAAATACAGGTATGATTACATAAACATGGTTTCACAAGTGTGTAGGCTAGGTATGTCAATAGATATATGTACAAGTGACTCAGGGGCAAGTTTTGCAGGTGTGTTGGCAATTGATATATGTACAAGTGACTCAGCTTAGTGAGAGTGAGGGTTAGACTTCTTTGGCGATAAGCCAAGTTTTGGCATTTTGTCTGAATCGCTGGTAGGAGGGTTCGGTTCTGAGAGCTAGTGGTAAGGAGTTCCAGAGTTTCGAGGAAAGGACTGGGAAGCCTGCGCCGCCTGCTCTTTGGAGCTTGTGTCTGGATTGGGCTGATCTGGTTGCCATTAATGAGCTGTTGCAGGTGAAGTTGTCAGCCAGGTATTTGGGGGCTTGATTGGTCAAGCACTTATGGGTGAGAGACAATGTTTTGTATTCGATTCTCTGGGGTATCGATAGCCAGTGTGTGGTTCGTCTCAGGTCAGAGATGTGTTCAGTTTTAGATAAGTTCAGGGCTGCTCTGATAGCGTTATTTTGACTTACTTGGAGCTTGTCAATGTTCTTTTGACTAGTGCCTAGATATAATGCGTTGCAATAGTCAACTTTTGAGAGAATTAACGCTCTGGCAAGGGTTGTGCAGTTGGCTGTGGAAAGGTAAGGTCTGCAGGTGTTTATGAGCTTGCAGGTGTAAGCGGTGGAGGATGAGATGGCGTTGATTTGTCTAGTCAGGGTGAGGGAAGAGTTGAGGTAGATTCCTAAGGTTTTTACATGGTTGGAGACAGCGATGTTGTTACCGTCAATGGTGAATGATTGGTAAAGTTTGATAATGTTGTTAAGTCTGGGTTGGGAGCCTAGGAGAAGAAGCTCAGTCTTGTCATCGAGGCATAGTCCATGCTTGGCCATCCAGTCTTGTATGATAGAGTAGATGTTGTTGAGGGCTTTTCTATCAGAGGAGTAGTCGCCCGTTAGAGTGATGAGTATTTGAGTGTCATCTGCGTAATTTGTGTAGATGACACCCAAATGATCCAGTATGTCAAACAGAGGTTTGGTAAACACGTTGTATAGTGTAGGCAAGACGCAAGATCCCTGTGGGAAGCTGCATGTAACAGGGGCTGTTTCGGTGGCAGCGGTGGGTGCAAATAACCTCATGGATCTATTGCTCAGGAAGGATTGGATCCAGGCATTTGCTTTGTCGGAAAAGTTGGCTGCAGAGGCTAGGTGTTTGCAAAGAATGTCATGGTTTACTAAGTCGAAAGCGGCTGAGAGGTCAAGGAGGAGTAGGAGGGCCAGTTTGCCGTTGTCTTTCAATTTGTCCATTTGTGTCTTGAGGTCGAGTAGAGCGGTTTCTGTTCCATGTTTAGGGCGGAAACCAGATTGTCTTAGTCCAAGTAGATTATTATTCTCTAGGTAACGCTGGATCTGCAGGTAGGCTGCTCTGTCTAGAATCTTTAAGGGAAAAGGCACTGTCGTGATGGGTCTGTAGTTGGTGAGGATGCTGGGGTCCAATGTAGGTTTCTTGATCAGTGGTAAGACCCAGGAGTCCTTAAGGTAGTCAGGTACTATGCTTGAAGTGAATGAGGAGATAATGAGTGAGGTAATGAATGGAGCTAGCTGTTTGGCCGCGTCTTTGATTACTGGGGCAGGGCAGGTGTCGCCTTGGCATTTGGATGGTTTCAGGGTGGATATGATGTCTTCAACCTCTTTGGTGGTGATGGTAGAGAATTCGAACGGGATGCTGTGGTCTGTTTGTTTGATGGGGGAGAAGGTGTGTTATTGTTAGCAGTCATAAGGCTCGCTTTTTTAGCTTCAATTTTAGCTTGGAGCCTGGCAATTTTGCTGAGGAGGGCTTCTTGTATATTTGTGCACCACAAGGTATCTCTGGTGCATGTGTCAGGTATGGGAGATGGA
This sequence comes from Ambystoma mexicanum, assembly GCF_040938575.1. NCBI lineage: Eukaryota > Metazoa > Chordata > Amphibia > Caudata > Ambystomatidae > Ambystoma > Ambystoma mexicanum. The sequence continues at coordinate 419,174,721 of NC_090929.1, forward strand.
GATTCAAGTTCTCTTAGGATATTGAAGAGCTCTTTTGTGTTGGAATTGGCCTTGCTGATTCTTTCGTTGTACATGTTGTTTTTGGTTTTGATGATGGCTTGCTTATAGTTGTTGGAGGCTGAGGAATACGTCAGCTTGTTGTTGATTGAGGGGGAATGTCTCGATACTGATTCGGCATGTCTCTTGATTTTTCGAAACGTTTTTAATTCAGGGGTGAAACAGGAGTTGAGGTGAGCACGTGGTTTGGCTTTGCGAAATTTGAGTGGCGCAATGGTGTTGATGGCTTTGAGAATAGTTGAGTTGTAAAGATCAACTAGATCTGTGTGGTTGGCAATGGTTGGTGTGAAGTCAATGATAGGTTGTAGTAGTGGGATAAGTTTCTCAGCTGTGATATGTTTACTGTTTCTAGTGAATGCAGGTGGGGCATTAGGAGAGGGTGGTGATGCGTGTTTGTTTTTGTTGATAGTGAATGTGATTAGGTGGTGGTCAGTCCAGGCACAGGGTGTATTGGATAGGATGGTGGTGTAGCAGTTGAGGTCTGCTAACCAGGCGAGGGTTCTCCCTTTGTTGTGCGTGGGTTGTAGTATGTGATGGGAGAATCCTAGCTCTGAGATGGTGCTAGCGATCAGGTTGGCTTTGTCGTATTTGGTGTCGTTATAGCCAAAATTGAAGTCGCCTAGTATGAGTAACTGTGAATTGGGTTTGGTGTTGTTGGAGAGCAGGAGGGCGATGTCGTCATTAAAGGTGGAGATGGGACCAGGTGGTCTGTAGAGGAGATGGATGGTGGTGGTGTTAGTGTTGGTTGAGGCTAGCTTGATGGTTGTCAGTTCAGCAGAAGGGAATGTTTGGTTGACTATGTGTCTGATATTGAGAAAGGTCTTAGCTATAAAAGCGACGCCTCCACCTTTGTTTGCTTGTCTGTCCTGGCGGAGTACGGAATATTCCTTAGGGATGGCTAGAGCAAGGGCTGGTCCTGATGCCGCGTGGAGCCATGTCTCTGTGATAGCTATGATTTCGAGGTTGTTGGATGTGATAATGTAAGCTATGTCGAGTGCATGTGCAGTTAATGATCTTGCATTAATGAGAGCACCTTTGATGGTTTGTGTGATGGGCTGTGGTTTGCTTGTGTGTGGTGGTGGGGTGGGGTTGTGCGTGTTGTCTGGCGATGATGCGGATTGTGTGGGGGGAGTGGCGGGGTTAGGTTTCCGCTGTACAGTGTTAGGAGTGCAAATTTGGTGCATCCTGGAGCCTAGTCTGCGGTTTCTGTTTGTAGTTGTGCTAGGTAGGGTAGTGGGCAGGTTGGTCGCATGTGGCTTGGATGATATGAGGAGTTGTTGGGATAGGTGTTCATGGGCCAGGATGCGCTGATTTGGAAGGCACGGTGGTAGAAACCAGGTTGGGGCTATGTTGTCGGGGAGTGTGGGGTTTGGCAATAGAGTACGTGTGATGATCCGGTGACCTAGATTAGGGAGGATGTATGTTGGTAAAAATCGAGTTGGGGCAATGTTAACAGAAGGTAACAGGTTGGGCATGGTGATGTGGTGACTTCCACTGTGTGGGTTGCGGGTATAAAGCGTGCTGGGGGTTGGGTGATGGAGCGGTATGGCACAGAAAGTGGTGAAAAAGCACAAGGCAAGGAATGTCATTCTCTTGTCTGGCTTTTTATGATGGGAGTGATGGTGGTAGGCTGGCCGTGGGGTAAGAAGTAGTGGTGACTCTATCGGTCGCAATGGTGAGTAGTAGGATAGGTGTAGTGCCTATAGAGTTGGTTTATAGCAATCTAGGTGTGGTGGTGGTGGGTACGGTCCATTGCACACTAATTCAAGATATGAGCGTCTATCTGAGGCGTTTGTCTAATTGACAGAGTTGGCATGTTTGAGTAATCCAAATGCAAACGTCTGTCTGAGATGGCTCAGAAATATGGTCGCAGAGAGCAGTACGATGGTGTTCTAAAGCTGTGATTAGCTGACTCGCTGATTGTAGGGTGTTTCAGAGTCAATGGTCAAGTAATGGAACAGTAAATAGGCAGCTGTAGATGCAGCACGAAATAAGCAGCAGTTAATGCATTTAAAAAACTGGCCATATTGCAAGCAATGGGGCAAAATTCGGGGAAAGGAAGGGTGTGTGGAAAGACTGGGAAGAATGAGTGATAAGGGGCAAAACTTGGGACAATGAACCAGAACTGGAGAGAGTGACATCTGACAAACTGGGGGCAAAGAAGGTGGGACCCAGCATCTGAAATTCTGCAATTATTCATGTATTGTCCCAATGAACTACTTCTAAACCCTATGGCTTTTTTCAGATAATTCGAATTGTTACCCTATACTGGACTGTAATGAGTGAGAAAGATACAACTTGGGTCAATGGGTAAAAAACGGGCAAAGTAGAATGGTATGGAGCACAACTGGGGCAATGTGTGGTATTGGTACAACTGGGTGATAAGTAGAAAAAGATGGTGCCGAAGTATGGCACTAAGTGGCATGAATCACAACTGGAAGCATTGGGCACAGCTGACAGAGAGAGTGACATGGGGCACATCTGAAGCAATTAGTGACATGAAGCAATGAAGAACAATTGGGGCAAAGGAGAATGACATGGGGAAAAACTGGGGGCAGAAAGTGCCATGGGTTAAAACCTGGTTCAATGCTGCACAACTGAGTCCAAAGGAGGGTGACACTGGGCAAAACTGAGAGCAATGGGTAACATGGACAAACAAGGGGCAACTGTGGCAATAAGAGTCTCATGATGATAACTGAGGGCAATGGAGCAGTTCTGAGGGCAAAACTGTGTACCAGGGGACAAAACTGGGAAACACGAGAGCAGCGAAATGGCGTAAATCAGTGGATAATGGGACCTTGTATCTTGAAGTATTGAAATATTTCATGTATTCCCTTAAAGAACCGCTTGTACATTTTATCGGTTTTCGAAAATCTAATTTTAACCAAACTGAGCTCTTCTTAATGCACCATTAACACATTAAAACAAATATTTCTTGGGGGATAAACATCCCAGAGTAACCGTGGGCTCAATAGCTGCACGTGAATGCTTATGCCAAATCAGTGGCAACCTTTATGTCCCATCACTTTAAACAAGCACTGGTCGCCAGTGCCCATATCCTGCCCATCCAAATAGACTTTCACATCCCCCTTTACATCCTCATTCCCCCAGCACAGCCCACCCAATCTCCCGCCTCATCACCCACCCCTTCACTAACCCTAGCACACTACTCTGCTGTTTAGGAATATCTCTTTCTCTGGAGTGCCATGGGTTATGCGTAGATGAGAGGAGACATGTGGCCCTACACATCTGGCTGAGCACCCCCTCTGTACGTGTGGAGGCAGCTGAGAGAAGGCCCGGGGAGGAGGTAAAGGGCATTGTGCAGATGGCAGTGGTTTCTTTTCCACAACCGCGGACCATGCAGAAAAGGGCTGACTTCTGACTCTGCAGCAGGTGGTTCAGATTTTCAAAAGCTCTGGCCTCTGATGACTTGATTGATTGAGCTCAAGTGCTCCTAGGGACTGTGAGGGACCAGAGAAGGGAGCTACAGAAAAGTCAGACAAGTGATTTGTATACAATTCTTAAAAGTCAAGTGTTTGAGAATGTACGAGATGCACAAGGGTAAGGCGTTGCAGAGAAAGATATAAGTCCTGAAAATGAATTCCCTCCAAGCCTTTTCTTCTTAAAAAAAAGGGGGATTTGTCTCAAAGGAAAGCAAGAGGTGTCCCAGTAAATAGGGGCGGATCTTCTTTAAGAAGAAAGAAGGACCAGACCGATGAAAGGCAATGGCCCTCATTCCGAGGTTGGTGCTGGTCATGGCGCTGTTAGCGCCATGACCAGCACCAATACCGGTACCGCCACCGACTTGGTGGTATGGGGACTTACCGGTCCAGTCCGACCTTGGCGGGACCGGTAAATCCCCATTTGTAAAGCCATCCCCATTTGAGCCCCCATAGGGCTCAATGGGAAGAGGGAAGGTGTCAATAACGGTACCACAAATTGAGGTACCGTTTTTGACCCCAGTATCACTTTGCGGGTCCTTTCCTTAACGCCTGGTAAAACCAGGCGTTAAGGGAAGGACCCGCAAAGGGACCTCGGAATAGGGTGCAAAGGGATTACCGTCACCGGTGTCATTACCGGTGCCCGGTATCCCTTTGCGCCCACCTTGTAATGAGGACCAGTGTTTTCAACTCAAAGGGCGACCATTCCAAGTATGGTTGTAAACGTACATGGTTCTATGTCTAAATTCATCTGTAGAAGGTCGCATACCAAGAGGTCTGTGGTTACTAGACCGATTTGTTGCAGCATTCAACTGGAGGGTCAGGACCATTTTGGGGGGGATTTTACCAGCCAAACCTCTGCCCCCAACCATGCCATTCTCCATCTTCTCCCACGTTTGAATAGATTTACTCGTAATTGAGGTTTCACCCGCTGCAACACCATTTCGCTTCTCCTCCCCCACCACATACATTACATTCCCCCACCAAACCACCTGCAAGGGGCTGAGGGCCTCACTGCCCACACCCCCTTTCAGGTTGACCGCTTGAGTATTCAGAATCCTCTTTCGTTTCTGACGTTTGCAGGATATCCCGGGCCTCAGAAGGCCAAAGATACAGGCAAGCTGTGGTTTGGCGCCTTTGCATGCATGTGTGCTACTGAGGTGTGTGAGACCAGCCCTGATGGAGAAGATTTGTCTCTGGGGTGAGGCCCCTTTTCAAGGTCGAAATCCTCCTCCTCCCCCTACTCAACTGTGGTTTTATGGCCATGTGTAACATTATTTATTTATGTTTACCTGTTTACTGCGCACTAAACCCGTAGGCATCAAGGTGCAGCTTACATAGAAAATAACAGACATTGTGAGAACGTAGCAAGACCGTGTTTCTGTGAAGGACAAGGTTATTTGGCTGGAGGAAAAGAGTCAAGATGCACTACGTGAAGAGCCAGGTGTTCAATAATTTACGGAAGATCCAGTATGATTGATCTGCTCTCAGTGTTGGGGGCAGTGTGTACCACAGTTTTGCTGCAATGAAAGGGAAGCTGAATTTGGGCAGGTTGAGCCTATTGGCATATACTTTTCTGGTTGATCTTGTAGACGGTTCCATGTAATTTCATCGCAGGGTGTTTTTTTCGCAGGGTTTTTTACCACAATTTCTTTTATAAAAAAACCCATCGACATTTTTTAAAATTATTTTTGGGGTTTCCCCCACCCCCCTAATTTACTAACCCCCTAAAGAATTCAATGGATTTTTCCCCAAAAAATTCACTGCAAAAAACACAACAGAAAACATCCCACAATGAAAGGACGTTGTACCTTGTAGACAGGGCTCTCGTGAATTGCTGAGCAAGATAGGGGGTGGGAGCAGTCCTAGAAAGGCACTTGTGGGTGATTGACAACGTTTTTAATATCATTCTTTCTTGTATTCTGAGCCAATGGGCTTTTCTTCTAGCAGTGTTGATGTGATCTCTTTTAAGAATGTTTAGTGCCGAACGAAGAGTGTTGTTTTGGATCACTTGCACTTGCAATTTGTGAATGGTATGCTTGGCGGGGCCAGCAAACAGTGCATTGCAGTAGTCAAGTCTAGCGCCTATGACAGCACTGGCAATGGTAAGGCAGCTGTCGGCCAACAAAGAAGGCCTGCAGGCATTAATGCGTTTCATGGTTTGGGCTGCTAAGGAGAAGATAGTGCTGACTTGGCGTGTGAGAGAGAGCAGGCATATAGACGGACTCCCAAAGTTTTTATTGACTGTGGGACAGGGATGTTGATACCATCGATGGTGAAGGCGACGTATTGTTGGCTAAGGTTGTTGATCTCAGTGGGGAGGCTGATGATTAGTAACTCATTTTTCCCATCGTTAAGACAGTGGATGTTAGTGGCCATCCAAGTTTGAATGGTGTGATAGGCAGTGTTTAGCTTCTCTGAGTCTTGATGGTAGTTGCCAGAGAGGGGGAGGAGAATCTGGGAATCAGCAGCATAGTTAGTGTAGGAGAAAACCATTGAGTCTAGGAGGTCAAAAAGTGAAAATGTTATAAAGTGTAGGGAAGATGCAAGAGCCTTGGGGGACACCGCAGGAGATACATGCAAGGGATGGGGGGCACTTGCATTATCAGCAAAGACTCTGATTGTATTGTCTTTCGAAAATGAGGCAACCTAGCTGGATGCCTCTGGTGAGAAGTTGGTCGCAGAAGTCAGGTGTTAATAGAGAATGTTGTGGTCCGCTAAGTTAAATGCTGCCGAGAGGTCCAGTAGTAGTAGGAGGGCTGATTTTCCGGTGTCCTAATGCTGCAGAGAGGTCCAGTAGTAGTAGGAGGGCTGATTTTCCGATGTCCTTCATTTCGTCAAGCTGATTCTTCAAGTCGAGCAGGGCAGATTCCGCCCTGTGCCGCAGGCCTAACCCTGATTGATGGATCCCTAGTATGCAATTGGACTCCAGGTAATGCTGAATTTGGATATAAGCTGGTCTATTCAAGATCTTCAAAAGGAAGGGGACAGTTGTGATAGGTTGGTAGTTCATGGGGGTGGTGGGGTACAGTGATGGTTTCTTTAGCAGTGGAAGTACCCAGGCTTCCATCGGGCTGGTGGGGGCTGGGCAAGACAAGAAGGAGGAGTAAATAAAGGTGGTGGCGATAAAGGTGGTGATAAAGGGGACTAGGGCTTCCGCACAATCCTTGTAGCAGGGCAAGCATCTCCTTTGTATCCGGGGGGCTTCAGACATTTAAGTAAGGAAGTGACTTCATCATCGGAAATTGTGTTAAAGCAGAAGGGGAGGAGGTCTGGTGAGGCTGTTGGGATGGGGGACGTCTGATGAGGAGGACTGTTGGGGTTAGTAGTGACTTGCTTCTGCAAGATGTTTTTGTGTAACAAGGCGATTTTATCAAGGTGGGTATTTTGGACATTGGTGAACCAGATCTCATGTTTGGAAAAGTCGAGTGGAGGGAGGAGCGCATTTCAAGTTCTCTGAGAAGGGGGAACATCTCTTGAGTGTTAAATTTCAAATTGACGATTCTTGTGTTGTAGGATGGCTGTCTTGTACACTTTGGCTGCAGTGGTGAAGGTGGATTTAAGTAGGGTGAAGGGGTCGTTCTCCATGTATCCTCTGCCTTGCCTTTCTTTGCAAGGAGTGCCAGGTGGTCGGGCGACTACCAGGAGTTTGGCTGTGTGGTGGGTTTTGATTTGCGAGGCGCAGGAGGTGCAATGATGTGTTTTCGAGTATAGGTTGGCGAGCATCGTCAATGTGGGCCAAGTGTGCCGGTTATAACCTGTCCAGCATGGGCAGGATGTGGTCTCTACTGAGTTTCTGCGACTTGCGTACGATAGTAGGTGGCATCGGGATGATGCTACAGGGTGGTAGGATGTTAAGGGCAATTGTGAATGTAATGATGTGGTGGTCGGTCCATGGGCAAGTAGGTTGGAAAGGACAGACATCTGGCAGTCTACAAGGGTTAGCCAGTCAAGGATGAAACCTTTTTGGTGAGTAGGTGCAGGGATGCACTAATTAAAGTCAAGGGTGTTAAGGGCGCTCGCTACAGAGGCATCATTAAGGTCATTAGGTTCATTGAGACCTCGGTTGAAGTCACCAAGGAGGATAATTTTGGGAGTGGGTTTGATATTGGTGCTCAGCAGGTGGAGAATGTTCCCCTCGAAGGAGTTAATGGGTCCTGGAGGACGGTAAATGATATGCTTGGTGATAGTCTCAGTGCGGGATATGTGTATTTTGAAGTTACAATTTTCCAGCTGTGTAGTGCTGATTTGTCTGATAGAGAGGGTGTCTCTTGCTATCAATGCTACCCCCCACCTGTAGCGTGGTCTGTCACATCGAAAGATGGCATAGTTGGGGGGAATGGAAATGGATGGGCAAGGGCCAGAAGAAGGGTGGGACCAAGTTTCGGAAACGGCTAGCATATCAAGGTTATTCGGAGTGATGAGGTCGAGGATGTCAAGGGGGTGGGCTTGAATAGATCTGGCGTTGACTAGTGCACATTTCCGTTAGCGGATATCAGTGATGGGGACAGGGGTGGTGGTAGTAGTAGGTGTCGTAGTGTCCCTGGCAGGGCAAGGCTGTGGGGCAACCGAGTGAAATCCTTCATGCGGTGATGCTGCATTTGAGAATGGTGAGGAGGATGTAGAGTTGGTAGTATGGTTTGAGACTGGGGTTGGTAAAAGGGGCAGGCCGTTGGGGGTTTTGGTGTGTGTAACAGGGTGAGAGATCTGTGAGGGTAGAAGTACTGTACCGCTGCATTTAAAGGAGGAGGCTAAACTCGTGATGAGGTTATGTAACTAAATAAATAAAAAGGACAAAAAGCATAGAACAAGTAGAACTGCTGCCGTAATAAAAATACAATTATAAAAGAAAATCGAAGCAAAGATAGAAAATTCATATGATTATACACAGGCCTATTGTTTACAAAGAGATCCCATTGCACAAAGGCAAAAGTAAACAGCCACATTGTATGCCCATTGTGAAACAGTAGTAGGGATGCCTCCAGGTGCAAACCCCCAGGAAGAGAGTTCCAGTACAGGTAGCAAGCCAGAGTAAGACTGCTGCTGGGCATAGGCACCAGGTTACATGGGCCCATGGGACTCAGGCTGGCCAGACAGCATCAGATCCACAAAAGCAAGCGTTCCTCTCACAGGGGCTTTGTAACATTGGTGCATGGGGATGTGTTTTTAAGGACAGGACCCAGCACTACGTGGGGGCCACTTGATCGGCACCTTACATTACCAGGCTGTCCCCTCCCTTTAGCTGTGAAATGGAAATCAGAGTGCTTTTTGCCATGTTGTTGTACAGCATGGCAAAGAGCGCTGTGAAAGCGGCAAAGGAAATAGAGCACACAAGTGTCTTTAAAAGGGACTTGTGTGGTCAAAAACATTAGCTGCAAAATGGCAATCGTAGTGCTCTTTGTCGTGTTGTTGTACAGTATGGCAAAAAGCACTGTGAAAGCAGTTTAGGAAATAGACCACACAAATCCTTTAGGGACTCGTGTGGTCTATTTCCTTATCTGCTTTCACAGTCTTCTTTGCTGTGCTGTACAACAGCATGACAAACAGCACTGTGGTTATCAGGGACTCCTGTGGTCCAGTGATGAAGGGATAGCCCTTCGGCAACGTGGCCTCGGTTGGAGTCCCTGGGGCTCAACACAAGTTCCCCGGTATTCCGCCGGTAATTCCCGTGTGATACTGGGGGACTGCCGTACCATCTCTGATGTCCGATATCCTGGATTTACCGGGATACCAAGATATTACAGGTGGCGGAGACACCAGTAAATCCCCATGGAGTTCTTTAGGACTCCATGGGATGGGGATGCTACAATCACATGGACTGGTAATACCAGTGCTGGTGATTGTGGCAATTGTCTGCCGGTAGGAGCCTGAACTACCAGCAGGTCGGGCCTGCCGGTAGATCACTGCCCTTACCGGCAGACTTGGCGTTTGCTGGTACAGAAAGGTGCCAGTACATGTTGTTACCAGCACCTTATTTCCAGACCGGCAAACTGATAATTAGGCTGCCTGCCTGTTTTTTTCTGGTTCTTCAAATATTGCTTTTTAAAAACAAAACTTGAGGCAAACCCAGGTCATATGGCAGAAAGGAGTAACCCTTCACCAGTGGACCACAGCAGTATGCTTCCAGGAGCAATGCAAACACGCCCTGTTAACTAAACAGGACGTGTTTGCCTCGTTCACACGTTCACAGGACAGGCATTTCTATGAATCCGCCTATAATATGCACTCAGTATTTAAAAAATGGCATTGTGAAAACTAGGCCTTTTTCTCCCCTTTCAGGATTCTAAAACTTAGGTTGTTCTCTCCGTGTAGTTATAATAGGCACTGTATCAGTATTTTAAAAAATTGCATTGTGAAAACTAGGCCTTTTTCTCCCCTTTCAGGATTCTCAAACTTAGGTGGTTCTCCACGTGTAGTTATAATAGGCACTGTATCAGTATTAAAAAAAAAATGGCATTGTGAAAACTAGGCCTTTTCCTCCCCTTTCAGGATTCTGAAACTTAGGTTGTTCTCCCCGTGTTGTTAAAATATGCACTGTATCAGTATTTAAAAAATTGCATTGTGAAAACTAGGCCTTTTTCTCCCCTTTCAGGATTCTCAAACTTAGGTGGTTCTCCCCGTGTAGTTATAATAGGCACTGTATCAGTATTTTAAAAAAAATGGCATTGTGAAAACTAGGCCTTTTCCTCCCCTTTCAGGATTCTCAAACTTAGGTGGTTCTCCCCATGTTGTTATAATATGCACTGTATCAATATTTAAAAAAATAAATTGCATTGTGAAAGCTAGCCCTTTTTTCCCCTTTCAGGATTCTCTAACTTAGGCATGTCTTCTCCGTATTGCTCAACTTGCTTGCCTCTCGCTGTCCTAGCTGCCTGCTCTAGTGTCCCTCGCTTGTGTCTCCCCCTCTCCTTCCACCCCCTCCTCTCCCACCTACTCTATAGTGCTCTCTGTCTCTCCTATATTTCTAACTGCTTCATTATTGACTATCCTGCTCTCCTCACTTAATCTGGTAGGAAGAAATTTAAAAAGGACATCCTGGTCTACAACCCAGGCCTCCCTAAAGCTGACGCCTACACCAGTGCCTCCTCCAAGGAAACTCTCACCAATATCCTCTTTGTCCTGCTTCACCTGACTTATGGACCCTTCATATGGTCTCTGTTCTCTCTCCTTTCTCCTCTTCTCCCATTAATGGTGGCACCCGTTGGAACGCCCTCCTGGCCTCCTTCCATTGCTCCAAGGTCATCATTAATGTCTACTCTAATGGGACCGTCTTGGTCCAAGGCCTTCCGGCCAACCTTCACCTCTTTGATAGACGCTTCCCGTGCCTCATCAACTTCCTTTCTTCTCCGGCTGTCCCCTCTCCCCTTTCCTTGGCTACCTTGCCTTCCCCCTCCCTCTCTGCCTCCTCTTGGGCTCCTTCTACACCTCTGCAGGGTGTACCTCTGATCTGTACCCCTCCCCAGAAGTCCTTCAAGGATGGCAACCTTCTCCACATTGCCACTCTTAACTCTCGCTCTGCTGTCAAAAACTCCTCTGATATCTGCCGCCTTCTGGAAGAACTTGACCTCGATATCCTCGGTCTCACCGAGACATGGTTCACGGCCGGCTCTGTCACCAGCTTTGACGCACTCCTACTTGATGGTTACAAGATCCTCTCAGCGCCCAGGTCCTACCGCTTTGGTGGGGGGGTAGCTCTGATCTTCCCGAGTGGATTCCTGCCTCTGTCACACCTACGCAGGCCTACTCCTCTTTTGAATGCCCCGTCTGCAGGCTCTCTCTCTCCCCTAGCCATTCCCTTACGGTGGCTACTATCTATCGGCCACCTGGTCAGATCTCCTCTTTCCTCTCTGAGTGGGCTGACCTCTCCTCCTCACTCCTGGCCTCAACCACTCAACTCCTCCTTCTTGGAGACTTCAACATCCACCTGGATGCCACCTGTCCTCCCTCTGGACTCTTCAGTGACCTCTGTGACCCTCTCTCACTCCCTCTGGCCCAACTCACTCTGCAGGGCACACTCTGGATGTTCTGATCTCCTCAGACCTTCCCCTTTCTGTCCCTCTCACCACTCCTCTCTCTTGGAGTGATCATTTTCTCCTTTCCTCCCATCTCACCCTCTCTACCCCTCAGGCCAAGCCACCTCCATCACTGCCACCCACCTTCTCAGGCATCTGACCCATGAAGCGCATATCAGCTGAGGCTTTCGCTGCCACCTTCTCAACTCCCATACCCTCTTTGTCTGACTCTCACCCTGACACAGCCCTCTCCACCCTCCACTCTGCTATATCTGATACTCTTGATATCCTTGCCCCTGTCATGAGAATCCACCTGAAGCCAAAAGCCAAGTGTAACTCCTGGTATGACTCAGACCTCATCACCCTAAAATGCAAGTGCAGGGTGGGCGAGAGGAAATGGCGTGCTTCATGTACATCCTATGACAAATTGGCCTGCCTCCTGTTCCATAGGCAATACCGGCTCTCTGTCCTCACCAAGAAGAGCGCTCACATCCAAGCCCGCTTCTCGTCGGCATCTAACAACTCGGCTGAACTCTTTAAAATCTGCAAGGAATTGGCCAATCCTGCCGCAGTCTCTACCTCTCCTGTCCCTTACCAGGCCCTCTGCACGGCCCTGGCTTCTCACTTCATCTTTAAAACTCAGGACATCCTGTCCTCACTCTCCTCCTATCCCCTCCCTCCCTCTACTCCCTGCTCTTCCTCTGGCCCCTCTGCAACCACCTCCCCTCCCTCCTTCTCTGCTTTTCCCCTTTTCTCTGCAGGCGAGTTTTCTAGACAAGTCTGATCTATGAAAGTCTTGTCGAAACACGTTCGCCCCTGTTCTTCCAAAACTATCAAGGACCACATCGACTCCCTGGCTCCTGCCCTGGCTGATTTCTGCAATCATTCCTTCACCACTGGAGTCTTCCCATCCTCCCTAAAGCACTCCCTTGTGCACCCTCTTCTTAAGAAACCCTCTGCTGACCCCTCCTGCCTGGCCAACTATTGCCCAATCCCCATCACTCCCTTCCTGGGCAAGCTCCTGGGGAAACTGCCCATCTCCTAGCTTAATCTCCACACTGAATCTGTTGGTTGTCTACATGACCATCAGTCTGGCTTCAGAGATGCCAGAAGCACAGAAACTGCTCTCCTGAACATCCTAGAAGACCTGCTATCCAACCTTGACTCCAACACCCCCTGTGTCCTCATCTTGCTTGATCTCTCTTCTGCCTTTGACACGGTCAACCATGCCATCCTGCTCAACCGTCTACATGATAACCTGGGTATCACTGAACAGGCTCTGGCTTGGCTGACTTCTTTCCTCTCTGACGAACCTCCCAGGTCCAACTTGGGTCCCTCCTCTCTGCTTTCTTTTTCTCTACCTGTGGTGTCCCCCAGGGGTATAACCTCTCTCCCTGGCTGTTCAACCAATACCTGGCAGTCCTCGCCCACCGCATCGCCGCTCTCTGCCCCAACTTTCAGTGTTATGCTGATGACACCCAGCTCATTTTCAGGCTACCCTCAGCCTCCTCCTCTCCCTCTGTCATCTCTGATTGTCTGTCTGCTATCCAGGAGTGGTGTGCAGCCAATGACCTCTGCCTTAATGCCAGTAAGACTGAGATTCCCCTCATCGGCACACACGCTCCCTCCTTCCCTGCAGCTCTCTGTTCGGCCTCTCTTGGTCCTCTTCCTGCTCCCACCTGCAAGGCTAAGAACCTTCGGGTCATCTTCGACTCCACACTCTCCTTCTCTCCTCACATCTCTGACATCTGTAAGAAGTCACACTACCAGCTGCACCTCCTTAGAGGCATTCTTCCTTTCCTCTCCTTCCCACAGAAGCTCACTGTTTCCAGAGCTCTGGTTCTTTCTAGGCTGGACTATTGCAACAGCCTCTTTCTAAATCTGCCTGCTTCCACTCTCTGACCTCTGCAACTTATCCAGAACAGGACTGCAAGACGTGTCCTTGCCTCAAGCCCAGGGATCGTATCTCTCCAGGACTGAAATCTCTACACTGGCTCCCAGTGGCTGCGAGGATTAAGTTCAAAACCCTCTGCATCGTCCACAAGGCCTTCTGGGGCCTGGGGCTTCAATACCTTCAAGTCTCTCTTCCTACATATCTCCCTTCTCGAGCTCTTCACTCATCCGCCTCCAACTGCCCCAGGGTCAGTCGCTTCTCCAAACAACGAGTTGGTGGTAGATGTCTTTCCTCGGCTGGAGCCTCCCTCTGGAACAGCCTCCCTGCCTCCCTTAAACTCGAGGAGAACCATCTCCGATTCTGGAAGCTCCTCTAAAACTTTCTCTATGCTTCTGCTTTTTCTGCTCCCCTCCTCTGCTGACCTCCTAGTGCAATTGGAAACTGCACTGGCTACCTGGACACCCTCTGATCTCGGGACCAGGTCCTCCCCCACCAGCATTTCACTTCTGCACTGCCCACCTGGCAACCCCCGCACTTGGGGACTGTCTCTGTATCCCTACAGTCCCCCCCACAGCCCTGACACCTGATGTCCACACTTACTCATGCACTTGCCACATGCTGGCAGCTACTTACTTATTGTTATCATCTTGCCATGTACTGCACTTTCCCTGCCCCCTTCCCATGCACTTGCGCCATCTGAATGACACCTGGCCTAGCAGGATCGTCCGTCCTCCCTATGTTCCCCTCCCTTGCCTCATTGCGCCTTGAAACACTTGTGTATAGGCACATTACAAGTGCCATATCATACCATATCATAATAAAATGATTTTGCTGAAAAGAGTTTCTTTGCTGTATTGGGATTGCCATTCATAGAACTGCCTGTCCTCTGAACGTGTGTTCAATTCTATGCTCTCTGGCAGTAACAAGCTCAAGCTCCCAGTAGGGGGGTCCCTGCTTAATTACTGCTTCGCGAGCGGGGGAATTAAAGAAATAGATTATACTGTTTCTACATGCAAAATGGATGCTCCCAAGTCCTTTAAACACAAGACTTTACAGCAGATTTTCAGCTTACTTTTTTGATAGGAACCTTTTCTTTTTTTAAAGTCAATATATATGGCAATAGTTTTAAAAGTAAACTTTTCCGAGATAACTTCCCTGAATCCTGCTGTGAATGAAAACGACTACTGTCCCAAACTGTACAAAGGCCAGACTGTGTGGACACCCAGCCTTATGCAAGAAACAGAATTAAAAGAATTTAAAGAGGGGGGCAAAGCCCCAATTGGAATTGAAGTGTGCACAGCCCCTCTGATCTTTGCCAATAAGTAATTCTTTTTTCTACTGAAAATTATTTTCTTAACCTATTGCTGTACTTGTATCATTTGGTGGGGAAAGTTAGGTAGATTTGCAGAAAGCCCTAGTCCTTGCATTCTCGGACTTTCGGTTTTGCTCAAGTCACAGAATGCAAAGGTTTGGCACTTTGGCACTAAGCACGTGTATACAGTACGAAGGGCCTCATTATGAGTTTGGCATTGTGGCCAAACCCTACATTAGCACAACACCAAACTGCGGATTTGGAGGTAAGGTGGAGGAAAAAAACCTCCAGCTGAATGCTGGAGGGAATTCCTCTGCTTCACAGCCAAACAAAGGTTAAATCAGCAGAATTACCTTTCAGCTGAATTACTGGCAGTCGTAATTCTGCTGAAATCTCCTTGGAGTCTTTTGGACACCAATAAAGGTGGGTTAACACCACCTACCACCACTCACAATCCAGCTGATATTTCTGCTGGACCAAGTGGTGGTAATGGTAAATCCGTTTGGTGCTATCTTGGCAGATGTACCGCCCAGATCCCAGCAAACTTGTAATGAGGCCCAAAGTGCTTTGTTTGTGCTTGAATATAGTCCTTCCTGCTACCCCTTTCTCCTGCTGCCCAGATCTCATTCACAGTTTATATTAAATGCAAACTTGAACCCTTAACCAAAACAACGTTGTATTCAAATGCTTGAAGATGTCCATCCAGGATGGGGAAAATAAAGCTACAAGCTTACTCTTTTTGCTCAATATCCTTTTATGAGGACCTGTATTTTGCCAGGTTGGCTTATCCTTTGACTTATATATTTTAAATTTGTCTCAATAAAGCACAATATTGCAGTAGTCCTCGGAAGCCAAACAATAACACATATCTATACCTCGAGTGACTTTTATAAAACATACTAATCTTTGTAGTCAAATAAATATTTTCAGCTAAAACTGGGAAGATACGTGGTCAAGTGCCTACATTGCAGACCAGGCACAAATCCCAGCTCCATCACTTAACCAAGTTGTGTGATCCTGGGCAAACAGGTAATGCCTCTCGCACCTGGTGATAAATTGAAAACAGATTTTTAGTCAACTGGTTACAGTAATCTGAAAGAAGCACATTTTCTATATCCCGCAACGAATTGCTTTTTGGCATACCCCAAATATTAGCAGGTCTCCCCATTACCACCTCAAAGGGAGAGAGCCCAGTCTTAGTTTGAGGGGTTGTTCTCATTGACAGCCACACGATCGGTAAGGCGTCCGGCCATTTTAACTTGGTGCCAGCACACGTCTTAGCGAGCTTGTTCTTTATAATGCCGTTATGTCTTTCCACTAATCCGGCACTTTGGGCATGTCTGGCCGAATGGAACTGTTTATCAATCTGTAATTCTTTGCAAATTTGTAGGATTACAGTAGCGATAAAGTGTGGCCCATTATCCAACCAGATGACTCTCGGCAGCCCAAACCTATGAAAAACCACTTTCAACAGAGATTTTGCCGTGGTTATGGCCGTTGCATCTCTAACAGGGTAAGCCTCAACCCACTTACTAAAAGCACAGATGACAACCAACACATATTTAAGATTATTGCAACGTTCCATTTCAATAAAATCAAAGTGAATAACCTCAAACGGAACAGAAGGTAGAGCGAAACTTCCTCTAGGAGTCGAGGTACCTTTTCCTACATTGTGCTGCAAACAGACCATGCACCCTTGGACAAAGCGCTCCGCAGTTTTGAAAATCTTATCATTGGCCCATACACTGTGTAGCATTTTAGTCACTTTACGTGCACAAACATGTGTCGGACCATGAGCCATAATAATCATCATTGCAATGTAGGTGTCAGGGAGTAACCATTTTCCTTCAATATTGTCCACCCAACACCCATCATCATCCAATCTCCCTGCACCCTCGATCCATCTCTTAGTTTCCTGTATGGTAGCATCTGTTTGAATGTCTTTTACAGAATCGATACTTTCACCCAAAGTGCAAATATTTACAGTTTCTCTTACAGCATGCATTCCTGAACTGAAATCAGTGGCAGTTTCTTTAGCTATCTGATCAGCGAAAGCATTCCCTTTTCCTACATCATCTGTAACCTTTTGATGCGCTGAACATTTTATAATAGCTAACTGAACAGGGAGTGCGAGTGCTGAAAGTAATTGCACTATTAAAGTGCCATGCTGAATTTTTGTTCTGTGCGAGGTCAAGAAACCTCGTTCTTTCCAAAGCCTACCGAAGTTGTGGACCACCCTAAAGGCATACTGACTATCGGTATATATATTTACTGTAAGCCCTTCAGAAAGTTCACAAGCTCGAGTTAACGCTATAATTTCTGTGGCCTGCGCGGAATTATGCATAATTCTTTTGGTTTCCACAATCGTGCTTAAAGTAGTAACGGCATAAGCAGCCGCGGATGTACCATTCGGAAGTTTAAAACAAGAGCCATCACAAAATTGCTCTCCTTGTGCGCTATTCAAAGGCGTGTCTCTCAGATCGATTCTGCCTTTAGTCTATTGTTCTGTCACATAAAGGCAATCATGTGACATTTCGTCACCATCAACAGTATCTTGCGGGACAGGTAAAAGTTCAGCCGGATTTAATACACAACACCTCTGAATTTGAATGTGGGGGGCAAACAAGATTAGTTCATATCTTGTCAATCGTGCGAAGTGAGGTGTTGCGTTTGAGTTCTATTCAATAAAATATCCACAGAGTGAAGAAATCGGTAGCACCCTCAGATTTTCCTTGGACACAGGCCATAAACGTGTCCCAAATGATTCTTTTTTCAGGAGCTATAGTTTTCAATTTTACAATAATCCTATCAGGCAAGGTTAATATCACTTGAGGTGGTCATTCACCAGCTGGTCTTTCTCTATCTAGCCTAACCATGTTATCCCATGTATCTCCCAACCCAGATATATCATCTATAGTCCTAATCTGTTTCCACAAATCGACTGGCAGGAGTACGGGAAATAATAAATCAATATCACTTAAGGTGAATACCGACGACCGTAAGACCAACTCTATTTCTTTATTGAACCCGGTGGGATTCTTTCCTACATCGGGAATAGACTGTTTTATGGTGTTCACTTCCGGTCTTGAAAACGGGACGTGAACAAACTGTGATACGTAATGTGCAGGAATTTCTCCCGCAAGCATTCCTCGTCCAGCATCGGCCGCAATCTCAACTTTCGGGACAAATGTCGGAGGGACCTCTCTCATAGGCAACTGAGAAGTAGGCAGCTCCGAACGCTTACTAAGCAACAGAGCCAAATCAAGCGCTAAGGCAGTCGAAGAAGTATCAATCGATAAGGCTCTCTTATAAACACTCAACAATTCTGTGGGACAACAAATCTTTCTTTTTACACACTCATTCTGCAGGTACTCCACCATCACCTGTATCACCTTCTTTTGCATTTCTATCGTATACTGACTATGGGCCTCATTACACGGATGGCGGTAGGGATTTACCGGTACCGGTAAAATACCGGTACCGGTAAATCCTTACCGCCTTACTACGAGGTCCCTTTGCGGGTTGGGGGATTTAACGCCTGCTTTTTGCAGGCGTTAAAATCCAACCCGCTAAGGGACCTCGGAGCTAATTACGGCACCGCAAAATTGCGGTGCCGTAATTAGCGCCTTCCCCATTCCCATAGAGCCCTATGGGGCAGGAATGGGAATGGGGAAGGGCAATGGCGGAAGGGGGATTTACCGCCCCTCCAACCTTGGAATGGGGCGGTAAATCCCCTTTCCGCCAAGGCGGTGCCGGTATTTTACCGGCATGAGCCATGGCGCTAATAGCGCCATGGCACACCACCTACCGTGTAATGAGGCCCTATATGTGTCATATACTTAATCTGGAGTTATCGACATATCCAAAATCCATCTTATCGCATCCTTTGTACAAATCCGCACTTCCTCACCCTTTAATTCACGGCGAGGAGAAAACTGTTTCTGTATTCACATAATACCTAAACTACCACCATCTGCTTCCTCATTCTGTAACCCTTCCAACTCCTTCCTATACTCAAAAATCCTCTCAACATGCTCATATACCTTCTCTGCAGTATCTCTGGACAACGCTAAGGCATTCAAATCCCGTAACCCTTGTGGGAGATCTACATCGTTTAATCTATTCCACATTATAGTCAAATGGATCCCTAATCCTTCAATAAAGACATTTTTCTCGGGAATACCTTTTAAATTTTCGAGTGCGGAAAAAACATCGGCTTCTTCACCCTTCTCCATGCAATGTTTAGCCCAAGCAGTCAATTCATTCTTTTTATCTGTGGACACAGTATTACGAGTCACAACCCTTGGTCTCGCTCCCTGGTCTACTACAAGCGATGCAGAATCACTTGGAAGAGGAAGAGTAGGCACATTCTGGATATCAACAGGTGGAGGCAAGGGGGCAGGTAAAGGAGCGACGGCTGGAAGAACAACAGGAAAAACAACAGGGGGGACCGGAGGAACTATAGGAGGGGGAATAACAATGGGAAGAGGAAAAGCACCAGGAGGAGGGACGTATGGAGGTGGCGCGGAGGCATCGGGCCTTCATTCATGCAAAAGTTTATTAATCAATTCATCTAAAGTATGAAAATCTTTTGAAGGGTAAATTTTCTGAATGCCTAATTGGAACGCCCTGTCCGTGTTCCTAACTGACTCCAATTGTTTATTTTGATCATATAACCGTGCCTTCTAGACACTCGTCATATGTCTACGCATATGTTTCTCTCTACTCTTTTGTTGCTGCAAAGCTTCTGTTTTCCAACTATGCAATGCGTCAAATGCTGCAGGTCTAGCCTTTTTCTTTACTAATACTGACTCTAGATATTCTATACGAGGGAATTCGAAACTACTATTGGTTGGCCACCGAAGATTAGAATTATGTCTGGTCTGTCTGTGCCAAATGTCATCAAATGCTATACTACCAAAGCCTTTCTTACAGTACACAGTACATGCCGGCGACCCCTCCTGTGGTGCGGGACGGCTATCTTCCAAAGATTGTCTGTCGCTGCGGAATAATGCCCTAAAGCAGGCAGACAATTTCCCAGGCATATCAAAGTTCTGGTGTTACCTGGTCAAGTAATTGTGCTCGCGAGTACAATGCGCCAAATTCAAATTGTCAGGGTTATATTAAGAATCGGGACATGATTCACCTGACCAAAGGACTGGGAGGCCCAATCGGGTTACTAAGGACAATGCTAAGGACCCACGTGTCTGGAGATTTTCGGCAAATTTACCCACCTCGATATATGGACCCTCGTCAAGACGTCGTCTCGGGCTACAGCTCACCGTTCAGGGATCGGATCATGCAGTTTTGTCGAGGAATTCACTTCTCGTCCAGAGTGGCCATTTCTGTTGGCACCGTCCGATCCCGGTCCGATAGCCGAGCCAACCTTCAACGAGACGAAGTCGATCTTGAGGGTCCCTATTCGGGCGCCATCTGTGGAATCATAAAAATACAATATTAAGGCTTTTACACCAAGCAAAGGAAAATACACCGACACAGGCTAGAAAAAGATTCCCAGAATCTTTATTACAAAACTGAACAGTTACCAAACAAAGTACACAAATAGCTATTTGGCCGTCAATACATCACAGAGACCACCAGCAGGGTTCAATGTGAGCAGTGAACAGGAATTGCTAGCTGGACATCGGCGTATTTATACATTTTTGTTATAACGATGTCCAGCCTCTTTCAGGTTAATTATGAACTGGGCTAGGGTCACGCCAGGTTTTTTCCTAATTTACATATCTCGTGCATGCGGTTTACTTTTCAACATATTTACTAACACACACTCTTATTCTCTAGTTTAACGTTACACTCTTTACACATTGCTTTAATACAGATCAAACCAATGTTTCACAAGTCGTATTTGGATAGCATTATTGTTCTTGTATACTTGTAGGTTAACATCGCCGATTCAAGTAATCCCCTGATCCCGAGGTCAATGAAGGACAAGGTCTACATGACCCAAACATGTAGCCTGAAGGCAGGTTGGACATTAACTCTCCTACAGAGGTTGAAGAGGTTAAGGCAAGAACAAGAGCACACGACACAGCCATTTTAGATTACAGGGTGACTTTATACAAAAAACTAAAATGGCGGCTTTAACCTAAAATGGAGGCTTGATTTACTTGAGGTCACGACCTTGTAATACGAGTTTCCTCGCAAAGCGACTGGTCATAGGCCAACATATACGATGAGGACGAAACAATATTATATCAGTTCTAACAAGGCAATATGCTGTAGTTATGCTTTCAACTGGGTGCAAAACTACACCCATCCCTCATACACATTCTTTAAAGCCCTGTCTTTCAGCTGCTTGCCTCTATCACACCCACACCTCACAATCATCCACCATATTTATCACCCCAATCGTCCCCGACACACAATCCTTCCACACTGCCTGGTCTGACGTCACTACTAACAACCACAGCTCCCCGTGAAACATCTACCTTGGTGATTTGAACCTGGGTAGTTTTCACCCCGGCAACACCATCATACTGAACCGTATCCTCACTCCATTCGCCCCATAACCTCACTCAATACATCCCCTACCCCACTCACATAGCTTTCAACAGCCATACCTTCTGATTTGAAGCAAAACTCACATCTCTGTGGAAAGCCGAATCTGGGTATCATGATCCTAACTCTCAGACATGTCCATTCATACTCCTAAATCCCATACAATTACAACACCATCATTTCCCAGGCCCTCGGTGCAATAGCCCCATTCAAAACACAAACACCCTACAACCACCACCATAAAACACCACCATAAAACAATGGTTTTAAAATTCCCTCTTTTCCTTCAAACAGGAAGCCAGGCACCTCGAAACAGCCTAGCAAAAGAGCCCATCCCCCTCTGCCAGCACACACATCAAATGCTGGTCACGACCCCCAGGGTTTAAAATCAGCTGCAGGAGCCTGCTTGGGTGAAGCCCGCGGTGGGTCAAGGGCACAGTGTTTGGCACTGGATATAGCATTTCCCCGTGGTTACAGCAAGCCTAGAGTGATTGGCCACGCCTTCCTGGGGTTTAAAATCAGCTACACACACACACGCACACACACTCTCTCTCTCTCCCGCCAGATAATGATCATAGTTTCAGACAATGGGGTGGCACCTTGGGTGGCCAATAAGATTCCAGAGGTAGCATGTGCCTCCCCAGGCCACTCCCTGGAAACTCCTATTCTTTCAGGGCCTTAATTTACGCCTGGCAGTTAGAAAAATGGCCAAACGCAAAGCTGTACAAATTCCCCCTAATAGCGTGGCAGGCAAAAGAGCAGTCATTTTTTCAAGTCACAGATGAAGCTAAGGCAATGATTAATGAAATCGCTGATTTGCTCTATGATATTGCGCCCCAAGCCACGCAGCATAAATCCAATGTATTGGGTGGTAATAAAAAGGGGGGCCTAGCTCACATGGTATTGTGACGGACAGCGATTGACTATCTTCTATTGACCCAGTGGAACCACCTGTTAGATCGTTCCTATTGGGACAGTAGGCATCTGCCAAGGTTGCAAGTGAAAAATTGCACTTGACAACTTCAGCAACTCCAAAGTCCCACTTCAAGCGCTGGCTGAGGGGGGAAATTCCTGCTATGAGGTTCCTAATTCACCATAGCAGCAGGGAGGTAAAACATATAACATCTCTGTGGAATTAAATCATTTTCAACCTGGTTCAGTAACTAGCGAGGGGAGGGGGTAATGATGTTGGTGTTGTCTCCTATCCCCCAGCGATTATCACACAGAATAGATTGTCCCCCCATGAGGCCGGGAGACCGAGGTCAGAGTTGGGTCCTACCCCTAGTGGCTTGCATAGAAATGAGTGAAGGTCCGGCGCCCATCCGAACCGGATACGGCTAGACATTCCCACGCAGAGTGGCTTAGTATACTGCGAGGCATCTAGCATTTTCCCTCCTGAATAGCCTCCACCAGAAGAGACATTGATTCCCTACGGCAGGAAATAGTGAAGATATTCTTAAGAGCCTACTGGCTTTTGTTACTCAATCAGAGCAAGTTATGGTTTCCTCTGTAGGACCACGGGTGGGAGATCTACTTAAGAATGGGGAATCCCCTAACTTGACAGTGAGTGATAAGGTTTTGGAGGTAATACTCATACAAGTGCATAACGCAAAGAACTATTCCAGGAGGACTCAAAGGGAGGGGGGGGCAAATTCTGTAAAATAATTGATCCTGTATGCTACCAGGGGCAATCTTCACCCAATAAAATCATGTATTTGGTCAATGTACCAAAATTGGAAAAGTCCAGGTGTGCACTCAGTGATAGCCTAATTAATAAGGTCACACATTGGCTAAGATTAGAGGCGACATAATTGCATGCACTCGGATGTCGGGATCACAGCGTAAGGATGTCATCAAAGTGTAGCTGACGGATGAGCACCTTGTCGACGGTCTACTTTTGATGGAACATCATGCCCTTCTGCCCTCTTAGCTGGAGATAGCAGTCATGAGGAGCATTCCGGTGTCCACCTTTGCTACTGGAGGTACTGAAAGAGTGGAAGGAGGTGGCTCAGCCAACCCCAGTCAAAATGAAAATATGGTATTTCCATCTCACACATCCCCCTGCCCCCTTGAGTAACATAACCCCAGTTGGCAACTCTCTGGTTACCAACTCCTATTCCAGTGAGTCCAAAGCAAACCTCAAAACCATATGTACGCTGGATATAGGCAACAGCAACCTACGGGCACCCGTATCCACCCGGCCCCATTCTGTTCAACATAGACAGGGACTTACCTGCTAGGGAGACTGAATGGCGGGTCTTGCATCCCAGCCAAGGGAATGTCATTCTGACTAGTGGGGTGGGCACTGGCGGCCTGGTACCAGCGGGTTAACCTGGAGTAGTAGGTGCAAATTCCTCCCTGGGGGCTGGGATGTATATGGTATCCGGGAGCATAACAGGGGTCAACAAGTACCTAATCGATAATGACTGGCTGAGCTTTGTTCGCACTTGTGAGGTGATTCATCTTCAGGAAACGTGGGCTCTAACAGCCCCCCACTTGCAGGGATATGCCGCTTTTTCGATTCCTGAGATACTCGGGATGGGGGCACGGCCAGGTGGGGGAATTCTGACCTGGGTGAATACAGCCCTCATCATGTCCATTAATGTCCACTGGACTGGCCCCAATCAGTTTTTGGAACTCCATGTAAAGCTTAGAGATAGGCAAGGAAAAAGATGAGTCAAGGCTATCCCTCCCTTTAAAGCACAGGAGGTGCACAAACAAGCTACAGAGGGCTAAGATGTAGTTCAGTTAGCCATTTATGATCAAACTAAATGGTTGAGATACTGTTAAAACAAAATCTATTCTAAATAAGGTTACCTATTAAAACAACAACTTGAAACACAAGAACATTAGGCTCTGAAGAGGTGAGGTTAGTAGTGGGGAACTTTCTTACTCAACGTCATAAGACGGTCTCCCGCAAAGCATAGGGTAGGACTCCCTAGTTTGACAGTTACTGCAGATGAGCCAAGAAGGCTTCCAGGAACTCTGTGGAGATGGGAACATTTATCATAGCACTCTTAAATCCAAGAAGGTGGCCTGGGTAAGGGAAGCTTTTTCCTCTCTGCTGTCTGCCCAAGATAGCGGAGACTAGAGGGAATTCTGGTCTCTGATGGGTGCTGGTCGCCCCTTGCATTCTAGTAACATACACAGTTATATCTCAGAGTTAGCCTGGGTGAACCATTTCTCACGATTACACACTGAAACTAGGTCACTGGAGTGTGCCTCAGTGTGTACTTTAAACCTATCTGGTTCACCATGCAGCTTTTCCCCATTGGTTTTGACAGTGGAGGAGGTAGGATGGGCCTGTCGTAGTCAGAAGTTGGGCAAGGCTCCGGGAGCACATAAGGTCCAGATGGATTTTTATGCATCGGAGCCCAGTATCTGGATGCCATACTTAACCAAGCTCTTTAATACAGCTCTTAGTCACAATGTGGTACCTGCTTCATGGACTAATGCAGAAATCTTGCCCATCTTCAAAAAAGGTGCCGGGACTCCCCTGGGAACTACCATCCCATTTACCTCCTAGATGTAGGGGGGAAGATATATGCTTGAGCAGTGCTAGAACATTTGGAAACATGGATAGTCGAAAACAATGTCATTAGTGACCTGCAGGCGACTTCACTAGGGGAGTTAGTACAATTGATCAGAATCTCTTCCTAGTATGTGACAAATATCTCATGCTCAGAAAAAATAGTATATATGCTGTGTTTATAGATCTGCACGCAGCCTTTGACAACAAGGGCTCGATTATGATATACTCTCCGAGACCTTGATTTACCCCTCCAGCTTCTCAAGGCCATACAAAGAGCCTCACCACGAGTTGGGCGGTAGTCCTTAAATGCAGTAATAATGATTTTACTGCCGCATTTAAGGGGCTGCCCAATCTCGAGTTGGGCAGAAAGTCAGAGTTTTATCTCCAGCTTTTTGTTGTAGGTAGAAATTCAGCTTCCTGCCCATTTTTGGCAGTTTTTGGCGCTATTACCGCTGGCACTATTACCGCCGATGCTATTCCTACCAGCGGTAATAGCGCCAAGGTCATGATAGAGCCCAAAGCCTTTACTTAGGAAACACAGCTGTTGTAAGATGGTGCCTGGAGGGCAGTGTCAATAGGAATAGAGATGGGGTTTCGCTAGAGGTGTGCTCTGGCACCCAGGTTATTCTGCATTTTCATCAATGGAGTAATCCAAAAATTGCTCTTGCTGCATACTGATGCTGCTACCTTAGCAAAAGAAAAAATGGCAGTGCTTGTGCTCGCAGATGATGCGGTCCTATTTTCCCTCACGCCAAGCGGGCTCAAAACATAACTGAATGCTTTTGAGGAATTCTGTGATCTAAAAGGCCTGTCAGTCAATGTTAGGAAGACCACGTATATGGTATTTAATGCTAATAGAAAGATGGAAAAGAGGGTGATACCTTTAGAGCAGGTCAAGCAATATGATTATATGGGCTTGAGAGTCACGGCAAATTGCCACTGGGACGCACATCTTGTTAAAACAGGACTCACGCTGGCAAGGTATAGTGGTGCATTGGTAAAATTCACCAGTCACCATGGCGGTGAGGCAGTGCGGTTCTCCTTGGAGGCCTACAAAGCGCAAGCTAGGAAAGCGGCTACATTTGGTGCAAAGCGTTGGGGAAACATGAAATGGCCAAGGCTAGCAGTCACAGAAAATAAATACTGTAAATATTTTCTTGCTTTACCCACTAGCACACCGTATTTGCCAGTTTTTCTAGAGAACGGAATGCAGTCCATATAAATGTTCTGTACTGCACGCCCTGTTTACTACTGGGTAAGGCTTTGGACAGGCGATGAGCTGAGGAGCTACAGAGATGCAGTGATCAATCTGAACAGCCTGGGGCTAGGCAAGCTCTGGTCCAATCCGACCAGTACCTCAAGCAAGAGCAAAGTGGCTGCTAAGTGTGCCTATGAGAGCAAGGCTGAGCAGGCCAGCTTGGCCATGGACAGTAACCCTTATTGTCTAGATATCGGGGCCTCAAGCAAGGGGTGTGGTATGAAACACACCTCGACTATGTTAACCCTTAGCACGAGTGGACTATGTACCTTAAACTCAGGACAGGCACCCTACCTCTTGCTGGTGTCCATACAACATTGAATCCAAATGTGTCAGCTGATTGTCCATTCTGTCCAGGTGCAACTGTAAATCCTGTTAATTTTGTCTTAATGTGTCCATGATATTTATTGCCAAGAAGAAGATTCTTAAGACCATTGATTAGGGACACACACGAGTTACAAATGATGCAATGACCCTCTGTTGTAGTGCTACTGATGGACTTGTAGTCTATTCAACTGCTAAGCATCTAACATGGGCCTGGCGCATAGGGTAAAACCATATGAGCCTGTAGAGCCTTTGGCATCGTATCGCAATGGTCTCTTTTTTCATGTATTTTGAAATTCAATCTATGGCTGTTTAGGATGATGTGATTCACCTGCTCCACTAGGAACCCCCCAGCACATGCACTGCACACTCTTACAAACAGATGGGTACGATATGATAAGTCATGTATAACTCCCCTGTACACATGTGTTTAATGATAATGCTGCTATTGGAGGATGCTACCTTATGGAGAATGTGATAGCCTAGGAATTATTGCTGTTTGCACTTTTACTTTTGGAAAATGAAATGTCAGTTATAAGTACAGATTATGGTGCTATTTGTACATGCTCGTCCTGATTCGCCCGTTTTTTAAGATTGTTTTATATATTGACGTTTTGATTGCTGTGTTTCATTTTAAAATGTTCAATGAAATGCATGATGTGTTTTTATGACATGAACATGTCAAAATAAAGCTGAATGAAACGAAACAAATTCTGCTGGAACAAATAGAAGATGGTCATATACGCAATGCCAACGCCGCCTACTAAATTCAAGAACTCCAGTCCACCACCAATCATACAGAGAAACATTTCAATATCATCAAGTCGCTCTCCAAACTACCATCCACCGCTTCCATGACCACATCCAGCTAAGTATGCAACTTCCTCATGGACTGTTTTAATTAAAAAATATTCAACATCAGACAAGTCATCCCCTCCGATCTCGCACTCTCACCCCCCACTCCAAAACCTTTCAACACATGGGACACTTTCTACCACATTAACCAAGACACCCTATCACCCTCACAGTCAAAACTGAAACAGCACACTTCCTGGATGATGCATTCCCACCAGCATCCAACTGCATCCAACT
The DNA here is from genome assembly GCF_040938575.1 of Ambystoma mexicanum. Taxonomy (NCBI): domain Eukaryota; kingdom Metazoa; phylum Chordata; class Amphibia; order Caudata; family Ambystomatidae; genus Ambystoma; species Ambystoma mexicanum. The sequence goes on from NC_090929.1 coordinate 419,202,161, forward strand.
GCATCAGCATCATGTCTATGCACCGAGTCAACATCATCAACTCCTGTCTCCCATGTGCTACAATCCCCTCCACACTCAAATCTAAACAATTCCCATCACTATTAAAAAAAACAGCCCTCAATGACACACTCCCTGAAAACTACCGCCCCATCATCATCCGGCCATACATCACCAGAATCATGGAATGCTTTGTCACAACCTAACTCCAACAACAAATTACCACCAACAACCATCTCAACCCCTTTCAATCCGACCTTCGACCCACACACTAGACAGAGGCCATTACATTTCACATCCCTGATGGCCTACACAACATCATAGACAATGGACACACAGCCCTACGCATACTCCTCAACTTCTCCCCATTCTTTAACAGGTTGAAACTTTTAGTCACTGTTCTCAATGGTTTACCTCCTTTCTCACTAACTGGTCACACTTTGTCTCCATGCCCTCTATCAATTTGACCCCATCCAAGTCAAGTATAGGGTTCCCTAAGTATCCTCCCTGTCTCCCCTCCTCTTCAATCTATATATAGAATCTCGTAGACAGGCCCTTAAGAGACAAAGGGCATCATTACACGGTAGGCGGTAAGGGTTTACCGGTACCGGTATTTTACCGGTACCGGTAAAACCTTACCGCCTTACTACGAGGTCCCTTTGCGGGCTGGGGAATTTAACGCCTGCTTTTTGCAGGCGTTAAAAACCAACCCGCAAAGGAACCAGGGAGTTAATTACGGTACCGCAATTTGTGGTGCCGTAATTAGCACCTTCCCCATTCCCATTATGCCCTATGGGGCAAAAATGGGAATGGGGAAGGGCAATGGGGGAAGGGGGAATTACCGCCCCACCAACCTTGGAATAGAGCTGTAATTCCCCTTTCCACCAAGGCGGTGCCGGTATTTTACCGGCATGGACCAAGGTGCTTATAGCACCTTGGTCCACCGCCATCCGTGTAATGAGGCCCAAAATGTTCATTTCCACCAATATGCAGAAGGCACATAAAAATGCTTCAAAATCCCATCACCCTCACAACTCTACACCCTCAAACACTATCTCTCCACCATCACAACCGGAATAATTGCCCACTTGCTCAAACTGAACCCTTCCAAAATGGAAGACCTCCTCATTTGCCCGCCCTCCCCCCAAACCCTCGCACAAACTCAACCTCACTCTTTGGATCATAGAACTCACCATGGACAACCCACGAAATATCTTTGTCAAATCCCTAGGCTTCACCATCATCCCCACTTGTCTTTCACACACCACATAGCTGCCTTCTATAAAAAATGCAACCTACAGCTACACCTCCTCAAAATAAGACACATCCTTCCCCATGACATCTTCCACACCACAGTCTAAGCACTACTGCTGCTCTAGCTGGACTAGGGAAACACTCTTCTCACTGGACTCCCCAACAGCAGCTTCAACCATTTGCAAATCCTTCACTATGCTTCAGGAACACTACTCCTGAACCTACCCAAACACTCACACATCACTGTAGCTCTTATGCAGCTTCACTTGCTCCGCACACCTCAGAGAATTGCCTTCAAAAGACTCTGAATTATATACAAAATCATCCACCTCACAACCCCATCTTGCCTTTACAACAAACTGAAATCCATCACCCATGCAAACACCAGACAAGCCATTCAAAACCTCCTAGACATTCCACTGCAAACTAACATGCACTTAAAAACAAGCATTCACCCAGTGGGCACCCAGAACCTGAAACACCCTACCTCTTCACATCCACACTGCATCAATACTTGCCGAAAGAATACCTCAAAACATACCTTTTCCCCACAGACCTAATCGTGCCTCACACTTCCTCCCCGCCATGACTGTCTATCCTAATCTTTCTATCCTATCCTGAATTTCTTTTGCAATTTCTGTATCATCTCCCACCTCCATAACCTTTAAAATGGCCGCCTGGTGTACCTTAGAGTCTCACAGGTCCCGGGCACCCTAGCCAGTCCTCTCTCGCACTTGCCTCAGGGCCCTGCACCCCACCCTCACAACACTTGAGAAACAATCCATGAGAGAGGCTCTCTTTGCACTTATCCTAGTCTCCACCGACTGGGTGCATGTGGACCCCCCTCCTGTGACTGTCTGTGCACTTGCTCGATCCGAATGCACCATGCCTAAGATCGTCTGTCCGTTTCTCTCCTGTCCCCGCCTTTTAATTGCACTTGGTAAAACAGCAGACTCGCTGTCATGCCTATTTGCTGTGTCTCAACTGTTAAATGTATTATATGCACTTACCCTGCCTGTGCAGACTATTATCGTCTCAGAATTTCAAGGACTCTGAGTTTTTACCCCATGTTTCCCGGCCTCCTTGAGAGCTTTGAAACACTTGCCGTTGTATATGCGCTATATAAATAAACGACACCAAATCAAACCTTGTAAGGCACTCTGAGAACCTCTGGGCAGTGCCAGCGCTAAGCGAAAATTATAATAAAATAAATGTGTGTTGTCTCCGTACAGAAAAACAGTTAGCAAATAACCAATTTTCCAGATGTGCCAAATGTCTGATGGTTTTGTTATTATGTGTGGTTTTAGTGGAATACAGAAGAGGGCAACAAGCATTCACCCAGTGGGCACCCAGAACCTGAAACACCCTACCTCTTCACATCCACACTGCATCAATACTTGCCGAAAGAATACCTCAAAACATACCTTTTCCCCACAGACCTAATCGTGCCTCACACTTCCTCCCCGCCATGACTGTCTATCCTAATCTTTCTATCCTATCCTGAATTTCTTTTGCAATTTCTGTATCATCTCCCACCTCCATAACCTTTAAAATGGCCGCCTGGTGTACCTTAGAGTCTCACAGGTCCCGGGCACCCTAGCCAGTCCTCTCTCGCACTTGCCTCAGGGCCCTGCACCCCACCCTCACAACACTTGAGAAACAATCCATGAGAGAGGCTCTCTCTGCACTTATCCTAGTCTCCACCGACTGGGTGCATGTGGACCCCCCTCCTGTGACTGTCTGTGCACTTGCTCGATCCGAATGCACCATGCCTAAGATCGTCTGTCCGTTTCTCTCCTGTCCCCGCCTTTTAATTGCACTTGGTAAAACGGCAGACTCACTGTCATGCCTATTTGCTGTGTCTCAACTGTTAAATGTATTATATGCACTTACTCTGCCTGTGCAGACTATTATCGTCTCAGAATTTCAAGGACTCTGAGTTTTTACCCCATGTTTCCCGGCCTCCTTGAGAGCTTTGAAACACTTGCCGTTGTATATGCGCTATATAAATAAACAACACCATATCAAACCTTGTAAGGCACTCTGAGAACCTCTGGGCAGTGCCAGCGCTAAGCGAAAATTATAATAAAATAAATGTGTGTTGTCTCCGTACAGAAAAACAGTTAGCAAATAACCAATTTTCCAGATGTGCCAAATGTCTGATGGTTTTGTTATTATGTGTGGTTTTAGTGGAATACAGAAGAGGGCAACAAGCATTCACCCAGTGGGCACCCAGAACCTGAAACACCCTACCTCTTCACATCCACACTGCATCAATACTTGCCGAAAGAATACCTCAAAACATACCTTTTCCCCACAGACCTAATCGTGCCTCACACTTCCTCCCCGCCATGACTGTCTATCCTAATCTTTCTATCCTATCCTGAATTTCTTTTGCAATTTCTGTATCATCTCCCACCTCCATAAGCTTTAAAATGGCCGCCTGGTGTACCTTAGAGTCTCACAGGTCCCGGGCACCCTAGCCAGTCCTCTCTCGCACTTGCCTCAGGGCCCTGCACCCCACCCTCACAACACTTGAGAAACAATCCATGAGAGAGGCTCTCTCTGCACTTATCCTAGTCTCCACCGGGGAGGGGGAGTGGGTGTGTTGGGGAGTAGAGGGGGGAGGGGGAGTGGGTGTGTTGGGGAGTAGAGCGGGGAGGGGGGAGTGGGTGTGTGGGGTAGTGGGCCTGTTCACTTTGTTTTGCCTATTCAATACACTTTATGGTTAATCAGAAATCACATGTGTGGACATTGCTTATTGCGTAAGTGTGCTTAATTGGTTAACAGTCTACAGTGTCCATGTCCCGGACACACCCTGTGCCCCGAGTGCCATCTCCATGTAACCCACCCCCGTCCATGTCTGCTAGAAACATTGGTTGATCAGAGTCTGACGCATGGCATGTCCCTCCTGTGCATCGTTATGTCCCTGAGGTGCTGCTCCATCCCCAACCTCCTCATCCTCATTGTCAGTTCAGCGTCAGTAGGCAGGGGCACATTCATTCAGATGCACTTATTGTGTAGCATGACACATGCCATGACGTTCTTGCCCACCTCTTGATGCCCGTGCAGGAGTGCCCCACCAGACCTGCTGAGGCAGTGAAAACCTGCTTCAAAAGGCCAAATGTCTGCTCAATCACCACACGGGTACATGTATGCGCACGATTGTAGTCCTCTTCGTGCATGTTCTGCGGGTTACGGACTGTGGTAAGGAGCCACCTCTTCAAGAGATGGCCTGCATCATCTGCATGTGGCCAACGATGTACGAGTACGTTACCACATCATAATTGACCTCATTGAGTGACGACATAGCATGCATGTATTTCTTATGTTCAAGCCCATTTCCATGCATGGATGGAGACACACAATGTGACTGGTATGTGTGTATTCCTCTTATGGACTGGTTTGCATGCCATCTACTAGTGGGCGCAGAGGGGTCAAGCTCTTTGTGAGTGCCCATGCACTGTATTAGTCCACAGTGGTTGTTTCTGTGATGTTGAAGATGTCCGGTGATTTGTATGCTTTGATCCTGGCACCGTTGATGTCAGCCTCATGATGATCTCACTACGTACAACAAAAGGTGTCATGCAATTCAGTTGGGCCTCTGTGTCAGTGTAGTGGTGTATTGATGTTTTTGACCCTCATGTGACTCCTTTGTACGCAGTAATGGTGGACTGTCCTTTCAGTTGATGGCTTTTGGTGCTGTGTATTGGCCATAGTCATTGCTTGTACCTGCATTTTGATGAGGGGGATGCAATCTGATTTGGTACAGTGCACATGCAGATGGCTGTGGAATGGTTGTGACACAGCTTCATTTACATGGTAGGGCTTCTTGCATCTTGCATTTTGTGGTATGTATCATGTCCCCAATGGTGATGATGGTGTCCCGGTCCAGACGGTACAGGGTGTGGATTTGCTCAGTGGTTAGGTTGAATGGACTGGCCCTGATGCGTGGGATTGGGGGCTGCCTGCGTGGTGCCACTGGCTGTGCAGGTAGGGCATGCTGGCCCTTCCTTGCCCGCCTTCTCCTCCTGCGTCTCCTCTGTGCTGCCTGTTGTTGTTGTCCTTGATGTTGTTGTTGCACTTCCACTGCAATCAGCTCCTCCAGCCCCAGCATTGCTAGTAGTATTGGGGTCATTGTGGAGTGTGGCTGGGTGTGGGAAGGGGTGGGGTGTGCTCCTTTTGTGCTTGCCCAGTCTGTATGGCCTCCACCTGTGCTGATTGTGTGCACATGTGGCAGTTGGGAACACTGCACATGGCCGTTTACGGTTGGTCCGCGATGGCGGTATTAGCACCATGGCGGTAAGGTACTTTACGCCCTTCACAATGGCATTAATTGCATGTCCGCCCGACTCGTGATGTTCCCCACTTTGCGGCATGCTGGTATTTACGGCAATGAATGGTGCCGTTAATAGCGCATTGTTCAGTTATAATCGGCCGGAACGGTAAACGATGCCGGTAATCCTTTACCGGCCTCGTTTGCCACTTAACGCCAGGGTCATAATGAGGCTCAGAGAGTGGGATTTCAATGGAGTAAATAGAGAAATATGGAGGGAGATGGGAGGATGGTATGGTTTTGTAACACAGATAGCATGTATAGGATAGGCTGAAATGTCACGATGACAGAACACGCAGTGACTGAACAGAACAAGACATGCATCACAGACTTTCAGGCACTGCTCGGATTTAGAAATGCTGACAGAGAGATGAGTGACTGCTTAATGTAACCATGGAGAAAGTATGTACGTCATTTGACACTACAACTGAGTAGAAGGAGTGTATGCTGTCTCTGAGATTGAGGGAGTTTTAGATGGAGCTGCTCTCGTGAGAATGGGGAGAGACATTTGGTTGGCATGAGATCAAGAGGCAAATGAAAGGAAGGTGCCATTGAGAGAGAGGCGTTTGGTGTGGCATTGATAGAGGCATTGGCATGCAGCCTTGGCAGACCAGCTTGGGAGAGATCGATGAGCTTTGCAGAGGCTTGAGGGAGGCAGTTCGAGTGACCAGACTGCAGAGTGAGCTGGAGAGGAGAGAGACGAGATTTGGAAGCTTGCACATGGCAGGGGAGTATTGCTGATATGAGGCCTAATTGATCTGAATAAGACACGTGCATGGGGAATTAGGACAGACACTCCCACAGAGCTTTGGGTTTGGAGAAGGGGAAATCAGGCAGGGATTCTCTAAGAGAGAGAGTGTGAAGTGTGGTGTGTATTGGAGAAGAATGCTGAATGCTGATGCTTGCAAATTGTTATTAGGTTGCATTAATTGTTATTAGGCTATAGTAGCATTATAGATCCAGCTAATTAGATGGCTTGCATTAGAAGCCTGTAAGGCTTACAGTTATTGCATTGCATTGAAGATTTGCACCAAGAGCATAAAAGGTGCAAATTCGAGATTTGCATTATAATAGTGTTTGCATCATGCCTTGCTGTGCATGAATAAAAGTGTTTTATTGTTGAATCGATTCATGTGTTTTCTTTGTGTCTTATGTTTGTGTGTCCATAGCATAGTAACCTAGGAGTAACAGTGCACAATCGCCCTGAGATACAAGAGCAGGGGGGGCATAGTGGTCCACACCTCCGAGGTAGATTTGGAGACTAGCAAGTGGTCGCCCATAAGGGGCTAGGCCAAAGGTAATTTTGTTTTTAGAGCTAACAGCTTACTGATCAGCGGGTACTAGAGGGAGGGTCTCGCCTTTGTAGATCTTTACTTTGCCCAAATGTAACCAAGGTCTTCTTCAAGACATCCAAACTGCAGTAGGTGAAACTTCTACATAAAAAAAGTTCATAAAACCATGGCTTATGCCACCTACGGGTAACATTTTTAATAAGCACTTGGTCTCCAACATGTAACTTTGGTGGTGGTAATATTTTGCTTGGATTGGTTACTGGGCCGTCCTCTTCGGTGTTCCTCGACCCCTCCTTCCGATGCTTGACTTGATCTGAAATGAAAGAAACACTGGTAGTCATGCATGTAAAATAATCATGCATCTCTCATATCACCTAGAGTTTGTGCTACACTCTGGGCATCACTCCTGACTCACGATGGAGGTCTAAGGGGCATCATCATGTGGTGCCCTGTTACTAGTTCATGGGGTGTAAGGTGATGATCTGAACCTGGCTGATTTTGAAGGGCATACAAGGCCTGGGGGTAGGCAATATAGCCATCCCTTTTCCAAAGTTAATCTGATCTTTGCTATCCTTACTATAAGGAGGCCGTTGAGCCTCTCACATATCCTGTTTGCTTGTCAGTGATAAGAAGAAGGAAACATATTCTTTATGCTCAATAGAATCCCTATTTGTTGAAACAGCTCATTAAAAAAGGGTGGCCCATTATTTGAACTCAATACTTCACACACACCCCATCTGGGAAATACTTTGCACACTCAAAACTCTGCTGTGCAGGTGGCATCAGGATGTGTACAGGGACCTGCCTCGATCTATCGAGAAAAGGGACATACTACCACTAATAGACACCTATATCCATTACATGTCTGCAGCATATCAACGTAATCAATATGCAAATGCTAAAATGGGCCATTCGGACAAGGCATTACTCCTCTGATTGTTCTTAGTGTATGCCCTATTGTGAACTTCTGACATACCATGCAATTCACAATGTACTGTTTAACATGTTCCAATAAATTGGGAACAAACCAGTCTCATGCAATAGTGGCAGCAAAAATGTCTCGGGTTATATGCGCTGGTTAATGTAGTTGCTCAAGTGTGACATTTAGTGATGCCGCTAGCATCACTGGCTTTCCAGTGCTTTTCTGTCTCCATACTGCTTCTGTGGGGTATAATAAACACCCCCTACATCTCCATAGCGCCTGCTCTTCTTGCGGGGCTCTACCCATTATATCTATTAGTTGTGTAATTGACAGCATATTAAATCCCTCTCATACCAGCATTCTTCTATTCAATACTTCTTTAACATTTTCAGTTTCAAAACTCCAAATTTCTGAGGAATATGCAACCCTTTTGGCTTCTAAGTATGCGGCTTCATTTCTGCGAAAGATAAAGTCTGTTCATTTAGTATGCGCTGCACATTTTAGGACTGCTATGGCTAGTGGGAGTTGTAGTGCCTTAATCAGTCTGTCCAATATAGACGCATGTAGCACTGGAGTGCCATCTGCATGGAGATAAAGCCTTCTTATCCAGTGTAACAGGCCTGCGTGTACAGTTGACGTCACATAGGCGGACTCACTGAACACCGTCATGTCTTGATCTTTGTGTTTCTCGGGCGCAATAATAAGTGCTACCAATTCTGCTGCCTGTGCTGAAAAATTGGACAATAGTCTTGCGCTCGCTACTACCTCAAATTCACTATTTAATCTGTGTTTTACAACTGCGGATCCTGAATGCCTCTCCCCACTAGTTTGGTCAATTTTTGGAGAACCATCAATAAAGAGAATCTCCCCTCCTGCTGAAGCATTTTCTTTCACACGGGGTATATCATCATAAAATTCAACATAATTAGAGCAATCGTGCACATGATCACCTTCTTCTACAGGTTCAGCTACACACATGGCTTGATTCACTATTTTACACCTCACAATTTTACTCCCTGGATTAGAAATCATTACTTCATAGGCAGATGCTATTTGTGACATCAATGTACCTTTGGGTTTCTCTAAAATGGCAAAGAAGGTGTGCTCCACGTATAGCGTCTTGGCACAGTCTATGGTAATACTTGTAAACCTCGGAGCAAAAGTGCTCAGTGAATATCTCACTGGGCTTTGTGGAGACACCTTATGTGTAGTAAACACTACTGCGTAAAACTCAAACCAATTGCTTCATTAGTTTAATACAACCTATGAGGTTGTGTCCAAGTAATACTCTTCAACTGTTCATATATCTCCTCTCATTTTCAAATGCGGCAACAGCCAAAGAGTGGTCACATGAAAAATGTCCTCTCATAACTGGATCTAAAATCCTACTGTAATATGCAAAAGGTTTATACCCCAGCGTTGATCTTTATGTGAGTACTGCTGTCATTACTGACCCATTGGTGTGCGAAAACAAATACAATTCTTCACTATAATTGGGAATTCCTAAATCTGGAGCTGTACATATTGCTCTTTTTAATTCCTCAAACCCTTCCTCCATTTCTTCAGTCCATTCTATCTTTTCCTTACCAACTTGTGCTTTCTTAAGTGCTTGCAAAAGCAATTTTGTGTATGTGCTGTAGTTGAACAACCAGGCCCTGCAGTAATTGCATAAGCCCAGAAATTGCTGCATCTGCCTTACTTTATTTGGCTTTTGTTTTGTCTTGATAGCCTCGGCTCTGTGAGGTGTCACTTTCCTAGCAATATTGTAATTTCTCCTTGTTCGCCTTGTATCCCTTGTCTGTCAATATAGTCATTAACTGAACAGAGACTTGCCTACATTCATCCTCTTTTTCACTGCAGATTAATATTCCATCTACGTACTAAATTACCACATTCATGAGTTCAATGTTGGCTAAACCCATCTGTAGGACCATGTTAAAGATCGACAGAGATTCACAGTACCCTTGAGGCAATTGAGTATGTTTTAGTCTCTTCGGGATCGAGAAATACGCATTTTTCAAATCGATCACCATGAAGTACTTAGCTTCAACTGGGATGTTACACAATATTGTCGCAGGATTCTGAACTAATGGAAACTCTGTTTCTACAATTTGATTAAGAGGGCACAAGTCCTGGATAAATATCCACTACCCTTCTAGATATTTTAATCAGATACAGCACAGTATTGCACAGGGACTCCGACAGCACTAGGATTCTCTGATTCATTAATGCTGAAATAGTCTTAAATATACCTTCATCAGCTTCTCGAGACATGGGGTAAAGTTTTGCTTGGGGTAGAATTTCTCCTGCATTGAGTTTTATTTTGACCTTTCCTATTCCCTTCAATAGGCCCACGTCATATGGTCCCGTAGTCCAAAAGACACTTGGCACCTTTTCTAGGTCTTCCTGAAAGAATGCTGGTCTTTGCTGCATTAGTGCCTTTTGCTGTGAGACTTACCTTTTCTCAATTCTTATCCAACATGTAATGCTTATAAACACTACCTCACCATCTATAGGTTCATCTCTGAACATATCTTCATCTGTTATGTCAGTCAATCGGTATCCCTCCTCAAGAGCTATCACTGTCCTCCATGGTCTACCTTCCTCATCTATTCATGGCTATTTCCCCTCATACTATAGCTGCTTCCAATTCTCTGGGAATAGTCTGCCCTTCTTCCTCATCCATAGGTACTTGTGGTCTAAATACAAATTCATCATGTATCCTCACAATTTTCCTTACTAATCCAGATAGCCATTTTGATAAAATGCTCACTCGATACATTAAGATTTCTGGATCTACTGGGACACCTCATAGAGCCACTTGCCCTCGAAACGCTAGAATAAACTTTCCTAAATTTAAATAGTGTATTCCTGGAGTGGAGCACACTATTCATAATCAGTGAATGAAATCGTCATGTTAAGTTTCATCATGAAATCTCTACCCAAAATGTTAACTGGCATTTGTCATGAATATAACAAAGGGGATAGACATGTCACATTCCCCTATAGAAACAAGCAGTTTATCAGTAAAAACAACGACATTCATAGCTCCAGAGAACCCTTGAGCATACATGGCAATACCTGACATTCTGTATTTTCCCTCCCTTATACAAGAGCGGGTCGCCCACAGTGTCTACAAGAAAAGAAAGATTAGCCTCCTATCATCACATTAACCCTTGGTTCCTCGTGAGGGTCTGCTTTTACTGATAGTAGTGAAAACATCAATTCACCCTATGAGCTGTCCTATTGAGGGTACACATTCATCCCCGTCACTGTAAAAGGGTTCCCTCCTACCACTGTGACACTCCCTATCCTAGGTGTTAGTATTTGCTCTGTCTTCGCATTGTGTTGTGTGTGCATAGGTGCTTGTTGCGATTGCCCTTGCGGTGGATGCATTTGCACTGACCTCTGCTGGTGTGCTGGTGGCGCCTGTGTCTGATAGGATGTGTGATCATGGGCAAAGCCCTCTTGTGTGTGTGTGCTGTATGGCGGTGGATAAGCTGTCCCTCCTCTTCAAGGTTGTCTGTTTTGTTGCGTGTTTCTACCTGCACAGCAATATGCCCTGTTATCTGACAATTCCAACGCACTGGGGTTGGCCCTCTGGCAAACCCACCTGAGTATTCTGACTTCCACCCTGGGCATTTTTAAATCAACCTTGGTGGTTCTGAAATCCACCTCCTCTTCCTCTAAATCCTCCACCTCTACCTTGTGGCCAAAACCCATACCCACTTTGACCCACTGGGTGTACATTATTCACCTGTGATGTACCCGTTATTTCTTGATTTCCTACTCCTTCTCCACATGTTGACCATTTTTTCTGAACTAATTTAGCTTCCTCAATTTTTCTGTTCTCATATTTCATTCCATCCTTCCTTTGTAATAATCGACAATTGTGCACAATAGTCAACTGTATCTCAGCCCACGGCTTCGCTTCCATTCCTACTTGCTTTTTCATTTGTCTCTATACCTGTTCTGGCAACCCCTGACACAAAATATGATAAAATGTGCCACTGTTTTTTTCCCACGGTTCACACATCTCAAGTTGCCATATCTCTTGAATATCCTAAAAATAAGAAATAGGGTCTTCATCTTCCTTCATTTTTCGTGTCATAATTGCACCCATATCTGACTTGTTGGGATACTGTACCCTGAGAGCCCTCCAAACATCTGCCCACCAATTATTAAATGGCACTGAGTTTTGTGCTTTCACACTCGCATATCCCACTCGTCTCCAAATGTTGTCAGCTCTCTCTCCAAGAATAGCTGCCAATAGACCTTTTATGTCCCCTATGGCTAACATATTTCCCTCTGTCATTTTCTCTAATTCGTATATCCACTTCCCAGCCCCTGAAGTCAAATTAGGTAACTTGCATTTCAAGTTATCCTTATCCATCTGAGGCCATGGAATATATTGCGTACTTGCCTTCCCCTTCTTTAGCAAGGAAAACTGTGAGAACTCAATCCCATAACTGGATTCCATTATTCGTTTAACCAGTGCAGGGGTAATTGTCCCTATTGGTCTTTGTGCTGGAAATGAACTTAACCTACTCACATAAGGTGGAGATTCTTCTCTCACACTAAACAATCCTCTTCAGGGAAGTTTGGGATATGGTGTAGGATCTGGTGTTCTTTCCTTAGGGTGTTCCAGATTCGACCATCTTACCTCCTTATCCAAATTTGGACTTCTTAAAGGGACGCATGTACCCTCTCCTTCCATCTCACGACCCGACTCCATTTCTTCGTCTGATATTGATACACCCCAACTGGTGAGACTATCATCCTCCTCTTCTTTGTCTAATTTGAATCTACTCAAAGACAGTGCTCTGTGTTCATCACTGAACATGTTTTCCTTCTCATCCCGTGGTTTAGGTATCAGGGATCGTTTGCCGCTGTCATGCGCTGGAGGAAGGTTACCCTCAAGCACACCGCTTTACATAACGCTCATACCCATAGGGAAAGGAACACTCGCGCTCTGACCCCCAGGACTCCCCGACACATAGCACAGCTAGACTCCCCAAGTCACAGTCAGCCCCTCATAATGTCATGCTACCTGTGGTGCGGGGGAGGCATCATCAGCAGTTGTTCCAAGGCTCAGTCAGAGGGTGACTTTGTTTGTTCCCTCGTTTCCAGTGGCGACTGCCATGGAGATTGTGAGCGGGTTGGAGCAGCCGACCACAACCACTTCCTGGTTTTGGGCCGACTTCCTGATCACGTGCCCTGAGCTCCGCTCATGTGATCGGGAGTCAGCAGACATAAAAGCCGGGTAATTTGAATCATTCGCCACTTCATAGCTGTTTTCATGACACTTTTCGGCTTTCTAGATTCACGTCTCGGATTCATTTGAAAAAGAACTCAGTTTACGGATTACGGATGGGTTATTCTTGCTCCTTGGATTTTGGTATTGGTTTCTGCTCGTATTCACAGACTTTTGAATTTTTGGCTAACAGTTAATGGATTGTTTCGGATTTCCCTTCTCTGCTTTGTCACTTACTCATCGCTACCCGGATTCGACTATTGGATTGCTTTTAGAACTGTCTTCGAGTTTCCTTGAACTGCTACGGTGTCTCCAAGTGGTCCACAAGTACCATAGTGCCACAAATACTTCCAGGATCATCAGGTGTGTAGCCAGCGCTGAGTTTCTGGCGCCTGGCTTTATGGATTGCTGATGCTCCCTTGCACCACAGCCTCAGAGTTCCTAGCACCTTTCCATTTAACTTAGCTAAGCCCTTTGCAATACAGTTACATTGTTTATAGTACTGTGCTTGTTTGTGCTAATACCTGAATTCATTCCAACAGCTCTGGGGTCCTCGGCAGCGTCTGATCCTGCGAAACAACAAACCACCTGTGGCCTCAAAGCTCGCACAGGGAGTAGTTTTCTCTCTCCCTGTGGGTAACTTGGGGACAGAGGCCCATATACTCTTCACGACGCGGCAAGTCAAGACGGCTGCTCCCTTGAGTCCCATACTCACTGTTCTGCCTCATTTGCTGATATATCTTATCAATCCTCTCTCCAATACTTTCTGCATCATATCTTTCCTCTTCTTGTTCTACTTTAGGTATTTCTTGAGTCATTTCTCTCATCGGGAAAACTTCACTTACAGGGCCTCATCACGAGTTTGGCGGTAACCCTTAAATCCGGCGGTCGCGCTATTACCGCCGGATTTAAGGGTCTGCCAAATCAGGGCTTTGGCAGATTTCCCCCCAGCTCTGAGCTTGGGGAATTCCGCCGAAATTTCACACTATTACCGCCGGTGGGAAATCCACCGGCGGTAAGAGTGCAAAAATTCCCCATTGAGCCCAATGGGGAATGGGACATTCCCGAATGTGCTCAGTGGGGAATGGGGAATTCCATCACCGGCAAACCTGTGATCCGGCGCTAATAGCGCCGGGGGGTTTGGTGGTAGGGCTAATACTGCTGGCAGTAATACCACCGGCGTTACCGCCCAACTCGTGATGAAGCCCACAGTGTCTCATCGTCCTAGCATTTCATCACTCGGTCGAAGAGCTTGCTGCTTTCTATTGTGTTCTATTCCTTCTTCCACTTTCCTTCACTCTTTCGCATCCCTTCTTGCCCTATCTTCTGCTTTCGTGCTTCCCTTCTTATTTCTTCCTTTTGTTCTTTTTCTTCTCTCCTTCTCTGTAATCTGTTTTCCTTCACTCGTTGTGCCTCTTCTTCCTCTCTCTTTCTTTCTCTCCAATCCCTTTCTTCTATTTCTTTCTTCCGACTGTCTTACTTCCTTTGTTCCCTGCCCGCTTTTCGTCTTTCTCTTGTTCTCCTCTATATATCATTTCCCATCATTCCCTGCTTTTCTTTCCTTGCTCATCCTCCCTCAACCATTTTTCTCATTCCCTAGCCTTCTTTTCTTGCTCGTCTTTGCCTTCCTTTTGCCTAACCTCCTCCATGCTTTTCCCATCTAACTTGAGTATTATATGTCCTCCCATACATTCATTCTGTACAAGCGTTACCTCATCGGCCCTGTCCTTTTCTCCTTTCCATCTCTTAATTTATCTATATCTGTTGATATATTCGATCTCTCACCTCAATGCCCTCCTATTTATGCTGATTAAGCATCCACTCCTCCTGTAATGGGTCTTCTTTCTGCTCTGGTACATTTTTCAAAGTTATAAAACTGCCAGTCTTTTCTCTAATTTCTTTCCCATGTACGCAACGTGCACATATGTGGTCATGTGTTGTAATACTGCCTTTGACAATGATCCCCCTTTTGGCCATGGCATGAACATTTTATCCACTGTACCCTGTACCCATTCTGTACTGTACTGTTTGAGCTTGGGCACATGTCTTGGTAATGTTTTACAAAGGTGCATAAGAGGTGTGCCCTCCATAATGACCAGTCTCAATTATCTGTTGATACTTACCAGGTCGTTACCTTGTTTATATTTAATAAATCTCTACTCATCTCAAGGCTTATTACGCACCACTTTTAATATTAAAAGCAATAAATATGAGCAAGCACCATCAATCACCGCTCCATCCTTTTTTTTGTCTCAACAACCTGTCTGTCTTCTGACTGGCACCAATCATTGACTACACTTAACTCAAACCAACTTTACTTCCACCCTTCACAATATATCACTTCTCAGAACTTCATACATCAAATAACACTCAAAATAATAACACAATACACATTAACAACCCCTGTAATCACCTTCTCTGTTCCCTATAACGTTGATAATAAGAGGTATTATGTCTTCGCCTCCAATTATATTACCCTGTACAGAGTTTAAGACATCACCTTCCACGGTCCTGATTGCGTGTTTTTTGCTCTCTCTTAATATTCCAACTGGAATTTGAGGCATCTTCTTCTATCTCCCTTGAAATAGGATTACCTAGGCATTCCTTTACACAAAATGTACCGTTACCCAAATATATCACAATCCCGCCCCTTTATATTGCCATTTCCCTTAGTCTACTTACATCTATTTAATCAACCCAAAGCCTTTGGTATTGACCCCTCCTCCAATCCGACCACTTTGCCTTCCGTCTGCTGAACGCCTGTGGAAATAAGCAGGTATTTCTTTAAAGAGGGACCTGCCCACCATCTCGATTCTTCCTGCAAGTGTATTTCTATTGGCTGCTCTACACAGGAAACTTCACTGTCTTCCAGCTAATGGCGGAGGATGCCTAATCATCCGAAACTCTGATGTCAAACTAGTTTAGATCTGAAAACATCCACAACGCTACCACATGAGCTTATGGCCCTTGGAACATGCATCTATGGCTGAATGGGATTACACCAGAATAATTCTGAGTCCAAATAATTAGACAAACTTAAGAAGATGGCAAGTTGCTGTTTTATTAACAATTATCTAAAACAGGGAGGTTACAACAAACATCAACGGACGGACGTACACGCAGTCTCTCTGTGATTTCCACAAAAAGTACAATTATATACTTCTTTATGCATCAGAGTGACGTCATACTGCGTGGCAATAGTGAAAAACCTATAGGGTTGTGATTGGTTAAGATAGATATACAATCATATGGGATCTAGGTTTGTTATTGGCTGTCCGATATCAGGTGGACAACTTATGCCTACCTCTTCATACGTGTCATTTAAGAAAAATCAGTTACACATTGTTTCATTGGTTTCTTAAGCTATAAGGTCCTTCATTATATGGACTAATACAATTGGTTTTGCATGCTTGTGCCATGTCTGGAACATTCGGTTCAATTAGCAGCACATAAACCAAGACCCAGGTGCAAGTAGATAGGACATGAGCTGCCCTACCACCCAATTACCCCAGCATCTCTCATCAACCATGCCTTCTGTCATGAAATTCCTTTGCACTTGGCCTTGCAGAGTATTCTCGTCCTGGGAATGCAACAGGAGTGAGGGCACTCGCTATCGTGTCTGGAACACCAAGTTCAAACCCTATTTCCATCCTTGACTTACGTGACCAGAGACCACAATTCTGTTAATTCTGCAAGCTTTTAAATGCTTTAAATGAATTAAGACTTGGCATCCTTTGTGTTCTTTCTCGCACCTTAACGTGAGAGTATTCATCCTCCACGCACACATTCTTCTTCAGCGTAGATAGCTGACCTCGACTTCTTAGTTCTTGGCTTCAGGCCAGACAGCCTCTCAACGTAGCTCCACTAACCTGCTATTCTACAGTGACACAACCTTTTATTCTTTCTCCACGGTTCTTTGCCTTATTATTTCATGATATCAATGTCCATTTTCTATACAATGGCGGCTTCACCTGCATTCTATTCATTGCTTGTAGCTAGCCCATACGATGACTTGATCTATCTTGCATTTCAGCGCATATATATTCTTTATACTTCGGTTTTCTTAAGCACTTTTTACCATGTAATCTTCTTCTTTTACACTTTAAAGTTCACCAGATTTTTTACTTTGTCCTTTCTCCTCTAGGATCCATACATCGTCTTCATTCAGTATCTCAGGACGTCATGCACACTTTCTTATGATGTCATCAGTTCATTTTCTTAGCTCTTTCTCATATTTCTTCAGTGAGTTCCTCCTGCAGGCTGTCATCAACTCGAGGGTACATTCAATATGGTCATCTTAATGGATGCCGTCTTCCATATGCTCTCTGTAATATTGGCACAGTAGCTGAGGTTAGACAGGGCATGGTCTCATGGCTCCAATAGAGGGTAGTGAGGGCCATATGTACGTCAGCTCCTCTATACCGTTACTGGCACTTGCTCTGGCAGAATTACAGCTGGATTACAAGTGCCAGTAAGGGCAGTAAATCCCCATTCCATGGAGTCCCACGGGACTCCATGGGGGGGATTTGCTGGTATCACCAGCAGCAGTAATACTGGCTATTTTTGCTGGTGGGGTGGCAGAAATACCTCCAGCTCTGTGCTGGATCTAATTCCATCCACCCAACTAGCAAAGTTGTAATGAGGCCCAACTTGACTTTCCTGTGGTTCAGAAACCTTCTCCAGTAAGCCTTCGGTTCCCTGCAGCACTATTGCTGTCACCACCACAACCATCTCTGAAGAACAGGAGACCAGTGCTGTCGTTGGTGAACTTACTCTTCCAACTTTCATTGTTTTGTCAGCCGGAGTTGTCTACTGCAAGTTCCAGCCTTTGCGATAGAGCCCAATCAGAACACTGTATCTTTGTATGCAGGGGGCACTGCATCAACAGGACCATTTATTTCCTACTCTACCAATCAGAAGCCATCTTCTCTATCACATGCATTCCTATGAGAGAGTGACCTACTATTGAGCGGGTGAAGATCTGATGGCACCCGCTGAATAAAAAAGCACTGGATTTGTTATCAGAAGTATCCACAGGACCGTACGACTTTGCAGTGACTGCAAAACACAAAAATACACTTTGTAACTTACCTTTAGTTACCTGTAGTCTCCACAATATATACCAACCTTCACAGAAGATAAAGCACTATTTGTATAACATCTTTGCATGGACATTTCTTACTGAATGTTGTACGTGTGCTACACTGTTTACGAGCCACCTCGTAGGCCTCATGAGAGTTGCCTACCTATACTACTTAGTGAGCTAGGTAAGCTTGCAGGAAACCCTGTTGGCTAATTGAGGTGCTGTCGCTCTCCTCGCCCGAATACAGAGAGGAGAGAGACTGTCCTAATAGCACCCCAGTAGAAGACAGGCCAAGATCACCACACACGTTTTAAGCAGCTCAAAGGGAAATTACCAGTCTGGATTGCCATTGGAATCATTGTAGCTATCAGCGGAAAATGCCCACAAGCGATTAACCTATTTTGAGTTGGTGACATTCACAGCACTTATGTTTCAGAGAAGTGCCATGTGGAGGGTGCCGGGGACATGGACTTGAAAGCAAATCAATGAAGACCAGAGGCCGACAGATAAAAACACTGATGACAAGTCATGCAATCATATATGTCAAAGGTGACCTGATGTTACACGCAAGGTTTCGACGCAGATGGCAACGGAGGTCGGTTAGCTACAGAGTTAATAGTGATGTTGTTGCTGGGATGAAGAGGGAATCAACCCACCTATGTAAAGGGCTGTGTCATTGAGAAAACAGAATTCTGAGTGAGTTATGTATGCAGTGCACTGAAAAAAGAGGCTATAAGCATTGGCAAATGAAATGCCTTCATTGTGCTGAACAGGACTAAAAGAGGGGTGGGCTAATGACCAAGAATGAACTCTGTCTTGAGGAAGGCCCAAGATGAACTATAGGCACAAGCATGTTTATTCTGTACCCATTGTATTTTGGCGGAAACACAGTTGTGTCAACATTGTGTTGTGTGTTAGATTATATCTTAATGAGTAAGTAGCAAAGAAAGATCACGGGGTGTCCTTCAGTTTGAACAACAAAAGGCAGCTCTTCTGTACGCCACCACCAGTCTATCAGGATTCTACAAAACTGTTATTTCTTGAAAGTCTGAGAGAGTTCCAGGGCTCTGGGTCCGAGGTTGTTTGTCAAGTACTAGGTAGTCAATGTTGAGAAATCAGTTTAAGTGACTTTGATACTACCCCTGTTGGCCACAATTTGTAACATGTCTTTTGTATTGAAATGTCTTTTTAATATGTATATTTAATAAAGTAGATGCTTATATTTTGTTATAAATCTAGAGTGTGGAATAACGACTGAGTGTATTAGAACAGAACCAGCGGTACCAATCCTACTCCCGTTTGGAGCTTTATAGTGTCTGGTTAGAGCCCGGTGGGGGAGTAGTGGAACAAATCCCCATATTTAGTGTGCAAGTCAAGCAATCAGCCATGAACCTTGGACAGCATATTTGGGAAGGCTTGAGTTCTGATCTGTCCTATGACAAAAGGAAGTAACCATGGATTGTGATCATGGGAAGATTAAAAGACATCTCCCATATGACAAGTAGTGGCAATGAAGAGAACTGTCTCCCGTCCTAAAATGTCAGATAGTTCACTGACGTACCCAGGGAATATTGGTGTTTTGTATTATTCTAACATCCTTCTGGTCACTTTGAAACACTGCAGCATACTGCAAAGCCAGAAAAAGGCAAAGTTCAGAGTAAGGAGAGAGAATGGCGTTGAGAGCCAGAATGAGCTATTGGAAGGAAGGATAATTTGCAGTCTGACCCCACCATCTCCAAACGGCAACTGGCTAGTGATTGATGAATGGGGCCGGAGGGAGCCTCGCTCCATTTGTCTTGCCTGTGGAGGCTATAATGATCTGCTAGTGATCTCTTGTCAGATGTCAGCTGTGCTAGCTTTCCAAGGACTGGTGGCGTGTTTTATTTACTTAATTTGCAACAAAAGCTGTGTACGACAATTGACCCTGGGGTTAGCAAGCAGTAAGCATGTTATCTACATTATGTGCAGGTTCATGGGCGTGGTTCTTTTGCAAATGTCAAAAATAGGCAAACACATATCATATAATCAAATGATGGAACTTTCTGGAAATCATATTGGCACCAACTCCCTGGGTGTAAAGTGTTTCGCTAAACAGAGAGCAGAGGTTGTTCGCTTTCCTCAGCTGGCTCCCTCCTATGGAATAGCCCTCCCTCCCTCCCTCTGCATCTTGGGCAGAACCTTCTTAAGTTCCGAAAGCACCTCAAAAACGTCCTCTTTTCCTCCTACTTCCCGTCTTCCCCCCTCTGCTGATCTCACAGTTGCTGTGATTGGTGACTTGGACCCTTATGCATCCTCTGGGCCCTCAGACCACTCACACCCAATCTCCCCAGCTTCTGTCTACCCTCAACACTTGCCTCGGCACACCCTCCGGACTGGAGATACACACTTTTCCAGCCAACGCGGTTCCTGGCCGCATAGCACTTACCCAACCTTGCAATTCATCTGTGGCTCACCCTCGAGCACAGCCACCCCAGCACCTACCCCACTGCCCTCTTCCTTGCTGCACTTGCACATTGTGAATACTCACAAAGCATAGTAGGTTTGGCCGTCCCTTCCCCCAATGTATTTCTTGTATATTTTAATAGTACTGCAATCCCATGTTCCCTCCCTGTTGCCATGTGAGCGCTTAGAAACAGAATGTATTTGCTGTATTATTAGCGCCTAACAAGCAAACAATTAATACAATAAATACAAATAATGTGGGGAAAGGAAGAGACAAATGCAATTATTTCTGTTCACTTTATACCGCCTGTCACAAAGAGGGAGGGACTGGACTTTAAAGTTCTCACAGAGATTTTATTTGAAAACACCAACACATTTCACACCATGTGAATGACAAAATAGAAAAGCCCTTTGGGCAACAGGGGCAAAAACTACAAAAATGAAGATTCTCTTCACCCCACAGTCTCGCTGCCAAAAATATGCCTGCTGTCAGCCTGTAAAACTACAAAAATGAAGATTCTCTTCACCCCACAGTCTCGCTGCCAAAAATATGCCTGCTGTCAGCCTATACTCCTGAAGGTATAACTTATTTTAACTGGTCACCAGTGAATAGGTCCTGGTGACTATAATAATAAGATGGAAAACGTTAACATAGTGTTATTTTCCTAGGAGAACTTCAGGAGGCTTCTGAGTGGAACCTCGGAATTGAGGTTAAGATGGAGTTGATAAACTCGAATACACCCAATAATGATGGAGGCGGTATATTATTAAAAGAAGAAAAATGTATTAGTACGAAACAGCACGGAAGGTTTATGACTGAATATTTAAAAGGAGGGACTACAAGTACGGAGCATCCCAAGAGTATTTATTGACAATTCCAAAAATAAGCTGAACTGCAGTGGGTCTGTAATAGGTGCAGCCGAGATTGGGTTATTCTAATCATAGATACGGCTAAATAAGAAGAGACAAAGAAACAGGGAGAAGAGTTGACAAGACTTGTGGAACAGTTTAGACTAATTCCTTAATTAAAAATGCCAAATCTAAATAGAGAAAAAATCCTCAAATTTAAACAATTTAACAGAGATTAGAAAAACATTGGAAATTAAAGAAAGATCTGTCCAATTAAAAAAAGAAAGGACTTATCCTGACTTAAGAGATGAGGTCTACCAGCAAACAAACAAACAAACTGCTGCTCAATTTAATTCATTACTGACGAAGGGTCTGAGCTTTGTACAGGTAAACAAAGCAGATTTATTTGAAACCTAGATAGAGCTCAGAAAGTTCTTTAGACTTATTAGGTTAAAATACATTTTTAAGAACACAAGTTTTAAACTGAAGGAACTTACCACAGGCCTTAAGCCCCCTCAACGTTGCTCCTTTAACCAACAGTGCCAACAGTCCTGTGATTCTAGCCTTTGAAAATGAAGTATGGTGGTATGCCAAAGATTAATTTCAGCCAAAGGTAATCTAATTTTAGGTGAAAGAACAGCACTATGCACATTGCAACATGACATTCTTGTCATGAACCCAGCTGATAAGGAAAGGGCGACTGTCCTGTGGGATAAACAGGCTCATGAAAAGGAGGCCCTCCACCTCTAAAAGAACACTGAGCATTTTAAGAGATTAGAAGTGAATCCTACTCAGAGTTTACAAAAATAGCTACAGAATCTATGCGAAAAAGCTGAGTATGAGGGTTGGCTTTGTAGAGAGGAAAAATACTTTCTTTGTAAATGTAATCTAAGAGTGACAGTTTTTTACATCCTCCTGAAAGTACATAAGAATCACAGTGAGCCTCCTGGCCGACCTATAGGCTCAGCGGTCGAATCCCTGTTGGAACTTCTGTCTTAAAACCATTTGCTACACGTACAAGGTCTGTGTGGAAGGTTAAGACTATAAGTAGCAGGACCCCATGATCTCCTTATAACTTTAAATGTGGAATCACTGTACACAAATGTTCCTCAATTGGAAAGTCTAAAAGTTATTGAAGGATTTCTTGACACTAGGGAGCGAAGGCCTGATGTATTCCCACCTCATTCATAGTTGAATATGCAAAATTGGCTTCAACAGGAATTTTCATAATGTTTAAAAGCCAATATCATCAGCAAATTAAAGGCACCATTATAGGGGCAACATGTGCCCCTGACTTGGCCAATTTATGTTGCAGCCTTTGAGGAGAAATTCATTTTCCACACATCTAATCCCTTGAGTGACACATCTGTGTGTGGGCTGCTTTGTTGATGACATGTTTGTTGCCTGGAATGGTCCCACAGTTAAAATAGACACTTTTTTTAGGATGGCTAAATAATAGAGATAAAAACTTGAAATATACCATGTCACAAAGTAACACACACAAATCTTTTCTTGATATCTGGATTAAAAAAGAAAACGGGGGGTTGGTGACTTTGTTATTTAGGAAACCTACAGATAAGAACACTGTGCTTCATTTTGATAGCTTCCATCCCCAGGTTCTTAACCTTCCACTTGGACAATTCTTGAGGATAAGAAGAAACTGTTCCCAAAAAACTGATTTTGTAATGCATGTTCGGAATTTGTAACAGAATCTTTCTAAATGTGGCTATGTGGTTTTTCTGCTATGTGAACGTGAGGTGCGGCTTGATGCGTGTGTTGGACGAAGGTGCTTTCCTCAGATCTGGAGATACTGAGACTCTGTTTCCCGGCTGTACGCGGCTGAGGCGGCGAGAAAGCGGCAACAAAGTGTAACCATCGGCCCGGCTCTCAGTGGATTATCAGCACCCGGCACCCGGCTCCTGACCAGTCAGGACCTTTGAGCGTGGGTGAGCCGGAGCCGTATGGACTGATCTTGCATCCTGCAGGTTGGCGGTGTGGGCGCGGTGAATGCTCGCAGCTCGTGTGAGTCTGGTTGGGGTTGGCGGGTCCGCCCGCGGGAGCTGCTTGACTCACGCATAGGTGTGCCTGCTTACCTGCGCAGGAGAGAGTGGGCGAGCATTGGCGGGTGACGGCAGCTTGGACAAAGTGACTTCCTGTAAATCCTGGAAGTGCTATAGTACGCCGTGAGCCTTACTAACTGACGTAGCAGGGGCCCCCGTAGCCCCCTCAGGGCGGGGGGCCCCGCCAGCACATGTCCTGGGAGGGGCCCCCACTTGTAGAAAAAAAAAATGTTTTTTTGCAAAACATTTTATTTTTCTTTTTGAATTCCCTCTGCATTTCTAAAGAAATTATTTCTGTATCAGAAATAATTTCTTTATGAAGTCAGAGTGACTTCAAAAAGAAATGATGGGCCTCATTACGGGTTTGGCGGCAACCATCCCATTGCTACCAGCAGGTTGCCGCCAGACCAGTAATGATTTACCGGCGCCTGACTTCCCGATAACACCGGGGGATTACAACCCTGGCGGTCTGGGAAGTCAGGCGCTGGCAAATGGTAAGTCCCCATTTCAATAAAGTCCTATCAGACTCTATGGGAATGGGGACCATAGAAGCACCGGCACCGTTAATAACTGTGCCAGTGCTTCCGTGAAAACTATGCGGGTGGGTGCCGTTCTGCCCGGCAGGTCTGACCTAACGGGCAGGACAGCAACCGCCCACAGAGCTGTAATATGCCGGCCCGGAAACAACAGTGCCGGTGATCTTACCAGCACCGTTGTTTACAGTCCGGCATAGTTGTAATGAGGCCCAATTTCTAGGGCTCCCCTCAACCCCATGATGTGTGCGTGTGTGAGTGTATGTTGAAAGGGTTCACACTTAAATGTATGGGTGGATGCCTGTGCGAGTGTCTGGTGAAAGGGTGCACACTTTAATATACGGGTGGCTGCCTGGGTGTGCCTGTATGGTGAAAGGGTGCACACGTAATTTTATGGGTGGCTGCCTGGGTGTGCCTGTATGGTGAAAGGGTGTACACTTAAATGTATGGATGGCTGCCTGGGTGTGCCAGTATGATGAAAGAATGCACACTTAAATGCATGGATGGCTGGGTGTGTGTGTGTGTATATGGTGAATGGTGTGTGTGCTTGCGTTCAGGGGCGCAACAATACCTACATTTCAGGGGGCTAACCCTTCAAATGTTGGGAGGGGTGCCAACATCATGGGCGGTGGGGGAGGGGCAAACTTATTTGTTTGGGTCATCCAATTTCTTTATGCATTTTTATGAGACTATTCTAGTGCAGCTTCAATGTTACAAGCAGCTAACTTTTTCCTTTAAGGTTTAAAGCACCCACTTATGGACTGATGTGAGAATGAGTGGTCTCCTGTTCCCTCTCTACCCTTCTAATCACTCCCCTGGCATGCAAGTATTAAACCCACATCACGATTTCAATTGCCTAAAAAAAATAGCATTTGAATGCATGAATTGCTTTATGTTAGTAATTGGTGGGTTCTTGTTAACAGAGAAACCCAGGTGCCGTTTAACATCTGTGTCCTTTTCTGTCTGGCAAATGCTCTGAAGGTCAGCCAGGTCTGGTCAACATAGCCCAACATTTCAGGGGTGTGGGGGGGTGCTGAATCCCAGTCAACTCAATGGTGTTGCACCAATACTTGTGTTTAATGCCTGGATTACTTATTGGTAATCTTCATTACTCCTAGCCCTATTCTTCCTCGTCCCCGTGTGTATGAGACAGTACTTGTGTATAAGGCACTCTGCCTCATACACAAGTACTGGGATGAGGTAGAGGTACATGGAAGTAATGCTTGATTTAGCTACCTGTAATCTTCATTACTCCTAGTTCCACTCTTCTTCATCCCAGTACTTAGCTATGAGGCAAGGAGCCTCAACCGTAAGCTCTGGGGCAAGGAAGAGGGACGTGGAGGTAATTCTGGGCCAAGGAGCTGATTTTGGAGGTTGGGGTGGGAGGGAGAGGGGATGGGTTGGGGGGCAGGATTATACGACAAATTATAATGGCTGTCCATGTCCAGGCTAAGCAGGCATGATATGTGTTATTAGTGGCTAGAGAGGCATTTTGGAGCAGCCATTCTAGTCATTCCTCAGTTTGGTATGGCTTTTTTTTTAATGGGGCATTTATGATAAAGCAGTCCTGCTAAGTGAATTACCTGGCTAGAATGCCATTTGGGTGCTGCCAGTCAGCCGTTTCTTACTGCAGCATTGTATATTTTTCTGGGCATCTGTGATCAGTCATTTATAACGCACCTGCACACAAGTGTTTCTAGGCGCGACAAGACAAGGGATGGAAGATAGAGGGAGGACAAGACAAACGATCTTATTAGGCCTTGTGTCATTCAGATCGTGCAAGTGTTATAACGAGAAGCGCAAGGGGAAAGGGACGGGGGAAGTGCAAGGGAGAGTGGAGGGGAAAAACAGGGCAGCAATGCGTTGGGTAGTGCAAGGAGAACAAGGGACTGTAGGGTTACAGTTACAGCCCCTACGTGCATGGTAGGACCAGAGGCAGTGCAAGGGTGACTGATCAAGAAAGAGTTTTGACTCAGTGAGACTTTGAGGGTAGCCAAGCAACCAGTCAGTACAGCAGACAGGTAGGTCAGGTAGGCCAGCAGGGGAGGGAGAGAGAGAAAGCAGAGGAGAAGAGGAACGTTTTGAGCTGCTTCCAGAACTTCAGGTGGTCTGCTAAAGCTTGAGAGTGGCAGGGAGGCTATTACAGAGGGAGGCACCTGTAGAGGAGAGAGATCTACCCCCCACTCTCTTCCTGGAGAAGCGCCTAACCCTTAGAGAGTTGTAGGTAGCTGAGCGAAGGGCTTGAGAAGGAAGATATTTTGGAAGAGAGCGTTGGATGAAGTGCAGGCCCCGGGCCCAGAAAGCCTTGTGGACAATGCAAAGGGTCTTGAACTTGATACTTGCAGCAACTGGGAGCCAGTGGAGAGATTTCAGGGCTGGAGAGATACGATCCCTGTGCTTGAGGCCAAGGATAAGTCTTGCAGTCCTTTTCTGGATTAGTTGCAGGGGCTGGATAGTAGAGGAAGGCAGATTGAGAAAGAGGCTGTTGCAGTAGTCCAGCCTAGAGAGAACCACGGCTCTGCAGACAGTGAGCTTCTGGTGGAAAGTGAGAAAGGGAAGAGTCCCTTTGAGGAGGAGCAGCTGGTAGTGGGACTTCTTGGCAACGTCTGAGATGTGAGGAGAAAAAGAGAGTGAAGTCAAAGATGACACCAGTATTGTTTGCCTCACAGGAAGGCGAAGGAAGAGGGCCCAAGGCGGGCGGCCAGAGGGAAAGCAGGGGCAGGAGTCCAAATGAGAAGGATCTCCATTTTACTGACATTAAGGCAGAGATAGTTGGAGGCACACCAATCCTGAACCGCTGATAAACAGTCGGGAATGAGCGAGAGATGAGAGGAGACTGAGGGGAGCCTGAAGGAAAGCGGAGTGTCATCCGCATAACACTGAAAGTTAGAGGAGAATGTAGAGATCAGGTGGGTGAAAGGGGCCACATAGAGTTTGAAAAAGCAGAGTGAGAGGAAGGAGCGGGGAGAAAGGGACCAAGTTGGACCTGGGAGGGGCAGTCCAAAAGGAAGGAGGTCAGCCACTCAAGGGCCTGATCTGTGATGCCCAAGTTCTCATGGAGTCGATTGATCAGGATTGATCAGGATGGCATGGTTGACCGTGTCGAAAGCACAGGAAAGATCAAGGAGGATGAGGACAGAAGGAATGCTGGAATTAAGGTTAGAGAGCAGGTGTTCAGGACAGCAGTTTCCGTGTCTCTGGCACTGAAGCCAGACTGATGGTCATGGAGACAACCAACAGATTCCGTGTGGAGAGTAAACTGGGAGATGGCCAGCTTTTTCAACAGTTTGCCCAGGAAAGGGGTGATGGAGATTGGGCGATAATTTGCCGGGCCGGCAGGATCGGCAGAACGCTTCTTGAGGAGTGGGTGCATAAGGGAGTGCTTAACGGGAGAGGGGAAAGAGTGATTACAGAAATTCGTCAAGGCTGGAGCGAGGGTGTCAATATGGTTCTTGATGGTTCTGGTGGAGCAGGAGAGCACCTGTTTGGATGACACTTTCATAGATCGGACTTGTCTAGAAACCTCGTCAGGTGTTGTCAGAGAGAAAGAGGAGAAAGGAGGAAGAGAGGTAGAGATGGCCAAAGGGGGGCCGAGAGAGGAAGAGGGAGAGAAAGAGGAGATGGAGGACAGGATGTCCTGAGTTTTAGCGTAGAAGTAAGTTGACAGAGCCATACAGAGGGCCTGGGAGGGAACAGGAGATGTAAAGACCTCAACAGGATTGACCAGTTCTTTTCAGATTTTAAAGAGTTTGGCCGTTTTGTTAGAGGCCACAGAGACACAGGCTTGAATGTGTGCTCTATTCTTGTTGAGTGTGATTGCTTCGACTGCCATTTTGGTGCAACCAGTCTAGATATGTCTAAATGTGGCCTGGCAAGCTTTACTATATTGTTATTACATGTCGACACTGGTCTACCTTGTGCAGCCAGTTGGACATGTTTTCATTGTGGCATAGCATTTTTAATAGCAAAGCTTTAATGTTCCTGTGCTCTGTTGGTGACTTGCATCTATTGGATTGGTGTTACCCTACAAAACAATTGCAAACACTCTAGCTTTTTAGCCAATTTTTCTCAGACAGTGTGCTGTATGTTATATTAAAACATATATGTATATCTTTCTCCTAGTGCAGTGTGCGGCATATCCGTTCAGCAGCACGTTTGTGCGTATTGCGCAAGTGTTATAATCTAGGCTGGCCCAGAGTGTGGCGCGACCCTTGATTTGTTGCTGAGTTGGGGGGCCCCCTCAGCATGGCTCGCAGGGGGGCCGCCACATCTTATGTTACGCCACTGGCATTACTGTCTGTAGAATAACAGACAAAAACTGTTTCTACCACTGGCCCAAGTAGAGTAACCTGTGAGGTACCGGTGAGGTACTCTCCTTTTGAACTAGCTAACCTGCCTCAGTTTTGGGAAAGGGAAGAGAAGCTTGGGAGTGTGACAGTTGTAATCTGCCATAGCCAGTGAATACACTATAATACCCTGTACAGACCCTGGGAGTGTGACAGGTAGACTGTCATAGCCCACGGTCTGTCTAAAATCCCATACTGCTGGACACTGACTGTCAATTGCTTATCAGTGTGTAGTAGTACACTCTTGTTAGAAAAATGCCGGGTAAAGTTGCTAACCGTAATAAAACGGCGGCGACAAGAGGGAAGAAACCCTATGGCTTACGGTCCAAAGGGACTACTGATACAAGTAGTAAAGTGACCGTTGAATGTGGGGGACTAAAAGAAACCGGAGACAAGCCTGGGGCCCCTCAAAAGGGACCTTTAGATGCCTATTTTACAAGTAAATTGGGGAAGGAGAGGCTGTGACTGGCATCAATAAAAATAATATATCCCAATTGGAAGGAGAAGGCAGTTACCTCCCCCTAGATCTAGACAATGATTCCCTCCTGCATCTGTGCCATGCACTACAAGGACATGTGGGAACACAAGAGGGGAAAACCGTAGGTGAAGAGCACCTGGTGTATCTAACAAGTAGTGATGCAATAGGGAATGGAGGCCTGGTTGCTCCACTGGAAGAACCTATGGATACCCTTACATAAAGGGAAAATGATTCCCCTATATTGGTATCCTCTGCATCACAAACTGAGACTGTACCAAGTATCCCCATACCTGTCTCTAGGCCTGTCTCACCCCCTAAAGCACCACGTTTATCAGCCAGTCCCAATATGGCGTTTGATTCAACAAATTCAAAAAGTGAACCTGTGCAATTAGAATATAGAACTCATGAAACCTCACAATTGGGAAATACTACATTGAATTTAGCCATCAAAATACTATTAAAACTTTGTGGGACGATGCATGAGGACTTTAAAGCACAGGGGAGGGTGATTTTAGCCCTCCACAAATCTTTAAGACCGACAAATAAAGCACCCATGACCCCCTGTATTGATCTGAGGGAGATACCGGCAGCAGAAGTCCCACAAAATAAGCAGGACATGGCAAATCAGCCAAAGATGGCGGAAAAGGCCCCTATTATCCAGGCAGAAAAGGAACCACTAGGGGAATATGAGGAGGAGCCTGGAATGGGGGGGGACCCATCCAGGAAACAGAAGATCCTGGTGAATAAATGTGTAGAGAAAATAAATAATCCTCCACCCCGGAGTTCTACCCCACGCCCTCCTGGTAAAAATATATCTAAGAAGCAGCGTAAAAGAGCGGCACGAAGAAAAAGAAGATCGGCCCAAACAGTGGGTACTTTGACGAGCTGGCTTATGGAAGAACAACCGGCCAAGACAAGCCAGCATTCTGCTGTTCATTCGGTCTCTTATACTCCATCTGGCCAAGATGTGTCCCATACGACGCCAGCATTAGAACAGGAGCAGGCTGTTCTCCCTGCCCCCCGCCCCCTTGAGGTACAAAATCCTGGGGGGGTGGGAGAGTGGAGTCAAACTGGGTTGACATTAAAAATGTGATTATCTCGCCAGTGGAGAATGGTAAACCTGGCAAACAGTTGAATCGACCAACACTCTGCCTTATTTGCCAAAATACTGTCGCTTAGAATCTTAAACTCTAATGATGTTGATTTTGTGGAACCCTCACGAATAAAAGGAGGTAAACATACAACCATTCATTGCTGTCTACCAGAAACTGCATCGATGATAAGGGAAAACCGAGCATCGCTTGAATATCAGTGATACTTGTTGGATGTACCTATTCCGACAGAGTCGTCAATGGAAAATAGTCAAAAATGCACTTGTGCATGTTCCACTAGACAGGCACCAACAAAGTTAACAAAAATCCCACAAAAGCTTAGCGATGAGCAAGGATGGGCATGGCTGCAAGAAATGTTTGCCCAGAAAATAAGAGGATGATCCACGACTGTCACTAGCTGGAATACAAGGGGCTTTAGTCATTGGATAAATGAGGGCCCCTCACGTGACCTACTGCTGACTAATGAACTATTTCTACTACAGGAAACGTGGGTAACCTTCAATTTGGAATTCGATGGATATACAACCTATCAAAGTATGGCTATTAGGGGGGGAACGGGGAAGACCGAAAGGGGGTCTGTTAATAAGTGCTAAGACTGCCTATAACCCTAAACTGATCTACCAAGACAGCCCTGGAGGTAACATCTTGGTGATCCAGATTAGTCCACCAGGTGGTTGGGCAGGATGTAAAGAAGTCCTGATTATTAACATCTATGATCCACCTGGGGATCTGATTACTGAAGCCCTAGGAGATAAATTGGACACATTACTAACTACCTGGTGTAAGGGGGAAGAAGTGGCTGCCATAATGTTGGGCGGTGACTTGAATGCCAAATGTCTTGATACTGAGGGATGTGGGAATTATCCCTGTGTTCAAAATGTCAGCGAAATATCCATACATCAGAGTAACAGTAAAGGGAGACTGTGGCTTGAAATCCTCAAGGAATGGAATCTGACCATTTTAAATGGGCGTATAAGGGGGGATACCCCGGGTAAAGAAACCTGGGCAATAGGAGAAAAGCGTTCTGTTTTGGACTAAATGGCTGTATCTGAATGTTTGTTGAATCATGTTCTGCATCTAAATGTCTCACTGAATAATTACAGTGATCATGGTACGCTAACACTAAGTATGGAGGGAAGTGGTGAAAGGCCTGAGGGGGGCCTATGTAGAGATATTATACCTTACCATGCGGGAAATAAGATTAGGTGGACCCAGCGAAACATCCAAAAGATGACCAGTGTAACTTTCCCCATTTATATCAGTATTAAACAGCTAATGTGGGGAAAGAGCCCTGAAGACATTGAATGTTGGATAACCCACCTCACCCACTCATTATTTAAAGGGAGTCCTGGCCCGGGGCTGAGTTGGAATAGGAGGGGTGCCCTGCCCTTTGATATAAACATAAGAGATCAGAAACGCATTATGCGAAGAGCACTATAAGTATAAGAGTAAATAAAATCACCCAAAGTGATGAGGATGCAGTAAAATCTGAGATAGTAGAAATAAAACGAAAATATCAGAGGTGGCTTAGAGGGTATCGCCACTCCCAAAAAAGAAAACAATGGCAAAAGTTTGTTGAAGTGCTACGTAGTAGGGATAGTCGCAGAGTTTGGCAGATACTGGCGCAGGCTGGGAGAGAACCGAAACTGAGGGTCCTCAATGCCATTCCAGGGGACGTATGGGTGGAATATATATCAAAGAAATTCTACAAAGATAACATGAGTGTCAGCAGTTCTCTAGTGGGTGTAAGGACATGGCCCCTCCCCCTGAGCTATAAGATCATAAAGCAATCCATTATGAATCTAAAATCATCTAATGCTCCGGGCCCTAATGGATTAGCTAATGCAGTCCTCAAGAAAGACCCACATAACTGGGCCCAGCTACTGCTTACTCCGTACTCCAGAATATGCAGAACTTGCCAGATACCAACCTCTTGGAAGAAATCTGTATTAATACCAGTACATAAAAAAGGGGACCGGACTAAACCAGCTAATTATCGACAACTTTCTATGCTGGATGTCACTAGTAAAATCTTTAACACCTTGGTTCTTAAGGAAATAGAAAAATGGGCCACGGATAATCATATCCTCAACTATGCACACACGGGTTTTAGACCAGGGTCTAGTACTACTCATAACATCAGGGTTCTTGACCAACTAGTAAAAAACACCACGAGTAATAAAGACGCTACGCTATACATCGCTTTTGTAGTTTTTAGTAACGCTTTTGACCTAGTGAGGTGGAATATTCTATGGACTAAATTAAAGGCTATGGATTGTCTGAAATGGATCTTAAATATATTAATAGCCTTGCACAGTAATACCTCCATTAGGGTCCGCCTAAATGACCAAGGTGAAGTAACTGATAAAATCATCACCAATATAGGGGTAAAGCAGAGCTGTGTAACTGCACCAATGCTGTACAACATATATAAAGCTGATCTATTGGATAGTATGGCACTAAAATCTAATCCCCCCCCTTAAATTAGGGAAGATGCCCATAATAGGTATGCTGTATGCGGATGAATTGATCCTTCTGGACCGTACGATGGCTGGTATAAAGAACATGCTGAATTAATTGATAGATTACTCAACACAGATAGGGTTGGTAATTAATGTAGAGAAAACAAAAATAATGACAATAGCCCGCAAGGGACCTGGTAGTACTGGGATAGATACAAAGGTAGGAACAATTGAGGTGGTAGAGCAATATCCCTACTTAGGATTAGATTTCAGAGCACCTACAGATTATGACGCTATAAAAAAACATAAGATACGTAGAGCAAAATTACTCACCCTTCAGGCATGTAAATTTGCAAAGGGCAGTGCAGGTTTCAGTATGGCTGGTATATTAAAGCTTTATCAACAATGTTTTGTACCCACCGTATTATACGGTTTGGAGGCATTGGCTATGCAAGATCTTACATGGCTGAACATTCTGGAAGGCCATTATTGGCGTATGGTGCTTGGCTTGGGTCCTTCCTGTTCGATTCAATATCTTCAACTAAAATTGGGCCTCACCTCCTTAAGAGGTAGGGCACTTCGTGCCAGGGGTGCTTTCTATTTGAAATCTAGGGCAGAACTGTTAGGCAGAAACCTGTGCAGTTCCCTTGGGGAACACTGCAAAAGATTTAAGACTACAGGTATAGCAGTAAACCCACTTGGTAGCAGTCTGTACCACCCAGATTTACCTGGTAGCTGTGGCAGAGCAGTCAGACTTCCCTCAAGAAGAGTTAGGCAGTATGCAAAGTATACACAATATGTACCCAGGCACAATAGCACAAGCAAACACTGACCAGAGCTTGGTTTCAAAAGTATATAGTTATTTATTTTTAAGAACACACAAATTGAAAACACTCTAGCAAAATATAATAAAACACTCCAAACACAGTTATATGGAAAGCAGTCCCAATCCTTATTCCTATCTAGACAACTCTAGGTTAACACCACATAATTAAAACAGAGGTGAGCGCTTAACGTTAGATGACACTCTAGTAGGTTAAAGAAGGGAGGGAAAAAGAGCAGAATTAGGATAAACACACCACTCTAAGGTCAAGAACACTTTTGGTAAGCTCAAAGAAGCACAAAGTCACAGGTGAGCAAAAGTCACTAAGCAGGGCCCACTCTTAGAGCAGACAGAGCGAAAATGTGCCCAAGATCACACAGTTGGTAGGGATTCAGAGTCTTGCAAAAGAGTTCGGAAAGAGTTAGAGAGGCTCAGAAAGTTTAGCCAAAGTGTCCCAGGCAATCCCAGGATCGAAAGCCGAGGGCTAAAACTACCTCGTACAGTCGGTGGCAAGGGAGCCAGGCGGAACACGGTACCTTAACGGAATGGATCCTCCAGCGGGGGCAGTTGTTCCAGTCAGTGGCAGCAAGGCTCGACGTCGGTCAGGGGAGAAGAAGATCTCGCTGAAGAGCAGAAGAAGAAGGTCGTTGCACTGCCCGGGAAGAAACCAGCCGCGGAGTCCTCCGGTTAAAGGGTTGTACCGACTTTCGCGGTTGGGGTAAAAGTGGTGGGGTTCCGGTTGCCGGGGTGCTTGGCACTGGCAAGGCGGCCACGGGATACCTCGAAGAACGGAAAGAAGGTGAAAACTGGTTGTCCCCACCAGTCAAGGGAAGGAGCCACTCCGTTAAGAGTTCTCCTCGGTCGTCGGGAAAAGTGGTGAGATGGTTCAGCAGGGCTCCACCGGCGGTGTCGTCGTAGCAGATCAGCTCAGCTCGTCCCTCGTTGGATTCTTAGGTCCTGTGGCGACTTCTGAAGTTCCAGTCCCCAAAGCCCTGCTTTTATGCAGCAAACCCCCATTCATCCAGCCTAGCTGTCACTCAACCATGCTAAGTGGTGAGCCGGCCGGCTCACCACTTGGGCCAATCAGGACGGAGTGCGACTTGAGTTACCTAGGTAACTCAGTCCAGGGTGCCTAAATCCCCCTCCACTCCTCCTAAGTACCCCAGACAGAGTGGCACCACTTTGGAGGGCTTCTGTGGAGAAGCCCGCCAAAAGTGGGACAAAGGGCTCCACTTTGGGTCAGAGTTACAGAGGCGAACGCCAACGCCATTTTAGTATCAAGTTTTGGCAAAAAATCCCAACCGGAGTTATAATAATAAATATATAAACCGGCGGTATGTTTAAGGCTACCGTAAATAAATAATTAAATGTGTTAGCCTAAAACAATGGGAAATCCCATAGGAAAATATTAGCGGTCGAATATAAAAAGTAGTTTCCACTGCCACCAGCCAAAACTCGATCAGGGGGGACGGAGACGTGCCCCCTCGACTAACAAACCCTGGGGCAATCGAATTGCCCCAGCCAGTACGTCCACAATATGATGGTTTGTACTGGTTCTGTTCAGGATTTAAGACTAGTAAAGTCTTTGGTGACTTTACATGCCCTGGGAGACAGTAGTCAGTCCCAGGGTATGGAGTCTATGTTGGGGAGTCCCTAGGACACCCCTGGGGTACGGCACAGAGGGTGCTGTGTAACCCACATCCAAAAAATACATGAGGCCCTATGGAGTAAAAGACCCCATAGCCCATTCAACACAAGGTTTAACCAAGAAAACCCACTTCAACATGCCCAAGAGTGAGGGTAAAAGAGTCTCACTCTTGGCAGGAGAAAAAAATAAACCCCAGAAATCCAGCAAAGCTGCTGGGGGACTCACTAGGTAGGGAAATTCAGCCTAAACAGAGAATTCTCCCTAACACTCGCCCTCCCCAGACTAAGGGACAGGAGGATTTAATCCACTCCTGGATGAACCTCATACCTCTAGTCGATGATATACATCCTAGAGAGTCCATCAGCATTTTGATGGTGACACCCTGACCTATGTTTAAGGGAGTACTCAAAGGTTTTCTTTTGCAAGCTAAAGGACCTACAAACCCTTTGAGGAACATTAGTCTTTTTGGTATTATAGGGGATCTGGTTGACCAGTCCCTCAGAAGTTGGTACAACTTCTGAACCTATGTTAGGCTTTTTCAAGGGGTCCTTATAAAGGATTCCCTTAGATCTAGAGGGGCCTCCAAGGTTCCTCACCACCTCTCTTGTGGGAGCAGGTTGGGTCTTAGGCCTCTTGGTTGGAGGGGTTGGGGTTAGGCAATGTGCCTGCTTCCCCTTCCTCTTAGATCTACCCTTACCTATTTTAGGAGTTTCCCCCTTAATATTAGGATTTGAGTTGGGGTCTTCAGTAGAAGATCCAACAGTCTGAAGGTTTCTGGCCTTAGACTTTTCTTTTCTGGTTTTCCACCAGCACTGAGAATTACCAGTTCTCTCAGGTTCAGATAGGGGCCTAGTTGGTCTATCCACCTCTTCCTCAGAAGCAGGGGGAGTCAGAGACTCTGAAACTAGGGGAACAAGGGTGGAGCTTGGTTGGGGCTCCCCTGTTCCTAGCATACTATCCTGAAATGTGCCTGGGTTAGAGGTCAATTTACTAAAACCAGGGCTTGTAGTGGGGTTCTCAGTAGAGGGTCCCACAGGCTTAGAAGGGTCCTTCAAGGTAGCCTTCCTAGCCAATTTGGTTAAGTTCTGCTTCTCCATACTGGGAGGCCTGGGGGTATGTGACACTACTCCTAGAGTTCTTAGGTCATTCCCCAACAGGACCTTCCCAGGTACCTCAGTCTGAACACTGACAGGGATCCTCACTGTCATGTTGTTACACTGAATGAGGGCTGTTAGAATAGGAACCATTTGGACAGGGCCTCCAGACATCTTAGTGGGACCTTTGGGTGCTTTAGCCACATCCTCAGGTCGAAAGAAGCTTTCATCCACTACGGTTCTGCTGGCCCCAGTGTCTCTTCTGGCAGGAGTATCCTGGCCATTGACAAGAACACTGTCCACATAATACACCTTAGAGTTACCAGGTAGGGAGTTATACACAACCCTATTCTGGGGACTAACCAGACCCCTAGGCTCTAAGTTTACAGTTGCTTGAAGACCTAAGGGTTCTTCAGCAAAGAGTTCAAAGTGGGCACTAGCCATCTGTACTTCATCCCCTGGAGTAAAGGCTAAG
Source organism: Ambystoma mexicanum (assembly GCF_040938575.1). Taxonomy (NCBI): domain Eukaryota; kingdom Metazoa; phylum Chordata; class Amphibia; order Caudata; family Ambystomatidae; genus Ambystoma; species Ambystoma mexicanum. Next base: position 419,238,621 of record NC_090929.1, read on the forward strand.
GAGACTGTGCTGATCCCTGCAGGTTTACCCTTGCACCTGGGATCCCCTTTGATATGGTCAGTAGCCTTACAGATATAGCATTGTCCAAATGCTCTCTGAAAGGGTGGCTTGTCCTGACCCCCTTCTGGTTTTTGGCCAGAAGGTACACTAGCCTGTTGTGGTTTACCCTGGGGTTTACCCTGGTTATTTGGTTGTTTGTGGCCCTTTTTGGTATGGGAGGTATTAGAATTCTCTTTGGAGTCCTTTTTAGGCTGTTTCTCCCCATCCCTCTTCTGAGTTACCCCAGAGTCCTTGTGAGTGGCCCTGTTGGCAACCCACAAGTCCGCAGCCTTAGCTAGCTTCCGGGAATCTAATTCCCTGGAATCAGCCAAGTGTTGTCTGAGCTCAGGAGAGCAGGCATCATAAATAGTCTCCAACATAAACAAATTCTTCATACCTTCATAAGTGTTCACCTTGTAACTCTTAATCCATCCCTCTAAGTTTTTCAACCCTTCACTCACCCAGGTAGCCCAAGGGGTACCATCATGCTTTTTGAGGCTCCTAAACCTCTTAAGATACTGGGAAGGGGTCTTCCCAAACCTAGCTATCAAAGCTAGTTTCACACATTCATAATCCTTCCTATCCTCCTCCCCCATCTCCATTACCACATCAGTTGCAACAGGGGGAAGCCTAGAGAACAACCAGGTGAGTAAGTCATTTCCTGTGATGTTCTGGAGCCCATGATTATATTCAAACAGAGACAACCAATCCAACACATCCAACTTAGGCTCATACATACCAACCAATTCTTTAGGCATACGGGGTCTTTTAGGACTGGAACTTCTAGATGAGCCAGAGAGAGAAGCATTTTCAACAGATAATTTCTTCATTTCTAAGTCATACTTGAGCTCCATTTCCCTTAGCCTTAGTTCTTTGTCAGTTTGAGCATTAAGTTTCTTATACTCCAATTCTAGTTTCATTTTCTCCAGTTCAAAGTACTGAGGACTAAATGTGGGACCTGGTAAAGGTCCAGTAGGTACAGCAGGTAGAGCAGGCAGAGGCCTAGGGGGGACAGTCACAACAGCCTCACCCTCCTCTTCTGACTCTTCCTCAGAATCATCAACATTTTGCTCCATGTTAATTTCAATACTGTCATCTACAGTTGCTGGAGTGGTAGGTTCCTCTGAACCATCACCCAGACTTTGGTTAGCTAACAATCTTTCAATCAGCTCCATTTTCTTGCCCTTAGTCAGGAGATCCTTATGTTTACAGAGCATTCTTAAACAATCAGCAGTTTTGTCTGCAAGGGACTCTTGACTATAGCTTTCTATAACTGACATGTTAGAGGATTATTTTTACAGTGCTAAGCTTTGTGGTTAGTTGCACTAAGGTATCTAGAGCACAATAAAATGTATACTCAATACAAATCCCACCGCTGTACACCAGTGTTAGGCAGAAACCTGTGCAGTTCCCTTGGGGAACACTGCAAAATATTTAAGACTACAGGTATAGCAGTAAACCCACTTGGTAGCAGTCTGTACCACCCAGATTTACCTGGTAGCTGTGGCTGAGCAGTCAGACTTCCCTCAAGAAGAGTTAGGCAGTATGCAAAGTATACACAATATGTACCCAGGCACAATAGCACAAGCAAACACTGACCAGAGCTTGGTTTCAAAAGTATATAGTTATTTATTTTTAAGAACACACAAATTGAAAACACTCTAGCAAAATATAACAAAACACCCCAAACACAGTTATATGGAAAGCAGTCCCAATCCTTATTCCTATCTAGACAACTCTAGGTTAACACCACATAATTAAAACAGAGGTGAGCGCTTAACGTTAGATGACACTCTAGTAGGTTAAAGAAGGGAGGGAAAAAGAGCAGAATTAGGATAAACACACCACTCTAAGGTCAAGAACACTTTTGGTAAGCTCAAAGAAGCACAAAGTCACAGGTGAGCAAAAGTCACTAAGCAGGGCCCACTCTTAGAGCAGACAGAGCGAAAACGTGCCCAAGATCACACAGTTGGTAGGGATTCAGAGTCTTGCAAAAGAGTTCGGAAAGAGTTAGAGAGGCTCAGAAAGTTTAGCCAAAGTGTCCCAGGCAATCCCAGGATCGAAAGCCGAGGGCTAAAACTACCTCGTACAGTCGGTGGCAAGGGAGCCAGGCGGAACACAGTACCTTAACGGAATGGATCCTCCAGCGGGGGCAGTTGTTCCAGGCAGTGGCAGCAAGGCTCGACGTCGGTCAGGGGAGAAGAAGATCTCGCTGAAGAGCAGAAGAAGAAGGTCGTTGCACTGCCCGGGAAGAAACCAGCCGCGGAGTCCTCCGGTTAAAGGGTTGTACCGACTTTCGCGGTTGGGGTAAAAGTGGTGGGGTTCCGGTTGCCGGGGTGCTTGGCACTGGCAAGGCGGCCACGGGATACCTCGAAGAACGGAAAGAAGGTGAAAACTGGTTGTCCCCACCAGTCAAGGGAAGGAGCCACTCCGTTAAGAGTTCTCCTCGGTCGTCGGGAAAAGTGGTGAGATGGTTCAGCAGGGCTCCACCGGCGGTGTCGTCGTAGCAGATCAGCTCAGCTCGTCCCTCGTTGGATTCTTAGGTCCTGTGGCGACTTCTGAAGTTCCAGTCCCCAAAGCCCTGCTTTTATGCAGCAAACCCCCATTCATCCAGCCTAGCTGTCACTCAACCATGCTAAGTGGTGAGCCGGCCGGCTCACCACTTGGGCCAATCAGGACGGAGTGCGACTTGAGTTACCTAGGTAACTCAGTTCAGGGTGCCTAAATCCCCCTCCACCCCTCCTAAGTACCCCAGACAGAGTGGCACCACTTTGGAGGGCTTCTGTGGAGAAGCCCGCCAAAAGTGGGACAAAGGGCTCCACTTTGGGTCAGAGTTACAGAGGCGAACGCCAACGCCATTTTAGTATCAAGTTTTGGCAAAAAATCCCAACCGGAGTTATAATAATAAATATATAAACCGGCGGTATGTTTAAGGCTACCATAAATAAATAATTAAATGTGTTAGCCTAAAACAATGGGAAATCCCATAGGAAAATATTCGCGGTCGAATATAAAAAGTAGTTTCCACTGCCACCAGCCAAAACTCGATCAGGGGGGACGGAGACGTGCCCCCTCGACTAACAGACCCTGGGGCAATCGAATTGCCCCAGCCAGTACGTCCACAATATGATGGTTTGTACTGGTTCTGTTCAGGATTTAAGACTAGTAAAGTCTTTGGTGACTTTACATGCCCTGGGAGACAGTAGTCAGTCCCAGGGTATGGAGTCTATGTTGGGGAGTCCCTAGGACACCCCTGGGGTACGGCACAGAGGGTGCTGTGTAACCCACATCCAAAAAATACATGAGGCCCTATGGAGTAAAAGACCCCATAGCCCATTCAACACAAGGTTTAACCAAGAAAACCCACTTCAACATGCCCAAGAGTGAGGGTAAAAGAGTCTCACTCTTGGCAGGAGAAAAAAATAAACCCCAGAAATCCAGCAAAGCTGCTGGGGGACTCACTAGGTAGGGAAATTCAGCCTAAACAGAGAATTCTCCCTAACAAGAACCATGTTGTAAATTATTGAGTTTGGCAGGGAAAAATTATGAGGCTGAAAAATATCCTCGTGGCCTGAATTATAAATAGTTGAATGAATCACTCTTTAAGGAGATTGATTGGCCCTATGAAAAACTGAACAATTTACCTTATATTTACCAAAAAAAGGCATTTGAGGAAAAGTTGAACAGTTGGGACTGGTGTGCGAACTCAGACCACCTGTACAAATTGAAAGGATACTAGGCAGTCAGGTATGTCACACATAGATACTTAAAACCACAACCCTATTTGTTATTAAGCCCGGCCCCGATGTAAGGCATTTCCTACTAAAATTGAGAACCAACCAGCTCCAGGTGCTCACTATTGTAGGCCCTCGATTGAAGATTCAACGGGAGGCTAGGCTATGTCGTATTTGCCAGGGGGCAGGAATTTTGGAAACTGCGAGACACGTACTAACACTCTGTCCAAAAATGGGCACTATATATATGAATGCGTATGAAAAATGGGTTCATAGTTATGAGGCAATTAAAGAGGACGATTTTTGGTATACGTGTTTGAACACTGAATCACTTGGCTTACAGCTTGCACTTTTTAGTGTATGGTCACAAATTATGCCACTGCTTGAGGCATTATAGTGTTACCGGTATTAATATATCATCACTTTCCCATCCTTAAAATTTGCTTGGTTTGATTATACGCTTTATATATAAATTGGACAAATTAATGACATAGGAAGGATATTTAATATACAAAATGTAACATTTTATTATATTTTGGACCAATGAGTCGTCCATAGAATAGGGGTATCCAGTTCAAAATAAATCCGAAAGAATATACAAGAAGCTTATTCTATTGTGAACAACAGAATACAAAATGAAATAGACATATGAAGAAAACTGGGAACAGTTTCCCCCAGAAATTACATATATCAAAGAGTTACACTTTGAGAATTACTATCTGGCTACCCCCCCACCCCCCACAGTTTTCGAAAAAGCAAAACAAGAACAAAGAAAAAATCAAGAATTCATCCCTTATATCGGTATTAATCTGACGAATAAGGGAGTTGTTAGGAGGTCCAGACGTAGCCGGTCAATAATTAATTAGTTTGTGGCAAGAGTGCCCAAGAGTGGCACCACACACCCTATGTGTGCAAGGGGTGTCTGATGCTAGGTGTGAATGTTTCGGCAGGTAGGTTGATATGCTGCCTTCTTCAGGACCCCAGGGAAGATTGGAGCACTGTGGATGTGGAGAAACTGATGTTTAGAAGATCATAAAAATGGGTAGTAAACCCATGTGAATAAAATAGATATTAGATACAATTACAATTCTATATGAAAATCCCACTATATGTGGCATCACCAACAGAAAAAAGCATGAAGAAAGGTTGCATGTAGTTCCAACACCAAACACCTTTTGTACCTAGAGAGGGTAGAAGCAACAGCATCCAAACCACCTCCTTGCCCAAAGCCGAGAGGCGAAATATTGTGCACTAAAAGATCTGTGTAGGGCAATTCCCCATGTACCATGTGGATTATGAGTAGGGTATTAACTTATAGTGTATATGACCAGAGCAATCCGAATTGGATGAGGTGGAAGGGCAAGCAGAAGAAGGATGGAGGGCTGCCCATCTGTCAGAAATCCGATGTGGACTCAGGAACCAAATTGGAACCTGTCTAAGTCAGGGCTATTGGAGTGTAGGGTCGGGATGTTTGACACCCTGCGGGAGGGTGTCTACGATAAGCGCCCCCATATACCAGGAAGCTGCTGTATAGGAAATGTGGTGTTTTTATGGAGGGTATGATAGGCAAACATGGAGGGCAGGTTGGGCCCTGCTCAGGCGAGGTGTCGCAAAGTAGTAATACCTGTATGTGGAAGTGGGAGTCACAAACCAAGTTCATTCCATAGCTGCTAGGCCAGTCCGGTCAGCCCGGGAAATCCATGAACTGGTGCGCCTCAAGGTTGAGGGTGTAATGTTTCCAGGGTTAAAACAAAACTCCTACGGTAGAAATTAAATGCAAAGTGGGTAGTATCTGGAGATAATTGTGCCATATAAAGATATAAGGGGAATACATAGAACCAATGAGGCAGACACCTCCAATAAGAGCTGGGTGGACCAGTTTGGTGCCACTCGGAAAACTATGCAGAGTGAAAGCGCTGTATCACCCTGGGTGAAACAAAGGTTCTGGAGTTTATTTGACTGTGGTCACCGTCCATTCCATCATTTTTAGGGAATGGCACTACTTTTATCAACTTCTAAATGATGAAAGGTTGAGTCGTCCTTATCAAGATTCAAAACAGTAGCTGCAAGTTCCACACATATATCTGAGGTGAGCGCTTAACTTACTGAGCTATCTCATGGGTTAGTAAATAAGGACAGAACTGGGCTCACACACTATACCAATTTCCAGTTCTGTCACATATTGTTTTCAGAGCAATTGTCAGGAAATTGGATGAGGCCCATTCCCATTCATTCTCTATCACTTTATTCCCATCCGTCCTGCCAGTCAATCTAATATCCTTTTTTTTACAAAACCTCTTTCCATATAGCCCTTGCTCAGCTCTTTTTGAGAAAAATAACCTATTTTTCGTTTTGGTTCATATATTTAGTGACATCTAGTAGAGCAAAAAGTATTATAGGAGTAGATGGTAAATATGGATGAACACATAGCTGCCTCAGTGATGTGCAAATATTCCCTCGTTTTGTTTGTTTCAGAGACTCCAATTTGAATAAAGGGGAGCAGTTTGTGTGTGCCTTAGTTGTAATTGGTTGCCTATGCTGTCAATTTAATGAAAAGAGTCCCACGTGTCCAAGGCTTGACGAAACAGTGTTTGATTTTTAACTACCTTTTTAACTGTTTGCTTGTTTGCTCTTTAGTGTTTTAATGCCTCTATTGCTGGGAATGTGCACGTCACACATTCTTGACACTGCAACCCAGTGCTAGAAACACAACAAATACATTTTGAATGCAATTATTGCTACTTGCACTCAGATCTACAGAAAATTAATGCATGCAGCGCATTACTACATAACATGCATTGTGTGAACGTACTTGCTATCATTTAGTCATGGCATGGTGTTCATTAGGGCATTTGAGGATACGCTTAACATATACCAGGCAAGGCCTATTGGTTTTGCCAGTACTTGTTTATAGAGTACTTGCTACTACTGCTTTGCTGTTACATAGCACTATTATTATCAAGATCAATGGTACTCATTTATCAACCTCAGAAAGTTTGAATGCCAAATTCTCTCTGCTGGAATTCCGATGTGTGTGTAGAGGTTGCTCGTAGACTCCTGCAAATCTCCCCAGATCTCCTGAGATCTATTTATGGTTTGCCCCTGGTTCCAAAGGATGGATCCACTTAATTGGCATTAGTGTTGTTTTCTCTGCTGTCAAATAACAGTGCAGAGTTGCAACATTCTGAAGCCAATTACAGCAAGAAATGCTGACAAACTACTGCTCAATGTTGTCACCGAACATCCCTCGATCGTTTACGTTCTCTTTTATGAAAGATTTGCAGAAACAAAGCTCTCAAGAGATATTCAGCAAGTACTGGCATTTTACGTTTATCTCTGGTCATTGTGCATTCCTGTACAGAACACGTGGTTTCTTTTTCCCATAGTAGACATTGAAAAGGGACTACAACTAACATAATCCAAAGGGCTTTATTACAAGTTTGGCAGTACTTTCAATGAAGACCTTTTTTGCATGTCAGAGTAATACATATTATGGAACTGCTCTAAACATATTAGTAGTAAAAAAAAATGTTTCTCTTTCTTGTTTAGTTTGCATCTGGCCTCATTACGACCCCGGGCGCAAAACCAACCATGGTGCTATTAGCACCATGGTCCATGCCGGGGTCCGCCATGGTGAATGGCGGAATTACCGCCCCATTCCAAGGTTGGCGGGGCGGTAATTGCCCATTCACCATGGCCCCTTCCCCATTCCCATTTTTGGCCCATAGGGCTCAATGGGAATGGGGAAGGCGCTAATTACGGCACCGTAAATTACGGTGCTGTAATTAGCTCCTAGGTCCCTTTGCAGGTTGGTTTTTTAACGCCTGCCAAAAGCAGGCGTTAAAGTGCAACCCGCAAAGGGACCTCGTAGTAAGGCGGTAAGGATTAACGGTCACCAACGGTGACCGTTAACCCTTACCGCCATCCGTGTAATGAGGCCCATTGTCTTCATAGAAGTAGGAACAGACTAAATAGCCAACGTGGGTGCTGTGTAGGGTTTTGACTTTCACTACAACTGAATTAGATGACTCTTAGACTTGCCACAGAGTGCTACCATCGTAAACGATTCCTCACTTAATTCTGTGTCTGTAGCAGTCCCCAAACAATGAAACAGCTGCAAATTCACTGCTCCAATCAAGCAAATAAAGATGAGCAACTGCCAGCGCCATGGAGATCAAGGTTGAGGAAGCCTTGAAAGTGAACCTGGGACAAATTGTACCACGTGCAATCCCATCTTGACGGGTATTTTCCATTTCTGTATCTATTGCAGCCGAGGGGCACCCACTGTTGCTTGCAGCTTTGTCTGAAATTCGGATGTCTTTTGTATGCCGGGGTTCTGGCCCACTTCGCGTCTCTCAAATAACCCAAATTGTCACATGGCCATATCGGCTCACACCAAGCAAGTAGAATAAGTGTTCAAATTTACCAAGTAGCGCGATGGACTGGCCCACCTGGACACCCCGGGATGCCTCGGGGCACAGGGCCTCTTTTCTTGTTTGGGGGTCTTCTTGGGGGAAGGATATATGATTAATTATCGAAGCGAATCATCCAGGCCAGCCTGGGTGGTTTGCTCTAAACTGACTGCTGCTGTCCCAGGCTGATGCAGTTCTGCACGGCTGGACCCGAGTCTGCGTGTTTGTGGTGGGAACTGCACGGGCCCGGGCATTGACAATTTTACGTGCCTAGTGCCTTAGTGTGTGTCTGTGCTTGCATCACATGACATGCGATGCACAGGTGCAGACAGCCCGGGTCGGCCGGTACCGAGCCGACCTCAGTGATGACTGCTATCTGAGAGAGAGTGTTCCGAGGGCGAGGCGAGCTCAGGTGCTTGCACCTTGCTGGCTGCTGCTACTTCGCTATTCAGGTGAGATGCGAGTCATCATGTTTTTTTTTATATATATCTGGGCGGGGAGTGGAGTTCAGGTCACCTATATGCTTGAAACTGTCATTGTTAAACAATTATCTTTTTCGCTTCTTGTGTAACATAGAAAACAAACAACAAGCAAAAACTGGCCAGAGGTGTGTACAACTGTGCCTTCTTGTGTGCTACGCAAACGCGGAAATAATTTGATCAAGGGTAACCTTTTACAAACGCTGGATATGAAACCTCTTTCGATTGTCCTTGTTTCGTGAAACCCCTTTCGATTGTCCTGCAGTTTTGTTTCGATGACAGAACTGTTCCTTACACTTTACATGCATGCAGTTGCCTATAGTCCCGTCGCACCTACACATCACAGAATTGCAAATGTGAGCTCATGGGAAATCCTGTATAAAAGCTGTGCAGGCTTTTAGGAATCTGCCGTGCATACCTGTGGATGAGGTGAAGAGACTGTTTTACTGTATTTAACGGCCACTCAGCTGCGCACCTACAGGGGACACAAGGAATTCATGGAAATGTGCACAGAAATCTGCAAGTGCTGCGCGCCGAGAAGGACACTGCACGAGCCTGTGCACAAAATAAAAAATGCGTATTCATGTAATTTACTGCGCAAAGTAACCGTAATCACAAGTCGAGCACAGAACATCCCTGACACGCCCACACACAAAGCATAAACAGCCAGAACAGTTCCCTTTGCGCACTCCCTGGGTGCTTCAAACAGTGCATGGGGTCCCCTGTAACTGTTGCCGGCACCCCCACAACATGCGTATGAAAAATTATAACTCACTCTAAACTCAGAAAATCTGTGTGCACACCCCCGTGAACCGTTCCTGCACCCTGCTACACTGCATACGCACACCCCTAAGATTAGAACCCGGTTGCATTCATGCACCCCTAAATCCGACATGCAAACCCACCTCTGTGCTGCGAATCCTATGCGCAAGTGTACTTGCGCCTGCCTTGAGGTGGCATAGTGATCGAGGGATTTACATGGCCATTCCTATGCCGAGAGGCTGCACAGGTGTTTCCATTAATATGCGTTGTTTGGTGCAAATGTGGGCGTGCGAGGGACTGCCTGTGGGCCGTCCCTCGTAATGCCCACTTTTTCACATGTTCTTCCATATTTTCTGAGTTCCGCCCCTTCCCAGTCTTTTGCGCAAGCCACGCCCACGCTATGTGTGGTGTCTCGCGCAGACGTTACGGATCTGTGCGAACTTCATGCAAGACCCAAGAAAGTCCTGTGTTGTCGGTTCCATAAATCGACAAACACAGATTTGCATGCAGTTTGGCGTGCAAGTCCCCTATTTCCCACTCAAATATTTCCATGAATCAGGGCCCAGATCTCGGTTAAAGAAACACAATTCATATGGTGTGTTTTATGCATGCCACCCGATAGGTGCCCTTTCTGTGTGGACTGGCTAATCAATCTTTCCCAGGTTGTGGGATGCTGGCAAAGACAGGCGCATTGCACAATTAACAAAAAGGCACTCAACCCACTAAGCTGTCTTACAGGAAGGATACTTGGTACTGATCTGAGAGAGGAAACATCATGATCTTTCACTTCGGTCGGACCTGAGCTTGTTCCACGTTGCAGTTGCTGTCTTTTTAGCTTTTTTATCGAGTGCATACTGCACTGTAATAAGTGTTTAATTAGTGAAGATCTTGTGGTGTGTGCATCCCACATGAGCTGTAATGTTATGGGCCTAGGTATGGTGGACCTCCACACTGCCAGCATCCTCAGTCAGTGTTGTTTTCTCTCTGTTTAGGAAATTGGATGTTCAGTCTGCTTGTGCTGTGACGTCTTATTTATCCCCCTCACCTTGACTTGTTGCCTTGTTCTCTGAGACTATCCTCTTTCTCTAATCTGGCCCTCTTCCACCCAGCTCTAGTTCTCTCTTTCTATGTTTCTTCCATGTGTAGAGGAGTTACCAAGCACGATCCGCACTCCAAACGCCCATTTTGAAGTACCAGGAACATTCACGCTGAAGAATATGTGACGTATGATGAACAAATAAACCAGCAGAGAGCCACAGTGGGGCTCTGTCCAGTACCTATCAGAAGAACAAAACCTGCTGAAGTACCGACACCTAAAACAACCTGGACAATAAGGTACCCATTGAGAAAACCATACCAACAAGTGAGACAGAATGACGATTGTCAGAATGCAATGCCTGAAGAAGCCAAGAAGATACTAAAAGAAGACAAATGGTGACGTCATAAGAAACCAAACTGACTCACATATGGAAGATATAACGACCTGAGAATGATGAAAAGAGATGAAACACCATGTATAAGTGACATCCCGTATCTAGAGATGTACTTGCTTGTGCTTGATCTCCTTTTCTTTCTCCCGTCTCTCCTAGTCCCTCAGGACTTTGGAGCTGATATCTCTGTCTCTGTCTTTGTCTGGGTTTTCGTCACTACTTTGCGTAGGTGACTCATATGCCGGGTTGCTATATCCTGTGGCTGCATTAAGCTCCCTCAACGGATATAATCCTTCATCTTTATTGGCTTTGCTTTTTGTTTCAGACAGGGCGGATGGCACAGAAGGCGTTTTACCCCCCTCTGTGCATATGTTAAGTATCCAATCTACCGGTGGCTCCTCCTCCTTATCCTCTTGGTGCATCTTCCAAAGCTCTAAACTAGCTAGGCGTTTATCTAACTTTTTGCCAGTATACATGGCGTGCAAATATGTCGTCATGCCTAGGTATTTGGGCGTATCCTCCTTGCTCGGGTATCCTCCCGGTATCTCTCTCTATTGCTCAGGTATCCTCCTGGTATCTCCCTTCTATTGCTCGGGTATCCTCCTGGTATCTCTCTTCTATTGCTCGGCCACCCTCGAGTCAATATTTTCCCCTTAGATATATTATGCTCTTACTCTGTTGTTATTTTTATCCCACCTCCCTCCGTTACCTTCCCTTAATTGTTGTAAGGAATGCAACTTTTTTCCAAGGCATTTAGTCTTTTTCGCTCACCGTTCACATTTTTTCCTTTCTGGGGTCAAAAAACCTGATCCAGTAGTAGACTGGGAGGACATAGAAGAATTCTTTCCTGAGTACGATACAGTACCAGGCACGTCTAGGGCAAATATCGAAGATGACTTCGACACCAGAAGCATCAGAGAGATGATCGATAGAATATCTGATGAAATGGGGCTAGAACAGGTACCCCAAGGGAGAAGAGAGGAATAGCGCCTTGAAAGCACTCAGTTGTATGACACTGAGGACGCCTCCCGAAGTAGCAGAAATAGAGAGCTGTCCCTAGATAGGTTTACACTAAATATGAACGAGGAAGATTAGAGGAGTTACACGAGTTGGGCACAAACAATATCAGACGCAGAAAGGGAGGAATATGAGGAAAAGGAAGATGAGAGAAGACACGAAAAACGCTTCTCTAGAGGAAAGGGAATAAGATGGTTAGATTCTAGTGAGTCTGCACCTAAGGCATCAGAGTCAGCCACACAATCAGACTGACACGAAGGAGTATCTCACGGTCAGAGGGGGGTGTTTCCACCGCCCTATGTGAGCAGACTAAGGACATTGCCAGGTAGACGGCGCTGCAGGAATATTACCCATGCAGTGGATAGCAAAATGATGACGGAGGAAAAGGAGTGCCATGTGTTACAATTCCAGTTACTCAAAAAAGGAGGAACGAGGCCACAATATATACCTTGGCCACACATGGATCGAGAAAACCTGAAAAATAATCTTCCAATGTTGACATCAGGAGCTGAAAAATGGATACATGAGCTAGAAAAAATGACGGGAGGAAACACTTTAGCTATCAGGGACATTAAGGGTCTTTTAATTGCCATACCTGATGATAGAGCTGACGATGTGTGGACACGTGCAGGTTACCCTGGTGTGACTACAGTTAATACAGCGCATGATGGACCTCCGTTTAACAATTGCAGAGCCGCAGTATGGAAAGCATTACGATTGCTATACCCGGATACTTCTGACATGGGAGCCATAATGACACGTAAAATGAAGGAGTCAGAAGATCCATTGCTTTACATTCAAAATTTTCAAGACGCATGGGTGCTGGAAACTCACAAATCTTGGGGGAAGTCCATACCGTGTTTGACCATATATTATGCCAAGGGCTGCCAGATCAGGTACAGAAACAGCTCAAGAAATTGGTAGGAATTGAGGTCAAATAGTGGTCTGATATACAGTAGACCATAGCTCTCTATTGCAGGCTGCTGCAAGAGAAAAATCACAAAAAAGAGGCTGCACAAAAGCTGAAGAGGCAACATTAGCGCAGAGGAAATTGCCAAAATATGCCATTGAAGGGGCAATGATAATTAGCACAGACGGATCGAACATACAGCAGGTCAATAATCAAAGGCAGGTTGATCAAGGCAGTAATGGGTTTTACACCAAAGGGAGAGGCTTTCAAGGAAGAAGTTTCCAGAGTAATCAGGGAGGTTTCCAAGGTAATCAGGGAGGCTTTCAAAACGTGCAAAACGGCAATCAGGATATGTCAAATGGGCAAATAATCAGACCACAGCCAATATGTTGTACGTGTGGGATGGCAGGGCATCTAGCACGCACATGCAGATGTCAAGTCATGGTACAAAACGACCTAGGAACAAGTGGAGGGATGGTTGTGTGGTTATATATGGACTAGGACAGCTCACTGGAAAACCTGATGTGTTCTATCCTATCAGTGACACCAGACCTCACGAGGAACCAAGGGTAGATGTCTTCATAGGGGATAAAGAAAATTTCTTCTTAGTTGACACAGGTGCAACACGCTCGTGTATACGTGAAGGCAGGTTTTCCTTGTCCGGCGATGCCATAAATACTCAGGGCTTCACAGGAGCAACAAGTCGTGTTCCTTTTACAAAACTACTTCCAGTCTCTATAGGAGAATCTGACATGAATGTGCCACTGCTATATTGAAGGCAAACTCCAGTAAATATATTCGGACGAGACCTAATGACAAAGTTAAACATGACAATCTCGTTCACGGAGAAGGGAATAGTATGTTCAACTCCAGGAATGCATTATTTGAACATATGCAAAATGATTACAGCATATGCGGGACAAACGGCTATGTGAGCTGTCCCATTGGAACCAGAAATATTCGCGTATGGAGTGCGTATAATAATGTCATGATTACCAGGAATTACCAGGCATTACAGACAAAACCAATGAGAACCCCAGATGAGTTTTTATTTAGGCCAAGAACACCTATGTATGAGTAAAAGGGACAAGTGTTTCCCTTGACAATACACACAGCCATAGTCCAAGGAAAGATGGCACTGATTGACGGTTGTGATGACAAAGGCAGACAATGATGCACAGTAATCGCCACTGAGGAAGGGAACAGATTGACTGATTTCACTGATGATGATCTATTTGAAGAACAAACAGGTGTAGATGAAACTACAGTTGAGGTTAATCTCATTTATTTGGTGAAAATTATCAAAAGAGATCAAAAAGAGAAGTGGCACAAAAACGTCCTGAATATTTCAGAGTCATCATGCAACAACCCGGTTTACCCTATCAAAAAATCAAAGGGAGGGTCTTTGCGTTTAATCCAAGATCTAAGGCAGATAAATGATATTGTGGAGGCCGAGTTCCCTCTAGTCCCTAACCCATCCACAATCCTATGTAATATACCCATTGAGGCAAACTATTTCAAGGTGATTCACTTGAAAAACGCATTTTTCTCAATCCCATTACACAAAGGCTCACAAGATTTGACGTCATTCACATTCAGACAAATGTGTCTGAAAAGTTCAAGGTTACCTCAGTGGTACTGTTAGTCTCCTTCGATTTTCAACAGAGTCCTGCAGATGGTTTAAGCATTATTGCATTAGAAAGTGTTGTCTTGCAATATGTAGATGACATCTTAATTTGCAGCATGACAGAAGAAACGTGAAGACACAATTCCATTCAGCTATTTACTGTATTGGCTGAAAAAGGATACAAAGTTGACAAAGAGACGTTACAAGAAGTGCTGTACATAGGCCAGCTGATCTCGTCTCAGGCCTTGTGAGAAGGACCAAGCAGAGGGAATAGAAACACCAACTTCAACTTAAGGTGGATTTCCCTGTGAACCGCTCCATAAAAATATGCTCATGGTAGCTCCATGCTGCTACACTTGTGGAACATATGCAAGCCTCGCTGCCAGTAGTACAACCAACTACACTGTGCAGGTCAGGAACCCGCCCAGGCGTGCATCCGGTGTGCACTCGAGGAAGTGGCTCCTACATCAGGTACTTTCAGCTCCTGATCGGAGGGGATGGACATTGGCAATAGTAAATAGTTTATTTTCTGCCCGTGAGCTAAATCTGCAAGTGAAGTAATTGCTGAGTAAGAAGATTCTGAATCCAAATAAGGCAAGTAACAATTACAACCCACTGCCCATTTCCCTCACCTAACAGCCACCAGTAAAACCAATGGGCAAGCATTAAGGTGCTTGACTCGACCCAGGGTTTAAATCATTAAAACAACGCTTGGGCTCAGTTCCAATCAGTCGATCACCTAAAGAGGTGGCTTAGAATGCAATTGAAATTGGGTCTTTCAATTGGGTTTTCAATCGATTCGAATCTGTTCGAATCATCAGCGCCTGCTCTTACAAAGTGATTTGGAATTGATTCGACTTGAACACCATTACTGATATCAAAATATGATATCACATGAAATCAAATAAAATCAAAAGAAATTAAAGGAAAACGAAAGCTCCCGCAAATGTTGACGCTTTTCATGGCCAACTATTACTCTCCGCTATAAGTAGATCAGACCAAGGTTTGAATATTTCAAAGCACTTCCAGTTTCATCTCCAACTGCTTCCAATAATTCCAACTGGTGCACAACCCCACTATTTAGATAGGTTTGCTTCAGCTAAGAGTCATTCAGCCCACATCACTAATTAACTCCATGTGGAACAAGGCGGCACCCACGCATGCTTCCAAGCTGCACGTGTATTGATGACGGCTACCACAAAAGAATGCTGGATGGCAGAAGTGCAAAACTTGATGCAGTTACGTGCGCTAGGAGAATATCTCTGGGGCAATGTCTTTGGCAGCAAAACAGCACAGAGCAACAAAGGTCTGAATCCCAGTCGTGCGCATAGAAATTGGTGTCCTGTATTCAGAGTGTTATAAAAGATGGATTTATTAATTAGTTAGAATCCAATCAAATAAGAGGAAGATCTGAAAACAACCCCTCCTCCAACCAGACTAGAGACTTTATTTACCCCACTTTTCAATACCATGACCTTCTTACCACAGTCTGTCAGGAAGGACCTCAATCAGGCATTGTCTGATAGGAGCTTTAGTGGTCACTTCAATTGAACACAATAGACTGACATAAAAGTACTGTGAAAGCAGAGCCCGGGAGTGGAGTAGGGTATCCTACCTAACATGGAGCCAGACAACCTTACGTACATCAATAATCACTCAAGAGGGTCATTGTCAGCACAATGACTTGGAAAACGTAGAGCTGTTCTTTGTAAATCCCCCTTAATTTTCAATTCACTGAAGAACACCGACTACCCCATCCCTCTCTAACTGTCATTCCCTTCACATTTCGCGAAGATTCTTCAGCTGCAGTGGCAAAGTATATCGTGTCATTGTCCACCTGAGGAGTGAAGGCAATGACACGCAGACTGCAACCACACTGCATGCAGGCTCCAGACTCCCTTTAGTCAGAACGCGCCCTCTGGATACGATCATGATAGGACGTCTAATTTCAGCTTGTTTACTTCTTTTAAGTTTTGGCTGATAAGTGGCTCTTTGTAATCACAGATGCAATGCTACAATTTGGGAGTTTATTTACACTTAAAAAACATTTAAAGCCATTTACAAGCACGCATACAACCGCTTGTTGATTGTCATTGCCCATTTCTAAACCCTGTGCCTTTCTCTCTTGTTTATCAATGGCTGCTCTTTCACTTCGACACGCGCCTGCCTACTCCTCCCAACTTCACACACCTTTTAGGTGGCATAAAAGTAACATCCTTAATCATCCCATCAAATGTCCCATTCTATCCCTAAAAGCAAGGGTAATAAGAAAAATACCAGTTTGTGCTAGTATGCTGTTTGAAAAGTTGGATAGTTGTTCCTCACTTCTTCTGTACCACCTTCAAGACGTAGACGCCCTCTGCCACACTGTGGAGGAGTTCCAATCCACAGCCCTTTAAATTGAACATTCTCCTTTCCCATTGTATGTGACCTGTACCACTTCCCCCCCTCACCACCTTTAAGACTGTTGTCCCTCCAAGGGTGAAGATGCCTGCAGGGGAACCATGCAGTTCTTAAGTCCGTTACCAAACCCACAGTCTTGTTGAAATCGCTCTTATCTTCTTAAGTCAGCAAGGTGCTTAGTGTTCTTTTGTATGTACCTGGTCAGCCTCAAGCCCATTCCAGTGCTCATTAATGTGCATGCGCGTAGTGCACTTCATGCCACGAGTGACATTAGAGCATGAGTGCAAGATGGCTGGAAACAGAAGTGGCAGGAGGTAGTCCATGAGGAGGGAGAGTCGTCTCTAGACAAACCAGGTATTTATTTATTTCCTTAAACTGCTTCCTCACAAGCGTGGCAAATGTAACCAAGTTCACTGCATTTAACATATGATGAGGTAAAACCACATTCATTCCAATACCCAAAATGAAAAGGAAGTTGTGGCATGTGTAATTCTGTGACAATGCTGGGGACCTTCCAGCTGGATTGGGGGAGGGGTGGACAGCTACAACTTCATAACCCAGGTAAATGGCAACCACACACACTAGCTCACAGTAGTAAAGGTAAACAGTTTGGGTCTGAACGTTCAAATGTTGCCCAACTAGTTTGGCAGCCTATTTTACTAAGAGCATTCTCCCATACCCCAAACCGGATGTCCTGGATCAGCATAAAGTGCTCTTTTTATTTTAAAATAAAATACTCCAAAGCGCTTCATCCACTAAAGGTCACTGGGCACTGTGCACAGCATGATGACAACATTCAGCTAAATTTAAAGAAGATTCTAGGGGGTGGAAATACAAAAGAATTAAAATGAAAACCTAAATGAATAAATACAATCTATATATATAAAAGTGGACATTTTTTCGTTTCTGGTGAGATTTGTAAAAAGGCGTTACTCCCTATACAATGCTGCACCATTTCACCAATATGCACAAATTGTGCATAGTTACCTATGTCCGCGGAGCTGTGTGCTTTTGCTGCTACAGCTGTACTCTTGTTTCAATAACGAACGTGCGTTCGCATTGCTAATTCTTCACCTGCACAGCACTGCGAGTCAGGAGACTCTTGCTGTTCTACGTCCGTTCCCTGGAGGGGGCGGAGACTGCTGCCGGTCACGTGGTCATCACGTGACTCTGAACCACCTCAAAGGCCAGACACAGTCCGCCGAGCTGTGTGCTTTTGCTGCTACAGCTGTACTCTTGTTTCAATAACGAACGTGCGTTCGCATTGCTAATTCTTCACCTGCACAGCACTGCGAGTCAGGAGACTCTTGCTGTTCTACGTCCGTTCCCTGGAGGGGGCGGAGACTGCTGCCGGTCACGTGGTCATCACGTGACTCTGAACCACCTCAAAGGCCAGACACAGTCCGCCGAGCTGTGTGCTTTTGCTGCTACAGCTGTACTCTTGTTTCAATAATGAACGTGCGTTCGCATTGCTAATTCTTCACCTGCACAGCACTGCGAGTCAGGAGACTCTTGCTGTTCTACGTCCGTTCCCTGGAGGGGGCGGAGACTGCTGCCGGTCACGTGGTCATCACGTGACTCTGAACCACCTCAAAGGCCAGACACAGTCCGCCGAGCTGTGTGCTTTTGCTGCTACAGCTGTACTCTTGTTTCAATAACGAACGTGCGTTCGCATTGCTAATTCTTCACCTGCACAGCACTGCGAGTCAGGAGACTCTTGCTGTTCTACGTCCGTTCCCTGGAGGGGGCGGAGACTGCTGCCGGTCACGTGGTCATCACGTAACTCTGAACCACCTCAAAGGCCAGACACAGTCCGCCGAGCTGTGTGCTTTTGCTGCTACAGCTGTACTCTTGTTTCAATAACGAACGTGCGTTCGCATTGCTAATTCTTCACCTGCACAGCACTGCGAGTCAGGAGACTCTTGCTGTTCTACGTCCGTTCCCTGGAGGGGGCGGAGACTGCTGCCGGTCACGTGGTCATCACGTGACTCTGAACCACCTCAAAGGCCAGACACAGTCACCCTCGCGGCGTTAAGCCCGGTGGTGACAAGGCCGCTTGCTGTGCTGTTTTGCTGCTGTTCGGCTCTGGGAGGCTTGCTCCTGGAACTAGTGAGCGGAAGTCACTGAGTCCAGTACATCGACATTTCAATCCTGCCACAGGATCCACAAGTAAGTGCTCTATCGTGCTAATTTGCAACCTACTGAGAACAAAGGCACAGGAATATATAGATATAGCTTCAGTGTTTGGTAGCACGAACATATTAACAATATCCGCACATACAACTTTAATTTTCAAACACTTACGTGTAGAGAAACTGCATTGTAGGTTGTGAGATCACAAGGATGACGACAAAACAAGGTCCACAGACAAGGACAAAAACTATACAACAGCGACGACAAATAAATCCTTGGTCGCTAGCAAAGGCAGGCGTAGAAATCCTAAAAGCCATCACTCATGTAGTCGGGGAAACGGCTGTAGACCTCGAAACAGACTCCACGGTGACTGGCAATGACAACATAGGATGTGGTGAGCAACTCCCCTTACCCTTTCAAATAGACTTTGCTCCGTCGGATGACGAGAGAAATATTGAAGCCATTCCACCAAATGGCCACTTACAACAGAGCGAAACGCATGAAAAAGACAGCGACATGAATCAGCAAAAAATGCTTGAAACAACTCCACACTCGGAGAGTGCCATTGACTTAATTACATCAAAAGATTTACCTAAGGAAAGCGGGAATAAATTTAAGGCACCATTGTCCTTGTCTGACCTAGTGCCGATCCCGCATGACATCAGCGAGGCTGACAAAACTCAAAGTGTTGAATGCATAGAAGATTTTGTCACCCCCTTTGAAATCCCTGACGTAGACTTATTAGAAATATTACACCCTGAGTCAATAACGGAGATCTCTCAAAACACACAAACAATGAACATAAAGCAAATAACTCAACCAGTTGAGACTCAATCTCAAAATTCTAAGGAGCACATTAATCAAATGGAACTTGGAAAAACCTTTAATTATGCTAATAGTAAACTAGTGTCAAATGTCAACACCATCTCCACACAAGAAAAAACTAATTTGAAAAGTGCCTTGATAAATGGATCTGAACAGGGATCCGAAATGCTGGACGAAGCAACAGGGGATGCTATCTCACAACTTGCTGTACGCCTAGGGAAAACAAACTCTCAAAGGCCGACCCCTTTGGGATCAAAAAACATAACAAACAAGGAACCTTCTAAATCAAATGGAACATCAAACAAAACTCATCAATCCCTAAACACTAATGAAAATAGCGATAAACAAGGAAACAAAGTAAGCACACCAAGATGGCACGCAAGGACACCCGTCCTGGAAAAATCGAAACAACGACAACCTACGGAATTGAACACTCCCTTGACTCACACGAATGTAGATTCATTTAATCTACAAACAACGCCGAGGAGGGATTCTAGCGAGGCAGTCACGAAATCAAGCCTTTCAGCAGCGGCTGCCATGCAAATACATAACAATGTACTAGCAGCATCATCTTTAGCTATGATCCCCTTCGTAAAATTATATGAATCCCTAAATGAAACCATTAAAGACCAAGGCGCAATGCTAACCAACCTAATGGAAAAGATAGAAAAATTGTCTGGTTTTACATCTTTTATCCAGAGCCAAATGGAGAAAGAGGCAGACGTATCTGCAAATTGGCAAATGCGCCTTGGCGACCTAGCAGCAAGATATCACTGTGACAATGACAACTTGTCCATAGGACTGCTAGAAGCGGTGAAATGGATGAGACACGAACGATATCAGTCTACTTCAGTAACTCCACCAGAAGTACAAGGAAAGTCTCAGGAAACAAGAGTCAAAAATGACAAGTCACAACTAAACGTACGTGCACCTAGTTGCGACCAATCAACCTTAGAATTATCACAGAACAGGACAAACAGCCGGCAAATGAAAAAACAACAAGAGTTGATGACAGAAACACTTCCAGATCTCTCTCAGATCACTCTTGGAGAAGTTGCCAAACAATCAGCCTTTAAAATCTTCACTGGCGTACATGATGAAACAACAAAAGCCTCAAAAAAACAATCCAAAGATAGTACAACAAACGATGTTCCCAAGATCCCACTTTTTTCTGCAACCACCCTAGTCAGAAATAAGTGGAAAAGATCTGCAAATACAAAAAAATTTATAAGGAATATGCCATTACCAACTCGACCAGCAATATTCGCACGAGCAGAGAAGGAAATTCGAAAACTAACAACGTCAGAAAATCAAGCCATCTCCAAAAACACCGAAAAGAGGAGCCCATGTAGGAAACGTATGCGGGGAGATACTTCAGGAATAAGCACAGCAAAAATCATCTCAACCTCGTCAATAGAGCTTTGCAACCTGTCAACATATTCGCATAATAGCGACAGAAATGATGACGCAGCCGTGTTTGAAAACGTATGGCAAGACGAGGATCAACAAAAACAAAATTTTCCAAAAAGGGTTCCAATTCGAAGAACCAATGAAAACAACACAAAGCCTCAAATGATGGGCAAATCAAATTTAGAGAAAGAAGGAATATTAACACAAGCTGCAAACAAATTAAATCCAAAATTAACAATAAATCAAAGGAAACAAACTGTGCATTATATATCAAAAACACAACAGTATCAGAAAAAGAAAAATGGCAACCAAATCATGAAGCTTCGACTTCAAAACATTCATACAGACGAACATGAGATGAATTTAAATCGGACAAATGTGCTGAAACTATTCCAATGCATACCCTCCTTACGGACCATTCATACGGATGACATCAAAATAGTGGAATATGCTTCTGAAAACTCCACCGACCAGGTGCTACTGCACATTATCTCAAATGCAGTGCGATCCACAATTCTACATGCCTCAGACGAACTTCTGGCATTTGGCTTTGACTTGACGGTAGAACCTCCAGAAAGCTCTGAGCAGGAAAGAAGCCAATATGACGAGCAGGACACCCTTACAATGGAATCTAAAATCAACGCACTACGTCAGTCATTGGCCAATATTCAAACAAAGCAAGGAATACAAAGACAGCCAAATTAGCAATGATTGAAAAGACAAGAGGGACAAGGAAACCTCTTATCGTGGAATACACGTGGCTTTACACACTTGTTTGAAGAATTTCCTGTCTCGTCCGAAAAAACAATATTCATTTGCTTGCAGGAAACTTGGTTACGTAATAAACCATCAAAAGATGGTTTTAGCATATTCCTTAATCCTGCTGGAAAAAACAGAACCGGTCGCCCCTTCTCGGGACTCTTGACCATGATTCGAATTAACGAAAGATGGACACCTGTACAATCCCATAACCCAAATCCCTTTGTCCAAGGTACACTAATAAAATACCATCTGCCAACCAAAGAGCAATGTGAATACATGCTAATAATTAACTGCTATTGGAATCCAGCTAAAATTGCAACTGACAATTTCATAAAGTCAGTGCTGGAGCTCATAGACAATGTTATTTTAAATCATAGGAAAGTATGGATCATCTGCTGTGGAGACTTGAATTGTGCATGGTTTAAATGGGACCAAACTTCAGAAACTAATCTAAGAATTCCAAAAAACCAATTATGTAAAAGAGCAAATGCTTGGCAAAATATGATGTCAAATCGAGACCTGGGAATGATTAATGGAAACATCAAAGGAGACATTCCGGCAAAATGCACTTGGAGAGGTATCTTCAAAGGTGCAGCGAAAACCCTAGATTATATCTGGACGTCAGCAGAGATGTATGGAAAACTAATTGACATAGAAGTGATCACAACAAGAAAGAGTGATCACGAGATGATGCGTCTAAATTGGCGGGTTTCTTGGAACATGAGCGAGCCAAAAATAGCCCAGTTAACAGTAAACCCGACTGGCAACAGACTGAGAATAACTGGCCCGCAGATACGACAAGTTACTGAAACATTCTGTAGAAAAGAGGACCAAGGTACATGTGAATATGCTCCATTATTATTAAACCTTGTAAAAAACCATTTAAGCACGACTGGCAAAACACACAAATATAATTTCAGCAAAGTGATCCAAGACGCTAAAAAAGTATTAAGAAGTGACGTGAGAAAACTGAAAAAAAATCACAAAACGGGTGATGCTCGAGTAAGTATAAAAGATCGGCGCAAACAATATAGGAATTGGATTAGATCACAGAAAGCAATCATTGACCAAGATCGTGCGGAAAATATAATGAAACTTATGCTAAAGAAAAACTCCAGAGACATATGGTCAATATTAAATGTTGGATCCCTGAAATTCCAACCAACAATTGTAAACGGTCTAGCAGGAAACATTTGGGTTGACCATTTTACAAAGGTATATAAAAGATCTTATTGGGAACCAGCAATAGAACTTAACACTAGAACGAAGGACTGGGACTTAAAAATAGATGCACACGAGATCGCACATGCAATAACCAAATAAAAAAATTCCCGGGCGCCAGGTCCAGACCTGATCACAAACATAATGTTAAAACAAAACGTTGTGGAATGGTCAGTCTTTATCGAAATTCTCTTTACTCGACTCGCTACAACCAGACAAATACCCGAGTCTTGGTCAAAAGCCATAGTGGTGCCAATCCATAAAAAGGGCGACCGGGACAATCCAAATAACTATCGTCCAATCGCTCTTTTAGATACCATAGGTAAGGTTTGTGGATCTTTCTTGAGAAAGAAACTTGCAAAATGGGCAAATGATGAAATGATTGTAGACCCAAGACAAACGGGATTCACTGCTGGCGTCGGAGTGGACGCAAATCTTTGCATCTTAAGCATATTAAAAATGGAAACCATTAAAGCAGGTCAACGGATGTTTCTAGCCTTTATTGATATGAAACAGGCCTTCGACGGAATAAATCGCAGAAGGCTATGGCAAAAACTTATCTCATGGGGATGTCCGGCCAATCTACTTGAACCTATCATAGCACTCCATACTAATACATCAATACGTGTGCGATTAAGCAATAATGGAGAAATGTCAGAAACCATCGAAACTGAGAAGGGGGTAAAACAAGGGTGTCCTCTGGCATCAGAGCTATTTAAATTGTTTATAGCAGACCTACCAATTCACTTGAGAGACGTCAACTCATTTCCTCCAAAACTGAACAATACACCAATTTCCTGCATAACATATGCCGATGACTTAGTACTACTGGATCGTACACAAGTCGGACTGCAACGATTGTTAAGCAAATTGTATAATTACCTGACAATGAATGACCTCGAAATAAACACGGCCAAAACCAAGTTTCTAGAAATTGGCTCTAAAGGTAACAGAAAAGACCGAGATTTTTCATGGTCCATAAACGGTGAAAAAATAGAAAGAGTAACTTCCATAAAATATCTAGGAATACGCTTCAATAACTCCATCAGTGAAGGACCATGGATTGAAGATCTAAAAAACCGCATGAAAAGGCTGGCGCTGCAAGGAGCAAAACTAGAGAGAGAATACTGTAAATTCTCGTTGGCTCCTGTTATATTGTTCTATGCACAAAAAGTGGTACCAACAATAACCTTCGGAGCGGAAGCTGGGTGGAACATCTCAGAAACAACATGGCACCTGCTGGAAAGCATATTTTGGCGTAGAGTGTTGAATCTACCCAAAAGTGTCCACGCTGCCGCAGTAAGGCACGAATTATCACTGAATTCGTTACACTCGAAAGTTATATGGAAATCGCTCACAACATGGAGGAAAATGAATCTGAACCCCCCAATTCCAGCATATGAGATCCTCAAAATGGAAACTGGAACTCAAATAAATCTGACAACTAAATGGAACTCCAAACTAATGGAAATCCTAACCGCAGCTGATATTAAAGAAACAGAACTGTTGAATACACCTCAAATCGCAAAAAAAAAGTTTGAACGATGGTCCTGGATAATTAACAAAGAAACGCGAGATTCACTCAAATCAATGGCAAGTCTAGGGCCAATCGAAAATAAACTAAACATGCCAGCTCGATTCCTGACACGATGCCCTTCAAAGTATCATCGTATGCAGTTTCTAAGATTGAAACTAAACATATTAAGAACAAAAGAAACACTAAAGAGACAAAAAAACACAAAAATAAAGGACAGTTCCTGCAGATTCTGTAAAGATGGGATTGAAACCACCAAACACCTTATAACAGAGTGCACAGGAACAATCTCTCAGCGTAAAATACACCTGGAAAAGTTCACTCCGTTGAGGAATGATATCGACAGATGGTGGAAAAATCTGTTATCGGGCGAAAATATACAGCTAGTCTGTGCAGTAATAAATTACATGGACATGCTATTGCCAAATCAGGAATTCTGGGACATAGACAAGAGAGTTGCCAAACCATAACCATAACCAAAGGCAAGCAGCAGTAACAAGGAATAAGGATGAAGCGTGGAAGAATGTAACAAAAGCCTTATCATAAAACATGTATTAGGCTGTAGTTTTACAAAAAAAGAAAAAAAAAAAGAAAAAAAAAAAAAATAGTTACCTGTTAGGGCCCCATTCCCTGGATTTCAGCAAAAGTCAAAATTATTTGTGGGTTTGTGGCTTGGTGAAGAGTTAACCCTTATAGAATTCCACCTTATTTCACCAATCTGCACCAAATTGTGCATATTTACTTGCTAGGACCCTCCAGACATTACACATTACTGCATACATGACATTTGGACACCCCACCCATTTCCCCAGATTTCAGAACTTTCACACATGAGACGGTTGCCTGAAATCAGTGAAACATCAATGTGGTCGTGGAAAGATCAATCCCGACACGAGGAACAAAACCGAGGTCCAGGCCCCAGCATGACCGGTTTTCAAGATATTTGCACCACAATGCACCGCCACGGACTGCACTATGCCAGGGTGAGGCGACAGGTGGGGAGAGAGCACAGAAAATCCCAGTATACAGCAGCACACCAACTCTCGCCTCCCACCAACGTCTGTTCTGGGGTATATATAGAAGTGTTATTACGTGGCTAGGTATATATAGAACTGCTTACACCGATCAGTGATCTGACAATTAAGGATATAGAAGACACACTCATACTACGGTAATTGACAGAAGATGAGAATTCTGAAATGCGTAATTTATTGTATGAATTACGGATTCAACCGGATGTTCTAACTACTAAAGAACTTAAAATCAAATCAAAATGTATCCCACAATTACCAATGGACAATATAATCAATACTTTCTACAAAGCAGTCACAAGAGAACTCTGCAAACTTCCGGGATATACACACAAAGGTAAAAGACGGCCTCTTCCCGAACCGGACAACCTAACCAGGGGTGAAAGAATAGCCCTTCAAACACTGTCCGGTGACACATCAATAGTGATCAAAGAAGCTGATAAAGGGGGAAATATTGTGGTAATGCATAGGGAAGACTATTTGCGAATGGCGTCCAACCATCTGACAACCCCCGGTTGCTATAGAATTCTTAATACTACAACACGACAAGATATCCTAACGAAAATTGAAGAATCCATATCCAATTGGCACAAAAAAGTTCTAATTACTGATGAAGAAAGAACATACCTAATGTCTAAAGGCCCAATAACACCCAGCATGTACTTTTTCCCAAGATCCATAAACATTACTGTGAAAACAGAAAAAGAATATCGATGCTGAGTACCCCAAAAGGAAATACACCGAACACGGGTTACAAAGGAACATACAAAGTACTTTTATTCTATACTGAATACAATTACAAAAACAGAGCAAAATCAGATAGCTATCGGCCCTCAGTACAACACAACAAACTCCAGCGTGGTTCAGTGTGTTCAGTGAGAGACGCTGTACATTAGAATGCATTCGCTTTTTATACATTTTGTGGGCGCGATGCCCAGCCCCACTTTGGGTTAATATTCCTTTTAATATATCACCGATCTAGGGTTCGTGCCAAGTCTCAAATAACCGCATATAACTGGTTTGCCTTTAATACATGTATCAACAAGCGTATGCAATAGCTGTGTATTCTAAAGTTTTCCATGCAGGCCTTCTTAAACATTAATGCAATGTAGTTAAACAGATGTTCTTTGTTCAGTATTTGAATACATTGTCTCAACATATGCTCATGGATTAGTTTGTCATTGCAGGAGTAATCCTTCTACACATAGGTCAGTGAAGGACAAGGTCTCAGTTCATGATCTCAACAAGTGGCCTGCAGGCAGATTACACATTAGCTATGTGCAGAGGTCAAGACGGCCATGGTGTATTCTGCAATGACATCGCCAACCATTTTAGCTCACAGGGTGACTTTTACACAACAAATCCTAAAATGGCGGTTTGACCTAAAATGGCGGCCTACATGGATTTAAGGTCAGGACCTTGCAACACAGATTTCTTTCGCAAGCGACTTTCGAGCATCTTGGCATAGGCCAATATTAAATATATTTGTTACAATAGGAGGCACGATATACTTTCTATTTCGACAAACCCTCCTTTTGGCCTATGCCAAGTGCTAAAAACTACTTTGGATCTTCTTGCAAATAACTCCATGCATCATTGTCCATGCACCTTGAATCACTATCAGAAATATCTATTGCCATTAGGTCTTTTGCTAAAATATCCTTCAATACGTATTCTTTGGCAGTCTTATCTGGGGCATATACTTTATGTCCTATCGAACCTATCGCTTGTGCGCAACATCCCCCTAGTATCGAACACATACCAGGCAGACACTGAATACAACAACAAAGAAACAACAGTATTCCCAAAATAATCAATAAGACCGAAAGCACCTTCCAACCCCAAGACCGCAAGAAGTCCCAGAACCAAGCGATTAGATCCCAGTTTCCCTCAGGAGCATGCACTTCGGAACTAAGGACGTGCAGATTCTGTATTGTCTTGAAGATAGTTGGGGAGGAATCTGGTACAAAAACACAGCAAGCGGACCCCACTAATTTGCATACTCCACCACGCTCAGCTAGAATGACATCTAATGCCATTCGATTTTGAAGTGCTACTAATCTTATCGCCTTTTGTTCTAACGTCATATTATAGAGTATGTCCGTGGTCCGGTTGATGATTCTCTCCAGTACCCTCGCTAGTTTTCTGATATCTTCTGAATTCGCTATCTGCCCCCAAAATGGCACAACTGATTTTGCAATATCTCCCAATACTTGTGCCGGGGTGTCACCATTCTCATCCCGCCGTGGACGAGCCTTCGAAACTTATTTTGTACTAGCTATAAACACCCCAGGTAACAGGATCCCTAAATGACAAGTTCCCTGCCAATCCCTGCGCAACCATGGGAATGCTATATTACCGCAGACAAAGTAGATAGGTTCGCCTACATACAAAGGTCTGTTCTCTCCAGTCAAATTTGCAACGTTGGCACAACCTAAACATTTTCCCATTGACTGAGTTCCATTCCTCTGTATGCAAAAAGAAACTGAATCGGGGCTATGGTTAACAATGTAAGAAGGGGGCATGGCATCCTTATTGCCTATCGAGCCATTTTAAAAGAAATCAAAGATTGGAAAGGACGAGACAGTTTGTCAGAAGGCCTAATAGAAGCAACATTCGGTTTACTCCTATTTGCAAAAAGCGAGCATCCCAGGGGAGTCAAAACAGGTTTCTCAAAACTATTCAAATTGGTGCCATCAAAGTTCCCTGAGATGCTATCATTCCATCGGCCAAAGAACAGTGCTCTAAGAGAAGCATAGCAGGCAGTTGTCAACGGTAAGGGATGTATTTATCAACCAACCCCTTGTCCCCATGTTGTGGTAAATGTGAGCAGACCCAGCAGTTGGATTTATTAAAAATGGCATGTGTAGCATTCATGATAAGTAGTAGAGTGTTATTATGGTACCTTTGTCTGTGCTGGGAATCCCGACCCAAATGTACAAAGGGAGTAGGAACAATTGGTGCACTTTCAGTAGGCAACAAAAGTTCTAAAGAATGAGTTTCCTCAAGGTACCATAATCCTAAGGCAGCGACTATAAAAAACCCAAATATCATTACAAGATTACAGCAATACGTTTTCGGGGCCTAGGCATTTTGTCCATTGTCCCGGTTGGTCACCCCCTTATTTACGAGTCCAATACGAGCAGTGGCAGCAGGCATTGTAGTCTTCAGATAGAAACCAGAATGTTCGTTGCTGGCGACCCCCCGGTCGCGCGATTTCTTAGTCCTTCCACAACCCTAACCAACAGAATCCCCTTTCTCAAATTTGGGCAAAAGCAACCCCTTGATGAATCTTTTCTTTCTCTGAATGCACCTCCGAACCGTGCCGTAAGTCTATCTTCGTGGTCGCAAGTTGTATCATACTTTTCCTGGTACTGATTGATCCGGAAACAATATGTCGTAATTTCCTGCTGGAAGCAACGTGTCAGAGGCAAGTGAATAGGCTGAATTTGAAACAGCTGTTTCCGAGTGCAAAATTTGCGGAGAGTGTGGAGACAAAATGGCAGCTTCCCCAAGCCTCCTGGGCTCAGAGATATTCTCCGACACACTCTCAGTGGTGCTTACTGCTTTGGGATCATTGGTTGCAGTGTCAGCGAGGGGTTCTGTTTCTTCTGTAGCGTGTGGCACAGGGCGAGGAAGTTTCTTGATGTGTGATGCGTGGATCCAGTTCTTTCATCCAGCTACCCGCACCGCTGTCTGAGTGACCAACAGGACCTGGAATGGCCCACGCCAGCGAGGCGCGAAGCAGGAGGTGCACTCAAATGATTTGACGAGCACCCAGGTCGTATGCCATGGCCCGGGCCCTCGTATCGTACAGGTAAAGCTTCTCGTACCTGGTGATAAATCAAATACAGGTTTTTAGTCAATTGGCTACAATAATCTGAAAGTAGTACATTTTCAACATTCTTTAAATTTCAGCATTTTGGAAGATTCCAGATATTGGCAGGTCTCCCTTGAAACATACATCTCCGTGAAGAGATCTGTGTCAGTTTGTCTAGCTATCTGATCAGCGAAAGCATTCCCTTTTTCAATATCATCCACAATCTTTCGATGTGCTGCACATTTCATAACTGCTAACTGAGTAGGGAGCGCAAGCGCCGAGAGTAGTTGCACTATTAGGGAGCAATGTTGAATCTTGGTGCCATGCGAAGTTAGGAACCGTCTTTCTGACCAAAGTCTCCCAAAGTTGTGAACCACCCCAAAGGCATACTCACTATCAGTATATATATTTACTGCAAGCCCTTCGAAAGTTCACAAGCTCGGGTCAATGCTAAAATCTCGGCGGCCTGCGCAGAATTATACATAATTCTCTTAGTTTCCACAACCGTGCTCAATGTAGCGATTGCATAAGCGGCTGTGGATGTATCATCCGGAAGTTGAAAGCAGGAGCCGTCACAAAACAGCTCTCCTTGTGGATTATCCAAAAGAGTATCTTTCAAATCAATTCTGCCCTTTGTTTCTTGTTCGGTCGTATACAAACAATCATGTGACTCTTCATCGCCGCAAGTAGTATCTTGCGGAAAAGGTAGGAGTTCAGCCGGATTAAAGTCACAACACCTCTTAATTTGAATGTGAGGAGCAAACAAGATCAATTCATATCTTGTCAACCGTGCAGAAGTGAGGTGTTGCGTTTGAGTTCGGTTCAATAGAACATCTACAGAGTGAGGCACCATCAGGGTAAGATCATGGCCTAAGACCATTCCCTGTTTTACAGACGCGGCAGCAGCAGCGACAGCGCGCAAACATCTTGGCAAAGCGCATGCTACAGGATCGAGGGCTGAAGAATAGTAACCGCACGGCCTATTCTTCCCTCCATGTTCCTGCGTTAATACAGCCAAAGCACATCCATCACATTCATGCACAATCAATACAAAGGCCTTTTCATAGTTGGGTGTGCCCAAAACTGGTGCAGAGCATAATGCAGTCTTAAGCAAGTCAAACGACTGCTGGTGTACCACGTTCCATGGCAATGTCGAAGAAATGCCCTTCTTTGTCAAGGCCACCATCAGTTTGATCACTAGTGAGAAATTCGGGATCCACAACCTACAGTAAGAAGCCATACCTATCAAGGCCCTAACTTCCTTCTGTGTATTTGGGACAGACCTGCCAGAAATGTGTTTTATTCTTTCAGGTGTCAATCTTCTTCCCTCCTTTGACAGGAGATAGCCTAAATAGGCGACCTCCTGACAACAATATTGAAATTTTTTAAGCGAAGCTTTGTGACCATGCTTAGCCAGATGAATAAGTAATAACACAGTGCCCTCCTTACAGGCACACTCAGAGTCAGCAGCTAGAAGCAAATTGTCAGCGTACTGAAGCAAAGTACAGGTAGAGGGCAATTCAAGGATATCAAGCTGTTCTTTCAAAGCCCTACTATAAATACTACGACTCTCTGTGTACCCTTGAGGTGCACGAGTAAATGTAAACGAGCATCCCCCTAAGGTGACCGCAAACAAATATCTACTATCCTTGTGTATAGGAATACTAAAGAACGCATTCTTTAAGTCCACAACACTAAAGTAAGTAGCTGTAGCTGGAATCATGGTTGGGATCGTCGTTACATCAGGCACAATTGGAAATTGTGGTGCCACAACTTTATTAATGGGACGTAAATCAATTATAAAACGGAATGGAATTACATTATCGCCTTTCTTGTACATGGGTAAAATCGGACTATTACACAAACTTCCTGAAATTTCTTCAATCACACCGCGATGCACAAAATCGGAAACAATACATTTCAAAGCTCGCTTGCCCTCAACCGAAATCTTATACTGGGGAATTCGTGGCAACTCAATTCCATGTTTCAAAACTATCTTAACAGGCTAGATCTGTAAAACACCGACATCATTGTCGTCGACAGCCCACAAGCTCTCTGGTACATCAATGAATTTTGGAGGCAAAGGTCTAGTCAAAAATTGCGAGGCAGAAAATTGCTGTGGTGAAATCGTCAAGCGCACTCCATCAGAAGAACAATAAATCACTGCATTTAATTCTTTTAACAAATTCAACCCCAGCAAGTTCTCTCCGCAATCCAAAGTCAACAGAAAAGGACACTGGTCCGTAAAGGGACCCAAAGAAATAGGTACCGGCATAGAAACCGGACAAACAACTGGTGTACCGGAAAACCCTACAGAAACATTGGTTTGCCCTGACAGTGGAATGTTTGGAACCCGTGAATGATCAATGGAACACTTCTGTGCTCCAGTGTCTATCAAAAACGGATGTTTCCTATTTCCCACCACCATTTCAACGTAGGGACCTTTCTGATTGACGGGAATAGGTGTAGGTTCCAAACCCTGCTTCGGGCAATCCTAACGAAACAGACTATCATCAAAAGGAAGCTCTTCAGATAAATATGCAGCGGAAGGATGATCAAATATATTCCTAGTGTCCGCACTCGGAGTCTGATTGTCCTGCGAAAAAGGTTGTTGAGGGTCCTGTGTAAACTGACCTCTACCAGGGCCCCCTACGCCCGGGCGACCTCTGGATCGCCTACCCATATTACCAAATGTGTTATTCGACCTTTGTTGAAGGACGGGGCATTGTGCTCGTCAATGACCCTCTCGACGACAATAAGCACACTGATTAATATTCACAGGACCCAAGGGCAAATTCCCCTGTGGGACATACTGACCTCTAACCTGAGAATTACCGCCTCTGGGGCCGCTAACAATTTGCTGCAATAGCACTTTAGTTTTTAAATCGCCTTTCCGTTTTTCAATCCTATCTTTTTCATTATTGACACGGTTCTCATAGTACTGAGCCATGTGCAGTACTTCTGATTGTGATTTCGCCTGCCAAGCGCTCTCAGAAGACATAATCTGTGACTGGATGTCAAGCAGTAATCCACGTACAAATTTGTCCACAAATAATCTTTTCCCAGACTCTGTGCCTAAGTCTTGTCCACTGAAATCTGAGAATACCTGTTCGAACCGATTAAAGAAGTCGGTAGCTCCTTCAGACTTTCCTTGGACACAGGCCGTAAGCTTGTCCCAAATAATTCTCTTTTCGGGAATTATGGTTTTTAATTTAGCAATGATTCTATCAAGCAGAGTTAATATTACCTGTTGTGGTCTTTCGCCAGCTGGCCTTTCCCCATCAAGTCTAGTTATATTCGCCCATGTATCGCCCAACCCGGATACATCGTCAATAGTTCTAATTTGTTTCCATAAATCTACGGGCAGGAGTACAGGAAACAACAAATCAATGTCAGCTAAGGTGAACACTGAGGATTGCAAAACAGATTCCATCTCTTAATAGAACCCTGTCAGATTTTTCCTAATGTCAGGAATAGACTGTCTAATGGTGTTCACTTCCTGCCGTGTAAACGGGACGTGAACAAACTGTGATACATAATGTGCGGGAATGTTTACAGCGACTATACCCTGTGCAGCATCGGCCGCAACCTCAACCTTCGGGACAAATGTCGGGGGAACCTCTCTCATAGCCAACTGAGATGTAAGCAACTCCGAATGCTTACTAAGCAACAGAGCCAAGTCGAGTGCTAAAGCAGTCGAAGAAGTGTCAAGTGAAAAAGCTCTCTTATAAATGCTCAATAACTCTGTGGGACAACTAATCTTCTTCTTTACGCACTCATCCTGCAGGTACTCTACCATTACCTGTATCACTTTCCTCTGCATTTCCAACGTATATTGACTATATGTGTCATATACCTCAACTGGAGTTATCGATATGTCTGAAATCCATCTAATCGCATCTTTTTACAAATTCGCATTTCCTCCGATATCGGTTTACGATACGGAAGGAACCGTTTCTGTACATACATATTCTCCTCTTCATCATCCTCATTCTGTATCTTTTCTAACTCCTTTCTATACCCAAATAACCACTCGACATGCTCATTTACCTTCTCCACAGTGTCTCTGGAAAGTGCTAGAGTATTTAGATCCCTCAACCCTTGCGGAACATCCGCATTATTTAATCTTCCCCACATTATACGTAACTGAATCCCTAAACCTTCAATAAAAACATTTTTCTCAGGTGAATTATCCGTATTACAAAGTGTGGCAAAAACACTAGCTTGATCATCCTTCTCCATACAATGCTTAGCCCATGCAATTAACTCACGTTTCTTCTCCGGCGGTACAGTATTGCGAGTGACAACTTTTGTTCCCGTACCTCGATCGATTACAAGTGGCTCAGGACCACTTGGAAGAGAGGGAGCAGGCAAATTCGATGGAGGTACTATAACTGGTGCGATAAAAAGAGGCAGAGGAGCAGTTGGAGGGACAAAAACCGGAGGAGTAGGAACAACAGGTTGAGTAGGAAGAGCAGGAATAACAGCAGGAAGAGGTACAGCAGTGGGAAGAGGAATATACGGAGGTGGCGCAGAGGCACCAGGCCTTCGTTCATTTAATATTGTGTCAATAAACTCATCAGAAATATGAAGATCTTTAGAAGGATAGATTTTCTGAATTCCAAGTGAGAAAGCCCTATCCATATTTTTAGTCGCCTCAGACTGTTTGTTTTGGTCATATAACAATGCTTTTTCAGCGTTTGTTTTATGACGACGTGCATGTTTGTCTCTACCTTTAAGTTGTTGCAACGCTTCTTTTTTCCAATTCTGCAAAACATCAAATGCTGCAGGTCTAGCCTTTTTCTTTAACAAGACGGACTCCAAATATTCAATGCGAGGGATCTCAAAACTACCATTCATTGGCCACTGAAGTTCGGAGGCATGTCTGGTTTGTCTGTGCGAAATATCATTAAATACTATACTTTCAATGCCGTACTTACAGTACATAGTACATGCCGGGGACCCCTTCTGTGGTGCGGGACGGCTAAATTCCAACGATTGTCTATCACTGCGGAATAATGCCCTAAAGCAGGTAAACAATTTCCCAGGCATATCTCAAATTCTTGGTGTTACCTGGTCAATAATTGTGTCTGCAGATACAATGCACCAAAATTCAAATTGTCAGGGTTAAATTAAGAATCGGGCCACGACTCACCTGACCAAACCTAAGGAGGACCGATCGGTACTTCTAAGAATCTTACCTAACTAATCTTACCTCGTGTATGGTGATTTTGGCAAATCTGCCCGCCTCGATAAGTGGACCCTCGTCAAGATTCCGTCTCAGACCACAAGCTAATCGTCCAGGGATCGGGTCGTGCAGCACTGCTGAGGTATCGCGTCTCATCCAGGGGCCCCTTTATGTCACACCGTCCGATCCCGGTCCGATAGCGTGTGTCAACCTTCAACAATCCAGCATCAATCTTGAGGGTCCCTATTCGGGCGCCAACTGTGAAAACATAAAAAGAATATCGAGGCTGAGTACCCCAAAAGGAAATACACCGAACACGGGTTACAAAGGAACATACAAAGTACTTTTATTCTATACTGAATCCAATTACAAAAACAGAGCAAAATCAGATAGCTATCGGCCCTCAGTACAACACAACGAACTCCAGCATGGTTCAGTGTGTTCAGTGAGAGACTCTGTACATTAGAATGCATTCGCTTTTTATACATTTTGTGGGCGCGATGCCCAGCCCCACTTCGGGTTAATATTCCTTTTAATATATCACCAATCTAGGGTTTGTGCCAAGTCTCAAATAACCGCATATAACTGGTTTGCCTTTAATACATGTATCAACAAGCGTATGCAATAGCTGTGTATTCTAAAGTTTTCCATGCAGGCCTTCTTAAACATTAATACAATCTAGTTAAACAGATGTTCTTTGTTCAGTATTTGAATACATTGTCTCAACATATGCTCGTGGATTAGTTTTTCATTGCACAAGTAATCCTTCTACACATAGGTCAGTGAAGGACAAGGTCTCAGTTCATGACCTCAACAAGTGGCCTGCAGGCAGATTATACATTAGCTATGTGCAGAGGTCAAGACGGCCATGTTGTATTCTGCAATGACATTGTCCACCATTTTAGCTCACAGGGTGACTTTTACACAACGAATCCTAAAATGGCGGTTTGACCTAAAATGGCGGCCTACATGGATTTAAGGTCAGGACCTTGCAACACAGATTTATTTCGCAAGCGACTTTCGAGCAGCTTGGCGTAGGCCAATATTAAATATATTTATTACAATAGGAGGCACGATATACTTTCTATTTCGACATTACGACACTATACCAGAGAATCACCCTATCTTAAGCGGAATTGATTGGGTCACTGAGAATCTCTCTGAATACTTGGATGCAATACAAAAACCAAGAGCAACTCTCGTCAAATCATACCTACAAGATTCCTCCAGCGTAATACGCATATTGCTAACTTTTGAATGGCAGGACTCTTTCATACTGGCCACCTTAGACGTCAAAGCATTATACACATAGATTAAACACAAATGGGCAATAGCCACAATTGACCACACCTTCAGGAAAGATTCTGCTTCGTACTTTCAACAAATTGAGATGCTTAAGGAAATGTTACAACTGACCCTTGAATTAACTTGTTCACCTTCAACAATTGCTTATACCAACAACAAAAGGGGTAGCAATGGGGACGAAATATGCCCCAGCATTAGTGAATCTCTTTATTGGGATGCTGGAAGAGCATACAGTATACCAAGACCCAAACTTTAATAATAGAGTCAAACTATGGATAAGATACATGGATGACATTTTTCTGATTTGGGAAGGATCTGAAAATCTCTTCCTAGAATTTACGAGAAGATTGAATCAGAACCCTTTTGACATTGAATTCCCAGGGGAAAATAATACTACTCAAATTAACTTTCTAGATCTTACAATTCATGCTAAAGATGATCATTTAGAAACTTGGACATTTAAAAAAAAACTGAAGTGAAATCGATACTACATGCTAGTAGTTGTCATCAATGCACAACAATACATAATATCCCTTTGGGAGAATATAATCGAGCAAGGCGTAATTGTAAAGAGCATGACAAATTCGAACAGGAATGTACACTTTTGAGGTACCGCTTTAACAATAGAGGGTACCCAAGGAGCTGCGTACAAAAAGCCTTTGAGAAAACCAAAAATGTGCAACAGACAGACACTTTAACTCAGAAGACAAAAACACCAGATGGCAAACCAACGACATTAATGTTTGTAACACAATTCAATAGAGATCATGAAATAATTAGAAAGGTATTACAAAAGCATTGGCACCTACTCAAATTGGACGAGCATCTAGAAAAATATGTAGGGGACAAACCATCTATAATCTACAAAAGAGCAGATACCCTCAAATCACTTATCAGTCCATCATTACTACCAGATATAAAGGAAGCTAAATGACCAACATGGTTAACAACAGATGAAAATGGTTTCAGGAAATGTGGATTTTGCACAATGTGCAAATTTGCAAGTGAAAAGACAAAGGAATTCATGGATACTAACGGTAAAATTGTCAAGATCAGGAGCCATGACCCATCACTACCACTATCATTGCATTGGCAAAATAATCACCAATATTGACACTGAAATGGCATTGTTCCTGTAGGCCAAGTATACAGACCTTTTATAACGTCATAACAATGTATGAGAGTGTCATGGCACCTACATGACAGCATATTCTCTGTGGGATATGTATAGTAAGATAGACTCGATGTACGAGGATATTTGAAGACATGTCATTATTTGTACTTGAGTTCAATGGATCATACTATAATGATTAATAATTTTCAGATGACTATACTGTTCTCAAGTACCTGATTACATAATGTTTATGCACTCCTATGCTTGCACCATCCCGCTGATCATCTTGCAAAGAGATGCTTGTTCAAACACTACTTGGTAATCCACACTCTAAACCTTGTTACTACCGTTACCCTGTGGGCAATACTCTTACGTAGATAATATATTCAGCCTTTTCTCAAAGTCACCTTTATCCCGTATCAAAAACCTCAAACTTTCTAATAATTACGGATTAGATTTACTAGATTTGTTAATTATGATTTCCCTATTTATGTATAACATATGTTATTGTGACCATAGGAAGGGAATTAGCCATGTCAATGTAACTATGAGTCGTATTGCGCTCGAGTATAGTACTAGCACGTAGAGTTGCCATGGAGATGCTCAACATTTTCAATGGCGTCGGCTATTTATTTAGTGACAGGATATCTTGGTTTAATATCATTTCTGTTAATAGGATTATGGGATGAGAGTTGACTGATGTCCAAAAGTACTATTAGTTGAACTACGCCAGTTCATAAGACCTTGGTACCGAACTTGGTTTCAGCACGTAGCATTGCCGTAGCAACGTGCTACTAAACATACAGCACAAACAGTATCTCATATAGAGTGCATGATTTTGCAAAGGAAATATGCAGCAACTACTTATTAGATTTTTGTTTTGATACCCAAACTCGGGTCGGCGTTCAACAGCGCATTGCCTACGCTGTGTTGCCATGTAATTGGGAATGCAGTAAGCCCAGAGTGCAGTTAATTTTAGATGTAATATTAGCATAGTAAATAATGGAAACCCCATACTACTATTTATTAATAGGATAAAATGATGGGATTAATCCCAGGAATCAAGATCATGAATTAAAGATATGAATAAGATTTGACTGCAAATAGGGTAAGCTATAAGTTTCTCTTTATGGTACAATGTCTATTTACATTTTAATTTTACGTCATGTAATAGAGACAACAATCACTAATGAACAATGTTTATTTGTGTTTCTTGCCCTGTTGTTCAATTGTCTCTCCCTCCATTCTTCCCTCCCTATGTTTTCTCATACCCGATATAATCCTCCCCAATGCCAACCCCTATTCTCTGTCTTTTTAATTGTATGTTATGCTGACTAATAACATCTAACAAAATTCATGTTCTGTTTTTTGATTGTTACCACTTGCTATCGTTTGGGGTTTTGTTGACATTGGGTTCATTTCATCTTATTTTATTTTGTCGTTCAACTCTAATAATTGACACTTGCTACTTTAATGCTTATTTACTTTCAAATACTAGCCCAGATTTGACAAAGGCTCAGCAGAGCCCTAACACATGTTATCGCTTAAAGGGCACCTTGTTAAATATTAAACAGCACAAATCTTAACTTGGCGCAGAGTCCTGGAATTCTTTACCTTCTTTTACCAATGTTTTGATGGTTTTGGCTTACCATCACTCCAGTGAACTGCGACAATACACCACATTTTGAAGGTTTTTTTTCACCAATCTTCAAGCTATGTTCCACGTTCTGGAACAGTGTAACCTTCTAGTATAAATGGCGATTTAAGAGTCACCGAGCAGACCAGCTGTACCTTAAGCCTATTTTCTCTTCAGTTCTGGGGTATGTCAGCCAGCCACACGCGCCCATTCTCAGTGCAGTTTACTTCAGGGTGCAACGCGGTAAGTGAATTAGAACAGCAACCTACAGGATCAGTGTTATCATGTCTGTTTGTAGAACCCTTTCTGAGAACAGGTACTTCTGCTTGTTGTTAATAAAAATATCGGTCAGATAAATGCTCTTGAAATTTTATCAATAGCAACAACTCATCCTGTTCTGCCAGGCCATGACTCGCCATTTCAAAGAACACTAAGAAAGTGAAAGAAAAGCATGTTTAAAAAGATGAGCCTTCGATCCTTTGGTAAGGGAGAGCAAGGAAGGCATAAAACAGTGATGGAGGAGTATAATTGGAGTAGAGCTGAAGAAAAGGCTTGGTCTAATAACTTGTGGCAAAATACGTATTACTGTTTTAATATTTTACATTTTGTAAAGGTTCTTGATGAACTGAAACAAATAGATAAAAAATAAAAAATACCTGCATAGATAACCTCCAGGAAGGGTACTGCCGGGATATGCCTGGATCGTTTGGTCATAGGTTGTGTAGTTTCCTCCCTAAGTACATGGATTGAGATAGGACAAATGTCTTGTAGGTCATAGAGCACAGCTTAAATTGAATTGTTACTCGGAGCAGCACAAATGAAACAAAACATCAAAGGGCAGTGACATGAAAGATGGATTTTATGGATCCAGCTCAGATACTGGCAATTCTGTCACACTTACTTTGTCGCCATCAAATCTTGATGAAATCAGAGGTTTTATCGATGGCCGCAAGCCAACACCCGCTTTGAGATGCAGCAGGGAAACTCAAAGCATCAAGAACAAAACCTGAGATATGGACAGAGAAAAACGCACAGGGGATAGGCAGAAATAGCCTAGAGAAAAGAGTCAAGGTTCATGCATACTCTGCATGTTCTCTTCTGTAGAGACCTGAATTAAAAAGCAATAAAACCAGCCTCATCTGCAGAGCAGTGATTTATTTATATTGAGACGGGATAGTGTCATGGCACAGGTATAATTTGGGAGTGACATGTGCCCGTCCATGGAGGAGGCAGGGGGGGCACATTCTAATGTTTCGCCCTGGGAACCAAGTTGGCAAGAGACTGCCCTGTCCTCCAGGACAAAAGAACAGTAGGGGCCACCAGGATAGCAGAGAAGGACCTGGACAGCAGAGCCGGGGTAATATACCACCAGCAATAGATGAAGAAACTTAACAGAGCCAACCCCATTAACTAATAAAGCCAGCACTGTGTCTGACACCGCCATCCCCTTAAACAGTAAATACACTTTGGTGGCACAGGGCACCAGCACTGTGATCCACAGGCATCCCTAAAGTGGGGCAATGGCCCACCCCATATTGGCTGCTTTGCCCCCATATTTGGCGACCTGCCCCCTGGCAAATAACTCGTCCCAGCTGCTTTAAAGGTGCTCCTTCGCCGAAGCCGTCATGTTTGCAGATTCTATTACTTCCGCCTGAGTTCTTTCTTATGTCCTCAAAGAGACACCACGGGAATTAATGGCCATGAATATCACTGGGGTGCGGGCCACCACTGTTAAAAGCAGGCTACCTACATGCCAGGCACACTGTTTTCCAAATGTGCATCTTACACTTGTCTAGAAAAAAAACATGACATTTCATTGTATTAATTGGTTTTTCAGATGGCCACACAAATACCCTGTGATTTATGACCCCCTTCTGTTGTGCTTTATCAAAGGATAGATTTCTAAAGCTGTCATATGCTTATCAAACCGCTTAATCACAAATACATTTTTCTATTGCGCTGATAGCAGTTATTAGGAAATTAAACTGTGAGTTGCCAACTTTCGGTTTTCACTATGGGGCAGAAATTCCCACACCCTCGTCCTTAATAAAAGCAAGCTACCAGCCCAGTCCATCCCCTGCCGAATACATTTTATAGCACTTGTTTTTTTATAAGGAATTGCAAAAAGTGATAATAATTACAGCCAGTTTTAAATATATAACATCTTAGCACAGGCTCCGACTGGCCTATAGGGCAATAGGCCCGTGGCCGAACCAAAAACGCAAAATGCTAGTGTGGGCACGTTTTTTGGGTCAAAGTGGACCACTTTTTGGCTGATGTGGGCCAGTTTGAAGAGTTACTTCACTCTGTGGCTAGTAGTTTTGACCAGTGTTGCTGAATAAATATTCTTTAAAATGCACAACTTACATCACATTTTATTTTAAAACTCCCACTTGGGTACTACTGAACCAGTGTCACAATAGGAATGAATAGCCATGTGCAATGGTGGGCCTCTTTTTCACTAGTGCCCAAGACCATTTTATGGCCCAGTCTGACCCTGTCTTAGCAACAGTCAGTGAACCTGCTGAGCTACCCTAGTAGCCATCTACTGTAGGACAAGTCTATGGATCCTTCAATCTGTTCAAAATCACTGCATTGCCAAGAGTGCAGTTTGTGTACATGACTTCAAAGTTAACAGTATTAAAAAAAATACCATGCCTGCACTTGGACTCCCCAGTGCCTTGCATGCACACATAATCACATTGTGTGTGTGCAAAGCGCTGGAGGGCCCAGAGGACAGGCATGGCATTTTATACTGGGAATCTATGATAAATCAAGCATGATAAGTGTTATTACGTGGCTAAACTGGCATTTTGATGCAGCCAGTTTGGACATATTTTCAAACTGTGTCATGGCATTTTTCATGTTAAAGCCAATAGGAATATGTTCTTACGTGGGAATACTGCCATATTTTGGCAGAACAAGTGCAGACTCGTTTTCTTATAGTAGCATTACTGGAATTTGCACAAAACAAACACAAATATGTGCTTATATAGGGAATTATGGCATATATTGGTGTAGCCACCATGGAAATGTATGGGCACAGCAATTTGAAAATGTTTTTTTACAGGCATATATTATGGGCAAACGCATCAGGAACATGTATTG
The DNA here is from genome assembly GCF_040938575.1 of Ambystoma mexicanum. Lineage (NCBI taxonomy): Eukaryota > Metazoa > Chordata > Amphibia > Caudata > Ambystomatidae > Ambystoma > Ambystoma mexicanum. The sequence continues at coordinate 419,280,521 of NC_090929.1, forward strand.
GTGAAATTCAGGTCTGCACTGCTGGTGACCTGCATCTATTGAATTTTTTCAGGAGTTACCCTACAAGGCTAATTGCAAACTGTTTGGCATTTTACAACATTTTTGAAAAATAAGTGTGTTGTAAAATGCACAATCTTAAGCCATTATTTAAAAAGTGTTCCTGAGCGGCAGGGGGCAAGGTCCCCAAGACCTCTTGATTGGTTCAGACTCCCTCTCTAGACTCTATGGCACTGGCATATTTAGGGAAAATATGTTCACCCCTCCAATAAAAGAAATTCACGAGCTGCCACTGGGATGTACAGCCAGAAACTTTAAACAATTCTATGGGGGCAAATTGAGATTCCTTCAACCATTGCTGAAGAACCAAGGGAGCACTTGCCTCCTTTCCCCCTGTACTCAGCGCATTTATGTGACAGTTCATCTGTTAAACAGACTGCCCTTGACTATCATTTGAAACTAAGGTATACATGATAACTCTTGTGTTAAACTGACTCTTTTTGACTGCACATTGTTTGAAGCTGTGCTAGGAATTATGTCTGCTTGAGTTAAAAGAATGCAGTGTCTTGCTTAGTGCAAAGGCATGTTTGCAACTTTTGAACATGAGTTAACTTTTTAGGCTATATATTACCTTGATGCAAAACATTTATTGCATTACACCTACTGTGAACATGTTTAATTCCATGTTTTTTAACCAGCTTGTCAAAATATAGGTATATTTAAACCAGTTTGGCCTGTTGACCAATAGTTGATGTGCAGGCTCCCCACCCCAACTTGTATGTTTGCTCCAGAACCACAATGTACCTTGTGCTTGTAGAAGTTCTTGGTGCTCGACAAGGTAGAGTCGGTTTCAGGGTACTTTTCAGCTTCGGCAACAGAGGTCAAGACGGGATATTGCTGCGGGAATCAGGCAGCAGGAAGTCAGCAAGCGAGGCTGGACGGACGGCTGCATGCCGGCCAACACAGTGGCTCAGGGTCAGGAATCGTTGTCTCAGTGCTGGTTGGCGGGTCTGAAGCACTGGTCGAGGTGCCTCGGATGGCGTGAGGGACTGCGGCGTAAGAACTGTCAGCGGTGCAGTCAGTTGCAGCTAGAGGCACTGGTGTACCGTGGGCCCCCTAAAGCTCTCTGGGGGGCGCCAACCCTTGTCTTGAGAGGGGAGCACCTCAGAAAAAAAAGCACAGGGTCCCCCACCTCATGACATGGAAGTCTCCAGGCTGGAGGCCTCCATGTCATAGGGTGGAGGGAGCCCTATGACTTCAAAAAGAAATTGTTTCTTTTTGAAGTCACTCTGCCTTCATAAAGAAATGATTTCTGTTACGGTTCGGTCTTTTAATGGAAATAATTTCTTTATAAAGTCAGAGTGACTTGGGTGTCCTTGTGTGAGTGTATAGTGAAAGGGTGCACACTTAAATGTATAGGTGGCTGGGTGTGCGTGTGTGAGTGTATGGTGAAAGGGTGCACACTTCAATGTATGGCTGGATGCCTGGGTGTGCCTTTATGGTGAATGAGTGCACACTGTGCGGAATGCAACCAATCCACACGGTGGGTGTGCCCTCTCCTGGGCTTTTTTTGAACTTTTAAAAGAATTTGAATGATGGTAGATGAACCTCTGAAAAATGTGTGGGGCTAATCCGCACACATTTTCTATGCTCACCGCACAACATACACATAGACCTGTGTACTCTGAGTGGACACAACCTAAAGGGCGCAATCCTCCCTGTCATATTTAGTTGGGAACTGACAGGTGGAGTACATGATGCATCTCAGAAGGGGCCATGGCCAGCCTAATTAACTATCAAAGGCTCCATGGAGCCGCCCTGTCCGTTTGTTTGCTCGCTGCAGATGGTGGCAGTGATTAACATACTTAACATAATAATAGAGTATACCTCAAACTGGTGCACATGGGGTCTGGCTGCAGAGCCTAAAATAAAGGAGACAGGAAACCCCAACATCCCTTTGATATTCACTTTTTGTTTGTTTGTTTATTTATTTGTAGAGCGCTCCGGACCCGTGGGTAGAAGGGCGCTTAAGGAATCGGTTACAGGCATAAGATAAGCATTTACAGTTACAGAGTACATCAAGTTACAAAGAGCATTTACAGTTACAAGGTACATCAAAGAGTTTTACAACATACAGCAATTTACGTGTAATACAGGTATGGTTACGGCTGTTAGAGTTTAGAGATGAGGTTAAAAGCTACTCTTTGTTCAGTAACCAGCCTATAACAAGTTTCCTAAAGATAGGGAAGGACTCAGTGGTTTTAATGTTGAGTGGTAGGGTGTTCCAGAGTTGGGAGGCTAGTACAGTGAAGCTGGCGCCTCCTGCTCTTTTTAAGGCAAATCTGGGCACTAGCAGGTATAGGGAGTTGGAAGATCTGGTGGTTCTGGATGTGGGTTTTAAAGTGAATTTGTCAGAGAGGTACAGTGGGGCTAGGTTGTTTAAGGCCTTGTAGGTGAGGCAGATAGTTTTGAGGTCGATTTTTTGCTGTATGGAGAGCCATTTACACGCTTTCCTGGTAGTGGAGATATGCGCACGCCTTGGGATGTTCAGTGCTGCACGCAGAGCATTGTTCTGGAGAACCTGGAGTTTGTTAGTTACGGATAGGTTGGCTCCTAGGTACAGGCTGTTGCAATAGTCTAGTTTGGATTGAATGAGTGCTCTGGCCAGAGTGAGGCAGCTGTCGGGGGATAGGAAGGGTCTGCTAGCCCTGATTAGCTTGCCTGTATAGGCGGTGGCCGAGGCAGTTGAGTTGATTTGTTTGGAGAGGTTGGTGTTGGCATCGAGGTGAAAGCCTAAGGTTTTCACACTTTTAGCGATAGGGATGGTGTAACCGTCTATAATAATATTCTTGTAGCTAGGACTGAGTTTAGACAGGTTATGAGGAGAGCCGACCAGCAGAAGCTCCGTCTTCTCATCATTCAGGCAGAGGCCGTGGGTGGCCATCCATGCCTGAATGATGGAGAAGATTTTGTTGATCCGGGTGACGTCCGCGTTGTAGTTGCCTGAGATGGTGAGGAGGATCTGGGTGTCATCTGCATAGTTGGTGTAGGTGACACCCAGACGGTCCAGTTTGTCGAATAGGGGCTTTGTAAATATATTGTACAGGGTGGGGGAGACACAGGAGCATTGAGGGACTCCACAGGTAATGGGGATGGGGTCAGCAGCGGCTGTAGTTGAGAAGACTCGCATGGTTCTATTCGCCAGGAAGGATTGTATCCATGCGGAGGCAGAGGAGGTGAAGTGGGCTGCGATAGATAGGTGGTTGCATAGGATTTCGTGGTCGACTAAATCGAAGGCCGCTGAGAGGTCTAAGAGAAGTAGGATGGCTGCATTGCCTTTGTCTTTGATTTCGTCAATCTGGCTTTTGAGGTCAACCAGAGCGGTTTCAGTTCCATGTTGAGGTCTGAAGCCAGATTGACGTATCCCTAGCAGTTGATTAGATTCCAGGTACTCCTGAATCTGGATGTAGGCAACTCTGTCCAGAATCTTTAGCAGAAAAGGGACAGTGGTGATGGGTCTATAGTTGGTTGGTATGGCTGGGTCTAGGTATTGTTTTTTTAGGAGAGGGAGCACCCAAGATTGTTTTAGGTTGTTGGGGACAGAGTTGTTCGCAAATGACAGGTTGATAAGCTTAGTGATAAAAGGGGAGAGGTCTCTGGCAGCGTCTTTTATTATTTGGGCGGGGCAGCTGTCCCCTTTGCAATTAGAAGGTTTTAGGGAAGTGATGATTTTTTGGACTTCTAGGATAGTTACTTTCTTAAAGGTGAAGCCTGTATTGTGTTTGATCGGTGTTGGTGGGCTTAAGCTAAGGTTAGTGGTTTTGTTACTGAAGAGTTGTTGACGTTTGTCCTCAATTTTGGTCTGGAGCCCAATGATTTTATTGTTGAGGGCATTCTGGATGCTAGTGCACCAGGGTTTGTCTTTTGAGCAGTTGTCTGGGAGGGGGTTAGGGTTTTCTAGCTCCTTTAGAATTTTAAATAATTCTTTGGTGGAAGAGCCTGCCTGGTTAATCCTAACGTTGTAGGCATCTTTTTTGGTGCGAATAATCTCACTTTTGTATAGTGCAGAGGTGTTATTTAAATTGGATTTGTTTACAGGTGATGGGTTGGTTTTCCATAGTAGTTCTAGTTTAGCTTTCTTTTTCCGGAGTAATTTGAGTTCGGGAGTGTACCACGAATTCAAGTGGTTTATTGGTTTACTTTTGCGTAGTTTCAAAGGGGCAATGGTATCGATGGCGGTGGCCATGGAATTGTTGAAGGTGTCAACTAGGAGGTTAAGGTCAGCATTGTCCGGTAGAGCGTTAAGGGAAGGTAGGACCAGAGGTAATAGTGCTTCGGCAGTGATGTTGCGTTTGTTTCTGGTTGGGCAAGCTGGTGCCAGGGGGTATTTCTTAGGCGTGGACTGGTTGAAGTGAATTTCAAGTGGGATAAGGTAGTGATCCGTCCATGTTAGAGGTTGGGGGTCCTTACAGGTAGTGTTGCAGTTAAGAGTTGCTACCCAGTCTAGAATTCTGCCTTTCTGGTGAGTCGGTGTGATACTGAGTTGAGCAAGTCTGTGCTCAGTTAGGGCGTTTGCTAAGGATGCAGCTGGTACGTCTTTGGGGTCATTGTAGCCTAGATTGAAGTCGCCAAGGATAATAATTTGTGCTAGTGGCTTGGAGTTTTCAGTGATGAGCGCTGTAATGTCTTCTTCGAAGGTTCCAGGAGGGCCTGGGGGTCTGTATATAAGGTGTAGTGTGATCGTACTTGTGGGGGATGTTTGTAGCTTGGTTGTGAGTAACTCACATGATTTAAGAGATAGGGTGGTGACTCGTCTGCAGCCTACTGTGTCAACCTTTAGCCAGCTCCCACCTCTCTGTATCAAGGACAGTGACCTGTCATATCTGGGACAGCTGTTTACAGTAGTCATCCCCTCAGGAGGACCCCATTCAGAATGTGCGAGTATGTGGTTTGGCAGTGACCGAAAGTCTGGTGTCACCGTAGCTTCAAGGGATGCCTGCCACTGTAATCAGGAACCACAGAGAGCTCAATTAGACCCTTTGATCCACAAAAGACAGGAAGATGGGTTTGAATTAGTATTGCATGCTTCCACCCCTTTATCTTTTCTGTTGCAAAGCACTGTGTTATGACTTCATGCATACAGGAGATTGTTGGTGGGGACCCAGGATTGGTTCGTTAAGGTAGGATTAGCCTACACCAATAACAGTGGCAATTTGGCTTTAAAAGAGGGTTGAGCCTCCTTTTAGGCAGATCATCTGAAGACTTTGCAAGGAGTAACAAGAAGTACTCATGTGGACCCTGGCTGAAGGTACAATCTGCCTTATAGCTTCCGCCAGTGAAGGAAGGCCAGGATTTCCAAGAGGGAAGCAAGATCCCTCCCCTAAACATCTCCCAGGGAACAGAGGGAGATACAGAGTCCAGGAGACCCTCCAGCAGCTCCAGAACCAGTATCCAGCCAGCACACAGCATGCTCCCCTATGCACTGCAAGCAAGCTTCCTTCATTGGGAAGTGCCATGGAGTTTCTGAACCAAACCCAGTTCACGGCAACACCCTCCTCAGGTTTTTAAATGTCCACCTTAAAGGATGACGCAAGCCCAGTGAAGAAGCTAGGAGGAGTGCATCAACAAGCATCAACCAGCGTCTGTGTTAAAAGACATTTTCGAGCCAGTTGAGCCATCTCAAGCTGTAACCGACTGCACCACTGACTGCTGTCATGCCGCAGTCGCTAACGTCATCTGAGATTCCTTGAACATTGCTTCAGACCAACCAACCAGCACTGAGGCATCTATTCCTGACCCTGAGCCACTGTGTAGGCCAGTTTCCAGCCATCCATCCAGCCTCACTCACCTGACTGCCTGCCACCTGATACCCGCAGATGTCTCCCATCTTGAACTCTGTTGCAGGAGCTGCAAAGCACCCTGGAACCGCCTCAACCCTGTCCAGCACCAAGAACTTCTACAAGCACAAGGTAGATTGTGGTTCTGCCCCCCTGGTCCTTCTCCAAAAGCCCCTAGTGACATTTTACGACCCATTTCTCCCTAAGTGATGAAACCAAGTATGCTTGAACTATTGCAATTAATTACTTTACCGACTACCCTCCTGTCAGTATATAGCGTGCCTCCCTTTTCCTTCTTAAAACGGTATGTCCTCTGCATTCCTTCACAGGGTGGGTTGTATTTTGTAGTGTGCTCAAACTGTCTGTTGAATACCAATAAAGTAGGCATTTTTATACAACCTTGACTGGACAGTCCCTTTTTTTAATGGGTAATAATTGTATTTTCGATGTGTTGCAACTAACCAAAGATCCACAACCTTGCAGAGATAAGTCAGCCATTCCGTCCATGTTACCAAAATTGGACAAGGAGGTTTATGATTTGCTTGTGTTTCCAATCTGTTTGGAGCCCTTCAGCTGTACTAGAGGTGTGGGGTTGATTGATGGTTTAGAAACTGATATTCATCCCTGGACCACTGGTGCCCTGGAAGTTGATTCGTTACATACACTTAAATGTATGGTTGGCTGCCTGGATGTGCCTGTATGATGAAAGGGTGGACGTTTAAACATATGTTTTGCGCGTGGGTGAGCCTGTATGGGGAAAGAGTACACACTTAAATGTATGGGAGGCTGCCTGGGTGTACCTGTACAGTGAAAAGGTACACACTTAAATGTATGAGTGGCTGGGTGTGTGTATGTGTGTATGGTGAATGTGCTTGTGTTCAGGGATGCAATGAAACCTACATTTTGGGGGGGCGATAACCATTCAAATGTTGGGAGAGGCGCTAATTTCACGGGTGGTGGGGAGTGGCAAACCTTTTGTGTGGTGGCATCCAACTTCTTTACGCATTCTAATGAGACTATTCTTGTGCAGATTCAATGTTACAAGCTGTAAACTCTCTCATTTAAATCTGAAAGCACCCACTAAAGACAGATGTGAGAATGAGCGGTCTGCTGTCCGCTCTCTGCCCTTGCAGTCACTCCCCTGACATGAAAGTACTAAACCCACATCACGAATTCAATTACCTAAAAAATTATGCATTTGCATGCAGGCAGGTAGTAACAGTGAAATGCTTTATGTTACTAATTGTCGGGCCTTTGTTAACGGTGAAAGCCAGGCACTGTTTAACATATGTGTCCTGTTCTGTCCATCCACCGCAGTCGAAGTGAGAGAGCTGAAGCCCAATGATGTGGTGCCACTGCTTGTGTTTAATGCCTTTAATACGTATTGGTAAACTTCATTACTCCTACAACTATTCTTGCTCATCCCAGTATTTGTGTATTTATTTTATTTATTTTAATTTATTTTATTGGATATTTATAAGGCGCTCATACAGCAAGAAAGTGTTTCAATGCGCCACAAGGCATGAGGGAAGGGAACAAGGGAGAAAATGACGTTGACAATGGGCCTCATTATAATTATGGCGGTAAGGCAAGAATGGCGCCGGTATCGCTACCAGCAATGTTGCTACCGTACCGCCATACTACGAGTTGTGCTCACGTGTTTTGCTCTGCCTGCCAGGTATGACCTGGCGGGCAGTGCGGCACCCACAAGCACAACTGGGGGAGGCATGGGCACTGTTATAAATACAAATGGGGATGGGGAGTCCCTCATTGCCGGCACCCATGAATTGGGCAATTACCAGGCCCACCGAACTTGGCATGAGCCGGTAATTGCCCATTTGCGGGTGCCAGTAAAATCACGGGTTCAGCAGCAGCCGTGCCTTTGTTACAGGCATGGCTACTGCCAAACCCGTAATGAGGCCCAAATAGTAAATAGAAAGTAAACCAGTCCTACTAGGCCTTGTGACATTCAGAGCATGCCAGTGCAGAGAAAGAAAAAAGGGGGTGAAATGGGAGGATGGGCTGGGGGTAAGTGCTATTAGGGTCCTTCATGGGAAAAAGTGCCAGATGTGCATGTTGGAGAGGCAACAGGCAAGTGCATGGGTGGAGACCTCCCAGGCGAGGGAGGTCTACAATCCACAGGTAAGTGCAGAGCGGATACACCCACCCACAGGCGGGTGTGGGCCCAGAGGGCAGTGCAGGGGGGCAGGTGCTGAGAACAATTGGGCAGAAGGCCAGGACCCTATTGGACTCTTGAGGGACCAGGCCACCAATCTCAGCAACAGGGGGTGGGGTTAGCACGGGAGAGAGAGAGAGAGGGAAGGAGGAGGAGAAGAGAAAGGTCTTGAGTTGTTTGCAGAACCTGAGGTGGTCCGGTTCAAGATGGAGAGAGAGAGGGAGGCTGTTTCATAGGAGGGAGCCAGCTGAGTAGAGAGATCTGCCCCCCGCTCTCTGCTTGGAAAAGCGTCTGATCAGCAGAGAGATGGAGCCAGAACATCAAAGGTATCTGAAAGGAGAGTATTTAGTGAGAGAAGGTTGCAGTTAGCCTGATTAAAGCAGCAGTTCTCCCTTGAAGCTGCGGCGGCAACAGACTACCTGGCGCTGTCAATCCACATGGGATTCCCCTGTGGCGGTGATTACTGTAAACATATAGTCCCAGAAATGATTGCTTACAGCCCTTAATACTGAGAGGCGGGAGCTGGCTTCAGGTTGACACAGTTCATATTACAGGTTGTTTTGGGTTTCCTGTCTCTTTTGTTAGTCCTGCAGTCAGGCCCCGCGAGGGTCTACTTGAATTAACTCTGATTAGAATGTGAAGCTGCCACCAGCAGAGCTAACAAAGGACAGGGTAGATCCATGGAGCCTTTGTTAGTTAATTAGGCTGGCCATGGCACGAGGAAGGTTTTGCCCTCCCCCTTCTGAGATGCCTTGATGTACTCTTGGCTGTCATACTCCAACTAAATATGACAGGGGGGACGTGCCTGTAGGGTTCACCCAGAGCACATGGGTCTATGGGTATGTTGTGCAGGGAGCATAGAAAAATGTGTGCGGATTAGCCCCACACATTTTCCGGAGGTTCATCTATCATCATTCCATTTCTTTTAAAATGTCTAAAAACCCAGGATTAGTGCCACTTCTAGACAGCACTTCTTTACTTTTGATAAGATACACTACATCGCTTTTTAGCATGACTGGAATTCTTTTAATTTGACGCAATCAACACTTTTTGGAACAGTAGTAGAGAGATAGAGAGAGAGAGAGAAAGAGAGAGAGAGAGAGAGAGAGAGAGAGAGAGAGAGAGAGAGTGTGTGTGTGTGTGTGTACATTCCACATTTCACCACATCTCCCTCATCAATGCCTGACATTTGCGTGCCACTGCTGAGTCATGCAGGCCTCTGCCTAAGCTTCCAACAAATCACTCTACCACTGGTTCCATCTTCGTGCAGATGTTAGGTCAAATCATTGCACAGTTTAGCTGCCTTCTAAATTGTAAAACATCACTGCTTTTGTGTGATGAAGCCAATTAGGTCACATACACTGTCAGGAGTCCGACTAGAGAGCTGCAATGGGCCATGAGGAATTCATTCACACAGCAGATACTGTGAGAAAACTTGTACACTCAGAAGCCAAGAAGAGTGTATTAAATCTAAAACAGGCAATGCAAAGCCGTTTCACCTGGAGTCCTTATCTTACTAAGGTCAAAATAAGGATGAAGACCAGAATTCTATGCCAGTTAATTTTAGTGGCAAGAAGTAACTGGAAGGCATGCTTAAATAACTTGTAGTAGTCGAGAGGCAATTTGATACCTCTATGTTTTAACACCACTTGGATCCAAATTGTTTCTGCACAAGAACATTGGAATTGGCAAATTCTTTCATCTTGCCCTTACCCACAAATTACAAAAAACGTCCCCAGGTATCTACAATAGCAGCTTTTAAGCCATCACAGGGGCATATGGGCCTAGTTGGCAAGTAGCGAATACTTACTTTCATGTAGACATGATTGCAGATAGATTTGAAACCACTACTTTATCCAGTAGACCAGGAGACTCCAGCACTTATATTCCATCACTTTTGAAACATGACAGCCAATGATTTGAGCAACCACTCACACACCGGGCCAGTCTACACATGTTTTGCCTTAAAATTGTGAAGACGGTTAACAACAGTGCCTCAGGCACAGCACTGAACCCCGCTTCAAAAGTGCATCTTTAGCACACTAGACTTTAAGATATTCATTTTTAAGAGTGCATCTTTTGAGCACTTCATTTTGAGACAATCTTTTCAGCATAGTAACAAAAAGTTATTCGGGCATCACAAGTCAAACCAGCATTTCAGTTCAATCCTGTTTAGATTGTACTGATTTGTCCCTATGTTTATCTTTGTGAATATGACATTGTGTAATTCATTTGGATTTCGTCTCTAACTTTGTATGCATAATTTACTTGCTTTGGTCTTTTGGTTTGTTTGCACGCCTATTAAATAAAGGAATGCATGATGAATGTACATTGTAGTTTATCTGCAATTCGTTTTGCATATCTATACAAGGATTTGATTTAGCCATTTAGACTACCCAATTCAGTTCTTCATTCTTTGCAGCATAAAAAGTATTAGACTTACTATCAGTAATTGACTAGGAACACGTGTGTATTGTCTATTGTTGCCCACCCCATTTCCTAGATTTAGTGGTACCGCCCTTCTGTTAATTCACTGTGCTGAACACTAACAATTGTGGCCTAGGTTCTTCTTGGGAAGAAGAATATTGTATGGAAAGAAACACAATATTGGATACACTTCCCAGACTATTTTTTATTGGCATTATTTATCTATGCTCGTAAAATACACAACAATGTCTTGTGAAATATGTCAAGAAATGTGAGTAGCAGGATTGAAATTCTACTTTGTGCTACCATATGAATTGTAATTTCTTCTTTAAATGCAGCATACGATCCACTAGAAATTCCTGCTATGATTTCTATTAAATATTTGAGATTACATAATGATGTGGATAGTTATGTGTATGCAAATTAATATACCCTTTCTTTGATTTGTCAACAAGAAGAACACACTTGTGAAAAAGTGATTTGTTTCTGTTATACTTTATTTAGAGTGAATAGTTGCAAAATCATATCATATTAATATAGTCAGGGTCCTTTCAACAAGTTTTCAATTTTGAAATCACCCTTTAAGATGTCATGGTTAGTTGTTCAATTGAATTAATTGTGTCCACAAAAGTCTCAAATGGATCAATATAATTCTTAATTTTGATGAAATCCTCAGCTCCTCTTATATCCAGTCAAAAAGCCAGGTTGGATGAAATTCTCAAACCTTCCCGATTCGTTAGCCAAATTTCTAGTCAAATCAATGAAATACTCAAATCTTGTAATCTTTTCAAAATCCGCAATTGATTTAATCAAGTTCTTAAGTTCTGGAATCCTCAAATTCATTGACGTCTTCAATTAAATTGTCCAAATGCTTAATTTATATGCAATCATATATCCTCAAATTGTGTTACATATCCTTAAATCCTCAATCCTCTTAAATGGATTCATAGATCCTCAAGTCTTGATACCTCATTTCTCTCCCACCATTTTGGCAATTCCGTCCTTGTTTAAATGCAGCATTCAATTGAAGACTTGAGTGAATGTATCCTTTTTGAAAAATAATAGAATATGTATGTATTAATTTTTAATTAAATGTGCATAACTGTCCACATAATTAGATCATCTTGTGAAATATGGCTGTTGCTTTCACAGGCGATTCTTAGCTGTTATTGAGAGAGCTAAATCTGTCTGTTAGCCAGACCTGAAACAGTTTGCTAGTTTCCTATTTTTATCAAGAGCAGAGGTGGGAGTTAATTTGGGCATTATGGGAAACAGAGTTCTGAGTATTACTCCAGAAAAAAAGCATAGGGTGACTGTATCTGGGTGCTACAATGAACAAACATCTGTGCTTCAGGGATTTTCAGAAGCCAGCACTGAATGTTTATAAATAGTGTAGTTCTAAATGATTTTCTGTATTTTGAGTAGGATAGTCTACGCAAAACTGGTATTGTTCACAGCATGTTCTAGGGATAAGCAAATCAGCTAAAAAAACATTCAACCTATTTAAACAATGGGGGAGGGGTGCATTGACTCACCTCCAAAGATTGAAACAATTTGGAGTGGAGGCTCAAAATAATGTGAAGTTTGCTAGCCAGAATTCGAGCCGCTCGTATAGATATGAGTATTTGATGGTTGACTCAACTCCAATACTGCATTTTGGTAATACAGAATTCAAGTATACCGGACCAATTTCCCAGAATTCAACATTCAGAATTCAATAATGCTGGTGGCTAAGGGAACGGTATAATAGGGACATAAACATAAACATAAATGAAAAAAGTGCAGAGGGTGCACCTTTTTCATTAGAGTTCATTTTAGAAATGAGAAGATCTCATTCAAAAAGGCAGCCTGCGCATTTTGGAAGGTGGGTGGTTAGGAGGTGAAATTGGTGCAGTAGAAAATGCCTTTGCATAATGTATGACAGGCTTCCAGCACCTTCACAGGTCCAGGGAGCGCATTTCACAAAGATGGGCAGTGAGATGTCCCTTCATTGTGAAATGTTAAACAAACACACTTATATTCCTTTTAGAGGGATAGAAATGCAAGTGGGACAGCAGTGGTTTACACCATTGATGGTCAACTTGAAAGGAAGGTCATGAAAAGGTCGGCAATTACCCTGTCATTCATGGCACATCTTCCTTGCCTCTATTTGAAATAGTCATAGGGGAATGTGATTATTTTCTGGGTGTTTCGAAAAGCATTTCATTTGTGTAACACGGATGCACTTTGTCATGCAAAGAAATGCCCCATCTATTTACACAAGTATGCAAAGAGGGTGAAAAAAGCAACAGAATTAAGTCGCCCTTTGAGAATAACGTACACGTTTTTTTTGGCACACATTATGAGATACACAGGGCTACCTCAGCACCTGGGGCAAAATAAAAATCACATTATTCACAAAGGTGACCTACGTATTTCAGAATGGCAGTGCAGCAGAACAAATAATGTGTTGGCCAGCCCCCTTTCATAGATGCTCCCGACACTAATGTATGACCAGCACCAAGTACATTAAAGTGGCCATCATTATGACATATTTTTTTTAAAGCACTTCTGTTCCTGTTTGAGAGATAGAAATGCAAGTGGGGCTCCTGCTTTTCAATTTAGAAGGAAATGCAAGACAGGATCAGCAATGACCCTGCCATGCACAGAGTCAGGCATCAACACTTTAATATGCCTTTGCAGACTAGGGACAGATTATGCGTTCCTTCTATTTGTAATGATATGATATGATGTGGTATTTGATATGTGATGTGGCATTTATAAGGTGCCTGTACACAAGTGTTTCTAGGAGCGACAAGACAAGGAGGGGGAAACAAAGGGAGGACAAAATAAGGATCTTTCTAGGTATTGTGTCATTCAGATCGTGCAAGTGCGGGGAAGAGGAGAACTGCCAGCGGGGAGGGGAAGGGGGAAGTGCAGTTAACTCACACGTGCAGCCAGTGGCTGGCTCATAAGTGCAGAGAGAAGGGACTGCAGGGTTGCAGATACAGACCCGTAAGTGCTGGGTAGCCCGTAGGAAGTGCAAGGGCAACTGGACATGAAGGAGGCTGGGCCCGAGTTCAGAGGGTGACCAGGTGACCAGTGCGCGGAGCAGTCATGTGCAGCAGCAGGGGATAGGAAGAGAGAAAGCAGAAGTGAAAAAGCTGGTCTTTAGTTGCTTCCGGAACCAGAGGTGCTTCTGTTCAAGCTTGAGAGAGGTGGGGAGGCTGTTCCAGATGGAGGCCCAGACCGAGGAGATAGATCTGCCCCCAACTCTCTGCTTGGAGAAGCGTCTGACCCTCAGAGAGTTGGAAGTGGATGAGCGGAGAGCTCGAGAAGGAAGATGTTCTGGAAGAGAAAGTTGGAGGTAGGGCGATCCCAGGCCCCAGAAAGCCTTGTGGACAAAGCAGAGGGTCTTGAAGTTGATCAGTCACAGGGAACCATTGAAGAGATTTCAGAGCTGGAGAGATATGATCCCTGGACTTGAGGCCAAGGAGAAGTCTTGCAGTCCTGTTCGGGATAGGTTGTAAAGGTTGAAGAGTAGAGGTAGGGAGATTTAGATTGCTCACGTACTACTAAAAGTGCAGAGGGAAGGCTGTTTCTAGACACCCCTCTTTGGACATCACAAGCTTGATTGTCATTTCTTCTGCAACTTTCCTCAGCTTCTCCAATCCCACTTCTCTAGAAAGGGGGCTTCCTATTGAATACTGTGGGGCAGCTTCAGTCGATGATAGGAAATGGGTTACTGGAACAGGCTACATGGTAGATTTCAGGACTCACTGGCCTTCCCAGACCTTTCAGTGCCAGCTGCTTACAGAATCAAGAGCTATAGGTTGCCTTCCGCACCAAAAAGTCTGGAAGTGCTAGGTGCAATCTAGTGTAGTTAGTGTGTGGAATAGGGTGTTGATCCCTTTTGAGCTCCTTTAGTGCCAATTTCCTTGTGCACCTGGTAGTGGAAGTCGGGGCCATCCAGATCCTCTGTGTGCATCTATCCACCATTTTGGCAGGTCACGACTTAGTTGTTGGAGTTCCGGTTGAGGAAAGCCATTGTTATGTCACTGTCTGAACGGGTTCAAGTTTATTGTTACCCAACGTGTACGATTACTTGATTGTGCGATGTCATCATGGTGTTGCACCTATTTCTCGGTTGGGAGAAAAACTCACTTTTACCACAATACCTTTTCTTCCAAACTAGCAATGCCTTTGTTTCTGGTCTCCTGCAAGTGCATATCACATGTAAAATTGCTTGATGCCTCCTGGCGGGTGTTTCTGGCCGAGGGCATCTCATTTATGATGTCCATTCATTCTAAGACTAACCTGACATCTGTGTGATACTCGATCTTCCCAGGAAAACATTGACTTAATGTTGTAGGTTGCCTTTGAGTATACCAGAAAGTCTGTGACCCTGACAGACTTGCAGGAGTGACCACGTTACTCTAAGGTCTCCGAAAAATGTTCATGCCTGTCTTGGCTCTCACTCTGAGACTTTGAGTCCAATTGATTGTGGGGCAGGCAGAGATTGACACTACTTTACTTGAGACGCACTTAGTCTGTGGGGCAATGGCTGCTAAACCGTTTAATTTTGGACCCAGGTTAGATGATATCGTGAGAGCGGACAATAGGTTCAAGGACACCGCATTGAAATCATTTTATTGTGAACCCGCCGAGAAGATGGCTTTGTTAGTGGTGGGTAAGCTGTGAAATAGCATAATACTAGCCATCAGGTCTTTCCATAGAATAGGAATTCCTATTACTTAGTCACATGGAGTTCTAATTCTATTAAAGACACAGAGATGAGTATTATCCCACCCCATTGGAATTGCATGTACTTGTTGATCTGCATTATATGGAATGTTTAAGGGACATGTGTTCCCCACTCATTACTGATGATGTGCCTTCTTCATAGGTTCTAAGCAGAAGACTTCCAGCTGATGTTGTAGGACGTCTGCAGCCCTGGGCTTTTTTTGGACTTGCCTTTCCTTTATAGCCCCGCATGAGCCCTCCTATGTTTCGTGCCATTTTCCTGCGGTTTCATATGTCTACTTAGACTGGCTTGCTCTGCTGTCATTGTACAGGGATTTCATATTTCTTCCATTTCAGAGACTCTGGTAGTGTGGCTTGTTTACATCAAGGAAAGAGGAGGAGTTGAAGCTGGATGTTACCTAATAGAGCCTTGCTAAGATTAATAAAACAATACCACGTGATGTTTGAAATTACAGGAAAGCACAGGTGTTCCTGCTGAGGTTTGTCGTTTTCTTTTGCCTGCTTGGTTTGCTGCTGGAAATATAAACCATTTCTGTAATAGAATTAAAACCCTCTTATACTAACAAGTAATGCAAATTCCTATTATTCACTGTCAGTTTATTTGTTAGATTGGACTCAGGCACTTACAGTGTCCTTGGTAAACTGTTTTTTATATTGCTTATGTTTTTGATTAAATTCTACTCTGCACTGACTTTTGAACCTATGTTTACTGTGCTTACTATTTTTAGTGCTGATAAAATGAAAGGGAAAATGTTTGTGCATCAGGCTATACTACAAAATATTGTACTTTCAGCTGTTGTTCTGCTCATGTTTTTATGGCAGTCTGTATTGATTTTCCAAAAGTAACATGAAACAAATGTACATCGTGTGAGCCCTGCTGTGGGGGGTGGACTGCTCCTACTGGTGTTGGAGCAGGTAGGAGAGGAAATTGTGCTGGCAGGAGGTGTCACAGAGCACACGGGTGAGATGATGGAAGAGGCAAGCAGGTGGCACTGCAGGCAGAGTTTGTGGCTGAGCAATAGCAGTGGGGAGGCCAAAAAATTAATGGTTAAAGCAAAACCAGAGACGAGCCATAGGGCCTGGCTTCGCTCTAAGAGCCAAATGTCAGCCGAACTGGACACAGATGCACACCTTGCAGTCTGCCTCCCAACCGTCAAACACAAAACCCATACCTGTCATCATTTCTCCTCAACCCCTACGAAACCAAATACCTGGCATCCACCTCTCTGCCGCCCACAGCACAAGCCCTGACCTGTCTTCCTCCCTGCCCCATAACAGGAAACCTATACTTGCCATCCCAATGTTTGATTATATGGCCCAGTGAAATTAAGTGATTTTGCTCAGGATCACACACTGTCTGTAAGATGGGATTTGATGTCATTCTCCACTTGAGACATTTAACCGCATATCTTTTCATCTCCAACTGATACAAAGATGTGATTTTATAAGTTCAGGAAGCTAAAATAAACCTTTGTTTCATAAAATTAGTACAAAGTACTCAATTCACAATATAAACGAACCTGACAAATATATAAAACCTTATGTTGTGAAAAAAGAGGGATTATAGCTTTATTTTCACCACACCTGCCTCCATCTACAAGGCCCTACTCTTTCCCTCCCAGAGCCACCCCTATCACACGGATTGGCTGGCTGTTGTCTCACGGAACACCAGATGGACTCAGTCTTTTCCACATTGAGGACTAAGATGCTGCATCCATGTGGGTAGGTTGGTGAACCCACGGCTGTTCCCTAACACTGACTGTGTTTGCAGGGCACCTGGCCCTCTATTCTACTTCCGCACTCAGCGCGATATTTCCCAGCATTGTTCCACCAGGCCTCCTCTCTCCCTCCGCCAGCCCGCCCCCCCTTCACACGGATTGGCTGCCCATTAGGATCAGCTGACCTAGGTCTGAAGCCTTTTCACTGCATCAACCAGGGCAGCCTGCCCAGGCAGCTGGCTAACAGTTGTGCCAAAGAGCACCTTCCTTGGGCACCTTCCATACCTGTTTGCCTGTACACCCTGGATGACCCAGCCCTTCCAGGCCCCAACCCCTGGCTGCAGCGAAAATCAGGTAAGAAACAACCTCATCTCTTAATTCACAGGGATATGGTTGTAGGCTTGCATTTGAATCTCACTGCTGTTGTCATTTCCCCTCTGCATTTTCCCCCTGCACCCTTGAAGTGAGCACCTTGCTGCAGCGCCGGTGCCGTTGCGGGGTCCATCTCAACATCACAGGACCCGGGGCCTTGCATCATGGCCGTTGGGCCTGCAGCAGGTAGCTGAGGTCTCCTATTTGCCTTCGTCGGGCCTTGTGATTTGCTACTTCGGAATAGAAAGATCAGTTGGGGAGGAGAGCAGGCAGGCGATAGCAGGCCCCCCACCAAAGGGCTTACACCTGGGGCAACTTCTGCCCATCCAGAGATCCATTTCCCCTCTACATCTTTGAATTGGGCACCTCACTGGAGCGACGCTGACGTTGCAGGGTTCATTTCAATACCGAAGGACCTGGGCCTTCCATCACGGCTGCTTGGCCTGCAGCACATAGCTGAGGCCTCCTATCTGCCTCCGTTGGGCATCGTGATTGGCTATTACGGAATAGAAAGGCAAGTTGGGGAGGGGAGCTGGCAGGCAATCGCTGGCTCCAAACCAAAGTGCTAACACCTAAGGGTAACTTCTCGCCCTGTCTGGCTCCTGTCCGGGCCCTGGAGCACCCACAACGCTGTGACCCTGCACACCTGCTCACCAAGGAAAATATTCAAGGGTAAGTGCACTACCCCCACAGCATGTCCTGCCACTGATGCTCCAGCAATGCCAGTGGTTCAGATTAATTCAAAACCTTCCATCCATCACTTTTTTGGTTTCAATTTGTCTCCCTATGTGAGAGAGGGTGTGACCAGACATGGGTCCCTTGCTCGCTGTGCCATAGGGAACCAAGCTGCACCTCACATGTCTGGGGTTGCTTGTGTTTCCGTGCAGAGGGGACCTGGCCTAGCAGTTCGGGCAGGGCTGCTCCCATTATTGGCAGTACCTAACTGATTTGCATATGGCTGGACCCCTTTTGCAATGGCACAGACTGGCTAAAAAACGGTGGTGTGGAAGGTAGCCCAGAGCAATGCCAGTGGTTCCGATTCATTCAAAACCTTCCACCCATCACTTTTTTGGTTTCAGTTTGTCTCCTTATGTGAGAGAGGGTATGCCCAGACGTGGGTCCCTTCCTCGCCACGCCATAGGGAACCAAGCTGCACCTCGCTGAAAAGGCCCAACAAGGCCGAAACATGTCTGGGGTTGCTTGTGTTTCTGTGCAGAGGGGACCTGGCCTAGCAGTTCGGGCAGGGCTGCTCCCATTAGTGGCAGTACCTAACTGATTAGCATATGGCTGGACCCCTTTTGCAATGGCGCAGTTGGGCTAAAAAACTGTGCTGTGGAAGGTTGCCCAGAGCAATGCCAGTGGTTCAGATTAATTCAAAGCCTTCCATCCATCACTTTTTTGGTTTCAATTTGTCTCCCTATGTGAGAGAGCGTATGACCAGACGTGGGTCCCTTGCTCGCTGTGTCATAGGGAACCAAGCTGCTCCTCACTGAGGAGGCCAAACAAGGCCAAAACATGTCTGGGCTTGCTTGTGTTTCCGTGCACAGGGGACCTGGCCTAGCAGTTCAAGCAGGGCTGCTCCCATTATTGGCAGTACCTAACTGATTTGCATATGGCTGGACCCCTTTTGCTATGGCGCAGACAGGCTAAAAAATGGTGGTGTGGAAGGTTGCCCAGAGCAATGCCAGTGGTTCAGATTAATTCAAAACCTTCCACCCATCACTTTTTTGGTTTCAGTTTGTCTCCCTATGTGAGAGAGGGTATGCCCAGATGTGGGTCCCTTGCCAGCTGCACCTCACTGAGGAGGCCCAACAAGGCCAAAACATGTCTGGAGTTGCTTCTGTTTCCGTGCAGAGGCGACCTGGCCTAGCAGTTCTGGAGGGGTTGCTCCCATTAGTGGCAGTACCTAACTGATTTGCATATTGCTGGACCCCTTTTGCAATGGCGCAGACGGGCTAAAAAACAGTGCTGTCGAAGGTTGCCCAGAGCAATGCCAGTGGTTCAGATTAATTCAAAACCTTCCACCCATCACTTTTTTGGTTTCAGTTTGTCTCCCTATGTGAGAGAGGGTATGCCCAGATGTGGGTCCCTTTCTCGCTGTGCCATAGGGAACCAAGCTGCACCTCACTGAGAAGGCCCAACAAGGTCGAAACATGTCTGGGGTTGTTCTGTTTCCGTGCAGAGGGGACCTGGCCTAGCAGTTCGGCAGGGCTGCTCCCATTAGTGGCAGTACCTAACTGATTTGCGTATGGCTGGACCCCTTTTGCAATGGCGCAGACCGGCTAAAAAACTGTGCTGTGGAAGGTTGCCCAGAGCAATGCCAGTGGTTCAGATTAATTCAAAACCTCCCACCCATCACTTTTTTGGTTTCAGTTAGTCTCCCTATGTGAGAGAGGGTATGCCCAGACGGGGGCCCCTTGCTCACTCTGCCATAGGGAACCCTGCTGCACCTCACTGAGGAGGCCCAACAAGGCCAAAACATGTCTGGGGTTGCTTGTGTTTCCGTGCAGAGGGGACCTGGCCTAGCAGTTTGGGCAGGACTGCTCCCTTTAGTGGCAGTACATAACTGATTTGCATATGGCTGGACCCCTTTTGCAATGGCGCAGATGGGCTAAAAAACGGTGGTGTGGAATGTTGCCCAGAGCAATGCCAGTGGTTCAGATTAATTCAAAACCTTCCACCCATTACTTTTTTGGTTTCAGTTTGTATCCCTATGTGAGAGAGGGTATGCCCAGACGTGGGTCCCTTGCTCGCTGCGCCATAGGGAAACAAGCTGCACCTCACTGAGGAGGCCCAACAAGGCTGGAACATGTCTGGGGTTGCTTGTGTTTCCGTGCAGAGGAAACCTGGCCTAGCAGTTCAGGCAGGGCTGCTCCCATTAGTGACAGTACCTAACTGATTTGCATGTAGCTGGACCCCTTTTGCAATGGCGCCGACGTGCTTAAAAAACGGTGGTGTGGAAGGTTGCCCAGAGCAATGCCAGTGGTTCAGATTAATTCAAAACCTTCCCTCCATCACTTTTTTGGTTTCAGTTTGTCTCCCTATGTGAGAGACGGTATGCCTAGACATGGGTCCCTTGCTCGCTGCGCCATAGGGAACCAAGCTGCACCTCACTGACGAGGCCCAGCAAAGCTGAAACATGTCTGGGGTTGCTTGTGTTTCCGTGCAGAGGGCACCTGGCCTAGCAGTTCGCAGGGCTGCTCCCATTAGTGCCAGTACATAACTGATTTTCATATGGCTGGATCCCTTTTGCAATGGCGCAGACGGGCTAAAAAACGGTCATGTGGAAGGTTGCCCAGAGCAATGGCAGTTGTTCAGATTAATTCAAAACCTTCCATCCATCACTTTTTTGGTTTCAGTTTGTCTCCCTATGTGAGAGAGGGTATCCCTAGACATGGGTCCCTTGCGCTCTGCGCCATAGGGAACCAACCTTCACCTCACTGAGGAGGCCCAACAAGGCCGAAACATGTCTGGGGTTGCTTGTGTTTATGTGCAGAGGGGACCTGGCCTAGCAGTTCGATAGGGCTGCTCCCATTAGTGGCAGTACCTAATCGATTTACATATGGCTGGACCTCTTTTGCAATGGCGCAGGCGGGCTAAAAAACGGTGGTGTGGAAGGTTACCCAGAGCAATGCCAGTGGTTCAGTTTAATTCAAAACCTTCCCCCCATCACTTTTTTTGGTTTCAGTTTGTCTCCCTATGTGAAAGAGGGTATGCCCAGACGTGGGTCTCTTGCTCGCTGTGCCATAGGGAACCAAGCTGTACCTCACTGAGGAGGCCCAACAAGGCCGAAACGTGTCTGGGGTTGCTTGTGTTTCCGTGCAGAGGGGACTTGGCCTATCAGTTCGGGCAGGGCTGCTCCCATTAGTGGCGGTACCTAACTGATTTGCATATGGCTGGACCCCTTTTGCAATGGTGCAGATGGGCTAATAATCCATGGTTGGAAGGTTGCCCAGAGCAATGCCAGTGGTTCAGATTAATTCAAAACCTTCCACCCATCACTTTTTTGGTTTCAGACTGATGCTCCAGGGACCTGCATCCATCACCTCTAAGTGGCATCCTGCAAATTACTGACTTTCCTTTTTACACTGCACCGTGGGCCTCATTGACTTCCTCTCTCTGGTATAGCAACCGCCTGGCCAAGCTATCTCTCATTGGCTCTCGCTGCCGTTTCTCCACCTACTCTTTCCTGTATTCATTTCTTCACTCCAATGCTGCCTCTCATACGAGCTTGCTTTCCCACCTACTTGCTACTAATCATGCACCGCTTTGATGATTTGATGTATGCTCTGCGTCATAATCAATATTGTCTAGCGCCTGCTTTAATTTCGAATTTGGGTGTTTAAAAACTCTGCATCCACCATTTCTGCTGCATTCTAGTGCTTGCTTAAATTTCAAATTTGGGTGTGTTTTAAAAATCTCTGCATGACTTGCACAAAAGCTACACATAGCTGCGTTTCTGAGGGACAGCCTACCACTGGCCTTGCCAACTGTGCATCCATTCTTTTGTACTGTACTTCTTTTGAGTGCTTTCTGCCAAATTCGAATTTAGGTGCGTCTACAAACTTGTTAATGATCTTTAAATCTGGGCATTTCCAGTGTAGCCACTGATTTCTGTCTGCTTGGCCGACTAGTGTGATTCTTTTGTTGCATAGTGTCTCTGATACTCTCCCCTGCCATCCTCTGACCTCCCGCCCTCTCTTGTCTCTGCCCCCATGGTGCTCTCCGTCTCCCCATCTTTTCTAACTGCTTCTGCTTCTCCTATCCTCCATCTCTCACAAAGGCTGAAAGCAAGAAACTAAAAAAAGTCCATCCTGAGATCCAAATCTGGTCTGCCCATTGTAGACACCTACATCAACGCTTCCACCAGACAGACTATTACTGACATTCTTTTCGCTGTCCCCTCGTCTAACCGATGGACACCCGATAGGGTCTCTGTCCTCTCCCCTTTCTCCTCCATACCCATTACTGGTGGCACCAGATGGGAAGTGCTCTTGGCTCTCTTCGCATGTTCGAAATGCACCATTGATGTCTATCATAATGACACTGTCATGGCCCAGGGCTCTCAGCACAACCTTCTCCTTCTTGACAGACGCCTTCCTTCTCATTTCAACTTCCCACACTCTCCTTCCACCCCTCCTTCCCTCATCCCTCTTTCCCCCAGTGGTGGTACCCCACTCCTGCACCCCCTTCACAAATATTTTAAAGGGGCAATCAGCTTCACTTAGCTACTCTCAATTCTCTCTCTGCTATCATACCCTCCTCTGACATCTGTCGCCTCCTGAACACCTTGACCTTGATGTCCTCGCCCTCACTGAGACATGATTCTAGGCTAGTTCTGTCACTGCTTTTGGCACTCTTCTTCTTGAGGGCTACAAGATCCTGTCCAACCCCACATCTGCCCGGTCTGGTGGTGAAGTGGCTCTGATCTTCCCTGACTGGGTTCCTGCCTCCATCATCCCCACTCAAACCTACTCATCCTTTGAAAGCCTAGTCTGCATGCTGTCTGTCTCTCCTACTTTCTCTTTTACTCTTGCTACCATCTACAAAACCCCTGGACCTACCTCCCTCTTCCACTTAGAATGAGCCTATCTCTCCTCCTCTCTTCTTGCCTCCCCCCCAAACGTATCTTCCTTGGGGACTTCAACATCCATCTTGACTCCCATGGTGTGGCCACTGCTCCCTTCCGTGACCTCTGTGACACTCTCTCCCTCACTATCCTTCCCTCTGGTCCAACCTACTCTGCCGGGCACACCTTGGATGCTCTCATCTCAACAGACATCCCTCTCTCCTAGCCTCTCACTACCTCTGTCTCCTGGTCTGACCACTCTCTCCTTTCATCTCTCATTGACATCCCCTGCCCCCAGACTCCTCCCCCCGCAGTGTCAGTTTCCTTCTCTGTCATTCGACCAATGAAGCGTGTGTCATTCGCTGCTTTTGCTTCCTCCTTCATCCCTCCTCCACCTCCTTCATTGGACTCTCCTTCTGACTCTGTTCTAACTAACCTCCATCCCTCTATCTCTAACACCCTGGACATCCTTGCCCCTGTCATGAGGATCTGCATGAAGCCTTCCTCCAAATGCAATTTTAGGCATGACTCTGACTTAGTCACTTTGAAACGAAAGTGCAGAGCAGAAGTGGCAGACATCTAGATCATCCCCCGACAAACTGGCCTGCCGCCTACTCCAAAGGCAATAACGTCTCTTCATCTGCTCCAAGAAGATGGCTAATATCCAATTCATCTGTGGAGTCACCAATAACACAGGTGAACGCTTCAAAATATGCAAGGAACTTGCCAATCCTAACACAGTCTCCTCTTCTCCTCCTCCCTCCCAGGCCCTATGCTCAGCATTGGCCACCCACTTTTCCTCCAAAACTCTTGACATCTTGTCCTCTCTGTCATCTGCCTGTCCCCCCATCCCCTACCTTCTCTCACATCTTTTGGCCCCTCTTTCCCCCCCATACTCTCCACCCTCTCTCCCATTGCACCAGATCAGATCTCTAGAGTTGTCCGCTCTATGAAAGTCTTCTCTAAACAGGGGCTCCCCTGCTTCTCCAGAACCATCAAGAAAAACATTGCCACTCAGGCCCCTGCCTTGGCTGACCTCTACAACCACTCTTTTGCCACAGGCTCCTTCCCTCAACCCCTTAAGCACCCTCATGTGCACCCTCTCCTAAAAACACTGTCCACTGACCCTTCTTGCCCTGATAACTATCACCCTATCTCTATCATCCTTTTTTTGGGCAAACTCATGCAGAAGCTGCTCATCCCCCAACGGACCCTCCACACCGAAATGGCTGGCTGCCTCCATGACCACCAGTCGGGTTTCAGGGCTGCCATAGGCATGGACACTGCTCTCCTGAACAGTGAAGACCTACACTCTATCTTGGACTCTAACACTCCCTCTGTTCTGATCCTCCTTGATTTTTCTTCTGCTTTTGACACAGTCAACCACTCCATCCTCATAAACCATCCCCCCTGCATCCTTTGCCAGCACTTGCTCTTGGACTCCCTTCCCGGACTATCCCAACTGAGTCCTCCATGTCCATGCCCTCATCCTCCCCTCTTTCCCCTGGCACTTGCTGCCTAGGCCTAACCAGCACTTAACCACCCCCACCCGTGGGGGTACCCCGCTCCTGCACTTCTCCCTCTACCACCCACCCCCTTGCACTTACCACTTTGTCATGCACCTGCATGGTAGGGTTGTCACAAGGCCAATATAACCATTCTTTGCTGTTGTATTTTATGATTTCCCATGCCCCCCCCCCCCCATGTCGTGTTGTGACACCTGGAAACACCTGTGTATAGGTGCCATAAAAAGACCCAATAAAATAAAAAATAAAATAAAACTTGTCTGCCATTGCTCTGCATCTTTTTCCACAGGGATAGTGTTGTAGGCTTGCATTTTGAATCTCACTGCTGGTGTACTACTCTGCACCTTTTTTCACAGGGATAGTGCTGTAGGCTTGTATTTTGTTTCTACAGAGATTTAGGTGCTGGTCGCTCAACCCACATTCCCGCCCTCTTCCACCTCACTACACAGTACTGTCTGCACTCCCAATCTGCTATTGCGGCTCTCTCACCTGACTGTGATTTCTGCTCTTCTCAGTTCCCACACTCTACACCTTCCTCCCTTAGGGCCGAGATTGCAGGTCCCCCATCATGACTATCGACTCCAAATTTAGAGGCGCACTCCTGTGTACCAGAAACTCTGCCACATAATCATCCAGATCTCACCCCTACGTGCCACCTCACCCTCCCCATCCTGGCCCCCACAAGAGAACACAGCCCCCCAGCCATCCCAGACCCACCGTCCCACCTCATCCACCCAAGCCTCCAACCTTAATTTCCCAGGCCACCGGCACTTCACCCTAACATCAACAAGACCCCTCCCCCACTGGTCCTCCCTACCTCCACTCGTAATCCCTTGTGTCATCCATGCCGCCATGAACAACTTTTTGCATCCCTAAACTCAGTCTGGGCAGTCCTAGCCACAAACCCCACTCAGCCCTCCCTCTAACCTTCACACACACACACACCCTGAGCCCCCCAGTAATCCCTAAAAAAACAGACACTGCACTACCCGAGCACTTTCTATACTTCACTCCTCACCCTATCTCTCTTCCAGACCCAGGACATCCCCCTCATATACACCCTTATGGCATCCCCCATACCACCCAACCCAGTGAAATCTCTCTTCAACCCGCCAACCAACAGACCTGGCACTCACACCAGACACCACTCCCTTGCTCCCCTAGAAGCCAGTCCAGTGATCGCATCACTGGCCTTAGTAGACTGTTACCTGACCTCTCCCTTGTGACAAGAAACAAGTATGATTTCCCTAGTCGCAGTTCTGCACTGCCCCCCTTCCCACCTCAGTATCCACATCCCCAGGTCTCCACCACTCACACACACCACCATTAACCATTACACATGGTACTACTCAGAGGACTCTAACATCGCAAGCTCTCCTGTTAAACACACCAAAAATATTCTCAGCCTCCACCTCCGCTCCCTGGAACAGATATTATATCAATATTTCATTATCTGGTTCGATGTCCCACATAACCCCATGACATGCCCCATTCTAGACAACCTGAAATCACTTCATCTGACACAACTGTATCAGGACCCACACTCTCTGCAGTGCACAGCCTAGATGAAATCTTCAACTCTCCTGACTTGATCCCCATACTTCTGCCTCTGCCACTAATCTGTATGGACCAGAAAACTATCTTCTTCACTCTCTCGACCGTAGATGTCCCCTTCCTCACCGACACTCCCTGGACCCACCACCCACACCCTTGTATGGAACAAGATCAAAGTAACTCTCTTCATCAGCCATTTTGACAAATGGATCTTAGTGCCTTCAATCCTACCAGACGCATCGCCAACAGACAGGGTATCTCCCCCAAATGGTTCACCTTAGCTCTCAAATCTCTCAAAACCCAGAACCACATTCTTGAATGCAGATGGTCGGCAGACTCATCGCCACAGAATAGAAAAGCTTACACCCACCAGCTCAAAGCCTACAGGGTATAAGTATGCAAAGCCAAAACATCTTTTTTGCTGGAATAGAATCACCAATGCCCCAAATCCCTGTAGGGAACTCCACGAGATTTTATCTGAGTT
The DNA here is from genome assembly GCF_040938575.1 of Ambystoma mexicanum. Classification (NCBI taxonomy): domain Eukaryota; kingdom Metazoa; phylum Chordata; class Amphibia; order Caudata; family Ambystomatidae; genus Ambystoma; species Ambystoma mexicanum. The sequence continues at coordinate 419,306,924 of NC_090929.1, forward strand.
CAATGCCCCTTCTTCCACCTTCTCCACCCCCACCCACACCAAAGTACTCTGTGACTCTCTCTCTCTCTCTCTCTCTCTCTCCTCTCTCTCTCTCTCTCTCTCTCTCTCTCTCTCTCTCTCTCTCTCTCTCTCTCTCTCACCACTTCCACAACATCTCTCTGGAAAGAAACCTCACCATTGGCACTAAAATAGCATCGCTCCGACCCTTCCCCCTCCATCCACGTCCGGGTTCTCAGACTTGCACTCCACCCGTTTGCTCTTCTCCTCCTTCTCTCCTATCTGCCACCCAGAATTTCTATTGCTCCTAGCCAACAGCAGACCCTCAGGATCCCCTGGAGAACCCTACCCTCCCTCTCTTCTAAAAGATTTCCTATCCTCGACTTGTGCCGGCAACATCGCAAGATCGATTATTAACTCATCGCTCACTTCAGGCATTTTCCCAGCAGTTTTCAAAATCTTGTACCGCAAATCCCTGCTAAAAAAAACCACATTTGACCCGCTTCTACTGGCCAACTACAGACCTATCTCAAAGAATCGCTTCATAGCTAAACTAATCGACCAACATCCTACACCAAGCTATGCCTTTTCACAGAAACCAACCTCTTCCTCGAGCCTGCCCGATCCGGCTTCAGACCCCTATGAGGAACTGAATCGTGCCTAGTCTCCATCTGAGATTATCTCAAAGAAGCCTTTGAAAACCTTTTATTGTGTAGTGTGCCTTATAAATGCTCAATAAGTAAACCTCAGATTCAGAAAGTTGTGCCACACTAATCATTCTCGACCTCTCAGCACCATTCAACACTATTATCCTCCTCACCCTCTTGGGCAGACTCCACACTCTCTCGGCAGCAGGGATGCAGCCTTGAAGTGGTTAACCACCTTCCTCTCCAAGAGATCCCAAATAATAAACATGCCCTCCTTCTCCTCAACTCCCCACCCTATTACAGAGCACCAAAGGGCACCTTGCTATCTCCTCAGCTCTTTAACCTCTACCTGAGACCCCTCCCCACTATCATCCACTAGCATGGCCTATCTTGCTACAACTACGCACATAAAACACAAATCATCTTCAAGATCCCAATGGACCCGGCCAACACCGCCCATGACCTTGTGTCATGCCTCACAGAAATCGACCACTGGATGACTACTAACCACCTCCTTTTCGACCCTGGAAACATTGAAATCATGATCTGTGGGGAGACTGGCCTCTTCCCCCAACCCACCTCTTGGCCGCTCTCTCTTGACCCACCCCCTTTACTGCCAACACAGGAAAAACCTTGGATGCACTATGGACTCAGACCTAACACTATCACAGCACATTAATTCAGTGTTGAAATCCTGTTATCTACACCTACGCATTCTCCAACGCATCCTCCCCTATCTCACCTTCCCACACAGAGTCACTGCAATCGCGGCTATGCTCCTCTCATGCCTAGACTATGCTAATACTCTTTTCCTGGGCGCCCTTAAATCACAACTCAGAAAACTCCAACGGGTTCAAAACATTGCAGCAAGGATCCTTCTTGCCCTATGCCCCAAATAACACATCTCACCCACCCCTTGTGTCCTTCACTGGCTGCCGATCAGGTGACGATCCACCTTCAAGGCCTTGTGCATCACACACCGAGCCCTGCACAACAGAGGACCAAAATATCTTCAACACAAGCTCAAACCCTTCAGGCCCAGCAATAATCTATGATCAGGCGCAGCTCTGCTCTCTGTCATCCCAGTCACTAAATCGACCAGAATAGGGCGATCTTCTTTGTCAGTGCAAGCTCCCACCATCTGGATCTCAATTCCATTCAGCATCTGCTGCATAGAGGACCACCTAGCTTTCTGGAAGGCACTCAAGAACTGGATCTTCCCTTCTGCATCTTGACTAATCTAGTCCACCTCCTGAGTGAACTATAACCCCCTGACTGCTAGGTGGGACCCCAATGAGTCTCTTGAGGAGACAATCAGATAGTACCTAGCACACACAGAAAGAATTCCAGTTGATTTGTATGGTACGATCGGCATACCCTCACTGCAACTGGATATCAGCCTTGACGCTCGGGTACGTATAGCACTCCCTCTCAATGGAACATAGCCATATCCCTCCCTGGGCTTGGCCACCCACCAGCATCATCTGCAGCAATTCACTACTCAACTTCATAACGCACATCACCTCTGCCATTAGAATGCAGCTGAGTCCCACGAAATGAATTTGGTCCAGCTGGTCACATAATCAGTCTCCTTGACTTGTGTACTCTCCTGACAGCCTATCGTACACCAATCCAACAACCAGATTTCTATGGGTCGTTAGCAGGGTCCACCCCTACCTACCTTCGTGTTGGCTAAAATGCACACACAAAGTCTAAAATCCTCCTCTCAATTCTCATATCTCGACTTTGGTCCTCCAAGGGCGTTCACCCACAGCACTCTGAGGCCACACTAATGGCATTAGATGCTATTCAAATGCCAAATAACATAACATAACATCTAGAATGGAACTCTACCTGTACCAAAATACAAGGTGATTTTGGACTAAACAACCCTCAGTGTTTTGCAACAGTAATTTTAAGGCTTAGACACACAACAAAACTGTGTGAGAAGGTTAGCTACTTCTAGACATTGTTTCACACAGATTTGAAGCTGGTTATTGTGCTGAAGTTATAGCAGGCTTAAACCGTAGGTGAGCTCTCCTGAGTCTTTCAGCAGGCACACGTGGGCACAAAAGGCAGCACCCAGATGCCTGGAATGGTGGGAGATTGAGGACGAACACTAAAAGGGCGTGTGGCAGGTGGAAAGTCTCATGTCTATGCAAACATCCCCTTTGTCCAGGGCCAGTGTCACCTCACTCTGCCTCATTTACAAACTGGTTAGTATGTGGAGATCCCATGAAGAGAGTAAAAGAAATGTCCTGCAAGGCTCCATATACAGTAAAGAACAATCTCCCACGTAAACTCTAGTGCCCACCAAACATTGTCTAAAATCATCTATTTCACTTTTCCATTAGGAGAGAAACATGGTGCATTAGTGACAAAGCAATGAGCAAGATAAGGGATACTTCAGATTGTGGTGTGCACCTTATACATAATCAATAACTTTATAATATTTGCGGCAAACAGTGTAGTTTAATACACTAATATCAGTGCAGCCGTTTGTAACATGCCCATTTAACAGAATCCATTCTAAGTGATTAAATTGTGACAGCCAAAGAAAATATGGCCCATTTAAGTGGAGTATTCAGGCCAGGATTGCATACATTGGGAAGTGGGGAAGCCAGATTTTCTGCTTGCGCAGTTTCCCAGTTTCACATTCTCACAGTTTTGCACCAACATGCAATTCCTGGCCAGAGGCGAACAAAGTACTGTGTGCACGTAAATAATTGCATGCCACTCCTTTAACTGTCACTGGGTGGCAGTGTCACTTTTACTTACTCTGCACATGTAAACGGAGGAGGCGGCGATGCTTGGCTTTGGACAGTAAGGCTCTTCTTTCACAAGGGCACACAAGCCAGGTGAAAGCCAGGCATCTGGCTCTAACCCGTGGTGAGTCGCCTCTGGCACCCCCACCTCTACTGAGCAGGCAGTGAGTGGAGGTGATGGGGAGGCAGAGGGGTGACTTGGCAGTGAGCGAATGCTAGAGAGGAACAGAGGGTGATTGTACTGGCAGGAAGTGTCATAAAGGGTGGTCAGTCATAATTTCGAGAAAAAAAATGTCGAAAGACAATAATGTCGAAAAAATAATGTCGAAAAAAAAATATCGAATTCTTTATTTTTTATTTATATATTTTTGGGGGTTTCGCGAGTAAAAAAAAGGTTAAAAAAGGGGGGGTTAGGGGAACCCCCCCTTTTGAATAAAAAACGTAGTGAAAAAGAAATGTGATATTTTTTTTTTCGATATTATTTTTTCGAAATTATGACTTTCGACATTTTGGTATTCGAAATTATCACTATAAACCGATGAAAGAGGTAATGGTCACTGGAGTCCCTGCGTGAGACAAAGCCAGCAAAAAGGGAGACACAGTGGACAGAGGGCATGGACGAGGTGGCAGGGGGCTGATGGTGGGCATAAGGTTTCACAGAGTAGGTAGAGGAGGTGATCGAAAGAATAGAGGGGGGTGATAAAGTGGCCAGAGAGGTGATTGCACTTGTAGGTGCGGGACAATCATAGCCACAAAAGCGCAGAGAACAGAAACATCCGCCTGCTGCTGCTAACATATAATATAGCTATTTTTAAGAGTAATGTTATTTGTTTTGAAAAAAGAGAGACAGGTTTACAAAAGCAGGCAAAGTGAAGCACTTGAAAGAATCAGGCAAAGCAAAGCCCCCTGAGACAGGCCTTCTGGGAGGCAGCAGAGCCAGCACAAGCAGGTTGGTAATGGGGAGCGGGTCCCCAGGCAGCGCGCACATAATGTGCATTTCACAAAAACAAAGTCTGCAAGCAGCTTCAGAGGCAGCCAGCGAATAACCGTGGGGCTACCATGGTGCCTGGGGAGCTCCATCTACAGCTCTGCAGCCCGACAACAGAATTATTAGGCATTATTGCTGAATAAATGAAAACCATTCATCAGTGTGGCAGGAAGGAATGGTGTCAGCAATGGGATAGAGGAACAAAGATGCTAATGTGCAATTAGTGAAATGAGATGGAAATCATAGCCACTACACTTCTATGGTGCACTTCTAAGCTGCAGCACTAACCTGAGGTGCTTTGGTGCAGTAATGTGGGTCGGAGGTGCAGTGGTGTGATACAATTATACAGTATTGTGAGATAATGCAATCGAAAACTGCAATTGTATGTTGAAGTGTCACAATGAAGTTCTATAGAAGGTAGAGTATGGTGTAGTGCTATGGTCCACTGCTGCGATGCAGTGCTACAGTGCAGCATGCAAACCTTGTAGTTCTATGCCATAGTGCAATGCGTGTCTGAAGTGCTAAGGGGAATCGGAATTCTGTTGCCCTATAGTGCAGTGCTATTCTATGGTGGTATGACGAATGCCTGAAGTATATCATGTAGTGCTATGGTGCAATGCAAGCGTGCGGTTCTCTCAAACAGTGCAATACTTCAAGTCCATGGTAAAAACGCAACGGCATTGCTATTCTACAGTGTTATAGCACAGTGCTAATATGCATTGAAATGCTGCATTGCATGCTGGAGTTCTATACTGCAGTGTCACTGTGCAGTACTCTGGTCAATGCAATGCAGCAGTGCTGCAGCTTATTGATAATGTCATGCCATGAAGCCAAAGGACAGTGCAGTACTATGGAGCGCTAAGCCATCATGCAATGATATGCTCCACCGCTATTGGACATGTGAGTGCCCCTTTCCCCTTTGCTTTTTGGGCCACTTTTTTTTGTTTTGCCACTTCTAACTCCCTTGTAATGCAGTGTGAGTTTAAGTAAAGTAAGCCTCTTAATCAGACGGCTCACATAGAAGTTTAAGTAAAGTAAGGCCTCTTAATCACGTGGCTCACACAGAGGAGCCTGAGGTGTGACAATATTGCAGCCAAAGAGGTGAGTGCTCCCAACACTAATGCTAGTAATGTATCGCCTGCACGGGCATTGATGTCCCTTACTGTTAGGGAGAATTCTCTTATAAGGCTAATTTCCCAAACCTAGTGAGTCCCCCAGCAGCTTTACTGGATTTTTTTTTCTCCTGCTAAGAGCGAGACTCTTTTCCTCCCACTCTTAGGCATGATTTGAGGTATGTCTTTGACTTTGTATGTGCTTATGGGCTATGGGGTCTTTTACTCCCTAGGGTATCATCTGTTTTTCATGTGTGTTACACAGCACCCTCAGTGCAGTAACACAGGGGTGTCATAGTGACCCCCAAACATAGACTCCATACCCTGGGACTGACTACTGTCTCCCAGGGCATGTAAAGTCACCATTGACTTTACTAGTCCAAAATTGTGAACAGAACCAGTACAAACCATCACAGTGTGGAAGTACTGTAAGGGGGTAATTAGATTGCCCCTGGGTTTGTTTTCAAGGGGGCACTGTGCAGTCCCCCCTTGTCGAGTTTCTGGCTGGTGGCAGTGGTTACCACGCAAAATATTCCACCAGAATATTTCCTATGGGATTTTCCCATTGGTTTTAAACGCACCAATTTTTGGTGCAATGTTAAAGATACTGCTGATTTATTTATTTAATGTTAAACCACCGGTTGGGTCTTTTTGCCAGAACTCTTTTTCTAAAATGGCGTCTGTGTCCGTCTCTGTCTCTGTAACTCTAACAAAGGTCGGGCCCTTTGTTCCACTATTTTGGCGGGCTTCTCCACAGAAGCCCTCCAAATGGTGCCACTCTGTCTGGGTTCCACAGGATGTGTGGGGAGGGGAATTGGCACCCTGGACTGCATTGCCTTAGCAACCCAAGTCGCACTCTATTCTGATTGGCCCAGAAGTGAGCCGCCCGGCTCACAACTTAGCATGTGTGAGTGGCAGCTAGGCTGTTGAATGGGGGTTTTTCTGCATAAAAGCAGGGCTCTTGGGACTGGAACTTCAGAAGACGCCACAGGACCTAAGAAATCCAAAGAGGGAAGAAGCTGAGCCATCTGCAACGACGACACCACCGGTGGAGCCCTGCTGCAATGACCTCACCACTTTCCCGACGACAAGAGGAGATCTTCTGCTGGAAGAGTCTTATACCTCTGAGCTGGTGGGATCAACTGCCACCGCTGGAGCTTCCTCACTCTTTAAGGTACTGTGTTCTACCTGGCCTCCCTTTCTTCGGTTTGCCCAAGGTGACCCTTAAATCCTTGACTTAACAACTGGGTTGGCCCCAGACCTTCTAACTTTACCTCTTGAACTACCCCAACCTCCTTTGAACATTCTGCAAAGACTTTTAGTGCATTTTAAACTGCGTGATCTTGGGCACATTTCGCCTTGCTCCATTCAAAGTGGGCCTGGCCTATGAACTTTGGCTCTACAGTGTCTACTGCCTTCACTAACTTACTTTGAACTTAGAAAAATGTTGGGAACTGTGTTATCTTGATGAACTGTCTTTCTCTCTCCCTTTAACCGAATTATTGGAGTGCCATCTAGGTTACACGCTCACATCCGTTTTGACAAATAGTGGTGTTTTGACCTAGACTTGTCTAATAATTATTAAGGGAGGTTTGTATACTTTACCTGACTGTGTTTTAACTTGCTTTTGATTTAGAGTGCTAGTGTATTTCCTAAAGTGTGTTTTAAATAAATAATTATATACTTTTCATACAAAGCTCTGGTCAGTGTTTGTTTGCTCTACTGTGTTTTTGGCCCTATTGTGTATGCTCTATATACTGCCCTACTCTTCTTGAGAGAAGTCTGACTGCTCAGCCACAGCTACCAGGTAAATCTGGGTGGTACAGACTGCTATCAATTGGGTTTACTGCTTACCTCTGTAGTCTTAATCTTTTTTCAGTGGTCCCCAAGGGAACTGCACAGGATTCTGCCTAACACTGGTGTACAGCGGTGGGATTTGTATTGAGTATACATTGTAGAGTGCTTCTGATACTTTAGTGCAACTAACCACAAAGCTTAGCACTGTAAAAGCTTATTTTTTAACAAGTCAACTATGGAAAGTTACAGCCAGGAGTCAATTTCTGCAAAAACTGCTGATTGTTTAAGAGTTCTTTGTAGACATAAGGATCTCTCTGTAAAAGGCAAGAAAATGGAACTTATTGAAAGATTGTTAGAAAACCAAAGTCTGGGTAGTGGTTCAGAGGAACTTATCTCCCCAGCAAATGTGGACAACAGTAATGAGATTGATATGAATCAAAGTGTTGAAAGTATTATTGTAGAGACATGTGAGGAAGGTGAGGTCAATGTAACTGTCCCCACTGCCCCTCTGCCTGCTCTGCCTCCTCAAGCTATGTCTACTGGACCTTTGTCAGGTCCCACATTAAGTCCTGCATTCATGGAACTAGAAAAAATGAGGCTGGAATTAGAGTTCAAAATAATTAGTGCCCAATCTGAACAAAAGCACCAAGAACTAAGGCTCAGAGAAATGGAGCTCAAAGATGAGCTAGAGATGAGGAAATTGTCTGTGGAAAATGCTTCTCTCCCCGGATCCTCTAGGAGTTCCAGTCCCAAAAGACCCTGGATGCCTAAAGAGATTGTGGATATATATGAACCTAAGTTGGATGTATTGGATTGGTTGGCTATGTTTGAGTATAATCATGGGCTCCGGGACATCACAGGGAATCAGCTGCTTCCTTGGTTGTTCTCTAGGCTCCCCTCTGTTGCATCTGATGTGGTAATGGAGTTGGGGGAGGTGGATAGGATGGACTATGAATGTGTGAAGCTAGCTTTAATAGCTAGATTTGGGAAGACCCCTTCCCAGTACCTTAAGAGGTTTAGGACCCTTAAAAAGAATGATGGTACCCCTTGGGCTACCTGGGTGAATGAGAGTTTGAAGAACTCAGAGGGATGGATTAAGGGTTACAGAGTGAAGACTTATGAGGGAATGAGAAATCGTGTGATGTTGGAGTCAATTTATGATGCCTGCTCTCCTGAGCTCAGACAGCACTTGGCTGATTCAAAGGAAATAGATCCTAGAAAGCTAGCTAAGGCTGCTGACTTGTGGGTGGCCAATAGGGCTACTCACAAGGATTCAGGGGTCACTCAGAAAAAGGATGAGGGAAAGCAGCCACCAAAAGTGAATCCAGAGAATTCTAATACCTCCCATACCAAAGAGGGCCACAAACAACTAAATAACCAGGGTAAGCCACCAGGGAAACCCCATCAGTCTAGTGTACCTTCTGGTCACAAACCAGAAGGAGGTCAGACCAAGCCACCATTCCAGAGAGCATTTGGAACATGCTATCTCTATGGGGCAACTGACCACATCAAAGGAGATCCCAAATGTAAGGGTAAACCGGCAGGGATCACCAAAGTCTCGTTAGCCTTCACTCCTGAGGAGGAAGTGCAAGTGGCTAGTGCTCACTTTGAAGTCTTTGCTGAAGACCCTTTGAGTCTTCAAGCAAGTATATCATTAGAGCCTATGGGTCTGGTTAGCAACCAGAATAGGGAACTCTATGACTCCCTACCAGCAAACTCTAAAATATATTAATGGACAGTGTGCTTGTCAATGGCCAGGATACTCCTGCCAGGAGAGACACTGGGACTAGCAGAACGGTAGTGGATGAAAGCTTTTTCAAACCTGAGGATGTGGCTAAGGCACCCAAAGGTCCCACTACAAATTCTGGAGGCCCTGTCCAGATGGTTCCTATTCTACCAGCCCTCAATCAGTGTAATGACATGACAGTGAAGATTCCTGTCAGTGTTCAGACTGAGGTGCCTGGGAGAGTCCTGTTGGGGAATGACCTAAGAACCTTAGGAGTAGTGTCCTGTACCCCCAGGCCTCCCAGTATAGAACAGCAGAACCTAACCAAATTGGCTAGAGAGGCCACCTTAAGGGACCACTCTAAGCCTGTGGGAATCTCTACAGAGAACCCCAATGCAAGCCCTGGTGTTAGTAAATTGACCTCTGACCCAGGCAAATTTCAGGCTAGAATGTTAGGGAAATGGGAGCCCGAACCAAGCTTCATCATTGTTCCCCCAATTTTAGAGTCTCTGACTCCCCCTGCTTCTGAGGAAGAGGTGGATAGACCAACTGGACCCCTACCTAGGCCTAAGAGAACTGGTAATTCTCAGTCCTGGTGGAAAACCAGAAAGGAAAAGTCTAAGGCCAAAACCCTCAGACTGTTGGACCTTCTACTGAAGACTCCAACTCACATCCTAGTATTGGGAGTGAAGCTCCTAAAGTAGGTGAGGTAAGATCTAAGAGGAATGGGAAGCAGGTACATTGCCTAAACCCAACCCCTCCAACCAAGAGGCCTGAGATCCAACCTGCTCCCAACAGAGAGGTGGTGAGGAACCTTGGAGGCCCCTCTAGATCTAAGGGAATCCTTTATAAGGACCCCTTGAAAAAGCCTAACACAGGTTCAGAAGTTTTACCAACTTCTTAGGGACTGGTCAACCAGATCCCCTATAGATTTCAAAAGGAAGATGTTCCTCAAAGGGTTTGTAGGTCATATAGCTTACAAAGGAAAACCTTTGATTTATCCATTGGACACAGGTCAAGGTGTCACCATCAAAATGCTGATGGTCTCTCTAGGGTGGTTGTAACCAACTAGAGGTATGAGATTAATCCAGGAGTGGATTCAATCCTCCTGTCCCTTAGTCTGGGGGGGAGGGGTGCAAGTGTTAGGGAGAATTCTCTTATAAGGCTCATTTCCCAAACCTAGTGAGTCCCCCAGCAGCTTTGCTGGATTTTTGGGGTTTGTTCTTTTCCCCTGCTCAGAGCGAGACTCTTTTCCTCCCACTCTTAGGCATGATTTGAGGTATGTCTTTGACTTTGTATGTGCTTATGGGCTATGGGGTCTTTTACTCCATAGCGTATCATCTGTTTTTCATGTGTGTTACACAGCACCCTCAGTGCAGTAACACAGGGGCGTCATAGTGACCCCCAAACATAGACTCCATACCCTGAGACTGACTACTGTCTCCCAGGGCATGTAAAGTCACCATTGACTTTACTAGTCCAAAATTCAGAACAGAACCAGTACAAACCATCATAGTGTGGAAGTACTGGAAGGGGGTAATTAGATTGCCCCTGGGTCTGTTTTCAAGGGGGCACTGTGCAGTCCCCCCTTGTCGAGCTTCTGGCTGGTGGCAGTGGTTACCACGCAAAATATTCCACCGGAATATTTCCTATGGGATTTTCCCATTGGTTTTAAATGCACCACTTTTTGGTGCAATGTTAAAGATACCGCTGATTTATTTATTTAATGTTAAATCACCGGTTGGGTCTTTTTGCCAGAACACTTTTCTAAAATGGCGTTTGTGTCCGTCTCTGTAACTCTAACCAAGGTCGGGCCCTTTGTTCCACTATTTTGGCAGGCTTCTCCACAGAAGCCCTCCAAATGGTGCCACTCTGTCTGGGTTCCACAGGATTTGTAGGGAGGGGAATTGGCACCCTGGACTGCATTGCCTTAGCAACCCAAGTTGCACTCTATTCTGATTGGCCCAGTGGTGAGCCGCCCTGCTCACCACTTAGCATGTGTGAGTGGCAGCTAGGCTGTTGAATGGGGGTTTTTCTGCATAAAAGTAGGGCTTTTGGGTCTGGAACTTCAGAAGTCGCCACAGGACCTAAGAAATCCGAAGAGGGAAGAAGCTGAGCCATCTGCAACGGCGACACCACCGGTGGAGCCCTGCTGCAACAACCTCACCACTTTCCCAACGACAAGAGGAGATCTTCTGCTGGAAGAGTCTTCTACCTCTGAGCTGGTGGGATCAACCAGTTTGCCATTTAGCCTTCCAGGACTTCTCTTGATCGAATTGCCCGTGCCAAGCACCCCGGCGGCCGGATAGCCAAGTTGCACCACTGTGACCGCGAATACCAGGAACATACCTTTTCACCGACGAACTCCGCGGCTGGTTTCTTCCCTGGGCAGTGCAACGACTCCAAGTTTCCTCCTCGATGAGATCCTCTATTCCCCTGGTCGAAACCATGAACTACACCCGCTGCCAGGAACAACTGCCACCGCTGGAGCTTCCTCACTCTTTAAGGTACTGTGTTCTACCTGGCCTCCCTTTCTTCGGTTTGCCCAAGGTGACCCTTAAACCCTTGACTTACCAACTGGGTTGGCCCCAGACCTTCTAAATTTACCTCTTGAACCACCCCAACCTCCTTTGAACATTCTGCAAAGACTTTTAGTGCATTTTAAACTGTGTGATCTTGGGCACATTTCGCCTTGCTCCATTCAAAGTGGGCCTGGCCTATGAACTTTGGCTCTACAGTGTCTACTGCCTTCACTAACTTGCTTTGAACTTAGAAAAGTGTTGGGAACTGTTTTATTTTGATGAACTGTCTTTCTCTCTCCCTTTAACCAAATTATTGGAGTGCCATCTAGGTTACACGCTCACATCCGTTTTGACAAATAGTGGTGTTTTGACCTAGACTTGTCTGATAATTATTAAGGGAGGTGTGTATACTTTACCTTACTCTGTTTTAACTTGCTTTTGATTTAGAGTGCTAGTGTATTTCCTAAAGTGTGTTTTAAATAAATAATTATATACTTTTGATACAAAGCACTGGTCAGTGTTTGTTTGCTCTACTGTGTTTTTGGCCCTATTGTGTATGCTCTATATACTGCCCTACTCTTCTTGAGAGAGGTTGACTGCTCAGCCACAGCTACCAGGTAAATCTGGGTTGTACAGACTGCTACCAATTGGGTTTACTGCTTACTCCTGTAGGCTTAATCCTTTTGCAGTGGTCCCCAAGGGAACTGCACAGGATTCTGCCTGAGCCTGAGGTGTGACAATATTGCAGCCAAAGAGGTGAGTGCTCCCAACACTATAGCTAGTAATGTATCGCCTGCACGGGCATTGATGTCCCTTACAACTGTGAATGTTGACGATATTCAACTGTCACCGTCTATTAGTAGTCTGTAATGATGCAGACATGTCCACACACAGGGAGGAAGAGCCAACCAAGTCTTCGTGGGATTTGCCACTGCCACTTGCTCAACCACCCCCGAGAGGGTTCCTGGTGGGGAGGGGCAACCATCCCTGGGTTAGGTGGAGTCGTCACCACAGGCTCCGATATGCCTTCACAACACAGTAACCAAGTCACCTGTATCCTCTGTTACTGAGCCAATCATTATCCCAAAATGTAACAATGATCTGGCACCACGACAGGACAGGCAGTTTGGATGTATGTTGCTTAACACTAGATCACTCATTAAGCATTCTACGGAGGTAGCGGATCACTTAGTCACCCATAACATTAGGCTCTCTGCCATTACAGAATCCTGGTTACGTGATGCTGCGGGCCCTGCCCTCACCCTGGCAGTCCCAGCTAGATATAATATTCTAAGGACTGATCGCGTGAATGCTAAAGGTGGCGGAGTAGCGCTACTCTATAACTAAGCTTTAAAAAGTCACAAGATGGAGAATATCATGCTACCAGAATGTGAGGCGATGTGGACAAAGTATGAGATCGACCCGAACGCCACCGTCAATATTTTCTTGATTTACAGACCACCCCACAGTATGCCTGATTTCCTAACCCATCTTACCGATCTTATAGCTCCCAGTCTCAAACCTAAAGCAAGAACTCTCATTTTGGGTAATTAAAATCTTGGTTTCCTTGACGATTCTGATATGACTTCTATGACAGTCAAGACCGTGCTGCTGAACTTAGGCTTTAATCAGCACATTTCCCAGCCTACCCATAGCAAAGGGAGGATTTTAGACTCGGTTCTGGCACAGAATATCACTATTGGTGACATGCTCAATAAGCAGTGTCCATGGTCAAACCACCACCTCTTGGAGTTGAATATGTCTATTCCCCCCACCATCAAAACACAACATGAAAAATGCAGGATATTCACCAGACATTCAGATTCTTAAAAAACACAAAAATATTATGTTAAAACTCTGGGAAAAAAACTAAATCTGATGAGGATCAATCCACCTATTCACAGACAGTCAAGGCAGATAAGACCGCCATTTCCCAAGCAAAGAAAAAGTATTACAACCAGCATATTCTGGGTGCTGCCTCCAGCTCCAACGTGCTGTTCATGTTCAGAGTGCTCAAAGAGCTTGAGGACCCTTGTCCACTGTTATCCCATGTCATCAAAGATACAAAGTGGTGTCCTACCATTCCAAGAACATTCTGGGATAAAGTGATAAACATCCAGATCAATATCACAAGCAAAAATGCTCAGAATAACCCCGAGCCTAGTAATTTGCTTGTCTCTAATCGAGAGAGAACTTCCATTCGATCTCTGAGCAAGAGCTCACTGATATACTCAGCAAATTACAGCCCACAAACTGTAAAGGGGACATTTGTCCAACTATCGCAGTAAAATCCCCCTTATCACTAAATGTGTGAATGCCTCATTCAAGGAAAATGGTGTCCCATGTGATATTAAGCAGGCCTGGATCTCCCCTGTGCTAAAAGAAATCTCCTTTGATCCCAGCATGTCAGTCAATTATCAACCCATCACTAATGCCCCCTATCTGCTTAAGATTCTGAACAGAGTGGCAAACCTGCAGATTGAGGCCTTCTTCACCAAACATGACATCCTTGGCCTTAAACAGTCCTGCTTTAGATGGGCCCACAACAGAGTCCACACTGCTGGTATTAAAGACCAACATACTCCGGACTATGGAAGCAGGTCATATGGCCCTGCTTGTGCTGCTGGTTCTCTCTTCCGTGTTTGACCTTGTGGATCACACCCTGCTAGCAGAGAGGCTATGTACTTCAGCACATTTGTCCATAGAAGCAACTGGCTGGGTAAAATCCTTCTTAGCCGAATGCAGATCTAGGGTTTTCTTCACGTATTCCCAGGCTGAAGAATTTATGGTCACCTGGGGGGTCCAACAATGCTCATGCATGTCACTAACTCTCTTTACTCTCCCATTGTTTGAACATCTGGACAGGGTTGGCATTACATATGCTAATTACGCTGATGACAGGCTGTCTTGTACCCCTCACAGTGGACTATACCACTGATTCCACCATCCTAAGATCCACCTATGAACATTTAAAGACCTGGATGCAAGCTAACAAACTCGCTCTTAATAGTTCTAAATCAGAACATATGATTCTGGGCAGAGCAACACAACTATGCAAACTTAGCTCAGAATACAAATCCCTCATAATTGATGGTTGTAGCATTCCTACTCAGTCCAAGGTCTAAACTCTTGGTGTCACTTTGGACCAACAATTGACCATGAAGGGACAAGTAAACAGGCTTGTGTCCAGTTTCTGCTACCATCTGTAATTACTTGCCCAGATGCGCCCCTTTCTCTCCTCTACTAACTGTGCCACTATAGCACAGGGGAACCGCGTCATCTTGGAAGCAAGACCATGCGGAGCAAGACAGGTTATTAGCTGGGTATTAAGCGTGTTATAAATAACCAATTACAATTACAATCATAGGTCCCAAATTGGACTATTGTTCTAGCCTATTGCTTGGTATCTCGAAACACGACCTTACTTGCTTACAGGTTATGCAAAACAATGCAGTACGCATCGTTGAGGGTCTTCACAGTACTGACCATGTTACTGCGGCTAGGCGAGCTCTACACTGTCTGTAGCAGAATCACCTTCCTTGTGTTTAGCATTGTACATAAATGCCTCTTTGGGCAGGCTCCAAAGTACTTATCCACTTACATCTCTCGGCTGCCGGCCCGCAGCACACTAAGATCTAACAACACTGGTTTGTTGGATGTACCTTGCTAAGGAAACCAATTGGGCGTCACACACCGGACCAGGACGCTTGGTCTTATCCTGTGATGTGGCGCTCAATAGGAATGCTTTTTCTTTAATTTCAATTAATTCAAATTGAGCCGATACCCAACTTGTCTCACACCCCCTTTTACAAATATCCCGGGTTACAGTGGACCATGAACCGGGCCGTTTGGTGAAATACAATATGTATTTATTTTTAGAATTCACAAAAATAACACCAATTTTAATATTGGGCAGCAATCACCAATGAGGTGATGATAACAATGGAAATGGAAACAATGCACTTGGCTAACCTTCTAGTACAACATATCCAAAGCACAATTGAATAGGAGCCATTTTTGAATTAGGATAGATAGCACCCAAGTCTACTGGTACATATGCCCAGGTTTACCGGATGTGGTAGACCCAGAGGGAGTCCCACGGTCACACTAAGTTACATTACTGGCTCTTTACGAGGGGTTTATTCTATACTTATTGATATATCCCTATGCCCTAGTTAGATATGGGACATTTTTCCGCCTTGAGGTGGGGCGTTAACTATGCTTATCCAGAGGTATTGGGCCTCGTTTGAAGGAGGAGGATTTCCATATGTTTTTATACTTGGCACACAGAGTCTTCCGCTGCACATTTAAAATACTTGCGTTATGGCTGCTGTGATTTGCATTTTTTTTTGTTATGATTGAGCTTGATGACTCGAGTATGTGGGATCAGTATATTCCTTTACCATCTTAAGATGGCGATTCATACGCGCGCATGTTCTTTCCTGGGTGTGATGACGTACACAATGTTATTTACCAGGGTGCGCATGCATACGCATTCACTGGCAGAGCAGCTGTACGGAAGGACGGTGCCGGGACGCCTTGTGTTGAGTGCACAGATAGTAGAGGCATTGCAGAAAAGCACTTTTAAGCTTAAGGAGATACCGGAGAGCAGAGTAATATACACATGTGGATTGATATTATCATTTTGACCAACTCGACATTGGCTTTATATGTGACCCGGTTTTACGATTGTTTTGCTTGTCGTTTGCAGGCTATTTTGAATAGCTGCAGGTGTACGGCAACTCGCTGAAGCCCTTCGGAATTCTTTGTAGGAGCTTGTTGGTCTGGTATCCGCCTAACCTCCTCATTGAATTTTGGTGATGTTTTGTAATCTCCGGTTGGGGGGGTGAGCATATTATTTGATTGAACACATTGGTGCTTTTTGGTCTCGTTTGGGATTCTATTCACTCTCTACTGATTAATGTTCATCTGGGCTATGGAGTGGTGTTAGAAATTTATATCCGGTCCACTTAGTGGTGTGGGGAGTCAATTTTTGGATATTTGCATGACAGGAAACAACATGTAGTTTGAAAAAGAGATGGAGGATTTCGGGGCTACCTACTGGGGGTATAGGTCACTTGGTATTCTGGCTGTTATTTACGATTAGGGCCCTCCTGGATGATTTTGTTCTTTTTCTCTAAATGAGAAGATTGGGATATGGTGATGGTTGATTAGTAACTGTTGATCGATTTACATGTATGGGAGTATCCTGATGTGCGATTGTCTGTGCCTTCTTAGGTTACCCGAATTGGTGAAGTTGTAGTTGGACCAATCAGGCTTTTGTGGCCCTGAAGATGGATTGTTAATCGATCCGAAATGCGTCGGCTTGGCAACAACGTACATGGAAGCCTGTTTGGACACTTGTACAAAATAAGAAGCAATTTGACCCTCTTTTCTCGCACCTGTTAATTCCGGATGTCTATGGATGGAATATCATTGTGGGGGATTGAGGATTTAAATTACAATGTGGATAAATTGTAACTCAGATTATGAGCAATGAGCTTGTATTTTGGATTTTGTTTTTGAATTTGAATATATTTACAGAAGCACAAAATGACATTAACAGATTGTTATGTTAGCTGTAATACAGAACTTTGAAAGTATACCTGAGGAAAAGGTATCCAATGTTCACTGTTATGTTGAATGGGTTTTATGTTTTTGAATCTCAATTCAACAATTGGTTTTGTGTTGATTAAAAGAAGAGACTTTATTTTACACACTTTGACGATCAAATGATTTTCTGTGTATAAAATGTTTTAATGAAGTTGAACGAATGGTGGACTTAGAAATCACACTTGGTCCCCAAAATATACACCACTATTAGCTGTGGGTTCGGAGGAACCCTTTAGAGTGCATCCTGGGGGTTACTGTACGGTGACGCACAGTTTTGGTTTTGCTACAGGTTGTGCAAAACAATGCAGTACGCATCGTTGAGGGTCTTCACAGTACTGACCATGTTACTGAGGCTAGGAGAGCTCTACAATGTCTGTAGCAGAATCGCCTTCCTTGTGTTTAGCATTGCACATAAATGCCTCTTTGGGCAGGCTCCTAAGTACTTATCCACTTACATCTCTCGGCTGCCGGCCCGCAGCACACTGAGATCTAACAACACTGGTTTGTTGGATGTACCTTGCTAAGGAAACCAATTGGGCGTCACACACCGGACCAGGACGCTTGGTCTTATCCTGTGATGTGGCGCTCAATAGGAATGCTTTTTCTTTAATTTCAATTAATTCAAATTGAGCCGATACCCAACTTGTCTCACACCCCCTTTTACAAATATCCCGGGTCACAGTGGACCATGAACCAGGCCGGTTGGTGAAATACAATATGTATTTATTTTTAGAATTCACAAAAATAACACCAATTTTAATATTAGGCAGCAATCACCAATGGGGTGATGATAACAATGGAAACAATGCACTTGGTTAACCTTCTAGTACAACATATCCAAAGCACAATTGAATAGGAGCCCTTTTTGAATTAGGATAGATAGCACCCAAGTTAAGGTTTCCCCCGGCAAAGTTCCCTAAACCCACAAATAACCAAATAGGGATTTGATGGATAGATAGAAGCAGCAGGTAGTCAGGAATAAGAGGCTGTGAACAGAATCAAAATCTGACCTTCCCTCACAAAATAAGAGGGAAAAACCCTTTGTAATAGCATTAAATGACACTCAGAAATTGACAAATAAATAATTAATGTGCGGTTAAATCTTTGAGACAAATATGACTTCTCACGACAACAGTAATGCATAAACCCTAGCAATCACAAGGCAAGGGATCAACAAGAAGCATACAATTAAAAAACAAGTGGAAAATTAGAAATTGCAGCAGCCGACTGACACGTTGTAAAGTTGCAATTTTCTCAATTCCTTTTTAAAATGACACAAATGAATGTGAGGAAAAACAGGTGAAATACCTGAATTCTCAATGCGGTTTTTGGACTGGGGGATAGATATATACCACAGGGACAATATAGAGGTTTGTTTTTAGGGAAATGGAGCAGTGAAAAAGAGTAAATCGGTTTTTAAAAGTGAAAGGCAAATGTGACTTAAAATAGATTTAATGGCTAAGAAAAGAGGAACGCCAATCGTGAATATCAAAGTTACCCTGCAGTTGTAACCCATCATGCAGTGTATCCCTTTTCTTTTGGGAAAATGAATTTTAATATCGCTAATGACTTATGATCTATGCAGAACAAAAGGAAAATAGGAAAGTGGCGCTAACGCTGGGAAATTCAATGCCAGGGTGCACAGAGAATTCTAACAGTTTTAACAAGTCACCAGGGTAGGGATAGGATTGCTTAGAGAGTGGAACAAAGACAAACTGGTCAAGATGGGGTAGACTATGTGTTATGGGATGTGGGATACTCACAGTCCATGCTTGGGTTTGGGAATTTTGGAACAGTCAATGGAGTTCTGGTCACTGCACCGCTTGGGTCACCGGGTAGTGGGCTCTCCTGCTAAAAGACAGCTGGGCAAAGGTCTGTTCACCAAATGGCAAATGCAGCTGGGCAATTCGGGTCACTGGATGGCACAGGTAGTGGACAAGCCGCTCTGGTCTCAGGATGCTAAATTACCACAGCCTTTCCCCTTTTTAATGGGATTTTAGTGGGATTTTCTTAATCTAGGCCTTTGCTGGAGTAGAGTCAGCTATGCTTTGGCGTGGCAGTGAAATCTGGTCAGCTTTCCTTTGGTCTTGTAGTGGAATCTGGAGGATGGCAGGATGAAGGTGGAAGATCAGGAACGCAGGCGCTGGAAATTCAAGAGAGAGTGTCGGAGAGAGTGCCGGGAGCTCTGTCAGCCACTCTTATTTATAGAACATGGTGACATCACATAACTATTGGTGGGCAGGACTGAGCAGGACTGAGCTAGGCCTACCTCCAAGAAGCGGATAGGACAATCAATGTTGGTTGTCTCCTCGAGGAGGAGTCCCAGTTTATGAGGTTGCATTTTAAGAGGTAAGAAGCCATCCCACAGTGCTTTTTGACATAAATCAGTCATAACCTAATTTACACATGTATACATTTGTGGCACATTAACCAGTCACATGGGCAGATAACATATTGCCGGTAGAGCATAGCAGTCCAATCCTCACGGTTGTGGGAACTTGTTTCGCCCTTCTACCAGTTTTTCGTGCTTTTCAGTGAGAATTAGATTACTTAAAATTCATTAACTTTACACATGTGTATAGATTATTATTAGGCATATCAGTGTTAAATTTGACAGTGGCATCCTGTACACTTTCCGTGGAATACCCAATTCTCTGCCATTTCTATTCCCCATGTGGCAGTGAAGTCTATGACGTCTTAAATTAAAGCCCATAAAATCACATTTAAACTGTTAACTTTTGCAAAGTCCTGTTGCACAGATAAAAGTTTTACAAGCTTTATTTATAAAATAGTCTTCAATGTTCTGTATTGTTTCCCATATTCGGGCATAGCTTTCCTCTGAATCAAGAGACTTTGAAACGTAAGAGACTTGGGCACAGAAGGCCCTGATGTTGGATGGAACTTTGTGATCGTACCGAAGAAGCCTGAGAGCGTGCTATGCTCGAATGAACCGCCTTGTCCCGTGCTGAAAACATGGGGAAGGGAGGCCAACAGCCTAAACATTCTGACTTATCATTTTGTGAACACTTCTTTATTTTTCATGAACATTATCCCACACTATTTGTAATTAGCGGTAAAGATTGACAATAGGTTTTTTAGTATACGGCCTTTTATGCTGACAAGACTCCACTAGGACTGCCTTCTTTATGATGTGATTTTCATAGATTGCTCCCATTTATAGATTTAGGTTTAGATAGGCATTTATCACACCTTTGTGAGAGTTCAATAAACCACTTTGAACTGTGGTCACTTGTGTCTGTCTTACCTTGATACCACGACTTCCTTACATCCCACAACAGAGATTGGCACCGGTAAGATTTCCCCCACCCACCGGGCTGCAGGATTTTCAATGGACTGCGCAAGCCTAAGCAGCATCTTTACCTCCTTAGAAAAATGAAGGCCTTTGAACTGAGGCTGTCTCTCTATATTCTTTGAAAAAGACTTACTTTAGTGTGAACTAAACTCCTGCAAGTTGGAGAACAATCTCTCCCAGTACCACTCCTGAAACCTACTTCCCACCATGATGGTCGGAGAAGCTTTCCTTGGCTAAAAGCCCTGCCACGTACCCCAACACTATCCCCTGTACCATAACGTTCCCCTCCAAAGTGACTACTTTAGGGGGAAACAGAATCCCGTTAGTTTTTATGTCATCAACATTGCAAGACAAAAGAACTTCTTAGAACATGTATTATAATGCACACATCACATATTCTTTGCTGCCCCATTCCGTTTGATATTACTGACAGAGCCTTTTAAACATGGACAATTGTCTTGCAGCAAATGTCTTGTCAAAGCGTTTTAAAGCAAAACTTGGCAATGCCATTGATAAATTCAGCTTTGTTCGTGGGTTAATGGACCTAATACAAGTATTACTTGAGGCAGAGGGGTTGCTAGGATGGAGGGGATAAGGGGGGTATAGCCCCGGGACCTTTGGTTGTAGCTCTGGATAGAAGCTCAGGGGCTACAACCAAAAGGTTAGCTAGCTCGTAGTCCCAACAATCCCAACATTAGCTTAGCCTGCTATTTTGCTGAGGCACAGGTTTTCATTCCCCCTTCATGGTTTTTGGCTTATTCATTTCATGATACCATTGCCAGTTTCAATACAATGGCGGCTTCGCCTGCATTCTATTCACTACTCATAGCTAGCCTATACGATGACTTGACCTACCTTGCGTTTCAGCATCTGTACATTCATTGAACTTCTGTTTTCTGCAGTACTTTGCTTACATGTAATCTTCTTCTTTTCAACTTTGATATTTCACTCAATTCTTTACTTGGTCATTTGTTCTCTAGGATCTAGGATCGTCTTTATTCAGTATCTCAGGACGTCATGCACACTTTCTTATGACGTCATCAGTTCATTTTCTTAGCTCTTTCTCATAATCCTTCATGGAGTTCCTCCAGTAGGCTGTCATCAACCCGAGGGTACATTCGATAGGGTTGTCTCAATGGATGTCTCGTTCCAAATACTCGCTGTGGTATTGGCACAGTCTCATGTCTCCAATACATCTGCTCCTCTATAGCATGTCTTGTAAGCACTCTCCTGCGACGATCCACAGTTAGCCTGCAACACCCGCTTCACCTTATTTATGTCATGAAACCTATGATATATACACATACACACACTGCTGAGTTACATAGGGTGACTACAATTCATGCCACTCGCTGCATTCACAACCTAAGAAACACAAGCACTCAATCCCAGAACATAACTTTTATTTGAGATAAAATACATCAAGTAAAACATTGAAAGTCAGCACAGACTTATGAATTGGTAGCAGAATTTACAACCGCTGTTGTTTTGCCATGCGTTCCATCCCAGCTCGGGGACTTCCTCAGGCTTTTCTTACAGCCTCAACTTTTGATGTTAACAATTTTCCCATTGGATAAAATATCCTGCATTTAATTAGGTTACCACTGCAGTAACTCCTGCATGGCCAGGGGTTAAATCCAGCAACCTCATGAGGCCAAGAAAAGTTATTCAGCAGCAAACATTCAATTTCTTCCATGTAAATACATATTGCGCAATACCCGTTTTCAGTGCTAAAGTAAAGCATGCTGCACTAGCAGGCTACGAGCAGAGAGTGTGGCGACATTCGCCGAAAACTGTTAAGTACCTTTAAGTTATTCACATGACTGTGTATAACGTTATGTGAAAACACCAAAAAGCTCTCCACTTCTCATCCGAGTGAAACTCAAAGTGATAGCTGCTAAATCGCGCAGCTCATTCATCATCCTCTCTATGGCACCCAGGTGGGCAGTTGCCGCTTACACACATGGACTAATTGGCTGTTAATCTAGTGGCTAGGTGCAATGTGCTTCAAGTTCGAAATACACATACCAGAATCCAACATAATGCTACTCAGTAAAAGTCTTTAATAGACCCATTGTGTAATAGCATCTAATAGATTGCCACTGTCACCACTAATAGACAATGAATACTTGCCTGCTGTTAAAGTGACTTGTGCAATATGCTGTTTGTTTTGTATTTTAAAGTGACATAGTGCAGAAAAGTGCTGCTAATTCTGATCCTCTGATTCACCTGTTATATTACATCTAACAGATCCATACAATATACATGGGAGACGTTTCTCAATGCCGCCCAAGTGCGCTATACACAGAACAAAATTCTCAATACCGCCCCAGTGGTCTAACCATCTGTGTAGTCTGTGTAGCACATATCTCAGCAACATTTTACAATGCAATTGCTATAGCTTTTAGGATTTCAAATTTTATACAGAGCTAACCCACTCAGTAATATCGTATTCAGTCTTCCAAAACATGTACAGCTAGTTCTTGCCCAGCATTATGTCCCTTAGGTTTTTTAGTTTTGAAAGTGATAATGAGCCTCGACTCCAATTTCCTTAACTTTCGCTCTCTATTACCACTCCTTTTATGTACAGGGACATGTGCTAGTGCATAAAAACCTCATCCCATTGGCATCACTTGCATGCTTTTCAGCGTAATGTACAGCCAAGAGATTGTTGTCTTGATTTAAAATTGCTCTATAATGTTGCAATATTCGGAGTTTCAGTTGACCCATACTAGAGCCTATGTACATCACATTGCATGGACAGATAATCGCATAAACTACAAATTGCGTTAAACAATTGATTCTCTGTTTGATTTTCCAAATTTTTTCGGAATTGTGCCCATACTTGACAATTTCTCTCGTCTCTGCATATTTACACATTTTACAATTATTGCATTTACCAAAGCCTTTCTTTTGATTTTTGCTATTTTGCCAATTCTCTGTCACTCTTTTAGAGTCTGCCATACTGGGGACTATCATATATTTTAATGACTTAACTTTAGCAAACATCATCAAAGGCTTATCGCCAATAATATCACAAAGACCTTCATCTGCACATAGACTGGACCAATGCTTTCGTAAGATTTGTTTTATCTCCTTAGCTTGTTTATGGAAAGTAGTGATGAACCTAATTTGTTCTGTTTCTTTACTTTTAGAATGTTTCACTCTCAAAAGGTCTTTCCTTTCCCTCAGGACAGTTTGATTGTATGCCTTGATTATATTAGTTTTGGTATAGCCTCTCTCAAGAAACTGTGCACCCATTTTGTTGGCTTCTATTTGAAATTCTGGATCCCACGAGCAGTTGCACTTAGTTGTGATAATTTTTCCATATGGTATGCTTGCTTTTAACTTCTCAGGGTGCTGGCTTTTACCATGAAGAATTGAGTTAGAAGACACAGATTTACTGTAAAGCATACTCTCAATTTTGTTCTCTCTGACATACAATTCCAAATCCAGGAATATAAGTTGTTCTTTACTACTAGCACATGTTAGTCTCAAATTCATGTTATTTGTGTTAAGTATATTGACGTATTCCAGTAGAGATCCTTGACTCCCATTTCACATGAGGAAGAAGTCATCAATATATCTGTACCAATACACTACCCGATTTACAAATGTGTCATTGTGTTCAGACCAGGCCATTGTGTTCAGTTTGTTCCCACCACCTCATATGTAAGTTAGCATACATGGAGGCTATGCATGAGTCCATAGCTGTTCCACATTTTTGTCTGAACAGATTATTGTCGAATATGAACACATCATGTTCCAAACAGAACTCTAATAGCATCATAATCATATTGATCTGTTGTTTGAAACTAACTGACCTTGTGTTGAGAAACAACTGACAAGCTAACAGACCATTTTTGTGTTGTGTGGATGTGTAGAGCAAGATTACATCTAATGATACTAACCAATAGTTAGCATCCCATTGCATATCCTGTATTTTAAGTAAATCTGCAGTATCCTCACAAACGAATTTAAGTCTCTAACAAAAGGTTGCAAAAACAAACCAAAAAATGTGACACATTTTCCAATAATGAGCATTTACACAAAACAATTGGCCTCCCTGGTGGTGCTAGCATATCCTTGTGGATTTTAGGAATAAAATACATGATAGGAGTGGTTGGATGGTCCTTCTTCAAAAATAATACTTCTTCACTCTCCAACAGATTCTTCTTCTTAAAGAAATCTAACATATCATCTAATTCTATTTTGATTTCTTTCATGTATTCCATTTCCTTTTTCTCATAACAGTTCCCATCTTCAAGTTGTTTGCAGGCTTCATCCTTACCTTATACTTGTTTTTTGATCACACTACTACTCCGCCTCCCTTATCAGCCTGTCTGATGACAATCGATTCACTTGTTTGAATGATTCTATAGATGATTTTTGAGATGGTGAGAGATTAAAACTATAGGTGATGGGTTTTGAGGCTAGTTTTCTAAGGTCCATGAGTACACATTCCTCAAAGACGTCAATATTGTTAGATACAATAGCTGGATTGAAGGTCGATTTTGGACTGTGGAGTATAGTTGAGTTGAGTGGCAAAATATTTCTTGAGTTTGACTTTTTGAAGACATTTTTGAAGAAATCTAAAGAGATCTATCCTAGTTTCTGTAAAGTCAAAATTTAATGATGGACAGAAAGATAGTCCTAATTCTAGAACTTCTTGTTCTTTCACTGTTATAGTTCTGTCTGAAATATTGAAGACACTTGCTCTTAATTCTGCGCCTGTACTCCTCTTCGTCTGGTCTTTTGTCATCTCCCAGAAAGTGTTGTCTGATTCTGTGAGCTTCCATCTCCCACATTTCCTCCCCCTCAGAGTTTTCTTGCTGCTCCTCCTGTTGGTCGTCCCATGGGTTTCCTGTCGTTCTTGCTCTCTAAATGCAGCAGTTTGAATTCCTCTAAAAGATTCAGTCTGACAGGTCTCAAATCAGGATCTGAGGATTCTACTTCTGAGGATGAGGGCTAAGCTACCACATTGATACTGGTAGTAGATGTTTTCTAATTCTTCAAAAGTTGCTCCTTGATAGTTTCATCATACTTGCGTGAAAAGGTGTAAATTCTACCTTGCTGATAATCTATTTTGTCCCTCAGGAATTTCTGCTGTTTCTTTATTGTGATCTCTCCTTTGAAGCGTTCTAGATTTTCTTCCATCCGGGATACTTTTCTCTTGCATTCATCTGCATCTTTGGAATTGAACAGTTCTTCTTCTAGCTGTACTATTTCTCAAATACATTTCTCACGCTCTTTCTTTGCAAATTTGATGAGTGATTGTATCATTCCAAAGGAGCAACTGTTTGTATGATTAGCCCATTCTTCTATCAACTCTGGGTCCATATCTTCATATGTGGGGATGGTGAGGATTCTCAGACCTCTCGTTATCCTTTTTTTTCTGAGTGTCACGGCTTCGCATAATTTGCTGATCTCTTTTTTCTTAATACGCTCCAGTTTGTCCATTCTTTGCATTACAGTGAGTGCTGCTGAACTGATGGTGTCTTGTATCATCACACTGTCTTTGTCCAATTTAAATAGAACCTTTGCTGCCGCAAATCTCTTGGCCTCAATTATTTCTGCCATGCTGACTTATCTAAGTATCCTTACACTTAAGTTAGGGTACTCAGCTTTGCACTGTACATACAGACTCTAGAATGTCTAGAGAATGATTGCACCCCTATAAATCGGTATCTGGACAATCTAGACCAACTTAAGGGTCTGGTATCCCTTCAATAGGTTACCCAACTTTTAAATGCCAAATAGGGTGCCTGAAGGCGCTTACCGCCTATCTAGTTGCAATAGCAGCTAATTCAGTCAAACCACCAAGGTAAGTTCGACTTAGTACGCATACTTTACATACTTAAACTCAAATGAGTCCAACATTAACGCGGAAGACGGCTGCCACTTTGTTAATTCAATCTTTCAAAAACTTCTCCTCATAGTGGCGCTCATGTCTGCTTAAGCGGGTGCTCGTGTGTCGGTGAGAAACCATTTTAAAATAGACATTGAGGTACTGAGAATTATGTTCTGTGTATAGTGCACTTGGGCGGCATTGAGAATTGTCTATGATGTATATTTATTGTATCGGTCTGTTAGATGTCATATGACAGGTCCATCAGAGGCTCAGAATTAGCAGCACTTTTCTGCACTATGTCACTTTAAAATACAAAATAAACAGCATATTGCACAAGTCACTTTAAAAACAGGTAAGTATTCATTGTCTATTAGTGGTGACAGTGGCGGTCTATTAGATGCTATTACACAATGGGTCTATTAAAGACTTTTACTGAGTAGCATTATGTTGCATTCTGGTATGTGTATTTCGAACCTGAAGCACTTTGCACCTAGCCACTAGATTAACAGCCAATTAGCCCATGTGTGTAAGCGGTAACAGCCCACCTGGGCATCATAGAGAGGATGAATGAGCTGTGCGATTTAGCAGCTATCACTTTGAATTTCACTCGGATGAGAAGTGGAGAGCTTTTCTGTGTTTTCACATAACGTTATACACAGTCATGTGAATAACTTAAAGGTACTTATCAGTTTTCTGCAAATGTCGCCACACTCTCTGCTCGTAGCCTGCTAGTGCAGCATGCTTTACTTTAGCACTGAAAACGGGTATTGCGCAATATGTATTTACATGGATGGAATTGAATGTTTGCAGCCGAATGCCTTTTCTTGGCCTAATAAGGTTGCTGGATTTAACCAGTGGCCATGCAGGAGTCACTGCAATGGTAACCTAATTAAATGCAGGTTATTTTATCCAATGGGCAAATTGTTAACATAAAAAGAAATGAATTAGGAAATTCGGTTATAGGAATATTTTTGTAGATGAAATGGTTAACAATATTTTAAAAAGGTGAACAATGTATTAAACAGCCAGAATAGACTATACCAAGATGGCCACCTTGTTTAAACCATATTGTATGGTGTTTTAAATGAAAGTCACATGACCATAAGATAATGAATCTCCTGTGTTCAGAAATTAAAGGAAACCAGTTAGCTTGAGGCTGTAAGAAAAGCCTGAGGAAGTCACCGAGCTGGGATGGAACGTGTGGCAAAACAACAGCAGTTGTAAATTCTGCAACCAATTTTTAATCCATGCTGAATTTAAATGTTTTACTTGATGGATTTTATCTAAAATCAAAGTTATGTTTTAGCACTGTTACTCTAGGATTGAGTGCTTGCTTTTCTTGGGATGTGAATGCAGTGAGTGGCATGCATTGTAGCCACCCAAGTGTAACACAGCAGTGTGTGTATTTAAAAACGGTTTCTCTCCTATAACTGACACACAAGCACCCGCTTAAGCAGACATGAGCGCCACTATGAGGCCACTATGAGGAGAAGTTTTTGAAATAAATCATATATATATATATATATATATATATATATATATATATATATATATATATATATATATATATATATATTACATGGACGTGGTAGCGTCCATGTAGTTAAGGTTAAGTTGGTGTTTCCATAGGAAGAGCATTTTTTGGGTGGCTTATAACTTCGCTCCCTCTTGCCGAATCCTCACCAAACTTTGCAAACAAAGTATATGGCCCACTCTGAATTTTTTTGCAAAGTCTGGAGAGGTTTGATCCAGGGGGGGCAAAGTTATAGGGGAGGTCCCAAAACTTTCGTTTTTTCCCATAGACATAACGGGAAAAAAATTTGCGCACGCCTACAGCCCAAACCGCTGGACGGATTTACACCAAATTTGCGGCAGGAGCGGGGGCTTGGTCCCAAAAGCATGCTTTTGCAAATTTGGTGTAAATCCGACCAGTAGTTTTTTTTAAAATGACCAAAATGTAAGGCAAAAAAATTAGTGATATCTCCGT
This sequence comes from Ambystoma mexicanum, assembly GCF_040938575.1. Taxonomy (NCBI): domain Eukaryota; kingdom Metazoa; phylum Chordata; class Amphibia; order Caudata; family Ambystomatidae; genus Ambystoma; species Ambystoma mexicanum. Next base: position 419,335,242 of record NC_090929.1, read on the forward strand.
TCGCTCCGCGGACGGACTTCCCTGTTTGCTCCACGGACAGCGCCCCGATTGGCCAAGCGGCTTGCATGATGTCCGCAGACAAGCAACGTGTTCCCTGATTGGACGGCGTGGTGCGTGAAGCGCGTCAGATTTTTTGTGGCGCCCGCCATCTTGCATTCGCCGACGACCGCGGACAGCGCGGTGGTACTTGGATTAAAAATTGTATTTAGTGGAGTGTGTTGGTGTGTAATAGCGTTTGGGGAGGGTGGGGGAGTATGAGATAGGTTCAATGTTCTGTTTTTTTTATGTGCTAGATGCTTTAGTTGTGTTCGATTTGTCTGCGGACAACACGGCTGTTCTGACATTTTCTATATAAACTAAATGGTGGGGTGTTCCGAGGACGGAGTATGTGTCCGTTTTTTTCGTAAGCAAGCTAAAATTGAGCTAAGAACACTCGCGGTGTCCTTAAATGTTGGTACATAAACAAAATGGGCATGTCCTGAGGACGCTGTCCGTATTGTACTCTGGCAAGTTGAATGTGTTCTAAGAACACTTGCAGTGCTGAAATTTTTGCAATTAAACAAAATGGGGGTGTTCTGAGAACGCTGTTCGTATTGTTCGTTGTCAGGTTGAAAGTGTTCTAAGAACCCTCCTTATGTCCGCTGACATTACAATTTCCTATGGGCCTTACCCGACTTTTTGTCCACTAAACAAACGATAAATCAGGCTGCTGTGCGCCGACATTATGTGATAATCCTATCACTTGCCCCATCGACCTGGCTGACCTGTTTTTGCGACACTAAATCATATCTCCCGCCCCTAAGCCTGACATTATCAAAGCATTCATATTCCCTGTCTCTCTCCATGACATTACAGTGTGCGTAGCCAAACGCGCCCAGTCGTCTCCAGTCCTACGCGATTTTACAAAGAACCCGGAAAACAACACACATCATCTCACAACACAGCGCGCCACAATTTCGGAATATGAAACTGTGATTTAAAAGCAAACAGCAAGATTGTACATTTCTTAAAGTACATTTATTTGACATCAAATGTTTAGAGAATATTCAGCGATTTGCATTTGTCTTTGCTGTCGATCCGCAAAAGTTCATCTTGTCTCATGCGCTGTTCCTTTGCGCTACACAGGGTGTTGGTTTATGGTAAAAGAAGCACTATGGTCGCACTGATAATCGGAAGGCTGTTCCAACAACGAGGCATTATGGATTATAAAATACTAGCATATTAAAGATGGCAGTACACGTTTAAGAAGCGACAACGGAACAACCTAATCATTGTGGGGTTTATTTAAATACTAGTGCATTTGCATGTGAATGTATGCATATGGATGTAAAGAGTTTGCATCTGTGCATTCGCGACTTTCATTACAAAAAAGGGGTGAGCTCAATGAGAGGCTATAACAACCATGCCCTCGGCAATCACCCATCATGCACCTGGTGAATTATGCAAATTAGGTTATGACATCATTCAGCTACTTCTAGCTACTTTTATGAAGGCCAATAGCTACTTTTCTTACTAAGGAGTTGCCAACACTGCTCCTACGCGACTGCATACAGAATCCAGAAAACAACACAGATCATCTCACAACACAGCGCGCCACAATTCGGAATATGAAACTGTGATTTAAAAGCAAACAGCAAGATTGTACATTTCGTAAAGTACATTTATTTGACATCAAATGTTTAGAGAATATTCAGCGATTTGCATTTGCCTTTGCTGTCGATCTGCAAAAGTTCATCTTGAGTCACGCGCTGTTCCTTTGCGTTACACAGGGTGTTGGTTTATGATAAAAGAAGGACTGTGGTCGCACTGATAATCGGAAGGCTGTTCCAACAACGAGGCATAAGACCACCATAATTGTTGGTATGTTGCTTCTAGCCGCTAGTACCGCGTAAGGGCATATTGGTCCTTGGCGATTGTCCCATAAAATGGTGAGGGTCATGAAGTCGTTTACTAGGAGCTGCACCTGGCAGTTAAAAAATGCGTCGGCCGGGGTCTGAAAATCGTGGCATTGACAGTAGGGAAGGATGTACCTGTTTTAAAAACATAAATTAGTCTCACGAGCCGATCTTCATTAAAAATATTCATTTTATTTATTAGGGCGTGAAACTATTTGCTAGCGAGGATAGTGCAACGGAGTATGTTAACTTATTCCCACTAACCCACCCTCTCTCCTCTGTCTTTTTCAGAGCCGTCTGAGCGCCAGCGGATCACTTCGGTGGTGATAGTGCGCGGTACAAAACAATATGCCACATTGAACGAACAAGTACAACTTAACCGGGCTTTAACGCCACGCTATTGTTATTATATTCCGGTATAAAATAATTTAAAGGGTTACTTACATTATATTGGCATTTTCCATTGTCTACGCGTAATGCAGTCCCTAAATATGACTCCGTCTGTGCCAACGATCTTTCTCATAGTGATATAATATATAAAAGCGGTTTCGTTTCAGAAATTTCATCCTTATCGTCTCTTACGTTTTTGCACCCCTCCTTCAAAAGAAGTCTTTTGGCACGATCCCTGTCTGTCAAGGTAAAAAACAATAGAACCTTATAGTGCGAGTCGTGGGCCACTCCGACCCGCGAGCAAAAAATGGAAGCAGCTGACCTTCACTGTGAACGAGCATAAATTCTTACTTTGCAACATTCTGTGTAAAGCATCCCTGAGAAATTGCTTTTTACACTCCATCTTTGTATATTGTCTGCGTGCTAATGAAAACATTTTGTTAAAGGGAGTTTCTGGTTAACTTGCGCTACTAAAAACCTATGAAATTCAGTAAAAAAACTTTGTTAATGGGACGTTATGGTTAAGTTGCGCTAATAAAAACCTATGAAATTCAGTAAAAAAACTTTGTTAAAGGGACGTTATGGTTAAGTTGCGCTAATAAAAACCTATGAAATTCAATGAAAAAACTTTGTTAAAAGGGACGTTATGGTTAAGTTGCGGTACTAAAAACTTATCAATTTCAGTAAAAAAAACGTTGTTAAAGGGACGTTATGGTTCAAAGTAAAACCGAAAAACCCCTGAAATTCGGCAGTTATGTTAAGATAAGCAACCATAACTCGTGCCACCGTGCACTGCTAACACTAACACCCAGGACATCAAAGATGACATCACAAATGTCATTGATTGGATGGTGAAAAGCGTGAAGTGCGTCAGATTTTTGGAAACGCCTGCCATCTTGGAATCACGGAGAGCGGCCGGTGTCCGCGGACATCGAGGTATAAACATATAAAAAAGCACAATATTGCACTTGTCAAACTTATCAAATAATCTCTGAGGACGTGAGGGGTGATGAGGATAGGATGGGATATGGCTGCAAGAAGCAAAAAAACAGGTGTTTTTTGCTGTAAAAGTCTGCGAACAGTCCTGTGAAATTCGCTGGCCCCTCTGCATTACAGGGTTGGTGAAAAGCAGTTCTTAATTAAACTGCATGAAACTGCATGAAATTCTGCACTTATATTCTTGACCTGATTCCGAATGAGTCTTCAGTTTGGTGGGATTCTGTCAAGAAGGGGCGAAATTAGAGGGGTGGTCCCAAAATAATATAAAGGCATATAAATGAGGTGCCATTTGAAGAATCTACTCTTAAGTTGGGAAACTGATAATAGATCTAGGTATAAATACTTTTGCGAAGTTTGGTGTGATTGTGTAAAGAGGGGGCAAAATTAGAGGCGGGTTCCAAATTATTTCAAAGGCTTAGAAACGGGGTGCCATTTGACGAATCTATGCAAAGGTGTGCAAAAACATTATAGATCAAGATATACATGTTTTAGCAATGTTTGGTGGGATTTTGTCAAGAGGGGGCAAAAATAGAGGGGGGTATTGTAAAGGCTTATAAAAGTGGTGCAATTTGAAAAAACTATACACAAGTTTGCAAAATGATTTTAGATCTAGATATACATGTTTTCATAAAGTCTGACTGGATTTTGTCAAGTGGGGGCTAGGTTATATGACTATTGTATGTGCATACATTTGACACTTTTGAAAAAAAAAAACATGGGTGGACTTCCAGGAAACTTGTGTAAGGAGCATTGGCAAGCATCTGAGAGCATGGTTTTGCAAATGGGCCTGTGTTTTATTTTTTAACAAGTGTCATAATGTAGGTACAAAAAATAGTGATATACCTTTTTGGTGAGTGAGGTATAGCCGGTAGCCATGGGAAGTGGCCAGATTGTCCGGGTCATGGAATAAGGTCATGATCTGGACAATCTGGCTAGTGACCATGACCACGAGGGGCAACACATGGGATTAAAGTGGCCAGGTCCACCTGGGACCGGCTTTGTGGTAAAGTTGTTCGAAATTGGGATAGGTTTGAAAGGGAAGAAAAATGTGCACGTAGTAATATGGTCATAGGGTTCTCTCTTCACCTTCTGCAGGCTGCCATGGAAAGCGAAGAGGGGCCGTGTATTGAACCACACCTTCCCTTTCCATGGGAAAATGATTTTCCTTCCTACACCGGGATGCAGCAGGAATCCCGGTGTAGGAAGAAAAATCATTTTTTAGCACCCTGGGTTCCCGCTTTGGTAACCTAGGGTGCTAATGGCCTTCATCCCTCATTACAAGGGCTGGAATGGGGGGATAATGATCCAGAGACTTAGTTATCCACCCTCACTTTCCTTGGGCTGATATCTTGGGTTGCTGGGCCGGTATCCACCGTTCCAGTCCCTGGAACTGGGGATGAACGCCACAATATTCACATTAGCATAACACAAAATGCAAATGTTGGAAAATCTTATTGAGTCTATGGCGGTCATTACGAAATTGGAGGTAGTTATGGCACTATTTCCGCCATGACTGCCTCCAATAACGGGACCGAGTCCGGTGTGGTGCAATGGGGACTTACCTGTGTAGTCCGACCCTGGCAGGACCGGTAAGTCCCCATTGCACCAGCCATTCCTCATTCCCATTTGAGCCCCCATAGGGCTCAATGGGAATGGGGAAGGCGCTATTTACGTGCCTGCTAAATGCAGGCCCGTCATTAGCGGCCTGCTCCCCTAATGGGACCCGTAAGGGATGTGTGGTCCGACCAAACGCCCTTACGGGTCCTTTTAGGGGACCTCGAATCGGGCGGTAGGGGATTACCGGCACCGGTCTCCTTACCAGTGCCCGGTATCCCCTACCGCCCTACTCAGAATGACCCCCCTATGTACTTTAGTAAAGTAGTATTTTTTAACTGTGAACGGAGGTTCCGAAAGGAACATTTCTTTTGTTATTTTCGGATGTATTTTTTTTTTTTGGCAGGAGAGCTTAGAACAAAAGGTGGGGAGGGAAATGAGGGAAGAGGCACCAAACACTAATATGGAGGGACACGTGGACAGGGGAAAATGTTGTGCGTGTGTTTTTTCTAAGGTAGGTGGCAGTGTTTCTCATGCTCCTTGATTACAGCTTCCCTCTGCAGAATGTTTTGTTGTAGTATGTACAGAGGACTGTTGTCTTCGGAAAAAAAAATGGATCAAGAGACTCTTTTGTTGCTTGCAAGGTAGCTGGTGGGATTTTGTGTCCCACAAAAACAGGCTGTGTGTTTACAGTATTGGTTGAGGAAGATGAGGTGGAAGAAGACGGCCTCCTACTTGCTAAGAAAGGAACAACCTTTCTGAGAACATTGCAGTCATTGGATTTGGTGTGGCAGCACATGGAGGTGGTCCTATAGGATTACTGTCTGGGGAATCCACAACTGGATATAAAGTTGCACTCAGTGAATTTTACTTTGGTAGCTTTAGCCCTTGGTACATTCCCACCAGTGGTAAAGAACTGCCACACCCATGATTCTTTCTCGGTGCTAGAGGTAGGAACTTCCTCTATCGCATCACCTGGTCCTCTTCATTGTCTAGGAAGTACTGCGCTTTTTTTGTTTTGAAGGTCCTCCAGCTGGTGGTGGTGGTGGCTTCTGGGAAGGAGTGATGGCATTAGCTGAAGCCATTTTTAAGATAAGTAGCAGTTTTGCTAAAAAATGTCCAAGTATGTACTGTGTACTAGATTGTTAATGGATAATGAGTAAGAATAGGTTTAGGAGCTGTGCAAGGGAAATTTTGAAGTTGAAAGTTCCCAGATCAGTAGAAAATGCTGTTCCGAACTGTCTGTGAAACGGGTTCTCAGACATGTCATCAAGCCGCGTGCCAGTGTATGGTCAGATCGCACTGTCCGGATGGTCCGCACTGAAGTCAGATGTTCGTAGACGTCTACGGATGCAAAATCAGTTGAAATAGTTGCAAAAAGTGTATAGAAGAGTTAAAAAGTTATGCTAGAAGATGGAAAATGGCAGAGTTTTAAGGTGACACTTTGTAAGTTGGACACAAATATTGCTATATTGGGTAAGTATGATATTAGTAAGTTGTAGGAAAATAGCATGCACTGGTAAAAACCCATGAAATTCACTGAAAAAACTTTGTTAAAGGGACGTTGTGGTTAAATTGCACTAATAAAAACCTATGAAATTCAATGAAAAAACGTTGTTAAAGGGACGTTATGGTTACAAGTAAAACCGAAAACCTCCAGAAATTCGCCAGTTATGGTAAGCTAAGAAACCAAAACATCATGCCACCACCGTGCACTGCTAAGACTAACGCCCAGGACATCAAATATGACAGCACAAATGTAGTTGATGACATCACATGTGAAATTGATTTTGATGAAAAGTCCCTACAAGGGGTTGTGTTTATATTGTTGGTAACAAGATGTCAGGGGTGATCGGGAGACCTATCATGAACTACTTAATCTATTAAAGAATGTACTCATCTAAAATCATCGTATTGGAGTGCTGTTGTTAATACAGAAACCTAATCATACATAAACATAGGCAATGACTGCATCATGCACCATAAAAGTGCAATATTTATAATCTAGTAATTTCAGATAGTACAATAATGAATGCTACCTTATCAGAGCTTTGAGTAATGTTAAACATGTAATAACTAGCTAACAATTCAAGACTCACAACACTTGTGCTAGTACAAACAATACATCTGATGCACCACAATGCATACTAATCAGAGGCACATACAGGGAAACTAAAGTAAGGAAGAGAGAAAGAGCATCATCAGAAAATGTTAATAACATTAAAGTGTATCTTCATGTATACAAATGAATTGTGTGTTTGAGGCCTGCTCATTTCCACATGCATGTGCGCAATGAGCTGAGACCAAACCCTAATGAAAGTACTCTAAGAGCATATGACAAGGTTAATGTCTAGATATATAGCACCTTTTCAATTTTAATATTCTGACTGTCAGTGAACAAAATCACCTGGCCTATATATGTCAGTGAACAAAAACAAGTGGCCCAGATATGTGATGTCATCAGTGACATCACACGTCACTGGGTCCCAAACATGTGATTGATGCATCTCATGGTTTTTTTAAAAAAAATGTATTAATTTTGAATATGTTAGTGTGGTTAACGCCCTTTACCATAACGTCCCTTTAACAAAGTTTTTCACTGATATATATATGATATATATATATATATTACATGGCCACGGTAGTGGCCATGTAGTTATGGTTAAGTTGCTGTTTCCATAGGAAGAGCACTTTTTGGGCGGCTTATAACTTCCCTCTCCCTGGACGAATCCTCACCAAACGTTGCAAAAAAAGTATTTGGGTCACTCTGAATTTCTTTGCAAAGTTAGGTGAGGATTCGTCCAGGGGGGGCAAAGTTATAGAGGGGGTCCCAAAACTTTTTTTTTCCCATAGACATAATGGGAAAAAACTTTGCTCACGCCTACAGCCCAAACCGCTGGACGGATTTACACCAAATTAGCGGCAGGAGCGGCGGCTTGGTCCCGAAAGTGTGCTTTGCTTTATTTGGTGTAAATCCGTCCAGTAGTTTTTAAAAAAATGACAATAATGTAAGTGAAAAAAATGTGTGATATCTGTGTTCGCTTTGCGGACACACTTCCCTGTTCGCTCCGCGGACAGGACGGTGATTGGGCAAGCAGCTTGCGTGATGTCCGCGGACATCTGACGTGCTCTCTCATTGGATGCGTGAAAGCGTGCAGTGCGTCTGGCTTCAGAGACGCCCGCCATCTTTGTTCCTCGCATGAGAGGCTTTGTAACCCGCCTGCACAGTAAGTCCCCCACCCTCGCTCATGCCCGTGTCTGTCTCCTGTTCCTCCCACCCCCCACTCATGTCCGTGTGTCTTTCTCCCTCCTGCCCACCGCCGGCTCATGTCCGTGTGTCTTTCTCCCTCCCGCCGACCCCCCGCTCATGCCCCGCTCATGCCCCGCTCGTGCCCCGCTCGTCTCTCCCAACCGCCCACCCCCCGCTCTTGCCCCGTGTGTCTCTCCCCCCGTGTGTCTCTCCCACCCGCTGCTCATGTCTGTGTGTTTCTCCCCACCCGCCGCCTGCTCATGTCCGTGTGTCTCTCCCCACCCGCCGCCCACCCCCCGCTCATGTGCGTATGTCTCTCACCACCTGCCGCCCACCCCCCGCTCATGTCCGTGTGTCTCTCCCCACCCCCGCTCATGTCCGTGTGTCTCTCCCCACCTGCCGCCCACCCCCCGCTCATGCCCGGTGTGTCTCTCCCCCTCCCGCCCACCCCCACTCATGTCCGTGTGTCTCTCCCCACCCGCCGCCCAACCCCCACTCATGTCCCGTGTGTCTCTCTCCCTCCCCCCTCCCCCGCTCATGCCCCGTGTGTCTCTCCCCCTCCCGCCCACCCCCCGCTCATGCCCCATGTGTCTCTCTCTCCTTCCCCCCACTCATGCCCCGTGTGTCTCTCTCCCTCCCCCCACCCATGCCCCGTGTCTCTCCCCCTCCCACCCACCCCCCGCTCATGCCCCGTGTGTCTCTCCCCCTCCCGCCCACCCCCCGCTCATGCCCCGTGTGTCTCTCTCCCCCCCACTCATGTCCCATGTGTCTCTCTCCCTCCCCCCCACCCCCGCTCATGCCCCGTGTGTCTCTCCCCCTACCGCCCACCCCCCGCTCATACCCCATGTGTCTCTCTCTCCTTCCCCCCACCCCCCACTCATGCCCCGTGTGTCTCTCTCCCTCCCCCCCACCCATGCCCCGTGTGTCTCTCCCCCTCCCGCCCACCCCCCGCTCATGCCCCGCGTGTCTCTCCCCTTCCCCCACCCCCCGCTCATGCCTCGTGTGTCTGTCTCCCTACCCCCCACCCCCGCTCTTGCCCCGTGTGTCTGTCTCCCTCCCCCCACCCCCGCTCTTGCCCCGTGTGTCTGTCTCCCTTCCCCCCACCCCCGCTCTTGCCCCATGTGTCTTTCCCCTCCCGCCCACCCCCGCTCTTGCCCCATGTCTCTTTCCCCCTCCTACCCACCCCCGCTCTTGCCCCGTGTCTCTTTCCCTCTCCCGCCCACCCCCGATCCTGGCCCGTGTCTCTTTCCCCCTCCCGCCCACCCCCGCTCTTGCCCCGTGTCTCTTTCCCCCTCCTGCCCACCCCCGCTCTTGCCCCGTGTCTCTTTCCCCCTCCCGCCCACCCCCGCTCTTGCCCCGTGTCTCTTTCCCCCTCCCGCCCACCCCCGCTCTTGCCCTGTGTCTCTTTCCCCCTCCCACCCACCCCCGCTCTTGCCCTGTGTCTCTTTCACCCTCCCGCCCACCCCCGCTCTTGCTCTGTGTCTCTTTCCCCCTCCCGCCCACCCCCGCTCTTGCGCCGTGTCTTTCCCCCTCCCGCCCACCCCCGCTCTTGCCCTGTGTCTTTCCCCCTGCGCCCACCCACGCTCTTGCCCTGTGTCTTTCTCCCTCCCGCCCACCCCCGCTCTTGCCCCGTGTCTTTCTCCCTCCCGCCCACCCCCGCTCTTGCCCTGTGTCTTTCACCCTCCTGCCCACCCCCGCTCTTGCCCCGTGTCCATCACCCTCCTGCCCACCCCCGCTCATGCCCCTTGTGTCTCTCCCCCTCCCGCCCAACCCCGATCATGCCCTGTGTGTCTCTCTCCCTCCCCCCCACCCCCCGCTCACGCCGCGTGCGTCTCTCTCCCTCCCCCCACCCCCCGCTCATGCCCTGTGTGTCTCTCTCCCCTTACCCCCACCCCCCGCTCGTCTCTCTCCCTCCCCCACCCCCGCTCATGCCCCATGTGTCTCTCTCCCTCCCGCCCACCCCCCGCTCATGCCCCGTGTGTCTCTCTCCTCCCGCCCACCCCCCGCACATGCCCCGTGTGTCTCTCTCCCTCCCACCGACCCCCCGCTCATGCCCCGTGTGTCTCTCTCCCTCCCCCCACTCCCCGCTCATGCCCCGTGTATCTCTCTCCCTACCCCCACCCCCGCTCATACCCCGTGTGTCTCTCTCCCCTTCCCCCACCCCCCGCTCATGCCCCATGTCTGTCTTCTGTTCCCCCTGCTCATGCCCCGTGTCTGTCTCCTGTTCTCTCCACACCCTGCTCATGCCCCATGTCTGTGTCCTGTTCTCCCCACCCCCCGCTCATGCCCCGTGTCTATCTCCTGTTGCCCCCACCCGCTCATGCCCCGTGTCTCTCTCTTTTTGCCCCCCACCCCCCGCTCATGCCCCGTGTCTTTTTCCTGTTCCTCCCACCCCCCGCTCATGCCACGTGTCTATCTCCTGTTGCCCCCCACCGCCCCGCTCATGCCCCGTGTCTGCTGTTCCCCCACCCCCCGCTCATGCCCCATGTCTGTCTCCTGTTCCCCCACCCCTCGCTCATGCCCCGTGTCTGTCTCCTGTTCCCCCCACCCCCGCCCATGTCCCGTGTCTCTCCAGTTGCCCCCCACCCCCGCTCATGCCCCGTGTCTCTCCTGTTGCCCCCACCCCCCGCTCATGCCCCGTGTCTGTCTCCTGTTGCCCCCCACCCCTCGCTCATGCCCCGTGTCTGTCGCCTGTTGCCCCTCACCCCCCGCTCATGCCCCGTGTCTGTCTCCTGTTGCCCCCCACCCCCCGCTCATGCCCCGTGTCTGTCTCCTGTTGCCCTCCACCCCCCGCTCATGCCTCGTGTCTGTCTCTGTTGTTCCCCCCAGCCCCCGCTCATGCCCCGTGTCTGTCTCCTGTTCCCCCCACCCCCCGCTCATGCCCCGTGTCTCTCTCCTGTTGCCCCCCACCCGCCGCTCATGCCCCATGTCTGTTTCCTGTACCCCCCACCACCCGCTCACGCCCCGTATCTGTCTCCTGTTGCCCCCCCCTCTCATGCCCCGTGTCTGTCTCCGGTTCCCCCCACCCGCTCATGTCCCGTGTCTCTCTCCTGTTGCCCCCCATCCCCCGCTCATGCCCCGTGTCTGTCTCCTGTTCCCCCCCACCCCCCTCTCATGCCCCGTGTCTGTCTCCTGTTCCCCCCACCCCCCGCTCATGCTCCGTGTCTGTCTCCTGTTCCCCCCCACCCCCTGTTCATACCCCGTGTCTGTCACCTGTTGCCCCTCACACCCCCATGCCCCGTGTCTCTCTCTTGTTGCCCCCCACCCCCGCGCTCATGCCCTGTGTCTGTCTCCTGTTGCCCCCCACCCCCCGCTCATGCCTCGTGTCTGTCTCTGTTGTTCCCCCCAGCCCCCGCTCATGCCCCGTGTCTGTCTCCTGTTCCCCCCACCCCCCGCTCATGCCCCGTGCCTCTCTCCTGCTGCCCCCCACCCCCCGCTCATGCCCCATGTCTGTTTCCTGTACCCCCCACCACCCGCTCACGCCCCGTATCTGTCTCCTGTTGCCCCCCCCCTCTCATGCCCCGTGTCTGTCTCCGGTTCCCCCCACCCGCTCATGTCCCGTGTCTCTCTCCTGTTGCCCCCCATCCCCCGCTCATGCCCCATGTCTGTCTCCTGTTCCCCCCACCCCCCTCTCATGCCCCGTGTCTGTCTCCTGTTCCCCCCACCCCCCGCTCATGCTCCGTGTCTGTCTCCTGTTCCCCCCCACCCCCTGCTCATGCCCCGTGTCTGTCTCCTGTTGCCCTCACCCCCCGCTCATGCCCCGTGTCTGTCTCCTGTTGCCCCCCACCCCCCGCTCCTGCCCTGTGTCTCTCTCCTGTTGCCCCCCACCCCCTGCTCATGCCCCGTGTCTGACTCTTTTGTTCCCCCCACCCCCCGCTCATGCCCTGTGTCTGTCTCCTTTTCCCCCCACCCCCCGCTCATGCCCTGTGTCTCTCTCCTGTTGCCCCCCACCCCCTGCTCATGCCCCGTGTCTGTCTCCTGTCCCCCCCAACCCCCTGCTCATGCTTGTGTCTGTCTCCTGTACCCCCCCACCCCCCCGCTCATGCCCCATGTCTGTCTCCTGCTGCCCCCCTGCTCATGCCCCGTGTCTGTCTCCTGTTTCCCCCACCCGCTCATGTCCCGTGTCTCTCTCCTGCTGCCCCCCACCCCCCGCTCATGCCCCATGTCTGTCTCCTGTACCCCCGCACCCCCCCACTCATGCCCTGTGTCTCTCTCCTGTTGCTCCCCACCCCCTGCTCATGCCCCGTGTCTTTTTCCTGTTCCCCCCACCCGCTCATGCCCCGTGTCTCTCTCTTGTTGCCCCCCACCCCCCCGCTCATGCCCCGTGTTTGTCTCCTGTTCTCCCCACCCCCTGCTCATGCCCCGTGTCTTTTTCCTGTTCCTCCCACCCCCCGCTCATGCCCCGTGTCTATCTCCTGTTGCCCCCCACCGCCTCGCTCATGCCCCGTGTCTACTGTTCCCCCCACCCCCCGCTCATGCCCGTGTCTGTCTCCTGTTCCCCCACCCCTCGCTCATGCCCCGTGTCTGTCTCCTGTTCCCCCCATCCCGCTCATGTCCCGTGTCTCTCCTGTTGCCCCCACCCCCGCTCATGCCCCGTGTCTCTCCTGTTGCCCCCACCCCCCGCTCATGCCCCGTGTCTGTCTCCTGTTGCCCCCCACCCCTCGCTCATGCCCCGTGTCTGTCACCTGTTGCCCCTCAAACCCCGCTCATGCCCCGTGTCTGTCTCCTGTTGCCCCCCACCCCCCGCTCATGCCCCGTTTCTGTCTCCTGTTGCCCTCCACCCCCCGCTCATGCCTCGTGTCTGTCTCTGTTGTTCCCCCCACCCCGCGCTCATGCCCCGTGTATGTCTCCTGTTCCCGCCACCCCCCGCTCATGCCCCGTGTCTCTCTCCTGTTGCCCCCCACCCCCCGCTCATGCCCCATGTCTGTCTCCTGTACCCCCCACCACCCGCTCATGCCCCATATCTGTCTCCTGTTGCCCCCCCCCCGCTCATGCCCCGTGTCTGTCTCCGGTTCCACCCACCCGCTCATGTCCCGTGTCTCTCTCCTGTTGCCCCCCATCCCCCGCTCATGCCCCGTGTCTGTCTCCTGTTGCCCCCCACCCCCTCTCATGCCCCGTGTCTGTCTCCTGTTCTCCCCACCCCCCGCTCATGCTCCGTGTCTGTCTCCTGTTCCCCCCCACCCCCTGCTCATGCCCCGTGTCTGTCTCCTGTTGCCCTCACCCCCCGCTCATGCCCCGTGTCTGTCTCCTGTTGCCCCCCACCCCCCGCTCCTGCCCGGTGTCTCTCTCCTGTTGCCCCCCACCCCCCGCTCATGCCCCGTGTCTGTCTCTTTTGTTCCCCCCACCCCCCGCTCATGCCCTGTGTCTGTCTCCTGTTCCCCCCACCCCCCGCTCATGCCCTGTGTCTCTCTCCTGTTGCCCCCCACCCCCTGCTCATGCCCCGTGTCTGTCTCCTGTACCCCCCACCCCCCGCTCATGCTTGTGTCTGTCTCCTGTACCCCCCCACCCCCCAGCTCATGCCCCATGTCTGTCTCCTGCTGCCCCCCCTGCTCATGCCCCGTGTCTGTCTCCTGTTTCCCCCACCCGCTCATGTCCCGTGTCTCTCTCCTGTTGCCCCCCACCCCCCGCTCATGCCCCGTGTCTGTCTCCTGTACCCCCCACCCCCCCGCTCATGCCCTGTGTCTCTCTCCTGTTGCTCCCCACCCCCTGCTCATGCCCCGTGTCTGTCTCCTGTTCCCCCCACCCGCTCATGCCCCGTGTCTCTCTCTTGTTGCCCCCCACCCCCCGCTCATGCCCCGTGTTTGTCTCCTGTTCTCCCCACCCCCCGCTTATGCCCCGTGTCTTTTTCCTGTTCCTCCCACCCCCCACTCATGCCCCGTGTCTATCTCCTGTTGCCCCCCACCGCCCCGCTCATGCCCCGTGTCTGCTGTTCCCCCCACCCCCCGCTCATGCCCCGTGTCTGTCTCCTGTTCCCCCCACCCCCGCTCATGTCCCGTGTCTCTCCTGTTGCCCCCCACCCCCGCTCATGCCCTGTGTCTCTCCTGTTGCCCCCACCCCCTGCTCATGCCCCATGTCTGTCTCCTGTTGCCCCCCACCCCTCGCTCATGCCCCGTGTCTGTCGCCTGTTGCCCCTCACCCCCCGCTCATGCCCCGTGTCTGTCTCCTGTTGCCCCCAACCCCCGCTCATGCCCCGTGTCTGTCTCCTGTTGCCCTCCACCCCCGCTCATGCCTCGTGTCTGTCTCTGTTGTTCCCCCCACCCCCCGCTCATGCCCCGTGTCTCTCTCCTTTTGCCCCCCACCCCCCGCTCATGCCCCATGTCTGTCTCCTGTACCCCCCACCACCCGCTCATGCCCCGTATCTGTCTCCTGTTGCCCCCCCGCTCATGCCCCGTGTCTGTCTCCGGTTCCCCCCACCCGCTCATGTCCCGTGTCTGTTTCCTGTTCTCCCCACCCCCCGCTCATGCTCCGTGTCTGTCTCCTGTTCCCCCCCACCCCCTGCTCATGCCCCGTGTCTGTCTCCTGTTGCCCTCACCCCCGCTCATGCCCCGTGTCTGTCTCCTGTTGCCCCCCACCCCCCGCTCCTGCGTCTCTCTCCTGTAGCCCCCCACCCCCCGCTCATGCCCCGTGTCTGTCTCTTTTGTTCCCCCCACCCCCCGCTCATGCCCTGTGTCTGTCTCCTGTTCCCCCACCCCCTGCTCATGCCCCGTGTCTCTCTCCTGTTGCCCCCCACCCCCTGCTCATGCCCCGTGTCTGTCTCCTGTACCCCCCACACCCCCGCTCATGCTTGTGTCTGTCTCCTGTACCCCCCCAACCCCCCGCTCATGCCCCATGTCTGTCTCCTGCTGCCCCCCCTGCTCATGCCCCGTTTCTGTCTCCTGTTTCCCCCACCCGCTCATGTCCCGTGTCCCTCTCCTGTTGCCCCCCACCCCCCGCTCATGCCCCGTGTCTGTCTCCTGTACCCCCCCACCCCCCCGCTCATGCCCTGTGTCTCTCTCCTGTTGCTCCCCACCCCCTGCTCATGCCCCGTGTCTGTCTCCTGTACCCCTCCACCCCCCGCTCATGCCCCATGTCTCTCTCCTGTTGCCCCCCACTACCCCGCTCATGCCCCGTGTCTGTCTTCTGTACCCCCCACCCCCCGCTCATGCCCCGTGTCTGTCTCCTGTTCCCCCCACCCCCCGCTCATGCCCCATGTCTGTCTCCTCTTGCTCCGACCCATGCCCCGTGTCTGTCTCCTGTACCCCCCCACTCCGCGCTCATGCCCGTGTCTCTCTCCTGTTGCCCCCCACACCCCCGCTCATGCCCCATGTCTGTCTCCTGTTGCCCCCCACCCCCTCGCTCATGCCCCGTGTCTGTCTCCTGTTCTCCCCACCCCCGCTCATGCCCCGTGTCTGTCTCCTGTTCCTCCCACCCCCGCTCATGCCCTGTGTCTGTCTCCTGTTGCCCCCCACCCCCCGCTCATGCCCCGTGTCTGTCTCCTGTTCCCCCCACCCCCCGCTCATGCCCCGTGTCTGTCTCCTGTTGCCCCCCGCTCATGCCCCGTGTCTGTCTCCTGTTGCCCCCCACCCCCCGCTCATGCCCCGTGTCTGTCTCCTGTTGCCCCCAACCCCCGCTCATGCCCCGTGTCTGTCTCCTGTTGCCCTCCACCCCCGCTCATGCCTCGTGTCTGTCTCTGTTGTTCCCCCCACCCCCCGCTCATGCCCCGTGTCTCTCTCCTTTTGCCCCCCACCCCCCGCTCATGCCCCATGTCTGTCTCCTGTACCCCCCACCACCCGCTCATGCCCCGTATCTGTCTCCTGTTGCCCCCCGCTCATGCCCCGTGTCTGTCTCCGGTTCCCCCCACCCGCTCATGTCCCGTGTCTGTTTCCTGTTCTCCCCACCCCCCGCTCATGCTCCGTGTCTGTCTCCTGTTCCCCCCCACCCCCTGCTCATGCCCCGTGTCTGTCTCCTGTTGCCCTCACCCCCGCTCATGCCCCGTGTCTGTCTCCTGTTGCCCCCCACCCCCCGCTCCTGCGTCTCTCTCCTGTAGCCCCCCACCCCCCGCTCATGCCCCGTGTCTGTCTCTTTTGTTCCCCCCACCCCCCGCTCATGCCCTGTGTCTGTCTCCTGTTCCCCCACCCCCTGCTCATGCCCCGTGTCTCTCTCCTGTTGCCCCCCACCCCCTGCTCATGCCCCGTGTCTGTCTCCTGTACCCCCCACACCCCCGCTCATGCTTGTGTCTGTCTCCTGTACCCCCCCAACCCCCCGCTCATGCCCCATGTCTGTCTCCTGCTGCCCCCCCTGCTCATGCCCCGTGTCTGTCTCCTGTTTCCCCCACCCGCTCATGTCCCGTGTCCCTCTCCTGTTGCCCCCCACCCCCCGCTCATGCCCCGTGTCTGTCTCCTGTACCCCCCCACCCCCCCCGCTCATGCCCTGTGTCTCTCTCCTGTTGCTCCCCACCCCCTGCTCATGCCCCGTGTCTGTCTCCTGTACCCCTCCACCCCCCGCTCATGCCCCATGTCTCTCTCCTGTTGCCCCCCACTACCCCGCTCATGCCCCGTGTCTGTCTTCTGTACCCCCCACCCCCCGCTCATGCCCCGTGTCTGTCTCCTGTTCCCCCCACCCCCCGCTCATGCCCCATGTCTGTCTCCTCTTGCTCCGACCCATGCCCCGTGTCTGTCTCCTGTACCCCCCCACTCCGCGCTCATGCCCGTGTCTCTCTCCTGTTGCCCCCCACACCCCCGCTCATGCCCCATGTCTGTCTCCTGTTGCCCCCCACCCCCTCGCTCATGCCCCGTGTCTGTCTCCTGTTCTCCCCACCCCCGCTCATGCCCCGTGTCTGTCTCCTGTTCCTCCCACCCCCGCTCATGCCCTGTGTCTGTCTCCTGTTGCCCCCCACCCCCCGCTCATGCCCCGTGTCTGTCTCCTGTTCCCCCCACCCCCCGCTCATGCCCCGTGTCTGTCTCCTGTTGACCCCCGCTCATGCCCCGTGTCTGTCTCCTGTTGCCCCCCACCCCCCGCTCATGCCCCGTGTCTGTCTCCTGTTGCCCCCCGCTCATGCCCTGTATCTGTCTCCTGTTCCCCCACCCCCTGCTCATGCCCCGTGTCTCTCTCCTGTTGCCCCCCATCCCTCCCGCTCATGCCCCGTGTCTGTCTCCTGTACCCCCCTACCCCCGCTCATGCCCCGTGTCTGTCTCCTGTTCTCCCCACCCCCCGCTCATGCCCCGTGTCTGTCTCCTGTTCCTCCCACCCTCGCTCATGCCCTGTGTCTGTCTCCTGTTGCCACCCAACCCCCGCTCATGCCCCGTGTCTGTCTCCTGTTCTCCCCACCCCCCGCTCATGCTCCGTGTCTGTCTCCTGTTCCCCCCGACCCCCCGCTCATGCCCCGTGTCTGTCTCCTGTTGCCCCACCTCCTGCTCATGCCATGTGTCTGTCTCCTGTTGCCCCCCACCCCCCGCTCATGCCCCGTGTCTGTCTCCTGTTGCCCCCCACCCCCCGCTCATGCCCTGTGTCTGTCTCCTGTTCCCCCACCCCCTACTCATGCCCCGTGTCTCTCTCCTGTTGCCCCCCACCCCCCGCTCATGCCCCGTGTCTGTCTCCTGTACCCCCCACCCCCGCTCATGCCCCGTGTCTGTCTCCTGTACCCCCCCACCCCCCGCTCATGCCCCGTGTCTGTCTCCTGTTGCCCCCCACTCATGCCCGTGTCTGTCTCCTGTTCCCCCCACCAACTCATGTCCCGTGTCTCTCTCCTGTTGCCCCCCATCCCCCGCTCATGCCCCGTATCTGTCTCCTGTACCCCCCCACCCCACGCTCATGCCCCGTGTCTCTTTCCTGTTGCCCCCGACTCCCCCGCTCATGCCCCGTGTCTGTCTTCTGTTCCCCCCACCCCCCGCTCATGCCCCGTGTCTGTCTCCTGTTCCCCCCACCCCCCGCTCATGCCTCGTATCTCTCTCCTGTTGCCCCCACCCATGCCCCGTGTCTGTCTCCTGTTGCCCCCCCACTCATGCCCCGTGTCTGTCTCCTTTTCCCCCCACCCACTCATGTCCCGTGTCTCTCTCCTGTTCCCCCCCACCCCGCCCCGTATCTGTCTCCTGTACCCCCCATCCCACGCTCATGCCCCGTGTCTGTCTCCTGTTCCCCCCACCCCCCGCTCATGCCCCGTGTCTGTCTCCTGTTGCCCCCACCCATGCCCTGTGTCTGTCTCCTGCATTCCCCCACTCCACGCTCATGCCCCGTGTCTCTCTCCTGTTGCCCCCCACGCCCCCCGCTCATGCCCCGTGTCTGTCTCCTGTTCTCCCCACCCCCGCTCATGCCCCGTATCTGTCTCCTGTTCCCCCCATCCCCCGCTCATGCCCCGTGTCTGTCTCCTGTTCTCCCCACCCCCCCGCTCATGCCCCGTGTCTGTCTTCTTTTCTCCCCACCCCCCGCTCATGCCCCGTGTCTCTCTCCTGTTGACCCCACCCCCTGCTCATGCCCCGTGTCTGTCTCCTGTTGCCCCCCACCCCCTGCTCATGCCCCGTGTCTCCCTCGTGTTCCCCCCACCCCCCGCTCATGCCCCGTGTTTCCCTCTGTTACCCCCGCCCCCCGCTCATGCTCCGTGTCTCCCTCGTGTTCCCCCCACCCCCGCTCATGCCCCTTGTCTCTCTCCTTTCCTCCCCACCCCGCTCATGTCCCGTATGTGCCCTGTACCCCCCCGCTCATGCCCTGTGTCTCCCTCGTGTTCCTCCCCACCCCCTGCTCATACCCCGTGTCTCCCTGATGTTCCTCCCCACCCGCTGCTCATGCCCCGTGTCTCTCTCGTGTTCCCCCCACCACCGCTCATGCCCTGTGTTTCCTTCCTTTTCCCCCCCACCCCCTGCTCATGCCCCGTTTGTACCCTGTTCCCTCTCACCCCCCGCTCATGCCCATGTGTCTCCCCTGTGCCCCCCCAACCCCGCTCATGCGCCGTTGTGTTCTTTATACACCCCGCCTTCCCTTTCCATGGTGGCCATCTTGGTAAAAGATTTTCCTTCCTACACCGAGACACCGCAGGCGTCCCGGCGTAGGAAGGAAAATCTTTTTGTTTTTTTTACCACCCGGCATTCCCACTTTGAGGACATAAGATGTTAGTGGTCTTCAATAATTGAAAAGGATGTTATGGTCACGTTGTACTAATAAAAACCTTTAAAATTTAGTAAAAAAAAAATGTTACAGGGACGTTATGGTTAAGTTGCACTAATAAAAACCTATGAAATTCAATGAAAAAACTTTGTTAAAGGGACGTTATGGTTAAGTTGCGCTACTAAAAACCTATGAAATTCAGTGAAAAAACTTTGTTAAAGGGACGTTATGGTAAAGTTGCGCTACTAAAAACCTATGAAATTCAGTGAAAAACTTTGTCAAAGGAACGTTATGATTCCAAGTAAAACCGAAAAACCCTTGAAATTCGCCAGTTATGGTAAGCTAAGCAACCATAACTCGCGCCACCACCGTGCACTGCTAAGACTAACACCCAGGACATCAAAGATGACATCACAAATGTCATTGATGACATCACTGATGACATCACATGTCTGGCTCACTCTTTTTTCTTTTGCTGACATATCTAGGCCACATGGTTTTCTTCAGTAACAGTCAGAAACTAAACATTTTATTTTATTTGTAGACGTATCCTTCAAGTAGGTTCTTACAGTAATTCTGTTAGAGTCCAGTCACATCATATGAAACATATACATACGGGAAGACACAAGGTTGAAAGACAGCAATCCTTTTTGTGCATAAAGATAATCAATAGACTTATGAGCACTTTCTGATAATTCTGTTTTTTTTTTTTTATGGCTGTACTTTCCCTGTGGGTCCAATCACATCAATTGATACATATACATAGGGTGAATAGCAGCTTTGAAACAGAGCAATCACTTATTTGCATGAAAATAATCAGTTAAGTTATGAATTGTTTCTGCTACTACTTGTGCTTTTTTGCTAACTTCACTTTCCCTGTATATACCCATATTGGTATGTGTTCTTGTGTCTTTGTGTTTTGTCTATAGTAATGTTTTATTAGCTACGTATTACATATTTCACAGTACACAAAAATCTATTAAGAAAACAATTATCATTTCATTATTCAACATATTAACATTACGAATATTATACCTTCATCTTGTACACTGCACACCATGTTATGTTTCTGTATCAGTAGCTTAGTATACTAGATAGAACCCCATAATAGAATGCTATTTATATCAATGCATCGTTCAATGCACTAATTAGGGTATGATATTTATTGCAATAATCCTTGACACTTGTTTCACAACATTATAATAAGAATCCTTGTACACATATTTCATGAAAAGTACATACACATGTGATGTCATCAGTGATGTCATCAATGACATTTGTGATGTCATCTTTGATGTCCTGGGTGTTAGTCTTAGCAGTGCACGGTGGTGGCGCGAGTTATGGTTGCTTAGCTTACCATAACTGGCGAATTTCAAGGGTTTTTCGGTTTTACTTGGAACCATAACGTTCCTTTGACAAAGTTTTTTCACTGAATTTGATAGGTTTTTAGTAGCGCAACTTTACCATAACGTCCATAACGTCCCTTTAACAAAGTGTTTTCACTGATATATATATATATATATATATATATATATATATATATATATTTTACATGGCCACAGTAGTGGCCATGTAGTTATGGTTAAGTTGCTGTTTCCATAGGAAAAGCACTTTTTGGGCGGCTTATAACTTCGCTCCCCCTGGACGAATCCTCACCATACTTTGCAAAAAAAAAGTATATGGCCCCTTCTGAATTTTTTTGCAAAGTTTGGTGAGGTTTGGTCCGGGGGGGCAAAGTTATAGGGGGGGTCCCAAAACTTTTTTTTTCCCATAGACATAATGGGAAAAAACTTTGCTCACGCCTACAGCCCAAACTGCTGGACGGATTTACACCAAATTTGCAGCAGGATTGGCGGCATGGTCCCGAAAGCGTGCTTTATTTTATTTGGTGTAAATCCGTCCAGTAGGTTTTTAAAAAAAGACAATAATGTCTCCCTGCTGTTGCCCCCTACCCCCCGCTCATGCCCCGTGTCTCCCTGCTGTTGCCCTCCACCCCCCGGTCATGCCCCGTGTCTCTCTCCTGTTACCCCCACCCCCCTCTCATGCCCTCTGTCTCCCTCGTGTTCCCCCACCCCCGGTCATGCCCCGTGTCTCCCTGCTGTTGCCCCTCACCCCCCGCTCATGCCCCTAGTCTCCCTGCTGTTGCCCCCACTCCCCGCTCATGCCCCGTATCTCTCTCCTGTTACCCCCCACCCCCGCTCATGTCCCATGTCTCTCTCCTGTTGCCCCCACCCCGCTCATGCCCCGTGTCTCTCTCCTGTTGCCCCCACCCCCCGCTCATGCCCCGTGTCTCTCTGCTGTTACCCCCACCCCCCTCTCATGCCCCGTGTCTCCCTGCTGTTGCCCCCCACCCTCCGCTCATGCCCCGTGTCTCCCTGCTGTTGCCCCCCACCCCCCGCTCATGCCCGTTTCTCTCTCCTATTTCCCCCACCCCCCAGTCATGCCCCGTGTCTCCCTGCTGTTGCCCCTCACCCCCGCTCATGGCCCTAGTCTCCCTGCTGTTGCCCCCACTCCCCGCTCATGCCCTGTATTTCTCTCCAGTTACCCCCCAACCCCCGCTCATGCCCCGTGTCTCTCTCCTGTTGCCCCTACCCCCGCTCATGCCCCGTGTCTCTCTCCTGTTGCCCCCACCCCCGCTCATGCCCCGTGTCTCTCTTCTGTAACCCCCACCCCCCTCTCATGCCCCGTGTCTCCCTGCTGTTGCCCCCCACCCTCCGCTCATGCCCCGTGTCTCCCTGCAGTTGTCCCCCACCCCCGCTCATGCCCCGAGTCTCTCTCCTGTTAAACCCCCACCACCCGCCCCACCACCCTCTCATGCCCCGTGTCTCTCTCCTGTTACCCCCCACCCCCCTCTCATGCCCCGTGTCTCTCTCCTGTTGCCCCCCACCCCCCGGTCATGCCCGTGTCTCCCTGCTGTTGCCCCCCACCCACTGCTCATGCCCCGTGTCTCTCTCCTGTTACCCCCCACCCCCTGCTCATGCCCCGTGTCTCCCTGCTGTTCCCCCCACCCCCCGGTCATGCCCCGTGTCTCCCTGCTGTTGCCCCCCACCCCCTGCTCATGCCCCGTGTATCCCTGCTGTTGTCCCCCGCTCATGCCCCGTGACTCTCTCCTGTTGCCCCCCACCCCTCTCTCATGCCCGTGTCTCTCCCTTGTTTCCCCCCACCCCCCGGTCATGCCCCGTGTCTCCCTGCTGTTGCCCCTCAGCCCCCGCTCATGCCCCTAGTCTCCCTGCTGTTGCCCCCACTCCCCTCTCATGCCCCGTATCTCTCTGCTGTTACCCCCCACCCCCCGCTCATGCCCCATGTCTCTCTCCTGTTCCCCCCACCCCGCTCATGCCCCGTGTCTCCCTCCTGTTGCCCCCCACCCCCCGCTCATGCCCTGTGTCTCTCTCCTGTTACCCCCCACCGCCTGCTCATGCCCCGTGTCTCCCTCTTGTTGCCCCCACCCCCTGCTCATGCCCCGTGTCTCCCTCGTGTTCCCCCCAACCCCCGCTCATGCCCCGTGTCTCCCTCTTGTTGCCCCCCACCCCCGCTCATGCCCCGTGTCTCCCTGCTGTTGCCCCCCACCCCCAGCTCATGCCCCGTGTCTCCCTCCTGTTGCCCCCGCTCATGCCCCGTGTCTCTCTCCTGTTACCCCCACCCCCGCTCATGCCCCGTGTCTCCCTGCTGTTGCCCCCCACCCCCCGCTCATGCCCTGTGTCTCTCTCTGTCTCTCTCCTGTTACCCCCCACCCCCCTCTCATGCCCCGTGTCTCCCTCCTGTTGCCCCCCACCCCCGCTCATGCCCTGTGTCTCTCTCCTGTTACCCCCACCCCCCTCTCATGCCCTGTGTCTCTCTCCTGTTACCCCCCCACCCCCTCTCATGCCCCGTGTCTCTCTCCTGTTACCCCCCGCCCCCTCTCATAACCCATGTCTCTCTCCTGTTACACCCCACCCCCCTCTCATGCCCCGTGTCTTCCTCTTGTTGCCCCTCATGCCCCGTGTCTCCCTCATGTTTCCCCGCCCCCGCTCATGCCCGTGTCTCCCTCATGTTCCCCCCACACCCCACTCATGCCCTGTGTCTCCCTGCTGTTGCCCCCCACCCCTCGCTCTTGCCCCGTGTCTCTCTCCTGTTGCCCTCCATGCCCGGTCATGCCCCGTGTCTCCCTGCTGTTGCCCTCCATGCCCCGGTCATGCCTCGTGTCTCTCTACTGTTACCCCCCACCCCCCACTCATGCCCCGTGTCTCCCTCGTGTTCCCCCACCCCTGGCTCATGCCCCGTGTCTCCCTCCTGTTGCCCCCCACCCCCTGCTCATGCCCCGTGTCTCTCTCCTGTTACCCCCAACCCCCCGCTCATGCCCCGTGTCTCTTTCGTGGACTCCCCACCCCCCGCTCATGCCCCGTGTCTCCCTCGCTTTCCCCTCACCCCCGCTCATGCCCCGTGTCTCCCTCCTGTTGCCCCCCACCCCCGCTCATGCCCCGTGTCTCTCTCCTGTTATCCCACCCCCCGCTCATGCCCCGTGTCTCCCCCTTGTTGCTCCCCAATCCCTGCTCATGCCCCGTGTCTCCCTCGTGTTCCACCCACCCCCGCTCATGCCCCGTGTCTCCTGTTCCCCCCACCCCCTGCTCATGCCCCGTGTCTCTCTGCTGTTGCCCCCCACCCCCGCTCATGCCCGTTTCTCTCTCCTGTTACCCCCCA
The DNA here is from genome assembly GCF_040938575.1 of Ambystoma mexicanum. NCBI lineage: Eukaryota > Metazoa > Chordata > Amphibia > Caudata > Ambystomatidae > Ambystoma > Ambystoma mexicanum. The sequence goes on from NC_090929.1 coordinate 419,359,083, forward strand.
CCCCCCGCTCATGCCCCGTGTCTCCCTCCTGTTGCCCCCCAGCCCCCGCTCATGCTCCGTGTCTCTCTCCTGTTACCCCCCAGCCCCGCTCATGCCCCGTGTCTCCCTGCTGTTGCCCCCCACCCCCTGCTCATGCCCCGTGTCTCTCTCCTGTTGCCCCCCACCCCCCGGTCATGCCCCGTGTCTGCCTGCTGTTGCCCCCACCCCCCAGTCATGCCCTGTGTCTCCCTGCTGTTGCCCCCAACCCCGGCTCATGCCCCGTGGCTCTCTCCTGTTGTCCCACACCCCCCGCTCATGCCCTGTGTCTCTCTCCTGTCACCCCCAACCCCCTCTCATGCCTCGTGTCTCTCTCCTGTTGCCCCCCACCCCCGGTCATGCCCCGTGTCTCCCTGCTGTTTCCCCCACCCCCTGCTCATGCCCCGTGTCTCTCTCCTGTTGCCCCGCACCCCCTGGTCATGCCCCGTGTCTCCCTGCTGTTGACCCCCAGCCCCCGCTCATGCCCTGTGTCTCTCTCCTGTTACCCCACATCCCCCGCTCATGCCCCTTGTCTCTCTCCTGTTGCCCCCACCCCTGCTCATGCCCCGTGTCTCTCTCCTGTTACCCCCACCCCCCTCTCATGCCCCGTGTCTCTCTCCTGTTGCCCCCCACCCCCTGGTCATGCCCCGTGTCTCCCTGCTGTTGCCCCCATCCCCCGCTCATGCCCTGTGTCTCTCTCCTGTTACCCCACATCCCGCGCTCATGCCCCATGTCTCTCTCCTGTTGCCCCGACCCCCGGTCATGCCCTGTGTCTCCCTGCTGTTGCCCCCCACCCCCTGCTCATGCCCCGTTTCTCTCTCCTGTTCCCCCCACCCCCCGCTCATGCCCCGTGTCTGTCTCCTGTTGCCCCCCCACTCATGCCCCCTGTCTGTCTCCTGTTCCCCCCACCCACTCATGTCCCGTGTCTCTCTCCTGTTGCCCCCATCCCCCGCTCATGCCCCGTATCTGTCTCCTGTACCCCCCACCCCACGCTCATGCCCCGTGTCTCTTTCCTGTTGCCCCCGACTCCCCCGCTCATGCCCCGTGTCTGTCTTCTGTTCCCCCCACCCCCCGCTCATGCCCCGTGTCTGTCTCCTGTTCCCCCCAGCCCCCGCTCATGCCTCGTATCTCTCTCCTGTTGCCCCCACCCATGCCCCGTGTCTGTCTCCTGTTGCCCCCCCACTCATGCCCCGTGTCTGTCTCCTGTTCCCCCCACCCACTCATGTCCCATGTCTCTTTCCTGTTGCCCCCCCGCCCCGTATCTGTCTCCTGTACCCCCCATCCCACGCTCATGCCCCGTGTCTCTTTCCTGTTGCCCCCGACTCCCCCGCTCATGCCCCGTGTCTGTCTTCTGTTCCCCCCACCCCCCGCTCATGCCCCGTGTCTGTCTCCTGTTCCCCCCACCCCCCGCTCATGCCCCGTGACTGTCTCCTGTTGCCCCCACCCATGCCCTGTGTCTGTCTCCTGCATTCCCCCACTCCACGCTCATGCCCCGTGTCTCTCTCCTGTTGCCCCCCACACCCCCCGTTCATGCCCCGTGTCTGTCTCCTGTTGCCCCCCACCCCCCGCTCATTCCCCGTGTCTGTCTCCTGTTCTCCCCACCCCCGCTCATGCCCCGTATCTGTCTCCTGTTCCCCCATCCCCCACTCATGCCCCGTGTCTGTCTCCTGTTCTCCCCACCCCCCCGCTCATACCCCGTGTCTGTCTCCTTTTCTCCCCACCCCCCGCTCATGCCCCGTGTCTCTCTCCTGTTGACCCCACCCCCTGCTCATGCCCTGTGGCTGTCTCCTGTTGCCCCCCACCCCCCGCTCATGCCCCGTGTCTCCCTCGTGTTCCCCCCACCCCCCGCTCATGCTCCGTGTTTCCCTCTGTTACCCCCGCCCCCCGCTCATGCTCCGTGTCTCCCTCGTGTTCCCCCCACCCCCGCTCATGCCCCGTATGTGCCCTGTACCCCCCCGCTCATGCCCTGTGTCTCCCTCGTGTTCCTCCCCACCCCCTGCTCATACCCCGTGTCTCCCTCATGTTCCTCCCCACCCGCTGCTCATGCCCCGTGTCTCTCTCGTGTTCCCCCCACCACCGCTCATGCCCTGTGTTTCCTTCCTTTTCCCCCCCACCCCCTGCTCATGCCCCGTTTGTACCCTGTTCCCTCTCACCCCCCGCTCATGCCCATGTGTCTCCCCTGTGCCCCCCCAACCCCGCTCATGCGCCGTTGTGTTCTTTATACACCCCGCCTTCCCTTTCCATGGTGGCCATCTTGGTAAAAGATTTTCCTTCCTACACCGAGACACCGCAGGCGTCCCGGCGTAGGAAGGAAAATCTTTTTGTTTTTTTTACCACCCGGCATTCCCACTTTGAGGACATAAGATGTTAGTGGTCTTCATCTATTGAAAAGGATGTTATGGTCACGTTGTACTAATAAAAACCTTTAAAATTTAGTAAAAAAAAAATGTTACAGGGACGTTATGGTTAAGTTGCACTAATAAAAACCTATGAAATTCAGTGAAAAAACTTTGTTAAAGGGACGTTATGGTTAAGTTGCGCTACTAAAAACCTATGAAATTCAGTGAAAAAACTTTGTTAAAGGGACGTTATGGTAAAGTTGCGCTACTAAAAACCTATGAAATTCAGTGAAAAACTTTGTCAAAGGAACGTTATGATTCCAAGTAAAACCGAAAAACCCTTGAAATTCGCCAGTTATGGTAAGCTAAGCAACCATAACTCGCGCCACCACCGTGCACTGCTAAGACTAACACCCAGGACATCAAAGATGACATCACAAATGTCATTGATGACATCACTGATGACATCACATGTCTGGCTCACTCTTTTTTCTTTTGCTGACATATCTGGCCACATGGTTTTCTTCAGTAACAGTCAGAAACTAAACATTTTATTTTATTTGTAGACGTATCCTTCAAGTAGGTTCTTACAGTAATTCTGTTAGAGTCCAGTCACATCATATGAAACATATACATAGGGGAAGACACAAGCTTGAAATACAGCAATCCTTTTTGTGCATAAAGATAATCAATAGACTTATGAGCACTTTCTGATAATTCTGTTGTTTTTTTTTATGGCTGTACTTTCCCTGTGGGTCCAATCACATCAAGTGATACATATACATAGGGTGAATAGCAGCTTTGAAACAGAGCAATCACTTATTTGCATGAAAATAATCAGTTAAGTTATGAATTGTTTCTGCTACTACTTGTGCTTTTTTGCTAACTTCACTTTCCCTGTATATACCCATATTGGTATGTGTTCTTGTGTCTTTGTGTTTTGTCTATAGTCATGTTTTATTAGCTACGTATTACATATTTCACAGTACACAAAAATCTATTAAGAAAACAATTATCATTTCATTATTCAACATATTAACATTACGAATATTATACCTTCATCTTGTACACTGCACACCATGTTATGTTTCTGTATCAGTAGCTTAGTATACTAGATAGAACCCCATAATAGAATGCTATTTATATCAATGCATCGTTCAATGCACTAATTAGGGTATGATATTTATTGCAATGATCCTTGACACTTGTTTCACAACATTATAATAAGAATCCCTTGTACACATATTTCATGAAAAGTACATACACATGTGATGTCATCAGTGATGTCATCAATGACATTTGTGATGTCATCTTTGATGTCCTGGGTGTTAGTCTTAGCAGTGCACGGTGGTGGCGCGAGTTATGGTTGCTTAGCTTACCATAACTGGCGAATTTCAAGGGTTTTTCGGTTTTACTTGGAACCATAACGTTCCTTTGACAAAGTTTTTTCACTGAATTTCATAGGTTTTTAGTAGCGCAACTTTACCATAACGTCCCTTTTACAAAGTGTTTTCACTGATATATATATATATATATATATATACATATATATATATATATATGTATATATATATATATATATATATATATATATATATATATATATATATATATATTTTACATGGCCACGGTAGTGGCCATGTAGTTATGGTTAAGTTGCTGTTTCCATAGGAAAAGCACTTTTTGGGCGGCTTATAACTTTGCTCCCACTGGACGAATCCTCACCATACTTTGCAAAAAAAAAGTATATGGCCCCTTCTGAATTTTTTTGCAAAGTTTGGTGAGGTTTGGTCCGGGGGAGCAAAGTTCTAGGGGGGGTCCCAAAACTTTTTTATTCCCATAGATATAATGGGAAAAAACTTTGCTCACGCCTACAGCCCAAACTGCTGGACGGATTTACACGAAATTTGCAGCAGGATTGGCGGCATGGTCCCGAAAGCGTGCTTTATTTTATTTGGTGTAAATCCGTCCGGTAGGTTTTTAAAAAAAGAATAATGTCTCCCTGCTGTTGCCCCCTACCCTCCGCTCATGCCCCCTGTCTCCCTGCTGTTGCCCTCCACCCCCCGGTCATGCCCCGTGTCTCTCTCCTGTTACCCCCACCCCCCTCTCATGCCCTGTGTCTCCCTCGTGTTCCCCCACCCCCCGGTCATGCCCCATGTCTCCCTGCTGTTGCCCCTCACCCCCCGCTCATGCCCCTAGTCTCCCTGCTGTTGCCCCCACTCCCCGCTCATGCCCCGTATCTCTCTCCTGTTACCCCCCACCCCCGCTCATGTCCCATGTCTCTCTCCTGTTGCCCCCACCCCGCTCATGCCCCGTGTCTCTCTCCTGTTGCCCCCACCCCCCGCTCATGCCCCGTGTCTCTCTGCTGTTACCCCCACCCCCCTCTCATGCCCCGTGTCTGTCTTCTGTTCCCCCCACCCCCCGCTCATGCCCCGTGTCTCCCTGCTGTTGCCCCCCACCCCCTGCTCATGCCCGTGTCTCTCTCCTATTTCCCCCACCCCCCGGTCATGCCCCGTGTCTCCCTGCTGTTGCCCCTCACCCCCGCTCATGCCCCTAGTCTCCCTGCTGTTGCCCCCACTCCCCGCTCATGCCCCGTATCTCTCTCCAGTCACCCCCCACCCCCCGCTCATGCCCCGTGTCTCTCTCCTGTTGCCCCTACCCCCGCTCATGCCCCGTGTCTCTCTCCTGTTGCCCCCACCCCCGCTCATGCCCCGTGTCTCTCTGCTGTAACCCCCACCCCCCTCTCATGCCCCGTGTCTCCCTGCTGTTGCCCCCCACCCTCCGCTCATGCCCCGTGTCTCCCTGCAGTTGTCCCCCACCCCCCGCTCATGCCCCGAGTCTCTCTCCTGTTAAACCCCCACCACCCGCCCCACCACCCTCTCATGCCCCGTGTCTCACTCCTGTTACCCCCCACCCCCCTCTCATGCCCCGTGTCTCTCTCCTGTTACCCCCCACCCCCCTCTCATGCCCCGTGTCTCTCTCCTGTTGCCCCCCACCCCCCGGTCATGCCCGTGTCTCCCTGCTGTTGCCCCCCACCCCCTGCTCATGCCCCGTGTATCCCTGCTGTTGCCCCCCTCTCATGCCACGTGACTCTCTCCTGTTACCCCCCACCCCCTGCTCATGCCCCGTGTCTCCCTGCTGTTGCCCCCCACCCCCCGGTCATGCCCCGTGTCTCCCTGCTGTTGCCCCCACCCACTGCTCATGCCCCGTGTCTCTCTCCTGTTACCCCCCACCCCCTGCTCATGCCCCGTGTCTCCCTGCTGTTGCCCCCCACCCCCCGGTCATGCCCCATGTCTCCCTGCTGTTGCCCCCCACCCCCTGCTCATGCCCCGTGTATCCCTGCTGTTGCCCCCCGCTCATGCCCCGTGACTCTCTCCTGTTGCCCCATACCCACCTCTCATGCCCGTGTCTCTCCCTTGTTTCCCCCCACCCCCCGGTCATGCCCCGTGTCTCCCTGCTGTTGCCCCTCACCCCCCGCTCATGCCCCTAGTCTCCCTGCTGTTGCCCCCACTCCCCGCTCATGCCCAGTATCTCTCTCCTGTTACCCCCCACCCCCCGCTCATGCCCCATGTCTCTCTCCTGTTGCCCCCACCCTGCTCATGCCCCGTGTCTCTCTCCTGTTGCCCCCACCCCCCACTCATGCCCCGTGTCTCTCTGCTGTTACCCCCACCCCCCTCTCATGCCCCGTGTCTCCCTGCTGTTGCCCCCACCCTCCGCTCATGCCCCGTGTCTCCCTGCTGTTGCCCCCCAACCCCCGCTCATGCCCGTGTCTCCCTCCTGTTCCCCCCACTCCGCTCATGCCCCGTGTCTCCCTGCTGTTGCCCCCCGCTCATGCCCCGTGTCTCTCTCCTGTTACCCCCCACCCCCTGCTCATGCCCTGTGTCTCCCTCTTGTTGCCCCGCACCCCCCGCTCATGCCCCGTGTCTCCCTCGTGTTCCCCCAACCCCCGCTCATGCCCCGTGTCTCCCTCTTGTTGCCCCCCACCCCCGCTCATGCCCCGTGTCTCCCTCGTGTTCCCCCCAACCCCCGCTCATGGCCCGTGTCTCCCTATTGTTGCCCCCCACCCCCAGCTCATGCCCCGTGTCTCCCTCCTGTTGCCCCGCTCATGCCCCGTGTCTCTCTCCTGTTACCCCCACCCCTCCTCATGTCTCGTGTCTGCCTGCTGTTGCCCCCCACCCCCCGCTCATGCCCTGTGTCTCTCTCTGTCTCTCTCCTGTTACCCCCCACCCCCCTCTCATGCCCCGTGTCTCCCTCCTGTTGCCCCCCACCCCCGCTCATGCCCTGTGTCTCTCTCCTGTTACCCCCACCCCCCTCATGCCCTGTGTCTCTCTCCTGTTACCCCCCCACCCCCCTCTCATGCCCCGTGTCTCTCTCCTGTTACCCCCCAGCCCCCTCTCATACCCCATGTCTCTCTCCTGTTACACCCCACCCCCCTCTCATGCCCCGTGTCTTCCTCTTATTGCCCCTCATGCCCCGTGTATCCCTCATGTTTCCCCACCCCCCGCTCATGCCCGTGTCTCCCTCGTGTTCCCCCCACCCCCTGCTCATGCCCTGTGTCTCCCTACTGTTGCCCCCCACCCCCCGCTCTTGCCCCGTGTCTCTCTCCTGTTGCCCTCCATGCCCGGTCATGCCCCGTGTCTCCCTGCTGTTGCCCTCCATGCCCCGGTCATGCCCCGTGTCTCTCTCCTGTTACCCCCCACCCCCCACTCATACCCCGTGTCTCCCTCGTGTTCCCCCACCCCTGGCTCATGCCCCGTGTCTCCCTCGTGGACTCCCCACCCTCCGCTCATGCCCTGTGTCTCCCTCGCTTTCCCCCCACCCCCGCTCATGCCCGTGTCTCCCTCCTGTTGCCACCCACCCCCGCTCATGCCCCGTGTCTCTCTCCTGTTACCCCCACCCCCGCTCATGCCCCGTGTCTCCCCCTTGTTGCTCCCCAATCCCTGCTCATGCCCCGTGTCTCCCTCGTGTTCCCCCCACCCCCGCTCATGCCCCGTGTCTCTTGTTCCCCCCACCCCCTGCTCATGCCCCGTGTCTCTCTGCTGTTGCCCCCCACCCCCGCTCATGCCCGTTTCTCTCTCCTGTTACCCCCCACCCCCCGCTCATGCCCCGTGTCTCCCTCCTGTTGCCCCCCAGCCCCCGCTCATGCTCCGTGTCTCTCTCCTGTTACCCCCCAGCCCCGCTCATGCCCCGTGTCTCCCTGCTGTTGCCCCCCACCCCCTGCTCATGCCCCGTGTCTCTCTCCTGTTGCCCCCCACCCCCGGTCATGCCCCGTGTCTGCCTGCTGTTGCCCCCACCCCCCAGTCATGCCCTGTGTCTCCCTGCTGTTGCCCCCAACCCCGGCTCATGCCCCGTGGCTCTCTCCTGTTGTCCCACACCCCCCGCTCATGCCCTGTGTCTCTCTCCTGTCACCCCCAACCCCCTCTCATGCCTCGTGTCTCTCTCCTGTTGCCCCCCACCCCCGGTCATGCCCCGTGTCTCCCTGCTGTTTCCCCCACCCCCTGCTCATGCCCCGTGTCTCTCTCCTGTTGCCCCCCACCCCCTGGTCATGCCCTGTGTCTCCCTGCTGTTGACCCCCAGCCCCCGCTCAAGCCCTGTGTCTCTCTCCTGTTACCGCACATCCCCCGCTCATGCCCCTTGTCTCTCTCCTGTTGCCCCCACCCCTGCTCATGCCCCGTGTCTCTCTCCTGTTACCCCCACCCCCTCTCATGCCCCGTGTCTCTCTCCTGTTGCCCCCCACCCCCTGGTCATGCCCCCTGTCTCCCTGCTGTTGCCCCCATCCCCCGCTCATGCCCTGTGTCTCTCTCCTGTTACCCCACATCCCCCGCTCATGCCCCATGTCTCTCTCCTGTTGCCCCCACCCCCGGTCATGCCCTGTGTCTCCCTGCTGTTGCCCCCCACCCCCTGCTCATGCCCCGTGTCTCTCTCCTGTTCCCCCCAACCCGGTCATGCCCCGTGTCTCCCTGCTGTTGCCCCCCACCCCCTGCTCATGCCTCGTGTCTCTCTCTTGTTGCCCCCCCCTCATGCCCATGTCTCTCTCCTGTTGCCCCCACCCCCCGCTCATGCCCCGTGTCTCTCTCCTGTTACCCCAGCCCCCTCTCATGCCCCGTGTCTCCCTGCTGTCGCCCCCCGCTCATGCCCCGTGTCTCTCTCCTGTTGCCCCCCACCCCCTCTCATGCCCGTGTCTCTCTCTTGTTACCCCCACCCCCCTCTCATGCCCTGTGTCTCTCTCCTGTTACTCCCCCGCCCCCTCTCATGCCCCGTGTCTCTCTCCTGTTACCCCCCAGCCCCCTCTCATACCCCATGTCTCTCTCCTGTTACACCCCACCCCCCTCTCATGCCCCGTGTCTTCCTCTTGTTGCCCCTCATGCCCCGTGTCTCCCTCATGTTTCCCCACCCCCCGCTGTTACCCCCCACCCCCACTCTCTCCCCTGTTACCCCCCACCCCGCTCATGCCCCGTGTCTCCCTGCTGTTGCCCCCCACCCCCCACTCATGACCCGTGTCTCCCTGCTGTTGGCCCGCACCCCCCACTCATGCCCCGTGTCTCTCTCCTGTTCCCCCCACCCCCCGTTCATGCCCCATGTCTCCCTGCTGTTGCCCCCCACTCCCCGCTCATGCCCCGTGTCTCTCTCCTGTTGCCCCCCACCTCCCGCTCATGCCCCGTGTCTCCCTCCTGTTGCCCCCCAGCCCCCGCTCATGCTCCGTGTCTCTCTCCTGTTACCCCCCAGCCCCGCTCATGCCCAGTGTCTCCCTGCTGTTGCCCCCCACCCCCTGCTCATGCCCCGTGTCTCTCTCCTGTTGCCCCCCACCCCCCGGTCATGCCCCGTGTCTGCCTGCTGTTGCCCCCACCCCCCAGTCATGCCCTGTGTCTCCCTGCTGTTGCCCCCAACCCCGGCTCATGCCCCGTGGCTCTCTCCTGTTGTCCCACACCCCCCGCTCATCCCCTGTGTCTCTCTCCTGTCACACCCAACCCCCTCTCATGCCTTGTGTCTCTCTCCTGTTGCCCCCCACCCCCGGTCATGCCCCGTGTCTCCCTGCTGTTTCCCCCACCCCCTGCTCATGCCCCGTGTCTCTCTCCTGTTGCCCCCCACCCCCTGGTCATGCCCCGTGTCTCCCTGCTGTTGACCCCCAGCCCCCGCTCATGCCCTGTGTCTCTCTCCTGTTACCCCACATCCCCCGCTCATGCCCCTTGTCTCTCTCCTGTTGCCCCCACCCCTGCTCATGCCCCGTGTCTCTCTCCTGTTACCCCCACCCCCCTCTCATGCCCCGTGTCTCTCTCCTGTTGCCCCCCACCCCCTGGTCATGCCCCGTGTCTCCCTGCTGTTGCCCCCATCCCCCGCTCATGCCCTGTGTCTCTCTCCTGTTACCCCACATCCCCCGCTCATGCCCCATGTCTCTCTCCTGTTGCCCCCACCCCCGGTCATGCCCTGTGTCTCCCTGCTGTTGCCCCCTGCTCATGCGCCGTGTCTCTCTCCTGTTCCCCCCACCCCCCGGTCATGCCCCGTGTCGCCCTGCTGTTGCCCCCCACTCCCCGCTCATGCCCCGTGTCTCTCTCCTGTTACCCCCCACCCCCTGGTCATGCCCCGTGTCTCTCTCTTGTTGCCCCCCGCTCATGCCCCATGTCTCTCTCCTGTTGCCCCCACCCCCCGCTGAAGCCCCGTGTCTCTCTCCTGTTACCCCCAGCCCCCTCTCATGCCCCGTGTCTCCCTGCTGTTGCCCCCCGCTCATGCCCCGTGTCTCTCTCCTGTTGCCCCCCACCCTCTCTCATGCCCGTGTCTCTCTCTTGTTAACCCCACCCCCCTCTCATGCCCTGTGTCTCTCTCCTGTTACCCCCCCGCCCCCCTCTCATGCCCCGTGTCTCTCTCCTGTTACCCCCCAGCCCCCTCTCATACCCCATGTCTCTCTCCTGTTACACCCCACCCCCCTCTCATGCCCTGTGTCTTCCTCTTGTTGCCCCTCATGCCCCGTGTCTCCCTCATGTTTCCCCACCCCCCGCTCATGCCCGTGTGTCCCTTGAGTTCCCCCCACCCCCCGCTCATGCCCCGTGTCTCCCTGCTGTTGCCCCCACCCCCCGCTCATGTCCCGTGTCTCTCTCCTGTTGCCCTCCACGCCCGGTCATGCCCCGTGTCTCCCTGCTGTTGCCCTCCACGCCCCAGTCATGCCCCGTGTCTCTCTCCTGTTACCCCCCACCCCCCACTCATGCCCCGTGTCTCCCTCGTGTTCCCCCACCCCTGGCTCATGCCCCGTGTCTCCCTCCTGTTGCCCCCCACCCCCTGCTCATGCCCCTTGTCTCTCTCCTGTTACCCCCAACCCCCCGCTCATGCCCCGTGTCTCCCTCGTGGACTCCCCACCCCCCGCTCATGCCCCATGTCTCCCTCGCTTTCCTCCCACCCCCGCTCATGCCCCGTGTCTCCCTCCTGTTGCCCCCCACCCCCGCTCATGCCCCGTGTCTCTCTCCTGTTACCCCCACCCCCCGCTCATGCCCCGTGTCTCCCTCTTGTTGCTCCCCACCCCCCGCTCATGCCCCGTGTCTCCCTCGTGTTCCCCCCACCCCCGCTCATGCCCCGTGTCTCCCTCGTGGACTCCCCACCCCCCGCTCATGCCCCGTGTCTCCCTCGCTTTCCCCCCACCCCCGCTCATGCCCCGTGTCTCCCTCCTGTTGCCCCCACCCCCGCTCATGCCCCGTGTCTCTCTTCTGTTACCCCCACCCCCCGCTCATGCCCCTGTCTCCCTCTTGTTGCTCCCCACCCCCTGCTCATGCCCCGTGTCTCCCTCGTGTTCCCCCCACCCCCGCTCATGCCCCGTGTCTCCTGTTCCCCCCACCCACCGCTCATGCCCCATGTCTCTCTGCTGTTGCCCCCCACCCCCGCTCATGCCCGTGTCTCTCTCCTGTTACCCCCCACCCCCGCTCATGCCCCGTGTCTCCCTACTGTTGCCCCCCAGCGCCCGCTCATGCTCCGTGTCTCTCTCCTGTTACCCCCACCCCCGCTCATGCCCCGTGTCTCCCTGCTGTTGCCCCCCACCCCCCGCTCATGCCCCGTGTCTCTCTCCTGTTGCCCCCCACCCCCTGGTCATGCCTCGTGTCTGCCTGCTGTTGCCCCCACCCCCCAGTCATGCCCTGTGTCTCCCTGCTGTTGCCCCCATCCCCGGCTCATGCCCCGTGGCTCTCTCCTGATGTCCCACACCCCCCGCTCATGCCCCGTGTCTCTCTCCTGTTACCCCCCCAACCCCCTCTCATGCCTCGTGTCTCTCTCCTGTTGCCCCCCACCCCCGTCATGCCCCGTGTCTCCCTGCTGTTTCCCCCACCCCCTGCTCATACCCCGTGTCTCTCTCCTGTTACCCCCAACCCCCTCTCATGCCCCGTGTCTCTCTCCTGTTGCCCCCCACCCCCTGGTCATGCCCCGTGTCTTCCTGCTGTTGCCCCCAAACCCCCGCTCATGCGTTGTGTCTCTCTCCTGTTACCCCACATCCCCCGCTCATGCCCCGTGTCTCTCTCCTGTTGCCCCCACCCCTGCTCATGCCCCGTGTCTCTCTCCTGTTACCCCCACACCCCTCTCATGCCCCGTGTCTCTCTCTTGTTGCCCCCCACCCCCTGGTCATGCCCCGTGTCTCCCTGCTGTTGCCCCCCAACCCCCGCTCATGCCCCGTGTCTCTCTCCTGTTACCCCACATCCCCCGCTCATGCCCCATGTCTCTCTCCTGTTGCCCCCCACCCCCTGCTCATGCCCTGTGTCTCTCTCCTGTTACCCCACATCCCCCGCTCATGCCCCGTGTCTCTCTCCTGTTGCCCCCACCCCTGCTCATGCCCCGTGTCTCTCTCCTGTTACCCCCACACCCCTCTCATGCCCCGTGTCTCTCTCCTGTTGCCCCCCACCCCCTGGTCATGCCCCGTGTCTCCCTGCTGTTGCCCCCCAACCCCCGCTCATGCCCCGTGTCTCTCTCCTGTTACCCCACATCCCCCGCTCATGCCCCGTGTCTCCCTGCTGTTGCCCCCCACCCCCTGCTCATGCCCTGTGTCTCTCTCCTGTTACCCCACATCCCCCGCTCATGCCCCGTGTCTCTCTCCTGTTGCCCCCATGCCTGCTCATGCCCCGTGTCTCTCTCCTGTTACCCCACATCCCCCGCTCATGCCCTGTATCTCTCTCCTGTTGCCCCCACCCCCGGTCATGCCCCGTGTCTCCCTGCTGTTGCCCCCCACCCCCTGCTCATGCCCCGTGTCTCTCTCCTGTTCCCCCCACCCCCCGGTCATGCCCCGTGTCTCCCTGCTGTTGCCCCCCACTCCCCGCTCATGCCCCGTGTCTCTCTCCTGTTACCCCCCACCCCCGGCTCATGCCCCGTGTCTCTCTCTTGTTGCCCCCCGCTCATGCCCCATGTCTCTCTCCTGTTGCCCCCACCCCCGCTCATGTCCCGTGTCTCTCTCCTGTTACCCCCCAGCCCCCTCTCATGCCCCGTGTCTCCCTGCTGTTGCCCCCCCACCCTCCGCTCATGCCCGGGTCTCTCTCCTGTTGCCCCCCACTCCCCGGTCAGGCCCCATGTCTCCCTGCTGTTGCTCCCCACCCTCTGCTCATGCCCCATGTCTCTCCCCTGTTACCCCCCACCCCATGCTCATGCCCCGTGTCTCCCTGCTGTTGCCCCCACCCCCCGGTCATGCCCCGTGTCTCCCTGCTGTTGGCCCCCACCCCCCGCTCATGCCCCGTGTCTCCCTGCTGTTGCCCCCCGCTCATGCCCCGTGTCTCTCTCCTGTGGCCCCCCACCCCCTCTCATGCCCGTGTCTCTCTCTTATTTCCCCCACACCCCGCTCATGCCCCGTGTCTCCCTGCTGTTGCCCCCCACCCCCTGCTCTTGCCCCGTGTCTCTCTCCTGTTCCCCCGACCCCCGGGCCTGCCCCGTGTCTCCCTGCTGTTGCCCCCCACTCCCCACTCATGCCCCGTGTCTCTCTCCTGTTGCCCCCCACCCCCCGCTCATGCCCCGCATCTCCCTCGTGTTCCCCGCACCCCCGCTCATGCCCCGTGTCTCCCTCTTGTTGCCCCTCAACACCCGCTCATGCCCCGTGTCTCCCTGCTGTTGCCCCCCACCCCCCGCTCATGCCCTGTGTCTCCCTCCTGATGCCCTCACCCCCCGCTCAAGCCCCGTGTCCCTCTCATGTTACCACCCACCCCCCGCTCATGCACCGTGTCTACCTGCTGTTGCCCCCCACCTCCCTCTCATGCCCTGTGTCTCTCTCTGTCTCTCTCCTGTTTCCCCCCACCCCCTTTCATGCCCCGTGTCTCTCTCCTGTTACCCCCCCACTCCCCTCTCATGCCCCGTGTCTCTCTCCTGTTACCCCCCGACCCCCCTCTCATGCCCAATGTCTCTCTCCTGTTACCCGCCACCCCCCTCTCATGCCCCATGTCTCTCTCCTGTTACCCCCCACCCCCTCCCATACCCCGTGTCTCTCTCCTGTTACACCCTTCCCCCCTCTCATGCCCTGTGTCTCTCTCTCCTGTTACCCCCCACCCCCCTCTCATGCCCCGTGTCTCTCTCCTGTTGCCCCCCACCCCCCGGTCATGCCCTGTGTCTCTCTCCTGTTACCCCTCACCCCCTGCTCATGCCCCGTGTCTCTCTCCTGTTGCCCCCCACCCCCCGCTCATGCCCCGTGTCTCTCTCCTGTTGTCCCCCAACCCCCGCTCATGCCCCGTGTCTCTCCTGTTACCCCCCACCCCCCGCTCATGCCCCGTGTCTCTGTCCTGTTGCCCCCACCCCCGCTCATGCCCCGTGTCTCTCTCCTGTTACCCCCCACCCCCCTCTCATGCCCTGTGTCTCCCTGCTGTTGCCCCCCACCCTCGGCTCATTCCCCGTGTCTCCCTGCTGTTGCCCCCCACCCCCCGCTCATGCCCTGTGTCTCTCTCCTGTTGCCCCCACCGCCCGGTCATGCCCCGTGTCTCCCTGCTGTTGCCACCCACCCCCCACTCATGCCCCGTGTCTCTCTCCTGTTGCCCCCACCACACGCTCATGCCTCGTGTCTCTCTCCTGTTACCCCCCGCTCATGCCCCGTGTCTCCCTGCTGTTGCCCCCCCACCCCCGGTCATGCCCCGTGTCTCCCTGCTGCTGCCCCCCACCCCCCGCTCATGCCCAGTGTCTCCCTGCTGTTGCCACCCACCCCCGCTCATGCACCGTGTCTCTCTCCTTTTACCCCCCACACCCCTCTCATGCCCCGTGTCTCCCTCATGCTCCCCCCACCCCCGCTCATGCCCCGTGTCTCCCTGCTGTTGCCCCCTACACCTCTCTCATGCCCCGTGTCTCTCTCCTGTTAACCCCGCCCCCCTCTCATGCCCCGTGTCTCTCTCCTGTTGCCCCCCACCCCTGGTTATGCCCCGTGCCTCCCTGCTGTTTCCCACCAACCCCCGCTCATGCCCCGTGTCTCTCTCCTGTTACCCCCCACCCCCGGTCATGTCCCGTGTCTCCCTGCTGTTGCCCCCTGCTCATGCCCCGTGTCTCTCTCCTGTTACCCCCACCCCCTCTCATGCCCCGTGTCTCTCTCCTGTTGCCCCCCACCCCCCGGTCATGCCCCGTGTCTCCCTGCTGTTGCCCCCCACACCCCGTTCATGCATCGTGTCTCTCTCCTGTTCCCCCCACCCCCAGGTCATGCCCCATATCTCCCTGCTGTTGCCCCTCACCCCCCGCTCATGCCCCGTGTCTCCCTGCTGTTGCCCCCACCCCCCGCTCATGCCCGTGTCTCTCTCCTGTTACCCCCCACCCCCCGCTCATGACCCGTGTCTCTCTCCTGTTGGCCCCTACCCCCCTCTCATGCCCCGTGTCTCTCTCCTGTTATCCCCCACGCCCCTCTCATGCTCCGTGTCTCTCTCCTGTTGCCCCCCAGTCCCTGGTCATGCCCCGTGTCTCCCTGCTGTTGCCCCCCACTCCCTGCTCATGCCCCGTGTCTCTCCCCTGTTACCCCCCACCCCCGCTCATGCCACGTGTCTCCCTGCTGTTGACCCCCACCCCCCACTCATGCCCCGTGTCTCCCTGCTATGGCCCGCACCCCCCACTCATTCCCCGTGTCTCTCTCCTGTTCCCCCCACCCCCTGTCATGCCCCATGTCTCCCTGCTGTTGCCCCCCACTCCCCGCTCATGCCCCGTGTCTCTCTCCTGTTGCCCCCCACCCCCCGCTCATGCCCCGCATCTCCCTCGTGTTCCCCGCGCCCCCGCTCTTGCCCCGTGTCTCCCTCTTGTTGCCCCCCACCACCCGCTCATGCCCCGTGTCTCCTTGCTGTTGCCCCCCACCCCCCGCTCATGCCCTGTGTCTCCCTCCTGTTGCCCTCACACCCCGCTCATGCCCCGTGTCTCTCTCCTGATACCCCCCGCCCCCCGCACATGCCCCGTGTCTCCCTGCTGTTGCCCCCCACCCCCGGCTCATGCCCCGTGTCTCTCTGTCTCTCTCCTGTTTCCCCCCACCCCCTTTCATGCCCCGTGTCTCTCTCCTGTTACCCCTCCACCCCCTCTCATGCCCCGTGTCTCTCTCCTGTTACCCCCCGACACCCCTCTCATGCCCAATGTCTCTCTCCTGTTACCCCCCACCCCCCTCTCATGCCCCATGTCTCTCTCCTGTTACCCCCCACCCCCCTCCCATACCCCGTGTCTCTCTCGTGTTACACCCCACCCCCTCTCATGCCCTGTGTGTCTCTCTCCTGTTGCCCCCCACGCCCCGGTCATGCCCAGTGTCTCTCTCCTGTTACCCCCCACCCCCCGGTCATGCCCAGTGTCTCTCTCCTGTTACCCCCCACCCCCCGCTCATGCCCCGTGTCTCTCTCCTGTTGCCCCCCGCTCATGCCCCGTGTCTCTCTCCTGTTGCCCCCCACCCCCTGGTCATGCCCCGTGTCTCTCTCTTGTTGCCCCCCGCTCATGCCCCATGTCTCTCTCCTGTTGCCCCCACCCCCCGCTGAAGCCCCGTGTCTCTCTCCTGTTACCCCCAGCCCCCTCTCATGCCCCGTGTCTCCCTGCTGTTGCCCCCCGCTCATGCCCCGTGTCTCTCTCGTGTTGCCCCCCCACCCCCTCTCATGGCCGTGTCTCTCTCTTGTTACCCCCACCCCCCTCTCATGCCCTGTGTCTCTCTCCTGTTACTCCCCCGCCCCTCTCTCATGCCCCGTGTCTCTCTCCTGTTACCCCCCAGCCCCCTCTCATACCCCATGTCTCTCTCCTGTTACACCCCACCCCCCTCTCATGCCCCGTGTCTTCCTCTTGTTGCCCCTCATGCCCCGTGTCTCCCTCATGTTTCCCCACCCCCCGCTGTTACCCCCCACCCCCACTCCCTCCCCTGTTACCCCCCACCCCCGCTCATGCCCCGTGTCTCCCTGCTGTTGCCCCCCACCCCCCACTCATGCCCCGTGTCTCCCTGCTGTTGGCCCGCACCCCCCACTCATGCCCCGTGTCTCTCTCCTGTTCCCCCCACCCCCTGTTCATGCCCCATGTCTCCCTGCTGTTGCCCCCCACTCCCCGCTCATGCCCCGTGTCTCTCTCCTGTTGCCCCCCACCCCCCGCTCATGCCCCGTGTCTCCCTCCTGTTGCCCCCCAGCCCCCGCTCATGCTCCCTGTCTCTCTCCTGTTACCCCCCAGCCCCGCTCATGCCCCGTGTCTCCCTGCTGTTGCCCACCACCCCCTGCTCATGCCCTATGTCTCTCTCCTGTTGCCCCCCACCCCCGGTAATGCCCCGTGTCTGCCTGCTGTTGCCCCCACCGCCCAGTCATGCCCTGTGTCTCCCTGCTGTTGCCCCCAACCCCGGCTCATGCCCCGTGGCTCTCTCCTGTTGTCCCACACCCCCCGCTCATGCCCTGTGTCTCTCTCCTGTCACCCCCAACCCCCTCTCATGCCTTGTGTCTCTCTCCTGTTGCCCCCCACCCCCGGTCATGCCCCGTGTCTCCCTGATGTTTCCCCCACCCCCTGCTCATGCCCCGTGTCTCTCTCCTGTTGCCCCCCACCCCCTGGTCATGCCCCGTGTCTCCCTGCTGTTGACCCCCAGCCCCCGCTCATGCCCTGTGTCTCTCTCCTGTTACCCCACATCCCCCGCTCATGCCCCTTGTCTCTCTCCTGTTGCCCCCACCCCTGCTCATGCCCCGTGTCTCTCTCCTGTTACCCCCACCCCCCTCTCATGCCCCGTGTCTCTCTCCTGTTGCCCCCACCCCCTGGTCATGCCCCGTGTCTCCCTGCTGTTGCCCCCATCCCCCGCTCATGCCCTGTGTCTCTCTCCTTTTACCCCACATCCCCCGCTCATGCCCCATGTCTCTCTCCTGTTGCCCCCACCCCCGGTCATGCCCTGTGTCTCCCTGCTTTTGCCCCCCACCCCCTGCTCATGCCCCGTGCTTCTCTCCTGTTCCCCCCACCCCCCGGTCATGCCCCGTGTCTCCCTGCTGTTGCCCCCCACTCCCTGCTCATGCCCCGTGTCTCTCTCCTGTTACCCCCCACCCCCTGGTCATGCCCCGTGTCTCTCTCTTGTTGCCCCCCGCTCATGCCCCATGTCTCTCTCCTGTTGCCCCCACCCCCCGCTGAAGCCCCGTGTCTCTCTCCTGTTACCCCCAGCCCCCTCTCATGCCCCGTGTCTCCCTGCTGTTGCCCCCCGCTCATGCCCCGTGTCTCTCTTCTGTTGCCCCCCACCCCCTCTCATGCCCGTGTCTCTCTCTTGTTACCCCCACCCCCCTCTCATGCCCTGTGTCTCTCTCCTGTTACCCCCCCGCCCCCCTCTCATGCCCCGTGTCTCTCTCCTGTTACCCCCCAGCCCCCTCTCATACCCCATGTCTCTCTCCTGTTACACCCCACCCCCCTCTCATGCCCTGTGTCTTCCTCTTGTTGCCCCTCATTCCCCGTGTCTCCCTCATGTTTCCCCACCCCCCGCTCATGCCCGTGTGTCCCTTGAGTTCCCCCCACCCCCCGCTCATGCCCCGTGTCTCCCTGCTGTTGCCCCCCACCCCCCGCTCATGTCCCGTGTCTCTCTCCTGTTGCCCTCCACGCCCGGTCATGCCCTGTGTCTCCCTGCTGTTGCCCTCCACGCCCCAGTCATGCCCCGTGTCTCTCTCCTGTTACCCCCCACCCCCCACTCATGCCCCGTGTCTCCCTCGTGTTCCCCCACCCCTGGCTCATGCCCCGTGTCTCCCTCCTGTTGCCCCCCACCCCCTGCTCATGCCCCGTGTCTCCCTCCTGTTGCCACCCACCCCCGCTCATGCCCCGTGTCTCTCTCCTGTTACCCCCACCCCCCGCTCATGCCCCGTGTCTCCCCCTTGTTGCTCCCCAATCCCTGCTCATGCCCCGTGTCTCCCTCGTGTTCCCCCCACCCCCGCTCATGCCCCGTGTCTCTTGTTCCCCCCACCCCCTGCTCATGCCCCGTGTCTCTCTGCTGTTGCCCCCCACCCCCGCTCATGCCCGTTTCTCTCTCCTGTTACCCCCCACCCCCCGCTCATGCCCCGTGTCTCCCTCCTGTTGCCCCCCAGCCCCCGCTCATGCTCCGTGTCTCTCTCCTGTTACCCCCCAGCCCCGCTCATGCCCCGTGTCTCCCTGCTGTTGCCCCCCACCCCCTGCTCATGCCCCGTGTCTCTCTCCTGTTGCCCCCCACCCCCGGTCATGCCCCGTGTCTGCCTGCTGTTGCCCCCACCCCCCAGTCATGCCCTGTGTCTCCCTGCTGTTGCCCCCAACCCCGGCTCATGCCCCGTGGCTCTCTCCTGTTGTCCCACACCCCCCGCTCATGCCCTGTGTCTCTCTCCTGTCACCCCCAACCCCCTCTCATGCCTCGTGTCTCTCTCCTGTTGACCCCCACCCCCGGTCATGCCCCGTGTCTCCCTGCTGTTTCCCCCACCCCCTGCTCATGCCCCGTGTCTCTCTCCTGTTGCCCCCCACCCCCTGGTCATGCCCCGTGTCTCCCTGCTGTTGACCCCCAGCCCCCGCTCAAGCCCTGTGTCTCTCTCCTGTTACCCCACATCCCCCGCTCATGCCACTTGTCTCTCTCCTGTTGCCCCCACCCCTGCTCATGCCCTGTGTCTCTCTCCTGTTACCCCCACCCCCTCTCATGCCCCGTGTCTCTCTCCTGTTGCCCCCACCCCCTGGTCATGCCCCCCGTCTCCCTGCTGTTGCCCCCATCCCCCGCTCATGCCCTGTGTCTCTCTCCTGTTACCCCACATCCCCCGCTCATGCCCCATGTCTCTCTCCTGTTGCCCCCACCCCCGGTCATGCCCTGTGTCACCCTGCTGTTGCCCCCCACCCCCTGCTCATGCCCCGTGTCTCTCTCCTGTTCCCCCCACCCCGGGTCATGCCCCGTGTCTCCCTGCTGTTGCCCCCCACTCCCCGCTCATGCCCCGTGTCTCTCTCCTGTTACCCCCACCCCCTGCTCATGCCCCGTGTCTCTCTCTTGTTGCCCCCCGCTCATGCCCCATGTCTCTCTCCTGTTGCCCCCACCCCCCGCTCATGACCCGTGTCTCTCTCCTGTTACCCCCAGCCCCCTCTCATGCCCCGTGTCTCCCTGCTGTTGCCCCCCGCTCATGCCCCGTGTCTCTCTCCTGTTGCCCCCCACCCCCTCTCATGCCCGTGTCTCTCTCTTGTTACCCCCACCCCCCTCTCATGCCCTGTGTCTCTCTCCTGTTACTCCCCCGCCCCCCTCTCATGCCCCGTGTCTCTCTCCTGTTACCCCCCAGCCCCCTCTCATACCCCATGTCTCTCTCCTGTTACACCCCACCCCCCTCTCATGCCCCGTGTCTTCCTCTTGTTGCCCCTCATGCCCCGTGTCTCCCTCATGTTTCCCCACCCCCCGCTGTTACCCCCCACCCCCACTCTCTCCCCTGTTACCCCCCACCCCCGCTCATGCCCCGTGTCTCCCTGCTGTTGCCCCCCACCCCCCACTCATGACCCGTGTCTCCCTGCTGTTGGCCCGCACCCCCCACTCATGCCCCGTGTCTCTCTCCTGTTCCCCCCACCCCCCGTTCATGCCCCATGTCTCCCTGCTGTTGCCCCCCACTCCCCGCTCATGCCCCGTGTCTCTCTCCTGTTGCCCCCCACCTCCCGCTCATGCCCCGTGTCTCCCTCCTGTTGCCCCCCAGCCCCGCTCATGCCCCGTGTCTCCCTGCTGTTGCCCCCCACCCCCTGCTCATGCCCCGTGTCTCTCTCCTGTTGCCCCCCACCCCCCGGTCATGCCCCGTGTCTGCCTGCTGTTGCCCCCACCCCCCAGTCATGCCCTGTGTCTCCCTGCTGTTGCCCCCAACCCCGGCTCATGCCCCGTGTCTCTCTCCTGTTGTCCCACACCCCCCGCTCATCCCCTGTGTCTCTCTCCTGTCACCCCCAACCCCCTCTCATGCCTTGTGTCTCTCTCCTGTTGCCCCCCACCCCCGGTCATGCCCCGTGTCTCCCTGCTGTTTCCCCCACCCCCTGCTCATGCCCCGTGTCTCTCTCCTGTTGCCCCCCACCCCCTGGTCATGCCCCGTGTCTCCCTGCTGTTGACCCCCAGCCCCCGCTCATGCCCTGTGTCTCTCTCCTGTTACCCCACATCCCCCGCTCATGCCCCTTGTCTCTCTCCTGTTGCCCCCACCCCTGCTCATGCCCCGTGTCTCTCTCCTGTTACCCCCACCCCCCTCTCATGCCCCGTGTCTCTCTCCTGTTGCCCCCCACCCCCTGGTCATGCCCCGTGTCTCCCTGCTGTTGCCCCCATCCCCCGCTCATGCCCTGTGTCTCTCTCCTGTTACCCCACATCCCCCGCTCATGCCCCATGTCTCTCTCCTGTTGCCCCCACCCCCTGGTCATGCCCCGTGTCGCCCTGCTGTTGCCCCCCGCTCATGCCCCATGTCTCTCTCCTGTTGCCCCCACCCCCCGCTGAAGCCCCGTGTCTCTCTCCTGTTACCCCCAGCCCCCTCTCATGCCCCGTGTCTCCCTGCTGTTGCCCCCCGCTCATGCCCCGTGTCTCTCTCCTGTTGCCCCCCACCCTCTCTCATGCCCGTGTCTCTCTCCTGTTACCCCCCACCCCCCGCTCATGACCCGTGTCTCTCTCCTGTTGGCCCCTACCCCCCTCTCATGCCCCGTGTCTCTCTCCTGTTATCCCCCACGCCCCTCTCATGCTCCGTGTCTCTCTCCTGTTGCCCCCCAGTCCCTGGTCATGCCCCGTGTCTCCCTGCTGTTGCCCCCCACTCCCTGCTCATGCCCCGTGTCTCTCCCCTGTTACCCCCCACCCCCGCTCATGCCACGTGTCTCCCTGCTGTTGACCCCCACCCCCCACTCATGCCCCGTGTCTCCCTGCTATGGCCCGCACCCCCCACTCATTCCCCGTGTCTCTCTCCTGTTCCCCCCACCCCCCTGTCATGCCCCATGTCTCCCTGCTGTTGCCCCCCACTCCCCGCTCATGCCCCGTGTCTCTCTCCTGTTGCCCCCCACCCCCCGCTCATGCCCCGCATCTCCCTCGTGTTCCCCGCGCCCCCGCTCTTGCCCCGTGTCTCCCTCTTGTTGCCCCCCACCACCCGCTCATGCCCCGTGTCTCCTTGCTGTTGCCCCCCACCCCCCGCTCATGCCCTGTGTCTCCCTCCTGTTGCCCTCACACCCCGCTCATGCCCCGTGTCTCTCTCCTGATACCCCCCACCCCCCGCACATGCCCCGTGTCTCCCTGCTGTTGCCCCCCACCCCCGGCTCATGCCCCGTGTCTCTCTCCTGTTACCCCTCCACCCCCTCTCATGCCCCGTGTCTCTCTCCTGTTACCCCCCGACACCCCTCTCATGCCCAATGTCTCTCTCCTGTTACCCCCCACCCCCCTCTCATGCCCCATGTCTCTCTCCTGTTACCCCCCACCCCCCTCCCATACCCCGTGTCTCTCTCGTGTTAAACCCCACCCCCTCTCATGCCCTGTGTGTCTCTCTCCTGTTGCCCCCCACCCCCCGGTCATGCCCAGTGTCTCTCTCCTGTTACCCCCCACCCCCCGGTCATGCCCAGTGTCTCTCTCCTGTTACCCCCCACCCCCCGCTCATGCCCCGTGTCTCTCTCCTGTTGCCCCCCGCTCATGCCCCGTGTCTCTCTCCTGTTGCCCCCCACCCCCTGGTCATGCCCCGTGTCTCTCTCTTGTTGCCCCCCGCTCATGCCCCATGTCTCTCTCCTGTTGCCCCCACCCCCCGCTGAAGCCCCGTGTCTCTCTCCTGTTACCCCCAGCCCCCTCTCATGCCCCGTGTCTCCCTGCTGTTGCCCCCCGCTCATGCCCCGTGTCTCTCTCCTGTTGCCCCCACCCCCTCTCATGGCCGTGTCTCTCTCTTGTTACCCCCACCCCCCTCTCATGCCCTGTGTCTCTCTCCTGTTACTCCCCCGCCCCTCTCTCATGCCCCGTGTCTCTCTCCTGTTACCCCCCAGCCCCCTCTCATACCCCATGTCTCTCTCCTGTTACACCCCACCCCCCTCTCATGCCCCGTGTCTTCCTCTTGTTGCCCCTCATGCCCCGTGTCTCCCTCATGTTTCCCCACCCCCCGCTGTTACCCCCCACCCCCACTCCCTCCCCTGTTACCCCCCACCCCCGCTCATGCCCCGTGTCTCCCTGCTGTTGCCCCCCACCCCCCACTCATGCCCCGTGTCTCCCTGCTGTTGGCCCACACCCCCCACTCATGCCCCGTGTCTCTCTCCTGTTCCCCCCACCCCCTGTTCATGCCCCATGTCTCCCTGCTGTTGCCCCCCACTCCCCGCTCATGCCCCGTGTCTCTCTCCTGTTGCCCCCCACCCCCCGCTCATGCCCCGTGTCTCCCTCCTGTTGCCCCCCAGCCCCCGCTCATGCTCCCTGTCTCTCTCCTGTTACCCCCCAGCCCCGCTCATGCCCCGTGTCTCCCTGCTGTTGCCCACCACCCCCTGCTCATGCCCTATGTCTCTCTCCTGTTGCCCCCCACCCCCGGTAATGCCCCGTGTCTGCCTGCTGTTGCCCCCACCCCCCAGTCATGCCCTGTGTCTCCCTGCTGTTGCCCCCAACCCCGGCTCATGCCCCGTGGCTCTCTCCTGTTGTCCCACACCCCCCGCTCATGCCCTGTGTCTCTCTCCTGTCACCCCCAACCCCCTCTCATGCCTTGTGTCTCTCTCCTGTTGCCCCCCACCCCCGGTCATGCCCCGTGTCTCCCTGATGTTTCCCCCACCCCCTGCTCATGCCCCGTGTCTCTCTCCTGTTGCCCCCCACCCCCTGGTCATGCCCCGTGTCTCCCTGCTGTTGACCCCCAGCCCCCGCTCATGCCCTGTGTCTCTCTCCTGTTACCCCACATCCCCCGCTCATGCCCCTTGTCTCTCTCCTGTTGCCCCCACCCCTGCTCATGCCCCGTGTCTCTCTCCTGTTACCCCCACCCCCCTCTCATGCCCCGTGTCTCTCTCCTGTTGCCCCCCACCCCCTGGTCATGCCCCGTGTCTCCCTGCTGTTGCCCCCATCCCCCGCTCATGCCCTGTGTCTCTCTCCTGTTACCCCACATCCCCCGCTCATGCCCCATGTCTCTCTCCTGTTGCCCCCACCCCCGGTCATGCCCTGTGTCTCCCTGCTGTTGCCCCCCACCCCCTGCTCATGCCCCGTGTCTCTCTCCTGTTCCCCCCACCCCCCGGTCATGCCCCGTGTCTCCCTGCTGTTGCCCCCCACTCCCCGCTCATGCCCCGTGTCTCTCTCCTGTTACCCCCCACCCCCTGGTCATGCCCCGTGTCTCTCTCTTGTTGCCCCCCGCTCATGCCCCATGTCTCTCTCCTGTTGCCCCCACCCCCCGCTGAAGCCCCGTGTCTCTCTCCTGTTACCCCCAGCCCCCTCTCATGCCCCGTGTCTCCCTGCTGTTGCCCCCCGCTCATGCCCCGTGTCTCTCTTCTGTTGCCCCCCACCCCCTCTCATGCCCGTGTCTCTCTCTTGTTACCCCCACCCCCCTCTCATGCCCTGTGTCTCTCTCCTGTTACCCCCCCGCCCCCCTCTCATGCCCCGTGTCTCTCTCCTGTTACCCCCCAGCCCCCTCTCATACCCCATGTCTCTCTCCTGTTACACCCCACCCCCCTCTCATGCCCTGTGTCTTCCTCTTGTTGCCCCTCATGCCCCGTGTCTCCCTCATGTTTCCCCATCCCCCGCTCATGCCCGTGTGTCCCTTGAGTTCCCCCCACCCCCCGCTCATGCCCCGTGTCTCCCTGCTGTTGCCCCCCACCCCCCGCTCATGTCCCGTGTCTCTCTCCTGTTGCCCTCCACGCCCGGTCATGCCCTGTGTCTCCCTGCTGTTGCCCTCCACGCCCCAGTCATGCCCCGTGTCTCTCTCCTGTTACCCCCCACCCCCCACTCATGCCCCGTGTCTCCCTCGTGTTCCCCCACCCCTGGCTCATGCCCCGTGTCTCCCTCCTGTTTCCCCCACCCCCTTTCATGCCCCGTGTCTCTCTCCTGTTACCCCTCCACCCCCTCTCATGCCCCGTGTCTCTCTCCTGTTACCCCCCGACACCCCTCTCATGCCCAATGTCTCTCTCCTGTTACCCCCCACCCCCCTCTCATGCCCCATGTCTCTCTCCTGTTACCCCCCACCCCCCTCCCATACCCCGTGTCTCTCTCGTGTTACACCCCACCCCCTCTCATGCCCTGTGTGTCTCTCTCCTGTTGCCCCCCATGCCCCGGTCATGCCCAGTGTCTCTCTCCTGTTACCCCCCACCCCCCGGTCATGCCCAGTGTCTCTCTCCTGTTACCCCCCACCCCCCGCTCATGCCCCGTGTCTCTCTCCTGTTGCCCCCCGCTCATGCCCCGTGTCTCTCTCCTGTTGCCCCCCACCCCCTGGTCATGCCCCGTGTCTCTCTCTTGTTGCCCCCCGCTCATGCCCCATGTCTCTCTCCTGTTGCCCCCACCCCCCGCTGAAGCCCCGTGTCTCTCTCCTGTTACCCCCAGCCCCCTCTCATGCCCCGTGTCTCCCTGCTGTTGCCCCCCGCTCATGCCCCGTGTCTCTCTCGTGTTGCCCCCCACCCCCTCTCATGGCCGTGTCTCTCTCTTGTTACCCCCACCCCCCTCTCATGCCCTGTGTCTCTCTCCTGTTACTCCCCCGCCCCTCTCTCATGCCCCGTGTCTCTCTCCTGTTACCCCCCAGCCCCCTCTCATACCCCATGTCTCTCTCCTGTTACACCCCACCCCCCTCTCATGCCCCGTGTCTTCCTCTTGTTGCCCCTCATGCCCCGTGTCTCCCTCATGTTTCCCCACCCCCCGCTGTTACCCCCCACCCCCACTCCCTCCCCTGTTACCCCCCACCCCCGCTCATGCCCCGTGTCTCCCTGCTGTTGCCCCCCACCCCCCACTCATGCCCCGTGTCTCCCTGCTGTTGGCCCGCACCCCCCACTCATGCCCCGTGTCTCTCTCCTGTTCCCCCCACCCCCTGTTCATGCCCCATGTCTCCCTGCTGTTGCCCCCCACTCCCCGCTCATGCCCCGTGTCTCCCTCCTGTTGCCCCCCAGCCCCCGCTCATGCTCCCTGTCTCTCTCCTGTTACCCCCCAGCCCCGCTCATGCCCCGTGTCTCCCTGCTGTTGCCCACCACCCCCTGCTCATGCCCTATGTCTCTCTCCTGTTGCCCCCCACCCCCGGTAATGCCCCGTGTCTGCCTGCTGTTGCCCCCACCGCCCAGTCATGCCCTGTGTCTCCCTGCTGTTGCCCCCAACCCCGGCTCATGCCCCGTGGCTCTCTCCTGTTGTCCCACACCCCCCGCTCATGCCCTGTGTCTCTCTCCTGTCACCCCCAACCCCCTCTCATGCCTTGTGTCTCTCTCCTGTTGCCCCCCACCCCCGGTCATGCCCCGTGTCTCCCTGATGTTTCCCCCACCCCCTGCTCATGCCCCGTGTCTCTCTCCTGTTGCCCCCCACCCCCTGGTCATGCCCCGTGTCTCCCTGCTGTTGACCCCCAGCCCCCGCTCATGCCCTGTGTCTCTCTCCTGTTACCCCACATCCCCCGCTCATGCCCCTTGTCTCTCTCCTGTTGCCCCCACCCCTGCTCATGCCCCGTGTCTCTCTCCTGTTACCCCCACCCCCCTCTCATGCCCCGTGTCTCTCTCCTGTTGCCCCCACCCCCTGGTCATGCCCCGTGTCTCCCTGCTGTTGCCCCCATCCCCCGCTCATGCCCTGTGTCTCTCTCCTTTTACCCCACATCCCCCGCTCATGCCCCATGTCTCTCTCCTGTTGCCCCCACCCCCGGTCATGCCCTGTGTCTCCCTGCTTTTGCCCCCCACCCCCTGCTCATGCCCCGTGTCTCTCTCCTGTTCCCCCCACCCCCCGGTCATGCCCCGTGTCTCCCTGCTGTTGCCCCCCACTCCCCGCTCATGCCCCGTGTCTCTCTCCTGTTACCCCCCACCCCCTGGTCATGCCCCGTGTCTCTCTCTTGTTGCCCCCCGCTCATGCCCCATGTCTCTCTCCTGTTGCCCCCACCCCCCGCTGAAGCCCCGTGTCTCTCTCCTGTTACCCCCAGCCCCCTCTCATGCCCCGTGTCTCCCTGCTGTTGCCCCCCGCTCATGCCCCGTGTCTCTCTTCTGTTGCCCCCCACCCCCTCTCATGCCCGTGTCTCTCTCTTGTTACCCCCACCCCCCTCTCATGCCCTGTGTCTCTCTCCTGTTACCCCCCCGCCCCCCTCTCATGCCCCGTGTCTCTCTCCTGTTACCCCCCAGCCCCCTCTCATACCCCATGTCTCTCTCCTGTTACACCCCACTCCCCTCTCATGCCCTGTGTCTTCCTCTTGTTGCCCCTCATTCCCCGTGTCTCCCTCATGTTTCCCCACCCCCCGCTCATGCCCGTGTGTCCCTTGAGTTCCCCCCACCCCCCGCTCATGCCCCGTGTCTCCCTGCTGTTGCCCCCCACCCCCCGCTCATGTCCCGTGTCTCTCTCCTGTTGCCCTCCACGCCCGGTCATGCCCTGTGTCTCCCTGCTGTTGCCCTCCACGCCCCAGTCATGCCCCGTGTCTCTCTCCTGTTACCCCCCACCCCCCACTCATGCCCCGTGTCTCCCTCGTGTTCCCCCACCCCTGGCTCATGCCCCGTGTCTCCCTCCTGTTGCCCCCCACCCCCTGCTCATGCCCCGTGTCTCCCTCCTGTTGCCACCCACCCCCGCTCATGCCCCGTGTCTCTCTCCTGTTACCCCCACCCCCCGCTCATGCCCCGTGTCTCCCCCTTGTTGCTCCCCAATCCCTGCTCATGCCCCGTGTCTCCCTCGTGTTCCCCCCACCCCCGCTCATGCCCCGTGTCTCTTGTTCCCCCCACCCCCTGCTCATGCCCCGTGTCTCTCTGCTGTTGCCCCCCACCCCGCTCATGCCCGTTTCTCTCTCCTGTTACCCCCCACCCCCCGCTCATGCCCCGTGTCTCCCTCCTGTTGCCCCCCAGCCCCCGCTCATGCTCCGTGTCTCTCTCCTGTTACCCCCCAGCCCCGCTCATGCCCCGTGTCTCCCTGCTGTTGCCCCCCACCCCCTGCTCATGCCCCGTGTCTCTCTCCTGTTGCCCCCCACCCCCGGTCATGCCCCGTGTCTGCCTGCTGTTGCCCCCACCCCCCAGTCATGCCCTGTGTCTCCCTGCTGTTGCCCCCAACCCCGGCTCATGCCCCGTGGCTCTCTCCTGTTGTCCCACACCCCCCGCTCATGCCCTGTGTCTCTCTCCTGTCACCCCCAACCCCCTCTCATGCCTCGTGTCTCTCTCCTGTTGACCCCCACCCCCGGTCATGCCCCGTGTCTCCCTGCTGTTTCCCCCACCCCCTGCTCATGCCCCGTGTCTCTCTCCTGTTGCCCCCCACCCCCTGGTCATGCCCCGTGTCTCCCTGCTGTTGACCCCCAGCCCCCGCTCAAGCCCTGTGTCTCTCTCCTGTTACCCCACATCCCCCGCTCATGCCACTTGTCTCTCTCCTGTTGCCCCCACCCCTGCTCATGCCCTGTGTCTCTCTCCTGTTACCCCCACCCCCTCTCATGCCCCGTGTCTCTCTCCTGTTGCCCCCACCCCCTGGTCATGCCCCCCATCTCCCTGCTGTTGCCCCCATCCCCCGCTCATGCCCTGTGTCTCTCTCCTGTTACCCCACATCCCCCGCTCATGCCCCATGTCTCTCTCCTGTTGCCCCCACCCCCGGTCATGCCCTGTGTCACCCTGCTGTTGCCCCCCACCCCCTGCTCATGCCCCGTGTCTCTCTCCTGTTCCCCCCACCCCGGGTCATGCCCCGTGTCTCCCTGCTGTTGCCCCCCACTCCCCGCTCATGCCCCGTGTCTCTCTCCTGTTACCCCCCACCCCCTGCTCATGCCCCGTGTCTCTCTCTTGTTGCCCCCCGCTCATGCCCCATGTCTCTCTCCTGTTGCCCCCACCCCCCGCTCATGACCCGTGTCTCTCTCCTGTTACCCCCAGCCCCCTCTCATGCCCCGTGTCTCCCTGCTGTTGCCCCCCGCTCATGCCCCGTGTCTCTCTCCTGTTGCCCCCCACCCCCTCTCATGCCCGTGTCTCTCTCTTGTTACCCCCACCCCCCTCTCATGCCCTGTGTCTCTCTCCTGTTACTCCCCCGCCCCCCTCTCATGCCCCGTGTCTCTCTCCTGTTACCCCCCAGCCCCCTCTCATACCCCATGTCTCTCTCCTGTTACACCCCACCCCCCTCTCATGCCCCGTGTCTTCCTCTTGTTGCCCCTCATGCCCCGTGTCTCCCTCATGTTTCCCCACCCCCCGCTGTTACCCCCCACCCCCACTCTCTCCCCTGTTACCCCCCACCCCCGCTCATGCCCCGTGTCTCCCTGCTGTTGCCCCCCACCCCCCACTCATGACCCGTGTCTCCCTGCTGTTGGCCCGCACCCCCCACTCATGCCCCGTGTCTCTCTCCTGTTCCCCCCACCCCCCGTTCATGCCCCATGTCTCCCTGCTGTTGCCCCCCACTCCCCGCTCATGCCCCGTGTCTCTCTCCTGTTGCCCCCCACCTCCCGCTCATGCCCCGTGTCTCCCTCCTGTTGCCCCCCAGCCCCGCTCATGCCCCGTGTCTCCCTGCTGTTGCCCCCCACCCCCTGCTCATGCCCCGTGTCTCTCTCCTGTTGCCCCCCACCCCCCGGTCATGCCCCGTGTCTGCCTGCTGTTGCCCCCACCCCCCAGTCATGCCCTGTGTCTCCCTGCTGTTGCCCCCAACCCCGGCTCATGCCCCGTGTCTCTCTCCTGTTGTCCCACACCCCCCGCTCATCCCCTGTGTCTCTCTCCTGTCACCCCCAACCCCCTCTCATGCCTTGTGTCTCTCTCCTGTTGCCCCCCACCCCCGGTCATGCCCCGTGTCTCCCTGCTGTTTCCCCCACCCCCTGCTCATGCCCCGTGTCTCTCTCCTGTTGCCCCCCACCCCCTGGTCATGCCCCGTGTCTCCCTGCTGTTGACCCCCAGCCCCCGCTCATGCCCTGTGTCTCTCTCCTGTTACCCCACATCCCCCGCTCATGCCCCTTGTCTCTCTCCTGTTGCCCCCACCCCTGCTCATGCCCCGTGTCTCTCTCCTGTTACCCCCACCCCCCTCTCATGCCCCGTGTCTCTCTCCTGTTGCCCCCCACCCCCTGGTCATGCCCCGTGTCTCCCTGCTGTTGCCCCCATCCCCCGCTCATGCCCTGTGTCTCTCTCCTGTTACCCCACATCCCCCGCTCATGCCCCATGTCTCTCTCCTGTTGCCCCCACCCCCTGGTCATGCCCCGTGTCGCCCTGCTGTTGCCCCCCACTTATGCCCCATGTCTCTCTCCTGTTGCCCCCACCCCCCGCTGAAGCCCCGTGTCTCTCTCCTGTTACCCCCAGCCCCCTCTCATGCCCCGTGTCTCCCTGCTGTTGCCCCCCGCTCATGCCCCGTGTCTCTCTCCTGTTGCCCCCCACCCTCTCTCATGCCCGTGTCTCTCTCTTGTTAACCCCACCCCCCTCTCATGCCCTGTGTCTCTCTCCTGTTACCCCCCCGCCCCCCTCTCATGCCCCGTGTCTCTCTCCTGTTACCCCCCAGCCCCCTCTCATACCCCATGTCTCTCTCCTGTTACACCCCACCCCCCTCTCATGCCCTGTGTCTTCCTCTTGTTGCCCCTCATGCCCCGTGTCTCCCTCATGTTTCCCCACCCCCCGCTCATGCCCGTGTGTCCCTTGAGTTCCCCCCACCCCCCGCTCATGCCCCGTGTCTCCCTGCTGTTGCCCCCACCCCCCGCTCATGTCCCGTGTCTCTCTCCTGTTGCCCTCCACGCCCGGTCATGCCCCGTGTCTCCCTGCTGTTGCCCTCCACGCCCCAGTCATGCCCCGTGTCTCTCTCCTGTTACCCCCCACCCCCCACTCATGCCCCGTGTCTCCCTCGTGTTCCCCCACCCCTGGCTCATGCCCCGTGTCTCCCTCCTGTTGCCCCCCACCCCCTGCTCATGCCCCTTGTCTCTCTCCTGTTACCCCCAACCCCCCGCTCATGCCCCGTGTCTCCCTCGTGGACTCCCCACCCCCCGCTCATGCCCCATGTCTCCCTCGCTTTCCTCCCACCCCCGCTCATGCCCCGTGTCTCCCTCCTGTTGCCCCCCACCCCCGCTCATGCCCCGTGTCTCTCTCCTGTTACCCCCACCCCCCGCTCATGCCCCGTGTCTCCCTCTTGTTGCTCCCCACCCCCCGCTCATGCCCCGTGTCTCCCTCGTGTTCCCCCCACCCCCGCTCATGCCCCGTGTCTCCCTCGTGGACTCCCCACCCCCCGCTCATGCCCCGTGTCTCCCTCGCTTTCCCCCCACCCCCGCTCATGCCCCGTGTCTCCCTCCTGTTGCCCCCACCCCCGCTCATGCCCCGTGTCTCTCTTCTGTTACCCCCACCCCCCGCTCATGCCCCTGTCTCCCTCTTGTTGCTCCCCACCCCCTGCTCATGCCCCGTGTCTCCCTCGTGTTCCCCCCACCCCCGCTCATGCCCCGTGTCTCCTGTTCCCCCCACCCACCGCTCATGCCCCATGTCTCTCTGCTGTTGCCCCCCACCCCCGCTCATGCCCGTGTCTCTCTCCTGTTACCCCCCACCCCCCGCTCATGCCCCGTGTCTCCCTACTGTTGCCCCCCAGCCCCCGCTCATGCTCCGTGTCTCTCTCCTGTTACCCCCCACCCCCGCTCATGCCCTGTGTCTCCCTGCTGTTGCCCCCCACCCCCCGCTCATGCCCCGTGTCTCTCTCCTGTTGCCCCCCACCCCCTGGTCATGCCTCGTGTCTGCCTGCTGTTGCCCCCACCCCCCAGTCATGCCCTGTGTCTCCCTGCTGTTGCCCCCATCCCCGGCTCATGCCCCTTGGCTCTCTCCTGATGTCCCACACCCCCCGCTCATGCCCCGTGTCTCTCTCCTGTTACCCCCCAACCCCCTCTCATGCCTCGTGTCTCTCTCCTGTTGCCCCCCACCCCCGTCATGCCCCGTGTCTCCCTGCTGTTTCCCCCACCCCCTGCTCATACCCCGTGTCTCTCTCCTGTTACCCCCTACCCCCTCTCATGCCCCGTGTCTCTCTCCTGTTGCCCCCCACCCCCTGGTCATGCCCCGTGTCTCCCTGCTGTTGCCCCCAAACCCCCGCTCATGCGTTGTGTCTCTCTCCTGTTACCCCACATCCCCCGCTCATGCCCCGTGTCTCTCTCCTGTTGCCCCCACCCCTGCTCATGCCCCGTGTCTCTCTCCTGTTACCCCCACACCCCTCTCATGCCCCGTGTCTCTCTCCTGTTGCCCCCCACCCCCTGGTCATGCCCCGTGTCTCCCTGCTGTTGCCCCCCAACCCCCGCTCATGCCCCGTGTCTCTCTCCTGTTACCCCACATCCCCGCTCATGCCCCATGTCTCTCTCCTGTTGCCCCCCACCCCCTGCTCATGCCCTGTGTCTCTCTCCTGTTTCCCCACATCCCCCGCTCATGCCCCGTGTCTCTCTCCTGTTGCCCCCACCCCTGCTCATGCCCCGTGTCTCTCTCCTGTTACCCCCACACCCCTCTCATGCCCCGTGTCTCTCTCCTGTTGCCCCCCACCCCCTGGTCATGCCCCGTGTCTCCCTGCTGTTGCCCCCCACTCCCCGCTCATGCCCCGTGTCTCTCTCCTGTTGCCCCCCACCCCCCGCTCATGCCCCGTGTCTCCCTCATGTTGCCCCCCAGCCCCCGCTCATGCTCCCTGTCTCTCTCCTGTTACCCCCCAGCCCCGCTCATGCCCCGTGTCTCCCTGCTGTTGCCCACCACCCCCTGCTCATGCCCTATGTCTCTCTCCTGTTGCCCCCCACCCCCGGTAATGCCCCGTGTCTGCCTGCTGTTGCCCCCACCCCCCAGTCATGCCCTGTGTCTCACTGCTGTTGCCCCCAACCCCGGCTCATGCCCCGTGGCTCTCTCCTGTTGTCCCACACCCCCCGCTCATGCCCTGTGTCTCTCTCCTGTCACCCCCAACCCCCTCTCATGCCTTGTGTCTCTCTCCTGTTGCCCCCCACCCCCGGTCATGCCCCGTGTCTCCCTGATGTTTCCCCCACCCCCTGCTCATGCCCCGTGTCTCTCTCCTGTTGCCCCCCACCCCCTGGTCATGCCCCGTGTCTCCCTGCTGTTGACCCCCAGCCCCCGCTCATGCCCTGTGTCTCTCTCCTGTTACCCCACATCCCCCGCTCATGCCCCTTGTCTCTCTCCTGTTGCCCCCACCCCTGCTCATGCCCCGTGTCTCTCTCCTGTTACCCCCACCCCCCTCTCATGCCCCGTGTCTCTCTCCTGTTGCCCCCCACCCCCTGGTCATGCCCCGTGTCTCCCTGCTGTTGCCCCCATCCCCCGCTCATGCCCTGTGTCTCTCTCCTGTTACCCCACATCCCCCGCTCATGCCCCATGTCTCTCTCCTGTTGCCCCCACCCCCGGTCATGCCCTGTGTCTCCCTGCTGTTGCCCCCCACCCCCTGCTCATGCCCCGTGTCTCTCTCCTGTTCCCCCCACCCCCCGGTCATGCCCCGTGTCTCCCTGCTGTTGCCCCCCACTCCCCGCTCATGCCCCGTGTCTCTCTCCTGTTACCCCCCACCCCCTGGTCATGCCCCGTGTCTCTCTCTTGTTGCCCCCCGCTCATGCCCCATGTCTCTCTCCTGTTGCCCCCAGCCCCCTCTCATGCCCCGTGTCTCCCTGCTGTTGCCCCCCGCTCATGCCCCGTGTCTCTCTTCTGTTGCCCCCCACCCCCTCTCATGCCCGTGTCTCTCTCTTGTTACCCCCACCCCCCTCTCATGCCCTGTGTCTCTCTCCTGTTACCCCCCCGCCCCCCTCTCATGCCCCGTGTCTCTCTCCTGTTACCCCCCAGCCCCCTCTCATACCCCATGTCTCTCTCCTGTTACACCCCACCCCCCTCTCATGCCCTGTGTCTTCCTCTTGTTGCCCCTCATGCCCCGTGTCTCCCTCATGTTTCCCCATCCCCCGCTCATGCCCGTGTGTCCCTTGAGTTCCCCCCACCCCCCGCTCATGCCCCGTGTCTCCCTGCTGTTGCCCCCCACCCCCCGCTCATGTCCCGTGTCTCTCTCCTGTTGCCCTCCACGCCCGGTCATGCCCTGTGTCTCCCTGCTGTTGCCCTCCACGCCCCAGTCATGCCCCGTGTCTCTCTCCTGTTACCCCCCACCCCCCACTCATGCCCCGTGTCTCCCTCGTGTTCCCCCACCCCTGGCTCATGCCCCGTGTCTCCCTCCTGTTTCCCCCCACCCCCTTTCATGCCCCGTGTCTCTCTCCTGTTACCCCTCCACCCCCTCTCATGCCCCGTGTCTCTCTCCTGTTACCCCCCGACACCCCTCTCATGCCCAATGTCTCTCTCCTGTTACCCCCCACCCCCCTCTCATGCCCCATGTCTCTCTCCTGTTACCCCCCACCCCCCTCCCATACCCCGTGTCTCTCTCGTGTTACACCCCACCCCCTCTCATGCCCTGTGTGTCTCTCTCCTGTTGCCCCCCACGCCCCGGTCATGCCCAGTGTCTCTCTCCTGTTACCCCCCACCCCCCGGTCATGCCCAGTGTCTCTCTCCTGTTACCCCCCACCCCCCGCTCATGCCCCGTGTCTCTCTCCTGTTGCCCCCCGCTCATGCCCCGTGTCTCTCTCCTGTTGCCCCCCACCCCCTGGTCATGCCCCGTGTCTCTCTCTTGTTGCCCCCCGCTCATGCCCCATGTCTCTCTCCTGTTGCCCCCACCCCCCGCTGAAGCCCCGTGTCTCTCTCCTGTTACCCCCAGCCCCCTCTCATGCCCCGTGTCTCCCTGCTGTTGCCCCCCGCTCATGCCCCGTGTCTCTCTCGTGTTGCCCCCCACCCCCTCTCATGGCCGTGTCTCTCTCCTGTTACTCCCCCGCCCCT
Source organism: Ambystoma mexicanum (assembly GCF_040938575.1). Taxonomy (NCBI): domain Eukaryota; kingdom Metazoa; phylum Chordata; class Amphibia; order Caudata; family Ambystomatidae; genus Ambystoma; species Ambystoma mexicanum. Next base: position 419,393,633 of record NC_090929.1, read on the forward strand.
CTCTCATGCCCCGTGTCTCTCTCCTGTTACCCCCCAGCCCCCTCTCATACCCCATGTCTCTCTCCTGTTACACCCCACCCCCCTCTCATGCCCCGTGTCTTCCTCTTGTTGCCCCTCATGCCCCGTGTCTCCCTCATGTTTCCCCACCCCCCGCTGTTACCCCCCACCCCCACTCCCTCCCCTGTTACCCCCCACCCCCGCTCATGCCCCGTGTCTCCCTGCTGTTGCCCCCCACCCCCCACTCATGCCCCGTGTCTCCCTGCTGTTGGCCCGCACCCCCCACTCATGCCCCGTGTCTCTCTCCTGTTCCCCCCACCCCCTGTTCATGCCCCATGTCTCCCTGCTGTTGCCCCCCACTCCCCGCTCATGCCCCGTGTCTCCCTCCTGTTGCCCCCCAGCCCCCGCTCATGCTCCCTGTCTCTCTCCTGTTACCCCCCAGCCCCGCTCATGCCCCGTGTCTCCCTGCTGTTGCCCACCACCCCCTGCTCATGCCCTATGTCTCTCTCCTGTTGCCCCCCACCCCCGGTAATGCCCCGTGTCTGCCTGCTGTTGCCCCCACCGCCCAGTCATGCCCTGTGTCTCCCTGCTGTTGCCCCCAACCCCGGCTCATGCCCCGTGGCTCTCTCCTGTTGTCCCACACCCCCCGCTCATGCCCTGTGTCTCTCTCCTGTCACCCCCAACCCCCTCTCATGCCTTGTGTCTCTCTCCTGTTGCCCCCCACCCCCGGTCATGCCCCGTGTCTCCCTGATGTTTCCCCCACCCCCTGCTCATGCCCCGTGTCTCTCTCCTGTTGCCCCCCACCCCCTGGTCATGCCCCGTGTCTCCCTGCTGTTGACCCCCAGCCCCCGCTCATGCCCTGTGTCTCTCTCCTGTTACCCCACATCCCCCGCTCATGCCCCTTGTCTCTCTCCTGTTGCCCCCACCCCTGCTCATGCCCCGTGTCTCTCTCCTGTTACCCCCACCCCCCTCTCATGCCCCGTGTCTCTCTCCTGTTGCCCCCACCCCCTGGTCATGCCCCGTGTCTCCCTGCTGTTGCCCCCATCCCCCGCTCATGCCCTGTGTCTCTCTCCTTTTACCCCACATCCCCCGCTCATGCCCCATGTCTCTCTCCTGTTGCCCCCACCCCCGGTCATGCCCTGTGTCTCCCTGCTTTTGCCCCCCACCCCCTGCTCATGCCCCGTGTCTCTCTCCTGTTCCCCCCACCCCCCGGTCATGCCCCGTGTCTCCCTGCTGTTGCCCCCCACTCCCCGCTCATGCCCCGTGTCTCTCTCCTGTTACCCCCCACCCCCTGGTCATGCCCCGTGTCTCTCTCTTGTTGCCCCCCGCTCATGCCCCATGTCTCTCTCCTGTTGCCCCCACCCCCCGCTGAAGCCCCGTGTCTCTCTCCTGTTACCCCCAGCCCCCTCTCATGCCCCGTGTCTCCCTGCTGTTGCCCCCCGCTCATGCCCCGTGTCTCTCTTCTGTTGCCCCCCACCCCCTCTCATGCCCGTGTCTCTCTCTTGTTACCCCCACCCCCCTCTCATGCCCTGTGTCTCTCTCCTGTTACCCCCCCGCCCCCCTCTCATGCCCCGTGTCTCTCTCCTGTTACCCCCCAGCCCCCTCTCATACCCCATGTCTCTCTCCTGTTACACCCCACCCCCCTCTCATGCCCTGTGTCTTCCTCTTGTTGCCCCTCATTCCCCGTGTCTCCCTCATGTTTCCCCACCCCCCGCTCATGCCCGTGTGTCCCTTGAGTTCCCCCCACCCCCCGCTCATGCCCCGTGTCTCCCTGCTGTTGCCCCCCACCCCCCGCTCATGTCCCGTGTCTCTCTCCTGTTGCCCTCCACGCCCGGTCATGCCCTGTGTCTCCCTGCTGTTGCCCTCCACGCCCCAGTCATGCCCCGTGTCTCTCTCCTGTTACCCCCCACCCCCCACTCATGCCCCGTGTCTCCCTCGTGTTCCCCCACCCCTGGCTCATGCCCCGTGTCTCCCTCCTGTTGCCCCCCACCCCCTGCTCATGCCCCGTGTCTCCCTCCTGTTGCCACCCACCCCCGCTCATGCCCCGTGTCTCTCTCCTGTTACCCCCACCCCCCGCTCATGCCCCGTGTCTCCCCCTTGTTGCTCCCCAATCCCTGCTCATGCCCCGTGTCTCCCTCGTGTTCCCCCCACCCCTGCTCATGCCCCGTGTCTCTTGTTCCCCCCACCCCCTGCTCATGCCCCGTGTCTCTCTGCTGTTGCCCCCCACCCCCGCTCATGCCCGTTTCTCTCTCCTGTTACCCCCCACCCCCCGCTCATGCCCCGTGTCTCCCTCCTGTTGCCCCCCAGCCCCCGCTCATGCTCCGTGTCTCTCTCCTGTTACCCCCCAGCCCCGCTCATGCCCCGTGTCTCCCTGCTGTTGCCCCCCACCCCCTGCTCATGCCCCGTGTCTCTCTCCTGTTGCCCCCCACCCCCGGTCATGCCCCGTGTCTGCCTGCTGTTGCCCCCACCCCCCAGTCATGCCCTGTGTCTCCCTGCTGTTGCCCCCAACCCCGGCTCATGCCCCGTGGCTCTCTCCTGTTGTCCCACACCCCCCGCTCATGCCCTGTGTCTCTCTCCTGTCACCCCCAACCCCCTCTCATGCCTCGTGTCTCTCTCCTGTTGACCCCCACCCCCGGTCATGCCCCGTGTCTCCCTGCTGTTTCCCCCACCCCCTGCTCATGCCCCGTGTCTCTCTCCTGTTGCCCCCCACCCCCTGGTCATGCCCCGTGTCTCCCTGCTGTTGACCCCCAGCCCCCGCTCAAGCCCTGTGTCTCTCTCCTGTTACCCCACATCCCCCGCTCATGCCACTTGTCTCTCTCCTGTTGCCCCCACCCCTGCTCATGCCCTGTGTCTCTCTCCTGTTACCCCCACCCCCTCTCATGCCCCGTGTCTCTCTCCTGTTGCCCCCACCCCCTGGTCATGCCCCCCGTCTCCCTGCTGTTGCCCCCATCCCCCGCTCATGCCCTGTGTCTCTCTCCTGTTACCCCACATCCCCCGCTCATGCCCCATGTCTCTCTCCTGTTGCCCCCACCCCCGGTCATGCCCTGTGTCACCCTGCTGTTGCCCCCCACCCCCTGCTCATGCCCCGTGTCTCTCTCCTGTTCCCCCCACCCCGGGTCATGCCCCGTGTCTCCCTGCTGTTGCCCCCCACTCCCCGCTCATGCCCCGTGTCTCTCTCCTGTTACCCCCCACCCCCTGCTCATGCCCCGTGTCTCTCTCTTGTTGCCCCCCGCTCATGCCCCATGTCTCTCTCCTGTTGCCCCCACCCCCCGCTCATGACCCGTGTCTCTCTCCTGTTACCCCCAGCCCCCTCTCATGCCCCGTGTCTCCCTGCTGTTGCCCCCCGCTCATGCCCCGTGTCTCTCTCCTGTTGCCCCCCACCCCCTCTCATGCCCGTGTCTCTCTCTTGTTACCCCCACCCCCCTCTCATGCCCTGTGTCTCTCTCCTGTTACTCCCCCGCCCCCCTCTCATGCCCCGTGTCTCTCTCCTGTTACCCCCCAGCCCCCTCTCATACCCCATGTCTCTCTCCTGTTACACCCCACCCCCCTCTCATGCCCCGTGTCTTCCTCTTGTTGCCCCTCATGCCCCGTGTCTCCCTCATGTTTCCCCACCCCCCGCTGTTACCCCCCACCCCCACTCTCTCCCCTGTTACCCCCCACCCCCGCTCATGCCCCGTGTCTCCCTGCTGTTGCCCCCCACCCCCCACTCATGACCCGTGTCTCCCTGCTGTTGGCCCGCACCCCCCACTCATGCCCCGTGTCTCTCTCCTGTTCCCCCCACCCCCCGTTCATGCCCCATGTCTCTCTCCTGTTACCCCCCACCCCCTGCTCATGCCCCGTGTCTCTCTCTTGTTGCCCCCCGCTCATGCCCCATGTCTCTCTCCTGTTGCCCCCACCCCCCGCTCATGACCCGTGTCTCTCTCCTGTTACCCCCAGCCCCCTCTCATGCCCCGTGTCTCCCTGCTGTTGCCCCCCGCTCATGCCCCGTGTCTCTCTCCTGTTGCCCCCCACCCCCTCTCATGCCCGTGTCTCTCTCTTGTTACCCCCACCCCCCTCTCATGCCCTGTGTCTCTCTCCTGTTACTCCCCCGCCCCCCTCTCATGCCCCGTGTCTCTCTCCTGTTACCCCCCAGCCCCCTCTCATACCCCATGTCTCTCTCCTGTTACACCCCACCCCCCTCTCATGCCCCGTGTCTTCCTCTTGTTGCCCCTCATGCCCCGTGTCTCCCTCATGTTTCCCCACCCCCCGCTGTTACCCCCCACCCCCACTCTCTCCCCTGTTACCCCCCACCCCCGCTCATGCCCCGTGTCTCCCTGCTGTTGCCCCCCACCCCCCACTCATGACCCGTGTCTCCCTGCTGTTGGCCCGCACCCCCCACTCATGCCCCGTGTCTCTCTCCTGTTACCCCCACCCCCCGTTCATGCCCCATGTCTCCCTGCTGTTGCCCCCCACTCCCCGCTCATGCCCCGTGTCTCTCTCCTGTTGCCCCCCACCTCCCGCTCATGCCCCGTGTCTCCCTCCTGTTGCCCCCCAGCCCCGCTCATGCCCCGTGTCTCCCTGCTGTTGCCCCCCACCCCCTGCTCATGCCCCGTGTCTCTCTCCTGTTGCCCCCCACCCCCCGGTCATGCCCCGTGTCTGCCTGCTGTTGCCCCCACCCCCCAGTCATGCCCTGTGTCTCCCTGCTGTTGCCCCCAACCCCGGCTCATGCCCCGTGTCTCTCTCCTGTTGTCCCACACCCCCCGCTCATCCCCTGTGTCTCTCTCCTGTCACCCCCAACCCCCTCTCATGCCTTGTGTCTCTCTCCTGTTGCCCCCCACCCCCGGTCATGCCCCGTGTCTCCCTGCTGTTTCCCCCACCCCCTGCTCATGCCCCGTGTCTCTCTCCTGTTGCCCCCCACCCCCTGGTCATGCCCCGTGTCTCCCTGCTGTTGACCCCCAGCCCCCGCTCATGCCCTGTGTCTCTCTCCTGTTACCCCACATCCCCCGCTCATGCCCCTTGTCTCTCTCCTGTTGCCCCCACCCCTGCTCATGCCCCGTGTCTCTCTCCTGTTACCCCCACCCCCCTCTCATGCCCCGTGTCTCTCTCCTGTTGCCCCCCACCCCCTGGTCATGCCCCGTGTCTCCCTGCTGTTGCCCCCATCCCCCGCTCATGCCCTGTGTCTCTCTCCTGTTACCCCACATCCCCCGCTCATGCCCCATGTCTCTCTCCTGTTGCCCCACCCCCTGGTCATGCCCCGTGTCGCCCTGCTGTTGCCCCCCGCTCATGCCCCATGTCTCTCTCCTGTTGCCCCCACCCCCCGCTGAAGCCCCGTGTCTCTCTCCTGTTACCCCCAGCCCCCTCTCATGCCCCGTGTCTCCCTGCTGTTGCCCCCCGCTCATGCCCCGTGTCTCTCTCCTGTTGCCCCCCACCCTCTCTCATGCCCGTGTCTCTCTCTTGTTAACCCCACCCCCCTCTCATGCCCTGTGTCTCTCTCCTGTTACCCCCCCGCCCCCCTCTCATGCCCCGTGTCTCTCTCCTGTTACCCCCCAGCCCCCTCTCATACCCCATGTCTCTCTCCTGTTACACCCCACCCCCCTCTCATGCCCTGTGTCTTCCTCTTGTTGCCCCTCATGCCCCGTGTCTCCCTCATGTTTCCCCACCCCCCGCTCATGCCCGTGTGTCCCTTGAGTTCCCCCCACCCCCCGCTCATGCCCCGTGTCTCCCTGCTGTTGCCCCCACCCCCCGCTCATGTCCCGTGTCTCTCTCCTGTTGCCCTCCACGCCCGGTCATGCCCCGTGTCTCCCTGCTGTTGCCCTCCACGCCCCAGTCATGCCCCGTGTCTCTCTCCTGTTACCCCCCACCCCCCACTCATGCCCCGTGTCTCCCTCGTGTTCCCCCACCCCTGGCTCATGCCCCGTGTCTCCCTCCTGTTGCCCCCCACCCCCTGCTCATGCCCCTTGTCTCTCTCCTGTTACCCCCAACCCCCCGCTCATGCCCCGTGTCTCCCTCGTGGACTCCCCACCCCCCGCTCATGCCCCATGTCTCCCTCGCTTTCCTCCCACCCCCGCTCATGCCCCGTGTCTCCCTCCTGTTGCCCCCCACCCCCGCTCATGCCCCGTGTCTCTCTCCTGTTACCCCCACCCCCCGCTCATGCCCCGTGTCTCCCTCTTGTTGCTCCCCACCCCCCGCTCATGCCCCGTGTCTCCCTCGTGTTCCCCCCACCCCCGCTCATGCCCCGTGTCTCCCTCGTGGACTCCCCACCCCCCGCTCATGCCCCGTGTCTCCCTCGCTTTCCCCCCACCCCCGCTCATGCCCCGTGTCTCCCTCCTGTTGCCCCCACCCCCGCTCATGCCCCGTGTCTCTCTTCTGTTACCCCCACCCCCCGCTCATGCCCCTGTCTCCCTCTTGTTGCTCCCCACCCCCTGCTCATGCCCCGTGTCTCCCTCGTGTTCCCCCCACCCCCGCTCATGCCCCGTGTCTCCTGTTCCCCCCACCCACCGCTCATGCCCCATGTCTCTCTGCTGTTGCCCCCCACCCCCGCTCATGCCCGTGTCTCTCTCCTGTTACCCCCCACCCCCCGCTCATGCCCCGTGTCTCCCTACTGTTGCCCCCCAGCCCCCGCTCATGCTCCGTGTCTCTCTCCTGTTACCCCCCACCCCCGCTCATGCCCTGTGTCTCCCTGCTGTTGCCCCCCACCCCCCGCTCATGCCCCGTGTCTCTCTCCTGTTGCCCCCCACCCCCTGGTCATGCCTCGTGTCTGCCTGCTGTTGCCCCCACCCCCCAGTCATGCCCTGTGTCTCCCTGCTGTTGCCCCCATCCCCGGCTCATGCCCCTTGGCTCTCTCCTGATGTCCCACACCCCCCGCTCATGCCCCGTGTCTCTCTCCTGTTACCCCCCAACCCCCTCTCATGCCTCGTGTCTCTCTCCTGTTGCCCCCCACCCCCGTCATGCCCCGTGTCTCCCTGCTGTTTCCCCCACCCCCTGCTCATACCCCGTGTCTCTCTCCTGTTACCCCCTACCCCCTCTCATGCCCCGTGTCTCTCTCCTGTTGCCCCCCACCCCCTGGTCATGCCCCGTGTCTCCCTGCTGTTGCCCCCAAACCCCCGCTCATGCGTTGTGTCTCTCTCCTGTTACCCCACATCCCCCGCTCATGCCCCGTGTCTCTCTCCTGTTGCCCCCACCCCTGCTCATGCCCCGTGTCTCTCTCCTGTTACCCCCACACCCCTCTCATGCCCCGTGTCTCTCTCCTGTTGCCCCCCACCCCCTGGTCATGCCCCGTGTCTCCCTGCTGTTGCCCCCCAACCCCCGCTCATGCCCCGTGTCTCTCTCCTGTTACCCCACATCCCCGCTCATGCCCCATGTCTCTCTCCTGTTGCCCCCCACCCCCTGCTCATGCCCTGTGTCTCTCTCCTGTTTCCCCACATCCCCCGCTCATGCCCCGTGTCTCTCTCCTGTTGCCCCCACCCCTGCTCATGCCCCGTGTCTCTCTCCTGTTACCCCCACACCCCTCTCATGCCCCGTGTCTCTCTCCTGTTGCCCCCCACCCCCTGGTCATGCCCCGTGTCTCCCTGCTGTTGCCCCCCAACCCCCGCTCATGCCCCGTGTCTCTCTCCTGTTACCCCACATCCCCCGCTCATGCCCCGTGTCTCCCTGCTGTTGCCCCCCACCCCCTGCTCATGCCCTGTGTCTCTCTCCTGTTACCCCACATCCCCCGCTCATGCCCCGTGTCTCTCTCCTGTTGCCCCCATGCCTGCTCATGCCCCGTGTCTCTCTCCTGTTACCCCACATCCCCCGCTCATGCCCTGTATCTCTCTCCTGTTGCCCCCACCCCCGGTCATGCCCCGTGTCTCCCTGCTGTTGCCCCCCACCCCCTGCTCATGCCCCGTGTCTCTCTCCTGTTCCCCCCACCCCCCGGTCATGCCCCGTGTCTCCCTGCTGTTGCCCCCCACTCCCCGCTCATGCCCCGTGTCTCTCTCCTGTTACCCCCCACCCCCGGCTCATGCCCCGTGTCTCTCTCTTGTTGCCCCCCGCTCATGCCCCATGTCTCTCTCCTGTTGCCCCCACCCCCCGCTCATGCCCCGTGTCTCTCTCCTGTTACCCCCCAGCCCCCTCTCATGCCCCGTGTCTCCCTGCTGTTGCCCCCCACCCTCCGCTCATGCCCGGGTCTCTCTCCTGTTGCCCCCCACTCCCCGGTCAGGCCCCATGTCTCCCTGCTGTTGCTCCCCACCCTCCGCTCATGCCCCATGTCTCTCCCCTGTTACCCCCCACCCCATGCTCATGCCCCGTGTCTCCCTGCTGTTGCCCCCACCCCCCGGTCATGCCCCGTGTCTCCCTGCTGTTGGCCCCCACCCCCCCGCTCATGCCCCGTGTCTCCCTGCTGTTGCCCCCCGCTCATGCCCCGTGTCTCTCTCCTGTGGCCCCCCACCCCCTCTCATGCCCGTGTCTTTCTCTTGTTTCCCCCACCCCCCGCTCATGCCCCGTGTCTCCCTGCTGTTGCCCCCCACCCCCCGCTCATGCCCCGTGTCTCCCTACTGTTGCCCCCCAGCCCCCGCTCATGCTCCGTGTCTCTCTCCTGTTACCCCCCACCCCCGCTCATGCCCTGTGTCTCCCTGCTGTTGCCCCCCACCCCCCGCTCATGCCCCGTGTCTCTCTCCTGTTGCCCCCCACCCCCTGGTCATGCCTCGTGTCTGCCTGCTGTTGCCCCCACCCCCCAGTCATGCCCTGTGTCTCCCTGCTGTTGCCCCCATCCCCGGCTCATGCCCCTTGGCTCTCTCCTGATGTCCCACACCCCCCGCTCATGCCCCGTGTCTCTCTCCTGTTACCCCCCAACCCCCTCTCATGCCTCGTGTCTCTCTCCTGTTGCCCCCCACCCCCGTCATGCCCCGTGTCTCCCTGCTGTTTCCCCCACCCCCTGCTCATACCCCGTGTCTCTCTCCTGTTACCCCCTACCCCCTCTCATGCCCCGTGTCTCTCTCCTGTTGCCCCCCACCCCCTGGTCATGCCCCGTGTCTCCCTGCTGTTGCCCCCAAACCCCCGCTCATGCGTTGTGTCTCTCTCCTGTTACCCCACATCCCCCGCTCATGCCCCGTGTCTCTCTCCTGTTGCCCCCACCCCTGCTCATGCCCCGTGTCTCTCTCCTGTTACCCCCACACCCCTCTCATGCCCCGTGTCTCTCTCCTGTTGCCCCCCACCCCCTGGTCATGCCCCGTGTCTCCCTGCTGTTGCCCCCCAACCCCCGCTCATGCCCCGTGTCTCTCTCCTGTTACCCCACATCCCCGCTCATGCCCCATGTCTCTCTCCTGTTGCCCCCCACCCCCTGCTCATGCCCTGTGTCTCTCTCCTGTTTCCCCACATCCCCCGCTCATGCCCCGTGTCTCTCTCCTGTTGCCCCCACCCCTGCTCATGCCCCGTGTCTCTCTCCTGTTACCCCCACACCCCTCTCATGCCCCGTGTCTCTCTCCTGTTGCCCCCCACCCCCTGGTCATGCCCCGTGTCTCCCTGCTGTTGCCCCCCAACCCCCGCTCATGCCCCGTGTCTCTCTCCTGTTACCCCACATCCCCCGCTCATGCCCCGTGTCTCCCTGCTGTTGCCCCCCACCCCCTGCTCATGCCCTGTGTCTCTCTCCTGTTACCCCACATCCCCCGCTCATGCCCCGTGTCTCTCTCCTGTTGCCCCCATGCCTGCTCATGCCCCGTGTCTCTCTCCTGTTACCCCACATCCCCCGCTCATGCCCTGTATCTCTCTCCTGTTGCCCCCACCCCCGGTCATGCCCCGTGTCTCCCTGCTGTTGCCCCCCACCCCCTGCTCATGCCCCGTGTCTCTCTCCTGTTCCCCCCACCCCCCGGTCATGCCCCGTGTCTCCCTGCTGTTGCCCCCCACTCCCCGCTCATGCCCCGTGTCTCTCTCCTGTTACCCCCCACCCCCGGCTCATGCCCCGTGTCTCTCTCTTGTTGCCCCCCGCTCATGCCCCATGTCTCTCTCCTGTTGCCCCCACCCCCCGCTCATGCCCCGTGTCTCTCTCCTGTTACCCCCCAGCCCCCTCTCATGCCCCGTGTCTCCCTGCTGTTGCCCCCCACCCTCCGCTCATGCCCGGGTCTCTCTCCTGTTGCCCCCCACTCCCCGGTCAGGCCCCATGTCTCCCTGCTGTTGCTCCCCACCCTCCGCTCATGCCCCATGTCTCTCCCCTGTTACCCCCCACCCCATGCTCATGCCCCGTGTCTCCCTGCTGTTGCCCCCACCCCCCGGTCATGCCCCGTGTCTCCCTGCTGTTGGCCCCCACCCCCCCGCTCATGCCCCGTGTCTCCCTGCTGTTGCCCCCCGCTCATGCCCCGTGTCTCTCTCCTGTGGCCCCCCACCCCCTCTCATGCCCGTGTCTTTCTCTTGTTTCCCCCACCCCCCGCTCATGCCCCGTGTCTCCCTGCTGTTGCCCCCCACCCCCTGCTCTTGCCCCGTGTCTCTCTCCTGTTCCCCCGACCCCCGGGCCTGCCCCGTGTCTCCCTGCTGTTGCCCCCCACTCCCCACTCATGCCCCGTGTCTCTCTCCTGTTGCCCCCCACCCCCCGCTCATGCCCCGCATCTCCCTCGTGTTCCCCGCACCCCCGCTCATGCCCGTGTCTCCCTCTTGTTGCCCCTCAACACCCGCTCATGCCCCGTGTCTCCCTGCTGTTGCCCCCCACCCCCCGCTCATGCCCTGTGTCTCCCTCCTGATGCCCTCACCCCCCGCTCAAGCCCCGTGTCCCTCTCATGTTACCACCCACCCCCCGCTCATGCACCGTGTCTACCTGCTGTTGCCCCCCACCACCCTCTCATGCCCTGTGTCTCTGTCTCTCTCCTGTTTCCCCCCACCCCCTTTCATGCCCCGTGTCTCTCTCCTGTTACCCCCCCACTCCCCTCTCATGCCCCGTGTCTCTCTCCTGTTACCCCCCGACCCCCCTCTCATGCCCAATGTCTCTCTCCTGTTACCCGCCACCCCCCTCTCATGCCCCATGTCTCTCTCCTGTTACCCCCCACCCCCTCCCATACCCCGTGTCTCTCTCCTGTTACACCCTTCCCCCCTCTCATGCCCTGTGTCTCTCTCTCCTGTTACCCCCCACCCCCCTCTCATGCCCCGTGTCTCTCTCCTGTTGCCCCCCACCCCCGGTCATGCCCTGTGTCTCTCTCCTGTTACCCCCACCCCCCGTTCATGCCCCGTGTCTCTCTCCTGTTGCCCCCCACCCCCCGCTCATGCCCCGTGTCTCTCTCCTGTTGTCCCCCAACCCCCGCTCATGCCCCGTGTCTCTCCTGTTACCCCCCACCCCCCGCTCATGCCCCGTGTCTCTGTCCTGTTGCCCCCACCCCCCGCTCATGCCCCGTGTCTCTCTCCTGTTACCCCCCACCCCCTCTCATGCCCCGTGTCTCCCTGCTGTTGCCCCCCACCCTCGGCTCATTCCCCGTGTCTCCCTGCTGTTGCCCCCCACCCCCCGCTCATGCCCTGTGTCTCTCTCCTGTTGCCCCCACCGCCCGGTCATGCCCCGTGTCTCCCTGCTGTTGCCACCCACTCATGCCCCGTGTCTCTCTCCTGTTGCCCCCACCCCCCGCTCATGCCCCGTGTCTCCCTGCTGTTGCCCCCCCACCCCCCGGTCATGCCCCGTGTCTCCCTGCTGCTGCCCCCCACCCCCCGCTCATGCCCAGTGTCTCCCTGCTGTTGCCACCCACCCCCGCTCATGCACCGTGTCTCTCTCCTTTTACCCCCCACACCCCTCTCATGCCCCGTGTCTCCCTCGTGCTCCCCCCACCCCCGCTCATGCCCCGTGTCTCCCTGCTGTTGCCCCCCACCCCCTCTCATGCCCTGTGTCTCTCTCCTGTTAACCCCACCCCCTCTCATGCCCCGTGTCTCTCTCCTGTTGCCCCCCACCCTCCGGTCATGCCCCGTGCCTCCCTGCTGTTTCACACCAACCCCCGCTCATGCCCCGTGTCTCTCTCCTGTTACTCCCCACCCCCGGTCATGTCCCGTGTCTCCCTGCTTTTGCCCCCTGCTCATGCCCCGTGTCTCTCTCCTGTTACCCTCCACCCCCTCTCATGCCCTGTGTCTCTCTCCTGTTGCCCCCCACCCCCAGGTCATGCCCTGTGTCTCCCTGCTGTTGCCCTCCACCCCCCGTTCATGCCCCGTGTCTCTCTCCTGTTCCCCCCACCCCCGGTCATGCCCCATGTCTCCCTGCTGTTGCCCCTCACCCCCCGCTCATGCCCCGTGTCTCCCTGCTGTTGCTCCCACCCCCCGCTCATGCCCGTGTCTCTCTCCTGTTACCCCCCACCCCCCTCTCATGACCCGTGTCTCTCTCCTGTTGGCCCCCACCCCCTCTCATGCCCAGTGTCTCCCTGCTGTTGCCCCCTCCCTCCGCTCATTCCCCGTGTCTCCCTGCTGTTGCCCCCCACCCCCCGCTCATGCCCTATGTCTCTCTCTGTCTCACTCCTGTTACCCCTTACCCCCTCTCATGCCCTGTGTCTCTCTCCTGTTGCCCCCACCCCCCGGTCATGCCCCGTGTCTCCCTGCTGTTGCCACCCACCCCCCGCTCATGCCCCGTGTCTCTCTCCTGTTGCCCCCACCACACGCTCATGCCTCGTGTCTCTCGCCTGTTACCCCCCTGCTCATGCCCCGTGTCTCCCTGCTGTTGCCCCCCCACCCCCCGGTCATGCCCCGTGTCTCCCTGCTGCTGCCCCCCACCCCCGGTCATGCCCCGTGTCTCCCTGCTGTTGCCACCCATCCCCCGCTCATGCCCTGTGTCTCTCTCCTGTTGCCCCCCACCACACGCTCATGCCTCGTGTCTCTCTCCTGTTACCCCCACCCCCGCTCATGCCCCGTGTCTCCCTGCTGTTGCCCCCCACCCCCTCTCATGCCCTGTGTCTCTCTCCTGTTAACCCCACACCCTCTCATGCCCCGTGTCTCTCTCCTGTTGCCCCCCACCCTCCGGTCATGCCCCGTGCCTCCCTGCTGTTTCCCACCAACCCCCGCTCATGCCCCGTGTCTCTCTCCTGTTACTCCCCACCCCCGGTCATGTCCCGTGTCTCCCTGCTTTTGCCCCCTGCTCATGCCCCGTGTCTCTCTCCTGTTACCCTCCACCCCCTCTCATGCCCCGTGTCTCTCTCCTGTTGCCCCCCACCCCCCGGTCATGCCCTGTGTCTCCCTGCTGTTGCCCCCCACCCCCTGTTCATGCCCCGTGTCTCTCTCCTGTTCCCCCCACCCCCGGTCATGCCCCATGTCTCCCTGCTGTTTCCCCCCACCCCCCTCTCATGACCCGTGTCTCTCTCCTGTTGGCCCCCACCCCCTCTCATGCCCCGTTTCTCTCTCCTGTTATCCCCCACCCCCCGCTCATGCCCCGTGTCTCTCTCCTGTTGCCCCCACCCCCCGCTCATGCCCCGTGTCTCTCTCCTGTTACCCCCACCCCCTCTCATGCCCCGTGTCTACCCTGCTGTTGCCCCCCACCTTCCGCTCATTCCCCGTGTCTCCCTGCTGTTGCCCCCCACCCCCCGCTCATGCCCTGTGTCTCTCTCTGTCTCACTCCTGTTACCCCTCACCCCCTCTCATGCCCTGTGTCTCTCTCCTGTTGCCCCCACCCCCCGGTCATGCCCCGTGTCTCCCTGCTGTTGCCACCCACCCCCCTCTCATGCCCCGTGTCTCTCTCCTGTTAACCCCACAACCCCCTTTCATGCCCCGTGTCTCTCTCCTGTTGCCCCCCACCCTCCGGTCATGCCCCATGCCTTCCTCCTGTTTCCCACCAACCCCCGCTCATGCCCCGTGTCTCTCTCCTGTTACCCCCCACCCGCGGTCATGTCCCGTGTCTCCCTGCTGTTGCCCCCTGCTCATGCCCCGTGTCTCTCTCCCGTTACCCCCCACCCCATCTCTTGCCCCGTGTCTCTCTCCTGTTTCCCACCACCCCTCGGTCATGCCCCGTGTCTCCCTGCTGTTGCCCCCACCCCCCGTTCATGCCCCGTGTCTCTCTCCTGTTCCCCCCACCCACCGGTCATGCCCCATGTCTCCCTGCTGTTGCCCCTCACCCACCGCTCATGCCCAGTGTCTCCCTGCTGTTGCCCCCACCCCCCGCTCATGCCCGTGTCTCTCTCCTGTTACCCCCCACCCCCCGCTCATGCCCCGTGTCTCTCTCCTGTTGCCCCCCACCCCCCTCTCATGCCCCGTGTCTCCTTCCTGTTATCCCCCACACCCCTCTCAGGCTCCGTGTCTCTCTCCTGTGGCCCCCCAGTCCCTGGTCATGCCCCGTGTCTCCCTGCTGTTGCCCCCCACTCCCTGCTCATGCCCCGTGTCTCTCCCCTGTTACCCCCCACCCCGCTCATGCCCCGTGTCTCCCTGCTGTTGCCCCCCACTCATGCCCCGTGTCTCCCTGCTGTTGCCCCCCACCCCCGGCTCTTGCCCCGTGTCTCTCTCCTGTTCCCCCCACCCCTGGTCATGCCCCGTGTCTCCCTGCTGTTGCCCCCCACTCCCTGCTCATGCCCCGTGTCTTTCTCCTGTTGCCCCCCACCCCCTGCTCATGCCCCGCATCTCCCTCGTGTTCCCCGCACCCCCGCTCTTGCTCCGTGTCTCCCTCTTGTTGCCCCCCACCACCCGCTCATGCCCCGTGTCTCCTTGCTGTTGCCCCCCAACCCCCGCTCATGTCCCGTGTCTCTCTCCTGATACCCCCCACCCCCCTGCTCATGTCCCGTGTCTCCCTGCTGTTGCCCCCCACCCCCCGCTCATGCCCTGTGTCTCTCTCTATCTCTCTCCTGTTTCCCCCCACCCCCTTTCATGCCCCATGTCTCTCTCCTGTTACCCCCCCACCCCCCTCTCATGACCCGTGTCTCTCTCCTGTTACCCCCGACCCCCCTCTTATGCCCAATGTCTCTCTCCTGTTACCCCCCACCCCCCTCTCATGCCCCATGTCTCTCTCCTGTTACCCCCCACCCCCTCCCATACCCTGTGTCTCTCTCCTGTTACGCGCCAACCCCTCTCATGCCCTGTGTCTCTCCGTCCTGTTACGCCCCACCACCCTCTCGTACCCCGTGTCTCTCTCCTTTTGCCGCCCACCCCCCGCTCATGCCCCGTGTCTCTCTCCTGTTACCCCCCACCCCCCGCTCATGCCCTGTGTCTCTCTCCTGTTACCCCCCACCCCCGCTCATGCCCCGTGTCTCTCTCCTGATACCCCCCACCCCCCTGCTCATGCCCCGTGTCTCCCTGCTGTTGCCCCCCACCCCCCGCTCATGCCCTGTGTCTCTCTCTGTCTCTCTCCTGTTTCCCCCCACCCCCTTTCATGCCCCGTGTCTCTCTCCTGTTACCCCCCACCCCCCTCTCATGCCCCGTCTCTCTCCTGTTACCCCCCGACCCCCCTCTCATGCCCAATGTCTCTCTCCTGTTAACCCCCACCCCCTCTCATGCCCTGTGTCTCTCTCCTCTGTTACCCCCCACCCCCCTCTCATGTCCCGTATCTCTCTCCTGTTGCCCCCCACCCCCCGGTCATGCCCTGTGTCTCTCTCCTGTTACCCCCCACCCCCCGCTCATGCCCCGTGTTTCTCTCCTGTTGCCCCCACCCCCGCTCATGCCCCGTGTCTCTCTCCTGTTGCCCCCCACCCCCCGCTCATGCCCAGTGTCTCTCTCCTGTTACCCCCCACCCCCGCTCATGCCCTGTGTCTCTGTCCTGTTGCCCCCTCCCCCGCTCATGCCCCGTGTCTCTCTCCTGTTACCCCCCACCCTCCACTCATTCCCTGTGTCTCCCTGCTGTTGCCCCCCACCCCCCGCTCATGCCCTGTGTCTCTCTCTGTCTCACTCCTGTTACCCCTCACCCTCTCTCATGCCCTGTGTCTCTCTCCTGTTGCCCCCACCCCCCGGTCATGCCCCGTGTCTCCCTGTTGTTGCCATCCACCCCCCGCTCATGCCCCGTGTCTCTCTCCTGTTGCCCCCACCACACGCTCATGCCTCGTGTCTCTCTCCTGTTACCCCCCCGCTCATTCCCCGTGTCTCCCTGCTGTTGCCCCTCACCCCCGCTCATGCCCCGTGTCTCCCTGCTGTTGCCCCCTCCCACCGCTCATGCCCGTGTCTCTCTCCTGTTACCCCCACCCCCCTCTCATGACCCGTGTCTCTCTCCTGTTGGCCCCCACCCCCTCTCATGCCCAGTGTCTCCCTGCTGTTGCCCCCCACCCTCCGCTCATGCCCCGTGTCTCCCTCCTGTTATCCCCCACACCCCTCTCAGGCTCCGTGTCTCTCTCCTGTGGCCCCCCAGTCCCTGGTCATGCCCCGTGTCTCCCTGCTGTTGCCCCCCACTCCCTGCTCATGCCCCGTGTCTCTCCCCTGTTACCCCCACCCCGCTCATGCCCCGTGTCTCCCTGCTGTTGCCCCCCACCCCCACTCATGCCCCGTGTCTCCCTGCTGTTGCCCCCCACCCCCGGCTCTTGCCCCGTGTCTCTCTCCTGTTCCCCCCACCCCTGGTCATGCCCCGTGTCTCCCTGCTGTTGCCCCCCACTCCCTGCTCATGCCCCGTGTCTTTCTCCTGTTGCCCCCCACCCCCTGCCCCGCATCTCCCTCGTGTTCCCCGCACCCCGCTCTTGCTCCGTGTCTCCCTCTTGTTGCCCCCCACCACCCGCTCATGCCCCGTGTCTCCTTGCTGTTGCCCCCCAACCCCCGCTCATGCCCCGTGTCTCTCTCCTGATACCCCCCACCCCCCTGCTCATGCCCCGTGTCTCCCTGCTGTTGCCCCCCATCCCCCGCTCATGCCCTGTGTCTCTCTCTGTCTCTCTCCTGTTTCCCCCCACCCCCTTTCATGACCCGTGTCTCTCTCCTGTTACCCCCCGACCCCCCTCTTATGCCCAATGTCTCTCTCCTGTTACCCCCCACCCCCCTCTCATGCCCCATGTCTCTCTCCTGTTACCCCCCACCCCCCTCCCATACCCTGTGTCTCTCTCCTGTTACGCCCCAACCCCTCTCATGCCCTGTGTCTCTCTGTCCTGTTACCCCCCACCCCCCTCTCGTACCCCGTGTCTCTCTCCTTTTGCCGCCCACCCCCCCGCTCATGCCCCGTGTCTCTCTCCTGTTACCCCCCACCCCCCGCTCATGCCCTGTGTCTCTCTCCTGTTACCCCCCACCCCCCCATACCCCGTGTCTCTCTCCTGTTACCCCCCCACCCCCCGCTCATGCCCCGTGTCTCTCTCCTGATACCCCCCACCCCCCTGCTCATGCCCCGTGTCTCCCTGCTGTAGCCCCCCACCCCACGCTCATGCCCTGTGTCTCTCTCTGTCTCTCTCCTGTTTCCCCCATCCCCTTTCATGCCCCGTGTCTCTCTCCTGTTACCCCCCAACCCCCTCTCATGCCCCCTGTCTCTCTCCTGTTACCCCCCGACCCCCCTCTCATGCCCAATGTCTCTCTCCTGTTACCCCCCACCCCCCTCTCATGCCCTGTGTCTCTCTCTCCTGTTACCCCCCACCCCCCTCTCATGTCCCGTGTCTCTCTCCTGTTGCCCCCCACCCCCCGGTCATGCCCTGTGTCTCTCTCCTGTTACCCCCCACCCCCCGCTCATGCCCCGTGTTTCTCTCCTGTTGCCCCCCACCCCCCGCTCATGCCCCGTGTCTCTCTCCTGTTGCCCCCCACCCCCCGCTCATGCCCAGTGTCTCTCTCCTGTTACCCCCCACCCCCCGCTCATGCCCTGTGTCTCTGTCCTGTTGCCCCCACCCCCCGCTCATGCCCCGTGTCTCTCTCCTGTTACCCCCACCCCCTCTCATGCCCCGTGTCTCCCTGCTGTTGCCCCCCACCCTCCGCTCATTCCCCGTGTCTCCCTGCTGTTGCCCCCACCCCCCGCTCATGCCCTGTGTCTCTCTCCTGTTGCCCCCACCACACGCTCATGCCTCGTGTCTCTCTCCTGTTACCCCCCCGCTCATGCCCCGTGTCTCCCTGCTGTTGCCACCCCACCCCCGGTCATGCCCCGTGTCTCCCTGCTGCTGCCCCCCACCCCCCACTCATGCCCAGTGTCTCCCTGCTGTTGCCACCCACACCCGCTCATGCACCGCGTCTCTCTCCTGTTACCCCCCACACCCCTCTCATGCCCTGTGTCTCCCTCGTGCTCCCCCCACCCCAGCTCATGCCCCGTGTCTCCCTGCTGTTGCCCCCCACCCCCTCTCATGCCCTGTGTCTCTCTCCTGTTAACCCCACCCCCCTCTCATGCCCCGTGTCTCTCTCCTGTTGCCCCCCACCCTCCGGTCATGCCCCGTGCCTCCCTGCTGTTTCCCACCAACCCCCGCTCATGCCCCGTGTCTCTCTCCTGTTACTCCCCACCCCCGGTCATGTCCCGTGTCTCCCTGCTTTTGCCCCCTGCTCATGCCCCGTGTCTCTCTCCTGTTACCCTCCACCCCCTCTCATGCCCCGTATCTCTCTCCTGTTGCCCCCCACCCCCCGGTCATGCCCTGTGTCTCCCTGCTGTTGCCCCCCACCCCCCGTTCATGCCCCGTGTCTCTCTCCTGTTCCCCCCACCCCCGGTCATGCCCCATGTCTCCCTGCTGTTGCCCCTCACCCCCCGCTCATGCCCCGTGTCTCCCTGCTGTTGCCCCCACCCCACGCTCATGCCCGTGTCTCTCTCCTGTTACCCCCCACCCCCCTCTCATGACCCGTGTCTCTCTCCTGTTGGCCCCCACCCCCTCTCATGCACAGTGTCTCCCTGCTGTTGCCCCCCACCCTCCGCTCATTCCCCTTGTCTCCCTGCTGTTGCCCCCCACCCACCGCTCATGCCCTGTGTCTCTCTCTGTCTCACTCCTGTTACCCCTTACCCCCTCTCATGCCCTGTGTCTCTCTCCTGTTGCCCCCACCCCCCGGTCATGCCCCGTGTCTCCCTGCTTTTGCCACCCACCCCCCGCTCATGCCCCGTGTCTCTCTCCTGTTGCCCCCACCACACGCTCATGCTTCGTGTCTCTCGCCTGTTACCCCCCCGCTCATGCCCCGTGTCTCCCTGCTGTTGCCCCCCACCCCCCTGCTCATGCCCCGTGTCTCCCTGCTGTAGCCCCCCACCCCACGCTCATGCCCTGTGTCTCTCTCTGTCTCTCTCCTGTTTCCCCCATCCCCTTTCATGCCCCGTGTCTCTCTCCTGTTACCCCCCACCCCCCTCTCATGCCCCCTGTCTCTCTCCTGTTACCCCCCGACCCCCCTCTCATGCCCAATGTCTCTCTCCTGTTACCCCCCACCCCCCTCTCATGCCCTGTGTCTCTCTCTCCTGTTACCCCCCACCCCCCTCTCATGTCCCGTGTCTCTCTCCTGTTGCCCCACACCCCCCGGTCATGCCCTGTGTCTCTCTCCTGTTACCCCCCACCCCCCGCTCATGCCCCCTGTTTCTCTCCTGTTGCCCCCCACCCCCCGCTCATGCCCCGTGTCTCTCTCCTGTTGCCCCCCACCCCCCGCTCATGCCCAGTGTCTCTCTCCTGTTACCCCCCACCCCCCGCTCATGCCCTGTGTCTCTGTCCTGTTGCCCCCACCCCCCACTCATGCCCCGTGTCTCTCTCCTGTTACCCCCACCCCCTCTCATGCCCCGTGTCTCCCTGCTGTTGCCCCCGACCCTCCGCTCATTCCCCGTGTCTCCCTGCTGTTGCCCCCCACCCCCCGCTCATGCCCTGTGTCTCTCTCTGTCTCACTCCTGTTACCCCTCACCCCCTCTCATGCCCTGTGTCTCTCTCCTGTTGCCCCCACCCCCCGGTCATGCCCCGTGTCTCCCTGTTGTTGTCACCCACCCCCCGCTCATGCCCCGTGTCTCTCTCCTGTTGCCCCCACCACACGCTCATGCCTCGTGTCTCTCTCCTGTTACCCCCCCGCTCATGCCCCGTGTCTCCCTGCTGTTGCCACCCCACCCCCGGTCATGCCCCGTGTCTCCCTGCTGCTGCCCCCCACCCCCCACTCATGCCCAGTGTCTCCCTGCTGTTGCCACCCACACCCGCTCATGCACCGCGTCTCTCTCCTGTTACCCCCCACACCCCTCTCATGCCCTGTGTCTCCCTCGTGCTCCCCCCACCCCCGCTCATGCCCCGTGTCTCCCTGCTGTTGCCCCCCACCCCCTCTCATGCCCTGTGTCTCTCTCCTGTTAACCCCACCCCCCTCTCATGCCCCGTGTCTCTCTCCTGTTGCCCCCCACCCTCCGGTCATGCCCCGTGCCTCCCTGCTGTTTCCCACCAACCCCCGCTCATGCCCCGTGTCTCTCTCCTGTTACTCCCCACCCCCGGTCATGTCCCGTGTCTCCCTGCTTTTGCCCCCTGCTCAAGCCCCGTGTCTCTCTCCTGTTACCCTCCACCCCCTCTCATGCCCCGTGTCTCTCTCCTGTTGCCCCCCACCCCCCGGTCATGCCCTGTGTCTCCCTGCTGTTGCCCCCACCCCCCGTTCATGCCCCGTGTCTCTCTCCTGTTCCCCCCACCCCCGGTCATGCCCCATGTCTCCCTGCTGTTGCCCCTCACCCCCCGCTCATGCCCCGTGTCTCCCTGCTGTTGCCCCCACCCCACGCTCATGCCCGTGTCTCTCTCCTGTTACCCCCCACCCCCCTCTCATGACCCGTGTCTCTCTCCTGTTGGCCCCCACCCCCTCTCATGCCCAGTGTCTCCCTGCTGTTGCCCCCCACCCTCCGCTCATTCCCCGTGTCTCCCTGCTGTTGCCCCCCACCCACCGCTCATGCCCTGTGTCTCTCTCTGTCTCACTCCTGTTACCCCTTACCCCCTCTCATGCCCTGTGTCTCTCTCCTGTTGCCCCCACCCCCCGGTCATGCCCCGTGTCTCCCTGCTGTTGCCACCCACCCCCCGCTCATGCCCCGTGTCTCTCTCCTGTTGCCCCCACCACACGCTCATGCTTCGTGTCTCTCGCCTGTTACCCCCCACCCCCCTCTCATGACCCGTGTCTCTCTCCTGTTGGCCCCCACCCCCTCTCATGCCCCGTGTCTCCCTGCTGTTGCCCCCCCACCCCCCGGTCATGCCCCGTGTCTCCCTGCTGCTGCCCCCCACCCCCGGTCATGCCCCGTGTCTCCCTGCTGTTGCCACCCATCCCCCGCTCATGCCCCGTGTCTCTCTCCTGTTGCCCCCCACCACACGCTCATGCCTCGTGTCTCTCTCTTGTTACCCCCACCCCTGCTCATGCCCCGTGTCTCCCTGCTGTTGCCCTCCACCCCCTCTCATGCCCCGTGTCTCTCTCCTGTTGCCCCCCACCCTCCGGTCATGCCCCGTGCCTCCCTGCTGTTTCCCACCAACCCCCGCTCATGCCCCGTGTCTCTCTCCTGTTACTCCCCACCCCCGGTCATGTCCCGTGTCTCCCTGCTTTTGCCCCCTGCTCATGCCCCGTGTCTCTCTCCTGTTACCCTCCACCCCCTCTCATGCCCCGTGTCTCTCTCCTGTTGCCCCCCACCCCCCGGTCATGCCCTGTGTCTCCCTGCTGTTGCCCCCCACCCCCCGTTCATGCCCCGTGTCTCTCTCCTGTTCCCCCCACCCCCGGTCATGCCCCATGTCTCCGTGCTGTTTCCCCTCACCCCCCGCTCATGCCCCGTGTCTCCCTGCTGTTGCCCCCACCCCCCGCTCATGCCTGTGTCTCTCTCCTGTTACCCCCCACCCCCCTCTCATGACCCGTGTCTCTCTCCTGTTGCCCCCCACCCCCCGGTCATGCCCTGTGTCTCCCTGCTGTTGCCCCCCACCCCCCGTTCATGCCCCGTGTCTCTCTCCTGTTCCCCCCACCCCCGGTCATGCCCCATGTCTCCCTGCTGTTTCCCCTCACCCCCCGCTCATGCCCCGTGTCTCCCTGCTGTTGCCCCCACCCCCCGCTCATGCCTGTGTCTCTCTCCTGTTACCCTCCACCCCCTCTCATGCCCCGTGTCTCTCTCCTGTTGCCCCCCACCCCCCGGTCATGCCCTGTGTCTCCCTGCTGTTGCCCCCCACCCCCCGTTCATGCCCCGTGTCTCTCTCCTGTTCCCCCCACCCCCGGTCATGCCCCATGTCTCCCTGCTGTTTCCCCTCACCCCCCGCTCATGCCCCGTGTCTCCCTGCTGTTGCCCCCACCCCCCGCTCATGCCTGTGTCTCTCTCCTGTTACCCCCCACCCCCCGATCATGCCCTATGTCTCTCTCTGTCTCACTCCTGTTACCCCTTACCCCCTCTCATGCCCTGTGTCTCTCTCCTGTTGCCCCCACCCCCCGGTCATGCCCCGTGTCTCCCTGCTGTTGCCACCCACCCCCCTCTCATGCCCCGTGTCTCTCTCCTGTTAACCCCCACATCCCCCTTTCAT
Organism: Ambystoma mexicanum; assembly: GCF_040938575.1. Taxonomy (NCBI): domain Eukaryota; kingdom Metazoa; phylum Chordata; class Amphibia; order Caudata; family Ambystomatidae; genus Ambystoma; species Ambystoma mexicanum. The sequence continues at coordinate 419,415,847 of NC_090929.1, forward strand.
GCCCTGTGTCTCTCTCCTGTTGCCCCCCACCCTCCGGTCATGCCCCATGCCTTCCTCCTGTTTCCCACCAACCCCCGCTCATGCCCCGTGTCTCTCTCCTGTTACCCCCCACCCCCGGTCATGTCCCGTGTCTCCCTGCTGTTGCCCCCTGCTCATGCCCCGTGTCTCTCTCTCGTTACCCCCTCGCTCATTCCCCGTGTCTCCCTGCTTTTGCCCCCTGCTCATGCCCCGTGTCTCTCTCCTGTTACCCTCCACCCCCTCTCATGCCCCGTGTCTCTCTCCTGTTGCCCCCCACCCCCCGGTCATGCCCTGTGTCTCCCTGCTGTTGCCCCCCACCCCACCCCGTTCATGCCCCGTGTCTCTCTCCTGTTCCCCCCACCCCCGGTCATGCCCCATGTCTCCCTGCTGTTTCCCCTCACCCCCCGCTCATGCCCCGTGTCTCCCTGCTGTTGCCCCCACCCCCCGCTCATGCCTGTGTCTCTCTCCTGTTATCCCCCACCCCCCTCTCATGACCCGTGTCTCTCTCCTGTTGGTCCCCACCCCCTCTCATGCCCCGTGTCTCTCTCCTGTTATCCCCCACCCCCCGCTCATGCCCCGTGTCTCTCTCCTGTTGCCCCCCACCCCCCGCTCATGCCCAGTGTCTCTCTCCTGTTACCCCCCACCCCCCGCTCATGCCCTGTGTCTCTGTCCTGTTGCCCCCACCCCCCGCTCATGCCCCGTGTCTCTCTCCTGTTACCCCCACCCCCTCTCATGCCCCGTGTCTACCCTGCTGTTGCCCCCCACCTTCCGCTCATTCCCCGTGTCTCCCTGCTGTTGCCCCCCACCCCCCGCTCATGCCCTGTGTCTCTCTCTGTCTCACTCCTGTTACCCCTCACCCCCTCTCATGCCCTGTGTCTCTCTCCTGTTGCCCCCACCCCCCGGTAATGCCCCGTGTCTCCCTGCTGTTGCCACCCACCCCCCTCTCATGCTCCGTGTCTCTCTCCTGTTAACCCCACATCCCCCTTTCATGCCCCGTGTCTCTCTCCTGTTGCCCTCCACCCTCCGGTCATGCCCCATGCCTTCCTCCTGTTTCCCACCAACCCCCGCTCATGCCCAGTGTCTCTCTCCTGTTACCCCCCACCCCCGGTCATGTCCCGTGTCTCCCTGCTGTTGCCCCCTGCTCATGCCCCGTGTCTCTCTCCCGTTACCCCCCACCCCCTCTCATGCCCCGTGTCTCTCTCCTGTTTCCCCCCACCCCTCGGTCATGCCCCGTGTCTCCCTGCTGTGGCCCCCAACCCCCTGTTCATGCCCCGTGTCTCTCTCCTGTTCCCCCCACCCACCGGTCATGCCCCATGTCTCCCTGCTGTTGCCCCTCACCCACCGCTCATGCCCCGTGTCTCCCTGCTGTTGCCCCCACCCCCCGCTCATGCCCGTGTCTCTCTCCTGTTACCCCCCACCCCCCGCTCATGCCCTGTGTCTCTCTCCTGTTGCCCCCCACCCCCCTCTCATGCCCCGTGTCTCGCTCCTGTTATCCCCCACACCCCTCTCAGACTCCGTGTCTCTCTCCTGTGGCCCCCCAGTCCTTGGTCATGCCCCGTGTCTCCCTGCTGTTGCCCCCCACTCCCTGCTCATGCCCCGTGTCTCTCCCCTGTTACCCCCCACCCCGCTCATGCCCCGTGTCTCCCTGGTGTTGCCCCCCACTCATGCCCCGTGTCTCCCTGCTGTTGCCCCCCACCCCCGGCTCTTGCCCCGTGTCTCTCTCCTGTTCCCCCCACCCCTGGTCATGCCCCGTGTCTCCCTGCTGTTGCCCCCCACTCCCTGCTCATGCCCCGTGTCTTTCTCCTGTTGCCCCCCACCCCCTGCTCATGCCCCCCATCTCCCTCGTGTTCCCCGCACCCCCGCTCTTGCTCCGTGTCTCCCTCTTGTTGCCCCCCACCACCCGCTCATGCCCCGTGTCTCCTTACTGTTGCCCCCCAACCCCTGCTCATGCCCCGTGTCTCTCTCCTGATACCCCCTGCTCATGCCCCGTGTCTCCCTGCTGTTGCCCCCCACCCCCCGCTCATGCCCTGTGTCTCTCTCTGTCTCTCTCCTGTTTCCCCCCACCCCCTTTCATGCCCCGTGTCTCTCTCCTGTTACCCCCCCACCCCCCTCTCATGACCCGTGTCTCTCTCCTGTTACCCCCGACCCCCCTCTTATGCCCAATGTCTCTCTCCTGTTACCCCCCACCCCCCTCTCATGCCCCATGTCTCTCTCCTGTTACCCCCCACCCCCCTCCCATACCCTGTGTCTCTCTCCTGTTACGCCCCAACCCCTCTCATGCCCTGTGTCTCTCTGTCCTGTTACCCCCCACCCCCCTCTCGTACCCCGTGTCTCTCTCCTTTTGCCGCCCACCCCCGCTCATGCCCTGTGTCTCTCTCCTGTTACCCCCCACCCCCCTCCCATGCCCCGTGTCTCTCTCCTGATACCCCCCACCCCCCTGCTCATGCCCCGTGTCTCCCTGCTGTTGCCCCCCACCCCCCGCTCATGCCCTGTGTCTCTCTCTGTCTCTCTCCTGTTTCCCCCCACCCCCTTTCATGCCCCGTGTCTCTCTCCTGTTACCCCCCATCCCCCTCTCATGCCCCCTGTCTCTCTCCTGTTACCCCCCGACCCCCCTCTCCTGCCCAATGTCTCTCTCCTGTTAACCCCCACCCCCCTCTCATGCCCTGTGTCTCTCTCTCCTGTTACCCCCCACCCCCCTCTCATGTCCCGTATCTCTCTCCTGTTGCCCCCCACCCCCGGTCATGCCCTGTGTCTCTCTCCTGTTACCCCCCACCCCCCGCTCATGCCCCGTGTTTCTCTCCTGTTGCCCCCCACCCCCCGCTCATGCCCCGTGTCTCTCTCCTGTTGCCCCCCACCCCCTGCTCATGCCCAGTGTCTCTCTCCTGTTACACCCCACCCCCCGCTCATGCCCTGTGTCTCTGTCCTGTTGCCCCCACCCCCCGCTCATGCCCCGTGTCTCTCTCCTGTTACCCCCCACCCCCTCTCATGCCCCGTGTCTCCCTGCTGTTGCCCCCCACCCTCCGCTCATTCCCCGTGTCTCCCTGCTGTTGCCCCCCACCCCCCGCTCATGCCCTGTGTCTCTCTCTGTCTCACTCCTGTTACCCCTCACCCTCTCTCATGCCCTGTGTCTCTCTCCTGTTGCCCCCACCCCCCGGTCATGCCCCGTGTCTCCCTGTTGTTGCCAACCACCCCCCGCTCATGCCCCGTGTCTCTCTCCTGTTGCCCCCACCACACGCTCATGCCTCGTGTCTCTCCTGTTACCCCCCCGCTCATTCCCCGTGTCTCCCTGCTGTTGCCACCCCACCCCCGGTCATGCCCCGTGTCTCCCTGCTGCTGCCCCCCACCCCCCACTCATGCCCAGTGTCTCCCTGCTGTTGCCACCCACACCCGCTCATGCACCGCGTCTCTCTCCTGTTACCCCCCACACCCCTCTCATGCCCTGTGTCTCCCTCGTGCTCCCCCCACCCCCGCTCATGCCCCGTGTCTCCCTGCTGTTGCCCCCCACCCCCTCTCATGCCCTGTGTCTCTCTCCTGTTAACCCCACCCCCCTCTCATGCCCCGTGTCTCTCTCCTGTTGCCCCCCACCCTCCGGTCATGCCCCGTGCCTCCCTGCTGTTTCCCACCAACCCCCGCTCATGCCCCGTGTCTCTCTCCTGTTCCTCCCTACCCCGGTCATGTCCCGTGTCTCCCTGCTTTTGCCCCCTGCTCATGCCCCGTGTCTCTCTCCTGTTACCCTCCACCCCCTCTCATGCCCCGTGTCTCTCTCCTGTGCCCCCCACCCCCCGGTCATGCCCTGTGTCTCCCTGCTGTTGCCCCCCACCCCCCGTTCATGCCCCGTGTCTCTCTCCTGTTCCCCCCACCCCCGGTCATGCCCCATGTCTCCCTGCTGTTGCCCCTCACCCCCCGCTCATGCCCTGTGTCTCCCTGCTGTTGCCCCCACCCCCGGTCATGTCCCGTGTCTCCCTGCTTTTGCCCCCTGCTCATGCCCCGTGTCTCTCTCCTGTTACCCTCCACCCCCTCTCATGCCCCGTGTCTCTCTCCTGTGCCCCCCACCCCCCGGTCATGCCCTGTGTCTCCCTGCTGTTGCCCCCCACCCCCCGTTCATGCCCCGTGTCTCTCTCCTGTTCCCCCCACCCCCGGTCATGCCCCATGTCTCCCTGCTGTTGCCCCTCGCCCCCCGCTCATGCCCCGTGTCTCCCTGCTGTTGCCCCCACCCCCCGCTCATGCCCGTGTCTCTCTCCTGTTACCCCCACCCCCCTCTCATGCCCCGTGTCTCCCTGCTGTTGCCCCCCACCCTCCGCTCATTCCCCGTGTCTCCCTGCTGTTGCCCCCCACCCCCCGCTCATGCCCTGTGTCTCTCTCTGTCTCACTCCTGTTACCCCTCACCCCCTCTCATGCCCTGTGTCTCTCTCCTGTTGCTCCCACCCACCGGCCATGCCCCGTGTCTCCCTGCTGTTGCCACCCACCCCCCGCTCATGCCCCGTGTCTCTCTCCTGTTGCCCCCACCACACGCTCATGCCTCGTGTCTCTCGCCTGTTACCCCCCCGCTCATGCCCCGTGTCTCCCTGCTGTTGCCCCCCCACCACCCGGTCATGCCCCGTGTCTCCCTGCTGCTGCCCCCCACCCCCGGTCATGCCCTGTGTCTCCCTGCTGTTGCCACCCATCCCCCGCTCATGCCCCGTGTCTCTCTCCTGTTGCCCCCCACCACACGCTCATGCCTCGTGTCTCTCTCCTGTTACCCCCACCCCCGCTCATGCCCCGTGTCTCCCTGCTGTTGCCCCCCACCCCCTCTCATGCCCTGTGTCTCTCTCCTGTTAACCCCACACCCTCTCATGCCCCGTGTCTCTCTCCTGTTGCCCCCCACCCTCCGGTCATGCCCCGTGCCTCCCTTGCTGTTTCCCCCCAACCCCCGCTCATGCCCCGTGTCTCTCTCCTGTTACCCTCCACCCCCTCTCATGCCCCGTGTCTCTCTCCTGTTGCCCCCCACCCCTCGGTCATGCCCTGTGTCTCCCTGCTGTTGCCCCCCACCCCCCGTTCATGCCCCGTGTCTCTCTCCTGTTCCCCCCACCCCCGGTCATGCCCCATGTCTCCCTGCTGTTGCCCCTCACCCCCGCTCATGCCCCGTGTCTCCCTGCTGTTGCCCCCACCCCCCGCTCATGCCTGTGTCTCTCTCCTGTTACCCCCCACCCCCGGTCATGCCCATGTCTCCCTGCTGTTTCCCCCCAACCCCCGCTCATGCCCCGTGTCTCTCTCCTGTTACCCCCCCACCCCCGGTCATGTCCCGTGTCTCCCTGCTGTTGCTCCCTGCTCATGCCCCATGTCTCTCTCCTGTTACCCCCCACCCCCTCTCATGCCCCGTGTCTCTCTCCTGTTGGCCCCCACCCCCTCTCATGCCCCGTGTGTCTCTCCTGTTATCCCCCACGCCCCTCTCATGCTCTGTGTCTCTCTCCTGTTGCCCCCCAGTCCCTGGTCACGCCTCGTGTCTCCCTGCTGTTGCCCCCCACTCCCTGCTCATGCCCCGTGTCTCTCCCCTGTTACCCCCACCCCGCTCATGCCCCGTGTCTCCCTGCTGTTGCCCCCCACCCCCCACTCATGCCCCGTGTCTCCCTGCTGTTGCCCCCCACCCCCGGCTCTTGCCCCGTGTCTCTCTCTTGTTCCCCCCACCCCTGGTCATACCCCGTGTCTCCCTGCTGTTGCCCCCCACTCCCCGCTCATGCCCCGTGTCTCTCTCCGGTTGCCCCCACCCCCCGCTCATGCCCCGCATCTCCCTCGTGTTCCCCGCACCCCCGCTCATGCCCCGTGTCTCCCTCTTGTTGCCCCCCACCACCCGCTCATGCCACGTGTCTCCTTGCTGTTGCCCCCCACCCCCCGCTCATGCCCTGTGTCTCCCTCCTGTTGCCCTCACCCCCCGCTCATGCCCCGTGTCTCTCTCCTGATACCCCCCACCCCCGGCTCATGCCCCGTGTCTCCCTGCTGTTGCCCCCCACCCCCCGCTCATGCCCTGTGTCTCTCTCTCTCCTGTTACCCCCCACCCCCCTCTCATGCCCCGTGTCTCTCTCCTGTTACCCCCCAACCCCCTCTCATGCCCCATGTCTCTCTCCTGTTACCCCCACCCCCCTCCCATACCCCATGTCTCTCTCCTGTTACCCCCACCCCCCTCTCATGCCCCATGTCTCTCTCCTGTTACCCCCATCCCCCTCCCATACCCCATGTCTCTCTCCTGTTACACCCCACCCCCTCTCATGCCCTGTGTCTCTCTCTCCTGTTACCCCCCACCCCCCTCTCGTGCCCCGTGTCTCTCTCCTGTTGCCCCCCACCCCCGGTCATGCCCAGTGTCTCTCTCCTGTTACCCCCCACCCCCCGCTCATGCCCCGTGTCTCTCTCCTGTTGCCCCCCGCTCATGCCCCGTGTCTCTCTCCTGTTGCCCCCCACCCCCAGCTCATGCCCCGTGTCTCTCTCCTGTTACCCCCCACCCCCCGCTCATGCCCTGTGTCTCTCTCCTGTTGCCCCCACCCCCCGCTCATGCCCCGTGTCTCTCTCCTGTTACCCCCCACACCCCTCTCATGCCCGGTGTCTCCCTGCTGTTGCCCCCCACCCTCCGCTCATGCCCCGTGTCTCCCTGCTGTTGCCCCCACCCCCCGCTCATGCCCTGTGTCTCTCTCTGTCTCACTCCTGTTACCCCCCACCCCCTCTCATGCCCTGTGTCTCTCTCCTGTTGCCCCCCACCCCCGGTCATGCCCTGTGTCTCCCTGCTGTTGCCTCCCATCCCCCGCTCATGCCCCGTGTCTCTCTCCTGTTGCCCCCATCACACGCTCATGCCTCGTGTCTCTCTCCTGTTACCCCCAACCCCCCCGCTCATGCCCCGTGTATCCCTGCCGTTGCCTCCCACCCCCGGTCATGCCCCGTGTCTCCCTGCTGTTGCCCCCCATCCCCCGCTCATGCCCAGTGTCTCCCTGCTGTTGCCGCACACCCCCGCTCATGCACCGTGTCTCTCTCCTGTTACCCCCCACCCCCCTCTCATGCCCCGTGTCTCCCTCGTGTTCCCCCCACCCCCGCTCATGCCGCGTGTCTCCCTGCTGTTGCTCCCCACCCCCCTCTCATGCCCCGTGTCTCTCTCCTGTTAACCCCACCCCCCTCTCATGCCCCGTGTCTCTCTCCTGTTGCCCCCCACCCCCCGGTCATGCCCTGTGTCTCCCTGCTGTTGCCCTCCACCCCGCTCATGCCCCGTGTCTCTCTCCTGTTGCCCCCCACCCCGTGGACATTCCCCGTGTCTCCCTGCTGTTGGCCCGCACCCCCCGCTCATGCCCCGTGTCTCTCTCCTGTTCCCCCCACCCCCCTGTCATGCCCCATGTCTCCCTGCTGTTGCCCCCCACCCCCCTCTCATGCCCAGTGTCTCTCTCCTGTCAACCTCACCCCCCTCTCATGCCCCGTGTCTCTCTCCTGTTACCCCCCCACCCCCGGTCATGTCCCGTGTCTCCCTGCTGTTGCTCCCTGCTCATGCCCCATGTCTCTCTCCTGTTACCCCCACCCCCTCTCATGCCCCGTGTCTCCCTGCTGTTGCCCTCCACCCCCGCTCATGCCCCGTGTCTCTCTCCTGTTGCCCCCCACCCCCTGGTCATGCCCCGTGTCTCCCTGCTGTTGGCCCGCACCCCCCGCTCATGCCCCGTGTCTCTCTCCTGTTCCCCCCACCCCCCGGTCATGCCCCATGTCTCCCTGCTGTTGCCCTTCACCCCCCACTCATGCCCCGTGTCTCCCTGCTGTTGCCCCCACCCCCCGCTCATGCCCGTGTCTCTCTCCTGTTACCCCCATCCCCCGCTCATGCCCCGTGTCTCTCTCCTGTTGCCCCCCACCCCCTCTCATGACCCGTGTCTCTCTCCTGTTATCCCCCACCCGCCTCTCATGCTCCGTGTCTCTCTGCTGTTGCCCCCCAGTCCCTGGTCATGCCCCGTGTCTCCCTGCTGTTGCCCCCCACTCCCTGCTCATGCCCTGTGTCTCTCTCCTGTTACCCCCCACCCCCCTCCCCACCCCCTTCTCATGCCCCGTGTCTCTCTCCTGTTACCTCCCTGCCCCCTCTCATGCCCCATGTCTCTCTTCTGTTACCCCCCACCCCCTCTCATGCCCCGTGTCTCTCTCCTGTTGCCCCCCAACCCCCGGTCAGGCCCTGTGTCTCCCTGCTGTTGCCCCCCGCTCATGCCCGTGTCTCCCTGCTGTTGCCCCCCGCTCATGCCCCGTGTCTCTCTCCTTTTGCCCCCCACCCCCGCTCATGCCCCGTGTCTCTCTCCTGTTGCCCCCACCCCCTCTCATGCCCGTGTCTCTCTCTTGTTTCCCCCACCCCTGATCATGCCCCGCATCTCCCTCGTGTTCCCCGCACCCCCCGATAATGCCCCGTGTCTCCCTGCTGTTGCCCCCCACTCCCCGCTCATGCCCCGTGTCTCTCTCCTGTTGCCCCCCACCCCCCGCTCATGCCCCGCATCTCCCTCGTGTTCCCCGCACCCCCCGATAATGCCCCGTGTCTCCCTCTTGTTGCCCGCCACCACCCGCTCAGGCCCCGTGTCTCCCTGCTGTTGCCCCCCACCCCACGCTCATGCCCTGTGTCTCCCTCCTTTTGCCCTCACCCCCCACTCATGCCCCGTGTCTCTCTCATGTTACCACCCACCCCCCGCTCATGCACCGTGTCTACCTGCTGTTGCCCCCCACCACCCTCTCATGCCCTGTGTCTCTCTCTGTCTCTCTCCTGTTTCCCCCCACCCCCTTTCATGCCCCGTATCTCTCTCCTGTTACCCCCCCACCCCCCTCTCATGCCCCATGTCTCTCCCCTGCTACCCCCACCCCCTGCTCATGCCCCGTGTCTCCCTGCTGTTGCCCCCCACCCCCTGGGTCATGCCCCGTGTCTCCCTGCTGTTGGCCCCCACCCCCCGCTCATGCCCGTGTCTCCCTGCTGTTTCCCCCCGCTCATGCCCCGTGTCTCTCTCCTTTTGCCCCCCACCCCCGCTCATGCCCCATGTCTCTCGCCTGTTATCCCCGACCCGCCTCTCATGCTCCGTGTCTCTCTGCTGTTGCCCCCCACCCCCGCTCATGCCCCGTGTCTCCCTGCTGTTGCCCCCCACTCCCTGCTCATGCCCTGTGTCTCTCTCCTGTTACCCCCCACCCCACTCCCCACCCCCTTCTCATGCCCCGTGTCTCTCTCCTGTTACCCCCCTGCCCCCTCTCATGCCCCATGTCTCTCTTATGTTACCCCCCACCCCCTCTCATGCCCCGTGTCTCTCTCCTGTTGCCCCCCACCCCCCGGTCAGGCCCTGTGTCGCCCTGCTGTTGCCCCCCGCTCATGCCCGTGTCTCCCTGCTGTTGCCCCCCGCTCATGCCCCGTGTCTCTCTCCTTTTGCCCCCCACCCCCGCTCATGCCCCGTGTCTCTCTCCTGTTGCCCCCACCCCCTCTCATGCCCGTGTCTCTCTCTTGTTTCCCCCACCCCCCGATCATGCCCCGCATCTCCCTCGTGTTCCCCGCACCCCCCGATAATGCCCCGTGTCTCCCTGCTGTTGCCCCCCACTCCCCGCTCATGCCCCGTGTCTCTCTCCTGTTGCCCCCCACCCCCCGCTCATGCCCCGCATCTCCCTCGTGTTCCCCGCACCCCCCGATAATGCCCCGTGTCTCCCTCTTGTTGCCCGCCACCACCCGCTCATGCCCCGTGTCTCCCTGCTGTTGCCCCCCACCCCACGCTCATGCCCTGTGTCTCCTTCCTTTTGCCCTCACCCCCCGCTCATGCCCCGTGTCTCTCTCATGTTACCACCCACCCCCCGCTCATGCACCATGTCTACCTGCTGTTGCCCCCACCACCCTCTCATGCCCTGTGTCTCTCTCTGTCTCTCTCCTGTTTCCCCCCACCCCCTTTCATGCCCCGTATCTCTCTCCTGTTACCCCCCCACCCCCCTCTCATGCCCCATGTCTCTCCCCTGCTACCCCCCACCCCCTGCTCATGCCCCGTGTCTCCCTGCTGTTGCCCCCCACCCCCTGGGTCATGCCCCGTGTCTCCCTGCTGTTGGCCCCCACCCCCCGCTCATGCCTGTGTCTCCCTGCTGTTTCCCCCCGCTCATGCCCCGTGTCTCTCTCATGTTACCACCCACCCCCTTTCATGCCCCGTGTCTCTCTCCTGTTACCCCCCCACCCCCCTCTCATGCCCCATGTCTCTCTCATGTTACCACCCACCCCCTTTCATGCCCCGTGTCTCTCTCCCCCCGCTCATGCCCGGCATCTCCCTCGTGTTCCCCGCATCCCCCGCTAATGCCCCGTGTCTCCCTCTTGTTGCCCGCCACCACCCGCTAATGCCCCGTGTCTCCCTGCTGTTGCCCCCCACCCCACGCTCATGCCCTGTGTCTCCCTCCTTTTGCCCTCACCCCCTGCTCATGCCCCGTGTCTCTCTCATGTTACCACCCACCCCCTTTCATGCCCCGTGTCTCTCTCCTGTTACCCCCCCACCCCCCTCTCATGCCCCGTGTCTCTCTCCTGTTACACCCTACCCCCCTCTCGTGCCCCGTGTCTCTCTCTCCTGTTACCCCCACCCCACTCTCATGCCCCGTGTCTCTCTCCTTTTGCCCCGCACCCCCCGGTCATGCCCCGTGTCTCTCTCCTGTTACCCCCCACCCCCCGCTCATGCCCTGTGTCTCTCTCCTGTTGCCCCCCACACCCCGCTCATGCCCCGTGTCTCTCTCCTGTTGCCCCCCACCCCCTGCTCATGCCCCGTGTCTCTCTCCTGTTGCCCCCCACCCCCCGCTCATGCCCCGTGTCTCTGTCCTGTTGCCCCCACCCCACGCTCATGCCCCGTGTCTCTCTCCTGTTACCCCCCACCCCCTATCATGCCCCGTGTCTCCCTGCTGTTGCCCCCACCCTCCGCTCATTCCCCGTGTCTCCCTGCTGTTGCCCCCCACCCCCCGCTCATGCCCTGTGTCTCTCTCTGTCTCACTCCTGTTACCCCTCACCCCCTCTCATGCCCTGTGTCTCTCTCCTGTTGCCATCACACCCCGGTCATGCCCCGTGTCTCCCTGCTGTTGCCACCCACCCCCCGCTCATGCCACGTGTCTCTCTCCTGTTGCCCCCACCACATGATCATGCCTCGTGTCTCTCTCCTGTTACCCCCCCGCTCATGCCCCGTGTCTCCCTGCTGTTGCCCCCCAACCCCCGGTCATGCCCCGTGTCTCCCTGCTGCTGCCCCCCACCCCCCGCTCATGCCCAGTGTCTCCCTGCTGTTGCCACCCACCCCCGCTCATGCACCGTGTCTCTCTCCTGTTACCCCCCACGCCCCTCTCATGCCCCGTGTCTCCCTCGTGCTCCCCCCACCCCCGCTCATGCCCCGTGTCTCCCTGCTGTTGCCCCCCACCCCCCTCTCATGCCCTGTGTCTCTCTCCTGTTAACCCCACCCCCCTCTCATGCCCCGTGTCTCTCTCCTGTTGCCCCCACCCCCCGGTCATGCCCCATGCCTCCCTCCTGTTTCCCACCAACCCCCACTCATGCCCCGTGTCTCTCTCCTGTTACCCCCCACCACCGGTCATGTCCCGTGTCTCCCTGCTGTTGCCCCCCACTCCTCGTTCAAGCCCCGTGTCTCTCTCCTGTTCCCCCCACCCCCGGTCATGCCCCATGTCTCCCTGCTGTTGCCCCTCACCCCCTGCTCATGCCCCGTGTCTCTCTCTCTCCTGTTGCCCCCCACCCCCTGCTCATGCCCCGTGTCTCTCTCCTGTTATCCCCCACGCCCCTCTCATGCTCCGTGTCTCTCTCCTGTTGCCCCCCAGTCCCTGGTCATGCCCCGTGTCTCCCTGCTGTTGCCCCCCACTCCCTGCTCATGCCCCGTGTCTCTCCCCTGTTACCCCCCACCCCCGCTCATGCCCCGTGTCTCCCTGCTGTTGCTCCCCACTCCCCACTCATGCCCCGTGTCTCCCTGCTGTTGCCCCCCACTCCCGGCTCATTCCCCGTGTCTCTCTCCTGTTGCCCCCCACCCCCCGCTCATGCCCCGCATCTCCCTCGTGTTCCCGCATCCCCGCTCTTGCTCCGTGTCTCCCTCTTGTTGCCCCCCACCACCCGCTCATGCCCCGTGTCTCCTTGCTGTTGCCCCCCACCCCCTGCTCATGCCCTCTGTCTCCCTCCTGTTGCCCTCACCCCGCTCATGCCCCGTGTCTCTCCCTCGTGCTCCCCCCACCCCCGCTCATGCCCCGTGTCTCCCTGCTGTTGCCCCCCACCCCCCGCTCATGCCCTGTGTCTCTCTCCTGTTAACCCCACCCCCCTCTCATGCCCCGTGTCTCTCTCCTGTTTCCCCCACCCCCCGGTCATGCCCCATGCCTCCCTCCTGTTTCCCACCAACCCCCGCTCATGCCCCGTGTCTCTCTCCTGTTACCCCCCACCACCGGTCATACCGTGTCTCCCTGCTGTTGCCCCCCACTCCTCGTTCAAGCCCCGTGTCTCTCTCCTGTTCCCCCCACCCCCGGTCATGCCCCATGTCTCCCTGCTGTTGCCCCTCACCCCCTGCCCATGCCCCGTGTCTCTCTCCTGTTGCCCCCACCCCCTGCTCATGCCCCGTGTCTCTCTCCTGTTATCCCCCACGCCCCTCTCATGCTCCGTGTCTCTCTCCTGTTGCCCCCCAGTCCCTGGTCATGCCCCGTGTCTCCCTGCTGTTGCCCCCCACTCCCTGCTCATGCCCCGTGTCTCTCCCCTGTTACCCCCCACCCCCGCTCATGCCCCGTGTCTCCCTGCTGTTGCTCCCCACTCCCCACTCATGCCCCGTGTCTCCCTGCTGTTGCCCCCCACTCCCGGCTCATGCCCCGTGTCTCTCTCCTGTTGCCCCCCACCCCCCGCTCATGCCCCGCATCTCCCTCGTGTTCCCCGCATCCCCGCTCTTGCTCCGTGTCTCCCTCTTGTTGCCCCCCACCACCCGCTCATGCCCCGTGTCTCCTTGCTGTTGCCCCCCACCCCCTGCTCATGCCCTCTGTCTCCCTCCTGTTGCCCTCACCCCGCTCATGCCCCGTGTCTCTCCCCTGATACCTCCCACCCCCCGCTCATGCCCCGTGTCTCCCTGCTGTTGCCCCCCACCCCCCGCTCATGCCCTGTGTCTCTCTCCTGTTTCCCCCCACCCCCTTTCATGCCCGTGTCTCTCTCCTGTTATCCCCCACCCCCCTCTCATGCTCCGTGTCTCTCTCCTGTTGCCCCCCACTCCCTGCTTATGCCCCGTGTCTCTCCCCTGTTACCCCCCACCCCCGCTCATGCCCCGTGTCTCCCTGCTGTTGCCCCCCACCCCCCACTCATGCCCCGTGTCTCCCTGCTGTTGCCCCCCACTCCCTGCTCATGCCCCGTGTCTCTCCCCTGTAACCCCCCACCCCCGCTCATGCCCCGTGTCTCCCTGCTGTTGCCCCCCACCCCCCACTCATGCCCCGTGTCTCCCTGCTGTTGCCCCCACCCCCGCTCATGCCCCGTGTCTCTCTCCTGTTACCCCCCACCGCCCTCTCATGCCCCGTGTCTCCCTGCTGTTGCCCCCCACCCCCGCTCATGCCCCGTGTCTCTCTCCTGTTACCCCCCATCCCCCGCTCATGCCCCGTGTCTCCCTGCTGTTGCCCCCCACCCCCACTCATGCCCCGTGTCTCTCTTATGTTACCCCCCACCCCCCTCTCATGCCCTGTGTCTCCCTCGTGTTCCTCTGACCCCCCACTCATGCCCCGTGTCTCCCTGCTGTTGCCCCCACCCCCCGCTCATGCCCCATGTCTCCCTGCTGTTGCCCCCCACCCCCGCTAATGCTCTGTGTCTCTCTCCTGTTACCCCCCACCCCTCGCTCATGCCCCGTGTCTCTCTCCTGTTACCCCCACCCCCTCTCATGCCCCGTGTCTCTCTCCTGTTGCCCCCCACCCCCTGGTCATGCCCCGTGTCTCCCTTCTGTTGCCCCCCACCCCCGCTCATGCCCTGTGTCTCTCCTGCTACCCCCCACTCCCCCTCTCATGCCCTGTGTCTCTATCCTGTTACCCCCACCCACCTCTCATGCCCCGTGTCTCCCTGCTGTTGCCCTCCACCCCCGCTCATGCCCCGTGTCTCTCTCCTGTTGCCCCCCACCCCCGGTCATGCCTCATGTCTCCCTGCTGTTGGCCCGCACCCCCCGCTCATGCCCCGTGTCTCTCTCCTGTTCCCCCGACCCCCCGGTCATGCCCCATGTCTCCCTGCTGTTGCCCTTCACCCCCCGCTCATGCCCCGTGTCTCCCTGCTGTTGCCCCCATCCCCTGCTCATGCCCGTGTCTCTCTCCTGTTACCCCCCATCCCCCGCTCATGTACCGTGTCTCTCTCCTGTTGCCCCCCACCCCCCTCTCATGCCCAGTGTCTCTCTCCTGTTATCCCCCACCCCCCTCTCATGCTCCGTGTCTCTCTCCTGTTGCCCCCCAGTCCCTGGTCATGCCCCGCATCTCCCTGCTGTTGCCCCCCACTCCCTGCTCATGCCCCGTGTCTCTCCCCTGTTACCCCCCACCCCCTCTCATGCCCCGTGTCTCCCTGCTGTTGCCCCCCACCCCCTGCTCATGCCCCGTGTCTCTCTCCTGTTACCCCCCACCACCCTCTCATGCCCCATGTCTCCCTCATGTTCCCCCATCCCCCGCTCATGCCCCGTGTCTCCCTGCTGTTGCCCCCCACCCCCACTCATGCCCCGTGTCTCTCTTCTGTTACCCCCCACCCCCCTCTCATGCCCTGTGTCTCCCTCGTGTTCCCCCGACCCCCCACTCATGCCCCGTGTCTCCCTGCTGTTGCCCCCCACCCCCGCTAATGCCCCATGTCTCTCTCCTGTTACTCCCCACCCCTCGCTCATGCCCCGTGTCTCTCTCCTGTTACCCCCACCCCCCTTTCATGCCCCGTGTCTCTCTCCTGTTGCCCCCCACCCCCTGGTCATGCCCCGTGTCTCCCTGCTGTTGCCCCCCACCCCCTGCTCATGCACTGTGTCTCTCTCCTGCTACCCCCCACCCCCTTATCATGCCCTGTGTCTCTCTCCTGTTACCCCCCACCCACCTCTCATGCCCCGTGTCTCTCTCCTGTTGCCCCCCACCCCCCGGTCATGCCCCGTGTCTCCCTTATGTTGCCCCTCACTCCCAGGTCATGCCCCATGTCTCCCTGCTGTTGCCCCCCACCTCCAGCTCATGCCCCGTGTCTCTCTCATTTTACCCCCAAACCCCCCTCTCATGCCCCATGTCTCACTCGTTTTCCCCCCACCCCCCGCTCATGCCCCGTGTCTCCCTGCTGTTGCCCCCCACCCCCCAGCTCATTCCCCATGTCTCTCTTCTGTTAACCCCCACCCCCTCTCATGCCCCGTGTTCCCCCCACCCCCGCTCATGCCCCGTGTCTCCCTGCTGTTGCCCCCCACCCCTGCTCATGCCCCGTGTGTCCCTGCTGTTGCCCCTCATCCCCGCTCATGCCCCGTGTCTCTCTCCTGTTACCCCCCACCCCCGCTCATGCCCCGTGTCTCCCTGCTGTTGCCCCCCAACCCGCTCATGCCCTGTGTCTCCCTCCTGTTACCCCCCACCCCCCGCTCATGCCCCGTGTCTCTCTCCTGTTACCCCCCACCTCCCTCTCATGCCCTGTGTCTCCCTCCTGGTCCCCCCTACCCAAGCCCTGTTGTGTTCTCTTTATACACCCCGCCTTCCCTTTCCATGGTGTCCATCTTGGTAAAATATTTTCCTTCCTACACCGGGACGCCGCAACCACCCCGGGTTCCCACTTTGAGAACCTAGGATGCTAGTGATCTTCATCCATTGAAAAGGACATTATGGTTACGTTGCACTAATAAAAAACAATGAAATTCAATAAAAAAAATGTGTTAAAGGGACATTATGGTTAAGTTGCACTAATAAAAAACTATGAAAATCAATGAAAAAACTTTGTTAAAGGGTAGTCATGGTAAAGTTGCACTAATAGAAACCAATGAAATTCAGTGAAAAATCTTTGTTAAAGGGACGTTATGGTTAAGTTGCGCTATTAAAAACCTATGAAATTCAGTGAAAAAATGTTGGTAAAGGGACTTTATGGTTAAGTTGCGCTACTAAAAACCTATGAAATTCAGTGAAAAAACGTTGTTAAAGCGACGTTATGGTTAAGTTGCGCTACTAAAAACCTATGAAATTCAGTGAAAAAACTTTGTTAAAGGGACGTAATGGTTCCAAGTAAAACCGAAAAACCCTTGAAGCCTAACACCCAGGACATCAAAGATGACATCACAAATGTCATTGATGACATCATTGATGACATCACATGTGCATTTACCTTTCATGAAAAGTCTGTACAAGGGATTCTTAGTGTAATGTTAATTTAAAAAAGTGTCAAAGATTTTTGGAATGAATATCAAGTGCTAATCAGTGCATTAAGCTATGCATTGATATAAATAGCATTCTATTATTAACTTCAATCCAGTATACTAAGGTACTCATGTAGAAACATAGGCATTGTGTGCAGCATACATGATGGAGGTGCAATATGCATAAGCTTGCCATGTTGAATAGTGAAATGATAACTGTTTTCATATTAGAGTTTTGCGTGCAGTGAAACTTGTGATAAGTAGGTAATAAAACCCACTTACTACATAATTGCATTATTATAGACAAATCACAAAGAGACAACACCACATACAAATATGAATATATACAAGGGAATTGAAGTAAGAAAAAAAACAGCAATAGTAGCAGAAAGTGTTCATAACCTAACTGATTACCTTTATGCAGAGAAATGATTGCTCTGTTTCAAAGCTGTTACTTACCCTATCAATATATATCACATGATGTGTCTGGACCCTAAGGAAAATAGTGTGAGTACAACATATAAAAATATGAGCAAATACAGGCAAAGTACAGTAATAAATAAACATCAAAACTATCAGAAAGTGCTGATAAATCTACTGATAATTTTAATGCATAAAAAGGATTGCTGTCTTTCAAGGTTGTGTCTTCCCCTATGTATATGTTTCATATGATATGACTGGACCATAAGGGAATTATTGTAAGAACATACTTGAAGGATAAGTCTACAAATATAGTACATTTACAATTTTTAGTTCCTGACTGTTACTGAAAAAAATCATGTGGCCTAGATATGTCAGGAAAGGAAAAAAGGGGGCGTCAGACATTTGAAGTCATCAGTGATGTCATCAATGACATTTGTGATGTCATCTTTGATGTCCTGCGTGTTAGGCTTAGCAGTGCACGGTGGTGGCACGAGTTATGGTTGCTTAGCTTACCATAACTGGCAAATTTCAAGGGTTTTTCGGTTTTACTTGGAACCATAACGTCCCTTTAACAAAGTTTTTTCACTGAATATATATTTATATATATTACACCACCCACAGTAGCGGCTGTGTAATTATGGTTAAGTTGCTCAACTCATAGGAAGAGCAGTTTTTTGGCGGCTTATAACTTTGCTGCCCCTAGAGGAATGCTCACCATACTTTGCAAAAAAAGTATATGGGCGGCTCTGAATTTTTTCGCCAAGTTGGGTGAGGTTTTGTGCAGGGGGGGGCAAAGTTATAGGGGGGTCCCAACATTTTTTTTTCCATAGACTGAATCGGGAAAAACTTTGCGCACCACTAAAGGCTGAACGGCTGGACGGATTTTCACCAAATTTGTGGCAGGAGCGGGGGCCTGGGTCAGAAAGCGTACTTTTGTGTGTTTGGTGGAAAGTGGACCAATAATTTTGTTGCAAAGAACTGAAATGTACGTCCCAAAAAATGTGTGATATCTGGGTCCATGATTGCACTGCAGTGAACGGTGACGTGCTGTGAGTGAATAGTTTTCAATAATGCCGGCATGTTGTTTCCGAGGGCAATGCAGCGGCGAAAGCGCCTGGAAAACAAAGTTTACGGCATCTGGTGGTGGGAAGAAGGGATGGGAAGGGTGGGGGAGTGCTGCAAGTGATACATCTCATTAGAAGAAGACGGTGGTGTGCCAGCGGTATCCATGCATAGTACGCCAATTCACTGTTATCACAACAGGCAAAAATCTTGTGTGGTCATTGCAGGCAACCTTCATTATGGCATGCCAGCTGCAGCAGTGATGTCTTTTTGTGATGAATGGTGGCAGGCACATTTGGAGATGGGGAGTGCATTCCACAAGACATGCACATTTACAGATAGGGTGCACTATGGTGTCCTGTGTGTGGTAAGTCTGTAGCCCCTTTAATGCATGGCTGCAGACCTTGCACAGAAAAGTATGTCCACTGGTTGAAAAGGTATGTCCACTGGTTGAAAGTCGGTGCCACATTGTTGCTTTGTGTATGTGGTCTGGCTGCATTGCAGACATTGTTGGTTGCATGGGTGTGGTGATTGGTAGAACATCGTACAGTTGTCGGTGTATGGGTGGAGATGCTACAGTGATCAGTCGTGTACTGTGTCCACTGGGTGCACTAATGGAATAGTGTAAATATGGAAGAGGTTACGGCGCAATTGGTTCTTACATGTGCTTGCATAGTGTGCATTGCGCAGATTACTAAGTGTTGTAGTGCCCTATGAAGTACTGCTTGTGTGCACTTAGTACAGTGTGGAGAGCAGGACCAATTTTGCGACGATTGTGTTGTTTGGTTGGCATTATTACAATGGTTTCTGAATGGAAGTGGGTAGCGGTGCCAAACCCTGTGGTATGTTTGTGCATTACGGTAAATGGAACATGTGTGCATGAATTCCTGCTTTAGGGTGCAGAGGTTGGGTAGAAGTGCTGGTGCCTATGTTGCCTTTCTGATTTGTGGCACATGCCTACATGTTCGTCTGCATGGCTTTGTTATGTTGTGGTGGGTGTGGGCAAGGACTAGACTGTTGGGTGCTGTAAACTATATTCAATCAACACTACAGCTACGTCAATGCCTAGTCTGAGATGCTGAGGAAAACCCTTATTGATGTATTTTTATGTCCAGTTCAGCATTCTGGATGGCAACCCTTGTATAACACCCCCCTCTTAGAATCAAAGGAAAGTTAAATCTCGTTCCTAGCCCAAACGGTTCCAGCGATACGGACGATTAAATAAAGGTAGTTTTTCGGATTTAAAGTAAACTCAAAATGACAGGTGACAGCTTGCAGCTGCAGAATTGACAGGTGACAGTTGTGCAGCTTTAAAAATGACAGATGACACGATTTCTAGGAGGCAGTTCTACTTAGGTTAAAATAGTTTGGATTAGATTATTTTAACTAAGAGATTGGTTCTGCACAGTTCTGCTAGTTACTCACAATATCAATTTGAAAATAGGCCTTGTCACAGATCTGGTCATGTTTTGGACTGGACTCCGGTTCTGGTCTCGGCACTTCACAGCGATCTGGATCTCTGGTTCTGCTCACAGCGGTCTGGTTTGTGGTTCTCTCGGGTTCCGGATACAGCACTGCTTTCTGGATACTGCTACAGGTTCTTGCAAAAATTCTTGGCAAAATTCAAACAGCTCGCCCGGCTGTTGAATAGTTTGGTTGGTTTTGAGGCCTGCTGAAGAGGATTCAGCTGGTGGATTCAGGCCTCTCTTCTACAAATTCTGGAGTTAATTTCTGCTACAGGTTCTGGAGATTGATGAATTTGAAGTCTGGATCTCTGGATGTGAAGTCGTCGGTCAGCATGCTCCGCAGCAAATGGAATTGAATGTCTCTACCTGTCCCAGCAGTCTCTTTTTATGTGTTTTGGAAAGCGGGTGTGTGCGTTGGTCATAACTAAACCTGCCCCTCTCACTTATCATTGGCCAATTCCTCCTCTCTCCCTTGATTGGGGGAAGGAAATGTGAGTCAGAGTGATGCTGTAGGTTTTATGGTCAGAGGAACCTCCCCTTGTCAGA
The DNA here is from genome assembly GCF_040938575.1 of Ambystoma mexicanum. Lineage (NCBI taxonomy): Eukaryota > Metazoa > Chordata > Amphibia > Caudata > Ambystomatidae > Ambystoma > Ambystoma mexicanum. The sequence continues at coordinate 419,435,657 of NC_090929.1, forward strand.
TTGCACACAAATCTATTTCTGACCCAAATACATATTTATCTATGTACCATTTTTCTAATATTATAGGTCCAGTTAACATATTTTCTGTAGCACCAAACCATCCGATCCCTGTCTTTGTACGATGTCGTGTCCAATGATGACAGAATTCTCCCCTTTTCATCCAGATAACGACCTCTAAACCTTTTCCAGATTTTACACAAATGTGCACCAGGGATATGGGTTACAGATGATAAAGTGTCAGATTTTTAACATGCATACATTTGGAGTGAGACCCTATTTTCCGCTAGCAACCCCCCAGAATACACCACAGGGTCCTAACGCCTCTTAAAATGTTCACAGAAAAATCACAAAAATAATGATATTACTTATATAATTCTGACAAGTCCGCACTATGAGTTATCTATCTTTTTAAAATTACGCTCTGGTCAAAAAGGGGTGTGGCTTCCCACACCACAGGGTGGAATAACTGGTTTATCCACTTCCCCCAAGCCAGCTTTTTCACAGAGGCACAGCTGCTCCCCAGTTTCTCCCAAGAGGAAGCTATTTTACGACGCCCCCAATATAACATTTGCCTGAGTCCAAGACAGGCCTTTGTTCAACTCCCTGTAGTCCCCAGCTGCTCCACCCCTAATCTAATCAGAGAGGTGTTAACTCCTTTTGGCCAGGGGCAGAGTGGCTGAGCATCCAATTTCAACTCCTGTCGGGGGTAGTTGTCAGGCAGAATTCAGTTTCATTAAGCCAGGTTTCAGCTAAATGTCACTTTTTGTTCCCAGTTTTCTACATTCAAATCAAACTGACAATTTTTACCTATACATTAAATAATTACTTCCTTCAAGTCATTTCAGAATTTAGTTTTACATTGTATCCACCTCTTAGCAAGTCTTTCCTTGGTCTGGTTTTGTTCCATTTGTTCAGTTTTACACAAAAGTCTGGTGGTTTTAAAACGCCGGCTTTCTGATAGTGGTGAGTACTGGTAATGCAACCATTTTTGGGATTAAGAAAATGAATTCCCCACAGTTCTGGGTTGCTTTTGGCAATCAGCATTGCCATTCCCAATGGTTTCAGGCTACAGTGTGTGTAGCCCAATGGTGGTTAGGCAGTGCCCTCCTGTGCTCACAACATAGGCAACAATGGGTGGCAGCCTATTCTTCATGTTTTACTTGTGCACTCTCTGGGGAGTTCTGGCCATCATGATGTTTTCCATGCCAGTACTGCACAGTTTTATTGTAGGGCTTGGATGCATGGATAAAAACATCCCACAAGCCCCCCCTCTTGCGATGGCCATTCTGTCCTTTCGCTGATGGAACTCGCAAGATCTGGGATGTTTGCCTCCTCTTCTTCCAATTCCATGGATGGCACAGTTCAGCATCTTTTCCTCCCTCCAGTCGATCAATCAGTTCTCCGTGCTGGTCCTGATGGGAGGATTGGGCGGTACCCCGGGCCCCTCGGGTCTCTGCTCCCGGTCCCCGGTCGTCCTCCTTGGCCAGTCTCCAGGTTTTCTTTCTCCTAGGACGACAAAGGAAAGCGGCAATACCTATTCGTAGACATTTCTTCACCACTATTAATGGTGTGGCGAACATATACATTTTATGAATCAGAAGATATGAACATATACATTTTCTTTTTTAAATTAGAAGACAAGAACATATATATATACAAGGATCACAGAATTTTATGTGCTATATGTGAAATATTTTAGGGTTGGAACTGAATTACTCCGGAGCGGCCCCCTCTGGGATTCCAGTGGATTCCTCCAGTTGTTGCAGAGTGTGCCTGGGATGGCAACACTTTAGCTGATTTATATGTACCCACTTGTCTTCCCCCTCTGCCGAACTGCCTTTGGGGATGCAGATCTTATAGGCAACAGGGGAGATCTTGTCTATAATTTCAAACGGTCCCTTCCATGTAGGCAAGAATTTTCGCTGTTTGGCCTTGTTCCTTTGGAAATTGTATAGATAGACCCGATCACCCACCTTATATTCCTTTCGGGTAGTTTTTAAATCATAGTGGGTCTTCATGCTATCAGCTGATCTTTCTAGATTCCGCTGAGCATAGGCAAAAGCATGCTGAAGGTGTTTCCTTAAATTCTCCACATACTCATGAGTTGTGGAGGCATTTATCAGCGTTTGCTCTTGGGTTCTGTAGAGCAAATGCTGGAAAGCACCATCTTGCGTCCAGTCATCAACTCAAATGGTGACATTTTGGTTGCAGATGAAGGGGTAGATCTGATGGCCATTAGGACCAGAGGTAATCAGATATCCCAACTTGGCCCAGAATCTGCCACAAACTTTTTTAAGATGCTCACAATTGTCCGGTTGTAGCGTTCTACTGCTCCTGAAGAAGCAGGCCTGTAAGCACTTTGTAGCTTCCTTTTAACCCCCAGTATCTCCCACATCTTTGTCATTACTTCACTGGTGAAGTGGCTACCCCTGTCTGACTCAATCCTTTGAGGTAGACCAAAACGGGAAAAGATGTGGTTAATCATCAGGGCAGCTGCTGTTTCTGCCTTGCAGTTTGGGGCTGGGAGACATTCCACCCACTTGGTAAACAAGCATGTAACGGTCAACATGTACTTGTTTCCTCTAGACGAGCGGATTACAGGGCCTACAAAGTCGATTTGCAAATCTGACCATGGCAGTGTCATCCCCCTCTTTTGGAGAGGCGCACGGTGTGTGAGGGATGATGGCTGAAATTGTGCACACACAAGACACCCCTTCAAGTATTGGTCGAGGTCCTGCCCCATGTGTGGCCAGTATGCAACCTCTCTTAAGATTTCCAGTGTTGTGTGAAACCCCCTATGACCGGCGGTGGCCGCATCATGGGCGTGACTTAACATCAGGCTTCGGAATGAGGTAGGAACCACCCACTGATCGTGGCGAGCTTGGGATTTCCTTACCAACAAACCGTCTTGGATTCAGAACATTTTTGGACATTTCATCAACACTCTTAGGTCCTCTTTCCCAATGTAATCTGTGTCCATCAGGGGAAAGTTCTCAGGGTCCTCAAGGTGTTGGTAAAACTTACCAATGATTGGATACCCCTTCTGAGCTGTAATCAAATCAGCATCAGGGGTCTCCTTGCTCCATTGGGCAGTTGAAAGATCATTGTGAGCATTTGTCTGGGACCTAGTGATCGCAGTGACCCCAACAGGAACTCTATTTCTATTAGATCCCCTTGGATGGCCCCGGTTTTGGCCAGCTGATCAGCTAAGTCATTTCCAGTTTTGTCTGGTCCCTCTACTTTGGAATGACCCTTGATCTTTTTCCAGTAGATGGTCATCCCATTCGATGTGACCAGATCATCAATATTTTGGATTAACTTCCCATGTTTCAGGGGTTTGTTGTTAGCGCATAACATGCCTCTGGTTTTCCAATTAACCAGGTGCTCCACGAACCCGTTCCGTACATAATCCGAAACAGTGATTATGACCAGTTTGTGGAGTTGATGTTGGACAGCAGTGAGGATGGCCTGATGCACAGCCATCAACTCTGCCACCTGACTACTTCGGGGACCAATTTTGTATCCAGCGGAGGGTTCTGGAAACTCCTTCACCCAGGCATTCCCTACGCTGGCCACCGGTTCTTTCTCCCCGTTGTTGTCAACATGGTACAAGCATCCATCCACATAGACAGTGGGCATTCCCTCACACTTGTCTTATTCAAAGACTTTGTGTGGGGAATTAAGGTATGCCTCCATGTTGTCCTTGATTTTTAGACTTTCGTCCTCGAGACAGTTTTCTCTGGCACAATCATGCAAGTCAGCCAGACCTTGCGCGAGGGGACTCTTCTTGTTTTGGCCATATCTGGCCTCCACAGGAAAGCCTTGCATTGACAGAATCCAAGAAGTAATTCGGGTATTACTCACATTTCCGGCCTGGATTCTGTCACTTTGGAGATATTGCAGAGGCTGGTGTGGGGTCTCCACTATGATGTGTTCCCTCTGGATAAACGGGCGGTAATTCTTCAATGCCCACACCGTTGCCAGGAGTGCCTTCTCACAATCGTTGAATTTTTCCTCCACAGAGGATAAAGTTTTGCTCGCATAGGAGATTACTTTATTGACCTTGTCATGCTTTTGGTATAATACTGCCGTCAAGCACGTATTAGAGAACCCTGTCTCCAGGAAGAACTCCTTGTTTCTGACAGGGTAAGCTAGGCAAGGCGCTTGTGAGAGGCTTCTTTTGAGTTGTCTTACTGCCTCGGATTGTTCTGGACCCCATTCCCACTTGACCCCCCCTTCAAGAGATGAATCAGGGGTCTAGTGATCTCTGCGTAGCCCTCAATGAACTTTCTGCTGTAATTAGTCAGTCCAAGGAGGCTCCTTAGTTCCCGCAGAGTTGTGGGATCCTTCAGTTTCTGGAGTGCTTCCACTTTCTTTTCTTGGGGACAGAGACCCTGAGGAGTAATCTCATGCCCTAAGAAATCAACACGGGTTCTACACCACTGTGCTTTCTGAAAGGAAAGTTTTGCTCCGGCGGCCCTCAACTGTGTCAGAACATAACGGATCTCCGCTATGTGTTCCTCCACAGATGAACTTTTGATGAGGACATCATCTACATAAGCCAGGTTACGTCGGGTCGCAGAGTCTCTTGTGCTACTGTGCCTGCTGAGTGAGAGGAGCTGCAGTCTGCTTTCTACTGCGACTGAATTGCCTTGGATCACCTGACTCTTCATAACCCAGTCCCAGCCGCGGAGCGGGCCGCGGAGTCGGGTCACAGAGTCTCTTGTGCTGCTGTGCCTGCTGAGTGAGAGGAGTTGCAGTCTGCTTTCTACTGCGACTGAATTGCCTGGGATCACCTGACTCTTCATAACCCAGTCCCAGCTGCGGAGCGGGCCGCGGAGTCGGGTCGCAGAGTCTCTTGTCTCTGGGCTTCTGGGCTGAGGCAGAAGGGAAAGCCATTGCCTTAAACTGTTGATGTAGGTGATGTCCGTCTTGAGCGACTGACTTTGTGCCTCAGAGTTGTACGCCCTTGCCATCCGCCGGCTCTCATCTCCCCTGGAATAACTGTTGCACCTCCACTTGCTTCAACTGGCGGTGTCAGCCACGTAAACTGTTTAGCCGTGCCTGCCTGAGCGGGGATGGCCCTGTGATTACTCTTGCTTGTGCACTTGGACCATTTGGATCCGGTCTCCGATTAAATCCGCATTGCCCTTTTTCGAACTGGGATTAACGGAGGTTACTATAGATCCAACCTCACGCTGGTAGCAGACACTTACAGCGTATTTCTCCCCCCCTCCCCGTTCCATTTCCCCCGCCTCTCCTCTTCTTTCCTCACCTGCTATAGCTGTGCGCCCGGAGCGAGCTCCCGTGCTGGCTCACAGACCAGGTGACGCAGAGTCAGCTGTGTACTCTGCGCGAGCTCCGGTCCGACTCTACGAGCGGGTGCTGCGCGAGCTCCAGTCCGACTCTAAGAGCGGGTGCCGCCAAGGATCCTGCGGGCCCATCTACTCTGGGAGGCCGTGGCCGTCGCTGTCTGCGTGTCTGCCGACCTCTTCTGGCTGCTGGACTGTTCATGAGCGATTGTCCTTGAGAAACATTGGGCGCGGCCTGTGAGTAACTCTAGAACACGAAACGGTGATATTTCAGTCAGGAGACTGCGGGATTGGATCCTTTGATCCTGACTGAACCTTTATTATTCCTACAGAGATATTTCCTGAATAGTCAAACTTGGCCTATTCAAGCAGGAGACTGTGGAACTAAGGCACATTTGTCGGTTGCAGTATTTTATGAGTGAATCTGCTGGTATATATCTTTATTTTTATTTTTTTCTTTCCACTCCTTTTGAAAATTCAACAAATATAGTAGATTAAATGATCTCTGCTGCAAGTGGACCAGTGACCAGATCTAAAATCAAGTCTAATACTACTTTGGATCTGGTAAGCAGGGGATCCAGTAACATAGATGAAAATTCTCCACAACGACAGACACATGGAGCTATTTCCACACCAGGCCAATCTGAGACTTTGTCGAACAACTCACTTCCCCCGGCGGTGAATGAGGCGGCCCCATCAGTCACTGAATTTGCCATGACCCGGTCGCGTCCTAAGCATCCCCATAAGATACAGATAGAAATGTGTGGGCTGCCCGTTTCACAAAAGGAAAAAGCTATTGCAGCAAAGAAACGCTGGGAACAAGCTTTTTCCAAAGCTAACAAGAAGGCAGATGTTAGAGATCACCACCCAAATAAGAAAGATCAACGCCAGATGCGATTGTCGATGGACATCACAGAAATTGAAGATTTAATGATCAATCAGGATAAAAGAAATGAAGTATTTAATCTACAGTCTAAAATCAAGGAAGAGCACGCATGGCTAGCATCAACGCCGCGAAACACAAACCTCCACACTATGACAAAGATGCATCAAAGTCTGGGGATAACAAAGAGCAATAACCTACCCGAAGATTCTGTTACATTACCAGATCAGATCTCGGGCGCGAATCGCTTTTGTCAATGCCAACAGAACTTACCTCCTTCAAAAGCAATTGAAGTAATTCCGACGACTATGGTGTGACCTGCAAAATCTGCTCCTAGCGGTAACATCACAGGCATTGAGCCCATTTATGAAGTTATTAGAAAATAATCACGACGCACAAAAAGATCAAGCTACACTACTTGCCTTAATCCACACGAAACAAATTTATCTGGAGACCTTTGTAAACAACATACGCACTCGACTAAATCAAGAGGCCGAAACGAGTGCCCAATGGCAATCAAGACTATTCGAAATGACCAGAAGAGAACACAAAGAGAAGGCCACATTAACAGCAGGATTGCTGGAGATCTTGGCAAATGGGCAGAAGGCTATGAATTTACAAGGCCCCAAGGAAAATGAGATCAATACAGCTACCCCACAAGCAACAGACCCCTTGCATGTCAGTAGTGACCAGGTTGCACCCAACATGCCGAATACATCTATACCGCAAGCCAGTGAGAACAAGCCTGTAACACATGAAAAACAGCTGGAAATGTTTACCATCTTCGAATAATCAAAGAACAATGTTACTATTCCGCAGCAATTGCAATCCAAAAAAAAAAAAAAAATCTTCAAGGAAAAACAAATCAAATGGCTCTAGAGCATTTTTACGGAATTTGACAACCACTGGAGTAATCAAAGTTACCCAACCAGGGGGGAAGAATGGAGGGCAATCTAATATTCCCCCAGAGGTACATAAAATAGACAAAGAAGAAACAATCCCAGTAGAGTCCTCTATGATTGGAAATGAGATACCGCATGTAACTGAAGCCCAACAGAATGACGATCCATCTAGTCAAGTTGCACTCTTAAATCTGTCTACTTACTCTGAAGAAGATCAAGAAGGCAACTGGGACTCTAGAATGCCTAACAATGTACAATCTCTCATAATCATTGATTCTTATGAAGGATATACAAATGATTCTACACTAACACAGCTCACTTGTGAAGATATATCTGATAGTGAGTTAGAGCTATCAATTCTCAGCGTGGATTCTATTTCAGACAGTGAATGTTCTATCTCGCAGCCACAAGAGAGAACACAAAGCATTCAGAGGTCTCTGCGAGCAAACAGTATAGACCAAGATGCAGGGTCACAATTGAGACAACCTAATTTTATTAATCCTTTGGAACTAATACAAGATACAGAACTAAAAATTGAAAAATTGAAAGTAGATAAATATCATCATGATTTGATCTTGAACCGAACAAACACACTACGGTTGTTTCATGCGATTCCCGCACTTCAATGGATTAACACAAGTCATATCAAACTGGTGGAATTCACGGATGAGAAGAAATTGGATGTAGTGCACGTGCAATTTCACAATACAGAGAATATACAAAAGATAATCAAGGAGGCTTCCCATTTTCTGACATTAGGGTTCTCATGTACAGCGATAACAATTAAGAGAAATGGATTGTGTTCCCGACAGAGCTATGATAAAAGGTCAGATAAGCAGGAGAAACAAGGAGCGGTTGCTGTTAATGCCTCAGAGATGTTCACACATTGTAGGAAGTCTTCGTCAGCAGAAAGAGTGATCTATAAATACACTCGAGCGAATATAACTAAGGTACCATCTTGGAGAGAAGTTGAATCTCCAAACCTGCCAACGCTAACAACGAGAATGAATTCTGCTAATACACCGTTCTGGAGAGAGGCAGAATCCTCTTACATGACGGTGTCGTCATCAAGAACTGATTACTCTTAACCATCAACGAAGCAGACCACTGCCACAATGACCCTCTGTACTTGGAACTCCAGAGGGTTCTCTCACCTCTTCCGTGCAAATACGGATGACCTATGGAAACATAACATCATCTGTCTGCAGGAGACATGGATTGATACTTTGCCTGGATGCGATGGATACATCGTTTCCATGAACCCAGCAATAACACGAAAAATAGGACGCCCGTCTTCTGGTCTCCTTACCCTGATTAAAATCGAAGAAAATATACGTCTGGTGGATAGTATCAATATTTCTCCTTGGATCCAACAAACCGTTATAGAAATTCTATCTACTAGCACGATTGAAGGACGCGTACAACGAGGAACCCCTCAGACGTTAGCGATATTTAATCTCTATTGGAACCAGGCAGCATTGAAACAGACAACTTTATTGACATGCTGTTCTCTGCGATAGATAATCTCGTTTTGGAACTTAAGGAGATCGAAATAATAGTTTGTGGAGATCTTAATATTCGTCTATTCGACAAGCAGGGTAGACTTAAGGACAAAGCACAATTATCCACGAGTGCAAGGATTTGGACCAAGGAAACCACCATGAGGCAGCTTAACTGCACCTACAAGCTGAATTCCAGTGCTACCTCTTTTGCTTGGACGAATGGAAAACAAGTAGAAATTCTAGATTACATATACATCTCGGCAAATCTAGTCTCTAAACTACAAGCGCAAGCGAATGCAAGATCTGTTAACAGTGACCATCATATTATCAGCATCACCTTGAAAGTGCCGTATAGTACAGGAGATAAAATTAACTTACCTCCGTTGGAAATCAACTTGGCAGGCACTAGACTGTGTATCAATGAAATGAGGAAAATAATAACAACATATCTGTCCAACACACAGACTGGCGGAAAACTAATAAACTATGAGTGGATTTTGACTCCCTTTCTGCGGAAGACTCACAATCAACACCACAATAAGAATATCCATACTCACGCATACAATCCCAAACTCAGAGAAAAGAAAAAAGAAATGCGGAGAAAGATTCTGGAACTTAAAACAAGGAAATGTCCGAACATAGAAAATGAGATCCGCAAAGTCAAACAGCGATACAGAAATTGGACAAAGAATGCAAAAGCTCTACTCGCGCAACAAGATGCAGAAGCCATGCTAACACAATTGAAGACGCATAACACAAGAGGACTGTGGAATCTTCTAAATCCACAAATAGACACGCACCATAATATTATTCAAGGGATTTCTGAAGGTGCATGGATTAGTCACTATGAGTCGATTTACAAACTGACCACGAATAAACAGCTAATTGGTCTAGATCAGAGAGAAACGTCCCCATGGACAAATGCCTGGACATTCGAAGCCATCATCGCAATAATAAATAAGCTGAATACATCAAGAGCGCCTGGCCCTGATGGCCTGAGCAATGTCATCATAAAGAAATATCCTGAGGACTGGGCCAGATTTTGCTTACATCTCTTCACCACGATCGAATGCTGGAAACAAATTCCGCTTACCTGGACGAAAGCCATCTTGATAGCCATATATAAAGCAGGGGACAGAAAATTGCCATCGAACTACAGACCAATCACCCTTTTAGATCCGATTGGAAAAAATTTCGCAACTCTGCTGCTTAACAACCTTAATATATGGATCAAAGAAAGTAAAATATTCAACATCAGACAAACTGGATTCACAAAAGGTACGGGAACACATGTAAACCTCATGATTCTGAATCTATTGAAACATGAAGCGATGGCTAACAACTACAACATTTATGCAGCATACATCGACTTGCATATGGCTTTCGATATGGTGAATAGGTCTACCCTATGGGAAAAACTCAAAAAGTGGAATTGCCCGTCGACGGTACTGGAGCCAATTATCCAACTATACAACAACACAACATTTAGAATTAGACTATCTCAACAAGGCGATTTATCGGCACCTATCAACGCAGAGAATGGTCTTAAACAAGGTTGCCCTCTTGCTGCAACACTTTTTAAGCTCTACACTACAGATCTACCTGATGCTCCTCGCTTTTTTGGGGAAAATCCACCTAAATTGAACAACCATCTAATTCACCATCTAATGTATGCAGATGATATCGTCATCTTGGACAAAACTGAGATAGGGCTCCAAAGAAGCTTAAGGGAGCTTGCAAAATGCATGAGTGAAAATAAATTAGAGATAAATGTTGATAAAACAAAGATTTTGGAATTGACGCAAAGAAAGTCCAAAAAAAAAGACTTCCAATTCTATATGAACGACAAAAAAATTTAGCAAAGTGTCATCAATAAAATATCTGGGTCTGCTAGTGAACCAATCGCAAGTAGAAATACCCTGGACAAATCATTTAAGAGCTAAAACTTTGTCATTGGCAAGACAAGGCTTATTCATACAAAGAAAATTTGGTCAATTTTCATTAAAACCGATTGTCATTTTCTATCAACAAAAAGTGACGCCCATTTTAACCTATGCAGTGAGACACTAATAAACCTTGACAAATCTATTTGGGACCGCCTAGAGGGTCTGTTTTGGCGGAAAATATTGGCTCTACCAAAATCCTTTCCAATCATCAGAATCAGACATGAGGTTGCGTTGCAATCCCTACACTCAATAGTTGATTGGAAAAAAGTAGAATTATACAGAAAGATGATTAATGAGGAAGATATCCCAGCATATCGAGTCTTTGAAGAAAGGAATATCACAGTCGCCAATACAGTCCTAGCAACGTGGAAAAACGCACTGAGTCCCATAATGGCTACAAACTCCATAGCCCTTGAAATGTTAATGAAGCGACCGCAATACGCAAAAAAAAATATACAGCGAAATGATTGGATTCGTAGGATGGCTGGAAAATCCCAATACCAGATGAATTTGTCATGTGAGATTGACATTCGTGCAATGAATGAACTGCCGTCTTATCTCAAACAATTTCCGGATAGGAAAATTAGGGACTTATTTTTTAGACTACGTTTGAATCTATTACCCACACGAGAACTCATGGCAAAAAACAGACAAATTTCGAAAGAAGCAGCTTTCTGCAGATTTTGCGAGAACAAACTGATGGTGGAGAATCTACATCACATCATTATGATCTGCCCTGCGCTTACGGATAAGAGAAATTGGTTCCGAGAAATGATATCTATGAAGGGGCCTGAGCTAGATAGCAGTGATAGATGGAACTTCATCCTGTCAGGGAACAACAGGAGTCTGACAACAACCATCGTTCAATTTTGGAACCATATTGTCTCCATACAAACGTTGGGGGCAGAGGGCAACCTGATCTAATAGGAAGCTCGCTACCCTCCTGATACACTTTATCAAATATAGAAGACTGGTGGTTTCGAAGTCTTGGATGGGAAAAGTGATGTTATGTAGTCGATTCATTGACTATCTAGATGAAACTCTAAATCATACTGATACTGTTCCCTGAAAAATCAAAATCTAGAAGTGTAATGAATGAAATATTGTTTTAAAAAGTTTGTAAATCAAACGATATAAAAAAATAAAATAAAATAAAAATAAGCCAGTTTACCCCTCGCACCCAGGTCGGGCATGGCCTTATGTAGGAAAATGTTGAATTCATTGCCGGAGTTGAGGTATCCGAAGGGAGTCCGGGTCCATGTGTACTGCTGGCCCCCAAAGGTAAAAGCCAGTTTGTATTGGTCCTCCCTACTGACAGGCACGGTCCAGTATCCATTGGTCAGGTCTATTGCTGTGAATACCTGTGACCCCTGAACCTGGGCCAGCCCTTGGTCAATGTAGGGCAGAGGCCATCGGGAAGTATGGACCCGTTTGTTGAGCTCCCTAAGGTCGGCGCAGAGTCTCCACTGGCCGTTTGGCTTCAATATTCCCAGCACCGGGATATTGAAAGTGCTGTGGACTGGACGGATTATTCCCCGGGACTCAAGGTTCTTAATTATTTCAGTAAGGGACTCCATGGATGCGAGAGGCAAGCGATATTGCTTCACAAACACTGGAGTCATTCCAGGGTCCGTGGGAATTGTTGTGGTGTGGATGTCGGTGCGACCACAGTCATATGAGTCTACCGCAAAGAGATCTTGGAAATCCAAGAAAACTTGTTTCAACTTTTGCTTCTGTTCCAGAGTCACACAGGCATCAGCTAGGTTGACTCTCTCTTCCACCATCTGCCTGAAGCCTGGAAAGACTTCTGGTTTGGCTATCTCAGCGGCCTCCTCCAGCTGGGTGGAGAAGTCCCTGGTCAGAGTGCTGATTTGGACTGGAGGCTTCAGGTGGGAAAGGCAGCCCTCATGGACCTGGAAAATCACCTCATCCCTCCTGAAGTCACAAGTCACATCTTCCTTACCATAAGGGCAAGAAGTGTACACCAGGAAGTTCCCCCCATGCCGGGTGAAAATCCTGTCTGGTGTTGTATTGTCCTCACTGTCACTGTCAAAACAGTCCTTGGGGATGGGTCCTACCAGTTCATTTCCTAAATCAATGGAGAAATGTCAGTCATCAATCGCCATTCCAATAATGGTGCCTGTGGCTGGAGTAATACTCTTTAAGTCGCTGTTATCCACCTCTATTGGAATGGTGTCATGTTCTATGTTGACTAATGGTGTTGGGTTTACCCCTAACCCTTGCTGTTGGAGAGAAGCATTTAGATGAATATAAGCATCAGGGTTTTTCAATTTTTGTCCTCTTTTAACTTTCACTTCCAGGGAGAATTGTCGGGTCCTTCTTGGGATGGTGACTTCCTCTTTAATCTGAATTTCAACTGCATAAGGTAGCAATTGAGCTGACCTAAATGCTTTTTCTGAATCATCAAAGCCCATGGGATTATCCGCTAATCGGGACCAAGCTTTGAAGTTTATTAGGTCCAAACTAATGGCAAAGCGATTGAGAATGTCACTGCCTAAGTAAAAGGCGGCAGTGACGTCTCGCACGACCCAACAATTATGGGCTATGCTCTTCTTGCCAATGGAGATTTTGAGCATACACCTGCTTGGCAGGAGATGTTTGGAATTAGGTGCTTCCAGGTCCATTTCCCATTTGTCTATCAGTTTAAATGTGGGAATGGCTGGATCTTTTGGGAGTTGGCGGAACATGGCTTCGCTGATGAAGCTCTTACCGTTGTTCACACACACTCGAGCGAGAACAGAGTCCTTCCCATCATTTAACTGAACAGGGATGAACAACTGCTCTCCAATTTGCTGAATATCAGCCAGGCTCTGAGCTGATTTCACATCTTTCTGGACTATAGGAGTGGGAGTTTCTGATTGTGGATTAGTAAAGAATTTCAGGGTGTTTCCTTCCAGTGTGGAATACCACCTTAAACTGGAAGGAAGGTTGATTTTCAGAAATAGAGAGGACCCCCCATCACCAGTCTGTTGTCCTACTGCTATTACTGTCACGTCTGGAATTTGGTTGTTCTGGAAGTGAAATTCTACTTGGTCAGATTTTTGTTCAACCATGTGGCAGGTGCCATTTAAACTAACATGGTTGACACTCTGTTTTAATTTTATTGGTCGACTAGTCTGGGTCCAGAGGACCTTGTTTACGCAATCTATTAGGGGTGACAACCTTCTCAGGAGGTCATTCCCTAGTAAACAAGGGGTGCCCTCTGGAGTCACTACTATGACCGGGTGTTTCACCTTGTGTCGCCCAATTTTGATGTCCAAATCTGCAGTCCCCTCGACAGGAATTTCCTTCCCATCAAAGTTCTGCAGTTGACCAGGAAGAGAGGTGAGAGGAATACGGTAATTCTCCCCCCTTCCTGCATTTAGTTCATCAAAGGCCCTTTTGGACAGAAGGGTAGCTTGGGATCCAGTGTCCACCAGTGCCAAAATTGTACCCTGCCCCTGTACTTGTACCGGGGCATAGTATCTTCCCTCCTTCTCCTCAAGGGGGCACAGATAATGCACATTTTTGGACAACTGGTGGGCTAACTTTCTGGTTTTGGACATTGCTAGCGAAGAGATTTGGCCAGAATTCTGTGGAGAGCCTTGGGAATCTGAAAGAAAAAGTTGGCAACTGGAGATCAGAGCCATTGTGGGTTCCCCTGGTTCCGGTTCTGGGCCGCCCCCGCCTTTTTGGAGGCAGTCACCAGGATGGGTTTGAACCAGGGGATTTTGGTATTGTCGGTTCTGGGATGAGATGATGGGCGGTGGTTGCTCAGTCTCCACATCTCCCCAGTCTGAATTGACATCCCTTGGGACCCATTTTTCCTTGGGAGGAGTTCCCCCATCTCTGAAGGAGAAGATCCTTTTCCCAGGATCTTCTGAGGATCCCTCTCCCTCAAATTGGAAGACCTGTACCTCCTCCACAAAGTGGGTCTGTTTGGGTCCTTTGTTTCTCCTACCCCCCTCTGCTCCTTGGGAGGCAAGCTTTCAGGGGCAGGAGATTTTGTTTCCGGTTCCTGGTTTTCCAGGGGCTGTTTACAAGTTGGGAAGGAAGCTTCCTCCAAGGCTTTACACCCCCCTTCCCCTTGTGCCTCCTCCCTGGGAACAAGTGGGTTATTGGGGTGCTGCCCCCGTCATTGTTCTGGAGCACCAGGTCCAGAGTTTGGGGCATTCTGCGGCGGCATGCTCATCTGAGGGTTCTGTTGAGCCTTCAGTATGTGACCCAGATCTCGTGCCATATTTTGGACCTGGCGCTCAAGTTGTGAAACCCGCTCAGGCTGATACGGGGCTCTATTTTCTCCCTGGGCTGATCCGGGGAAGGGTAGCTATCCCTTCTCTGGTAGTACCCCTGATTGGGAAGATTTGGGTACCCCTCCACCCTTGGCCTCCCCTCTCCCGGATTAGGTTGTCTGGGCTCAGGGAATTGGGGAAAGAAGGATGGATGGTTTTGGGGTTGGAAATTGGGTGGATACCTGGGAAAAAAGTTCTTCCCAGGATTTGGAGAATTTCTGCCCTCCTGTGGGAAGTTGGGAGGGAAGTTCCCTGGGTTAGGTGCTTGGCTGGATCCCCCCGTTGGGCTGGAGGAGTCCACACATAACCCAGGATTGGTCGGTTTCCCTTGTAGCGGGGACTTACATAGTCAGGGGAGCGGGGGACCCCATTTGTGGGACTACCTCCTCGACTCCCTGTCTGTGACTGGCCCGAGGGCCTTCTGGGCTGTGAATTATTTGGTGCAGGCAGGTTTTTAGGCCCCCCCATCTCCAAATCTAAAACGGGGGCAACCTTTACCTCTGCCACCTTGGCAGCAGCAGGGGTGCTGTTGGTTTTGGGGTTTTTCGGCGCATTATTTTTATTTTCGATGGGCTTCTGCACCTCATAGATCCGGGTAGCCTGTTCAATGACCCAGTCTAAAGATCTTTTCTCATGAAAATCTCTCACGAGCTGGGTCATTATATATTTGGGTAAGGTATGGAAAAACGTATTGATAAATTCTGTGCTATCCTTGCGCACCCTTCTGGTGGTCTGCGCAAAAGCACGCTTTAATTCTTGCACAAACTCTTGTGGGGCCTGATCCTCCCCACATTGCAAATTGTAGGCTGCCTTGCGAGCCTCTTGAGGATTTCTGTGAACAGAAAAATGTTTCAAGATGGCCGCCTTATAGGTGGACTATCTTAAATGATTTTGGTCCTCCAGCCCCGCAAAGAAACTGGAGTATTCTGGGGAGAATGTCCATTTGGCGTACTGGATGCAGCTACTGCTGTCCTTCAAATGGAAAGTCTCCATCATTTGCTCATAGAGCTCCAGGTGTTCCCAAACGGAATACTTGGCGTTCTTATGATAAGGAGTGATGACACTCCTGATTGCCTTTATTTGTTTCAATGGGTCCTTAAGCAAGGCCCTTTTTGCCTTATTGGCCTTTTTGGTTCGGGTAACCCTGGTCCATTCATCCTCTGACTCAGAAGCATTGCTCCCAGAGGTGCCCGTCTGATCTTCCAGGTTTTCCCGGATTCTGCGAGCCTGGGAATGGCTGGCAGAATGTGGGGACCTGGTCTCATGTGTCCTGTAATGCTCAGAGGAGTCTTCAGACCCCTCCTTGCTGCCAGGATTTGATGGGTACCCCCCCACTGACCTAACTGGGCCGAGGTTTTCAGGATGCCCTTAATGGGCCTACTCTCCTGGGGTTCCCCACTAAATTGCACTGTGCTTGGGTGCCCATTCCCGGATGCCCGCCCATCCATTCCTGGGAGGTACTGGCCTATGAGCCCCATACTTCTAGCTGGATAGTAATCTGCCATCCCCGTGGCCCTGGGCTCATGTGCGCGAGGGGGCACGGGGGTGGCAGGGTCCAGGGACTGGGAGAGATGAAGGCCTCTGGTACTAGGGCTCCTGAGGTTATGCTCAGGAGTTTCTCTTTCCCAGCGAACCTCATCTCTATGCGCCCCTGCGTCCTGTTGCAATGCAAGAGCCTGCGCTTTCAGTTCCTCAGTTAAGGCCTTACTAGACTCTATCAGTCTCTCCTGCATCGCTACTTGTTGCTGGAGCCCATCATAGTGCTGACAGAGAGCCTCATTTTCTCTCTGTGCCTCCTGATTGGTCCTGGAGTACTGGGCCAGTCTCTGCTGCAGGAGGGTTACCTCCTGAGCTGTGTCCCTATTGGCCTGCTCCTTTCTTGCCAGAGCATCCTCCACCCTCCTGGTGTGCTCTAACAAGTTCTGGTGTTCTTTTTGGAGGTCACCCAGTCGCTGGAGGGCCAGGTGATTTTCTTCCATTTTCCTTTTTAAGTGGCAGACTTCCTGGCCTAAGGTATCCCTTTCCTGACTAAGAGCCTGCATCTGTGCCGCCAGGTCGTCCCTTTGCCTTTGGAAGGCACCAGCTTTCTGGCGCTCCTGGTCAAACTCTGCCTGGGTAGCCAGGTCTTTCAAAATCAGTTTATTGCTCTCTGCCTTCTCCCTATCTAGGTGGCTTTTCAGGGTGACTACCTGCTCGGCACATGCCCTATTGAAATCTAATTGTTGCTCCAGCTTTTTCTGGCTCTGCAGTAGGGAGTCCAAACCTTCTTGGTACTCCTTCTGCAAGGCCAGAAATGTGGTATCCTGGTCCGGCTTTTCCTGTTGCAGCACATCCATATCCTCCTTTATTTTAGTGATGTACTGTCTGCTGTCCTTTTCTGACTCCTGGCTCCTGAGCATCCTCTGCTCAGAAGAGTCCAGATCAGATTTGGCCTTCTCTAACGCCATCTGTTGCCTATTTGCCAGATCTTGTCCTTCAGCACATTTGTCCTGCATGGCTCCCATATATAGATACAAATATGCCGCTATCCTGGCAATCTTATTATGTTCATCTTTGGCTTTAGGGGCCATATATAGTTCACTCAGGGCCACATGTACACTTGATTACTTAGGAGTAGTATAGAGGATGAGGTAGCTGAAAATGCTTTATGGTTTCAAGGAAATGCAATGAGGAATAAAATGCAGTACAGAAATACTTGATATGATTTTAGCAAAAGATAAGACAATCACTTTTTCTCTGGCAATTCACCCCCCTTCCCTATGCAATGTAAGAAATGGAAGGAGATGGAAAGAGGAGCACACAGTTCTCAGCAATGCAATCAAATACAATACGAAATTCAGTTCCCTCAGCAAGCTTAGAGGAAACAGGTAGGAGTTTGAAACACAGGCCCAAAATGCTTTTTAAATGTGATGGCAATGGATGGGAAAATGTGCCAACTGATTTTAATTCCCTCTAGAGATTCAGGGTGAGTGGGAGATGTGTGTTGGTATTAGTTCAGGCTCACTTTAGCAATGCTCTATGAGTTGCAAACGGATTTTAACAAAAGAAAGAATGGAGCTGCAATTTTGACAAGTGGAGAAATTTAGCCAAAATCGCAAATCGTGGTAAAAGTATAAGGAGGTCGGTTCTAGGCTTGTTGGAAAGCTTAGATTCTAAGCTTTCAGGGGAAAGTTAAATCTCGTTCCTAGCCCAAACGGTTCCAGCGATACGGACGATTAAATAAAGGTAGTTTTTCGGATTTAAAGTAAACTCAAAATGACAGGTGACAGCTTGCAGCTGCAGAATTGACAGGTGACAGTTGTGCAGCTTTAAAAATGACAGATGACACGATTTCTAGGAGGCAGTTCTACTTAGGTTAAAATAGTTTGGATTAGATTATTTTAACTAAGAGATTGGTTCTGCACAGTTCTGCTAGGTACTCACAATATCAATTTGAAAATAGGCCTCGTCACGGATCTGGTCAGGTTTTGGACTGGACTCCGGTTCTGGTCTCGGCACTTCACAGCGATCTGGATCTCTGGTTCTGCTCACAGCGGTCTGGTTTGTGGTTCTCTTGGGTTTCATATACAGCACTGCTTTCTGGATACTGCTACAGGTTCTTGCAAAAATTCTTGGCAAAATTCAAACAGCTCGCCCGGCTGTTGAATAGTTTGGTTGGTTTTGAGGCCTGCTGGAGAGGATTCAGCTGGTGGATTCAGGCCTCTCTGCTACAAATTCTGGAGTTAATTTCTGCTACAGGTTCTGGAGATTGATGGATTTGAAGTCTGGATCTCTGGATCTGAAGTCGTCGGTCAGCATGCTCCGCAGCAAATGGAATTGAATGTCTCTACCTGTCCCAGCAGTCTCTTTTTATGTGTTTTGGAAAGTGGGTGTGTGCGTTGGTCATAACTAAACCTGCCCCTCTCACTTATCATTGGCCAATTCCTCCTCTCTCCCTTGATTGGGGGAAGGAAATGTGAGTCAGAGTGATGCTGTAGGTTTTATGGTCAGAGGAACCTCCCCTTGTCAGATTGCACACAAATCTATTTCTGACCCAAATACATATTTATCTATGTACCATTTTTCTAATATTATAGGTCCAGTTAACATATTTTCTGTAGCACCAAACCATCCGATCCCTGTCTTTGTACGATGTCGTGTCCACTGATGACAGAATTCTCCCCTTTTCATCCAGATAACGACCTCTAAACCTTTCCACATTTTACACAAATGTGCACCAGGGATATGGGTTACAGATGATAAAGTGTCAGATTTTTAACATGCATACATTTGGAGTGAGACCCTATTTTCCGCTAGCAACCCCCCAGAATACACCACAGGGTCCTAACGCCTCTTAAAATGTTCACAGAAAAATCACAAAAATAATGATATTACTTACATAATTCTGACAAGTCCGCACTATGAGTTATCTATCTTTTTAAAATTATGCTCTGGTCAAAAAAAGGGTGTGGCTTCCCACACCACAGGGTGGAATAACTGGTTTACCCACTTCCCCCAAGCCAGCTTGTTCACAGAGGCACAGCTGCCCCCCAGTTTCTCCCAAGAGGAAGCTATTTTACGACGCCCCCAATATAACATTTGCCTGAGTCCAGGACAGGCTTTTGTTCAACTCCCTGTAGTCCCCAGCTGCTCCACCCTTAATCTAATCAGAGAGGTGTTAACTCCTTTTGGCCAGGGGCAGAGTGGCTGAGCATCCAGTTTCAACTCCTGTCGGGGGTAGTTGTCAGGCAGAATTCAGTTTCATTAAGCCAGGTTTCAGCTAAATGTCACTTTTTGTTCCCAGTTTTCTACATTCAAATCAAACTGACAATTTGTACCTATACATTAAATAATTACTTCCTTCAAGTCATTTCAGAATATAGTTTTACATTGTATCCACCTCTTAGCAAGTCTGTCCTTGGTCTGGTTTTGTTTCATTTGTTCAGTTTTACACAAAAGTCTGGTGGTTTTAAAATGCCGGCTTTCTGATAGTGGTGAGTACTGGTAGTGCAACCATTTTTGGGATTAAGAAAATGAATTCCCCACAGTTCTGGGTTGCTTTTGGCAATCAGCATTGCCATTCCCAATGGTTTCAGGCTACTGTGTGTGTAGCCCAATGGTGGTTAGGCAGTGCCCTCCTGTGCTCACAACATAGGCAACAATGGGTGGCAGCCTGTTCTTCATGTTTTCCCTGTGCACTCTCTGGGGAGTTCTGGCCATCATGATGTTTTCCATGCCAGTACTGCACAGTTTTATTGTAGGGCTTGGATGCATGGATAAAAACATCCCACAGTGCATGACTGAAAGCCGTAGGCCATATGCCATACACCCAGCAGGCTGGGTCTTCATGACAGTCACCATAATGTAATGCAGTCATGCACTTGTCAGTCTGCAGGCATGGCAGGTCGGTGGCTTGTACGCAATGGTTGTGGAGGACATTGTGGACTTGGTAGAGCAGCAGAAGTGAGCTGCTATGCGTACATTAGGATACGGTGCACATCATTGCCTCTGTTGCACAATAGGGAGCCACTTGTCACCATTTGCGTTTGCTATGGTTAGGCCCTTAGAAGACCCTTGCTTTAGGAAGTGCTATAAGATATGGCAGCATGAAAGAACGTGCTCAGCAGCACACATGTAAAACATGGCCAATGCACACAGCCTCCAACATACTATTCACCACACCTGCACCCAACAGCCTAGGCCTTCATAACAGCCACCACAATTTATTGTAGCCATGCAGCTGTCACTCTGCATACATTTGAAGTTGGTGACTTTTACACAATGGTTGTGGAGGACATTGTGCACTTGGTCGACCAGCGGAAGAGAGCTGCTATGCGTAAATTAGCATATGGTGTACATCATTGCCCCTATTGCAGAACAGGGCATCACATGCCACCATGTGCATTTCATATGGTTTGCCCCTTATAAGCCCCTTGCTTTACAGAGTGCTTTGAGATATTGCAGCATGAAAGGACATGTTCAGCAGCACACATGTAACCTATGGCTAATATACATGGCCTCCTACACACCGTTCAGCACACCGAACGGACCATTATGCAGCCATGGATGCAAATATGTGCCCAGGGTGAAAGGTGGCAGGCTCATTTGAAGATGGGGAGTGCAGTGCACATGGCATGAGCATTTAAACATAGCGTGTACGATGGTGTTTGCATGCATTTGAAGTTGGTGACTTTTACCCAACGGTTGTGGAGGACATTGTAGACTTGGTATAGCAGGAGAAGGGAGCTGGTATGCATACATTAGCATACGGTACACATCATTGCCCCTGTTGAACAGTAGGGAGCCACATGCCACCATGTGCATTTCCTATGGTTTGGCCCTTATAATCCCCTTGCTTTTGGGAGTGCTGTAAGATATTGCAGCATGAAAGGCCCTGCTCAGTAGCACACATGTAAACTATGGCTAATGTACACAGGCTTCTACATACCGTTCAGCACACCCAGCGCAACGTTATGAAGCCATGCATGCAAATATATGCCCAGGGTGAAGGCTGGCAGGCTGAATTGCAGATGGGGTGTGCAGTGCGCATGGCATGAGCATTTAAACATAGCCTGTACTATGGTGTGTTTTCTGTGGGGAGGTCCTAGTGCCTTGCATGCATGGCTGGAGTGGAAAGCGAAAAAAGGAGTCCTCCTGCTTTACTCGGGCTTGGCACTTCCGGTACTTGGGGAAAGGCACGTGCCACATTTTGCGCTTCTCACCATGGTGGCCAATGGAAATGGGACGGTGGGGAATGTCCAATCTGGTGCTCAGGGTGTGCGTCACAGGAAAGGGCAGCAATCATTGTTTCCATTAGTTTGTGTAATGCGGCTTGCAAACATGGCAAGATGCACACTTTTCGTCGTGTGTGATGTCTTTGTGAAAGATCTGTTCATGTATGCCCTCCAAGAAGGCTTTTGTGGCAATTTCAGTTTGGAGGGAGTGGACGCTTTGTGGTGCAGTTTCGAAGCATGCAGATTCAGCAGAGTTCTTGTAGAATGTCGACGCATGGCCTCTTCGGCAACTGTACATGTTGTGGTTGTGCACTTTGGAGCCTTCTTTTTGGGTTCCATGCCTTGTTCCTGTGTGTGCAGTCAACTGAAGAAGATGATGAAAGTAGTGTAGCACATTTTTCCCACTGCTAAGGTGCTTTTCTCATGTATACCCCCGAGAATAGTGTGGAACTATTCCAATGATGCCTGTCGCCAGCCAGAGGTCAGAAGAGGTCTCATCAACAGATCATGTGTGACTTCTTGGGTGCTGCTGGGATGTTCTCCTGTGAGAATGAGAACATTGGTACTCGATATATAAACCTTTTCAAAGGAAATGGCATCTCTTTGTCGAACAGTGGAAATGACATTTTGTTTTACAATCTACAGGCTGCACTGAAGACCCTATTGTAAGAATGTGAGCTGACGTTGAAAATACAAAATTACTTATAAAAACCACAAAAAAAGGTGTTTATATGGAAGCACCTTTAAAAAAAAAGAAAAAGGCTCTTTTAAGAGCTGCCACAACTAATGACGTCCCCTACCCTGGTTGAAAGTTAGGCCCCCACTCCCGCGCGCGCACAGCATGAAAAGGCTGCGAATATCGCGATAGTTGCAGGGTGTCACGTGTTAGATACGCCCCTGTTGCAGATGACAGCCATAGAAATGGCCCTTTAGAGGCTACAGGATTGGTCAATAAGGTTTCTGGGTGTGGTGTGTATGCACAGACTGTGGTACATGGTGTATTTGTTGACAGAAATGCAGAGGGTGTGGTTATGGCTCTGTGTTTCACGAGCCACAGCATGCAGGTTTTAGGGGAGTTTGAAATACATTGACTGAAAGTGAATGGAAAACACTGTGCAGTGGCTGCTCATTTCGGAATCTATCAGGTGGATGTGTAGTGCAATGGAGTACCTACAACATAGTCACTGATTTTGGTTTGTCTGTTTGACCCTTTGGTGACACACAATCATGTCGATATTATTGTTGCTCATTGTGGAAGGAAAATTGCATAGCATGTTGCACGGATTTCAGTGCTGTTTGCGATGAAGGGGAGGCACTTGCCCAGGTCATGTGTTTGTTTCCGATCTCTTGCATAACTTTCTATCGCCTTATGCAGACACCGATGTGGCTGCGTCATTTTGTATTTGGTCCGAAGAAGTGTATTTGTGCCTTTGTGCCAATGGCATACGTCACACATAGGAATATGATGTTTCACAGCACAAACAGTTTTCCGCAGCTATAATGTTCATCTTACTATGCTGCCATACCTATTTCTGCACACCCCATCCAAATTGCCTTGGTGCCCTTCTTGAAAGTAGTGGAACATTTTTTGTAGTAAGTATTGCGCACTGACACTCTTCAAAACGCTGTGCAACACGTAAAGAAACCTCTTTCTAGAGCGACCCCCTTTCTAACCGATTCAACTACAGTGTTTTGCACAGTGCCACGCCTCTCGCCCTGCATCCGTTCATTGGCAATTCCATTGTTCATCTCTAAAAGGTGCTTTCTTTAATTCACTTTTTTCCTTTCCCAGTTAATTTCCATTGATTATGGTCTTCTGACACACGCCACAGAAGGAACGGCAGGAAAGGCCTGGTACAGAAGGGGTAGCACCTGCATGGATACCATAGGGGACATGCCAAGAGACGGAATGATTGGGTGACCTTCACCTACATAGGCGCCAGTCATTGTCATGCTCCCGGAAGGACTCTTCTCACGCACTTCCAAGTACGTTCCCTCTGTAGAGTAGCACGTTGCATACATGCACAATAGAATGCCCTTTGCCAGGTAAGGGTCTGTAGCGTGGCATATGGTCTGCAAGGATGTTTTAAAGCTCCACTGCCCTACAGGAGTACCCCTCTTGTTGCCCGCAGCAGATGTGGCAAATGCTGCACATGAAATTATCCTACATAATTGTTGGAAGGGCGGTAGACTGCCCATTGGTCCCTTGTGCTTTCATTTCAGTTGTCATCACATACTGTATCATATGCTGTGAGTGAACCCTGAGGAAAGTAGGGCAAGAACATATGAGAAGGGTGCCGTACACAAAGATAGAACCTTTTGAATTGTTACTTCCTGACTGTTAGTAAAGAAAAGCACCTGGCCTACTTATGTCAATGAACAAAAAAGTGGCAGCCACACATGTGATGTCATCATTGATGTAATCAATGACATTTGTGATGGCATTTTTGATGTTAGTCTTTGCAGTGCACACTGGTGGCGCGATTTATGGTTGCTTAGCTTACCATAACTGGTGAATTTCAGGGTTTTTTCCGTTTTACCTGTAACCATAACGTCCCTGTAATAACGTTTTTCAATTGAATTTCATAGGTTTTTATTAGTGAAACATAACCATAACGTCCCTTTAACAATGTTTTTGTTAGTGTATATATATATATATATATATTTTTGTCGGTGCAAACCGAAACTAAAAGCATAACAGAGCACAGAAGAACAGTACAGAATGCCGCTGAAAGGTAATCACATTAACATATATTACAGTATGTCACATCTTTCTGGAAGAGCAAGTCGGCAGCCATCTGTCTGTGGGAGAGCATCTGTTCCATATTCAGCTTTGGACGGATTCAAGTAGTTTTTTTATATATATATACGTTCCGACAACATATGAATCCTCCGATAAAAATAAAAATACAGACATAATAAAAACAAACAGAAGGACCCTCTCACCCTAAAGACCATTGGCAGCACGCGCTGGAGGAACTCCTCACTAAAGCCAAAGCCGCACATGATTCCACAACCATAGCAGCAGCAAGCAAAATTAGCAATGCACTCTGCGCAGCATTCAAACTCTGCTCAAAACCCTCCACCCGAGCCAGTAATTCGAGGGTCTGTGGAAAAATGTAAGGCAATTAACTCCTTCATTGCTAAGGTAGACAAAATTTGGCAACACATTGCTGCCTCTAAAACCGTGTCCTCACAGCCAACAATCCCACCATGTGAAGCGCAACCATTGCACGCCTTACAGGCCCCTCCCTCCTAAGGCTGACATTCCAGCATCACTAAAACCTGCCTCAGACAAGGACAACACTCTACCCACCAACATTAAAAAAAACACATTCCTCCAAATAGTGAAGGCCTCGCTGAATCCAGGCATATTTCCAAACAGCCAAAAAGGAGGACTACTCCGACCCCTCCTCAAAAGACCCACTGTCATGTATGAATGCTTCTAGCACTAGACCGAAAGGCACCAATCCTCATCCTCCCTGCTCCCACTCTGGCTCAACCCAGTCGGTCATCACAACAAGACTACCCTGAGCCACATAGGAAAAAAGAGGAGACAGTCAATGCAGGCCCTTCTGGCTTGCAGAGACTCCTAGAATAACACAATCTTAGGCTGAAACGTTGGCAGGGCTTACCCAGTTTGAGCTTTGGTGGTGTGACTCCACTAGGTCCTCCGGGGTTACAGGCTGCAGTGACAATCTAAGGGACTAGGGAAACTGTAAAAAAAAAAAAAAAAGTCAGCCCAAAGTGAAAAAATACCAATGATGTCCTGACTAGAAAGCAAGTCCAAGGGTGGAGATGAGGCTAGAACGCAGGTGGAGATTGGAGACGGTGTTGAGGTCAGCTGTAGCAGAACCTGCTCATCATGTGTTGTGAGGAACAGAGACATGAGGAAGGTGCTTTGCACCCGGGAAGGACATTGGAACAGATGCAGAGGCTGGCAGATAGAGCACCAGCTGCATTGCGCGCATTCCTGACCAGAAGGGGTTGTAGCACGTACAGAACACAGAAGTGGTGAGGGAGGTGCATGGCATGGCGAACTCAACAAGAAAGGTAGGCATCAGAGCGCGAGGATGGAAGGATCCAAGAGAGCTATACAATGGGGTGCAATACAGAACACAACTTCCAAGTGTACTTGACTCCCATCAAATGTCCCAAGCATTGTACTGACGCAATGGCTGGTAGTATTAAAACAAATATGGCTTCTAACCCAGAAATATTCTTTACTTCCCAGATCAATAGTAACTGGGGGCGGCATCTTGAAATTGAGTCCTCTTCATAATATCCCTATTGTGATCTCTGTTCTTTAGCTGCCATTCCATTTGTTGAAGAATTAACAGCTTTCCATGGCCTTCTATTCACATACCTGTTACAACACTAGATGCGGCGATGACCAAGCCAACAGCAGGCCGATCACAAGCCTTCCATTCAAAGGCAACATCATTGATAAAGCAGTGGTCAACTTATTAACCAACAAAGTCTAGTCTGTGACTTGAAATTGGGATGCAGACCTGGATGCAGCACAGAGACCCTAGCCAATCAGGTCATAGGCGATGCTCTCCAGATTATGGAAAAGGGAGATGTCTGCCTCCTGGTACTCCTCGACCACTTTGCCACGTTTGACACAGTAAACCATGCTACAGTTATCAACTTTCTCACAAAAAGAATGGGGTTGGCAGGTGCAGATCTCACCTTGTGTGTCTTCTAATTCTTGGATAGGCGCCAAGTTGTCCATATGGGGAACTCCCGTTGGACTATTGTCGGATCATCTGCAGAGTCTCACAAAAGTCAATCCTCCCAAAATGATCTTCAGTCTTTACATGGAGCTGCTGTGGTCACTTCATGAATATGCTGACAAGGTACAGTTACACCTCGGAATGAGTTGTGGTCAAGACATCTCACGCCAGAGAGAATGCCTTGCTTCCATTCAAGCAGAGATGGCTTGCACCTATCTATAGCTCAATCCTGTCACAGTCGCCCATCCTGTTAAAAAGGAGACCATTTAAAGGTGGTAAATGACATGCACCTTGATGGATTCAGTACTCAGCTGACCCCAACCACCACTGTAGGCTTTATATAAATGTGGCACAAGATAAAGCCCTTCCTGCCACCAGAGGACTTCAGAACCATAGTCCAAACCCTTGTAATTTCACACCTCGGTGGAGGAAATACTCCCCTCACTGGCATGTCAGCCCCACACATAGCCCCACTAAGTGCTGTTCATCATGTCACCCCATGCCTAATCACAGGATCAAAGAAAAGTGACCACATCGCCCCCATCCTGCTGCACTTTTTACCTCTCCCAGCCAGGATATTCTTCAAGATAGCCTGTATCCCATGCAAGGCAATGACTGCCTGGACACCCACCTATCTCGCCACAAAACATGGCAGAATCACCTCCAGGAGTAAGGCCATCCCAAGGCCCGAGTCAAAAGTGGCATGCAGAGAAAAAAGCAGGAAGCAAGCATTTTGTTATGCACCAGCCTACGGGAACACTATCCCACTCACAATTAGGACAACCCCAACACTCTTGCAGTTCAGGAAGGACAGCCAGAGACACTCCACTTCAGAGAGTACCTATGGGAGGCCTAGTACTCTCAGTTCCTCCTCCCTGGAGAATACCAACCCTGAGCGCCAGGATCTCCCAGATCCACAGCCGGCACCTGTCCCCTTTAATGCCGCCATACACATCTTTGTTTGTGGCCTCAAACAACATGTCAGAGCGTTCTGTTGTGCTCTAGCTCGGTTAAAGCTATACAAACCCAAATACAAATACAAAACAATATGGGCACACAAACTGTGCCATTGCCGTTAGACTGGTCACCTCCTTTCGGGCGAATGCCTGATCCTAAACATGAACCTTAAGATATAGGTGTTGTATTTGACACAGGCCTTTCATTTACTCAACCAATCCCTGGGGTAACTAAATATGCCATCCACCACCTGATGGTGCCCCTAGGAGGAATCCTGCCACCCCCGAAACCAACCACAGAAATGCATTAGTTCATGCAATGTGTGTGTCCAGGATGGACTGCTGTAACAAGGTCCATGGGAGCCTAATAGCTAAGGCTTTATTACATGAACTTAAAAGGGTCCAGAACGTCATCATGAGACTCATTTTCAACTTGAAGTATAGAGACCATTTTACACCTGATTGCCAGATATATATAGGATTGACTTCTCTGCCTCACACAACATGCTTTTTATCGCACTTCCCAGGATGCATCCCATTCTATTCCCATACTACCAGCCAGGCAGATGCCTAAGGTTGGCCATTCAACACGTGTTGGAGGCCAATCTGCACAGATACAAGCATTTTAAGTGCACAGGTTGGGGATGCCAACAATAAGGCTTAATGCTATTTGTACACTTTCCCTTTCTCAAAAGAGTCTAATGCAGTGCTTGAAATGGAGAAAAAAAGGTCAGGTACTCACCAGACTAGGTTTAGGTGACCGGGGTCTCAGCCTTGGCAAGGTCTAAAAATGTCTCCTGTGCTTGGACCGACAGCTCTGCCCACCCCGGTTCTATTAATCTCACTCTCTGTGTCCCTCTCTATTTGTGGAGTTCTCCATTTGACTCACCTTCCATGTGTACCTCACTCTTTCTTTCATGTCTCGCTCATCATCATACTCCCTGGCCCCTTTCTAATAAGTAACACATCATGTGCACAATTGGTGTGAATGCATTGCCAAAAGGAAGGGTGGTGATCATTGGAAAAGCACCTTTATTGGGGCGTTGTAGAAATTGACGATATCTGTTAAAGGGCATTGTGCAAACTAAGTGGTAATTTGCTGATCATTAATATTATGTTTTTGCATTGCCTCTAGTTTGTGATGTCGTTTTATGCGGATTGGAGCTAATGTGTGCACTAAAAGTGTGTGGGAAATAATGTGCTGACATTTTGTTCTGATACATTGAGTTGGTGCTGTGGAATGTTACACACTAACATTGGACCCATTACATTGATGGGATCCTTGCAGTATATATAGCAAATGCAAACATTTGTACCTCGATTTCATTGCAGCACCGTCCAGTTCAGCGATGCTGTGGCTCAAATGCACTTCTAAATGCACACTTTGAAACAAATGATCGCACATATTATTTGGGGGGGAGAGTGGTAATGTCAAACTCTCCTGTATAATTGATTTGAACCTTAGTAAGTTTTTAACCTTCAGCCACTACTTTTCCTATAACTCTATTGAGAGCGCCGACCCACAATCTCCTCTGCTGATGTAGTGAAAGATGTCGTAGGTAAGTTGGGCAGAACTACTGATGGATGTAATAGGACCAGGAACCAGCACGCGGCAGGTGGTATGAAACATGGTGGTCAGCATGGCAATACATAAGACAAGCAGGGTACGATGCAGCCTGGCAATTCCACTAAGGGATCTCAAGTAGCTTGCCATGGCAACTTTTTTAGCAGAGCGTATACCGCTCAGCATTGCAGTGCACCCAGCTGACCAGGAAACCTGCGGCATACTCCATCCTGGTTAGAATTCCTCACTAAAGCTTTGTGTAAGGTGGGTAGTGAGCACGGACACAGTTAGAAACAGATAAAAAAGCAAATCTTTTTCAATTGCACTTCCATGTACCATCATTTTTTACGGCATAATTCCGATTTTAGTACCATATACTCGAAAGGGCTGCTCCGCATGGCTAAAGCTTGGTAACCATCCTGGGGCTGCCCATTGAAGCCAAAAATCAAAAGACATGAAGAATGTACTGAATACCAAAAGAACTGCTGCTGAAGACAACCAACATTGCCCAAGCCATCCACGGGTAAACCTGTTGCCTCTCCTGTGACCAAGGAAGGCCCTTGTAGGTGCCTTCCTCTATTGGACTAGTGGGATCAACTCTTCCTGCATCCTGCAACACTGTCTCACTGCAAGTAGACTTCAGAAGTGGCCTGGGACAATCTATGGACTGGGCACCCAGGCCTCCCTACTGCTACAGTCACTATTAAGAGCTGGAGCTTGGGACTCTGCAGACCCACAGCTTGTGGCACATCGCTGCCAGCATTATGTGCTCACCTGCTTGAAGAGGGGCATGCATGGTGCTTATTCTTTGCTGCCACCAGGAACGGATGCTTCTGACTCCTGACATGGGTTTCTTCACTGCAGCACTTCACCTGACATATCCCGGTGTGTGTATATATGTAGATATTCGTTTTTGGTAGCTCATAGTATTCTTAGGTTTTACCCGCATGTGTGTAAGGGACTAATAAATGGTGGTTATGGGTGAAAGGATCGAATACAAAGGATCGAAATGCAATAGTTTTGAGTCAAAAGGACCGGAAAAAAAGGTCACATTTGTTTTTAATTTTTTTTTTGGGGGAGGTCCCCCCACAAACCTCCGTTTTTGGTGTAAAAACCACTTTTTTTTTTCCTATACGGAAACCCAAAAAAATGTATATACATTTTTTTAAAAAGCATTCGACCTTTTTTTTTGGGTCCTTTTGACTCCACCCTATTGTATTCGATCCTTTTGTTTTAGATCCTTTGACTGGACACCATAAATGGTATGTTTCTATACTTCTGTGGGGAATTCTATTACTTTGCTTTCCCATAGTGTTGTTAACTGTACTTTCACACCAGCCCCTGATCTCGTACGTCTGCCTTACTTATCAGCCCACGCTACTTTCAGAGAGTTTAGAACCATCAAGTGTTGCAACCCCTTGCTCATCACCTAGGATGGCCACTCAGAACCCTTACCCATTCTGAAAATCCTTCGTAAAAAGTAGTAAGAGTATCTGTAGCTGTGAGCGAGTTATTTTAGTAAGTGTGGTTGTATGAGGAAGTTATTTAATTTAAGGTGTACCTTATTAGTAATTATTTGAAATGTTAATGTGTTTTTATAACACATTGTAAATTATGAAGATATACTTATGTGCTGATGTCACTTTTTTTCTTGTCATTTGTAAGGTTGCATTAAAGTTCCAACAATGTTGGTTTTATCTTATATAATGTCTAGTTTGTATTAGTATGTTAAACCTTAATATTGACATTCCCAACATGTACAGATTTTAACTAATTATAGATAGTGACCTTTTTATTTTTTTTAAATCCCCACTGCTTTTTTTTATAGAATATTGTCTAAATTGTCATTGAGTTATGTTGACATATTTGTGAAGGTTGTAGCAAATCATTTTATGTTTTTTTTTCATTTCATGGAATGTTTTCTATTTCATTTTGACCCTATGACGATACTGTACATGTACATTGCATATGTACAGTGACCCTACCGCCTGTTGGGTTTGGCAGATCATCTTGTGAGGTTTTCCATTTTATGTCCCTCCGACCCTGGCACGCATGACTTATTAGAGATTTTTGGGTGTATTTCAGCTGCAGATGTTTGTGTTTTTTTGGTTAATGTTTTACTTTTTGTGGGAGGTTTTTTATTTTGGTTTGTCCCTCTGACCCTACTGCGCATATCTAAATGGTCGTGTGTATGTTTGTGTCAGTGCTGTTTTTCTGTACTTTGGGAATCATTATTATTTCACAGAATGTTTTTATTTTGTTTTGTCCTTCTGACCCTAATGTATTTGACTTAATAGGTGTGTGTCTGCATGTGTGTGAGTGTGTGTGTGTGTTTGCGTGTGTGTGTGTAAATGGGGGCTGCATATATTTGTGTGCATTTTCCAGAATATTCTTATTTTGTGGTATTTCATTCATTTTGTTTTACCCTACTGCATATGTACAGTGGTCCTTCTGCATGTTTGGTGACGCAAAACATCTTAAGCATTTTGTGGAGTATTTTTAATTTTGCAGTATCCTTTTCATTTCATTTTTTAACCTCCAAACCTACTGTGCATTATTTTATAGGTGTTTGTGTTTTTGTGGTTGTGTGTGCTTGTGTTTGTATTCTTGTGGAGCATTGTATATGATAAAAACACACATGTTTTGGGGACTGGATTTCACTGTGGGGAACTGAACCGGAGTCCCCACAAGGTAATGACTTCCAAATGATTTAAAATTACTTAAAAAAATATCTGCGAGAATTGCAACAACTTTTTACAAAATAACCTTCTCAGGATTTGTGTTTAATTTTGACACGCTCTTTCAGCTATTCTACGTCGTGGACTCAAACAATGGTACTTGGATTCATTTTGACTTTACCTTGTCACATCCTGTGGGATTATATACTGTGGACATTGTGGACATTATTACTCTATGCCCAGTATAATAATCACTTTTTTCTGTTTAATTTAGGCTTGTTAAAGTATAAGCCCCGCCCCTTCTGTATCAACAACATAAAAAAGGGCTCCCGCGCGCACCAGCGTGCGCGCACCTAGTGGAAGCACCAGTGAAGCACCGATTTGCTGCTTTGTTTATGGTGCTTTTGATTATTTCTCCTGTGATTCTTTTTTAGCCTCGCTGAATCTCCTGAAGTTGCTTGCGTTCACCCAAGTAAGATTGTGTTTATATCTGCATAAGATCTTCATAGCTTTCCAATTATCTGACGAAGTTTGCAATGAAACAGAGTCTATACACGCTTCATACGGATATGCCGCCGCTCAAGTTGGGAGGCGGGTGTGCAGATAGTGCCGATAGTCACACACAGCCATAGGGGCTTCTTCCTCTATACATTTGAAACGACAAGTGTGTTCCACTACGAATGCTCGGTTGCAAAAAAATACAAGTAAGTACTTCTAAACTAATTACAACGGGTGATATACGCTTTTTTATCCAGACCCTTCTCTGAAAACTTCTTTTGTCCCTGATTGTAATAACAAAACATCCTCTGTTTCTGGTGGCATTAAATCTCACAAAACTCTTATAAAGACAGATATAGAAAAAATTCTATTCAAATGAATACTGGTACCATCTCCCTATCTGATCGCACAGTTCTAAGAGGGGACTCTATACCGGTAGCAATCACAGACACTCCAGTTCGAACCTCTGAACTTTCTGAACTCTTCAAACGGTGCAGAACAATGCCCTCAGAGCAGCAACAGGAATCTCGAAAAGAGACATTTCAGCCACCAGAAAATCCGTCCACTGGCTTCCAGTTAAGGAACAAATCCTTTTCAAATCACTGGCACTCACCCACAAATGCCGACACGACACAGCACCACGCTACCTTGCGCAGAGATTCTCTGATCCCCCCTCCAACAGACCAACTAGATCTAGCCACACCAACCGCCTAGCAATTCCAAAAATCCTCAGAACCAGAGCAGGTGGCACCAGCTTCCCAGTCCTCGCCGCCACCAACTGGATCTTATTACCCGCCGAGATTAGAGGTATCAAATCCCACCTGTGCTTCAGGAAAACAATAAAAACGATGCTGTTTGTATAAACCCCACTTGGGCCCTGTCAACTGTATAACCGCTGTAATGTCAAACGTCCTTTTTTCCCAGGCTAGGGGTAGATACGATCTTGCTGTAACCTCCTCTATCTACCCCTCCTTGCACTGCAACTAAGTCATTACCTTGCAACAGCGCCCCGATGCCTCTGGGCTGTGTGGCGCTTTACAAATGTAAAAAATAAATAAATAAAAAGTAGCAGTTATTGATTTAGACTCTCCTGGCTCAAACATTTCTGCACAAGAGCTGACTGAGAAACTATCTTTCTCGCCTAGAATATTCTCTAACATGAATTCTACAAAATCAAATTTAACATCCTCCTTTATAGCTCCTACACCGCGGAAAGGCAATGTGACAGAAAATCACCCAAATACACAAGGCATATCGAAGGTGATGGAACTAACTTTGGAGGCGATGAATATAATGATGAAAACTATAACTCAGCTCTTTGATACATTAAGTGATAAGTTGAATATTCAAAGTACCCAGTTAATCTCCATTATTGTATGGCAATTAAGTAAGGACAAATTACAACATGAGAAACAGAAAGTCACTCCTACAATGGAACAAACAATTTGTAAAATTGTGCTGCCGGCACTGATTGACAAATGTACATCTCCGACAAAACCTTTGGCTATATGTACAATTCTGAAGCCGAATGTAGATAAGGCTGAGATTGTTGATCAAACACCTGCTTTACCATATATCAGTAAAATTATTACTGATCAATCTCTTACCAAAGATAAACCTGAAGAGATACAAAACCCCACTCAGCTTGTACTAACTACAAAAAGAATCCTTCACTTTTTTTTTGTAAAACGGGACCCACAAATAAGAAAATGGTTGAATCTAGTAACAAAAAAACGAAAAACATAAAAACGAGTAAGAAAACGACAACAGCAGCTACGAAACATTTTATTAAAACTTTAAATGTTCCTGCTAAAAGTATCCAATTAGCCTCAATGGCGGTTACTAAAAAATACACATTATTGGATGAAGCAAGGAAACAGAAATCTATTATTATGAATACTACTGCCTCAACTGTAACACTGTATGCACCGTTGGACAAACTTGTTGAAGCAGTTCAAAAACATAAAAATGACCTGTTAGCTTCAGTTGCTATTAATACTAAAGTCCCTGTAATTATATCCACTGATCAAACATTGTTAGATGTAAGAAGACAAGAGATAAGAAAGGAAGTTGTTGCATATATGAGTAGATTCTCAACTGCACCAATACTAAGTGTACCTCTATTAGTACCTTGTATGCGCTCTGTTGCTGTAGTATCAGAATCTCCAAATCAAGTGCAGGTGACCGATAGTCGATATGATGCTCTTAGCAAATTACCTCTTATAGAGCAGTCTTCCACCAGTGGACTTGTGGCAATGTCTGAACCTAAACATTTCAAACATGATGAGGAAATAGATCAACTATTACATTCTCTCTTACCACAGAATAGAGACAAGGTACTACCTGTAGTAGCACCTAACACTCAAAACATAATTCAAAATAAGAAACAAGTCTCTAACTCGCATAGCCGTGATAAGAATTTCACTGCACTAATTCTTGGCTGTCGACCATTTCCTTATCCCCAGTATGTCCTTAGCAAACATAGGGCCTCATTACGAGGTAGGCGGTAGCCATGGTGCTATTAGCACCATGGCTACCCCCTTACCGCATTCCGGGTCCGGATTGGAGAAATAGGGACTTACCGGGTCATTCCAATCTTAGAGGACCCGGTAAGTCCCTATTCCGAGAACCATTCCCCATTCCCATTCGAGCCCCCATAGGGCTCAATGGGAATGGGGATGGAGCTAATAACGTGCCCGCTAATAGCGGGCCTGTTATTAGCTCCCTGGTCCCTTAGCGGCTCCCGCTAAGGGTGCCTGCTAAAACCAGGCACCCATAGCGCGACCCGCTAAGGGACCTCGGAATAGGGCGGTAAGGGTTTACTGGCACCGGTCTCCTTACCGGTGCCCATTAACCCTTACCGCCCATCTCGTAATCAGGCCCATAGTGTTCTGAATTATTCTCTGATATCCCGCTATTGGAAGACATAGGAACTGCAGATATAGAGCAAGTTGAGTTCCTTAATGATTCCACTTTGAGCACTGCTTGTCTGTGGTTAAGATCCTGAGTTGTTTGTAACCTTATCTGGGAAGCTAACGATTAGCTACTTGCCTTGGGATTTATAACACTGGTGGGACCAACTAATGCTGATAATGAACAACTAAAATCTGGTTTGTGGGTAAAATCAGCTTCAACAGAGTTTGCTAAAAATGTAATCACTGATATACCAGTACAATCTGGTCCTAAATGCGTTTGTAATTGTGGCTCCAGGAGTTAACTAGAGCAGACAAGAGAAAAAGAGCGTTACATTACATTAGCATCATGGAATACCCGTAGTCATCATCAATTATCAAACAACGACTATTGCAAATTGGGTAAGTTTGATCTAATTCTCTTTCAAGAGACATGGCTAACTGTAGGCCCAATTTGGAATGACAACACTTTTTTTATTACAGCTGCAATAAAGGGCGACAAAGGTCGACCTATGTCTGGCCTCTTAACAGGTGCTAAAATTAGATCTGTATAATTTTCTCTTATGCTCCTAATTCTTACTCTCAGTTTACTATTGTTTTGAGTGAACTGTGTGCACTAGTTAACCTCTATTGGAACCCTAAGGGCATTGAAGATCAGAGTTTCTTATGTGATATTATTATTCTGTTGGATTGTATTATACTTGTGCCTGAGATTGTACATATCATTGTAGCAGGAGATCTTAATTTACATTGTTTTAAATCAAGCCAAAGCAGCGAAATCTCAAGACGTATTCAATGGGAACATCTCATGGCATCTCGTGGTCTATGCATGCTTAATAGAACTCAGCTTGATAAAAGTCCTCTACTACATACTTGGACACAAGGCCAAACAAAAGCCACGATTGATTATATTTATGTAGAGTCCAAATTATTTTCTAAAATCAACTTATTCCAAATCAAACCTATGGTAGGCAGTGATCATCTAATGCTTACCATTAAATAGACTATTGAACCTTGTTTATTAAATCCAGTATCCTCTTTGATCAAAGGAACAATGATTGTAAACAATCAATTGAATCATATTAGATGGACAGAGAAAACATTAATTCAGTTTGAACAATCGCTATATCTGGCTTTTATTCATTCTCGAGCGAATCAACCCTTTTGTGATACACCATATTATGATCTCATGCAACGATTTTCTGTCCCGCATACTAAGTATTCATCGCACTTACGTTGCAACCACACTTTTGATAGTGAAGTAAAGACCATGAAAACTGCTTTTCGATTACAAAAGCGAGAAGCCTTAAAACTTTCTATAGAAATAAGATCTATGGCATTAGTTAAGGCTAAAAGAACTTACCGAAACTGGCGTCGCTGGTATCGTATAAAGCTACTACAAAGAGATGGCGAGAATATGCTTATAGCAATGCGAGAAAAGAACACTGCTCAAATCTGGCAAGCTCTAAAGTGCTCTGGCTACCCCTCAAATGATATCACAAACACATAGCGTACCAAAGTCTGTTTGGATCAATCACTTTACAAAGATCTATGAAAGACCTAGATCGGTACATACAAAAATGGGATCCAAGCTGATGACCCCTTTTTTATTAAAATAATAAGAGCAGATATACTGCATTACATCAAAATAATAAATCAATCAAAAGCACCAGGCCCTGATGGCCTTTCAAACAAAATGTTGAAAGAGTATCCTGATATTTGGGCAACTATTCTATATCAAATTTTTGAACAAATCAACATCACCCAAATTATACCTCAATCATGGAAACATTCTATAATTGTCCCCATCCATAAAAATG
The DNA here is from genome assembly GCF_040938575.1 of Ambystoma mexicanum. Taxonomy (NCBI): domain Eukaryota; kingdom Metazoa; phylum Chordata; class Amphibia; order Caudata; family Ambystomatidae; genus Ambystoma; species Ambystoma mexicanum. Next base: position 419,472,371 of record NC_090929.1, read on the forward strand.
GTGACCGTAGTCTGCAAGAAATTTACAGACCTATTGCCTTATTGGATGCGCCTGGTAAAATCTACAGCGTATTATATTGCAAGAACTAAAATCATGGACTCTGAAAGAGTACAAAAGGTACCCCTTTCAATCGGGTTTCGTCTCTGGCCTAGACACCTCACCTAACCTGATTACTCTTAACATGTTAAAATCTAAGTACGTCATGCGAAACCATTCTATATACATGGCATTTGTGGATTTCCGCATAGCCTTCGATTCAGTTGATCAGGAGCTTTTATTTGACAAACTGAAGCGGTATGATTGCCCTTCATCTCTTCTAACTGTCATTAAAAAACTTCATACAAATACCACTATACAAGTTAGACTTTCATTAGAAGGTCTACTATCAGCTAAAATCAAGACTCAAAGGGGATTGAAGCAAGGATGCATACTTGCATCGACTTTATTCAATCTCTTTCTCTTGGATATGGTAATATCATTTGAAGATGTCATTGCTGATCCTCCAAAATTAGGCAATCAAACAATCACCTGGCTTTTAGATGCTGACAATCTCGTCCTTTTATCCCAGACTCTAAAGGGACTCCAAAACCTACTAAATAAATTGGACGAGTATGTCAGCAATAACAACTTAATTATCAATGCGGAAAAGACCCAAATAGTCATGTGTGAGAACAAAAGAATCCCAAATGTCAAATTATCAATGGCTTTTGCAGGAGAAAAAACTCATGGTTGTACCCTACTACAAATATCTGGGATTACCCTTTTCAGGCTCCATAGTTAAGCAGGTATATGAATCAACTTTATATGCTAAAATTAGATCTCTAACATCCCAAGCAAAAATAATATTGCATGGATATGGGAAATTTACCATGGTTCATATACTAACTTTTTTTCTTCAAAAAGTTGTTCCAATTGTTTCATATGGATCGGATACTATATTGCTTAGACCAAAACAATTCTGGGACCGATATGGTCAATTTTGGAAATCAGTTCTGTGTTTGCCTTTGTGTACCCCAATAACATTGTTACGGTATGAATTGTGCTATGTCTCTATATTTAGTCAAGTGCTATGGAAAACGTGTAATTTCTATAGAAAATGTCTAATGGGAATCAATGCTGTAAATCTTCTGGGCTCTGTATCATCATATGTACTAACATCAAAAGATGACTTTCCAAATCAATGGACCAAATGCATATTGAATGCTTTATCTGACGTAGGCATCACAATTGAATTACTGTTAACGAATTCATCTAGGGCTAAATTACAACTCTGCCGCTTTGACTGAATAACCACACAAAATCTCTGTGGGTGTTATGTAGACTTTGACCTCTGCTTATTTCCACACAAGAATCTTAGAACCATGGAAAGCTATCTTACCAAAAGTCCTTCACCCACCATAAGATCAGAGATGCTAAGACTGTGTTTGAATTTATGCCCAACAAACCAAATTTTATCAAGAAGAGGCTTAATACATAAAACTCGAAGCTTCTATTGCTTTTGCAAAGATGAAAAACTGCGTGAAACCCTGTCACATCTGGTGGTAGAATGCCCAGCTTTGTCTCAATTTCGAGCTAGGCTCTTTCAAGGACGTCATTTCAGCAAAATGCCAGGGGTAGCAGAAGTGACATCACATGACCCTTGACCCGGATGACATCCCAGGAAGTGATGTCATTTGACCCCACCCCAAAGTGATATCGCGGGAAGCGATGGAACACGACCTTTCACCCGTTCACAAAACAGGAAGTGGCATCACATAGCATTGTACACTACCAAAAATATGGTTACGCTATGACTATAATGTGATGTACATTTCATACCTGAATGGATCGCCATATGTATAGTTATGATCAGTGTGTATAGGCCCATATTACCAAATTACTGTGATTGCAAGCAGACGCCCATGACCAAATGATAATGATGTGTTATTATATAGGACTTAAGCTTAAGCGCTTTACATAGAAGAAATATTCACCCAATATCACCCAACCTGTGTTGGTACCCATTTATCGACCTCAGAAGGTGAAAGGCTGAGTTGAGGCGTTTGAGAACAGACTAAATCAGTGACTCACCCCCTGAAGTGTGCCTGAAATAAACCTTTAATGAGTCTAGCAATTATTGTATAGAATTCCAGAAAGACACCTTTTTGGCATTCCTATTCTTTCTTATTGAAGTTCAGTGCTGAAAGTGTTAGACTTGTGGCCCTCATGTTCTTATTTTTCTTATTTTATTAAGGGGCCTGAACAAGAAAGCTAGCCACTCCAGAATTAAAGAGCCACATGGTGCTGACCACAGCCCAGGAGTTGCATTGCAAAAAAAAAAAAAATGTTTCTTTTTAAAAAAATTTTTTTTAGAGGTCGCAAGGGAGACTACAGAGGTCGCAAGGGAGACCTCAGAGGTCGCACTTGCGACCTCTGGTGACCCCCAAATGACGTCCCTGGGCTCTTTCATAAGTTACTGCAATTTTCTTGTGCTCGTACTAAAGATGAGATATGGAGCAATTTAGTCACTAGATCCAGAACGGTGATACATATTGCCCTTGTTCAATTCATAAAGACTGTTATACCAAGAGAACCACAGTTAAATCCAAACTAAACAATTTACAATGGTGGAGTAAACTAACTGTAATTTCTTGTTTCTTTTGTTATCACTTTTTTCACATACAATTTTACATGAACAAAAGGTGTTCTTTTATACTTTGGGATTTTTCTATATTTCAAAGTCGATTATTGACAGTATGCAAACATGAATCAGATGGCCTAATATTTTGACATGTTGAAACCAGTGAAATAGGCTTTTAAATACTGTATTTTTTAATATATTTTGTATAATTGTGAATTGATCAAAATATTTTATTTTGTATTTGTAATATGAACTGTTGGAAAGGTTGAATTCTTCAGCCAAACAAATAAAAAAAAGAAAAAGGCCTCTACCAAAAATAAACTATTGCCAATCACCAATCCTTACTCTAAATATGAAAAAAAAGTGTGTGGGATAATGTTCTTAAGAAAGAAGGAAGTGTTACTCAGGATCTCTCCCTCGTTTTCAGCATGGGACAAGGTGGGACTTTGGAGCACAGCACACACTCAAGCTTTCCTAGTAGGAACTAACAGATCCGCTTTCAGTAATCCAGGTGTTTTCGGTGGTTAAGTCTCTTTTCCACCAAAAAGTCTCTTGCCGCCGTGGGCCTGATGTATTTAAATAATAACCAAAGAGTTCCTTTTCACATATAAATGGGGTGATGCCATTTCCACCCCTGAGTCTCCCTCTTCCGGGCTCAGACCATTCTCAATTGTAGCCTCCCTCAGGCGGGTCCACTGTGGCTTTCAACACAATCTTCCTTGTGACATTCACAAATCTTAATGTCTCGGCCGGGTTCACTCTTGTCAACACTGTATTTCGGGGCTTTAGACTTTGCCCCTCTTTATCGGCTTCCCTCTTTCTGGTTCACTCGTGCCAATGTTGTCAATCGTGCTCTTTTCATTCAACTCTTAGGATGCAGCTGTCGGGGTGATCTCCCGGGGGTCGGCAGGGCTGTCTGCGGACGTCCAGGGTTTGAGAGGCCCCAACTCCTCCCGCAATCCCCAATGAGTATGAGACACACGCAAGAGCAAGGTGTTACTGCTGTTTTATTAGAAAACGGCAGGGACAGGTTCTGGGATCATAGGTCATCCGGGAACACATCTCACAAGAGTGGGCTCGCAGGCCCTTTTTCATCATGTGTGATGCCTCATCATGCGTCACCTGGGAAACTTCCCCCAAAACCTAACGCCACCTCGGGTTGGCTCCCTGGGTAATAGGGTTAGTATAGGAACGTATAGGTGAGTTAGTGGTTGGCGGAGAAGAGGTCAGGTGGTATGCTTGGGTCGTCCCTAGAAATGGTTACACCAAAAATGATACATGAGAAAGGTTTGTGATTGGCTAGGTTATGATGCCGTCAGTAGTTAGCCCCCCGTGCCCTGATTGGTTCATCCGCGAGCCCCCAAGCCTGGGACCATTGTCGTTCCCAGCTCGCAGTGTACCTGATGTTAGAAACAATGTGTGACTATGTGTCAGTGGAGGACAATGGACAGGTCTGCCATTTGTTGCAGGAGTGCCCCTTTCTCACCGCTGCCAGTGTCCAGTCACTTCATTGTTGCAGTCTGCGTCCCAAGCATGAGACCCCAGAGCTTCCCTGGTCTGTGGTACTTGGCACCGCCTCAGGTCAGCTTGGTCACGTGTGGTGAGACCATGGCTGGAGCAGAATTATGAGCATTTGATTTGTATTTCGGCTCTGAGAGGTAGTTAGCCGCAGCAGGTGTAACCATGGTTCCAGACGCACGGCGTGTAATTTGCAATGCAGTGGCCTTGGCTGTGGGACTCTCGTCAGGGTTCATTCTGCATGATCAGCACCTTGCATCTCCATCCGAGCGTCTCCGGGCCTGCGGCTTCTGAGCTGGGCCTACTCTGGTGCTGAGGCCTACTGTGGCCTGGTCCATGACAGGCAGCAAATGGTTCATATTATAGGGGTCGTGGTGAGCGGCAGGGGTCCTTATACATGAGTGTCCTATTTTCTCGTAGTAGTTATAGTGGCTATGAAGCATTTGCAAACATGTACACGAGCTCTTCTTGCGTCTTGTGTTTCTGTGGTGCTGTAGTTTAGCCTATGTGAAAAATAACAACGATGCATCAGTGTGTGTAAACGGTCCATTACGTCATGGCAGTGAGTATGTTCGTCGTGTGAGATTTGTGTGGGTTTGACCAGTCGTGCATGGTGGCACGTGTGTTACCGTATGTCGGCTATGTCGTCATGGCATCTCTAACGATGGTGGCTTTGAGTGCCGCTGTGTTAGTCGAGCCGATCCATATGGTCTATGTCAGCTTCGCCAGAGGTCCCATCATGTGGCTTGACTGACGGGCAGTTTCCCTGGCCTGTTTGGGGCAAGGCCACGGTAGATGTTGACATCTGGGGCATCTGTGAGCGGGTCTAATTCCTCTCGCGGTGGGTGTTTGGGCCGTGATGATCTAGGCCATGGTCTGGCAGAGAATCAGGGGAAGGGAGCATCCCATTTTCCCTCTTCACAGCATGCTTCCCTTAGCTTCAGAATCAACTGTCTGTCAAAGACTTTCGACTGTACAGAGGATTTTACAAGACCCCTATATGACCACTTTGACCCCCTTCTCACCTTTCCAAAGGCCTTCTGGTTATGGTAGTTTCAACAATCGTGTTATTGCCCAGAGTGGGCACCCAAGTGGTGCCAGACTCCTCTGTTGCTGGTTTTCCTCCTTTTCACATCAATATCTCTTTTGACCTTTCACAGTTCAATAAGCCGTTTGCTATGTTTCGTTCAACACAGTTTGGTTTCTTATAATCTCTTGCGTCGTTTCACCGGCTGTGATGGACAGCTTGGCTTTCTTTCTCTTTGGAGTCAAGGTTGGTACCACAGAGACAAGCATCTCTCCCCAGCTTGTTTATCAGCAGAGTTGGGTCTTCTGTAACGTTGACATCTGCTGCAACACATGCTGGCTATTGTTCGCGGTCTTACGATTCCTTGTGCGTGGGTTTCACGGGCCTCGATCGGAAAGGGCAAGGTCCCTACTCTCCTTGTCACCCTCACGGTATGCGCTGTCTTTCTCCTCCTCTTGAACTGCCGTGCTGAGTCGTGCGATATTGATTGTTAGCACTACATGCAGTCTAGGCAAACTGCTAACAATCATACATTTTATAATGCTTCCCAATGATCAACTCTGAGCTCAGATATTATTAAAAATTGTGGCTATGAAGCATTTGCAAGCATGTACACAAGCTCTTCTTGCATCTTGCATTTCTGCGGTGCTGTAGTTTAGCCTATGTGAAAAATAACAACGATGCATCGGTGTGTGTAAACGGTCCATTACGCCATGGCAGTGAGTATGTTCTTCGTGTGAGATTTGTGTGGGTCTGACCAGTCGTACATGGTGGCACGTGTGTTACCGTCCGTCGGCTATGTTGTCATGGTATCTATAACGATGGTGGCTTTGAGTGCCGCTGTGTTAGTCGAGCTAATCCATATGGTCTATGTCAGCTTCGCCAGAGGTCCCAGTATGTAGTTTGACTGATGGGCTGTTTCCCTAGCTGTGTGGGGCATGGCCACGGTAGATATTGACGTCTGGGGCATCTGTGAGCGGGTCGAATTCCTCTTGCAGTGGGTGCTTGGGCCGTGATGATCTAGGCCATGGTCTGGCAGAGAATCGGGGGAAGGGAGCATCCCATTTTCCCTCTTCAGTTCCCCCTCTGGTCGACTTGTCAACCACAAAGTTATCCACTCTCTTATCTCCTCTTACTCGCCATACCTTCGTTATTCCTGCCAAGTGTCTGTATCGGTCCACATGATCTTCAAAAGACCAATACATGTAAACACATCTACCACCGGGTTTGCAGTAAACCCATTTCCCAAAGTAGCTCTTCGGTATCTTGGGTTTTCAACTTTGATTGACGGAGGGTACAGGTCTGCTTCTATTATTTGTTGGCGCAGCCGCTCACGTTCCTTGATGATAATGTCTGCATTCTTGTCATCCTCAGCTGGCATTAAGATGTGCATACCTTTCATTTCTTCAGCTGTGTGTTTAGATCTTGTCTTCCATACCTTCATCCCCATTAAAACAGCCATTCCTAAAAGTACACATCCTGCTATTACTTTGAGGCCGTCTGATAACCAAGATGGCATCCAGGGCCAGAGGTATGAAAACCAGCTACCATCCTTCTTCACTCCTTTCGCTTCATCTTCCATTTTGGCATGCATCTTGACAAGCTGTGATACTGCCTCTGATAATGTACCATTGTCTTCATCATTAGCAGGGCTAAATGTGCAACATGAACTTCCAATTTTTGCACAAACACCTCCTTCCATTGCTGTCTGAGGTCCAATACATATCTATTTTGTAGGGCTACCATTTGTATTCCTCCTAATTCTTCTTTTATTGCGTTGAATCCGTGCACAGTGGAGTTGATTGTCAGCATGAGCTCTCACCTAGTTATTTGTAACCACTTGGCATTAGCGTATGCTTGTACCCTGGGATGTATGATTGAGGAGAAGAACACTGCTGCTCTGTTGCATAATCTGTGCGCTGGTGGGATGTCACTCCGGGCTGTCTCTGACTTTCCCCACCGGTAGTTCCCCGTCAGTGGTTCTCTTTGCCTCTTTACTCTGAAGAGGCGTACGGTGTCGTTCTCTTGTTTCCCTCCTGCCATCCTCAGTGATCTTTTCCATCTTTTATTTCCTTCATCGATTTTCAGGAAATGTTCCAAGTTAACGCGCTTTTGTGGTACCACTAGTGATGGTACGTTGATGTGTACCATAGTACATACTCTATCCCACATTGGCGGCAGGCTGTGGCATGCTCTTGCACCACAGGCCCAGTAGTGATCCATTAGTACAGCTGTTCCTGCACCCCCATCAGGAAGCTTCACTATTCTCTTGCAACCTTCATGTGTTCCAACGTCTATTTCACCATCATTCTGGTAACACAGTGTCGGTGTTGTCAGTGGAAGTATTGTTATTGGCTCCTCTTCTTTATCTAGCCACGTTACCAATGCAGCACTCTTCGTCCATTCTTTATAGCACTTGTCATTTTCTTCTTGTACCTTCAACACAGGTGACTTGGCCAATGTCAGCATCTTACTTCCTACAACTCTATCCACCCATCCATCCTTTGTGAACACTTTTCTATATATCAGTATCATTGGTCTTTCCCAGCATCCTGGTTCACCGGCAACCTCTTTTGCATACCACTCGCATGGCAGGTAATCCAGCGTCACCTCTTGTGTTTCCCCTTTTTCTGGTCCCTCTGCTATGTACTTGAGTACTTTAGCCTGTTGCCAGGAATCATCATACATGGGGAGTGTCTTGATGAAGTTGTTTTCGTATGGATATGTTGATCTTGATTTCCACTGGAGTGTCGCCCTTTTCCCTTGGAACCTTCCTCTTGTTTGGAATAATGTTAAGTATAGCAAGCATTCAGCAGTTGTTGCAGGCACTTCTGTGGCAACAAATGTTCTGGAAGCACTCATGTCGTAGGGAATCAATGAACATACATAGCAGTTGTCCCTTGTCGTATCCTTACCAATTTTCGACATGTGTTTATACCACATGCTGTTAGAGATGTGTGATGATTCTGTGAGATATGTGTCAACCCCATTTACACCACTTGATATGCTAGGTTTGTTCCTTTTAATGTTTTGTCCCATTCTAGTTGTACCACCTGACACAGTGCTCCTTGCGAGCGTTTGGGGGGAAATATTAGTAGTGGAAACTGCAGCCACAAAAAATGCATAGTATGCCTGCCAGAGAACGGCAGTAATCAGGCCAGTGGTGAAAAATATTGTCATAATTTTTATTAAAGTTGCTAATACCACTGGCATTTCAACTCTTACCTTTGCTGCGGTCCTGCAGCTACTTTAGATGATATAGGTGCCCTTCTGAACATTTCTGAAAATATGCGTTATTTGTTAGTATTGTTTAGTCAAGCCCTGAGTATTAGATAATTGTTCAATGCCAGGCAAAAACCTCTTCCCACGCTTTTCTTACCGTCCTATCTCGTACGGCTCGTAATGCTTCGTGGCAGTGTGGAAACGATTGAGTAATTATTATACAAATTCTTCTTCTTTTCAGGTATTTTGGCCTTTTTATAACATATACACACAGGTGTGATAGTGCTTCTGGGGTATTGTCATCTGCGGGGAGCATTTACCCCTGGGCAATGACTCTGTTCCTATTTTATATATGCCTTTGCTTTTATTACAATCACAATAATAACATGCAGTTCCTGCATGTGCGAGACAAAAAAAAAGAGAGCATGCACGTGTTTACACAGTGTGGTGTATATTACAGATACTTTTGTCAGTGTCCTTTAATGGTTGGTGGCCAGGGAGTGTTAACTCAATGCTAAGTGGATTTGTTTTGCTGGGACCTTGTAATCATGGGGCGGCCTATAGGGTGTTGATCGTTAGTGTCTTTTGGGGCGTCTGGGTCTTGGGCTGCTGCTATCTCTGTTGTCATTGCTGAAGTGTTGGCCCTTTCGGTGAGGAGAGGGGGGTCTGTGCTTTGTGGGGCTTGATGTCGTGTAAGTGGGTCCGTGCTTCTCTGCCCCTGAGCTTCACCGCTCTGGGGGCTACTTTTTCAATTATATAAGGCCCTGTAAAACGTGGACTGCTCCATGTTCGCCGAACGTTTTTGAGTAACACTTCATCTCCTTCTTTCACTGTCCACTGTGTCGTCTGTTCCTGTTCCTCGTTGGTGGCTTCTCCTTGTTGATCGTTCTTTGAACCGCTCTGTGTCCGTTTAAGCTGTTGAGAGATAAAAGCAGCACTAGTAATCAAAGAAGAGACATATTTGTGCATTTCATTACCAAAAACAGTACTGGTGGCATGGCAGTCAGTTATGGCCCTTGATGGTGGTGTGAGTGTGGGATGCATTTGGTGACCAGTTACCACCTCAGGGTAGTGAGGTGGTGGTCTGACCCTGGTCTCGTCCTCAATTCAAACAAGGCCAAGGGAAGGCAACATAGCCAACTCTTCTTGGTTGTTTGCTTAATTTTTGCTATTTCTTCTTTCAGGAGGCCATTGAAGCATTCACATATGCCATTAGGTTGAGGATGGTACTCACATGCAAGTGTATGCCTAATCCCTAGTAGAGTGGTGATATGTTGGAATAGGTTGTTAGCAAAGTAGGGGCCCATTGTCTGACCTTCGCACTTCGCATACCCCCCCACCTTGGGAAAACCTCCCTCACCAGGAACTTTGCTGCTCTGAACGCATCAGCATGGGAGCATGGTCCAGCCTCAATCTACCGTGAAAATGGGCACACCACAACAATCAGGTTTCTGTAGCCTTGACATACATTGATCATGTCAACATAGTCAATGTGGAGGTGCAGGAAGGGTCCTTCAGGCCGGGGTATTGTACCTTTGATCACTTGCAGCATGTGACCGGCCGTGAATTGCTGGCAGGTAAGGTGATGAAATGAGTGACATGTGAGTTTAACTCAGGGCAGAACAAGTCTTCTTTTATTCATGCTGCAATCACCTCTTTTCCTGTGTGTGTGGGATGGTGCAATTGTGTCAGAGCTATTTTTAACAGTGCTAGGGGCATCACTACTTTCCCTATGTTGTTCTGGTGCCATAGTGCATCTGTTGGAGACATGGTACACCCTCTTTTTACCCACAGTTCTTTTTCTGCAATTGGTGCTGCTGCCTGTAGCTCCATGACCTGTGTCTCTGGGATGTGTCTATACCCATCTTTCATCAGCATTTGTCTTACCCCCCCTTTTCTTTTTGTTTTTCTGGGAGTGTCCAAATTTCACCAAAGTATGCGGCATGTTTAGCATGTGCATCAGCTGCCTCGTTACCTCTTGATATGGGGTCATCACCATTTGTGTGGGCCTGACACTTCACAAGTGCTACCTCTTCTGGATAATTAATAACTTCGAATAGCTTGGCCAATAGGAGAGCATGTTGTACTGGAGTACCATCAGCCCTCCTAAATCTCCTCCTTTCCCATTTTATTAATCCTGAGTGTACTGTTGAAGTGACATATGCACTGAGTATATAGTTACTCTTTTGTCATTTCCTTCTTCTATGGCCAAGATAAGTGCTAAATGTTCTGCTGCTTGGGCTGAGTAGTGCTGTGCTAATTTTACACATTTAACTGGAATGAAGGTCCAGTCTCCCCCTAGCCATACTACCGCTGCTCCTGTTCGTCTTCTTCCATCACTTTGGTCAATAGTTGATGACCCATCAATGTACATGACCTCACCCCCTTCCAATCCATTTTCCTCCACTTTCCTTGCTCCTGAGTAGTTTCCAATAGCATCTGGGCAGTCATGTGAATATTCTCCATTTACTGCTTCCTCTGCTATAAATGGCGCTGGGTTTACGTTAGTGCATCTCACTATTGTCAGTTCTGGTCTGGATAGAATAACCTCATACCCTGATGCTCTTTGTGTTGTCAGTGTTGATTTTGGCTTTGTCAATATTGCAAAGAGGGCATGTTCCACACACAAAATAGTTTGGCATCCCATGGTAATGGAAGATGATTCTTCCACTGTGAATGCTGCGGCTGCTAGGCTTTGTTTGCATGGGAAATGTCCCATCATTACAGGGTCTAGATGGCCACTGTAAAAGGCCACTGGCTTGTGTCCCATGCTAGTCTTTTGGGCCAGTACTGCTTTCATTACTGCTGAGTCACACTGTGAAAATATGTAGAATTATTTTTGATAGTTGGGGGTAGCTAGTACTGGTGCAGTTGAAATAGCATTTTTCAATTCATTGAACGCATCTGACATTTCTCATGTCCATTCCAATTTCCTTTTCCCCCTTTGCGCCTCTCTGAGTGCCTCAAGCAGTGGTCCTATGTATGAGCTGTAATCAAAGACCCACGCCCTGCAGTAGTTGCATAGGCCAAGGAACTGCTGTAGGTCTCTCACTGTTAGCAGCTGTGGTGTGTTCTGTATTGCTAGTGCCTTTTGTGACGCAATGTTCCTTCCTTTTTGTGAAAAAATCTGTCCAATGTAAAGTACTTGCTCTTGGCAGTACTGCAGCTTCTCCTTGTCTACCTTGTATCCTTTCTCAGCCAGTACTGTGAGCATTTTAACTGAGTCTCTCCTACACTTTTCCTCAGTAGTGCTGCATATTATAATATAATCTACATATTGCAACACCGTGTTTTCCATCTCTATGTTGCCCAAATCAATTTGTATTACTCTGTTAAAGATCGATGGTGACTCACAGTACCCCTGTGGCAACCTAGTGTGTTTTCACTTTGTGTTGGGGTTTGTGAAACTTGTTAGATCCTGCGAATCAGGGTGCAATGGGATGGAGAAGAAGTCATTTTTGAGGTTGATCACGGTGAACCGTGACACCTCTGCTGGAATTCCGCACAGTATCATTGCTGGGTTAGCGGCAACAGGGTACTCTGCTTCCACAATGTGATTAAGGGGCCTTAAATCTTGGATGAAATGCCATGATCCCCCTTTTGGGTTACGCACTGGGTACACTGCCGTGTTACATGGTGACTCTGAGAGTACTAGTATTCCTCTCTCTACTAAGGCGGATATTGTCTCATATATCCCCTCATCTGCAGCTTTATTTTCACTCCTCCAATACTCTTGATGTAACCCACGTCATAGGGACTAGTTTTCCATAAGGATGCGGGTACTGCTGCTAAGTCTGCCTCATAACAAGGTTCCTTGGTAGGGCAGGGCACCTCCAGTGCCATTGCAATTTTTTGAGCTACGTCCTTGAGTGTTACCTTCTGCCAAATTTAAACACTCATGTCGAACACCATTTCCCCATCTCCTTTGTCATCAGAGAACAGTTCCTCATCTGATACCTGTGTAAGCCTGCATCCTTCAGCTAGCGCTATCACTGCTCTCCATGCCTTTCCTTCCCCATCCTGGGCATGTACTGCAATGTAGTCTGGTTTTGCAACAATGCTCTCCACGTCCACTGATATTACTTACCCTTCCTTTACATCAGTGGGTGTCTCTGGCCTGAAGAGGTATGTTGCAGGTCTCCTCCATATCTTGCCCTCTATACCCTGAAGCCATGCTATTGCCATGACTGTCCCATATTGGAAGAGTTCCCCGTCCACTGGCTCTGCCCTTATCACCTTCTTCCCACAATATGCCTGTAGTATGTGTCAGGCCGTGAGCATGTTTATGCCTGATGTGGAGCACACTATTCCCTTGTCAGTAAAAGAGATAGTCATGTTCAATCTGCTCGTGATGTCTCTTCCAAGAATGTTTACGGGTGACTGTTTTGAATACAATAGTGGTAGAGATAAGTCGTGCTCCCCAACAGATAAGGGGATGTTATCAGTAAAAGGAAGCAGCCCTTTAGCCCCAGAGAATCCTTGAGTGTGCATGGCATTGCCTGACAAGTTAAACTTCCCTTCCCTTATGCAAGACCTAGTTGCACCTGTGTCTACTAGAAAGGGAAATGTTTTGTCACCTATCACCACCTGTATGCGTGGTTCCTCTGCAGGGTTAGGTGTTACCGACAGGATGTGACACAACAAGGACGTCTGTGGGCTGTCCTATTGGGGGTACAGTGATTGTCCGTTCCCTGTGTATGGGTTGTGGCCCAATATTGTCACCCTCCCCAAATGTGTTTGCTGCATTGGTTCCTCTGAGTGTTGTGTGTTACCGTCCTGTATCTGTGGTAGTTGTTGCACCGTCTGGACGTGTTGTTGTTGTGCCGTTGTCATTTGTTGTTGTGCTTGCTGCTGTGCTGGTTGAATTTGTGGTGGCATTGTGTGTTGTTGTATTTGACCTTGTACCATCTGTTGTTGTGGTGTCTGTTGGTAGTACTGTTGTACCCCATTGTATCCTTGTTGTCCCTGCTCCCCCCATCCAGCTTGTGCCGGTCTTGCCCTGCACGTACGTGACACGTGCCCTACCACTCGGCACGTCCAGCATGTTGGAGGCCCTCGTGCTTGCCATGGGTATCCCCCAGTGCTGTCTCAGTACCCTTGGTGTTCATAGGTGTTGTACCCTCGTAACCCTCCCCCTTGTTGTTGTGCTGGTGGCCTGAATCCCCCCTCTTCCTCTACAGCTCGTTATCTGACCATTTCCCATTTGATTGTATCCACCCCCTACCTGAGGACCATAGGAGTGTTGTGCTGTATATGGTGGTGGCATTTGTTGTGAGGTTACCGGTGCTTGTTGTATCTGTTGTGCTACTGTGTGCTGTTGCGTGGCGTCTGGTGCTTGAACTGCTTGTGTGGGGCCTGTTATTAGTGCACCTTCCATTGCATATTTAGATCGTTTTTTTTCTACCAATTTCGCCTCTTCTGCTTTCCTATCCTCTTCCTTTTGCTTCATCTTCTCCTGCCACAGCCTACAATGGTGCACTATTGTTAGCTGAATTTCTGACCTTGCCTTTGCTTCCATTCCCACTAATTTCTTTAATTGTCTCTGTACTGGCTCAGCGAGGCCTTGTATCAGTATGTGGTAAAAGATTGTTAGTGTTTTGTCCCATGGTTCCCGCGTTTCCAAGCGCCACTTCTCTTGAATTTCTTGGATGTAATTGACAGGGTACTCATTCTCACGCATCTTACATGATGTTATTGCTCCTATGTCTGACGTGTCTGGGTATTTTACTCTTAGTGCTTGCCATAATGCATGTCTGCAGTTTGCGAATGGTGCCCCGTCATGTGATGTGTCATTAATGGTCACCCCTGGGAATCCTGCCCTTTTCCAGATGTCATCTGTTGCGTCACCCAGTATAGACATTAATAGCCCCTTTACATCGCCCACTGCTAACTTCAGGCCAGCAGTTTGTTTCTCCATTTCGTATATCCATTTCCCAGCCCCTCCACTCAAGGATGGCAACCTACATTTAATGATCTCCTTATCTGCATGCTTCCATGGGACATACTGCGGTCTTGCTCCCCCTCTCTCTAGCAATGGCATTTGTGTGTATTCTCTCACTTCCCTGGGCGTGTGTCTGTGGGGGGATATATGTGCATATTCACTATCCTCTTCCATGTCAGAATGTTCCTCAGCGAAGTCAGTAAGATGCTGTGCGATCCTATTCTCTCCTCCTACCCAAAACCCCTTCCTTTTATCTACCTTGTCCTTGTTATGCGGTGTTGTCATTTCCTCCATCCTTCGTCCTGGGAGGTCCCTGAGCCTGTTAACATACGGTGTGTGTTGTGCTGGTGGTGTAAGTGGTCACTGTGCCCTTCCTCCTTGTTGTCTCTTGCTCACTCTTTCTCCTTCTCCCCCTTCCTATGTCCTGCATTCCCATGACAACCCACAGTCTGTGCGTGTTATCTATAGTTTACGCAGCCTTTCTCCGCTCCCCTCGCTCTGACCCTCGCAAGACCCTTCTTCTTCCTCACTACAAAACCCATCTGAGAAAGCCAACCGTGTAGTTATGTTCTCCCCTCCCACTGTTACTGTGTCTAAATCTATATCAGCGTGCTCACCTTCCTTCCCCGCGCCTCCCTTTGTTTGTGTCATTGGCGCTACTTCTGTGTTATTCGTAGGCATCTTATTCCCGTGTGTCTTGTTTGATCCTCCCAGTCCCTTGTTCCCTTGCCTACTCCCCTCACCTTTTACCTCTGCCCTTGCCTTCTTAAGATCGTTTATTATTGTGTCACTTACCTGCTTGAGTGCCTGGAAGTCCCTGTCCTTTTCATACCATACCCTGCCCTCATTGTTCAATAGGCTCTCTAATATCCTCCCTTCCTCATACTTATGTGCGCTCTCTGCTATGATCTTCCTTTTCCATAGCGTCATCTCCCTGTTGTTCTCTTCTCGTTCCTCTTCTTTCCTCCTAAGTTCTCGCTGCTCCATGCGTGCTACCCTTTCTGCAATTCCTCTTAAGCGGTCCTCCTCCTTCTTCTTCTTTTCTGCCTCCTGTCTGTTTACTTCCGCTCTACCACTCTTACCTCCCGTCATTTTCCCGTTTCTCTCGTTCCTCCTGCTCCAGTTGCCTGATCAGTACACTCTGCGCCTCCCTCAGTTCTGCCAGCTTTCCCTCCAGCATCACCTCCTCTGCCTTTGTCAACCTCCCCTCTTCTATTGTACCTACCTCGCATCTTACGTGTGCTCCTTCGTCCTCCTCCTTTTCTACCCTTATAATTACCTCTTCCACCTCTTCTGTTGGTTTTCCCCATAGTTTCATCAACACTTGGACAGCTATCCATTTGTCTGGTCCTACATTAGCAAGGTCTATATGCATCTTTTGTGCGTTTCCTGTGTTCACTTGTGCGTGCGCGGCTACAGCGCTCCCCACACCGCTCCCCTTTTGGTAGCTGTCTGTTGGTGCGTACGGCGGTGGGCTGAACGCAGGGTTTGAATAGCCTTCTGGAGCTGACAACTGTGTCTGCACCGTCTCTCAAAGTTCTGTTACTGGGTACAGCCCTTCCGTTTCCTTCTTTACCTCCTTAGTTATGGGCATCTAACCTTCTTCTTCCTGTTTAACTTGTGCTACTGGGTATGACCCCTCCGATTCTTCCTCACTTTCCTCCGTGCTGTGAGCTTCCGGAGGCGTGCTACACCCTCCATCTTCTTTCACCTTCTCCTCCTTCACCCCCCTCATTGTCAACATCCCCGTTACCCCAGGTATGCACCCCTGGAACAGCTTCCACAGATCGAGAACTTCTAGGTGGTTCGCTAGCTTGTCCTTTATATGTGTTGTGTAAATAGGCTAGAAGAGATTGTTGAGTGTACATATCAAAGCTGCCATTGGGCGGCCATGGTACCCGTATCTTGTTCTCTGTTCCTTGTGTCCACTCAATAGTATACTTTACTAGTTTATCCCTGTGTGGAGGTAGCGTAGCACATATGTGTTGGAGTGGGGTTGTTAGTGGGTTCCTGTACCCTGTCCCTATTCCATTGTATACAGACATTCTGAAAATCCCTTACTTTTCGGTACCACTGTTAACTGGCCCCATAGGTTGGGATCTTCCGATTCTCTGCTGCAAAGAAAACAATGACGTTACAATACTTTTGCACTGGGCGCCACCGCCCTCTTTTCTTGCGCTACAATTTCGCCTTCCTTATGTTCCTTTCCCTAGTGTTAGGATCCCCTTCGACCCGTGGCGCGTGATGCCCCCTGCGACTTCGCGTCCCGCGTTGCGTGCCTTTTAAGCCGCCCCGCCTTCCTCGCACTGCCGCTACCCAGTGTGCCTTCAGTCTCTACCTCTGCTCCTCCCCTTTTCCCTTCTCGTTTCATTCCCCCACCAACAGTTCCTCTGGTTCCCTGTTTTTCCCTCCTATCGTTTCTGTTCCACAACCTCCCGTATCCGCCCCTGAATCAAGGCAGGCCGGCGTTCTCTGTGCGCAGGCGCCTCTCCCTTCCACCACACCTTTCACTGCAACTCAGAATACTCTGCGCAATCCTATGCAACTGTATGGGTGATGTCCCCAGGCCTAGGACAGTTGGATACAGGCACGTACAAATACACACGAAAATAAAATGCATGCTCTTTTACAATGTTATTCCCCACAATCCCCACAGCTGTCTTCCCACCACGGATGGAGTGGAGTATACATCAATCACTTTGTTATTATAGTAAACTGCACCCGCTGCATCGCCTCGCGTGTGATACGCTCCCGCACCGGGGAACTTAACCAACCCACTATCTTCTGCACCGAGAAACAATCAAGTTACCTCAGCCTGGAATACATCATCTGTTCATCGAGTTAAAACACTCAACCAATAGGAATCCTCATCTACTCATCGATCAAAAATGTCAACTCGTAGGAATGCCACACCCCCTTGTTTAAAGGTGCCCACGATCAAAACCAGTCAGCGCGATTCACTGGTCGCATGTGGGTGCCTGAAGCCCCACCCTTCACACTCTACAATTTTATACAAGGCGGCCCTCGTGCCTGCCCCGCAATACTTTCCACATCAACCGCCGCTCAATTGTCAAATCTTTCTGAACACCCTTTAAATCCACCCGCCACCCTTGTTACAATTCCTCCCGCCACCCACACAACTTTGCGTTGCTGGTTGTGTGTGTCATACTCACATCGGCTTTCACCTGCCGGTGCCGCTCGGCTGCGGTGTACCCCTCCCAATCTGCTTTGTCACCTCCCCTCGTCTGGACCTCGTCTGGACACTCGCCAACCGCGGGCGGGATACTTCTCAAGTCGGCTCCCGATGGCCACTCTCGGGATTGCGCTGTCCGGTCCTCTCGCAGTTCCGCGATGGTCCTGTAATCCTCCAAAGGGGGCAATGGCAGAGGGGGCCACTGTGCCGGGCCACCTTGGCGCAGGCTGCGTCTCCCTCTTGCCTCACCCTCAGCGCTGGGTCTCAACAGATCTCAGAAGTGCCTCCAACTTGTCGGGGTGATCTCCCGGGGGTCGGCAGGGCTGTCCGCGGACCTCCGGGGTTTAGGAGGCCCCAACTCCTGCTGCAATCCCCAATGATTATGAGACACACGCAAGAGCAAGGCGTTACTGCTGTTTTATTAGAAAACGGCAGGGACAGGTTCTGGGATCATAGGTCATCCGGGAACACATCTCACAAGAGTGGGCTTGCAGGCCCTTTTTCATCATGTGTGACGTCTCATTGTGCGTCACCTGGGAAACTTCCCCCAAAACCTAACGCCACCTCGGATTGGCTCCCCGAATAATAGGGTTAGTATAGGAACGCACAGGTGAGTTAGTGGTTGGCGGAGAAGAGGTCTGGTGGTATGCTTGGGTCGTCCCTAGAAATGGTTACACCAAAAATGATACATGAAAAAGGTTAGTGATTGGCGAGGTTATGATGCTGTCAGTAGTTACACCCCCATGCCCTGATTGGTTCATCCACGAGCCCCCAAGCCTGGGACCATCGTCATTCACAGCTCGCAGTGTATCTGATGTTAGAAACAATGTGTGACTATGTGTCAGTGGAGGACAATGGACAGGTCTGCCATTTGCTGCAGGAGCGCCCCTTTCTCACCGCTACCAGTTTCCAGTTTGTCACTTCATTGTTGCAGTCTGCGTCCCAAGCGTGAGACCCCAGAGCTTCCCTGGTCCGTGGTACTTGGCACCGCCTCAGGTCGGCTCGGTCACGTGTGATGAAAGCATGGCTGGAGCAGAATTATGAGCATTTGATTTGTATTTCGGCTCTGAGAGGCAGTTAGCCGCAGCAGGTGTAACCTTGGTTCCAGACATGTGGCGTGTAATTTGCAACGTCATGGCCTTGGCTGTGGGACTCTCGTCAGGGTTCGTTCTTCATGATCAGCACCTTGCATCTCCGTCCGAGCGGCTCCGGGCCTGCGGCTTCTGAGTTGGGGCCTACTCTGGTGCTGAGGCCTACTGTGGCCTGGTCCATGACAGGCAGCAAATGGTTCACATTACAGGGGTCGCGGTGAGCGGCAGGGGTCCTCATACATGAGTGTCTTATTTTCTCGTAGTAGTTATAGCGGCTATGAAGCATTTGCAAACATGTACACAAGCTCTTCTTGTGTCTTGTGTTTCTGTGGTGCTGTAGTTTAGCCTATGTGAAAAATAACAACGATGCATCAGTGTGTGTAAACGGTCCATTACGTCATGGATAGAATAACCTCATACCCTGATGCTCTTTGTGTTGTCAGTGTTGATTTTGGCTTTGTCAATATTGCAAAGAGGGCATGTTCCACACACAAAATAGTTTGGCATCCCATGGTAATGGAAGATGATTCTTCCACCGTGAATGCTGCGGCCGCTAGGCTTTGTTTGCATGGGAAATGTCCCATCATTACAGGGTCTAGATGGCCACTGTAAAAGGCCACTGGCTTGTGTCCCATGCTAGTCTTTTGGGCCAGTACTGCTTTCATTACTGCTGAGTCACACTGTGAAAATATGTAGAATTATTTTTGATAGTTGGGGGTGGCTAGTACTGGTGCAGTTGAAATAGCATTTTTCAATTCATTGAACGCATCTGACATTTCTCATGTCCATTCCAATTTCCTTTTCCCCCTTTGCGCCTCTCTGAGTGCCTCAAGCAGTGGTCCTATGTATGAGCTGTAATCAAAGACCCACGCCCTGCAGTAGTTGCATAGGCCAAGGAACTGCTGTAGGTCTCTCACTGTTAGCAGCTGTGGTGTGTTCTGTATTGCTAGTGCCTTTTGTGACGCAATGTTCCTTCCTTTTTGTGAAAAAATCTGTCCAATGTAAAGTACTTGCTCTTGGCAGTACTGCAGCTTCTCCTTGTCTACCTTGTATCCTTTCTCAGCCAGTACTGTGAGCATTTTAACTGAGTCTCTCCTACACTTTTCCTCAGTAGTGCTGCATATTATAATATAATCTACATATTGCAACACCGTGTTTTCCATCTCTATGTTGCCCAAATCAATTTGTATTACTCTGTTAAAGATCGATGGTGACTCACAGTACCCCTGTGGCAACCTAGTGTGTTTCCACTTTGTGTTGGGGTTTGTGAAACTTGTTAGATCCTGCGAATCAGGGTGCAATGGGATGGAGAAGAAGGCATTTTTGAGGTTGATCACGGTGAACCGTGACACCTCTGCTGGAATTCCGCACAGTATCATTGCTGGGTTAGCTGCAACAGGGTACTCTGCTTCCACAATGTGATTAAGGGGCCTTAAATCTTGGATGAAACGCCATGATCCCCCTTTTGGGTTACGCACTGGGTACACTGCCGTGTTACATGGTGACTCTGAGAGTACTAGTATTCCTCTCTCTACTAAGGCGGATATTGTCTCATATATCCCCTCATCTGCAGCTTTATTTTCACTCCTCCAATACTCTTGATGTAACCCACATCATAGGGACTAGTTTTCCATAAGGATGCGGGTACTGCTGCTAAGTCTGCCTCATAACAAGGTTCCTTGGTAGGGCAGGGCACCTCCAGTGCCATTGCAATTTTTTCAGCTACGTCCTTGAGTGTTACCTTCTGCCAAATGTAAACACTCACGTCGAACACCATTTCCCCATCTCCTTTGTCATCAGAAAACAGTTCCTCATCTGATACCTGTGTAAGCCTGCATCCTTCAGCTAGCGCTATCATTGCTCTCCATGCCTTTCCTTCCCCATCCTGGGCATGTACTGCAATGTAGTCTGGTTTTGCAACAATGCTCTCCACGTCCACTGATATTACTTACCCTTCCTTTACATCAGTGGGTGTCTCTGGCCTGAAGAGGTATGTTGCAGGTCTCCTCCATATCTTGCCCTCTATACCCTGTAGCCATGCTATTGCCATGACTGTCCCATATTGGAAGAGTTCCCCGTCCACTGGCTCTGCCCTTATCACCTTCTTCCCACAATATGCCTGTAGTATGTGTCAGGCCGTGAGCATGTTTTTGCCTGATGTGGAGCACACTATTCCCTTGTCAGTAAAAGAGATAGTCATGTTCAATCTGCTCATGATGTCTCTTCCAAGAATGTTTACGGGTGACTGTTTTGAATACAATAGTGGTAGAGATAAGTCGTGCTCCCCAACAGATAAGGGGATGTTATCAGTAAAAGGAAGCAGCCCTTTAGCCCCAGAGAATCCTTCAGTGTGCATGGCATTGCCTGACAAGTTAAACTTCCCTTCCCTTATGCAAGACCTAGTTGCACCTGTGTCTACTAGAAAGGGAAATGTTTTGTCACCTATCACCACCTGTATGCGTGGTTTCTCTGCAGGGTTAGGTGTTACCGACAGGATGTGACACAACAAGGACGTCTGTGGGCTGTCCTATTGGGGGTACAGTGATTGTCCGTTCCCTGTGTATGGGTTGTGGCCCAATATTGTCACCCTCCCCAAATGTGTTTGCTGCATTGGTTCCTCTGAGTGTTGTGTGTTACCGTCCTGTATCTGTGGTAGTTGTTGCACCGTCTGGACGTGTTGTTGTTGTGCCGTTGTCATTTGTTGTTGTGCTTGCTGCTGTGCTGGTTGAATTTGTGGTGGCATTGTGTGTTGTTGTATTTGACCTTGTACCATCTGTTGTTGTGGTGTCTGTTGGTAGTACTGTTGTACCCCATTGTATCCTTGTTGTCCCTGCTCCCCCCATCCAGCTTGTGCCGGTCTTGCCCTGCACGTACGTGACACGTGCCCTACCACTCGGCACGTCCAGCATGTTGGAGGCCCTCGTGCTTGCCATGGGTATCCCCCAGTGCTGTCTCAGTACCCTTGGTGTTCATAGGTGTTGTACCCTCGTAACCCTCCCCCTTGTTGTTGTGCTGGTGGCCTGAATCCCCCCTCTTCCTCTACAGCTCGTTATCTGACCGTTTCCCATTTGATTGTATCCACCCCCTACCTGAGGACCATAGGAGTGTTGTGCTGTATATGGTGGTGGCATTTGTTGTGAGGTTACCGGTGCTTGTTGTATCTGTTGTGCTACTGTGTGCTGTTGCGTGGCGTCTGGTGCTTGAACTGCTTGTGTGGGGCCTGTAATTAGTGCACCTTCCATTGCATATTTAGATCGTTTTTTTTCTACCAATTTCGCCTCTTCTGCTTTCCTATCCTCTTCCTTTTGCTTCATCTTCTCCTGCCACAGCCTACAATGGTGCACTATTGTTAGCTGAATTTCTGACCTTGCCTTTGCTTCCATTCCCACTAATTTCTTTAATTGTCTCTGTACTGGCTCAGCGAGGCCTTGTATCAATATGTGGTAAAAGATTGTTAGTGTTTTGTCCCATGGTTCCCACGTTTCCAAGCGCCACTTCTCTTGAATTTCTTGGATGTAATTGACAGGGTACTCATTCTCACGCATCTTACATGATGTTATTGCTCCTATGTCTGACGTGTCTGGGTATTTTACTCTTAGTGCTTGCCATAATGCATGTCTGCAGTTTGCGAATGGTGCCCCGTCATGTGATGTGTCATTAATGGTGACCCCTGGGAATCCTGCCCTTTTCCAGATGTCATCTGTTGCGTCACCCAGTATAGACATTAATAGCCCCTTTACATCGCCCACTGCTAACTTCAGGCCAGCAGTTTGTTTCTCCATTTCGTATATCCATTTCCCAGCCCCTCCACTCAAGGATGGCAACCTACATTTAATGATCTCCTTATCTGCATGCTTCCATGGGACATACTGCGGTCTTGCTCCCCCTCTCTCTAGCAATGGCATTTGTGTGTATTCTCTCACTTCCCTGGGCGTGTGTCTGTGGGGGGATATATGTGCATATTCACTATCCTCTTCCATGTCAGAATGTTCCTCAGCGAAGTCAGTAAGATGCTGTGCGATCCTATTCTCTCCTCCTACCCAAAACCCCTTCCTTTTATCTACCTTGTCCTTGTTATGTGGTGTTGTCATTTCCTCCATCCTTCGTCCTGGGAGGTCCCTGAGCCTGTTAACATACAGTGTGTGTTGTGCTGGTGGTGTAAGTGGTCACTGTGCCCTTCCTCCTGGTTGTCTCTTGCTCACTCTTTCTCCTTCTCCCCCTTCCTATGTCCTGCATTCCCATGACAACCCACAGTCTGTGCGTGTTATGTATAGTTTACGCAGCCTTTCTCCGCTCCCTCCCTCTGACCCTCGCAAGACCCTTCTTCTTCCTCACTACAAAACCCATCTGAGAAAGCCAACCGTGTAGTTATGTTCTCCCCTCCCACTGTTACTGTGTCTAAATCTATATCAGCGTGCTCACCTTCCTTCCCCGCGCCTCCCTTTGTTTGTGTCATTGGCGCTACTTCTGTGTTATTCGTAGGCATCTTATTCCCGTGTGTCTTGTTTGATCCTCCCAGTCCCTTGTTCCCTTGCCTACTCCCCTCACCTTTTACCTCTACCCTTGCCTTCTTAAGATCGTTTATTATTGTGTCACTTACCTTCTTGAGTGCCTGGAAGTCCCTGTCCTTTTCATACCATACCCTGCCCTCATTGTTCAATAGGCTCTCTAATATCCTCCCTTCCTCATACTTACGTGCGCTCTCTGCTATGATCTTCCTTTTCCATAGCGTCATCTCCCTGTTGTTCTCTTCTCGTTCCTCTTCTTTCCTCCTAAATTCTCGCTGCTCCATGCGTGCTACCCTTTCTGCAATTCCTCTTAAGCGGTCCTCCTCCTTCTTCTTTTTTGCCTCCTGTCTGTTTACTTCCGCTCTACCACTCTTACCTCCCGTCCTTTTCCCCTGTTTCTCTCGTTCCTCCTGCTCCAGTTG
Organism: Ambystoma mexicanum; assembly: GCF_040938575.1. Lineage (NCBI taxonomy): Eukaryota > Metazoa > Chordata > Amphibia > Caudata > Ambystomatidae > Ambystoma > Ambystoma mexicanum. The sequence goes on from NC_090929.1 coordinate 419,495,913, forward strand.
CCTGATCAGTACACTCTGCGCCTCCCTCAGTTCTGCCAGATTTCCCTCCAGCATCACCTCCTCTGCCTTTGTCAACCTCCCCTCTTCTATTGTACCTACCTCGCATCTTACGTGTGCTCCTTCGTCCTCCTCCTTTTCTACCCTTATAATTACCTCTTCCACCTCTTCTGTTGGTTTTCCCCATAGTTTCATCAACACTTGGACAGCTATCCATTTGTCTGGTCCTACATTAGCAAGGTCTATATACATCTTTTGTGCGTTTCCTGTGTTCACTTGTGCGTGCGCCGCTACAGCGCTGCCCACACCCCTCCCCTTTTGGTAGCTGTCTGTTGGTGCGTACGGCGGTGGGCTGAACGCAGGGTTTGAATAGCCTTCTGCAGCTGACAACTGTGTCTGCACCGTCTTTCAAAGTTCTGTTACTGGGTACAGCCCTTCCGTTTCCTTCTTTACCTCCTTAGTTATGGGCATCTAACCTTCTTCTTCCTGTTTAACTTGTGCTACTGGGTATGACCCCTCCGATTCTTCCTCACTTTCCTCCGTGCTGTGAGCTTCCGGAGGCGTGCTACACCCTCCATCTTCTTTCACCTTCTCCTCCTTCACCCCCCTCATTGTCAACATCCCCGTTACCCCAGGTATGCACCCCTGGAACAGCTTCCACAGATCGAGAACTTCTAGGTGGTTCGCTAGCTTGTCCTTTATATGTGTTGTGTAAATAGGCTAGAAGAGATTGTTGAGTGTACATATCAAAGCTGCCATTGGGCGGCCATGGTACCCGTATCTTGTTCTCTGTTCCTTGTGTCCACTCAATAGTATACTTTACTAGTTTATCCCTGTGTGGAGGTAGCGTAGCACATATGTGTTGGAGTGGGGTTGTTAGTGGGTTCCTGTACCCTGTCCCTATTCCATTGTATACAGACATTCTGGAAATCCCTTACTTTTCGGTACCACTGTTAACTGGCCCCGTAGGTTGGGGTCTTCCGATTCTCTGCTGCAAAGAAAACAATAACGTTACAATACTTTTGCACTGGGCGCCACCGCCCTCTTTTCTTGCGCTACAATTTCGCCTTCCTTATGTTCCTTTCCCTAGTGTTAGGATCCCCTTCGACCCGTGGCGCGTGATGCCCCCTGCGACTTCGCATCCCGCGTTGCGTGCCTTTTAAGCCGCCCCGCCTTCCTCGCACTGCCGCTACCCACTGTGCCTTCAGTCTCTACCTCTGCTCCTCCCCTTTTCCCTTCTAGTTTCATTCCCCCACCAACAGTTCCTCTGGTTCCCTGTTTTCCCTCCTATCGTTTCTGTTCCACAACCTCCCGTATCCGCCCCTGAATCGAGGCAGGCCAGCGTTCTCTGTGCGCAGGCGCCTCTCCCTTCCACCACACCTTTCACTGCAACTCAGAATACTCTGCGCAATCCTATGCAACTGTATGGGTGATGTCCCCAGGCCTAGGACAGTTGGATACAGGCACGTACAAATGCACACGAAAATAAAATGCATGCTCTTTTACAATGTTATTCCCCACAATCCCCACAGCTGTCTTCCCACCACGGATGGAGTGGAGTATACATCAATCACTTTGTTATTATAGTAAACTGCACCCGCTGCATCGCCTCGCGTGTGATACGCTCCCGCACCGGGGAACTTAACCAGCCCACTATCTTCTGCACCGAGAAACAATCAAGTTACCTCAGCCTGGAATACATCATCTATTCATCGAGTTAAAACACTCAACCAATAGGAATCCTCATCTACTCATTGATCAAAAATGTCAACTCGTAGGAATGCCACACCCCCTTGTTTAAAGGTGCCCACGATCAAAACCAGTCAGCGCGATTCACTGGTCGCATGTGGGTGCCTGAAGCCCCACCCTTCACACTCTACAATTTTATACGAGGCGGCCCTCGTGCCTGCCCCGCAATACTTTCCACATCAACCGCCGCTCAATTGTCAAATCTTTCTGAACACCCTTTAAATCCACCCGCCACCCTTGTTACAATTCCTCCCGCCACCCACACAACTTTGCGTTGCTGGTTGTGTGTGTCATACTCACATCGGCTTTCACCTGCCGGTGCCGCTCGGCTGCGGTGTACCCCTCCCAATCTGCTTTGTCACCTCCCCTCGTCTGGACCTCGTCTGGACACTCGCCAACCGCGGGCGGGATACTTCTCAAGTCGGCTCCCTATGGCCACTCTCGGGATTGCGCTGTCCGGTCCTCTCGCAGTTCCGCGATGGTCCTGTAATCCTCCAAAGGGGGCAATGGCGGAGGGGGCCACTGTGCCGGGCCACCTTGGCGCAGGCTGCGTCTCCCTCTTGCCTCACCCTCAGCGCTGGGTCTCAACAGATCTCAGAAGTGCCTCCAACTTGTCGGGGTGATCTCCCGGGGGTCGGCAGGGCTGTCTGCGGACCTCCGGGGTTTAGGAGGCCCCAACTCCTGCTGCAATCCCCAATGAGTATGAGACACACGCAAGAGCAAGGCGTTACTGCTGTTTTATTAGAAAACGGCAGGGACAGGTTCTGGGATCATAGGTCATCCGGGAACACATCTCACAAGAGTGGGCTTGCAGGCCCTTTTTCATCATGTGTGACGTCTCATTGTGCGTCACCTGGGAAACTTCCCCCAAAACCTAACGCCACCTCGGATTGGCTCCCCGAATAATAGGGTTAGTATAGGAACGCACAGGTGAGTTAGTGGTTGGCGGAGAAGAGGTCTGGTGGTATGCTTGGGTCGTCCCTAGAAATGGTTACACCAAAAATGATACATGAAAAAGGTTAGTGATTGGCGAGGTTATGATGCCGCCAGTAGTTACACCCCCATGCCCTGATTGGTTCATCCCCGAGCCCCCAAGCCTGGGACCATCGTCATTTACAGCTCGCAGTGTATCTGATGTTAGAAACAATGTGTGACTATGTGTCAGTGGAGGACAATGGACAGGTCTGCCATTTGCTGCAGGAGCGCCCCTTTCTCACCGCTACCAGTTTCCAGTTTGTCACTTCATTGTTGCAGTCTGCGTCCCAAGCGTGAGACTCCAGAGCTTCCCTGGTCCGTAGTACTTGGCACCGCCTCAGGTCGGCTCGGTCACGTGTGATGAAAGCATGGCTGGAGCAGAATTATGAGCATTTGATTTGTATTTCGGCTCTGAGAGGCAGTTAGCCGCAGCAGGTGTAACCTTGGTTCCAGACATGTGGCGTGTAATTTGCAACGTCATGGCCTTGGCTGTGGGACTCTCGTCAGGGTTCGTTCTTCATGATCAGCACCTTGCATCTCCGTCCGAGCGGCTCCGGGCCTGCGGCTTCTGAGTTGGGGCCTACTCTGGTGCTGAGGCCTACTGTGGCCTGGTCCATGACAGGCAGCAAATGGTTCACATTACAGGGGTCGCGGTGAGCGGCAGGGGTCCTCATACATGAGTGTCTTATTTTCTCGTAGTAGTTATAACGGCTATGAAGCATTTGCAAACATGTACACAAGCTCTTCTTGCGTCTTGTGTTTCTGTGGTGCTGTAGTTTAGCCTATGTGAAAAATAACAACGATGCATCAGTGTGTGTAAACGGTCCATTACGTCATGGCAGTGAGTATGTTCTTCGTGTGAGATTTGTGTGGGTTTGACCAGTCGTGCATGGTGGCACGTGTGTTACCGTATGTCGGCTATGTCGTCATGGCATCTCTAACGATGGTGGCTTTGAGTGCCGCTGTGTTAGTCGAGCTGATCCATATGGTCTATGTCAGCTTCGCCAGAGGTCCCATCATGTGGCTTGACTGACGGGCAGTTTCCCTGGCCGTGTGGGGCATGGCCACGGTAGATGTTGACATCTGGGGCATCTGTGAGCGGGTCTAATTCCTCTCGCGGTGGGTGTTTGGGCCATGATGATCTAGGCCATGGTCTGGCAGAGAATCAGGGGAAGGGAGCATCCCATTTTCCCTCTTCACAGCATGCTTCCCTTAGCTTCACAATCAACTGTCGGTCAAAGACTTTCGACTGTACAGAGGATCTTACAAGACCCTTATATGACCACTTTGACCCCCTTCTCACCTTTCCTAAGGCCTTCTGGTTGTGGTAGTTTCAACAATCGTGTTATTGCCCAGAGTGGGCACCCACGTGGTGCCAGACTCCTCTGTTGCTGGTTTTCCTCCTTTTCACATCAATAGCTCTTTTGACCTTTCACAGTTCAATAAGCCGTTTGCTATGTTTCGTTCAACACAGTTCGGTTTTTTATAATCTCTTGCGTCGTTTCACTGGCTGTGATGAACAGCTTGGTTTTCTTTCTCTTTGGAGTCAAGGTTGGTACCACAGAGACAAGCCTCTCTCCCCAGCTTGTTTATCAGCAGAGTTGGGTCTTGTGTAACGTTGACATCTGCTGCAACACATGCTGGCTATTGTTTGCGGTCTTACGATTCCTTGTGCGTGGGTTTCACGGGCCTCGATCGGAAAGCGCAAGGTCCCTTCTCTCCTTGTCACCCTCACGGTATGCGCTGTCTTTCTCCTCCTCTTTAACTGCCGTGCTGAGTCGTGCGATATTGATTGTTAGAACTACATGCAGTCTAGGCAAACCGCTGACAATTATACATTTTATAATGCTTCCCAATGATCAACTCTGAGCTCAGATATTATTAAAAGTGCTTAATAAGTACAGAGTTCAGCAACCCTCGAATTGTTACAATAGACCTATGCTCATAATCGGAGGAGATTTTCACTTGAGGGTGGGCGACTGTAGTGTGTGGGGCAGTGTGTGTAAGGATGTATATACCTTGCTTACAATATTTCATTGTCTGGTGTGTTGGATGGAACGACAGCAAAGCTTGGCAAATTTTTGTTCCTTAAATTATCAAAGATGGGAATATGCACAGTTAATGGGACACTACTATCGGATACTCAAGGTCAATTTACCTTCATGAATACCAGACACAGATCAACAATCGACTATTCCTTAGTTCATGTCTAAGATTGCTACAACCTCTATGACCTGTGTATTTTTCAATGTCCTGTGAGTGATCATGATACATTATAATCGGTGAAACTTCATAACAAGAATACAACTGATTCCCTGAGAGAATCCACTATATCAATCAGACCCTGAGGAAAGCATTCAAATGGGCAAATGTGGATAAGGTAATCATTTCTGGCAAACATATTAGTGCATGCTTAAACTGCATAGAACTCTGTCTTAATTGCACAGGTGCAGATTTAGTGCCATCGCAAGCCTATAATAGCATAATGGAAAAAGCAAGGATACATCTAAGCTTCGTCCCCAGGCCATGTTGATCCAAAAACAATTATCCTAAATGGTATTCTCAGGACTGCAAAAACATGAAATTCTGTTTACTGCAAACAATAAAAGACCCCAATAGAGACAAAGAAAGTTTGGCCAGGCTGAGACAGCTCCATAAAATAACATTGAAACAAACTAGAAACCTCTGGAAACAAGGCTTAGCAAAATCTAGAAGCTGCTGCAAATAATACAATAAAAGTGAATTCTGAATAACTATGCTGTCACCTACTGTTGATAATGTTTCACCATCAGCTGTTGCATTGGTTAACCATTTCCCCCAGATTTCCAATCCTCCATTTCAAGCCAGAAATCTAACATTATCGATTACAACACATTGCAAATTACCTTCACCCAATTATTCACTGATGCATTTCACATTCGAAGAAGTAAGGATTCTGTGTGTTCCGCTCTAACAGTGAAAGCTCCTAGTCCACATCTGATTGCATTGGATGTATTCAAGTTTAATTACTTAATCTGGGTACCTGTATTGGCCAAGATCTTCAGTGTGATAATAGCTAATAACCTTATTCCCTGTAGTTGGAAGGAGTGTATAATAATACTATTCTTCAAGAAAGGAGATAGACTTGACTCAAGATGTCAAGATGTCCAGTCTCATTAATTGACTATACAGATAAATGGACTGGGCAGTACAGGTAAGGCTAGCTCCTCATTTCGTTGTGTGTCTCGGAGTCAGGCAAGGGTGTGTGCTGGCTCTTCTATGATGTAATCTCTATGTTAGCAAACTATAGCTAGAGCTAAATGAACTAACAAAGGACACTCCTAGAATAGCAGTAAGAAACATCTGTGCACTTTCTTACGTGAACAATGCTGTTTTACTGGCCCCCACCCCAAAAGCCCTGTACAAACTCATAACTGGATATGTCAGATAAATAGATGTGAGAGATTTGGCCCTGAATGGTGAAAATTCCAACCTTATGTGTGTGGGTAAGACCACTGGTAATCTACCCTGTATTACAAAATCTGGTTTAGAATTAAAGTGGGTCTCCAAATTCACATATTTTGGGATAGTGTTCAACAGTGTCATCCTATACATTTTTCAGCCACTAAATTTGCTCAGGCAAAGGGTGCCATCATTAATTCTGGAAAGTTACAGATGGATTAACCTTTGATTCAATACTTCCCATCTATCAGGCTCGGTGAATTGCAATTAGAAATGTTGGGGCTGAATTGTGGGGGTTTTCTCGTGTGACATCAATCCGAATTAAATAAAATATCTTCCCATGATGTATGATATGATATAGCATTTATAATGCACTAGTGTTTCAAGGCGCGACGAGGCAAGGGAGGGGAACAAAGGGAGGATGGACAGCGATCCTACTAGGCTAAGTGTCATTCAGATCGCACAAGTGTGTGGGAAGGGGGCAGGGACAGTGCAACACATGGGAATAAATAATAACAATAAGTAAAGTGACGGCCAGCATGTGGCAAGTGCATGGGTAAGTGCAGACATCAGGTGTCAAGAGTTGGAAGGGGGACTGTAGGGATACAGAGACAGTCCCTAAGTGCGGGGGTTGCCAGGTGGGCAGTGCAGGTGTGTGACGCTTGGCGGGGAAGGGACCTGGGCCCGAGATCAGAGAGTGTCCAGGTAGCCAGTACAGGTGCGGTTACAGCCAGGAGGTCAGCAGAGGAGAGGAGGAGAAAAAGCAGAAGCAAGGAGAAAGGTTTTGAGGTGCTTCTGGAACCGGAGATGGTTCTCCGTAAGTTTAAGAGAGGCAGGAAGGCTGTTCCAGAGGGAGGCACCAGCCAAAGAAAGAGATCTACCACCAACTCGTTGCTTGGAGAAGCGACTGACCCTGAGGGAGTTGGAGGCGGATGAGCAAAGAGCTTGAGAAGGAAGATATTTGGGAAGAGAGAGTTGAAGGTATTGAGGCCACAGGCCCCAGAAGGCCTTGTGGACGATAAAAAGGGTTTTGAACTTAATCCTCGCAGCCACTGGGAGCCAGTGCAGAGATTTCAGTCCTGGAGAGATACGATCCCTGAGCTTGAGGCCAAGGACTAGTCTTGCAGTCCTGTTCTGGATAAGTTGCAGAGGGCAGAGAGTAAAAACAGGCAGATTTAGAAAGAGGCAGTTGCAATAGTCCAGCCTAGAGAGAACCAGAGCTCTAGAAACAGTGAGCTTCTGGGGGAAGGAGAGGAAAGGAAGAATACCTCTGAGGAGGTGCTGCTGGTAGTGTGACTTCTAAGAGAAGTCAGAGATGTGGGGAGAGTAGGAGAGTGTGGAGTCAAAGATGACCCCTACGTCGCAAAGTTGCAAAAAGCACCCCAGCATATCTGTTACATCAGGAAGCTGTTTGGATGATATAAGCGATATAATCAGTCTCAAGTCACTATTATTGTGGATCAGACTCTGGTCAAACCCAAAGTTACATTTATCAAACATTATTATTAAGGAATTACTAGTCTCTGAAAATTCCCTGGCTGAATCCATTAAAAAAAGAATTTAATTCCCTTGGTCTCACCAAACGTTTCAGCTCCTTCCCTAATATACAGAAAATTGACACAACTTTGGTCCATTCGAGATATAAGGAACAAAGAAGGAACCTGCACCATTTTATTGAGATACAGAAGAACTTTGTTTCCCATTATTTTGCACATGGTTGCCATCAGGCAAAAGCTAACTATGTATGCTTGTTTTTGAGTCCGCACCAGAGGTGTGTTATTCAGTTTAAGGGCTAATTGCCTACCAATAACCACTGTGCTTAGCCGTCCTATAGAGATAAAAGGTCATCATTTGAATGCTCTTTGTCCTTGCAATGATAGATCTCAGGGTGATCTCACTCATTTTATATTCTTCTGTTCGTCATCGCATACCCTTATTACAATGCTTTTAATTCTGCTACTAAAAGAGAATGCATGCAGAACAACAGCTGATGCAACAAAATATCTATGTTCTGTGCTTAACAAACGAGCTGCCTATATTGTATATTCCTTCATTGAAGGAGAATTATCACTAAAAAAAGAACGTTGTCAGAACAATTATTTGTTTTTAACATTTTGTATAGGTTTTACTATTATGACTTTTGTGTATAATTGTTTTAATTTGTATTGCATTCTATTGTGATGGTTTTTAACCTTCGAAATAAAGATTTGAAAGTTAAAAACACAGAAGGGGCTGATAAGACCCATGTATGCATTGCACAGCCCACCAGTATCTGTCCTAAACAGGTACAGGGGGAAGTTAGTATTTTCATTGTAAAGAAAATTGCAACATGTTTGTTATACGAAATATGTTTTAATTGGTTGGAAAACAGCTTTTCTAATGTACAATTATGCTAAAATGTTCACAAAGTCAATCAGACTGATATTGATGTCCACACAAAGATGGTGTGCTGTGAAATGTAGGTCCCCACGTGTATGGCGTATGATATGGTGGAAATCCCCATAGAAGTGGTGAGTGGTTATTTTGATTTTTTCATGACAATGGTGGTCAATGATTCCAAAATATCCATAGAGTGTATGGTGTCTCCATATGCTTCAAATGTTGTGTGAGATGATATTCAACAATGAATTGAAATTGTATGGAATGTGCCCACAAGATGATCCGCAATTCTGATAAAGTCCACACAAAGTTTGTGTATTATGTTATTGAAGACCCCACAATGAAGGTGCATGGTAATACTTAAGTCCATGCAGAGATGATGTGTGAGGAAGTTGCCACAAATTTGGTGTTTAATGCTATTGATGTCCCCAAAGGAAGGGTGTGTGATGATATTTAAGCACCATGAAGGGATATTGCAGGGTTGTCCAACTCCAGGCCTCCAGGGCCAAAAACATGCCCGATTTTCATGAACCCCCTCATAAATATTCATATGATACATTTGCATACAATGATTCTAAATGTGTGCAACTTGTTTCTCATAAATATTAATGAGGGGTTATCATGAAAACCCGCCAGGATTCCGGCCCTGAAGGCCTGGAGTTGTTGGACAACCCTGAGCTAGTGTGTAATCATGGTGATATTTTCACATCAAAGTTTTATGAAGATATTGAAGTCCTCGTTGGCATGCTGTGTGGTGGTGCAGATGTCCCCATAGAGATAATGACTAAAGATATTGAAGTCTTTTGGTGGCTAGTGGGCAGTGAAGAGGTTGAAGACCTCACAGGGACATTCTGATGATAATAAAGTCCACACAAGTTTGGTTTTTGATGATACTGAATTCACGAAACAATGGTGAGTATATAAAACCAAACTGATTGCATAATTATAGAAGGATAATTATGAGTATGGCCGTAATTCTGTGATTTTTCTGTAGAATTATGGCCAAATCTGTGTAGAGTTACTGCCACTCTGTCTGGCAGATTTACCATTGAATTGCAATTGTTGGTGAGGTGATGTTGATCCTCATTTTTGGAGTCCATAGGATTGCATGGGAATTTTCGTGAATGTCTGGTGAGCGATCACTCTACTGTGGTAAATCTGCTGATTGTTCGTGATGACAATGAATTCCTTAAAGGATGGTGACAGATTATAAAAACCCTCCTGGATGCTGTGTAATTATACTGGTATCTTGACAGTTATTTTATGGTAAGATGTTAAAGTCAGCACACAGGATTCATGATCATTGATAATGCACCTCCCACAAAGTAACAGGGTCTGTGACTGATATTAGCATCCCAATGTGGATGATTTGAGAAGATCTGAAGTCCCCAATGAGATGATGAATGATGACGCTCTTATATCTAAAAGCATAGTGTGTGACAATATTGAAGGCCTCACACTGATTGTGCGCGATGACCCACACAACATAGTGTGTGGTCATATAGAAGTCCCCACTGAAATGGTGAATGACGATATTGAATTCCTCAAAGGAAGGTTTTGTGACAATGCTGATGTCTGTGTAAAATGATGCCTGGAAATAACTTAATTTATTCAGGGAATGGTTGATGATTTTAAAATTCCTGTAGGAATGTTTTTGATAACAACACCTACAGGGATGATGTGAGATGATGTTGAAAACTTGACAAGGATGGGGAATGTTGATGTCAAGTCCCTAAATGCATAGTAAGTGATGATGCGAAAGACCCTATAAAGGCATGGTATGTGTTTTTCCTGAAATATCTAGAGATAGTGTGTGAAGATATTGGAGCCGCATAAGGAATTGTATGCTATGTTGTTGAGGTTCCCATGGGTTAGTGAGTGATTATAATGAAGTCCTCAAGGGAGGGTGTGAGAGGATATTTTCATTTTGCTAGGGACAATCTGGGTGAGTGTTGAAGTCCCTTAAAAATGATGAGCAATGATATGATAAATCTCTGCATGATGGGTTGGGATTATACTGGAGTTCCAATAAGGGATGTGTGGGATTGTATTACCAGTGCCATAGGGTTCATGTTTATTGATATCGAGCCTCCCACAGGGATGAAATTGCAGTACACACTAAGAAGTTTTACAATGATATTGAAATCCCTTTTTTAAAGGTGTCATGAGATATTACATTACATTCATGTATTTTGTGTGATGATATTAAATCAATTATTTATTTATTATCAATTATTATTTAATTATCAATTGTTAAATACTGGACCGTCTTAGGTAAGATGTATTGTAGTGAATATCCCCATGGGTGTTTTGACTCATTGTAGTAGTTGCTATTGTCCACTTTAGGCCTCCTGGAATTACCTGAACATTACTAACATTAGATTGTCTGTCCTGATTTAGGTGGAGAGTTCACACCATATGGGCCTCATTACGAGTAGCCCAGTAAAAGCGGGTTCATTACCGGCATGCCGGAATGAGCGGGTCCGTGCTCGTATGAACCCGCTAATAGCGGGTGATTACGAGTGTGCGAGCATGCGCGTCCCCCATGCCGGTAATGGTAATACCGCCATGCCGCTAAAGGGCCTCCAACACCCCTATACCGGCATCGCGGGACCCGCCCACAGCGGTACCACCTCATACCAACACCAAAATACTGTCACGGTAATACCGTCATGGTAATACCGTGTTCGCAAAAAATGGATCCGGAAATTACGGCATCGCGCAGGAACAGGAAATGGGGCGGCGCCCATCTTTAAAAACACAATCCATTGCCATCCTCCACAACCACCAGTCCTTTTGTGTTGTGCTGTGGCTGAAAATAACCAGGATGTCCAAGGCAACCAGGAAGATGACCCCCAGGAAGCGCAAACAGCGTTTTTCAGACGCTGAGCTCAGTATGCTCGCCAACACCCTGGCCCAGCATGCGGACACCATCAGGAGTACTGACATGAAGCATGCGGCCCAGACCAAAAAGAAGGAAGTCTGGCAGGAGGTTGCACAGAGGGTGTCAGCAGTGGGAACCACCCCAAGGAGTGTGCGCGACTGTCGCAAGCGGTGGGATGACCTCCGCCTCAGGGTGAGGAAGATCCTGGCAGACAACAGGAGGGCCGCCATGGCGAAAGGCGGGGGGCCACACTCACCTGTGAAGTTGACGCCATGGGAGGAGACAGCCAGTACCTTAATAGATCCCGAATTAATCGAGGGAATCGGAGAGCAAGAGGTGGGCGCCGCATCATCCCCAGAAGAAGGTGAGTGACCCATCACATCCCTGTAGGGTAAACCATGATGTGGCACAAGTGACATGGAAGTAAGACTAGGCAAGGCAATGCATGTCCCAGGCCCACATCAACATATCCAGTCAAGAATGTGTGCCACACCCTGCCACACACAAATGCATGCTGAGTGCCAATCCCAATCCCAACACATGTGCAACATGACCCGACCGTGCCCATGTAACTCACCACACAGACACCATACCAATGTCATGCCACCAGCCATGCATTGATTGCCCACATGCCCCCTCAGAACACCAAATGCCACATACCTGTAATAATTGGATTCATAAATGTATGACCATATCACAGCGCAATAGATTATCGCTGCCATGTGACACCATCACTGATGACCTGCATCTCTTCTATCCCCCAGGCACCGATGAGGAAGATGGCAGGCAGGACAGGGGTGCAAGTGCATCTACTTCACAGCAAGGGACCAGGGCCACCGCCACCCGCCAGCCCCAGAAACTGCCCAGAGCAACAGGCAGTGTGCCACACCGGGTAGAAAGCCAGCAGGAAACACCTACAGCCAGTCCAGCAGCAGACAACCAACAACAATGGGAGGCGTTTCCATTCCCGCTTCGCCAACCATCGCGGACGTTGTGGATGCTGATGTGGAGAATGAGGGTGACACAGTCATGTCAACCACACCTACCCCAAGCCCCATTGCCAGACCCCCCTACAGAGGCCGAGAGCAGCGACGATCCATGCCTCCACGACTCGGACCTTGGAGAGTCAGACATATGCCTCTTTGAGGAGGACTGTGCCCTGGACGTGGGTGTCACGCAAGTGCCATCCACCACCCTGCCTACCATCACCCTGCCTACCACCACCTTGCCTACCAGCACCCTGCCTACAAGCACCCCGGCCACCAGCACTCCTGCTGCCAAAGACTCCTTCCAGGCTCGCCTGTCAAGGGTTGAGGCACAACAGGAGTCGATGCTCGAACTGATGCGGCAACAAATTGCCGATGGTAACGACTCCATGAGGGCCATTGCCACAGCCATCGCTGCCAACACTGCTGCTGTTGAGGCATCCACAACTGGGGGCACTTACGCAAGCCCTGATGTCAAACCTGCCGCAAATGCAGCGCCCACACCTTGGGGCATGCATGGGACCGGCCACTGACACCTCCACTGGCACAACCCCTTCGACCTCAGCCCAATCAAGCCCCATGCGGATGACGCAGAGGAGTTCACGGCGCTTGGACATGGTACCCCCAGATCGCAAAATAGCGAAGAAGTAGAGTGGGCAGACAATGCCATTGGACAAATGGACGTTGGTCAAGGGAACAGTGTTTGGTGTACAATTGGGGACATTTGGGGTTTGTAGGGTGGGTGAGGGAGTTCACTGGGGTGTTATTGGGGTGTGTAGGGTGGGTGAGGGAGTTCACTGAGGTGTTATTGGGGTTTGTAGGGTGGGTGAGGGAGGTCACTGGGGTTGTGAGGGGAATATGTTTACCTTTTCAGGTGTCTGAAAAATACACCCGTTGTTTGCAAAGAAATCAATGGCTGGACATACTTCATTTTGTGCATGTACATTTAATGTGTGATGGTGTACAGTGGCGAACTTCTAACAAAACAAGTGTGCATGTCCACATGCAGCCAGTGTGTCACTGGCACATTACTTTCATGGTCCCTGCGTTTCAGAAGTATTCGTCAATTAGTGCTTGGCGTACAGCATGGCCATCCCGTGCATCACGTACTGGCAGGGGGGCTCCTTCGCCTCCGTCTCCATCCCCTTCATCCTCACCCGGCCCATGCATGTCAATGTCAGGTGGCAGCGGTACATTCCTCCGGACGAACATGTTGTGCAACATGACACAGGCCATGGTGATCTTTGCCACCTTCTCAGGCCTATATAGGAGTGCACCACCAGACCTGCTTAGGCAGCTGAACTGTGCCTTCAACAGGCCAAAGGTCTGCTCAATCACAACACGGAAATGAGTGTGCACACGATAGTACTCCTCTTCATGGCTGTTCTGTGGGTTCCGCCCAGGGGTAAGTAGCCACGGCCCCAAGGGATATCCTCCATCTCCTGCAAGCAGATACAAATAGGTATGTGTCACTCTGAACTGCCACCTTCAGGGAGCACAGTCATGGCAGCAGCTATTTGGTGTGGGCATGCACATGTCCCTGTACGTATACAAAATAGTCACCTAGATGCAATGTATACTGTAATGAGGTGTGGTACACTGGACGGGGTTGAAGAGATGATGCAGGGTGTAATCATGTATGCTGAGGCAGATGTGCTGTGGTAGTGCGACAATGTTTAGGCTCCAATTCATGCTGTATATTCTTCACTATGCATGGTCACACTAGCCACATTGCCACAGTTGCCATCCTGTTCAATCATACATTGCTTGCCATCACCATGGTGGCCTGGTTGTGCCTCTTACTTGTTGTCTTCCATATGCATTATTTGTGATTTGTGGCCCAGTGATGTGTCATGTTCCGTTTGGCTGGTTCAGGTGAGGAGTGTTTAGCTCTGCATGCATTCTCCACTCACTGGCTATTGCCACCCTGGTGAACTATCTCCCCCTTTCCCACCCAGGTGTACTATTCCCCCCCCTTTCCCACCCAGGTGTACTATTGCCCCCCTTTCCCACCCAGGTGCAGTAGCCCCCCCCCTTCTGCATCTGCACACATCAGTACCCCACAGCACAGCCATGGGACAGTTATGCAACTCACCAAGCAGCCAGGCACGTGGTCCAGCATGTCGCTCCATGTGACGGGGTAGCGTGGAGTTGCGCAGTACCATGGCATCATGTGTGGATCCAGGAAATCAGGCGCAGCAATGGGTGATGATCTTGCTGAAGTCACATACCATTTGCACATTGATGGAGTGGTATTGCCTGCGATTGCGGTACACTGACTCTATGGCATGGGGGACTACCAATTCCACATGGGCGCAGTCGATGGCACCGACACAATTGGGCATGCCTGACAGTGCATGGAAGCCTACTTTGGTTTCAGCTATCTCCTGGGCAGTCCGTGGTAGGGATACGTGGGTGCTTGCGTGCTTCAGGAGGGCATCCAGCACTTGGTTCAGCATGCATGAAAATAATGGTTGTGAAATGCCATGCAGATGGCCCACTGTGTGTTGGTAGGTGCCTGTGGCCAGGAAGTGTAGCACAGACACCACCTTTAGTAGTGGGGGGGATGGCAGTGCGTATTTCTATGTGGCTGGCAATGTCGTTCTGTATCATGTCCACTATGGTGGTGATGGTGTCACGGTCCAACCGGTACAGGGTGTGGATCTGCTCAGGGGTTAGGTTAAATGGGCTGGATCTGGTGCGAGGGATTGGTAGCTGCCTACGAGGCACTGCTGCCTGCGCTGGTGGTAATTGCTGGGCCTGTATCACCCTCCTTCTCCTCCTGCGTCTCCTCTGTGCTGCCTGTTGTTGCTGCTGTAGTTGTTGTTGTTGCTGTTGTTGCTGTAGTTGTAGCAGTATAGGCATGTCCTCCAGCGCCATGATTGCAACAGCTAGTGGTAGCATTTTGGTGTAGGAAGGGGTGTGGTTTGTAGGTGTGATCCTTTTGTACTGGGCCAGTCTACATTGCCTCCACCTGTGGGGGAGGAGGGGTTTGGTATGTGGGTGTGCCCAGTTTATACTGGCCCAGCCTCCATTGACTACACCTGTGGGGATTGTGTGCACCTGTGGCAGCTGCCTTGTATCCTGATTGCTGTGTGGGGGTGGTCTGCGATGCCTGTATGGCCGGCATCGTGCAGCCCATGATTACCGGCTTTGCTATGCCGGTATTTGCATGTCTGCGTAGGTTGGAATTTCCCCCTATTACCAGCATGCCGGTATTTGCTCCCTGAAGGGGCGCGTGTACATGCTTATGCCGCTATTAGCGGCATTGTTATTTAGGGTGCCGCTAACACCAGGTTTGTGGGTCGGAATGCAATGGTACGGTAAACGATGCCGGTATTACCATACCGGCATCGTTTTTGCCTTACCGGCAAACCTCGTAATGAGGCTCCATATATTTTTATTTGGGTTATTGCACAAACCTAACTCGGAAGCAACAGAGTGGTGTACAGGGAATTTGGGGTTAACAGACGTCGTTAGAAGGGGAGGTTACATGTTAGAGTAGCTTTGATATCCCATAGTTCAAAGGTGGTGTATAGTTATGAATAGCATGTCCTAAGTGACTCCTTTGTATCCCCTAAATCAGAGAGTTTTTTGTTTCTTCCTGAATTGCAGGAGCGATGAAACGTTCCTAATTGTTAATGGGATTGTGCATTGGGATGGGGTGTAGCAAGGGAACGCCTGTTTTGTGCTGCTCTCCTTATGTGCCAGTGTAGCCTCAAACCTTGTAATGGCCTGGCTCTTAGAGGAGTGCATACCGCCTTAACAAGTGAGCTTTATGGGTAGGTAGGCAGGTGTTCAGACAGTAGTTGCACTTCGTATCTTTCAGGCAGTTTTGGGGGTTGTGATCAAATGTCTTAGTTCCTGTTATGAGGCATGCAGCAGCATGTTGAATGGCGCTAAGGAGGGGTGGGGGAGGGCAGGTATGTGGCTGGGACATTAGTGTGAAGAATTTCCCTCCAATGAGCTGTGAAATTAACAGCACCATGAAAGTGGTTCTGAAATTCTCAGAAGAATGAAGAGTTATATCTCCTGGAGGGTTCCCAGTTGATACCAACAATTTGAGCACTTTTGTTGATGTTGCTAGAAAGATATTGCTGTCCATATTGAAGCTGAGTGATATTGCACCTGGGGCCAACTGATGTGTGAATCCATCAAGGTTCGCGAATCACCTTCAATTCTTGCTGCATCATCTATAAGGCAGTCACCCTCAAGTCACCCAGCTACCTCACGGATAAACTCAGCATCTCTGGCAGACAGTGCACCACCAGAAGACAGGACACCTGCAGACTTGAAATCCGCTGCTGCAAAAAAGGAAAGGACCAGAAAAGAAGCCTTCTCTTCCTACGCCTCAAGACTATGGAGCCTCCTCCCCATCAGCATCAAGCCCACTCCCACCTCCAACAGTTCAGAAAAGAACTCAAGACCCACCTCTTTAAGGAGTGTCTCCTCCTCAACAACTAGGCCATCACATCACCCTCGCACCACCTGACTCGCTAGACGTTGCATGCACCTCTTCTCCCTGCCAGCCTGTACAGCTGTAGCCCTCCTCTGTGCCCCTCTGTATCTTACCCCCCACATTTTTCTGTTCTGTTGTTACCTCTGAAAAGAGCTCCGTTATGAATCTGTACTGTGCTCTGTTGATTCTTGAAGCTAGGTCCACCCACAATAATAATAATAATAATAATAATAATAATAATAATAATAATAATAATAATAATAATAATAATAATCAAGGTGCCTGACATTCAAAACCTGCTTGGGGGGCCTTCTGTTAAAATGTATGTCCTGGAGGGTTTGAGTTTCAGGTGGGTGCTTGTCGTAAAAGCTTGGATGGGGGCAAGGCATTTCTTAAAGCATGAAATGTCTGGAGAGCAATTCACTTTGAGTTATACCTGAGTGTTGTTGGCATATTGGTGCAGTGAGACATGAGGATCATTAAAAGTGACCCAAGTGGTTCCAAATAGAGATTGAAGATCACTGTGGTGATTATTGATTCCTGTGAGACTCTGCAGGTGACAGGGCAATGGTTTGATTTGAAGTTACCTATCTGGACTGCTTGGTATCTGCCCAAGATATAGGAGGTGAACTTGTTGAGGACTGGCCCTGTGAGCCGCATTCTATCTGTGATTAAGCTTGTAAGTGTGAGTGGCGACCCTTGGGCCTCATTACACGGATGGCAGTAGAGATTTACCGGTACCGGTAAAATACTGGTACCGGTAAATCCTTACCGCCTTACTACGAGGTCCCTTTGCGGGTTGGGGGATTTAACGCCTGCTTTTTGCAGGCGGTAAAATCCAACCCGCTAAGGGACCTCGGAGCTAATTACGGCACCGCAAAATTGCGGTGCCGTAATTAGCGCCTTCCCCATTCCCATAGAGCCCTATGGGGCAGAAATGGGAATGGGGAAGGGCAATGTTGGAAGGGGGATTTACCGCCCCTCCAACCTTGGAATGGGGCGGTAAATCCCCTTTCCGCCAAGGCGGTGTAGGTATTTTACTAGCATGAGCCTTGGCGCTAATAGCGCCAAGGCTCACCGCCTACCGTGTAATGAGGCCCCTTGTCAAAGACGGCTGAGAGGGGAAAGGAGGATGGAGAGAGGAGTCTCCCTTACCCATGATTTGGAAAGCATCATCTATGACCTCAATTGTGATAGGTTTCATGCTGGATCTTGGTCTAAATACAGGCCAGTAGTCACTGAGCAGCCCACATTGGTTAATCTGACTGTGGAGTTGGTTGAAAACTACCCTTTCAATGATTTTACCAATAAATGCCTGTAGTTAACCATGTCATCTAGGTCTAGAGTGTGTTTTTATTGAGGAGTGGGCAGATTAATCCTATTTTTAGGATGCTTTGGAAAAATGTCCAGAATGAGCGAGACATTCGGGGGTCATTACGAGTTTCGAGGCAGCCATGGTGCTATTAGCACCATGGCTGCCTCCAAACCCGTGTCCGGGTCCGAGTAGATAGAATGGGGACTTACCGGGTCATTCCGTCCTTGGAGGACCCGGTAGGTCCCCATTCTGAATACCATACCCCATTCCCATTTGAGCCCCCATAGGGCTCAATGGGAATGGGGAAGGAGCTAATAACCTGCCCGCAAATAGCGGGCCTGTTATTAGCTCCATGGTCCCTTAATGGGTCCTGCTAAGGATGGCTGGTCCGACCAGCCATTCCTGGTGGTACCCGCTAAGGGACATTGTAATGTGGCGATAGGGGGTTAACAGCACTGGCATCCTTACCGGTACCGTTAACACCCTACCGCCATACTCATAATGACTCCCATTGACTTTTTGGGGTGGTGCGAGGCGGGGGCATCTTTACAGTTTTTGGGGCCTGGGGCCCTCCTGAAACCCATGTCCCCGGGCAACCTGCCCCCAAAACCCATGCCCCCCAACCCCTAAAACCCATGCCCCCCCTCCGAATCTACAAAATGAAGGGATTACATACCTCAAGTCAAATTCAACAGAAACTCGTCTGGGCTTTCAATGGATTCTCTAGTTGTGGATAAAATATAAACATTACACATTATGAGAAATGTGTGTGGTCTTGTGGCTAAGTGTCTGGGCTCACGGCCACATGACCTGTGTATGAATCATGGCCTTCAAACTGTTTACTTCAACTAAGTGGGTGCAACAAAAAAAGGTTGAATTCCTCAAAAACACAACAAGGGAACTGCGTCCTCCCTCTGAAAAAAGTGGGTGGATGCCAACCACCTGCTGTTCCATCAACTTTTACCCTGTGCACAAGGTAGAAAATCATATATCACATTGAGATTCTTTAGTTGTGGATATAAACTGGGTCTTTGGAGCACCCATACGCCTAGACTACTACCTAGGAGTACTGATAGGAGAGGTGATGGGATGGGAGGAGAGACACACACCCTTGAGTGTTTGGCTTTTTACCCACCCAATGACCGCCCATAGTCATGCCATTCCTGCCCACTACCTACCTACTGCCCAACATACACCCTCTCCTGGGATCTCTTGGGGTTTGCACAGCCATGCAGTGGCATCAATCTGATGGCTTTTATGGGGATGCAATTGTTATTTGCAGGCCGTCTTCGGAAAGGTAATGGGTTAAATGCAGGTGTAAACCTAGTGTAAGAAACATCTCTTATCTGGGTGTGCCTTCAACAACTTGATTTATAAGCAATACGAGTGTCCTTCCATCTATTCCTTGCACTAATGTTACAAACTACCAGTGGCAAAGAAAGCTGCTTTGGCTCGGTATAGACTTTAGCCATTATATTAGACCTGATGCCTCTGGGTTTGTGTGTGCTCTACAAATGTCAAAATAAAATAAATATACCCAGGTACTCGAAACATTTACCAGCAGTTTCCATTTTATAACCAGGTAGCACCAGTATGGTAGAGCCTGGACCTTGCCTATCCCATGTCTACACAAAGTCAACTGCAGGCTTTGCTAATACTTGTTTGATTTTGAATGTGTGTCTGGCATGTTTAGCTGGTAGCCACTATGGGTTGTAAACATTTGTCTCGAGAGATTGCTTTTCCAGCTCCCACACCTGAAATGTGAAAAGGCTAGCTGTCGCTTTAGCCTCAAAGGTAGAAACCATCAACAAGAAAGCAACATTTTGCACCAGTTGGGCACGAAGGTGCTGAGGCAGTCAGAAAATGGACGCAACGCCGTTTTATTTGGAAGGCAGAAGGGAGGGCACTGACATGGAGCAAGAGAAAACAGCATCTTACAAATATCGATTGGAAATTGTTAGGTAAAACGACAAAATGTGCACCAAAACATCCTGCAAAGTGACTAAACGTTATGTTGTTGGAAAAGTGATTTATGTACAAAGCCGCTTTCTGTCACGCTTACTGGCTCATTCTGGTTCACGCAGAATGTGCCTGTCAAATTTTGAGACTGGCAATCTGTCTCTTCTGAGGGTCAGCCCAGTCTGTCTGTGCATTCGGGGTGCACTGGTAGGGTCGCTAAATGCATTTCTGAACTCTTTACCTAGGCTTTCAATCCACATTGTGTGGACAGTCAGGTCAAGTAGAAAAACAACGTCTTTCTCTTCATTTGGCACCAGACAATCAGATGGACAGGAATGTGTGTGGAATCCACTGGGAACAGCTCCTGTTCTCTCCAGGCCACCGGAGCCTCCCTTGTGGCCATGCCATTCTTTTTTGCCCTGCCACTGTCCGAGGCCATATTTCCCTCTTTGCCTGCACACCCCTCAACAGCAGCCAGTGTCCCGTGCAACTCTCCCCCACCAAAATCCTACACCCCTCCCCTTGAAGGCAAGCGTCCCCAAACAGCACGATCCTCCCCGCAATGAGAGACAATGAAAGACTCTCCCAAAATGGGAATAAGGCCAAGACAGAGTGTGGGTGAGCGTAAATGGGAGTTTATCAATCAGAATAGGGCATGCAAAGAACTCTGCAAACTCCGAGAGCGCTCTGTCTGACAATAGCAAAGACAGGCGTATATATTTACAAAAAACGTCATAAGAACCTACACACTATAGGGGGCACAAATTCATGGGGATTGGGTGGCGACGACTAACTATAGGTGCTGCTGT
Organism: Ambystoma mexicanum; assembly: GCF_040938575.1. Lineage (NCBI taxonomy): Eukaryota > Metazoa > Chordata > Amphibia > Caudata > Ambystomatidae > Ambystoma > Ambystoma mexicanum. Next base: position 419,516,866 of record NC_090929.1, read on the forward strand.
GATGTGGTTGGCTTTGGCTGGAAGACGTCATTGGGCAGCCTCGTGGGTTGGGCTGGGCCTGGCCGGGTGGCGGAGTTCATCCAGGCGGTGTTGTGGGGCCATCGTGGCCAGTGGCAGAGATGAATGTCTCTTCCTGACTTATTAGCCCTATGCCATGCACACCGCAGTCATTCGAGCATTTTTAGCATTATCTTCTTCAGTAAATCTTACAATAGGTTATACAACAGGTTAATGCAACACAGGAGGAATGCACCTTGTGAGGGGACTGGAGGTAATACGTCAGGGCATGGTTACCAGTGTCCTGTTGACCGGGGCCATAGGTCGAGGGGCTAAGCTTCAGGGCCTGGCACGGGCGGTACATGTCTTTCTGCCTTGTTAGAAGTTGTTATGGATGTTCCGCTGTGTGTTGTCAAAGTGTTGGGTGTCTTTATTGCACAGGGCCATAAGTCTGAGGTGGTCCGGTGGGTTGTGAGGTTTACGAGGGGGCGCGTATGTTCAGGCAGAGGTTTACTGCTGTGCTGTAAATAATGCAGGTGGCGGGTGGTGGCCTTGGGTGCTACAGAGGGGGTTACAAATCTTTGAAGCGGCTCCAGTCTGGTTGGGAGAGGTAAAGCAGCGCGGCGCGGTCTCTGCTCTCATGCCTTTGGCAGCCTTCATAGGGAGGGGGAATGGCCTTGCAAGTATTTCACAAAGGTATCTCCCTCGTGTGTTGCTGAGATAGGTAAAAACATCAAACATTTGAACATTCTATAATACTTATTCAAATCCTTTTAAAACATGCATTTCAACTTTGCTGGATGTGTCTCGATTATACCCAGTCTGAACACCGTATTCGTACACTATGTTTTAACAACTACAGTATTTAATTATATGCATATATATATTTGCAGTAAGTGAGGTAGTAGTCGGGTTGGTGGAATACATAGGAAATGATTCGCCACTGTACGTGACGGTGGTGGCACATAAGAAGCTTAGACATACACACATAACTAGTGCATTTCTTGCGCATCCTTCACATGAGTTCCACAGTCTGGTTACATTCGTTTTCTCGTGTATTCTAGCAGCATTAGTTCAGTTATGGCGCGAGCCCATGGGGTGTAAGTTTCTCAGTAATACACGTAACAAATAGATTCTTGGTGCGTTCCTTTATTATTAGCATCCAACTGCAATGGTATATGCTCATCATTGCTTATATCATGGGGGCATGATCTCTTTTAATTATATATCTTACAGGCTTTTATAATATAAGGGATTTTATGAGAGGAAAGCATCCTTTGCAAGTAGTTTAAACATTAATATACGAGGATTGTCAGGCCTGTGACGACCATTTTACTGTTCATTTTATTTTGCCTAGGCCTGCTGGCCGGGTCATGCTGAGAGCGATGATACGATACACTGCGGAAGGTGACTGTTACAATGTTAGTGCATTGCACTGGCTCATGTCCTTCTGGTTCGTGGGAACGGGCTCGCAGCGGATCTACCAGGGTGCTGCGGCAACAAGGATGACTGAAACCCTCCAAGGGTGGGGGCTGCGCTACAGCGCGCTGAGCTCACACCATCTTTACCAGACAAAAATGGTGTCTAGGCCTAGCTAAATCTTAATACGTGTGGGCAATTAATACGTGCGGGCAATGTCTCCAGTGGGTGAGCCCTCCACCACCTGGGCCCGGGTGGCATGAGGAGACGTCCAAGAGAGCCATAGTCCTCACCGGGGGAGAAAGTGCAGGCGAGGGGGGTCGTCTTGGACCAGTCCTCCCCTACATTTCCCCCCTTTCGTTACTAAAGTAACGAATTCTTTAAATCTTCTATCCTCCTACATTCTGCCTCGTCCATCACTGCCTCATCCCATGCCGGAGTTCCTTTGATGGGCATCCATGCCCTGCACACTGCTCTTAAGCTCTCACCTCTCCGGGCATATTCATCTGGAGTACACGTTAGATATATGCACCCACCATCTGCTTCTAAATCTACCCAAACTTCCTCATACCATTCTAGTATACGGGGCTCTTTGATGGTGGTGTGCCACAACTTATCTACAATATCTTTATCGTGGTATATGGGCACCAGTTGGTACCTGGGCGAATTATCTATCCCTGTTTGTACTTGTGCTTCTTGCATTGTTTTTATTGTCCCGTGTGAGTTGCCCATTGTCACCATCATCATTGCACCATTTGGTACTGCGTTAGCACAGACTCGAAGACCCACCTGGCACAGGCAAAAAAGTAGAAGGAGGAACACAACAGCTGGTATTAAAAATTTCACAGTTGTTCCAAGCCATGAGGGAACCCAGGAGAAGATGTTGTCGAACCAGGCACTCGCTTCTGCTCCACCTTCCATTTTCATTTTTTCTCCTAAGTTGTGGACTGCTTCGATCACATGGGACAGGGAGCCATTCTCTGCGTCCTCGGAAGGTACGAAAGTGCAGCAGGCACTTCCTATTTTTCGGCAAACACCACCGTCCATCGCTGTCAACAGGTCCAGGACATACCTGTTTTGCATGGTCATTAGTCGTAAAGCTCTTAGTTCGACTCTGATGATATTGAATCCTTCTTCAGTGTCGTTCGCCAGCTGAATCAGTTCCCAGCGTGTTATCTGGAGCCATTTTGCATTTGCCCTTGCTTGGACACTTGAGACTAGTGAGGCAAAGAATGTTTCTGCTGAGCTGAATAATCGATATTTGTCTGGGATCTGGGCCAATAGTTCTGATGATGCCTTTGATATGTAATTTGATGCTCGTCTTTTACGGGTCAGCACTTCTCCCTTGCTTCCAGAAGACAGGACATATATTTGTGACTCTGCAGTGGGTTGAGCCACATTCTGCATGCGTTCCTGTGTCCTTTTGCTCCCATCGATGTGGCTTTCTGGTATCACCATTAGTGCCGAGTGCAGAGTGGCCATTGAGCAGCTGCCACTCCATGACTGGGGGAGGTGTAGGTATGCCTGTTTGCCGCACACCCAGTACGTGTCCATGAGGGCCGCAGTCCCTTTCTTTAGGTCTGGGATGGTGAGGGTCTTGTTGCAGCTCTTGTTTGTTCCCATGGGGGTTCTTCCTTCCCCTTTAAAGCACAGTTTATAGTCCATTTCGCTCTGTAGTTTGAACGGCTTTTCAATGGCAGTTACCCAAGTTAGCTTTGAAATGTGTTCTCTCCATACTGGTGTACATGTTTCCTCTATCCACTGTAATTTATCCGGCGCCACACCTCTTAGTGCTTCCGCTTTGCACATCACTTCTTCATCCTTCCGCTTGTTGTCAGAAAAAAGTGTCCCTCCTATCACAAAAAATGGTTCTTTCAAACATACTACTCCTGTCGTTTTTGGGTAACAGGTTTTCTCGTTCTGCAGCATTTGAAAAGTCACTTCGTGTGCCTGGAAGGTGTTCTTAATCCTGCACAGCGTGAGATGAAGAAGACATTGGGCATCCACAATAGGCAACTCTTTGGGTAACAATACTTTGGGTGTACCTGATGCATGGGGGATGAGGGAACAGACATAACAGCTTTCGTTTGTTGTCTGTTTAGCTGTGGCACTCATGTCTGCATACCACTTATTTGTTTGATGGGGGTGTCGTGGGTCTTCCATCTTATCTAGACCTAGCCCATAGTACTCATCATACTTCTTCCTCCCTGTTTCTCTCTTTCGTCTGGTGTTCTTGTTACTCATGTACTTCCCAACCCCCTGAGCAGTGGGCAAACTAGACCCCCCTTTCTCATTCCCGCCCCCCTTGGCCCATTCATCATATAGTATTTCGTGCATTTCTAGTAGTTTTTCGTTTTCTTTCCTGACGCTATCTGGCAGATTGTTTTTTGGAATGTGGGCAGGCTTGCTGGTGGGGGTGTCATACAACCATGATATGGCAGACAGGTTTCGATATTTGAGACTATGGGCATTGTAACTGGATACCCCTGGTGGAGACACTGTGTTGCTCTGCATTTCACCATGTGGCTTTTCTCTTTGTGCGGTCACAACACTTGATGGTGTGGTATGATACCCCCAGACAAGTTTAGTTCCGTCCCATATCAAAAAATCACCTTCCCTTGTATTGACATCTGCAGTTGTATTGGGCCCGGTGGTACTGTTAATTGGTCTAGTAGTGTTATTACTCCCTCCCCCCTCGTACATCTCGATAGAGATGAACGCTATAAACCAATATGTAACCAAGCCAAACATTATCATAAAAAACAATGTGATGCATACTGATAATCCACACTCATACGAATATCTACATCTTTTATATACTAATTCTCTCATTCTACTAATTCTATCCGTTGCAGGCTGCCCGTTAGATGCCATGGAAGCTCCTGTTTGAGATATAAAAGTGCATTAAGTGCATGCATGTAAACGTTTTGCTGGCACCATCTGTGCCAATACATTTGACGGGGAATGGAAGCGGGTGGGGGTGCGGGGGAGGGGTATTCACAGACAATCGTATATAAAAGATATAATATTATTATTTCACTAATTATACATCACTCACCTAGATAAAAAAAAAGAAATCCCACACACACACCCTTTTTTTTTTTTTTTTTTTTGTAATATCGTTGTCAGGCATTATTTCATTCAATTCCAGTGCTGACATTATTCCATTCAGGTTCAGTGCTGACACACACACTCACGCAAGTCGATATTTAGACATCCTACTCATTTGCATTGGTTGCTGTTGTCTGTGCCTCCTCGTCTATCTCCTCGTGTACACTGCTGTATGCTTTTCGTACGTCGGTTAAGTGCACCCAGTATCTCAAACCCTTCACCTTTACTGCCGTGGGCGTGCAAAATATTACTTCGTATGGGCCATGAAATCGTGGAGCATTCCACCGACGCACGAAACTTCTGACATAAATTGAGTCGCCTGGCATTAACTGTAGCTGCTGCTCTGGCTCCGTGACAGATCCTGTTACATTTCCCTCTTCTCTAGTGAAGGGTGGGGAGAGTTGCTTCGATATTGCGCGCGCTGCCCTTGTTAATTTTCTTAGGTAGTCTGTGAACTCATCTCCCAATATTGCGGCGCTTCTGTGAGCATCTGAGTGTTCACACAGTGGAGAGTGTGCTGTGTTCATTCGTCTCCCAGTCACGATCTCGTGTGGGGACAAGTGGTGGTCTTTACTTGGTTGATTTCTCAACTCAAATAGAGCCAGGGGTAGACAGTAAATCCAATTTTTCTTTAATGAGAAGCATAGTTTTGATAATCTGCCCTTTAACAGGCCGTTCATCTTTTCCACTACGCCATTACTTTGTGGATGATAAATCGAACATAATTTATGTTTTATACCCAATAACGTGGTAACTTCCTTGAAAAGTTCATTCACAAAGTGAGAGCCGTTGTCTGAGCGTATCACGTCACAAATTCCCCAGCGCGGGAACACTTCCCTTACTAGGAACTTGGCGGCGCTTTTGGCATCAGGTCGCGCACATGGTCCCGCTTTCACCCACCTTGAAAATGGGCACACCACCACGATCATGTACCGCGAGCCATTACACCTTTCCCCCATGTCTGCATAATCTATATGCAGTTCTCTGAATGGGCCAATGGGTTTGGGAATTGTTCCCCGGAGTGTGCGTAATGTCATTCCTGAGTTGTATATTTGGCATGTTGTACATTCCATTGTCAATCGAGACACATGTTCCTGGAGACAGGGCACAAACCATTCTTCCTGTATCTCTGCTGCGATGTGCTGCTTGGTGTTGTGTGCGGGGAAGTGTAACTGTTGAAATGCAACCTCTAGTAACTGTAGTGGCATCACCACTTTCCCTGAGTTATTTTGCCGCCATAGTAGATCTGTCCCTGATTGGCTGCATCCCCGTTTCGTCCATGTTAGTTTTTCTTCTGCATTAGCTCCTTCCTGTAATTCTAGTATTTGTGATAAGGACATCATGTTATACCCTTCTGACAGTTCTTTGGTTGTTGTGTTCTTGATCATGAACTCACCGGTGTCGTATTTCTGAAAATAGGAAGCCTCCTTGGCGGCAGCGTCTGCTGCCGCGTTCCCTAAAGACACAACGTCTGAGTTGGAGGTATGGGCCTGGCACTTCACTATTGCTACGGCAGTAGGGTTTTGTAGGGCCTCAATTAATTCTTTTAACAATTCTGCATGCTGCACTGGTGTTCCATCTGCCCTTCTGAAACCCCTACGGCCCCATCTTGCTAGACCTCCATGTACGGTCGTTGTCATGTAAGCTGAGTCTGTGTATATTGTAACTGCACAGCCCTTTGCTGCGTGTAGTGCTTCTATGAGCGCAACCAGTTCTGCTGCCTGTGCAGAGTAATGCGACGGGAGGCGGTACTGTACTAATGTTTCGAACTCACCTTCCTCTAATCTCACTACCGCCATGCCAACGTGTTTTTCTCCCGTGTCCATATCAATTGATGCGGACCCATCCACAAAGTACACTTCCCCCTCGCTGAGAGCGTTTTCACACACCACTGTGCCCTCCCCTCCTTCTCCTGTGTGGGTTGCGCAATCGTGATTTTGCATGTCTTCTACTGTGCACGCTTCTGTAATGAATGTGGCGGGGTTCACTGTTTTACATCTCACTATGTGGATGTTGGCGCTGGACAATATAATCTCGTATGCTGTTGCCCACTGTGTGGTCAGTGTGCTTTTTGATCTTTCAAGTATTGCAAATAATGAGTGCTCCACAAACAATGTCACAGGGCATCCCATTACTATTGTGGCACTTTTTTCAATCGCAAATGCGGCTGCTGCGAGCGATTGTTCGCACGCGAAATGACCCTGCATCACGGCATCTAAAGTACCACTATAGTAAGCTAGGGGCTTGTGTCCTAAGGATGTCTTTTGTGTCAGCACCGCTGTCATAAGTGTTCCTTTGCAATGGGAAAATAGGTAAAATTTGTGTCCATAATCAGGGTTTGCTAGTACTGGAGCGCTTGAAATTAGCTCTTTCAGTGATTTGAACGATATGCTCATTTCTTCTGACCATTTTATATTTACATTCTCCTGTTGTGCTTCTTTGAGTGCTTGTAGGAGGGGCCTGGTGTATGCTGCATAGTCTAGTATCCATGCTCGGCAATAATTGCACATCCCCAAAAATTTCTGCATATCTTTCACTGTTGTGGGTTCTCCTACCGATCTTATTGCCTCTACCCTGTCGGAAATTATTCTTTTTCCATCTTTCGATATGAGCTGTCCCAGGTATAGGACCTCAGGCAGACAATACTGTAGCTTCTCCTTGTCTACCTTGTATCCTTTGTTGGCCAGTAAAGTCAGGAGCGTTGTTGAATCTTTTCTACACGTTTCTTTGTCTTGTGCACACACCAATAAATCGTCCACGTACTGAATAATCATACTCTCTACTGATAGGTTCCCCAAGTCTTCATGCAATATGCGGTTGAATATGCTCGGGCTTTCACAGTATCCCTGTGGCAGTCTGCAGTGTTCATATCTTTTTCCCCCCAGTGTGAACGCTGTAAGGTATCTACTCTCTTCAGCCAGAGGTATTGAGAAGAATGCGTTTTTCAAGTCCACTACTGTAAAATGTGATGCTGGTTTTGGGATACTGCATAGTATGGATGCAGGGTTCGGGACTAGAGGGAACTCTTTTTGTATTACATCATTGAGGGGGCGTAAATCCTGTATCATCCGCCAAGATCCCCCCTTTGCTTTTTTGATTGGATAAATACATGTGTTACATGGGGAGTTTGAAGGCACTATTATTCCTTGTACTAGTAGTGCATTTATGGTCTCTTTTATCCCTTCTTCAGCTTCACGGGACAATGGATACTGTTTAACTCTTGGTAAGATAGCTGCTTGTTTTAGGTTTATTCTCACAGGTTGTACTCCATGCAACAGCCCTACATCATGTGGGCCTGTTGTCCATAAATTGTTTGGTACTAGCCTCATGTCGTCATCAAAAAATGACGGTGGTGTTCCTACCACTGCCATCAATTGGACGGGGATCTTTCTGGCTTGGATCAAAATGTCACAGGGCATCGCTATTTCCATTACTATCTCACCATCTACTTCTGTGTCTGAAAAGAGATCCTCATCTGTTACCTCGCGTAAGGCAAGGTTGGCGTTTGTACACAGTACGGTGCGCCACTCACATCCTTCTTTGTCCATTCCAATCACAGCGATCCGCTTCGTTGATACCTGCACAGCGTGCAAATCCAACGACACCACTGATCCTGGTGTTGCATTCGGACACACTATGGGGCGGAAGAGGAATTCTGCTGGAATCCTCCAATCCATGTTTTTTAGCTCTGGGACTATAAGGGCCAAAGTCTTTAGCCCTGCAATAAACATCTCTTCCTTTTGTGGCAGCCCTCGTATTTCCTGTGTGGTTGTGTAGGCTTGCACTACCAACATTGCACGCAAGGGGCATATCCCGGGTGTAGAACACACTATTCCTCCTTCGGTAAATGATATGGTCATGTTAAGTTTACTCATAAGATCCCTCCCCAGCAAATTTATCGGGGACTGTTCATAATACAGTAAGGGTGCTTTTACGGTCTTGCCCCCTATGGTTACATCCAAAGCTTCTGTGTAAGGAACTTCAATTACAGCCCCAGAGAACCCCTGCGTCTCTAACTTCCTGTTAGATAACGGGAATCGGCCCTCTCTGACACATGATTTCTCCGCTCCCGAATCAACCATGAATATAAATTGCCTGTCTCCTATCTGCGCCCCCACCAATGGTTCCTCTGCTGCACTGTGGGTGGTAGATAGAACTGGACACGCAAGTGTTCTCTGTGGGCTGTCCTATGCGGGGTGTCTCATGGCCCCCCCTTCATTAAATACGTTACCTGAGACCACTGACATGTCGTTATAAGGTGCTGGTGCGGGGGCCCCGTTAGCTGCTGTCGCGAAAGGGTTGCCTGGTGTATATTGCATGCTGTCGTTGTTAGGCATGTTTTGTGGGTGGTTCTGTGTTCTATATTGGGGTCCCTGTTGCTGGCTCGTGTTACCCTGGCTTGGATCTCTCAGTTGCTGTTGTCCCATCGGAAGGCCATATGGGCTTCCCGGGTGGGGATGGCCATACTGTTCCATCTCCTGGAACCCGTTGTTTTGTCTATTTCTGCACTCCCTGGAATAGTGTCCCCATCGCCCACAGTTCCAGCAACTCCCCTGAGGGCCCCTGGGACCCTGCCATCCACTTCCTCCCATTCCCCCGTACCCCTGCGGTCCACCTCCTCTTCGGCTCCTGTACCCACCTCGTCCCCCTCGAGGGGTCCACTCTTGCCACTGCGGACCTCCACCCTGCTCCTGCTCGTTCCACTGCCGCTGTCCGGTTCTCGCCCAATTAGTTGCCATCCTTCCTTGTATTGCTATCAGCCCCTCCTCCTCATCTTCTCCCTCCCTGCTGTGTGGGAGCGCGGCTACTGCTGCTGCAACCTTCACTAACTTTGTCTGCACCAACTTCGCCTCGTCTGCCAATCTTTTCTGCGCCACCTCCTTCTCCCTTTCCTTTATTCGTTTACAATGGTGTACTATTATGCTCTGAATTTCCGGCCATCCCTTTGCTTCTATACCTGCTATTTTGTCAAGCGCCTTCTGCACTTCCTTTGGGAGCCCCCTTTTTATAATGAAGTAAAATAAAGATGTCGATTGATACCAGGGCGTGCCCGTTTCCGCTCTCCACATCTCTTGGACCCGAAAAATGTAATCCATAGCCTCCTCCCCGTCATTCATGGCACACTGCATCACGGACTGTAAGTCAGGCGTGTCTGGAAATGTTTCGCGTAAGGCGTCCCACACCCTAGCACGCACTGTGTTAAAGGAGGCCCCATCATGGCGGTCGCAGTCTAATGTTACTCCCGGGAAACTGGCTTTAACCCATACTCTTTCAGCCTGGTCGCCCACCGCTGATACGAGCAGACTTTTCACATCTCCTACAGCCAGGGGTACCCCAGCTGTATGTTTTTCGAAGGCGTATATCCACTTACTAGCCCCTCCTGATAACGGGGGCAATAGCTTTAATAAATTAGCTTTATCCATCTGTGCCCATGGGATATAGTTAGGCCTTCCTCCTCCCCTATGTATCAACGGGAGCTGTAGCTTTCCTTTCGTTGTTGCATCCGGACCCGTTTTGGCTGCTGATGTTCCCATTGATGCCATTTTCCCCACTCTGTTCCTTAGTCGTCCCGACCAGTCATCATCTAGGGTTCTCATAGAACATGCACCTTCCTCCCCCTCGCTTCCCCCTCCTATTACCATACTCAATCTGTCGCTTTCGTCTAGCTCTTCTCTAATATCACATAGTAATTCCTCTCTAAGTCCCCCAAGCCTTTCTTCGTTACCACCATCTTCCTCTCGGGTCCCTACTTCTATTATTCGCGTTGGTTCTTCCTCAATCCTAAACAGGATCTCGCCCTTCTTCCACCCCTCTTCGGGCCGTCTGCTTTCATCCGATGCTCTAGACGTACGTCCAGCTCTAGTTGTATCCAGTGCTGTCCGTTCGCATATGTTTTTTATCCTCGAGAGCTCATCTTTCGCTATCGACAGTCTTGATTCTAGATCATCTGTGAGTTTCTCTATGTCCACCCTTTGTGTACCCGCCTGGCCTCGCTCCCTTGTACTTTCATATGGTGGGGGTGCAGTGGGCCGGTGGGGTGTGGTAGTTGTCGGGGGAGGTACATACATTGGATCACTGTATCCTTCTGCGGGTACAGGTTTCTTTAATATCGGGTATAAACTTATTACCTCTACTGGTGGTGTTACACCTGGCAATTCTTTGATATCTTTCTGTAACACCAGTGGATTGTCTGTAGTAGATGGGAGATCAGGATTTGGTGCTGGCGCTTTAGGCGGTGGTACCTCTTCGAATAACCGCCAAAGATCTAATATTTCCCTCCTATTCTGCAGCTGTTTCCCTCGGTACTTCAAGAAAATGCATGTCATCACCATATCTAGAACGCTTTTGTCAAATGACCCTCCCTCTGGCCATATCTGGGGTAGCCCCTCTCCTTTCAACTCGGTTACCCATTGGTCGTGGTATTTCTTAATCCGCTCCGCGTGCCCTGGAAGGCTTTTACAAATATGTGATAATGGTGTTTCAGGCCCCATCTCTGTGTGCCCTCCTAGTGCTTATGTGTCTCCGTATGTCTGCAACTCCAATGTTACTGTAGTATCGATATTGTTTTTTCGTATTCTACTTCACATCCAGTGTTATGCTCGGTTGGGCTCTCCCTCCCTTGATTGCCCAATACAAAAACTGTCTGTACACAATTTCTACTTTGTTCTCTTCGGGGGACACATACAAGAGCAATCCATCATTTATTTTGACACTATCAACCCGGAAATCAAAAGATAGCCACTCACGTCACTGTCTCAGCGTTGCTTCAAAAGAGTTTTTATCCGGTCACACTTACCATGACCATTTGACAATTATACATTTATAGCCGTTTTACACATTCGCAACATCAAAGTCGTCCCTTGACACATACGAGGTGCACACACCTCTTGGTAACACTCAGTACACCATTCACGCTGCCCTCCCTTTCCTCCCTAGCCGGCTGTCCCTCTCTATCTTACTTAGCGCATATGCATATATTTATAGGTTTTAACCTTCTCTCCCCCCTCTAGTAGGACCCTTGTTCTCTTACTTTTCTCCCAAGTTTGTGCTAATTCCGTTTTTATTCTCCCCCTACCCCTAAAGAAAAAAGAAAAAGAAGTAGTAGCGATCACTAATATATTCTCAGTGCCCCCTTTTGCTGAGCACTTTTATCTTGTATTTCACTTCGTCATATATTCCCAGCACTAGTCAATATAGCACTATGCGGCGCCGCCTTCCACCCCCTTTCGGAGCTAGGTTCCCGTCACTTCTATCTCTTTATTCACCTCGTAATCCTAATGGCCATATGCAAAGAAAAAGAAAGGAAAATTTTAGAGTAATCTTTAGTATATCTTCGTACCCCCTTCTCGTTCCCTTTCCTACCCTTCTCTCCCCGCTCCCTTTACAATCGCTCACACTCAGTACTCACGTGCCCGTCTTGAACCGATAGTCTCCGAAACTGGGTCCGTCCAGGCAGTGTCGCCGTTAACTCAACAGTCAGCCCCGGCTCCGGCGAGCGGTACTCAAAGGGGATTTTTTTCCAATCGTGATCCCGTACCCTTTCTCTATTGAGTGCGCACTTCTTAGTGTACCGGTCGCCGTTGGCGGGCAGCCTCCCGGAGCCAGCTCACCGTGCGTATCCCTTTCCGACCGGAGATTCTCGTGCCAAAAGGGGACGGTTATAATGGGTTTAGGAAGAAATAAAATCACGCTATCGGGGTCACCACTGAAGGCAAGCGTCCCCAAACAGCACGATCCTCCCCGCAATGAGAGACAATGAAAGACTCTCCCAAAATGGGAATAAGGCCAAGACAGAGTGTGGGTGAGCGTAAATGGGAGTTTATCAATCAGAATAGGGCATGCAAAGAACTCTGCAAACTCCGAGAGCGCTCTGTCTGACAATAGCAAAGACAGGCGTATATATTTACAAAAAACGTCATAAGAACCTACACACTATAGGGGGCACAAATTCATGGGGATTGGGTGGCGACGACTAACTATAGGTGCTGCTGTGATGTGGTTGGCTTTGGCTGGAAGACGTCATTGGGCAGCCTCGTGGGTTGGGCTGGGCCTGGCCGGGTGGCGGAGTTCATCCAGGCGGTGTTGTGGGGCCATCGTGGCCAGTGGCAGAGATGAATGTCTCTTCCTGACTTATTAGCCCTATGCCATGCACACCGCAGTCATTCGAGCATTTTTAGCATTATCTTCTTCAGTAAATCTTACAATAGGTTATACAACAGGTTAATGCAACACAGGAGGAATGCACCTTGTGAGGGGACTGGAGGTAATACGTCAGGGCATGGTTACCAGTGTCCTGTTGACCGGGGCCATAGGTCGAGGGGCTAAGCTTCAGGGCCTGGCACGGGCGGTACATGTCTTTCTGCCTTGTTAGAAGTTGTTATGGATGTTCCGCTGTGTGTTGTCAAAGTGTTGGGTGTCTTTATTGCACAGGGCCATAAGTCTGAGGTGGTCCGGTGGGTTGTGAGGTTTACGAGGGGGCGCGTATGTTCAGGCAGAGGTTTACTGCTGTGCTGTAAATAATGCAGGTGGCGGGTGGTGGCCTTGGGTGCTACAGAGGGGGTTACAAATATTTGAAGCGGCTCCAGTCTGGTTGGGGGAGGTAAAGCAGCGCGGCGCGGTCTCTGCTCTCATGCCTTTGGCAGCCTTCATAGGGAGGGAGGGGGAATGGCCTTGCAAGTATTTCACAAAGGTATCTCCCTCGTGTGTTGCTGAGATAGGTAAAAACATCAAACATTTGAACATTCTATAATACTTATTCAAATCCTTTTAAAACATGCATTTCAACTTTGCTGGATGTGTCTCGATTATACCCAGTCTGAACACCGTATTCGTACACTATGTTTTAACAACTACAGTATTTAATTATATGCATATATATATTTGCAGTAAGTGAGGTAGTAGTCGGGTTGGTGGAATACATAGGAAATGACTCGCCACTGTACGTGACGGTGGTGGCACATAAGAAGCTTAGACATACACACATAACTAGTGCATTTCTTGCGCATCCTTCACATGAGTTCCACAGTCTGGTTACATTCGTTTTCTCGTGTATTCTAGCAGCATTAGTTCAGTTATGGCGCGAGCCCATGGGGTGTAAGTTTCTCAGTAATACACGTAACAAATAGATTCTTGGTGCGTTCCTTTATTATTAGCATCCAACTGCAATGGTATATGCTCATCATTGCTTATATCATGGGGGCATGATCTCTTTTAATTATATATCTTACAGGCTTTTATAATATAAGGGATTTTATGAGAGGAAAGCATCCTTTGCAAGTAGTTTAAACATTAATATACGAGGATTGTCAGGCCTGTGACGACCATTTTACTGTTCATTTTATTTTGCCTAGGCCTGCTGGCCGGGTCATGCTGGGAGCGATGATACGATACACTGCGGAAGGTGACTGTTACAATGTTAGTGCATTGCACTGGCTCATGTCCTTCTGGTTTGTGGGAACGGGCTCGCAGCGGATCTACCAGGGTGCTGCGGCAACAAGGATGACTGAAACCCTCCAAGGGTGGGGGCTGCGCTACAGCGCGCTGAGCTCACACCATCTTTACCAGACAAAAATGGTGTCTAGGCCTAGCTAAATCTTAATACGTGTGGGCAATTAATACGTGCGGGCAATGTCTCCAGTGGGTGAGCCCTCCACCACCTGGGCCCGGGTGGCATGAGGAGACGTCCAAGAGAGCCATAGTCCTCACCTGGGGAGAAAGTGCAGGCGAGGGGGGTCGTCTTGGACCAGTCCTCCCCTACACCCTCCAGAACCATACTTCGTTTCCCTTGTCTGCCTCTTCACGTCGCTCCCCCATGATCCCGAACACAGGTATTGTATATAAAAGGGAGTTTCCTGACGCTGCTATAATTTTGATACCATAGATGACAACAGCTGGCAAATGGCGTTAGTACTGGAGCATATTGAGGCAGTGCATGAAAAATGTGTTATCTAATGCCAATGCTTGTTTTGATGGGAATTCAGTGCAGGGAACACATGGAATAACTTATATATTGTTATAAATCAAGTGGTTGAAGATAAAGTTGATTAAAAGATGTTTATTGTGCGAGGGGCTGTTTACAGCTGTGATTAAGCAATGACCTGTTAGAAGAATACTTATAAATAACAATGATGTCCTCTAAAAAGCGCATAACTAATTCAAAGCGATCGCAGGGGAGGGAGTGTTTTGGATGCAGTGGGTCAGGAAGTGTTTGCCCATGGCCATAAGGACTAGCATGGCCACGGGCATTCAGTGAGTATGGAATATGACCGGTAAGATCCACAGGCTGTGCCCCTGATCACATCCCATCTGTCTCCTATGTCCACTTGCCATGCCAATAGTTTTGGCTTATAGACAGTGCATACAACACTGCATAATAGCTACAACTAAGGAGCATCCTACCAAGAGCTCAATGTGTATTGCAAACCCTCCTCACGCTCGTCCTGAATAGATAAAAAGTTAAACTTCAAACAACAAGAACAATATAAACCCAGAGGACATCAATTCACAAACTTGAAAGTCCCAGCATTCTAAGCCACCTTTGTGATTTACAGCTAGAAAGAATGATGCTATGTCCCAAGTAGCAGTGTGCATGGATGTTACATGAAACCAATACATGTACAGCCCTATAAAGAGTTTTAGAGCATAAGCGCAGTCAGTTTGTAATGGAAAACTGAAAGCACCATGTTACCGCTCACCCCAATGGAAGACCCTGACACATGTTACGCAGTGACACAAAGAGAAGAAGAATATGGCAGAACATGAAACCCAGCTGTTTCTGGATTTGACGACCAGACAAATGGCTGAATGCGTTCTAAAAATTGAACAATGAGCTTCATAACACAGTTAAACTTGAATAAGAAAAGGCCCAGGATTACTAAAGCCAACATGGCATTTCCGCATCGCAGCTTGCGATATAAACGTCACCGAACACGAGACAGACTTACATTGGTCCATTTAACATTAGTTTTCGATCATTTCTCTACAGTGGCTAGACCTTGGTCACAACCAGACCAGTGCCAACATCTGCTGCTTTGTTTAAACTAAAGTCGCCTAGGATCGGTCATCGTAAAAAGTGCTCCCACTTTGTGGACAGATGAGATATGAGAAGTGTGCACATGCCAACCCCTCCACCTTTTCCCAAAGCGGGCGAAGGCTGACAGGACAGGGCTGCTTTCTGCCCCAGACAATGCCACTGAAAAAGTTTATAACTTCCAACCAAGCACATCTTTTAGTAATGTGACCAGTCAGTACACCTCCAATATTTCTAAGACACGGGTTTCTATCCCTAACAAAAAGTGGAGGCCTTCAAAAGATTACCTCGCAGACGCCATGATCCCATTGTAAAGGAGCAGCTGCATGCCCCTGAAGGAAACCTTTCCCCCTTCATCCCATATGTTGGAAACATGAGATCATGACGAGTTTGACACCAGCCGTTGTGCCAATACCGCAGCGCATTTTTGAAAGAAAAGAAGTTAGTGACTTCATAAAAAGTATGCATGATGTCCGGGGATACTGACTGAAGAGGATGTATAGATCCTAAAGAAAGTAATGATGAAGTAAAGAATCAAGTGAAATCTTAAGTGCAAAGAAGAAGATTACTCATGCACAAAGTGCCACAGAAAATCAACTGTTCAATAAATGTACAAGGTAGACCAAGTCATCATAGAAGCTGGCTATACGTAGTTAATAGAACGCAGGCAAAGCTGCCATTATATAGAAGCTGGACTTCAGTATCATGAATTTAGTAAGCCATGACCCATGAAGTGGTAAGGGTAAACTGTGTCACAGCAAGAATAAGCAGAATCGTGGAGCTACAAGATGTGGCTGTCTGGCCTGGAGTCAAGACTGAAGCAGCCAAGGTCAGTTATCTATTTTGGAAATAAGCAAACGTGCAGAGGATGAATATCCCTTGTTAAGGTGCAAAGAAAGAACACCAAGGTTGCCAAGTTGTATTCATTTAGAGTATTTAAAACCTGTAAAATTAACCAAATCATGGTCTCCTGTCATGTGAGCCAAGGATGAAAATAGAGTTCGAACTTGGAGTCCCAGAACATGATAGTGAGTGCCCTAACTCCCGTGCAAGGCATGGGCGATGAGAGATGCAGGGCTAATTGGGCAGGGAGGTAGTGTCATGCCCCGTCTCCTTGCACCTGGGTCTGGGCTTACGTGCTGCTAAGTGAACCAAATGTTCCAGATCTGCCACAAGCGTGCCAACCAATTGTATAAGTCCATATAACAAAGGACCTTACAGTTTGAAAACAAATGAGAAACTGTGTATCTAATGTTTCTGAGAAGACATGTTTTAGAGGTAGGCATATGTTGTCCACCTGACAGTGGGCAGCCAATCACAATCCTAGCTCCTATAGAAAGTATATTTAGATGTTCCCCTTAGCCAATCCCGAACTTTGATAGGTTTTTAATTATTGCCATGTAGTATGATGTCACTTCTGATATATATTTGGTGTAAAAACTATGTGTTGTGTAAAGATCGCTGAGAGAGACTGAGCGTATGTCCGTTGATGTTCGTTGTAAACTCTGTTTTAGATAATTGTTAATAAAACAGTACTTTGCCAACTTCCTGAGTTGGTTTGGTTATTTGTACTCAGAATTTATTCTGTGTGATCCCATCCATTACATATGCATGTTCCTAAAGGGCCCTCAGCTCACGTGGTAACGGTGCGGATGGTTTAAAGATTCAAACTAGTTCTGCGCCAGAGTTTTGGACGATCGGGCATCCTTCACCATTAGCAGGAAGATCGCTGAGTTTCCTGTGGAGAGCGGCCAAATAGAAATAAACTTACAAGAAGAACTGAGACGGTGGGCAGGTCCACCTTTGAAGAAAACCCTGTTCGGTTTCCACGGGCGTTCTGCGGACAGAAGGCGAAGCGGTCGGACTGAAGGAGGAGTCGATAACGCAGGCCTCCAGTCGATTAATGAATGGTAAGTAGACTAAGGGGAATGGCAATATAAAAGGACAGGACTGTGATAAGTTTGAGCAACGGGAAATATTGTGAAGATAAGAGAGACTGCCTAGGAGTCCTAATTCAAGGGAATTAAAAGGAGACATTACAAACTCCAACAGCATAAGAAATAGAAAAAGGCACTGGTCAGGACCGTGTAAGGTGATGTCTCAAACCCTGTACAGGGTAAATTAAAGACAAGAGAAGAGTACCCCGTATTCATAAATGAGAAATAAATGTGCAGCGTACCAAAGAGGCGATGGGCCAGATGAGCAGCAGACCAGAGACGTAACAGCCCGAGGACCAGATGATCAACAGACCAGACAGGTGACGGGCCAGAGGACCAGATGAGCAGCGGACCAGAGAGGCGATGGGCCATATGAGCAGCGGACCAGAGAGATGACGGGCAAGAGGACCAGATGAGCAGCAGACCAAAGAGTTTACGGGCCAGATGACCAGATGAGCAGCGGACCAGAGAGGTGAAGGGCCAGAGGAAAAGATGAACCGCGGTCCAGAGAGATGACAGACCAGAGGACAAGATGAACCGCGGATCAGAGAGGTGACAGACCTTTTGTACACTGAAGCTGCCCGTTGCAATGTGGCACTTTATAAAACAGCTAATCAAATAAATAAAAATAAACCCATGGATGCAAAAATCACATTACTGTGTGCTAATGGATCATTTGTGGTCATCAATATTAATGACATGTTACTTTTCAGGCAATGTTAGTATACGTTGTGATCATTTGAAAAAGCTGTTTGTGTATTTGAACATACATACATATGTACACCTATTTCTGCATGTACAAACAGCATTTGCACATTCACAAATGTTTTCTCATACCGCCGTCATGGTTCTTTCCCATTCAAAATAAACGCTCAACCGAACATATCATATAGAAATAGAAATATAGGAAGCAGATTTTCAACATCATAAGAGCCAAAATACCATGTTCTCGGCCTTGATATAAGCCACAGGCCTCTAGGCTGATAATTTGAAGCGCTGTACATCTACCCTCTTTACTACATGGTTTCCTGCACCTGTTGAAACATATAAGAGAACTCTGTTGAAATCAAAGCCTACATAGTGGGCTACATACCTACATAGTGAAGTAACTCATCAAGCTGGCCCACATTGGGCAAAACAGGGTACAGCACATTCATCGTAAAAAAACACATTGGTTGGGTAGGCGTTACTTAACCGCAGGGTGTAGTTTGGGAGTGGTGCGCGTGCTGGGGGGAATGGGAGGCACAATTTAGTGTTTCGCCCTGGGCACCAAATGGACTAGAAAATGCCCTGTTGGCACCTGCATACATTTTTAGGCCATTGGTATTGTGATGGGTGGTTGGTACTTGCATGTCAGCAGAGTGATTGAAGGGATGGGGGTTAGTGCTTGCATGCCAGGGGAGTGATTGGAAGGGATTAGGGTTCGTACTTGCATGTAAGGAGAGTAATTGGAAGGGTAAGAGGGACAGGCGGGAGCTCCTTCTCACAGCAGTCCTTAAGTGTGTGGTTGAGGCATGAAGAGAGAGTTAACTGTTTGTAACATTAAAGCTGCACCAGAATAGACTCATTAGAATGCGTAAAGATGTTAGATGCCCCCACACAAGTAAGCTTGCCTCTCCCCATGGAGATGCTAATCCCTAGGCTGCGCTTTAGGTTCGGCCCGTGGTGGGCTCCTAGAGACAGGCGCAACACCCCCACCCCCACCAGGCTCAGCCTTGGCTCGGCCCTACCAATGAATTCCCTGGCTCTCCTAGGTATAGTATGAGAGATGCACTATCCTTCTTTTAATATGCATGCTGAAAAACCACACTTCCTCCGCATACAGGGATCGAGGAAAAAAATGTACTTACCGTCCAGTCACTCAAGTGGTTTACATCATCGCCGGCTTGTCATAACAAATAAGCATTTGACAAACAATTAAGAAACTCGCAACTGCAATCAGAATCCTGATTTCCCTCGCTAAATGAAAGAATTGCTGCACTCTCAGTGAAATACTTGATTTATATTGGACATTGTGAAGTTCTGTATTCTTCTAGGAATAGAGTTCACAGCTGGGACTTCAGATCTCATTTTGACTTATTTGCCGAAAAGCAAACTCTTGACATGATGAAAATGAACGAAACACGTAGGTGGGGTGGGCATGGGCTCTTCAGGATAAGTGATCCGCCTGAGCTTAGCTGGAAAGAGTAAATCATGTGAACTATTTATTTCAGTTGATGGAACACATATTGTATGAAGTTGCATTCTGCTTTAAAAGTTTCTTGTAACATTTGACCAATTTCCCAGTAATTGAAAGTGAACACTGCACGGTTAACAATACTGTAGTATTCCCTGTCCCACAGATATGCAGGAAACATTAAGTACTCTGGAGACCTGGCGAGTGTGATTTGAAGTTAGTTTTATTAAGTTACAGGGATTGGAGAGGAAGGGGAATGGGAGCTATGGCGAATACATCTTTCCAGGTTATCTGTCCCATCCTGTGTCCCAACGGTCCTTCATGGAACCCTGGGTGACATGGGGTTCTACACAGCCAACATTCCATGGCTTGCATATGAAGACTCTTTGCAAGCCCAATGCTACACATCCCCCCTTCCTCAAAAGGGGAAAACAAACACAACAATTTCTTTCACAAACAACCATCGAAAACAAATAAAAGAGGGTTTCGTAAAAACACTTATTGGCAACCATGCACATTTAGAACAACTATCGATCTCAAAAAGAACAGAAATAGGAGAAGTGCTAAAACAAAATACATCCTCACTACACCATTTTGTGATGTGCCAAAACTACTCCTGCCACAACACAATAAAATATAACAAAAACATAAAGCAACCAACATATATCAAAACCATTAATGATTGATGTCTAATGTAAACAAACATCATGACTACCGGTATGGGTTGATCACTGGTGAAATGTCAACAATCTAACATTTCATGTCAACTAGTATCCTGTGCAGACTCTTTCATATAGTGATGTCCATGTATGATGCCTACCGGTATTGACAGTGACACATACTTATATACTTACACTATGCGTATATTATTGCCCTCTACTACCTATATTGGCAGTGCTGCAAATTTATGATAATGGTCCATCTCACCGATACTGGCAGAGATACAAATTTATGATATTGGCCTATCCTACCGATATTGGCAGCGATAAATATTTATGACATTAGCCTCTGCTACCGATATTGGCAGCAATACGTATTTATATGATATTGGCCTCTACTACCGATATTGGCAGCGATACATATTTATGATATTGGTCCGTCCAAGCGATGCAGGTAGCGAACACCATTTGACATCGGCCTAACCTACCGATACTGGCAGCAACACCTATTTGTGGCCTCTCCTACCGATACTGGCAGAGATACACGTATATGACACTGGCCTCTCCCACCGATACTGGCAGAGATATATATTTATGTTATTGGCCTCTTATGATATTGGCCTCTCCCACCGATACTGGCAGAGATATATATTTATGATATTGGCCTCTTCCACCGATACTGGCAGAGATATACATTTATGACATTGGCCTCTCACACCGATACTGGCAGAGATATAAATTTATGATATTGGTCCGTCCCACCGATGCTGGTAGCGAACACCATTTGACATTGGCCTAACCTACCGATACTGGCAGCAACACCTATTTGTGGCCTCTCCTACCGATACTGGCAGAGATACATGTATGATATTGGCCTCTCACACCGATACTGGCAGAGATATATATATTTATGATATTGGCCTCTCACACCAATACTGGCAGAGATATATATATTTGTGATATTGGCCTCTCACACCGATACTGGCAGAGATATAAATTTATGATATTGGCCTCTCCCACCGATACTTGCAGGGATATATATTTATAATATTGGCCTTTCCTACCGATATTGGCAGTGATAAAACTATTTATAATAGCGGTATAGGCCCTGAAATACCTTTACACTGGTAGCAAAATAATAATTGACGAAACAGACTACCGTGAATTAGCACATACAATAATATTGGCCTTGAAGAGTTTTCATTTATAATACTTGTTCTGAAATACATATATTAAATCAATGGATCTTTATGTAATCCATGCAATAAATTTATATCATGGACTTCCTCCACGCAATACATTCATTGATATTGCCTTCTACCACTGGATTCTCACTGAACAGGCTTGTGTGCATTTTTGCAATACACCTATACAATCAGTTCATTCAAAGGTTACCCACAAATGTAATATTAAATATTGAATCCCTTCTATCTATCTATATCATATGTGGTATGCACCTGCACCATACACTTTTAACGTCCACCAGTGACATTGGCAGTGCATGTCCAAGAATGTATGTATATCGTATCATATGTGTTGTCAAATCCACAAAATAATACCATTCCTATCCATGTTACATCAATATCCCTTCACAATGAGTGAACAGAACCTATAGTCCCAACTTCCATAATACTCTAATACACAGTCTAATTGTGACATAACCTAACATCCCAAACTAACATCCCACCATGAAGAAAGATGTTCACATTCACAACCTAAATACAATGTGTGACATACCATAACATCTCACTCTTCGAAGATAATGCTCATATTACAATATTGAATGCACACTCAACTGGCATGCTACACCTTCCCCACATATATTCACACATAATTCCTGAAAATAATGGGTGTTAACGTTAACATGGTTCTCAAACTATTACAATTTGCACAGATATATGTATTACACGTGGCAATAATATTGCAGTACTTAATGCAGGAATTGTTTCCGTTGTTCAAAAGTGTTAAATACAGTGTCCGTTGTTCAAAAGTGTTAAATACTCCTTGACTGTACGCCTTTGCACAGAAGAAAGACACATGTACATATTCCTCCATTATAAACAACCAAATAATTAAATGAACCACCCAAAATCTGCAACAATGCATTTGTAAATAAATCGGCATCTGTAAAAAAAACATCACAGGCATTTGTACATAGATATATTTACACGTATGCACCTCCTATAGTGCATGAGTATTGTACCTAAATACCATATACCTGTACACCCATCTGCAAAAAAAACATATTAAATACTGCAGCGAACCTACAGAAACTCCTACCATGGTTAGGTAACACATACAAATAAACATCCACCTAGAGAAACGTCAGGTAGTTCTAACAATTCTTCCTGAAAATACGTACTGATACATGGTATGCTGACGACCTGGATTTAAGAAAATTATGTCGTACAGGACCACTTTAATTATAATGGTGCATTCCTCCTCATTGCTCCAACAACCCGAAATGCACTTTAAACTCTCTTTCTCTATCTCTGCACACGCATACAGAAAAATTGGCTTCTACAATATATATAACATTTTCATTATTTTCTTTTTTTTTTAACTGTCTCTTTTTTTTTTATTTCTACATCTCATCAAACATTATCTTTCTGAAAGGTGTAAGACTTGTTAAAAAAAACTTGTATTTAATATACTGAACACTAAATCTGTAACATTCAGTCAACGCTCCTCATGGCCGTTGTTATAATAACTCGTGTGACTGTGCATTCACCATTTATCACTTATTGCCACTATCTCTCTTCCTTGACAATCCAACATAGTGGAGATGTAATCCATGGCAGGCATAATCAATATGGCATTCACTGGTTCCCCCAACATCCTGGAAGCATACTAAAACAGTACCATAATTCGCCAAACATTGGTGCAGTCACGGTCGTTTTATTCCTCAATTTGCCACATGTCTTACTTTAAATGTACTCCAAACTTCTTACTGTTCCTGAAAACAGTCGCCGCTTTTATTGCCAGATGCTTTATTTCACGTCCCATTAATCTCCATAAACTCGTCGGTTGTCATTGCATTGAGCGAACTTTATCAGCTGCAACCTGAAGACATCTTCATCATTACATACTTGGGAGCCAGTGCTCACTAGATCCTTGAACGTCATCACGTATTGTGTGTACGTTCATAGGCCTTTCTTTCAAAGAAAACTTTCTGATCGGGAACAACACACTACAAACACGTTGGTCTCATCTGTAAGGCCCTTCTTCTAATGTTTGTGCTAACAAACGTAGCAGATTCCGGAATGTTTATGTGAACAACATTAGCAGGTTCCATGCTGGGTTCCTGGACGTCACTGGATCCTGTATTCGGATTCACCAACAGGAAAGCATGGAACATCATGAACCGGCATTCTATCATCTCGCCATCCCCTTCGCCACTATGGATGACGTCACCAGTAGTCACTGCTAAACTGAGCAGAACGGAGCTGCAGGACCACAACCACTCCGGAAGTAGCATCCACCACAAGTACTATCTCATTCTCCCATAAAAAAAACACTTTGCTGTAGTAACAATTGCTGTATATGTATTAACTCCCGTGGCTGGCACTGCGCGTACAGTGTGCAGTCTTCAAGTATCACTGCTCTACATTGCACTTCAAATGCGCCATTTTACACATCACTGTGCCACATTGTGCTCTAATCATACAGTTTATTATTATTTTCGTTTTTTTTAAAAAAAAAATGTTTTTACGGCGCTACATTGCACTCGCATAGTTTGTACAGTACCTTAAATGCATAGCACCTCACAGCTTCCAAAACATGTGCGAAAATACAGCGCTCTATCTTCTGGCTGCCTGCATGGGTACATCGCTGTCCCGACATCAGTATCCCCACTCAGCAGGACTTATACCTATCTTTGTATGAGGCCTCTCATCTTGAATCACCATCTAGTCCCCTTCCTCTCCGGGCTCGCTTCATAGGAATCCCATCCTCGTCGCCACTTGTAGTATTCCCTGTCCCACAGATATGCAGGAAACATTAAGTACTCTGGAGACCTGGCGAGTGTGATTTGAAGTTAGTTTTATTAAGTTACAGGGATTGGAGAGGAAGGGGAATGGGAGCTATGGCGAATACATCTTTCCAGGTTATCTGTCCCATCCTGTGTTCCAACGGTCCTTCGTGGAACCCTGGGTGACATGGGGTTCTACACAGCCAACATTCCCTGGCTTGCATATGAAGACTCTTTGCAAGTCCAATGCTACAAATACCAATGCAGGGAATGTTTCTGCCCCTTTACTAACTAGTGTATACCTCTGTATGTACTAATATTTACTTGTTGGGTAATGGTGGTGTTTCAACCCAGCTTTATTTTTTCCTCTTTTATATTTACGTTGTGAATAAAAGGGAAGTGGGAATTTCTAAATGTTGCACATGAAGCATGCAAGTACCAAATGTATGTTGAGTAAGATCTCCTTCCACTTTACACTACACACACATCCTCCACATAAGGAAGGCATAGGTCTAGCAGTTAGCACATCAGCACTAATTGAGCCACGACTAAGCTCTCCTCTTGAGTATTAATGAGCTTTACCCTTCAGATGATCTACTTTTGGCTACATCATGCCTGTATGCTTTTAACTTGTTTATAGCCAAATGTGCATATATGTGGCCATTGGGGTACTGAGGAATTGTAAACGCCCTCTAAACCTTTAATATACATGGACTTCCTGAGTGTTTGGAATTTAAGCTGGCCAGCCATGATTGGCCAACAAAACTTGAGTAATGCATGCCTGTGGGTAGGTGTGCTGGCCTGACCAGCCGTGTGTGAATATGTACAATATGAAAGCACTACTGGTGAGGTCAGCTGTACTGGATGGGCCCTGGCTCTCTGTGAAAGCCCTTTGTCCTTTGCCTGAGTTAAAGATTCTCTGCTGGACTCTTCTGCTGCTTCGAGCAGGTTTTCATTGCTGAAACCCAATGCCCGCAGCCGGGGTGGTCCCCTGGAACTACTGCTGCTGATCTCCCTGATCCTGCTCATCATGACACTCATTAGATCGCCACCTGCACGTGTACCTCGTTGAGGGACAATGGGGACTCCTGTGACGCACATGCTGTCATTGCTGGGTCCTTTTTTCCTGCTTTGTAACTGCCGTCCCTGCTCCGGTGCCCTCCCCAGGGTTAGTCTTCTACATAGATCACCTCAACTTGAAAACCTGCGTCTCCAGCCCTCTGGTACTGGGGGTCTAGAGATCTTCGGTTAGGGTCCCCAAAACGCCATTCCTTGTTGATCACTACTTCTTCCCCACCTATAGGGCGTAAGTACATTATATCTAACTTTAACTAGGTGAACCGCAGGCAACCTACTGAGTGGAGCCTGTTTGCTTTGGGAGAATTTATGAACTTCGAAAACTTTAACTGGCACTTGCCTGTAATCTGGCATTTCTGGAGTTTCCATGTCAAGCCGCGTTTTTAACCTGCAGCGTTATTGCATTCATTTCAGAGTGATACCTTCTTGTAGGTCACTCACAGTGCATTTCCCATCGCGACTGCGGTAACAAGCACTACATGAGAGATGAAATGGAAAACATCTTTTATTCACAAGGTCGGGATGGTGTGGCGTGCCGCCCCCTCTCCGCTCCTCCCGTCCGAGTGAATGATCATTTTCACTACCGTGAAAGCTTTTATGTACGACCAAAACTCTAGGGTTCGAATAATCTTTTTCCCTAATCAGTCTCTGGGGGTTCAACAATGGGTTGCAAACAAGTCTCTGGGCCTAAGAAAAAAAACGATGTGGGAGTCTTACTCTTCACTTCAGTAATCCCTTCCGTGAACCCCAAAGGGGGAGCACCAGTGGTTTATTACGGATTTTATCTTGCAAAAGGATCTATCCGCAAAACGAGCAGCACCCTCGCACACATTGCCTCCCAGCTAACCGACTCCGCCATCAAGGAGATCTACGTTTGTGCGCTTTACACGGTTGACCGCGCTCTACATCGGAAAGCACTTAACAGGCCTTGCAGTTCACTATTCCTGCCTGTAATGAGGAGTCTCCACACCTTGAAGATTATAACTTAGATGTAATGCTAAGTTACATAGAGTAATAAAGACACCCAACCCCCTTGACACCACTCTTCCTCCAACTGCCCTTCTGCTCTTCTGATAACTATTAATTCCAAGCGAGAACCCCCCCCTCATGTTCCATCATAACATTCTATACCCTCTCCCTTAAAACACAATACAGAACACTGCCTCACCTAAAACAATCATGAAGGTGTCCACGGAAAGAAAATGGAGGAAGCGCCCAAATAATGGGGCAGCGTCCTCTCCTCCCTCCCTCCTGGGTAAGGGGGAGGTGTGCAGTAAGCCCGGGAAGCCCGAGGGGCAGGAAGCCCGCCAAAAGGGCCGAAATGGCCACAAAATGGGACAACGGAAGGAGGAGAGCCAGGCAGCTTATAAGACGACTAGTTTTCGCCTCTAGGATCATCGCCACACCTTCAGAACTATTTGCACAAAGTTTGTTAGGAGTGTTTTTGGTTTGGTAGTTACAAAGAATGTTGTGAAAATAAATCTGCAGCCTTTTTATGCCAACAAAACACGACCTGCTAAACCGAAGAACCATCATAGACACAGTGGAGGTGAGGTAGGGCTGCTCAGACCCTTCACAAATATTATTAGGAGTCCATAGTGTAGCTGTGTGATGCACTACTACAAATCCTTTCTTCTGCTCATGAAACACTACCTCTAATACCTGCAAGCTTTTTTATTTCATTGCAGCTGGGGTGGTTCAAGGGGCCACACGTCAGAGGTTATCCCTGGGGCTGATGTGAGGTATCTCACTGGGCTGGCGGGCAGCCGCATCTCTCACACTTCTCTGTGGGTCACACAGTCCCAATTGCATTCGACCCACCAGCATGGTATGAGCTTGCTAGCAGGTTCCCAAATCTCTCTTATTAGTCCGTTGGCAGTGTAGGTGCATTACTGACATCCACAGGACCACCTGCTGTCCTGCCCAAAGTATTTACAGTACAGCAGATCTTTGGGTATATCTGTCATTGCCTGTATTGCTTGGCCAGCTATGATGCTGCTCTTCTTCATGGATGCATAGCTCTGAGTTAAAGTTGTTTTGTACTTCTTTACAGGCAATGTCCCACTACAGGTTTCGCTGTGCCGGCACTAATAAACGGATCAGCTGGATCACGGCATCTCTTGTGAGCTAGTTTAGTGTCTTACTGATGTGAATTTCCCCCAATATTGGTATTGGAGAGCTGTGCCCCAGAGGTCACTCCCATAGCTCGTTCTAGGCAACCTTAACGGCCTTCTAAATGTTGGCCCTTACAGACACCACAGGCTGCAAGAGCTGTATTCACGCCATCCCAGATTCGATCAGCTACTTTCCTGCTCTGTCTTCCTCTCCATAGTTCCTCCCTCTGTTGTTGTAAATGGTTGGCTGCTCTCTAACTGTAGTTGGGTGAACTGACTAGTGACTTGAAAGGCAGACCGAGGGACAGGAACTCCCAAATGCATAGTCAATCACTTCAAACATCGGCAACACAAGCTATTGTGTAAGAGTACACGTTTGGTTATCTAAATCCCTATTCTAGTGGCATAAAGCATGTGTAGTATTTGAACAGACCCTGGTCACTACTGTTTGAAGTAGTCTGCAAATGGCAGCAAAAATGAACCGTATTATGGTTTGTTTCCAGTACTACACTTTGGTCCTCTATTGTGCACTCTCCAAGTACCGCTACTCTGGAATCTACGGGGCAGACGTGCAACCTCTGTGGGTCTGCTATCACTACCGATCTGAATATGCTTCTTCACCACCATGGTGGTAATGGTCTGATAGCGATACCAAAGCAATACCAAAAATGCTGCCTTCAGGACTTTTCTTCCCGATCTAGGACACAAGACAAAATGACAATCAGTTAAATCTGAACCTTTTGCTGGATCAAGATATAATTTGGGGGCTGGGGTAGGGTTCCTGTTGAGAGAACTGCTGATCTGTATTCAAAGCCTGAAGGAATCCCTTGTCGGATAACTGATTCGGAACAGCTCCGCGGGGGATGGAACGACACCTTGGGGGCACATGAGCCTTGGGAGAAACCACATCTCCACCAGATATTCTGATTCCCTTAACATGTCACAGGTCCCTCCCTGCCAATGGACCACAACACGTATTGCGCCACAGCCAATTCTTCACCTAGTTATCATATTTGTGAGAGTGATGGTTACATTGACTCAGAAATGTTCATATTTAAGATCAAGTGAAAGCAAAACCTAGAACAGGCGGTTATGTCATTTTCATGGTGACAGCAGTGCAGTTTGCTTACACTGGGTCACATGGAGCCTTGTTGTGTGCCCCTGCAGTTTCACCCAAAAGTAGATACCTAAGGTATTGCATTGTGGAGCCAAAGCAGACTTTCTCTGGTGTATCTTGGCAAGAACCCAGTCGCCTAGCTGCAGAGTGTTCAGGTATAAGAGGCTCATTTGGCAGGCCTGCCTTACACTGTTTGTGGACGGAACTGACAGAAGAAATTAGAAACTTCACATATAATCTGTCATCAGTCAAGTGCAATTTAGCACCAACAGATTTTACAGATGGGGACGAGAATTGGTCCGCCATATAACAGCTAATAAGGGCAAAGGACAGTTTTTCCATTCAGTGTACTTCTAAGGGTTGGGGCTTCAGACCGGCCTCTCGGCAAAGCTTAACCAATGTATTTGTTATTACTATGTTGAGCCTCAGCACTGCCCCTGCCGATTAGGGGTTGGGGGGCAGCTGTGGACATTTTGCCCTAAGTACAAGGTGTTAAACAGTGGTTTATTTACAAGGACTGGCACTCCAAACTTGGCTTCACATTTTTTTGAATGTATATGACAGTCATAGCATCAGCCCTGCTACAGGGGTAGGTTTCAACACACCCAGAGACTAAATCTAGAATAACTGATAGGTGTCACCAATAATTACAGTGAGAGAGCTGTAACAAATCAATCTGCAGACCAACAAATAGACCATTTGGAGGGTGGGGGTATTCCCTTGGGGGTAGTTGGATTTCCCAACATTGTGTTGAAGGCAGGTGGTGCTCTGCTTGCAGTATTCCTTTGCCATATTCAAGAACTCTATCACCAACCATGTTTGGTTGAGTTATAATAATTCCTTTGTGGCCATGATATATCCAGACAAGATGAGATGCAAAAATAGTATTGGAGTGCTACGGCTCATCCCTGGTCATCTCACCAAAGTCTTCATGCAATCAACAGCCTTTCCTTACCCAATCATCTTTTACAATGGTGGGAGCATTTTCGTGTGTCGATTTTAAGAATACTGTTTCCAGAGCTAAACAAAGTTGTGTGCCTTCCCAAAGGCATAATTGGAGTCCATGTGGATGTTGTCTAACTGTTGTGCAGCCATACTGACCTGAATTCCACCTTGATTTTTGACCTCCTGCCCTGAAGGAGAGTAACTCTTATTCAAGGCAAGACTTACAAAATCTTTATTAAAAACCAAAATAACCTTTTCAATTAATCTGCTCAACTAATCTGGGAGTTTTGCTCATAGAAAAACCACAGTCCAAATGTAATTAAAAATATATGCTGGTTGGTGTGGTTCTGTGAATCTGCATCTCTATGTCCTATTATAAACATCTTATATAATTCTTTTTTTCAGGCTTTCCTTTTAATGCTGGGAGGAAACGGCCTGTCCCCGGATATTTAAATATGCATATTGACAAGAGTCAATAGTAGAGTAGAAGACGGTGCACAATCGTCTGGTCAAATGAAAGTGATAATGAACCAGTTGTGAATGTGGTCTCAAAACTAATATTTGTGACTCTACCCTAGCCAAATATACAGCAATGCGTACTGACAAGTGTAAATGACCACCATCTTTGTGTTTCATTCATAGTATGGCCTTTGTTATGTAATGTTTTAAGAATTGTTTACCCTTGTGATTTTGTTTTTGTTTTTTATTAAAAATGTTTTTCAACAACTGAAGGTTATTTAACTTTCGTGTCCCCACCAGACAAACCTTGCCTCTATCTTCCATGTTCTGTATAGTAGATTCATTACCCGGGAACTGATAGAGGCCACACCCACCCATATGTTATAAGAGTGTATACCCTGGGTTCCTCCACTTTATTAAGATATTCTAAAAGGTATTCATATAATCTTGACATTTATGATAAGCATCTCAATCAACATAAAACAAAACACATCTTAGGTTGATACACCTTCGTACAAAAGATATCCAAGCTTTATCAATGTCTTCACAATAAAATACTGTAGACTGGTTGCAACTGTATTTTACTATTCTAGAACATTTCTGTCTGTATTTGAACAAGTTAAGTGTGGTGCTGCACAAAAATGCGCGTGTGGTCTGGAGGGTTGCCCACAGCAATGCCAGAGGTTAAGATAAATTCGGAACCTTCCAGCCATCACCTCTTTTGTTTTGCTCTTGTCTCCACACTTAACAGGAAGCCCTAACCTGAATCATGCTAGGTAGGCCTGTATTGGTGTTCCTATAATGTCGGTTTGGGGGTTTTGAACTAACATGCTTGACATTGCTGCTTATAACTCTACACTTCATGTATTGTGTAATCAAAAATAGAACTTCTCAAAAATGTTCCCTTGTATTTTTCTTTGCATAATGTTATTGCAAATGACAATTTGAATAACATGCATGCTTATAAAAACATAATTCAAAAGAAGTAGTTTGTATTTGGGCTTGGCTTGATCATACCCATGTCTTCAATTGCTAGCCGCTGGTATCTTTTTCTTGGATGTTTCATCTATTCTTCTCCTTTCTCCAGACCTTCCAGTCCTATTAGGCTTCTTCTGCTCTGTCTGTATGGCGGTGGGGCAGCACCTCGCCCTTCTTAGGTTGTTCTGAGGCAGCGCTCTCAAGCTACTCTTATGCCTGTTTATGTGCTGTTTTTGGAGCTCATTAAATGTAATCTCGAGTGCCAATTGCCGAATCTTGCATTGCTTCCTATTTTTAGGGGCCAATTAAATGTAGTTTTGTGCCAAACGAGTTTTACTTTTCATTAGCAGGCACTGATGCATTTGCTGTATCTTGTTTGGTAATTTTTATTTGTAAAAATTCCCTACATAATTGGGTCTTGTATTACCTCAATGGACACACTTGATGTTATTCCAGTGTTCTGTCTGTTGTTAGTTCTCTTATTTGGCAAAAGTCCCTATATTAATTGAGTCCTTGTCCTTCTCTTATCCGTCTAGATTCTTGTCATATGTTCCATGTGATTGGCCTAATTTTTCCATGAGATTAGAAAAGGTATTTTTTCAAACAGGGTATTTTTTGACTGCGCATCAGAAAATTGAAAAATAACCCTTTAACGTCCTAGGCATATATATGTATCTAATAGATAATAGGTAATATATGTATCTAATATTCCCAATAAGCAAGTTTCTTCAAATTGCTGTATAAAGGGTGTGTGTCTTGAATGCATACTACCTGCAGCCTTGTGTTGGTACTATAATAATTATATATTTACCTGTAGTGAGTGTAAAGCTACTTTAGGCCTTGTGTTGGCACTTCACCAATTATATGTGTACATGGTAGTGGCTGCATAAGCTTAGTATAATACCCTCTATATTAATCCTACTGTTCTAAACTGGCTCCTGCCAATCTATAAATGGAAGTATGCATCCCAGGTGTTGCATGCATTCTGTACACAGGCTCTGACTGGCCTGTAGGGCTGAACCAAAACCACAAAATGCTAGTGTGGGCCAGTTTTTTGGGTCAAAGTGGGCGACCTTTTTGACCAGTTTGATGAATTAATTCACTCTGCTGCTAGTGGGTTTGGCCAGTGTTGCTGAAAAAATATTCTTACTGACATTCGGATTATGCAAGTGCAGTAACAAGAAGTGCGAGGGAGTGGGCGGAGTGCCAGTCTGCGCAGATGTAATGTGCTAGGGTGGGAAGGGAAGTGCAGGGCAGAGAGAAGAGAGTGCAAGTGAATGGGGGAGGTCTAGAAGGGGGGGCGAGCAACAGGGGCTTGGCGAGTGCTAAGAGGAGGCCAGTATGGCAAGTGCCAGGGATTGCATAGGGTGCTGGTGGTGAGGGTGCACATGCTAAGTGCGAGGAGGGGGGGTGGACTGGGTGGGGGTACCCAGTGCTCTGTAGAACTCAGAAGGATACAGGCAGCCAGTCACTGTAGCAGACAGGGTGTTAGCAGGCGAGGGGTAGAGGGAAGGAAGAAGAGAAAAGGAGGGGCTTGAGGAGCTTCCGGAACTTCAGGAGATCCGGCTGCAGCCTCAGAGGGGCAGGGAGATCATTCGAGAGGGAAGCTCCTGCGGAGGAGAGAGATCTACCCCCCACTCTCTGCTTAGAGAAGCGTCTGATCTGCAGAGAGCTGGAGATAGAAGACAGAAGGGCTCTAGCAGGGAGGTATTTAGGAAGAGAGAGTTGGATGTAGCCGGTCCCAGGTCACAGAAAGCCTTGTGGATGATACAGAGGGTCTTGAAATTGATCCTAGCAGAACCCGGGAGCCAGTGGATAAATTATGGGGCTGGAGAGATGCAGTCCCTGGGCTTCAGGCCAAGGATAAGTCTTGCAGTCCTATTCTGGATTAGTTGAAGGGACGAAGGGAGGATCGAGGAAGATTGAGGAAGAGACTTTTGCAGTAGTCCAGCCTAGAGAGGACCAGAGTTCTGGAGACATTGGACCTCATTACAACCCTGGTGGTAGACGTGCCTGTAAAACAGGCATGGCTGCCGCCGGAGTTGCATTTTTTCCAGCGCCCAGAAATGGGCAATTACTGGGTCATTACGGCCTTGCTGGGCCCGGTATTTGCCCATTCCTGGGCGCTGGAAAAAATTCTTCCCCATTCCCATTGAGTCCCACAGGGCTCAATGGGAATAGGGAAGACGGATGCACAAGCACCATTATCAACAGTGCCTGTGCATCTGAAATGCTGTGCTCACAGGTGCCTGTCATTCTGCAAGGTCAGACCTGGTGGAATGAAAGGCACCCGCGAGAACAACTCAGAGTTTGCCGGTCTGGATACAACGGTATCGGCAAGCTTACCCATACTTTTGTTTCTGGAATGGCACGCTCGTAATGAGGCCCATTGAGTTTTTGGGGGAAGGTGAGGAAAGGGAGAATATCTCTGAAGAGGTGCCGCTGATAGTGGGCCTTCTTGGCAAGGTCTGCGATGTGAGGAGAGAGAGGAGTCAAAGATGACACCCAGGTTTTTTGCCTCACAAGAGGGTGAGGGGAGGGGACTCATACGGGACAGCCAGAGGGTAAGAGGGAAGGAGAGAGAAGGGGTCCCAATAAGAAGGATCTCGCTCTTACTGGCATTAAGGCAGAGAGCATTGGCAGCACACAATGCCTGAATGGCAGTCAGACAGTCCAGGATGAGCAAGGAGGAAGGGGACGCAGTTTGGAGAAGCTTGAAGGAGAGTTGCGTGTCATCTGCATAACTCTGGAAGCGAGGAGAGAAGGAGGAGATCAGGTGGGCCAGAGGGGCAAGGTTGATGTCGAAGAGCCACAGTGAGAGGATAGAGCCTTGAGGGACACTGCAGGTGGAGAGTGTGATAGGGGAGACAAAGGAGCCCAGTTGAACCTGGGAAGGATGGTCGGAGAAGATTGAGGTCAACTAGTGGAGTGTCAGGCCTGTGATGCCAAGGGTGTCACAGAGCCGATGTGTCAGGGTGGCATGATTGACCATGTCGAAGGCAGAGGAAAGATCCAGAAGGATAAGAATGGAAGGAGAGTTGGAATCGAGATTTAAGAGCAAGTCTTCACAGGTGTTCAGTAGAGCAGTATCCATGCCTCTGGCTGCTCTGAAGCCAGACCAGTGGTCGTGGAGACAACCAACAGATTCAGTATGTTGGATCAGTTGGGAGATGACCAGCTTCGTCAGGAGTTTGCCCAGGAAGGGTCCAAGGGTGGTAGTTAGCAGGGCAGGAGGGGTCGGAGGAGGACTTTTTGAGGAGAGGATGCACGTGGGAGTGCTTGAGGGGTAGCAGGACGGAGCCAGTGGCAAAGGAGTAATTACAGAAATCAGCCAAGGCTGGCGCAAGGAAGGCAATATTGTCCTTGATGGTTCTGGAGGAGCAGATTTGATAAACACTTAATTGAAGTGTGCTAAGCATTACTAATCAGCAAAAAGCCCATATTTTGTGAAGGAAAATGAGAGGGGGGGAATGTCTCCTGTAGTACCACCCCCCAAAAGCCAGTGGTAAAATTGCATTACAATTGAAAACACAGGACTGCTGTGTGATGGAAATCATCAACACTCTTAGAATGTAAAATAAAATGCAAGAGGGTGAGGAAAACATCAACTAATGGGAACCAAGAACAACAATGCGTGTCGAAAATGATATGTGGTGTAGCTCAATTGTGTGTTTAATATGCAATCCAAAAACAAGTCAAAGCCAAAAACATTGTTGCCTAAACAAAGAACAGCTGACACGTGTTTCGACTTTGCTTCAGGGCTTTTTCAAGGATGTGACCAAACAGTTATGTTTGGAGTGAGGTGTCCACAACAAATCCAAATGCCTGTTTGAGGGGCGGTATCTAATGATGCTGACCAATGCCTTCAATGGAGACAATATCCATGTAAAATGCAGCTGCAATGTTGCAGCTTAAAATCCTCAAAGATACAGGATGGCATATGAACAAAACCTCATGGGCAATACTTTAGCAGTGGATTTCCTAGTCAATCATGACAGAGTTGATACGCAAAGTTTAAGTGAAAAGTTGCCGTGTGTCTTCCGGGCAACAAGGTGATAGCAGTTATGCTGGGGGTACACCGTTTAATGTGTTCAACGCATATACAATTAATGCCGGTGGATGTGGAACTGGGCTCGAAAGTCGTCAAAAGGCTTGGGTCCAAAACCCCTTGGAGTAAGAAGGTACTTTTTCTGCATTGTATCGGGGGCAAAAGAGAACCAAATGGACAAGGGTTTCATTAGCACCACAGAGGCAGGATATGAAGTTGTGGACTGCACTATAGCCGATTTACTAGTTATAGCATTTACCTTCAAGACATTAAATCTAGTATGGGTCACAAGTGACCTATGATGGAGATTAGCAACTAGGTTGAGATACTGGGCCATCCCAATAGAAGGTGTATATGAAAGATATTGGAAAAAACAGAAGACTCCTGAATGCTAGAATCCTCCCTGTTGCTGGCCCAAGTGTCAGGAACATCGTTTTAAATGCTCTAATGTGTACTGTTGCAAGGTTTGCAGGATTGTCACAGCAGGAGCCCAAACCCACACCTCTGAAGACCTTTTTAATGTAGTCCAGACATTAAATGTTTTGATAATTACCCAAAGAAAGTAGATGTCTTAGATTGTTTAAGATTATCATCCTGGTGTTGCCTCAATGAATACCAACAGAAGATGGGCTTAAGCACCATAAAATTCTTGGTCTCTGTCTCCTACACTTGTGCTCTTATTTCCTTTCTTCCTTTTCTTTTTCTTTTTCTTTTCTCCTTTCTTCCTTCTTGTTCTATTTTTAATGTTTATATGATGTTTTGGATTGGTTGTGACGAATTGATTGCTTTGCTTTCACTTGGTTGATATGTGTGAATTTCATGGAATACTGTTCATTTTGTTCTTGTTTGATTACTGTGAAAATAAAAAATAAACCACCGGAAATAAAAGCCTCACCAGCAGTCTTAAGGTGGGTAATGTATGCTGCTGCATCTGGAGGCACACCAAATACATGAGGAGAATTCTCCTCAGATTGGAGCCCCTGCAACTTGCCACTTATGTCTGTTGCTGTGGCTGGAGGCACACCCAAGACACGAGGAGAATTCTCCTCAGATTGGAGCCCCTGCAACTTGCCCATGCCCCATACTTTGCTGCCAAAGACACTGACTCTTGCAGGAGTTTTGGCAAATCTAAATAGACTGCAATTTACCTGTTCCATCTTCAGTCTCCTTATTCTGATGTTGTCCTTTCATGTAAGCCAACAATTAAAGGTTATTCCCAAATTCTTGAAATGCTGGCAGAGAGCGAATCTTTGACCTTCCATAAAAATCTTTGGGTCATGCTGCAGGTTAGTTGAAAAAGCACATTAAATACCCTTTCCCAATATTTACTTAAGATTACCCTCCAGTAGACTCTGTAAGGACTTGGGAGTTCTGGCTAAGAGTGCTACATCATCTGTGTAACTTAAAATGGGAAGCTTCCTGCAGTGGCTCTACAGTATGTTTGCACCCGGTTGCTCCATAAAATACTGGGTTATGATCAGCATACATGAATAATAGGGGGGGGGGGTGCAAGCACACATTCTTGATGGACCCCTTTCTCCACATTTATACTGCTACCTTCACTATTTCCATATCTAACAAAGACCCTGGAATCAGCATATAG
Source organism: Ambystoma mexicanum (assembly GCF_040938575.1). Classification (NCBI taxonomy): domain Eukaryota; kingdom Metazoa; phylum Chordata; class Amphibia; order Caudata; family Ambystomatidae; genus Ambystoma; species Ambystoma mexicanum. Next base: position 419,553,505 of record NC_090929.1, read on the forward strand.
AGATCCAAGGACTCGCAGCCTTGGTCCAGGGGCACCCATCGCATCAAGGGACCTCCAGAGCAGATTCGTGTCTATGTGGTCAAGATAGGACTCTGGTTCATACTGTCATGTAGACCTGAGTCCTCATAATAAACATGTACCTAGAGAGGTTAAAATGTAAGTTGATGCATTGGTTAATTGGACCCATCCCTGTCTGTATGCCATTTGCGTATCAAATCATATTGTGCTTGGTAACCCACTCTTCCCCTCAAAACACCTGAAAATAAGATTTGATGGTCTATCCAACAAAATGATCAAGTGATATGATGTCAGAAATGATTTATTCTCTTTCCTTTTTATTTTTTTTTAAATAGGGACAATGGTTCCAAATTTACAACTCTCTGTTATGAAGCGAGTGGCCAGAAATTCATGATTTCCCTGTGTGAGGAAAAGGGTCTGCAAGGTGACATGTCTTTATAATTAATCATTTTATAAGGAAAGCACATGTAACGAAATGTATATAACGACAAAACATAACACATTTCTTTTTCTTTTTTTGGGGGGTTCCCCTCCAAACCCACATTTTCCCCATCTAAAAACCTACCCCAAACAAGATTTAACCCTTTACCCCACCCCTACGTACATTTTCGTTATATCATGTTCGTTATATATTCATTCTTCATAACATAACATGTATACCGGTCCGCAAGTGTGTATACAACCAAAAAAGGTCATTGGGCACCACATCTGCCCCTGGTGCCTCGAGTAGTTTCTGCTGTCCAATAAGCAGTTCAAGTTCCCTGATGTAAAAGGTTTCGAGGGTAAGAGTACCAAGTTATGGGATGTAGTATTGCTACCAGCCTAACTTGACCGCTGGAGCTGTGAAGGTATCAATCCAGTTTTGTTTGTGTATGTGAACTTCTGGGACATCTCAGGAGGCCAAATTTAGGCTATTGGAATTCATGACAATCCTCCTCCAAAAGGAGGCATCTGCCTCGCACAGTGCATCCCAAAGTTTTAGCCATCTCCCGTTTCCGTAGGGCTAGTTCCCTTTTAGTAATCTATTTGTTTCTGCTTAATGGTCACAATATTGAGGCACGTAGCCTTCAATGTGGCTAAAGGAGCTTTCTAATTTAGCCTACCATCATTGAGAGCCAGGATTCCCCTTCACCAGATGCGTATCCTGTCTCAGTACTAAGATTTGACCACACTTTGTAGCAAATGAAGAGAGAGCGTAACCCGTCTGTATGCTTTTTTTAAATGTGGTTCCAACAGTTCATAGGCACACATATATAATCTAATAAGCTCCCGAAACTTTCATTATTGAATGTGGAATTTCTGGCAGACAGAGATGTATTCCTTCCGTTAACTGCCCAGTAGGCAGTTTCATTCATTATGTCCCACAGCAGTAAAGCAGCATTTTAGGTGGCAGGGCCCGTCAGACATTTGTAAAGGATACATTAATTTATGAAAGATGTAGTTAAAACCACATATTATCAAATTTACATCAGATTTTATATTCATGGGTTTCATTTAGTTGCAATAATATGAATTGTACTTTTAGCCATGCTTCATCGGTCAAAATTAGTTGGAACAGAGTGGCAGTGTGTATGGTGTACAGCTTTGTGTGGGCATGTCTGTGTGCGTTTTAATTCAACAATGTTATCTTGATCTGTATCTGTTATTCGTAGGTGTCATCTCTGTCATGTTGATGGAAAAATCTGATTATAAAGATTACTACAGTCTGGGTATTGGCATGAATCTTTGGTTCCTGAGTGTTTGATTTGTGACATGTTTACTCCCTGTGATCCTGTACAAGCTTTCCTTGCCGTATCCTGTGCCTTTTATTTACTCATGACACTCCCCAGGTATTCTTATGCAAGCTCCCATCTTTTGGGATTCAGCGTTTGCCCCCCAATCCCCAGATCTCCAAATTTCGAAAGAGCTTAAGACTACTCTTTTGTCCTCAGCATTACCCCTCTTACAATAGAAATCTCCCCAGAGCGTAAGACTACTCTTCAGTCCTCAACATTCTCCCTGACTTGTCTGAAATGGAAATCTCCCCCCCAACAATATCACCTCTTGAAATAGAAATCTTCCCATCTCTTCGCGAGGGGCTGTGCATGGGTGGAACGTCGTTTACGGTGCAGTCACTGGCACTGTCATCAGCGTCCCTGTCCTCTTATCTATATTCAGAGTCCAAATCGGACAAGTCTTCTTCACTGGTAGGGTCACTGTTTTCCGGGCCTCTCTTGCCTTCCAAAGTTCGAAAGAATGATGAGTTCCTTGTGATGGTGCCTTGTGGGCTAGCTGTGGTTATCATGGACCCTTGTATGTGTGTCACAGTGATTGGTTCTGGTCTGAAGGCAAGTACACCTTTGGTACCTTGGGTCTGTTTTACCAGTACTTGGTCTCCTATCTGGATGTGACTGGGTTTTGCTTTCCTCCTTTGATCAGTATATTCCTTCATCCTTGTTTTGCTCTCCTTGTCCCTTGTTCTTGCAGTGTCAACATGCGTGGTAGGAAGAGATATGTTCAGATTGTGTGGCAGTGTGGTTCTTACTACTCGTCCGAACATTAGTGCGGAAGTACACGCACCTGTCAAGCTGTGTGGAGTATTTCTGTAGCCCCTTAGCAGAGTGCATATTGCCTGAATGAACGATCCATTGGTAATTGAGCAGACTTGGAGGGTGCATTTCAGGTTTCCCAAAAATCTTTCCACGGTTCCATTGGCTTGTGGCCACAAAGGCATGATAATGGGATGTTGAAAGCCAAGGTGTTCCGCAAACATGGCAAAATCATATCCGCTCAATGGTGGACCATTGTCTGATATTACTATGGACGGAATCCCGTAGTCTGCGAAAGGCTTGTCCAAAGCCAGTATTACTGCTTGCGCGCTGGTGGAGTGAATGAGGTGCACCTCTGGGAATGTGGGCCTTTCGACGATGATCACTAGCACGTACTTGCCGAACATGTCATTGGCAACTTTGTCCCATACTTGCAGCGGCATCGATGACATCTTAAGTGGCTCTGGAAAGGTGCGTGGGGCAATTGCCTTACATGCGATGCACTTGCCTAGTAGATGTCGTACTTATTCGTCAATTTGGGGAAACCACACTTTGGTTCTGAGCTGTTGTTTCGTTGAGACAATTTCCCTATGTCCCGAGTGTGCTAGTGCAAGCACTTGTTCTTGCAAACTTGCGGGGATGACGAGTTTGTTTTCCTTCAGTAGGAGCCCTTCTGCAGACATGGACAGTGTGTGCCTAATAAGGTTGAAGGTGTGGAACTGTCTCTCTTCGATTGGAGACAGGGTTTGTCCATGATCAGTTTTGATGTGCCACTGACTTGACCTCAGGCATTCTTATATTTTTTGAAGTAGGTGGTCTTTCGTCAGGGCTTCTTTCAGTTGAGCACTCGTGATGGATTTGGGGAGTGCGTTGCTTATTAGGTAGTGTATGTATTGGTTAGCTTTGATGGATTGGTGCTCATCGAGAGCTGGATGCGGGTACCTAGATAAGAAGTCCACCGGGTTGTTGTACTTCCCTCGGTGGTGTATGATTTTGAAGGAGTATTCTTGGAGTCTGAGTCCCCACCTTGCGATGTGTGGGGGCATCTTGGCCATTGGTTTGCCATATATTGTGGTGAGAGCCTGGTGGTCACTGATGAGGGTTAAAATGGTGTCCATACAAGAACAGATGGTAGTGTTTGCATGACCACACAACTGCTAGGCTTTCCTTCTCTGGTTGTGAGTATGTGCATTCAGTTGTTGAGAGGCTGCGGCTTGCATATGCTACTATGCGTCTCGGGAAGTCAGGCGAGGCTGCTAGCTTTGATTGAGCTAATATTGCCCCTTACTCGACAGGGCTGGCGCCAACGGTCAATTCAGTGTCAAGATCAGGGTCATAGTAGGCCATGCAGGATGCTGATGTGATGCGTTTCTTTATCTCCTGGAAGACTTCCTCGCATTCGTTGGACCAGTTGAATTCTTGCTTTTTCCCTGTGAGTAGTCGAAGGGGCGTGCTCACTGACGCAAACTCTTGAATGTATCACGTACAGTAGCTCGCCATTCCCAGGAATAATCGTACAGCTGACACGCAGGTGGGTTTGGGAGCCTCCACTAATTCTTGCACATTTTCCTTCCAGGTCCGGTTGCAAGCCGTTGCTTGAAAGTATGTGTCCAAACATTTTTAGAGTCGATTTACTGAGCTTACACTTGTCAGGGTTGAGCGTGAGGTGGGCATCCTCATGGGCCATACACACTCTCCTTAGTGTGTCATCATGTATTTCTTGCGTGGGACCGAAAATTTAAATGTCATCGCTGTAATTTAAGCAATTTGGGATATGCTTGATGACCTGATGGATTTCATTTTGGAATATTTTGGCCGCTGATGATACTCTAAAGCTGAGTCTTTTGTACCTGAAGAGTCCGAGGTGTGTAGAGAAAGTAGTGATGTATCTAGAGGACGGATGCAGTTCGAACTAGTGATAGCCCTTATTTAAATCCAATTTGGAAAATACTTTTATGCCATGTAGTAAATGCATCATGTCTGTCATCCTGGGTGCAAGATGACATTCCCTTTCTATTGCCACATTGGGAGCCTTCATGTCCACACAGATGCAGATGCCGGCATTGTTCTCCTTTTTGGGCACGGGCACAATGGGGAACACCCGTGGGTGCTGACGCGGCCTAAATTATGTCTTGTTCTAACAGGGACTGCATTTCATTTTCTACATGTCTCTGGATGTTGAGGGGAATGCCCCTGTAGTGTTGCGTGGTCGGTTGGATTTGCCTATTTATGTGTAATTTAATCTATTTGTCCTTGAGTTTCCCCAAACCTTGGAACAGCGTCAGGAACATTTATCGTATCATGTCCTTCGGGTTGACAGTGTATGCAGACATGATCTGGTATATTTTATGAATGAGACCCATCTGAATGGCTGACCAGAAGCTGAGTATGCTTCCCCCTGGTACCTCTCCTTTTATGACGTATATTTTAATTTTCAGGCTTTTGTCCTTGTATTGACATATGGCTGTGAACATGCCTTGCCATTGTAGGGGTTTGTTTGAGCCATATTGGTATATTTGGGTGTCTGCTTCGCTTAATTCTTTCTTTCTGTCCAGATCCTCATATGTGTCCTCATTGATCACTTTTACGGTGGCTCTGGTGTTGATTAGAAATTCACGGCTTTGTCCGTTTATCTGTAGTAATAATGTTGGGGTGTATTCTGCAGCAATGCTGTTTCCAATGGCATTGACATACCCTCTCTTACGATCCCCACTAGATGAGGATGAATGTGAATCACGTCGACGTCGTGGGGATTCTTCCAAGTATCTAATTTCTGTTGTGGGGCCGTCTTTGTGAATCCTGTAGTGACTGGAGTATTCCCTTCTGTCTTCAAACCGTCTGTCTTTGTGTGATGACTCCCGTGATCTGCTGTGGGAGCTGCACTTGTTGGTGGTGGGGGATCGCCACCTTGAGCGACGGCCATCTTGTTGCCTGGTGTCCCTTCCGGTTTCAGCTGATTGGAAGAATGTTATGCTTTTGCAGACGGATTGGAAATTATTCTCGCCCCCACATTTATCGCAGTGATGCCCTATGGCTGGGCATGAGCGACATGTGGGAACTTGTACCCATATCTGTTGCACTTTTTCTGCTCTGCTGAACTTTCTGGTGTGCGAACACGGTTGCTGAAGATGCAGACTGTGTAATTTTAATGTTGCCAAGTGATTCTGTTTGTTTATCATGAAGGTACTGGAGGCAAATTCAAAGACCTCTCTTTCAATTAAATGTATAACTAAAATCATATGTTTCAAATGTTGCCACCACCAGCCTATTGCAGAGGCAGTGGAAAAACCACATGAAAAAAGAATAACTCCAGTGAAAAAAGCTCCAGCTGAACTGGCCCCAGCTGTCACTTCTGCTGTCTTTATGCTTTTATTTAAAATATGATTCCGACATGGAAGCAGTGTTTGTTTTGGCGTTCCGTATACCACCCCCACGTAGCAATTATTAGAAGGACAGTTAACCCTTTTTCATTGAGGATTTTTATCACTCTGTTGAGCTTGAGGAAAGAGTCTGTACTCCAAAGATATATCTAGAAATATGGACATGCTACAAGGAAGACCTGCAGAATGACACACAAAGTATCTCAATCTACCATTTCCAGTTGTTACCTTAAAATGTATAATCCTTCTACAATGCCTAACAAGAGGCCAAAGCGAAGTTGGGTGGGTGGCCAGGTCTCTACTAGCTACCCATATCAAGCTGGCAAGTGGATGGTTGCTTTGAAGTTGTCAAGAAAGTAGTAGACACATTATGTGTCCAGTTATACTGAATTTTTGTTGTGGGGATAGCTGTATTTTAACGGCATAGGTGTTGTGCAATGTGTCTTTCGGAATGGATTGTGGTTGCAGATGTGTGCAGGTCAGTGGCCTTGCCTTCAGCAATTATCCGAAAGCATTAAGTGATACGTACTAATTGTCTGCTCTTACTGGCTTCTTGGTTTTGTAGATGTGGCATGAACTCTCCCCTGTGTTCTGCTGAAGATGATTAGATCATTCTTTACATGGAAGTTCTTTGCTGTCCCGGCCTGCCTAAAGTGGTTGACTAGCTCAAGAGGCCAGGGTGCCAGGCAGAATAAGCATGTCTTGAGGACCCTCCGGAAGACCAAGTGATCCTCCTTGCGTCAGATGTTAAGCGGCATTGATTTCCAGATAGTGGGGGTTGAGACAGAGAAGAAGGAGCCTCCTATTCTAGTTGATTTGAATGTGGGGGGGGGGTCACAAGGAGGAGTGCAGTGTATGAATGCAGGTTTCTGTTGGGTTGGTAACAGGTTATTTTCTGTTGAAGGTATTCTGGGCCTGACTTGTGGAGAGCACAGTGAGTGATGCGCATGGCTTTGAAAGCGGCCTGTCGTCCGGCCTGTAGACAGTGGAGGACACAGAGGGTTGGTGGTGATGTGCTCTCTGGGGCTGAGGGCAAGGAGGAGCCTAGCTGCAAAGTTCTGAACTCTTTGGAGCCTCTGAGTTGATGCGCAGGGGCACCCAGGTAGAGGGGGTTGCCATAGTCTAGGCGGGAGAGTGCAATGGACAAGATTGCAGTGACTCTGTGGGGGTAGAAGAGGAAAGGGAAGATGCATCTGAGAATGCAGAGGTGTAGGTAGCAAGATTTAAACAGTGTTAATATGGTGTGAGAGTGTCAGGTCAGTACCCATGGCGCAGCCCAGGTTTTTTACTGTGGTGGATGCAGAAGGAGGTGTGGGGCTAGGGAAGAAGTCCAGGGGGTTGTGGGAAGAGGGATGTCATCTTGCAGAGCATGAGTTCTGTTTTTTCAGTATTGAGGATGTGCTGGCTGGCTGTCATCCAATGAAAGATGTCTGTGAGGCAGGATGCAAGGTCAGGGTGGGGGGGGTGGAGACTGACTTGGGGATCATAAAGATGATTTGGGTGTCATCTGCATAGTTGTAGCAGGTGAGGTTGTGTGAGCGGATACATGTGGGGAGAGGGCTCATGTAGAGGCTGAAGAGAAGAGGTGATAGACTTAGCAATAACACCATGGGACAATTAGCTGGGATTATTTTAAGGAAGTTCAACTTTTCATCTTTACCAAATTCTCTTTTTAAAAAACTACAAACAAAAATGTCTGCTATGGACATAGAAACAGGGTCCCTTTTCAATGTTCAGGGTGGCAGCAGTGACTAATTACCTATGAGAGAACGGATGTCCAGCTAAGTGGGGGTTGTGGAGTGGGCATGTGTGGGAGATGGATGCTGGGGGTTACAGGCGAGGAGGAGAATGAATGGGGGCTTATAGGCAGCATTGGCCAGTGCTGGCGGCCATTGTGGACAGAAAATAATGGCAGCCGGGGGGAGAGGAGGGTATCTAGTCAGTCTAGTCAGGATCGAATCTAAAGGGTCGACAGGTCAAAGGATCGACACCAAAGGGTCGACAGGTCAAAGGATCGAATTTTTTTTTTAATTATATTTTTTTAGGTTTTCGTTTAGGGGAAAAAAAGTGGTTTTTAGCAAAATAAGGGGGTTGGAGAGACCCCCTCAAAAAAAAAAAATGTAAAAAAAAAAAGAAAATATGTGAAAAACATTTTTTTTTCGATCCTTTGACCTGTCGACCCTTTGGTGTCGATCCTTTGACCTGCCTGTCGACCCTTTAGATTCGATGCTTTGACTGGCAACCGGAGAGGAGCTAGTGGTCTTCATGGAACGCAGGCTTTACTATACAGTAAGTCCAGGTTACCAGCAACCTGATGGTCTGGCGCCTCTTCACCAGACTCAAATAACATATACAGACTAATAACACACATGAACTGCCAGGTCCATCTTGTCAGACCATTTGTCTGTAGGGTCCTAGCAGGTTCATCTCGTCTGCTAATTCACATACAGCGATGGCCAACCTGGCTTCTCTCTTCTTCCAAGTTCGCTGCAGAAGCACAGCAGGTCCATTTTATCTGCCCAATGACCCATCTTTTTCAGTAACGTGAGACGAGGTTTTAAATTCTATTAGATACAGTTATGGATGTTAATGCAGTATTCACTATCCCCTTAGCAGAAAAGAAACGTAGAAAGAGAAGTTACCATAAATCTCAAATGTTTGGAACAATACCATTTTCATCAGGAGGTCATGACAGACTAACGGCCAATTGCCACGTCAGAGATGCTTTGAGAATGCAAGTTCCTAGTCCCTCAGCCTCTTCTGCAGCATTTGCAAATTCCCACCACGAAGAAAATGTTGGCAAAAAAAACCATCCATTCCAACGTCCTATGCACCAGGCATCAACTCTTCCTTCTTGCCTCCTCCAAGCTTTAACTACAAGACAATCTAAAGAGGGTGGGGGGCACAATGCTCAGCTCTGGTGTTTAAATAGAATCTAAACCTCCTCTCACTTTCAGAAAGGAGACTGATGAATTATTCTTGTAAAGGATGGAAGCAGAGGCGTTGCTAGGAGGGTGGGGGGGGCGCTAAGGGGGCTGTAGCCCCTGGTCTTTTGGATGTAGCCCTGGATAGAATCTCAGGAGCTACAACCCAAAGGCTAGCTAGCCCCCAGTCCCGACAGTTCTAACATTATCGTAGCCTTGGGTCTTTTCAAGACCTAGCAACACCCCTGGTGTTAGACACCATAGCCCGTCTGGCTGAGCGAGCCCCACATTGCAAAACATCAGCGTCTGCATCCTTCATCATCCGCCTCGCTCAAGCACCGACATTAGGTGAAGAGACTGGAGCATGACGCGTCTGAAAGGAATGTAGAGCTGGGAGGCTTAAGTCAGTAGGTGTTTGTGCTTATACCATTTTAAACATTTCGCTGCACATAGTGTTTCCCCATCAGGGAAGGCGGAGTAGCCATGTGTAATGAAAAACGAATGCCCCACGGGGTGAAATCACTGCATTGTCAAAGAAACTTGGATACACTCCTAATTAAAACTGAACACTGCCCCTTGCTTAACGTTGCGAACAGCTGCAGGGAAAGAGTTTTGCTAACAGTAGATGAATACAATTTTATAGGCCGACCCTTCACAATGCAGAGCATGTGTGCTCATGGAACCTGCAATCGACCAATCCTTCACAATGCAGAGAATGTGTGCTCATGGAACCTGCAATCGACAAACCCTTCACAATGCAGAGCATGTGTGCTTGAGGAACCTGCAATCGACCAATCCTTCACAATGCAGAGAATGTGTGCACTTGGAACCTGCAATCGACCAACCCTTCACAATGCAGAGCATGTGTGCTCATGGAACCTGCAATCGACAAACCCTTCACAATTCAGAGAATGTGTGCTCATGGAACTTGCAATCGACCACCCTTCACAATGCAGAGAATGTGTGCTCATGGAACCTGCAATCGACCAACCCTTCACAATGCAGAGCATGTGTGCTCATGGAACCTGCAATCGACCAATCCTTCACAATGCAGAGAATGTGTGCTCATGGAACCTGCAATCGACCAACCCTTCACAATGCAGAGCATGTGTGTTTGAGGAACCTGCAATCGACCAATCCTTCACAATGCAGAGAATGTGTGCGCTTGGAACCTGCAATCGACCAACCTTTCACAATGCAGAGCATATGTGCTCATGCAACCTGCAATCGACAAACCCTTCACAATTCAGAGAATGTGTGCTCATGGAACTTGCAATCGACCACCCTTCACAATGCAGAGAATGTGCGCTCATGGAACCTGCAATCGACCAACCCTTCACAATGCAGAGCATGTGTGCTCATGGAACCTGCAATCGACCAACCCTTCATAATGCAGAGAATGTGTGCGCTTGGAACCTGCAATCGACCAACCCTTCAAAATGCAGGGAATGTGTGCTCTTGGAACCTGCAATCAGATGAATCGTAAGACATTGGCACTCATTATGAGTTTTGCTGTAACTCCGTCAGAATTACCACCAAACTCATTTAACATTACCACCACTTGATCCTTCAGATTTACCACAGGATTACGAGTGGAAGTTAAGTGGTGTAAACCCCCATTTCTGTGTTGAAAGCATTTGTGCTCAAACAATATGAGATTATTTGTGTGTTGTTGTACAGCTTGCATTTCTGGGGGTATTTGGGTTGTGATCTTCAGGGTGTGACCTATGGTGCATTAGAAAGGCTGACAACATAGTTTTTTCGTGACAATGGCCACGTGCCTGCCTCTTTTTTCATTTGCATTCCATCCTTTCTTTTTTTTCATTTAATGGGAATGAAGATGTGATTTGGGGGGAAAAAAAGAAAAATGTATTGGGCTTTTAGGAACAATACTGCAGTCAGTAATGTGGTATTGTGGCAAGTTCAAGATGGCGCCCGGGTTTTGGAACTGTTTCTATTCTCTTCTCTCCACCGGAAGAGCCCTTTCTCAGTGTCTCTCTGAGCATTTCTCTCATATATGATTACTCGGGGCATGGCGCAGTTTTCATTGTTGATGCCAGCCTTTAGTTTGTTGCTCTGTGACCCGTTTTATTTATTTATTCATTTAGTGAACATTTGTATGGCACCTATACACAAGTGTTTCAAGGTGTTAGACGAATGAGGGTAAGTTATCGCGTTTTTGTAACACAAATATGCTATACACGAAATGGACATGTTGCATACATTATCCAGACACGTTTTTGGAATGATGTGTCTGAATTCATGGTGTTTTGTTTTGGGCAATGTGGGCACTCCACGAATGGTGGGGTGTCAAGGTGCCTTCTCAAGGTGTCATACTTGGGATGTGGGAACCCTGCATGTTGGACCAGCCTGTTTCATCACCGATTTCGTGCAAGGGCAAGTTTTGTTGCAGATGGGAAGAATCCCTCTTGGAACAGTATGTGAACTGACTCTGAGACATCAGGTCCATGCTTGGTTTACACCTCTTTAGGGACTGTTTGGACTTTGGACCTGTGAAGATGAAAGTAGGAGTCTTCGTTTAACTTTAATGCTGGCGTAGGAGTAATACAGATGCCAGGTATGGTGTTTTTTTTACATCACAGCTCTAGTAAGTTGGAGAATATAGTTGCTATGTGGTTATTGGGAATGGTGATGTTAGTGATAGCCTTTGTGTGGTGGGTGTTCTTTGTTGCAGTGTTGGCGTTGGCCATTTCCAGACAGGATATACTTTCAGAAGTTCTACTAAGGAGGACTTCAAATTTAATGTCATCTTATCGGGCAATACCATGCCCACTTAGCAGGTACCCTTCATCAATTGTGTATGTTTGTTTTTGGAACATGAACAGACCAGATGTAATGCCATTGATGGCTTTATCCTGGTCTGTTTGGACTAATCAACATGGTGGTTTTATAATTGGCGACTTCTTCTTTTTAAACATTTTTTGTTAGCATTAGGAATCCTGTCCCTTAGGTTTAGCGCTGTGGAGATCAACATACCCACCTATCAAAAATCTTGCAAGTGTGAAGTAGATAACCCCTGATGAATGTCCTACTATTTGTAAGATAGGGACAGAAACATTTTGGGCTGATTATTGCTGTACACACATTGGGCCAATTAATATTATGTTTGTTTTGGTCCATTTGTGGGTGAATATACATTTGCAATGTGTTTGCATTTGTGTCCTGTATTGTGTGTATTGTGATTTGTGTGGGTTTTATGTATTTTTTTGTATTGCATTTTAAATCATAATGAGTATGGATAAAGTCAAATGTTCATTTTATGAGTATGCTGTTAGATCTGTTTTTCAGGATTTAGCAGATTAGAAGAATTGGTCACCATTATTTCTGTTGAATGTTTTCTTTTCTCTTCTTTATACACGTGTATACTGTTGTTCCCAGTCGGTTAAGGAAATGACCCTAGGATTATTTACCCGTATTATAATACTCTGCTTGATTGGGTATCCAGTGATAAAGTCACCTGCAAAAGGGTTGCCAGGGGGCAACATTGCCCCAATTTTGCACTCCTAAGAAATTCAAGCACTTTCTCCAAATATTCTAGGACAGGAGTATATAACAGTAAGTAATATCTGCCCTAGAATATGTGGGGGAAGGCTTTTAAGGGTGCAGAAAAAAGTCACCTACCTGACGATTCATTTTTTTCCCCAGGTAACATTATCACATGGAACCCTTGATGGCTTTGCAGAGGGCTCCGCATTAATTGTGGTATGGTGTTTTGGTAATAGTTGACCTTGGCAGTGGTGATCAGTTGTCTACATGTAGCACAGAGTTCTTTGAGTAGGATAGGAAGTGCTGCAGGATTTTTGCCAAGTCTTCTCTTATTTTCTGATAGTTCATTTGTTGAAGTTGAGTTCTTGAGTGTACCAGGGTGTGAATGGTTTAGGTTTGAGGGTGGTGTTGAGTTCTTGGAGGAGCGAGTAGCAGTCCTGGTGATTAACAGGTAAATCAGCCCATGTGAAGTGGAGTTTGGTGAGGTCTTCCATGACAGCCTCCACTGGGAAGTCGTTGAATGATCGGAAATCTTGGTTGCAGGGTTTCCAACCGGTTTGCTTGACTGGTGTGGTGTGACTAATGTCAAGGGGGATTGTCAGATGGTGTGACCAGTCGAGCTAGATTGGAGAGGAGAGCTGTGATGGAAAGTGGGCAAGGCAGTGATGATGAGGTTGAGGATATTTCCTTTCCTGTGACTTGGGTCTTTCGTGTGCTGCGTGAGATTAAGGGGCCGATTCATGGAACAAATGTGTGTCGAAAATCCCAGCGCAAGCAGGCGCAAGGAGGCGCAAGCGTGAGAAAGCAAGCGCACACGCACACGTGCGATTCAAGGAAGGCGCTGCGCTACTTTCCGAATGGTTCGTGCATGGCGCAGGCGGGCACACACGTCATCAAACGGCGTGCGCTTCGCACACAGCAAAAGCGCACATAGCGCAGCGCACACAGCAAAAGTGGGCGGAACAGTGGGCGTAACACGCGGAATGGGGAATAACACGTGAAAAAGAAGGCGTAACTGGGGAAGTACTGCAGGGAACTACACGGAACGCCCACACGCACGCGAACAACCCGTATTCATGGATTTGAATACAGGAAACCCGCGCACGGCAAAAGATGCACACAGACGTCAAGGCGTCCGCCACACGAAGGCAGGCGGAAGCGTCCCTGCGCACAGCATAAAAGTGCGCGCAAACAACAAACACGTATATACAGCTACGATGAATGCCCCATTTGTCACAGCACTGATCGTGGGACACTGCAGGAGGAGGAGAATAGCCAGGGCACGCATTTTTTCACCACGGATAAGCCTTTTTGGGATGCCTGATGACCAGGTCTATGGCAGGTATAGCTTTCCACCCCATATCATCCTAGACCTGGTCAAGGAGTGGGAAGATGACCTAACATCCCCCACCCTCTGCTCCCAAGCATTGAGCCCCTTGGAGAAGGAGCTCAATGTCCTGCATGGACACTGGGTCTTTTCAGCGGACTACTGCCATAGTGGGTGGGGTCTCACAGGCCACGCAGTCACGCTGCCTACACCAGGTATTGGCAATCATGACAGCGCGCCCCTCAGTGCGCAGGCACATATACATACCCAGAACACCTGCAGAAAGGCAGGCCGTTGTCTAGGACTTTTACAGAGTGGCACACTTCCCAAAAGTGCTTGGTGCCATAGATTGCACCCATGTGGCCCTACGTCCACCTAGGGCCACTGAGCACATCTACTGAAACCGCAAGCACTGGCATTCCATCAATGTACAGGTGGTATGCGATGCAAACGGAATCATCACCTCTGTCTATGCAAACTACCCTGGCTCCACCCATGACAGTTTCATATACAGAATGTCCGCCCTGAGCCGGGCCCTGGAAGCTGGGCAGCATGGTGACACATGGCTCCTAGGTGAGTACAAATGCCCGTGCACATGCATGCATGTCACACACACACACAAATACACAAACCCCAACAATCACAACCATTATCACCTCTCCAGGGGACAGTGACTACCCTCTGAGCAACCACATGTTTGTTTGTTTGTTTGTTTGTTTATTACATTTATAAAGTGCACCAGACCCAAGAGTATAAGGGCGCAACAAGGATATGCGAAGCTTACAAGGTTACATAAAATACAGACGATAAATATGTTTCATTATACATGGAGGAAAGCAAGATATACTATACAAATCAAGTTACAGAAAGAGGTGAGGTGGTAAACACCTTGGACTAAAGGTATGTACAAATTTGATATCAATTAGCAGGACATAGACTGTAGGTGTACCAGAGTTTCAGTCGATCATCCAGTTGAATTGACATGCAAGTTTCAGGGAGACTAGTTCTCCGTCAGGTTGAGATAAGTAATAAGGTTCTTTCTGAAGAGCGAGTAGGGTGAGTCGGCTCTCAACTGATGGGGCAGGGAGTTCCACAGCTTAGCAGCCTTCACAGGGAAGCTGTTGCCGCCAATCTTGGAGGATTTAAATCTGGGTACTACCAGGCAGTTGGTATTGACAGTTCTGGAGGGTTTGGTGGAGATTCTTCTGGAAATTCTGTCAGTTAGGTAGCTAGGTGCATCATTGTGTAGTGCTTTATGCGTTAGGGAGGCGATTTTTAATTGGATTTTGTTATGAGTGGATAGCCATTTGTGATGACGTCTAATTGCAGAGATGTGCGCTCTTTTATTGATACATAGTGCTGCTCTGATGGCATTGTTCAGAAGAATTTAGAGTTTTTGAATAGTAGTTTTGTTAGCGCTGCTATAGAGTGCTTTGCAATAATCTAACCTTGATAGAATTAGTGCTCTAGCCAGTGTCAGGCAGCTGTCATTAGAGAGAAAGGGCCTACCTGCTCTGATCAACTTACATGTGTAGGATGTAGTGGAGGCCAGGGTACTAGTTTGTTTATTAAAGGACATTGTTGCATCAAGATAGAAACCCAAAGTTTTTACCACTTTAGAGACAGTGATGTTGTTACCAACTATGATGAAGGAGGCATATTCATGACTTAGCTTGGAGATGTTGGATGGGGGGCCGAGGATTATTAACTCAGTCTTATCATCATTCAGGCAGAGGCCGTGAGTAGCCATCCATGCCTGAATGATGAGATAGATTCTGTTCACCAACGCCAGGTCCCTACCATGATCCCCAGAAAGAGGGAGGAGAATCTGAGTGTCATCTGCATAGTTAGTGTAGGTGACACTCAGAAGGTCCAGATCGTCAAACAGTGGCTTGGTGAATATGGTATATAGAGTGGGGGATACACAAGAACCCTGTGGGACCCCGCATGTGATACGGGTGGGATCTGCAGCTGCAGAAGGTGAGAATACTCGGCTAGTTCTGTCGCTCAGAAATGACTCAATCCATTTAACAGCATCTGAAGAGAAATGGGTGGCTGTGACAAGGTGTCTGCAGAGGACCCCATGATCGACCAGGTCGAAAGCAGCTGAGAGATCAAGTAACAATAGTAATGCTGTTTTCCCTTGATCTCTCAACTCGTCGATCTGTGTCTTTAAATCTATCAAGGCAGTCTCCGTCCCATGAAGAGGTCGGAAACCTGATTGTCGGGCCCCAAGGAGTCTGTGCTGTTCAAGATGTTTTTGGATCTGCAGGTATGCAATTTTATCTAAGATTTTAAGCAGGAAAGGAACCGTTGTGATGGGGCGGTAGTTGGTGGCGATAAGAGGATCTAGAGTTTGCTTCTTGAGAAGTGGAAGCACCCATGATTGTTTAAGGTTAGCTGGGATGATGCCTGTGGCAAAGGAAGCGTTAATTAATTTGGAAATGAAGGGGGAAAGGTCTCTGGCAGCCTCTTTTATGATATGCGCTGGGCATATGTCTCCTTTACAATTGGCTGGTTTGAGAGAGAGGATAGTTTTTTCCACCTCAAGGATAGATGTTTTAGTGAAGCGGAATGTGGTTTTAGAGTCAGACATATTTGCATTGGATGGTGGGTGGAGACTAGGTTGAGAAGGTTTCAGAGACTCTTTCTTATTTTTTTATTTTAGTTTGGAGGGTGTTGATTTTGTTGGTTAATGCTTGTTGTATCTCCGAGCACCAGTGCTTATCTTTAGTGCAGATATCTGGTGGGGAGATTGGGGACTCTGGTTCTTTTAGAATTGTAAATAATTCTTTCATGCTAGAGTTGGAGTTAGCTATATGTTCATTGTAGGAATTTCTTTTTGCCTGGCAAATTTCTTTTTTGTAATGTGATGCAGTGGACGCTAGCTTCTTTTTGTTCTCGTGAGAGGAGCAGAGGCACCAGTCGGTTACACATTTTCTTTTTAGAAGTCGTAGGTCCTTTAATTGTGGGGTGAACCATTTATTGAGGTGTAATTTAGGTTTACTCGGTCTCAGTTTGAGGGGGGCGACTTTGTCTAGAGTGGCGAGCATAATCTTGTTGTACTCTTGCACCAGAGTGCCTGGGTCCAGGCTATCTGGCAAAGAGTTTAAAGTGGTTAGGATATTGGGTATTACGCTACCCACTGTTATATTCTTTTTTAGCCTGGTTAGGCAGGGTGGAGTCACTTGAGGGACTGTGGGTCTCTTGGTGGTGGAGAGTGTCAGGGACACAAGATAGTGGTCCGCCCAAGATAAGGGGGAGATGGCAGTAATGGTAGCTGTGCAGTTATGATCTGCTACCCAATCCAAGGTTCTACCTTTAATATGGGTGGGAGCTGTTACCTTTTGTGTAAAACCTGATGCGTTGATGGAATTTACTATTTGTTGTGCCTGTTTGTCCAGAGGGTCATTTAGGCCTAGATTAAAGTCACCAAGTAGCTGTACTTGAGAGGTTGGTTTAAGGTTATTGTCAATTAGATTGTGCAGGTTTTCTTCAAAAGGGCCGGTAGGTCCCGGAGGTCTATAAACTACATGTATGGTGAAAGATTGGGAATCCTTGAGTGGTAGCTTAATGGAGAGGGATTCGCAGGATTGCAGGTCATGGGAGACTATTAATCTCATGGATAGGCTCTCTCTGGAGATGATAGCTATTCCACCACCTCGGGCTCCGTCTCTATCATGTCTGAGGATAGTGTATCCTTCGGGGATGGCTAGTGCTAGCGCAGGTCCTGCGGCACTGTGTAGCCAAGATTCAGTTATGGCTATGAAGTCTAGACTTTCTTCTGTAATTAAGTCGGCAATGTCGATGGTGTGAGCCAGCAGCGATCTAGCGTTGAGGAGAGCTCCCTTGAGAAGTTGGTTCTCTTCTTTAATAGCGGTAGGGCTGGGTTCAGTGTTAGTATGGACTGATGCCTTGGTACCTAGAGTAAAGGTCTGGAGCTTGGGTGTACTACAGGTGGCTAGAGTAGTAGGCACTTGAGACTAGTGAGTGGTGTGATATGGTAGCAGTTGGTTTTCTTATTGGAGGTTGGTAGCGATCTAGTGAGGGGCTCGTAAATTTTGGGGAATCTACTACATAGTTTAAGATTTCTGGGGTGCGTGGTGCAGGGGATCGCAATATATTTGCCTGAGGATTGGGAGTTAGGAAGGTCAAGTCTGGTAGGCATAGGTGCCATGCTGGAGAGGGTGGGGGGAGGAGGTTTCGTCAGGGCTGGACGGGTTGTGTTAGGGTGGGCTGCTAGACTAGTAGCCAGTTGAATGATCAGTAACAAGAATGTGTGGAGGGTGCATTGGCCTGGCATCTTAACAGTGAGAGGTGGGGCACAATAAGCAGGTTCCCTTTACTGGTAGACAGTATGCAAGTAAGTACACAGGCGCTCTAGCACAGAACACAGAGGCAGATTCAATTTTAGCTGGGAATGCCTAAAACACAGTATGCAAGTACACAGACGCTCTAGCACAGACCACAGTAGACAGAATCGATATGTAACTAGGAATGTCTAAAACACAGTGTGCAAGTATACAGGCGCTCTAGCACAGAACACAGATGCAGATTCGATTTTAGCTGGGAATGCCTAAAACACAGTATGCAAGTACACAGGTGCTCCAGCACAGAACACAGTAGGCAGAATCGATATGTAACTAGGAATGTCTAAAACACAGTGTGCAAGTATACAGGCGCTCTAGCACAGAGCACGGTGGGCAGATTGGATTTATGGTTGAGGGTCAGAGTGAGCACAGAATACAAGGTACATAGATAAGCCAAGTATAGTCAGGGCAGCGTCTGCATGTACTCTTAGTACTATGCGGGAGCAGATCATGTGAGTATTAAACTGTGACTGAAGGTGATACTAGCTAAAGGTGATCGGCAAGGGCCTAAGGTCTGCGGCACATAGCAGGTATCATAATAATCAACAGAGAACATTATGGGCATAGTTTCTATAACAATATGCGTATAATAGCAAAGTACTAATCTAGCACGTAATGTTAATTGCACTCGATACCAGGCAGGTTTGGTGCCAGCTGGGGCAAGGTGTGGTGAAGACCTGTAGGGCCCGGTGTACTAAAGCAAGTATATAGTGATCATAAACGAATAGAGAGGGCTCAGACGTACATCAGGCAGACCGCAACTAGGTCGTTATATAGGATCAGAGTCAGTCAACATATACGTGGAAATAGCAGATCGTAGCGATGTTTAGCAGAGTGTCAAGTTTTGGTAGTTATAGTAGAGGCTTACCCTGAAGAAGCCAGTAGGACAAGGGGCGTGGCCCGGGCCTCGGACGCCTCCGGACAGGCTCCAGACAGGCTCCAGACAGGCTTGGATCCTTGTGGAAGGGATCCTTATGGAAGGGGCCGGCGTTCGCCTGCCGGCGCGATTGGCCTGATGAGATGGAGGCTGGCCAATGGGGATAAGCGCTTCGGTCAGGTAGACGCCAGTGAGGTAGTGAAGGTACCGACGGCCATCTTGGAGCTGGCTCACCTCGAGGGTTCCAATGGTGGCTAGTACATAAAAACGAAAATGGGGCTTTAAGGATCAAGTCAAAGCCAGACAGGATATTATCCTGAAATGCCACGAATTGTGCAGTGCTGATACGACATAATGACGCCAAACCGGAACCCCACCACACCACCCCAGGTAAGATACAACGCGGCCCATATTGCAACCATGGCCATAGTGGAGCGCACATTCGGAGTGCTCAAGTCACGCTTCTGCTCCCTTGACCGCTCTGGCGGGCAGCTACTCTATGCACCCCCAGTAGTGTGCAGGATCATTGTGGCAGCATGTGTCTTGCACAATGTTGCAACACGTCAGGGCGTACCGGTGGACATGGTGGTGCCCCCAGATCCCCAACCACAGGCACAGGCGCTGCCTATGGGAGGGGATAGGGCACGTGGAGAGGAAGCCCGGTCCCAGCTTGTGGCCAGATTTTACACCTAAACTCACAACCCTGCGGAGTGCACACAAGCCTGGCACATACAGGTGACAATCGATGATGACAAAGAGACAGTCAACTGTCACAACCTTACCACCCTGAGATTGTTGCCATGAAATTGCCACATTGTGTGCATCCCTAGCTACTTAAACACAAGCAATCCTGTCTGACCAAAAGGCACACATGAAAGGTGTGAATCACACAGACCTGCAAAACAGGCCATGACTATTACTGGTATGTCACTCAAACCCTCCCAAACCACAACATGACATGGCGAGCAATAGCCATACACCAACACAGTACCAATAAGGTACATATTGCCATGTGAAAAATGTAAATGGGCATCAGACAATGATGCCTGACATGGAATCAGATGAAATGACTGACCAACAACCTCCCACCCAAAATACGTCATACCCAAATGCATTCCAAAAGCTGTATTTGAAACATAACAATGAATGCCTGTCCACATGCACAATGTGCATTGCATAATCAACACTGCAGCTACTGTGTGCCGTGTCCACCTACTGGAACACACTGCTCAGCGCACAGCACAGTGAACAGCCATTGTGTGTGATGCACACCCTGAGCATCACATCTAAGCGACAAACTACATAAAATAACAAAATTAGGCATGTACAGGATCCACAAATGGTCATAGAACATTCGCTGCAGGGACACAGTGGGCACCAGAAGGCAAACAGAGTGTGCACGTGGACATGTAAGGGTGGTTGTACATGTAGTGGATCATAGTGCGAGTGTGTGGGTCAGTAGGGACATGCACTCAACATATGCATGTGAAATCAAGTGACCACCACGGTCCTCTACACATCACATGTGAACATTCACCATGTGTATACCCCAGCATGTCAAACCACAACTATCCCCTCACACCTGAAAGGTAAACACAACACATGAACAGGCATTGATGAGCAGAATACATCATGGACATAGGAAAGCACAATTACAATTTCAGGGTGCCCATCACACTGCAGGGCAAGGCAACTATCAACAACAAAACACCCCCCCTCCCTCACAAATCACCACGACCCACTGAACAACTGCATCTGGGTTATTCATCCGACATCCTTGAATTCCACCTGGCCACAGGATCACCCTTCCCCTTTGTCACCATCCCCCACCTTGTGTGTAAAAAGTTCCCGGCACCCTCAGAGTCCACCTAGATTTGCAAAAGCACAAAATCCAAGAGAACTCAAAGGAGGACAACACAGAAGCCAAGCAAATACCCTGCAGGCAGTAAAACAAACCAGAACAGCCTCCAGTAGATGACTTCAAGTAGCAGTACGCCACAAAGGCCAAGTACTACCAAAATGATGTTAACAACCAAGGTAGCACAGTAAAACAATGTCACAACAGGATCTGAACCATGTGTGGTACATAACATAAAATGATGCAACACGAACGGATGTCTACTGTCACAGCTCCCGTGTACAGGCACAGGAGTGGCACAAAACAACCACCCCCACCTTGTTCTGGGTGCCTGCAAGGTCTAACTCACACAGGCCTCTGAGACCCTGCTGGGGAAGGAGGGTCAGGGATATGCAGTCGGCACAGGCATTGGCATACTGGATAACCGGAATGAGGGTCAGGAGAGGGGAGTAGGATTGACACAGGAAAGTAGCGAATGCACCAAAATGTAGTACACACATTAACACATACACAAATAGACCAAACTTGTTCACATGCACATAGCAGCAAATTACTCAAATGGAAGTCAAAGAGAAACTTATCTCTGGGGTGAGTGCTTGCCTCCTGCCTGCACACTCTCCGGTCTGGTAACAGGAGCAGTTCAGTGCTGCAAAGAGAGCCACAGTTAATAATCTGTGCATGCCCAAAACACACAAACACACCACCAAATATGCCTCAAAGTAACAAAATACTCTACAAACAGACAATCTTGTGTGGATGCTTCATACCCATACGTAACGTTACCCCTGTGATGGTTCATACACAGTCAATGCATTAAGTCAGGCGCCGGTGGGTGCGTGACAAATGGAACACCAATGTGTCACGATTCACACAACATGCAATGTTCCCTGGGTAAGCAAACAGAAGCATTTAGCAAGGTCTGACTTCAGAACAAGTCCTGTACCACCATGACCAAAATAAAGTAGCCAGTCCATGTATCAAATTCTACTTGGATTAACAAAACACAATTTTTCAAGGTGAGAGGTCCTTCAACTCCCAAAAAACACAATGTATACATGTGACTACATATACATTATTTCACATTGATGTATTTTAATATTTTTGAGATAGAGTACCAAGGGGTATTCTGGAACAACAATGCAAATGAGTATGATCCGTACCAAGAGAGGATGTTAATGTACAAACATACAACCGTAAAGAATTATTGTCAGAGCAGTTGTGCAATGGAGACAAAAATCAACAATTATTCACATAAACTGAAAAAATCACAATAACAACAGTGTTTGAACTGTCCACTGTTCATGTGAAGTATAGTCGTCGACACAACAGTGTTTCGGCATAAGACAGCTGTAAAGTGCAGCTAGATGAGCAGGCCTTCATCAGGACGTGTGGTAAAATGTTAGTAGTCCCGGGATATCTATCAAGGATTAAACCATTGCCAAGGTCAGATGGGTCCAAGCTGGGTACAGGAACCAAACGGCCATTTTGTTGCGCCGTAAAACAACCAACCGATGACTGTCAGTGGTGCCTCAAGTGGTAGCACGTGTCTTTGGTATAACACTGGCGGAATGGAATCAGTCAGCGTGGGTCGTCCTCCCGATGTGTATGACCACGACTTGAAAAGGAGTTGCTGCTGCTCGCGTCGGCTTGTGTTTCCCCAGCAACGGTGAAAGTGAAAAATCAATTCTACTTGGAAATGAAATGCACTGCACCCGAGTCTGTCCCTTGCTGTCTGTCCCTGTGAACTGCTTCATTCCATGTCTTGCAACGCTACATGGCTAATACAAATGCCTCAATGGACCATGGTGGAACGGAGGGTATGTGCCACTGCCCATGCAGGTGCCCCAGACAACTTTCCCATCAATTAGCCATCCGTCCACCAACACATCTGAGCTGTATTGTGCACTTCAACACCAATATTTGTCCAAGCTCACCGTCAGTGCTGCTACTAAGCATGCATGTTCAACTGGCCAGGTGTAAGGTTTGCTGTGTTGTGACCCCCCCTGTGCTGCTCATCTTGCCTGGAGTCCCTTGAAACACGTCATCGTTTATTGGATGTATGATCGCAATCCCTGTGCCTCTGCTTGTGCACACATGCGCATGTCGGCACCACCAAACGTGTCCAGATTCCAGACGTCCAATGGCCCAAGTCTGCTGGCAAAGGTGGTCTTGAGGCTCATCCCCCTGCATAAAGTCCATGAAACACATGATTAATGCTTAATATTCATCTGTGTGTGTCTCTTCGGCATTACATGAGTGGACCATGTCAGAGACGTACATCAGAAATCACACCATCAGTCCGTCTTTCACAGCAACAGTGTGGAACACACTATCTACGGCATGATTTTCAACAAGCACATGTTCATTAAAGATAAGAAACATACTACACAATGCATAGCAATGAATGTACACATGAACCATTAAACACCCCATCTAGCAAAAGAAGAACAGTGGTCAATTACACCCCAATCATCCCCACTAGGGGTGTTAACACAAGTTCCACAGCAGCAGACATGCCACAGATATGACAGTCCATTGCCCTTGGGTAATAGGCTGTTACACCAAACCATCCTTGCGAGCCCATGGATAAGGGAAGCAGGAGTGGCATATGTGAGTCAAGAACCCCAAGCAGCAAACACATACACAAGACAAGCTTGAAGGGCCCAGCTGGAACAGACAGTAGATGCTTTCAAAAGCCACAAAGCACCACACCGTCACATGAAAGCACAATAGACTAGCAATTTTAAACTATATTAACTAATTACACTAACTATGAAAAACCTACTTTACCTATTTAAACTAACTATCAAACAGAAACTTAACTAACTAAACTAAAAGAAAAATCAAAAATGGCCACATACGACCCGGGGGGGGAGGCACCCAGGAGGGGGAGGTACAGCGTGCTGCTCAACACCCACATGTGATGATGCTGAGGAAAAAAAAAACTCTATGGGCTCAACGCCTGCACAGCCCGACCTATGTGGGAGATAGATTGTCGTCCGAGTCTGGCTCTTCCTGGAAAGGAGGACGTGGCACAGGAGCATGACCACGCCTAGCCGCAGCTTGCCCCTCGTCGGCAGCAGGTCTGCTGGACGGGTGAGCCTGGTTCAGTGTGGTGATGACATGTAGGTCTGCATGCAGAACCTCCCATGATACACGTGCTTTCTCTTGCAAGGTAGCACATGTAACACGGAGTTCCTCCTGCAAGGCCTGGCTGGACAACCGCTGTACCTCCCGGCAAGCATGTAGCTCAGCCGAGATGGTACGCTCAAGCTGTGCAAACCTCTCCTCTGCCCGCTCCCTCTGGGACATCAGGAGGACACCCAGAGTGGATCTGAGGGAAGCATGCTCCTCCCTCAGGGCCTTCATGTATGCCTCTGCGTGAGCAGCAATTGCTTGACACAAAGACAAGATTTCAGCCTGGTATGCCCTGTCTGAGGCCGCCATGCCCAGCCTGAGCGAGCGGGCCGTGGACCGTGCCGCCTGCTGCTGGAGAAGCACCTGCCTAGCAGGGGGGAGCACAGATTGGGCCACACGCTCCATGCTCTCAGCGATGTTCTCCATTGCTGCCCCCTGCCATTCAGAATTGGCAGTCATGTCTTGCTCCCACTCAGTATACTGTGGTTGCGCGGGGCGACCACGTTGCTGGGCTTGACCCCTGCGGGACCCTGCGTGTGTCCTCGTTGTGTTGGCACCGCCCGCGGCTGCACGACTACATGCCCCCGTCAACGTGATGTCCCAGGGACATCAGTGACTGGTGTGGAGGGTGACCCTGCGTCCCGATCCACCACGGGCGGAGTTTCCAAGACTGTCTGACCCCTCAGTGCAGGTGTCGCAGACAGAGGAGTGTCCACATCAGAATCACTCACCCCTGACATATGGACCTGATGCTCATCCAACTCGACATGGTCGTCAGAGTGTTCATCAGGGCTGGACTCATAGGCAGCCAGAGACAAGATGGACTGTAGCACTTGGGGGTTTTCGTGGCCTACCACCCCACTACCCCCACTTGTGCTGGGTTGATGTAGTGATAACAACCCTGTGCCTGGCATGACAACACCATTCTCCGGCTCCATTGCGTCATCATCTGAAAAATATAGAGAAAAAAGGTCACTACACATGTTAGAAGCACACAACACACACACACACACCGACAACAAACACATCAGGCAGACATGTGACACACGAAATAGAACCTGGCATGCATTGAAATGGGTCTATGCAGTGCAGCAAATATGTATGTTACTCACTATCTACATGTACAAGGACCTCATGGTGTGTGTCAGAAAATGTGAAGGCAGTGCAAGGTCAACTTCAGGCATCACGTGCAATGTGCATTCAATGGGAAGCATATCTACAAGCAAAGCACCCCTCCATCCAAGTGCAAAAGCAGGGATGCCTAGCATGGTATCAAAAGGCTGACCATAGACCTGTGTATTGACAGACAGTGTTGACTAGCATCAACAGATTCATGGGAGTCAAGTGACAACACTGCAAATAATGATGGGACAGTAAGCAGGACACATGATGAAACCTCTGGAGTCCACCCATGTGTGACGAAGACACTACACCAGTTGGACAGAGTCCTTGGCCATTAAACAGGCTGAGGCCTGTGACCCTCACAGATTGTCAGACCCTAAAGATGTGTGCAACGCAGTACTGAGCCACAGTTGACATGGGAAGGCAGATGAAATGCCATGCAATTTGGTCATCATGGACTTGTGTAACAGTGATCATCCAGTCATGGACACATATGGGCATGCATGGAATGCACATGGAGCATGAATGGGCACTCATGTCCTGCGGGGCATCTGACCTCTGCACAGTCCAAGTGAGACACCCTGCATCAAGTACTAAGGATGTACCACAATGGATATGTCTGGCAGATAGGCCGCTGGATGTTAGAATGTACACAGGAGGCATGACCAGGGAAGTAACCAATGGCAATATTGTAGCAGACCAGTGCTAAGATGGAATTTACGGTGCAGAGCAGGGCGTTGAGGGGCAAGGGAGCATGCCTACATTGGCTACCCCCTTGCAGGCAGAGGACACATGCACGTCAGTCATGCTATGCATAGTTCCTGGGCTGAGAGGAAGCTCACCCCACGCTACATGCAGAAGTGCCAGTGAGCGTGAACATGGACCGGAGGGGCCTACTGGTAACCAGCATGTGACTACGGTAAAAAAGTGGTGATGTGGACAGTCCCCGTCTGCTCCACATGTCCACCATCCAGCAGAGTAGACATGCATCAGGGAAGCATTGCATTACTCACACATCATAACCATGTACACGTGACATGTAGTGGCAGTCATCCACAACACATCACACAAGTAAAACACACACGTCCTCGACAAACACGCATCAACACTCACTGGACTGGGCATCAAAGTCCGGCATCTCTCCCACTCCTTCAACCGATTCAGATGGTATGAACTCTGCAACGAGTGACTCATGCGGAGTGAGGTCTTCCTCCTCCGGTGCAGGCCCACCGCCAGTCACCAGAGTCAAGTTGTAATTTGAGGTACGCTTAGCCTTAGCGCTGCGTTTGAGGTCATTCCAACGCTTTTTGCACTCTTGCGCCATGCGCACCTCATGGCCGAATGCACTCACATGTTCCGCATCTTGCTTCCAGTGGGTATCACGGTGGGCAGCCGTAGTCTGATAATTAGCATCCACTAGCATGTCACGGCTGTGTTTCCGCACGTAGCCCACGAGGAAGTCCAGTTCCTGGTTGCAGAAAGGCTTCTTCCTCAACGTGCAGGAGGTCGTGGCTGTGTGTGGGGTCCCAGCCTGTGCTGCAGGTGCAACCTTCCTCCTCTTGGATTGTGGCGCAGACCCTGGCTGGCTGGTGCTGCCCTGATCAGTATGGCCAGTGGGACTGGTGGATTGAGCCAAGGGAGTGGCAGGTGGAGGGACGACCAAAGGGCTGACTTGTGTCAGTGGCAGCTGGGTGCCCTCTAATGGACCCTGCGCATTAACATCCGCTGTGGCAGGGTCATTGACCGCAACTGTCCTGGTTGGCAGACTCACAACCGGGGTGTTGTTGGCTGCATCTGCCCCTGCATTTGCCAACACCCGGCTGTTCGGGGCAGCAGATGACATTACTGCCCCAGGGACACGTGTCTTGGTCAGGGCAGCCCTGCGTGCCCCTACGGTTTCCCTCCGGTCCTGTTGGAAATCTTCCAAGGGCTCTTCAATTGCCAACGCAGCCTGCACTGGCAGACCCTGAGCCTGGGTGGTGGTGTCCACAGCTGCACCTCCAGCTACCACTACCCTTGGGCCTGTGGCAGTCGATGAAACGGACTGACGGGTCACACGGGCGCCAGTGCCGGATGCAGAAGCTGCATCTCCCAGAACCACTGGGGGTGGTGGCATGACTGCACCGACACATGGCACAACATCGTGCTCAAGTGGCGCACCCCTGCCTCTTCCCCCTCTGTAGCCACCCTGGACACCCTGGAGTCCCCCGACTCCCTGGTCACCCCGGCCACGTTCCTGACCACGCCTGCCACGAGGAGTACGTCCAGCTGAGGCGCCCCTCACCTTTGGTGGCCTCCCAACTATGGCACAGATGGAGTAGTGCCAGCACAGATGGAGGAGGGCCAATGGGAGGTGTACACCACAATTGACCTGGGCAATTGCGGTGAAGGGGGTGGGATGCAAGATGTTAACAGCCCCCCTACACCTGCAAGGCTGTATGTGACCCCGGTGATGTAGTGACGGGTCACGCTACGCTCAGGCACCCCAAAACTGCAGTAAAACCGTGCACGCAACCCTGCAGCCTATGTGCGTGGAATCAACCTCCCGCAGTACGCGGTGGCACCCAGTAACACGAAAAACGCATACGCGTGGGACACGCAGGCTACTATGACCTCGAAAACGGGTGCGATACACAGGGGCACCCGCAGTGGGAAAAATAGGGTGCGCGGCTCACCGTCTGACTAGCATGATAATGAAAAACACGCGTAGCCAATACCCCCGCCAAAAGAAGAGATACGTCCTCGATCGATGTGAAGATGTGATGGCGCGCGAAACAACACGAAGCAGCTACACACGTCGGTCTCCACGAAAGGCACGTACAGCGAACTGCTGGCCCCGCTCACCTTTAACCCGTGCTGAGGGAAACGCCTGCGTGCGTCACGTCACTTACGCGCGTAGGCCCTTTGCTCGGATCACACGCATTCACACGCGGACGAGCAGTTTTTTCACATGCGCTGAACCACTATGCCCACGTCACGAGGGAAAAGCCCACGCGCGTAACGTCTGAGAAGCGCTTACACGCTAAGGGCCTTTGGTCCAATGAAAACGCGTACGTGTGCTGACGCGCTTACGTGCTAAGGGCCTTTCGTCGAATTACACGCTGATGTGCAAGATTTTCATGGGCCAAATCACTCTGTATCAAGCTGGCCACGCAACAACACACGGAAGACCACGCTCCTGCCCAGAAGGCTGAATTACTGCCCCCCAGAGCCCCGAGCACGTTCCCACCTGCCATCTGCTGCTGCTTGCCTGCTGCCCACGTGCCCTGCTATTTGGTGCCTGCACGTCAGCCAGGGTTCCAGTTGCTGTGTCCACCCCTGCTGGAACAGAAGACTCCCGACTGGGATACCATCGCTCCACAGCCCAGCCCCAGGACCCAGTTGCCCACCCACGCCTGCCTCGGGGGTCGCCATGTTGGGGCAAACACCATCTGAGACCACTGGCGACCTCCAGCCAGAGAGGCAGAGGGCCACCAGCTTCAGTGTGAAGGAAGTTGGTGTCCTGGTGGAGCATGTCCTGGGGCATTATGATGCCCTCTTCAGAACATCACGCGCCAACAAGGAAGGATGGGAGAGGATCTGGGATGACGTAGTGGTTGCCATCAACGCGGAGGGGGTGGCAACCCGCGACATCAAGCACGTCAAGAAGCACTGGGAGGACTTCAGGTCCAGGACCCTCCACAAGGTCCGGCGCCTCGCGGAGGGGGGCCGGGTCAGCATGACTGACATCCAGATGAGGGTCCTGGAACACGTATGCCCAGCGCTCTACGCCCAGATCTTTCGGAGGAAGACCCGTCTGGAGTTGAGCGGTAAATGGCCAAGCATTGGTGTGTGAGACAGGGCATGTTGCAGTGTGCTGGTAGTCTGATACTTGCCTGTATGTGTGACATGGGCCATGTATGAGTGTGTGTGCAGGGACATCATGGTCATGCATGTGAGACGAGTAATGTGCGAACCACATGGTTGGTGCATGAGTTCCAATGCTACATGGGGAGCTGTATGGCAGATGCACACATGAAAGCATGCCAGTGTCTGTTCTTGCACATGGTGGGGATGTGAGGGACGGGTGCTGCTGTCATGTACATGTATGGTGCACATGTGTGTGTGTCTGAGAAGTGTGTCTGTGACTTCGATACGCCATGGATTCATGACACATGTCCGTGATGATGTGTAGATTCACTCATGCAGTGCTTTCACCGTCGTATGCACTGTGTCTATCCACTGTGTCTGTGGTGTACAAGGCATGATGCATGACCCTCCGGTGATGTGTGTGCATGGGATCGGTGTGAGCCATGATGCATGTGAGTTTGAAGGCAACATTTTGATTAATAGAGGCCCTTGTACATGGATACTGATGTTGATTGCAGGCGACATGCCTGTTTATGCATGTGTATTACGTGCATTCACCCATGTGTTGTGGAGGGACAGGATGGAAGTGACGTTAGACACTGCCACTCATGTGTTATTGCTTCCTGTCTAGGGGAATATTGTACTGTACCCTGATGCTTGGGTTCTATGTCTCCCTCTACGCAGCGCCAAGTGAAGAAGAGGGCGGAGACGGAGCTGTGGAGCCAAGCAGTGGGGATGCCTCCACTGGGCGGCGACGCAAGGCCCAGCCACCCTCCCAGGACTTGCCATCATCCGGGAGCGAGGGGGCTGGTGCCGTGTCTGCCACTACGGCTGTGGCGGAAGGGCCGGGTGAGCCCCCACAGGGGCTTGCAGTGGCGGAAGACGGTACGGAGACATCCAGGTTGGTGGTCTCCACAGAGAAGGAGGAGCCCGCTACTGAGCCGCACATGGGGCCTGGTGGGGGTACTACCACTAGTGCAAGTGGTGCAGTCCAGGGCCAGAGTCAGGAGGCAGCACAGGTCACTGCAGAGAGGCCTGTGCATGTCCCTGTCTTTGACCCTGTGACTGCACCACCATGCACCAGCACGGATGCCCCGTCCCAGGCCCGTCCGCAGGTAGGGGAGAGTGCCATGTCATCTGCCTCTCCACTACCTGCGGACGAGGGGTCCCATGAACATATGGGCTCTATCCTGATTGGT
Organism: Ambystoma mexicanum; assembly: GCF_040938575.1. Taxonomy (NCBI): domain Eukaryota; kingdom Metazoa; phylum Chordata; class Amphibia; order Caudata; family Ambystomatidae; genus Ambystoma; species Ambystoma mexicanum. The sequence continues at coordinate 419,583,602 of NC_090929.1, forward strand.
GTCGCGTTGCGCACGCATGACATTCGTGATGACGTGCGTTCTTCCTGGGCGGAAAAAGCACACCATCACGAACAGCAGCGTCGCAACGTGGCACTGTTGGGAGGGGCCCTGGTTGGTGGGTTCCTACATGTGACTCGCACTCTGGCGGACCTCTCCTCCTCTGTGGAGACTATGCGCCAGTCGTTCTCCCTGCCGTCTTCTGGCCCAGATTCCACCAGGGCCCCCTGTGGACCTGGCCTGACCAACACAGCCAGCTTGGTGGAGATCCCATCCCTGCCACAGTCGGGAGTCGGCGGTCCAGCAGGGGTGGACACCACAACTGGAGACCAGCTGATGGAGGATGTGCAGGCATCATCGGACAGGGCACATGGACAGCAGCAGCAGCAACAGGAGCAGGCTCTAGGTGGGAGCAATGATGGCTCAGGGCCATCGACATCAGGGGGGCAGGCATCGGCCAGAGGGCAGGAGGACCCTGGAATAGATGTGTCTTCCGTGTGGCTGCGGTTGGGCCAGCGTATAGGTGCAGAGCGGCGGCGGGCGGAAGAGGCGTGGCTCACCATGGTCAGGGCGGAGTTCTCCATGCGTCGGGCGTTGAGGCGGGCAGAGTGCCTCGAGGCGACTCGCATGGAGTTGGAACAGGCCATGAGTGCCTCCCTGCGAGACCTCGGGGGCAGGACAGAGGCCCGCCTCCAGCAAATAGACATGGAGTTCGATGATGCCCTGGCCGAAAACATCACTGAGTGAGCCGCAGGACTTGCCCGTCGCCATTGTAAATAGTTTATAGTGTTAGGTTTCCTTTTTTTATTTTGGGGCTTTTGGACTATGCCCCACACTTTTGTAAATAGTTTTTTGCTAGGTAGGTTATTAGATAGGTTTCATTTGTTTCGTTGGGCTCATGTACCCTTGAAAATTCTATTGTACATAGTTGGACGTTGGATTTATTTGGACATTTTAATTTAATTTCACCATGGATCAATGGATTTACCTTTTTGTGTTTCATTTGGATTTGGTTTGGTGGACAGAGAGTTTTGGCCATTTTTCTTTTGGATTACTTGGGTTTTTTTGAGGAATTTTTTTATTTTTTTATTTGGACATGCATTTCATTTCATGTTTGCCATTATTATATGCTTTAAGTACTTTCAATTAGTTTTCATGTTAATACATCTTGATCTTTTACTTCAATGTGTGGGATTCACTCATTGGGTTCATGCATGTTGACATGTGGGTTTACTCAATCAATGGCAACCTGTGTGTGTGTGTGTGTGTGTGTGATGGACATGTGTTGATGTACATAGTTGATTTTTGGTTTGTGTCATGATATGGGCATGTCACTGCTGGGTGGGTGAGTGGGTGGGGGACATGAGTGGGACATGAGTGGGGGCCTGCTGGCAGGTGCCCCTCACTGCTGAGGGGTGGGGGTGCAGGGGGACATGAGTCGGAGCCTGCTGGCAGGTGCCCCTCACTGCTAGGGGGTGGGGGTGGTGGGGGACATGAATGGGGGCCTGCTGGCAGGTGCCCCTCACTGCTGGGGGATGGGGGTTCAGGGGGACATGAGTGGGGGCCTGCTGGCAGGTGCCCCTCACTGCTGGGGGGTGGGGGTACAGGGGGACATGAGTGGGGGCCTGCTGGCAGGTGCCCCTCACTGCTGGGGGGTGGGGGTGCTGGGGGACATGAGTGGGGACCTGCTGGCAGGTGCCCCTCACTGCTGGGGGGTGGGGGTGCAGGGGGGACATGAGTTGGTGATCATATTGCAAGGTGACATGTGGCTTGGCTGGGGGGCATGCCCATGGTGGATGGGCTGCCTGCGGGACATGACCAGGGGTGCAGGGTAGTCCCATGTGGTGGGGGCTGCCTGCAGGGGCCGTGGAGGGGGTAGAGGGGACACCTGGGAGGACACACACTGCCAATTCACGTGTAGGACTCCCGCGCACCACACTGGATACACGTAGCCCACTCTGACAGCAAAATCGCGTGTGAAACTTCCCGCAAACCCCAGTAATACACGTACCCCACTCGTACAGGGCCAATCGCGTGTGAAACTTCCCGCGAACCCCAGTAATACACGTACCCCACTCGCACAGGCCCTTTCGCGTGTGAAACTTCCCGCGAACCCCAGTAATACACGTACACCACTCGCACAGGGCCTATCGCATGTGAAACTTCCCGCAAACCCCAGTAATACACGTACCCCGCTCGCACAGGGCCAATCACGCGTGAAACTTCCTGCGAACCCCAGTAATACATGTACCCCACTCGCACAGGGCCAATCGCGTGTGATACTTCCCGCGAACCCCAGTAATACATGTACCCCACTCGCACAGGGCCAATCACATGTGAAAAGTCCCGCGAATCCCAGTAATACACGTACCCCACTTGCACAGGCCCTTTCGCGTGTGAAACTTCCCGCGAACCCCAGTAATACACGTACCCCACTCGCACAGGGCCTTTCGCGTGTGAAACTTCCCGCAAACCCCAGTAATACACTACCCCGCTCGCACAGGCCCTTTCGCGTGTGAAACTTCCCGCAAACCCCAGTAATACACGTACCCCACTCGCACAGGGCCAATCGCGTGTGAAACTTCGAGCGAATCCCAGTAACACACGTACCACACTCACACAGGCCCTTTCGCGTGTGAAACTTCCCGCACACCCCAGTAATACACGTTCCCCGCTTGCCATGTGCTGTGTGGTGGCCATGTATACTGGTACAGGGTTAGCGCAGCCCTTTGCGCTGGATTGGGGATTTTGATGGCTTTTCCTTGCGCGAGGAGCGTTCTTGGGGGTGTAACTGGCGGTGCTGCAGGGTCGCTGCGCCACTGTGCGCCACGGCTGGTTTTGGTAGCTAAAATCCATTAATACGCTGTGCGCGGAAATGGATTTTAGCGCACGCGGCTGGTGCAGAGATTCGCACGCGCACACTGTGCGCCAGCCGTGTGCGCCACTTGAGCGCTAAATTCTATGAATTACCCCCTCAGAGTTTTGAGTAGGCAGTGGAGATCTTTTCATTGACTTGGATACATCCTGCTCCACACAGGTGTTTTGAACGTAGGGTAACAGTCACAGAGGGCTTGTAGTTGGCATCTAATGTGAGTTCGGGCTGGACTTACTCTTTTGGGGTTGACCAGGCCTGATTTGCAAATGATCTTTCCCCTTTTGGCAGGCAAAGAACGATGGTCTGTAGGGTTTCCCAGAGCAATGCCAAAGGTTAAGATTAATTCAAAACCTTCCAGCCATCACCTATTTTGTTTTGCTTTGTCACCCTGAGTGGGACGAGAATGCCCAGACATGGGTCCCATGACTGCTGAGCCTAGAGACGCAAGCTTCTCCTCACTGATGAAGCCCAGCAAGGCCAAAACATGTTTGGGGATGCTGGTGGTCTCGTGCAGAAGGGATGTGACCAAGTAGTACAGGCTGGACTACCCCTTTTGGGTTGGGACCAAGCCTGATTTGATTATGGTATTTCCCCTTTTCTAATGGCTTGACAGGCGAAGAATGAACAATGTTTTGCTTTGGATGTAGGGTAATAGTCACAGAGAGCTTTTTGTTGGCATCTAAAGTGAGGCTGTACTGCAGGATAGGGGCGTAACTCCACAGAAAAGTGATCCACCATAATTTGTCTTTGTGAAGAATTGCCATCTGGCAAGGATGCAAAGCCATGGCTTTTTTGATTTTTAGCACATAAAAACTGGTGATTCCTTCTTCAAAAGGGCAATCTGCTAACCAGATCCCCCTTTGTTGCAACTCCATGACAAAAGCATAGTGCGCTTGTGCCCTGCTGCATCAGTAGCCTGACCCACAGCACCTGCTCTGCTCATGGCGCAGAGCAGGTTCAAAGGTTACAAGATGCCCACTGGACCACCACTGTGACCGCAAGGTCACTGCCGCACAGGTGGGACATTTAAGATATGCCCTCTGTACCCAAACTACGATAATCACGAGTGCCACATGCTGGTTGGAGGGTAATTTTTAAGAATAAGCTATGCCTCAGTTTAGACATAGTGCATGGTGATGCTTATGATCATGGCCGTCACAGCACAACTTGATATCGCACATGTGTCAGCACCTGTGAGTCAGCTCTGCTGTGGAAGGGAATGTGAGTTGGGATGAGATACTGCCACACGGCAGGACAGAAAGACAGTGGATCCAGCTGCTCTTTGATTCGCTGTAGGGACTAGTAACCCCCTCTCCAGAGACAGCCGGACAGCAGGAAGCTGTCCTGGGCCGAGGTATTAAATGGGCCCATCCATTCGGGAGGAGAGTATCACACCAGGGTGCTGCATGTCTAAAGGTCTTTGTTGTCAGTAGGAGGGAAGAGGGTGGGAGTAGGATAGGCAGGAGTGCTCTGGACATTTGAAGAAGCCTTCCACCCTCTTGCTTCTCGCTGTCTCTTTCCCTTTCCTGTCTCCTCCACTTCCTCTGGGGCAAAGCATTTTGGGTGTGACATCAGCAGGGCAAAGTCCACTCCAGCTAGGAGTAGGTTTTGGTTCCCTAAAGCAGGCTAGCTCTAGACCAATCATCTGGGGGAATTGCACCCTTAAAAGAAGTTGTTTTGCACCCCTTCAGCAGAATTCCCTCAGTTCCTCAAGGATCTTTTGAGGCCGAAGAGGCAAGACAATGAACAGTTTACGGGTACCAATGGTTTTTCCGGCACTGTCCAAACCACTCTGCTGGAGGAGTAGAAGGTAGCGTCCAAGACAGAAGGAAGATCTGTCCCCTAACAACTCCCAGGGAACATCGTAGTGACCAGTGCTGTGGACCAGGACCAAACATTCTGCAATGGACCTTCCGTGCAAGAAGAGCAGACCCTGTACTTGAGTATCCTTTCCTCAAGTCCTTTGCAAAGGTCTTGCAGCAACCAGAGGGCCAGACCAGTCGAAGCTCCCTGTTCTATCACACCGAACCAGTCACTCCATGTTTCCCACATCCTGAACAATAGGGAAGGCTGTGGTGCTGGTGTCTGCATTCCTCCAACCAGTCGAACTATTGCACTGCATCTAAACCAGCTCAACACTGCCTCGTGTCTTGGCGAACCCTGTCAATTATTAGACCCAAAGTGCCTGCTCAATGCCAGAACCTGAACCAAATCTCTGCAGAGTCACCCGCCGACTCCAACCAGGAGTTATAACCACATCTCAAACCAGCTATCCCGAGAACCACTGCCTCAGTGACTGCACATCACTGCACCCTCCATTACCACTTCAATGACCCTATCCCACTGGCTCAAACCGCTGCAGTGTCACTCACCGACCTCTCCCAGTGGCCAAAGCCCGACTCGGCCTACCCAACTGTGAAGCGTTCTTGGGACTGCCCTGGCCTGCTTCACTTAAACTGCTGCTGTTTGACCGCACACAGCACCCGCATTCGCCCCTACTCGACACCCACTTGCTGCCAGGGCCCTCACGGGCCTAAGTGCCGGACTGAGCCTGGTCAGCTTGCATCAGCGTTCGAACCTGGGTCTGATGCGTCAGCCCACCAAGAACTGAATCCAGGTACTGTAACATTGAACTGCCCTAGGGCACATTGGGACTGAGACTGGTTAGGTCATGGTCCCTTCTGTGTTCCATCCAATATCCTTTTTATGGTAGTACCTTCCCTACCACCCCTGGAACTACACTAAAAGTGCTACTTTCGCCAATCTGTCACATCTCTTCTTTTCTTTCCTTTAGGGTGGATTTTTGTATACTAATCTCTTATTTTTCTACTTGCAGATGGTCTGTTTTATTAAAGTGTTTATTTTTTTACTGAATCTTGATTGGACATTACCTTTATTTTGGACTATGCTATTGTGTTGTTTGGGTCACTACTGGTTCACCTTCACACCCCTTCCTTCGGCCTGCGTTAACACAAAAGGTGAAGGAGGTATATCTATTGATTGTGCCTGTTTTTCCTTTATGATTGATTTGTGTTTTAGGTTGAGTCGGCCATTTTTTCCCAACTCACCTTTGTACTCCTGAAAGGCACAATCCAATTAGTCAGTGATGCTGGATTGCTGTTCCAATCAGAGAAACCCTTTGCCTGTCACAAGACCCGTAATTAGGCCCAAGACCTCCTGTGTCACGGTACGCCTCATACTCTTAACGAATGAGGAGGGACCAGTGCTTTAAGTATAATACAAAATCGAGTGGGGGCTCTACCAAGGGGTTGGCCTGAATGTTGGTGCTGCCGTCTGACACAAATATTACATCATGAGACCAAGCAAACATGTACTTTGAGGGTCACTGAGCATGGTCTCAAATGGTATTGTTTGTATTCAATCTGCATATTGTAAATACATTTCTCTGGGGTAAATTACTCACTCTCTCACTCAGTTATGAACAATTCAATCACTGAGTAAATCAACATCATTCTGTAAATAAATCAACTGTGGCAAAGGAAAAGGTGTGGCAAATAGCATCAATATGGTTTCACAGTGATTTGCATGAAATCAAAGAGCATTTCGGAAATAGAAGGGTGACCACAACTATTTGAATTATGTCTGATTCAAGTGTGTAACCTTTCTGAACATGCAATGTACACTGGGCTCTTTGCTCATTTCCTTTGTCACAACTCTCGCCCTAACAATAAAATGTCTGCAAACTGCAAGCGATATATATATATACTCATTTGGACAGTGTTTGTGTATGTATGTGAGGCTTGGTCTGTTATAATTCAGCAAAGGTCAATGTTTAATTTCTCTAAATGCTTCGGAGCTTGTAAATCATACACTCTGTCCACTTACACTTGCAACTGGAGAAATCGCATGCGCTGCTTTGGCACTAGGGCACTGTGATGAATCAACCTCCGGGGCACCAATGGTCCAGGGGTGAATATCTGTTTCTAAACCATCAATCAGCCCCACACCACTAGTACACCAAAAGGCATACAAACAGATTGGAAACACAAGCAAATTATAAACCTCCTTTTCCAATTTTGGTAACGAAGACGGAACGGCAGGCTTATCTCTGAAAGTCCATGGATCATTGGTTAGCTGCAACACAACGAAAATACAATTATTATCCAATGATACAAGGGACTGTCCAGTCAAGGTTGTATACAAATATCGACTTTATTATTATCACAACAAACAGTTCTTGCAACACTATGAAATACAACCCACCCTGTAAAGGAATGCAGAGGACAGGCAGTTTCAAAGTAGACAAGTATTGGCAAAGCCAATAGTTTTGGCGTTTACTGCTGTTCTTCTCATTTATAGGCACCAGGGTGCAAGGAGGAGAGTGCGAAGTTTCAAAGGAGGAGGCAATAAGGGGCGCGGGTGTGCAAGAGAATGAGAAGGAAGGAGAAGAGAGCAAGGGAGAAAATGATTGTGACAGGGTGCCATCGTGGATGAGCAAGAGGAAATATGAGCAAGAAAGTTTGAGAATGAGAGGGTAAGTAATAAAGCACCAGGAAGTGAACAGCAAGTGACTGTTGGCTGTTCGTAACTCTGCTCCTGTGGATTTCGCTTCGACACTCAGCCGGAGGAAGGTTTTTCCTGCGACACACTCGGTGTCTTGGACCCTCCCCTGATCTTAGCCTTCCCACTGGCCCCGGCGTTGGAAACACGCCCCCTCCCTTCCAGGAAGTGACTATAATTACACGGGCACCAGCGCACCAGCGCGCGCACCAGGAAGTGAACAGCAAGTGACTGTTGGCTGTTCGTAACTCTGCTCCTGTGGATTTCGCTTCGACACTCAGCCGGAGGAAGGTTTTTCCTGCGAAACACTCGGTGTCTTGGACCCTCCCCTGATGTAAATATTCCCTCCCTCCCCCCGCCTATCCTACTCACTCCCCTCCCTGTCGTGCACCACCCTCCTCCCCTTCCCTTCCCGTGTCGTAGCCAAGTACCCGCCTACCCCGTACCCTAGAGCGGTGTTCCTAATCCAGGTGTTTTCTTGTGTCTCCCTTAGCTTAGCCTTCCCACTGGCCCCGGCGTTGGAAACACGCCCCCTCCCTTCCAGGAAGTGACTATAATTACACGGGCACCAGCGCACCAGCGCGTGAACAGCAAGTGACTGTTGGCTGTTCGCTGGTCGCGGCGCGGGGTGCGCTGTTGGGTGGAGGAGCCCTGTATTATAGTCCTTTGCTTGTCGTAGTGTAGACAGCCCCGACTGATTGGTTACTCAAGTCCGTTTTAAGTTATGGACTTACGGTCATCCAAAATATACCAGCTAAAGCGGGATGCTGCTAGCGATGCTCACGATGATAACAATAAGCAAATAAAACAGCAGGGCCCAGTGAAAACTAGTCGGACCTGCAAAAGAAAGACTATCACTCACCCTGGCTTTCTAAATGAAGGTAAGTTAGCTAAAATGACTACCTTCTTTGAGCAAGTTGAAAATGTGCAGTCATCGTCAGTAAATACTCCCAAAATGAGAATGACTGCTAATGATGTTGGCAATTCTGTTAATGAAATTATGGAAGATCTAGTAGTGGCATTTCCTTGTATAAATAGTAAATTAATATCGCAAATGCTGATGCCTACTATACACAAACCTATAGCCATAAGTGATGGGGAAGAATTAGATAACAAAAACTGCCATAGTAATAATGTATATAAAGAATATAATAGAGCCGGTAAACAATCAGCTGACCACGAAGAAGTGGCGCATAAATACGCCACCGTACTAGTCAGTGAAGCGGCTCGCAAAGTGGATACTGACAAATATGAACTACCCAAACCTGGCGAAAGGTTTGAAATAGACCCTACATCTGGTCTGATAGTAATAAGGAAAGCACACTTGGCTATTGACAATAGTGCAGAAGTTGACCTCATAACCCCTGTTACAGAAACTAATGGCAGTACTCATGCACACGATAGCTCACATAATACTAGCTTTGCAAGCATGAATACAGAGGAGCTATTTCAAGCTTTAGAAAATGCGCTAGTTTCCTTAGATGAAAAATGTGAAGCAATAGAAAGCAAACTAGCCATCCATTCGTTGTTACTGTATGATTTAAGTAAAAGAAATAATTTAAAAACGAGTGACAGCAGCACAAGTACTGAAACAAGAATGAAATTAGAATTAGATAAGTTCCAACATAAAAATGACCAATACGAAAACACAGAAAGCAGCTCAATTAGCAATAACCTGGAATATAATATTACAGAAAAGTCTAGTAAAGAGCTAGATATAGATGTAAATGGAAAATGTAATTCCAAAAGAAAGATGAAGCAGAAAAAGAATAACAAGAAAAAGAAAGTTAATCAAGCGGCAATGTATACGATGAATAAAAGTAACAAACTATCAAAAAATGGGTGCATAGTAGACAGCGCTAAATTGACTGAATTGAAAAAAATTAGCTATACAGAAATAGAAAAGAGTTTGCAAGTGAAAAATAAAGAATCCAAAAGTATATCCATGTATAAAGAACCCAACTATGTTGGTATACATGAGGTAGATATACATAAACCATTGAGCAAAAAAGGAAATAAAATCATAAATCAAGTTAAGCTACCAGACACTGATATAAGAGACTTTATGATACCAACTAAGAAACCAACGAAGACACAAGTTAAAAAGAATAAAAAAAGAGCGAACTATGCGGATGAAATATTAGAAGATGTACGAACGCTGTATGAAGGTGCAATTAATGAGGAAGAAATTAAAGCACAAAAAGACACTACAGGTAAACAAGAAATAACAAAATATCCTAATAAGGGAGAAAATGTAGATAATATCTTATTGAATGAGAAAGATACGACTAAGGCAATACAAATAGAGAAAATAGATTCAAATAAGATGATAGTGCTAAACCGAAATCAAATATTACATATATGTGCATCAATTGTTCCCTTAAGGATGATTGTTTCAGAAGACATTAAAATTGTCGATCAAGTAGTAAGTGCTACTAAAATTATAACTAACTTATGGTGTAAAGATGATATAATACATGATTACATATTTAGCCACAGACGTCATTTTGAATCTATAGGATATATATGTAAAGAAATAATGATGCCGAAAGTTAAATATGAAAATAATATAGAGAAAAAACCAGGCATTAATATGAAAGAACAATGTAAAATTAAAGATCAATTAAAAACTCAGGAAAAAAATGAAAGTGTTAAACCAGCAAAACCTGCTGATCAAGAGATTGATGGCGGATACTGGCAGTGGCTCCAGACAGCTTTTAAAGCACACTTTGAAAAAAGTTCCTGATGCTTCTGACATAATAATGTCTTGGAACACCCGAGGTAACTCGCACTACAATAGTGAAGATGGTCTGCTAGAGAATATAAAATCTTTCACAATTATAGCCTTACAAGAGACATGGTTGACTTCTGACTGCGAAATAGATGGCCGGAACAACTACACTTGCGCCGCCACGCAAGGGGCGCGCGGCAGACCCAAAGGCGGGCTTTTAATTTCTATTAAGCAACCCTGGGAAGGTGTCAGACATCCCGAATCCACCAAGATGATACTAGCTGTAACGGTATCTTGTAAGATATTAGACACAGATACCTTCGTCTTAATAAACATATATAACCCCCCTGAGGCCAAATATAGTAAAGAAAATATTGCCACACTTTCCAAAACTCTCACAGAAGTAGGCAATAACATACCACTGATAATAGTAGGTGATCTAAATGTAAGATTAAACTACAAAACTGAGGTATACATAGAGGAAATGGTGTCAGAACCCATAATCCAGAACTCCGATAAAAAAACTAAAGATTGGATAAAGCTGTTAAATAAATTTGAATTAATAGTATTGAATGGTAATACACCAGGAGATTGGGAGATGAATGTGACACGGATAATGGGATCATGTATGAACACCATAGATTACATGATAGTAAATAAAAGAGCTAGGACAATGGTCAAAGACATGGCTGTTGGATACAGAGAAGAAAGTGACCATCTTCCTCTGTATCTTTTACTTGCCAGCAGAACTCCCTCGAATGTAAAATATCAGAATAATGGGCAGATCCGAGCAAATATAGCAGGGAATAGAATACGATGGAACCCTAAAAATATCGAGAAGGGTAATAATACAGCCGAACCCCTGTTAGATTTGTTTGTTGAAATGGTCAGAGCAAATGAACTGCACAATAATAGCAACAATAATCTATTAGATATGTTTAATCAATTAACAGAACAGGTCAGAGTAGCCATAAGCGATAAACGTAGATATAAGTCCACCAATGAAAGATGGAATTTAGGAAAGAAGAAGAAACATGATAAAGCAATCCAACAAAAAAAGAAAACCTTACGGAAAGATATACGGGACTGTATTAAAGAGAAAGATGAACAAGCAACGAGTAAAATACGACACCTTAAGATAACATATAGAAGATGGCTGAAATTCCATCTCAAAGCAAAAAAAGAAGAGATGTGGCGTTCGCTAGCCGATGCATCTAATCTTAAGAATAGTAAAATGATGTGGGACATCATTAATGAGAAAAAAGATACGTGTATACCGATTAATTGTGTTTCTGAAAAGAAGTGGATCACCCATGTTACTAATACTATTGGTAGACTAGCAGAAGATGAAACTGACTATAAACCAGTAAAAACTGAATGGAAAGGTAATTATACAGTCGACTCACTAAATAAAATAATTAGCAAACTTCCTAAGTCCAGAGTTGCTGGCCCAGACAACACCTGTAATGCCCTATTACAGAAATCCCCTGCAAAATGGGCTAAGGTATTATATATTGTCTTTAAATGGATAGGAGTACATGGGAAGATCCCAAATTCATGGAAGAAAAGTATAATACTTACGGTACACAAAAAAGGAGACCGCAAAGAACCCAGTAATTATAGGATGCTAGCGATGCTGGATATTCCAGGTAAAATCTTCGGTAAAGTCTTGTTAGAAGAGCTAAATAAGTGGATAACCAACTGTAGAATTCTGCCTGAATACCAATCTGGCTTTAGATGTGGGTCATCCCCAGCCCACAACATAGCCATTTTGGTTAATGCAGTAGAATATTCCTGGCTAAACCGAGGACTGCCTGTATATGCTGCATACATAGATTTCTCTGCAGCATTCGATACAATAGCACGTAGCAAATTGTGGGCTAAATTAGAGCAATGGAAGATACCAAGTGGCCTTCTTTACATGATCCAACTACTGTACAAAGATACCTCGGTCAGGATACGACTAGATGCGGAAGGACAACTCTCAGAAAACATCCAGACTCGACGAGGGGTAAAACAGGGATGTACTTTAGCAGCCACCCTATTTAATCTTTACCTCGCCGATTTTCTGCAAAATGTGAATTCCATTAACATGAATGATATTAAGTTAGGCAAACTGATGCTAAGTTGGTTGGGATATGCTGATGACCTCATTTTACTAGACCATACACCTAAGGGACTACAGGCAAAACTTAACGAACTTGAAAAGTATGCAAACATTAACAATCTTGTTGTAAATATTAGCAAGTCTAAAATTATGAAGTTCGAAACGCAGGTAGCTAAGAAGAAGAGATTTACTGGAGGGTGGAAACTAAACCAACAATGGATCGAAATAGTACATGAATATAAATATTTAGGAGTTATCATAGACGACAAGTTAACATGGAAGGCACATTGGATAGAGACAAAAAGAAAGTGTATGATAGCAACTATGGCACTGAGTAGGTTCATAGGTAATTTAGGCACCTACTCTGTTGCAACAGTTGTAAAATTATATTCAGCTAAAATTGTCTCAAGTTTAATATATGGGGCAGAAATCTGGAGCAGCAAATTAGGGGACAATATTGACAAATTTGAAGCTAAGATGTTAAGAATTCTGCTGCGAATGCCAAATGTAGTACCATATGAATACATGATGCTAGAATGTGATTTATTAAGTATAAGAAGTAAAGTACTACTGTCCTCTGCCGTACTATATGCGAAGCTTACACGACTCAACAATGATACCTTTATAGTGCGATTGATGGAACAATATAAGGGACTTGATTGTAAAACAGATTTCAAAACAATAGACAGATGGAGATTAAACTACCTCCAAATGATCAAAAAAGAGACCTATACCTGGCTGCTATACTCTGTAGCCCAGATAAAAAATAAATTGAAAAAATTAATTTGGGAATTAGATAGAGAACAAAAAATAGTAAATCTGCCCACTAAAATGAATACTGGAATATATATAGAATATATACAAAAGAGGACACTGAAACCTAAATACCAGATGTCCTACCCTAATTGCTCCACCATTCGATGGTATCTGTTGTTCAAATTTAATGTATGTGAGGTTTTAGAAATATTAGGAGCACGAGTGGGAATTCCTCGCGGACAAAGACTGTGTCGTCTTTGTGGCACCGATGCGATCGAATCGGCATACCACATTATATGTGAGTGTGAAAGTGTGCAAACTATACGCACCCAATATCTGCTGAAATATGACAACTCAATGAATATGTGTAATATGCATAGTGTATGGGAGAAGCTTGTGGAAGGTAATGATGTAAATCTAATTTTTTATTTAATGAAATTCTATGTGTTGGTTTTAGCAATTTTAAAAGATTTATCCCTGGATATTTTATACTATTAAGTGTGTAATGAAGTTGTTATATATATTTTTAACAAGAGACTGCCAGAGATGTGTACATTCTAAGCTAGCAACTTTGATGTGATGATTTAAGTAAAAATATGTAAAACTGTATTGTTATATACATATTATCAAATAAATAAAAATAAAAAAAATAAAGCAAGAGTGTGAGAGGAAGGATGAGAGGGGTAGAGAGTGAGGGTAGAGTAGAGAGAGTGGATGTAGTGTGTGTGGGGTAGAGAGAGTGGAGGTAAGGTAGCTGCTGGAAGCAGCATACCTAGGTAGAGGATCAATGTTGGTAGATCAAGACGTTAAACTGTGTTTTGCTTTAACAAACCAAGTATAATGGACTGTTAATTTGTGATCGCTTTTGCGTGGTCTGATCATATTATTATTTTAAGTTCTCATGTGTATCGACATGCCAGCAAGATTTCTTGTCATATTTCTTAACATCCTAACCACCTTTCAGTGGAACTAGTGTTTCGCCATGCTTCTTGTATATGATGCTCGCTATGTCAACTGTACCTTGTAACCCCAACAGCACCTCGGATTCACAAGAGCACCCGTTGCCATGCAGAGCCCGCTGCAGCAAGTACAGTGCCCTTTTTCGGCACAAGTTATCCATGCAGATCAGTTGCTCTTGCACTGCTTCCCAAAAGCCATGGCATAGACTGGGCCACTGTTTCCGTGCAGAGACCCTTCGGGCATGACATACTCGCACAGACAACTCAGCAGCAGCATTCGCCTTAGGGCTGTCCAAGTACCATCCTCTGCGAGGTAAGTACCGATCCATAACTGCTGCTATGCCAGATCATCCGTGGTGAGCACTGGCACAAGGCGTCCAGCCAGCAGTGCAGCTGCATCCTCCAATCCGCCTCAGATTGCGACCAAAACTATCCGCAATAACCAGTCCACAATCAGCCTCATCAACTGCCATTCCTCTACCACCAGAAGCGAGGGGAGCACAGCACTGGGATCCTATACGGCCCCTGTGACAACACTCAAAGGCCCAGTGCTGGAAAAACCATTGGTACCCGGAAACTGCTCACAGTCCTGGCCTTCATACAGCTCAAGAGTTTTTAACATCACTGCGGCCAAGTGTGCGGCCAAGTCTGGTCTGCATAGTTTGGCACAGTGCCGGCGGGCACCAGACAGTGCTCATACTTGGTACAACCCCTCGGAAGCCGCTGGGCCAGGTACAGTTAATTTAGCTAACAAAATAAACAGCCTTACCTCTCTCTTCTAATGTGGAAATAAAATGGCTGCCTGGGGGAACAAACACAGACTGGAGATCCAATCATACCATGCTGACATCACTAACTGCATATCCAATCAGGTACTACTTACAGCAGAAAACACTAGACACCCACAAGCAAGTACATGGATATGCTGAGAGCCATTTTAGAACAAAACATAACTATAACAGTAACTTGTTTATGTTTAGTACAAAATACATTAAAATACATAACTTAAAAGCTGCAGTAAATATTTAAAGCATCAATCAAGTAAAATAACTTTTTATTAACATTAACACATGGCAGCCATCGTTTTAGAAGTAAAAATGGCTGAGAAACTTAGCACTCAATACAAATGCAGGCAAAGAGTGCAAAGAGGGGTATGATTTAAAGTGGAAATGGGTGAAAATGGGAGGAAAATCATATAGATTTGACTTAGAGATGGGTGTTGAATGGGTGGGACACATAGCCAAACAACATAAATACAGCTTTATATGTCATCTGCATTGAAAAGCATTATAAATCCTCATTGAAAGCCCCTATTTGAAGTTCTTATGATAAAGCTGTTATTTTAATGACAATAGTATCGGCTTTAAGGTCTTGCTTTCAGCGGCACCTAATAGCCACAACTAAAAAAGGGAGATAGTCTGGAAACTGACAGGAGGGTAGTCGGTATGGTTAATAACCACAATAGTTCAAGGTTACTTGGCTTCAAAACAAATGGAGAAATGGGTCTTAAAATGTCTCTAGGGGCCTTCTGGGAAGGACCACAGAGACAGAACCACAATGTACCTTGTGCTGTAGGTGTTCTTGGTGCTTGACAAGGCTGAGTCGGCTTCTGTGCACTTTGCAGGATTCTGCAACAGAGTTCAAGGTGGGAGTCAGCTGTGGGCATCAGGCGGCAATACAGATTGGCGTACGAAGCTGGATGAATGGCTGCCGGCTGGCCTACACAGTGGTTCGGGGCCAGAAATCTTTGTGTCAATGCTGGTCGGCGGTTCTGAAGCATTGGTCGAGATGTCTCAGATGTCTTTAGACCACTGCAGCATTGGAACGGTCAGCGTTGCAGTCATTTGCAGCTTCAGGAACTCGGCTGGCTCAAAAATTTCCTTTAAGACGAACATCAGTAGCTTCTTGTCGAGGCACTTCTCCCAGCTTCTTCAATGGGCGTGTGTCGTCCTTTAAGGTGGATGGCCCAATGCTGGGGAGTGTGTTGCAGGCAGCTGTCTTGTCCTTGGTTTCGGGTTCAGAGACCTTCTGGCACTTTCTACCTAGGAAGCTTGCTGCAGAGCCTAGCAGGGTCTGCTGTGTGCTGGCTGGGTACCGGTTCTGGAGGTGCTGGAGGGTCCTCTGGATTTGGTTTTTCCCTCTGTTCCCTTAGAGATGGTTAGGGAAGGGATTTTGCTTTCCTCTTTGGCAGTCTTGGCCTTCCTTCACTGGCAGAAGATGGAAGGCAGACTGTACCTTCAGCCAGGGTCCAATGATGAGTTCTTCTTGCTACTCCTTGCAAAGTCTTCACATGATCTGCCAAAAGAGTAGATCAGCCCTCTTCTAAAGCCAAATGGTCCACAATGATTGGTTTAGGCTAAGCCTACCTTAATGAACCAATCTTGGGGTCCCTACCAACAATCTCCTGTATGCATGAGGTCATACCCAGAGTGCTTTGCAACAGAAAAAGGGATGGGGTGAAAACAGATGATACTAAGCACCAGCCATCTTCCTGTCTGTTGTGGATCAAAGGGTCTCTCTGGGTAATGGAGTTCTTTGTGGTTCCTTATTAAAGTGGCAGTTATCCCTTGAAGCTGCAGCAAGACCAGGCTCTCTGACTCCTGCAAACTACATTCTCATACCTTATGAATCGGGTCCCTCTGCAGGGTGGACTACTGTAAACACCCAGTCCCAGACATGACAGTTCACTGTCATCGATACTGAGGGCGGGAGCTGGCTTCGGGTTGACACAGTTGCATATGAAAGGTTGTTGGGAGTTTCCTGTCTTCTTTGTTAACCTCTGCAGCCAGGCCTCATGGGAGCCTGTTTTAATTGCCCTCTAATTGGTATGTGATGTGAATCACTGCCACAAACTAACAGGACCAACAAAAGAGCAGGGAAGATCCAGGGAGCCTTTGTTAGTTAATCAGGCTGGCAATGTCAGGGGGATTGTTTGGTCCTCCCTCTTCTGTAGATGCATCGTGTATCCCTGGCTGTCATATCAAAACTGAATATGACAGGGTGGACTGGGCCTGTAGGCTGGGTCCACACAGAGTACATGGGTTTATGCATTTGTCATGGTGTGAGCATAGAAAAATGTGTGTGGATTGGCCCTGCACATTTTCCGGAGGTTTATCTACCATCATTCCATTTAATTAAAAATGGCAGCAAAAAGAATACAGGTGAGCGCACACCCAACTTGCAGATGGTCGAATTCCTCACAGGCACACTGTAATGGGCCTTAAAAGATACATTCTGGCTTAATGCCATTTTGTTTGGGAAGGCCTTGATCCTGTCCCTAGCCCATCAGTGCTGCCTGTTGCAGCTCACTCGGAAAATGTGCAAGACTTGCAGAGTGGTGATCAAACATTTATGTGTTTGGCTTTCATCAGCTGAAGTAACACCATAGTGGGACCTGCATGGTGGCCAAGCCCTCAGTTCCAGTCCAGTCACCCCAGACTCCAGGCCTCATGCAATTATATGAAGTTGCAAAGCTGTTTGCAGACATGTAAAATGGGAGAGGTTTCTTGGCAGAGTGGGTTTCATTGTCTAATCCTGTAGTTTATCACTGTTGTGAATGTGTGATTTATTTCAATTAGTTGGACAACTTTTCAAATAGTTCTTCATAATTTTCCCCTCCTTGCATTTGACATTGCACTGTGGAAAACAACACAGATACATGCCAATGAATTGACATGCCTCTCTGCTCCTGCCCCACTGTCCTCACCTCTCAGAAGATATAGGCCTCTTACGAAATTGCACCTTGATGGGACACAGCATGATGTACCCAGGCAAGGAGGCTGCATATAAGCCCCTTATTTTCATCTGCAATGAATGTACTTCTGTATGCAAAGAAAAACACAGACTACAGTTTCCTAACAATTGCCTTAGTAGCAAACACACTAGCACCTTTCTACCTCTCGTTCATCGTGCTCTTCTCACTGACCTATCACTCCATTTTGAATCCTCCCACAACCAACACAAGTCACGTGTAGCTTCTGCCTGAAGATTATTTCTAAGATCACTGGACAGCTTTAGGACAATCTCTTAATTTTGTTATTACTATATTTCTGTGAATGCAACGTATTCCTGTTTAAGACTACAGTCTTCTGGACAGCCTGTTTGGTGCACTAGTGAACAACTAAATGCAATACAGCATTACAAGGCTGCATCCTTGACAGTTTAGCTTTTCACAATCACCAAATAACCTAACGTGATACTTTTGTGTGTATCCCTGTAGTTTTCTGAGGAGCACTGTTTTAGCTCTTGAAAGAAATCTGTTTCAAAATCATCATTGCGTGTCGATGTAAAACTGGGTTAGAAATAGTGGAGGTGCGATCTACTGTCAACTATACAATGTGGAACCTGTTCTAAAAGCGATGATGTTTCTTTAAGGGAGATTGCAGCCACCATGAACGCAGATGCCCAATGTCCCTTGAATAAAACGACACACAAAGATGGCGGCCACAGGAAATAGTAAAGGGAGTAGGTCCCTTTATCATTTCTATGGTGCGGCCAGGCAGGAGTGGTGCAAGAAGCAGCGTTGGGGTGATTAGGGATGGGGGCGGGTGCGTTGGCAGGTAAGCTGAAGACTTAGGTCGGTTGGTGGGATTCAGGGGGACGGACTTGGGGGGAGGAGGGGGGGAGCAGGCGCATGAGACAGCAGCCGGAAAAAAGGCACACTTTGCGGAGAGGCATAGGTGGTCTTGACAGAACGCAGGTGGTTACTGACAGACTGTAACTGATTGTTCAGCAGCTATTCGCGGCCGTAAATAGACAGCATGTTGCTTCATATATGATCATAATTACATATATTTAGAGAGTGCATTCAACAAGCCGAACCGTCACTTACCTCGCTCCTTGCACTTCTCTTTGAAGCCACAGTTCTTTCAGAGAAAAGTGAAACAAATGAAAGTTTGCAGCATTTCTGGTCAGTGGGGGAAATTATTTCTAAAAGTCAATAAAAAGAGCTGACAAATCTATTGCACCCTGCCCACAAATTAAAAAGCATTATAGCAATAATATCTGCCCAATGCACAATAAGTATATTTTGGTGGGACTGTTGGCATTGAGTTTACTTTCTATGACAGCCTATTTTTGTACCAAGCTGTTTTAGGAATACTCTAAGTGTAGAATCTGGACCAGAGAGCTGGATTTGACTACCAGAGTCCCCACATCACCTAACTGATGTGATCCTGGTCAAATCACTCGTATGCCTGTACCTCAGTCAATTTGGAGTGCAGAAACAGTGAGCAGTGTCAGAACTATATTAAACATAGCTCTCAACTCACCCGCTTTTGGCGGGTGTCACCCGCCTTGAAAGCAGATGAATCTCTCGCCAAGTCCTTCATACGCCCATTCACTTCTATGGGCCTCTCACCCGCCAAAAAGAAAATCGGGTGTTTTCACCCGCCTTGCTGACAAAAAAGGTTGAGAGCTATGTATTAAAACTTTACAAAATGAGCCACTCTGGAAATGTTTAGGGGGCATTTCTAGCTTGCGCTGTTGCTGGGTGTACAGCTCCTCACTCTTTTGTTGGTCCCCTTATGCAGGTGCTAGACTTGCCATAAGACCCAGGGGAGCAAGGAAAGTGCATACACAAGGGTTCCAGACTCTGAACAGTCCACTGTGAAACCATTCAGCTCACTTCTTAGGCCACACCCATTTTGGGAGAACCCACATCTCATCAAACTTAAAGCACTTCATTGTGTCCACTGTTCCTACTCAGTCTATTACTTGCCCATCGTGACTATATCTTGGCCTGCTCCTGTCCAGTCCCATCACTCATGCCACCCATTTTTCCCACAGTACTGTGAGACAGGCTACCACTGGCAGAGCAAGCCACCGCTTTGGAGGGGATGGGTGGGTTCCGCCCTGCTGAATTATTTAGGAAGTTGCATGCAGACGGCATCCCTCGGCAATGACTTTGAGATCGGCGCAGTATGCCGAAGGGGGTAGGCGCTACAGCAAGAGCCTGCCAACTCTTTGCCCTGCGAGAGCAGAGGGTTTTTAAACAATCATTAACATGTCACAGTTGCTCATATACAGTGGCAGAGGACAGAAGCCTGCACAGCCCATTTCAAAATATTCCTACCCCTTGACGAAGCCAAAGACTTAACTTCTCTGCTTTTAGGTGGCCCCCACACTGGACCAACAGCCTGGAGGGGCAGGTGTCGCCCTTACATAAGGTTGGTCTCATGTCGAGAATGATCTTGGTCCCTTCAGATAAGTTACAAGGGGTGAAAGAGAAGGAGGGCTTATCAGAGGAGGTGTTGTTAACTGGGCCTGGCAATGATGGAGGGGAGGGCTTATCAGAGGAGGTGTTGCTAACTGGGCCTGGCAACGATGGAGGGGAGGGGAGGGTGGTGACATTGGGCTGGAACAAAGTTGCTCAGGAACCCTGAGTAGCAGAGACGGGGAGTTGAGCTGTTTGGCCACGGGTGCTCATAGAAACTGATGCTGGCAGAGAAGGGACCAGAATGACATTGGTCTATGGTGAAACACTCGCCTGCAGATAAGATTCTGGGTTCCTCTGACCAAATATAACACTTAGTTTTCTAGGGTCCCTGTGACCCTTCTGTGAGTTTATGCTGCTCAGGTTTCTCAGGCTCCCGTTACGCTTTAGCTTGTCTTGCTCTCTCAAACTTCTCAGGTCCTTGTGACCTTTGGATGGGGTTCAGGTAGTTATTCCCTCTTCACTGCATGTTCTCTCGGTTCTTTTCCTCCCTCCAACTGGGCCAACCCATGTGCCACCTATGCTGCAGTGCTTGCTCCAGGGAGGGTCCATCTTGCAAGCAGCGGCATAGTTCTCTGAAGCTTGCTGCTTCTCTCCGCTGGTTGCTGGCAGTTTTCTCTACTCTCTTCTTCTTTGCTGGCCCTCATGCTGAGAACAGAGGATCCAATCCTCCTTTCATCCCTAGACTCAGGGCTTTAAGTGGGGTAAGAAATCAAGGGGGGGCCTAATTTGCAGGGCGTGGCTTGTGGGATGGGCATGGCCTAAAAAAGTATGCAAACCATAGGGTATGCACACAAATATATATAAATGTTACATATTTATGTGCGTACCTTACTATGGTTTGTGTACTATGCAAGCCATCTTTTCTAAACATAGAAATATGTAAAATATATCTATGTTTATAAAAGATGGCCTGAAAAGTACACAAACCATAGTACGGTATGCACATAAATATATAAATGCTTACTTTTATATATTTGTTTGCGTGCCTTACTATGTTTTGTATACTTCAAGATGGCTTGCAAAGTACACAAGCCATAGTAAGGTACGCACACAAATATATAACATCACCCCCTCTTTTTTCCAAATATTTGTGTGCATACTTAACGGTTTGTGTATTTTTCAAGCCATATTTTTAAAACATTTCTATGTTTATAAAAGATGGCTTGAAAAGTAAAAAATTCAATCCATCTTTTGTAAAGCTTTGACGACGGACAAAGCCTGAGGCGTCTTTGTCCGTCAGCAAAGCTTTATAAAGACGGCTTGAATTGTGTACTTTTCAAGCCATCTTTTATAAACCTTGAAATATGTCGAGAAGTCCCCAGGTTCGCCGAGGGTTAAAGATGCCTCGGGGACCTGGGGGCGTGGGGACCAAAAGGACAGTAACTTCCTCTAGTGACCCCTCGTTAGGGGTCACCAGAGAAAGTTACAGTGACTGACAGAAGTACCAGCCTGCTACGGTGACGCTGTGGTTGGCTAGCACTTCTGCCAGCTTGTCTGACTTACTTAATGGCGGCGCATCTCCCTTTGCGGCTGCCACCACGGCGGGATAATGTGTCTTGCCAATGTTGCGGTCGGACCCATGGGCCCCGGCAGGGCCCAGGCTCAGCCCCACTTTTTGGAGACTCCCGGATGACCCCAGCCCACTTAAAGCACTGCCTAAACTCTGCATCAGTTAGTGGGCATTAGGCCAACCATTTGCTGTATGTGGTCCTGCCACCAGATTTGATTCACTGCGCATGGCCTCGGCTTCACCAGCCTTACACATTTCCTCATCTGGTGTTCCAGACAGAGGTCTGCTTCCTTCTGTGCTGCAGCAGGTTCCACTGGTCTAAGCAGGTCCCCCCCATGTCAACACGCTCACGTCAGGAAGTCGCTTTGGCATTGCTAAAATCCTCCTCCATTCAAGCAGGAGGAAAGTTCAACATTATCTTTAACCAAGCACATAGATGTCCTCTCCTCTTTTCTTGCTCACATATAGACAGGTAGTACATTGGTATAGGTAATTCCCATGGGAATGGGGGTCAGTCCCAGTGAGATCCTGCTTGCCTAAACCCCTAGCGAGGGTTTTGCAGAGTGTGCTCACCTCCCTAGGCCTCAAAAGTGGGTGGCTCCCTCTAGAGAAGAAGAGACACATTTTCTAGATTTGTCACAATAGGCAAAGCCAGTGTGAACATGTTATTATACTGGCAAGTATTGTGGGCAAAGGCATCATGGAAAAGTGTTGGGAAATGCTCCTGTGCACTGTTTATGGGATGGATCTATTTCATTTTTAGATTGGAGTTACTACCCTACAAAAACAATTCAAACTGGCTGGTTTTTTGCCCAGTTTTTTAAAGGGTGCATTATAGTGCTGCATTTTAACCCATTATTCAAAACAAATTATCGAGTGGGTGGGGAGGGAGCCCCTAGAAACCCCATTAATTGGATTGGGGTCCCTCATCGCTGAACCGTATTTGTGGGAATAATTACTCCCCTCCAATTAAAAAATTCACCAGCTGCCACTGCCACACCTCCCATTGATTATCTTCCCTAATTGTGTGCATGTTTAATTTTACAAAGAGATTTTAGGTGTAAAGGGCCAAAGGAAGGCGTAATAAATGAAGGGAGGATTTAAAAAAGAAACTATTCAGACACATCCGATCACCCCGGTGATATATATTCTCCCGAAGATTCATAAAAGACTCTTGGATGCTCCAGGCCGACCCATCATAGCGGCAACTGACAGTTTATTGGAACCATTAGCCAAATACTTGGATAAAGTTTTACAACCGCTCATACAAGAAACTCCGACCTATATCAAGGACACTACCCACTTTCTTAAAAAACTGAAGGAGGTTGATTTTGTAAACACCAGAGATACCCTCTTTACCATGGATGTGACCTCCCTCTACACCAACATCGTGCATGAGGCCGGACTTGAAGCAGTGGAATGGCTACTTCTAAGGAGTGAAAACTGTCAAGCTGATAAGCTGCTTGTATTGACACTACTCAAAGTAGTGTTATTGAATAACTTCTTTCGATTTAAAGAGAAATTCTATCTTCAAGTCTCAGGGACCAGTATGAGAGCCGCTATGGCCCCGGCTTACGCAAATACATATATGTACCATCTAGAAGAAGAAAACATCCTCACATCGCCGAGGTGGCTACGCCATCTATCCATCTTTGTAAGGTACATTGATGACGTGTTTGGAATCTGGACAGATCCAGACGATGAATTGAATGAATTTTTCACTATGATGAATGCCATGCATCCGAGAATTAAATTCACCACCCAGACAAGCAAGTCGCTGATTAATTTTCTAGATGTGGAGATTTATGTTAAGGAAAATACTCTGGAGACAAGAATCTTTACAAAAACCACTGATCGAAATAGCCTGTTGTTGGCAACCAGTTTTCATCCTCGTAGAACAATTGACAGCGTTCCACTGAGCCAGTTCCTGAGGTACCGGAGGAATATATCTGAAAATTCAGAATATCAGAAGCAGTCAGCATCTCTACGTCAGAAATTTCGAGAAAGAGGATATAACTCCAACACACTATCTCAAATAGAGCAGAGAGTGGCTACTATTGAAAGGGATTCCCTACTCAAATCTAGAAACATCCAGAAAGATGACTCCATGGTTTATGTCACCACATTTTCAGCGCAAAGCCAAAAAATCAGGAACATAATTCAAAGAAACTGGCCCATGTTACAAATGGACCCACAGACGCAGTCACTTTTCCAAAGTTTACCTATCTTTGCCTACAGAAACAGCAATGCCTTAAGAAACAGTTTAGTTAGAGCAGATTTGCCCATGACCCAAGGGACACTAACTAAATACAAGGGAACTCAACCATGCCACAACTGTCAGCATTGCAGTAACATCATACCAGGCAATAGAATCTCCCATCCTCATACCGGTAAACCCATTTCACTCAAACATTCATGCACCTGTGATGCAACCAACGTAGTCTACGCCCTTAAATGTCCCTGTGGCTATTATTATGTGGGGATCACTGTAAGGAAGGCAAAACTGCGTTGGACAGAACACAAGTCCAACATTCGAACTAAAAGTCCTAGATCCCCAGTGGCGATGCATTTTCAGGAAGCAAGACATTCGATCGCTCAATTAAAATGTATGATTCTTGAACAAGTGAAAGTGGGTCCAAGAGGGGGCGATGTACAAAAGAGACTACTTCAGAGGGAAATTTTTTGGTTTTGGATTGATCTGTTGGATTGCCTCAGCCCAAGAGGCATGAACTATGAATTTGATTTAATGTGCTTTCTCTGATCCCAAGGAGGATTATACTTTGGGTCACTAACAGTGTGTCTAGCAGTGTTTTTAACTACATTGTGCCAGCTCAAAGATCTATCTTTCACCCTCAGTGTGATGTCACATCCCCACTGACAGGAGATGTCTCATAGAAAAATACATCTGTTACTGTATATTATTTGTGTTGACCCTGTAAGAGACACTTGAATACTGTGTTTATGTAATTTCAAACATCTTTTAGACATTTGTATAACATTGGAAACAATAGAGTACCATGTCCATGTGACTGTAAACATACTCATGATGCAAGTGAATAACATTGGGTATGTTGATCCTGTTATTTGAATTGTAATTATTTGAACTGCTATTATTTGCACGTGTGATGGACCCAACAAAAGATTGTGCACGGCTACCCCCCCGGGAGTCTGTTATTTCCTAAATGGAACACGTATTGAGCTTTGTAACCCCTTTGTGTTTAATTAACGTATACACAGTAGAGTGCTGAGCTGATTTGAACTCAGTTTGACCAAGAATGCATAATTTGATCAACAATCACACAGGATAGACCTAGGCATTCCTGCCAACATTTGGTCCACCTGGTGACTACTGTTGTTCCACTGTATCATAGCGGGAGGTAGGGGCTCCCAGCGACTTCATGCTGCTGTCGCGCCCCTCCTCCCGCACCCCTAACATCTGAGGGTTTTTCTCCCTCCCCTTTCTTTACCCGTAATCTTCTAAATGGAACACGAATTGAGCTTTGTAATCCCTTTGTGTTTAATTATCGTAGACACAGTAGAGTGCTGAGCTAATTTGAACTCTGTTTGACCAGGAATGCATAATTTGATCAACAATCACACAGGATAGACCTAGGCATTTTTGCCAACAATTGGTCCACCTGGTGACTACTGTTGTTCGATTGTATCATAGCGGGATGTAGGGACTCCCAGAGGCTTCACACTGCTGTCGCGCCCCTCCTCCCGCACCCCCAACATCTGAGGGTTTTTCTCCCTTCCCTTTTTTTACCCCCGTATCCGCCTGTCGGCACAGACAATTCTTATTTGTAACATCTAGCGAATGATCCTGATCGTAAGATTCCTTTTAGCGACCTGCTTACCCATCCGGACATAGCGGTCGAGTCATTTCTTCATCTATTTTGGGCCGAAATATACAGAGAAATGGTAGCGCTTAGGCGTCCCTAGCAACGGAACACAGTACGCGCATGCGTGTCACGACGTGTTCTTTCGATATGACTTTAAGTTAATTCCACATTTCCTTTATTATCTTGTCCCACTGTGTTTTTGACCGTAGCACTGCTCCGAGGTTGAGCGGTACTTTTTACACAAGATTGTAGGCTTTTACCCACAAGGATTATACACGGGACTTATTGTCCCACACCAAAATGGCGCCCTCGCACGGCTATGCGTCTGCGCGCCGCTGCCATGGCAACTGTACTAGCTTGAGAGAAACGAACAGTGTGCCCGTGCGAGCTGCTGCCATTCCAGTGCAGCGTCCAGCAAACGAGCAGCTCTTTTTAAGTACCAATGCACATGTTGCTTACTTTATGACAACCACAAGAGGTGGATGACCACTGAGAACCCCTTTCTCCCTTTTGGAGTACTTGCTTTTGAAATCTCAGCTGACGCTCTCCACTGGGAACACAGACTCTTTGAGCCCGTTTAATTTAGGTTTATTCAGATTTCACGGACATAGATATTACTCTGGGAACTTATGGTGACTTGATGTTCACCATTGTCATAGTTAATATCCAGCTATTTATCTCGAGTTGTTAGTTACCTAGACCCTTTTTCCGTACTTTCAGTGATCCATTCCCGGTTACGCAGTTCGACACTGTCCGTGCACCCGGCGAGAACTCGCTGTCTTGTGACTGGGTGAGTAACAACAATCTTATAGCATGAGTATCCTTGTGAAGATAGTTTTACTTATAGGGTCAAATTCTTACAAAATGTTTTTTTTTTATATATCATTTCAACCACACAGGTGATTATGATCCGTTTCTGTCTCTTACGAAGAGCAGGTCAGTGTACTCTCATGCATGTGTATTTAATGTTAGAGTCTTTCAAACGTCCCCCAGACCTAATGAGTGTATCCTTATAATTTGTAGAAATTGCAACTGGATTTTGATGAAACTAAAACACGTCCTGCCCTGAAGATGGATTTGTAGTAATCCGAAACGCGTAGGCACTGAGTACATACTAGGAGTGTCTTTAGGAACCCTGAGTAGAGTGAAAGAAACTACTCAGTATTGGGGCTACACCAAGGTGGTGATTGCCCCCCATATGAATCCCCCTACCAATGATTTTATGTGAACATATACTACATATATATGCGCTTTTCTTTACCTAACAGGTTTTGTTTGAGTGATTTACTCAGCTCAAATTTAAGTTTGTCCCTTATGTTTGAATTACTGATCTGTATAAACTGAACTGTGAATACAAATGGTACTAACACACTCCAAAGGAGTAGTATGCTAAAGAATATATGTTTATACAATAAACTGTCTTTGTTTGGCTATTTTGCCTGTCGGACTTACTCTATGTCTGCCTTTATCACAGCCTGACTTAGTCTTGTCTGTAGATTTACAGATGTTTAGAGCTCCTGACATACTATTAGCTCTTCTTGAACTATTTATAAAACCTACTATTTATTTTGCAATAATTGTTTGAACCTTAATCCCTCTATACCCCACACCTCCCTACCGGGGTCTTTGGACTATACTGGGAATATACACCACTTGGGACTAGTTCCCACTAGGAGTGCAGCAGAGGGTTACCAACTTGCAAAAGTCGGTGTGTGTTCTTCGCACACAAATATATAACATCACCCCCTCTGTTTTCCAAATATTTGTGTGCATACTTTACGGTTTGTGTACTTTGCAAGCCATATTTTTAAAACATTTCTATGTTTATAAAAGATGGCTTGAAAAGTAAAAAATTCAATCCATCTTTTGTAAAGCTTTGACGACGGACAAAGCCTGAGGCGTCTTTGTCCGTCAGCAAAGCTTCATAAAAGACGGCTTGAATTGTGTACTTTTCAAGCCATCTTTTATAAACCTTGAAATATGTCGAGAAGTCCCCAGGTTCGCCGAGGGTTAAAGATGCCTCAGGGACCTGGGGGCGTGGGGACCAAAAGGACAGTAACTTCCTCTAGTGACCCCTCATTAGGGATCACCAGAGGACGTTACAGTGACTGACAGAAGTGCCAGCCTGCTACGGTGACGCTGTGGTTGGCTAGCACTTCTGCCAGCTTGTCTGACTTACTTAATAGCGGCTCATCTCCCTTTGCGGCTGCCACCACGGCGGGATAATGTGTCGTGCCAATGTTGCGGTCGGACCCGTGGGCCCCGGCAGGGCCCAGACTCAGCCCCACTTTTTGGAGACTCCCGGATGACCCCAGCCCACTTAAAGCACTGCCTAAACTCTGCATCAGTTAGTGGGCATTAGGCCAACCATTTGCTGTATGTGGTCCTGCCACCAGATTTGATTCACTGCGCATGGCCTCGGCTTCACCAGCCTTACACATTTCCTCATCTGGTGTTCCAGACGGAGGTCTGCTTCCTTCTGTGCTGCAGCAGGTTCCACTGGTCTAAGCAGGTCCCCCCCATGTCGACACGCTCACGTCAGGGAGTCGCTTTGGCATTGCTAAAATCCTCCTCCATTCAAGCAGGAGGAAAGTTCAACATTATCTTTAACCAAGCACATAGATGTCCTCTCCTCTTTTCTTGCTCACATATAGACAGGTAGTACATTGGTATAGGTAATTCCCATGGGAATGGGGGTCAGTCCCAGTGAGATCCTGCTTGCCCAAACCCCTAGTGAGGGTTTTGCAGAGTGTGCTCCCCTCCCTAGGCCTCAAAAGTGGGTGGCTCCCTCTAGAGAAGAAGAGACACATTTTCTAGATTTGTCACAATAGGCACAGCCAGTGTGAACATGTTATTATACTGGCAAGTATTGTGGGCAAAGGCATCATGGAAAAGTGTTGGGAAATGCTCCTGTGCACTGTTTATGGGATGGATCTATTTCATTTTTAGATTGGAGTTACTACCCTACAAAAACAATTCAAACTGGCTGGCTTTTTGCCCAGTTTTTTAAAGTGTGCATTATAGTGCTGCATTTTAACCCATTATTCAAAACAAATTATCGAGTGGGTGGGGAGGGAGCCCCCAGAAACCCCATTAATTGGATTGGGGTCCCTCATCGCTGAACCGTATTTGTGGGAATAATTACTCCCCTCCAATTAAAAAATTCACCAGCTGCCACTGCCACACCTCCCATTGATTATCTTCCCTAATTGTGTGCATGTTTAATTTTACAAAGAGATTTTAGGTGTAAAGGGCCAAAGGAAGGGGTAATAAATGAAGGGAGGATTTAAAAAAGAAAATATTCAGCCACGCCGTTCGAGGAGAAAGGGCAGTTTTTCTTACTTGTGCCTGCATGTGCCAGATTGGAAACCTGATAAGAGCCCCCAACCAATAAATGCACCTACTGCAGTGATCAATGTGTAACCTGCACCCCATCCAGCTCCTGCTGAGATACTGATACAGGGTTGCTTGCTATCTTGCTACACCTCACCACGAGAAGGTGCCGTGTTTGTTCCCAGACCAAGTAACTCATCAACATGGAACCCTATGTTTCATTCTCTTTTCCCAAAGGTTCTTCTAAGGTTAGTTGTAGCATAGATACCGTGGCGTATTCCTGAGGCCAGAGTTCTCAAAGGAAAGGTTCAATTGGTATTTGGCAAGCAGGCTGTTGCAGGGTCATTGGGGACTGGGTGATCACTAAGGGCCCCACTTGCAAACCTCTTTTTTAGATATGACCTCCAGCCCCCAAATTATTACACTACAGCTGCAGGCTACACTGCACCCCGTGCATGTTATTGTAATTGTAATCATCATTTATATAGTGCCCTTTCCCCCATTTGTATGGCTTAAATGCACTTCGTGGTTGGAATGCCCTCAGGGACCGAAGTCCATGTATTGATGATTCTAAGAGTTAACTTTAAGATGCGTGTGTGCGTTGGGCCAGGTTAGGACTTAGGAGGGTTGGATGGGCCCCAGTGAGCAGCCCCTTGGTCAGGCACGTGGATGGGTGCTGTAGGTGGATTAGGATAGAGTGCTTGTGCAGGAGACTTAATCTGTGCCCAGCTAGACCAACATTTTTTTGTAGGCTGCATCCTAATGGTAAAGGTGTTAAGGCACGCCAGGGGTTTCAGTGTGGATGGCTATGCAAGCTGCTAGACCAGATTTGCATAGACATAGCTGCATTCTATAGTGCATGGGTGGGGAGCCGTGCCTGCAGCATGTGTCCACAGACGTGGTGTGAGTTATACATATCTTAAACTCGGATGGAGTTCATCTTTGATGCCCTTTCCTAGATCCAAAGTGATTGGCTGGTCTCGCTAGCTGTGGACTCCCTAAACTTGAGAGCCTGAGCATTGGGGGAGATGCCCAGGTCTGAGGGCACTGCAGCAGAAAGAGAACCACCCAGATCCGAGACACTTAAGCAGTGGAGGCGGAGGAATGCCCAATTCTGAGTCAAAGCATTAAAAGACAGCACAGTGAAATATGAGAAGCAGCAGTAAATGCAGAAACGCCTAGGTTTTAGATAAGTGGATGGAGGGAGAAATGCCTAAAATGGAGACACAACTGTAAATGCAGAAACACCGAAATTTGGGATTCCTGGATAGAGGGAGAAACGCCTAAAATGGGGACACAACAGTAAATGCGGAAGTACCCACATGTGAAATACCTGGATAGAGGGAGAAATGCCCAAAATGGGGACACAACAGCAAATGCAGAAAAACCTAGATTCGGGACCTGGATAGAGGGAGAAACGCCTAAAATGAAGATACAGCAGTAAATGCAGAAGTGCCTAGATTTGAGATACCTGGATAGAGGGAGAAACTGCTAAAAATGGGGAAACAACAGAACAGTAAATGCAGAAATATCTAGATGTGTACTAGGTCCTAGATTCTGTAGGCGGTTCAGAGGAGTGACGTTCTGCACCTCAGCAAAAGGCCCTATTAAAGCTCCATTCCAGGAAGCAGTTCATAGGTGCGATGGTCTGTGTCTCAGCACAGGATCCGATTAGGGAATCCTTCTGTGAAGCAGTTCCTAGGAGCGATGTCCTGCACCTCAGCCCAGGGCACTGTTAGAACTCCATTCAGGAAGCAGTTCACAGGAGCAATGATCTGCACATCAATATCAGACAGATGTTCACTGGCTTAGCCGTGGCAATGTTCTGAAGTGATTCTTTGCTTTACGACAGTAAATAAAAGCATTCCTTCATTACAAAGGAATGGACACTTATGTCATGCAAGATAGTGGCTGGGTACCTGACTTGACATTTCTGACTCACCTGACAGGCCATTTGAATGACTTAAATTTAAAGTTGTAAGGAAGACAACATCTCATCTCTGATCTGTTTGAGGCAATGTGTGGTTTTGAAATAACGTTAAAACTTCTGACAGCCCAAATGGAGAAAGGGATAATGGCACACATAGCGATATATGTTAAGTTTTGCTTTCTAGTAATTTAAAAGGTTGTGGTATTTTTCAGGTGGATGTGAAAAGTTTCCAAATGAGAAATGTTAACAGTAGATATAACAACTAGGCCTCAGTTTTAGGGTGCAAAATGTGCACTTGCACTTCTGACAGCCCAAATGGAGAAAGGGATAATGGCACACATAGCGATATATGTAAAGTTTTGCTTTCTAGTAATTTAAAAGGTTGTGGTATTTTTCAGGTGGATGTGAAAAGTTTCCAAATGAGAAATGTTAACAGTAGATATAACAACTAGGCCTCAGTTTTAGGGTGCAAAATGTGCACTTGCCACTAGCCATTCACCAGTGATATTTGGCTCTTGGGGAGTAATACATTCCGTGCTGTAAGTATGTATAAAATTCACGTGGCGAGGGAATTGTTGTGGCTGACCAGTAGCCTACAACTTGATGTGTTGCCCCCTGTGAGTTGTATGAACAAACTGATGAAAAGGATTCAGTATTGGAACTGGTCTACCAATGAACAACATCTACGAAACAAGCGAATGTACCAGCAATACTAAAAAAAAACTTTTCTCCATGTGCTGTTCCACAAGATTATTTTAAAAAATTACCATATAGGCACATCGCTAACACATTAATGCTGTTTCGCGTAAACAATTTGGCAACTTTAGAAGTGAGAGACCGAAGAGAAAAATCGATAGGCTTTGCCCTGATCTGCAGTTTGTGTAAAAACACAATTTGTATTGAAATA
This sequence comes from Ambystoma mexicanum, assembly GCF_040938575.1. Taxonomy (NCBI): domain Eukaryota; kingdom Metazoa; phylum Chordata; class Amphibia; order Caudata; family Ambystomatidae; genus Ambystoma; species Ambystoma mexicanum. The sequence continues at coordinate 419,615,287 of NC_090929.1, forward strand.
CCTATTTGTACAATGTTCCGTGTTGTCAAGCATAGGAAAAATTGTTCAGTAACTTGGTTACTAGCTTGAATCATTTAGGAACAAACATTTTGCGCCCGGCTCATGAATGGGAGACAAGTAAGCACGATTACTTTTACACAGTATTGAATACTCTCTGGGAAAGATGTTACCTTGATGATCAAGAAGCTAGATGAGACATGTACATTCGGTCATTTTTAAATATCAAATATATGCATGGAATTATTGCATGTATTTTTTCATTGTTTATATTAACTGGATATTATCTGTTTATTTAAAATAGCCTGTAGTTTTCTTTTAACCGCTTAACTGCAGCGGACGACATTGCCCGTCCGCGGCAGTGTGTTTGCAGAGTTGCAGATGAGCAATCTCGTCCTTTTCATTACTTACCTTTGGGTGGGGACGAGCCAACCGCCATGGAGGAGCGCTTTTGCTCCCAACACTCAGGCTGTGAAGAGGAAGATTTCCCCTTCCGTTCCTGGGGGTCGGGTGGGGGCCAGGAGGAGCAGCCATGATGATTTCATCCGGAAATTAAATGAACATGCTGAAGTCTGTTCGCTTCAGCATGTAAATTCTGCAGACACAGTTTTCCATGCTGCTTGGGTAGTGTTTGCTCTATTTGCTTGGAGGGGGGTTTGTTGGAAATGGAAGACTCTCCCCTTTCCAAGGAGCCCTCCCACAAGCAGATTGCTGTTTGAGGATCATTCGATCCATGACCAGCAATCACCACTGGACCAACAGGGAATTGATTTTGATGGTGTTTTGGACCACATGAAAAATGGCTCCTCACCCCCTCCCTGAACTTTGCCTCAAAGTTAGCAAAATGTCATTTGCCTTCGTTGAAGACAAAGTGGTGGTGTGTTCCACCGATTTTCACCCAAGGAAGGCAAAACAGCATATCACCAGTGGAAAGTTTGGGGGCTTCAGTGGACTGGCCATGTGCTTATGCCCCCCGCCTGGCAATCCCCCTCAAGGAGGGGCAGATCCTTGCTGCTTCCTTGGGTGGGCAAAAGTGAGGGTCTGGCCCCATTTTGCCACCCCTGGGAAGCAGAAAGGAACGCTAGGCCACCAGGGAAATTATTTTAAGGGTGGAGACCCCCATAGGCCAAACAGCTCTCCATCCCCACCCCTGAAATTCCCACAATGGTGGCACAAAGTTGTTTTGCCTTCTTTGGGGGCAGATGGGTGCTGTTTTGCACCAATTTGCCCCCAAGGAAGGCAAAACCGCACACCACTCTGTTCAAAGTAGCAAACCTGGCATCATCATGGGGCTTACCCTGTGCCTGTGGGCCAGCCTCCCCAGGAATTCCCCCCCCAAGGAGGGGCAGATCCTTGTTGATTCCCTGGGGGGGCAACATTGGGGGTATTTTCTACCATTTCACCAGCCACAGGGAGCAACATTGGCCACTAGACCCCTCTGGATTCCTTTTAGAGGAGGTGGTTACTTTGCAGATGAGCTGCCCTCTCACCCTCTGGACCCAAAAGGGATGGGGCAGGCAATGTTCACCCTCCCTGTGGGCAGATCATCAGCATAACCTCCCTATCTGCCCCTAGGAAGGGTAATATTTGATATGGATGCCCTAGAGAGTGATTTACAGAGACTCACTTACAGATGTGGCCACCCCTGTGAAACCCCACCCCATCTCTCCAGCCACGCGCCCATGATTTCCTGTTTACAGCAGTGTCAGGCAGCCTATGTTGCGTCCCTTGCAGGTGCACAATGTGACGCCGGAGGGAGGTTTACTGGAGCGGCATTACAATGCGCAGAGTGCTGAAGAGGGCATTAGAGGGTCACGCAGAACCCAGAGGGCATGTGCCTACTGGCCTCGGATTGGCCCACAAAGCAAAAAGTGAAAGGCTGGCCCGCTAGCTCAGTGTTTACCAAAATCAGCGCAAATGTAGGGGCACTTCCATGACTCAATACACTCCCAGCTGCCGGTTTTATCGGCTCAATGTTATTAAAAATCCAATTTCCCAGAACATGGCCCCCAGGTAGTACTCAGTTTTTCGGGAAAAGTCATGAATTGTGATACGTGAGTGTGAGCCACTTTCTGGGGCCTGCAACTACTTTATTTTATTGTTTTGCTCCGTCTGAGCCTATTTCAGAAGGATGGAATGAGAAGGGGGTTGCAGGAGACTGATCATGGCTGTGAGGAGTGAACGTTTTACAAAGGACCGCTTGCAGATATGTGACTAGTAAGGGTTACGTGGGGACTGTTGTTGTTGGGGTGCAGATTCAGTGGGTAACAACTTTGCAAAAAGCCTCTTGCTGGTCTACTGATGCAGGAGGAAAGGCAATGGGCCTTATTACAAGTGTGGCAGTGCAGGAAAGTAGTGGTGGACATTTCATTACTGCCATTTTCCCACACCTACATATTATAATTTGTGGCAGATTTGCCGCCAGTGGAATTACGGTGCAGTAAATACACCGATTGCCAGAGGAAAAGAAGCATATTCACCCCCAGTTTACTGCTGTAGGTAGGTAAATCCTCCAACAACCGGCAGATTTAAGTACGGTAATACTACCCCCGGTAAAACCACCAAAAACCCCCACAGAGTCCTATGGATTCCAAGAATGGGGAATTACCATCACTTGAAATCCCTTGGTAACTCCACAGGATCAAGTGGCGTAACCGTGATTGAGATTGGCGGCATTTCAGTGGATTTACTGCTGGAATACCGCCAAACTCATAGTGAGGCCCTATATCTAGAGTCCTCTGTGCAGGGCTAGGGGAGAGAGAGCTTTACACATGTCCTGATTACTTTTCAGTAATTCCATTACTCTGAGTCCGCTTCTTCCTCGTCCCAGCCCTTCGCGGGTATCTGGAGAGATGAGTCCTCACATTAGAGAAATACGGTGCATGTGATGCCTAACAGAGAGGCAGATGAACCTTCAAAATGAACTCTCTCTTCCCAGAATGGGAGCAGAGGCCCAGGCCCATAATCCTCCTCAGTTTTAATCTTTCCTGCTTCTGGCCTAATCATGAGCTTCAGACTATAATCCCACAACAGAAGCAGGTAAGCCGCCCCCGGGACTCAGTTGGGATGAGAGCGTGAGTAGGGGAAGCCGGGATCAGGGGCTGCGAGCGGGAAAATCCTTTAGATCGAAGACTGGCAGGGGCACTCCTGGGAGATACAGAGCTCAGCGGCGCCGGGCCTAAGGTAAACCAGGTGGGGTCGGGGGGTAGTATCACGAATGGTAGGAGAGTCAGAGGCCAGGACTGCAACCTCCCCTAGACTCCAACTAACTGGATACATCGAATCCCTAATGCAGAACGGATCAATCAGCTGAAATGAAACTAAAAGGGGAGGAGGGGGTGCTCTGAGCCCACAGGAACTGTACATGAAGAATGAGAAGGGACTGATTTTACTAAGCTTCCAGGAGACTATTTTAAAGCCTCCTACCTGTTTGGGAAGCACACTGAGTAGTAGTATTACACAAGAAGCAGGCCTGAAGGCAGTGGAAATGGGGGCGGGAACGTGCTTGTGGTGCTGGGGTGTGTTTGGATATTGAACATTAACTAGTCATCTCTGCTAGGAATTGAATAAAGTTAGCCCCCTAATGTCCAATTACTATTCGCATGCATTGTAAAGCTCTTGTATTTTCATGGTTGCATAGAGTAAGGCCTTCTGAACCTCCTCCGCGCAGCGCCTCAAGGCCCTAACAATGGCAGTTGGCGCTATACAAAAAATTAATATAATGTAGCTTTATTATGCACATTCATGACAGCTGCATCGCATTCCCCTGATGTGTCTTGCTGCTGATTTCGGGGCTGCATATCTCTGTGATAGGTGCTCCAGCCCTGCTGTTTTTCCACCAGGTCAGGGGTTCTTTCCCAAAGAGTTATCCACCAATCACCAGTCTCAGGGATTGATGAAAACCTCTCTTGTCAGACATTCCAGCTTCTCTTGATTCTGTGAATGTGTGGAATGAGCGCAACAAAATGACTAGTGCTGTGCAGTGGTACAGAGGACTAGAGGCAAACCCGTCTACTCATCTGGCATTGCTAAACCAGCAGGGATCCCATTCGTAAACATAAAACCGGCAAATCCCGACATGCATGCCTCCTTTACCACTTTTGGGAACGCGGGGCGAGGGCATGCTATACTCTTCAACAGGGGTGTGAGCTGATACAGTTGCAACCCAAATAACAATAGTACGGTGGTACCAAAATGAGAAGAATGTCCAACCGAGGTTCTAAAAAAATGAGAACTTTTCTAAAAATATGAATGCACACAATTAAAGGAAACCGACAATGCAGTCTTTGAGGAGAAAGGGGCAATCTGGATGAAGGCAGGGGTGCAAGCAAATTATTAGAACAGAAAATGTCAATGTTCAAGGATATGTCTTTTAAAAGGTAAAGGGGATAATTAAAAGTCTGTCATGCCATATAGGGATGAGCAGGGTTGCCATTTCAAATATCTTTTTCTCTTGTGTTTGGGGCTTGATGGATTTGAGTTGGGATTCTTGGCATTTTTACTTGGTTGATTCGGTGTCAAGTCGTTTCAAATCGGTGATCTCAGTAGATTGCAGGTGTCGAGACGGGACAAGTTGGCTCAAAGCGGTCCAACTGTGTGGTGCACTCTCTGCAGCAATGATTGGCTTGACAGGCGAAGCACAGGCAAGCAATGTGACAAGTCCATGGGCCTCATTCCGAGATTGGAGGTAGCCATGACGCTATTTGCGCCATGGCTGGCTCCAATACCGGGTCTGGCACCGGATGGTTCAATGGGGACTTACCGTGCATTCTGACCCTGGAGGGACCGGTAAATCCCTATTGAACCAACCATTCCCCATTCCCATTGAGGCCCCATAGGGAGAGCGCTAATAACAGGCTCGCAAATAGCAGGCCCGTTATTAGCGCTCTGGTCCCTTAGCGGAATCGGTCTCCTTACCGGTGCCCGTTATTCCTTACCGCCCAACTTGTAATGACCCCCCCATGTCTCAAATGAGTCAAGTCAGCTCAAAGATGTCCAACGCTGAGTTGCTGTGCTTTGGGTGTGATCGACTTGAAGGTGCTGTGGGAAAGCCTGGCAATGGGTCAACTCGGCGTCTCGACAGCAGATCAGAAAGCAGCGAGCAACAAAAGGAGCTCCTGTTCACAGCAGCATGAAAAGCATCTGGAAGCAGTCGAACCGTCTTGAAAACTGATCAAAGCAGGGAAATACGATCTATAGCTGCTCCTTGACTTCTGGATGCTGGCGGGGGGGGGACTAACCCAGGATATCCAGACCGGGTGAGTTCTTTCTTTCTGCACCTCCCAGCCGGGGGGGTTGTATAGCCCACTTGCCGAGTTCTGCCACCTCCATTGCGCAGGGTCCTCTGTACCAGTGTCCCAGTTGCAGTGGGCCTGATCCAGGGAGAGGGTCACCAAAAAAGGTTCCCATGGGATGGGGAGGTATCGGAGCTTACCTCTGTTTTGAAGCTTTCTGTTTTCACCCCTATGCCGGAGGACTTTGTAATAGACTCAATTCCCAACAGTTCTAGTGAAAGCTTCCTCTTTTTGGAGTGCAGAGATGAATCAACTTGGAAAAGGGTTTCATTCCCTTATAAAGGCACATTGCTACAGTGGATTGGTTCAAAGCAAATGCCTGTTGTCAGGGGCCCGATTCAGGTTACTGTAACAAGTGTCTATTTTCTTCTGACATCATACACCAAGTGATTTGACTAGAAGAAGTGGGGGGGGGCGGCAAGGAGGCTAGGGACCCCTATCAGAAAACAATATGGACAAAGCCTTCTCCTGGCCTGCCTATCTCCTCTGAACTGCTATAACTGCACCCACTTCCCATGTAGCCTACTTCGAAAGTACCCCAGTGGGCAGCTCCCTGGTGTGAGAGTGGCTTTGTTAATGTCAAGACTGCCTTTGAAGCACTGGTTCCCTGGCGACCTCCTGGGGAGGGTGTGTACACAGGGAGGAACGTGTCAGCCTTCTCAGGAGGATCAAAAGAGAAGCTTCTTGGGCATTTTCACACATGGCCATTGTTGAGACACCCAGGCCAGATCGCCATTACACATCAGCCCTTTCATGGCTTAAGCCCTGCTCACCAAGTTGACACTAACATTGCATTCAAATGCTCTGGTGTATGATTGCGTGATCCTAGTAGCCACCATGTCATAATCAGACATGGCTTATTTTTACAGCTTAACATATCACCAAGCTGGCTAGAATACACAACTAGGATATTTGAATCAGAGGTGCAGATGATTAAAAAGTCGTCTCTACCTGTTGGAACTTTGTGTTCTAGCAACAGTTAGGAATCCACATTTGACTTTTGAACCTGCCCTGCAGCCATTGCATGACAAGTGCCCCAGAAGGGCACATGAGTGCACTACAATGTTGGCGTAAAGATTTATAAAATGTGTGTCTGACTAGCAGATCTCCCTTTCAGAAACAGAATTAACCACATCATTGTATTACTTAATATTCCCTTTGCACGTTGTGACAGAATGCCATCTGGTGAGAGTGGGATTTTATTTGTATGTGGTTCGTCTTTGTAAAACTGAAAGTCAAACTAGCATTTCAAAATGCCACAGTTCACCAATGGGCCAAACAGTCAGGCTTCACAAAATGTAGCTAATAACTCCCTGGACCAATAGTTGCGGTTTTGTGATGTTCTTTTCTCATCACCTCCTTTGGACATCCCTTCTTGGCTCATGCGCTCTGAAGCGTTCATCAAGTTACATGGGTACACTAAAGAACCTCAAATAAATTAAAATATTGGTTCATTTAACAATAAATATTGTAAAGATGAATACTTCACCCATACATGCACAATATTCTCATGCACTACTTCTCAATTATACGTAAAATAATTAAAATATGTAACGCATTAAAAATAATTATCACAAATATTTGTACTTATGTAATTAATTTGAGTCCTGGGGTATGTTATGTTATGTTATGTTATTTTGCATTTATATAGCGCCTTATATACCATTGGTAAGGTCTGAAGGCGCTGGTAGGTTGAACGCCCTTGGGAACCGAAGTTTATATCAGTAGAGGGAATAGAGAGAGTCAAAAGGTGCGTGTGAGCACCGGGTATGTGTGCAGCTCGTGCGGTATCCGTGTAATAGCTGCTTTCTAGCGGTAGGTGTGATGGTTGAGAGGTCCGGAGAATGTGTTCGTTCTGGCAGGATTTATCCAGATTGGATGTGGCTGCGTTAGGCCTGAGGAGAACGCCTGGCTGGGGGGTGTGTAACCAGCAGTGATTACTTAGAATGATGTGGAGTGAGTGGCGAATGTTGGTATGAGAACAGTTATACCGAATGGTGTCATAGTATCCCTGTGTTCTAGTTGAGTGGTGATGTAAGGAGAGAGTAAGCGTGTTGGTGAGATATGATGGGTTATATGCCCTTTCAGACAATCTCTGCAAAGAGGCTACTGGGCACACTTCTAGATTCACAGCAAGGCTATTGGGTACACTTTAAATTCGACTTTTCGCAAAGAGGCTATTGGGAACACTTCTAAATTCACAGCAAGGCTATTGGGTACACTTCTAAATTCAACATCTAAGTGCACTTCTAAATTCAACTTTCACAGAGAGGCTATTGGTCACACTTCTAAATTCACAGAGTGGCCACTGGGCACCCTTCTAGATTCAGCGAGGCTGTTGGGCACACTTCTAGAATCACAGAGAGGCTATTGGGCACACTTCTAAATTCAGCTTCTAAATGCACTTCTAAATTCAACTTTAACAGAGAGGCTATTGGGCACACTTCTAGATTCACAGAGCGGCTACTGGGCACCCTTCTAGATTCAGCGAGGGTGTTGGGCACACTTCTAGAATCACAGAGAGGCTATTGGGCGCACTTCTAAATTCAGCTTCTAAATGCACTTCTAAATTCAACTTTAACAGATAGGCTATTGGGCACACTTCTAGATTCACAGCGAGGCTATTGGGTATACTTTAAAATTCCACTTTTCATAAGGAGGCTATTGGGCACACTTCTAAATTCATCTTCTAAATGCACTTCTAAATTCAACTTTTCACAGAGAGGCTATTGGGCACACTTCTAAATTCAGCTTCTAAACGCACTTCCAAATTCAACTTTCACGGAGAGGCTATTGGGCACACTTCTAAATGTAACTTTTCACAAAGAGGCTATTTGGCACACTTCTAGATTCACAGCGAGGCTATTGGGTACACTTTTAAATTCAACTTTTCACAGAGAGGCTATTGGGCACACTTCTAAATTCATCTTCTAAATGCACTTCTAAGTTCAACTTTCCACAAAGAGGCTATTGGGGACACTTCTAAATTCAACTTTTCACAAAGAGGCTATCAACTTTTCACAAAGAGGCTATTGGGGACACTTCTAAATTCAACTTTTCACAAAGAGGTTATTGGGGACACTTCTAAATTCAACTTTTCACAAAGAGGCTATTGGGGACACTTCTAAATTCAACTTTTCACAAAGAGGCTATTGGGGACACTTCTAAATTCAGCTTCTAAACGCACTTCTAAATTCAACTTTCACGGAGAGGCTATTGGGCACACTTCTAAATTTAACTTTTCACAAAGAGGCTATTTGGCACACTTCTAGATTCACAGCGAGGCTATTGGGTACACTTTTAAATTCAACTTTTCACAGAGAGGCTATTGGGCACACTTCTAAAATCATCTTCTAAATGCACTTCTAAGTTCAACTTTCCACAAAGAGGCTATTGGGGACACTTCTAAATTCAACTTTTCACAAAGAGGCTATCAACTTTTCACAAAGAGGCTATTGGGGACACTTCTAAATTCAACTTTTCACAAAGAGGTTATTGGGGACACTTCTAAATTCAACTTTTCACAAAGAGGCTATTGGGGACACTTCTAAATTCAACTTTTCACAAAGAGGCTATTGGGGACACTTCTAAATTCAATTTTCTCAAAGAGGCTATTGTGTACACTTTTAAATTCAACTTTTCACGGAGAGGCTATTGGGCACACTTCTAAATTCATCTTCTAAATGCACTTCTAAAGTTCAGAACTCCATACTAGTGTGGCAAATGCTAACAGTCACATTTCTATCTAGATGTAATGTAAGCTAAAGTTCAGGATTCTAAGTGTGGCATATGCTAACAATCACATTTCAGTCTAGATGCGACGCTGGCTAATCTTTGTGGTCCTCTCGGGGTATGGTACTAGTTAACATTATACTGCAGGCAGTGTTTGCTGTCCAGCCATGAATAGGTTTAGGCTGATGGTCACATATCTCTCTAATAATGCATGGTGTATGTCTGTAGTAGTCTAGGCCATTGAAAGGTAAGTTAGAGTGGCAGGAGCTTTCTGGGGTAGAGTAATTGCTCTACCCCTCACTCATGACAGCACTTACAGTTTTGTTGGTGTCTGTTGGCTTCCCCTGCGGACACCTGCAGACACATCTTGGAGCCGCCAATGTCGGAGCCGCCCTTGGCCTTGGAGCCCTTAGCCGCAGGGGCTGCCGGGCAGAGGGCTGCCCTGGGAGGGTGTATGATATGTGGCCAAGAGACCAATAAGGGTGCCGGGGGAGGGTTGGGAGGCGGGATTGGGCTGGGGAAGGACGGGGAAGGAGGAAGGGGACTCGAGTGCCGAGCGCTCAAAAAAAGGCATTTTAAAACACTTTTACAGTGTTTTGGGTAGTTCTGGGGCCATCTGGGGGCAAACTCACCGTGGGCATCCTCCCAAGTAAGATGCCTCTTAGTTCTTGCATAATTTCACACTATTCAATTATTTATAAAAGGTGCAATAAGGTCACACTAAACATTTTGAATCAGTTTCCCTTTTAAAAGTTACAAAAATGACGGCTGCACAATTAAATGCAAATAGGGAATTATGATCGGAATTTCTTTTTTAGATATAAATAAAGAATAACATGTCATGACTTTAGGTATCTTTTTGTGAAGAAATACTAAGGATGAGAATCCAGAGCAAACACCTCCTGTCAGTTTCACACTGTACTTTCATTTGTGGCCTTTTAGCACCTGTCATGCTTAACATGTCTGGGTAGTGTGCAAGCAGTCTGTTTTAGAATTAAAGACCAGGTCATGTTTTCGTTTAATGATTCTCAACATATCTCTTTCATTGAGCCTAAGGGTACATTGGAAAGTTGGCAAATAAATTCTACTTTTTTATATTGACGATCCTCATTCCAACCTGATGGGCTAGAAACGGATGCAAAATGTCAGAAGGGGCTTTGTCCACAGGGTTCTACGCTTGCTCATAGGCACCTTTTTGATCGTGAGCGCTTTGCTGGTGCACTTCCTGTCGAAATTAATACTGTTTTTCTCTATAATGGGAAAGGGCCCACCCACTGCTCCCCCCCCACAGCCTTCCCCTGCACCCTGAAAAACCCCATGCCACTACTCTCCTATATATCCAAACCCTGAAGCTGTCCAAATGAGTATTTATGGTTCAAGGTGACAAATGTTTAATGTTAGGGTGTGTGTTATGAACAAATAAATGAGAACCAAGACAAGTGTGCATTATGTATTTAGTGAGGAAAGCATGCAGCCCTTTTTCTTACTAACATCTTTGTCCAATGCAAAGATCTTGTCATTTTGATGTTCCCAAAATGTTCTTTAATTTAATGACAGCAGCCGGTAATCCCCATTGTTGCTATTTGTCCCATTTCCCCTTTCTAATACAGCTATTGCCAAAGAGTATAAAAGGAAATAATGTATGTGTTTACTCTAGGTTTTATTAATGTGCTTTGTTCAATACAAATCAAGGGTAATGTTCTTACCATAAATAACGTTCTGACTATGACTACAAAGTATGGTGGAAGTGATATTTAGAAAGGTTATGCAATATTATTTGTCGTTATACTGCACTACGCTGCCATTTGCAGGGTCTCCTGGTGCGCTAGCAGATCTGAAAGAGAGTGGATATGTTTAGTTTTTTAGAGTGATGATATATTGCTAAATAGCTTTGCTCTTGTATTGACAGAGGCAGACTAGTTCCACCCTGAACCCTAAGTGCAGGAGAGTTTGAAGTTGTTTTGTGTCAAGAGCACTGAGGTGTTTGTGGCCCAAAAGGAGAGCTTGTGTGTGCAAGATCCAAGAATGCATTGGCTGGGTACGTGGTATATATGTTGGTAGTGGTCAGTTGTTAGCGTCTCGATACTTCTCTCACTAGACCACAGTGTGTGGGGCTTGGTTGGATTGTGTAGCAGCGAGGGACTTGAATAATTAGTGGTTATGGTTCACAAAGCAAGACATTAGAGAGGGTTTCCAATACTGCATAAATGCCTGGGCATCAGTCACTTCATGGTACGATATATTGTCTGCCACTTTGGGAGAGACTCGCGTTTGAAGGATTGATAGATGGTTGCACACACCACAACGTGGCTGCCAAGGCTGGTATTCTGTTAGACACCCAGGAGCAAAAGTCACATTATGGCATAAGTTGTTGTGTTCCCTTAGACAGTAAACACAATGGCATTTCCTTGTTATTTCACCAAAGCTCAAAGGGCAAGTATTTGCTGTGGGCTGAGGGCAATTTTGCTGGTTGTCATAAAATGTACAGTGGTCTCAGATTTCTGGGTGGTATCTTGTTGAAAAGTACCCCGTACCCTCTCTAATGACACTCTCTCCTTCATTGAGCATATTTCAATCTGTCTTCTCACTCCCACCCCTCTTAATATCCTTGTCATCAATCACTCACCACGTAGACTCAGAATTCCGATGTTTGCCTCTTTCTGGAAACACTCCTAGCTGATTTTTCTGCCGTCGCAATGAGTAACCTCTCCGATATTACTAATGCCCAAAATCTCTAACGTGGTTCCACTCTCTGACAAATCTCTAGTCAACCTGGGTAAACTTTCAATCCACAAACAATAATTTCCACCCTGGTCTCTCTGCTCCCACAATTGCCCCTTCCCCCTGTACCACTCTCACATTAACTTCACTCTATATCCTCCCCCTTATCAGCGGATTTGTGCTGCTTATATTCTGGCTCTGTCTTGATGCATTTGGGGTTAATGGGCCCATTGAACTACCCCAATCAATCGTGTATGAGGAAACACTATATACTTATATTTGACTCTAATACTTAGAGTCCATATACCATAGCTGGATGGCAGGGGAGCTCTATGGTTGAAGATGCATAAGGCAAGGGGTAAAGGAGTGGGCAGGTTAGTGAGTATGGAAGGGGGTAGATTGTTGTAATTGTTGAGTAGGAGAGAGTTTGGAGTAAGATGTTGACTTGGTCAAGGCACGGGACAATGGAGGATGGCTTGAATTTAGGTTTGGTGATAGAAAAGGGAGGGGGACAGTGGGGAGAATATTTGTCTCAAAAGAAGAGCGTGTGTGCGAAAGACCTTAGAATGCATTGGCTGGGTATGTGGTATATATGTTGGTAGTGGTCAGTTGTTAGCGTCTCTATACCACTCCCACTAGACCACAGTGTGTGGGGCTTGGTTGGATTGCGTAGCAGCACAAAACGTGAATAATTAGTGGTTATGGTTCACAAAGCAAGACATTAGAGAGGGTTTCCAATACTGCATAAATGCCTGGGCATCAGTCACTTCTTGGTGCGATACACCACCACAAAAATGATTGGATTCTTTAAATTATACTACTGCAGCTTTTTGGGATTATTTGTATTCAATCCAGCTGCATTGGCACAAAGACTGTTTCCCACACTCTTCTTCCAGTCTGCAAGGATTCTCTACTGACCCTGACCACAACTCTAGAGACAGCCAAATGCTAATATTACAGTAACCTTTTCCTCTCTGCTTGCACCCTCACAAACTGCCCCGCCCCATTCAGGCCATGCTCCTCCCTTTAAGTCCGCCTCCATTTCCTGCTCTCTCTCTCTGCCAACACCTTTGCCTGCTACTTCGCCAAAATATGTTACACCTTGTCCACACTCTGATCTCTCACACACACCTCACTCTGCCTCTCCTCCCATCTTCCCAGACTCTTTTCAATATTTCGCTTTGCTTTCACACCCCACCCCTTCTACCCATTTTCCTCTCTGTTAACCCATTGCACACTTCACTTGATCCCATTGCACCACTAACTGTTAAGGAGATTGTACCTGTTGCCTCCGCTCACCTCACTAGGTTATTCTACCCATTTTACCTGGTATCTTCCCAGCATGTTGCAAAACTGCTGATCATCCAAATGACCCCTCATGCTACATACCTGTCTCTCCTTCCCTAAATCTCTAGAATTGACAGGGTTGACTTTATCTGCATAGTCAACAAACTCGAGGTACACACTTGCTGACCCCTCGATTGTGGATTTGGGTCCAAGCACTCCACAGAGACTGTGCTGATCCATGTCATCAATTCTCTTACCACTGCCCATCACTCAACTTTCCTCCAACCTCATTCTTCTAGACCTTTCACTGACACTGAGTCATCCCTCCTTCGTGGGCTTCAAGGACATTGTACTCAGCTGGGTGTCCTCCAATATCTCTGACCGCTAGTTCTCCCTCATGCGTGACTCTTGCACTCCCTCCCAACCACCCCTTTCCATGTGTGTCCCCAGGAATCAGCTCTAAGCCCGCTTTTCCTCACTCTATTTACTTCTTCACTTGGCAAATTAATTTCCTCCTTTGGCTTTAACACTTACCTCTTTGTTGATACTCTGATATCCTTCTCCATCCCTTCACCCCTCAAATCGGATAGAATGCATACCTAACTACCTAACCACCGCCTGCAACTGGATGGCTCTAGGCTGTATTTTGCTAATCTCTTCACAGACACAATTCCTCTTCCTCCCTGCCGTCAATGCCACTTGACTTTACACCCTCATCAATGGCTCGCAACCTTGGGTTACTCTTTGGCAGCAACCTGAAACTCTACTTGTTCATCATGGCCACAGACACTGCAGCCAAACTCAACCTTCTAAACACTAGAAAATCTACCCACACCATATAATCCACACAACTAAAACCCTTAACTGTACTTTTGTGGTCAGCAAACTGGACTACTGTGGGAGATTACTTCTTGGTCTACCCTTCCACTCCTTTGCTCCCTTCAACAAAGTCCTCCTCTTTGTGACACACACCCTTTTCAACCTACCCCGATCCTCCCTCTTCTGCTGCTCCTCTATAAATCCATCCATGGTCTTCTCCGGTCTACCTCACTCAATGCATCTCATTGTACTCTCCCTCTTGAACTCTTCACTCCAACTCTTCACAACCTATCAGTCCTCTGCCCTCAGTGCTTCCGCTCTTTTTCCCTACTTGCCCCACTCGACTGGAATGCTATCTGCCCCCCGATTAAAGCCTTCTCTTCAGTAGAGCTCTTTAAAGCAAGGCTCAAACTCCACCTTCTAGGAACGGATGGAGCACCCCAACCCCCTCCAACCTTCTATCCAAACCAATCGTCCAACCCACCTTGCCTACATTCTGCCATCAGACTACTCTATGTAATTTGTAAAAATTGGCCTCTGTCCCCCAATGTAAAACATGCTTTAATGTCCCCCATGTCCTTGCTCCGGTTGATGCTGCCATTCTTACCCTTGCACTACCCGGCATACAACGTTCAATGCAACAGTTCAATGCAACAGTGCTTTTATGTAAAGACCCCTTATCCTAGGACAGCCTCTGCTCTCTGTTGCTGCCTACTTTGTCAGTCATTTTTGTTCAAAATGGCATTCTGTTCTTCAAGACAAATGTCAAGTTCTTCTGTGTTTTCCTGCAACTAAGACTGGATTGTGTGGATTTCATTTGGCAGAATATTCCAGAGTTTGACCAAGTCAATCCTCTCTCTTTCTGGTCTATCATGTGGACTCCAGTAGTTCACCGTTGCTGGATGTGGATTGTTCTAGATTCCTACTGGAGGACCTTTTCTTGGATGCATTGGGCTTTGTGGGTGATGCAGAGTTCTTTGAAGTTGATTTTATTTGTCCAATTACCAGCGGAAAGTACTTGGGACTGGTGTTGTGTGGTTCCTCCTGGTTGAGTCTGAGTAATATGCGTGCTTCTGTGTTTTGGAACATGTTGAAATTTCTTAGTGAGGTAGTCTGGAATAGCAAGATGCATTCTGTGGTTATAGTCAATTCTTTATTAAAAAAATAAGATCCTGATATGATAGCTAGGGTCCTGTGCAAGAAGGTGAGGAATGGCATAATTTGTCTGAGCAGAGATGGTAGAAGCATTTCTTTATCACAGCGTTGATTTGTAATTTGAAGGTAAATATCCATTGTCCCTAAGGATCCCAGGAATCTGGATCACTTTTGAGTGGTTTTCGGGCAGGTACTCATTGCGGTCAACCATGTTAATGGTGCTTCTACTGTGGCATTGGGTTAAACGATAATGATTTCGGTTTCATCCGGGTTGAGGTTTAAGTTGTTGTTTGGCATCCAAGTGCTCACTTGTGCAAGGCAGATGGTGAGGAGGCTATTTTTGTCATAGATGGTGCTCATTTTTTAAAATAATTCATGTCGTCTGCATAGCTGTAGCAGGTGTCTGTGTTATTAACGAGTCTCATAAGTGGTTCTCTATATATTTAGAAAAGCAAGGGTGACAGACTCCAAGTTATTCTGTGTGAGTGGAACAGAAAGGGGAAAGCCAGGAGATTTCTGTGTCACCAATTACTAAAGACCTTGCCCAATGCAGGTGCCAACATTGAAATTTGTGGAGCATGAGCGTGAAGTTGCTCCTGGGTGTCAGGATTTTCTTCTGACCCGGAGTTACTGATCATGAACAAGGATATATTCAAGTCCAGTATTATCAATGGAGTGCCTGACGATGGCTGAACTTGTTTTTATCCAAGCTGTGGCATGCACAAGTGTTGAAACCCTCTTTCTATTGCTGTGTCGTCTTGTCTTGTACTCTATGGCTGACTGCTTCTATTGAATCCTCAGTCCCTTGCTAATTTGCCTTGCATGTCTTCACTTTTTGCATTCTCTTTGAATTGCATTTTCTTTTCGGTCATTTCTATCTTGCTACTACATCTCATTTAGTCTATCTTTGCCACTACATCAGAACTCGGCCACTACGTCTGTTAAAGCATTAATCTGTTACTTTCTGTTTACTGCCACAATATTTTTATCTCTGCTGCCACTTCTTTTTCTGTGATGTGGCGCTACAACAAGACACTAATACAAAGTATAAAACAAATCTAACTCCCACATGAGTAGTAATTATAATTTTTAGGTCCTTCACATATGACCATTAATGCTTTACATGTCTTTTAGCGATTTACCCATGCACGTCTATGTAAATTCTGAACTACATAGTTCTTGTCAGATAGGTATCATTTTTATTTTTGTATTGCACCATTTTGCTTGGCGATCCAAAAGTAGCTTCTGGTGGCTGTTTGTGTCAAGATAACAAGGCTCTTGTATGACCTTTCTAGGAGCTAAATGGCTCCCAGCAATTTCAAACCCTGCCACTGTAACGTTGTGTTGACCTTCCAGTCTCATTTTTAATGATCTGTGGTTGAAGATATCAAAATCCACTCAGCCATCTAAAAGTATGGGGGCTGAGGTAATGTAAGTCTGCCATGATGTATGGTTGTTGTCCCAATTGGATTTGTATTTGTTTGAAAAGCAGGAATGTCGATTTCGATCAGAAATGTCTTTCAGTAGCAGACATTTCCCAGAAGGGTACCTGTAAAAAACAACACAAAGATCAGATCAATTGGTGAGCCATTTTATGAGTGTGTGAGCAAAGTGGTATGTATACCAGGGACAAAACAAGAGCCAACTTATGGCGATGTGAGCAAAGTGGGACATATACGAGGGACAACCCCCTTAATAAGAAACAGGATACAAGCGACAACCCTATTCCCCCCACTGATGTGCATCCTAATGTGTTAGATATAATGTTGTTGGACTCCACATGTTGCAGAACTTGGCTGTACACATAACTTTCTAGCATGTTAGCTGGGTATGGTATATATTAGAGCTTGCTAATTACTGGGGTCATGTGAAACTCAAGTGGTATTTTAAAGGAGTGGTTTAACTAAGACCATCTTCACCGATCTCTGTACAATTATTCCAATGAAGAGTTCATTCATTTTTAGAGCACCGGTTTTCCTTAGTGAGAATGTGTTGGTAAATGTCATGGGGGAATGGACATTTACCATTTGGGGAGCTTGCTTTGTTAGTCTCACACCCATCCAGATTTGACCTTCAGAAAAACGGAGGTGGTGAAGGATATCAGAAACAGGACTGATGTAAAAAGTTGGCCACATTCTGTGACTCTCGTGCAAATACTCCTCCAAAGACAAGGGAGGTCACAACAATAGAAACTAAGAACAGTAGACTCCTATCTTTAGAAAAAAGCACCAGGGCAAAAGAGCACGCAACCAAGGCCAATTCCCCTCAAACCAGGGGTCCCTGTGTTTGTTTCAAACCATATAGGAGGCATATGTTAATAATTCTGATTTTCAATCTGTCAAATTACATACTAGAAACAGATCAATTATGGTAACTATCTCCGGGTTTATCTTTCATGCTCCCCCATACTCCACCAGATGTCTGATCCATATGTCTTAAAGGTATCTGGTCATTGCATCGAATGCAATAGCATCATATGCCATACCAGAGGAAAAAAAAGCATCGAAAAAAAGAAAGGTACAGGGTTTAGTTTAATTTAAATGGGTTTTAAAGGTTAAAAAAGGGAGTTTGGGGGGACCCCCCATTAAAAAAATTGAAAATAAATACATTTGATGCTTTTTTTAATGCCTTTTTTTCTCTGGTATGGCATTTGGTGCTATTGCTTTCAATGCAATGACTATAAACCGTCTTAAAGCACACTTTAACAAACTAGTATCACATGATGATAACAGCAAAACGCCCTTCAAATCTAAATCCACTTTGTCTGCCTGATCACTCCATACCCCCAGAAGATATAGCATTTGAGAATATAGTGTTGCAGTGGTTTAATTGGATATGAAATAAAAAATAACTATTAACACAATCTGAGCAAAAGTAAGCTAATTGCTCTAAATAAAATAAATTCTGAGCAGCAATTAATAATGAAACAGCAAAGGGCGAGGAATTGTGGTCATGAATCTTGTTAACTATGACAATGCAACATGATTGAAAACACCCAAAAGTTATCAACTCCTACCAGAACAACCACACATCAAAAATGTGCTTTCTGACCTCATACTCAAACATTCTTAAAACTTAGGACACCTCTCATCCCACCTGAGATGCCTGATTGTATCCAGATAAGAAATCAGTGGATGCCCTTTTTTCATTTGCATTCATTTTTTAAATGCTCACTCAGTGGTGAGCCCTTAAACGGCCTGTCATTGTGATACGTTAAAATGAAAAAGCATTGCTATCCCTGCTTGATGGATAGAAATGCAATTGAGACATCAGCGATTCATGTCACACAGGTGAATGTACATATTTTCTATGTATTCCAAAGAGCATTCCCTTTGTGCAATCGGGATGAACTTTGAAATTGGCCAAAGCACACCCTTTTGTAAATGTGCAAAGAGAGTTAACAAGGGCATATGAATGTGCACATCTCTAGTGTGCATATTCGGGCATCTTTTGAGAATAGGGTGCATGTTTTTTGGGGGGACAGAAGGGATGAGATGTGCAAGAGCATCTCATAGCTTGTGCCTCAAAACGTTTTTTGCGAATCGTCCCCAAGCTTTATTAAAATTTACATAGAATTTCTATGTTTCTTAACCCAATTCAAGTCATTGTGAGTGACTTGTGGCTTGAACTCTCTCAAGCCAATTTGAGATAAGTGAGACATTTAGGGGGCTCGATTCGACTTGTCAGCCGTCTCTATGGAGACTCAAATGGCTGAAGCTGATTCAAACCTTTTCTTCAAACCTTCAAACTGATATTCGAGTCATGCACATTAATGCTCGACCCTCCCCAGCATCTTCACCATAAGAGGGATTTCTCGCTGTTCTGCACTGCATCAGCACCTTTAAGGAACCATCCACATTTGAAAGAATTTTGTCGTGAGTTCATAGGGAAGTGTCAGCCCAATAGACCTGAACACTACAACATTATTTTCTGGGATCTTTCCCCCTCCTCCCTCTCCTCCCCCTAGCCAGATCACCATCCATCTCACCCTCTGCCCGCCCCCTCCCCACCCTGTGATTGGCTCTCAGAACAGGTCAGCTGACCCTGAACAAGTCTGACTTAAGCAGTTCCCACAGGTCAGCCACCAACCTTTCTCGGGCAGCTGGCCAAGGGCTCAGGCAAAGGGTGCTTCTTCTGGGTGCCTACCATCCCTGTTTGTCTGTTTGCCCTGGCACCATAGCACCACCAGGTACAGCTCTGCCTGCAGCAACACCCAGGTAGGATTTTTTGCTATTGCACTAGTGTTTACATTAGTGAATCGCGTTGTTGTGTTCCACCACCTTGTATTTCCTCCCACAGTGCTTCCCAATGATATCTTGTTGCTGTTTTGCATTACGATACTTGCCTTTCTTCCCTTGGAGGATGTGACGCAAACCTGTCTTGGACTCGTGGGGACATCCTGGAGCCTCTCTGATGATGGCCCTCACCACTCCCTCCCCGATCTCAGGAGGCACTCTGAAGGTGCGCTGGCTCAATTGGGGAGGAAGGGGCGGGTTAAGTGGGTTAACAGTGTGCATTAACGAGTGAACCCCTATGAAATAAATGAGAGTGATCAGTGGTCTGATCCCAATTCCACCCCTCAGTGTATGTTTCTCCAATAGCCCTAGCGTTGTGGGACTTACCATGGTTGAGGTGGCTCTGAAGCTGTTTGGTCCAGTTCTGTCACTGAAACAAGGACTCCGTCCAGCTGCAGTCAGCTTCATATGTCGTCTTCTGTGTTTTTGATGCTTGTAGAATTGTCCAAAAACATCACTGGCCTGTAGATCGGCCTTCTGTGACAATAATGTCTCACAGATTCTCGTCCGGTAAAGTCTAGCATGCTAGTAAAGTCTAGAAGCTCTGCTTCCTCCTATTGTTTTTGCTTGCACTGTTGTGCTGGCTGTAGTTGTTGATACTCTGCTGCTGATGTGTCGGCTAATGCTCCATTTTCATTTACTCCTAAAGGCAGTTATTGGTTGTTGTTCCAGTTGCAGGTGTGGTTCCGATTGCGGCGCTACTAAGGTGAAGACAGTATGTTTGCTCATCTATTACCTTGGCTGCTCCGTGCATTGATCTTGTTTTCTGACCTTCTTCTATATTGCAGGAATGCCCAACACAGAGTTTGGCACAAGTGGAGACTTGGCCGCTTCAATAAGGTAAGTAAAGTCTCTCCTGGAAGGATTCTTGAAGAGAGCCCGAATGACTCACAGGAGCAGGTGCCGCGTTGGTGTCCAGAACACTGAGCATGTGCTAACAGATGGGCGGAGCTTATATAGACATGCGCATCCAAAATGGAGGACATGATTTCCATGATCCTGTGAGACCTTGTAAATTTGCAGGATTTCGAGTGTGCCAGTTCCTCCTCAGCAAAGCTATGTGGTCCTGATGGTGAGACCACCTCAACCTTGGTGCTTGATTAGAGGTGGGCTCCTCACCATGAAGACCACAAAGCTGCAGCCAAGTGGGGGATTGATCTGTGTTCCATGAAGTGAAATATTGCTGTGGGAGAACCCCACCAAGATGTTTCCAATGTTGGACGTTTTGGGTGATGTGAGTGGTGCAAATGTAGTCGCTACGTGGGCATGAGGCCAAAATCATGACAGCACTCCCCACTATAGCCCTTTCTACTGGGCCCCATTTCTCTGGGTGTTCTCTATGGAAGTGGTTTACCAACCGGGGGGGTGCACTCTTGACGCATGCTCCCAGGATCTGTCTGTGACATCATACTCTTTCCAGTCCGCTAAGTAATATAGAACCCCTCTTGTGCTCATGGAGTCAAGTATTTTGTGTATGTCATATTCTGGTTCCCCGTCGATTATGTCTGGAGGAGGTCTGCTCAATGTGCGTCATGTGCTGGGATAAACTGGTTTTAAAAACAGGTGTATCCGGACAGAGACTGGCAGTACAAACTTAACCGCCACTGAACCGATCAGGGCAGTGATGGGATAAGCACCTTTGTACTTCAGGAGGACAAGAAACAACAGGTTCGATCCCCCGGTCCGCGCTTAGAAACCTCTGGGTGTTTAAGCACGTTATAAATACGTAACTAAGACAAAAAAAAATATACAATTACGCAACTAAGAAAAACAAACAATTCCTGTAACAGCGCCTTGATACCTGCGGGCTGTGTGAGCGCTTTATAAATGTAAAATAAATAAATCTATGGGGTCATATGCAGATGTGCATGGATGCCACCAATGCAACAAATAGAAGGGGGTATATCCCTTGGAACTATGGGTGGTATTATTATAGGCATATTCAACTAGTGAGAGGAGATCGACACGCTCAGATCCAGTTTGTGACAACATCCACCAAAAGTATTTTTCCAGACTTTGATTTGTTCTTTCAATTTGCCCATGATTTGGAGGATGGTAACCAGTAGAAAGGTGTATGTCTATCTGAGCCAGTGAACAACAGTCAGACCAGAAATGGAATAGGAACTGACTTACTCTATTTGAAGCAATCACTGACGGGAACCCATGAAGTCGGACAATGTGTTGAAGGAAAGAATATGCCAGTGTGTTGGAATTGGGTATCCCTTTCATGGTGTTGAAATGTGCCATTTTGGACAGGAGGTCCATCACCACTAGGATAGTATAGTTCCCATGGCTTAGGGGTAGTTCTGTTATTATATCAATTGATGCAGTGTGCCATGGTGTTGGAGGCAGTGGCTAGGATTGGCGGAGAATCAAATATATACATATACTATGAACCATAGCTGTGAGGATGGAAAGAGGATTACTTACTCAATTGTACACACAAATATGCATTTATTTCAAATTATAAAACCTCAAAAGCTGATACGGTATTAACAACCCAAACACTTCAATGCATCTTTCAATTCGCGTTTAAATTCAGCTCCATCCATTTTCACTCCATCTCACATTCACACTTGCTCAATCATAAAAGGCATTTAACATTTTATATTGCCTACTGGTTACATGTTACATCTAACCATTTTATCACAAAACAATTCAACTGCTTCTTGACCCGTTCTTTACTACACATGTAAATCTCTATCTTATAGGAGATTGAACTTGTCGACACATGTTTCAGTGGCTTCTCAGGGCTTCCAATATGGCCCACTAGTTTTCCAACCTTCTTCAGGACTCTGGTGGGGCAAACTTAGTGCTACACCCTTAAATGTGTGGAGTGGGAGACATCTATAAAATGAAACAATAACAGCTCATTACCTCTCTGGTTCTAACCATCCTCATTGCTTTTTAGAAAAAACCTCAAATAAATTGGGCATGTAATTCTTTCATCATTACATACATGCAGACTCACCTCCAACTCGAATCATTGGGGTGCTGCACACAAATGGAACAAATCCTCAGTGCTCCAGTGATTTGACAGTTACACTGCAGCACCTGTTAAACAAAGGCAGAGGGTGAATGGCCTGCCTCTATTTTAAATGCATCTACTCTCACAATGGTATTAATGGTATAACTCCTGCTTATTGCCTACTATATGCAGGTGAAACACTTACTTGTCATAGCCAACCGCGGTCATCCATTAATCATATCCCCAGAAGTTTTTCGGTCCATTAAGCTGTGGTCATCAGGAAATATCGTTCCCACCATTTTGAAAACCTCTGTCCTCCACTTATGAGGCACGTGATGTAATACTGGAAAGATTCACGTATTCCAAGCTCTACTGGAGGACCAGTAGCATTACAGGTACCCTTTAGTTTTGTATAGGATTGGAGCAGTCCTGTGGTTTTTGCTTTTGTAGCTTACTTTGAGCACAGTTGGTACAGTATTTGACGTAGTGTGAAACATCTTTACAGAATGTGGGTCACCAGTAGTTTGGTTTTGTTGAACCTTTTTGGTGATTGTGATGATGCCGGGGTTTCCCGCTAGTAGTGTATCATGATATTCCCTGATGGCCTGTTCTCGCAGTGCAGGATTAGGGATATATAGTCGATTCTGGTGATAGGGCAGGCGTCTTGAACTGTATGGTCAGGCCCAGCCTTCACTCAGGCCTGTGCCTCTTTCTGAGACAAAGTACATAGGGGACCTCATTCCGAGTATGGCGGTAGGGGGTTAACGGCACCGGTAAGGATGCCGGTACCGTTAACCCCCTACCGCCACATTCCGAGGTCCATTAGCGGGTCCCACCAGGAACGGCTGGTCTGACCAGCCCAATTTGCAGGCCCGTTATTAGCTCCTTCCCCATTCCCATTTGAGCCCTACAGGGACTCAAATGGGAATGGGGAATGGTTTTCTGAATGGGGACTTACCGGGTCCTCCAAGGTTGGAATGACCCGATAAGTCCCCATTCAGAGAAACCAGACCCGGACCCGGTTTTGGAGGCAACCTTGGTGCTAATAGCACCATGGTTGCCTCCAAACTCGACATGACCCCCAGGATCTCATTGTGTACCGAAGTTATCTCATCCTTGTCTAAGGCACCCCTGATTTTCTTTGCTGGTATGATAGGGGGCGGTTCCAGTGGTGAATGAACTTGTTCTGCCTCTTCCTTGCTAAGACTCATTTGAGACAGTGCATCTGCATTTCCATTACAAACTCCGGAGTGAAAGGGATAACAAAATCATCACTCCTTAAAGACCGCTTTGATGGCTAAGGTTTCTTTATCGGAAATTGCATAATTAAGTTCAGTTGGTGTAAACATTTTCGACCAAAAGGCTACTGCGTGTGGAATACCTGTTATTGGATTCTGTTGTGACACAATGGCTCCCATGGTGATGTTCGATGCATCAGTCGCTACCACAAATGGTTGTTCCAGGTTAGAATGGAGCAGTACCTTTATTTCAAGGCATGGAAGGCTTGTTCCACTTCCTGACTCCACACAAAGGCCTTGTTTTTTCTGAGTAAGAAGGGAATGGGGGGCTTTACTTGGAAGAATTCTGGAATGAGATGCCTATAAAAGTTAGCAAACCCCAGAAAACTCTGGACTGCTTTAACTGTCCTTGGGGAAGTCCACTGTAGGACGGTTTCCCCCTTCCGACTGTCCATTACTATGCCTTGTGGTGTTAAAATAAAACCAAGGAATTCTACTCTGAAACATGCAATGAGCATTTTTCTAACTTTGTGTAGTGTTGCCTTAGTCACGCCAAGACATCTTGTATATGGCGGATATGTTCATGAACAGACTTGGAATGAATCAAGATGTCATCTATGTATACAATGGCGGAGGACATCGTTCATGAAGAAAAAGCCCGCACTCGACCCCCCTCTTGTGCCAAACAATTACAATCCTATCTCTAACAACTGATTTATAGCTAAACAAACTGATCGAGCAGCATACTCATAACTATGCCAATTCACAGAATCGAACCAGATACTCTACCCAGCCCAATCTGGCTTCAGACACCTATGAGAAACTGAATCGTAACCTAGTCGCGATCTGGAATGATCTTAAAAAGACACTCAGGCTTGGACGGCTGCGCTGCCCTAATCCTATTTGATCTCTCAGCATTCTTCTACACCATTGACCAATCCTCCCTCACAGAAAGACTTGACTCTCTCGGCATCAGGGACACATCTCTGAAGTGGATATCCTCATTCCTCTCCATCAGATCCCAAATAGTACACTTGCCTCCTTTCTCTTAGACCCCCTGATGAGTCACTCGCAGAGTGCCACATGGTACCTTACTCTCCACTGCTCTTTAACTTCTATCTAAGCCCCTTTCCCACACTCATTCGATCCCATGGCCTAGCCTGCTATAATTATACAGACAAAACCCAAATCCTCTTCAAAATCCCAAAGGACCCCTCCACCAGCACTCCTGATCTGGCAATATGCCTTGCAGAAATCAAGCACTGGATGACTGTCAACCACCTCGTACTCAACCCAGGCAAAACTGATCTCTACGGGAAGACTTCCCTCTTCCCCCAATCCACCAGGTGGCTGCTCTCCCTAGGCCTGCAACCCACCACCTCCAACACACAAAGAAAACTCAGATGCATTCAGGGACATCATTTGGGGGTCGGGGTCCCCCTTGCTACCCCTGCAGTCTCCCTTGCCACACATGTATTTAAATATATATATATATATATATATATATTTTTATTAAAACAGAAGCTCCAGCGGACTTGCCATTACAGAAATTATCTGTACAAACTACTCTTAGTTTCCAGGCAGGCTTTGATCCTTTTTTAAATGTATTACGAGTACTGCACTACTATGTGAGAGCGTTTCGAAACTTCTATGGGCATATATGGAATATGCACAGGTGCGCCTCACCAAATATGACTGATATACCTTTACACCAATCATAATAGAGAACTATATTAAATGACAGCTGGAGACTTGGACACCGGAGCCGGTTCATTGGATCGGAGAGGCGTGGCTTATTACTAACATCACCCGCTCCTCCAATCACAAAAGCCT
Source organism: Ambystoma mexicanum (assembly GCF_040938575.1). Taxonomy (NCBI): domain Eukaryota; kingdom Metazoa; phylum Chordata; class Amphibia; order Caudata; family Ambystomatidae; genus Ambystoma; species Ambystoma mexicanum. The sequence continues at coordinate 419,640,626 of NC_090929.1, forward strand.
TCGGTGAGGTTTAAGCATAAAGCCACCGGCAGCGGCAAATGGCCGGCTGTCTGGAATTAATGGTGGGGCCTTAAGTGGCTTTGGCGAGCAGCTTGTTCCATACGCTGAAGGTAAACATGGCAAGAGGAAACGCGTTCCAGTAAGGTAAGTGCAAATGCCCCCAAGTCTCTCCCAATGGACTTCACCCATTTTCACATCTCCCTGTGCACCCCGTACCTTGTCTGTCGAGGAGAGAGTTAGTTCAGCATCTATGTAGCTCCAGCTCCCACTCTCTCCCCCTCTGGAGGACACTTTCCAGTCACTTGCTTTGAAGCCACTCTGCTAGCACCACCAGGTCTGCAAAAAAATAGAACAAGTGCTCAATGAATTGTTTCAAAATCCTAAAATAGAGAACTAAGCAACCTTATTGAGTTGGGTGCATTTATTCTAACTGCACCCAACTCAATAAGGCTGCTTAGTTCTACATTTTAGGATTTGAGCACTTGTTCTATTTTTTGCAGACCTGGTGGTGCCAGCCTTCACTTGGTTGAAGTTCTGTCCCCCCAGTCCTGCATTTGTGTGTTATTTAGATTCTGGTTTTATACGTGAGATGTATTAGCACTTTATTTATTAGTGTTGTTTCTTATCTATGAAAACCCATCATGTACTATGGGTAAGCCTTACTGATTTAATGTGTTTTTACCCATTTGATATTAATAAAATTTAAAATACCGAAACATGTGTTGTTTCTATCTTGACCTGATCTAGCCCGTCCACAGCCGTTCATTTGAAGCCCGTTGAATATTATTTGATTTAATGTATTCTGCACTGTTATGCGAGTACTCTTTGTGCCAATAAAGACCTTTTAAGATCTGGTGCTCGAGGCATGTGACTAGGCAGGTCACTGTTTTATCCAAGGTTTCATAGGAAATGTTACTGGACTGTCTTCTGTCTCCTGTTTATTGCATGCTCCTAACTCATGGTTTTGTTGCCATCTGATTTTATCCCAGACTCCTTAGACATGGGTATATGTTCACTCTACTGACCTTTTATTGCAGACTCGTGGGGGGTCATTACAACCCTGGCGTTAAGGGTTTAACGGCGCCGTAAAAGGTGTCGGCGCCGTTAAACCCTTAACGCCTGATTACGAGGTCCCTTTGCGGGACCCGACCTTAACGGCTGGTTTTACCAGCCGTGAAAGTAGGGTGCAGCAAAGGGACCTCGTTGCTAATTACGGTACCGCAATTTGCGGTACCGTACTTAGCGCCTTCCCCAGTCCCATTGATCCCTATGGGGCGAAAATGGGAATGGGTAAGGGCCATGGTGAAATGGGGAAATACCGCCCGCCAACCTTGGAATGGGGCGGTATTTCCCCATTCCACCATGGCGGACTCGTTACAACACCGGCACCAACCATGGTGCTAATAGCACCATGGTTAGCGCCAGGGTTGTAATGAGGGCCATGATGTGTTATTTGGGGGGTACTCGGGGACGGTGTCCCAGCAACTGCCTCCATTTGCCAGTCAGCAATCTTACAGCACAGCAATATATTCCTTTATTTATTGCTTTCCTTCTGGGGATTCGTGGAGCACTTTGCAGTGCTCACCAAAGTTTGTTGGAGCCCTTCAGGCCTTCACTACCCTCAGGGTGCACAGAAGAGTTAACACTGCATTGCCTTTTAACACTGGTTCTTCCACATCAGCCACTTGCTGACTAAGGAGGATTAATTGCTTTTTATTGGGCATTTAGTCTTTAGGCCCCATGCTGGATCGCTGTCTCGTGACAATCGGCGGCTATAAACGCCCTGCTGTATTTCTCTCCATTTATAATGTATGCACCCCACGGGTGCCGCAGATGTTTTGCACTCAAAGCAAGGGTGGTCCCCCTACCATCATGTTGAAATGGGCCCACACAAATCTTCAGCCAGCCCTGAGGCACTGTTTAGAGCTATGTTGTTTATTTCGACACACAAGGCATGTTGGTTGAGTCTGGACTTGCTGTCTGCTGTTTATCCTAGACTTCTGATCCATCAAATCAGAGGCACTGTATGGGGCTATATGAATATATGATAGGTTATTTATAACGCGCTTAAGACCCAGAGGTTTCTAAGCGTGGACCCAGGGATCGAACCTGTGTTGCTCCATGTCGGCTTGCTTCCAAGGCGAGCACGTTGTCCCTAGGCTATCCTCCCAAGACAAGCGCTAGCAGCTATTTATCCGGGACTCCTGATGCACGATTTCTGATGCATCATTTCAGTGCCTCTGTATTGGGCTGAGCCGCTGTTTGTACGGGATTCACAAAGCATGCTTTTTTATAAGCAACAGATTGTCTGCTGTTCAACCCAGACCCCTGCTGAATTATTTCAATGGAAGTGTACGGGGTTAAACACTGCTTATCCCAGACGCCTAACTCGTGGCTCTAGTCATTATCCTGGGATATTTCCACCAAACCTCTGAGGCATGGTTTTATGTTCACTGTACTGGGCAGTCTGCTGTCAAACCCCAGGCTCCGGGTGCATTATTTCAGTAGCACTCGTAGCAGGAATAGACGCTGCTTGTTCGTATCGTCACTGTACTAGGCTGCCTACTGTTTATCCTAGACTTCTTGGCCATTATTTCAGTTGCACTGAATGGGGCTTCCCGCTGTATATCGAGGTTGCCAGATTCAAGGTTTTGTAGACATTTTTGGGCTGTCTGCTGTTTAACCCAGACTATGGGCCTCATTACGACTTTGGAGGTAGCCATGGTGCTATTAACCATGGCTGCCTCCAAAGTCGTGTCCGGGTTCTCAGAATGGGGACTTACCGGGTCATTCCAACCTTGGGGGACCCGGTAAGTCCCCATTCTGAAAACCATTCCCCATTCCCATTCCAGCCCCCATAGGGCTCAATGGGAATGGGGAAGGAGCTAATAACGGGTCTGCAAATAGCGGGCCCGTTATTAGCTCCCTGCTCCCTTAGCGGCTCCCGCTATGGGCGGCTGGTAAAACCAGCCGGCCTTAGTGGGACCCGCTAAGGGACCGCAGAATGCGGCGGTAAGGGGTTAACGGCACCAGCATCCTTACCGGTGCCGTTAACCCCTTACCGCCAGCCTCGTAATGAGGCCCTATGCCCTGTTACACTAAATTCACGGCACTGTTGAGCGTTTTCTCCCATAGTCCTCACGTGTGGTTTTCTAGGCACTGTACTGGCATAGCCACTATTTTTCCCAGTGCCTAGTTTCATTCTCACAGGGGCACTGTTGTGTTGAAGTGTGTAACATCCATGCTTATTATCAACTGTCCTGTTTTCTACAATTGATAGTTGTTCTGTGCTCTTTTAACACATCAACATCAATGCCACAAATAAGGAATACCTTTGTATCCATTGATCTATAGATGTTTCATACTCTAGCTGTAGCCTGTGTTAAAGATTTTGGTTACTATTACAAGTACTGCATTATGCATGTTTTACATATAGGCCCCACGCCAAATCTGGAAAATGACATTCCCCAAATGTGTGATCGTGGACAAATCACGCCTCCTTCTGTGCCTCGGTTCTTATATGTGGCTGAAATGAGAGCACCTGGAAACACAGGTGTTAGACGCATCTGAAGGTCGGGTCACTGCATCCTGTGATGTCACTTGGAGGTGGGGTCAAATGACATAACTTCCTCTCATGTCTTAAGAGGTCATGGGTTGTGTGAATTCACTTCTGCTACCACTTGCATTTTGGTGAAATGCCGTTCCTGGATGCATTATGGAAGCGGACCTGACCACATTGTATCAACTCCATGACAAAAAGCTGCTACCTACACATTTACATTCTCCGACACCTTATTCCCTACCTGACCTTCCCTCACAGTCTCTCTGCGATCGCGGCTATCATCCATTCACGCATAGACTATGCTAATGCCCTATACCTGGGAGCCCCCATGTCACAGCTAAAAATTCCAAAGGGTAAAAAACAAATCCGCAAGTCTCCTACTAGCCCTAGAGAACACATCTCACCCACCCTCCGTGTCCTTCACTGGCTTCCGACTGGGTGACAATCCACCTTCAAGGCAAGTTGCATCACCCACCGAGCTCGCCACAACATAGGACCAACCTTCTGAAACTCAACCCCATTAACCATCCATCGCATAGAAGATCAACTCGCCTTCAGGAAGGCTCTCAAAACCTGACTCTTCCCTTCGACAGCCTAACAGTCTCAGCCCTTCCTCTGGTTGAATTATTACTCACCCACTGAAGGGAAGGCTGGAGCATCGGAGGAGTCGACAAGGGGGGACATATCACCACCGCCCCATTGAATGCATCTAAGTCAAGCCCCTATGATAAGCTTTGCAAGACCTTTCCAACCAGGTGACAGTCTTTCTTCACTAGAATGTCAAGCACGATATCACAGTGAAACATAACCATAGCCGGCACTGCCCACCTACCTTCATATTTCTCAATAAACACTTATCGATTAAACACACCCAAAACATGCATCACTACTTCCAATAGAATACACCTGAGACCCATGTAAAATTCAGACCAACTGCTCACATAATCTGACCTTCCTGACTCTCCCACTCCCTTGATAATTTGTCACTGCACCCATTATCTCACCAGATAACTATGGGTTGCTGCAAAGGGACCTAGCCACTCCCTACCCTCCTCATGCTGGGTAAAAATGCACACGTGTATTTTAGAAATCATTTCTGCACCTCTCACATCTGACTACGGTCTTCCAAAGGACATTTATCCCAAGAGCGCTTTGAGGCCATACCAACGGCAGTAGGTGCTATACAAATGTCATATAACATAAACCCATATGCCGAATATATAAAATTAAAGATCTACATCGATGATGTGTTCATGATTTGCAAAAGCAGTGAGAAACAACGTATACCCTTCTCGTCATGGCTAAACAAATTAGATCTCAACTTCACCATGACACTTAGCTATAAGGAAATTTCTTTTTTTGGATTTAGTCAAACGTGAATAAGATGACAAATTAGCCCCTAGACTATACAGAAATTCTACAGACAGAAATACCATTCTCAATTACTCTGGTCAACATCCTAGGGCACAAAAAGATAACTTTCCATTTGGTCAATTATTATACATATGCAGGAATTGCACAAAGAAAAATGATTTCTTTGAGCCACCAGAAAGTATGTAAGATCCACTTGAGGGATGAAGGTATCCAGCTAGATGTGGCGGAGGCCCCAAGTGAGGATCAGCCTGGACTGGGTTACGTGCCACGCCGCGCAGCAAAGAATGAGACAGAGACGGAACGCTCTTCAATACATATTTGTACTATGGCTTTCCGCGTGTACTACCCCCTCCCTCCCACCGTCACTTCCCTCCCCACCTCCCGTCCCACCCACATGCCTCGGAATACAATTGTCAATGTGAAACTAGAGTGGTTGAAAGAGACCTCAAACAAGCCTGGTTTTCTAATAGAACAGAACTACTCCGGCTCAAGGAAGTAAAATACAGAAGAGCGCACAATATATGCTTCCACTATTTTGAAATGTTCACGGCCAATTAAAAAACTATTTCCAGCTCATGGAACCTTTATTGAGCATATGGAAATAACTAATCAAAAACATGTGGGCGCTACAAAGTGGCTGTTTAGCTGCCGGGACCTTGCAGTTTCTGGACCTTTATGCCTGTTAATCGCCGTCGGTAAGAGGAAATCTTACGTGTCTGCCGCAACGCGGCTATCTCAGGGCTTTCTGTTGGACTACATGCCCATTGGACTCAAGTAATTGTGCTACTCGGACTCTTTATTTACTTTAGCGTACTACTGCTTGCCGCGGCTTCGCCGCGGCTTTAAGGACAGGAGTGACCATTTCAAGCCTGCATTGTTTCTAAATCTCTTTCTTTTCATATTTCCCCCACAGCAACCTTGCCCCGCCCCCGGCCTGCCTCCACTGACGCCACTTTCCTTTAACATCAAGATGCTCGCACATCCGCGCACGTGCATCCAAGTGGTTGCTACAAAGTGGCTGTTTGGCTGTTCGGCTGTCGGAGGACGGGGAAGGTATAATTGTAATACCTTTTTCTTGTGCTGTGGTAAGTGAGTTTAAACTTTGTGTATTTCTGTTGTGGACTTCAGAAACATGATTTCCTATTTGTTAGACTTAAACAGAAACTTCAAATTCAATCATGAGGAGAAATAAACTCCCAACTGTGATGAAGGATGTTAGAGCAGATTTTCTTACTGCAGTCACTACTAGGCGTGCCCTTCTGGCGAGAGCTGCAGCTCTGCCCCTCCCTATCGTGAATGACGAGGAGGAGGCTCTGCTGCAGTGTGCGCAGGACTGCTCGCCTGACTGCAAAACCATCGAGGATCCAATTGATCTGTAGCAACCTCTATTTGTGGACTTGGACTCTCCTGAGTCAAACAAACTCAGAGAAAAATAAATTGGCATTGAAGGTACTTCGGTGGAGCCAGAGATATTTAAAGCTAGTAGCTTTTGTTATGACAATCTTGCCGACTCTCCATTTACTCTACTTCTGGAGGAAAATCAACCTGCAATTTTTGCTGGTGATAGCACTAATGATGCGTCTCACTTAGTTTTGGGACCAGACTTTGTGGCTATGATGAGCATTTTTAATAGACTTCAGCTGTCTGAACGGCGAAAGCAGACAGCTGCTTTAATAAGCCTTGCCTCTGAGGTGGGGAAACTACCTCAAAAATGAACTGAGTCTTTTGCCCTAGCTATGAAAAGTGAAATTGCTGCTATAATATCCAATGTGAAAGGTCCCACAAAGGACTCAATGAACACTATACCTGAAAATCCGCTGTTAACAGACGAGATAATCATAATTCCATCCACCCAGGAAATTGGGGACGGGGGGAGCTCCGAAATTCCTACTGTGAATATTGAACAGCAGGTTGAGGGACCTAAGGACATCAGAGAAGGGAAGGCTTCCGAGATGTTAATTAATGAAGACTTTGAGGTGAAATTATCTAAGAGACAGGGCAAAAAAATGGCCAAACTTAAGAAAAAAAGTAATAATGAAGCCCTTAAGAAAACCTCAAGGAAATGTATGAGGGCCATTGACTTGAACAGAGTATTTTGGATGAGGAGGGAGTCCTTCTGAACGCGGGTGGAAGCAAGCGCGGTCAGAGAATGACTCCTCCACGCAAGTTGACATGCTCCACTCGAAAACCACTCACGATGCAATACCCCAAGGTGTGTTCACTGATGGAGAGTACTCCTTGAGTGATGCTATGAAGAAGAAGAGAGAAGCAATGTTTGAAATCTTTAAAACTGCCCCTTTTTTAGGCACCAATAATAATTCTCCCAATTCTAATCTTACGTGGGGGGGTCTAACCCACATATTGATTGTAGGGACCCAGGTGCCAAGAGTGTAATGAAACTGGTGGAGCCCACTGAATTTGATTCTTTGAGGGCCTCTTATAATAAACCTGCCATAATTGAACCTATTGAAGCCCCTAGGGTCACTGTGAATACAGGCCTGGGTAGTGTTGATTGGAAAAAGGAGTGTTACTGGCGAACAAACAAAATGATATTGAATCTACCAGAAATACCATTCCAACACAAACATTCTCCCCTCCCAAAGTAGATTGTGAGGCTCTTGTGGGATGTGTGGCCACTGGGGAGGACATGAAGGAAAAGGAATTACGCAGACTCATACTTAAGGTCCTCAGGGATAATTACCCGGAATTTAACCAAGTACCAATACACCCAAGGATGATCCAAGAATCTGTCCCTGTTACACACATAGGGAATGCCATGGAGGGCCCCAGAAATGGTGCTCAGGATGCACACTCTACTGAATGGGATTCTGAGAATCAGGCCCCCCTCGAACTGGACACCGATTTGAGAAAGCCGGCTTTCCTGGACTCGCCTGGGCTAATCCTAAAAGTATTATTTAGGGACAAGGGTCATGTTTCTCTGAATATACCTTTCATCTTGTCTTTACTAGAGACCATACCCAAACTCAGCTTGATCTCCTCTTTGGACATCAAGCTGGTGGACTTCATACACAGATTTAGGTATGATTTTGTGCGGCTTGTCATTCCCTCTCCTTTTGTCAGGTTGTTGCTTCTTAAGGAGGCAGAACAACTTCAAGTACATGGCTTTGACATCTATGAATATAAATGTTTTGTCCCACCTGTCCAGTATCCCATGCAGAAGCCGGTGTCACAGGGTGTGGGGTACCAAGACCACAATTTGCACACAGGGATCTTCAAAGACAACTCGGACCTGAACAAACAGGAGTGGAGGTGGTTGGCCCTGTCCTTGAGGGAGTCCATTGACTCGCTCAAACAACTGGGTAAGCCCCTCTAGCTCAGGCCATTCTCTCAAATGCGTGAGCTGGAACTTTGTCGGAATCGAAACAATATTACACCTCCTATCGCATTGTTTGAATGTGTGTTGGCCTACGCCAAGTTGTCTAAAAACATTGTGTAAATAGATTCCGCGGCAAGGTCTTGACCTTAATGTATTGTGTAAATCGCCATCTTGGATTTAGCCGCCATTTTAGGTTCTCTTGTAGTGTGGAAGCCACCCTGAACATCAAAATGGAGGCCGAATGACATTTCGAGTGGGATTCTGGCCGTTGTGACCTCCGCGCACATGAATAAGTAATATGCCTGCAGGCCACTTGTTGGGGTCGCGAACTGAGACCTTGTCCTATCCCTGACCTTTGTGTAAATGAACAACTGTATCAGCGGAACTGATCAAAATGCATACATTATGGGATCGACCTGGCAACGAACTCTAGGCCTGGTTCTAAGAATGGTTAACCCGCGAGGGGGTTCGCCAGAGCTGGATAAAAAGTATAAAAACCTGAGTATCCCAATGTACGGTCTCTCACACTAACACGGTGAACTACCGTTGATAGTTCGTTCTGTTACTCTGAGGGCCGAATAGCGATCCGTTTGTCAATTGACTTTTGGTAATTGTTGTATCTTTTGAATAAAACGCTTTGTATGTTCTTTGTAACCTGTGTTGGTGTGTTTCCTTTTGGCTTCCCGGCCTCATATCAATTTTTCTGTTTCCACAGTTGGCGCCCGAATAGGGACCCTCAAGATTGATGCCGGATCATTGAAGGTTGACGCAGACTATCGAACCGGGATCGGACGGTGTGATTCTGTGGGCCCGACCGATCGAGACGCGATACCTCGGCAGCGCTGCATGATCCGATCCTTGGACGATAGTCGTGTGATCTGACCCGGCATCTTGACGAGGGTCCAATTTTGAGGCGGGCAGATTTGCTGAAACCACCAAACACAAGGTAAAATTCGTTAGGTAAGTTCTTTGGTAAACCGTACGGTCCTCCTTAGGTTTGGTCAGGTGCAGTCGTGACCCGGCTCTTAATTTAACCCTGACAATTTGAATTTGGCGTATTGTATCTGCAGACACAATTATTGAACCAGGTAACACCAATTTTTTGTGAAATGCCTGGGAAATTGTCTGGCTGCTTTAGGGCTCTGTTCCGCAGAGATCGACAATCCTTGGAATTTAGCCGCCCGGCACCACAGGAGGGGTCGCCGGCGTGTACTATGTACTGTAAGTATGGCATTGGAAGTATAGTATTTAATGATATTTGGCACAGACAGACCAGACATGCCTCCGAATTTCAGTGGCCAATCAACGGTAGTTTTGAGATCCCCCGTATTGAATACTTAAAATCGATCTTGTTAAAGAAAAAGGCTAGACCAGCAGCCTTTGATGTGATACAGAATTGGAAGAAAGAAGCATTACAGCAGCTTAAAAGTAGGGATAAACATGCACGTCGTCATAAAACAAACGCTGAAAAAGCATTATTATATGATAAAGAAAAGCGGTCAGAATCAGATAAAAATATGGATAGAGCCTTTTCACTCGGGATCCAGAAAATGTACCCCTCTAAAGATTTCCATGTTTCTGAGGAATTTATTGAGAAGTTATTAAATGAACGCAGGCCTGATGCTTCAGCGCCACCTCTGTATGCTCCTATTTTGGGCGCTCTGCCCATTCCTGCTGTTGCTCCTGTTGTTATTCCTGTTCCCCCTATACAACCTATTGTTCCTAGTCCTTTGGTTGTTGTTCCTCCGCCTATCGCACCGCCCCTTCCCTCTGCACCGATAGTTGCACCTTTATTAAATTTACCTATACCTCCGCTCCCGAGTGGCCCCGTATTGACTGAAGTCGATCCAGGTGCAGGATCAAAGATTGTGACTCTTAGTACTGTTTCTGCAGATAAGAAACAGGAATTGTTTGCATGGGCTAAGCATTACATGGAGAAAGGTGATCAAGTTAATGTTTTTTCCACATTATCTAATTTGAATAGTTTTCCCGAGAAAAATCTTTTTATCGAAGGTTTGGGGACTCATTTGTGTGATGTGGGGTAGATTACAAAATTCGGATCTTCCACAAGGGGTGAGAGATCTGAATGCTTTGGCACTTTCAAGGGACACGGAGCAGAAGGTACATGGACATGTTGAAAAATTGTTTGAGTTTAGGAAAGATTTTGAAAAATCGCGAGATGAGGACGACGAAGATGATAGAATATATGTACAGACACGGTTCCTTCCGTGCCGTAGATTGGCACCTGAGGAAGTACGAATTTGTACCAAAGATGCGGTTCGATGGATCTCGGATTCATCGATACCGCCAGACGAAGTGTATGACACGTATAGTCAGTATACAGTAGAAATGCAAAGAAAGGTAATTCAGGTGATGGTACAGCACCTGCAAGAGGAATGTGTAAGGAAGAGGGTTAGTTGCCCCATAGAATTATTGGGGATTTGTAAAAGGGCTTTTTCGCCCGACACTTCTACAGCTGCCTTAGCGCTCAACCTGGCTCTATTGCTTAGTAAGCGGCCAGAGGTACCTATATCTCAGTTGCCTATGAGAGAGGTTCCTCCGACCTTTGTCCCAAAAGTTGAGATCCCCGCCAACGCTGGGACTGGTGCCCCCGCTGTGGATATCCCTGCACATTATGTATCGCAATTTGTTCACGTCCCGTTTTCACGACAGGAAGTGAACACAATTAGACAATCAGTCCCCGATATCAGGAAAAAACCCAACAGGGTTTTACAAAGAAATAGAGTCCGTTTTACAGTCCTCTGTGTTCACCTTGAGTGACATTGACTTGTTATTCCCTGTACTCCTACCCGTAGATGTATGGAAACAGATTCGGACAATGGACGATGTGCCGGGGTTGGGAGATACGTGGGCTAATATGATTAGAATTGATGGAGAAAGGCCAGCTGGTGAGAAACCACCACAGGTAGTACTTACTTTGCCTGATAGAATTGTTGCAAAACTAAAAACTATAATTCCAGAGAAAAGGATTATTTGGGACAAGCTTACGGCCTGTGTCCAAGGGAAAACTGAAGGTGCCACCGAATTTTTTAATAGATTCGAGCAGGTATTTTCTGACTTCAGTGGACACGATTTAGGTACAGAGTCGGGGAAGAGGTTGTTCGTGGACAAATTTGTACGTGGATTGTTACCTGACATCCAGTCACAAATGATGTCCTCTGAGAGCGCTTGGCAGGCAAAATCCCAATCTCAGGTTTTGCACATGGCTCAGTATTATGAGAACCGTGTTAATAATGAGAAGGAAAAAATTGAAAAGAGAAAGGGAGATTTGAAAACCAAAGTATTATTACAGCAAATTGTTAGAAACCCCAGAGGAGGCACGATGCAGACTAGAGGTCAGTACGTCCCAAAAGGAAATGCTCCTTTGAGCCCTGTGAATATTAATCAATGTGCTTATTGCCGCCAGGAAGGACATTGGCGAGCACAGTGCCCTGTCCTTCGCCAGAGGTCAAGCATTGCGTTTGGGGGTATGGGTAGACGACCTAGGGGCCGCCCTGGAGCAGGGGGGCCTGATAGAGGTCAGCTCTGACAAGATCCACAGCAACCTTTTTCACGGGAAAATCAGACCTCGAGTATGGACTCGAGGAACATATTTGATCACCCTTATGCTGCCTACCTTTCTGAAGAGCTTCCTTCTGATGAAGCTCTATTTCATTAGGATTGCCCGAAGCAGGGTTTGGAACCTTCACCTATTCCCGTTAATCAGAAAGGCCCCTACGTTGAATTATTAGTAGGGAATAGGAAACACCAGTTTTTGATTGACACTGGAGCACAGAAGTGCTCCATTGATCATTCTCGGGTTCCAAACATCCCACTGTCAGGGCAAACAAATGTTTCCGTAGGGTTTTCTGGTGTACCAACTGTCTGTCCGGTTTCTGCACCGGTATCCGTTTCTTTGGGTCCCTTCACGGACCATTGTCCTTTTCTTCTCACTTCGAACTGTGGAGAGAATTCGCTGGGGTTGAATTTGTTAAAGAAATTGAACGCAGTAATTCATTGTTCTTCGGATGGAGTACGGCTAACGGTTTCACCACAGCAACTTCCTAATTCTCAGTTCTTGATTCGACCTTTACCTCCCAAGTTCAGCATTGTCCCGGAATGTTTGTGGGCGGTGGACGACAACGATGTTGGAGTGTTACAGATTGAGCCCGTTAAAATAGTTCTGAAACAAGGGGTGAAACTGCCATGCATCCCGCAGTATAAAATATCAGTCGAAGGCGAACGTGCTTTGAAATGCATTGTCTCCGATTTTGTACATCGTGGGGTGATCGAGGAGATTACAGGTAGATTGTGTAACAGTCCGATCTTACCCGTATATAAGAAAGGCGACAATGCAATTCCATACCGGTTTATAATTGATCTTCGTGCTATTAACCGAGTGGTCGCCCCACAATTTCCAATTGTGCCTGATGTGACGACGATATTAACAATGATCCCTGCTACGGCTACGCACTTCAGCGTTGTGGATTTAAAAAACGCTTTCTTTAGTATCCCTATACATAAAGAAAGCAGATATCTGTTTGCGTTCACCTTGGGGGGACGCTCATTTACATTTACAAGGGCACCTCAAGGGTATACTGAAAGTCCCAGTATTTATAGTAGAGCCTTGAAAGAGCAGCTCGATACCCTTGAATTGCCACGTACTTGCACGCTGCTCCAATATGTTGACGATTTGCTTTTGGCTGCAGACTCTGAGAGTGCCTGTAAAGAAGGCACTGTACTGTTGCTTGTTCATCTAGCTAAAAATGGTCACAAAGCTTCGCTTAAAAAATTTCAATATTGTTGTCAGGAGGTTGCCTATCTAGGCTACCTCCTGTCAAAGGAGGGGAGAAGACTGACACCTGAAAGAATAAAACACATTTCTGGCATGTCTGTTCCAAATACATTGAAGGAAGTCAGAGCCCTGATAGGTATGACTTCTTACTGTAGGTTGTGGATCCCGAATTTCGCACTAGTGATAAAACCGATGTTGGCTTTGACAAAGAAGGGCATTTCTCTGCCACTGCCATGGGAATCGGAACATCAACGATCATTTGAGCTTCTCAAAACCGCGCTATGTTCGGCACCGGTTCTGGGTACTCCAAATTATGACAAGGCCTTTGTGTTGTTTGTGCATGAACGTGATGGATGTGCTTTGGCTGTGTTAACACAGGAACACGGAGGGAAGAATAGGCCGTGCGGCTACTACTCCTCCGCCCTTGATCCTGTCGCATGCGCTTTGCCAAGATGTTTGCGCGCTGTCGCTGCTGCTGCCGCGTCTGTAAAACAGAGTGAGGGAATGGTCCTAGGCCATGATTTGATTTTGATGGTACCTCACTCTGTTGATATTCTATTGAACAAAACCCAAAAGCAACACCTCACCTCTGCACGGTTAACAAGGTATGAACTAATTCTGTTTGCCCCTCATATTCAAATTAAGAGGTGTTGTGTTCTTAATCCGGCTAAACTCTTACCTTTCCCGCAAAACACTGTTTGCGGTGACGAAGAATTACAAGACTGCCTGCATACCACTGAACAAGAAACAAAGGGCAGGATAGATCCAGCATGGCCCCTTGATAGTGCAATTACTTTCAGCACTCTCACTCCCTAAACAGTTAGCGATCATGAAATGCGCAGCACATCGCAAGGTCATAGATGATGTGGGCAAAGGGAACGCTTTTGCGGATTTGATAGCCAGACAAACGGCCACAGACCTTAGCACGGACATGTATGCTTCGAGGGAAATGAGAGATGCTTGCATAATGGATGAAGGTATTGGGTCTGTGCGAGATATTCAAACTGATGCCACGATAGAGGAATCTAAAAAGTGGGCTGAAGGAATGGGGAAACTGGATGACGAAGGGTGTTGGGTGGATACATCCGAAGGGAAATGGTTGCTTCCTGATACTTATGTATTGGCAATGGTTACGATGGCACACGTTCCTACGCATGTGTGTGCCCAGCAGATCACGAAAATGTTAGAACAGGTTTGGGTAAATGACAAGATTCTGGAAACTGCAAAGAGGCACGTCCAGAACTGTATGATCTGCCTACAGCACAATGTGGGTAAGGGGACAGTGACTCCAAGGGGAAGCTTTGGGCCCCCTTCTGTTCCCTTTAAGGTCATCCACTTTGATTTTATTGAGATGGAACGATGTAATAATCTAAAATATGTTCTTGTAATTATTTGTGCCTTCAGTAAATGGGTCGAGGCTTTCCCCGTCAAAGATGCTACCGGCATGACCACTGCAAAGATTATGGTAAAAGAATTCTTTCCTCGATTTGGGCTCCCGAGGATAATCTGGTCGGATAATGGTCCTCACTTTATCGCAGCAGTAATTTTGCAAATATGTGCAGCCCTATGTATTGAGAAACGATTTCATTCAGCTAGGCATCCTCAAAGTGCTGGGTTGGTGGAAAGACACAACGGTATTTTAAAGAATAAACTTGCAAAAACATGTGCTGATACCAAACTAAAATGGCCAGATGCTTTGCCTATTGTGTTATTAGCTATGCGTACCACACCTCAGACTAGAACTGGGCTTTCTCCATTCGAAGTAGTAATGGGGAGACCTGCTAACATTTGGGGTCTCCCGAAACCTAAAGCCCTGAGGGAGGTGGAAAATGTATTGCTTGTAGACTACTGTAACCAGTTAACTAAAAACCTGTATTTCATTTATCACCAGGTGCACTCTGCTTTACCTGTACGGTTCACGGGCCCAGGACACGATATACAACCTGGAAGTTGGGTCCTCGTGAAGGCCTACGAGAGGTCTTCCTGTCTCGCGCCTCGCTGGCGGGGACCCCATCAGGTGTTCTTGGTCACCAGGACAGCAGTGCGGGTGGCTGGAAAGAAGAACTGGATTCACGCGACGCACGTCAAGAAACTTCCTATCCCGACGCCACACGTTACAGAAGAAGCAGACCCCCTCGCTGATGCTACAGTCTCTGATCTTGGAGTAGCAAACAGCGCTGTGAGTGCGTCGGAGAAGTTCTCTGAGCCTGAGGAGCTTGGGGAACAGTCCATTTCGTCCCCGCACTCTTTGGAAAAATCACTTCCGGAAAACACAGTTTCGAGCTCTGCGACTTCCGTCGCCACCGACACGTCGCTTCCCTCAGGAAGTGACGATACTTTGTTTCCGGACCAGACAATTTTGGGTACCATCAGGTACAACCTTCGACCAAGGAAATAGAACTACGGCACAAGTTTCGTGCATCTGGAAAAAGGAAGTGATTGGAAAATTGTCTTGTTATGAGAAAGTTTTGTTGAACAAAAAGGGATTCTGCTGGCTAGGGTTGGGAAGGACTAAGAAATCACGCGACCGTAGTGTCACCAGCAACGAACATTGGGGCCGTTGATTGAGAAACTACGATGCCTGCCACCTTCACCGCTGCTCCCCGTACTGGACTTGTAAATAAGGGGGTGACCAAATCAAACAATGAACAATGTGCCTGGGCCCCGAAAACGTACTGTTGTGTTTTGATAATGATTATTGTTATTTTTGCAACTGCTGCTGTAGGACTTTGGTATTTTGAAGAAATCTATCCTTTGAAACCTTTATTACCGACCGAGATCGTACCAACTGTTTTGACTCCTTCTGTACACCTTCACACTCTGTCCCCTAGAGACTCCCAACATAGACAAAAGTATCATAATAACACTCTGATGATAGTAATGAATGCTACTCATGCCATTTTTAATAAGAGTAATTGTTGGATTTGTCATTTACCGCAACATGGGAAGAAGGGACTGGGATGGTATATACATCCTCTACCTTTAACGACTGCTTGCTATGCCTCTCTTAGAGCACTATTCTTTGGCCGATGGAATGATAGCATCTCAGGGAACTTTGATGGAACTAATCTGAATGATTTCGAGAAACGTGAATTGACTCCCCTGGGATGCTCGCTTTTCGCAAATAGAAGTAAACCTAACGTCGCTTCTATTAGGCCGTCTGACAAACTATCTCTTCCTTTTCAAACTCTGATTTCCTTTAAAATGGCTCCGATAGGCAATAAGGACGCTGTACCTCCTTCTTATTCTATAAATCATAGTCCTGACTCAGTTCCCTTCTGTGTACAGAGAAATGGCACTAGGCCAATGGGAGATTTTGAAGCTTGTAAAAACGTTGTAAATTTGACTGGGGAAAACCGGCCTCTCTATGTAGGGGGGCCTGTTTATTTTGTTTGTGGTAGTCTAGCATTTCCCTGGTTGCCCAAGGATTGGCAGGGAACTTGTTATTTAGGAATAGTGTTACCCGGGGTATTTGTAGCTAGTACATTGGAGGTTTCTAAGGCTCGCCTACGGCGAGATGACAACGGAGATACCCCTGGGCAAGTATTGGGAGACATAGCGAAATCAGTTGTGCCCTTTTGGGGACAAATAACAAACTCAGAGAACATTAGGGGATTAGCCAGGGTACTGGAGAGAACGATCAACCGGACCACGGACATACTCTACAATATAACCTTAGAGCAAAAAGCAATAAGATTGGTAGCACTTCAAAATCGGATGGCATTAGATGTCATTTTGGCGGAACGAGGTGGAGTATGCAAATTAGTAGGGTCCGCTTGTTGTGTTTTCGAACCAGACTCCTCACCAACAATTTTTAAAGCAATTCAGAACTTGCATACTCTCAGTTCTGAAGTCCATATCCCTGTAGGAGACTGGAACCTTAGTACTTGGTTCTGGGATTCTTTGCGATCGTGGGGTTGGAAGGTGCTTTCCGTTATTCTGGTTATTTTGGGGATCTTGTTATTCCTTTGTTGCTGTTTTCAATGCCTCCCAAGTACATGTGGAATGTTAGGGGGATGTTGTGCCCAAGTAGTGAGCACAATAGGGCATAAAATATATGCCCCAGATACAGCATCTAAAGAATTCATGTTACAAGAAGTTTTTTTGAACAACCTTATGGCTATAGACATAACAGACAATGATGCAGAATATATGGATGATAGCACATGGAGTTATTTTCAAAAGTATTAGGAATAATGTTTAGCACTTGGCATAGGCCAAAAGGAGGATCTGTCAGAATCGAAACAATATTATACCTCCTATCGTATTGTTTGAATGTGTGTTGGCCTACGCCAAGTTGTCTAAAAACATTGTGTAAATTTCCGCGGCAAGGTCTTGACCTTAATGTATTGTGTAAATCGCCATCTTGGATTTAGCCGCCATTTTAGGTTCTCTTGTAGTGTGGAAGTCACCCTGAACATCAAAATGGAGGCCGAATGACATTTTGAGTGGGATTCTGGCCGTTGTGACCTCTGCACACATGAATAAGTAATATGCCTGCAGGCCACTTGTTGGGGTCGCGAACTGAGACCTTGTCCTATCCCTGACCTATGTGTAAATGAACAACTGTATCAGCGGAACTGATCAAAATGCATACATTATGGGATCGACCTGGCAACGAACTCTAGGCCTGGTTCTAAGAATGGTTAACCCGCGAAGGGGTTGGCCAGAGCTGGATAAAAAGTATAAAAACCTGAGTATCCCAATGTATGGTCTCTCACACTAACACGGCGAACTACCGTTGATAGTTCGTTCTGTTACTCTGAAGGCCGAATAGCTATCCGTTTGTCAATTGACTTTTGGTAATTGTTGTATCTTTTGAATAAAGCGCTTTGTATGTTCTTTGTAACCTGTGTTGGTGTGTTTCCTTTGGGCTTCCCGGCCTCATATCAATTTTTCTGTTTCCACAACTTGAGGGGCTGTCTCAACCTACTGCACAACGAAAAACTCATGAGCCAACTGGCTCAATTTGATCTAATACTGATACAGGAGACTTGGTGCAGAGAACAGCTGTGTTGGGAAGGTGTAAGTGTCACTTCTTCATGTGCCCATGGTATTAACAGTGGAAGGCCTAAGGGGGGTCTACTTATAGCTGCCAAACAAGCCAGAAGATTCATTAAGACCGCGGAATGGTGCTGTGCTCATCATTTCCTGGTGGCCTCGTTTAAGATAGGGGTAAACAAAGACTGTTTTTCGGTACTTGTTATTAACGTGTATTGGAATCCTAGCGAACTAACAGATTCTGAACTTGAGAAAGAATTGATTAAGTTGATTGATTAAGTTGGGATCCATAATGTAACTATAGCTAGAAACAAATCAGGGAGGGCAGCTTATAGTGGCAGGGGACATGAATGCAAACTGCCTCTGTGATCGCCTATCTGTTGATACTGCTCTTGCAAACTTAGGCTTACAGACCAGACTGGGGGGGAATACTATTACAAGAGGAAGACTGTGGATTCACTTTGCGGAATCGTGGGGCCTGGATCTCCTTCATAATAACCATTACACCTGGAAGGCCAGAGGTTTGGAATCAATTATCGATTATGTCTTTCTTTCTCCTGGGCTCTCAAGAGCTATGACTGGGCTTGAGGTTAAGGATTCTGACACGAGTGATCACTGCTTCCTTACCTTTGAATGGCAGTTACCTATCAAGGCTCTAACACAAACATGTATACTCATGGGTTGATTGCCAATTCTAGAGGTAATAGAATTAAATGGTGCCTCAGACATAATATCAAATTTACGGAAACAATGGTAAAAGACTATTACGAGATGTCCGATGTCCAATATCCAACGTGAAGAATGCTACTCAGCGCCTACTTTTTCCAATTACATTAAACTTGTCATTGATAACCTGATGGTTTTCCCTCACAAAAATCCCAAAGCACATGGACGTCACATGGACACGGCCGTCCACGATCGTAAGAACCTACTTAGAAGAGAACTTAGACAGCTAAGGAAAGCTGATTTATCACAGGTAGATGCTTTGTACATGAAAAAGAAAATCAGACAAAGCTACGAAAATTGGCTAATTCAACACCAAGGCAACCGTGCCCAATGCGATGTGGAAGAGATGCTGAAAGCTCTTTGTGGGTACAGCTGTACTAACTTTTGCCATTTGATTAATGACCTGGAAAGACCGCAGAAAGACATACTTATGAATGTAATCAAGGAGGATGTATGGCTGGGACACTTTTCTAAATTGTACACTGGTAGCAGTGTCTCTGGTATATTTAAGATCTTGGGTAGTCCAACATGGACATTGAAAGGGAATGTGGATGATATAACTACTCTTATCAAAATATCTAAAAATTCTGGTGCGACTGCCCATAATAACCTTTCCAATAAATTGCTGAAACTTGACCCAGCAACACGGGCAAATATATTGTATGTACTTTACGAAGATATTTTAGTACATAAGAGTATTCCACAATCTTGGAAAGTGTCTATTCTAATACCTGTTTTCAAGAAAGGCTCCCGCTTATGTCCAGCTAGTTATAGACCCATTGCTATTGCGGACCCGGAGTCTAAAATATTTTGTTCACTGGTTTTATTGGAACTGCAGGACTGGATCACTGAAAAATCTATTTTTAGATCCTAAACAAATAGGTTTCAAGAAAAACACTGGAACAGACTGTGGGGGCCTTATATTAAAATTATTAATAGTTAGATCTATGAAACCAGGTAAAAGACCGTTGTTTGTGGCCTTGATGCAATTGAGCTCGGCTTTTGACTTAGTGGACAGGAAACTTCTATGGCAAAAGCTAAAAGATCTTGATATTCCAGCTCATCTACTTGATATAATCATTACCCTACACACCGACACTAGGTTGACGGTTCGTTTAAATTCTGATGGTTTACTTTCTAAGGAACTTGTTATCCCCAATGGCCTACAACAAGGGTGTATGTTGGCTCCCACAGTATTCAATTTATACACGTGTGGTGCGAATAGTGCCCTATGTAGCAAAGGGCTGGTGTGTCCCAAACTTAACAATGTTTGTCTGTCTTGGGTTGCCTACGCGAACGATTTCCTCTTGATAATACTAAAATTGGTCTTCAAAGACTACTAAAGGAATTCGAAATATTCATTAACAAACTACAACTTCAAATTAATCCATCAAAGATGGTCATCGTCCGCTTTGGCAGTCACAACAAAAGAGAGAATGCTTTTACATGGCACTGTGGGGCCACAACAATCAAAGCGCAACCCACACTCAAGTATTTGGGCTTTTTTTTCTCTGGCGCTGATTCCACCATCCTGATAAAAAGTCAGTTGAAACTAAAATCCGAAATTGCTATTAGACAACTATGTGTCATTGATAACAAATTCGGGAAATTCTCCATGGTTCCTTTAAGAGAATTCTATATGAAAAAAGTTGTACCTCGTCTAATGTATGGCATCGAACTGGTTTCAAATGGGTTACACGATTACTTGAAGTTTATTGAAGGTAAAATTTGGAGGTCTGTCTTGTTTTTTTTGCCCCCTTTGGAATTAATCAAATACGAACTAGGTCTATAATCATTGTCAACTTATGCTACATGGAAAAGACTGTGTCTATGGAAAAAGTGTAATTAGCGATGGACGATACTCTATATGCCTGCGCTTTTTTAGAACCAAGCAACCCTTTCACACACACTCTCCACGTGAGTGCATGAAGTCTTTATTTGAGCTAGGTATGTCAGTCACTAAATTGTGTAAAAAAACAGATAAAATGAAAGATAGTTTGGTGGGTTTCAACTGGCAAGTTACCAAGCAGAAAATTTTAGATGCCAAACTATATAAGCAAGTCTGTTCCACTTGGAAATGATTTTCGGTCATAAAAGGGTATTTGACTCAACACCCAAGCAAACAAGTATGCAATGATTTTATGAGGTTTCGCTTTAATGTTATGCAAACAAATCAAATAAGAGGTTTCAGAAATTGTAACAAAGACCAATGGCCCTGGTGCAGATTCTGTAAGAAAGATGGGGTAGTAGAAACTCTGCAACACATCCTATTGGTTTGCCCTGGTCTTAAGGCACAAAGGCTCAGGTATTTTGCTCAATTTGTAAGGACACCCCACGATGTGAATAGAGAGTCTATATGGCACCGAATGTTACATGATGACTCTACTAGGTTAAAAATTCGGGTAACAACCTTTCTGAGAAATGTGTGTGATCTGAGTTAAGAAAGAGTGCTTTATTTTATCATTCTTTTGAACGAATTGGTTTTAAGATTAATTTTGGAAATGAAAGTCATTATGACACATCTAATCCGAAAGTTATATGTAAGATGCTTATTTGGGTTTGGAGTGAAATTGTCTGGCTTTTTTTCTTTTTTCTGTATCAATTTCTTTTATACTTATTATTAGTATTTTATACTTATGCTTTCTGATTGTAATTAATGCTGGTTTTGAAATTGTTTATTTTTCTTTGCTTTCGACAAAAAAAAATCTTGATGATTGCTTTATTGTATATGAATTTTTGATGTAGTGGTTTTAATTTCGGATTTTGTAAAGGTTTATAAATAAACCAAAACAAATAATAAAAAAAAATAAAAAATAAAAACCATGTGCTCGCTTTACAACAAGGTAAACATGTCAAAGACCAATTGGTCCACTCACTGCAAAAGAAGGTACAAAATTCCAATCCAATCCCTGCCACCTGGAGTTTACCCTCAGTGGTAGCACACCATCCATGTAGTCAGTGTGGCTCGCCCTTCAACAAACCACAATAATCAATTTAAGTACCATAGTATGAAATGGTAGCTACACAAACCTACAAATTGGGATAATTTGCTGTTACAAGCTGGCTGTCATCTAACCTCCTCTCCATTCTGCCACATGCTCATTCCTCCTTCCACATCGCCTCAAAAACAAATAGGCTTGTGTTGTCGCACTCTGACCCTTTCCCTGCTTCTCCAGGTGGTTTCCCATTGTCCCTCCACTCACGTTCTTTCACTTCTCTTCTCCAATTGCCTCTCCATCCTCCTTCCAAATCTTCGCCATTCCCCAGCTCTGATTTCATTGGTCTTCTACTTTCCACCCAATTTGCCTCCTCTGCTTCATCCTTTCCTCAGATGCCCCTAAGTCCTTCAGTCTCTTTGGGTTTCTCCCCTTCCACTGCTCCTGCACCACCAACTGTTGCTGCACTATGTAAGGGACTTCAATCCAGCAATCCAACTAAGTCAATGCTTAGGATGGGATGCCCAATGGAAGCCCTTTCTTATATATTTTTATGTCAAAGTTCTTTAAATCTGGATGATGAACCCTTATATAACGCCCCTCTCTTTGGATCCCCCTGACCTCAGTGAGCCAAGAAGTAGGTTTGTTTTGCAAATTAAAAGATTAATTTCAAGTATTAAACAATATATATATCACACTTTTATGAACAAAAGAATATCTGAATAGCACACTTATGAATATGGACGGTAATCAACAAGGGGTAATATTACAAAATTGACAATCTCTTTAATCACTTAAGAGTATGAATATGAATGATACTGTAGCAGAGAATACCTTATATGATTCAAGGAAATGGAATAATGGGAAAGAATGCAACCCAGAAATAACTTGATATGATTTCAACAAAAGACAATATGGTCACTTTTTCCCCTGTGACTACTCACTCCCCAACCTATGCAATATGAAGAGATGGAAATGAGGGCACACAGGTTTTCAGGGAGACAATCAAGAATGCAGTTCAATCCCAGTTCCCCCAGCAAGCTTAGAGAAACAGGTATGATGTTCAAACAGGCAAAAATACTTTTGAATGTGATTGCAGTGAAAGTGAAAATATGGTAAATTGATTTTAATTCACTAAAGGTGATTCAGGATGAGTGATAGTTACTTGAGATTGGTTCAGGTCAACACTAGCAATGATTCATGAATGATTATCAAATTGAAAACAAATTTCAGCAATTGAGAACAAGGAGCAGCTATTTTGACAGATTACGGAAAGACTATAATGAATTCGAATGCTTAGGATCTTAGCTTTAAAATGACAGTTAAATTTCGCTTCTAGGACGTGCGGTTCAAAAGTTACGGATGTTTTAGTGAAGGTAGATTTTGCAGAAATAAAATCAAGATTTCAGAAATGACAGATGCGCTTTACAGATTTGAAATCAACAGGATGGACACAAGATTCTATAATGCAGTTCTGGACAGGTTAAAATGGTTGGAAGAGGATTACTTTAAATTAAGAGATTGGTTATGGACAGTTCTAGACTAGATACTCACTCCTAGCTTTGGAATGGAATGGGCCTCGTCAAAGATCTGGTCAAGGGGTTTGGCTTCACTCTCGCCACTGGACAGATCTCAGTCCCTCTGGGTTCGGCGTTCAGCACTGCACATCATTCTGCAGCCTCTTGAACTGGATCTGACGGGTCTTGGATACAGCTCTGCTTTCTGGGTCTGGACCTTGGTTCTAGCACAAGGTTCTTGGCTAGAATAAAACAGTACAGCCCGGCCGTTGAATGTGAGAATCAGGTTGCTAGATTCTACAGGCCTGCTGAGAAGAGTTCAGCTTTTGGTTTAGGCCTCTCTGCTTCAAGGTTCTAGAGTTTGGGTTCTAGAGTTCTGGTCTCTGGATCTAGATCTGGAGTCTCTGTCTGGATATTGTCTGGATCTGGTCTGGCAGAGTGCTTCACAGGAATCGGTGAGTAGTTGAAAAAGGAGTGTTTCCTATCTGTCCTAAACAGTCTCTTTTTATGTGTTTCCAAAGTGGGTGGGTAGGCTGATTCTCTATGCCCAACCCCCTAAGGATTTGATATGTTAGAGGATTTTCTGTCCCCTGACTGAAGAAAGAATCAGCGTGTCACCAGGTGTCATGTTTATGGCTTATCGGAAATCCCTCCCCTTTGCTTTTACAGAGAAAATCAATTTTACCTAAAAAACATATTTCCTAGATAACAAGTTGTTCATAATACATATACACATCACAAATTACTTAAGGTACATTCTTGTCCAACTCTGATCTTCCTAAGAGCTCTAGTTCAGAAATGACAACTTATTCAGTGCTTTTGGTGGGTTT
Source organism: Ambystoma mexicanum (assembly GCF_040938575.1). Taxonomy (NCBI): domain Eukaryota; kingdom Metazoa; phylum Chordata; class Amphibia; order Caudata; family Ambystomatidae; genus Ambystoma; species Ambystoma mexicanum. The sequence goes on from NC_090929.1 coordinate 419,664,704, forward strand.
CCCAATATTGGTTCTGCACCAAATTTTACACAAACAAACATATCCTCTGGGCACATTCCTGCAAATTCTTATGTTCATAGCAAAAACACTGCAGCTGTGATATTAATAATTCTGGGGTTTGGTCTCATAACATCACACGGCATCCAGCTTAGTCTTAAATTGTGAGTGAATTTTTCATTTTAAGAATCCCAAAGTTCCATATTTTTGTCAGCTTGGTAAAATTTGTTATATGCAATTTTATAAAACATATATTTCCTGGGCTACCTGAATCCACAATGGTTTGTCCCCACCCCTAGATCTGGCTGACTCAGCGGGTCACATGTCTTGTTTCTCCCAGAGCAGTTGTTGACCAGTCACACCCAAATCACCATATTCTATTCATCCCAACGCCCACATTGTCTTGACTGAGAGCAGCATGCCAGGGTGCCTTGGCTAGTTCCTGTTCACACCAGCCTGTCAATCTCTTGGCCAAGGGCAGAAGGAAGCTTCTTTGTCTAGGGATAAGGTATGAAGGGTTCCCATGAACAGAAGGCCTCTTGAAGTTTTAACTAAATCAGATTACCTTTTGTCAATTGCAATATAGTTCCTTGTAAAAAGAAAAATGCATTTATAAACTCACAATAAGCAACATATATTTAAATCAAGTCTTTTTCAACAATGAAATCACTGTGTGGCACTCTATGTGGCATTTTGATGGAATTCTCTTCTTTGGCATAGTTAACTTCTGAAACACAACTCTCCTGTCAGAATTATAAATCGCCAGAACCTGACAGAGGGGAGTAACGGTACTACACACATTTTGACAGCTGTCTTTCCATCAAATATCTTTAAAAGTGGATTTTGTTCTAATAACACATGATTCTTTCTGACATTGGATTTATGTAGATTCTTGCAGTATAATGATGTGGAACACCCAACAAGGAGGTTGGATCTTTTTAGGTGGTTTGTGAGCCATGATTTTAGCAAATTTGACACCAAATAAAAACGGATTTTTGAGACAGCTCTGTATTCCTTGGCAGAGATTTTGTGCTGTGAGCAGCCAAAGGATGGGTTTTGGCAGTGGTCTCCGGTGCTCACTAAGATAGGCAAAAGTGGATGGTAGCCTATTTTTCAGGTTTTCACTGCGCATTTTCTGGTGATTTCTGGCGAGCAGCATGCTTTCCAGTGGCCATTCTGATGTTTCTGCTGCAAGCAATGCCTAGTGATGTTGCAGGGCTTGGATGAGTGGGTTGAGACATCCCACAACTACCTCTTTCTTCTCACTCCACTGTCTTCTCCTTTGCTACCCCCTCCTCCTTCTCCACCAAAATTTCCAGCACAACCACATCCTTCTACACTACCATCTCCTCCTTAAGTACCAGCTCCTTCTGCTTCCCCCAACTTTTCCTTCACCGCCAAGGCCTCCACTCCACCTTTTACTGATACTTTACTTAAAGCTCCCACACCAGTCTGTTCTTTGGGATGGCTTTTATTGCAGTTCCTACTCTCCCAGTGGGATGGGTTTATGGTAAGGGCTCACAGCTGAGCATAGTTATCTATCTTGATTAGGGATTGGTTGGTTTGGCCGAGTATTCGGCACTAAGGTGTATCTATACTAAATGTCCTGGTTTCTCTTTCCATGCAGGCAGAGCTTTTCAAAGCATAATCCACCATCTCGGCCCTCCGTGACTCATGCATGCACACATGCATGAGGATGCTTAGCTCTGCGAGCACAGCTGGCAGGAGCCTCATCTGCTCTTTATTCTGCAGCTCATTCAGCATGGAAGCAGGAAGCCAATCGCGAGCAGTCCCTGCTTCACAGGAATGCAGATTTCTGCATAAGAATGTGAATCTGATTCTTTAAAGATGCAGTAGCAGTGGCATACACCATGTGTCGGTCCCCATACGCCAGTTGTGGAGAGACATGGGGATCGTCTCCATACCAGACAGGGTCCCACATCATGTAGCGAATGACGGGGCCCAACCCTTTTGGTCCTCCCTGGTCACCTAAAGGGTTAAGCAGGGGACATTGCCACATTGTCCATGATCTGGTTTATATATTGGAATGGCAACATGAGCCGTCAATAGGTGACATTTTTAACAGGGCTCTCCAGTTCATACAATCGATAAAATGAGCCATTAGAAAAGCTAAATTAAGACTGGACACAGCGAGAAAGATCTCAAATGGGTGGAATCGGAAGCAGAAGTAACTCTGTAACTCTACTGAGCAGATACCCAATAGAAGAGAACAGAGTTACATTCCACTGTTCAATAACCAAAGAACAGGACTCAATTCCTCATGTGACTGGGACACATTGGTCATCTACGTAGGAATGTAGTGGACCTATAACTTTAGTAATCCCAGCAAATCACAGGAGACTAGTATGTATAAACCTTATGACATGACCTAGAAATAGCATACATGGTTCTCCAATACATCACATGCATCCTCGGGAAAGATCCATCACAACATGGATAACAGCATATTTCATATGATGTAGTACATTTAAAGAAATGTTCAGCGAAACACCCACACCCTCCCAGAAACAGTGAGACACCACCAACCGTGACAAAATAAAGTTAAACTCATCCATCAAACAATAGATGCAGCACAGGTTGACGGAAACAATGCAATTCATTAGAACCAGCACACAATCCCAACCTAACCCAATTCAAACAAGCCAATCACAACAGTGGACTTTAAAAAACTGAGGAAAGTGTAAGAGTTGTTTTTTTAATACAAAGAATTCCTAAGGAATCTAAAATTAATCACAACGCATAGTTGTACCCTAGTGAGAACATCCAACATAGTCATGCACACTACATTTTATCACACAATATTTTTTTTAATTCTTTTACATTGTGCAGTTAGACAAGAAATAAAAAAACACAAGGCAACAAAGTGAATTATTTCTTACTGTAATGAACACATAGTAAAAACTCATAGCAAAATGCTTCCATTGATCTGTCGGGCCTAGTGCTCATTTAATGTTCTCGTTCTTGTGTGTCCTTTCATAATACATTCATGAGTCTGAGTCCTTCACTGTGTGTGTGGCTTGCTGGATGCTTTTCACTTTATTTTGGAAGTGGCTGTTGATCTTGCTGCACAGTTTCCGGGAGGATGTGGGTGTTTTACTGGACGAGGTAGAGTTTCTCATTTCCTTGATGTTGACCATTGCTTCCTCTAGGTACATTGTCGTTCTGGTGTGTGCAGGAAGGTTAAGCACATCACCATGATTCATTCGCCTGGTGTGACGTACACACTCTCAAGGGTTTGGAAAGAGATAGAACACAGCACTGCCCACCCCTGCGGCCACGAGGTCCCCCCTGAGGGCGCGGCCTGGGGCAATTTGTCTCCCCTACCCTCCACCCCCTCATGACGGCCCAGTGGGTGCTGTGGTCTGTGTCTCGTGCAGGTTTCTTGGCCTTTCATAACGTTGTTGGGTACTGTCAAATCTGTCTCTGAGATGCTGCTTTGTCTTGGGTGTTGAAATCTTGCCTTCAAGCTTGTTGTAGTTTCTGGTTTGTTTTCTTCACGGTTTGAAGCTGGGGGTAAATAACTTTGCTGATTGTCCAGAGCTTCTGATATCCAATTCAAGAGCATCAATGTATTTATCCAAGAGGGGAGAGGTCCAATTATTTTTGGTATGGCTTAGTGCCCGCCATTATTATTACAAGCTTCTCAAGCTTCTTCTGGCTGTGTCTTGGACTTTATAAGTCGGGAGCCTGCGAGTTGTTGTGGTGATAATGTACAGAGCTGTAGTTGCGCCGTAAACTGAATGGGAAGGAGTGCGGTGGCCGTACTGTCTTTGCAGGTCATTGAATTAAGCACGTGCCCAACAGAAGGTGTTGTTGTCTTAATCATTTGTTGAAGGTGAAAGTTAGCCACATGGGAGCGCAAAGATGTTCCAACTGCTTTATTTTCTTTACTCCAACCAAATATTTAAAACGCCTGATTATGATTAGGTGCTGGTGTGCCAGCATGAGTGATGGTGGCTATTGTGTCTGAGAGACCTGCTGCAAAGGTCGGGTTGCGAGCAAGAAGGAAATGAACATAGTACCATTTTAAAAAAGCGACATTTTATAAATTACTCAAAATATTTCCTTTTTAATTTTGCTGAGAATAAATACCATTTTGTTTCACAAAATGTCCTTTCTTATAAGGTCTTTCACTCAATTTAAAGCCAATAATCTGTTTATTTTGTGAGCTCCAACAGGGGCAGTCAGTGAGAGCATACCAGGTAACACAGGCAGAGAGCACATCTTGCACCTGACAATGTGACTCTCACCCGCAGAGACAAAGAGAGAGACAGAGGGTCTAATTACGAGTTTGGTGGTAGCCGTGCCCTTATTAAGGGCACGGCTACCTCCAAACTCACTACCGGCCCCGGCACCCGCGAATGGGCCATTACCAGGCCATTACGAGATGAATGGGCCGTAATTGCAAATTCGCGGGTGGGTGCTGGTATGGCCGGCCTCCCGATCCCCATTCTGCCCTATAGGGATATATATGTTGGGAGCATGGTTGCACCGACACCGTTAATGCTCGGGGGTGCCGGTCTGCACGTCTGGTCAGACCATGCGTGCAGTCCGGCACCGGCAAGCAGAACTCATAATGTGGCGGAGAGGTAACAATCGTAATGAGGCCCAGAAACACAGAATTAGAGAGAGGAGGGGGGCGTTAAATCAGCGTGTGATTCAACGGTACCACTAATGTTTTATATGTCTGCTACACTGTCTATAAAAGAGTCATGGTCAATGGACAATTATTTGACAAGCTGGATACACTAACAGCTCCTCCATAATGTAGCTATCAATTATCTTGTTTTAAAAAAAAAACATATATGGACACTATTCAACCTTACATATCTAAACTTGGCTCCAACCACATTCTTCCCTGAATGCTGGTAGCAAACCTTTGCCCCACCTGCTAAGGAGTGAGTCTCATGTTTAGGCCACACTGGACATGAGCCTGCTTGCATTACTCCTCTGGGAAACTGAAAAGCAGGGTTGTTCTATGCATAGAAGGATTGACTAAAGCTTGGCGCCCGTAATGCAGAGTCCGCACCTTTTAGCAGAATGTGCATTTCGCTCATGAGGCAAGCAAGAGGAAGACTGGGGTGGAGCCTAAAGAGGGTGAATAGTGTTGATGAATAAGTGTGGGTGGAATGATCTATTTCCTTAATAGAATAATTATTTTTGATTTCTTCTACTACTATTGCTCCAACCGATCCCCCACCCCGACATGTACCCTTTCCTCGAATTGCATACATTGGTCCTCATTAGGAGTTTGTCCATAAATCAGCTAAATGTACCCCCAAAATCGTTCACTGTTATCACCACTTGGTACTGTGGCATTTCCACGGGATTGATTGGTGGCACTGCGGTGTAAATCGCTATCTTTGCAGGCAATGGTGCTTCATGGGGATTTTCAGCATATTTACTATGAGCAGTAATTTGGTGAGGTTGTTCTGCCAATTGTTGGCAGTAAGACGGATTGTTTACTTCCATGTTTTTGCTGTAGGTACATCCTCCACCTTACCACCAGAACTCATATTTCTATAACACCATAGAACAGCGGTGGTAACAGAATTTTCTTGATTTTACCACCACATTTTGACATACCCGTACTCCTAATGAGGTCCATTGAATTTGCAGTTTTAAATTAGGGATCCGTCCTGCCGTCATGAGCATAATAAACATCAGCAAGTCCAATTGGTCAAAATATCCCACGTTAATGGCAATCAGATGGGCCGGAAAGTGTTGGCTAATCTGATTGGATAAAGTGCAGAAACAGCCACGGCATGGCATGCCCCATAAAGGCTTATGACGTTTCACAATCCATCCTGTATTTGCTCAACCCTAGTTGCTAATGACTGAATGTGCTCTCAAAACCGCTACATAATTTTCATTTCTGATCCCTATTATTACTGCCATTCCCCCTTTTGAATGTGTCAGGTTGGCGAAATAGTATCAATACTTGCAATTAATGTTCTGCCTGAAAATCAAATAAGAATGTAAAGAAATCAATGGATCTTAGTGGGTGTGACATCTGTGATAAGTGGTTTTGGGGTGTAAATCCATCTCTTTTAAAATGCAGTGGGTTCCTGGGTCTCTAGCCCATCAAAATATTCCATGAGCTTTGCAGCATTGCCCCAGCCTGCGCAGACTGCCACACTGGCCGCCATAATTTTTGTATTGCCCTAGAGTTAGATTGAGATACACAAACTTGGATGTCCAACTTGTTAGTGGGGGGCATGGGACCATGTTGCTTGGTCAAGATAGGCTAATTTTTTTGACCAAAGTCAGCCAGTTTATTAAAAAAGTAACAGCTCCACAGTGCAGTAACTCCAGTGTTACTGAACAAATATTCTTTAAAATGCAAAAATTGTAATAGATTTTACCCCAAAAAAACCTCCCATTGGGTACTACTTAAACAGTCTGTCACAAAAGGAACAAATTGCCATATGCATATGTGGGCTACTTTTTTCCTTGATGTCCAGGCCCACTTTATGTCTCAGTTCTACACTGGTGATGCCACTAACATACTGTCAGGCTTCTATAAATCATAGTATTTCAAATAATTCAATTTTGATGCTTAGGTTATCTCTTCACCAGAGAGGATTATAATGGAGGATGGGTTGGTGCGCTGGTTAATGCTGAAATTCCTAGAATTGTCCAGCTGTTTGTTTGTAAGGAGAGTTGTTCAGGTAGGGGCATATTTAAAGGAACACAAACCTAATGTTTGTTATATGTCTAAAAAAGCAGGTATGCATAGTCTAATAAGAATATGGTAGAGGGTAAGCCCTGTCAAATCTCGCAGGAGCAATTACTGGCTCATTGTGTTTGTGAACAAAGGCTGCATCCTGCACCCTCTCCCTCGGTGAAGAACCGATCTCTTATTGTGCATATGAATGATAACCACTTGACGGTTAGCAAATGATTGCAGTGCACTGTGAAGCCACTACAGCCTGTAAGATTCTATGCTTCATGATGTGTGTACTTAGGTGTAGCTAGTTTATGAAAGTCACCTGGTTTGTTACTAAATTCCTGGCTCTTTCAAGAAACCTTAAATAATGCTACTTGTAAGTTGGTGTAAAGTGTTTGTGCTTGCGGAACTGCTTGCCCGCTTGTCATGGTGCTGAGAAGACTGGAGAACCACATTGCGTCTATCCGTGGAATTGGCACTATATGAAGGAAAGGAGAGTGAGAGGTAGGGAAATGGGGATGGAGTGAGATATGGATGGCAGGATAAGTACTTAACTAAATTGTATTGAAGAGGAGTAGATCATCTCCCTCTTTGGTGATAGACAGGGGAAAATGTCATTCAGCGCATGTGCCCTGCATTCCTGTCCAACATTTTAAAAGTCAGAAGCATTGACCATTGAGGCAGCTGGGCTGCTCTTATTATATGCAGGTGCATTAGAAAATAGGTAACATTGCACACATTTATTTAAGACAACATGAAAACAAAGAAATGCTTACATTGCGCACAACATAACACATAATACAGATTTCTGGTATACAATATAGGTCAGCAAAAGGTAGGAATTATTTTCAAAATGAATCCACATCATGCATTACAAATGACTATGAGCCTTATCTCTCATGGAGAATCACAAGTGCTTAAAATCAAAGAAATACTGAGTTGGGAAAAACCCAGACAAATAGATAAGAAACCCAAGCAAAGGTCGACTGAGAGAAGGGTTGGGGACTGGGCAAACCAGGTGCAGACAATTGGACAGCAACACATACAGAATGGATGGGTTTCAACTGTGTTGCTCACAAATTAAACTGGCATTGAGTCAGAAAAAAAGATAAGCTGCGTGAAGTAACCAATGGGAAACCAGACAACTAATGTATGTCCTTGAAGGTTGTCTGGAAACATGCATCATTCTCCAAATTAATTTTTTGTAGTTTACAGGTGCAAAATATAACTCGTGTTCACTGAAATAGCATGAGACATTGTGACATGAAGTAATAATGCCAGGAAATGGATGGGGTGAGTTTCCATCTTAGAAAATATGTTTACCCAATGAGAAAAGGTAATGCATTTCATGAATAGGAGTTTGACCAATGAAATTATAGAAGTTATGTTATAGCAGGAATGATGTATTGTGTTTTGCCACACTATAAGTGTTGTCTAAAATGTAAGAAAAGCTGAAATCTTCATTTTGTCAGCCTGTAAGATGGGTGATTAAAACCAAATACTCCTGGCTAGTCATTTTCTGTGTTTGTCTTTTGCCCATCGTAGACCCCCCCCCCAGTTCCCCAGGCTAGCAACAGGAAATTATCCTAAGAAATTGCCACTTTTAACAGTATGCTCGCAGACGCCTGTCTGAGTCTTTGTCTGAGTCTTTGGACTTGTATCTCAGATTCAGTCACATAATCCCTGTGATACAAATACCAGAGGAGAATATGAAACACACAGAATAAACTACCAACAAGTGAAAACCAACCTCCATAACAAGAAATGAGGGAAGTACAGGAAGTGGGGTACAGAGGTCAGTTCTAAAAAATAAACGTGAAAGGAAAGGCAACAATGCACGTATACTGTACAAAGAGTGAAAGGGTTTGGGATCTGTCTATGAAGAGAATAATATTAATTGCCCTTAATGCAAGGGATAAATAACCACAAATGCCTTTTTGTGCTTACTAGATCTTGGGGTGCCACACACTGGAGGTGAGAGGAGGATGCCACATTTTGATTGAGGCACAAAGCAAGCGTTGATCGCAGGTATCCAGCCACCTGGTTGCAATACCATATTTGATAAGTCTCAAGTGAATGGATTATCCAACAAAGGTATTCAAACTTAGAGTGGAACTTAAAAGATGGGTCATGGAGGAAAGGCAAGGCAACAGAACCTTTGTTGAACAGCACCCCCGCAGACATGCCACTCCCCATTTGGGAAAAGTCTTCCCGTCACTGATTTTCCAGATCTCTACTGCTTGCATGCTGGTTTCGACCCACTTATAAATCTTTCTGCATACATTCAGTGGAGGTTTTCGCAGCAGACTAGGTAAGCAAGGTCATTGCTAAAGTGGCAGCATGGACGACAGGACACGGCAGGGAAAAGATGCTGAAGTGGGTGGCACTAGTTTCAATGGTGTGGTAGCAGGTCTTCAACACCTATGTATCTGAGTACTCTACCCCATCTGCCCTGGACCACTCTCTGCCCACCTGCCTGGGGCCACTCTCTGCTGACCCTGCAGGGACGTCGATTCACCAAAATGCCTGGGGTGGCGGATTGACCTCACAGACCTGATGACATCACAGCAAGTGATGTCAATTGACCTTTGACCCAGATGGCATCATTGCCTGTTTGTTCTTGGGAGGATAGCTCAGGGGCAACATGCTCACCTTAAAAGCAAGACGACACGGAGCAACACAGGTTCAAACCCCGGGTCTGCGCTTACAAATCTCTGGGTATTAAGCGTGTTATAAATAACCAATCATGTAATAACCCCAGTGGCATTACCGAAAGTGGCTTGCAGGAGTAAAAAAAGAAAATACTAAATAGGTACTGAAGCAGAGAAGAATATTTTAGATACCAACCATATATTAACAAGGGTGCTGCCTTCATATGTCATGGATGGGGTCATGATATAATAGGGTTATATAAGCCCGGGGGGCGTGGCTACGAGAGCCATGTAGGAGGACGCGTTCTGGAGGAGCTCCCGAGATCCTGCAACGATCCGGGCAAATATGTGCGGTACGACGGATCGCTGACCACCGACGATACACATGATGGTGTGTGAAGGTATTGGCCACGCATTGTGAACTTCTGGAGAGAATAGGATCAACGGCGATGGAGATCGGTGGCTACGAGTTAAAAGACCCCGCGAACAAAGGGCGACTCAAAATGGCCGACCAGGGCCCGGGACTCGAATAGGAGCGAGTTGAACGATGGCCTGGCTGTGAAGGTGCACTGTACACAAACTTGCTACTTTAGCAACCGATCGATTTCCTGAGTCATGTCGAGCAAGCCGGTGCGGCCGAAGGTGAAACAGCCTACCTTAGACGATTTCACTAAAACTCCCCCGAGCCAGGACACTACCAAAAGTAAGGATGCGCTGGCTGGGAGTGGCACGACGTCCTCGTGCACCAACCAAGAAATCCTGGCGGCGATTGTGGAACTGAGGGCGGCCTGGGAATCAAAGCTGGAACTGGCCGTTACTGAACTAAAGACTGCACTGGACCGCAAGGTTGGGGAGGTCCAGGAGGACGTTAATCTGCTACGACAAGATGTCAGGGCCCTGGCGGAGCGCACGGAGTCCCTTGAAAAAGAAGTTGGCCCGAATACAGCAGATTGCGCCACTCATAAGGCCGATTTGCATGCCCTGACACAAAGGATTGGCAACCTGGAGAGCAGAGCGGAGGAGGCTGAGGGACGAGCCCGTCGCAACAACATCCGCATCGTGGGCCTACCGGAGGGGATAGAGGGCCGTGACCCTACGGATTTCATCGAATCCATGTTCTTACAGGAGATACCTGGAGGGGCCCTATCTCAAGGATTTGCAGTAGAAAGAGCACATAGAGCCCTAACTAGGAGGCCACCTCCGGGGAACCCGCCTAGGCCTGTGATCGCCAAAATCCTTAACTACCGCGACCGGGAGAGGATACTGGAATACTTCCGTAAAGGAGGGACGATCACGAGAGGAGCGGCAAACATCACGGCTTATCCAGATTATACTCTGACTGTACAACGTAGTCGCATGAACTTCGGGTCTGTAAAGCGAAGGCTGAGAGAAGCGGGCCACAAATATATGTTACTCTATCCAGCAAAATTGAAGGTCTTCCATGCACATAAAACTTTGTTTTTTGAAACCCCGGAGGATGCTATGGGATGGCTCGATGCGCAAGGATGCCCCCAGGAATCGGAAGTTCGGCCCAGAAAGGGCTCTGAAGAGATACGGGAATCGTAAAATGGCGTCGCAAGATGGCGTGGCTCGAGGGACTTGAATATAGTCGGTGTGACACCTTCGGTAAAGAAGGTCAGATGATTGCACTATTTTGTCAAGACACTGTGAATGTTTATCTGATCGGGAGCCCTACGGGGCGATACTCTCTACCCCACAATAGTTTTAGTTGGGTGGCCGTTAGGGTGACCTCACCCTACTGGGCTCCGTTCACCGACCGGTGCTTGCGGAGCTAGATGTGGGGGTGCCTGAGCTCTGATGCTGGAGCTGGGCAGCAGTTGGGGTGTGTGATGTTGGGGAAGGCACGGGTGGGGGGAGGGGAGGGAAGTTGGGGTTTAGTTGTGTATATAGTTGAAGGGAGTTTGAGCTTATATGAGGAGTTACTGGACCGAAACTCTATCTGTGTCATGTGGGCGGTTGGGGGTCGCTACATGGGAGGCAGGGAGGAACGTACTTGCCATGGGAGACCTTAAGATTGTCACCTGGAATGTCAGGGGACTTAATAGTTATTTAAAAAGGAATAAAGTTATGTTGTACCTCAAAAGGCAGAGGATTGACATTGCACTATTGCAAGAAACACACCTGAACCGGCACAAGTTAGAACTGGTTGAGAAAAAGTGGAGTGGCATGGTGGTGGGCTCCCCGTACTCTGCCTATGCCAGGGGAGTGCTAATCTGGGTAGCACCGCACGTTCCGTTCAGAGTCACGTGGCAGGAGGTGGACACGGAGGGCAGGCTGGTTATGCTCAGAGCCCTGGTTGAGGATAGAGAGGTTTGCATTATTAACACATACGCCCCCAATCAAAATGCTGCTGCATACTTCAGGACCCTCTGCACCCGTCTGGGCACATGCGTGGGGGGAGCGATCATTTGGGGAGGGGACTTTAACTGTGTTCTCGACCCAAGGGCAGATAGGTCCGATGATAGGATTGATCGGCCCACCCCGGCGGCCAGAGTATTACAGACGTTGCTGGGCGACTTTGGGCTGGCGATGTTTGGCGACTGAAATACCCTGATACCTCGCAGTATTCTCACTACTCTGCTCCACAGCGCCTACACACGAGATTGGATTACTTCTTTGCCACGTCAGAAGTGGTGATGGCGACCACTCAAATTGAATATAAAGCGAGGGTCCTGTCAGACCACTCGCCCTTAGTGTTGACCTGGCAGTATGGCCGCCCTCGTGCACGGATACCTACATGGCGCCTCCGTGCGGAGGCGCTTAGGGACACGGTTTTTAGGGAGGATATCAGGGAGGCGATCCAGCGGTACTTTGAGGTTAACACGGGCAGTGTAGATTCGGCTGGTACACTTTGGGAGGCATTCAAGGTTGTGTTACGAGGGGACGCTATTTCCAAGTCGAAGGGCCTGCAGGGTGGGGTTCTGATGGAGCTAGAGAAGGCGGAGAGACAATTGGAGCGCGAATGTAGCGAAGCAGGAGGGGACGCAGACCTAGTACTTGCGCTGCAGCAGCGATGTTCGGAGCTTTGGGAAAGGCTCTGTAACCTTAACTATAGGAAATATGTTGAGAGGCAGCATGCGGGTGGAGACAAAACTGGCCGCCTACTGGCATGGCTATATAAGAGAGAAACCCCTAGGCCCCCGATCAGAATGATAGTTGGAGAGGACGGAGAGGAGGTAGACACCCAGGAAGGAGTTAATGCAGCCTTCCTTGATTATTATAGAGCACTGTATGAGGACAAAGGGGGAGAATATCAGGCAGAGATCAGAACTACATTGGAAGACATAGAGCTGCCCAAGATTAGTGATGAAGAAAGAGAGGAGCTGGACGCACCTATCACACTAGAGGAACTGGAGGAGGTAGTGAAGGGATTGCCCACTTGTAAGACTCTGGGCACGGACGGACTCCCGAGTGAGTTTTATAAAGTGTATGGGGCAGAGATACTCCCCCCGATGCTAGAAATGTTCAATGAATCTTTCGAGAAGGATCGGTTACCGGAAACGCTCAGAGAAGCGCTGATAGTGCCGCTCCCCAAGCCTAATAAACCCCGACAAAGCTGTGGATCGTATAGGCCGCTGTCGATGTTGAACCAGGACAGCAAGATCCTGACGGCGGTCCTGGCCAACAGGCTACGAAGGGTCATCAGTAAACTGATACACCCGGATCAGACGGGCTATGTCCCCAACAGAAACATAACTCACAATCACAGGCGACTTCACCGGGTGATTGAAGAGGGGAACAGAAGTGATGAAGAGATGGTGGTGGTGTCCCTAGATGCAGTTAAGGCATTTGATTCAGTGAGGTGGCCGTGGTTGCTGGCGGCCTTGGAGGGGTACGGGTTTGGGCCTGGCTACGTGAGGTGGGCGAAACTACTGTACAGCGAGCCACTGGCCAGGGTGCGCACGGGATCTGTGATATCCAAAAGGTGGCGACTTAGCAGAGGCACCAGACAGGGATGCCCCTGGTCCCCGATGCTGTACATATTGGCCTTGGAGCCCCTGGCGGTGTACCTCAGACAACAATATGACTTGGTTGGCATCGAGGTGGGAGGAGAGAACCATTTGATATCCCTATATGCTGACGACCTGTTGTTGTACCTGAAGTATCCGGAGGAAAACCTCCAGTACATTTTAGAGGTCATGGAAAAGTATGCAGAGCTGTCCGGCATAGCGGTTAATCCCAGTAAATCGAGCATGTTCCCGCTGGGGAGCTTCATTGGGGTCCCTCTGGAACGGTTGCCGGTGTTGCCCGTGCCCTGGGCAACTGAGTCTTTCCGTTACCTCGGAATTGATGTATATCATGCTGTGAAGGAAGAACACTTGCACAATACCGAGGCGGCGGTAAAGAAAATCCGCGATAGTATGCGGTTTTGGGAGAAGCTGCCGCTGGCAATGGTGGGCCGGGGGGCGATGCTCAAAATGGTGGTCCTGCCCAGGCTTTTGCACTTTTTCAGCAATATACCATACTTGATACCCAGGAAGTTCTTTGTCAAACTTGATAGTGTATGTAGGGACTTCCTGTGGCACGGCATCCGTAACAGGGTGGCCTTGTGGAAACTGCAAAATTTCCACGATAGGGGAGGCATCAAGCTGCCGAACTTTGAGGCCTATTATGTGGCCAGCCAGCTGCAATACGTGACCAAATGGCTCTCTGATGAGGAAACTCCTGAGTCCAGGCTGGTTGGGAGGGACTGCGCCCCGTTTTATCTAAAGGAGGTCGTCTGGGTCCCTAGGTCGGACTTGCAAGGACGCCCATGTATGTTGCTGTTGGGGTGGAGAATTTGGCGCAGAATGTGTCCGTTGATTGAGAACCCGTGCCCGTGTTCCCCGCATGTGCCACTGGCCGCCCTAACTACGGGGGACAGCCAGCTCAGGAAAATTGTCAGGACATATTGGGAAACGGTTGGGCTGGCCACATTGGGAGACATATGGCAGGATGGGGCCATTAGAGAATTTGTAGACCTGGGTGAAGAAACAGGGCTGCACTGGGGCCAATATGTTACATATCTAAGGCTGGTACAGATCATCCGCAAGACTTGGCCGGAGACGGTGCTAGCGGAAGATCCGAACGCACTGATCGGAACGATATATGATATATCAGAGGGCGGGCATGAGATCTCTAGATTATATGAGGTGGTGATGACCCGGGTGGGGAAGGATTTAATGGATTTGAGGCTTGATTGGGAAGCGGAAGTGGGGGCGCAGATGACTGATGGGATGTGGGAACGGGCCATGGGATACCATAAGAAAGTGTCCAGGAATGCTAGATTGCAGCAAATACAGCTGTACATCACGCACAGAGCATATATGACCCCGAAGAAAATAGCCAAGTTTGCGAACGCAGGTAGACAAGCATGCCCGAAATGCGATGAAGAAGATGCAGGTATGACACACATGTTCTGGTCCTGCCCAGTGATTGAAGGCTTTTGGGGGGAAGTGGCACAGAAATTAGCAGATAAGGGGGTCCTCCTACGCATTGACACGGCCTGGGCCTGCCTCCTGGGAGGGTTCCCTAGACCACGGAACACCAAACATCTCGGAAAACTGAGAGACCTGGCGTATGTACTTGCTAAGAGAAGGATAGCTATGAGTTGGAAGCAACGCCATGGGCCAAGAATAGAGATATGGTGGCGGGACCTGCAGAAGTGGGCGGAGGCTGAAACGGTGGTATGGCAGGAAGCGTGTGGTAATTGTGGGGAGGAAGAAGTGGGCAACCTGGCTGCTTGGAGAATGTTAATTACGGGACTGTTTGGCACGGAGATGGACCCTGCTGCTTCCGAGAGGGGCGACGCCCGGCCCCACCAAGTGTACACAGAACTGTAAGGTTGATAAGCTCTTGGGGGGAGTGGGGAGGGTTTGAAGTGCAGTAACATGGCATTAATTGATGTTTACAGTGTGTAATGTATAATGCTGCAAGTTTGGTTTGTAATGTTTTATTTTGAAAATAAAAAATATTTAAAAAAAAAAAAAAAAATAGGGTTATATAAGCCCGGAGTCGCGAAAAGGGCAGAGGCAAAGTCTGTTGGGAGTCTGTGGAGCTGTGACCCCTGTGCTTCTGTGTGCGTGCACTCGTTGTTTCAGGAGTGGAATTGGAAGTGAGGCGAGCTGCACCAACGTTCTACAGACTATATTAGGGCTCTGTCCCTTTAACCAGTGCAGCCTGATCTCTCAGCTGAGCTCTCGCAGCGGAAACCAGTTTTGGAAACCAGCGTGACACGTGACCTATCACGTGATCTGATCAGACGGACAAAAATCCTGCCCCTACGCCCTTGCGGCGATAAGCCCGGAGTCGCGAAAAGGTCAGAGGCAAAGTCTGTTGGGAGTCTGTGGAGCTGTGTGAAGTGTGGGTCCGCTTGTGGCTCGAGGCAGCCGGGAGCTAGGTTGAGTCCCGCCTCACCAAAGGAGCTGTTAAACCCGCTACATACGCCAAGATGCAAACCGGGAGCTGACTTAAAGTGGGCGTGTATTCGGAAATGGACACGCCCATGCTCTTGGAAGTTAAGAAATCCAAGGAGAAAGAGGGTCCAGGAGAGGCCGAAGACTTGGCTCCCGAAACGGAAGATGTAGGAATGACGTGACGGAGGGAAAATCGAAAAGGGTGAAGAGAAACTTGAAGGCCCCGACGAGGGACCCGCTGCAGTCCAAAATAAAATGGACCGCTGCGAAGAGAGGGGAGACCTTGTGGCCCGCGAGGAGATTAGAATCCATACTGGGTCAGTTGGAAGAAGAAGGGGGGAGATTGGGAAATCCGAGGCCCTTACTCAGAAGGGCCCTGTAGGGTAACTCCAGAATAGGAACAACGGAGTTGAGGGATAAGGATAGGGCCACCTATGGGGGAGTTGCTTCTTGTGACGCCCACACAGGGGTGAAACATGTGGAACGCCTAGCCAATGATGGGGTAAACCCCTGCATGGCGATAGATGCTGATAAGGCAAGATCTATCCTGCATACTGACTTGGCAACTGAGGCACAAACAAGCATTTCCTCAGAGGAAATAACAACGGAAGAAAGAGTAGAGATGATTGAGGAGCCTCAGATGGCACAGGATGCGGAGAGTCTTTGTGAAGGCACAAATGAAATAAGTCAAAAAACACAGTCTGAGGAGGAGGAGGGAGAGGGTACTGTGGCTGAGGTATACACAGAAGACCCATTTAAATTGCAAATACTAGAAGAGAAAGCCTTGGAAAAATGCAACATAATGGTCTCGCCTGCAAAAGATGATAACCCTTTGGAGCAAACCAGGATAACAAACCAAAATGTGGAAATTACAGTGGAATTGCATTCAATTCCTCGGCAAACCCCAAAAGGCAAGATAAGAAACCCAAGTAAACCATCTGTAATCACGGATGATTCATTAGAAGAAATAACATCGACATATGACGCTTTTAACACAGACGACATAGCTGCAACTCCAAATGCGGCCTTATACGATCGCCTGCATCAGCTTTTGAACTGCATGATGGACGAATCGACAGATACAAACCTAATAACTGATAAAATGCCTGGAGAGAAAAATCTAAGTGGGGGAGCCGAAATGATGTATGAAACACAGACAGGACCAGATAAGGAGGACAAATCCAGGAAATGCGAATCGGTAGATCAAGTAAAAATAAAGTCCACACCGGTGAACGGCGGAAAGGGTGGTAGACTGAAGCAGGGAAAGAAATCTCAAAATCAACAGCTTTGCAAAATACCATTGATTAACCCACCTAAATTTAAAGGCCAAAAAAAAAGTCAGCCTATAAAACGACTCTGTTAAATTTGACAAAGGCAGATTGTATAAAAACCTACTTTGGCCTTAGAGAACTAAAGGAAAAGCACACAGAGGAAGAAATATCTGATGCAGATTTACTAAGTAACGTATTACAGACGGACGACTATGACACCACGCCAGACAAGGAGAGAGAGTACGTCAGTGGGCAGGAAGCGAATGAAGCCAACAACGGGCCGGTTAGATGGCATTTTAAGAAACCGGCTGTTACACACAGACTACCCAGTGAAAAATCGATCTTATCTACCACGCCTTTACTTCAAACGTAGGAGACTGAGACCCTTAGGCCCGAAACATCAGCCACTACCACCCAGCCCACCCTACTTTTAACAGAACCAATGGCAACAAAAAAAATGTCAGTTACAATGCAGACAACAGTATTAATACCTGAAGCAAATCTGTTGAAAAGAGTGACAGTCGGGATACAAACTGACATAAACCTTAGTAAAAATGAAGAAAAGGATGTAACGGCAAAAAAACTAAACATAAACATAAGATCTCCACAAACAAAAGTGCCTGCACAAAACAAAACAATAACTACAAGCAGAAGAGGTAGTGATGATACTTCAACTTCAAGTACCGACTCAATACAAAAAATAGACTTAATGTCTATAATGTCGACTTTAACCATAGCTTTAGCACCCTTCACAAAGCTATATGAGGCTTTAAATGATACAGCAAGGGATCAGACTTCTTTGATTGCCCTCATGAACACGAAATTAACATATCTAGAAGGATATGTAGTAGCAAAAGACAGGCTATTGAAAAGACAAGAAGACGGTCTAATAGAGAAGGAGAACGGAGGGATTTTACCTACGAACGCAGATCTGGAAAAGAAGACTGAGATAGAGGGTAGAAAAAGCGTGACTGCAAAAGAACCAAAAGGAAACATTAAAACTGCAGGAAAGGAGACCCAAGAGGGGCTGGAAATAAAGAACAAGCAGCTAAAACAACAGAAAGAAAAAGTGGTTATTACCCAGATGGGGAAAGAGAAAGAGACAGGAATCAAAGCAAACTTCACATTTGGAATATTTATCAACCAAAAATCAATTGTGAGCAATCAACAGACGTCAATAAGTACAGGGAACTCTAACGGCCAGTCTAAGCAAATAAGAAAAAAAATGTGTACGGAGACAAATGCCAACAAGAAAATAAATAAAATGATCACTAACTGTAGCCAACCAGCCGATGAGACAATAGACTCAGGAAGCGATATAAGTGAATGGAGTGTATATACAGTGGACGAATACGAAACAGAAAATAATGCATCTCCAAGATTTAAAAGAAAAGCAGTCATATTGGACCTCTTTAACATGGAAATGGAACCTAAGAAGAAGGTTCACATCATAGAAAAAAAACATGACGGGGCTCAAAAGGCTGTAAGCAAACGAAAAGAAAATCAAGATGATAGATTGTTTACAATAGGGAAAAGAAAATTAACCCTAGAGGAAGGTAAGCGGGCACAGAAATGCATAGCAGGTCGGAAAGAAGTTCAAAGAAAGAAACAGGAGCAGAAGAAGGAAACATGGGTTACTCCACCTAGAAATAAATCCAGGAACATCATGACTAGAAATTCTTCCCCGACAAGCCGGAAACGAAGGATGAGTAATGAGCAAAGGCAAAATACCCCAATAAAAGAGCAAACTGAAAAATCATAACCGTCAA
Organism: Ambystoma mexicanum; assembly: GCF_040938575.1. Taxonomy (NCBI): domain Eukaryota; kingdom Metazoa; phylum Chordata; class Amphibia; order Caudata; family Ambystomatidae; genus Ambystoma; species Ambystoma mexicanum. The sequence goes on from NC_090929.1 coordinate 419,683,499, forward strand.
GAATACAAAGCTCCTGCATATTTCGTCTGGAACGAAAAAGAAGATCTAAAGACAACTTGATTCTAAACAGAAATACAATCATCAACCTATTCAAGCAGATTCCAAGACTACGATGCATCAAGAAAACAAAGATTTATGGATGGTAGAACCTTGTGAAACTGGGAGAAAAGACTGCTCATATCTACATATTAAGTCAGAAGTTATTAAAACGATGCTTCAGAATGAAACATCAAATTTTGATATCCTGGGATATGATCTAAGAAAATCATGGACTGAGGCTCCAAGACCTGAGGATGAAATAAATAAAACTTCAAATAAAAACTCAGGAAAAACCCAGAGTGGAAATCTAAAGATAAGGGAAAGGACTAGTAGAGTCGACCAAAACCAAAAGCACCCAGCAAATGAGGAAAAAGAAAAGGAAAACCAACATGGAACAAGGGGAAGAAAAGATTCGGCCCGCGAGAGTAACCATGGGTCGGAACAGGAAAGAATATACCAAGACCATTCTAAGGATAAGACGGGTACAAGGCCAAAAGGAAAGCGAGGAGAAAGATCTTCTTCTTCTAGGGACAACTACAGCACGGATTTGGATGATAAACTTTCACATAATGAAAGAAAGGAGACCAAATCGGAAAAGGGAAAAACGGTGCTTGCAAACGCACAGCGGAAATTTTGAGGAGATCGCCGCCAAACTGGTCATGGAAAACATCGGACATACATACAAAGAAACACAACTAACAACCAGAAAAGCCGATCAGGATCCTGCAGGATGACCAACTTGTAAAAGCATGTTCCTTAGTGACACGGGGAAAATTCTTCATAGATATAGCCTCTTGGAACACACGAGGGTTCAGTCACCTAACTGCAAAGAGTGATGTGAATCTGGGGCAATGGGATTTATTATGTTTACAGGAGACATGGTTAACACAGAAACCGGAAATGGATGGATATTCAACATTTGCCATACCAGCGAAAGAGGGCCCAAAGGGTCGTCCCACAGCCGGTTTACTTACAGCAATAAGAGCAGGTAGTGGTTTGGAGGTGACGGAACAAAGGGACTCTCTCGATCAATTTCAAGTCCTAATAATATCCTGGAAATACATAGACAGTAGTAGTACAGAAAAGGAAGAGTGCATATTACTAATTAACACTTAATGGAACCCAGATACAAGTGGGGACGAGTTATATCTGGAAAACCTCTTAATAATTCTAGATGAAGATCTTGAAAACCAAGCTTGCAACCATACAATAATTACAGGGGATTTCAATGCTATATGCAAGAATATTGGAAACCAATGGCCACATTTATCAAAATCCGCACCAATGCTCAAAAGAGGTGAGAACCTCAAAAAAATCTTGGGATCAGGAGACCTGCACAACCTGCATTGGTTACAATCAGATAAAAATCTGGAGATCCCTTCCTGGCAAAGATTGGAACAATCAGGGACATTAGACCATACATTTGTGTCGAAGGAGCTGCTGGGAATGACGGTCAGTTTTGCGACGGTAAGGACTCTAAATAGTGACCATAATTTACAGCAGACAAGATGGGCGAAAATACAGAAATCCCAACAGTTTCTTATGATCTAGATGTGAACATCAAGGGATCCAGGTTAAAACTGACAGAGAATGCAATTAAGCAAATTTCTGAAAAGTATTCCATCATAATGGATGGGGAAGCCAATACAAAAAAAAAGTCAGAGAAGATGGTGGACTATACACTGTTGTTAAAAAAATATATAAAGATGGCAAATAAAATCAAAGAGACCCCAAAGAACTATCTCCATGCCTATAACCAGCAATTAGTAACAAGAAGAAGAACCCTACGAAAAATTAAAACGGATAGCAAACAGATCCGGTATACAACTGGCGCATGACAGTTGGGAGAACGCCAATAGGAACTATAAATCCTGGATAATACAAAAAAGGCATTCCCTATACCAGGCAGACTCGGAACTAATGTTAAAAACACTATGTGGGAAAAAATCAAGAGACTTTTGGGCCCTAATAAAAGGCACTATGATGTCCTGTACTATCCCATTACAAAATAGTATCGGAGAAACGAGGTGGATCTCCCATTTTTCCAACCTATATGCACCACTGCCCGTCATGGAGGGTCCCTGCTTGCGAAAAAAGATAAAGGGGACTGCGTCTCCATGGGAGATCACAACAAAGGAAGAAGATATCCTAGCAAAAATCAAAAAAACTCAACAACTCAAGGGCCCTGGGGTGTGATGGGATCACAAACAGTGACCTAAAACAACATCAAGAGATATGGGCCCCCTTGATTAGCAACATCTTTAAAACTTGCAAACAGGAGCAAAACATACCGGCTTCATGGAGAAAAGCTATAGTAGTCCCAATCTTTAAACACGGAAATCGAGAACATCCATGCCACTATCGCCCAATATCCTTACTGGATGTTATTGGGAAAATATACATCGGGCTCGCCTTGGAAGCATTTCAAGCCTGGCTCAAAGCTGAAAACAGGGGCGATCCATTCCAGACAGGATTTTTTAAAAAAAAAAGGGCCAGGAAAAAAACGCAGGAACATCGACCAATATATTGATGCTGACAACAATCAAAGCCAAGGCCACGCAGACCGGTCAACCCGTATCCATGGCATTTGTTGACCTGGTACAGGCGTTTGCCAGGTCAACAGGGACATATTATGGGAAAAGCTGGAAGCTATGAAGTGCCCTGCAGCTATTATGGGCCCGATTCAAACATTGTACCAGGATACATCTATTAAAGTAAGGCTTGGGCAAGATGGACTACTATCGAAGGAAATTCCAACCTTCAGAGGGGTGAAGCAAGGTTGCCCCCTGACCCCTGCATTATATAACGTGTATATCGCTGACTATGCTGAGTATGAGAAGGAAATAAGATGCTTCCCTTCAACTATTGGTGGCGAAAAAATATTGCGCCTGTTATATGCAGACAATATCATCCTGTTGAATAACACGCCAATAGGTCTGCAAAGACAGTTGACGAACTTGATTACATATCTGAAGAGAAACAATCTAAAGCTGAATCCAGAAAAAAACAAAATAATGGCCTGGGAAGGCAAGAAAAAGAAGAAACAAAGCAAGCAGAACTGGTTCGTGGAGGGGCTAAAATTGGAAAAAGTAAAAGACTTCAAATATCTGGGAGTCATGATGTCAATCAGTGAGTCCGAAACAACAATGCAAAACCTGCTATAAACAAAGATAAAAACTTTAACCATACAAGCACGGATTTCGACAAAAAATACGGGAACTTTTCACTACTGGCAGTAATCAACTTTTATAAAGCAAAGGTGGTCCCTTCAATCCTTTACGGAGCAGATGCAATGTTCCTAATACCTGAAGCACTGTGGATTAAACTAGAGAGCTATTTCTGGAAGAAAGTGCTCAATCTGGCAAAATCAACACTGATGCCACTTTTAAGGAGAGAACTATGTCTCGTGTCACTAAAAGCAATCCAGGAGAGAAACATGCTAATGTTATACCGAAAACTCCAATTGGAGAATAAACCAAAACCATTGGAACTGGTGAAGAACGAGATGACAACGGACAAGATCCATGCACTAAAAGACTGGAAGCTGAGAAATACGAAGTTATTGAGAGATCTAGATGTCTTGGAAGAGACACTTGAAATAAATCCAGTCAAAATATCAAAATAACTCTTTGAAGCAGACTAGATCAGGACAGAGGAAAATGTAATCTTGGTGGTTAGAAAGGGAGGCCCTGTTAGATATATAGAATATGATAATGAATTTGTGTCTGTAATGTTTGTTTTAGAATGTTTTGCCTGAAGTAACTCACTGCCATTTGTAATGAACTAAGAGTTGCGAAGTATATGATTAAAAATATGTTAAAGTTTTGAATAAACTATAAACACAAAAGTAAAATGGGCAGAGGCACTGCCATAGATATGCCATTTCAGCATTGTATGACAAGATACTTATGCCAATTATAGCTTCACGTCAGGTATTGTCATTACATTAAAAGTAGATCCCCTTTTGTTGCCAGTTTCTGCGATAATACAGCATCCAAACATCCAATAGATGCAAGTCACTTTCAATGCACAGAAGCATTAATGCTTTAATGATAATGATTGGTTAGTTATATAGCGCTTTCGCCAATGCACTGTGCATAGCTCATATTTACATACAATTATCATCCCACCCGAAGTCGGAACTCATTTATCAACCTCCGAAGAATTAAAGGCTGAGTTGGCCTTGCTGGAATACGAACCTGTAGATCACACGTAGATCGCAGCAGCAAGTGTTCAACCCGCTGAGCTATCTTACCGTTTTGCTATAAAAAATGCAATACAACCATAAGAAAGCATGTCAAAACTGGCTGCACAATGTAGGCCAGACTCGAAATAACACTTATCATGTTTGCTGTAGCCTTGATGATGCACAGTAAAGCATGACATGCCACAGTAAGACATACCCAGACTGCAGCACCAAAATGCCAATCTAACCACGTAATAACATTTATCATGCCTACTTTACGAGAGCTACCCAGTCATTATACAATTCCACATTAAAGACGGTTGCATCCAAATTCCAGTCGAACCAGGTAATAACACTTACTATGATTACTTCATCAGAGATGCAAAGTGCAAAATGTCAAGCGACAGTATGAAATGGCTAATCTACCTGGTGCAAAATGCTAGCCTGGACACGAAATAACACTTATGATGCTTAATTCATTATAGATGCCCAGATACTTATGCCATGCCACATTAAGAAATAACTAGACTGGCTGCACTCAAATGCCATTCTAGACAGGCAATAACATGTATCATGCGTACGTTATCATAGCTGCCCCTGTAAAACTGTCATGCCACATTAAGAAATAACTAGACTTGCTGTGCCATAATGTGAGTCTAGACACTCATAACGCATATCATGCATGCTTTATCATGGATGCCCATTACGTGATAGCTCTCCCCCCTCCTGACACATCCCCCTAGCCCTCCAACCCTTCTCTAAACACTTGCCCCAGTATTACCTCCACATCACTCTTCCACGTCCCAGTACTTACGTATGAGGGGAGGTGCTTTATCGGCAAGTACTGGAATGAGGAAGAGTAGGCCTATACGTAATGATGATTACAGGTAAGTAATATAGTTACTGGACACAAGCACACCATTCACATGTTCATTTATACTGCACCCATCCCCCATTCATTCACACCGAGCCACCCATCCATCATGCACTCACACACATTACATAATATACATACACACACACACCCCTTTCATGCATGCATGCACACACATTTACAAAAACACGACATTCTTACTTTTTGCAAATCCATTGCTGCTCCAACGAGGAACTCCTCTGCAGGCCTGCCTGTCTCCCATGATCCATGCATGCAATGAACCTGTTCTGGTTCCTGTCATGCGCAGAGCAGGGGTGACAGGGCCTTCCATGTCCCATGGGGGGAGAGGTGTTTTTTTAAAGTCAGTCTAACTTAAAAAAGAAATGAAAACCGTAATGGAAATAATTTCTTTTTGAAGTCAGACTGACCTAAAAAAATAAATGATTGTAAACAGGACTCTCGCCTGAGAGCCCTCTTTACTTTTGATTTCTCTTTGCATCTGCAGACCCCCGGCGACCCCAATTGACATCCCTGTAAGCCTGCCTGGGGGCCACTCTCTGCCCCCCTCTGCCACTATGCCTCTTTATAGACTTATAGATGTGTATGTCCATGTGTAGCAGGGTATGCACAGTCACTGCCACCCAGACATGCACAAGCAGAATGTGTCAGTGCTGTTGCTCACCTTCTCAGGCTATAGGATGCATAATGTTTGCTGTAAATTCAGTACCCAGTGCCTACAAAGCTACAGGCCAGTGACGCTGGTGTCCTGAAACCTTCAGGTCGTGTGGTCAGTTGGCATGATCAGTGAGATGGGCGATTACAGAGGCCCCAAAAAAGCAGGGAGGGGAGCAGCAGAACCTAATCATTTTTCTTCTTTTAAATAAGACGGAGAGTACATGAAACTGGCATGACCTTTTGGGGGGTTATGTGCAGCTGGTATTGTGGAGCTGGCATGGTCATTTACAGCACCATGTTCATTTTCTAGTGCAATCTGCATGACAATGTTCTTAATTGGGACATGTAGGTGCAAGTCAAACACAAAAGGAAACAGTCTCAATTTAAAATTTAGATGCGCCGGAATAATGGCTTGTTTTATTCCGATGTGTACATTGATTATTTTGTAGTCATGGGATACAAGTAATTGCCTGCTCCCTTCAGAGACAGCAACCCATACATGGAATAGTGCTTCACAAATACCAGGATCTCACATGAACTGTCCAGAAGAATGAGGTTTGAATACATTTAAATTGATAGCAGGAAATGCTGAAAGCTCTAGTGTAAAAACACTCTGTATTCACGGAGTACTGTGCATGTCACACTATAAAAATGCAACTGACAGCAATATGCACACCTGACGTATTGTGAGATACAGCGTAGTATGACATTTATACCGTTTCTGCTTCATTCACTGCAAATCATGGAACTGTGCATGCAAATTTACAAAGGCTCAAGTGTTTCTGAAGTGAGAAAAGTCAAGTGAACCACTTTGTAATTTTATAAAGTATTGCCACGTTTTGAATGGTGTGCCTATCCAGTTTTCGTATTATAGCACAAGACAATCTAACTGAACCACCACTTTATATAAAATCCTCCTGTAATGTGAGAATGTATTTTATGCAAAGCAGATGAAATGGGCAAATTGAAACTGAGTATTTTTCCAAATAATGTCTGATCATTGTGCATAGTTTACAGCAATGTGATGCACTTTACATATCATACATTACAGGTAAATGAATGAAAAATCAGTAGCGGAATTGAGATGGCTTTGGCATTGCTCGAGACTGTCCTGGGCCTATCAGAGTGGGAAGATTTATTGTGTGCTTCAATCATCTCGATTCCTAGAACAAAAAGCCCTGGGAACAGGCCCTCCAAATTCACAAGCAGCCCCCACCTTTGCAAGTCCATTTAAAGACAACATATGCATATAAAAATAAGCTGAAATACTACTGAAGCTGAAATATGACGTGCTGCCTGAAAATCACCAGATCTGTTTTCCTTGTACCAACATTTAAATACCTCTTATTCCACTTAAGTGATGTCAAAGGTGATCTTCTAAGGCATAAGGCAGACCACATGTGCAGCCTAATGCAAGGAGAGCAAAGACCTGTCATAGAGGACTCAAACCAGTGTCATTGGTTACATTGGTTATATTGTCCCCTGAAATGAAACTAAGGTTGAATGTGCGATAAACCAACTATTTAAATCAAGATTATAACCATTTCTCTTACAAAACTACAAACATAGCATCAAATTGCCCAGTTTTTTTTTTTAAATCACTCTTAAAATTATTAATACTCATAATTCTCAGAATGAAAATTGGACCAGTTGTGCCTCATATCCAGATGTGCCTCTGGGCAATGGGATTACAGAAATGTGTTTTTATCAATGTGGCATGTTGCTTTGGAATGATATTAATGAAAAACTGATTTAAAATTCAATATCACTCTGAGCAAATGGGCCCCACTTTTTTTCTTTCTATAATCAACAAATTAAGATTTGGGCTGTGTATTCTATAGGAATGTGCTAGTCAAGCCACTGGAAGGATTTGACCAGTAAAATTCTGTGACATAATCATTACATAAACATAGGAATGGTGCACATTTTAAATAGCAGGATAGCAGTCATGGGCATTTTGACTCTGGAATCAAAAGTTGCAGAGAACAACGGCACCTGTTCGTATTGAATGAGTGTTGAATATGGATATTATCTGAAGATGACAATGCCTTGCCTGTGAGGGAATATGAACCAACTTAATCCTGAGGCAGACCTGCTTTTCTGAAAAAGGGAGGAAGGACCAACAGTGGCCTTCTGGCTGGAACTTCACAGAGAACACTTGGTTTTCTAATGGCTTCGTGCCTCATATGATTTCAAAGTTCGTATGAAAATGCCCCAAATGTAATTCGATAAACCCTCATTGAATCCTTGCCCCAAGTCCCCGGGGTTCTAGGGGATTAGTAAGTCCTTTCCACTAGTGGGACCTCATTCCAAATCTTTGTATTTTTGTTTGAACTGCAACCGTGCTTCCCATTATATTTCAAGCCTATTGAGATTTGACTGTGTGTAGAAAATATAGCATTGCTGCTTTCAGAGTGCAGTAGTTGGCAAATTATTATTCATAGAAGGAGAACAAGATATTGTAGTTTACTAGTGAGTTATCACCTATTTTCATTGGACTTGAAGTTGAGGGAGATTAGCTTTCAATGAAAGGCAAAGAGCATTTTATGTGCTGTGAGTTGTGTAAAATAGGGAACGCTGACACTGTAGCATTTTGTAAGTAATAATTAAATTGGATTCTGTGATATTCACAGTTGTAGTTAGATTCCAAATTTGTGGAACGGTACACTTTTACACATCTCAGTTGACAACTTTCGACCTGTGAAAGCCATGTGTATTAGAAAGTGATTGGATAGGTGAAAAGGAGATAGCCATTGTAACACCACTTGTAAATGAAAACAATCCCTATATGAAACCACCCTCTCCCCACTCTTGATGTTGCACAGAAGGAAGAGGGTTTCACACTAGTTAAACCCAAGCCAAAAAGGGAAGTGGAGGAAGTGGAAGAAGTACTCATTCTTGTACAAAAACGTTTTCCTATCATGGATGGGTGTACTGACATCCTGTGCATTCTAAATTGATAGCATTGCTTTTTAGACCAAAGCCTGTAGAATTCGGATGCAACTCATTGTAAACATAAGACATGCTAGCAACTCCCAGCACCATATTTGCATTGCAAATGTGATGTATGTAACAGTTCTCTAATTCCAGCACTTGTTGGTGTTCTTAAGGAAAGCAAAGAACTTTTAATAATGTGGTGTGTAATGTATGTGTAATTTAGAACATTTTTCAAGAGTTTTGACACAACTGCAGAAATATGACTACAATACCTATTGCCTTTTAGAATTCAACATGCAGAGATTTGATTATGTAAATAGATTCAGGTGTGTGAGCAATAGCAAGATTTATAGAGCATGTCTTTTCGTTTTTGTAGACAAGCTGGCTGTGATTGTGTGATATTGTGGTGATGTCCCCTGCATGAAGCTTGGGGGCAACCTTTGTATTGATTTGACTTCATAAAAACAAAATCTTGATTCCTAAATGATCCTGTATTTGTCCCCAGTATTGTGGGGTGGGACTGTTTGTCAGGGGGCATTGGGTCACAGTGCCCTCTTAGTGAAACAAACCAATATATAGCAGATGATATCTGTGTCAGGAAACAATGGAAAGATGTCATTGAGATGGCATGACAGTTTTCTGGAGGCACAGTGAACGAAAATAGTCATTGTGTGGATGCCAGGATCTAGCTTAACAATATGCTTAACTGGGGCAACACTGGCATGGCACTGTTGAAACAGTCATGGCAATAGTCTGGAAATAATGTGAAAGTGCGTGGACATTTTCAAGAGCATGGTGTAGCCTGTATCTGTGAGAACTGTTAAAACAGCATTGCAATGTAAATAATGAGCAGTAAAGGTAGGGCATTGTAAAAACCTTTATGGTAATTATTTTGTGTCAATGTTGGCCACTGTAGGGTAATTTGTTTACCTGTGTTGGGCAGAGGGATCTGGGGAATCTGAGCAGTTACTGTTACAGTGCCTAGACCATACATAATTGACTTACGCAATTTTAAACTGGCTTGGCAATCTGAAAATTGGCATGCCAATACTAAAAGTTACAGGCTGGAGCATTGATCTGTACTCTGGCATACAATGATGTATTTGAGCAGCACCCTCTGTCATGTTGGCTCACCGTATTATTATAACCACCCTGCAGTATTGCAGTATTTCAGCACATCATCTACAGCTCACTTACATATTTAGCCAATGCTCAGATGTATTTTGTAATCTAGTATGTGAAGATAGTGACCTCCTATCCAATAGTTTTTCTAATTGTGCTTTGTTTTCAGGCAATTCCGGCTTTATTTGATCAACTACTGCATGCAACTTATTGTGCATTACGTCTCCTGGCACAATAATTAAAACTGGTGGCATTTCTACTGGCATCATGCTTATTGTCATTTTAACTACTGTGTTCAAGGTACTCTCTACCAGCAACTCCGTCAGTGATGAGGCACAAAAATGTATTTGTCTGCTGCAGCTCCAGTGTTTCTATGCATAAATGGTTTGCTGCTGTGAGGAAATGCCTACAGGTACTATGGTAGACATGGCATTTGGAGAATTGGAATACACTGTTACCCTCAGAATTGCCTGCATGCCCTGTGGATTTTGATCCAATGATTCCCAAAAATTATACTGTAAAATGCACCATTTTAACCCAATATGTTTAAAAATGTTCTTCTGGGGGAAGTACACCTTTCTCCAATTCCTTGTTAAGGGTGAGTGTGTTTCTGCCTCCTATGCTCTGATTTAGGTTGGGTGCTTAAGCTCCACCTTTTTGCTTTTTCATCGGTTGCCATTGGGGCTCACTCTGTACTTAAGGTATCAAAGATGGTCCCTTTAGAAAGAGACACGGCCATGCCCTGCCCTCAAAGAAGCCTGTCGGGCTGATGGTTAGATCATTGGCATTAATACCAAGAGGACTTCCCGCACTGATTACAATTTCACTACACATTTTCCCTGCCACCTTGAGGAGGGAAGTCTGTACAGGAAAGGGTTCAAACTACAACTCATTCTGAACAGGGATTAAACAACTGCATTGACAGAGGATGGCAGCTGGACTCCCAACAAGTGTATTTTTTATATATGCCCTAGATGAATTAATTTTTTAAATCTCAAATAAGGAGAATAAGTAAAGAAAGGGTATAAGAAGCTAATAAATTAAGAAATCCTCAGACAAGTTGAAGTGCAAGGGCCTTGGTAGGATTATTGCCAAGCATGTAAGCAATACAATACATACTATAGGTGATCTACTTAGGAATGCTATTTTTTCTTTCTTGTAAAATCTAATTTGTGGTTTGTCAGACTTTCATGCATGTCAAGGACAGTAATGAGGGTGAGTATGGTCCATGAACTTAGTTTATTTTACAAAACGTTTTCATTATCTTACAACGTCCACAATCTCATACGTCAAATCTAGAAAATTAAACAAATAAATTACATACCAACGCAGCCACAAGGCAAACATAACACAGTTCCAATTCAGTGGACTGTAATGAGTAGAGCCTTCATTTTGATTATAGTCAAACATCCTTATGTAGGCTACTCCCTCATAGAAGATATAGGGGGCTCTTTTGAAAACCCGGACAACCTTTCCCAAATACATGGGACCAGAATATGGACAATTCTAAATGTCAGCTTCTTATTCGTGCCCAATATCAGCAATGACCATCTGTCTTCAGGTGAAAGAACCACATCATTCTCGGGTAACATTGCAGTATATCGTTGTCTTTCATAAATCAATGCAGAGCAGTCCATGATAATATGGTATAGAGATTCAATCCTGTCATCTTTATGACAAAACCGACAAGAGATGGAATTGGCCCTATCCTGTTTTTGTGTCACTAGCACCTCTCTTGTCGGTAATATATTGACCTGCATTCTTAAAAAGAGGTCTCTAGTCTGTTTGCACAGAAAGAGCGCAAGATATGAGGTCAGTTGGTTTAACGCTCTGTTATCACTTACTCCTCGTATTGATAGCTGATATACTACTTTTTTCTCAATTGTCTCAATCCAGTCACTTCTTTGGATCTTTCTCTTGACTTCAAGGGGTCGCTGCATCAATGATTCAACCAAGCAGTCCAATCCATCCATTAACTGGCCACATGCTTCTTTCCATAATCTAAGCATGTGGCCTAGTTAATGGATGTTTTTAGTTTTTAGGATTATAATTGGTGGAGTACTTTCCTCTTTTAGAGTTTTCCGTAGAGAACTAGAGAGTTCCATAACACAATAGATCTCATTGATTGTAAGGCCAGTTCAAACCTGATTCGCAGTACGGGAAAAGATTTCAGGAGGGCTAAGATCTTTCTCCAAAATATTGCCTCCAATAGATCCCACATCTTCCAATGTATATTTAGCATGGCTTCATAGCCATGAGTGATGATTGCTAGTACTTTTTGTCGGTAGAATGTGATCACAGGCTTTAATGAAAATGTGCCATATTGTTTATGTAGCAAGGAGCCTTGCCTGGCCAAGGCTTCTGTTTTCGTTCGCAGTTGTTCTACCCATTCCTTTTCATAAGTGCTTTGGTTCAACCAAATTCTCAGATATTCAATCCCTTTGACTTCATCAAGTTTCTTCTCATTTAAAAATAGTGCAAGATTTCTCTGTTTTTTTCTCGGTTGATTAGTCAATGCCATGGAGTGTGATTTGGATATGTTGATCTTAAGATCATTTACTTCTACATATCTCTCCAAGGCACATAGGCGTTTTTGTAGCTCCACTTGTGTTCTGTCCAAAAGGACCAGATCGTCGGCCCAAATCAAGTATGGTACAGCTGCTCCATTTAGGATGGGTGGATTTGTAGCTGGTATATTCTGTGCTATAGCGAGATCTCAGGTGTAAAGTTTGAATAATGAAGCTGGCAAGGGGCAGCCCTGTTGCAGCCCATTCCAGAATTGGATTGCTTTGGAAAGAGTGACATTTCCTGCTAGTCTTACTCTTATGGTCGTATTGGAGTATAATGCTTTGATTGGTTCTAGGATATCCAGAGGGAAATTCCACAATTTTAGTTTTTGCCATAGTTTCTGCCGATTAAGACTATCAAAGACAAGCTTGAAGTCTATGAATACAGCATTTCTCTGTGTTTTGGACTTGATGTCTTCCAACTTGAGTAGGTTCAAAATCAGAAGGTTTATGTTAGTCCCCGCTCCTTGAACGAATCCCGTTTGTCTGGGATCACTTTGGTTATTTACCCTTGTCCATTCCATCAAGCATTGCAACAAAAAGGAGGCAAAGACCTTGCCAAGAGGGTCCAGGAGCACTATTGGTCGATAATTGCTTGCTATAGGCCTGTATCCTTTTTTACATATTGGGATCAAGGATGCCGTTCGGCAAGTTGCTGGAATTTCTTTATGCACAGTAATCAGTACAAAGAGATGATGACAGAACTCCGCCGGGGCCTCCGGATTTGATCTTGGCATTTGGTTTGTAAGACCATCTGGTCCTGAAGCTCTGGAGGGATTGAGTCACCTGATGTGTAGCAATAGATCTTCTTAATCCCACTTTAATTCCCATTTGTTGGGATTTAAGCTTTTTTTATCAGGTAAATCTTCTTTTTTCTTCACAAACAATTGTGTAAAATAATCAACCCAAGTTGATTCCACGACATTTGATGTTAGCAAGTCTGTATGTCTGTCTTGGCCATTTAGGATCTTCCAAAGATCTCTTGTATTTTGATCAGCCATTGCCATTCGCATTTATTCCACGTTCTTGTGCTCTTATGTTCCGCATACTGCAAAGGCAGTTTTTATATGATTTCTTGCAAGATTTAATGTGAGCCTTTCGTTGGTCTACTGGAAGATATTTTGCTTTCCTGATTTCAGCTCTCACTTGTTTTTTCCTAGTCGCAGTTTGTGCATTAAAGGCATGGCTGTGCAATGGCCGTTCTGGCATCCTTGAGTCTGTCACCTGTCTAAATGGCCAGAGGATCCATTCATAATCTACTTTTTTCTTCTCATGCATCTGTGTATTCACAAAGTTTTGTTTTAGTTGTTTTGTTTTAATATCACTGATTCGTAGTCTTGTATTGCCATGACATAGCTCCATCGTTGGTAGTTGGTCTGTTAGAGCTCTTTTTTGTTGATATTTACATGTCATAATCAATTTATAATGGTCACTGGTCACTGGTAAATATACAGTCCAAATGCATTTCTGAGTTACCTCTTGACCAAGTAGGCATTGAGAGAATATCATCTTTCTTATGGCCATTCATTAGTATAATTTTTCTTTGAGCTAGCTCTTTCATCCAAACTGTCGCTTTCGAAGGAAGATTTCGTGAAGGAATCAGCATTCCGGTTCTGGTAAATAGGTGTAAATTCAGGTCTCCCCACAATATAATCTCGGAAGATGTATAGTGGTCATAAATGTCATCAATGGCTGAAAGTACACTGTCTATGAAAGTACTGTCATTAATTGCCACGGGATTCCAGTATAGGTTAAACAACCCCATAATTTTGCGTCTTTGAACCTCCTTATTAAGCCGGTCATTTCTCGGAAATAGGTAAATCTGCTCCAGTATCAATACTTGGATGAAGGAGTTTGGGTTATGCGATTCAATAATCTTTAGATTTTCTCCATGTTTTATGAGGGTAAGAAGGACTGCTGAAGGTCATCCCTCATCTCTTACAATTGCAGGATTCATAAACGTTGCATATCCTTCACAGATGGGTTTGTTTATTTTCCAAGTCATGATTCCCTCCTTCATATAAATGTCTACAGCCCTGGGTGGACCAAGAGCATTTCCAAGGAGCTGTTTCTTCTGTCCATAATTGTTATGGGGTCATTGAATATCTTTTTGAGAATGCTGAAACAGGTCTCTGTTGTATTTGTTTCATGGAGTTGCTTTTTTTCATTTCTACATCACTCAGGTTTGAAAATGCCAAGGTTCCAATGTTTATTTTCAGACTCTTTGTTCAAAACAGTCGGAATTTGTTTTTTTCCGTTCTTGATATTCCAAATGTGCACCCATTAGATTGATCACAAGGGCTATTTGTGCTTCGCTCTCGGGGCTGCACCATCTCTATCGGCGTCTCAGATACATCAAAGCCCATCTGCTGAAAGACATATTGGTTATCCAAGATACGTTTGTGCAATCTGTTGGAGTTCATCTGAATTGCAGCCCAATTCATTCTAGTTTCAGTATAAATTCTACTACTTTGATGTTGTTTGTCTTTATAAGTTGTAGGTCTGGAGTATCATGTAGTAGTCTTATTTGTTCTATTCAATATGAGTCGATCCTTTCCTTCTCATTTGTTCGATAATAATTGATTTCCTTTGTGAGTCCCGCCATGAATAAACAAAGGTAGGTGCCACAATTGGTAATCTACAATCTTTCACCTTTCTAGATTGTTAAGGTATAGATAAATGCCGACAATGGATTGAGTGTCTTTTTTGAACCAATGTCCAGAATTGGGAATCACGTGAAGCAGCCAGAATATCACATTCGGCTACTCCACTTGTCAGGTCCGTGTCTACCTCAATGGATCTTTCCAGCTCTGTATCTGAAATGTTTTCACATGATAGTTCAGAGATGATAAATAAAGGTATCCTTTTTAGTTCCGTCCAAAGGCGCTATGTTCAGATTTCTCTCCACTAGATCTAAATGTTCTCTACTAAGGCTTTCTCCTCTTATTGTGTTGTCTGCTGAGTACACAGATAGATATAAGATGATGTTGCGTTGTTCCCTCTCTTCTTTTGACCAGCCATCCATCACTTCAGTCAAATGTATCATTGTTTTGTTCGCATCTACTCGATCCTTCTCTTTATTTGCTGGTTTAGAGATCTTAATGGCCTGTTTTTCTGGAAGTTGGAGATTTCTCAAAAAGGTTTGAGATCCATTTGCCTTAGTTTTAGATCTAGCGGGTTGATTTTTTACTTTCATAGTCAGTTTCTTCTTATTTGAGGCCAACTTCGATTTCAGATTTGAGTTGCCGGGTTTGAAAATGAGAAAAGGAGCTTGCTTCAGCTGTTTACTCAGCTGTATCAGTGGATTGAGTGTTGTATCCGTTACTTCGTTTCCTGCAGTAGACACAGGGTTAGTTAGAGTGGGTATGACTTGTTTACTATTCATACTTGATTTAAAGCCTGTTCTATTGTTTCCCTGGTCACTTAATAAGACCTGTTCTTTATTCATCTTGTGCATTAAAGTTTGGTCTGTAGGGACCTTTGGTCTCTTTTTGCCTTTTTTTCAGCATATCCATTAGAGCTGTTGTTATACAAGCTTTTTCCATATGGTCCGATGTCGAAAGCCGAGCCTGCCACCGCATTGATTTTTCTGCTTCAGCATCTGGCCGAAGTTGCACTTTATTAATAAAGGCTTTGGTGTGTATCTGCTTGGTGTGTATGAGTGCGAGTAAAGTAGCTTGATCCTTCATTGCATCGCAACAGGTCTCGGATAACTTTAAAAAAGGCGCAAGTGCTATTGTAGATGCTGCCATCAGTAAGTTTCTCCAGTCCAGCATTGTTGTTGTAATAGCTGGGTGCAGTGCTTGATTGATTTGCTCACAATTACACTTACTATGTCTTATTTCTTTTTGCTGGTGGGCATCCTTTGAATTGTTTATCGATTTTCGTTCTTCTTTAATTTCATTTTGTGTTGGATTCTTATCTGCTGAGAAGGATGGACCCAAATTAGTTTTATGTTGGTTTGCAATATGCTCTGTGGAAATCGTGGGCCATGCAGAAAAGGAGTCGAGGTCATCTCAGCTTCTAGATTCCTCGGCAGAAGTGGCAATGTAAAAACCAAAGACAAGCTTTTGCTTTTCGTGGTTTGACATTAAGGATTAAATTTCAGTAATGTCCAAAGAGAGTCGTGCCGTTTGTTGAGGAGCTGAAGGACAATCAGAAGCCGCAATATTTGTTGTACTGAACATCGGGGCGAACTTCTGTTGCCAGTTCAGTTTTGCTTTTGCAGCGCGCATTCTTAAATCCGGCATCAGGGCCATCTGATGGTCTTTTACTTTGCTTAGTGTTTCGCTAAAAGGGGATTCTTTTCCGCCATCCTAATCCTTGCCCACAAGGTCGTTTGCCGGTGGCGGTGCCCCAGAGTCAAGGGGATAAGGATGTTCAGTCTCAGGGGGGCTGCAGTCATCAGATGTTGCAGATAGCTGATTCCGGACATTAGTTAAGCGTGACAGCTGTTGTATTTGCTTGCTGTGGCTTTCTAATTGCACAAGGTCTCCACAAGGTGCTATGGTTTCAGCTGTTAATTTAGAGGTCGTCATTTGAGCGCTGTATGTCTGTTTCTGGTTGTTAAATGTCTCTTATTTTAGGCGAGTGATCAAGTTACAATGATCCGATTTATTTAATCGGCCCTTCAGGCCCTCCCCCTCGTCCATTTGCACAGTATCTTGTGTTCCTTTTTGATAAACAAAAGACATTTTAGTTTGAGTATCATGCAGTGCTTCGCACATCAAATCACTCACCTCCATAGCTCTGTTGGGTGAGTTTTCCTTTACATCCGTTGCGTCTGGGCAAGGAGATTGATCTGGCAGCATGAGTCTGCAGCTCACATCAGATTTATTCTCAGCTGTTTCATTGTTTCTAGACTTCAGTGTCTGGTGGCGCGTGCAAAGTCGCTGACGAATGGTGGAGCCCATTGGAGCCTCCGCTCTGCCAAATTCCACCAAACTCCACAAACTCGAGCGCCAAACACACGCGCCAGCGTTACGCGCCTGTGAGTCCATTTGTATTGCTGGAGAAGGGGAGTGTGTTAACTCCTTAAAGGTGCAGCACTCCAAAAGTAAACAACCACAGAGAAGCACGTAGAGCCAAATCCGCCACAATCAGGTCCAAAACACGAGCGCCAAACCCACTTGGAAATAGAATGGATTTCTAAAGAAGCTATGTGGTGGGACAAAATACATTGATAACTCTAGCACTTAGGTTAAGCCATGTGATTGAAATGTTAATCCTGGAACACTTCCAAAGAGCTTGTGCAACTTCAGCCATCACTCAAGGATTCTAAAGTGGGCTCGATTTTTGAGATCAAACAATCATCAAGACTGTCCCACCAATTACGTGTTCTTCTTGGAGAGAGAGGTGGGTCTCCCCTTTGGGACAAGAGATCTAACCCCCAAGACTTGTTGGAGTAGTCTCTGAAAGAGATGTGTCTAGTCTTGGGGCCGACGGGGGCAGCGGTAGTTCTAGGTTGTTCTGCTAGGGCACTTTGTTGTTCAGGGGCTCACACTGTGGCCCTCCTATGGTGGGGGTGTTCAGGATAATAAAGTCCATACCTGGGAGTAAGTGCATGTGGAGGTGCTTGATAGAAGGTAACAAAATAATGTGTATAGACAGTAAGGATTAATGTACAGCCAGAGGAATTTACATGTATAAGAAAATAGCTTTTTATTTACACATGTAATGCTAAAATAATGATATCCCAAAAACTAGCAGTCTTCATTTAAAGAATAAAAATATAGCAGGAAAATCCTGCAGTCAAGTTTTTGGCATTACTTCCATCGCAGGTTTGGTTCTATGTCATGAGTCTCTGCCCGAGCGATTGGCTGTTCAGGGTCAGGCTTGTAAGGAAGTCGGTCAAAGACAAAGGACCCCTAGTTTGCTGTGGTGTGTTCTGCGGAATACCACAGCATAGGGGTTGTGAGATGCAGGTGACTCCTCCAGTCCAGTGCTGATGGCAGATCTAGGCCTCCAAAAAGAGAGGACAAGTCAACATTGAGGTACATGGGGAAGCAGAGCAATGCCTGGCAATGCATGTCCTCAGGGACAGCAGTTATTTACAGGGTGCAGCGGGCAACAATGGTGGAGTCATGCATACGTGTGTTTTCTTAGTTAGTTGGTTGGTTGGTTTTTAGTTGAGGGACACCACAACCCGGATGTCCATCCCTTGCTTGCTCTGGTCATTGTAGGCACAGCTGCTGCTTTCTGACTAATTTCTAAGCACAGGTCACAGTTCTCAGATGGCAAAGGCACCTTTTGTGGCAACATAGTCTCGACCATCTGGTAAGCAGATTAGTGGTCTGACTAAAAAGACATTGGGGTCATTCCGAGTTTGGAGGCAGCCATAGTGCTATCAGCACCATGGCTGCCTCCAAACTCGGGTCCGGGTCCGAGTCTGGGTAGTCGGAATGGGGACTTACCAGGACATTCCGACCTATGCGGACCCGGTAAGTCCCCATTTCGGAAACCATTCCCCATTCCCATTTGAGCCCCCATAGGGTCAATGGGAATGAGGAAGGAGCTAATAACAGGCCCATAAATTGCGGGCCCGTTATTAGCTCCATGGTCCCTTAATGGGTCCCGCTAAGGGCGGCTGGTAAAACCAGCCGGTCCTAGTGGGACCCGCTAAGGGACCTCGGAATGCGGCGGTAGGGGGTTAACGGCACCGGCATCCTTACCAGTGCCATTAACCCCCTACCGCCATACTCGGAATGACCCCCAGTGTTTTCAGAAATCCCTCCAGAGGACGAGATGACCATCACAAAGATGTCCATCATGGAAGTCATTTTATTGAAGGTTTCCAAAGTGTCTCCAACAGAAGGTTTCCAAAGTGCTTCAGGCCTTCCCTGTCGGAGTCTTCTAGTATCCTTTGCAAACTCTTCTGCATCTCTTCACTTCATCAGCAGCACATGTCCAAACTTTTGCCTTATCAGCAATTCTTTGCAAGACTTCTTCAAAATAGTGGTGTTACATCTACTGTGCTAATGTGGGATTGGGTGATATGGGGGTTTAACCCCTGTTTCCCAGCCCTGGTCCTAGTAATGGTGTACCCTTCCCAGGAGCAGGGACAGGTCCCATGCATACAACGCCACCCACACTAGCAGGGGCATTGCACCTGCTAAATAATATCGCTGTTAAAAGGAGATGTGATACACCCTGAGTTCTTGATGACTAATGGACACAGACACCAAGGTGTTTGTTTGGAGGAATCCCAATGGGGGCCCCTCTTTATTAAAAACATTTAATATCTACAACCTTTACCGTAGGATTCCCCTGGCTTGATCTCCATCTAAGCAGAGACTGGCTAGGGGCAAGCCGGGGTCTTGTTCCTGATGTTGCTGGATGACTGGGTAGGGCTTGGCAGCCAATGATGATGCTCCTCTTCCTTAAGGGTGCCCCCTTCCACCACATGAAGCCACCTCACTCACTGCACAGGCCGGGCTTCCTGTTAGTCATGTGCGACACCCTGTGCAAGTGGGGGTTTGCCCACACTTCACTGCCGCACCACGCAGTATTGGCGGTATTCAGGGTTGGCCCCATTGGCAGGGGGGCCCACCCGATGTCACAGCTGTGCCCCGCAGCATTTTTTAATCACTTTCAGTGGTCCCTGTTGGCTGGGTGGTTCACTGCTGAAACCTGGGTGCCATTTTGGATTGCTATGGGGACACTGCCACACCATGTGTGCGGCTCCTCCTGGCCTGCCCCCTAATAAATGCATCATTGAATACAGGGGGCGAGGCATGTCTTCACCCTGGCTGCTCCACTGTGTGGCCCAGGGCTTTCTTCACCCCGGGCCACCCAGCGGAGCGGTCCGGGACACCGACCCGGGACTTTTGTTCCTCCTTCACCTCCCAGGCTGTACACTGCATACGCAGCTCGGGAGGACTTTTATGCTAAGAGGCCTGGCCACGAGGCAGTCCTTCGGGGATTGGGCAGTCAGTCTGTTTGGGGCCGCTGCCCGCACGTGGTCCTGGCTGTGCTATTCTTAATGGGCCCAGGCATCCATCGCCACACTGCCTGGGCCACAAATATCTCTGGGCCTGTCCGGTCTGGCCGACAGGCGCCACAGCCGAGGGGAGGCCAAGCTTCCCCTGGCATAGTAGCTCGGCCCCCTGCAAACAGTCTCTGGGGGATCACCCATGTGCCGACCAGTGCTAATCAAAGGATTAAGGCCCCAGAGACCATTCAGAGGCAGCGACCCGCCAGGTAAGTGTCTCACTCTCTCTCTTTCTCTCTCTCTCTCTCTCTTTCTCTCTCTCTCTCTCTCTCTCTCTGTCTCTCTTCTTTAACTGTCCTTTCCAACTGTTCTTTATTCAAATTCTTCTGGATTCATTTTCCTCTCCCCTGCCCAGCCGATTCTTGGGCAGGGGAGTTCTTTTCTTTTGTTCTTTTATTTTCCTTGAGCATTCAATCAAGCCACATGGTGGGCTGGATGGTTCAGTCCGAAGCACAAATGCACACAGAACACATAAATAAAACACACACTACACTTTTTAAAGAAACCTTTATTACCCTGATGGCTGTCTGTTTCTTTCTAGCTGTTCTTTCAGAGGGTAAGCATGTAGCCGCACTAGCCGGGCCGTGGAGCCACAAGTTACAGGGGTCACAGACCCCCAATCACAGGGACTCATTAATTCAAACACACAGGATGATGGCCAACTATACATATCGTCACTATTATTCAAACTGCATGGTCTTGCTCTCGCAAGCTTCTGGACATCAGAGTGATATAGATTTCACCATGAAAGGCTGACGGGGATGAACACTCACCCTGTTTGGTCTACGGTGTGGCCAACTTCCTGCAGAATTTGCTATTCTAACCAAATCACATGTCTGGGATTGGGCAGACAAGCGAGAGGTGAAGTCTCACTCAAACTTGCATGGTAGATTGGCTGGCCAAACTCAATCCACTCAGCAATCTGACCCAACTAACCACTTTGAGAGATTCAGCATGCCAATGAAGCGGTGACATCTCTTGGGAGGTTCAATGGCCATATAAAAGTGACCCCTTGTACTCGGTGGGTTGTGCTTGGCTGTATGAGGAAGACAACAGGGCTGATCCACACTGTGCGAGAGCAGGAGAGGCTGTTCTATAGCCATTCAGAGAATCTTTGCATTTATTTCACATTTGATAATATTTGTAACATTTGTTTTTATTGTACTTGGTCTATGAAGTTTTCTCAATTATTACTCCCCCTTTGAGAACAAATTTGTGAAACCCTTTGTGACACTGTTAATTCCTTTCCTTTTCATCCTTCCATGCACACAAAAACACTGATTGAAACCCTTTATGAAAACCATTGGGATGCACTTTGTGATTTGTCTCTCTTCACTGGTATTCTCTCTCAACTGTGACAACAAGATGTCACGCTCTGCTGCAGCCTCTGAATGTATCTTCTGCAGCCAAAATGTTTTCTTCATTTCCCTTTGCTAGTATTCTAGCGCCATTGAAAGATAACACGGAGTCAACGTCACTGAATGTATTCCCCTGCCCAAGGCTGACAATTCTCTTCCCGGTAGCACTAGTAGGTAAAGGAAGATGGCACATGTGTTCCACGCTCTGTTACAGCCACTCAATGTGATTTCATGCCTCAAAAGGATGTTTCTCTTGGCTATACATCTCTCCTGTAAAACACATGGCTCGCTTACAGCCCCTTATTGCCATCTCAGGCCTCCAAAAAATTCTACGATTTTCTTTTCGCTAGTGTTCTGTTACTACAAAATGATGGCCCGCTCACTAATAGCCACTGAATGCATTTGTCTGCCTCCAAAGAACTGTATGATTTTTCTCTTTGCTAGTATACTCTCTCATCATAAATATTGCACTCTTACAGCCTATGGATGAAGCTTCTGACCCAAAAGTATTCAATGACTTTCACTAGTATTCTCCCTCGGTCTTCAGAGAAAGACGGCACACTCATTTACGGCCAATGCATGTAGCCTTCTGCCTCCAACCTCGTCTACTTTTACTCTTCACTACTGTTGTCTTATCACATCACAAAAGATGGTACACTTACAGTCAATTAATATAATTTCCTGCCCGCCAAAAATTTGATGATTTTCTCTTTGTTTGTATTTTAACTTTAGCCACTTCATGTAATTTCGGGCCACCAAATAACTCTGGTTGTCATTTCACTGGTTGAAAAGGAGTGTGGAAGCCCCTCTACTGAGAACGAACATGGGCTAAATATCCTATTCTATCAAAGTTCTTCCACTCAGGAGGTTCTACAACCACGTTTCAGCTCACTGCACCCTTCACAGAGTTGAAACAACCATTTGCATATCAGTCTTTTCTCCCACCCACAAAAGCATTCCAGCATGGAAATGCTAGGCAATTATCCTCTGAACAAGAGTACCACCAGCAACACCAGACACGTGTTTCAGCCATTTTTGGCCACCTCAGTGAGGTGAACCTGAGCGTCTCTAAGGTACAGAGAGCAAGGGGTCCATGTCTGTATTACCCTTAGTTACTTAGGGTGAAACCCCACGTTTTACAAAAATTAAAAAGGAGTGAGTTCTACTTGTAATTTGTCTCATCAGAAAAAGGTGGCACACTCTTTTACAGGCACTGAATTATTATCCTGTCCCCAGCCCCTAAAAATTCTATGAATATTTTTGTTTACTTCAAGTATTTTGTCTTGCTGTCACAAAATAACACACTCTTATCTACTATATGCCTCCAAACATTGTTAAGTTTTTCTTTTCACTACTAGTATTTTGTCTAATCTCAAAAGGTTGGCACACTTAGTTACAGCCACTGAATTTAATCTCATGCTTCCAAACTATTCTATGAATTTGTCTTTACTAGTGGCTGCAAATATTTGTTTTGGACACAGAAAGATCGAGAACTCAGTTGCAGCTACTGAATGTATTCTTCTGCCTCTAAACAATTGTATGATTTTCTCTTCTCTAGTTGCTACTAGTATTTTTGTCTTGTCATGAAAAGATGCACACTCAGTTACAATTACTGAATATATTCATCTGCCTGAATCCAAACAGTTCTTGGTATTGTAATCTGACAAGAAATGTTATGGGTGATCTCATGCATGCTGGTCAGCTGGATTCTCGCCTCTCCTACAGTCGCATAAAGATGGCCTATCCTATTTCAATGTTATACCTCTTCCTCAACTAAGTACTATTTCAATGGTGTACTTCTGTGAGGGATTTGACCATCCGCACAGGGAAGGTTAGCTTGACAGATGACAGCGAGGGAGGCACGAAAACATCCAGAGGAGAAGGGAAACACCTTCCCCCTCCCATGGCCACCTAATTAAATATCAAATGCTCCATGGAACCGCCCTGTTCTATTGTCTAAGTTCTGTGTGGTGGCGGAGAGTTAATTGAAGCAGGCTTGTGAATAGGCCTGGTCACAGAACTTAACAATGGCCAGGAAAACTAAGACCTCTTTGATATGCAATGTGTCACCTTGAAGCTAGCTCCCACCCCTCTGTATGAAGGATAGTGAATGGCATGTCTCGGTTCACTATTTACCGTAGGCAACCCCTGCAGAGTGGACCCTTTTCAGAGGGACGAAGTATGTGATTTGAGGGAGAAAGAAGTCAGTTCTCACCACAAATTTCAAGGGATACCTGTGCATTGATCTCTGAACAAAGGACAATGCCGTTGCCTACAAACACTCTCCTCAGCTTTGGGCTGTCTGCATTGAAAGGACGCCACAGACCCTGCAAAGAAGCTAGGAGGAGTGCCACACAAGCATCAACCAGCGTCCATCTTTTAAGGAAATTGTCGAGGCAGTCGAGCTCTCGGACCATGACCG
This sequence comes from Ambystoma mexicanum, assembly GCF_040938575.1. Taxonomy (NCBI): domain Eukaryota; kingdom Metazoa; phylum Chordata; class Amphibia; order Caudata; family Ambystomatidae; genus Ambystoma; species Ambystoma mexicanum. The sequence continues at coordinate 419,707,669 of NC_090929.1, forward strand.
ACTGCACCACTGACTGTTGTCACGCTACAGTCACTAAAGCCATCCGAGACACCTCGACCAGCGTTCCAGATTGGCCAACCAGCACAGAGACAATGATTCTTGACCCTGAGCCACCATGTAGGCCAGCCTGCAGCTTTCCGTCCAGCCTCGCTTGATGAACTGCCTGCCTCCTGATACTCACAGCTGTCTCCCGGCTTGAACCCTGTCGCAAAGCGTCCTGGAACCGACTCAACGCTGTCAAGCATCAAGAACATGTTAAGCACCAGGTACATTGTGGTTCTGTCCCCCTGGTCACTCTCCTAAGGCCCCTAGTAAAATTTATAACCACTTTCTCCCTTGGTGCTGAACCCAAATAACCTTGAACAGTTAAGACTGATTGCTTTACCGACTACCCTCCTGTCAGTATCCAGAGTGCATCCCTTTCCTTCATGAAACTGTCCATCCTCAGTGTTCCTTTACAGTGTGGGTTGTATTTTGTAGTGTGCAGGAATTGTCTGTTGTAATAATAATAATAATAGTAATAATAAAGTATAAATGTTTATACTACTTTGACTAGACAGTCCCTTTTATCAATGGGTAATAATTGTATTTTTGCTGTGTTTGAACTAACAAACGATCCATGACCTTGCAGAGATAAGCCTGCCGTTCCGTCCATGTTACCAAAATTGGACAATGAGGTTTATAATTGGCTTGTGTTCCAATTTGTTTGGCTCCCTTCTGGTGTGCTAGAGGTGTGGGGCTGATTGATGGTTTAGAAACTGATACTCATCGCTGGACCACTGGTGCCCCGGAAGTTGATTGGTCACATTGGTGGCAAGCGGTGGGATCATTTGGAGCCTTGCACACAGCTAAGCCACCCAATGATAAAAGTACAATAGCAGGCACTGTTTAGTCCCTGCTAGGTATTATTAGTAATAGTCATGGAGCTTGACATGGAGACTGTAAAAGGCATGATCAAGGATGTCCTGTGCATCTTATGTCAAGAGAGGGGACTTCGCCACAGCACTAAGGTTAATAAACCTGAGTTGCTGATGAGCTTCCAAACTTGGGTAGAAGTGAGGGCAGTTGGGAAGAAGACCCCAGAGGACGGGCTAGGTCCCGTGTACCTGAACTGACAAGACCTTCCGGAGGGGGAAAATGACGAGGACGACCGCATGAGCAGTGTTTCTCGCCACTCATCCCGCCGGGTGGCAAGTATAGTTTCTCTACACTCGAGAGTTTCAGTGAGGACAGGGGCTACTGTGGCATCCTGCAGGTCCCAGGCCTCAGCACAGTCTCTAAGTGGCCTAGTACTTTTTCCGGCTGTTAATGAGGTAGCGGCTAGAAAGCTCTTGCTCAAAGAGATTAGACTAGCACTAGAGGAACATAAACAGCGGGACAAGGTCACCATAGAGCTGCGCAAGCTGGCACTTGAAGGGAAGAAGGAGGCAAACAGATCCACCCCTAGCAAAAGCAGCAGTAGTGGCTCAAACTAGAGTGCCCGGGATAAACCCCAACGGCACATCTAAAAAGATTTAGTACAGGCTTATGAAGTGGGGAAGGATATTTTCGACTGGTTTGAAGTGCTCGATCTGGCTTTCCAGCTACAGGAGGTGGATGAGGTACTGTGGGGTGCAGCCCTAATGAGTCGCTTACCAACATGGGGACAGATGCAATCCTTCAGTTAACTCCTGAGGAAAGGCCTGTTTATCAGAGCATGAAGGCAGCCCTCCTCAGGAAGCTCTGTAAAACCCCAGAACAGTATCTCAAGAGCTTCAGAGAGCTCAGAAAGAAATGTGGGCTGACGTTTGAAGCGTTCACACAATTATCGTTGAAATATCTGAACGGGTGGGTGACTGGTAACAAAGTTGACAGATTTAAAGGGGTGGGAATGTACAATTTGATTGTGTGTGAGCATGTATTGAACAATTGTGAAGTTGACCTACATCAGCATCTTGTGGACAAGACTATCACAGACCCTAGGAAGCTTGCAATGGCTGCCGACAGGTTTGTGAGTACTGGAATCCAAAAAAAGGCTCAGGCGAGCACATCCAAACCAGAAGAGAAATCGTCAGACAAAAAAGTAAACAAGGTTGGGAAGGACAAAGGTCCAACCCAATCCTATTTGAAGTCAGGTCCCCAAAAGAACAAAGGGAAATCACAAAACTCTAGTTCAGCCCTGCACACCGAAAAGAAGAGAACAGGTGCCTCTAACTCTGGGCCACCTGCGTTCTCGCCACCCTAAGGTTGTTTTGTGTGTAAGGTGCTGGGACATAGGAAAGCGGATCCTGCTAGCAAGGGCTTACCCAAGCAAGCCATACTGAATGTTGGACTCATGGAAGAGGCACATCATTAGTTTGGGACTTTAGAGGAGGATCTTACCCAGATTCGATCTTGCAAAAACCATGAGGTTTTCGCCATTCCAAGATGGCCGCCCCCCATTTGTGGCTCGCATGTAATCCTCTTGAGTCCTTGTGTTCCCCTGATTGGCTGTCTGTGGCTTCATAGTCTATTGGGAGGCACCAGAAGGTGTAAGCCAGCCCCCCACGAAGGCAACCAACAAAGGCTCTTCCTGACTGAGCCTGACCGAGCTGGACGTGCTTGAGTGCTCCATTCCCCTCGCGTGCCAATCCTCCTTTAAACCAAGGTGAGATCTGCATCCTTTATACTACCGCCGTTCTCCCGATTTGTAACTGTGATTCAGCGTGCTTATAGCCAGCTCCTCACGTCTTCCCCTCCTGTTAGATCGATACCCCTTGCACTGAGTGCCATGCCCGCTCCTAACTTGTACACATCAGTTTCCCCAACCACAGGATTCGCAGTACGAGCGCTCGATTGCTAAACACCATATGCTTAATTAACTATCTCATGTCTCTCCTGGATTACGGCATCTGAACTGTTTTGTCATTACCTACCAATCATTGCTCACTGGGAATATAGATCAAATATGTGCCTAAGTTAAACTTGGTAACTTCTTACCGCGTGCCCTGACAACGCCTGTCCATCTGCATAAATGTGCCCCTCTAATGTATTTACCTGGTCCGTTACCCATCTCTGACATCCTCGTATTATCGAGACCAGCTGCAATTCGTCCTGTACCGACCGTCTGTTCACACTGCTCATCACTCTGCCTATTACGAGGCCAGTGCCTTGACTATAATTGATATACATCTGCCTGCACTTTTTATGCATAACCTGCTTTAACCTGTCTGCAAACTATGCGACCCAGACCATTGGCTTGATGCTACTTGCCTAGACCTGACCTCCAACTGCCTGAGTCTGTTTGGTTTGTTTAATGCAACTTCTCCCACAGTGATCAATAAATGTTCCATGTTCTGCCTCTGCCTTAGCCAATTGCATCATATTGGTGCAACCCTTTACTTTCTGCCAACTTGCATTACGTAAACCCATGTGTTGCTCTGTGCGCTCTTAGTCATCTGTTCTGTTCTGTTCTGTTCCACTACATATAGCCAATCTGGTGACACCCAATTGCATTTAGATGAATTAAGGTCAGCCACTGCATTCTGCCAATTTGCCTTTGACTTGTACTATCTGCTGCTAAATTGAACCCATGTACTGCCTGTGTCTCTAGCCAATTGCTATCACCTGATGTCATCCACTGCTTTCAGCCATAGCACTCAGTCAAATCTGCCCACAGCTAGAACTTATGTTCTGCCTCTGGCTCTTGCCAACTGCCTTATCTTACAATTAGGAGCTGTAAACTCCTAAGCTAATTGTTCCTATCCTGAACTCAGGTATCACCTTACTACAGCCTAACCAAATGACTAATTTGGGAATTAAAGTTGTGGCCCTTCTGCTGTAGCAACCTAAATGGATTTCAGTGATTACAGCCGCTGACGTTGCATCTCATCTTAAGCGCACTCCTATAGCACTACATACTCGGAGTTCTCTATCCCTGCCCACTGGCATAGTTTACTTCCACTATGTATTTATTGGTGCCTGACCACTCTCCTTCACCTATTGTACATTTACACTAGACTTTGGACATGTCAGCTCCACCTACATACTAACCAACACACATACACCAGCACACTTAAGGTAGCTATCACCTACACCTTGTGGACTAGTACTATGGCCACTGCCAACCCCAACCTGGATGATCCAGCACTCTGGATACGCCACTTTTCTACCAGACCAACACCTAATCAACCCTGCGCTATCACTAACAGAAACCTCAGACTAAATTCCAGAACCACCCCACTAAAACAGCGCCCATACTTGAAGCTCTATAATAGCTCATCCCCATCTCGCAACAATATCACAAACAACTACGTTCCAACCTTACCATGCTTTCACCACCCTAGCATCTTAACTAGAAATTCTAGATTAGGATCCCGATTGTGGACTAAAAACCCCCAACTACACGTTCACAAGAGCAACAAACATCTGCGCAGAGATTATAACCTAGTTAACCTTGCCACTGATTCAGATAGCAAGCTAGCCCCTATCACTCTGCATGACCTATCTCTACCATCACAAAAAACTCCTGCTAAAGACACATTCATCAAAGCAGCCTTGGTGAATGCTAGGTCCCTCTCCGCCCACGCATTGGACATCGCTGATTTCATAACTCATGAGAAGCTTGATCTCCTCGCAGTTACGGAAACCTGGCTTAAAGCAGCCTCTGGCCCATCCTTGGCCCTTGCTATACCAAATGACTATGCTATCATTAGATGTGATAGAAACACCAACCAGGTGAAGGGAGGCTGACTCGCCCTCATCTTCAGAAACACGTATGACATCAGAGTCATTCAGGACACTCAAATCCCCTCTGCTGAATCCTTGTCCCTCAAACTGCCACTATCACCCAACCACACAGCAACAGTGCACCTTATCTACCGACCACCAGGACCCATTTCTTCATTCATGGAGGACATTGTATCCCTTGTATCCACTGATACTAAACCCAATTCACAAACTATCCTACTCGGGGATTTCAATCTCGGTTTTAATGACCACACTAATAATAATGGCCGTGATCTAGCCAACGCCCTATCAGACTTGGGTCACACCCACATTATTCATGAGCCTACACATATGAACGGTAGAACACTGGACTGGCTTACGAGCCTTAATTGCCCTATCGATCTTCTAGCCAATGATCCATGTATCTGGTTGGATCATCATAAAATAACCTTCTGCATCAAAGCCAACACACAACACCCGGCTCCTATCATCGCTCCAGCTACCCGTATAGGAACAAGAAAGACATTACACCGGATAAACTCCTACCGCTACTACTCCCCCTTCTCAACAACTCTGCCACCTCTGACCCCACAGTCTTAGTGGATATTTACAATCAGGCAATACTTAAAGGATAGTTCCGGGACTTTTTTTTTATTGTCCCTACGGGTCGGCCATGTGTTTGTAAGCATAAATCGGTAGATCGTAGGAAACTTTCCTATGGACCTTACCCGACTTTTCGCCCATTATCGCACTCGAAATCAGCCTCCATTTTGTGATAATCCTATCATTCCGCCGCATCGACCTGGCTCACCTGCCTTTGCGGCACTAAATCAAATCCCCCGCCCCTGAGCCTGACATCAGCAGACGCGTACTGCCCATTTCAAGCACGTCTCGTGTCAACAATCGCTGCGCCTCAGCTATTGACGTGTTGCCATGGAAATGGCAGGACGCCTCTTTCCCCAATAAGTATAAACAGACCGTTTCACAACACACAGCAGCAGATTTTCGATTCCATTCCTCTCTCTGTGTTACTTTGAGTATTCTGTGACTCGTTTCAGTGCTCTGGTCAGCTACCTTCGCCGCTTGTAGCCCGTGTGAACACCTGTACCATCTCTGTAAATTATTTTACTATCTTTACCGCACAATGGCCACAATAATGCCGTATATGTACGAGCCCGAGTACACCGAGGAAGAACTACTGGAAAGTCAAGCACGCGAAAACGATGGGGATTCGGACGGCAGTTGGGAGGACCAGTCAACGGATGAAGAGCCTGGACCATGTCGCATGGACGGCGTCTCCACCTGGTGCACGTGCAATCGGTGCGAGCTAATGCCAACTGAGGAGGAGAACTGCTGCTGCCGTGAAAATTCCGGGTGCTTGGCCTACATTTCGGAAAGCGAGCAAAGTCTGCAGGAAGGCGAGCAAAGTCCGCAATGCATCACCGAGCTGCCAGAGTTCAGGGAAGCCTGCCTCTCACGGACCGTGTTGAGGATGATGATGGTGCTTATGCACGAACTTCGCGGCACTGTTCGTCCGCGTAATCCGAGTAACGAGTAAGTATACTCTGTTTGTGATGTCAGTGATGCCACCACTATTTCATGGTCGTCTCCCACATATAAAATTACATTTACATATCATTCGAACGCATGTAAATTTGTTCCATATAGTGCATTTTCTAGATATAATTTTTTTCTAAGAAAAATGACATGTGTTACCTGAATCGACATTGATAAGAAAGTTTGGTCAGTTTAATACAGTTTGCATCTTTTTTTTTCACAGGTGGTACAGGCTGGTGGCCTATCGTTGCTTCACTTGGTGGCTTCACGGGAGGCTCGGACACCGCGTTCGGAGAGTAATACCTGCCTGTGCGGTACTTGCCATTAGACAACATTTCCCCAGTGACAGTGGACAATACCGCGGATTTTCCCTCGATGTGCTGCAACCTCAACTTTACAATGTGTAATGTTTATTATTTATGTTTAATTAAAATCTAAAATAAAGCCCAACATATATTTTAACAATGGTTGTTTTGATTTTTTAAATGAATCTAGTGTATATTCTCCTGGGAGGGTGAGGTATTTATAAACTCACCCCCCTGCATTCCATGTAGTAGATCCTGCAGCCATCCTCTTACATTCAGTTAGATGGCCTCTCCTTGGTGAGGCCCTGCGGCAAACGGGTCTTGTCTGCACGACCACCGCCCCGATCCACCCCCCGCCCTATCAAAGGCAGTTCGCACCGGGGTACTTGTGCTGGCAAGTGGAGCTGTCAGGGAGCGATAAAGGCCAAGAGGTGCCAAAGACCATGTACACTTCAAAGTGGTCTATAGAGCATGGGTTGTTGTTCCCATGTCTACCTCCAGACCCCGTGTCTCCTGCCAAGCATCCCCCCTCACGCTGGACGGCCCCCTGCAATCCACATAAGTGTGTCTCCATTCACGAGTCTTCCTGTGTCTTGTCTGCACGACCACCGCCCCGATCCACCCCCCCGCCCTATCAAAGGCAGTTCGCACCGGGGTACTTGTGCTGGCAAGTGGAGCTGTCAGGGAGCGATAAAGGCCAAGAGGTGCCAAAGACCATGTACACTTCAAAGTGGTCTATAGAGCATGGGTTGTTGTTCCCATGTCTACCTCCAGACCCCGTGTCTCCTGCCAAGCATCCCCCCTCACGCTGGACGGCCCCCTGCAATCCACATAAGTGTGTCTCCATTCACGAGTCTTCCTGTGTCTTGTCTGCACGACCACCGCCCCGATCCACCCCCCCGCCCTATCAAAGGCAGTTCGCACCGGGGTACTTGTGCTGGCAAGTGGAGCTGTCAGGGAGCGATAAAGGCCAAGAGGTGCCAAAGACCATGTACACTTCAAAGTGGTCTATAGAGCATGGGTTGTTGTTCCCATGTCTACCTCCAGACCCCGTGTCTCCTGCCAAGCATCCCCCCTCACGCTGGACGGCCCCCTGCAATCCACATAAGTGTGTCTCCATTCACGAGTCTTCCTGTGTCTTGTCTGCACGACCACCGCCCCGATCCACCCCCCCGCCCTATCAAAGGCAGTTCGCACCGGGGTACTTGTGCTGGCAAGTGGAGCTGTCAGGGAGCGATAAAGGCCAAGAGGTGCCAAAGACCATGTACACTTCAAAGTGGTCTATAGAGCATGGGTTGTTGTTCCCATGTCTACCTCCAGACCCCGTGTCTCCTGCCAAGCATCCCCCCTCACGCTGGACGGCCCCCTGCAGACCGCATAATGCCACGACATATACACGTCATTCATTCACAAACACACCCCTGTTTCGAATTCTTTATAACCCACTTCATATTTCTAATGAGAACTTCTTTGCGCTTTGCTAGTCAACCCGTGAAGGTGCTGGTTATCTGCTCTTCGTCTCTGTGAACTTCCGTGACCACTTTGAGCAAACTCGTCAGTTTGCAACCTGTGAACTGCTCCCTGTTCTACGACAAGAAACTACTCTGATCCCTGCATCTAACTGTTTGTTCGTCAAGGTAAGTCCATGTACCATAATCATTTTGCGTCCAATTTTTTAATTTATATCTATTTGCTAGTAGTCATCAAATTGCATCCATGTTTTCTTTTCGTTCACGACAGTACATGCAAGGAACTAGTCACATGTTCTGAGTTTAGTCAAATTACTTTTTCTATTTTTTGAAAGTTATTGAAATACTTATCCGCATGTGAATAACATGTATAGTTCCAAGAACCAAAACGGACCTTGCATTGAACCTTTTATGTGTCATTTAATGTTTTAACACATTGGTATTCATAGAGAATTGTTGATCTTTACTTTTCAGAACTTTCCATAATGCCTGCCTGTTCCATTGGCGGTTGCCCTTCGAAGACCCATAACAAATCTGAAGGTACTATAATGCATGTTTTCCCTAAGACAATAGATCAGATAAGAGAATGGGTCCGATATTGCGGATATCCAGCCTCTGAGATAGAAAGTAGAGTCCTAGAAGTCTTTGCGGACAAGAGGGGTGATCGATACCGCATCTGCAGCAGGCACTTTAGCCCAGACATGTACTCCACATCATTGCTAATAAGGACGAAAACACCGCGAGCGAGGCGAAAATTGCTCTCAACCGCTATTCCCACTCTATTCGTCCACATCCCTCCACTGGTGAGTCAAGTTTACGTATTTATCTCTCGGCATTGCGGTAGTGTGTAGCATTAGCTAACAATAATTTCCCCATTTATGTATCCACTCAATATGAAGGCTGAAGATTCTCCATCCGTGTCGTTATTGCAGTCATCAGCCACTTCAAGCGCCTATCGGGTAATCTTACTTAGCTATTCTGACACTGACTTGTTTTAGGCATGTAAATCAATAGTTTTAATTGATCGTGTAATTATTTTACCTAATGGTACACCACAGTACTCGTCCTCTAGTCTTTGTTTTCAGTTATAATTATTGTTATCCAAAATAATGCAAGTACTGTCTTTCAGGGAGATGCTGAGGAGTCCAACGCATTGACGACAACCGTAGATGTCACTCAGATGCTCGAGGTACGTTTCCGGACAGTTCCATCGATGGAGATCATCAGATCTTGCATTCTTGTAGCGTGATTGTTACACACAATGTTTCTTTCGTTTTTAGCCATTGGTATGTCCTTCTGTCGTCGCCCTCCTATGTGTCTTCTTTTTTCAATATTGTGTTCATTACTAATGAAAGTCCTATGTTTCAGGGAGTCGATGGAGCATTAGTCCAAGAGGAAGGGGGAGCATGCAGTTACGGGTCGGCGCAACAGCTTGCAGAAGTGTGCACCGCAGTTACAGCGTCCCTTGATGTTCTTATGCATTTCGAGGTATGGATACTGACAGATCAATCATGCGAGATCAAATGACGTGATTACATCCGCTATACTTCCTTCTTTATTAACGCAAGTACTATGTTTCAGGGAGCTGACGGAGCTTCTTCAACAAGAACATCACCCCTAGTAGTTGATGCAGATCTCTGGGTGGTGACACTTCCAACGATGGAGCAAATCGAATCATATTTGGATATCCATTATTTATTTTAGACAACTGATCATTTGTGCAGGTCTATTTAGATGAGCCGTTGACGCCTGCAGAAAGTTTATGTTCTTTTAAACAAAATAGAAAACCATACTAATGCAATTACTGTGTTTCAGGGAGTTGCTGAAGCGTCATCTTCAATAATATCATCAATGGAAGTCTATGCGGAGCCCGAGGTATGGATCTTGACAGTTCAATCTAACTAGATCAACAATGCGTGAACTATTGTCGTTTGAATGTTCTACACAATGCGTTCATTCGTGTTTTGCTATTGAGATGTACGTATGGGTATTGGTCCCCAAGTACATTTTGTGTTTTCAATATTATTATACATACTAATGAAAGTTCTATGTTTCAGCGAGTCGATGGAGCCTCAGTGAGTGATGGATGTGCTTATCATGAAAGTATAGTCGTTGCAGCGCGAGAGGAAGTGGAGACATGCACACACGAGTCGGAGCAACAGCGTCCAGATGTTGAAGTTCGAGGAAAGAAAGTTTCAAAGAAAAGAAAGCAAAAGAAGGTTAGTGTCCTGTTCACTATATTATGTTGTCTTTCACTGTCAATAGTTCAATACTGTAAGTTGTGTTTAAACTGAACATCCCTTTTCTAATCTGTCCTCTAGTTGCGAGTGGGTGTAAGAACTAGATCTACACAGACAGTGAAGCGAACGAGAGATGTTGCTTGTCAAACCTTTTGGCAGGGACTTGAGACTGGAGATGCATCGTGCCAATGGGAAGAATATGAAGTGATTGACAACGGAGCTATACCACCACCAGCCATTGATAGTGAATGTCCTCCTGGTAGTTTGGATGCAGTCGTAGATCAATTCACAGAATCCACACCCGCAAAAAATAAGAGCACGCGAAAGTTGAAGACATTGTTTTTTTCTCCCATCTCCGGACAAGGAACAGATGTTGCAATGGAAGAGAATGAAGTGGACGACAATGAAATACCATCAATATCACTCAGCATAGCGGAAGACGATATCAGAGATTGTACCTTTCATGCGAGTGACATGTCCTCAACGTTACAGGCCGAACCAGCTGGGATGCAGAGTGACAGTATAAGGAAAGAGGCCAAATTCATTGTATTCGATAGCTGTTTGATGGATATTATTATGATGATGAAATGTGGGCATTGGGTTGGTGGGGAAGTATGTGGGGAGCCATTGATTAATGTGACTCGTGCAATTCGAGGCACTAACCTTAAAATACATGCCACCTGTACACAATATCATCCGTTCGCATGGTCTGCACAACCCATGCTGGGGCAACTGCCAGCAGGCAATCTACTTTGTGCAGCGGCCGCACTTTTTAGTGGTTCAAGTTTTAAAAAGTTACAGTATTTCTTTCAGTTTGTGGGAATCCATTTCATTGCGAAAAGTCAGTTCTACAAATACCAAACCGATTATCTATTTCCAGCCATCAGCGAAGCTTGGAGAATGGAAAAAATGTCAATGGAAAGTACATTCGCGGGCAAACGCTTCAGGCTAGCCGGTGATGGACAATGCGACAGTCCAGGATTTTCAGCCAAGTACTGCACCTACCACTTTCAGGACATGGAAAGTAAGAAAATTGTGAGTTCGGTGGTCGTGCAGGTGTCACAAAGTACATCCTCAGTGGCCATGGAGAAAGTTGGCTTTGTAGCATCATTGCAAGAACTACAATCGCGGGGAATGGTGATCGACCTGATAGCCACGGACAGACACGTTTCAATTGCCAAGACAATGAGAGAACAGTACAAAAATATAAATCACCAATTTGACGTTTGGCATCTTGCAAAATCAATCAATAAAAAATTGTCGGCTGCAGGAAAAAAAAAAGATATGCAAGGTATTTCACAGTGGTCCAAGTCAATCAGCAACCATCTTTGGTGGAGCTCAAAAACATGTGAAGGGTCGTTGGAAATTCTACTGGAAAAATGGCGGTCAGTAATGTTGCACTGTAGCAACGTACATCGATGGTCGACAAATGAGCATTTCCACAAATGTGAACATGGCCATTTGTCCACAGAGGAGGCACGGAAGAAGAAGTGGTTGATTCCTTCATCACCCACTCACAAGGCCATTGAAAAGATTGTATTTGATAAAACTATAACAAGAGATTTGAGGGGACTCACGGAATTCTGCCACACAGGAGATTTGGAGGTGTTCCACAATATGTGCCTAAAGTATAGGCCCAAAAGATTGCATTTTGGCATGGAAGGCATGATAAATCGGACTCTTCTAGCGGTCTTGGCACATAACCATAATGTTGGCCGTCAACAAAGTAGGACGACCGGAACTTTAGGGACGCTTCGCTACAATAAGGCCTTCACTAAAAGAAGTAAACAATGGGTGATCAAACCAGTGTTTGAGGATATGCAATATGAGTTTATTGAGAGACTTATCGTAGATGTCCTCGATAGGCACATACATGGAGTGGTGAACGAACCTATGCAGGGGACAACTGCATTGCCACCCAACATTGCCTCTGTTCCATGTCCACCTAAAGCAGAGCTCATTGAGAAATACACATCACGGTTTAAATGATTGTAATTCGATTGTCTGTTCTCTCGAGTCTCCTCATGTTGCAGGCCCATTGCAATTAAACCAAACAGTAATATAAATCATTTTTACAAAAATTATAGAATGTTTCCGTATTACAAACACATGGCCGACCCATAGGGACAATAAAAAAAAAGGCACGCAGACAAGATGCCCTTACACTAACTGGAGCTAACTAGAAATGTGTGCTCGCTCAAAGTGAAGGTCAGCTGCTTTGATGTTTTGCTCGGGTGGCGGAAAGGCCCACGACCCAATATAAGGTTCTATTGTGATTTGACCTTGACAGGCCGGGACCATCCTGAAAGACTAAGAAAAGATAATGAATAAAATTTCAGAAACGAAACGATGAGCCACGTTCATTAGAAGAAGTAACGTCGGCAAAGAAGGAGTGGTGTTTCGGGTCTGCCCTACACAGAGACACAATGGAAAATGCAAATATAATGTAAGTAACTTTTGATGAGTTTATACCGCAATTTCATTACTATACAGTGGCTTTAAAGACGGGTTCAGTTGTACTTGTTCGTTCTATGTGGCATAGTGTTTTCTACCGCGCACTATCTGGAGGAGAACCATCTTCTTTTACTGAAGCACCTCAAAACCTTCCTCTTTGCTTCTGCTTTCTCTCTCCCTCTCCCCTGCTACAACTGGTCCACTGTCTGCGACCTCGGTCCTGGGCCCTTCCACTCTCCACCTGCACTGCCTCCCTGTCAACCCCTGCACTGGGGGACTGTCTCAGTATCCTACAGCCCCCCCTTCCCAGCACTTGTTCTGCACTTACCTTGCACTTGCCACCAGCTGGCCCTATTTATTTATTATTTTATGCTACTTACCTTGTACTCCACTCCCCCCCCTCCATGCCTCGCCACGCCTTTAAACACTTGTGTACACCCAGTAGCGCTGTCCTCGCTATGAAATGAATAATTTTAATAAGGATCTGATGGTGAGACTAATTTCATTTTTTATGTTTTTAGGTACATCATTCACTACTGTCTGTGTCACGAGTACCAGACACCGGCGGACGGCTTCTACAGCCGCCAGTTGCTTCTCCGCGTGAACAACGTTACCACCCTGACCATTTTATGGGACGATCGCCAAGTACAAGTATGCCCTTACGCGGTACTAACGGTTAGATGCAACATACCTACCGTTGTGGTGGCCTAGTGCCTCGTTGTTGGAACAGCCATGTGATTATCAGTGCGACAGAAGAGCTTATTTTTATCGTAAACCAACACCCTGTGTACTGCACACGAACATCGCTTCCCTCAAGACGAACTAATTTGGATCGAGAGCAAAGAAAAATGCAAATCGCTGAAGATTCTCTAAACATTTGATGTCCAATAAACGTACTTTGCCAAATGTACAATCTTGCCGTTTGCTTTTAAACCACGGTTTCACATTCCGAATTGTGGTGCTGTATTGTGAGATGCTCTAAGACCCTGTGTACAGCAAAGGACCATCGCGTTCCTCAATACGAACTTTTTGGAACATGAGCAAATAAAAATGCAAATCGCTGAATATTCTCTAAACATTTGATGTCCAATAAACGTACTTTGCCAAATGTACAATCTTGCCGTTTGCTTTTAAACCACGGTTTCACATTCCGAATTGTGGTGCTGTATTGTGAGATGCTCTAAGACCCTGTGTACAGCAAAGGACCATCGCGTTCCTCAATACGAACTTTTTGGAACATGAGCAAATAAAAATGCAAATCGCTGAATATTCTCTAAACATTTGATGTCAAATAAATGTACTTTACCACATTTACAATCTTGCGGTTTGATTTCAAAGTACAGTTTCATATTCCGAATTGTGGTGCGCTGTATTGTGAGCTGATCTGTGTTGATTTCCGGGGTCTGTGTGGAGTCGCGTAGAAGACGCCTGGGCGCGTTTGCCTACGCAGCACAGTCACGTCACGGATAGAGGCGGGGAATATGAATGTTTTGATAAAGTCTGTTTCAGGGGCGGGGGATTTGATTTAGTGCCGCAAAGGCAGGTGAGCCAGGTCGATGCGGCGGAATGATAGGATTATCACAAAATGGAGGCTGATTTCGAGTGCGATAATGGGCGAAAAGTCGGGTAAGGTCCATAGGAAAGTTTCCTACGATCTACCGATTTATGCTTACAAACACATGGCCGACCCGTAGGGACAATAAAAAAAAAGTCCCGGAACTATCCTTTAAAGCCTTGAATACCATCGCCCCCTTAAAATTGCGGAAATCCAAACCTCAACGTCACCTGAATACTTGGTTCACGCCGCATCTTAGAGAACTACGTAAAACTAAGAGAACTGCAGAAGCACATTGGAAAAAGTGCCCTACAGTAAACAATAAAAATGAGCTAACCCTAGCAACCTCTAGCTACAAAGAAGCCATTATACTCGGAAAAAAAGACATGTATAACAAAAGGATTGCTCAAGCGGAATCTAATACAAAAGAACTGTTTAAGATTCAAAAAAATTAGAATCCCCTATTGCCCCTATTGATAAATGTGTCACAGATGCACTATGGTGCAGTAACATTCAGAAGGCACTATTAGATAAAATAGCCCACTTACAATCTAAAATTAATGCGAAAAAAGACCTGTTACTATGTGACCCTGATTACAAACAATTCCCCAACAAGTCACCCACCTTTGAGCCAACTTATAAACCATTTAGCTTCTCACCTTTCTCAATTTGGGAAGTAGAAAACATCATTAGGAAATTCAAACCATCGAATTGCCAAGGTGACGCTTGCCCTGCTCCGATTATCAAAGCAGCAGCACATGATCTGGCACCATTTATTACCAACCTTATCAATGCCTCCTTCAAAACGTGAGTAGTGCCAGATAACTTAAAAGACGCTTGGGTCATCCCACTAATCAAAAAACCAACTCTTGACCCAGCCAACCCATCTAACTATAGGCCGATAACAACTGTACCCTTCTTACTAAAAATACTAGATAGAGCAGCCTACCTGCAAATACAGGCTTATCTAGAAACAAACAATCTTCTGGGACTAAGGCAATCCGGCTTCCGACCCAGACACGGCACGGAAACTGCCTTAATAGATCTCACTACTCAGATCCAAATCTTAAAAGACAACGGCAAACTAGCACTCTTCTTACTGCTTGATCTGTCAGCAGCTTTTGATTTGGTCAATCACCAAACGCTCTGCCACCACTTGAAATCGGCAGCACACTTCTCCGACGCAGCCACTGCCTGGATCAGCTCCTTCTTGGCAAACAGAACTATGAGGGTCTTCTCTCCCACTGACTCGGCTGAACCTTCATCGGTACCTTGTGGGGTCCTGCAAGGTTCTTGTGTGTCCCCAATGCTCTACAATGTATTCACGAAGCCCGTCTTCGATGTCCTTGACTATCTGGGTGTCACGTACACCAACTATGCGGATGACACCCAGATACTCATTCCTATCTCTGGTGACTACGCAACCGACAGCAAAACCCTTAATGAACTCAAAGCAGTAATACAAGCGTGGATGGCACACCATGGACTTTGTCTCAATGACCAAAAAACTGAGTTGCTCATCCTTGGTACTCACGCTAAACTGAAAAAACTAAATTATGCCTTCAAATCATTCACTATAGATGGTAACCCCATCACTGTCTCAAATAATACTAAAACCCTTGGTATCTACCTTGATGCCACCTTATCCTTCACCAAACAAACTAATGCAGTAGCATCATCAGCCGCTTACACCTGTAAACTTATCACCGCATGTAGGCCATTTATCTCCACACCCAACTGCATTACACTTGCCAGAAAATTAGTTTTGTCCAAAGTAGATTATTGCAATGCCCACTACTTAGGCACTAGCCACAAAAATATCCACAAACTACAAGTAATTCAAAATAATGCCATCGGGGCAGCCCTCAACATCCCTAAGAAATCGCATATCTCTGAGACTCGACGTAATCTGCATTGGCTCCCAATAGAGCACAGAATATCCCTCAAAACCCTTGCCCTTACAAAGCCAGGGCTAACCTTGCACCAACTTACATCACTAACCAACTTACCCCACACACATCATTAAGACCTCTTAGGACAGCTCAAGCAAACACTATGTCCATACCGAGATTCAAACTCCATTACTCGGGTGGGGCTAGTTTCCCTGTACAAGCCTCTAAGTTATGGAACACACTCCCTGCTCTCCTCAGGTCAGAACCTTCCTTCAACCTATTTAAACGCAACACAAAGCGTTGGCTTCATGACTTGGACACAATGACAGTTTAACTTCCTAGAGCCTAGACTTGCTGCCTGTCTACTGTACATATTGTAAATAATATACTAGCATACTATATACTATATTGTTATCTGCTACTTCCCACTTGGCCAAGGAGTGGCCGAATGTGGATTGGTTACACTGAGTGGGAACGGTACCCGGTCTCGAGAAGAGATCCCAGTTCCCAATAATACTCAACTTTATCTAGAACCTGTGTATGTCAATGGACACAAAACTTCTGCCGTGTGAGACACCGCGGCTAGTGTCACTGCTGTCACCTGGCAGTGGGGAGAGCCAGGCCAGTATATTGATGGGTTTGATGGAAAGAGTAAGTGCCCCTTGGAGATAGTTGAGTTCAGCTGGCGAGCTAAAACAACCCAGCGCCAAGTAGCCATGAAAAACTCCATCCCTGTCCCATGTTTGTTGGCTAATGATCTTGCTGATCCCGAGATAGTGACAGAGGCTACCCGATCGAGGGCCAAAGAGATCGCCAGATTTAATAACACTCTCAGAGCCTTAGGGCCTGGAGTGCTTCCAGAGGGCTTGTTGGAAGGACCGGCATGGCTGGTAGGCCCTAGTCCAGTTCCACAGACTACTGAGTCGCCTACCCCTGCTAAAGAGGGGCTAGTAGCTACTGAGGACCCTACTTTGGTAGCAGGGGACTCAGTGACTTCAGAGTTCCCTGGCACAGCACATGAACCTGAAGTGGAGGACCATGTGGGCACAGATCTGAAGAGCGTGCCCAATCTAGATGAGTTTGCACGTCCCAGAAAGAGTGTCCCACTCTAGCGGGTCTGCGGAAGCAGGCAAAGGAGCAGGCTAAGGTCGTGGCCCCTGGACTGTTCAAAGTCTACTGGGAGGATGGACTCCTGTACAGGGAGCCAAAAGACTCTAAGGTCAAGGGCACCAGAAGGATGGTGATTCCCCAATGCCACAGAAAGTTCATTTTGGATTTGGCTCACCAAATTCCTTTAGCAGATCTCTTGGGAGTAACTAAGACATCAGACTGGTTGTCTGAGCACTTTTACTGGCTGCAGTTCGGCGTAAAGGTTAAGGAATGTGGCCGGTCCTGCCCGACTTGTCAAGCTTCTGGCAAGTCAGGACATGCCACAAAGACCCCCTTAATTCCACTACCTGTGGTTGGGTGCCCTTTCAAAAGAATAGCCATGGGTATTGTGGGTCCTTTGGATCCTCTATTCAGCACAGGGAACAGATATATCTTGGTGGTAGTAGACGACGCAACAAGATACCCTGAGGCTGTCCCTCTGAGGAGCATCAAAGCCCTGAAGGCTCTGATTGGGCTATTCTCCCATGTTGGATTCCACAAGGAAGTAGTTTCTGACAGGGGATCAAACTTCATATCAGTGTATATGAAGGCTATGTGGGAAGAGTGCAGAATCACCTACCGGTTCTCTACATCCTTCCATCCACATGCTAAAGGGCTTGTTGAGCAGTTCAACAAGACGCTGAAAGGCATGATAGGTGGTTTGGAAGAGCACCTGAGGAAAAAATTGGATTCTCCTGCCATGCCTTCTGTCTGTCTACAGGGAGGTGCCAAACAACAGAGTAGGTTTAGCCCATTTGAGCTTCTGTTTGGACACCCTGTACAAGGTCCCCTCAGTCTAGTGAAAGAGAGATGGGAAAGCAAACCATCATTCCCTAGTGAGATGTGTTGGACTATGTACTTGGCCTTTGGTCTATAATTGCAAAGTACATGGAACAGTCCACAAAGAACCTAAAGGCCAGTCAGGAGCTGATGAAGCGCTGGCAGGACCAGAAGGCCACAGTGACTGTCAATTCTCCAGGCCAGTGGTTGTGGATTTTGGAGCCTGTCAACCCCAGTGCCCTTCAGGATAAGTGGACTGCGCCTTACTATGTGCTGGAAAAGGTCAGTGAGGTGAATTATCTAATTGATTTGAAAGGACATAAACAGATGTGCAGGGTCGTGGACATCAACCAGCCAAAACCCCATTATAGCCAGGTGGACTTGGTCATGGCATTAGTCAGACCCTCCAGTTTATAGCGATTTTGCGATCCCGCAAAATGCCGCGAAAACGGCCGTTTTGCGCAAAATGCCGCAAAAACAGCATCTTTAAAAAAATATATATATTTTTTTTGTAACTTTTTAAAAAAAAGCAATCTGCAAAAAGTACTGCTTTAAAAAAATAATACTCAGGGTGCCAGGTTCTCAACTTTTTTGTTACACAAGAAATGAAATGCACTAACACCTCATCACTTGCGCCCCAAAAAAGTGCAGCCCAATCCACAAGGGACACATGAATGGGCACATTTTATATGCACGCCCATTCAGATGGCCTTTTTCACCTCCTTGATCAAATAAAGTGGCGCTTCTGTCAATTTAAAAGCGCATCCCTCATTCCCAAGCAAGATGCACTTTTAAATGTGCAGAAATTGTAGGCAACCCTACGCGCACGGGATGTGGGGCTGCCACTGCATGAAGGGTCTTTCCTGACCCTGTCATGCATTTCTTTTAAGGTATGAACCGCTGCTGTGTCGCTTGCATTTCAGTTCCTCAAACAGGATAAAAATGCATTTTTCGGGTCGCATTTTACAGCGGCAGGCACTTGGAGGGCCTGTCCCTGTGAAAGGCGCTGGGAGCTTGCAGAACACTGTCGGGAGAGCGATTCTATTCAAAGTACTGCCCATTTTGATGACAAAAATCTATCGAATGTTACAATTTTACCTATTTCGTCCAGTATTATTCAATTGATTTTTATAAATACTGAACATGTGTTGCGGGGGTGTCATCCGCTCCCCATGTTCAGTATTTTTGGTCTAGGGTGGTTTCAGAAGTGTTTTCCCCTTTTTCCTCAAAATTGGAGGCGGGGACAGAAAAAAAGGAAAATAACTAAAAAGGGACCCTGCGGAGTCGGATCCGACCCACGTTAGAGGGACGGATCTGGCACCGCAGAGTTGCAGGGGAAGTGGCAGCGACCAAGCAGTTAAGTAGGGGAGAGGATGGGGTGGTGGTGAAAGGTACATTTTGGGTTGTTTGGCTGAAGTGCAAATCAATTCGCAGCAAAATTGACTACGGTCAATTCCTCCGCAAATAATTCCACTTTGGTCAAACAACCCAGAACACCATTCAAGGCAGCTGGCCAGCGCACAATTTGCGCTACAGCTCAAGCCTGTGGAAATGCGCTGGTCACCTTTGAGAATAAGGTGACCTGCTCATTTACAAAAATGGGTTGTCTAACAATAGCATATCTTCTGTTCTTTTTTTAAATGCCCCATTATTTGAGGAACTGGGTCAAAATGCACATTTAAAAAAAATAAAAAATTGATTATACTATGAGAGAGAGGGAGAGTGATGGGTGAGATGTGAAGTGATAGGCAGGAAAGCAGAGGGAGAGCAGTGGGTCAGAGGAGGAAGCGCTGCACAGGAGAGCAGAGGAAGCAGTGATGCGGTGGGCCAGAAATCTGAGAGCGAGCAGAGGTACAGAAAGTAGAGGGAGTGTGTGGTCAGTGAGCCAGAAAGCAGAGAGGAAGTGGTTGGCCAAAAAGAGCCAGTGAGCTGCAGATTGGGAAAAAGGATGAGGGAAGAATGCGATAGAATGGGAAAAAGGATGCAAGATGCAGAAGCAGCACAAAAGAATGAAGGACTGTATATTGCGGGAGGAATTGAAGAGTGTAAGGTGTGAGTTGGGAGTATGATTTGGAGTGTGGCAGGGGCTGGGCAGTGCAAATTGTGACTTGACAGTGTGACATAGCACGTGAGTATTTGTATGACAGATTGAGAGGTTAAGGAATGTAAGTTGTGATGGAGAGTTGGTGAGATGTGTGTTGGTGAGAGAGGTGTGTGGGTGTTTGGGGGATTGGAGAACATAGAAGGGGAATATTTTCAGCATTACAATTGATAATGATTCATTTGGTTAATACTATTAAATAGGCATGAACATTAAACCAGAAATGTAGCCAAATCAAACACTGTTCTGCCAAGCCAGAGACATCTGGGACTCTTCCTATTAAATTAATACAAAAGATACATAATAATGATACCCTGGCTCTCTTGTAGCCTTGCACTCTGCCTATTTCCTGCAATGTGTCAATCTTACACCCTCCAGTTAATACAAAATGTCCCGCAAAAATGCCGCAATAAATAAAGGTTTGTGGCGCAAATTTTGCCATTTCATGCCGCAAAGTTTGCCATTTCATGCCGCAAAATCCTGGAAGGTCTGATTAGTGACAGACGGAGAGACTGAGGAGGAGACTGATCCTCTTCCAAACCTCTTGCACACTAAAGCCACAGATGGGTCAGTTGAAGGAGTCAACCTTGCAACAGACATGTGAGAACAGCAACTGACAGACTGTTGCCATTTACTTAGACAGTTTGCCGGTCTGTTTACTCTGACTCCAGGTTGCGCAGATTGGTACACCCATGATGTGGACACTTGAGACAGTAAGCCAGTGAAGAGTAGGATTGACCGGATATCCGATAAGGTCAGGGACACCATCAAGGAGGAAGTTTCCAATATGCTGTCCCTTGTAGTGATAGAGCATCCCATAGCCCCTGCGCTTGAACAGTGGTACTGGTCCCTAAAAAGACCAGTGGTGGGAAGACTGAAGTTCACTTTTGTGTGGACTACAGGGGGCTAATTTCTGTCATGAAGATAGATGCTCACCCCATTCCTCGGGCATATGAGCTCATTGACAAGCTCAGTGCTGCCAAGTACAGAGTACCTTTGACCTCAAAGCGGGGTATTGTCAGGTCGGCTTGACAGATGGAGTGAAAGAGAGGTCAGCATTCTCAACCCCAGAAGGACATTATCAGTTCACTGTGATGCCCTTCGGATTGAAGAATGCCCCTACCACTTTTCAGCGGATGGTTAACTAGGTTTTGTCTGGTCTGTAAAACTTCAGTGTCACCTATTTAGATGACATTGCTGTCTTCAGCCACACCAGGGAAGTGTGTCAGGTGCTACAGAATGCAGGTTTGACTATCAAGGCCACAAAGTTCCAGATAGCGCAGGGTGCTGTGACTTACCTAGGCCACCTGGTCAGTGGAGGTAAAAAACAACCTCTCGAAGCAAAGGTACAGGCATTGAAGGAATGGGACATCCCCACCACAGAGCCTTTCTAGGTCTAGGGTATGGGACCATTGACATGCCCCTGAATGATGTAACATCCAAGAAGATGCCGAAGAAGGTAACTTGGACCCCGCCTGTCAACCTCCTTTCAGGATTTAAAAGATGGATTGTGCAGGGCCCCAGTCCTGAAAGTGTCAGACTATGGTCAGGAGTTTATTATGAAGACAGACGCCTGTGATTTTGGGATTGGAGCACTGTTGGCGCAGCTGAACTCTGAAGGTGTAGAACAACCTGTCACCTAAATTAGCAGGCGGTTGACAAAAAGGGAAAGGAACTGGGCTGTTGAAGAAAAAGAGGTGTACACGGTCGTGTGGGGCGTAAAGAAGCTGAAACCCTACATCTTTTGGTCTCACTTTACGATCCAGACATACCACCGGCTTCTGCGATGATTAATGACCATGAAAGGGGAGAACCCTAAGCTTTTGCGTTGGGCCATATCCGTGCAGGGATTAGATATGGACATGCAGCGCAAGCCAGGCTCCCAGCATGGAAATGCAGATGGCCTCAGCCGGTACTTTCACCTTGATGACGAACCAGACCCTTAGTAGGGTGGTGGTTCACATGTTGAGGCTGGGGGGCATGTGAGGGATTCGACCATCCGCACGGGCAGTGTGCTCTCGCCTGGGCTTTTTTTCAATTATTTTTTAGGAAATGGAATGATGGGATATCAACCTCCGAAAATGTGTGGGGCTAATCCGCACATATTTTCTAATGCTCACCAAAAAACAAACACATAGTAAGGTGTACTCTGGGGTACAACAGCCTACAGGTGCAGTCCTCCCTGTCACATTTATTTGATAGGTGACAGTGAGAGGTGTACGAAAACATCCAGAGGAGAAGGGCAACACCTTCATCCTCCCATGGACAGCCTCATTAAATATTAAAGGCTCCATGGAACCGCCCTGTTCTATTGTCTAAGTTCTGTGTGGTGGCGGTGCATTCTGATGAGAGTTAATTGAAGTAGTCCTGCAAATAGGCCTGGTCACAGAACTAAACAATGGGCAGAAAAATGAACACCTCTTTGATATGCAATGTGTCACCTTGAAGCTAGCTCCCATCCCTCTGTATGAAAGACAGTGAATGGCATGTCTAAGGTCCACTATTTACCGTAGGCAACCCCTGCACAGCAGACCCCTTTACAGAGCGAGGAAGTATATGATTTAAGGAAGACAGAAATCTGTTCTCACAACAAACCTCAAGGGAAACCTGTGCATTGGTCAAGAGCCACAGAGGGCTCAGTTAACCAGAGAGCCACTTTGAACTACAACAGACAGGAAGATGGGTTGGACCTAGGAGTATATGTTGTCACCTCTTACCTTTCCTGTTGCAAAGCACTCTGGTCCTGATCTCACGCATAACAGAAGATTGTTGGTGTGGACCCCGGATTCGTTCCTTAAGGTAGTCTTAGCCTGCACCAATCACTGGGCCCATTTGGCTTTAAAAGAGGGCCGAGCCCCTCACTTAGCAGATCATTTCAAGGCTTCACCAGAAGCAGGAAAGAAGAACTCAGCATTGGACCCTGGCTGAAGGTACAGTCTACCTTACAGCTTCCGCCAGTGAAGGAAGGTCAGAATATCCAAGAGGGAAGCAAGATCCCTCCCCTAGAAATCTGCCAGAGGGAACAGAGGGAGATACCAGACTCAGAGGACCCATTCAGCAGCTCCTGAACTGGCACCCAGACATCACACAGTGGCCAACTAGGTTCTGCCAGCAAACTTCCTAGGTGGGAAGTGCCAGAGAGTCTCTGGACAAAGGACAATGCTGTTGACTGCAAACACTCTCCTCAGCTTTGGCCTGTCCGCCTTGAAAGGATGCCACAAGCCCTGCAATGAAGTTAGGAGTCCCACACAAAAATCAACTAGCGTCCATTTTTTAAGGACATTGCACCACTGACTGTTATCATGCTGCAGTCACAAAAGTCGCCTGAGACGCCTCGGCCAGCATTCCAGATTCACCAACCAGCACAGAGACAACAATTATTGACCCCTAGCCACGGTCTAGGCAAGCCTGCAGCTGTCCGTCCAGCCAGGCTTGCCGAACTGCCTGCTGCCTGATACCCGCAGCTGTCTCCCATCTTGAACTCCATTTCAGGAGCTGCAAAGCATCCTGGGACCGACTCAACGCTGTCGAGCATCAAGAACATCGCAAGCACCAGGTTCATTTTGGTTCTGTCCACCTGGTGGTCCTTCCCCGAAGGCCCCTAGTAACATTTACAACCCCTTGCTCCCTTGGTGCTGAAACCAAATAACCTCGAACACTTAAGACTGGTTGCTTTACCGACAACCCTCCAGTCAGTATCCAGAGTGCATCCTTTTCCTTCGTGAATATGTCCGTCCTCTGTTCCTTTAAAGCGCGGGTTGTATTTTGTAGTGTGCTAGAACTGTCCGTTGTAACAATAGTAAAGTAGATATTTTTATACAACCTTGACTGGACAGTCACTTTTATCATTCGGTAATAATAGCATTTTTGCTGTCTTGCAACTAACCAATGATCCACGACCATGCAGAGATAAGCCTGCCATTCCATCCACATTACCAAAACTGGACAAGGAGGTTTATAATTTGTTTGTGTTTCCAATCTGTTCGGATCCCTTCTGGTGTACTTGAGGTGTGGGCCTGATTGATGGTTTAGAAACCAGAATTCATCCCTGGACCACTGGAGCCCCTGAAGTTGATTCGTCACAACTTCACCATCGAATAAGTCCTGGTTTATTTGTCTGTTTCTCCTTCAACTTCATCCTATTTGAAATTACTACATCTGGCTCAAAGAAGTCCTGTTTTAATTTTCTAACTCAATAAATACGTTCATTTGTGTACCTCTCACACAACTAGGGCCCAATGTCAATGTTAAAGTCTCTCTCCTGCTCTAGAAACCTCCTGCCCGCCTTCAACACTGATGGAGAAAGCAAAAACACATTGGCGGTCATTCCGAGGTTGGAGGTAAGGAATTACCGGCACCGGTAAGGGTGCCGATGCCGGTAATCCCTTACCTCCGTATTCCGAGGTCCCTTTGCGGGTCCTTCCTTACCTCCTGCTTGTAGCAGGAGTAAAGTACGGGACCCGCAAAGGTACTTCGGAGGTAATTACGGTACCGTAATTTACGGTGCCGTAATCACCTCCTTCCCCATTCCCATTGAGCCCTATGGGGCAGAAATGGGAATGGGGAAGGGCAAAAGGTGAATGAGGAATTACCGGTCCCTCCAGCCCTGGAATGGACCGGTAATTACTCCATTCACCATGCCGGATTTGGGACGGTTTCGGAGGCAACCATGGAGCTAATTACTCCATGGTTAGCTCCAAAGCCAGAATGAGGCCCATTCTGTGTTTATAATAGTTGAGCACAAACTACTCCCACGTGCCTGAAGGAAATTGGGAGTGGGGGCAAAGTGGGCAGAGGGTTCTCTGGATCGCCCACAGTTTGGTGATTCGTAATTTGCCTGAATATTATCCCAGTTCTGCTACAGGCAAGCTAGGCCAATGATCAGATCAGGCATCACCCCAGGGCAATGGCATTGCTACAAGAAGAGAATGTGAGGCAAATGACACCAGGGTTGTTCAGGAAGTGGAGAGGCACCAGACAGAAGTCACTGTGAATTGCTGTCCACGTGCTGCTATTGTGACAGACAATTGTTTTATTTCTAGGGCTTGCTTTGTCATTGTGGGTGGGTAGCCTGCACCAGGCACCGAGCAACTGGAGCCTCCAAACTCAAGCTGCAAAGGTACTGGCACAATGTACTGTGCTCCTTCCCAGCAGCGAAGGAATAATAATGCATGCCAAGCCAAAACACAATGAGCTACTCAAGTCCTCTGGACTCCCAGCTCACCAGATCTAGGGAGAAGGCATTCCATTCCCTGGGACTTTGGATTATTTTTAGAGGTGTTGTGCCAGTTATGTAGGAGAATGTGAAACCACAATTAGGATAATGGTAGTGCAGTGAATTCCTGTTGGTTTGAGAAGGAACACCTGGGCCTGGGAAATGGCAGTCAGTTCTCAGAGCTCTGTGGAATAGGGCAGTTTAATGCAGAGAACTGTCCATGGGGTGGGCCAGAACTATGGGAAGGAACAGTTTAGAGCAGAGAGCCCCTTCGGGGGGAGGGGGGTTGTGATAATCTAGTGCAAATAGCCATGGCCCTTTGGCAGAGCCTAGTTCGGAATTCTGCTGTCTAATGAAGAGAACTTCGTGGAATGGTGACGTTTGGTGCAGATACTTCATGTCTATGGAATGTGGAAACATCTTCATTAAAAAAAACGTTTTTCTCAATGTTGTTAATGCATTTGTATTGTTGAGCTCTCCGCCCCCACCCTCCAGGGTTGTTGCTAGGTCTGGAAAAGATCAGGGGCTACGCTAATGTCGACACTGGCAGTACTCGGGGCTAGCTAGCAATTTGGTTGTAGCACCTGAGCTTCTATCAGGGGCTATAGCCCCATCAGCCCCCCCTAGCAACGCCTCTGCCCTCCTAACCCCGGACCCCACATTGTCATGACTCCACAGCATACCTCCTTGGTTTTCACCCCTCGTACAAGTGACTCTTGCTTAATTTTTTTTACCCTTTCCATTTCGTTCAATATGTTTATTTTGGGTCGGTTTGTTTATTGACAAATGATGCTATTTAGAAAGGCGTTTTTCAGAAGGCCTGTACACAGCACACTGTTGCATTTGCTTTTTGAACTAAGAGATCCATGTTTGCTGGAGTAGTGGAAAAGACATGGGGCCTCATTACACGGATGGCGGAGAACCATGGCGCTATTAGCGCCATGGTTCATGCCGGTAAAATACCGGCACCGCCTTGGCGGAAAGGGGAATTACCGCCCCATTCCAAGGTTGGCGGGGCGGTAATTCCCCATTCCACCATTGCCCTTCCCCATTCCCATTTTTGCCCCATAGGGCTCAATGGGAATGGGCAAGGCGCTAATTACGGTACCGCAAATTGCGGTACTGTAATTAGCTCCCTGGGTCCCTTTGCGGGTTGGTTTTTAACGCCTGCAAAAAGCAGGCGTTAATTCCCCCAACCCGCAAAGGGACCTCGTAGTAAGGCGGTAAGGATTTACCGGTACCGGTATTTTACCGGTACCGGTAAATCCTCACCGCCATCCGTGTAATGAGGCCCATGGAACCCTTTAGAAAAGCCCTATGAACACGATCCCTGGCTTTGGATTAGCTAGTCACATGCATAAGCGTGGCAGACCGTAGAGCCCAGTAGAGGGCCAGCCCCTTTGATGGAGTTCATGGACGAAACGAAGAGGAGGAAAGACCGGGTGTGCAATCAAGCATGGAAGAGGGTAAGCTTTCAAGCATTCATCAGTGCCATTGGAGCCCCCACTGCAGGTAAGTTATCAAAGATTGGTCCATTTGAAAGAGACAGAACAATGCCCTTGGACAAGGGGTAGGGCCTGGGGCAGACAAAGCACTCAGAAGAACGGGCAACTGCCCCTCTTAAAGTGAAAGGGCACGAAAAGGGCATGACTTGTGCTCTAAGAAACACAAATTAAAGAGGCTTGATAAACCCGCTTTCCACGTGCACGTAAACACGAGGGAGGTTGCAGAATCGAGCCAGCATTGTATTTCTACGAAAGCAGCTACCAGAGTGATTTAGATGGATGGAGGAAAGTGCAAACTAATATCATACTGTTCTGAAACATGTGAACAGGAGACCAGTATATTAAGTTCTGGAAATATCTTGTCTCAGGACTAAGGTGAACTTATATACAATTGACTGCATAGGCTTGGACCCTATTACATTCCAGGTTGGTACTGAAGCTTAGTTCAGAATTGTGGATTATGAAATAGGTAGATGCCCCCACCCCCATTTCATAATACTACGCCTGTGGGTTTGCAACATTTAGAGCCTCATTACGAGTTGCAATACCGCCATTTTATAGATGATTGGGTCCTCCAGACTCATAGCAACATAGCTTAATTTGGAGGCCCACTGGACTCCATTGGGGGAAATGCTGTAGAACTGCATGTGGTCATGTCACGTGGATAATACTGCATCTATAATGCTTTTGTGTGGCGGTGAATACATCCGCATGGAAGCAGCAGATTTCTTCGGCTGTGGGTGTTCAAACCCACAGTAGTGGAGCAGTAGAGCATGCAGAAATACTGCATGTTTCACTGTCGCTGCACCAAAAATTCTGCGGCCCTCGAGTCAGATGCGTCAGTCCATTGGCAGAAAAATTAGTTAACGACCAATTACACTATTGCAAAAGAAATGTGCTTTTGAAGGCGCGAGGGAAAGAATAATTGCTATAGTAGAACCAATCGTCTTGAAATGGTGGAGGAATGTAAAGGTTTACGAGTGACGATTTATTGTAATCTCAAATTGAAACAATTGGGATGGGGGTGGATAACCGAACGGTATAGTTGATAGATAATTTTGGGGTATCGCATTGTTTTGCCGTCTCAGATTTCTTCGATGTAATTTTTGCCAAAAAAACTACTTTGAAAAACTCATCGAAATATATAGGGGGGAGGAAGGGTAAAGGTTTAAAATGGGTGGGGGAGGGGGCTTGGCTAGGGGTAAGAGTATAGGGCAAGAGGTGGTTGGGGGAACCCCAACAAGAAGGGACCCCCTGAGTAAAAAAAAATAATGGATGAGTTTTTCCAAAGTAATTCTTTCAGCAAAAATGACTTTAAGAAATTGAGTGTCAATGATGGGACATAGAACCATTATGTGAAGTTATTAGAAAATATGGTGATCGCCCACATTCCTTTTTGCATATCTTCAAAGGTAAAATGCTCCCCAGGGTATTGTATGGTGCTGAAGTTTGGTTTCTATTTCGTACAATATGGAGGAAATTCTTCTGCCTCCCAGATGGTACAGCTGTTCATTTGACTGCAGAAAGCCATCCGGGTCTTGTTTTTGTTTTCACAAGTGTCCTATTATGAAATAGTTTAGTTCCCAGATAAAAAATATTCTTTGAAGATCATCTGACGAGGTCCATTTAATTCCTCAAGTTATCTGCATTGGGGATAAAGTTGATGAGATTCTAGGAGGGAGTGTGCTGGTACATCGAAGATGGTTAATTAAAAAAGAGCAAAACTCCCTGATTTTGAAATTGGATTACAAAATCCTGTCCTGATAGCGCCCAATAAAATGAGCAGATAAGAGTGGGAAGGGTGGAAGGGTTACTGCAGGAGCCAATGGTGGACTGGGAACCAAAAGAGGCCCTGGAAATAATATTCAAGGTGGGCCTATATTACACATTTTCAGCAAGCCCTCTCAGAAAATTGGGAAATAAACTACCTTACCACACAAAAGAGGCCCATGGTCCAGAGGCCGACCAGAAAATCTCCAGAGTTCCTTGTAGGGCAGTCCACCTAAGCAGGTGAGTTTGGGAAAACTAAAATTAATTCAATGAAGTAGGAGGGAAGAAAATATGCAAACTCGAAGAACACGCATTTGCGGGAAACTGGATAGGATTCAATGGCGTAGATCCACCCGTAGTCTGGATAGCAAGGAAACGCCTCTGGCCATTGCTAGTGACACAAGCCAGCCCAGCCCACATTGTGGCCATTCTCAGTGCTAGAGACTTCCCCCTCCTTGCCCCTATTTCTGCCTATTGCTATTTTTTGTGTTGTTCTTTTTAAACACTCTTCAGCTGTGTTGCAGTTTGCCTGCATATTCCACAATCTATTAAAATTATTCTAAATACGTTTTCATGTTTGCTACTGGTATGTACCTTTTCACTCCATGCAGCACTAAATCACCCCTTCCCTCGCCCCCAACACATTTTTATTAAATACATTAGGCCTCAGGGGTTGGCAGTATTCCCACAGAAAGGCTGCCAAACTTGATTAACGTTACCACCACTTGGTCCAGCGGATTTACTGCTAAATAATGAGTGATGGCCTGGCAGAGGTAATCCAAATTTTCAGAATATATGGGACTCCACTGGAATCTGGTGAATTCGCCGCCGGCAGCAATTGTGCCTGTGGTAAATTCACCACTTTTTGGTGTTGAAGTGGAGCATTTCCCTTCAGCACTTTGCTGGAGCTACATGCCCCACTTCAGTCAAAATGGAAATTCAGCAGTGTGATACATTTGGAAGTGTTTCTGTTACCACCCAAAATGGAGCAGTATAAGAATTACCACCAAATATTTATTGCATTGTCAAACTCAAAAGGAGACCCACTGATGCCTAAGCTTCCACCTGGAGTGGCATATTGTGCCCTGCCAGGGGAATCCGAACCTTAATCTGCTGGTGGAAATAATTTATTTGAGGAGAAGGCTGGAGGGCGGGAAAGTGGGAAATAGATTCTACAAACTAATGGAGCGAGGGACTTAGTGGGTGAAGAATGCTTTGTTATTATACAGGTCAATGTCAGACCTGATAGGTGGACATAGATCTGCAAAAGAGAGGCGTAGAATGTGTCCTTGAGTGCTAATGATTGGGAGCAGCATTAAAGCCCATTAACAAATGACCATAACCAACCAGAGAAAGACCAGCATGTTGATTAGAGAGAGATTCTCACCTTGCCCAGTCTGAAGACAGAAACAAAAAATGTAAAGGTAATGGTGCTCAGGCCACTCTAAACCTAATGTTCATAACTTCATATACGACGAAGTTTGACATTCAGCACTGGCAAAGTAAAGACGGGAGACCGGTTTAGTGCCGGTTTCGCTGTTTTCTTTCCTGCAAGTGCATGCCAGAAGTGGAACACCACAACTTTTATTCGCCAGTTCCTCTCCTTCCACTTACATCACTTATGATGAGCTCTGACATCTTCCTATCATGTTAATTGGAAATAAAACTTCATGTTTTCTTCCATCTGCAAACCCTCCTCAGGAACCGATGGACCTCCAGCTCATGATATGAGTTTCAAGGTGAACCTTGAACTATGAGTTCATTAATTCCTTGTGCTCACATGCATGGCCACAATCACTCCAGCATCTGATGAGTCATATTCTTAAAAGTTTTAAAGTCCAGAGAGTATCTCGTCATCATATTGTCTCTTCACTCTGCTCGTACCAGGGAGTCTCTGGTAGCACCCACCTTCAAAGGTATAAAGTAAGATAATAGGTAGGGGATTGCATGGCATTGGTTGTTGTCCCAGCACAACATCACTTTAATGAAATGACTTTTTGCATTCTCTGCGATACTGATTAGCATAGACTTTCACTTTGCTTCTCTGTCATTGATTATCAGCAATTCTGCATCCGCAGAGCTGCCCAGACCTGACAGGAGACAAGAAATCGGGGTCATTCATGTTCAATGAAACATTTGACCTCTGGGCCTCTATTGCTAGTGTCATGGGGTGAATTGCAATATTCTATCAGCATCTTACATAGTCTCTGCATCAGCGGGGCCTTCATGAGGTGGCCTCTTTGAATAGTGTTCTTGACAGTACCAATGAGTCATTCCACTAGGAAATGTGCCTGGGGTCAGAGAGGAGCTATTTTTTGGTGGTGAAAACACACGTGGTCTACGATTGACTTTCTTTTCTGCAAGCAGATCAGCAGCTCTGATAGTTTTGAAAACTAGTGAATCTCATAAGCCAAGACTACTTGCCAAGCACCATGGTTTTGACAGCCGCCTACGGTCTGCTGCAACCCCTTAGTGATAAGAATGCTGCAAACATGGTATGCAACCAATTCCCAGTGAGCAATTCTTGCCTGGAACAGCATTCATTTTTATGAAGACAAGGTCATATGTGGCTATGATTTTCTTCATTGTACACAGAGTGTGGGGTTCAATGCAGCCCAAGACAAAAGGAAACTGCAGTTGGCTGACTGAGCTTAAAAATGAAAAAGAAAATCCTGTAATTTGCAAGCACATTGTTGACTGGCAGACTGGAAGGCCAGCATGGAAAGTTCAACACTACCAAATGCATCAACAGTGTTATCAGAAACAAAAAGACTAAAATTCTGTGTGGCATGTGTATGAATGACAAGACTGAAAGGAAATGAGGCATACCTTTCATTAAAGGATACTGAGACACTGAAATGCATTACTCCCAAAGGGAAAAGCTGCCATTGAAAGTAACACATTTTGCAGGTTGGTTTGAAAGGAGCAATTTACAGAGGAAACTCATTAGCCTGAACCGTTGAAATGTATATTAGAATGTAAAGTTGGACATTGATGGCCTGATGCAATTACATTAAAAAAGGCCTCTTGTGTAAAGAAATTGTAGCATTTAAAAAGTATGAGGTTTCTGTGCATGATTAAAAGCTGTGTCAAGCCCAAAAATAAATGTTCTCATGAGATTTTTAGCCAAGAACTGCTCATCTCCCCCTAACCTTATCAGACTCTCAGAATGTCTTTAAAGCTGCGCCAGTGCTAGGAAGAGGGGCAGAGCATGGCCGGGGAGGGGTTTTATGGGGGGGTGGGGGGTGATTTAACCCACACTGTGAAAGAAATTACCCAGCTAATGGATGTGAACTCTGAATAATTCCTCGAAATTCAAGTACATTCATGGTCCCTCGCTGGACCGAGTGACAGATGGCATGAAACAGGAGACCACCACATGATGACAGGAGGCAGAACTATCCTCTCTTCTCTCAAAGGTAAGGGAACAGATGGAAATTTGCTCTGGGAGAAAGAAGTGTTAAGTGCTTTTATGGCAGCCTTCGGTCAACAAAGGCCAGAGGCCAAGCCTACACATTGATCTTGAGAATACAAATATGCCATTTAATTGAAGTTAAAAATATGCCTGGCCTTATTTTTACATAGGTACTATGGAGAAATCATGATAGTTGATTATCCCAGGGAATATAATTCACACAATAATGGTTCAAATATCATTGGAAAGCCTATGAGAAGACTTGTCTGTTGTGACAACTGTTATAGAATCAATGCTGTGGCCTGGGGTTTGGCTTGCCGTACAACATAACTGATGTGTTTATCTCCAATTGATGTCTTGTGCCTCCGTTGGGACATCTGAAGAAGTAATCAGCTGCATTCTATTTCTGTCCCAGATGAGCAGTGGTTTTGAATGTGTAGATCTGGAAACATAGGCCTCAGCTTTTGAGGGGGAATCTTTGCCTATGGATTGCCATAGCTAGTCACTAGGGCCTTTACCATGTAGGGATGTGGTTTGCAAGTCCATACAACCTGAAGACATTTCTTCTCTGCCTGAGATTATGGTCTTTCAATGTCTGACAGGCTCCCGCCAGACTCCTGCTGGCATAGCACACAATCTTGCAATGGGTGTCACAATGAGGATTTTTCTATACCAGGATGGCATCAACAGTCAGTTCCATGCATAAATGGCATCAACTCCTGTGATTCTGTTCTTCAATTGTTGAAATACAATCTGGCATAAGGCCACTGATAGAGGAAAAGTCAGTGGGTGTAGCAGATGTAGCATGCACAGCAGCGGGCCATATGCATAAACAAATAGTGTAAATGTGACAGCTTAATAATGGAGGCAGTGAGGTCAGGGCACTTGCATGTGTAGGTCAGGTTTAATCCCATCTTTGGAAAATGTTGTCATAGTCAAATCAAGGTATATTTTATTTATACGAAAAACCCCATAATTAAGAGCAATTTAATAAAACAATCTAAACAAATATTTCCTCAACCAGGTAATCAATTACTTCAGACTAATTGTCTAACATGTCTAATGTGTCCATAGAGTTTGTGAGGCAATGCTATTGAGCTCACATTTGTCTTTGTTCAGTGTTAGGTGCTCTTCTTCCAGGGCCATGCAGTCTCTCCAAAGGGCATCGTCCTGTGCGTCTGTATCCAGCACAAGTACCAAAATATTAGCACTGCAGTATGAGAATTGAGGAATATGTTGAATGGCTTTTTGGAGTAATTCCTGCTGCAGAGGAAAGTGCAAAGTTTGAAGTCTTGTATTGGCGCAGACCCAGCTGTGTAACAACAGTGATGATGTATTTTGACTCATGGTCAAGTTCAAACTGTTGGTAGCCTTGGTTAAGGAATAATTTTGGGGAAAAACCCATAGCACCATTGAGCAGGTGGATCATGACATTAATGTGCACAT
Source organism: Ambystoma mexicanum (assembly GCF_040938575.1). Taxonomy (NCBI): domain Eukaryota; kingdom Metazoa; phylum Chordata; class Amphibia; order Caudata; family Ambystomatidae; genus Ambystoma; species Ambystoma mexicanum. The sequence continues at coordinate 419,741,208 of NC_090929.1, forward strand.
GTAGGTGACTTTCTCATTGAAGTATTTGGTTGGTGAATATCTAAGCATATACAAATCTGACCTGCCACATCTTTCTTCAGCATCAATACAGTTGGCAAGACCCAAGTTGTTGTGCCACATACTGGTTCAATGATGCTGTGATCTTGAAGTGATTGGACCTCAGCCGCCACCTGCTTCTGGACATTGTATGATATCCCACAATAGAGGTGAGTCAATGACTTGACTGACCCCTATGCCTGTAGAATTCTTTCTGAGGGGAGAAAGTTATGGGTGTTCAAGAGACCCTTGTGTTTGTCCTATAATGTGGGCTCCTCGCTGGAGGAAGATCTTGGCGCAGCTTCACATTTTATCAGCAGTGGTCGAAGTGGGCGGGATTTAAAGATTTACTCTTCCTCTACTTTTATTTTAAAAAGAAATCGTTCCGGAATGGTTTATTTTTAAAATACAAGTGTAGGAAGAAGTTCAAATTTGCACTTCAGTGCACTGTCCTGAACTTTCCCTTAAACAGCAGGTGTGTTTGTTTGGGGGTTTGGATTGTGCATGGGAGGGGCCGTGGCAATGGAGTTTGTGGGGAGCGGGGCCAAGCCAGCAGGGAACATAGTTCCACTACTTCTTTTCGTACACTTTGACCACTGCGTGTCAGAGTTTAATCACTGTAATCTGTGTCTGGGCTCTTGAGTTCCTCAATGAGGTCGAAAGTGGTTCCCTTCAATTTGAATGGTGGCCCTCTGTTACCACCCCCACTCTGCATGGACATGATTCGCAGCATGACAGACTACATTACATGAAAGGGATTATTCTTCCCACATCAGTGACATCTCTGTCCCATGACAGGGCGCTCAATGCCACGAGGGAAGATTTGCCCACATCGGTAGCAATCCCTGGAAGAGATGTTTCTGGTTTTGGGGCTGCCTGCAATCTTGCATATTGTTTCCTTTGGAGGAGCCATCGAATGGACATTACCAATCCCTCAGTTCTTCTCGTAAGTGTGCTGTGAGACTGGCATGGACCAGTGCTAGGACATCCTCAAGGCCCAGTTCTCTGTACGCTTATAGCAATGGTAATGAGGCCGACTCACAGCCAAGCCCGAACTTCAATGCCTCCTCGCTGGAGTACATGTGGTAGCTGCAGTGCTTCATTGTTGATTCCAAATGTCTAATGAATTGTCCAGTGTGTCGCTGTTTTGTTGCACAGTGGAGTGGAACACGTACCTGTCACGGTCCATGTTTTACTTTGGCAGGAAATAAGTAATCGTGGAAGCTCTGGGCTCAGCCTAGCAGTCGGTGCCCTAATCGAGCATGTTTTTCACAGCTGGGCCGACGCCATGCATGAGGGGGCCCCTCTTTCGTCCTGGGGGTGCATCGCTGCAGTTATGACCTTTAAAATGCTTCATCCATCTGCATGATGGTTGCTTGATTCTGATATTTGGGAATGTAGAGGCGAATCGTAGTGTCTGGGAAGAAACCCTCTGTGGGGGGCATGGAATGGGGGTGTCCTTCCACTAACAAGAATGAGTTGTACAGTGCGTTACCTGCAGACAGTGCTTTAAGTGGTATAAGATATCGAGGGGGGCTCCAACGTGCAGTATTTAGGGGAGGGCCTAAAAAGTGACTGGCGCAGCCTGAAATCCCAAGTAATACACCTTTAAAAGGAATCGGGCCTACGTGATTAAAGGAGTAATCTAACAGAGCCAATTCAGTGTGTATATTTACAATGAAATTTTACTTTCAAAGATGTGTTCAAATTGTATGAAGTGTGTACAAATATTGACCAAAATAAATATATTCAAATATTAAATAGAACATCAAATCAGGATGGGGCAGTCACCATGCACTTTCACTGTTCTTTTGAAAGGAATCCATGATTCCTGCATACTAATAAAAATGATTCTAATGGCAATGCGTTAATACAATGGCCCTCATTCCGAGGTTGGTGCTAGTCATGGCGCTACAAGCGCCATGACTAGCACCAATACCGGTACCGCCACCGACTTGGTGGTATCGGGACTTCCCGGTCTATTCCGACCTATGCCGGACCGGTAAATCCCCATTTGAAAAGCCATTTCCCATTCCCATTTGAGCCCCCATAGGGCTCAATGGGAAGGGTGAAGGCGTCAATAACGGTACCGCAAATTGCGGTACCATTATTGACCCCGGTATCCGTTTGCGGGTCCCGTCCATAACGCCTGGTAAAACCAGGCATTAAGGGAGGGACCCGCAAAGGGACCTCAGAATAGGGCGCAAAGGGATTACCGGAACCGGTGTCATATCCGGTGCCCGGTATCCCTTTGCGCCCAGGTCGTAACGACCCCCAAAGTTTTGCAAAAATACAACCATGTATTCTTATAATTTCTCTGCCGTGTTTAGAACAACCTAATTTTAAGTTTCTTTATCTGCTGTTGTGATTCAAAACGAGCCTGAAGCCTTAAAGTGACATCTACTGGCAAAGAGCAGTATTAGCACTGATATTTTTATTACCGTTACTGCAGGGAAGAAATGTGGTCTGGGAAGTCAGTTCGGAGAATTTGGGTACAGCCCTGGCTCAACTGCAATATTTGGAGACTGCCGGGGCTGACCGCTGGCAAGCCACGGACCACTTAAAGCCCTGCCTACAGGGTACGGAGCACACTAACCTGTAGATTGATCAGCTCTGGCGTGAACAGCAGTGAGGCAGTGTGGTAGCAGCCGTTCATGAAACCTGCCCCAGACTTATAGCAGGAATAAATACAATTGGGCTGAGCTCGGGAACACAGCGATCTCAACTCCCAAGAAGGATGTGTGGCGCTTGCACATAGACCGACCAGCATGCAAGAAGGAGTACAGTGGATCCTCTTTAGAGCATACATGCGGTATTGGAGCATCCACAGTGGGGGGGTTCCACAATAGTGTCATTCTGTTCCAGTTGCAACACACTGCTTATCTCAGCATCCATCACCAGTGTGATATTCAGTGCAAGCAAAGTGCACATGGGGAAGAGGTTCGCCGTCTGCCTCTCTCTTTAGTCCATCTCCTGCAAGTGCATGCCAAAAATAGCTTATTGACTGCTTTCCGTTTCACACTCCTCCCTTTCCTCTTATTTTTTATTTATTTAATTTATTTATTACATTTGTTATACGCCCAGACCCTGAGGTATCACGGCGTAGTTACAGACAGCTTAGGCATTAATAGGTAATTACACTTAGATAGACAGTGGTGCAAAAATGTACAGTGAGCGTTTAAAAACATAGGATAGTACAGTGCAAGTATACATTATTTACATGTTCTGAGCTAGAGTATTTACTAAAATTGGTTAAATAACCAGGTTTTTAGCAGTTTTTTAAAGCCATGGCGGGATTCCTCTTTTTTGATGCTGAGAGGGAGGGAGTTCCAATGTTTAGGGGCTATAAATTGGAAGCTGCTACCCTCATCTCTGGCGTTTTTGTAACGTGGCATTGCCATGAGCAGATTATCGTTGGATCTCAGCAACCTGATGGATTCTTTCTTAACTATGGCTTTGTTCAAGTAGATGGGTGCTTTTTTGTGGATGCATTTGTAGGTGATGCATAGTGTCTTAAAGGTAATTCTGGCATTGATGGGCAACCAGGGGGAATCCCTCCTAATCTTGGAGATATGATCGGTTTGTTTTATTCCTAGAGCAGCCCATGGTGCTTTATTTTGCATTAATTGTAGTTTATTGAGATTGGTGTTGGAGGTCCCTAGTAGTAACATGTTACAATGATCTAGCTTAGATAGTATCAACGCCCTGGCCAGAGTGATGCAGATATGTCTCGCCCTCTGCGACATGACACTATGCACATCACGATCCTGTGCCCTTCTCACCATGTTGTGACTGTATAGTAATTGGCGGGGCATATGGTGGCCAACAGTCCCATATTTTGTGAGCCCGTCCCAAATAAATGTGCTGTTTCCGCGTCCCGCACACACCCTCAACGGGACGGAAAAAGTCCAGAAGTTGTTTCAATGCCTTCCCAAATCTTTCACGTTCACGTGAAAGCTTGAACTCTGGAGAGCAGAGCAGCTCTCCCAGGGTTTTTTTTAAACCTATTAACGTTGCTCTGTGTCAACAGAGCGCTCTACTCGATGCAATTGGACATTAATAGGAGTGATGGGGGCTATTAGCAGGGACTTTTTTCCCTTAAGAAGTGCGAATGGTAGGTGGTGAGAAACAGGATGGGTGCATAATGCTGCACGCTGTGTGAAATAATGACTGCGGGCTTAAAGCCCAAGGGAGTTTTGTGTAGGCTCACACCATTATGCATGGTGCAACTGTGACCATGTGTGTTTTTCAAGGCATTGCTGTACACAAAGTATTTTTAAACACGACACCCAAACCAAAACCGTAATACATATTTATAACAACTAAACCTGTCAAGATGTGTGGTCGAATGCTTTAATTTCCCACATCCCGGTTTCACCACTTAACCAAAGTGTGTGATCCTGGACATATCCTTTAATCTCACGGTCTTGTATGACGTCCCTGTAAGTGATTCATTTCATACCTTGTTATTATGGTTTCATGTTATTTATTTTTTTTTTAAAGTCTCACTCATGGTTTACTTTGTGTTGTGTATGTGTTAAAATGCCTAGGGGGCGTGGGGGGGCTGGACGTGGATGAGACTGTATGAAACGATGAAAGTGTCCCGCGAAACCATTGTGTATAGTTGCCCTCCCACTCCCCACCCCAGTGAGGCAGAGGAGGCTGCATATCAAAGCTAGCATGAGCGAATTCCAATGTGTGCCCCAGGAAAGGGCAACAGAAAAGCAAACCCAGTCTGACCCCTGTATTCCTACTTAGGAATGCGGTAGTAGGGATGGGGGACATGCCCCCTCTTACCCTCCCCCCTCGGGGAAGTAGATGGGTAGAGATCCCCTGTATGCCCTCACTCGGGGGTTGGGCAGTGCGTCTCCCCCTTTCTCTCGTGTCTCTGGTAGAGAGACATACGCATCCACAGCGGTACTTGTTCAAAGCGAATCTTTCAGAATGAGAGTGAGCTGGGGCCTAAGTGCACGAGGGTAACGCAACATTAGATGTTCAGAGGATAATGGCAGCCTGATTATTTGGCCAATGAAAGCGCATTGATCTCACCCTGATGCGTCAGGCGAGCGGAGGGACTTGCAAATGGCACTAACTTTAATTAATCGACAAGCAGGCCTTTTCCAATGCGCACATAGAGTATTTTTAGCTTTGGTAAATTGTATTTTAATTACAGTTGGAGGTATGGAAAAGCAGTGCATGCATGATTTTTAGATGGTGGTGATTAATTGCAAAGCTGTTTAAGTGAAGAATTTACACACAACTGAAAACCAATGCACTGATTATGTCAATTCTTTATTTCCAGATGCCACATAATGTTTGGATGATGTTTGCTGATTATAAACTAGGATGCATTGTGCGCAGAATGGATTTGGGACAGTGTATATTGCTATTGGAAGAGCTCATAGACGAATAAGAGTGCTGCGTGTGACCATCTATATGTCCTGCACCGCCTCATTCAGTGCAGGGCTTTATTTAAGGTTCTTTCATTACCCCTATAAATAGCAAAAGAAAATGAAAAACAAGATTTGATAAAGCAAGTATGTTTATGTTTAATACCCCTAGCAGTCTAGTATGCCCCTGCAGTCTAGCATGCCCCCCTGCAGTCATCACTTGCCCTGAGACAGTCTCACACACGCAAGTGCTGACCTCATATGCTAGGTGCATCCTCCTATGCCGAGGTACTGCCATTATATGACAGATCCAACATGCGTCTTCAGGTACATAAAAAGGCACCTATCTGTAATCATACTATGGCCAGGTCAATCCTGGTGTGACAGGTATAGCCAGCATATACCCAGGTGTACTTCATATGCCAGATACATCCTTGCATGCTAGGTAATGCCTCATATGCCCAGTTACTCCCATAGCATGCCTCATATGTCCAGTTACTCCCATAGCATGTCTCATGTGCACCGTTGCCCCCATAGCATGCCTCATATGCACAGTTGCTGCCATAGCATGTCTCATGTGCACCGTTGCTCCCATAGCATGCCTCATATGCACAGTTGCTGCCATAGCATGTCTCATGTGCACCGTTGCTCCCATAGCATGCCTCATATGCACAGTTGCTGCCATAGCATGTCTCATGTGCACCGTTGCTCCCATAGCATGCCTCATATGCACAGTTGCTGCCATAGCATGTCTCATGTGCACCGTTGCTCCCATAGCATGCCTCATATGTCCAGTTACTCCCATAGCATGCCTCATATGTCCAGTTACTCCCATAGCATGTCTCATGTGCACCGTTGCCCCCATAGCATGCCTCATATGCACAGCTGCTGCCATAGCATGTCTCATGTGCACCGTTGCTCCCATAGCATGCCTCATGTGCACAGTTGCTGCCATAGCATGTCTCATGTGCACCGTTGCTCCCATAGCATGCCTCATATGTCCAGTTACTCCCATAGCATGCCTCATATGTCCAGTTACTCCCATAGCATGTCTCATGTGCACCGTTGCCCCCATAGCATGCCTCATATGCACAGTTGCTGCCATAGCATGTCTCATGTGCACCGTTGCTCCCATAGCATGCCTCATATGCACAGTTGCTGCCATAGCATGTCTCATGTGCACCGTTGCTCCCATAGCATGCCTCATATGCACAGTTGCTGCCATAGCATGTCTCATGTGCACCGTTGCTCCCATAGCATGCCTCATATGCACAGTTGCTGCATGGACAAAACCACATAAGACTCCGTAGCCAAAGGGTGAACACAAATTGACCATAGAAATGACTTGGATACCCAAACCCCTCCGAAGTGAGACTACCTTGAGAGCAAGCAGCCTCAGGGGCGCACATTCCCATTCTTTGCTTTCTGTTGTCCAAGGCAGGGCCATCTTGGAATGGCCTTGGTGTGCTGTGTAACTATATCACAGCACTAAAGGGGGGACTTGGATACCTGAGCATAGACGTTTTTACAACAATGCCAACTAGGCCCAGGCCTAGGAGTGGCATTTTATTGTAGTTTATGTTACATTTTCTGGTTGTCACTTTTTAAATCTAAAGCCAATTATGTTGAGTCTGGCTGATACACATTTGCACAGTTAGCAGTCACTCCACTCTGGCCAAATGTGTATATATGCTTGATATTTACAAAAATTTTACTGTTATGGTGAGTTTTGTTTATATAAAAAAAGAAAAAAAGAAAAGGAAACGCACAACCAAGCAAGCGTGTTTAAGGTATTTAGTGATTCAGTCTTACAATTCTCACAGACATATATGACAGATATGTTTTCTGGTCATTCTTATCTTCCCAAAATGCTCTTTAATATGCAAAACAGACAAAACCTAATTTATTTTTTGGTGTCACTTCACATTATGCTTGGAGCACTTTCTAATCAATACACACATACAAAGTGCAAAGCAATCACTTTTATATTCTAATAGACAACATGCATTATTTAAACCGTTGCAAAAATGAGGGTTTTCCCTTCAAAATTGTAAAGGTTAAAATGATGCATCATTTTACAATATTAAGCACATGCCTATGCTTAAGTCAAACACAGAGTTCCCAGAGGTGGCATTAAAATGATGCTAAGAAGCAAGCATTAATTTCCCTCCACCGCCCTGCATTTCAGAGGTCTGTGGCCACCCAAAAGATGCAGGCATGAAATAGATCATAGAGAAGTTAAAATGGCGAAGAGTAAATCAGAATGCACAAGTGCATCAAGAATTCAGTGAAAGGATGTCCAAAACCATAGAAGGGTGAGAACAAAAACTGTGTGCCAAAGGTACGCACTGTTTCACAGCTGTAAAGGTGTCCCGTAAAGATATCTGTTCAGCCATCTTTACAGAAGCTGCTCAGTGCTAATCAGGCAAAGGGCATCGCTGCTGGGTTTATCATGTGTCTTTGATGACTTTCTGCTGCACGCTCAGTACTACCAAGAGAACCAACTGCAAAGTATGTCATACTATGCATAACAGTGATGTTTATAGGTAATCTTTCCATTAATTATATTTTAAATACAAGGTAGACTTTTACCGTGAAATAGTACTTCACACGATGGCAGGACGTTTATATCTATATCCACAAATCTCAAAATGTTCTTATGTATTGTACAGTCCAACCAACTCTACAAAGTTAACAAACAATTTTAAATGACCTTAAACGCAAGCTGGCAAGACCCATAGCCTAAACCACGCCTACAAAGGTAATATTGAGCTGCAACGCCTGATCCATTGCTCAATATTACTCTGGAGTGTTGGGTATTTTTTAACAATTACACAAACAACAGTGATGTAAACAGTATGTACCACTTAATTTGTTATACAAGGTGCCTGCATTGTGCAGCTACAAGGAATGTTGTTGCTTCCCACACATGAATGTTCAGGGTCGCCCTTATTCATTACTCCACCGTGAGAATGCACAGCCAAAGATTCCAAGAACCTTCTCCAACTGTCTTTAGTCTACTGGGGTATTTATGCCCAGGCATAGTTTACAAGCTTCACTTGTGATTTTAACACATTTTAATGGCTTAGATCGGCTGAAGCAGGTTATTTGTCATATTTCTATTTTGCCCCCTTCTAACACCAGAGCTGTAATCATGAGAAGGGGTTTGAGTTCTTTTAGTCTAAATTTATATAAGATGTGCCTGCACCACTGGCATATATTTCGTATGTAAACTTTACCATTTGACAAGACCGGATGTAGAAATTTCGTTGTGTTGCACTAATATTACAGACCAGTCTAGGGGCTTCTTATAGAGTGGCAGCAGGCAATTTGTGAGAGAAACCAGATATTAGCATTGAAACCAAAATTCCTCGTTCCAACCTTCTCTCACTAGTGTCCAGTTAGCAGACAGCTTATGTTCTTATTGCTTCCTCTAAAAGATTGTTTTTGGACCTAACCAAAAGTAGACAATTATCCATAACAATTACCTCTAATGCATTCAACTGTAGAACACGCTGCCTTCTCCAAATCTTGGGAAGCAGAGATCTGAAAACACTCTTTCAACTAACATAACATAGAAGGTGACAGGCTTGAATTAATAGAGAGGAAGCTATAACTTTCTAATCCCTGCAACCTTAAAAAAGTCCTTATAAGTAATGGAGTCAAAATGGGGGACAACATGGGGGTGAATGGGCATAGTTTGGACAATGCAGACAATATTTGTTGAAGGGGCGGAATCTGGTGAAGGTGCAGAGTCTGGCAGAGGTGGAGTAAAGTTGGGGGAGGGAGGGCACATGCAATTATTTTGGGCCTAGTGTAGCAGACAGTCTAAATACATCACTGCTCCACTATGAACAAACTCTGGCATTCTCATTCAAGCCTGGGCCTATGATTGTGGAGTGGTCTTGTTGCAGGTTGCAGATGGTGCGCAAGTCAGCGTGACCCCTTTAGGTTCAGCCTCAGGGGTGAGCACCTCAACACTGTTGTTCACTTGGGGAGATCTAGGAGCCCCATGTCGGTTGTGTTGAGCGCGCAGGGTTTTGAATTGACTCTGTATTTCATAGAGTCCAATGACATATCCAGATGATGTGTTCCCATCTTTTGAATCTTAGTACGAGTCTTGATGCCGAGTTTTGGTAGATGGTTCAGCAGGTAGTCCAGGTGGCCTATTAAAAGTAATCCTCTTAAACACATTTGGAGAATTCCACGGTGATGACTGCCAGGATTCTATGAGTACATTTCAGGGAGTAGGATGTGACAAATGGACTGAAGATGAAACAAACAGTTTCTGACTATTGCTTTAGGTTCAAGGAAGAGCGATTTGTCCATGGGAAATCACAGGTTTTTCTCTCGTGTGGTCAGCTGGGAGCATGTTCCCATTTCTTCGGGCTAAGGAATATTTGTATAGTACGTTGTGTTGGAGCTGCAAATCTTTACTTAGATTTAGTTGGGTTGAGCTTCAGTCGGTTGGTTCTCATCCATTAGTCTATCCATGACGGGAAATTGTCGAGGTCTGGTTGGTGTTCAGTTGTGACTTCCATTCGCTTGTACACTAAGAAAGTGAGGCCTGAGTTGCAGGTGATTTCCACTGGTCAAATAGATGAAGATTAATGGTGACAACTGTGTAGGCTACGATGAAAGTATGCATAGATGTGTGTGACACTTTAAAAGGTAATAAGAAGGTTGTGCAGTTCATAGTGATGGCAAGGGTGATACTCCAGCGTTGAAGAAGGCCTTGTTTATGCCGGCCACCTCCCTTGCCAGGGCAGTTGAGGGTATGCAAGTGGGTGTCTTATGTCTGTTTCATTTGTCTTCAAAGCGGCTGGGAAGGGTTCTCTTTGGGATACAAATATTGTTCTTGCTCCATTACAGAATGGTATGAGGGCAGTGTTTAGTTATGGTGACACACACAATCCACCGTTTTAGACTCTCTACCATGTCACATTGTTGGTTCCTACACCTTATTATTTTTTAAGCGAACTGACATATACAATTCATTGGGGTTTATCTATACTTTTATTGATTGTTTGCGGGTCTTTTAACCCTGAAGTACGTATTGATGGCATGCCGTTCTTAAATTCTGTAGTGTTAGTTTTCCATCCTTTTAATGTGTTTTATGCAGCGCTCATTCCCACTATATTTCTCACCCTTCTTAGCGCTTTGCTTTCTGATGACATGATTATTCAGCGCCACGCAGTCTCTACTGGCCCTTTCAGCGCAAAGGAGTGACTCAAAGCCTGTTTTGCCTTAGTCTGCCTTACTGCTGCTCAAAACAATCATATGATTCGTTTTTACAGTGTTTGTACTGTAATATAAGGTAGGTTTATAAGCATATACTTTTTTTCTCTCTTTAGTTGCGCCGCCCTAGGTTTGGATTTGCGCACTGGCAATCATTTAGCTGGTTTGGCACTGTGCTTTATTCTAAGGAACAACGACTTTGTTTTAATAATGCAATGGGTTCTATGCCGAGGGATGCAAGTCTCTTATGCCTAAGATGTTTGTTGCTAAGAAAAAGAACAGCAATGTTAAACCAATAAACTCCCGATCAACATTTTAAATGTGCTTTAAGTAACTTTAGGTCTACTCTTACATATTCTGTTGACTTGCTCATTGACGCCGACCTTGATTTTCTGTTTGTTACAAAGACTTGGCTTCCACGATGGCCAAGTAGCTTTTTAAACCTTGGTCCCTCCTGAGTATGCTAGTAATTTAGTAACTAGATCAGCTGGAAAAAGCAGAGGTGTAGCAATCATTTATAAAAAAGAAATTCAATATTAGTACATCTAAGAAGGCAGTGGACATTGAGGCGTCAGAATGCTTGATTGTAGACGGAGGTATTGATGAAGAGACAGCATTCAAAGTTCTCTTGCGCTGTAGGCTACCTGGGTCAGCAACGCCGTTCTGTGATAGCTTCAACATTAAGTTGTATTTTGAACTTTTAGATCAAAGAAATTTGATTTTACTGGACGATTTTAAATTATGGGTAGAGGAAACAAAATCCCTACTCGCCTTAACAAATTGCTTTTGTGCCATGGGTTTTGGATTCCTCCCTATACACCCATCTCATACAAAGGGGCACAGCCTTGATCAGTTATTTTACAGAGACTTCAATGTCTCTTTTTCATAGAGAATACCCAGCTCTCTTGGTCGGGCCATTTTATTCAATTTTTTTCATTTAAACTACGCTCGCTCTACAAATGCATGTATGTTGCAAAATGTTAATTAATTTGCTCGCAAGAGACCCAACCTCCTTTCGCCTGACTTGAGGATTGATCTTGAAGGCATGTACCTCTGCCCCACGTCTTCATGTCAGGCCTACACAAATGAATTGTTTCAGCTTTTTAGTAATATCTGTTATAAAAGGGCACCTTTTCGACCTGTAAAAAAAGGATTAGGCAATCATCACCATGGGTCGCAGATAATCTTAACACCCTCAAATCCTCCCTTCTTCGAGCAAAAAGAAAATGGAAAAAATAACATTAACTGCACTTAAAGAAATTCGTAAGTGAAAAAATAATTCTTGCAAGAACAAATCATTGGAGCAGATTTTACTCCAAAAAAGCTTTTCCAATACATTTCATATATGATAAGAGGGCTATGTTTCATTCATCCCCTGCTTCGGTAGAGAATTGTACAATTGTGTATTTTTTTTTTTTTTAAATCAAAGGTGGAAGACGGTCACAAAAATATTTTAATTCGGAAAACTGCCAATAATATTAAAAAAGTGCCTCACACAACCATTAACAGGCAGTCTATTCTGCTGCAGGCCACCCATCCCGCAGCTTTTCATTTCATCCAATCACTTCTCGAGAAGTGTTGGCTTTATTAAAAATTGGAGACCTACTGTTTGTCCTGCCCTCTGCCAAGCCTGACAGCTAGATCGTTTCCAGAGACTACTGTTTAATCTATTCGAACATTGATGAACATGTGATTGGCTGAAGGTGTGATTCCAATTCAATTTAAGGGAGCTTTGATCTCTCCCTTACTTAAGAAAGCATCTTTAAACACTTCAAGGCAATGTAACTGTAGACTGCTGGAAGGACTTCTGTGGCTCTCAAATTATCTGGAGTAAGTGGCACTGTAGCACATCTTCAAGAATTGGTTGAATCTAATTCTGTTTTTAGTCCCGTGCAATCCAGCTTCAGTCCTAGACACAGAACAGAGACAGCACTGCTAGCAGTCTTGGAGTATATTGTAAAATCTATGGATAGTGGTAGTTTTAGTCTTTTAGTTATGCTTGATTTCATTGCCTCTTTTGATATGGTAGATGATACCACTTTAATTCATCAGCTAAATAGTTTGTTTTGGCTGTAAAAGTCAACATACATCTGGTTCTCTTAATTTCTTTAAGATTGGACACAAAGGGCCTCAGTATGAGTTGCCAGCTCTGGAAAAAATGCTGAAAAAAATTCAATTTTTTCACGGCTGGGAAACACAAGATTGCCGGTGGGGGCAGTGATCTACCAGCAGGCCTGACCTGCAGGTAGTTCAGGCACCTACCAGTAAATAAATTCCAGAATCACAGGTGCTGCCGGTGCTGGCAATTCAGAAGCACAGGTACCACCGGCGCTGGTAATTCAGGCAATCCCACCCCATGGAGTCCAATGTGACTCCATGTAATACCGGGATATCAGACGGTGGAGATGGGAGGGGCAGTTTCCCGGTATTCCGCCGGAGTTACTGGCGAGATGCGAGGAAACTTTTAATGAGCCCCAAAGGGTAATATTGGGATTTCATGTACCTTCAAAAAAATCGTTGCTATGAGGTGTCTCACGGGGATCGTCTCTGTCCCAGCTGTTAATTTATACATGAGTTCACTTTATGATATCTTCAAGAAATATAATCTCGGCCATCACGCATATGCAGATGACACACAAATGTATATTACATGGGCGGATCATAACTCTGGACAGGAGTAATTGGCACAGTGCTTTGGTGAAGTGGAAACTTGTTACATAATGCACTTCAACGTAATCCCAGTAAAACAAAGGTCATCTTAATTGGTGCAAAAAAGAAATTTCACACTCCAGATGTTCTACATCCTTCACTGCATTCAGGTATTTAATCTCAGCAGTTTTTACACCCAAAAAAGTTTCAAAATGCAGCCATTCGTTTGATTTTCAATTTGTTTCGTCACAACGATATCTCTAAATGGTGACATTCTCTTCATTAGTTGCTGGTAAGAAGAATTAACTTTAAAATATGCCTCATCACGAGTGGGGCGGTATCCTGGCGGTATTCCTTCCGGGATACCACCCGTGCTAATAGCACTACCGCCACCCGGTCCAGCGCTATTAGCGCCGGACCACGGTTTGGCGGAATGGTCCTTGATATTTCTCGAAACTTCTTGATATCTTTGCCCTTGTGTTGATGCGTGTAGGTCACAAACACCAGAGTTATTTTTTCATGTGTTTTTTGTAGGTGGTGTGTGTCAAGGGCACTTGAGTCATCTGTATTCAAAGGAGAGCTTTGGTGACCATTAACCAGTCCCACGCTATCCTAGGTTCCAATTAAGGACCTGAACACCCAACTCTTCAAAGAACATTTCAGCAATCGCTGATCAATCCACTCAACTCTAATTACCCTCCCCACTGCACCTCGGATCGGTCGCCTGCCTGGTTTCTCCTATCCTTCTCCACCCCTCTGCACCCTTAATTGTAACCCCGAGGTGCATCTCCTATGTAATCTGTGATCTACTGCTTCCCAGCTATGTTTGTACTTTATAAATCCCAAACGGCCAGAGATCGAAGGTGCAATGGCTGGGCCTGTGTTATACAAGTTGACTAGAGAGTTCTGATGCATTTAGTGTGTTGTGATGGGGTGATCGTTTTAGGTGTGCATGGCTTTGTCAGTATGCACACTAAGTGGCTGAAAGCAGTATTTGTGCATGATTGTGAATAGAGTAGGCAGTCGAGCCCTTATAATTTGTTGTATCCTATCCATTGTAGTTGTACAGTCATCCTAGCAGTAGTGCATCCAGGTGCAAATCGACTGTGAGGAAATCCAGAAACACCCAAAAGAGGAGCTGGGGGCCACTGGTAGCAGACAGTGGACACCACTTAGGGGCAAAGTTACAGTGGAGCAATATACCGGCAGTGACCAACAAGCATCAAACAGTGGGCCACCAAGAAGACAAATCACAATTGAACAAACGAACAGTGGGGGGCATCTTGGAGATAATAATAGTGGGGACAACCAGAAAGTGAGTCACTGTGGGTCACATGATGGCGTGGAACATCCAGGAGCAAAGAGTTGGGGCACCTACAAGTGAAATCAATAGAGGGGTTCCCTGAGAGCAAACTGGGTCTAGAGTGTCTTGGAGCAGGTTTTAGTAGAGGCATCTGGGAGCAAATTAAAGTGGGTATTACCCAGAGGAAAGTCAGGGCAACATCTAGGGCAGGTAACAGAGGGTAGTATATTAGGGGTCATTTACCTTATGATGGGCCCATTAGAGGCAGCTCCTTGCTATGCAGTGGACCGCTTTGAAGTGGATTTCTCATGATGCGACTAACACCATGTAGGCGACTAAGTGAATTCAGGGCTTTTGTCTGGAACCTCTTTTTGCAATATGTCCAAATCCCAGCACATGGCACACCCCACAGCCTAAGCATCCTAGCCGGGCTTTGTGAATGTGTTGCAATACGTTCCAGATTGGAAAATGCAATGTGGCTCTTTGGTTGGGTTGACTAGGATTTAGCTGCCCCATGACCTCAAGTTTCCATCTGCATGGGGGGCTGTCGCGTGAGGCTTCAGTCAGATGGCAATTCTTTGGAGGATTCTTAGTAGACGGCCTACTCTGAGTTCATGCTTTGAACATTTGGGAGTTAAAGATAATGGTGCTGATACGGTTCTCTAAGTCAGAGGTTTACATTTGCTTTGGTGCAGTTCTCATCAGAGTAGGCTGGATATAGGTGACGAGGCATTGTGTAAATATTGTTTATTAAATAAAAATGCTGGTGGTGTTTTTCAGATGGTTGGCTGATTCTGGAATGCATGAATTCCCTGCCTAAGTGAGCTCCACAGTTTGGCTGCTTTGTTGGAAAGATTGTAGCCACCATCACCGTCCTGTACATCATGGATTTTCTAGGAGTATGCTTCTGCTGGATTTGTGTGTCCTTCAGTTATATAGGATCCATTTCCTTCAGTTGAATTATTCTGCACAGCCTTGAAGGATCTGGTGATGCAAATCTCTTTGAAGCACATTCTTTCCTTGACGTGTAGCCAGTAGAATGTTTTTAATGCTGATGTAATGTAGTCTCTCTGGTGAAATCTCAGTTCTATGTGTAAAAGTCATTCCTTTGAGGTCTTGCTGAAAAAAGGGCCTCTGTTTTTGGCCACATTGGAGCTGCCTTGAATAGACCATGAATAATCATATTTTCTCTCAGATTCGGAGAAACCTGCGCTGCAGTGCCCATCTGAATCTCGATTCTAACTCTCCCTCCTTTTTCATCCATCTTGACCATTCCTCTGCCTTTGATACTGTCAATCATGCCACCCTTATAAACAGGCTCTGTGATACCCTTGGCATCACAGGCCTGGCACTGGACTGGTTGACCTCCTTCCTCTCTGACCGACCATCCTAGGTTTAACTTGGCCATTTTCTCTATTCCATCACACTCTCCACCTATGGTGTCCGTCAAGGCTCTATCCTCTCGCCGTGGCTCTTCAACATCAACCTTGCGCCTCTAGCCCATCCGATCTCCGCCTTCTCTCCTCACTTCCACTGTTATGCGGACGACACGCAGCTCCCCTTCAAGCTTCCCTCCACTGCCTCCTCTTCTTCCTCTCTCGTTCCTGACTGTCTGACTGCTATTCATGCATGGTGTTCTGCTAACGATCTCTGTCTTAATGCCAGTAAGACTGACAGCTTCACATTGGGACCCCAGCTCCCTTCTTCCCTCCTACACTGGCTGTCTTCCATGGGCCACCCCACCCTCCTGTGAGACAAAAACCTTGGTGTTATCTTAGACTCCTCTCCTCTCCTTCTCTCCTCACATCACAGACCTTGTCAAGATGGCCCACTTCCAGCTGCACCTCCTAAGAGGCATTCTCCCTTCCTCACCTTCCCCCAAACACTCAATGTCTCCAGAGTTCTGGTTCACTCTAGGCTGGACTACTGCAACAGTCTTGTCCTCATTCTGCCTAAATCCTCCCCTTGCCCCTTCAACTAATCCAGAATAGGACTGCAAGACTTATCCTTGGCCTTCAGCCCAGGGACAGCATCTCTCCAGCCCTAAATTCTTTCCACTGGCTCCCAGTTGCTGTGAGTATCAAGTTCAAGACCCTCTGCATCATCCACAAGGCTTTCTGGGGCTTGGAACCCCGCTATATCCAACTCTCTCTCCCTAAATACCTCCCTGCTAGAGTCTTTCGGTCTTCTAACTCCAACGCTCTACAGATCAGGCACTTTTCAAAGCAGAGAGTGGGGGTAGATCTCTCTCTTTCGCAGGTCCTCCCTCTGGAATGGCCTCCTTGCCCCTCTCAGATTTGAGCCGGATCTGCTTAAGTTCCGGAAGCTTTTCAAGATGCTCCTTTTCTCTTCCACCTTCCCTCTCCCCCTCACCAGCTAATGTCCCCCTCTGCCTCATTTTGACTGGCTGCATGGTTCCTTCTGATTCATAAAGGGCACCAGGCCCTTCTCAATCAGTCTACCACTGCATTTGGTCTCCTGTGACCCCCCACACCCCCAACCTGTACTTGCCCTTATGGGCTCCCTCCCCCTGCACTAGCCTGGCTGGACATGCACCATTTGAGCCCATCTAGCGCTGTTCCTCGTACTTAGCATGTGGACCTTTGTCCTCTGCACTCTCTGCATTCCCCTGGCACCTGTCCACCTGGCCTCCCTTTAGCACTCGCCTAACCCATGGGCTCTTCCACTCTCCACCCTAGCTATTGCACGCTATCCACTCCGACCTGCACTTCCTTTTCCTCCTTAGCATTAGCAATTTCCGCTCAGACTGACACTCCCCCCACACTTCATCTTACTGCACTTGCACGATCCAAACGACACACGGCCTAGTAGGACAATTTCTTTTTTTTTCATCCCTGTCCTCTTCCCCTCATGTCTTGTTGCGTCTTGAACCACCATTTGCTGTATAGGTGCATTATAAAGACCCAATAAAATAAAATTTCACAGGTGAATCCTGCTTGCAGATCGTAAATAATACCCTGATCATGGACCTATTTTTCCAAGTGCTTTAAAAATGATTGCCATATACTATATCTATAGGACTGCTGGGTCTGTAATTTCCGTTGATGCAGCAATTACCTTTTTTGAAAATTGGGTCTACTTCTGCGGTCTTCCAGCTTGCTGGGACAAAGTTAGTAAAAAATACCAATTAAAAACACATGTTAAAACTGGAGTCCAAATAGCCAGATCCTCTTTAAAAATGTCAATTGAGATGTTGTCTTGGCCAGGGACTTGCCCTTTTTTTGAGAACTGAGGCCCTACATACCTTCTGCTTCTGAGATTTTATGAAAGTCCTAGTAAATTACCTGCTCTACACCATCTACGGGGTTGTTCACTGTGTCTTCGTTATAGTTGGCTAAAGTGAACAAACCAATCATTGTTAGGAATAAAAGTCTTCATGATGATAATCAACATCACTTGACAATTACTCAGAAATTAGATGCCAAAAATGTATAGGATCTGTTTTCTTTGGCATTATTGAGAAATTCCAATTTCCTTAGTTCTGCGCACGTTTTCTTATATGAAATTAGGATTGTATATGCTGTGCTGCCAATGGAACTTTATGGGAATCTTTAGTTGATTTAAGTTAATTGAAAAAGCAAGCTTAGCTGATCTGCAAAATCTGATAAAATTTGATGATATGATTTGATGAAAAGCGGAACATCCTCAGCTTCGGGATTGCACATCTCAAGGATCCGTATTAGTGCGGCATATAATGATGGTGCGATAGAGTAATAATATCAATCCATTTGAATCACTTGCGTTTGTTGGAAAGGATAATATCAGTGGCTGGAAGGCCCATAAAGGATCCTGCTTTGATAAATAATTTTGGATCTAGCACAAGACAAACATGATCATGACAGCGCTCTACCGGAGTAGCAATCTTGAATGGTTTGGCAAGATGGCAACAAGAAGGTTCCAGACAGATGTAACCTATGCTGCTAGAGTGGTTCCCTCTCTTGAAAGTAACTGCTGCTGGGCGATCTGCTGGGAGTCAGCCATTACAGCCACATAACCCGAAAGTGTAAATAAGGCAGGCTGTTGCTTGAGCATGGGCATGTGCGTTTTTGGGGAGGGAAATCCATCAGGGATTCCCCAGCTATCATCTTTGTCAGCTATCAAACTATCTATTATGTTTGAAAGTTCTTTCTGATTCTTGAAATCCCCTAGAAGAATATTCTGTGTGGAAATAGGGCTTTTACTAGGGTTATTTCCAATATCAAGTTTTTTAAACTTGTCTAAAATAGGGATTTTCTTCCATGGGGAATTGCTCCTAGCATAAATGATAAACAAAAACTGAATGGCCAGAGAAAAGACGCAATTTAATAAATAGTAAATCTCTACAACCGTTTCAACTGTTTCTGAAACAACATTCAATCTGGCATCTAGCCATCCTAACAAACCCCTTGTTGACCAGTATAGAGAAACAGATTTATCCCACTTTATAGATACATTCAGTCGACCAGGTCTCTTGTAGGCAAATTATCTGTAATTCGCCATTTTACTTTCAATGCTTGCAATGTTACTGGAAACAACACTTAAGATCTTTGGGGGGGGGGGCAGCTGTATTATGTTGTTTTGTTGGAGGAGATTTTCAGAATAGGAGAAGCTAGCATGGGGCCCAGTATGTTATACTGATGTATACTGCATGGTACTGCAACGTGGATTGTTCAGCTGATGGAGATCATTTGCTGGAGCTACTTGGGTATAGTAGAAATGTCAGGGATCACAGGATCGGGGAGAGTAACGAGGAGAGAGTGGGCACCACTACAATCTTAGATGCTTACAACAATAGTCTTGTTGATTTTTCTAGAAGCAACCAATCAACCACCAATGCACATAGATGGTAAGAAATATGTGCTCTAGCACCTTGAAGCGTCTCTTGTGCTAGATGGAATTAACAATAAAGATCTCAGACAAAATAACCAGACAGACTCAAAGAATATGGCAAAGTACTACTTCATTCTCAATTTTAAAAAAGCAGGGTACACCGGCAGACATCGAACTGATGCTTGCGCACACAAAAACAAACTTGATTACCCAAAGGTCTTATACCCCAATATGTGTCATCTAGGACATCATCCTACATAGCAAACTGTAAGACATACTGGTGGGAGGGATTGGTTAGGGGAACATATCTACTTATAGAAAGTATACAGGTTAGTAATTCAATGGCGGTCTCTTATCTGTAAGAGACACCTCAAACTACCTCTAAAGATGTATAATACCGATCACAGCGGGCAAAATGGCAGTGGATTGGTCTATGCAACATTGTATAGCAGGTTTTCCCATAGACCCATTGAATGGTTGGCATCCCACCCATCCTTGCTCCTTCGGCTAGGCTTGCAGCACGTAAGGAAACCGAAACTCAGTTGCTTGAGTCATGTCAGATTACTCGCCACTTTCCCAATTAGTCCATCATCTCTCATCAGCTTGTCCATAAGCCAAAGTTTCCCATTTGTAGTTAACCTGCCGTTGTTTTCTGTTCTAGGACATTCAAGGGTGTATGAAGACATCACTTATCTTCAATCGCAGCTTAATTAATAGCCCTTGTTTTCAACTTCTGCATCACATGCGAGGAAACTGCAAATTTGTCCATTTCAACCTCCTTTTTACTGCTATTTGATTAAATATGCCTGGTGCTATTGCTCTTTTGGCTCTAGAGACTTGCTCATGCCATCTTGTATGAGCCTTATTCACTGTCAATTGTCCAATACTTGGCTCTTGCACATGTTTTCATCTTCTTTAATCTAAGAGAAATATGTCTCACGCACGCTCATGGCTTTATCCATCTGCCTCCCTTTGTGCTCTGCAGCTATTTCTTGAAATAGCATCCTTGATCCCAGGCCAACATAGACTCCTCTTTGTTTGCACATGAAGCTGTTTTCCAGCATCTCCTGACTCTGGTCTGTTTCTGAGGTAGTTAGTATGAATCTTTGCACAAGCTGGCTTCCATTTCCAATTCTGGCTGTCCTTGCCACGTTATATATTCCATAGCAATCTTCTATATGCCTCAGCTACCTTCCGATTCTCCGTATTTACACTTATTGGTCCACACGTTACTTTATCTTCTTTTTGCATACATGATTACTTTATCATTTCATACATGTTTCTCTTGTAACTTCAGTTACATTGTCTTTCTTAAGTATTTTCATTTTGTTTCAGCATGTCCTCGTATATCTTCTCCATGACATCACTCTGCCCTCATCAGATGTCACTCAGGACTCCATGATGTCGAATGGTGCATGCAGACATCCATCCACTCTCTTGACGTGAGGGTACATTCGGTATGGTTGTCTGAGTGCATATCGTCTCTCATACACTAGATGCAGTACAACACAGGGAGTCCCATATGCGACTCCGCTCCTGCTGTTCCAGTATGACAGCGGTGAGGGGGCGGGAATTAGGGTATATGCGTCTACCTACTCCTCTATAAATATGAATCGTAAAACAGAGGGAGTTAAACTCTGAAGGTGGTCGCGTTTAGGTAGTAAAAACTACACTATCCTCAAATTAGACACGAATATTCACACAATGAAGGTTTGTAATGTAAAACATATCAGTTTAATCTTGACGTAGGATCTTCCATTTTAGTGAAGTAGACAAAGAAAGGCCAATGTATTTTGGGCCTATTCTGGTACATTATTAGGGTAATGTCTGTAGATAGGAAAAAATAGACATCTGTCAATGACTAAACCCAAACAGTAACGACTTGTTGTGATAGGAGTTTCTTAATAATCTCAAAGAAAGAGGTACAAAATAACATACCTGTCCAGAAGATATGTCACAATGCCATTCATACAAACGGCATGGAAGAAAATCTGAAAAAGCAATAACCATAATGTAATGACAAGTTTAAATTTAAAAAAACATGCCAAAAATGAAAACAAAACAAAAATATGGAATAAGGGATATACAGGTGAAATGGTGCAAACAGTGTTTGAAAAATCAGTCACATATTAAAATCTGTAATACAAAAAAACAGGAAAAAAAAGAAGAAACACAAAACATTGTAAGAAAGAAAAGATGCAGAAAGTTCCTATAGAACATATAGGGTCAAGTCAATGCAGCATATCATTTTACCGGCAATCTGGAGAAGCCACATATAGCTGCACATATAGCTGCATCATTTCATGTAAATGGCGCAAACAATTCTTGAAAATGTGGGAATTGTCAGTCTCTTAAAAAGGACCAAGAGACTGAAAAGCCTGCAAGCCGCTCTGGCAAAGTCCGGAAGTCATGACATCATCATGTGAGGTGTGATGACATCACTACGGAAAAACAGCAGTTCTGCATAAGAAATTGATAAACAAAGATCGCAGACGCACTTTACATCTGAATGAAGCTAAATCAAAAATTAGGAAGCCGCAGCACCAAAGAATTGCACAAATAAAAGATGAAAAACAAGAAACAAAAACACAAAAGAGGAATGAGGGGTAAAAATGAAGATGAAAAAAACAAGAATAACAATGCAAAAAGTAGACAATATAAATAAAAAAATTAAGAATGGACATGAAATAACACTATAAAAAATATAATAAAGAATAAGTAAATAGAAAATACAAAAATGTTAAAAATAATAAGAAAAAAGTAGCTTGGAAATTTAGAAAAATAAAATAAAATAAAAACATTTATTCACAGCAAGTAGTAAGGTGAGAGGGTATGCAAAACATGCAGATACATATATTAATGTCAAGAAGTAGACGTTGGAATAAATAAACAGAATTACAAAATGATCAAGTAGATAAAGAGAAAATAAAGATGTCACATGAAATTGTACATTATCTAAGGGAAGGATACTTTGTGATAATCAATCTCATTCTGAATACAATCAGCCAAAGGGATTTCATAAATTAGTCTTATCTAAGAAGATGTAGCTCCCAGTCAATAACAAAGGTGAATCAAAATCTATCTTATCCCTAAAAAGACAGTCCTGACTAAGACCTACGGAAAGAGCCTATTCACTGATAATTTTCACAGTATAGATGTTACATTTGCAATTACCTCATGTTATATCATGGTGATGAAGGCAGAAATCATCAAAGCAAAGTCCCAAAAACTAATGTAAACTTATGACTTCATACATTCCTCCAGGTGATAATGCATCTAGCCGGTGAATCCAGAATGCCCTCTCTCGGTTCTAATCTTTTCTCTTGATTGTACCAATTATCTCGTTTCAACTACTTTGAGTATTTGAAACCTAAGTTGGGTTATGGAGTGCCAAAATCACAGAAATGTGTAGCTACTGATGAGTTCAAGTTGTTAGTCCTAATACAATAACGATGTTTGTTCCATTTTATGCCTTTCTAGATGTTTGAACGACATAGAAGATACTGCATGGTAGGGTAGTCAAACCAGAGTTCCAGTTGTACTTTGGGATAACCTGTAGGTTGGCAGGAGGTAGTTACCATAGCAAGAAGGTCATCAACCAGTTATTTACATTCTAAGCTGATTTTAATCATATCTGCAGATGGAGACTGGGGGTCTTGTACCCTGTGTACTCCTACTACATCTTCTGATAACTGACATGCAACCCCTGTTTGTGACATAGCCAATAGATAGCCTTGTTGGTTAGGGAGTGGTTGTCTTCTCTTACTCCCTTTGATGATTTGGGAACATTGAGCATTAATAGACAGTTGGGTGGGATACCTCCGGTGCTTCAGGTTTCTTAGCTGGGAAACTGTGCTCTGGTAAAAAGCCAAAATTCAATGCTGTGCTAGGGCACACCCTTCCAGTGAGTGTCCAAATACATGATGTGTTGAAATGTGTGCCTATTTCTTTATGCGAACGTGGATAGTTCAAAGGTCTGGCAGACTCATAGCTGTTAGTCACGTTTAGCAATGCCAAAATGGCAGATTCGTCATTAGGGAATGGAAAGGTAGATTTGAGCAACTTGCCATTGCTAGTAGTTTGTCCAGAACTTGGGCAGGCAAAGTGCATAAACCATCATTGGCCTGGACCGTATTCCCTTTCCGTAAACCAGGAAGATTGCCATTATTATTGTATTTTTGTATTTTGTTATTTATTGTGTGACTTAGTTTAAACAAACTTTACACACATGTAAACAACAATTCGTAGTACAAGATAAAACACATGTAAAGCAAAGAAATATCATACAACGGTAAAATCAACTTCAATAGATTAATTACATTGATTAGCAGCCTGTCATTTAAATTGTTTATTAAATTGTAATACAGATCTTCCCAAGTAAAAAGTGGGTGAATGCTAAAATACAATTTAAAAGTCTCTTCCCGAAGAACAGTTAAAACTGAACAATCAACGATAAGGTGCTTCAGGGTTTCAACACTTAATATACAACAGCGACATAAACGATCAGTTAGGGGCACTCCAGATGGACCACCTATAACATTGGTAGTTGGAAGAAGATTTAATTTAATGCGTAACAAGAGGGTTCTAAGGTGTTGTGAAACATGCTTAGTTAAGTATTTCTGCGGAACATTAAAAGGTTTAATATCAATCGAGAAATGGTCAAATACTTCATACGAACAAAGGTTATCCCTGTTTTAACCCAATCTACATCAAATAATTACTTCTTCACCTTGTCTGGATTTCGGTCCAGCTCCTCCAAAGAAATAAATTCATCAGCCACCATTGACAGCACATAGTTTACCCAATTTTCAAGAACTACACAATTACCCTGATTGAGCAAAGCATTGTGTTGAGTGAACAGGGTGGATGCTGGAGGAAACAGTATAGATAGCAAAAGAAGTATTCTTCTCCAATCAACCTTCGTATTCAGTGAAGTGATGCCCAAAATATGCTTTACCGAGGGGAATGTAGTACCGCCAGGAAGCTTCAAAAATGTTTCCACACGAAACCCTCATACTTGGCCCACTCTAGATGTAACGTCCTTCATCTCTGCCCCATAAATTAGTTTTGGGACAAACACCAGATTGTACAGTTTTAGAGCAGGTAGCATTGAAAACCGACCGTATTTTCTATCGAGTACACAAAGCTGGGCTGCCACTACAATAGCTCCTATTCTTAATTCATCAGTTGCCAGTGACTCTGATAGTATGGATCTAATAGTCACACCCAAGTATTTAAACTCGGACACCGCCTGTAGCCTTTTTCCATCAATATGCATTCCAAAGTTAGATATCCCTGATAAGATCTTTCTATGGTTAAAGATCAAAATCTTGGATTTCGTGACACTAATCTCCAGGCCCAATTCCCTAGAGAAATTCTGAGCCCGCAGAAGTGACTTCTGTAGTCCAGCTGCCATATAATCAATTAAGACAAGATCATCTGCATAAAAAAGATATTGAATTATGCCCTAACCCAAACTTGGGGGATTAACCCCTGGACCCTCCAATGCAGCCCTGATTACCAGGATATACAAATTAAAAAGAAATGGGACGAGAACATATCTCTGTCATAGACCATGGTCCACCAAGATCCAACATGAATAACCACCCGGTTATCAAACCTGACCTTGTTCTTCAAGTCTTTGTGTAGGAATTCCAACATTGAAACCAAAGCCTCAGGGCAACCCCACAGCCTAAGCATCCCCCATAACTAATTACGATCCACACAATCAAAAGCCTTGGTTATGTCAAGAAATTAGAGAATAGTCTGTTTTGTTTGGAACGCCTGATTTTTCAAAAGCTTCAAAATCCGACAATTGAGGGTTGTACTCGTCCCCTTGCGAAAGCCGGATTGATTACAGTCCAGCTTGTTGGCAAAGGTAGCCCATCTATCCAAGGCATGCAATAGGAAATCCAAAAAGATTTTATACGAGGCATCCAAAAGGGAGATAGGGCGGGAATTCCCTGGATTTGACTTATCCCCCTTTTTTTTATATTACTATGACAATGGCCTCTCTCCAAGTATCAGGGCACAAAGTCCGCCCTACCACATTACAGTACAGCTGTTGTAAGACCGCAGCCTATAAAAGAGGATTGGATTTAAGCATTAGGTTAGATATGCCGCCTGGGCCAGGACCATTTGAGGACTTAGCCCCCTTAACCGCAGTTAATTTTCCTGCTAGATCAACATCTAGCAGGTCCTAAGCATCTTTGCCAAAAGAAACCTCAGCTTTTGTAGTTAAACACCTCTCTTTAGGACCCTCAGAAGCATACAAATTACTAAAATAATCCTCCCAGTCCTGACCTGAAATAGACTGATGCTCTAATGAGAGTTGCACGCCCCCTAATAAGTCTCCAAAAATTGGCCATCTGTCGGGAGGACAATGCCCTAAGCAGCATTTCTGCATCGGCTTGAAGAAGCAGGGCTCAATGACCCTTTACCCAATTCCTGTATGATAGCTTGAGCTTGGCAATAATTTGTTCCACATTTATGCCAATTTTTCATGTTTCCCTAATATTCCCTCTTAACTTTCTCTTCATTTCACGAACTTCTGCATTATACCCATGTCTCAATGACAGAGGGCAACTCACCCTTGTGAGATTCGTGGTTGGTATAAGGACAGATAGTGTGCTTTCAAGGTGGGGAGAGAATGAACGTGGACACCGCTCTACAAAAAGTCCCCCCACAAGGTCCTGGTCAATGCTAGCATTAAATCTATGAGCAATTTAGGTTTCCTTATGAGTACATGAATCTGTGGATTCATTTCCACAACGTCAGATAGCTGGTCTGGTGAGTCAGTTATATTGATAACCCCAAAACCAGCAATAAGACGAGAATGATCGCTAGCAATGTCAAACTCCTCACTAAAGTTATCAATAAAAGGAAGAAGGAGTGAGGACACAAACACAAAATCTAAAGTAGATCTTGACTGGCCACTCCAACAGGTATATCTGGGCGGGACAGCATCCTGAAAATTACCGTTTAGGGAAACCAGGTTACAGACCATCCAAACAGGCTTGAAGTAACAGCCCTCGTGCTTTAGCAGATTGGGAGAAACACCATAGAGATCCCAAGAGATACCACTTGGAATCTAAACATTCTGAGTTAAAAACACCCAAGATTACAAAACACATGCTAGGTAATAAGAGATGATCTTCAATACACTGATAATGGCTGCTAAAACATCTGTTAAAATAGTTGTTGCAGGATTAAAATACACATTTAAAACAATCAACACTCTAAAAGCTTGCATCAATTGATTAAACCATGTTATTTTACATCGTATCATGTCAGGCCGGCCAACACATATGTCCTCAATGTTTGAATCATGAGAGATACGCCAGGCACAAAATAAACCACCATATGGTCAGCTCTTTAATCCCTTGCATGCGGGCTCGTGAATTACCGTGAACCCGTTGACCAAGGTAACATCAAGAATGAGAGATTCTTGAATACATATTAAGTCTGGCTCAGACAAGAGTTTGTCGCTAGAGCAGAGATTGTTAAACCAACGGGTGTTCCATGACACTAACCTCACCGGGGAGATTCAGCGAGCACCCCTTTTCAGTGGATTATGCTGGTGCAATTAATTAATTATGTGGGCCCAATCATAAGTCACATGACTATTTTGTCGAAAGGCATCATTGGTCTTTTGCCCAGTAGCCAATTGTACATTTATCATAAGGGTTCATGCGGGTTGGACTCGGAACCCCCTTCACCACCCTGAATAAGCGAGTCTGGGCTCTCCTGCAACCAATCTTTAGATAACAAGTAGCCCATATTAAACAGACATTCTCCCTCAGCCATAACTAAGTTATAAACAAGTTTTGAATAAAAGCCTATGTTCACCATATCAACACAGCGGAAGTATAAAAAGAAGATTCTGGTAATATCTTTGGAATAAAGTGGTTGGAGGCTAGGTATTTGCCCAAAAAGAGCCAAAATGAATTGTCAATTCAGGGGATAAAGTTTGTTGACATTAAACGTATGACTCAAGCATACATAACTCAACTTATCCCTCAAAAGACAGGCAGGCCACCAGGCGATGGCACTGGACCTACCTCAGGAACCACATCTCTCTCTGGAAGTCTAAAGGTGGAACCCTCTGGAGGACCCCTCAAGTACTCTAACTGGGCCTGACAACAAACCTCCCAACCCAGGTCCATAGGCCAAAGACTTCCTTCTTTCTTCCATGGTTAAGGAACTCTAGTTAGTTATATCCAATAGATTGGTTGGCTCCCTGACTGGCGCAGTGAGCAGACTGTTGGGTCAAGTTTCTTTGGGATGGGATAAGAAGAAATGGAAGAACCCAGGCCCACTTGGTTAATGTCTGCTATCACCCCGGGTGGCAAAGGAGAATCAGACACCCCCAGCAAACAAGCCTGAGTGGCTTCTACATCAGGATCGATAGAATAGGTTGAGGAGATATTCAGGTCCACCTCAGTAACATCAGCCTCCTTTGGTTTACGATACGCTGTTATCAAAGATTATTTGTTTGCTTCTTGGGAACCCGAGAAAGAGTGACCAACAGATTTTTTTCGTCTCTAAGGCAGGATCTTGCCCTTCTCGCGGGCACCACCCCCCTTTGGGGATGCTTCCCATACCTGGACATCTTGAACCTCTTCCTCCTCTGAAAATATTTCAGTCTGAGCCTTCAAAGATCGTGGGAATTTTAGGGAACCTCTATTGTTCCTGCAAAGAGCCGGCTTATTATTGCATTGTTAAGTGTTAAACAGACCCACTAAGAAATGGCATACTGATTTCAGGTCCTCCATAGCTTGACCTATGGCATTTATCTGTCCTCAGAGCAGAGGATTCAATAAGTTGGCGGCATGGACATGAGCATTTGGTCTTGGCTGGCGAATTTTGGGAGTGATCAGGGGGCCCACAGCAATCAATAAAAGTATTCCACTAGACTGAAGAGGTTTCCCAGTAGGGTACTTTGGAAGAAGTCCTGCCATGTAAAGCTTTGCTTTAAATAGGCAAACTTTCTGGGGGTTTAGCATTAGGGTAAGGTGCCGAGAGACCCTCAAGATTGGAGTAACTGTTTGAAAGGTAAATATCTGAGTTAACTGTAGAAACTGTAGGAGCACAATTAGTGTTATTACTTCCTTGGGTGACTGAAATAAAATGTGCCCTGTCATTTGCAGGTGCATAGATCTCGACTGGCAGAGTGCAATTGTGCATCCCTTGCTGGTCGGTTGTACATTATGATTCAAATTGGAGGAGATATCTGCTTCAAGGCACATTAGGATTAGAGTTCCATTAATAATACGGGAGGCCTTGGATTTATTTCCGGGAAGTTTGGTTTGTTTGAGATTTGCACAGCCCTTTGGCAGTTTACATTGATTAGCTGGACTTTTAAGGGATCAATTGGCATTTCCCATGGTAGTGTTTTGATAGACTGGGTTTAAATCATTGTGGAGTACCTCAATATTCTGTAATAATTCATTGGCTTCCTCTATGGAGAGCACAGCGGGGTTAGTTCTCTTCTTCCGTTTTGGCTACACCGCGCTCGTGCAGGACTTCCTTCTTGCAGCCATAGCATTGAGGGGAAATGGCTAGCGTGGAACAAGCATCCTGCCAGTATTGCAACATTCAGGGCTGCATATGACTCCAATGTGCTAAGGCAGCAATAAGCGACAAGATACACACTATTTTTAGAGGCCAGTAATAGGCACAAAAATCCAACAGTACTTTCACAGCATGAGTAACTCCACTCAGTCCACTGGGACAGATTGGGGTGCAGAGGAAGCACAGGTATGACCAAGAGGCCGCAACAGGCCTCAACATCCCACAAGAGCAGTGCCCTTTATGGCGGTGGGTCGTCCTTGCTAGAGCAGGTAGGGGAGTGGGGCAATGGACACCACGGGCAGCCCACAACAGCAGCACCCTTTACTGCAGGAGGCTTCACCGCAAGGGCGACTTACTACTAGTTATAAGCACCCCCTTCTTCCTTTCCCAAGCAGGGGGTGTGGCACCCAGCCACAGACAGTGAGACAACAGACAGCACATGCCACCCACAACAGTGGCACCCTTTGCCACAGCAGGCTTTTTTTCTCTGCATTGGGGGTTCCCCTCTTCGAATGCCCCATGAGGTGCATCCAGCCACAGCCCGCCAGGCCATCCCTCATTTGGGACTCACCCAGGGGAATCCCACCCCTTCGAACCTGCCAGGTCCATCCTAATGGCTTCCTGAAACCCTGACCGCCATTCTCGAAGCCCCCTACTTGCCTCTCACCAAACACCTGCTCAACTCTTGGCGTCACCGCCTTTATTTGGGCCTGCGCACCCCTCCTGCACCCTCTTCCTATTGGAAGATTCTATGGGCGTCATTTCCTCAGGCAGCCCCGTTTGTAGATGATCCAGGAAACACGTTCCATGGACCCCCAATGGAAATCTCAGTAACAATTCTTGCAGTTGTGATGTTCACTTGGAGCTTCTTTAGTAGATGATCCTGGAAACCTATTGAAAGAACCAGTGGCATCACTGGAAGGGTTCAATGTGGAAAGTTGATGGACAGTATTATCCAGCTGTTTGAGTATAGTTGGTTAACACCTTCTTAACCAGAGCGTAGATTTGTGACAGTCAGGTTAGTTTTTGATTATCAGAATTCCTAACTTGTTGGACACTTTAGATGTCTCCCAAAAGTGCCCATCTCTGTAGGACTCAGCACTGTCTCCTCTAACATGCTCAGCCCTGTCACTTTCTTAGTGAGGGGAGTTGATCTCCTGACCCCTCTCTTCTACTCATTGTTTGCTTGTCTTGCAGGTTGTTTGGGGTGCTGTCCCAGAGGATGTGCACAAGTGTCCTGAAAGTCAAAAGCATAGGACTAGCGAGGAACTAGATGCAGTATGCGTTACCATAAGTGTAGCAATCTAAGAATAGATTATGGGGTTCAATAATCAAGCTGCGGATGCCACAATCAGCAGGTGTGCTGAAACACTCAGTGTGTGGGTGCAATAATCGAGCAGCGGGATATGAGATACAGCAGGTTCCTTTCACTAATGAAACACCCGACCGTTATCAGTGGTGGAAATGGAAAACATTTAAAGGGTGATCCCACAAGGGCCGGCGTGGGGGTGCAATATTGAGGAGGGGCAGAGTTTGTAGTTCAGAGCGGTCATGCTGCTTCTATCCAATAACTACGCTGGCAAAGTATAAAAGGTGCTCACCTTTTAAACCCAGCAATCCATAATGCAATATTGCCTGGAAAATAAAATATCCAATGATGAAACATGGGAGCGTGACTACCTGGGTGAAATCCTGGTAGCCAAACACTTGAGAAAGATTGCCCGCCTCAAAAACACCCAAGGGTTGCTGTCTCTGCCCTCTGAAAAAAATTACTCTGTACACCCACATGTATCATTTCCTGGTGCCCTAAAAGGCAGCACAGGGCCATAATCAGGGAAAATAACTGCTTTAGTCTCCAGGGCTGCAATACTCTCTTGCCACATCCTGTGCAAATATTCACGACTCACTTGCACTCGCATCATCTCCCCTTCTCAAACCCCTGTTTGGCTTTCAAGAATACTCTGCTTTATAAAGATGGCTTGAAAAGGGGTGTGAGGGGGCTAGGGCCTGAGAAAAGAGGTGCAAGGGGCTGGGGGCCAAGAACTGGGGCTTAAAGGGGTTGGAAGCCAGAAAAGGGGTGCAAGGGGGCCCAGGTAAAGATGAGGGGTGAAAAGGGGCTGGAGCCTGTCAAAAGAGGTGCAACGGTGCTGGGAGCCCAGAAAAAGGGTGCACATGATCTGGGTTCATGAGAAGCGGGGTGTAAGGACACTGGATCCTGAGAAAAGAGGTGCACAGGAGATGGGGTTCGGAAAAAGAGGTGTGAGAGGCCTGGGAGCTGAGAAAAGAGGTGCAAGGGGGCTGGGGCTGGGAAATGAGGTGCAAGGGGGCTGATAAAAGAGGTGTGAGGGGCCTGGGGTCCTAGAAAAGAGAGGGCTGGGGTCCTAGAAGAGTACGGGCTGGGGTCCTAGAAAAGAGGTGCAACGGGTGTGGGGCTGAGAAATGGGATACAAGGGGGCTGGGGGCTGAGAAATGGGGTGCAAGTGGGCTGAGGCTGAGGAAAGGAGTGAGAGGAGGGTGGGGGCCGAGAAAAGGAGTGGGGGGAAGCTGGGGAGTGAGAAAAGACGTGCAAGGGGACTGGGGTGATAAAAGCAGTATGTGGGGCTAAAGGGCATGAAAGAAATGCACTTACCTTTAAATTCACCACTGCACCACTGCATAACAGGTGCACGCGTATGTATGTGCTGGCTGCCTTACTTCCTGTTGTCCCTCCCCATCCAATCAGTGATCGGCTGGGGCAGTACAGGAGGTCAGGCAGCCCGGACAGGCAGGAGGTCAGGCTAACATGCTCCTGTTGTGCGGTCGGCAGTTCAGGAGTGTTGTTTTTGTTTTTAAACTTTTTTTTAAAGGAGTTTGCTGTCAGCTGCAGTGGCTTGTGGCCGTCCCCTGCTTTGGGCAGGTACTGACCCGAGGTGAGGGACTGCCCGAGCCCCTGCAGGTTTTCCAACCCAGCTCCACCCATGGAATGGTGGGGCCAAGTGTGGCAAATTAATTGCGGGCCCCTTAATTTGCATATGATATCACAGGAAGTGACATCGCAGGAAGTGACATCACTCCAACCTGAACTCAGAAGCATGAAACTTGAGGGGATTGGAACCCATGGCCAGCAGTTTAAACATAGATCTCAGCAGTGGGCACATTAACCTAGTGGCTATCATTGCTGCATGCATATTGATTTATGGCAAACTGAGTATAAAGGTACTTTCTTGTCATCTACCTGCCCCTTTACCTCAACACAGACACATAGACACTTGCTTTTTTGTGGTAGAGTATGTGCTATATTTAACAAAAATCTTCTGGGTTTGTCTATCTCACCGTGACACTATCTTTGGTTTTAAAGATTTTATAGATTTAGTCTGTCACATTCCCGGAGTATAACGGATAAACCCACTCCATTGTATTTTATAGACAAAAACGTGCTGTACTCCTTGGTTGCGTCAGACTAACAATTTAAAGACATTCAACTAAAAGTGGATTCATAAATTTAGTTGCTTTATTTCAAATGCCCTGTATTGATAAAGGCCAAGGGGCCGAAACACGTGTCAACATAGAGGGCTAAATGACTGAAATAAAGCAACTCAATGTATAAATCTACTTTTAGTTGAATTACTCTAAATTGTTAGTCTGGCGCAACCAAGGAGTACAACAAGTTTGTTGTATATGTGCTATACAAGATTCAATAACACAGCATAACAGGGATTATTAAAAAGTTTCACTCATTCTCTGTTGGGCACTACTGTGGATGGCCCATGCTACTCTGGTGACTGGCAGCAAAATAAGAACAAGTTAATGATGGTTCTGTTGAGGCCAATCCTCTATAGCAGTACTGAAACATTTGTATAGCCCTGTTCACAATTGCTATGGTCACAATGCACTGCAGGTTGAACGCCCTCGGAGTGCCGGGTCCAGGTATGGGTAGTTATAGGAGTGCTAATGTGCATGTGTGCATATTGGCCCATATGAAGGGATTACATTCTTTGCTCAGTATCACACACTGTGGTTAAACAGTGATGCTGGGATCTTAACCCATGCACAGTTTAATCACGTGCCACAAATATTTAAAGTTTGTATTTCAAGGCCTACAATAATGTGTGGTAGAGCAGATCTCTCAAGTGTCCCATGGCTATGCATGAGAATGCTATCCAGTCCTGATTTTCCTTGGAATTCTGGGACTTTGTTTGCCTAAATTTAAAACAGAAGAGAAAAAAACTACAGGTCCCAGAATGTAAATGAAAAAACAGGAACTTCATGGCCTTCTTACATATGGCCCAGATAAAATTTAGAGCTCAGATAGTTGACTTATAAAGCACACATATCTCATATTATGGTAACATTACAATAAGTTAATCCTTACGACACATGTTAAAGCAAATTATGATTGTTGTTGCTTTATTGTACACATCCTGAATGGAAAACTAGAAGGCCCACAATCCAAATTATTACAAGCCTGAAAACATCTGTTTTTTTAGACTACTTTGATAAAGGTTACTTTTGTCACAAACTTCGAGCAGGCTGTTCTGCAAGATGTTAAGAGCATTTCCCTGTTCATATAAAGCAGCCCCTTTCTTTTACATGTCAGACATCATGACAAACCTTTAAAAGGGGAGCTTTATTTTAAGTGAACACCTTCTTGCTAAGGTAATGAGCCCATCAGCGTCAAATAAAGGGTGTGCTGGATAAGAGAAAGGAGCATGTTACAGGTCCTTGAAAAGCTCAGGCAGCCCAGTTCAGGACGCTGCATGTGGCCTTGCATACGAATGGCAATCAGCCTGTGCTTTGAAACTGCAGTGACTGGGATTAGGACCCTTCTCGGTCTATCGTGGCTTCTTTCACAATGTAAACACACATGAGAACAAAAGTCCTGCCCTCTTTTGATGTGCGTTTACATTGTGAAAGAAGCCGCCGTGTGGCCTCATGATGGCTGGACGTGGCACAGACTGCAGCGTTGGAGATTCCCAGAGGCGGACCCTCTTTCTCACTGAGAAAGAGGGTCCGCCTCTTCACGGGGCCAAGTGTAGCTGAACATGCAGTGGAGTAACTTTGCTGCAAACGTTGGGGGGCCATGACATCTAAATGAAGGATGCCCCAGCCAAATCAGTGGGACAAAATGGTGTACCACAAAATTTCAGGGGGACAAACACCCTTGTCCCCCCTAAAATTTCACCCATGTGCACATTCTGCACTTGCCTAGGGCTGGCCCTGCCCCACCTCTAAGGCCCGGGCTGAGGCAGACCGGGTCCAAGATCCGGGAAGATATATGATGCCGGGTCACGAACCCGGCAAGAGCCAGCCCATTGACCATTGACCAGCACTGACCGTTATATGTCCCTTTGGATAACTCAGTGCAGAGGCCATGTGCCAAAATACCCTCTGTATAACTTAACAGACAAAACTACAGGTCCCCTTATTAACACGCCCCACTCATTACTGATGTCAGAACAGGCATTCACATTGTCTCACTAATATAAGGTTAGAATATGTCTCATATCACACTACACATGAGCATTCTGCAGCCAACAACCGAATTAGCTCATTAATGTTGGATTATTCAATTACTCCCAGAACCCACTAGATTTATCCTTTACTTAGGAGTTAGCAGAAACATGTGCCTTGGTAAAGCACTATTTTTACAGTGGAACATGTCAGTACCAATTTAATTTTAAATTTCCCACATTCAAATAACCCCTTTGCAACCACTGAATTGGGATTGACTTTCCCGCCAATGCCCAATATTACATGTTCCTCACTTCGATCCAAATTCCACTACATCGCTATGGAGAGACACCGCCTTATCCTCTCCAAACTAGTTTTGGTCATCCCCACTTCGCCCTGTCCTCTACCTCCCTGGCCCACTCGGCCAGTCCTCTCCTCGTTCACACATATCGCCCATTCTGATTTCCTCAAACTCCTAGCACTAAGCCAGCCCTCGGACTCCCCTGAATACCCCTGTCCTGCTGCACTCCTTAAAAAACTTAACTACAACATGTGGTGGCAATTTTGCTCAGCCATTATTAACAATTCTCTCTCATCTGGTATCTTCCCGGAAGCATTCAAAACCTCATATGTCAAACCCCTTCTAAAGAGAAACCACTCTCAACACCCTCTTTCCTTCAAACTACAGACCTATCTCTAACACCCACTTCCTTGCTAAACTCCTAGACCGCAATGCTTAGAAACAACTCTGCTTATTCAAAGAAGCCAACATGCTCCGCGACCCAGTCCAATCTCGCTTCAGACCCCTTCGAGGAACCGACTCCTCTCATGTATCCATCTGGGATGTTCTAAAAAGTAGAACTGACTCAGAAGTATGTGAAAAGTATAAATAATCCGGAAGGAGACAGCGCCCAATAATCTTGTTTTTATTATTTATGTTATATTTGCAAGGTGCCCTTGAGTGATGACACGTGTTTCGGTCTCCCTGAGACCTTTTTCAAATCAGGGCTATTTTTTAGTCATAGCTCCATAAGTACTAACAAAGCGAGTGTTGTTGTAATGCATAGAACATAGTCCAATATCAACATAAAATTATACATGAGTCAAAGCAAAAAATTACAAAGTAGAATGATGGACCACCGTCTTGATAATTATGAATTGGCACCGTAATACAAATGTGAGAAAGTGAAAAAAAAACAATATTTTAACAGTTGAAAATAAATAAAAGTAAAATAAATTAAATGCCAGACAATAAGAGGGGTGGGGGAAAGGGTGGTAGAGTAATGGGTAAACATTGAGAGAGATAGGTACAAGAAACACATTCGTTAGACAATGTATTGGTTCATTATCATGTACCCCAAATTGGTATTTGCTGGTAAACTCACTGTTAGTGGAATTCACTGATGCCCCTATTTCAAAAGTAATCGATCCGCCGTAATAACAGGGTTAGATCCCTACAAATTGAAATTATCGACAATGTCAGTCATTGCAACTTTGATAGTTTGGTAAATCCTTCACATCTCACATGAGGTACCTCAGTAATCCTAGCCGTGTGCATGTTTTGTTCAAGATATTAACTATATTCTTCGGGGTCGGTTTTGTGACTATCTCTTTATGAAAATCTCTAGATTATACAAATTTTAATCCATATTACAATCGAAAGTCTAGGTGATTGGAATCTCGGATGCAATTATGCATTTAAAATAATGTATAAAGCAGGGCGAAATAACGTAAGAAATCGCGCATGTTAAAGGGCAAGTAGAACACACGTTACTGGTGGGCTTTAAGTGTTTTGAATGATTAAGCACTAGTACCTTTTAGTGCGTGTGAAATGCAGTGATTGAAAGACGAACATAAGCGCAGAAGATTTGTGCACATTAATGTGCGACTGAACGCACGCATAGCGAGTGAAAAGGACCATGAAATCATTGACGGTCTCTTACCTCTGCTTTCCATTAGGCCTACAATCGTGTGGTACACGATGTCTCGAGGGGGCGCCATTAGGCGTCCTCTATGTGTATATATACGTTTCCATGGTGATGAACTGACTGAGAAGTCCTATCTCCCTGTTTTCTCAAGTGATTCCCTGGCGGCCATATTAGAGTGTAGTGTATTCTATAGTTCCTTGTTGTTAAATTGCAGGTAGGTCATTAGTAACATATTGGTAACACTGTAATTTTACCGGTGTGGTTCATTCTATTATGTTATTAAATTGTTCTGAAACGAATGCATGTATTATTTCAGTTTTCAAAACTACCCATGTAGGTTATTGCGGACATAGTTGTGTGAGCCCACACCATGGTAGCATACCAATGCACAATAAAAAAATATATGGCGCAGTGTGTCTAATTATCAAGGTCAGACACCCATGGTTACTAAAAGAATCTGAAAAGGAAATTCATATGGTATAGCAACTCATTATTATGACTTAGTCAAAACAAACCGATATGCTGGGTATGTGGTGGGTAGGACCAATGACATCTCAGGGTGGATTAGTAATATGACTGATGAAAACTTCCGTCACATTAGTTTGTTACAAAAAAGACACCATTTTGTTATCTGTGTTGAGGCCAAGTACTGTAGAGTTGAATTTGCATATTATCTTGGCCTCCATTTGTCTAAGTTTCTTCTCTTTGTCCCCACCCCTTCTCCCCAGAGTCACTCTTTGGAGACCAATGAACTGTATATCTGCTTTTTGCTCCACTTGGTGTTTTTCTTGCCAATAGCATGCAAGTGGTAATCTGGGATCCTGGCTGCCAATCGCTAAATGTTCTCGTATTCGGGTCCGAAGTTCTCTGATCGTACTGCCTATATACACCAATTTACACACACAGATAATTGCACATACCACATACTTTGTTCTACCGTTGATGGATTGTCTGATCTTCAAAGTCTTGTTATTACTGTTTGAGAACAAGTCTGTTTTTTTGTGAGCATATTTGCACATCGTGCAGGTTCCTCATTTTCTAAATCCGTGGGTGGTCGTTTTCAGCCAGTTCTGTGATTCATCCGGTATTTCTGGCAAGTTAGAGGGACTTAGTTTGTTTCTCAATGTCTGTGCTCTTTTGAAAATAATCCTTGGTTTTTCATCCACAAAGTTGGAGATATTATCATCGAGTTTTAACAGATGCCAGTGTTTGGCTAAACATTTTTTTACATATCTGTAGTCATCATTGTATTTGGTGATGAAACCTATGGTCAGTTGTTCTCACGTATTGTGCCTTTCTAATAGTGTTTGCTCTTGTGTTATTGACTGACTTTTTTCCCAAGCCTTGTTCACACATTGTTCCGAATATCCTCTCGCTCTGAATCTTGATCTCAAAAGGTTACATTCCTTATTGAAGTATTCCACAGTCTGGCAATTTCTTCTTGCTCTCAAAAATTCTCCTGATGGAATATTTAAAATAGTTGGTCTGTGATGGCAACTTGCCGCATATAAGGTCGAATTGACTTCAGTAGGTTTGCGATATGTGCGTGTTCTGATTTGATTTTGTTCAATATAGATTGTAAGCTCTAGAAAGTCTATACTCTTTGCATCACAGATGCCAGTGAATTGGATGCCCATTTCGTTACAATTGATTCTGTCCTGAAACTCCAAGAACTCCAGTTTAGTACCTTTCCATAGTATCAAAATGTCATCTATATGTCTTAGCCAGTGAGCGAGTTCTTTCTGATATGTCTTATCTTGATAGATGATTGTGTCCTCAAATAGGCCCATAAAGATGTTGGCTAGGACTGGTGCACATTTGGTGCCCATCGCAACTCCTTTCGTTTGCCTGTAGTATATGTTATTAAAATTGAAAATGTTGCATTCTAGGGATAGTTCTAGCATTTCCTTAATCATGAGAGTCTGATGATACATAGATGCTGAGTCATTCCTAAAAGTGTTGTCTATAGCTTGTAGAGCCCAAGTGTGCTGAATTGATGTGTATAATGCTTTCACATCTAACGTGGCTAATAAGCAATCTTTCTCCCAAGTCCAAGATTGTAGTTTAATTATTACGTCAGTGGTATCTTTGAGGTATGCCTTCAGTTTCATTGCTCTGGGTCTTAAGATATTGTCCAAGTATTGAGAGACATTCTCAGTTGCCCAGCCTATTCCGCTTAGAATAGGTCGGCCTTCTGGTATGAGATCATATTCCTTATGCACTTTGGGCAAGAAATACATAATGGGAGTGACCGGGTCTTTGATTAGGAGGAAAATCTTCTCATTTCCTGTGATTAGGCCTCTGGAGTGCCAGTCCTGGATTTGAAGTTCCAATCTGTGTACAATTTCCTTTGTTGGATTGGCAGGAAGTGTTTCATAACAGTCTGGTGTTTGTAAATGTCTGTTAGCCATTTCCAAATAGTTATCTCTATCCATAATGACAATGTTCCCACCCTTGTCCGCCTCTTTTATCACTATTGAGTGATCTGTTTCAAGTTTGAGCAGGGCTTCTTGTTCTTTAGGTGTGAGATTGGATCTGGCTTTTGTATGGGAGCGTCTTTGGTTCATTCGATAAAGGTCTTGAGATACTACTTTATAGAAAGCGTCAATAATATTATCCTCTGCAAGTTGTGGTACAAATTTGGATGTTGGTTTGAGTTCCTTAGTTGTCAATGAAAATGGTTCTACGTTGAGATCTCTCAGTACACTGTTAATATCATATCCCACTGGTTCTGTGATGGATCTGAGGAGATGAATTTCTTCTATTTCTTTGATGCTTAAGTCACTTGGTATAATTTTTGTTGCTGTTTGTAAGTTCCTGGAGCTTTCGTTGCGAAGAATTTTTGGAGTTTAAGTTTCCTTACAAACTTAAAAAGGTCAATGTGCATGTCTGTTTCATTACAGCTAGTGGATGGAGCAAAAGAAAGACCTTTGTTAAGTAAATTCTTCTCTTCCAATGATATGGATCTAGTCGATAGGTTGAGAATGAGATCAGGCCCTATTTCACTCTGTTTATTTCTTTTGAGGTTGCTCTTGTAAGCCTTTTGTTTGTATTTTCTTGTGATTCTTGATTTGTTGGATCTTGTACCCCCCCCTCCTTCCTCTCCTCCTGGTGTACTGGTTGTTGGTCCTGTGTTCGAAGGTAATTGAAAACGGACCTGTTTTGATATGATATTTCTGTTTCCTTTTTTATATCTTTTAATTTGATTCATGAAGCCTGAGGTTGATCTTCCACTAGTGCTGTCTTTCGCACCTGTTGTGTCCGTTGTTGTTGTTGTTTCATCTTCATTTGGTGATTTTCCTTCTGAGTCCGCATCTCAGCTCGCGGATGATGTGTTAGGTGTGCTCGTTTTGGATCCAAATTTGGTTGGTATATTGTATTTTGCTTGAAACGTGTATACTCTGTCATCTTGATAATCCCTTTCATCTCTGTAGTGTTTCCTAAATTTCCTTAGTTTTACTTCATCTTAATAAGTTTTTAGAATATCATGCATAGTATTGCAGTTCTTTTCTTTTGTTGTTTCTTGTGATTTTTTCTCAAAAATTTCTATTTTTGTTTTATCTATTAGTTCTATTGTCCTCTTGTGCTCTCGTGTCGCATGTTCGATCAAACGTTCAATCATTTTCCCGGAGCTCCCATTGAGGTTCTGTTCCCACATTTCTGCCAAGTCATTGTCCAAGTCATTATTGAAGTTAGGGAAGATCAAAATGCGTAGTCCTCTCGAATGAGGTCATTTTTCAGATAGTTTTCCAGGGATACTATTTCCCAGTACTTGTCAATTTCTTTTTTAGAAAGTCATTCTAATTTGAAAAATAATGATCTTAAATCTTCTTGTTTCTTTACAGGGTTGAAGAATGCATGTTTGTTGCTACCCTTGGGGGTAAAGAGATTAGCTGTATCTTCTTGTCTATTTTTGAGATATTCTGCCATCCTTCTTGCGAGGATGTCTGCCGTTGACCACTACCTGTTGTATACATTTTCAGACAATCTTGGCTGCTGCGGTTAGGCCTAACATGGCGACATCAGAATAGTTGGTACTAAGTGTTTTTTGAAAAGTAATCCTTGAGATAACCAATGGTCGCGTCTCACCGAATGGAGGGTTAAGCCAAGAAAAAACCCCTGAGACTAGGTGAAAAGTATAAATAATCCGGAAGGAGACAGCGCCCAATAATCTTGTTTTTATTATTTATATTATATTTGCAAGATGCCCTTGAGTGATGACACGTGTTTCGGTCTCCCTGAGACCTTTTTCAAATCAGGGCTATTTCTTAGTCATAGCTCTATAAGTACTAACAAAGCAAGTGTT
The DNA here is from genome assembly GCF_040938575.1 of Ambystoma mexicanum. Classification (NCBI taxonomy): domain Eukaryota; kingdom Metazoa; phylum Chordata; class Amphibia; order Caudata; family Ambystomatidae; genus Ambystoma; species Ambystoma mexicanum. Next base: position 419,781,891 of record NC_090929.1, read on the forward strand.
GTTGTAATGCATAGAACATAGTCCAATATCAACATAAAATTATACATGAGTCAAAGCAAAAAATTACAAAGTAGAATGATGGACCACCGTCATGATAATTATGAATTAGCACCGTAATACAAATGTGAGAAAGTGAAAAAAAAACAATATTTTAACAGTTGAAAATAAATAAAAGTAAAATAAATTAAATGCCAGACAATAAGAGGGGTGGGGGAAAGGGTGGTAGAGTAATGGGTAAACATTGAGAGAGATAGGTACAAGAAACACATTCGTTAGACAATGTATTGGTTCATTATCATGTACCCCAAATTGGTATTTGCTGGTAAACTCACTGTTAGTGGAATTCACTGATGCCCCTATTTCAAAAGTAATCGATCCACCGTAATAACAGGGTTAGATCCCTACAAATTGAAATTATCGACAATGTCAGTCATTGCAACTTTGATAGTTTGGTAAATCCTTCACATCTCACATGAGGTACCTCAGTAATCCTAGCCGTGTGCATGTTTTGTTCAAGATATTAACTATATTCTTCGGGGTCGGTTTTGTGACTATCTCTTTATGAAAATCTCTAGATTATACAAATTTTAATCCATATTACAATCGAAAGTCTAGGTGATTGGAATCTCGGATGCAATTATGCATTTAAAATAATGTATAAAGCAGGGCGAAATAATGTAAGAAATCGCGCATGTTAAAGGGCAAGTAGAACACACGTTACTAGTGTGCTTTAAGTGTTTTGAATGATTAAGCACTAGTACCTTTTAGTGCGTGTGAAATGCGGTGATTGTAAGACGAACATAAGCGCGGAAGATTCGTGCACATTAACGTGCGACTAAACGCGCGCATTGCGAGTGAAAAGGACCATGAAATCATTGACGGTCTCTTACCTCTGCTTTCCATTAGACGTACAATCGCATGCTACACGAAGTCTCGAGGGGGCGCCATTAGGCGTCCTCTATGTGTTTATATACGTTTCCATGGTGATGAACTGACTGAGAAGTCCTATCTCCCTGTTTTCTCAAGTGATTCCCTGGCGGCCATATTAGAGTGTAGTGTATTCTATAGTTCCTTGTTGTTAAATTGCAGGTAGGTCATTAGTAACATATTGGTAACACTGTAATTTTACCGGTGTGGTTCATTCCATTAGTTATTAAATTGTTCTGAAATTAATGCATGTATTATTTCAGTTTTCAAAACTACCCATGTAGGTTAGTTGTGTGAGCCCACACCATGGTAGCGCACCAATGCACAAGAAAAAAATATATATTGCAGTGTGTCTAATTACCAAGGTCTGACACCCATGGTTACTAAAAGAATCTGAAAAGGAAATTCATATGGTTTAGCAACTCATTATTATGACTTAGTCATAACAAACCGATATGCTGGGTATGTGGTGGGTAAAACCAATGACATCTCAAGGTGGATTAGTAATATGACTGATGAAAACTTCCGTCACATTAGTTTGTTACAAAAAAGACACCATTTTGTTATCTGTGTTGAGGCCAAGTACTGTAGAGTTGAATTTGCATAATATCTTGGCCTCCATTTGTCTAAGTTTCTTCTCTTTGACCCGAGTACGAGAACATTTAGCGAAAATTAGCAGCCAGGATCCCAGATTACCACTTGCATGCTATTGGCAAGAAAAACACCAAATGGACCAAAAAGCAGATATACAGTTCATTGGTCTCCAAAGAGTGACTCTGGGGAGAAGGGGTGGGGACAAAGAGAAGAAACTTAGACAAATGGAGGCCAAGATAATATGCAAATTCAACTCTACAGTACTTGGCCTCAACACAGATAATGAAATGGTGTCTTTTTTGTAACAAACTAATGTGACGGAAGTTTTCATCAGTCATATTACTAATCCACCCGGAGATGTCATTGGTCTTACCCACCACATACCCAGCATATCGGTTTGTTATGACTAAGTCATAATAATGAGTTGCTAAACCATATGAATTTCCTTTTCAGATTCTTTTAGTAACCATGGGTGTCAGACCTTGGTAATTAGACACACTGCGCTATATATTTTTTTATTGTGCATCGGTGCGCTACCATGGTGTGGGCTCGCACAACTATGTCCGCAATAACCTACATGGGTAGTTTTGAAAACTGAAATAATACAGGCATTCGTTTCAGAACAATTTAATAACATAATGGAATGAACCACACCGGTAAAATTACAGTGTTACCAATATGTTACTAATGACCTACCTGCAATTTAACAACAAGGAACTATAGAATACACTACACTCTAATATGGCCGCCAGGGAATCACTTGAGAAAACAGGGAGATAGGACTTCTCAGTCAGTTCATCACCATGGAAACGTATATATACACATAGAGGATGCCTAATGGCGCCCCCTCGAGACTTCGTGTAGCACGCAATTGTACGCCTAATGGAAAGCAGAAGTAAGAGACCTTCAATGATTTCATGGTCCTTTTCACTCGCTATGCGTGCGTTCAGTCGCACGTTAATGTGCGCGAATCTTCCGCGCTTATGTTCATCTTTCAATCACTGCATTTCACACGCACTAAAAGGTACTAGTGCTTAATCATTCAAAACACTTAAAGCACACTTGTAACGTGTGTTCTACTTGCCCTTTAACATGCCCGATTTCTTACGTTATTTCGCCCTGCTTTATACATTATTTTAAATGCATAATTGCATCCGAGATTCCAATCACCTAGACTTTCGATTGTAATATGGATTAAAATTTGTATAATCTAGAGATTTTCATAAAGAGATAGTCACAAAACCGACCCCGAAGAATATAGTTAATATCTTGAACAAAACATGCACACGGCTAGGATTATTGAGATAATTCATGTGAGATGTGAAGGATTTACCAAACTATCAAAGTTGCAATGACTGACATTGTCGATAATTTCAATTTGTAGGGATCTAACCCTGTTATTACGGTGGATCGATTACTTTTGAAATAGGGGCATCAGTCAATTCCACTAATTGTGAGTTTACCAGCAAATACCAATTTGGGGTACATGATAATGATCCAATACATTGTCTAACGAATGTGTTTCTTGTACCTATCTCTCTCAATGTTTATCCATTACTCTACCACCCTTTCCCCCACCCCTCTTTTTGTCTGGCATTTAATTTATTTTACTTTTATTTATTTTCAACTGTTAAAATATTGTTTTTTTTTCTCACTTTCTCACATTTGTATTACGGTGCTAATTCATAATTATCATGACAGTGGTCCATCATTCTACTTTGTAATTTTTTGCTTTGACTCATGTATAATTTTATGTTGATATTGGACTATGTTCTATGCATTACAACAACACTTGCTTTGTCAGTACTTATGGAGCTATGACTAAGAAATAGCCCTGATTTGAAAAAGGTCTCAGGGAGACCGAAACACGTGTCATCACTCAAGGGCACCTTGCAAATATAATATAAATAATAAAAACAAGATTATTGGGCGCTGTCTCCTTCCGGATTGTTTATACTTTTCACCTAGTCTCAGGGGGGTTTTCTTGGCTTAACCCTCCATTCGGTGAGACGCGGCCAATGGTTATCTCAAGGATTACTTTTCGAAAAACACTTAGTACCAACTATTCTGATGTTGCCATGTTAGACCTAACCGCAGCAGCCAAGATTGTCTGAAGACTCAGAAGTATGCGCTGCACTCATCCTGCTCGATCTATCTTCCATTTTTTACACCACTGACCACACAATTCTCATGGACAGGCTTCACACACGAGGCATCAGAGACTCCACTCTAAAATGGATCTCATCATTTCTTTCTAATCAATCGCAAATCATGTTCCTTCCACCTTTCACCTCTGTCCCTTGCCCTGTCCTGATAGGAGTCCCGCAGGCAGCCTCCATGTCACCCCTTCTCTTCAATCTCTACCTCAGCCGACTGCCGGCACTCATCCCTCTCCTAGCCGTTCATGTTATAACTATGCAGACGATACCCAGATAATTTTCGAAATTAAATGTTTTTATTTTAACATTAGCAAAAAAAATTACAGATGCATATAGAAACAGTACAGCCAAAACAAATTGATCATGGAACTTTGTGGACCTAATATAACAACCATTAATTCCCGGCAAGGGCGCAATCAGAATGAAAGAACCATTCTGATTGTCCCTCGCCGAGGCATTACCCGGCCGGGAATCCCTCGGCTGGGATTCCACGGCCATTGTTCCGGACGGGGGCATGGCAGCCCCTCAGCCAATGAGGAGGCTTGAAGCGGGGCCATCCCCGCTCCGAGCCTCCCCACGGCTGAGAAGCTGCCTTCGCGCCCCGCCGGGGACTGGGGTATGTTTTTTTTTGTCCTTCCCCACCCCTCCATCCCAACCCCACTTACCTTTAACCTGCTTTGTCCCCGGTGGGGGACGATGGCAGCCTCCAGCCGTGTGGAGGCTCAGAGCGGGGCCATCCAGGTACTTTTTTTTTTCCTTCCGTCCCTTCCACCCACCCTACCCCACTTACCTTCTTTTTTTTTCAGGAGCGGCCATTTTCTTGGTAATTGTTTTTTTCTGCCCCAAAATGCTGCAGCATTTCGGGACAAAAAAAATGCTTTTAGTGCCCCGGTCACGCAGATCAAATAGATATATGCCGCCTATAACTATGGGCCTGGGGCATTACCTGAGTCGGTAATGCCCGCGCCGCTCGGGGCATATTGCTTAATTCTTGTAAAGCTATGTTGACACAATGTACGATAAAGAGAAAAGAAAGGAAAAGAAAAAAAAACAATCATCAAACGTATTGTATCAATGTCCCAACTAATATCCATCTAACAGGGTTCATACGTAAAACAGAAATGAAACAGATCATAATGATGATATACATCAGGTGTCAAATAAACTGTACATAATTCATGCAGCAAGTAATAAAACACCATTTAGCTATAGGTGTCTAGGAAGAGGCCCCAAAGATCATTGAATTTGTCAGATTCCTCTTTTTATTTTAAAATCGCCTTTTCGTATGTGGACACAGTCAGCACATTTTCCACCCAATCATCGATGTTGAAACTTTTGGGGGATTTACATGCACACAAGATAATTTTCTTTGCAAGCATGCAGCCTCGTAATACCCACATTCTTTTCGGAAACGACAGGCCTTCCAAGAGGGTGACATCTCCAAGAATCAGAAGTGTGGCCTTTCTCGGGATTGAACACTGTAGCACCAGGCCTATTCTATCTCATATCCCCTTCCCAGAAAGCTCTAATTTTCACACAAAATCATAGTAAGTGACTCAGAGTGCCTACTGATCGGTTACATTTCCAGGATCTGTCGCCGTCTGAGAGACCTCATTTAAACATTCTTTCTAGTGACCAGTAAATCTAAAAGCAGCTTAGTTTGCGTGGCTCTCAGCTCCCAATCCATGCTTGAGAACCGATGTTACGCTCACCTGGTCTCTGCGGAGTCGTTGGGGCACAGTTGCAGCCCTCCCAGGGGTGAGGTCGCTCGGGTCTGACTTCGCCCTCTGTGCTTATGTGGTGACTGGTGGTAATAGGTGATGCTGCTCGGGACTGCTCCTGCGTGGAGAATAGGGGGTATGAGTATGCCAGCTTGTGCGCCTGATCCCCTTCCAGACCCCTTCTCCCAAACCATGATACCCGTGTGATGCGCTGTCCCTGGAAAGCTCACCTGTTGATTAGTTTTGGCAAGCACTCCGTCCTGCTGCTTCTGGCAGGGGCGCTTGCATGATCTGGACGGAGTTCCTTCACTGGTCCCTTGCACCTGGTAGTCCAGTCCTGCTGCGACTAAGCCACTATACTTAAGGTAAGTGTTCCTGTCTGCCTTTGTCTTTCCTCGTCCGTTGGGATCAAGCTCACTGGATGTCAGGAAATGAGTCTGCAGATGAAGCAATGAAGCACTGGTTTCCTGGAGATGAGTATGCAGAAGAACGACTGGTTTCAAAGGTAAGTAAACTGGTCCAAGCGGTGGTGAGCATCACTTTGCAAGCAAGTGCACAGTAACGTGTAGCACCGGCCTTAAGGATGGAGTAGCTTATATAGCTGAACTTCTGAAGCCACGCCCACCAGGTGCAGCCTTCCTGCCACACCCTGCCACACCCGATGAGTCAGCACATGAAGACCAGACCTAGGGAGCCACACCCGATGAGTCAGCACATGAGGATGTTCTCTGGAATAAAGGCTTTCAGCTCCTGGAAAGTTCTTGTAAAATAAAAGCACTCCTGCACAGAAATAAAGTAAAAGCACTCCTGTACTGAAATAAAATGTTCCTGCTCACATCTCTATATGAGCCTGGCACCAAAGGCGACAGGACTGAGTCCAGCCAGGGCCCCTGTGTTTATGGGTCCCAAAGGGACATAAGTGAGTGAAGTGACCCATTGCCCCATCACTAGATGGTGTGGTTTTTGTGTTCTGGGGCCTGTGACCATGACAACCGGGCATTATTGCAATATCTCTGCCAGCATTCAGGACTATCTTTCTTGATAAGTTAATTGGCCCAGACTACTGCAAGTTCAGAGAACCCCCTTCTTTTGGATGCAAGGACATTATACACTGTGGCAGCAGGATGATTTGCCCAGGTGCAAAGTTCCAACGTAAGCCAGGCTGTGCTTTGTCTGCAATCTCCAAGCCTAATCTCAGGTTGAGCACATATCAAGCCTCTCAGTAGTCTGTATTCGGCATTGCTGCAGTCTAGAAACCCAAAATCCCTCTTCAGTCGAGTAAATGGGATCAATGTTCCATTCTCAAGGAGGTCTCTGATATATCGAATTCCACTCAAATACCTGGACATCCAGAATAGCACTTTCCCTTGTCTGGTTATTGACAGATTCAGCCAGATCGATGCTTCTGGAAAGATAAAAGGGTCACACTCCAGGCGTTTACACTCACGTAAAAAGGTAGTAAGTGGGCTCGGCTGTCTGGATCCTTTTGATGTTGTCGATAATGGGGTCCAGGGTTCCAGTTGGAATACATGGTTGGATTCAAGCTTAGCCCATCTGTCTGATTCAGTCTCCACTATGCGATACAAATACCTCATCGAAAATATTAGGTGGTATTCAGCAAAGTTCGGCAAGTTCATACCCCCCTGTTTCAATGGAACCTGCATCTTTCTCAAGGCAAGCCTAGGTTGTTTGCATCCCACATGAATCATCTTCAGTTGTTCAAATAGGTATGACAATTCAATCCTATCAAAGGCCTTCTCTGCATCGAGTGAGATTGCTGCCACTGGAGCCTCTAACATGCTACCTTCTTCAATGGTCAAAAGTAATTTCCGCATACCGTCCACCACAGACCTCCCAGTTACAAAATCAACTTGGCTTTCATGCACCAGTTTATGTACAATGTTCTCTAATCTTCTTGCTGAAATTTTGGCTAGTAACTTTGGGCTAGCAACTTGCAGGGCGTATTTATTAGACTAATTGGTCTGTAGCTTCCACACATCATGGGAGACTTATCTTTCTTCAGTAAAACGGTCACTAATGCGTATCTCATGGTGGAAGGTAGCAATCCTTTCTCAAATGATGTAAAGTACATATTGCGCAGTAGTACGAGAGCACTTTCTTGGAATATCCAGTAAAACATGCAGGGATACCATCGATTCCAGGTGTTTTGTTGGTCCGCAGTCCAAGGATTGCAGCTCAGATGTCTTCCACAGTGATTTCCACTTCCAACGGTGTTGCAATATCCACTGGCAATCTGGGAACTTGAATTTGGTCAAAAAAATAAGCGATAGATTTTGACTCACTGCTTGATTCTGATTCATGTAAGTGTTCATAGAATTCCTTGAATCTATTGTTATGTCTTTGTGTCTTAGCAGTGTCGGTGCTATCCCTCAATGCCGCAATCTTCCTTCCACTTTCTGCTATTTTCAATCGGTATGCTCGTAGCCACTGGCCTTTTCACCATTTTCAAAGTAATTCAAAGTAATTCATCTTACTCCGGAATAATGCAGACTCTGCTTAATCAGAAAGGATCTTGTTCAATTCATATATCTTCTTTCTCAGTTCCATGCATATAGACTGGTCTCTGCTACCAACATAGCATCGCTCAAGATGTTTTACCTCCTTTGTGAGCCGCTTCATCTCTTTCTCATTTTCTTTCCTGAACCAACCAGTTTTTGCCATTAGGTGACTTCCTTTGTTTTATTTATTTCAATGAAATCAATTTCTTTTGTGACCTCTTCTTTGAGCTGCTCATTATGTTTTACAGAGGTATTCATTCGCAACAGAACGATTTTAGTCAAAGTGTAGTGACAAGCGCATTGACACTGGTGCGTGATCAGTAATCCCAATGAGTCCAATATCTGAATCATAGCAACTAGGTGTCACACATCCGGAAGTTAGGAAGCAGTCAATTCTAGAATTAACATCATGATTTAAGAAGTGAAAACTGTAATCCCTTTTCGTAGGATGTTAGAGGCAACATATGTCCAACAAGCGGAACTCATCAATCAAATTGCTCTTTGCCAGACGACTCTGCATTGGCATTCTATACCTTGAACCATTGAAGCGGTCAAGCATTGGATCCATCACCAGATTAAAGTCACCCCCCAGAATAACAGAGTTTACTTGGCTGTTTTAGATGTGTTGTGCAAGTGCATGGAAAAACTGTGAGTCTATGGTGTTAGGAGCATATACACAGCATAGCAGTGTCACAGTGTCTTGGATTTTTACCTTCACAGATATAATCCTACCTTCTTTACCTACATTGCTTGCGAGTATCTAAAAAGACAAGTTTTTGCTAAACAATATGGAGACCCCTCTCTTACTTGCTGTGAATGTTGAGAAGTATGTTTGCCCCACCCAACGCTTGAGTTTACTAGCTTCTGCATCATCAAGGTGAATTTCCTGGAGCATGGCTGTATCACAGGACAGTGATTTCAAACAGGACAACACCTTAGTACGTTTAACAGTGTTGTTTAGCCCATTAACATTCCATGAGATTAAATTCAAATGGTCCATCTTTGTTGAATCCAAAGACGGCATGCTTACAAAGCCATTAAGAAAAAATAAATATTATTTTTTAAAACAGAACCCAACCCCAACAAGGATTTGGGAGAACAGGCTCAAGTGGATGTATCACCAGGGAGCAGAGTAACAAGGTAAGTAACAGGAACAGGTAGAGTATTATAGAAAGCATTTAAGACATGTGCCCTCCACCCCACCGTTCGCACATACCAATACAATATTTGGATTTCATGCATTAGAAATATTGAATTTGTGTAATTATGTGCACAACTAGTCTAACCAATTCTAAATGCATGTATCCTGTTAATCTCCACTGATCGCCACTTAGTAGTTATATAGTTAAAGACCAACTCCATCATTACGTCCACTCTATTAAGCCAAGACTATAAGATTAACTATATTTGCAGCACCAAATTATAGTCTTACCCCTCTTCAATTCATTTTCAAGATCCCCTAAACACCAAAATCCCGCCGACCTGACCTCTCCTCCTGCCTCTCTGCAATCAATCACTGGATGACAGCCAATCACCTTCCCCTCAACCCTGGCAAAAATGAATTACTACTATGCAGCAAAACCGCTCTCATCCCCGAACCAATACTCTGGCCACATGCCCTAGGAGTCCCACATGCAGCTTCCACCTCGTTAATAAATATGGGATGCACAATAGACTCAGAGCTACCCCACTCTCAACACATCAACTCTGTGCAGCTTCTACTTACACATTCTGAGGCAAATCTTCCCCTCCCTATCCTACCCTCATAGACTCTCTGCAAAACCCATCATTATTTTCTCCCACTTAGAGCATGCCAACTCCCTCTATCTAGGCATCCCAGCATGTCAGCTGAATCAGTACATGGGTCTCTCTAGCTCCAGCCATATTAGAATGCACTCTGCCTGAATAAGGGCAGAGACCGTAATAGAACTACATATCACAGAAGCCTCTCTGACTCAATATACAGGGGCTCCCCCTCCAGTAGGACTTCATGTTCCAGGATGCACACTGCCTAACAGTCTGGAATACCCAGACCACTGCATGTTTCATAATATACTCTGCTTCAGTGTGAAGAATATTCACGCCATTATTTGCCCCAAATGTGTACAGCGCGTTTTGCTGGTTTTCTTACAGATGTTTTCCAAATCTCCCATAACGACCCTCTTAATCTCCCTGAGTGCCCTCCAAACATCCATGATGTTTCTACTGACCAGTGTTTCATAATGTTGCAAAAGCATTTTTTCTCATTTGGAGTAGTGTAAATAAAATGCTATCCAAATAATGTGTACACAAATTTATCAAGCTTGGACGATGTAAGCCAAAATGAGCCCTTCTGCGATTCGACCTATGACCAGCAGGGAACACTCACTCTCACACACACCGACATGCACACACACCGACACACACCTCAATATCAAGCATCAAACGTGTTGACCTCACTTACTTTATTACTGTACTCTTCAAATCTCCCTAATTTGACTTCCGATTGTCCCTGACGATTTTCACAAACCTCAAGGACTTACCTTAAAATCACCTTAACGTTCTCTCAGAATCTCCTAGAAATTCCCTACACATTTCCCGAAACCTTCTTACAAACGACTAAGCACAAGGGCAACTTTGCATGATATTCGCACTGGGGAAAATATTTCCATGGCATAAATTCGTATTATTTCAATGCACTTGTGCATCATGGCAGTATTTCCCCCACTGTTGTTATCATGGTCGTGGACTGCAAAAGTGGGGAGCACAAAGAGGCCGACATAAGGACACAATTATTAATGAGATATTGTTTTATTCAAGCAACAAACAAAAATGGTAGGAATCTTCTCCACTGATAAATGATAAACAAAGGAAAAACCCTCTCTCAAAGATCCGAGGATGGGTTTGTCCTGTGCCACACTTGTGTCCAATAGATGACCATTCTTTTTGCTTTGATTAGTAGGTTTTTGAGGTTTCCCATCCTCTTCTGCTGAGCCTGAGGTACAAGCCCTCCACAGCCAGTATGGTCTGGTCTAGGAAAAATCTATTCGAGGAGTTTGAGACAATTGTTGAACCTCTTCAGCACTGCTTCTCTTCCAAGGTCTCAGGGTAAGGCTCGACATTCGATCTGTCCTGTGGCTAACTCCATGTGTTCATGGGTCTGGCCCCTCACAAGACCCCCTTCTGATAACCCCTATAGTAACCTCTCTGATCCTCAGCGAAATTGAACTGCCTTGTAGCTCCTTCCACCAGCCCTCTGTTGTGCACTGGGCCAACTCGGTCTGCCAGCATCTCTCTAGTCTCTCTCTCGCTCTCTGTCTACTAGGGGTGTCAATTCTCCTCCCCCCTCCTTAGAAAAAGTGCCTATATCTCCCCCTCTACTGTTGCTACCTGTCTTTCCACAGATGGTAGTGACCATATCCTCCTCGCCTTCTTTGCTGCTGGTGACTTTTTTCCTACAATATCCCCAATCTCTCTCTCGCTCCGGATGGTATCAGGTCTTCTTCCAACCTCCTCAAGACTCCCCCACTAACCTTCAACTCTCTCCTACAGATGGTACCCAATCTTTGTGCAAACCTCAAGAATATGGTGGTTACTTGCATGGTGCACAGGCAACGTCCTAACAATTATAAATGGAGTTTTCCAATGTCTTGGCTGAGCAAATGAGAAAAGAAACACTGTAAGCCTTGTACATAAAGCATTAAAATCAATTAAATCCTCAGTTGTTGTTGCCAAGTTAATGTAATCCTTAGTTGTTGCCGACATGTATTTCGACCCATGAGGTATTTTTCAAGGTTCTGAATTTCTCAAGTCTCTAGTAGTGAAGAGTCATTATTGCGGTGCGAGTAGATCTACAGTCTGATACTTAGTGTCGTTGGCTGGTCTCGTAGTTCCTTCATGCATCTGTTGATGGTGTACATGTGATGCTGGTATACCTATGTATATCATGACTCAATGATCACTCATGTTCCGTCTGTAGTGAAAATAAACAGCAGTGTTTGGCGGTAAACTGGTATTCGTGGCTCGTGTTGGAAAACAATTTCTCTCTACTGCGATATTAGTTTCCTAATGTTTATATGCATCATTCCATTTGCAGGACTTGCAGGATATGCTCTAGTGTGGTTCATGTTCAGAAAATATTCATTTGGTATTGGTGCTGAAGGAAGAAATGCATTTCACAGCTTGGCAATACCTTCAAAATGTTTCCACTTTATTTCTTTCGGGGTGGGGGTTATGATTTCATATGCTAGGTGTTTGGATCTGACTGGAGTCAACTTTATGTTAAAGACTATCTTTAATGATTTTTTGCATCCCTCTTTTCCTTTGGTGCTCACTAGCGTTTATGGGGGTGTGAGTGGTCATGTGAATGCCCCCAGCCTTACTGTGGGATTCAGTTGGGGTGGTCTATGGATCCCCTGTTATACCTCTTCTGGGTCCAACATCCACTAGCTTAATGTGGCCCAAGACCCTTTGAACACTCGACTGTTGGTCCCCAAGGTCAGGCGGGGGACTTTGCCACACCATGCAAAAATAGCACTGCACTGGTACTATGTTTCTGTAATTAGTTCCTACATGATCCTACCAGATCTGATGGACTTCTCTGATCTGGATAACAGTTCTAGGTCAGGGAGCCTGGTGAGGAGTGTGTTAGCGTCATTAGTTTGTTCAATCGTGAGAGCCTGGTGTATGGTGCAGAAGTCCTATATAGGGAGGAAAGACTTAACATTGCAGAGCAACGTGATCTGGTATGACAGTCTGTGCTTTCTAGTTGATGTGCTGCTGAAAACAGATGTTGCAGTCCATGATGAACCCAAATGAGTTGGTGGATCGGGCAAGTTGTGTGGTGAATCCGCCCAAGTCCATCTCATTTACCTATCATAGGATGGCTTCCTGCTTGGAGTGGTGCCAAATGAGCACACATTCCATTTTGGTTGGGTTTAGTTTTAGGTATATGCTTGCCAACCACATTTGAATGGTGGCAATGCATTTCTGGAGTTCAGTGATGGTGTGGGAGCAGTTTACTTTAAGGAACAGCTGGGTGTCATTGGCGTACTGATGTAACAAGATGCCTGAGTCGTCAAGGAGTGATTAAAGGCCACTGGGGAGTGAATTGAGCCTTGTGGTACTCCACAGGTAACCAGGAATAGGACAGATCAGAAGGTGACCATCTGAACAGTGTGGACTCTGTGCCAGAGGTAGGAGAACTTATTAAGAACTGTATCTGCAAAGCCCATTCTTTGTACGAGGAGGCTGCACAGAGGCTGGCAGTTCACTGTTTTGAAGTTGGCAGATAGGTCAAGGAGGATCAGCAAGCAAGCATCCCCTTTGTGCAGGATCTGGAGGGCAACACCGATTACATTGATGGTGTCTGTTTTGGTATTCCATTTGGGACAGACCGCGGATTGGAAGTCCAGGAGGAATGCTAACTGGTTGATTTGCATATGAAGTTGATTGGCCACTATATTCCCACTGCTTTCACCAATGAATAGGAGGCTGTGATTGGTCAATATTTGGTGAGGTCTTCTAGGAGCAGTGTGGGTTTCTAAAGGAGTGGGTGATCAGTCCTGTTTTTAAGCAGCTTGGGGCGATGCCCTGGTTGAGCGAGGCATTAAATCTCCGAAGGAGCATGATGAGAGCGTGGCCCAAGATCGTTTTTAGGATGCAATATAAGAATAAACCTATGAAAACTATGTGCAGTGTCTGACATTTCAAAAAAACAAACATTGACCAAATCAATTCAAACCAAATGGTTATTTAATTAGGCTTTTAAGAGTTTTAGAGCCAGATTTTCTTAAGCATGTGGTTTATACATATCAAAGTTGGGAACGTCCCTTGCATCTTTTCCAAAAACGGCCAACTCATGTTTCGACCCTGCCTGGGTCATTTTCAAGGCTTTACAGTTAAGTAAAATTTACAACCTTAACATGATGCATTATATCCGATAACCCTAATGGTGAATCCGAAAATAATACATTCACAGGCACCCAGTGCAACAAGGCAAAAGGGATGAAAAGTTAAGTCAATCAATCCATTTTATATAATCATATAAGTCATTCAAAGCATAACATGAATGAGGAGGAGGGAGAAAGAAACAAATGAGTCCACACATTGAGTATTATACAAACATTCGTCTTTAAAGCAAACTGCCCATTGAAAGCATCTTCTCAGAGAGTCAGCCATCTTACCCAGTAGCTTCTTTAGTTTCAATCGTATAGTACTATTCCACTAATGTCACAAGCCAAAGCTAATCAATTCCAATTGGATATAAAGAATAAACCACAAGAGCACCCATCAATAACGCCACATGTTCAAATCAATGTGTGAAACCCTAATTTTTAAGATCTTAAGACGGGTACCTGAAATAGAAACTACGTCTATCTCCTATAAGCCAATTATTTCCACATTGGCTCTAAAATGAAATTCAGGCAATCGGATATAATGCATCATATTATGTATGTCATTTTTACTTAATTCTAAAGCCCTGAAAAGGACCCGGGAGGGTCGAAACACGTGTTTGCTCTTTTTAGACAAGATGCAAGAGACGTTTCAAACTTTGTAATGTATAAACCACATGCTTAAACAAATCTGTCTCTAATACTCTTAAAAGCCTGATTAAATAACGATTTGGCTTGGACTGATCTCGTCAATGTTTTCTTTTTTTTTTTTGAATGTCAGATCCTGCACGTAGTTGTCATAGGTACATTGTTATACTGTGTCTCTATTATTGAGGTTGGGTGGGCAACGCCTCTACCCACCTAGACACAAGCAGCAAGGAGCTCTACTAGAAAACTAGGGATGTCATTTGGGGGTCTTAAGGGGTCGGCGCAGAGACCCCTGACGTGTCCCTTGCTACCCCTGTGGTCTCCCTGGCTAACCCTAAAAAAAAGAAAAAAACACTTTTTTTGTTTTTTGAAATGTAAGCTCCTGGGCTCTGGCCAGTGCCATGTGGCTCTTTACTTCTAGAGTGGCTGGCTTTCTTGCACAGGCCTCTTAAAAAACAGGGGGGTCCACAAGTGTAACACTTTCAGCAGTGACCCTAAATAAGAAAGAATAGGAATAACACATAATTTGTCTTTCTGGAATTCTATACAATAATTGCTAGACTCATTAAAGGTTTATTTCAGGCACACTTCAGGGGGTGAGTCACTGATTTACAGGGTAATTCATAGAAAATCACACAAAAGTGGCGCACGCGACTGGCGCACAGCATACCCGTGCGAATGTCTGCGCCAGCCGCGTGCGCTAAAATCGATTTCCGCGCACAGCGTATTCATGGATTTTCGCATCCAAAACCAGCCGTGGCGCAGCGACCCTGCAGCAGCGCCAGTTACGCCCCCAAGAACACCCTCGCGCAAGGAAAAGCCCTCAAAATCCCCAAATAATCGCAACGGGCTGCGCTAAGCCTGGACCAGTTCACAGGGCTGGCAAACAGCAAACGCCAAGCGGGGACCGTGTATTTCAGTGGTTCGCGGGAAGTTCCACACGCGATTGTCCTGTGTACGTGTGCATCAAGGGTGCGCGGGAAGTATCACACGCAAATTCAGCTGGGTACGTGTATTTCAGGGGTGCGCGGGAAGTTCCACACGCGATTGGCCCCGTGCGAGCAGGGTACGTGTATTCCAGGGGTGCGCGGGAAGTTCCACACGCGATTCCATCAGGGTACGTGTATTTCAGGGGTGCGTGGGAAGTTCCACACGCGATTGGCCCCGTGCGAGCAGGGTACGTGTATTCCAGGGGTGCGCGGGAAGTTCCACACGCGATTGGCCCCGTGCGAGCAGGGTACGTGTATTCCAGGGGTGCGCGGGAAGTTCCACACGCGATTCCATCAGGGTACGTGTATTTCAGGGGTGCGCGGGAAGTTCCACACGCGATTGGCCCCGTGCGAGCAGGGTACGTGTATTCCAGGGGTGCGCGGGAAGTTCCACACGCGATTTCAGCAGGGTACGTGTATTGCAGGGGTGCGCGGGAAGTTCCACACGCGATTTCAGCAGGGTATGTGTATTTCAGGGGTTCTGGGGAGTACTACACGTGAATTGGCCGTGTGGGTCCTCCCAGGTGTTCGCTCTACAACCTCCACGGCCCCTGCAGGCAGCCCACACCACGGGGGACTACCCTGCACCCCTGCCCATGTCCCGCAGGCAGCCCATACACCATGGGCATGCCCCCCAGCCAACCCACATGTCACCTTGCACCACTGATCAACAATGCATGTCCCCCACCACCCCCACCCCCCAGCCACCAGGGGCAGCCTCCACCAGGCCCCCACTCATGTCTCCCACCACCCCCTACCCCCCAGCAGTCAGGGGCACCCTCCACCAGGCCCCCACCCATGTCTCCCACCACCCCCACCCCCCAGCAGTCAGGGGCAGCCTCCACCAGGCCCCCACTCATGTCCCCCTGCAACCCCACCCCCCAGCAGTGCAGGGGCAGCCTCCACCAGGCCCCCACTCATGTCTCCCACCACCCCCATCCCACAGCCACCAGGGGCAGCCTCCACCAGCCCCCACTCATGTCTCCGCCACCCCCTACCCCCCAGCAGTCAGGGGCAGCCTCCACCAGGCCCCCACTCGTGTCTCCCACCACCCCCACCCCCCAGCCACCAGGGGCAGCCTCCACCAAGCCCCCACTCATGTCCCCTATTACCCCCACCCCCCAGCCACCAGGGGCAGCCTCCACCAGGCCCCCACCCATGTCTCCCACCACCCCCACCCCCCAGCAGTGCAGAGGCAGCCTCCACCAGGCCCCCACCCATGTCTACCACCACCCCCAGCCACCAGGGGCAGCCTCCACCAGGCCCCCACTCATGTCCCCTATTACCCCCACCCCCCGCAGTGCAGGGGCAGCCTCCACCAGGCCCCCACTCATGTCTCCCACCACCCCCACCCCCCAGCCACCAGGGGCACCCTCCACCAGGCCCCCACCCATGTCTCCCACCACCCCCTACCCCCCAGCAGTCAGGGGCAGCCTCCACCAGGCCCCCACTCATGTCTCCCACCACCCCCACCCCCCAGCCACCAGGGGCAGCCTCCACCAAGCCCCCACTCATGTCCCCTATTACCCCAACCCCCCCCCCGCAGTGCAGGGCCAGCCTCCACCAGGCCCCCACTCATGTCTCCCACCACCCCCACCCCCCAGCAGTCAGGGGCAGCCTCCACCAGGCCCCCACTCATGTCCTCCTGCACCCCCACCCCCCAGCAGTGCAGGGGCACCCTCCACCAGGCCCCCACCCATGTCCCCCTGCACCCCCACCCCCACAGCCACCAGGGGCAGCCTCCACCAGGCCCCCACTCATGTCTCCCACCACCCCCTACCCCCCAGCAGTCAGGGGCACCCTCCACCAGGCCCCCACCCATGTCTCCCACCACCCCCACCCCCCAGCAGTCAGGGGCAGCCTCCACCAGGCCCCCACTCATGTCTCCCACCACCCCCTACCCCCCAGCAGTCAGGGGCAGCCTCCACCAGGCCCCCACTCATTTGTCCGACCACCCCCACCCCCCAGCCACCAGGGGCAGCCTCCACCAGGCCCCCACCCATATCCCCCTGCACCCCCACGCCCCCAGCCACCAGGGGCAGCCTCCACCAGGCCCCCACTCATGTCTCCCACCACCCCCTACACCCAGCAGTCAGGGGCGCCCTCCACCAGGCCCCCACCCATGTCTACCACCACCCCCACCCCCCAGCAGTCAGGGGCAGCCTCCACCAGGCCCCCACTCATGTCCCCCTGCACCCCCACCCCCCAGCAGTACAGGGGCAGCCTCCACCAGGCCCCCACTCATGTCTCCCACCACCCCCATCCCACAGCCACCAGGGGCACCCTCCACCAGGCCCCCACTCATGTCTCCCACCACCTCCTACCCCCCAGCAGTCAGGGGAAGCCTCCACCAGGCCCCCACTCATGTCTCCCACCACCCCCACCCCCCAGCCACCAGGGGCAGCCTCCACCAAGCCCCCACTCATGTCCCCTATTACCCCCACCCCCCAGCCACCAGGGGCAGCCTCCACCAGGCCCCCACTCATGTCTCCCACCACCCCCATCCCACAGCCACCAGGGGCAGCCTCCACCAGGCCCCCACTCATGTCTCCCACCACCCCTACCCCCCAGCAGTCAGGGGCAGCCTCCACCAGGCCCCCACCCATGTCTCCCACCACCCCACCCCCCAGCAGTGCAGGGGCAGCCTCCACCAGGCCCCCACCCATGTCTACCACCACCCCCACCCCCCAGCCACCAGGGGCAGCCTCCACCAGGCCCCCACTCATGTCCCCTATTACCCCCACCCCCCCCCGCAGTGCAGGGGCAGCCTCCACCAGGCCCCCACTCATGTCTCCCACCACCCCCACCCCCCAGCCACCAGGGGCAGCCTCCACCAAGCCCCCACTCATGTCCCCTATTACCCCCACCCCACAGCCACCAGGGGCAGCCTCCACCAGGCCCCCACTCATGTCTCCCACCACCCCCATCCCACAGCCACCAGGGGCACCCTCCACCAGGCCCCCACTCATGTCTCCGCCACCCCCTACCCCCCAGCAGTCAGGGGCAGCCTCCACCAGGCCCCCACTCGTGTCTCCCACCACCCCCACCCCCCAGCCACCAGGGGCAGCCTCCACCAAGCCCCCACTCATGTCCCCTATTACCCACACACCCCCGCAGTGCAGGGGCAGCCTCCACCAGGCCCCCACCCATGTCTACCACCACCCCCACCCCCCAGCCACCAGGGGCAGCCTCCACCAGGCCCCCACTCATGTCCCCTATTACCCCCACCCCCCCGCAGTGCAGGGGCAGCCTCCACCAGGCCCCCACTCATGTCTCCCACCACCCCCACCCCCCAGCCACCAGGGGCACCCTCCACCAGGCCCCCACCCATGTCTCCCACCACCCCCTACCCCCAGGCCACCAGGGGCAGCCTCCACCAGGCCCCCACTCATGTCCCCTATTACCCCCACCCCCCCCCGCAGTGCAGGGGCAGCCTCCACCAGCCCCCACTCATGTCTCCCACCATCCCCACCCCCCAGCCACCAGGGGCAGCCTCCACCAAGCCCCCACTCATGTCCCCTATTACCCCCACCCCCCAGCCACCAGGGGCAGCCTCCACCAGGCCCCCACTCATGTCTCCCACCACCCCTACCCCCCAGCAGTCAGGGGCAGCCTCCACCAGGCCCCCACCCATGTCTCCCACCACCCCACCCCCCAGCAGTGCAGGGGCAGCCTCCACCAGGCCCCCACCCATGTCTACCACCACCCCCACCCCCCAGCCACCAGGGGCAGCCTCCACCAGGCCCCCACTCATGTCCCCTATTACCCCCACCCCCCCCCCGCAGTGCAGGGGCAGCCTCCACCAGGCCCCCACTCATGTCTCCCACCACCCCCACCCCCCAGCCACCAGGGGCAGCCTCCACCAAGCCCCCACTCATGTCCCCTATTACCCCCACCCCACAGCCACCAGGGGCAGCCTCCACCAGGCCCCCACTCATGTCTCCCACCACCCCCATCCCACAGCCACCAGGGGCACCCTCCACCAGGCCCCCACTCATGTCTCCGCCACCCCCTACCCCCCAGCAGTCAGGGGCAGCCTCCACCAGGCCCCCACTCGTGTCTCCCACCACCCCCACCCCCCAGCCACCAGGGGCAGCCTCCACCAAGCCCCCACTCATGTCCCCTATTACCCACACACCCCCGCAGTGCAGGGGCAGCCTCCACCAGGCCCCCACCCATGTCTACCACCACCCCCACCCCCCAGCCACCAGGGGCAGCCTCCACCAGGCCCCCACTCATGTCCCCTATTACCCCCACCCCCCCGCAGTGCAGGGGCAGCCTCCACCAGGCCCCCACTCATGTCTCCCACCACCCCCACCCCCCAGCCACCAGGGGCACCCTCCACCAGGCCCCCACCCATGTCTCCCACCACCCCCTACCCCCAAGCCACCAGGGGCAGCCTCCACCAGGCCCCCACTCATGTCCCCTATTACCCCCACCCTCCCCCGCAGTGCAGGGGCAGCCTCCACCAGCCCCCACTCATGTCTCCCACCATCCCCACCCCCCAGCCACCAGGGGCAGCCTCCACCAAGCCCCCACTCATGTCCCCTATTACCCCCACCCCCCAGCCACCAGGGGCAGCCTCCACCAGGCCCCCACTCATGTCTCCCACCACCCCATCCCACAGCCACCAGGGGCACCCTCCACCAGGCCCCCACCCATGTCTCCCACCACCCCCTACCCCACAGCAGTCAGGGGCAGCCTCCACCAGGCCCCCACTCATGTCTCCCACCACCCCCACCCCCCAGCCACCAGGGGCAGCCTCCACCAAGCCCCCACTCATGTCCCCTATTACCCACACACCCCCGCAGTGCAGGGGCAGCCTCCACCAGGCCCCCACCCATGTCTACCACCACCCCCACCCCCCAGCCACCAGGGGCAGCCTCCACCAGGCCCCCACTCATGTCCCCTATTACCCCCACCCGCCGCAGTGCAGGGGCAGCCTCCACCAGGCCCCCAATCATGTCTCCCACCACCCCCACCCCCCAGCCACCAGGAGCACCCTCCACCAGGCCCCCACCCATGTCTCCCACCACCCCCTACCCCCCAGCAGTCAGGGGCAGCCTCCACCAGGCCCCCACTCATGTCTCCCACCACCCCCACCCCCCAGCACTGTGGGGCACCTGCCAGCAGGCCCCCACTCATGTCCAACTCATGTACCCCTGCACCCCCACCCCCCAGCACTGTGGGGCACCTGCCAGCAGGCCCCCACCCATGTCCAACTCATGTTCCCCAGCCAACATGTCATCACAATCTAGATCCCTGGTCCCTATGGTCAGCCTCCAAATGCAAAACACCCACCCGAGTATTGCATCCACCCACTCATAATTGGCAATTAGATGACAGAACACCAATTGCAAGTTCCGAAACAAACACATTTCCCTCACATACACCCAATGGGTGTCAGTGAATCTCAAAAGCCATATCATGATATGCATTAAACCAATGAGATGATACTACACATTGAAGTGTGATAAAAAAATATGTATTGAAGGAAACATAAATAGAATCAAAAATAAAGAAACAGAAATGGGAATGTACAAAAATTAAAAGAAGCATGTCCATGAAAAAAAGCAAAACCAAAAATAAAAATCCAAAGTAATGGTGTCCAAAGTCACTGTCCAGAAAACAAAATCCAATGGGAAATAAAATAAAAAGCCATTGCTCCATGGTGAAAATGCGAAAGAAAAATACAATCCAACAGTGAACTATGTACATACGAACAAGCCAGGGTGCATTATCCCAACAAAAGAAAGGAAACCTATCTAACTACACTGACTAATAAAATAAACTATATACAAAAATGTGGCCAATGTCCGAAAGGTCCAAAATAAATCCCAAAAAAAATGAAACCTAACACCTACATAACTATGTACAAGGGCAGCGGGCTAGTTTGACGGCTCACTTGTCGATGTCCTGCGCCAGGGCATCATCGAACTCCTGCTCAATGTCCCAGAGGCAGTCCTCCTCCATGGCCCCGAGGTTCCGCAGGGCCGTCGACATGTCCACCTCCAAACCCCTGCGGATTGCCTCGAGGCACTCGGCCCGCCTCAGGGCCCTCCGCATGGAGTTCTCTGCCCTGACCATTGTGAGCCGTGCCTCTTCAGCCCGCTGCCGCTCCGCATCTATGGCGTGGCCCAACCGCTGCCACACGGAAGACACTCTCTGTCCTGGGTCCTCCTGCCCTCCGGCTGATGCCTGCCCCTCCGATGTTGAAGGCCCCGAGCCTTCATGGCTCCCACCACGTTGCTGCTGCAGCTGTGCCTCTGCCGGTGCACTGCCTCCTCCTGCCTGCACATCCTCCGCCGGCTGGGGTGCAGTTGTTGACGTGGCCACCCCTGCTGGACGTCCGACTCCCGACTGTGGCAGGGATGCCTCCTCCACCAGCCTGGCCGCACCATCAGAGGCAGCTCCACAGGGCACCCAGGTGACTGATGGGTGGGAAGATGGCACGGAGGACGACTGGTGCGTAGGGGGTTCAGTTGAGGAGGGGGGCGTAGCAAGCCCCATCATACGGAGGAATCCGGCCTGGGTGACCTGTCCCAGCAGGCTGACGTGGTCAACGAGCCATTCGAGATGACGTGCAGTCTCCTCATGAAAAGACTGCAGGTCACCTTGCATGGCCCGTTGACGCAACGCCACACCACTCAGAACAGGCTCAACCCGGACCCGGATAGCCCAGTCCGCAGGCAGAGGAAGGCCAATTATCGTGAGCTCATCCCCTGCCTGAAAACGGGTCTGAACGTAGGCATCCCTGCTGGTGCAAGATGATGCAGGGACAGGATCAGGGACAGGATTGCACACAGGCACCTCCGCGGCGGCCTGTGCTGCCTCCTGTCCCTGGTCCTGCACTGCACCACTAGCACCAGTGGGATCCCCACCTCCAGACCTCTGTTGCTTGCACGGCCTCCTCCTCCACCAAACCCCCCACCAACCTGGAGGACTCCGTGCCATCTTCCACCGTTGGGCCCTGTGGGGTCCCAGCTGCCCCTTCTGCTGCCGAGGAGTCCAACTCCAACCTCCGCCTCTTGAACCTCCCCCCGGCAGCTGCAGCCTGGGACGCGGCACCGAACTCCTCACTCGCCGACGAGATGACAACATGGGAGGGGAGCCGGGCCTTGCGTCTCCGGCTGGCGGTGGGATCCCCGCCGCTGTGCTCCACAGCACCTTCTCCGCCCTCTTCATCAGTTGACGCTGCAGACAGGGAGAAATAAAACACAGGCATCAGGGCACTGTACAATGGACACATACACACATGACAGTTGTACATGAGTGGCATTGTCAAACCTCAGACATGTCATCACAATCCCCAACACACATGTCATTTCAACTCGCACACATGAGCCATACCACAGCCATATCGCAACTGCCAGCACCATCCATACACATACAACAGCATGAGCAGGCAAAGGTGAGCCAGACATCACATGCAACACAGGAAGTGCACCACACATGTACACACACCACCACACTTGCATGCATGTGTACACCTCTGCCAAGTGTCGCAGTGTTCAGATGGGCA
This sequence comes from Ambystoma mexicanum, assembly GCF_040938575.1. Taxonomy (NCBI): domain Eukaryota; kingdom Metazoa; phylum Chordata; class Amphibia; order Caudata; family Ambystomatidae; genus Ambystoma; species Ambystoma mexicanum. Next base: position 419,804,843 of record NC_090929.1, read on the forward strand.
TCCATGTCACATCTGCCCATCAGGCTTCCACATACTGCTGTCACATGCATCCATGTTGCATCACTCTTGCACCCTTGTCAAATACACACACATGCACATGTACACAGTGCTGATACATGCAGCTGAAAACAACATACATGCATGACATCACGGACATGTCTACTTACATACACATTCATCCAAACATGTGTGCCCACACAACTGCATTTGGCATGCAAGCCTACACACACAAGCACCATCCATGTCTCACACATTCCAGCCCTCGCATGTGTTAGCCCCACGGCCCTGTACACCCCCACCCATACTCGACCCCATACAAACAGATGTGCAACCTGCACACTACTGAAAAATCACCACACGCACAGCTCACAATCAGGATGCATGTACACTTACCGCTCGACTCCAGACGGGTCAGCCTCTCAAGGACCTGGACGTGGAGCGCTGGGGATATGCGTTCCAGGACCCTCATCTGTTCTTCCGACAAGTGGCCCCGGCGCCCCTTGGCATCCGCTGCCTTCAAGAGGCGCCGAGCCTTGTTCAGGGTCGTGGACCTGAAGTCCTCCCAGCGCTTCTTGACATGTTGGAAGTCGCGGACTGCCACCCCCTCTGCGTTGATGGCAGTCACGATGTCAGTCCAGATCCGAGTCCGTCCTTCCTTGTCGGCGCGGGAACTTCCAAAGAGGGCATCATACTGCCCCAGGACTTGCTCCACCAGGACACCAACTTCGGTGGCACTGAAGCTGGTGCCCCTCTGCCTCTTTGGCCGGGGGTTGTCAGTGGTCTCAGATGGTGTTTGCCCCGACATGACAACCCCAGAGGCAGGAGTGGGTGGGCAACTGGGTCCTGGGGCTGGGCTGTGGAGCGATGGGATCCCAGTCGGGAGTCTTCGGTTCCAGCAGGGGTGGTCACAGCAACAGCACCCCTGGCTGATGTGCAGGCAGCAAATGGCAGGGCACGTGGGCAGCAGGCAGTCAGGCAGCAGCAGATGGCAGGTGGGAGCGTGCTCGGGGCTCTGGGGGGCAGTAGTTCGGCCTTCTGGGCAGGAGCGTGGTCTTCCGTGTGCTTACGCGTGGCCAGCTTGATACGGAGTGATTTGGCACGTGAAAATCCTGCACGTCTGCGTGTAAATCGAGGAAAGGCCCTAAGCGCGTATGCACGTCAGCACGCATATGCGATTTCATTGGACCAAAGGCCCTTAGCGCGTGAGCGCGTCTGTGACGTGAGGCGCACGGGTGTTTCCCTCATTACACGTGATGACAGAGCACACGTGGATTTCCACCAATCGCGTGTGGAACTTCCTGCGCATCCCCAGTAATACACGTACCCAGGCCAATCGCGTGTACGCTCACTTCCCTCCGCTTACACGCGATGACACTCAGACGTGCAGTTTTACCACGTGTGCTCGCATTTGCGATTTCATTGGCCCAAAGGCCACCATGCGCAGCTGTGACGTCACGCGCATGGCCGTAGAGAATGGCGCGTGTAAAAATGAAGAGATACACGTCCGAGTGTCAAAGCGCGTAATTGGTGGAAATGGCCTCATTGCGTATGCGCGTCTGTGACGTGTGTATAAAAGGTACGTGTAGAACGCCATTTCCTTGTACGTGCTTTTCGTGGAGAGCGAGTGGGTGAAATCTGAACTTCTTGTCGGTTCACACGCGATTTACTTCACGGCGTTTCCAGTTCGTACTCCCTGTTACCTCTGACAGTTTTTTCTCTTTTCCTCTTTTTCCTGGGCCTGTTTCCTCAAACAGCTTCCCTACTACTGTTGTCCTGTCTCCTCAGACAGCGTACAATTCTTCTTTTGGCGGGGGTGTTGCCAACGCGCACACGCGCATATTTTTAACGCTTTTGTTCCTGGCAGACGGTGAGTCGCGCATGTATCTAACATCTGTGATTGCCCCGTGTGTCGCGTACCCCTTCAGAGGTCATTCTAGGCTGCGTGTGACACGCATACATTCATTCTTGTGTTCCTGGGTGCCACAGCATAGTGCAGGTTTATTTTTCCACGCACATGGTCTAGGAGGGGTTGCGTGCACCTTACTTCCCTTTTTTGGGGTGCCTGTGCGTTGCGTGACCCGTCATCTTTCCCCAGGGGTGACATACAGCCTTGCTAGAGCACTAGGATACGATTACCATCTGGTACCCAAGCCCTTTGACCCCCAATTGCCCAGGACAATAGTTCACATCAACTCCCATACGCACAATAACATCAGTGCCATGGCTGGGAGGCGAACAAGCCGTAAGGGTGGCAAAGGTGGCCGAGCCCCAAGTGGTGGCCGTGGTGGATCCGGTAGGGGACGTGGCCGTGACTTGCAGGGTGCCCCTAGCCCCCCATGTGTGGAGGAGCAGTCAGGGACACCCATGCCCCCCCCCCTGGTTGAGGTTACCGTGGCTGACACCATCCATGCCCAGCCCTTGTTGGACCAGCCCACTGTGGAACCAGACCTGGCACAGGGTGACTACATGGCTGACTTCCAGGTCAGCAGGTCTAGGCCACGTGCGCCGGTGAATGTTGGTGTCATCAGGCCACGTGGATCAGGGGCAGCTAGGTCATCGGCTGCCCCGCGTAGGCAGGCTGGGGAGGCTGCAGGGGCAGCTGCGGCTCCATCCACCCCACCTCTCACACACCCAGCCAGGACTGTGTCGGTCCAAGTCCATCATGCTGACATTCCCCCTGACACCATCACACTTGAGATAATGCCTGCACCAACTCCCATGCTGAGTGTGCAATCCCACGCTCCTGCCCCTAGTGTCCAGAGCGGCGCAGGACACTCCGGATCCCCACCACCTTCCAAGCGGAAGAGGAAGAGTGCTCGTCCAGTAGAGGCTGATGCCCCAGACACGGCTACACAGTCCGGCCCGTCAAGGAAGCCCAGCTTCAATGAGGCCGAACAGAATGCACTTGTAGAGTATGTGTCCGCACATGACCGCGAAATGGTGATTGTTGCAGGATCCAAGACCACACCTGCACAACGTCAGGCACACTGGCAGACCATTGAGGACATCATAAGTGCCCTTGGAATCGTGAGGCGCACAGCTAATGATTGCTACAAGCGCTGGAATGAACTGAAGCGCAGGGCAAAGAATAAGCTGGCCTCAAGTTATGCCGCAACTCTAGTGACTGGAGGTGGGTCTCCAGCAGACGACATAGAACTCACTCCACATGAGCAGGTTGCTGGGACCTACGTCACGGAGGAACAGATCCAAGGCGTGGGAGTAGTGGCAGATTACGAGGCATTGTCCGGTGAGTGCACATGCATGTGTGTGTCATCCATGTGCATGTTGTGTGTGGGAGGGCTTCTGTTTGGGTGCCAGGGGAGGGTGTGTGTGCCTGAGTGGTTCGGCTCACCCATGTGCCTCTTCCTAAACATTCTTGGCACCAGCATTTGGGTATAGCAGCATCCCTTCGGCCAACATTAGACACCCAGCCCAACACCACGCCAGTTGCCCTTGGAGTGTCATCTTGCCACTACACTGTTGCTTATTTACCTCTATTTATTCAGGCAGATTGTTTGCATACTACCACTTTTACTCAGGATTTCTCAGTCCTATTATCACATGTCTGACATGGCTATGGTACAGTGGACTGGCTCAGTTTCGTGGACATGATTAGTTTGGACATGTCCATGTGCTATAGGACCATTTTTGACTGGCAGCTGCATGTTAAACATTAGAACCATTACAATGAAAATAATCAATCATATGAACAAACTGGACTGAATGAACAATTGGTGACCTCCTCTCCCTCTTCACTTCATGGCTAGGGTACATGCCATCTGTGTGATGGCATGTGTATTTGACCTGCCAATCACTGGCCAATGTGTGATGGCACTGCTAGGCAGCATGCAGCAAATGTGTTCATCTTCCATCTTGGTGTCATCAATGTGTGGCATCTGCCTCCCCATCACACGCAGTGACGGTGCATGCATGGGAGTGTTTTAGTCATGTGGGACATGTGTCAATCAAGTACTGTTTCTGTAGCCTCTCAGCCCTCATTGTGTGCCATAGTGCTAATGCCTGTTTCCATTTGTTTTCTTTTATGTCTTTGCGGGGGAAGACGCACCTGATACTGCTGGGGTTGTGGAGATGGTGCAGACCCAGGAGGGGTCTGAGGGCCGACCAACCACCAGTGAGGGACGTGGTGTGGTGGTGGGTGACAACCCACAACTGCTGCAGGTCGTGCTCTCAAGGGGTGTCTCTGGCTGCACTTCCCCCGAGCTGTACTCAGGTGTTGATTCAGATGATGAGACCTACGTGCCGTCGCAGGTGAGTGTTCCTGGGAGGGATTCTGTTCTGTCCGACCCACCTGCACCAGGGTTAGAACCCTCAATGGGGATGTCAGTGTTGGCAGGTACGCCTTTGGTGGTTACGGATGCAGGGTCACACTCCGCGACATCTGATCCTGTTCCTGGGCCAGCAGATCAGAGGGGGAATGCGGTCCTGCAGTGCCGGCACAGCAAGGCGCAGTTCGCCTTGCCCCAGACAGGTGTGGTTCCCGCCGACGTGGTGGCCGTACGCCACCTGGCAAAATCGCATGGGAGCAATCCATTTACGGTATGGCAACCCAACAGGCAGCATCATCAGAGATGATGGCTCAGGCCATGGATAGGGTGGCCACTTCCATTGCCCCCCCCCCGAAAGGCTGATGGAGCGACTACAGCAGGCAACCGACTCCATCTGCCAGTCACACAGGGAGGACATGTTGGCGTCCGACAGGGACAGGCGGGCGGCACTGGCGACTCTGCAGGAAGCCATCTCCATAGAGTCCCAGGGCCACAGGGAAGCCCTGAGGCTGGAACTCCTTCACCTCAGGACGACTCTTGTTGAGCTTGAGGCTTCAACAAACCGAAGGACAGAACAGCAGCTGGAGCGTCTCACCCGTACGCTCTCAGCTGAGATGCAGGCAACTAGGGCGGAGGTCCGGGCATCCTGTGAGTTGTTGCATGGGGACCTCCGCACACATCCTCCAGAACGAGACCTACCACACCCGCATGCTTGCAGCCATGGAGGAACAGACTAGGGCTTTGCGTGGGCTGCCTCCCATAGTGCCACCACCTCCGGATGCAGCTGCACAGGGTGAGAATAGCGACAGCAGTGATACTCCCACAATAGGGTAGCCGTGTAGGCCATGAGCCCATGGAGGTGTTTTTTTTCCGCAAGATCCACACTTGTGGGTTTTGGTGTGCACCCTGTCCTCGGACCTCCTTGGTGGCCTCCCCAACCCCCCCGGGCCCATTAATGGCCATTTTTTTTTTTTTTTTTTAAATTTTTTTTATTTTTTTTTGGGACAGTGTGTTGCCTTGTGTGGCTCCCGTGGGCATACGCTGCAGTGTGGCTGGGCACATGCAGGCTTGTCATGGATTTGGTTCAGATGCTTGGGTTTTTGTCACACGCACCCCTCCTGCTTCCCGTTTCCATGGGCTTGCAAAGGGTGTGCCCAAGTGACATTGACGTACATAGTGACATTGGACTCCCATGAGCTGTGTGGGCAGTCTGTAGTCAATACTGTGTATACATTCATAGTGCATATTGTTGTTTTATTGTACACTGCGTGGTGTATTGATATGTGCCTCTGCATCCATCTAATCCTCCATATTTGCAGGTCCATTCCTCATGTCTTCACAATGCGGTCCACCTTGGAACTGGAGTCCATGTTGTAAGCAGTGCATCTACACTCTTGCGTGGCGCTAACACTGTATACTTGCAAGTGTTCGGAGGGCTGTCATCATCAGGTGGTGAGGCTAGCTAATTTTTAAGTCTGTAATGTCATGTTTAAGGTAGGTTGGAGGTTGTGTAGGTGATTGGTATTCTTGGTAAGTATTTGGTAATGTGGGCTGTAGGTCCTGCATTACTGTGAGCATTTCATGTGTGGACAGGTTTCCATTAGGGACACTGTAGCTGCTGACACTTGGGGCATGTTGTGGGGATTCATTTCTTTCCTCTCACATTGCATGACATGCCATGGTGTGTTGTGTGGCCGTGCCGTGGAGGGGGTGGGTGACATGGCACTGTTTTCATGTAGTATTTTGCAAGTGGGTATTCATTTCTGCAGCATGGAAGTGTCTTTTCATGGCACTGCATTGGTGGTGTTTGTGTAGGTAGGGATGCACACATTGTGACACTTCCACATGAACAATCTCAGGCTGCTATGTTTCTGACAGTTGACAGTCCCTTTGTTCGTCTTAATTGTCAGGTCGAGACATCATTGCTTATCAGATGGTATGTGCCAGGCCTGTGTGCACTCCACTGGGGTGTGATTTCTATGTGAAGTAATTAGCCACCAGCTGCGTACGGGCTGCCTCACCCCATGCCCTCTCCCCTCCCATGCGCAGCGGGCGTGCATGTGGTTGGGGATGTGGGGGCACCACCATGTCCACGGCCAGGCCCCGGCGTATTGCAACATTGTGCAGGACACATGCTGCCACTATGATCCTGCACACTACTGGGGGCGCATATAACAGCTGCCCGCCAGACCGGTCAAGGGAGAGAAAGCGTGACTTGAGCACTCCGAATGTGCGCTCCACAATGCCCCGGGTTGCAATATGGACTGTGTTGTATCTTACCTCTGGAGGCGTGATGGGTTTCCGAATTGGCGTCATCATGTGGGTGCTCAGAGGATAGGCACTGTCCCCTGGTGAGGAGGTGATGGGTATCATTAGTGGGGTAGTGACATAACTCTGCATCTGACTTGCATGCATGTGCAGTGGCATTCATACTCACCAAGCAGCCATGTATCACCATGCCGGCCAGCTTCTAGGTCCCGGCTTAGGGTAGACATTCGGTAAATGAAGCTGTCGTGGGTGGACCCTGGATAGTTGGCATATACTGAGGTGATGATTCCCTTAGCATTACATACTACCTGCACGTTGATGGAATGCCAGTGCTTGCGGTTCCTATAGATGTGCTCAGATGCCCTGGGGGGACGTAGTGCCACATGGGTGCAGTCAATGGCACCTAGCACTTTTGAAAATTGTGCCACACCATAGAAATCGAGCGTGGCAGCCTGCCTTTCTGCAGGTGTCCTGGGCAGGTATATGTGCCTACGGACTGATGGGCGTGCAGTGATGATGTTCAAGACCTGGTGTAGGCAGCGTGACTGCGTGGCCTGTGACACCCCACCCACTATGGCACTTGTCCGCTGAAATGATCCTGTGGCCAAGAAGTGCAGTACATTGAGGACCTTCTCCAGGGGGCTGAGTGCTTGGGAGCACAGGGTGGGTGATGTGAGGTCATCCTCCCACTCACTGACCAGGTCCAGTATTATGTGTGGGGGAAACCTGTACCTCCCATACACCTGGTCATCAGGCATCCCAAAAAGGCTGGTTCTGGGAGTGAAAATTCGGGCCCTCACTATCCTCCTCCTCCTCCTTTGGTAACCCACGGCCACTGCTGCTAGGAATGGTATATTCATCCTGGCGTATGAGCTTGTTTGTTGTTTGCGCGCACTTTTATGCTGCGCGGGTCGACGTATGCCTGCTTCATGCTGGCGTACGTGTGTCAGGATTGGACCCTTTTTCGGCACGTCGTAGGCGAACGTGTGAATCTTCCCGCCCACACCAGGAATACACGTAGCACGCTCTCACAGGCACAGTCACGGGTAAATATTCCCGCCCACCCCTGGAATACATGTGACCCACTCTCACAGGCCGAATCGCGTGTGGAAGTTCACGCGCACCCCGAAGTACACGTACCCAGGCAAATCGCGTGTGGAAGTTCATGCGCACCCCAAAGTACACATACAATCGCGTGTGGAATTTCACGCGCACCCCGAAGTACACGTACCCAGGCAAATCGCGTGTGGAAGTTCACGCGCACCCCAAAGTACACGTACAATCGCGTGTGGAACTTCACGCGCACCCCGTAGTACACGTACCCAGGCAAATCGCGTGTGGAAGTTCACGCGCACCTCGAAGTACACGTACCCAGGCAAATTGCACGGCTGGGGGGTGGGGGTGGTGGTAGACATGGGTGGGGGCCTGGTGGAGGCTGCCCCTGACTGCTGGGGGGTAGGGGGTGGTGGGAGACATGGGTGGGGGCCTGGTGGAGGGTGCCCCTGGTGGCTGGGGGGTGGGGGTGGTGGGAGACATGAGTGGGGGCCTGGTGGAGGCTGCCCCTGGTGGCTGGGGGGTGGGGGTGCAAGGGGACATGAGTTGGACATGAGTGGGGGCCTGCTGGCAGGTGCACCACAGTGCTGGGGGGTGGGGGTGGTGGGAGACATGAGTGGGGGCCTGGTGGAGGCTGCCCCTGCACTGCTGGGGGGTGGGGGTGGTGGGAGACATGAGTGGGGGCCTGGTGGAGGCTGCCCCTGACTGCTGGGGGCTAGGGGGTGGTGGGAGGCATGGGTGGGGGCCTGGTGGAGGGTGCCCCTGGTGGCTGGGGGGTGGGAGACATGAGTGGGGGCCTGGTGGAGGCTGCCCCTGCACTGCGGGGGTGGGGGTAATAGGGGACATGAGTGGGGGCCTGGTGGAGGCTGCCCCTGGTGGCTGGGGGGTGGGGGTGGTGGGAGACATGAGTGGGGGCCTGGTTGAGGCTGCCCCTGACTGCTGGGGGGTAGGGGGTGGTGGGAGACATGGGTGGGGGCCTGGTGGAGGCTGCCCCTGGTGGCTGGGGCGTGGGGGGTGGTGGGAGACATGAGTGGGGGCCTGGTGGAGGCTGCCCCTGGTGGCTGGGGGGTGGGGGTGGTGGGTGACATGAGTGGGGGCCTGGTGGAGGCTGCCCCTGCACTGCTGGGGGGTGGGGGTGGTGGGAGACATGAGTGGGGGCCTGGTGGAGGCTGCCCCTGACTGCTGGGGGGTAGGGGGTGGTGGGAGAAATGGGTGGGGGCCTGGTGGAGGGTGCCCCTGGTGGCTGGGGGGTGGGGGTGGTGGGAGACATGAGTGGGGGCCTGGTGGAGGCTGCCCCTGCACTGTGGGAGGGGGGTAATAGGGGACATGAGTGGGGGCCTGAAATCCACGTACCCAGCCAAATCGCGTGTTGAACTTCCCGCGCACCCCTGAAATCCACGTACCCGGCCAAATCGTGTGTGGAACTTCCCGCGCACCCCTGAAATCCACGTACCCAGCCAAATCGCGTGTTGAACTTCCCGTGCACCCCTGAAATCCACGTACCCGGCCAAATCACGTGTGGAACTTCCCACGCACCCCTGAAATCCACGTACCCAGCCAAATCGCGTGTGAAACTTCCCGCGCACCCCTGGAATCCACGTAACCAGCCAAATCGCGTGTGAAACTTCCCGCGCACCCCTGGAATCCACGTAACCAGCCAAATCGCGTGTGAAACTTCGCGCGCACCCCTGAAATCCATGTACCGAGCCAAATCGCGTGTTGAACTTCCCGCGCACCCCTGAAATCCACGTACCCGGCCAAATCGCGTGTGGAACTTCCCGCGCACCCCTGAAATCCACGTACCCAGCCAAATCGCGTGTTGAACTTCCCGCGCCCCCCTGAAATCCACGTACCCAGCCAAATCGCGTGTGAAACTTCCCGCGCACCCCTGGAATCCACGTACCCAGCCAATTCGCGTGTGAAACTTCCCGCGCACCCCGAAATACACGCACACGTTATTTTTCAGTCAGCGGGTGTCCGTGTTTGTGGGTACCCCTTTGCACGTCATTTGTCCTGGAGGGCCACAGTATAGGACATTCATCATAGCTGTATATAGGTGCTATTTGTTGGCGCACCTTTCGGCACACATTTTTTACAGGCGCAGGGACGCTACCGCCTGCTTTCTTGTGGCGGTCGTGTTTGTGCCTGTGCGCTGGTTTGACCGTGCGCTGTTTTGCCCTATTCGATTCCATGAATACGTGTTGTAGGCGAGCGTGTGGGCGTTCCGCGCACTTGCACCCTGTACTTCCCCCGTGACGCCCACATTTTGGCAAGTTGTTCCCCATTCCGAGTGTTACGCCCCGTGTTCCGCCTACTTTTGTTGTGTGCGCCGCGCTATGTGCGATTTTCGCTGTGGCCTGTGCGATTTTCGCTGTGACCTGGCGCACGCCGTTAGATGGCCTGTGCGCCAACGTGCACCGCGCACTTTTTTAGCGCACATCAGATGGTTTTTTCGCGCACGCCCTTCCATGAATCGATGTGCGCTGCTTTTTGTGCGATTTTCGCACTTGCACTGCGATTCGCACCTTTTTGCCCACTTGCGCCGCGCTAATTATCTTAGTCTGTTCTTAAATACCTCAACTAAGCCTTTCATCCTTCTGAGGTCGATAAATGAGTACCAACAGATGTTGGGTGACAGTGTAAGTATTTTATTGTTTTTTTATGACACGCTTAATACCTGAGTTCGGTTTCTAAGCACGGAGCCGGGATTCAAACCTCTGTTGCTGTACGTTGTCCTGCTTCCAAGAGCAGCACGTTGCCCCTGTGCTATATTTGTTCTATAAAAAATGCGTTATGATATATAATAACACATCATTATCATTTGGCCTTGGACGTCTGCTTGCATTCACAGTAATTTGGTAATGTGGGCCTATAGACACACTGATAAAATTATACATTTGGTGATCCATTCTTGTATGAAATGTATATGACATTATAGTGATATCGTAACCATATTTTTCATAGTGTACTTAGGGACAATGCTATGTGATGCCACTTCCTGTTTTGTCAAGGGGTGAAAGGTTGTGTTCCATTGCTTACCGTGATGTCACTTCGGGGTGGGGTCAAATTACATCACTTCCTGTGATGTCATCAGAGGTCAAGGGTCATGTGATGTCACTTCTGCTACCACTGGCATTTTGGTGAAATGACGTCCCTGTAGAAAACGAATCCTTGGATTGGATGATTCGTTACTGAGCGCAGTTGATTCAAGGTCTAAATGCCCAAATTGTGCCTAGTTTTATTTTTATTTTTTTAGAATGGTGGGAGGTAGGATGTAACTGGCGTACGAGGTTGGCTTTAGTGACAAGACCGTGCAGGTCAGATCTTCGGTTCTTATGGGGGCGAGTGAGTCCAAGAGGGGTAGTTCCAGTGTGGGACAGAAAGTGCAGTGGTAGTGGACGCAGTACTAAAAAGTTCAGGTTCCTATTTCAGGTCTTCATTGAGACGAGCACTGTGCTTTGTGGTGGTTCTAGTGATGAAAAGTACATATTCTGGTTCCAGGTTTTGCCCTACTCCAGTGCAGCACATCGTGGGGGATTTTATGTTTTATGTTAAGCATTCTAAATGACCGATTTTTGATGAACGCTTATTGGTTGAAATAAAAAAAATTCAGCCCACAAAAAACAGTCTTCCACCATCTGCTGGCCACAGGCACAGTCCCTAACATGCATGCATTCCTACCCCACAATTCACTCTGTCTCGATGGGCATATCTTTTATGACTACGCATCCCACCTTGCTGAAATGTGAGGGCAGGAGAAACAGGGGTCCCTGAAGCCTTTCCCTGCATGCGAGCCCTCCACCCAGGTTCTCGTTTGGCGGAATGGAGCGAGGGACATGCTCGGTTTCCTACTTCTGCCTTCCCACCCTGTCACACAGACCCTTCCATGCAAGGAAGCCTACTGAACCACCAACAAAAACTGCTGCCCTCCTGCTGGCCTCCCGAAGCTGTTTTTCGGCACAAAAGAGCCCTTTTCTCAATTTTCTATTTTTCTTTTCTCAATTGGTTTTGTTCCCTAATGCAATAGCTCGTGCTGAGTTGTGGTAGACTTGTAAAAAATTAGCACCAAGGGTTAATACTTCTGCTAAAAGAATCTATGTGCATCTGCGGGCCACGTGTGCCAATGGAGGCGAGGCCGTCCTTCTGAGACCAATGAAACAAGTACCATTACCAAGTCGTAAAGCTGTTGCTGCAAGTGCTGTATAAAAACAAGTTATTATGTCATTACAAAAGACAAAAGTGCTAGGCGTGCTCTGAACACTGGACAAAGATCGGAATTGGTCTATAAAGGAGACGTTTACTGCTTCCTATAAAACGGTGACTTGTTCCCAAAATGAAAGCGGTTACGCTCAAGTGCAAGACTGCCAGTATATGTTAATGCAGTGCATATTCAAACCATAGTTAACTTAAATTTCTATTTCAATAAAAATCCCATGGTCTCCTTTCTACGTGCAATGATTCCAGGCACTGTGGGCATAGATATAAGAGATGGTACACACCTACACGTTCCAGAATATACAGTTGGCTGAAAATCCATGACTGGCTCATCCTGTTACCTGGGATATGAGCCTTGCTGAAAATCCATGACTGGCTCATCCTGTTACCTGGGATATGAGCCTTGCTGAAAACCCAGGAATGGCTCATCCTGTTACCCGGGATATGAGGCGTGCTGAAAACCCAGGAATGGGTCATCCTGTTACCCGGTTGTGTGCCTTGCTGAAAGCCCAGGAATGGGTCATCCTGTTACCTGGGATATGAGCCTTGCTGAAAACCCAGAAATAGCTCAGTCTGTTACCCGGGATATGAGACTTGCTGAAAACCCATGAATGGCTCATCCTGTTACCCGGGATATGAGGCCTGCTGAAAGCCCAAGAATGGCTCGTACTGCTACCCGGGATATGAGGCCTGCTGAAAGCCCAGGAATGGCTCATCCTGTTACCCGGGAGGTGAGACTTGCTGAAAACCTAGGAATGGCCATCCTGTTACCCTGGATATGAGGCCTGCTGAAAACCCAGGGATGGCTCATACTTTTACCAGGATATGAGGCCTGCTGAAAACCCATGAATGGCTATCCTGTTACAGGGGATATGAGGCCAGCTGAAAGCCCAGGAATGGCTCATCCTGTTACCAGGGATATGATGCCTGCTGAAAACCCAGGGATGGCTCATACTGTTAGCAGGATATGAGGCCTGCTAAACACCCAGGAATGGCTCACTGTATTACTCGTGATACGAGGCCTGCCGAAAACCCAGGAATGGTTCATCCTGTTGCCCGGGATTTGAGACCTGCTGAAAACCTAGCAATGGCTATCCTGTTACCTGGGATATTTGGACTGCTGAAAACCCAGGAATGGCTCATACTGTTACCCGGGATATGAGGCCTTCAGAAAAAGCCCAGGAATGGCTGTCCTGTTACCCACGCTATGTGGCCTGCTAAACACCAAGGAATGGCTCACTGTATTACCCGGAATATGAGACCTGCTGAAAACCCATGAATGGCTCATCCTGTTACCTGGGATATGAGGCCGGCTGAAAACCAGGTATGGCTCAACCTGGGAGTCTGGATATGAGGCCTGCTGAAAACGCAGGAATGGCTCATGCTGTTACTCGGGATAAGAGGCCTGCTCAAAACCCAGGAATGGCTCGTCCTATTGCCCGGGATGTGAGACTTGCTGAAAACCCAGGAATGGCTCATAGTGTTACCCAGGATATGAGGCCTGCTGAAAACCCAGGAATGGCTCATCCTGTTACCCGGGATTGGAGGCCTGCTGAAGACCCAGGAATGGCTAATCCTTTTACCTGAGATATGAGACTTGCTGAAAACCTGTGAATGGCTGATCCTGTTACCTGGGATATGAGGCCCGCTGAAAGCCCAGGAATGGCTCATCCTGTTACCAGGGATATGAAGTCTGCTGAAAACCCAGGAATGGCTCATACCTTTACCCGGGAGATGGGGCCAGCTTAAATCTCAGGAATGGCTAAACCTTTTACCCGGGATATGAGACCTGCTGAAAACCCAACAATGGTCAACCTGCTACCCGGGATATGAGGCCTGTTGAAAACCCAGGAATGGCTATCCTGTTACCCGGAATAGGAAGCTTGCTGAGAACCCAGGATTGGCCTATCCTGTGACCCAGGATATGGGGTCTGCTGAAAACCCATGAATGGCTATCCTGTTACACAGGATATGAGGCCTGCTGAAAACCCAGGGATGGCTCATACTGTTACCAGGATATGAGGCCTGCTAAACACCCAGGAATGGCTCACTGTATTACCCGTGATACGAGGCCTGCTGAAAACCCAGGAATGGTTCATCCTGTTGCCCGGGATATGAGGCTTTCAGAAAAAGCCCAGGAATGGCTGTCCTGTTACCCACGCTATGTGGCCTGCTAAACACCAAGGAATGGCTCACTGTATTACCCGGAATATGAGACCTGCTGAAAACCCATGAATGGCTCATCCTGTTACCTGGGATATGAGGCCGGCTGAAAACCAGGTATGGCTCAACCTGGGAGACTGGGTATGAGGCCTGCTGAAAACGCAGGAATGGCTCATGCTGTTACTCGGGATAAGAGGCCTGCTCAAAATCCAGGAATGGCTCATCCTATTGCCCGGGATGTGAGACTTGCTGAAAACCCAGGAATGGCTCATAGTGTTACCCAGGATATGAGGCCTGCTGAAAACCCAGGAATGGCTCATCTTGTTACCCGGGATTGGAGGCCTGCTGAAGACCCAGGAATGGCTAATCCTTTTACCTGAGATATGAGACTTGCTGAAAACCCGTGAATGGCTGATCCTGTTACCTGGGATATGAGGCCCGCTGAAAGCCCAGGAATGGCTCATCCTGTTACCAGGGATATGAAGTCTGCTGAAAACCCAGGAATGGCTCATACCCTTACCCGGGATATGGGGCCAGCTTAAATCTCAGGAATGCCTAAACCTTTTACCCAGGATATGAGACCTACTGAAAACCCAACAATGGTCAACCTGTTACCCGGGATATGAGGCCTGTTGAAAACCCAGGAATGGCTATCCTGTTACCCGGAATAGGAAGCTTGCTGAGAACCCAGGATTGGCCTATCCTGTGACCCAGGATATGGGGCCTGCTGAAAACCCAGGAATGGCTAATCGTATTACTTGGGATATGAGACTTGCTGAAAACCCATGAATGGCTCATCCTGTTACCCGGGATATGAGACCTGCTGAAAACCCAGGAATGGCTCACTCTTTAACCCAGGATATGAGGCCTGCTGAAGACCCAACAATGGCCACCCTGTTACCCGGGATATGAGGCTGAAACACGTGTATGGGGTTGCTGTAGGTACTCTTGTTCAGAGAGGAATTGCCATAGCATTTCGGTGCTGGACTGCCCATATGGGCGGGACAAAGACTGATATGCAAATGGATATTTCCCATCTGTGAAAGGTACAGTGAGCAAAAAGCGTGTGCTGCAAACTCCCATCTCAGAACAGGTTATCATGCCATGTTCTTTCTGGAGAGGAGCACCTGCTACCTTTTTTGAAATATTTACAAGGAACCCTGAGTTACCTGGGGGCAACCAGACGTGGACTCCCTGCTCACTGTGCTCAGAGAGACACAGCTTCACCTCACTGATGAGGCCCAAAAAGGCTGAAACACGTGTATGGGGTTGCTGTAGGTACTCTTGTTCAGAGAGGAATTGCCTTAGCATTTCGGTGCTGGACTGCCCATGTGGGCGGGACAAAGATGGGTATTTCCCATCTGTGAAAGGCACAGTGAGCAAAAAGCGTGTGCTGCAAACTCTCATCTCAGAACAGGTTATCATGCCATGCTCTTTCTGGAGAGGAGCACTTGCTACCTTGTTTTAAATACCCGGGATATGAGGCCTGCTGAAAGCCCAGGAATGGCTCATCCTGTTACCCGGGAGATGAGACTTGCTGAAAACCCAGGAATGGCCATCCCTTTACCCTGGATATGAGGCCTGCTGAAAACCCATGAATGGCTATCCTGTTACCCGGGATATGAGGCCTGCTGAAAGCCCAGCAATGGCCATCCTGTTAACCTGGATATGAGGCCTGCTGAAAACCCATGAATGGCTATCCTGTTACTTGGGATATGAGGCCCGATGAAAGCTCAAGAATGGCTCATCCTGTTACCAGGGATATAAGGCCTGCTGAAAACCCAGGGATGGCTCATACTGTTACCAGGATATGAGGCCTGTTAAGTACCCAGGAATGGCTCACTGTATTACCCGTGATACGAGGCCTGCTGAAAACCCAGGAATGGTTCATCCTGTTGCCCGGGATTTGAGACCTGCTGAAAACCCAGCAATGGCTATCCTGTTACCTGGGATATTTGGACTGCTGAAAACCCAGGAATGGTTCATACTGTTACCCGGGATATGAGGCCCTCAGAAAAAGCCCAGGAATGGCTGTCCTGTTACCCATGCTATGTGGCCTGCTAAACACCAAGGAATGGCTCACTGTATTACCCGGAATATGAGACCTGCTGAAAACCCATGAATGGCTCATCCTGTTACCTGGGATATGAGGCCGGCTGAAAACCAGGAATGGCTCAACCTGGGAGCCTGGATAAGAGGCCTGCTCAAAACCCAGGAATGGCTCGTCCTGTTACCCGGGATATGAGGCCTGCTGAAAACCCAGGAATGGTTCATACTGTTACCCGGGATATGAGGCCTGCTGAAAACCCAGCAATGGTTCATCTGTTGCCCGGGATATGAGACCTGCTGAAAACCCAGGAATGGCTCCTCCTTTTACCCAGGATATGAGGCCTGCTAAACACCCATGAATGGCTCACTGTATTACCCGGGATATGAGACCTGTTGAAAACCCATGAATGGATCATCCTGTTACATGGGATGTGAGGCCTGCTGACAACACAGGAATGACTCATCCTGTGAGCATGGATGTAAGGCCTGCTGAAAACCCAGGAATGTCTTATACTATTACCCAGGAAATGAGGCCTGCTGAAAACCAAGGAATGGCTGTCCTGTTACCCATGATATGTGGCCGGCTGAAAACTCATTAATGGCTCATCCTCTTAACCGGGACTTGGGGCCTGCTGAAATCCCAGGAATGGCTAATCCTTTTACCCGGGATATGAGACTTGCTGAAAACCCATCAATGGCTCATCCTGTTACCCGGGAAATGAGGCCTGCTGAAAACCCTGGAATGGCTCATACTGTTACCTGGGTTATGAGGTCTTCTGAAAACCCAGGAATGGTTCATCCTGTTGCCCGGAATATGAGAACTGCTGAAAACCCAACAATGGCCATCCTGTTACCTGGGATATGAGGCCCGCTGAAAGCCCAGGAATGGCTATCCTGTTACCTGGGATATGAGGCCTGCGGAAAACCCAGGAATGGCTCATCCTGTTACCCGAGGCATAGGGCCTGTTGAAATCCCAGGAATGGCTAATCCTTTTATGCAGGATATGAGACTTGCCGAAAACCCATGAATGGCTCATCCTGTTACCCGGGATATGAGGCCTGCTGAAAATCCAGGAATGGCTCATACTGTTACCCGGGATATGAGGCCTGCCGAAAACCCAGGATTGGCTCATCCTGTTACCCGGGATATGGGGCCTGCTTAAAAACCCAGGAATGTCTAATGCTATTTCCTAGGATATGAGACTTGCTGAAAACGTATGAATGGCTCATCCTGTAACCCGGGATATGAGCCTAGCTGAAAACCCAGGAATGGCTCACTCTATTACCGGGGATATGAGACCTGCTGAAAACCCAGGAAAGGGTGCGCATAGAGCTCTGACAAGGAAGCTGCCGCCGGGCAACCCACCTAGGCCAGTAATTGCCAAAATCCTTAATTACCGCGATCGGGAGAGGATACTAGAACACTTCTGCAGGGGTGGAACGATTAAACGAGGGGCGGCAAACATAACGGCCTACCCGGACTATACCCTGATTGTGCAGCGTGGCCGTATGAACTTTGCAACGGTAAAGCGGAGATTGAGAGAGGCGGGCCATAAATACATGTTGCTGTATCCCGCGAAATTGAAAGTTTTTCATAAACACAGGACTTTGTTTTTTGAGACTCCGGAGGACGCCATGGGATGGCTTGACGCGCAGGGATGCCCCCAGGAGCCTGACGTTCGGACGGGAAGAGGAGATGGAGGAGATAAGTAGTGCACGAGGAGGGCGCTACAAGATGGCGCGGAATAGGACTCTGGGACTTCATTATAGTCATTTGAGCGGCCTTAGGCAGAGAAGGCCAGACCGCTAAACAACATGTTATGAGCACTGTGGCTATTGCTGTTTTTCGGGGAGCCTTGCAGTGCGGTAACTCTTTACCCCACTTAGTAACCTTAGTTAAGTGATTATTAGGGCGACTTCACCCTACTGAGCTCTGGGCATTGGTTGGTGCTTGCAGGGCTAGATGTGGGGGTGCCTGAGTTCCATGGATGGAGCTGGGCAGCAGTTGGGGAGTGTGGTGTTGGGGAAGGGATGGGTGGAGGGTGGGGAGGGAAATGGGGAGTTTGGGGTGTACATAGTTATGGGGAGTTCGAGTTTGTACATGAGGCTACAAGAAAGAGCTAGAGGGTTGTATCTGTATCGTATGGGCAGGTGGGATTGGCTGCACGGAAGGGTGGAGGATACTTATGAGCTATGGGGGATCTTAAGATCGTAACGTGGAATGTCAGGGGACTCAATAGTTACTTAAAGAGGAACAAGGTCATGATGTATTTGAAAAGACAGAAGATTGATATTGCACTGTTGCAGGAGACGTATCTGGCACGGGAAAAATTGGAGCTGCTGGGGAAGAAGTGGAGAGGTATTGTAATGGGTTCTCCGTATTCTGCCTATGCTAGGGGAGTGTTGGTCTGGGTGGCACCGCACGGTCCGCTCCAACTTACACAGGAGGTGGTGGATACAGAGGGGAGGATGGTTTTATTGAAGGCGCTGGTGGAGAATAAAGAGGTGTGCATTGTAAATACGTATGCCCCCAATCAAAACACGGCGGCATATTTTAGGACTCTGTGTACCAACCTGGGTATGTGTGTGGGTGGGGCGGTTATTTGGGGGGGGGATTTTAATTGTGTGCTGAACCCCAGGGTAGACAGATCTGATGATAAGATTGATAGGCCCACCCCAGCAGCCAGGGCGTTGCAGACGCTGCTCGACGACTTCGGGCTGGCAGATGTTTGGAGACTGAAACATCCTAATGGTGAGCAGTATTCGCATTACTCAGCCCCGCAACAACTGCATACGAGACTTGATTATTTTTTTGCCATGCCAGATGTGGTGGTAGAGACCACCCAAATAGAATACAAAGTGAGTGTCGCCACTCGCCTCTGGTCCTGGGGTGGCAGTACTGCTGCCCCAGGGCGCGGATACCGACGTGGCGCCTCCGGGCTGAGGCACTCAAGGATCCGGTCTTCAGAGAGGATATCAGAGACAAGATTATACATTATTTCAAAGAGAACACTGGCAGTGTGGACTCGGCGGGCATGCTCTGGGAAGCCTTTAAGGTGGTGTTGCGGGGTGCTGCCATCGCTAAATCAAAAGGCCTGCAGGGTGGGGTCCTGACAGAGTTAGGGGGGCTGAGGATGAACTGGAAAGGGAACTCAATAGTGGAGGGCGGGATGCGGAGCTAGTACTTAAACTACAGCAGCGGTGTGCAGAACTTTGGGAAAGGCTCTGCAACCTTAACTATAAGAAGTATGTTGAGAGGCAGCATGCAGGTGGGGATAAAACGGGCCGCCTCTTAGCGTGGCTATACAAGAGGGAAACCTCTAGGCCCCCGATTAGGATGATAACCAGAGAGGATGGAGAGGTAGCGGACACCCTAGAAGGAGTCAATGAGGCATTCTTGGATTATTACAGGGCACTATATGAGGACAAAGGGGGGAGCAGCCGAGAGGAGATAAGGGAAACTCTAAGAGATATTGGATTACCTAAAATCAGTGCCGAAGAAAGAGAAGAGCTGGATGCACCGATTACTTTGGAGGAATTGGATGAGGTGGTGAGGCAGCTGCCCACCAGTAAGACCCCGGGAGTGGACGGACTTCCTAGCGAATTATATAAAGCATACAGAGAGGAGGTACTCCCCCCATGCTAGAAATGCTTAATGAATCGTTTGACGTGGGCCGGTTGCCGGAATCGCTTAGAGAAGCGATTATAATACTGCTCCCTAAGCCCAACAAACCAGGGCATAGCTGTGGCTCCTACAGGCCCTTGTCAATGCTGAATCAGGACGTCAAAATATTGACGGCGGTCCTCGCTAATAGATTGCGGAGAGTTATTAGTAAATTGATACATCTGGACCAAACAGGTTATGTCCCCAACAGGAATATAACCCACAACCATAGGCGACTCCACAGGGTGGTCGAATGGGGGAGAAAGAGCGAGGGTGAAATGGCGGTTGTGTCCTTAGATGCAGTCAAAGCTTTCGATTCAGTCAGGTGGTCGTGGTTGCTGGAGGCCCTGAGGGAATACGGGATGGGGCCGGGCTACATTAGGTGGGCGAAGTTGCTGTACAGTGAGCCGCTAGCTAGGGTTCGTACAGGAGCGGTGATATCCGAGAGGTGGCAACTTAGCAGAGGTACCAGACAAGGGTGCCCCTGGTCCCCAATGTTATATATTCTGGCCCTGGAGCCCCTGGCAGTGTACCTTCGGCAACAATATGACATGATAGGCATCGATGTAGGGGGTGAGAAAAACCTAATATCCCTTTATGCTGACGATTTGCTATTATATTTGAAATATCCGGAGGAAAATCTTCAGTATATTCTGGAGGTAATGGAAAGGTATGCAGAACTGTCTGGCATAGCGGTGAACCCCCAAAAATCTAGCATATTCCCATTGGGTAGCTACAGAGGAACCCTTCCGGAGCGGTTGCCAGTGTTGCCTATACCATGGGCGGTTGGTTCCTTCCGCTACCTCGGAATAGATGTGTATCATATGGTAGAGGAGAAACATTTGCATAACACCGGGGTGGCTGTGGGAAAAATCTGTATAAGCTTGAAGTTTTGGGAGAAGTTATCGTTGGCAATGTTGGGACGGGGGGCGATGCTTAAAATGGTGGTGCTGCCTAGGCTCTTACATTTTTTCAGCAATATTCCGTATATGATACCTAAGAAGTTTTTTGCCAAGCTGAATAGTATGTGCAGAGGCTTCCTATGGCATGGCACCCGGAATAGAGTGGCGCTATGGAAGTTGCAGAATTTCCATGAGAGAGGGGGTATTAAGCTGCCTAATTTTGAGGCCTATTATGTAGCTGGTCAGTTGCAATATGTGGTCAAATGGCTCTCTGATGAGGCAACTCCCGAATTTAGGCTGTTTGGACAGGACTGCACTCCGTTTTACCTGAAGGAAATTATTTGGTTGCCTAGTTCAGAAATGAGGGAGCGCCCGGGAATGATGTTGCTGGGGTGGAAGATGTGGCGTAGAGTATGTCGAATGATGGAGGACCCGCACCCGTGTTCCCTGCAGGTGCCGTTGGTTGCTTTGGAAGGGGAAGACAAGCAGCTAAGGATGATAATCAGGACCTACTGGGAGTCAGTCGGGCTGGTTACATTGGGGGATGTTTGGCAAGAGGGGACCATTAGGGATTTTGAAGGACTAGGGGAAGAGACGGGCTTGCATAGGGGCCAGTATGTCACGTACCTAAGGCTGGTGCAGAATATTCGTAAAATCTGGCCTGAGACTGTATTGGTGGAGGACCCATACGCCACTATGGGGACACTATATGACATATCAGAAGGGGGGCATGAGATCTCTAGATTGTATGAGATGGAGTTGACGTATTTGAGGTTGGATTGGGAAACAGAGGTGGGAGCACAGATGGAGGATGGGATGTAGGAGCGTGCTATGGTATACCACAAGCTGTCAAGAAATGCTAGATTACAACAAATACAGTTGTATATAACGCACAGAGCTTATATGACCCCGATGAGAATATCTAAGTTCGGAAATGCGGGACGACAAGCGTGCCCAAAATGCGACAAGGAAAATGCTGATATGACACACATGTTTTGGTCTTGCCCAGTGATTGAGAGTTTCTGGGGAGAAGTGGCGCAAAAACTAGCGGACAAAGGGGTCACGCTCATTATAGATACGGCCTGGGCCTGCCTGTTGGGAGGGTTTCCCAGACCACGGAAACTTAAACATGTTGGGAAATTGAAGGACTTGGCATATGTGCTCGCAAAACGGAGGATTGCCATGGGATGGAAGCAGTGTCATAAGCCACGGGTGGAGGTATGGTGGCGGGAATTGCAGAAATGGGCGGAGGCTGAAACAGTGGTATGGCAGGAGGCATGTAGCATGAGTGGGGAAGAAGAAGTGGGTACCCTGATGGCATGGAGAGTATTAATAGCAGGACTGTTTGGAACAATAACAAATTCTGCAGACTCAGAAGGAGGTGATACCCTGCCACACGTAGCAGATATGGAAAGTGAAGGACAAACAAGCTCTTGAGGGGGGAGGGATTGGGGGAGCAGTGGTCTTGACTAATTGATGTTGATGTGATTGTTGCAAAAAGCGCTGCCAGTTTGGTTTGTATTGTTTGTTTGTTTTGAAAATTAATAAAAACAGTTTAAAAAAAAAACAATGGCCATCCTGTTACCCGCGATATTAGACCTGCTGAAAACCCAGCAATGGCCAACCTGTTACCCGGGATATGAGGCCTGTTGAAAACCCAGGAATGGCTATCCTGTTACCCGGGATATGAGGCCTGCTGAAAACCCAGGAATGGTTCATCCTATTACCAGGGATATGAGCCTGGCTGAAAAACCAGGGATGGCTAATCATTTTACACAGGATATGAGACTTGCTGAAAACCCAAGAATGGCTCATCCTGTTACCCGGGAGATGAGGCGTGCTGAAAATCAGGAATGGCTCATGTTGTTACCCGGGATATGAGGCCCTCAGAAAAAGCCCAGGAATGGCTGTCTTGTTATCAGGGATCTGAGGCCTGCTGAAAACCCAGGAATGACTCATCCTGTTACCCGGGACATGGGGCCTGCTGAAATCCCAGGAATGGCTAATCCTTTTACCCGGGATATGAGACTTGCTGAAATCCGAGGAATGGCTCATCCTGTTACCCGGGATATGAGGCCTTCTGAAAACCCAGGAATAGCTCATACTGTTACCCGGGATATGAGGCCTGCTGAAAACACAGGAATGGTTCATTCATCATGTTGCCCGCGATATGAGGCATGCTGAAAACACAACAATGGCCATCCTGTTACCCGCGATATGAGACCTGCTGAAAACCCAACAATGGCCATCCTGTTACCCGGGATATGAGTCCTGCTGAAAACCCAGGAATTGCTATCCTGTTACCTGGGATATGAAGCCTGCTGAAAACTGAGGAATGGTTCATTCTGTTACCCGGGATATGAGGCCTGCTGAAAAACCAGGAATGGTTCATCCTGTTAAACGGGATATGAGGCCTGCTGAAAAACCAGGAATGGTTCATCTTGTTGCCTGGGAAATGAGACCTGCTGAAAACCCAGCAATGGCTCATCCTGTTGCTGAAAACCCAGGAATGGCGCATCCTGTTACGCAGGATATGAGGCCAGCAAAACACCCAGGAATGGCTCACTGTATTACCCGGGATATGAGACCTGATGAAAACCCAACAATGGCCATCCTGTTACCCGGGATATGAGGCCTGCTGAAAACCCAGGAATGGTTCATCCTATTACCCGGGATATGAGGCCTGCTGAAAACCCAGGAATGGTTTTTCCTGTTACATGCCATATGAGGCCTGCTCAAAAACAAGGAATGGTTCATCTTGTTGCCTGGGAAATGAGACCTGCTAAAAACCCAGCAATGGCCATCCTGTTACCCGGGATATGAGGCCTGCTGAAAACCCAGGAATGGCTCATCCTGTTACTCAGGATACGAGCCTGACTGAAAACCCAGGAATGGTTCATCCGGTTATCCAGGATATGAGGCCTGCTACACACCCAGGAATGGCTCACTGTACTACCCGGAATATGAGACCTGCTGAAAACCCATGAATGCTCATCCTGTTACCTGGGATATGAGGCCTGCTGAAAGAAACCCATGAATGGCTCATCCTGTGAGCCGGGATATGAGGCCTGCTGAAAACCCAGGAATGTCTCATACTGTTACCCGGGATAGGAGACCTGCTGAAAACCCAGGAATGGCTCATCCTATTGCCCGGGATATGAGACTTGCTGAAAACCCAGGAATGACTATACTGTTACGCAGGATATGAGGCCTGCTGAAAACCCATGAATGGCTCATCCAGTTACCCGTGGTATGAGTAATGCTGAAGACCCAGGAATGGCTTATCCTTTTACCCAGGATATGAGACCTTCTGAAAACCCAGGAATCGCTCATGCTGTTACCCGGGATATGAGGCCTGCTGAAAACACAGGAAGGGTTTATCCTGTTGCCCGCGATATGAGACATGCTGAAAACACAACAATGGCCATCCTGTTACCCGCGATATGAGACCTGCTGAAAACCCAACAATGGCCATCCTGTTACCCGGGATATGAGTCCTGCTGAAAACCCAGGAATTGCTATCCTGTTACCTGGGATATGAAGTATGTTCAAATAGGTATAAACAGTTCCTATAATAACATCCTACTCTACTGACAGGGATATCAATATGTATAATACAATAAAGAGTAAGATAACACGTCTTGTTTTACTTACATCCAACCCCCTTTACACAGGAACTCTATAAGGTTTTCCGGCATCACTAGTCCTGAAAAAATGGACCGTCTGCTATGATTGATTAAAAAATGTGTATAACAAATTTTTATTCAAATAATTCGAACTGAATTTAAACATAAAACACTACCCTCACCTAACACAGTGTACTAAACAGTTACTAAAACATGAAATACAAAGTTCACTTATTTGCATGACACAAAAGATATCACATAACATAACACAAAAAAATCTCAATGTGTCTCTAAAACAACAACCATCCCAACATGTTTCTGTTCTTCACTGCCCAGTTCGGGCGAACATTCTTCAGGGGAAATTTTTTTAAAAAGGCATCCACTAATCTCTTCAACACCGTGCTGAAAGGGTAGATTCAAACTTCTATACAGGCAAAGGAAGGAAAGAACCTCCGAGCCTGTAAGAGTAAAAGGAAAAACTAATGAGTTCCAAAAAGAGGGAAAGGAAGTACTACAAAATGTAGAAAAAGAACATGGCATAGAGGTTATGCCACACTGAAGTGAAAGGACATTTTCCATGTGGGAATTGCAGCATGTGTGGACAAACAAAAGAAACTAGAGTATTGCAAATTCTACCTGATGTAAAGTGGGTCTTCAGTGAAATGACAAATTGTAACACAGCCAATGTTGTATATTTAATCACTTGCCCGTGTGGCCTACATTATGTGGGAAAAACGAATAGGCAATGTAAAGTTCGAATGGTAGAACATCGCAGCTGTCTCAAAAACCAGGTGATTACTGCTCCCCTTGTCAAACACTTTATTGAAAAGAAACATGGTTTTAATGATTTCACATGGCTGATTTTGAAAAAGGTGCATGGACATACCAAAATTGAAACGGATCGAAAATTATTGAATGTAGAGCAAAAAATTATTTTTAAATTACAGAGTAATGTGCTAGGTCTCAACGAAAGCATTGATTGGCATTTGGTCAGCCAAGTATGATTTTTGACAGTGTGAGATGCATATACCATATTGTGTTGGTGCCAGCATATCATTGTTTTAAAAAACACCTGTTTAGTGCTCGTGGTGTCCACTAATCTGTTCTACACCAGTAGGCTTCAGGTCCGTTCCAATATGGCCCTTCCCTTTGATTGACTTTTTTTCCAACACTGAGTAGTGTAGTCCTTTTTCTATGTTGCCGGGTCTGTTCCAACATGGCCCTTCCTTTTGATGGACTTTCCTTCCTACACTGAGTAGTGTAGTCCTTTCTTTGTGTTGCCGCACGACCATAGACGTACTGTTAGTGTGCAGCAGTTTTTAGTTTCACTGAATTCAGTGTTGGCTGTGTGCGTTTGGAAGCTGCCATTAGAGTGATTTAATCCCTCTGAGTGTACAGGTGAGTCATTAGCATTGTGGTTCTGTGTGTGATAATTTTCCCACTGCCGATACATTCCCTTCCTGTACGCGTGGGGTAGTTTGGTTATCTTTTGCCATGGGTTTCCCACGTTGTGTAGGATGGACAGCATGTAAGTTTTTTCTGCATTCTATATATTGTACGGGCACTTAGTCTTAATCACGAGGGTGAAATAAAAGCACTCCCATTGGTACATGTTGAAGGGTGATGCCAGACATATGGTGTTCATTGCCATGCATCCATTGTTTTCCAGATTGATACTTTACGGCTTGACTGTGTGGATTTCTCCTTTGCAAACACGTTGATTGCTGCTTTGCTTGCTACAGTCTTGATCCCTACATCTGTGAAGGTAATTTATTTTATGATATTTGGAGCCCTGTTTTCATGTGTAATTGCATTTTGAAGCCCCTTTCTGGATATAACAGAGCATGTGGTCTCTGTGTATTGGTTCTGTCTCATTTAGGTGTGGCGATACTTTAGCGGACTATGACGCTTTTGTGAAGTAGTGGTCTCTCATTTGGCGAGAAACCAGCGAATTTGTCATCCTGTGACGCGCTTTGAAGTTTCACCATTTAAAGGTAAATTTGTGGGTGCCCTGTTGGGACCCGTGTGAGTGTGGCATAACCTCTATGCCATGTTCTTTTTCTACATTTTGTAGTACTTCCTTTCCCTCTTTTTGGAACTCATTAGTTTTTCCTTTTACTCTTACAGGCTCGGAGGTTCTTTCCTTCCTTTGCCTGTATAGAAGTTTGAATCTACCCTTTCAGCACGGTGTTGAAGAGATTAGTGGATGCCTTTTTAAAAAAAATTCCCCTGAAGAATGTTCGCCCGAACTGGGCAGTGAAGAACAGAAACATGTTGGGATGGTTGTTGTTTTAGAGACACATTGAGATTTTTTTGTGTTATGTTATGTGATATCTTTTGTGTCATGCAAATAAGTGAACTTTGTATTTCATGTTTTAGTAACTGTTTAGTACACTGTGTTAGGTGAGGGTAGTGTTTTATGTTTAAATTCAGTTCGAATTATTTGAATCAAAATTTGTTATACACATTTTTTAATCAATCATAGCAGACGATCCATTTTTTCAGGACTAGTGATGCCGGAAAACCTTATAGAGTTCCTGTGTAAAGGGGGTTGGATGTAAGTAAAACAAGACGTGTTATCTTACTCTTTATTGTATTATACCTGGGATATGAAGCCTGCTGAAAACCCAGGAATGGTTCATCCTGTTACCCGGGATATGAGGCCTGCTGAAAAACCAGGAATGGTTCATCCTGTTACACGGGATATGAGGCTTGCTGAAAAACCAGGAATGGTTCATCTTGTTGCCTGGGAAATGAGACCTGCTGAAAACCCAGCAATGGCCATCCTGTTACCCGGGATATGAGGCCTGCTGAAAACCCAGGAATGGCTCATCCTGTTGCTGAAAACCCAGGAATGGCTAATCCTGTTACGCAGGATATGAGGCCTGCAAAACACCCAGGAATGGCTCACTGTATTACCCAGGATATGAGACCTGCTGAAAACCCAACAACGGCCATCCTGTTACCCGGGATATGAGGCCTTTTGAAAACCCAGGATCGGCTATCCTGTTACCCGGGATATGAGGCCTGCTGAAAACCCAGGAATGGTTAATCCTATTACCCGGGATATGAGGCCTGCTGAAAACCCAGGAATGGTTTTTCCTGTTACATGCCATATGAGGCCTGCTGAAAAACCAGGAATGGTTCATCTTGTTGCCTGGGAAATGAGACCTGCTAAAAACCCAGCAATGGCCATCCTGTTACCCGGGATATGAGGCCTGCTGAAAACCCAGGAATGGCTCATCCTGTTACTCAGGATATGAGCCTGGCTGAAAACCCAGGAATGGTTCATCCTGTTACCCAGGATATGAGGCCTGCTACACACCCAGGAATGGCTCAATGTACTACCCGGAATATGAGACCTGCTGAAAACCCATGAATGGCTCATCCTGTTACCTGGGATATGAGGCCTGCTGAAAAAACCCAGGAATGGCTCATCCTGTGAGCCGGGATATGAGGCCTGCTGAAAACCCAGGAATGTCTCATACTGTTACTCGGGATAGGAGGCCTGCTGAAAACCCAGGAATGGCTCATCCTATTGCCCGGGATATGAGACTTGCTGAAAACCCAGGAATGACTATACTGTTACCCAGGATATGAGGCCTGCTGAAAACCCAGGAATGGCTCATCCAGTTACCCGTGGTATGAGTAATGCTGAAGACCCAGGAATGGCTTATCCTTTTACCCAGGATATGAAACTTGCTGCAAACCCATGAATGCCTCATCCTGTTACCCAGGATATGATGCCTGCTGACAACCTAGGAATGGCACATACTGTTGCCCAGGATAGGAGACCCTCAGAAAAAGCCCAGGAATGTCTGTCCTGTTCCCCGGGATATGAGGCCTGCTGAAAACCCAGGAATGGCTCATCCTGTTCCCTGGGATATGGGGCCTGCTGAAATCCCAGGAATGGCTAATCCTTTTTCCTGGGATTTGAAACTTGCTGAAAACCCCTGAATGGCTCATCCTGTTACACAGGATACGAGGCCTGCTGAAAACCCAGGAATGGCTCATACTGTTAACCGGGATATGAGTCCTGCTGAAAACCCAGGAATGGTTCATCCTGTTGCCCGGGATATGAGACCTGCTGAGAACCCAACAATGGTCATCCTGTTACCCGGGATATGAGGCCTGCTGAAAACCCAGGAATGGCTATCCTGTTACCCAGGATATGGGACCTGCTGCAAATCCAGAAATGGCTACTCCTATTAACCGGGATATGAGGCCTGCTGAAAACCCAGGAATGGTTCATCCTGTTGCCCTGGATATGAGACCTGCTGAGAACCCAACAATGGCCTTCCTGTTACCCGGGATATGAGGCCTGCTGAAAACCCATGAATGGCTCATCCTGTTACCCAGGATATGAGACCTGCTGAAAACCCAGGAATGGCTTTTTCTTTTACCCAGGATATGAGGCCGACTGAAAACCCAGGAATGGCTCATCCTGTTACCTGGGATATCAGGCCTGCTGAAAACCTAGAAATGGATGCATCATCTTGTTACCCAGGATATGAGTACCCTCGGCAGATCTGTACATGTTTATATCTCATTGATTCCTAAAGACCCAGGAAAGGCTCATGCTGCTAGCTGGGACATGAGGGCCCCTGGCAGATGTCGCATTTCTTCCTAAAGACCCAGGAAAGGCTCCTGCTGTTACTTGGGACAAGGCCCCCTGGCGTCTATTACATTGCTCCCTGAAAACCCAGGAATGACTCATGCTGTTAATAGGGCCATGAGGCCCCTTGTCAGCTCTGTACTTGTTGCTATTACATTGCCTCCTGGAAAACCAGCAATGGATCATGTCATTACCCGGGACACAAGGCCCCATGGCAGCTATTACATTTCTTCCTGACAACCCAGGAATGGCTCATGCTGTTACCCGGGCAACAATGCCCGGTCGCAGCTATTACATTTCTGCCTGAAAACCTAGGAACGTCGCCATGCTGTTACCTGGGGAACAAGGCGCCTTGACCACTGTTACTTGGGACACAAGGCACCTTGGCAGTCCATTTACTCCTAAAACAAATGTCAGATCCTCTTATTGGTAGACCTTTTAGGAGTGAAGGCACATTTGATGCCTCCTGTCAAACACCTGGCAAAGATGGATTCTAAGGTAGTTGCAACTGTAGAGATAAAGGGCTTACAGTGGAGAAACCTCAGTATAATTAGCCGTAAGTCAAAAGTATTTGGCAGTCAACATAATTTCTCCCTGGTAGCTGGTGCCTGTTAGCCTGACAGAAGGGAGCCATACTCTCATTAAAACATGTTGGGATTCTGCATAAATGGAATAAGGTAATTGACAAGGATGAATGGGAGAGCAATGTTAATAAACATGACCATTAATAATACCTACTGCTCAAAGGTCTTCTTTTTGTTTGGGGACTTTAATCACACTTGCACCTGCTGGGAACAGCACCATCGTTAGTTTTTATTCTTGGCTAAATCTCATTTTTCAGAAGACAAATTTGCCTTTTTCAAAGTCTGATTCGGTGGACGCTCCTTGTTAGCACTGCCAGAGCTTGTCACTTCATGCTGTTATAAATGGGGCTGTGTTCAAATGGATATAGAGGAGGCGGATGCAGGCCTTTATTGACTTGGCTGGCTCCAAAGAGAAGGACAAACTCAGAGGTTCCTCAAAAGCAGACATGCCAAGTACAGTGCAGGGCCACTATGGGATCATAAAGTATGAGCAAGGTGCAAAGCCTTGAAAGTATCATAGGTCAGGAGCTTACCCCATCCTGTCTTTACCCTGGCATGCTGCTGGCACATATAGTACTGTATTCCAAAAGGAAAAGCAAAAATACAGGTACCAGAATTCAAATCCAAAACCAGGACAAGGTGTGATATCCACACCTGACAGTGGATATCTTCAAATGTGCCAAAGGGGGGGTGAGGCCAGACACAGTGTTCAGCATTCGGAAGCAAGGATATGGAAAATTATTGCCCCAAAAGAACATTTCAGAAATTCCTCCTGACTTGCATTGGGTGAATCACAGATTCAGGGGGTTAACATAAGAGCAACACATATATTGTATTGCTGTTGATGAGGATGTTTAAAAACAAGCAAGTTTACATTCTAAGGGCACGATTCATAGAAAATGAGCAAAAATCCTGCAAAGTCCCTCACACCGAAAACGACTTTGCGCGTTCCTGCGTGCAAAAGATTCTGGGCCTCATTTCGAGTGGGGCGGTAAGGGATACCGGGCACCGGTAAGGAGACCGGTGCCGGTAATCCCTTACCGCCCTACTATGAGTTCCCTTAGCGGGTCCCTCCTTTAATGCCTGGTCTGACCAGGCGTTATGGACGGGACCCGTTAAGGGAATTCAGAGCCAATAACGGTACCGCAATTTATTACCGTTATTAGCGCCTTCCCCATTCCCATTGAGCCCTATGGGGGGCTCAATGGTCGGACTACACCGGTAAGTCCCCATTGAACTAGACCGATGCCGGACACGTCATTGGTGGCAGTCATGACGCAAATAGCGCCAGGACTACCACCAATCTCGTAATGAGGCCCTCTGTGTGCATTCCGCGTATTCATGGAATTTTGGCTGCAAAGTAACCCTATGTGCAAGAAGAAGCTGGAAAGCCCAGGACAAGCCCCAACACAAAGCAAATCCAGCCATGTATACCAACCTATGCGCCCTCCTCATCCACGAAGAAATGCACCCTGACAATACTGCATACAAAAACCCCCAAGCAAGGCAGCACCCCGGCAACGATTCACAGCACTCTGTCAATAGGCGTACCATTTTTTGTAACTGTATTCAGTCCCTAGTAAATATGCATGCGAAGCCCTGTAAACAGTGGGTGCACCCCGCTGCTCTGCATACATGTACCCCTAACTGTGATCTGCAACCTAACTGCGTGCTTGCACCAGTAAATTCTCGTCATGACCTCACCTTTGCGTGCTGATTCCTATGTGATTGGGGCCTTGCGCCTGCTTTCACGTAGCTGTGTGATTGGGAGCTTTTGTGCTGATTCTCCCAACGTGATGTTGCACACTCAGATCCATGAATACGCTTGGTTTTGCGTGGTTCTGGGAGTGCGATTTCCTTGCGCAGGACATCCCTCGACACACCCACGCAATGGCTTATTCTTCCTCATTCTGCATGGAGAATGGGGAATATGCATGTTCTGCCTCCTGTTTAAGTCTCTGCACAGGCCCGGTCAACACTCTGCGTGGAGTCTCGCGCAAGGCACTTGACTGCACGCAGAGACATGCCGGACCAGCACGGAGTCCCCACAAAATCCAGAAAAGGCCTGCAAATTCAAATCCATGAATCGAGAAAGGGTGTTTTGCATGCTGAGTGGCTTGCACAGTTCCTATTCAGCGTGCAGACAATTCCATAAATCAGGCCCTAAGTCTCTGGGAGGTAGCGTTCTGGGCTTAGGGGTATCTAAGATGAACTGCTTTTAGGCACTGCTGGCCTTCCTGTTAAAATTGCCTGAATGATATGTTCCTTACTGTCTTTTTTTCGAAAACTTATTTAGGGGAAAACATTTCAGTAGCATTGACTGCAAACCCTTTCAGGCCTCACCCTCCTCATCCGGATAACGGCACAGTGGTGGCACTTTTTTAAGCATGTTATACCTCAACCAGGTCCTGGCACAGTGCTGGCAATTTCAGGCTTGCTCCCGCCCCCTCTAGAGCTATCACAGAGGACAGTGCTGGATTCTATAGGCGTACCCTTCCTCAAAAATGGCTATATATCCATCAATTAGCATTATTTGAAAATCCCAATTGGTTTTTTACACTCATTTTAGCCTGAACATGACCATTTCCCTCACACGCAAAAGTTCCTCCAGCCCAATGCCATTTAAAGGGAAGCTCAGGCCTGCATTTCAATTTCAGAAAGTAGTCATGTGCAACTTTTCATGGATTTTTCAGCACAGAGAAATGTGACTTTGCCATGCCAACAAACACCCTCATTCACAGAGCAGTGCAAAGTGTATTTTTGCTGTGCAAAGTGACTTTGCACTGGTGCAAAAGTGGCGCAAAGTCACTTTGCACTGCAAAAATACACGTTGCACTGCTCTGTGAATTAGAGGGCCTCATTGCGACCCTTGCGGAATGGGTTTACCGGCACCGGTAATTGTACCAGTGCCGGTAAGCCCATTCCGCCCTATTAGGAGGTTTCCTCTCGGGACCCGGAACAGACGTCTGGTGAAACCAGACGTCATTTCCGCGTCCCGCGAGGGGACCAAGGAGCTAATAACAGGCCCGCTATTAGCTCCATCCCCATTCCCATTGAGCCCTATTTGGGCTCAAATGGGAATGGGGAATGGTTTTTTGAATGAGGAATTATCAGGTCCTCCAAGGTTGGAATGACCCGGTAATTCCTCATTCACAGACCACGGACCCCGACACGATTTTGGAGGCAGCCATAGGGCTAATAGCAGGATGGCTACCTCCAAACTCGTAATGAGGCCCAGAGTTTTGTTGGCAGTGCAAAATTGCATGAATCAGGCCCGTAACAGGTTCTCAGGTAGAATAAGCACTCGGCTGTTTTCTAGAGTTCGTCATGTTTTTCCTGTGTTTTTTTAATGACCTTGTCATTCTGCCTTCACAGTGCCTGCTTGGTTTGTTTGAAACTGATTTGAAGAGATGTATGTGACATGTTTAATTCTACGGTCAAGTGAAACACAAATATCTCTATACTTAACATTGCAACCACTCTTTGTCAGAGTTTTCCAATGGGCGGTTGGTGGCACTATTTAAAAGATGTGAGTATTTAATATCCGGTGTCCCCAGGTAAGCAGGTGAGCCCCCTTGAGACCCCTGGCCCCTCTAAAATCGTGGACCTTGCTTTTTGCTGCCCTCAGGCCCCGTGTGCTGCCTTGCAGGCCCGGCTCTCCCTGATGCTCTTCCCCGTCCAAAAAGCCCGCCTCCCAGCCCTCCCCCTCCTGTGATTGGCTAGCTCCCTGGCCTTAACTGTTCCTCCCTGGGCAGCCCACTGCCCGGCAGCCCCTGCGACTAAGGGCACCAAGGACAAGGGCGGCTCCAAAATTGGTGGCTCCAAGATGTGTCTGCAGGTGTCCGCAGGGGAAGCCAATGAAGCCAGCAATCAACAGACACCAACAAAAACTGTAAGTGTGGCTTGGGTGGAGTGTAGAGCAATTACTCTACTCCAGAAAGCCCCCGCCACCCTACCTTACCTCTCCATAAAGTACACTGCCATAAACGTACACTATGCACACTTACAGAGACTAATGACCACCAACCTAAATCTACTCATGGCTGGACCATAAAAGTCATTTTGCATTACTTACAAACATACTTCCCAATGTTAGCATGTGCCACACTTAGACGGAATTCTTAACTTTAGCCTGCGTCGCATCTAGATAAGATCGTGAATGTTAGCATATGCCACACTTAGACGGAATTCTTAACTCTAGCCTACTTTGCATCTAGATAGAAATTGAATGTCAGCATGTGCTGCACTTAGATGGAATTCTTAACTTTAGCCTGCGTCGCATCTAGATAGAAATGTGAATGTTAGCATGTGCCACACTTGGACGGAATTCTTAACTTTAGCCTGCATTGCATCTAGATAGAAATGTGAATGTTAGCATGTGCCACACCTAGACGGAATTCTTAACTTTAGCCTGCGTCACATATAGGTAAGATCAGGAATGTTAGCATATGCCACACTTAGACGGAATTATTAACGTCTAGCCTACTTTGCATCTAGATAGAAATTGAATGTCAGCATGTGCCGCACTTACATGTAATTCTTAACTTGGCCCGTGTCACATCTAGATAGAAATGTGAATGTTAGCATGTGCCACACTTGGACGGAATTCTTAACTTTAGCCTGCATCGCATCTAGATAGAAATGTGAATGTTAGCATGTGCCACACTTAGACGGAATTCTTAACTCTAGCCTGCGTCGCATCTAGATAAGATCGTGAATGTTAGCATATGCCACACTTAGACGGAATTCTTAACTTTAACCTGCGTCGCATCTAGATAAGATCGTGAATGTTAGCATATTCCACACTTAGACGGAATTCTTAACTCTAGCCCACTTTGCATCTAGATAGAAATTGAATGTCAGCATGTGCTGCACTTAGATGGAATTCTTAACTTTAGCCTGCGTCGCATCTAGATAGAAATGTGAATGTTAGCATATTCCACACTTAGACGGAATTCTTAACTTTAGCCTGCATCGCATCTAGATAGAAATGTGAATGTTAGCATGTGCCACACCTAGACGGAATTCTTAACTTTAGCCTGCGTCACATATAGATAGAAATTGAATGTCAGCATGTGCCGCACTTACATGTAATTCTTAACTTGGCCCGTGTCACATCTAGATAGAAATGTGAATGTTAGCATGTGCCGCACTTAGATGGAATTCTTAACTTAACCCGCATCACATATAGATAGAAATTGAATGTTAGAATGTGCCTCACTTAGATGGAATTCTTAACTTAGACCACGTCACATATAGATAGAATCTGAATGTTAGCATGTGCCACACTCAGATGGAATTCTTAACTTTAGCCTGTGTCGCATCTAGATAGAAATGTGAATGTCAGCATGTGCCACACTCAGACGGAAGTCTTAACTTTTGCCTGCGTCACATCTAGATAAGATTGTGAATGTTAGCATATGCCACACTTAGACGGAATTCTTAACTCTAGCCTAGTTTGCATCTAGATAGAAATTGAATGTTAGCATGTGCCGCACTTAGATGGAATTCTTAACTTAGCCTGCACCACATATAGATAGAAATTGAATGTTAGCATGTGCAACACTTAGATGGAATTATTAATTTAGCCCGCGTCACATATAGATAGAAATGTGAATGTTAGTATGTGCCACACTAGGATGTAATAGTGATCACTAGCCTGCCTCACATCTAGTTAGGATATTGAAGATTAGCAAGTGCCACACCCAGATGGAATAGTGAATGATAGCAAGCATCACACCTAGACATAACTGAAAGGACAGCAACACCAATTAACAGATCCACTAACAATTTCACCCCTCTGCATACACCTCTCAAACTCTAACCAAACACAACCACAAGCCTATAACACAACAATCTGCACAAACTTCCATACACTGCAACAACAAAACAAACCACACATAGACTCGCACAACAGCACACGATGACTACCGACCGAAAAACACCCCAAGCCCAGTCAATGGACCCAGCGGGCTGAGGCTGCCAACAGCAGATCACTGCTCTCTTGCACTTTTCCAGCTTATTCCCACTAACTCCACTCCCCTTTTTCAGAGCCGCTTTTTTCAGAACCGCCAGAGCGCCAGGGGACCACTCCAGTGGTGATAGTGCGCGGTACAAATATCCTTTAACATTAACTAGAAAAGGATTCAGCAGGCCTCTCTACAGAAATTACAGGAAGATACAGAGCGTATAACAATCTAAGAAGGGAAGTGGAAGAATTAAAGATTAAAAACTTATCATTGGATTTGAAATCCAGAAATCAAAACTTTAGGCTTATGGGCCTGACTGAAGACATAACAAAAGAGGGTCAATTAGAGAGCATTTTAATCCAAATACTTTCAGAAATCTATGGCCAAGGAACTCTGTTCCCAGGGGATTTAGACTACGCCTACAGAGTGGGGAAATTGGGCAATACTAAACCAAGGCAAATATTAATGGTCTTTACAAAGATTAAGGCTAAAGAGAAAGTTTTGAGGGCAGCAAGAGAAAAAGGGCAAGTTGTTTATAATAAATCACACGTGGCAATATTTCCAGACTATCCAAAGGAATTAATGGAGAGAAGAAAGTTATTTTTGGAAGCAAAGAGATTAGCAAGAGAAAAAGAAATATAAACTGCTCTAGTCAAACCAGCAATTCTTATAATATATTTATCAAGTGGCCTTAAATCAACAGAAGACCCAGAAGAAGCAAAGAGGTGGATTCCAAGCTACGCAAATCATTAAATCAAGGTCTTGTTTGAGTTCCCAGGGATTGTGGCTGATTGTTGGTTTGAGTATGAATGTGGGATTGTTTGCTTTTAATTTACAGTTTCAGAAGTTTCACACTGAGGCACATTATTACATGAATTATTAATAATATTAATTTCTAGGGTTTATATACAGTTAAATAGCTGAATTTGTTCATTTAATGCTACTTTAAATTGAATATATTCACTTTAAAATGGCCCTTCCTAACAGATTTGAATTCTAGTTTGTTTGGATTTTAAATGAGATATAACGTAATGGGGGCTTTGTATGCTTTTAAAGACACAATGGGCCTCATTACGACCCAGGCGGTAAGGGGTTTACGGCAGCGTTAACAGCGCCAACCCTTACCGCCTGAGTACGAGGTCCCTTAGCGCCATGGCGCTTTTAACACCTGCTTTTAGCAGGTGTTAAAATCCATGGCGCTAAGGGACCATGGAGTTAATTACGCCACCGTAATTTACGGTGGCGTAATTAACGCCTTCCCCACTCCCATTATGCCCTATGGGGCAAAAATGGGAATGGGGAAGGGTAAATGGGGATTGGGGACTTACCGCCCCGCCAAGGTCGGAATGGGGCGGTAAGTCCGCCAACCACCATGGCGTAAACGTAGTTTACGCCATGGTGGTAAAGTCACGGCCCAGGCGGTAACTTACCGCCTGGGTCGTAATGAGGCCCAATGCATCTTGTAGGTAGGTCCCTTCCTCTAACTTATAGGAAGTGTTCGGAGGGAGGCTAGTAGCTCAGACAAAATGATGTGTGTGTTTCATGAGGTCGCAATCAAATTCTAGTTCTCAGGCATGATGATCGGAAGTGATGATAATACCGACGTAGTAGCAGTCATCAGAAGCATGGCGTGGGAGGATTAGCAAAGTTCTACACACAGGTATTGTTATATAGAAAGCAATATATATCGATTCATTGTGCCTTATTTGGGACATGTAACGTAACTAACAACTGAAGCCCTCCTTAAAATTGAGTTAGAGGAGCTGTGAGGCTGAGATTATGATTGTGTTATGATCCGGAGTTATAATGCCACATACAGCAGCGGTCCTGTTGGAAGCGAAAGCATCGTTAGTTGATATGTAAGAGCCTGGAAGTGGAAGTTTGGGGCGTGGCAACGCCAAAGGATTACTGCCCCTCTTGGTTTCTTGCCCTATCCCAACATTTGCTTTTAAATCCATACTATAAATATCACCTCAGAGCATACCAAATGCATATTTTTTATTTATTTTTTATTTATATTTATTACATTTGTAATACGCCCAACCCCTGAGGTATCACGGCGTAGGTTACAGGGAGCTTCATATTCTGGTTACAGTGGGAGAAACAAGAGAAAAATACATACATACATAGGAAGTTCAAGCGTTACATAGGTGCACGGAGAGGCCTGGTTGGTAAGTCTGTCTAGTCCTACCCACCTAGTGTGGTAACTACTTCAGTTTAGTATTTATTGAACAGCCAGGTTTTCAGTAGCTTTTTGAATTTCTGGTGGGAAGGCTCATTTCTGGTGTGCACCGGGAGGGAGTTCCAAAGGTTGGGTGCCAATACTGGGGAGCTGCTGCCTCCTGCCTTTGAGCGTTTAAAGCGAGGGACAAACAGCCGGGTGCAGCTGTTGGATCTGAGAGTTCTGGTTGCACCATTGATGGTGATGGCGTTGTCCAGATAGGCAGGTGCATATGCATGTTGTTGGCAGGAATTGCCCTTCAGTGTCGTATTTGATAGTTGCCGATCCTCTCTCCGATATGGCTCTCGCTTGGGACCCAAATGTACTGTTTACAAACGCTCACTTCCTAGATCATGGCCCTAAAGCATTGTTATGTTCATGGAGTCTACCTGCCAGCCATCTCACTTGATTCTTGGGATTCAAGCCAGTTCTGGGTTTTTTTCGGAATCCACTATGTAAACAATTTTGTTTACAGAGTGAGTTTTATACCTCAACTACACGCAGAAGGACTTTTTGCGATGTTTCTATTTAATTATCGAGGTTGGCTTTAGCAATTTTGCGCTCAATCTCTTTGAAAGAGGGTTTAGGGTGATTTTTTTTTTATTTTACCCCATTTTAGATTGTGAAGTATTATGCTAGCCTAAAAAAGAGTGTGTTGTGTAACCCTGTGTAAAGAAATCACCCATTTAATGTCCTACTGTATTCAGTATTTATGCTGTTGTCGGTTATCTTGGAGTTTGTGTACATTGACGATGCCTATCTTTGCAGCAATATTTGGGGGCAGACATGAGCGTACCCTCATTCTGGAAATCACACGTTCTCACACACACACTCCTACTGCATGTGTGGGTAACCTGGACCCCTGTAAATCAAACTGAAAATGAAGGAAAAAAAGACATTCGTCTCTTTAGTTGACACCTTTAATTTTTGCATGAATACTATTCATGACGTTAGCTCCCACTGCGGCTAAATGTTGGCAGGGTGGCTCAGTGGGTTGATGCGCACGTCGCGGAAAGCTGTTTTATGCTGCAACTTTGAACCGCTGCATCCATAGGCGCTCGCTGAACTCAGTGCCATTGTGTAGAGTAATAGAAACTTCCAGCTGAAAGGTTGTGCCGGCAAGTGCGTGTATGAAAACCATGTTACTGCTGCTAATTCAGCACTACGAAAGACATGGATGGATTACATGTGTTATATTTGAGTAAGGAGGACTAAGGCCATTCTACATTTACATACCAATGATGCTAGAAAAACGAGGGTAATGCGCTTGAAGTAGCTCGCCCTAGAGTAGTTGGGCTAGAGGTGTGCGTGCAGCCTGGGCACGGGTGCAAAAACTCTTGCAGAGTCACATCCAACTTCTTAACAGTGCTCGTGGCCGGTTTTTGTACACCGGGCTTACATCTGCGTGCACATACTGGCAAATTACGCAACGGAATGAAGGAGGTCACGTCATATGTCCAAGATCAGACTGTTTAGTCAAGTAGGGAAATTGGGACTAGAACCGCAGACAGCTCTACCACACCCATTAGGTACACCAACCCCTCCCTTCCTTTTTGCAAAGAGCTGACACAACCCCCACGCACGCACATATGCCTTCAGTGACCAGGAACATGGTTTTGCCGACGTGTATTCCAGATTCCTCCAAAAAGAGACTGAAAAATCCCTTCACCGACTATTCTTGTATTTGGGCTATTAGAAGAATTAAGGAAACACGGGCAGGCCGGTCTGCAATTTAGCGTTGCAATGTGGTCAGAAATGGCATTTTTTTTTATAAGGGAGGCGGTGTTTGTAACTGTCACTTCAAAGCGTAGGCGTGCATTTAAAACGCTGCTAGCCGAGAGTTTGGTCCATAGGCACAAAAGCCTGGATTACATTTAAGCATCTGGCTTAACTTACGCTATACACAAGGAGGACCATTTGGGCCCTGAATGGCAGGCCACTCTAGGCAGACATAAGAAAATGGAAAAATAGAAACACATATTGAAGACTGGCCCTCGGATGGGTAATAGAAACCATGCGTGTTCCAGCTTCATGAAATAAACAGGGCATATTCCCATGTCCCACTAAAGGGCAATTCTCAACTAAACCAGACACTAATGTGCTAGGCTGACACTTCCTTGCCCCCTCTCCTTCCCAAACACCTGCAATTCGCAACTAAAATTGCTCCACAATTTATTTTGGTATTTATAAAGCGCACCAAGGCGGTGGGCATCACAGCGCTTAAGGTTTGCTTTAACGGACTCCCAAACCAATCAGACAGAGGTAAAGGCCTGCGGGCGATTTGGCGCTCTATTAAGAATTTAAATAAATAAATAAAAGTAATATGTCTGCTAAACACTCAATTCATCCACTGCGATATGCCTTGCAGGGAATTTCTATCCTTTGCTGTCAGAGGAGCTTGTAAACGCAGCAAAATAAAAGGATGCGTTGGCCACGATAACTCAGACGCCCTGCACCCTTCCGACACCATGGAGCCATTTATGAAGTTGATTTAAAGGCTTGCTCGATGAAAAGCGGAACTGCTCTTTCCAGATTCGTTCTCACCAGCTGGAGGGTTTTATTTAGTCTCTTTGGGAAATTATATTGGCCAAGCTCTACAAAACCACAAAGATACACCAAGTGGCGAAGCCCCATCTAGTCACCACAATTCCCTTATGCACTCCTTGATGCCCCTGTAAGGACATACCAGTTGTGGTTTTGCCTATAGAATATACTGTCAGCACAGACCTAGTGGGGGGAATAAGGGTGGTGTGCCTCCCAGTTAGGGTTTGCACACTTTTGCATTCCTTAATAAATTGCACATAAATTAAAGCTCTCCAATGGCTATTTTTTCGCATGAGAAAATAGGTAGTAAAGGCCCACGTGTGTACGCTCAAAAAACCTTCCCCAGGGTCAGAGGTTCAATGACTTTGGTTTATACAGTGAGGGTTGTTAATAAATGCCTGACCCTCAAGGTTGTTTTAGGCAGATATAGCTGGTTAAATCGCCAGTTTGGGACTATTCAAGCATACGCCCCCCGAGTGTTGCGCCATTTTTTTTTTTTTTTTTTATGGGCCTGCGGGAAGGTCTGGATGGAACGACCCGATAAACTACACTGAGAATATGATACTGCAGGAGTGGGGCCTGAGGAAGCTCTCACAGAGGTTCGCTGTGTAAAAGGATCACAGGGCATTGTCTAGAAGGACCCCCACCACCGGGACGCAGCCAAGAGCGGTAATTGCTTAGATTCTTAATTACAAAGACAAGGAAAACATTCTGAGATTTTCCGTACTTGGGGGGTGCGGTTTTGGGGGGTGGACTCGGAAATAAGGAGGAAAACAAGAATTTTGAGGAAACAAGTGCCTTGCTTTATGAAATTATCGTTGCGAGAAAGATATTTGCCTTAACAAGACGGCTATTGTGAAG
Source organism: Ambystoma mexicanum (assembly GCF_040938575.1). Classification (NCBI taxonomy): domain Eukaryota; kingdom Metazoa; phylum Chordata; class Amphibia; order Caudata; family Ambystomatidae; genus Ambystoma; species Ambystoma mexicanum. The sequence continues at coordinate 419,845,863 of NC_090929.1, forward strand.
AACAATTGTTTTGAGTTTTGAACACGTATAATGCTGATAACACGAATATTAATTAAGATGCAATCCTTAGAGTGTAGCACCTTCAATAAAAAGCACTTGAACAAACACTTAAGAAGTGACAAGCGTGGTGAATGTAAACCAAATGGAAACGTAAACCGTTTGCAGTACTTAGATTGCGACAGCGGAGGTGTTTGATTATATCATCAACCTGCAACTGTGATGTCAGTGTTCACTTACTGGCAGGAAGTGGCGCTCAGGACCAGTGACGGAAGCACTATTCACACATCTTCGCCCTTATAACCCCCACCCTCTGATTAAAAGCGCCCAGGTACACTCAGTTACAGAATGTGCAATGGCTGCCCTTCCTGGAAAGGAACGCTTCCGGCTCTTCGGGTTCCCGGGGAGGAGTGGGGGCTCTAGCAACTTTGCGTATTAACCGTATATGAGCAATATATTTTTCTTCCGGCTTTGGGCATATTATTGCCGGAGCGGGAACACTATGCAGGTATACGTTTTTGCAATCAGGCTCATGGCGCTGAAAGGTATACAAATGTCCCCCGAAAAGCAGTGTCCCGTTGTCATTTTTATAAACACGGCCGAGGACTGAAAACATTGTGTATACAGTTGCATTGCCCTTTTAAATGGAAAGCAAGGCATTGTGAAATCCCGCGAGGAATAAAACAAAGTCAGTTCATTTACCAGATTTTCCTGTTTCAATTACGAGTTTTGGCTTGGGGAAAAAAAATGACATGTTTTTGCGTATTCGTGTTGTTTTTAGATATGGAGGTGTGGCTGTTGGACTCAGATGGGGTGATGTAATTTCTATAGTTGGGCAGGTATGGTTCAGGTGATTTCCTCTTGTCTTACGGCCATACATGATAAACATGGCTTACTGTGCTATGTTAATATGTAACATCTCCACAGGGTTCCTGAGCTCACCCATATGCTTGATTGTGCAGACTAAGGAAGATGGTGGGCATCATTTTTTAATAAATGTTTGTATTGATACAGCTGATATAAATCAACTTTACAATATATTTTATAATAAAAAAGAATTATACAAAACATAAAAGTAAATTTTAATACATAAATTAGAGTCAATACAATTTAAAAAATGTTTTGATAATACATTTCAAATGATTTAAATCCAAACACACAAACTGTCATACTAGACAAAACGAACCTTAAAGTAGAATTTGAGTGAAGATAAAACACGAGTACTCAAGAATAACTATTAAAGTTAAAAGTGTGACAGTGTATCCTGCCATTTTTGTCGTAAATATACAATTCACATTTGTTAACTGAGACCTGAACAATGAATGAATGGTATATCATACAACATGACTGACATGCTTTGTCATACAAAAATTAATTTCATGCAGTTTTAGCTCATGTAATAATGCTATCGCTCTTATTCTCACCACTCTGGAGTAACCAGCCTGAATCATTTCCCACAGAGTATCAGAGGTTAACAATCCGAATAGTTCCACTATTTGTTTAAAGTGTTTTTTACTTTTTTATTTTATTTTCAATTTGTATCAAGCAGCTCGTTAGTGTTGATTAGTTGGTTAACGTGGCATAGAGCAGAGTTGCAGCGTGTCGGTGCCCATCACTCCTATTTTGTCTACTGTGGAACAGAATGGCAGTTTTGTCCATCTACATAATTTCTGGTCTGTTATGATGTGACATGCCCTGCTAACCCAATGCCCGTACTCCAAGTCTAGCGCACTAATGTCCACCTGCTGCATTTCCAAGTTGTTTCCGGAACCACCAGGCCACTACTCCCTTACTCCTACTCCATAGCCAGATTTTCACATACCCCATTGTGTGCATTTGTGACCAGGTCTCGAAGATTTCCAAACTAATAATTGGTCGCCTCTATGCAAATGAGTACCTCTGTTTCCACCCCAGACCTCCCCACAAAACTGCAGCTGGTCTCCTCAAAACCAGTACTTATTGATTTGGTTGCTATTGACAAGGTTTTGTCCTGGTTTATTAACCAGTCGTTTGCCATGGTTTACGAAATGTCACTATGGCTTGGCTCAGCAATTATTACCACATTTGCTTGAAAGTGACACTTGCCACACATATTGCTTTATTGTGTTGACATCATCGGTACTGTTTGTTGGTACCATTCCCATAGCAATAGTTAGATTTAGCAATTAGATATGTATATCTGGGATATGCCCAGAGCATGCTTTGAGCTATTAGCATTAGGAGGTGTTTCATTAGGTTTTTTTTTCTCTTCCTAGCCTGAGTTAATAATTATACATCTTTTTGGAAAAGATGGTGAAACTATGATTATTGGTTTAGGGATTTAGGGAGATGTAAGCTTGAGTAGGTTTAAGTGAATACAGTTAAAATACCTGTTCTCAATATCAGTCCAGCCCCGAGTTATAGTATGTTCTTTAAGTTAAGTTCAGTTAAGTCTAATTATACACATATTGTGTTTTCATTTATATTTTTATTTTTGCTTTATATTTTTTTCAATTTTAGTATTTAGTTTTAGTTATGTAAATGACATCAGTCTAACTATGGCAGCTCAAAAAGGAAATAGGATTGACTCATTACATGTTGTGTCTTGGAACATAAATGGCTTAAATAACCCAATTAAAAGAAAGAACATTTTATCACATTTAAGACATTTACAAGCAGATATTATTTTATTGCAGGAGATGCATTTGACAGAGGCAGAGGCTACCAAATGCGAGAAAGGTTGGGCAGGGCAGATGTATCATTCCAACTATTCCTCAAAATCAAGAGGAGTCTCAACATTGTTTAAAAAAAATTTTCAGGGACCTAGTACAGGATCTAAGATAGATAAGTAAGGTTGTTGGTTATCAGTTGCAATCCAAATCCAAGAGATGGAGTTTACTATATGTAACATTTACACTCCTAAAATAACTATGCAGCTCTTTTTTAATGGATTGAGCCGCTTCTTATTAGACACAGGGGGGAAGAACTTGTTGGTTGGGGGCGACTTCAATTTGGTAGTGAATCCAATTTTGGATAGAAGCAGTCAGACGGTGAGAGATGGAAGGAAAAAAGACAGAGATGCGTTGAGGTTGTTGATTTAGGATTTCAGATTGACGGATGTTTGGAGATTGGAACACCGAACAGGAAAGGAATACACTTTCCACTCTGGAACTCATAATGTCTATTCATGAATAGATAATTTGATGACATCAGGAATAGTGACACAAAATTATATAAGTAGCGAGATTGAGGGTATTGTCATTTCAGATCATGCACCCATTAAATTAGAACTTTCACTCAATTATTCATCAGGTAAAACTAAGATCTGGAGAATGAACACCATAGTTTTGAGGATTTAAGGGATATTTTGGTGAAAGAAGCAGAGGAACACATCAAAGCAAATATGACTGGTGAAGTTGGAATTGATATGATTTGGGAGGGATTTAAGTGTGTGATGCGTGGGGAGGTCATGAGAGTGTCTGGAATTAAAAGCAGTAAAAGAGATGAGGAAGTGATAGACCTACATTTCTCAATTAAGAACTTAAAAAAAGAGTTGATGAGTTTGTTAGATAAAAGGAAATTGAAGAGGTTAATGAAGTTAAAATATGATTTAAATAAAATCATAAGTGAGAAGGTAGAGTTTGCAATCTTCAGGATAAAATGCAGATATTACAAAGGAGGAGAACAATGTGGACGATTGTCGGCTCATAGCTTGAGGGCTAGAGGGGCAAACAGGGCAATTGGTGAGATTAAAAAGGATCAAGGGGTGACTCAGGATCCAAAACAAATAAATGAGGTGTTTAAACAATTCTATACAAATGTATACAGTGAGCCCATGAACGTGGACCCAACTCGGATGGACAAGTTCCTATCAAATTTGCGGATAAAAAAATTGACTGAGGAAGAGAAAGAAATTCTAGATTCAGAGTTATGAGGCAAGTGACAGGAAAAGACGGGGTGAGAGCCAGCGGTATGTCCTAGTAAAATTACAGGTGACTGGGCTGCAGGTGGGAGCAGGGTGTGGGTCGCCTGCCATGAAGCCACTGTGTATCAAAGTATAAACAAGGAGGGTTTTGCTTCCACACTGCGCACTGTCAAATAAAGGAAGGGACACCGTTTGTGCGTGAATTTAATTAGTAACAAGACAGCCTGACACGTGTTTCGAGCAGTAAGGCTCTTCCTCTGAGGCTGAATACATCATATACAGAATTGTTGTTATTAAGGGGCAGATATTGTCCAATATGAAACCATCCAAAACAAACAACGGACATAATAGGGTCAATTAATCATCGAACAAACAACACAATATTGGATGCACATTAGCCCCAATGGATACATAACATATGATCATTGCATATAGTAAGAATCATAAGCAGACACATATTGGTCAACAATACCATACCACCAGTTGTCATGGTTGAGTCGAGTGACAGCAAACAACAAGAAAGGAAGAGACAAAAAATAAGCAAATTAGCATGAGGACCAAGTTGTGCGGTTTCAGCATGTACAACCAAAATGGTTGTGCGCAAGCCAAATAGATAAGAAAAAGAATAATTATTAGCCATGCACTTGGCTACAAAAATAATGTACCTTTTGAAACTTGTTCAGCCATAGCATTGCTGAGAAGAAAAAACAAGGTATAAATGTCAATTAGGCATATTGCCATTGCGTGGCCTAAAAAGCAAAAAACAAAATAACAGTTGCTAAGCAAGAGTGAGGCCACTTACCATCGAGTAAAACATTTGATATGTCCAATTTTTAAGATGCTGTTATCTCTGGGCTCCACTGAAAATTAAAACCAATTGAGACTTATTTAAGTACACCAGCCGGATGACTTGGTAATTTACTTAAGCAATTTGTGTTCAAAAAGGAAGAATTTGGCGGGCACATAGCTATATATGTTGAGAGGCTGAAATTAGTAGCCCACGATTGGACAGGAGGAATCTTTAATTGGGATCTGTGTTCCGCGTGTATGTACATGAGAAACAGTACAGGGAGAGGGGGGAGAAACGTGAAAGTGCAGTCATTAGCCTAATTACAATTAAAGAAAGAGATTAAGGTCACATGTTGCTAACAATGCAAAAGTGCCTGGCGCGGCCCATGAGTGTAAAAGGTAACCGCGCCGTGATGACTGCAATTTGGACATGTAAGGCCTAATCCAAGATAACTGATAGTCGAAAATTAAATTGGAACAGGAAAAATAGTAAAAAAGTAAAAAAGTGAGACTATAACGAAAAACCAATGTTTTATTTGAAAAATTATGAGGAACCGGATGGCTGCAATTATGTCACATAAGACATGAATCTGATTAACTAATGAGAAAGTTGTGGTGAACCCAAAAATGGTAGCAGAATAGAAGATTATACAAGGCATGAGGCTGATTAACTAATGAGACAAATTATGGTGAAACAGAAAATGGTAGCAGGATAGAAGATTATACAAGTGGGAGACGCTACCACAAGGTTTGAAACTTAAGGACAAGTAAAGAAACTGTGAGACTGACCGTATTTACTCAATACGTCCCAGAGTAATTAATCACATAGTTGCATGAAAATTGGCTTGCGCACAGCCAAATAAGCCGCAAGATGCTTCTCCACTTATTCATAAGTAGATGCAAAAACAAAAGCAACAACATAATAATATAATTGTGCACCACTTCACAAAAATACAATCGGAATTTTGTTTCTAAGCAGAAGCAAAGCACAGACAAGACGGATTCTGTCTGTACCCTGAATGGTTGCATGGGGTGACCATCTAGCTCCATAATGGCACGACAACCATTAACAGATCTTTAAGACTCACGCAGGTCAGTACGTGACCCCCCTTTTTTTAATTTCAATCTGTGAAAGTAGATTCAACTTTTTTGCAAAGGGTATATAGTAACACATGATATGAATCCTTTTTCACAATAGGTTTCGCGCACACAATTGATGACAACTACACTCGATTGAAATTTTTCACAACCCTAGAAATAAGCTATAGTGTTCGTTTTTACACCACTCTTACAGGTACTGGCTGTAGGGATGTCACCCGGGGTCTCTCCATTCAACATCAACAATTGTAGATCATCAAAGGGGGCGCTGTTGCGCACATCAGAGATGGCCGCCTAGCGCAAGAGCTCCAGCTCGGACGAAATCCTTTTTAAAAAAAAAATCCTGTCAGGTGCGCCCCAGGCTCAATTGGAAGCTACATTCTGGTGGCAGAGGCTCCAGCGCACATACTGGTAAAAAACTGGGAAGCATCGGAACCGTGGTGCAGAGTTATCCTGCTTTGCGGTTTCGGTGACTGGTGGAGGCCTGCGAGGCCGTCTGTGGACTCCATGGACACCCGACGGAGGACCGGGGTGGGGGAGGAGTGCCGCCCAACCCACGACATCCTGACCACGAAGGAAAGGGAGGCCGAGTGACTGCCCGCCCGGAGGAGAATGTGCCCTTGCCCGCGATGGCTCTACGAGTCCCGCGGGGGGACGGGGCCCTGCGGGAGCGGGAGGAGGGGCTCGGAGGCTGTGGACTGCCTCTCGGCTGCGGAAGCGCGGTGGCTGCTCGGCCCTGCTCCCGCCCTGCAACTCACCGCGGTGCTATCCGCGGCTCCGTGGAGACCGTATCCTGCTCCCTGCTGGGGGGACTGCAGCTGCAGCTTGACCCTGCCCCCGACCCGTGGCTCCTCACGGCAGAGCTTGCAGTGGTCCGCGGCCCTCGCCAGTGAACACAGGCTGGCCCCGGGAGCGAGTGGGGCCGGGGCCCACCCCCCCACTTCCATCAAGTAAGTGACTGCAGACTACGGGGAGAGCCCTGCGCTAAAGAAGGGGGAGGCAGATGGATGTGGCTGCAATAAAGAGAAGCCCTGCATTGTGCGCCATAACCGCGGCCTGGGCCCACTACACTTTGCCCCCACTGTGATGGGGGTAACAATCCTACAGCACCCTGAGCTACATCAGATTGTCACCCTACAGCACCCTGGGTTGCATCAGGGCATTATAGAGGCCCATCAAAATACACCCAGGTCATGTCTAACACAATAGGGGAGTGATCTGACAGGGTGCGGGGAAATATTTCACTTTCGTTAATTTGGTGCATGAGAGACGCAGACACCAGCCAGTAATCAATGCGGGATTCGGTGTCATGCACTGAGGAGTAAAAGGAATACTGTCTCTTTTGGGGGTGTAGTGTTCTCCAGGCATCTACTAGTAGCAGTTGTGAAATGATTTGTTGTAAAGTATTAGCTGTTTTTGTGGGATTCCTGTGTGTGGAGGTGGAGCGATCTAGGATTGAGTCTAAGATAGTGTTGAAATCTCCTCCCCACATTATTTGCTCGCTTCCACATAAACCAATCTCTTGCAGTACAGTTGTGTAAAAATCATGGTCGTCCACATTCGGACCATACGTATTTATCAATATCAGTTCTTCCCCCGCGATGTTTCCCCACACTATAACGTAGCGCCCCATTGGGTCTATTTTACTTCTCTCCAATTGGAACCCAACTGATGGGTGAATCAGGGTCAGCACCCCTCTTGCCTGCGAGGAGTGTTCCGTACCGTATCTATGTTTACCCCACCCTTTCAAGAACTCAGTATTAACCTTCTGGAGCGCATGAGTTTCTTGTAGCATGACAATCTGAGGCTGATGACGAGTGACATAAGCTCCCACTTTGTTCAATTTGACTTGGTTGTTCAGCCCCCGGACGTTCCAAGTAAGAAGTTTCAATTTAAGCCCTCGGGCCGCTCTAACAGGGTTAGCCATATCTGTATACCCATCTTGCGTTTCTTGACTTGCTGTTACTTAGGAGAGTTCCATGTGTTGCAATGTCACCACGTTTTATAACTTGAGGGACTCCTCCAACTGAGTCCCGGCTCCTGAACTTCCCCCCCTCCTCCCCGCTCTGCTTAATCCCGCAACATTTTAATCCCGCACCCACATCATCAACCCCAACTTGACAATGCTGCCCCACAAAAAACATTCCCGTAAACATGTGGAACTTTCCTGAGGGTCGCTAGTTGCAGCCATCTGGCACGCTCAAGACTGAGGCTCACAGCCCAGAAAAACAACAGTTTTCGTTCAGTTCGTCTGCGTTACATAACTTCCAATTTTTTTTTATTTTTTTTGACAGGTGGCAGGCGGTCGAGCTTTTACCCCACTCTCCGCTCTGTTGGGTCTCGTCTCTCACCCCTCGGTTATGAACTCGCATTTTGGTTCGCCATTCGGTCTCCTGGGGGTAATGGGATGGAAGTCTCTACATATGACATGGCATCTGTGGGGTTCTCGAAGAAGTGGGCCCGTCCCCCATGTTGTATTCTCATTTTCGCCGGGAAGATGAGGGCATAGGGCACATTTCGCATACGTAGCTGTCTTTTCACCCCTTAATAGGATCTCCTTTGCATTTGCACGTTGGGCGAGAAGTCTGGCTATATGTGAATTTTGTTCTCTTCATGATATACAGTTCCTTTTTCTCTCGACAGCCGGAGTATAGTGTCTCTGTCTCTGTAATTAAGGAGGCGTGCAATTATAGTTTGTGGGGGAGCTCCTGGTTTCGGGTGCGGTGCTAGGGTGCGATGGGCTCTTTTAATCAGAAAGTGATCCGAGAAGGAGTCGGCACCTAGGATGTCTTTCAACAAGGCCTCTACGTGTCTCTCCATGGGACCCTTGCCAAACTTTTCCGATACGCCAACAATCCGGATGTTGTTTCTCTGGGATCTTGATTCAAGGTCCTCACACTTGTTTTGAGTTTTGTGCAATTCTGTTTGGAGGTGAGATATATCTCGACTGTGTTGTAATATCGTGTCCTCGCTTGCACTTATCCTATTTTCCGCCTCTGTAACACGCGCGCTTTCTTTTTCCACACGTGCCTTCAGGGATCCGATCGTCGCCACTATGTCATCTAGTTTTACGTTCATGGCCATGAATCCGTTCTGTACCAGCGTTGCTAGGCGTTCCATTGGGTCAGTCTCCTGCCCATCAGGTAATTGTGGTTCCCCCCCAGCTGCCCCTTGCGGTTGTGAGCTGGTGAAGGTGTCCATTGGACCAATCTTTTTCCCACCTGCCCCCCTCTTCTCGGTGCGGCCCATGTGTTGCGGCTTCCAAGGAAGGATTGGACTGTGTTCCCCCATGTATTGTTGCCCTGTGCACCGCTATGTGGCATAGGTGTGGAGAGGGGGTATTCCTTATGTATCCGACCTTACCGTCTGGTGTACTACAAGTGCACAGGAATTAATTTCGCAATCCTGCGCTGGTGGAAGCCCCCCCAACCACCACTCCGGATCCTATGTTGAAGGGCCTCGCCGGGGGGTCTGACTGTGCTCAAGAGTAGCACAGAAGTTCTGCTGCGCCCGCACGGTCTAGGGCCTGTGGTCACGGGTAGGCAACCTTAGACCCCCGGTCAGGAGATCGAGGATGCCCTCCGACATCCTTAAGGACCCTGTAGTGGTAGAGGAATTACACACTGAGGTAGAATTTTTTCTCGAAACCAATAAGGTCTCAGTAAATAGCCCTGCAATACTATGGGAAACGTTCAAGGCGTGGGTGAGGGGTATCCTGATCTCCAAATCCACTGGGCTGTTGAAAGCAGTCAGGGGGGAGCTGGCAGAGGTGGAGAAACGATTGGGGGAGTTAGAGCAATGATATACATCCCTGCATGAAGACAGCACCCTTGCAGATATTAATAGCAATCTACAAGAATTCAGCAAACTAGCTACTAGGGAATTGCTGCATATGGCTACTCCGGCCAGAGCACGCCGGTATGGCGAAGGGAACAAGGCGGGGCGCACCCTGGCTAACCTGCTGAAAGTTGAAAGAGGCCACACCCCGATCTCCAGCATAACAGCGAGCGACGGCACAGTGACAACAAGCGAGGAGGGTATAAATAAAGAGTTTTCCCATTTTTATAAAGATCTCTACGCTAACCATGATCTAAAAACTCCCAATGACATCAGAGAATACTTACAAAGTATTACGCTCCCAACGTTGTTAGCAGAAAATAAATCACTGTTAGACCAGCCCCTTACGATTGAAGAAATAAAGGAAGCGATTAAATCACTAGCCAATGGGAAGGCTTCTGGCTCAGACGGTCTGGGGATCGAGTTATACAAGGAGCTAAGTGAGGAAATTGCCCCGATATTACTGTCCATGCGGGAGGAGGCCACAGAAGTAGGGACGCTTCCAACGTCCATGAGAGAGGCCATAATCACTGTACTCCCTAAGCCCAGGCGTCCCCCCAATGAGATGTCCTCATACAGGCCCCTGTCCCTTATAAACTGTGACGCCAAGATATTTGCAAAGATTCTGTCCAATAGACTCCTGCCTCACATGCAAATATTAGTACACCCTGACCAATGTGGATTAATCCCTACTAGGTCTAGAGCACTTAATCTGCGTAGGCTATTTGGTGTCATGGCCCAGATCAAACCGGAAGCTCAGGCGGTAGCTGTGTCTCTAGATGCCGAAAAGGCGTTTGAATCTGTGTCATGGACGTACCTGTTCATGGTGTTGGAGAAATTTGGACTGGGCCCATGCTTTCTGAAATATGTCAAGGTGATGTACACTAATCCGGGAGCCAGGGTGTTGACTAACCGCACCATGTCAGATTGGTTTGAGCTAGGGAGGGGTACTAGACAGGGTTGCCCATTCTCCCCCATACTGTTCGCCCTAACCATGTAACCAGTGGCAGCAGTAATTAGAGAACATCAGGAACAGAGGGGTATATGGATGGCGGGCCTGACCCAATCAATATCCCTATATGCAGATGACACCCTATTATACATCCGAGAACCGGACACACACTTGGGTCCAGCGATGGAGACAGTGCACAAATTCGCAGAATACTCGGGATACAAAACTAATCGCTTTAAATCTGAAATGTTTCCCCTGACCCCTGCTACCAGATGCCCAAGCATCTTCCATGGACTCTTCAAGTGCCAATGCAGCCTGCGCTGGCAGACCCTGAGCCTGGGTGGTGGTGTCCAGTTATCTAATACCAAGGCATCGTGTTTAGAGGACTGCCTTCACGTAGAATTCAGCACAACAATTTCTGCGGGCTTCACACCAAGATACCCCAGGTACTGCATGGTTACCCTGCCTACTTATTTCAACAGCAGCCAGTGTATGTTAAAATCTCTACACATGACTGAGAGACACTTTTTCTGTCTCCTTTTGTCCCTTCCAGTATTTGTAGTACCCCAAAAAAATCCACGTACAACTCCCGAACTACCAGATTCCTGATGTTGGAGAGTCGAACAATAATCCGCGTCTCCATCTCCGTGAAGCCACCTTTAGAACCCTGAACCCCCTTTTTTTCAGGTTAGTATCTAAGTGTCCAGCAAGCACCAGGACAACTCCATTGTTGTACCTATATTGGTCCTGATTAATTTTTAATGCATGCAGGTCAAACAACCCTCAGACTCATCTTTCTATTTAGATGTACTCTGTAGTAAGTCTGCCCTTGAATTTTACTTAGAATCCTTTTTTATATTTATTTTTTTTCCCCTCCTTTTCTCCACACACAGGGGAGACCAAGTCGAGGCCCAAGAAGAAGGCTTATTGCCGAAACGTCACGGGGCCACATAACTTTGAGGGCTACACTCCCACAGTCCCGTCTCATCACCTGATTTGATTCCTGACGTTGACCAACGACTAGGTCCCTGTCTCCTATAGAGCCTACAAACACCATACAGTCTTGTATATATGTTCTATTCAAGACACAAACAAACAATATTAATGGTGATTCTGTATATCACATTTGTTACACTTTTTTAGTGCATTTGTTAAATGTTTGTCACAACCATATTTGTTATTCACTCCTTCTTTTTTTCAATGCATTTGTAAAACAAACTGAATGTATTCTGATTTAAGATGCATATTATGAAATAGCATCTTCAATATATATTTTTGAAAAAAACGTTATAAGCATAAAATATGTTGTGTACCTTCTAGCTCTAGCAGAATAATAAAAGTATGCTATGATGCATTTCCATAAGGGTCTATCTCATGCTCATCTTTTTAGAAAAACCTATGACAGTCAGCTAAATAATATAACTTCTGTCATAATTAGCATGCAAAGAAATTCAGCCTTTACCATATAGGTAAATGGGCCTAAAGTAAGTGGCAGGACGCCTCCCCACTTGTTTCAAGCACAGCTGCACCTGCAGCTACCACTACCCTTGGGCCCGTGGCAGTCGATGAAACGGACTGCCGGGTCACATGGTGCCAGTGCGAGATGCAAGAACTGCATCTCCCGGAGCCGCAGGGGGTGGTGGCATGACTGCACCAACACATGGCACAACATTGTGCCGAGCTGGTGCACCCCTGCCTCTTCCCCCTCTGCAGCCACCCTGGACACCCTGGAGTCCCCCTACTCCCTGGCTACCCCGCCCACGTCCCTGACCATGCCCGCCACGGGGAGTACACCCAGCTGAGGTTCCCCTCACCTTTTGTGGCCTCCCAGCCATGGCACAGATGGAGTAGTGCCAGCACAGATGTAGTAGTGCCAATGGGAGGTGTACACGCCAATTGTCCTTGCAATTTGGGTGAAGGGGGTGGGATACAAGATGTTAACAGCACCCCTGCACCTGTAAGGCTGTATGTGACCCCAGTGATTAAGTGACAGGTCACGCAACGCTCAGGCACGCCAAAACTGCTGTAAAACCGTGCACGCAACCCCCGGTATCCCACGTGTGTGGAATTAACCTCCCACAGTACGCGGTGGCACCCAGGGACACGAAAAACACGTACGCGTGGGACACGCAGGCTACTATGACCTCGAAAACAGTACGCAATACACAGGGGGGCCCGCAGTGGGAAAAATAGAGTGCGTGACTCACCGTCAGACTAGCGTGATAATGAAAAACACTATACCCCTGCCAAAAGAAGAGATACGTCCTTGATCCACTGTGAAGTTGTCATGGCGCGTGAAACAACACCAAGTAGCAACACACACGTCGGTCTCCACGAAAGGCACGTACAGCGAACTGCTGGCCCCGCTCACCTTTAACCCGCGCAGAGGGAAATGCCCGCGCGCCTCACTTCTCTTACGCGCTTAGGCCCTTTCCTCGGATTTCACGCATTAACACGTGGAGGTGCTGTTTTTTCACGAGCTGAATCACCATGCACCCGTCACAAGGGAAACGCCCACGCGCGTAACCTCAGAGATGCGCTTACGTGCTAAGGGCCTTGCCTCGAATTACACAATGATGTGCAGTTTTTTCATGTGCCAAATCACTCCGTATCAAGCTGGCCACGTGACAACACAAGGAAGACCATGCTCCTGCCCAGAAGGCCATTTTCCCTCCCCCAAGAGCCCCGAGCACGCTCCCACCTGCCATCTGCTGCTGCCTGCCTGCTGGCCACGTGCCCTGCTATTTGGTGCCTGCACATCAGCCATCTGCAGGGGTCCAGTTGCTGTGACCACCCATGCTGGAACAGAAGACTCCCGAATGGTATTCTATCGCTACACAGCCCAGCCCCAGGACCCAGTTGCACACCCATACCTGCCTCGGGGCTTGCCATGTCGGGGCAAACAACATCGGACACCACTGGCAACCCCCAGCCAGAGAGGCAGAGGGCTGCCAGCTTCAGTGCCAATGAAGTTGGAATCCTGGTGGAGCAAGTCCTGGGGCATTATGATGCCCTCTTTGGAAGTTCACACGCCAACAATGAAGGACGGAAGGGGATCTGGAAGGACATCGTGGCTGTCATCAACGTGGAGGGGGTGGCAGCTCGCGACATGCAACACGTCTGGAAGCGCTGGGAGTACTTCAGGTCCAGGACCCTCAGCAAGGCCCGGCGCCTCTTGAAGGCAAAGCATGCAAAGGGGTGCTGGGTCCGCCTTAGCAACATCCAGATGAGGGTCCTGGAATGCATAGACCCAGCGCTCCACCTCCAGATCCTTCGGAGGCAGAGCCGTCCGGAGTCAAGCGGTAAGTGTCCATGCGTACTGATTGGATGCTGTGCATGTTGAGGTGTGGCATGAGTGTGCATGTTGGACATATGTCTTGGAAGGCCCATGTATGGATGTGTATGTACTGGGACATGAGCCTGCCGCATGTGAGTCCAGTCATGTGTGAGGCACATCAATTGTGTATGTGTTCAAATGCATGATGGCCAAATGCATGTGTCAGTACACACATGTTTAGGATAATGTGTATGTACTGTGGCATGGTTGTGGTGTGACACATGGATGCTGTTTCCACCTTCATGTATGTGCACAATGTACATGTGCGTGTGTGTGTATCTGACATGTGTGCCACTTTGTTACACCATGGATACATGTGACGGCGACATGTAGGAAGCTGATTGGCAGTTGTGACATGGATGCTGATGATTTCACTGCGACAGGTGGTGTAGATGTACAGATGCATGTATGTCGGGTGGCGTGTGTGCATGTGTTCAGCACTCCCCCTGTTGCATGTGACGTCAGGCAATACTTTGGATGCTCATGCTGCTGTATGTGTATGGATGGGGTTGCTTGCTACAACATTCCTATTAATTTACGCATGTGTGTGGCTTCAAACGATTTGTGTGTGGGGGAGTGTGATGCCATGTGTGAAGTTTGACACTGCCACTCATGTGCAACTGTCATATGTGTATCAGACCATTGTACAGTGTACTGATGCCTGTGTTCTATCTCTCCCTGTCTGCAGCGTCAACTGATGAAGAGGGCGTAGACGGTGCAGTGGAGCACAGCGGCAGGGATCCCACCGCCAGCCACAGACGCAAGGCCCAGCTCCCCTCCCATGGGGGTAGGTCCAAGAGGCGGAGATCGGAGACGGACTCCTTGGCAGCGGTAGGGGCATCTGAGACCCCACAGGGGCGTATGGAGGAAGATGGCACAGAGTTATGCAGGTTGGTGAGGGCTTTGGTTGAGGAGGAGGCTGTGGAAGGCCCACGCATGGGGTCTGGAGGGGGGATTCCACTGGTGCTGGTGGTGCAGTCCAGGGGCAGAGACAGGAGGCGGCACAGGCGGCCGTGGAGGTGCCTGTGTGTAATCCTGTCTCTGATCCTGTGACTGCATCATCTGATACCAGCAGGGATGCCTTTGTCCAGACCCGTTTTCAGGAAGGGGATAGGCGCACAACAACTGGCCTTCCTCTCCCTGCGGACGTGGCAATCCGGGACTGTGTTGAGCCTGTCCTGGCTGGGGTGGCATTGCGTGTGCGTGGCATTCGGGATGACGTGCAGGGTTCTCGTGAGGACAATGTACGTCATTTCTGATGCCTCGCAGACCGCGTCAACCTACTAGGATGGGTCACCAGTGCTGGGTTCCTCCGTGTGCTGGAGCTTCTACAGACCCCCTCCTCAACTGAACCCCCTATGTGCTTGTCATCCTCCGTGCCATCTTCCTGCGCAAGTATCACCTGGGCACTCTATGGAGCTGCCCCTGACCCAGCGGCCAAGTTGGTGGAGGACACATGCCTGCCACAGTCGGGAGTCGGAAGTCCAGCAGGGGTGGCCACCCCAACAACTGGACCCCAGCAGGAGGAGGACGTGCAGGAAACAAGAGGCAGGGCACGTGCACGCAGCAGCAGGCTCAAGGTGGCAGCGATGATGGCTCGGGGCCATCAACATAAGAGGGGCAGGCATCGGCCGGAGGGCAGGAGGACCCTGGATTGGGAGTGTCTTCTGTGTGGCAGCGGTTGGGCCAGCAAATAGATGCGGAGCGGCGGCGGGAGGAAGAGGCACGCTCACTATGGTCAGGGCGGAGAACTCCATGCGCAGGGCGCTTAGGTGGGCTGAGTGCCTCGAGGCAATTCGCAGGGAGTTGGAGGTGGACATGGCGTTATCCCTGCGAAACCTCAGGGCCATGGAACAGGCCCGCCTCCAGGACGTAGAACAGGAGTTTGATGATGCCCTGGCACGGGAAATGAACAAGTGAGCCGTAGGGCTTGCCCGCCGCCATTGTATATAGTTAATTAGTGTTAGGTTTCCTTTCTGTTTTTATTTCTTTTGGGGTGCTTGGACTATGCCCCACCTTTTGTATATAGTTGTTTATTAGGTAGGCTTTTTGGTAGGTTTCATTTGGATTGTTGGGCTCATGGACCCTGGATTTGCTAATTGTATATAGTTGAAGACTGGATTGGACTTAATTTTTTTAATTTATTTTCCATGGAGCAATGGATTTATTTTTTCATTTGGATTTTGTTTGATGGACAAACCCTTTGGAGGCACTTTCATTTGGATTTTTTTGGATTGTGCATTCATTTATTTTTTCATTCATTTTGGACATGGAGCCTTTTGTTGATTATTTATATTATTGTTTGATTTTCTTTCATTCCCTTGCTTTTGTATTCAATACATTTATGTTTCATACTTCATTTGTGTGGTATTCTCTCATTGGTTTCATGCATGCCACGATGTGGGTTTTCTCATTCACTTGCACCCATTGTGTGTGTGTGACGGACATGTATTGATATGCATACTTGCCATTTGGGATCTATCATGACATGGGGATTTCAATGGGGGGTGCATGTAATGCTTGATTGGGTGTTTGGACTAGGGTGGGATTTGGGTGGCCATAAGGGCCAGGAGTGTGTATCGTGATGACGTGTTGGGGTGGGGACATGAGTCGGGGCCTGCTGGCAGGTGCCCCTCACTGCTGGGTGGGTGGGGTGCAGGGGGACATGAGTCGGGCCTGCTGGCAGGTGCCCGTCAATGCTGGGTGGGTGAGTGGGGGTGCAGGGGGACATGAGTCGGGGCCTGCTGGCAGGTGCCTGTCAATGCTGGGTGGGTGGGGGTGCAGGAGGACATGGGTCAGGGCCTGCTGGCAGGTGCCCGTCAATGCAGGGTGGGTGAGTGGGGGTCCATGGGGGCATGAGTCGGGGCCTGCTGGCAGGTGCCCGTCAATGCTGAGTGGATGAGTGGGGGTGCAGGGGGACATGAGTCGGGGCTCACAAGTGTGCTCACAAGTGCATGGTGCCATGTGGGCTGCCTGCAGGGCGTGGTGAGGGTTGTAGGGTAGTCCCCTGTGGTGTGGGCTGCCTGCAGGGCATGGGGAGGGTTGTAGGGTAGTCCCCTGTGGTGTGGGCTGCCTGCAGGGCATGGGGAGGGGGGAAACTGCACACCCGGGAGGGCCCACAATGCCAATTCACGTGTGAAACTTCCTGCGCACCCCACAAATACACGTACCCCGCTCGCACAGGGCCTATCGCGTGTGAAACTTCCCGCGCACCCCCTAATACACGTAACCCGCTCGCACAGGGCCTATCGCGTGTGAAACTTCCCACGCACCCCCCAAATACACGTACCCTGCTCGCACAGGGCCTATCGCGTGTGAATCTTCCCGCGCACCCCCCAAATACACATACCCCACTCGCACAGGGCCTATCACATGTGAAACTTCCCGCGCACCCCCAAATACACGTCCCCGCTCCCACAAGGCCTATCGCGTGTGAAACTTCCCGCGCAACCCCCAAATACACGTACCCCGCTCCCACGAGGCCTGGAAGAAAGGGTGAAGTGTGGGCTTGCAAATGCAAATACTAACATTGAGACTCTAATCCAGAATCCTTTGAAGGCCAAGAAGGCAATCGAGGAATTGGACTGGATTAAAACAATTGACAATATGCTTGCCCAATCCCCTTCAAATTGCTTCCAGAAGGTTGAACAAAAATTGCGTGTGATTCCAATATATCTGGTGAAGTTCCCCGACTGGAAGATTAGAAACAACTTCATTGGAGTATGACTGAATATTGTTCACACGGGGGAGGTCCTGTTCAAAATGGGCCAAGGTGAGGCCAGTATCACTCTGTGCAGAGTCTGCGAAAATCCAGTCAACCAATCCTTAAAACACCTTTTGTTGGATTGTGAAAGCACATGGGCAGTGAGATCAACACTCTTTGATAGATTTAGAGTAAATAATGTAGGGTTTATATTGGATTATTAGTTCTGGGATAGATTGGTGTCAGGGTACGATGGTGTCCTGACAACAGCAGTAGTTCAGGTATTAGAAAAGATTAAGATCGTGATCTGAGTTCCCTTATTGAAGTCATCTTCTTCTATGCTAGCATTTGGGTAGCGTACGGTACCGTTACTGTTGTATTCACTAGTTTCCATGTAGCCATCTTCTTGTTTTCTTTCTCTAACCGTTGTAACTATGTTTGATTGCCAAAGTTTTCCTCGGTTGTTTTTGTCTCTCTTTTTATTTGCCCTTTTTTTTATTGATTCATAGAGACTAATTGTTTTAGTTATTTCTTTTTTTTAGTTGGTGCTAATTTTTTTAATAGACAAAACTATTTTGATTTTATGCTTCAATGTTTTTTTAAACTGTTATTTGTAAAAGGTTTTGTAACCAAATATAATGAAAATAATAAAAAGAATATACAGTTTATATATATTTGTGTGCATACCTTACGGTTTGTGTACTTTTTTAGGCCACGCCCATCCCACACACCACGCCTCCAAATGAGGACACCCCTTGATTTCTTACCCCACTTAAAGCCCTGGGTAGACCACGCAGTTCTTTCCCAGCATGTCTGCACGTCACTACGCTGCTCCTCCTCCACACGTCTTTGTCCTCTCGTCTCGCGGTGGGAACTGCTGTTAACACTGCTGCATTCTTTCTTGTTTGAGTACTCTAGCGAGGCCCATGGCACGCTCATATTGAAGAGTCCACTTAAATGTGTGCGTTTTGTGAGAGAGTCTACTGCTCTTGTGTTGTGTGTGAGTTCATCTGGTGTTTCATGTGTTGGTTATGAGAATTTTGAGGTTTCAGACTAAAGATACATGAATTTGTGAGGGTTGTTTGCAGTATGATTCGTTCGTCAGGAAGACTTGTGATAGATTCTAGGACCCATAAGCTTTTGTGAGAATATGCCTTCTCGTGGAAGCATTTGGACTAGCAAATTGGACTGCGGCTACTGGGGCATCACAGAGGTTGTGGGCCCAATTCATGGAATTGTATGCACAGTTCAAAGTGACTTTGCACTACCGACACAAACCCTGATTCATGGAACTGTGCAAAGTGTATTTTTGCAGTGCAAAGTCAGTGCAAAATAATTTTCCCAGTACAAAATGAACTTTGCACTGACTTGGCCCGACACTTTGAAGTGTACAATAAATTCCATGAATAGGGCCCTTAGGGTGCATGGATGATCTTGGTAGCATGTGTCAACTGGCTCTGCTTGGTTTGCAAGAGCACCGTTTATAGCATAAGGGGGTGCTCTTGATGGTTGTTAATTTCACTTTAGTATGCCTGCCAACTTGGGTTTCCTGCCCCCGTTCAAATATGGCTAAATCTTCACCGGTGTGTAGATTGTTCTGATATGGTTGGTAAATTGCCTTAGGCTGTAACAGAATATTTATTCAGCTGGTGCCAGGATCAATGTGTGTCAACTCTTTTGCTCTCCGTGGTTACTGCCACACTCCCCGATAGGTGGTCCCTGATCTTTGTTAGTGATTTAAGTGCACCAGAAAAGTAGTGAAACTGTTACTCCGGGGGGGTCAGATTAGGAAGGAAAGGAGCAATGTCCAACATATTTTTCAAGGGTTGCAATCATGCTGCTTGACAGCCAATTGAGTTGAAATAGATATCAGTTTAGCTGTAACTGATATCCGGTGGTAAAGTGGAGAAGTGTGCTTCAACTTCATAAAGAACAGTTCCGGAATGGTGAAAATGGTTGCAAAAAGTGGAGGAGCTGTTGACAGTAAAAAATAAAAGTGGTGGAACACGGCTCCCGACTGTCCCCGCTCACTTCGACCACTGATCTTTGTTCTTTGAAACTCCTGCATGGTCCCTCCAATTGTCCTGTTTTTGTTGTTGGTTTTATTTGGCATTGAACTTTTCAGCCCAAGAGATACCCAATAAAATGGGCCTTCTGTTGATCTCTGTTATCCAATCAGACAAGGCCATGTGGATACAGGGAAAGGCTGTTCTTATCTCACATCCATGCTGTGGCTCCACAGCCCAGCTCCCAATCTCACATGGACTCTTACAGGTCTCTCCTGGCTCTGTAATTGCCACCTGAGGCATTGCTTGGAACCAGAGGCCTTCAATGATTAGCACTGTTGCCAGGCACTCAAGGGTTAATGAGTGTGGCCCCTGCCGTTGGGAAGGCGGAGCTACTGTAACGGGGAGTGGGAGGAAGAAAGGGGGAGTTCTGGGTAAGGCGCGAGAGCGCCAGTTCCTGTTTGATAGCGATTGAAAAAAAGGTTGTTCGTTTCCACTCCGTGTGCGCGTCCTCCTTACTGACCCTTCCAAGAGGGTAACACTGGCAATGAGGCCATCCCGTGCGCACGACAGAGTCCTCCTCCTCCTTGGCAAACCGCCACCTCCGAGCCTCCGAACTCCTTCCTTGGCACTCCGCGTCCGACGTTCCTGCCTGCAATCCGCCGCACGCACGCCCACTCACATCCGGGCCTTCTCCTGCTTTCCTCCTCCTGTTTTGGCAGCGGCTGCACGCCGCAGACACGCGCATTCACGCGCCACCATCCTTTCTCCCTCCGCTCCACCGAGAGAGGACCGCCTGCCCCCCAGTGGAAGCTGAGGCACAAGGAAATGCGCAGTTGGGCCCTGACAGACCGCCTGGCCCCTCCCGCATCCGCGTGTTGGTGATCCCACCCACGCCCTCCAACAGCTTCTCAAGGCCGTCTGGGGCGTCCTCCTGCCTCCTGCACCCGCCACCACAGCCTGACAATTCTGAGGGCTGCCCCTCCCTGCAACACCAAGGACGCCACCTGCCCACTCCCGGCAGCAGACTCCAGGTGGGTGTCACGCGCACGCTCACCAACTGAAGCAGCCTCACGGGCTGAGTGCAACCTCCACAAGCTACCACCACCAGGCATCATGAGCAGACGGGGTTCCACTTCTGGGTCCGGGCCCAGCTCACCTCAACAGGCTCGCACGACGCAGCCAATTCAGCTACGGCTACCCCCGCCCTTCACCATGACCCCACAAGCCACGAAGGGACCGAGATGGACTGATTGGATGGAGGATTTCCAACATTATGTAAGGGGGTCTGGTGATGGTGACTCTCCCAACATCAGGGACATCTTCCTCAATTTGGTAGGGGGGGAGATAAAAACCGTAGTGAACACGATCCCCGCAGCGGAACAGAACACATTCAAAAATTTGATCACGGTGTTAGATAAACTCCTCATCATAGAGGTCAACCGTGATTATGAACGCTATCTGTTCAACAAGTGCACCCAAATGCCACAAGAGACTGTCGATGAGTTCATAACCCGCCTACGGGTGAAAGGCGCAAACTGCCAGTTTGACGCATTCTCGCTAGAGGAAGCAGTAAGACTGAGAGTCATTGAAGGATGCCTGTCCCCTGCTCTCAAGAAACAGCTCTTAAAGAAACCTCTCACCATCCAAGAGGTGAGCGAGCTCGCCCGCATACATGAAAGAGTCGACGCCCAAGCCACATCCATGGGCAATCCAGGCAACCCCAAACAAGAGACAGCTGAGCTCGTCGCGGCCATACAGCCATCTCGTCCAGGTGACAGAGGGTCACATCCATACAGAAGGCAACCCACGCAAGTTCCCCGCCAACAGAGGCAATGCTATCGCTGTGGGATGTCCTTTCCACCTGCAGGGTCATGCCCAGCGTTATCCCAACGGTGCACAAACTGTGGCAGAGAGGGTCATTTTCACTCTGTGTGTCGAGAAGGCATACCATTTCCGCCGATGAGGCCTCAAGCACAGACCAGGATGCCTTTCCGCCCGCCGCCTCCACAATACAACCAACCCAGATACCACCAGCAAGGGCAGGGACAAAGGCGATACATCAGAGCCATTGATGAGTACCAACCACAGGGATACTCGTTACAGCCTGACCAGGCAGACCAACCCAGGCATCTCACCGATGAATATGACCACCCGCCGATGGAATACAGGTACGAGACTGCCTACCACGATGAACAGGAAGGTGCATACGATACGTCTTACGACCCATACGACCAGGACGAATTTGTCAATCTCATACTTGACACTGAAGAAGCCAGAGAGGCCCCCAAAATCCCTGTCAAAATGGGTAACTGCCAGTTCCAATTCATGATTGACTCAGGCACAACTGTTAACATTACGGGCGAGCAGGATTACGCCAGGATACCGAACCCGCCAGCTCTCGAACTTTCTCGCTCGAGGATCTTCCAGTGGGGAGATGCTACCCCCCTACAGACAGTGGGATGCTTCACGCAACGTCTCCTTTTGAACTGCCGGCAGGTTGACATGACGATACACATCATCCGGTCACCTGCCAGAAGTCGATGCCTACTCAGCTACCACACGGCGTCTCGCTTGGGGCTAATTGAGATACACGTGAAAACGGGAGACACCATCGCGGCAACCTCGAACAGCCCAATTCTGAGAGACTCAGTCGGCACCGTAACATGCCACCAATCACAAAACCTGATCACACAAGCTGACATCGCAAGAGACTTTCCCAACCTATGCAAGAGGCTAGGCAAGCTCAAGGCCCCTCCCATCCGGCTTCACATCGACCCTTTGGTGAAGCCAGTACCGCAACATCCTCGGAGAGTCGGTTTTCACCTACAAGCAGCGGTGTCGGAGGCACTCCAACAATTGCTCTCCGATGGTATTATCGAACCTGCTACGGGGCCAACGCCATGGGTGTCTTCCCTTGTAGTCGTGCCCAAGGAAGGGGGCAAGATCGGGCTGTGCGTGGACATGAGGGTGGCAAACACCGCTATTCAGCGTGAGAGACATCCGGGACCGTGCATCGAGGACATGATTGTCCAATTAAACAACGCACAGATGTTCTCCAAGCTCGACCTCATTCAAGGCTACCATCAGCTGGAGTTTCACCCGGAGTCCAGGCCCATCACAACGTTCCACCCATGATGGACTCTACAGATACTGGCGGTTAAACTTTGGGATCTCATCCGCTGCAGAGATCTTCCAGGAGTCTATACGGCAGGTGATCAGACCCATTAAGGGCACGCTAAATTACAGCGACGATATCCTCGTTTTTGGATCAACGAAGGAGTCCCATGACAAGGCCCTGCATGCCACGTGCGCGGCACTCCAGGAAGCGGGCCTCACTCTCAACATCACCAAGTGTCGATTCAGCAAGACAAAACTGAAATTTTTCGGACACATCTTCTCCCGCGAAGGGATGCTCCCAGACCCTGACAAAGTCGACACGATCACCAACCTGGGTGAGCCGCAACAGGTGGCTGAGGTCTGCTCGTTCCTCGGCATGGCGGGCTACTGTGCGAGGTACATACCCCACTATGCGTCCCTTACCGACCCGCTGAGGAAACTTCTACAAAAGGAGTCGATCTTCGAGTGGACCCCTGCCTGCCGCCAGGCGTTCTCTGACATCAAGCGAGCCCTTACGGAGGCGCACCGCCTCGCATACTTCAACCCGTCATGGCACACTGAAATTGTCGTGGATGCGAGCCCGGTCGGCCTTGGCGCCATCCTGGCCCAAACCAGCGGCGCAGATGTCCACCCAAGACATGTGATCGCCTATGCGAGCAGGGCACTGTCCACCCCGGAGCTCGCCTACTCCCAGGCAGAGAAGGAGAGCTTAGCCGCTGTCTGGGCCTGTGAGCATTTTCATAACTTCGTCATTGGGAAAAAGTTTACGTTAATCACGGACCTCCAGGCCCTGCTGTCCCTATTTGGGAACCCACACACCAAAATGCCCCCCAGAATTGAGTGGTGGGGCATCCGCCTGCAGGAATACAATTATGACATTGTCCACCGTCCCGGGGGCGATCTGAACCCCGCTGACTATCTGTCACGACATCCCGTCGGGGCGCCACTGACCCGGAAAGGGGACGTCGCCTATGTGCAGTACATATCATCCAACTCACTACCCCCAGCGCTGTCCCTTGAGAGGGTTGCCGCCGCCTCAGCCGCTGACCCTACCACAGCCCTCGCCATCAGCCTCACGTCGACCAACAAGTGGAACGATCATCGCAGAGCAATGCTGGCGCACCCAGGGGTGTACAGACAAGAGATCGAGAGGCTGGCCAGGATACATAGAGAACTAGCCGTCAAAGACAGCAACATCCTCCTCAGAGGGTGCAAGTTCGTCATCCCTGCCACGCTAAGGAATGAGGTCGTCAACACGTCCCATGAGGGACACAGAGGAGCCGACAACACAAAGAAGCAGCTGAGGTGCCACGTCTGGTTCCCATTTTTAGACGCAGCAGTAGAAGAATGGGTGAGGAACTGTCACGCATGCCAGTGCACAGCCCCTCCGGAACATCCACCCCGCTACAACACACACAAATCCCAGAACGTCCGTGGGAGCACATAGCAATGGACTTCTATGGGCCGACGGAAGTGGGTGACAACCTCCGTCTCTTCATAGACGAGCACTCAAGATTCCCCATCGTTAAGACAGTCACCACCACCGCATTCCCGCAAGTAGTGGCAGCAATAGAGGAAGTGTTCAGCGAGTGGGGGATCCCTAAAACAGTCAAATCCCACAATGGGCCACCGTTCTGCGGGTACGAGTTCAGGACACTAGCGGAACACCTGGGGTTTGAACACATGAAGGTAACCCCTCGTCACCCGCAAGCGAACGGTATGGCCGAACGCTTCATGGCGTCAATTAAGAAGACGAGACAAAGAGCCAGAATAGAGGCAGTCGATCCTCACCAGGCACTGTGCCGACTCCTACGGGACTACAGAAACACCCCCCATGAAGCCACAAACAAGACGCCCGCGGAGTTAATGCTCCGCTACAATGTGAGAACCCGCATACCTCACAACTCATCATACGAGGAGCTGCCCAACATGGACGTACTCGAAAGGGACGCAGAGGCAAAAGAGAAAGCAAGACGAGACACTGATTCCCGCCGCCACGCGGTGATGCCGGACTTTCACATAGGGGATGAAGTCCTCGTTCAACAACCAACACTCAAGAAGACAGATCAGCGGTTTGCCCCGAGCCCCATGGGGGTAACCACAGTAAAAGGCACGATGGTGACAGCCGAGGACCAGAACAGAGCTGTCACCAGGAAATGTCAACAATTCAGACACTACAGCAGACGGGAGGGAGTGGAACCGCCCCAGCGGTCGATCTCTCCAGAGCCGCGAGAATCGCAGGATGACTTGTGGATCCCTCCGGGAAGAGACCCGGGAAGAATAAGTCAGGAAGAAGGAACTCCGGAATCGTCAGGGCCGAGTACCTTCGACGAGAGACCTCGGAGAGTCGTCAAGAAGCCAGCGAGATTAGTTGAAGAGTGTTGACTCTGATGTTTGGACATATTGTTCGGGGGTGGTGTTGCCAGGCACTCAAGGGTTAATGAGTGCGGCCCCCGCCGTTGGGAAGGCGGAGCTACTGTAACGGGGAGTGGGAGGAAGAAAGGGGGAGGTCTGGGTAAGGCGCGAGAGCGCCAGTTCCTGTTTGATAGCGATTGAAAAAAGGTTGTTCGTTTCCACTCTGTGTGCGCGTCCTCCTTAGTGACCCTTCCAAGAGGGTAACAAGCACCACATAACCCAGTCTTGGGTCCCACAATTATGACCTGGTGTGATAAATAGCACCTGGCTTAGTAATGGGCCAAAACGACCTTCTCTTCCTCAATAACTGCCCCCGACACAGGGCTAAATTCTAGAGGCCTATCACTCCTTAAGAAATGCTACATGCTCTGTCATACCAGCGATGATCAAACGATGAGAGGCTGAACTGTGTAATTGGTGCTTATTTGGCTCAGTATGTCACCAGAACTCCTATTCACATTTTTTGTAGTGTCAAAATATCCCAGCTGGGTGGAGGCACAAGAGAATGCCGTAAACTACACTCGCTGATCACGGCACTTTGCTGCATAACTGCATGTGTGTAACACGGACACTCTTGTCTCTTCTGGATTGGTCAGGGTGATGGGCAAGGATTGCTATTGTTGATGTATTGTTTGATAAATGGTAGCATAAACTGCGGGGGAAATGCTGCAATGCATTTAATATCTCATCTACAAATGTTGAGCCGTATGGATATTATGGATGTTTGTAGTAGGTTTTTAATTCTGTTTGTATTTTGTCATATTTATACATGCTCATTTTTAATATTATGTTTTATGGGCTTTGTGTCCGAAATAAAAGTAAGTTCTACTACATGGCACAGCTCTGGGTTCTGCACACCTGCTTTTCGACAACAGCTGCCTAGCCCAATGCTTTGTCCCTATGATAATTGCCACCTGCCACAGTGTGCGCTGCAGTTCTGGTGTCAGCACACTGCTGGATCTCGCAGGAGTATACCTCCTAAATGTCTACTGCTGCACTCGGAGAGCAAGCACTGCACTTTCCCAATGAGGCCACCGGGACAGGGGTAGCATTCATAGATTCAATGTGACAGCATCCGGGTGTTGGCTTCCACCTTTGACTCCTCATTCAGGGAATCCATTGGCATGATGCCTCTGACATCAGATGCGCTCTGCAGGTTCCCTTAGCCCTCATGCTGCATGCACACTATCACGTTGAGCAGTGGTGGAAATGGAAACAATTTAAATGGGGATCAGTCAAGGGCTGGGGTGGGGCCGGAGTTTGAAGGAAGAGGCAGAGTTCTGAGGGGGCAGTGCTGGCAGTTCAACTCCGCTCAAAGGACATTTTAAAAAGAATAGTTTAAAATTGTGCAATTTCTTCCATGCTGCTTCTTTCCAAACTCCACACTATATATCAATTCCACTTTAAATCACTTCCATGGCAGTGATGCACCCAAAATACTGTTGGTAATGGGGTGTTTTTTAGTACATTAAGGGTTCCATCGACACACTCTACAATAGAAGGCTACCAGGGTAGCTCAGCAGGTTGAGAGACCATTGCTGAGATGTTATATATTAAAAACTGGTTGTTAATCCTATTACTTTTTGCAATTCCTTATAAAAAAACAAGTGCTATAAAATGTTTTTCTTTTTTATTTATTTATTTGTACAAGTTAATGAACATATCAAATACAACAAACCATTATATCCTACAGACTTTTAGATCACACAACTTAACACTAAACTTACATCACAAAAACATAACATTTTGTATACAAATAAAACAAAAAGACAGATCTAAATTTTCTCCATATTTTCTCAAAATGTAGCAATTTCCTTTGTTTCGCAAAAAATCCATATTCCATATTTGCAATTGAAGGCATTTCCGCTATCCCATCAGATGACTCTGGCATCTTTTGTGATTTCCAAACCCGAAGTACCAATTTTTTCCCTTTTAGTGCCCTCTGAACAAGAACTTCTTTTGTGACATTGTAAGATCTTCCAGGAGATCTTCCACTTCCCAAAATCATTGTCCTAAAATCCAAATATATGACAGTTCCTAAAACCTGTAAACTCATGGTGCAGATATCAGCCCAGAACCCCCTAACTCTAGAACAATACCAGAACATATGTTCAAGTGAACCTACATCACACAAACATTTCCAACATGCGTCAGAATCTATAATTCCCCTTTTCAACATTCTTTCGGGACTCCAATAAATCCTATTCAGTATTTTTATTTGTCTTGACCTTTCACTCAAATTCACAGAACAATTCTTGACATTCTCACACATCTCCATTCAATTTTCCTTAGAAATATCACATCCCAAACTATGACTCCAATCTTCCCTTATCTTCACATTTTCCTCGTATTTAGAAACCATTCATTTGTATACTCTGCTCGCTATTCCACCTCCCCTTGGTGTTGGCCCTGCCGTATACACTTCCAAATCCACATCATCCCTCCACCTCACAATTCCAATACTTTTTTTTCAAGCGCCTGTAATCCAAATCTGAATAATTTTCAATGTTCCACCTCTCACGGACTTCTGCTCCAGAAATCCATTTTCCATTTTGCCATAAGTCACTAATCCAGCACACTCCAGCCAAGAGACACTCCACCCAAAGTAACACTTTTTGTTTTCCTTTCAGGGCTGCATTCATCCATATCGACGCATTTGGGGAGCGTAAAGCATCCAAATCTAAATATTCGTGAATGTATTTCCATTTCCGTAAAAACTCAGTAATAGGGTTTCTTCTATTCACAATGTTTGTCGTAGTAAGGACGGCCTTCGCTAAAAGTGGCCCCACCATCCCTGCCTCTGCAACCACCCATTCATCTGGTTTATCCAACAGAAAAGGGACAACAAACAGAATTGTAAAGGCCAAATAATAGGTGCGAAAATTAGGCAAACCCAGACCACCTTTATTCAGTGGAAGTTGAAGTTTCCAAAGCTGTAATCTAGGGGGCTTCTTATCCCATATAAAAGATTGAATCAGCAAGTCTAACTCCATCCAAAACAACGCTATTTTTTCCAAAGGCAGCATACTAAGTACATAAGTGATTTTCGGAGTGGCATTCATTTTCAGTGCATTTGTTTTGCTCCAAAGTGATAAATTCAATAATGACCATCTCTCCAGACACATTTTCAGATCTCTTCACACCTCATTCATATTCTCAATAACCATATCCCCAATCTGCGGGGTCAACCATACGCCAAGATACCTTATTCTCTTCACACACCATTGGAAACCCCATGATGTAACAATTTATCACACATAAATGTCAAAGGCTTCACTTCAGACTTTGAACAGTTAATCTTGTACCCTGACACTTTATATAAATTACCCAATATCGCCATCAATTCAGGTATAGACTGGGTCAAATTGTTCAAAATCAACAAAAGATCATCCGCATAAAACCATATCTTTTTAACTTCTCCCTGAAAACCAATACCTTGCAAATCCTGACTCTGTCTCAAAGCAATTGCTAATGGTTCAATCGCTAAAACAAAAAGTAGAGGAGACAAGGGCCATTTGTTTTTACATCAGCCGTCGGTAGAGTATATAGCAGGCGAACCCATGAAACAAAACCCTCTCCAAAATTCATCCTCTCCAGGCCTAAAAAAGATAGTTCTAATTCACCCTATCAAATGCTTTTTCCGCATCAAGTGAAAAGGCTGCTACATCTTCAGATGAGGATTGAGCAGCATGCAAAGTCAGCAAAAGTTTCCATACATTACTTGAGGTTTTACGATTTTTAACAAAACCCGATTGATTCACATAGACTAAATTTTCCACCAGGTGAGAGATTCTCAACGCCAACACCATTGCTAGAATTTTATTATCAATGTTGATCAAACTTATAAGGCGAGAATTTGCCGGAAAATCACAATTTTTCCCCTTTTTCAGAAAAACTGGAATTGTGGCATTAATAGAGGAAGGCGGTAGGAGACCCTTCTCCCTTGACATAACATATGTATTCCTCAACATATCAATCACAGAATCAGGCAGGATCTTGTAAAATTCTACCGGTAACCAATCTGGACCCGGCGTCTTCCCAGTGTTTAATGTGTGAATTGCTAGTTTAATTTCCTCTAGAGTTATCGGTTTTTCAAGTGATAGTTTATATTCTTCAGATATTCGTGGAATCTCTAATGATTGAAAAAAGGATTTCCCTTGACCCGAGACCTCCGTCTCATTTTGATATAATTGTGAATAGAAATCTCTAAACACATTATTTATTTCTACAGGGATGAATCTAACATTACCGTCCAAGCCACTAACTGATGTAATGGCCATTTCTGACCGTTGTTCACGAAGTCTGAGTGCCACCCAACGATCACTCTTTTCACCCTGTTCAAAGTATGAGCACCTGAGTCTGAATAACTGTTTCTCAACCCGATCATCAATAATCCTATTTAGTTCTCTTTTCAGATTCAACAACTCCCTCTTTTTATCTGAGTTAGCTGGATTCTCCACCAAAACATTTGTCACCTCTTTAATGCGTTTTTCTAAACTCAAAGTTGACTTCTCCATCTCTTTCCTTCTTCCACTTGAAAATCCCAAGACCAATCCCCTGATTGTACATTTGAATGCCTCCCACACCACCTTAACATCCACTTCTCCAGTTAGATTCTCTCTCACAAAGTACTCTGCCTCATCCCTAATCTTATCAACTAGTTTTTCATCTTGTAATATCGAGGTGTTCATCTGCCAAGTGAAAGATCTACAGATTACAAAGTCATGTTTAATTCTCATGGAAACAGGGGCATGATCTGTAATCACCATGTTCCCAATCTCCTGTGCCACAACATTTTTAGTGATTTTTCCACTTGTGAGAATCATATCAATTTGTGAATATGTACAGTGGGAATTTGAATAAAAACTAAATTCTCTCAAATGTGGATGGGTGTGACGCCAACAATCCTTCAAATCATTCTCAGACAATAACGCTTTGAAGGATCTAGAATGAGGATCTATCCTGATGTTAATCCCTCCACCATTGCGGTCCAATTTTGTGTCCATAACCAAATTAAAATCCTCTCCTAGAATAACATTTAAGGAATCCATATCCTGAATCATTTGTGTAACCTCCCTGAAAAAGGAACCATCATCAATGGAAGGTGCATAAACGTTGCATAATGTCACTTTGCAACTCTGCATGTCCACCAACGAGACTATTATTCTGCCTTGTTTGTCAGGTGCGCACTTCAAAATCTTAACGGGCGCACCTTTACTAATCAATATTGCCACTCCTCTCGACCTAGAGGAATAGCATGAACCATACACTCTACCAACCCATTGTATTTGTAGACTGTGAAGTTCCTCTCTCAATATATGAGTTTCTTGTAAAAAAAACAAACATCACACTGCTTGTCACATAGATAATTGTAAACTTTTTGTCGTTTGTTCAGATTATTCAAACCATTAACATTCCAAGATAGCACACTCATATTTTGCCTCTTCCGAAAATCTATAAAATGTGTTTGACCAGGACAGGGGTTGGTGGCACTTGCTTATATTCAGGGCGGAGGTGGGGTATCTCTGCTCTTGCAGTGAAAATCAAAAGCTGCCACCCATGAACCCACAGTTCAATTTCTAATAACTGCTGTCAGCACAACAGAAGCATGTATTTGTGATTAAGAAGCATATAACATCTTTCTACATATAACCTATGATCAGTGAAGAGGGATTAACCGGAACAAGACTGAGTAGCGCTCTGGCAGAAAATGTCTTGCCAGAGCACTTCTGCCTCCCAGGGGCCAACACACAACTGTCCAAGTTCCTTAACAAGCAGACTGCTTTTAGAAGACTAGTTGCTCTAGGCTGATGAGTCTTCTGAAAGCAGTCTGCTTGTTATATTGCACCATGAGTAATCCGTTTTCCAACAAGGTTTTAGAAAACACGCCACTGCAGACAGAAACTGCCAAAGCCACAAATACAATGTCTGTCCAAACTAGTATATATGTCCTGCAATTTATGGACCTCTCCTTATTAGGGTGAATATTGTGACCAATCAAAACATAAGAGTCCATTATTCACTTAAAAGGGTTTGTTACTGAATCGCTATATGACATGTTTAACATTTAAAATTCTGGACATTATAATGTTCCCATAATGCTCTTTGCTGGTATGCAAATCACTAGGATTGGTTACTATGAAGAGACACTGTAGTGCGCAACCTGGCCAGGGGCACGCCCCTTTGCCCCGCCCCTCCTTCCCACAGCCTCGCCCCTCCAAAGAGGTGCACACATTTCCCCCAGTACATTTTTTTCAATTTCCGGCACTGCCCGTGATATAACACAAAAGAAAGGGCACACCAATTACAAGGCATTTGTGTGGTTCGTCCAACAAAAAACAACACATTTCAAAGAAAACTAGTGAATGGAAGCATAAACACCATTTTTGAGTTTGAAAATTACTTTTTTTTCTGTTGAAGACGAAGTGCCAAGCACGATTCGCACTCCAGCCAGCCCTTTTGAAGTACCAGGAACGTTCACGCCGAAATATGTGACATATGATGAGCAAATAAACCAGCACAGAGCCGCAGTTGGGCTCTGTCCAGCACCTATCAGAGTAACAGCACCTATTGAAGTACCGACACCTAAGAAAACCTGGATAGTAAGGTATCCATTGAGAAAACCATATCGACAAGTGAGACAGAATGACGATTGTCCGAATGTAATACCTGAAGAAGCTAAGAAGATACTGAAGGAAGTTCTCTAGCAAGTCTGGTTCCCATTGCTAAATTTGAATTTAGATATGCTCTGTCTATGCTTTTGAATTAGCGCCATTTTGGCTCTCTTTGCTAAATTCGAATCTAGGTGTGCTTTGTTTACACTTTTGAAGTAACTCTGCTTATGATCTTGAATTAGCGCCATTTTGGCTCTCTTTGCTAAATTCGAATCTAGGTGGGCTTTGTTTACACTTTTGAAGTAGCTCTGCTTATGATCTTGAATTAGCGCCATTTTGGCTCTCTTTGCTAAATTCGAATCTAGGTGTG
Source organism: Ambystoma mexicanum (assembly GCF_040938575.1). NCBI lineage: Eukaryota > Metazoa > Chordata > Amphibia > Caudata > Ambystomatidae > Ambystoma > Ambystoma mexicanum. The sequence continues at coordinate 419,878,005 of NC_090929.1, forward strand.
CTTGTTTACACTTTTGAAGTAGCTCTGCTTATGATCCTGAATTAGCGCCAGTTTGGCTCTCTTTGCTAAATTCGAATCTAGGTATGCTTTGTTTACACTTTTGAAGTAGCTCTGCTTATGCTCTTGAATTTGCACCATTTTTGCTCTCTTCGCTAAATTTGAATCTAGGTGTGCTCTGTTTACACTCTTGAATTAACCCAAACTGCTGATTATTAAGCCCTAGCAGATTTGCACCTACCCCTTGCACTTTAGCATAGCCTAACCTATCGCCTAACTGCTATCTATGGTAACCGCTGACTGCATGTTGATTATGCCCCATTTGATAATTTTCGAATCTAGGCTGCAGTATATTTGTGCCTTGTAAATTACCCAGCAGCAGTAAGATCACGTTAAAGCTGCCCTTTATCACAACAGAATGCAGGCACTGCTAACTTTGACTATGTTCCCATTCTGTATTATACCATCTGCTACCCCCTGCACTAGAGGTCATTACATTAGGTTTGATGATGGGTTAGGTAGACTGAGATGTCCTCGTCATTACCCTATCCCCTGCCCTACACCATTCCTTCCCACACTATCCCCTTTTCCTACACTAATCTCAACCAAACTACATCCAGCCTCCACTTTGTGCACCTCACACGACAAGTTGCCCCCTGTGCCTATAGCCTCAACCACCTCCCCTCCTGACACCTCTAAGCGTAACGAGAGACTAACCAGTAGACTACCGTCCAGCAGGCACTCAGCAGTGGAATTTACACATAAGCTCATACGCTCAGATCGCCCTGGATGCACTGACAATGATCGCAGGCGAAAAAAGAAAAGGTGTACAGCCCCACTGAACAACCCAGGGGACATTTGCCCCAGTCTACCAACGAAGAACCCACAAACACAACCTACTAAGGGTGCATTAATGAATGTCAGGTCATTGGTAGCACATGCAACTGAGATTGCCAACATTATTGAGAACAATAACCTTGATTTCCTTGTAATGACAGAAACCTGGCTGCATGAAGCAGCAGGCTCTTCTATCGCCCTAGCTGTCCCAGATAATTACTCCATTCTCCGTGTAGACAGACCCACTGCTCGCGGAGGAGGAATAGCCATTAACTTTAGACACCCTCAATATAAGACCAGCCACCCCTACGTCGCTGACATCATGTGAACTCCTCTCGATTAAATTCCAAACCTCACCTAACAGCACTATCACACTACACATCATTTACAGGCCTCCAGGACCCCCTGGATCCTTTGAAGAAGATATCACAGCCCTAGCAGCTGACACCACCAAACCCACGGCGCAAAATATCATCTTAGGAGATTTCAACCTTGGTTATAAGGACACTAGCGACCCACACGCCATCTCTCTAGCCTCCGCACTACTAGAACAAGGCTATACTCAAGTTAGCACCAAACCCACCCACGAAAAAGGAAGGATACTTGACTGGGTTGCGGTTCTCAATTGCACCATCACCTTACTAGATCCGACATCACTAGTATGGTCAGACCACCATCTTATCACCTTTGAACTGCATATCAACAACCTGGAAAAGAAAAAGTCCATTATTGCTCCCCCCGCCTCACAAGAAACAAACGTAACATCACAGCAGATTCTCTAGTTCCTTTGGTAGCCCCCCTACTCAATGCCCTACTGGACACCAATGATCCCAACACTCTAATTAACATATACAATGAGACCATGACTAAAATCATGCCACCATCACTGCTACCTACAAAAATAAGATAATCCAGGCCAAAAAAGAAACTTATAATAACAGAATAGCCCAAGCCAGCTCCAGTACTAAAGAATTATTCAACATCCTAAGAGAACTAGAGAACCCCAACCCACCGCCAGATACATGTACTAAGGATAAAGCCTGGTGCACCAGCATCCAAAATGCCCTCTCCAAAAAAATTAAAGGACTGCAGACCAAAATAGCTGACAAAAGATCCCAACTAACAGTCATTACACCAGCACCTATCCTCACCCCTCACACCAACTCAGGTTTCACATTAAAAAAAGTCACCATTCCTGAAGTCCACAAAATCATTGCGTCTCTTAAACCTCTCTAACTGTAAGGGAGATACCTGCCCAGCTCAGATTATAAAAGATGCAGCTAGAGACCTTGCCCAATTCATTACTAAACTTGTAAACTCCTCCTTCTCTAACAACTCAGTCCCAAGTAACCTTAAACAGTCCTGGGTCCTACCACTACTGAAAAACAGACCCTGGACCCGGTCATACCCACTAACTACAGACCAATTACGACAGTCCACTTTCTACAGAATATTCTGGACAGAATAGCCTACTTGCAAATATAAGATTATCTTGAAGGTCACAAATTACTTGGTACCTGTCAATCTGGCTTCAGACCCCAGCATGGAACAGAAACCGCACTTGTCGACCTCAAAAGCCAGATCGATGAATTGAAAGACAAAGGAAAGATGGCTATCCTACTTCTACTCGACCTCTTTGTGGCTTTTGATCTGGTGGATCACTCCATACTTTGCAACCACCTATCCTCTGCGGCCCATTTCTCTAGTTCTGCAGTTGCCTGTATCCAATCTTTCCTCGCTAAAAGAACTATGCGTGTGTTCTCACCATCAGCAGCTGCTGACCCCATCCCCCTCACCTGCGGAGTACCCCAAGGATCCTGCGTCTCGGCCACTTTGTACAACATTTTTACAAAGCCACTAATCGACAAACTGGACAGTCTGGGTGTCACCTACACAAACTATGCAGATGACACCCAGATACTCCTACCCCTCACAGGAACCTATGATATAGACATCGCGCGGATTAACGAAGTCTACATCATCATTCAGGCATGGATGGCCACACATGGCCTCTGCCTGAATGATGATAAGACAGAACTACTCCTAGTCGGATCATCCAATAACCTTCTCAAACTAAGTCCTCACTACACAAATATTGTCATTGATGGGAACAGTATATCCATTGCCAAACATGTAAAAACTTTAGGTTTCTACCTTGATGCCCAGTCTAACTTAACTAAGCAGATCAACATGACCTCCTCGGCCACATTTTACACTGGCAAGTTGATCCGAGCCTATAGACCTGTTCTATCCCCCATCAGCTGACTTACTCTGGCAAGAGCACTCATACAATCCAAATTGGATTATTGCAACAGCCTTTATCTAGGAGCAAACAAAACCATCTTAAATAAACTACAGATCATGCAAAACAACGCGCTTAGAGCAGCGTTGAACATTCCCAAAAGAGAGCACGTATCAGAAACTAGAAAGCTCTACAGGTGGCTCTCTATACATGACAATATTGCCCTAAAAACTATCCGTCTCACGCACAAAGCGCTCAACTACCAAGCCCCCCCATCTCACAGACAAGTTAACATGGAAGGTATCCAATAGAGTCACTAGATCATCCAACACACCATGTCTGGCGGTGCCCAGATACAATCTAAAAAGAGCCGAAGGTTCTAGCTTCCCGGTATTAGGCGCCCAGCTTTGGAACACTCTCCCTCAGAACATTCACACTATTCAAACCTTCAACAAATTCAGAAGCCATGTTATCACATGGATTCTTAACAAAACATAAATAACAGCTCTTGATACCACTACCGCTAGGTGGTCGGCTCAACTAGTAGGTATTACCCGAATTGCTTGTTTACAATTGTTCGAATGACACAATTGTTCGAATAATAGGGGTCCTAATTGACCTTCTGCACAATTGACCGTATGGTCATTTTAATATATATTATGGGTTGGGTTGGTGTAATAATAATATAAGGGGATTGGGAGGGGGGTTGGGGTGGGAGTTGGATTGGGAGGGGGGTTGGGGTGGGAGTTGGATTGGGTGGGGAACTGCGGGGGGTTTCCCCCGCATACATATCCTAATTGACCGTTTAAATTCGGTCAATTGTGCAGAGGGTCAATTGTTATTCGAACAATTGACATTCGAACACTTCGTATACAACCAACTAGTATACGTGTCATCTATCCTTTACTACTGCTATGACCTAATGTATAATATGTATAATGTTTAAAGTATATATGTACCATTATAATTTTACAAAATGTATTAATGTTCACAATTTTCTTAACTTTGCCATGTAACCATTACTATCCTCAAGTGCCCAATTACCTCCGGGTAAGGTGCGCAATATAAATAAAATAAACAAACAAACAAACGAATGGTGACGTCATAAGAACTCGGACTGACGCACATATAGAAGATATACCGACCTGAGAATGATAACACAAGAGACGAAACACCATGGATAAGTGACATCCTGAGCCTAAAGTCAAACAATTGATGTCAAGATGTCAGAAACATATGCCATATGTACGATGAAGATATTCAATTAGTTTAAACGTGTACATATGCAAAGTAACTGCAAGATGCAGAGAAATTGGGAGGCTTGCTTATGCTTAGTAGTAAGATAGATTGCGGCAAGCGCCACCTATACATATGGCTACCTCAAGAAAGCACTTTATATAAGTATACTTCCACTACGCACAAGAGCAGAATCAACCAAAGGTTACTAAAGGTCTCCAGAGGAGAGTTTTGCAGCAAACAAATCGAGAATTAAAGATGGAGAGAAACTCAGACGAAGGTAACCATGCCAAGAAGCCAAGGTCATATCAGCTGGAATAGGCCAACAGTGGATACAATTAAATAGAAGAAGAAGAGAGTATCCTGTTCAGGGAAGGTCAAGATAAGCCACAGATGGCAGACGATTGCTAGAATTAAATCAAATACACAAAATTGCATGAAGGAAAGGCTCACAGTGTCAGAATCACGTTACCAGGCAAGCAGGAAAGGATGAAACTTTCACACCTAAGCATGGACCTTTGCCATACCCAGACGCCTTAACTTTCCCAGACCAAGAAGCAGACTCGAAACCAACTACAAAGAAATAATTGACACATGACCACTGAGTTGATCATTGATTGTAACAATAATTGGAGGGAAGCTGGGGTGCAGATGAACTCCCTGCACCTAGCCGGCTATTCTGCACGCTGCTAAGCGCAAGTGGAAAAGTATGAGTGGGGTTGATGCCAACCCAATCATAGTGGACCGTGTAATGTAGGGTCCTATAGTTAGTAGAATCAATGAGACGTCATACCTTTAGTGACGTTTACACTGGCCATTTTGAAGGAAGGGCTTAGTTGCCCCACCTGACATTGTTTATCCAATCCCCTCTCCCCGTTACCATATACAGATATAGTACCTATATTAAAGTTACCTTCCTAGAACCAATGAAGTTGCATGATAGGTTTTAGGAGTTACACGTCAGTGATGATCGAGCGATTGCTGATATTCATTGAACTCTCCATTTTTGTACTTGTCATTAAACAGACTCCCTTTGCCAAACTATTGAGTTGTCATTATTGATTTGGTGCAAGAGTACTAATCTGCATCCTCATCCATCTCATGGGTGCTGCTGCTCATCTTAAAGTGCTGTTTGGAAACCCCCAGTCCTATGGGCCGGCTGGGGTCCATCCTGCACACTGTGAAAGTGTAAGATGCACATCTGGAAAACACTAGTGTGCCCAGCATGTAGAGAGCCTGCTTTTAACAGAGATGTCACCCATCCCAGTGATCGCTGTGCCCATTGATTCCTGTGGTGTCCCCTTCAGACCAGGAGAATGAAAACAGGCAGAGCAAATAGAACCTGCAAACGCATGATTGACAGCTCGGGAAAAGAGCATAGAGCAAATTACCAAGCCCCCAGCTTCCCTTGGCGTAGCTGGGGGCTTGGTAAAGTCTTGTCAGGGCTGGCAGTGTCCGAGATCCAGGGAGACATCTGATGCCAGATCTCGGACCTACCAAGAGCAGGCCCAGTGACCAGTGCCGCTTTTGAGCCATTGGACGGGGGTGGGGAGATGAGGGTCTTGTGCCGGACTTCAGCCTCTAAGTGTGGCACCGTGAGTTGAACCTGTGATGCTTGGAACTGTCTTGTTTTCAAGACATGCTTGTTGTCCCTGAGATATGCTTTCAGAAGCAAGACTCTATTTTCACAGTATCGTATCACATACCTTCACGACAAGAAAGACGGCCTGAGCAGGTAGGACCCCCCCATCTCCCTTCCGCCATGCCCTGTCTCACGTCATGGCAGCCCAGTGAGAGCTCAAGTGTTTAATTTCACAAGAGGTGCAGGGTTGGAAGAAGTACACAGGTACAATAAAGGTATAGGTAAAAAGAAAAGGACCTGAGCTCTACTAGACCAGGAAATATTTGGCAAAGGCAAACGTGGTCTTCCTTAAACTACTAGTGCCATAGCATATGCCATGCCCAATTTACAGTAGAACAAGGGATTATAGAACACATAGCACCCCCTTTGGTAACTAGGCTGAATGTTCGATCAGCACTCCGTGGAAGACAAATGGGTACGCTAGGTTTACCGCATAGCTGATATGTGCAGTTTTGATTATTAATAATTAGGGTTGTGGCAGATTATGGAAATAGAAACTTCACTCACAGGAAAGCGGAACACAATTTGAGCCACATTACGAGCATGGTGGTGCAACAGTGAAGTGGCGGTAATTCAATTACCTGTACTTAACCGCACCACCATACTACATGTTTTGGTGGTAAAGTGGATAATTTACGGCAAGCAGAAGACTGGTGGGAAATAATCCACTTTACCACAAAAAACCATCGGATTTACAGTGTGGAATTACCGCTCACAGAACATCTGACAATAATCGGCATGGAGTCCTGTGGACTCCAGTAATGGAGTCTAGCCCCACTGTGCCGCCACTCGCAATCCCATGATAAATCCACAGAACCAAAGAGCGGTAATGGGTTTTGGTGATAAATCCGGAGATTTGCTGCCAATTACTGCCAAACTCCCCATGAGGCCCAGAGAGTTATGATGAGATGCAAACGTGTTGTCATCTTGTAGAACTAGTTCTCTGATAAACAGACAATACATGCTCAGCTACTTTTGAGGGACATAGTCCTTAGGTGGATTTGTTGACTTGCCTTGAAAAAGAACGACAAGGTCGAAACACGTGTCGACACAGCAAACCTCATTGGCACAGAATACCAACCAGGAGACCATGAAATAAATTACCTCTTTTCTAATACAATATTGTTGGTCTATAATGTCATCATCTTTGTTCCCTAGTTGACATCATCTGTACCAGAGCATGTACTTGGTACATTCCTGTTGCTTGTCAATTACACTAGTCTGGGGTTAGCCTAGAGTGCCATAGTCTTCAGCTGATAAAATCTCAACTATTTTCTTACACATATTAGCCACAGTGCCCACATACCTGGTATCCCCAACCTGTTTACTGAGATTACTCTTCCAAAGCCCTGCACCATGAGATGAAAATTTAGAGTGACACTTGCAGCATGGATCTGCTAAGACAATGGCTCCCTTTTAGCCCTCCCCTCACCCCCGCGGAGAAAGCAGCACCGTAGCAGCATCTAGAAATCTCATTCAGCCCTTTGAAAGTAAAGTGTTGAGCTGATAGGGGAGGAAGGATAGCTCAGGGGCAACGCGTTTGTGCACAACAAAGGTTTGTACCCCGATCACACGCTTAGAAACCACTGGCTGGTATTAAGCACGTTATAAAAGAACAATTATAATTATACAACGGGTGTCGGCATTTACACAGAAATGTGGGCACACTCATTGACCCGAGTTTTCTCCCTGCCTACTAGATCATGTCTGCTGGCACTCAGATTTCAAGGGTGTGCTTACTTTCTGCTAGCCCTCTGTGAAGATAAGTGCCCCATCTTTGAGAGAAAGGAGACTTAAGAATCTTAACAATGGCTCCCTTGATGCCTAGCTTTAAGCATTCGCCTGCCTGCTACATGAATACCACCCAATTAAAGACATTACGTTAATGCCCTGCACCACCCTTCTACTGAGCTTTGCTACCCCTATCTAAGGTCGTAAGGCCTCATCACAAGTTTGGCAGTGCAGTAAAAAGCAAATGATTAATTCCATTGCCGAAATGGTTTATCTGCATGGCCAAATTACATTTTTATCCTTGGCATGGGGGTGCTACCTCCAGGAAGGTGCTGGAGGTAAATCCTCCACTCTAATGACAAAAAGTGGTAGATTTACCACAGGTGGAATTAACGCCTGCAGGAAGCCCTCCAAATCCCCAGTGGAGTCCTATGGACACCAGAAATGGGGATTATCCCTGCAATGCCGCTACTCACAATCCGGCTGTAATTCCAAAGGGCCCGAGTGGCGAGCGGGCTCATATTCCTGTAGAAATACCACCACGCTTTTCCACCCTATTAAAAGAGCTCTGACCTCGTGAATTTACAAATACTGCTGCAAGTAAATAACGTTACCCAAGGAGGCATTTCTGGACTTTGCCTCATTATATAACATCCACCAAACTGGTGGGAACAGACGCCAGTTTCCAGAAATACTGCACTCTTATTTCTCGAAATCGCAAGGCATTATTATTTTTCTCTCTTTTAAGAAAAAAAATGTCCACCCTCATTTTGAGGATGTTAAGGAATGTGTGGAGTAGCGGTTCATGCTGCCACTGTAAAATACTTTACAAAACACTACATAGCGAAGGTGGTGAGAAGGGGGGGGCTCCTTTCTTCGCCTCCTTTGATTGCTGCCATGAACCTATTTAGCGACACTGGAGGGAAGAGCTTGCAATTCCTGACAGGCCAGGAAAATAATTGTTCAAACTTCAGAGCTAATGTTACGTGTTCCACCGCCGCTTCCCCAGTGAAGATAAAGATTCGAGTGCAGAAATAAGGTCTTTTTTCTCATAGCATGGCAGTAATTACTGCGTGCAATATTGATGCGAAATGAGGCATGCGGTAATTCGGCCAGTCCCACAGCTTGAACGGGAACTGAAATCAGAGGTAGCTGCACTCAGAATAAGAAATGTTGTCTGTAAAGCGCAAAGCTCTACCCACACATTGCCTCAGACTAATCAAGAAAGAGCGTATGCTGGGGTGCGTGCATACCTTTAACGAATAACAGGGCACTATAATTATCCCAAAATATCGTTGTTGTCTTTGTCAGATTGTAGAGACAAAAATTAATCTACAATAGGCGTCTGCAACCTTTGGCTCTGCAGATGTTTCGGACTGCAACTCCCATCAGCCCTAGCCAGCATAGTCTCTGGCGAAGGATCATTGGAGTTGTCGTTCATATCATCTGTAGAACCAAAGGCTGTAGACCTCTGATCTGCAGCCTTCACATCACGGGGACTAGCTACATATAAGCGCAGTGTGAAGGTAACTAAGGGCTTCAATGGGTCACATCAATTGATAAAGATACAGAACTCCTTGTGATGGTAGAACTTCACAAGTCTCTAGGATCACATTTCGACCCACATCCTCTTCAAGTCGAGCAGTGTAAGATTCATACGTACCTTCAATGCCTCCATGCACCAGTTTCAATGCTTCCTCTTGAAGGAGGCCTTCTTGTTGTAAAAGCGATTGCTGACCCCCCAGTTTGCTAACATTTTCAGCCCTTGTCCAATCGCCAATGCCCTCACATGCTTCTGGAGCCGTCAGCGGTGAAACACTTTAAAATGTTTGTGTAGGATAACTAGCTTCTAAACCACCGGAAGATCGTTTTTCCATTCTAGTTGCTGCACTCAATGACCTTTAGCTAATCCCACTCAGAGAAAGGCTGAGAATACTGGTGCTATTAAACCTGTTGGCAGCCTTCAATACCATTAACCATTCCATTCTCGCTTTAAGGCTTGATGCGATTGGTGTAGGAGGACGGGAGCTCTACTAGATTAAGGGCCTGATTCATGGAATATATTGCGTGGTAAATAGGGACTTTGCACACCAAACCCTGCTTGTTGATTCATGTAAATCTGTGCTGCACTTTTTCATGCTTTGCGCAGACTTCGCACAGGCTCGGCACGGCTCTGCGATCGGCCGAGTGCCTTGTGCCAGACTCCACTCAGCTGTTGGGCGTGGCCTGCACAGGGACCGGAACACGCGAAATGAGGAAGAACAAGGGAAAAAGTGGCTGTTTCGAGGGATGGGCCGCAGGCAGTCCATAGCACGCCCACAAATGCACACAACAATGACTATTCATGGATGTGACCACACAACATCTCGCCTGCGAAAAGCCCATGCAAAGCCCTCGATCTTTCCGCCCCCCGAAGGCAGGCGTAGAGAAGCTTGCGCATAGGATTCGTAGTGTGTAGGTTAGTTTGCATGTCAGATTTTAGAGTGCATGCTCCCAGACGGGGTTACGATCAGACTTAGGGGTGCACTTACGCAGCATAGCGGTGTGAAAGGATGCTTTGCGGTGGTTCGCATGCAGTTAGACTGAAATATGACATGAGTTAGGGGAAATGATATGCATGTTCTCGGGGTGCCGGTTGTAGTTATGGGGGACTCCAACCAGTGTTGCTGAGGAGCTGGCTTATAGTGGGGGACACCACACAGTTTTCACCGGGTGCGAGTCTTTGTGCCCGTGGAGGCCGCAAATTTAGGTGAATGTGGCTGTTTTGGCTTTGCGTGGGGGTGTGTCGGAGCATTGGCCGTGACTTGCAGATAGGCCTACTTTGCGGGAACAATTCCATGAATAGAGGGAGCGTGCAGATTTCATTCTGCAGCAGGCTCGTTCAGAGTCGTTCTCAGCACGCAGACTTTGCAGGATCTCTACACACTTTTCCATGAATGAAGTCTTTTCTATCCAACTGCACACAGCAAATCTCAGTACCCTTAAATTCATCACATACTTCGAGTAAGTTTTGGAGTTCCACACGGCTCGGCACTTTGACCAATCGTATTTCAGATCTACTACTTACCTGTGACCAGGCTGATTTCCCTTATGGACTACAGTTTAAAAAAAATAAATTGATGACACCCAAACAGTTGTTTAGTTGTCAGCCCTCCCGATTGTAACTCTACGAGCTGCAACATCCTTAAAAAGTGAATCCTAGGCCTAGAGGGATGCTTCAATCTCCCCATCAAATTTGGGCACCCGTCCTGCCAATGCCACAGTGGTTGAAAATCTGGATGTGATTATTGATTGGGATTGATAACTGTACCACATCTCTACAGTTATCAATGCTGACTTTTATCATATCCATGTATAGGAGGAGCCAAATGCCTCTACCAGAAGTCCTGCCCCCATTCTGCCTATATGTTGAAAGCTGGAAATTGTGAAGCGTTGTCACAACGCTGATAATGATACCTATACCACGAAAGATCTTCGAAACAAGGTATCCATTGAGAAAGCCCTATAAGATGTACTCACAGAGAGATGACAGTCTCTTAGGGGAGATCCCTGAAGAAGTGTGAAGAAGTGAACAAAAGAAGTTGGTGGCATCACAGGAGATGAGAGTGACACACTGAGAAGGATGATCATGGAAGAGAATGCATAGACCTTATGGAATCTTATGACGAAATAAGGAATGGAGTAACTTTTTATGTGCGAAATGAAAATTGCCCATGCGAAGAACACTGAAGAACATATAAGTCATTTTATAACTGTACAGATGCTGCAACGCATGTAGACTATGTAATCATGAAGGCTGGCTATACGTAGTGAATAGACTGCAGGCGGTGCCGCCTATATATATATATATGTATTTATATATATATTTATATATATGCATAGAGTCTGTATATTTGATGTCGCAACTTTAGTAAGCCAGGACCCATGAAAGAGAAGGGCTACAAAGGTGACACAGTAGAGAAAAACAGCTGAAAATCAAGAAAGGATTGAGAAGGCTGTCTGGCCCAGTGTCAACGGTTGGGGCAGCCAAGAACTGGTTATCTACTCAAAGAGATACAAAGAACGTGAGAAGCGAGTCGAGCTCCTGTTAAGGTGCGACGGAGATACTATGAGTGCCAAGTTTATTAATTTAATATCAGTAAAAGCGAAGAAAGGAGCTCAAACACGGTCTCCTGTCATATGGGTTGGATGGAAATAGAAAATGGACAAGCTGCATCGAGACGTTAAGATAAGAACATGCTTGCACTCCCTTCTATTCTCAGGAGCAGTGACACTTTGCAAGATCAAGTTCAAAGACAATTCAAATGGCAGACGGCATGAGTGATGATGGATGATGGGCTAATTGGATGGGGAGGCATGGACAAGTCCACCCATAAGTACCTGAGGTACCAGCTTGCGTGCCGCTAGTGAGTTGAATGTTCCAGAAGGGCACAAGCGTGCCAACCAATTATAAATGGCCATATATTGAAGAGCCCTATAGTTTGAGAGCCATTGGTGTGTCGTGTATCTAACTAATATTGAGGATGACTTGCACAAGGGGTGGGCATAGGTTGTCCACCTGACTATAGAGTCCAATTACAATCCCCTACAAAAAGTATACCTAGATGTTTCCTGTAGACCTATCACAATTCCAAGTAGGTTTTCTTAATTTGCCATGTAGTATGACGTCATGAATGACATGTTTTTTTCACTATATAAGCATTACTTTTTATGTGATACATTGAGATTATGCTGTGAGATGTCTGTTGATGTCCTCCCTGACAATTGATAATAAAACAGATTTTGTTTGCCAACTTCCTGAATCTGTCTTGTTCGGTAACTAGTAGCATCTTGTCATTTACATTAACAAGCTAGCCGGATTCACGGACATGGCTAAGAATGAAGCCATTACAATCAAACTGGCTGATAAAGCAGGGGCTACAGTGCTAATGGACACGCTTGACTACAATAAGATGGTCAATGCACTACTACAAGATGCTACTAGTTACCGAACCCTCCCCGGGGATCCTACCAACAACTTAAGGACCATGATCAACACTGCTGTGCAAGAAGCGGAAGGATACATTATTACGAGAGAAGCAGCATTCCTCACACCGGCACATCCACGCCTGCCGGCTTTGTATGCCATGCCTAAAATCCACAAGGGCATTACTCCACCACCTGGATGTCCAATAGTATCTGGCATCCATTCGTTACTCGAACCTCTGTCCCAATTTGTGGATTCTTTCATAAAGAATGAAGTACCTAAAATGAAAGCCTATATAAAGGATTCTACAGCGATGCTTGTGCTTTTAGGCACTGTAGAGTTTGACAAGGAAACCGAATGGCTGGTTACCATGGATATAGAGTCCCTATATACCAAAATCCTGCAACAGACTACTCTATCCATGGTTAGAAATATTTTGGAATCAGGTATAGAACTACCCGAAATACCGCCTAGTTTTATCATCCAGCTGGCTGAAATAACCTGCAATAGGAACTTTTTCCTTTATAACAACATTTTCTACCAACAGATATCGGGGACAGCAATGGGGGTGACTTTCGCCCCGTGTCTGGCTAACCTATATTTAGATGCATTCTAATAAAATCACATATACCACAATAGCAATCCCTTCTTACGTCATATAAAGACCTGGCGATGGTATATCGATGATGTTTTTCTGATATTTCAAGGCACAACACAAGAAATGAGAACTTTCCATCATTGCATGTAATCCACATCTGCAATTCACACTTGATCCCGACAAAGAGAGCATACACTTCCTTGACATCCTGATCATGACATTTGATGGACGTCTATGCTTGAAGAACTATAAAAAACAAACAGACAGAAACTCATTTTTAGCCTACTCCATCTATCACCCCGAGCTTTGAGAGACAACTTACCCTTCGGGCAGTTTTTGAGATACCGATGCCTGTGTACAAAAACTGAAGATTATGTGACACAAGGCAAGACCTTGAAAACACAGTTGATCATTCGTTGCTACCCTAAACAGATAAACAATTCCACATGTAAACCGTCACGAAATATCCTGAGACAGGTCATGTTGCAGCAGCACCAAAAAGCCACAATGCAAGATAACATCCCAGCAGTTCTCAGCTACTCCTCACTGGTGAATAAAATTAAAAAGGAGATCAAGAAACTTTGGCCCATTTTAAATACAGGTGAACATCCCCTCCCTGGGCCCACTTTTGCCTTAAAACACAGGTCAAACTTGAAGGATAAATTGGTAAAAGCGTTGCCAGAACAGAGGCTGCGCCAAGATACCACACAACTGACCCTATGGACCAGTGAGCCTCCAACTGGACATGCACCCTGTGGTCAGTGTTCAATGTGCTCACAAACAAAACATAGCACTCAAAAAGATATTGGTTGGAAAACACCATGGCTGCAGAAGATTGCAATAGCTCAGGAGTTATATATCTAGTCATCTGCCCCTGCAAGTTACAATACGTAGGCATGACTACCAGGGCAGTGAGAAAGAGGATGGTAGAGCACAAATCATGCCTGAAAACAAAGAGACTAAGGGCCTCATTACAACCCTGGCGTTAAGGGGTTAACGGCGCCGTAAAAGGCTGCAGCGCCGTTAAACCCTTAACGCCAGATTCACACTTTAACGCCTGCTTTTTGCAGGCGTTAAAGTCCAACCCGCTAAGGGACCTTGGTGCTAATTACGGCACCGTAATTTACGGTGCCGTAGCACCGTAATTTACGGTGCCGTAATTAGCGCCTACCCCATTCCCATTGAGCCCTATGGGCCAAAAATGGGAATGGGGAAGGGGCCATGGTGAATGGGGATTTACCGCCCCGCCAACCTTGGAATGGGGCGGTAAATCCACCATCCACCATGGCGGAATCCGGCATGGACCATGGTGCTAATAGCACCATGGTCCAACTCCAGGGTTGTAATGAGGCCCTAACTGCTTTGCTCGTGACACACTTTGTAACAGCAGGACATAGTCTGGATGATTTCTACTGGACTATAATAGAAAAGATTAATCTACCAAGAAGGGGTGGTAATTTCCGTAACTTACTACTCAAGCGGGAACAGAATTGGATTTTTAGGCTAGATACCCATAATACTGGCCTCAATTAACAAATTCAGTGGCATGAATTGGCAGTAATACCCACATAGCACAGTGACGGTTTACACCACATGAGCTAGTGAGATATAGGGTGGCTCTACAGACAGGGCCATGCATGCAATAAGGAAAGTGAACTGTCATGAAGTGTGCAACCATACACGCATGGTAAGAATCACAACACTGTTATTAATGAGCAGTTATGCATGTACACATTCCTACACAATATATTAAATATTACATATATTGTTTATTTTCAAAAGATACAAGGAAGTTGTGTCTGAGTACCACACAACAGTGTATTCCTGAACACCCTGCACAGAGCCTACGTATGCAGACAATCTTAAGAGCATACCCAAACCTAAGGTCACGGACAACATCCAGGTAGTGGCGAGATTAAGTCCCCATGGACTAATCCATTGTCTGCCTACAATCGGATATGCATATATTGTCTTATATATTGTTTATCCGACATGTACAAGTAACTTTCATTTGGGAACATATAATACTGTAGTTCCCCACATTGACCATAACATTGATCAATGCTAATGGCACCCCTAAAATGGGTCTGTATAGCTTCTAATATGCCAGATAACCATTCCAAGATGGCGGGATGGAACGTCCTATATTGATTTAATAGGACACATTACTACGCCCCCGTCCTCCATGACGTACACGGAAAAGGTTCTCAACATTTAGACATAGTCGAGCGCCGGTCTGCACTGGTGCTCACAGTGACAACAAGCGATTGTTACCGGCACATCACAACAGGTAAGGGGATTCCAGAGGCAGTAGCATATACATACCATTTCCTGTGTGTTTGCTGTCCGGCTTCAACATGCTGAGTACTTACGACATCTCTCCGCCCTCTATAAAGTAAAAAGATTCCAGATTGAATGGAGCTAGATTCTCCATTGACTGCAGCAGTGCACAGTTTACAGTGACAAGATCACAGAACTACGAAGCATTACGCCTCTCTTGAGGTAAGAAGATTGCTTCAACATGCTCATGTAAAATAGGACTTCTGACATAATTATGCTGTACAAACAACTGAATACTCTCATGTTTCATGTACAGACGTCTCCCATTTCAATTGCAACAAGGCGGAGACTTGTGCCACGCTTTGTAGTTTTGTTCTACCATCTCCTCCAAATGAGCAAAACACAACGTTCAGGATTGGGTAGGTATCATTCCATTAGACACAATTTTCTGCATGACCTCATATATACACCGGTGGTAGCACAGTATCATTGGCTAACAAAGAACCTTCTAGTTTGGCTTACCACTGGGTTCCCCCCTTCGACCCCTTTCCGTTCCCTCGCTTTGGTATCAAGGTTAAGACAATGTGTGAGTCCCACTAACAACGCACTGCCAATAAAAGGTTTATTAAAAAAGAAAATTCACATGATTGCACAGTACTAATCCAATCCGTTTGTGAGTGCCAGACAGGGGGAATAATACCCCACTGTTCACCTTATGTCTCCCTGTAGGGAACAGAGGTGCCACCTGGACCAGAATCGTGGTCCACAGATGGAGTGAAGCCCATCATAGAAGAAATGTAGGTCCTGAAGAAGATGACCCAAATTGTAGTGGTCATGGAAACTGGTCGACCAGAATGCCAAAGAGTTTTCTCATGAGCACCACGATGTTCACATAACTGAGCTCGAACACGTCACACTTACTCTATGCACTAGATGGGCGTCAAGCCACTAGGGTTTCCCTTATGTTGATGGCTCTTAATTTTAAATATTCCAGAACAAGGTCCGATGTGTGAAAGGCCACTACGCAGTTGGTATTTAAAACAAGTATAGAAATTTTAGGTAGTAGCAGCTTCTTGTCACACACGGATGAGATAAGATCTAATATCCACTGTCTCTACTCATACTTGTTTCTGGTCTTTTTTGTAAATACGAGAGGTAGATGTATATTTGCTGATGAGGGAGAGTCTTCTCACTATCCCTATTAGAAAGGAGGCGCACCACCGGCCCCCTAGGGAGAGCTTCGCCCGATAGGTTCAGAGTGTTCTTCCAGTAGGGACAGTCTGAATGTGTGTTTTGTGTATTAGATATGAGTATTATCTCTTTGAAAATATCTCTCCAAGTTCCGTTCTTTTGAAGCTGGTACGATTTCAGAGAATGAGCAAGCTCAAGAAGTTCCAGAGTGGCATGAGAGGTGGGGATTAATTTGTTGGTTTATGATATACATATGCACCACTATGCTTTGTGTTTTTCTTCTTTCTTCTGATTTGCCTTTTCTGTCTCATTGATCCAAACAAGTCAGAAGTCCCTTTGATTCTCCCCACTCCAGGAACTCTTGTAGATTTGCCCATTCCCATTGAGTCAAGGCGTCTTGTGTTGTCTTACCATCATAAGGCTGCTTTAGAGTTGTTTCCATGGGCTGCAAACATTTTGTAAGGGAGACACAGGAGGAGTGCAGAGGAAGACAATGATGGACTAAACACTTATCTAAATAGTACAGCACATATGCGTAATAACATGTGGTATCAGCCCATGAAAAAGGTGGGAGAGCGAACATCTAAGGAGAGTTGCTATGTCTACGCTCTCATACCTTATGCCATGGGAACTTCCAAATGTTTCCTATCTACAGAAGTAGCAGTGAAAAAAGTTAATTGCCTGACGCATCTCGATCTTTGCCAGATTAGAGGACAGTTCCAAAGCAGAAGAGCATCCCTGGAAGTGATAAATCAGAAGACATCTCAAAGAGAGGATAATTATGTGCAAGATTTAAATACAAGAGAGAAGCCAGAAACAAGGATTCGGATAATCAGATATGAACAGCCTGGAACAAATGGAGCAGGAATCAGGATGGAAGAAAACAAGATGCTTAATTGACAAGGCAAGAATAAAGAAGAGATACAGAGATGCTGGGAAAGAGTTCACTTGCAAATCAGAGGAACAATGTTGACTCAAGAATGATGGGATGATGGACTGATTGTGTGTAAAGCATCAGCATTAACTGGACAGTACAAGCCAGCTATAGATACTGCAGAAAAAGAATGCAAGGATCAATGGCCGAAGATTACGAAATTGTTGACATGGGTCGATGACAAAGGAGGACCATTACAGATACTGCCTTTAAAGAGTGCATCCTTGTGTTTCAGAAATAAGGGTATGAGGAAAGTTGAAGACAATCACCAGTGTTGCCGGATTTTGGATGTACCAGGCATGAAGGAAGGGACAGTCGTCCTGATGGACCATTATTGGGTTTGTGGGTCCAGAGCCTACATGAAGCTGCCTAAAGATTGGGGAGGGCTGCACTTATCCATGTTTCAGCGTTAGTGATTCCTCAGAGTGACCTGAATATTGGAGAGTTTCCAAAAGCAAATGCCCATTTGAGGAGAAGATCACTCACATTTCTCAAATGAACAAAGTGGGAGAACTATTTCTCAGCTAAATCAATAGAAGCCTTTGATGCTATTCTGTATGAGCTTAGACTATTCTGTCAGACTTCAGCAATATTCACGACTATCTTTATGCCGGGAATCCAGACGATGGCCAATACGAAGTGGTTGCAAATCACTCACTGGGAGCTCCTGAAGACAATCAACACTACCATAAAGGGATTCAATGCGATTAAGAAAGAATTGAGGGCGATGAGACTGATGACCCTCCAGAACAGATATGTCCTTTATATGATCACAGCAATGGATGGAGGAGTTTGCGCCAAAATCGGCCCATCATGTTGCACGTTCATACTTTCTCATGATGACGAGAATGGGACCTTGACAGAGGCCATAACTTTGTTGAGGAAACTGCACAATCAGATGGAGGATGAGAAATAAGACATTGCAGATGACAGCTGGTTTGCATCTATCTTCTCCTGGGTTCCATAATGGATGGTGAATATCTTTAAGCTTCTTGGAGCAATGCTGGTGATGATGATGTTTGGATTCTGTGTAATCAGGATAATAATCACACAGCATAACAAGACAGCAAAGAAGGCAGTCGGAATGAAGTTCATGATCGATATCTTGCACCCAAGAAGTTGATAGATGAAGATATCTAGAGGCCAGCATCTTAGCACCTGAGGGAACAAAGTTCTTACATCCAAGAAATCACAAGAAGTATGTGGGACGACGCGTCTATTGGAGCCCAAATGGACAGTGCAACTACATGAATTGGAGTGTTGATGAACAATAAAATCAGCAGGGTCCCTGAAGAGAGTGAGAAAGATCTGGACTCCAAAGAAGCACTTCTTCAAGAAATGGTCCTAAGATTTGGAGACTGGTGAAGGAGTGGTCGATGAATCAACCAGAGGGGCAAGTGGAGAGGAGAAACTGAATGCCTCTTCAGGATTTCCCACCCCCATCCTTCCTGTATGCTGGAAGTCAGAGATTGCGACATGCGTGACACCAGTGATCATGCCTATTCCACGGAGAGCCTTCCAGAAAAGGTATCCATTGAGAAAACACTATATGATGTTTCCCCGTAGAGATGACTCATTCTTAGAGGAGATCCCTGAAGGAACATGAAGATGAGAGAAAGAGAATTGGTGACATCACAAAAGTGAGCGTGACGCACTGAGAAGAGTGGCTGAAGAAAAGGATGTACATACTTTATGGAATCTGATGATAAAATAAAGAATCAAGTAGACTTTTATATGTGGAATAAAGATTGCACTTGTGAAGAGTACTGCAGAAAATGCAATCCGTTTTATAACTGTACAAATACAGCAACACAAGTAGACTAAGTGATCTTAAGGCTAGTTATACGGTGTAAATAGACTGCAGGCGTTGCCACCATTATATAGAATTCTGGACATCAGTGTCACAAATTTAGTAACCTCAGACCCACGGAGAAAGAAGGATCAGAACGCTGTGTCACAGCAACATGAAGCTAAGAGCATGGAAAGGCCTGGAGGAGCTGCCTGGCCTGGTGTCAAAGGATGAAGTAGCCAAAAACTAGTTTTCTATCCTTGAAGAACAGTGAACGTGAGACGCTGAATCAGCACTTGTTGAGGTGGAAAGAAAGAACACCACGAGGGACAAGTTTATTAATTGAAGACAATTAAATGCTGCATAACAGGCCAAAATAGGGTCTCCTGTCACATGAGCCAAGGATGGAAATAGGAGTTTCCCATGCAGACCAGAACTGTGATAACAGTGTGCCTATACTCCCTTATATTCCCAGGAGCAAGGATACTTTGCAAGGCCAAGTTCAAAGACAATCTGAATGGCAGAAGGCATGAGCGATGAGAGATGTTGGGATAATTGGGTGGGGAGACATGGTCAAGCCACCCTCTGACACCTGGGGTACCAGCTTACGTGCTGCTAGTGAGCCGAATGTTCCAGAAGGGCAGGAGCGTAACAACCAATTGTAGAGGGCCATAACGATAAAGAGCATTATAGTTTGAGAGCCAATGAAATACCATAACTGATGAAGATGACTTGCACTAGGGGTGGGCATAAGTTGTCCACCTGACTGTAGAGGCCCATTCACAACCCGTCCGTATATAGAAGCTATACTTAGATGTTTCCTTTGAGCGTATCAGAACACCCCGTAGGTTTTTCTTGTTTGCCACGGAGTATGACGTCATGTATGACAAATTCTTTGTATATAAATGTGTTTTTTATGTAAAATGCTTGAGAGCTCAAGCGAACATCTGTTGATGCCCGTTGTAACTCCCTGTTTTAGACAAATGATAATAAAACAGTCAGGAGAGACTTTTTGCCAACTTCCTTAGTCAGTCTTATTATTTGGTGTAAGAGTTATTCTGCATCCCATCCATGCATGACGTGTTACTGTTTTAAGGACTCCCCGGGTTCACATGTATCTCATTAAAGAATTTACAAAAAGGGGCCCAGACCATGGAATCTCTTTCAAATAAACCAATCGGAAGGTGGTCCGGGCCAGGGGTCTTATTAGAATTCGGAGCCATGATTGCTTTCAGTACTTCTAATTCAGTGAATGTCATAGAAATATCTCCACCCACAGTATCTTCCGTATTTTAGTAAACAATTTGAAAAAGATCTTCACAAGCATAATGACCAGGCTGACCAGTGCTGTGCGTATTTTCAATGTGCTCATACCATGCAGTCGCTGATCTTGTTAGGTGCAGGGCTTGTATCTGTATTGGTACCTTTGTCACTATATACTAAAACTCCTTCTGGTTTTTAGTATTTACTGCATTTATTTAATGCTTTCCATAAGTTAAGTGAATGTTGTTCCTTTTTTTTCTATTATCATTTTCAGTAGTCACTGCCTTGGTTTCACTGCACTTGCCTTATGCAAGCGCTCTATACCGGGGAACCCCCCAGGTTACTCACTGCAAGGCTTTAAAGGCCACAGAATGCTGCAACACTTCGACTAACTAGACCGTGCAGATGCAGGCATCTTGCGCCCATACTTGGACATCTCGATTGGCTTCTTGTGGACGAACACATCATTTCCAAACTCCTTTGGCTCACAGCTCTTATGAACTCGGCTGGGATGTTCTCAAGCATCATCTCATAAAATAATTTCCATGCAGATGCCGTCAATAGTGAGATGTTCTTGCAAGCGGGTCCATAGATCCATTGCTACGCTTACCTATTAGTGCGGCTCGAATCGGGGTTTGAAGTCTTCGGATCATTTTGAGTTTAATTGTTTTAATTATTTAAACTGACTGCATCCTCCGATGCTTAGGCAGGTTTAAATCAGATTTGAAGCGGTTCATCCATTCCTGCTATAGGCTATGAAAAGGCTCTAGCCCAGCTGGAGGGTCAACAGCACTGTAGGAGTCTAGGTTTGGTTGTTACTTCTGCCTTCCTCGTGAAATAGTGCCAAGCGGGCGTGGACTCAGTGCAGCAGTGGCTAAGGGTCTACATAGCAACATAATCACTGGAAAAGCCAAACGTCCACTCACATGATCTCATGGCTTCTGTTTGACTTGACAGTGGCTCTGCACCTCCTTAGTCAATGAGTGCGAAACACTTTCTGTCACAGAAGAACAATCCGCCTGGAAACGCACAGAGAACCTGCTCCGGCATCTACCCATTGGCCTGACGCAGGATTTCAAGACACCAATATGCCTAACACAGAGATGGGCTTGGAACATTGAGAACGTTAGGAAATCCAGTAATTATAAAAGCTTGCGTGCACCTGTAGCAAACTCGAATTGATAACGGAGAAATCTGCAGACTTTGAATTACTTACATCAGTAACCAAACTGATCATCATGCTTCAATTTTCAATTTAATTCCAGGTCCCCTGACTGCCGGGACCATCCCTAAGCAGAGGACTTCACAAGTCACACCATCCTGCCTTGATAAAGACCCTTTTGGTCAAAACACGTGTTGGCGCTTCTGTCCCTTAAACATTGCTTATTTTTTGGGATGATTGTAGCAGCAACCTGTCACAAGGACAGGTCTGACCCAGCCACAATACAATTGTATTTAAGAAATGTTCCATCTCATTATTGACAAATAAAGCACTTGACAGAACTCCTTGACAAACAATGCAAGCCAAAGTTGCTTTGGTTCTTCTTCATCTAACTTAACCCTATCCAGGCACTTCGGGTGCGACCCCAGACCAAGGCACATGCAGTACGCATGATAAACATAATATCACCAGACCTGACACACGCCCAGCACAGGTGATGACACAGTTCATCAATCGTCCTTCTTGCTGTATAATCAGAGTGCTGGCTATCCCACAATGACAAGAGATATGTTCTCCAAGTAGAGAGGAGCAACCCCTGTCAACATCAAACCAGTTGTTTGATCCTTTCTAGTCAGAAACAGTCTATATTTTTTGTGCAAACATTGGACATCATCCAGGCAGAAATCCGATCATCTCGTACCTGCTCTGTCAGGAAACACCACTGAATGCAAGGGATTTTCACAAGGGAAATCTTCACTAAAGTCAAGCTGTCATCTTTCATTCTGAATCTACCAGTTTCTCTGACAAGAAATGTTGTGTTATTGCGTTTTATATCACACGCGACTGCCATTTTGAACAGGAAGATCAATGCAAGAGCACTTTGCTGCTGGGTCGATTCCTGCAGATCAAAAATACCCAGGCTCTGTGTGCAGAGATTTTTCTTGGTGGTTTGTATCAGGGATACTTGAGGTGTATGTATCCGGAAGGGAATCCTGTATGCTCTTGCACGAAGATGGGAGGGCTGGGGTTGTTATATTTATGTATGTGTGAATGGGATTTATAAAGAAAAGTAGCTTGGAAGCATTGCAGCGCTGCTCATAGGGGGCACCCCAGGGGGATAGAAGTAGGGCGAAGAGTAGCTGCAAAGCTGGATTAAGTAAAGGGAGGAGGGAGCTACATAGGGAGATGGCATGTTCACTGCAGTGAGCAGCGGTTAAGATTTTGTTTGAAGAGTGGGGTCGTCATGTCCTCCATGAAGTCTTAGGGGGAAGGTGGGTCTGTCTTATTTGCATTGCTAACGTTTTGCATAGACAAATTGTGTGCAAGAAAAAGATAAGTTTCATAATATTTCCCTCTTCCAGTTCTGTGGTTCCATTCTGACGAGGTTGTGTTGTCCTCTGCAGGTGATAGTTTTCTCAGTCAGGTAGATTGATGATTTAGTCGTGAATGTTTTGTGCTTCCTGCAAGCTGTCTTTAACATAAAAAATGGCTGCTTGTGGCGGCTGTTAGTGCAGCTCCCTGAAGATGGAGGTGATGTAGTTGCTTTTTTTCATCCTGTGATGAAGCATAGTGCAGGGTGCTGGACCGCTTTGGGAGGGGCCAAAGTGGGTTCTCTGACTCCTTCCAGTATGGTGGCTTTCAAGGTGTGAGATAACCAGAACATGAACAACTGTCCTAAAACCGGGCCATGGATGACAGGCTTGGTGGAGCGTTAGCTGGCACCATTCAGCATGGATCTTCTTGGTGATGTGTGTTTTGAATGAGAGGTCTGTGTCGATGGGAAAGCAAAGACATTTTGCATTGGGAGAGGGTTAAGGCATGAATCCATGACGTTTCTGGTCATTCAGCCCATTCTGTACTTGGTCATGCTTAGTGGGGTTTACGAGAATGAGTTTGGGCTGAGCTGCATGAAGGCACTTGAAATCCAAGGTAGGATGAAGGACAAACAGTACTTGAGACAATGGATACTGTTAATACGATTGATCTTTAGGTAAAGCTGTGTGCCATCTGTGTATTGGTGTAGCTTGGTGCTGGTCTTGACATAGAGGCTGAAATTGATAGGATGGAGCCGTGGCGAACTCTTCAAGTCTCTGGGTTGCACAATGATCTGTTGGGGCTCATCTGGGTCACAAACAGGGAACAAGCACATTCAGAAAATTATATAAGATGGGCAGTAATTAAAAAGATGAAACATGACTTTGAGATGGCAAAGAAAATGATGGGTAGAGTAGAACAGAGGATTACACTCATGGCCAGAAGCCATTTGGTGGATTTAAATTACTGTGTACAATAACTGTGCCAATTAGGGGATCTGTGTGACTTAACAGCTGTTCCTGAGGTGGCACTGATTTTGTATTTTTTTATAAAAATGTAGACAAAAATATTTGTTGAACATTGATTTCTTGAAAAATTATGATTATTGATGTGTTATATAACATTCGTTTTTATTGCATTCCGATTTCTGTTAAACTTGGCATCTGTTAGAGAACACTATGTTGTATGCACTACAGAATGTGCTTGGGAACAAAAAGGGGCTCATTACAACTGTGCCGGTCCGGAAACACCTGTGCCAGTAAGCCTACCTACACCGGTGTTTCCGGACCAGCACAGTACGACTCTGCGGGTGGGTGCCGTGCCGCCTGCCAGGGTCAGACCTGGCGGGCAGAACAACACCTACCCGCAGAGTTTCACGGAAGCACTGTTACCATTGTTAACGGTGCCGGTGATTCCATGGTCCCCATTCCCATGGAGTCCTACGAAATACCCCGGTGTTACCGGGAAGTCAGGTGCTGGTAACAAAATGACTGGCGCCTGACTTCCCGGCCGCTGGGGTCGAAATACCCCGGTGTTACCGGGAAGTCAGGTGCTGGTAATTCATTACGGGTCCGGAGGCAACCTGCCGGTTTTACCAGCATGGTTACCACCAGACCCGTAATGATGCCCAAAGACTATTACTGTTTGTATGTGTCTAGTCGAGCAGTACTATATGGTGATAGATGTCACATGTATTCACAGACTCTGATACGGTTGCCTCACAGTTCGGTGACTATAGTTGGAATCCTAGGTTACAACATGACAACACCAGGTTTAGAGGTATAAAAGTAATGGCTGTCAGGTGTGGCATTCAGGCATGCACACAATAGCGTTTTCAAACAAAGCGTGCGGCTTACTTGGACGCATATGTGTAATTGCACCAGTAATGTCATCACGCTAACAATTGAAACACACACAAGGGGTACAGAGCTAAACATATTTACTTATGAATATGCTGCCTGTGTTGAAATTGACCGTGCCATCTTGTTACATCACAAATAAGGGTTTAACTTAGAAAGTCGGTACACGGAAAGGCCATTTTATTTATTCTGTGTAGAGATAATAGACACATCACCCCCATTGCTTTATACTCAGTATTGATACTTAGTTGTATTGCTCTGTTTCAGAATATTTACTCTGTAATTGTCAGAGTGTGTATCCTGTACTTTTTTGTATTGACAGCAGCCTTAGTAACCATTTCTTTCATTACCATCCAGGAAATAAACATGTTAGGTGAGTTTTTGTAACTAACACACTACAGACATGACCACTAGTTGTGGGTTTTGAATATAAAACACAAGAAATTGGGGTGGTGTTACTGGCCTGAGGTCAAACTTTTATGATGTGTGTACAGTTGCAGCAATTGGATTTATTATCCATGTTTGGTATTAGCGCGTCAGAGGTTCGCTCGGGACTCACCAATACAAAATGTCAAAAGTAGTCAAAAAAGGAGTGTACACACGCAAGAAGTAACCCAGGTTTATTCAGGGCCCAGATGCAACTGGAACAGCTATATTCAAACAGATTGTGGAACTGAACTTTGTGAAAAGGCACGGTCAAAGAAATGCCCCTAAATCTAAAACTTTTATTACAATCGAGCTAATTAACATTAGTAACTTTGCAACATGAAATAAATCTCCCCAGACCATGCTGATTGGTACTCGCACATTATACCCTTATAGAAAAACATACTTTATGTTTTGTAATTAGGTCCACAAACCTTCCCACACTGCCCTTAATTATAATTTGTGACGTTGCAATCCAATCCCCACTTCCCACATTGTAATAATAATTAATTGAAACATTTGAGATATAATATGATAGGTTATTTATTACGTGCTTAATACCCAGAGGTTTCTAAGCATGGACCCCGGGATCGAACCTGAGGTGGTCCATGTCTTCTTGCTTCCAAGGCGAACATTTTGCCCCTGAGCTATCCTCCTGAGACCGGCAGAACTTTTTTGATCTGTCCTGGTCATCTCATCTACGTTCTCATGAGAAACGCTCTCTACCAATGGCACTGTCAGAGCTTTGAACCAAGGGCATATTGCTCTACAAATGTTGCATATTATGAATTCACCGACTGTCTTGTCAGGCAAAACATACTAAGGAACAATTTGAAACTGCTGTGGTACTTTTGACACCATCTAAAAATCACATTTCGCTAATCTTTTTGAATGATTAAATGGTTATGCCCTCCTTGCCTGTCGGCGGGATCCATGGGTTTTAATCTATGACCTTGGAAATATAGCTGCTACTGTTGTTTGTTTCTTACCTACCAGCCTGGGATCGTGGGACCTGCAATGTGTTACCAGGCGGTGTGACTTGGTAGCAGAATAAAAAGCTAACACACGTTTTCTGCAAAAGCATGCTCTATGGCCCATTTACCTTGTGTCAGCCCACCCCTAAGTTTGGTTATACTTACCTATGCCCCTGCATTTCTTTTATATCTAAATTACTTTTATTTTGGGCTTCATTGTACAACAATGTAAATGAGCCCCCTCCCCTTTTACAGTGCTTCTCTCTCAATTGATAAGTGCATACCTTTTCACTGCACCGGAATTGTATTAATCTTTCAATAGCTAACTCTTTTTGTGCCCCCATTCACTTTCTTGTCATGTCTCCCCCAATCTCCTCCCAACCATCCAGTTTCCCACCCATACACACCCAGTTCCATCCTTTAGGCATGAAATCCAAATTGATTGATAGTTTTCTAAATCTGCTGACTGTGTAAAGACCCACCCATCAGGATCCTTAATTTTTCCCAATTACTTTATCGCCACCCTTTTTTTCAGTAGCTCTTTTATCAAAACCTAAGGGTAACATCAACTTCCTTTTTTTCTTGTTAGAATATACTATAAACATGCTCTTAATGACGCAGAAGGTGATGAGAATGAGCACCAATGTGGGGACAGTCACTCAAAACAGCCTGGAAAGCCAGGTGAGTACCTGTGTGAAAATGCTGCCCAACCCATTTTTTTATTGCACTTAACTTCACTGGTCATTTTTTCATGGAGTGTCTGTATCCGTGTTATGGCTGCTTTCAATGTTCCATTTGAAGCCTCTCCATCAGGTGCCATTCTGCAACAGCTGCTCCCAAACTTTGCGCACACCCCTCCCTCGATAGCTATTAGGAGGTTGAGAACGTACCTGTACTGGAGGGCCACCAAGCGTAGTGCCCTCATCTCCTCCCTAATTGCATTCAAATGTGTTGCTGTTGAATTTGACAACTGTAGCAGCTCATATTGAGTGAGCTGCAGCTACTTTGCATTAGTGGTGGCCTGGGCACCTGGGAGCAGTAGTGAGGTAAAAAACAATGCAACCTTGCTGAACAATCAGAATTCATCAGGGATAGCGGCCAGGTTTTCTGCGTTTTTCTCTGAAAAATAATTATTTGCCTGCTTCCTCCTTATTGATTTTCGTTCCTCCACTTGCTGTGCCATTTTTCCCTACAATGCAATCTTCATGGTAGTGCTATTTCAAGGCACCACCAGTGCAGGACTGTGCAAAGTGACAAGAACACAAACACCACTTCAGTCAGGTGGAAGCTGGGCATAAGCCTTCGATCCACAGGCCCATCATATGTCCATCACCACGACAGTCCCTTGGATCAGTGCTCCATTCCGCATCACCTTGGTGCATCCAGAGTTAGTTCCCAGGTCGATAGGCCCACTGGACCTGAAACACAAAGGGAATTATGTAAAGCTCTTGATGTCAACTGGTTGATGCTTTTCATGTAACCAAGTTAAAGCATGTAATGTACATATTTTCCATAAATTGCCCTGCAACTGTCATTAACCATGGCAGCCACATTTTGTTCAAAATAGCTAACACATAATGTCCACAGATAGCTACCCAACTTATACACAACTAGGCCAAGGGATGAGTCCCAGAGTCCCAGAATACATCCGGTACCATTATGTTAATTAAATTCAAAAATGGTGCAGTGGGTCAGTGAAATACATGTATCAATTTTATTGAAATACCATCATAAAAAGCATGTTAATAAAAAGTAAAGAAATGTAAAACATACACATCAACATTTTTATCCAGCCGAAACATATTCACTTATTGTTTCAGACATTTACTTTCATTGTCATATGATAGATATTATTCTTCACAACAACCTTCAGTGTTGTTAGTAACGTGAGTGAGTGGCACATGTCAAATGATTTAATGGGCTTTTGCCCTCACGTTTCGTGTCTACACCAAATTATGTTTCTGGTTTCAAACCAAACACCAGTATGACCCCATATTTTTTGTGGGTTCACCCAAAGCCATCTTCAGGACACTTGAGTTGCTTTGGCTGTATATTTATGACATGTTGTTTCATGTGAATGTGATTGTATAGATGAGGAATTCAAAAGACAAAAATCGGAAATTAAAAACTGACCCTTGTAACCTTTTATGGATTGCCAGTGGCTCTTTTTCCCTAGCTGACCACATATTCCCTACTGTCATGTAAAGCAATCTGATTTAATGTCTTAACTACGTTGACATTCAATTTCTTCACATGGTGTTCATTCACCTTCAGGAGATAATACAAGTTCTTTCTTTTCCCTTTCAATTTATGTTGCAATCAAATTTTCGACAAATGTTTCTCTGCATTGTCCTACAACATATATTACAGTACAATTTTGAGTTATATATACTTCTTTTTGATATCTTCATTGTTTAATTATTGGCTCATGCTAGTTTTTTAAGATCAATTTAGACTTGGTCAAGCATCTGTGTTTATTATTTTATCATGGCCACCATCTCCTGTCTCTGTAGTGTTGTCCTCTTTCATGGATGATTGGCGCAGAAGTACACCTGTTCCTGTTTGGCAATCCTGTTCTGATGTATCCTGTTATATGTTAGCTGAAATGACAAAGTATGGGAACATTTCTTGTGAGATTCCCTAAATAGTTTTCTAGATATATAACTTGAATAGATCACATCATTTGTTTATTGCATTGCGTTTCGATGCAAGACTGCCTTGGTTATTATTATGATTTAAGGAAAGCAGTTTACCTTTTTTGATTCAGTGATTTATGTAATCAGATGGGGTGTTTCTTTTTTCTACTCTCCCGTACTGGCGTTTTTCAAGTAGGTGCTTCTACGTATCTTTTTGCCCCAGAGCGCGGGTGAATAGGCTGCTCTTTCTAGGATCAACAATGATACATAAATGACAATACATTAGTTTATCAATGCCCAAGACCCCTTATTCATTATTCTGCTTTTCCTAATTGTGATCTGCCACCTGTATATCATTAAAAGTCCTAGCTATATCAATGTACCTTTTGAGGTATCAGGTAATATTATCCCCATATGTAAGGTCGCCGTAAATAATATCGCCGGGAAAAGGTTGTGGCGATATTATATGGGTGACTATATATATGGACACAGGGGCAAAAAAAAAATGAAAAAAAAAGTTTGGGGGTTGCGGGATGTCCCCCGCATGTTCCATGCAATAATGTCGCCACAAAAAATGGCAATTTTCCGGCGATATTTTTGCATGGCAAGATTTTTGTGGCAACATTATTACATGGAACCCCTTTTGAATAGTCAAAGCGGTCGGATACGATATTGTGTCTAGCGTTTTGAGTATTTTCGATTTGATGACTCCACGTATTTCTAGGCTTCAGCCTGCGTTTGTAATGCGTATTCAACCTATTATTTCAAAGCAGTTTTTTAGTTATTTTGCTTTAATGTCTATTTGTTCCTGTACATTTACTACAGTGTATCGTTTTTATATGCACACATCTCACTTACTTGTTTGTTGCAATATGTCAGGCACGGCCAGTTGTTCTTCTCACAGCATTGCCTCACACTTGTCTGTTACTTAAACAAGGTCATGTGATCGGAATACGACCATCTAGACCTCTTTTTTACTTTCTGTATTGGTGACAATAGTCAGCGCCATTTTGGGCATGGTGGAATAGGCATTGTGCCTTTTGGCTTTTTTTGGGCTAAAATCTTTATGTGCCGTAGTCTATATTGTGATGGTTGATAACAGGAGGGTCCGGTCGGCTCTATAAGACCTACTGAATAACTTTTATATATTGATAGAAGATATTTCCTTCTGCCACATGGGGATTTACCCCAAATATTCTTTTGAAGGATCATTCATGTTGGTCTGTTGTGTTATTGGCCGAACAGTGATGTGTTACGTCATATGTCATCTTTTGTTGTCCACTTTTTCGTGTCTTGGCCCACACTATTATTGAAATGTATTGTTTATCACAAGTGAGATCATAGTGTATCTTGATATGTATCTCAATACAGGTGTTTACAAAGTTTGTATTGTTTTACTGATGTATAAAAAAAGTTCCACTCAATACATATATTTAACCCATGTTTGACTGAGTCAAGGGAAAATATACAATTTTGTTCCAGTTTATGCAATCTTAGATCTCTGTCACCAATACGTGGGTGTGGGTCTATTGTTTGCAAAACAAACCAGTAGATATCCTTGTTTTGTTCAAAGCCCACCAATCCCTCAGCATGACATTGCATTATTCCCCCCTCCATTTCTTCCCACATCAGACTGCTCCCTCTACCCTAATCGATGGCCTCGTATGTCACCAGAGTATGCTTTGCCCTTACTCAATTGTGCACCATAACCTCTTGTGATCTCTAATTCGTAATTCTCCTTTTTTAGGATCTTCTATCACATATTCCACTACCTTATGCTGTGTTTCCTCATTTTCAACCATTTTTGTTAATTTCACGAAACTGTCTTCATAAACCTTTTCTCCTTCATCCACCCAGTGAACCGCTACCTGTTTTCCCAGGAATACACTTCTAGTTTTGCAGAGTGACAGGTGAATCAGGCATCATAGCTTGGGGTAGAAAAGGTTTGAGCATTCTGATCACGTGTGGGATAAGAGAGCAGACATAGCAAGTGCCATTCGCCCTTTCTCTTCCCACGCGTAACATCTCATCGTACCAAACATTTCCAGTTGACAAATCTGGCTCTCCTTCAGTGCCATGATGAAAACCTTCCTCATTCATTAAACTCCTTTTTTTCCCTATATATTTTAATTCAATTGTGTTCCACCTTTTTCTCTTAAAACCAAATAGACCAAAAGTATTAATCATACACTAAAATATGTTAATATCATCACACTCCAACACACAGAAAACCTAATTTCTTTCTTCTTTAAAACTTTTTTTAAAGACATTTTCATCATTTTCTTTTGCTGGTTTTTGATATAGTCTATAGGCCGAGAAAAAACGTAAAGAAATCTCCCATATACTTCTCATCATGTTGTACTTGGGGAAACAGAGCTCTTGTCCTTGCGCACATCTTTGATGTAGACCTATCTTTGCCGCCCTTATATTTTCACTGCTGTGGGTGTTGGATAGATCACGCTATGTGGGTGGCTGAAGCTCGCCTCCTTCCATTTGCAAATGTGATTCTTGATGAATATCTTCTCCCCGGGGTAAAGAGGTGATTCTTGTGGTTTTTGTATCCGATTGTCCGGTTTGAGTGTTCGTCCTCATCTGCAAAGATATGTATCGAAGGGATTTTGTACGTTCTTTGAGATATGTATCAAATTCCCCCCCTGAATGCAAGAAGAAGAGTGTGCAACAGAGATTGTATGAAATGGCCGAATAGGCGCATGCATTCTCCACCCTGTAACAATCTCATGAGGAGTCAAGTGACGATCTCTTCCAGGTGTATTACGCAGTGCAAACAAAGCAAGAGGTAAGCAGTGCACCCAGGATTTTCCACCCTTTTGCGTAAGCTTTGCCAACCGCATTTTAAGCAATCCATTCATCTTCTCTACCAAACCATTGGCTTTTGGATGGTAAACAATGCATAATTTATGCGTTATACCAAATTAAATCATTAGCAAAATGCTGACCATTTTCAGAAAGAATTTCCTCTGGAACCCCCCACCTTGGGAGCACTTCCCTCACAAGAAATGTGGCCACACAGCGGAAGTCATTATGTGCACAGGGACCAGCCTCAAGCCAATGTGAGAATGGACACACCACTACAAGCAAGTACCTGTAAGAGGTACATCTCTCTTGCATTTCAACATAGTCAATATGCAAGTGCCGGAAAGGGCCTTCTGGTCACAGCAGTATTCCCAGTGCAACTCACAATGTGTGACCTGGCAAATACTTCTGGCATATCATGCAGTTATTCACAAACTCTACAACATTCTCATACAAATTTGGTACAAACAGGTCTTCACTTATCCCTGCAGCCACATGCTCGTTTGATACAT
Organism: Ambystoma mexicanum; assembly: GCF_040938575.1. Classification (NCBI taxonomy): domain Eukaryota; kingdom Metazoa; phylum Chordata; class Amphibia; order Caudata; family Ambystomatidae; genus Ambystoma; species Ambystoma mexicanum. The sequence continues at coordinate 419,910,408 of NC_090929.1, forward strand.
AGGCAGGGTAGTGAAACTGTTTCAATGCCACCCACAACAATTTGTTTGGCATGACCACTTTTCCTGTGCTATCATGTCACCATACCAAATCAGTTGAGGATAAAGAACATACCCTCTTCTTTCATAACTCTTTCTCATCATCTTATGCTTCTCTCTGCAACTCAATTATCTGCATTATTGGGGTTGCATTAAAGGTTTCTGGTAATGTATATTTTTCTTTGCTCACATTTAGCACTGCTAGTAGGGGTATTTTGTCTGTTTCGTCAGGGAACAGCACATGTGTTCCTTCTGGTAGATATGCTGCTTCCTTTGCTACTCTGTCTACTCTTTCATTTCTTAATGAAACAAAATCTTACCCTCCTGTGTGGGCCTTGCACTTTAGTAAAACTAGTTCTACTGGGAGTGGTAACATTTCTAATAATTTACTCAGTAATCCTGCAGGCTGAACAGGTGTACCATCTCTTCTTTTGAACCCTCTGCTTTCCCATCTTGCTAACCCTGAGTGCAACATGGAAGTGACATAGTCCTTATTTATTTTATTTATTTTTACATTTGTAAAGCGCACTGCAGCCCGGAGGCATAGAGGTGCTGAAAACGGTGCGTAGGAAAGCTTGATTAAGGGTTACAAAAAAAGCCGCCCCAGAACAGTTCTTAAAAATACATACAGTGTTACAGATACATAGGTCCTAGGTAGCAGACAAGAACCAGGCACATTATTTGAAGAGACTATCAGAAAAATGTCTCACTACTTGGCCCTCTGACATGTTCAGTGCCTCAATCAAGGCCGTCAGTTCTGCTGTCTGTGCAGAGTAGTGGTCTGGTAGTCGCGCCTGTGAGTACACTATCAACTCCTCCCCTTTGTGTACTCCATGTCTCTGCCCTACCACTGTGGAACCTGAATGCCTCTGTCCTGTGGTCTGAACAATACTGGAGCTTCTGTCAATGAAAGTCATGCCCCCCCTTCAATCATCTCTTCCTTAACCAGGGGGTTACCTTTGTTCTTGTCTATGCACGCTATGCCATCACGCACGTGATCTCCCTCTCTTTTTTTCTGCAATTAACTCTCCTGGATGTATAGTCCTGCATCTCACCACTTCTATTGCTGTGTTTTTTAGTATTATACCATACCTTGAAGATCTCTTTGTTGTCAATTTTAAGTTAGTTTTTTTCCAGTATTGGGAATAATGCATGCTCCATGTATAAAATTACGGGCAACCCCATAGTTATTGTGGACGCTTTTTCAATTGCAAATGTAGCAGCTGCAAGTGCCTGCTCACATGAGAAATGTCCCTGTATCACTGCATCCAGGTATGTACTGTAATATGCAAGTGGTTTGTGTCCCTGTCCCTTCTTCTGTGTCAGCACAGCTGTCATTACTTTTCCATCTGAATGGGAAAACAGGTGAAACTTCTCTTTGTAATTGAGTGAAGCCAGTACTGGTGCATGTGCAAACTCATGTTTTAGTTCATCGCAGCTCTCGCCCATTTCATTTGTCCATTTTATGTTTGTTTTGTGTTTCTGAGCTTCTTTTAATGCTTGCAGCAATGGCCTGGTGTAAGTGAAGTAATCAAAACCGCATGCCATGCAGTAGTTACATAGGCCCAAGAATGGATGTATCTCTTTCACTGTTTTTGGTAGTGGAGTTTTATGTATGACCTCTACTCATTCTGGTGTTATTTTTCTCCTGTCTGCTGACACAATTTTACCCAAGAACACCACTTGTTTTTGACAGTACGGCCATTTCTCTTTGTCCACTGTGTATGGTTTGTCAGCTAGCAAAGTCAGTAGTGTCACTGAATCCTGTCTACAAACCTCTTCTGTTGAGCTGCACACCAGTAAGTCGTCAACGTACTGTATCACTGTGCTTGCAACCGGTAAGTTGCTCAAATGCATTTGTATACCTCTGTTAAAGATGCTAGGTCCCTCACAGTACACTTGGGGCATTCTAGTGTGTTCGAACCTCGTCCTGTGAGACGTAAACACAGTCAGATCCGTGGAGTCTGGGTGTAGCGCGATGGGGAAAAACATATTCTTCAAAACTAACACAGTGAAATGGTGTGCCTCCGCTGGAATGCTGCCAAAGCACCGTGTCCCTCCCTTTGCTTTCATGATATGATAGATAGCTGTGTTGCAAGGTGATGTGCTCTCCTGTATTATGCCTTGCTGCCGCACGGCATGCAGCATCTCATAAATGCCTTCATATGCTTCTCAAGAATGGGTTGCTGCTTTAATCAAGGCAATAGTGCTCCTTCTTTTCATGTGATGTGTACTGCCCGGCCCTTCTTAGTATCCCTACATCATGGGGTCCTGTTGTCCATAAGCTTTTTGTCACTTTTTTCAAATCTTCCAGCAAATATGTTGTCTTTTGGTGTTGTTATCTAAGTCATCTGGGGAACTGCCCTTTCTTGTATGGGTACTGGAGAAGGTATGCTCAATTCAAAAACTACCTTTCCTTCTTCATCGTCTTTTGTTGTGAACAACTCAGTGTCATTTACTCCTTATAAAGTCAGTGTGGGCTTAGTACATAATATTCAATGCCATTCCATGTTGTTTTAATCAGTAGCAACCAATATGATCATGTCCTTCCGTACCAATACTTCCTATAGGAAAAGCAGTGTGTGCGTGCCTGAACTAAAAGAAGAAGGACACTGTGGCCTGAACAAAAAATGTGTTAGACAGCTGAAACACCCTTCCTTTAATTCCTGCTAACCATCCCAACAACACGTGCACCCCGTACCAAAACACCTCCATGTGTGTGGTTATCCCTCACATCAAGCTGTGTGCGCAGTATGCCTGAATCAATACTGCCGCTCTAGCTGGATACATTCTGGGTGTAGAGCACCCCATCGCTTTCTCTGAAAATGAAATTGTAGTGTTCAATTTGCTGAGTAAGTCCCTTCCCAGAATGTTAATGGGAGGATCTTTTAAATACAATAATGGTGCTACAATATGCTGTGTCCCTATTTTCAAGGGTAAATCTTTCGTCAGAGGAACTTTCAAAATTGTCCCTGAAAAGCCTTGTGTGTCCAAACTTTTGTTAGATAATGGAAATCCTTCTTCTTTTATGCATAATCTGGTTCCTCCAGTATCTATAAGCAAGGAAAATCCCCTCTTTCCTACCTGAATGTCTATCTCTGGTTCCTCTTCTGGGTCCTCAGTTACTACTAAAACAGGACACACTCACACTTCCCGTGGGCACCCACATTGGGAAAATGTATTGACGGATGATGGAAATGGATTACCACCCACCATTGTCCATCCGATGCATTGGGGCACAGTGTTCTGTTGCAGAAATGCTACCCCTTCTTGTACTAGTGTCTGTACTGATGCCTCGGGTATGCTTACTCTACCTGGGGTTCCTGCCATATCCTCATGCTTACTCTACCTGGGGTTCCTGCCATTTCCACATGCAAAGCACTGTCCCCCAAACTGTGACCCCATTCCCCTTCCATGTGTTTAATATCCTCTCCCTGTCTGATACGGTCCCATGTAACCGTTTACTCCACCTGTCTGCACAACCCCTGGCTGTTGCTGCACGTTTATAAATGCAGTTTGTTGCTGCATCTGCACTGTTCCCCACTGCTGATTGGGTGGCACTTGAGTGTACACTGCTCCATCCATGTTTATTTTAGTAATTATTTTCTGAACTAATTTGTTTTCTGCTCTTATTCCATTGATAGCTGTCTCCTTATCCTTCTCCTACTTTCCTTTGGGAAAATGTACGATTGCTTCCTGTATCTCAGGCCACCCTTTTGCCTAAATTCCCATTATCTTCTCTAAATGTCTGCACATCTGCAGGGAGCCCCCTCACTAAGATGTGGTAAAACAAAGGTATTTTGTCATCCCAAGACTTTATTTTCCTATCTCCACATTTCTTGTATGGACCATATACATTCTGCGGGGTCCACATCAGGCTTTATCTTACTAGTCAATATTGAACCCATATGTGACATATCTCGATACAGCTTCCGTAGACCCTTCCAAACATGTGCTCGATAGTTATTAATGGGTGATCCATCATGTATGTTAGAGCTTAATTTCACCCCCGCATATTCGGCATGTTGACCTATATTGTCACTTCTCTCCCCAACCTACACTGCCAATAAGCTCTTAATATTTCCTTTGGCCAATGGGATTCCTGCTGTCTCTTTCTCGAAAACATAAATCTGTTTGCTCGCCCCCGCCATTAATGAAGGTATACTGTAAACCAAATTGTCCTTATCCATTGTCTGCCATGGTATATAGTGAACCTCACCCCTCACTTTCTGCAAAAGGGCATCTTTGTGCAGGCTCTGCATTTATTACCACATTGTGCTCTTGTCGCAACTGCTATTCTCATTTTTCTACTTTGAAGCCTTTTTCGCCAATCTCTCAATGACTCCTCTCTTTTCTCCTCTTCTCTCTCATTTCGTCTCCTTCCCTGCTCATGTCTGTCAAATTTCATGTGTCTGATTTCGTCATCCCCATGATTGCTGTCACCACTGTCCTCCCAATCTGATGCGTTGCGCACACCTTCTGTTGTGTCATCTTCACTATTGTCTGAATCCTGTCCACAGTTGTCGATTTTAAATTGTATGCATCCTGCTGTCCACCCCTGTTCATCAGCTGCCTTTCCTTGTTCTTTTCTTTTTTTCTTTTTTTCTCTATTTCCCTTTCCATGGTTTTCTCGGCTTCTGTGAATACAGAGTCAAGTTGCTGCTGGGTGCTCTTTTAAATGTCGATTAAATATTACCATGTCCCCTTCCCATCCTTACTAATAGCACTCGATTCACCCTCATCTTTCCTTTTATGTGTTTCTTCCTCATCTTGGGACAATCGTTTAGGATTTGCACATCCTGCAGCTGGATTTAGTGGGTATATCATTAATGAAGAGGCAGTGCACTTCCCTGCTCCTCATCTTCCTTCCCCTCCTCTGTCTCTTTTTCCTTTTCTTCGTACATCTTCCAAAGTCCTAAAATGTCCTGCCTCTTTTTAAGCTTTGCACCTTTGTAGGTAGACGACAAATAGGAATACATGCTGTCGATAATATTTTATCAAATGTTCCCTCTCCAAGCCATTCTTTATAACATTTCCCCACTGTCTCATGTACCCACTCAAAATGGTACTTTGCTATCTTCTCACGATATTGAAGCAATTTCCTCCACATGTGATTAAGCGGTGCATCCATCCAATAGGACATCATTATTCCACCTTAATCCTTATTGTCACAATACTGTTCGCTACCTTTTCCTTTTTTACTTGATAATTAAAACCTTTAAACTCTCAAACCGTATTCAATCAATCACGCTCACTCAATTTAATACTTACCATCTACTGGTTCACCATATTTTCATCCACTCTGGCCTTCTCCACAGGCCCGCCCTTTTACACCTCACACTCCATACTTACATATACTGGTGTACCATCTGAAGATAGCACACAATTTCAGATTTAAAACTTCCCAAATTGTGATAATTAGCAGCCTGAATACCACATTATTCATAATACAAGGATCACTAACCTGAATCGGAGACAGCAGTCAAGAAGAATGGAGAATCTACCTGGTTACCCTATTCCTCCCTGATGCCAGGATGGAATTGAGCTTCCAAGGAAACCCTCTGGGGAAGAAAATCCTGGGTCCTGTTCTTGCTGGATCAGTGCCCTTCTGTGTGCTGGGTCTGAAGGAGGACTTCTAGCCGTGTAGTAATGAGTTGGCACTTCCTAGTGGCACTGTTGATATAAAGAAGAGGGTTAATAAGGACTAGAATCTGTGCAATTGGGATTCAGACTAATGAAAGTATGATTACCCTTTGTGTGGCACCCAAGAGAGGGAAAGCTGAGTTTGGCTGTATGCTGGCATCTTTGTGAAAGCCAATGGAAAGCTCTGGTAAGGTCGCTGTTCATAGCTCAGAAAGGGCTGTACTGTTAAGAAAGTTTGTGAGCGGATGACAGAGGAGGGTAAGGAAGAAAGGAATGGATTCCAAACTTACCGGATCTAATCTCTGCACACGCGCAAGTGGCACTGCTGCCGTGGCAGTGAAGGAGAGTCTGCAAACTTCTGGGTCTACTGTAAACAATGCCTGCTGCCGTGGGAACGATGAAGAGTCAGTGAGCTTCTGCGGTGGGAGAGTCAATGTTAAACAAGGCGATAGTGAGTGTGGAGGGAAAGGCGGATGTAAGGGAGATTGCTCGAAGGGAGATGTACCGATTGTGGTGATACCTCAGAGAATACTAAAATTAGGTCGGAGCTGGAGCGGGAAGCGGGAAAGCCGCAGAGGGTGGAAGAGGTCACTAAGGACAGAGATGTAGGTTAACACAGAGTTCTTAAAGATGATTGCTGTAGAATCTGAGGAATAAACGAACTCGCAGAGCATGGCTAGGAGTGTTGCTTTGTTCAACGTGACATCGGGTGGTGGAGTCAGCCTCAGGGAAGTGTTGTGGAAGGCTGGAACGTTGCTCACTCTACGGCCGCCAACTTGGGGGAACCATGGCCGATTGATCCAATATTCTTCCACTGGTGGCACACGGACCATCTGCGTCGGCGGTACATGACAACTGGCCTTCTCCACAGGCCCATTTTGTTATGTTGTATCAGTACACTAATGGCCTTCTCCCCAGCACAACACCTTAACAACAATGCCCTACGTTAGTACGTTAAAAGCGCAGTTACTACTGCCTTCAATCGACTGCACCTTTCATTTGTGCTGCGCAGCTCTGTAAATATTTACACATTATTTCGGCTATGGTCCTTCCATCATCACCACAGCCACATTAAACAAATACTTCAGCGACTTTCCACAACACTCAAAAATAAAGTGCTGAAGACCACTAGAGGGCACAGACCAGGATGGTCACGTGAAGACATTACCCCGCTCTCAGCTGTTGGGCCTGTGAAGTTGGCTCTCCCCCCGGTGATCCGATACCAGCCCGGAGTGTCCCCAATCTGGGTGAGTCGACAGCGGCGACTTCTCCTATTTAAGGCAGAAGCAGGGGGCAGAAGAGTGTGGCGACTCAGAGGGCCCAAGCAGTGCAAGGAGTGAAGACCTTGCATGCGACGCACTGAGCGTTCTTGCACCCCATCTCCAATCGGAGGTCAGAGGAGGGAGCGAAACCGGAGCAGGGGGTCGAAAAGGTGACCCGGACCCACAAGATGTCCATGCGAGGATTCGAGCAGTACTGTTTCGATAGACCGACGAGCGGAGACAGGACCCCTGGGAATAGAGGGAACCAAAGAGCCGCCTGACAGTGTCCCACCTGCATAGCACACCCGGGGTGCTCACGAGTGAACTCCACTCACGGGGACGAGGAGAGCAGCGGACAAGGATGAGCCAAGCCCCAGGTCGGGTGGTGAGGTGTCCCGCAGGGCTCATTTGGTTTCAGCAGCGAGAACAAGGTTGTCTCATCGCGGGCACACCTGCGGAAGTGATGGACTCGGAGCACCTTTAGAAGGCACAGAGAACTGGTGGAACGGCAGCCTGCAGCTTGACGCACAGCAGCCCTGGATGATGTGCGGACCACGGGAATGAGGAGCGGAGATCCGGGAGCCGGAGGAGAACGGGCAGAATAGTAAGGAAGGCATGAGACGAGCGGGCCGTGATGCCACCAGGTGAGAGTCCCCCGGGGGTCCAAGCCAACCAGGGCAAGGCCCCAGACAGGGGTTGGAGGGAGAAGCAAACATCAGAGTGCCTGCAACCCGGGCCCAGAAGGTAAAAACTGTACCCTGTAACACTCTGGCTGGCACAATTATACACTGCACCACGTGGTGGGTGCCTCCCAGACTTGTGCTGCAGCACGAAGTGGCCCAGGAACCAGGCACACTATTAAAGGCCCCAGAACCCGGGCCGTAGAGGTAGAATTCATGTGGAAAGGCGACCCTTGAGTGGGAAGGAGGAACCAGGTCCCGGCAAAAAGCTGGACTCACACCCTGGTGGGGAATCAAGGCACACATTCCCCGGTGGAGAGAGGAAGGAGGCCGCGGAGGCAGTGTTGGACATTGGGGAGGCGAGGGGGCTTGGCACCATCCCGGGTGTAGATGAGGAGGCACCATCAAGGGAAACAAATGGACCCGGACTGGGGAGTGCAATCAGAGGGAGAGTGCGTGGGTGAGTTGGGTGCAGTCTTGCCCGCCATAGCTGAAGGAACCTGAGCAGTCAATTGCAGACCCGGGGCCAGAAAGGCGGCGAGAAGACCTCGAGAAACAGTACCACTCCTGACCTTGAGAGAAGGGCACCTGACCCCTGACTCAAACTAGCGGTGGGCCACTCACAGCGGACAGACAATGCAGCCATCCTGGAGGGACCAAGAGCGAAGCTCAGACACACAGGGGGGTCCCCACTGGCATCCAGCCTCTACAATGCTTCCAGAGAGAACTAGAGTGTGCCCCGAAAGAAACACACTCAGACCAACACAAGGTGGCGGCAGGGGAAGGTACGCCTGCTCCGATATTGACTAGAGAAGACCTGAGAGACATTTATCAGGAGATCAAGGTGATCAGGACAGATATTCAGGCATCCATTTGTGATCTTAGGGGCAGAGTCGACAAGCTTGAGGTCAAGATGGAGGGGATGGAGAATAATTATCTACAGGTGGACCTCCTCAATATGAAGTACGAAGCACATCTGGCAGACCTGGAAGTGAGGGAGGAAGAAACCCTGCTGTAACTGGATGACTACTTGGAAAATAGAGAGCAGCGTAATAATCTATGCATTCTTGGAGTCAGGGAGCAGAAGGCAGAGTCCTCAACAGAGGTGGGTGGAATGTACAGGGGCTGATCAACCAGCTGTTTACCTTCAAAGGGGGTAAGGAAGTACAATTGGAAAGATCCCACAGAGGCAGAGGTGGCGGCGGCAAGGGCCCGAGATCCATAGAGGTCCGCTTCCTTATATAGAGGGAGAATATGTTCATATGGAGCGTTCTGTGTTAAATGTGGTCGAGTGGTCAGGAGGGGAAGCCACGTTTCAGAATGGTGCACGTTGACAACGGGGGCTGGGCGGAGGTGCTTAAAATGGGATTATTGAATGTTAAGGGCCTGAACTCACCTACCAAATGTTTGTTGCTGGGGAGGGAAATGCAGAACTGTGACCTAGATGTGCTGTTGGTGCAGGAGGCGAGTATAATATGGGGGGAGGAAAGGCGTATCCCAGGTGCCCATATAGGGCTGGTTTTCTGGACTTGTGGGCCTCTCAGGAAGGGAGGGGTGGGAGTTATCTTTGACCGGAGAGTGAGGATGTAGACCTGGTGGTCTAGAAAAGAACAGATCGGTGATGGACTCAGGGACAATAGAGGGCTTTCGACTGACCTTTGCATCTATATAATGCCCAAATGTGGGCAGTTGCAGTTCCTGAGGGAAGACATGGGGGGGATACTTGATAGACCTGAGGGCCTTCTCTTGGTAGGGGGGATTTTAATATGTGGGCAGACAGGGAACTGGACCACAATAGTGGGCAGGCTCCCCCGGGGGAAAGGGGGGTGAACTCTGAGGGCAGGTTTTTGGACTATATGTCAGATCAGGGATTGGTTGATATGTGGCTGGACTGTCACCCGTCAGAGAAGGGCTTTACCTTCTTTTCTTCCGCACACAGTTCCAGAGCAAGAATCGACAATTGCTTCATGCCCCAGCAGTATGCCGGTAGGGTCATTGGGTGCAGCCCCCTCCGATCAGTTGGTCGGATCATGACAATGTTGAAATGGGCATATCCCTCACAGGTCTGAAACCCCGGGAATCCTTATGGCGGTGTAATGATTGATTGATACAGGGGAGGTTGAAAAGGGTATGGTGTGGGACGCAGTGAAGGCAACATGGAGGGGCCTCCTCATTCGAGAGGGAGCCTCCAAAAAGAGAGTGAGGGCTCTGCTAGCGAGAAAATTAAGGGGGGAGATTCGTCACTCTGAAAGAGGAAGATCTTAAGTTGGCAAGGGATAAGCGTAGGGAATTGAGAGACCTTGAAATGGGCAAGGCACTGGCCAGCCTGCAGTTTCTGAAACAAAGATATTATGATAAGGTGACAAGGATGCATGCACAGACTGCGGGGCCACAGGGCGGAGTGCTGGATGGCTGGGTTTAGAGATGAGGGAGGGTGCCTTCATTCCATGGCGGGGGAGGTAGTGCACAAATTTGCCACATTTTATGAACACCTCTACTGGGAGGGAAGGAGGGAGGGAGAGGTGGAGACGGAGGATTTGAATAACTATCTGGTGGGGGTGGCCCTGCCGTACCAACGGAGCAGAGATAGTGCTGACCCAGAAAACCAATTACCCAAGAGGAAGTGCTGAAAGCGATAGTGGGGTTAAAGCTGGGGAAGGCTCTGGGAGAGGACGGGTATATACCCGGGTTCTATAAGACCTTTGCGAGGGCCCCTCACGTGGCAATTGGCAGGTCTATTTAACAATATCATGGCCACGGGGAAGGCCTCCCTCCTTTGGGAAAGTGTTAATTATGGTTATACCAAAAGAGAGTTGTAAGTCGTATCGGCCCATCTCCCTACTGAATGTCGATGCAGAGTTTTTTACCAGAATCCTTGCCACAAGAATGGACGGCCTCATGCCCAAACCGAACCACTTGGATCAGGTGGGATTTATACAAGGTCGACAGGGGGCCAATGCCATGCGTAAGACACTACATCTAATGGGGGCCACAGTGAAGGGGGAGGAGAACCCGGTGCTGGCAGTCTTGGACGCCGAGAAGGCTTTCGACCGGGTCAACTGGAGCTTCCTTTATGGCGTACTGAAGAAATGTGGGTTTGGTGAGGGGATGCAGAGGGGGATCCATGCCCTTTACGTGGCCCCAATGGCCAGGGACACAGTTAATGGTAGATTGTTGTGACCCTTCACACTACAATGGGGGACAAGGCAGGGTTACCCCTCTCTCTTCTCCTGGTCCACGAGTGGAGGGCATTGGGGTGGGCAGTAGAGAGTTTAAACTGGGTCTCTACGCAGATGAGGTCATGTTGCACCTGGTGAACCCCTCTTGGTCTGTCCCTGCAGCCCTGGTGATAATTGAGGAGTATGGGAGGTTTTCCCGTTTTAAGGTGAATAGAGGAAAGTCAGTGTAGTTTCCCTTCACTTTGGATGGCGTCAGGAAAGTAGAGGTGCTCAGATCCTTGGGATTGCAGATTCAATTGGAAGGCGTCAAGTACTTAGGTGTTAACATTGTTAGACTGGGGGAGGACCTGGGACTTGCTAACTATCCCCCTCTGTTCAATAAGCTGTTCTCAGAGATGTGTACCCGGGGCAAGGGGCAGTTGTCATGGATGGGGAGACTCAATGCCATAAAGATGAACCTCCTCCCGAGAGTTTTACATGTGTTTCAAATGCTGCCAATTTGCACCCCAGAAGCACTCTTCAAAGAGGCCAAATCAAGCATTTTGAAGTTCCTCTGGCAGGGACAGAAACCCAGGGTGGAGCACGATATATTAATATTGCCCAAAGACAGGGAAGGCGTAGGATTGCCAGACCTGATGCTGTATTATAGAGCCACGTAACTCAGGGCACTGGTCCTTCACTTGGGGGAGGACTCGGGGAGGCAATGGGTATACCTGGAAAATCAACATTTGCTCCCAGCTACGTGGAGGAATGGCCATGGGTTGCGAGGAATAGACTTCCAAAGCAAATTTGTGACCACCCAATTCTGGGGGTTCACTGGGAGGTTCTAAGTATGGGGGGAAAAAGGGAAAGGATTACCACCTGGCCTAGAGACAAGATACCCAAGGTTGAGCGCTACCAGTCATGGTTTGAAGGAGTGCTAACCCGGGTGGGTGAATTGTGGAAAGGAGGGGAGTTCATAGGCATTTAGTACCAGGAGGAGTCATTGGGGGTGGAAAAATATTGGTGCTTTTGTACTTTAGGTTTAAAGGAATACTCACAGCAGAAAAATGGAAGTAGCTTGTCCAGAGGGATCTCACACCTCTATGGGGCCATGCTGGAACCCAAGGAGGGGGCTACACGAGGGCTCCGGGCAAGATGGGAAAGGGACTTGGAGATGGAACTAGGGGGGTTACCTTTGGCAGCTTATGAGTAGAAGGTCCTTTAAGACATCTATTGTGTGCCAATACAAATTGCACACCATGAAGTTGCTACATAGATGGCAGTATGACATGGTGCGTGTATTTAAAATGTTCCCCACTGTGGACCCCCCACTGTTGGCACAGTTGTGGCACCAGGGCCGATTACTGACATATGTGGTGGGGCTGTCCTAAGGTGCAGATGTACAGGTCAGAGGTCTTAGGATGGATTAAGGATGCGGGGGGGGCAGATTTGACCCCATGTTTGTATTTTTTGGACTAGAGAGGCGAGAGGACCAGTGACACGTCCCCTCACCATTGGTGCATTTCCTCCTCCTGGCAGCACATGTATGCCGTGCCAGATACTGGAAATGGATGACTCTCAACACAGTAAAAGAGTGGTCGGACACAGCAAAAGATATATACCTAATGGAAAAGATCACTGCAGCGATCCATGGAGGGAGGGCCTCTGTGGAAACAGATTGGTTACAGTTTGGCAACGCATTTGGGGGAAGGAGGGAAGGTAGATGACTTACAATGAGAGGACCGGCCCAGCCCGGATGGACACTAAGTGCTGGGAGTGCACTATGGACCATTTTATGTGGGGACTTGAAAGCCCAGAGACCACTCAGACCTTTGTCGAGATATATGGATACAGCTTTTTCATGTTAATTTGCCTAAGAAGTGGTCTAACTGTTGGGAAGGGGATCTGGGGGAGGGTGGGGAGTTGAAAGGGGTGTGAGGCACGTTACTTGGATTGCCGGAAGAGGGCACTTCCCTCATGTTGTATTGTTCTTTATTCAATGCTCGCCTGTGTCCAAAACCAAGAAAATTCAATTTACAAAAAAAATAAAATAAACTGCTGCTACTCTTAAAACACGTGTGTGTATGTCACTCTAAAAATCCTTCCCCCAAAAATAAAATTACGGAACTATACCAACTTCCTGCACTACATGCAACTCTTGTCTAACAAGATCTGACACTGTCGTGCCTGTACACCTCGCGCCTAGAAACACATCTGTACAGACGCGTTGTAAATGCCATATCATATCATTACTACGCAACCTTCTGCTCTAACACAGATGTGCCACCCTCCACCTGCTCCCTATCAGATCGGAAGACCTAAAATCTAAGACTACTATGGTCAATCGCCCTTCACCACTCCTGAGGGTTCGTCGCTATACACCATAAAATAGTCCCTCCCACCCCTTGCATTTTCATACACGAGTACACTCACGTATCCTTTTAAGAAATTCTTCACTTCTCTGAACCTCAAAGTCTTCATTTAAAGGCCTCTACTCCAGTCAGAGTGAAGGCAGAGCCGGACTAGGCAGACCTTCTGGAACTCTGCGACCGTGGACTTCCTTGTTGTTTGAGCTCTCAGTACTGGCCAACAGACGCAGTCCCGCACTCCTCCAGTAGCACGGCTGGAATTCCCCTGCCTAGTCGGAAGGCTGAGATATCTTGCTGGGGCCTCGAGAAATGTGCTGTGGGTTGCCTCTGGACTCACCAATAAAAAGTTACAAAAGTAGTCAAAAAAGGAGTGTACGCTGGCAAGACGTTTTGCATGTTTATTGTAGCAACAGCGAAATCAAGGGCTACTTTTACATGTATATTCAGCTTTGTTTATTTCTGGGGTGATGGTTTTGTTGAGTTGGGTCCCGAGGATCAGAAATCAGACTTGATATGTTTTTATTTCAGCCTGTTGTGCCACAGGAAGTGACACAAGGCACCATTGTTATGATTCCTTTAGAGGTCGTAGTGATAAAAAATAAAAGGGCAGTTCTCTCAGGCACAGATGAGCAAGGCAGAGACTGGCGCACAGTGCTGTGCATCGATTCAACCTTATCACTAATGGACATGTCTAACAAGCAATTGTTCAAAGACACTGAAGACACAGGAAAAATGGTTTTGGAAATTGGGGTGCCTTGCCAGATAACGTTAGAGCAAAGGAAAGTATCACAGACCATGCTCATTGTTAGAAATCTATCACCACAATGGAAGGAGGATTTGGAATAGGTGTCGGACCATTTATGGACCAACAATCCAAAGAGTGTTGGAGTGGTGCAGATAAAATTGAAACCTGGTGCAATATTACCACGGGTTAAGCAGTACCCCATGTCTAGAGCAGCAGACCAAGGGATTTATGAGACCATGATGGCATTGTTGAAGCAAGGCATAACACAACCTTCTATGTCCCCATGCAACACGGCAATCTACCCTGTGAAGAAAGCAAAGGGGTCCAGTTGGAGGATGGTCCAGGATTTACACCCCCTCAATAATAATGTTGAGGTGGAATTTCCAGTGGTACTGAATCCTGCCACTATTCTCTGTATTGTCTGTACTGGGTCGACCCACTTCACAGTGATTAAAAAATGCATTGTTCTCTGTCCCCTTAGACCCTGATTCTCAGTACCTCACAGTGTTTACATATCTTGGGCAGAGATTCAAGCACACAAGCTTTCCCCAGGGGTACTGTGAATCTCTGGGTGTCTTCAACAAAGTGGTTCAAATGCATTTGGGGAATTTACATGTGTTCATTACTGTCATTCAGTACGTGGACAATTTCTTAGTTTGTAGGGTGTTCGTAGGGAGTACAAGTGGACAAAGAAAAATTGCAGTACTGCCAGACAGAGTAATATATTTGGGGCAAGTAATATTACCCACAGGAAATAAGGTAATGCCACAGAGAGCCACTGCAATTCAGAATGTGCCTCAGCCAGTCATAGTAAAACGGACAGAGCAGTTTTTGGGCTCTGTAACTATTGTAGATCGTGGATCTTTGACTACTCTGGTTACGTGAGGCCCTTACTGCAAGGACTTCAGGAAGTGTAGAAGGTGAAAGGTCCGTTAGTGTGCTCTGAAGAAATTGAAACTTCCTTTCGGGAACTCAAGGCGGCGATCAGTAAAGCTACAGTTTTGCCAAATTACAAGAAACCCTTCTATTTGTTTTCACATTCGAATGGGAAGGTGATGACAGTGGTCCTGACCCTGCAAACATCACCTACAGCAGACTCTTAGACCAAGTGATGCAGGGACAGTTCCCCTGTGAAAAAGCTTCAGCAGCAGCAGCTTTTGCAATTCAAAAGTATTCAAACATTACCATGGGTTGTCCAGTGATGCTGCACATGGAGCATTCAGTCTTCGCGATCTTGGAAAAGTGCAAATCGACTTTGATGACCCAAAGAGTTTCAGGATACATCCCCTGTTGTGTCACCTAGTCAATCCTGCAACATTTGTAGATGTACCAGTTAAACATGAGGACATTGTTCATAATTGTGCCACTTATGATGTAGAATTGGAAGAGACAATGAATGTTAAAGAGGATTCCTTGGAGGGAGGTGAGGTACTTTTTGTCGATGGGTCTTCAACCATCAATTGGGACACTGGTAAAAGGCATATGGGTGCAGTTGTTGTGGGCCTTGTGGACGGGGAATACCAGGTCAGACTGAAGAGATGGCCGCCTTCGCATTACTAGTGGCAGTTATAGAGGCATTAAAAACAGTATGGGGAAGGCAGTCACTATTACTTCTGTATCTGCATACGATACCTCCACCTTGCATTCAAGGTCATCAAGGTGGCAGAGAAGAGGGTTTAGGAGGTCTGACTGAACCCCTGTTCATCATGCTGCACTGCTATCCCGACTAATTGAAGCATTCACTTTGGCCCCAGAGATAGGTTTAGTTAAATGTGCTGCACACACTAACCGTACCAATCTAATAGCTCTCGGGCATGATGCTGCAGACAATGCAGTGAAGGAAGTGGTATACTTTCTGTTTACAGATTCCCAGAAAATGGAAACCATGACCCAGAAGGTACAGGTTCCAGCCCCACCCACATACAATGCAGTCCGGTGCTTCAAATAATAGAGATGCAAGGGAAAGCACGTAGAGAAGAACAGGTAGTAATGCAGGTAGTAATGGCCATAGAGCTGGTTTTGATGGCTCAAGAGCAACTACATTATCCGTTGCACAGTTCTTGGTGACAATTTTCAGCAGAGCTCCAGGCAGAATGGTTTATCCCAAACCTACAGGAACAGCTAAGTAGATTAATTGGGAACTGTGTAGTGTGTAAGGAATGTAATCCTGGAAACACCATGAGATCAGTAAGAGGAGTCTTGTCTAGGCCCTCTGGCCCATTCAGGGAGCTCCATATAGACTTCGTGGACATGATCACGAGGTGCAACAATTATCCATATTTGATTGTGATTGCCTGTACATTCTCCTGGTAGCTTGAGCTTGGTCCCTGATGCTAAATCTGCAGCAAGATTTGTGGTGAGAGAGGTATTTACACAGTGGGGAATGTGTAAGGTGTTGCAATCTGACAATGGAACCCACTTTTCGAATACCTTGTTCACAGAAATGTCCTCACTTTTGGGAATCAAGCACAGGTTGGGCACAGTGTACCACCTGCAGGCCAACTGGCTCATGGAGAGGCTTAATGGTGTCCTTAAGGCCCAGTTAGCAAATGTTTGCAATGGGTTGAAAACGTCTTGGTACCACTGTATTCCCCTAGCACTGTTTTATTTGAGAAATCAGCCAGGAAAAGAACATCATTTGAGTCCCCACGAAATAGTGAGGGGGCGTAGGCTACACATACCTCTTTAACAAAACACAGAAGTACACTTGCACACCAGTATTTAAATAGCAATTCTATGTAAATATTCTAATTCATAGGGTATGTTTTAGTAGAATTCGAGGTGCAGGGGAGAAGGACTTGGCCTTGGTATCTGGGCCGGGATACAATAGAGAACAAAAAGAAATCCAAATTGTGGAAAACTGCGTCCCCTGCACACTTTCTAGATGGCATAAAGCCTAGTTGAGTTAAACAAAGTTTTGAACATCTATAGTGATTCAAAATTTTTTGACAACAGTTCATAAAGAAATTCAATAGATCATTTTGCTTTTAGAGAATACAAGGGTCTTCTCCTTTTTATTGATTTTTTCTGTGATGGCCCAACGCGTTTTGAGATTCATATTCTCTTCATCAGGGGCTTACATTTTCAACATAACTTTCACAAGCATCTATAAAGAACATATATAGAAAGGAAATTACATGAGTGTCATGCTAAATTCAAAAAAATGTTTTTATGAAATTTTTCATTCAAATAAAAGTTTTTTATCCAAATTCTTTTTTTTTGTTTCAAAAAAATAATTTTTAGCAAGAATAGTCAAGAGATAGACAACAAGTCCCTAGTCTCCTTGGATGTCTGATGATACTGAACTAAGAAATAATTTTGGTAATAGACGCTTATTGGTATCAGGAAGAAGTTTTAATATGGGCAGGGTTGTGCTAAAAAATGGCGGTTTAAACACACTGTGTGACCAGTAACATAATACTCAAATTAGATGTGGTGTTTTTAGCAACTGCCTAATCAATTACCCTTGTGGATATACATGATGTAAGCATTCTGGGAGAAACTCACCCCTCTTCTAAAGGTCTGAAGAAGTGGCTCTATTACAGGTGAGGGAAAGGGGTTCCCAAGTG
The DNA here is from genome assembly GCF_040938575.1 of Ambystoma mexicanum. Taxonomy (NCBI): domain Eukaryota; kingdom Metazoa; phylum Chordata; class Amphibia; order Caudata; family Ambystomatidae; genus Ambystoma; species Ambystoma mexicanum. Next base: position 419,927,873 of record NC_090929.1, read on the forward strand.
GTTTCTTTACTGAAATCGCATCTGTACCGAATATTAGCTGATTCTGGTATCCTAGGGGAGAATGTGCATATTAGAATCTGAGGAACTGGCTAAGAACATGGGCATAAAGAGGTAACCCCTGTATAGACTTACCAGTTAGGAGTATCAAAATGGTCCAGTGGCGGCGATGCGGTCAGGAAGCGCTGCTTTCCGACCGCATCTACCGCAAGTGTGTTTATATATGTAAAATTGGTCTGCATTACGTCACTCACGCGCAATGTTACTCGCGCATTCGCGTGTGGTGCCAAGATTGATACTCGCGATTGCGCGCGGGGCGTCATAGTGACGGAAAGTAATACAAAATGTCGAGTGATGGAACAATTGTAGTTTCTGAGGCCATAGGGTTGACATTTGTACCATTAAATGGCTGCGCCACCATAAGTGACGTACATGATTACTACGCGGTTAGTGTGCGTAAAAACGAGGACCTTGGCATCCTGAGATTGTAATATGATGTATCTTAGGATTTAAAGTAAAAGGCAGAGATTTATTTCAAAAATTAAATTTTTAGAAAAAACGGGAATAGATGTATTTGTAAGAGAAAAAGAGAGCGCATGTTAGTGAAAAAAAGCTAATATGGTCTAACTTGACTTAATGCAAGAATGGACATTTTTGCAATTAAGATCGGCTTCTGATGTTCGAGGTAGCTATAGAGCAATAGCGTTGTTATATATGTTAAAGGCATGGAGTGTAAAGCGTATGTTAACAACATAATCGAATAATTATTATCTGCCCCATAGCTGTTGGGTGTACATTCTTTTCCAGATTTCAAAATATATGTGGATTTTTAAAAAAGTATCTAGTCACCATAATGTACAGTAAAAGCAGGAAATACAAGGCATATTTTAGTAGCAAAAATAAAATGTTAGTCATCTAACCCATGATCGCCGGGTGTACAATCTTGTCTGGATTTTTGATAATAGTATCCAACTACCATCATATGGTTTAGATTACTAAATATTTTCGATCATAAAAACAAAAAGGAAATGAACAGGAGTTAAGAAATGGCATTTATGACTCTTAGATGTATGTCTACAGGAACAGTCCTAAGTAATATTCTTCATTTAGACCCAAAGGAGTCATCGCATCCAGTTTGTTTATCCAAAACAATTCCCTTTGTGCTAGCAGTTTGGGTAAGTTACCTCCCCGGCTGAATGGGCGTATAACTTACAGTATTGCTAATCTCATTTGGGAGATGTTATGTCTCATATCTCGAAAGTGTCTGAAGACCGGTGAATTAGTGTTTTTTGTCCTGATACAGGATTTGTGTTCCATCCATCTATCTTTGGCTGTCCTGTTTGTCTTTCCAACATATTATTTACTACAGGGGCAGCATATGGCATAGATAACATTTTTTGTATCACATGTTGCAAAGTTCTTTAGAAAGATCTTTTTGCCTGTCTGTGGATGGCGGATATGGTCACCTTTGATCAGATTGTTACAGTGTTGACAGTGTAGACACAATAGAAATTGGCAAACCCTCGGTGAATTTCCTGGATGTCACAGTGGAATATACTGGCACAAATCTTAAAAGAAAAATCTTCCGAAAACCTACAGATGTCAATAGCTGTCTACACCATGCGAGTCACCATCCGAAACACTTGAAAGACCCTATAGCCAGCTCTTACGGGTCAAAAGGATAACCTCTGAGACTAATACATTACAGGATGAATATGACATCATGAGAAAAAGATTTCTAGATAGAGGATTTCCTCCAGAAACAATCAACAAAGCTATCACTCGGACTGAAGCTCTGGATAGAAACACCCTCCTACAAGGTCATCAAAAGACGGAAAATAGAAATCTAATACATACGCTTAGATATTCAAGCCAGAGTTTCCAAATAAAAAGAATAATCTATAAAAATTGGCAACTAATCAAATCCGATGAAACTCTTTCACATCTATTTCCAGATCCTTCAATGATGGCATATAAACGTGGGAAAAATTTCAGAGATCAACTAATAAGAGCTGAAAGAGTGAAACCAACATCACAGAGGACATTAAGCAAACCAAAAGCTGGCACCTTTGCCTGTCTACACTGTCAACACTGTAACAATCTGATCAAAGGTGACCATATCCGCCATCCACAGACAGGCAAAAAGATCTTTCTAAAGAACTTTGCAACATGTGATACAAAAAATGTTATCTATGCCATACGCAGCCCCTGTGGTAAATATTATGTTGGAAAGACAAACAAGAGAGCCAAAGATAGATGGACGGAACACAAATCATGTATCAGGACAAAAAACACTAATTGACCGGTCTTCAGACACTTTCGAGATATGAGACATAACATCTCCCAAATGAGATTAGCAATACTGGAAGTTATACGCCCATTCAGCCGGGGAGGTAACTTACCCAAACTGCTAGCACAAAGGGAATTGTTTTGGATAAACAAACTGGATGCGATCACTCCTTTGTGTCTAAATGAAGAATATTACTTAGGACCGTTCCTGTAGACATACATCTAAGAGTCATAAGTGCCATTTCTTAACTCCTGTTCGTTTCCTTTATGTTTTTATGATCGAAAATATTTAGTAATCTAAACCATATGATGGTAGTTGGATACTATTATGAAAAATCCAGACAAAATTGTACACCCGGCGATCATGGGTTAGATGACTAACATTTTATTTTTGCTACTAAAATATGCCTTGTATTTCCTGCTTTTATTGTACATTATGGTGACTAGATACTTTTTTTAAAATCCACAAATATTTTGAAATCTGGAAAAGAATGTACACCCAACAGCTATGGGGCAGATAATGATTATTTGATTATGTTGTTAAAATACGCTTTACACTCCATGCCTTTAACATATATAACAACGCTATTGCTCTATAGCTACCCCGAACATCAGAAGCCGATCTTAATTGCAAAAATGTCCATTCTTGCATTAAGTCAAGTTAGACCATATTAGCTTTTTTTCACTAACATGCGCTCTATTTTTCTCTTACAAATACATCTATTCCCAGTTTTTCTAAAAATTGAATTTTTGAAATAAATCTCTGCCTTTTACTTTAAATCCTAAAATACATCATATTACAATCTCAGGATGCCAAGGTCCTCGTTTTTACACACACTAACCGCGTTGTAATCATGTATGTCACTTATGTTGGCGCAGCCATTTACTGGTACAAATGTCAACCCTATGGCCTCAGAAACTACAATTGTTCCATCACTCGACATTTTGTATTACTTTCCGTCACTATGACGCCCCGCACGCAATCGCGAGTGACGTCATCAATCTTGGCACCACACGCGCATGCGCGAGTAACATCGCGCATGCGTGAGTGACGTAACGCAGACCAATTTTACATTTATAAACACACTTGCGGTAGATGCAGTCGGAAAGCAGCGCTTCCTGACCGCATCGCCGCCACTGGACCATTTTGATACTCCTAATTGGTAAGTCTATACAGGGGTTACCTCTTTATTCCCATGTTCTTAACCAGTTCCTCAGATTCTAATATGCACATTCTCCCCTAGGATACCAGAATCAGCTAATATTCGGTACAGATGCGATTTCAGTAAAGAAACCACTTGGGAACCCCTTTCCCTCACCTGTAATAGAGCCACTTCTTCAGACCTTTAGAAGAGGGGTGAGTTTCTCCCAGAATGCTTACATCATGTATATCCACAAGGGTAATTGATTAGGCAGTTGCTAAAAACACCACATCTAATTTGAGTATTATGTTACTGGTCACACAGTGTGTTTAAACCGCCATTTTTCAGTACAACCCTTCCCATACTAAAACTTCTTCCTGATACCAATAAGGGTCTATTACCAAAATTATTTCTCAGTTCAGTATCATCAGACATCCAAGGACACTAGGGACTTGTTGTCTATCTCTTGACTATTCTTGCTAAAAATTATTTTTTTGAAACGAAAAAAAATGAATTTGGATAAAAAACTTTTATTTGAATGAAAAATGTCATAAAAACATTTTTTTGAATTTAGCATGACACTCATGTAATTTCCTTTCTATATATGTTCTTTGTAGATGCTTGTGAAAGTTATGTTGAAAATTTAAGCCCCTGATGAAGAGAATATGAATCTCGAAACGTGTTGGGCCATCACAGAAAAAATCAATAAAAAGGAGAAGACCCTTGTATTCTCTAAAAGCAAAATGATCTATTGAATTTCTTTATGAACTGTTGTCAAAAAATTTTGAATCACTATAGATGTTCAAAACTTTCTTTAACTCAACTAGGCTTTATGCCATCTAGAAAGTGTGCAGGGGACGCAGTTTTCCACACTTTGGATTTCTTTTTGTTCTCTAATGTATCCCGGCCAGATACCAAGGCCGAGTCCTTCTCCCCTGCACCTCGAATTCTACTAAAACATACCCTATGAATTAGAATATTTACATAGAATTGCTATTTAAATACTGGTGTGCAAAGGTACTTCTGTGTTTTGTTAGTTATAGTTCCCCACTCTAGTGGGGTTGGTATCTATACATTACACTAGCACCCAGAAAACAGAACATGTAATTTTCTAGTATCAGTACATTAACAGACAAATCAGCCACAACTCTGGCAATCACAGAAGAGGAAGCAACAAGAATGTTTGGCTTGATCAAAGACACAAGCACAGTTACATCATTGGACAACAATCCAGAAAGACTAATTCAGAAATTGAAACGTCTCATCAGGAGAGAGATTTCACAAAAACTCCATGCAACTACATTGGCACAATACTATAGAACCAAATGTATTCCAAGAGGCCTGAGAATCTACCTCAAACCAACGCACTGTAAAGAAAATAAAGAATTTGTTAACAGATGGGAACACATCCTTAACAAGTGTTCATTGGATCTGATTCTGCTCACCATAGAGGAATTATCTAAATCAGTTTTAACACTACAGCAGGAAATAGAAGAAGTCACAGTACAATTGTCTAAACTCAAAACAGAAACAGAACTAAAACAAATTTTGGAAGATACTAATAACAAATTGGATTCGTATAAACAGGACATAGAACAACGTAAGATCAGAAAATTCCGCCGTGATACCTTGGATTACGCCAGAGATATTGTCTACTCCTGGCAGGAGTTTTATGCCAACAACAGACCAACACCCAGGAGACCAAATAGACCTCAAAACACACCGGATAGTAACACGGATAGTAGCGAAGTACTAAGTGGAGAAGTCGAAGATAGAGGTCAATCAACATCAGCATCCACCTCCTCTAATAACTTAACTCCAGTACATCTTGAAGATCCGAGAACAGAAGCTACAACCAACACTCAACCACGTCCTTTTTTAGGAAACGCAAAACAAGACGAGGACAGAAGAAAACTACGTCAGAAAAAGAAATAGATAAACACCTTGTCATTAATATCTCAACCAAACAATTAACAACTGCACAAATTGAAACATTAAATTTGGGAATTTCCTTCATACCTACCAACTCAACCTCTTTTTTTGAGGAGGAAGTCAATTTGCTCAAATTAATAAGGAAGATGGAGCTGAAGGTATTCTTTGATAACATTGAGGATAACCAACAACACAAGGACACACCAAGATATTTGGAGATGAAAAATAAGAGTACCTTCCACCCTCAGGTGAACCACCCACTTATAAATCTGTTCAAACAGAAAACTACGAAGGATTTAAAACGCCTTAAATATGTTCCCACAAACAAATGTAACATTAGGAAACATCAACTCAAGATCATAAAACAGTTGGCAGAGGACAACACCCTCACTCTCAAACAAGTGGATAAAGGAGGTGCCCTTGTTCTAATGGACACCTCACTCTATGAAAAGGGATGTTTGAAACTCTTGGAAGAATCCCGTACCTATAAACCACTCGACAATGACCCAGGATTGGGGATTATATCAATCATCCAAACAACAGTAGATAAAGCAGAGACCATGAACTGGATCTCAGAGAAAACAGCAGAATATCTAATCCAGAAACATCCAGTCACCCCAGTCTTTTACGGACTGCCAAAAATTCATAAAAATGCCAATGATCCACCCTTCCGTCCAATTGTTGCAGGAACAGACAGTATTTTTCAACCTCTCGCCATCTACCTGGACACTGCTCTCCAACCATTAGTTCAATCCATCGAAACATATCTTAAGGATACCACCCATTTTTTGAGAATCTTACAATCATTACAACTGCCCGGGGAGAATCTACTACTCTTTACAATGGACGTGAACAGCCTATACACCTTCATCCCGCACTCAGAAGGCATTGAAGCTATGGAATGGTTCCTATTGTCACACAGAGAAGTCAGCATCCAAAAAGCTTTCGCTTTGGAACTGCTCCATATCATTTTGTACAATAACTATTTTAGGTACAATGGACAATACTACCTTCAAACATCTGGTACCTCAATGGGGTCCTCAGTGGCCCCATCCTATGCAAATATCTTCATGTATCACTACGAGAAAACATTTGTACTAGACAACCCCACATGGAAAAACAAAATTGAGATTTGGTTGAGATATATCGATGATATATTTGGTATTTGGAAAGGCACGTAGACAGAACTCTTGAATTTTTGGAACTACCTGAACACCTGTAACCCAAGAATAGGGTTCACAATAGAAATTGGCAAACCCTCAGTGAATTTCCTGGATGTCACAGTGGAATATACTGGCACAAATCTTAAAAGAAAAATCTTCTGAAAACCTACAGATGTCAATAGCTGCCTACACCATGCGAGTCACCATCCGAAACACTTGAAAGACAATCTACCCTATAGCCAGCTCTTACGGGTCAAAGGATAACCTCTGAGACTAATACATTACAGGATGAATATGACATCATGAGACAAGATTTCTAGATAGAGGATTTCCTCCAGAAACAATCAACAAAGCTATCACTCGGACTGAAGCTCAGGATAGAAACACCCTCCTACAAGGTCACCAAAAGACGGAAAATAGAAATCTAATACATACGCTTAGATATTCAAGCCAGAGTTTCCAAATAAAAAGAATAATCTATAAAAATTGGGAACTAATCAAATCCGATGAAACTCTTTCACATCTATTTCCAGATCCACCAATGATGGAATACAAACGTGGAAAAAATTTCAAAGATCAACTAATAAGAGCTGAAAGAGTGAAACCAACATCACAGAGGACATTAAGCAAACCAAAAGCTGGCACCTTTGCCTGTCTACACTGTCAACACTGTAACAATCTGATCAAAGGTGACCATATCCGCCATCCACAGACAGGCAAAAAGATCTTTCTAAAGAACTTTGCAACATGTGATACAAAAAATGTTATCTATGCCATACGTTGCCCCTGTGGTAAATATTATGTTGGAAAGACAAACAGGAGAGCCAAAGATAGATGGATGGAACACAAATCCTGTATCAGGACAAAAAACACTAATTCACCGGTCTTCAGACACTTTCGAGATATGAGACATAACATCTCCCAAATGAGATTAGCAATACTGGAAGTTATACACCCATTCAGCCGGGGAGGTAACTTACCCAAACTGCTAGCACAAAGGGAATTGTTTTGGATAAACAAACTGGATGCAATGACTCCTTTGGGTCTAAATGAAGAATATTACTTAGGACCGTTCCTGTAGACATACATCTAAGAGTCATAAATGCCATTTCTTAACTCCTGTTCGTTTCCTTTATGTTTTTATGATCGAAAATATTTAGTAATGTAAACCATATGATGGTAGTCGGATACTATTATCAAAAATCCAGACAAGATTGTACACCCGGCGATCATGGGTTAGATGACTAACATTTTATTTTTGCTACTAAAATATGCCTTGTATTTCCTGCTTTTACTGTACATTATGGTGACTAGATAATTTTTTTTAAATCCACATATATTTTGAAATCTGGAAAAGAATGTACACCCAACAGCTATGGGGCAGATAATGATTATTCGATTATGTTGTTAACATACGCTTTACACTCCATGCCTTTAACATATATAACAACGCTATTGCTCTATAGCTACCTCGAACATCAGAAACCGATCTTAATTGCAAAAATGTCCATTCTTGTATTAAGTCAAGTTAGACCATATTAGCTTTTTTTCACTAACATGCACTCTCTTTTTCTCTTACAAATACATCTATTCCCAATTTTTCTGAAAATTGAATTTTTAAAATAAATCTCTGCCTTTTACTTTAAATCCTAAGATACATCATATTACAATCTCAGGATGCTAAGGTCCTCGTTTTTACGCACACTAACCGCGTTGTAATCATGTACGTCACTTATGGTGGCGCAGCCATTTACTGGTACAAATGTCAACCCTATGGCCTCAGAAACTACAATTGTTCCATCACTCGACATTTTGTATTACTTTCCTTCACTATGACGCCCCGCGCGCAATCGCGAGTGACATCATCAATCTTGGCACCACACGCGCATGCGCGAGTAACATCGCGCATGCGTGAGTGACGTAATACAGACTAATTTTACATATATAAACACACTCGCGGTAGATGCGGTCGGAAAGCAGCGCTTCCTGACCGCATCACCGCCACTGGACCATTTTGATACTCCTAATTGGTAAGTCTATACAGGGGTTACCTCTTTATGCCCATGTTCTTAACCAGTTCCTCAGATTCTAATATGCACATTCTCCCCTAGGATACCAGAATCAGCTAATATTCGGTACAGATGCGACTTCAGTAAAGAAACCACTTGGGAACCCCTTTCCCTAACCTGTAATAAAGCCACTTCTTCAGACCTTTAGAAGAGGGGTGAGTTTCTCCCAGAATGCTTTCATCATGTATATCCCCAAGGGTAATTGATTAGGCAGTTGCTAAAAACACCACATCTAATTTGAGTATTATGTTACTGGTCACATAGTGTGTTTAAACCACCATTTTTTAGCACAACCCTGCCCATACTAAAACTTCTTCCTGATACCAATAAGGGTCTATTACCAAAATTATTTCTCAGTTCAGTATCATCAGACATCCAAGGACACTAGGGACTTGTTGTCTATCTCTTGACTATTCTTGCTAAAAATTATTTTTTTGAAACGAAAAAAACTGAATTTGGATAAAAACTTTTATTTGAATGAAAAATGTCATAAAAACATTTTTTTGAATTTAGCATGACACTCATGTAATTTCCTTTCTATATATGTTCTTTATAGATGCTTGTGAAAGTTATGTTGAAAATGTAAGCCCCTGATGAAGAGAATATGAATCTCGAAACGCATTGGGCCATCACAGAAAAAATCAATAAAAAGGAGAAGACCCTTGTATTCTCTAAAAGCAAAATGATCTATTGAATTTCTTTATGAACTGTTGTCAAAAAATTTTGAATCACTATAGATGTTCAAAACTTTGTTTAACTCAACTAGGCTTTATGCCATCTAGAAAGTGTGCAGGGGACGCAGTTTTCCACAATTTGGATTTCTTTTTGTTCTCTACACATACCTCTTTCACATGCATGCACTGCATCAGATGCAGACAAGACTGCAGAGGTCCTAGATGAGGGGTTTGGGAGTATCTTAGGGCATTAGCCAAAGGTATTGAGATATTTTCACAGGTTATGCCTTCTCACCTATAGGAGAAAATGGAGTGGAAAGCGATGATCAAGACAAGCCACAGCTTCTCCCAGGAGACTGGAACTTCTTTCGTACCTTCATGCACCGTTGTAATGAGCAGCATTTCCATGGGTTGCACAGCGTTATCAATGCAACTCTGACTGCTGTGAAGGTAGAGGGCAACAAGAATTGAATCCACCTTAGTGATACTCCACCGGCACAGGAACAGGCACAAGGTTAAGTATGCCCTAGATATCTGCCATTCATTCCAATGAAAGGGGGCGGGGGGTGAACGAACATCAGCGATTTGAATTTCTTTGTTTAGAAAAATAAATATTTACATTTATAATGTGTGTTAAAATTAGTGTTTATATGGTGTTTGTGGTTCACTTGTCATCATGTTTGAATGTGGCAACAAATGTAAATGTAGAAGCCTCAAATGTAAATGTAGTAGCATCAAACGTATCTAGGTTCATAGAACCAGAGAATGAATGGTCAAATGAAAAAATAAGTGTTGATATTGATTTTTGAAATAATTGGGATGATGAACTAGATCCATAACAAATGCACATGGTTTTGCAGTGGATAATCTCTGGTATAGCCATATGAGGAAGGTTGGGAGAGAGAGATTAGTAGGATATTGCTACATCTGCTCTCTCATCCCCCATGCTTCTGGTGTCCCTAAGATGTTTATCACAAATGAAGTAGAGGTAGCAGATGCACTATGGCTAGTGCACTTAGCATTGTACAGGGTCCAAGGGCAGTTTAAGGGGCGATCAGTTACAGCATCAAGTGTACCTATCGATGAGGACTGTTCAGTTAACAATCGAAAAGAACAGAGAAATATTCAGTGTACACAAAGAGCCCAATTGAGTCTAGAAGGGGCTATTTCTTCTAAGAAATCAATGGGAGCAAGGGATGAAGAGTTGCAGAGCTTGATGAATGAGGGGATTCTCAGAATAAAGAGTGGCACGAATAAACCATGAAGGTTTGAATGTGATCGAGAAGTTATTTGCAGCACCTGATGTGGGTCAAAGAACCAGAGAACCTCTTAAGATACAGACACTCATTTTTCTCTGTGTTTTAAGGGTGATGGCATGGTGCCCATTGGCACAAATGGGAGCTGCAGTTGCACGCTTAGCATTGTTGATCTGGCTGGGCCATATGCCTATGGGCAGTTACCTGTGGCGAGGTGTGTGCAGTCTCTCCATACTCCACGTGCCAGTCATCATCATCCCTGAGGATCACCTGGTCCTGGCCCAGCCAATGCTCAAAGCTACATCTGTGCCTCCTTTGTCCTGTGTGCCCCTTGCGTCTTCTTCATCATCACATATGGACAAATCAATGACTTTGTTGAACAACAGGAATCAGGAACTATTGCAACAAACTTGTCAGTGACCTCATCAGAAGCGTTAATGGACATTCATGATCAATACCGGCTGTTTAGCCACACCAAAACCTTTTTCAGACCTTTTTCACTTCTCTTCTGGCACCTGGCATCCAAACCGCAGCAAATGCCAAACGGCTCCAGGTGACCAGATATGAAACTCTGTTTTTGAATACCTCAGAGTCAGCGTTTAGTGCCATCAAAGAAGAGTTGCGGGCCCTGGGTCTTATGACGTTGCAAAACTGTTATATCCTCGACCTCTTGACAACAATGGAGGGGGCGTCTGTTGAAAAATTGGGAATACTTATTGCACATTTGTGCCTCCCAATGACTCAGAGAATGGCACCCTGTCACAAACTGGTGCTGCCTTGCATAAACTCAAAGTGATCATGGAATATGAGGTAGCAGTTACAAATGAATCATGGTTTGACTCGCTTGTCTTTTGGGTACCATCTTGGATGGGTCTCGCTGTGAAGTTTTCCCTACCTATTTTTGATATTTTTCTTATTATTTTCTGTTCCTGTGAAATGCTTTTACTATGTTGTTCCGTCCAGGGACAGAAAGTAGCTGCTATGATGCTTGTGACCCTGTCCAAGGCTAGGAGCACTACTACTTCATCTCATATGGGTACTCATACTGAAGCTGTTTTGTGTCCTCCACCAGGTTGTGATGATTGTATGGAGCAGTGGGTAGATTGCAGACATGGTGCAGGGATGAGTTAGGGGTTGTTCAGCGGAGAAGTGTGACCATATTGGGATCGGGGTGAGAGATGGTTGTAGGGTTCCCCAAGAAGATGATTATGATTTGTTAAAGTATTAACTAAAGGGAGGAATGTTGGGGTGGTCCGGAAAGGTCCCCACGAGCATGAGGGGTTCATGTTGCGTGCCATACTGATGACTGGGGGTGAAGCGAACTGGGCACGATGTTACAATTTTGGTGTAGTTAATTATGGATGGGATATGTTCCTTTAGTGTTACTTTTTGTTTAGAACTGATACATATTAGGTCTGCATGCATGCAGAAAGACAAAATGCTAAAAACCACCAAATGTAACATGAACACCATTCACACCTGGGGTGCTTTGAAGTGCATGGAAACTGAGAGACAGGGAGGTTTTTAAATCACATGTGAAGATGGGGCCTCTCTCAAAGAACCCACTGTAACAAAGAGATAATATGATTAAATATACATGTACATTGAGAAACATACAAGGGGAATTTATAAATCTGCATAAAGTGGGGTTTTATGACTTAATTCAGACTTTGCAGCTTGCGGCTGGTACAGTGAATTTCAGATGGCTGGGTAATTCTGGTTCTGCGGCATGAGTATAGACAGAGAGGCAATGGTTAACCAAGCAGTGGGCCAGCCAATGAACAGGACACAGTGGTTTATGGCTTAGTAGTTCCGTAGGGAACAGATGTAATCTTTTCCATTACATTGAAATGTTGCCGGCCATTTGCTTGGGCCTGCAATAAAGATGGGGTGAGATGGCACGCCATGGTGCCCTGTGCTCAATAGTTTTCTCAGGATGAATCTACTGGTCAAACAGGATGAAGTGGTAGTTGTATAAATTAGAATGTCTCAATGGAGCCAGTAAACTGGAGCGGATTAGATAGCCATCGATAGTTCAAAGAGAACCTTTTTACTCAGCCTTCTTCATATCTATGTGAACCATGTGCAATCACAATTAAGGCTAAAGGACTCAGGCCAGTTGTTAATAGTAATGAATTATGCTTGTGCACACAATTTTAACTGTTTGATGATCTCATGACTTACCACAAACGAATCCCATGATGTGCCATGAATTCAATCTGAAGATGGTAGTTAAGATAATGGCTACCAATGAGAATGTAGGAATTGGAGAAGATGGGATATCTTTGAAGACGTTCTGTCCAATCACATGTGGGGTGTGGATTGTAATACAATATATGGGAGTGTTTTAACTGTTACAAAATTGTATATAATGTGTCAACTTATGTGCTTCAGTGAGACTTGGGTTAGTTTGGCTTAATAGGGTCACCTAACTGTACCCTGGACGATTGTACAATAAACTTGCTTTACATACTAAACGTGCACTTGTCTCGCAGGTACTGGGCCTGCTTTGGGTTAAGGTAATTTGGGGCCTGCCCCCACTCCACCTGGCAGATGGCATCCTTATCTTGTGGTCTCTCCTCCTTTTCTCATGTGGGATAGAAAATCAAGGAGTGGTTGAAACGAGTCACAAGACAATATTTGGGGCAGAGCCTAAGAAAAGCCTGATGCCACCTAAATCACCAGTTAACGAACCTTCAAAAAAGGTGTGGCCTATATAACTAAATGAGCAGCCTAATATATACTCTCAGGTTCTCGTACCTGCCAGAGTTGGGGGAATTTCCCACTGACCACTCCCAAAAAAAGTCTCAAGCAACCTCTTGCATCCACCAGTCAGCAGAGCAAAAGATACTCTCAATTCTGCGTAAAGTCCAAAGCAGCTTTTTCTGGAATCTTTCATGAAATACTTCTCACTGCAGTGATCTTTTGTTACTTGGTAATTCCAGGGTTTTCCATGCGAAATTGCCTTCTTTTCATTCATTCAGTAGAACACACTTCATAGAGAAGCTTTTCAAAGCCAAGGAAAAATGCAAGTTAATTAACACTAGAACATGGTATAAAAATATAGCAACCTTAGGGAACATGTAATAGAAACTAGATACCTGCTGCATCACTGCTTGCAGTGGTATGTGTGGTGAGGAGGCTGTGGGTGCCTCTGCTAGGTGTTTTGGGGTTGGGAGATGGTTGTGGGCCCGGTGCCTCTGCTGTGTGCTTGGGGGGCTGCGGATGCCTCTTGCTGGGTGCTTTGAGAGATTAGGGCTTTAGGATGGTGGGTGGTCCGGGTGGGGGCCTACCTACTTATCGGACGCACAGAATGCTTTGTTGCCACACTTTGGGTTTGGGGCTGGGGTGCTTTAATATTTGGGGCCTCTGCAGAGCTTGATGCTGCAGGGTGTGCTGACATTTTGTTGCCGTGGCTGGGTTTGGTGTGGGATAGGGGCTACTTCAAAGTTTGGTGCTGAGGGGAGAATGGTGCTTCCAATATTTGGGCTGTGGACGATTTTGCTGAGGGAGTGGTCACTTCCAATTTTGATGACCTGCTAACCTATCCAAACTTTACTTTGGGGGTGCACTTCCGGGTTACTGCCTTCACTTTGCAATGTGCTGTTACTGCATTCGTCGGCCAACAAATGTATATCGGCAGAGAGGGAATATAATAAGCCACTGTGATGGTATGATAGTCCATATATTCTTTTTATGGAGCCACCACCAGCCCATTGCAATCAATTTACATTTCAAATCCAAGACATTTCTTGTACCTATCTGAACTGCAGGGTCAAAATGAAAACATTTAGTCCTCATTAAAATCACAGGGAACATTGAAGAAAATAGGAATATTTCTAAATAACGTTGGTTGTTAACTAGACACTACTGATCAAAATGTGAATGTAAAAATAATGAGTCTCTGGAATTGCTAGCTAAAATCATTGGATATGTCGAAAGGTCGAAGGGAGTGTCTGAGGATCATAGCCAATGGGTAAGTCCAACCTGTCCAAAGCCATTGCCTTTTTTTGCTTGTGCTGTCAGACGCAGAGATCTGGAAAGGGAGATGGGCGCCGGGTGGTCCATAGGGTCTGAGGCAGTGCTCACCCTAGGCCGAATTTTAGTAGCAAGGTGGGCCCACCAGTAGAGGCGGGAGTGTGCAGGGGCTTCTAGAGTCCAATGCTGGTTATCCAGTAGCCGGCAGCCCACCGAAGGGCATTCCTGATCTAACAGCGGTGCCTGGAAGCTTTGTTTCACGTGTGGACGTTCGTAGACAGTTTTATTCTTTTAGGATCTAATCTTGGTCAAGATTTCAGTGCCACCTGGTTGGTGAACCCCTGTTCATTTGTTCCCGGTATCTAGCGAAGGGTCAAATACAGGGAGAGGGCAAAATCAGTTCTGCTCACCAAGCGTTTGTGATGAAGGTTCTTGAGGGCACTGTAGCACCTCCTGAAAAAGGCAAATGTCTGAATGAGCTGTAAGGGCGCCCTCTTTTTTTCTGAAGCTCTCCTAGTTCAGTCTCACATACTTATGGCTACCTCTTCTGGGACTGTTGCCAAGACAATAGTCACGATTAGGAACAAGCAACATTACACCAATGCATCTCCTTCTGTGTCAATGAATACAGCTCTCTAGCCGCGAGCCATGTTTCTGAAGATCTCTTCCCCGGAGAGATCCTTTTGTTGGTCCAACATTCCCTTACTCCTAAAAGGCTGAGGTGCAAGGGCTTCACAGCTGCCAGGGTGCTATCATAGGACATTGAGGTACTTGAAGCCCCTTCCCACCAATGTATAGTGTTCTCTCCAATATGTCGGATAGTGTGTCAGGAGCTAGTCTGTAATACGGCAGATAAAACCCCGGTCCCACCCATTCTACAGGCACTGGCCAAACATCTCACCCAGCTACACACCCATCGACTAGTTATGCCTTTTGTGTCAGGGGACCATGCAAGCTGACAGATGTCACATGACATCAAACAAAACATCCATTCTATACGATCTCTGAGGCACCGAATAAATATTTTCCTCTGAGCAAATAGCAAATGCAGGTACACAATAAAATCATCATGAGTCAACCGTGTCATAACGCAGGAGGCTAGCAGCTTGAACAAAAACATAATGTAAACAGTTGTCATGGTCTCAGTGGGTTTTGTGGAATGAATGATTATCCAAGTACATGAATTGATTAATAGTTAAGGTCAAAGGTTTTTCTCCAAGGGCTTCAATAAAGAGAAAAAAAAAGTAAAAACTGCAAACCTCAATTTCCACAATAGGTGCAAGCAGATTATTGAGCCGTGCATTTAAAATATGTTCTGTGGAATATAATAAAATCATGTTTAAAAGAGACATTTAGCATTAGAATTTTTTTAAAGCGCTCACACAGCCCGCAGGCATCGAGGTGCTGTTACAGGAATGTATTTTTTTATTTTTTTTTGTTGCGTAATTTTTTTTTGTCTCAATTGCATATTTAGAACGCACTTAAATACCCAGAGGTTCCTAAGCGCGGACCTGGAGATCGAACCTGTGTTGCTTCGTGTCGTCTCGCTTCCAAGGCGAGCATGTTGCCGCTGAGCTATCCTCCCGGACAAAGTAAATTTGAAATTTGACAGAGCAAATAGTTTTGCTTCTTGCAAACAGTGACAAACAAGAACAACTGTTTCAGGTATTAACCAGGTCAACTCAGCCTGTCATCCTTCCGAGGTCGATAAATTCTATGTCAAGACCGGAGGTGGGCATTATGCTTATCATTCCTTTAATTCCACTCCGCAAAGCATTTTTAAACTTAAAACTTTAAACGTTTTTTCTTAACCAACTAAAGTAAATGTCTAAGGGACTACAAATCCCCACAAGCCCCTTGCTTCTGTAGTCCGGTATTGTCTCATGTGCACCTATCAGCACTCAGAACCTCCTATAACCCACATCCTGGCTGGGTCCTTTCCTCTTTCTTTTTGCTGCTCACTCACAGATAAGTGGGGATTGGGTTTTCTCTGTTAGCTTGTGATGCACGTTTCACTATAAACTGATAGAAACTGTTAATGTTATGCAAGTGCAACTTTGTTTATTGCATACCCTATTTTGGAATTCGTTTGGCATTATCAGCATTACTGCAGGCCTAGCGTGCATGTGACTCACCTCAGGTTGCGAGGCAGCGAGTGTGCGCAGCATAGTAGATTACACAGCTCCCGCAGAGCAGGACCAGAGCCGTGGGTGAACGCACAAATGTTTGACAATGCATGCGTATTGCAAGCAGTCAAAGGTCTGCGCCTAGAGTTCGTCGACGTGCCTGTTCAGAAGGCAGAACCGCAACCCATTCAGATGGCATGGGAAGAGAGGCCTTTGTTACAAACAGAGCTGCGCAGTTTAGCGACCAAGGGAGCGATAGAGCGCCGCACAGGGGGAGAGCCGAGTTTCTACAGCAATATGTTTTTGGTGCACAGGAAAGCAAAAGTGAGACCTATAATCAGCTTGAAAGAATTGAACAGATGACTAGTTTACAGACATTTCAAGATGGAGGGGATTGATCTCCTCCACCAGGGAGATTTGCTGGTAAGGTTGGATCTCAAGGGCACCTACCTTACTATTCCCATGGCCTCGGAACACCAGAGTTTCCTTCGGTTTAGCTTGTACAAGGAGAGCTGGCAGTTCAAGCGTCTCCCATTCGGACTGGCCTCAGCCCCATCGGCACTCACAAAGATTCTGAGGCCATTAGCAGCAGCCATCAGAGAGGGAGGATCAGGATTATCGTATACCTCAACGACATTCTCATTCTAGCAGAGGAAAGCGTAGTGCTCAGGTAGCAGTTACCCTGAATTTGCTCCCTGATCACCTCCCTGGGTTTTTTAATAAACATGGAGAAGTCAGAGCTGGAACCCAGTCAAAGAGTGGCATTTTTGAGGTTTGTTCTAGATACCTGGAAAGCTACCTCTGAGCTGCCCACACAGAAGCTGAAAGCCATCAAGAAGGAGCTGTGATCAGAGAGAGCAGTATTTTGCTTCGCAGTCTAGCCAGGGTAGTGGGCCTGTTAGCAGCATCGATCCAGGCAATATTTCCCAGCCCTCTACATTACAGGGCCTTGCAAAGGTTAAATATCAGGCACCTGCAAGAAGGAGTACAATACCACCAAGTTGTTCCCCTAGATGAGGAGGCCCGATCAGAACTCGTGTGGTGGCTGCAGAATATGGGAGCTTGGAACGGCCAGCCGATTTTTGGCGACCTTCCAGAACTAGTCAGAATCGGACGCAAGCTGAGATGGTTGGGGCGCCAGGTGCAGAAGTCTGCAGTGTGAGAAACCAGAAGGTGTCTCACCCACTAGTCCCCGGGGATCAGTCATCCAGGTGGCCCGGACACGGACATCGCTTTTGGATGCAGTTCTTGGGGGTGGACTAGTGCGGGAGGATCACCTGGGTGAGGGGTCTTCAAGGAGTGGGAGTGGGACACGGGATGGTGAGAGGCAGTATCCCCTTCATTGTAACACCTTTATCCCATCCTACCAGGTAGGATATTTAGGACCTCTACCCCCCACCTGCCCTTTACAACATAACACAACAAAAAAAAACACTTTCTCACAGACAGCCCACTATGGGAGAAAATAGACTAACACCCAATCAGTATACCTGACGTGCCCCAATACAATGGTCAGGGAAGGTGTGGCAATTACTGACCATCACACACCTGACTTCCATTAAGGTTCCCCACATGGATAAAAGGTGAAGCACAAGAGCACACTGTGAGCAAGGCAAAGCACATGAGGAACTAGCAGTTTCCAGGTGGCAGCTGAGCAAGAGAAGAAAGGCAGCCAACCCGAAGGGGATCGCAAGGAAGGAAATCACCCTGAACTTTTCAACAAGGAACCGTTACTTTCCAGAGACCTCGAGAATAGAATGCGTAAGACCAGGAAACCAGGCTGAAGAATCCTGCATTGTGTGTTGGAGATAGGAGGGGCCTCCTGCGTCAATAATCAAGGCAGGGAGAATCACCAGCCACCGTGCTACCATTCTTGGCTCCAAGAACAAAGCCACTTCAGTGAAATCAACACTGCCGGAGAGTTGGGGAGACCGATACAAGAGCGGTCTGCGTTGAAGCCAACGTTGCAAGCAGCAGCATTATATTGCGAACGCTGGAACGAACATTCTTAAAATGCATATTATAAGAGATGCAAGTGAAGTTGAACTGCTGATGATTGATTGAACATTAAAGCAAACTACAATACCTTTGACAGAGTGGTCTGGAACTGCGTGGGTGCTTAATTGAAGGTCTCTGTAAGGTGTCAAGCTGAGAAGTGGCAAAAGTAGATACATTTGGGCCAAGCACGGCGGAGGGAGACCAATTGAAAGAGAATGAATACATGTGAATCAAAGTGGTCCTGCGATAGGTTAAGTTAAATCCCACGCACAGTCGAAAGTGTTTGATTTTGATGAAGTAGAAAAAGTTTGGAAAAGTACATGAGTTTGGTGCAAGCCCGGCAGAGGGAGACCAATTGAAGGTTTTGTGTTAAAGTGGGTCTGAGCCCGGCAGAGAGAACTCGGGGTGAACAGTAAATCACCTGAGAAGTTGTATAAGTGAAAATCCTAAGAGTAAAGGAACTTTAATGTTTTGTCGTGTTGCATCAGGCCCTCTGGAGCAAGAGACTTTGAATGACAAAGAGACTTTGGCACTGAAGGCCCTGATGTTGAAGTCTTGAACTGCATCCTCATGCTAGAGAAGACACAGAGTGTGCAAAACCTGAGTGTACCGCCTTGTCTTGTGCTGAAAATGTGGGGAAGGGAAGCCTGTGGCTTGAATATTCAGACATATCATTTCTTGAACACCTTTCCTTTTGCATAGCATTGTTTCCCACACTATTTGTATTTAGAGTTAAGGATTGGCAATAGGTTTATTAGTATAGGCCCTTTTATTTTCACAAGAAACCACTAGGCCTGCGTTTTTATTATTTCATGGTCGTAGCTTGCTCCCTTCTTCAGATTTAGGATTAGATAGGCATTTTGCAAACCCAATTGAAGTTCAATAAACACCCTTGAACTGTGATCACTTGTGTCTATCTTACTGTTTGATACCATGCCTTCCTTACAGCAGACAGGAGGAAAGTGGTCAGGAATTACAGCTCCACACAAATTGTCTGGAATTGCTAGGGTCTTTGGCAGTGCGCACCTTCGCACAAGACAAAGTCAATTGTTCTTTTCTGCTTGAGATGGACATTTCAGCAGTCTGAAACATAAATCGATTGGGAGGTACAAAGTCCAGGATGCTAGCTGAGCTAACAAAGGACTTCTGGCATCACTGTCTAGCGAAGAACTTAGTAGTGACAGCCGAATATCTTCCAGAAGAACAAAATGTAGTGGCTGACTGGAATTAATGTTATCTAGTAGACTCAAGCGACTGGAAGCTAAATCCAGAAGTTTTTTTGCAGCTGCAAGAGATGTGGGGTCCATCCGACATCGATCTTTTGGCATCCAGATTGAATGCTCAGACTCCCAATACTTCAGTTGAAGGATGTAGCCAGGGGCTCTGGGAACAGATGCCTTTCTACATGTTTGGACAGAGGGGGTACAGTATGCCTTCCCTCCATTCATCATGTTGACGAGATTTGTAGCAAAGGTTCGAGGGAGGAGGCAGAGTTGGTAGTAGTGGTACCATTGTGGAAATCCCAAGTGTGGTTTCTATTTGCGATGGAACTTTCCTCGGATTTTCCGAGGATGATTCTGTTCAGGCAAGATCTTCTGAGGAACGTGTCGGGCCAGACACACCTACTGATCGACAAGAAGAGCTTACTGCTGCCAGCGTGCAGGGTTTCCTTTTTTATTATTTATTTAGTATATTTAGGGTCCATTAAGCATACTTTCACACTACATTTAAAATACACACAAAATAGAAAAACACACATAAAATACCATATTACAATATGAATGCATATAAAACGATTCTTTCAATCTAAAATCAAGTACATAATTTCATATAACAGCAATTTGAATTAAAATCCAATTGGACATATCACTTAAAAATTGGATACATGAGGTTTATCTTTGACCAAACATGGAATGCAGCTGCAGTAGTCACATAGGACTTTGCACTAAATATTATACTCCAAAACTGATCAGAGCCAAAATTAACAAATTTGGCATATCCCCTTTCATATAGTTCGAGGTGAGAAGGGTAATTGGTCAAAACATGGCGTTTTGTTTCAATTTCAGTCCCAAAAAGGCGACATTTGTGCTCTTCTCTCTGGATTCTCCTCCAAGCTCCTCTGTTAGAGAAAACCTGTAGGATGTCACATCGCACTTGTAGGATAAAGCGTATCAGAGCTGGCAAATGGAGCGCAACCAAGTATCTCCCCAGGGAATCACCAAACTGCCCCTGGTGCATGTAAACGTCATATTTGTGTAGCTCTGACAACCTGCCCACAAACGATATCTGATCCCACAGTCTTGACTTACGCCCCAGGTTCGCCAGGAATCAAGGAACATCCTGAACCCCATGACAAGGAAGATTGATAGCCTGGCAGTGACTTTCCACCACAAATTCTAAATCTCTAAAACATGTACGACTGATTAAACGATGACTATGTGCCTGGGTGTTGTATAAAAGAGAGGCAGTACCTTTCTAATTGTATCTTATGTCCACCCACAGTTTACAAGCAGCATCTTTCCACAGAGACATAAGTGAAGCCCCAGCTCAAGTCTTAAGGCCTCCACCGGTACTGCATTGGGTAGGTTAAGCAATGAGCTAAGAATTTTTGCCTCTAATTTCGGTAGCCAATGGACTGCCTTATGGGGGAAAACTTCCAAGGCATCGGTATCACTGACACCCTATACGCAATTCACATCGCCTCAATAGATTTACCTCCATTTTGAGAAATGACCTTTCTTAACACCAGTCATTTGCACCAAGACTGGGTCATAACATTTTCCTCTAAAAGAGCAAAAGAAGACGTTGCACACATAAGTGTGCTGAGATACTTGTAGACAAGGACTTGTTCGAAACATTCCTGATTCAACATCCATGTGAAGGAGCCACTCCCTTAGGCTCTTCTACCACAAGTCATAATTTTGGTCTTTTTAATATTTATCGTTAGGCCGTTTATTTTGGAGTAATTTTGCAAAGCAATCAAGGACCGCTGTAGTCCAATTGCCATCCTGTCCATAATTACTGTATCGTCGGCATACATTATACACACAGTCTTACAACTGCCACACAGAGAAGAGATGTTTTTTGCAACATTTAGCCAGGTCTAAATCAGACACATAAAGATTATAAAGCAGGGGCGCTAAAGAGCATCTCTGCTTAAGGCCCACATTTCTGGGAAAGTATCCAGATAGTGCTCCAGCCTCGGAGAGCCTAACTCGCACATTTTTATCCCCGTATAGAAGTTTTATAAAATACAGTAATGAATGGTCAGTGCCGCAGGCCTCCAATTTCTCCCATAATCATAGGCGATCAACGCTGTCAAAGGCTGCGCTGTAATCTACAAAGCAGATATACAGCGGAGCCCCCAAACCGTGACAAGCATCCAAAACAAGGCTCTGGAGGATCCAGATGGAATGAGAGGTATTAAACCCCTTTCTGAACCCAGATTGGTGCTTGTGCAAAAGAGAGTTAATCTCAACCCAGAAGGTCAGCAATTGCATTAGTAGGTTAGCAAAATATTTAAAACTGCAATCCAGCATAGCTAGGAGACAATAACAGACGGATCCTGGCATGCCCCCTGTTTAAACACCAGAATCAAATTATACGCCAGGAGACCGGAATGGCACCCTCGTCGCAGATATGCTGGAAATATCACTTCATTATGGTTGCCTACAGGGGGAGTCGAGTTTAAAGATGGCATTGCACAAGCCATCAGAGCCAGCTACATGGAATGCTATAGATTTCCTAATTAATGACTCAAAATCTGACGAAGTCACAGTTAAACAAACCAAATAATTAGTCATTGATCTGGTGATTTGAGGGACAATCAGGGCCTTAGTAGGCCAGAATCGGTCCATAATAAATTGCTCCCATTCAGCTACAGATACCGATGTCACTTCCCTCGCCTCACGGTCAGAGCGATCATTTCGAAGCAAATACCAAAATATTTTAGTATCATGTGCATTAATCAAAGTGTTAATACATTTCCATTTGGCAGACAATCTGCTGGGTTTGTGGGCCCTCAACAAGGCTTTAAAGTGATTTTGTATGTTATTTATTTGTGAAGTCCCATCTTCAAGTCCACTAAGCACTTCCCGCTTTAGGTGCAGCAAAGGAGACCTAACCTTTCTCCATTTAGCCACTATGACTGCATCATAAGGGGTCTCAGGCTTTGCACCCCAATGTCGAATGATCAGCTGACTAACCCATTCGGGCCAAGATACCTTCACCAACTGACATAAATCCCAATTACATGATGAAAGAAAAACCTCAACATATCTCTCCCTCATCCTAATTACCCCATTAAATAGGTCAATATTTCGGGCAGACCAGTCTATTCCCCTGTATTTTTACCTGGGGAGAGTCCCTCAAATAATCTGGGGACTTGATTTGGAGACCGCTACAGCTCACTCGCATAAAGTCATGATCGCTCATGTCTACACGATCAGTCAGTAATGATGGCATCAGTTTCAATATTAAAGAATTGACAAATACAAAATCAATTAGACTGGAAGAAGTACCATTTGACCAGGTAAAATCAAGTTCCGAAGCAAGTACGCGTAGAGGCGTAAGGTCATATTCTACTAGTAGTTCACAGCACTTTCTGACGCACCTAGCCGATTGTAATGACAAATTATCTGTTTTACCGGACAGATATTCCTTAAGACAGTCAACATTAAGGTCTCCTGCAAAGATGATTACCCCATCCCCAGACAGTGTCAACCAAGCCTGGAAAGTATCAGATACTAATTCCATAAATCGCTCTGTGCTCTTTCCCCCAGGTGGATCATAAATAATTGCAACCAATTTACGTCTAGATTTTCCTAGGAGGCCTATTACAGTTGCTGCTAAAAAGTTGGAATCCTCCACCGAATAATCAAAAGGGGTCAGTGCACACTCAGATCTAGCACCAATACATAGGCTCACCTTTGGACGACCAAGAGCAGGAGGAGAAAATAGGCAAAAGAGCATTGAGTAACCATCAAGGGCGAAAGTCGAGGTCAGCCAAGTTTCCTGTAAGCAAAAGTGAGAGATCAGCAATTCCTTTATGCCCGAAGGATTTACCAGGAATTAGCGAAGGCCATGAGTATTCCATGAAAGAAACAAATAGTGGCTAGCTAGATGCACCTAGTTCAATCATAGCTTTCCACTTCCCTAGTCCCTATACCAGGCATTATTTTACAATTGCGTATTAACGTTTGGGCATAAGACCCACCCATCTCACCCCACATCCCCTCGTTCCCTCACACAATTGAGTCCCCATGAATTCAGACTGAAGCCCATCCTTTAGGGGATGAAAAACAAATATCTCAAACCCCAGGCCATACAGTGGTTTCAAGTTTTTACAAATACCCTCGGACACAATGGCTGATATTAACGAAGCCACTACCCGTTTCTTATTACTATCATATCCAGTCTGAAGAAATAAGGCCACCTAAGTCTGGGAAAGAATGGAGCAGTTGCAACAATCGAGATGGATTTAAAAAAGGGCTTTCTACAGAAGTTCCGTTCCATAATTTGTATATATTTTGAACACTTCTGACTTCTAATGGGCCCCTCCCCAATGCCTTTGCTAAGGTCGCTAAAATACAGAGATCACCCTTTCCCCTTCTCCGCCCCTCCGGGGTTAGAGGTAAAACCCTACAAATCTTTAGTAGACCCAGAAATGAGCGGTGTGGGCGGTTGATGATTACGAGACCTCATATTTCTGATGGCCAAATCTTGGTATCTACTGGGCAGGGCAGAGGATTTTTATTATTTAGTCCCACTGGATGTTTTGTCACTATTGGCGCAATTCAGTTTGTTCTGGTCCATATTATCAGATTGAATCCATTAATCCAATGGGCCATGTAAAATCACCTGTCTCATAGCACCATCCGGTAAGGTATTAATCACAAGATAATTGCTTACATCCGATTGATCCTCTTGATGATTTTGGCATTTACATGAAGGGATTGCTGGATTAAAATTCCAGCAGGCACACCCTTATATGGTAACGAGACGCCCCCAGCCGGGGATGTTCAGCTTGTTCAGCTTGAGAATTGCCGCAGGTTTATTGGAGAACTTCAAGTTCATAGCCGAGGCATCTGATTTTCCTGAACATGTGCCTTGTTCTCCATCTTTAGATATAGAACTCTGTCCTAACATGCTCAGGATGAACTTAATTTCAGAGTCCTCTGCCAGTTTAGTACAACGTAAAAACAATGAGTCCAACTTGGAGAGAATCAGGTCTAAGGTAAGTTCTGGCGCATCTCGCAGAATGGACTTGGAATTGCCCTCTTGTGCATATTCGTAATCACCTCCTTTGCTATCAGATTAGTATGACCATTCTGTGGAAACGTTAAATTTGTGGTAGCAGATAAGTTAGTGCCCCTTACGTCTCCAAAGCTACAGTTGTTGGGTGCTAAAGAGTTGAATTTAAGATGCAAGCAATGGTTCAGGAGGGACTCATTATTATCTATCAAGAAAGAACTTTGTAATAGGTTTACTGAATGAGTATCACACAAGCCCATGTCCAACTTTTCAGAAGGGCTATCAGATGGATTTCCCAATGGTACAACTGCTGTACTCTTTTTTTCAACATAGGTTTTAAGTTTCTTTTGAATAGATTGCGTGTTTCCGCCTTGGCCCAGTCTTGCCTTCTTAGGTTTCTGATTTAAGGATTTGTTGTTTCTACTTTTTTTTTTTGCTGCAAGTGATAAAAATTCACTTTTACCACTGCAGGTAAGATGAGTACGTGCAACAAATTTAGATGACTGGAGCATCTCCATAGTGTCAGGCCGTAAAGTAGGAGCACAGAGGGCTATAGAGAACAAACCAACTACTTTGGTTGTTCAAGCAAGAGACTAAAAAGAAAACGAAATATGGGCAGAGGCAGGCTATGGCTCTCAATGAAGGGGGAGAGACCACACTCTCACACCCTCTCCCGTGTTAGAGTTCCACCAGACAGAGGGAGGGCTTACTGCTAACACTCACCCAGAAAACTCTTTCTGGCTTCCAGTGACACACCACTGAAAATCACAGAGCCTTCACAGTACCTGCACAAGGGTAAAAATCCTCCTGCTCTCACTCCAGCTCTCCTGCACAGACCGCACCAACTCCGCCAGATAGGAAGACTACTGTTAGGGTCATGTCTCGGGCAGCTGACAGACTGTAAAAGGGCCCCTTGTAGACTCGAATTAGGTTCATAAACAAGACTCCCCCTCCAGATATTGCTGTGAGGTGCAGATTGCACTCACCGCTGCGCTTATCAGAATGGGAGCTTACTGAGCTTGTACACAGTCACTCTCACCTTCATGGGCCCCTTGCCTGTGTTTTTCCAAGGGGACCAGCACCACTACAGCGTTCAACTGCTGCTGCCAGCACATTTACATGTGCTAAGCTCCGGTGGCCAGCGGGTCCACACCTGCACCAGAAGATGGTCTGCACTGCAATAAGGTCTTCACCCCGATACCGCAGTCAAGAGTACACAAAAGTATACAAAAAGCTCCAGAGCAAATGGAACAACGGCAACTGGCCAGTGGTCATTAGAGGAAGGGCCCTCTGAACGTAATCTGTCACACATGTCAAGCCGCACTGCTGACGCTAGCTCAATTCCTCGCAGCTGCCTCCGACACAATCAGGGCTTCAGGCAAAGGTGGGAGCTGCCAGGCATTTCGCAACTCGCTGGTGAAGTAGTCAGAGATTCTTGGGCCCCTTCCACCCTGCAGAGACAAATGGGAGAGCTGGTGCAACTAGTACAGTGTCCATCCCGTTTTGGCACCTGTAGTGCAAGTTCTCCATTTTTTAGCCGACCAAGCACAGGACAGTCGAACCTATAGGACGCTCAGGGTTTATAGATCGGCAATATCAGCCGGACACAACAAGGTGGATGGTAAACCTGTTGGGGAACTCCCGGCGGTGGTTTGACTGCTGAAAAGGGTGAAGTTGCGCAAGCCTCCTGAGCCCAAATATTCCCTTTTAGGGAACGTCGAGGAGGTTTTCTGTTTGTTTCTTAGTTGGCCTGACAGTGGTCAGCTATCATTACCAAGATTATCCAGGAAGGTGCCGATGTTGCTCTCTCTTGTAGCCTGCTAGACAGGAAAGTATTCTATCCAGAGGGCATAGAGTTCAGTATTGCTAAGCGGCCTAAATGTGATTCCAAAGTGATCTTGTATCCTTATTTGCCAGATAGTCCCAAGCGGTGTGTGGTGCAATGCATCAAAGATTATGAATCAGCGACAGCTGCGATTAGGCTGCGAGGGGTGACCTAGTTGCGTATAGTGCACAGAAAGCCTTATCACACAGTGACCACCGCCACAATAGCCAGATGGGTCAGAGAAGTTATGATGTGGGCTGCCATAAATCTTAGCATTTTTGGCGTGCATTCAGCTAGGGGTGCTATGGCATCCAGAGCTTTTGCAGCAGGGGTGTCTTTCCAGGATATTATGAAATCGGCAGACTGGTATTCTGATTTTACTTTCAAGACCTTTTACTTGAAGCCAGTATCTGAGATTGCAGCAACAGTAATTAATAGCTTTGAACATGCATAATGCTCTCCTCCGGTCTTGGCATAGAATGAAGATTACCAAGCCTTAAAGCTCCAGGGATTCTATTAAAGACACAGAGGCGAGCATTATTCCTGCCCATGATACGCTGAAGGGAATATGGTGCTTGTCAATATAACTTGTTACATGTACGGCACGTAATGGGCGCATCCCACCCGGATGATCTACTTTCTTCTTGCCTTGTAGGCGATGACCAAAAGACGGCATGAGTTAGCCGGATGAGGGATGTCAGCAGAGTCTACCTTCATTATTAAAGCAGAGTTGATGTGGTTGACAGAACCGTTGCTCGTCTTGGTTGGAGTTGGCCCTGAAAGTGTTGAGTTGGCCGGTTGATTGCTACTAATGGAGGACTGTTCACTGCCAAAAGAAAGAGGAGAGGACCCAGGCAGGATGTGAGTCATAGGAGGTCCTGAGGGCTGATAGGTGCACATGAGACAGTGCTGGACTACAGAAGCAAGGGACTTGTGGGGATTTGTCGTCCCTTGGACATTTATTTTATTTAGTTTAAAAATAAAATGTCTTAAAACGTTTCAAGTTTGAAGTTTTAAAATGCTGCGAGGAGTGGAATTAAAGGAAAGATCAGCATAATGCTTAAGACTCCCTAGAGCTATAAACCTGGGTAATCCTCATTGAGTACCACTCTGTGGGATGTCTTCTGTAATTTCAGCACTCTGAGACCATGGGTGTGTAGCACTATACAAAAAATAAATTATTATTATTAGCGCTAAATAAATGTGAAAGAAACTAGATTTGAATCAAACGCATTACTTTAATTAAAAGTCTCTACCGAATAAAGGAGGGACGGGGGCAGAAAAATAGTAGTAAAAAGTCCATTATGAAAGATTAAATAGCAGTAGAACAATCCATTTTTAGTGGGGGATACGTAGTTGGAACCCACTGAAAAGTGTGCATAACTGTTAAAAAAAAAAGTAGTTTCCTTTTCAAACTGGAAAGGAACGCATTTCTGAAAATATGTACTGAAATAAACCAGATGAGAACTGGCAGAACTAATTGAACAGCTGTAATAATTGCAAATCGGTGTCAAATACTGCTGGATCATTTCATCATTACCACACGCCGCTGCTGACAAGCAACATATCAGAACCCATGCCAGTAACCCAAGCGTTGGTAACGGGAGGTTAGTAGCTAGTGCCAGGTGACCCCTTCCTTTGTTCTTCATAAGCCTAAGGGTGTCTTCCCTAAGGCGTTGGCTGCCTGACTCCCTGGGGCCTTCTAACTCTCCCTCTCCTAGCCCGTCATAGTGTTCTAGGAGTGTTGTGGGATGGTGCCTCCTGCCACCCAGATGTACCTGCTCGTCTTTCACACATGGTTTCGCCTGACCCCTCCCACCAGCATGTGTCAAGACACTCTCCTCCAATCTCTCACTCTGCCTTTTCACCTCCACCTTTTGATCCGACCTCTCCTCTTACTTCTCAACTCCTTCCCTTCTTACTGTTGTTACCTCTTGTTACCTCCATTGTTCCCTTCCTCCTTTCTCCCAGTCTTCCTTGCCTGACACTGTTATGTTATAATCTCTCTCTGCTCCTACCTTGACTCCTATTCTCCCGCTCCCTGTCGCTCCTACTATTCTCCCTCTGCTCCTCTGCTGCTATTTCTACCCCATTATTAACACTCGCTACCCTCTACTACCAACTCCTCCTCCACTGCCTATTCCACCTCTGAAATGATCCTTCATGCCCACTACCACTACTACTTACTACATGCTACCATTCCCTCACTCACTACTCCCCTACTCCCATTACTACCTCCACCAATACTACTACACTACTCCATCTCTACTTCTCACACTCTTCTCTCTCACACACAAATACTCCACAGACCCCCTTCCTTATGATAACCTCCACACTCCTTTCACTCTTGCCTCCTCTTATCTCTCTAACGTCTTCCTCCACCTGTTGTGCTCACCCAACTATACCACACTCAACCATCCTCACACACACCTTCTTACACATTATACCCCCTCCAGTATTGGCCGGCTTACCGTAGCCAATCACTTACCTGGCTCCGGGGGGAAGGGAGGTGACAGAGGAAGGCCATGGGAGAGTTTAAGAGGTCTTGTAAACCCCTCCCCCTCTGTTCCAGGTAGACTTGCCTTATTTTCACCTGCGCCAAGTAATAGCCCATGGGGAACTACTGTTCCTAGAACTTCCAAGAGGTCTCTTAATAATAACAACCCTGGTGGGCTAGTAGTGGCTCCCTGTTTGCATGGGCTCTGGCAGACACAGTCTCCCAGAGCTGCGCTGGTGTTGTAGTTAACGCGTCACCCCCTGGTGCTGCATCCATCATTTCTGCATCCTGACGCGCCATTGCTGGGCCGTGCCAGCATGTGTGCTGCCTGGCCTCCTTGCTGCCATGGGATCCTCACTGGCCCCATGGCCGACATTCGCTGGGTATGTAAGGATGGGAGGGGGGGTCTGCCCTCACTCCGGCACCTTACTGCAGTGTTGAGGCAGGGCTCCCTCCCTCCCTCCCTTTGACAAGGCCTGTCAACAAGCCTTGTCACAGATGCCACTCAGCCTCCCAATCAAGAACAAATATTGCAACAATAATAAAGTTAAAATGTAAGAATCACCAGGTAGTGGGGATTTCCAATTTGCTCTGGGCTGAATGTGCAGCTGCAAGCACAGGATGTTTCAGAGAAATACTGACAAACATTCAGTGCAATATGCATTTGCTGGGTCACCAGTGCCAGGATAATTTGCTGGGTGACTGGGACTGCCGCCCTCTCGGGCCCTAGTGCATCTGCATTACCTGCACCAAGATAGTTGCACCCTGGCCCGTTTGCATCCTTTATTGATTTAGGGGCCAGAAATGAGGCTGGGAATTAAGAGAACTCAGATTCTGGTCGTCTTAACTCAGTGGAGGGTCTTGTTCATGTACTTGCCCAAATGAATGGGAATGCAAAGATGGTTGATGTGCGTGTTTATGGAGTTACCCAAGGAGGTGTGGGCAGTGTGGAATGGGCCGCTTAATCACCTTAACCCAAGCCACCACCCGAGGAACGAATGCACATCAATTGATCAATTGACATTTTATATACATTTTTGCAAGAGTTAAAACACTCCCAGATACTTTATTACAATCCACCCCCACATGTGATTGGACAAAAACATCTTCAAAGAAATCTCATCTTTCTCCAATTCCTACACTTTCATTGGTAGCCTTTATCTTAACTACCATCTTCAGCTTATGTGTAGAACACACCTCCTTTTAGGATTTGGCCGTAGTAGGTCATGACATCATCATTCGGTTAAACATTGGTATGCAAACTTAATTCACTACTAGTCGTAACTGACCTAAGCCCTTTTAATCTTAACGTTTAATTGCACATGGTTTGCATAAATAATTAAAGCGATATGAAGAAGGCCGAGTAAACCAGTTCTTCTTTGAACAAGCCATGACTAGTTCACAAACCCCATCCATTTCCCTATCTCCATTGGAACATTCTAATCTAAATAGTTCATCTCACACAGCAAATCCGAAAATACATTTGAAACTCCTGCTTTCGATTGCTTTAGTCCAGAGCATTGACTCACCTCATGTTTTACTGCTGGTCAAAACAAATAGCAAAACCCTTCTGTCAAGCTCCCACGCATTCAAAATATTACATTTGTTTTCTGCAATACTTATCAGACCATAAAACCCCTGGCCGCTCCTTGAGCCGAGATGACCATCGCAAAGGTTGAAGTGACTTATTTACTCATACTCTAGCCTCTGAAACTCCACAGAACCAGTTTCTCAAAGTTAAAGTTCACCTTGTGAGAAAAAAAAAACAGCCTGCCGTATTTTAATCCATTTATAAAAAAGCCAACTACATTTAGATTCATGAATTCCCAGTGTATTTGTATCAGTGTGCCTGCATGTTTAATAACTGTCATGTTTTCTTCACAGTCGGTTCTCTATGACCAGTCCTCTTCCTTACATGTGATTTAAAACCATTCACATGTATCAGTTTCTGTGTGCCTCGGAGCACCCCATGTGTGATTCGTGTTCATGTTGAATTTGGTGGTTTTAACATTTTATCTTTCTGCACGGGTGCAAATCTAATATATATATATATATATATATATATATATATATATATATATATATATATATATATATATATCAGTTCTAATCAAAAAAGTAATACAAAAAGTAGCATATCCCATCCATTATTAACTACATTTAATACATATTGAAATTGCAACACCGTGTTCAGTTTGCCACACCCCAGTCATCAATATGGTGCACGTAACATAAACCACCCTTGCTCATGGGGACCTGTCCTGACCACCCCAAAAGAGGCAGTTTTATGACATATACTTTTTGATCTGTGAGGTTGTAGTCTTCTACGCTTTTCTGCCCTATGGTTCGTTACTGAATCTAAAAACACTAGCAACAATTTAGAGGGTTGGGTCTCAGCATACAGGTAATCTGTATAGTTTAGCGAGGATAGAGAAGTTATGTTGCCAAATTTTGTTCTTGGTTGGTGCCTGACTAGCTTGATCCATTGAGGACCATATTAGTCCCTGGTGGATTGCTACCGAGTGACCCATTGTCTTCAGCAACCATTTCAAAGGTCCTACTTTCGGAGTAAATGCTGACAGCATGTTGTCAGGGGAGGCGACTGTAGTAGTGCTAGGGATTTGCCAGTGTATACCATTGTTCCTTGGGGGAGGGGGGCGCACCAGTTGCTTGTTTTAATTAGTGATGGCAGTCCCTGAAGGGAATGTGCCTTAGATCTATCCTAAATCTCTGGTAGCTTGTTTGGATTTCTAGTCAGGAGATTCAGTGTGCAACAGTACTGTGGACTTCTCCCACTGTGCCCACCCCTTCCATCCATCAGTTGATAGATTAGAGTGAACTGACAAGATATTAAGCCCCATTGTAGCGTAATTTTCATCAGGTGACTGCAGGCTTTTCCACAGAAGGGTCTGAGCTCCAGGGCAGCGTGGCTGTAAACTTTGTTTATTGCCTTGTGAGAGGTTTTCTAGGTATCTTAACCAGTATTGATCTGTACACCAGGCAAGGAGTTCCCTTCCTGCGACCCTGTTAGTCCCGGCTCTGATGCAAGGTGTTCCTTCATAACTCGAGCTGGCGCAGGGCAGCAGGTTCCCAGAAGAAATCCCAGAGGGAGGCGGAACTTTCACCGCTCCGCTCGCCACGGTTCCTCGAGCACACACGCCGGAGTCATTGTTCATTATTAGTTTAGAAGACGCCGAAGCCTCCAAACAAATGGGGTGCAGCAGGTGGAGGACATGAAATGTGACGAAGTTTAGGGATGATTGATAACGAGCTGATGAGGAAAATCAATTGTGTTAATCCCCGGCCTGTCAAAAGGTGCGAGAATTAATGAGAAAATATGTCTGCTGTAATGGTATTTACACATTGCAGGCAGTGTGATGAAATGGTGTTCAGGTGGCACTCAGCATCACAATCCTGGACTCACAGCAGGCTTAACAGGCGCGATGGGCAGGAACTCAGCCAGGAGGTTTATTCGTGGAGTTTGGCCTGGAGAAGGGAAGTAGCCTCTGTGTTTTCCCATTCAGGACCCTCCCGCCTTCCCACCCAGGAGCTCTTCACTGCCACCCGCAGACATCCTCTCATCCAGAACACCCTGCTCCAGAAACCCTCATTTTTACATGAAGAACTTCCCCAACCTCTCCAGCTGAACCCCCGCTCTCTTCCTGAACTCCCCCTGCTCTCCTCTTGAACTCCCCCACTCTCCTCCTAAACACCCCTTGGTCTCCTCCTGAAATCCTCGCTCTCCTCATGAACTCCCCTGCTCTCCTCTGCTGCTCTCCTCCTGAAATCCCCTGCTCTCCTCCTGCACTCCCCCTGCTCTCCCCCTGAACTCCCCCGCTCTCCTCCCGAACTCCCCCTTGCTCTCCTCCTGAAGTCCCCCGCACTCCCCCTGAACTCCCCCCACTTTCCTCCTGAACTCCCTCCTGCTCTCCTCTTGAACTGCCCCAGCTCTTCTCTTTAACTCCCTTGCTCTCCTCCTGACCTCCCCCTGCTCTCCTCCTGAACTCCCTGCTCCCCTCCTAAACTCCCCCGATGAACTCCCCTCTGCTCTCCACTTGAGCTCCCCCTTCCTCCTAAACTCCCTCGCTCTCCTCCTGAACTCCCCTCTCTTTCGTCCTGAACTCCCCCACTCTCCTCCTGAACTACCCCACTGTCATCCTGCACTCCCCTGCTCTCCTCCTGAACTCCCCCGCTCTTCTCCTGCACTCCCCTCTCTCTCCTCCTGATCTCCCCCCTCTCCTCCCGAACTCCCCTCTGCTCTCTACTTGAGCTCCCCTCTCTCTCCTCCCAAACTCTCCCGCTCTCCTCCTGAACTCACCCGCTCTCCTCCTGAACTCCCCACTGTAATCCAGCACTTGCCCTGCTCTCTGCCTGAACTCCCCTGCTCTCCTCCTGAACTCCCCCCACTCTCCTCCTGAACTCCCCCGCTATCCTCCCGAACTCCCCTCTGCTCTCCACTTGAGCTCCCCCTCTTTCCTCCTGAACTCCCCCGCTCTCCTCCTGAACTCCCCACTGTCATCCTGCACCCGCCCTACTCTCCGCCTGAACTCCCCCGCTCTCCTCCTGAACTCTCCTCACTCTCCTCCTGAACTCCCCGATCTGCTCCTGAACTCCCCTCACTCTCCTCCTGAACTCCCTCTCGCTCTCCTTCTGAAATTCCCCCACTCGCTCCTCCAGCACGCCCTCGTCTTTACCTGCAGGATTCCTCCAATCTTTCCTCCAGAAATCCTGTGTAATCTCTATAATCACCCTCCTGTCCTTGTGTACAGGGCCCTATGTTCTCTATGATTCTGTCATCATTTCCTTCTCTCGCATTCCCCATCCACCCCTCTCCTACGCAACTCCCTCCACCTTCCTCTCAGACCCCCATCCCGCCGTGATGATCCCCTTTGCATTCTCTGTAGAACAGAGCCTTCATCTCCTTAAGGACCACTGTTCTCACTGCTGCATGAAAGCTCGCCTTTGATAGAGTCCTTATTAATCGTGTGAACAATACTTTAAAAAAAATGCTTTATAAATAATATATCAACATTGCATCTCTCTATTGTTAATTCATTGAATTCGAAATGTTAATAAAAAGCAACCTTCTTCACCAAATGCTGAATTATTGTTATTTCTTTTTTGTATCATTTTTTCAAACGTGGGTTGCACATTTGTTTTGAATTCCAGGGGGATTTTTTGTAGTATATTTCCTACTTTCCCTGAGCATAAATTGTTATGTTTTTCTTAATATCATATATGCAATTGAATGGTGGCTTGGGATTTGGGGGGCTGGGGTCCTGCACCATGGGCCACTGAATTGCCCTGGTGGCTCAGGCCATACGTTCCCTTCAGAGCCTCACCTTCTATTCTTCCGGTCCACCCTGCCTGTTGGGGGGGCTGCTCCGGATCACCGGGCAGCCCCCATACTCATGTCGGGGCACCCGACGGGATCAGTTGAGCGGCGATCACGCCGCGGACACTGCAGTGGGAATCACCCCACTGCGCTCCAGATCACTGGAGCCCACACAGGGCTGGGGGCACCCAGCAAACGACAGCCCCGGCTATGGGGGCACCCAGGCCGGGGTCGCCACAAATAGCCATGCTCACATGGCCTGCAAGTAGGGGAGGTCGGCGTTGCCCAGCAGGGGCGCCGGCCTCGTGGTGGGCCCTGTCCCTGGGCCTACACCACGCGGTGGTGCGCCAGGCAGGCGCACAGCAAGAACAACACCGGAGCCAGTTGGAGTGTGACTGCCGAGCCGGAAGCAGCTCGTGCATTTTATTAACTTGGTCACATGGGGAACCATGTGACCAAGGAACACACACTGGGAGATACCATGTCTCCCTACAGGGGTGACATGCAACACTCCTCCTTTTCCATAACAAAATAAATGGAACACCATAATACACTTCACACACTAGCTCTACAAATAAACTCCCACACACCTTTATTAACCTGGGTGAGTGGGTCTCATGTCACTAAACGGCACCAACAACGGATCCGGGAACCCCATAACGCACTCCACATGTACAGATGTTTACCACTTTACATTTCCCATTGACTGGGCCATTTTAAACAGGATTCCAGGTCTGCCGGCTCCCAGTCTTCATGGGGATGTCTCTGGTGCTCATCAGGTGCACCCCGGGGAGTCGCAGGAAACCAGTTTGTCTCCCCGCCAAGGTTCATTTTGGACCATCACATCACAGAGGCCGGCAAAGCTGCACCTGGGGAGGCCCAGGGGCCACATCGGCCAAGTCCACAGTCTGGGGGGATGCACCTATAGTGGGGGCACTCTCAACACCACGGCCGGAGTCCACGCTTATCGCTGCAGTCACTCGATGTGCCCCCCCTAGAGGGTCTTTGAGGGTGCACGAGCACTCCGGTGGGGAGCTGCTACCCCGTTGCTGGGCGATTGATGCAGCCCTATCTGGATGGAAAGTGCAGACCTTGGCCTGTGTATGCTGTTCCCGTGCCATGTGCAGTTCTATGGCGCTTCACTTCCCTTCCTTGTAGTGCGGGCCGGGGAAACACTGTTCTCCTTCCTGCGGGCCACCGCCCTTTATTACTTTTTTTTTTTCTCTGTGATGGAGCACCACAGCAGATCTCCGTTGGTGCTTGATCTTGGCCTCGCTCCCTCATGATGGCAAAAGGAGGAGGTGTTGCAGGCACTGATGTTCTCCTTGATAGAACTGTGGGCTGTCTACCTGCTGTGTGGCTGGGCACTCGTAGTGTGCCCCTCTGTAATGGCTGTTCGTGGGCTGCCTCCCACTGTTGTGCAGCCTGTTACATTTTCCCCC
Organism: Ambystoma mexicanum; assembly: GCF_040938575.1. NCBI lineage: Eukaryota > Metazoa > Chordata > Amphibia > Caudata > Ambystomatidae > Ambystoma > Ambystoma mexicanum. The sequence continues at coordinate 419,963,848 of NC_090929.1, forward strand.
TTTCTTTTTCCTATGCCCTTCATAGTCCTCACGTGTCCAGTTGGTGTTGGGCCCGCCTCATTTCTTTTCTTGCGGTGCCCATCGCCGCAGCCAGTAGGTGGGGGAGGGGCAGCTCCGCTCCCCCCTGCGGAGGGGGGGAAATCGCCTGGTATTTTATTGCGGCTCCGGCCGCCAGTGTTTCTTCGTGGGGGGCCCCATTCCCCTCGCAGGGAGGACCCTCCTCCTCTCAGGGTGGCGGATGCTGCATCCTCCTCACTGCCTTCTTGTGGGCCCAGTTGGATTTGGGCCCGCCACCTTCTGTACTTTCCGTTGCGGCTGAGGCCGCAGAGCATTCCTCATCCTCAGATGGGAGAGGAGGAGCAGCAGCACACGCATCCGAGGCCGCAGATCCTCCTTCACATGGGGGGATGGCAGCAGCTGCTCCTCCCAGGTCCACCTCTTCACCTCCTTAGAGTGCAGCCGCCGACATGTTCTGTCTCCCGCGGGGGACGGGGCGGGCAGCTCGCCATCCTCGTTTCTTTTGTGGGCCCAGTTGGAGTTGGGCCCGCCACACCATTTTTTCATCTGGGCACATGGGGCCCGTACCCTCGTCGCCATTGTTGGGGGGGCTGCTCCGGATCACCGGGCAGCCCCCATACTCATGTCGGGGCACCCGACGGGGTCAGTTGAGTGGCGATCACGCGCGGACACTGCAGTGGGGATCACCCCACTGCGCTCCAGATCACTGGAGCCCACACAGGGCTGGGGGCACCCAGCACACGGCGGCCCCTGCTCTGGGGGCACACAGGCCAGGGTCACCACAAATAGCCATGCTCACATGGCCGGCAAGTAGGGGAGGTCGGCGTTGCCCAGCAGGGGCGCCGGCCTCGTGGTGGGCCCTGTCCCTGGGCCTACACTACACGGTGGTGCGCCAGGCAGGCACACAGCAAGAACAACACCGGAGCCGAGCCAGAAGCAGCTCGTGCATTTTATTAACTTGGTCACATGAGGTACCATGTGACCAAGGAACACACACTGGGAGATACCATGTCTCCCTACAGGGGTGACATGCAACACTGCCGCTCTCCTGCTGGATGCCCTGTGCTTTCCTGTGGGCCCCGCTCATTCTGTACTCCAGGAGGCCTGGTCTGCTCCTTCTGGGCCCCTCTTGCTGTCCTCTTGGCCGCCCTCGTTCCCCGTATCTAGCAGCAGTTGCGTGTGCTATACGCGGTTGAATGATGCCCGACGGCGCGGCGCCTGCCCCCCTGGCAGCTGCCCGCCTCCTCCTTCCTCATTCGTTCCCGAGACAGGAACATGGGGATCTGTTCCAATCTGTACAGATGGGCCCTTCAACGAGGAATAGACATTAGGGTTTTTCATGTTTAATACCATTCACGCTCCCGAATACCAATTTGGGGACACACATGCTCATTGCTCTGCTGAGTTTGTCAAGTTGGGAAGCGTCGCTCTATGATGCATGGATGCGCAGAACCTTTGCTGCATGTTTTACCTCCGGGGGAGCAGCAATGTGCAGAGATACTGTCCCTGTTCGAAAATGAGTTTCCTTCACGCAAACAGGAATGGAAATGCGTTCTTCTTATAAAATGAACATGTGCGGCCCTGTTTTATGGCTTAAGTGGCTGGACGCCCATAGCAGAGGTTACTGCATTTGATGGCAGTAGTTATTGCATGCTGTGTTTCAGGCAGGGATACCAACCACCAAGCCCATAATGACCTTCTGAGTCATTTTAAGTGCCGCACCTGCCCTCGGGCTGTCGAGACACTACCTCTGCAGATAAAGGGGGAGGTGCGTTAGGCCTTCCTCTGTGTAACCTCAATGACTGCACCCAGGTTGGTGTGCCCACGTGGCTGCGTGTTGGCAGGTGGCCTCCCAGGTTATACGCTCGTTAGGACTACAACTCCTCAATTCATTTAGTGCTGATGTGCTGCTCTGTTGAGCATGATGTTGCAAACAGAGGGGCTATGAGGCATGGCGGTAGTGAAGGTCAGCCAAACTTGGAGCATAGGTGTACTATGCAGAATAATGACACTGTATTGTATTGTAGTAGCCATTCATATAGCGCCTTTTCCCATTTGTATGGCCTCAAAGCGCTTTGTGGTAGGAAACCCCTCGGGGACCGAATTCCAGGTATGGGAAAATTAGAGGAGGATTAGGATGCGTGTGTGCATTTGGCCAAGATTAGGATTTAGGAGGGCTGGCTGGGCTTCAGTACGCAACCCAAGAGTTTAGGCATCTGGGCGGGTGCTGAGGGAGGTCACGACAGAGTGCTAGTGCTAGAGACTCAATATGTACCCAGCTAGACCACATTTGTTGGAGTTTGTTTCTGTATTCTAATGGCAGAGGTGTTGAGGCAAGTCTGGTGTTTCAGTGTGAAGCAGTTATGTGACCAGCTAGACCAAGTTTGTCATAGTTGTAGCTGTATTCTAAAGTGTGTGGATGAATAGCCGTGCCTGCGGTGGATGTCCACTGAAGTGGTGTGTTTATACATACCTTAAGCTCAGATGGAGCTTATATTTGATTTTGCTGTGTCATCTGATCTTCTGTGGGGATGGAAAAGCCAATTTTCTTTGTAGATTTTTCTTGGCACTATGGGACTTTAGAAAAACAGAGAGTTATTGTCACTTTTATCCAGCCAATAGAGGAATGTTTATAAGTCCTGTTTGCAGAACACCTGTCGAAGCACGAGCATCTGGGGAGAGGCCTGATCTAGGATTGTTCCTTTTGTCTTGGAAGGAGTGTGACCTGCACCCATTGGCGATGCTGCCAAAGACTGAGCATCTGGGAAGAGGCCTGATCTAGGATTGTTCCTTTTGTCCTGCAAGAGGGTAAACTGATGCCTACTTAAACACGAGCACCTGGGAAGAGACCAGATCAAGGATCATGTATTTTATCTTGGAAGGCGTGTGACCTGCAGCCATTGGCGATGCTGCCAAAGACCGAGCATATGGGAAGAGGCCTGATTTGGGTTCTTGTCTTTGGTCTTGTCAGGAGTGTGTACTGCAGCCATTAGTGATGCTTACCAAAACACGAGCACCTGGGATGAGACCAGATCAAGGATCATGTATTTTATCTTGGAAGAAGTGTGAACTGCAGCCACTGGCGATGCTGCCAAAGACCGAGCATCTGGGAAGGGGCCTGATTTGGGTTCTTGTCTTTGGTCTTGTCAGGAGTGTGAACTGCAGCCATTAGTGATACCTACTAAAACACGAGCACCTGGGAAGAGACCAGATCATGGATCATGTATTTTATCTTGGAAGGCGTCTGACCTGCAGCCATTGGCGATGCTGCCAAAGACCGAGCATCTGGGAAGAGGCCTGATTTGGGTTCTTGTTTTTGGTCTTGTCAGGAGTGTGTACTGCAGCATTAGTGATGCTTACCAAAACACGAGCACCTGGGAAGAGACCAGATCAAGGATCATGTATTTTATCTTGGAAGGTGTGTGACCTGCAGCCATTGGCGATGCTGCCAAAGACCGAGCATCTGGGAAGAGGCCTGATTTGGGTTCTTGTCTTTTGTCTTGTCAGGAGTGTGTACTGCAGCCATTAGTGATGCCTACCAAAAGATGAGTACCTAGGAAGAGACCAGATCAAGGATCATGTATTTTTTCTTGAAAGAATTGTGAACTGCAGCCACTGGCGATGCTGCCAGTGGAGTAACTTTGCTGAAAATGTTGGTGGGGACATGACATCTGAGGAAAAGGTGCCCCAGCTAAATGAATGGTGACAAAATGGTGTGCCATGAAAGTTGGAGGGGACAAACACCCCTGTCCCCCCAAAGGTATGCCCATGGATGCTGCCAAAGACCGAGCATCTGGGAAGAGACCTGATTTGGGTTCTTGTCTTTGGTCTTGTCAGGAGTGTGAACAGCAGCCATTAGTGATGCCTACCAAAACACAAGCACCTGGGAAGAGACCAGATCAAGGATCATGTATTTTACCTTGGAAGGCATGTGACCTGCAGCCATTGGCGATGCTGCCAAAGACCGAACATCTGGGAAGAGGCCTGATTTGGGTTCTTGTCTTTGGTCTTGTCAGGAGTGTGAACTGCAGCCATTAGTGATGCTTACCAAAACACGAGCACCTGGGAAGAGACCAGATCAAGGATCATGTATTTTACCTTGGAAGGAGTGTGAACTGCAGCCACTGGCGATGCTGCCAAAGACCAAGCATCTGGGAAGAGACCTGATTTGGGTTCTTGTCTTTGGTCTTGTCAGGAGTGTGTACTGCAGCCATTAGTGATGCTTACCAAAACACGAGCACCTGGGATGAGACCAGATCAAGGATCATGTATTTTATCTTGGAAGAAGTGTGAACTGCAGCCACTGGCGATGCTGCCAAAGACCGAGCACCTGGGAAGAGGCCTGATTTGGGTTCCTATCTTTGGTCTTGTCAGGAGTGTGAACTGCAGCCATTAGTGATGCCTACCAAAACACGAGCACCTGGGAAGAGACCAGATAAAGGATAATGTGTTTTACCTTGGAAGGCATGTGACCTGCAGCCATTGGCAATGCTGCCAAAGACCGAGCATCTGGGAAGCAGCCTGATTTGGGTTCTTGTCTTTGGTCTTGTCAGGAGTGTGTACTGCAGCCATTAGTGATGCTTACCAAAACACGAGCACCTGGGATGAGACCAGATCAAGGATCATGTATTTTATCTTGGAAGAAGTGTGAACTGCAGCCACTGGCGATGCTGCCTAAGACCGAGCATCTGGGAAGAGGCCGCATTTTGGGTTCTTGTCTTTGGTCTTGTCAGGATTGTGAACTGCAGCCATTAGTGATGCCTACCAAAACACGAGCACCTGGGATGAGACCAGATCAAGGATCATGTATTTTATCTTGGAAGAAGTGTGAACTGCAGCCACTGGCGATGCTGCCAAAGACCGAGCACCTGGGAAGAGGCCTGATTTGGGTTCCTGTCTTTGGTCTTGTCAGGAGTGTGAACTGCAGCCATTAGTGATGCCTACCAAAACACGAGCACCTGGGAAGAAACCAGATCAAGGATCATGTATTTTACCTTGGAAGGAGTGTGAACTGCAGCCACTGGAGATGCTGGCAAAGCCAGAGTATCCCATAATGACACTGAGCTTGGATTCTTTCTTTTGTCTTGCCATTGAGGATTCCTGCAAAAGCTTGAGCATCTGGTAAGGGACCTCATCTAGATCCATGCCTTCTGTAGTGCCTTTTGACGTGCAAGGAGTGTGTACTGCAGCTACTGCCAATGTCTGCCAAAGAGCATCTGGGGATAGAACTGAGCCTGGGTCATGTCCTTGGTCTCTCAAGGATTGTGAACTGCAGCCATTTGTGATGTCTGCCAAAGCATGCACATCTGGGAAGAACCAAAGATCTAGGGTCGTTTCTTTTGCAGAGAGTGTGATCTGCAGCCACTGGCGGGGCAGGAGAATAACTCCATTTCGATTGGTCACCCATCACGATTCTAACCCTTGACCTGGAGAATTTTGAAAGAGGGAGGAGAAACGTGGCAATTCAAGAGAACTCTTCCATAGAAATTCTGGCTAGTGTGGAGGGACTCGCCACAAATGTCAGGTGTGCCATCCAACATTGTAGCATCTTTGGAGTAATTACAGTGCCACGCTGAGACTAACCTCCGTGTTTTAGCTAAACTGAGCTCATGTGTCGTGAAAAGATTGACTCATGATGCTTTTATCGTCTTCATGCATGTGCTATTTGTTCAGAGAAATATATATATTTGGTGCTTCAAATACTGTATAGAATGAATGCTGTATTTGCTGCTAGGTGGCATCTGTTACCTTGCGCTCATCCCTTCTCTTGGTCCCTGACACAAATGAAATGACGAGTCATTGAGTGTGCATGTGGGTGAAGATGTCTGGGGGGTGTCTGTGAGATCAAGGTTGGAGGGTGCTGTTTTCATTGCATGCATGGGGGTGTATGCCAATCTTGTTATGCCGCTAAAAGGAACACACCAAAAGTGCGACAAATCTGTAAACACTTATCCTTAACAATTCAAAATGGCTGCTTAAACCTGGAGCTTTGCTAACGGGCCAAAGAATATTCCGACCGGTGGTGGCATTTTGTTAAAACGAGCGCTCTAACTTGAAGCATTGGCGCCCACTAGCACAGGGTACAACAACTTTCAATATCCAGAAGAACCACAGACCGGGCTGGCCGCAGGCACCTGCTAAATATTTGCCCGACTCTATGAGGAAGGAGCTGGGCATTGCGGGTGCGGCGTGAGGCCGCCAGAGGGATGTATCCCACCAAGATCAATGTCAATGCAGAGGCGCACACTGCCTGAAGCCCGGGACAAGACACTGCCGTGTTGGTCTGTGCCGTGGCAACCTGGTCCAGATCTGATCCTGAGGTGGAGAGCCGTGCCAGCATGCCCACGAACGCAGATGGGGGTGCCCAGCCTTCACCCTGACTCCTTGGACCTGCCTTACGGGAGACGGATGATAGAGCCTACCCCACTCTGAGCTGGGCCTTGGCCACGGGTGCTGCGGCGGACCACGTGGCCACCCTCCCTCGTGAACATCCTGACCTGGGCCCTGCAGGCTAACACCTGGCAACAGCGGCTGCGCAAAGGAGTGGGGGAGACTGCTGGGCTGCGATGCTGCTGCCTAGGGAGACTGCAGTCCGGCGAGGGACACAGTAAACAATAAAAGGGTGTGCCCACAACGAGGACCAGGAGATACTGCCTGGGGACTGAGGAGACATCTAACGGTGGTCCCCCTGCTGCTGCATGCCTCGGACCTACCTTCAATACTCCTGATAAAACTGAGGACGGGGCCCAGAGGAAATACCCATCAACAGAGCTGTCCCTCCACTGCTCCTGCACTGCATCACGGTGTCCAACCTCAACATCAGCAGAAATAAAGTCCACCTGATTTCCAGATGGCAGTGCCCGCATTGTTCCATAGCCGCTGGCCTTACACACGTGTCTGTGGGGCTGCTGACTGTACTGGTGGGTACCAGATAAGAAGTAGGTGGTTAAGATCTCTGCCTGTACACGCGAAAGCCCCTGCGCCTCTGGGCTTTCCTGGCTGGCCCCACACAGAGCAAACTGGCACATACCAGCTAGCAGGGGTACCTGGCACGGGGCCCACATGCCAGCCTTGTAGAACTGCTGCAGAGTTGGGTTGAGGCCTCAATCTTTTGGGTTTCGGGATCCGGGACCCAGTCGCCGCCCGCATGGTGACACACCTGCACGTTCGCCATGATCAGAGACATGGGAGGTGAAAAGAAGACAGGTGCAATGGATAAATTCACCAAAACCACTCCCTGTGAGACCCCAGAGTGCTCCACTAGCTCTCAGCCTGATCGAACGCAACCAAAAGTAGTTCCTCCTCTCGAACTCACTAACATTATGGAGGCCATGGCCAAGGGCTTTGCGTTAGTCCAAGAAAAAGTGGACGATATAATGGCTAATGTAACATCCATGAGGTCACAGCTCCCTAGAGAATCTGGGCGCATCACGGAGGCAGAGACAAGGATTAGGGCCACCTAAGACACAGTACACAGGTTTCACAACACAGTAGTCACTAGGGATGTCACGGTATTGATTTTTTGACGGTATGATAACCTGCATGCGAAATGACGGTATACCGTGGTTATCGCGGTATAGCACACACGCGTGTTTAACCATTATCTTAGATAATATTTTGCCAGGGAAAGTCACACATTTTCACCAAGACACAAAACACAAACAAGAGTCTCCATCAAGAAGTTGCCTTAGTTCTTCTTACATAAATTTATGTTACTTTAACTCAGCAGACGGGGATCCTGGTGGTCCAACTTAACTTGGTCACACAATATACAACCTTTATAGAAGTTTAGAGAGGTAGGAGGTCAAGAAATGTGGAGTCATGCAAGTGTTGTAGTAGAAGTCACTTATGTCTCAGTCGCACTAATGGTAATTAGACCATCAATATGAAGAAAAACAAATCTCAAATGATGTAAAATACTGTCATGCCATACAAAGTAGATTGTACACAATAACACTTGTACCTATAAGGTCATGCCACAGAAATAAATGACTAGACTGACTACCAAAATGCTTTTCTAGTGACATTCACATAACACATATGCCGAAGAAAAAGCAATTGCACAGACCCTAACCTCGGGTGTGAAAAAGTACACATAATGTCATTATATGTTGGCTCGCATCCGTGGGGAGGGGGCTTATGTGAGCATTTGATTTTGCTGAGGCAGACGGGCATGGAAGTCTTGAAAATAGCAGCTTTCAAGTTTTACTGTGTTAGTGCAAGTACATTTTTCTGCATGTGCACAAACAGAGTAAAAGTTTAATGCTGCCGGTTTCAGGAAAGTCTTCCCTCCTCACCTCTCTGCCAACAGCAAGTGTGCATATCTGCTCCTTCCAGTGGTGCACCTAGGGTAACATTTCGGTGGGTGGGGGACGGGGGGGCTAAATGTTGGTGGAGGCGCTAACTTCAGAGAATGTGGGGGAGTGGCAAACATACTTGTGTGGGGGCATCTAACTTCTTTACACATTCCAATGAGACTATTCTGGTCAAGCTTGAAGGCTAAAAGCTGTTAACTCTGCCCTATACCGCTGAAATCACCCACTTATTTATTTATTACATTTGTTATACGCCCAAACCCGGAGGTATCACGGCGTAGGTTACATGAACAGGCTTAACTGGGTACAGGGGAAAGTACAGTGCAGTGAGGGTTAGGGTGGTTGATTAAGCCACCAGCGCCACAGTTCAAGGCATGGCATGGTTATAATACAATACAGGCAGTGCAGGGCTATAACATAGATATAGGTCAATATAGACAGAGGAAGATAGCCGGGTGAAGTGGGAGAATGAGGCTCTCAGAGTCAAGGCATGGCATGGTTATAGTGCAATACTGGAAGTGCAGTTCGGGGCATAACATAATTATAGAACAATGCAGGCAGAGGGAAATATCCTTGAAGGGTGAAGTGAAAGAATGAGGATCTCATTGTCATGGATTGTTAAAACTTGTTGGAGAGCCAAGTTTTGATTAGGCTCTTGCACCGCTGGTGGGATGGCTTGTTTCTGATATGCATGGGGAGACAGTTCCAGATTTTTGGTGCAGCAACAGGAAAGCTTCCCCCCCCGCTCTAGTGCTTTTGAACCTCGCGATGAAGAGGTTGAGTTCTGGAACCTGATCTGAGGGATCTCCAGCCGCAGGAAAGGACCGAGACCCCTGAAATCCTGTGCATGGCCAGTGTAGGCCATCCCCTGTTTAAAGAGGCGACCACCCTCCCCCTGGGTAAAAGCGCCCTAAGGAGCGCTCACCTGCAGGAGAGCAACCACACGTCTCTGACACACCACCTAGCATTATTTTCCAGTGATCTCATTAGCCCTGCCCAAGTATTGGGGTTCCCCGCTTCCTATGCCACCCCATCGCTGCATCATGGCTTCGGGTCAGATCGGCGGCCTGGTACCGGATCCCCCACGACCCTAGTTTCCCTTCCAGTTGGAGAGCTGCCACTCGCCCCTGCCAGCAGCAGCGCCGGGCACGGAATAAAGAGCCCTTTCACGCCACCAGTGCCGAGGACAGAAGAGGCCCAGGCCAACATCCTGCTCTCAGGAAGGAGGTGCTCTCCTCCAAGTGCCCATGGGGCTTTGTCAACAGTTCGAGTGTCCCCTACTGATAGGGAGCGAGCGAAAGATTGAATGTCAAAGCAGTGAGCACCTTCTGGCCCTGGGGCAACAGGAGTAGAGCGTTTGGTGCCCAGGAGTGGTTTCTACAGCTGTTAACACCCCGCAGGCCACGTTCCCCCGAAACCTAATTTGAATCGTGCGTCTCTTATCCCCCTTCTGAAGAACAAGTTCTCAGATCCAAAGGACGGACATGCAGCCTTGCTGCCACAAAACATTCCTCCCGCCCTCACCACTCCACCCTCCCCCCATTCCAATGGCCCCTATCCACTCCTTCTCCTTTCACAGAGTACGGTCTGGATACCCCGGGCAAGGGGCGCACAATATGCCAACCTCCAGACCTGCCTGGATGCTCAGAGACTACTACGGTGGACACATGAAGGCACAACATGAAAGCTTTACAACACAACATATCAAAAGGCTGCGATACCCCACTATCAGATCCTGACAGCAGCAGGTGCATCACCCCACAGAGTTTTCTTCCCAGCATACCATTTCTAGAGCTGCCAGTTGCCTAGCCCTGTGTTAGTTACGTACAGCCTCAGCCAGTCCTGTTTTTCTTAAACATCAGTAATTATGGTAGGAGCAATTAAACTACATGTCCCAGCATGCAACGTATTGGGTCTCCAAGGGTCAGTCGTGCATTGAATATGGCCACACAACAGCAATACCTATACAGTGCCGGCGGGTGTAGGGGCCTGCTCTAGGGACATGGGCTGGCGTATCCTTTCCGAGACAGTCAGAAGACATGGAGAGAGGCTTGTCAGAAACTCTCGGGTATATTATTTGCTTTTACTCTCGTCCCCCTTGGGCGGACCCACTCTTATATTCGGGGCTAAACACTCAGTTGTGAAATTCTAGGAGCTGAAATTGGCTCTTGCCTCTGTCAGGGTAACATGGCCGTGTTCGCAGCTGGCAGGGGACACGAATCACGATGAGTCACATTGTTTTATTTGTTTCACAATTTCTCAACAGAAACGTGTTATCATAGGAGTGTTAGCCTGGGGAAAAAACTTCAGACAGCTCTGCAGGCCAAGCCACCAGAGGTGGCGATCTGTGCATGGCATAAATACAGGCCAAGCAAGAAGAGATGGACCTCTGAGAGGCTAAAGGCAAGTACAGGGCAAGTCATTAGAGGACTTAAGGACTGCTGTGAGAATGAGCAGTCTCCTATGCTCCCTCTACACTTCCAATCACTCCCCTGGCGCGCATCTACACTTCCAATCACTCCCCTGGCACGCAGTGCTAACCCCATATCACGATTTCAATTGCCTAAAAATGTATGCATGCATTCGAATACAGGTGCTAACAGTGAAATGAGTTAAGTTAGTAATGCAGCCCCTTTGTCTGTTGGTCCGGCCACGGCTCTTTAGGTCAGCCAGGTCGAATCAATAGCCCAACATTTTGGTGGCCGGGGGGAGGGGGCCGGGGTCTGGGGTAGAGTTTGATCAGAACAATGGTTTTGCGCCACTGCAGAACATAACATACAGAGTAAACTGCTAGGGTACGGCCAAAACATGCTTTGTACCACCATTCCCTAGTACATTCCAAGACTTAACTGGTTTTCTGGTAGAATGCACTATGCCACATATAGCATTCATAATAACCGAGCAATTGTACAATTAAAAGACAGTTCTAAGGCCACAGAGTAAATGGCCACTTTCGATTTGCTCGGGTGAAGTGTGCTGTGCCGCTCTAAATGTTTGTCTTTTAGTTTTGCGAGGGGTTTCAAATAGTTTTGAAAGGGGGGGCGAGGGGGATAATAAAAACCGTGCAGGATCATTACGAAATGCATTTTCTTTGAGAGATACGTGCTTGCTAGTTTTTAAAACTGACTCAGTACATGAGTGAGAACCCTGCGCATTCGCATAATGTGCCGCCACCATGTCCGTTCCTCTCATGCTAACTGGCATCAGAGAGAAGTGCAGTGCCCCATATTTTACCCCCCACCATGCCCCCTAAGACAGAAGAGACTACAAACACACACACAGGGCTTTGCAGGCGGAGTGCAGAAATTGATCCCCATTATTAATTTTCTGTCTAATGCGGCAGACTACAAGGGGAAAGCTGCATCCTGACTTTCTCTTCTCTTGCCTGAGGCTGCCTATGCCTGTCTCGTGCCCCCTTTCCCTCCCAATACCCTCCTCGCGCCTAGCCCTGTTTGAGCTGAGGATAGGAATTACAGTTACACCTGTGGTTGGTTTGTAACTGGGGTTGGTGAACAGGGCTGGGAAGGGGGAAAGGAAGGGTAGGTAGGGGTACCTTACCTGCTGCTGCACGTACGTAGGTATATAGGCTCCTGCAGGTGCTGCCATTGCACCCACGATCGTCAAGGAGCAGGCCACAACTCTGGCACTGAACAACCCTGCGCAGGTCCAGTGGGCCTCCATTCCAGAATCCAGGAAGGCATTGTCTGAAGTAAATCTGCTCCCTGCTCAGTCTAATAGCTGCCTGGCTTTTCAGAGTTCTTCTTGGTGACTGAAGTCATGCTGTGTTGATGGAAACTTCATAAACTTATTTTTGTAACCTCCTCTCTGCTGCAGATAGCATGGGCCGCCCGTGTGTGTCTTACACGTGCATCAGGAATGTTCCAAGCAGCCTGGGCCCGGGCAAACTCCGCCTCCAGTCCCAGGCTCACTGAACAGAAGCCTGCCAGCCCAGCCCAGTGACTCATAGCCCTGCTTGCATTTATTGTAAAGTCTGGGCCCGGGCAAACTCCGCCTCCAGTCCCAGGCTCAGAACAGAAGCCAGCCAGCCCAGCCCAGTGACTCACACCCCTGCTTGCATTCATTGTGAAGCCTAGGCCTGGGCAAACTCCGCCTCCAGCCCCAGACTCGCTGAACAGAAGCCAGCAAGCCAGCCCAGCCCAGTGACTCACACCCCTGCTTGCATTCATTGTAAAGTGCACTACAAAAACATCATTTATATCGGGATTCGGTATACCGTTACAAACAAGGTAACGGTTATTTAAAGATAATTAAATTGTTCACAGTGTTTATACCGGTATACCGGTATACCGTTACAACCCTAGTAGTCACCCTAGTAAAAGACATGAAAACGGTAAAGATCAAATGTGATGACCTCGAACCACACTCCAGGAGTAACAAAATCAGTATTGTCGAGGTACCTGAGGATGTCCGTAAACATGGATCAGGCAGTGGGAAATGTACTTATGGACCTACTCGGAACCCCAGTGCTCTCCCCCTTCTTTGCGGTGGAGCGAGCTCACCGGGTGCTTGCCCCCAAATCCATGCCTGGTGACTTTCCATGACCTATCATTGTGAAAATCCTAAACTACTGTGACAGGGACCATCTCCTAACCTCACCAGAGGGAAAAAAGAACTGCGTTTGGGCTCCCAGACGATAATAATTTTCCCTGATTTTTCATTTTCAAACACAGATTTCCAAAACAGAGCTTCACACAAGTCTCAGATATTGCACTTCATTGGTAACTTGGTTTCAGCTCCATACAACATGATCGGTACCACTTTGGCTTGATAAAACATCATGATATGTTTACATGAACATTTTCCATATTTAAATACCAGAATGTTCGCCTGTGATTTTAAAGTTTGCAGTTTAAGATTCAATGTTATAATGTAAATTGTGTCAGACAAAACATTATACACCATTGAACCCAGATATTTATAATCAGAGACCTTCAATAGTGCCACATTTTGCAAGTGCCATCTATAACTCCTTTGCAAAATGGTCTTGTTTCAACAATAGGTGACAGTTTGGGTCTTTTCCAAACTGATGACAAGATTGTTTTCTATTGAATATTTAGATAATGTGTTCAATAGGTTTTGTAGTCCACTGGGTGTTTGGGATAACAAGATGAGATCATCTGCACATAACATCCATGCTATATGTTGACTACCCAATTTCGGCGCATCATTTACAATGTTTGTTAATTGTTCACCCACATCAAGAATGAAAAGATTAAATAAAAAAGAAGCCAGAATACAGTGCTGCTTGAGCCCTCGTGCTGTGGGAATAAATGCAGATAACAACCCTTCTATTGTGAGTCTTACTTGCAATGTTGTATTGGTATGTAGTTGTTTGATTATGGAAATTAAAGATAGTGGACAACCATATTGAGCCATTTTTTTGTAGAGTAGCTCACGATCAACAGAGTGAAATGCCACCCGGAAATCAACAAATGCAAGATACAGTGGTCTACTCTGGGTGGCAAATTGAGATCTTAGCATATTCAGTGTCATGATATTTGGAGAGGTTCCCAGTCCACAGACAAAACCTGCTTGGAATGGATCTCTTTTCCCTAGGTCTGTTGCCCACCTGTTTAGATCCCTCAGAACAATTTCATTAAATGTTTTTCCCGGGATATCCAAGAGGGCAATGGGCCTATAATTTGCCGGATTGGATCTATCACCCTTTTTGTAGATCGGGAGAATAATTGAGTGTTTCCAAGACTTGGGAACTTTTTATGTTCGAATGATATTATAGAACATGTATAGTATATCTGACCATAATTTAGGATATTGTTTTAGAGTGTAATTGGATAAGCCATCTGGCCCAGGGGCTCTAGATTGGCATGCTCTGCTTATATAATACTCAATATCTTTTTTGTCAAAAGTCAAGGAAAACTTATCAGCAGTTTGCACTGGGTTAATATAATGTTTGTGTGCTGGAGATAAATAGAGATTTGTATAGTATTTAATCCAAGAAAGTTCTGAAACATTATTAGATTGATATGTAATTTGATGTCCTGCGGTAGATTGGTTGATGATGGCCCACATCTGTGCTGTGTTCTTCCCTGCTAGTTGCACCATCATTTTGATATAAGGAAGCTCTATAATGTTGTAACCAATTTGTGTTCCTTGTTTTAATATTGGTTAATGCTAATCCTCTAATATTAAGCAGCAGTTTCAATGCTTGTCGTTTCTTAGAGCGAAACATGGTTTTTGCTATTTCTACTTTCTTGTGTAGGGTCTGAACCTTGTTAACCATTTGTTTTTTCATTTTGGATTGATATAATTGCATTAGATCATGATATACAATTTCGTCATGCTGAACTACACTTATTGTGGATAGCTCCAAGGCATAAAAATGATTGAATCTTTCAAGGAGGTTTCATTCCATCGTAATCTGTTGCCTCCATTATTAACTGTAATCAGATTGGCTGGACATTTTTCTCTAGAATTAATCAGGGGTTCTTTTACCTGACAGTTCATTACTAAACAATTATGATCACTCAAGGTGACATCAACAATCATCTCCTGATTGACATAAATATAATCGATGATTGCTGTCGTCTCACCTCTATGCCATGTTGGTTGAGGGGGTATATCATCTCTTAATGTGCCATTTAACATTTGCAAACTTCGTGATTTGACAAAGTGCTTCCATGCTCTAAGTCTAGTGGCGTGCACAGATTTCCCCAAACAATGTAAATTCAGATCCCCTGCTAAAATGACAACGGATACAGTGTTATCAAGGCAGACTAAATCCATTAAGCGAGCCACATCTCTCATAAAGATGTTATCGGAGATACCAACAGGATTCCAGTATATGTTTATCAAAGCATATACCACAGTGCCTACTTGTAATTTTATCATTTGCAGAAAGGGATTAGGAGATATCCAATTCTCTGATTTAAATGATGTATTTTGTCTTACGGCTATTAAGTGCCCAGAGGTAGGTCTACCATAATTAGATTTTTGGGCCGGATTCAAATAGACATCATATTTGTCCCAAGTTGGAACTGTGGTGAGCCATGTCTCTTGAAACATTGCAATGTCAGCATTCTCTAAATTTGAATTTCAACCATTTATCAGGTGATGGAATCCTCTCGTGTTCCGATGGCGATAATGCGGCAACGTCCAGGAAGACATGGAAAAGATGCCGGGCGTCCTTTGGACAGGCTTATGATGTAGGTTTATTAAAGTGAATAGGAGAGGTTAAAATAAAGCTTAAGCCAGGAGCGACTTTATCTCAGGAAAACAGTACCCCATGTCTCGAGAAGCTGATTAAGGTATTCCAGACCATTTCGGCACTGATGAAACAAGAGATTCTGGTACCATTGGAATCATTGTGTAATAATGCAGTGTACCCGCTAAAAAAATCTGAAGGATTTAGATTTTTAAATCATGGAGATTTATACAAGATATGAGACTGATTAATCAGATAGTAGATGCAGAGTGTCCTTTAGTTCCTAATCCGGCAACAATACTGTGCAGTATCCCAGTGGAAGCTCTATATTTCACATGATCGATTTGAAAAATGCGCTTTTCTCGATCCCATTGCACAAAGACTTGCAAGACTTGATGTCATTACGTTCCGCCAAACCCCACCTGAAACCTACTTGTTTACCACAAGGGGTGAGCCCCCGTTGATCTTTAATAGAGTCATAAAGGTGGATTTAGGCAATATTGATTTTAAGAGTGTGGTGATACAATACCTAGATGACATTTTAATTTGTAGCGCCACAGAAGATGAGCGCAGACAAGATTCTGTTCAGTTGATGACTATTCTAGCTGACAAGGGATATAAGGTAGAAAAGTAGAAGTTACAATACTGTCAAGAAGTGTCAATATCACCTCCCAATTCGGCCCCTCACTTCACTCCTCACCTGAGGAGAAGTCTTTAGTAGTCTTCTTCTTCCTTCCCTTGAAAAGAGATATGTAGATAGGGTCTGCCGTGAAACGACGCCACAATGATTGACGGGGAAACCCGGAAACCAGTGGCCCCGGTTCCCCAGCAGCCAGTTGGGGGAAAAGCCTAAAAGGTGCAAAAAAACAGAGATTCCTTTGTGCAGAAATACGTGTTGAAAAAATAGTCCAACTTCGTGATGACAGAAGTTTACCGGCAGGGCCCGTAGAAGTATCCGGAGGGGGTGCACAACAGAGGACATAAGAGGAAATCACAATGGAGAGAAGCACCCAGAAGAAGCTCTGGAAAGCCCCGAAGGAGACGGGCTGAGTGGAACACCAGAGAAGTGCACAAAGGTAAGTGAGGCTCCGAAGAGCCAAGGAAAGCAGAAAGGGGAGGAAGGGAGAAAATGTCTGCAGGCACTCGAGAAGCGCTGAAAGAGCAAAGCGGATGCAGAAGAGCGGAAGCTAGAGAGGGTTAGCAGGGGGCACAAGCCAGGTAAAGGGGGCTTACCTAAGCCAAGCAAAAACAGACAGAGCGCTACAACAAAAGCGGAAAATCAGCACAGTTGCAACGCGGCTGCCGCCGGGCTGAAAGGAACGAAGAGCACCCGGTGGTGGCCATGATGGAATAGACCACGGGCAGACGTTTGTTGGAATAACGTGATGGGACATGCAACTATGTCAGAGCCTGGCTGTTTGATTATGGTATGTATACAAGACCACTTCTGCAAGCTCTAAAGAAAGCACAGGTGGAAAAAGTAAAAATAGAATGTACTGAAGAAATGGAGGAAGGGTTTGAGGAGCTTAAAAAAGCAATTTGTACAGTCCCTGTTTTAGGAATTCCCAATTATGCTGAGGAATTCTATTTGTTTTCACAGATAAATGGGACAGTCATGACAGCAGTGCTTGTGCAGAGAATTACATTGGGATATAAACCTTTAGCATATTACAGTGGGATTTTAGACCCAGTTATGAGAGGACACTATCCTTGCGAACCCATCCTTGGGTGCTGCAGCGTTCATGATTGAGAAATCTGCAAGTATTGCCATGGGCTGCTCTATGACACTCTTCGTGGAGCATGCTCTGTATGCCATTTTAGAGAAACCCAAAGGAACAATAATATCCCAAAGAGCTTCAGTTTATTAGGTCATTATTTCTAACCGAATTACTAAGATTGTAAGATGTAAAATAGTGAATCCTGCCAAAGTTATAGCTGAGCCAATAGAAGAAGGCGATCAGCATGACTGTGCTAATTATGTTGACTTGTGCAGTGAAGTTTTTAGTGCACAAAGTTTGCCAGAGATGGGGAGTGTGTGAAGTGCTGAGATCCAACAATGGGCCACATTTTGTTAATGAGCTATTTGAACAACTAGGGCTTCTATTGAGTATAAAACACAATTTTTCTTCTGCTTATCTTCCGCAAGTGAACGGCATATGTGAGAGAGTCAACAGCCTCATTAAAGAAAGGATTGTCAAGATTAAATTGACTTTGAAGAAGGGATGGCTATATTGCCTACCTCTAGCCTTATATGCCCTTCGGAATCAGCCAGGATCAGACCATCAACTGACCCCTCATGAATTAGTGAACAGGTGGCATATGAAAATGTCCCTTATACCTCCATCTAGGAGTAGAAGTGATGCCCAGAGTGTAGCTATAACCTTAGGTGATGAAATGCATGACTATTTGACATTCATGACCTCTAGCATTTCTTTCATTTCAGATCAAGTCAAGCACAAGGGGGTTTGGTCTCAGAACACAGAAGAAGACAATTAAACAACCAACCCAATTAAACTACTATCAGCACCTAAATTATATGTTGGAGACCTAGTCCTAATCAATAATTTTACTAGAAAGTGGCAGGAGCCACATTTTAACATTCCCTTTTTTATTGAGAATATAACCCCTTCAGCTGTGAAGGTCCAAGGAAGACGAGCTTGGCTTCACCTGGGTGATGTAAAGGCCTATAAAGGTGAGAGCTGCCCTCCCAGCATTGCCGATCCAGTAGCAAGACAAGAAGAAGAATTTCAGCAGTTGCAGACTCGATCGATGAAGAAGGACGATAAAGCAACCAGCAGTTAATACAGATTTATGTTGGACTGAAATTCAAGTTGACATTCCTTATAGATATTTTAGCAGAGAGTGAAAAGCCTTACAGAGAATTTCAGTAGGCTGAAAATGAACTTTTAGAAATGCACATTGAAGCATCAGCGTTATGACTAAACATCAGTTCTTGATTAGAAATTGTAAACGAGATCAGTATCCAGATGCATTTTGTGGAGAATACCTGTTTTAAAGAGTTAATCACATGGTGATAGTGATGTTCATCAACTTTTGCTTGCTGTCTTTGTGTTTATACTTCAAGCGTAGAATGAATTGGTTGTAGAGGTGCACTCATATGTCAAAAGCTACAAATAGCACTATTAAATAAATTGAGTAGATAACCAGAGAATTCTAGGTGCTTACCTATTGGATCTGTGCTACCAGATCTACAAAATATCGAGAAAACAAACAAGGTGTCCCAGAATCACGCTGGGACACAAATAGGTGCACTGCTAATACAATAAAAATTGCAAAAGTATTCTTTGAACTTAATAAGTGTCAAATACATAAACCATGAATGTATAGCTTTATAATTCATAAATCAAAATATTTCATAACAGTCAATGCAACCACTGTCACTGGGTAACAGTTAGTAAAGTCAGAACTCATTTCAAACAAATTCACATAATAAATACTGTTCACAGTCGCAGTAGTTCATAACACAATATAAATCAATATATTTGAAAATTGTAACTTCAATTGTTAGTTTGGCTTCAAACATAAATCACGATACCTGGACCAGGAGTCTGTTATAGATGATTATTTTAACATGCTCGACTAGTCTGTTACTACGCGTTTTGGGCAAATCGCCCTTCTTCAGGTAATGATATCGTTGTGAATCTTCCTATAAATTAATAAAAATCAGAGTGTCAGTATTTGTTCCTCATACTAAATATAAATGTAAATAATTACATTCAAAGAATCAAGGAAATATCTTTCTCTAGTTCCGTACACTAACCTGTGTCTTCTACATTCTTCAATCAGATATATATACTGATGTTTGTTGGGTGCAAAAATAGCCCTCCTAGAATCAAATCAAAGTAATAAAATTAAGCCTCAAAGCTAAAAAAGCCTCTAGTTTTCATACTAGACATCGGTACATTAACTGTATCACATAGGAGATCCGAGGCAGGACATTTCGCTATAAGTCGCGGTGTCCCGCACAATAAACAGATCTTCTGAGGTACGGGGATTACTTGTAATAATTAGTATTTACCTGGAGCTCAGCTCTCAATGTCTGTTCTGCTTGAATTGAGCCCCCCAAAGGGATGTACTCAGTTGATAGAATACTCTGCGACTTGGAACACTGCAGCTGTGTGAATAATATGCATACCATAGTCACTTCTCTGGGCCATATAATTGTAAAGTAGAATAATCATTTTAAGGTTACAAGCTGGCAAACCTGCGAGTAACCCTGTTAGATTCCTCCTGTTTGGCTGAGTTATTTGTGTATTGAAGGAGGCAGCCTGGACCTGCTAGAGTTACACAACGTGCGATTCCAATCCCTGTTTGAAAAATAAATAAATAAGGATACACATTGCCAATCTGTTACAGATCAATGTGCAGTAGTTATCATCCCCACACCTAATGGCTCCAAATAAGTATTTACCTGTTGTTAATTATTATCGCTGTGTAATCAGAAAAATGGTGTTGTTCCATCTCATGTATCCAGGGTAATGCAACGCATCCACAGCAATCGTGATATCTCAGCTAACGCTTTTGCGTTCAGAATGCACCCTCGCGTATAAGCAGCAACTCGTCTACCAGAAAACACTGGTTTTCTTTTTTCGTCACCCGGAAGCAAAATAAATCGCTCGCTCTGGGTAAACCAGCTACAACTAGACCTTTCATTGTGCTTCCTACTCCCCGCCATCTTTGTAAGAAAATGGTGGCTGTTCTTTCGAGATGGATTAAAATTACCTCACTGTATTCCTAACGGCAATGTTAGACTCAAATAGTAGCGTTAACACTTTCCCTGGAGTTTGTATTATATCAACTCAACTTAATATCTGGAAGCCCTTTTCTCCCATCGGATGAATTAGTTGATAGAATATTTAAGTATATTCAAAACATACTCATTATTTTAAAGAATTAAAATAGCAGTTTATGCCTCCATGGTCCATACATCATTTGACATCACCCATTATGACCCGTAATTTTTATCATGAACCCTATTTTTTAACAGTTGGGCCCATGCGTTTTATACATATAAATGATCTAAACGTATACATTCAGTTATAATAGCTACATGACAGTGTGACTATCATTCAGACCACCTGCATTCTTAATCCCTATATTGTAATACTAGTACATGTAACCACTTGTCAAGAAGCATCATGCAGTAATGAAAAACTCCTTAAAACTTAACCAATTCTACAAAAATTTCACAACATGTCAGATCAGAAAGATACATACAAAGTCATAAGAAAACAGTGTCTCAAATTACAAGAAACAATACAGGTCCCATTCGAGGTTCATTCACCTGGGGTGCATTGAGTCCAAATGTTCGATCCAATATGTCTCTCTTTGCTGTAAGAGTCTTTGAAGATTACCTCCTCATCTAAGTAATACTACATGTTCAAGAATAACAAATTGCAATTGGGCTACAGAATGTTTGAGATCTTTAAAATGTTGTGCAACTGGGGATTTAACCGAACCTGTCCTCACATTGGATTTATGCTTAACCCATCTTTGTTTGGCTTTTCTGCCCGTGAGGCCTACATAATATAGTCCACACGGGCATCTTATCCCATATATAACACTCTTTGTATCACATGTTGTGGTATGTCGAAGGAAAATCTTGTTGCCATTGTATGGATGGTGTATGTAGTTGCCTCTTATGATATTGTGGCAACAGTTGCAATTGTTACAGGGTAAGGTCCCTTTAAACAACATCGATTTCATTTTTTGATAACCAAAGTTTGATTTAGTTAGATGGTCCCTTATGGATTTACTTTTGCTATATGCGAACAAAGGTGTTGTTGGAAAGAGTTGTTGTAATTAATTTTGGGTCCATAGTTAAAGTTTCCCAATTCTTCTTGATGATTTTCTTAATCTGGTGGCTTTGTTGCGAATATGTAGTTACAAATACCAACTTCTCCTCTTCTGTTTTTCTGTTTGTCTGCAAAGTATCGGATCTGGGCATCCCCTTCACCTTTGTAAGGTCCTGTTGAACTCGTATAGGATCATATCCCCTCAGAAGGAATTTTTTTGTAAGTTCGTTTGTCTTCCTATCAAACTCATCTTCTTCAGATACTATTCGCCTGTACCTCAGCAACTGGCTGATTGGTATACTTTCAACTGTTTTCCTTGGATGAAAACTGGATGCTAGAAGTAAGCTGTTTCTGTCAGTTTGTTTCATATAGATGGTTGTCGCCAATCTGTTCTCTTCAAGGTACACTAAAACATCTAGAAATTCTAAGGATATAGTGCTGGTCTTGTATGTGAATTGAATCCTTGGTGTCAAGTTATTCATATATTCAAAAAACTTTTGTAATTCCAATTCTGTACCTGTCCAGATACCGAAGAGGTCATCAATATATCTGACATAAAATTTCAGATGCTTATTCCATAATGGGTTGTTGAGTACCTTAGTCTCTTCCAAGTATCTCATGTAAACATTAGCATAACTCGGGGCCATCAATGCGCCCATAGAAGTACCAGAGATCTGAATAAAGTATTGGTCTTCAAACATAAAAAAGTTATTGTTAAGTACAATAGTAAGTAGCTGTATCACAAACAATTTATTGCTACCTACTTCCTCCTGGTTACTCAAAAGTGCCCATTCCATAGCTTCAATTCCAGATTGGTGTGTTATGTTGGTGTACAAACTAGTTACATCTATTGAGAAAAGTATATCTGTATTTGGTTTAAAGTCAACTGACTGAAGTTTAGCTAGAAAATTATTTGTATCTTTCACATATGAGATGGCTTGTTGAGCTAATGGTTGAATAATCTTGTCCAAGTATTGTGCCAATGGTTCCAGTAGGCTGTTGGTAGCCACGATTATTGGGCATCCTGGAGGGTTTTGTGAATTCTTATGTATCTTAGGAAGCACATATATTACTGGCATAATCGGAAGTGAGTTGGTCAAGAAGGCTTTGGTCTTATCCGTAATGTATTCTTTGATTTCTGCTTCATCAAGAACTTTCTTAATAATAGCCCTCACTTGTTCTGTTGGATCATTCGGCACCTCCAAGTACGTATTTCCATCACTCAGTTGTCTAACTACTTCCTCCTTGTATTTAGTAGTGTCAAGAATTACTAAAGCTCTGCCTTTATCAGCCGGCTTAATGATGATGTCAGAGTTTTGCCAGAGTCTGTCCAATACTTGTTTTTCCCTTGCTCTAAGGTTTGACCTTTGTCTTTTCTTGAAGTTAACTTTCTTTAAATCAATTCAACATTGAATTTCAAAAGCTTCTAGTGTGCAGTTCTGCACTGGGGGAGAGAAGTTACTCTTAGGTTTTGTCTCCAAATATTCAGATTTTTGTCTGCTTTCCGTTAAATCAATGGAGTCAAAAAACACTTTTAACTTCATCTTGCACATTAATTTAAAGAAATTAATCTTTTCTTTCAGCAACGTACTGGTATAGTGTGGTACAAATGACAATCCTTTCTGCAAAGTTTGTTGTTCAAATTTACTCAACTTGTACTTTGAAATATTTACCACTAAGTCTTCCTGGCTAGTGGGTTGGATTTTTTCGGCTGACTTTTTTTTCTTGCTTCTTCTGACCTTAGTCGGTCTAAAAAAAAGAGTATGTTGGAACAGAAGTAGAATCTGATGTTTTTGAGGTACTAGCAGTTTGATTTCTTGGAGTTAGGTCTTTCTCAATCGGTTGTTGTGGTTCTGCTGCTTCTTGAGTGACTTCTGGTTCTGTGCTGGAAGCCGCCGATGTAGATGGGGGTATATTACGAGGTTGTTTATTTCTATAATCTGGTTGTTTGTACCCTCTTTGGGAATTCTGTTGATTATAGTATTCTTTCCAAGAATAAACGATGTCTAATTTATAATCGAGGGTGTCTCTTCTAAATTTACGGACCTTTTTAGTTTCTATACCTGCTTTGTAATCCTCTAATTTGAAGTTAACTTCTTCCAGTAGCTGTGTTATTTCTTCTTTTGTCACAAACGATGTTAATGATTTTCAAATATACTGATTTATATTGTGTTATGAACTACTGTGACTGTGAACAGTATTTATTATGTGAATTTGTTTGAAATGAGTTCTGACTTTACTAACTGTTACCCAGTGACAGTGCTTGCATTGACTGTTATGAATTATTTTGATTTATGAATTATAAAGCTATACATTCATGGTTTATGTATTTGACAATTATTAAGTTCAAAGAATACTTCTGCAATTTTTATTATATTAGCAGTGCACCTATTTTTATACTTCAAGCGTACCCTGCTCTTGTGAGAAGAAACCTCGATGTTCACACTTTCTTACAGGATCCAAAAAATGGCCCAGTAATAAGGAGCCTCCTTATTGCCATCATCAAGCAGATTTTGCAGTTACAAGTATAAAATAATTTTTATGATTGTATTAAAAATGATTAAAGAGGAAAATTGCACGTTGTAGGAGAAGAACAAGTGTAACGAGTGGTAAGATGGCACAAGAGATGGATACCTATGTTCTTATGCATAATATTTGCTTGCATGTTTGTTCTCTTTGTCTTTCTGTTCCTCATCTTTCACACTCTCTATAATGTTAGTACTTCCACTGAAGGAGAGGTCCCTATGGTTCTCCCCACCATGGGATCTACTTTTGATTTGCTTCATGATTATTACACAACCTTTGGGAGGCACAAGAGAGAAGCATAGGAAGATAGTGAGGGGATTAATGCCTATCTAGATAATGCAACATACATGGGGAATAACATGTGGTATCAGCAGATGAGAAAAGTGGGAGAAAGAACATTTAAGGAGAGTTGCTACGTCTGCTCTCTCATACCCTATGCCATGAACACAGTACGAACTTCCATTGCCAGAGAATTTCTAGAACAAGATGCTAGGTGTCTCTGCCATCTTGCAACATGTATGACCAGAGGACACTTTAGAGGAAGTTTTGGCCACTTTACGAAGGAGATTGAAATGGAAGTTTCCATACCAGGATGACTATATTAAGACCACACAGATGGAAAAGGACGAGTGAAATCCAAGAAGGGAAGCGAAGAAGGACTGATGTCCTGTGCAGCTCATGTACTGAAGCAAGAATATGTACAAGAGGTACAGTGAGTAAACGATGGGTGTTTTGATGTGATGGGCCAAGCAAGCCAAATTTCTGACATGGGTAGAAGATGAATCAGGCCCCATGGCTGTAATCCCATAGGCTAATGCAACATTGTGCTTCCGGAGACATGGAAAGAACCATGTGGGAGACAACAAGGACTGCAAAACTACAGTCAATGTTTCCAGGATGGGAAGAGGTACAGCCGTCCTGATGGATCGATAATGGGCTTGTGGATCTAGGGCATAGATGAAGCTGCCCAAGGATTGGGGTGAGTATGTTTGTTGGTGCTCATTCATGTTCCAGCATTAGTGATTCCTCAGAATTACCTGAACATTGGAGAATTTCCAAAAACAGATGCCCACTTAAAAAAGAGAAGATCGCTAGAGTTTATCAATCAGACCAGAAGAGAGAATTACTTCTCAGCCAAATCAATAGAAGCATACAATGCCATTCCTTATGAACACAGGTTGTTCAGCAAGACTGTTTCAATATGTACGACTATCTTCATGCCTGGGATCCAAACAATGGTGAACACCAAATGGTTGCAGATTTCAAGATAAGAGCTCCTGCAGACAATCAATACCACCATAATGGTATTCAATTCTATAAAGGAATAGCTGAGGGCCATACGACTAATGACCCTGCAGACCAGATATGTCCTTGACATGATCACAGCGATGGAAGGAGGAGTTTGTGCCAAAATCCGGCCTTCATGTTGCACATTCATACCTTCTCATGATGACAAGAATGGGACCTTGACAGAGGCCATAACGTTGTTAACAAACCTGCATAACAAGATGGAAGACGAGACAGAGGACCTTACGGATGACAGTTAAGTTGTTTGCTTCCATATTCTCGTGGATTCCGCAGTGGTTGGAAAACATATTCAAGATTCGTGGAGCAATATTGGTGATGGTAATGTTTGGATTCTGTGTGATCAGGATAATAATTGGCCAATGCAAGAAGACAGCGAAGAAAGTGGTAGGAATGAAGATGATGATCTACGATGTTGAATCTCTATTTGGACCCAAGGAATTGTCTGATAAAAATGTCAGAAAATACATAGAAGCCAGCACAGTAGCACCTGATGGAACGAAGTTCCTGTATCGAAAGAATCATAAGAAATATGTGGGATGATGGGTCTAAAGTAGTCCAAATGGACAGTGCAATTATATGACCTGGAGTGTAGATGAGCATGTTAAGTCAGCCAGCACCCTGAGGGGGGTGATGAAAATCTGGACTCAGAAGTAGCACTTCTTCAAGAGAAAATATCAAGATGTGGAAACCATTGAAGAGGTGGTCAAGGACTCGACCAGAGGGGGGAATGTAGAGGAGCAGCTGCATGCCACTCCAGGAAGTCTCGCCCCTACCACCCAAATGTTGGAAGTCTGAGACTGTGCCAAGTTTGTCACCAGCAATTGTGCCAATACCGCAGCATATGTTTGAAAAAAAAGGTATCCACTGAGGAAACCCTATCAAATATATCCCTGAAGAGATGACAATCTGAGGGAGGAACTTCCTGAAGGAATATGAAAAGGAGTAAAAGAGAGAAGCTAGTGATGTCACAAGAGACACGCGTGACACCCTGAGAATACTGGATGAAGAGAATGCATAGACCTGACAGAACCTGATGATGAAGTTAAGAAATTAGTAAACTTTGATGTTCGAGAAGAATATTGCATGCGTTGCGAAGTGCTAGAGAAAATCAACCATTCAATAACTGTACAGTCCCTGAAAAGCAAGTAGACCAAGTCATCATAGAAGCTGGCTATATGTAGTGAATAGACTGCAGGCAAAGTCACCATTGTATAGAAGCTGGGCATCGGTGTCATAAATTTTAGTAAGCCAGAACCCATGGAGAGGAAAGACCGAGAATTGTGTCACAGCGAGAATAAGCTGAAATTGTGGAAATGCGCGGTGAGGCTGTCTTGCCTAGCATCAAAACAGAAGCAGCCAAGGTCGGTTATCTAGTCTTGAAAGCAATAAATGTTAGAAGGATGAATCATCCCTTATTAAGAGGCAAAGAAAGAACACTAAGAGTGTCAGGTATTATTCATGTAAGACATTTAAAAGATGCAGAATGGACCAAATCGTGGTCTCCTGTCACGTGAGCCAAGGATGGAAATAGAGTTGAGCTTGGAGTCCTAGAACAACGATAGTGAGAGCCTGTTCTCCCATATATTCTCACAGACAAGGATACTTTACAAGGCCAAGTTCTAAGACGATCTTCATGACAGAAGGCATGGGTGATGAGAGATGTCGGGCTAATTGGGTGGGAAGGTAAAGTCAAGTCCACCTCCTGGCTCTGAGCTTACATGCTGCTAAGTGAACCGAATGTTCCAGACATGGCATGAGTGTGCCAACCAATTGCAGAAGGCTGTATAACAAAGGGCCTTATAGTTTGAGAACGAATGATAAACCATGTACTTAATAGTGTTGAAGATGACATGTTTTAGAGGTAGGAATAAGTGGTCCACTTGACAGTAGGGCAGCCAATCACAATCCTTGTCCTTATGGAATGTATACTTAGATGTTCCTCTTGAACCAATTATAATTGCTTATAGGTTTTTCTTATTTGCTACATAGGATGACATCACCTCTGACAAATTTAAGAATAAAGTCAATGTTTAATGAGAAACTTGATGAGAGCTGAGCGAACGTCCGTTGATGTCTGTTGTAACCTCCGTGTTTTAGATAATTGTTAATAAAACAGCAACCTTTGCCATCTTCCTGAGATGGTTAGATTATTTGGACTCAGAGTTATTCTGTGAACCCATCCATTGCATGCACGTTACTAAAGAACCATACATTCAACCCAATAGAAAGGCCCCTGGTACGGTGAGCCTCACATCTGAGTTCTACTGAGAACACGCCGCCCTACTTGCTCTACACCTGCTAGAGGTATGGGAGGAGTCACTCCACGAGACCATTCTACATGCGTCCCTAGGAGATGCTACCATTACGATTCTTCTCAAACCTGATAAGCCATGTGATGAATGTGGGTCCTACAGACCCCTGTCGTTAATGAATGTGGACACTAAAATATTTGCTAAAGCCCTTGCGAACAGGCTTCTCCATCTATTGCCCTACATTGTACATAATGACCAGGGTGGCTTTATCCCGGATACGTCACTGAATATCAGGCCCCTATTTGATGTCATGGCACGACTAGACCCCACGGCGGAAGCGCTGGCAGTGACGCTGGATGCCCAGAAGGAATTTGACACAGTGTCATATGAATATCAATGGGTGGTCCTCCGAAAAATGGGAATCGGCCCCTAAATGCTCCACTACATTAAACTTCTATATGCAAGCCCCACAGCTAGTGTCCTAGTTAATTCTTGCAAATTACCTTGTACACTAAGTAGGGTACACAACAAGGCTGCCCATTCTCCCTGATTCTCTTTGCCCTGGCCATTGAACCGATGGCCGATATGATTCGCTCCCGGTACAGCCACCGGGGTATCCGCCTCATCGTTCAGCCAGAGATAGCATCATTATATGCGGATAATGTATTTTTATATGTAAGGGAACCTCAAAAAAATCTTGACCCTATCCTCCGCGACGTGATCCAGCCGGGAAGCATCTCTGGGTTTGCAATTAATTATACCAAATACGAAACATTCCCACTGACGAATAACACTAAACAACCGAAGGGTACATTTCCTCTCCGTTGGTCACCCAAATGCATTAAATACTTAGGAGTGAAGATATCAAGGATGAAACAATGCCTCCAGACAGATAATTACGAAGCAATGCTGGCCCATGTGGAAAGCAAGCTAACTCGGTGGCAAGCACTCCCAGTCACTATGGCTGGTAAATTATCTCTGGTGAAAATGGTGTTAGTACCAAAACTCCTATGTATGTTTGCCAATGTCCCGATCTGGCCAGGGAAATTATTCTTTTCTAAATTGCACTCAATCTGCGCGCAGTTCCTGTGGTATGCTGGGTGCGGTCAGTGAGAAATGGGAGGTTATGACCCTGCCATACAACAGGGAGGGCTTTGCAGCCCCCAATTTTGAACTGTATTGGGTGGCCGCACATGCACAACTCACTTCTTGTTGGTATGGGGAGAACCAACTACCGCCACACCTCAAACTCAAAGAGCTAGCAACTAGCGAGTTGGACCTCAGGACACTAATCATGAACCATATATATAAAGACGACTGCCCATTTAACCCGGTTTCCACCACCTTACGAGCCTGGAGCTACATGCTAGCAGCACAACTGGGGATGTATCCATACAATAAATGGCTCTGAATATGGAAGTTCCTGGTCTGGGCCCTACGTAAGATAATGCCCTAGCAACACGATGAGGGGGACTGGGCTACCATGCGCTAGCGGACCTGTTCCCAGACAGGTTACTCATAACACCACAGACATGCAGGGAGGGACATACAGGATCAAGTCTGGAATTCTGCAATGTTACAGGACGAGGGCGGCGACACAGTCGTTGTGGCCCCGTTTCCCAACTGAACCCATGGAAACAAAGGAAGTGATTTATATAGCCAGCTCCAGTCGCACCCATAGTATAATGTCCACACTATATAGAATGCTCCTGGCAAGGCAACCTGACCCTGCATCCGGGGTGCGTAGTGGGATCTACATGATCCGACCGCAGCTGATTTGCCTGCGGCCGGAAAGTTTGCATGAGAAAGGGGCGAACCACCAAATGTTTGCACCTTTCTCATGCGAACACACGTACATATCCACACCCCCACCCTCACCCACAACACACCCATGACACACCCCCCACCCACACCCTCAAAACACCCACACCCCCAACATAAACAAATCCCATGTACATTCTTCTTCACGCTGGGTCCCTGCAGCGCCAGTTCCCTTTCACTTCCGTGATCGGGAACCAGGGCCACAGGGTTCTTTTCTTTTTTTTTCTTTTTCTTTTACGGAGGCTGCAGGGGTTTCCCCCACAACTCCCACTCACTATACTGTGGTAAAGTGAGCGGGGAGTTGCGGGGGACACCCCCGCAGCCCCTGTTTTTTTTTTTTTGGTGGGGTTTTCACAGGTGGGCTGTACCACACAGTATAGTGAGCGGGGTATTGCTTGGGGGACAACCCCGCAGCCCCCGCAGTCTTTACTTTATTTTTTTACTTACCTGCAATGCTCCCACCAAAGGTTCTAACTTTTGGTGTTAGAACCTTTGGTGTTCAACCTTTGGTGGTAGCATTTTTAGACCTTTTTGTAGGTGCGACCATTTAGATATGGTCAAAACGTACAATACCGCGTAGTGGCTGGTCTGAAACTCTGGCAGTGGAGCTATTCGACAGCCAATGGAAGCATATGTGTATACATGTCAAGAAGGTATTACCGAACTTTAAGTTCTGATGTATGCAATATAAATTATTGAATAGGCTGTACTACACCCCCTTGAAACTTACCAGAATTTCTCAAAACACAGAACACCTCTGCCACAGATGCCGCTCAAGCTCAGCTGATTATTTGCATATGTTCTGATCTTGTGTCCGGCTTGAACGCTATTGGGACAAAGTACTACATACCCTGTCGACAGTAGTGAACATTCCTCTTGTGTGCTCACTGCTGGGACCCCTGTTGCTTAGTTGGGACAGCATTCCAAAAAACAAGTCACGTGGCTTTGTAAATATGGGTTTTATGATTGCGAAAAGATGTTTGCTACAAAAATGGAAAAATGTCTCCCTGCCCAATAACAAGACATGACAAGACATGGTTATCCACACTAACCTGGGCTCAGGGATGCGAGGAACAGTACATTGGTTCACTACCCCCCCACTTCCCGTCCCAGGAATATATGAACCAATTTTCAGACATACCTCTCTAATCTTACCCAAGAATAAAAGCTGTGGTATTGTTGACTCAAATACGCCCCTCTACCTGTTTGCAGATAATGTGAGGAAAATATATAAGTCAGCTACCCCAAAACCAAGGACTGGTGTGTAACTGTCTTACCTGTCTCAATGTTTACTCTGTACATCGTAAGTAACCCACTGTACTCTTTTCCACTTCTGACTAGACTACCAAAACTACAGGAGTTGTTAGCTGAACACAGAACTGACCTGGAGTAACTCTGTAGGAGACAAAGAGAGCTTCTTACCCTGGGGGACTGAGATAAGAAGCGTAAGTTCAAGAGGGGATCATACACTGCACTGTTCAGAGACCAATAGGAGGACAAGCACATTATCCGGGTTGATAGCCCACGAGTTAAGTGCTAAACCCTGACAGTGGGCAAGACTACACTTCACACGTTCATATGTGGCATGGCTTACACAAACCATCATCCTTCTGAGGTTTATAAATTGAGTACAATTGTGTTGGGTTATGATAACTCACTATTATCATATGGTTATATCAATAGTGTCCTGTATTTTACTTTTGTAATATTTTTTGAAAGAAAATGTGGTTTGACCAATAGTACTTACAACAGTTTTCACAGCAAGCCTGCATCAGGTGCCTTACAATAAAGAGGAAAGTAATAAGCAACTGGCTGGTCAACGTGAGTTACAGATGATGCGTTAGACAGGTACAGGACAGGTATTGATCCAGGAGTAGAATGGATACATAAACCGAGAATAGTTCCATATGCACTGGTATTAGTAATAGGGCAGTCAATGAGGATGCTATGTCAGGATATCGGGAGGACTCCCTCAATCCAAAAGAGGTAGAGCTTCAGGGCAGATTTAAGGAGTGTATTTTAGTTGTGTTTTTGGCATGTGAGAGGAGATTTCCAGTTGTGCGAGGGGCGGAGGGAGAAGGGGCATAAGAAAGACGATGCATGGCGTGGCCATGGAATGGAATGATTAAGGAGGGTGTTAGAGGAGAGGTTTCTGAAAAGAAAGTTGAAGGAAACTATTTTCACAGAGACGCACTAGTAGCAGGATGCCAGTGACAATCCCCTCTCATGACTCAGGGCAAAGGTGGGGAGGACCAGTTCTCTGTATAACTCCTCCTTGAGACGCGTCACACTACAGGAGTTGGGCACCTGGCCCCCTTCCTCCCTATTGTTTTATGCCTGGGTAGGAACAGGGGGCCGACTCACCTATATCCTTGCCCTCCAACCTCTTTGCTGAACTGGCTCCAATCCTGAGGATAGTCAAACCCTCTTGGTTGCCTGTTTACCCATTTACCCTGCAGACAGTCACAGAACCAACACTTCTCACCTGCTCCTATCTCTCTTCCCTCTTTATTTTCCCTTTCTCTTTGGGTCTTTTTTGCCGGTTTCAAGATAGCTACTATCCTTCTTGTCCTCAATAAGCCTTCTGTGGACCTCAACAATCCTGCCAATGGTGGTTCTGTGTCTATCCTCCCATACTATTCAATCAAAAATCATGCAGAGTTGTCTTTGACAGGAACTCCACCTACCTTACTAGTCTGAATTCTGCAGCAGACTGATGGAAAAAGCCCTTCCCCAAGATCCAAGAAAGAAGTGCAGTAATACTTAAGCGCTTAGGGCTGTGAGTGAATGTGTGTGCATCCCACCAAGAAGATGGACTTCCAGCCCAGGAGAATAGGGAAAGACATCGGACGAGAGTTCCAGAGAGAGAAAGCTACATTACAAGTTATGTTGCTTTCTGAACTTGCTTTATTTTACCCTGGCCCCAACCTTGTAAATATCACAAGAAACGCCTCTTTTATTTCTGGAAACCTGTCCGGATCATTTGTTGTTTCTATTCAGCTTCATGGCAGTGGAAAATGGTGGGGAATAGGAGAGGGATCTAAAAAATCAGTGAGAGATTCAGGTATTCTATTTTTACAGACGTTTCCCAGATGATGGACCCTGCTCTGAAATGCATTGGCTACTGTTTAGTCTGTTTACTCTTTAGAAGAAAGTTGATGCACATGAAAAGATTGTGTTACAAACTATGAAATGTTCATTTATGCACTTTGAAAGTTTGTGTAGAGGAGCAGATGGGCACATCATTGCTAGCTCCCGCTCTCTCACCTCCATCATATTGGAACAGCAGGAGAAGAGCCCTATGTCGTACACCAGGTATTGTCCCAATAACGCATTGAGTGTATGAGAGACGATTTGCACTCAGACAACCGTTTCGAATGTGCCCTTGCATTGAAAGGGTGGAAGAATGTCTGCACACACCACTGTACATCAAACAGCTATAAGTGAACCGAACCAAAATGGAGGAGCTTGGGAGATGTAGTCCCAATAATATACACCAGTCCCAGAGTCTATCGAAATGAAACAACAGCAATAATGAGAAGGATCGCTAGAGTGCGGCTGCTGAGCATGCAGATATAGTGGTAGATACAAACACCTACCCGCGGGCAATGTAGCGAAATGCGGATCAAACTGAGTGCTGCGATATCGTGTGGGTGTTCCAACGTGGACCGATGTGTGTCGGCGAACAGGAAACCTTAGAGACGGTGCATCTGAGCAGGGAAGAGGAGAAAGTTAGAATTACGAGGGAAAATACAGGAAGTTTAAAGCCCTAGGTTAGAATAGCCTACGGCGAACTTACAGAGCGTGTGGCAACTCCTTTGAGAATAGCTACGCAAGGAGCCTGTCCTCCTCTGGATTTATATACCGGCTGCGACCAGCAAAAGGGGCATGTCATCATCCAGAAGTCGTTCGGCTCCACAGTCTGAATGAATTAGACCGTACCTCTGGTCATGCTGGAACTCCATGTTGGACGGAGAAAATATCTGCAAATCGTTTAGAGCACGGCGCACAGCCGGGGAGATCATCACACAGAGTGACGTCATGCAGGAAAGACACGAAGATGCATGGAAACTATATGCAAATACTTAAAGAATGGCAATGTAACTGGAGTAATAAGAGAAACATGTAATCGAATATGAAGAAATCGTATACACCAAAAGAATAAATGAGAAGAGATGAAGTGAATGTACATATGTGTTAAGGGGCATCCAGTGATATTACCAATACGTATACGATATATAGGAAGATATGTTCCCTTAACCAATCCCTCCCTTCAATAGGCTTTATAGTTTGCCACGTAGGATTACGTCATAGCTGGTATACATTTAGGTATAAAACCTTTGTGTAATCAAAATTGAAATGTGAGTGCATGAACTACAGTTTGTTGCTGGCCAGATTGCCCTACTTCTTTGATCTGACAATAAAGTAGTACTTTGTCATATTCTTTGAGTCTTTCCGGTTATTTGGTTCTGAGATCATTCATGGTTATTCCATCGAGTATATGAGATGCTTCAAGGTGCTAGAGCACATTTTGGTAGCAGAGCCGATGGTTCTGGTCTAGTCAACCTGGGCCCAGATCTAGACTCTCGGGCAATCGATGACTTTCACCATTAGCCGGTTAATCATGGAGCTTCCTGAGGAGAACGGCGCCCAATACACACGTGTGAAAAGAATCGTCGGCAGGACTGAAGGCAAACTGGTTGATTGGGGAGGAGTCAATGCCATCGGTATCCAGCTGAGCCACGGATGTAAGTAGAGCATCGAAATGGCAAACATAGCGGTAGGGACTGTATTGTAAATATATGTATAAAGTAACAGCATTTTCCAAGAGGGGCAGAAGGGTATGCACTAAAACTCCAGTGGAGGTATTAGTTAAGGATTTGTGAGGAAAGCCTTAAAAAAGAGTGAGTATCAAACTTCAAAAATGGGGTAAAAAATGATATGAGATATATTTATTAGACATAGTAAAGGAAGGCGTACACAAAAAGTGCACGTGTATGGGTTATACATATGTTAGTGTAAAACTTGTATTGTGTCTATATTAGAAGATATAAAAGGATAGTAAAAAATGAAGGTGATCATGAGAATTTTAAATCAAGAGATTGACAATCAGGAGGCTAGCAATCAAAGGAGAATAATAAAAAAATAAAGAAGAGATTATTAAAGTGTCACCGATAAAACAACGAGGCAGCAAGAATTGATAGAAATTGTAAATGAGGGGATAAAAAGAACTCCAACGCATCGATTTATTAAATTAGTTAAAACTTGGTTTTCTGGTAATGGGCGGCAATTGATTGTACTTGCTCAAATCAATCTGTATGGTATAGTTGATGAAGCAAATAAAAGAATAAAAGTTCTGGTAAGTATTGACAGTCGAAATCAACTAGTCACCAGGTGAGACACTCCCCTTTTACACCTATGCAGGACACAGCCAAGATATACACCCAAAATAAGGTGGTTTCACACAGAGTGGGTGAAGGGCACAACTAATAAAACACTTATGCCATGGCCTCAAGAAGGCTTGTGACACAAAAACAGTATTGCGACACATGACAACATACTTGCATGCTACATAGAAAGGGTAGAAATTACAGAAACGTTTGTTTAGAGTTATGGAATATGTACCAGAGTGAGAAAGAAGAACCGCCTGAGAAGGAGTGGATGCTTAATCAGCATAAAGGGGAGTATGTAATGCCTTCGACTCCTCTTTCCCCTTCTGAAAACAAGAGCACAGATACTGTGAAGCAGGGATTTGATCCTTTAAAGGAATTGAAAGCAACAGCACGGTATGTAATCCAACATACAAGCCCCCCCCCCGCCTATAACAGTGAGGACAATGTGGAAGAGAGTAAATGTAGAGAACGAAAATATATGTCAACACGCAATGAAAGTAAACAGTGTGATGAGAGAAAGGACAGACTGGACTGACAGAAAGAGATAAAGGAAGAAGCAAAGTGACAAACAGAAATGAAGGATAAGTATAAGGGAGTAGCTATAGTACAGAATGAATGGATGGGAGGACAGATATTACTCAAACTAGATGACAAGGGGATTGATGGGGTTAGAGAAAGAGAAGAAAGAGAACAGCAGCAAAAGAAAGAAAGAGAACAAGAGAAAGCATATAAGGAAGAGAAGGAAAAAGAGAGGAAGCAAAAGGAAGAATGAAGAAGAAATGAGGCAAGGCAAGAAAAGGAGAGACTAGAAGAGAAGAAATGACAGGAGATCGAAACACAGAGATGGAAAATACATAGGTTGTAACATGGCAAGAGGAAGACGAGATGGGAGAGAGCAGGAGAAGAGATTAACAGAAGTAAGGGACAAATGGATGACAAAATAGATCATCTATTCGATAAAGGCACGGTGCTGATCAAAGCACAAGAACGATCTGAGGAAGAGAGAGGGCCACAACAGCCCAGCAGGGAGCTGCAAGGGGTACAGAGAATACAAACATGGGCTGACGGGCATGAAGCAGAAAATATAGGGAAAAGGATTGGGGATTTATATAGGAAAATAAGGAATAAGGTTGGTTATAAAAACAAAGACAATGTCAAAGCATCTCTATCAAAGGAAACTAGAGGTAGGTCAGATGACGTACTAACAGACGAACATAGAACGCTGTCTTTAAGTAGACTAGATCTTGATGATGTGCAAAGGGATAAAGGACATACAAGTTGGGGCATACTGATGTCAGACGAAGAAAGGGAAGAAACTGAGAATGCGCAAAGAGGGGGTGCATGCAGTTTTTCCAAAGACTCAAGTGTAGAAAAAGGAGAAACATGGTCAGACTTAGAGGACCCTAAAGAAAAAGCACCAGAACCGACACCATATACTGAGCTACCACAAGCATAATCGTGCAGTACAGGGGCTATATCTGTGGTTTATGTAAGCAGATTAAGGTCACTGCCAGGATGGAGACAAACAGGCGCGACTAGCCCCACCTGGAAAACAAGAAGTCTTGGTGGGTATGATTATGGATCAGGATTTACACAATTCCCATTATTAGAGAAAGGGGGGGTGACCACAATATATACCGCGGCCACAAATGGACAAGGATCATTTGAAGTGTAAATTACATAGTTGGACTTCAGGTGCAGGAAAATGGATTTATGAGTTAGAATAAATGACATCAGGAATTACGTTAGCAATAGGCGACATAAAAGGCCTGCTGGCAGCCATTCTAGGGAAGATGGTTGATGGCATTTGGAAACAAGCAGGGTATGCAGGTGTAAATGCACAAAATATGACACACAATGGAGTGCCATTTAATAATAGCAGAACAGATGTATGGCGGGTGCTCAGGGTTCAATATCCCGATACATCAGACATGGGTGCAATTATGACTAGGAAAATGGGTGAGGATGAAGATTATGTTGCCTTGATTCAAGATATTCAAGAGCGATGGTATCTCGAGATGAGAGAACTGTGGGATAAAATGGTGGCATAATTTTACCACATTTTATGCCAGGGACTGCCTGAGCCAGTGCAACGGCAGATGAAGAAACAGGTAGGGATGGAATCAAAGCCATGGCCAGAAATACAATTGACTGTTGCAGGAGAAAAATAAGAAGAAAGTTGAGAGTAGAAAGCAGGAGGAAGCTAAGTTAGTGAAGGAAGAATTGTCAAAACTAGCCATAGAGGGAGTGCTATTGATGAGTGGTGAAAGTGTGACAACACAAGAGATATGACCAGAGCAGCAACGCAATATAGTTTACCCTATGGATCAGAGTAGGTACAACTTGGATGAGGTGGATTTCAAAACCCTCATGGAGGAGGGGGATTTAATGGCAGACAGCCAAAACAATGTTGGAATTGTGGGAGGATGGGACATATAGCCAGAACATGTAGAAGGAGAGGGGGCATGCAGCAAAACTGCCAAACACCAAGAGGGGGGATGGCCTATGTTCCACAATACAATACAGAATCACCGGAGTCTTACGCCTAAGATCACACGCAGAATCAGGCACATGCACCGCAACCACAGCAAACACAGCAAGCTCCATCACAAATACAAATGCCACAAGTGCAACCACAATAGGTACCTAGGCATACACAACAGATACAAACCCAGCAAGTGCAGACACAACAGACCATGGTACCACAATGGAATATGAATGTAGGAGTCCCACACACACCTACACCTAGAATAGGAGTGTGACTGTGGTAGGAGGAAATCCTTTCACAGGTAAAGGGATGAATGTTTATCCAAAATAGGACATCCCACAGAGCGACCTGATGTGTTCAGTACTATCAGTGACACCAGACCAGGAACCAAGGGCCAAGGTAACAATGGGAGGCAAGACGTTATCATTTCTTGCCGACAATGGAGCTACTCGCTCCTGTGTGCGTGAGGGAAAATATCCATTGTCAGGACTTGCCATGAATGTGGAGGGAATCTCTCGGACGATGATCTTAGTTCCTTTTACAGACAAATTATCAATCTCTATAGGAGAACAAGGCGTGTCTATGCCATTATTGTATTCTCAGCAGACACCAGTTAACATATTAGGGTGTG
The DNA here is from genome assembly GCF_040938575.1 of Ambystoma mexicanum. NCBI lineage: Eukaryota > Metazoa > Chordata > Amphibia > Caudata > Ambystomatidae > Ambystoma > Ambystoma mexicanum. Next base: position 420,001,599 of record NC_090929.1, read on the forward strand.
ACTTGATGGCAAAACTTAGCATGACGATACTGAACAGTGTGGTCCACTCCAGGGATATATTATATGAATTTGAAAGAGTTTATATTAGCCTTTCCAGGCCAGATGGCTTTACGAGGAGTCCCTTTAGATGCAGAAGTATTTTTGTATGGAGTGACTGTTTTATTAACGTGGTTACCCAGGTTGGTAGGTAATATGTGTAGAATACCTGAAGAGTTTTTTTTAGACCAGAAATACCTGTGGACGACGACAAAGGACAGGTTATCCCCTTAAAGTTCGAAGCAGCACTGGTCAGAGAAGAAAGAGTGGTTGTCCATGGGACAGATGACGAGGGGAGAGGATGGAGAGCAATGAAAGCCCTTGGTAAAGGATAGAGGTTGACAGACTTGACAGACAAAGGGCTTTTCAGGGATCTTTACTCAGATGATGAATTTGTATTTTTCATAAATCTCACATATTGGATGAAGGTGGAGAATAGAGAAATACCACAGAGAATGGCAATGGTAAAAAAGAAACCGTCATTTTTTCAGCAAGATTTAGAGAAAGCGCCAAATATTTTATGGACTAACAGTCCACATGACATGGGTATATTGAAAGAGTAGGAACAGTTAAAATTAAGTTTAAACAAGGAGCAATTCTGCCACGAGCAAAGCAATATCCCATGTCTAGAAAAGTGGATGAAGGGTATTAGACTATTTCCACTTTAATGAAGCAGGGAATATTGGTGCCATCTGAGTCCCCGTGTAACACGACTGGATACCCACTGAAGAAATCAAATGGGGGGGTCATGGAGATATATTCAAGATCTAAATCCCCTAAACAATATTGTTGAAGCAGAGTTTCCTTTACTTCCAAATCCCACTACAATATTATGCAACATCCCATCTAAGGCCAAATATTTTACAGTTATAGATTTAAAAAATGCGTTCTTCTCAATTCCCCTTTATGAGAACTCACAAAATATGACTTAATTTTCATATAGAAATACAAACCTAAAACATACTTGTTTTCCTCAGGGGTATTGTGAACCCCCTCAATCTTTAACAGGGTCCTCTAGATGGATCTAGATAATGTACAGCTTCACAGTGCAATAATTCAGTACATAGATGACATATTAGTATGCAGTGAGAAGAAAGATGCAGAAAAGACTCAATTCGACTCATGGCCATACTAGCAGAGAAAGGATACAAAGTAGACAAAGAAAAATTACAATATTGTCAGAAAGAGGTCCTGTATATAGGACCGTTAATCTCTCAAGAAGGGAGAAAAATGACACCTGAAAGAGCAGAAGCAATTATAAAGACTTCAGAACCCAAAACAATGAGGGAAATTCAGGGCCTGGGTTTTTGATTACAGCACATATATTGACCACTTTTCAAAGGACTTAAAGAAGCACAGGCAGACAAAAGTAAGATAACATGGACAGATGAAATGATTGAAGGATTTGAAGAATTTAAAAAAGCAATCAGTACAGCCCCTGTGTTAGGAATTGCAGACTATCATGAAGAATTTTACTTATTTTCCCATTCAAATAGGAGAAGTTATGACAGCAGTCCTCACACAGAAAATTACATTAGGACAGGGACACAAGCCAATGACTTACTATAGTGGGATTTTAAGTCCAGTAAGCGCATTACCCTTTTTAACAAGTGTTAGCTGCTGCTGCATTTGCTATTGAAAAAGCTTCAAGTATATGAGGTGTTCAGAGACAATATTTGTTGAGCATGCATTATTTGCTATTCTAGAGAAACCCAAAAGTACATTGACTGCAAAAATCATCAGGATACAAGGTAAATATTTTGAATCCTGCTATTAAAATTGTTAGATGGGGAATAGTGAACCCAGCAAAATTCATAGCAGAACCAGTAGGGAAGTATGTCTATGTACATGACTGCACAATTTATACTGAGTTTTATGATGACATTCCCTATGTTAGAGAAAATGCTCCCAGGAGTTGTGGGGGGGCTAAAGGTATACTAGATCAGCAGTAGTAAAGCTGAACCATGAGGGTGAATTTGAAGTAGTAACAAGTGCGAGATTGCCTTTGCATTGCTCCCACATGCTGCAGAATTAGTGGCTGCCACACTTCAAAGATATGAGGATGAGGAAGTGACATTGTCCTCTGACTTACCTATGTGATGTCAACTGTTCACGCAGGTTTGTCATGCTGGAAAAGCAGGGGTTTCCTCAGTGAAGACAGCACACAAGTGCAACATGCGTCCCTATTTGATAAGCTTATTGAGGCACTAAGACTTCCTTTGACTACAGCAGTTGTAAAATGCACAGGCCACACTAAAACAACAGACATGATTTCTTGCTGTAACAAAGCCACAGATTTAGAAGACAAAAAGGCAGCATATTTCACAAATATTTTGGATTTTGAAGTCAAAAGTGTTAAACAGATGTCAGGACTGTGTATAATGGTAAAGCTTTTTTTAATATGTTGTCTATTGTTCATTTAATTGAGTTACTAGGTCAAGCCTCACAAGAAGAGCAAGATTTATGGAGAAAGTGGGGGTGTTCTTTATCCCTCACTGAGGCAATATGGAGGCAGGATATCACTGGAAAGCAGTTATGCTTCTAGCATTATTGAGGGTAGCGCTGGAGCAGCTTCACTACCCCACACCTACGACTCAAGAGAAAGGCTTGCTGCTACAATTGCAGAAGATTGGTTTTCACCAAATGTATGGCACAGTTTATTGTAAATTGCATTGTGTGCCAGAAATGTACAGCAGGGTACACTTTGCAAACAGTGACAGGAGCAATCCCTAGACTCAATGACCCATTTCAGCATCTCCATACAGATTATATGGATAGGTTGCAGACATGCAACGGTTGTTGGTACATGCTGGTAGTGGTATGTCCCTTTTCTAGATGGATTGAGGCAGGTACATGTATGCACCCCAATGCCACATGCGCTGGCAAGTTCCTTGTGCGTGAGGTGTTCCCAAGATGGGGTGTGGGCAAAGTCTTACGGTCTGACAATGGACTGCATTTTGTAAATGAACTATGTGAGCAGGTTACTTTTTTATTAGGTATAAAGCATAAGTTCTCTTCTGCCTATCATCCACAGGCAAATAGATTTTGTGAATGTTTAAAGGATAGCTAAAAGTAAGATTACTTTAAAGAAGGGGTGGTTACATTGCCTACCCCTTGCATTATATACACTGTCAAATCAACCTGGCTCAGATCACCACCTAACTCCTCATGAGTTGGTGACTGGACGCTATATGAGAATACCTCTTGCTCCTCCTACTAGGTTAGAAACTGATGCCTACAGTGTAGCAAAGACATTAGGTGATGAGATGCATGATTATTTGGCAACTTTCACCACTAGTGTCTATTTTATTGTTCAACAGATCAAGAACTGGAGTGAGGGGTCAAAGAGGATTGAAGAAGACAGCCAACCAATTGATCCCAACAATCTATTGAAGCAACCTAATTTATATCCAGGGGACCAGGTACTGGTACAAATATTTGTGCGCAATTCGAATAAACCCTGTTTCGAGGGACCATATGAAGTGGAAGAAGTTACTCCCACAGCTGTTAAGCTACAATGAAGACGAGCCTGGCTGCACTTGCACGACATCAGACCGTACAAAGGAAAGACCTTGACCCCTCCTGCATCTGCTGACAGTGAAGCAAGAAAAGAAGTTCTGTGCATGCAGTCCAGATCGGTTACCAATAGCAAAGATAAAGAATCTATGGAGTATAAAAACACTTTAGAATAAAAATTGACATTTCTTAAATCCGATAAGGGATTAATGGACTTGCAGCTATTCCCGAGCTATTTTAGATAGGAACAAGAGACAGTGTATCGACGTACCAGATCCAAAGGAAAAGAGCACATTGCATCTTCCATGCTGCCAATCATAATAACATTGCACACATTCTTGTATGCTGTTTTTACCTATGTATTGCAGTTTTACCCGGCTCTGATAAGATGGCGTGTGGACATTGTGACATTTCTTGGCAATCCTAAAAACAATCATATATTATTTTCAGAATCATTATTGAGATAATTCTGCAGTTTTTCATATAAAAGTGTAATTTACAAAAAAATAACAAAATTACATATTGAATTAAAACAAGATGGGAAGGTTGCAAAATATAAGAGACTCAGACGCATCAGGAAAAAACAATTAGTTTTTCTGGAATAGTAATTGTGAATTCATTCTGCATTATGATGTGTCTTTTCTTCCTTATTATTAAGGCATTTAGACACATAATGATAAAAAATGCAGGTACAGTGGTTGACAATGAAAACATTTTTATGATCCTTAACAAAAGTATGAGTAGCATCTTCCCTGATTTTACTAAACAAATTGTTTGACTTAAAAGGGATGGTGTTGATCATGAAAATGTAAACTCAGACCTTGACAAATATACCCATTTGAAGAATAACATGTGGTATCAGTACATGAAGGAGGTGGGACAAAGACCATCAAATGAAAGCTGCTACGTATGTTCTCTCATCCCCAATGCCGTGAACGCAGTCAGAACATTAATTGCAAAAGAAATACCTGCACACGATGCAAAGTGCCTCAGTCATCTAGAAGCTTGCACAACCAGAGGACAATTCAGAGGAAGATGGTCAAACCTACGATGGTGTTCAAGAAGATCATTTCCATATCAAGATGCTTATGCGAAAACACAGAAGATGGAAAAAGAGATAGGCTGGACAAACCAGATGCTTCTATATTTATCACTGACTGGAGAACAAGTAAAGGTTGTTGAAATGAAGAGGATGGAATGTTCAGACATACAGAAGAAGTCAGGAGTACCAGGATGCTGGGAGAGACCTCAGCTATTGGTATATGAATGAGTTGCCACCAGTCCAGGATAGGAAGGAATATTGTCTTGCACAACACACCTATTGAAATGGGAACCAGTAAGCATAGTGTAAATAGCAAATGCCATATGCCTAAATTCATGGGCCAAGTATTCTACGTTATTAAAATGTGTTGACAATGAAGCAGGACCGATGTCCATAATCCTGATAAATAATATAACAACATGCTTCAGGATCAAAGGCCTGGTTCTAGTTGCAGAAAATAAAGGATGTAAGCAGATACTCGAATTACCGGGAATTAATGGAGGAACTGCCGTGCTGATGGATCGATATTGGGCCTGTGGATCCATAGTTTATATGCAGTTGCCCAAGAATCAGGGGGCAGGGGGGATATATTCTAGTGTGGTCATACATGTTCCTGTATAAGTGATTCCCCAAAGTGACCTCCATATTGAAGAGTTCCCAAAAATAAATGAATACCAGAGAAAGAAGAGGTTGCTCACCCTCCATCGGCTGAAGAGGGGGAACTATTTCTTAGCAAAATCAATAAAAGCCTATGTCGATATTCCAGCTGAGCATAAATTATTCAGGAAGACGGCTATGATATTTATATCTATATTTATGTCAGGACTCCAGATTGCAGTGAACGCCAAGTGGTTACAAATCACCAAATGGGAGCTTTTACAAATGATCAATGCAACAATAAAAGGATTTAATGCAATCAAAGAAGAACTGAGGGCTATCAGCCGTATGACCTTCCAGAACAGGTATGTCCCGGACTTAAATACAGCAATGGAAGGAGGCGTATGTGCCAAGATCAGGCCTTCTTTCTGTACAGTCACACCTTCCCACGATGGAGAAATTTGAACCCTGACAAAAGCAATATCTATGCTGACAACCCTGATCACGAAGATAGAGGATGAAGTTGATGAGACGGAGGGAGATGATCCTTGGCTTATTGTTCAGTTATGCTCATGACCACAAATGGGGGTTCTAAGTGTTCAATTGGTCAGCGAGCAAGAAGGTGTGTGTACAGATAGCGTGGGCATTCCAAAGGTCAAGCATGAGAGTCGTGTGATCCATATGTGTCCCTCAGGACCCCCACCCAACTTGTAAGGCAGAGAAATGAGAGATGCACATCACTCCTTGGCCCTTACTCTCCATCTGTGATGTATTGCAGATGTGAGAACCGCTATTCACTCAGACAGCAATTGAAACCATACCCAACTGACAATATGGAGAAGATACAGTTGTCCTTGATCGAACAAGTTGACTGACTATAACGTTGAGGAAAGCTGATGATGTCAATACTGAAATTATGACATAGATGCGTTAGACATGAAGCATATCGGCATCAATGCATGAAGCTACACGAACACGATAGTTTGCTGCTGATACACACAAAACAAATGCTTATGACTCATATAGATAGATGACTGACACATACACAAGTATATCCTTTGCTAAGCGGAAACGGCAAGACACCAAGAATATGAACAACTAGCTTGCTCATGCTTAATTGCTACTGACATAGACGGCCATAAACACAAAGATGGAAGCCATAGGCACAGCTTAGTGAATGGGGAAAGGCTGACAGATTGATCCAGTCGAAGCAGGCAGACAGAGCTTCCAGGGTAGACAGAGTGCACATCCTCGCCAAGGAAGAGCAGAGACAGAAGGTTTCCAGTAAGCCAAAGCAATAAAGCACTTGTGAGGGATACAGAACAAAATCTTCATAATTAGAAGCAGAATACCTCAATTTCGTGGTCCCTACACACGTGAACTGAAAGCACAGTGTTTAAACCAATCATGATTCAATAAAGGCCCCTTAAGAGATGAGATTGTGCAAAACACTAAAGGTTTTACTTTCAGCCAGCTGGAAATCATTACACAAGACATAGTTGGTCAGTAGCATTGCAAGGACTCAAGGCCTGCCCATTTTTAACACACTTTTATAGAAAATATATTATTGCACAATATGTGTGTGCTAATCTGAACCTTAGATTTTAACATGTTCTAATTAGCCATTTTAGATGAAGGTCGAAACATCACTTGTGTCCCATTGGACATAAACACTGCCTGAAACACATGACTTCTTATGGAAATTAGCATGACTAGGTAGTTTCCCAAATTTCATTGACTCATCGACATATGTTGCAACCTTAAAACTGGACAAAAACAAGTTTCCAGAAATTATGCATTTATTTTCCAGACATAAATAACTTGTCTGGTTTTCTATTGGCTTATTTCCCCTATCTTATCTTTTCTGACTGTAAGCCAGTTGTTTCGTTTTAAGAGTCACACCAGTGAGAATCACATATTCTGCTATTTGATTTCTGCCATCTCAATGTAGCCTGGCTTTCTGCCCAGCATACTCCCTCTTCTGCACACAGCACTATATGTCTGTGTCTGCACAATATGTTTAAACACTCATGGGATTTTGAGGCCTACAGCCATCTGTAATACAATGGCTATCTGTTGCTAACCTATACATCAGAAATCTATACTATAATGTTGTGCGTAATGTAAGCATACTTTTATATCCTATATTTCCCTAAATAAGTATGTCCAGTGTTACCTATTGCCAATGTATTTGCCTTAGATAAGGGCGGCTAGCTACCCCAATAGACAATACTCCTACTTTTTACATTGCTGCACAGGAGAGAGGGGTATTGTCCCTAACTAACATATGTACCTGACTTGTTATTAAAAAAAAGAGCGGGGGGGCTGCTCCTCTACAATGGGGCAAAGCCTATTCATTCAAGGTGGATGGGGAAGCTGTTCCCATCAAACAAGAGGTGAGAAACAAACAACTACTGTACAGGTTCAAAGCTAAATGTTCTGTCTCTGGTCGTAGGTGAACAGAGATGGCAACTTTCTGGGAACACGCAGCACCTTCAAGGGCCATTCCAAACCGTGAAGAGTTTTAATGAGACAGGTAGTCACCCTGATATTTATTATTATTATTATGGTATGTATTGATCTCAGACCTAGCTTCGAGACGCATCTAAGCAACTTTACAGTGGTATACAACAATACAGATACACAACAGAGCGCTTTACAGAGGTATACAAAAGTGCAGATGCATAACAGACCACTTTTCAGAGGTAACAACAGAACAGATAAACCGCGGGGGTAGGATACAGAGGAGCACAGAGAAGGGGTACAGCTGTACAGGGTGGCGGGGAGGAGAGGGGCAGACATTGTCTAGTGAGTCATGTGGTGCGGTGGTGACGTGATGACCTAGGTGTTGAGGAGGAGACTCTCTTTGAAGAGGTGGGTCTTGAGTTCTTTTCTGAATTGTAGAAGCGTGGAGGTGGGTCTGATGCTGATGGAGAGTAGGTTCGATAGTCTTGAGGCTTAGGCAAAGAAGGCTTCTTTTCTGGTCCTTACATTTTTTCAGTGGCGGATTTCAAGTTTACACGTGTCCTGGCTTGGTGTAGCTTACTACATGCTGAGAGAAGTTCACCAGAAAGAAAGAAAGAATATGGCCAGGCCCATGTTGAAAACAAAAAGAAAAATGAAGGGCAGCTACAATCTGAACAAACAATGGTCCAATCAGAAAGCAACCCTCACATGTTAAAACGGTTATTCCTTTCGGAAAAGGGGTCAGAGTCCTTTATATTCGGCTGGTCCTCTTTAAAGTCACTGGAGGGAGCAAAAAGGTAACATAATGCATCTCAGAGGATTTTGTTGCAACCCCTAGTGGGATGGAGAATCCAGAGAAAGGGTGAAATATAGTCAAATTATTCAAAAAGAAGAGGGTCCCAGATCACACTAGGCTACATGCACCCAGATGGTTTCTGCCAGGGCCTGGTGACTGTGGGACCCTGCATACTGAAACCCACCCTCGCCTGAGTGTGTGCTCAGGGTCATCCACTTACCCTTACTATAGAACTAGTGGGCATTCAGGATTTAACGCACTAGTGCTCACTCTCCTTTACTGTATCTCCTTTACTGTATCCTACATTACTCGCCCTTGCTATCGCCTGCTCACCCTCTGTGCTTTGAATTGGCCTTGGCTGTGATGTAGAGTGTTAAACAAGTAAGCAAATTTTGTTCTCTCCTTTCCTCTGGTGCTCCCTGTCGTCCTGAAATTCACCATCTCTAATTAGAGGCGGTCAAACAGTGACATAAGGAGCTATTAACATGGCACGTTATGACATCTCACTATCAAAGCTCATGGCGGAAGATAAGTGCCTGGTGTAAGGCGTAGAGAGGACATGGCCTTGCAGTCCGGGCGGCACTAGTCATTTCGTTGTGGGATCAGACAGGTTTTTATATGGTTTTGTCCTCTCGTGTAAGGGCTCCACAGAGCATAGAAGGTATATTCCCACTAGCGTAGGATGCAAAGCATTCTCAGTGCATTGTTTGGGTATCGCTCAGAAATGGGCAAAAGTCCAGATTTAAATGTTTTAGCCAACAAAGCCTGGGGCTTTGAAGGATAAATGGATACGTCTGCACATTATCTTGAAAGAAATAGCTGCCATCAGTGAATTGATGCCAGGACTTCACTGGTCCCTGGGAACCATGGCGAGCTTGTGATATCAAAGTTGATTTGAAGCTTTTATTTGTAATTGTGAACATTGCCTGCCATGTGAGCATAGCCAGCAGCATGTACAATGGATCCCTATGGGGTCCACCTGCTTTATGCACTAGCATAAATGGCCTCAGCATAAGAGGAGGATAAGTGCACTGGCATAAAGCAAGAGAACCCCATCAGGATCTCCAGCATTTGTAAGGCAGAGAGGAAGAGAGGCGGAGGAAACACTAGTTGCGTTCCACCCATCCTCTCCGCCATAAAAATGCATGAAAATTGGGCGTGGCGTGAATGGAAGGTGTTAAATCCTTATTCAAGGCGTGTACGCCTTCAATTCACGTTACGCTGCAATCCTAAATTAGCTCCATAATGTCATTTTATTCATGCGATTCGTGCACATCATAGGCCCAACATTCACAAAGCTAAAGTATGCACATGCTAGCCGCAATGTTACAACATATAATGCTAGCGCAATTTAAAACATGTAAATGTTATACTGTACTGTAATTTCACCCATGCTATTGATGCTCGTAATAGCCTCTGCAAGCTTAAAACCAAAGCATAAACTAGGCCAATGCCAAACAAAGCATCCCATTATCAAGCGACTACTGCTTAATCTGCCTAATGGCCTTCAGTATACATTGCAGGTGTGCACAATGGCCGGTAGACATGGATTAGCAGTTTCCAGAATGCAGCAGCTATGCACACACTTGATTAGTTTTCTCTGTGCTGTAGTTAGGCACATTTTACTCAGCTGGCAGAAAGCTCCACCATTCCACGTTTTACCCTTTAGCACAATGCACCGGTAATGACCAGTGTGCAAAACGGCATAGTATTGTACACAGTTTCCATACATATCACCCCGTTTTCACAATGCTCCAGTAAGGCACCAGTTTGCCCAGTTGCTCCAGTGCTAAGATGAAGTGCGTGTTTGCCCAGTTACCATCATGTTGCGGCAATGCATATGTGTCCAATTAGCAAATTGCAGTAATCTCGAGGTGCCCAGATCCTACAATTCTGAACAAAACTCATTATTAGTTATACACATGCACATCTTGCCCCAATGCACGTCTGGCCCCAACTGCTGAGGTGTGCACATCCACACTGCACAGAATATCACCTCCACCATACCCAAGCCATGGGCGATGGCCACGTTGAGGTAAGCCATCCTGGGCTCTTTGCAGAATTAACGGAGCATTTGCAGCATTTAAACATGGCTGCCGCTTCAATTAAGACCTTCTCTGGGCCTTGAAAGCCCTTATTCCTGCTTCCGGCTGCATCGGATTGGACATTGAGGATTGAATATATGAGGGATCATGGGAGCTGGCAGACGAAGCCGGACCCCCTACAAGGACCCTCGCTAAGAACCGTAGTCCCTGTCTTGAAAGGGGCCCCTAGGGGACCCTGACGTATATGGAAACAAGGCGAGTCACCACACACGATAGATACGCCAGACACAAGGTTGTATTCCCAAAGCTAGGGTTTATTGAAAAGCAAAAGTCTCAGTTGGCCAACTAGGTCTCACGCCCCGCGACGTTTATCTCTAGACCTCGAGGGACGCAAGAGAGTGAATTAGGTACATCAGTTACATATATACAAAATGCATATCAAACAATCTTCTATGACATGTTTAACACCCCCCTTTTATTGGGTTTCTTTGAACTTGTGATGATGGACATCTCCGACAACTATGACACCTTCAAACATCTATTCTAGGAACAATTTGCAATTTGTGAGTGCGAAGGCATCTTTCAGTTATTGAATAGAACACAGCGCTTCTGTTCTTGGAAGCGAGCTTCATACGGGGGGGGGGAGAGTTGCATTCCGGACCTTGCTATCTATTAGGTGCTATTCGTGTCCTGGGAGCCGACACGCTCTAGCACATTCATCAAAGGGGGGCCGTAAGAAGAGCATAATTCAAGCCTTTAGCTGTATTATTCTAACATATTCCACCATATAACGAGACTGGCTGGAAGCTGCGAAATGATTAAATGCCCTGTAGCTCTGCTTCAAGGCTACATTCGGGAGGGAGCCGGGCATTCCTCCTGGCGCTGCCTACGTTTGTGTTTCAACGAACTCTTGTTATCCTCTCGGCCCTGCGGCCTTGTCCTTTTTACATACAGACAACAATATTTTACAGTTGAGCGGTGTAAGCGGAAAATATACTGCAAAGCAAAAGGAACAGAAAGCAATGAGCAATGGTTAGAAAACAAAATGGTGATTCTTGTTTCATCAAAATGGCTGTTTATTGGCAAACTCGAAAACCTATATTCTGTCATATCGTGCATGAGACGGTTGGCCCACAGCCACCAAAATACGTTTGCGGTCACACGTCTCATCTATTTATTGAAACCTCCTCTAGTGATGATGAGTCTGAACTACTTATGTCTGAATTTTGCATGCTATCGTAAACATCATCGTCTTCATCAATACCTATTGCCATCAACTCTTTTACTGCTCTCATCTCATTTGGGTCTTGGTCAGTTCAACCATGAGGTTGTTTTTTCTCTGTCATCATATGCATACATCCTCCGTACATCCCTCAGTTACCTCAGCGCAAACTATGAGTAGACAATGTATACAACAACAGCACGTTAGGAATATTCCAAACACCACTACTAATATTGAGATCAACTTCCATCCCCAGGAACGTAATATTCCCCAAAACCAAGATCCTATTCCCCAGCTTCCTTCTTCAGTAGGGAGTTCAGAGCTTAGGATGTGCATTTTCTTTATTGCTTCAAAGATCGTGGGGGAATAGTCATCGACATAAACGCAACATGCTGATCCCACTATTTTGCAAATTCCCCCACGATCAACCAGGATCACATCGAGAGCCATTCTATTTTGCAGCGTCATTAACCTGATTCCTCTTTCTTCCAACGTCATGTTAAATAGTATATCTGTTGTTGTGTTTATTGTATTTTTTTAGGATTCTGGACAGTTGCCTTATATTATAGGAGTTCACTATCTGCCCTAAGAATGGAATTAATGATTTTGCTACATCAGTTGCTATTAAAACACCCTTGTCAGTCCTTTTGACTCTAGTTCTGGATAATCTGGCCATGGCTGCTGTTTCTAAGAGGAATACTCCTGGGAACAGTAGACCCAGGTAACATGTACCTCCCCAGTTTCTGGGCAACCAAGGATATGCTTTCTCTCCACATATAAAATTAACTGGATCACCTACATATACTGGTTCTATTTCCCATTTTAATACCACTGTATTCATGCATCCAGTATATGTTCTGACTAAAAAAGAGCCTTTCTTTTTTAGACAAAAAGGGACAGTTCTTGGGCTATAATTCACCGTGTAAGATGGGGGAATTGCATCTTTGTCCCCTTCTGTTCTTACACGAAACGTCATTACAGATGTTTTTTCTGGTGGGGACAATCTATCTCGTCTATTTTGTTGTGTTATCTTTCGTGTATTTTTCCTTGTGGGCTCTGGGGCTATTACTTGTGCTTTATGGAAAATGGAACAACCCACAGGCTTCATTATTATCTCCTCAAACTCATTCATGTTGGTTCTGTCTAATTGACCCGTACTACTCTCATTCCATTTCCCATAGAACATTGCACCTAAAGATGCACTACATGCAGAACTTAATGGTAGTGGCTGTACATACCACCCTATTCCTTTCCCAGCATGCTGTGGTAAATGGGCACATACCCAGCAATTTTATTTCTTCAGAATTGCATGTGTCATGTTCATGATCAATAGCAAGGTATTATTTCGAAAACCTTCCCTGTGTCTTTCTTCCATTGGGGGCAGGGTATAAGTGATCACCTGAACCGGGCTTTCATTTCTAATGGGTGTATTGCTTCCACATACCATAATATTAGGACTGTCGATATTGGTACTACCACGCTCATAAAGCACATTATTATTGTAAGTACCAGCATACAATTTGTTTTACCATGCGTTTTTCTTAAGCTTACAGTCTTTATAATTGACTCATTCTCAGCGGTGGTGGTGCAGGAGGAGGCTGGAACCAGTCCTGGCATGTTCCCGTTGTTCTTCTTCTTTCTTATCACAGTTCGTTGTGGATATCTCTCTTCATCGCGCTTGCTCTGATGTCAATAAGTTCAACGGAATTGTCACAGTTCAGTTCTGCCTGTCCTTTTTAGCCTGGATTCGTTTATTCATTTTTAGGCAAGATCACTTGTCCTTTCTTATACTGCTCAGAGGACCTTTGATCAGTTATCTCATTTTCCATAGTACCATGTGTGCCCAGCTTGTCCGCTCTGGTTCCTGACACATGTACTTTTATGATCGCACCGAGGAGCTGCGAGTCTTGAATTGTCCGACTTGCACAATTCTCACGCTTCTCTCCTCTACACCTCTAGTTCCTTCTCCGTCCATGAGCTGAACCAGAGGTTGACATAAACACCAAAAAGAACTGCAGATCACTTTGTCTTCCGAGGCCGCAAGTTGTATCGCCTTACTCCTGGTATCGTGTGATCCGTGAACAGTGCCGGTGCACTTCCAGATTCAGGCTCAAAGTCAGCCTGTGGTGCACTGCAGGTGCTGGTGTGCGCCGCGCCAATGATGCAGATCCGTTCTTTGGCGTGCTGGCAAGTGCTGGTGGGCACCAAAGGGGTACACAATTTGTTTCTGCTGGTATTTGCAAGGCAGATTTCGTGTCGGCCAGCAGTGATGTCGATTCTGCTGGGCAACGTTGGGGCACTCTTTGCCCTTCCCCCTCTTTGGCAATCGTCTCAGGCTTTGTTTCGAGTTTCACTTCTCGTTTAGGCAGATTAGGTGGCTGCTTACTGGCAACAGTTTCTTTCATTTCTGGGACCGCTGTCTCTTTCCGGTCATCAGTGTCAGACAAGTCTTTCAGTGCAGTTGGAATCTTCTTGGCATGGGTGGCATGGATCCACGACTTCCTTCCATCCACCCGTATTGCCGTCTGCGTCGCCAAGAGTACTTGATAGGGCCCGCGCCACCTGGGTGCTAATGATGACTTTCTTTCAAAAATGTTAAGCAGCACCCAGTCGCCTGGCTCCAGCACGTGCCCAGGACCGGTGTATCTCACTGGTAATGCCTCCAGCACCTGCTGATGAATCAAACGCAATTTCTGCATTAAAAGGCCACAATAAGTACTAAACACAGGATGTTCTACCTCACTAAGTCGTTTTGGCTGTGATGCGCACCATACATTGCCGGCCTCCCCATCACGATCTCGTACGGGGAGAGCCCAGTTTTAGCCCGTTCAGACGTACGCAAGCATAATAGTGCTATTGGTAATGCATTCACCCAACTCAACTTGCTTCCCGCACAAATCTTGCTAATCTTTGATTTAAGAATCCCGTTCTGCCTCTCCACAAGACCGGCAGAACTCGGATGCCTTAAACTATGGAATCTCTTATCAATCTGAAGACCAGCACATATCTGTAATACCACTGCGCCCACAAAATGTGGTCCATTATCAGACCATAGGACATAGGGCAAGCCAAATCTGGAAAAGTACTCCTTCAACATTACTTTTGCTGTGCTCATTGCTGTGCAGTCCTTCAACGGATATGCCTCCACCCACTTACTGAATGCACAGATCACCACCAAGACGTATTTTAAGTTTTGGAACCTCTCCACCTCTATGAAATCAAAATGGATCACCTCAAATGGAATAGAGGGCGGGCCAAAACTGCCCGTTGGAGTCACTGTACCCTTCCCTACATTGTGTTGCAAACACGTGATACAGTTCTGCACCAACCTCTCTGCATTCTTTTTTATGTTTACATTCTGCCAAACTGTAGAAAGGTGCTGTATTATCTTCTTCGCACAGATGTGCATAGGGCTGTGGGCCATTGTGACCATTGCAGTCACATACGAATTTGTCAACATCCAGTTTGTAGTTCCCTTGTCCACCCAACAACCCTCCAGATCCAACTCAGCAGATCCCTCTGCCCACCCCTGTATTTCATCGGCCGTAGCTTCGGCCTGCATTTCTTTGACAGTGGCAACTCCATTTTCTATCATACAGGGTACTTCCTCAGTCTGAACCGTCATCATTTTGGTATTCAAATCAGTGGCAGTTTGTTTCGCAATTCTGTCTGCAAACGCGTTTCCCTCTCCTACTTTGCATGTTACTTTTTTATGTGCCTCGCATTTCACTATTGCTAGGCGCTTTGGAAACGTGAGTGCAGACAGCAATCGTACAATCAAAGGGCCATGTTGAATTCTGGCGCCATGTGATGTCAAAAACCCTCTATCAGCCCAGAGTCGACCAAAGTTATGAACCACTCCAAAAGCATACTGACTATCAGTAAATATATTCGCATTCAAATTTTCAGAAATCTCGTAGGCTCTGGTTAATACTATTATCTCTGCGGCTTGTGCTGAATTATAGGGAATTCTTTTGCTTTCTACAACGCTCTCTAGGGTAGTGATGGCATATGCGGCAGTTGTCGTGCCATCTGGTAATTTAAAACATGAGCCGTCACAAAATAACTCTCTATCTGGCTCTTTCTGTGGGATATCAGTTAAATCAACTCTCTCCTTGGTTTCTTCCTCAGTGACCATTAAGCAATCGTGGGGGGGTGATTCATCCTTCCCAATTTCTTTTATGGTTGGTGGCATTAATTCTGCAGGATTCAAAGCGCTACACCTCATAATTTGGATATGGGGCGCGAACAAGATAATCTCATATCTTGTCAATCTAGCAGAGGTGAGGTGTTGCGTCTGTGTCCTATTTAATAGAAAGTCTATGGCATGTGGCACCATCAAAATTAAAGTGTGCCCCAATACCATCCCTTCCGTTTGTTTCACTGACGCAGCAGCCGCCACGACAGATCGCAAACATTGTGGTAGTGCGCGCACTACAGGGTCCAGCGCAGAAGAAAAATAGCTGCACGGCCTATTTCTTCCACCTTGTTCCTGTGTCAAAACCGCCAATGCACATCCTTCACTTTCACACACAAGTAGTCTAAAAATGTTCTCATAATTCGGCGTACCTAAAACTGGAGCCAAGCATAATAAAGTTTTCAATCCATCAAATGCTTTCTGACATTCCTCATCCCACTGCAAAGGTATAACCGCATCCTTTCTAGTCAAATTCAGCAACGGCTTCACAATTAACGCAAAATTACCAATCCATTGTCGGCAATATGAAGCCATGCCTATTATGGCTCTGACTCCTTTTTGTGTCTTTGGAATAGGCATACAAGAAATACTTTCTATGCTTTCTGGCGTTAGTCTTCTCCCTCCTTTCAAAAGTAGGTAGCCCAAATAGGCCACAACCTTTCGATTATATTGAAATTTCTTCAAACTAGCTTTATGGCCATGTGCCGCTAGGTGTGACAGTAGTAATACAGTGTTTTATTTTACAAATCTCCTCTGTGTCTGCAGCTAGCAATAGATTGTCTATGTATTGCAAGAGTACACAACCCACGCGTAATTCCAGCATGTCTAGCTGCTCTTTTAATGCTCTACTGTAAATACTTGGACTTTCCGTGTAACCTTGCGGAATCCACGTAAATGTAAATGATCGTCCTCCTAATGTGAACGCGAACAAATATCTGCTGTCCTTGTCCACTGGAATACTGAAGAACGCATTTTTCAAATCTACTACACTAAAATATTCTGCTGAAACAGGTATCATTGTCAATATTGTAGTGACATCTGGCACTAGAGGAAATTGTGGATCTACTACCTTGTTCAATGCGCGCAAATCAATTATAAAACGATATGGTACCTCATTGTCTCCTTTTTTATAAACCGGAAGAATTGGGCTGTTGCATGTACTGCCTGTAATTTCCCCAATTACTCCTAATTTCACCAAATCTGTAACAATACTCTTCAATCCTTTCTCACCTTCAGCTGAAATTCTGTATTGGGGTATTCGCAGTAGGGTAACAACTTCTTTCAAGATGATCTTTACTGGCTCTATCTTTAAACATCCTACATCATTGTCATGCATTGCCCATATACAGGTTGGTACTTTACTTAGTTCTCCTGATAACGCTTCAGACATGAATTCTGACACAGGGGCATCGTTTGGCCAAATCGTTAGAAACACTCCGTCCGCCGTGCAATGTATAACGGAACCTAGTTTTTTCAACAAATTTAATCCCAACAAATTCTCCCCACAATTTTCTGTTAAAAGGAAAGGACAATGTTCAGTAAATGGTCCTATTGTAACTGGGACTGGTTTGGACACTGGGTTTATGACTGGTGTACCTGCGAACCCTACGGAAACATTCTTTTGGCCTGACAGTGGTATATCCGGAACCAAGTGGTGGTCTATTGAACACTTCTGCGCTCCTGTATCTACAAGAAAGCGGTGCTCCTCATTCCCGACTCTCATTTCTACGTAGGGTCCTCTCTGATTCACAAGAATAGACACTGGTTCCGACCCCTTTCCTGGGCTGTCCTATTGGGGAAATAACACATCGTCCGATGTGTAATCATTACTATTACTGTAATACCTGTTTGGCTGTGTATCAAAAACGTTCCCACTCTTTCCTCTACTTCCCCCACTCTGGTTTCTATATTGTTGATTTTGCTGTCCCTGACTCTGGTTTGGGGCATTTTGGTTTTTGCCTTGGTTTTGATTACCTCCGTTATTGTGATGCTGTTACATACTATCCCTATTTGGTCCATTTGCTCCTGGGTGTCCTTTATGCTGTCTCCTCTGATCAGACCCATTTCTATTCTGTAGTTGCGGACATTGCGCTCGCCAATGTCCTTCCTCCTTACAATACGCACACTGATTCGGTCCCACTGTTCCCCCATGCATATTCAAATTACTCCTTCCTTGTGTGTTCCCTCTCCCTCTATTATGTCCTACTACTTGCTGCATTAATACCCATGTTTTCAGATTTACCCTATCCCTCTCTTCTTTTTCTTTTCCCGCAGTCACTCTGTGCTCATAATATTGGGCCATATGTAATACTTTGCCCAACGTTTTTGCTTACCATGCACTCTCTGATGTCATTTTTAGATCCTGAATTGGAAGTTTTAACCCCCTCACATATTTGTCAACAAATAACCTCTTTCCCGCTTCCGAGCCCACATCCTGCCCACTTAAGTCTGTGAATACTTCTTCAAATCTATTAAAATAATCTGTAGCCAACTCATCCTTGCCTTGTACACATGCAGTCAATTTGTCCCATTGAATTCTTTTCTCTGGGACAATTTCTTTTAACTTCTGCACTATACGTGTTGGGAATGCCACCAGGTTCGCTCCTGGTGTCCCTCCAACCGCTTTATTCCTGTCTTCTATTATCAAGTCCGCCCATGTGGCGCCAAAGGCCGTTGTGTCATTGTTATTTGTTTCCATATGTCTACTGGTAGGATCACCGGGAATATTAGGTCTATATCACCCATGGTAAGCATGGATGATTATAGGCAGGACTCTACTTCCTTGTAAAACCCTGCAGGATTCTTTCTTATATCAGGAATCGTCTGCTTTATGTTGTTCATCTCCTGTCTGGAAAAGGGGACATGCACATATTGGGCGGTGTAATGGGTTGGTGTTACCTGCGCCGCTACATTGCCCACTGCGGGAACCTCCACTTTGGGATCAAAGGTAGGTGGGACCTCTCTAATAGGAAATGCCCCACTTACCGCCCCCCCTTCTCTTAGATGTAACAATATTCCCAGATCCAACGATAGGGCTGTTTCTCCTGTCCCTCGCTCTAGTGCTCTTCTATATACTGCCATTATTTCGGGTGGGCTGGCCTTATCGTTTTTTATATCTTTGTCTAATAAATGTTCAGCCATCGACTGTAGTGCTTTTCTTTTCATGGGCATGAAATATTCATCAAATATCTTGTGTATCTCCCTTGTGGGAATACTGGGATCCAACATCCATCTAAACCTTCTCGTATACATACTTTTAATTTGTTGAATGTCGTCGTTGTATATATGGCTCTACAGTTTCCTTCCTATTTCTCCCGATATCCCTACTCCTGTACCCAGGTGTAGCAAACATTTCGGCATAATCATTATCTAATTCATCTTTAAATTCAAAAAGTCCATATACATGTTCTCTCACTTCTTCATCCCTCTCCCTACAGCGTGCTAATGCATTCAAATCTAACAATCACTGCGGTGGTAATTTCCCAATTAACTGTTTCCATTTCTCCACCAAATATTCACCCATGCATTCCAACACTACCTGTCTCTCGTTGCTCCTTCGGAAGTCATACATCGAAGCCAATGCTGCCATCCCATCATTCCCATCTATATACATCTCTGCCTGTTGCTGCAATTCCACCTTCCTTTCTTTGCTGATTGCGCTCCGAGTTACCCTCGTGCATCCCCGTTGGTCAGTCCCGCCTCTTGTCCCCGTGGTTTCAATTTCAACCCCAGGAGGAACAGACGGTACCGAGTCTGTGTCTGAGGCGGGAGGTGTGGATGGGACAATGGGGACAGGGAGTGTCTGTTGTGGGCCTGGTTGGATAATAGGAATTGTTACATGCGCGGTCTGTGGCTGTGGGAGGGCTTGAGCTACCGGAGGGGGAGCTTGGGCTACGGGCGAGGTCTGGGCAATAGCTACTGATGTGTCTGGTCTTACTTCTGATCTTGGGCCTTGTTTTGTATGAGTCAATATATTTTCTATTAATTCATCTGCTATGTGTAATTCCCATTGTGGATATATCTTTTCTGTATTCAACTGGTCTCGCCTACCTGCCCTTCTTAGACTCTCAGTCCACTCCTCTTCTTCTTTCTCTTCCGCTACTTCACCTTCTGATTTATGCCTGCACGCATGCTTCGCTCTGCTTTTAAATCGGAGCATTGCTTCCTTTCTCCAGGTTTTCTATCCTCGCTATCTCAAAACTACCATTAATCGGCCACTGATGGTCTTGTTGCTTTCTAGTTTGCCTATGCCAAGTCTCACAGAATATTATCGCACCCACTCCATACTTCACATACATCTCATACGCCGGCGTTCCCCCAGGTGGTACAATTTGGCCATCTTCCAAAGATTGTCTACCACAGCGGAAAAACCCTGCTAAGGTGGACAATACCCCAGCCATGTTTCAACCTTCCCCCTGGTTAATCAACCTTACCTAGGGCGTTTGATTTTGCAAATTCAACTCTGAACCAATATCAGGATTACTTTGAATTGGGGAATGACTCACCTGATAAATCAAGTCGTCTGTATACTGACGCACCAAAGGACGTTGTGTCTGCGTTTCTTGGTTTCCGCCTCGTTTCGGGACCCTCGCCTCTTTGTTCTCTAGCCACGCATGTCGATCAGGGATCAGATGTGTGCAGACCTGCAAAGGAGTCTCTCATCACTTTTACAGGGCGCCCCGGACACCTCTTGATCGCGTCTCGATCGTCCCATCCTCGCTGTTCTCCGCCTTACTCAATTACAACGTTATGTGATGGAACAAGTGGGGGAGGGTCCCTATTCGGGTGCCATCTTGAAAGGGGCACCTAGTAGACCCTGACGTCTACAGAAACAATGCGAGTCACCACACACGATAGTTCCGCCAGACACGAGATTGTATTCCCAAAGCTAGGGTTTATTGCAAAGCAAAAGTCTCAGTTGGCCAACTCGGTCTCACGCGCCGCGACGTGTATCTCTAGACCGCGAGGGACGCAAGAGAGTGAATTACGTACATCAGTTACATATATACAAAATGCATATCAAACAATCAGCTATGACATGTTTAACACCCCCCTTTTATTGGGTTTCTTTGAACTTGGTGTGATGAGGGACATCTCCGACAACTATGACACCTTCAAACATCTATTCTAGTAACAATTTGCAATTTGTGAGTGTGAAGGCATCTTTCAGTTGTTGAATAGAACACAGCGCTTCTGTTCTTGGAAGCGAGCTTCATACGGGGGAAGAGTTGCATTCCGGACCTTGCTATCTATTAGGTGCTATTCGTGTCCTGGGAGCCGACACGCTCTAGCGGGCTCAGCAAAGGGGGGCCGTAAGAAGAGCATAATTCAAGCATTTAGCTGTATTATTCTAACATATTCTACCATATAACGAGACTGGCTGGCAGCTGCAAATTGATTAAATGCCCTGCAGCTCTGCTTCAAGGCTACATTTGGGAGGGATTCGGGCATTCTTCCTGGCACTGCCTATGTTTGTGTTTCAACAAACTCTTGTTATCCTCTCGGCCCTGCGGCCTTGTACTTTTTACATACAGACAACAATGTTTTACAGTCGAGCAGCGTAAGCGGAAAATATACTGCGAAGCAATAGTAACAGAAAGCAATGAGCAATGGTTAGAAAACAAAATGGTGATTCTTCTTACATCAAATTGGCCGTTCATTGGCAAACTCGAAAACCTATATTCTGTCATATCGTGCATGAGACGGTTGGCCCACGGCCACCAAAATACGTTTGCGGTCACAAAGTAGAGGTATCCATTTTTCTACGCTGGCCCTGTCCGGTACTGTACTATACTTTGTGCCCGATTCTGTGCACAGGCTCCTGAACGACTCTGCAGGAGCCTGTGCACAGACATTTTTCTGCCCGCCCTGCATATTCTTAGATCCAAATGCGCATTCCGAACCATCCCGCAAATCAAAAGGAGCTGCATGAGGAACGCCCATGACACACCCCTCGCAAACCAAAAACATAGCCAGAGACCAACCATCCTGTAAACCTCTGCATACACCATTGACCCAACCCCCAGCATCCAAGCCAATCTGCGCAAGGCCCCACGCAAGTAACGGCTGCACCCCCATGAACCTGCACAAGCACTCCCGTAAGTAACGTCAGCATCCCAGCCAATCTGTGCGATGCCCCACGCAAGTAACGGCTGTAACCCTGCAAACCTGCACAAGCACCCCTGTTAGTAACGTCAGCACCCCAGCCAATCTGCGCGATGCCCCACGCAAGTAACAGGTGCACCCCTGCGAACCTGTAAGCACCCCTTGTAACTAACGTCAGCACCGCGCCAACCTGCGCAATGCCCCACGCAAGTAACGGCTGCACAACAGCGAACCTGCACAAGCTTCCCCATAATGTCTGCACCCCAGCCAATCTGCATGATGCCCCACACAAATAATGGCTGAAACCCTACGATTCTGGAAACCCTCCACCCTACTCCCTATACACCAAAATAGCTGACAAATACCCAGACCTTACAGCAAAACCCTCAAGCCCAGACACTGCCCCCCAGCCCCTTCACCTCTGACACCACCCCAAGACAGCTCCACAGGTCCTCACACCACCCACCAGACCCCCTCACCTATGCCACCACCCCAGGCAGCCCCTTGACAGTACACCTCCTTCCCCTCACATCATCACCTTTGACACCACACCCAGGCAGCCCTCTCTAGTACTGACAACACCCACCAGCCTCCCTTACCACCGACACCTCCCCCAGGAAGCCTCCTCAAGTACTGACACCACCCACCAGCCCCCCTCACCTCTGACACCACCGCAGGCAGCCCCCTCAAGTACTGACACCACCCACCAGCCCGCCTCACCTCTGTCACCAAACTCAAGCCCCCCCCACCTCCGACACCACCCCGAGGCAGCTCAACAGGCCCTCACACCAGCCAACAGCCCCCCTCACCTATGCCACCAACCCAGGCAGCCCCCTGACAGTACACCCCCTTCCCCTCACCCCCTTCACCACCGACACCACCCCCAGGCACCTCTACAGGTCCACACACCACCTACCAGCCCCCCTAACGTATGTCACCACCATTGGCAACTCCCTTACAGTACACCACCCCCTTCCCCTCAACCCTGACCTCCGCTACCATCCCCAGGCAGCCCCACAGGTCCACACACCACCCACCAGCCCACCTCACCTCTGATGACACTCCAGCCTTGCCCTGCCGCATAACCCCCCTACCAGTTTAATGTTGAATAACAACATACCTCAACTCCAATGGCCTGCCACCAACATGAACCACACAGGCCACAAACCCACACATAGACATGACAACTGGTGGCACTGATGCTGAATCTATGTGTGTAACTCATCACAGCACTGCCTGGTACATAACAACCAGTGCCACAGCAACAGAACAGCAGAATGTAGCACCAGCAACACAGTGAAAGCACCATGTACATGTGACACAGTAAAGCTATGGAATACAATATGACACATCATTGTGCCCATGTGCCAATGCAATGGGCCAAAGTGCTGTAGGTGAATGACCAAGGAGGATACAAGTCCAATACACCACTGATAGGACAGAGAGACATGTAATGTGAGGGCAGAATAGCAAGCAACAAACAGTGAATGAAGGGACTCAGGTAGGAAAGCACAGCATTCCAAGGCCCTGCAACTAACACAAGTTGAACAGCCATGTGTCAGGTGATATGAATGAAGTCTGACAGTTTGTGAGCCAAGCAGATGGATGATGTGTACAGCCAGATATAAACTAACTCGCATGTGATGATGAAGCATTCCAGTGCCAGATGTTCAGCATGACATGAGAGCACCCACCGGCTGGTACATTATGTGTGTTGTTAGGTGGCCATGCATTGGGAGGAAACCACCCCCCATGGCACAATTGATGAATACATGACGCACACACATAGTTAGGACCCCAACCCATGTGATAGTCACTGAACCAATGCAAAACGAAATGAAACCAAACATAATGCAGCACATGAACAAACAGATGACAACAACTGTGTGATGGTCAAAGAGAAAACTGTATAAGAAATATGTACACTTTTAAAACAAACTACGTGGAAGGGGGCATGTCCTAGGGCAAACATTTAACATATTCAAATAAAAGAAATGAACACAATGAACTATATACATAGGCAGCAGGCATATTAATCCCTCACAACATCCTCCAGGGCAGAGTCACATTCATCTTCCTCCACTTGGAGGCGGGCTGTTGTCTGGTCCTGGACGGCTTGCAGGCTCTCCCTCAACCTCAACACCTCCTCCTCTGTATCCCTGTAAGCCTCCTTCAATATGGTGACCTGCCTCTGTGCCCTTACTTCCATCACCTCTACCCTTGCCCTACCGACCCGTGCCATCCTCGCCTGCTACCTCTCTGCCATCAGCTACATCCAAAAGTCCATCCGGACGCACACCAAATCACAAAAGCGCCTGCCCTCCTCCTGCCATGTGACTGTGCATTGCTGATCCGCTTGCCTCCTCGATGTTGATGGGCCCTGTGAGGATTGTCCCAGCCCACTCCTATACTGCCGCTGCATGGCCACTACGCAAGTACCCCCGCTATCTGATGATGTTGCACAGGGGGCAGCACCAGCACTGTCCTGATGTGCCAGCTGTCCCACTGATGCCTGTCCATGTGCAGGCACACTGACCACCACCTCTGTACTTGCCGGTACTTCCACCTCAGACAGTGACATGCTGACGTCCAGACCGTGCAGTGTGGTTGGGATTGTAGTAGACAGGGCCGTGATGGTAACTGGCCAGGGAGGCCCCTCTCGAGGATGACTGGCCACAAAAGAGGCAGTGGAGAAGGGGGCAACTGAATGTGCCAGCGCACAGAGTGACTCGACAGTAGCGCATGTGCCAGCTGGCCCAGGTAGCGGGCCATCGATTTGTAATGATATGAGTACTCGAAATGCAAAGATCTCACATCATTATGAATCGATGCCATCCGCTGTGCAATCCCAGCCACCAGGGTGTGTGTCATCTCAGGGGTGATCCCCTTGACCCCAAGGGGACTGGGGGCATGGTCTGGGTGGAGGCATACAAGACAGTGGTCATTACTGCATCAGATGGAGCAGGAACAGGAGGTTGGGTAGCTCCCTCCATGGTGCACTGCACATCCTGCTGTCCCTGGCCCAGCGGTGCAGCCTGAACACCCTCCTGGATGCCCCCACCCGACCCTGTGTACTGATCTTCACCTGCCTTCTTTTCCATCACCCCTCCAGAGAGCCTTCCTCCCTGGATGGCCCCTCCATTCTGGCACCCTGGCCCACAGCCACTAAGGAGTCCCTCACCACAACAACCTTCCGGGACGTACCCCCAGCAGCTCTGCCTGATGGAGCTTGCGCTCCCACAGCGAACTCACCCCCAGATGAGATGCAGTCAAGTTTGGCTGGCTGGGGTGTGCGCTTGGGTCTGGTTGTCTTGCCTCTGCCCTTATGCTCCACAGCGATGCCTCCGCCCTCTTCACAAGCTAAAGCAACTGTTGAGAATTGGGACAAAAAAACATTAACAACAGTTACCACCGTCAATGGATGTCTGCCATAAGCAAAATATACATGACTAATCAAGTAGAATCTACCAAACATGAGTGACACACACACAATGCACACATGCATGCATGTGGCCAGGCAAACAGCAATGCAAATGCTGCATGAGTGCAATATGAAGGCCCAATCACAGTCATGACACATGCAAATGTCAACAAACCACTTCCTAGAGTGGCCAACAACACATCATCAAAAACAGGTACGGCCACCATACCAATGAAAAACAAACACACGAATGAGATGCAGCCATGTGGATTTGAACATTACCAGGGCACCTGCCCACAAAAACACAGTCACCAATGTGCACATGCAACAGCATGACATATAAGCAAGCAACATGTACGGGCACACCTATCTGTGACCAAATTGCACATGTCATGTGGGCAAGCGTACAGATCTTGTATGTCCACACATACACGTGTGTCACAAATGCTTTGGGATGAGAGGTCACATCCCAGCCCCGGACCACTCAATGCATTGACTCCACATATGCTTGCATCAGCGCGCATGTGTCACTATTTGCAGGTATGGGTGCATTGATGCACTGTCTGTTGTACCACACATGGATTAGTACATCATGCACATCACTCACATGCCCACAACCTAGCATGTTCACATCTGTCATGTCCAAGCACTTGCTGCACGCTCACACACTGCGCGTGCCCAAGTACAACAAGCCATTCAGGCTCAATCCTCCAATACTCACACAAATGCCAGTATTCAATATCTGACACCAGAAATGCCCAGCATTGGCACGAATCAGCAATCAAATGCATCTCATGACACATACAGGATATGGCATCTGCAAACATGCATGCCACACATGCGTCATACAGCATTGACACACGTGGGTACTCACCAGCTGCATACAGATGACTTCTCCAGGCCAAGATCTGGGAATGGAGGTCCGTATGGAACCTTTCAAGTACATGTAGCTCCATCTGGGTGAACCGGTGGCAGCCAGCATGGTACAACTCTATGGTAGGTTCCGTGTTGAGGGCTGCCATCACCTTGGTATGCCTATGGGTCTTGAGGCCATGCCAGCATTTCCGCACTGTGTTCCAGGTGCGGACTGCCACCCCCTCCACATAGACGGCAGCCGTTATCTCGTCCCAGATTCTCAGCCTTGAGCTGGTGCCCAGCTGCGTAGCTGGGTTGATGAGGGTATCGGAGACGGCCACGACCCGAACCACAAGGATGCCAACTTCGGTGTAGGTGAAGTTGCCAACCTTCTGTCTCGATGTGGGGGTGCTGCACTTCCCAGATGATGTAGATGGCACCGACATGGCACCCCCAAGGCAGATATGGGCTTCCTGAGTCCTGGGTAGCTGCTATGGAGCTTTAGTGGTGTTGGCAGAGGTGGAAGTCCTGGCAAGAACAGCAGAGGTGGTTGCAGGCCCAACACAGGAGTCCAGGCAAAGGTGGGGCAGCTGGCACACGAAGACAGTGCTGGTTGCAGGTAGGTACTCACTCTTGATCAGGCAGCAGCAGTATAGGAGTGACGTAGGCAAAGCAGGGCCGGAAGAGGCAAATACAGCAGTACGTCAGCAGGAGGAACAGTGGTGTGCGTCTGGCATCCTCAGCAGCCGATAGCAGAGTAAAGGCTCTTAACATGTAAATTACATCCTGAGCGCAGCAACGCAGTGAACCTACGTGGCAATGACAGGGTGATATAAGGTGTGGGCGTCACATCACTGGTTGTGTGCGTGAAGGTTAGGATCCTGATGAGTTTCAAATACATATCTTGTGTTGCGACGCAATCCTTCCCTTCAGGTACTGTTTACTGCATTTTTCTTTGCAGGGGGTGTGCCTCTGCGCATATGCGCATGTTTTTGTGAACTTTTTGAGGCCTACGAGGCCTATGCAATTTTTCAATCTCCAGGTGCCTCGGTCTATCGTGTACCACTTCTTTGACTTTACGGAAGCTTTCCGGCATTGTGTACGCTCTTTTTGAGTTTCGGTGAGTCTCTGCATAACACGTCACACTTTTTTGAATTTTGGAAGCTTTCATAGTATAGCGTATGCAATTTATGAGTCTTTTGTTGCCTTAGCTTATCACGTACCCTATTTTCCTATTTATGGTACATTTGAGCCTTGCTGGACCACACCTCTACATTGCACATCACATAGACTGTCCCCTTACTCATATTGCCCAGGACATTAACTTGTTGTGCCTTCCAATCATCCCTCATGCCTGTGACATGAGTGGAAAGGCCCCAAGAGGGAAAGAGTGCCGACTGGGTTAGGGACGTGGTGATGAAACATGTGCCCCAGCCCTAGCGGGTCAGGGATGTGATGTTGAGACATCTGTCCCAGCCCCAGGAGGACATGGCAGGCCCCAGTCTACAGGTGGCCCGGCACCTGGACACCAACGTGGTCCCAGGCAAACAGGGGCAGCACCAACGTCCCATGCCACTTGTGGCAGGAAGGGACACCCTGAACAGCAGGTAGAGATTTACCCCAGGAAAACGGCACAGGACACTGGCCCGCAGAGGAAAAAGAACTTCACTGGCAAGGAGCTCCAGATCCTCATTGACTACCTGACAGATCACCATTGTGACATGTGCCTGTATACACGGAGCACCCATTCACCCGCACAACATATGGTGCATTGGCAGCATGTAGCGGACCACATAAAGCACGCAACGTGTTGCAGGACCACGCCTTAGGGGTGGAGATGTGCACTGCTGAACAGGTTCAGAAGTGCTGGCATTATCTCACCCGTCGCACCAAGCACAAGCTGAGTGTCAAGCTATCCGGCAACTGGAGGGGGGCCACCAGAGGAGGAGCATCTGACACTGCATCAAGTGGCCACAATCCAATTCATCCTCCTTGAGCAGGGGAGAGGCGCGGGAGGCCTGGAGAATTATGAAGACACATCACGTGAGTGTCTGTCATTGTGCATCGTATGTTTTGCCTGTCATGCATGAGCCACCTTTTTGGGCATTAGCACATCAGGCTGCAGTTGTATGACATCCCTGGGCAATGCAGGTTTTCTGACGTTCACACTCATGTCACATGGCCATCATACTGGGAGTATCCCGTGGGGCGGACAGCTGTAGCGCATGTCTGTGTGACAGTACATATCACCCACAGGGTACTCCTGTGGTACATGGGCACGATGAGACACCTACATGTACTGTTGTGTGCTACATTCTTGTGACTTGTCATTCTGCAATGCTAGACAGGTGCATGCTATCAATATAGAACTATCACATCATGTCATGCAGAGTTGTATGTTCCATTTGTCACCTGCTCCTGTGTAATGCCTTGTCGTGATGAATATCTGAGCTGTATGTCAATATGCCTTGTGTTGTGAGCTGAGTGAAGGTGTGTGAGTGTCCACAAACCTCAGTTCTGAGTTACATGCATGATGTAGTTGCTTGGTGTAGTAAGGGGTTACCCCATGAACAATGACTGTTGTTGGGTTATCATACAGGGGTTGGCATCCTTGCAATGTGAAAAACACAGCACACGTGGTAGGTCAGGTACATCTTCAATGCCAATAAGTGTGCATGGCTGCATTCCATTCTATGCATGTGCATGGCAGTTCTACAAACATGTCAGGCTAATTACATTTTAAGTCACCTTTCTAGCGTCAATCGGCTGAATGTGCCATCAGTTGATATTTGACAGGCACATACCTGGTCACTTCCATCATTGTGCTGTGCTGTTGCACAGACATTGGCCTGTCTGTGACCTGGATGCAGGCACAGTTCCACAAACACGTGTCATCTGAGTGATAGGTTCAGACATGCCAGCTACATTGCACACCCAGATGTGGCATGATGGCTTTGTTGCAACATGTATAATGTGATAGGTATCTGTGGCAGTGCTGGTTCACAGTCTGAGCATGCACAACGACGAACTGTTCACCTAGCATGGTGGGATGATGTGCATATTGTCACCACCTCCACCTCACTTACCTGTCGGAGGGGGCGCGGTTATGGATTCCGACGCGCCCCATCCTGGCGCTGTTATCCCCGATACCGGTTGGGGGGTCCGCGGTTGTCCGCGACACCCGGCGCTTCCGGGGTTTCTGTGTCCCGGGGCCTGCGCATGCGCGGAAGACCGCGTCTTGGTCTTCGCGCATGCGCAGTCCTCGAGACGCTTGGGAAGCCACAAGCTTGCTTCCCAAGCCTCGTTTCGGACGCGGCAGCACTCGGGGATAACATGGCTTGCGTTCCAAGCCTCCCGAGTGCTGCCGGTCTTATTTAAGGCGCATGATCCTGAAACTCACCGCGTCTCAATGCGGTTTGTTTCACGGATCGTGTCTTCGCTCCTGAAGCCTCGCTGCTTCAGCTCCAGTCCTTGCCAGCTCCAGCCTGCTCTCCTGTCCTCGCCTGCTCCAGCCTGCCCTCCAGTCCTTGCCAGCTCCAGCCTGCCTTCCATTTCCTCGCCGCTCCAGCTTGCTCTCCTGTCCTCGCCTGCTCCAGCCTGCCCTTCAGTCCTCACCTGCTCCAGCCTGCCCTTCAGTCCTTGCCTGCTCCAGCCTGCCCTTCAGTCCTCACCTGCTCCAGCCTGCCCTCCATTCCTTGCCAGCTCCAGCCTGCTCCAGCCTTGTTCTACTGTTGTGCCCGCTACAGTCTTGCTCTACTGCCTCGCCTTCCAAGACTTGCCTGCCTCCTCCAGTTATTTGCATCCTCTGGAAACACCACGGCTTTCCGTCCGCAATTCTATCTTGCTACACTGCTCCAACACTGCAAGAACCAGGAAGGTGCACTTTAGTGGCGTTGGGAGCTGGTCCACCTCTAACCCTGTTGACTATAGGGGAAGGGGTGTGCTGGTTTCTCGCGTCTCATATTCTTCAATCACCTGTCGGACAGCCTGGCGACCTCACCAAGAACAACTACCGGAAGCCCAGGTACTCAGCGCCCAAGAGACGCAATCTTTAACAGATTGAGACGCCTACCTTCCGACTTCGAGATGGACGAGGCTCAAGATCTCCGGGAAGAGATGCGTGTTCTTCGGGCTGAAATGACAGCACTCCGTCAAGAGAACATTGGTCTAAGACAGATGGTGTCACAAGCCTCTGGGGTAGCGTCCCAGGGAGAAGGGGCTATGTCCCAGACTACGCCCATCAAGTTCGACGGCGACCCGAGACGAGTGGCAGAGTTTTGCAACCATTGCAGAATACATTTCCTGTTCAGAACCTCTCATTTCAATTCCGATAAAGCCAAGATAGGATACATCCTGGGGAATTTGACTGGAAACGCCCTGGCCTGGGCCGCTCCATTGGTGTCTGCCACTAGCCCCATACTCAATGACTTTGCAGCTTTTGAAAAGGCATTTCTGGAGGTCTTTCAGTCACCTAATCTAGCCTCCGCAGCTCAGAATCAGTTGATGGAACTAAAACAGGGTGTTATGGATATTATAGCTTACATCGGCCGTTTCCGTCAGTTGGCAACTGACTCCCAGTGGCCTGAGATAACTCAAAAGACTTTGTTCCGAAGAGGTCTAAGAGAGGAGTACAAAGATGAATTGCTACACATCCCTGAACCTGATACCTTGCAGCAATTAATTGAACAAGTGTTGCGAATAGACCATCGATTGGCGGAACGGAAGGGTGAGAGACGACAAGCTGCACGGCTGTTCACAAGACCACCCACCGTTCAAACTGGTAATTCCGGACTTTCGGATTCCGGCCCCGAACCCATGCAGTTGGGAGCCGTTAGGGGCCCGCTCTCGGAAGCTGAACGGAAACGCAGACGGAATCTAAGACTTTGCCTGTACTGTGGGGCTGCTGGGCATTTCTTGGGTACTTGTCCTTTACGCCCACAAAGAAAGCCGGAAAACTAGTTGGCCTGTCGTCAGTAGGAAGGGCAACGACAGGTCTAGATCCGTATTCAGTCCTTTCCAGTTCCGCCTTTTCATTTCAGCCCATGCAACCGGCTGTTTTACTGGTGGTGAGGATCAAGTTGTCATGGTTTAACAAGAAGACAGAGGTGCTGGGCTTACTGGATTGTGGAGCATCTGGGAACTATATAGACGAGACATTTGCAATTAGCCAAGGAATACCCTTGCTACCCCGGAGAAGTGTCTTGCCAGTCGAGGTCATCGATGGAACCCCTTTATCTTCCGGTCCAATCCGTCAACAAACCATGTGTCTCCATATGCAGATTAAAGAACATGGGGAAGAGATCGCCTTGGATGTCATCAAATCACCCTCCTATCCCGTGGTCTTGGGTTTACCTTGGCTTCTTCACCATAATCCTACCATCAATTGGGGAGCTCGCCTTTTGGATTTCACCTCCGCTCTCTGTCTCCAGGATTGCTGTTCGGCCGGTGTGTTAGGAAAGGAGATTTCAACCATACCCCTCACGAGGGGTACTGGCTCTCCTGAATTTTGTGCCCTGTTGTCTGTCCCTCAGGAATATGCCGAATTCCAGCCAGTATTTTCTGAACCCGAAGACATTCCACTGCCACCTCATCGAACATTTGACTGTACTATCGAATTAGCACCTGGTTCAGTAATACCTCATGGGAAGGTATACGCCCTGTCCCTTACTGAGAAGGCAGTTCTTCAAGAATACTTGTCAGACTGTATTAGGAAGGGTTATATCACTCCCTCGAAATCACCAGCTGGATTCCCGCTATTCTTTGTGAAGAAGAAGGAAGGAACCTTACGACCCTGTATTGACTACCGTCAATTAAATGACATTACAAGAAAAGATAGGTATCCATTGCCATTGATTCGAAGCATCATGGAGTCCCTTCGAACTGCCCAGGTGTTCACTAAGTTGGATCTAAGAGGCGCTTATCACTTAATACGAATCAAAGAGGGAGATGAATGGAAGACGGCCTTTAAGACTCCTTTCGGGCATTACGAATACCGGGTAATGCCATTCGGTTTGTGCAATGCCCCGGCTGTCTTTCAGCGTTTTATGGATAGCGTTTTTTGTGATCTAATCGGGATATCAGTTTGGGTGTATCTCGATGATATCCTCATTTTTTCTGTCTCCCTGAAGCAACATGTAGAACACGTTCGAGAGGTACTTCGACGTTTGTCCCAGAACCACCTGTACGTTAAGCTTGAGAAGTGCTCTTTTCACCAGAAAAAGATGGAATTCCTGGGCTATGTGATCAGTGGCACTGGAATATTCATGGATCCGGCCAAGGTACAAGCCATTCAAGTTTGGACTCAACCTTCTGATATAAAGTCCCTACAACGATTTTTGGGGTTTGCTAATTTTTATCGGCAATTTATACCCCATTTTTCTCAACTCACGGCTCCCTTAACTCAACTAACTAGCAGTAAAACGCCTTTTGTCTGGAATACACAAGTAACCAAGGCTTTCAACGTCTTGAAACAAGCCTTCAGTACTGCTCCCATTTTGCGTCATCCTAATGACGAAGTGCCATACATAGTAGAAGCCGACGCTTCCGATCTTGCCGTGGGTGCTGTCCTTTTACAAATGGAACCAGAAACCGGTGTGGAACACCCTGTGGCATACTTTTCCCGCAAGCTCACGCCTAGCGAACAGAATTATGCAGTAATCGAGAAAGAACTATTGGCAATAAAAACTGCATTCGAAGAGTGGAGACATCATCTCCTTGGAGGCCGGCATTCTGTGGAAGTACGTACAGACCACCGAAATTTGCAGTACTTAAAGTCTCTTCAGTGCCGCACCTCTCGCCAAGCCAGATGGGCCTTTTTTTTCTCCCACTATGACTTCCATATCACATACATCCCCAGTGCTCGCAATTTAAAGGCCGATGCCTTGTCCCGATCCTTGGAGGTAGAAGCGAGAAAGCAGTACAGGGAGGAGCCAATTATATCCCCAAAGCATTTCTTATACACCTTATCACCTTATCTCCAGAAGATTCTACAAGACACTAGTACCGATCCTGATCGGGAAGGCCTCATGAGGAATCCTCAGGTTACTGAAGAGAATGGACTACTTTTCTTCCGGAACAGGCTATATGTTCCCACAACCTCTCTTCGAGCTCTTGTGCTTCAGGGGTTTCACGACTCCCAAGTTGGTGGCCATCGTGGTATCGGAGCAACTCGAGAATTAATATCCAGACAGTTCTGGTGGCCAGGTTGGGCCCATGATATTGAACGTTACGTAAAGAGTTGTCCTGTGTGTGCCCAAGTGAAGATTCCTAGGAAGAGGCCCCTAGGGTTGCTTCATCCCACCGAGATTCCTCCTTACCCTTGGCACACCATGGCAGTTGATTTCATCGTAGAACTCCCTCCGTCTGAAGAATATACCTGCATTATGGTTGTGGTGGACTGCTTTTCCAAAGCAGCACATTTTGTTCCGTTCCTTAAAATACCAACCGCTACTCAGATGGCATCGGCATTTCTTCTGGAGATATACAGGTTACACGGACTGCCGCAAAAGATCATATCCGACCGAGGGTCTCAATTCCTGTCATCTTTTTGGCGTCAATTGTGCAGCCATCTCGGCATCCATCGTGCACTCAGTTCTGGTTATCATCCTCATACCAACGGCCAGACTGAGAGGACTAACCAGACTCTGGAACAATATCTTCGCTGTTTTGCCAATGCCACTCAATCTAACTGGAAGTCCCATCTGGTTTTTGCCGAGGTCTCCTATAACAATACCGTTCATTCAGCTACGGGCCTGAGTCCGTTTTTCTGTTTGTCTGGCTTACATCCTAAATTGGTACCCTTTTGTCCTGTACCTTCTAGTACGGTTCCCTCCGCTGATTGGCTCGTCACTTCCATTCAGGATCAACACTCCTTGGCTCACAGTACTTTGGCGGAAGTGCAGGCACGGATGAAGCGACAGGCTGATAAGGGAAGGGCACCTGAACCTGCTTTCCAGGTTGGGGATCTAGTTTGGTTGTCCTCCAAACATCTCCCCATTCGTAATTTACCCACCAAATTGGCTCCCCGATACTTTGGCCCTTTCAGGATCACTAAACGCCTGTCTTCTGTGGCTTTCCGTTTGCAATCGCCTCAAACTTGGCGGGTGCATCCGGTTTTTCACGTCTCCCTGTTGAAGCCATATGTGGTGGACACGTTTGGCCGTTCTGCCCCTCGTCCCGCACCTGTTGTTGTCCAGGGGTCTCCCGAATTCGAGGTACAGGAAATTTGCGATTCTCGCATCAGGCGAGGAGTGCTCCAGTATTTGGTGGACTGGAAGGGTTACCCAGCCTGTGATAGAACTTGTGAACCACGCAGTTATGTGCATGCCCCCCGCCTGATCAGTGATTTCAATCGCCGCTTTCCGTGGAAACCTGGGGCTCCTGGGCCTTCTGGGAGGGGGCATAGTGTCACCACCTCCACCTCACTTACCTGTCGGAGGGGGCGCGGTTATGGATTCCGACGCGCCCCATCCTGGCGCTGTTATCCCCGATACCGGTTGGGGGGTCCGCGGTTGTCCGCGACACCCGGCGCTTCCGGGGTTTCTGTGTCCCGGGGCGTGCGCATGCGCGGAAGACCGCGTCTTGGTCTTCGCGCATGCGCAGTCCTCGAGACGCTTGGGAAGCCACAAGCTTGCTTCCCAAGCCTCGTTTCGGACGCGGCAGCACTCGGGGATAACACGGCTTGCGTTCCAAGCCTCCCGAGTGCTGCCGGTCTTATTTAAGGCGCATGATCCTGAAACTCACCGCATCTCAATGCGGTTTGTTTCACGGATCGTGTCTTCGCTCCTGAAGCCTCGCTGCTTCAGCTCCAGTCCTTGCCAGCTCCAGCCTGCTCTCCTGTCCTCGCCTGCTCCAGCCTGCCCTCCAGTCCTTGCCAGCTCCAGCCTGCCTTCCATTTCCTCGCCGCTCCAGCTTGCTCTCCTGTCCTCGCCTGCTCCAGCCTGCCCTTCAGTCCTCACCTGCTCCAGCCTGCCCTTCAGTCCTTGCCTGCTCCAGCCTGCCCTTCAGTCCTCACCTGCTACAGCCTGCCCTCCATTCCTTGCCAGCTCCAGCCTGCTCCAGCCTTGTTCTACTGTTGTGCCCGCTACAGTCTTGCTCTACTGCCTCGCCTTCCAAGACTTGCCTGCCTCCTCCAGTTATTTGCATCCTCTGGAAACACCACGGCTTTCCGTCCGCAATTCTATCTTGCTACACTGCTCCAACACTGCAAGAACCAGGAAGGTGCACTTTAGTGGCGTTGGGAGCTGGTCCACCTCTAACCCTGTTGACTATAGGGGAAGGGGTGTGCTGGTTTCTCGCGTCTCATATTCTTCAATCACCTGTCGGACAGCCTGGCGACCTCACCAAGAACAACTACCGGAAGCCCAGGTACTCAGCGCCCAAGAGACGCAATCTTTAACACATATACAGGGACTGCATGCCACTCATGGACCTTGAATGACCTTCAGCACCATGTCCAAATACTTTGTCTCAGGATATTTTCTATGCACTCGACATTAGCACATATACAGTCTCCCTACCAGCATGGTTGGAGCAGGAGCAACAGGGCTGGGAAATTCCACTGTAATGCAGATGAGACATGCTCTCAAGCAAGCCTCACTTCTGTCCTTCCCCTCATCCTTTTTCATGCATTACTGCCGGTCTGCTATCCAGGCATGGTGTACTTGTACCAGTATCTGCTTCAATGCCAGTGACACATAGAGCCTGCTCATTGTGACCCCTGCTCCCTCTTTCCCTCTCACACTCTGGCCGCACTCCATGGGCCCAGTCCCGTCACCCTTTTGTGGGTCAATGGACCTTGTTCAGGGCCGTCACAAGGGGGGCAAGGGGGAGCAAATTGCCCCGGGCCTCGCGCTCAAGGGGGGCCTTGCGCAGCTGCTGCTGTTATGTCACGAGGGAAAGGAAAGATTTGTGCGAGGTGTTTGTGCCATTGATAATGCCATTGATAATTTGCTGGCTGCAGGGGCAGTGCAAGCCTACAGGCAGTCACAGACAACAATACAAAAGTTAAGGGTGGGGTGGGGGGGTGTTCCGCCCACTGAAGACTTGTTAATTTCCAAATTTGCCAAATACACCATGAACAACAGACTGGCCTGGCCTCACTGCTGACTGCCCTGGATGCAGGGTCAGATTGGTGCTATCTGTCAAGGACCTTGACGACTTGGGGGGGTGAGGAGGGGGGTGTCAGTTTTCTTGCTGGCCTGCCTGGGCCGGTTTTTTGAAATTTTAATTTATCTTTCTATGAACATTACAAGTAGTTTGCCGCACAGCCGGGGCCGTGTCGCAGCATTGTGTGCATTTTATTGAACATCACCAGTGATACCAGAACATGGTTTTAATTGTTTGTTTGAATGTTTCCCTTTCACGCTCACGCTCGGTGCTCAAGCATGGCACCACCCACAGGCAAAGAACCTCTGGGCTGGAAGGCTCTTGCAACTTACAACTTGCTTTTGCCCACGCAACAGGCCACGGCCACACCAGCAGCCAGGATGGCGTCGGTTTCGGTTCGGATGCTATGCAGGGGGGGAGGGAGCGAGGGGTTGGGTTGGCTGGGTCCGGGGGCGGTGGGGGCGGCAGCATAAATCATCAAAGCAAGGTAACACTCATTGTTACCTTGCTTTGACTTGCAGCATGATGTATGCATCAGGCAGCAAGCATGCAATCCAATTATGCAAACAACAACAAGAGGGCCGGGGTCCACGGAGGGTGCTCGTGCCGGGCTCCCGCTCCATCGGCTCACACAGATAACAAGTGCCTCTTTGCAATTGCGTGTCGGTGTGAGATTCACATCTGGCCTCCTGGGCTGCTGGAGGAGCCTAGAGCCAGGCTGCCTGCAGGGCTGGGGAAGCGGCGTGCACATGAAAGTTGCTTTCAACTTTGCATTGCAGGAAGCAAGCAACAAATGTGTTGCACGCCACTTTGCAAAGTTGAAAGCAACAATGGCCAATGAAAATCCAGCGCCGGCCGGCGATACTCTGTGCCGCCACCAGCCCTCACTGCCCGGTGGGCCGCCCCTATATTTTGCTCTGACCCTGCAGCCCTGACACTAGCTGATAACAGGTGCTATACAGAGAGGACTTGGGCTGGGCTGGAGAGAGCCTCTCAGCCATGCACAGAAACAGAAAGGAGGAGGAGGACCAGTGCCAGGAGTCCAGGACAAACCACAGCCAAACCACAGCCATGGCCAGGCGAGTCAAGGTCCAGGACCAGGTCGAGGAGGAGGCCGCTATCCGGAGGAGGCCAGGCCTCTGTCCACAGGAGTCAGTCAGGAGTCCCCAGACCATCGAGGACCAAAGCACAGACAGCAGACCAAGCAGCAGCAGCCAGAGAGGGCCGCCCAACGCCCCCCCCAGCCAGCCAAGGAGGGCACAGAGAGCGGCACTAGTGAGGCAGCCACCCTGACCCAGGCCGGCGGCCGGCACAGGACAGGTGACCCACACTTGAAAAGGTAAGTTGGGAAAAAATGCATGCCTGAATGTTGTGAATACAACGTACGCATGTGGTGTGTGCTGTGCATCTGTATGCGTGTGTCTCTGAGTGTGTGTATTGCAACACAATGTGTGTGAGTTCATTTGTATTTGGTGGCAGCGCTGAGCGCCCAGATGGCAGATGCCCACTGCGTGTTTGCCGCGGCCCGGCCCGCGCTCAATGAAACTCCCCCATAAGGATAATACCATATATTGGACGCTTCGTGTAGGCAGTATGATACTGCCTGCGCAGTATTGATCTCACAGGGCAATGTTGAAACAGACTGGGTGAAGCTAGGCAGCAGCAGGTGAAATGTTATGCAGCTTGCTTTTTTCTGAATGTTCCGTACCAATGGCACATCTATTTCCCTCGTGTTTCTGATCTTCCGACCCCCTACCCCACACACAGCCCAGCTCAGCCTCGCCCACCACCACCACATAGACGCCAGGTGAGCTGCTGGAGTCTGGAGATGCAACTCTTTACTCTATTGGCTTTTAAGTCACGTATTTGAATTGTACTGTTTGGTAATGCAGTTATTTTGAGTAATGCCAGGCAGCAGAGGCCATGCTTCCCGCAATCTGCTCACTCCATTCCCACTTCCGGGTGCACATGTCTACATGCTTACAAAGGGGGAGTCTGCCCTGCTTTTGTTCTTCAGTTCACAGCTTGATTAGAATTCTGTCGGCAATGGCGAATGTGAACAATGCTTTTTCCTCTCTGCCTGGAGCTCTCCATTGGTTCATGGAATTGAAGACTTTTGTTTAAAGATGGGACAATAGACTAGCCTGAAAAGTAGATGCATGCAGGCCTGACATGATGTGGCCACATTTATACCACACCTTCAGATGAACTTAACTGGTCTGCTGTTAAATCTCAGTTACCAGTTTAATGGTATAATCCACTACAGAATAGTTGCTCATTTTACTATAGCCGATATGATAGCTCAGTGGGTTGAGCACTCGCTGCTGTGATGTGTGTGTGATCTGCAGGTTGCAGGTTTGAATCCCAGCAAGGCCATCTCAGTCTTTCATCCTTCTGAGGTCGATAAATGAGTATCAACACAGGTTGGGTGATATTGTATGCATATTTGTTCTATAAAAAAGAGCTTAAGTGTAAGTGCTATAAGTTAACATTATCATTTGGCCTCGAGCATCTGCTTGTATTCACAGTCATTTGACAATATGGATCTGTACACACAGATATTAATGATACATATGGCGATCCATTCTTGTATGAAATGTATATCACATTAGTGAAATCATAACCATATTTTTCGTAGTGTAGTGAACAATGCTATTCGATGTGTTGTCAAGGGGTGAAAGGTTGTGTCTCAAGTAGAGATGTCTTGCTTTACTTATTTACGGTGCCACTGGCCAAGTGCAAGAAATGAAGGGGCTTCACCAAATTTTTTGCCCCGGGCCTCACCTCATCCTGTGACAGCCCTGACCTTGTTGTCATCTTCAAATCCTCACTCCTCTCTTCACTGCACGGCCCTTGCCTAAAAGGGCCACTTTCGGCTGCACCTACCCAGAGGCATTTTCCCTTTCCTCACCTTCCCCCAATACCTCAATGTCTGCAGTTCCCTCCCCCAATCCTTATTTGTGTGTCATGTGTTTATGATGGTGGTGTCTGTAGATATGGATGGATGACTGTTGTCATGTGATGTCCTTCAGCATTGCAATGTCACATGTGTGGTTCTTTTCTGTGGTATGCGTGGTGGCATGACAGTCGCATGGTCCACCATTGTGCATGTATGCCACTTTGGTATGTCAAGCTGTCCACTGACGGCATGCACATGATCTGGAGAGTAAGGGGTGGGGGAACACTTGTCAGCAAATTCCCTGCATTCATTGCTCACAGCTCAAAGTGTGTGAATGCACAATGTGTGATACCTGTGTCTCCTGCCATTAATTGTTTTAGTACACTTTGATGCACATGTGCAGTTGTGTCTTGTTGCACATGGTTCAATATGTCTTTATCTGTCTATGTGCAGGTGAGGATGCACCAAAGATGCACCAGATGCAGAGGAAGAGGAGGAGGAAGAAGAGTTAGTGGTGCGTCAGACCACTAGTGGAGGGTGTGGTGTTGTATGACTTGAGAACCCACTGGTGCTCCAGAGCATCCTCAGTCGTGCTGCAGACTCTTTGGACTCAGCTGGCTCTGATGCTGAACTAGATGTTCATGCCTCAAAGAGGGCGAATGTGAGTGGCTCAGTGGGCGGATCAGATTGGGCCCATGAGTCTGCAGCGGGGGGGGCTGGATTTACAAGGCCAGTCATTGGTGGGCCCCCTGTCTGTGGTGGTTATGGATGCAAGGACACCCTCCCATGAATTGGCATCAGGTCCTGGGGCTGATGTCCATGAGAGGGTTGCAGACCTGCAGCCAACGACAGGGGCACCACAGCAACGGGCATGGTCCCTTGTATCAGGCCGCCATGGGCCCCGCACACGTGGTGGACGTGTGCAGGCTGGAGAGACAGAGTGGGAGCAGCCGATGTTGCGTGCCGCCATCTGACATGGCAACGTGTTGGATAAAATATCAGAGGGCATGGATGAGATGGCCAAGACCATGACCCCAC
Source organism: Ambystoma mexicanum (assembly GCF_040938575.1). Classification (NCBI taxonomy): domain Eukaryota; kingdom Metazoa; phylum Chordata; class Amphibia; order Caudata; family Ambystomatidae; genus Ambystoma; species Ambystoma mexicanum. The sequence goes on from NC_090929.1 coordinate 420,041,942, forward strand.
CAGTGTCCAGGGTAGAGCAACAGGTGCAGGTCATGCGGTCCTCATGCCACTTTCACAGAATGCACATGGAGGCCAACATCAAGGTCCGACGGGCTGATCTGAGGTGTCTGCAGGGGTCCCTGCATGCAGATGTTCAGGTACAAAGGGAGGCCCTGAGGATTGAGATGCAGACCATGAGGACTGCAATCCATGACCAACTCGCAGCCACAAGGACACTGATCCACGAGAAGATGGATCAGGCAAACACAATTCGGGCAACTCAATGCGTCATGAGTGAGCTTGCATACACACTCTGCAGCCATCCATGATGACATGCATGGAGACCTCACCACCCTTACTGTGCTGGTGCATTGAACCGTGTCACGACTGGCCGTGGCCAGTGGATATCAGGCCTCTGCACTTTGTGGTAGGGCTCCAACACCACATCTGCCTGCAGATCATCGGCAGGATGGGTGTACCAGCATGGACCAGCCTCCTGGTTCATCGTTGCCGTGAGGTCCATGAGCCCATGGAGGGTTTTTTTTCTTTCTTGTTTTCCACTCGTGAATATTGGAAAGCACCCTCCCCCTTCTGGGTGGATGCCCCTCTCCCCAGTCCAAGTTGGACTTTTTTGGGTGGGGGGGCCATGATTTGTCATGGTCACTGTTTTGTTGTTTTTCAATCCCCTTGCCTGGATGGTGGCATGCGTTTTATTTTTCCCTTTCCAAGGTGGAATCTTTTTTTTTCTTTGCATTCAGATGGGCAGTTGCCCTCTGAATGGCATGATGAATGCAGTTGTGAACATGCACCTATGTACAGTGGTGTCATCTCCCATGGCTGCCTTGAGGTCGACAGGATGGGAAGTGAAGGTAACAAGGGGTATATGGAATCTTGACACATATGTGCTGTATGCATGATTGAGAACTATGGCTGCTGAAATACAATGTCCCATGTTGTTGCAGTGATCCTGATTCATCCTGTGACTGCACTCCACGGGAGGTCCACCCTGCACCCTTTCACATCCCTACTGTCCATGCCCTTTCCCAGGCACTGGCCCTCCATTCACATATTTGGAGGTACATTTCCCAGTGGAGGTGATGAGAGAATCACATCATGCCAGCTCTGTCAGCAGATGAGCATGTGCACTGTCTCTCATTTTGGGTCTGTAATATTGGTCTCCAAGGTCTTTGCATGCATGACACATTTTTACTAGTTTGGGGGGTATCCGTGAGTCACAGTGAATGTCTGTCCAGATGTGTGTCTGTCCACATGCATGTGTGTGTATGTGCTGTTACACTTCTGTGAAGGTGCATTGTGTTGGTGGATGCACTGACACAATTGATACAATTCATGGGAGTGTTTGGGCATCACTTGTCACACTTTAGCCATTGGCAGTATTTCATTAATTCTGGAGGTTTATACTTATTTAGGACATGCATTCTCGGAACATATGCACTCTGTGTATTTTGGTTATCAATCACTTGCCTCACTGATAGTGATGATATCTCCTTACTGACACCCTTATACTCCCCCTAACCCGATGAATCCTACTTGGCCCTGCATATGTACTCCCTGTGCACACTTCTCTGACCCGTGCCACTTGCCAATCCAATCCCTTGTCCACTTACATGACCTGCCCTGCCACTGTCTCACATGGACCAGCCGTTAAGGTCGGGAGCCACAAAGGGACCTCGTAATTAGGAGCTAAAGGGTTAACGGCGCCACAGCCTTTTACGGTGCCGTTAACCCCTTGATTGCCAGGTATGCTCATCCTCCGCTGCACCACTTCATGACATAGACTCTCGTGATACAATTCTTGCCATTTGTGTACATTGACTCCACAGGACAGATTTGTCAGACTTGGTGCATGTAGGGTTGGGCAGATATGAGCATGTGTACCCCTGACAGACGGCTTCTGTGTTACCCAATGAGGTAACTTTTGGTACAGTGTTTATTTCTGTTGGTTATCTACACCGGGGAGTGTGGCATGTTTCTTGGTTTGCATTCCTTGTTCACCTCATCCGGCACTCAGTGAGTGCACAATATGTGTGCACATTGTGTCCCCATGCATGTATGACATTGTCCACTCCCCACAGTATGTCTTCATCTCTTCTCCCTGTGTGAGTTGCAGGTGCACCCTGGAATCCATGCACACTTACTGGGAGAGTCTCACTCAGGGTGTGTGGTCTGTTGGGTGGTGAGTGAACAGATGCATGTTGCCCTGAGGTCATTTTGCAGTGGTGTCCAAAGGGGGTGAATGTTGGTTGGTGTAGGGTATAGGTATGAGGTTGTAGGTATTTATTTGCAGGCATGTAGTGTACATGGGTCTTTTTCAGATTTGCATGCCATGGTGGGTGTTGCCAGTGATTTGTCTGATGTAGAGCTGTAGAGCTGATGATTGCCCTTTCACATGTGCCCAATCTTTGCCAGTTGGCCCTTTTCCATCACCCACTTTTGTCATTCATGGCCCACTACATCTGGTACTTTTACATCTCTGTTCCTTCCAGGCTCTCTGACTAGGCTGCTTCTTGTAAAGGTGTTGTGGTATCTGTCTTCCTCGTTTGGACAACTTCTCTCTGCACTCACCCACTGTGATGTCCGGCATATCCATTCTCATCTCTGCTCCTGCCAGTCTCCTCCTTGCAGTGCTTTTCACTTCTCTCTCTCTCTCTCTCTCTCTTTCTCTCTCTCCTTCTCTCTCTTTCTCTCTCGCTCTCTCTCTCTCTCTTTTGTGCTCCACTCCACTGCTAGGCAATCGTCACTCTGTGTCCTGTCTCCCTCTTGCACTCTGTCATCCTTCACCACTGGGTGGTCCATGCCTATTTTCTTGTTCCCTGCAAGAGTTGTTATGGATGTCTTGTATCTTTATGTTGTTCTGATGCATGTCTTTATGATTTTTAAATGTGTTTCCAGGTGGGATACAGTAGATGCAAGCCTGGTAGGTACCCTGTGCAGATAAGTGAAGGGCACACAGGGTGTCACTTGTGTTGTGGTTTGTGGAACGAAGTCTGACACTGTTTGGGGTTGTGTTTCTTTTGCTTGTATTAGGTGAGCGGGTCCTGCTTCATGGGGGCATGTGACAGATGATGATGATAGGCTGGTGTTTCTATGAACGCTGTTTTGTCAAGACAATCAGTGTGGCATTGGTTGCGTGTTCATAGTTGTGAGGGCGGCTGTCACTGTAGGACCTTTGTTGGTGAGTTGTCAAGGGGTGGCAGGCCCGGATGTTTGTGTGCTGTGACACATGGTGAGTGTTGTGGGGGTGAGTGTTTCCTTGCACTTTTCACATGTGTCTTGCCTGCCGCATGGCATCCTGGTCAATGGCCCTCATTACAACACCGGCGGTAACCAATGGCACTATTAGCACCATGGTTGCTGTCGGTATTGTAACGAGTCCGCCATAATGCAATGGGGAATTACCACCCCATTCCAAGGTTAGCGGGCGGTAATTCCCCATGCACCATTGGCCCTTCCCCATTCCCATTTTGCCCCATAGGGCTCAATGAGAATGGGGAAGGCGATAATTACGGTACCGCAAATTGCAGTACCGTAATTACCTTCAAGGTCCCTTTGCGGCTCCCTACTTTAACGGCTGGTCCAGACCAGCCGTTAAGGTCGGGAGCCACAAAGGTCCCTCGTAATTAGGCGCTAAGGGGTTAACGGCGCCACAGCCTTTTACGGCGCCATTAACCCCTTAGCGCCAGGGTCGTAATGAGGCCGAATGATTTTACAATAGGCATGTCTGCCCATGTAGGCAGTTCAATCTTGGTCCTTCTTCCCCTTTTGGGGTGCTGTCCCAAGACAAATCGACACACATGACAGCATTGCTAGCCATTTGTGGGATGACATGTTCTACAAAGACACCAGGCACACACCATTGTCTATGGGTTGTTGGTTGCCATGGTCAACTTGTGGCATGCCCAGTACACAATCACATTTCCAGAGGCCTATTGACAGCTGCTGCGTGCATCTCATTGCTCCCTTTATTTCAAGGCACATTTGACCCAATGCAATCCAGTCACGTTGAGGTCTGCCTTCCCTTCCACCTTTAGTGTGTCTTTGTCCTTGGCCTCTGTTTCTCATTGCTTTCTCATGTTTGCTTGTGTGTTTCATGTCAGTTTCCTTGGTGCCCTGCATTCCAGTATGACAGCTGCCTCTGTGAAGTGCTGCCTTCTGCATGATCATGTTTTCTGTAGAATTGGTGATATTTTACGATCACATCTTCTTGGACTTTGCATCATCAGCTCCCCTGCCAGTGTTTACTGCACTATCCCAGTGTCACGTTAATGAGGGGATGCCATATCGTGGCATTGGGAGTACTTCCAAGGTGATCCTGGGTTTCCATGCTCTCAGTGGTCTCTTTTTGGGGGTCCTCTCAGTGTTATACTGACTGTGGCCAGTTGAGATTGTTCAAACTGTACCATCAGCATCTAAATGGGTAAGTGGTCCTTCACTGCATGGCACTCGGGAGGTGAGGCCATGTGGAGGTTGTGGGTGGTTAAGTTGTTACTGTATTTGGTGTCCATGTTGCATTGGTGTTTGGTGGGCGGATCTGGCTGCATGGGTGCCGGGACACGTGGTGAAAGGCAGCTGGTGAGTTATTGTTTGCATTTGTTGCATGTCACTCAGGGGGGAAAATATTGCTGTATCTTTGGGGGCATGGATGTGTTAACTGCCTTCACATTGTTTTGTCTTTCTCTACAGAGGCATCCCGCATGTGAATATGTTTGCTGCGTTTAAAGGTGAAGGTGCTGCTGTGTGCATGTACAGGACACAGCATCATGCTTTGGTGGTTTCCATGCCAATAGAGGGGCACATCAATGGATTGCAAAGTCAAGCTGGGGCAGGCACACAAGGGACAAGGTGTGATGTGCATGTTTCTGGCAGTGCACTTGTTTCATGTTTGATATGACAGCTTTGATGTGACTATGCATTGTGAGCATAGCTTTGCTCAGGGAATCGGTTGGCCACTGAACTTGTTTATTGTTGTGGGGCACGCATAGTGGGTCCAAGTCTGTCCTCGCATGTCTTTGTTTTTGGCATACATTTGTTACTATGCCTTCCTACTTGGGTCTCCTGTGTCTTTTGGTGTCTACATGCACAACAGTTGTTGACCATGTGACAGTGGTCAGGGACTTTGTTGCTTGTGCTGTGTGCGTTTGGGTGTACGACATAGACACGGTTGGTTAAAGTTGCTATGACTGTGTTGGTGATTGTTGCACAGCCATACAGATTAGGGACATGAGTCACAGAGCGTTTTCCTATGTGATTGCTGCATTATTTGAGGCTTCTGTAAATCCGGCCCTTGGGGTGTTTCACCCACTTTTTCTCACTTACGAATTGGCTCGGACTCAGTGATAATTTTGATATGGGATGCATAGTCTCCATGTTCATATTATGTATGTAAAATGTCAATTTCTGTGCCCCCGTTTTCAAGCTCACATCAACATGGAAAGGTTTGAGCCTGTACTGAACACAGTCCCACACGGTGTACAATAGTATTTGGAGTGGCTGATTGGAATTAGATAACATTTTGCTTTTGATGTCCATGAATGACTAGATGCTAAGAATTGAATGATGCCAAGTTGGTGTATTTTTCAGTTCCAACATGTTTTACCTTGTTTATGTATTTTTCACATTTGTTCATTTGTTCTGACTCCAGAAGAATGTTACTCCCAACTGGAAGTGGTATACTCCCACTTACAAATCTTATCTGGGGCTCAGTTTGTGCCTGTTGTTTTATGTCTAGTGGAGACACACATATTTGCCCTCCCAGAGGCACATTCTCATGGTGTTGTTGTGGGCACGGAGAATAGGCCACAATTCATCATTGATTGGCACCTGGAATGTGGCTTCAGTGTGTGTGCTCCACAGAGGCTGTTTTTTATGTGAAGTATGATTGCACCAGCTGGGTGCATGCAGCCACTCCACATGACCTTTGTCCAACCATTGGCAAGGGTGGTGCCTGTGGTTGCGAGCAGTGTCCCACCTGAATAGCCACTGGCACACCACGCTGTGTGGCGACATTGTGCAGTACACATGCAGCCACTATGATTCTACCTATTACCTGTGGTGCATATAGCAACACCCCACCAGAGTGCTCAAGGGAGTGGAACCATGACTTCAGCACTCTGAATGTGCACTCCACTATGCCCCTAGTGGCTACATGTGCTGTATTGTATCTCACCTCAGCTGGTGTTGTGAGATTCCGGATTGGTGTCATCTTGAATGTTGACAGCGGGCAGGCACTGTCCCCTATAAATGTGTACATGGTTGTCATTGTCATGTATTGTCAGGGTCTATTGTTCAGTGTGTCACATGCATGCAATGCGTGACCATTCATGCTCACCGATGAGCAATGCATAGCCATGTTTTCCAGATGCCAGGGCACAGGTCATTGGAGATCGGTGGAAGATGCGGCTGTCATGTGTACTGCCCGGGAAATGGGCATACACTGCCATGATGATTCCTTTGCCGTCACACACTACCTGCACATTGATGGAGTCCAGTGTTTACGATTACGGTAGATGTACTCTGTCATTCGGGGTGGCCATACTGCAACATGTGTGCAGTCAATTCCACCTAGCACACAGGGGATGTGTGCGACTGCATATAAATCCTGGATCACTGTCTGCCTTTCCGCCACTCTTTGTGCCGTATATATGTGCCTGTGCACACATGCACGTGCTGTTATACATAACAACACCTGGTGTAGTTTGCGAGAGCGGGTGGCCTGCGGTATCCCACCTTCTATTGCTGTGGTTCATTGGAAGGACCCAGTTGCAATAAAATGAAGTGCAGTCAGCACTTTTTCTAGGGGGTGGGAGGTAAAGGCCTGGGAGCAGATGGTGGGTGATGCTAAGCCATCTTCCCACTCTCTGACAATTACTTGGTTTATATGTAGGAGGAACCTGTACCTGGCACATACCTGCTCATCCGGCATCCCAAACAGCGTGGTGCATCGTGTGAAGATCCAGGCCCTGGGCATCCTCCTCCTCCTGCGGTGTCCGTGCATGATGGCTCGTACTATTGCTGGGTTCATCCTGGCTGTAGATGTTGCTTTGATGTGCGTTGCATGCTTTATACACATTGGTTCCTATGCACGTTGTAGTTTACGCCTGCTATCATGTGGTGGATAGATCACAGGGTTTGCATGTGTTTTTTTGCAATGCGACGTTCTGCGTTGAAATCCATGAATATGACTGGATTTGCATTGGAATGGACATATGATTGCTTAGTCGTCGCCCGTCCCTCAGCACGCCCAAATATTCACATGTTCTTCCTCATTCTGCATGTTCTGCACCCTATTGGGGTCGCTGTGTAGGCCCTGCCCACACTTTGCTTAGAGTCTTGCGCAAGACGCTCGTCCACTTGCAGAGCCATGCTGGGCCAGCACGAACTCCATGCAAGTCCCGAAAAGTCCCACGCAGTCGGATCCATGAATCGACAAACATGGATATCAGCGCAGATTGGCACGCAAAATCCAGATTTTCTAGACAGATTATTACATGAATGTATTTATTGTGGATTTGTTAGGGGCTTATACAACAAGTAACTTGTGTTTCAAAGCGCCTAGGACCTTTTTGTGCTACTAATGTTGTAATGAAGCTCACCATACCACGGCTACTTCAAACACTCTGTGTTATCTAAATGACTGTGCCTTTTGCATTTGTTCTAACTTTCCTGGACATTCCTCGCTCTGTCCTAATATGCTAACCCCACGTCTTGACCCTATTGGATCGATCAGCTTTTGTATCCCCAAGCCCTTCGGGTGTGGCAATTCGGTCGCTTGTCACTTTCCATTCACTTTTTGCTACATTTCTACTACTGCAGCTACTGCATTTCTAAAGACGTTCCTGAAATGACTGCGTGATTAACAGTCCTTCGTCTCTTATGGCATGCACCGCTGGCTTAGCCCAAGCCCCACTGGTGCGGCTTTCCTAGCGCGCAACTTATTTATTGTCCGTTCTCCATGCACCTGCCTTTTTTACCTTTACTGCTCCCCGCCCACATGTGCCTGTCCTACTGCCAATCCCTTTTATGTAGCTCTTAGCTTGCAACAAAAATTGTATTTTTACATTGTTCTATACCATGCTTTCTCACTCTATAATTCTACCCCTGTTACTTGGTAAGCAATGTAACTGGATGAGTTGAGGCTTTGCCAGACTGCATACCCTCCCTAATTCTGTCTCTATGCTTACCTGCACACCTGTAGTAGCCCCCGTACCATGAGGCGTGGCTTTGCCAGATTGTGCACCCTTACCAATTTTGTCTTTATGCTTACCAGTAGACCTGAAGTAGCCCCCCGTAGCATGAGGCATGGCTTTGCCAGATTTTAAACCCTTACCAAGTGTGGCTTCATGCTTGCCGGTACACCTGAAATAGCCCTGCGTACCATGAGGCGTCCCTTTGCCAGATTGTGCACCCTTACCAATGTTATCCCCATACCATGAGGCATAGCTTTGCCAGATTGTGCACCCTTACAGGTAGCCCTGTGTACCATGAGGCGTGGTTTTGCCAGAGTATGTTTTTCAAGATCCACTGTATGTTGTAGCCCCTATGCGTGGCCTTGAGCTTTGTACACTGTCAAATCACACTTACTGTAACTAGCACCTAGATGGTTTTGTGCACTGCTGTAAAAGCAAAATCAATAAATAAATACATCTTACCTGGAATCGGTCAGTATGGTGCCGGATGGTGAGAATGATGAGTAATTGTTGCAGTACACTAGGAAGATATGCTTCCTGTTTCTACTGATTCGGGACCTCTGGCTGTGCGCCCTCTTTCATACTTTGTGTCAAGTTTACCTAGACAAAGCACTAGAAGTGGATTCTCTCTGGCCAGCATTAGTGCCCCCACACACCTACGCGAACACTCTGGAAAATGCAGCTGTGCTTCCTTCAGTGTTTGCGTCTGGTGACAGCGCTGCTTCTCCCTCCTTCGCGATGTACTTGGGAATCCTGTTAAAGTTTTAACCTCCTCTGGAACAGGGGTCTACAAACTGCAGCTCTCCAGATGTTTCGGACTCTGATGTCCTTGATCCATCACCATTGACTGTGCTGGTTACAGCTATTGGGAGTTAAAGTCCAAAACATATGGGCAGCTAAAGCGTGCAGACCCCCTACAGTAGAAAATACAGAACTCTGCCTTCACTCCACCTGTAGCCACACACAAACTAACCCACACACACAGGCGCAGGCGCACTTGCAAACTGTGATGCACACTAGTACTACACTATTGAAAATGTAGTTGACCCGGAACAGTACTGCACAAATCACAAGTTACCCAATAAATTAAGCAAGTCCGCGAAGCTGCCGAGGTTCAACCCATTGCCATCTGTTAATATAGGGTGGCAACGGCCACACCTCGGCCAAGGGTGGAAAGTGGGAGTGGATGTGCAGAGTAATCCCAGAGGAGGCCAGCCTCCATTAGGTCTCTGGCTTCCCACAGGGGGCAGGCAGCTTGACAAGGGTCGCACGGTGGCCCACACCTAAAGTGTAACCTGTCAAAAGAAGCGTGAAAAGAGAGGCCTTAGGTACAGAGACGACCTAATCTGGTGAATTAATCAAACGCACTCTCTTCGCTGCCACTAGAGGTTTGCCACTCAGACCTGTCTCTATTGCTGTCAGACCTGGGGACTAGTGGGTGTTGCATGTCATCCCTCCTGGGAAGAATGGTAGCTCCCAGGAACGGCCTCAGAGTGGTAACCATGTGACCAAACTAATAAAAAGGATGAGCTGTTTCCGGATCGTCAGTCGATGACACTGCTGACTCCTGCGTTTGTTCTGTGCACCATGCTAGTGCTGCGCAGCATGCCGAGGGCCAAGCTGTTCTGCCATGTGATCAGGCCCTGTCCACCAGCCTCGGCCTGGGTGCCCCCAGAACCGAGGCAGGTGCGAGCTGAGTGCTATAGTCCGCTCCGGTGATCCGGGGTACCCAGGGTGCTCCCTGCTGTCTGAGAGCTGCATGTATGCGGCTCGATGAGTCGCTGTCGGGTGATCTCGACATCAGCTGTGGCCCACTCCGGTGATTCGTGGGCGGGCCACAACAGTGGGGTCCATTCAAGTGGACAAAAAGACCTCATGGTATGTAGGATGCAGTGTAGCGACTGTCTGCCTGGTGAGGAGTGCTCCGAGCCCGCAGCCAGCACGGGGTCGCCTCTGGAGGTGAGATATATATCGCCAATATCTCCCGCCTGAAAATGGGCTGTTTAAATCCTTGCTGTCTGAAGAAAGCAAGTTGTGCGCTGGGGGGGGGGCTGAGGGGGGCACTGCAAATCAATGTTAAAGTCAACAGCTCTTTTATATAGCACTCAGCTCTCCTCAGCAAGGCTCTGTAAAGGTGTATCCTTGCCTGGAAGAGTGTTAGCTTCAACAGCTCCTCATAAATCCGACAGAGCGGAGTCTGGGGTCTGGGGGCATGGTGCCCTAGAGGGCCATTGCCTGTATATGGGTGCCTTGCAGGTGAAAGGTGGGGTAGGAGGGGTGCTCGGAACTGGTGCTGCATGTTGTCACTGCGACTGCATTGTGCTACGTTCGGCTATGAGGGCAATGGTGCACGCGCTGCATCTCAGGGCTCTGGTATTGGGTGCCTTGCATCGTTTCATTAAGGGCGGTCCACGCCCATTCAAGTGAGCCCAGTCTGAGTGCAGGTGTGAGGGCTGGAGTTGCCTGGATTCCGATGCATTTGCAGGTAGCCTGTGGGATGAGTGATGCCCGAGAGGAGTTCAGTGTGGGAAGACTTCTATGCATTCATTACAGGGCTCAAGTCGAGGGTACACGCAGGTGGACGGATCACCCCTCCCCCCACACCACCATCCCCCCAGCGATTTTCTGGTGATGCAATTTCAATTGGCCTGTTAATGAGTCCCCCACTTTTTTTCTGAGGGCACCCTGATGCCACATTCAATTGCTATCAGGGGTGGGCTTGCCTACAGGGAACTCTGGAGATTTCCCGGTGGGCTTCTGCACTGTGGGCCTCATTTGTGAGGGTACCCTGCTTTTCTGCTCCTCCTCCCCTCTCCATCAGCCACACTGTCCCCTTTTGTCCACCCCCACATACATTTGAAGTAAATAATTTGTTATAAACCCTAGTTAGAGGAGTTGGTCTTTCTCACATGGTATAATATTAGGGGCACTTTGCAAAACATTTCTAAGGCCACTTTTGGTTCCCAGTCTAGAGTCCCACCACTTATTTCAGAGGGCCCCGTGTTATGCTGTTTTCTGGTGACGACACATTCAATGTGTATGCTATTGAGTCCCTGTTACCTGGCACATTTCGGATTCTGCACTTTCTTTTGGTTTGAGATACATCACATCTGAAGCAGGAAGACTGGCCTAATGAGTTGGCATAAGGAGTGGCCTAAACATCTAACAGCCATGAAAGCAGATGTTGCAGAGAACCACAAGAGCACAACCAGCCGAGCTAGCTTTGGAATGCCTGCCGGCCAGGCCTCGCAGATGGGTATCAACAGCCCTCCCTTCGAGAACGTACACAGCACAGTGCTGAAGCTGCTGGCTGAAGTCCCCAGGTCGATAAGAGCCTGCTGTGCAAAGACAATCTGAAATGTACTTGATTCCCTCTCTTCGGCGAAAGGACCTGTTGTTATGAATACATACGGCTAATGGGAGGAGATTAATATGTAGCTTTGCATTGTACATAAATATGAGCCAGGCCTGGGAGGGGGCAGAGTTGATGCAGCCCTCCAGAGCTTGGTGTGTGTTAACATTACAGCTTTTACTCACAAACTTCTGGCTTTGCATATTATTTGTGCCGAGTGCCTGGAATGCCTGAGACGGTGTGAGGGAGCTGTAACGCTCACCTGATTCCCGCAGAGGCGCCGGTCTTTACTGGGTGAATGCCGTATCTTCAAAGGTGATGTGTAACACACGGTTGGCTCTTTGGGCTGGACCTCTGTGCACTGTATGTCTGACTCGAAGAGTAAGATGTCTGCAGATAGAAAATATGGGATTAATGAACTGGGGTTATTGGGTGCCTCTCTTCTCTTCCCTTTCTCTTCTCCTGTAGAACCCCAAAGGTTAACACCCTCACCTTAGGTAAGTGAACGCCGAGCTCTCCATCTGCCTCGGGGCAGGGTGCCGTAACCAGTTTCTTCACTGGATAAGGGTGCAGGCCTCTTGACCTCAGAGGACTGCTGTCCGTCGTTAACTGCACGAACGGTAAGTTCTGGGCACTTCAAATGTCTTAAAAGTCTTTTGTAATGATATCTCTTGTTTTGCAGGGTTCCGGCGATGGCAGATGGCGGGCTGATGAGAGTTGAGGATCGAACCCGCGTGAGGAATAGAAGCGCCTGGAAGCACGTAAGTAAGCGCTTGTAGCCTGCTTCACGATGCGCACTAACTGTCCCTTTTATCTTGCAGGTACAAGTTTGGAGCTTCAGAGAAGCTGAAGGGTGCTGGAATACCCACTGGATTCGGCGTGGGAAGGAGTAAGGGCACGTGAGTAATAAAGTTGCCCAATGTCTTTAAACGCACCTTCTTTTGTCTTTCAGATGCGGGATGCAGCGCCGAAGGCCTCCGGAGCGTGCGAAGAGCTGGTAAGCTTTTGTCTTTCAGATGCCGGAATGCAGTGCGAAGACCTCCGGAGCATGCGAAGAGTAGGTAAGCCTTTGTCTTTCAGATGCCGGAATGCAGCGCGAGGCGTTGGTGACAGCCGATGGACCAGGTAAGAGATGCGCTGCCACTGAAGACCGTAGTGCTAACCTGTTCTTTCTTTGTCTTTACAGGTGCTGCTGAAGACTGGATTCCAGGATGGTAAGCCTTTGTTCCATTAGGCCCAGGATCAGAAGCAGAAGACACGATGAGCGTTCTGCTGCAGAGAATGCAGAATAACGCAAAGCAAGATTCATCCATCGGGTGTGGTTTAAATAGCCTCCTGTAGTGCTTAGGTGTCTCCTTCCACAGCCTCGCCTAGGTAAGAAAAGAGTTCCTGCTTTCCAGAAGAGTTCCAGTGTTCTGAACCTAGGGAGTGGCTCCTGCCCCACCCAACAGGAAAAGTAGTCCCAAACAGAAGAGGATCAGGGGCTCAACTGGCAGGTAAGTAAGCAGCATGGTCTGCTGCAGGTAAGTCCACCCAAGCATTATGAGCCCGGCGCTTCCAGCGCTGGGACTGGGCATCTTTATGAGCCTGGTGCCACTGGCGCCAGGACAGGGTCCAAAAGGTCCCAATTGGGACTGGCTGGCACTCGGAACCGGGGTTATGGGTCTGCTTCCAAGGGAGTCGGGCAAGTCCTGATCTTTTGGAAGCAGAGATCATGACAGCACCCCCCCTCAAGGCCCCTCCCAAACCGGGCTTCTCCGGGGGTTTGGGCTTGTTAGGAAATGTTCGATGAAATCTTTTGATTAGAGGAGGGGCGTGGACATATTCTGCAGGTTCCCAGGATCTTTCTTGGGGACCGTAGCCTTTCCAGTCAATCAGGTAAAATAGTTTAGATTTGGAGATCTTGGAATCCAGGATGCTTTTGACTTCAAACTCGAGTTCTCCATCAACTAGAATAGGTTTTGGAGATTTAGTTAGTCGGGTTTGAGGTTGCACAGGTTTTAATAGAGAGACGTGGAAGACCGGATGTATCTTCATGTGAGGGGGCAAGTCCAACTTGACCGCTACTGGATTTACTATGGTAGTGATGGAATAGGGACCAAGGTATCTTGGGTTGAATGTGCGTGGTCCTTTTAGAGGTAGATATTTGGTGGATAACCAGACTTGATCCCCTACTTGATATTGGGGGGCTTCCTTCCGATGTTGGTCTGCTCCTTTCTTGTATTGTTCTTTAGCCCTTTAAAGGTGAGAAACGGCTTCCTTAAAGGCTTGGGTAATTGTAGAATGCAGGTGGTCTACTGCTGGTGTTCCAAGATCTTGGAGTGGATCCAACTCCGAGGTTCGAGGGTGACTACCGTATAAAAGAAAAAACGGGGTCTTCCCAGTTCCCGAGTGGACAGAGTTATTGTAGGCATATTCGGCTATCCAAAGGATATCTTTCCAAGTTTTTTCAGTTTGTTGTAGCATGCAGCGCAAATACTGTTCCAGAGTTTGATTGGTCCTCTCGGTTTGTCCGTCGGTTTGAGGGTGGTGGCTGGTCGAAAGTCTCACATCAATTTGAGCCGACCGACAGCAACTTCGCCAAAAATGAGAAATAAATTGACTACCTCGATCCGAAATGAGAACTGAAGGAAAACCGTGCAGTCGGACGATGTTTTCGAGGAATTCTCGGGCCAGAGTTGTTGCTGTTGGTAAGCCTTTGAGTGGAATGAAATGCGCCATCTTGGAGAATAGGTCCACGATTACTAGGATCGTATTGTACCCGGAGCATGGAGGTAGATCGGTGATGAAGTCCATAGAAAGCGTATGCCAAGGGCGAGGTGGGATGTCAATAGGGCGTAAGAGGCCGGCTGGTTTTTCCTTTTGACTCTTATTTTGGGCGCATACTCCACAGGACATTATAAAGTCTCTGATATCTTTTTTCCAAGACGGCCACCAGAAGTAGCGCTTGATCTTTTCCGAGGTCTTGGTCATACCGGGATGTCCTTCCATTAAAGAATCGTGATAACAAGAGATTACCTTTTTCTGTAAATCTGTGCTGGGCAGGTATAACCGTTCTTGGAAATATAATAGGTTGTCCTTCACCGTAAAGTCCTTTCCCTGCAGATGCCAATTCTGTATGTCTGTTGGAGTTACCAGTAGCCTGGCTTTATCCTTAACTTCCTCTATGGATTGTGTGGCGATTACACCTAGAATTCTTTGTTCGGGAATGATAGGTACAGGTTTAGGATTGATCAAATGTTCTTCCACTCCCATCCGAGAAAGGGCATCAGCTTTACCGTTTTTTGTACCAGGTCGATAGGTAATTATGAAGTCAAACTCGGCAAAGAATAGTGCCCAACGGAGTTGCCTAGAGGATTGAGCTTTTGCGGTTTTCAAATATTGCAGGTTTCGGTGATCTGTAATCACAGTAACAGTGTGTCGGGCCCCCAGAAGATAATGCAGCCAAGCCTTAAAGGCGGACTTGATAGCTTGAAGTTCCTTATCAGTAATAGTGTAATTGATTTCAGGAGGCGAGAATTTGCGGGACCAAAATGCCACGGGATGCAACTGATTGGTTACTGGGTCCTTTTGTGATAGAACTGCCCCCATGGCAAGGCTCGAAGCATCAGTTTCAACGATGTAGGGGAGTTCTGGGCGAGGATGTTTTAAGATCGGTGCAGAGATAAATCTAGTCTTCAAATTCTGGAAAGCTTGTTCCGCCTCGGTAGACCATTCAAAACGTTTGTTTTTCTTTAACAAGGCGGTGATGGGCTGGACTATTCGAGAGAATTCGGGGATAAACCTGCGGTAAAAGTTAGCGAAGCCTAACATGCTTTGAACACCTTTTACGGAGGATGGCGATGGCCATTTGAGAATTGCATCGACCTTCTTTGAATCCATACGCACTCCGCTAGGTGATAATATGAATCCCAAGAATTCAACTTCAGTCACGTTGAAAACACATTTTTCCAACTTAGCGAAAAGTTTGTGTTGACGCAATCTCTCGAGGACCATTTTCACGTGTTTCCGATGTTCAGTTTCCGATGAAGAATAAACGAGGATGTCGTCAATGTAAACAACAACACACACATCTATGAGCTCTCTGAGGACATCGTTCATAAAATATTGAAAGGCGGCCGGGGCATTGCAAAGTCCGAAGGGCATGACCTGATATTCAAATAGCCCATACTTGGTGCGGAAGGCCGTCTTCCATTCATCGCCCTCTTTTACTCGTACCAAGTGGTAGGCTCCTCTAAGATCCAGCTTTGTATATATGCATGCTTTTCTGACTTGGTCCAGGAGTTCAGGGATCAAAGGTAACGGATATCTATTCTTAACAGTGATCTGGTTCAGGGCACGATAATCTATACAGGTTCTAAGGTCCCCTTCTTTTTTTGGAACGAAGAACAAAGCTGAGGAAGCAGGGGACTTGGAAGGACGAATAAACCCATTCGCTAGGTATTGATCCAGGTATTGTCAGAGGTGAAGATTCTCAGGCTCGGTGAGGGCATAAATTCTACTACAAGGAGGAGTAGATCCAGGTATCAGGTCTATCTGGCAGTCATAAGACCTATGAGGAGGTAGAGAGTTAGCCTGATCCTTCCGGGAAAACATCTTGGAATTCTAGGTATTCAGGAGGTAACTGGAGAGCCTCCGAGGAAATTGCTGCCAGTGCAACACCAGGTCGAGGGTGACAAGTAGAGACACATTCTGGAAACTGAACCGTTCTTGCTCGCCAATCGATCTGAGGATTGTGCTTCTCTAACCAAGGAATTCCTAGAATAATCTGGAACTGAGGGGCCTTGATCACATCGAACACGATCTTCTCATGGTGTCCATCTTGACTTACTAGCGTCACTTCTTGGGTGGTATGTGTTACTGGTCCGGAGGCTATCTCCGTACCATCCACCGTAGTAATGACGTCCTTTACAGCCTTTGGACAAAGAGTCAGATTCATCCTCAAAACCATTTCATGATCCACATAATTGCCGATGGCACCGCTGTCGACGTAAGCTTCAATCGCATGTAATCGATCCGGATGTTCAGGGCTAATGAGGACCATAGGTATCACGAAATGCGAGGTCACGGAACTGGTTTTAACGCTCGGCAAGAGGACCTCTATTCTTGTCGGGCGAGGTTGTTTCCCTGCTCAGAGTTTGTGACCCTGGTAACTGCAGCTCCTACTGCCTTCTTGGCTGGTTTCACCGGACAGTCTCGAAGAAAGTGCCCCGAGTTTCCGCAATAGAGGCATAATTGCAGCTGTTTTCTCCTTTCCCACTCCTTTTGTGTTAGTGGTCCTTTCAGGGCCCCTATTTGCATGGGTTCCCCGGAGTCTACTCCTTTGGTAGGAGTTGGTGGTTTGGAAAATACTCGAGCATCAAACTTGGAACGATCGGCCTTCCTGTTCTGCAGTCTGTGGTCAATTTGAATGACTAAGTCAATATAGTCCGAACAGTCTTGCGGGGGATTCACTACTTGGGCTAACACATCTTTGAGCTCTCCACGTAGACCTCTATAAAACAGCGTAATCCTTTTGTCCTCAGGCCATCGAGTTTCCACTATCAGTCTGTTGAAAGACGCAATATAAGCCAAAAGGTCTTGATTACCCTGTCGCAATGAGAGGAGCTCATTGTCCAAGGCCTGCCCCTGTGAATGTCTTGCAAACAGTTTTTCCATACTGAGCTGAAAAGCTTGAAAATCATGGAGAAACGGATCATCTTGATTAACTAGAGGGATCGACCAGTCTGCCGCATTGCCACTAAGGTACGAAAGCACGAAAGCTACCTTAGCTTGATCAGTTGGAAAGGCTGCTGGCCGGCATAAGAAGTGCAACCGGCACTGATTAATAAATACTGCAAACCTCTTTGGGTCACCAGAAAATCGTTCGGGCGGAGCCAGAGGTACATTCCCAGGTAGGTTGATCTGCACTGGGTTCGTAGAGGATGTTGAAGGAAGATTTGCCCCTGATGCGGGTAACGGAGTTTGTCCGGCTTGTGACTGTAGCAATTGTCTAGCGAGATCGTCTGTTCGCTCCTTGGAAATAATCAGTTCCCTTCCTAGTGCATTTGTTTCCTGACGGGCTGCATGCACTTCTGCTCTTAGTTCCCCAAGTAACTGGGCTAGCTGGTCGGTATCCGAGGTTTCCATAGCGCCTGGGTGGGAGTTTTGCGGTAGGCTTTGCGTTCTGTAACGCTCACCTGATTCCCGCAGAGGCGCCGGTCTTGACTGGGTGAATGCCGTATCTTCAAAGGTGATGTGTACACACAGTTGGCTCTTTGGGCTGGACCTCTGTGCACTGTATGTCTGACTCAAAGAGTAAGATGTCTGCAGATAGAAAATATGGGATTAATGAACTGGGGTTATTGGGTGCCTCTCTCCTCTTCCCTTTCTCTTCTCCTGTAGAACCCCAAAGGTTAACGCCCTCACCTTAGGTAAGTGAACGCCGAGCTCTCCATCTGCCTCGGGGCAGGGTGCCGTAACCAGTTTCTTCACTGGATAAGGGTGCAGGCCTCTTGACCTCAGAGGACTGCTGTCCGTCGTTAACTGCACGAACGGTAAGTTCTGGGCACTTCAAATGTCTTAAAAGTCTTTTGTAATGATATCTCTTGTTTTGCAGGGTTCCGGCGATGGCAGATGGCGGGCTGATGAGAGTTGAGGATCGAACCCGCGTGAGGAATAGAAGCGCCTGGAAGCACGTAAGTAAGCGCTTGTAGCCTGCTTCACGATGCGCACTAACTGTCCCTTTTATCTTGCAGGTACAAGTTCGGAGCTTTAGAGAAGCTGAAGGGTGCTGGAATACCCACTGGATTCGGCGTGGGAAGGAGTAAGGGCACGTGAGTAATAAAGTTGCCCAATGTCTTTAAACGCACCTTCTTTTGTCTTTCAGATGCGGGATGCAGCGCCGAAGGCCTCCAGAGCGTGCGAAGAGCTGGTAAGCTTTTGTCTTTCAGATGCCGGAATGCAGTGCGAAGACCTCCGGAGCATGCGAAGAGTAGGTAAGCCTTTGTCTTTCAGATGCCGGAATGCAGAGCGAGGCGTTGGTGACAGCCGATGGACCAGGTAAGAGATGCGCTGCCACTGAAGACCGTAGTGCTAACCTGTTCTTTCTTTGTCTTTACAGGTGCTGCTGAAGACTGGATTCCAGGATGGTAAGCCTTTGTTCCATTAGGCCCAGGATCAGAAGCAGAAGACACGATGAGCGTTCTGCTGCAGAGAATGCAGAATAACGCAAAGCAAGATTCATCCATCGGGTGTGGTTTAAATAGCCTCCTGTAGTGCTTAGGTGTCTCCTTCCACAGCCTCGCCTAGGTAAGAAAAGAGTTACTGCTTTCCAGAAGAGTTCCAGTGTTCTGAACCTAGGGAGTGGCTCCTGCCCCACCCAACAGGAAAAGTAGTCCCAAACAGAAGAGGATCAGGGGCTCAACTGGCAGGTAAGTAAGCAGCATGGTCTGCTGCAGGTAAGTCCACCAAAGCATTATGAGCCCGGCGCTTCCAGCGCTGGGACTGGGCATCTTTGTGAGCCTGGTGCCACTGGCGCCAGGACAGGGTCCAAAAGGTCCCAATTGGGACTGGCTGGCACTCGGAACCGGGGTTATGGGTCTGCTTCCAAGGGAGTCGGGCAAGTCCTGATCTTTTGGAAGCAGAGATCATGACAGGAGCTAGATGAGCACTAGTATCGGAGGGAGCAGGACGAACAAAGGTAACATATGGTGCTGAAACCTGTAAGCTCCTCTTATCTTCATCAAGTGCATGGCATGGAGATGGAGATTACAGCAAACCAACGGGTAAGTGAAAGAAATTGTTTTCGCTGTACCTGTTGCATGTTTCAATAGTGGACTTTGTGGAATTTGGAGTCTTCAGGGCTCTAGGAAGAATATAAATATTGGGCAGAGCATCCTTAGGCACCTGTAATACAGTCAGAGCACCGGGTCGTGGAGAGTGGGTGTAGGGTCGATGCTGTAGAGGTCGCTGAGTGGGAGTGGGAGGTCTGTCTGAAGGTTGAGTTAAAGTGGAATAAAAGAGATTAAAGAGTACAGATCACAGAATACAGTTTCAGTGGCAACATGGCAGATGCCGGTCCACTGACAACGCAAGAGGCAGGTGGAGATCTGTCATATAAATCGGGGGCAAGGGCTGTTCTGGAGAGGCTGAAGAACATGTTGCAGAATTGGGATGTGGTCCCCCATTCAGCACAAAGGAAGATGGAGGTGGGGGCTGCCAGGAACATCAGTTACAAAGGGTACCGCAGGGTAGGGACAAGCGAGATAGTGCTGAATCTCAAGCAAAGCACAAATATATCACAAAGGGGGTGGAGGTACAGAGTGATCAGAGATGCTCAGATTTTGAAGTGATGCTTACACAAATGTTCAAGAGGGGCACAGTATGGCGGCTACTTCCAGACGAGATAAGGAGGGTGGTGGAAGGGAATGTGGAGGAAAAGTTAAGATCTGCCCAGGGGTGGGCAGACATTCTGAATTCAGCTGATGACGCATGGCTGAGAATGAAAAAAGCACTGTCAGTGAAAGAGGGGGAGGAGAGAGGACACACAGAGGGGCAGGAATGTGAGGTGCCAGCACCAGTGCCTGTGGGGGTTGGGCAGGATGACGTACAATGCTATGGGGGTGGCTCTATGTATTTCCGAGAAAGGGGAGGAAGTGGGGGAAGACACTGGAGGAGGCAACTGTGTGCCTGAGACGGGGTGAGGGAGCTAGATGAGCACTAGTATCGGAGGGAGCAGGACGAACGAATGTAACAGTCCCACCATTTTATTCCTAGGGCACTGTGTCATGCTATTTTCGTTAATGAGTCCAAGCACTTTTTTTTAGGAATTGACCCCTGCATTCAAGCCATTCATTTTGACCAGTGCGGCCCCTGCAGAGTATAATATTGTGTTAATCACCTAACATTAATATTTATGGCAGCTGCGAGACACTAGCCAATTAAGGAGAGATAAGTGCATTCCGCTCACGACCAGGGGAACCGGGAGATATATCATGCAATTAGTGGACCTGGGTCTGTGGGGCTGCAGGGCTGCATGATGCCATGACCCTGTCCCATCCCCGCACCACAATACACTATGCTGTACTCTGTGCACTCTCCTCCCTGCACCACAGTACACTATGCTGTACTGTGTGCACGCTCCTCCCCGCACCACAATACACTATGCTGTACTCTGTGCACTCTCCTCCCCGCACCACAATACACTATGCTGTACTATGTGCACGCTCCTCCCCGCACCACAATACACTATGCTGTACTCTGTGCACGCTCCTCCCCGCACCACAATACACTATGCTGCACTCTGTGCACTCTCCTCCCCGCACCACAATACACTATGCTCTACTCTGTGCACGCTCCTCCCCGCACCACAATACACTATGCTGCACTCAGTGCACTCTCCTCCCCGCACCACAATACACTATGTTGCACTATGGGCACTCTCCTCCCCGCACCACAATACACTATGCTGTACTATGTGCACTCTCCTCCCCGCACCACAATACACTATGCTGTACTATGTGCACTCTCCTCCCCGCACCACAATACACTATGCTGCACTCTCTGCATTCTCCTCCCCGCACCACAATACACTATGTTGCACTATGTGCACTCTCCTCCCCGCACCACAATACACTATGCTGTACTATGTGCACTCTCCTCCCCGCACCACAACACACTATGCTGTACTGTGTGCACTCTCCTTTCCTCGTCCTCCAACAATACTTTGGGTTCTTACACTGAGAATCCCGCATCGCATAGGAGGCCGATGGCCTCATTACAGCACTGATGTTCACGCTCAAACAGGTGGTATTAGGAAAAAACCTTGTGTTCTTCACAAGCATGGAGGTATTTTTACCTCCAGTCGTTTTCCAACGCCACTGGGTATAAATATACCACCGTACTATAAAGTGGTATTTTACCTTTTAAACAAATGTCCACTTATTGTGTTGTTTTTAATCTGTACATGAGAGAAGAGCAGTTGCTCCTCTTCAATATTGGGGAACAGACTATTTTTTTTTGGGGGGCGGGATGTTGGACGGAAGTGAAAGAGTGGACTTCACTGATGT
Source organism: Ambystoma mexicanum (assembly GCF_040938575.1). Classification (NCBI taxonomy): domain Eukaryota; kingdom Metazoa; phylum Chordata; class Amphibia; order Caudata; family Ambystomatidae; genus Ambystoma; species Ambystoma mexicanum. Next base: position 420,063,529 of record NC_090929.1, read on the forward strand.
CGACTCTGTAATGCATGCGGGAGTCTTAATAGATTCTGCCAGTATTTGGGTCAGACTGGCACCGCTGCTGTTTTCCTCTGGAGTATTTTCTGCAAGGAATACCTAGGGAGGTGCAACAAGGTCCATTGCCTTGCACCCCACGTTTCAGATTCAGCAGATGTACTGTAGTTCCGGAGAGCTGGGGGTGGTAGCAGGGGGTTGCCCGGATCCTTCCTGGTATACTACGCTGGGAGCCTGTATCACCCTTAAAGCCATAGTGATGTCATAACACAGCATTGAGGGTGAAGAGCAGAAGGAAGGAGGGGGAGGGGGTGGGTACAGTGGAGGATGCACCCCAACAAAGTTTGGGGGTGCCAAGCGAATTAACTGCAGTTGGGGGACCTGGGCTCTTTCAACCTGAACGTTCATGAATGCAGGGTTCTACAGTTGCAATAACTGGGTGACCCCGAAAGACACTCTCAGGTGAGGACGACCTTCAGTCGGGTCCCTCCTGAGAGAAGAAACAGAGTCTGCATGACTCCATGAGGTGAGGGGTACTGGTGGGTTAGTCACTTCTACCTCTCAGCCTGTGTTTATAGATTACTACAAGGTGGGTGCTTGTCTCACGCTGGCACCATTTCGAGGCATGTCCTTCTAAGTTTAGAAAGGGCTTTTTTCCCTTCTGTGCCACACTTTTCTTTGAAACCTTAGTGTGCCAGGGATCACTTTTTCCCAATAGTTTCAGCCCACAGTGTGACCCTGCCGTTGTTTCGTTATTCCACAATTGTATGTATTCCAAAACTCCCACTGTAACCTCCCGTACGTCTAAGTGCTCTCTGAAGGCAGACATTTAGGACAACTACAGAACAGAGACCATTGGGCGATCTCTGGAAGTATCAAGCCAACAGAATACGTGAGTCCTGAGAGCCTTTGTTAAGGTGGTCATTAATGTGGCATTAAGCACCCGTTCCAAGGGTTGGAACTGGTGATAACGGCCCTACAACCTGAGTTATAAGCACGGGCGAAGCAAGGGCCTATAACGAGAGCATCGGGGCGTTACCAACCGTTTCAGCCCTTGGAACGGGTGCTTAACACCATTAGCACCGTGCCAAGGGCTGGGACGGGGCTACTTAAAAGTATTTTCGTTCCGTGAATGGGAAGTGAGCCCCACCTTCCCTTATCATAGCAGCGTTCGGGAGCTGAGTGGAAGGAGCAGCTGTGGCGGTGGCACGCGTCGCCACCAAAATGAAGTAAGTGGGGGGTGAGAATTATATTCAAAGAGGTGGATGTACGCTAGGGGGAAGATGGCGTCGGGGGCAGCCCGGGGTCCTAGCCACCTGATTGGCTGGCTCTTCCCACCAGGGTGCTCATGATAGTTTTTGCTCTGTATCCAACTTGTACGTCTCAGCCACAGGTGATCGATAATTACCCGATAACATGCTATCATGGCTCACTCCAAGGTCAATAAAGATTATATTCCAGTCCTATCAGCTCTTTACAGCCGTCCTTCACTCCACACACAAGTTCTTCCCCTGCTCATTAATAGAATTTGGGATAGAGGATTTGTTTAAAGAGTCAAGAGTGTCTTATACCAGTCGATATTGACCACATTCTGTTGGATCTGATTGGCTGTCGGCTCTCACCATTCAAATTCATGTACCTTTTAAGCCGCAAAGGCCTCCTTGAGGGAATGTATTCTCCATAATATCAGTTTCATTTTCATTCATTTATATTCTAATTCCTCTATTTATTTATTTTTTAATATATCTCAGAATACAGAATTCACACATTAAGGTAAAAGCAACCTTGCAAGCACGACTTGTTATTTTAAAGGCGTGTCTACATTCATCAAGATGACATGTTAACATATTAAGCATTAATGCCCACAACTGCAGGCCTTACCGTCTCTTAGGTGCTCGAACGGAGCAAGGGCACACAAGGAGGGTTTTGGGACCATAAGCATCCGTATCATCCAGCAGCTGAAGGCAATAAGGCTATCAGCCTCCAGCAGTGAGGTCGGGGACTAGAGAGAGGCAGAGTTTTTACCACAAAAAAAAGAAAAGCTTCAAGGCCCGTTTAGTAATTGCAGCTGAGCAGCGGGCACTCGCCAGCCAGCTGCGGGCATACAACTCTTTTCTGTATTCATGCCACAGAGACATAAGTGGTGTGAGCGCTCCCGCTGGTCCTGCGGGCGATGGCAAAGGCAGCAACAAGCAAGCAGGTGGGGAGGTGGGGGAGCTGGTACAGAGCGCACCAGGTGTGGCCTCCTGCCTTCCCACCCCTACAACAGAAAAGAAAAAACATACCTGACTTCTCGTGTCTCCTACCCTATTCCACTAAATCCATACTTGGTGCCCTGCTTCCGCATCCACCCAAAAACAAATCCCATACCTGGAGTCCGCCTTCTGCAGCCCCCACCCCAAAACCCATTTGTGGCATCTTGCCTTCCCCTGTATTCCAATTTTAGCAGAAAAGGCACAGTGCGATGAAATTTAGTTTAGAGCTGAAGCCATGATTTGAGCCAGTCTTTACTTTAGGTACTTGACCACATATCTCCTCAACTCTATCTGATACAAATATGTGTTAATGCCTGGCTTTAAAGAGCTAAATGAACACCATCTGGCCTCTTGTCCATTATGGGAAGCATGCTGCAGGCTCAGCATCCATTCAGAACGAGCATCAGCCATCCCACTCACGCCTGCATCTGCGGATGTGCTCCTCCTGGACCACATGTGTGCAGGAGAAACAATGGTTTCCCTTGAGTGGTGTACGCCCAATGAGACATGCAAGTCTGATGGTGCTTTGCTTCCTCAGCCACTGCACCAAGACGGGAGGTCATGGTGATCTTTCGAAAGATTGTTGTGACCACCCATCTTGATGCAGTTGCCCACTGGGCCACAGGTTTATACAACAAGAACCTATTGACAGAGCTAATCAAACATAATATATGCTTTGTGTTCAGCACACATGCGTTGAAAAAGACCCATGTTGGGTCGAAACACATGTCGGCTAAGTGTATTTATAAATCACCATCAAATATAAAGCATCAAGACTGCTCCAATTATTTGTAAAATCTATATACAATCATACAAATAGTCATTACTTCAATGAACCGGTTCTTCAACCCAAATTCACAACAACAACAAAAATGTCACTCCCTGTGCATTGAGAGGACCTAGAAGGCGAGTTTCTGCTGCTCGGCGCACATGCCGGGCACCAGCACTCAGGGAGAGGTGCTGATTGACACCTCTGCCTTTTCCCTGGTTCCTGCCTGCAGGGTTTGATTGGCAGGCCAACTGGGCAAGAAATAGGGTGAATGGGAGTACGTTTTATATGTGCAAGCAGGTGTATGAGTAGAGTGTTTGCGGGCGGAGAGGAAGGCGACTGATGAATGAGAGTGAGTGACTGAATGCTAGTGAGTGAATATAGGAATGTGGGTGAGTGTGTCAGTGTTTGAAGAGGGATTTGGAGGGTGAGGTTTTGAGAAGATTAATGAAGGTGCCGGCAGTGAGGGTCAACGCTGGCACATATTGGCACTGCCAGTGTACATGTTGTCTTACAATGGCATTACTGGCTACATGGGCAAAGCGGCCATAGGTGTGTTGTGTGGGGTACAAGCACATATTGGAACACCCAGCATGAACAAGCTTTCTTACAATTGCATTGCTGGCTATATGGGCAAAACAAACATCAGGGTGTTCTTATATATGTGCTATCACACGGGTGTTCTTACATGGCACATATTGAAGCAGCCAGCATGGGCATCTTTTCTTACATGGCATTACTGCCACCATGGGCAAAGTAAACATGAGCGTTTAGTTATATGGGATTACTGGTACATATTAATGGGGCATTCCAAGTTATGGAAAGTTACTGAATCTATACACAATCAGCTGCCACCACCATTTGAAAAGGCCATGATCAAAATATTTTCTGAACTGCATTTTTCACAATTAAAATATGGAGGAGGAGAGCGTGCGAGGCAAGTAATTAAAATATGGAGGAGGAGAGCGTGCGAGGCAAGTAATTAAAATATGGAGGAGGAGAGCGTGCGAGGCAAGTTAAACTCTTGAACAGAGCCAACTGGACGCCTGTTCGAATGCGTGAATTGAGTATGTGTGATGATTCCAAGTGATGCTGGGGGTGTGCTCATATGGAAGGGACGTTGGAGCACATGATTTGGGATTGTGCCAGAGTGAGAACATTCTGGGGAGAGGCGTGCCCCTTAGTTCACTGGACTGTATGTTTGATTTCCATGCCCTGGAATTAGGGGGGTGATACTCTTGCGGACGAGCTGACCAAACCCGCAGAAATAGGCGAAAATAAAATGCCAAATTCGGCTTTGGAAAAAGAACCGAATTTCCATAATGTCGATCAAGGTGAGCAGGGGTTGCAGGGATGTCCCCCGTTTCCCTTGTTCGATATTATGGGACTTTGGGTGTTGCAGGGGGCGTCCCCCGCTTCCATAAAAAGGAAAGCGGGGGACAAACAAAGTTTTTTTTTTTTTTTAAAAAGGACCATGCAGCGCTGGTTCCCACGCACGTTTAAATGACTCGTTTTTTTCTCCCGGTGACATTTCGGATTCGATCAAATCATGGACAATTGATTTATGGATCTAGAAGTGTAATATGTAGGCTTAATGTGTATACTGTGGAATGAAGCCATTGTTTTTCACTTTTTTTTTAATTTTCTTTCTCTTTCAACTTGCCCGTAATACTGCTCTTGTGTCTTCAATTGTAAATACTTTTAAATATATAATTTTAAAAATATGCATTTCTCAAACTGATTTGAATCAAAAATAAAGCGAACACTGGAATACAGTGTTAGCATTTGTCTGGATATTACAGGATTTATAAGTAAGGAATGTTACAGCAGCTTAACCAGGTTGAACGTGCAACAATCCTCATCAGAGTGGGGGTTGCTGTCTTTAAAGCCTCGCTGATCTTCAGCAATTGGGGGATGCTGCTTGTGTCTTTTATCTGCCACTTGAAGCCTATATTCTTTAATCTGTAAACAACCTTTATATCATGAGGCCTAAACCATACTGGACCCACCTTGAGATAATGGAGCAGGCTCTGACGTAGCTTCTCCCACTTCAGATAAATGAACTGGTGAGTGCACATTTCAGTATGCACTCCAGGCCAGTACAGGGTGAGTTCTCCTCTCAGCAGCAGCATCGGGAGAGGACCTGGGAGCTTGTCTGTACACCGCAGTCAGCCTGAGGATTGGCTATCTCTCCAGGACATGCCATTAGAGGGCAGGTCAGAAGACACATTACTAGAGGACAGCCTATCAGACTACATTGCGTCAGATGACAGCCTAATAGGGAGCATCCTTTCAGTGGGCATTGCCCCTCAGAGGACATTGCAGCTGTGGGCCTCCCTCAAGGGTGTTCTGTCAGAGGACATAGCTTCAAAGGATCTCCTCAGCCTACTCTCCCAAGCATTGCTGCCTTGGACATATCCCGCCTGCTAGCACTAAACTAGATTATTTGCAGTGCTTTGGGCAGATGCATGAAATGTCAGCATGGGCACGGCCTTCTTTCACGTTCGCTTCAGCGACAAGTACATAGTCTGCTTCGCAAGCAAAACATACCAGGGAGAGCTAGGCTGCAGATGGGGGAGGAAGGAATGACTTTCCCAGTGCACTCTGCTCTAAATGATCAAATAATTAGCGTGCTGATTAAAAGCCTGCCATCGATCGTGATTTACTGGTATTTATGTGGAGCATGCCGCTCTGCAAGGCGGCCATTTGATGGGCTGTAAACACTTGGGCTGAAGATGACCTGATGTGAAGCTAGTGAAAATCAATAAAGCAAAACATAATGAAGTCCCAGCCATGGCGGAGGCAGCACAAGGCCCTGGGATGTGCTGCATGTGACCGGGCTCCATGTGTGTGCAACTCCATAATATTGATACAATAGGAGGACATGCCATGTCTGGTCATGACCCTGGGGCAATTACTGGACATGAATATTGCCCAGGACAGGGTAGCCAAGTGCATGTTATGTTGAGTAACATAGCACATACCCAATACTATGAACATTAGTGAAGGGCATGCCATGTTTGTATATGGCCATCAGGTAATGATGGACACAACCTATTGACCAGCAGGGGGATCACCAGGTGCAAGGGAAGAGTCATCTGTAAGGATAGTCCCCTAAAATCAACCCCTCTTTCCATCCAACGACCAGCAATGCTCCTCCATTAGACGTCATGCCCTGTTGATTTCGGGTCATTTTACCATGGGACTAGATTTAGCAGGTCCTCTTTTTTCACTGGTGTCACCACTGTCACCCAACTCCACGCCTGCTGCTCTTTGTAGACATCAGTTGTTCCCACAACTCCTTAGGCATCCTGTCTCCTTAACAATCATACTTGTTTAATAAGTGGTAATCACATCTTTGAGACATCATCCCTTTTCAGATTTGGCTGAAAGTTAACAAAGCCAAGTTTGCCAAAGTCATTCTCTGCATGTGGCTTTCGCATTGTTGTAAGGATAGATTGTAAATCGAGTGTTTTAAATCCTGGTGTACATGAACCCAAGCTTAGTGTATGCATCATTTCTTGCTGTTTTTGGTTTTCGCAGATATATGAACCGCCTTGTGGCCAAAACATTGCAACAGGGAAGTTGGAAAAAGAGCAAGTATGTTGAGAAACAGTCCTTCTCCTTCATCTCAGTCCTTTCTCTCAGTCCTTCATCAGAGCCCCTCCTTCTTCTTCACGACAGTCCTCCTTTATCATAGTTCTTCACCTTCATTAACGCCCTTCATCACAGTCATTGGCATTCAGCACAGCCTTCTTCATCATAGTCTTTCTCTTTTTTACAGTCCTCCATTACAGTCCATGTCCTCTATTCAAGTCCTTTACCTCTGTCACAGTCCACCTTCACAGATCCATTCCTTCTCAGTTGGGGTCCCTCATCAAATTCCTTCCTTCTCCTTCATCATAACTCCTTTGCCATTCATAACATTCCTTCTCCATCATAGCCCATTTTCATCATAGTCCTCCACCTTTGTCAGTTATTCCCCTTTGTAAATCCTTCGGCACAGTCTTTCTCCTTTGTCATAGTCCCTGTTCTTCATCAGTCCTTCACCATAGTCTTTCTCCTTCATCAATCTGTCATCAAAATCCCAATCCTTCTTAAAAATCCTTCTTTGTACCAGTCCTTCTTTATCAAAGTCCTTCTCCTTCCTCAGTCATTTTTTCAGTGCCGTCCTTTTTCACAGTCCTCCTTCCTCATAGTCCTTCTTCATCCCAGTCATACTCTTTCATCACAGTCCTTTGTTACAGTCCTCCTTCAACACAGCACTATTCCTTTCTTACAGTCCATCATAGTCCTTCTCCTTCATCATAGTCCTTCTTCTTCATCACTGTTCTTGTCACAGACCTGCTTCATCACAATGCTTATCCGTCATCGGAGTTCTTCTCCTTCTTGCAGTTCTTGTTGCTGTCAACCCCTTCTCCTCCATCATAGTCCTTCATCAGAGTCCTTCTCCCTTATCACAGTCATTTTCTTTCAACATAGTCCTCCTCCTCCTTAATAGGAACTTATCTGCTGCCAGACATTCTCCTTCATCACAGTACTTCTTCGTCACAGTTCATCATAGACCTTCCACGTTGTCATAGTGTGAGGAATTCGACCATCCGCACGGAGGGTGTGCGCTCGCCTGGGCTTTTTTGAAATTTTAAATGAAATTGAATGATGGTAGATCAACCTCCAGAAAATGTGTGAGGCTAATACGCACACATTTTCCTATGCTCACTGTATGACATACGCATAGACCAGTGTCCTCTGGGTGGACACAGCCTACAGATGCAGTCCCCCCTGTCAACTTTAGTTGGGATATGACAGGAGGAGTACACAATGCATCTCCAGAAGGGGGAGGGCCAAACCTTCTCCCTGCCATGGCCAGCCTAATTAACTAACAAAGGCTCCATGGATCTGCCATGTCCTTTTGTTGAGCCCTGTAGCTGGTGGCAGCATACTAGTGTTATGTTAAATGACATTTATACCATGCACTATCACCACCGCAGTGGTTCCCTGGTGTTCTGGCAGATCTGAAAAGCAAGAGGGTAGAGTAAGTTAGTAGGACTTAGCGGGAGAAAGCGCAAGAGAGCTGTGATGTGCTGTTGGCAGCTTCACTTCGGTTTACACCATTCGCTGAGCGCAGGTGTGCTTTTTCAGTCGTTAGTTTTCATGTGCTGTTGTGCGAGGCTATGTGTAGTTTGTTTCATTGTTGTGGTGTAGTGAAGTGCTTGCGGTTTGTTGTGGAATATAGGTATGGTTGTGTTTTGTTTAGAGTTTGAGAGGTGTAAGCAGAGTTTTTTAGTGGGTTGGTTAGTTGTGGCGCTCCATCGTACCTACTCCATTTTGGCCACCTGTGGCACGCATTCCTGCCAGTGGTGCATATTGTGGTGTGCTAAGGGGTCTCCCTCCTATATTCTGTGCAGGTTTGTGGGTTGTCTGCAGGGCTATTTAGTGGTGATGCCTCCTCCACCCATTCCCCCTGTGCTCAGACTGATGGATGTCTACACTGCTTTGGCCCCTGGCATAACCTGGTGTGCAGCCTTCCTGGGCCTTTTGAGGGAGGCGGAGGAGGGGGGCCTCTTGCCTGTGCCCTTGAACTACCTGGGCCCTGTGGTTTATCGGTTTGGTCACAACTTTTTCCCCTTCAACTCTTATGCCCTCTGTCTGTGGTTCAACCTAGGACGCCACCATCTCTCCTGTTAGCCTCTAGTAGGGACCTCCACAGGAGCACAGGTTTCCCTCCCACTTGGAAGTCTCTCCACCTCCCTGCACTGGCTGGGTATGCTCTAGGCCTCCGTCTTGCGATATGTGTGTCATTCCAAGGGGTGTGGGTGTTGTTCATTCATTTTCATTCAGTTTTGAGTTCAAAAGTCAGGTGTTTAGGAGTTTTCTGAATTTGAGATGGTCCTTCATGTTTCATGTCGTTCATGTTTCGTATTTCTCTCGGGATATCATGTAATTGCCGCATCTGAGTGTTCCGGTCAGCTGATAAATGGTGATTTTCTTTTGTAGGAATTCTACTCATTGGCCGTGGATTGCTCTGTGCGTTATGCACATAGTTTTGAATGTGATTAATTTTTTACTGGCAGCCAATGCTGCAATTTTTGGGGCAGAAATGACGTGGTCCCTTCGTGAGAGTTTGAGGAGGAGTCTGGCCGCTGCGCTCTGTGTATGTTGCAGTTTCTTCAGTAGATAATCTGACATTCTGAGGTATATGCTGTTGGCGTAGTCTATCGTGGACATGATGAGAAATATGATGGCTATTGTTTTGTGCGTAAAGGATAGGAATGGTAGGATAATTTTGATCGTATGTAGGTGGAAGAAGCATTTTTTGATTATTGCGTTTACTGGCAGTTCTAGGGTTAACTCGTTTTACATTAGGGTTTCAGGGATTTTTACTATTTTTGATGGCATGGGTGCTGTTCCTAGTTCTGTTGGCCACGGGAGGTATAGGCAGCTTACCTGGTTTTTTAATATAATCATGATTTCTGTCTTGCCCAGTTTGAGTTTGAGGCTGTTCGTGTTTATCCATTCATAGAGTTCTTTCAGACAGTCTACTAGCATCGTGTTCTCCTCCTGTACATCTTCTATTTTGTAGATGATTCGAGTGTTATCTGCATAGTTGTAGCAGGTGAGGCCGTGCCTTTCGATGATGTTGATTAGTGGAGTCAAGTAGATGTTAAAGAGGAGTGGGGATAGGGAGGATCCTTGCAGTACTCTGAGGGTGGTGTTGCACAGCGCAGGTTTGAATGGTTTTATCCATACTGTTAAGGACACATTTAATCCAGAGCAGCACTGTGCCGCTGGTCCCTATTTTTTCCAGTCTCTTGATTAGGATGTTGTGGCTGACTGTGTCGAATGATGCAGAGAGGTCAGGTAGTATCAGTGCAGATTTTGTGTTGGAATCTGCATTGGTCTTCAGGTCATTCCTGATAGAGAGAAGTGTCATCTGTCCCTCTCATAGGTCTGATGCCAATTTGCGCATGGTACAATACTTGGTATATTTCTATGTGTTCCAGCGTTTGTTCATAGACATAGGTTTTTAGTAGTTCTGCCGGATAGGGAATCTTTGGTGTCAGTCTGTAGTTAGAGAGGTCTTCCACATCGCCCGTAGTATCCTTGAGGAGTGGTCTGATGTACTCAGATTTGAAAGACCACTGTTCTCTACCCATTGAGAGCGATTGATTGAAGAGGTTTCTGTGGCATTTCAATGGCATGCCTTGTATAAGGATTGATTTATAGATGTGTGGTGGGAAGGTAATCAGAAAGTAATTCAAACAGGACCACATGGGGTCTGGCTACAGAGGCTAACAAAGGAGACAGGAAAACCAAACAACCTTTCATATGAATCTTTGTCAACCTGATGCCAGCTCCAGCCCCCAGTATCAATTGACAGTGACATTTAATGTGTGGAACTTCTTGTTTACTGTAGTCATCCCCACAGGGGGACCACATTCAGGAGGTACGAGTATGTGGTTTGACAGAACCAGAAAGTCTGGTCTCGCCGCAGCTCAAAGGAGTCCTGCCGCTTTAATCAGGAACCACAGGGAACCAGAGGGACCCTTTGATCCACAACAGACAGGAAGATGGGTGGGACTTAGTATTACATGTTTTCACCCATTTACCTTGTTTCAGGCCCTGAAGAAGGTACAGGTGAATAAGGAAAAAATTAAATGGACTGAGGAAATGGAGGAGGGGTTTGATGAACTAAAAAAGGCAATTTGTACAGCTCCGGTTTTAGGAATTCCCAATTATTCCGATGAGTTCTTTTTATTCTCACACACGAATGAGACAGTCATGACAGCATAATACAGTGAAATTCTGGACCCAGTTTTGAGGGGTCACTTCCATTGCGAACAATCGCTGGCAGGAGCCATGTTCACTATCGAGATATCTGCAAGCATAGTGATGGGATGTTCCATGACGTTATTTGTTGCACATTCTTTGTTAGCTGTTTTGGGGAAACCCAAGGATATACTAACGTCTCAAAGAGCTTCTGGTTATGAGGTGGTTATATCAAGCCCAGCGATCAAAATAGTCAGGTGTAAAATGGTGTATCTTGACACGTTTGTAGCGGAACCACTGGTGGTGGATGTGCAAATGCACGATTGCTCAAACTATGCAGAGTTTTATGACGAGATCCCGAGGGTAAAGGAGAATGCACTAGCAGCTGGGGAGGTTCTCTTTATTGATGGTTCTTCGAAGATCGATCAAACTGATGGAGAAAGGCATGCAGGTTCAGCTGTGGAAAGACACAGAGCCAATGGGGAAATTGGTAGCAAGTGCAAGACTACCGTCTCATTTTTCAGCACAGGCTGCAGAATTGGTGGCGCTTATTATCGTGCACGAGAACCATGCTGGGCAGGAAGTGACAGTGTACAGTGACTCTGCCTATGTGACATAAACCATTCATGCAGGGGTAACACGTTGGAAAAGGAGGGGCTACCTCCAAGCAGACGGCACTCCAGTGGAACATGCTGCATTGATAGACAGACTTATTAAAGCACTACAACTCCCAGTAGCCATCACGATAAATAAGTGCCAGCACATGCTAAAAACTGACTTTATTTCACGTGGAAACCAAGCCACAGACAAAAAGGAAAAAAGAGTTGCATATTCTTCTGATACTTTTAGTTTTGATACTCCTGATGTGAAAGATAAAATGGTTGCAATAATGGTTGTGAATGAAACCTTTAATCATTTGTCACAAACACAGTTAATGGAAGTTCAAGGTGGAACCCCACAGGAAGAGAAAGAATTGTGGTGTTCTCTATCCCCTTCCGAAGCACTGTGGCAACAAGCCAGCATTGGTAAACCGGTGATGCCTGTAGCCTTATTAACACCGGCTTTAGAACAGCTACACTACCCTGCGCATGTTACTAGGGAAAACCTTGCAGCAACCATTGCGGAGTACCGAACCTGTTAGAACACGTTGTGTTTTATGTAGTAAATTGCATCGTACATCAAAAGTTTACTGCTGGGCACACACTGTGAATAGTCCTAGGAGTAATTCCTCAACCAAATGGTCCATTTCAGCATTTACATATCGATTATGTTGATATGCTGCAGGTTTGTAATGGATATAGGTATATGATAGTGATATTGGTAGTGTACCCGTTTTCGAGATGGATTGAAGCTGGTCCATGCACACACCTTGATGCCACTTGCACTGCAAAGTTTTTAGTCAAAGAAGTATATGCTAGATGGGGAGTATGTGAGGTGTTGGGATCAGATAATGGCCCCCATTTTGTGAATAAGGTATTTGAGCAGATTAGCTTATTGCTTCACATTAAACACAAGTTTTCTTCTGCTTATCACCCGCAAGTGAACGGACTATGTGAGAGACTCAATGGCATACTGAAAGAGAAAATAGCAAATTGAAATTGACACTGAAAAAGGGGTGGCTGCATTGCTTGCCCCTTGCATTATATACATTGAGAAATCAGACTGGCTCTGACCACCGCCTCACACCCCACAAAATAGTTGCAGGGAGGAGAATGAGAATGTCTCTGACTCCTCCATCAAGGACAAGGAATGATGCCCAGACAACTGCAGAATTGTTAGGAAATGAGTTACGAGAGTACTTAACATGTATGACCGCTAGTGTCTCTGTCATTTCAGATAAAGTCACGTGGACGGGGTGTCGGTCTCAGAACACAGAGGATGACCATACAGCAACTGGTCTTGAGAGACTATGTATTCCTAAACTATTTGCTGGAGATAAGGTTCTAGTAAAAAACATCACGAGAAAGTGTTATGAGCCCAGATTTAGCGGCCCTTTCGTTGTGGAGGACATTACTCCATCAGCAATCGAGGTCCAAGGGAGACGAGCATAGATACACTTAGAAGATTTGAAGATCTACGCTGGAAAGACCGTTGCACCCCCAACCCATTCGGAAGCAAGTCAAGGCGAAGTAGTTAAGAACGTGCAGACTCGATCGATGATGAGGAAGATATTTCTACTCAGAGCTTACCCTGCTCTTGTTGGGAGGAGCACTGATGTACATACATTTGTCCAAGATCCTAAAAATGGCCAGACGATTAGACGATTATTGCCAGCAAATATAGAGCAGATCAGATAATTACATGAACATCTTTCTGGGCGCACAGATGGTCCTATCTAATGACGATGCCCACAAACTACTTGTCATGATCTTTTACTATTTTCTTCAAGTACATCCTTATCTTGTTTGGCGCAACACTAACAAGTATGTCTTTATGCAAGACCCTATAAATCATCCTGCAATCAGCCAATTACTTGTGGAGATCATAGAGCAAATTTGACAGCTACCAGAGCATCTAACAAGATTGCCTGAATAAAACAAGGTTTTCCTTCCTTAAAAGTAATTACAGGCAATTGTGGTCTATTGGGCACATTGCAGTTCCAGAAGGTGAGCGGAATCAACAGCGTGTAGAAAAACATCGATGCTTGAGCCTAATGTATTGGTGCATAATCTATGCCTGTTCAGCATCCAATATAGTTTTTCTGTTTCTATTGATCCACACTGTTTACTTTAATGGTTCTAGAAGGGAAGGAGTTCTGTTAATCCTTCCCACTCTAGTTACTTTTGTAGAACTAGAGACTCTGAGAAGGCCAAGGCTTTATGTGATTGTTCCTACTCCAGTAGCTCATGAGAAGGCACCTATTTCTGTGAAAAATGTTCCTAGAATTCCTATTTTAGGAAGGACTCTTTTAGATATTCTTACTGAACACCAGATACAAGTTCTTCTAGCAAAGCAAAAACAGAGATCTAAGAGAAGTGCAAGGGAGGATGATTATGAATTAAATGATTATTTAGACAGTGCAGCACACTTGGGGAACAACATGTGGTATCAGCACATGAAAGAAGTGGGAAAAATAACTTATAAGGAGGATTTCTATGTATGTGCACTCCTGCCTTATGCTATGGGAAAGTGTAAGATATTCATAGCTATTGAAATAGATGTTCAAACAGCTCATTGCCTAACTCACCTTGCACTCTGTCATACAAGAGGTCAGTTACAGGGTCGGATGGCATGATGGTATGAGTGACAGAATGGTCACCCCCAGATGAAGATGATTATGTTCAAGACTTAAAGACAAGAGAAAGAGCACACACCAGAAATCATGTGATCAGATATGAACAACCTGGCATGAAGGGAGCTGGAATCAGATGGGAGATAAACAGGAAGCTCAACTGTCAAGGGAAGACTGATGAAGAAGTTTGAAGTTGTAAAGAAAGAGGACAGATGCAAATCTAGGGAACAGTACTTTCTCCAGATGGCTGGGAAGAAGGCATAGGAGGTAATTACGACCTTGGAGGTAAGGGTTTAACGAGGCCGGTAGAGGTGCCGGCCCCGTTAAACCCCTACCGCCTCATTACGACCTGCTAAGGACTCCTGATAAAATCAGGCGCCCTTAGCGGGTCCTACGGGCGGTCCAGAATGCTAACAACGGGCCTGTCATTAACGGGCCCGTTGTTAGCATGCTGCCCACTCCCATTGAGCCCTATGGGGGATCGTATGGGAATGGGGAAATACCGGGCCCTCCAAGGTCGGAATGGCCCGGTATTTCCCCATTACAGGAACCCGGACCCGGTACCCGAAATGGGGGTAGCCATGCAGCAAATAACGGCATGGCTACCTCCAGGGACATAATGAGCCCCATAGTCATGTGCAGAGCTGTGGCAGTAACTGGTCATCACAAGTCAGTTATTGAACAAGTGGAAAATGGATGCAAACCTCTGTGGTCAATGCTTGCAAAGCTTCTGACGTGGGTCGAAGACAGAGGAGGTCTGCTACAGATAGTGCCTCTGGCTAGTGCAGAACTATATTTAGTGGGTTGGAGTTGAAAGGATGGCGGTCCCCTTCAGAACCGGCAAGAGTTAATGGGTGTGTGCAATAGTACCTGCATCCTGGCACATGGTTTGTCGGGGAACCAGAACTCCAATGTTCCCTGTGGGTTGGTAGCTGGCTGGTGTGACAAACCTTGCTTTTTGATGGCGCTGGTGTTAGGTTGTTAAACAAGGTTGTGGCATTGGATTGCTTGGGTAGTTTGATATTTGAAATAAAAAAGGCACATTGATCACAGGTCTAGCAATTTGTGCTGGGTGAAGGTGAAACAAAAGCCAACGCGCGTTTCGACCGTGGTCTTTATCAATCCGACGGATTGCTGAACTACGGATCGCATTGCCCACAATTCCAGATTGGTTAGCGAGCCCATCGACCACAAACTCGGGAGGCTTTTCTGGCGCTGCCTTCCTATCCAGGACCAACCACCTCCTCTGCCTTGATAAAAACTACGGTCGAAACGCGCGTTGGCTTTTGTTTCACCTTCAACCAGCACAAATTCCGAGACCTGTGATCAATGTGCCTTTTTTGCACATTAAACCCTTACTGATACTAATGAGTCAGGAATCCTTTCTCCATTATTTCGAATATCAAACTACCCAAGCAATCCAAGGCCACAACCTTGGTTAACAACCTAACGCCAGCGCCATGAACAAGCAAGGTTTATCACACTAGCTAGTGTAGAACTATGTTTTAGAAGCAATGGCACGTGAAAGGTTGGAGAGAATCAACAGTGCAGAAAAATCTTTGATGTACCAGGAATGAAAGACAGGGCAGAGGTGATAATGGATCACTACTGGGCCTGTGGATCCAGAGCATACGTGAAGCTGTCCAGAGACTGGGGAGGAATATGTTCTATTGTGATTGTTCATGTTCCAGCATTGGTGATTCCAACGAGCGATCTGAATATTGGAGAGTTTCCAAAGGCAGATGCTCACCTGAGGAAAAAGAGATCTGCTGAACTCCTAAATCAAATGAAGAGAGAACATTATTTCTCAGCCAAATCAATAGAAGGCTT
Source organism: Ambystoma mexicanum (assembly GCF_040938575.1). Classification (NCBI taxonomy): domain Eukaryota; kingdom Metazoa; phylum Chordata; class Amphibia; order Caudata; family Ambystomatidae; genus Ambystoma; species Ambystoma mexicanum. The sequence continues at coordinate 420,079,385 of NC_090929.1, forward strand.
TGATGCTATTCCATATAAACACAGATTGTTCAGCAAAACTTCTTCAGGTTTTACTACTGTTATCTTTATGCCTAGGATCCAAACGATGGCAAATGCCAAATGGTTGCAAATAACCAGATGGGAGCTTCTGCAGACGATCAACACCACCATAAAGGGATTTAATGCTATCAAGAGGAGCTGAGAGCCATATGACTGATGACTCTACAGAGCAGATATGTCTTGTATATGATCATAGCTATGGATGGAGGTGTTTGTGCCAAAATCAGAGAATCATGTTGCACATTCATACCTTCTCATGACGCCAAGAATGGCACCTTGATGGAGGCTATAACAATGCTGACAAACCTACACGTCAAGATGGAAGACGAAGTGGAAGACATTGCTGATGACAGCTGGTTTGTGTCAATCTTCTCATGGGTTCCACAATGGATGGCAAACATTTTCAAGTTCCTTGGAGCCCTCTTGGTGATGATCATGTTTGGGTTCTGTGTGATCAGGATAATAATCACACAATGCAAGAAGACTACGAAGAAAGCAGCAGGAATGAAGATTGTGATTGATGTTGAATCAGGATTCAAACATAATGAGCTGACAGGTGAAGAGATCAGAGACTACATATAGGCCAGCATTCATGCCCCTGAGGGAAGAAAGTTCCTGTATCTGAAGAACCACAAGAAGTATGTGGTAAGATGGATCTACTGCAGTCCCAACGGACAATGCAGTCTTATGACCTGGAGAGTTCATGAGCATGTGAAATCAGCTGGATGCCTAAAAGGAGTCATAAAGATATGTGTTCCAAAGAAGCATTTCTTCAAACGAGGATGTCTTGATGTGAAGATTGATGAGAGAGTTGTCAATGAATCGCCCAGAGGGGGGAGTGTAGAGGAAGAGCCAAAAGCCCCTACCAGAAGCTCCCCCCCATGTTGCCTATATGTTAGGAACCAGAAAATGCAACACGTGCCGTACCATTGAGGATGCCTGTACCGCAAATAATTCTTGAAACAAGGTATCCATTGAGAAAGCCCTATATGCCTTCACGAAGAAACTATGGTCTTCTGGACAAGGTCCCAGAAGAAGTGTGAAAATGAACGAGAAAGAGGACTGGTGACGTCATATAGAGCAAAACTGACGCACCCTGAAAAGATACACAAGATGAAAGAACATAAACATTCTATAAGATCTGGAGAGGAGGTATCAACAATAAGCAACATTTTGGGATCGAAATGAAGATGCTTGTGCGAAGAAACACTGGAGAAAATGCAAAGTCATTTTACACTCGTACATATGCAGTACCGCAAGTAGACGAAATAATTCTGAGGCTGGCTACGTTCTGAATAGATTGCTGTGATGCGCCAATGTATATACATAGGAATGTACAGAACTTGGATGTTAGCAAGACTTGAACCCTGTGAATGGAAAGGGCTGCAGTGTGGTGCAGTTGGAAAATAGCTAATGGCGAATGAGAATTCAGGAAAGGCTCACGCTGGCCCAGCACCAAGAATCAAGGCCACCGTGAGCCTGGTTTTCTGTCAAGTAGTTACATGAAGGTGAGAAAGAAACAAACTTCTGTTTGAGGTAGGATGAAAAACCACTGAAGGAGTCAAGGGTTCAGCATTTACTAGTATTATATACAGCGAAGAGCTTGAAAACGTGGTCTGCAGTCACATGGTCAGATGAAAATAGAATTTGGGTCGAGCTACATCGAACCCGGAAGATAAGACCATGCCACACTCTCTTTTATTCTCAGGCACAGAGAGCTTCTGCAAGGCCGCAAGAGTGATGATGGATGTTGGGCTAATTGGGTGGCGTGGCAGGACCAGGCCGACCCACTCAGCACCTGGGGTAACCAGCCTGCGTGCTGCTAGCATGTGGAATATTCCAGAAGGGTACAAGCGTGCCAACCAATTGTAGAGGACCACATAACAAAGAGCCCTATAGTTTGGATAACCAATGAATCGTCGTGTAGTTCGTGACAATGAAGATGACTATCACTAGAGGAGGACTTAGTTGTTCACCTGATGTTAGAGATCCAAGCACAACCCCCGTTAGTATGGAACGTATACTTAGATTTTCCCTGTAAGCCTATCACATCCCCAAGTAGGTTTTTGTAGTTTGCCACGTAGTATGACATCAATGATGATGAATTTTGACTATAAAAGTTATGTTTTTTTATGAAATTCGAGATTGTGCTTTGCGACGTCCGTTAATGTCCATTGTACTCCCTGTTTTGGACAATTGCAAATAAAACAGCACTGAGTTTTGCCAACTTCCTGAGTCAGTTTGATTATTGATGTAGGAGTACATTCTTCATCCCCATCCATCTCTACGTATTGCCCCCTTGTCTTAAAGGACCCAGGTCTATTGGTTCACCTTCCTCCCCATTGCCATCACTTAGGGGCCTGATTTGGGGTTTATTCCCACTCGAATTTTCTTCCGGACCTCATGCAACAGTGTTGTGGTGAATTGGGAGCGCTAAATCCTTATTTTCCATGTTTCTCCACTTCCGGATCCATTCCAGGTTTTTGGCAGCCAATATGCTGCTTTCATCAAAATACTATACCTCCCAGAATGTCTGGACCACTGCGTCGTCTCCACCCTGTCAGGACAAGGTTGGGTGGAGGATAAGCACCACCTGTGGCTGGCAAGTGCAGCAAGCAGCACACCTGATCAGTGTGCTCGTTAGCCAGCTTTAAAAGCCTCAGTTGGCTTCAGTCCAGAGCAGGTCATTGATGCAGTGTTCCTGTTTGTGACTGGTCCTTGTTCCTGGTTCTTAGCTTAGTGTCTAGTTCCTAGTTTCTAATTCCTTGTTCCCGTTTCCCTGGATTTCAAATCTAGTGTGCCTTTTAGTAATTTCTGCTTCCTAGATTCCCTTTCTGTCTTCGTCTGTTTTGCAGTCAGCATTCCCAGTGCTTTCCCTTTTTCTGTGCAGCCCAGTTGATCTGTGTTCTTTATTCTTTTGACTTTTCCCTATTCAGCAGTGAAATCTTGATCCTTTACTCACTCCTCATTTATAGATTTAGTATTTTGTCCCAGTTTGCCTTTCCTTCCCTCCGTGCGGAGGGGGAGGTTTGCCCTTGTAAATTCGTTTTCCCTGCTACTGTTCCTTTACTTTCTCTTGGAGTCTATTCCAGGTTTTCCCTTGCTCTTCTCCCGTTGTTCCCTATTGATCGATAGGTGTGGTGTGCTGTTGTAGCCAGCTCCCGTGTGAATGCCTATGTTTCCCTCATGTTAGTCAGAATCATATGCAGTACCCTTTGGGAACACCACCCACAACTAAGACTACAAGTGCAAGTACAAATTCACCTTTGATACAAGCCTGTACTACACAGTAAAGTGGTAGCGATGGCTGATCAGCCATACTTATCTCAAGACTAAAGTCAGCAGTTTCAGAGGTTACACAAAGGACGGTAATTACTATGGTTCAAGCAAATACTGATTCAAGGTTTCTGAGTAAAAGAATATACATTTATTTACACCGTCAGTTGTAAAACAGTTCACTAATATAAAGAAGTAGAAAATCACAATCTTAAGTTATTCAAAACAGTAGAGAAGGTCAGGCCTTCGGAGAGGCAAAAGATTTAAAACACTTTCACCACAGTCGGACAGAACAAACAACCATATTTGAACAGTACCTTAGATGAAGAAGAATTCTGTAGCTGAGGAGGTAGTTCCTGGCAGGCCCTGCAGGCTCACCGTTCCTGAAACGACTGTCGGACTGACAAGAAGGAGGAAGACTGGAGGGTCGTGCACTGCCAAGGGAAGAAACCAGCAGCAAAGCAAAGCGTCGAATAAAAGGTGCGCTCCTTAAAAACACAAATGGACTCTGTCTAACTGGCTATCCAGTTTCCTGCAGCACAGCAAATTTGACCAGGCTGAAGAGGTGGTCCAAGGGCTTTGTGAGCTGGTTGGTCCCACCCGGCTCAAGGGGAGAAGACTCCTTGCGGATCTTCACTGCCGTCGGAGTTTCAGGCAATTCAGACCTGCAGCAGGGCTTCACCGGGATGTCCAGTAGTTGCAGCAGTCGTCTTCCTTCAGCTCCTCATTGGTTCTCTCGTTCCAGTGGCGACTCTGCCTTCCAAGTCCCAGAGACCTGCTTTTAAGCAGTTTTCCCCCATTCACACGGCCTGGCTGTCAATCACACAGCAGGGTGGCTGTCCTGGCAGGACAGTCACCTAGCCAATCAAACTAGAGTGCGACTTGGGTCTCCAAGGAGACCCTCTGGAGGGGGTTTCAAACCCCTCCCTCACATCCTGTCCACCCAGACATTCAGGCGCCTAAGGAGGGCTTCTGTGCAGAAGCCCGCCAAAGGACAGCGAACAAAGGAACCAAACCTGGTTTGGCGCACAGAGTAAAACACGAGAAAGACCTTTACAAAAGGAAATGGCGTATAAACCCAACCGGAACCAAATAAAATGAAAAGGGGTCCAGCAGATTATAGTTTGAGGCTTCCACCATAGCCTCTACCAGTACCGGGAAATTTTCAAAGCTCACGGTAAAATAAAAATGGTAGATACCACTTCCACCAGACAAATCTTAGAGAAAGGGGAACGAAATAATGTTCCATGAGAAACAGACAAAAACAGATAACTATTAACCCTTCCAGTACTCTATGGCAGATAGTTTGTACTGGGTCTGTAAATTTAAAAAGACTAGTAAAGTCAATGGCAACTTTACATGTTCTGGGAGACAGGAGTCAGTCCCAGAAAAGGGAGTTTGACAGTGGGAAGTCTAAAATACAACCCTGTGTCACTGCACTAAAGGTGCTGTGTGACACACAGTAAAAAGAAGATGCCTATGGAGTAGGTGAGACTCCATAGTCCATGAGCACAAAATGAACAACACATAGCCAAAAACACATGTAAGAGTGGGAAAGTTGAAATCCTAGAAATCCAGTAAAGCTGCTGAGAGACTCAGTAGGTAAGGGAAAATAGCCATTCTGGAGAATTCACCCTAACACCTCACTATTCTGCAATCACTATTTCTACTTGGCCCTTGTCAGAAGTCTAATGTATTAAGTTATCCTCCCTTTGCTGTTATAGCCTTTCTGGGTTCCTGTTTGATCAACAGGGTTTGTGGGCTTTACTGACATTTCAGGTGGTGTTTCTCATCTTCATGAGCATTGTCATTGATTTACCTTATACAATACCATCAAGGATGTTAGCTCACAGATCCTGTTGTTGCTTGCCCTGTATGTAGGCTTAGCGCTGAAAGAACATGTAATAGCAATTGTGGGTAAGGAGTTTGCAGACTTTCTTTGTAATCATAAAGAGCTTCTTAGCACTTGCATCCCTTTTCATATATTTGTATTCTTATCAGGCTCTACTTGCACATCCTGGGTTTTAGTGTACATGTGTCTTGGTTCCTGAGTGCATGTTGTTTGTCTCAAAGCTATTCACTGTGTGAACGTGTGCACATTTCCCCTGCTATATTCACTGCCTTTGTCCTTTCATGACAGAATGACCAGACCACTATTCCCACACCCTGCCTAAGTATTCTTAGCATTCGGATACCTAGCCTTCACTTGTACACTGTGATTTGTTGTTTGAATATGGCAACTTTAAAAACGAAAGGCAGCGAAGCCTCTAAAAAGTTTGTACGGAAGGTTTACCCTACATTTACCTGCGACAATCAAATCACCAGTTCTAACATAAATGAACACCTTGTCACAAATGAGCATTCACGTGCAGAGTATTCTTCCCACTGGATGTCCCATCCTACTTTGCCAGATCCAATTTCAGTCTATTATTCCGATTCCGATTCTATGTCAGCACAAGCCTTAGCAGCAGAAAACAACACACTGTTAGGCTTACTACACAAGAGCACCTCTGTTGTTGAACCCCATGTTTCCAGTTACATTTCTCTTCAGATTGAACAGTGTAATGATAGAAACATAAGGAATGGAGGGTTTCCTTGCAAAACCTCTGTTTTCTACCCTCAGTCTATAACATACTCCTCTGCAGAAGTACAAACTGTAGTCCCTAATGTCAAGAAGTCTGATGTTAATAGTTTGCTTAAGGGAAACACAGACAAAGTTGGTAAAAGAAAGAAGAAATCACAGAACATACAAGCAGTAAACGATAATGTGCAATCAGTGCACAACCAGATCGCTAGTGCAGGACCCAGCTCTGATGTTATCATGCCTCCCACTGAGCCTACTGATAGTGACGTACAGTTAATGCAGGATATGCTAAAACCTAAGCTTCCGGAGTTAAGACAAGAATTGGTTTCTTTACAAGAGGATAATAAAACCTTACAGTCTTTACTGAATACACCTCATACCCTATCCCTTGTTGATGATTTGAACACTGTTCAGTTCCAGAGTGCAGAGACTTTAGTAGATCATGATATTTGTCAGTATGTAAGATCTACTGGGACTGAAAGTCTTTCTTCTAGTGCAGCACTTAATCAGAGCACAGTTTGTGACATGTGTTCTCTTCTTTGTCAGGGATTCCAGTTAGCTGAAGATTTACTATGCACTACTTTGCCTAAGATTTCCTTTCTAGTACCATGTCACAACCTTGAGCTAGCACATAATCAAGCTTCTGATTTACAAACACAATTTATGAGAGTGGCCTACATAGATTCAGTCACTACAGTAGGCTTTAGTTCAGTCTCTCCTCTTGATACAGCTGCTGAATCTGAAGTAGATGATCAAGCTGATATGGAAAATGATGCTAACTCTGTGTTCACTCTTCCTCCCACCAATTTGGGTCACAATGAACAGTCTGAGAAAGTACAGATTCCATGTTCTGATTAACTCAATCCACAATCTACAGAACCAGAGACTGTGCAGGTAATTCCTGAACTGTTGGTTGTTAATCTGCTACTTTCAGAGGTTAAGACAGATGAGTGGACAATTCATGAAATCATCATTAACAGAGACTGTACTATGGTGATTCCTCTGGTTGATCTTGACTTCTACAAATAAAGAGACTCTGTGTTATCTACTAAGGAAAAGGGCTGCACATGTACAGCTCAGTCTTTGGTTACTGGCGCTAAGGAGTCTACTGCCCTAGAGGTGCTTTCTGTTCCTGAACTACCAATGTGTCTGTCGACTTCTGAGACTTCAGTCTGTCTTCCTACAGCCATTGACTCTTTTACATTCCAGTCCCCAGCTCTGCAGTCATCTTTGGCACAAGTGTCGTCAATTAATGAACCTCTGCCACGTCTGTCATTTACTCAAGAGCCTCCACCATGCACATGGTCAGTCCAGAGACCTTTGCATGCTTGTCGTCAGCTGCAGAGATAGCTATAGCATGCATGTCTTTAGCCTCAAGGTCCCCTCTGGCATACCTGTCTTCAGCTACATCAACCCATCCAGCATATCCCTCTTCAGCCATAGAGCCTCTGGCAGTCCGTCCTAAGTGCATGTCTTCAGTCCCAGAGCCTACTGCATGTATGCCTCTAGTTCATGAGACACCTGTGGCGTGCTAATCCTCTGCGCCAATAACACAGGTATACCGCTCTACACTGTTAGACCCTGCTGCATTTCCTTCAGCTACAGAGATTCCTCCTGAATCCCAATCAGAATGCCTTTCTTCTACACAAAATGATTTTCCCAATTGTTCTACTTCAGCAACAGAGCCTCCAAAGTATTCAGCAGCATCAGATATTGAGTCTTTTGCCAGCATGCCTGCAGTTTCTTCTCCTTCCATTTGTCTGCTCTCGGCAGAAATGCTAACAGACTGTCTACCATTGTCTACTACATGTTACTTTTTTTATTAATATTTTTTAATTTTATTTTAGTTTGTTACAAACTTTTTAAAAAGAAAAAAACATCATCCTAATTTATGAAATACCATAACATTCCTCCACATTCTTTACTACTCCATCTTCTTCAATAAAATGTCCAGTTTCTCCAAAAAAAATGATATTGCAAAGGTGAGTTTCCTGACTTCGCCTTCTGTCATTTTTATCCACCAATCTTCGGCGCTGTAGGTAAGAAAGTTCTTTAATTAAGCTCCAAGAACTTTACTTCTTAGGGCTCTCATATTCGTGCATACAATTACACGAATACGAATTACGGTGTTTAGCGACTCTATTTCCTTGTTACAAAAACGGCAGTTGATATTCATTGTACCCACTCTCTTTCTCATATTTTTAACCTCCATCGTATGAAATAAATTCAATCTGAATTTTAGAAAAAGTTGCCTTCTACTCGGGCAAGGGAATTTGAGAAGATATTTGGAGATTTCGTTTAGCGCCTTACTTTCATGGGCAAGATCTTTCATGCACAAGTGCTTTGCTTGTTGGTCCACAGTTTGAATCCAGTCCAACTCCCACAGTTTTTTCTTTACTGTATTTGAATTGTTTTCCAGGGTTTCTTTAGTCACTGACAATTGTAGCAAAATGTTTTCACAATTCTTTTTCCAAACTTCAAAAACATTGTTAGGGTTATTCGAATTCCCAGATCTCAATATTTCGTATTGCGGCTCACTCTTAGGTTCTGTGATCTTTCTGTAGATGGATAGAGTATTCCATAATACTCTGGCATTAATTAACAGAAGGCCCAATTCATACTTTATACACACATTAGGGGTGCTTTGCGATACTTGAAGAATCCTCTTCCAAAACATGTTCTCACAGTATGACCACAGGGTAAATGGACAGCCAAACATTGCCTGTGCTCCATGTATTAGGGCTGAAATGACTTTGGCTTCCTAGAAATTTACAATGGGCTTGTATGAAAACTTCCCATATTTTTTGTGCTGCACTGCTCCTTGTATTGCCAAGGCTTTACATTTATTTTGTATTTTTTTTCATCACTGGCTCGTTTGTTATACGAGCACTTATTTGAACTCCCAAATAGGTCGCTTGGGTTGATATCCGGAGTGACTTGTTTCCCAGGTTCCAACTTGGTTGGGATTTTCTTGTTTGTTTTTGGCCTTTTAAGCCTGACAGTTGGACAATCTCTGATTTCTTTGCGTTTATTTCAAGGCCATTCTTCTGTAAATAATTTGCAAGTGCGTCCAATTTTCTCTGAAGACCTATCGGAGTTAGGTCCAGCAAGACGATATCATCCGCCTATATTAACCAACTTACGTGGTTTCTGTTTACTTTCAGGGGGAATGCAGGAATTTCTTTCAAAACTTCGCCCATGTCAGCTATTAGTAGTTTAAAGAGAGTGGGTCAGAGAGGACACCCTTGTTTTACACTTTTTGTAGTAGTTATCGGTTGTGTTAGGGTTCCCTTTTGATCAAGACGAATTTTTACATTTTTGTCTGAGTGTAATTCTTTTATAGTCTGCACCAGACTCGGGGGACACCTCATATTTGACATTTTCTCCCATAAAAGCTTGCGCTCAACACCGTCAAAAGCGTGGGCTAAATCTACGAATGCTGCATAGATTTTTATTCCTTTTCCTAGGGCTTCCATCTTCAATCGATTTAATATTGATAGATACAATCCGCATCCCACACCCTTTACAAAGCCTGTCTGTCTACAATGAAAGGCATATGCTTGATTAACCCAAGATGTTAAACGATGTAATATTTGGGAGGCAAACACTTTTCCTATCACAACAAGCAGTGCTATGGCCCTGTAAATTTTTGGGTCCAATCTTTTGCCCTTTTTAAAGATTGGGACAATAATTGCAGATTTCCACGACTTAGGAATAGTGCAGTCTTTCATTATTTTTTTGAATAGTATCTCACAAAAACTTGCCCCTTCGTTAGGATATTACTTTAAAATGACATTGGTTAAGCCGTCAGGTCCAGGCGTTCTTGACAAGCTGTTCTTTTTTATTGTTTTGAGAATATCATCCTTAGATATTGCAATATCCCAAATAGAAAGAGGATTCTCCACCTCCCTAACCTGTTCGCCTTGTTTTTTCCAAATAACTTTGAGTAGTGCTCTATCGAATGCTGTTCCGAGACCATGTTTGTCATCACTTCACCTTGCTGCACTCCTTTGTCGTTAATCAATTTCCAAAAGTCTCTCACGTTTTTATTTTTTAGGGAAGTCATCATATTCTCAGTGTCTTGTTGCTGCAAAATATGTCTATTACTACGAATCCTGTTGTTATAACATGTTTTTATTTTCTTCTTCTCACCCTTGCTTCCAAATCTTCCATCTTTCCTAGTGCGTTTATTTTTTTGTCTCATATCCCTCTTTTTCAGCACTACTGCACGATCATAGGCATGTTGCTTAAATTTGTTTTTTCCCCCTCTCCTGCAATTTTTAAAGTATTTTTGCAGAAGGGAATCATAGGGAAATTCGTCACACCCCTGCTCTTGAAATTTAAATCGTTTTGTGAGGTCCTAGATATTAATTCTATTCATTCACAATCTATTTTGTCCTGGTTCTATTTCAATGCCATTTGACCATTTATCGGTCTTTGATTGATCTTTTCTTTCCCAAGTTATTTTAACTAGGTTATGCTCGCTTTCTGGTGTATGTTTCACTTCCAACCTTAAAGTTTTCGTGGAGACAGATTTACAGACGAAGAAGTAATCTAGTATAGATCTTTGGGGTCCTCTTTCCCATGTCGCTTTGGGCGGAATATCTTCTTGTATGGTTCCGTTCAACATATTCATGTTTCTGACCTCCATTTCATCCAGCCATATTTTTGCCAGCTCAAAAAATGTTTTTATCATCCGGGTCTTTTTAGGCACCGGGTCTTCTCTTTGGAGCATCAAGTGCAAATTTAGGTCACCACAGATAATCACCTCGTCTTGGTCATTCTGTAGCCGCAGATGCACAATTTATCTACAAATATTGTTTCCCCAGCAAGGTGGTGGGGCCAGTATACATTAAGTATGTGTAGACTGGGTTTCGCTGGCCTGCTCTCCGCCACGCAATTTAATGTTGTCAATTGAATATATGATTTAATATTCGTTGCCTTTATTATGCGCAGTCCACTCTCTTGTTTTACAAGAGTCATTAAGCCAGACATCGGGCGTCCCTTTTTGTTAGTGATCGCTGGATTAAATGCAATCTCGAATCCATCTACGCAAGGTGGGTTTACCAACCAAGTCTCTTGTAAGCATATGATGTCCAGGTTCAAGAGCTCTTCTGAGGAATTTGAAAAAAAAAGTTGCGCGTTGCCCCTGGTGGTCCAAATTCCACACTCCAACTTCGGTCTAGCCACACTCGGGCATTTGCTGCGGCTCGAGGACGCTAGAGCCCTTGAGATCCAGACCCAGTTTTCTTCATCTGCGTCATCTTCCATATTTGCTTGAACTGTATTTAGAGAAGAGCCCACTTTTTGATTAGTACCAGCAAAAGTGATTCTTATACGTTGTTTTGGGCTCCCCTCTTCGTTAGTGGAGAATTCCGCATCAGCGTTATCAGTTGCAACTTCTCCAGTATCAGGCTTTCTTTCAACATTTGCTATTTTCTCACCCAGCTTTGCTCTCATATTTCCAGTAGATTCCGTCACTTTTTTGTTACACATACCCTTTGGATTTACTCTGTAAGTTCTGCTAAAGTCTTCTCTTATATCGAAACCCAATGTGTTCAGCCCTTCCCTGCTTTCCAAAAAGATTTATTTTATAATCTTTGAATGTAGGTGGATTCTAACCATGTCCAATACATCTTCCTCGACAAATTCAACGATCTTCACATCATTAGAGGAGATTGTTTTTAAGTGTGGGATATGATGCAACAGTTTCATCACGTTGTAGCTATATAGAACAAGCCCATCGTTCTTGGAGCTACAGCGTTCAAGCAATAGACAAATCCCACTAGTCTTACTTCGATCATTGGGCTTAATAGCAGTCCTTCCTTTAATGTGTGCAACCTTGTAATCCCTGTAAATATTTGATAGTATGTGCTCTTTCTCACTCCGTGATCTATTCTCGTAAGATTCCGATGCGCTCTTATGCTCCTTTCGTTCATTCATCTCTACAAGCCTCAGATTCTTTTCCCTTTTTCTTCTATTGTCATGAGTGCTACTTTAGAGCCCATACGTACATCTTTCTGACTATGAGTTTTAGGGTCGAGCTTGGGTGGACAGACGAAGGCACAAACTCTTTTCTGCAAATCCTTTTGGTCATTTTTGCCCTTTGCTTTTTTAGCAACGCATTGCCCTCTATCTCTGGTTCTACGAGCCTCACAGACCACCAGTCTGTTATACGAACACTCTAGTCAGAACTTTCCACCTCTTCTAGTTCGTAGGTTGAGAAATTCAAGAGGTCATCAGCCGTAATTTCTTCTTCCTCTTCGTCGTCACTTTCTGAATTGGCCTGGGTGCCTTCATTCGTTATTACGGCGTTGTTCGTTTTGTTTTTCCCCACTTGCTTAGGTGCCTCCTTCTTTTCTAACAGGTCTGTTAGAATTGTTACATTTAAAGCCTTCAGATTCCTTAAGAACTTGCAGGACCCTCTGGACGATTTATTTTTGTTTTGCACCATGTTCTTTGTTTTCTTTTTGCACTTGCCACTTTTAGCAGCCACACTCGGAGTTGCAATTTGGACAGATTTTTTTCCTTTTTCAAAAATTCCGTACATTTCACCCATTTTACTGCTCTCTGATTCGGCTACCTCTTCCTCTTGGACAGGGTTAAGCATAACCCCTTCAGCGTTTACAGACTTTGAAGGAATCGGATCTTTGGGGACATTTTGTTTATTCACTTCAGCAGTTAAATCCACCACAACTATATCAGGGGTTTTTCTTTGTTGGGGCTCCTTTATGCCAGAATCCCCCTGATCCAGAGCCGGTTGCCTGTCACTTATTCCAATCTTTGGAATTCTCTGGGTTTCTTCACCACTCCGATCCAGGCTTTCTTTTTGTTCACTCATCTTTCCTTTATCTGTTAACATCAGTTCAGTTAGTTCTTCCTTTTTAGGCTCTTCCCCTGGCATGAATTGTTTCAGGAATGCCATTGCTTCCCTTGCAACTTCAGCCATGAGCCTCTTTTCCTCTGCGTTGTTTCTTAGAAGCTCTTTGATCATTTTATTGGCATCAGCATTTTTGTGTTTCTCAGTTTTTACTTCCAGCTCCCAGGTCATAAAGTCCACCTCCATTTTAGACATTTTAGCCATCATGAGTGCCAGCATGGTGTTTTGGTCTCTGTATGTTTCAAGGAATTGCTCATACACTTTCGTCATTGGGGCCGATGAGATCCCAATGGCGGACATGATGTGAGGTCTCTGATCATTAGAGATTCTTTCAGCTATTTGTTTCGATGAATTCTCTTTACTTTCTCTTTGAGCTTCTTTTTGAGCAAGGGTGATTTTTCTGATGAATGCCTTGTCTCAGCCTTCTAACATTAGGAAATTCCCTTTGGATAAAGGATGAATCTGATGAGGTATCTTCGGTAGAATCAACTGATGGAGACTGAACAGATACTCTCCTACTCTGTGTTCTAAGAAGAGGCTGAGACCCTCTCAGTTTTCTTCCTGGCATGTTCTTTTGGGCAACTCTTTTCTGTGAATAGGTTAACGGTGCATTTGGGCTAAGCTCCATTCTCTTTCTTTTTGGTGGCTGCGCCAGTTCCAATAGGCTGGTAAATCCTGATGTTTTCTCACTTGGGCAAGGATTACCTCTGTTGACCAAAGACTGTTTTTCTAATCCTTGATCCCCTCTTGTTGGACTACCTATGCCGTTTACCACGCCAGGGCCTTGATTTTTGGTGCTTATTTTCGTATTAATAGCAATCAGGTCCTTTAGCAGTTGGTCAGCCAGTACTAGTGACTCTCTGCGGTGCACAACATCAAGAGACAACACTGCCTAGGTTGGAATGATAATTAAGGCCGACACAGGCATGTAAACCTCGTCTTCTTCATCAGGTGATTTATCATTAGAGTCCGTGTTTTCCTTGCCTACACAAACCAGCTGACTTTTATTGCAGACCTTGCTGCTTAGATGTGTCAGGCTCCGCAATACCCGATTAGGTTGCAGATCCGACCTATTTCCTTCCTGTGCATTATGTGCACAGCTTCCCAAGTCAGGCTCCCTAGCCCCACCTTCCATTCCTTCCAGCTCGCAGGGCTCCTGATGGCATCCCGGCCGGGAGGCGGTCCGAACTGACATGCTGGGTGGACTCTTGGTACAGGAAAAGAACCTCATTGAGGCGGAGCAGGGATAAGAGGTGAGCTCCTGAATAGATTTTCCATCCGTTAAAGTGTTTTTACCTGCGAAATCAGCACACAGGCCTGCCGTCGGGTTTACTCCCACGACCACGCCCCCTCCCTCTGCAAACCATGGCTGCCGTTGTTCACATTAACGGCTTATTTCCCGCCACAGGCGACCACAGAGCTTATTAAGTTTTTATCGCTGATCAATTGTTTGGGAGGCGGGGGAGGACGGGGAGCGCTGCCAATTAAGGCACAGTATTGTCTATGCATCTCCCCCTCCTCACGCTCTTCTCTTCACCACCAATGCGAGTGAATGAGCTATGGCCTGCTCCACGCCAAAGTTGATTCTGTAAGGGGCAATCGCTTAAACATTCATTGTCCTCACTTACTTGGCTGGGCACGCGATCATCTCTCTCCAGTGTATCAGACATCACAGTCACGTAATTACAACACCGCATCTGGGCTCTTGTTCCGGCGGCCATTTTCGGTTCTCCTCGTGCAGATTTGATAGAATCGGAAGCCGACCTCTCCATTGGGCAACTGACTTCTTAGTTACTGGTCAAGACGGCCAGCCAAGGCACACCACGAACACCAGGAACACTCCCTCACACTCTGCGATGCTCCACATCTGTGTAGGGATTAAGTAGTGCAGCTCCTCCCAGGCACAATGGACAGTGAAAACCCACTGCAGTTCCTCCAGCAAAATTCTTAGCACTCCACACCAGGAACACACCAGGAACACTCCCTCACACTTCACCATGTTACACTAGCCTGCCATCATCCTCAAGGACTTACAAGTGTCCACTTCCAGTGACTGAGTTTCCTGTGCCTTCCGAATTTGCTTCAGATCCTACAAGTCCTTCACGCCTTCCTTCAACTCATGAGTATCTTTCTCACCAGAGGACTGCCTATGATTCTTCTATACTGCAGCCTGATTAAATGCACTCCAGTCCATCTGCTTTTGGCCACAGGCCACCATTTCCATCAGTGTCGCCTCCAAGAAAAAGCACTGCTATCATGGAAACAGGAGGCCTGGTGCGTGTGGTAGGCGCCAGAATAGGGCCATGGGAGGGTGTATACTTTCACAATTCGCTCCCTTCCTCCCACTTTCCACCAATTGGGGGCCTGATTTGGGGTTTATTCCCTACTGGACTTTCCTTCCGGACCTCATGCGATAGTGCTGTAGTGCGTTGGGAGCGCTAAATCCCTAATTTCCATGTTACTTCCCTTCCGGATCCATTCCAGGTTTTTGGCAGAGGGTATGCTGCTTTAATCAAAAGACTATGCTTCCCAGAATGCCTGGCCGACTGCTTCATCTCCACCCTTGCAGGACAAGGTTGGGTGGAGGATAGGCAGCACCTGTGGCTGGCAGGTGCAGCAAGCAGCACACCTGACGAGTGTGCTCGTTAGCCAGCTTTAAAAGCCTCAGTTTCCTCCAGTCCAAGCTGGTCATTGATGCAGTGTTCCTGTTTGTGACTGGTGCCTTGGTCCTGGTTCTTAGCTTAGTGTCTAGTTCTTAGTTTCTAATTTCTTGTTTCATTTTCTCTGGATTTCAAATTTTGTGTGCTTATTAGTAATTTCTGCTTCCTGGATTCCCTTTCTGTCTTCCTCTGTTTTGCAGTCAGCACTTCCCAGTGCTTTCCCTTTTCTGTGCAGCCTAGTTTGTCTGTGATCGTTATTCCTTTGACTTTGTCCTTTAGTCACAGCCTCATTATGAGTTAGGCGGTAAGTGGTAACATTGCCAGTAAGTGAATGACCACCAATGTTATGAGGTTGAGTTTTGAGTGGAGGATTTACCTCCAGGAAAAACCTGGAGGTGAATCTTCCCACTCAATGCCGAAAAATCACCACAATTACTACAGCGGTAATTCCGCCACTGTAATTCCACCAAAAACCCCATTGGGTCAATGGACCAAAAATAAATGGGGAATTACACTGCCACCACCACCTGTAATCAAGCGAAAATTCCACCTGACCAAGTGGCGGTAACGCTTATTCCTTAGGGTAATTGTTTGGCGGATTTACCCCCGAATATCCGCCTAACTAGTAATGAGGCCTTTAGTATTTTGTCCCTGTTTACCTTTCTTGCCCTGGATGGGGAGGGGGGAGGTTTTGCCCTTGTAATTTCGTTTTCCCTGCTGCTGTTCCTTTACTTTCTCTTGGAGCCTGTTCTAAGTTTTCCCTTGCACTTCTCCCTTTGTTTCCTATTGATTGTTTGGTGTTGTGTGCTGTGGTAGCCAGCTCCTGTGTTAATGCCTATGTTTTCCTCACTATTCTGTAATCACTATTCCTACTTGTCCCTGGTCAGGACTCTGATGTATTAAGTTATCCTCCCTTTGCTGTTATAGCCTTTCTGGATCCCTGTTTGATCAACAGAGTTTGTGGACTTCGCTGATATTTCAGGTGGTGTTTCTCATCCTCAAGAGTATTGTCGTTAAATTACCTTATACAATACCACCAAGGGTGTTAGCTAACAGATCCTGTTGTTACATGCCCTGTATGTGGGCTTAGTGCTGACAGTACAGCAATTGTGGTTAAGACGCTTTCCGTCGTTCTTTGTAATCATAAGGAGCTTCTAAATGCTTACCCCACATCCCTATTCATTTGTATTCTTATCAGGCTCTACCTGCACATCCTGGGTTTTAGTGTACATGTGTCTTGGTTCCTGAATGCATGTTGATTGACTCAAAGGTATTCACTGTGTGAACTTGTGCACATTTCCCTTGCTATATTCACTGCCTATGTCCTCTCATGACAGCATCTGTGTCAACCCAAAGTCAGCTGCCGCCACTTAGCATCAAGGGCAGTGAAATATCATGTCTGGTACATGTGTTAACAGTAGATAATCCCTGCAGGGAGGACCCCATTCAGCAGGTAGAAGTATGTGATTTTATGAAGACAGAAAGTCTGTTCTCGCCACAATTTCAACTGAGACCTTCTCTTAGATCAGGAACCACAGAGAGCTCAATTAACCAGAGAGAACCTTTGATCCACAACAGACAGGAAGATGGGTGGAACTTAGTAGTACATGTTTTCACCCCTTTACCCTTCCTGTTGCAAAGCACTCTGGTTATGACTTCACACATTCTCCAGCATTGGATCTTTCATGGATTCACATGCTTAGAATATTCCCCGTCGTCAGGCTGGGAATCCTCGGTAAGTTATATAGACATTTTCCATAGGAAAACTTCCGACACTTTTGTGTCCTATCTATGTCGTTTTGGGCCGCGTACGGCAGCGCCACTAGGACGTATAGGTATAAATAGCCCCGCCCCCGCGGCTCCCTCAGATTTCAACCGTCTTCCAAAGTAGTGGGATTACCTCGAGTATCTACTATTTTAATAGGATGTGCGTTGTTTTTCTTCTTCTGCGTTCTTTTTCTTCTTCTTCTTCTTCGACTGTTTCTTTTCGAAGAATGTCTGGAAAGGCGTTTTTTCATCCGTGTGCTACATGCGGTATTAAGAAAGTGTATGAAGGAGACGGGCATATGGACTGTATTCACTGTCTTCACCCTCATCATACGGTGGACACGTGTGAGATCTGTCAGGGCTTCTCACAAAAGACCCTAAAAGACCACAACAGACGCCTGGTTACTTGGCTCAATGACAGAGCGGTGCGTACCTGGCATCGGAGGTAGTCTCTACAGCCTCGAGATCTAAGTCTCCTGTGCCCCCTCGTCGCTCAGTGTCAGCAGAGCCTCTGGCGAAGAAATCACGTTCATCTGAAAAATGCCCCTCTGAGAAACATCCTGCAAGGTCCTCCTCTTCACATAAAGCGTCGTCTTCTTCCTCCTCATCTAAAAAGGAGAGAAAAGACTCATCGAAATCCTCCTCAGGAGACCGTCATAAGTCTACCTCGAGTCGAGAGTCCTCGTCCCACAAGTCGAGTTCGAAAACGGCGGGAACGCCTCAAGGCCCTGCGCCACAGACTTCATCGACGGCGGTCCGATTGTCGACGCCGGCTTTGTCTTCGGCGACGGCTCTTCCTACGGCTATTTCGTCAGGTCAAACAGCGCCTATGGAAAAGATGTCATCGTCGACGGTGGCCCCGTCGGTGGGATGGCAACCAGAGGTTTTTGATCCGATCCCGCCTGAGACCTTGCTGCAACCAGAAGCGGCTTTCTCCATCTCGTCGGCGGAGGATGACCGTGGTCCAGTCGCACATCCAACCGATCTGGGATTACAACCAACTGGTTCGGTGTCGCTCTCGAGTGGAAGTGCCATTCCAGTTACCTCTTCCTTACTGAATCCCCAGACAGTTCTTTCCCTGGAGGTGTTGAACACATTACAGAAGCTGTTGGAGCGATTGGACACACAGTTACCTCAGCTTAGTGTCCCGACAGTGTTACAGGCTTCGCCAGTCGTCGACGAGCCAGGCCCGGCTCCTCGCCCTCCATCCAGAATTCCTACCGCTTACCCGGTTGAGGAAGATCGTTCTCGTCCACAGGAAGAAGGAGAACTGTCAGAGTCGGAACGTGAAGGGTCGGGTTCAGACATCTCAATATCCCCCTCAAGGGACCCGACATGTGACTCCGAAGTGGAGATGGAAACTCCAAAGAGTCCGACGCAGCCATCACCACCTGATGACGTGGGTGCTTTCCATGCAATGATGGGTAAGGCATGTGCAGAGTTTGGCCTAGTCCCAGAAGAAGAGAAAAAAGATTGTTTTCTTTTTCGATCATATGGGCAAGAGAAGAAAGTCGATATTTGCTATCCCCATTTTAGACCATGTCTGGCAGGAGGGACTAAAAACCATGCGTCATCCTTTTTCGGAAGCGGCAGTAAAAGGTTGATTGGAAAAGAAATTCAAGGCTCCGGAATTGACTCCCAAGTGCTTGACGTCTCAACCTTCGCTGTAATGAGTGGTAACTGCCGCAGCGGCCAGAAAGGCAAGGTTGCAACACAAATGCACGACCCCGCCAGAAAACGAAGCCAGGAGACAAGATGCTTTTGGGAAGAAAGTGCTATCGGTTTGAGAGACTACAGTTAAAGCAGCCAACTCCCTGGCTATTATGGCCAGGTATGATAGGGAGATGTGGCATCGGCTGGCTCCTATCTTGGACCATCTGCCGGAAGAACACAGGAAATCTGCCATGCTGCTCGTACGTGAGGGAGAAGAGGCTTCCAATCATTCCATTAACATTGCTGTCGACCTGGCGGAATCAGGCTTTAAGCAAATCAACAATGGCGTAGTGTTACGAAGGCAAGCCTGGCTTAAGTGCACGACGTTCAGACCAGAGGTACAATATAAGGTAATGGATATGCCGTGCGAAGGAGAACACCTGTTTGGAGAGAAAGTGGATGAGGCCTTGAAGGGCATGAAAGAAGATTCTGACACGGCTCGTTCCCTTGGAGCCCTCCAGAATGGTAGGAATTTTCGTTCCTTTCGTCCTTTCAGAGGAGCATCAGGTAACTCCCGGTTTGGATCATCTAGAGACCGAGGTTTCAGCAGACCCTCCTACTCTTCCCAAGGCTACAGACGTGCAGCCCAAGCTACTCGTAAAGACAGAGATTACCAAACCTCCAGACGACGAGGCGCCTACTCCTCGTCGACGAAGGATAAACAGGCTAAAAGCCAAAAATGACAACTTACAGGACGTCCTTGGGGGCAGAGTGTCTCGTCACGTTGACGAGTGGGCGCGCATAACAACAGACCAATGGGTTTTGGACACGATACATCAGGGCCATTCTCTACAGTTCAAGGGCAAGCCACCACGCATTCCACCGTGTTCTCGACGCAGCCCCACCTTCAAATACTAATGCAAGAGGTGGCGTTTATGCTACAGAAAGGGGCTATAGAATTGGTCCTGGTGGCAGAAAGAGGACAAGGAGTGTACTCCCGTTACTTTGTTGCCAAGAAACCCAATGGAAAATGGCGTCCCATTCTAGATCTACGAGCTCTCAACAAACTGCTCAAGAATCTAAAATTCAAGATGCTGACACTCCAAGAGGTGATCCGTTCGATACAACCGAGAGATTATTTATCGTTGCTAGAACTTCAGGACGCATACTTCCATATCCTGATGCGTCGACGACACAAAATATTTCTACGGTTCGTCGTCGGACGAACCCACTACCAGTTCAAGGTCCTCCCGTTCGGACTGAAATCGTCTCCCAGGACGTTCACGAAATGTCTGGCTCCAGTAGCAGCCTGGTTAAGGAAAGAAGGTCATCATGTGTACCCTTATCTGGACGATTGACTAGTGAGGGGATTGTCTCCGGAAAGGGCACAGGAAAGTCTGAATGCCACCATGTTCCTCCTACAACGTTTGGGCTTCGCAATAAACTTCGAAAAGTCCTCCTTATCGCCATCAAGGACCTTGGTCTTTCTGGGGGCGGAGTTCCAGACGCAGTTAGGACTGGTAAAGCCATCTGTCGAAAGGGTTCTGAAACTACAGCGAAAAGCATCGGATTGGAAAGTCGACACAAGAGTGTCAGTGCGAAAGTACATGTCCCTACTGGGGACCATGTCGTCCTGCATACCCTTAATCAACAATTGTCATCTCTTCATGAGGCTGATTCAGGAATTCTTGGTTGATCGATGGGCAGAGAGTCAAGGGCATTGGTCGGACAAATTGACCATCAACAGCAAACTCGTGCAGGCGCTTCAATGGTGGAGAGTTTCCAAAAATCTGACAAAGGGAATGCCCTTGCTGGAACCGGTGGTCCAGATGACAGTGGTGACGGATGCTTCTCTAACTGGATGGGGAGCTCATCTGGATTCCCTACAGGTTCAGGGTCGTTGGTCATTGGTGGAGTCCGGCCTTCATATCAATGTGCTGGAGTTAAGGGCGGTGCGTTGGGTCATGAAATCCTTTCTTCCACGGATAAAGGGATCAGTTGTACGGATTATGACAGACAACACAACAACAATGTTTTATCTAAGGAAACAGGGAGGAACTCGCTCCAGAACTCTGTCGAACGAAGCCCAGGAGATCTGGCATTGGGCCCTTCAGCAGAAGATATATCTATTAAAGTTCCACTTGCCAGGAGTCAAAAACGTGCAAGCAGACTCTCTCAGCAGGGAGATGAATCGACTACACGAATGGGAACTGAACGACCAACAACTACACCGTGTCTTCGAGAAATGGGGTCGTCCGGCCCTCGATCCCTTTGCGACGAGAGACAACAAGAAATGCCCACAATACGCGAGCAGGTGGACACAGCAAGGCTCACTAGGGGAAGCGTTCTCTTTCCCGTGGACAGACAAGTTTCTGTATGCCTTTCCTCCATTTCCGCTCATACGTCGGACGCTGCAATGGATCCACAGATAACCATGTCGGGTGATCCTGGTGGCCCGTACTGGGCCAGACAAGTTTGGTTCTCCGATCTACTCCATCTTTCAGCGGCAGAACCAATGAGGTTCCATAAAATCCCGAACCTTCTGTCTCAAGACAAAGGGGTTGTTTGGCATCACGACCCGGACAGCCTCAGTCTGACAGCCTGGCTCCTGATTTCTGCGAGTTTGGTACATTAGAGATTCCAGCAGACTGTTGTCGCATTTTGCAAGCGGCAAGAGCGCCGTCCACAAACGCTTCATATTCATACAAATGGAAGAGATTCTGCATATGGTGCGCAGGTCAACCAGGTTTGGTCCCGCTGAATATCACACCGGAACATCTTCTACCAGACTTGCTACTCCTAGCTCAAAAAGGCTTGTCTATTTCATCCATAAAAGTGCATCTAGCTGCCATTTCAAGATTTACTCGGAAGAGACATTCAACTCCGTTATTCAGTGACCGGCTGATTAAACATTTCCTTAAAGGATTGTTCCGTACCTTTCCTCCCACGAAAATGTTTCCTCCAATCTGGAGTCTTAACCTGGTTCTGGCAGCACTGATGAAGGTCCCGTTTGAGCCGATGTCATTGTCATCATTGAAATTTTTGTCATGGAAATTGGCTTTTCTGGTAGCTATTACTTCGGCTCGA
The DNA here is from genome assembly GCF_040938575.1 of Ambystoma mexicanum. Classification (NCBI taxonomy): domain Eukaryota; kingdom Metazoa; phylum Chordata; class Amphibia; order Caudata; family Ambystomatidae; genus Ambystoma; species Ambystoma mexicanum. The sequence continues at coordinate 420,101,331 of NC_090929.1, forward strand.
CGACTGTCGGAAATACAAGCTTTAGTGATCAATCCACCGTACTTAAGGTTTTTCAATAATAAATTTGTGTTGGCTACTAATCCTCATTTCATTCCTAAAGTGCCTACCATGTTCCATAAGCACTCTTCTATAGTGCTGCCGACATTTTTTCCAACACCTTCGTCGGTTGCGGAGAAGACTCTCCATACATTGGACGTGAAAAGAGCTTTAAAATTTTACCTCCATCGCACACAAAGCTTCAGACACACGAGACAACTATTTGTGGATTATGGCCCTTCGGCTAAAGGTAAACCGATCTCAAAACAAGGACTAGCCCGATGGGTGTCGTCTGCTATTTCCTTTTGTCACTCAAATGCCGGAAAACCGCTGGAGAAGCATCCAAGGGCCCATTCGATGAGATCCACTTCTTCATCAATGGCATTGTGGTCCAGAATTCCGCTGGGAGATATCTGTCAGGAGGCTTCCTGGTCTGTACTACATACGTTTAACCGGCATTATTGCCTCGAACAGCAACATGCTGAGGATACACAGATGGGTCGTGCAGTCCTACGGCACCTGTTTCAATAAGGTAAGCCCCAATTAAGGGGTCACATCCTTCGGCTAATGTACTTTTAAGTGTGTTGTTTTCACTGTTGACATACTATATGGTGATGTTCGTCCATGATAAATATGCATTATGGTTATTGTGATATTGGTTTGCATACACACCTCCAGCGTTGGGAGATACTGCTATACAATCTATTCTAAGCATGTGAATCCATGAAAGATCCAATGCTGGAGAAGGGAATAGTTTCTTACCTGTAACTCCATTTCTCCAACATTGGTATCTTTCATGGATTCACATGTGCCCGCCAGCCTCTCCTACGCATGCAAACCAGAGATCCCCCCCATACTACTTTGGGGGCCGAAATCTGAGGGAGCCGCGGGGGCGGGGCTATTTATACCTCTATGTCCTAGTGGCGCTGCCGTACACGGCCCAAAACGACATAGATAGGACACAAAATTGTCAGAAGTTTTCCTATGGAAAATGTCTATATAACTTACCGAGGATTCCCAGCCTGTCAACGGGGAATATTCTAAGCATGTGAATCCATGAAAGATACCAATGCTGGAGAAATGGAGTTACAGGTAAGAAACTATTCCCTAACAGAAGATTGTTGGTGGGCACCCAGGATTGGTTCGTTAAGGTAGGCTTAGCCTGCAACAAACACTGGGGCTCATTTGGCTTTAAAAGAGGGCCGAGTCCGCTCTTAGCAGATCATCTGAAGACTTTGCAAGGAGTAGCAAGAAGAACTCATTGGGACCCCCGTTGAAAGTACAGTCTGCCTTACATCTTCCACAAGTGAAGGAAGGCCAGGAAATCCAAGAGGAAAGCAAGATCCCTTCCCTAAACATATCCCAGGGAATAGAGGGAGATACTGAATCCAGAAGACAATCCAGCAGCTTCAGAACTGGCACCCACCCAGCACACAGTGTGCCCTGCTACGCTCTGCAAGCAAGCTTCCTATGTGGGAAGTGCCAGAGAGTCTCTGAGCCACTGCCTGCAATACTCGCCTCAGCTTTGGGCCGTCCACCTTAAAGGACAACACAAGCCCAGTGAAGAAGCTAGGAGGAGTACACTGACAAGCATCAACCAGCGTCTACTTTTAAGGACATTTTCGAGGCAGTCGAGCCCCTCAAGCTGCAACTGACTGCACCACTGACTATTGTCATGCCGCAGTCGCACATACGGTCCGCCTCGGCCAGTGCTTCAGACCCGCCAACCAGCACTGAGACAACGATTCCTCACCTCAAGCAACTGTGTAGGCCAGCCTGCAGCCGTCCGTCCAGCCTCGCTCGCCGAACTGCCTGTCACCTGATACTGCAGCTGCCTCACATCTTGAACTCTGTCACAGAAGCTGCAAAGCGCCCTGAAACTGACTCTACACTGTCGAGCATCAAGAACTTCTACAAGCACAAGTTACATTGTGGTTCTGTCCCCCTGGTCTTACTCCGAAGGTCCTAGTGACATTTTATGACCCATTGATCCTTTTGTGCTGAAACCGAGTATCCTAGAAACTATTGCAATTCATTACTTTACCGACTTCCCTCTTGTCAGTATCCAGAGTGCATCCCCTTTCTGTCTTGAAACTGTCTGTCCTCTGTATTCCTTTAGAGGGTGGGTTGTATTTGTAGTGTGCTAGAACTGTCTGTTGTGATAATAATTGTATACAACCTTGACTGGACAGTCCCTTTTATCATTGGGTAATAATTGTATTTTAGCTGTGTTGCAACTAACCAATGATCCACGACTTTGAAGCGATAAGTCTGCTGTTCCATCCACGTTAACAAAATTGGACAAGGAGGTTTATAATTGACTTGTGTTTCCAATCTGTTCGGATCCATTTTGTTGTACTAGAGGTGCAGGCTGATTGATGGTTTAGAAACCGATATTCATCCCTGCACCACTGGTGCCCCGGAAGTGGATTTGTCAAATGGGTGACAGCGGCGGGATCAGTTGGAGCCTTGCACACAGCTTAGTCACCCAATGATAAAAGTACTGTTGCGGGCAACGTTTAGACACTGCTAGGTATTTTTAATAATCATGGATCTTGACATAGCAACTGTGAAAGGCATGACCAAGGATTTCCTGCAGTACCTATGTCAATTGAGGGGACTTCCCCACAGCACTAAGGTTAATAAACCTGAGTTGCTGACCAGCCTCCAAGCTTGGGTAGAAGTGAGGGTGGCTGGGGAGAAGACCCCGGCGGACGGGCTATGCCCTGTGTACCCGAATAGAAAAGACCTTCCGGAGAGGGAAGTGGAAGATGACGAGGAAGACAGAATGAGCAGTGTTGCTCGCCAACCATCCCGCCTGGGGCAAGCATGGTTTCTCAACACTGTATAGTGTCCGTGAGGTCAGGGGCTAGTGCAGCATCCCGCAGGTCCCAGGCCTCAGCACAGTCTGTAAGAGGCCCAGTAATTGTTCCACCTGTAAATGAGGTAGCAGTCTAGAAAGCTCCTGCTGGAGGAGAGGAGACTAGCGTTAGAGGAACAGCGGGACAAGGTCACTATAGAGCGGGACAGGGAAGCATACAGCTGCGCAAGATGGTCCTTGAAGAGAAGAAGGAGGCCAACAGATCCACCTCTAGCGAAAGCAGCAGTAGTGGTTCAAACCAGAGTGCCTGGGATAAGCCTCAGAGGCACATCCCCAAAGACTTAGTGCAGGCTTACGAAGTGGAGAAGGCTATTTTTGACTGGTTTGAAGCGCTCAAGCTACAGGAGGTGGATGCAGTATTGTGGGTGCAGCCCTGATGAGTCGCTTACTGACACCAGGGACTGATGCAATTCTTCAGTTAACTCCTGAGGAAAGAACTGTTTATGAAAGCATGAAGGCAGCCCTCCTCAGGAAGTTCTGTAAAACTCCAGAATAGTATCTCAAGAGTTTCAGAGAGCTCGGAAAGAAAATTGGGCAGACATTTGAAGTGTTAACCCACTTGTCACTGAAATATCTGAGCGAGTGGCTGGCTGGTAACAAAGTTGACACATTTAATGGGATGTACAATTTGATTGCGTGTGAGCATGTATTGAAGTATTGTGAGGTTGACATACATCAGCATCTTGTGGACAAGACTTTCACAGACTCTAGGGAGCTTGCAAAGGCTGCCGAGAGGTTTCTGAGTACTGAGTCCAGAAAAAGTCTCAGACGAGCACACCCAACCTGGAAGAGAAATATTTTGACAAAAAAGTAAACAAAGATGGGATGGACAAACATCCAAACCACTCCTCTTCTAAGGCAGGTCCCCAAAAAAATGAAGGGAAATCCCAAAACTGTAGTTCAGCTGTACACACCGAAAAGAAGAGCACAGGCAGCCCTAAAACTGGGACACCTGCATTCACATCACCCAAAGGCTGTTTCGTGTGTAAGGAGCTGGGCCATAGGAAAGGGGATCCTGCTTGCAAGGGCGTACCCAAGCAAGCCATTGTGAATGTTGGACTCATGGAAGAGGCCATCATTAGTGTGGGCCTCCTAGAGGAGGTCTTCCCAGTAGGCCAGGGAGTGGCCGAATGTGGATTGGTTACACTGGGCCTCATTACGAGGCAGGCGGTAAGGAATTACTGGTACCGGTAAGGGCACCGGTACCGGTAATCCCTTACCGCCCTATTACGAGTTCCCTTTGCGGGTCCTCCCTTAACACCTGGTTTTACCAGGTGTTAAGGGCGGGACCCGCAAAGGGACTTTGGTGCTAATAACGGTACTGCAATTTGCAGTACCGTTATTAGTGCCTGCCCCATTCCCATTGAGCCCTATGGGGGCTCAAATGGGAATGGGGAAGGGCCCTGCTGAATGGGGAATTATCGCCCCCGCCAACCTTGGAATGGGGCGGTATTAGCTCCATTCACCAGGGCGGAGTCGGTAAGGATTTGGAGGCAGCCATGGCGCTAATAGCGCCATGGTTACCTCCAAACTCCTAATGAGACCCACTGAGTGGGAACGGTACCGGGTCTCCTGAAGAGATCCCAGTTCCTAATAATATTCAACTCTATTTAGAACATGTGTATATTTATTTTAATTTTAATTTTATTTTTGCATTTGTATAGCGCACCTGCAGCCCAAAGGCATTGTGCCGCTTGTTACATGAAGTGTATATTCATTTTCAGTTGGCAAGGTTACATGTGACCGAGAGGTCTCTTAGGTGCAGGTACAAAATTCAGCAGTAATACATACACACAGTTTAGTCAGACATAAGAAAGCAATTGAGTGGTATTAGATGAAGAGTTGTGTTTTGATTGCTTTGCGGAAGGCTTGGCGGGACTCAATCATTCTTAGGTTGGGCAGAAGGACATTCCATTGTGTGGCGGCTATCTTGGGAAAGCTAGATCCGCCTGCACAGGCCTTTTTGGTTTTAGGCACAAGGATGAGGTTAGAGTACCCCTCTCTAAGAGGTCTTGTGGCGGTGTGTTTGACAATCCTCTGGACAAAGTATGGAGGGGCAGCATCATGGAGGCATTTGTGTGCCAGGGAGATTGTTTTGAAAATGATTCTCTGTTTAACAGGGAGCCAGTGGACCTGCATCCTGATTTCAGAGATGTGTTCTTTCCTTGAGGTCCCAGTGGCTGCCCTGAGGGCATTGTTTTGAGTCAGTTGTAGTTTAGCAAGGTTTTGCATGACGTCCCAGATAGTAGGGCGTTACAATAATCGAGTCTGGAGCCAATAATGGCTCTGGCGATGGTGAGACAGTTCTGTCGTGATAGGAATGGTCTGGCTGTGTTGATGATTTTCGCATAGTAGGCTGAGGAGGTGGAAATAGAATTCACTTGTCTGTCCATGGTGAGGTTTGAGTCTAGGTAGACGCCAAGTGTTTTGACATTTTCAGACACCTTGATGGGTGTGTTGTCGATAGTGAAAGAGGAGTATTCCTGACTGAGGTTACCCAGGGTAGTGGATGAGCCGATAAGTAGGAGTTCCATTTTTTCGCTATTAAGGCAAAGCCAGTTGCCCGCCATCCAGGATTGGATGGTTGAGTAGATAGCCGTGAGATTGGACATGCCAGTTTTGTAGTCACCTGTGAGTGGGATTAGCACCTGTGTGTCATCTGCATAATTGTTGTATGAGATGCCCAGGGAGTCCAGGATGCTAAACAGAGGCCTGGTGAAAAGGTTATATAGTGTTGGCACTATGCAGGACCCTTGTGGGACTCCATATTTGAGGAAGCTGGGGGTGGTGGAGGCTTTCATAGCCCTATCTTGGAGAAAGGAGGTAATCCATTCACAGGCTTTGGGGAAGAAGTTAGCCGCAGAGTCGAGATGTCGGCAGAGAGTGTTGTGATCGACCAAGTCGAACACAGCTGATACGTCAAGGAGCAGGAGGAGTGCCGGTTTGCCTATGTCTCTCAGGTCGTCCATTTGGGTCTTTAGGTCAAGGAGGGCTGATTCAGTGCCATGTCGTGTGCAGAAACCTGATTGCCGCAGGCCTAGGAGGTGGTTCTCCTCCAGGTATTTTTGTCCTTGCAAATATGCAGCTTTGTCGAGAATTTTTAGCAAGAATGGGACCGTGGTGATAGGCCTATAGTTCCCGGGGATGGTAGGGTCGAGTGATGGCTTTTTTATTAATGGTGTACACAGGCTTCTTTGAGATCTTTGGGAACAAGACCTGACCTGAAGGAAGAATTTATGAAGGCAGTGAGGAAGGGTGCCAAGGTAGGAGCAGAGTCTTTGATGAGTTGGCCTGGGCAGACATCACCTTTGCAATTGGAGTGTTTAATTGATTTGAGCAAGGTAATGGCCGCCAATTCCATAATGTCTTTGAAGTCAAAGGGGGCAGAGGGTTCACTTCAGGTGAGGTGGGCACTTGGCTGTGCTGGCTGGCTATTAGCGTTTCAAGCGCTTTTTGGTGGCCAATGATTTTGGTCTGAAGGGTGTTGAGCTTGTCTAGCATTGCAGACTGAATGCTGTTGCACCAATTTGCATCCTTGAGGAGCGTGGGTGGAGGGGTGGAGGGTTTTTCCAATTCTCTAAAGATAGAGAATATTTCTTTGGAGTTTGATTCGGCATCATTAATCCTTGAGTTAAATGAGAGGGCTTTGGCTTTGATGACATTATTTTTGTATGACTTGGAGATGGCTTTGAAAACCTCCCTGTTTGATTCTGAAGGGTTGGCTTTCCAGGTAGAGAGGGCGGGTCATTTTTATGAGCGTCGTTTAAGCAGCTCATTGGAGAACCAAGTATTGGAGTGTTTTAATTTCTTGGCTTTCTTAGGGGCAGGGGGGCGATGGCGTCTATTGCTTTGGTGATGATGTGTTTGAAGGTGCTGACCAGAGTATCTGGGTTATTGGAGGAGGGCGCCTGAAGCGCGGGCACCATTAGAAATGGCGGCAGATTTTCCACTGTAAGTTTGCGTGAGCTCCTGGCGAGTGCTGCTGGACATGGGGTGATGGGGATGGACTGCTTTTTCTTAGCGATGAGATTGAACTGGATATTGTGGTGGTCGGACCAAGGAACAGGGGTATTGGCAGTGACTAGAATGGAGCAGTTGTGCTGGTTGATCCAATCCAGAGTGCATCCTTTGATTTGAGTTGGTTCAGAGATGGTTGGTGCAAAGCCTAGGGTGGTAAGGGCTTTGTTGAGGGCTTTAGCATGGTGATCTTTAGGGTCATTGAAGCCCAAGTTAAGATCGCCCAGGAGAATGATTTGGGAGGTCTTTTTAATATTATCTGACAGGGCGTGGATGAGAGAGTCTTGGAAGTCGGTGCAGGGGCCGGGAGGTCGGTATACAATGGGCATGCTGATGGTGCAGGTGTGGGATAGGTTGATTTTCAGTGGGAGGTAGTCACAGTTGAGTCCAAACTGTCCCGGTGATTCCCTGATGCTGAGGGAATCACTGGCTATGAGGGTGACACCCCCACCTCTCTGATTGGTACAGTCTTTCCTGAAGATAGCATAGTCTGCAGGGATGGCTAATGAGAGTGCAGGTCCTGAGCTATCATTCAGCCAGGTTTCGGTAACTACAAGTATGTCGAGGTTGTCTTTGATGATAAGGTTGTGAATGTCGAGGGGATGCGCAGGAATAGAAAGTGCATTAACCAGTGTGCACCTTAGAGTACGGTCAGGGTGCTGTGTGGGGAAGGTTGTGGTGTGGCGTGGGGTAGCACAGAGATATAAATTGGCTTGGTAGTGGTTTCAGTGGGGGCATGATTGGTACAATCGGGGTGGTTAGGCGTACATGGATTGACAGGCACAGGAAGTGCAGCAACATGAGAGGGCAAACATGGGTCGATGGGCACAGGCAGTGCAGCAACATGAGTGGGCAAACATGATTCAATGGGCACAGGCAGTGCAACAACATGAGTGGGCAAACATGATTCAATGGGCACAGGCAGTGCATCAACATGAGTGGGCAAACATGAATCAACAGGCTGCGCAGCAACATGAGTGGGCATACAAGATTCACTGGGCACAGGCAGTGCAGCAACATGAGTGGGCATACATGATTCAATGGGCACTGGCCGTGCAGCAACATGAGTGTGCATATATAAATCAACAGGCAGTGCAGCAACATGAGTGGGCAAACATGAATCAATGGGCACAGGCAGTGCCGCAACATAAGTGGGCAAACATGAGTCAATGGGCACAGGCAATGCAACAACATGAGTGGGCAAACATGAGTCAATGGACACAAGGCTCCTGCTGTCCGAGAGACTGCAGCTAGCCTCACTGTTGTCACCCGGCAGTGGGTACAGCCATGCCAGTATATCGAAGGGCTTGATTGTAGCGTCAGTGGATTTTACAGAAAGAGTAAGTGCCCCATGGCAATAGTAGAGTTCAGCCGGTGAGGTGAAACGACACAGCCCCCTGTAGCAGTGAAAGACTCCACCCCTGTCCCATGTCTGTTGGGTAATGATCTTCCTGATCCCAAGATAGTTGGAGAGGATACCCGATCAAGGGCCAAAGAGACCGCCAGATTGAACACTCTCAGATCCTTAAGGTATGGAGTGCTTCTAGAGGGCTTATTGGAAGGACTGGCGTGGCTGGTAGCCCCTCATCCAGTTCTACAGACTGCTGAGTCGCCTACTCCTGCGAGAGAGGGGCTAGTAGCCACTGACGACCGTACTTTGGTAGCAGGGGACTCAGTGACTTCAGAGTTGCCTGGCGCAGCACGGGAAACTGAAGTGGAGGACTGTGTGGGCACATACCTCAAGGGCCTGGCCAAGCTGGATGAGTTTGCATCAGCTGGGGGCCCAGACCCGACTGACTTCTTCACAGCCCAGAAAGTGTCCCATTCTGGCGGGTCTGTAGAAGCAGGCAGAGGAGCAGCTAAGGGTGAGACCCCTGGCATGTTCAAAGTGTACTGGGAGGATGCACTCCTGTACAGTAAGCCAAAAGACACTAAGGGTGGGGGCACCTGAATAATGGTGAGTCTGCAATGCCACAGAAAGTTTCTTTTGGATTTGGCTCACCAAATTCCTTTAGCGAATCAATTGGGAGCGACTAAGACATCAGGCCTGTTGTCTGCGCGCTTTTACTGGCTGCAGTTCGGCGTAAACATTAAGGAATTTGTAAGGTCCTGCCCAACTTGTATACCTTCTGGCAAGTCAGGTGGTGCCACAAAAGCCCCCTTAATTCCCGTGTTTGGGTGGACATTCGAGAGAATAGGCATGGATATTGTGGGCCCTTTGGTTCCTCAAACCAGCTCAGAGAACAGGTACATCTTGGTGGTAGTGGTAGAACACGCCACAAGGTACCGTGAGGCTGTCCCTCTGAGGAGCATCAAGGCCCCTGTGGTTGCAAAGGCTCTGATTGGGATATTCTCCCATGTTGAATTCCCCAATGAAGTTGTTTCTGACAGCAGATCAAACTTCATATCAACGTATATGAAGGCTATGTGGGAAGAGTGTGGAGTTGCCAACTGGTTCTCTACATCCTTTCATCCACAAACAAATGGGCTTGTTGAGCGGTTCAACAAGACCCTGAAAGGCATGATAGGTGGCTTGGAAGAACACCTGAGGAGATAATTGGATATTCTCCTACCATGCCTTCTGTTCGCCTACAGGGAGATGCCACAGAGTAGGGTTTAGTCCTTTGAGCTTCTGTTGGGACACCCTGTATGAGGTCCCTGCAGTCTAGTGAAAGAGTGATGGGAGAGCAAACCCTCATCCCCTAGACGTGATGTGATGGACTATGTACTTGGCCTTTGGTCTAGAATGGTGAAGTACAAGGAACAGTCAAAGAGAAACCTAAAGGCCAGTCTGGAGCTGATGAAGCACTGGCATGACCAGAAGGCCATAGTGATAGTCTATTCTCCAGGCCAATGGGTCTGGATTATGGAGCCTGTCAAACCCAGTGCCCTTCAGGACAAGTGGACTGGGCCTTACTGTGTGCTGGAAAAGGTCAGTGAGGTGAATTATCTCATTGACGTGAAAGGACCTAAACAGATGTGCAGGGTATTTCATGTCAACCGGCTATAACCCCATTCTTTTTTTTTCTTTTTTTTTTTACGTTTTAGTTTGTATTCAGAAACGTTTACATTAAGTTTATTTCCTTAAGCAACATTTCGAATTTTGTATGTGGGTAGTGACATGTCTTCATGGTTCTATTGTTCAGTGTCGGTGGTTAGCATTGTTCTTTGGACATGATGAAATTCCATTATAGCCGAGATGACTTGGTCATGGCACTAGTGACCGACGGAGAGACTGAGGAGGAGAGCGATCCTCTCCCAGAACTCCTGCACACTGAAGTCACAGATGGGTCAGTTGATGGTGTCAACTTTGCAAGAGACCTATAAGTACTACAACTGACAAACCATTGCCGGTTACTGGGACAGTTTGCCTGTCTGTTTTCGCTGACTCCAGGTTGCTCAGATTGGTGCACCCATGATGTGGACACTGGAGACAGTAAGCCAGTGAAGAGTAGGTTTCACTGGATGTCCGATAAGGTCAGGGACACCATCAAGGAGGAAGTTTCCAAGAGGCTGTCCCTAGGAGAGATAGAACCATGCCACAGCCCCTGAGCTAGCCAAGTGGTACTAGTCCCTAAAAAGACCAGTGACGGGAAGACTCAAGTCCGCTTTTGTGTGGACTACAATGGGCTCAATTCTGTCATGAAGACAGATGCTAATACTGCATTCCTCAGGCAGATGTGCTCATTGACACGCTTGTGGCTTCCAAGTACATGAGTACCTTTGACCTCACACAGGGGTATTGGCAGGATGGCTTGACAGATAGAGCGAGAGAGAGGTCCGCATTCTCAACCCCAGAAGGACAATGTCAGTTCACTGTGATGCCCTTCGGATTGAAGAATAACCCTGCCACTTTTCAGGGGATAGTTACCCAGGTTTTGTCTGGTGTGGAAAACTTCAGTGTCGCCTATTTACATGACATGCTGAATTCAGCCACATTTGGGAGGATCACCTATCCCACCTGAAACAAGTGCTGCAGGCACTGCAGAATGCAGTTCTGACTATAAAGGTCACGAAGTGCGAGATAGTGAAGGATACCGTGACTTACCTAGGCCACCTGGTTGCTGAGGTAAGAAACAACCTCTCGAAACAAAGGTACAGGCCGTGAAGGATTGGGACATCCCCACCACACAGACACGGTGAATGATGTAACTTCCAAGAAGATGCCGGAGAAGGTAACTTGGACCCCAGCCTGTCAAACCTCCTTTCAAGAATTAAAGGATGGATTGTCCAGGGTCCCAGTTCTGTAAGTGCCTGACTATGGTCAGGAGTTCATTATCCAGACAGATGCCTGTAATTTTGGGATTGGGGCAGTGTAAGCACCGCTGAACTCTCGAGGTGTAGAGCAACTTGTCGCCTACATTAGAAGGCGATTGACAAAAAGGGAAAGGAACTGGACTGTCGTTGAAAAAGAGGCATACGCAGTCGTATGGGCCGTAAGGAAGCTGAAAATCTACATCATTGGGTCACACTTTACGATCCAGACAGAACACCGGACTCGATAGCTAATGGCCATGCAAGCAGAGAACCCTAAACTTCTGTGTTGGGCAATATCCCTACAGGGATTAGATATGGACATCCAGCACAAGCCTGGCTCCCAGAAGGAAATGCAGATTGCCTCAGCCGGAACTTTCACCTTGATGATGAACCAGACCCTCAGTAGGGTGGTGGTTCACCTGTTGAGGTTGGGGGAGGCATGTGAAGAATTCGACCATCCACACGGTGGGTGGGAATACGCCTGGGCTTTTTAATATTTTTTAAGAAATTGAATGATGGGAGATCAACCTCAGAAAATGTGTGGGGCTAATCCGCACATATTTTCCTATGCTCACAGCACGACAATCCCATAGACCTGTGTACTCTGGGGGGGACAGCCTACAGGAGCAGTCCTCCTTGTCACATTTAGTTGGAATGTGACACCCAGTACACATGAAGGAATCTCAGAGAGGGGACAGAAAAACCTTCCTCCACTAAGGGAGGCTCGTTTGTATGGTCACGCTAACTCCTGTTTCGTTACTGTTTCAGCAGGAAAGGGTGCAGAAAGCACGGACGCGAAAAGGAATTAGTAACGATCTCGACTGGAGGCAGCCGTTAACCAGAGACGTCCGAACAACTGGCAGCAATGTGAAGGTAAGCGCCCATGGAAGAGTGGAGAAGGGGCCGCCATGGACGGATTACTAGTGACCAGGATGCAATTTGTTTTGAAGTTTCCTCAGTGTACATAGGGATTGATTCAGAACTATTATTCCTTACTTGTCCAATTAGAAGCTCTCTGGAACACACGCACAAGCCCAAGAGTAAACAGATGATGTTGATCGTCAAGGAAAATATTATCCTGACGACTTCAATATGCCATGAGAGGTCAGTCCAAAACCAATATGATTTAACTAGGGGAATCCAACAAGTTCTGGAGATTCTAACATGGTCCCTTTAACATATTTGAATACAGGCCATTATGAACTGCTAACGATTACCTGGCAAGTCAAGGACTAATATATTCTGTTTGACTATAATTTGTTTGGCTGCCTGCTACACAGAACTTTGCCATGATGTTACATGGCTTAGAGAAATAAAGAGCCTTTGAAAATCCAGGTACTTACACATCTTTTGTTTTCTAATTTAATTTAATTGGTGGGTATATCGAGATTTAGATTTGTAAGAGGAAAAGGACCCCCGGTAGTGCCCCAGGGATGGTGCCCTCGTTGTGCTGGTGGCTGTGGCTCTCAGTTGTTTTATTTATTTTTTAACTTGACTATATATTTGAAATAAAGCCAAGACTTAAGGGATGGCATCTCAGGGGAGATGACATTACTCTCCCACACTATACCTCCACATTTATAGATCATACAACATTTTTGCCTGTTCCATATTTTTCAATTGGTCAATTTCTACAGGATGTTGGATTTGAATTCCTGATTTTGAGTTTTACTAATTTTAAATTTCCCTCCAAAGCTCTACCAACACTAGGAAGTATACCTGGTTTATTTGAAGTGGGTGGAATACCTCTTTGGACATAGAGCAATATGCCAAACAAATATGTAATGGTGGTGGGATTATAAACACTTTATGTTCCTTTCTTATTATATTATTGGTGAAGGGTAGCTTAAAGGTTGCATATAATGTGTTGAAGACATGCAGGGGAGAATAGACACATTCAAATATATTTCATATTTTCTCCCCAGGAGTTACATGTGTGTTTTTTGGTCCTGAGGAAGGCGGCACTATCCAGGTTTTTTCCACCGAAACATATTCAACCTTGAGAGAGAACTTATCAAGTATTCCTATCAGGGTTGTAGGTCTCTTATATTTACAATTTGGGACCAATGTAGACCTCTGAGTCCATACATTTGTTGGGTGGACATGTATTGTTGAATTTTCCATTACAAATGAATGAGGATTAGCTAGATAGAGAGGTATCTATAGTTTCATTGTGAACTTGACATATTTCAAATTGCTACCTCATATGCTGATCCTGACAGTCTGAATTTGTTGTATGTAAATGTATTATTGATCGTGGAACTTTTTGTATGTAAATGTATTATTGGACCTCTGAGTCCATACATTTGTTGGGTGGATATGTTTTATTGTTGAATTTTCCATTAGAAATTAATGAGGATTAGCTAGATAGAGAGGTATCTATAGCTTTATTGTGAACTTGACATATTTCAATTTGCTACCTCGTATGCTTGTCCTGACAGTCTGAATTTGTTGTATGTAAATGTATTATTGATCGAGGAACTTTTTGTATGTAAGTGTATTATTGATTGAGGAATTTTTTCCATGTATTAATTGAATGTTTTCTATCAGAGTTATTAGTAAATATTACTTCTGATAAAGGAAAAGGAAACAAAGGAAAAAGGTGTGGTATAGACAATGTATTTCTAGGAAATTGGCTCCTATTATGTACACAATAAATAAATTGAAAATGTAGAATATCACACTGCCACAAAAAGAAAACAGATTTAATCTCTGAGATAAAGCAATTGCTGGTTGGGACAACCTTGAGTATGTACTTTATGATAATTTCTCCAGTCCTAATCAAAGTTGGGGATTGTCCTTGAGTTTTTGCAAAACCTTCTTCCTGACATGGCCGGCTTATTAAATATCAACAGCTCCATGGATCCGCTCTGCCCATTGTCAGTGTGCTGGCGGCAGCCCATACTAATGAGAGGTAATTGAAGCAGGCCTGCGAGAGGCCTGTTCGCAGAGCAGACAAAGGGGACAGAAAAACCAACACCTTTTTGATATGCATCTGTGCCAACCCGAAGTCAGTTCCTGCCCCTTATTATCAATGGAAGTGACATTTTATGTCTGGTACGTGTGTTTACAGTAGGCAACCCCCACAGGGGCTCCCCATTCAGAGGGTAGATGTATGTGATTTGAAGGAGACAGAAAGTCTGTTCTCGCCACAACTCCAACAGAGAACTGATCAGGAACCACAGAGAGCTCAATTAACTAGAGAGACCCTTTGATCCACAACAGAGAGGAAGATGGGTGGGCCTTAGTAGTACATATGTTCATGCCTTTACCTTTCCTGTTGCAAAGCACTCTGGTTATGACCCCACGCATAACAGAAGATTGTTGGTGGGGCCCAGGATTGTATCATTAAGGCAGGCTATGCCTGCAGCAATCACTTGGGTCCATTTGATTTTAAAAGAGGGCTGAGCCCCTCTCTTAGCAGATCATCTGAAGTCTTTGCAAGGAGTAGCAAGAATAACTCATTGGGACCCTGGCTGAAGGTGCAGTCTGCCTTATATCTTCCACCAATATAGGAAGGGCAGGAAAACCAAGAGGGAAGCAAGATCCGTCCCCTAAACATCTCCCAGGGTACCGAGGGAGATACTGAATACAGAGGACCCGCCAGCAGCTCCCGAACCGATACCCAGCAAGTACACAGCGTGCCCTGCGAGGCTCTGCAAGCAAGCTTCCTAGTTGGGAAGTGCCAGAGAGTCTCTAAGCCAAATCAAGGACAAGGCTGTTGCCTGCAACTCTCTCCTCAGCTTTGAGCCATCCGCCTTAAAGGGCGACACAAGCCCAGCAAAGAAGCTAGGAGATGTGCACTGACAAGAATAAACCAGCATCCACTTTTAAGGGAATTTTCGAGGCAGACTAACCCCTGAAGCTGCAACTGACTGCACCAAGGACTATTGTCACAACGCAGTCTCTCACGCTGTCCGAGACACCTCGACCAGTGCTTCACAGCCTCCAACCAACACTGAGACAATGATTCCTGACCCCGACCCATTGTGTAGGCCAGCCTGCAGCCATCTGTGCTCGCCAAACTGCCTGCCGCCTGATACCTGCAGCTGTCTCCTTTCTTGAACTCTGTCGGAGAAGCTGCAAAGCGCCCTGAAACTGACTCTACACTGTCCAGCACCAAGAAATTCTACAAGCACAAGGTACATTTTGGTTCTGTCCCCCTGGTCCTTCTCTGAAGGCCCCTAGTGACATTTTACGACCTATTGCTCCTTTTTTGCTGAAACCAATTATCCTTGAAGTATTGAGATTAATTACTTTACCGACTACCCTCCTGTCATTATCCAGAGTGCATCCCCTTTCCTTCTTGAAACTCTCTGTCCTCTGTATTCCTGTACAGTGTAGGTTGTATTTTGTAGTGTGCTACAACTGTCTGTTGAGATAATAATAAAGTCGATATTTGTATACAACCATGACTGGACAGTCCCTTTTTTCATTGGGTTATAATTGTATTTTCACTGTGTTGCAACTAACCAATGATCCACGACCTTGTGTAGATAAGCCTGCCGTTCCATCCATGTTATCAAAATTGGACAAGGAGGTTTATAATTGACTTATGTTTCCATTCTGTACCGATCCCTTCTGGCGTACTTGAGGTGTGGGGCTGATTGATGGTTTAGAAACCGATATTCATCCCTGGACCACTGGTGCCCCGGAAGTCGATTCATCACATTGGTGGCAGTGGCGGGATCAGTTGGAGCCTTGCGCACAGCTTAGTCACCCAATGATAAAAGTACTGTTGCGGGAAACGTTAAGACACTACTAGGTATTTTTAATAATCATGGATCTTCACATAGCGACTGTGAAAGGCATGAGCAAGGATGTCCTGCGTCACACCCTCAGCTACTTTTCAGTACACTGTTTCCCATCTGGGTAAGTGGCAAGAACTTTCTGCTTGAGATTTGCATCACAATACACTGGCCAATCCACTGCTTGTTCTTTAAGTTAGCATATAGCTATGCCATCATAAAAATGCTTTCCACATTGTCAAATCTTCTTATATTCTGGGCCCAATTCATGGAAATGTGCACAGAAATCCTGCAAGTGCTGCGTGCCGAGAAGGGCGCTTCATGAGCCTGCATGCAGAATAAAAAATGCATGCCCTGCGTATTCATGGAATTCACTGCGCAAAGTAACCATACTCACAAGTTGCATCCGGAACTCCCCCGACACACCCCCAGGCAAAGCACAAACAGCTGGAACAGCTACCTTTGCGTGCTTCCCCGGTCGTGAATAAACACACCCTTCAAACAGTGCATGGGGTCCCGTGCAAGCAGTCCTGCATCTCGGGGACCCTACGCAGGGTCCCCCATAACTGTTGGCGGCACCCCGCCAACATGCATATGAAAAATTGCAACTCAGTAAAAAATCTGAAAATCTGCGTGTGTACCCCCGTAAACTGTTAGTGCACCCCGCTACACTGTGTATGCGCCCAAACTCCACGCTGCGATTCCTACGCACAAGTGTACTTACGCCTGCCTTCCGGTGGCGGATAGTATGAAGGACTTGCATGGCCAATTCCCTGCCGAGAGGTTGTGTGCTCGAATCCATGATTACGTCTCATGCCGCGCAATAGTGGATATGCGATGGACTGCCTGTGCGGCCGTCCCTGTAATGGCCACTTTTTCACATGTTCTTCCCCATTTTCTGTGTTCCGCCCCCTACACCACCCTTTGCGCAGGGCTCACCCATGCTGTGTGTGGTGTCTCAACCAAGGCGCTCAATGGCTCGCAGAGATGTGCAGAGCCTGTGACAACTCCGCGCAAGTCTTGGAAAAGTACAGCGCATTCAATTCCATGCATCGACGACTGTGGCTTTGCGCACAGTTTGGCATGCAAGTTCCCTATTTCCTGTCAAATAATTCCATGAATCGGGCCCTCTGTGTGTAATCCTTCCTCTGGGATGTGCTGTTTTAACACCTTCATTCTATTTTCCCCTCTACTCCTCTCCACCACCATTTGCACACTCTGGTGCATGTGGCAACCTTATCAGCTGATTTCTTCCACCTGCCCTGCAGAGGAGGCTTGCAGTGATTGTCCAGCCTCCCGAACAACAGCAGACTGTAAAGAGTTGCCAGCAGGTGATTGCCGGTCCCCTCAAAGGCAGTGACTATTTAATCTCTTGCACTCTGGTGGCTGAGCCCTCTTTTCCCCTCTGCACCACCAATACCATTTGCACACCCTTGGTGCACCCTCCATTGTCTGCCTGCTCTGAGGGACCTTTCCAGCATATCCACCCCACGTGGCAACGTTACCCGCTAATTTCTTCCTCCCGGCCTGCAGAGGAGGCTTGCAGTGATTGGCCAGCCTCCAGAACAACAGCAGATAGGGAATGTTGCCGGCAGGCGATCGCCGGCGCCCTCAAAGGGCCGATTCTAAGGGCCATGGCTTTCCCTGTCTGGCCCTGTCCGGGCTTGGGAGGACCCATCAACCTTCCTCAAAACCGGCATCATCATCTGATCGGAACCGCTCCACATACCTGTTAGGCAGAAACCTGTGCAGTTCCCTTAGGGAACACTGCAAAAGATTTAGGACTACAGGTGTTAGCAGTAAACCCACTTGGTAGCAGTCTGTACCACCCAGATTTACCTGGTAGCTGTGGCTGAGCAGTCAGACTTCCCTCAAGAAGAGTTAGGCAGTATGCAAAGTATACACAATAGGCACTCAGACACAATAATACAAGCAAACACTGACCAGAGCTTTGGTATCAAAGTATATAATTATTTATTTAAAAACACACTGTTTGAAACACTCCAGCACTCTTGTTGTAAAATATTCTAAACACAGTTACTATTGTAATATATACACCCCTTTTTCCTTATCAGATAAGTCACAGTAAAACACCACTTATTTTCATACAGAGGTGAGAGCTTAACTAGATGGCACTCCAATAAGTTTGTGAGAAAGGGAGGGAAAAAGACAGAATATGGAAAGGTACACCACTCTAAGATTCAGGAACACTGTTAGCAAGGCAGAAGAGCAAAAGTCACTGGTGAGCCAAAGTCCAAAGGCTGGGCCCACTCTTAGAGAGAGCAGAGCACAAATGCGCCCAAGATCACACAGTTACACTAGGCTTAGAAAGTCTTGCAGAGGGTTCAAAAAGAGTTTAGAGAGGCTTAGGAAAGTTAAGCCAGGGTGTCCCAGGCTAACCCAGGTTCGAAAGCCGGGGGCTAAATCTACCCCGTACAGTCGGTAGCAAGGGAAGCCAGGCGGGACACGGTACCTTAAGTGGGAAGGATCCTCCAGCGGTGGCAGTTGTTCCTGGCAGTGGGTGCAAGTCGTGTCGTCGTCCAGGGGAAGAGAAGATCTTGACTTGGAGGAAAGATGAAGGTCGTTGCACTACCAGGGAAGAAACCAGCCGCGGAGTTTTCCGGTTAAAGGTGGTACATTTGTTCGCGGTCGTGGTAAAACGTGGTATCCCGGTTGCCGGGATGCTTGGCACAGGCAAGGCGGCCACGAGGTACGTCGGGAAGGCGAAAAGACGGTGAAACTGGTTATCCCCACCAGTCAAAGGAAGAAGACTCTCCGGCGGGAGATCTCCTCTGTCGTTGGGAAAAGTGGTGAGACGGTCCAGCAGGGCTCCACCGGTGGTGGCGTCGTGGCAGGTCGGCTCAGCTTCTCCCTCATCGGAATCTTAGGTCCTGTGGCGACTTCTGAAGTTCCAGTCCCCAAAGCCCTGCTTTTATGCAGAAAACCCCCATTCACTCAGTCTAGCTGTCACTCAAACATGCTAAGTGGTGAGCCGGCCGGCTCACCACTTGGGCCAATCAGGACGGAGTGCGACTTGAGTTACCTAGGCAACTCAGTCCAAGGTGCCTAAATCCCCCTCCACCCCTCCTAAGTACCCCAGACAGAGTGGCACCACTTTGGAGGGCTTCTGTGGAGAAGCCCGCCAAAACGTGGAACAAAGGGCTCGACTTGGGTTGGAGTCACAGAAGAGAACACAAACACCATTTTAGAATCAAGTTTTGGCAAAAAATACCAACCGGAGAATTAATATTAATTAAAAAAAACGACTACCGTTAATAATTAAATAAAGATAGTAGCCTAAAACAATGGGAAATCCCATAGGAAAATATTTGCGGTTGAATATAAAAAGTAGTATCCACTGCCACCAGCCAAAACTCAATCAGGGGGGACAGAGACGTGCCCCCTCGACTAACAGACCCCGGGGCAATTGAATTGCCCCAGCCAGTACGTCCACAATATGATGTTTTTTGTACTGGTTCTGTTCAGAATTTAAGACTAGTAAAGTCAATGGTGACTTTACATGCCCTGGGAGACAGTAGTCAGTCCCAGGGTATGGAATCTATACTGGGGGGTCACTATGACACCCCTGTGTTACTGCACTGATGGTGCTGTGTAACACACATCACAAAAACACATGAACACCTATGGGGTAAAAGACCCCATAGCCCATTAAGCACATCTAGATTCAAAGAAACATACTCAAATCATGCCCAAGAGTGAGGGTAAAAGAGTCTCACTCATGGCAGGAGAAAAAAATAAACCCCAAAAATCCAGCAAAGCTGCTGGGGGACTCACTAGGTTAGGAAATTCAGCCTAAACAGAGAATTCTCCCTAACACTCGCCCCCCCCCCCAGACTAAGGGACAAGAGGATTTAATCCACTCCTGGATGAACCTCATACCTCTAGTCGATGACATACATCCTAGAGAGTCCATCAGCATTTTGATGGTGACACCCTGACCTGTGCTCAATGGCGAAATCAAACCCTTGCAGGCAGATTGACCATCTCAATAGTTTTGGATTTTCTCCCTTCATTTGCATTAACCATCTCAAGGGTTGGTGGTCAGTCTGAATGACAAAAGTAGAACCATACAAGTATGGTCTAAACTTCTTCAGTGCCCACACAATAGCAAAGCATTCTCTTTTCATTGTTGCCCACCTTGTCTCAGGATCCTTCAGTTTACGGCTGATGAAGCAAATGGGGTGCTCCCTACCCTTCTCATCCAGTTGGCTTAGAACTGCACCATACCTACATTGGAAGCATCAGTTTGTACAATGAAAGTTTGGTGGTAGTCAGGAGCTCTCAATACTGGAGCTTGGCAAAGAGCTTTCTTCAGTTTTTCAAAGGCCTGATTGCACTCCTCATTCCATTTGACCTTTTTAGGTAATTTTGGAGAGGAGATTACATTCAGTGGAGAAGCTATGGTCCCATAGTTCTCAATGAAATTCCTGTAATACCCAGTGAGGCCTAGGAAGGCTCTCACTTGGGTTTGAGTAGTAGGTGTTGTCCAATTTTGCACAGCTTCAATCTTGCTGAGCAAAGGCCTTATTTCTCCACCTCCTACCTCATGCCCAAGGTAGACCACCTTACTTTGACCTATCTGGCATTTACTTGCCTTGATAGTCAAATTGGCCTGTCCAAGAGCCTGCAAAACATGTCCTAGGTGGTTCACATGGTCCTCCCAGGAGTGGCTGCAGACTGCAATGTCATCCAAGTATGCCATGCAGAAGTCCTCCATCCCAGCTAGAACTTGGTTCACCATCCTTTGGAATGTAGCAGGTGCATTTTTTAATCCAAAAGGCATGACCTTAAACTGGTACAAGCCAACTGGGGTGGAAAATGCAGTTTTCTCCTTGGCATGGTCTGTCAAGGCTATTTGCCAATAGCCTGATGTAAGGTCAAATGTGCTGAGGTACTTGGCTGCACCAAGTTTATCCACCAGCTCATCTGTCCTTGGTAAAGGGTGGGCATCAGTCCTGGTGACTGCATTAAGAGCTCTATAGTCCACACAGAATCTTAAGTCTTTGGATCCTGCCTTTGGTACTAACACAACTGGGCTAGACCATGGACTAGTAGAGGGTTATATTACCCCGAGATCAAGCATCTTCTTGGCCTCCCCCTTGATATGGGTTCTCACATTTTCTGACATTCTGCATCCCCTGCTTTTGACTGGCAGACAGTCACCAGTGAGTATCTCGTGCTGTCCCCAAGGGGTCAAGCCTGGTGAGAGTAAGAACAGGGAGGCAAACTGATTTAACATAGATTTGCACTCCTCTTGTTGCTCAGGTGTCAGATCTGAAGAGAGTTTCCATTTTTTCATCTAAAGGTACACCTCTGAGGAGATCAGGGAGAGACTCACTCTCTTCTTCCTCTGCTGCTGAAGCTAGAAGCAAGGCCCCTACTTCAGGTCTGGAGACGTACGCTTTCAGGCGGTTGGTCTGGAAGACTCTAGGCGCTTCCCTGGGTCTGCCCAGATCCACCAGATAGTTGACCTCTCCAAGTTTTCCCAAAACTTTGAAGGGTCCCATCCATTTGTCTTGCAAGGCCCTCTGCCTTGTTGGGAGCATAACGAGAACTAGCTGGTCTTGAGTGAACTCAACCATGTTAGCCTTTTGATCATGCCAATGCTTGACCAAAGCTTGTCCAGCTTTCAGGTTATCACTAGCTTCTGCCATCATGTGTGACATTCTCCTTCGGAGACCTATCACATAGTCAGTCACTCTGACTGGCTTGAGGGGAGGAGCACCTTCCAATCCCTCCTTAATCAGGGCCAACGGACCTCTGACTGGATGGCCATAGAGAAGTTCAAAGGGAGAATAACCTACTCCCTCCTGAGGGACTTCTCTATAAGCAAAGAGAAGGCATGGCAGTAGAAGGTCCCACTTTCTTTTCAGAGGTTCCTCTAAAGCACCTATCATGCTCTTCATGGTTCTGTTAAACCTTTCTAACAATCCATTGGTCTGAGGGTGGTATGCGGTTGAGAACTTGTAAGTAACTCCACAGGTTTTCCACATGGCTTTCATGTAGTGGGACAAAAAGTTTGACCCCCTGTCGGATATTACTTCCTTGGGAAACCCAACCCTGGTAAAAATACCAAGGAGGGCCTTAGCCACAGATGGAGCTGTAACAGTACTCATAGGAATTGCCTCAGGGTATCTAGTAGCATGGTCTACTACAACAAGGATAAACCTGTTGCCTGAGGAGGTAGGGGGATCAAGGGGACCAACAATGTCAATCCCTACCCTCTCAAATGGGACTCCCACAACTGGGAGAGGCACTAACGGTGCCATATTCTTGGAGCCAACCTTACCAGAAGTTTGGCAGGTATGGCAGCTCTTGCAAAACTTATCTACTTCTGCCCCCATTTTTGGCCAATAGAAGTAGAGTGAGAGCCTTTCCTTGGTCTTCTTAAAACTCAAGTGACCAGCCAAAGGAATCTCGTGGGCTAAGTGCAAGAACTGTTGTCTGTTTTCTTGAGGTACTACAAGGCATTTGTAGTCTCCAGGTTCAAACTCAGTTGGTTCACTGTAGAAGAGGCCATCTTCCCAGTGCAACCTATACTTCCCAGGCTCTTGCCCATCAGCCTGAGCAGCTGCCTGGTGGCGGAGACCCTACAGAGTTGGACATTCTCTTTGTCCCTGTCATGATCTCTACTTCCAAAAGGTCAGGGTTTTCCCAACTCCCTTGGAAGCAGATCCATAACCCAGGTTCCGAGTGCCAACCAGTCCCAATTGGGACCTTTTGGACCCAGTCCTGGCGCCAGTGGCACCAGGCTCATAAATATGCCCAGTCCCAGCGCTGGAAGCGCCGGGCTCATAATGCTTGGGTGGACTTACCTGCAGCAGACCATGCTGCTTACTTGCCTGCCAGTTGAGTCTCTGATCCTCGTCTGTTTGGAACTACTTTTCCTGTTGGGTGGGGCAGGAGCCACTCCCTAGATTCAGAACACTGGAACTCTTCTGGAAAGCAGGAACTCTTTTCTTAGGCGTGGCTGTGGAAGGAGACACCTAAGCACTACAGGAGGCTATTTAAACCACACCCGATGGATGAATCTTGCTTTGCGTTATTCTGCATCCTCAGCAGCAGAACGCTCATCGTGTCTTCTGCATCTGATCCTGGGCCTAAGGAAAAAGGCTTACCATTCTGAATTCAGTCTTCAGCAACACCTATAAAGACAAGAAAGAACAGGTTAGCATTACGGTCTTCAGTGACAGCTCTTCACTTACCTGGTCCATCGGCTGTCACCAACGCCTCGCGCTGCATTCCGGCTGTCACCAACGCCTCGCGCTGCATTCCGGCATCTGAAAGACAAAGGCTTACCTACTCTTCGTGCGCTCCGGAGGTCTTCACACTGCATTCCGGCATCTGAAAGACAAAAGCTTACCAACTCTTCGCACGCTCCGGAGGCCTTCGGCGCTGCATCCCGCATCTGAAAGACAAAACAAGGTGCGTTTAAAGACATTGGGGAACTTTAATACTCACGTGCCATTACTCCTTTCCACATCTAACCCAGTGGGTATTCCGGCACCCTGCAGCCGCCCCGAACTTGTACCTGCAAAATAAAAAGACAGTTAGAGCGCATCGTGAAGCAGGCAACAAGCGCTTACTTACGTGCTTCCAGGCGCTTCTATTCATCACACGGGCTCCATCTTCAACTCACTTCAGCCCGCCATCCGCCATCGCCGGAACCCTGCAAAACAAGAGACATCATTACTAAAGACTTTAAAGACATTAGAATTACTCGAAACTTACCGTTCGTGCAGTAAACGACGGACAGTAGTCCTCTGAAGTCAAGAGGCCTGCTCCCCTTATCCAGTGAAGAAACTGGTTACAGCACCCTGCCTCGAGGCAGATGGAGAGCACGGCGTTCACTTACCTAAGACATCTTACCCTTCGAGCCAGACATACAGTGCACAGAGGTCCAGCCCAAAGAGCCAGCCGTGTGTTACACATCACCTTTGAAGATACGGTATACGCCCAGTCAAGACCGGCGCCTCTACGGGAATCAGGTGAGCGTTACAGAACGCAAAGCCTACCACAAAACTCCCGTCCAGGCGCTATGGAAACCTCGGATACCGACCAGCAAGCCCAGTTACTTGGGGAACTAAGGGCAGAAGTGCATGCAGCCCGTCAGGAAACGAACGCTCTAAGAAGGGAACTGATTATTTCCAAGGAGCGAACAGATGATCTCGCTAGACAATTGCTACAGTTACAAGCCGGACAAACCCCGTTACCCGCATCTGGGGGAAATCTTCCTTCTACATCCTCTATGAATCCAGTGCAGATAAACCTACCTGGGAATGTACCTCTTGCTCCGCCCGAACGATTTTCTGGTGACCCAAAGAGGTTTTCAGTATTTATCAATCAGTGCCGGTTGCATTTCTTATGCCGGCCAGCAGCCTTTCCAACTGATCAAGCTAAAGTAGCTTTCGTGCTTTCGTATCGTACCTTAGTGGCAATGCGGCAGACTGGTCGATCCCTCTAGTAAATCAAGATGATCCGGTCCTCCATGATTTTCAAGCTTTTCAGCTCAGTATGGAAAAACTGTTCGCAAGACATTCACAGGGGCAGGCCTTGGACAATGAGCTTCTTTCGTTGCGACAAGGTAATCAAGACCTTTTGGCTTATATTGCGTCTTTCAACAGACTGATAGTGGAAACTCACTGGCCTGAGGACAAAAGGATTACGCTGTTTTATAGAGGTCTACGCGGAGAGCTCAAAGATGTGTTAGCCCAAGTAGTGAATCCCCCACAAGATTGTTCGGACTATATAGACTTAGTCGTTCAAATAGATCACAGATTGCAGAACAGGAAGGCCGATCATTCCAAGTTTGATGCTCGAGTATTTTCCAAACCGCCAACTCCTTCCAAAGGAGTAGACTCCGGGGAACCCATGCAAAAAGGGGGTCTGAAAGGTCCTCTAACACAAAAGGAGCGGGAAAGGAGAAAACAGTTGCAATTATGCCTCTATTGCGGAAACTCAGGGCACTTTCTTCGAGACTGTCCGGTGAAACCTGCCAAGAAGGCAGTAGGAGCTGCAGTTACCAAAGTTACAAACTCTGAGCAGGGAAACGACCTCGCCCGACAAGAATAGAGGTCCTCTTGCCGAGCGTGAAAACCAGTTCCGTGACCTCGCATTTCGTGATACCTATGGTCCTCATTAGCCCTGATAATCCGGATCGATTACATGCAATTGAAGCTTACGTCGACAGCGGTGCCATCGGCAATTATGTGGATCATGAAATGGTTTTGAGGATGAATCTAACTCTTTGTCCCAAGGCTGTAAAGGACGTCATTACTACGGTGGATGGTACGGAGATAGCCTCCGGGCCAGTAACGCATACCACTCAAGAAGTGACGCTAGTAAGTCAAGATGGACACCATGAGAAGATCGTGTTCGATGTGATCAAGGCCCCTCAGTTTCAGATTATTCTAGGAATACCTTGGTTAGAGAAACACAATCCTCTGATCGATTGGCGAGCAAGAACGGTCCAGTTTCCAGAATGTGTCTCTACTTGTCACCCTCCACCTGGTGTTGCACTGGCAGCAATTTCTTCAGAGACTCCCCAGTTACCTCCCGAATACCTAGAATACCAAGATGTTTTCCGGAAGGATCAGGCTAACTCTCTACCTCCTCATAGGTCTTATGACTGCCAGATCGACCTGATACCTGGATCTACTCCTCCTTGTAGTAGAATTTATGCCCTCACCGAGCCTGAGAACCTTCCCCTCCAACAATACCTGGATCAATACCTGGCAAATGGGTTTATTCGTCCTTCCAAGTCCCCTGCTTCTTCAGCTTTGTTCTTCGTTCCAAAAAAGGAAGGAGACCTTAGAACTTGTATAGATTATCGCTCCCTGAACCAGATCACCGTTAAGAATAGATATCCGTTACCTTTGATCCCTGAACTCCTGGACCAAGTCAGAAAAGCATGCATATATACAAAGCTGGATCTTAGAGGAGCTTACCACTTGGTACGAGTAAAAGAGGGCGATGAATGGAAGACGGCCTTCCGCACTAAGTATGGGCTGTTTGAATATCAGGTCATGCCCTTGGGACTTTGTAATGCCCCGGCCGCATTTCAATATTTTATGAACGATGTCCTCAGAGAGCTCATAGATGTGTGTGTTGTTGTTTACATTGACGACATCCTCGTTTATTCTTCATCGGAATCTGAACATCGGAAACACGTGAAAATGGTCCTCGAAAGATTGCGTCACCACAAACTTTTCGCTAAGTTGGAAAAATGTGTTTTCAACGTGACTGAAGTTGAATTCTTGGGATTCATATTATCACCTGGCGGAGTGCGTATGGATTCAAAGAAGGTCGATGCAGTTCTCAAATGGCCATCACCATCCTCCGTAAAAGGTGTGCAAAGCATGTTAGGCTTCGCTAACTTTTACCGCAGGTTTATCCCCGAATTCTCTCGAATAGTCCAGCCCATCACTGCCTTGTTAAAGAAAAACAAACGTTTTGAATGGTCTACCGAGGCGGAACAAGCTTTCCAGGATTTGAAGACTAAATTTATCTCTGCACCAATCTTAAAACACCCTCGCCCCGAACTCCCCTACATCGTGGAAACTGATGCTTCAAGCCTTGCCATGGGGGCAGTTCTATCACAAAAGGACCCGGTAACCAATCAGTTGCATCCCGTGGCATTTTGGTCCCGCAAATTCTCGCCTCCTGAAATCAATTACACGATTACTGACAAGGAACTTCTGGCTATCAAGTCTGCCTTTAAGGCTTGGCGGCATTATCTGCTGGGGGCCCGACACACCGTTACTGTGATTACGGATCACCGAAACCTGCAATATTTGAAAACCGCAAAAGCCCAATCCTCTAGACAACTCTGTTGGGCATTATTCTTTGCCGAGTTTGACTTCATAATTACCTATCGACCTGGTACAAAAAACGGTAAAGCTGATGCCCTTTCTCGGATGGGAGTGGAAGAACACTTGATCAACCCTAAACCTGTACCAATCATTCCCGAACAAAGAATTCTGGGTGTAATCGCCACAGAATCCATAGAGGAAGTTATGGATAAAGCCAGGCAACTTATAACTCCAGCAGACATACAGAATTGGCATCTGCAGGGAAAGGACTTTTCAGTAAAGGACAACTTATTGTATTTCCAAGAACGATTATACCTACCCAGCACAGATTTACAGAAAAAAGTAATCTCTTGTTATCACGATTCTTTAATGGAAGGACATCCCGGTATAGCCAAGACCTCAGAAAAGATCAAGCGCTACTTCTGGTGGCCGTCTTGGAAAAAAGATATCAGAGACTTTATAATGTCCTGTGGAGTATGCGCCCAAAACAAGAGTCAAAAGGAAAGACCAGCAGGCCTCTTACGCCCTATTGACATCCCACCTCGCCCTTGGCATACGCTTTCTATGGACTTCATCACCGATCTACCTCCATGCTCCGGATACAATACGATTCTAGTAATCGTGGACTTATTCTCCAAGATGGCGCATTTCATTCCGCTCAAAGGCTTGCCAACAGCAGCAACTCTGGCCCGAGAATTTCTCGAAAACATCGTCCGACTGCACGGTTTTCCTTCAGTTCTAATTTCGGATCGAGGTAGTCAATTTATTTCTCATTTTTGGCGAAGTTGCTGTCGGTCGGCTCAAATTGATGTGAGACTATCGACCAGTCACCACCCTCAGACCGACGGACAAACCGAGAGGACCAATCAAACTCTGGAACAGTATTTACGCTGCATGCTGCAACAAACTGAAAAAACTTGGAAAGACATCCTTTGGATAGCCGAATACGCCTACAATAACTCTGTCCATTCGGGAACTGGGAAAACCCCGTTTTTTCTTTTGTACGGCAGTCACCCTCGAACCTCGGAGTTGGATCCCCTCCAAGATCTTGAAACACCAGCAGTAGACTACCTGCATTCTACAATCGCCCAAGCCTTTAAGGAAGCTGTTTCTACCTTCAAAGGGCTAAAGAACAATACAAGAAAGGAGCAGATCAACATCAGAAGGAAGCCCCTCAATATCAAGTAGGGGATCAAGTCTGGTTATCCACCAAATATCTACCTCTAAAAGGGCCACGCACATTCAACCCAAGATACCTTGGTCCCTATTGCATCACTACCATAGTAAACCCAGTAGCGGTCAAGTTGGACTTGCCCCCGCACATGAAGATACATCCGGTCTTCCACGTCTCTCTATTAAAACCCGTGCAACCTCAAACCCGACTAACCAAATCTCCAAAACCTATCCTAGTTGATGGAGAACTCGAGTTTGAAGTCAAAAGCATTCTGGACTCCAAGATCTCCAAATCTAAACTATTCTACCTAATTGACTGGAAAGGCTACGGCCCCCAAGAGAGATCCTGGGAACCTGCTGAATATGTCCACGCTCCTCGCCTAATCAAAAGATTTCACCGAACATTTCCTGACAAGCCAAAACCCCCGGAGAAGCCCGGTTTGGGAGGGGACTTGAGGGGGGGTACTGTCATGATCTCTGCTTCCAAAAGGTCAGGGTTTTCCCAACTCCCTTGGAAGCAGATCCATAACCCAGGTTCCGAGTGCCAACCAGTCCCAATTGGGACCTTTTGGACCCAGTCCTGGCGCCAGTGGCACCAGGCTCATAAATATGCCCAGTCCCAGCGCTGGAAGCGCCGGGCTCATAATGCTTGGGTGGACTTACCTGCAGCAGACCATGCTGCTTACTTGCCTGCCAGTTGAGTCTCTGATCCTCTTCTGTTTGGAACTACTTTTCCTGTTGGTTGGGGCAGGAGCCACTCCCTAGATTCAGAACACTGGAACTCTTCTGGAAAGCAGGAACTCTTTTCTTAGGCGTGGCTGTGGAAGGAGACACCTAAGCACTACAGGAGGCTATTCAAACCACACCCGATGGATGAATCTTGCTTTGCGTTATTCTGCATCCTCAGCAGCAGAACGCTCATCGTGTCTTCTGCATCTGATCCTGGGCCTAAGGAAAAAGGCTTACCATTCTGAATCCAGTCTTCAGCAACACCTATAAAGACAAGAAAGAACAGGTTAGCATTACGGTCTTCAGTGACAGCTCTTCACTTACCTGGTCCATCGGCTGTCACCAACGCCTCGCGCTGCATTCCGGCTGTCACCAACGCCTCGCGCTGCATTCCGGCATCTGAAAGACAAAGGCTTACCTACTCTTCGTGCGCTCCGGAGGTCTTCACACTGCATTCTGGGATCTGAAAGACAAAAGCTTACCAACTCTTCGCACGCTCCGGAGGCCTTCGGCGCTGCATCCCGCATCTAAAAGACAAAACAAGATGCGTTTAAAGACATTGGGGAACTTTAATACTCACGTGCCATTACTCCTTTCCACATCTAACCCAGTGGGTATTCCGGCACCCTGCAGCCGCCCCGAACTTGTACCTGCAAAATAAAAAGACAGTTAGAGCGCATCGTGAAGCAGGCAACAAGCGCTTACTTACGTGCTTCCAGGCGCTTCTATTCATCACACGGGCTCCATCTTCAACTCACTTCAGCCCGCCATCCGCCATCGCCGGAACCCTGCAAAACAAGAGACATCATTACTAAAGACTTTAAAGACATTAGAATTACTCGAAACTTACCGTTCGTGCAGTAAACGACGGACAGCAGTCCTCTGAAGTCAAGAGGCCTGCTCCCCTTATCCAGTGAAGAAACTGGTTACAGCACCCTGCCTCGAGGCAGATGGAGAGCACGGCGTTCACTTACCTAAGACATCTTACCCTTCGAGCCAGACATACAGTGCACAGAGGTCCAGCCCAAAGATCCAGCCGTGTGTTACACATCACCTTTGAAGATACGGTATACACCCAGTCAAGACCGGCGCCTCTACGGGAATCAGGTGAGCGTTACAGTCCCTTATGGAAAGATGCCCTGCTGGGCCCACCTTCTGCCAATAAAGACTGCAGCTCAGGATGGTCCTCAGGGTCTAGATCTCCAATAAGTTCTTGGCCTCCCACTAGCTCTTCTTCAGAGTCTAGTTCAACCGCACAGGGTTGTACCTCCCTCTCAGCCTCAGCTGGAGGTGGAGTTACAGGTGTAACTGTTGGAAGCACTGGAGTGCTTGCTGCTGACTTTTTCCTAGGAGTCTTGGGTTGCCCCTTTGCTCCTGGTCTGGTAGTTATTGCAGTGAGTTGCTCCAGTGGTAAAGGAGTGATCTCTGTCATCATCTCCTGAGATAACCCTCGCAGGGTTTTCTCTCTTGCAGGTTTTGTGAGCTCTTGTAACCTTTTACTAGGTGGTCTGGGGGTATGTGACACAACTCCAAGAGCTTTCAGGTCATTACCCAACAGGACCCTACCTGGTACTTCACATTTTACACTGACAGGTATTTTTACAGCCATGTCATTACACTGGATAAGAACTGGTAACTGGGGACACATCTGCACAGGCCCTCCAGCTAACTTGGTGAGGCATTTGGGTGCCTTAGCAACATCCTCTGCCTTGAAAAATGATTCATCCACCACAGTTATGCTGGCCCCAGTGTCTCTAATGGCAGGGGTCTCCTGACCATTCACTTGGACACTGTCTTTATAATACTCTTTAGTATTATCTGGGATAGAATTATACACATCTAAGTTCTGTTGTTCCCACAACCCCAGATAGACTAAAGAAACACTGGCTGAGACACCAATGGGTTCATCAGCCAGCAGTAGAAGGTTTCCACTTGCCATTGGGACTTCCTCTTCTGGAGCGAAGGCTAAGGAGGCAAGTTGGATCCCTGAAGGTTTACCCTTGCATCTGGGATCTCCTTTCACGTGGTCAGTAGAGCCACAAACAAAGCATTTACCAAATGCCTTCTGGAATGGGGGCTTGTTCTGACCTCCCTCTGGTTTGGCACCAGAGGAGACACTATTCTGCTGTGGTTTCCCTGGTGGCTTACCCTTCTGGTTTTGTTTGGGGCCCTCTTTGGAATTTGCAGTATTAGAATTCTCTTTGAAGTCCTTTTTAGGCTGTTTCCCCTCATCCTTTTTCTGAGTTACCCCAGAATCCTTGTGAGTGGCCCTGTTGGCAACCCACAAGTCAGCAGCCTTAGCTAGTTTTCGGGAATCTAATTCCTTTGAATCAGCCAAGTGCTGTCTGAGCTCAGGAGAGCAGGCATCATAAATTGACTCCAACATAAAAAGATTCTTCATACCTTCATAAGTGTTCACCTTGTAACCCTTAATCCATCCCTCTAAGTTTTTCAACCCTTCACTCACCCAGGTAGCCCAAGGGGTACCATCATGCTTTTTGAGAGTCCTAAACCTCTTAAGATACTGGGAAGGGGTCTTCCCAAATCTAGCTATCAGAGCTAGTTTCACACATTCATACTCTTTCCTATCCTCCTCCCCCAACTCCATTACCACATCAGTTGCAACAGGGGGAAGCCTAGAGAACAACCAGGTGAGTAAGTCATTTCCTGTGATGTTCTGGAGCCCATGATTATATTCAAACAGAGACAACCAATCCAACACATCCAACTTAGGCTCATACATACCAACCAATTCTTTAGGCATCCGGGGTCTTTTAGGACTGGAACTTCTAGAGGAGCCAGAGAGAGAAGCATTTTCGACAGATAATTTCTTCATTTCTAGCTCATGCGTGAGCTCCATTTCCCTTAGCCTTAGTTCTTGATTCAGTTCCTGATGTCTCTGTTCAGCCTGAGTATTCAGTCTCTTGAACTCTAGTTCAAGTTTCATTTTCTCTAATTCAAGATATTGAGGACTAAGTGTGGGACTTGGCAAAGGCCCAGTAGGTACAGCAGGTAGAGCAGACAGAGGCCTAGGGGGGACAGTCACAGCAGCCTCACCCTCCTCTTCTGACTCTTCCTCAAGATTATCAACATTTTGATCAACATCAATCTCTATACTGTTATCTACATTTTCTGGCATGGTAGGTTCCTCTGAACCATCATCCAGACTTTGGTTAGCTAACAACCTTTCTATCAATTCCATTTTCTTGCCTTTAGTCAGGAGATCCTTATGCTTACATAGAACTCTTAAACAATCAGCAGTTTTTGTAGCAAGGGACTCTTGACTATAAGTTTCCATAATTGGCATGTTAGAAAGGCTACTTTTTCAGTGCTAAGCTTTTTGGTTAGTTGTACTAAGGTATCCTAGAGCACTCTAAAATGTATACTCAATACAAATCCCACCGCTGTACACCAGTGTTAGGCAGAAACCTGTGCAGTTCCCTTAGGGAACACTGCAAAAGATTTAGGACTACAGGTGTTAGCAGTAAACCCACTTGGTAGCAGTCTGTACCACCCAGATTTACCTGGTAGCTGTGGCTGAGCAGTCAGACTTCCCTCAAGAAGAGTTAGGCAGTATGCAAAGTATACAAGATAGGCACTCAGACACAATAATACAAGCAAACACTGACCAGAGCTTTGGTATCAAAGTATATAACTATTTATTTAAAAACACACTGTTTGAAACACTGCAGCACTCTTGTTGTAAAATATTCTAAACACAGTTACTATTGTAATATATACACCCCTTTTTCCTTATCAGATAAGTCACAGTAAAACACCACTTATGTTCATACAGAGGTGAGCTCTTAACTAGATGGCACTCCAGTAAGTTTGTGAGAAAGGGAGGGAAAAAGACAGAATATGGAAAGGTACACCACTCTAAGATTCAGGAACACTGTTAGCAAGGCAGAAGAGCAAAAGTCACTGGTGAGCCAAAGTCCAAAGGCTGGGCCCACTCTTAGAGAGAGCAGAGCACAAATGCGCCCAAGATCACACAGTTACACTAGGCTTAGAAAGTCTTGCAGAGGGTTCAAAAAGAGTTTAGAGAGGCTTAGGAAAGTTTAGCCAGGGTGTCCCTGGCTAACCTAGGTTCGAAAGCCGGGGGCTAAATCTACCCCATACAGTCGGTAGCAAGGGAAGCCAGGCGGGACATGGTACCTTAAGTGGGAAGGATCCTCCAGTGGTGGCAGTTGTTCCTGGCAGTGGGTGCAAGTCACGTCGTCCTCCAGGGGAAGAGAAGATCTCGACTTGGAGGAAAGATGAAGGTCGTTGCACTACCAGGGAAGAAACCAGCCGCGGAGTTTTCCGGTTAAAGGTGGTACCTTTGTTCGCGGTCGTGGTAAAACGTGGTATCCCGGTTGCTGGGGTGCTTGGCACAGGCAAGGCGGCCACGAGGTACGTCAGGAAGGTGAAAAGACGGTGAAACTGGTTATCCCCACCAGTCAAAGGAAGAAGACTCTCCGGCAGGAGATCTCCTC
The DNA here is from genome assembly GCF_040938575.1 of Ambystoma mexicanum. Lineage (NCBI taxonomy): Eukaryota > Metazoa > Chordata > Amphibia > Caudata > Ambystomatidae > Ambystoma > Ambystoma mexicanum. The sequence goes on from NC_090929.1 coordinate 420,134,482, forward strand.
TGTCGTGGGGAAAAGTGGTGAGACGGTCCAGCAGGGCTCCACCAGTGGTGGCATCGTGGCAGGTCGGCTCAGCTTCTCCCTCGTCGGATTCTTAGGTCCTGTGGCGACTTCTGAAGTTCCAGTCCCCAAAGCCCTGCTTTTATGCAGAAAACCCCCATTTACTCAGCCAAGCTGTCACTCAAACATGCTAAGTGGTGAGCCGGCCGGCTCACCACTTGGGCCAATCAGGACGGAGTGCGACTTGAGTTGCCTAGGCAACTCAGTCCAGGGTGCCTAAATCCCCCTCCACCCCTCCTAAGTACCCCAGACAGAGTGGCACCACTTTGGAGGGCTTCTGTGGAGAAGCCCGCCAAAAAGTGGAACAAAGGACTCGACTTGGGTTGGAGTCACAGAAGAGAACACAAACGCCATTTTAGAATCAAGTTTTGGCAAAAAATACCAACTAGAGAATGAATATTAATTAAATAAACCGGCGGTAGGTTCGAGGCTACCGTAAATAATTAAATAAAGATAGTAGCCCAAAACAATGGGAAATCCCATAGGAAAATATTCGCGGTTGAATATAAAAAGTAGTATCCACTGCCACCAGCCAAAACTCGATCAGGGGGGATGGAGACGTGCCCCCTCGACTAACAGACCCCGGGGCAATTGAATTGCCCCAGCCAGTACGTCCACAATATGATGGTTTGTACTGGTTCTGTTCAGAATTTAAGACTAGTAAAGTCAATGGTGACTTTACATGCCCTGGGAGACAGTAGTCAGTCCCAGGGTATGGAGTCTATACTGGGGGTCACTATGACACCCCTGTGTTACTGCACTGAGGGTGCTGTGTAACACACATCACAAAAACACATGAACACCTATGGGGTAAAATACCCCATAGCCCATTAAGCACATCTAGATTCAAAGAAACACACTCAAATCATGCCCAAGAGTGAGGGTAAAAGAGTCTCACTCTTGGCAGGAGAAAAAAATAAACCCCAAAAATCCAGCAAAGCTGCTGGGGGACTCACTACGTTAAGGAAATTCAGCCTAAACAGAGAATGCTCCCTAACAGTACCGTTCCACCTGTTGTGCAGCCTAAGGTAAGAGTGCCACGTGGTCACCTCACACCCACGTCCTAATCCCGGTGGCCTCCATCCCCCCTCACACTATTTGCACTCCATCTCCCCTCCTGATCTCTCTGACCTCTCAAGGCAATGCACATCGGTTTTCTAATGACATGCTTTGGTGGTAGTTGTTGTGCCTTACATCGTGGCAACTCTGTGTGTGCTCCTGGACTTTCACACTGTGGTGTTTTTACTTCTATGCACCTCCATTGCTGCAATGTTTTGTGTGCTCCTGGACTTTCGCACTGTGGTGTTTCCACCTCCCTGCACTCCCCTTTCCCTCTCCTTCCTTTTCTAGCCCTACTTGTTTCTTTCTCGATCTATAACCTTCACATCTTCTCCCCTCTCTACTCCCTCCACCTGCCCCTCTCCTACTACAAGTCTCATGCACGTATCACTATCAGAAATGCTATTGTCATGCACGATAATCTCATTGTTTTGTGTGTTCTTACCCTACCCTCCTACCTCCCCCTCACCTTACTCCATGTATAGCTCTTGCATTGTCGAAACGACCAACAGGCACATACAATAATGATGTCATATGTTGCAATCAGTCCTCTTTGTTCTATGTTGGACCTCTACATGCATAGCACTTGCACATTCTGAATGTTCCAATGCCTTTTAAGATTGACAATTCTGTTGTTGCTTAACTAATCACCCTCCCTGCGTTGGAGCACTTTGAAACGCTTATTTAAGTGTATATGCGTTATATAAATTACCAATAAATAAATAAATGACAAAAAGCCCTTCCTGGAATGAAGGCTGTATAGGAATAGCGAATGGGGCTCAATATTTGCTGTATCATTTGCAATGTTTCTTTCTTTTCCCCTTACACACTTACATTTATTTTAGCTGATAGTGTTGGCCCCTGAATAAACGTTTTGGATCGGTGGGTTCTCCCCCACCCCTGGGTATTATGCAGAGACCACCATTGTGCCATGCAGAGCCTTCCCGGTCACTAAGCCTGACATCATGGGAGTGCTATGCGGGTCATGGTGCCTTGTAACTGTAGGGACAGAGGGAGCGGCATTCATCCTTGCAGGTGTTATCCGTCACTTAGGAGACAAGGGCGGAGGTGGGGTGTGGGTGTCTTTATTCAATTACTTGTGTTATGTTGTTACTTGTGTTCAATTATTTCCGATTCATTATGATTCTAACTAGGGATGCACGTGTATTTACTTGCCATATTGCGGTAGGAGAAGGGGTAACCATTTCTCTCTGCCCATATGCTGTGGGGCACAGCATCAGGTGTGATATTGGGTCTCACATTGTTGTATTAGCCCTACCCTGTCTTGTTGTGGCAACGATGTGGGATGGATCTATCATCTAGAGAATTTAGTGTCCCGTCTAAAATAAATCTGCAATATTAAACATAGGCTTCCATTATAATTTCGATTGCGATGGCAAAAACAGCCGATATTTGCAAATACGGCTGTTTTTGTCACCTACCAAATTAGGAAGGGCCATTAACCACATGCCGTAATCATTGGAATACTGCAAGTGGCCCATAATGCTGGCTTTTTGTTAGCACATTATCTCTCTTTCGGGCGCATGGATTTTCAGCCACTGGGGCTCTTCCGTTTTGCCTGACTACAGAATGCATCAGAAGAGACGCCATGTGCGGTCGCTGCCTTATCTCACTGAGCTATATTCGTATGAGCTGCTGTGACATGCGATGCCGATCCCCCATCTCCTTTGTTCTTGCTCCTCACATAACGTTTTCATGTGTTTGCTTATTTTCTCTCCCATCTTATGTATGGAATGTGTCAACGTTGAAAATCAAATACACGTTTAAAAGAAATACCTCATAAAACGGCTGGCAAGAGAGGGCGATACAAATAGACGAAGCCACCCGGCAGTTCTGACATTGCTTTCCCTTGTGTAAAGTGGAGCGCGGTGTATTGTGGGGGTGTCAAGGTGGGCGTCTCTATGAGCATCTCACGTCCCTGCCGATGCATAACAGATAAGGGGAACACAAAATGGCCGCATTCTGCTTTTAAAAACATGTACAGTAGCGGTATCAGCCGTTAATGTACACAATCTATTTCCATCATCAACATACTTGTGCAAATGGATTTAAAAATGTCTTAAAACTAGTGCATATGGATTTTCCGAAATACTGCATGTAGGAAAGTCTGTGTTATTATCAAGGAGAGTCCAAGAATTACTGCAATCCTTATTGGTAATGACTTATGGCGGGACAATCGACCTCGAGGTTCATGCTATTTCCAGTCCCTTTAATCACAGAAACTTTTCAGCCGCGAGTCACAGTGGTCGTCAGGCGACGTCACAAAGAACACCAAGCAATATAGGTCAACTCAGCCCCTGTTCCCAGACGGAGTCCAACAGCGGCCAGCAGCAGGCAAGGGCCACCTCTGTGCTGCAAGCAAGGAGAGAAGGACAACAATCAGACAGAGTAAGGGGGAAGGCATACCTGCCTACGTTTGGCATAGGAAAAACCAGAGGATTACGTCCTCGGGTACCCGCCCCATTTTCCCGAGACCCCGCCCACCTTTTTGCAAACTGGAGACTGGTAATCTAGTTTTTTTAATAAATTAGGCAGAATCTGCATGTTTGATTGAAATGATTGTGAAGTTAAGACTAAGCAACCGAGGAAACGGTAAACAGGCAATATTGTTTTTTGTAAATAAAATAGCTGCAGTTTTCTTTCGAGTTGTTTGGCCTTTATTATTCTGCATTTTCCGCTCTCGCCTTCAGTAACACCCTTTTGAGAGCCCAAACATTCCATTAGGGAGCAGGCCCCACCCTGAGAGATGTGGGCCATCTGTAATCTCCCGAAAACCCAGAGACTTGACGCTTTTCCCCAGAGACCCAGAGAAGAGCGTCAAAACCCTGAGTCTCCGGGTTAAACCGGGAGACTAGGCAGGTATGGGTGAAGGGCAAAGAGCAGGCAAGTAAAGCAAGGATGGGACAATGACATGGCATAGCAGCAGTCACCGTGGCATAGGCACGAGCCTCCATGTTTTTGATCAATCTTGACTTTCCAGTCATCTCTTAGAAGGAAATCCTGATTTTATGGAAGGACTGAAGGCTCATTTTATGTGCATGTTCAAAGCGTGCAGCGCACAGTGATGCCACATGCACTGCCAGCTTAAAGTAAACATGCCGGCAGGTGCGTAGACGCCAAGTACATGGGGGCGGAGAGGGCACTTGGCCCGCTCATTGAACATTGGGTGCAGGAATGTTCATTTGCCCCGTGGAGATTATGAAAGGGATTGTATCGGGGGCTCATGTGACCAAAAAAACGAAAGAACTACACATCCGAATTGAGAACCAGCTCTGCCCAGAAGGTAGTCTCAGAAGGCAAGCAGGTGACACCATCACTGAGTACGGCAGGGCTTCTGGCTCTTCTCCTGCTGGGCTAAGGCTGGGTGAAGTGCTACCAGGCATTCTGCAAAATTAGTAAGTGCTGCTCACATCCAAGTGGGAAGCCTTCCTGGGAAGTGGCAGAGACAGAGCAAAACTGTTTGCCCTTTGCCTGGGCCTTTCTTCGAAATTCCACACCGTCAAACTAAATCAGGGACTGCTTGCTAGGTATTCTCCTATCACTATTTCTTCTCTTTAATAATTTCCTATTCAGTGCCATGTCTGTGTCATCTATTAAGCGTTTGCTAAAACAGAAATTGAACATATTCTTGTATGAGAAATACGGGCTATTTTATCGATTACATCAACTCACGCTCTGATAGACCTGACTATATCACGGGATATCCCCAACAGTGGTATTCTGCGACAATATCTTCTCTTAAAATTCAATAGGTATGACACATTGGAAGCGAAAGGTGGCCAAATGGGTCTTCCTTATGATAATCGTTATTGTCCCCTTTCTGGCACTGATGACATTGAAACTTTAAGACACATTTTGTTGTCCTGTGAAGCCCTAAAAGCAATGCGAACTAACTTTATGAAAATGTATAACAACCAACTTGACTGTATGGGGCTCTCGCATTTGTGGCCAATATTTATGGAAATTAACAAGGGGGGTCCTGGGAGTCCCTCTGCCAGACATTAGTCCTGGTTGCAAGACACTTACCCAGAGTCTTTAGCTCACTATCTTTCACAGAGAAGAAATATCCTAAACATATCAGTCTTTGTCCTGCCCTGGGGCAGTCCAGCACCGAAATGCTAGGCAATTCTCCTCTGAACAAGAGTACCAACAGCATCCCCAGACGCGTGTTTCGGTCTGGTTGGACCTCATCAGTAGGGAGGAGCTCTGCCTCTCTAAGAATAGTGAGCAAGGGGTCCACGTCTGGATTCCCCTAGTAACTTAGGGTGAGACCCAAAGTTACTTGCATATGCAAATTAACAAGGGGGGTCCTGGGAGTCCCTCTGCCAGACATTAGTCCTGGTTGCAAGAGACTTACCCAGAGTCTTTAGCTCACTATCTTTCACAGAGAAGAAATATCCTAAACATATCAGTCTTTGTCCTGCCCTGGGGCAGTCCAGCACCGAAATGCTAGGCAATTCTCCTCTGAACAAGAGTACCAACAGCATCCCCAGGCACGTGTTTCGGTCTGGTTGGACCTCATCAGCAGGGAGGAGCTGTGCCTCTCTAAGAATAGTGAGCAAGGGGTCCACGTCTGGATTCCTTTTCGGTGCTGGACTGCCCCAGTGCAGGACCAAGACTGATATGTTTGGGATATTTCTTCTCTGTGAAAGATAGTGAGCTAAAGACTCTGGGTAAGTCTCTCGTAACCAGGACTAATGTCTGGCAGAGAGACTCCCAGGACCCCCCTTGTCAATTTGCACATTCAAGTAACTTTGGGTCTCACCCTAAGTTACTAGGGGAATCCAGACGTGGACCCCTTGCTCACTATTCTTAGAGAGGCACAGCTCCTCCCTACTGATGAGGTCCAACCAGACTGAAACATGTGTCTAGGGATGCTGTTGGTACTCTTGTTCAGAGGAGAATTGCCTAGCATTTCGGTGCTGGACTGCCCCAGGGCAGGACAAAGACTGATATGTTTGGGATATTTCTTCTCTGTGAAAGATAGTGAGCTAAAGACTCTGGGTAAGTCTCTTGTAACCAGGACTAATGTCTGGCAGAGAGACTCCAAGGACCCCCCTTGTCAATTTTCAATATTTATGGAGGGCAATGATGCAAATCTAATTCATTTTATGATTACATTTTATTGGAAGTTTATCAACATTTTAAGGATAATATGGGTATTTTAATTTGAATGTTTTTATTAATTATTTTATTGAATTGTTTTTTAGGCTGTATTTTAGAAAGATAATTGTGATATGTATTGTGTTTTATGTTGTGTGAAACTCATGATATGTGTTTAATGCATTATCTGCATTCAATATGATATGTTATTTAATTTACATTGTTTAATTTTTATACTGTTTTTATAATGTGATATTGTATGTTGTATATAGAAGGCCTGACAGCCACATGTATATTATCCGAATAAATAAACAAATAAATAAGCACCTTACAAATGTCCAATAAATAAATAAAATAAATAAATACATTTCTATTCTTGCTTTCCTGACTTTTTCTTTCTTTCTGAATCTTTTTTCCATCCATCTCAGTTCTCACCTGTTTCTTTGCCTCTTTCATCCGCCTCCCACTCACCGTGATTCTGCTGCTGTCTCTGCCGCCACTCAGTCTTAAACGGTGAGTCAGCAGCCCCCCTCTCATAGGTCACATGTCTTCCATGACTGAGCCTATACCCTGCTTCCCGTCCCCGTCAGCCTATAGATTCCAAAGATCACTCAACCACCTAAACCTATCACAGCCTCGGTACCCAAGCCATTGTCTAGCCTCAAAAGTGCCCTTATAAACGCTCGCTCTATAGGAGCACACGCCATTGAAATTCATGACCTCATCACGGAGCACAACCTAGACGTATTGATGATAACCGAAACCTGTCCCCACCAAGCATCAGGACCCTTGCTTGCATTGGCCATTCTTCCAGATTATAGCATTCTCATGGCTGATAGAACGCACACCACAGGAGGCGGTGTAGCCATCATAGCCAGAAACAATACACAACTCAGATCTAGCCCAATTGAAGACATAACAGGCTATGAACTGCTGTTTGCCAAACTGGCCATGAACAAGAAAACCACAATTAACATTATAGTGGCATACAGAACACCCAGCACCACTAGCCACCCTGAAACCGACATCCCACTACTTCTCACACCACTTATCAAACCTAATACTAAATGTATCCTTCTTGGAGACTTGAATCTACGATTCAATGACGACCTAGACCCCAAAGCTGCTAATCTACACTCAGCACTCAAGGACATGAATTTCACTCAGCAAGTAAATGATCCAACACATGTCAAAGGTAGAATCCTGGACTGGATCCTATCACTTAATACCAATCTTAGTATAGACACAATCAACCCTCTCAGCTGGACAGACCATCATTGCATACACTTCACACTCACTAGTGATGAACCTACTTCTCCTAAAATTAAAACAACTGACATTATCGAATCCAGAAACTCCCGCAAACTCACAGTAGAGAAATTCGCACCAACCCTCAACAAACACCTTGAAACTATACCAACCAATAGCAATGCTATTCACACTCTCCATCAATGAAGTAGCTCCCATCACATCCAAAACACGTTGCACAGACAAAAAAAAACAATTCTGGTTTGACGAAGAACTAGTTTCATTAAGAAGAACCAAACGTACCCTTGAACATGCTCACATCAAACACCCTACCCCGGACTTCTCTATAGCCCTTACGAATGCCAACAAAATATATAAAGCAACCATCATCGCACACAAAGCCAACGCCTATAACACACGCATTAGCAATGCCGCCTCAGACTCTAAAGAGCTATTCGCCATACTTGGGGAATTAGAAAATCCCATCCCCCCACGACGCCCACTAACGTCAGCAAAAAATGGTGTACCACCATCCAAGACGCTCTCTCAGCCAAAATCACTATGTTACAAAACAAAATCTCCATTAAAAGACAATTGCTAGCAGCAAAATACCATACCTCCACCCATCACCCCCTCAGAAAAACCTAATACCCCATTCCATTTTGGTCCAGTCACCCAAAAAATAGTGCTTAACACCCTATCTAAATTGAAAGCCTCAAACTGCAAAGGAGACAGTGTCTCAGCTAAACTAGTGAAAGAATGTGCTCCCTATCTAGTTCCCATCACCACCAACTTTGTCAAAGCCTCTTTCAATACCAACATAGTTCCAGCAAGTATAAAAGAAGCCTAGGTCACCCCACTCTTAAAAAAGCCCTCACTCGACCCTACAGTTCCCACAAACTACCGCCCAATAACAATAGTCTCCTTTCTCCTGAAACTCATAGACAAAATAGCCTATACGCAAATTCAATCCCATCTCGAACAGAATAAAATCCTGGGAACTAGACAATCAGGTTTGAGGCCCAACCACAGCACTGAAAAGCTCTTCTAGACTTCAAAAACCATATGGACACTATTAGAGATTCAGGGAAACTCTGCATTTTACTGCTGTTAGATCTCTCCACAGTAGACCATGATAAAATATGTACATCCAGTGGCGGCCGCTTTCATAGGGTGGGGGGCACCGCCCCCCCGTTGTGCCCCCCACCGAGGTATGAGTATTTTAAGGTATTTTAAGTTCAACTTCTGTTCTAGAAGTTCTTTGTGTGTGTGCGGACTGTGTGTTATAACTTATTGCATTTGCCATCAGCAGCGCAGCGCTGCGGCGAGCCACGTGTCAAAACCACAATAAATAAATAAAATACCTTACCGTGAGTGAGCTTAGCTAGCCTGTGACTGCCTTATCAGGGCCGGAGGCCACAGCGGGGTGCGTCCCATTTTACGCTGATTTTCCTATAGTAAAGTGTTGGCGCTCGTAGCTCCACGCACTTTACGTAAAAGCCATTTAACCTAGGAGGCTGGCGGGGCGCTTGAGTGCTGTCGGAGCGCTTGAGTGCTGGCCACGCCAATAATAACATATACGCAAACAGCGCAATTCCATCTGCTCTGTCTCAGTCTTGGCCATAGATACAGAAATGTCATTGGCTGCTTGCCAGCCAATGACATTTCAGTGGGAGTGGGGTGATGGCGCAGGGTGCGTGAGCCATCTTTGGATCATCGTCACACTCGTGTTCAACTTTGCTCGACTCCAGAGACTCGTGATTCGTGTAGCAGATCATCTACCCAGTGCCCACTACAACAGGCCAAAGAAGTTCGCAACAATCCTCCACCGGGCCTGCCAGTAAGTAAAGTGTTGGCCGTGTCATACACGGCAATCTGGCCTTAACATTCCCCCAGGAGTGCTCCAGCCTCCAGGTCCTCTGGACCGTGCGCTATGGCTACTAGGCCCTGCTGCATCCGCATCAGCGTTCGGCTGTGGCTTTCTCTCTAGTGCTTGCCAAGCATGAGAGGAGCCAGCCGAGTGTCGATGGCCTGGGCTGCCTGGCTCCGGTCACGGTCGGAGTCGCACCTTCTTGACTCGCGGTGCTCCAGATTAGGGATTGCTGCGCTCTCTGGTGGTCACCCACTGCCAGTGAGTGTGACCACCACAGATCGTGGCGTGACGGTTGCTGAGATTGAAATAGGTGATTTTTATTCAGTTAAATTACTTAATTTAAAGGCTGCATGCAGCCTTTAAATTAAGTAACTTAACTGAATAGAGAATCCTCTATTTCATAATGAATTGAACAGTGTGCGCGTGCACTGCGGCAGCAGGCCTTATAATTCCCCAGGACAAGTCGGAGGAGGACCGTCCGACTCCGAGTCCTAGCACTGCCTGGGGAATGTAAGGCCTACCGAGACGTGGAGTTGGACAACCCTGCTTTATACCATTCCCAGAACCGCATGTACAGTACTATGCTAGCAATCAACCATTCTGAAGGCAACACGGGGCCGATTCGTAAAGGTAATGACTAGCTTGCGAACCTAAGTTAGGTGTAAGTTGTGCCTAGGTGGGGTTGCAAATTCCGATTGTTCTAGAACCCTGTGCAGCATCTGCATAACTCACACAACAGACATTACGTGTGTTTCTGCTTCTTGCCTTTTCGCCTGAATGTGTGAACCCCAACTGTGCATATGCTATGCAATGCGTGCAATACGCATGCATAGGACTGCAGGACATTACATTGAAAGTGTTCACGTTTGAGCGTGCTCCTATGGCTATACATCTGCAGCCCAATAGCGCTGCTGCTTACGCCAACCATGCTGGCGATATTACCCCAACAGGAGTCCTTTCCCACTTACACTGCAGTGTACTCATAATGCTCAGATCGTTCAGTTCTGTGCTCGATGTGTGCATGTGCTGGATGGTATTGGACACGTTTGTGAATACCTGTGTGTGGGTGTTCACCAACAATGCCATCCGCTGTCCCTTCTGTGACACTCTGCTGGGCACAACCACTGATGGTGTGCAGGTATGAATGTAATCTATGTTTCAGCAATATGTGCATTCTTATGTGCATTAAGCACTTGTAATTTACACTTTATGACCATGGGATTCGTCACTTTTGTGAAATTTAAGCAAGTGGAAATTATGACTTTCCACAATTAAATCACACTTGCACCTTGTAAATGCTTGGTGAGACACCTACAGCGTGTGGCTGGCTGTCCAGTTGTCTCACCCTGGCCAGAGCTCTGGTTTTGTCCAGATTGGACAACTGTAATGTACTTCTTGCAGGGATCTCCACCATCAACCTTAACAAACTACAGCTTTTACAAAATAAAACATTAAGAGCAGCACAAGGGATAAAAAAAAATACGACCATATATCCGAGGCTAGGAAGGCCGCCCACTGGCTGCCCATCAAAGCTAGAATAATCTTCAAAACATTATGCATCACGCACAAATGCATCACCAACAAAGCACCACTTTACCTGAACAATGTCCTACAAAAAAAAGAAAACGTCAGATCCTTAAGATCCAATGACGGGCAAAACTTAGTGACACCTTGGTACAACAACAAACCAGGGGGTAGCAGGTTCTATGTTCTAGCTCCCAAACACTGGAACTCTCTACCTACCTACATCAAAAAAGAGACCTCTTTCCCCATGTTCAAAAAACAATTGACAACATGGATGTTCAACCTATTCTAGCACAACACCTAACTAAACATTGACAATTGTATTGTTAAATGACCATGTACATACCAATGTTTTTGTATCCTATATTCAACTAATGCCTGTGCATACCAATATTTCCCAAGATGTCTGTAACCACGCCATGATACCCCAGGGTCTAGGCGTGTAACAAATTAATAAAATAAAATAACATAAATGTACATCTTTTCTATTGTGCAGTATATAAATGAATGCCATTTACACCCATTCCGTTTGTGCGGGTGCAACCACCCTATGCACCCTCCTGATCGCTGCACCCTCCCATGCATCATAAGATGGGTAGCTTCCCATGTCAGGGCATAAGCCTCACCTGCCCTTACTCCACCAGGTAGAGTGCCCAGCCTCCTTTGCAGGACAATGTAGCCTTCCCCCGCTAGCAGGGTGTTTCTGGGAAAGTAAGTCCTGTGCTCTGCTGAAGGTGAGGCGTGGAATCTAAACACAACTCAAAATAAAATTTCTCAAATCCATGGCAGAAGTTAATTCTACTACATACAGGTTTTGTAGCAGCATATTCCAGTCAGTAAAATAGATGGTAGGCCTAATGCAGTGATCTGCATCTTTTCTACAAGTTATAGGTGCCACCACACCGTAGGATAGCTCAGTATTTAATGCACGCAAGCACCTGTTGCAAAGGTCTTTTTTAACCCAGAGGTTGCATGCTTGAACTTCAGTGAGATAGCTTGACATGTTAATGCACCTGCTGCAAAACATTGTTTACAACCAGAGGGTACAACCAGAGGGAGCAGCTGCATAAGAGACTGGGAGAGCACAATGGAAGTGAGGGAAAGATGGAGAGCAAGGAAAACAAAAGGGATGAAGAGAGGTAACGACAGGGAAAGAAAAGAGGCAGGGAGGGGGGTTTGGGTAGAAATGTGTAGGGTAGAGGGGGGAGGGAGGGCAAAGTGGGGGATAGTGAAAGAGAAAAGGTAAATTGGTTTGGGAAGGGGTGAGCAAGATAGAAACAATGAGGGAGGGATGGAGGAGTGAAGTGTGGAGTGAAAGGAAGGAAAGGAGAAAGGGACCCTGAGGGAGTATGAGTGTGAGAGATGCAAGGAGCAAAGGGAAGCAAATTAAGCAAAGGAGGGGTCTCAGGAGGATAGCTCAGGGGCAACATGCTCGCCTTGGAAGCAAGACAACACAGAGCAACACAGGTTCAATCCCCGGGTCCATGCTTAGAAACCTCTGGGTATTAAGCGCGTTATAAATAACCTATCACATCATAATTTCTGGCAGATTTTCACCCAATATCTTCACTCCCCTTCTAAATTACATTTTTAGAGTCCTTGATTTCCCCGTTGTTAGGTATGTTTTGTGAAGATACCTGTCTTTTTGACCCATTTCATTCAGGCTTCCGGACAAGTTGTGGCACCAAAACTGTGCTTGTGTCTGTGTTGGACGACCTGATTTGTCTTTCTGACCATGGTGAAATGACAGCACTGATTCTTTTAGATCTGTCAGCTGTTTTTAATACCATCGACCACTCCGCCCTGCTCTCTGGTATCTCCGCTGTGGTTTTGTCCTGGTTCCGCTCTCTTCTCTTTAAACGCTCACTGTCCCCCAATTCTGTTCTGCAATTCCTCTCTGGCATGTCGTGTCCCACAGTTAAAAACCTGGGTGTTCAACTCTCTGCGTCATTTTCTGTGGCAGCTCAGATTGATACAGTCTGCCAGTCGGGCCACTTCCAGTTGAAGATTGTGAAGATTCCGGTTGAAGATTTTGAGAAAGAGCCTCTGGTTTCTCCCTCAACATCTCCGTGCTTCTGTATTTGAAGCCCTGGTGTTAAGCCAAATCGACTACTGCAATTCCCTGTACCTAACGCAACCGCTTCTCTGATCAAGTGCATGCAGATCCTTCAAAATTCTGCCGCCAGGATGGCCACTGATACTCACTCCATTCAGGGATCACATCTCTCAGGTTCTGTTGGCTCTCCACTGGTTCCTGTGGATAAACACATGCATTTGAATGTTTCTATTTGGTCCACAGGGCATTTCATGCTGTGGGAACTGCATATTTGCAGCTCAAGTTCCGCCGCTATGTTCCTTGCCGTCTCGTTCGTTCTAGGGACAGAGTCCTTATTTCTGACCCTAGATTTCGATATGTGCGGATTGGTGTTCGCTATTCCTGCGCTCTACAGCTGATCATCTGCAGTTTCCTCGCTCTTTGAACACCCTGGTATTTTGATAAAAATATGCCTGGCTGATGCGTTGTGCTATCTAGAAGCTCAATTAGCGCTAAGATGCCCTTGGGGCGTAAGTAGCGCTGTACTTTGTACAAAAATGCATAACATAACAGGGATGAAGGGGGAGAAGGGACAACGAGGGAGTGAAAGGTAGAAAAAGGGAGAGCAAGGAGAGGTTAGGAGGTGGGCGGAGAGAGGATTGTCAGGCTTTATCAAATCTGATGTTGTCCCCGGAAGCTGCTGAAACCCCGCAGTCCCCTTTGGATGCTAACCTCTTAACTGGTATCAAACAGTTCAGTTGAGAGCACCCCCAAGGGAAAGGGGGAAAATGGGACAAAATAATAAACTTCAGGTTTTGCTCAGCTTCTTTATCTGTCAACCTGTTGGTAAAAATAACAACAAATTCACTTTAGTCACTAACCTTTAAATTCCTTGGCTCTGACTTCTCTTTATCAATTTAAGTAAATAAACACGCCACCATACCTGATTATCCTCTGTGAATAACGTAGAGGACGTGTGTGAATTCTACTGAAGAAAACAGAAAAATAGAGTCTCAGATGCTCTTACTAATTTCTTCAATTCGGTATTGAAAAACTGCTAATCTCTCTCAGTTTAATGAGTTAATCTTCTAGCAGTTCAGATGTCGTTTACCCAAACAACCCGCTGGAAATATTATACCTGTTGTTCGTATTAATTTCTAGCTTCAACACAAATTCCAAAAATGACACTCTGGCTATTCAATTTAAAATTGTTTGTTTCCTGAATATATAAAGTCTTCATTAATTGGATCTTCTGTTTGCAAAGAAGATCGCTCATAACAGAAGCGTTCTTTTAACCAGAGTATGCGCATGCGTGAAGATATTGTTTTCTCCTTCTAAAATGGATGCGCTCATGAACAAGGAATAGAGTTCAAAAAATGAAACTGGCATGGGCGCATGCGTAATGGAATAGTATTCCACTCTTCTTAATGTGAATTGTTCAAACTGGAAAGAAGAAATTCCTCAGTTCCGGACACTAATCCTTGAAGAGGCAGCCCAGTGATGATCACGCGCCAGGTTAGAATGTTAGTAAATAAAACATAACGCCTCGGAGTCGCGTGGCTACCACACTGTCACTTGCGCAGACAGTGTAAGATTTCTAACGCTAGTCCGACGTTAAGAAAAGCACTGTTACGTAAAATGGAACAATACTCAATAATCTTTTATACGGCCGAAAAAACACACGACGCTAAAATGATAAACAGACCTCCACACTCCAACTTGCCAGGTGCAAAAAATGTGACGCAGTTCAATAAATTTAAATGCAGTTCTAGAAGTTCTAAAATAAATTCTTGAAAGAACGAAATTAACCACTAATTAAACAAAAACTAAGAAAACAGGAACAAGTTAATTAATGGTATTGATATTTTACTCCTGCTTGAATATCACAAAGTTCCGTAAAATATAAAGAATTCACTTAGCTTGCTTCTTTCTTTCACTGGAACGTTTTCTAAGTTTCTTCTTAATTCTCCAACACTTTCCTGATCCAAATAAACAATTTTAGGCACAAGGGCCTAACTAAAGTTTTCTAAATCTTAAGAGCTTCAAACATAAGACCTTCCAGCTGGGCTTCTGACAATGAAAGGCGGTTTAGAATGTTCCAACAATGCCTTTCTTTTACTTCTGACCAATCACTGATCCTTTTGGAAGTCTCCATTTTGGCTTGGGAAGCTCTCCACACTCTGCACAGAAAGTTAAGGCCCAAACCATACTTTATGTTAATCATATCCTCATTCCACCACATTCAACCAAATCCCACGAAACCTGACAGTACCTCCCCTTTAATGCCCTGTCCCAGGGCCAACTTTAGAAGGATACTTTCTATGAAATTTTGCGACTAATTGTGGTGCATGCACATTCACATCATCCTCCCACGTACGTTCCTCAGGTCCGAAACCTTCCCAGTCTATTAAATATTGTAGTTTCCCTCTTAACCTCCTGGAGTCTACAATTCTTTTCACCACAAACTCTTCAGATGAATTCTCTAACTGAACTCGTGAAGGTGGATGTACAACTCTAGTCCCCTGAATCACAGGTTTTAATAGACTAATGTGAAAGGTTGGATGTATTTTCAAGGAAGTAGGTAGTTTTAACCGTACTGACACTGGATTGATCACCTTTTCTACTTTAAATGGACCTACAAAACGTGGAGTAAATTTGTTCTTGCCCTTAATTCTTAAATGTCTCGTCGAATGCCAAACCAAGTCACCAACCTTATATTTAGGACCCAACCTCCTTTTTTGATCTGCAAATCTTTTGTACTTCTGTTTACTATCGAAAAGTACTCTTTTAGTTCTTTCTAAATTCTTTCTCATAGTTTTTAATCGAACCTCTGACTCTTCAGTAATTTCAAAACTTAAAAACCGTGGGTGAAAACCTCTTCCAAGATAAAACGGAGACATGTTAGTTGAATCTTTAGCACAATTATTATAAGCAAATTCGGCAAGCCAAATCAAATCCACCCATTCTTCCCCTGCCTGTAGATAACACCTCAAATACTTCTCCAGTTCTTGATTTACCCTTTCTACTTGTCCATTGGTCTCGGGATGGTAACCTGATGATAAACTGACTTCCACACCCAAATCCTTACAAAAAACCCTCCAAAATCTAGAAATAAATTGAGGACCTCTATCTGAGATAATTTGATTAGGAAGACCATGCAGTCTAACTATTTCTCGCAAAAAGACTTTGGCCAAACTGTCTGCAGTAACCTCTCCCTCCATTGGAACAAAATGAGCCTCTTTTGACAAGAGGTCCACAACAACTAGAATAGATGTACAACCCTTGTCACAAGGAAGATCTGTAATGAAGTCCAGGGAGATTGTATGCCAAGGACGAGGTGGAATAGGCAACGGCTCCAACAACCCGACTGGTTTTCCGGTTTGATTCTTCATTTGAGCGCAAATAGCACAGGTTTTTACAAAATTTAAGATGTCCTGACGCATTTTTTCCCACCAGAAGCTCCTCCTGACCAATTCTAGCGTCTTTCTAAAACCTGGATGACCGGACAGCATAGATTCATGACAGTCTCTTATTACTCTCTCTCTCAATTCCAAAATAGGTAAGTAAAGTTTATTTTCAAAAAACGGCAATCCTTTCTCAATTTTTCGAACCGTATCCTTTCGAACCCATTCCTCCATTTGTGCAATTGACATGGACTTTCGAACTTCTTCCTCAACATCCTCAATTTTCTGTATTCCGGCAGAAATAAAACAGCATGGATCGATAATGGATATCATCTCCTTCTCTGATTCCATCTCACTTCCAGGAAATTGACGCGATAAAGCATCAGCCTTTCCATTAAGCCTGCCTGGCTTAAATGTCACTACAAAATCGTAATCAGCAAAGAACAATGACCATCTTACCTGCCTTGGTGTGAGAGTCTTGGCTGATTTAAAAAAAAGCAAATTTCTATGGTCTGTTAACACAGTCACTGTATGTCTTGCTCCTTTTAAAAAATGCCTCCACTCTTCAAAAGCAAACTTGATTGCCAATAATTCTCGATCTGAGATCGTATAATTTTGTTCTGCCATAGAAAATTTTTTAGAATAGTAAGCCACTGGATGAAGTTGTCCTGTCTCTCGATGTCTCTGAGAAAGAACAGCCCCCATGGCAAGATTCGATCCATCCGCTTCTACATAAAAAGGCTGAGATGGGTCTGGATGAATTAAAATAGGGGCCGAACTGAACCTTTTCTTTAATTCTTGAAATGCCTCCTCTGCCTCTGTCGACCACACAAATTTGGCACCTTTCTTTAAGAGTTTTGTTATGGGAGTAATCAATCGAGAAAATCCTTCAATAAACCTTCTGTAAAAATTTGCAAAACCTAAAAAGCTTTGAATTTCTTTTACTTTCGTTGGTGTTGGCCAATCCGTGATGGCTTGAACTTTGTTCGGATTCATCTCCAAACCCTTGGGAGAAACAATGTATCCTAAAAATTCCACAGAATTAGTATGAAACTGGGATTTTTCTAATTTAGCAAACAAATGATTCTCTCTGAGTCTTTGTAGAACCTTTCCCACATGAATTTTATGAGACTCTAAATCCTGAGAATAAACCAAAATATCATCAATATATACTACTACGAATATATCTAAAAAATCTCTTAAAATTTCATCCATAAAGAATTGAAAGGCAGCTGGTGCATTGCATAACCCGAAAGGCATCACCAAGTACTCATAAAGCCCAAATCGGGTTTTGAATGCCGTTTTCCACTCATCACCCTCCTGGACTCTCACCAGATGACAGGCACCACGTAAATCTAATTTGGAAAAAATTGTGGCTCCCTGGACCTGATTCAAGATTTCCGAAATTAGAGGGAGGGGATACTTGTTTTTGATTGTAATCCTATTCACAGCTCTATAATCAATGCATGTTCTGAGAGACCCATCTGGCTTTGGTACAAAAAATAATGGAGATGCGGCTGGAGATTGAGAATGACGAATAAAACCCTTAGCCAAATTTTCTGCGAGGTACTCTTTAAGATAATCATTCTCCTTTTCCGTTAATGCATACACTCGACTACTTGGTAAAACCGCCCCGGGCTCCAAATCAATTTTACAGTCAAAACTCCTATGTGGAGGTAATTCTCCTGCCTCCTTTTCATCAAAAACCTCCTTGTACCCTTGATAACACTCCGGAAGATGTCCTAACACCGCTCCTATATTATGTCCTGTAATACCTGCGTCAGTCAGAAAAGAGGAAACCAAACCTTGTGTTTCTTCCCTCCCAGGATTACCTTTCAAAAGGCAGTTTTCTAAACAGAAACTAGACTTTAATTCTACCACTCGCCTACTCCAATCAATTTGAGGATTATGCAAGGTTAGCCATGGCATGCCTAAAATTATTTTCAGAATTGGTGTATCAATTAAATCAAATGAGATTTCTTCTCTATGACCTCCAAGTAATTCCATAACCAAGACACCAGTTTCATGAGTTATAGGACCTGATGAAAGAGAAGTTCCATCTACAGCCCGAACCTGTTCCACAACTTCCTTCCTCACAAGTGGTATTCCCAAAGCCTTAGCTACTCCCCAATCCATAAAGTTCCCGGTGGCTCCTGAATCAATCACTACCGGTCCATACCCTTTCCTTTCCTCCTTCAAATACAAGGATACATTTACAGTTATGTGTGGAACCGCTGACTGAACTGTATTTGCAATTTGCTGTCCTTTTCCTCCGGCTGATGAAAATTTTTTGGGTGTAAAGGGACAATTTCCTAAAAAGTGACCGCTCCTACCACAATATAAACACAAATTATTCTCACGCCTCCTAGTCTTTTCCTCTTTTGATAAAGGACCTTTTATTCTAATTTGTTGATCATTTACCCTTGGTTTCACTTCTTTACTACCCACCTCAAGCCTAGAACGATCTCCTCTAAGGACTGACCTCACCTCCCCCTGAGTACAACGCCTTTCTGCTTTCCTTTCACTTATACGATAGTCCAACTGAACTACTAAATCAATCAATTCCTCACAAGAAGAAGGGCGTTGAACTACACTGGACAAGGCATCCTTTAACTCCTCCTTGAGGCCTCGATAAAAAAGAGAAGACCTCTTCTCTGCTGGCCACTGGGATTCTAAAACCAAAGACCTGAACTGTGTGATATATGTGACCAAGTCTCTGTTTCCTTGACGCAAATCTAATAATTCCCCATCAACTTCTAAGGACATTTGTCTTTTATCAAACATTTTCTTAAATTCTTCCATAAAAAGAGAAACATTTTTTAAAGATAAACTCTTCTGCCTGACCAATAAACTTGCCCAAGTAGAAGCCTCTCCTGATAAATAAGACATCATAAAAGTAACTCTGGAAGCATCAGAAGGAAATAGTTCGGGCCTACTAAGAAAGTGCAACTCACATTGGGTTACAAATGTCTGAAATTTACTTGAATCTCCATAGTAACGCTCTGGAGCTGCCAAAGGTACTGGCATAACTAATGCCCTAAAACCTCCTTCTGCCCCGTCACCTCTACCCACACCTTTCTTCTCACCAGCCCTTACCGATCCCGGGGGGAATTCTTCTCTCCCAATTCCCTGCGTCTGTGCCATCTTTTCACATAACTCATCTACTCGTTGTCCTAATTTTTTATTCTCTTGATATGCCACCTTTAATTCCTCCTGTAATTCCCTCACTAAAACACTTAACGCTTCCATTGAGAACTCGGGGTTCATGACAGCTTAGGAGGACTATTTTTTCTGGCCTTTCATACTGTCAGGCTTTATCAAATCTGATGTTGTCCCCGGAAGCTGCTGAACCCCCGCAGTCCCCTTTGGATGCTAACCTCTTAACTGGTATCAAACAGTTCAGTTGAGAGCACCCCCAAGGGAAAGGGGGAAAATGGGACAAAATAATAAACTTCAGGTTTTGCTCAGCTTCTTTATCTGTCAACCTGTTGGTAAAAATAACAACAAATTCACTTTAGTCACTAACCTTTGAATTCCTTGGCTCTGACTTCTCTTTATCAATTTAAGTAAATAAACACGCCACCATACCTGATTATCCTCTGTGAATAACGTAGAGGACGTGTGCGAATTCTACTGAAGAAAACAGAAAAATAGAGTCTCAGATGCTCTTACTAATTTCTTCAATTCGGTATTGAAAAACTGCTAATCTCTCTCAGTTTAATGAGTTAATCTTCTAGCAGTTCAGATGTCGTTTACCCAAACAACCCGCTGGAAATATTATACCTGTTGTTCGTATTAATTTCTAGCTTCAACACAAATTCCAAAAATGACACTCTGGCTATTCAATTTAAAATTGTTTGTTTCCTGAATATATAAAGTCTTCATTAATTGGATCTTCTGTTTGCAAAGAAGATCGCTCATAACAGAAGCGTTCTTTTAACCAGAGTATGCGCATGCGTGAAGATATTGTTTTCTCCTTCTAAAATGGATGCGCTCATGAACAAGGAATAGAGTTCAAAAAATGAAACTGGCATGGGCGCATGCGTAATGGAATAGTATTCCACTCTTCTTAATGTGAATTGTTCAACCTGGAAAGAAGAAATTCCTCAGTTCCGGACACTAATCCTTGAAGAGGCAGCCCAGTGATGATCACGCGCCAGGTTAGAATGTTAGTAAATAAAACATAACGCCTCGGAGTCGCGTGGCTACCAAACTGTCACTTGCGCAGACAGTGTAAGATTTCTAACGCTAGTCCGACGTTAAGAAAAGCACTGTTACCGTAAAATGGAACAATACTCAATAATCTTTTATACGGCCGAAAAAACACACGACGCTAAAATGATAAACAGACCTCCACACTCCAACTTGCCAGGTGCAAAAAATGTGACGCAGTTCAATAAATTTAAATGCAGTTCTAGAAGTTCTAAAATAAATTCTTGAAAGAACGAAATGAACTACTAATTAAACAAAAACTAAGAAAACAGGAACAAGTTAATTAATGGTATTGATATTAACTCCTGCTTGAATATCACAAAGTTCCGTAAAATATAAAGAATTCACTTAGCTTGCTTCTTTCTTTCACTGGAACGTTTTCTAAGTTTCTTCTTAATTCTCCAACACTTTCCTGATCCAAATAAACAATTTTAGGCACAAGGGCCTAACTAAAGTTTTCTAAATCTTAAGAGCTTCAAACATAAGACCTTCCAGCTGGGCTTCTGACAATGAAAGGCGGTTTAGAAT
This sequence comes from Ambystoma mexicanum, assembly GCF_040938575.1. NCBI lineage: Eukaryota > Metazoa > Chordata > Amphibia > Caudata > Ambystomatidae > Ambystoma > Ambystoma mexicanum. The sequence continues at coordinate 420,155,546 of NC_090929.1, forward strand.
GTTCCAACAATGCCTTTCTTTTACTTCTGACCAATCACTGATCCTTTTGGAAGTCTCCATTTTGGCTTGGGAAGCTCTCCACACTCTGCACAGAAAGTTAAGGCCCAAACCATACTTTATGTTAATCATATCCTCATTCCACCACATTCAACCAAATCCCACGAAACCTGACAGTGATGGAGGCATATGGGGAGGAAGAGTGAGATGAGGGAGGGAATGAAAGTGTGGAGGGGTGAATGCAGGGATTGGGTAGATAAGCCAAGTGGGCCCTCATAGTGCAGGACCTCCACCCCCAGACGTACCCAGAGACACACATTGTAAGAAAAGAGCGATATACAACAGAAAAATACTGAGTGGTCCTGCAGACCCAGGAAGGATACAGGAAGGGATTTGCCACCGGTCAACAGAACCACAGGCGCTCTGAAGCACAAGGCCTCTCTGAGACCCTCCTACTAACGAGGCTGAGGAGAACACACCAACCATCGTGGTGCTCATCCCAGCTCCTGAGTGCTGCTATGATGGCCAGGGATTCTTGTCTGTTTCATATTGCTTTGTATTCACTTCGCCTAATCCTCTGGCCCTACAGCCCATGTGATTGGTCCTTCCAACCCATGGATGCTGGTGTTGGCTCTGATTTCTGCAGGCATCGCTCAAAACTCAGGAATGGTTCCATGTGTGTCAGACACCATTTTCCATTCTCAGCAGGCAGGGACTGCCTTATATCAAGCCACAGCATATGGCAGACCACCTAAAACCCCATTGCTGTCTCAGCTGAGAGGTCGTGGCTTAAATGGGCATGCATTGTGGCGTTCCTCACTCCCCTCTTTTGGGCAGGTGTTTGGTTGCCATAAGGTGTACACATATCTTCATTTTCAATAGTCATTCTAAAATACTGGAACGTTCGGACATGAGCCTCTTTATGGATGAACTTATTAGATGGGTAACTGGATGTGAAAACACATTTGCATGGAAGGATTACTTCTAACAGATGTAATTTCAATAAATTCTGTTTTACATTCAGAAGGCTTTGTTTGCACCAGTCATCTGAAAGAAATGCAACGCATCACGCTATGCTCGTTTAGCCATCTGACTGCAGAATCCCATGTTTCACTAACAACTGCATGGTGTTTGCAACGTGTACTTGTTGGTGCAAATCGTGCTAACATTTGCAGCATTAGAGTCAAGGATTGGGTAAGAGCTAAAACATGAATTCGCCCGTACGGAAAATCAAACGTTTCCACCCAACAGGCTGCCACGCGGCTGTTTTTGTGCCACCCCGTTAAAACGGGTTCTTAGAGTCCAGGCACATTGCCTCGCAGTCCCATTTAGCAATAGATGCTGCCACGAGGAGTTGTGAGGCTGCCTGCAAGAGAGAAGTAGTCGGTCCGTCCCTAATCACTGAAGCAGGGCAGTCCCGCCGTCATAGGATCGATGAGAGAAGACAACTCAGTGCCTTGGATTATCCAAAAATAGGAAAGGGGAAAATTAGACAAGGACGCTAGTGTGCCTCGTGATATGAGGAATCCCCGTCTGGAGGGTTCTTGGGGGTAGGGGGAGGGGGCAATGGGGCTCAAACAGACACGTGCAAGGCCCTCACATCTGAAACGTGCTGAAAGGAGACAAAGCACACGAGCAGCGTCAAGTGAAGGACAGACACATGAGCGTGAGCTACTCACCTGGGATCCAGCCCTGGAGCAAGGACACAACCAGTGGACCCATATGCAGACAGACTGATAACATAACCTGGGTGTAAGAAACCAATACCCTTTCCCCCCAGGTAGTACACGAGAACATTGGGTGAGTGTTGGCAATAAAAGGCCATGGGATTTTATTGCACAATTATGATCATAACAAAACATAATCATAATTACAGTAACCATAATATGCAGTACTTTTGGGCATCTGGTCCAGAGGTTGCACCTCTGGCCCGTGCTGCCTTTCTTGTCCCACGACAGTGTGGTCACCGTACAGTGACCTGTCTTTGTTCTCTTTCTTCTCGCCCTTCTTCTTGGGTGGGAGGGTTCTGGGAAAAAGAAGAGGGACTCTGCGTGCCCCTGTGCCCCCATGCAGGGACCCAAACTGGTTTGCTTGGGTCCCCGTGCAGGTTCCCAAACTGGTTCACTTGCGTCCCTGTGCAGGGACCCAAACTGATTCTGGTTTTCTGCTGCAAAAGCAGCTCCTTACATTGGACCCAGCTGACGCGGACGGCAATCGCACCCTGTGGTGCCCAACACTGTTGCTCCCTGCCTACTTCCTGCCTTTCCTGTCGCTGGTGCTTCGCACCCCTTTGGGAGGAAGGGCAAGGTGTTGTTTAACACCTTGCCCTTCATTCTTATTGCTTCTGCTGGTGACGGTGTGTCTGCCCTTGGGTGGGACATGCAACGGAGGAGGGGTGAGAGAGGGAGCAGCTGCATGTGTAAGCTAGTGCTAAGGATGCCCTTGCCCTCCCCCTTTTCTGGCAGCCATAGGGCACAGGTTACCTGCCCCTCTCTGTTACACTTGCGGCGCTGGCCAAAACTCTGCTTAAATCTCACAATGGGAGTATTTTGTGGCCCAAAGGGTGCTGCAACTGGATGCCCTTAAACAGGTGCCACACAAGCAGGTGGTTACCCAACATTGTTCTCCCAAAACAGGGAGTGAATGATAAAGACGAGCAGAACGAGTTAATTGTGTGATTACCCTGACCCTGCGACGAAAGGGAGGCTAGGATGTTGGTCAAACGAACTGGAAATGCTCCAATAGGAAGCCATGCGCCAGTGAGCTCACTTCCGCTGGGTTGATGCATATAATGTTTGAATTCCTGTGTCCTCTGAGTGACGTGGAAGCTTTGCAGCAACTCCTAGAGCTCCTGAAATCCTCGAAGCCACCAGACGGTTTCAGAAATAGTCCCACAACCCCTGCCAGGAACGCCCAGATAGCTGGCTGCATGGAAAGTGCACATGCGCAGGAGGATCGCACCTTCTATATGTTCTTGGCCACGCTTTTCATTGCAAAGGAGTCAGCCTGGCGCTCCAGTCAATGGATGTGGAGACCCTGCTCCGTGATTGACCACTTACCGTATGAGGAGATGTTTCCTCGGCAGGCCAGTCAGCTGCTCCAGCACATCAACAGAAAACCAGGTACAGACCCTATTTGGATCGGAAATCCCACACTTCAAGGTTCAGGGACCACCACCACGACTGTTTCACCACCTCAGTGAGTGGTAGATAACGTCCATATAGGGCAGACGTGCCCTAAGGTGCGGTGCAGGAGACAATCCTCCTTGCTTATCGATGAGATCTTGTCCAGCGCCATACACAGAGTGTAACCATTCGTATCCACAACCAAACTCAAGAGGTTAACTTAGGCAGTCGAAGAAGTCCATGCTCTGGGCAGGGACAATGTCTAATTTCTTATGGTTGATGCAAAAGCCCAGGTCCTCAAGCAGACCGACCATCATCGCCCAAAATGGGTCCATCGTCCAGCTACACATTCAAGAACTCACCTTTAACCGACTGGAGGATCACTTAGACCCAGAAACATTAGTCAACGAGTATAACAAAGTTATGTTAACCACCCTTGACAATATCGTCCTTCTGAAACTTAGACCGAGTAAACCTAAATCTCACCTAAACAAATGGTTTACCCCTGAACTAAAAGATCTGCGACTACTTAAGAGAAGTTGCTAAACAACATGGAGGCTTATCCCTTCAGAAGACCACAAAATGAAACTAAAGGAAATCTCCTCCCAATATAAAAAAGAAATCCACTTGGCCAAGCAGAACTCATTCAACAAGCGTATATCGGTTGTAGGTCATTTGGTTGAAAACCAAATGATCGAATGCCATTTGTTCGAGAGTCAAATGGTCGAAAAAATGGTCGATTTTTTTTTAAAACATTTTTTTTTTACCAAACAAAACTAAAAAAATATATAAATAAATAAATAAAGTCGACCATTTTTTTTCGACCATTTCACTTTCGATCAAATGGTCATTCGATCTTTTATTTTCGACCATTTGACCGGACACCGCGTATATCCAATGCTAATTCAAGCATGAGGGAACTGTTCACTATCCTCAAGGAACTAGAGTCACCCATCCCCATTCCGGATATATGCTCCAAAGATAAAAACCTGGTGCTCTGATATTCAACAAGCACTCTCAAATAAAATCTCCTTACTTCAAAAAAAAATAGCCAATAAAAAAGGCTCCCTCACTCAACCACCCATGACTTACAACCCAACAATAGACCGTGCTCTAAAGGAACAGGACCCAGATGCACGATTTAAGTTCTCTAAAACATCTATCCTTGAGGTGGAGAAAGTTATCCTCTCTCTCAAGCCTTTAAACTGTCAGGGTAATACCTGCCCTGCCCAGCTGAGAAAAGATGCCACTAGGGATCTTTCTCCATTTATTTCAAAACTTGTCAATTCCTCATTCATGTCCGGCATTGTGCCCACCAATCTAAAACAATCTTGGATGCTACCCATGCTCAAAAAGCAAACGCTAGACCCACTTATACCAACGAACTACCGTCCCACCATCACAGTTCCTTTTCTGCTTAAAATCCTGGATAAGATTGCTTATAATGAAATCCAAAGCTTTCTGGAACAACACAAACTCTTAGGAGAGCGTCAATCAGGATTCCGACCCCAACACAGCACAGAGACTGCCCTCATTGATTTGAAGGCACAAATAGATGAACTAAGAGATAAAGGAAAAATGGCACTTCTTTTGCTGTTGGACCTCTCGGCGGCATTTGACCTTGTGGACCACGGGGTACTTTGCAGCTACTTAGACGCTGCCGCACATTTCTCCAGAGAGGCCATAACTTGGTTTTAATCCTTTCTTAGTGACAGGACCATGAGGGTGTTCTCCCCATCGGCAGCGGCCGACCCAATTCCCATCTTGTGTGGAGTTCCTCAGGGTTCTTTTGTCTCCCCTACTCTATATAACATATTTACCAAGCCCCTTTTTGATGATCTGGACCTTCTTGGTATCACCTACACTAATTATGCAGATGATACCCAGATTCTCCTCCCACTTTCTGGGGATTATCGTAAGGATTTGGCCTTGGTGAATAGGGTGTATATCATCATTCAGGCATGGATGGCTACCCACGGTCTATGCCTGAATAATGACAAAACAGAGCTCATCATCCTAGGGACACATTCTAACCTCAAAAAAACTAAGCCAGGACTACACCTCATTTGAGATCGATGGTAATATCATTAAGGTGTCTAAAGAGGTGAAGACTCTTGGCTTCTATCTGGATGCCACCCTCTCTTTCGACAAACAGGTGAAGTCTCTGGCATCTGCCACCGTTTATACATGTAAGCTCATTAGAGCAGGCAGACACTTTCTCTCAGACAAAAACTGCCTTATTTTAGCCAGAGCCTTAATCCTCTCTAGGCTGGATTATTGTAATGCCCTCTATATTGGAGCCAATAAATCCAATACCCATCGAATTCAAATCTTACAAAATAATGCCCTGCGAGCCGCCCTCGGTGTGTCTAAAAGATTGCACATTTCAAATATCAGGCGCCAAAACAACTGGCTGTCCACCCAAAATAAAATCAACTTCAAAGTGGCATCCCTTGTTCACAAAGCCCTGAACAATGCTGCACCGAGCTATCTCACAAACTCAAAAAAAGAAACCATACACGCCCAGCTAGAACTTCTAATGCCAATAGCCTTATCATACCTAGATTTAAGCTAACTAAGGCGGGGGGAGGCAGCTTCCAGGTTCGAGCGGCCCAATTATGGAATTCATTGCCTCACCCTTTACGTGAGGAGCAGCCCTTTCCGAAATTTAGAACCAACTATATCAATCTGTTGAGGTCTGCCAATGATTAGCCCACTAGCGCTTACTCTTCATCACGCGACCCCTACTATAGTCACATCACCGTCCTGCCTATTTTTGCTCTTGCGGACACTTTCACTTTGTCCATCTAGCCGATGAGCTATTGTCCATTTAGTGTCTGTACATATACTGCCTTTATCATACTTTGTACTTACTATGCTTGTATGTAAACTGCAATTGCCGCTCTAACTTTAACATAATGTATTTGTATGTAACGCATGACCCTACCCTGTAACTTAAGCCTTGCATTTTCTGTACTGCTGCGCCCGGCTACCCTCGGGTCTGGTGCGCATTATAAGTGAATAAAACAAACAAACAAACAAACAAACCTGAGCCGTTTGATCTAGCACCAGAGGATCAAGAACAGCCTGAAAGGCACTCAGGTGAACTGTCACAACACATTGCCCTAAAGGAGGCACGGAAAGAATGCTGGTGGGTCTGCCAGATCGGGATACAAATGAAGATACCCTTCTGGTTCAACCAAGCGGGCGACTCACTAGGAAATATCATGTCGTGCCGAAGGTTAATATGCTCAACCCTGAAGTGGCAGTACACTACCCAAATATACAGGCCTTTGGGGTTCATAAACAGTCAGGAGGGGCGGGGGGGCTCAATGGATTCTTTTGCCTTCTTCTCAACCAATAACATGTTTCTCGCAAAGCTGTCCTGGTCCAGCATGGGAACACAACCCAATTTCCCTGAGAAAAGTGTCAGCTATCTGGTGAGCCTGAGAAAAAGAGAGACCATGGAGTGCAAGGCTGCAGAGGAGGCCCCACAAGTCTATGCAGAATCTTCCCATGGTCTCAAGGACACACCTGTATAGTGTCTCCTGTAAACTGCTCTCAATTGGGGAGGAGAAACCAGATACTGCCTGCAGGCAGCAACATGGGTGCAGAAGGACACTGTGACAAAATGGCTATCTGGTGAGGGCAGGATAGCCTGAGCTTTTTTCCTGAAGGGGAGGACTCCTAATCAGACCCCCCCTTTCATAAATACTCCATGCCAAAATTATAGTACACATGTGCCATTACTGTAACCAGTGTCTTGACATCACAGCCCCAGTCCTGCAGTGGGACAAAGTGGGTCCAAAGGTCACATATGCATTCTGACAGCTGCTGGAACACAAAGTCCCTGCAAGTAGAAGTGGATATTTAATCTTCCGCAACTCTGAGTTAGATATACAGTTATTATCATTTGGATCATTCTGGTGGCACATAGATCTGTAAGTGCAAGCCATGCTTGGCGGTGGCATGGTGACTGCTAAGAGCACACAATAGTACAGCCACAGAAATCTGATATCACTCTAGTGTCAGCTCTGTGAGCATGGCTCAGCTATGTCAGGACTGACTTTGCACTCCGCCTTTGCCTGCCACAGCTGCTATGTGAGACAATGGCCAGGATGGTGCCTCGTTGTATCCTAGTGCAGGGAATCAACATCTTCCCTCAGGACACAGGCTCTTCCTCTGGAGGCTTCCTGGGAACGGGTGTTTTCAAAGGCAGCAACAGCATAACAGGGCCTCACACACCAGGGTGTTCACCATTGTAGTCCCTTTAAAGTCGGCAGGCATGGGAAAGGAGCAGAGTTAGAGTAGCTAGAGAGGGGAGATAGGCTGAGAGAAGGGTCCCGCCTTCTTGGTTCCTGTTAGAGCTGTTAGGGCTCACTCCCTTTTCCTGCCCACATTATTTCCTGGAGGCAAGGTACTATAGGTGTGATGGCATAAAGCAAAGAGTTCTTGTTATAACAACCTGGATACATCCTCTTATGGCAGGCTTGCTTTTGGCTGATACCCTGTGGTATTTTGACTATAAAATGAGAGGGACAACCCTTCATTTTTGTATTCATCTGGACTTCTACAAGGACAAGAATATTTAATTTGGACCTCTGTTGGGGATACAGTTTATTTCAAAGTCCTCTGCCAGGGAAATGAAGACAGAAGGAATCCAAGGCAGATAAGAGCTCTGTTCCCTAACCATCCCCATTAAACATTGGAGGGGAAATGCTGTTAGATGAAAGGTCACTCTATTGGCTGCACTGGAACCAAGCTCCTGTTCACTGGAGCAGAACAGGACTCATCTTGTCCTGGAGCCTCGGAATTGGGACTCCCAGCAACCCAGAAGTAGCTGGAAACCTCTTTCACTGCCTCTGGATGCCTTCAAGCTAGATGGACTGAGTGCAACACCTTTGAGCCATCTCAGGACCTACAGTGCTTATTTGCCACTCTATGAAAACCGCATATTGCATCTCATGCCATCCAAATGCTGGGTTCACCCATTGATGCAGACTGTCTCAAGCACCCCGATCCAAGTGCTACCTTCATGGGGGCAACTTATTTTAGCGCCGCCTTGTACCTGCTGGAAGACGTTTTACTTGCATAGAACAGTGACTCGATCCAGTGGAAGCTATCAACTTACTGATAACTTGGCTGCTGTTCAGACCATTGGAAGATATCATCTCATCAGCTCCAATGCTGACTCGACCCATAGGGATCCTGCACCATCAAACCGACTCAACACCAACTGCCAGCGGAATTGCATCAACTTGACTGTCTTGACATCGGCTGGAACACAGCTAAAGCACAAAACATCCCTGTTAAACAATGTTGAGCATCCAAGACAAAGGTCTATGGAGCAGTGGGACAGAGCCCCTTCACAATACCACTTTTTAGGACCATGCTGACTTTTAATCCTTGTTCTCAATTATATATTCTTTGAGCAGTGATATTGTGCCAATCTTGTGCCTGAATACCCCTGCTCATCTGCCCAAGGTGCCTTTTCACAAAACATTTCAAAGAAGTAGCAGGCGCTCCTCTCCAGAATGAACATGGCATGATAACCTGTCTCTGCTCACTGTGCTCAGAGAGACAAAGCTTCACCTCACTGATGAGGCCCAACAAGGCCGAAACACGTGTATGGGTTGCTTTTGGTACTCTTGTTCAGAGAGGAATTGCCATAGCATTTCGGTGCTGGATTGCCCATGTGGGCAGACAAAGACTGATATGCAAATGGATATTTCCCATCTGTGAAAGGTACAGTGAGCAAAAAGCGTGTGCTGCAAACTCTCATCCCAGAACAGGTATTCATGCCATGTTCTTTCTGGAGAGGAGCGCCTGCTACCTTTTTTGAAATATTTGAAAGGAACTTGGGGTTGGTCACCCTGAGTTACCTGGGGGCAACTAGACGTGGACTCCCTGCTCACTGTGCTCACAGAGACAAAACATCACCTCACTGATGATCCCCAACAAGGCTGAAACACGTGTATGGGGTTGCTGTTGGTACTCTTGTTCAGAGAGGAATTGCCATAGCATTTCAGTGCTGGACTGCCCATGTGGGCGGGGCAAAGACTGATATGCAAATGGATATTTCCCATCTGTGAAAGGTACAGTGAGCAAAAAGCGTGTGCTGCAAACTCTCATCTCAGAACAGGTTATCATCCCATGTTCTTTCTGGAGAGGAGCGCCTGCTACCTTTTTTGAAGCCTTTTCACAAAAGTTTACATTCTGTCTGGTTTCTTTAACATGGTTGGTTTTTCCTACTGTTTTCTGATTAGTTGTTTGCATAATATTGTTTGATCAAAACATCTATATTTTTATAGAACGTTGATTTGACATTCTTTTGTTTTGGACCAATGTATTAACGTTTTTGATGGCCACTACTGCTATCATCTCACACCCCTCTTGAAGATACAGCCTGCCCTTGGGTTGTGCTACCAGAAATGGTGAAGGAGGTATACCTGGTGGGCTAAGTCTGTTCAAAGGACAAAAAGGTACCAACAAACTTGCCCAATTGTTTAACAAAACTCTCATGAAAAAGGAGGCTTTCAGCACCAGGACCGCCCTCCCTGGTTGTGTTATCAGCTTGCTTCGGACACATGCACATGAGGATGCTGCTACAGAGTTCAGCCATCATAGCACTAGTTGTGTTCCCCACGAGGCAGAATGGCCACTTATCCCAGGCCTACAGGTGGGCAATGTCTGCTGGGGCCTACTCAGCCATACCCAGAATTCTTGCAATGAGCCCATGAACATCTGGAAGCTTGTCCTGGCAGGCCTGCCAGGACCTATACATGCACTTCTTAGAGCTGTGGACAGAGGCCAACATTAAGCCACTGTAGAGCGATCAGTATAAGGGGCCACGCCAACCTTGTGCTCAAAAACTGGGCAGCAACACATTCTTCTTAGGCCAGTTAACCTTTTAGTCTGACACATGGCACAGCATCAGCCAATTGAGAACTCAGGGATGTTGAATGGATGCCAAACAAACATGGGATTAACCAGCGGATCCGTAATTTTGGACATCAAAGAGAACAATACAGGTATGATTGAGTAGATAAAGGGACACTGTCACTGTGTCAAACACCTAATCCCCATCCTGGGATTGATTGAGTTCATTGTCACAATTGGCGACATAAATGCCTGCATCCACTATCAGACCCAGGAGCCGCTGTTGTCCTGCTGTCTTGCTTCCACCTCCTTTGGGAAGGGATGGCAGATGCCACGTGCCTGGCTATAGTTCAAAGTGGACATCAAGCCATTCAATATAGACGATTGGTGGGTGTCCTATCAAGCTGGGTCAACCTACTGGTGTGCCATGCTCCAGGCTAGTGACCACATCTTAGGGCGTGTGGGCCCTCTTCATACAAGCCAGGGGAGCCAGAAAAGGACCAGGACTGCTCGAGGAGTGCCTTCCCCTCAGGATGGAGCAAATGACATTTCCCCAGGTGAGAGTCATCGCAAATTCCCGAAAGGTGGCAGACATTGCCCCAGACGCAGACTGCATGGTCTACACTGTTTCCATAACAACGAGGTGTCCACCAATGCTAGGGTAACTGCTGCTGCATCCCCCGTGGACCCAGTAGACTCCATGCTCCTGATCAGAACCCTAAGTGTAATATGCTATTCTGACCCCACTGGTAGCCCTCAACCTACAGCTATCCCCTTTGGTCATCTTTACTCTTTTTCTCTTTTTTGTTTTATTTGCATTATCATTATTATTATATTCCTTTACAAACTAACTTGCATCTAGTATTCTCATGCAAAAACTCTGGGGCTGGCAGGAGGGGCGGGCAGAGGGAAAAACACACTGACTGCACGCATTGATGCATGTGCAAAGTTGCACCGTATTAGCACTAGGGCAAAGTTTGCCCCAGTGAAAAAAACATTGGGGCCATATTCGAAAAATATTTGCACTGTGACAAGTGTAATTTTTCAAGATTTAAGCTACAATTTCCTAGTTTAGTAAACATGCACTTTCAATGCATTTTTGCACCTGGGCATAGTTTGCCCTAGTGCTAATATGGTGCAACTTTGCACTTGCAGCATTGCAAAGTTTCTGTAATCCGGCCCCTGGTGTCCCCAGCAATGGCTGTGGTACTGGGAAACCAGACGATCCGGCATGCCCAGCAGAGCCTAGCAAATGCATATTGCTCACCCACCTGCTCTGCCAAACCCTTTCACGGTGTGCATAGGGTCAAATAATGCGGGTATCTTCTCGCCTCCTTGTCAATGGAAGGCAAATGACCTTATGCTGTATGTCGTTTTTCTGGAAATCTGTTACCATCAACCCGGCACATATACTATTATCGGGCAGTTTCGAAGAATGACTGCAAGTGGCACCGGCAATGGATGTATGCAGTTGTGTTCTTGGGAAAATCTGGCAACATTATGATGAGGGCTATAGAGGATTGTCCAGGGCACATTACAGCTTTTTCACAGATTATAGTGTAGAGAGGCAGATGTACACGTCATTTATAGAGTCCACCCCTCACCCCGTCATACTGGAAGAATAGCAAGAAAGCACTGTGTTTGACACCTGGGGCCTCATTACATGGAAGGCGGTAAGGGTTAACAGTCACCGGTAATGGTACCGGTGACCGTTAACCCTTACCGCCTTACTACAAGGTCCCTTTGCGGGTTGGTACTTTAACGCCTGCTGTTTAGCAGGCGTTAAAAACTAACCCGCAAAGGGACCAGGGTGCTAATTACGGTACCGCCCAATCCACGGCCCATCTCCACGTTCCTTCATAACTTTGCTGTCGGCCCAAGTGCAGGGAGAACACAGCAAGTAACCAAGGCTAAACGCAGGAGGGTAGATGGTAGCAGGCAAAGTAAAACAAATGCTCACGGTAACTCCCTGATGGGTCGAGCGGAGTTGGGAATCTATCGGCATCTTCAGAGCATTGGTGTTTACAGGGTTTTCCTTCAACATGTAGTTTGCAGTAGGATTTCTCCTCTGGGTTCGCTCCACTGGTTCGCCTGGACAGTACATAAGACTGTAAGCAGGACTTCTAGGTTTTTTACTGTGCCCGGGGAGATTACCTTAGTGGCAAAGTGTTTGTCTTAGAAGCAAAACAAATGAGCTTCACAGAGGATGGTCTCCTGCATAAAGCGTGATATAAAAGCCCAATTTATTATATTTCCTTTATCCAGCCCCCCAACATGGGCATATCGCTTTGCCTCTGCTCCATTTTCTGCCGTAATTGGAAGGGGTCATATACATATTGTAAAACTCACATTTCCTTCTAATTTCTGTCTTTATTTCTTCCTGTCTAACCTCCCGGAATACCAACGTTTTGACGATTTGATTTGCTCGTTGTTAATAGTGCCAACGTTGTTGGTTCCTTTTGGCTTTTTCTAAGCGTTTAATTACTCTTTTGCTAGAAAGTTAGCAAAATGGGGCATATGCTTGCCTTTCCACATACCATGTATCGATGAGGCTACCGACAAAAAACATTCGAAATTGCAAAAACCTTTTCGCAATACAAAAATATTTTATTTATATACAATGTTTAAATTCTTAATTCAGAATATACTTATACAACATAAATTCATTAATATCACACTCTCCTCTTTCATACCTTCATTTATCCACAAAATATACAATATCTCCTCTCTTTAACAAAAGTGAGACTTCAGTCATCACAAATGAACATAAGACTTTGTTTTCATATTAAGACAAATGCATGCTGTTTTTAGGCGTATGTATGTTTTTGGTTGTTTTATAGCAATTCTGCCACCTGAAGCTTGCTTCAAAGAGCCGATACGGGTCTATGGCAGCGTGCTGACCTGGACATATTGCAATGATGTTCCACTAACCAAATCACTTAACGGTGCCCTGTTCTTTTCAATTGTCTTGGTAGGATAGCTCAGGGGCAACGTGTTTGTCTTGGAAGCAACACAGGTTCGATCCCCGGGTCCGCGCATAGAAACCTCTGGGTATTAAGCGCGTTATAAATAACCCATTACAATCCATACAGGACGTGTCTCTGAGGAGATTGAAGTTGGGCCTACACAAGGTCTGCAGCAGAGGTGTTATGAGGGCAGACATGCAGGACGCGTCTCTGAGGAGATTGAAGTTTGGCCTACACAAGGTCTGCAGCAGAGGTGTTATGAGGGCAGACATGCAGGAGCGTATCGGGGATCATCGGAAGGCAAGCAGGAAGAGGGGGATCGGCGCAGTTGTTTAATCCTTATGGCGTGCACCATAAGCAATGGGGGGTTAAGCTTCAGAGTGTGGACCATTCGCCTAGCAGGGCAAATAGACAAATATGGAAGAGGAGGACTACTGCAGAGGTTCACTCAGAAGTCGGACTTGCTTGATGGCACAGGAGAAACTGAAGGACATTCCTGGCACACTTGGTGTAAAATGCACAGAGCCATGTGTGGTGGTGGAAGGGAATGCATTAAAATCCATAACAGTATTTTAGACGGCTGGGACAGGCAGGTGAGGATTAATCTTAGAGGAAGAGCCCATACAGATATACATGCCTACAATGTTCCCACTAAACTGTGAAACTGGCAGACGTGAGTGACAGCCCTAGTGATGACCACCAGGCTGCATACCGGGGCTGACCGCGTAGAAGCGATGACTTAATGGTGCTCCATATAAATAATGAACGGGAATATTGCAGTTCTGAATGGCACTGAAGGGCCTCGCTGCCATAGTTATTTCTCCGGATATGTGCTCTCGCAAGATGCCTTTTCTCATGCTCTTCCGCCCATTCCAGCGAGGCGTCATGAATGCAGGGAAGAAATGCTTTGAATTCTGATATTCTTCCAGGCCTAATCTGGTGATGAGTTTCCTCTTTTTGTCTAAACCACATTTTTGATTTGTGATGCAGTCATTTGCGGTCTTACACCGGCCTGTTAAACTAAAAATGCATCAGACTCTAAAATCACAGTTTTGATCTACACGTGCCTTCTTGGTTTTAAGTCACTACTCCGACTTCTCAAAATATATTTCTATGAGTGGTGCTGCAGAGTGAATTTGATCCATTATACCTCATTGCCTCTGCAAAGCACAGAGGTGGATAGCCCTGAGCCACCTTTAAACCTAAGTTTTACAAAACAGGGCATTTTACTTTTGAATTCCACCATACGGGGTAATCTACCATACCAATACTATGGTTATCGAAGAAGTGTTCCTCAAACCTTTTCAACTTCATTCACCCCCAGTAATGTTTTACTCTGGTCATTTACCCAGTTGTGGCTGGAGAGCTTCAGAATCAGTGGGGTTGTACAGCAGTCGCATACTGCTCCTTCACCTTGAAGAGCCTTATTATCAAGTTTACTACTGCCCTTAGCTCCCACAACCTCTACATTCGCTCGGGTCTCACTGTTGTGAGGAATTCGACCATCCGCACAGGGAGTGTGCGCTCGCTTGGTGGCCTTTTGGGAAATTTTGTAATGAAATGGAATGTTGGGAAATCAACCTGCGGAACATGTGTGGGGCTAATCCACACACATTTTCCTATGCTCGCTGCACAACAAACACAAAGTCAAGTGTACTCTAGGGGGACACAGCCTACAGGTGCAGTCCTCCTGTCATGTTCAGCTGGAATGTGACAGCCACAGGTACATCAAAGCATCTCAGGGAGGTGGAAGGCAACACCTTCCGCCTGTCATGGCAAGCCTAATTAAATATCAAAGGCGCCATGGATCTGCCCTGTTCATTGTCAGTTCTGTGTGGTGGCAGTGCATACTGATGAGAGTTAATTGAAGCAGGCCTGTAAAGAGGCCTGGTTACAGAACTAACAAAGGACACACAACTCCAAACCCTTTTGACACGCATCTGTGTCAACTTAAAGTTGAAGGGGGGTAATGTCATGTCTGGGACAACTGTTTAAAGTAGTCATACCCGCAGGGGGACCGCATTCAGGAAGGTACGAGTATGTGATTTGATGGAGACAGAAAGTCTGTTCTCACCATAATTTCAAGGGAGACCTGTGTTTTGGTCAGGAGCCACAGAGTGCTCAATTAACCAGAGAGACACTTTGATCCACAACAGACAGAAAGATGGGTGTGACTTAGTAGTACATGTCACCCCTTTACCTTTTCCTGTTGCAAAGTACTGTGGTTATGACCTAACGCATAATATAAGATTATTGATGGGGACCCAGGATTGGTTCATTAGGGGAGGCCTAGCCTGCACCAATCAATGGGGCCCATTTGGCTTTAAACAGGGTTGAGCCCCTCTTTTGGCAGATCATCTGATGACTTCAAAAGGAGTAAGAAGGACTCATTTGGACCCTGGCTGATGGTGCAGTCTGCCTTACAGCTTCTGCCAGTGAAGGAAGGCCAGCATTTCCAAGAAGGAAGCAAGATCCCTCCCCTAAATATCTCCCAGGGAACAGAAGGAGATACTGACCTCAGAGGGCCCGTCCAGCAGCTCCAGAAGTGGTACCCAGCCAGCACACAGCGTTCTCTGCTAGGTTCTGCAAGCAAGCTTCCTAGGTGGGGAGTGTCAGATAGCATCTGACCAAAGGACAAGGCCATTGCCTGCTAACACTCTCTTCAGCTTTGGGCCATCCGCCTTATAGGACGACACAAGCCCAGCGAAGAAGCTAGGAGGAGTGCCACAACAAGATTCAACCAGCCTCCATCTTTTAAGGACATTTTCAAGGCAGTCGTGCCCTCGAACCGCGACCGCTGCACCACTGACTGTTGTCATGCTGCAGTCACTAAAGCCATTTGAGACGCCTCGACCAGCGTTCCAGATCCACCAACCAGCACAGATACAATGATTCTTGACCCTGAGCCCTGTGTAGGTCAGCCTGCAGCTGTCCTTCCAGCGCTGCTTGCCGAACTGCCCGCCGCCTGATATCCACAGTTGTCTCCCATCTTGAACTCTGTCGCAGGAGCTGCAAAGTATCCTGGAACCGACTTGATGCTGTTGAGCATCAAGGTCATCTCAAGCACCAGGTACATTGTGGTTCCGTTCACCTAGTGACATTTACTACCCCTTGCTCCCTTGGTGCTGAAACCAAATAACCTTGAACAGTTAGGACTGATTGCTTTACCGAATACCCTCCTATCAGTATCAGAGTGCATTCCTTTCCTTCGTGAAACTCTCTGTCCTCTGTGTTCCTTTACAGGGTAGGTTGTATTTTGTAGTGTGCTAGAACTATCTGTTGTAATAATAATAAAGTCAATATGTGTATACAACCTTTACTGGACAGTCCCTTTTATCATTGAGTAATAATTGTATTTTCACAGTGTTACAACTAACCAACGATTCACAACCTTGCAGAGATAAGCCTGTCATTCCATCCAGGTTACCAAAATTGGACAATGAGGTGTAATTTACTTCTGTTTCCAATCTGTTTGGATCCCTTCTGGTGTACTAGAGGTGTGGGGCTGATTGATGGTTTAGAAACCAATATTCATCCCTGGACCTCTGGTGCACCAGAAGTTAATTTGTCACAGTTGTAAGAATCAGTTTGTATAGAAATGTCAACTTGTACCAGAGCCTTCGGATCTAATGTCACGTGCTTGCAGTACAAATCTGCAACCTCAACTTGCGTATTACCCACCTTACTGGAGACCCACACCTCAGTATGATTTATTACATTTGTAAGGGAGAATTCTCAGAAATGTGTTAATTCCCTTCTACCCTAGAGGCCCCTAGCTCTTTTTGCTGGACATTAGGACTTTTTATCTCTCATGTAATTTTAATGTGATTTATTCTCTGTGTTTCTTCTGACTTTAGAGTCTGACAAACTCCATAGGGATCATCTTTACATTGTGACACACAGCACCTTCAGTGCAGTGGCACAGGGAAGTCTCTTAGATTTCCCAAAGGTTTAAATACCTTCTCCTGAATAAACTTACTGTTTCCATGAGCAGTGAAGTGAAATTGACTTTACTTACATTTTGTAACTTTCTAGACCCAGCACACACTATCTTACCATAGGGTGCTGGTGGGGTTACTTAGTATCCCTTTTGTCAAATTTTTCATGTAACATTTTTATGTTACCCTTTCGAAGATTAATGGCTGTTTGCAGTGGTTTACTATTCACTACCATTGTGTGTTTTTACTGTGGGCTGCATTCGCAGCCACGGTAAGGCACCCATGGGTGCCCATTTAGGCAAAATGGGCCGGTCTTCTTTTTTCACCATTTCTTGTCAGAACGGTCCTTCTTGAGATTTACTCTGTGAGCCAAACCAGGGTTGGTCCCTTTGTTCATTTTGTCTTTGAAGCGATTCACGAGTGAAGCCCGCCACTGGCTCCATTATGTATGGCAGGGGCAGGCAGTGAGGGAGGTGCCCGAAACTCCATTTGCTTAATCCCCTTGGTTACAGGAATGCACCCAAAAGTGATTGACAGCTAGGCTGGAATGAATCGGAGAAATCTGCATAAAAGGCGAGGCTTTTTGGCTTGGAGGGCAGAGTCGACCACTGGATGAAGGAATCCGAAAAAGAACTTGGAAGGTACGCCTGCTGCAACTCCTGGACCGTTGGTTTTGCCCAGTGAAGCCCTGTTGCTGTGCTGAAGCTCTGAATTTGCCTCGACTAGAGAATCCCTGCAAGGGCGACTTCTCCCTTTGTGTTGGTCAGACCAATCAACTCCAAAGTAAGCCCGGCTGGACATCCTCTCGAACTGGTTGCATTTCCACTGCTGCTGCTGTTGGAACCGAAGAACCAGGGAGAGGAACACCAGATTGTGTGTGTTGCTTTTAAGTCGGACCCGAGTGCCAGGAAGGTCCTCCAGACTTCCCTGGTGCAGGACTGACCAAGCCTGAGCCACCTCATCAGAGTGCTGGACCCCAGAAGCAAGGAAAGTCTGAAGTGGTATCCGAGAACCACAGTGTTGATATTTGCTGTCAGACGCAAGGAGCTGAAACACCAAAGGACCGCTGAATTGACGCTGACCGTCCCATTGCAGAGCAGGAGTCTCCAAACGTCCTCCCTCTTGTCCCCACAAGTGAGGGTCAAGAACAACAGGATCTGCAGAGCTGTACAGGAACAGAAGATAGCTGGAACCATTTCTTATAACCAGAGGTACTGTAAAGTCTAAGAGAACTTACCTCTTGTTTTGTAGCCTTTCGTGCTCTCAGTTGAGACCTGTCTTGGTTGCCTTGCAGAGTTGCTGAAACTTTGCCCCACACAAGCCTACCAGTTTGTGGCCCTTCAAGTGTTCTATTTTCTACAAACATTTCTAAAAACATGGTGCAAGACTTTTTACCTACCTGCAAAGAAGATCTTCAGCGCCCCTTGACATTGTGCAATTAACATTGGCTGTCCTGGCTCCCTGAGAGACTCTTCTCATCTTTGACTGTGTGCTTTATCCTTTCCCCAGGAAAGGGTCAAACTTATTTGCTATTGGAAGGTTTTCAAAAGTACTTACCTGTTTGTGAATTATTTGTTAACCTTTGTTTCATTCCTCTATTCTATCTTTTCCACCAAAAGGTTGCTCTAAAGGTACTAGTGATAAATCAATGTCCACGGTGTCCTAGCTATTTAAGTCACCTGAGGGTGTAGGAAGTGTCTGTATGCCATCCACAATGGGTATGAACTAATTTAGAGAAACTAAGAGTGTGTTTTGAAGTGTATTTGAATTGTTACATATATTGCTCCCGTCTGAAGAAGGCTTTACAACTGTCTGTGAAATAAATTAATAAATGTGTAATCAAGAAACCTTGAGTGTAAGTGTTTATTTGGATAAGTGCTACTGTGAAACTCTGTGTCACAACCTTACTGCTCACATTGACCCCTCTTGGGATAAACCTAGCTGCTCGACCACACTACCAAGCTGTGTAGTTCAGACTTATACCAAAAGGTGGGTCCCTATTGCCAGGAGGCCATGGTTATTGTAGTGTACCCAAAGGGTACTGCATACAATCTTGCCCAACAACAGTGCTCCCTCTAGTTGTTCCAAGGCAACATGAGTCTGCACAGCTACATTTAAACTCTTTGGGCCTCATTACGAGTTTGGAGGAAGCCATGGCGCTAATAGCGCCATGGCTGCCTCCAAACCCGGGTCCGGGTAGGCGGAATGGGGACTTACCGGGGCATTCCGACCTATGCGGACCCGGTAAGTCCCCATTCCAAATACCATTCCCCATTCGAGCCCCCATAGGGCTCAATGGGAATGGGGATGGAGCTAATAACGGGCCCATTATTAGCTCCTTGGTCCCCTCGCGGGACCCGGAAAGGACGTTTGGTTTTACCAGTGCCGGTAAACCCATTCCGCAAGGGTCGTAATGAGGCCCTTTGTCCTTGTTTTGTCAAGGTGTGAAAGGTTGTGTGGCATCACTTCCCGTGATGTCACTCAGGGGTGAGGTCAAATGACCACTTCCGGTGATGTCATCAGTGATCGATGGTCACTTCTGCTACCGCTGGCATTTTGGTGAAATTACTTCCCTGGTTATGATCGATTCAAAACCTTCCAGCCATCACCTTTTAGTTTTGTTTAAAACAGGTACTTCAGCCATCGCCACATGCCAACAGGCTGGACTGATAGAGCATGCACCATGTGCACTAGCAAACCTCGAAGGCAGGGGTACCTAATCGACCTAGACACTTGGAGCCAACCTCTGTATGGAGGTGGTGGTGATACAGCTGGCACCTGCCATCACATGGGGTCATGGAAACAGGCAGAAGCCAAAGGGATATGTTGAGATTGGGGTGTAGATGTGATGTTGGCAGAATTGACTTACCCCGGTGCCATGCCTTTCAGGCAACATACGTCCCAGAAGCCTCTTGGAGGTAGTCCTGGTTTGGACCATGTCATCAGGGGTTGCTGAAGGTACGTTGCCCGTGTATCCTCTAAAGGGCATGTGATGCTCTGCCTCTCATGGCGTCACAGTGTGATCAGTAGCTTGCCCCCTGGCGGACCTGGATGCCAGTGCTGTCCCAGATACATGCATCGGACCTCTACATTGTATCTGTAGGATGTGTGTCCTCTCGCACTGTCTATTCTGCTGCACTTATTACCCCTGCACGCTGGCCTGTGAGGTGCGCCTACCTCTGCAGGGGACGAGTTGTGGCAATTAATGCTATATGCTGCACATGTGCGTGCTTCTTCCTCCTGTGGTCCTCATACAGACACTTGGAAAGGGGGTGTAGTGGGCATTGCTCATGTATTGTTCCGTGTTTGTTTTGGGTGGCTGGGAGCCTGGGCGCCTAACCCGTGCCGCATAGCTGCATGCCTTATTTAATGGCTGCCCCCTGTTTGCCGTGGCTGTGCTGAACATTTACATGTTTCTAAGGTCATTAATGTGACCTTCTGTCATTGCCACCTGCTTTTGGCTTTTGGGTGCTGGCATATTTGAGGACTTTGGCATTTGATTACTAGTCCCATATTTGGCAGTATTTCTGGGATTGCGTCGGCGGACTTCTGATGGGGGATTTGAACATTGACTTGGGGAATCTGTAAAATCGGTGGTATTTGCCTAATACCGCTAGTGCTGCTATTCCACCGAACTCCTAATGATGACCTTGGGCCTCATTAGGACTCCGGCGCTAAACCATGGTGCTATTAGCACCATGGTCCATGCCGGAGTCCGCCATGGCGGAATGGTGAATTACCACCCCATTCCGAGGTTGGTGGGGCGGTAATTCCCCGTGCCGCCATGGCCCTTCCCTATTCCCATTTTTGCCCCATAGGGCTCAATGGGAATGGGGAAGGCGCTAATTACGGTACCGCAAATTGCAGTACCGTAATTAGCACCAAGGTCCCTTTTTGCGTGCCTACTTTAACGGCTGGTAAAACCTCGTAATTAGGCGCTAGGTGTTTAACGGCGCCGCAGCCTTTTACGGCGCCGTTAAACACTTAGCACCTGGGTCATAATGAGGCCCCTTGTCAAACTCTTGTGTTATTGTTGAGCTCATTCTGAGGAAAGCAGAGTTTCATGAACATAAAGTCCCCCCCACTTTGATCAGGAGTCCCCACAATTCTTTCAGAGGGCACCTTGATATGATAATTTCTGTTGACGTCACATTCAATTAGTATGTTAAAGAGTCCCCCACTTTTTTCAGGAGTCCCCCCAATTTTTTGGAGGGAACTTTGATATGATCATTTCTGGTGACGCCATAATCAATTAGTATGTTAAAGAGTCTCCTTACGTTTTTTTTTTAGGGCTTGACCCCTAGCTGCATGACAGAAAGGTTGACTTACGTGCAGCCCCGACATAGTGGCGGATCGGAACGCGCTATGCAACTTGCACCCTTTTCTGACCTTGCAAAAGCTCGTGTTCGCAGAGGCAGTCCTGGAATAACAGGTGACAGGCGGCAATTAGGGAAGCTACAGCCGGGATCACAGCTTCCTCGGTTAATTGGATTTCGAATCACTTTCAAGTTACGATCTGGGCACAATTTCCTGCTACACGAAGATACCCAATTACTTCCCACAAGCCCCCGCAGCCCCACAATTAGCAGAACTGGCCCCCATCACCGACCTCAGCACGAAATGAGGTCGGGCCCCGCGCAAATGTCGTGCAAACTGCACAGACCCCACCTGCTTACAGCATGCCAGGGAAATATGGGCGGATGGGCCTGCACCATCTGCGCGATCACTCTCTGCTCCCCCACTCTTGGCACCGTCTGATGCATCATCCCCCGTGCCTGCTGCCTTGGCATCTGCAGGCAGGCAGATCAGCTGTTTGTCTTCTCAGACAAGAAGGAGAAACACAGAATTTCACAGTAAAAAGGCTCTCATGCCCACACAGTGCCAAGAGGGCAGGAGAGCTACTCAAAGCAGCGCTAGAACAATCTGGGGTTACTAATCCCTGGGGACCAATTGAAGACCCAGTTTATGCCTTAGTACTAAGGGCAGCGACCCCCATAGAACGGACACTGCACAGGAGGGGGGGGACAAAGCAGCTGGGATTGTAAAATAAAGAACAACAGAAAGAAAAGCCAAGAGGCCTCAGTTGGCACAGGGTATCGGGTAGAGATTGAGTAGGATAGGGGCCGACATGGAGGAGACTCGAGGTGCATAAATGTAACAATCCCAGGAGAATGGGGCACTAGCCTGCCTTTTTGAGGTTGATAAATCCCATCCCCACTCCCTCCTTTTTGGAATAAAGACATGTACTGTGACCACACGATATTTCAGCCGTGCTAAAATGGCTGCCGTCTTTTCTCCTGCAACAGTCCAGCCTTGTGTTGTTAGTTGCCATGACTATGGCAGATACATAATATGGACACAGAGCACCAGACCGGTTTCTCCAATCTGCTTCCCCGCTGCCAGGAAGCTCGCTATTTCCAAGCAAGACTTATCATAACCCTGGTGCTTTCGCCGTAAGTTTTTAACGGGTAGGCACGCTGTGGAGCGAATTTACAGGATGATTTATCCCGTTCAAGTTTGCCTGCATGCGGCTACCGCGTACTCACTGGCAAACTGACAAACTGAAGAACAAAAGAATGGGAGCCTGAGAGAAGGTGGGTGGTGATGAGTTCAGTGTTGCCAAGATTTGTTGTTTTGGAAACAATCTTGCAGTTTTAAGGGGGATCAGTAATGAGTCTGTTTTTTATTTAGTTTGTGTTTAGACATATGGAGATGGAGTCACAATAATATGGATTGGAGGTTAGTGTTTCAGTGATTTGTTAATTTGTAAACACCTTGTAAGAAAGATGGAATGCGGAATGACACAAAGGGCCTCATTACACAGTATGCGGTAAGGGTTTAGCAGTACCGGTAAGGGCACCGGTACCGGTAAACCCTTACCGCCTTACTACGAGGTCCTTTTGCCAGACCCGACCTCAACGGTTGGTTTTACCAGCCGTTAAGGAACAGGCCCGTAAAGGGACTTTGGTGCTAATTGCGGTACCGCAATTTGCGGTACCATAATTACCTCCTTCCCCATTCCCATTGAGCCCTATGGGGGCAAAAATGGGAATGGGGAAGTGCCTTGGTGAATGGGGAATTACCGGCCCCGCTCACCTTGGAGTAGGCCGGTAATTCCGCCATCCACCAAGGCGGACACAGTAAAATAAAGGCGGCAACCATGGCGCTAATAGCTAATAGCGCCATGGTTACTGCATACCGTGTAATGAGGCCCAAAGAATCGTTCTTTTATTATAGGCAACAATGTCAATTGAGAATGGGCCTCATTAGGAGTTTGGAGGTAGCCATGCCGTTCTTACCAGCATGGCGTCCCCCAAAACGGGTACCGGGTCCGGGTCCCAAAAATAGAGAATTACCGGGCCATGTCGACTTTAGTGACCTGGTAATTCCCATTCTCGGGACCCGGAACATCCCCATTCCCACTTGAGCCCCCATAGGGCTCAATGGGAATGGGGAGGATGCTAACAACAGACCTGTTAATGATGGGTCCGTTGTTAGCATCCTGGTTTGCTCACGGGTGGCAGTATGCACGTCTGGTCTGGACCACCCGTGCATTCCGCCACCCTCGAGGAAACCCGTAATGTGGCGGCCCGGAATGAAAGGTGCCGGTACCTTACCGACACCGTTAATTCCGCGGCCGCCAGCCTCCTACTGAGGCCCAATGTGTTTGAAAACACCATTATAGCTCTTCAAGAAGGATGTAACATAAAATCCGAAACGCCTCTGCAAGAATACAGGGTCAGGGTGCATTGACTATGTGTATTCCAAAATAATGCTGTTCAGGTTTAAAAGATGATATGCAAAAGATGCGAGTTATATTCTGGTCGTAGTTAAAATTCACCTTAAATATACTAACCTTCTAAAGAATAAATATTTGAGTTACTTTGTATACGAATATTGTATTTATCTTCTTAACACATTACACAAATAGTTTATAGAGGTTATATCCATTAGGAGTGCACAGGGATTACCTGTTGGCAACACATTTTTGTTTTGGGAACAGTGGAATCAAGACATACCCCGGCCCACATGGACAGTCTTAAAGCAGGGCCGCCGGACGACCGCCAGGGGCGCCATTAGCCCCCCGCCACATCAGCGCGGGGGAGTCTTTCAGGGTATCGCCCTAAATCCCCCTAAAGATGCCAAAGGCGGAAAGTCATTAAGTAACTCCTTCCACAGTTTTCCGGCCTAGCTCTCTGGCTAGTCTCTTGCTGGACAAACACCAGGCTGGGGTTAGGGAAAGAACCGGAGCAGTAACATCCTGCTTCAGCATCTTTCAGTGATGGAAACCCTCGTCTTTGTTTGCTTTTGCCACATTTGGAGCTTGAGGCCTGTCATTCAAGGTTCACAAAACGAACACAACCACTGCCTTTTAGAGCCAGCATGCTCCAGAGTGATTAATACTAGGCCTTCACGTCTGTTAGCTAAACACACCGTACCTTTTGGGGAACTCCGCCCCATGCTTTGCTCATGCAGATCCAATGATGTCCCATGTGACAGAGAGCTAAGACACTCTCCGGGGGCTTTCATTGCTTCCCTGTGTGTTCGGATGTAGGATTGTAACCCCGCCAAAGCCCCAGCCAAGTTACCCCCGTCCTCTTTAGGGTGAGATGTGAATTGGTAACCTGGCGTTCCTCGGCGCTGACCTGTATGTAGATCAAAGTGTGTGGCTCTGTGGTCCTTCTACCTATTGCCAAACGTGTTAATGAAATTGAGTGTGTGTAGATGGTCTATTTGGCCACCAGGGGGCAGTCCCGGATCTCTCCTACCCCATGTACCTGACACTCAGAGGATCTCTATCAAGACTCAAAAGCCACCGTTCAGTCATGGATTTCCACCCCACAGTATTTGGGCAGGCTTGGGACTGGTGACTACCGTCAATATTGCTATGCTGGTCCTTCTGGTGCCATGCATGGTGCA
Source organism: Ambystoma mexicanum (assembly GCF_040938575.1). Lineage (NCBI taxonomy): Eukaryota > Metazoa > Chordata > Amphibia > Caudata > Ambystomatidae > Ambystoma > Ambystoma mexicanum. The sequence goes on from NC_090929.1 coordinate 420,180,371, forward strand.
CTCTCCTTCTTGATGGAAGTGCTCACAAGAATCTGAGATGAATGGAGAGTTACAACTCAAATTGCTTCCCACACTGATAGCCCCGTAGTGCTATATCTATGGCTTGGCAGGGTGGGCTAATGGGATTTCTTTTTGGGTACTTTATTTTCACAAAGTTACATGGAAGCCGTCTTACTTTGGACTCTCTTCTCTGTGTTTTATTTCTGTTTTATTTCTGGAGGGCAGCGAGAGGATCCATAAAAGGGTTTCCTTATCCACCACTGTAGAATTGGCAAGAAATATGCCGGCCATGTGCCTGCTCACCTCCTGCATGTTCTTGGCTCCCATGTCCCATGTGCCTTACCCCGGGGGACAGCATCCGTTCTAGGGACACGCTATCCCATTTCCCCTTAGGTCCATGTGAGTAAAGGACCCTTTGATGTTCTGTCTGCGAGGCCTACATCTCTGTCGGAGCCGCTGATGAAGAGATTGGCAGTGGCACTCCTGAGCCTCCTCATCTGTGTAGTCGAGACCGGCTGTGGGATACATCCTAGACACAAGTGTATGCTTTCTCTTCTGGAAAGTTGAGTCCCACTGTGGGATCTATCCTACAGTATGCCAGCTGGACACGGGTCCCTATAGTTTAGAGACAGCGGCTGGCTTTTACACCTCCTGGTGAGCACAACATATACTTTTGGAAGACAAGTTCCCAACCACTATTACCACTTTGTTTCTGCTACACAAAGTGGGTGTAGCTTGTCCGACATGGCCATGAGCGTTGCTCACTAGTACGCAGAAGACTAATCTTTGGTCACCCTGCTCGGTGATACCTTGACATGCTTAGCTCCTCAGGTCTGAAGCAGGGCTGTCGTTGGAGAGATCCCCATATCAAGCCTCTGTCTCCCCTTGTCCGCCGGCTATGATACATTAACCATGGCCGTACGTACTACGAGACTCGCCACCTATATAGCTTCTGTTGGGGGTAAATCCATCGAGGAATAAAGGAAACACCACCCAAACAGACCAATTCTCATAAAGGGTGCCATGTGCAGTGCACTCTGCAGGTATAGTACCAAAGAGGTTAGGGACAGAGCTAGGTATGAATGGTGACCTGGTTTCTGCCAGCCATTGGCTCCATTCTGCACAGACGCCGGAGAAGTACTCATAGATTTGTGATTGATTAACTAGTACTCTTAAAAAGATGTGCAATTGTGGAAAGACCAACCTCTCACCTATCTTCCAGATCTGCACCATGACTTCTCACGAATTTTGAGGAATGTAGCACTCGACCCAGAAGGCCAGCAGCACCAAGAGGTCATATAAATGACATGGGTACACTTTACAGATCCCACATAACATAGCACCCCAAAAAAGAAAACAAGCCCATAGTGACTGTAATTTAATGTTATTTTTCAGGGATAACATCAAATAGTTCAGCTACAACACCATGGAGATGTGTAGTGCCATCTGCCATGCTGATTCTGGGGAGAAGTTCATGACAGAGGTGGTCGAAGTCCATTCAGCTACTATTTATTTGAGACCTGATGGAGTCGCCGGAATAAGAAGTTCCACCAGAGCAGGAAGCAGTAGCCAATCGGATACCCAGGGAGGCAAACTTTATTCTCCAGGAAAAGTCGCATATCATGCAGGCTACTGGTGGCTCTTCATGCTGGCTTCCATTTGCCTCAGATCCTGCTCTCTGCTCACACCCTTGGACTGCTGTACTGCGTCCCTACGCCTCCTACCACCACTCATACCTGCCTACTCCCCGGGTTTATCCCGGAGAGTCCGGGTTTTTACACTCTTCTCTGGGGAAGACCATTGAGTCTCTGGGAATTCCAGCCCTTCCAATAACTCTGCCCAAACCTCGATGTGTTTGGCTACAAACAGACCAATAGTAGCCTATCACATCGAGATATGGGCAGATGAGCGTAAATCTCGCTCATAGTGGCGTCATTTAGCATTGATTTTAGTTTTTTGTGTGAGAGGGCACGGATGGGTGGAGTCTCAGGGAAAATGGAGCAGGGCATCCAATGACTTCATCCCCCAGGGGTTTCTGTAGGTAGGTATTTTATTTTTTAATTGTATTTATTTGCATTTTTAAAGCGCACAACTGCCCTAGGGCATCGTGACGCTGTTACAGGAGAGCTTACTTGCCATACAAACAGTGGGTGCTTAGTTAACAGTCATTGCTAATGTTCCAAGGTTACATGGGAACAGTGAGCATAGGTACAATTGTTGGTTACAGCATTATTCATGTTTACAGTAGCATATTTACTTGAATAGGATAGTTTTCAGTGCCTTTCTGAAAGACATGAGGGATGTTTCAGCTCTCAGTTTCGTTGGTAGTGAATTCCAGGATTTTGGTGCTAGAACTTCGAAGCTCGACCCAACGGCTCTGGCTCTGTTGAAGTTAGTGACTGAGAGTTGGTTTGTGTACAGATCCCTTTTGGGTCTGAGTGTCTGCACTTGTAGTATTCGTTCAGATAGATAGCTGGGGGCAGATTGTGATATGCATCTATGGGTAATAGTGAGGGTCTTGAACTGGATGCGCTCTTTGACTGGGCATTTAGTCTTGCTAAGGAGATGTGCTCCCTCCTGGGAATACTGAGGGCTGCTCTAAGTGCGTTGTTTTGGGTGATTTGTAGTCTGTTAATGTTTCTGGCGGAGGTGCCTAGAAGGAGGACATTACAATAATCCAATTTAGCACCTATGGTGGCCCTGGCGATTTTGAGACAGTTTTCGGTGGACAGGTGAGGTTTTACTGCATTGATTATTTTGGTTGTCAATGCAGCTGAGGAGGAGATATAGCTGACATTTCTATCCATGGACAGAGTTGAGTCTAGGTAGACTCCCAGGGTTTCTACCGCCGCAGAGACTGAGATTACAGAGCTCTCAATTTTGAAGTTGCTGTATTTTGTGTCTAGTTTATTAAGGGTTTCTTTTGGGCCCACTAGTAGGATCTCTGTCTTGTCTCAATTGAGACAGAGGCCATTGGCTGCCATCCAGGCCTGGATGATAGCATATGTGTTTTGTAGAGTTGTGAGGTCTTGCTCGTAATCCCTGGATAAAGGGAGAAGAATGTGTGTGTTGTCAGCATAATTGGTGAAGGATGTGCCGGATTCTTGTAAAGTGTAAATAGGTTGTATAGTGGAGGGGAAGTGCAAGGGTATGCCACCACCATACTCAAAAAAAAATGTAGCTACTTCGTCCCACTTCCAACTACTTAGCCACCTATGGGCCAGATTTTCAAAATGGAATAGGGACACTCCAAGCACCCGTTGACATTTTCAAGGCGGCCATGTTGATTGTACACACGCTGTTTCTTTTGCCAAAAAAAGGGACCTTAGCACAATGTTCATTATACCCAGATGCTAATGTCAATAAACACCCCAGGGTGGCTGGTACCAAGTGGTATTGGAAACAATCCCACACCATCATTACAGGCTGTAAACTCAGCCAGGCCTGTTCACCTGGACTGCGGACCTTTACTTTCTGGTATGGCCTGGCCCAGCATGGATTATTGTCTAACAAAGGCACCCATTGAAAATTATGTACCTGGAGTCTTTCGGTGTTGGTGGTTAATTTCAAAGATAAGCCTTAATTCACAAGGAGGGGTGGCTAAGGTAGTTGGACTTCTCTGGCATAAATTACCCTTTTGTCTAAAACTAAAAAAAGAAGTGGTACTTGCACCGGGACACAAACTGCACCGGAGGAAACAGTAGAACAAAAAGCGAGTGTTTGCCGGATAGCTGTCACACTAGCAACTGCACCAATAAAAATTCTATGTGCCAGTGACATGCAGGGGGATACCGTTGACAAGCAGCCAAGTGAAAGCATAGGGGGCAGGAATGAGAGAAGCCAGGTAATAGAAATGATGCATCACCCCTGAGCCAAACACTGAAAAACAGCGCGAGGGATGGCAGCCAACGCAAGGCTTAGGATAAACTAAGGGGAAAAGTGTGGCGAGGTGCACCCTGAGAAAATCCATGGAAAGTGGGAACCCTAACACAGCTTTTGCACGGGCATCTAAATACATACAGTCGGGGATGGACTGGGCATAACATCTGTCCAGGCATCAATGATAAACTGGCCCTCAATCACACATTACAATTCATTACTATCCAGAACAGATTGTTTTGAGTACTATGCCAGAGGGTGTTCTGGAAAGATATATTGCAAATAATGCATTTAAAACATATCTGTTTAGTAACATTGGTTATAAACTAGTGTAGTAACTTATGAAACTGGCCGTCTCTGGACAAAAAAGCAGTCTATTCTGCCCCAAATAAAATTGGCCATCCTAGAATCATGGGCTGGCACTTTGGGCATTGCCCTATTGCCCTATAGGCCAGTCTGTGTCTGTCCAGAGGAGAAAATGTAGGCATGGGATCTCCAGAAGACATGGTCAAAAGGCAACATAATCAGTTGCTTTGTTGTGAAGCAGCTTTTGGGGTGCAGCAGTGAACTGGGGGGAAACTGTTGGCAGTACCTGGAGGCACAGTGGAAGCAAATAACTGCACTCCCTGCCCAGTTTATTAATAGTTTCCTCATGGCAGGCCCCTCATAAATGGTTTGTGACCGTTCTTTAGTACATTTCGGTGTAAGTCGCACAAAGAAGTTGTGCGCCTAGTTCATGGCCTTTTTCACTGGTGACTGGTTGCAATGCAGGAAATGCTATGTTAATGAGCTGTTTTTAATTATGCCGATTCTCACCGTGGTGGTCTTACGGCACCAAGACTTGTCTGGATAGTTGTGTATTGTTCCCCCACTTTGGGTAAACCAGATCATGTGCTATAGGGAGTTGGGGGGTAGTGAAAAAAGCTGAATGGATAAGAGAAGTAAATCGGCAGGTCCTTTTCTTTAGCCTGGGGTTTTACCTGAGCAATCTGTGGCCAGGATCGGAGGGGGAAAAATATTGGGCACCGATATACAAGTGTCCCACAACCCCAAATTGCTTTTCTATACTCTTTGAAGTAGTATCTTCAGGGGCATTGTCAGTAATACCTCCAACAAACAGTGCATTTCAATGCTTATTAGGTCAATATTATTTGTCAAAACTACACGCTACATTGCCCCTGAAAAGTGACTCACACTTGCCAGATGAGCAGATCTTTTGGCATTGCCCTATTGAAGTATAGGCATGTCCAATCCTGTCTATGCCATGTAGTAGAGTAGTTGCTTTAACCTACCCAGATCCTCCCCCACGTCTACCTACCAACATCATGCTGGTTGGCCATCTGCGCACAACCACTCCCTTTTCAAGCTCCTTCTCCTAGTCTACACATCTATCAACATTCTTGCTCCTCATTACCTGTCTGAGCATCTACTCAACATCATGTTCTCTCTGATCCTCAACCGGAACTCAACCTCACTGTCCCATGCACCACCCATGTGCCTCCTGTCACGTCGCTCTTTCCACCTACTCGCACCAGCTCCATTGGAACATGCTGCCTATCACAATCAAAGCCAGCACGACTCTGGAGCTCTTCAAAGCTTGGCTTAAACTGCACAAATGCACCTTGCAGTCTCCCCCATCCTCCCTACATGACCCCACCACTTCCCCATTGCAACATAATAAGGTAATTTTGTATACTGCTGTTAGACCTGTCCCCCGCTTTTGATCTGGTAGATCATGATAAATTGTCGAACAGGCTAACAAAAGACGGAAAAGCACCAAATTGCCGCTTATTGGTTCAGATCCTTCTTGGGCCCAGGGAGAGCTAAAGTAGCTGTGGGGGGATGTACATCTCAAGAAGTCCTACTCTGCTGTGGTGTCCCGCAAGGGTCTAGCGTATCACCCCTGCTATACAACATCTATTCTAAACTGTTCTTTGATGTACTGGACAATATGGGTGTTAAACATGTGAACTACGCCGATGACACCCAGATCCATTTGGAACTATCTGGTGATTATGAGGCAAATTTACTTCTTATCAATGTCATCAAAGACTGGATGGGGAAAAAACTCCATGGCATTGAACAACAAAAAAACAGAGCTTTTAATTGTTGGCAGTCTGGCAAAACTTAGGCTCCTAGATCCCTAATATGAGTCCTTCCTTATTAGAGGGGACAGGATACATGTGTCCAGCCAGGTTAAAACCTTGGCAGTGTTTTTTGACTGCCACCTTGATTTTAAGAAGCATGTCTCTTATGTGACCTCTAACTGCTCGTATATGACACAGCTCCTGTGGCAAATTAGGGCTTATTTGTCTGTTAGCTGTAGCAACCATTAATTCCAGGCTTGGCTATTGCAATGGCCTGCTGGCTGGCACTACACAGGCAAACATCAGGAAATTGCAAGTTGCCCAGAACAGGGCCATTAGGGCCATTTGTGGCATCAGACGACGTGATCATGTCCCAGAAGCCGGGAGAAAACTTTGTTGGCTGCCGATACAGCAAAGGATCCTTTTTAAAACATTCTGCATAGTCTACAAATGTCTTGCCGGGAATGCTCCTGGTTATCTCAAATACCGTATTAGAAGATTGCTGCGCAGACGGGCGCTGCGGTCTAGTAATAGGGATTTACTCTTACAACCTCGCACCAGACTTAAAGGTTTTGAAGATCTGAGTTGCAACGCCTGGGGTCCAGGAGCCTGGAACAATCTACCCCTATCAATCAGACAACTGCCTTCATTGGCAAAGTTGAAAAAAGCCCTACAAACTCACCTATTTGATGGTTGAGGTATCTAACTCCATCCCTATCTGCTTCTCACGTTGACACAGTCTCAGCGCCTCTTACTGCACCTTTGTATGTCTTTTATGTTTGTTTGTTCTGTCAGCACCCTTAGGCCCACGGGCGAGTCAGCGCTTTATAAAAATTCTATACAATAGAATAGAATACAATATTTGTACAGTTCTCCTTATTAGTTTGAAGCACTTGCCCTCTGAGTTAATGTTCCCTATGTAAGTTGCCTGTTTCTTATATTTTGTGCTTGTTTTGCCCAGTGTCCATGTTCACACTGCTGTTCATACCCTCAAAAAGTGGGTCACCACTTGCTCCCATCTTTGTGCTACTGTACCGGCACCCATCCCGCGCCCTCTGTAAATCTGTTATTGTATGTCATTCCTGATTGAAATTTGCATCCCTGCTCTTCAAATAAATTTGAATACCAATTGCTAAAGGAAGCCAAAATCCTTTTCTTTATCTGGTCATAGTACCGTACATCCTTCCCACGTCTCAGGTATATGTGTACTTTTAAACAAATATTACAAGAAAATATTGTTATCCAACTCAATAATACTTGTTTAATTGATGGACCATGAAAGGCTAAATAGACCTTTTGGGATTTGAACCTGTGTCCTACAGGTTTTATCTAGTTATTTATTTATTGTTTATTTGTATAGCGCTTATACACAGGTGAAGTGCTTCAAAGCGCTTCAAGGTGGGAAAGTAACAAGGGAATACAGTAATCATTCTTAGGCCTTGAAGAATCCGAATGATCTCAACAGAAAAAGGTTGCACACAGACTTCTGCAACCAGTTCTTCAATCCACTGAAAACCTTTACAGCATGAATACGATGCCATGTTAGATAATTAGCCAATTGACTATTTAAAAGAGAAAAACGAGCCTCTTTACTATTAGATACTGCCGAACACCCCCTTTGTGATATGTAACACTTCGTAATAGATGTCCAGACAATAAAAGATCATTTCTAGAATTAACCTCCACTGATGGCCACTTTCCACGGCTGCCGGTGGCAGAAAATGCCCGGGTAAATTAGTTTTGCCCAGAAGATCGTGCATATTCAGATGCCTCAAAGCATAAAGGACTAGCGCACAGACGCAGGAAGTTGCACCCAAGAAGTAGTACTCCTTCCAATGAGGCACTCAGATCATTTTCCTGGATTGTTCCCAGTCCTGAATCGTCAACAAAAACATGGGACAATCTTGATAATGCATTGCTGAGATGGTTGCAAGGAGTGTCCACTGACACGTCTGCCATTGCTGCAGATCTCCACTGTGTACATAGGCACATGGTGGCGATGCTGACGAATTTGCTGCATGCATATAATGGAAAGGCCTAGTAACATGTTTCCCAGCATGCATCTTGATATTCCCCACAATCATTGCAGACTGTTTAAAGGCATTCCCGCGAACAGATCGATGTAACAAAATGGGCTCCCTAGGGAAACTATTGTCGTTATACACTAAATGGTCTCAGGGGTGCGAAGCTGGAGGCATAGCTAGGCAACTATATGGGTGTAAACGTTTGCTGAACATAAAAGTAACACATCATAGTTATGAGTGTAACCTAGTTCCTTTATTCCACCAAAACCAACAGTGGACCTTTCTTCCATTGCAGAATGACTCGTACCAAGAAGCCTCAACACATCCGGGCATATCCTGGTTGTAACATCTTTAGGCAATATTTATTAGTGAGGTTTAATGTCTGTAATGTTCTGGAGATCAAAGGTGCTAGGTTTGGCCTACCGAGAGCAGAGAGAATGTCTCGTTTATGTTGAGAGAGTACACTGCTCTATAAGGGAAACCTTTTTAAAATATTATAACAACCAATATGCTTTGAATGATATGTCAAAGATCTGGCCCAAATGTATGGTGGTCGATGACCTAAATTTTACATTTTTGATGATAAAATTTTACTGGAAGTTCATTACCATTTTAGATGAATTGCCTAACAGGATGTTTTATTGATTTTTCAGGTGTAAACGTTTGATTAGTTTTCCTGGGTGTTACACCTATTTCGTATATATGCTGTTTGAACCTCAGTGTATTTTAGTCGATTTCTGATGTTTTATGGAATATAAATTGTGTTTGTGCAAATATGTATCTGTAGTTTATTGTATTTATATATGGTGTACTGTATATACAAAGCTGTAAGGCTATGAGTATATTCAATTAAATAAATAAGGTATTCCCATTATAACGCAACTTTGTGTGGCGTAAACTCAGAGTTTTATGGGATTAGTCAGAGCTCTCAGGTTTCCCAATTCCACGCAGTCCTGTTTTTTCTTGGAATTCTGGGACCTGGAATAATGACTTTTCCATTTTTTAAATTAGGACTACAAATCCCAGTATTTCAATAAAAAATGAAAATGAATGGCTTTCTCGCACATGAAATGGGGAAACTTGAGATCTCTAGCTAAATTGGGGCTCAAATCAAGGAAACAAAAGTGGACGTCTTCCGCCTACTGGTTTCAGTGGACCGCGTCTGCCTACTGGTTTCAGTGGACAGCTTCCGCCTACTGGTTTCAGTGGAAGTCTTCAGCCTACTGGTTTCCGTGGACAGCTACCAGTGGACAGCTTCTAGCTACTGGTTTCAGTGGACGGCTTTCGCCTACTGGTTTCAGTGAACCGCTTTCGCCACTGGTTTCAGTGGACGGCTTCTGCCTACTGGTTTCAGTGGACCACTTTCTCCTACTGGTTTCAGTGGACCGCTTCTGTCTACTGGTTTCAGTGGATGGCTTCCGACTACTGGTTTCAGTGGATGGCTTCTGCCTACTGGTTTCAGTGGACCGCTTTCTCCTACTGGTTTCAGTAGACCGCTTTCACCACTGGTTTCAGTAGACCGCGTCTGCCTACTGGTTTCAGTGGATGGCTTCCGACTACTGGTGTCAGTGGACGGCTTTCGCCTACTGGTTTTAGTGGACGGCTTCCGACTACTTGTTTCAGTGGATCGCTTTCGCCAACTGGTTTCAGTGGACGGACACCATCCTCCAGGGGGTGCCTGAAGAACTTAAAACACTGCGTTTTGCCTCTAATTGGCTCAGTGTGTTCTGCCTACTACACACAGTGTAGAAGCTCAATTCAAACCAAGATCGCCAGGGTTAGAGGAGAGATAGTACCACAAGATCACATGAAAGTCTGCTCACAACATCTGTGAATGACCTCATTAGGATTTTGCTTTCCGGGGACTTTTTAAATACAGCGTTTTAGGTCTGCAAAGTGGGCACCTTCTATACTTTGGCAGTAACCTTATAGGAAATGCTCCTCGTCTTTTGGATGTTCACGATTAATATTTTGAAAGGAAAATGTTCATTTGTCCTGAGCACTTTCGTTAAGTGCGAAAGCTCAATTGTAGGAAATATGCATATTTCAATGTTAATGATCCCCCTACTTTCTTTTTAGGCCTTGTGTGATGGGATTACTCCAACCACAGATGATGATACCAGTCGGGGCACATTATAAAGGAAAGAGCGAGGTAGTGGGACTGTAAACTAGTAATACATTATGGCCCAAGTAGGGGAGAGCCCCTGTACGCCCAGCGCATGTACATCCGAGTTCACTACAGTATGCAAGGGACAAAAGCTCAGCAGAATATTGTGCTATTCCCCAGGCTGTATCTTGAAATAGTCAATACATAGATTGTGTGGGTCAGCAGGAGAGTCTGCGACCAACCATAATAGCCACATGATGAGTCACCCATCAGCTTTATTATGTATGTATGCCCACCACCTGCGGTAAGTTTCGGAATGTTTTAAACACGTATAGCAAGCTTGTTTTAGTTTAATGGAACACGTCGAGCAGCATCAGGCAAACGCATGTCAGCATAGGTGTGGCCATTGGTGTGCCTTACACTGTAAATATACTTTTGACACTAACAAACTTTGTTTCTAGAGATCAAACCTAAAGATAAATAGTTGATGCAGAGGAGTGCTTCACCAGGAGTTATGTCTTGTAGTCAGCATGTTCGACGCAGGAGGTATGCAGGTAAGTGTGATACAGACTTTTGCATTGCTCAGGGGTCGGTTAAGGTTATGTTTTTGTAAACAGAATCAGTTCTGGATAGTGATAGGTGCTGTGGCAAGCAGGTCGGCAGGATCACCAGCTTTACATCACTAATTTGGATAATACAAACCATGAAGCAGTGCCGGGGAGGGCTCCTCATAGTATATTGATGATATTCATATATATATATATATATATATATATATATATATATATATATATATATATATATATATATATATATAATTAAGTTTCTGCCAGAATACATTTTTGTTGGGAAGGAGAGAGGGTCTTTCCACCCCCCTAGGCGATTCCGAATGAGAAACAAACAATAAACTGCACTTTGAGAAAGCAGGGGCATCATGCACGCAGGAGAGTGCACAGTTCTGTAGTGCATGCATTTGGAGCTACATAGTAGAGGTGAGTGTAAACCCATCTTAGTTATAGGCAGCCATTTTGGAACGTAGCCCCAAGCGCACCAAACATGTTAGTATAAGGTTTGTATTATTGGCACAGACATAATTCACACCAGGCGTGAGCTTCAGAGAGTTACAAGCCTTTCATTGTCTCAAAGACTGCAGACCTTCGCGCCCCAGGAAGAATGTGCTCTGCAAGGCCACGAGAAGGGGTCAGAGCACCTCTTGGCAGTTACCTTCCATTGATGCAGACAGCATGGCCCTTAGCACAAACACCCCCTCTGCATCAGAACTGCAGCCCTCCTATTCTTTCATCCTAAGACCTCCACATACCAAGGTGCCAGCCAGCTCCAGGCCACCAACCATAAAGCTGTAAGACCCCCAGTCGATAAAAAAGATCACAAAGCAAGGCTATCTTGTCTGCACATTTGGGTCACGTGATTTGTGCTGTGAGGTGCATTGGAGGGATGAAATTATAGCTCAAAACAAGGTTGGAGGACCTAGGAGGCTCCTGGCGCATCTGGGAGTGAGTGAACTATGCAAGTTGGTATGACCTTGGCTCTCCCCATAGGCCCATCTCTGTGTCTGCCAGGTGTACCATTATACTGATAGAGTAGCAATGTTTTCGGAACAAGTAATTGTTTTATTGTGGATGACAAGCCCAGCAGAACCCACGTGGATGGAGACGGACAAGAAGTCTGAGACCAATGGCCTAGGATCCCCTATGGAGTGGGCTTCCCATGTATAGGGTCATTCCAACTAGCCTTGCAGGTTTTTACTGCATGTCATGATGGCATTCATGAAACCAGGCGTCCTTTTAGCTTGCTGCACATCCCCAATTTGGCAGAACATTTGGCGGCAGAAGAGTTCTTTGCTGTTGCATTTATATTTTGTAGAAATAAATACTTGCTATCCTTGCAAGCGGTGTCTTGGGCCTTTTTCCTTTGAGATGTATGCAGAGCGGGGGATGACCAGAAGATGCCAGTCACTGGATCATAGGCATCTGGAAGACTGGTACGGTTCAATCAAATCCCTGAGATAAGCTGGAGCAAGACCGTTTATGCGCTTAAAAATAAGACAAGCCTTCACTCGTGCGCTGATCACAGTAATTCCCAAAGAAGGAAGCAACCCTTAAAAGTGTGGATCCTGCCGTCCCATCTTCCTACTTAATCTCGATGCAAAAATCTACACGAGAATCCTGGCCGCCAGATTAGAGACGCTAATGCCACAAATTATACACCCCGACCAGGTCGGATTTATACTGGGGAGACAAGGAGCAGACACAATGCGCAAACACTTCATCTCATACACACATCCCATACCATGTGCAATGACCCAGCCCTCCTCTCGATAGATGCAGAAAGAGCTTTCGACAGGGTAGAATGGGGATTCCTGCTGGCAGACTTACTCAAGATAGGAGTAGGTCCCACGTTTAGAAAGGGAATACTTGCAGTATATACGACCCCCGAGGCATCCACATTTGTGAACGTTGAATATTCCAGATGGTTCACGCTAGAACACGGGACCCGGCAAGGATGCCCCCTCTCTGCAATCCTTTTCGTGCTCTCCCTTGAACCCCTAGCATTGACGTTGAGGGCAGACCCCTTGGTAGAAGAAATTCACCTGGGAGCAATGGAATACAAGGTGGCCCTCTATGCGGATGATGTACTCCTACACATCACCAACCCTATGACATCCATTCCTCTGGCCCTTACCCTGCTAGAAAAATATGGTCAACTCTCGGGATTCAAAGTAAATAAAACGAAGTCCATACTCTTCCCCCTACAGGGACAGACAGAGGAAAATGAAACCAAGTTCTCCCCACTAGGTCGTAAGATCGAGCACTCCAAATTGAAATACCTAGGCACACAGATTACCAAAGACTTGGCGGACTTATATGAAGCCAACTTTCCCTTACTCCTTCAACGATTCCGTAATGACCTAGCTAGATGGAATAAGTTGACAATATCTTGGCTTGGAAGAGTCAATGCTATAAAAATGGTATGCCTCCCCGATTCTTGTACCCCTTCCAAATGTTGCCAATCAAGATGCCAAACCGTTTCTTCTCCGAGACCAAGAACACCATTGTGAAATTCCTCTGGCAGGGGAAGAAGGCAAGAATTTCCTATGATACACTGACACTCACCAAAGATAAGGGCGGGGTGGGTCTACCTGACCTTAAAAAATACTGTGAAGTGGCCCAGCTGCGAGTCCTGATCCCCCACCTGCGCAATTACATAGACCCGCAATGGGTCTACATGGACAACCACTACCTGTCCCCAGCCACAGTCTCGGAGTGGCTCTGGGCTCCTAGGAAAAGACTCTTGAACAAACTCAAAGACCACCCAATATTGAGCACCATATAGGATATATGGAGGGAGGGCAAAGACATGCACAAAATCACCACGTGGCCATCTCCCTTGAGCCACCTGTGGTCCCCTGGCATCAATAATCACATTCCCAACGTAGAAAGATACCAAACATGGTATAAAGCTGGACTAGAAAGGGTGGGGCAACTATGGAAAAAAGATTATTTTATCACTCTTTCTGAACGTATTGAGGCCCTGGGAATAGGCCCCCTGTCCACCTTCCAATATGTACACATAAAAGGCAATCTAATGAAAACAGTGTGGAAGATCAAGATAAACAGGGCCCTCACCCCCTTTGAAAAGCTACTGGACACCAAGACAGAAACAAAGGGTCTGATTTTAATGATGTACAAGGAACTAATTGAAGCAAGGAAGGGAACCACAGAGCCCTTGCGAGATAGATGGGAGAGAGATCTGGGAGCACAGATTAGTCCGGATCTATGGAGAACGATATGCACAGCCGCAACACGAATATCCATTTCCAACCAATATAAGCTGTATGCAATCAAACTCTTGCACAGGTGGCAATATGACCCCCTAAGGCTCTCCAAAATGTTCCAAACAGCAAACCCAAAATGTTGGAGGGAATGTGGGGAAAATGCTGATTATTGGCATATGTGGTAGGGCTGTACCTGAGCGAGGATGCTCTGGGACGAAGTCCTGGGCTGGATCAAAGATATATATGGCATCTCCAGAGTGGCAGACCCCTACCTCATATTGTTTGGTCTCGGGAAAGAGGACGATGACCGGAAACAGAGTCAGAGGGTTGGTGTCTCAACTTTTATTAGCAGCCCACGCAATACTAGTAATCAAATGGAAATCCAAATCACTTCCCAGTAAAAGTGAATGGATCAGCGTTGCCTCTAATATATGTGTGCTGGAGCAAATAACGGCGACACTGCATGACAGAGCAGCACAATGTGAGGCCCTATGGATGGACTTCACAAATAAGCACCTCTCAAGTGAACCACAGTCCCAAACAGACTAGTTGTCCAAGAACGCATAGTAAACGGATCGCCTACATGGACACCATAACAAAATTGAAAGACATTCACCCCTTAGGAAATCTCTACACCCAATACTACCCGAAAGCAATGACTCCCTATTGACACACGCTGCAAAGACCTAGTGAATGCCTGATTGACCCATGGAGGGAGGCGGGAGGGAGAAGGGAAGAAAGGAAGTCATGTTGTAATACAGCACGGCGGGGCCAGAAACAAGTGATAGATGTACGCAAAGGACACTAAATCAATTCCTGCCTTGCTCTGTATTTCAAAGCTTGTAATGTTTTTTTTTAATGTAATGTGACTTACAATGAACACAACTTAACAAAATCAAATTTACACAAAGAAAATAAGACAAGCCACCTTAAATCGAATCCAGTCTTCAATTGCCAATCAGTGCAAGGCACACAGTGATGGCGACACATGTGCATATCTGACTAGGCCAAAAATAGTTCTTACTACAGCGTTCTGGGCTTTTTGAAGGCATTGCATTTGTTTAAGCAGGATGCCGAGCAGCTGGCTATTACAATGTTTCAAGTGTGCATTGGCCAAGGCGCCTACCACCACAGCATGATCCTCCTTAGGAATGTAAAGTAACACCCGTTGGAGGAGCCTCAAAACTTACTGGACCGTCTGAACCTTTACCCTAACTTGGCCTTCGCTGCCCAGATCATACTGCCAAATGCAGCCCAGATTTTTTACCTTAGAGATACATTTCAAATTCATCCCCAGCAGTGTAGGAATGGGAAATTTCTTAGCTACTGCTAAAAGATGTTTAGGTCCGAACAAAATCAAATCCGGTTTGGCTTGTCAATCAATATCGCCAATAATAACTTTCTTCCAAAGATGCAGTTCATGTGAGTATGTTGGTCACCTGTGTAAAGAAAGACGGTGTGCCTGCACCAATTCTCTGTCAATGTGACTCTGCTTGTTACTTGACTGTAAAGTCCAAATAAAATGTATTTTCCCTCCCACAATGGTGAATTCCCTGTCTCTGCTGATGTGTTGGCAGGCCTTCGTGGGCTGTCTTGGTTGTGTCGTTTTCCTCTTATTCCCCTTCTTTATGTTGCGTTGGGCCGCAACCATTGCGGTTTCCTGCTGTGTTATCCTGGCAAAACATAACTAACAATTTCCCTTACCTCCCTAACCTTTCCCTACTCTGGCACACTACCCTTGATGCTTAAAGAAGCGCATGTGATATATGTGTACATGTATGTGTGACATATGTGTACAAAGGTTTGCCTATTCCCTCTGTCATATGCACATTTCTGTCCCTTTTTCTAAGACAAAACCAATACATTTTCCCCTCATTGAACATGCACATTAAAATAACAAAAACATTTCATAATAAATTAATACATGTATTACACCTTTTTTTGCCCAACTGTCTCCTTCATTTTCTGCATCTGATAGAGAGAATTAATGTATAATTTCAGAGGGCCACCTTCTAAATAACATACTTCACCTGTGCCTATTGCAACATACGAAAAATGCTTGTAATTTAAAACCACTCCACTCCTCCTTCACCTTTTAATTTTACTCACCTATGCCTCCTTTTCTTTCAATGAAGACCAACAGAGAAACTCACACACTCCCTTTGCTTTCATGTGTACCTACCTTTTATCCCTATATATTCCCATTTCATACCTACAAGTAGTTACCTCCTCTTATGTTACTCCATTAATCATTAATATGCTATAAACTAATAAGGCCATGTAAAAGAATTACATCCTTTAATCTTATGACACAACCAGTGTCTGTTAACATATTCAAAATATTGTGTTACTCCGTTGCTTCCTTGTGCTGGCAGATGTGCTCCATCCGGCACATTGTGCTTTTACTTGCAGCCCCTCATTCTAACACTTGCATGTCATTTTATGTGCCATCTTCTTTCCTGTAGCACACTTCTGGAATCTCAACGTGCTTCAAATATACTGTATAGCTGACATGTACTAGCCCTCCATGTGCCCTTGTGTTGTGCTGGGCCAAGCATCGGATTCCTGTTACTTAATTTGATACTATGCTTATATTGCAAGAATATTGTCTGATGTTATGAGGGGATCCTTATGTAGAGTGGGTCAGTGGGTGTTTCTCCCTTAGTGGCCATAAAGTGACAAAACCACAACATGATATCCCTCTGTTTCTACTTATCTTGTGCACAATGCCCTCCCTTTTCACATCGCTAACATTATCTCCACTTACTCCGTGTTTCCTTCTCTTCACTCTTTCTCCATATGTACACATATCCACCTGAATCCATCTCCCCTACCTCCTTTTAATTACTGCCGCTCTTTAATTGGGATAATACCCAAAGTCCTCTCCTTCTCTTATATCCCAGTTGTTCTATCTGCTGGTATCCTTTCTTGTACTGTTCCTTACTGCCGCTACTTCCTTCAATCAGTGATCATCATGTGTGCTACTAGTCACAATGTGGCACTTGTGCCAAATCCTCCTTGTCTCTATTTTCAATTTTGAGTTTATAAATGAAACTTACATTAAATACGAATTCATATGTTATAAACATGTCTTCATCTATCAAATGAGTTAGCCTGTGCCCCTCATCAGGAGCTGCCCACATCCTCCACTTTCTCTACCTCATCATTATCCCCATGTGAAATCACTCCGTCTCCCGTCAGTGTTGCAACTTTTAGCCAGCTTGTAATCACTTGTCTTTCTTCCCAGTCTATGGGTACTTTTTGTCTGAATTAAAACTCTGTGGGTAATCTGGTATTACCCAAATTGACCTTTTACAATTGACCTTTTGCACAATTGACCTAATTATAGTGGTCCTAATTGACCTTCTGCACAATTGACCTTTATATTATTTTAGTTATTTTATATATGTATTGGGTTGGTTTTGGATTATAAATAATATAAGGGGATTGGGTGGCTGGTTGCAGGGGGTTTTGGATTGGGTGGGAGGGTTGCGGGGGGTTTCCCCCGCATACATGTCCTAAATGACCTTCTAAATTAGGTCAATTCTCCCGAGGTCAATTGTGAAAAGGTCAATTAGTATACAACCGGTAATCTTGGTAGTCTGCCATTTATTCCTGCCAGCCATGCTAACAGTATATGCATTTCACGAGGGAATACTTCCAGGTCTAATGGCACCCCCCTTTGTGTTGTTTTCTTGCTATAGAATGCTGACATGAATGGTATGGAAAGGTCATGCTCACCTAAAAAGGCTCCCCCCTCATTATTGTCACACTTCTATCCTGCGTGTGTGTGTTCATGGTTGTATGGTTGTGTTCCATGGTGCCATTCTATCTGTTGTATAGTTGTTTGTAGTTGCATCTGTGTGTTGCTGTGTCTGGGATTTGCTGTGTTTGCATCAGTGCCTGTTGTGGTTGCACTTGTCTGTTGTGCAGGTTGTACTCACGGTGCATACGTCTAATACTGTATGTGATCATTGGCATAATATTCAGATGGCTCTGCGCTGTATTGTTGAGAGTGTGCCATCCCCCCTCTTGGATCCTGACAATTTTGTTGTTACATCCCTCCCCTGATCCTGCATGCTCTGCAAATCTGTCCCAATTCTTCGCTCCCTCTTTCTCTTCTACATGCTTCCCCTCCTTCCCTGTTGTCATTTTTTACAGCACTAAACTATGTGCATCTATACCCTGGGCTTCTTACTTTTCATAACTATGCCTGGATGTGTCAGTGAGGCCCTTGCTTGCTACCTAATGTGCTGGCACATCCAGGAACCCTTGCAGTCATTACTGGGCCAGTGTGTGTGTGAGAAAATCGTTGGGCAAGGCACCTCCCTTTTTGAAATTGTTGTCCCACAATGTACCTAAATTCCATAAATGGTTTGCCTTCAATGATCAAACTGTCTCTCTCCCTATCTGTGTGACTTCCCTATGCACACTGTAGTGGGTTTTTCAAAAAAATCACACTTATTGCTCATAAAGGTACTTACAGTGGTGAAATGAGATTTAAAAATCAGTGAGGGAGGGCTTTAATACATCCTAATGCAATATTTATGTGGAATGCCTGAAAATTGTCTGGCACAGCCCCAAATCCCAAATACCTAATAGGTTGTTGTTGTTTTTTTAAACCGAGAAGTGGCCTGTGTAATTAAATGAGTGATCTTAAGGGGCCAATCTAATTTGTGTACATGCAATGAAAGGGAATGACCTCTAGTTTGGAAAAATGTGTTAACAATATCTTTAATGTACACAATCATTTTTGATCAACATGAACATATCCAGATGTAAACGAATCATCAAATCAAAAGGGGTCCATACCCCATACAATCCCATAATTTATCTTAAACACAAATCCATTATTCTTACATTACAGTTAAAGGCCCCTAATGACACCACCTCAATACACTGTGTAAATCCAGTAATATATTCTCTTTTCATTGCTCTTTCGTGGTTGAATACAACCTAATCTCAAATTCGTTTTACTGATGTTGTCTCTCCAACATCACCAAAAGTGGCATCCACTGACAAAAACATTACTACTCCTATATTTCGTACAAATTTGATGAGGGAAGTCCGTCCAATGAGACATGGCTCCGGGGCAGTATTTAGATGCTGCTGCGGCTGGGGTCTGGCCCACTTAAAGTCCTTTAATAATGGTATATTTTTCAAAACTGTCATCACAACCATTCTAATACTCTCTGCACTGGCAATGCCAGTCCAAAACCACTTTTCTACAATATACATCATTTTGCTTTAACCTGATACATATAAAAATTACAAAATCCTAAAAACATATCTTATTCAACAATCTGCACTAGTCAAACATATGTATACATATATATCAGCCCTAACCTTACTCATTCCTTTATGTTCTTGTCCAAATCCCATGCTTTGTCAATCTATTTTTCACACGCACACACTTTATGTGCCCAGCATCACACCACTGAAGAAGGATCCATGCTCCGAGAAGCCGGTAATTCCAGCACCCCACCACAAAAAGATTCTGGTATTACCAGCACCAGTATTACCGGTGCTGGTAATGCCGGCAATTCCCCCCATGGACTCCTATGGGACTCCATGACATGGGGAATACCCTCCCTACTGACACTTGTAATCTGCTGGTAATTCCGGCAGACCAAGTGCCCGGTAACAGAAATACCGTTCAGTGGTGCCCTGACCGATTTACTATAATGTGGCCCATAGACTAAGCCACCCACACAAAAACACCCTATACACGAAAACGTCACCATTAGACCTCTACCACCAATTTGTAGAACACAATTTGAACCAACGCTGATGTACTGTGGGCACACAAGGCTTCTCTCTAGACAAAGATAATTCAAGCTCTATCAACAGAGAGTACCTACAAAAACACCTGCACATACCAACACAAAAGCAAGGATATCTTGCCTTTTCCTGCTAACCCTACTAATCAAACCCATGTCCCTCTTTGTTAGGGCTCATAGCCCCATTTGAACATGCAAATGGCAGGAAGTGTTGTATAAAACTCAATTAAATAATTTATTTCACTTTCAGAGAGAAGCGCTGGTCACAAATGATCAAACTAAGGGGTAATTCAGCCCGTTGTGTGCGCTTTATAAATTATTAATATTCGTTTTACATATGGTGGAGCCATGCCTGTGTGGGTATGATATGTTATGCTATGATGTGTTATTTATACGTGCTCAAGACCCAGAGGTTTCTAAGCGCAGACCCGGAGATCGAACCTGTGTTGCTCGTGTCGTCTT
Source organism: Ambystoma mexicanum (assembly GCF_040938575.1). NCBI lineage: Eukaryota > Metazoa > Chordata > Amphibia > Caudata > Ambystomatidae > Ambystoma > Ambystoma mexicanum. The sequence goes on from NC_090929.1 coordinate 420,200,506, forward strand.
GCTTCCAAGGCGAGCACGTTGCCCTGAGCTATCCTCCCAAGACACTGAAGCTTTTTATCTAGTAAACACTTAACAAATCACCCCTTTAGGTAGAGATTTGCCCAGATTCACAGATGGCAGTCAGAAAAACCTGGGTTTGCAGCAAGGCTCCCCCACGAATAGCAATTTTGTAGTTTTAGATTACACAATTTCCCACTGCATCCCTAGTTTTTCAAAAACATACAATATTGTCTGCATATTCATTTGGAAAGCCTAAAACTAGTACTCTGCACACCTGTTACATTTTCTATGTTGGGTGGAGGCGAGCTCAGTCTTAAAGAACAACCTTTAACTGAGGTGGAAAAGACATCAATTGATTAATCTTAATAGCGGAGACCAGTCGCTAAGTGCGAGACTGGGATTCGAACCTGTGTTGCTCTGCTTTGTCTCGTTTCCAAGACAAACACGTTGTCCCTGAGCTATCCTTCCGGGCCCATAGGTAAAGAGGAGCTGCCCAAAACATGTGTGGGTAGGTGTAAAGGGGACAAGGACGATGCATGGCAGGGTTTAAAAGTAGTCTCTTTGTAAACTTGACATAAAAATATGTTATGACTCCCCATCCTATCGTTAAAAATATATCAATACTCTGTGGGAGGAAAACTAAACGATTAACTCAATGACTGGGTATTTACACTTATCTAATCAGAAATATGCAGAAAGAAAGGTCTCAAAAGTTGTTCTGGAGATGTTTTGCAAAAACTGACATCATAACGTTAATCGTTTTCTTTGCAAAGTATTTGTAGATTATTTTTCCCACCAGAAACAGAGGAATACAATTACCACAATGCAATTTGATGGGATCCTAAATGCCAGGACTGCTTGATTATATCACTGACGGCATGACTCAACTCGAAATGTCTTTAATCTAGGTCCTATAATAATGTAAGTGGGACTGGGAGGAGGGTTGGGGTTTCTAAAAAAATGAAGGGAGCAGAAGGGTGCGAAATAGATGCCATCGGGTTCCATGGTACACGGGCTGAGATCAGCAGTTTCAGCCTGCGATCCAAGAAACTGGATTGGCTGCTCCACCCTCCCCTGGTGCTTATATGAATTGTTTGATAGACATGCATCTCATTATGAAAGACATAAACTACATGTTGCATTCACACAAAAATGAAATGTACATTCAATTACAGAAATTAACTAGAGCTTTTCAGTTTCAGAAAATAGTTTTACTTTGAAAATGAGTCTGTTTTTTCAGAGTTTGTAATTTTATGCAAGACGAACAATGCAGTGTGCTGGTTTAAGAAAAAGCACATAAGGTCAGGGAATGCACCAAGCAAAGGGAGGCCTGTGGTGTATGCTTCCATAGCCGCTTCACCCAGCAGGCCTCCCTGTGCCCATGTACCCCACCCCCCTCCTACAGTAGGCACCAGCTGGGGAGCCCATCCCCCATACTAGCTGAGCCAGCCCCAGGAAGTGGGAAGAGGGGAGGGAACCCCATGGTGCAAAAGAGGCGGTATGGGGGGATAGAGGTAGCCCATCCCCTATCGTTTGCTTATAAGCAATGTAAGGTGGGTAAAGCAGCCTCATTCCCTGATCTGCTGAGAGCAAGAAGAAATACCCGCCTGCCCACCCGAAGTACAAAGCACAAAAATCTGAATTGTCGAATGTATTAATCTGTGTTTAATTTTACAGCGTGGCTGTCGCAGTGGAGGTACATGGTGCTCCAGGCTGGTATGCCTGCTGGAATCCACAAGGGACTGGCAGTGTCTGAGATTGGCGGCGGCGGAGTAGTTAACTCATCAAGCCACAAAGAAAGGGGGGGAGGAATGTGGAATGTGTGGGTGGCGGGAAGGAATGGGAGGTGGATAGGTGCAAGGATCAAAGTTGGCGGGGGACTAGGCCACTGGCGGTAGGGGCTGGCAGGCACAAGGTAACAGGGTGCAGGGGAATCCATTGAGTCCGGAAAAGGGGGACGGGCCAAAGGAACAGAAATGCAGCACAGCAACTTGGGGAGTTGGTAGAGTACTAGTGTTCAGTTACCAGGGGGGAGCAAAGGGAGACGACAGTGGGGGGGAAACCCCCAGGGGAACAAGGAGGAGACAACAGGGGTAAGAGAAGGGGGCAAGTGCAATGGGGAATGAAGGAGAACAGGAAACCTAGTGGGGGCATGTAAGAGGGTAGGTCTCACAAGCAATGGGGAGCGAGTAATAGGCCTGGAGACCGGGTGGAATTGGCAGATGTTAGGTACCAAAGGGGGAGAGGGGTGAGGAGGCGAGAGAGTTACAGGACCCCGGGGCGAGGAATAAGATAGGGGCTTGGAATCTGGGGGTCGGTGTATGAAGGGGTTGGGTGAAGGGAAAGTTTAGAGCACTTACCCCTGGCCAACAGGGAGCAAGGGTGGACAGGCGGCAGGCGACCGGAGTGAAAAAAAGTGTAACGATCCAGCACCTGCGAAAACTATTAAAGTGGAATCGGCTCAAAGTGAAGCTGTTGCCGAAATGGGAAGTGTTTGAAGTTCATTAATTAATAAAGTGGAAATGTTAACCGCGTCAGCTCCGCTCAAAGGATGCTTCTCACCATCAAGTGGGGAAGTGTAAAGGTTTGCAGTTCAGAGCAGAAAACCCTGATGCTGTATATTATCAAATAACAAGAAACGGAGCACCTGTAAGCTGCCTCCTGCTTAATAAAGCAACTGCGGCCTGTACATCCACAACCCGAGTCAGTGGCCCTCATTACGAGTTCGGCCGGTAGCCATGCTGCTATTGGCGGCAGCCGAAATCGCATCCGTGTCCAGGTCCTCGGAATGAGGACTTACCAGGCCATTCCGAGTTTGTATGGCCCGGTAATTCCTCCCTCAAGGACCCGGACACGGTCCTTCCCCATTCCCATTTCAGCCCCCATAGGGCTGAATGGGAGAGGGAGCAAACAACGGGGCATAACGAGATGGCCCGTTGTTTGCTCCCTCTTCCCCTCGCGGGACCTGGTAAGCACGCCTGGTTTTTCCAGGCGTGCTTACCCTGTCCCGCGAGGGGACCTCGTAATGTGGCGGAACGGGTTGAACGGCGCCGTCACATTTTACGGCGCCGTTTAACCCGTTCCAGTGTCTCATTTCCGGGTGCTGGTGTGGGTGGAGGGTATGGCAAAGGGGAAATGTGTGGAGGGCCGTAAGGTAAACAAAGTGGAATTGGAAACCAGGCAAACCAAATGCAGTGCCCCGGGGAGGGCTGGTGTGGGGTGTTGTGACTAGGCAGGTTCCCAAATCTTAACAGCCTGCATGAGCTGTTGTGTGCGACCTCATGTGCTAATAGGGCCATCTTTTGTGCTTTGTTTGCTGCTGCCCATAAATCAGTCTCTGAGCAAACACAGATCTCAGCCGGGCCTGCAGCCACTAGGTTATCAATGGATTTGCCAGCGAATAAGGTGACATGTTGCAGAAGACTGTTATGAGCGGGCCTGGGCCGCCCACCTGTCCAGACCCCAGCCTGATTGGTTCTGTGTCCCCAGAGGAGAGGAGGCTTCAGCTCTCACCTCTGGCCTGCTCCTCCGAAGAACAGGACTAAGAAACGCACTCCCTGTGCCAGAGAACACCCCGCTACCGGCAGCCATACTTCCAGGAAGAAGGGCGCACGTGACGGTATTGCACTGCCGGTGTGAGATTATATGCGAGGACGACGACAGGTCGTCGGCCAGCCCCATCTCTCGCGGTCATGGGCTTTCAGCAATAAATGTACCCGTCCATTGTAGATTGCAGAGTAAGTAGCTGCTAATGGAAGCGATTCCATCTCCAGCCGGTAATAGAGCAGGCAGGAGAGGGCTCTTGAAATCAATGAATTGCTTGCACTGCTCTGGTAATCGAGCTGCTCACGGCGCAGGAGGCCCTCCCCACCCATCAGGCTGCCAGCCCCCTGACACGGCTCCTTCTGCAGGTGAGCCTTGTTGCCATGAAACATAACGCTGTCATTTCCCCCCTCGGAGCAATGTCAATGCTGTCCCACAGACGATAGCAGCAAAGGTTGAATGTGCTGAAGTGGTGTGCTGCGCTATCAGGGCAGAAGATGGTGGGGCTGGGGTGGTAGGGTGGCATGCCCACCAACAGATACTGACGCCACCTCCCTCTCAACGACCATCCAAGATGCCCTTCCTTACACCAGAGGTCTGTTGCTCTCAGGTCCTCAGAGGGACTCCCTAAATTGAGGCATCATGGATTCTCTACCAAGCCTTCTGACGCCACTAGCGTTCTCTATGCAGCAGGTAGGCTCTACTGCCCTCCAGGCATCCCTGTAGCAGGGGATACTTTATTACTTCCGGCTGAGCGAGAGACAGTCATATGCAGGCCAGGCAACACGGCACAAGCTTTTCTTAACTACTCCTATCACCCTTGCCCCACCTCTGACGTGTCTCTCTTGACCCGTGCTGGTCCGGATGTCCGAGAACCGACCACCCAGGAATTGTGCCAAGGCAGGGTGGCGGGGTGGTGCAGGGAAGTGGGGTCGCAGGGCCAGGTTCCTAGCTCCCTTAAATGCAGATAAATACCATATGAGCACGATATAAACACAGTACATGTACTCAGGATGGCACTACAATACACTTTAGTGATTGCTGAAGTACCTATTCTTCAGCTTTGCCCCCAGATAGAATTTGGATGAAGACTTTGTCAATATACCCTTTTTTCCCAGCTTGGAGTAGTCCTTTTATGAACCCATCTAACCGAACTACCCCGTTACAGATAAATGTAAACGAACACTGTCTAAGCAGCTTCAAATAACATTATCTGAATATATAAAAAGTGGAAGCTGTTTCTTTAAAATAATGACTCTTGGTGGTGGAGGAGCTCTGTAGAAGTGGGGAGAAGAGTGGAGAGTTGCTGGCCCCTGATTCACTTTAGGGGGCTGGCAGGGCATTTTTCTATATGCATTGAGTGGGGCGGGTTAGTGAAAGTAGTGGGGGCCGGAATCTTAATGATCCCAACCTGAGTGTGAGAGAGAGAGAGAGAGTGTGCGTGTGTGTGTGTGTGTGTGTGTGGCGCGATGTAGGTGAATTCCTGGGCGAGGAGGAGGCCAGCGGTGGTGAACTGCCTAGTGCTCTCGCGTCGCACCGTCGAATGTGCACAGAACCAGCAGGATGGTTCCATGTGAAAATGTCCCCAAGAAAATGTTGTCATGTGAAAATGTAGTGAACAAAAAGTTGTTGCCATTCAATACAAGCAATGCAAAGTGTGAAAATGGTGCCAGTAATAAGGTCGCCAAAAAAGCTCTTATTAAATACACAAAAGCACAAGATTGCAACCCTAAATATGACCCACACCTCTAACGAAACATCCACAATCACCCTAACTCCATTCCTAAACCTTCCCCTAACTCTAATGACAACCCTTATCCTACCCTGCACTCCCACAGAACACTAACCCTTCAGTGTGCTAATGCATTTTATTTGCATATTACTGAAGATAAAATAAATCGAAAATGAACAGTGATCCTGCCTCCAACCTCATTACCAGGTCACCACAAATTACATAGCGCTTGCCCTAAACCAAAAATAATAACTTTACCCTAACTACAACTTTAACACTTACCCTAATTATTACTTTACTCTAACCGCTAGGTTCACTCTAAACGCTATCCTACGCCAACATCAACAGCCCTTTCCAACCTCTGTATCCCTTTCTTTAATACTTACCCAACCCCAAACTCTAACACTTACCCTAACACTCAATCTACCCTAACCACTAACCAAACACCAACATATTTTCGTTAATCCTAAACCCTATCCTAACCCTAAACCAGGCTATCACAAGCCCACTAAACCCTTCTTAACCCTAACAATTACCCTAGCGGCACCACATTGTTGGCTACTCTTCAGCTGCATTTTTGATTACTTTTTTACCGCAGAGGTATTTTCACCACAACTTTTTCACAGACTACATTTTTGTTGGCTACATTTTTACTGAATACCAGCCGGATTAACCAAGTGTAAAAGGAGTATAAGAAGGGACCACAAAGGGGAGTTTTTATATCATGCACCAGAGCACCCACCTCATGGTCCTCCAGAACAGAGGGTCGGGCATCCAGTGGTGCTTCGTTCGAGAGCTTTCCCTACCTCATCAAGTTTATTAGTTTAGGCTGTAAGGTGTCGCTTGCAGCCATTCCCTCCCAGGTCCTGCCCTCTCCCCGTAAACACATTCTCCTGGGAACTCTTTGAGCTTGCTTTTATCAAGCCTTACATCAAACGTTGTGCTTGAAGTGCCTGCCAGTGTTTTTCCAAAGCAGTCTTCTGAGAGTTAATGGCTCTCATTACAAGTTTGGTGGTACCCCGCTGGTAAATCTGGCAGGATACCAACAAACGGTAATACAATTCCCGCCACTTGGTCTGCCGGTATTACCGGCAGATTACAAGTGGCAGTAAGGAACCTTAATCCCCATTCCATGGAGTCCCATAGGACGAGGGGATTTCTGGTATTACCGGCCCCGGTAATACTGGTGCCGGTAATACCAGCTGTATTTTGCCGGTGGGGCCTGAATTACCTCCAGCCTTTGGCTCCCCACTGGCAAACGTGTGGTTTGACTGTGGGGAAGCGTGTCGGTAAACGTATTCCACTACCTTTGCCATGCACAGACGCCTTAACTTTCCCAGACCAAGAAGCAGACTCGAGGCCAACCACAAAGAAATAATTGACACATGACCCCTGAAGTGATGATTGATTGTAGCAATAAATGGAGGGAAGCTGGGGGTGCAGACAAACTCCCTGTACCTGGCCGGCTATTCTGCACGCTGCTATGCAAGTGAAAAAGTATGAGTGGGGTTGATGCCAACCCAATCATAGTGGACATGTAATCTAGGGTCCTACAGTTAGTAGAACCAATGAGACGTCGTACTTTTATTGACGTTTACAGTAGCCTTTTTGAAGGAAGGGCTTAGTTGCCCCACCTGACATTGTTTATCCAATTCCCTCTCCCCGTTACCATATACAGATATAGTGCCTATATTAAAGTTACCTTCCAGGAACCAATCAAGTTGCATGCTAAGTTTTGAGAGTTACACGTTAGTGGTGACGTGTTTTTGGTATAAAGACTATGGGCCTCATTACACGGTAGGCAGTAAGGGTTTACCAGTACCGGTATTTTACCAGTACCAGTAAATCCTTACCGCCTTACAGCGAGGTCCCTTTGCGGGTTGGGGAATTTAACGCCTGCTTTTTGCAGGCGTTAAAAATCCAACCCGCAAAGGGACCAGGGTGCTAATTACGGTACCGCAATTTGCGGTACCGTAATTAGTGCCTTCCCCATTCCCATTATGCCCCTATGGGGCAAAAATGGGAATGGGGAAGGGCAATGGAGGAAGGAGGAATTACCGCCTTCCCAACCTTGGAATAGGGCGGTAATTCACCTTTCCTCCAAGGCGGTACAGGTAAATTACCGGCATGAACCATGGCACTAATAGCGCCATGGTTTACCTCCTACCGTTTAATGAGGCCCTATGTTTTTTTCTGAAATTAATTGGAGTTGAAGCGAGAAGGAAGGTCGAGCAATTGCTGATATTCATGAACTCCCCGTTTTTTGTGCTTGTCTTTAAACGGACTCCCTTTGCCAAACTATTGAGTCGTCATTATTGATTTGGTGCAAGAGTACGAGTCTGCACCCCCATCCGTCTCAAGGGTGCTGCTACTCATCTTAAAGTGCTGTTTGGAAACCCCCCAGTCCTATGGGCCGTGCTGGGGTCCATCGAGCACAGGTGGTCTTATTGCAGTGTTACACAGGAGTAAAACTACCCATACCTGCCAAGACAACTATCTCTTCCAATCAGGCAAACAGAGGCCAATAGGTGGTTGGTGCTACGTCTGTGTCGAGGATCCAGTTGGGTAACCACTGAGAAAACCCTGGCAGATCTTTTCCTCCACCGTTGTGGCAGATCAGAAAAAGAAACCTCAGTGAGAGGACTGCAGAAAAAGGTGGGGGGGGGATGGCACACTCTTTGGCACAGAACCTAATGACGAAACAAAAAAGCATTAATGTTGGCAGCACAAGAAGCTACAATATGAGACAAACAAGAAAGTTATCTGAACCCGAGCAAGAAAGTTATCTGAACCCGAGCAAAGTAGTTGGTTGAACCCAATGACGATTGCTCTAGGCAACAGTTCTGAGGGTAGTCAAGGAAAAGAACCCACATCGGGGCGTGAAGGTAATGCATGGAACACTACGGCATGCAGAGGAACATATGGATGCAAAGATCCAGAAATATGGCATGGATGGAGGAAGAGTCTCAGATACAGGGAAGTGAAGGCACAGCAGCATTGAATGAAGAATGGCAGAGTACACTGTGAGGGGTCAGAAATGTGAGGCAGACTACGTTGTGAAGTTTTCTCAACAAATGCCATTTTATTATAATATATGGTTGGATTAACGCCTCACTATAGCCACCCATACAAGGATTTCCCTGCCTAAAATAAACTAAAGGAAACACTGTAACAAAGGATATCTGTCCCTCAAACTTAAACATACAACAAATAAATGAGGAAATACATGGCAGTTCAAAACAATAGTGATTGAGTTCATAAAGTAAACAAAGTCTCCATTCAGAACTTGAGCAAACTCCCCTTTTCTGGGTTTTAAATGTGATGCTGCTTCACAGTTCAAGAAAAGAAAACAAGGAGCTACTGGTTCGCAACAAATCTCCAATATAGTCTGATTTAACTTCAACTTGTCAACAGAATGTTCCCACACGTAGGTTATAAGATTCTTCTTCATCTTGGAACAGGTTTTTAGTTTCTCAATAGCAACAATGTTTATATTGGTCAGGATGATTTGCCACTTTAACAACTCCAAGAAAAATAAATTCTCCACAACAGCCTGGCTTGGCTCTTCCTCCAGTACTACTAAAAACATTATGTCTCTTTCGCGACCACCTTGTAGCACTTCTCCAACTTCCACCTGGTCTGCTTCCTTGCCAGGTCTACAATCTCCAAAGATTTGCCATTTGGGTCTACTCCCCTGCCCTAGCAGCGTTTCACAACAACAAGTGCTTTTTGTGGTCAATGTCAACTGACAAGAGGTTACAACGGCTTCACAGCATTCAACAAATGACAGCTTCAAGACTTTCAACAACTTTTCAGGGAAGACAAGATTCACATTGATGCTCTTTAACACATTTCTGCAAATGATGCTCGTCTACTTCTGGATATCTTTTCCCAGAAGGGCAGCCTTCTTTACCACTCTTGTTACCCCACTTCACACGCAACCATCGGCTGACAGGGATAGGGTCTCTTCCTACTTCTCCCCAGGTTTTGACAAGGTGTGGGTGCCTCAACTTGTACCTGATGGTGCATATAATATAGGTACTTAGCTCCAGAGTTTATATACCTTGCATTAGCCCCCTTATGCTGTTTGCAGTATTGGTTTGATTGTGTTTGCCTTATTTCCAGCTTCTCTTGGCTTGCGCAATGCTTATTGACAGTCGCCTCCACAGTTGGTTGGGTTTTCCACAAACTCCCACTTTCAAGATTACAGTCATTTGGCTTTGGTATATTAGGTTTTTGCTGCTTTTCTCTAGTTAGATATCCAAAAATAACTTGGGAACCCCTTTCATTCTTATGCGAGTGCTGCATCTGCTGTTTTACAAATGATCGAGATTCAAAACAACGTGTGGATTGCTTTCATTCACACACGAGTGCTGCTTGGCATTCGGTCTGCTTCTACGTGAGCGTCTCTCACTCGCACACTTGCTTCCAACCTGCAAGCAAGGACAAAGCCCTCCAAGGCCACTGACAATCTGTAAACTCACCGGTGTAGACGTGCGCCTCTGTTACCTTTGCGACTCAAAGGACTTCTGCTGCTTTGGCTCTTCACGACTTGGCAAATTTCTTTGGTAAATCTGCCTTCATTCACGCCACTTCCAATTGGAGCTCCTCTTGCTCCGGAGGCCCTCTGGTACATGCCAGCCACCAGAGACGGCCTTTACGCCAGAGGTGCACACCAGCCACCCGAAGCAGCCTCATCCACACTTCCTGCTGTGTAGCCTCTGCAGAATGGGTCACAAGGTCAAAAGCCTTCCTTCTGCACGCGCTCCGCTGTGCGACCTCTGCACTTCAGATTTATGGGATACAGACCCTCTCAGGACCGGCAGCTGATATCTGCCATGCAGTGGTCCCGGCCTGCTCTCTTTCTTCCAGCTTCTGTCTGGGCTGCCAACTCAAACTACCTGCCTTCTGCTTCCGACTTTCTCTGTTTTAAACTCCCTCTCTATGGCCTGCAACTGAGGGGGCCTTTTAAGCCTCTCAGTCTCCCTCAGGTGTGGGTCATCAGCACTAATGAACTGACCACTCCTACAACATTGCACCTCTTCAGCCTTCTTCCTCGTCCCTGTACTTAGGGACCTCTGGGACTTGAAGCGCCTAATATAAAAATAAGGTTTTCTTTTTTCTGTTGTTCTACAATAAACCATAAGCAGAGTGGGTCTTTGGGGAAAGTAGAACAAGGGTGTCTCCCCTTCCTCTGACCTGCTTCTCCACTCATGTGATCCTCCTGCAGAACACCACCCCCAGGGTCGGGGTCAGAAAGTGCCTGCCTTTCCCTGGCCACATGAGAAGGGTCCTAGGCCAGCTTGTCTGGGGGAATCATTGCTGATTCATCCCAACACGCAGCGAGAGACACAGCTGCTTGAATGGGCTTTGGCAGCAGAACAGGATGTTGGCCTGGATTGGGTGCGCAAGAAATTATGCAGAAAGAGGAACGGGCCGCCTCACAACTAGGATGGCAGCAACTCTGACATTGAAGAAGGGGCATCCAGCAAGAAGGCACTGAGAGACTAGGGAGAAAGGTCTTAAAAATTCACAGGTGCAGCCAGCAGCAGCACTGGAAAGAAACATATGGAGAAGAAAAATAACACAGGTAACAAGGGGGAACGAGTGGGGAGAATAATTAAGAACACATTACGAGACCATAAAAAAAAGCAATATGAGAAAATACTGGAGAAATTGAATTTTTATTTTGCTAACTTGGGGAAATTAAAGCAGAAAAGCAGAAAGAATGTGTCAGATATAGACACCACATACAGCAGTGAGGATGAAGAAAATGAGCATTTGAAAGCATGGGTAGAGAACACAATAAAGGTGAAAGGTAACGCTGAAGCAGGCAAAAATAAAGCAAGCAAGGGAGCGTTCGGGTGGGATAACGCAGGTAGCGAGCCCCAGAAATAATTCAAAAGAACACTAGCATGGCACATCGAAAAAAGAAGGTTAAAAGGAAGATACTGAGGAAGGGATTGATTGAAATTTTCACAATACCAGAATTCCAAAAAAGAGGTTTTGACATCACTAAAGATGAGGAAAAGAATGACGGCAAGCGTGTAGCAGGGAAAGCACTGATGGAACTGGCTGGCAGCTTTCCACATCCAAGCAACCATAATCCTAGAAAGATTCCTGGAAAAAGGGGCAGCACTAATGGCTTGCCAAGACAAAATATTGGAAGTCAATGATGCCTTCGGGGGTGATTCCTGGTGACTCAACTATGATAGGGAGTTCAGAATGACAATGGACAGATACCAAGAGATAGGGTGGGACAAGGTAGAAGCAAACATTTACATTTTCAATGTTTTAAAGACCTAAACAATACAAGCAGCAGCAATACATGCAGCCCAGCAAGCGGGTAAAACTTCACATTACAACACACACAAACCCAATGACAGCTACCAACATCAAAACAAGGGTGGCCAGCACTTTCATAAGAAGCAGCCCTCGGTGGCTAAGACAATCAACCCCAACACAATCTTTTCCACCACACCCTCCGGGGGGAGCCCATAAAGTGGGAGTGCTTCAACATGCTGGAAGTTTGAGAAGGGCTTTTGGAACTGGAGGAAGGAATGCAAGTACAGGCACCAACGTTGCAGATATGGCGGTGAACACAGCAGTGCCTAACGCACAAAAGATATATCCAGACACGTTACACCAGAAGACCTCTCGAGAGGAAACAGCCATAGCAGATCCCCAATAAAAGTACAGGCAATGGCAAAATGGCTATGTTTATACCTAGATAGACCAGGGTTTCAATCACCCAGGGTCTCACAAAAGGTTTGATCGTTTCATCATCAGCTCAACAAAAGTGCCCACAAACCTCAAAAAAACCTGAAATTGTAAGGTTAAAAATACAGAAGGAATTAGACCTATGTAGGGTGAGTGGCCTTTGGGAGGAAACACCATTCCCAGATTTAATTTGTTCCCCACTGGACCTGGTTCCCAAAAAAAGAACAAGGAGAATGCAGGTTAATCTATCAACAATCTTGCATTTAAAGCTGGGCAATAATGTCAAAAAAGTTTTGGCAACATGGGAGACGTTCTTGAAGAAATTCATTGGATCAGTGACATGGCACAAGCCATTGAATGAAGAAGAAAGGAGAGGGTTATTTACAGATGCAGCTGGCAATGAGGGTTTTGGGGCAATCCTGGGGAGAAAATGGAGCACTGGCCACAGGCATGGCACAGCAGCGGGTGGACCAGAAACATTGGGCCTCATTATAAGTGGCGGTAGCCATGCTGGTAAATACCGGCACGGCTGCCGCCAGAGTCATTTCTTTACACTGCCTGGGAATGGGGAACTACCGGGGCATTACAGCCCTGGTGGTCCCTCCGGCCAGGTGCCAGAAAAAAGAAAATCCCCATTCCCATCGAGTCCCATTGGACTTAATGGGAATGGGGTGGAAGGATGCACCGGCACTGTGTGGTCAAGGTCTGCGAACGGGTACCGTTCCGCCCGTCAGGCCAGACCTGGCGGGCTGAAAGGCACCCGCCCGCAGAACTCGTAGTTTGACGGTCCAGAAACAACAGTACCAGCAAGCTTACCGGTACCGTTTTTTCTGCACCAGCAAACTTGTAATGAGGCCCATTATGTTACCCGAAATCTTCCCCATTTTGAGCACTACGTGCCTATGGGGTAGGGAGTTCAGCAACAAAGAGCTGGCAGTCTGGTTAAACAACATGGTGGTGGTCAATATCTAAAACGGGAGAACCACGTCATGTCAGCTGGTTTTGAACGTCCTGAGGGCAATGAGTAAAATCACAATATAGAGGTAAAAGCAAAACACATTGTGGGTAAACAGAATGATGTTGCAGATGCTTTGTCTCACCTACAGTGGGAAACATTCAGATGCCTCAGACCTGACGCAGACCAGCAGATAACAGAGGTACCAGAAGAGGTTTGGGGAGTTCTAACAAGCTACTAACACTGGCAGAGCAGACCACGCCAAACGGGGCGGGGGAGGGCAAAGAGGAGAACCACACAGCAGCAAAAAGCACCTCATTGATGGGTGCCACAAATGTTTTTCATCCAGCAAAAAGCCAGAGGCCTCCAAAAGTGTGTTAATGGATCTGGCCAACCATGCCCTAGCCTTGAGAACATCTAAGCAATACATTAAGTGCTTGGCAATGGTGAAGGAAATAGCAAATGTAAAAAACACAAATGATATACATGAAAACAATATTAGTAAGTTTGTGGAATGGGTTTTCTTTCTGAAAAAGAAGAAATCTTGGGCAAGGGGACACCTGTGAACCATAGCACGCTTTGTGAAACTGGCAGGAGGTAAGGATCCAACACACAGCAAATTAGTGAAATACGTCCTTAATGGATGGGTGAGGCTTGATTGAGGGTCCCATCAAGGATAAGAGGCGCCCCCTGAATTTTCAGAAATGAATGGTGTCAATGGCATCATTACATGACATATGCATCTGCTCATATGAAACAAAGGTATTCAGGGAGGCTTTTGCCCTGGTATATTTTGGGCCCTCAGGGTCAGTGAGTTGATAGCCAGTAGTACAACAGCAGGAGACGGGCTAGCCATGGAAGATGTCCGCATAGGGCAAGAAGGCATGACAAACTTAATAAGATAATCAAAAACAGATCAGGAAGGGAAAGGTCGAATGATTAACCTATATAGCATAGATAACAAAAGCAACTGTCCAATATATGTCACAAAAGATTTCCTCACCACACGCCCGTCACTAGGCGGGCAGTTCTTAATTCACAGAGATGGCAAAGCCCTCAGCAGGTTCCAATTCCAGGCAGTCATGAAGAAAGTGATCACCAAGGCAGGCGAGAGCCCCACAGAATGTGGCACCCACTCTTGTAGAATATGGGCAGCAACGTCAGCCTGGAAGGGAGGCCTGGGCCCAGAGGCAGTGAAACAGCTAGGGGGCTGGGTATCGTGTTGTTACTAAAGATGCATAAGGCCTGATTTAATCTAACACAACACATTCTTTTGACAGATGATGACAGCCCCTTCAGGTCAGCCTGGATTGTAGGGCACTCCGTTGTGTCAAGGACAGGAAGATCTATTGAAGACACAAGGCAAGGCTTACCATTCAAAAAGACTATCACCTTGTAGTAAGGTGGCTGATTATGGTTTGGGAATGTGGTTGATTAGAGCGCTAATGGTGGCGCAAAAACTAATTTCAAAGGTGTGGATAACGAGGAAGAAACCTCAGGTGGATGATTGGATAAATGACTTAGGTGTATTTTCTACGTTTGAGAAAGTATTGTTTAAAGAAAAAGATTGGGCTGATATGTTTGAGGAATTTGGTCGTCCTTTAATGATCTTTATGGGTAATCTCTCAATTTGCCAGCTCCTATGCTCTGGTTTCGTGGGTGGTTGATAAACACACTTGGGGACTAGGGATGGGTAACTGACCTGTAACTATACCCAGTGGTCGAAGTGTACTAAAAGAAGTAGGGGAACTATGTTCCCTTCTGGCCTGCACCCACTCCCAGCAAACCCTATCACCACGTTCTCTCCCACACACAATACACCCCCCAAACACGTGCATCTGCTGTTTAAGGGAACGTTCAGTGTAGTGCACTGAAAGTGCAAGTTTCAACTTCTTCCTACACTTTTATTTTAAAACGAAACCACTCTGAACGGTTTCTTTTTCAAATAAAAGTATAGGAGCTGTAAAAGGTAATTTAAAAAAGTAGAGGAGCACCGCTCCCGACCGCTCCCTCTCACTTCGACCACTGACTATACCCTAACGTGTTCACACAAAGAAGAAAACAGGTCTGAAATGTGATTATTGTTATTCAGTTTTGTCAGTAAGTACAACCTACGTTGCCCTCCAACCATGCTCACTATGACCTCCTGTGGTGGCTTAACCCCAGGTTTCTGTGGTGTGCCACTTATCTAGGGTTGGGGGACAGAAAAAGAGGCTTGCCCTAACTGTTTTGAGCAATGAGGAAACTGCTAGATGGCAGAGTTAAAAACACTTTGAAGGCGCAATGCACTGTGCCCCAGAGTGATGGAGGTCATAAACGATCGGTATGACTGATTTTAATTATCCTGTTTTATGACCTCAAATTGATTTAAAAAATAGTTACTAAAAACAAGGCTCTGTAATTTGAGAGCTCTGTACACCATGTGCTGTACACTAATGTTCCTATAGTGTGGTCTCCTGGGTGCTGGGGGAGCCACAGGAACCACAAACTGGGCTGACCGGTTTCAGTGGCGTATATAGAAGGGACCACTTTCTTCAAGGCCATGGTACCGCACTGGGCACTGCAAAAAAGGCTAGGCTAGAGCTGGCGATTGCACCTATGATGGAAGGAAACGTGGTGGGAGCGAGGGGAGAGAGATGACAATATGGTTGTTACTTTCCCTTCAGAGATATCCATGTGTGATGTGCTCAATCGTTTAGGATGCTATATTTACATCCTTACCCTAATGTGCAGTGCCAAATCGTGCCTCAGCTCCAATGGGGCATTACTGCCTCTTCAGGTGGGGACTGTTGAGTAGTCCAGAGTGCCTAAATACGTAGCAATGTTGTAATTAGACTCGATGGCATGGGAGGCATTATTGTAACATTACATTGTTTAACGTGCAAAAAAAGTACAGTTTAACTGTGAGGGTTGTAGCTCCGGCAAAAGCCGCTATGGAGAGTGTCTCCTATCCGGTCTTCTGAACACCTGCTTTCTTACCTTAAAGTCGAATGTACTGCGCAGCGCTGTGGCAATTAGTGATAAGCCCTTCCGGGATGTTGTGTCTAGCCCGCTTGCATGTGGGTGATGCGGATTGCTCCAGTAACTAGGGCCTCCATCTTGGAGTTTCCGCAGGCTATTTGTATCGTATGCCCTCATGTTCTTTTTGATGGCAAATGGTGACCCCCCACACTGGGCCCACTAATGCTGACGTATCCCCATGCTGTATTCGACAGTCTTCATGTCGGGAAATGCAGATCTTGACAGTTTTCGAAATTACTGAAAACGAGCTGAGCACGTATTCATTATTTATGTCTTGACTGGGTGTAGAGTATACAAAGCTAATGTTCATTCAATTGTGTGTTATCAGCGTGCTTTGGCTGATGAGGTAACAAGTGCTCTGCCTGTGTATAACCTCTTTGGTAAGGACAATGGAGGCATGTATATTGAGGTTGTCATGGGAACACTGCTATGGTCTACCTGTTGTTAGGTAGCTGCTTGGAGTTGCGGTCTGTTGTTCTCCCCCCGGTCTACTAGCCGAACTCGACTAGATCTGGGGTGGCCAACCCTCTTCCTGGGGGCCATTTGTGTTCTTAATTCAGAGTGCCTCAGGATCCTCTGTTGTTAATGCTATGTTGCATCTGTATGAGGAAGCCACATGCAGTTCCCTCCATCACTGATGCCATGCACCCATTGTGAACCCCTTCTGCGAGGTATTTACAGTCGCCAATGTTTGCCAGCTTGTGTGTTTGTTGAGGCCCTTCCTATCTGTGCCAAGGCAGAAGATCCATAATTGCTCTCTTCTAAAAAGGGCTGCATGTAAATTACACCCTCTAAGCGGTACCATGATTTTCTCCACAATTGTCCAGGTAAAATCGGACATGCCATGTGTTACGCTCACCTGGTTCCCACAGGGGCGTCGATCGGAACCCGGACAGCTGCGGTCTCCACCAACGTGATGCGTAGTGAAGAGATGACAGTCTGGACTGGCCCGCCTAATCTTGTCTGCTGGACTCGTAGAAGTATTCTCCTGCAAGTGGAGAAAGGGATTTAGCCACCCATGGACTTTAGTGATGCCCCCACCCCCCAACTGTTCTTGTTCTCCCCACTAATCACCTCCGATATCCACTCTTGGTAACCTCACCTTATGTTTTTAAATGATGAGCTCTCCATCCTGCATGGCATGCAGGGGCACGTAATACCAGTTACTTCACTGGTTTGAAGGTACTGGAGGAGTTCCGGAGGAATATTGACTCCAGTGTCTATAAAGTTCAAAGAGTTCAATATGTCCGATGTTCACTCTTGTTCCATTCCCTCGTTAGGTTGCAGCTGGGTTCAAAAGAATATTGCCTGGAGGCAGCTGATGGCGTTCAGGTAAGAGTCTGTATTACCAAACACTGTCCGGTAAAAGTTGCATGAGTTTAACTTGCTGTTTTCTCTCCCTTTATAGGTGCGGCATAGAAAGATGCGGCGAATTAAAGGATAATACCTCCGGTGGTAAAGCAGGTAAGCCTATGGTGGCAAAGAGATTGTCGTTGTCGGTTTTCTCGGCTCACCTTGTTATTCCTTTTGTTTTCCTCCCAGGTGCTGGGTTTCGACGAGTTGAAAGATGCGGTGGACTGGTGAGTATAACGCGGCGCTGCTGCTGGCGAAGCGACGCGTGCTGAAATAATGTCCTTTCCAGGCTCGGAGATGTGCTGGGTCCGGAATCAGGTAAGGAATCAAATAATGTCCGTGATCTAACCTCTTCTGCTTTCTTTTCCTTTTGTCTAGGAGCTCCGGATTCGAGGCGGGCGTGGCAGAAGACTGGATGCTGACTTGCAGACACGGTGAGCGTTACGCTGCTGGATGCAGAATAACACGAAGCATGAGCTGCTGTTCGGGCGTGGTTTAAATAGCCTGCAAAGTAGTCCCAGGTAAGAAGTTCCCCAGAACCACACCAGAGTAAAAAATAGTCCCTGTAATAAAATAGTCCCATCCAGGCCTCACGTTGGCTTGGATATGGTGAAGTGCAGATATGGTGTGAAGCAAGTCTATTTATTGGAACCAGGATAGAAACAAAATCAAAGTTGGGTCAACGCCATCCGCCATTGCAATAGCATAAATTAACAAATGGTTCCAACTCAGCGTGAACAGCAGACTTGGCGTTTCGGTGGAATATGCAGGTAACAGCCACCTTCTTCAGGACAAAATGTCTCTTATCAGCCCCTATAACAATAAAATATTCATATACAGATTGGTTGCTAGAAGAAATGAAACTTCAGTCTCCAACAATATAAAATATACAAAATATAAAAATCTATCATGTACAGTGCAAAGATGGGGATACTCAATACACCGTGGGACAAGGAGCACTTCGACAGGGTGAGACTCCCAGCTGCCACCGTCAATGTGCCTGAAGTCTACCAGTGGCCCGACACCAGAGAGTAGCAATTTAAAGAGAAGAAATGCTCTACAGCAGTCGAAAGTGGGATACAAAAGTAGGAGCACTTATTAAGAGTGCCCACTGTGTAGCTTCTGTGTCGAGAGCCTGTTATATTAGGAGGGCAGCTGGAAGTCTCACCCTGTCGAGTTGCTCCCTATCACGCGGTGTATTCAGTACCCCCATCTTTGCACTGTACATGATAGAATTTTGATATTTTTTATTTTTAGAGACTGAAGTTTCATTTCTTCTACCAACCAATCTGTATATGCATATTAGTCATAGGGGCTAACAGACATTTTGTCCGGAAGAAGGTGGCTGTTACATGCATATTCCTCCAAAACGCCAAATCTGCTGTTCACCATATGTTAATGTATGCTATTGCAATGGCAGATGGCGTTGAGCCAACTTTGATTTTGTTTCTATCCTGGTCCCAATAAATAGACTTGCTTCACACCGTATATGCACTTCAATTCTAATAAGTATATTACTGGTTGACTGTTGGTCATCTGATAAAAAGTGTGTCTACAAATTGATTCATACTTACCTCAGTTAGTGCAACTCAGTTATTGTGCAAGATTCATTGCACAATCTTGAGTTGGTTTTTTACAACAACAAAAAATTCTTTGTACTGTATGTTTTGGTTTTCTTTCGGTCCTAGTACCCACACAATATTTTCTGTTATATTGTGATCCAGTCTAGATATGCTTCTGTATTAATTTAGTTTGTTCTCTATCTATTTTTGTGATGCCATGTCATGCACAACTTTTAACCCTGTTGTTTTAGGACTATGTCAAGCACTTATTCTTTTGTCCTTTTGAAAAATAAAAAACAAATAATTGCTTTTCATCTCTCTGTTCATTCAGTGCATTATCCATCATATCTTGATCTTACACATATATATACCATGTACATCAGGAACTAGATGATTGAGTCTTTTTTGCATGTGTATATGCTTAATGAGTTTTGAACTACATCGTAACTATACCCAACGGGAACACCCTTTGGTCTGTTCATGTTTGTTTGCTCCCCTTTAGTCCCCGTGTAGCAGGGAGACCCCTTCAGTTTGTTATGACTGCTGATTATAGTCATTCAGGCTCTGAAGCTCCTTCTGTATCTCAGTAATTGCCTAAACGGGAGGTTCTCTCTTAGGTTCCTGGGATGGTAGCTATGGAAAAGTAGGAGAGGGTTCCCATCTGTGGGCTTGTAGAAGGCTGTACTTTTTACTCTCCCGTCTCTGGCACTCAGAATCAAGTCCAGAAAATTCACTTTGGATCAGCTGCTCGTATCTGTGAACTTAAGGAGTATGTTCCTTGAGTTTACCCTTATCATAAACTCTGCAAGATCGATGTCAGTGCCCTCAAATATCATGAGGATATCATCGATATATCTCTTGCCCATGGCTTGATTTTGCCGTGAACGGGTTATTGGTGTTGTAGATGTTCTTGAGCTCAAATTCTGCCACATATAGGTTGGCTCGGCTTGGTGTATCAAGATTTATTCAAAGAAATCCCTTTCATATATGAAGTAGTTTTGGGTCAAGGCAATTTCTGCTAATTGCATTATGAAGGTAACTGGGATCTCTATTGGCGGTTGTCTCTCTCTCTGAGTATCTTTTCAATGACCCTCAGGGTATCCATCTGTAGAATCCTAGTATACAGCGATTCTATAGCCAGTGTCACCAGAATTTGGTGCGTGGGGTCGAAGGGGAGATCTTTCATGAGACAGAGTTGCTGTGGTGTCTTTTAGATAAGATTCCATCTTGGTCACCTCCGGTTTGAAAAGGCAGTCTACAAATTGTGACAATGGTTCTAAAACGGGGCCAATGCCGGAGAGTATGGGTCTACCCAGTGGTAAATTAACGCCCTTATGTATTTTTGATAATGCATAAAATGCATGGAATTTTGGAGTGGCTGAGAGAAGAAATTCATGTTCTTTATTGCTAATGTACCCTTCCAGGAGTGCCTCGTCTACAATCAGTGTAATCAATGTTTTCAGTGGGATCCCTCCCCAGTTTCCTGTAGCTCCTTTGCTCATCCAGTAGGGTTTTAACCATAGTACGGTACTCAGTAGTGGTCATAATTACCGTTGCTCCTCCTTTGTCTGCCGGTTTTATGGTGATGTTGTCATTATCAGACAATGTCTTGAGTGCCATTTTGTCTTTGTTTGAGAAATTGGTGAACCCTGGTATATAATCTCTTTCGAGTTCATCTAGTTTCTTAATAAGTGCTTTCTCAAACATTATGGATTCCATACGTATCCCGCTGGATGGCAGATAGAAGGTGGATTTATTCTTGAGGTCGGTGGCGCTGGTCATCGGAGCTGCTGCTTTGTCCTCAAAGAATTGTTTTAGGCGAATCTTGCGCACTAGTTGTGCTATTTCAATCCTGGTTTGGAAAGAGTCATGTGTTGCGGTGGGCATAAAGGGCTGTCCTTTTTCTAGGAGAGCTGACTGGTCCCGATTTAAGATCAGTTCTGACAGGTTGACTACTAGGGAGATAGGGCCAGACGGTCCTTGTTCTGGGGTAGTTCTAACCCCACTGTGTGTCTTGGGGTGCGCCTTATTGTGGTTGGTTCCACCCACAGCCTCTGCCTTTTTCTGCTCCCTAACACTAGATAAGCAGCACACCACCACAACCTAGGGTTCAGCCACTTGGTGGTTGGTTGTCCATAAATAGTTTCATTTTTATTTAGTTTTTCCTTTTCTCTCCTTTTTATTTCTCTTCTTCCTTTCTTCTTATTCTTCTTGAATAATTTCTCTAGCTCATATTGCATTATTGGCCGTATCTTAGTGCAGTTTCATAATGTTTAATAGTGTGTTTTACATAATTGTGTGAAACCTGCATTGTAATACTTCTTCCTTTTAATGGTTGTTATGATGTTGATTAAAACTTGTAAATAAACTAAAAAATATAAAAATCACTGCTTGGTGAGGCACCCCAGGCATGCAGTGGGATGAAATACATGACAAGCTAGCTTAGCTGGTGAGGCTCAGAGGCCCCCTCCCCTCTGCCCCGGTGTACTTAGTAATATACCTGGGGGGGCAATGATTTAGTGAAACTAGAGAGGAAACAGTTAGTACATGATATATGCTCATCTTTGACAGGCATATTACACTGCTGGAAAGTCACGGAGATTTTAATGTCAGAAATACCACCCAGAAGACAATGAAAGGGGGCGCTATCCATCAAAGCCATAGACATAGCATGAAAGAAACTCCACAAGGGCATCGACACGTTTTGCAGGAGCATGGGCTTGAATTTTAATAGGCATAGGGGTATATCACTGTCCAACCAGGATCTGTTCCACAAGGATGGGATACACCTAACAATAAAAGGGATGGAAATATTTTCAGCAGGGATACTCACCGCCCTAGCAGAGAGAGGATGTAGATAGAGTTCTTTTGGGGAACCCGAGTGGCCGGGGATGGCGGCATTGTTCAGGAAGGAAGCCGCCATCAGGCAGAGCGGTGAAGCACCAGCCAGATAACATAACAGGTCCCACTGGCACAGACCTGGAAAATTAAACCTCATGACTAACCTCACACTGGTGGCAGGCACACTGGTGGCAAAGGACAACCTTCATTTTCCTGGCCCTAGTGCCCAAAAGCACAGAGAAAAGCCAACCAGCACACCTGTTTTCGGGAATCTTAATACATATCATGTTATTGGTGTTATGTTTAATAAAGCCTACAGCCTTTTATTGCCACAACAATCAATCTGTCTCTGGGTAATGATTATGTGTACAGTGAGATGCAATGATATTACAACTGCTTGTCCTCATCTTATAATTTAATTGGAAAGTAAGCTAGCGAAAAATCCTGGAAGCCAGGAGAGGGTAGGATTAACAGGATGGGCAGCGGAGGATGTCATAATGAGAATGTAAACGAAGGAGGAAGCAGAGACTGATCCAAAAGCAGTCTGTAAAAGGTCTAGTGCTGCAAAGAAGATGGCCAGCAGAGGTATCAGGCTCAAGAAGAAGTCCAAATAGCAAGCAAGAGGTAAAAACAGAGTTCATCACTTCAACAGTCAGGGTAAAGCACGCTGCTGCAGAGATGGGTGCCATTAAGGAGTACCAGCCACGTCGCTTCCACTTCGGATATGCCCAAAGCAGGCAAGGCATTTAGAACATGCAGGATGTCTACCTCTGAAGTCACTGCCAGGAGCTGTAGACAAGAATGTGGTACTACAATGGGATCTATGTGAAGACATTGCATCATTTACTTCAAATCTGATTTTGCAGACCCTTTTTTGTGCATTTCCCCCCCTGCAACTCCTCCCACATCCCCCATGTGATTAAATACCCTAACCCCACCCCTCTATATTTGGATGAAATGCGCACAAAACGGGTCAGCAAAACCTACCTCGCAGTCATCGGATTTGATGTTTTCGTGTGATACCCTACAGTGCAGGACATGATTGCCAAAGTGTTATTCTGTCTGACCAAGTGGAGGTAACAGTAATCCCGTTTGGTGGTATTCTGGCAGATGTATCACCGGAATACTGCCAAACCTGTAATGAGATATGTCTACTGAAGGGGAATCCCCTACAGCTGGTGACTGGGGAGAGGTACAAATTATACGAAAGATGCCATTTGCAGAATTCTTAGTTTCATTGATTTCTTGGTGATATAAGAACCTCGCCCTAGATTCTCCAATATTAGAGATCAAGCAGTCACAGTGGCGTACTCTACTAGTGTACTTTCCGCAACAAAATATAAGAGAAAACTCTTAAAATGTATATGAAAGTTTTATTTACTTAAATTCATTCTGTGTAAAGCATTATTAAATCAGTGACCAAAAACTAGAAATATAAAATAAAGTGATCAAAGAATTAAAGGGAAAAGAAGAAAAGGTCTATACTTCCCCAGTGACTCTAATAGTTATGCAACAGGTTGAACATTTGGGCGCAAAACACAGCCACGTTTAGAAAACACCTAGTTTACTCAATTGTCCTTCTACCCAAGAACACCATACAATGCTTATTTGATGTTTAGATTCACATCTACATTTCATTTCTCAAAGAAAAAAATAAAAGAGAACCAAACCTTGAGGTTGTACATTTTCCTTGTCACATAATGCATTTGCGTGTCATTTATGCATTAATAATTGAATCATAGAGAAAAGCACTGTATTCTGTTGAAATAAATTCATTTATATAATTGCAATTGTTTATTTGGAAAGCGCTTATACACAAGTGCTTCAAAGAGCTTCAAGGCGGGAAGGGAACAAGGGAAAACAAAGCCATTCTTAGGCCTTTCCGAATGATAGAAAAATGACTAGCAAACTAGGCCTGACGGCATTTCTACTAGTGCAAGTGCATGACAAGAAGGGAGGCGAGAAAGGGGGGAGGAGAGGGAGAAGAACATACATTCCATAAATACTGTACTAGGCCAACAACGTTTCAGATAGTGCAAGTGCATGACAAAGAGTGAGGTGATAAGGGGGGGGAGAACATACAGAAACAAAAACTACCATACTAGGCCTGGCAAACTAGGCCTAGTGCATTCTGGGTGATATACATGCACAGACAGGAAGTGAAAGGAGGGCGAATGGAACAAGTGCACCCAGTTCAGCAGGGCCCTGGGTTAAGTGCATATATACTAAAATACTACAATAGAGGTTACGCTGGGGGTCCAATTCTGCAATTAATATATTTGGGTGAGTGCTTTGTTATGGCCTTCGCCTCCCACTTGTGGGGTTGTTTGGCTGCTGCACAGAGAGATGTTTCGGCAATATATGCCTCTCCTCGCCTTTATCAGGACAGCATGAATATAAGATGACCTTCAAAAGAAACATACTATGATATCATTAATCCAATGGAGCCATCACTTGATTGCCTAATCTCAGTTGAACCTTTCCTATATCAACTGACCTTAAACGAGCAGTCGTGGTATGTCAACAATATGTGCCAAGGCTTTGAATTTTGCAAAAAACTTGAAAGCTTTCTTGGAAAAGAGGGGAACACTTGTGCCTCAAACAGAGACCTGCAATACAAAATGCAGGTAGAACTACAAATCCCTGTAAAACTGTCTAAACATGTTGCTACAACTGGCAGTGTGATGTTCTTACAAGGTTTTTTGGAGTTCTGCCGATTGCCAATTTGTAGTTTAGAGTCGATACATCTTTAACGAAGAAGGTGGCGGCGTTCTATTCATCTATTCTAGCAGGGCGCTTCAAGGAACAACAAAAGTTGGTTCTCTGATAAAAGTGGCATGACAGAGTAACAGTAACATCACACAGACTTCAAACCCGTGCATTGGAATAAGATATTTGGCGACGCCTATATAGGGTGGCCAGACGTCCTGGTTTTCCAGGGACAGTACAGGGAAATCACCCTTTGTCGCGGTGTCTCTGGAGTTTTTTAATGTTACAAACCCTGTCCAGGGTTTGTAAGGGTGGGTGGCTACAGTCCCTGTTTTTGACTAGACTCGATTTCGAAATCCCGAAATTGGGTCCTGGTGCAACTCTTCCTGGAGAATGGGGCGTGAAATGCTTTTCAAGCCCCCATTTCCTCCCCTTCCCCTCACAGACGCTCTCCTCCAATGAGAGGTGTGTGCCTGGGAGCACTCCCCCCCCCCCCTGCCCCCTGCAACAGGCCAGCGACAAAGAAGTAGGACTCACGTTTTAGTCGTATTTTCTTTAGTCCTACTTCTATTCCTATGACATGTCCCATTTTCTTTTTGTTAAATCTGGTCACCCTACCCCTATAGGGCCTATAGTCACATGAATATGTCAACAATGTTTCAGTAACAGTTCTCACTCAGAAGGCTTTCTTCAGGGTAAGATCAGTCGTGACAACGTATTTGGTGAGAATCGGAGCATGTTGCAGGCTGCAGCACATCCTGAATGATGTCCCCTTTCTTTTTTGTTTTTGAACCAGCTGATCCCAGTGTGAATATTGGCTAGACCTATCTGTTTGACATGACGTTTAGCCCGTGTCAAATGTGAGATGGTCTATTAAGCCCTCTGATAACATGCCTCCACATTTCAAAGAATTGTGTTTCTCGCTGCAAAAGGTGCTCTTTTAATTAAGCTGTTTTAAAATGAGGTTGTGCATAACTTTTTTTCGGAGTTCTTATGCCCATAGGCCAATAATGTGATTCTTAATATATGCAGACCCTCAAAAAAGATGTTTCCATATGGGAGCCGTGTTCTAAATAAGAGTTTTCAATCACTAACCAGAAGCCAGTGGAAACTTCTCTCACGTGTGGCGCGTGCTGCCTCTTGCCCAAGACAACAAAGCATCTCACAACGGCATTGTGTAAACTATCGTGTTCCTTTTGCAACAACGGTGTCGTCATACTTACACAGAACAATACAGCCATTGATTTTTGCAAGCATAAAAAGGCGGACTACTCTTTTCATGAAAGAGGAGAATTAACTCTTCTCAGCAATCCGCAAATTGTAAATCCTGTCAAAAAACCACTGCAAGATTATGTGCCTGGAATGTCAAGTCCTTATCAATAACGGGCCCAGGAATGCGCGCGCGGTATAGTGCGCAGACCAGGCTTTGTGTGTTTGCAGGCAGGGGCAGGGCTCGTTTGGTTGATAAAACAAGTGCCATCTCAAGAAAAAGTCCTAGGAAAATCCAAAGAGATTTTTTATCCGTTAATCTGTCTTTAAATAGAACACTGCAGATGAAAAGTAACCTCCCCTCCTGCGCCCCAGACCTAATGAAAGCCATCTGTGTAGATATGAAGTTCAAAACTCGAGGACACGACGAATTCATGGAAGTTTTATGACTGTATTTTTCAAGAAGAATTGGGGAAAGTTACTATGAGTGTGGGAGGAGAGGCTGCACGGCTTCTGGAAATGGCCTAACTTCCAAAATGGAGGTAAACTGTGCCACGGATTGCTCTGATGCCACCAAATGGAGAATCAGCCTGACACACAGGCCACCTAACCATCCCGTCCCCATGACACACATAGGCCACCTAACCGCCCCGTCCCCGTGACACACATAGGCCACCTAACCGCCCCGTCCCCGTGCCAAACATAGGCCACCTAACTGCCCAGTTCCCGTGACACACATAAGCCACCTAACCGCCCATCCCTGTGACACACATAGGTCACCTAACCGCCCCGTGACACACATAGGCCACCTAACCAGCCCTTCCCCGTGACACACATAGGCCACCGAACGCCCCGTCCTCGTGACACACATAGGCCACCTAACCAGCCCTTCCCCGTGACACACATAGGCCACCTAACGCCCCGTCCTCGTGACACACATAGGCCACCTAACCGCCCCTTCCCTGTGACACACATAGGCCACCTAACCAGCCTGTGACACTCATAGGCCACCAAACCGCCCAGTCCCTGTGACAAACATAGGCCACATATCCGCCACATCCCCCTGAACACAGGCCACCTAACCGCCCCCTGACACACATAGGCCACCTAACGGCCCAGTCCCTGTGATACACATAGGCCACCGAACCGCCCCGTCCCCATGACACACATAGGCCACCTAACCAGCCCTTTCCTATGACACACATAGGCCACCTAACCAGCCCTTTCCTGTGACACACATAGGCCACCTAACCGCCCCGTCCCCGTGACACACATAGGCCACCTAACCGCCCCGTCCCCGTGACACACATAGGCCACCTAACCGCCCCTTCCCCGTGACACACATAGGCCACCTAACCGCCCCCTGACACACATAGGCCACCTAACGGCCCGGTCCCTGTGACACACATAGGCCACCGAACCGCCCCGTCCCCGTGACACACATAGGCCACCTAACCAGCCCTTTCCTGTGACACACATAGGCCACCTAACCAGCCCTTTCCTGTGACACACATAGGCCACCTAACCGCCCCGTCCCCGTGACACACATAGGCCACCTAACCGCCCCGTCCCCGTGACACACATAGGCCACCTAACCGCCCCGTCCCTGTGACACACATAGGCCACCTAACCACCCCGTCCCCGTGACACACATAGGCCACCTAACGCCCCGTCCTCGTGACACACATAGGCCACCTAACCGCCCCTTCCCCGTGACACACATAGGCCACCTAACCAGCCTATGACACTCATAGGCCACCAACCCGCCCAGTCCCTGTGACAAACATAGGCCACATATCCGCCACATCCCCCTGAACACAGGCCACCTAACCGCCCCCTGACACACATAGGCCACCTAACGGCCCGGTCCCTGTGACACACATAGGCCACCGAACCGCCCCGTCCCCGTGACACACATTGGCCACCTAACCAGCCCTTTCCTGTGACACACATAGGCCACCTAACCAGCCCTTTCCTGTGACACACATAGGCCACCTAACCACCCCGTCCCCATGACACACATAGGCCACCTAACTGCCCCGTCCCCGTGACACACATAGGCCACCTAACCGCCCCGTCCCCGTGACACACATAGGCCACCTAACCGCCCCGTCCCCGTGACACACATAGGCCACCTAACCGCCCCGTCCCTGTGACACACATAGGCCACCTAACCACCCCGTCACCGTGACACACATAAGCCACCTAACCGCCCCGTCCCTATGACACACATAAGCCACCTAACCGCCCCGTCCCCATGACACACATAGGCCACCTAACCAGCCCTTCCCTGTGACACACATAGGCCACCTAACCGCCCCGTCCCCGTGACACACATAGGCCACCTAAACGCCCCGTCCCCGTGACACACATAGGCCACCTAACCGCCCCGTCCCCGTGACACACATAGGCCACCTAACCGCCCCCTGACACACATAGGCCACCTAACGGCCCGGTCCCTGTGACACACATAGGCTACCGAACCGCCCCGTTCCTGTGACACACATTGGCCACCTAACCAGCCCTTTCCTGTGACACACATAGGCCACCTAACCAGCCCTTTCCTGTGACACACATAGGCCACCTAACCACCCCGTCTCCATGACACACATAGGCCACCTAACTACCCCGTCCCCGTGACACACATAGGCCACCTAACCGCCCCGTCCCCGTGACACACATAGGCCACCTAACCGCCCCGTCCCCGTGACACACATAGGCCACCTAACCGCCCCGTCCCCGTGACACACATAGGCCACCTAACCGCCCCCTGACACACATAGGCCACCTAACGGCCCGGTCCCTGTGACACACATAGGCTACCGAACCGCCCCGTTCCTGTGACACACATAGGCCACCTAACCGCCCCGTCTCCATGACACACATAGGCCACCTAACCGCCCCGTCCCCGTGACACACATAGGCCACCTAACCACCCCGTCACCATGACACACATAAGCCACCTAACCGCCCTGTCCCTGTGACACACATAGGCCACCTAACCAGCCCTTCCCTGTGACACACATAGGCCACCTAACCAGCCCTTCCCTGTGACACACATAGGCCACCTAACCGCCCCGTCCCCATGACACACATAGGCCACCTAACCAGCCCTTCCCTGTGACACACATAGGCCACCTAACCGCCCCGTCCCCGTGACACACATAGGCCACCTAATCACCCCGTCACCGTGACACACATAAGCCACCTAACCGCCCCGTCCCCATGACACACATAGGCCACCTAACCAGCCCTTTCCTGTGACACACATAGGCCACCTAACCGCCCCGTCCCCGTGACACACATAGGCCACCTAACCACCCCGTCACCGTGACACACATAAGCCACCTAACCGCCCCGTCCCCATGACACACATAAGCCACCTAACCGCCCCGTCCCCATGACACACATAGGCCACCTAACCGCCCCGTCCCCGTGACACACATAGGCCACCTAACCGCCCCGTCCCCGTGACACACATAGGCCACCTAACCGCCCCGTCCCCGTGACACACATAGGCCACCTAACCAGCCCTTTCCTGTGACACACATAGGCCACCTAACCAGCCCTTCCCAGTGGCACACAGTGTACCGTTCTGATAGGTAATAAGGAAGGGGAGAACCGAATTTTCCTGACTACGAGAGGTCACTCGGGTGGTTATCAGGGGTCGAAGTGTAAAAAAAAATAGAGGGCACCACCATTCATGTAAATATGCCAGCTATAACTAGTTTAAGTAGGATCAGGAAGCGTGAAGCCTATAAGACAATTTCTGGTTGAGAAACATGTGAGCAGAATTCCTACCTTATCCCTGAACGTCTCAACAACCGAAGCAACTCCCCTATTCAGTGCCCTCCTTACCTGCATGTTTCACACTTAGCAACACATCTCAAGTTTCATGCATACCTCAAACCCTCGAACCCAAGACCCCTATTGCAACATTTTGAAAAACCACATGGAAACTCATGCAGGATTGGGGTGCAGGGGGTGGGTGGGTGTTCTTATAGAGTGCATCGCATGTTATGCTTTCAGCACCCAGCCTTTTACAACTCTCCATGCAACCTTTAATTCTTTCTTGGCTTCCCTTCCTGTCCCCTTTGATGGCACAACATTCCCCGGTGAGTGGAAGGGAAGGAGAGAGAAAGACAGAGACAAAGAGGGACCTATGGAGGGAGAAAATACAGAGGGGGAGGGGGAGACTGTGTCGGTAACTGACTCACAGATTGGGCCTGAGAGACAGACTAACTAGGATGAAAGACTAAAACTAAGAGGTAGGGGAGCACTGGAACAAAGGACAAGGAGAGCGAGGAGATCGATGAAGGACTTTGAAGAAGGAGGACCAGGACAAGGGAGGACTAGGATAGTGTAACATGTACACATGAGGACTGGGACAATAGAGGAGAAGGAAGATAGGGGATAAGGCAAAATGATTACAGAGAAGGAGTAGGTATCATTATCCAGCCAGCTTCCATCCCCAAGGTGGCTTCCTTTTGGAGCCTCACCCATACCAGGCCCCGAACATTTAGTCATCAGGTAGACAGTCAAGTTAGTCTACAGATGGCTTTCAGGCCAAAACCATTTTCCAATGCTTTGTATCCATAGCTTTTAGGTGCATATATTGTAATACAAGGCTGCCACCATGTGGCTGAAAGCAGAAATTTTATCCGTGTTAAAACTTGTTTTTTTCTACTTGATTGAAAACCTTGCGAATGTTTGATCTAAAAGTATTTTCCGCACATGGTCACCTACCTCGGATGTCTCCGCCGTGATGGCTTCTGATTTCTTGTGCATGGGCAGCCACGGAAGAGAGTTCTAAACTAATGACTGGTTGTGCCTGGTCTGTCCCCTGCACCATGTGTAAAAATAGTATAGATGCAAGGGCTTGGTTTACTTGCTGGCTTGGGTATTTTGGCCTTTTATAAATCTGGAATATATTGCATTCCTGTAGACTCAAAGGCTCTGCTCTTGTTTCCAGTTTTTTACAGGTTGTATTCTATAGTTATTGTTGGAGGGTTTTTATTTTCTTTGAATCTGCGTCTAGAATCAGGACCCCGAATTTGGACACAATACTTCATTTGTAGATAACCCTAGTTACATGATATGATAGGTTATTTATGAGTGCAGACCCGGGGATCAAACCTGTGCTGCTCAGTGTCGTGTTGCTTCCAAGGCCAGCTCGTTACCGTTGAGCTATCCTCCCGAGACATGAAAGCACATCTGAACACAGCGTATGTATAAAAACAGTAAGGGGACATAGGTAGACCCTCTTCCCAACCCTAGGCTAAATGCAAGCAAGATACCTGGTGATAAACAGGGTAAATCTAAGGCGCAAGGGGAGGGAGGGGGAGAAAGGGAAGCATAGAGAACAGGAAAATGCATTTCTATAGCCATGATCAGGAGCCAAAATGCCAAAACATGAATACTCTCAGTAACCCCCACCACCGCTAGCACATAGTACAAATATAAATACGCAGGTAGACATGCACTGGATACAGTATCTAGAAGGGGGGAACGTGAGGTTCACGCTTTTCCAACAATGCCCAGAGGACCACCAACAACAATCAGAACAGGATTAGGCTTTCAAAACGAATTTCATTTTCATTCCTTGAAACAATTAATTCCTTGAAACAAATAGATTCACAACTAACATGCATAACTAAACAGCAGTTATACAAAGTAACCTTGTACTTTTCAATAGGCAGAAGTGTGATAAATAAACACAATAATACCTTTGTGGTATAAGCTAAAATTCTAGCACTTGGTAGAAAACTCCAGTTTTAAAGGGGGACCAAAAGAAAATTTCAATATTCCGGTAGGTACATTCCAAAATCACTTTAGTGGAGTTTAAGGGTTGTTGAAAAGTTCCCTGTAGATAATATCGAGACAAATCTAAAAGGCAAAGCTAAAGTACTGGGTAAAAGGCCATAAGTATCTGTTCTACCCCAGAGGTGAGGAAATAGGTGCGATCAAACCCAAATGGCTGCAAAGGACACCTTCTTGAAAAGCTTCAGTTCCAGGTTAAAAACCCAAATGATTCAGGGGGGAAGGAAGCAAAGCACTAATCAGGCCAAGGGAAGTCAATGTTAAGCTGCGGCATAGTGGGTCCTCTAGAACCCCACTACTACAGGACCCAAGGGACCTCTGATGGGGAATCAGATGAATAATTCAGCAGTCCATGCCCCTGGGGTCAGTGCCCATGGTGACAGATTTGGAGATATTGGCTCAGGAATGTTAAAATAACCCAGTCAGTAGAAAGCTTTGTTTACAGGGCCAGTTGCAGGAGCAAGTACCCAGAGACTTGCACCCCTGTCCAGCGATCACGCTGATGACCCAAAAGAAAAAGGATTGGCCTTCTTAGGAGGATGACTGACCAGCCAGGAGCAGAAGGTCTGGATCCACCAAGCATAGTTTTGGAATCGACAAAGTGAGTTATTCCTCATAATCATACAGCAAGTCCTCCCCAGAGCCCAAGCAAACGTTGCAATCTTCCCCGACCATCACAGGGATTGCACGCCCCAATGTCCATAGCTATTTAGCATGAAATTAGGTAAGGATTTGAATAGGGCTACCGTTCCCTTACTGCTTCAGTTGTTGTAAAAATTAACCAGGCCAAGAGGTTTTTCCCCCGGGATTGTGGCAGTCACAGATCAAATATTCCAATCAAGTCCAGATCGAGCGGGCATTACGAACCAACAACACAACACTGTTGGAAATACCTGCTGCTAAGCTATCCCATGTACAAAATGGTTGCTTCTCATTGGCAGCAGCTCGGCTATGGAAGGCTCTTCCCCCTGATTTAAGACTATGCAGGGCAGTATCAGTTTTTCGGTGTAGACTCAAGACCTTTCTGTTTAAATAATCTCATTATAAATACTCAGTATAATTTCCCTCTGATTATCTTGCCTGGTTGATTCTCAGTTTATGTTTTATGGTGGTTGTCCTGTTCTCGCACTTCGATGCCCATAGGCATAGTTACAGCGTGTTACAAATAAATTAAATAAATAAATAGAGTTGAACATCCCAGCCGAGAGTGATCGAGATGTAGGTGGCTAACCCCCCCGAAGGCATGTCCCCTGCACTGGTTCTTGCTGCTGGCATATTGAAGAGACGGAACCAATTAAAATGGACAGGCTCTGTTGCCCAGGTTTCCTGAATCATGATACCCGATAGTTGTGCACACAGTCCCACTCAGCACTGTCTTGAATTTTGCTTTTCGGCCTGCAATGTTCTACACCAAGAGCTCCACACTCAGTTGACCTACTTGAAATACCTTAGTTGTGTTATCACTGCGCCCCCTAAGATCTTCTTGCTTCAGCCCCCCCTATTTGCTTCCAGGCCTCTAACTGCAGGGGTGGACTGGCCTATAGAGAACTCTGGAGATTTCCTGGTAGGCCTCTGTAGTGTAGGAAACATTTGTGTAGTAACCGATTTTATTTTCACATTTTCACATAGGAAAAGGATTTAGCTTGCTGAAAATGTGTAATATGTGGCCACTGTCAACATTATTTCCAGGACCTCTTTTGGTTCCCAGCTCATCCCTACGTAACTGGTAGGGGCCCAGAGGGGGCTGCAGGAGGAACAGCTCCCTCAGGCTGGTCCACCTGTCAGTCAATCTCCTCCAGAACCTGTTTGCCATCAGAAAGTTCAGGGTGGTATGGTCCATGGCCGTCAGGTGTTGAGGGGGACCTGGAATCTGCTGTAATCTGCTTTGAGGTCTAAGAAGCATTAAAAGATTTGAACCCGGGGCGATCCTCACAGATCTCCACACCTCCCCTCCAGCTGGTCCATAAAAGAAACCCTGGGGCAGAAATTGGATGTTAGATGAAACCATTCTGCTATGCGAATCTCTCTATAGCAGCTCCAAAAACCTGGAAGGATTATTTAAAGTGACAGTTATTCAGTCATCTCTCTGGGAAACGTTTTTCACCAGAGCCTACCCAAGAAGGGCGTCTTGCCATTAGGCGATCTCGCCCCCTCAGGAAATTGACTGCACACGCATTCCCAACGCAGTGAGTGACCTTGTTCATTAGGGAGATAGTTTCTTCTTTGCATGGGGCAGTAAGGGTCGGGACATTTGTCAATAACACAACAAAAGGTGCCGCCTGGAGGGAAGATGCAGCCTATGAAGGTTCCCAAGGTCTCTGCGTGGCTTATATAGCGTTCCCAGCCCCCGCACTTCCTCCCTTGGGAATGCCCCACACAACCCTTTAACCAGACGCTCGGGCCAGCTAGTGGTGGGCGTTGCTAATGAGTTTTATCATTTCAGGGGGGGCATTCATAGCTCCCTGAAGAGGAGTGTTACAAAGGCTGAAAAATGTGGGCACCTGTTTGTCAGACTCTAACATCGTAGTCACAGGGCCTGTAGACTTGGGGCCCATATCCCCCCTAAACACCTTGTCTTGAGCCTTATTATTTGTCTTCGAGGCACCTGACGGGATCAAGCCTCCTGCAGCTGCCTGTGTTAAGCCAGATCGACCAGTGTACGATGGGGACAAGGGAGGAATGGACTGAATGGTACCCTGGGGCGTAATATATTTGGAGTGGTTCTTACCCACTCCTGCATCCCTTGCATAACCCAAAAGTAAATCAATCTTAGATTCTAAGTGAGACAGAACCTCTTGAATGTTCAAGACCTGGCTTTCCATAAGTGCTAAATGTTTCCCAATATTGTTTTCCAGGTACATTGCCTTCATGTTAAGAGTTTGGGCCAAGTCCGTTTTGGGAATAATGCTCATTGAAGGATTTGTGCCCCCGCCAACTATGCCAAAGCAAAAACAAAGAGGTGATGGCTGGAAGGTTTAGACTGAATCTTAACCACTGGCATTGCTCGGGGCAACCCTCCAGACCATCGTTCTTCGCCTGCCAAGCCATTACAGAAGGGGAAAGACCATATGCAAATCAGGCTTGGCCCCACCCCAAAAGGGGCAGTCCAGCCCGAACTGCTAGGTCACATCCCTTCTGCACGAGACCACAAGCATCCCCAAACATGTTTCACCCTTGTTGGGGCTCATCAGTGAGGAGTAGCTTGGGTCTCTAGGCCCAGCAGGCACGGGACCCACGTCTGGGCATACCCGTCCCACTCGGGGTGACAAAGCAAAAACAAAGAGGTGATGGCTGGAAGGTTTAGACTGAATCTTAACCACTGGCATTGCTCGGGGCAACCCTCCAGACCATCGTTCTTCGCCTGCCAAGCCATTACAGAAGGGGAAAGACCATATGCAAATCAGGCTTGGCCCCACCCCAAAAGGGGCAGTCCAGCCCGAACTGCTAGGTCACATCCCTTCTGCACGAGACCACAAGCATCCCCAAACATGTTTCACCCTTGTTGGGGCTCATCAGTGAGGAGTAGCTTGGGTCTCTAGGCCCAGCAGGCACGGGACCCACGTCTGGGCATACCCGTCCCACTCGGGGTGACAAAGCAAAAACAAAGAGGTGATGGCTGAAGGTTTAGACTGAATCTTAACCACTGGCATTGCTCGGGGCAACCCTCCAGACCATCGTTCTTCGCCTGCCAAGCCATTACAGAAGGGGAAAGACCATATGCAAATCAGGCTTGGCCCCACCCCAAAAGGGGCAGTCCAACTATGCCCACAGAAACTATGCCCACAGAAACCCCTGATGATGCTTGATTACAGATGTCCTTCCTCCCTGACTCCTGAGATTTGGGGGTAACGTTATTCATGTTGGTCTCTACCTGGTAGAGAATTGATTGCATCTCATCAGGAATTAATTCAAATACATCCTTACTTGTAATATGTGTTTCCGCTAGCAAGATTTTAGCATCCAAAGCACCAACTGCTTTTTTAAGGAAGGGTACCAAGGTACCAGACCCACTGGCCGGATGCTTTCTGCTTACAGTACTGTTTACCGCGCCCTCCAAAGCAAAAAGATTGTTAAATAAATAAATAAATAAAACCACAAAAATCCAGCCCACATAGCATAGGGGCATGTCCGAACGGCTAGAGAGGCTTCGCTCGAATCCTTCTCACTCCCTTGCTGAAATACACTTCAACAGTTGTCAACAGTTGTCCAATCCAAAAGTAGTGCTGGGTCAGTAGGAGGAAAGCATGACACCAAGAGACCAGCGAAAGATGAAGCGAAGTAAGGTGAGTCAAGCAAACTCTGCTGGGCTGATGAGGCTGGCTGGCAGATGAGTTAGAACAAAAGGCCCAACACAACGCAACGCGGAAGCCCTCTGGAAAAGTCATCCTTCGGACACCCATAAAGATGGCCTCATCATAGCTTCCATCAATTATAAAGAGGCTATCTTCCAGGCAAAAAAAGATATTTTCAACAAACGCATCACAGAAGCGGATTCCAAATCCAAAGAACTGTTTAAGATTGTCAGGAATCGAGGGTGGAAGTTGTGGGATCGATGGACGCTCTAGTCCTCACCCAATATGGCTGCCTCCACTATAAATTTAGGCCCCGCCTCCAGCTCGGCGCGTTGTATTTGTGTATTGTTTACACAATTCCCAGCGCTCGGAGTTACTCGTAACTTTCTTCCGTATTCCCTCCTCGCTCTTGTTTTCGGCTTGAGCCTGTATTTTTCTCTTGTGTTCCTCTCCCCTTTCTGTCCGCTCTGTGTTATAGTTCTTTGTGGTTTTCCGTAACCATCTATCTGTGTTCAGCCTTTCCCGCGTGCGAACCCCCTTCGCACTCAGCTCCTCGCTCTGCCTTTCTGAACCCTTTTTCTCTGCTCGCGATCTCTTTCGCGTCTTGCTACCTGCTTGTTTACTTCCTCCGCTTGCGAAACCCTTCGCACTCCGCTCCTCGCTCTGCCTTTCTGAACCCTTTTTCTCCGCTCGCGATCTCTTTCGCGTTCCGCTTCTTGCTACCTGCTTGTTTACTTTCCTCCGCTTGCGAAACCCTTCGCACTCAGCTCCTCGCTCTGCCTTTCTGAATCCTTTTTCTCCGCTCGCGATCTCTTTCGCGTTCCGCTTCTTGCTACCTGCTTGTTTACTTTCCTCTGCTTGCGAAACCCTTCGCATTCAGCTCCTCGCTCTGCCTTTCTGAATCCTTTTTCTCCGCTCGCAATCTCTTTCGCGTTCCGCTTCTTACTTACCTGCTTGTTTACTTTCCTCCGTTTGCTAATCCCCTTCGCACTCAGCTCCTCGCTCTGCCTTTCTGAACCCTTTTTCTCCGCTCGCGATCTCTTTCGCGTTCCGCTTCTTGCTACCTGCTTGTTTACTTTCCTCCGCTTGCGAATCCCCTTCGCACTCTGCTCCGGTGTCGTGGCATTTGACACTCCCAGCATTCTGCAGTGTTCCGACTTGCAGAAAGCCCTTGTATTTTAAATTCTTCATTCCTGAATCTTCTTCATATCAGTCTGGAACAATTTGCCTCATACCTGGCCTTCGGAACCACTCTTCACCTTGCCTGCAGATCTTCATTCAAGGGTTTTTTCTGCCGCTTCGGCTTTTTCCCTTGGGCATAGAGGCTGGCCCACTGGGAGCCCCCCGCGGCAGGTTTCCACTTCTGCCAAGGTGGCCTCCGGAGGGGCCAGACTTTATTTGCACGATAAGAAGGTTAGAACTCCTAAGGATCTTATCTCGACCAAGAAGAAGGAACGTCCCCGAATTCGGACTACGGTAAAGGACTCTGTATCAGAAGATTCAGGTGAGGAGAAGGGGGAGGTGGAGCCGAAGTCTGACAGCATACAACGCCCAACTACCAACATGGCATCTTTGGAACAATACCAGGAACTCGTAGCAGCTATACAGAACCTAACAGCTGAAGTACAATCCCTAAGGGCTGAAAATATAGTCCTTCGCCAACAAGTAGTGTTGCGTCGAGATGACCACGGTGACCTACCCACGATGCCTCTTTCCTTCGGCAAGTATGATGGTCATCCAGGAGGTCTCAAGGATTTTCTGGATGCCTGTAAGGTATACTTCACATTCAGGCCTCATGCTTATGAGTCTAGCCGAGCCAAGGTCGGATTTATAATTGCCAATCTCTCTGGGAATGCCTTATCATGGGCAACTCCACTGGTCTCCAATGATGATCCTTCCCTAAATGTCTACGATCAGTTTGTTACAGCCTTCAAGGATAGATTTGATAGACCTGAGGTTCTATACTCCTCATTAGAAGCTATCCTTGATGTCCGTCAAGGAAATACCGACGTGCAAACCTATATCTCTCGCTTCCTCAGACTGGCTGCAAAGGCTGACTGGCCGGACTCAGCTCAACAGACGATCTTCAGAAGAGGACTTCAGGACGAGATCAAGGATGAGCTTGCAAGGATAGCCAGACCATAGTCATTTCGTGACTTGATGACCTTGTCCCTCCAGATCGAGTTCAGGCTGCATGAACGCAGACAAGAACGGAGACGTCCACGGGGAACCTCACAGACGATAGGCCTGCCCTCCCAGACTCCAATCCCGAGGCCGATATCATCCACCGAAGAGTCTATGCAGATAGGAGCTGCTCGTGGACCGCTGACTCCTGAAGAAAGGAGACGACGCCGAGAGGCAGGATTGTGCATGTATTGTGGATCCTCTAAACACCTGCTGAGGAACTGTCCAGAAGTTCCTCCTAGGAAGAAGGAAAACTTCCACCCCCGGGCTGTTGCAAGGGAAGTCTCGGGGGACCTGCCAGTTACCCTTGCAACCACTCAAGAACCCTAGAAGAGGGCGAAGACAGTAGCTTAATGGTTTTCAAAGTCCACGTGAAGTTATCTGAAGCAACATCTGTTGAGGTATTGGCAATGTTGGATTGTGGTGCCGCTGGAAACTTTATGGACATTAACTGGGCTAAGGAGAACTTAGTCTCTACCAGAACCAAGCCCAAACCCATACCTGTTGAGGGTGTTGATGGTGTACCTCTTTCTTCGGGTCCTATCCGGTGGGAGTCTATTCCATTGCAGATTAGAGTAGGCAATCACCAAGAACTCCTAGTATTCGACCAGATACGTGCAGCTCATTTTCCTTTAGTTCTGGGAATGCCTTGGTTGAGGAGACATAATCCTCTTATCAATTGGTCTGCCAATAAGGTGTGCTTTGATTCTCAATTCTGCAAATCAAACTGTCTGATTGCTACTGCAACTAAGGTGGTGACTGGAGAAGGTTCAGAAGCTCCCGGCTCCTTAATTGTAGCAACAGTTCCGCCCCAATACTATGAATACACCGAAGTCTTTCTGGATACTCTCCCCAAGCAGCTACCCCCACACCGGGCAGAGGACTGCTCAATTGACCTGGTGCCTGATTCTATCGTTCCTTTCGGAAGGATGTATCCCCTGTCCCTTCCGGAACGAAGGGCCCTCAGAGAATATCTGGACGCTAATTTACAGAATGGGCTGATTCAGGAATCCAAGTCATCCTGCGGGGCATCATTGTTTTTTATCCCCAAGAAGGATTCGGATGAGTTGCGCCCATGCATAGACTTCAGAGGACTTAATAAAATCACTATAAGGGACAGGTATCCCATGCCCCTTATACGAGACATCCTGGAGGCGGTTCAAGGGGCTAGGTATTTCACCAAGTTAGATCTAAGAGGGGCCTATCACCTCCTTAGAATCAAGGAGGGGGACGAATGGAAGACCGCCTTTCGCACTCCGTTCGGCTTGTACGAGTACAGAGTCATGCCGTTCGGTCTTGTAAATGCTCCGGCAGTTTTCCAGAGGTATATGGACAAGGTGTTTGCAGACATGTTATACCTCTCCGTAGTGGTCTACCTAGACGACATCCTTGTCTACTCCAGATCTCGTGATGAACACAGAGTACAGGTCAAGAAGGTGTTGAAAAGACTCCTTATCCATCGGTTGTTGGTCAAGCCCGAAAAATGTCAGTTTGAACCCACTTCTGTGTCCTACCTTGGATTCATCCTTTCTCACGAAGGGATCGAAATGGACCCAAGAAAGGTTAAGGCCATTCACGATTGGAAGGAACCCGGAAACATAAAGGAGCTACAGAGTTTTCTGGGTTTAGCCAATTTTTATCGGCGTTTCATCCCCAACCTCTCACAAACAGTGCTCCCCCTAACCTCTCTACTTAAGAAGGGAGTACGGTTTTCTTTTGAAGGAGAACCGCAGAAGGCTTTCCAACTCCTTAAGGAAAGATTCTCCACGGCTCCCATCCTGATCCAACCTGATCAGACAAAACGATTCATCATGGAGACTGACGCCTCTATAGGAGCAGTAGGAGCCATTCTCCTCCAAGATTCTGAGGACGATCTTGAGCATCCTGTAGCTTATTTTTCCAAGACCTTAACTTGTAGCGAACGGAATTATTCCGTATTGGAAAGAGAGCTACTAGCCATCAAGCTAGCTTGTCAGGAATGGCGTCATCTCCTACAGGGAGCTGCTCATAGCTTCTTGATTCGCACCGATCACAGAAATCTCAGAGTACTCCAGCAGATGGAATGCACCAATGCCCGTCATGCCCGATGGGCCTATTTCTTTCTGCAGTATGACTTTGTGATAACTTACATTCCTGGAACAGAGAACAAGAAGGCTGATGCTTTATCCCGAAGTAAGGGGGAGGTATCAGGATTATATCAAGGACATGACTTTGTTCTCCCTAAGCTCAGAATTTTGGCTTCCACGACACTTTTTCTCAAGGAGCTTATACCCCTGTATCAGAGCGGCTCAGAGCTCGCGCATAATACCACCAAGGGGAAGGATGGATTGTATTACCATAATGAGGCGCTTTACGTTCCCACCAAGAAGCTTCAAAGAATGGTTCTTTCCTGGTGCCAT
Organism: Ambystoma mexicanum; assembly: GCF_040938575.1. Lineage (NCBI taxonomy): Eukaryota > Metazoa > Chordata > Amphibia > Caudata > Ambystomatidae > Ambystoma > Ambystoma mexicanum. The sequence continues at coordinate 420,240,846 of NC_090929.1, forward strand.
GACTTGCCCTTGACAGGTCATCCTGGCATCAGAAAGACCTATGACTTATTAAGTAGGGGTTTTTGGTGGCCAACGCTAAGAAAGGACGTGAGTCAATACGTCTCTACTTGCTCTGTTTGTGCCGCAAACAAGTATCAAACGGGTAAGCCGATAGGGTTATTGCAACAGTCTCCTCTAGCAAATCGCCCCTGGGAACATATTTCCATGGATTATATTGTGGATCTTCCGGTGTCTTCTGGTATGACTGTAATTATGGTCACTTGTGACTCCTACAGCAAGTTGGCACACTTTTCTGCCTTTCAACAACTGCCTTCGGCTTCTGAGACAGCGGCTGTATTCCTCCGTGACGTAGTCCGCCTGCATGGTTTGCCTAGGACTATAGTCTCTGATCGTGGTTCCCAATTCACCTCAAGATTCTGGGCTACTCTCTGTCGGGTTCTGGGAATCCATAGGGCTCTCTCCTCGGGTTACCATCCCCAAAGCAATGGCCAAACGGAAAGACTCAATGCCAATTTGGAACAGTACCTTAGGTGCTTCTGTAGTCCACAGCAAGAAAGGTGGTTTGAATTTCTCTCCCAGGCAGAGTTTGCTTATAACAATGCAATTCACACCACCATACAGATGAGTCCGTTCTTCTGTACATACGGTTTCAACCCACACCATCTACCCTGGGTTACCTCACGATCGACCAAGGTTCCAGCCTTAGATGAGGCTCTCAGAGATCTGCACGAGGTACAGGAGACAGCCAAGAAGGCTCCTCTATCCAGCCAGGATGCCCAGAAGAAGTGGGCAGACAGGAGCAGACGCTCAAACCCCGATTGGAAGGTGGGACAATTGGTATGGCTGTCAACCAGATTTCTTCCCAGATGGATTCATAAGGGGAAGTTTTCTTCTAGATTTCTAGGACCCTTTCCCATTGTTCAACAGATCAATCCGGTGGCTTTCAAACTTAAACTTCCGGAATCCCTCAAGAGGATTCACCCTGTCTTTCACACTTCTCTTCTCAAGGCCTACAAGGAAGACCCATTTCAGAGACCTGTTCATAGGGGACGCCCTAAGGTTGATCCTGCCCCGGACGAGTACGAGGTGGCTCGTTTGATCGATTCCAGGTATCGTAAGGGCAGGCTACAGTACCTGGTACATTGGAAGGGCTATCCTAAGGAGGAGAGAACCTGGGAGCCTGACTACCACATACATGCTCCTCATCTTGTGAAAAGGTTCCATCGCTTTCAGCCAGGCAAACCAGGGGGACCCCTAAGGAAGAGGGGGTATACTGTCAGGAATCGAGGGTGGAAGTTGTGGGATCGATGGACGCTCTAGTCCTCACCCAATATGGCTGCGTCCACTATAAATTTAGGCCCCGCCTCCAGCTCGGCGCGTTGTATCTGTGTATTGTTTACACAATTCCCAGCGCTCGGAGTTACTCGTAACTTTCTTCCGTATTCCCTCCTCGCTCTTGTTTTCGGCTTGAGCCTGTATTTTTCTCTTGTGTTCCTCTCCCCTTTCTGTCCGCTCTGTGTTATAGTTCTTTGTGGTTTTCCGTAACCATCTATCTGTGTTCAGCCTTTCCCGCGTGCGAACCCCCTTCGCACTCAGCTCCTCGCTCTGCCTTTCTGAACCCTTTTTCTCCGCTCGCGATCTCTTTCGCGTTCCGCTTCTTGCTACCTGCTTGTTTACTTTCCTCCGCTTGCGAAACCCTTCGCACTCAGCTCCTCGCTCTGCCTTTCTGAATCCTTTTTCTCCGCTCGCGATCTCTTTCGCGTTCCGCTTCTTGCTACCTGCTTGTTTACTTTCCTCCGCTTGCGAAACCCTTCGCACTCAGCTCCTCGCTCTGCCTTTCTGAATCCTTTTTCTCCGCTCGCAATCTCTTTCGCGTTCCGCTTCTTACTTACCTGCTTGTTTACTTTCCTCCGTTTGCTAATCCCCTTCGCACTCAGCTCCTCGCTCTGCCTTTCTGAACCCTTTTTCTCCGCTCGCGATCTCTTTTGCGTTCCGCTTCTTGCTACCTGCTTGTTTACTTTCCTCCGCTTGCGAATCCCCTTCGCACTCTGCTCCGGTGTCGTGGCATTTGACACTCCCAGCATTCTGCAGTGTTCCGACTTGCAGAAAGCCCTTGTATTTTAAATTCTTCATTCCTGAATCTTCTTCATATCAGTCTGGAACAATTTGCCTCATACCTGGCCTTCGGAACCACTCTTCACCTTGCCTGCAGATCTTCATTCAAGGGTTTTTTCTGCCGCTTCGGCTTTTTCCCTTGGGCATAGAGGCTGGCCCACTGGGAGCCCCCCGCGGCAGGTTTCCACTTCTGCCAAGGTGGCCTCCGGAGGGGCCAGACCTTATTTGCACGATAAGAAGGTTAGAACTCCTAAGGATCTTATCTCGACCAAGAAGAAGGAACGTCCCCGAATTCGGACTACGGTAAAGGACTCTGTATCAGAAGATTCAGGTGAGGAGAAGGGGGAGGTGGAGCCGAAGTCTGACAAAGATCCTGAAGGAACTCAAATCTCCTGCCACACTCCCCGACTCCTGTATTAAAGACAGCATATGGTGTTTGAATATTCAGAAAGCACTCCTGGACAGAATTGCCACCCTTCAAACTAAAATTAAAACGTAGCAAAACTGTCTACAGACAGGCAAGCAACCAATCTCCCCCACGACAGTTACTACCCAGGCTACTCCAAACTTTAAACCCTTCAGTTTTCCCCACTCACTATTGCCGAAGTTGAATGCATCATTAACAAAATTAAACCTTCCAATTGTCAAGGTGATTCGTGCCCAGCCCCCATTATCAAGGAGGCCTCCCATGATCTAGCCCCATTTATAACGGCCTTTATAAACGCATCCTTCAAAACAAAAACACAGTCCCGAACAACCTAAAGGATGCCTGGGTCATCCCTTTGCTTAAAAAAAGCCCCTTGAGCCCAACCTACCTAACAGCTACAGGCCCATTACCACGGTCGCATTCTTGCTCAAAATATTGGACCGGGCCGCTTACCTCCAAATTGAGGATTATCTGGAAGTTAACAACCTTCTTTGCTTAAGGCAATCCAGCTTCCGGCCTAGTCACGGGACGGAAACTGCCCTCATAGACCTTAAAACACAGATCGAGGTGTTGAAGGACAACGGGAAACTAGCTTTGCTATTACTACTTGATCTTTCAACTGCCTTTGATTTGGTTAATCATTAAATCCTCTGCCAGCACCTCACATCAGCCGTCCACTTCTCTGACTCTGCCACCGCCTGGATCAGATCCTTCTTAAGCAATAGATCCATGCGGGTATTTTCACTGCTAGCATCTGCTGAGCCTTGACTTCCTGGGTGTCTAGTACACAAATTATGCCGACGACATCCAGATACTCATCCCCATCACGGGTGACTATGCAGTGGACACTAAATCCCTGAATGACGTATACCTGGTTATTCATGCTTGGATGGTGCAACATGAGCTTTGTCTCAACGACGACAAGATGGAACTCCTCATTTTCGGTTCACACCAACGTCTGAATAAACTTGACCCTTCCTTCCAGATGTGTATCATTGTATTAAGGTATCCAAGGACACCAAAACTTTAGGAATGTACCTTGATTCTACACTATCATTGTGTAGACAAACCAATGCTGTCAGTTCAGCATCGGCCTATACATGCAAGCTTATCACAGCCTGTAGACCATTCCTGACCACTACTAATTGCACTGTGTTAACTAGAACACTCATCATGTCCAAGATTGACTATTGTAGCGCCCTTTACCTCGGGACTAGCCAATCTAATCCTAACAAACTCCAAGTCATTCAGAATAATGCCATCAGAGCAGCTTTAAATATACCTAGAAACCACCACATCTCCAACTATAGACGTAACATTCTCTGGCTTCCTGTCAAGCACATAATCTCTCTGAAAACACTCGCCTTGACTCACAAGTGCCTGTCCAACCAGGCTCCATTGTATCTAGCCAACCGTCTCACACCTCACACTTCCTCTCGACCTACGAGAGCGGCCCATGCTCATAGCCTATCCCTGTCTAGATTTAAACTTCAAAAAGCAGGCGGCACCAGTTTCCCTGTCCGGGCTTCTAAGCTTTGCAATACCCTGCCGAATGCCATTAGAGCTGAACCTTCCTTCCACTCCTTTAAGAGCAAAACTAAAGGGTGGCTCTTAGCACAAAACACATACGACATCTGACGATATACTACTGATATGGTCAATCTGGCACTAAACTCTTGTATCCTAATGTACAGGTCATGTGCATATTACCTTTTGTACTACTCTCTGCTCATATCTTTGTACTTAAACAACTCCTGTATCTCCTTTTGCCTGTACATGCTTTCTATATTATTATTTTGCATATATTATTGTCGTACAGTAGCTCTACCCACATGTTGTCTGTAAGTTGGTAGAGCCACCTTATTTCTTCTTGTATGTAATCGTAACTTTGCCTCCTACGATATGCGCCCAGATGCCTTTGGGCCTGCGCGCTATTTAAATAAACAAAAAATACAAAAAAATAGTGATAGGTGGAAGGTTGTGAATCAATCTGAACCACTGGCACTGCTCTGGGCATCCTTCCACACCACCATTTTTCGCCCGCCTGCGCCATTTCGAAAGGGGTCTAGCCATATGAAAATCAGTTAGGTAATGTCACCAATGGGAGCAGCCCTGCCCGAACTGCCAGGCCAGGTTCCCTCTGAAGAGAAACACAAGCAACCCCAGATATGTTTCAGCCCTGTTGGGCCTCATCAGTGAGGTGCACCTTGGTTCACTGTTCACTATGGTGCAGCAAGCAAGGGATCCACATCTGGGCATACCGTCTCTCACATAAGGAGACCAATTAAACCAAAAAAGTGATGGGTGGAAGGTTTTGAATTAATCAGAACCACTGACACTGCTCTCGGCAACCTTCCACATCACAGTTTTTTAGCCCATCTGCCACATTGCAAAAGGGGTCCAGCCATATGCAAATCAGTCAGGTACTGCCACCAATGGGAGCAGCCCTACCCAAACTAACAGGCCAGGTTCCCTCTGCAGATCAGAGCAGCCACAATGTCACTAACACAAAAGCTAAACAGCTGCATTTCACCGAAATCCCATAGATCCCACTCGGCTCTATGACTGTATGGCAAGGCACACCCACCTCTCCAAGACAGATTAGAAGCGTAGAAGCGTGACAAGCTGCAGGCCTGCCCAACTGCCCATGCCCATAGCTGCACAGGTTTTGCTGCGAGGACGCTTGGGTGCGAGCCATCAAGGGTGGGGGGGGCAGGGTGTCCAGCCTCATGGAGCGTGGGTTCTCAAAACATCCATCCTTCTCCTTCCTTCTCCTCACCCAACTCTTTGGACACTGGTGTTGGCAGTGATCCTTCCTCCACACCTCCAGGCGAGACGTTGGTGCCACGGTGCGCAGCAAAAAAGGGGGGGAGGGGCAAACAGCCAGTGGCACCCGGTCTCTTGTTTTGCAAGATGCAGGGGCAAGGGGTAGCAGTAGGAGAGGACGAAGGCTGAAACTATTATCAGCATACAGCAGCAACCCCCGAGGAGTTTTATAGAGAGGTGGCCATGGTAAAGAGATCTTAAGCCAATTCCTCCTGGCATTAAGACCAAACACCCTCCCCCATGCCTCCAAAGTTGCGTGCTCTGCTTTGTAAAGGACGCTCAGTAGCACAATCTACAAGAGTGGAATTCGGGGGTCAGTGTCCAGGCCCTGGTCCATTTAGGGGCTATGTCGGAGGAATAGAGCCCACTACTCACCGCCACCACTATGGCCAGGACGGGCTCCGTCAACTCCCCTGACTCACCAAGCTTTACGGCCTTTCATGACCCTGGACCCTGGGCTCCGTCCTCACACACTGCCCTCCACGCTCTGCCGACTCTGCCTGAGCTCTTTCCTCCATGCCCAAACCTCACGCTGACTCAGCAGAAGCATTTGAGGATTTGATTCAGTTTAACTGATTGATTGCAGAGACTGGTTTGCCCAACTGTAAAATAACCTTTCTATCAGGGCTAAAGGGGGGATTTCAATGATGTTATTGCTCAGATTGACCGACAGCCTACCGAATGTGTAGAACTAATACATCTTGCACTCAGATTAGAACATAAGGCAGAAAGGTTTGTGCTGCCCTCACTAAGTGGTTGAATGAGAAAGGGGTGAGGTATCGCTGGGACTCCCCTTTCTCAGTCTCCTTTGAATATGAGGGGTATAAATACAAGCTGGCAATGGAAGATGGCATTCAGAGAGTCAGCTGAGAGCTTCTGGAGATCACTCAGGACTTGCCAAAAGATCCAAGGGAGTTGATGGACACGATGCCGGGACCTGGGTCGTCAGGAGACAGACAGAAGATTCCCAGATCATGCACATTTAAGAAACTCAGTACCTCCCAGGGATGGGAGGGAGAAGTGTACCTGGTGGTGGGTTTGGGGGGACTCAGATATTGGAGTCTTCTGAACTGAGGGTCCAGGAGGGAGGAGGAGGATAGCTAGGCAGGGGTGGGAGGCTCAGAGGAGGGAGAGCTTTGAAAAGTTGGTCCAACGGAAGGGAGGACCACTGTGATCTAGGTCTGATGCAGGTGGTAAATCCGGGTGGGATTGGATGTCAGGGGAGGGGAGTTGGGGAAAGTTGGGGGGGGAATAGGTTTATTGGGCTGTCCCATACATTCCAAGAAATGGGTGTTCAAATGCCTCAGTGTGTTCCAAGGGCCTGGATCTGGGGCATGGGTGGAGATGTAATGATGTTTTGTTAAAGGACAGAGTGACGGAACAGACGCTCTGTGTGGAGATAAAGGAATACTTTACCTTTCATGATAATGGGGAGCTAGCGGTTCAGACACCTTCAGAAGTTTTTAAGGCAACTATACAAGGGGTTTTGAATCGAATGGGTTCCCACTAGCAGAAACAGAGAAGGGAACAGGGGGAGATCCTTAAGAAGAAAATCAAACGCCTTCAACCAGGGAGTGCTTGTGGCACGTATATACCACCAGCAGAAGTTGGCGAGCTATGATCATGTAAGCCAAGCTGCGATCTTTATTCAGAATAGGGAAAATAAACTATTGTTCTTGAAGAAACGGTATCACAAAAAGGGGGACAGAGTAGATATGATTCTCGCATGGAGCTATGGGAGGAAAGGAAAAAGAAAGCAATAGGTGCTATCAAGACCAGGAAGGTTTTTATTGATGGCAATGAGACTGATCTTTCGGGTTTGGAAAACTAGGAAGAAGACAACAGTAGAAGACTGGTTGGTTGATTTACGCACCTTATCAAATTTGGAAAAGCTCTCATTTAAAGTAAAAGACAAAGAAGAGGTGTACAATCTATTTTGGGGACCATTCAATGCCTTGTATGATTGACTACATAGGCTGTGGAAAAATGTGAGGAGTGGGTAGAAATATGTATCAATTATACAATTTTATTATTCTATTTATTTATTTATTTATTTATTTATTTATTTATTCCTTTCACTGTTATACTTTTTGGGGGGTTTGGTCTGGTGTTGTGTGTGTGGTGTTGGTGATTGTGTGTGTGTGTGTCCTATATTGGATGTTTTTATTGACTATTGTATTTTGCTCTTTTGTTGTCTGTAAATATTGAAGGTTTCTTAGTATGTCGGGGAGGTTACTTGGTTGTGATGTTTTTTATTGACATGTAATTTAGTTGAATGCTTTTGAATTGTATTATTTGGTTTACTATTCATTTCTGTATTGGACTGTTCTGTACTTTATTTGTTGACATACTAATAAAAAGATATTTAAAAAAAAGAAAAAGACCAGGAAGGATGACATTATGTACGATTCACAGGGCATTGGGAGGGTGCTTGTAAAATTCTATGAGAAATTGTACGCCTCTGAGTGGGGAGAAGAGGACTTGCAGATTTTGTCCAATCTATATCAATTGGCCCTTGCGGGCATCCCCCCAGCAGTAGCAGAGGGCCTGAACCTGCCTATCACTGAGGAGGAAAATTACATTAGCTGTTAAAGTTATGAACTCAGGGACAGCACTGGGTGAAGACAGTTTATGAAGTTTTATAAGATGTTTTTCCCATTCCTGGTCCCCTACCTAGTGAGGGTTTTCAATGCATGTCTAGAGGGGGGGGGAGCTTTACCGGCCACGATGATGATGGCAATGATAGTGACTATATACAAAGTGGGTAAGGAACCCATGCTATGCTCTTTGTACCAACTGATCTCCCTCTTGAACAACGATGTAAAGATCCTGATGAAGGTCCTAGGGCACAGGTTGGATGGTTGGCTGCCAACACTTGTTCATAGGGATGAAGTGGGTTTCGTTCCTGGGAGGAAGGAATCAGACAATATATGAAATACATTAGACTTAATGCACCATGTGCAACGTACAGATTCAGATGCCTATTTGATATCCCTAGATTCAGAAAAAGCATTCGATATGGTGGAATGGCCATTCATGATGAAGGTCCTGGTAAAAATGGGGCTCGGGGCCAACTTCCTTGGTTGGGTCGCAGCATTATATAGTGAGCCAGGGGCAAAGGTGCAGTATAATATTGAGCGTACAGACACCTTTAGACTAACAAGAGGGACGAGACAGGGGTGCCCTCTCTCGCCGCTATTTTAAGTGTTGACTAAGGAACCAAAAGCAATTTCTATACACGAGAACAAACTAAAATCAGGTATACGATATGGCAAAATTGAGTTCAAATTGTCCCTGCTTGCGGACGATATCTTGGTTTATTAAACTGGGGTGCCGTCATCTCTTCTGGTCCTGTTGGAATACATCTTAAACTATGGCCATCTCTCAGGTCCTAAAATCAATGTGGAGAAGTATCATGCCGCAAGGGGCAGGGGTTAGGGGGGAGCTCCGATCTAGATGTTCAGACCGGGTTTCTAGGCATGAGATTGGAAAAGCAGGGTATAGAATATCTGGGGATTCACCTAACAAGAGATCTTAGGGAGCTGAAGAACAGTAATTATGGACCCTTGATGAGCCAACGGAAAGAGGACGCGGCAAGGCTATTTTCAACATTGGGATTGACCCCAGTTATTACCTACCCAGTCATGCTCATGAGAAACATCACTGGATATGCCCTGATTTGATAAAGGCACCATGCCGAAACACGTGTTATCCAGAGGGCAATGTTAATTAAACTTCCCCATTACACAACTTCATTCTGATCCAGCATTTTTTCTTTAATATCTTTTCTGGCGCAGTAATATGGTATGGACATAGCAGCTTACCTTGAAGATGTTGTTGCCCATCCCCTGAAAGTGAGAGACCACCTCTGGGCCCCATATCAAGAGATTCCTGAAAACTCAGACACCATCCCACTCTGGCGGTCCTTTGCGTGACGTGGAATGGGGATAAAGCAAATAAGATGCTTTCCTCTTGGCCTTCACCCATGCCAGGGTTTGAAGTTCTCATAACAGTGGTCTGATAGGGGCCTTGAAAGGGTTGGCCAGATGTTTAGGAAAGGGGTGTTTTTGGAAGTTGAGGAGCTCCAAAGTGTGTTGGGGTGTCTGCCGCCTCTTCCTTATGCACAGAAGGTAGAAACAACTTTTCTTTTCATTCTTTTAATACTTAGCCCACGCTTGAAATCTCTCAACCTTTGAAGCGTTTGTCTCATGTTGGCACGGGAATAACCTAAGGTAGTGTTCAGGGATTATGGGGAGTGAGGGTAGCTTGAGAGGGGTATTATAAAAGACCAAAATAAAGAAAATAGCTCAAACCGCAGAGGAAAGAGTGGGGAGGAAGGGAAGGGCAGAGGGTGGAGAGCAATGCGGAAATTATATGATATGATATGATAAGGCATTTATAACGCGCCCATACACAAGTATTTCAAGACGCGACGAGGCAAGGGAGGGGGAACAGAGGGAAGACAGACAACGATCCTACTATGCCAGGGGTCCTTCAGATTGCGCAAGTGCAGGGGAAGGGGAAGGGGAAAGTGCGGGGGGGGATAGTGCAGTACATGGAATAATAGAATAAATAACAATAAGTAAGTACGGCCAGCCGGTGGCAAGTGCAGGGATGAAGGGTGAGTGCCGGCATCAGGTGTCAAGTGCTGGTAGTGGGCCTGAAGGGATACGAAACAGTCCCCAAGTGCAGGGGTTGCAATTAAGGCAGTGCAGGTGTGCGACTGGCGGGGGAGGGGACCTGGGCCCGAGATCCGAGGGTGGCCAGGTAACCAGTGCAGTTTCAACCAGGAAATCAGCAGGGGAGAGGAGGAGAGAACGCAGAAGCAAAGAGAAAGGTTTTAAGGTGTTTTTTCGGAACCGGAGATGGTTCTCCTCAAGTTTCAAGGAGGCAGGGAGCCTGTTCCAGAGGGAGGCCCCAGCCGAAGAGAGAGATCTACCACCAACTCGTTACTTGGAGAAGCGACTGACCCTGAGGGAGTTTGAGGTGGAAGAGCAAAGAGCTCGGGAAGGAAGATATTTAGGAAATAGTATTGGAGGGACAGAAAAGAAAGAGGGAAAGAGAAGGGAAGGGAAGGGAAGGAGAAAGGGGAACGGTATGGGGAAGGAGGGAAGAGATAGGGGTAGGTGAATGGAAGGAGAGAAGACAAAGGGGACGGTGAATGGAAGGAAAGAAGAGAGAGGGCAAGGAGAGAAGAGTGGGAAGGTGAAGGGGAGAAGAGAAATGGGTAGGTGAATGGAAGGAGGGAAGAGAGGGAAACTAGAAGAAGAGAAGAGAGCAGAGTGAGTCAAGGGGGGAAGAGAAAGAAGAAGGGAAGAAGAGAGGGAAGGTGAGAAGAGAAAGGAGAAGCTGAAGGAGGGAAGAGAGAGGTGGCGGAGTGAAGGGTCAGAGAGAGGGGAAGAAAGGGAGCAACGAAGTGGAAGGGGAAAGAGAAGCTAGGGACAAAAGTGAAGGTGAGAATAGAGAGGTTAAGGGGAGAAGAGAGGGGAAGGTGACGGAGGGAAGAGAGATGTGAAGGTGAAGGGGAGAATAGCGAGGGGGTGGGAGAATAGAGAGAGGAAGGGGAACAAGAGAAGCGAGAGGTGAAGGAGAGACAAGAGAGGGAAGGGGTGAAAGAGGGGATTAGGAAGGAGAGTGGGTAAGGAAAAGGGGAGAAGAGAGAGGAAAGGGTAGAAACAAGAGAAAAAGGGACGGCGGGGAAGGGGAGGAGAGAAGAGAGAGGTGAAGGGGAGAAGAGAGGAAAAGATGAAGGGGAGAAGAGAGAAAGGGAGGAGAGAAGGGAAGCTGAAGAGGAGAAGTGAAATGGGACATGGAAGGTAAAGGAGAGGGGAAGGGGAAAGAGTGAGAGGAAGGGGAACGAGAGAGTGGAAGGGGACAGAGTGACGAAAGAATGGAAGGTGAAGGGGGAAGAGAGAGGGTAAGGGGAGAAGAAAGAGGAGGGAAAGGAAAGAGGGTAAGGAGAGAAGTGAGATGGGAAGATGAAAGACCGGACAGAGAGGGGGGAATCGTGAGAAGAGAGGATTGGGAAGGAGAAAAGGTAAGGAGAGGAGAGAGAGGTGAATGGGAGAAGAGAGAAGGAAGGGGTGAAGAGAGAGAGGAAGGGGTGAAGACAGAGGGAAAGGTGAAGGGGAGAAGAGAAAGTGGAAGCACAGAAGAGAGGGCAAGAGGTGGAAGGTGAAGGAGAGAAGGGAGAGATGGGGCAAGAAAGAGGAAAGGGAGAATAGAGAGAGGAAGGTGAAGGGGGAAGAGAAGGGAAGTAAGGGAAGGAGAGAAGGGGAGAGGTTGAAGGGGAGAACAAGGGGAGAAGAGGGCAACAAAGGGAAAAGGGAGAATAGAGATGAAGAGGAAAGGAGAAGGAAAGGTGAAGGGGGAGGTGAAGGGGAGAGGAGAGAGAGGAAGGAGAAGGGCAAAGAGAGAAGAGAGAGGGGAAGGTAAAGGGGAGAAGTCAGAGGGGAAGGGGAAAGAGACATGAGAGAGGGGAAGAGGAGCAGAGAAAGAGGAAGGGAAGTGTGGAGGGGGTCTCAATCCCCCCCACCGTACCCGCAAGATGACGGATGCCACCCACTGAAGCAGCCCCACAGACCATAACCGGATTACATCATCAAAAGTAATCATGAAGAGGCAACATGGTTGAACACAAGTAGAGACATTAGCTGAGTGCAAAAGAACACAGATGAACTGCTTGCTGAAACCTAAAGAAATTACCATGAACAGCCATGAAAGCGAAATGGAAGCGACAGCTGCATTTAAATGAATTGAGAAGGCATAAAACACAGGGCTAAAGCTTGACACGTGGAGTTTCCTGAGAAATGTGAAAAGATCTGGTGGCATGTTCAGCCCTGCTAGGGGCACTGGGAGAGAATGTTTGAGTTAGTAGAAAAGATACAGCTCCTGCGAGGACAAAAGGCTGAACTCCCTTATAAATGGCAGCAGAAAAAATCATTTTTAGGGTCCCTGAACACGTGGCCTGGAACTGGGGAACAAAGCCCATTCATCTGAGGCAGACAGATAATGTTGTTCCCATCAAACTGAAGACAGAAGATGCAAAAGATGTCCTTGCTCAGCTCTTGGGAAGTTGGAAGTGGTAACATTGATGGGACACAGGCGGTGCTGTAAGATCACCTTCCCCACCCATAATTGTTTGCTCACATGCTGGTAAATTTCCTAAACTGGCAAGGCTTGCACTGACCTCCTGGGGGTGGTGCCAGGTGGAGCTACTAGATCTGTCCAGACCAATCAGATTATTTGTCCCGTATAGAATGTAATTATGCCTTACTGTTTAACCAATCAAAATCTTGCTTAGAGCCCAGGAATGTAACTTTTGGTTGTGAGGTATGACCAGTTTAAAACCTCACTGCATGCCTGTAATGAGCTGAGAGTGCATTTGGAGCTGTAGAAGCTGTGTGTGTATCCCTGCTTGTATTAATAAAGCAGCAATGTGTCACATTTCTGGACTCCTCTGTTTCTTGGGCTCAGGGGATCTCCCTCGAGCCAAACTCAGTTTTTTTAATTCCACTTCAAGTGGAAGCAGGGAGAAAACTGCTTGTGCCTTCAGCGAAAAAAAATGCTGTCTCTCCCATGCATTCCTGCCTGCTCTGGAGATCAGAAGGTGGGGGTGGCAGGCTTAGGGGGTTACAGCGAGTCCAAAAGCTACAGCAGACTTGTGGAGCTGGTGTAAGTATGAGTCCAGGAATATGACAAATACAGGGAGGAGGGAACTCGGGCAATAGTTATGTTTTTGTCAGTTATTTTGTTAGAAGATTATGGAGTGTAAGTATAGACTCAGCTATATGGCAAATAGGGGAGGGTATGGACCGGTTCCGCTTGATGTTTGTGTTAAGATTTTGGTTTTATATGGAATGTTGTTTTTACATTTTTGTTTTGGTTAGGGAACATTTGGTCTTAGGTGAGCAGTTTAGACAGTGAGCTAAGACGATTTACTTAAGAGTACAGATGACAAAAGGTATGAAAATATTGGATTTGCTGTGAGATACGCATTTTAGATTGCTTCATGTGTGTGGTTTACCTGTGGGTAGGGACAGCAGAAATAGCTAGCTCGTATCATGGAAGGTGAATCCCTTGGTGTTTTCCTCGCGGAGGTAGACCTCTACAGGTGACACAGTAGATAAAAGAGGACCACAAGAATTATTGAAGAATTATTGGAATTCCCAGTTAGGTAAACAGGAAGGTGGCCACGGGTTTGTGTCATGTATGTATTGTTAAGTTTGTCAGTGTGTTTGGGAAAGTGTTTAAAGCGGACTTGTATTGAAGGGGAAGCTATTCACTATTTTCTTTTGACTTGCTGTAGGGTTTGTGGTGTCACAAATGAGGTTATCGAATAGGACTTAAAGTGCTTAGATTGTGGCAGATTCTATCTTGGTGAAGTGGTGCTTAAATTGGCTCGAGGAGCACATGCCAGAATTGTATTATTGGCCCCTGGGGCAGAGAACAGGATGAGGGTGGTAGAGACCTAGGAGGGCTGTTGTTGTTCTGAGAGAAGTGGGTTAACATTTATGCTAAGTGACAAATGCATTGTGATCCCTAGTGGAGCACAGATTTGGTGGACAACACATTGAGGTTTTCAAGCTTTGAAAAATGGGGGGGGGGGAGAATGAAAAGGAAAGAAAAATAATAAGAAAAAAATGTGACAATATTGGGTTGAATTTGAGAAGCATGTGAATGAATGATGGACTGGCCTAGGTTGAAGGCTAAAGTGAAAGTGGTTTGTGGGCTGTGTGTGATGAGGGCATTTGAACAAGTGGTGTCTGTATTTATTGTATTTGTCGCGTGTGAGTGCAGTTGAATATGTAGTGTGTGGGGAGGAATGCATAACATTGTGTGTTATGTGTTCAGAAATATTGTAATTGTGTGCGCTATATTGTTTTTCTTTTCTCTCTTTTTGACTTTATCTCTTTTGCTGCGGCAACCTAAGATATGTTGTTTTCTATGTGTAAACAGACAGCTCAGTTGTGAGCTGTCTGCGGAAAGATGAAAAAACCTATATAGGACAGTTTCTTTTTTAAGAGTTCTGAAGATTATACTCCGGTCAACAGGCATTGGCAAATGACCAGCAGTGAAGGGAGGGGGACAAACCCATGTCGGCGAAGCTGGCTTTAGTTAGCACGGAAGGCGATGGGGCATTCAGCAGATTTTTGCATTAACCTATGTCTTGGACAAAATTAAATAAAATTAAGTAAGGAAATTGTATTAAGCATCATGGTAGGCAATTGAAGTGTGATACATGGAGCAAGCACCCAAAGAAGCAATGGTTTTTTAAGACTGACAGGAGTTTGCGAGAAGCAACACATGTAGGAATTGTGAATATTAATTTCCATTACATGATGAAAAAGGGCAATGTGACTTTGTGCATCGGGGCATGGAATTTAGGCATTGTAAAGTGGAAAGTAATAGAGGCACGGTTTGCTTGCAGGGATTGGTAGGTAACTAGAGAGATGACAGGCGCAGAGAGGGGAAGCTTTGGTAAACACGGGATTTTTGGGTGACTGAGACAGATTGTAGGGAGGCTTATTAGATGTGGTGTGGGGAGCAGAAGAGACGTGGGGTGTGGAGTGAGTTAAGTAAGGAAAGAGTTCACATTAGTGATTGTGATTTGAGGTGTATAATACACGAGATTGCACATTTATATTAGGATAATGAATAGCACATATTTTAACACAAGCATATGTTTATGTTTTTGATTGGTTTTTCTTTTTTGAACAATTTATTAGTGCAACAGTTGAATTTGTAAAGCTCTGCCTTACAAACTTTATTGACAAAGCATTAGTTTGTGTTGGAGGTTTAAACATTACCTTTTTCCAGTGCTTTTTGGGCCACTTAATGGTGAGCATCACTTTTGTCTGCATGTAGGACAGCATAGGAGAATGGGTGGGGTCATAAATTACATATACATATAAGGGTATGTAGGTATGTAAACAGTGTACAGCGTGGGAAAAGCAATGGTTAATATTTAATTTATATTATGATGAAGCAAAATAATTTCTTATATAGAAGGAGTGAAAGAAGGTTTTGGTTGGCATTGGCAGTGGAACAAGTATCAGAACCTGTTATGGAAAATATGACCATTAATGAAGACCTTTAATTGTCCCAACAGCATTTGAATGCTACCTTAGAGTAAGAGCTTATTAGGCTGGGTATTTTTATTAAAACCTTTACAAAATATATGGGTAAGAATGTAGTTTTGACAATGGCAGTGGTTTCTTGGGAGCGAGCAGAGTGATAATTTTATTAGAAGGCATTTAACATTGAGGGCTTTAATGAGGGAGGGGCACTGGAGGGAGAGCATGTTATGGGGACCGTGTAAATAGATGTGTATGGATATAGAGACCTTTTTTGGTTCAACAATTTATTTGGGTTACCTGAGCAGCTCTGCTGCTTTAAGGTTGGCACAGTGCCAGAGGTTTTTAAAGCATTTTTTCAGGCACTGCATAGAAATACAGTAGGGGTATATTTTGTGCATATATTATTTAGTTCTTGCAAGCGCTTTTAATTAGCAATATGTGGAATACATTAAGGTATATAAGGCAGGCACACAGAGTAAAAGGGAGTAACGTTTTGTGATTTATGGGTGGAATAACACCAGAGGTTTCAAATGCATTTCATGACCATGGGCATGACCATGGGCTGGCAAAGGAATGTTTCCACACACACACGGTGAGCCATATAAGGCTGCCATGACACAGACAGGCATAATTATGGCCATTAGATAGCTACAGGCATAAAACAGACATATTTTAGCTGCACTAGTAGTAGAGAAATATGGGAGGAAGACTATGACACATTTTTCAAGCATGCAAGAAGGTAAAGACCACAAAAGACATGGGGAAGTTGGCGCGACTTGGGAGGAGGGGACACACGCTTCACAGTACAGTGCATAACCACATGAACAGTAGGCCCAAGATCACAGCGTCCGGCGCATGTGCCGCAAACTTAACACACATCACAGACAAATACGGCCACTGCAGGCACCGAGGCAATGCAGATACACACACATAGAATAAGGGGACATATCATGCTGAGGGGGGACCCATTTTAGGGGAGCATAGTGATTTTTATTTACATCATTTATGTTAGCATTTTATAGCCAGAATAAATACAAGAGTACACCATTATTTTGTATTTTGTTGTGTATTTTAACTGCTCCAAATTAATTATCTCTTAGCCTGTGCGGTGACCCCAGTAGCATTGCTTCAACTTAGATTGGAATTTTAAGACCTTAGCAGCTCACGAGCCGACTAACATCCAAGAACTACAGTTCCCAGTAAAACTGTAGTTCTGAGGAGTATTTAGGATCACGTCAGGCACATAAGCGCCCGTGCATAGGAGCCGGTTTGTTCCTGTACTTAAACGGCTCCCGCGTTCGGGACATATTGATGAACATATTTGAACTTGCCAGACCTACGTTCCTGCTGCTGCCTACTTTTTAGACTTTTTTTAAAAAAAATGCAGCACCTTTGTATTGCTTGTAGGCCTTTTACCAGTGTAATTGTGATTTTAGGAGGAAGGTTTTATTTTGTATTTTGTTGAGTATTTTAACTGTTCAAAAATGGTCTCTTAGCCAACGCGGTGACCCCATTAGCGTTACTTCAATGTAGATTGGAATTTTAAGACCTCGGTAGCTCACGAGCCGACTAACATCCAAGAACTACAGTTCCCAGTGAAACTGTAGTTCTGAGGAGTATTTAGGATCACGCCAGGCTGGCGCGTAGGAGCCCGTTTGTTCCGGTTCGGTGCGCGAGGCAGGAGGCAGGCCATACCCCTTTCATCTTCAGTCCCAGGTAAGTGCTCTAGTACGGGAATTGTTGAAGTATTAAATGTGATAAGGATCGCAAGGGAGAAACTAGATGCAAGATGTTCGCATCGGTTGCCTTTAAACCTTGTGAAAAGGAAACTGTTAGAAGCCGAGACACACTCCACCAATCCACTCATAGAGCTCAGAGCTCCCAAACCCCAGATAGAGGAGGAATTGAAAAAAGAGGCTTACCCTGTTCATTCCGGGTTGGGAATAAATATAGGCATTCCCTGCTGATACACTTGATGCTCAACTTTCGGCGCCATTCCTACACGTGAGGTTGCTTTCAAGGCCCACATGGAGGAGGCGATGCATGAGATAATTCAGAGTGATACTAAAATACAGTGTCAAGCCCCGGGATCAATGCCCACCTCTGCCACAACATTACCTCCAAATAAAAAATATGCCAGATGTATTAAATTAAAGCAGACCATGCCCAAGCAAAATTCAGCTTCTCAGGAAGACTCTATGAGTGCGACCATGCCACAGCGTATTTTGAAATACATGCTACTCAACACCAGATCACTTCTCAAACATTCCACGGAAGTGGCGGCTCTTATTGGAGAGTGTAATTTAGACATCTGTGCCCTCAAGGAGACATGGAGTCATGAAGCGGCCGATCTGGCACTGGCTATACCGGAGGGATACCACATGATCAGGAAGGATAGAGCTGAAAGTAGAGAGGGAGGAGTGGTCCTCATTATTAGATCTGAGCTCATAACATGGGTAAGTAAAATGTATGCCATTTCAGGAACAGAACTTCTAATGGTTAAAGTGGCCATCAGTGCTGACACCACACTCAACAGCCTTTTACTTTACAGGGCCCCTATGTCAGATCCTACCTTTCCAGATTTAATGAGCAATCTCCTGCTATCTTTTTTTAAACCCAATACTAAACTACTTCTCCTAGGGGACTTTAACCTATGGTTGGGTTGGAACACGGATGCCACCGCAAGTGCCATGGAGAGCTTGCTCAACTCATTGGACTTCTTCCACTTTATCAGAGATCCCACCCATATCAAAGGACATACCCTCGATTAGGACTCTACTTTGAACCTGGACCTAATAGATACAGAGGTTAATCCATGTCCATGGTCGGACCACTACTGCATACATTTTCAGACGCAGACCGAGTATTTTGTCAAAAGAGTAATTGAGACCAAGGTGTCAATAGCCATCAGAAGTCGCAAGAATCTGAACAAAGACACTCTCATCACCTGGGCGACTACCCTGAATGATAAAATAAGTAATATAGGTAATTTAGAAGATATTATCTCCACCTTGGTCAACTCTATCAGTTCAGCCACCGAGAAGTTTGCTCCAGTCAAGATAAAAATCCAATCTAAACATCAGAGAAATGCCTGATTCAATAACGATCTTAAGGAACTGAAATCCCAAAAAATTAAGCTATTCTACGCCTACAAAACTGCTGCTGCTAACTACAAACTAGCAGTGATCTCAGCCAAAAAGGAGTCACTCAATGCAAGAATAGTGAACGCCAAATCCGATAGCAGGGAACTGTTTAAAATACTAAAGGAGCAAGTGCATATCCAGGGCCCCATGCAAGACCCCATTCTCAAAAATTAGATTTGGTGCACAGAAATTCAGCACGCCATGTTCAACAAATAAGCTAACATCAGAGAGGTAATAGAGAAAAGCAAACAAGAGCTGGAAGACAATGTATATATTCCTGTCAAGAAGGACAAGGAGCAGCAAACATTTAACTTCTCGCCCATTTCTGAAGAAGAACTTGCCAAAACCATTGCCCAACTTAAAGGTATGAGCTATAAGGGGGACCCTTGCTCTGCTATTATGAACAAGGAGCGTTCTTCGACTCTGATCCCGGCACTCACTAACTTTATCAATGTCTCCTTTGAACAAAACCGGGTTCCAGACGATACAAAAAATGCCTGGATTATCCCATTATTGAAAAAAATCTAATCTCTTCCCACTGACACCAGCCAATTATATACCTATTGCAAACACTGCTTTTTTGCAGAAAATCTTGGAGTCGCCTATAACCAAATTTCACCGTTCCTTGAGAATAATCAAATTCTCCACAAATATCAATCCGGATTTCGCCAAAACCACAGAACAGAGACCGCTCTCCTAGCTTTAAAATCCCATCTCTATCAAGGCATGGACAAAGGCCAAATCTCCCTCCTTATGATACTAGAAATTTCGGCAGCCTTTGACCTGGTAGACCATGCCATCTTGTCCACTAGGTTAAGGGATAATGCCAATTTCTCCATTCAGGCGACTCAGTGGATCTCCTCCTTTCTGAAGGGTAGACAAGTGAGAGTTGCAAGCGACCTTGCAGAAGCCAACCTGTCCACTCTCATGTACGGGGTTCCGCAGGGAGCATGCGTCTCCTCGTACTTTTATAATATTTCTATGATCCCGTTCTTTGATGTGTTGGAACAGGAAGGGATAATATTCGCGAATTACGCAGATGATACGCAGTGCATCATTCCCATCTCAGGTTTGCATTGTGAGGATGAAATCTATATTAATAAAGTGTACCAAAGGATACAAGATTGGATGGTGGCAAATGGCCTGGCTATCAACAGCTCAAAAACAGAACTTTTGCTTTTTGGTTCAGATGCCAAATTTGAGAAACCAGGCCCGATATACAATACCTTCAATATAGACAACTGCTATATTGAGGTTAAGAGTAAGGTGAAGATCTTGGGTTTTCTTCTAGGCAAAAACCTGAATATGAAGGCCCATGTGAACAGCTTGACCTCTTCCTCATCTTATTTTATTAAATTGTTACACCATCTGCGCCCCCTTATATCTGAAAAACTCTGAGACATTAGCCAGAGCCATAATAGGATCCAAATTGGATTACTGCTCTAGTCTGTTAGTGGGCATTCCCCAATCTGACATCGAACGCCTGCAGGTTATTCAAAATGGGGAAGTCAGGGTCGTTAAGGGCTCCCTTAGGAGAGACCATGTATTGGAGGCAAGAAGAAGTATTCACTGGCTGCCCATACAGGCCAGGGTGTATTTTAGGCTATTACATATAACCCATAAATGCCTGATTGGCCAAATGCCAGCATATCTTATGGAAGCCATTGTAAAAAAACACAGCACACAGTTCTTGAGATCAGACAATACCAACCTTCTTAACACCATGCACTGCAATACCAATAAAGCACAGAACAGAGCCTTTCATATAGTGGCCCCATTGGCCTGGAATGCCCTAATGCCAGCACTGGGAACCATATCTTCGACTGAGGACTTCAAGAAAAAACAGAAGACTTTGGTATTCTCTTAGTTCTACCCAACCAGCTGTTTCTTCTGCGCCCTAGAGCCCTCGTCCAACCCAGATGTTCTGTTGTGTTTTGTCTGCTGTATGTGAGTCAGTACCCATAAGCCCTTGAGTACCAGGTGCGCTCTGCAAATTCATAAACATAAACATAAACAAACATTACTATGGAAAGTGGTTCCACATGAAAAGCACACACAGCAAATATGATTGGCAGATATAAAGGGCACATTATCGCAATACTATTTTTGGCATGGGTGGAGTTTTGAAAAGCGGGACTCCCTCTCTCCTGCACACCTTCTATTCGGTTGTTGACTGAGTTGGACCTGCAGCCAAGGTCCTAGTTTGTCAAGGCAACAACTCCGAGATTCCTAATGTTTAGAAGATTTGTGTGGTTTGACAAACTCTGGACTGGAAAGGCGCTGGTTGGATTAGATAGTCCGGTAATTGTTGGTAGGTAGTTTGCACAAGTAATAGATGAGTCAAGTTATTAGTGTGTCAAACATGAGGTTTGGTTTATTCCTTGGTTTAGTCAGCACCAATGAGAGACATCATTGGATGTAAAGGTGATATTTATAACATGATAATATGTTGCACAGCCGATGCGCGTTTCAACCTAAGTCTTTTTCAAGGCCATTTGGGTTTGATGGTTGAGCTTCCAGGTGGGGTGAGCTGGTCCTCCCATGTGTGGGTGCCAGTAGGCTGGATAGCCGTGCTTGAGCCGGGTTCGGCAGTGCTGGTGTGTGGAGTCGAGAATCGTCCAACCCAGATGTTCTGTTGTGTTTTGTCTGCTGTATGTGAGTCAGTACCCATAAGCCCTTGAGTACCAGGTGCGCTCTGCAAATTCATAAACATAAACAAACATTACTATGGAAAGTGGTTCCACATGAAAAGCACATACAGAAAATATGATTGGCAGATATAAAGGGCACATTATCGCAATACTAACCACAGTTTTATTCAAAGAAAGGGCACACACAGAGAGGGAGAAATTGACAAACAGCTACAAGGGAGCTGCAGAGGTGCGATAGTGCGGGCGAGAGTGACTTCACTCACGCAAGCTAAGGATGAGGAGGTGAAGTGGGGAAGAGAGACACCTCTTCATTAAGGGGCCAGCGGACCCAGTAGATAGTGGGTGTGTGTTTATACCGGGGGAATGCTTATTTAAGATAAAAACAAAACTAGAGATGGGGAAGATTTGACATTAAAATGAATTATGCTGCGAGCTGACAGCTGACACGATAATTACACGTTAAAGGTAACCAGTTTAGAGGCATAATCAGTGGTTAAAGTGTACGAAAAGAAGAAGTGGAACTATGTTCTTTGCTGGTCTGCCCCGCTCCCCACAAACCCCATCCCTGCTCCCCCTCCCAAGCACAATCCAAACCTCCAAACAAACACACCTGCTATTTATGGGAATGTGCAGTGCACTGCTGTGCAAGCTTCAATTTATTCCCACACTTTTATTTAAGTATAGGAACACTAAAACTTAAAAACGAAAAGTATGGGAGCACCGCTCCCGACCGCTCTCGCCCACTTGGCATAGTGCATTGCTAAAAGTGACCAGTGCAGTGTTTCATATTTCTTTTTCCTGTCTAATTTTCTTTTTGGCTGAGACGGAAAGGGAGCAACCATGTCAAACAATATTATTGCAAAAAGAGCATAGTAACAGATCAAGTAAAGGAAATAAGGTGTTTAACTGGACTCAAGATAAAGGCCAGGAAGGAAGGGCTGCATAGGGAAGCACAATGTGCAAAATAAGAGTGCCCAGTCAGTAAGGAATCAGCCTTATTAAGGTAAGTAACCCATTTGATATATTATTAATGCATTTCTAATGCTTTAATGGGTTTATGGACGACATCATTGGGGTAAAGTAGCAATTTAAAGAGAAGGAGCAATGCTTGAGGTAGGTACTTGTGAAAGGGAAAAGTAAGTGGATAGAGATGGCATGTAAGTAATGGGCGGGTGAAAGGAATGTGGGGGATCCCATATTTATCTCAGGGGAGGAGAAGGAGGCACAGGTAAGTAACAGGTAAAAGGTGAGGGAGATGTAGAAAGGTTTTCAGTGTAAAGAATCTTTTTGTACAGGACAAAAGACACAGATGAAGCATGAAACTTGGAAAGTGGCCTTCAACAAGAGGAAAAGTAACCTTTTTATGAGGTTTACACAATGTAAAGGAATAAATGTGTATAAGGGCATAAGGTTTTCTATGATTTGAAATGTAATGTTTACATGAAATGTTCTTTATGATTTGAAATGTAATGTTCCTATGAGATGTGTAACCTTATATTGAAAGGCGGCAGAAATGCACGTGCAAGACATGCTAGGCAAACCTGTCTACACATATCTCACACCTGCACGCACACACCCACTATTTGCGCTTGTCTCAGCATCAAAAAAGGTTAGGGAGGTAGCAGCAAGGGTTTGCAGGAACGCCACAGCACAAGGAGGATGGACAAGGGGAGAAATGCCAAGAAAGAGATAGCTCATGCAGGCCTGCCAACAAACAGCAAATCCAAAGGCAAGTTTAGCGTTAATGGAAACAGGAAATCATCTTGGACATTGCAGGAAGGAAATCACCATCACATCGGCCCAGAGCGCAGAAATTGCCAACTCATCACATGAAGGAATCACACAGCAGCAAAGCTGAAGTGCCATATGCAGGAGAAAAGAGAGGTCCCATCAAAAGGGGAGTACTGTTCTGTCCATTACTTTATTATGACCTTTTGTCCCCATTTGGTTTTAACAGTGCAGTTTAATTCAACTCAAGGCTGTGCCCGAGAGAAGAAGAGCAGAAGTGGCAGTGGGTGGAAAAGGACTATGTTATTGTCTTTTGTTATGTTTTTTGTCTCTCTATTCCTCTCGCTCTCTCTCGCTCTTTCATTTGGTCAAGAAGGAAAAAATGGGACAGTTAATGCTCTAGAGAAATTAGGAGAGTGCCAACATAATGAATGACATTTCGAATAGCAATGGAGCGCGTAGTAGGCATGGGAGATATGAAATAGATGAAAGGTATAGATAAATAAAAGGAAGTCGCTGCAAGCATTTAAGCAATGATAGGATGTGATAAAGAAAATGTATATACATTTTAAGATACTCATCCGGTTTTCTCTGCGTTTCAGGCGCAAGGGGACTTTTAACTGCATACCACAGTGATGCCCAGTGGATGACCCACACAACTGAGCCCAAGAGCAAAGAAAGAAGGTCTATCACCAGGAGGGTCTGTGGGACCCAGCCTAATGCCCAGATGTCACGAACTGGGACATAAGAAAAGCCCTCTGGTTGTGTGCTCCCCAACCACTCTGTTTCCTCTGATTGTTAACACTCTCCCCATGCAGTGACTACACTACCTGGTATTTGTATTTAAGGTTCTGAGACATGGAGAAGTTCGTAGTATACATGGTGCCCAAGCAAAGGACAAAAGGGACGGGAACATGAGGAGAGAGAAAAGTCAATTTGGGTAGTGGCAACTGTTAAAAGGAAAAAAGAGAAAAATGTTTTTTTATTACAAATGGAATGATGTGTCCCACTAGGAATGCTGGAGCATCACTTAAGTGGCCTCCCCTGCTTGTGGTGGCAAGGGTCAGCCATTGTGCATGGAATAAATACAAGTTTGGGTAGCTAGGAGATTACACATTTGCAACATGTGGCATTGTACCGCTGCAAAGGATTGTGTCTCTGATTCTGTTGAGCTCTACTGTCTTATTTTGTGTATTTGAATGAAAACTACTGATTTTATCTCTTGCTAGTGCCTTGAAGAAATTAAGTAATTTTAATAGAACATTATTGTTGACTTAAAGAACAAAAAAAGAGAGAACAGATATATATATATATATATATATATATATATATATATATATATATATATATATATATATGGAAAAAAGGGAGGAAAAGGCGAATCGCACTCCCGCAGGCACAAAGATAAATGCCAGGTTCAAGAAGGTTCGGAAAAAACAAACAGACACAGTATAGGAATTACTGATGTCTTTAATGTTTTAATAAGTTAAAAACCAAACGCATCGTGCAAAAAGCAAATACACGATGCATAGCAGCACATAGAAGACAGAACAAAAACAGGACGCCTAGGGGCAGCAGCCTGCAAACAACGCGTTTCGCGCTATACTAAGCGCTTGATCACGTAAGGGGGAGAGGGTTGGATAGTGTAAATACATCACCTATGATGGTCCTTCAACTATGTCCATGGCAATAACTATTACCAATTGCAAGGGAACAGGGGCGGCCATGTTGGAAGGGAGTGTGGATAAATGCTAAGACTTAAAAGATTGGAGCACAGTGCTTTGCAGATGCTTTCATTAATGATCAGTAGAGAAAATCTCAGACTGACCCAGATTTTAAATTAAAGAGTACAACACCATAATCTCTAAATAAAGCAAAAAGGACCTCAAACATGTGAAAATACAAATGAGGGGACTTGACAACATATCAATACACAGTGTATGAAATAACAGTGTGATAATCGCATAGCATAAAAGATGTAATGAGCCACACTCGAAATATTAAAAAAACTCCCATATAAATGCATAGTTAGTCCAGTGACAAAAGTCATTCCCAACATTAAAAATAGACAATGCAATACAATGACAATAAAACTAGTCAACCACGATTAGATGTAAAGTCAGGTTAAAAGCACTGGAACTGGACCTAAATGTTAAAAATTAGCAGCAGGATAATACAGCTGGCAAGATATTTTTAGGTGCAAACAGCAAAAATAGCAGCTAAAACATCAAATGTCAATTATAAAGTGCAATAGAGCAAAAATAAAGCAGCAAGGCACCAAAATACCTATCCAGCCACCGAATGGTGGATGTAATAAAGTGCTGGTGCATTAATCTGATGAACTGTGCAAAATTGCAAAAATTAGCAGCTAAATCATCAAAGTGCAAGTGCAAACCATGATGTCAAAATATCTAAAGCTGGAGGCACAAAGGTAATATAACAGATCCAGAACAACAGTGGACTAGAACAAAGATTTCGAAGCATTGAAGGATAATAAAAAAATTGTCGGGAAATGAAATGTCGGGAAATGAAGGGAATAACAAATATAACTAAAACAAAGGACTACATGTAACTCCCCAAAGTAAGCAAAACATAGTTGAAACAACACTCCCCCCTATTGCAAAATAATCAGCTAAAACAAACATGTGAAACAAAATAATGAGCGTAAGTGCAGAGACAGGAAAAGATTAATCAATACCTGCGAATAAACCAACAGAAATGGTGCAGGAATACAGAAATACACAAATGATAAATCAGAAAGACAGGACAACCCCAACCATGGAAAACATAGCATAAATGAGAAGGAAAAAGCAATAATAAAAATAGAAGTTACGCATAGGAACAAAATTAGGTTCCCAGAAAGGTATGCAATTCCTCATCTACATTGTGACCTTTGGGAAATTTTGTGTCAAGATCCAAGATGAATCTGGTTTCGAGTTGTCTCAGCCTCAAAGTACGATCACCGCCCCTCGGATGAGGGGGTACATGTGCCACAGCGAAAAATGTTAATAAGTTAGCATCGTTGTTGTGTGCAGATTTAAAATGCTTGGCCATAGGATATGTCGGATCAGAATTCTTGATGGCTCTCAAATGTTGAAGAATTCTGAATTTTAGTTTACAAGTAGTACTGCTGACATACCAGCGTCCACAGGGGCACGAAAGCACATAAACAACAAAATTTGTATCACAGTTAATAGAATGACATATCATCTGCTGGACTTGTGTAATAGGATGCAGAAAGAATTTCTTGACAATAGCATGGGCACATGCTTTACATTTCATGCATTTAGTGAATCCTGTATGAGAGGCTGGAAGCCATGTATTGGAGCGCTGGATCTTGCCCAAAGGAGGTAGAAAACTAGACACAAGTTTGTCCCTTAAGGAAGGAGCACGTTTGAAGGTGACAGTAGGACGCTTGTCCAAAATGGCCTTCAAGTCAGCATCAAGGGTGAGAACATGCCAATGTCTTGCTACGATTTTACGAATGTCATTGGAAGAAGTATCAAATGTAATGATGAGTCTAGGATCATCATTTGAAACAGTTTTGGAACCAGTATCATAAATCAAGGTATCTCTAGACATGCCACGAGCTCGGAGATATGCCATTTCTATTGTTCGTTTTTGGTAACCTTGCTTCAGAAAATCCATAGCTGCTTGTGCACAATAATAATCAAAGCATGCGATGTTAGAGCAATTGCGACGATATCGAATAAATTCCCCATAAGGGATTGATTTTTTGCAAGGTGTAGGATGACAGCTAAAAAAAAACTTTATTAAGGGGACGTTATGGTTAAGTTGCGCTACTAAAAAGCTGTGAAATTCATTAAAAAAACTTTACAAACGTGACATTATGGTTCAAAGTAAAACCGAAAAACCCCAGAAATTCTAAGCAACCATAACTGCCCGCACCACTGTGCACTGCTAACACTAACACCCAGGACATGAAAGATGGCATCACAAATGTCACTGATGACATCACTGATGATATCACATGTGTAGCCCCTTTGTTTTTGTTCACTGCCATATATATATATATATATATATGTATATTCAGTAAAAAAAACATTGTTAAAGGGACGTTATGGTTCAAAGTAAAACCGAAAAACCCTTGCCATTCGCTAGTTACGGTAAGATAAGCAACTGTAACTCACGCCACCTATGTGCATTGCTAAGACTAACACCCAGGACATCAAAGAATTTTACGGGTTTTTAGTAGGGCATCTTAACCATAACATCCCTTTAACAAAGTTTTTTTTTAACTGAATTTCACAGGTTTTTAGAAGAGGAACTTAGTCATAACATCCCGTTAACAACGTTGTTTGTAACTGAATATACACTTTCATCATGTGATTTTGGGACATATGTACTATAATTTCCTTACCTTATATACATGTAGCATAAAACATACTGAACCCCACCGCTAATAATATTTGAAAGGCACGGACTGAGCCCCTATCTGTGGACGGGCGGGGACGAGATCACCACTACCCAAACAGTCAGGCGGTATCTGAAATTGTACTATTGTGTTATATGAAAAATGCACAACTTTCAATTAGAACACATAAAGACATTGTAAGTACTAATAAATAACCAATTGAACCTAAACGTCTGAAACATTATCCATGTATTTAATGACCATGTAGAATGAAATGGATTATACCATATCAGAAAAAGGTATGCCTCCAACGTAATTACCTCACAGAAACTGTGCAGCCAGGAGCGACAGTAGACGCACACAGTACAACAAAGACAAATTACAACAAAATAGTAAGTGAACCTCATTTGTTTTATATGTGTGTGTACTTTTTTTGTATGAGGGGCAGAAAAAATAATGTATTTCTGTTGTTTTGACACAGAAATGTGCAGTACTTTGGAGTGGCTGGGGGAGAATTTTCTGATTGGGGAAATGTCGGAAGATAGCGATAATAATGCTAAGCACTACTCTGCATAAGCAAATTAATGGTCAGTATATTATGGGCATTTAACATACATATATATTTATTTTTAACAGACCAGGTAAAAAAAGAAGAAAGGCCAACAAAGGACACAGTGGAAGACAGTCTAAAAAGAATAGAAGTGAAAATGGACATACTAAATGACAATTTTAACAGTTTAAGGCAATTTGTGGAGGAATATGTGAGAGAAAAGTACGATATCACTGTCCCGCCTGTATCTGCCCCCCTTCTCCATTTCCCAGTGAACCATCCCCAAACCTTCAAGAAGAAAATAAACGTTTTGATGAAACATCCATCCCTTCATCCCCTAACAATTCATCCCCTCACAACCAGTCTATGTTAAACCCTAATTCGTTTCAGTATCTGCTTCCCCCTGTATTTCTCTTGATTGATGTGTGTGTGTGTGTGTGTGTGTATTGATTTTTTTTACTGTTAGTTGGAATGAAATGGTTTGAGGCAAAGAAATGTTTTTAAAAGAGTTAAAATGTCTGAGAACAGCGCGCCTGTTCGGGCTGGCCGTAATCAATATAGTATGGATGTTCTAGGGGCAATACACCTACCCGTAGCAATCGCAACCAATTTGGACCTAATGTTATAACGCACCAGGTGTCCAATTTGTCCGCAATTGGACACAATGGGGACGTCCTCAGGACATTAGACCTCTCCGTACTGGTCACAACCAACATAAAACATGTTCTTAGAACACAGCAGGTGTCCGGGATGTCTGTAAATGAACAAAATGGGAGAGTCCTAAGGACAGTATACCTATCCGTACCGTCCGCAGCCAAGATGGAAATGTCCGTAGAACAGGCGCGGAGTCTGGCATGTCTGTAGTCAAACAAAATGGAGGTGTCCTAACGACACTGCACCTGGCTGTGCAGTCAGCAGAACATCTACACACATGCACACCACACCCATAAGCACTGCGAACATCGCGCCTGTTCCTAACTGTCCGTCTCCCTTGTGTCACACTTTTAATTACTTTCAGGACCCGAACACTGTCCGTAGAACTCCTGTGCGCATGCGCATGTCTGTTACTCTGCATTTGGTGTCCAGAGGGCAGCCATTTCCTTCGCGGATGTGTTCACGACGTCATCATGTGACCGCACCCACGCTGATTGTGTGGACTAATTTGTGCTGTTTCTCTGCTTCCGCAACATTTCAAAAGAACTTATACAAACATGGGAAATTATTTTACAGTATAAAATCACCATTTCACATGTCCCATACAATGGCCCAACCTTTCAAATTATTGTTTAGAATTTTTGCAATGCTTTTGAGGGATCGATATGGTCACGAGCCGCACCCCTCCACCCCTATAAATAGCCACACCCCCGAGCTCATCTTCATTGTGCTTCTGGCTATAGCAGATTGAGATGTGCTGCCTTTACTGCTGTAGTGAACATTAGCTGAGTAATCCTTATGGCATCCATGGCTGCAGTTGCTTCATTAGCCTCAGCACCACCCCCAAACCCTCCACCGCCACCACCACCCGAAGGTCCTGCAGAGGGAAATAAGGGTGAGGATCTAGACAGCGAGGAAGAAGAGGAAGAAGGGAATGAGGTGGAGGAACTCCGCACTACAAGCACTCGCTGGGAGTCGTGGGTGTGGCGGATGTTTAGCGTTTTTGGGAACTTACCAAATGCACGTGCGAACCTGGTCAAGTGTAACCAGTGCAAGTTGGTGCTGAGTCGCGGGAGACCTGGTGCGTACAGCTTTGGTACGACAACCATGAAGCAACACCTAACGACGTTCCACAGTGCGGACATTTGCAAGGTGGTGCCATGTGAAGAACGTAGTAGATTGAGTTCCTCCACAGCATCCTCTGTGTCCAATCCTCTCACCACAAGAGACACTCCCGTGGGGGAGCGCATCCGTCCAGCTGCCTCACAAGCCATTTGCGATGCTGTTGACCCTTAACCTTCGAGGGTCACAATATTGTGTATGTA
This sequence comes from Ambystoma mexicanum, assembly GCF_040938575.1. NCBI lineage: Eukaryota > Metazoa > Chordata > Amphibia > Caudata > Ambystomatidae > Ambystoma > Ambystoma mexicanum. The sequence continues at coordinate 420,270,719 of NC_090929.1, forward strand.
CTGTGACGCAGTACTCTGCAGTGGGGAGAGTCTTCGAACTGCTTTTGAGGCTACGGTCACGGAGCACCAGAAGAACTGCCCGCTACCTAAGTAAAGGCCACCCTACATCTTTCTCTCTCCACCTGCCCTTTCTTATCCCCGTGGTTGGTGTCCCTTCCTTACCCTCCTCTGCCCTCCTCTCCTCGTGTGTCGTGTGCTGAAAATCAATAAACTGGAAAACAACAAAAATTACAAAAAAGGCTCTTTTCAGAGCCGCCTTTCTCAGTTTAACAATAGAACTATCAAGTGACCGGTGTAGGCCCCGGCGCATTGTTCAAAAAGTCAGCGGACAGTCGTAGGACGCACAAAAATGGAGGGTGGTTTAGAAATCCGCATGGTGAAATGGAATGTGATATTATGTTTTGCCAAGAAACCATGTGCACACATGAACTCCTACTACCTGGCTACACTGTCTTGCAAGCAAACGCTCAACGCGGGTCTAGTGGTCGACCGTATGGGGGTTTGGCGATATGCATAAATACTTCATTAAATATACTGGTATTGAATGTTTTCAAAGCTAAGGCAATGTTGGCTGCATTGATTGTATTTAAGGAAGTAGATCCTACTCCTCTCCTCCTGGTATCTCTATATCACAATCCCCCAATGATCTCCCTAACGGGTGTATTTCAAGAGCTGGACACGCTATTTGATGAAATTTTGACACTCCATCCCAATTGTAATATTGTACTAGGAGGGGACTTCAATGCCTATTGTACAACAATTAATCTTGGCCCTGAAAATTGTGGAGGTATGCACCAACCTTGGCATAGAGGTAGATTATGGTTGGATTACTTGGAATCCTGGGAGCTTGACATCCTCCCTTTTAGCACCAATGATGGGTGCAATACCTGGAGAAGAGGCGAGAGATCGACTTGTATTGATTATTTTGCCCTTTCGCGCGGACTGCAGCCCGTTTCTAGCAAAATAACAATATACGATCCTGGGCTCAGCGACCATTATATGATTCATTTGAACCTTCAACTACATGCTGCGCAACTACCCATTGATAATCAACAAGGGTTTTTAGTAGGGGATCGGCCGGCCTATCGCTTCGTTGGACTACCAGCCTCTGCGATAGGGTCAATGACATGATCTATGCACGATTCCAACTATATCAAAGATCTACCTCTCATCTCCCCACGTCAAACCGAGAGCTTGACGTTCTATTTAATATAACAACCCAGATAATTCAATCCTTGTGTGTCAAGGCAACGAGCCCCATTCTTGGCTCCCCCCCGCAATATTCCGAGTTAATTTTGAAAGCCAAAAGAGCAAAGAGAGCGGCCCTGAGGCAGATTTTTAAAATGGCTCCAAATTGGGCGAGTTACTGCATAGAAGAAAAAAGTATATTAAACACTTACCGGAATCAATGCAGGGACCACAGGCACTTCACTCAAAACCAGTTTAACACACTCTGTCACAGGGACAGAAGTTCTACTTGGGGTTTACTTAGGGCAGGAACCTCTGTACTCCCCTCCGACCAGTCATCATCGATTTCAGCACACACATGGAGAACTTATTTTGAAAAAAAATTTGCTCTCCCAGCAACATTTGAAGATTTGGAATTCAAATGGACCTATTTGGCTCCTGCTTCCTTCTTATCATGGGAGATTCCTACTATTGAAGCCACTATATCTGCCCTTAAATATTCAAAGGCAGCTGGCCCGGATGGGATTCCATCTTGTGTATTTAAACGATACCCCATCATGTGGGCCGGTATACTGAAGAAACTATTTGATAACATGCTGACAACTACATTTACTCCACCGTCTTGGCTAAATTCCATCATTGTCCCTATTTATAAAAAAGGACTAAGGTCTCATCCAAGTAATTTTCGACCGATAGCGCTCATCGATACAGCTGCAAAGGTATTTGCCATTTTGCTCTTAGGTGAACTACAAGCGGTTATTGGTGAGCTCAAGATCTTATCCAAGTTTCAAATTGGCTTCCGCTCAAGGATGGGCACACCTCTAAATGCGTCAATTATGGCGCATCTTTTAGCCAAGCACAAAATTAGAGACTCAGGTCCTTTGTATATGGCCTCGATCGACCTCACTTCCGCCTTCGACTCAGTTATATGAGCACTGCTGTGGAAAAAAATGGTTGAGATGAAGATACCTCTTTACATTATACAATTAATATCAAAGCTCCATTCAAATACAACTTACTTGGTAAGGGTGAATAATGAAGGAGCAACAACTCACCCAATAAACATCGGCCTAGGTGTCAAGCAGGGTTGTAATTTAGCAGCCACGCTTTTCAATCTTTACCTATGTGGCATCAATGATATTTGGAATACCCATATTTCCTATCCAGCAAGGCTTGGCCATCTCAAGATCCAATGGCTAGCCTTTGCGGATGACATTGTATTATTTGATCGCACGCCCAAAGGTATGCAAATTAAATTAGATCTATTTGCATCCTATTGCCTGGCACATAATCTAAAATGCAATGTTGAAAAATCTAACATAGTAGTGTTCAGGAATCTCAAGAAGGGTAACATCACACGAAAGTGGAGTCTTGATAACTTTCCTCTAACCACAGTTACTCAAATTCGTTATCTCAGATATACCATAGCTGATTCCAACTCGATGGCGATGTGGAGAGAGGTTCTACAGAAAAAGGCTGCTCCGCTCGCTACGCAAATGCGATTAGTATACCTGAAGTTTTGTAAGTTTTCATTGTTGCCACTTATGGAATTTTACGTCTTAAAAGTAGAGTCAGTTATTCTTTTTGCTTTGGACATGTGCCTTGTGAATATTAGCACTTACCTTGATCAACTACAAGGCTGTATGTGGAAGGGGGCTTTGAGGTTAGCCAAAGCAACACCAAATACTGTGTTAAGGCAGGAATTGGGTCTTACTTCTCTATCTGCACGCCGTAACTGGCGCATGTTGGCTAACTTTGCTAGAATGTTATATCCCCCCGCCAACTGTCTATACGAAGATTTGGGGCAACTAATGACTGCACCGGAACGATCATCCCTGACGACTTACCATGCACAAATGCTTCATCTATTGGATGAGATTGCACTTACACCAGCAGATTTGGAATTTAGATCTAACCTCGTCAAACATCGCATCATAGAAAATGATTGGTGTAAAACGATTTCTGCGATGGCGGATGTTAAGAGCTATAAGGAAGCAGCACGCTTCTGTTCCTCAAGACGACCGCATAAACCTTATGTAATCCAGTTTCCTTGTAATAAAGCTAGGGAAGCTTACTTACTTTTCAAATTGAACCAATCCCTCACCCTAGAAAGAATTAGTGGCTGGAGCCTGCATTGGAAATTACAGGCGGGATTAGGGTGTAGGTTTTGTAAAGATAGTGCAACTCAAGAAACTCTTAAACATCTAGTGATATTTTGCACTCATTTTGAGTCAATACGTGTACTAACAATTGCAACTGATTGCTCACTAACTGAGGCAACTAGGGAATGGATATGGTTAGCCTGTATGTGGGGGACTCGAACGAGCCTCATAATAGCTTTGTGCAGACTTCTGCTGGTAATAAATAGTGAACTGGAGAGGATGTTTAATAGGAAAATGGTGTAAGAAACCTGTTGATGCTATTAATATCGTAGCTGTAATTCAGCTGACCAGGTGAAGCATATAGACTAGTTGTGAGAATTCCGCATTACAGTGCGTGGCAAATTCACTTTACTGACATATAGGCCTAAGTCAACATAGATGTCTCTTACTCAAATTTAAAATGGCGAAGTATTCTCATTATTACTTTGAAGACAAGAAACGAAGCATTGTTGTTAATGTCCCTTCACAAGTCTGTTATTTTATCAAAATGAAATGATGTAGATGATATAAGACTACGTTAGAATGTATCAATAATTATTTAGCATGATTTTCAAAATTCTATGCATATAAAATTGCCTTTGTTAGGCAAAGCAAATGCTGTATAAGAAATGAATGATGTAATCTAAATGAAATTTGGTAATGGATTATGTGTCAATTGTGCAACATAGAAAATATCTTTTATAAAAGTTGTAAAAGTTTGTTGATCGAACTAATTAAACAACGGTTTCAAATAAAAAAAAAAATAATAATAATAATACACCTTCAACGAAAAACAGCAAAATTACCTCCCTCTGAATTGCTGAAAGGCATTCATGGCAAAGTAGTTTATTTGCCATTAGATCTGACAGAAAATGTACACACGTCCAATAGAGCATTCTTTAATTGTCTTGGTAAATGGAGTACAAACAAAAGACACAAAAAATTGCCAACAACTGGTGGACTTACATAAAGTTAGACAAGCCTTGCAATATCTGAAAGACAATAACGAATACTACAAAGAAATAAATATTTAACAAAGCTTAAGGGAAACAACTGAAAGAATTCAAGAGTCATCAGAAACTGGTCAATTTGAACTTCTGGATCCTGCTGCAGTATCCACTCTTTTGGACCATTACACAATTCATCCATTGCATTCCAATGAAAGCATAGAGGCACTAGAAAATTACCAAATGCGACAAACCAAAGGGTCACCAATGAGCATATGGGAAAAAAGTATAGAAGCACGTGCCTTTCCACTGCTATTTCCTACTGGCAAAGGCGGAAGATACGATGATAGAACCACTCAGATTATGGCATCAGAATACCGCTCATTACGAATGTATTCGCAAGATCCCAGATTTAGACAAAATGTGGAATACATATTCCACCTACTCTTTGAAAGTGAACTAGCAACCCTATATTTTGGAGTTGCACACATTTTGAAATCTGGAATCCACTTTCAAAATATGTCAGCTACGCAATTAATACAAAAAGTACAAGAAAAAGATGAGGTTTTACAATCAAGTATAACAAATCTGTTTGCAAGCATGCGTGGTACAAAAGAATACTGGTTCCGACGGCACGGAGATGTACGTTGTATGATCAGAAACCTTGGACTACCGACTTGGTTTGTTACACTAAGTTGTGCAGAATGTGCATGGGAAGATTTACATCAGTTCCTACGCATATCAAACAACAACAAAACCAACATAGATATGTTAACACCTGGAGAACTTTGCTCTCTAGATCCAGTTAATGTGTCAAGATATTTCCATCATCGTTTCATTGCTATGCTACACTTTATTTGTAATAAAACTGTTCCTCCCCTCTGAGAAGTGCAACACTTTTTTTGGGAGAAAAGAATACCAAGCGAGAGGAGCACCACATATTCACATGCTTTTATGCATCAAAGGTGCACCTAAATTTGGTCACGACATTGATGCCACTGTTTTGCAGTTCATCCAAAAATATGTCACTTGTGAAATCCCTTCACAACGGACACATACGGACCTGCATGGACAGATTTTACAATTTGAAAGACACAAATGTGGCAAATGTTGTCGTCGCAAATACAAAAGCAAAGGGAAATACTACACCAAATGCCGCTTTGGTTTCCCTAGACCAGTTACAGAAACAGGTGAAGTGAACAACTTCATGTCTTCAGTTCGACATAGTGTGAAAGGTAAATCACCTAAGAACACGTATTACATAAAAAGAACAGAAGAATCAAAATATATCAATGATTAAAATGCAATCATTGCCCTGTTATGGAATGCAAACATAGATGTGCAGTGCATTGCAGACAATTCCACTGCAGTTGCACGATATGTTACAGCCTACTTAACAAAAGCAGAAAAAACAGAGCTTCAAGACCTCTTGAATGACCTATCATCAGACAAAACACTAACTCAGAAATTGTACAGTCAAGGCATAAAAATGCTCTCTCATAGGGAATGTGGCACCTATGAAGCGGCAGATCGTTTAACCGGTACTGCTTTGTATGGAAAATCAGACCACATAGTATGGCTAAATCTTGGTCCTGCTAAATCTAGAAAAAGAGTTCTGAAATCATATGAGGACATAGAAACAATTGCCAGAAATGATCCCAACAGCCAAGACATTTTAAAAAACAATTTACTGGACACATACTATCCGAACAAGAGTAGCACTTTGGAAAGCATTTGTCTATACTACATAGCTCAAAACTTTGCATACAAAAATAATATAAAACCCGATGAAAGCAAAGGTAGATATAGAGTGACAGATTGTGATGGCAGCTTAGTGAAACTTACCAAACGAAGCTTAATTAATCATGTCAAATTGTCATTAAAAACTCCTCAACAGAAATAACTATATTACATGTCTCTGCTACAACTTTTTAAACCATGGAGAAAAGAGGAAGAGATACTAGATAACTATGACTGCTATGAAGATGCTTTCAAAGCAAATGAAAGCGCTATCACCGATGTGAACTTTACGCAGTACAAAACAATGTTGCACAATGAACAGCAACATGAAGAAGAACTTCAGGCCCAACTAGATAAGGACACTTCCAACGGTAGTCAACCTTCTGTAACAGGAAGCCAAGAACCACTAGGACAGCCACTAATAGCAAATGAGGCACAATTAGCTATGACAGAAGTTGAAAACAGCATGTGTCACTATGAAGAAGATATAGAAGACTTAACTGTACTACAAGCAAAACTTAACAAAGATCAGCGCACCATTTTTGAAGAAGTAACAAAACAAATTGCACATGGTGTACAACACGAAAATAAAGAATGTACCTGCCAAAATTACAAACCTATACTGCTGTACGTCAGTGGTGAAGCTGGGTCAGGAAAACATTCTTAATCAAAATCATCAGCAAGTTCCTTCAACAATTCACAAACAACAAACTGTCAGCTGTTGTAACTGCCCCCACAGGTTTAGCTGCCTACAACATAGGCGGTGTCACTTTACACCGATTACTACTCCTTCCAGTAGAATACCAAAACAAATTAGACTATTACAAACTTTCTGCAGAAGCTGCAATGGAACTACGCAGAGTATTGAAACAAATGAAAATGCTACTAATAGATGAAGTGAGCATGGTCTCCAACCTAATGTTGGCTTTGAGTCACCTCAGATTGCAAGAAGTACTTAAAACAAACTACGAAGAACTGTTTGCAGGGAAACACATTATCGTTTTCGGAGATCTTCTACAATTGACACCAGTGAAAGGTGAACCTGTTTTTAAAACCTTAGGACACAAACTCTGCCGTAAAACTGTAGGCAGCATAGGAAATGTCAACCTTTGGCAACATTTCCAATACAGAGAATTAACAGACAACATGCAGCAATCTGCAGATCTCACTTACACCAACATTTTAAAAAGTATTAGAGTTGGTGTACTATCTCAAGAAGCTCAAGTAATATTGAAAAACCGGCACATTCATGCACTTTATGGCGATAACGCATGTGCTACTGATTTTATGGAACAATTAGCACACAAAAATGTCAATTGTATGGCCTTAATGCCAACTCTTGCAAGCTGTTTCAAATTCAATGAAACAATGTTAAAAAAAAGAAATGCAACCAATAATGGAAATGTGTGCCACAGACAAACTAGACGTACATGGTATGACACTACCCATGTGTGAGCAAGCCACAACAAGACTAAATACCTTAGAAAATTCATTCTCCAACACAGCTGGGTTGGAAAAAATATTAAAATTATCCTTAAATTGTAGAGTAATGCTTAAACGTAACCTTGACGTGGAGCAAGGGCTAGTTAATGGGGCACTGGGTACAGTTGTTGGCTTTCAAACATACCCACGTGACAACAACATTCAGTTTGTCAATATTCGCTTTGACAAACTTTCAGAAGTGAAAAGGATAGGGCTCTCAACTGCTCGATTCCTTCTTTTCAAAGACATGTATGTACGTAGAGAACAATTTTCTCTAAGTCTTGCATATGCAGTCACCATTCATAAATCCCAAGGTCTTACCCTAGACAAAGCATTGATAGATATAGGAAACACGGTCTTTAAAGAAGGCATGAGCTACATAGCACTAGCACGCTTACGTACACTTGACGGTCTATTTCTAATCGACTTTGATGCAAGTAAACTGAACGCTGATATTCCTTGCATTTTAGAATACAATAGACTGCGTTCACTGTACACCCCCCATCTGAAACCATATCCTGTACCAGAAAAAGTAAAACGTGGTAAAAGAAAACTAATTCAAACAGAAATGCAACAGAATCTGACAGCAAATCCTTCAAAGAAAACAAAAGAAGCTAAAACATCATCAATTACCACAAGCAAAGAAGAACCTATTAGGGAAAGTAAATCAGGTACTTCTTCAAAGAAGGAACAAAAACTCAGAAAAAAACACTCAGAGACAGAACTAGCTGGTCCATTCAAATTTTCAAATGAAAGTGGTGTAAGTTGCTATGCAAATGTAGCAATGAATATTCTATTTCAATTGCCACCAATTGTTAACAATATTTACTTACACAGTACAGACCAATTGTGTTTGCAAATGTTACTCCTTCATAGAAATGAACAAACAATGGTGAGATGCACTATAAACTCACAAGAAGATCCACAAGAATTTCTAATGTACTTACTACAATTACTGGAAAACAAAAACATACCTATAAATGAAATCTTCCAGATTTCAGACATGTGGAAAAATACATGCACTCTCTGTAACAATGTGATACAGAAACAAATCCCAAATGAGCGATTTGTGTATGTATCCATACCTAATTGTGAATCCATTCCATTTCAGCAACTTGTACACTTTGCAAACCATGGCAGATTATGTGCTATGTGCAATTCAGATAATCGCTCCACCTTACTGATACAAACACATAGTAACTACATAATACTTATGCTTCTATGTTAAAATGCAGATGGTACCAAAAACCACTGCAAGCTGACTGGATTCACACACGGTCAAGTGTCACTTGGAAAGAAAACCTTTACAACAGTAGGTATAATCTACCACGCAGGAGCTAAAACCAATGCAGGTCACTACACTGCATACATTAAAAAGAAATGTGGATGGTTTGAATGTAATGATAGCACCATTACTCTAAAGCAGAGATTGTCAGCTAATCTTACAAATGTGTATTTAATCTTCTTAAAGCCAAAATTTAATAACTAATGTGTACTTCAACATTAACAAAAATTCAAGTAAAAGACTATAAACAGTTAGAATACGCCAACAGGTATCTAACTGCCCAAGAGTGTATAACAACCACACAGATAAATGAATACCACAGATCCGTAACAAAAAATGCACAGTTAGAATACGCCAACAGGTATCTAACTGTTTTTTTAAATCTGCAACAAGCCAACAGACATAACATTAATCAGAAACAACAATGAAACACTCAAAGAAAACAAAGAAATAGTTTGTAGCATAGCAAAGAAAGGTTTTTTTTAATCTGACAAAGATTTTTTTCCCCCAGACCCAAGGATTTGAAAAACAAACACAGAAACTGAGCAAAATGCACAGTACACTGGTTTGTAAACTAAATATGAGGGTAAAAAAAAATGCTAAAATGTCTATTGTACAATATAATAAGTCTTCATAAAATACAAACACTAACATGCTCTTTCCTTTTATCACAGAATTTAAAAAAGGATATTTCCGCCAAGTACTAAAGTCATGTAAGAAATATATGGATTCTCAACAAAGTAAACAGTAAGTATAATTGCACACATGTCATACATATTTGAATCTACACATCTAATCTATGGCAGTAATATGGTGCAGTGGCTGTAGGCAGGGCCTAGCGTCTTGGATGGATAACCTACCACCTACACCCTTCGGCCATGCACCCAAGACTCTCAGTCCTGCCCAGAACCACCACAGCATATCGCACCCATTGTATCTTCTAACTTCACTACGTATAAATTAGGGTTTGGGTGCATGGCCTTCAGCCATGCACCCAAGACGCTAGTCCCTCCCCGCAAGCACCTGAATGATGTTTGATACTACGGGTGTACCTATAGCTCTAATATGGTGCAGTAGTTGTGGCTAGAGGCTAGAGTCTTGAGTGTAAGGCCATAGATTTTTCAATGTATGCGTGTGCAGTATATAAAACCCATAGTGGCTTATAACTCCAGTACTTATAACTTTGTTCTTGGGTGCATGGCCTTCGGCATGCACCAAAGACTCTACGTCCTGGCCACAACGACCACAGCATATCACACCCATTGTGGCTTCTAACTACACTACATACAAATGTGGTCTTGAGTGCATGTCCTTCGGCCATGCACCCAAGACTGCAGGCCCTCCCCACAACCACCTGAGTGATGTTCGATACTACGGGTTTACCTATAGCTGTGATATGCTGCAGTGGTTGTGGCCAGGGCCTAGAGTCTTAGGTGTATCTCCATAGCTATTTCAATGTATGGGTGTGCAGTGGCTTATAACTCCAGTGCTTATAACTTTGTTCTTGGGTGCATGACCTTCGGCCATACACCCAAGAGCTACACACTCCCCACAACCATCTGATCGATAAGCAATAATATAGGTGTCTCCATCGCTGTGACATGCTGCGGTGGTTGTGGCCAGGGCCTAGAGTCTTGGAAGTATGGCCTACGGCCTACGGCCATGCACCCAAGACTCTAAGCCCTGGCCACAACCACCGCTGCATGTCACACCCATGGCGGCGTATAAATCAATAGCACACCCATAGAAAAATAAAATTTAACGACGGCATGTACTCAATTTCAATGTTCGCTAATACCATGCGTGTCCTTAGAACATTTTCAAGTTTCCTGCGCACAGCACGGACTGAAGTACTATCCTTATGAGACCCCTCATTTTCTGTACTTACAAACATCTCGAACAAGGCAGGCAATGGCATAGGGAATACATCATTAACACCTACCGCCTGAACAAATACAGTATTTCACCCATCTCTTACTCTCTGAACCTCCCCAAGCACTCTGACACACCAAAACAGTTTCCGAAAAGCAGTTTGCCACTGGTTGCCACCGCGCTGTCGGCGGATCCAAGATGTAGGGCGCATCCAAACAATCTGACGCAGAACACGCTCACTGCAGCCAATCAGCGGAGACGTCGTGTGTCCGCGATCCTGACCCCAGCCCCTTAGCCAATCAGTATCTTGTCCGCGGAGCGAACAGGGAAGTGTGACACGGAGCGGACTTAGATATAACTAATTTTTTAGACCTACTTTTTGGTTGTTTTAAAGAAAACTACTGCACGGATTGTCACCAAATTTACAAAAGCACTCTTTCGGGACCAAGCCCCTGCTCCTGCCGCAAATTTGGTGAAAATCCATCCAGCGGTTTTGCCTGTCGGCGTGTGCAAATTTTTTCCCCCATTCAGTCTATGGGAAAAAAAGATGTTTTGGGACCCCCCCTTATAACTTTTCCCCCCAGGGGGAGCAGAGTTATAGGCTGCCCAAAAAGTGCTCTTCCTATGGAAACAGCAACTTAACCATAACCATAACTACACAGCCACTACTGTGGCTTTGTAATATATATATATATATATATATATATATATATATATATATATATATATATATATATATATATATATATATATATATATATTGTTAACACATGGAGGATGGAAAAAACCTGCACTCCATGCACGAGGTCTATGAATCCCAACAAAATGAAAAAAACTCGAATCCAATGTAGAGGAAAAACCGAGTTTAATGGGAGGTAAAAAATACTACAAGGCAAAAACACACAGCAAACAAAACAGGACGCCCAGACGGTGTCCTTAACGACGCGTTTCGCGCTTCCCTGAGCGCTTGATCACGTTAGTATGCTTGTATGACCAATTTGGCCCACACCACAAATGATATATAGTACCAGCATGTGACCAATGTGGGGAGGGAGATTTCAAGGAAGAGCTGCCATGCCAACTCTCCCACTTCCCAGGTCATGAGCAACTACAAGATTTCTATGGCGGTTCCAGATGAAGCAGGCAACACTATGATGAACGATACAGGAGAAATTACTCCATGAGGACAGTTACATGAAAACATGGACAATGATAGAGGATTGCTCGAATGCAGATAACTTGACAATACATAGTGAAAGGCCCAGACAAAGGAATTGCAACACAAGGGGAGCTGCAGTGCCTCAAGAGCGCAAGAAGAGAAGTGAGAGGACTGCCTGGATGTGCAAGATACACCAGCTACCCATATATGGACAAGCGATTGCAAGAGAGTAATGAGTTGAATTCTGCAGGGATGCACAGCACAAGTGCTCCCAGCAGTTCCAGCGGAGATGGTGCAGAGAGAAAAGGATGAGTACATCAAGGAGTGGCAAGAAGCTCAAGCTGCTTACCAAGGTAGAAACCAAGGTAGGCCTCTGTCCAAAAGGCCAACAAGAATAACACCACCATGTTGCTAGAGTGTAGATTCAGTAAAGAGTGCAGAGAAAAGAGGCTGCAGATACATTTTGAGGGTACATGACATGAGAAGAGGGGGTGATGAAGGTGTGAGAAAACAAGACACCCATCAGTGGGAGGGGCTTTGAGTTTGTGGTCCTGGCTGGTTGGCTGGACCAGAGGGACGACTGTTGAGGGGGTCTCAAACCCCTCCCATATACCCCAAGATGACTGATGCCACCCACTGAAGCTTCCCACAGACCATAACCAGATGACATCATCAAAAGTAATCCTGAAGAGGCGACATGGTTGAACACACGTAAAGACATTAGCTGAGTGCAAAGGAACACAGATGAACTGCTTGCTGAAACCTAAAGCAATTACCATCAACAGCCATGAAAGCAAAATGGAAGCCACAGCTGCATTAAAATGAATTGGAAAGGTGTAAAACACAGGGCTGAGGCCTGACACACTGAGTTTCCTGAGAAATGTGAAAAGATCTGGCAGCATGTCCAGCCCTGCCAAGGACGCTGGGAGAGAATGTTTGAGTTAGCAGAAAAGATACAGTTCCTGTGAGGACAAAAGGCTGAAATCCCTCATAAATGGCAGCAGAGAAAAACATATTTACGGCCACTGAACATGTGACCTGGAACTAGGGAACAAGGCCCATTCATCCGAGGCAGACGGATACTGTTGTTCCATCAAACTGAAGACAGAAGATGCAAAAGATGTCCTTGCTCTGGACTTGAGAACTTGCAAGTGGTACATTGATGGGATACAGGCGGTGTTCTGAGATCACCTTCCCCACCCATCATGTTTTGCTCACATGCTGGTAAATTTCCTAAACTGACAAGGCTTGCACTGACCTCCTGGTGGTGGTGCCAAGCAGAGCTACCAGATCTGGCCAGACCAATCAGATATTTTATCACCTATAGACTGTAATTATGCCTATACTGTTCACCAACCCAAATCTCGCTTACAGCCCAAGAATGGAACTTTTGGTTGTGATGTCAGACTTGTTAAAAACCACTGCCCGCCTGTAATGAGCTGATAGTGCATTTGGAGCTGTAGAATAAGTGTGCGTATCCCTGATTGTATTAATAAGGCAGCAATTTGTCACAGTTCTGAACTCCAGTGTTTCTTTTGGTGTGGGGGGATCTCCCTCGAGCCAAACTCTGTTTATTTAATTCCACTTCAAAAGGTAGATAAGGGAAGGGGAAGGAGAGAAGAGAGGGGAAGGAGGGAAGAGAGGGGAAGGGAAGAGAGGGGAAGGGGTAGTAGAGAAGGGAAAGGGGGGCGAAGGGTAGAGGAGAGAAGGGAAGGTGGAGGGGAGAAGAGAGGTGAAGGTAAAAGAAAGAAGATAGAGGGGAAGGGGGGAAGAGCAAGGGGATGGGAAAAGGGTGCAGGGAAGGAGAGAAGAGATAGGGGAATGAAGGAGAGAAGAGAGAGGAAGGGGAGAAGAAAGAGTAGAAGGTGAAGGCGAGTAGAGAAAGTGGAAGGAGGGAAGAAAGGGCAAAGGGGAGGAGAGAAGGGAAGGTGAAGGGGAGAAGAGAGAGGGGCAGGTGAATGGAAGGAAATGAGAAGAGAGAGGGGGGAAAGGGAAGGGGAGAAGAGAGGGGGCTCAAGGGGGAAGAGAGAAGAAGGTGAAGTGGAGAAGATAGGAGAAGAAGACAACAGAGGGCAAGGAGAAGGAGGGGAAGGTGAAGGGGAGAAGAGAAAGAAGAAGGGGAGAGGTGGGGGGAAGAGGGAGTGGAACGGGAGACAAAAGAGAGGAAGAGGAAGGAGAGAGGGGAAGGAGAGAAGTGAGAAGGGAAGAAGAAGAGCTGAAGAGATAGGGGAATTGGAGAAGAGAGAGGGGAATGTGAAGGAGGGAGGGTATGGAGAGGAGAGAGAGGAGAAGGGGCGAAGAGCGAGAGGTGAAAGGAAGAAGAGAGAGGGGAAGTGACAGATAGAAGTGAGAGTTGAAGCAGAGAAAGAGAAAGGTAGAGGGAAAGGGGAAGGAGAGAAGAGAGAGGGGAAGGCAAGAAGAGAGGGGGAGAAGAGAAGGGGAGAGAAGGGTAGGTGGAGGGGAGGGAGAGAATAGAGAGGAGACGTGAAGGGGAGAAGAGAGAGGAAGGGGAGAAGAAGGAGTGGAAGGTGAAGGGGAGTACAGAAAGCAGAAGAACAGAAGAGAGGGAAAAGGGGAGGAGAGAGGGGAAGGTGAAGGGGAGAAGAGAGAGGGTAAAGGTAAGAAGAGAAGAGAGGCAGACTGAATGGGTGAAGAGAGAGAGGAGGGTGGAGTGGAGAAGAGATGTAAGGAGGGGAGAAGAAAGAGAGAAAGAGAAAGGAGAGAGCGTAAGGAGAGAGGAGAGTGGAGAAGGGGAGTACAGAGAGGGAAGGGGTGAAGAGATAGAGGTAGAGGAAGGAGAGAGGGGAAGTAGAGAAGAGAGAGGGCAAGGTGAAGAGGAGAAGAGAGAGGGAGAGGTGAAGGGGATAAGAGTGCGGGAAGGTGAACAAGGAATTAAGATAGAGTCAAAAGGGAAGGAGAGCAGAGAGAGGGGAAGGATGAGATGACAGGGGGAGGAAAGAAGAGAGGGGGAAGGTGAAAGGGAGATGAGAAGGTAAGATGAAGGGGAGAAGAGAGGGGAAGTTAAGAGAGAGAAGATAGAGGGGAAGGGGAGAAAAGTGAGAGGAAGGGAGAGGGGACAGAGAAAAGAGAGAGAGGAAGTTGAAGGGGAGAAGAGGGTATTGAGAGAACAGGGGGAGAAGAGAGGGAGGGAAAGGCGAGAATAGAGATGAAGGGGAAAGAGAGGGGAAGGTGGCGGGGGAGTGAGTTGAAGGGGAGAAAAGAGAGAGGAAGAGAAAAGATAAGGGAGAGGGGACGGGGAGAAGAGAGGGGAGGGGGAAAGATAAACGAGAAAGGGGAAGGGCAAGAGGAGTATAGAGATGTGAAGGGGTGAGGAGGGGAGGTAGAAATGGTCAGTGGAAGAGAGAGGGGAAGGTGAAGGGGGAAGAGAGGGGGAAACGTGAGAGGTGGAAGAGGGAGGGGAAGGTTAAGATGCAAAGAGAACAGTGAAGGGGAGAAAAAGAGAGGAAGGAAAGCAGAAGGGAAGGGGAAGGAGAGAAGAGAAAGGGGAAGTTGAAGGGTAGAAGAGAGAAAGAGGAAGGGGAGAAGAGAGGGGAAGGGTAGGAGCGAGGAGAGGGGAAGGAGAGAAGAGAGGGGAAGGTAAAAGAATGAAGATAGAGGGGGGAGAAGAGTGAGAGGAAGTGTGAAAAATCAACTTCTGGGGTACCAGTGGTCCAGGGGTGAATATCGCTTTCTAAACCATCAATCAGCCCCACACCTCTAATACACCCAAAGGGATCCAAACAGATTGGAATAACAAGCAAATTCTAAAACTCCTTGTCCAATTATGGTAACGTGGATGGAAATCATTGGTTAGTTGCAACACAGCGAAAATGCAATTATTACCTAATGATAAAAGGGACTGTCCAGTCAAGTTTGTATAAAAAATATCTACTTTATTTAAATCACAACAGACAGCCTAAAAACACTATGAAATACAACCATCCCTGTATGGGAATTCAGAGCACAGACAGTTTCAACGAAGGAAAACAGATGCACTCTGGATACTGACAGGAGGGTAGTTGATATGGTTAATAACCACAACAGTTTAAGTTTACATGGCCTCAGCACAAAGGAACAATCGGTCTTAAAATCTCTCAAGGGGCCTTCTGGGAAGGACCAGGGGGCAGAACCACAGTGTACCTTGTGCTGTAGGTGTTCGTGGTGCAGGACAGCATCAAGGCGGCTTCAGGGTGCTTTGCAGGCTTCTACGAGTTCAAGATGGGTGTCAGCTGCAGGTATCAGGCGGCAAGACGATTTCGCGAGCAAAGCTGGACGAATGGCTGTGGGCTGGCCTATACGGCAGATTGGGGTCAGGAATCATTGTCTCAGTTCTGTTTGGTGGTTCTGAAGCACTGGTCGAGACATCTCAGATCTCTTGTAACCACTGTGGCTTGAAGGCCCAAAGTTGAGAAGTGTGTTGCAGACTGCTGCCTTGTCCTTGGTTGTAGGTTCAGAGACCTTCTGGCCCTTCTTATCCAAGAAGCTTGATGCAGAGCCTAATAGAGCATTCTGTGTGCTAGTTTGGTACTGGTTCTGGAAGCGCTGGAAGGTCCTCTGAGTTCTTTACCTCCCTCTGTTCCTTGGGAGATGTTTAGGGGAGGGATCCTGCTTCCCTCTTTGGAAATCCTAGCCTTCCTTCACTGGTGGAAGACATAAGGCAGACTGTAGCTTCAGCCAGGGTCCAAGGTTCCAGGGTTCCAGGGTTCTTCTTTGTTACTTCAAGACTTCAGATGATCTGCCAAAAGAGGGGCTCAGCCCCCTTTTAAAGCCAAGAAGACTACAGTGATTGGTGTAGGCTACGGCTACTTTAATTAACCAATCCTGGGGTCCCTACCAACAATCTCCTGTATGTATGAGGTCATAACCAGAGTGCTTTGCAACAGGAATGGTAAAGGGGTGAAACCGTGTGATACTATGTTCCACCCATCTTCCTGCCTGATGTTGATCAAAGAGTCCATCTGGTTAATGGATCTCTCTGTGATTCCTGATTAATGCGGCAGGCCTCCCTTGAAGCTGCGGTGAGGCCAGACTCTCTGGCTCCTGCAAACCACATTCTCTTACCTTATAAATAGGGTCCCCCTACCTGGGTTGCCTACTGAAAACACACACTCACAGACATGACAACTTACTGTCATTGATACTGAGGGTGGGAGCTGGCTTCAGGTTGACACAGTTACATGTGAAAAGTTGTTGGGTTTCTTGTCACCTTTGTTAACCTCTGCAGCCAGGCCCCATGTGGGCCTGTTGGAAGTACCCTCTAATTGGTATGTTGATCACTGCCACCAGCTGCAGGGCTCAACAAAAGAGCAGGGCAGATCCATGGAGCCTTTGTTAGTTAATCAGGATGGCCATGGCAGGGGGAAACTTGGTCCTTCCCCTTCCTGAAGATGACCTAGTGCACTCCTGGCTGTCATATTCCAACTAAATATGACAGGGCAGACTATGCCTGTAGGCTGTGTCCACCCACAGTACATGGGTCTATGCATTTGTCGTGGTGTGAGCATAGGAAAATGTGTATGGATTAGCCCCACACACTTTTCTGAGGTTAGTCTACCATCATCCCATTTAATTAAAAATGTCAAAAAGCCCAGGTGATCACACGCCAACCATGCTGATGGTCAAATTCCTCCCAGTTAGAAAATAAGAGAGATGGGAAATTGAAGGGGAGAAGAGAGGGAGGGAAAGGAGAGAAGAAAAAGGTGGAGGAGGACGAGATGGGAAGGGAGAAGAGAGAAAGGAATGGGAAGGAGAAAGAGGAAGGCGAGAAGGGAAAGAGGAAGGGGAAAATAGAGAAGTGAAGAGGAGAAGAGAGAGGGGAAGGGGAAAGAAATAAGAGATCGCAAGGTCAAAGGGAAAGGAGAGTGTCTTAGGGGAAGGAGAGAAGGGACGGGGAAAGATAGATAGGAAGGTGAAGGGGACGAGAGAGAGGTGAAGGTGAAAGAGAGATGTTAAGGGGATAAGAAAGAGGAAAGGGTGAAGAGAGAGTGAGGAAGGTGAAGGAAAGAGAGAAGTGATAGAGAGAGAAGAAAGAGGGTAAGGGGGAGGGCAGAAGAAGGGGGAGGTAAAAGAGAGAAGTTGCTGAGGAAGGGGAAAAGAGATAGGGGAAGTTGAAGGGGACAAAAGAGGGTAAAGTGAAGGGGAAGAAGGGTGAAGAGGAGAAGAGAGAGGGGAAGGGGAAAGAGAGAAGAGATTGCAAGGTCAAAGGGAGAGGAGAGTTTGGTAGGGGAAGGAGAGAGGGGAAAGGGGAAAGAGTGATAGGAAGGTGAAGGGTACCAGAGAGAGGTGAAGGTGAAAGAGAGGACAGGGGGAACAGGAGAAGCGAGAGGAAGGGGAAGGGGAGAAGAAAGAGGAGAAAGGGAGAAGAGAAAGAGGAAGGGGAATAGAGAGAGGGGAAGGAGAGATGATGGAGGGGAAGGTGAAGGAGAGAAGAGAAAGCCGAAGGGGAGAAGGAGGAGCAAAGGGGGAGAGGGAGAGAGGAAGGGAAAGAATAGAGAGAGAAGAAAGAGGGTAAGGGGAAGGGCAGAAGAGGGGGGAAGGTAAAAGAGAGAAGTTGCGGAGGAAGGGGAGAAGAGATAGGGGAAGTTGAAGGGGACAAAAGAGAGTAAAGTGAAGGGGAAGAGAGGTGAAGGGGAGAAGAGAGAAAGGAATGAGAAAGGGGAAGAAGAGGCAAGAGGAAGGTGAAGGGGACTATAGAGCGGTGAAGTGGAGAAAAGAGCGGGGAAGGGGAAGATAGAAAATAGAGGGAGAACGGGAGAAGAGAGAGAGGAAGGAGAGAAGAGAGATGGGAAGGGGAGACTAGAGAATAGAAGGAGAGAGGGGAGTGGAAGAAGAGACGAGATATGGGAAGGTGAAGGAGAGACGAGAAAGGAGAACGTGAAAGGGAGAAGAGAGGGGGAATTGGAGTAGAGACATAGAGGAACGGTAGGGGAAGGAGGAAAGAAAGGGAAATGAAGGAAAGAGGGGAAAGTGAAGGAGAGAAGGGAAAGGGAAAGGAGAGAGGGGAAGAGAGAAGAGAATGTGCAGGGGGACAGGGAGGGGATGGTGAAGAGAGAGATGAAGGGGAGTATAGAGGAGAACAGGGAGGGGGGAGAGAGGGGATGGAGAGAAGACAGAGGGGAAGGGAAAGGAGGGAGGGGAAGGTGAGAAGAGGGAAGGGGAGAAGAGAGTGAGGAAGAAAAGAGAAAAGGGGGTAGAGAGACAAGAGAGAGGAAGGGGAAGCGGAGAAGAGAGGGAAGGGGACAAGAGAAAGGTCGGGGAAGGGGAGAAGAGAAGTGAAGGGGAGAAGAGAGAGGAAGGGGAAGGATAG
The DNA here is from genome assembly GCF_040938575.1 of Ambystoma mexicanum. NCBI lineage: Eukaryota > Metazoa > Chordata > Amphibia > Caudata > Ambystomatidae > Ambystoma > Ambystoma mexicanum. Next base: position 420,289,839 of record NC_090929.1, read on the forward strand.
AGGAGGAGAGGGGAAGGAGAGAAAATGGTGGGGAGGGGGAGAAAAGAGAGGGGAAAGTGAAGGGGAAAAGAGAGGGGCGAAAGAAAGAAGAAAGAGGGGGAGGAAAGCAGAGGGGGAAGGTGAAAGGGAGAAGAGAGGGGGTGAAGGGGAGAAGAGTGGGGGAACTAATGTATTTGTAGCTGGAAAGAGAAGGGATTACGAAATAAGAGGGGGGCAAGGAACGAGTCTGTATAAGGAGATATACAGTTCTCGGGAGAGAAGAGAGGGGGAGGTGGGAAGGGAAGAAGACAGGTGGAGGGAGCTGGCCAGAGCATTTGATTTGCAGCCCCTGAATCACCGGGAACCATACACAGGCATGGCACGGAGTGCTTCATAAAACGTCTATATATAAATTATTAATAAAACCTGCCTACTTGAAGTGCAGCCCGAGAGCCGCAGCCACATTGATTGGAAGGAGCAACATTTTTCTACAACAGTGAAGTATTTGAAGCATCAAAGGAGCTCCAGGTTCACAATCTCAAAAACCAATCAGGCGGCTCCGTGCCCTGAATAGTCTGTCTGTGATCTCCGGTGCACTGCAGGCCCATCAGGAATGCACCCAGCAGAGCATCCACAGCCCGTGCAGACTCTCCGTTAGAGCCTGTGCATGCCTTTCACAGAGAGCGGTCTGCAGAGGGTGCAAGAAAGACCCCTCACTGCCACTAACCCCGCACCCACCAGCAATACCATGCCAACACTGCATCCACATCCCATTAATAGACTGTCTATGAAGGCCCACTCCCACTGGCCCGACATCCATCCCAATTGGAACCCAGTCCCCTTCCACACCTAATCTAGGCACTGTCTTTATTTGTTATTTATTGGGTAGTTATAATGCACCTATACACAATATGTTTCAGGGCGCGACAGGACCAGAGGTTGGGGGAACAGGGAGGACAAAACAAAACGATCCTACTAGGCCTTGTGACATTCGGAACGTGCAAGTGCAGTAAGAGAAGTGCAGGGGAGAGGGGAAGGGGGCAGTGCTGGTCAGGGCGGAAGGGCCAGTGAGGAAAATGCAAGTGCCAGGGGAGGCCAGGTGGACAAAGCTGGGGGAAGGCAGAGAGTGCAGGGGAAGGGAGGTCCATGAGATAAGTGTGAGTTAGGGCCAGCAAGGGCTACAAGGGTGCAGGCCCAGCCAGGCAAGTGCGGGTGGAGGGGCCTGGAAGGCCAAGTGGAGGTTGAGAACGTGGGATGGGGATCCTGGTTTACCAAGTGCAGTGGGGGTGGGGGGCTGGTGCCCTGCACATCCCTGCACATCCCTTTCACTCACCGACAAGGATCGGTAATGGAGCCCAGCACCCCATAAATATAGAGAGCAGTGACTGTCTATCAGGGCCTTCGCCTCCCTTTCACAATGAGCAGTCTGCCAAGCATGCCCCCCTCCCACTGACTCCAGAACATCCGCAATACAATCCCAGCACTGCATGCACATCCAGTGTAGACTGTATACCACGGCCTGCAGCAGGTGCAAGCATAACACCTCACAACCAATGAGCCGACATCCACCAGAAATGCGGCCCTAGCACCCCACATATTGCAGTGAATGTGCACTAAGACCGCAACATCTTTTCACGAAGGGAGGATTGCAGACTGAAGCGTGTGTGGTCATGACACACACACACCCCTACGGCCCCACGGTGTCAAACATTCATGAGTCATGCCAAAGACTCCTCCTCCAGCATTTACCCAATCACAATCATAGGCTTCAATTTGTGGGGTCTCCTCTCTGTTTCTGTGCAGGAGCCTCCACTTCCTGACGCGCGTAGGTTTGGACACGCCGGCACCAGCATAGTTAGACCACTGGGACACTACCATGTGGTAAATCACAGGAAGTAGGAATACAGAAGTACAGGCTTCATAGTGAAGGCACTGCAGGGAGACAGGTGCACAGTAGTAGTAGCAGAGTGTGGTTAGCAAATGCCTTCTGGTACACTAAGACTATTTAAACAGTATCAGTGGTGAGCATTGGTAGAAAACTTCTAACAATTCACCCAGGACTTCTTTTTCATTGAATATTTGCACGGTTCAAAGTGACTTTGCACTGCCGACACAAACCCTGATTCATGGAACTGTGCAAAGTGTATTTCTGCACTACAAAAAGTGGTCATTTTTGCAGTCCAAAATGACTTTCCAAGTTCCCCGACTCAAGTGGTAAGCGGTCTTTGTGTTCTGCAGGTCGTAAAGATCCTTTATTTCATCTTCCCTTTCTCAATCTAGATCCTTTGTTTTCAATTGCTGTGCATCTGCACACTAATGTCATTCAATTACATGACATGCTATGTACCAAATGGAAGTACCTCATTCCCCAAGTTACTATCCTGAAGCAGATGGCAAGACCAAATATTTCAATCAAACAATGGAGCAAAATGTACAGCAATGCATTAATCAATGCCCTTTATTTTGCTTAGTTTAATTTGAATTTAATATTTCTATTCAGTATTCACTTTTTGATCTGCACTGAGCAGTGCCACCCTAGAAAGGTCCTGCAACTTCTTTCAGACCCTGTGTGAGTACTAACAGTAAAAGAACACTATTGTCCCATGTGCAGAGTCCACCTAACATTGCAAGCAATTGCAAGACACCAAGAACATCTAGAAGCACCGGGCTGACCTGAAATGCCATTTTATCAGCCCAGTTCTGGTTGAACAAAAAAGATTTTTGAATTCAAGGGCATACAAAAATGACAACCAAACACATAGGGGTACCTTTTCCAAAAATGCTAAGGCGTGCAGGGCACTACCAAATAAAGCACGAACTTGATGTTGGTTCCGCTACATGCCATCTTCTGCTTTTACAAACCGTAGTGCAAAAGGAAAGAGTAAAGATTGTGAAATCGCATTTTCTGTTTAGTTTTACTATCTGTTTTACAAAAGCTGTCAATGCCGCCTTCAAATACTACCAAATGCTAGAGTCTTTCCCTCCAATTTTCCACCAAGCTCAGAATTCGGAAGTGTGGTAAAAGTGACCGCAATTCCATTACTGGCACTTTTTTTGGAGCGCACCACAAAATACAAAATGAGGCCCAATATTTGGTTTTCATTTTAACACCTTCTAATACTTGGTCAACATGTTCCATATCGGTTTCACTCTTTATATTTAATCTCAGCGTTCATGCGAGTTTCATATCCTCTCTTCCAACGGAGGATGCTTTGGGAAATGACCCCAAAATTGGCTCCGAAATCGTACTCGTAGTTTTCCTAATTTTGCAGTCAAATCACTATAGAGTCATTTCTATCTGTTCTTATAAGAGAATGCCTTGTTTCAAGGTGCATAGGTGTCTGCTTCGGCCATGTAGAGAGGAATCTTTAGCTGTGACTTTCCTGAAGATATTTCTATTATATTATCCTCGTAGACAAGATAGAACTAGCTAATCAATTGCTGGTAAGGTCAACTGATGGGAACTTTATCACGAGACTGCATTTGAGTGGAGTAATGCAATGCCTTCCTGCAACTGGAATACAGCTCTTTCACCTGGTTAAGGGCTGGGAGTGAAGGCATTACATTCAGCGTCATCACAAAAAAAGAAAGTGGCAAACCACCAAGTATCCACATGGCCTGCACTGGAAACAGTGCAGAGGACAGCAGAGTGCCCACTGGAATGGTTCTCCAGTTAGAGACTATGTCGATGGTAGAAGAACACCCAGAGAGGAACCAGTCTGGAGTTCCGGAGACAGCAGGATGTTCGGAAGAAAAAAAGGCATTGCATCCAGTAGCATCCATATTGACAAAAGTGTCACATACAACATATGTCCAAGATTTTACCAGATGAATATATACTGGGCTCCAGAACCATGCAACAGGAAACGTATGAGCCTGAGGTCAGCATCTTATCAAAACACAAAAGGAATCGTGTATTGTATGCCGTTGGCATGTTAAAGTGCAGCCACAAGACATTGGTCTCCACTAATCCTGCAATTTAAAGCTGCAAATTGTATCACTAAAAAACAGGTGAGGCCAACGACAATAACCGCAATTTCTTTATGGACAGCATATACCTTGGATTTACCGCATGTCTCTTGAAACGGCTTAAAAGGACACACAAACACTACTACAAGACTTCTACTGTCTGTGCTTGCTAGGTCTAGAGACCCAAGCTACTCCTCACTGATGAGGCCCAACGATCCCAAAACATGTCTCGGGATGCTTGTGGTCTTGTGCAGAAGGGCTGTGAACAAGCAGTGTGGGCTGGACTGCCTCTTTTGTGGTAGGACCAAGCCTGATTTGCGTATAGTCTTTCCCCTTTTGTAATGGCTTGGCAGGCGAAGAACGATGGTCCGGAGGGTTGCCCAGGGCAATGCCTGAGGTTAAGATTAATTCTAAACCTTCCAGCCATCACCTGTTTTGTTTTCCAAGACTTCTACTGCGACTCGATCAAAAGGAACGCACATCAGCAATACTTCAAGCTAAATGCTGGCTACCAGTCAAACACAGGATCCATTTCAAGGGACCATGTATAGCCCCACGCGCCATCCAGCACAAGGAGCTAAATTACATCTACAATAAATTCAGTGGAGTCAACCGAGGAGGGCAATTAGGTCTGAGTGACACACTCCATGAAAATAAATGATGGACTTCTGTAATCAAGTTAAAAGAAATACTTTATTTTGTCCGTTTTGAAAGTGGTAAGGATTAGCACTTGGTCTTTGGATCAAGTATTGGAAGACTTGTGCTCTGAATGCAGTAGGCTGTTCAAGTGTTTTTACTGCATTGCATAAAAGGAGCAGGGGACAACTATATTACGCATGCAATGTCTTGGTCAGAATTGGCTTCTTGTGCTTGTTTTTTGAATGGGTAAGACTTGGTGTCCCAGTATGTAGCTATCTTACCATTATCAATTAGCTTTCTTAGAAAGAGATGGTTGTTCAGTCTTCTTCTTAAGATTTCTTCAGATCATCTTCTATGCAAGAGTGTGCCGAGGTGAACCCTCCAGTGTCTGATTAACCACATCATTGCCATTTTCACCATTTTGCCTAGTCAGCAATAAATTGCCTGATGTTATTTATTTATTTATTTGTTACATTTGTTACACGCCCAGACCATTGGGTATCACAGCGAGGTTACAGACAGTTTGTTAATATAAAATTCAGTTGGGATCATTTGCAGAAGAATTACAATCAGAAAAGTCATAGCAAGTTATTTACATACAGTGAAAGATAGAAACGTCATAGAGTATTTACAGGTGCTGAGGTAGTGGCATTATTCGTATTGGTTGAATACCCAAGTTTGAGTGACTTTCTGAAGCCCAGAAGGGATTCCTCTTTTTTAATGCTAAGTGGGAGGGAGTTCCAGTGTTTTGGAGCTAGGTATTGGAAGCTGCTGCCCCCCGCTCTAGATTTTCTGAATCGAGGTGTGACGAGAAGTAGCAGATTGTTAGATCTTAGTGATCTGGTGACTTCTTTTTTGGCAAGAAGTTTGCTTAGGTAGGATGGACCTTTGTTTTTGTTGCATTTAAATGTGATGCATAGTGTTTTGAAGATGATTCTGGCTGCTATGGGCAGCCAATGGTGATCTCTTCTGGTTTTGGAGAAGTGATCAGATTTTCTGATTCCTAGGGCCGCCCGTAAAGCTTTATTTTGTATCAATTGGAGTTTTTCTAGATTGGTGCTGGAAGTACCTAGGAGAAGGACATTGCAATTGTCTAATCTAGACAGTATCAGGGCTCTGGCCAATGTGATGCAGTTAGCAGGGGAGAGGAATTGCCTGCTAAGGGTGATTAGTTTAGCTGTGTAGGCGGTGGATGCTGAGAGGTTACTGATGTGTTTGGTCTACGTGAGATTAGCATCCAAGTAGACTCCAAGTGTTTTGACTTGCCTCAGAACTGGTATCATGGAGCCGTCAATGTTAATTTAGGCTTAGTCAGGGTGTAGGGCTCATATTTTAGATTTAGACCCCACAATGAGAATCTCTATCTTCTCATTGTTGAGGCACAGGCTATTTAGTGCCATCCAGTTTTGGATAATGGCGTAGATTTTGTTGATCGTTTCTGTGTCTTCGAGAGTGGAATGAGGATCTGGGTGTCATCTGCAAAATTTGTGTAGATGACACCCATATCATCTAGGGTAGAGAATAGAAGTTTGGTGTAGGCGTTATAGAGGGTGGGGGGTAGGCAAGATCCTTGCGGTACTCCAGTAGTGACTGGAATGGGGTCAGCGGCTTCTTTACCTATAGCGACTCTAGAGGTTCGTTCATCTAAGAACGAGTTGATCTACATGGTGGCGTTGGTGGAGAAGTTGAAATCTTTAGCTAGGGTGAAGCACAGTTTGTTGTGGTCAACGAGGTCAAACGCTGCAGACAGGTCTAGTAGTAGGAGTATGCAGAGTTGACCTGAATCCCTGATAGAATCCATCTGAATTTTAAGGTCCAGTAGGGCGGTTTTGGTGCTAGGGTTAGGCCTGAAGCCAGATTGTCTGGACCATAGGAGTTGATTTTGTTCCAGATGTGTTTGGACTTGATTATACGCTATTTTATCCAGAATTTTCAGAAGGAAGGGGACTGTTGTTATTGGACGGTAATTGGTGGGTATTGTGGGTCTAGAGGTTCTTTTTAGTAGGGGAGTGACCCAGGCCTCTTTGATGTTGGCTGGGACCTGATTGGTGTTGAAGGATGCATTAACAAAATGGGTAATAATGGGTGTGAGAGAGTGGACACATGATTTGACTATTTGGGCTGGCGCGGTATCTTCTTTGCAATTAGGAGCTTTGGGTTTGGTGATGGTGCCCAAGACTTGGTTTTGGGAGACTGGAGTGAACGAAAAGATGGGGATGATATTCAAGATGGGATTAAGGGTGAGGTTATCCTTGGGAGGTTTGGTGGCTAGTCGTTGCTTTTTAGTTGATATTTTGGTTTGTAGGAGATTAATGTTGGCAGCTAGGGCGTCTTGAATAGTGGTGCACCATTATTTACTGGTATTTATGGCGGATGAGGTCGGTATGGGGTTTTCCAATTCTCTCAAGATTGAGAAGAGCTCTTGGGAGTCAGAGGTAGCGTTACTGATTCGATCATTATGAGAGTTGGCTTTACAACTGATGATAGCTGTTTTGTAGTTTTTGTTTGCTGCTTGAGAAAAGTGCTTTCAGTCTCTATAGTGGGGTGTTTTCTGTGTGCATGTTCGAGGGCGCGTTTCTTTCTCCTGAGTGTGACTAATTCTTTGTTAAACCAGAAACAAGACCATTTCTCCGAGCGTTTGGTTTTGGTAGTTAGGAGGGCTACTGTATTAATGGTAGAGGAGAGGCATTTTTGATAAGTGTCTGCTAGAAGACAAGGGTTGTTGCTGGTAATAGACAAGGTGTCTAGTGTTTTGCTGATGATAGGGTTGAGACATTCAGGGGTGAGCTTGAGAAGATTTCTAGCTTCGTATGTATTAGGGGCATTGCGTTTAATGCAAGTGGGTGTGTCAGAGGTGATGGTGAGGTGATGGTGAATTGGACATTGTAGTGATCAGTCCAATCTAATGGACAGATGGACAGATGGAGTCAATAGTGACTGTGGAGTCAATAGTGACTGTGGTATTGAGAGTGAGGATACAATCTAGGGTTCTTCCTTTAATGTAAGTGGGAGTGTTCACTAGCTGAGTGAAGCTCATGTCCTTAAGGGCCAAGTGTAGGGCTTCAGCTTTGTAGTCTAGGCTGTCATTAAATCCTAAATTGACATCACCAAGGATGGTACATTTGGTGTTGGGTTTGATGAGTGGGGTGAGCACTAGAGGTATGTCTATTTCTGGGTGGCTATTGGGGTTGGGTGCTCACTAGGAGGTTTATGGTTGTTTTGGCGTCTATGGCTGGTTTAGCCAGAAGAGGTTCATAGCCTGCGATGTTATCAATGGGGCAGGGTCTCAGCTGGAGTTTAGTTTTGGCTATGATGGCTACTCCACCTCCCTGCGAGTGTGTTCTATCGGTTCTGAATATGGTATAGTCAGGTGGAATAGCAAGTGAGAGGAGGGGGCCTGAGGCTTGGTGTAGCCAGGATTCAGTGATTACCAGTAAATCTAGTTGCAGTTCTAAGATGAGGTCATGGATTTCAATGGTGTGCGCTCCTAGAGAACGGGCATTGATGAGGGCACCTTGAAGGTTAGTACTTGGCTTCATCAGGGGCAGGACTGTTACTGTGGATGTCTCATGGGATGAAATAGTGCGATCGATTTTGGATGACGATTTGAGCTTACGTGAGTGGTGGGCCGCCACAATTGTTGACTATTCCAAGGATGTATTGTGTGGTTTGGCTGCATAGGAGTGGGGAAAAGTATGTGATCTCTATGTTGCTTTTCGCTTGCACCCTCTCCCAACATGTCTACAATCTCAATTTCCAGTTTCCGCAACTCTTCTGTCAGATCTATTCTTTGATTTTTAAACTGCGCATTCCATCAAATAATGCTTTATAGTCTCGGATTCCCCACAATGGCCACACTATCCTGTTTCGTGTCTGCCTATTTCATGGACTGGCTTTCTCAGTTTGTTCTGTAATTTGGGACATAATATCCCAGCAGGTATCATTTCACTTGGTTTTCTCAATTGTTTCTGACACACTGAGTACTTGGTGTTGGGACTCTGTATGCCTGGTTAGAGCACTTCAGGCAAAATTGACTTTCTGTCTCATCCTGGGAATAAGGCCTTTTTTCCAGCATAAAGCACTTTAATCAGGATCAAATTTCTCAGTTTGTTAGTGTATTAAAGACTCAAAATTCCAGTACTCTATTTTTAGTAGGTGTGTCATTCTCAGTTCACTCTGGGATTTGGGACTCCCATCTACCAGTTTAGTGTTTCTGACAGCATTTTCTTCCTGACTTCACTTTAGGAGTTTGCACTCAGCAAGCCAGAATGTAGCCTTTTCAGTAAGGATATCCTTTCTTATAGCTTTGGGATGTTGAACTCAGTAACCCATATTCAGAATTTCAGTTGGGATTTCTTTCCCCAGTTTGCTCTGGGCTTTTGGAGTCAGTAACCCAGTAAACAGCTTTTTCAAAATAAACCGTTTCCTCAGTTCGCTCAATTACCCAGTTTGCAGCAGTTTCATAACAATTTGTTTTCTCAGTTCACTTTGTGAGATCTTTCATTTGATGAATTCAGCTCCTTGAACTTACAGTGTGCTGCGGGGGAAGTGATTTGAAGTGGATTATTTTCTTAATATTAGCCAGAGCAGAACTTTTAGAGCTGGTGGTATGTGTTCCTGCATGTCTAATTAAATCGGTAGTCTTGTCGCTGCGTTTTAGATGTGTTGCAGCTTCTTTCTGAGGTATTCCAGCATACCCAGATAGATGCTGTTGGCATAATCAATTCTCATTAGTACTAGGGATAGGACAATCAGCTGTCTGTGTGGGAAGGCAAGGTAGGTCATAATCGGTCTTCTTCAGCATAGAAGGAAGAAGCACTTTTTGATGATTGTGTTGATTTGTGGTTCCAGTGTCAGGCCATTGTCCATTAGTACACCAATGATGCTGGCCTTTTCATATGTTCTAGGGCAGTCGCCCATTTCCAGCTGTCATGGAATTGGTATCCGCCATTTAAGGATTTACCAAGACTATCATTTCATTTTTGGAGGTGTTGAGCTTCAGGTGGTTGGCCATCATCCAAGTGCTCACTTCTGTGAAACAGTTGCTGCGGTTAGCGCCACTGTTTCCTTCCCCAGTCACTTTAAAGATGGCTTGACTGTCAACAGGTGAGCTTGTCTGTTTTGTTGTTCTCCATTAGTGGAGCCATGTAGATATTAAGAGGTGGGGGCAGGCGCTAGACCCTTCATGGAGCAGGCTGGTGATTGCTTCAAGATTTCGGGCTGAAGGGTGCTAGCCATGTGATGTCTGTTCTGTCCATTATCAAGGGTCTAATCCATTGTAGATTTGTGTTCCGGAGTCTTCTATCTTCCAGTCTTGTGATTAGTGTACCATGACTGATGGTGCCAAAGGCCAATGAGATGTTCAAGAGTATGACGACAGAGGTGGCGTTTTCATCCGCTGATATTTTGGGCCATCGTAGAAGAAAATGAGTGCAATTTCTGTGCCTCTCGTAGTGTGAATCCTACCTGTGAGTGATCAAGTAGGCCATAAGATTTTACATGCTCCATACCCTGCCTGCATACAAACCCTTCTAGTAGTTTAGCTGGCTGTGCTATATTTGAGATAGGCCAGTAGTTGGTAGGGTCTTTTAGGTCTCCAGAAGTGTTTATTTAGTAGTGAGTTGATGTAAGCAGTCCTGAGCGGCTGTTGGCACTATTCCAGTTTCTAGAGAGGCATTGAACAGTTAATGATAAGTTAGTGCTCTAGTTCCTTTTGCAAGTATCGTTTTGGAGTCATCCGGTGAGGAAGGGTCTGCTGGGAAAACATCTTTGCTGCTTTCTTTTACCAGCTTTTATAGGTCAGTTCCTGTTATTGGTTGAAATACGCTCATCTCCCATGCGTGGTTTGGTTGTCATTGACAAGGATTTTGGTCCTGGCCCCATTCCTTAGGGCCCTACTTACTGTCTGCTGTATGTGTTCCACTTTTAAAATAAAGTGTTAGCTAATGTCCTTGTAAAGTTTTCATATAGGAGCGGGTGCTGTCACTGCAGGATGCTGAATTTTTCATTACATTAATGATTTTGTAGAGTTATTTCTTGGGTGAGAAGCCTTAGTGATGCATTCAGCATAGTGTAATTTCATGGCTTTTAGGATTTCCAATTTTTCTGGGAAAATATATTTTTGGTACGCTGTCTTGCCGTCCTGGATCTACTTTTTCCACAATATATCTTTCAAGTATAAGGTTTCTTTTATTCAGGTCACATACATAGAGGGTAAACCATCTTGCTCCCTTTTTTTCAAGAGAGTGAATCACTCTAGTGTGATAAGGATGTCGAGGGCCTCTATTATACAGTTCTAAAGCACCTTTGTATGTTTTTCTGGGAGTGCACAATGGGATTTGTGGGGGTTTGGATAACTGTCTTCCATTCGTTTTGTGGTTATCCAGACCACTTTTCCTGCACCACCCCTAAAAGAAGCCGCTCTGGAAATTACAACCCCAGAAGAGCGCAACTGAAGATGATGGCAGTCGGGCAACAGTCCGCGCCATGCCCGAAAGATAGAAGTCCAAGACACTGGAGCAAGTAAGTGGTTTGTGGGCCAGGGTGCAGGGGGGGGACCAGAATGGAGGAGTAGCCTGGAGGCTGAGGGTGAGGAGGGTGCACCGCATGAGGCTTCAGATGGGGGGTCAGGAGGACAAGACGCAGTGGCGAGGTTGCTTGGCATCGGGAGTGCAGGGTGGTGACACCCCTCAATTTATCCATAATACCGCCCACTGAAGGCCATTCTGGGGTTATAAAAAAGTCAGCCTTTTTGAGGCGCAGTCTCGAGTGGGAGGGATATACAGACATGGAACCTCTTTTCATAATCTTCCAGGTTCAGTATTTTCTAGCTTCTCCTGGTTGTGGTTAATCAGGCTTTATGTTTGGGAGTGTGTTGATGTAGAAAGGTATCATGAGATGGTCACTTCATAGTAGCAATATTGAGGGGTGAAGTGGTGATCAAGCCTTTTTTACAGACGATGGAATAGAGTGTATGACATGCAGTATGCGTGGCTCTTTTTACCATTTGCGTGTGGTGGTAGCTAGCCATTTAGGAGCTGGGCAAGCTAGGTACGGATTTGGTTTTTTCGTCAAACCAAATATTGCAGTGTCTGGTGATGGGTAAATGCTTATGTTCTTCTTCTAGCGTGGTTCATTGGCATGTCTGTGAGATTTTCTCCAAACGGTGGTGTGGAATTTAGTCAGATACGCTGCCAAAGGTTTGGCGATGCAGGTGAGGTCGACAAGCAAGAGAGGAGGCTTAAAGGACAGGGTGCAGCAAAATGAGTTACCATGTCATGGTATAATCCAGTGCGCCAGCAAATCGTCACTCACTCTCTGAACGAGCCGAAAGATCTAGATGATTACAAGGTAATCGACTCTAAAATCCACACAGCAACTGAGATGGTGCCTTGCTATGTGAAGGCGGCAGAAATGTCCAAATGTGACATTAAGTCTGAGCCCTGCTTACCCCAGGAGACCCAGGTGATCTTTATTTGCTGGTAAGGTGATTGGAGGATCCCATATCGTGGGCATAGCCAAAGGGGTGCTCAGTACAATGTAAACTATTTGAAACACCCCAAGTATAAGATGATGTATCTTTAAAAAAAATCAGACCCCTGCAGAGGGTATATTGCGAAACCCTGCTATTCTCTACCACCTAGGGTCATTAGGACAATACCATTGTAATATGCAAAGAGAACAGAGACAATTCTAGATCAAATTCACAGGAAAATAACATAATGTTGTCCCCTCAAAACACAAAAATCTCAAAAATACGAAAAATACATATTTTATTGAGAATACACATCAAATGTTATTTTAAAATGACAGGTATATTCACAGAACAACCCTAAAACCAGGTCTATACATAGATAACATAAGACATTAACCTCGTATTACACAACCAACATGAAACTTCCAATTCTGAACGTAAAAGTTCATGTCATTCCTGGTCAGGTTCAATCTTCATGGGAGTCTTGTATTCCACAAGTTTCAAATTCCGCTTAGTGGAGCATCTGGAGACAGACCCTTGTATTCGGATCGCATCCTTCATATGACAAAGCCCTTCACTGGGCACGAAGAAGGTAAACTTTAGTTCTGGCACAATGTGTGTAGGTCAAACAACATGAGGACCCCAAAACACACGTCTTTACCGTCCTCTTTTTAGAACATCTGCAGTTTCTACCACTGTCACAAGCTCTGTGTGCAGACTGATCCACACCGCACTGCTGACGGTACAAAAAAACATCCTTCACTGCATAGGGAACCGGGCAAGGATCCCGCAATTCCTGCTCCATTCGTCTCTACACATTTCCGAAACGTAAAAAAAAAAAAAAAAAAGAAAAAAGCGCTTCGGAAATGTGTAGAGACGAATGGAGCAGGAATTGCGGGATGCTTGCCCGGTTCCCTATGCAATGAAGGATGTTTTTCCATCTGCGTTGATCTTTAGTGTGTGCCCGATTAGCACAGAGCTTGTACTCTACCAATTGATGGGCTCCTCCAGAAGGTTGTTCATTCTGATGAGGTCCCAGAGTTGGCAATACATGTGTTTTCCCAGTATTGGAGATGGGTCTTTAGCTAGCAGGCCATTCAAGGTTATCTCACACAAGAAGAGATGTCCAGATATCATATGGCTTGCATGTGATTGTTGCCTTGGAGAGTAAGCGGCGGCTAGCAATGAAGCAGCCACAAAGAGGGCCACAAGGAAGTGAACAGGGAAGTGAGGCTGTTCAATCAGAATTTTCATTGGGTTCACAGGACCGCTATATGCCATCTTGGATTTGTACCATAAGGATGGAGTACATTTGTCTTTCCGGAGGCCTGAGACCTACATTCACAAGTTGAAGGATGTTGTCACTTCTTTGTGCTACAACTCTGTGTCAACAGAGTTTCGGGCTTTGCACATTGTAGTACACTGAGTTTCTGCTTTGGTTGTTGGATGGAGCAAGTGGGAGTGAGGTCATAAATGACTCCTATAAGGGTATTTCTGGGTGCTGGAAATAATGGCAGTTGTTCCAACAGTTTAGGTTTTACAGAATAGTTTGTTTTGATTTCGCTTGAATACTGTGTAAATATCAGCCTTAACAAAGATCCAGTGTCGAAACACGTGTTGGCTGATCATTTTCTGATAAGTGTACAGCAATAAACCAAACTTTTTGTTAGAAAACCAACATGATTATTGTAATCACAATTATTACTAAAACCTGCGCGAACAGCTAAATCCAAGCCACCATTATCTAGTTTCTGTCTGAGGTTGAGAGAAGAACCTCCAGGTTCCAGTTGCGCAGCACGCCCAGATACCGGTTCGGACGAGAGCGCACAGAGTCGGTTTACTCACAACCTTTTCTATTTTTTATAGATTAATAGTTTAATGTTTTAAAGTTATGAAGGAAGGGGGTGGGTCAATCTTCTCTCTCTAGACAGAACAGGCATAAGGTCACCTTGGTCACTTACAGACACTGGACCCATTGGGTGACATATAGGGCACAGGAACGACGCTGGTGAAGAAAATAAGTTGTTGGAATTGCGGTCAGGTAAAACTAGTGCCAAAAGATCCCAGGAAGATGTGTTTGTGGCAGGGATGGGAAGCTAGTGAGTGGGAGTGTCCATAGGTCATAGAATGGCCATCACTGCTGTCGGCCATCTGGCGGTCACATGATGGGTCATGTGACTGCTCCTGAAGGACTTGCTTCCTCCCCATCTCCATCTTGGGGCTTACCTGCTCCAAGGGGTGCTGCCCGTGTTCCCTGCCATCTGTGGCTCTGCCGCTGGACCTCATCTGCGCCAGATTCCTGCCACTGCCGCCACCGCTACCACCACAACACACCATCTGGCGGTCACGGGACGGATCACGTCAGATGCCGGTTCCTTATATTCCACCTCTCTTGGGCTTCTCTGCCCTGGCCATACCCTCCTAAAAATGACCCGTTAAGGGCAGCGACCATTCCTGTTTGCCCCTGTTCACTCCCGGGTCATATCCTTCAAATATTCTGTTGTGTTTACACCCTTGTCATGACTCTATTTACTTCTTGACGACTTCTGTCTCTGTTTATTTACTTCTCCTAACCTCTTTACCCTTTCCCATACCTACTCATTATTCTGCATGTCCTTTCACTCTTCCATCATAGCGTACTGGTAACAGCGCAGACCTCTTCTACCCTTATCTCTCTTCTTCCCCTCCCTCTTCACTCTACATCGGACTCTGGAACGTCCAGTCCGCTTCTAACAAATCCCACTCTATCCTAGATCTTTTTCTGCTCTTTAACTTTCTCTCACTGAAACTTGGATTTCCTCTGACAATACTGCCACGTCCGCCTCTCTTCTATCTCCTCTTACTTTGCACACTTCCCTCGACTTCATGGCAAAGGCAGCGGTGCCAGGATTCTATATAGTTTTTCCCGGTCGCTCACCTCTTCAACAGCCTTCTTCCCCGTCTTCTCCTCTTTTGAAAATAATTCTGCTCAATTTTCTTGCCCCCTCCCAGTCTCCTTTCTGATTCTCTATTGCCTGCTTGGTATGCGCTCTTAATTTCCTGTTGATCTTAAATCTCTTCTCGCTTGTCTTCTGCCTGTCTCCTCTTCTTTCTTTCTTCTCTGCAACTTTAATCTTCATCTCTCTACCACTCATGCCTCTCTTCCTCTCGTTTCCCTTTCCTAAATCTTTCCATTTATCTCAACTACCTACTCCTCCTTCACATTAGACTGGCTCTTCCCTTGACTTAGTATTCACCTCTTTCTCCTTCAATGCTCCTGATCAAGCCTATCCTATTTATTCTTCTGATAATTTCCTTCTGTGCCTTGTTCTTCTCTTCCTACTCCCTCTTTTTTACCTCGGACCTCTGTTCCTCACGTGTGCCTTGATCTACGCTCTTTTGATTATGCATTTTTCTCTCCTCTCGCTCCTCTTCTCTTCTTCCTATTGATGACTTCTCAGCTCTCTACCAACACTGCCTCCTCCCATCTTGACTTTGTACTTTGTGCCACTCTTGGCGGTCCTAGCCCTCTACCCCTTCACCCCTTCTAAGAAACTCCCCCAGCCTCGACTTTCCCCCATGCTCCATTCCCTTTGCTCTTCTCTCCGTAAATCTGAGCATTGGTGGAAAAAGTCCAATACCCTAGATGATCTCTGCTCTCTATCTTTCCTCCATGCTTCTGATGGCTCTCTTTCATTGTCAGCCAAAAACAGTATTTTTCATCTCTAACTCTTTCTTTCTCTCTCTCTCTCTCTCTCTCTCTCTCTCTCTCTCTCTCTCTCTCTCTCTCTCTCTTTCTCTTTCTTTCTTTCTCTCTCTCTCCCTCTCTCTCTCTCTCTCTCTGTCTGTCTGTCTGTCTGTCTGTCTTTCTCTCTCTCTCTCTCTCTCTCTCTCTCTCTACTGAACTCTATTCTATCTCCCCATCCCCAGGCTCTGCTCTCTCTTCCAACCTTTCAGCTGGTTATTTTGCTGATTTCTTTCCCCTCTAAAGTCGAATCCCTAGACTCATCCCTCTCCCTCTGTCCTGCGTCTTCTTGTTTGTCTTCTTCTCTGCTGTCCTGTCTTAACCTACCCTCTTTTTCCTTCGTTCCTTCATCCTCCCCACCCTCCTCATCCCTCCCTTCCTTCTTTTTATTGCTTTTCTCTTCCTACAGACTCGGATACTTCTTGTTTAGCTCAAGGCTAACCCTACTGCTTCCCCTCTCAATCCCATTCCTGCTTCCCTGATTCCTCTATCTTCCCATTCTTGGTTCCATATTTTACATCTTTTTATTTTATATTTTTATTGGTTTATTCAACCTTTAAAAGAAAAGATAAAAAAAAACTACAACACAGCACACAGATTACTCCCTTACGAATTTCCCTTTCCTCCCTCCCACCCTCCTCATAGGTAGGCTGCTTTGGGATCAGGACAGAACAAACAGTCTTCCTTTCGTCTCATACAGTACTAGGCTGTGACTCTGCTTCCAGCCGAGTTTTTAGGAATTGTAAGAAGTTTATTAGAGCAAACAGTACTGCTCTATTAAGTCCTTCAAAGAGAACTTGCCACCACTCTTCAGTGCTCCTTGTACGGTATGTGTTGATCACGGGAGCAAAGCAACGGCCCCTTTGTTGCTCCAGAGACCGGCAAGACATGGTCAGATGTTTCAGGGTTTCTTTGGCCTCATTACAAAATCGACAGTTAAAGTTGAAATTAGTCAGTTTAGACCTAGTTCCCATGCGATATATTGTCGGAAAGACATTTAGTCTGAAGCGCATGTATAAGGCCCTTGCATGCTGATTCGGAAGGCGCATTAGGTAATTAGCACGTTGGTCATATGCTTTAGCCTCACCTGGTACTTCAAGCATTGATGAAGAGCCTGCTCTTTGGTCACAGGTTTGGATCCAGTCCAATTTCCAAAGCTTCTTCTTAGCAGCCTCTGGATTGTCCAATAACAGAGAGAGGGTGATATCGTATTCTTCGAGTGGAGCTTGAGACAGCCGATTCCAGTTCGCAAGAATGGTATTTGCGTTTTCCAAATCAGGCCTGTGTAAAATGCCGAATTGGGGTACCGGGTCCGTCAACATTGTTTTACGATATAAACTTAGCAGATTCCAAGCGACTCAAGCGTGCATGGAAATCAACCATAATTCATAACGTATACAAGTAGTTGATGTACCCTTTGGTAGTTTCAGCACTCGTGACCAGAAGATGTTTTCTACTGTATTCCAAAGCTCATCCGAGGCTCCAAATGCATTTTCTCCTCCATATATCAGAATGGGAACCACTTTCTGTTGATAAAACACTCTGTTGATAAAACATAATGATTGGTTTTAGAGACAATTTCCCGTATCCGTTATTGATCAAGGAAGCTTGGGATGCTAACTGATGACACTTGTTTTTGGCTGCTTCAACCCAAGGACGTTCGTTTCGGCTCGCACTAATTCTCATGCCCAGGTAAATTGAATGTTTTGCGAGCTGAATTTTGTCCTTGGCAATGTACCAGGATTGTTTCTTGCCCCTGCCACAAGAACCTTGTAGTTTTTCTAAGATCAGAATTTGGCATTTTGGTTGTTAATAGACAGTCCATTCGCTGTTATATATGTGTCTATTAGAGTCATTTTGCGTTGAAGCCCTATTGGGGTCTGATCTATCAATACAAGGTCTGTTGGAGCAGTGTTGCATATATTTTCCCCAAAACATCAAGAAGCGCTATGGGTCTGTAATTTTTTGGGTTCGAACGATCCCCCTTCTTCAATATTGGCACCACAGCGGCACATTTCCAGGAACTCGGGTTACTCGATTCAATCCGCTTGAATAAAGTGACACAAAAATCTGCCCATAAGTCCGGGTTACGCTTAATCGTATGATTTGTTAAGCCATCCAAACCCGGGGCTCTGGATTCTCGCGCACGTTTAATTACAATTAGGATATCCGTTCTCTCAAACTCCAGGTCCCATTCTGTTGTGGTTGGTGGGTCACAAGTTGTCAGTGGATCTCCTTTACTAAATAGGGCTGAGTAGTACTCTACCCATGCTTCTGCGGTCACAGCGATGGCCTGGAGGGCATGTTGAGGCACTAAGTTGCTGTTTATCAGTTTCCAAAATTGAGCTGATTTTTGTCCCTCCAATTTGGATAGCATGTTCTCAGCGTCATTTTGCAACATGATTGCCGCATGGGACTTGAGCCAGTTCTTGTAATTTTGTTTAAGTATTCTTATCCCCTGTTTTGTGTTTTCATTCAGGGGCCCCTTAATCTTCCTTATTTCTTGTCTCATAAGTCTTTTCCGTTGCAGGACGCACACATCGAATTTGTGTTTTGGTCCTAATTCGCCTTGCTTAAGGTTGTGTTTACGTTCTGCAAAATTCGACAACAGATGTTGGTATTCAAGGCCTTCTGTGTTTCTCGTAAAATTGGCTGTTATCTCCTCTACTTCATTGTCGATGAGGTTTAGTCGGATCCTACTAGACCCGGTACTGACGGCGTATGACCAGCAAGCACTTGCGTGTTTGTTCTGTTTTTCAAGGGTGAGTTGCACCATTTTGTGGTCGCTCTGGGTCATTTCGAGTATGTCTAGGTGCAGCACTCTCTTGTGGATATTTTCACTAACATATATGTAGTCTAACACTGAGTTTTGGTTCAACCTTCTCCATGTGGGCTTAGCTGGCATATCACCCACAGTGTTCCCATTCAGCATATGCATTCCACGGGATTCCATTTCTGTGCACCATTGGGATGCTCTGGGCACAAGGTGTTTTTTCTCATTTGAGCATGTGATGTTTAGGTCTCCACATAAGATCAGATCCAGCAGCTGTGTCTTTTCAAATAACTCGTCAATCACTGTTGTCACTGTGTCTGCGAACCCTTTTGCTTCAAGGGCTTGATGGTTCCAATAAACATTGATAATACGTAGCTGCTCGCTCTTACAATTCACAGACTGTGAAACACTTATTGTAGTTAACTGGATGTAAGGCGACACATTGAGTGATTCAGTTATCCTGAACCCCGAGGCCTTTCTGACTGCCGTCAGTAAACCAGCCATTGGTCTTCCCTTAGTCTGACGTATCGCAGGATTGAATGCGATTTCAAATCCTTCAAGTAGCGGACTTTCACTTAGCCATGTCTCTTGTAGGCAAATAAGGTCCAGATTTTTTTTGCCCATAGGGTATTGAACAGATGGCTGAAGCCTCTGGTGTTCCATGAGGCCAATCTGTAGGTACTTCTGGGCTCCACTTCCTGGCATTAGCTATTTGACACCTTATTTAGGTTAGCCGCAATCCACGACCAGTCGGACACACTGTGTGAAGAGTTAGGTGCTGGCGAGCCGATGGCCGTTGACATTGGTGGACTCCGGGCTCCCTTAATTGTGATCCTTATCGGTTCACCCTTATATGGCAGCCCCGCACAATCCGCAAAAAATGGAATCACCGTTGTTGGAGCCTTTGTCAATGCGACAGCTGATCTTGGTTCAGGCTCTTGAGGTCGATCACGATTGCTCTATTATAGAGTTATTATCTCTTTTCGTTGGAGGCAACCACGTACTTAGATCCACCCTTATTATGTCAAACCCTAATGACATCAGCACAGGACCGGCATCAAGTAGGGCGTCAGCAATGAGTTTCGACTGCAAATGTAAAATTACGGCATCATTTTTCGTTTCATTGAAAAATTCTACAATTGTAAGGTCCTTGGAGGCGATTGCTCTTAGGCTTGGAATCAGGTGGCAGAGCCAAATTATATTGTGACGGTTTAGAATTAGGTCGTCCAAGGATACAATACGTTCTAATAGGAGACGATGTAAACCTTGCTGGAATTTGCTCCATGAAGTTTCCTCCTTTTTCTCGCCCATGCGTTGGCTTCTTCTAGCATGTTTTAGTTTGTTGTGTTGCCCGTTATGGTTCAAAGTAGATCCAGGCGTGTCGCTGTCCAAATTGTTGGCCCAAAATGGGCCCGCTAGACCAGGCAGCACCGGCTCGTTAATCCCAGCCAGCAAATCCTTGCCGTTCAGTTTGATATCGGGATTGACGGATCCTTGTGCTGCACATAAGTTGTTAAACTTTGCTTCCACCAGTTTGCGTTTGTCAGCCAAGGTTAAAAAGTGTGAGCACTGGTCCACCTTCCCAGAGGAACAAGCACGCGGAGGATCAATCAGTTGGCAAACTCTTGTCGGATTTCTTTTGTCGTCACCTTGCTTTAGCCCTGCAGATGTTAGACACGCTGCAGGAGTGATTGGGTTCATGATAATATCAGGAACCAAAGTGTTTGCCAGTTGTTGGTCACACTGAGGCATGTGCGGTAGAGAGCCTTGTGTCAACCTTGCCTCTGAGTCTGTGACAGACACAGCTACTGACAGCACTTTGGGCAAGGGCGTCTGGCAAGAAACAACCTTCTTAGCTATACCAGGGTCAGAGGGGTTCACAGAGTGAATCTCAGTATCCGGTAGATCCGATGCCAGCAGTCAAGGCACTTGGGAGGTGGTTTCATTAGCGGCATTGGTAGGCAGTTCTTCATCATCATAGATCGATATGTTCATCAGAGAGTCAGAGACGTCACTAATGCACGTATGCGAGGGTTCCAGGACTGTTGACGACTCCTTGGACACTTTCACCGTCTGCTTGCTTTCCAAGGGTTTACTTTTAGGTAGCAGACCATTAACTGTAACATTCACGGTTTTAAGATTGCGTAAAAATTTTCATGAATTGGGGGCTCTTCTGTTCGCTTTCCGTACTGGTAAGTTTTTGGTTTTCTTACCGGGACCACTTAAGGCATGTTCGTCACTTTTGTTTGTTTTGTGTGTATCAGTTGGGATCTTGAAGATGTCATACATGCTCGGCAGCGTCCACCGTCTCTCTAGGTGGTTCCTTGAACACCGTCTCCTGGTGTAAACTTCTTGCAGATGTCGACGGTGTTTGAGGGTTTAGTAATGCTAAGTTAGCCACGTCTTGGGCCTCTTTTACCGCTTTCTCAAACTCGCTTGCTACGGCGGAGCAAGGATCCCTATCCGGGATAGAAGCAGGCAGACTGTGTTCAGCACTGCTGGTAAGGTCCACCGACCTTACACTGCCAGTCAGGTCTACCGACCCTACCTGTTCCCAAAGAACTGCTGGAGGCACCTGTATGCCAATTGTGCTTTCCGTGAGTTCCAATTTTTTCTTAGGCAATGCTGCTGCACATGCTGGATTGGTGGAAAGATTACTGTGTTCTATTCTGGGACAAGAGCGAGAAGTGTCTAGAACAGTGGCCAGAATGCACCTCTGATACTTAGCAACAGCTGATGATCCATTCAGTGTTGTGTCTTTTTGAAATATATTCAAAGCTTCTTTTGCAACCTCAGCCAGCAGTTTTTTGTTGATGTTGGCGTTCCAAAAGTTCCTTCCAAAAGTTGCATCCGTCTTCTTGTTCATCTCTTGCAGTGTCGCCTTGCAGTCAAAGGACTCCTGTTCAATTTTACACATGTTGATTATCAACGTGTGTACTGCCGAAGCCAAGTCTTTCATGTTGTCATTGAATTGCTCGTACATTTTGAGGAACGGTGCAATGGACATACACATAGATGACATTATCAGAGCCTGTAGATCTTGCAAGTTTTGTATGTTTCCTATTGCCACCTGCTCAAACTGGGCATGGCGCGCACTTCTTTTTTTGCGAGTGACACGGCATCTGATCTTTGGGAATGGTCGTTCCATAAGAGAGGAGTCAGAGGACACCTGCTCTGAGTGTCCTCACTTGCTAACACAGGTATTGCACACACGCTTTGTTCTATTTGCGACTCTTCCAGTGAGTTAGTTAGTGAGTTAGTTATGTTCAGTCGTTCGTTCTAGTAAGAGCTTTTCGCCTTTTTGTTTTGAGAGCATCTGAGACTGGGTGAGATGCTTTCATCCCTTCTTCGGCGTTTGACAAGGCAGCAGACTCGATGCAATTTCAGTTGCTCAGAGTTGGGCGACGACGCCTTTTCAACGTGGGGCAGCCTAGTCAACGGATCTGTGGTTATTGGCTGTCCGATGTTGTTCCTGTGTCACCTTTCGGCATTCTTTGATTGTTGATGCGTGTAAGATCAGCCAGCAGTTTATTCACAACCTCAAGTGAGTTCTGCGGACCATGCCGACTACACTAGCATTGGTCAAGGCAGGATCGGGCTCCCTTGATGTTGCGGTCCAAAGAGCGTCTGCTAGATTATATTGCTGCCTTACCACAAAGTCATCCGAGTGTTTAAAGACCACGTCGTCGTTTTCACAATTCAAGCCGCAATCAGAGACACAGTGGAACTCTGTAAGTGTAGCTTCGCCTACTGATCCTATTGTAGACACTGCACTAAAAAAGCGTCCGTGAGGTAACTCTCCACTATAGGTGAATGTAGATTTAGGACTTTGTGACGGACAGTTGATACCATGGCAACTCGCCAGACAATGAGCCAGGCAAGCATTTCCAGACGCGATGATCATTTGGCTCCTGACACTCCCTGTTGCGGGAGGGTTGTCAGCGTTGGGTGAGTTGCTATCTGTCGAACCGTGACAGAAGTCTGCCGTTGTCGTTACATTACTGTTACTGGAGTTAGCCTCAACCTCACCCACAGTACCCCCGCTCCCCCCTGTAAGGTGCAAACCATCCGGTATTCCTCCCATGAACATGTCATTATTTACAACCAGAGAGAGCATGGGGGGAAGCTCCCGAGCAGAGTGCGTATTTGTGGCATTTCCAGGACTGTTTCCATCGTTATTTCCAACTGTTCCTCCTGGACAAACATTCGTACAACTGGCAGTAACTCCCGACATGAGGTTACATACTTTCTTGTCACTTACTTGAGGCTCATCTAGGAGTTCTATGGTGGCCAAAGAAGGTACCGGCTCATTTGTAAGGACATAATCCGGGCCGGTAGAAGTGTCGCAGTTTGCAAGGGTTGCGGTCGCTGGAGTTGCTAGTTTCGCTGGCAGCGCTGCTTCCAGACGCCGTTGAGCGCATGTTTTAGAGGGGTAAGCAACTTTCACTGCCGCACAGAACCGTACAGGCCCCTCGAGCTCCCTTGAACTTCCTTGGACTCCTTCGACTCTACACCGACTCTGCGCCCGCTCCGCGGGGGAATCGATTCTTCGTAGGCACGCAGGCACGCAGGTACGCCCACAATGCAAGGAACAGTGTAGACAGACTGCAGGGAAACAGGTTTCCGCATCAGTGACTCCTTCGACTCTACACCGACTCCGCGCCCGCTCCACGGGGGAATCGATTCTTCGTAGGCACGCAGGTACACCCACAATGCAAGGGACAGTGTACACAGACTGCAGGGAAACAGGTCTCCACACCAGTGATTCCTTCGACTCTACACCGACTCCGCGCCCGCTCCGTGGGGGAATCGATTCTTCGTAGGCACGCAGGCACGCCCACAATGCGAGGGACAGTGTAGACAGACTGCAGGGAAACAGAGATTAGTTTACATCTCCTATTAACCTTCCTCTTGCCTCCTATATTTTGCCTTCTTCCTTCGAGCACGTTGTTATTATACCTGTACTCAAAATGTCTGCCCTTGATTCTTGATTGTCGCCTAATTTCTATCCTATCTCTTTTCTTCCTTTTCTATGCAAGTTTCTAGAGAGAGTTGATTACTCTCAGCTATCATCCTTCTTACACCAGTATTCTCTTTTGCCCCCTCTACAATCTGGTTTTCGCCGTGCCCACTTCACTGAATCTGTGCTTTTACATGTCTCTAACTCATTACTTTCCGCTTGTCAGAATACGTTATCTTACAATTCTCACCTCCTTAGATCTCTCTTCTGCTTTTGATAGTGTCAACCACACTATCCTTCTCTCCTATCTTTTTTCTCATTTTTGTCTATGCCTGTCCTTAAATGGTTTGAGTCCTATCTTTCCAACCTCTTCTACTTGGACTACTGGCCTGCTCAGCATTCTTCTTCTTGTCCACTTCTTTTTGGAATTCTGCATTTTAATGGAGTAGCATTGAGCTATATATGTGAACAATGGGGTGGTCATGTTTTGATAGGCCCAAAATAAACATAAAGAAGGAATATATTGCAAAAACAACCAATGGATGATGAGATATCCCTTGACAAGGTTAAGGAAGATTATGTACTAAACCCCATTTATGGGGTGATAAATAATAAGAGAAGATTACCTCACCAGGAGTTAAGAAGGCAGCCGTAGCGCACTTATTTGTATAGTAGTTGCTGGTGATTACCTTGCATGCATTATATATCTATGAATGTGTGGGTGCTGTTGTTTGTTGTGGTATAGAGTAGGACACTACAGGGTTTTTTGTGTGTGTTGGCAGGATGGTGAGTTGGTATTTTTATAAATGAAGAGTGATTTATATTATAAGCAGTGTTTTTGGTATTGGTTAGAATAGGTATTTTGTGGCATGTGATCCTGGTGTGGGTTAAGAAAGGAGAGGTGTGTTTTGTGATGGGTGATGTGTATTGTTTTCTGTTGATCATTTTTGAGCATTGTATAGGTGAAGCACTTATGTATAGCATATTTGTGGAAGTTAAAATTGTGGGCGGGAAGATGAGAGCACTCATTACTGTGATAAGTAAGTTAGAGCGCACAAAAGTAGAACAAATGAGTTAGATGAGATTAATGAAAAGAATAGTGAAGTATTTATGCATTAAATGATACTATAGAATAATATTGTTTGTTATATGTGTTGTTTAAGCTAACAAGCGAGAGTATGGTTTGAAAAGGCAGGATGTGGACTTCTTGCTTGCGGTGGCTGACAGACAATGATTACAGGGCTATCTATATTCCTGAGGGAGGGGTATAATTCAGTGAGCAATTGGCAGGCAGCCTTGTTCTGTTCTCAGAGACTGCACTCGAAAGAATGGGGAGTGGGCATTGGCTCACAGCTTGTTTGCAGCTGTATTCTTGAGAAAAGGGAGGGGGTCAGAGCACAGTGTGCAATGCTCTAACCAGTCCCATGGGCAAAAGCACAATTAGCTGAGTACTCCACATGGTTGAAGCAATATGCATTTTGAGGTAGAATAACATTATAACAAAGGACAGGTTTTGTTGTGCCATTTTAAAATTGAGTGTGAAGTAATGAGAGTAACTTTAGTTTGTTTGTATTAGCAAAAGGTTAAATAGAATGATTATTTAGAAGAAAAACAATGTGTAAATATTTTCATTAGGCTGACCAAGTGAATTATTTTGTATATTCGCAAGCTTTTGTGGAATGGTTTTATATTTTTTCAAGGCAGAAAGGAAATTAGGTATTTGAATAAATAACACAGTATCATAGATCGTATAGCTCCTCCATTTGTGCCTGTCTTTATTTGATTGGTAAAGCTCACCCTTTTATAGGGCTCTCAAGAGGCCAGGAGAGTTTGGTCAGGATTAAGTTATTATATGTGTAGTTCAGTTCCTTTATAAGCTATTGTTTTAGAGAGGCTGGTCGGCTTGGGGTTGTGTCAGTTGAATGGCTGTGAATGGCTTTGGAAAGAATAACGGGAAGAGGTTGTATTTTTATGTGTTGAAGAAAGGGAAAGACTGTTACTAGTGGTAGTCACTTATGGAATTGTGATGTTTGTTTAATTTGTTTGGTTTGTTAGTATTTTGAAATAACACGTGAGAGAAAGCTGGCATGCGTACAGACTCAGTGCCTAAATGACCAGCAGGGGTGATTGAGAAGCCACGCACACAGACCTATGTTGACACAAAGGAAGACTTTTTCATATGCAAGTACTAAATTAGATTCGGTAATAATAATGTATGTAAATATGTGCTACGTAAAGCATTTTTGATAAAAGCGCTATATAAATGTCAAATTATATATATTGAGCAATGCTGAAATGTCATGGGAAGGAGATGCATTTTGTTTTGGTTCGTAGGTATTGGTTGTTTACTTATATGCAGAGATAGGAGAAGAATGGAAAGAGTGAATTAAAGGATGATGGATCCTTTTCTCTTTTTGTTATTAGTGTGATCATGGGCACACAGTGTGTCCATGGAAGAGATGGATTTGGGAAGCCCACATGTAAAGGCTACATTATATGAGGGAGTGGCTGTAGGTTGTGAAAGTAAGGTGGCAGGTTTGGAGGAGTGGTGTGGAAGGGACAGTGACGCAGAGGTGCAGCGTTAGAAATTGTTGCATTTTATAGTGGATTTTTAACAAGATGGAGAGCAGCTGGCATAGATGTAGAATTGCAACAGGAGAAGGAACGCAAGTAAGTGGAAGAGAGAGAGAGACAGAGAGAGAGAGAGAGAGAGAGAGAGAGAGAGAGAGACGGAGAGACGGAGAGACAGAGAGACAGAGAGAGAGAGAGAGAGAGAGAGAGAGAGAGAAAAAGCATAAAACTGGGACAACAGAAATGAACAAAGATTGCAGTGGAAGGGGTGATTCGGAACAGTATGAGCAAGGATACCAACAGATAGGACCAATGGGATATAATACAGGGATAGGAGAACAGGTAGTATGCCAAAGGTAGGGGAGATGGATTTGGTGGAGATAATATTAGACATGTGGAAAGAGAGGGCGTTATGCACAAATATGTAGAAGTAGAGGGATATCACCTTATGGTTTGGTCACTGTATGGCCACAGACGGGGGCCAACACACACTGTACATATGAATCCCCCCCACAATGACAGAAAATATCCCTACAATGCAGGCATAAAATCAAATTCATCAACAGTAATAAAATGCACAACATAAGAGCACATGTGGAGTGAGAACATGTCACATTGTTAATACTCATCGATATCGTATGGGTGCGAAGACCCAAGACGAGGAAAGACCACCAAAACCAGACAACTGCCAAAGCGCTTCACAACCTGGGTTGGACTGTAACCCAGGTCTCCTCAACATGAGGGAGTTCTTCCTCTCGATATACCCCTCTGCCGTTGGTTAAAGACGGACCGGAGGAGTGAATCAAGCGAAACAGCGGGGAGCACACACCACCACGATACCCAGCTGCAAGAAAAATGACAATTATCAGTTGTTAGTACAGGTGTCCACAAGAATTAGCAAGGCAGGTATGACTATTCTACCTGTGGAGGGTCACGGGAGCTGTAGATGATTGACTTCAAGCAGGGTTCTATTAGGCCAGTATCTATGAATATGAAGGAAGATTAGACTAAGAATGGGCCCAGTACACAGACACTGAACTAATTGCTAGAATCCATGGCTTTCTTACCAGTATTTAGCAGGAGGAATGGAGGAGCCATAAAGGTTCAAGTCCATCATGCGAGAAACGAAGGGAATGAGTAAGGGTTAGTATGGAGCTATACCCGTACGGCACGAGGGATGCGCTAGGGCCGCAAAAGGGGCACCTAATCGCTGTCTGCAGAGCATCCTGAAAGGGCACGTGCAGTCTGTGGATTAGGAATGAAGGTGATGTTGCTGGGTAACAGCTTGTGGATTCCGATGCAGGTCCAGTAGATCCTATGGGTGCATGCTGTATTAAGAACGCTGCTTAATTCTTTTACTCGAGTTCCGTCTGAAGCGGAAAGCAGTTCTACGTGAGTTCGCTAGAGATCAGTTAATGAGGCAGGAGTGAACAATTCCGCAACTACGATAGAATTTGGGAGGCAGGGAAATTCAGGGAATCAGGAAGAGTATGGATCAGGAGTAGATAGGCCGAGTCCGGAGGCAAGAAGTCCACTAAGCAGGTTGCTTTCGGAATAGAATGGAACGGCAAGACAAAATCGGAAGACAGTAGGCAGTCCAATACATGGAAGGTAGGTAACAACACAAAACCGGGAAACAAAGGTAACAAATCAGTGAGCAGTAGGAAATCCAATTACCAAACAAGGAGGTCAGGTAACCGAGAGAATCAACTCTAATTTCTCGAACTATACAAAGGCAAAAACAACTTCAATTAGAAGCAGCATCGGTATTCCCGAGCAGGGTTTTATGGGATCAAGACGTGCCGATCCTCGGAGCGGTGATTCGCTGTGCCTGTCAGCTGACTAGAGGATGTTTACAGGCCGCATGGGTCTGGAATGCAATGCTGGAACACAAGGGAAAAACGCCTCAAGTGTTTCCATTGAAACCTCCAACGATAGTAGAATGGGACTGCTCTAAGCCTACGTGGCGAACAGAAGCCTGATAAGAGACACGATTTGCAGCGTGTGTATGCGGACAAGGCCTTTGAGACATAACACACACACATAGTGCATTTGAAGCATTGCCAGGGCCAGAAATTAGGGGCTGTGAGGGAAGGCACAGTATACAGGATCAGAGCATATCTGCCAGCACAACGAGCAACGCATGATATTAAACAACAAAAGAAATATTTTATATATATATATAAATAGAAATGTCAATTTGTATTAAAGATTTTAAAAGATGATTATTTTAGACGCAAAAGGATCCCTATATGGCCTTATTAGAGAATAGCGTATTAATGTAGTTCGAAAGAACATTATAAGAAAAAGCTAAGTACTTGTGAATATGAAGGGGAGGTGACCAGAAAGAAAAGGTAGGTATTGGTGAACACAAAGGAAGTGTGTGGGTTTCCCTATTGGCCTTTATGATATGATATGATATGATATGATATGATATGGCATTTGTAACGCACCTATACACAAGTGTTTCAAGGCGCGACGAGGCAGGGAGGGGGGAACAAGGGGAAGACAGACAACGATCCTCCTAGGCCAGGTGTCATTCAGATCGCGCAAGTGCAGGGGTAGGGGGAAGGGAGAAAGTTCAAGGGGAAGGGGAGGGGGGGAAGTGCAGTACAAGGTAAGTAGAATAAAATAAAATAAATAAGTAAGAGGGCCAGCTGGTGGCAAGTGCAAGGTAAGTGCAGACAAGTGCTGGGAAGGGGGGGCTGTAGGGATACAGAGACAGTCCCGCATTGCAGGGGTTGCCAGGGAGGCAGTGCAAGTGGAGAGTGGCTGGGCCCAGGACCGGGGTCGGTGAGAGTGGCCCAGTTGCAGATTCAGTGCAATTTCAGCGAAGAATTAGCAGGGGAGAGACAGAGAGAAAGCAGAAGCAAAGAGGAAGGTTTTGAGGTGCTTCCGGAACCGGAGATGGTTCTCCTCAAGTTTCAGGGAGGCAGGAAGGCTGTTCCAGAGGGAGGCCCCTGCCGCGGAGAGAGATCTACCCCCAGCTTGTTGCTTTGAGAAGCGGCTGACCCTGAGGGAGTTGGAGACGGATGAGCGAAGGGCTCGGGAAGGAAGATATTTAGGAAGAGAGAGTTGAAGGTAGTTAGGCCCCAGGCCCCAGAAGGCCTTGTGGACAATGCAGAGGGTTTTGAACTTTATCCTCGAAGCCACTGGGAGCCAGTGTAGAGATTTCAGTCCTGGAGAGATACGGTCCCTGGGCTTGAGGCCAAGGACAAGTCTCGCAGTTCTGTTCTGGATGAGTTGCAGAGGGCGGAGAGTGGAGGCAGACAGATTAAGATAGAGGCTGTTACAGTAATCCAGCTTAGAGAGAACCAGGGCTCTGGAGACAGTGAGCTTCTGGGGGAAGGAGAGCAAGGGAAGAATACCTCCGAGGTGCAGCTGGTAGTGTGACTTCTTAGAGACGTCAGATATATGAGGAGGGAAGGAGAGTGTGGAGTCGAAGATAACCCCGAGGTTTTTTGCCTTGCAGGTAGGAGCGGGAAGAGGGCCAAGATAGGCCGGCCAGAGAGCTGCAGGGAAGGAGGGGGTGGGTGTGCCGATGAGTAGAATCTCAGTCCTACTGGCATTAAGGCAGAGGTCATTGGCGGCACACCATTCCTGGATAGCAGACAGACAGTCAGAGATGAGGGAAGGAGAGGAGGAGGCCGAGGGTAGCCTGAAAATGAGCTGGGTATCGTCGGCATAGCACTGAAAGTTGGGGCAGAGAACGGCGATGCGGTGAGCAAGGAGTGCCAGATACTGGTTGAACAGCCAGGGGGAAAGATTAGATCGCTGGGGGACACCACAGGTGGAGAAAAAGATGTCAGAGAGGAAGGACCCCAGTTGGACCTGGGAGGGTCGATTAGAGAGGAAAGAGGTCAGCCACGCCAGAGACTGACCAGTGATACCCAGGTTATCACGGAGACGGTTGAGCAGGATGGCATGGTTGACAGTGTCAAAGGCAGAAGAGAGATCGAGCAGGATGAGAACACACGGAGTGTTGGAGTCGAGATTCAAGAGCAGGTCCTCACGGATGTTCAGGAGAGCAGTTTCCGTGCTTCTGGCAGCTCTGAAGCCAGATTGATGGTCATGAAGACTTCCAACAGATTCAGCACGGAGGTTAAGCTGGGAGATGGCCAGTTTCTCCAGGAGCTTGCCCAGGAAGGGAGTGATGGAAATTGGGCGATAGGTAGCCGGGCAGGAGGGGTCAGAAGAGGGTTTCTTAAGAAGAGGGTGCACAAGGGAGTGCTTAAGGGGGGAAGGGAAGACTCCAGAGGCGAAGGAGTGGTTGCAAAAATCAGCCAGGGCCGGAGCCAGGGAATCGATGTGGTCCTTGATAGTTTTGGAGGAACAGGGGTGAACCTGTTTAGACGAGACTTTCATAGATCGGACTTGTCTGGAAACCTCGTCAGCAGAAAAAAGGGGAAAGGCAGAGAAGGAGGGAGGAGGGGTGGCTGCAGAAGGGCCAGAGGAAGAGCCGGGAAGAGAGGGAGGGAGGTGAAAGGAGGAGAGTGAGGACAGGATGTCCTGAGTTTTAGAGATGAAGTGAGAGGCCAGTGCAGTGCAGAGGGCCTGGGAGGGGACAGGAGAGGTAGAGACAGCAGCAGGGTTGGCAAGCTCCTTGCAGATTTTAAAGAGTTTGGCCGAGTTGTTAGATGCCGCAGAGATGCGGGCTTGGATAAAGGGCTCTCTTCTTGATGAGAACGGAGAGATGGTATTGCCTTTGGAGCAGGCGGCAGGCCAGTTTGTCAGAGGATGAACATGAGGCACGCCATTTCCTCTCTGCCACCCTGCACTTGCGTTTAAGGGTGACGAGATCCGAGTCATACCAGGAGTTACAATTGGCTTTGGGCTTTGGGCTTCAGGCGGATTCTCATGACAGGGGCAAGGATATCAAGAGTATCAGATATAGCAGAGTGGAGCATGGAGAGGGCTGTGTCAGGGTGGGAGTCAGCCGAAAGGGGAGGTGGGGGCGAGAAGGTGGCAGCGAAAGCCTCAACTGACACGCGCTTCATGGGTCGGATGACCGAGAAGGTGGGTGGCAGTGATGAGGGTGGCTTTGCCTGTGGGGTAGGGAGGGTGAGGTGGGAGGATAGGAGAAAGTGATCACTCCAGGAGAGAGGAGTGGAGAGAGGGACGGAGAGGGGAAGGTCGGAAGAGATCAGAGCATCAAGAGTGTGCCCTGCAGAATGAGTAGGTCCAGAAGGGAGAATAGAGAGTGAGACAGAGTCGCAGAGATCACGAAAGAGTCCCGTGGGGGACAGGAGGCATCCAAGTGGATGTTGAAGTCACCAAGAAAGAGGGGTTGAGTGGTTGAGGACAGGAGTGAGGAGGAGAGGTCAGCCCACTCAGAGAGGAAGGAGGAGATTTGACCATGTGGCCGATAGATAGTAGCCACGGTAAGGGAATGGCTAGGAGAGAGAGAGAGACGGCAGACAAGGCATTCAAAAGAGGAGTAGGTCTGAGTAGGAGTGACAGTGGCAGGAATCCACTCAGGGAAGATAAGGGCTACACCCCCCCCTGCACGGTTGGGTCTGGGCACGGAGAGGATCTTGTAACCGTCAGGTAGGAGTGTGTCAAAGCTGGTGACAGAGCTGGCCGTGAACCATGTTTCAGTGAGACCGAGGATGTCAAGGTCCAGTTCCTCAAGCAGGTGACAGATATCAGAAGAATGCTTGATGGCAGAGCGAGAGTTAAGAGTGGCAATGTGGAGAAGGTTGCCATCCCTGAAGGACTTCCGGGGAGGGGTACAGATCAGATGTACGCCCTGCGGAGGTGTAGAAGAGGGAGGTGAAGAAGGAGCATGAGAGGGGGCAGGGAGGGAGGGTAGAGGCAAGGTAGCCGAGGACAGAGGAGGGGGGACAGTAGGAGAGGAAAGGAAGTTGATGAGGCGTGGGAAGCACCTATCAAAGAGGTGAAGGTTGGCCTGAGGACCTTGGACCAAGACGGTCCCATTAGTGTGGACATTAATGATGGCCTTAGAGGAGTGGAAGGAGGCCAAGAGGACATCCCAACGGGTGCCACCATTAATGGGAGAAGAGGAGAAAGGAGAGAGCACAGAGACCATATGGAGGGTCCATAGGTCAGGCGAATGCACGAAAAAGAGGATGTCAGTAAGAGTTTCCTTGGAGCAGGCACTAGTGTAGGTGTCAGCGATAGGGAGGCCTGGGTTGGAGAACAGGATGTCCTTTTTAAACTTCTTCCTACCAGATTTAGTGAGGAGAGCAGGAGAGTCAATAGAGAAGCAGTTAGAGAAGATAGGCGAGATAGAGAGCACCATGGAGTAGGAGGGAGTGGGGGGGGGAGACAGACGAAACGAGAGCACGCAGGCAGGAAGTGAGCGGCAAGCCCAAGTTTACCACATTTCAGAACAATGAGTGCGTATTAGGTACAGAGGCCACCTAAGTTTGAGAATCCTGCGAGGGGGGGGAAAAACCCTAGTTTACCACATTTCAGAAACAGTGAGTGCGTATTAGGTGCAGAGGCCACCTAAGTTTGAGAATCCTGCGAGGGGGGGGAAAAACCCTAGTTTACCACATTTCAGAAACAGTGAGTGCGTATTAGGTGCAGAGGCCACCTAAGTTTGAGAATCCTGCGAGGAGGGGAAAAACCCTAGTTTACCACATTTCAGAAACAGTGAGTGCGTATTAGGTACAGAGGCCACCTAAGTTTGAGAATCCTGCGAGGGGGGGAAAAACCCTAGTTTACCACATTTCAGAAACAGTGAGTGCGTATTAGGTACAGAGGCCACCTAAGTTTGAGAATCCTGCGAGGGGGGAAAAACCCTGGTTTACCACAACTGAGGGACACAGTGAGGTGAAGACACCATGCGAACGAAGTGACCAGGAAGATGGGGTGGGCTGGGAGAAGGTGGAGATAGAAGTACAGGCGCCTGGCGTCCCCTGCGGACACCTGCAGACACACAGGGAGCCGCAACCGTAGAAGCCGCCCTTTGCCTAAGGGGCCCTTAGCCGAGGGGGCTGCCGGGCAGGGGGCTGCCCAGGAAGGGGATGGATATAGGCAGAGGGAGGAGGGGAAGGGGAGGGGGGTGTGGGCTTTCAGGGAGGCGGGGAAGGGAGAGGAGGACCAGGAAGTGGGAGGGGGTAAGCAGCCACACAACGCGCTCAGAGCGCGAATGCAAGAAAAACACAATGGACTCACGGAGGCCCGCAAGGGCAAGGCAGGCTTCCCTTAGCCTACAGATCCCTCAGGCTGCCGGCGACTGCTCTCCCACGCTCGGATGAACAAAGAAGCGAGTGGGGGGAGCAGCCGTCGAGCAAGCCAGAGGGAGGCAGACCAGTCATCCAATCAGAGGGGGGTGTGGGCAGGGAAGGGAGAGGAGGACCAGGAAGTGGGAGGGGGTAAGCAGCCACACAACGCATCATTAACGGAGAGAAGACATAGGTAAGTACAAGCAAAAAGTAATGAGGGGTAAAGTGGTTTTAAATTAACAGCATTTTTAGTATAGTTCAGCAGGTATAGGTAAAGTATGTTATATATCAGTAAGGACACATGGCATTTTAGAGGAATTGTTTCCATTATATGCAGAAAGTACAGGAGCCCCGTGGAAAAAAAGGTGTAGGGACTTTTTTATGATTTTTTTATGTTGAAGTATTGAATATGAAAGTGTTAAAAAAATGAAAAATGTATTGTGTATTGGTTGTGATTTTGAAGAGGGACAGGGCAAGTATTGTTGTATAGGAATAAGTGATAGGCAAGAGCATGCAAATATGCATTTTGCCTGCATGCACGCAAACATTACATGTGCATAGCATAGCGTCAGGGGTAAGTGTAGAAGGGTAGGGAGATGTTAGGGAAGTAACAACAATTGTTAATTACAGCACAGATCGCAATGCAATGCCATTTAAAGAAGGGCTACAAGGGAAAAGCACAGAGAAGGTTTGCAACGGATAGAAGATTGTCCAAGCAGGACTGCTATCGCTTACGCAGACACAGAAAGCATGGCGTCATAAGAGAAAAGGGACAGTGCATCACAGCCACCACTTCTAGCGAATTAAGAATGATAAAAGCAGATTTTACCAACCTCATCACCTCACAGAAGTACCCCTGGACAAGTCCAGCACTTTCTGTGCAGGACAAGGAAGGAGGGCGACTAATTGGAAGTACAGGCCATTTGTATGAATTTTTTCACTTTCACCTCTACAGGAGATAAGAAAGTACTTGTACATGGATACAGCAGATAGTAGCAGGAGTGTTACAGGAGGAAAAATATGGTTTCATTGGTTTTTTTTTCTGTTGTTTCATTCATTTTGTTAAACAAAAAAAGGAAGAGGGCAGTTTATCCGCAGCAGGATTAATAGTGTAACACATGATGATGTTGTGACAGAGAACAGAAGAGGTCTTTTAAAAAATAAAATAAAAAAAGGTATATTGTTTGAAGATGGCTTTGAAGGTTGGCACGGTACTGAGAAAGGAAAAGTGTAGTGTGGATGTTTGAAGAAGGTGGGGCAAGAGAGGGCAAAATGACATGTTGTGTGTGCTCTCTCGTCTCACATGCGGCAGAAACACACAAACACATTGCAGATAAAAAAGGGACACTAAAATAGGTAACAGAGGGGAGAGCGGCAGCTATTCGACACGGGGCACATGGGGTTATACGTAAAGTAAGGGCATGTATTGCCATGATGAACAAAGAGGCGGCAAACGTGGATTGACGGCTCAGTGATTAAAATAAAGAATGGGTGGAAGGGGTCATTAGAAGAAAAGCAAAGGTTCTAGCAGGATTTGCTGAATAGGGAGAAGTGCTCATTAGCAAAGAGCAAAATAACACCGAAGTATTGATGTCTAGGCCTGCCCTATAGTGATAATAATAATCTACACTTAAATTTCAAGAAACTCACCTAATTTATTTAATGTTTCATATGGAAAGGGACTGTCAACCAGGACAACAAGTGAGCATGTCTGATCCCATGAGCAGGAATGATGGCCCTAATGAGAGTAATAGGGCCTGTGGGACCCAAGTTGATGCCCAGCCGCCACCGAACTGAGGCAAAGAAAAAACAACCCTTTTTTTACCCCCCCAACCTTATGTCCCTCATTGTGACATTTTTCCCTTGACTGGCTTAGTTAAGAAGGAACAGTGGACTGACAAAAGAACCCTGAACTTGACATGGAGAAGAACGAAGAATTGATTGGCCAGGTTGAAGAAGTTCCAATGGAGTTTCAGCAGGTTGACCGCAAGGGTTGTCTCACTTTGTACACGTAGCATCC
Source organism: Ambystoma mexicanum (assembly GCF_040938575.1). Lineage (NCBI taxonomy): Eukaryota > Metazoa > Chordata > Amphibia > Caudata > Ambystomatidae > Ambystoma > Ambystoma mexicanum. The sequence continues at coordinate 420,325,141 of NC_090929.1, forward strand.
AGGCAGCTGGCGAATGGGACAAGAAGAAGGGAAAGATTGTTGGGGTTGCGGAAAAAGAAATTGCATTTTAGATTAACCACTCTTCAAGATAAATGTTACTATGATAGAAGAAAGAAAAAGAGAAAGGTAGTTACAAAGAGTGGAATTAGCTATGGGCTGTTGGGTCCCCACAAAAGTGTCTAAATGTCATTTAATGGTAGTTCCGATTCTCGTGATGTCAATGGTCACTCATTGCGCATGCTAACTAGGTTTTAATTATGTGAGGATTGGGAACACAATCAAAGTAAATTGTGACACGTTCTGAAAAAAAGAGCACTGGGTTGGAGGGGGAAGCATGCATGGGGTGTTATAGAAATGGATTGTGAAGGAAGGGGCAACTAGGTGCTAGATAGAAGTGGTGATTACTTATGTGATCCGAGGGGGGAATGTAATGGAGTAGCATTGGGTTATATATGTGAACGATTGGGCGGCCATGTTTTGATAGGCCCAAAATAAACATAAAGAAGGAATATATTTCAAAAGCACAGTACAGCCAATGATGCATATGAATATGTCACTACTATCTACTGAAAACAGTCATTCTATCCTTTTCCCCGACTGTTGCCGCAGTGGTAAGAGACAAAAGCTAAAAGCGGGACAGATTCACGAACGCAAATGGTGTAACCATACATATGCATCTACTAGACATGAAGCAAATATGCACTAACCGTGAAGAAAACGCACTAGGTCAAATATAAATGTATACACAAAGAATATTAACTGCATCCATTTATACATGAAGAACTAACATAGCACTCATTGGACACAAAGAAAAAAATTAATGATTAGGCAGCCATCTACTTTAAAATAGATGCCATAGAATGGCTCGAAATTAGCCAGGGCTACCAGGCCTGAGAAAACTCAACAAGGCTGAATTCACAAAACACATGCACATTAGAAGGGCTTTCTGAGCACAAAGATAGTTCAATGCTGAAACTCAAGGTACAAATGTAAGGAAGGAATGTTCCCATGGGAGGAGGGATTTTGCCCAGAACACCAGGTGTACAGACTCTGACAGTAAAATATAATGTCAAATATGAAATAAATAGCAGACAATATAAATATCAGTATTGCCTTGCAGACGTGTTTTATAACTAGACTTGGTACAAAGTAAGGGAAAAGATAGGGAGGGACAAGAGAACCAATCAGAGTACAATTGGGATGATTTTCTAGGGTCTATTCGGCATTGGGTGTCGGGCCATGCCTCGCTTTATCATCAAGCAAAACAAAATCCAGTTAAAACTTGTATTTTGCAGCTATTCTGCTGGTCAGCACATTGTGATGTCGGTAAAGGGGAGGGAGATTTCAGGGTGTGATATCAAACATGGGTGGTGTGGGTTTTAGTGCCAGGAAATATTATGATTTATTATTTTTATTATTTTTATTTATTTATTTATTTATTTTGGTTAACATAAACCTTTATAAAATAGATTTAAAACACAATAATATATCTTTAAATACATCGTAATTAATTAATTAATAATAAAAACAGAATTTGAAATAAATATGACCTATAAAATGAAAAAGGTCAAATATAGAATACAATGCACATAGAAATAACATCCTCACTATACGTAAAACCAGTATAGAACATTTCATTATATAGTAGCACTTGCAGAATTCCAATTCATTTTTGCCATTTCCTTACAAAATTCATTTCTAACCTCTAAAATAGTTTACATTCCACAGATAAAAATCTAATTACTGCCAGATTTAATGTCACTGATTTACTATGTAGAATAACACACCACAAAAGCTTTTAAAATGAGAGATGTGCTGCTGTATAGGGCCTGACAGTCAATCAACACATGTTGTAGTGTTTCCTTATGATATGATATGATATGATATGATATGATATGATATGATATGATATGATATGATATGGCATTTATAGCGCGCCTAGAGACAAATGTTTCAAGACGCGAAAAGGCAAGGGAGGAGGAACAGAGGGAAGACAAAGACATGATCTTACTAGGCCAGGTGACATTGAGATCGAGCAAGTGCAGGGGAGGGGGAAGGGAAAACTGTGGGAGGAAGAGGGAAGGGGCAGTGCAATACATAGGATAAACAGTAAAATAAATGAGAACAATAGGTAAAAGTGCAACCAGCTTGAGGCAAGTGCAGAGGTAAGCGCAGACAAGTGTCAAGAAGTGGAGCTTAGAGTCTGATATATTACAGAAACGGCACACCATCATATTCTCCCTCAGACCCCCTCTAATAGGTAAGATCTCTCTCACTGGCAGTACATTCATCCAAATACGCATACAATTCTGACACATTTTCTTGTTAGGGAAATGTTGTAAGTATTGCTCTGCACAGCACATAGATTTTTCAAAAGAGACAATCTGTGAATATAGTTGTAAGCCAATAACTGCATCATTTGTTAGGGCCCAATCCTTATTTTGTATTAGTCTTTTGACTTTTAATGGAATTAACAGAAGAGATTCCAATTCGACCCCCAAATTCTTCAGTAATTGCAAGCATTCTACATGCAACTTGTGTGCAAAGCCCTCCCTTGGTGACCCCACCTTAATAGTTTTCGTCAGCTGTGCATATAGAGAATTTTCTGGTGACACATAGAATTTTCGATATAAGGACAATCTCTTCCATTCAACCAAACTTTGCACCATTGAATGTCTAATTCATACCTTATCACTGATATTGCCACACATTTTGGCAAACAATAGAACACAGACCACCAAATCAAGGCTTCATATTTACCGATCTCCTTCACTATCCAGAAAGGGAAAATCTCCAGATCGTAACTCAGATGGGGATAATCTTACCTTGATAAAACCTTATTGTTGGGATCATTGAGAATTTTCCATATTTCTTGTCAATTATTTTGATCTGAGCAACTTGTCTGATGACTTTCTCTCTCAAATAATTTCTATAAAAATACTTCTTGGGGGCTGAAATAATAGGGAACCCCAAGTAATTGATACTCAACCTAACAGAGAGTCTAGTGTTATTTAAAAAAACATTTAAAACCACTTGGTTGGGGGCGTTTGCTTAATCTAATTACCATAGTCATTTGCAGATTTACTTTAAAGTGATTCTCAATAATGTGCTGATTGAATGCCACCATAAGTCTTTGAAATCCAATTGGTGTACGATCAATTAGAATAAAACCATCTGCGTATGCTGCCCAACAAATTCTAAGACCATCAACCATACGAGGTGCAAATGATGCACCCTCTAAAAATACACACATCTACCACGTACAGATTAAACAATGCAGGAGGGAATATACAGCCCTGATGCAACCCATTATAGGTACAGATTGCTTTTGATAACAACCCCTCCCTATTCAATCATATCTGTACATTAGAGCCATCATGCATATGTATCAGGATTGAGAGTAGATGCCCTGGCAGTCCTAGCCTATGTAATTCTGACCATCAAATATTCCTGTCTACCAGGACAAACACAAGTGATAAATCCATTGGGGTCACGTAGATTGCAGAGGAATTGTCCCTCCAAGCTTGCTGTTGTAAAGTACTCAACTAGAGTCCCCCACAGTCCACGTCCATTTGTTTCCTGAAACATATATGTTGAGGGGCCAATATAATATTTCTAGTGCTCCACTCTTAAATATCTTGTAGTACGAATGATACAAAGATTTTTAAATCTGCATCTAGCAATGCTATAGGATGGTAGTTCATGGGTGAATTCCTGTCTCCCTTCTTATATATTGGTACAACATAGGAGGACTACCATGAACTGGGGGAGGTTCTTCTTTCCACTATATCTCTAAATAGAATATATAAAACTTTTGACCACAAATCCGGATTGTTTTTAAAGGTTTCATTAGTACGTTGGTTTGTGACAGAGGCGCTAGAAGAACTGGACCTACCAATCACAACTGCAATATCCTCTAATGTGAATTTTAGGTCCCACCCAGTAGTAGCCATATCCCCTTGTTTACCCGCATGTCCATACAGATCTAGAAAATGGGCATGTCAGACCTCTTCAGAAATCAGATTAGTTTGAACTGCAGTCTGATTTCCCTCTAAGGCAAATGTTCTGGAGCTACCATCTTTTAAAGCATTCATCATATTGTCCCCATCCATCTGATGGAGAAAGGCTTGATGGGCTTTAATCCAGTTTTCTAATTTTTTTGTTTTTACCTTTAGTATTGCCTTATACTTTAGGGACATATTCCCCAGATTTTTCACAATCTCTGGGACATCCCTATGACAGATTGTTTTAAAATTCTGAACCATAACATCAAATTTATGAGTGTGAGATTTGATCGAGGAACCTTTCTTAACGTGTTCCCCTAATTTCCCAATCACATCCTGCAACTATGTACCAAACAGATTCTGGGTATATTTTTTCGTCTTAAAATCTGTTGTAGTATTCTTGAACTCATTCAAGAAAACAGCATTTAATGTTCTAATATTACCCTCATGCCAATGAATTTGATATCCTTTTAAATTCACATTCAATCGAGTAATATAGCATTTAGAGTCCCTACCATAATTAGTGGTGCATAAGGCCACCTGAAGCATCGCATGGTCACTGAACCCTGTTGGGGGTAATTACAAACTCTCCAATCTGGTCCACAAGACCCTTTGTCATAAATATATAGTCTATTGTGTAACTAAATTTCCCACAGGTCCACATAGAAGCATACTTATCGTTCTGGTTGCACAGTTCATTCACCATATATAATCCCCAACTCAACAAGGTATCTAACCAAATTTGACCTTGAAGCCTTTTTCTGTTAACCCTGGGAATCCGACCAAATTGATCTGTATACTCAGGTGGTCGGACTCCAAAGTCTGAGGCTACGCTGAACTGTAAGTGCTCATAGCCCATAGATGTTAGAGGCAAGCAGTCAGTGTTGGAGTCTCCTGCAATTATAATCTGACCACCATTTTTCAATCAATTTATTCAAGTCTTTAATCGTTCCGCTTAGATTTGAGCGGGGGTTCCAGTATATGTTAATTAACAAAACATACTGGCATGGAAGCTTAGATTCCAACTCCACTGCTACTGCTAGCACCCCTTTAGTTACATTAAGGTGGTAAATCATGCTAAGTCCCCCCCATTACAAATTGCTACAAGTAGGCCCCCAACCGGACAACCTCTACTGCCCTTAATTGCTAGCTCCACTCGTATATCATACCTGTCCAGGGTTGGGGGGTAAACCGGTCATGTTTCTTGTAAGAAGATAATTGGAAATTGGCCAAGCTGATTGTATACATCAGAACAGGAGCACAAGTTTGAAAAGCACCTAAAATTCCAGGAGATTAGTGAAAAGACTGAGGGGAGGCTAAAGTTGTTTTTTTAGTACTTTCAACTGTGAGATAGATTCTCTAAGTGACAGTACTAGCCATATCCAGTTTTGATCGTCCTCCTGGGACAGGTTCTGATTGTGCCTGCACCACTCATGGTTTGGTAAACCCTCCCCATGTTATTCCAGTTAGGTATCTGCTGAGATTGTTTGCCGTAGCTGTTACCCGAGCCCTCACAGAAGGATAGCAGGTCATAACCCAGCTTGTTAAAATTACTGACTTCTGCCACCAATGCCTCATATACCACCCTGGAATGGAAGACCAACCTGACATTGTCATACCTCTCAGGTTGGACAAAATCAACCAATTTAATGTCAGATGACATAATAAGTCTCAGTGTCAGTATTTCATTCAGAAGGACCAACACTCTCCATCTGATTAGAGAGTCTGGACCTCCATAACCAAACATGCAATAAAGTAACAAGCTTGGTTCATCTGGGAAACATGGCTGTCTCCAATGCACCCTACTTAGGATACTGTTGGATACAATCATGAGTCCGGTACTTTTTGTTGCAGCACTCAATGGTGCCAATACTACTGCGGGAATTGAAGGGGCTGAGGTCCCCATACTCAGTTGGGGTTCCATATTGGGCAACTGTGTATCGAAGGTGGAATCCTTTAAACTTTGCATAAGACCCTGCCCCTCTGCAATAGTTACTTCTAAGCCCTGGGTCAATGCCTTGGTACCACGTCCCGCATTCCCATCTCCGAGGGGCAGGTCCAACAACCCCTCCTTCAGTTCGCCTGAAGAGAGAGAGCCTGTTATTGACATCTGTTCTATCAACTTCTTCACTGTGGCTCTGACTAGGGTCTCTGCAAGCCGAGCTTGGAAGTCTCTGCCTGCTTCAACACCCTCCCCTTTCTCTTGGTCGGCCTGAGCAGCCCCACCACGCGAGCCGTGCTTGCCGCGTACCTCAAGAATTCTAAAAGATTTGTCCTTTGCTACATGAGCTAGCCCTTCAGAGTCCCGATCCCCTGCCGGTAATGCCTTTTATTGATTAAAGAGATTGTAGACCTTATCGCCCCTCAATCCCATTGTTACTCCACATCTTAAAATCCTTTCGCAGTCCCTTATGCTTCATGATATTAGTTAGAGTGTCCCCTCCCTCAACGTCAGAACCTTTCTTGAGCTTATCATGAGGTACCACGCGCATCTCCGAGCTATAACTGATGACCCTCTCAACCAATGGCATTACATTCATTGCACCAACAGGAGATTCTGCTCCCTTCCCTTCGTCACAGGACAGGGAGCAGTCCAAATGTACAATATCTTCTCTATCAACAATCTCATTTCTAACCATGTTCCTCCATGAATTACGTGAGTTTTTCTTAGGTGCCTTCCAACTTTCTAAGGATTGCATTTTATTTGTTTCCTTTGTTTTGTTCTTTTTTCTTCCCTTTTTAGTGTTCACTGATTTGCCCCAGAAAGGCTCTAATTCATCCAGCATTAGGTGCTGGATCATAGACTCCGGCTCTAACCTGGCTGGTGCCTCAATCATGACGCCCTGTCGTAGTGGATATAAGGGCCTTTTTACAATCATTTCACCATTCGCAATTAAGTTAGGAGCACTAATAATTAAATCAGAGGGCATTTTTACACATTGTTCCTTAACCCCCATGATCGTCTGAAGCGGATCCAAACACTCATTCAGTCTCATTAGTTGGGTCAATATTGTGTGTAGACATTTGGTGTGTTCCCTCAATTCCCCACAGATTAGTTCCTGAGCCGTCATGCTTACAGCTGACGGATTTCCCTCTTCCGAGTTAATCGGAGGAATATGAGCAGAAGGGAGACTAGCATCCAACCGCTCCCTAAGGAGAATTGGGTGCTCCGACATGGCCAGAAGCGTAATTTCTCCTGAGGCGAATATCGGAAGACTGTCCAAAAATGAAAGATTAACTGAGGCCATAGAAGCCAACACTATATCAAACATATCCCTATCCATAATTTGTCTGTGCGGATCCTGTGGCAGGGCAGGGAATTCATCTGAGTCCAGTAGCAATGGAGAACTCGCCATATCATCAACTTTGTCCAGGACTTTATTGTTATCCATAGCGCCCCCCCCCCGTCCCTTCCCTCCCTCACCGTGACGTCCCCCGCCATCCAAGGCATTGGGCGAGACAGATGAGGAGGGAGTGGAGGGCGGGAGAGGGAGTGCCAGGGCCCTGGACATGCTATCTCTCCTCCTGGTAAATACCAAAGGCCTCCCAACAGATCTTTTTTTGCAATCTTTGCCCTTTCTCTTTTGTTCCTCATACTGTTACTCCTTATAAAGCAAGGAGCGAGAAGACAAAAGAGGGAGCAATACAAGAGAACGAGTTGAAACCCCCTTCAATACAATGCGTTAGTTACTTGAATTGGCCCACATCCACATGGGTGATTTCAATCCTGCGCTCACATTAAACCATGCATAACCATTGTGAGCGCCTGATGCTAGATAGCCAACATTCATCAGATGTTATTTTGTTGTTTTGTCTACGAATACACTCACTACTGACGCTCGTACCTCCTCTCCTTCAACTCCCCAACGACCCAGCCAACAGCCAACAGCACTTCTGTAGCACTTCTGTTATGCGCGTGCACACATGCGCGCGGCCCAGACTTCAAGTAGGCAGGTCTGAGGAGGAGCCAACTCTGTCTAGAAAGAGTAAAGAAGAGTAAAGTAAGACTCCAGATAAAAGTCAAAATGTCCACAATACACTCTCTCTGATGTGCTTGTCCCGTAGTCTTATCAGTGTCAGTATGAAGAATGGCAACACGTTACACGCACAACTCGCCTCGCCAGCGCGACAGCACAGCCAACAGCACTTCTGCAGCACTTCCACTATTCGCGCGCCCGCGTATGCATGCGGCACGGACTGTATGTAGGCAGATCTGAGGAGGAGCCAACCCCGTCTTGCCTCGCCAGCACGACAGCACAGCCAACAGCACTTCTGTAGCACTTCCGCTATGCCAGGAAATATGTTCCCCAATGAAATCACACCAATGTATGTGGACTTTGAGATTTTCACCAATCAGCTTATTTGACCTGTCCAAAATGTAAATTTTGTTGTATAAAAAGTGTTTTAGCAGTGGGCAGGGCTGAGAACTTTTTCAACTAGTTCAGATCAGAGGTGTTTTTGAATTGCTTCTCCCAGCTGTGGGGGGTTTTAATAAATATATTGGTTTCCTGCATGGTGTCTGTTGTTCATGTTATATCTGCAAAATGACTCCTCCTTTACAGCAGGGTTCTGTATGACACTCCAATCTTCTTTTCCTTTTCTTCTCTTCTCTTCACACGAGTGTCTCCTCCTGCCTCTCTGCTATCAATGCATGGATGGCTTCTTGCTTTCTTCATCTTAACCCCACTAAGACCAAGGTCCTTTATTTCCCCTATCTCCCCTTCTCCAAAAGTGCCCTCCTCTGGCATCTACTCCCTCCTCCTTTCTTTCTCCCCCTTTGCCTGTAATTTCGGGGTCATCTTCAACCCTTCTCTCTCTTTTTCACTTCACATCTCTTCTACTGTCCGTTCAGCTCATTATCATCTTCATTACCTTTGGCACGCCAGTCCATCGCTTTCCTTTCAGGCCACAAAGCTCTTGGTCCATTCTTTAGTTTTCTCTCCTCTTAATTATTGTTCTGTTCTCCTTCTTGGCCCTCCTTCTTCTCATCTAGCCCCCTTGTGTTTTGTCATTAATTCAGCTACTCGCCTTCTTCTCATGCTCCCTCCTCATTCTTCTGTTACTCCCTTTATTATCTCAGCCTCTCTTTTCTCATTCATTCGTTACCTTCTCTTTCATTTTCTCTGTTTTGTCTTTAAATCCTTGCATAGTCTTGTACCTCCCTATCTCCGTTCCTTGGCTCCTTATATACACCCACAAGGTCTCTTCGCTCTCAATCTTTCTTTCCTGTCTTTGCACCGAAGCCCCACTATGCCTCTTCTCGCTTCTGTTCTTTTACACTTCTTGCTGCTAAACATTGGAGTGATCTTCCTCTACATTTTTCTTCTTCTTCTTCTTCTTCTTCTTCTTCTTCTTCTTCTTCTTCTTCTTCTTCTTCTTCTTCTTCTTCTTCTTCTTCTTCTTCTTCTCATTCTTCTTCTTCTCATTCTTCTTCTTCTTCTTCTTCTTCTTCTTCTTCTTCTTCTTCTTCTTGAGTCAACTAAAAGCTCATTTGCTTCAGTCTCTTGTCCATTCATAACTCTGTTGTCATTCATTAACCCTTCCAGTGTCATTGTTTTGTACCGTTCATTATGATTTAAATCATTCATTTCACTGTCAAAGTGCTTTGGCGAAAGCGCTCTACAAATATAAATAAATACAAAATACAAATACATAGGCATTAGCATGGCCAGGGGCAGTCAATGGGTGGGTAAATAACCACACATAACAAGTCGTATGTCCTTCCTCACTGTCATTTGCCTCATGGGTGTACCCCAATGCAGCAGTTTTGGCTTTTATGTGGCGCGTAACCACCCCCTCACAGCCAAAACTAAAAAGGAATTGGTCAGTAGCTCAAAAGGAGGCCAGAAGCCTTGGAGGAGAAAAAAAGATTGTGCATGACCATGAGAGCAGGTGGAGGGGCTGTTTTGGAAGCACGGGTGCTTTGTTAATGTGCAGACGCAGCTGAGATTGTGGATCTCGGAGATTCCGGACAACCCCCAGTAAATGACGCCTTTTATCAAACAGGACCGTGTGAGTGTCTTTTTCCATCACTCGCACTGAAAGAGGAGTAGGGCTGGAGAAGATTAATTCCCATGCCAGGCGCTGACTCTTCCATAGCCCAATTCAATTGGCCATTCAGTTCTCAGGTGTCTCTATCGCTCAGTCTGCATCCTCAGGTCTCCCTCCCCATGGTGTCATGAAAGTGCCCTGCAGAAAGCAGAGCTGCTCACCCCCCAGTCCCAACGCCCGTCCGCTTCACACTGCTATAAATAGGCCCATGTGATTGTTTACCATTGTGTAAAATGTCACCTTTAGACAAAAGAACATGCATTGCATTTTCTCGCAGAACAAATACAGCACCGTAAGCAAGGCAGCAGTACAACACTCGCACACACAGAGAACGCGTACAGCACACGGATCAGCAAGCAGCAGTGCAAGCGTCCCCCACATAAAAGTCACAGCGAACACCAACGCAAGCTTCCCGGACACAAAGCAGGTAAAGCAAGGAGGGGAAAAGTACACAAATCTACACACATAACAGGTACAGCACTATGCGCTTCGCTTTCACACACACACAGCGGCAGACCGTGGAGAGAAAAGCCTGTGGTAGTACAACTCGACTCACAGCAATTAACAAGCACCTGGCAAAACCAACAGTTTTAGCTTTTGTGTAGGCCTGGGATAGGACCTTTCCAGTCACTGCTGTCATTGGTAATACCCAGCCATAAAATGGCAACAGCTGGAAAATGGTGTGATTACCTGGACATATGATAGCAGTGCATGGCAGGTGCCTGTCTAATACTTACACACAAGCCAAAACTGTTGGTTTTATCAATGCCTGTTTCTAATTGGACTTCAGTAGAAGGAAAATATTTAAATCAGGTTGCAGAAGGCACATGTGGTTAAGACATTTTTATTACACGAGCACCACATTTACAGCTGCAACTGAGCCATTAACTCTCAGAAGAGACAAGTAACACTGGCAGGCCAAATGTTGAGTTTCCTGCTTGGTCAAGCTAGCTCAAAGAGATCCCGGGGGAATGTGCTTTGGGAAGCAGGGAGCAGAGAGTGGGTGGGAATGGCCATATGGATTGGCATGGGTATGGGCAGTCAAGGTGTGGGTAAAAAACTAAACAATACCCACACGCTGTGTGTCCCGCCTCACATGTCATCTCCCTCCCATCTGTTCTCCAATGCAATAGTTTCGGCTTAAAGGTGGTGCTTGAGCATCGGCCGATAGCTGAAACTAAAACAGATCCTGTTCAGACAGGATAGCGAATATGGGAATACCAGAAGGAACGGATGCATATTTTGTGAGATACCGCCAGTGGTGTTTCAGACAATCGACACGCACGTCCCTGTTTGGAGAATGTAAATGCATTTTATACAGTAGCAGAGAATGAAACTACTGTAGAATATATAAAACGATTCCCCACTTCCAAGAGACTGCTAAGGTTGGGAGAACAGCCAGCCACATGCAAGGGTGGGTGGGCCTATAGGGAACTCTGGAGATTTCCAGGTAGGCTTCTGTATCCTCGGCCTCTTTTGTGTGGTATTTCCATATTTTCTCACATTAAAAGGGTTGGGCTTGCTGAAAATATGTAATATGCGGCCACTTTGAAAATGATTTCCGGGGCCTCTTTTTGCTCCCACTCCACCCCTGGCCACATGGGCTGTAACTGGGGGTCTGGAGATTAGCAGGGTCCAGGGGAAACGCTTCTGTCAATGGATTGAACATGGGGTGGGGGGGTACAGGGGGTAGGAGGCCTTCCGCTAAGGCAGACATGTTGGCAAACCCTATAGCATACATGAGGAGCATATCATCAGTATATGATATCTATCTTAATTCAATGTCTGTTGCATGATTGCACGATTGGAGTCAGTGAGAGATGTGTGGTGTCCAGGTCTGTCTCCAAGACGGCAGCCAACCTATATGCCTGGTCTCTGCACTAGAGAACCCTTCTAGTACCCTGATTCAAGTAGGACCTCACAGGGAGGCCGGCAGAGGGTCCTTCTACCTATTACACCTATGCTTGTTCCTATGAGACCCTAGCACCAGCGCCTCAAGCATTCCAGCCAGTATCCATCCGGGCCCAAGCTCTCCACTGAGGGCAGTCGACAGAGACATTCTGCACCCACTGCCTCCCCACGCCTATCCCTGATGCAATAACAGCGCGTCGTCCATTCCAGAGCTTATCCATCAAGAATCAAGGATCCCTCAATCTGAGGGCTGCTGACAAAAGGCAGATCAGACAGGAACCCCTGGCCCCCGACCCACCGAGCCTTTCAGTAATGCAACATCAGTACCAATGACGGATTGCAGCTACGCAACCTACCTCTGTTGATCTGCCCAGGTCCATCAATAAGGCCACACCAGCACCCTACAATGCAGAAATTATACATCAAGGGTCTAGCATGCCTTCCACCAAAAGCCTATCAGCAGATCGCAACCAATGTAGGTATGCACCACACATCAATTGCCATCATGTGCATCATAATCCAATACTCTCAAGTCACCCATTACAGGCATTTTACAAGAAGGACCATGCATCCCTTCCACCACGGCTGACTGTTGAATGACCCAATGCAGTCATCTGCCCTATACAATGCCAGTATCTCATGCATTGCAGGTATTATATATCAAGCTCTTACCATTGCATCCACCAAAGACTGAAGTGTTTTGTTATGCAATATCTGCAGTGGATCAGATGATGGTGTTGCATTACTCGTAGCTGCATTGGCTTCAAAGGCACTTGCATGTCTTCCAACGAAGGTGGAGAGCAGACTGCCATAGTGTAGCTATACACCACCTCTATTGTCCCAGCTTCATCAATAATGCAATGCCAGCAGCATCCTGTCCAAAGATAACTGTCTCACCATCGCCAGAGCCATAACAGAGTCTAAGCTCGACTACTGTAATGCCCTCTTTGCGGGCACGTCAGTAAAAAACGTGGAAACACTCCAAACGATTCAAAACAGTGTGCTCCACGCAGCCACTGGCATCCCAAAAAGGGACCATATATCTGCTGCCAGGAAACAGGCCCATTGGCTGCCCATTAAAAAACGTATCCTCTTCAAAACTCTGGCCCTAGCTCACAAATGTGTCAATCAAACAGCCTCCCTCTATCTGACCCAAAGAATTCACAGATCTACCTCTTCCAGACCAACCAGAACACTATAACAACATGCTCACAGTACCCAAAATCAAACGAGCCAGAGCAGGCAGTGCCAGCTTCCCATTCTTAGCAGCCCTACAATGGAATGCCCTTCCACCGCCCCTAAGAACAGAAACCTCCCACATAGCCTTCCACAAAGCCATCAAGACACTTCTATTCACTTAAAAAATGAACTATACGCACACATTGTTCCCACTATTTCCGCCCCGACTACGGATATGAAACTGTTCTACAATGCATGTAAAGTCCTGACAAATGTTTTCTACAAATGCTTGATGTATACCTCAAGTATCCTAGCCCTTTACTTACAAAATGTAGGATGTATGCCTCATGTAACAAAGCTCATCACATGCAAATATATGTTCTATGCCTCATGTAACTAAGTCCACTAACTGTAACAGAACCTCGATGCATCCGAGCTGTTTGCGCGCTTAATACATGTAAATAAAAAAAGAAAATACTCGCCATTGCATATATGTTTTACAAGGCCCATGCATCTCTTCCACAAAGGGGAGTGTGGTGAAGGTGACACTGTAGCTATGCGCCGCATTTCCACCCCACGCCCACCAGTAAAGGAACACCAGCACCTCATCCATTGCACAGATTGACCCCCCAAGCCTCCCTTCAGCTGGGGGGGGAGCTGGAGTAGGGGGGGCAATGGCCTACACCCACACTTTGCCATCTCACCCCGAGATACCAACTCCAGATGTAATCAATCGGTAATTGCGGGTGTAAAACACAATCTAGAGTGCAACAGCCCAGGGGGCATTCAACAAAGCCTGAGCGGACAGTGCACACAGCATATGGGTACATTGAACACAGCATAAAAGGGCACTGCAGACAGCATGAGGAGACATTGCACACAGCATAAGCTGACATTGCACACAACATGAGGGGACATTTCACAAAGCATGAGCGGATATTGCAGACAGCATGAGTGGACATTGCGCACCGCATATGGGGATCTTGCACACAGCATGAGCGGACATTGCGCACCGCATATGGGGACATTGCACACCGCATATGGGGACATTGCACACAGCATGAGCGGACATTACACACAGCATGAGCAGACATTGCACACCGCATATATGAGAACATTGCGCACAGCATATGGCAACATTGAACACAGCATGAGCAGACATTGCACACAGCATATGGGGACATTGCACAAAGCATGAGCAGACATTGCACATCGCAAATGAGACATCGCACACAGCATATGGGGACATTGCACAAAGCATGAGCAGACATTGCACATCGCAAATGAGACATCGCACACAGCATATGGGGACATTGAACACAGCATGAGCAGACATTGCACACAGCATGAGAGGACATTTCACAAAGCATGAGGGGACATTGCAACAGCATGAGCAGGCATTGCACACATCATATGGGGACACTGCACACAGCATGAGCGGACATTGCACACTGGTAAGAAGGGCCCAATTTTTTTGTTGCATGAAGCACGAAGTCGTTTTTTTAGAGAATTTACAGGCCACACAGGTGGTGCATGGATAATGCCCGATGACAGGGTTTTGATTGAGATCCCGTACAGTAGAAGGTTTGGAATTACTTCTACTAGCACGGGTGATTTTCTGTTTTAAATTCTTACTCTTTTTAAATGCAAAAAGAGGTTTGGACACCATGGTTCCTGATGCATTTAAAATATGCCAATTTTTTAGTATAATTCCTTTGATGGCTTCACTGTGTTGGAAAAAGTTGACACACCAGACTAGTCCTTCTTTTTTCTGTAACTGGGCTTTTGGTAACAATAAAGCCTCTCTATTAGCAAAGCGAGCTCTTTTTCTGGATTGTTTTATAAGCCTTCTTAGATATCCGCGTTCCAATAATCTTTGTTCCAAAATCAGGGCATGTTTTGTGAAATTATTAATGTCTGTACAATTGCGGCGTAATCGCAGAAACATGCCATATGGTAAGTTACGCAGAAGGCTGGCTGGATGTTGGTTCTAGTATTTTAGTGTGGTATTTCTTTCTGTTGCTTTTCTATGTAGTTCCGTATGGAGGTAGCCCCCTTCAGAAAAAATTGATAAGTCTAAGAACGCAATTCTGGAGGTGGAGTACTCAAAGGTAAAGTGAATGTCCACATCTACTTTGTTGAGCCATTGCACAAATGACAGCAGTGTTTCCAAAGATCCCTCCCAGATCATGAATATATCGTCGATATATCGACGATATATCTTGATTTGTGCTTTAAACGGATTGGAAGTTTGCAAGATTTTTTCTTCCTCAAGTAGAGCCATAAAGAAACCCAGGATAAGGCCGCTTGTGAAGATCTCTCCCATCCTTTTCTGACCTATCCCAATTGCTGACCACTTATAAAATTCATTGTGGCCACGCACTATGTGTTGTTTTGCACAAAAACTTTTTGTACAATAATTGAAGTGTTGATGAATTGTTTTATTTGTTATATGTTTTTATCGTGTACTTATTGATGTTCTGTATGACTGCTTTAATGGATGTTGTACGGATGTGGATAAATGCATGAATGATCTAATAGGATGACGTTTATGGAATTATGATGTTTTAAAATTTATTCCTGCAATGTTAAATAAATAACTGCTTGAGTACAGATTAAATTGTGATTAAATTCACAGAAAAAATGTATTAGGTATAATAAAACCCTTAATACGTCCTTTTCAAATTGTTTCCTCTGGATTTTCTTTCTGAGATAAAACATGACGTAAACTGACATACCGAGAAGAGATAATAGAAGAGAACGTAAGAAGAACACATAGAATCCAGTGATGAAGTAAAGAATCGAGTGACCTGTTACGTGCGAAATGAAGATTGCACGTGTAAAAAGCACGGAAGAAAATGCAACCCGTTTTATAATTGTACAGATGCTGTAACGCAAGCAGATTAAGTAATCATAAAGGCTGGCTATATGTAGCTGATAGATTGTTGGCAGTGCTGCCAAGGCATATACATGCATAAGAAATCTGCATGTTCCACATCGTGTTTTAACAAACTAGGATCCCATGAGCAGGGAGGCTGAAAGTGTGGCGCAGTTAACAAAAGTAGCTGACGAGCAAGAAAGAATCAAGAAGGCTTGTCTGGCCCAGTGTCAAAAGGCCAGTGCAGCTGAGATCTGGTTGTCTATTTTTAAAGGCTACAATGAATGCAAGAGACGAGCCAAGCCCCTGCCAAGGTACAGCAAAAAGACAATGGGCCTCATTACACGGATGGCAGTGAACCATGGCACTATTAGCGCCATGGTTCATGCCGGTAAAATACCGGCACCGCCTTGGTGGAAAGGGGAATTACCGCCCTATTCCAAGGTTGGCGGGGTGGTAATTCCCCCTTCCACCATTGCCCTTCCCCATTCCCATTTTTGCCCCATAGGCTCTATGGGAATCGGGAAGGCGCTAATTACGGTACCGCAAATTGCGGTACCGTAATTAGCTCCACTGGTCCCTTTGCGGGTTGGTTTTTAACGCCTGCAAAAAGCAGGTGTTAAATTCCCCAACCCGCAAAGGGACCTCGTAGTAAGGCGGTAAGGATTTACAGGTACCGGTAAAATACCGGTACCGGTAAACCCTTACCGCCATCCATGTAATGAGGCCCAATGAGTGCCAAGTTTTATTCGTTTTAATACCATTAAATACAGAGAAGAAGCTCGAAAAGTGGTCTCCAGTCACTTGACCTAGATGAAAATATACTTAGGCAGACTACACTGAGACCAGAAGATAAGAACATGCTCACACTCCCTATTATTCCCAGGAGTTGTGAGGCTTGCAAGGCAATGTTCAAAGGCTAATTGAATGACAGAAAGCAAGAGTGATGATGGATGTTGGGCTAATTGGGTGGGGAGGTATGGTCAATTCCAACCCATCAACACCTGGGGTACCTGCTTGTGCGCTGCTAGCGAGTGCAATATTCCAGAAGGGTACAAGCGTGCCAACCAATCATGGTCATGTATCAAAGAGCCCCATAGTTTGAGAACCAATTAATTGTGATTTTGTGACGATGAAGATGAATTGCACTAGAAGAGGGCTTAGTTGCCCACCTGATAGTAGAGATCCAATCACAACCCCATACCCCATAGAAAGTATATGTAGATGTTCCCCGTAGACCTACCACAACCCAGTTTAAGTTTTTACGGTTTGCCACGTAGTGTGACGTCAATGATGACAAATCTTTGCTATAAAAGCATGTTTTTTTGAAAATCGCTGAGATCTTGCCATGAGACGTCTGTCGATGTCTGTTGTACTCCCTGTTTTAGATAGTTGTTAATAAAACCGATTACCTTTTGCCAACTTCTTGAGTCGATCTTATTAATGATGTTTGAGTAATTTCTGCATCCCCATCCTTCCTATAAGAGCGCCACCTCATCTTAGAGGGCCTACGGGTTCAAGATATGTTCCCTATCAAATAGATTTGCACTATTTACAGTTAAATCGATTCAGATACCCCACAAGTGGCACATTAGGAGTCATTGGGCCTCATTACACGTTATGCGGTAAACCATGGTGCTATTAGCACCATGGTTGCCGGTGGTACCATACCGGTACCACCATGGAGAAAAAGGGAATTACCACCCCATTCCAAGGTTGGCGGGGCGGTAATTCCCCCTTTCTCCATGGCCCTTCCCCATTACTATTTTTGCCCCATAGGGCTCAATGGGAATGGGGAAGGGGCTAATTACGGTACCGCAAATTGCGGTACCGTAATTAGCACCAAGGTCCCTTTGCGGGTCCCAACTTTAACGGCTGGTCTACACCAGCCGTTAAGGTTGGGTCCCGCAAAAGGACCTCGTAGTAAGGCGGTAAGGGTTTACAGGTACCAGTGCCCTTACCGCCTACCGTGTAATGAGGCCCATTGAATAGATACATACTAGCACCATTCAAGCCAGTGTGTCATAATTCCAACATGGTGCCCGCATTTTCACACAAAACGTAAACGCTAACACTGTTACAAGTTGCACCGAGTGCTGTGTGGTTTGAGAAAGCGTCTTCCTTATAAGATGAACGCTGACGCGCTGGAACCTTTTGCTACCTGTGAGTACATTCATTGATGGCAATGTGCACTGCTATGATGAGTTTATTAATTCACTTCTCCACATTACCATAGTTCTTTGACTTTTTTGGAGAGTTTGATATTGAGTATATTTGCCCACGTTGGCCCTGGATGTTGAAAGCCACAGTTGAGGTATAGGCTGTTTATTTTGGATATAACACGTGTTTCTGTTTTAGTAGTTTCTAAGAATATCTTAATTAGAGGTTGATTGAAGGTACCCTGATTACTGTTCATGTGTGAACGCGGTTAGGCTTTGATTGTGTGAATACATTGGCAGTACAGTGGAACTTATGAGAATTATTGTTTTTGTTTCCGCACTAGATGTATCCTTTGGATCGACAGAATGATCAATATTGGAGGCAAGGGCTTTGTCAATCATGATATACAAACCAAACAGTTATTGGCAACTTGCCCATTGAGCGCTTTAGCTGATTTATATTTTATTCTGACCTAGAAACTGTATTAATAGCCTTTTGGAGCGGTTTGGGGACCTGTAAGCCTTGCAAGTCAGCAGCAATGTTGCCCTGTAGGATTTTCCTCTATCGCTGGGCTGCTGATTGCACGTGCGGACGGTCTGCATGGGGTCAAGGATACTTAGCAGTGTTTGACTTTTCCATAGAATATTCAGTAGATTGTGAGTACTATTGTTACTTAGAGCATTGTATGCTTATATTTAGATAATTTATGAAGAGGTGTTCCTGCTCACCTGATAAAGAGTTTTTTCCCGAAATGCATTCAGAAATATCGCAGGACACCAAACATGAATGAACGTCTCTTTCTACATATTATCCCGATGAAATTACTTATTTACAACTTTGATTAATTGGTTTTGTGGATATGCTTTACAAAATTGAAAAATGTTTTCTCTGTATGG
Organism: Ambystoma mexicanum; assembly: GCF_040938575.1. Classification (NCBI taxonomy): domain Eukaryota; kingdom Metazoa; phylum Chordata; class Amphibia; order Caudata; family Ambystomatidae; genus Ambystoma; species Ambystoma mexicanum. The sequence continues at coordinate 420,344,220 of NC_090929.1, forward strand.
AGATATCTATCCTGAAGTTATCGTGATTTGTATTATGCTTTATTGAGTGTTCAACAATTCTGTTACATTTATGTTCACATTTTTGTTAATTAAAACATAATTCCTTAAATATTACATGTTTTATTATATTCATGTTTGCTATTTAAGCAATATGACGCGAGCGTCGGGGGCTTTACCTGAGTCGGTAATGCCCCCGACGTGAGGGTTATATTGCTATTAGTACCCCGGCCCGCAAAAATTGCGTGACCGGGGCACTGAAAGCTTTTTTTTTGTCTCGAAACGCTGAAACGCTGCGGCGTTTCGGGAGAAAAAAAAAGGAAAATGGCCGCCGCCATGGAAAGGGAAAACGGAGTCCATTTTCCCTTTCCATGGCGGCCATCGGGAGCAGACGCGCTGGGAATACAAGTGTTCCCAGTGCGTCCATTCCCGAAAAAGGATCAAAAAGAAGGTAAGTGGGGTTGGGAAGGCGGGAGTGGGATGGGGGGAGAACACAAAAAAAACCAAAAAAAAACTACCTGTGACCCCGGCGAGGGATGAGGGAAGCCTCCAGCCGTGTGGAGGCGCGCAGCGGGGGTGGCCCCGCTCCGAGTCTCCACACGGCTGTAGGCTTCCCTCATCCCGTGCTGGGGACGCAGGAATAAGAAGTTAAGTTGGGGGTGGGGCGGTGGAAGGGAAGGGAATAAAAAAAAAAAGACTTACCCGAGTCCCCGGCGGGGGGCGAAGGCTGCCTCTCAGCCACAGGGAGGCTCGGAGCGGGGACGGAGGGATTCCTGGCCAGGTAAGGACCCGGCGAGAGCCAATCAGAATGCGTGTTGCATTCTGATTCGCTCTCGCATGTACTAATTATATTTCCGGATTACCCCCATGCAGAGTGCTACACTGCTCTGATAGAGTGTTCTGTTTGTTGTTGTGACTTGCTTGACTCTTGGCTGAGGGTCACCGAGTGGAAGCATCCATAATATTCTTAGCAAACTGTTTGTAAATAGTTTTTTCTTCTGGTTTTTCTTCTAAGGATATTTTCTGTGCCGTTCGCTGTCTGTCTTTCTCTTTCAGACAGGTCCCATTTCACTTCTTTCACACTGCCAGTCTGTCTCTCTCTCTCACTCTCACACACACATACACACACACACCCATACTCCTATTCATACTTACACGCACCCTATGTGCAACAAGGGTTGCACTGGTAATTGGCAGATGAGGTAGGGGGCCTTCTCATTAGCATAAGCTAAGTGCTAAAGATTACGGGTTGCAAGTACCTTTGGTTAAGAGAAACAACTGTCTAATCTGTGAAGACCCCAGACATCCAATTTAACTTCCTTAATCTGTAGGTTGGAAGACTTAGTACCTAACTTACTCAAGTGTTGTGTTCAATGGCCAGTTGGGACTTTTGCCCATCAGGGCATCGGATGGTATTTGTCAGGCAATTGGCGCAGGGACCAGGACCGCTCAGACCAGGTGTCTGCATGTGTGTCACACCACCCTCAAACTCCTTTCACATAGCGCACACAGCCGTAGGCCAGAATTAAATTCCTTCACGTCCCCACCCACCTGCCCTTACTTGGTTTTACAGCCGTTCATTAACTTCATTTTCAGACTGATGCTGCCACTCTGCACGAGTTTCTTCGTGGTGACATGAGAAGCAGGAAAGAAAAGGTCGAGTCTGGAACCCTCAAAGCATCCCACGAAGCAGGGTTCATCACCTGTTGCGCTAAAGGGGTGCTGTGGCTGTGGGAAGGTAACGATAAGCATGCGGACAGTGGAAGAAAGAAGGTTGGCCAGGATCTTAAAATGGGCAGTGCAGTACTTTTACACTGCAATCTGAAATGTGTGGTATCTCAGGGCTCTTAATGGGTATTGCCATTTGCCCGGGGTCCATGGCAAGCTTTGTGCCACGGGCAATTATTAATACCAGGGAAATAGCAGGTATGCAGCATACATCTGTCTTCAGGGACTAGAGCGAGAAAGGTGCCTTGAGGGCTTATCATATGCACAAAGTTTGGTCTGTCCCATATAGGGTCTCCACGAACCAGGCAGGAACTGCCTCAACCTCCAATATCTGTCTGAACTACAAAAGGGGAAGCATGTGAGAGGATGCCTTTCTGGACTACAGTGGTGTTGACTCAAGAGTGGTGCCCTGGTCGCGTCATTACTGGGCACCTGGGGTTTGAAGGTGACAAGGGGGAGCCGTGTCTGGAACGTACTGTGATTTAGGATAGGAGGAGCAGAGGTGATGCCAGTAAATTTAGTCCAGTTCTATGGGACCGTCTGAGACCTTTTGCCTTTAATAAACCTTGCTCCCCTCGCAAAGCGGCATCAGTGGTTTTTTGCTCTTTGTGGATTATTTGTTTATCGTACGGGGTTTGGGTCACGTCTCTCTTCACTTCCTCCAGGACTGATTAGCCCTCAGGCCACACCCGAACTTCCTCCGGAAAGTGATTTCATAGATGATTCTTTCAGAACGTATTGTACTACTGACCTTTGTTGGCAATCATACTACGAGCGCTGAACGGGCCCTACACTTGCTAGACCTATCGCGAGTCCCTAATATTATCAAAAATGTACCTTGTGTAATTTTGAAGCTAGTTCCAAAAGGTTGGAAAAGACATAGGTTTTGCCCATGTGGGTTCCTTTTGGTTGCCTGTTCATTTTCTGCCACCTCATATTATGTGGGCCATCCATGGGCCCCAACTTGTCCTTGTCTGTCTATTGCTGGCCCGTTCCAATGCACAATTGCCTTCTTTTGACACACCAGTCCAATGTGGTCTCCAGAATTACCCTTGTCTCTTTAGTTCCCTTTCCCCCTTTATCTGTACATTCTCTGCTTTCTAGTGAGACTATGCCCTTCACTGTCTCCACCTTTTCTGTGCTTCTTCCAGACCATTTCTCCCTTTTGTCTGTTCATGTTCTGCCAACTTGTGACATTCAGGTCTTTCAGGGTTTAGGGGGGCCAGCCCTGCTGTCTAAATTCTGTCCCTGTAAGGGACAGAATGTGCAATTTAGGGGTGTCACTCTGCTGTCTGAAGCTGGACTCTGCCTTGCACTGCTGTGGCTCTTGTACCTGTTCTGTGTGAGTGAAGCGTGCCCTGCTGTTGCACATGTTGTAGCTGTTCCATTTGAGCGAAGCCTGCGATGCTGTGGTCCATGCTGTACTATTCTGCATGAGGTGAGCATGCCCTCATATGACCCATGCCCTACCAGATCTGCATCAGTGAAGTTTGCATTGCTGTGGACCTTGCTGTTTCCATTCCATTTGGGGGCAGCTTACCCTACTGTGGGCCATGCTGTTCCTGTTCTGTGTGCATGGACCTTGCCCTGATTGCACTGCTTTGGTCCATAGTGACTTGTTTTTTGTAAGTGAAGCTTCCCCTCCTGTGGCCCCTGATGCACCCTATTTGTGAGAGTGAAACTTGCCCTGCAGGGTCCATGCCCTACCCATTCTGTGTGACGGAACGTTTCCCTGCTGTGGCCGCTGCTATATCTCTTTAATGTGAGCGAAACCTGCTTTGGCCCATTACTACCTCTTCTGTGTGAGTGAAGCTTGCACTGCTGTGGGCCATGATGCACCCATCCGGTGTGAGTGAAGCTTGCACTGATGTGGCACTTGTTGTCTTGTATTTTTTGTACTCTTTTGACAGGGACGTCAGTTTCGATCAAAAAATACTTCTGTACAATAGCACAAAGATGAGAAAAAGTGATTGGCCAGTTTATGAGGGTGTAAACAAACTTGAGCATAGAAGAGGGACAAAAAAAACATGTAATTAACAAAAGGTAACATTATGCTGAGAGAGCAACATCTGCAGAGTCAAGAGGAGTACTGTACAAATATGCACAATTACATTATAAGCATATTTGAGGCTATGGCTATGTAAAATTGACTGGCACTGCCCCCAGTTGACTGCCTATATCATAGCTAGGGTTTTAACTGTGAAATCCAAAATTGCTTGTTTTCTGCGGATTACATTTCCAATGTTATAAGCGCGCTGAGAACAGAGAGTAGAATACTGAGGCAAGGGTGTCCTCTACTGGTGATTATGGGCAATGACAGGGCAGCAAACGCCAATACCAAATATTTATTTCTTGCTTGATTAAACATTTCATCAAGGAGAGGCCCAGACATTTAATAGTTTAATACATGGTATAAAAATCGTCCAGAAATGCAAGAAAGATCAGGCCCTGATGGTATTAGCAAAGAACTGCAAAATATATTACCAGAAGCACGGAAGGAAGGCGTCCTTGTTTGGTTATGGTTGGTTTAGTTACAAGAGCAGCATAACGTTTTTCCCTCTAATTTAATTAGTAAGGTAGCGAGATGTGGCATATGCAAGTGGAGATGATGGAGGGGCAGTGAAGACTAGAGTGATCCTGGACTGTAATCTACAAATAAATCTATCATACGGAAATTAAGCTACAGAAAATACACGAGCGTGGCCGAGCCCTAGTCAAAGTGAAAGATATTTCTGGCAGCATTAACATAAGCAAGCAGAGTGCTTCCAGATTGCCTTTTGTAAGCATTTACTAAGCCCCACACAGGCAAGTATAGTAACAAAAAATGCCAATTAGCTAAATAAAAGTCAGTCAATATGTTCAAAGTGGTTTGCCCAATGCTTAGGGTATAAGCGAAGTGGTTCAAGAGAAATGCTTATCACAGCTTGGAAACTCTTATTTATACATTTCCAGCTTCTTGACAAGTGCTTTGTAGAGGAGGAGCCAAATACCTCTACCAGAAGTCCCGCCCCTATTTTGCCTATATGTTGGGAATCAGAAATAGTGGCAAACATGACACCTGTAATGATGCCCACAACCCGAAAAGCATTTGAGACAAGGTGCCCATTGAGAAAACCTTTCTTTATTTACCCGCAAAGAGCTGATGGTCTGTCAGGGAAGATCCCTTAAGACGCATAAAAGACGGATGGAAGAGGAGACTGGTGACGTCACTAAAAGCAAGGTGACACACTGAGAAGAGATGCCAAGAAAGGAGGTGAATAGACCACATAGAATCGGATGACGAAGTAGAGGATCAAGTGACACTTTACGTGCGGAATGAAGATTGCACTTGCAAAAAGCACTGAAGAAAATGCAAGCCGTTTTATAATTGTACAGATGCAGTAACGCAAGTAGACTAAGCATTCATGAAAGCGTGCTATACGTAGTGAATAGACTGCAGACGGAGCCGCCAATATATATATGTGTACAGAATCTGGATTTTCCACGTCGTGTTTTAGCAAACTGAGATCCCATGAGCAGAAAGGCTGAAAGTGTGGCACAGTTCAGAATAATAGCTGACGAGCAAGGAAGAATCGCGAAGGATGCCTGGCTCAGTGCAGCCAATAATCTGGTTATCTATCATGGAAAGATACAATGAACGTGAGAAGCGAGACGAGCTCCTGTTAAGGTGCGACGGATAGACAATTAGTGGCAAGTTTTATTCATTTTAGTAGTATTAAATGTGAAAAAGAAGCTCAAAACTCAGTCTGCAGTCACATAGTCTGGATGAAAATATACTTTGGGCAAACTACACCGAGACTTGAAGATAGGAGTATGCTCACACTCCCTTCTATTCACATTAGTAAGAAGCTACTACAGGACCAAGTTGAAAGACTATTCTAATGTCAGACTGCTTGAGTGGTGATTGCTGATGGGGTAATTGGATGGGGAGGCATGGTCACATTCAACCCACCAGCACCTGGGGTACCAGCTTGCGTGCTGCTAGTGAGTGGAATATTCCAGAAGGTTACAAGTGTGCCAACCAATTGTAGAGGGCCACGTATCAAAGAGCCCTATAGTTTGAAGACCCAATGAAACGTTGTGTGTATTCTATGACACTGACGATGACTTGCACTAGGGGTGGGCATAGTTGTCCACCTGACTGTAGAGACCCAATCATGATCCTATCCCCCATAGAAAGTTCCTAGATTTTCCCCGTTGTCCTACCCCAATCCAGGTTTTCTTACTTTGCCACGTAGTATGACGACACGTATGACGAATTTCCATTATAAAAGTGTGTTTTTTATGAAATACGCTGAGTAAGCTGATGGTCGCCCATGGTCTATGCTTGAATGATGACAAAATGGAGCTCCTCATTCTAGGGACTGCTCTCAATCTCCTTAAACTTATCCCAAAATATGCCTCATTTAACATCGACGGCAACCTCATTAAAGTTGCTACTGAGGTAAAAACCCTTGGTTTTTACCTAGACTCTACCCTCACCTTCGCCAAACAGGCTAACGCCTTGGCTTTGGCCTCAGCATACACTTGTAAGCTGATTAGAGCAGGTAAACCATTTCTATATAAAGACAGCTGTACCATTCTTGCTAGAGCCCTAATACTGTCGAAGTTGGACTACTGTAACTCACTGTACCTGGGCGCCAGCAAATACACCACCAATAAGATCCAAACACTACATAACAATGCCTTGAGAATAGCACAAGGCATAGCAAGAAGAGAACATATCTCTGAAGCTAGAAGGCAGATCAAATGGATGTCCATCAGTGACAATATCCTGCTCAAAACGGTATCACTGACTCACAAATGCCTTAACAATGCTGCTCCAGGTTACCTCATGGAGAGAATTAACAGAAGAATTACTAACCGCCCCACCAGGACTGCTAACTCTGATTGCTTAGTGGTACCTATGTTTAAAATGACCAAAGCTGGAGGGATCAGCTTCCAGTCAAAGCAGCACAATTTTGGAACCCTCTCCCTCCCCTCTTTGAGGGCTGAACAAACCTTTCTCAACTTCAGATCCAATACCATCAAATGGCTTAAAGAAAACAACCACTAACATTTCACTCTGTCCCTCTCTAGCACGCCGCAGAGTTGTAGCTATTAGATCCAACTGTGTCATACGTCTCCTACGTGTGCATAATTTTTTTTTTAGATCAACACTGTAAATTGCGTATCCATAGACTGCTTCAATCTTTTGTGTGTACATAAACTGTTTGTCCGAACTGTATAAAATACATGTGATCGCTTAAATATGTTGTATATTAATACTGTAAATCTAGTATTCTTAGACCTCTTGACATATTGTTTGTATATACTTGCTGCTAGCTCCCTAGTGCTTCGTACTAGGGAACTACTGCTCATTTATTTTTGTAACCACCGTAACACCAAGCTTAAAGTATACATGTATCTTCCTGCTGTTTGCTGCGCCCTGATACCTCCGGGTCTGGTGCACATTACAAATAAAAAAACAAACAAACAAGCTTTGAAAGATATGCCATGAGACGTCTGTTGATGTCCGTTGTACTCCCTGTTTTAGATACTTGTTAATAAAACAGCTAATATTTGCCAACTTCCTGAGTCAGTCTTATTATCTGCACCCCCATCCATCCCATATAGCGCTACCTCGTTGAAAAGGGCTTACGGGTTCAGCTTCAAAAAAGTTAAGCAAATATTTCTCTTGGCCTTGGAAATGTCTAGCTAAAAATAAGGTTGAAGCATGCATCTAGTACATCACACAGGCGCTAAGCATATCACACATATGCAACAGCAAACAATGTGTAAAGAGAATATTATTCCAATTACTGGAACTCTCATAGTAGATGGAGTGGGAGTGTGAGGGTGTTCCCAGAAAGGCAACGAGGAGTGAGAAGTCATGAGCGCAAAAGACATGGAATAGGGAGGAGTGGGTTTGTAGAGTGATGAGCCAAGAAAAGGACTGTCATGTGTGCGGGTTGTCACTAACAGACTGTACTGAAGAGCAAGAGGGAAAGGTGAAGGCTATGGGAGGGGGGAGATATTGAAATCAAAGCAAGGCCCCTGGCTAATTAGGAGGAAGGAGTAAAAGAAGATGTGAATGGGTGAGAAAAGAACTGTGGGTGCACAGTCCTTTGTTTTACTCTTTCCTGTTTGAATCTTTCATCATGCGATTTCTTTTCTCAATATGGTATAACTTTCCTTCTCAGCCAAGTTGAATTTACTCTATTGCAATGATCAATTTCTTAACGTCTAGAATGATTCCCTGTTTTCATTTGAGTTCTTTTCAGGACTATTTGGATCACGGAACATGACATCTGCTGAGTCAGCCTTTTGTGCGGGAGACCCCCATCAGTGTCACGTGATGTTGACTGATGTAGACTGGGAGCTTATACAGGAACTGGTGGAAAAGTACAGCCACGTGTAAGGTGGGAATGGGCAATTATGAGCCTTTCAGGTGGGAGCCTTCCAGAGCAACAAGGTGAGCAAATATGCATTGACAATGGGCTTGCGGGTCCCTCCAGCATGAACTGATTAGGAGAGGGGTACCTTTTCCCTGAGACTGGTCATCACTTTTCGTTTCTTGAAGGATCTTTTGTGGTTTCAGCTATGTCACGAGGGCTCGACCTATAAAGGTGGAGGTCTGGTGGATGGGTCAGATTGTGGCAGGATTGTTCTGCAAGAGCAAACAAGTACCTATGTGGATTTTCCAGCAAGACAATGAAGCTTCATCTGTCTCTGCTAGTCAATAGCAATGATTGTGTGACCCCAATCTCTGACAGGACAACTGGTGGAAATGCCAGCATCCTAGCCATTGTGAGCCATGCCTAACGCAAAGAGCCCTTGAGCACTAACAGACTTAGAAGGGAATAGGAGGCAAAAAGTTTGTCTGTTAAAGTAACAGAGTGAGAGGGGGGCGCTGTTGAGCGCCAAACAAGATGGCCGCCTGAACGTGACTCTCCGCGGCAGGCAGTCACAGGATCCTTTTTGTGGCACCTTCCTGCACTCGTACTCGACTCCAGAGGGCACGACTCGATCGCGGGCGACCCGGGCTGCATTTGGACCGAACCCCGACGCGAAACGGTGCCGGGGACCCTGAGATCCGGACATCTCCCCGCTCCTCCCCCACCTGCGAGGCAGCTTCGCGCCAGCGTCCTTCCCCGGCTGCGAGACGTGCCGGACCTCTTCGATTGCTGGGGCCGCCACTAGTCCCAGCGAGGATCCCCACCCACTCCTGCCGGGGCTCGCTGACTGTGGGGCCTCCCCCAGAGCCTGGACCCTGCATTCCTTCCCCTCGCGGAGGGGCGGCACATATGGCTGCGGCCGCGGCACAATCCGACGCCGCCTCGTGGGGTGTCCTTGGCGCCGCTGCGGCCCGGCCCTCCCCAGACCGTGATCCTGCTCGCCGGGGGAGCCGACTGCTGGAGGCCCCCCCCCTCAGGGATACTTCAGTGAAGGGGTCGAGCTGCGGCGCTCCCCTGGACGCCTGGTGCCACGCTCCCCTGCTGACACACACCGCAGGGCCCCGGGCCCAATAAGGTACGTGGTGCGTGGGGGGTGGGTACCGCCTCACTCTGTGGCCCGAGTGCTGGTGGTGCCCGCCTCTGTAGCTTGGGGTTCACTTTGCTGTGCGCTGGCGCTCTCACCCGGCACAGTCGGCTTCGCCCTGAAGGTACATCACCCGGGTGCCCCTCTCCCCCGCAGACTGGGCCACGCCAGCCACCCACATTACATCTACTTTGGGGGGCCTCCGGGCCTGAGGATCCTCGGGGTTTGGTTCATCCCACATTGCTGTTCTGGAGCCTCAGCCTATCCATCTCATCGGTGGGACACAGGGCCGGCTGGTGCTCTTCCCTGCCCTTCCTACAGACTTGCTTGGACTACCATACCTTGACCACGGCTCTCACGGCGGCCACTGCACACCACCACTCTTAGCCCCTGTGTCGTCTGCACCTGATCTCTCCGGACTTCGCCTCCCGCACCTGCGGGGGCAGGTTGCACCTCCACAGGCTCCACCGGCCGCCACAGGCCCCACATAAACAGGTCCACAGTTGCTGACCTCCCCTCTGGAAAATCACCTGCTCTACATCACGCCCTGCAAGGCTCCCATACCTCCATTTTTTGAGCTGCTGGGATCCCCCACTTACTCTATTGGAACTCCAACCTCGCCAGGATGACTAAGGGGGTCTCAAAGAAACAGAGCTCCATCAATATGTTCGCGAAGACGCCGGTGAGATCGCCAGAGGAAACCACCGAGCAGGCTCCCACGGCGTCATCATCCGCCATAGCTCCGGAGCCTCAAAACATGATGGACTTTATTCGAGAGGGCTTCACCGCCCTCCATTCAAAACTAGATGACATGAACGGCACTATATCCTCTATCAAGGCCCATATTGAGAGGACGGATAGCCGGGTGGCGGAGGTCGAGACAAGGGTGGGCTCCGCTGAAGATGCATTGGGTGCCCTGCGCTCTGAGGTCATCGCCCTCTCCAATCGAGTCCTTCACATGGAAAAGAAGAACGAGGACTTGGAATCCCGATCAAGGCGCAATAACCTTCGTATCATCGGCGTTCCTGAGAATGAGGTTCATGAATCAATGGAAGATTTTGTCGAACATACATTGCTGACACTCCTCGATTCACCCAGACTTTCCCCGCAATTTTCCATAGAGCGTGCGCACCGAGCCCTAACGGCCAAACCCAGGCCTGGCGCTCCTCCTCGGCCCATCATAGCCCGTGTGCTGAATTTTCATGACTGCGATGCCCTCCTCAGGGCCGCGAGGCTCAAGGGTGAGCTCTTACTGGGCGGTGCGAGGATCCACCTTTACCCAGACTTCTTGGTGGCCGTCCAACGTGAACGCAAGACTTTCCTGGCGGTAAAGCGCAGGCTGCGTGAACTCTCAGTTAAATACGCCATGCTCTACCCCGCCAAACTCCGTATAGAACACGCCAACCGGGTGTTCTTCTTCACTCCTCCAGAAGAAGCCTCTAAGTTCCTGGACGAACATTTCCCATGCTGATACTCCCTCTCTGTTCAGGGTCCGACTGCTACCCTTTAGTCCGGTCAAGGAGGGCCCACACCCAGCCACCTTCCTATACTGGAGCCACACTGGTTTTCTATTCTGTAACCTGTTTAGAATGTTCACTGTCACGAATATGTGCCGCGTCAACATGTGCAACATCTCCACCCAAGTTACGTACAAGTTCTCACTGTTGGCACCTTTCATTTCACTTTGACCTGCCGTTGCCCGGAGAGACACGGCCAATCCGGCCTACAGGCCCCCAGGAGCTGATGCCTTTGGTTTGGTTTTTGTTGAGGGGTTTTGGGATTGCCATCCCTCTGTTTGGGGGAGGGATGTGGGTGGGGGTGGAACATGTTGGGGGTTATGTTACAAAAAGCTTGGCGTTGGCAGCAATTACGGACCGCAAGGTGGTACTCAACGACTGTTACTGCAGGGTCGCTAAACTGGCCCATTGGCTATTGGTATTTTCTCTGATATATTTGTCCCCACATCAATGTCTGGCAGCGACCTGACTTTTATGAGCTGGAATGTTCGGGGGTTGGGTAACTACAAAAAGATGAGGCAGCTACAGCTACTGGCTGACCGTCATGGATCCAAGGTTCTTTTCTTACAGGAGACACATGTCCGCACGGAACAGAGCATGAGATTTGCCAAATCATGGGGCCCCCACAGATTCTCCACCGATTTCTCTTCCCAAAGCCGTGAGGTCATGACCCTCATCCATAAGAGTCTCAAGTTCACTCTCATCTCCTCACACATAGACCCTCAGGGCAGATATGTACTGCTTCATGCTACGCTTCAAAATAAGGAGATAGTCCTGCTGAACATTTATGGTCCCAATATAGATGATCCAGATTTCTATGTACAGGTCTCGTCCCTTCTCGATGGCTTCCCCCTTGTCCCCATCCTCTTGGGGGGGGGGTTTTAACACAATTTTCGATGTAACCCTCGACAGGTCTGGGTCCAAACCTCGTCAACTTTCTAGAGCAGCCTATGCTGCACTATCGTCCCTTCCCCGTCTCGCCATGGTAGATGCATGGAGGTTCTTTTACCCGGATTCCCGCGTTTATTATTTCTACTCTTCGGTCCATGATTCTTATTCCCGTATTGACAGTAGGGTGATCTCCAATGTTCTAGTTAAGAATGTCATACAGCTACAGATTCTCCCCAGGACCCTGTCTGACCACTCTCCTGTGGCCATTACCATGGATTGGGGGCCAGATCCGGGCTGTACCCGACGTTGGAGGCTGAAGCCTCTTTCCCTGCTAGACCCGGAGTTTTGTTCTGAGCTCGAGCTATCCATCGAGGAGTTCTTTGAGACAAACACAGGCTCGGTAACATCGCAGGCCATTCTATGGGAGACCTTCAAGGTCTATATTAGAGGGATGGCACTGTCGAAGGAGAACAGTGTTCTTAAATCGATCCGTAGAGACCTCGCAGAGAGCGAATCTAAATTATCGACCCTTGAGGCTCAATGTTCACTTCACTCCACCCCGGGAACCCTGGCTGATATTGGGGTGGAGCTGGATACGTTCCGATCCCTGGCGGAGCGTGAACAAAAATTCTTGGATAACCCTGGCATGGCGAGAAGATACGGGGAGGGCGAGCGCCCTGGCCAATTTCTGGTGAGACTTATCCGTCATGAGATGGGGTCCCCGCATAAACTTGGGATTGAGAGACCGGACGGCTCTATGGCTGTCACCTCACAGGACATCAATACTGAATTTTTCACGTTCTATGAAACCCTATATTCCAACTCTGATGAGGTGCCAGCGGCGGAGATTGACTCCTTCCTCGATACCCTTCCTTTGACGACTCTCTGTCCGGAGTCCGCGGGTTCCCTTGATTCCCCACTTACGCTCGAGGAGCTCTCTGATGCGGTGGACTCCTTATCCTCGGGGAGGGCCCCTGGCTCGGATGGTATCCCAGTTGAATTTTATAAGCGCTATAAACAACTATTGCTCCCTCACCTGTTGGCTCTCTCGGAGGAGTCCATTGAAGCTGGGGTATTTCCCCCCTCACTTCGTGAAGCCACAATTACGGTACTATTAAATCTGGTAAATCCCCCTCACAATGCGGTTCATACCGCCCGCTCTCACTTATAAATTGCGATGTCAAAATATTCGCCAAGGCACTAGCACTCCGGTTGGCTCCCCTCTTGCCATCTGTCATCCACCCGGATCAGGGGGGCTTCATCCCCGGTCGCTCTACCTCCCTGAACCTTAGACGTCTCTTTAATATAATTAACAGAACAAACCTCGAGACACATGCGGTAGCGGCCACGCTCGACATGCAAAAGGCGTTTGACTTGGTTTCATGGAGGTATTTGTGGCGGGTCCTCGAGAGCTATAAGTTTGGTCCCTCTTTTCTCTCCTGGGTCAGATTGCTCTACTCTGACCCCATGGCTAGGGTCCGTACCGGTGACCGCTGCTCCCCCCTCTTTGGCATCGCCAGGGGGACGAGACAGGGATGCCCCTTCTCTCCCTTGATCTTCGCCATAGCAATAGAGCCCTTCACTGTCATGCTCCGTCAATTCCACGCACATAGAGGACTCCGCACGGCGGGCCAGGCGGACATTGTGTCTTTATATGCCGATGATGTTTTTTTGCTTATACGCTCTCCCTCCGTCAATTTACCCCCAATACTGGAAGACGTCAAACATTGTGGCCAAATCTCTGGCCTTAAGGTGAATTGCTCGAAATCTACGCTTTTCCCTCTTACAGAATGCACTTCCCCCCCCCCGACACCCAGGGGTTTACATGGGCCCAGACTACTTTCACCTTCCTGGGGATCGAGATAACGCGCCATCAGGCGCTGACTTTCAACGAGAACTATCAAAAGTATCTCACATATTTGTCATCTAAGGTTCTAGCCTGGGACAAACTCCCAATATCCCTCGCAGGCAGGATAGGCCTGCTGAAAATGGTGGTGTTGCCCCAGTTACTCTACAAGTTCGCCAATATCCCCCTGTGGCCGGGGGGTGGTTTCTTCCGGGAACTGACTCGCACGGTCAATTCCTTCCTTTGGCATTCGGGTGCGGTCTGCCTTAAACTGGATACCTTATCTACCCCTATGGCTTATGGGGGCTTTGGTGCCCCTGACTTCCTTAAATACTGGCTGGTATCCCAAATCCAATATACATCCTACTGGTTTAACGCAACGGACCCCCACCCCACATGTCAGACTCGAGAAACTCGCGGTCTGTGACCGTGACATTCGCTCCCTGGTGATACAACCCACCCCTCTGGTGCTGGACTCACAGAGCCCGGTCGCCTGCACATCCCTGGCATTAGCAAAAACATGGAAACTGTCCGGTACTGTTCACACCTTCCATGGTAACCTCCCTCTCTGGAACTTCCAACCGGGGGTCCCACGGGTGCCATCGGCCATGGTCCGACGCTGGGCGGAGGCGGGATATGAGTTGCTGCGGGATGTGTTCGATCAGGGAATATTTGTCGAATGGCTCGACCTCCCATTGCCCTTGAGGAGAGGCTGGAGTGTATGGCTCCAATATTCATCCCTTCGCAGGACCCTTAAGCGTAATTATCCGATGTTCCCGGATTTACCACCGGATGACCCTATCCTCGAGGAACTCACCTCCCCCTCACCCACTAGAGGTAAAATATCTAGACTATACACTATGCTGCAATCCAGATCTATTCCAGAATTCACTAAACTGAGGCGGGCGTGGGAGGTGGACCTTGGTGTCGAAATGTCTGATGATCGCTGGGCGCACTTGTGTGATCGCATACACCGGGTGTCTTTCAACTCCCTCTTCAAACTGATACAGTTTAAAGTCCTACATAGGTTCCACTACACCCCGATCAGATTATACCGCATGTCCAGTGATCACCCTTCTAGCTGCCCTCGGTGCGGCCTTGATGCGGCCGATTACATTCATATGATTTGGTCCTGTCCCCGTCTTTCACAGTTTTGGGAGGCAGTCTGCTAGACGGTGTCGGCTATGCTCGACCATCCCATCAGTCCCTCCCCGGTGGTATGCCTCTTTCATGACCTCCCGGGTCTCCCACGGAACTCCAAAAAACTAGCTGGCCTCTGCATGCTTCTCGCCGTCCGATCCATCCTACTGTGTTGGCTTCGCCCCTTGCCTCCCACGCACGCTCAATGGCTAAGAGCGGTCACGTGGGCCTCGGACTCGGAGGAAGCCTGGTCTCACCTACAACATACCCACTCTAGGCCCAGGAATATCTGGCTCAGATTCCGATCTTATATGTCAGACCTGAATATGACACCGGCCACATCTCCTCTAGCCACCTCTCCCCACCGACCTGGGCTCTTGCCCCCATCATAGCTTCCCGACTTTTTTGTTTATGTTATAAAAGTGCCTGATGGCTGTGTTCATTTCCGATGTAACTCCTGTTTGCCTGCACTGCATATTTATTGTACTTGTATTGTACCTGCCTGGCGATGTTCGCCTGTTTTTTGCTGCCACGTTAAATGAATAAAAAGAAGAAAGAAGTTTAAAAAAAAAAAGTAACAGAGTGAGAATGGGAGGCCTAAAAGGAAGCAGGGAAATCCTCTGAGGAGAGTAGAATGTGTGTTGGTGTGACAAATCAACTTCCGGCACCAGTTGTCCAGGGATGAATATCGGTTTCCAAACCATTAATCAGCTCCACACCTCCAGTGCAGCAGAAGGGATCCAAACAGATTAGAAACACAAGCAAATTCTAAAACTCCTTTCCCAATGTTGGTAACATGGACAGAACGGCAGGCTTATCTGTGAAAGGTTGTGGATCGTTGGTTAGTTGCAACACAGCGAAAATACAATTATTACCCAATGATAAAAGGGACTGTCTAGTCAAGGTTGTATAACAATATCTACTTCATTATTATGACAACAGACAGTTCTAGCACACTATGAAATACAACCCACAATGTAAAACAATGCAGAGGACAGACAGTTTCAAAAAAGGAAAAGGGATTCACTCTGGATAATGACAGGAGGGTAGTCGCTATAGTAAATAATTGCAACAGTTCAAGGATACTTGGTTCCAGCACAAAGGGAGCAATGGGTCATAAAATATCACCAAGGGCCTTTAGAGAAGGACCAGGGTGGCAGAACAACAATGTACCTTGTGCTGGAGATGTTCTTGGTGCTCGACAGGGCAGAGTCAGTTTCAGGGTGCTTTGCAGATTCTGCGACAGAGTTGAAGACGGGAGACAGCTGCGGGTATCAGGCGGCAGGCAGTTTGTCGACCAAAGCTGGACAGATGGCTTCAAGCTGGCCCACACAGCGCCACGTATCAGGAATTGTTGTCTCAGTGCAGGTAAGTGGTTCTGAAAAGCTGGTTGAGGCGTCTTGGATGGCTTTAGAAACTGCGGCATAACAACAGTCAGTGGTGCCGTCGGTTGCAGCTCAAGGGGCTCAACTGTCTCGAAAATGTCCTTTAAGGCTTACTTGTCGATGCACTCCTCCTATCTTCTTCACTGGGCTCCTGTCGTCCTTTAAGGTGGATGGCCCAAAGCTGAGTAGAGTGCTGCAGGCAGCTTCCTTGGTTTGGTTCAGAGACTCTCTGGAACTTCCCACCTAGGAAGCCTGCTGCAGAGGCTAGAAGGGCACACTGTGTGCTGGCTGGCTGGCTACCAGTTCTGGAGCTGCTCTATGGTCCCCTGGATTCGGTATCTCCCTCTGTTCCATCTGAGATGTTTAGGGGAGGGATCTTGCTTCCCTCTTGGAGGTCCTGGCCTTCTTCACTGGTGGAAGATGAAAGGCAGGCTGTACATTCAGCTAGGGTCCAATTATGAGTTCTTCCTTCTGCTTCTGGTGAAGCCTTCAGATGATCTGCCAAAATAGGGTTTCAGCCATCTTTTAAAGCCAAATGGGCCACAGGGATTGGTGTAGGCTAAGCCTACCTTAATGAACCAATCCTGGGCCCCCAACAACAATCTCCTGTATGCATGCTGTCATAACCAGAGTGCTTTGAAACAGAAAGGGTAAAGGGGTAAAACATGTAATACTAAGTCCCACCCATCTTCCTGTCTGTTGTGGATCAAAAGGTCCCTCTGGTTAATGGAGCTCTCTGTGGTTTCTGAGTAAAGCGGCAGGTCTCCCTTGAAGCTGTGTCGAGACCAGACTTTCTGGCTCTGCCAAACCACATACTCGTACCTTCTGAATGGGGTCCCCATACGGGAATGACAACTGTAAACATGCAGTCCCAGACATGACATTTCACTGTCAATCAATATTGAGGGTAGCAGCTGCCATCATGCTGGCACAGTTGGATATGAAAGGGTGTTGGGTTTTCGTGTATCCTTTGTTAGCCTCTGCAGCCAGGCCCCATGTGGGCCTGTTGAAATAAACTTTGATTAGTATGTGAATGCTGCCACCCGCTACAAGGATCAACAAAAGGACAGGGCGAATCCATGGCACCTTTGTTAGTTAATTAGGCTGGCCATGGCAGGGGGAAGGTTTGGCCCACCCCCTTCTGAGATGACATGGTGTACTCCTCGCTGTCATATCCCAGCTAAATATGAAAGGGGGGACTACGCCTGTAGGCTGTGTCCACCCAGAGTACACAGGTCTATGCGTATGTCGTGCGGTTAGCATAGGAAAATGTGTGCGGATTAGCCCCACACATTTTCTGGAGGTTGATCTACCACCGTTCAATTTCACTTAAAATCTCAATAAAGCCCACGCGAGCGCAAACCCACCATACGGATGGTCGAATGCCTCACAGTTCGTAAGAATAAAGAAAAATCAGAAAGGTGTACTAGTTGGGCATAGTGAAAAGTGAGCTAACAAAAAAGCATTAAAAAAAACTTTCAGGGTCAGAGAGGGGTAAATATGTGAGAAATGAGCGAAGAAACTTGAAGGAAGCCTAAGGTGGTAACATGAAGCAGAACAATAGGAAGAGGCTGAGTGGTGCAAAATCCGGAAGTAAATCAGTAGAAATCATCATAGCCACAAAATAGATATGTTTGTATCAGGAAAAGAAGACTGCAGTATTAACGGGACAAGAGGGGGATGATCAAATGGAATATCAGTGATATTGGTCAGTGAGCAATGGGGGTTAAAAGGAAAGGATGGTATGCCTAACAAAGACATTGTAATATGCATGGCCATATATGGTCTGATGCAAGTTTCAAAAAAGGGAGGAGAAGGTTTGCAAACGTAGACCCGATCATAGGATTGGACAAATATGAGGTTAAGGTAGATGAAAGGCAGTGGCATAGGAGGTCCGAATAGTGTGACACCATAATTAGGATTCGAGGCATGCTGGACAAACAACACATTTATTTTCAAAGTGGGCTTGGTAGATCAAATGTAACTGTAGGTACCTTTCAGGAACATCACAAATACAAATCAAATGTTAAAGAAATGAGAGCAACAAAACAAGGTTGCTCGGTTATTATGCCGCCCACCCTCACACACCATGTCAAAATATGTCAGAGGTTAAGTGATTCGATCACTGGAGCAGATGGTTGAGGTGTGTGTGTCTTTGACCCAGTCATTGTGTATAATGGAGTTTGTAGTGTCACATTTTTTCATTAATATCATTTATTTTCAGCTTTTGGCTTATTACAAACCTTTCGCTGTTTCTTTAAAATACATACATATTGTGGCACTAACATCATGGTGAGCAAAACAACGAGAACACACAATTTCAATCAACAACAATAAAATGCTCCTTGCAACATATAAAAATCCTCCACTGACCACATTTTTACTATATAAGCACTTCAACTAAAAACTTCCTCTAAAAACCTAATTGAAGCTAAAACCAATGACTACTTGCCCCACTCAATAATATAATCCATCATTCTTCCGCAGTTAAAGTGTTCGCAAATGCAATAATGTCCCCTAAATGAAAAGTTCTTGGGTTAGTTAGCCCTGTGCAAAACAATAGTACATGTTTTAATGTCTCAATCAACCCAACATTTACACAAAATCGAAACATAAGGTCCCCGTCTCCGCTCGCCATACGAGCAGCCAAAACTTTCCTTGTCAAATATAGATTAAGACATAGCCTTAATAATTGATTCCTATGAAACTGGCTGGGGAATTTTCTTAAATAACTAGGCAAAACATTGATGGCTTTCGATTTGTGTCTGAAGTGATAATAAATCAATATTCCCCGAGCGGCGGGGGCATTACCGACTCAGGTAATGCCCCAGGCCCATAGTTATAGCTTAACGAAGGCTCCGGGGCATTACCTGAGTCGGTAATACCCCCGCCACGAGGGGCATGTAGCTATTAGTACCCCGACCTGCAAGAACTGCGTGACCGGGGCACTAAAAGCTTTTTTTTTTGTCCCAAAACACTGCAGCGTTTTCTGGAGGAGGAAAAAGACAAAGAAAATGGCCGCTGGGAAAGGGAAAACAGAGTCCTTTTTCCCTTTTTCCGTTTCCATGGCAGCCATCGGAAGTGGGGACGCGCTGGAAACAGAAGCGTTCCCAACTCGTCCAGTCCCGAAAAAAAAAGAAGGTAAGTGGGGTTGGGAGGGCAGAAGGGAGGGGAAGGAAAAAAAAGAAACAAAAAAAACGTACCGTGGTCTCCGGCAGGGGACAATGAAAGCCTCCAGCCGTGTGGAGGCTCGGAACGGGGATGGCCCCGCTTAGAGCCTCCTCATTAGCAGAGGGCCGCCACGCCCCCAAAGGATTCTCGGCCGGGTAATGCCTCGGCGAGGGCCAATCAGAATGGCTCTTTCATTCTGATTGTGCCCTCCCCGGGCACTAAAACAATTTATATGACTTAGCTTCCTCTTGAGTTAGGATCCAATCCATCCTCCACAGTGTAACTTTTACTGCATCAGGGTTAGCACAAGGGCGTCCTCCGTCATCTCTAACTTACTCAAGATGCCCATGCAGGCAGCTCTCCATTGAATCAACATCCTATCACTACAATTGTCCAATGCTACTTTTAAAATGTGAAGCATAGTCGGAGAACGCTCCACTAGACATTTCCGAAAGGCGGCCAGAGTCTTCCAACATTCCATTGCATGTAGTTATAACAGGCCCAGCTCATACCTGATAACCTGGATTGGGACTCCTTTTGGAAGAACCAAGATCCTCTTCCAGAACATACCTTCCAAAATTGGCCATCATTTATATGAAAAAGCAAAGGATGTCTCTGCCCATAGGTCAATAGTGACACCGTTTTTAGAGTATAAAAGTGCAGTACAGATAACAGAGAGAAGCGGCCATAGCGCTTAAGTATAGTACACCCTTGCCAGCGAGATCTTTGGCTTTTGCTTTCAAAGCCTTCACATTAGGTGCATTAGCCAAACTTGAGTTGATACACATACCAAGGTAAGTAAAGGTTTCAACCATCTTTAAAATGTCTTGCTTTGAACGTCATTTAAAAAACAACCTTTGTTTTACTCCTCAGTGGTCACAGGATCAACACCGTCAATTTCACCCCATTAACTGTCAGCCCATTCTTTTCTACATAAATCTGTAGCATGTCTAGCTGGTGCTGAAGGCCGATAGGAGTCTGGTCCAAAAGGACCAGGTCATTGACATACAGTATCCAGCTAAGCGCTCTCCCATTAATCCAAGGTGAAAAAGATCTAGACTTTCTCCAAGTATACCATATGTCTGACATAAATAGATTAAAAAGGGCTGGGCCAATGGACATCCTTGCTTTAGGTCCTTATATGTTTTAATCACTCTAGACAGTTTCCCTTCTAGGTTCCATCTAGGGTCCATCTAACTCTGAGGGTATTCGAGTCATATAATGCTTTAAATATTTCCATCAGATCTCTCGGGCATCCCCATTTCAACATCTTTCCCCATAGGAATGTCTGATTAACGTTATCAAAAGCTTGGGAAAAATATAGCAATGCTAAATAAGTTGTAGTCCACCTGGGGGAGGCAGCTCTCAGAGATACCCAATGACATCATCACAGTAAATCCCATATAACCTTATCCCTTGAAGGGTGCTTCCCCAGTCCCCCAGGCCTTAATGGCATGGTGCTACCTTCAATTTTCATCTCAGTGTAAGGATGGAGTGTCTGGACATTAAAATCCCAGGAGACTATACAAGTCATTGGAATGAGGAAGAGGCAGGGGGTGGATTACTCCCCAGGTAACCGGATGTTCATCGCCCTCAAGTTATTTGAAATCTGATCTGCCATCTGAGACAATTGGAGATGCTTTTTCCCACTCTGTAAATAACTTGCCAAATGCCCCTTCTAAAATTACTGGAAACATCACTTCAGCACCTACACATGGAAGGTCAAACCTGCCCATAAGACTCCCTAAAGACATATCCTCAAACTCTGCTTGTTAAATAATGCTAGTTGACTTTCCTAATTCTAATACTGAAACCACTGCCACGAGGAAGATGAGTCGAGTAATGAGGATCACGAAAGGTCAGAAGCACCTGTTGCATTCTAGTTGTTGCGAGTGCCTGACTCCAGGTGGGACATTTAAACAGAGAGATCAGCTGTGTAAGGGGTCCTATAGTGCGAATGTCTATCCACTCGGTGTTGACCGAACGACTGTCAGCCAGAAGCAAGGTCCATCGTGCCGGCGGCTCAGGAGAGGAACTGGAGGGGAGACACTGCCCAGTCCAGTAATCTGCAGGAATGCCAGAGTGAGAAAGACGGCGTCCCGATGTGCAGATGTTCCGGAGAACAGCATCCGTGCTACTGAAGTCCAGGAAGACGAACAGCAGGCAAAGGAGACACACGAGGACGGGAACTGTAGGAAAGAAATGGTGAGCCCCAGAGAAGGTACCGGGATGCCCACAAGCTGTTGGCGGTTTACTGCAAGAGAGGCAGTCCCCATTGAAACAACCGAGTGAGTCCAGCCGGGGGAAGAGGGGACACCGGGGTATGCGAACAATGGTGCTGAAAGGAAACCAAAGTAAATATAATGAGTGAAACGGAAACGGAAAGGAAGGTGTCATATGATTTATGAATGAAATGGAAATGGAAAGGAAGGTATCACATAATTTAAAGAAATCGAACATGATAATAAAAAGAGATTGTTAAAGTAGCAAATATGTGCATTTATTGAAACAATGGTGCTGAAAAGAAAAGAAAGCAAATAAGCTGAATGAGACGGAACAAAAGGCACCAGAATACTTAAAGAAACTAAACAGTGTTACAACAAGAGATTGTCAAGTTTACAAGTGTACACAATATGAGTTTCGAAAGTCCTAAGGTACAGAAGTGTGCATCCGCAAAAAAGTATGACATGCACTGCAAAATACAAGTGTTTGAGAACATGAGAATAAGTGCATGAGAACAAATGATTTACATGTAAAAAAGCCCTGGAAGGAGAGTATTCCAGGCATTACAAGTCACAAGTAAAAGAAGCCCTGGCAGGAAAGTGTACCAGGCATTTGCATGCAAGAGGTGTTTGTGTAAAAGGCAAGTCCTGGCAAGAGGATTTTCCAGGAAAGGTCAAATTGGACAATGTTATGTGAGAGAATCCTGACAGAAAGATATTAAGAGATAACCAAGGTGTGTGAATAAAACATATGCAGGAGTAGGAGGAAGTCTGGCAGGAAAGTACACCAGGCAGTACTTTGTATACTCATTCCATTGCCATAAAGCAACTCGGAGAACTGCTATCAAATGAAGAGAAATCCAGGGGAAGGGAATTGCCCTCTGGAGCTGTGAGCCATATTTATTTTGGAACTTTTGTGCTGGAGTTAACATGTCTTCTTTTGAAACGTTATACACATTTCAAGGCTAAACACATTCCCCTTTCACTTTAGAGTTGATTTCAGAATGCGAGGATCAGAATAATACTTTGGACACAGGACTTATAAAGGACCGACTCTTAAGTTTTGTTTTAGTAGGGAAAATACCTCTTAGAGCAGGGACAGAGCGGCGTTTTTCCTACCCATTTTGTTTAATAAAAGTCAACAGCCAAAAACATGAATCCACTGTTTCAGAGTTTCATTCCTGACCCTTCACACGACACATTTGAATATTTGCCTATTTCATGTTCTCTGTCGAACAAAAGCACCGCTGTTTTTCGCCTAATATATCACTCCCAATTCTTGTTCTACTTTTTAAGATTAATTTACTAAACTGCTGTGTGATGCTGCTATTTTTCATTCTTTTAATTATTTTAGATGATCTTAATAAGCCACCTTATGGTCTTACACAGACCCTTTTTACTTCTCTTTACCAAACTATTTTACATTTAAGTCTAACTCAACATGTGTCATGACCAACTCATAAAAAAGGAATTTTCTTGACTTAATTATTGCTCACTTCACACTTGTGGATTGTGGACTTCCAATCCAACTTGATTGGTTAGATCATTTTTTAATTTCTTTTTCCATATTGATATCTATCACTTAAATGACAGGAAGCATTCATGATCTCTCTTCATATTCGCATTCTAATTTGAAAGATTATTCTTACAAATTCACAACTGCTAAATCTTTCTCTTGCTACTAATGATTTTCGTTGATGGCTATCATGAAGTGTTGCAGAAAGCCTTAGATGAGGCCATTCCACTGGAAAATAAAGATTAGGTAAAAACCATTTAATTCATGGTATACTTCTGATTTAAATACCAACACAAGCCTGAGTCGCAAACAGGAGAAGATCTGGCGTTGCTCCAAATCTGAACTATTTAAGAATTATGCCTTTAGAGAGGAAGAGGCTTATTTAGGAAGCTAAAAGAAGTTTTTATTCCAACACTATTATATCAACCAATATTAATTCTAAAACTCTTTTTACTACTGTTCAGAAATGCATTCATCCTGTGAAATCAGCCACTATTGAACCAACTATAGAATTATGTGAGAAATGTAATCAGTTATTTGCCAATAAGGTTGACCAAATCTGTAAAGAGTTTAAGCATCATCCATTAAATGATCATAGTTATGCAATGAGAAAATCTTTAAATTCAGCTTGGCACAATTTTTGTCTTCCCACACTTGACTCCTTTCAAAGCCTAGGCAATACTCTGAGGTCAGCTTTCTACGCTAATGAATTACTGCCAGCAAAAATCATTAAATAATTATCTGTAAAAGCATTAGATGTCTCTTATTACATTACAGTTTCATATCTTAAAGAGGGTATTTGTCCTGATGCTTTAAAAACTGATATTATTACCCAACTATTGAAAAAATAATCTCGACCCAGAGGATATAAAAAATGATCACCCTGTCGCACATTGATGGAAAAATATGTTGCAGTGCAACTGAACAACTATGTTTATAAGTCAAACGTACTCCAATCAATTCAGTCTGGCTTCAGAGCTCATCATAGTACTGAGTCAGCAAAAATTAAAGTATTGCATGCCATCTTCCACATTACCCATGGAGGTGGTGCCTTCCTCTTGATATTACTAGATCTCTCAGCGGCATTAGATTCTGTGGACCACTCAGTGATACTTAACATCTGTCCTAAAGTGGTTACAGTCTTTTCTCTCAAATAGACATCAAATGGTTAAGATGGGAGCTAATGGTTCCTCCTCCCTCCCTATGCGATATGGTGTGCCGCAGGGTTCAATTTTATCACCCATCCTTTTCAATCTGTAGATGGAATCGCTGGGTGATCTAGAAATGAAGCACGATATGTCCACCGATCGGTCTGCATATGATACTCAATTGTAGATCCAAGTGTCAACAGAAGGGGATGTCATTAGACTACACGATTGTCTGCTTGACATTGAGATATGGATGAAGTCAGTAAACTTAAAATGTAATAATTCCAAAACCGAATTCATCTGGTTTGGACTAGCAAATCCTAGACACCGAATTTTCATTTTTTCATTCTTTGTTCCCTGAGACCCCTCAATTGGATTCAGAGGCAGCCATGAAATCTTTCCCTAAAATCAAACAAACAGGAAAGCGCAAACAGCACATTACCCACCTTTGGTATTCCGGAAAATAAAGCCATTCTTACTATCAAGCTGTTTTGCACTCTTTTTAAATCTTTGGTTCTTTCTCATGTGTATGGTAGGAATACTTTACTTGTGGGGGTTCATGCTACTACCTTAACCTCTTGGAAATAGCTTTCCACAGCGCTGCTAAACTGATTGTTGGAGCCAGAAAATGTTATTCAGTATCACCAATTTTGAGGCTCTTACATTGACTCCCCTTACAGGCTCAGATTCTTTTTAAATTAGGGTGTCTGACCATTGAAGCTATTTTTTTTATTTATTTATTTATTTATTTATTTATTTATTTATTTTATTAATTTATTTATGTGCTGAAACCATTTTATTTATTCGCATTTGTTGAGCGCGCAGCAGCCCGGAGGCATTGTGGCGCTAGTTACAGAAATGTTTCTTAGTTACAGTTACATTGACATTTTCTGACCATTTCTTTTTAATTTTTTTCCTTCGAAGCTATTTGTTTAGGCCACTCTGCTCACCTTTCTGAAAAACGTTATATTTTAGGTAGAAATGATAACTCCCAAAAGAAAATGAACACTTTTTATTCTAAAGGCACAGAAAGCCCAAACAAAAAACAAAACAAGCATTTTCTAGTGCCGTCCCACCTTTTTGGAATTCTCTTCCAATCCATATTCATAGGGCTGACTCTTTATTGCATTTAAAAAAGTTGTTAAGAACTCAAATGTTTAAAGAAATAAATGCTGTTTTACATTTAGGCTTTTAGTAATTGGATTTGAACAATTTCAGTACCTTTATGTTTTATTGGAATTGTATATTTTTAAATTGATAGTGTTTTTTTTCATTTGCTTTGATATGAATTTCCTTTATTTGTATAGGGACTGTGACAAATCAAGGGTATTTGTCCCATCTCCCCAAGAGGGAGCTTCCCCCTTTGAGGCTATGTCAGTGAGCCCGCTCCCAAGACCCTCTCTAGGATTTGGGCAAGTGGGAACTCACAGGGAGCTACCACACTTTGGGGGCAAGGACTTCCATTCTTGTGAGAAACTCCCTCGACCCTCCAGCCTAGTAGCATATATG
The DNA here is from genome assembly GCF_040938575.1 of Ambystoma mexicanum. Taxonomy (NCBI): domain Eukaryota; kingdom Metazoa; phylum Chordata; class Amphibia; order Caudata; family Ambystomatidae; genus Ambystoma; species Ambystoma mexicanum. The sequence goes on from NC_090929.1 coordinate 420,369,811, forward strand.
GGACTATCAGATATGAAGAACATTATAGTACCCAGAGACTTGGCTGAAGACAAAACTAAGACCAACAAATAACTGAGACGAGTAGAGTGAAAAGAGAGAGCATGCTCAGGAGAGGCGATGCACAGAGAGAGAGCAAAGAGCATAAGCAGGTTAAGCCCCATGACAATGTGACGCCTGAAGGAGGTGGAGATGAGGAGAGCTGCAAAGCATGCAGCTTTCAGAAAGGTTGTGAATGCTAGAGGGAAATGCTGCAGGCCTGCCGTGTAGTGGCAGAGAGAAACTGAGGTGAAGGGAATCCTAATCCAGGTGGTTGTGTGACCACGTCAACTTCGTGGTGGGCCATGCGGCCATTGAACAATGCCGAAACCACACAGCTGGGGAGTCAATGAGATGACCTGCTACCCGTAGCCATACCCGTTTGTAGAGAGAGATAGAGAGAGAGAGGACGGATAACCATTAGTATCCATCAAGAAGCACAAGAACCAGAGTGGAGAAAGAGAATCCGAGTGAGCGCCAAACTCGAGACTGTTCCCCTGCAGACCCAGAGATAACAGGGAGAGTGGAAGAACCGGGAGGCCGCCTGGGCATCGTTATAAAGTGGCAGAAATGTGTCCCAGTGAAATACACTAGTTACTGAATATAAAGTCATTTAAGGAGAATGGTGCTAAGGTTATAAAGGAAATAACGAATAAGCCTGAAAGAGAAGTCATTAAGAGTTTAGCAGAAATAACCTGGGAAGATGGCAAAAGACCTTGTGGGTTAAGCAATAAAGATGGCAACAAACTAGAGAGAGAATTCCATGAATATGAATGTGAATTGAGTTGAAGTGAACTAGACAAGGGACGAGTTAACCAAACTGAACAACCCCAGGAGAGGAGGAGACTCAGTCACAAGAAAGTACATCCCACATAAGAAAGCATGGGTTACACCAATCAGGAAGGCATACAAGCCTGGATCAAAGTATAAGAAAGAGTAATAAAAAGGACTGCCGACAAAGTATACCAAAAGGGGAGATAAAACTCAATTACATTGTGAAGGCCTTGCAAGGACTAATCCATAAGGTGGCAAGAGACTATTTAACGATATCATATTAAAGAGAACTGAGAGCAAAGAAGAGAAATTGACATAAGAGGAAACCAGGAGAGGGGCGATATTCTCCTAGTCTAATTTAAGTTAGTTAAAATAGTGGTATGGTAAGTTAGAACTAGCTTTGCACCGTGGACATATTCATTTAGATTGCTTGATGAGCACCTTTAGTTATTTACATAGGCAGGTATCCCCCTCTTGCAACAGGTAAAGATAGGCCTTATCCTTACTATTTTAATAAATATGAATCAAAATGTCCCTTAAGTGTCCGCCTTCTTCTTCCAACCCGCCACAGTACTCTGTGTTTGTATCCAATAATTAGATATTGTAATATTTCTTGCCGGTAAGGTTCCGGTTTTGACCTCAGAGCCTGTTTGTATATGAAATTGTTTTTCTTTTATCCCTGTACAGTGCTCTATATTTTATGTATTTATTTTATGTATTTGAATTCTTATATATCGAGCCACACGTCCGCAGGCCTCAGGGTTTACACAAAACAATACAAAACGAGCAAGTTGAAAACAGTAATAATAATCAGGACTGAATAAATCAATAGTATCAGGCATGGGAAGAACAACCTACGGTTTAATCGGGTGAACGATTATATAATAGTGTCTTCAGTCCTTTTTTAAAATCCATAGTTGTATTGATGATTCTGAGAGTAAGTGGAAGTAAATTCCAGGCAATCGGGCCTCGCACATCAAAGCCGAGGCCACTGCTTTGGCCAGTCTGAAGCGGGGCTGTACAAGTCTAAATTGATTCTTAGATCTTAGGGTTCGCGATGGAGGCAGGCAGAAAGATATTTAGGGGCTGTGTCAAGAATACACTTGTGAGTCAAAGTGAGAATCTTATGGGTCACTCCGTGCTTGACGGGAAGCCAGTGTAAATCCTGTCTTGCCACTGTAACATGTGCACCATTTGGACATGCCAGTGATGGCGCAAACTGCGTTATTCTGGGTTACCTGAAGAGAAGACAGAATAGTCTGAGAACAGCCACTCCGAAGACTACTACAATAATCCATGTGCGAATTTACAAGAGCAGTGGCAAGGATGGCAACATTCTTATAGGACACAAAAGGTCGAATATTACCAAGCAGTTAATTAACAAGGCCACATGAGCTCCGCACTTGCACCATGTGCTGCTTCATTGATAGCTCAGAGTCAAGAGTAACGCCAAGAGTTTTCACCTTTTTTGCCACAGGAATGACTGCGTTGAGGATAGTAAAGCTCTCATACTCTGGGGATAAGGTTTTGAGTTTTGGGGCAGTGGCCACAATGGGGAGTTCAGTTTTTGTTGTGATCAGTGCCAAGGAGTTCCTAGCCATCCATTCACGGATCGCAATGTAGATCGTATTAACGTTGACTAGATCCGTAGCATATTGTCCAGAGAGTTTCATAACGACCTGAGTGTCATCAGCATAATTAATATACTGGACACCCAGGTCATCCAACAATCTCAGAAGGGGAAGGATGTAAAAGCTGAAAAGAGACAGTGAGATGCACAACCCCTGGGGCACCCGACAAGTAATGGGAGTGGGCATGAAGTGGGCATCCCCGCTAGCAACTCTGGCAAGTGTTGGCCCCAAAAAAGAGAGATCCATGAGGACGCTAGATTAGAACAGCCAACTAGGGATTGTAATCATTCCACCAATATTGCATGATCAACAAAATCAAAGGTGGAAGAGAGATCTAAAAGCATAAAAATTTCAGGTTGACCCTTATCCACAATGTTAAGTAGATTGGCCTTAACATGAAGTAAGGTTGTGTCCGTGCCATGACGGGCTCTGAAACTGGACTGATGAGTCCCCAGAATGTCATTTTGCTCCAGAATATCCTGGAATTGTGTATAGGCCACCTTATCCATGATTTTAAGGATAAATTGAACGTTCGTAATGGGGCGATAATTATCTGTCACTAAAGGGTCAAGATTCTCCTTCTTCAAAAGAGGCGTAATCCACGCCTCTTTGAGAAGTGACGGGACGGATCCCTCTGTAAATGAGAGGTTCACAAATTTGGTGGCCCAGGAACAGAGTACGTCAATGCACACAATAAAGAGGTTGGAAGGACGGCAAGAAGTAGGTTTCATATGGGAGACCGCAAAGCGGTTAAAACCATACTGTTCAACTAAACATTACCCACGACAGCTTACTCGCTGTGCACCTGATATTGGATTATCTGTGACCTACCCCTTTACATATATGTAATGAAGGTAGCCGTATGTACCCATTAATTGATTTATCTGTAACCTGCATCCATCACATGTATGTAACCTTTATCAGCTCATGTATGTAACCTTTATGAAACTAAGTATGCCACAAGTAACAGTGCCATAATGCCTCTGGGCTATATGTGCGCTATACAAATGTAAAAATAAATAAATAAATAAATAAATAAATAAAGTCTCAGTATAAGGGGAGAGTGCAAAAATTGGCAACTCAGAGGTGATAGAAGGGACTGCTTCACAAGAAACCACAGACAGATCTTTAATAAGGTCAAGAGAGCTCCTCGAAAGTTGAATGGCATTTTGGTAAGATGTAACCTCATTGATAAAAGCATTATGAATGGATTGACACCAGTCATCATTCTTTACTGGACCAGGGACTATAGAAGGTTTACTATAAGAATTGAAAAGAGTTCTTTGGAACTAGAATTATCCTGGAGAATCCTGTCATTATAAGCGGCAGAAGTAGCCTCTATAATGGCTGCTTTATATTGTTTAATTAGAAGTTTATAAGTAGTCGAGGTAGATGAGGAGGGACTGTTACGCCAACAGCGTTCAGCGGACCGTTTCTCCTGTCTGAGATGGAGAATGTTGTCATTAAACCAACTTTTGTGCAAGGTTTCACTCTTCACCTGTTGAGTTCTAATAGGGGCTAAAGTGTTGATAGCACCTTCCAAAGTAACAGTAAGATGGCTGGCTAATTCGTTGGCCCTCTCAAAGTTATCTAATGAGCCCAAACGAGCACTGAGCAAAGATGAGAATTTTTCGGAGAGTCTTTCTTCCAATTCCTAGTCTAGATAAATGGTCTGGGATTAGTATCAAGCCTAGGGGGAGGCCCTGGAATATTGACATGAAAAGAAATCAAGTGATCATACCAAAAACAGGGAGATACAGTGAGGTTGGCAACAGTAAGGAGATGGGAGAGGACCCAATGAATGGTGTGTACAGCAGAGTGTGTGGGGCCAGAAGACCATTGCGTAAAGCCAATGTCCCCAAAGGCACTCAATAGGGAGGCAGTAGGTATATCAACAGGAGCCTCAGCCCAGTAATTGAAGTCGCGTAAGACCAGGACCGGGGTATTGGTCCTAGTAATTTTGTTTAAAATACCATATTTATCATTTGTTCCTAAGGTTTGCGCTATACAAATAAAATAAGAGTGAAGTAAAGGACTTCATTGTAGTGTGTGAAATGGAAAACCTCCTAAATCGTCTGGTGATGGTGTTGTCCTACAGACTTAGCTCCACCCAGGGAGTCTGAAAAATGTATATACCTGTCCACTGAACCATAATTGCGGTGTGGGCTTGACCCAGATAGAAACCCTCCTCAAGTAACCCTACTAAGTATTGGTGAGAGGGCCACAAGTCAGAGGTAACAAGTCATTCCAGCTATACCAACCTGCAAAGGCTCTCCAGTGCCGGGTATTAGAGCGTAAGGTTGAAAGTCGCCTATACCGCTAATCAGCTAAGAAGAAGAGAACCTGAGAGTCTTGTAGAGACCTCCGTAGTTAGAATGTTGTGCCTAGCTGAGGTCGCGCGCGCGCGCTCTCTGTATGCTGGTGAGCGAGAGCCGCGTGACCGGAGAGAGACAGTTGGAGTTTGAAAGAGGAGCGCTGGCTGGGGCTCCGGGGAGCTCCGTAATAAAAAGGAACTCAACCCAAAACTTACGGTGTCACCGTGCCTCTTTCATTTGGCGACGAGGCACGGAGCTCACCACGGAGCAGGCGGGGCGTCCCTTCAAGGAGGAGCAGTGTGTGCCGGGACGTCCGCGGCGCGGCTGTCGGATCCCAGCGGGCTAAGAAAGCCGCGCAATACGGAGAGGTGTGGGGCCACAGGGGGACTGTCTCCGCAGCAGTTGTCAGCGAGGTGCTGCAGGGGGACGGTCTCCGCGGCGGGCAAGGAGTGTGACGCTCTTCGCTATCCCCGCCTCAGCTCACTAATTAGAGTTTGAGCCTGCGCAGCTGTTCCAGATTGGTGCCGCCCACCCCAGCCCTCATTGGATATAAAGGTGAGGAGCAGAGGGGGAGTGGGGAGTGGGGACTGGGCTGGACACAATCAGCAAGAGGGGGAGGCACATTCAAGTGGAAAGACTGTTCACAGGGCCACCTGGAAGATAGGACAGTGCCACCTAGAGGTTGTACTATAAAAAGAAAAGGAAAAGGTATGGTGCCACCCAGTGGACACAACTTGGATATAGGTGGTTTGAAGGACTATTGAACTGTAGTCAGAGCATCCAAGGAAGTAGTGACATTGTGAAAGGAGGTCGTGGAAGGAAGAGCCAGTGAGAGACTGGCAAGGGCAGAGAGTACAATAAGAAACTCAAGTCTGTGAAAGTGAGCAGTGCAGTTAGGGAGTAACTACAACAAGATAAAATATAAAGATGGCTGCAGCGAGTATGTCACCACCACCGCCGTTCCTGTCAGAACCAGTAATCCGCCAATAAGATGGGACAGGTGGAAGAATTTGTTTAATACTTACCTGATTGCCATAAGAGGTGATAAATTTGCATGTGCAAGGAAAGAAGCAATTTTACTCCACAATTTAGGAACTGAGGGCAGAAGTGTCTATGATGGACTGCCTGATCTTCCGCAGCAGGGCCAAGGAGAAATGGATCAATACTCTATGGCAGAGAGGAAATTGGAAGTACATTTTGAAGCTAAGAAAAACATAACGTTTGAGAGGCATAAATTCTTCAAGAGGGTACAAGGTCCACAAGAACCAGTGGAGAATTTTATTGCAGCACTGAGGTCGCTTAGCCATACATGTGAGTTTGGACCGCTCACAGACTCACTTATAAGGGACCAATTGGTCCGATGCACGAATAATGTGAAGATACAAGAGAGGCTGTTGTCGAAAGATGCATCACTAGAGTCAGCCATAGACACGGCAAGAAGTATGGAACAGACCCAAAAGTATATGTCAACTATGAAAGGAGACAAGCCAGAGGGGGAAGTAGCGGCGGTGAAGGGGTTCCGAAAGGGGGTCCCGAACAAGGAAATAAGGTGCTACAAGTGTGGGAGCAACCGCCACATTTCTACAAGCATGTTTTGCCCGGCCAAGAATATCTCGTGTCTGAAATGCAAGAAGAAGGGTCATTTTGCGAGAGTTTGTCGTGAATCGGGAGTGGTGCAGAGTATTGAAGCAGGTGGGAGAGTACCCGAACAAGAGGAAGATCAAGTAATGGGACTGAGCGGCCAGGCAAAGCATGTGCTGGAGGTGTCAGAAGTCTCAAATAAAGGAGGTGCGCCTACGGATGTGTTCATGATCAACGGAAGAGTAGTGACAATGAAGGTGGACAGTTGTTCACCATGGACTTTAATGTCAAAGGCAACATTTCTGGGTTGCATGCAAGGGGATATAAGACTGTTGAAGGAGCACAATATCGAACCCTACGCATATGGGAACGTGAGAATTGAAATTGTGGGGATGTTCCAGGCTTCCATTAGATATAAAGGAAAAAGCTGCGAATCGGAAATATACGTTACTCAGGAAGGTTCATCACTCCTGGGATGGGGTGAACAGTGGAAGTTGGGAATAAGAATACAAGCGAATGCAGAAAGGCCAATTGATGTGGCAGAATTAAAGGACAAGTGGGAGAAGGAATACCCGAAAGTGTTTCGAGCGGAATTGGGGATGTTGAAAGGATTTGAGCATCAGATTCAGCTGAAGGTGGGTGCCAGTCCAAAGGTGCACAAGGTGAGGCTGGTGCCTCATGAAGTGGGTGAGAAGCTAAAAGTAGAAGTGGAGTCGTTACTTCAAAGAGGAATAATAGAGAAGAGTGAAAGCTCAGAATGGCTGTCGCCGGTGGTGGTGGCCGCGAAGTCAAATGGAGACTTAGACTGTGTGTAGATCTGCGAGATCTCAATAGGAATATCTTAATTGATAGACATCCCCTGCTAATAATTGGTGACCAGTTATCTGTGCTTAACAATGCCAAGGTATTTTCAGTTATTAATCTTTCTCAAGCATACCATCAGATTCCACTAAAGGAGGATTGTCAACACTTGACGGCATTCATTACGGTGTTTGGAACATTTAGGTATTGCAGAATGCCGTTTGGACTCGCCTCGGCTGCAGCGGTATTCCAAAGCGTGATAGAGACGGTGCTGAACGGAGTTAAGAACATTATAGTGTTCCAAGATGATATTATGATTTATGCTAGTTCCATTGAAGAACATGATGAAGTGTTGAGACAGGTGTTGAACAGGTTGAGTGAGGCAGGATTAACGGTAAAAAGGAGCAAGTGTAAGATTGCGGTAAGCCAGGTAGAATATCTCGGCCATGAGATTGACGAACAGGGGGTGAGACCTAAGAGGAGTCTAGTAGAGGCAGTACAATGTGCACCGGTGCCAAAGGATAAAGAACAAGTGAAATCATTTTTAGGTTTGGCCGAGTATTATCACAAGTTTGTGAAAGATTTTGCCAAAGTGTCCATTCCTCTTAGAATGTTGCTCAAGAAGGGTGCAAAGTTTGAATGGTCAGCAGAATGTGAAGTAGCTTTTGAGTGTATTAAGCAAGCAGTGAGCGGGGCACCATCTATAGGTAGGTTTGATCCTAAGGACAAAATTGTTTTGGTGGTTGATGCGAGCATGTTGGGGCTGGGTGCAACATTGGTGCAGTATGACAGAGACAATACAGAGAGAGTAATTGCGTTTGCGTCTAGGACGCTGAGAGGTGCGGAGTGCAAATATTCCGTCATTGAAAGAGAAACGTTGGCCATGTTCTGGGCTGTGAGTCATTTTAAGTACTTCTTGTGGGGAAGAAGATTCGTGGTCAGGTCGGACCACAAGCCCATGGTTCAGCTCTTTGAGAGTGGAAGGTGGGCCTTGGGTTCCCCAAGAATAAGCAGGTGGGGTTTAGGACTTCAAAATTTTAACTTTGATGTGAGCTATTTGCCAGGAAAGAGAAATGTGGTGGCGGACTGCCTGTCCAGGCTGCCGGTAAACAGTTATCTGGTGGAAGAAAAAGAAAAGGAGGCAGAGGAGGAGTCGGTAGTGGCAGAAGTAGGGGCAGAAATACAGAGTGCAGTTAGCAAGGAAGAGTGGACACAGGAAGAAGATTTAGATGAGGATCTTAAACTTGTGAAGTGTTGGACTGTGAGGGGATGGCCAGAAAAAAAAAGAATTGGATAGTAAATTCAATACCTGTTGGGAAATAAAAGACGAGTTGAATTTGTGTGACAACAGGCTAAGGAGGGATAGGTGCATTGTTCCCCCACAATCACTCAGGTCTGTGTTGGTAAAGCTAGCACATCAGGGACATCCTGGGGAAGCTGCCATGAAAAGGAAGTTAAGGCAGAACTATTGGTGGCCGGGGATAGACAGGAGTGCGGAAAGGTATGTCAAAGATTGCATGGCTTGCCAAACTAGTGACAAATGCAGGGTGGTGAGAGAGGCACCGTTAATACCGAGTGTGGTACCAGACCAGCCTTGGAGCAAACTAGCAGTGGACATTATGGGTCCAGTAGCAGGTTTGGGAGATGGGTTAAAATTTGTGTTTGTGGTTGTAGATTACCATTCCAAATGGTTTGAATGGGAAGCGGTGAAAGAGGTCACGGCTAAGGAATTGATTGTTTTTTTGGAGCGAGTTTTTCTTAAGGAGGGAGTACCTGTTGAAATTGTATCTGACAATGGGGTATAATTTGTATCGGTGGCAATGAAGAAATTTCTTGCAGGCTATAGCATAAAACACAAGAGGACAGCATTGTATAATCCCAAGGCGAATGGTCTTGTTGAAAGAGTCAACAGGTATATAAAGGGGGCCTTACAAATGGCCATGAAATCGGGACAACCATGGAGGGAGGTATTAAAGATGTTAACCTGGAATTATGTCACTACACCGCACTCTGTGACTGGCGTATCTCCATTTGTGTACATGAAAGGTAGGAAACCTGGAACAATGCTATGTCCAGGATGGTTAGGCATGGCCAAGGTGGTCAATGTGGATCGGGGTCAAATAATTAAACTCATTACTTTGAGTCAAGAAAGGAATAAGAAATTGTTTGATGACAGGATGAGAGTGAAGGAACAAGAATGGAAGATTGGGGAGATGGTGTATGTTAAAAATCCCAGATTAGTGAACAAATGTGTGGAAAGTAGGTTCCTGGGACCGAAGAAGATATGTGCGGTGAAAAGCAATGTTGTTATCTTGGAGGGAGGAGAAGTTTGGTCAAAAGGAAGATTGGCAAGGGTGGGGGAAGGGAAAGAGAATAAGTTGGATGGGCATGTGAAAGGAAGGAAAGTGAATGTGAGCAATGAAAAGAAATTGGAGGAAGAGATGAAAGAAAGAGAGGTAGTTGTGAACGATGATAATATTGGCGTGCGAGGCAATGAAGAAAGTTCGCATAGGTCTAGGTCAAAGCCTGTGTGGATGAGAGACTATGAAACTTGATATTCTGTTATAAATGCATGTTAGATTCTAATACACAAGGGTAGATTTTAATGCACATAATGTTTACACTTAACTTTTCTGCTTTAACCAATTTTCTCTAATGTGACTATGTTGGTTACATTGGTTATGTATTGTTTTCTTTATTGTTCTCTTCTTATACTGCTTTTGTTTAATTGCTGTAAAAGGGGGACGATGTGTAGAGACTTCCGCAGTTAGAATGTTGTGCCTAGCTAAGGTCGCGCGCGCTCTCTGTATGCTGGTGAGCGAGAGCCGCGTGACCGGAGAGAGACAGTTGGAGTTTGAAAGAGGAGCGCTGGCTGGGGCTCCGGGGAGCTCCGTAATAAAGAGGAACTCAACCCAAAACTTACGGGGTCACCGTGCCTCTTTCAAGTCTCTTTTGCTCAAGCCCCCCGAACCCCCCCCTTTCAATGAGCAGGCTGCCCAACCCCATTGGTTGAGAAGTTCCCAGGATCCCAGTGAGAGAACCAGGGGAAGAAGATGAAGAGCTGTGGATTGCTGTAGTATCACGATAAACCACAACCTCATAGTCTACCAAAGGCTTCTCAAGATGACCCTGGAGCTCCTCTACAATCTGCTTCAAGAATCTGGGGATTGGAAGAATGAGAGGAAAGGCATGGACAGGGATGTGCAAGAGTTTTGGTTCCCGTGACCCTCTCCTCCGAGACCTTTCATCAGGACAGGGGAAATTTGCTGTTAGATGCTGAGGCAAATAGATCCAGCTCCGTCCTTCCGATCCCGCCCATGATCTGGAAGGTAGCCATGCTGGTGGACAAGTCCTGTATCCAAGTGAAACACACTGCTGGAGTAGTCCTCTGTGGTGTTGTCGACCCCTCCACCCCCCTTGATGTAACAGGCACCGAAGGATAGCATGTTCTGTTCCACTGTATTTCCGATGGCAGAGGCTATTAGGTCAAACTGTTGAGAACATGTAACCCTTTGGTAGTTGACATAAGGCACTGGCATGGTGTTGTCTGACTAGATCTGAACTGGCCCTCCAGGGTCAGGGGAAGAAAAGAACAGCGGAGCTCCTCTCCCCTAACCCCATTCATTGTTGTGTTCTCGCAGAACAGTGTCCAGGCTCTTGAATTTGAAGCAACGAGGACAGGAGATGTGTGGTTGAGGGGGGAAACTCCTCAGTAGAATTTCCGGTCTGAGACAAAATTAGAGAGTGGATCTCATCCAGGCATCTTGCACTGGGCGGGGGAAGTGAGAAGAACAGAAATGCGCTGACATGCTGATGCTATTTTTCTTTTTTATTCATCTCACAATCAGCCAGCGTCCACTCGCTTCCCCTTCATCCATGGACTGCAACGGCACAGTTTGCTCCTCCTCTGCGGCTTGGGGAAAGGCATTAAAGGGCAGAAATATGGCAACCTTATAAAGCTCTGCAGCTAAATCCACCCCTCTTATACCTGGGGAGTAGGGGAGGGTGGGCCTGTAAATGAAGAGATATTTGGTGGGAATTCTTTGGTAGAGCGTCTGGTGGAAGGAAGATTGACTTCCCATGTATGAATAGGCATCAGGAAGAGAAATCGTGGGGGTAATGAACCTAATACATGGCAATGCAGAGCTTAAAGTGTACTTCGTTCAGAACAAAATGCAGTACTCATCCTGGGGGAAATTCACATCAAGGCACTATTAAGAACCAATCCTCTTTTGACAGGCAATAGACCGTCATTAGGAACTGTTTCTTGTGCGGACACTGCTACAATGGGTGCATGAAGCTTCTGACAATCGGTCAATCTTCCCCCGTTCCCCCACACAATCACAAATGAGCTCCAATGCCATTGAAGCCCTCTGTAATCCCACTCACCGGAATATGTGTGCCACTCAAAACATAAAAGATGATAGAGAGGGCTATCCACGGTCCTTTTGAGGATTACATAGCCTGTGATACAGTGCAAAGCATTTACCAAAGATAATCCGGGATTAGTCAAGTCAAAGTTTCCATTAAACCGCACATGTCCATTATCCGACTCAGAAATCCAATCTAATTGAGGATCTATGGACTTGTCTGCTTGTTCCAAAGAGATTGTGTGGGATTGAAATGTACACGTCATCTTCGAAGCTGGCCTTGCATTTAGAAGGATAGAAAAGCATTGCAGGGCTTTGATATTTCCACTGCAGTGTGAGGCGCTGCCACTGTCTGCACCTATCAGAAAGGTCGCTGACGTTGAGCACCAATAGATAAAGTGAGGCTGCAGGGTTTTGGAGAAATGCAGTCTCCATTCAAGCTGAGGACATGATCGTGAGACTGTAGTCAAGCAAAGGCCACAGCCTGTGGCAGTGTCGTACAGAGTAGTTTATATGTGCACAAGTTCACCATTGCACAGAAAGTGTGCATGTGTGAGCCTAGCAATAAAGGACTTTCTTTCAGGATCCTTAGATGTAATGATAGACTAGAGTGCAGTGATTCCGTTGTTCGTTTGTTTCCAAACGGAATGGGAACTGTCTACTTTAACAGTAGAAACTTCAGTTCAGTAAATATTGTGTGAGTTAGGTTTTAACTGGGTAGTGGCATCCCTTGGCATAAGCACTTATGTCACCACAAATGCTGTGTACATTTCATACACTAGGTAATCCGTCTGAAATCGGTTAACATCCTGCACTGTTTCCTTCTTTAAGCAACAGGGAGAGTCCCTGGGTTGAAGGCGAGTGTGCATATATTCTGCTGTATTTCCCTATCACTGGAAAGTGACAAACGAGGTCACTTTAGGTCCGTACTGAATGAAAATCTGAGCTGGAGGAGAGACACATTTCACACTCAGTTGGCTACTGGAAAGGAAGACAATGGGGGCTGGGATGGAGGTTGCAGCAAGTGGTAGAAGCACGCGCCAACAAGCTACTGTTTATGATGTTATCGGAAAGTCCCCTTCCACAGGCAGCAAGATGACATCTGTCTTTTGGGAAATTTCTACACTCTATTAATAAGAGTTACGTCATTCTTGTAGTATAATTTCGTGTCCCTTGGTAGCATGTAACATTTCCCTTCAAGAGAAGTGCATGATAAGCTAGCTTGTCTGTGAGCGTGTAACCTTCCCACTATAACAAGTGCAATCTGAAACTAGAAATGCGTCAAAACGTCTGCCATTTCTGAATTGCCAGCATCCTTCAGTGAGAGCAGAGACAGTCCTCAACACTGACAATATCCGTAGAGAATCTAGAGCCAGCACCTCTTACTAACCGATGCTGATTTGCCTTGAAAACCTAAAGTTACCTCCCTACAGAGGCCTAGCCTGCCGAGCACATCCCTTAGACATTGTTTGAGATTCTGGGAAACGTTCAGCCTTTTTGCTAAGCACTTGGCTGCCTTTCTTTTTGTGAACATTGCTTTTGACCATTGACTAAGGTGTTTCTGAAACACGAACGAATCCAGCAAAAGCCCTCGGAATGCATAAGTGAATGCCTGGCTTCTCCTACTCACTGTCAACGCGAAACACTTAGAACTTGGACTGTGAGCACAGAGCCTTTGCACGAGTCTACGACGATTTGCTGTGGGAGTATTCACAACTGAACCCAAACTGTTTTGATGATCCTTAGCTTTGCTAAACACTTGCTGGAGACGTAAAAGTGCCTTGAGTTCCCGAAAGATGGTAACCCAAGAGGGTGCTTTGGAGGCACAACCCAGGGGAGGCTTGATCTGTAAACTCCAGCAAACTGATTGTTAAATCTTTAAAAAATAATTGGATTATGCCCCAGCAGAGCACCTCAGAAGACACCAGTGCTCTTTTAAGATGTGCGGGTTGGGGACCAACTGTTTATTGATCGTGTATAATTTCCCTTTTCACTGTACGCAGCTCCCACTTGTATGCATGTGGATCTGATGGTGTGACAGCCATCTTCTCCCTCAGCCCGGGTTGTGAGAGTACTGGTGGCTAGGAAGTTTAAAGTACAACTCGGAGGTGGACCATGGGGGACTTGGGCATGATAGCATGGTGTGCGTCACTACACCCCCCCCACACCTTGCAGGGACTGTTCGCTGATTGGGAGTAAGATTTAAAGGAATAGTTCACTCTATAATTTTATTGGCTCAAAAGATGGGCCATGATCAAAAATATATATAAAAATATTTTTTTAAGAAAGTTCCTATGTAAAACTTTGAGCAAATGAGGCTCAAAGTCAAAAATGTCAAGCATTAGGGGGCATTAATTTTGTGAAACGGATGAGCCTCCTGTGCTTGTGTTAATATCTGCCCTTGCAGCATTAATGAAGCAAAAGCCACCCGCTGGTAGCTTTTATTACAGCAGCTTTTGCTTCATTAGTGCCGGAGAGCAGAGAAGGCAGGCAGGAAGGCTGATGCCGGCAAGTGCTTTTAATTTCATTATTTTTTTCAACCTCCGCAATCATAAATACAACTTTTTTGTATTTATAATCACTGTGGTTTTCTTTCTTTCTAAGTTTCCAGGCTCAACCATGTTGTATTTATGACTGCAGCAGCTTTCGCTTTGAGTCTCCTGGGGTCCTGGGTCTCTAACCACAGCAATCACAAATACAACAAAGTTGTATTTATAATTGCTGCACCTTTGCTTGTAGGCAAGTCGCCGCAATTATGAAAACCCTGCCGGCAGCCGGCAAAGTATTTATAATTGCTCTGCCTTTCATTTGATGTTTTCTGTGCTTCCCTGGGCTTGGGGAGCACGGAAAATGTAAAGTGAAAGTGAAGGCAGCCTCCTCTCCATGTTCAGCTCTGCACTGGCTGCAATAAGCAAAAGTGCCCAGTAGGGTGCTATTGCTGCTTGATTAGTGCCACCAGGGCAGAGCTTAACATGAACAAAGGAGGCTGCTTGAAATGACAAAATGGATACTCCAATGTAAACACTTTGAGCCTCATTTTCTCAAAAGTTTACATAGGAACTTTCTTTAAAAATATGTTTAATATACGTTTTTGATTATTGGCCATCTTTTAAGGCAATACAATTTTTTAGTGCACTATTCCTTAAACACGCTTGGCAGCATTCAGAAGCAAACTGGAAAAGCCCAGCAAAACACTCACTGGAGACCAGAAAAGATTGTTGTGGGCTCAAACCCTGAAATAGGCTGCAAGCTTGCAATAATGCAAGCTCGCAATAATGCAAGCTCACAATAATGCTTAAAATCTATTCACCAAAGGATACAAGGCAAACATTGCTCCTGTAGTGAGTGCGAGGCAGACAAACCTGAGGAGATAGTGCCCCAGTTTACAGCAAGGAAACCAGATCAGCACTATTTTGCCGGAGAGACAATTAACATGGAACATGGCAATTAGGAGTTTATTTGAGAAACTAATAACACACTTTTCGATTACAGAAATACCACTGCAGTACTTGATGTTGTTCTAACAAGAGTCTTGAGGATGTGGAGAGCCCACTCAGGGAGGGCTCTAACGCTGGCAGAGAATTAAAGGATTCACAGTACTCATAATATAAAGAGGTCAATTCAACAGAAATCCCAGATACATCATGGGGCTAACAAAACAGAGGACAGAGTTCTCCCATATTACATCATGAGAGAGAAAGAGAGAGAGAGAGAGAGAGAGAGAGAGAGAGAGAGAGAGAGAGAGAGAGAGAGAGAGAGAGAGAGAGAGAGAGAGAGAGAGAGAAAGAGAGAGAGAGAGAGAGACTCAAACTAAGCCTTCAAAGAGTCAAATAATATAGCTGCGCAAAACCACCAAGCATGACTCTACTTTGGATGATATGTTTGAGAAATACCATGAAAGGGGAAAATTAAATCCCTGTCCATATTCAATGTATGACCTTCTGTAATTGATGGCCTAAGAAAATCAATTAAGCCTGACATTAATTACACAAGATTGAGTTTAGCAGCTGTCCTGGCTCGCCTGGATGAAGAAGAACAATGGGTGTCGGAATTAGAAGATAAGCTACACTCAAAAGAAACTAGCACTCCAGACTTAACCAAGTCTCTACAAGAACTGAAAGATCAAATGCATGACTTAAAATTTAGGGAGCGGGTAACATGAAAAAGATGATCCACCAACTTTTAAATGTGGCACTAGATTTACAGATTCCAAATCCCACAAAGATAGAGCTCATCGATCCTTCCATCCAAGACCAGATCCTGGAAACCCTTACAACTGATTGATGTCTGCGTTATGTGACATGCAACTTCAGAGAAGGTCCTACAATTGGCCAGATAGAAGAAAGAAATGATGTGTGAAGGTCATGAAATACGGTTTGATCAAGATTTAGCTCCCAGAATTCTTGCGAGAAGAAAGAAAGCTATTCCAAGTAGGGAAACATGCAATGTAAGAAAAAGGTGTTGTTTTTTTTTACACCTGGGGTTTTGCGCCATACTCATTGATATTCTGCATGAGAGCAAAATCTTTTAAAGTAGCTGATCCAAAAGAAGTGATGGCTATTTTAGGCCATTGCTGGGAGAAGGGCAGGTCAAGATCTTCCCTTGCACTTACAAACAAACCAATTTAGGAAGATAGTGGGTCTTCTATAACTAATAAATAGCTTGAAGGGAAATGACTGAGTCAGTTAAGCCTCAGCCAGAAATGAGACATGAGAAAAGTTGCACTCTTTAAATACTGCAACTGCATATTCTGGTTATTGTTGATATCGCTTTTCTGTAATGTAAACATGAGTTAAAAGGGAGATCCTGTTGTAGGATTTCAGGGGGTAGAATTGAGAGTCCTATAGGTATGTTACACATTGTGGTTTTGTTTTTATTGTGAATGCCAGATGGCACATGCACCGCTCTGTCAGAAGGGACTGTGCACTGACTTCATCTTAAGCTTTTTCTAGAAGTCTCTTGCCCAGTCCAATATGCAAGATATTTAGCTGGAACATTAATGGAGTAAGTAATCCTTTCAAGTGCATGAAGAATGTAACATATCTTCAAAAACAGTCACAGACACACATCAATTGAAACACATGATAAAGGGTCAAACATGGAGAGGCCCCTTAACCAGCAGGAGTAGGAGTGGCCAGACTGAGTTAGCATCACATTCCTTTCATAACAAAGAGGTCATTGGAGACACAGAAGGGAGGTGGATGGTGGTTTAATGTGAACTGGGATCCTAGACTTTCACATTTTTCTCTGTTTATGGTCCCAATCAATAATTTCACTTATCTTGAAACATAGAAAGGACCTTTTCTATTGGGTAAGCTACCACCCTATATCACTTCTTAACACAGACCTTAAAACACTCTATTCTTTAGAGTATTGACACTGACAGTGGAATATATTAATAGCTGTATGCAATCTGACCATGTCAGATGGATAACGCATTTAATTCATCATCCAGGGACATTGAAGGGCTCCCCGGCAGTAGTTACGATCAATGATGAAAGGCATTCAATTGGTTCAAATGGTCCTTTCTTAAACATTCTCTTGTCGAATTTTTCTTCCCCCTAATGTTTATGTTCTGTGTTAATAGACTGTACAGTTCACTCGTGGCACAGATTATTTAAGGGCAATATAAGATGCTTGCATATCAATTTGTTAAGAGGGACTAAACAAGGATATCTCCCCTACCTCTTGCATTGCTTTAGAACATTTTGCAATCAAAATTAGATTGACTTCGAAGACAGAGGTCCTTACATTCAGAAGCACAGAGTAGTCTACGTGAATGGTATTCTTTTTACACTTCAATATCCAACTTCCAGTGTCCCCAACATTTAAGAATTGCTGACAATTATGGGCAATATTCTTGTTATAAAATCAACTGCCTTTAAGCCACAGAGAACCACTGCACATGGTAAAAGATACATTAGTAGGTCTGATATACATATCCACACTCCAATATTTTGTGATTGCCCTTCATAGACATTTACATGACTTACTAAGAATACATTGCGATCAGCTAAAGGAGAAAACAGGGGAAGGTTTTTCAGAAATTGACAACATTTCAGATCTCCCGGTGGACAGGATATACTTGCTTAAAATGTTTGCTGCTCACCAGATAAGCCATTTGTTTAGCCATACTCAGCTTAGAGTGAACAGTAATTATTTTAAAATTCTGAAAGGAAGATTGATGAGATACCTTTGGATTGCAGGGGAACCTTAGCTTCAATTCCACATTCTTTAGAAGAACCTCTCTGAGAGAGAACTAGACGTCCCAAACCTAAAACTCTACATGTAGGCCACTAGAATTGCTCAATTGGCCAGAGCCCCAGATTGTGGGTTCTTAAGAGTAGATCTGGGTAGGATCTAAGTCACAGATATTGTATCTGTTCACCACCCTTCAGTGGATTGGGAAATCATCACCAGCACCTCCAAATCCTGTATTAAGAAATTCCAAGGAAATCTGGTGTTCTATTTATAAATATCCAAATCCCTCACCTAACCTATCATACCATTTCCCAATTTGGTACAATGACCAGTTTAGGATTGGGAAATTCCCTTGCATTGAAACAATGGATGGCTGTAACGCTCACCTGATTCCCACAGAGGCGCGGCTGTGAAGATGGACTGGAAGGGCCCCTCTATTCTGGCTTCTCTGGCTCGCAAGAATACCCTCCTGTACGTGGAAAGGGAGTATTACCAACTGGCGGAAATAATGTTCAAGCCTCCCTCTCCCATCCAACCCTCCACGAAACCTCTTCCACGGTTCCCCGTGAAGCCTCACCTTAGGGTTTGGAATGGTGAGCTCTCCGTCCTGCTTCAGATGCAGGGGCGCGTTGAAACCCAGTTACTTCACTGGATTGAGGGTTGATGGAGTTCAGGTAAGCTTGACTGTTCAGGTAAGGCGCTGTAATAGGTCTGTTCAAAAGTTCAAGCTCTTTAATTATGTCCGTTGTCTTATTGCAGCAAGCGCTAATGCTCATGTCCTTTTCCCCTTAGGGGCCGGGGTTCGGATGCCGGAGAAATGGCGCCAACCCGAAGTGAAGCGTGCCGCTTCAGTAAATGGCAGGTAAGTTCCGGATGAGCGCTCAGGTAATGTCTTTACAAACGCTCAACAATGACTTTGTCTTTTTTCCCCATAGGGGCAGGGGTCCGGAGATGCCAGGAAGCGGCAGGACCCGAAATGCAGAGGGAAATATCCAACAGGTAAGTCTTAAAAGGAAACTGAGCTTTCCTTATTCCTTTTCTCCCTCTCACCTTTGTTCTTGTCTTTTTACCTCTAGGCACCGGAACGTAGCTGAATCCGAAAGATCGCTGCTGAAGATGGAAGCGCCTTGCCAAGGTGAGTGAAATGCAGCGCTGCAGTGATCGAAACGAAATGCTTTAAAAAAGATGTCTTCCTTTTCAGGATCGTCGGTGAAGTGACTCCGGAATGCAGATTTAGCAGGTAAGGGCTTTTCTTCACCTAATCTCTCCTTTCTCCCCTTTCTCCCCTTGCAGGTGTTCCAGGGTGCTGGCAGGCGTGGCTGAAGTCAGGATGCAGGAGCAGACACGGTGAACGTCCAGCTGCTAGGTGCAGAACAACGCGAAGCACGTGTGGCTGATCGGGTGTGGTTTAAATAGCCTTGGAAGAAGTTCCTGGTATGTATCCTTCCACCAATCAGGTATGTATCCTTCCCCGACCACACCCAGGTGGTGAAGTAGTAGCACAGGTAAAGTAGTCCCATTCAGGCCTCAAGAGGGCCTGGATGAAGCAGCATGGTCTGCATCAGGTAAGTGTGCACCCAAGCACTTAAACACATATCCTTTCTTATGAGCCTGGCGCCTAAGGCGCCAGGACTGGGGGCCCCTATGAGCCTGCTGAACCCCCGACAATCCCCCTGAAATGTAATTCTCAGAACTAGGTTTCAATTCAGCTCTGCAAACTACACCCCAAAGGGAAAGGGGGAAGTGGATAACAAAACAACACCAGGCTGACTGCGTCAAGGCTAACCAAAGCTGAACCTGCAGAGGATATAAGAAAAGCAGATACAAATCCTTTTATTACTTACTCAACCTTGAGAGTGGAAAGACTTTAAATCCTTAACTAATAATTAAGAATCATACCTGGTTCTTCTCTTGAAATTTCTTAGAGAAGCTTGTAAAGAAGCTGAAAATCTCTCTTACTTGAGACTCTTGAAATTCACAGCAACTTCTTAATTTGAGCAAACCTGGAAAGTTTTGCACTTTGCCTTTTTTCCAAAATTCACTAAATAGTCTTTATTTTTTCTTTCTTTTTCTTTCAAACTTTTCTTTTGTTTTCGAACTTTTTACAATTCAATAAAGTTTGTGAATTCTTGAAGAAACACATGCAAAACACACACGCGGATAATCTCAATACAGAAGATTTGCACGTTAGAAACTTCCTGCGTTGAAGAACATGCGCACTGTAAGGGAAGATCACGCGCACAAATACACACGCGCTTGTAAAAACACGCGAAGCAGAATTCACGCGCAAACGGAATCAGGCGCAGATAACACACGCACTTGTAAACTCCCCGCTGAATGAATTTCCACGCCTATACACACGCGCCTTATAACCCACACGCAAAAGAGTTCACATGCGGTCAAGTACACGCGTTAAAACACACGCGCAGGTAACCACACGCACAATTGAGTTCTCGCGCTGAAGCACACGCGCTTGAAAACACACACGCTATAGAGTTCTCACGCGGCAAACAGATCCTCGCGCTTGGAAGCACACGCGCTAAGGAATTACACGCGCTATAGAGTTCTCACGCGGCAAACAGATCCTCGCGCTTGGAAGCACACGCGCTAAGAAAACACACGCGCTATAGAGTTCTCACGCGGCAAGACGATCCTCGCGCTTGGAAGCACACGCACTAAGAAAACACACGCGCTATAGAGTTCTCACGCGGCAAGCCGATCCTCGCGCTTAGAAGCACACGCGCTAAGAAAACACACGCGCTATAGAGTTCTCACGCGGAAAGCCGATTCTCGCGCTAGGAATTACACGCGCTGGAAAACACACACGCTATAGAGTTCTAACGCAGCGAGCCGATTCTCGTGCTACGAATCACACGCGCTGGAAAACACTCGCTCGCGCAAAGTTAAAAAAATATGAATTCAAAGGTTATATTTTACGAGTTCTCACTTAAATGTCATTAAGATAAACAGAGCTGCAGTAAAAACAAAGTCACTTATCTCCAGCACAATTTCTTAAAGATCTTCAGAGTTTCCTGTCTTCAAAACAAATTCCTGACAGCTGATAGCTTCTCCTGAAACCCCCAAGAAAGTAGCCGCTCAACTGCTAACGCCTGAAGGATAAAATCCACCAGGCCCAAGTCTAAAGCAGGAGCAGCCACTAAACACGTCCTCTCAGCTGGGGTTTAGATGATGAAAGGCAAAGAGTGACAGTTTAGAATGTTCATTGTTGTTCAGCAGTGTTTTCCAACCAATCAGAGCTGTCACTGTGAAACTCCATTTTGCCTTGGGTCAGAACCAGGATTCTGAATCAGGAAGTTAAGGCCAAACCAACTACAATAGAAAACTTCCCAACCACACAAGGCTAATCTAAAAAGGATAATGAAAGAGAAATAATGGGAAAGAAACTTGAATAAGGGAAAATAGCCTGAATAGCGGAAGGAAACCTGACAGTGGCCAGGGCCTAGAGTCTTGGGTGCATAGCCGTAGGCCGTAAGCCATTCTCCCAAGACGCTAGGCCCTGGCCACAAACACCACAGCATATCACAGCTATACCTACACCCGTAGTCTCGCATATTGATCAGGTGTTTGTGGGAAGGGCCTAGAGTCTTGGATGCATGGCCAAAGGCCATGTACACAAGATCAAATTTGTATGTAGAGAATGTATAATGCACTATGGGTGCAATATACTGCGCTAGTTGTGGGCAGTATGTAGAGTCTTGGCTGCATGGCTGAAGGCCATGCACTCGAAAACACAGTTATAAGCACTGCTGTTATAAGCTACTATGGGTTTGATATACTGGACACCCATGCATTCACATATATATGCCCTTACACCCAAGATTCTAGCTTCTGGCCACAACCACTGCAGCATATCACAGCTACAGATATACCCGTACTATTAAACATCAATCAGGTGGTTGTGGGGAGGGCCTAGAGTCTTGGGTGCATGGCCGAAGGCCATTGAAGTTACAAGCCACAATGGGTGCGATATGCTGTGGTGGTTGTGGCCAGGACGTAGAGTCTTTGGTGCATGGCCAAGGCCATGCACCCAAGAACAAAGTTATAAGCACTAAAGTTATAAGGCAACATGGATTTTATATAGTGCAGTGGTTGTGGGCAGGATATAGAGTATTGGGTGCATGGCTGCAGGTCGTAGGCCGTACGCCATGCTCCTAAAACTCTAGGCCCTGGCCAGAACCACCACATCATATTACAGCAATGCATACACCCGTACTATTGCTTAGCAGTCAGATGGATCTGGGGAGGGTGTACAGCCTTGGGTGCATGGCCATAGGCCATGCACCCAAGAACAACCTTATAAGCAGTGGAGTTATAAGCCAATGTACACCCATACATTCAAATATCTATGGACATACATCCAAATCTCTGGCCCTGCCCACAACCACTGCAGCATATTAGAAAGCCACGTTAGTGGCTGAGTAGTTATGGTGAAGTTGCTGTTTCCATAGGAAGAGCACTTTTGGGGTGCCTTATAACTGTGCTCCCCTTGGACGAATCCTCAGTAAAGTTTGCAAAAAAAGTATATTGGAAACTGTGAATTTCTTTGGAAAGTTTGGTGATGTTTGGTCCGGGGGGGGGAGTTATAAGGGGGGTGGGTTCTCAAAACGTCTCTTTTCCCCTTAGACTGAATGGGGGAAAAGTTTGTGCCTGCGGACATGTGGCACTTTCCCTGATTGGTTGTGGAACAGCGTGAAGTACGTCAGCTTTCTTCGGTGCCCCCGCCATCTTTTATTCATGATTTGGTGTACGCGGACATCTCCAGAAACACATACAAAACAAGACAGCATTGCACTTGTCACACTTATGTAATACTATTTCAGAAGGTGACCTTTAAGGAGGGTGGTATGGGATGTGGGAGCACAAACTGAAAAAGTGGAGTTTTCTTGTCACCAAAGTCATACGTTTAAATGGAAGTTCATGCTCACTGTACCACTACCATTTAGTGCGTGTGGGTTAAAATGTTTTTGGAATAATATTGCCGTCAGACTGGCGTCCTAAATTTTGAAAACTAAGGCCACCATCTGCACTGTTTGCTGGAAACAGCAATTCTGGAGGTTTATGGGAGTAGCGGTTCTCATAATTGGATTTCAATATGTTGTTGCAAAGTAAGAATGTATTTGCCTTCTGAGTGAAGGTCACATGAGTTGCTTTTTTTGGTTGGACGCTCAATATGCCCAAGCATCTGAGTGAATGTATAAGGGGGAATTGTTTTTTGACCTTGAGCGAAAAGGAAAACCTTAGAAGAAATTCAAGGAATGAAAGGGTCGAAAAAAATAGCAATTGATAAGGTTATGTTTTTAAAAGTTTGTAAGGCACATGCAATACCAGTCCACGAAGATTCTTCAATGCGAATACATTGGTGTCTGACTTGCACAAAAATAATGGAGGCAGTAAATATTATGTAAGTTTACTTTTAACCACTCTACAGCGAACCGCGTTTTAATTTTACATTACCGAAAATCTAATTGTGACAATATAACTGAAGTACTATCTTTCTGCACTGTTATATTTTTCCTGTAATAATGCAGAGTGCACAGGTTCCGCATTTGTAGGGTATGACTACACTCATCCTTTTTTAGCGTTAATATTTCTTGTTTGAAACTTTATGTTTGCCCACATAGCTTTGTGTATCACTTTGCACGTTCTTTTGGTCTTGTTTGAAATCACGAGACATACTTTTTTTTAATTGTCCATTCATTTTGCCTTCATAACTGAATTATCGTCTTCCTGTGTAGTTTCCATTTTTTTTAATCTTACGGCGCATGCAGAATCTCAGCGTTTATAGCCTGTTACTATAGTTACACATGGTCAATAGCAACATTTCACTAAAATGTCATGTTTGACCACTTACATGTGTGTATTACTTTGCACATTTTTTGTGTCTTTTTTTAATTTGTTTGGGAGAGGTTGGTTATTGACACGTATTTTCTGTTACGTTTTCCGCCCAGGTACATCTTGCCGTACTGTCCGTGCCATGGTTTCCAGATGCCGAGTGAGGGCTTTTTCGGTCGGCAAATACAACTGCTCGTGAGCAGTTGCCTGTCCATAACAATTATGTTGGATGACACCCTGTAAAGACCGGAGGGGGGGTCTGTACTTCCGCTCTCTGTATGGTAGAGGAGAGACACAGAGACCCCTGCCAAGATTCTCTAGTATTGGTAGACGTAGTCGAGCAATCAAGGCCTAGCTTCTCAGTAGGTGATGCGAGCTGGTTCTTAATTACAGTGTAGTCCCCAAGCACCCACGAAGGAAGGTCCACACACTGTATTGGTTAAAACACACTCTTTATATAATTAATATTCAAGGTCATATACACGATCACGATAACTCACTTTGTACTCCGGAAATCAACAATGGTAAATATGTACAATTCTAAAGTGGTACCACTAACGTTATTAGATCTCATTAAAGTGCATACGGTCAGAATGACACACAGATCAAATAAAGAGGAAACCAGCAGTAGAGAGAGGAAGGAAAGCAAGCTGGTTGAGCAATAGGCAGAATGCTGGTAACTACTGTTAAACACAGTTCTGTGTGGAGATCCCCCCACCTGGGCAACCTGTAGAAGAAAGATACAAGCCCAGTCCATATATTGTTCACACTAGACTTTCCAATAGTTCTGCAACCCCAAAGTACCTGCCGTTCTAGCGTTCCTCGTCGGGGAAATCGACAACCCTTCTTGAGTGTCCTCCCTTTCAGGCAGGAGTCACAGGTCGGCGAACGTCCGACGAAGAACAGGTCGAGCTACGACAGTGAAGTGGCCGCGTCATTCCTAGCGATGCTCGTTGACGGTGAAGCGTAAACATCCTGCAAGGAAGAGGCATGCGGGGCACCTCGATGTCAATAGTTCTGGACCGCAAAGAGTTGAAGAACTGTGGCCCACCCAGGGCGTCGAGTCGTCAGCGTCTCTGTGGTCTTTGGGTGGTGGGAAACCCACCGGTGGATGCTCCTCGGCGCGTCGACGGTCAGGCATTCTCCAGCAGGATACAGCGGCGACGATGCGGACGAGAGCGTCCTTGGATAAATGAAGTTCTTAGGCAACGGGAGCACGGCGGCTCCAGTCGGCAACGGCGGTCGGCAACAGTGGTGGACAACAGTCTGGGCGCTTCTCCTTGGAGTTCCGCAGCAATCCCCGTATCGGCAGCCTGTCAAAGGTCTGTCTACCAGGAGCTTAGGCAAAGATCAGCTGTGCACGATGGTCCCTGGTAGCTCGGGAAGAGGGCGCCTTACCAGGTCCTCTCTGGGTCAGTCCTCGAGGCACAGCAGCTTTCAGATTGCGAAGGAGAGCAACAGCAATTCTTTTCGTCCAGCCGGGCTCAAGGTTAAGCTTCAGTTACTCCAGTTACTCGTCGTAGTGGACTTCAGCTTCTGAACACGATTTCTAGCAGTGAGAGGTCCCCAGATATACTGTTGATCTCCCATTCATTCCGCTGTGTCACACTCAAGCATCCAATCACGACTACGGGCATTCATGCAGGCAGGCAGCCAATCAGGCACACGGTGCATTCAGGCCATTCACTTCTCTCCAGACACTCACAACAAGTTATGTGTATTGGGACAAGTACCGAGCCATTCAACACTGCATTCATACCGGTTTCGGGCAGGTCTGTCTCAACCATTGTGTCAAACACCAAATACTAGATAGTCACTTCACAGAATGCATATTCGTCACACACTCCATTCACCCAGGTCCCACCCACAGGCGTACCCACAACATACGGTGGTTGAGAAGGCTCCAGCCAGTCTGGTCGGCACTTCCCCATACTAACATATACGGAACTTCCACCCAACAGCCAGTCAGGGGGAAGGGACAGAGTCAGGGATTCCCGGGACTTCGGGAAGATCAAGGTAACAAGTGATGGAAGGCAAGAGGCCATGGGGGCCATTTTGTCTCCATCAGGAATCTACCGATTCCAACGACAGGGCCTGGGCATCCCAAAATGGAGGACGCTCAGGGCACCAGTCATTTCAGCACAGAGCTGCCACCAGCCCGTACCCTGCTCTGTGGGTCACACACAGGTGCCCAAAAACATACACTAGGGGCACCGGGTTGTACCCCTACCCATGGGTGTCGTAAGGGTATCCCACAGGTCTGTTCACCAAACCAAAAGAGAGAGAGCTGCACCGCCAGGAGTCCCACATGAACACGACAGAACACACGATAAAAAGCAGTAAAGGACAAGGATACGGAGGCCCTGTCCCTCCGATGCATTTCCAGCATCACAGTCGCCCCCCCAGACTGAGGTTAGGGTGCCTAATCTCCCACGAGATAGACACCCTCATCCAGATGGTCAACATACCTTCTGGAAAGGCCACCTGCATTATCGTGACTCTTCCCTGGTCTGTGCTCAATGGTAAAGTCTAGCCCTTGCAGACTAATGGACCACCTGAGCAGTTTCGGGTTTTCACCCTTCATCTGCCACTTAAGGGGCTTATGATCGTTTTGGACCTTGAAGGTAGACCCGGTAAGGTAGGGCCTAAAATGCCTAAGGCTCCAAACTATATACTAAAACATTCCTTTTCAACAGTAGCCCACCTAAGTTCCCTACCCTTAAATTGTCTACTGATGAATATGATCGGATGTTCTCTTCCTTTGTCATCTAACTGGGACAAGACATCTCCAATTCCGGTGTCTCAGGCGTCAGTTTGAACGATAAAGGGCTTGCTGTAATCAGGCGCACACAGCACGGGTGCCCTACACACACTTTCTTTCAAGCCATCGAAGGCCCTCTGACAGTCTTCTGTCCAATTAACCTTTCTCGGTTGCTTGGGCGGAGTCAGAGCTATCAGGGGTGCAGCTATGGTTCCATAGTCTGCATTAAATTGCAATAATACCCAGTGAGGCCCAAAAAGGCTCTCACCTGGGTTTGAGTAGTGGGAGTCTCCCAGTCAGGTACGTCCTGTACTTTACTGAGGAGAGGTTGGATTTGACCCCCTCCTACCTCATGACCAAGATACATGACTTTCCCCTGAGCTATCTGGCACTTGGTGGCCTTGATAGTGAGGTTAGCCCTTTGTAACGCCTGCAACACTTTATAATAGTAATAATAATAATAATTCCAGATGTGTCAAATGCTCTTCCCATGTGGAACTGTAGACGGCAATGTCGTCTAAGTAAGCCACACAAAAGGCTTCCAGCCCACTGAGCGCATGGTTGACTAATCTCTGGAAAGTGGCAGGGGCATTCTTCAACCCGAAAAGCATGACTCTAAACTGGTAGAGTCCCTCTGGTGTTGAGAACGCCGTCTTTTTCTTGCCATGGTCCGTCAGAGCTATTTGCCAATAGCCTGAGGTAAGGTCAAAGGTGATCACAAATTTGGCAGCACCTATCGTGTCCACAAGCTCATCAGCCCGGGGCAATGGGTGTGCGTCAGTTTTGGTGACGGCATTGACTCCTCGGTAGTCCACACAGAACCTCCAATCCTTGGTACCTGCCTGGGAATTTGCCTTGGGGACAAGGACCACGGGACTCGTCCAGGGACTGGTTGAGGATTCAATAACACCCAGATCCAACATCTTGGCGACCTCAGCCTGGATGTGGTTCTTGCCGGTATCTGACATACGGTAGCACCTGCTTTTGACAGGCACACTGTCACCAGTGTCAATCTCGTGCCTACACCACGGTTTAAGGCCTGGTGCCAGTGAAAACAGAGAGGCGTACTGCCGGAGCAAAGCCCTGCAGACCCTCTGCTGCTCTGTTGTCAGATCGGGAGAGAGATGTACTCCCTCCACGGAGCCATCCTGAGGGTTGCTATGTAGCAAATCAGGAAGGAGCTCAATCTCATCCTATTCTTGCCCTGAAGCTAGCAAGAGGCATGAGACTTCGGCCCGCCTGTGGAAAGGCTTGAGCCTGTTAACATGGAATACCTGAGGGGCTACCCCAAGACTCCCATGTCAACCAGATAATTGACTTTGCCCATCTTGGAGATTATCCTGAAGGGTCCAGTCCATTTATCTACCAAAGCCCGAGGCTTGGTAGGCTCCATCACGAGGACCTGCTGTCCCGGAGTCCAATCCACTTGCGATGCTTTAAGGTCATGCCAGTACTTATTCAATTCCTGGCTGGCCTTAAGATTCGCTGTTGCCTGACGCATCATCTGTGTCATCCTCCGTCTGAGGCCTAACACATAGTCCCCCACTTGCTTGGCGGGACCTGGAGGGGTGGTCTCCCAACCTTCTCGGATCAACGCAAGGGGCCCCCTCACGGGATGTCCAAAGAGTAACTCAAAGGGGTTGAAACCAACACCCTCTTGAGGTACCTCTCTGTAGGCAAACAGCAGGCATGGCAGGAGAAGATCCCACTTCTTCCTGAGGGGCTCTTCCAAAGCGCCTAACCTGCCCTTGAGAGTTTTGTTAAATCTCTCAACCAAACCGTTGGTCTGGAGGTGGTAAGAGGTGGAGAACTTGTACGTTATTCCGCATTCTTTCCACATGGTTTTCATGTAACTCGACATGAAGTTGGATCCTCTATCGGAGACAATCTCCTTAGGGAATCCAACACTGGTGAAAATGCCCAGGAGAGCCCTGGCAACCACCTTGGCCGTAACCGTCAGAAGGGGTACAACCTTAGGGTACCTGGTGGCATGATCTACCAGGACCAGGATGAACCGATGTCCACCCGACGTGCGAGGGTCAAGGGGACCGACGATGTCGATGCCCACCCTCTCAAACGGTGTGCCAACCACTGGCAATGGTTGCAGTGGGGCAATGACTCTGCCTCCAGTCTTACCAGACAACTGACAAGTTGGGCACGTCCTGCAGTGGGACTCCTCTTCTACTCCCATCCGGGGCCAGTAGAAATGAGCAGAGAGCTTCTGTTTAGTCTTCTTGGTACCAAGATGACCAGCCAAGTGCACCTCATGCGCCAACTGCAGCAGGAAGGGCCTGTAAACATGGGGTACCACCAACCTCTTGAGGGCACCAGGTTCAGGCTTAGTGGGCTCACTAACAAGGAGCTCACCCTCCCAATAAATCCGAAATGTCCTTGGCACTTCTCCTTGTGCCTGGGACAGGGCTTGCGTTCTCAGACCCTCGAGAGAGAGTGGCACTCTCTCTGTCCCTTACAGAAGTCTGCCCGGGAGGGTCCCCCTTCAGCTAACAAGCATTGAAGGTAGGGATGATCCTGCGAGTTAAGAGCCTCTCCCACAGGAAAGTCTTCTGGCTCGTCTCCCACAGGAGTTGGGACGGGATTTACCACTGGACGCAGCCCGTCCGGCGCATGGATCCCAATGGGTGCTGTCGGAACAGCGGGAAGAGCAGGGGCTCCCTCCACTGAGGCTGCCTTCTTACTCCTCCGTTTCTTTCGTGCCTTGGGTTTCCCCGTCGGCAAGGATACCGGGCTCGCAGCCGGACCCTGTGTGACCTGCGATCGGGTGACCACCGCAGCAGCCATGGGTAGACCATCCGTGATCATCCCCAACTCGACCAAATCGTTTCCCAATAAAATGTTCGCAGGCACGTTGTCCTGAACCAGGACCGGAAGCTTTGCTGCCTTGTCTCCAATCGTAATGTTGACTAAGGCTACAGGCGATAATTTGGGAGGCCCACTAGCTAACATGGTGGTTCTCAGAGGAGCACCTACATAGTCCTCTGGCTTGAGCAGGGTCCTGTCCACCACTGTCATGCTTGCCCCAGTGTCTCTCAAACCAGTGGAAGGCTGGCCATTCAGGATGCCACTTCTCAAAAACCTACGAGTGTTTTGCGGGATAGTCGCTAGTACTTCTGCGTACTGGTCCCAGGCCCCAAGGGACACTAAGGAAATCTCTACGGGAGCACCAAAGGTGATTCCAGTTGAGGAGGTGAGGACAGTGGCCTCCACCTCAGGTACGGAGTAGGGGTAGGTCAGGCTGGCAGCCTGGAATCCAAATGCCTTTCCCTTACACTTGGGGTCACCCCTTCGGTGGTCCAAAGCCCCACAATCCCAACAAGTGCCAGGAGTGCGGGGTACAGTACTGGAACCACTGGGATCCTGCTTTGCAGCAGGCGGACCACTACTCTTACTCCCACCCACAAGAGACTTATCCACACTAGGTTTTTGGGTCTTCGGAGAGGAAGGTTTTGGTTTACCCTACTGTGATTGCTTTTGGGACTCCTCAGCTTTCTGAGAGGCCTCCTTTTCTTTGTCCTTGTCCTTCCCACTGGAGTCCTTAGGAGACACCCGGTGGGAGACCCACTTGTCAGCCAACCTAGCCAGCTTAAAGGGGTCCAAAATGTTCTGGTCAGCAAAATACTTACGCAGCTCTGGCGAACAGGCTTCCGAAAAAAGCTAAAAAAACAAGAGGTGAGACAATTCAAGAAACGTTTTCACTTTGTAGCCATCAATCCACCCCATCATGTTCATGTGCGCAGCACTCACCCAATCAACCCAAGAAACATTCTCTCGTTTCTTAAAATCCCTGAACCGTTTAAGATATTGGGTAGGTGTCTTGCCAAACTTGGCAATTAAAGCAGACTTCATGCACTCATACTGACCCCTTTCTTCCACACTCAGCTTCAGAATACAGTCATATCCAGTTTGAGGCACTCTGCTTAACAAACACTTAGCCCAATCTCTCTTATCAACATCATGAATTGCATAAGCCATCTCACACGCTTCAATCCATTGGAGGATATCAGAACCCTCCGCATATACACCAACCAAATCTTTCATAAATTTAGTTGCTGAGGACCTGACACTCTCAACTGACACTCTCAACTGGTTTCGCTGCAGTCTCCACTCAAGCTTTCTCTAACTGGATTCGCTGACATTCAGTGTCCTTGTCTTTGAGTTCAAGATCCCTATTCTTGAGTTCCACTTGCTGTGCCAACTCCTCTTTCTTAAGCTCAGCATCGATTTCCAACTTGCGATATTCAAAGGCCAACTTCATCCTTAATAACTCAAGCTCTAAAGAACTGCTAGGTTTTGGAACAGAGGCAGCAGGAATGGCGGCATCCCCGAGAATCGGACTCGGCGACAACCCCGGGGAAGAGTCCTCATTGGTTGCATCCCCCCCTTCAAGAGTTTCACAATCGATCTGGTAGTCCACCAGGGCAGCTCTAAGCCCAGCCCTAGACTTATCCACAAAGTCTAATTCCCTGGCTTCACAAGCACTCTGGAGAGCATCTAAGCTCATCCAAGTCAATTTACCATTCGCAATAGATTCCATTGCTTGTAATGCAGTTACACTGTACACGACTAAAACTTATTTTAACAAAGTGCAGATATCCTTCGTAAGTGGCACGGTTATACACTGAGTCTTAAAACCATAAGCATCCCACCGCTGCCACCAGCTGTAAAGAGCAGAGGGGGGATCTGTACTTCCGCTCTTTTTGTGGTAGTGGAGAGACACAGACACCCCTGTCAAGATTCTCTAGTATTGGTAGATGTAGTCGAGCAATCGAGGCCTAGTTTCTCAGGAGGTGATGCGAGCTGGTTCTTAAGTACAGTGTAGTCCCCAAGCACCCACGAAGGAATGTCCACACACTGTATCGGTTAAAACACAGTCTTTATATAATTAATATTCAAGGTCATATACACGATAACTCACTTTGTACTCCGGAAATCAACAATGGTAAATATGTACAATTCTAAAGTGGTACCACTAACGTTATTAGATCTCATTAAAGTGCATACGGTCAGAATGACGCACAGATCAAATAAAGAGGAAACCAGCAGTAGAGAGAGGAAAGAAAGCAAGCTGGTTGAGAACCAGAATGCTGGTAACTACCGTTAAACACAGTTCTGTGTGGAGATCCCCCCCACCTGGGCAACCTGTAGAAGAAAGATAAAAGCCCAGTCCAAATATCTTTCAAGCTAGACTTTCCAATAGTTCTGCAACCCCAAAGTACCTGGCGTTGTAGCGTTCCTCGTTGGGGAAATCGACAACCCTTCTTGAGTGTCCTAACTTTCAGGCAGGAGTCACGGGTCGTCGAACATCCAGCAAAGAACATGTCGAGCTACGACGGTGAAGATCAGCTGTGCACGATGGTCCCTGGTAGCTCGGGAAGAGGGCGCCTTACCAGGTCCTCTCTGGGTCAGTCCTTGAGGCACAGCAGCTTTCAGATTGCGAAGGAGAGCAACAGCAATTCTTCTCATCCAGCAGGGCTCAAGGTTAAGCTTCAGTTACTCCAGTTACTCGTCATAGTGGACTTCAGCTTCTGAACACGATTCCTTTCCGTGAGAGGTCCCCAGATATACTGTTGATCTCCCATTCATTCCGCTGGGTCACACTCAAGCATCCAATCACGACTATGGTCATTCATGCAGGCAGGCAGCCAATCAGGCACACGGTGCATTCAGGCCATTCACTTCTCTCCAGACACTCACAACAAGTTATATGTAATAGGACAAGTACCGAGCCATTCAACACTCCAAGCTGCATTCATACCGGTTTCGGGCAGGGCTGTCTCAACCATTCTGTCAAACACCAGATACTAGACAGTCACCACACAGAATGCGTATTCGTCACACACTCCATTCACCCAGGTCCCACCCTCAGGCGTAACCACAACATACGGTCGTTGAGAAGGCTCCAGCCAGTCTGGTCGGCACTTCCCCATACTACCATATACGGAACTTCGACCCAACAGTCAGTCAGGGGGAAGGGACAGAGTCAGGGCTTCCCGGAACTTCGGGAAGATCAAGGTAACAGGTGATGGAAGGCAAGAGGCCATGGGGGCCATTTTGTCTCCATCAGGAATCTACCGATTCCAACAACAGGGCCTGGGCTTCCCAAAATGGAGGACGCTCAGGGCACCAGTCATTTCAGCACAGAGCTGCCACCAGCCCGTACCCTGCTCTGTAGGTCACACACAGGTGCCAAAAAACATACACTAGGGGCACAGGGTTGTACCCCTACCCATGGGTGCCGTAAGGGTATCCTACGGGTCTGTTCACCAAACCAAAAGAGAGAGAGCTACACCTCCAGGAGTCCCACATTAACACCTGCGTGGAAAACAAGACAGAACACATGATAAAAAGCAGTAAAGGACAAGGATACGGAGGCCCTGTCTCTCCGATGCATTTCCAGCATCACACACCCTAAGCCCCCTTTACCCGTACGCTGAACTCGCTATTCGGAGCAACATCACATCATTTATGGTACTCTAGGCCAAAGGTCATGGCGCCTTCTTGGAAATCACTGTGGAAACAAAGCGGCTGCTTTAACCAAGAACCCATAATTTTTGTATGGGAAAAAACCAACGTGTTCCTCATCTTTAACATTTGCAATGCTACCTTTAGAACCATTGTTATCATTGCATTGAAAATGGGATTACTCTGATGGTCTCTGACAGTTTGTTGTTAAATAAACCTACTTTACGAACTCTAAAATGTTCACCTTTTCTTTTACAATCCAGTCTATTATTTCAAAATGTAAGTTATTAGGTTGTACGTCGCTGTATGTTTATTTACAGGTTCTGCGTCACGTCACGTACTTATGCTTTTTGCAGCCTACCATGGAAAGGGAAGAGGGGCTATGTATGAAACAACCGCCTTCCCTTTCTATGGTGGCCATCTTGAAAAAGGATTTTGTTTTGTAATCCGACCGGCCAAAGCCGCCCCGGATTATAACAAGTAATCCTCCTTTTTAGTAGCACACGTTACTGCTTTGCAAATCTAAACTATTACTGGCAAAGGTTATTGCGTCTATGTATTTTACTGAAAATGTGAAGTACTTGGAGTGTATGCAATTTTTTATTTTTTTATTTATTTACACTATGAAAGGTCGCTATTAACAGAATATTTACTTTGTTTACGGGTGGCTTTATTTTTTGGTACGGCAGGTAATAAGGCAAATGTGCGAACGGCAATGAGCAAAGAGGCAACAAACGGTAATATGGGTCGGTAGATGTATGGCGAAAAATGTTGTGCGTTCGTTATTTGCAAGGTAGCAGCACTTTTTCTCATGCTTTTTCATTACAGCAGTGCTGCTGTTTCTTGGGGAGGAGGGATGGCTTTAGCTGATGTCATTTTCAGATAAGTACAACTTTTGCTAAATATATATAATGTGTAGTGCGTTGGTAATCACTGCATACCAATACGTGTTGGCACTGTGTAAGGGAAATGTTGAAGGTGGACGTTCCTACATCAATATAAAATCTATTTCCACACTGTTCACGAGGCATAGATCTTACTGTTAAGTGTGTACTGATTCTGGGACACGTCACCGTGCTGTACGCCAGCATATTGTCATGTGGCATTCTTCGCAAAGTGTATACTGTTTAGCAAAAGAACCTTGCTAAAGGGACGTTATGGTTACATTGCCCTACTGAAAATCTGTGACATTCAGTACAAAATGTTTTTATTAAAATAACGTTATACTTAAATTGACCTACTAAAAACCCGTAAAATTCACTCAAAAAAAACTTTGTTAAGGAGACGTTATGGTTAAGTTGCACTACTAAAAACCTGTGCAATTCACTAAAAAAACTTTACAAACGTGCTATTATAGTTCAAAGTAAAACCGAAAAACCCCTGAAATTCACCAGTTATGGTAGGTGAAGCAACCATACCTGCCCGCACCACTGTGCACTGCTAACACTAACACCCAGCATCCAGCTTTGAACCTGTATAGTTATTGTATCTTTCCACTTCATCTGCTTCAAATTAATAGGCACTGTGCTATTCTTCCACGTCACATGTGTATGAAGCACGAAATGGAGCTCTCCTGCTTGTAGTTATGAGGATTTTAGGCTATATTCCTTGAAGGTGCCTTATCGCCTTGGTAAACTGGAAACCTTCTGTCTCTGCTTGTCCTTGGCGAGGGGGTGCACTGTGTCTGCGCTGGAAGCTCTGTCTGCCTTTAGCTGAATCAGGCTCTCAGCCTCTCCCGGTATTTGAGGTTTGTCTGGCTTCCCCATTCACTTCAATGCACCCATGGCTTTAATCTTTTTTCTTATGGCCGTTCATATTAGTCGCAATTAAGCATGAGGAAGCTAATTGTACGTATTCTTGGCATCTTGCTGTTTCCGCGTAGCTAAAGATTTACTGGTGTACGTGTGTCGGTCCTCTAACTAGTATGAGTCATAAGCATTTATTTAATGTCTATCAGCAATAAACTAAAGTGTTCATGTAGCTTCATGCATGGATGCCTATATGCTTCATGTCTAATGCATCTTTGTCATGATGTCAGTGGTGACGTCATCAGGTTTTCGAGGTTATAGTCAGTCAGCTTGTTCTCTCGATGACAACTGCATCGTCTCCATATTTTCAATTGGGTATGGCTTGAATGGCTGTCTGAGCGAATACAGGTTCTCACATCTGTGATAAATCAGCGATGGTGCTGAAGGTCTTAGGAATGCTGTACATCTCTCATTCCTCTGCCTTCAGGCATGTGAGTCGGGTGGGAGGGGTCAAGAGGGCCACATCTGGATCTTCCACTTTAGTTGTTTCTTCTGTATATATTGCTGACTCTCCTTTTTGTTTATCTTGCTACTCCTGGATACTTTCTGCCTTCAGATAGCGCTCATCTAGATTCCTCTAGATA
The DNA here is from genome assembly GCF_040938575.1 of Ambystoma mexicanum. Taxonomy (NCBI): domain Eukaryota; kingdom Metazoa; phylum Chordata; class Amphibia; order Caudata; family Ambystomatidae; genus Ambystoma; species Ambystoma mexicanum. Next base: position 420,405,006 of record NC_090929.1, read on the forward strand.
CTTCTGTCTCTAGTGTGGCTCTAATTCCTCTGGTTGACTCTTTCTACTTGTGTACTTTCATCTTGTCTCACTCTAACTGTTCCTCTGCATTAGTTCCTTTTCTTATTCAATTTTTCAAACAAATAAAGCAATATCCAACATAAACATTCCCCTGATACCTCCCTATCCCACACAAGCAACCACAAAATGCCTGTGTAAGCCCCACCCTAAGGAATTAGGAAGTCTAAGGAACTTAGACTATTTGTCTTCTTCTGCACATTTTGTAAGACTACACCAGCGCAGGAACTATGTGATTCTTTGGCACTCTTTTTTACCACTAAAATTTACAAAATACGCTCCGATATTAGTATCAGTAGGACTGCCTTGACTTCTGTTGCCACCTCAGAGGTTATCACTGCCCCATCCCATTCTTGGGCCTCCTTTCCCGAATTTTCTTCAACAGACATTAATCGTCTTCCCCTTTAGATCCAATTCCTCTAAGAACTATACAGGAAACTCTGCCGTCTATTCTTCCCTGGCTCACTCGGGTGGTCATCCATTCTTGCCAGAACAGCATCATACCTCCTGCATTAAAACAAGCCACGGTGATTCCGCTTCTGAAGAAACCTTTCTTGATACTTTGGTCCTATCTATATATCGCAGCATTTCTCTTCTTTCATTTTGCATGAAACTTTTAGAATCACTGGTTTCACCTCTCCTCCCTTCTTTCTTACCTATTTCTTTGATCCTTTTCAATCTGGTTTTCAGCCTGGTCAGGGAACAGAGGGCGTCTAGGTCTCGGTCCTGGATGACCTTACTATGATTGCAGATCAGGGTGGCGTGGCAGCATTGATTTTACTTGCCCTCTCAGCGGCATTTGATACAGTCGAACACACCATCCTGTTATCTTGTATGGCAGTAGGAGGCCTGTTGGGTTCTGTCCTATCTTGGTTTGCCTCTTTTCTTGAAGACAGATGTCAATCTCTTTTGCTTTCTCCTTTTCTTTCTTCTGTTCATTCACTTTCTTGTGGTGTCCCTCAAGGATCTGCTTTGTCCCCAATTCTCTTTAACATCTACATGCAGCCCTTGCTGGTTCTTATCTGCTCCTATGGCGTCCGATACTACGATTATGCCAATGACACCCAGATCCTGGTCCGTTTAGATCTAGACCAGGGTGGGTTATCTGCAGCATTATGTGGTTGCTTGGAGGCCGTAAGGAGTTGGATGGACTGCAATTGGCTTAAGTTGAATGGGGACAAGACCGAGATCAAGGTGGTTGGTGCTACCTCTGACTCTATTTCTTTCTCCCCCTCCTGCTGGCCTTCTTCTCTAGATGATTTCCCTCGGCCTGTGAAGGAGGTAACACATCTCGGTTTGGTAGTCTCCTCTCTCTTTCGATGGCTTCACAGATTAGTGCAATATGCAAAATTGATCATTTTACCTCGAGGGCGCTGCATAAAGTATTGCCTTTTCTTACTGACCCTCTCTGGCCGGTGGTCGTCGCCTCTTTGATCTTTGACCGTATTGACTATTGTAACGCGCTCTACCTGGCTCAAGCCTGTGGATTAATCCATCGGCTTCAAATTCTCCAAAACATAGCGGCCCAGATCGCCACTGGCTCCCATTTTGGGGCACATGTTAGTCCAGTGCTTAGGGCCCTGCACCGGCTCCCTGTGGCTGCCCGCATTAAGTTTAAATCCCTGTCTATAGTCCATTGCACCTATTATCATCAAGGCGTACACTACATTCAGGAGAAATGTTTGCATTATATTCCTGAGATAACTTTGAGATCCAGTTCGGCTCGCCGTTTGGTGATCCCTAGATATCGCTGAGCAAGACTTGGGGGTTGTGTTATTCTATAGCTGCTAGCACCCTTTGGAATGAGCTGCCCTCCACTTTGAGAAGTATTGAAGGCCACCCCTCATTTCGTTGGTATCTCAAAACTTTATTATTTCAGTCCATCTTCGAGTTAAAGTAATTTTTCCTCTTGTTACTCTATTATATCCTCGTGCCAAGATGCCTATGGTGAACGTGCGGGTTACAAATCAGAATAACATAACATAACACCCCATAAACCCGCCCCCATCGTGTCTCATTGCGCGAGGACCACTCTCATTGAGGAGGCGAGCCCTCACCCTAGAGTTTCAGAAATAAAACTGTCAAAAACAACAAGGAGGCTACCAACCCCATGGTGTTCCCAACTCCCCAAAACCATCCCCAACCCCCACCGGCAACCCCAACCCACCAGTTAAATTCCCACACCATCAATACAATACCCCCAATGCGTTGTTGCATGTGGGCCAAAAGGGGGCCCAGCCAACCCCACCCTTCCCACCAGATTCCATCCACCCGGGGATGCAATGAACCCTCTCACCCACGAATGATGATCAAAGCCATTTTGTCCCAAAGTCTCACAAAGGATGCATTCTACAAGGAGTACCATGGGTCCAGGGGCATCTGGTTCGGGAATTTCTATTATCCTGAGGGTCTTCCTATGGGTTCTTGATTCAAGGTCCTCTTGTTTCTCAGAGATTTCCTGGACCGCTTTAGTTAGTTTGGCTATTTCTCTCAAGGATGCCGTGGCTTAATCTTCCACTGTAGACAAACGGTGTTTAGCCTTGTCTAATCTGTCACTGTGTTTATTAAGCCTGCATATGCTCTACTTTGCAAGTCAACGTATCTAACTTGGCATCTAATGACTCGATGCCTGTCTGCAGCTCAGCAAACATGTCCTTGATGTCTTGCATGGCTTCAGGTGAGTTATCGGGTGGTGGTTTCACACTATCACCCACTACTGAATCCAATGCCACAACTTTTTTACTCTGGGTGCAAAATTAATTTTGGTTTGGCGCCGCTCCGACTTGCCCAACACAAAGGAGCTCTCAATGTGAGTGGCACAAATTGTCTGTCATTCCACCCACAGAGCAGCTTGATGGCAGGCATCTGGTCGACACTATTAGGACCCGCACAAGAACAATGGGTAAACAGCTGGTGTTATATTTCAGTGGGAGCCCTCCACCCCTCAGAGATGGCGTGCATGAAAAGTTTCAGAGGCCAGTTAGCGAAGTGGGCAGGAGCGGTTGAGAGAGCGGTGCTCCTCTACTTTTTTTTAAATTAAGTTTTACCGTTCCTATACTTTTATTTTAAAAAGAAACCGTTCCCTAATGGTTTTGTTTTGAAATAAAAGTGTAGGAAGCAGTTGAAACTTGCACTTCAGTACACTGCACTGAACGTTCCCTTAAACAGCAGGCGTGTTTGGGGGTTTGTATTGTGCGTGGGGCGGGGGCGTGGCAATGGGATGTGTGGGGAGCGAGCTATGCCAGCAGGGAACATACGATCTCCACTTCTTTTCATACACTTTGACCACTGGGCACCATATTCAGCTCCCAGCTCCACCAAGTCCATACTTGCAGTGGATCGCCTCTCTGAGATGCCCCTGGCCCAACGCAATCCAGACAGAAGCAGGCACGCAGGTGGCAGAGCAAGCAAGAGTGTGTCTCGCAACCCAGCTTCAGTCGCAGCTGGAGAGCAACCGCTGAGCGCTGGTGTCTCAAACCTGCAACAGAGATCCCTGCTGCAGATTGAAGGCCCGGGCGTCCCCTGCACAATGTGGGGGGTCATTAGGACCTTGCAGGTAACCATGCCACAATTTGCGGCATGGTTATCCCCTTACCGGGTACCGGGTCTGGGTTCCTTAAATGAGGAATTACCAGGCCATTCCAACCTTGGAGGACCCGGTAATTCCTCATTCGAGGAACCCGGACCCGGTACATCCCCATTTCCATTCGAGCCTCATAGGGCTCAATGGGAATGGGGAGGGAGCTAACAACGGGCCCGTTGTTGGCTCCCTGGTCTGCTAGCGGAACCCACTAAGGGCACCTGGTAAAACCGGTCCCGCGAGCAAACCACGCGGGACCGGTTCCCGCGAGCAAACCTCGTAATGTGGCGGTAGGGGTTTAACGGGGCCGGCAGCTCTACCGGCCCAGTTAAACCCCTACCGCCAACCTCGTAATGACCCCCTGTGTCTTAGCGATGCCCACTGCATGGAATCGGTGTCCCACAAGTTTCCCACTACACAAACCGGTATTGCCCGCCAGCTCTGATGAGCCGTGTCAGTCTTGCCTCTTCTTTTCCAATCCTGCGAAAGGCTAAATAACGTGTACGCTACATATACCGGCAATCGGATAATTATCAACTGCGAGGCTGCGCCGGGCCAGTCGCCGTACACAGTCATCTGACTCCTCGTCATGTGGCACTGGCAGCATGCATCTTGTGCACATCTCCGGGAGTGTGAGGCGGTGGGACGAACAGTATGTCTCATTGTGCTGCAGCGGATATTGATGTTTCCAGAGTATGAAAAAGGCTAAAAAGCTGCTCTGGAGGTTCCCAATGTAGCGGGCCACTATGCCACACCAGCACCACAATGGAAATAATGGATTTTGTCTGGATATTTGAGGGTCAGACTGGAGCTCACGCAGAGTTTGCCATTTTGGCTGGTCTCTCGAGGCACCCGCACCCCCATATGTGCTCCTCATTTCAAATTTTGAGAAGACGGTGGTCCCATTCAGAGGCAATACCAGTTATTTTCAGAGATTAATCAATAGCGCCACCTTTCAGTGCATTGGTGTTTGGTCAGCCCCCGGCGTTCATATGGATGCTTCAAAATGTTGTCTTTACTGGGCCCATGCTGTTGCTGGGGCGCCTCTCGTCTGCATAAATGCAGTGGTCGAAGTGCACCCAAAAAAAGTTGCGTATCGATATGTCCTCTGCCCTGCCCCGCCCCATTTACCGTCACTCCCCCATAATCACCGACAGGTTGTAATCGCCAGCAGGGGAAAGGTAAAAAATAAAAAAATAAAAATGAAAAGGTTGACAGCCTTTCCTACTGTCCTGGTACTGTACTCCAAGTCAAATAAGGTAAGGGAGTGATGGCCGATTTTAGTTCTTGCCCACTTCTTTGACCACTGCATAACCTGGGCATTCGTCCATTAGCTATGCCGTTTGTATCCAACATGACTCATTTTGTCAGCCCCTTTCCTTTCCCCTCCAGTAAGGTGCTGCATGAGACATTTCCTTTGGTTTGGCATAACAAGGCCGCAGATTTATTTTTACATATACATAACCACTGCAAACAGGTATTAAAATTAGTTCCAAAAGGTGTGGCGACTGCTCCTCGTCCTGCGACCCCCTTTACCTCCATGTTGATTGCAGGCACAACTCCCCCAAGGCCTTCGAGTCTGAGAAACCGCCTGCCCCTGCAGGTCTTTGCGGACTGGGGGAGCGCCGTTTGTTGGTGGGAAGTTGAGCCCCAATTGCTACCGCCAGACACCCTCGCCGTTTAGGCTCCCAGGAGGCGCTGTCTAGAATGGGCTAAGCCCCTTCCGGTTTAGCAATGGCTCATTCAGAGTCTTTGTCTTATCATAGATTGCCACAACCCGCCTGTCCATCCTGCGACAACGACGTCCAGGCTCTGTCATAACTGTAGGGTGGGAGGGTGGGAGGGTGGGAAAACAAAGTCCTCCACTTTTGGCAGGCGCCCGGCTGCTGGAAAAGCTGCAAGTGCTCCTGCGCTGGGCGCCCGCCGTTTTTATGCCCCAAGCCCCTCCTTCTTCCTTTGTTGCCCTTCGCGGGCTTTCCAGGGCTCTTGGCGCCCTTTCCTTTGATTCCTTTGCCGCCCTCTCCCCTGCCCCTGTGGGGGGAGGGGCAAGAGAGCGTAAAGGAGGAAGGCCCCTGCCTCGGTTATCGGGGTGCCTCCTCCATTCGCTGCGCTCCCCGTTCGTCACCTTCATAAACGGCGGCAGTGGCTGTTCCCTTTGGCCGTAATGCGCCCACTTCTCCTGCAGGCTTCCTCTCCATCTGTCATGCTTCTTTTGGCGCAGACCCTCTTGTGTCAGTTCTCACCAACTACTTTCCTTGCCATCCCGCCCTTTTCCCTTCTCCTCCCGAGTACAAAACCATTAATTCTCCCATTCTTAGCTTGCACTTCTTAGTGCTACTCCCCACCCCGTGCAAGGTGTAGCATCACTGACAAGAAAGTTTGATGCGAGAAAAAGGTAGAGGAAGGGACAAGGTGGCCTTGAGCATAGAGAGTGTGAGAGCCGTGTAGAGTAAACCAGTGGCCTAACACAGAATGTGGGGGCCCCTGCAGGTCATGCTGAGGGGGCCACCCCAACACAGCAACAAATCACAGGTCACGCCACACTCTGGGCAGGCCTAAATAATCACGCTTGCGCAATACACACACACACGTGCTGCTGAAGGGGTATGCCACACACTGCACTAGGGGAAAGACATAAATATGTGTTTTAATGCAATCTACAGCACACTTTCTAAGAAAATTGGCTTGTAGGGTAACACCAATCCAATACATGCAAGTCACCAACAGTGCACAGGAACATTAATGCTTTGCTATTAAATATGCCATGCCACATTGAAAACATGTCCAACTTGATGCACAATGTAGACCAATGTAGACACCTAATAACATTACAGTCCACATTTAGACATACCTAGACTGGTTGCACCAAAATGCCAGTCAAAGCAATAACACTCAACCAGAAGAGAGAACACATTCAATCCTGCGTCTATGCTGCCTCTAACCACATGACCAAACTCTTTAAAATCTGCAAGAACGGGTCAATCCTTTTGCGGTCTCTGCCTCTCCTGTTCCTTCCCAGGCCCTCTGTACGGCTCTCGCCTCTCACTTCTATGCTAAAACTCAGGACATCCTGTCCTCTATCTCCTCTTTCTCTCCCTCTTCCTCTCTCGGCCCACCTTTGGCCATCTCTACCTCTCCTCCTCCTTTCTCCTCTTTCTCGCTGACAACACCTGGCAAGGTTTCTAGACAAGTCCGATCTATGAAAGTGTTGTCCAAACAGGTGCTCCCCTGCTCCTCCAGAACCATCAAGGATCATATTAACACCCTCGCTCCTGCCTTGGCCGATTTCTGTTATCACTCTTTCACCACTGGAACGTTCCCCTCTCCCCTTAACCACTCCCTTGTGCACCCACTTCTCAAGAAGCTGTCTGCCGATCCTACCTGCCCGGGAAAAACTATCACCCAATCTCCTTCACCGCTTTCCTGGGCAAACTCTTTGAAAAGCTGGCCATCTCCCAGGTTACTCTCCACACTGAATCTGTTGGTTGTCTCGATGACCATCAGTATGACTTCAGAGCTGCCAGAGGCACGGAAACTGCTCTCCTGAACACCCATGAAGATCTGCTTTCTAACCATGATTCCATCATTCCTTTCGTCCTCATCCTCCTTGATCTTTCCTCTGCTTTCGACACGGTCAACTACGCCATCCTGATCAATCGACTACGTGAGAACCTGGGCATCAATGATCAGGCCCTGGAGTGGCTGAGCTCCTTCCTCTTTGACTGCCCCTCCCAGGTCAAACTTGGTCCCTTTCTCTCCGCCAACTCTCTCTACCTGTGGCGTTCCCCAGGGATCTATCCTCTCACCCTGGTTTTTCTACCATTTGCCCCACCTGATCTCTACCTTCTCCTCTAACTTTCAGTGTTAAGCAGATGGCACTCAGCTTTCCTTCAGGCTCCTCTCCTCTCTTGCTCATTCCTGACTGTCTATCCATGATTCAGGATTGGTGTACCTCCAATGATCTCTGCCTTAATGCCAGTAAGACGGAGATCCTTCTCATTGGGACCCCTGCCCCTGCTTTCCCTCTCTGGCTCTAGCACCCCCCTCCTTGGGCACTCTTCCTTCGCCTTCCTGCGAGGCAAAAAACCTTGGTGTAATCTTCGACTCCACTCTCTCTTTCTCTCCTCATCACATCTCAGATGTCGCCAAGCAGTCCCACTACCAGCTGCTCCTCCTCAAAGGGACTCTTCCCTTTCTCACTTTGCCCCAGAAGCTCACTGTCTCCAGTGCCCTGGCTCTCTCTAGGCTTCCTCTACTCTCTGCAGATTCTCAATCTGCCTTCCTCTACTCTTTGCCCTCTGCAACTAATCCAGAACAGACTGCAAGACTTATCCTTGGTCTCAAGCACAGGGATATCCTTGGTCTCAAGCACAGGGATAGTATCTCTCCAGCCCTGAAATCTCTCCACTGGCTCCTGGTGGCTGCACAGATCAGGTTCAAGACCGATTGCCCACAAGGCTTTCTGGGGTCCGGGCCCGCACTACATCCAATGCTCTCTTCCAAAATACTTTCCTTCTTGAGTCCTTCGTTCACCTACGTCCAATTCACTAAGGGTTAGACGTTTCTCCAGGTAGAGAGTTGGGGGTAGATCCCTCTCCTCTGCAGGTGCCTCCCTCTGGAATGGCCTCCCTGCCCTCTCAAACTTGAGCTGGACCACCTGAAGTTCCAGAAGCAGCTCAAAACATTTCTCTTCTCCCCTGCTTTCTCTCTCTCCCTCCCCTGCTGACCTACCTGTCTGCTGTACCGACTGGTTGCTTGGCTACCCTCACAGTCTCACCGAGTCTAGGCTCTTTCTTGATCAGTCACCCTTGCACTGCCTCCAGGCCTACCACACACTTAGGGGCTGTAACTGTACACCTACAGTGCCTTGTTCTCCTTGCACTACCCAGAGCCGCGCTTCCTTGGCTGCACTTATCCCTCCCCTCTCTCTTGCACTCCCCCCTCGCACACTTGCACAATCTGAATGAAACAAGATCTAATAAGATTGTTTGGCTTGTCCTCTCTCCATCTTCCCTCCCTTATCTTTTCATGAATAGAAGCACTTGTGTACAGACATGTTATAAATGACTTATATTATAAAATGTTATCACAGATGCCCAGAAAAAATATATAATGTCACAGTAAGAGACGGCTACACTGGCAGCATCCAAATGCCAGTCTAGCCAGGTAATTATACTTAGCAGGACGGCTTTATCAGAAATGTCCAGTTAAAAAAAGTCATACCAAAATGCCTCTCTAGCCACTAATACCACATATCATGCATTTATAGCCTGGACATGGACAGCCATTATGATTTATCGCACAATACTGCCCTTATTTAGTTAGTTTAAACGTGTACAGATCCAATGAAAAGCCAAGCAGCAAAGCAATCATGAAGCTAGCCACATGCCTTTGAATAGTTAGACCGCGGCAAACGGCAACATATACATATAAACATACAAATGGGCAAGTAAAGGATGTATGTTTCCACTACGCATATAAGCAGTACTGAACAAAGTTAGAAGGCCTCCATTTTTAGTGTGTCACAGCTAATAAAGCAGTTGAATTTACAGAAGGAATCTCAGCTAAAGGAGTTCACTGAGCCAAGAAAGCCAAGGTCTTATCAAACTGGAATTGGCTGACATTGGATACAATTAACGTGAAAGAACAGAGACTCCTGTTCAAAGAGGTCGAGCAAAAACAAAAGACGTCAGAGGACTATTGGAGAATAAAATCAAATACACGAAAAGGCTCAATTTCATGGTGTCCAGTCACATGATAGAGGGAAGTTGGACGAACGAGATGGTCACACCTATGCACGGAGGCCGGCTGGTGCCCATACTCCTCAAAACATTTCAGAGAACAGTGCAGAATCATGGCCAACTTCAAAGCACTAATTGACACTGGACCATTGAGGTGATGATGGATGATATGCTAATTGGTGGGAAGCTGGTGCTAAGACGAACTCACCCGCACCTGGTTGTTTGGTCTGCGTGCTGCTAGAAGTAGGTGGAAAAGTACTGACCGGGGTTAGGAGCTAACCAATTGTAGGGGACCACGTAGTTGGGGGCCCTATAGCTTGTGTAGCCAATGGGATTTTGTACATTTAGTGATGTTCATAGTGCCCATTTTTAGGGGAGGGCTTAGTTGCCCCACCTGATGTTAATTATCCTACCACCTTCTTTCGTTACTTCATACAGATATAGAGCCTATACTTAGAAATACACTTAGACCCAATCACACCCTCCGTTACGTTTTTGTAGTTTGCCACGTAGGATGACGTTGGTAATGATGCAGGTCAAAAAGTCAATGATGACCAATTATGGGTACAAAAGCCCAGATGTTTTATGAAGTAAGGAGAGTTAGAGGATCGAGCGATTGCTGATGTTCGTTGTACTCCCTGTTTTAGATACTTGACATTAAAACCGACGAATTTTGCCAAGCTATTTGTGTCGTCTTGATTATTGATGTATGAATACAATCTGTATCCCCATCCATCTCCAGGGTATTGCTATTCATCTTAAAGAGCTGTCTGAGAGGGAACACCCAGCTAACTTGGTAGCAGAGGATGGTTAGATGAGATAACCATCGGCCATCGACATAAGTAACTTTAGAGTCTCGGCAATAACGCACAACCTTTGCCATTCGGCTGACAGGACATGAAGCTCCCCGTGGATAGAACAAACAACTCCTTGCAAGGGACAGTTTGAAGGGACCCCTATTTTCAGATAGAAACCCCTCCCACATCTACGAGAAGCGGCTCGAAGAGGCAGTAACGAAGGCGGTGATCCCGAGGGTCCGAAGAAGAAAAACATGCCAACGGTGAATAAAAAGACCAAAGAGTGTGGTAAAGGGATGCATGCATAGAAAGTAACGGAGTGAGGTGGGATAAAATATAACACAAAAGTAAGAATGTAATATATATGTATATGGGAAACAAGATATTGACTTGAGTGTGGCCGAGCAATATATAAAGAAAAGTAGTCGTGAGTGAGGCCACGATAAGAGGATGCACCCTGTTCCCAGACTTTAAAGAGTGCTAGCAGAAACTTTTATCTAGAGTCCCATAAGTGGATGACGTAGGAGACAGGATCGATTAAAGACTATCCAGAAAGAAATAGGTTTAAGTTCCAATTGGAGCAGATTTTAGAGGGCAAGACGAGTTTTAAGAAGAAGATCGTGAACAGTACATGTGGCCGGTCAACTTTGTCTGTTTATTTTATGTGACTGAAAGGTGTGATGATGTCAGAGTTGAAAGAAAACATTTTATGTAATAGAGAAGCGTGAAATTGAGACACGGAAATTGATTGTTTTAAAAAATTGTATGTTGATGGTTGTTTTTTAGCAAGATTAAAGTAACAAAATTGTGTTATGACAGGATTGGAGCTTGCGACGATTGCTGCTCGCTCATAAGTGTATTTTGATTGAGACGTAATTTGGAAAATGCAATTAAAGCATAAGCGAGTGGTAACAAAGAGAAAAGTGAAGGTTAATAATGAAAGAGGTTACTCCATTAATGCATCTTTGCAAACAGCTGCCGAAGCACGCACTTAAACTTAAACAATAAAGTGCAGAGTGGGTTAAAGGAACTGCAGATAAAATATTTATGCCATGGCCACAAGGCAGATCATTATCGAAGGCAGTCCTGCAGCATATGACGACATATTTGCATGCAGCGTATGCACGAAAAAAGCTAGAAAAGCGCCCATCGAGTCTAGAGCTTTGGAAAATGTACCAACAAGAGGTGCCTCCTTTAGATTGGATACTCAATGTATGCCAAGAGGCGGGTGAAGAGCCTTCGGCTCTGCCTGCCCCGTCTGAAATAAAAGACAAAACTAAGAATGACGATGGGTTATACCCATTAAGGGAACTTAAAGCAGCAACGGGATAAAGTAATCCGTAATATGAGTCACCTACGCAAAGTAGTGACAAGGGCCCAGAGAAAGATACAGAGATAGATATAACCTACAAAGTCCCGAGGGACAAGGAGAGACGCGATAAGGAGAGAAGTGACTGAGCAAGCACAACTCTAGATATAAGGAGAGAAATAAAGAGATGGAAAGGAGAAAAGGATAAAACTGATTTGATAGCGCTCATACAGAACAAATAGATGGAAGGTCAGATTTTACTTAAACTCGATGGTAAAGGCATCGAGGATTTAAGACAAAGGGGAGATCAAGACAAACTAGACAGAAAAGACAAAGAAATGGAGGAACGATTGAAAGATGAAGGAGCGAAAAGAAAAGATGGACAACAACGAGAACAGTTATATCAAGATGAGCAAGCCAAAAAACAAGAGAGCAGAAGAGCAAAGAAAATGTGACAACAGAAACAAAATAGAAGATGAACAGGAAAGGATAAGACAGAAAAGAATACAGAGACAAAGAGACGAGGAGATACGAAGGGCATATGAACGAAGGGATATGAAAAAGAAAGAAGAAGACAGAGTTAGAGAAGAAGCGAGAAAGAGCAGAGAAGTACATGACGACATGGAACACAAAAGAAGGTAGAGAGCACGTAATCTCAATTATTTGGAAAGAGAAGTAAGAAATCCCAATCCACAGGTAGTATGGGAAGACAGAAGAATTGTTTCCCGAATCCGAGTCATTACAAGGCACGTCTAGAGCAAATCTAGAAGACGAGTTTGACTCGCAGAGTTTTGGGAAAGCGATCGATAAAGTATACCACGAAATACAAGCGCAGAAAGAATCACAGGGAAGGGAAAAAAAATAGCATCTCAACAGCACTCAGTTGTATGACATGGAGGAAGCCTACTGTAGTGCGAGACACAAGGAGCTGTCTTTAGACAGACTAACATTGAATAGAGATGATGACGAGAGAAGTTGCACGAGTTGGGCACAAGATGTATCAGATGAAGAAAGGGAAACCTTCCAAAGGGAAGAGAGAAGTAATGTATGTGGTCCAGAGGGAAATTCGCCTATGGATAAGGGAGTAAGGTGGTCAGATTTAAAAATACCTGTGTCCAAGGCACCAGAGCCACTGACACAGTCAGACCAACATAAGGGGCAACCCCACGGTCAGGGGGGGGAGTCCCCACCTTATGTAAGCAGATTAAGATCATTGCCAGGTAGACAGCGATGTGGGAATATTACCCCAGGGGTAGAAAGACAAATGATGAGAGATGAGAATGAGTTTGGGGCGTCACAATTTCCTTTGCTAGAAAAAGGAGGGGCCAGGCCACATTACATACCATTGCCCCAAATGGACAGAGATAATTTAAGGTGCAAACATCCAAGTTTAACTTCTGGCGCTGGAAAATGGATACATGAATTAGAAAAAATGACAGGAGGGACTGCTGTAGTGGATATTAAAGGCCTTCTAATCGCCATACTTGGTGAGAGAGCTGATGACATATGGACACGGGAAGGCTACCCTGGTGTGACTACAGTCAACACAGCGCATGATGGAGCACCATTCAATAACTGCAGAGCAGCAATTTGGAAAGTGCTACGAGTACTACATCCAGACACGTCTGATATGTGAGCTATAATGACAAAAAAATGAAGGGATGAGATGATCCGTTAGTTTACATTAAACATTTCCAAGACACCTGGGCGCTCGAGACTAGGAAATCTTGGGGGAAATCTATACCTATATTTTATCATATATTATGCAAAGGGCTGACAGAACAAGTGCAGAAGCAGCTAAATAAATGAGTGGGTATAGATGCTAAACCATGGTCGGAAATTCAGTTAACCATTGCACATTACTGCAGACTCCTGCAGGAAAAGAATCGCAAAAAAGACGATACACGGAAAGGTGAGGAAGCAAAATTGGTTCAGAGAAAACCGTCCAAGTACGCCATTGAAGGGGCAATGTTAAATAGCGTAGACGGATAAAATACTCAGCAGGCAATAAACATGCCACAGGTGAATAGCCGAAGACAGTTTGATCAGACAAATGGTGGATATGCCTCACGAGGAAGGGGATATCGGGGAAGAAGTTTGCAAGGTAATCATGGGAATTGGCAGAATAATCAGAAGGTTTTCATATTATGCAAAACGGTAATCAGAATATGCAATATGGGCACATGGGGAGACGACCGCCTGTATGTTGGACATGTGGAATGACAGGGCACATGGCTTGTATGTGTAGAAGTCAAGGGATGGTGCAAAATGATCAGTTTTCAAGACAGGGAATTCCAAATCCACCTGCATACTCGCAGCAGGGTGGAAATGTAGTTGCGCAAAATCAAACAGTGCAGCAGCAAGCGCCGTGAGTGCAGCAAGGCTTGCAACCACAGCAAATGACAGGTAACCAACCGCAAGGATAATCGCAGCAATCCCCTATACAACTTCAACAGAACACAAACACAGAACTGCCAATGACTTGTACAATGGGAGGTGTTACTGTTGATGGAGGAAATCCATTCACGAGTGATGGAGTGAGACTGTACCCACAATAGGACAGCTCACTGGGAGACCTGAAGTGTTCAGTCCTATCTATAATGCCAAATCCTCATGAGGAGCCGAGGATAGACGTAAATATAGGCGGCAAAGCTTTTTCGTTCTTAGTGGACACAGGTGCAATGCACTCATGTATACGTGAGGGCACATTTTTAATGTCTGCCAATGCGATGAATACTCCGGGTTTCACAGGGGCAACGAGTCGAGTTGCTTTCACAGAAGAAATTCCAGTCTCTATAGGAGAGTGCGATATGAAGGTGCCACTTCTTTATTCGAGGCAAAAACCTGTCAACATATTAGGATGAGATTTGATGTCAAAATGGAATATGACCATTTTGTTTACAGATGAAGGCATAGTTTGGTCAACACCGGGAATGCATTATTTAAATGTGTGCGAAATTATCATGGCATTTGCAGGGCAAATAGCGCCTAGAGCGATACCACTTGAAGCCAAAGTCTTTCATTATGGGAGGCATATTCTATTAACATGGCTACCAGGTCTAGTAGGTAGAACCATGAGGATACCGGATGAGTTTCTAGTTAGGCTTCAGATACCCATGGATGAAGAGAAAGGTCACATTTTTCCCTTAGACATAGAAGCAGCAATAGTTTGAGGAAACATGGCTTTATTTGATGCAAATGATATGGGTAGACGATGGAGCACAATAATTGCCATCGAGGAAGGCTGCAGAGTGACTGATGTCACTGATGAAGAATTGTTTGGAGATTATTTATCTGATGATTTTGTGGTATTCGAGATGTGCATTACTTATTGGGTAAAGGCAATCAAAAGAGAAGTTCTGCAGAGAATGATGTTAGCACAGAAGCATCCTTAATATTTTGATGAAGATATGGCGAAAGTGCCAGTTTCATTATGGACTACTGGCCCCTATGACGTAGGCTTACTAAAAGGGGTTGGAGAGGTGAAGATTAAATTAAAACCAGGAGCAATTTTACCTCCAGCACAGCAATATCCCAGCCTCGAGTGGCAGATGAAGGCATTTTTAAGATGATCTCCACCATGATGAACCAGGGAATATTAGTGACGTCAGAGTCACCATGTAATAAGTCAGATTATCCTTCCAAGAAATCTAAGGGGGGGTCGTGGCATTTAAAACAAGATTTGAGACCAATAAACCAAATTGTAGAGGCCGAGTTCCCTTTAGCCCCAAACCCATCTACAATTCTATGTAATATACCTGTTGATGCACAATATTTCATGGTGATTGACTTGAAAATTTTGTTTTTCTCAATCCCATTGAACAAAGCCTCATAAGATTTGACATTGTTTACTTTTAGACAAGTGTGATTAAAAAGCACAAGGCTGCCCCATGGGTACTGTGAGTCTCCATCAATTTTCAACAGAATCCTCCAGATGGACTTGAGCAATATTGCTTTAGAAAGTGTTGTGCTGCAATACTTAGATGACATTTTAGTTTGCAGCACAACAGAGGAAGAGTGCAGACTCGATTCTGTTCAGCTGATGATTATACTCGCTGACAAAGAATATAAGGTTGACAAGGAAAAGTTACAATATTGTCAACAAGAAGTGTTGTACATAGGCCAATTGATTTCACATGAGGGAAAGAAGATCACCCCTGAAAGAGCTGAGGCCATTTTAAAAACAGCTACGACACACGATAAAACAGATGCAGAGTTTTTTGGGAATATGTAATTATGTCAGGGCATGGGTCTTTGACTATAGCTCATATACACGGCCTCTCTTACAGGCCTTGAAGAAAGCACAGGCGACACAAGAAAAAATTGTGTGGACTAAGGCAATGGAAGAAGGATTTGACAAATTCAAAAAAGCAATCTGCACAGCCCCAGTTTTAGGTGTCCCTAATTATGCAGAGGAATTCTTTCTATTTTCGCATACATATGGCACTTTTATGACATCAGTACTCACACAGAGAACTACATTGGGGTACAAGCCCCTTGCATTTTACAATGGAAGCTTAGACCCAGTAATGAGAGTTCACTTTCCATGCAAACAAAGTTTAGCAGCCACCGCGTTCGCCATAGAAAAGGTTACCAGCATAGTGATGGGATGCTCTATGACGTTATTTGTTGAACACACACTATGTGCTATTTTGGAAAAACCGAAAGGCAGGTTGACTTCTCAAAGGGCTTCTGCCTATGAGGTAGTCATATCAAATCCAGCTATTAAAATAGTTCGATGTAAAATAGTGAACCCAGCTATTTTTATAGCTGAGCCAATCACAGAAGGAAAGCCCATGCACAATTGCGTGAACTATGAAGAGTTCTGTGATGAGCTCCATAGAGTAAAGGAGTATGCACTAGCAGGGGGAGAGATTGTTTTCATTGACGGGTCTTCGAGAATCGATCAAAATGATGGACAAAGATACACAGGTGCCGCTGTGGTGAAACATCTGGCAAATGGAGAATTTCGACTGGTTGTTAGTACTCGATTGTATCTCATTATTCAGCGCAAGCTGCAGAATTATTGGTGTTGATACCCACGATCGAGAATCAAACAGACCAGGAAGTAACAGTGTACAGCGACTCCGCCTATGTGACATCGATGGTGCACGCAGGATTAGCACGCTGGAAAAGGAGGGGCTACCTCTGAGCAGACGGCACACCAGTACAGCACACAGCCTTATTGGACAGGCTTAGTAAGGATTGGGCATAGCAGTCGTTAAATGCGCAGCTCACACCAAAGGGACAGATTTTATCCTGTGCTGAAATTAAACAGCAGGCGCTGAGGCTTAACGTATAGAAAATACAGATATAGGGATGATGAATGTGGAGACTTTTGATGTGAATGAAAGGATGACTGAAATTATGATTGTAATGGAAGAATATAATCATATGTCCAAAACACAGATAATGGAGCTCCAAGGGGAGGCACTGCAAGAGGAAAAGAATTTTTGGAAACGAAGAGGGTGTTCTTTAAACCACTCTGAAGCATTGTGGCGACAAGACAGCACTGGTAAACCAGTGATGCTTATAGCCTTATTAAGGTTGGTGCTGGAACAGCTACACTACCCAGCGCATACAACTAGGGAGAATCTTGCTTAACTATTGCTGAGGATTGGTTTGTGCCGATCCTAATGGAACATGTTGCATTTTTTATGGTAAATTGTATTGTTTGCCAACAATTCACAGCTGGGCATACACTGCACACAGTGAGGGGAGTCATTCCAAGACCCAATGGTCCTTTTCAGCACTTGCATATCGACTATGTCGACATGATACAAGTATGCAATGGATATTGATACTTGCTTGTTGTAATGTGTCCTTTCTCAAGATGGATAGAGGCAGGTCCATGCACACCCAGACTCTACCTTTGCAGCCACATTTTTAGTGCAAGAAGTGTTTCCAAGATGGGGAGTGTGCGAAGTAATGAGATTGGATAATGGACCTCATTTTGCTAATACAGTTTTCAAGCAGATCAGCTTGTTGCTTGGTATAAAGCAAAAGTTTTCTTCGGCTTATCATCCGCAAGGAAATGGGATCTGTGAGAAGCTCAATGGCCTGTTAAAAGAAAGAATAGCCAAGATGAAGCTGACTTTGAAGAAATGGTGGTTGCTTTGCCTACCACTGGCATTGTATGCATTGAGGAACCAACCAGGTTCTGACCACCATTTTACGCCTCACAAAATCATTACAGGAAGAGGAATGAGAACACCCCTAATGCCTCCATCCCAAGTTAGAAGTGATGCTCAGCCAACATCAGAAGTTCTAGGATTGGAATTGCAAAAGTATTTGAACTGTAGGACTTCCAGTTTTTCTGTGATTTCAGGACAGTTGCAGAGACGAGGGTGTAGGGCAGTACAGAACACAGAAGGAGATGCTTCATCAACCCAACCTCTGGAATTTATCTTCCCCAACTTTACCCCGGAGATGCAGTCCTAGTTCGTAACCACACAAGGAAAAAGTGGGATGAGCCATGTTTCAACGGTCCTTTTTTTGTTGAGGACGTAATGCCATCTGCTGTCAAATTGCAGGGTAGGCGCGCTTGGATCTTCTTGGGGACATAAATATCTACTCTGGAGAAACCCCTCTGTCTACACCCCTCTGCGAATAAGCTACAATCATCAGACAAGAACCACAGCACGTGCAGACGAGATCTATAATGAAGAAGAAGGACGCATGAACTGACAAGTGGAAAGAGTAAAGAACCTTTTAGTTGGGCTGTGGCTTGGCGTTGGACACTCCCTTTTGAACTATAAATAAAAGGGTGAAAGGAAACATTCAAACACTCTATGCATCTTAGTTGCAGAGAAGGGAAGATCTGCATTCTTAAACCCACAGTAGCTTATTGACTTTGGACTGAGGCGTACTTAAAGCCTTGATAAGAAGAGGAGTATGCTAGATTCTGATTGTGGACACAGCAATCGGAAGAGGGTACAATACCCCGATTCTTTCCACACTGAGTTCTTGTTTGGATCTACTCATGGTGTTAGCCAGTGTTCACCTTTCTAGGAGCATACTCACATATTTTGAGTTTGTGTTGCGTTCTTATCCTTCACTGGTGGGGAGAACTTGCCGCGTTCCAGCTTTCATTCGAGATCCTGACAATGAGAAAATTATAAGAAGATTGTTTATAATCATCACTGAAAAATTCTTGAAGTTACCTGAGTACAGTGAAGAAAATACAAATGCCTTTATCAGCCGACGCAGCATATAGACTGGTCAGTGTGGTGTTCTTTCGTCTAATTGAGGAATACCAGCATCTTGTTGGAAGACACACGGATGTGTTAACTTTTCTGAGAGATCCAAGAAATACTGCAAACTTAAATGTAATCTTGGAAGGTAACATCATTCAGGTGAGCATCTATTCTGAAAGAAATCACAGAGAGGTGTAGAAAATTTCCTCCGAGGGACAGATCAAGGAAGTGAATAAAAGACAAAATGTGTTCATGCTGACAGGGAAGCAACATGTCATCTGGACTGAGGCAGATTCAAGGCATCGATTGGGAATTGATCTATGTGTTAGAGATCGTATAGACTTGCAGAGATCGTTTTTCTTCACGACAAAGGAACATTTGCATCTCGATTGGTGAAAAAATAACTGGTTCCAGATATACAGATAAAATCGTTCTTAGCATACAGAAAGCCGATAGTTGATCGAGGACAAATGCTGAAGAAGACAGCAGCTTCCAGAAACAAGCTAAAAATGCAGAACCATTAAAATACGTTTTTCCTTCCTTAGCATCAAATGATCGAGATGGGGAATTTCAACAGTAACGTTGTGTTGCCCCAAGAGGACAGACGCACACATTGTCCAAGAAGTTAATGTTGCAAGGTGACATACCTCTCTGTCATCTACACATGCATTGTATTTATACTCCTATTGCTTTTTCTGACAGTGAGAACTGCATTTTATATAGGAGCACATGGGGCCAAGACTCCTGTATGTTTCTGAGCAGATGGAAAAGATGAGTGTGGCAATTACAAGGCAGTCTAGACCCTACATAATTATTCCTGTCCCAAGAAGAGAGGGGAGGATCCCTGTGCTTGCAATGGATGTTGTTAGTAATCAGTCACACACAACACTTGTTTCAGAGAATGCTTTTAAACGTCGGAGACAGGGTCGGTGGATCAGGCAAAATAAGGGGTTAATAAAGGTTGGGCCTACCCAGATAGTGCATGCAGACACACCTGGTCCAGTGACTAGAGACCCAAGTACGAGTCCCAAAGAAAAGACAAGCATAGAGATTATAGCAGAATCTTTATGGCCGTCATTAGCTGCTGCTAGAAAAAGGCAGATGGATAGAGAAGGACTTGCTGAGCTTTCTCCTACACCGGGAACCCGGACAGATGTCCCTGTAAACAAACCAGCCAGAAGGAGCTATGTTGATACATTTAGAGACATAGGGCCTCATTACGAGCCTGCCGGTCTGGAAAAAACAGTGGTGGTATAACCACTGCCACCGTTCTTTCCGGACCGGCTGATTGAGAGTCCTGCAGGCGGGAGGGGTCACTCCCACCAGGTCTGACCTGGCGGGTTTAACACCAGCCGCCTGCAGGCAGACATGGAAACACCGGCTCTCTCATAGACGGAACCAGTGTTTCCATTGTCCCCATCCCCATGTAGTCCTATGGGGCTCCATGGGAATGGGGACTTACACAATTCCGCCTCTGGAATTCCCGGGTCACTGGGGTCATAATGCCCCAGTGATTCTGGGAATCACAGAGGCAGAATGGTAATACGGGTCTGGCAGTAACCTGCCGGTTTTTCCGGGCGGTTACCGCCGGACTCGTAATGAGGCCCATAGTCATAGAAACCTACACGAAGAGTTTGAGAACCAAAAGAAGCACCCAAGAACATAATTATGAACTAAATGATTACCTGGACAGGACAGCACACTCGGGAAATAAAATATGGTACCAACACATGAAAGAAGTTGGAAGAAGGA
The DNA here is from genome assembly GCF_040938575.1 of Ambystoma mexicanum. NCBI lineage: Eukaryota > Metazoa > Chordata > Amphibia > Caudata > Ambystomatidae > Ambystoma > Ambystoma mexicanum. The sequence continues at coordinate 420,425,438 of NC_090929.1, forward strand.
TGTCAGGTGAAGAATGCTTCGTATGTGCACTCTTGCCATACAGAAGGAGAAAATCGAAAATGTTCATAGCAATTGAAATTAATGTCCAAACAGCACATTGTCTTTCACACATAGCACTTTGCAAAACAAGAGGTCAATTTATGGGAAGTGATGTTTCTCTCAAATGGGCAACTGAAAAGACAGATCCAGATGAAGATGACTATGTTCAAGATATAAAGACAAGAAACAATGCCAAGACAAAGAATCAGGTGATCAGATATAAAAAACCTGGAGTAAAAGGAGCAGAAATTAGAAGAGAATTGAATAAAAAACTGGAGACCACAGGAAAAACTGCAGAAGAAGCTTGTAGATGGAAGAACAGAGGTCAAATGCAGATCTGGGGAATAGTACTGTCACCAGACAGATGGGAGAAAGGAGTGGTGATCTGCAGAGCATGGATAGTTATTGGTTGTTATCAACCTACTATTGACATAGTGCAGAATGGCTGTAAGCCGTTATGGCCAAGACTTGCTCTACTTCTGACATGGGTCGAGGACAGAGGAGGACCCTTGCAGGTAGTACCATTGGAGAGTTCTAAACTATGCTTCAGAAACTGTCATTTTCAGTATATTGAAAGAAATCTCCCCCATATCTTATTAAATAGCATTTCTTGTCTTGTCTTTTGTATAAAAACTTTTCCACATCAGCCAGACTATGCATTTCATGAAACCAAACATCTTTGTGTAAGGTAGTAGCAGTTTTCCAATTCCTTAAGATGATTTTCTTTCCAATTATGGCACTTCTATATAACCATTTCTTCTGGCATTGTGTTAGATCTAACAAGTTATCATCACAACCCAAGATCAGTGTTTGAAAATCAAGCTCAATCCTCTCATTCAAAACCTTCTCGAAGATCTCCCCTAATTCCGTCCAAAATTCTCGCACCTTCCTGCAGTCCCACAACGTATGGTCCAATGTACCACTCTCATGAACACAATTCCAACAACTGAAAATGACAATTGAATATGTTTGGATGTGAATTCTACGATCGGGGGGTGGGGTGGAATTTGTGTTCAGTGATTTGTAATCTTGTATATAGTTTATTTTTGTATTACCTTGATGTTTTTAATGTATTGTTGTATTGTTAAAATTGAAAATATTTTTTTTTTAAAACTATGCTTCAGAAACAATGGAACTAGAAAAATGGGAGAAAATCAGAACTGTGGCCGAATCTTCGATGTGCCAGGAATGGGTCATGGAACAGCAGTCAATATGGATCATTATTGGGCTTGTGGATCCAAAGCCTAGATCAGACTGCCAAAAGATTGGAGAGGAATCTGCACATTAATAAATGTCAATTTTCCTGCATTGGGGATTCCAAAAAGTGATTTGAACCTTGACAGTTTCCCGAAAGCAGATGCTCATCTGAGGAAGAAGAGATCTGTGCAGCTGATAAATCAAATAAAGAGGGAGAACTACTTCTCTGCCAAATCAATAGAACCTTTTGATGTTATTCCATATGAACACAGACTGTTTAGCCAGACTTCTTCAGTGTTCAAGCTGATCTTCATGCCAAGGATCCAGGTTGGAGCAAATACCAAGTGGCTTCAGATCACTAGATGGGAATTGCTGCAGACGATTAATACTACCATAAAGGGATTCAATGCAATCAGAGAAGAGATGAGAGCCATACGACAGATGGCTCTCCAGAACAGATACGCCTTGGACATGATCATAACTATGGATGGAGGTGTTTGTGCAAAAATTGGAGAATCATGTTGCACGTTTATACCTTCTCATGATGACGAGAATGGAACCTTGACAGAGGTCATAGACATGCTGACAAAACTCCATGGCCAGATGATAGAAGAGGTAGAAGACATTGCTGATTACAGCTGGTTTGGATCACTCTTCTAGTGGGTTCCACAATGGATGGCAGATATGTTCACATTTCTTGGAGCCTTGTTATTATTAGTGATGCTTGGATTCTGTGAAATCAAGATAATAATCTCACAGTGCAAGAAGACAGCAAAGAAAGCCATAGGAATGAAAATCATGATTGATGTTGAACCAGGATGGAAGCCTAAAGATCTGACTGATGAAGAAATCAGAGACTTTGTAAAGGCTGGTATTCATGCACCTGAGGGAACAAAGTTCCTGTATCCAAAGGACGATAAGAAGTATGTGGGAAGATGGATCTATTGCAGTCCAAGTGGACATTGCATGCTCATGACATGGAACAAGGATGAGCATACAAAATCAGCTGGATGCTTGAAGGGAGTCATAAATATATGGATCCCTAAGAAGCATTTCTTCAGACCAGGATGTCTAGACGTAAAGGATGATGTGAGAGTGGTCGATGAATCGCCCAGAGAGGGGAGTGTAGAAGAGGAGCCAAGTACCCCCACTCCAACTGCCCCTCCTACATTACCTGAAAAATATTAACCAAAGTATGTGACGAATACTGAACAGTTAAACCGGCAAAGAGAAGAGCGTGGACTCTGTAAAGTACCCATAAGAATAGCTATCCCTAAAAGAATATGGGCGGTAAAGAACCCATTGAGGAAACCATACCTGCATACAAGACAATATGATGGCCAGTTGAACGAGATTCCTGAAGAAGCAGAGAAACTAAATGGCAAGGATGAATGGTGATGTCATACAAAATCGAATTGACACCCATAGAAGAGATAAACAGACCAGAGGATGCAGACGATTCGTAACCATCAAGAAGTGCCAAGGATAAGTAACATCTTGGGATCAAGATGAAGAAACTAATGCCACAGACCTGATGAAAATACTTAGTTTAAACGCGTACAGATGCAATGAAAATGCAAGCACAAAGCAATCATGAAGCTAGCAACATGCTTTTGAATAGTTAGACAGTGGCAAGCGCCAACATATACATATATAGATACACAAGGACAAGTAAAGGATGGATGTTTCCACTACGCATATAAGCAGTAGCAGTACTGAACAAATTAAGAAGGCCTCCATTTTGAGTGTGTCACAGCTAATAAAGCAATTGAATTTACAGAAGGAATCTCAGCTAAAGGAGTTCATTGAGCCAAGAAAGCCAAGGTCTTATCAAACTGTAATTGGCTGATTGGATACAATTAATGTGAAAGAACAGAGACTCCTGGTCAGAGAGGTCAAGCAAAAACAAAAGACGTCAAAGGACTATTGGTGAATAAAATCAAATACATGAAAATGCTCAATTTCATGATGTCCAGTCAAGTGATAGAGGGAAGTTGGACGAATGAGATGGTCACACCTACGCACGGAGGCCGGTTGGTGCCCATACTCCTTAAAAATTCTCAGAGAACAGTGCAGACTCAAGGCCAACTTCAAAGCACTAATTGACTCAAAACCATTGAGATGATGATGGATGTTATTCTAATTGGTGGGAAGCTGGTGCTAAAACAAGCTCACCCGCACCTGGTTGTTCGGTCTGCGTGCTGCTAGACGTAGGTGGAAATGTACTGACAGGTGTTAGGGGCTAACCAATTGTAGGGGACCACGTAGTTGGGGGTCCTATAACTTCTGTAGCCAATGGGACATCGTACATTTAGTGACGTTCATAGTGGCCATTTTAAGGGGAGGGCTTAGTTTCCCACCTGATGTTAATTTACCTACCACCTTCTTTCGTTAATCCATATAGATATAGAGCCTGTACTTAGAAATACACTTAGACCCAATCATACCCTCAGTTAGGTTTTTGTAGTTTGCGCCGTAGGATGACGTTGGTAATGACGCAGGTCAAAATGTCAATGATGACCAATTATGAAGTAAGGAGAGTCAGAGGATCGAGCGATTGCAGATGTACCTTGTACTCCCTGTTTTAGATACTTGACATTAAAACAGATGACCTTTGCCAAGCTATTTGTGTCGTCTTGATTATTGATGTATGAATAAAATCTGCATCCCCATCCATCTCCAGGGTGTTACTACTCATCTTAAAGGGCTGTCAGAGAGAACACCCAACTCACTTTCTTTATCAAGGCGGAGAAGAGCAGGACTGGGGAGTCTTGGCTATAGTAGGTGAGTAGCTTCTGGAGTGCCCGGCATGGCTTCGGCGAAGCTGTCGGCTCACGGCGATCATACAACCCTTGTTGCCTTTTTCTCATCATGCAAATGTACCAACAATTGCTTGCAAGACCCGGGCAACTTATTGCCCTTTAAACAACCACTAAAAACGAGCAACATGAAAACCCAACTGTGTCCAGCAGTGATTGCGCAAGCCTACACCCAGGCATTACCTTAATATATGACAACAGTCAAAACCAGCGCCACTAACGGCAGGGTTCCAACCACAGCTTTTCCTTTTCCCCCGAAATGTAGGTTTTGTTGCGCCCCTGAACACAAGCACACACATCATATACACACACCCAGCCATCCATACATTTAAGTGAGCACCCTTTCACCATACAGGCATGCACACCCGGGGAGCCCCCCATACATTTAAGTGTGCACCCTTTCACCATACAGGCACACCCAGGCAACCACATATACAGTTAAGTGTGCACCCTTTCACTGTACATGCACACATGCACACCCATACATTTGTGTGCACCTTTTCACCATACAATCACACAGGCAGCCACCTATACATTTAAGTGTGCACCCTTTCACCACACACTCACAAAGGCAGTCACTGATACATTTAAGTGTGCACCCTTTCACCATACACTCACACACGCACATGCCATGGGGTTGAGGGGAGCCCTATTACTTCAAAAAGAAATTGTTTCCTTTTGAAATCACTATAACTTCATACAGAAATTATTTCCGTTAAGGACCGAACCATAACGGAATAGATTATTTTTGAAGTCATAGGACTCCCCCCACCCCATGACATGGAAGGCCCTAGGCTGGAGGCCTCCATATCATGGGGTTGGTGGAGCCCTATGACTTCGAAAAGAAACTATTTCTTTTTGAAGTCACTCTGCCTTCATAAATAAATTATTTCTGTTGCAAATATTATTTCTTTATGAATGCAGATTGAATTCAAAAAGAAAGATTTAAAAAAAAAAAAAAGAAATGTGGGACTTTTTTTTACATTTATTTTTCTCCAAGTGGGGCCTCCTCCCAGGACATGTGCACTGCGGGGGCTGCAGGGGCCCCTGTTATGCCAGTGGAGTAAACGCATTGATGGAAGACAGGGATGGGGTGCGTACAAAGGAGCTGGGGTGAAAGGGAGACTGGGCAAGAAAGAGGAGTGAGGCGTTGGCAGCATTGAGGGGGGGTGAACAAGGATATACGAGGCCATAGGTGAGCGGGAGGTGGAGGAAAGAGGTGGGGCGATAAAAGAGGCCGTGTAAGTTGGAAAAAGTGTGGCAGCGCAGTGCTGGGAAAGATTATGTAACTTGGGTTGGATGACATGTGAGGGAACAATGACAGAGGTGCGTTTTGACAGTTGGGAAGTCTCCAAAGGAAGATTGTAGTTGGAGCCAGGCATGATCAGAGGTTATGGTAAGGGGGCGGAAGTAATGTCACAAGGCCAGTGGTTTTCCCTTGAGAAATGCCTGGGACTCACTCCACTTTGCTGGGGCAGGGATCACACTGACCGCCTTACAAATACATGTTCATTTATTCTGTAATTGTATGGCTTCTGATAAAAGAAGAGCTGATCAAGAGCGAGACTACCTTAGATTTAGGACAAGTTTAGACCCTGACAAACTTGGGCATCTGTCAGGAGAGAGTTGACGGACCAACTGATAGATGACCAATCAGGAGCTGGATTACAGTAGTAGTTTAGTAGTAGTAGTTTGTCATTCATAAAAAACCTTTACCCCATTAGTATGGCCTCAATGCGATTGTGGGGGCAACAGCCTTGGGGGACCAGAGTCCAAGGTATGGGAAAATTGTCAGAAGGGGAAAAAATGTGTGTTTGCATTTCGTCAAATAGGAAATTGGGAGGGATGGCTGAGTCTCTGTAAAGCCACCCATGATGGTCAGGCATGTGGATGAGTGCTGAGAGGTGGGCAGGAGAGTGCACAAGTGCAGGAGACTAGATATGTGTCCAGCTAGTCTGAATTTTTGTCGTGGGATTTAGCTGCATTCTGATGGCAGAGGTGTTGTGTTTTTGTCTGGTATATGGAGGCGAATGTGTGCAGAGGTGTGTGACTGTGCATGCGGCTACAGCCCACCAAAGTGGTACGTACCTATGTACCTTGAGCCTCAGTTGGAACTTTTGATGTGGCTGTGGAATCCGTTTGTCCGGTCTGCTCTGAGAATTATATTTTACCTTGCTTTGCAGAATATGCTGCAGAGGCATAGATAGTGTCCTGACTTAGGTGTCATTAAGGTAAGTGTGAAGAGGGGAAGGTTTGTCAGGTTGCTGGAGAAAAGAGGGCTTTTCTGATGGAGAGGTGATCCTCTTTGTGGCAGATGCTGGGTGAAAAGAAGTTCCTGAGGGTGGGAGCTTGGACAGAGAATGTGTATCCCCCAACTCTGGTGGAGTAGAAATGGGGGGATCACAAGGAAGAGTGCGGCACAAGGAGCATTGCAGAGCCAGATTCAAGGTTTCTGATGAGCTGGTAGCGTGTAGGTTAATGTTGGAGGAATTCTGGGCATGTCTTGTGGAGGGCACATGGCCTTGAAAGCCATCCTTTGGCAGATACGAGCCAGTGGAGCACGCTAAGGGCAGGAGGGATGTGTTCTTTGGGTGGGAGGGCAAGGAGGAGCCTAGCTGCAGAGTTTTAGATCAGTTGGAGCTTTCTGAGCTGATAGAGACAATTGGTGTAGTATAGGCGGGAGAGGATGATAGCCAAAATTGCTGAGACTCCACAGGGTAGTGGAAATGTTTTAGAAGTCCCCTAATCTTAATAGCCAGAGAATGTATTCTTCTTTTAGGGTGAGGATTTTAACAAACTCCCAAAACATCCCCAATTTGATTCCTGTCATCCAATGTGGATTTCCTCTCACCCAATCAGCATTACACTGGTGGCTGTGCCTGATGTAAACTGGGTGGAAGCCTAGTGGCTTTACAGTTATTCCTTGACAACCTGTACTTCATGTGTATTGCCACTGTCCAGAGTGCCCAACAGGTACTCCTAAGAGAAAAGTGCTGTTCTCTCTAAAGGGTTCCCTAGTACCACTTCTACCGTGCACGGCTCAGTGATGAATGGGGCCAGATTTACTGTTTTGCATCGTACTATGTGAATGTTGGAGCTAGAAAGTATTATTTCATAAGATGTTGCTCTTTGTGTCGTAAGTGTAGATTTAGACCGGTATAGAATTGCAAACAAGGAATGTTCAACAAACAGTGTGACCGAGCGTCGCATTACTATGGTGGCGCTCTTTTCAATTAAAGGCGGAGGCTGCGAGAGCTTGTTCACACGCAAAGAGCTATTGCATCACGGAGTTAAGGGTGCCACTGTAATAGGCCAATGGCTTGTGCCCTGAGGATGTTTTCTGTGTTAGCACGGCTGTCATGAGTGTCCCATTGCAGTGTGAAAACAGGAAGAATTCACGTTCATAATCTGGGGTCACTAGAACGGGAGCTATAGAGATACGTTCTTTTAGTGTTGTAAAGGCTGTGTGCATGTCTGGTGTCCATGTGATAGCTGTGTGCGCTATCTCTCTGTGCCTTCTTCAATGCTTGTAGTGGGGCCTTGTGTATGCTGCATAATCGAGTATCCATGCTCGGCAATAATTATACATGCCGAGAAACTTTTGCATACCATTCACTGTGTGGGGCCTTGCTGCAGCGCATACTGCTGCTGCTCTTTCTGGTATTATCCTTTTGCCATCTTTGGATATTAGTTGTCCCAGATACAATACTTCTCCTAGGCAGTACTGCAACTTCCCTCTGTCCACCTTGTAGCCTTTGCGTGCTAACAAATTCAATAATGTTATTGAGTCTGCTCTGCACTGTTCCTCGCTATCACTGCAAATCAAAAGGTCATCTACGTGTTGTATCACTGTGCTTTTAACATCAAAATTGGCAAGATGTTCATGCAATATTCTGTTAAAAATGCTTGGGATTTCACAGTATCCCTGTGGTAATCTGCAATGTTCGTATCTTTTACCTCCCAGGGTAAATGAAGTCAGGTATTGTGAGCTTGGATCAAGTGGTACCGAGAAAAAAGCATTTTTCGAGTCTAACACTGTGAAATGTGTGGCTGTCTTTGGGATGCTGCACAAAATGGATGCAGGGTTTGGGACAAGGGGGAACTCCTTCTGTATGACGTGATTAAGTGGGCGTAAATCCTGCACCATCCTCCAAGCCCCTCCCTTCGCTTTCTTTATTGGATAAATCACAGTATTGCAGGGAGAATTTGATGGTACAATGATACCCTGCTGAAACAGTGTATGTATCGTTTCTTTTATTCCCTCCTCTGCTTCTCTTGACAGGGGATATTGTCTCACCCGGGCTAGCACCGCACCAGGCTCAAGTTTAATCTTTACTGGGGTTACCTCTCGCAAAAACCCTACATTGTGTGGGTCGGTGGTCCACACATTTGTGTGTACCTGCTGCATGTCCTCATCAAAGAATAATGGTGGTGCACTGACAATGGCCACAAGGGGGTTTGTTACTCATCTGTTTTGGACCATTATATCACATGGCATACATATTTCCATTATAATCTCCCCATCACTGTCATTGTCAGTGAACAGCTTCTCGTCTGTTAGATAGCGCAGCGCTATGTTTTGGTCTATGCGCAGCACTGTTCGCCACTGGCATCTGTGCGTGCCCAGACCTATTGCCACAATATGTCCAGCTGACACTTGTACTCCCTGCAGATCTAATGAAAGCATAGTGCCTAGTAATATTTCAGGGGCAGCTACAGGGCTGAAAACAAAATCAGAGGGTATACTCTATTCCTTTCATGTTATTTCGGGGCACCACTCTTACTTGCCAGAACACAAACATGCCTGCATTAGTAGGCACCCCTTGGACAGCTATTTCATTTGTTATTGTGTTAATCAACAGCATTGCCTGGAGGGGGCATATTCCCGGGTTTGAGCACACTATACCCCTTTCAGTAAAGGAAATAGTCATATTAAGCTTACTAAGGAGGTATCTCTCCAGCAAGATTACCGGCGAGTCTTTGTGATACAATAGCAGTGCTCGCACTGTTTTCCCCCTATCTTTACATCCAAAACTTTAGTGTATGGAACCGTGACTACAGCCCTAGAAAATTCCTGCATTTCCACATTTTTACCCGACAGCGGAAATCCACCTTCCTTTAGGCACGAGTCCACCATGAAGATGAACTGTCTGTCTTCTATCTCCACCCCCACCAGTGCTTCCTCGTCTGGATGTAGGGTAGTTGATAGGAGTGGACACCCAAGTGCTCTCTGTGGGCTGTCCTAGTCTGGGTGTGCGTTTGTCCCTGGGAAAGAAAATGTGTTCTCTCCAACCATAGCTGTTCCTTGAAATGGCGCTGGTGCACCATTAGCAGTGGTGGCAAAGGGGTTATTGTGCATTGTCCATTTGACCCTTGCGTGTTAATCGTTGTTGTATCCCCTGTTGTGGTGCTCTGTGCCCTTGTGTAAACTGGGTGTCAGCCTGTTTTTCTTGTCCGTAACCTCCCGTGGGTAGCCCATAGGGACTACCTGGGTGGGGATGGCCATATTGCTGTTCATTATTAAATCTTTGTGTGTTTTGATAATATGCCATGGGACGGGTGCGACATTCCCTCGCAAAATGCCCCAACTCCCACATGACCAACATGCTCCCTGTCCCCCTCCTCTGGGCCCTAGTCTTCCGTATCCCCCTCTCTGTCCTCTGTACCCACCTCTTCCAGGCCTTCCTTGCCACTGGGGCCCTCCGTACTGCTCTTCTCCAGCCCATTGTTCCTGACCGTTTACTGCCCATGTGGCTGCCACCCTAGCTTTCAGCACTGTCGGCCCCTCCTCCTTGTTTCCCTGCCTTTCTGGGGGCAGTACGGCAGTTACTCCCGCGACCTTCACCAGCTTATTTTGTACAAGTTTGGCTTCATCTGCCAATCTTTTCTGTGTGATTTCTTTCTCCCTTTATTTGATCCTCCTACAATGATGTAGTATAATGCTTTGTATTTCTGGCCACCCTTTGGCTTCTATCCCAGCAATTATATCAAGGGCCTTCTGTACCACCTTCGGGAGGCCTCTCTTGATAATGAAGTAAAAGAGGGAGGTTGACTGGTCCCAGGCCGTGCCCGTCTCCACCCTCCATATATCCTGCCCCCGAAGAATGTACTGCGCAGTATCTTCCTCGTCCCCCATTGTGCATTGCATCACTGAGTATAAATCGGGGGTGTCCAGGAAAGTCCTCTGCAGTGCATCCCACACCTGTGCTTTCACGTTATTAAATGACGCCCCATCATGCCGGTCACATTCCATTGTTACTCCCAGGAGCCCCGCCTTCACCCACACCGCGTCTGCTTGATCACCCACTGCTGATACTAGCAAGCTCTTGACATCCTCTATGGCTAATGGGACCCTTGCAGTGTTTTTTCAAAGGCATATATCAATGTTTCTGCGCCCCCAGAGAGTGGGGCTAGAGCTTTCAACAAATTGGTTTTATCCATTAGCGCCCAAGGCACGTAGTGAGGCCGTCCCGCCCCTTTATGGATGAGGGGCATCTGCAGATTTGTTCTCCCCCTGCCTTTGCTTACCTTTGTTCCTTTTTTCTTTGCCAGCACCATTTTCCCTATCCTGTTCCTTAGCCTTCCTTGCCAACCTTCTTCTTCCCCTCCCACCTGTGGTGTCAGATACTCTACTTACAGACCCCCTCCTGTAGCTCCTTCCTCGTACTCATCAATATCGCTCCAACATTCTTCTTCCCTTTCTGATGTCACGTTACCTTGCCCCGCACTTACCTGCTCACCTTCCTGCTCTACTCACACTATCTTAACTGGGGCACTATCAATGCGGAAGAGGAAGTTCCCGGACTTCCATTCATCCTCTGCTATAATAGAGGAGTTTTTCGATGGTGGCGGTGGTGGTGTCTGCCTTCCCCCTGGCAGCGGTAGTGTACCTTCACACAGTGATCTCAGTCGGGACAATTCCACTTGGGTATTGGTCATTTGATCTTCTAAATTTTGAGTTATTCAGAATTCAGAGACAGAGAAAGGGAGAGAGAGAGGGGGGAGAGAGAGAGAGAGAGGGGGAATATATATATATATATATATATATATATATATATAATGCATTTTGCACACACCTGATTTTGCTTTGCCCATTTCATTGGGAGAACAAAAAACATAGAAACATAAACCAATAAACAGGTTGACCTGACAAACTGACGCACCTTACTGACAACGAAAAACAAGAAACATGTATTGATGATATCCCTTTGTGTTCTCAACCCTCCTTCAATAATACAAAATTTTCCCCTTCATTCACACTTCGCATTCACTTCGCCCTGGCCCCGCTTCTGGGCTGACCTCTAAACAACTTTTATCACTACCAAAAGGAAGAATTGCTGATATTATCTGAGTCTACTCAATATACAAGACTCCTACTTATTCCTTTTTCCTCACTTATATTCCTGCACTGGTCGAGACAGTACTATGCGGTGCCGCCTTCCACCCCCTTTCGGAGCTAGGTTCCTGTACCTCCTCTTATTTTATCACCTTATATAAAAACCTAATGGCCATATGAAGAAGAAAAACACCTTAGTCAACAATCACTTAATCTCACTCACACCCAATCCAACCCACAGCCCGTTCCCCCACTATTTAATCTGACCCTTCTCTTATCAATGTTCCCTCCTTTAATTCTTCTTGCAATCAATACTCACGTGGCCGTGGTGGTCAGAGAGCTTCCGTTCACGGTCTATCCACAATTGTGGTGCCTCCCCCAACCAAGCTGGCGCCGGCGGGCAGTTGGGTATTCGCAAAGCTGGGACCCGCAGAACCTGCTCGGGAGCGTACACGTTTTAAATACCGGTTGGCCGTAGGTGCCGGTAGTCTTGATGGAGGTGTCCCGGATCTCGCCGCAGAGTATGGGGGTCTTCCCGGATCAATCACATCTAAGGGGACACCAAGTAAAGGTGGTCCCCAAAATACAGATCCCAAACTCAGAATAAATGGACACACCCCAGTAGGGAATGAGACCAGGAGATAGATTGCAAGTTGAACAAAGTTTATATCAGATAAAAGATGCACGCAGAGGACTCTGCTGCTCTAAGAGAGCTCTGCCGAACAATACATGAACAGTACATCATAAAGCAAAAACGCGTCATGACTGAGGTCATTACATACAGTGCAAAATAAAAACGTTAATTGCTGGGCCCCTATGGTCCAGTATGTAACAATAAACAGTGCCAGATTCTGATTGGTTGCTGTGGCGGTCAGTCGGCACGGTGGTCAGCTGGGCTCATCTTCACGGGGTGAAGGTCAGACTGGGTCCATAAAATGTAACTGTTCTAGCTAATCTAAACTACACAATAATTATTGGCATGCAAAGAGTAATGCTGGGCATAAAACTTGTACCAGAATGAGGGGGCACCTATAAATCGTGGGAAAACATATACACATTATAACCCAGGCCTTTATGGGGGCAGGGGTGCAGTGGCCCTTTTCCCCAGGTGCCTTATCTGTGGGGTTTTGATCTGTGATTCATTCTCCCTGGTGCCTCATGGTTCAAACAAATGGATTGATGGGTGTTGGTCTAAGGAGAATATATGATCACACAGTATTAGGCATATGGGGCAATTTAGGGTGGTCTGTAGAGAAGGGTCTTTCAAACAGTCACATGAAAGAAGAACAGAGGGGCAAAAGGTTGTGATGGCAGTAATTTCTAAAGGTGGGGGTCGAAGGAGCAGGTTTGTGTAGACGGATGAGTACACAAGTCAATATTTGCCCTGGTCACACACAGGCAATGAGCTCAGAGGAAGAGAAAGAATACTGTATCTGTCTGCAACAATTCGCTCCTAGGCTTCCGTGAGAAAAGGGCCGGCATGGCGTAGACAGGGGATGAGGTGGTGGGGGTGCTAGGGCTGGCTGTGCACGGTGAGAGAGAAGGCCTTTTAGAGATCATTGTGCGGCTTCGTAAAACAATGGAGACTGGAGTAGCACAAAATGGAGTCTATGGGCCTCATTACACGTTGTGCGTTAAAAATCCACAATTACCGGCATGGCGCTCTTAACGTGTCCGCCCTCGCAAGAGGGCGCTAATAGCGCACCATTACAAGTACGCGGACACGAGCATAGCGCCATGCCGGTAATGACCCAACCGCAATGCCGCTAAAGACCCCAAAAAGTCACTTACCGCCCTCGACGAAAGTGCAGATAGCACCTCCGCCCTCACGCTGCATGCAAATAGCGGTCACCGCTATTAGCGGTGACCGTTAAATTGCGGAACCGGAAATAGCGTCATCGCACAGGAACGGGAAAGAGCACGGCGGCCATCTTTAAAAACACAATCCATTGCCATCCTCTGCCCCCTGGACCTGTTTGTGGTACTTTGCTGTCTGAGATTCACTGGAATACCCTTACCATGCCCAAGGCACTGAAAAAAACAACTGACCTCCAGCGGAAAGAAAAGTTTTCTAATGAGGGGTTACTCATGCTGACCCAAACCTTAGCAGACAATGCTGCAGTGGTCTTCACTAACGACATGCGGTGGGAGACCCTCCTTAAGAAAAAGGCTATCTGGGCCGAAGTGGCAATGAAAGTAAGTGCCGTGGGCACCTGCACCCGCAATGTACGTGAGTGCAGGAAAAGATGGGATGACCTGAGACTCCGGGTCAGAATGATCCTGGCGGAGAATCATAACACTGCCACCGCTGGCAGATCTGGGTCGCCAATCAGGCTAAAGGAATGGGAGGAGACATGCGCCAACCTGATCGGAGTCAAATGTATCGGGGGAGTCGGGAGGATGGAGCAAGGAGTGGCAGACACGTCGGATGGAGGTAAGTGTACTGATGAAAGCATGCAATGTGTATCTACAGGTCCCCACAAATGTCAGCCCAGGCTCACCTCATGGATGGCCATACATCCACACATGGATCCCACCCTGCCCATGTCAGTGCCAGACCCAAACACACACACATGCACACATCAACAGAGCCAAGTGCCACACACAACACTGCATGGATGAGCCACTGAACTGGCACATCACCTGCACACTTCACAATGAATTGCAAATGCCCACAACTGCATTGATGATGTATCCTGCATTAAGTACATCAAACCCTAACCAATGCCATCCCCCTTCTTGTCCCCGACAGGGTCACATACTGACAGTGAGGATGCATCCCAGGCACCCCCTGCGCAGAAGAAGAAAAGGCCACAGCCCACCGAGGACACCCCCACGACATCAAGGGGAAAAGGCGCAAGGCTCCATTTGCAGAGTTCCAAACATCGTTCGAGCGCCACTGCCAAGGCCACACCAAACCAACAGCCCCACCTCACGAGGTTCACTCACCACCACCACTCACATCCACCGAGTGACCACCCTGAGCTACTGCTAGTTCGGCAGGAGAGCCGGCAGCCACCGCACCATTAACTGATGTGGAGGACCCAACTGAATTCGAGCTGGGCATGCACACCCCAAGCCCACCTGGAACCCCTGAGCCATCACCCCATCACACACCTGGCTCCAACATCACTGGTGACGAGACCATGGGATCCTTCAGTAGCCCCCCGGTGCCTCCATCTGTACACCTGCCAGCATCACAATGCACAGCAGCCACACCACCAAAGGCCGACACTGCCCTTGACCTGGCCAGCATCATCCAGCGGCAACAGGGTCTCACTGTGCAGGTTGGTCAGCATGTGGCGGAGGCTGCCCATCTCAGGGCGAAGATTGGGGAGACATCCAGGCACTCCAGGGAGAGTATGGAGACCTGCACAGACAGGCTGTGTGGGAAGCTCATCAGAGTTTGTGAGATACTCACACGCATTGCGGATGCAACGGACTGTCAATTTCCACCAGCACCAGGACAGTCTGCCACTTCTTCGTCTGCCGGTTCGCGGCAGAAAAGCCCACTCCGACGCTCCGCACGCACCACCAGGCGCTCCTCCCGAGAGCCTCCAAATGCTGGATCATACAATGACCAATAGGGAGTGAATATCCATGCTTACGCGTGCATGCCTGGATGCAAAAATTGTGGAAGACACATGAGGGACAGTTGTGGGGGGTGGGATGTAGGGTGTGATGGGACAGTTGTGGGGGGCGGGGGGTAGGGTGTGATGGGACAGTTGTGGGGGGGGTGTGATGGGACAGTTGTGGGGGGTGGGGGTGGGGTGGTGGGATGTTTGGGTACATGCACATTTTCCTGTTTGAGTTCATAAATACACTGGTGTTAGAGCAAAACACAGGCCTGGACTTCTTCATTGTGTATGTTTGATTTATTGACGCCAGGGTCCATTGTGAGCTAACAAACAGACACCAGTGCACCACTAGCCATATCCAGGTGACAGTACGAGAACTTGTTACTCAGAATATTTGGTTGATCAGATGCTGCCTCACAGCACGTCCCTTCTGGCCATCCCCTCCTGCATGACCTGCATCCCCTTCACCTCCATCCTCATCACCATCATCATCCTCATCAGTTGATTCTATTTCAACATCAGGGGGCAGTGGCACATTCCGTCTGATACACATATTGTGCAGCATGACACATGCCATGGTGATCTTGGCCACCTTCTCATGGCCATACAGGAAAGCGCCACCAGACCTGCTAATGCACCTAAACCGTGACTTCAATAGGCCAAAAGTCTGCTCGATCACGATGCGGGTACGGGTATGTGTACGATTGTATTCCTCTTCGTGCCTGTTCTGTGGGTTCCGTAGAGGTGTGAGGAGCCACCTCTTCAGGGGATAGCCGGCGTCACCTATATGGGGGAAGGAATGGGGTCCTGTTACTGTTCATCTCAAGTGTGGCCTGTTCATTTCATTGGCTTACATCTGTATGTGCATTTGGACGATGGACTACAGGCTACACCCAGTTGGAGTATCTATCTCTCCCCCCCACGCACACCAAGTTGGAGTATCTATCCCCCCCACGCACACCCAGTTGGAGTATCTATCTCTCCCCCCCACGCACACTGCCATGTGCTTGGCCTGCTACTCACCAAGTAGCCACGAACGCTGTCCCGTTTGTCGCTCCATGTAGCGTGGGATAGTTGAGTTCTGCAGGACCATGGAATCATGGGTAGATCCCGGAAATCGGCACATCAATGTGTGATTATCTTGTTGGCGTCACATACCATTTGGACATTGATGGAGTGGAATTGCTTCCTGTTTCGGTACACTACTTCATTGTGATGTGGGACGACCAATTCCACATGTGTACAGTCGATGGCCCCGATGCAACTTGGGATGCCTGCCAGTGAATAGAAACCGACTTTGGTGTTTGCAATCTCCTGGGCAGTCGTGGCATGTATATGTGTTCGGGTGCATGCTTCATGAGGGCATCGAGTACCTGGTTCAGTGTGCGTGAGAATACTGGTTGGGAGATGCCATGCATCTGCCCCACTGTATGCTGGTAGGTGCCTGTGGCCAGGAAGTGGAGCACAGTCACCCCCTTCAGTAGAGGGGGGATGGCAGTTCTGATGTCTATGAGGCTCACAATGTCGTGGTGTATCATGTCCACGATGCTGGTGATGGTATCCCGGTCCAGACTGTACAGGGTGTGTATCTGCTCAGGTGTTAGGTTAAATGGACTGGCTCTGATCCTGGGAATTGGTGGGTGCCTCTGTGGTATGATTAGGTGCCGTGGTGGTGCTTGCTGGGCCTGTCTTGTCCTCCTCCTCCTCCTCCTGCGTCTCCTCTGTGCTGCCTGTTGTTGCAGCTGCGCTGCTATTAGGTCCTCCAGGCCATGTAATGCTGCTAGTATTGGAACCATCTTGGTGTGGGAAGGGGTGTGGGAAGGGGGTGTGGTGTGCTCCTTTTGAGCAGCCAGAGTCTCCATTGCCTCCACCTGTGCTGATTGTGGTCACCTGTGGCAGGTGGTAACACTGCACAGTTATTTTAACGGGTGGTTCGCGATGGCGGTATTAGCGGCATGCCGGTAAGGGGTTTTGGGGGATTTACCATGCCGCTATTGGCATGTCCGCTCGCCTTGTGATGGTGTGCTATTAGCGGCATGGCGTTATTTTTGGGATGGAGGGTCGCGCGCCCGCGGACAAGCCGCTATTAGTGGCGTACTTAGCGGTGCCGCTAATAGCGGTGAGCCGGGTCGTAATTAGCATGGGGATTTAACGTTACCAGTATTCCATTACCGGTAACGTTAAATCCCTACCGCCTACCGTGTAATGAGGCCCTATATGTGTCATCCAATGGCTTCTCTCCGCTGTCGTCATAGGAAAGACAAGGGGATGTCTCCCCGCGATGGGATGAGCGATAGGTTCCTTTCATGTAGAATCTACAAGGGGGTGCAAAAAGACCCTTCCTCCCTTACAATTCCCTCGCAGGCTCCCTAGAGAAAATAGATGTGTATGTTGGTGCTACACTAGCACCGCTGTCTTGTTGCTCAGGGAATTACATTGTGATGTAAGAAAGGTGGCGTTTTAACACTAGAAACCCAAGAATGATTACCATTTCACAAGTACAGATATCTGTGGAGAAAAACTCTCCTTAGAGAATTTTATATTTTCAAAACAACAGTTACTTTGAACTGGGCACCGGAGGAATATTCTTTGGTATCTTAGTATAGCATATTTTTGGCTTTTATTGGTAAGCTCCTGCATTCACACCTTTTAGGCCGATGGCTGGCTCTTACTGAGAGGGTCAGGAGCAAGCTAAACCACCCCTGCTCCCAATGGGGCAATGCAGACCTACGTTTTGAAAGATCATGGGATTCCCTTCATGGTAGTTGTGTGGAAAGGAGGGTGTCCTCATCTAGCACCCTGCTCTACCCTCCCTCATGCCTCACCACTTACGGACACAAACAGGAATCCTTGTATGCCCCCACTTTGTTTATAAAGTGGGTACTCATCACTTGCAGAAACAGACATCTTAAAATAACTGATCACACGTGAATCTATCATACAAGGTGTTTAACTGTTCAAGCCACACATCTGAGGGCTGTGTGTAATTCACGGCCCTAAATTTGCACTAGCCATTGGCTAGTGATAATTGGCTCTTGGCAGGTGAGAAAAAGTAGAACTGAGGTGGCAAGGGACTTTGTATGGCTGGCAAGTAGCTTGCAACTTGAGATGTGTACCCCTGGTGTAATCCATAACTATACCGTCTGGGACCATTAATATGGGAAACCTGTAGCCCAACAGCACTAACTCTTTCTATGCACCCATCTCCTCATCATTGCGGCATTATGCTGGGTAATGACCTTGTAAGCTCCCACCTTCGGGTCACAGTCTAGATTTCACTCAGATGGGTGGTATGTGACCTGCATTTAGACATGACTAGAGACTCTCTCTGTCCAAACCACCTTTGCTTACAGCCCGTAGGTTGGAGCTATGTTCTCCCTCAATGGGAGCTCCAGTGGACATCTCCCGGTGAGAGCAATAGTACCATGGTGCGGATCTTGATATATCTGGTAGGGAACTGCGTGTACACATTTAGACAGATCACATTCTGCTTCCATGACTGGTAAAAACGCATACTTGTTGTGACCTAACAAAAGGCCTGACAGCCATGCCATGCCGACCAATGGGAGTGCTGAATATGTATGTCATCATAGTGCATAGCTATCCTGGCAACAGGGGAGGGCCTGTAGGATGCATTAGGGGCTAAAAGAGCATTGTTCTTGGTGTGTCTGGCAGCAGTTTTGGAGACTCTCCTCGTTAGCAGACATTTCAGATCAAGAGATGTGGCAGGAGGCAGAGGTGTACTGGGAGACTTGAAACCCTTTGCTTTTCACGTGATCTTTTAGAGCACTCTGCGGTCCGAGGAGGTCAGTGGCAGGTCCAGGGACATTGGCGCAGACCAGTGGATATGGTGGGGTTGGATTGCTAACACCACAGGCTATGAAAGATTGTTGACATGTTTTGTAACATTTACTATGCCTTGTTGCTTTAATTCCATCATTTTCTCCACCATTCAATGTATTGCTTCAGTGTCCAAAATTCTTCTGGGAAAGAGAACATATGAAAACTATAGGTTTTCTTTCATTTAAACCAATAGTTACTCGCTTAATTGTTTGTGGATGTATACATTTTAGACATTTACCGTGACGCTCCTCTTAGAACAAATGAGGTTGTTGAGGACCGGGTCCTGAGTGATGTGATAGTCGATTTTGTAACTAATCCAATACTAACTTAAGAGCCTGCCGTTGGCAACATAATGTCAGGTTTGATAAGGAATGCACAAATACCAATACCATCTTAATGTTGCAAAGACTTAAGGGGTCATTACGAGTTGGGTGGTATCCCGGCAGTATACCTGCCGGAATACCGCCCAGTGCAATTACCATTACCACCACTTGGTCTGGCGATATTACCGCTGGATTACAAGCGGCATGGCGGTATAAATCCCCATTTATTTTAGTCCATAGGACTCAATGGAGCATTTTCGGCAGAATTACTACTGTGGTAACTCTTCTGAAAATGGGTGGAAAATCGGCAGATTTATCTCCAGCTCAGAACTGGAGGTGAATCCTCCGGTATTGGTATTACCGCTGCATTTTTACCGTACTGCACAACTCTTGATGAGGCCTTTTGTGATGGAGAGTATGAGATGCATATAAAACAGAAGCACTACATCATAACTGGGCTGCCCTTATGGCTGCAACTGAGAAGAAAGTCCAAGAAATGGTTTTGAATATAGTGGCAAACAGTTCAGCATACCCAGAATATGTTGAAGCAGTTACCCTTATCCCAACAGGCGTTTGGATTAATTATTTTTATAATCTTTATATGAACAAAAATGGACATCACAAATTCCTGCATTTTCTTTTTACTTTTGGAATCCCATGCAGATTGCATTGTGGGAGGGGTAGAATTAAGTTTTGCAGAAGAAGCCCTTGTCCTTAAGTCACCTAATGCAGGGATAATTCCCGGTGCTTATAGGATAGCGTTTACCATGATTTGGTTGAATCAGAAATGACTGGAGGGAGAAAAAACCGACAGTTATTTTTTCGAAAAGAACTTTCATTTTTGTCACCCACAGACATTTTGGATTACCCTTTCCCAGCCCTACGCACTTACTTATCCTCTGGCAGCACACAGCAAAGAGTGCCGCCGCCTCCGCATTCCCTCTGCGTCCCGGTTCCCTTCACGCACATGCAAGGGAACTGGCGCTGCAGGGTCCGTCTTTTTATTAAGTTTGATTGTCCCCCGCTTTCCTTTTTATGGAAGCAGGGGACACCCTACACAACTCTGAAGTCCCCTAATGTCGATTAAGGTGAGCGGGGGACAACCCTGAAATCCCCACACCTCTTGATCAACATTTTTGGAATTCTTTTTTTTTTTCAATGCTCTAATCGCAATTTTCTTCCGTTTTTTTTTTGGATAATTTATACGGATACCATAGAATAGCAGCCGATATTTTCCTTAATGATCTGCAAATCTGGATCCCTTTTCTGTCCTTTTTTTAACTTTGGATTTTTATTGACATTTCGAATATACAACAACAAGGACCATAATTACGCATTTTCTTAAACCTTGAATCTGTCCTTAGTAAACTAAACATTTCCCCTTCCCCCTCTCCCCCGACCCTTTAACTGTGACAGTGGATTCTTGCATTAGGGAATACGTTTCAATTTGGCTAACAAGTCACTGACGACCCTCTACCTCTTCTGGGGGACGTCGTTCCCAGGTCTTGCTTCTCAGTGTGGTGGTGCTTCATGGCATGACTGGATATTTCAGTATATCGCCCTGGATGTTATTGGCTCTCCTCCCTCTGATGGCTCCCTTACCCTGCCCTCCCCTGCCTCGTGTGGAGTGCTCTCCCCTGCTTTGTGAGTTCTGCATTCACGACAAGAACACCTTCTTTCATAGCATTTGCCAGTGCTCCTTACCCTCAATGAACTTCCCATCCCCATTTCTGCCTTGCCCTGTCCCAGGCTGCTCGGAAGATGCCCAGATCATCATTTACCATGGCTGTTAGTTTGTCCCTTAAGAAGAACAAGTTACTTACCATGGGCCTCATTACACGGAAGGCGGTGAGCCAGGGCGCTATTAGCGCCATGGCTCATGCCGGTAAAATACCGGCACCGCCTTGGCGGAAAGGGGATTTACCGCCCCATTCCAAGGTTGGAGGGGCGTTAAATCCCCCTTCCGCCATTGCCCTTCCCCCATCCCATTTCTGCCCCATAGGGCTCTATGGGAATGGGGAAGGCGCTAATTACGGCACCGCAATTTTGCGGTGCCGTAATTAGCTCCGAGGTCCCTTAGCGGGTTGGTTTTTAACGCCTGCAAAAAGCAGGCGTTAAAGCACCAACCCGCAAAGGGACCTCGTAGTACGGCGGTAAGGGTTAACGGTGACCGTTAACCCTTACCGCCGTCCGTGTAATGAGGCCCCATATCTGGTAACGTTCTTTCGATGGGATGTTCCTCCGACGTATTCCATATCTATGACAGGTAATGTCCACAGCTGTGCTGCTTCGGAACATTTTCGGCAAAGGGTGTCCTGCGTCTATAGTGTCGATCCCATGTCCATCGAGGGCCTCCGTCGAGGGGGTCGACGTCACTGGATGTTATATATAGGACGCACAACGCCCGTAGCCTCAGTTATAGTTTTTTCCCAGAACGTCTGGCACCAATTGTCATGATCTCTGCTTCCAAAAGGTCAGGGTTTTCCCAACTCCCTTGGAAGCAGATCCATAACCCAGGTTCCGAGTGCCAACCAGTCCCAATTGGGACCTTTTGGACCCAGTCCTGGCGCCAGTGGCACCAGGCTCATAAATATGCCCAGTCCCAGCGCTGGAAGCGCCGGGCTCATAATGCTTGGGTGGACTTACCTGCAGCAGACCATGCTGCTTACTTGCCTGCCAGTTGAGCCTCTGATCCTCTTCTGTTTGGAACTACTTTTCCTGTTGGGTGGGGCAGGAGCCACTCCCTAGATTCAGAACACTGGAACTCTTCTGGAAAGCAGGAACTCTTTTCTTACCTAGGCGTGGCTGTGGAAGGAGAGACCTAAGCACTACAGGAGGCTATTTAAACCACACCCGATGGATGAATCTTGCTTTGCGTTATTCTGCATCCTCTGCAGCAGAACGCTCATCGTGTCTTCTGCATCTGATCCTGGGCCTAAGGAAAAAGGCTTACCATCCTGAATCCAGTCTTCAGCAACACCTATAAAGACAAGAAAGAACAGGTTAGCATTACGGTCTTCAGTGACAGCTCTTCACTTACCTGGTCCATCGGCTGTCACCAACGCCTCGCGCTGCATTCCGGCATCTGAAAGACAAAGGCTTACCTACTCTTCGTGCGCTCCGGAGGTCTTCACACTGCATTCCGGCATCTGAAAGACAAAAGCTTACCAACTCTTCGCACGCTCCGGAGGCCTTCGGCGCTGCATCCCGCATCTGAAAGACAAAACAAGGTGCGTTTAAAGACATTGGGGAACTTTAATACTCACGTGCCATTACTCCTTTCCACATCTAACCCAGTGGGTATTCCGGCACCCTGCAGCCGCTCCGAACTTGTACCTGCAAAATAAAAAGACAGTTAGAGCGCATCGTGAAGCAGGCAACAAGCGCTTACTTACGTGCTTCCAGGCGCTTCTATTCATCACACGGGCTCCATCTTCAACTCACTTCAGCCCGTCATCCGCCATCGCCGTAACCCTGCAAAACAAGAGACATCATTACTTAAGACTTTAAAGACATTAGAATTACTGGAAACTTACCGTTCGTGCAGTAAACGACGGACAGCATTCCTCTGAAGTCAAGAGGCCTGCTCCCCTTATCCAGTGAAGAAACTGGTTACAGCACCCTGCCCCGAGGCAGATGGAGAGCACAGCGTTCACTTACCTAAGGTGAGAGCGTTAACCTTTGGGGTTCTACAGGAGAAGAGAAAGGGAAGAAGAGAGAGACATTCAATAACCCAGTTCCTTAATCCAATATTTTCTATCTGCAGACATCTTACCCTTCGAGTCAGACATACAGCGCACAGAGGTCCAGCCCAAAGAGCCAGCCGTGTGTTACACATCACCTTTGAAGATACGGTATACGCCCAGTCAAGACCGGCGCCTCTACGGGAATCAGGTGAGCGTTACAGAACGCAAAGCCTACCACAAAACTCCCGTCCAGGCGCTATGGAAACCTCGGATACCGACCAGCTAGCCCAGTTACTTGGGGAACTAAGGGCAGAAGTGCATGCAGCCCGTCAGGAAACGAACGCTCTAAGAAGGGAACTGATTATTTCCAAGGAGCGAACAGATGATCTCGCTAGACAATTGCTACAGTCACAAGCCGGACAGACCCCGTTACCCGCATCTGGGGGAAATCTTCCTTCTACATCCTCTATGAATCCAGTGCAGATCAACCTACCTGGGAATGTACCTCTGGCTCCGCCCGAACGATTTTCTGGTGACCCAAAGAGGTTTGCAGTATTTATCAATCAGTGCCGGTTGCATTTCTTATGCCGGCCAGCAGCCTTTCCAACTGATCAAGCTAAAGTAGCTTTCGTGCTTTCGTACCTTAGTGGCAATGCAGCAGACTGGTCGATCCCCCTAGTAAATCAAGATGATCCGGTCCTCCATGATTTTCAAGCTTTTCAGCTCAGTATGGAAAAACTGTTCGCAAGACATTCACAGGGGCAGGCCTTGGACAATGAGCTTCTTTCGTTGCAACAAGGTAATCAAGACCTTTTGGCTTATATTGCGTCTTTCAACAGACTGATAGTGGAAACTCAATGGCCTGAGGACAAAAGGATTACGCTGTTTTATAGAGGTCTACGTGGAGAGCTCAAAGATGTGTTAGCCCAAGTAGTGAATCCCCCACAAGATTGTTCGGACAATATAGACTTAGTCGTTCAAATAGATCACAGACTGCAGAACAGGAAGGCCGATCGTTCCAAGTTTGATGCTCGAGTATTTTCCAAACCGCATACTCCTTCCAAAGGAGTAGACTCCGGGGAACCCATGCAAATAGGGGGTCTGAAAGGTCCTCTAACACAAAAGGAGCGGGAAAGGAGAAAACAGTTGCAATTATGCCTCTATTGCGGAAACTTAGGGCACTTTCTTCGAGACTGTCCGGTGAAACCTGCCAAGAAGGCAGTAGGAGCTGCAGCTACCAAAGTTACAAACTCTGAGCAGGGAAACAACCTCGCCCGACAAGAATAGAGGTCCTTGTGCTGAGCGTGAAAACCAGTTCCGTGACCTCGCATTTCGTGATACCTATGGTCCTCATTAGCCCTGATAATCCGGATCGATTACATGCAATTGAAGCTTACGTCGACAGCGGTGCCATCGGCAATTATGTGGATCATGAAATGGTTTTGAGGATGAATCTAACTCTTTGTCCCAAGGCTGTAAAGGACGTCATTACTACGGTGGATGGTACGGAGATAGCCTCTGGGCCAGTAACGCATACCACTCAAGAGGTGACGCTAGTAAGTCAAGATGGACACCATGAGAAGATCGTGTTCGATGTGATCAAGGCCCCTCAGTTTCAGATTATTCTAGGAATACCTTGGTTAGAGAA
The DNA here is from genome assembly GCF_040938575.1 of Ambystoma mexicanum. Lineage (NCBI taxonomy): Eukaryota > Metazoa > Chordata > Amphibia > Caudata > Ambystomatidae > Ambystoma > Ambystoma mexicanum. The sequence goes on from NC_090929.1 coordinate 420,449,907, forward strand.
ACACAATCCTCTGATCGATTGGCGAGCAAGAACGGTCCAGTTTCCAGAATGTGTCTCTACTTGTCACCCTCCACCTGGTGTTGCACTGGCAGCAATTTCTTCAGAGACTCCCCAGTTACCTCCCGAATACCTAGAATACCAAGATGTTTTCCGGAAGGATCAGGCTAACTCTCTACCTCCTCATAGGTCTTATGACTGCCAGATAGACCTGATACCTGGATCTACTCCTCCTTGTAGTAGAATTTATGCCCTCACCGAGCCTGAGAACCTTCACCTTCGACAATACCTGGATCAATACCTGGCAAATGGGTTTATTCGTCCTTCCAAGTCCCCTGCTTCTTCAGCTTTGTTCTTCGTTCCAAAAAAGGAAGGAGACCTTAGAACTTGTATAGATTTTCGCTCCCTGAACCAGATCACCGTTAAGAATAGATATCCGTTACCTTTGATCCCTGAACTCCTGGACCAAGTCAGAAAAGCATGCATATATACAAAGCTGGATCTTAGAGGAGCTTACCACTTGGTACAAGTAAAAGAGGGCGATGAATGGAAGACGGCCTTCCGCACCAAGTATGGGCTATTTGAATATCAGGTCATGCCCTTCGGACTTTGCAATGCCCCGGCCGCCTTTCAATATTTTATGAACGATGTCCTCAGAGAGCTCATAGATGTATGTGTTGTTGTTTACATTGACGACATCCTCGTTTATTCTTCATCGGAATCTGAACATCGGAAACACGTGAAAATGGTCCTCGAAAGATTGCGTCAACACAAACTTTTCGCTAAGTTGGAAAAATGTGTTTTCAACGTGACTGAAGTTGAATTCTTGGGATTCATATTATCACCTGGCGGAGTGCGTATGGATTCAAAGAAGGTCGATGCAGTTCTCAAATGGCCATCACCATCCTCCGTAAAAGGTGTGCAAAGCATGTTAGGCTTCGCTAACTTTTACCGCAGGTTTATCCCCGAATTCTCTCGAATAGTCCAGCCCATCACTGCCTTGTTAAAGAAAAACAAACGTTTTGAATGGTCTACCGAGGCGGAACAAGCTTTCCAGGATTTGAAGACTAAATTTATCTCTGCACCAATCTTAAAACACCCTCGCCCCGAACTCCCCTACATCGTGGAAACTGATGCTTCAAGCCTTGCCATGGGGGCAGTTCTATCACAAAAGGACCCGGTAACCAATCAGTTGCATCCCGTGGCATTTTGGTCCCGCAAATTCTCGCCTCCTGAAATCAATTACACGATTACTGACAAGGAACTTCTGGCTATCAAGTCTGCCTTTAAGGCTTGGCGGCATTATCTGCTGGGGGCCCGACACACCGTTACTGTGATTACGGATCACCGAAACCTGCAATATTTGAAAACCGCAAAAGCCCAATCCTCTAGACAACTCCGTTGGGCATTATTCTTTGCTGAGTTTGACTTCATAATTACCTATCGACCTGGTACAAAGAACGGTAAAGCTGATGCCCTTTCTCGGATGGGAGTGGAAGAACACTTGATCAACCCTAAACCTGTACCAATCATTCCCGAACAAGGAATTCTGGGTGTAATCGCCACAGAATCCATAGAGGAAGTTAAGGATGAAGCCAGGCAACTTGTACCTCCAGCAGACATACAGAATTGGCATCTGCAGGGAAAGGACTTTGCAGTAAAGGACAACTTATTGTATTTCCAAGAACGATTATACCTACCCAGCACAGATTTACAGAAAAAAAGTAATCTCTTGTTATCACGATTCTTGAATGGAAGGACATCCCGGTATGGCCAAGACCTCAGAAAAGATCAAGCGCTACTTCTGGTGGGCGTCTTGGAAAAAAGATATCAGAGACTTTATAATGTCCTGTGGAGTATGCGCCCAAAACAAGAGTCAAAAGGAAAGACCAGCAGGCCTCTTACGCCCTATTGACATCCCACCTCGCCCTTGGCATACGCTTTCTATGGACTTCATCACCGATCTACCTCCATGCTCCGGATACAATACGATTCTAGTAATCGTGGACTTATTCTCCAAGATGGCGCATTTCATTCCGCTCAAAGGCTTGCCAACAGCAGCAACTCTGGCCCGAGAATTTCTCGAAAACATCGTCCGACTGCACGGTTTTCCTTCGGTTCTAATTTCGGATCGAGGTAGTCAATTTATTTCTCATTTTTGGCGAAGTTGCTGTCGGTCGGCTCAAATTGATGTGAGACTATCGACCAGTCACCACCCTCAGACCGACGGACAAACCGAGAGGACCAATCAAACTCTGGAACAGTATTTACGCTGCATGCTGCAACAAACTGAAAAAACTTGGAAAGACATCCTTTGGATAGCCGAATATGCCTACAATAACTCTGTCCATTCGGGAACTGGGAAAACCCCGTTTTTTCTTTTGTACGGCAGTCACCCTCGAACCTCGGAGTTGGATCCCCTCCAAGATCTTGAAACACCAGCAGTAGACTACCTGCATTCTACAATCACCCAAGCCTTTAAGGAAGCTGTTTCTCACCTTCAAAGGGCTAAAGAACAATACAAGAAAGGAGCAGATCAACATCGGAAGGAAGCCCCTCAATATCAAGTAGGGGATCAAGTCTGGTTATCCACCAAATATCTACCTCTAAAAGGGCCACGCACATTCAACCCAAGATACCTTGGTCCCTATTCCATCACTACCATAGTAAACCCAGTAGCGGTCAAGTTGGACTTGCCCCCGCACATGAAGATACATCCGGTCTTCCACGTCTCTCTATTAAAACCCGTGCAACCTCAAACCCGACTAACTAAATCTCCAAAACCTATCCTAGTTGATGGAGAACTCGAGTTTGAAGTCAAAAGCATTCTGGACTCCAAGATCTCCAAATCTAAACTATTTTACCTAATTGACTGGAAAGGCTACGGCCCCCAAGAGAGATCCTGGGAACCTGCTGAATATGTCCACGCTCCTCGCCTAATCAAAAGATTTCACCGAACATTTCCTGACAAGCCAAAACCCCCGGAGAAGCCCGGTTTGGGAGGGGCCTTGAGGGGGGGTACTGTCATGATCTCTGCTTCCAAAAGGTCAGGGTTTTCCCAACTCCCTTGGAAGCAGATCCATAACCCAGGTTCCGAGTGCCAACCAGTCCCAATTGGGACCTTTTGGACCCAGTCCTGGCACCAGTGGCACCAGGCTAATAAATATGCCCAGTCCCAGCGCTGGAAGCGCCGGGCTCATAATGCTTGGGTGGACTTACCTGCAGCAGACCATGCTGCTTACTTGCCTGCCAGTTGAGCCTCTGATCCTCTTCTGTTTGGAACTACTTTTCCTGTTGGGTGGGGCAGGAGCCACTCCCTAGATTCAGAACACTGGAACTCTTCTGGAAAGCAGGAACTCTTTTCTTACCTAGGCGTGGCTGTGGAAGGAGACACCTAAGCACTACAGGAGGCTATTTAAACCACACCCGATGGATGAATCTTGCTTTGCGTTATTCTGCATCCTCTGCAGCAGAACGCTCATCGTGTCTTCTGCATCTGATCCTGGGCCTAAGGAAAAAGGCTTACCATCCTGAATCCAGTCTTCAGCAACACCTATAAAGACAAGAAAGAACAGGTTAGCATTACGGTCTTCAGTGACAGCTCTTCACTTACCTGGTCCATCGGCTGTCACCAACACCTCGCGCTGCATTCCGGCATCTGAAAGACAAAGGCTTACCTACTCTTCGTGCGCTCCGGAGGTCTTCACACTGCATTCCGGCATCTGAAAGACAAAAGCTTACCAACTCTTCGCACGCTCCGGAGGCCTTCGGCGCTGCATCCCGCATCTGAAAGACAAAACAAGGTGCGTTTAAAGACATTGGGGAACTTTAATACTCACGTGCCATTACTCCTTTCCACATCTAACCCAGTGGGTATTCCGGCACCCTGCAGCCGCTCCGAACTTGTACCTGCAAAATAAAAAGACAGTTAGAGCGCATCGTGAAGCAGGCAACAAGCGCTTACTTACGTGCTTCCAGGCGCTTCTATTCATCACACGGGCTCCATCTTCAACTCACTTCAGCCCGTCATCCGCCATTGCCGGAACCCAGCAAAACAAGAGACATCATTACTAAAGACTTTAAAGACATTAGAATTACTCGAAACTTACCGTTCGTGCAGTAAACGACGGACAGCAGTCCTCTGAAGTCAAGAGGCCTGCTCCCCTTATCCAGTGAAGAAACTGGTTACAGCACCCTGCCCCGAGGCAGATGGAGAGCACAGCGTTCACTTACCTAAGGTGAGAGCGTTAACCTTTGGGGTTCTACAGGAGAAGAGAAAGGGAAGAAGAGAGAGACATTCAATAACCCAGTTCCTTAACCCCATATTTTCTATCTGCAGACATCTTACCCTTCGAGTCAGACATACAGCGCACAGAGGTCCAGCCCAAAGAGCCAGCCGTGTGTTACACATCACCTTTGAAGATACGGTATACGCCCAGTCAAGACCGGCGCCTCTACGGGAATCAGGTGAGCGTTACACCAATCTCCTGCCAGTCTGACTACAGATAGCCTTGCGGAAACGTAAGCTGCAATTGCATAGGAAATTCTCCAGAGGGGCAGGTTGGGAGGGCGATGTGGAATATGTCGGAGGAACATCCCATCGAAAGAACATTACCAGATATGGTAAGTAACTTTTTCTTCGAGGGGATTATGAACTCCAACGTATTCCATATCTATGACAGACTCCCAAAGCAGTACCAAACTATGGAGGTGGGAAAAGAATTTAGAAATTTAGAATATGCAATCAAATGGTGGAATAAAGAACCACCTTACCAAAGGCCAAATCCCGCCCGTGGATGGAATACAGGGTGTAATGCTTGACAGAAGTATGTAAAGAAGCCCATGTGGCTGCTTCACAAATATTCTGAATAGGAACACCCCGCTGAAGGGCAGTGGAGGTAGCCACGCCCCTAGTAGAGTGAGCACGTAATCCTATCGGAGGGTCCTTACCCGCCAAACGGTAACACTCAGTAATCGTGAGGATAATTCACCTGGACAAGGTCTGTTTGGTAACAGCCTGCCTGGCCCAACCAGTGTCCAGCATAACCGATAAAGAGCCAATCGTCCACTCTGACTTGGGACATCCGTGAAATGTAAAAGCTCAGAGCTCTCCTAGGATCCAACCTATGGAGCCTCTCCTCTTCCTTGCCAGGATGCGGAGGAGGATAAAATGCAAGAAGAACTACCTTCTGGCTTAAATGAAAATCAGACACGACCTTCGGCAGAAAAGAAGGCCGCACCCGAAGGACAACCCTGTCCTTATGGAAAACAGTAAAGGGTGGCTTGGCCGAAAGTGCCTGCAACTCACTCACTCTGCGAGCAGAAGTAACCGCAACTAAAAACACTGGGCCTCATTACACGGATTATGGTAAGGATTTACCGGTACCGGTAAAATACTGGTACCGGTAAATCCTTACCGCCTTACTACGAGGTCCCTTTGTGGGTTGGGGGATTTAACGCCTGCTTTTTGCAGGCGTTAAAAACCAACCCGCAAAGGGACCCAGGGAGCTAATTACGGTACCGCAATTTGCGGCACCGTAATTAGCGCCTTCCCCATTCCCATAGAGCCCTATGGGGCAAAAATGGGAATGGGGAAGGGCAATGGTGGAAGGGGGAATTACCGCCCCGCCAACCTTGGAATAGGGCGGTAATTCCCCTTTCCACCAAGGCGGTGCCGGTATTTTACCGGCATGGACCAAGGTGCTAATAGCACCTTGGTCCATGTGCTAATGCCGCCATCCGTGTAATGAGGCCCACTGTCTTGAAAGACAACAGTCTCAAAGGACAAGAGTGCAAGGGCTCAAACAGAGCACCCATCAGAAACTTCAAAACCAAATTCAAATCCCAAACCGGCACCTTGAAAGCGGACAACGGAAACACATTAGTCAGCCCTTTTAGAAACTGCAAAATCGAAGGTATCTTAAAGTAAGAACACTCTTCAGACGAGCGCTTAAATATGGACAGCGCCGCCAGGTAACCCTTAATGGTACCGAGTTGAAGGCCTTTGTGGGCTAAAGAAAGTAGTAAAGACAAAACCATAGGAATGGAACATTGTAAAGGATCAACATTCTGTCTCCTGCACCAGTCGCAGAACTTACGCCAACAGCAACGGTACAGGGACTTTGTTGCTGGCTGCCTGGCCGAAAGCAACACCTCCATCACGTCATCCGGGAGGTCCCAATACTTGTATCTCAACCTTTCAGATACCAAGCGTGAAGGTTGAGAGTCCTGACCTCTGGATGGAGAACCTGACCCCCCTCCCTCGAGAGCAGATCCTCTCGGTAAGGAAGATGTTGAGGAGGGCAGATGGACAATTCTAGAAGGTCCGGGTACCACACTCTCCTGGCCCAATCCAGAGCCACAAGGATCATGTTGGTCCCGAACCTCTGCAACCTCCGCAACACTTGAGGAATGACGGGGACTGGAGGAAATGCATACAGCAGCGGGAATGACCAATCCGCCACGAACGCGTCTCCTAAGGCTCCTCTCGGAGGAAATTCCCTTGAGCAGAATCTCACACACTTCTGGTTGACACTGGTGGCAAAGATATCCACTTGCGGGGTTCCCCAAAGGGCGAAGATCTCCAGAAGGACTTCCTGAGCCAACTCCCACTCGTGGGAGACTGCGCTCTGCCTGCTCAGAGTGTCCGCCGCCGCGTTTTTGTCTCTGGCCAGATGAACTGCAAGATCGAAAGACCTTGTTTGATGGCCCAGAACCAGAGCTGCATCGCTTCCCTGCACAATGGGAGAGACCCTGCCCCCCCTTTTTTGTTGAGGTAATGCAAGGCCACTGTGTTGTCTGTCATGATCAGAATACTTTTCCCCCGTACAGTCGGCAGAAAAGCCCTCAGGGCTAGCCTGATGGCCCTCAGCTCTAACAGGTTGATGTGGAGTCTGGACTCCGACATAGACCAACGACCGCTGATGGTCAGCTCGTTGACATGAGGACCCCATCCTGTGAGGGAAGCATCCGTCACAATCGTCACCTCTGGCCATGGTTGCCAAAATGGTTCCCCCTTCAGTAGGTTCCTTTTGTCGGCCCACCACAGAAGATCCTGTGTGACCGAGATCGGAATCTGAACGGGATCCGACATCTTGCCCGAGAACTGGGACCACTGCAGTTTGAGAGCCCATTGTAAAGATCTCATTTGCAATCTGGCCTATGGCACCAGAAAGATGCAGGATGCCATGAGGCCCAGCAACCTTAGGAAGTCGAAAGCCGGAAGACACTGGGCACTTTGAAATGTGTCCACCATCTGCACAATGTGATGAGCCCTGACCTGGGAAGGCAAACACTTCCCCAGGGACGTGTCCAACACAGCCCCGATGTACTGGAGCTGTTGGGAAGGCGTCAAATGCGACTTCTTGAAATTCAGGGAGAAGCCCAGCCAGTGGAGGGTGCGGCAGGTGAGACCGAGATGATCCAACACTTGCTCGGGAGAGTGCGCTCGGATCAGCCAGTCGTCCAGGTAGGGGTAGACGTGAACCCCCCCTCGCCTGAGGTACGCTGCCACCACAACCATGAGCTTGGTGAAGACCCTCGGGGCAGAGGTCAAACTGAATGGCAGGACCCAAAACAAAGTGCGAGTCGCCAGCCGCAAACCTCAGGTACTACCTGTGATTGGGAGGAATCGGCACATGAAAGTAGGCGTCCTTGAGGTCGAGAGACAACAACCAATCCTGAAGTTAAAGGGCCTGGAGGACCTGAGAAAGAGTAACCATCTTGAACTTGTCCTTCCTGAGACCTGAGAGGTTTGTTCAACCAACGCAAGTCCATGATGGGTCTCAACCCTCCGTCTTTCTTGGGAATCAAAAAATATGGGGAATAGCTTCCATTGTTCCTCTCCGCCACAGGCTCCAGTTCTATGGCGTCTTTCTCCAGCAGGGATAGGATTTCCTGCGCAAGGAGCGGATCCAGACGCTTCAAAGAGGGCTTCCCCGGTGGATTGTCGTGAGGCCGCTGAAGGAAGGGAAGACAGTAACCGTGGGCTATCGTATCCAGAACCCATGCATCTGAAGTAATGGCACGCCATTCTCCGAGATGCTGTGCTAGCCTGCCCCCAACCTGCGAACCATGGCACATGGCCTCATGACTGAGATGTAGCGGCTGCGGCAGTGCCTGATGGTAAAGAGGCAACTGCCCGAGCGACTTTGGCACCACGATTTCCCCGACCACCACGGGTACTTTTTTGCTGACCCCTTTGACTGGAAGCCCCTCTCGATCTATCAAGCGAGGAGTAGTATCGAAAGGAACCTTCCCTCCATTGCTGTCCCCTAGGACGAAAAGGCGGAGGTTGCCGTACTGCAGCGCTCAAAGACTTCGCTGCAGCTTTGGAGGTCTGCAACTTCTCAAGGCTCTCGTCAGCCTTGCTGCCAAACAAATGAACGCCATCAAAGGGCATGTTCAGAAGACGGGATTGCACATCCGGGGCAAAACCCGACTTCCGCAACCACACAAACCTGCGTATCACGGTGCTCGCAGCCATGGACTGGCTGACACTATCTGCAGTGTCCAAACCCGACTGAAGGGATTTGCACATAGCATCCTTGCCGTCTTGCACAAGGGCCAGAAAGCCATCCCTTTCTTCCCCCTCGTGAATATGCTCAGCCGCCAAAGACGCACAGTTCCACAGAGTGTGTGTAAACTTCACCAAGGCACAAGTGGAGTTGGCAGACTTCAACGCCATACTCCCAGCAGAAATTACCTTTCTCGCCCAACCATCGAAGCGCTTGTCGTCCCTATCAGGAGGGATGGTAGGGTATGCAGCCTGCTTCGAGGAGGCCGTAGCTGCCTGCACCACCAAACTCTCCGGAGTAGGGTGCGATGATAAGTAGCAGGGGTCACTACTGAATGGGCGGTATTTTTTCAGGAACAACCTGTTAACTCCCGACAGACTCTCCGGAGCAGTCCAAGCCGCCGCCACCCTCTTTTTGCAAAGCCATGTGAAACGGCAACACCGGGGCAGTGGACGGACCGTGATCCAGGATATCCATCAAATCATCCTGATCAAACTCCACTGTGGGGGCAGACCACCCCAAGTACTCTGTCACCCTCGATATGAGACGCCGATAGGAAGATTCAGCATGCGCCCCAGGTTCAGGCCGGCCAAACTCCACCTCTGGAGAGGTGTCAAGGCCACTGGCATCATGCAATGACTGACGGAGTTCCTCCATCTGACTATGCCCAGACAAAAGGTCATCAAGGACTTCAGGATGCACAGGCAAGCCCATCTCCTGATCCGACAATTCATCAAACTTTGAAATTTCTTGCAAAGGTTGGAAAAAATCCAGGAGGAGGAGGACCAGACCCAGGCTCAAAAACAGGCCTCACAGACTTACTGAGAGCCTTCCTCGGAGGTTGCACAGCCCTCAGGGGCACCACTGGAAAATCCTCCACAAATGGCGTTGAGGGCGCCGAGGGAATCGGCGTAGACGTCGACCGAGGCACCAACGTCATCGACAACTTCTTCGAGGCCGGAGCCCCGAGAGGGTCCCTTGACGGACATGGCACCGACGGTATTGACGACTTCTTTGAGGGCGGAGCATCGAGATCGTCCAACGAGGGACATGGCGTTGAGGCCTTCTTCGAAGGCTTTGACGGTCTCAATGGCGTCGAGGAACGGGACCTGGACCTGGCACGGCTACGGCGATCTTCCTTGTCCGATCGGGACTGCAACGGCTCCCGATGATTGCGCCGACCTCGCGAGCCCGAAGGCGTACAAGTGGTGGACCAAGCCCGTTCCTTGCCAGCCAGCTTCTTTCGAAGGCGCAGACGGAACTGTGCCTTGCAACTGAAAAATCGTTAACATATGCTGGCAGAATGAATCCCATTCGGCCGACGAAGAAGACTTGGTGGGACAAGTGAACTGTCTGGTGGAGTCCTCCTCCTACGAGGAGAGGCAAAGCGACCAGTGACGGTGCTTCCTAGAATGCCTCGACGAGGCAGAGGAATGGCGGGAGCCACTCTTAGACCGAGCCCTGGATTTTTGCCGACGTGGAGAGTCGCCCCTCGAGTCATCGGCCGAAAGCCCAGCGGACTTCGATTTATGAGGCTTGGACCCACTACCTACCTTTAATTTCCCCTTACGCTCCCGCAAGGCCTTAGACGTCAGAGACTGGCAGTCCTCGCAGTCGTCTGTGGCGTGGCTTTCGCCGAGGTACCAGAGGCAGATGTTGTGCGGGTCCGTGATGGACATTTTCGACCCGCAGTGCCGACACTTCTTAAAGCCCGGCCTCGGGGTAGTAGAGGACGATGAAGACATTGTTCGAAGAGAAGAATCGAGCGCGCCGAGATTCCGAAGCAAACACGTTTGCGGAAAAAACAGAACTGAGGCTACAGGCGTCGTGCGTCCTATATATAACATCCGGTGACATCGACCCCTCGACGGAGGCCCTTGAGGGACATGGGATCGATGCTATTGACGCAACATGCACTCTGCCCAAAATTTTCCAAAGCAGCACAGCTGTGTACATTACCTGTCATAGATATGCAATACGTCAGAGGACACAATCCCCTCAAACATGTTTTTCACTTTCAACAGCCATTCTTCTTTATTGGGGACCATTGGGCTCTTCCACTTCTGGGCCAGAGCTACCCTCCCCGCCCGTAACATAGTCTCCCACATCCTGGGGTATCTCCTCTGTAACTTCGGCCATCCACCCTCTCAAGTTTTCCCAGTATGCCCGTATCTCTGGGCAGCGCCACCACATATGGGCCCTCGAGGCTACAAGGCCACACTTCCTCGGGCAAAGTGGAGAGGCTCCCGGGAACATTTTGTATAATCTGAGGGGGTCCCTGTGCCAACCTTGGAGTACCTTGAAATTGTGCTCCATATCAGCAGTGAACAGGTCTCAGTGTAATGCTATTTTGAAGGCCTTGCCAGTATTGGCGGAACCTTTCGTCTCACTTTTAAATTATTGGTGTTGATTACTCTATACAACTTTCGATACCATCCCCCTCTTGAGAGAGCTGAGTCGAGGGCTCTCTCAAAGGGGGGTTAGGGGTCTCCTAAAATGTTCTCCCCATTTCTGGTCACATAGGAGACCCTTCAACCTCAGGTACTCAAATACCAAAATCATTCCTGGGCCTCAACCAACTCTTCGTAGGCTAGAAACTCTCCTTCCTGAAATAATTGGCCAGCCCTTTCTAGCCCTTTCTCTGACCAGGACTGTGCATTTCAGAATCCCCTGTCTTCCAACCGAAGCATGGGACCCCATAATGAAACCATAGGAGAGGGTCATGTAGTTAGGTGGTCTGTTTGTGGACCTTTCCACCACAGGGACCACAGTACTCCCAGCGTGGGTTGGTCTCGTAATCTACTCAGTATGTTTTTATGTGGGGCCCAAAAGAGATCCCTTACTTTGAGAGGCTGGGTGTCCATATCTTCTAGGTAAGTCTAATATGTACCCTTGTCGTTTTTCATGTGCTCTAGGAGGACCCGGAGTTGAGCCGCTTCATGATAGTGTCGGAAGTCTGGGAGGTCGAAGCCCCCTTCCTCCCTGGAAAGGGTGAGAGTGGCTCTCTTAGTCCTCGAGGGTTTACCTTGCCATATGACTCTTCGCACAGCCGAATGAAGATCTTTGAAAATATGCTCAGGGGCTTTCGTGGGGAGGGCCGTGAATAGGTATAGTAGTCTCGGTAGGATGTTCATTTTGACCGCCGTCATACAGCCGTACCAGGAGAGGATCATGTTGCCCCATCGGTTCAGATCTGTCTTGATGTTAGCTAATAGGGGATAGTAGTTTGCGCGGCCAGCGTCGAGAGATCCCTCGGGAGAAGGACACCTAGGTACCGGATTTTGTTTTTTTCTACCCTGACCCCATGGAGAGTAGACAGGGAATCCAATATCTGGTCATGTGGTTGCAGGGGTAACAGCATAGATTTGGATTTATTGATTTTGAGCCCAGAAAGTGTCAATCACAGCGAGAAGGGGTTGGGAAGCGACAGGCTCAGGTTCACTAAGTAACCCAGGATGTCGTCCGCGAACAGGGAGAATTTGAATTCCACCCTGCCCCTACGGATCTCCTGTATCTCCGGGAGTGACCTCACCGCTATCGCTAGGGGTTCCATTGTGAGTGCGTATATCAGTGGGGACAAAGGGCATCCCTGCCTGGTACCCCGGGTGAGGTTAAAGGAAGCTGTGAGCTACCCGTTTATTTGTACTTTCGCCGTAGGGGCTCTGTATATAGGGCAGCTATCCATTTCCTCATGTGCTCCCCGAATCCCATCCTACGAAGGAGGGCAATCATGTCCCGCCATTCCACTCTGTCGAAGGCTTTCTCAGAGTTGAGGGAAAGCAGGCTGGCATTTAGGTCTGTTTCCCGGACATGGTGGATAAAATCTAGGGTCTTTCCGATGTTATCCGAGCCCTGCGTCCCCTAATGAACCCCACTTGGTCCCCATGTACCAGGGTGGGCATAATCCCTCCATCCTCCTGCCGATCACCATGGCCAGAATCTTAACGTCCGTGTTGAGTAATGATATTGGCGGTACGAGGAGCACTCTGTCGGGTCCTTACCCTCCTTTGGTAACACCACTATTGGGGTTCCCATCATTGTTTCGGGCAGGATCTCCCCTGTAAGGACTGCATTAAAGACTCTAGCCAGATGTGGAGCGAGGGTAGAACGGAACAATTTATAAAATTTCACTGAGAACCCGTCCTCCCCCGGGGTCATGCCTCCCGTCATTGCCTTAATCACCTGGACAATTTCCTCCTACATTATGGTGACTTCTAAGTTCTGAGCCGAGTCCCTCGCTAGACCAGGTATCGGGATTTTCCCAAGGAATTCTTCAATTAGGGTGTCGTTACTGTCGAATTCAGACTTGTTGCATAGCTCCTCATAATACTTCTTGAAACCCCCCCCCTATGCCCGGGGTGTCATAAGTTAATTCACCCTCCTTAGATTTTATGGATTTTACCATTTTACTTTTCTGGTCCTCCCTTAATTTCCACGCCAAGATTCTATCTGCCCTGTCCCCCTTCTCGTAATACTTTTGTTTGAGGGATTGGAGGCTCCTCTCTGTTTTAGATAGTAAGAGATCTTTTAATTGGGTCTTACACAGTTCAAGCGACGCCACCGCCTACCCTAGGGTGATGGACTTGCCCGGTCCTCTCCTGGCTGAAGTTCAGCTATTTATTCCCAAAGGGCCTTTTCTTGAGTTTCCCTCTCCCTTTTCCTTTGTGCCCCCACTTTTATCAGGGTCCCCCGAATTGAGGCCTTGAATGCGTCCCATAGCACATGCGGGCTGACCTCCCCCTTATCATTCAATTCAAAGTACTCTGTTATATTTTCCAGCACTGTTTTAGGAATTACCAGGTCCTTCAGCAGGGCATCATTGCATTTCCATCTTCCTCCACATTGTCGGCCCAGCCACCCATTAAGGTGATCCTTACCAGGTCATGGTCGGACCAAGGAACGGCGTCTACCCTGTGGTCCTTCACGGGGTAGAACCTATATGTCGTTTCATTGACTCATTTCTGAAACCAATGAGCACAAAAACCTCTACATTCCTTCGAGACACCATGCAAACCATACAGGTGTTCGAAGGTATTGATTTTGATCCTAATAAACAACTGCTAGTGACTCTAGACATTTGCTCACTCTACACGAGCATCCCACAGACAGATGCTATAGAGTGCATGCTCAAATTTTTGACTCAATTTCAACTACAAAACCGGGTCCCTGCTAACTACATTATAGAACTTCTCACTCTGGCTTTATCTAAGAACTATTTCGAGTTTGACAGTCAATTTTATTTTCAAACTAAGGGTACCGCGATGGGGGCTACTTTTGCCCCCAGTCTGGCTATTCTATATATGGCTGATTTTGAAGAGACCCATATCGTTTCGACCAACAACCCCTTCAGAAAACAAGTACAAAAATGGAAACGGTACATCGACGATATTCTGTGTATCTGGGAAGGCACAGAATCAGATCTAAAACTGTTCCACACTTGGCTCAATGAAATAAATCCCGATATCCAATTCACCATAATGTCGAGCAAATCAGTTATCAGCTTTCTGGATCTACAAATTGAACATACCAATGGGACCCTTAAATGCAATCTCTTTAGGAAACCCAGCGACCGAAACACTTTGTTGCATTTCCTCAGCGACCACCCCAAACACATCAAGGAACATTTACCCTATGGACAATATCTCTGCATTAGAAGAAACTGTTCTGAAGTTAATGACTTCTATGAACATGCAGCGGACCTCGATGAAAGGCTGAAAGAACGGGGCTATCCCCACTGCATCATTTCACAATTAAAAAAAAGAGCGAGGTTTTACAACAGAGACGCCCTTTTGGCCGTGAAAGAAAACATCACGACTCAAGATTCAAGAATGACCTGTGTTATTACACATGGTACTCATACTCCTCACATTTGCAAACTTATTTCCAAACACTGGGCCCTGACTAAACTTTGTCTACCCAATGAACCTATACCCCGGTTTGCCTATAAGTGAGCGAAGAACTTGAGAGACCAATTGGTCCACTCAAGATTTGTCAAACCGGACCCAAGACTAAGACTATGGAACCTGCGTACTACACAGGGACATTTTCCATGTGGCAATTGCTCTTCCTGTAAATTCACTCACAAAGTCAAAGACTTTAAGATCCTTGACCGAGTTGGACCCTCCGCAATTTAACAAACTGCAAAACGCAACAGGCCATTTACATTATTGAATGCCCATGTGGCCTCCGGTATGTAGGCCAAACACAAAGAGCGGTCCACGTGCGAATCTGTGAACATAGATCTCGCACTAGATGTAAGAACCCTACAGCACCCTTGGTAGCTCACTACATGGAAGCACACCACTCACTTGATGATATAACATGGTGGATTGTTGACACTGTGACTAACTCCACCAACGTCACAAGCAGTTTGCTGCAAAAAGAAGCAAGGTGGATACACCGTCTAGACAGTTACTACAATGGCCTAAACGAGGAGTGTATATGGTCTATTTAATATACGCCGCTCGACATCGATGGAACCCCACCTGCTCCCCATGTTCTTCTGAGCAGTTCTTGATGCTATGATACATAGCCCATGGTTCTTCTTACACACCAGTAGCCCTGAGTAGGTGAGGTCTACAGTGCCCACTGTGATGCAATATAGGTCCCAACGTCCTCTGCACCTTCCTTACAATCCCTTCATGCAGGTCCTGGCACTAGGATGTCAGACACGACGAACGCCTTATGTGACCTGCATCTACGCCGACAAGTCCACCATTTCAACAATTGCAGCCCCATGCTGCTGATGCCGGCGTATTTCAAACCCCCCCCTTTTCTCTCGTGTATACCTTGCCACTTTTCAATGCACTTCAATATGTGCATTCACTCTTTCCCGATGCGTGCCTGGTTGCCCAGCAACCCAGAGACTACTGGGACCGGCACTTCTGGGATCGGCACACTCCATTAGTGTATGTGTCTACCTCTGTTTACTTGCCTTTGGGGTACGACATGCTGATTTGCCCACCTACAGTATTGTGCGGCACGTTCAGTGCCTCAAATCGACGCCCAGATGGGACATTACCACATCCGCACCCGAGGGCCATATGATCCGACTCCCGGATCGCCGTATTTCATTTTCGCACACCCCTTGGCTATTCTGCCATTGGTATCGTCTGCTATGGATCAAGCTAGGTTCCCTAGACGACGGCCAGAGCTTCCTCCACTACGGTTACCGCGCCTCGACGATTTCACTTCGAGCTCCCTGCCGCGTCTGACAGCTACCGTGTGGGGTGCTGATTGAACGAACAAGCCAACCTCCGGCTTTTTCCCGCACAGCTTTCTAGATCCAAGACAGGTATAGTGAAAATCTATTTGTGTCGATACTGTATTTTTTGACCCCTTTAGCACGTCATTAAGCTTATCCAAGGACTTGTGCTTCTATCGATTTTGAGCATTCACAAACGCATTAATGTTGGAACAGGACACCCATTTCCCTGGAAGTCAGATTGTGTACTAAAAACATAAACACATATATTTTTCCTTGCCGTTTCAGTTTGTACTTCAGAATATATATATTTCAAAATTTTAAAAAAACTCTATGGCGATATATACTGCTAATACTACCATTTCCTACCCCTGCCCGCCTTTTTCAGTTCTGCGAATACTGGAACACTCCTCGTTCCAGCACGCAAGAACAGTGAGCTGTTCGTCCTTTCCACTGGAGAGTGAACTATATCCACTGATGCCGCACGACCGATACGTCTAGACCTTTTTTCCTGGTTCTACTAAGGTCTCCCTGCTCAATACCCAGGTAGGCCTGCCTGCAAGGTCACCTAAGCATGTCTCTTATCACACCCCGAGAAGCCTTACCCAGCACTCATGCCACATTGTGATTTTTTTTTCCCCCCCAGGGAGCACCATTCCAGCCCCCAAGTGTCTTCCATTTATTTATTTATAATAACCCACTTCTCCCCATGAGTAAGATGGCAAGCATGTTGCACATTGTGTTACTGTTATTTGCATTCACTAATACTAACATGGGTAGGAGTATTCATTTGACTCAGTGCTAGTCATTCCGGTCTGTATCCAATTTACCTTTGCCTTTAGATATCTGCCACATTGGAATGCCGAGGTGGACCCCTGAGCATGCCCCCGGTTGATGCATCATATGTGACTCTGAACATACGCGTGTGTAGTCACACATTGGCTTACTCCTGCCTCTGCAACAGGGTAAGTAATCTGTGGACTCACCTCCCTGTTTTTAGCTCTCTAAACACCCTCCATGGAGGAGGATTTAAAACAACAATATGTTGGTGCACTCATTTATCCTATCTGATACACATCTGTATCTTTTTTATCTTTTCCTTGGCTCCTTCTCTCACAGAGCCAGCAGCTCGTCTTTTTCGCCCTGAGGAAGGCTACATATAGATGCCACCAACTATTGGCATAGCCGAAACGTGTTTTCCAGTGCACGACAACTTCACGGGGGGAATTTATTTCCAAAATACCCTCCAGAGTAGCACTGGACACTCCTTCTTAAAGGATTTGGTATCTTTACACGTTGGCACTCAACAAATTTGAAGACCTGTTCAAATAGCTAACAGGTCCACAGTCCTGTAAATGACTACAGCCCCGTATGCTTTACATAGAACAATATCCTGACTCCTTTTTTGCCCAACAGGATTTGTCCAACTTATTCTCTAAACACAAGTCTGTTACTGTGTAGATGACTGTAACTATTACCTCAGTTTGACTATCTTTTCTTACTACTTGCAATTTTGTTTTGATCCAAGAATCTAATTATGTAAATATATATGTATTCTTTGCTTGCACATATCTGTAACTTTTTTGTATGTTTTTTGAACTTTTTTGTCACATGTCTTTGGTTGTTATATTGATGTTCTTATTACTTTTTTCTTAATTTAAATATACTAGAACTGCAAAGCTACCAGAGTGCACCTGTATTTTGTCGTTTTCTCTAGTGGCCTATATGGCACTGATTCAAATCCTTCTCCATAAGTTTATTACTTTCTCTGTGAATTTATGACAAACAAATGAATATTGGTTTCTATGTGGATTTCCCTCTTTTTTGTTAACAGTATCTTATCCCCCTATCCACATTAGCACCAGGGGTATCCCTATTTTTGTACTCATGTTCTCAGCTACCTAGTTTGCCTAGGGATCGCTAAACATCTAATCTTACTAATCAAGGTACTAGCCATAATTAATACGTGGCACATTGTAAACGTTTTGTCGTATTTACGTTTTGGTACAGAGTCAACCACATATGGTGCTCAACCGGACCGTGCCACGGTTTACACCTTTGCATTTTTGACAACCCACGATAAGTAAAAAAAGGTATGGCTGAGGGCCACACCTTCAGTTATACATTGGAAGAAACGGCAGAGATTATCAAAGGTCCTTCCATCTTTGATTCCTCCAATCCCAACACTCCAAACATATCACCACCAGCAAGTACAGATTTATTAAAACTAAAGAAAAAACAATTCAGGACTGAATTACATGGTCATTTCCTGCGGGAATACCTCAGAAACAACACAATCCCAGCAGGCTTAATTGTAAGGAACGAACCCTGTCTTTTTCTATGTGACAAAGAATATACCACCACCTTTAGTCATATAGCTGTCAAATGTAGCTGGGACCTTATGGTCCTGACCATAACTACTGCCCAAAGAATAAGCAAAGATATCCAAAAGGAATTAGAACAGGAAGAACAGAAGTTTTTGAATGATACAACTATAATTGATGCACGTGAATAACTGGCAGCAACTAACAAACTGCTCGAAGAATTCAAGAACATCAATATTACTAAAAAAACTAAGAAACTAAATAAAGATATTCAAGATTTTAAACTTGACATAGTCTTTCCATATACCACAGACAAAGCAATCGAAGTGGCCAGAGCCAATCTGGCCTCACAGAACCCGAACCAAAGAAAGAAAAAATGGGTGTCCTTTTCCAACTCTAGCAGCAGTGGGTCCGATGACCAGAATCGCAGACCACGTCCACAAGGGTATGGGAACTTCCAACAACCACCACAACTCCCTCAGCAGCCTTTTTTAGGAAGAGGTGGCATGATGGGTGCACCAAGTTGAGGCACACCATGGTTCCACCAATTCACCCCCATGATGCGGTCGAGAGGCTGCAGGAGAAGGACCCGATAAACCAACCACCTATTCCCATTTTCAATCTAGCCAACATTGAATTGTCGCCAGCACAGACATCCCTTCTGTCCAAGGGACTCACTTTTGTCCCAACGCACCAAACTGATTGGTTCAATACAGAAAATTCTTCAGAACAATACGCCTGAAAGTGTATTTTGACGATGACAACCCCATGGAATCCGAAGAAGACTCGGGATTGCGTGTCGCATCAACCTTTTTTCCTCAAGACAACCAGGTACCTCCCGAGATTATTGCCTTTGAAAGGTGCATCATGGCTGACCTTAAGAAACTAAAAACTAAAAAAATCCAGCATCATCACAATATCTCACAACTAGAAAGAGAGGCAATATTAGAGTTGTCAAAAAATAAAGCACATGTGATCAAGCCTGCTGACAAAGGAGGGGTATTGTTCTAATGACTTTTACACAATACAAATCAATGGTCAATATACTACTGGCAGACAGCGTCAGTTACAAAAAAATCAAACATAACCCCACAAAAGAAATCGTATCTGAAATTTCTGAAATAGCAACATATGCAAGAGATCGAGAGTGGATCACACCAAAAGAATGGGAGTTCCTAACTACTAATCAAGGAAGGACTCCCACAATATACGCGCTTCCTAAGATCCACAAAGATCCCACAAATCCACCCAGGTGACCAATTGTCTCAGGGTGTGGATCCGCACTTGAACCTATATGTTGTTTCATTGACTCATTTCTGAAACCAATGAGCACAAAAACCTCTACATACCTTCGAGACACCATGCAAACCATACAGATGTTCGAAGGTATTTATTTTGATCCTAATAAACAACTGCTAGTGACTCTAGACATTTGCTCACTCTACACAAGCATCCCACACACAGATACTATAGAGTGCATGCTCAAATTTTTGACTCAATTTCAACTACAAAATCGTGTCCCTGCTAACTACATTATAGAACTTCTCACTCTGGCTTTATCTAAGAACTATTTCGAGTTTGACAGTCAATTTTATTTTCAAACTAAGGGTACCGCGATGGGGGCTACTTTTGTCCCCAGTCTGGCTATTCTATATATGGCTGATTTTGAAGAGACCCATATCCTTTCGACCAACAACCTCTTCAGAAAACAAGTACAAAAATGGAAACGGTACATCGACGATATTCTGTGTATCTGGGAAGGCACAGAATCAGATCTAAAACTGTTCCAAACTTGGCTCAATGAAATAAATCCCAATATCCAATTCACCATAACGTCGAGCAAATCAGTTATCAGCTTTCTGGATCTACAAATTGAACATACCAATGGGCCCCTTAAATGCAATCTCTTTAGAAAACCCATCGACCGAAACACTTTGTTGCATTTCCTCAGAGACCCCCCCAAACACATCAAGGAAAATGTACCCAATGCACAATATCTCCACATTAGAAGAAACTGTTCTGAAGTTAATGACTTATATGAACATGCAGCGGACCTTGATGAGAGGCTGAAAGTACGGGGCTATCCCCACCGCATCATTTCACAATAAAAAAAAGAGTGAGGTTTTACAACAGAGACGGCCTTTTGGCCGTGAAAGAAAACATCACGACTCAAGATTCAAGAATGACCTGTGTTATTACACATGGTACTCATACTCCTCACATTCGCAAACTTATTTCCAAACACTGGGCCCTGACTAAACTTTGTCTACCCAATGAACCTCTACCCCGGTTTGCCTATAAGCGAGCGAAGAACTTGAGAGACCAATTGGTCCACTCAAGATTTGTCAAACCGGCCCCAAGACTAGGACTCTGGAACCTGCGTACTACACAGGGACATTTTCCGTGTGGCAATTGCTCTTCCTGTAAATTCACTCACAAAGTCAAAGACTTTAAGATCCTTGACCGAGTATGGACCCTCCGCAATTTAACGAACTGCAAAACGCAACAGGCCATTTACATTATTGAATGCCCATGTGGCCTGCGGTATGTAGGCCAAACACAAAGACCGGTACACGTGCGAATCTGTGAACATAGATCTCGCATCAGATGTAAGAACCCTACAGCACCCTTGGTAGCTCACTACATGGAAGCACACCACTCACCTGATGATATAACATGGTGGATTGTTGACACTGTCACTAACTCCACCAACGTCACAAGCAGTTTGCTGCAAAAAGAAGCGAGGTGGATACACCATCTAGACAGTTACTACAATGGCCTAAACGAGGAGTGTATATGGCCTATTTAATATACACCGCTCGACATCGATGGAACCCCACCTGCTCCCCGTGTTCTTCTGAGCAGTTCATGATGCTATGATACGTAGCCCATGGTTCTTCTTACACACCAGTAGCCCTGAGTAGGTGAGGTCTACAGTGCCCACTGTGATGCACTATAGGTCCCAACGTCCTCTGCACCTTCCTAACAATCCCTTCATGCAGGTCCTGGCATTAGGATGTCAGACATGACGAACACCTTATGTGACCTGCATCTACACCGACAAGTCCACCATTTCAACAATTGCAGCCCCATGCTGCTGACACCGGGGTATTTCAACCCCCCCCCTTTTCTCTCATGTATACCTTGCCACTTTTCAAAGCACTTCAATATGTGCATTCACTCTTTCCCGATGTGTGCCTGGTTGCCCAGCAACCCAGAGACTACTGGGACCGGCACTTCCAGGATCGGCACACTCCATTAGTGTATGTGTCTACCTCTGTTTACTTGCCTTTGGGGTACGACATGCCGATTTGCCTGCCTACAGTATTGTGCGGCACGTTCAGTGCCTCAAATCGACCCCCGGATGGGATATTACCACATCCCCACCCGAAGGCCATATGATCTGACTCCCGGATCGCCGTATTTCATTATCGCACACCCCTTGGCTATTCTGCCATTGGTATAGTCTGCTCTGGATCGAGCTAGGTTCCCTAGACGATGGCCAGAGCTTCCTCCACTATGGTTACCGCGCCTCAACCATTTCACTTCAAGCTCCCTGCCGCGTCTGACAGCTACCGTGCGGGGTGCTGATTGAACGAACAAGCCAACCTCCGGCTTTTTCCCGCACAGCTTTCTAGACCCAAGACAGGTATAGTGAAAATCTATTCATGGCGATACTGTATTTTTTGACCCCTTTAGCACGTCATTAAGCTTATCCAAGGACTTGTGCTTCTATCGATTTTGAGCATTCACAAATGCATTAACGTTGGAACAGGACACCCATTTCCCTGGAAGTCAGATTTTGTACTAAAAATATAAACACATATATTTTTCCTTGCCGTTTCAGTTTGTACTTCAGAATATATATATTTCAAAATTTCAAAAAAACTCTATGGCGGTACATACTGCTAAAACTACCATTTCCTACCCCTGCCTGCCTTTTTCAGTTTTGCGAATACTGGAAGGGTCCTCGTTCCAGCACGCAAGAACAGTGAGCTGTTCGTCCTTTCCACTGGAGAGTGAACTATATCCACTGATGCCGCACGACCGATACGTCTAGACCTTTTTTCCTGGTTCTAAGGTCTCCCTACTCAATACCCAGGTAGGCCTGCCTGCAAGGTCACCTAAGCATGTCTCTTATCACACCCCGAGCAGCCTTACCCAGCACTCATGCCACATTGTGATTTCCCCCCCCCACCAGGGAGCGCCAATCCACCCCCCCCCCGACTGTCTTCTATTTATTTATTTATGCTAACCCACTTCTCTCCATGAGTAAGATGACAAGCATGTTGCACATGGTATTACTGTTATTTGCATTCACTAATACTAACATGGGTAGGAGTATTCATTTGACTCAGTGCTAGTCATTCCAGTCTGTATCCTATTTACCTTTGCCTTTAGATATCTGCCCCTTTGGAATGCTGAGGTTGACCCCTGAGCATGCCCCCGGTTGATGCATCATATGTGACTCTGGACATACGCGTGTGTAGTCACACATTGTGCTTACTCCTGCCTCTGCAACAGGGTAAGTAATCTGTGGACTCAACTCCCTGTTTTTAGCTCTCTAAACACCCTCCATGGAGGAGGTTTTAAAACAACAGTATGTTGGTGCACTCATTTATCCTATCTGATACACATCTGTATCTTTTATCTCTTTTCCTTGGCTCCTTCTCTCATAGATGCCACCAACTATTGGCATAGCCGAAACATGTTTTCCGGTGCACGACAACTTCACGGGGGGAATTTATTTCCAAAATACCCTCCACAGTAGCACTGGACACTCCTTCTTAAAAGATTTGGTATCTTTACACGTTGGCACTCAACAAATTTGAAGACCTGTTCAAATAGCCAACAGGTCCACAGTCCTGTAAATGACTACAGCCACATATGCTTTACATAGAACAATATCCTGACTCCTTTTTTGCCCAACAGGATTTGTCCAACTTATTCTCTAAACACAAGTCTGTTACTGTGTAGATGACTGTAACTATTACTTCAGTTTGACTATCTTTTCTTACTACTACCTGCAATTTTGTTTTGATCCAAGAATCTAATTATGTAAATATATATGTATTCTTTGCTTGCACATATCTGTAACTTTTTTGTATGTTTTTTGAACTTTTTTGTCACATGTCTTTGGTTGTTACATTGATGTTCTTATTACTTTTTTCTTAATTTAAATATACTAGAACTGCAAAGCTACCAGAGTGCACCTGTATTTTGTCGTTTTCTCTAGTGACCTATATGGCACTGATTCAAATCCTTCTCCGTAAGTTTATTACTTTCTCTGTGAATTTATGACAGTGAAATGAATATTGGTTTCTATGTGGATTTCCCTCTTTTTTGTTAACAGTATCTTACCCCCT
Source organism: Ambystoma mexicanum (assembly GCF_040938575.1). Taxonomy (NCBI): domain Eukaryota; kingdom Metazoa; phylum Chordata; class Amphibia; order Caudata; family Ambystomatidae; genus Ambystoma; species Ambystoma mexicanum. The sequence continues at coordinate 420,473,314 of NC_090929.1, forward strand.
ATCCACATTAGCACCAGGGGTATCCCTAATTTTCTACCCACCTTCACATGAGCGAGCAAAGAGCTGTCCACCAGAATATAATCGATCCTGGAGAAGGTCTTGTGGGTTCTTGAATAGTAGGTAACAGGAGGGCCCCCCCTCCAAGCTCGGGAGCGAATCTGCCAGGCCCAGCTCACCCGTGATCTTGCGGAAACTCCGAGATATGGGGTCGTCCGCCACTTGGAGGGATTGGGGGTCAATCTCTTCCTGTCTCTCAAGGAGTCCATTACCATGTTGAAGTCCCCCCTACGATTAGGTTGCCCTCTACAAGGAGTTTCAATTTATCTCTTACCCTCTCCCAGAATGTCACCTGACCTTTGTTCGGGCCGTAGACCACTGCTAGGGTAAGCTGGGCTCTCTGGAGCTTCCTTTGACTAGTAAGTAGCGATCCTCTGGGTCTTTAATCAAGGCCTCTGTTGTGAAGCCTATAATCGCTGGCCAGGATGATTGCCACCCCGCTTTTCTTTGTTTTGAATGATGCATGAATTACCTCCCTTATCCCTCTACCCCAAAGGACCGGCTCTTTCCCCCTCACCCAGTGTGTCTCTTGAAGGAAGAGCCATTCTAACTTGGCCCTTCTAAATTCCTTGCCTAGCAGGGATCTTTTCGTAGGCGAGTTCATTCCCCTAACGTTAAGAGAGCCTATCTCAAGTACTAGCAGGCAGTCAGCCATTCTCGAGAGCGGCAATTACCTCCGATGAACAACACTGGGCTGTCCCTCCTCCATATCAATGCCTTGTTTTTTCCCCAATTGTGTGGCTCGAAGCGAGCCTGAAACCACTGCTTCCCTTTGTTTGCTTCCCCCCTCCCATTCCCCCCTTGTCCCCCAGGTGGAGCCTAACCACAATTGCCCCCCATCCTTCTTGTCCAACTTTCAACAACTCCCCATTTCTCCCCCTCCCCACTTCCCCACTTCCCCGGCGCCCAGTCAAAAAGTTTGACCATTTCTGTTACTTGACTGGACCACCATTGTGCCTGCTGTGGCCGGGCCACGTCCGGAAATGTGTCTCCCTCTTTGAGCCCCCCTCCTACCCTCCTCACTAATGCTGCCTTACTGCTTTAGCTCCCCCCATGCTTGCTGTTTGCTGGGGAAGTTTGCTATGTTTCAGTTCAGACCGTTCGGCAGTTCCCTTGGTCCAGCCTCAGGCCCCTGTCATCCGCTGGGGCTTCTCCGGTCTCTGTCCCGTGTCGGAGATGGAGTGTTCAGCTTTTTTATTTTCCTGGATCCGGGGATTCTTCTCCTATCCCTTGCATTTCCTTTTCCTCTCGGTCCGGCTGCAGCTTACCCCGAGGGCGGTCTCTGGTCGTCGTCGGAGTCTACATATTCTCGGATTGCCCCTCTGATGTCGTCTTCGGTGACCAGGCATATTGTAATGTAATGTAATGTGAACTTCTATAGCGCCGGTAGCCCGCGGGCATCAGGGCGCATTAACAATACAAACAAGAACTATATGTGTATATGTATTCTCTGTGCCATGTATTCAAAGGATAGAGCGAATAGCGCACCCCCTTCTCTCAAAGGCACTGGGTCAAGGGGCGGCACAGCCTTCGTCTGGCAAGTTTGAAGGCTGATAAGTCATGGAAGATCTAAATTCTTGCATTTTTATGTCTGGGGCCTTCCTGGCTTCCTCAAGGACTTTTGTTTTTTCTGTAGAATAGTGGAAGCACACCAGAATGGAGTGGGGCCCATTCCCTGCCCCCCGCTCTGTGGGCCTTAACTATTGTGGGCTCCATGGTCGCTTTGTTTCCAAACCATAAGCGAATCACCTCTCTGACCACCCGACGGCTATCTCGCTCCGTTTCCCCATCCACCTCTGGTATACCAAAGAATCAAAGGTTGTTCCTCCACTCCTTGTTCTCTGAATCGTCCATTTGCAGGGTTCTTTCTTCGTTTTTTCTTTCTGGGGCGGCCAGCCTTGCATCTATCTGTGCCTTCAGGATGGTGAACGACAACTGATTGGACTTGTGTTGGTTCAAACGTTCTTCCACTTTGTCTTCTTTGGTCCAATTTCTCCAGCTTTTGGTTTATGTCTGAGCACATCTCTCAGATTTCCGGATTTCCAGCAGTACGAGGCATCCTTCATTGGGATCCCAGCTTGATCCATAGTGATTTCCACACCTCGAATCCCTCGGTCTCCAGGTGCCTCTTGGAACCGAAATTCCTGTAGAGCTCTCTTCCCGGTCATGCATTGTAGCTGAGCTTGCTGAGTGCGCGATATTGGTGTGGGTATCGGCCAAGTGGGAGGTGGCTGGGTCTGTTGGCTGTTACTGGGGGCGGGCCTGACTTTATAATTTTTTTTTTGCTGGAGTGGCCTTTAGCCGAGTGGTAGCTTTAACAAAGGTGGTCACACGCCCATCTGTGGTTCCCGGAGGCCCACTCCTTGTCTATTAGTGGTAGGCAATATTCGGCATTGTTAGGGTGGGCTGGAGGGTGGGGGGTGCGGACCCCATGCGCCCAAATTCCTGGTCGGTTTTCTGCTCTTAACTGGTTCCTAAAGGGTGTTTGCAGGTTGGAGGGAGAGGTGTTCTTGCTCTTCTCTGGCGTGAATTCTCTCTTTCCGGGAGCTCTGTGGCCTGGCTATGCCCAGAGCGTCAGGGACCAGAGGCTGTTAGTCTCCTAAGGATACCCTGGGTGGGCACACACCCCGAAGCAGAGTCTGGGGGCCACCATCCAGGAGGGACCAGGGATCAGAGGCCTCCTGCCTCCGCCCGCTTCTCTTGTGTCCCCTGTGCGGTCGTTGGGGTAGTTCTCTGTCGAAGGTCAGGGCCTTGTCCCCTGTGTGCTATATCGGCTCTCCTTCTTCGTGGCTGTTGGGGCCTCTAGGGTGGATGTGGGGAGTGGGGGCAGCTCTCACATTTCTGTGGTTCCCATCCCAGGTGTCGGGGGACTGTTCGCAGCTGTCCCCCTTTGGGTGGTCTCTCCTCAAGACCTCCTGGCTTCCCCCAAGTTTTGTGAGGTGTGCGTGGGCCGAGGGGGGGATGTATGCGGTCCTCCTCTGGTGTGGTGTTACCCCTTCCATATGATCTGCATTGGGGAGGTAGGCCCAGTTAGGTGGTTGGGGATCCCTTGGAGGGTGTCCAGTGCGGGTGCTCGCCCCAGGATGGCGCTCGGGGGCTCCCCCCATGCAGGTCAGGGGCCCCAGGGGTCCCCTGATTGTGTCAGGACTGTTCTGAGCCCCAGGGTCTGGCGGTCAAGCCGAGGGGGAGGATCAGGTCAGTGGTTTGGCCCCCTTTTCCACCAGTATGGCTCCTGCACTGACTGACAGTGTTAGGAGCTCTTCTCCTTCTCTCTGATCCTCCACTGAGGTGTGCCTTTGTCCTTGCGAGGGATGTTCAGTCTTGCTTAGTGCCTCCCTTTTCTTTCACTTGGCCCCCAGCAGGGTTGTACTCCGCTTCGTGGGTCTGCGCGGGGCCGGGGGGGTGAGCCCACGCTGGTTGGAGGCCCTGGCTGGGGGAGGCTCATCTCTGTCGGGCATGTGTGCGGGCCGCGCCCCCACCTGGGCCAGAATCTCCGGGTGTTCACTCTGGCGCGGGGTCTCCCCTGCTCCCTCTTTGTTGCGCCTCACGCCTTTTGGAAGAGGGCGAGCAGGTGACACTCTGTTGCTCCCTTCACCCGTGGCTCTCCCCGGCCCTGGCGGAGGTCTCCTCGCCTCCCTCCCGGGTCTCCCAGGAAGGGTCTTCCTCCTCCTCCTACCGTTTCCGGATGTGCCGTTTCCCGCTGTGCCTCTTTGGGGCCTGGACGTAGCTGTTAGGCAAGTGGTTGTCTGCTCTCTTTCCACTGGGACGGGGCCTCGGCTCCTCCCTGCAGGACTGCCCCTGCTCCAAATTCCCCCTGAAAAGGGGCTGCGGCTCTGTGTTGCATGGGGGGTTTCTCTCGGGAGTCCTCTCCCCGTCCGCGCCGCCTCTCTCCACCGCACCCCCCAAGACAGCAGGGAGGGGGTTGTGTGCTCACTGGATCGGTGTGTTGTCAGCGTGGTGTGCTGCCGGGGATCCGCTGTTCCGCCCCCCTCGCCAGTGCCTCCTACGCTTCAGCGGCTGTGCAAGGTTCCCCACATGGCCTCCCGCTCTATGACACGCGGGTTGATGGCATCCCGTTCTTGGGTATGCGGGGGGCTTCGGATTTTCTGTCAATTTGCGCACGGGGGTTCATGTCTCGGTGTCGGCACTCTGTACTCCTCGGGGAGGGGAACATTTGGGGAACATTTGGGGGGGCTCAAGTCCCGGCAGGAGTAAGGCACTCAGGCAGCCATAACCTGCGCGCCCCCTGGTGGTCTCTTTTTTTTTTACTTCATCAATTCTGCTAAGATTATTGCATCAAGCTGGTGAACATCCGAAATTGTGCCAATATTTATGTAGGGTAATAGTTCACAGCTTTAGAATTATAGGCTAATTTCCCTAATAAATAGTACATGTTTAACTTAAGGTATGGTTTTATTGGCACGTCTTGAAGAATGGGCAAGGCAGCTTTAGGATAGAGGTACAATTGAACAAATGTTCCTTTAATGTACTTTAGTGCAGAAGTTCACCATACAAGACAACATTCACCTTCATATAGTTTTCATAGATCTAATAGTGCCATTTGATAAGTGTGGACAAGGCCAAGCTTTGATTTGTACTTAAAGGTGTAGAGGTGCCTTCTGACCTTATGTCAGCAATATAGTTATTATATAAAGGTAATACAGCTAGGGTTAGATCCGGTCAGGGCGGGAAATGTACTGACCCCTTCCTGATAAAGCAAAACAGTTTAGTTGACTAATGCAAGGCATTAAGACGCCTGAAAAATTGGCTGCAGAAACAATGGAATTTTAATGTATGTGGATGACTTTGCTTGAATATCAAAATCCCTGATAGCGGCAAGGAAACAACTAACCACTTTACAGCAGTTTTGCAGAAATCGTAACTTGGGGATTCATACCTCAAAACAGTTGCATTGTCTTGCCACCCATTTAGAGCTATTAAAATATCCTTCAAGTTTAATAAGGAAATCATTTGCCAAGTGGAAAGTTTTCATTATCTAGGCCTAAAATGTGTCAGTCATGGTTCCTGGTTATATCGTATTGAGCGACGTTGCTGCTTTGTATGTCAAATCGCAAGGGATATAACTTCTTTTTTGCAGAAGTTTGGGAGTCATGTGATGCTCCCAAGAGTGGATGTTTATGAAGCCACAGGTTAGTCAGTACTCTCCTTTGGGCCTGAACTCTGGGGTTATACCGCCGTGAAATCGCTTGAAATCAGTGAAAAGAACTTTTTTTTTTTTAAAAAAAGGTTGTTTTCTCTCCCTTGGAACGCACCAACTGCTTCTCTATATATTCAAAAAAGCAGGGGCGAGGCGCTCACTCCAATTCCTGGGCAATATATTACCTGAACAAGTGTCCAAAAACAATCACAGGGTTAAATCCCAATCACAGGGTTGATTCCCTTCTTGCACTGTTGTGCTCCTCCAAGTGTCCAAAATATTCACAGGGTGAAATCCCAATGTGCTGCTCAATAGTTCACTGGGTTGATTCCCTTCTTGCACTGTTGTACTCCTACAAGCGCTTTTGTATCTGCAATACTCATCAGGGAGGTTGAGTTGCCATTCAATTCAGGTGAAACCAATATAAATGCAATTGCAGTCTCTAGGAATTATGGTCAATGTAGTGAACCCATCTAAACAATTCAGGGGACCAGTGAAAGAATCCCCTCCAACACACACATCATACCCTTAGCAAGGGGGGGTGGAAAACCATGATTATGGCTCTCCAGTGTAGGGCAAAATAACCCTGGTGCTGCAGCCTCTGGAGTCCGGATCGCCACAAGTTAAATGTTCAAAAAAGCAGGGGCGAGGCGCGCACTCCAATTCCAGGCCAATATATTATCTGAACAAGTGTCCAAAAAATATAACCCTTTGAATGTACTGTACACTTTTGGGATTTAACCCAGTAATTTTTGTTTCAGGTAGTATATTGGCTGTGAACTGGAGTGCGCGCCTCGCCCCCTCGATAGGTTTGTATGAAGCCACTGAAGGCAAGCGTCCCCAGCCAGCACGATCCTCCCCGCAATGATAGACAATGAAGGACTCTCCCAAGTCGGGAATAAAGCCAAGACAGAGTGCGGGTGAGCTTAAATGGGAGTTTATCAATCAGAATAGGGCATGCAAAGAACTCTGCAAACTCCGAGAGCGCTCTGTCTGACAATAGCAAAGACAGGCGTATATATTTACAAAAAACGTCATCAGAACCTACATACTATAGGGGGCACAAGTTCGATGGGATTGGGTGGTGATGACTAGCTATAGGTGCTGCTGCGATGTGGTTGGCCTTGGCTGGAGGACGTCACTGGTCAGCCTCGTGGGTTGGGCTGGGCCTGGCAGGTCAGCTGAGTTCATCCGGGCGGTGTTGTTGTGCCATTGTGGCCAGTGTCAGAGATGAATGTCTTTTCCTGACTTGTTTGCCCTATGCCATGCACACCGCAGTCATTCAGTCATTACAATATTATCTTCTTTAGTAAATCTTTCAATAGGTTATTCTACAGGTTAATGCAACACAGGAGGAATGCATCTTGTGAGGGGTCTGATGGTCATTCGTCAGGGCATGGTTACCAGTGTCCTGTTGACCGGTGCCATAGGTTGAGGGGCTAAGCTTCAGGGCATGGGACGGGCGGTACATGCCTTCCTGTCTTGTTAGATGTTGTTATGAATGTGCCGCTGTGTGTTGCCCCAGTATTGGGTGTCCTGATTGCACTGGGTCATAAGTCTAAGATGATCCGGTGGGTTGTGGGGTTTACGAGGGGGCGCCTTTGAAAGTGTGTATTCAGGCAGAGGTTTACTGCTGTGCTGTAAATAATGCAGGTGGCGGGCCGTGGCCTTGGGTGCTGCAGAGGGGGCTTCAAATCTTTGAAGCGGCTCCAGTCTGGTTGGGGGAGGTGGAGCAGCGCGGCGCGGGCCTCTGCTCTCATGTTTAGCAGTCTTCGCAGGGTGGGAGGGGGAATGGCCTTGCACATATTCACAAATGTATCTTCCTCGTGTGTTGCCGGCTTTTAGAGGTGAAAACATCACAATCATTTGAACACTTTATAATATTTGTTTGAATTACTTGAAAACATACATTTGAACTTTGCTGGATGTGTCTCGATTATATCCAGTCTGGGCACCTTATTCGTACACTATGTTTTAACAACTACAGTATTTAGTTATATGCATATACATTTGATTTAAGTGAGGTAGTAGTGAGGTTGGTGGAGTACATAGAAAATACCCCGCCACCGTACATGATGGTGGTGGCACATAAGGGGCTTAGACATACACGCATGACAAGTGCATTCTCGCGCATCCTTCACATGAGCCCTCTGTATGGTTACATTCGTCTTCTCGTGTACTCTAGCAGCATTAGTTCGGTTATGGCGCAGAACCATGGAGTGTAAGTTTTCCAGTGATACATATAACAAATAGACCCCTGGAACGCTCTTTCATTGTTAGTACCCAACTGCAGTGGTGTGGGCTCGTCATCATGGAAGCATGCTTTCTATCATGGTTATACATTTTGCAGGTTTTTGTAATAGAAGAGATTTTGTGGAGAAATGCACACTTTGCAAGTGGTCTTGGCATTAATATGTGGGGACTTTCTGCCATCTGATGACCATTTTACCGTTCTTTTCATCGCCCAAGCCCGCTGGCCGGGTCATGCTGGGAGCGATGTTACACTGCGGAAGGTGAAATGTTACAATGTTAGTATCTTATGTTAGCTCATGTCCGTCTTATTCGTGGGAACGGGCTCACAGCGGATCTGCCAGGGTGCTGCGGCAACAGGGATAACTGGAACTCTCCGAGGGTGGGGGCCGCGCTACAGTGCGCTAAACTCACACCATCTTTATTAGACAAAATGGTTTCTGAGGCCTAGCTAAATTCAATACGTGTGGGCAATGTCTTCAGCAGGTGAGCCATCCACCACCTGGGCCCTGGTGGTAAGGAGGGACCGCCCGATGAGCCATGACCCTCACCTGGGGTGAAGATGTAGGCACGGGGGGGGGGGTCTTTTGGACCACTCCTCCCCTACATTTCCCCCCTTTCGTTACTTAAGTAACGAATACTTTAAGTCCTCCAGTCTTCTACATTCTGCTTCGTCCATCACTGCCTCATCCCATGCAGGTGTGCCTTTTATGGGCATCCATGCCCTGCACACCCCCCTTAGGCTCTCCCCTCTTCTGGCATATTCATCTGGGGTACAAGTCAGGTATATACATCCGCCATCTCCCGCCAAATCTACCCACACCTCCTGGTACCATTCTAGTACACGGGGCTCTCTAATGGTGGTGTGCCATGCTTTATCTATGATATCCTTGTCGTGATAGATAGGCACTAGCTGATATCTCGGTGTGTCATCTGTTCCTGTTTGTACCTGCACTTCCTGCATGTTTTGCATTGTCCCACGGGTGTTGCCCATTGTCACCATCATCATTGCACCATTTGGTACTGCGTTAGCACAAAATCGAAGACCCACCTGGCACAGGCAAAAAATTAGAAGGAGGAATACCACAGCTGGCATCAAAAATTTCACAGTTGTTCCAAGCCATGAGGGGACCCAGGAGAAGATGTTATCGAACCACGTGCTGTCTTCTGCTCCACCTTCCATTTTCATTTTTTCTCCTAGGTTGTGGACTGCTTCGATCACATGGGACAGGGAGCCGTTCTCTGCGTCTTCAGAAGGTACGAAAGTGCAGCAGGCACTTCCGATTTTTCGGCAAACACCTCCATCCATTGCCGTCAACAGGTCCAAGACATACCTGTTTTGCATGGTCATCAGCCGTAAAGCTCTTAGTTCCACTTTTATTACGTTGAACCCTTCTTCAGTGTCATTTGCCAGCTGAATCAATTCCCAGCGTGTTATCTGGAGCCATTTTGCGTTTGCTCTTGCTTGGACACTTGAGATGAGTGAGGCAAAGAATGTTTCTGCTGAGCTGAATAATCGATATCTGTCTGGGATCTGAGCCAACAGTTCTGATGATGCCTTTGATATGTAGTTTGATGCTCGTCTGTTACGGGTCAGCACCTCTCCCTTGCTCCCGGAAGACAGGACATACATTTGTGACTCCACAGTTGGTTGGGCCACACTCTGTTGTATGCGTTCCTGTGTCCTTTTGCTCCCATCGATGTGGCTTTCTGGTATTACCATTAGGGCTGAGTGCAGCGTGGCCATTGAGCAGCTGCCACTCCATGACGGGGGGAGGTGCAGGTATGCCTGGTTGCCGCATACCCAGTACGTGTCCATCAGGGCCGCTGTCCCTTTTCTCAGATCTGGGATGGTGAGGGTCTTGTTACAGTTCTTGTTCGTCCCCATGGAGGTTTTCCCCTCTCCTTTAAAACATAATTCATAGTCTATTTCGTTCTGTAGTTTGAAGGGTTTTTCAATGGCGGTTACCCAAGTTAGTTTTGAAATGTGTTCCTTCCATACTGGTGTGCATGTTTCTTCTATCCACTGCAATTTCTCTGGTGCCACACCTCTCACTGCTTCAGCTTTACACATTACTTCTTCATCCTTCCACTTGTTGTCCGAAAAAAGTGTCCCTTGTCTTACAAAAAATGGTTCCTCCAGACATACCACCCCTGCCGTCTTTGGATAGCAGGTTTTCTCGTTCTGCAGCATTCTAAAAGTGACTTCATGTGCCTGGAAGGTGTTCTTAATCCTGCATAACGTGAGATGAAGGAGACATTGGGCATCTATAATTGGCAACTCTTTGGGTAGCAATACTTTGGGTGTACCTGAAGCATGAGGAATGAGGGAGCAGACATAACAGCTCTCATTTGTTGTTTGTTTCGCTGTGGCACTCATATCCGCATACCATTTATTTGTCTGGTGGGGGTGTCGTGGGTCTTCCATTTTATCTAGTCCTAACCCATAGTACTCATCATACTTCCTCCTCCCTGCTTCCCTTTTTCGTCTGTTATTCTTGTTCCTCATGTACTTCCCAGCCTCCAGGGCGAGGGACAAAATAGACCCCCCTTTCTCATTCCCGCCCCCCTTGGCCCATGCATCATACATTTTTCGTGTGTTGCTAGCATCTTTTCCTTTTCGTCCTTGACGTTATCTTGCAGGTCGTTTAATATGGGGGCAGGTTGGCTGGTGGGGGCATTATACAACCACGATATGGCAGACGGGTTTCGGTCATTTAAACTGCGAGCATTGTACTTAGACATTTTTGGCGGAGACACTGTGCTATTTTGCAGTCCACCCTGTAGCCCTTTCTTTTCTGATATGACAGCATTGGATGGTGTGGTGTGATAACCCCATACAAGTTTAGTTCCGTCCCATACCAAAAAATCACCTTCCCTAGTATTGACACTTGCAGTTGTATTGGTCCCAGTAGTGCTGTTAATCCCAGTGCTGTTAATCCCTCCCCCCTCGTTCATCTCGATAGAGATGAACGCTACAAACCAATATGTAACCCAGCCAAACATTATTATAAAAAACAATGTAATGCACACAGATAATCCACATTCATACGAATATCTGCATCTCTCATTTAATAATTCTCTCATTCTACTAAATCTATCCGTTGCAGGCTGCCCGTTAGATGCCATGGTAGCTCCTGTTTGAGATATAAAAGTGCATTAAGTGCATGCATGTAAACATTTTGTTGGCACTATCAGTGCCAATATATATTGACAGGGAACGGAAGCGGGTAGGGTTTGTAGGGACCGGGATGCACAGACAAGGGTGTAAACACTTCATAATTCGATCACTTCATTAATTACATATAAGTCCACAAGACAAAAAGGAAAAAAAAAAACGTTTTTTTTTTTTTTCAGTAATATCTTCAAAAAAATGCAATTATACTTATCAGCCATTTGCCCATTCAGGTGCATTCCTGCCACACACACACAAGTTCATATTCAGACATTCTGCTCAGTTGCATTGTTTGCTGTTGTCTGTGCCTCCTCATCTACCTCCTCTTGCACATTACTATATGCTTTTCGTACATCTGTCAAGTGAACCCAGTATTTCAGGCCCTTTACTTTTACTGCTGTGGGCGTGCAGAATACTACCTCGTATGGGCCATGGAACCGTGGTGCATTCCATCGACGCACAAAACTCCTGACATAAATTAATTCGCCCGGCATCAGCTGTAGCTGTTGTTCAGGCTCCGTGACAGACCCAGTTATGTTTCCCTCCTCTCTAGTGAAGGGTGGAGAGAGCTGCTTTGATATTGTGCGCGCTGCCCTTGTCAATTTCTTCAAATAGTCTGTGAACTCATCTCCCAATATCGCAGCGCTTCTGTGTGCATCTGAGTGTTCGCGCAGTGGAGAGTGTGCTGTGTACATTCGTCTCCCAGTCACGATCTTGTGCGGGGACAAATGGTGGTCTTTGCTTGGCTGATTTCTCAGCTCAAATAGCGCAAGGGGCAGACAGTAAATCCAATTCTTTTTCAATGAAAAGCATAGTTTTGATAACCTGCCTTTTAACAGTCCGTTCATCTTTTCCACTACGCCGTTACTTTGAGGATGATAAATCGAACACAATTTATGTTTTATTCCCAATAATGTAGTAACTTCCTTGAAAAGCTCATTTACAAAGTGAGTGCCGTTATCTGAGCGAATCACGTCACAAATTCCCCAGCGCGGGAACACTTCCCTCACTAGGAATTTTGCAGCGCTTTTGGCATCAGGTCGTGCACATGGGCCTGCTTCTACCCACCTTGAGAATGGGCATACAACCACGATCATGTAACGTGCTCCATTACACCTTTCTAACATGTCCGCGTAATCAATATGTAGCTCTCTGAATGGGCCAATGGGTTTTGGAATTGTTCCCCGGAGCGTGCGTAATGTCATTCCTGAATTGTATATCTGACATGTTGTGCATTCCATTGTTAATCGAGATACGTGCTCCTGGAGACAGGGCACGTACCATTCTTCCTGTATTTCTGCTGCGATGTGCTGTTTGGTATTGTGTGCAGGGAAGTGTAGTTGTTGAAATGCAATTTCCAATAACTTGATTGGCATTACCACTTTCCCTGAGTTGTTTTGTCGCCACAGTAAGTCTGTCGCAGACTTGCTGCACCCTCGTTTTGTCCACATCAATTTTTCGTCTGCACTAGCTCCTTTCTGTAACTCTAGTATTTGTGATATAGGCATCATGTTGTATCCTTCTGGGAGCTCTTCGTTTGTCTTGTGCTGCAGCATGTACTCACCTGCTTCATATTTCTGAAAATAGGAAGCCTCCTTGGCGGCAGCGTCCGCTGCCGCGTTTCCCAAGGACACAACGTCTGTGTTGGATGTATGTGCTTGGCACTTCACTATTGCTACCGCAGTAGGGTTTTGTAGGGCCTCAATTAACTCTTTCAACAATTCTGCATGCTGTACCGGTGTTCCGTCTGCCCGTCGGAACCCCCTCCGCCCCCATCTTGCTAGACCTCCATGTACTGTCGTCGTCATGTAAGCTGAGTCTGTATATATTGTCACCGCGCAACCCTTTGCTGCATGTAGTGCTTCTATGAGCGCAATCAGTTCTGCTGCTTGTGCGGAGTAATGTGATGGGAGGCGGTACTGCACTAGTGTTTCATACTCACCGTCTTCTAGCCTCACCACTGCCATGCCAACATGTTTCTCCCCCGTGTCCACGTCAATCGATGCAGACCCATCCACGAAGTACACTTCCCCCTCGCTCAGAGCGTTCTCACACACCACTGTGTCCTCCCCTCTTTCTCCTGTGTAAGTTGCACAATCGTGGTCCTGCATGTCCTCTAGTGTGCACGCTTCTGTAATGAATGTTGCGGGGTTCACTGTCTTGCACCTCACCGCATGGATATTGGCGCTAGACAATATGATCTCATAGGCTGTTGCCCGCTGTGTTGTCAATGTGCTTTTTGACCTCTCAAGTATTGCAAATAATGAATGTTCCACAAACAATGTCACAGGGCATCCCATTACTATTGTGGCACTTTTCTCAATCGCGAACGCGGCTGCAGCGAGTGATTGCTCGCACGCGAAATGGCCTTGCATCACGGCATCTAAAGTACCACTATAGTAAGCCAAAGGCTTGTGTCCTAGGGACGTCTTTTGTGTCAGTACAGCTGTCATGAGTGTTCCCTTGCAGTGTGAGAATAGGTAAAACTCGCGTCCATAATCAGGATTTGCTAGCACTGGAGCGCTTGAAATTAACTCTTTTAATGATTTGAATGACGCGCTCATTTCTTCTGACCATTCTATTTTTTTATTTTCCTGTTGTGCTTCTTTGAGTGCTTGTAGTAGGGGTCTCGTGTATGCTGCATAGTCTAATATCCATGCTCGGCAATAGTTGCACATTCCCAAGAATTTCTGCATGTCTTTCACTGTTGTGGGTTCTCCTACTGATCTTATCGCTTCTACCCTGTCGGGGATCATTCTTTTTCCATCTTTTGATATCAGCTGTCCCAAGTATAAGACCTCTGTCAGGCAGTACTGTAGCTTTTCCTTGTCTACCTTGTACCCCTTATTGGCCAATAGAGTCAGGAGTGTTGTTGAATCCTTTCTGCATGTTTCTTCGTCTTGTGCACACACTAGTAAATCGTCTACGTACTGAATGATCGTACTCTCAACTGATAGGTTTCCCAAGTCTTCATGCAATATGCGGTTGAATATGCTTGGGCTCTCATAGTATCCCTGCGGTAATCTGCAGTGTTCATATCTCTTTCCCCCCAGTGTGAATGCTGTCAGGTATCTACTCTCTTCAGCCAGGGGGATTGAGAAAAATGCGTTTTTCAAGTCGACTACTGTGAAATGTGATGCCGTTTTTGGGATGCTGCATAATATTGATGCAGGGTTCGGGACCAAAGGGAACTCTTTCTGAATTACATCATTTAGCGGGCGTAAATCCTGTATCATCCTCCAAGACCCTCCCTTTGCTTTTTTGCTTGGATAAATACATGTGTTACATGGGGAGTTTGAAGGCACTATTATCCCTTGTGCTAGTAGTGCATTTATTGTCTCTTTTATCCCTTGTTCAGCTTCACGGGACAATGGATACTGTTTCACTCGGGGTAGAATTGCTCCTTGCTTTAGTTTTATTATCACAGGTTGTACTCCATGCAACAGCCCTCCATCATGGGGGCCTGTTGTCCACAAATTATTTGCTACGAGCCTCATGTCATCATCAAAGAATGACGGCGGTGCTCCTACCACTGCCATCAGTTGAATGGGAATTTCCCTGGCTTGAATGAAAATGTCACAGGGCATCGCTATTTCCATTACAAGTTCACCATCCCCCTCTGCATCTGAAAAGAGATCCTCATCTGTTAAGTCTCTTAGGGCGATGTTGGCATTCGTGCACAGTACTGTACGCCACTCACATCCTTCCATATCTATTCCAATCACCGCAATCCTTTTCGCTGATACCTGTACAGCGTGCAAGTCTAATGATACCACTGACCCTGGTGCTGTGTCGGGGCACGCTATGGGGCGGAAGAGGAACTCTGCTGGAATCCTCCAATCCATTCTCCTCAGCTCTGGAATTATGAGGGCCAATGTCTTTAGCCCTTCAATAAACATTTCCTCGTTTTCCGGCAAACCTCGTACTTCTTGTGTGGTTGTGTGGGCCTGTACTACCAACATTGCACGCAATGGGCATATTCTGGGTGTTGAACACACTATACCTCTCTCAGTGAATGATATGGTCATGTTGAGTTTACTCAGGAGATCCCTCCCTAATAAATTTATTGGTGAGTGTTCATAATACAGTAAGGGTGTCTTTACAGTCTTACCCCCCACTGTTACATCCAATGCTTCTGTGTAAGGAACTTCAATTACAGCCCCAGAGAACCCCTGCGTCTCTAACTTCCGGTTAGATAACGGGAACCGGCCCTCTCTAATGCATGATTTCTCCGCTGCCGAATCCACCATGAATATGAACTGCTTGTCTCCTATCTGCGCCCCTACCAATGGTTCCTCTGCTGCATCGTAGGTGGTAGATAGAACTGGACACGCAAGCGTTCTCTGTGGGCTGTCCTATGCGGGGTGTCTCATCGCCCCCCCTTGATTGAAGACACTCCCTGAAACTACTGACACGCCGCTATAGGGTGCTGGTGCGGGGGCCCCGTTTGCTGTTGTCGCAAAAGGGTTGCCTGGCGTGTACTGCATATTGTCATTGTTTTGTGGGTAGTTCTGTGTCCTATACTGGTGCCCCTGTTGTTGCTCAGTATTACCTTGGCCTGGGTTTCTTGGTTGTTGTTGTCCCATTGGAAGACCATATGGGCTCCCCGGGTGGGGATGGCCATACTGTTCTACCTCTTGGAACCCGTTGTTGGGTCTGGCTCTGCACTCCCTAGAGTAATGCCCCCATCTTCCGCAGTTCCAGCAACTCCCTTGTGCACCTCTAGGGCCCTGCCATCCATTTCCTCCCATTCCCCCGTACCCCGGTCCACCTCTTCGGCCCCTGTACCCACCTTGTCCTCCTCGAGGGGCCCACTCCTGCCACTGCGACCCTCCGCCTGACTCCTGCTCATTCCACTGCCGCTGTCCTGCTCCAGCCCAACTAGTTGCCATCCTTCCTTGTATTGCTATCAGCCCCTCCTCCTCCTCATCTCCCTCCCTGCTGTGGGGGAGTGCGGCTACAGCCGCTGCGACCTTCACCAACTTTGTCTGCACTAGTTTTGCTTCGTCTGCCAATCTCTTCTGCGCCACCTCCTTCTCCCTTTCCTTTATTCGCTTACAATGGTGCACTATTATGCTCTGAATCTCAGGCCATCCCTTCGCTTCAATACCTGCTATCCTGTCGAGCGCCTTTTGCACTTCCTTTGGGAGCCCTCTTTTTATAATAAAGTAAAATAGAGATGTCGATTGATACCAGGGCGTACCCGTTTCTGCTCTCCACATCTCTTGGACTCGAAAAATGTAATCCATAGCATCTTCCCCGTCATTCATTGTACACTGCATTACTGACTGTAAGTCTGGCGTATCTGGAAACGTTTCTCGCAAGGCATCCCACACCCTTGCACGCACTGTGTTAAAGGAGGCTCCATCATGGCGGTCGCAGTCTAATGTTACTCCCGGGAAACCGGCCTTGACCCATACTCTATCGGCCTGATCCCCCACTGCTGATACAAGCAAACTCTTCACATCTCCTATTGCTAGGAGTACCCCGGCAGTGTGTTTCTCAAAGGCGTATATCCACTTACTTGCCCCTCCCGATAACAGGGGCATTAACTTTAATAAATTGGCCTTGTCCATCTGAGCCCATGGGATGTAATTCGGTCTCCCTCCTCCCCTATGTATCAGTGGGAGCTGTAACTTTCCTTTCATCGTGGTCTCTGTTCCAATCTTCACTCCTGACGTTCCCAATGATGCCATTTTCCCCACCCTGTTCGTTAATCGCCCCGTCCACTATCATCCAGTGTTCTCATTGAACATGTACCATCCACCCCTTCACTTCCCCCTCCCATTGCCATGCTCAACCTGTCGCTTTCTTCTAAATCGTCCCTTATATCACATAGTAGTTCCTCTCTGTCCCCTATAGGCCTTTCTTCATTATCAATACCTCCCTCTCGTGTCCTTACTTCGATTATTCGTGTCGGTTCTTCCTCAATTCTGAACAGTATCTCACCTTTTTTCCACCCGTCTTCAAGTGTTCTATTCTCACTCGGCGCTCTAGACGTGTGCCCTGATCGTACTGCATTAAGTGCTGTTTGTTCACATATGTCTTTTATCCTTGAGAGCTCATCTTTCGCTATTGAGAGTCTTGATTGTAAATCATCTGTTAGCTTTTCTATGTCCACCCTTTGTGTACTTGCCTGGGCTCGCTCCCTTGTACTTTCATATGGCGGGGGTGCAGTTGGCCGGTGGGGTGTAGTAGTTGTGGGGGGAGGCACATAAGTGGGGTCACTGTACCCTTCTGCGGGCACAACCTTCTTTAATATCGGGTACAAGCTTATTACCTCTATCGGTGGCTCTATAATTGACAATTCTTTGGCATCTTTCTGTATCATCAGTGGATTGTCAGTGGTGGATGGTAGGTCAGCATTTAATGCTGGTGCTTTAGGTGGTGGTATCTCTTCAAATAACCTTCCGAGATCTAATATTTCCCTCCTATTGTGCAACTGCTTCCCCTTGTACTTCAAACAAATGCATGTGGCCACCATATCCAGAACACTTTTGTCAAATGATCCCCCCTCGGGCCATATCTGGGGTAACCCCTCTCCCTTCAGCTCTGTTATCCATTGGTCATGATATTTCTTAATTCGCTCCGCGTACCCTGGTAAGTTCTTACAAATATGTGATAAGGGTGTTTCTGCCACCATTTTTGTGCCCTCCTAGTACGTGTGTGTCTCTGTACGTCCGCAATTATAGTGTAGACGTATTACCAATATGATTTTTCGTCTTCTATTTCACATTCAATTAATGGGCTCCTTTATGTTCTTCCTTACCTGCACAATACAAAACTGGCTGTACACAGTCTCTATTCTATTCTCTTTGGGTGGCACATACAAGAGCAAACCATCAGTGATTTCGACAACATTAAACCGGAAATCAAAAAGGTACACACTCACTTCACCTTGTCATCGTCAAGAAGCTCTATCCGGCCACACTTACCATGACCATTCAATTACTATACATTTATAGCCATTTTACACACTCACAGCACCAAATTGTCTACTGACGCATACGAGGTGCACACACCTCTCTGTAACACTCTATTCACAATTCAAGCTGCCCTCCCTTTCCTCCCTAGCCGGCTGTCCCTGTCCGTCTTATTCAGATATATGGATGCGCATATATATATATATATATATATATATATATATATATATATATATATATATATATTGGTCTGCTCTTCCCTCTTCTAGTAGAACTCTCTCTCTCTTACTTTCTCCCTAACGTTCTGTACTGATCTCACTTTTATTTTCCCCCCAACCCTAAAGAAAAGAATAGAAAAAAAAGAAATAGCAGTCACTAATATATTCTCCGTGTCCCCCTTTGCCAGACACTTTTATCTTATTATCCACTTCTTCATATATTCCCAGTACTAGTCAAGATAGCACTATGCGGCGCCGCCTTCCACCCCCTTTCGGAGCTAGGTTCCCGTCACTTTTATCTCTTATTTACCTCTTAATCCTAATGGCCATATGCAAAGAAAAAGCAAAGAAAGTTTAGGATGATCCTTAGTAGATCTGCGTACCCCCTTTTCTACCCCTCTTCGTTCTCTGTCCTAGATTTCTTCCTCCATTCCCTTTACGATCGCTCGCACTCAATACTCACGTGCCCGTCTTGAACCGATAGTCTCCGAAACTGGGTCCGTCCAGGCAGTGTTGCCGTCCGCTCAACAGTCAGCCCCGGCTCCGGCGAGCGGTACTCAAAGGGGATTTTTCAACCGGGATCCCGTACCCTCTCTCTCTTGAGTGCGCACTTCTTAGTGTACCGGTCGCTGTTGGCGGGCAGCCTCCCGGAGCCGGCTCACCGTGTGTATCCCTTTTCGACCGGAGATTCTCGTGCCAAAAGGGGACGGTAATGATAGGTCGGGAAAAAATAATAATAATAATCACGCTTTCGGGGTCACCACTGAAGGCAAGCGTCCCCAGCCAGCACGATCCTCCCCGCAATGAGAGACAATGAAGGACTCTCCCAAGTCGGGAATAAAGCCAAGACAGAGTGCGGGTGAGCTTAAATGGGAGTTTATCAATCAGAATAGGGCATGCAAAGAACTCTGCAAACTCCGAGAGCGCTCTGTCTGACAATAGCAAAGACAGGCGTATATATTTACAAAAAACGTCATCAGAACCTACATACTATAGGGGGCACAAGTTCGATGGGATTGGGTGGTGATGACTAGCTTTAGGTGCTGCTGCGATGTGGTTGGCCTTGGCTGGAGGACGTCACTGGTCAGCCTCGTGGGTTGGGCTGGGCCTGGCAGGTCAGCTGAGTTCATCCGGGCGGTGTTGTTGTGCCATTGTGGCCAGTGTCAGAGATGAATGTCTTTTCCTGACTTGTTTGCCCTATGCCATGCACACCGCAGTCATTCAGTCATTACAATATTATCTTCTTTAGTAAATCTTTCAATAGGTTATTCTACAGGTTAATGCAACACAGGAGGAATGCACCTTGTGAGGGGTCTGATGGTCATTCGTCAGGGCATGGTTACCAGTGTCCTGTTGACCGGTGCCATAGGTTGAGGGGCTAAGCTTCAGGGCATGGGACGGGCGGTACATGCCTTCCTGTCTTGTTAGATGTTGTTATGAATGTGCTGCTGTGTGTTGCCCCAGTATTGGGTGTCCTGATTGCACTGGGTCATAAGTCTAAGATGATCCGGTGGGTTGTGGGGTTTACGAGGGGGCGCCTTTGAAAGTGTGTATTCAGGCAGAGGTTTACTGCTGTGCTGTAAATAATGCAGGTGGCGGGCCGTGGCCTTGGGTGCTGCAGAGGGGGCTTCAAATCTTTGAAGCGGCTCCAGTCTGGTTGGGGGAGGTGGAGCAGCGCGGCGCGGGCCTCTGCTCTCATGTTTGGCAGTCTTCGCAGGGTGGGAGGGGGAATGGCCTTGCACATATTCACAAAGGTATCTTCCTCGTGTGTTGCCGGCTTTTAGAGGTGAAAACATCACAATCATTTGAACACTTTATAATATTTGTTTGAATTACTTGAAAACATACATTTGAACTTTGCTGGATGTGTCTCGATTATATCCAGTCTGGGCACCTTATTCGTACACTATGTTTTAACAACTACAGTATTTAGTTATATGCATATACATTTGCATTAAGTGAGGTAGTAGTGAGGTTGGTGGAGTACATAGAAAATACCCCGCCACCGTACATGACGGTGGTGGCACATAAGGGGCTTAGACATACACGCATGACAAGTGCATTCTCGCGCATCCTTCACATGAGCCCTCTGTATGGTTACATTCGTCTTCTCGTGTACTCTAGCAGCATTAGTTCGGTTATGGCGCAGAACCATGGAGTGTAAGTTTTCCAGTGATACATATAACAAATAGACCCCTGGAATGCTCTTTCATTGTTAGTACCCAACTGCAGTGGTGTGGGCTCGTCATCATGGAAGCATGCTTTCTATCATGGTTATACATTTTGCAGGTTTTTGTAATAGAAGAGATTTTGTGGAGAAATGCACACTTTGCAAGTGGTCTTGGCATTAATATGTGGGGACTTTCTGCCATCTGATGACCATTTTACCGTTCTTTTCATCGCCCAAGCCCGCTGGCCGGGTCATGCTGGGAGCGATGTTACACTGCGGAAGGTGAAATGTTACAATGTTAGTATCTTATGTTAGCTCATGTCCGTCTTATTCGTGGGAACGGGCTCACAGCGGATCTGCCAGGGTGCTGCGGCAACAGGGATAACTGGAACTCTCCGAGGGTGGGGGCCGCGCTACAGTGCGCTAAGCACACACCATCTTTATTAGACAAAATGGTTTCTGAGGCCTAGCTAAATTCAATACGTGTGGGCAATGTCTTCAGCAGGTGAGCCATCCACCACCTGGGCCCTGGTGGTAAGGAGGGACCGCCCGATGAGCCATGACCCTCACCTGGGGTGGAGATGTAGGCACGGGGGGGGTCTTTTGGACCACTTCTCCCCTACACCACGTATATTTTGGTTATGCATAAATCGAGTTGAGGAACTTGCTTTACAAAAAGGAGTCCTCAGGGAGTTAGCAAATTATCATTTGAGCTCCTTGGAAATGGTGTTGCCATGTAAAGTTTTGTTTATCCGACATTGGGTTTAGTTATTTGTTGAGTGAGAACATAGCGCTGACAGATAAGACTGCTACAGATTTAATGAGGACTGGGCCACAGGAGACGGAACATCTAAGAACTTAGTTGGGGCACTGACATTTAGTTATTAAATCTATAAAGTAGTTTGGGGACAAGAACGGTACCTGAATTGGATATCAAATTTTGCCATCGTCAAACAACTTACTTTATGTACGTATGTTGAATTTTTCTTTTTTTGTAAAAGTTTTGATAAACCAAACACAAATAAAATATGTTTTTAAAAAATGGATTACAAACCATCACAGGCAAAAATTGTCTGAGTTCAAAGCTAAATCCCCTCCCCCGCCCCGGCCCCCAATCTTCTAATAAGTGTGTTTTACATAATTCTGTTATAGAGAAAGCTGTGCATTTATTGAATGTGTATTTGTGGTTTCCAATTCTATTGACCGTGCCTATGGTATATGCATTTTAGCTATATGAAGTTGCCTTGATGATTGACACATTTTAACTTTGAGTCTTGGTTCAAATAATGTTGTGAGGTGATTATTATATATGTATCATATTTCAGAATACATACTAAATGGTGATGATGATGTTGTTAAATGGTTACTATTTAAAAGAGAGCCTTATTATGAATCTGGGGTAATGGTGAAACGGGTGGTATTTGAAAATAATGCCTGTTTTTCAGCTTAGCTTGATTACGAGGTGTGAAGCATTTAACACATACTTTATCCCTAGGAATACCGCATGTGGCAACTACAGGTCAGTTGTGCATTTGAATACCATTAAAAAAGTTCATATTTTGCAAACTGTAAAAACTCCCCAGACGTATATTTAGGTTTTTTCGTGCACTGAAGTCCTTGAACTTCCCTTCAATACAGTAAAAAAAAGTTCCTGCTTGTGGACAACCAAGGGGGTGGGAAGCTGACGTTTATGGTGGTTGGCATCACCTTTGTCTTGCAATAGACAAAAGGGTCAGGAATGGCCCTTCTGTGCATTTACATGTGTTTGTATTAAGTAGTATGTACAGTAGCATTTTCAACTGGTAAAATTCATTCCCGTCTTCAAAATGAGGGGGGAAATGGAGTTGAAAAAATTGAAAATTAATGCCGGCAGGTTTCCAAAAATGATGCAGGTTGTATTTCAGGAAATCTACATCCGCTACCACCAGCCCAGTGGGATTCTGAAAATTAGGTGGAATTCCAGAAATACCAATTGTACCATCGCTAATTTACTGCATGCCGTACTTCGACCCAGAAATCTGCCTAAATTACAATAAGGCGGGAAAATGTGTACTTTCGAGCGTTCTGTGAAATGCCCCATGTCGGTATGCATCAGTGTGAGCAGAGTCCCTGGGCGCGTTGGAGTCAATGGAACTTCATGATAATGATATCACTGCTGTTGTACTTCTATTGTATTTTGTGCAATGTAAGAGCACAACACTTTCTTGTTCAAAAGTTACTACATTATATTGTCTAGCTCTTGTGATATGATATGATTGCATGATATGATATGATATATGATGTTTGTTTGTTTGTTTGTTTATTTGGTATTGCGCACCAAACCCTTGGGTAGCCGGGCACAGCAGAGGTCAAGACAACTTAAGCTTAGTTACAGAATGTGTACAAAGAATATAATACAATCATATAATATACAAAACAGTTGGAAAATAGGTGCTGCCAGGATAGTTACAGTGGCATAGTGAAGGAAGCACGGTAAGAGACATGCAGCAGAGACAGCAGTACAAGGTACCGAGAGGTGATCTAATAGTCATTCGTTCGTAGCCATTTATTTACATTGAGTCTAAATTTGGGATACGGTTGTTCTTTTCTGAGGTCATGTGGTAATGCATTCCAAGTCTGTGCTGCAATAACAGGGAAGCTAGATCCTCCAGCTGTAACACGTTTAAATCTAGGCGTTTCCAAGGTATGGGCATTGGCTACTCTCATTGGACGTGTGGACGATCTTCTGTGTATCCTTTCAGCAAGGTAGGGTGGAGCTAAATTGTTTAAGCATTTGGAGGTGAGGGAGGCTGTTTTTAGGAATATTCTGTCAGATATTTTTAGCCAATGAACCTCTCTTCTAGCATCTGAGATGTGTTCTCTCATAGGAATATTCAGAGCTGCTCTTAGGGCATTGTTTTGCATTCTTTGTATTTTGTCAATGATATTTTTGTTGGCACCTGAGTAGAGAGCATTACAGTAGTCCAGTCTCGACATTACGAGGGTATTGGCCACGGTGATCCAACTCGAGGTAGAGAGGAATGGTCTACATGCTCGGATAAGCTTACAGGTATAAGCTGTGGAAGATGCGAGTGAATTGACTTGTTTCTTGAGCGAGAGAGTGGCATTGAGATAGAAGCCTAGTGTCTTAACCGCTGGCATCACCTTGATGAGATTGTTGTCGATATTGAAGGAGGTATAGCTAGGGCTAAGTGTTTTTATGTTAGTTTCAGAGCCTAGGATTGGTATCTCAGTTTTATCGTCATTCAAGCAGAGGCCATGAGATGCCATCCATGCCTGAATGAGGAGGTATACTCTGTTTACTACGGCTGTGTCCTCCAAAAAGTTGCCCGAAAGGGGATAAGGATCTGGGTATCATCTGCATAATTTGTGTAGGTGATACCCAGTCTGTCCAATTTGTCAAACAGAGGCTTAGTAAAGATGTTGTACATAGTAGGTGAGACCCAGGATCCTTGGGGTACTCCGCAGGAGATTTGAGTTGGGTCAGCAGCCGTTATTGGGGAAAAGACTTGCATTGTCCTGTTGGCCAGGAAGGATTGGACCCAGGCTATGGCTTCCCCTGAAAAGTGCGCCGCCGACCTAAGGTGGTTGCATAAGACTGCATGATCCACTAGGTCAAACGCTGCAGAGAGGTCCAGGAGAAGTAGCATAGCTGTTTGTCCCTTGTCCTTCAACTCGTCAATTTGAGACTTAAGGTCTAGCAGGGCAGTTTCCGTTCCGTGGAGTGGGCTGAAGCCAGACTGTCATGATCCTAGTAGATGATTAGCTTCTAGGTATTCCTGAATTTGAATATAGGCTACTCTATCAATAATTTTAAGTAGAAAGGGGACAGTGGTGATGGATCTGTAGTTAGTGGAGATGGTAGGGTCTAGTGTTTGCTTTTTAAGCAAGGGGACGACCCAAGATTCTTTGAGGTTATTAGGTACTGAATTGGTTTTAAAGGAAGCGTTAATGAGCTTGGAGATAAAAGGGGCAAGGTCTATAGCAGCATCCTTTATAATTTGTGCCGGGCAACTGTCGCCCTTGCAGTTTGAAGGTTTTAAAGAGAGAATGATTTTTTCCGTTTCATGGATAGAGATTTCTTTAAAGGTAAATGGTGTAGTTGTGTTACGCCCTATGTCAGGGGATGGTTGTTGCTCAGAGGGGGGCAAAGAGGCCTTTTTAATTGCTATTTTCTGTTGGAGCGTAGTGATTTTATTTAGGAGGGCTTTTTGAATTGCAGTGCACCATGGCTTATCCTTAGGGAGAGTGTCTGCTGGTGGAATTGGGGCTTCCATTTCTCGGAGGATGGAAAACAGTTCCTTAGTATTAGAGCTAGCTTTTGCGATTCTATCATTGAATATGTTTTTTTGTGTTGGTTGTTTCTTTTTTATGGTGTTTGGAGAGTTCTGTTAATTTAGCCTTATTGACAGTAGTCGGGGAGTGGTGCCAGATAGTTTGCAGTTTTCTTTTCTGTAATCTTAACTCTTTAAGTTAAGGTGTGAACCATGCGTTGAGGTGGGATTTTTGTCTGGCTTTGCGCATTTTAAGTGGGGCAGTGGTGTCCAGGGCTTTGGGCATGGCAGTATTGAAAATGTCTACTAATGATTTAGGGTCAGTATTATTATTATTGATGTTGTTCAGAGATGGGAGGAGGTGAGGGAGTAGTTTTTCTGCTGTGATGTCCTTTTTACTTCTTGTGGGGAGTGGGGGTGCCATCTCAATGGTTTTAGGACTAAGGAGGTCAAGTGTGGCTGAGAAAGTAATGAGGTGATGGTCGGTCCATAATTGTGGTGCATTATCTGTGATAATAATGTTACAGTTTGAGTCAGCCACCCAATCCAGTGTTCTGCCTTTGATGTGGGTGGGGGATAGGACATTTGTGAGAGTCCATGATCTTTGAGAAGTGCAGTGATGGCTTGGGTGTGTTTGTTTCCAGCCTCATTAAAGTCGAGGTTGAAATCCCCCAGCAGCAGGGTTTGTGAGTGGTTTTTAGTGTTGCTGGCTATGATATCTGTAAGGTCCTCATCAAAGGTTCCTAGTGGACCAGGAGGTCTGTATATCAGGTGGATCGTTAAGGTACGGTTGTTAGATAGAGGAAGTTTAGCTGTGAGCACTTTGCATGAGGGACATGTAGGTGGAGTGGCAAGTCTAATGGAGAGGCTAGTTTTGGAGATGATGGCTAGGCCGCCACCGCGAGAGTTAGGTCTATCCACTCTGAGTATTTGGTAACTCTCGGGTATTGCTATCATAAGGGCAGGACCTACAGCATCATGGAGCCAAATTTCAGTTACGGCTAGTAGGTCTAGATTCTCATTGTGTAGTGTATCTGCAATTTCAGAAGCATGGGCTACTAGGGATCTGCCGTTGATGAGTGATCCAGATAGAGCTAGCGTGCCTTTATTTGTGGGATAAGGGGGAGGTTTGTATTCTGGTTTATTAGGACTAGCAAGGTTTTTTTTTCTATATTGGTCCGAATCCGGTTATAGGGAGTAGGTAACACTGTGCGGTTATTTGTATTTTTAGGATCATAGAGTCGGGATAGTTTGGATCTAAGTCTCATATTTCTATCCAGAGGAGGGCACGTTAGGAAGGGTAGCTAGAGACATAGTGACTAGGAGGCTAAGAGTAAATGCTAAGGGTTGGGTTCTCAAGTTGGCTAGCATGTTCAGGGCTATCCCGTGGAATCTCTGTATGTGTTTTGGGCCAAGTGAAAATCACTTTATAGGCTAGTAGCAGGCTAGTGTTGATAGTACATCAGTTGCACTAGTGGGCTGGAGTGGGCAAAAATAAGTTGCACAGGTGGGCTAGTATCATTTGCACAGGTAGGCTAATATCAGTTGCACAGGTAGGCTAGTATCAATTGCTCAGGTAGGCACCAATTGCACAGGTAAGCTAGTATCAATTGCACAGATAGGCTAATATCAGTTGCACAGGTAGGCTAATATCAATTGCACAGGTAGGCTAGTATCATTTGCTCAGGTAGGCGCCAATTGCACAGGTAGGCTAGTAACAGTTGCACAGGTAGGCTAATATCAGTTGCACAGGTAGGCTAGTATCAATTGCACAGGCATTTATAACGCATTTATAACGCGCCTGGGCACAAGTGTTTCTAGGCGCGACAAGACAAGGAGGGGGAAACAAGGGAGGACAAAATAACAATGTTACTAGAACTTGTGTCATTCAGATCGCGCAAGTGTGAGGAAGTGGGAAGGGAAGACGTGCAGGTGGGGAGGGGAAAGGAGAAGTGCAGTAAACTAACAAGTTCAGCCAGCAGGTGGCTCATAAATGCAGAGAGAAGGGACTGTAGGGTTGCAGATACAGACCCTTAAGTGCTGGGGTGCCCAGAGGCAGCGCAAGGGCAACTGGACATGGAGGAACCTGGGCCCCAAGTTCAGTGGGTGACCAGTGACCAGTGCGCAGAGCAGGTGCATCAGCAGGGGAGAGGAAGAGAGAAAGCGGAAAGGAAGGTCTTGAGTTGCTTCCAGAACCGGAGAAGGTTTTGATCAAGTTTTAGAGAGGCAGGAAGGCTGTTCCAGAGGGAGGCCCCAGTCGAGGAGATAGATCTGCCCCTAACTCTCTGCTTGGAGAAGCGTCTGACCCTCAGAGAGTTGGAGGTGGATGAGCAGAGAGCTTGAGAAGGAAGATGTTTTGGAAGAAAAAGTTGGAGGTAGAGCGGTCCCAGGCTCCAGAAAGCCTTGTGGACAATGCAGAGGGTCTTGACGTTGATCCTTGCAGCCATGGGGAGACAGTGAAGAGATTTCAGAGCTGGAGAGATACGATCCCTGTGCTTGAGGCCAAGGAGAAGTCTTGCAGTACTGTTCTAGATAAGTTGTAAAGGTCGAAAAGTAGATGCTGGAAGATTTAGAAAGAGGCTGTTGCAATAGTCCAGCCTAGAGAGGACCAGACCTCTAGAGACAGTGAGCTTCTGGGGGGAAAGTGAGAAAAGGAAGAATACCTCTGAGGAGGTGCAGCTGATAGTTTGACTTCTTAGAGAAGTCAAATGTGAGGAGAGAAGGAGAGGGTGGAGTTGAAGATGACACCAAGGTTCGTAGACTCACAGGAAGGAGCAGGTAGAGGGCCCAGAGTGGGCGACCAGAGAGAGAGATGAAAGGAGGGACAGGTGTCCCAATGAGGAGGATCTC
This sequence comes from Ambystoma mexicanum, assembly GCF_040938575.1. Classification (NCBI taxonomy): domain Eukaryota; kingdom Metazoa; phylum Chordata; class Amphibia; order Caudata; family Ambystomatidae; genus Ambystoma; species Ambystoma mexicanum. The sequence goes on from NC_090929.1 coordinate 420,500,389, forward strand.
AGTCTTACTGGCATTAAGGTAGAGATCATTAGTGGCACACCATTCCTGAATTGCGGCCAGACAATCTGGTATGAGAGAAGAAGCAGAAGTGGTTGAGTGTCATCTGCATAACATTGAAAATTGGAGCAGAAAGTAGCGATGCAGTGGGAAAGAGGTGCCAGGTAGTGGTTGAAGAGCCAGGGAGAGAGGTTAGACCCCTGGGAAACACCACAAGTAGAGAGAGAGAGAAGAGAGGAAACACCCCACTTGGACCCAGGAGGATCAGTCGGTGAGAAAGGAGGACAGTCAGGCCAGGGCCAGATCAGTAATACCAAGGTTGTTGCAGAGACGATGGAGCAGGATGGCATGGTTGACTGCCCAAAGCAGAGGATAGATCAACGAGCATGAGGAAAGAAGGGAGATTAGAGTCAGGATTGGAGAGCAAGTCTTCACATGTGTTAGCAAGTCTTCACATGTGTTCAGGAGAGCAGTTTCCGTGCTTCTGGCAGCTCTGAAGCCATACTTGTGGTCATGGAGGCAACCAACAGATTCAGTATGTAGATTAAGCTGGGAGATGGCCAGCTTTTCCAAGAGTTTGCCCAGGAAAGGAGTGATGGAGATCAGGCGATAGTTAGCCGCAGAGAAAGGATCGGCCAAGGGCTTCTTTAGAAGGGGGTGCACAAGAGTGCTTAAGGGAGGAGGGCAAAGTTTCAGTGGCAAAGGAGTGATTGCAGAAATCGGCCAAGGCTGGAGCAAGTGTGTCGATGTGGTCCTTGAGTGTTCTGCATGAGCAGGGCAGAACCTGCTTTGACGAGACTTTCATAGATCAGACTTGTCTAGAAACATTGTCAGGGGTGAACAGGGGAAAGAAGCGGAAAGGAGGAGGAGAGACGGCCTCAGATGGGCCAGGAGTAGTAGATGAGGAGGAAGATGTGGTAGAGAAAGTTTTAGTAGTGAAATGAGAGGCCAAGGCCATGCAGAGTGGCCTGGGAGGGAACAGGAGAGATAGAGACTGCAGCAGGATTGTCCAGCTCCTTGTAGATTTTGAAATGTTTGGTGAAGTGTTTAGATGCCGCAGAGATGCAGGCTTGGATGTAGGCTCTCTTCTTAGAGAAGACAGAGAGTCTGTAGTGTCATTGGAGCAGGTGGAAGGCCAGTTTGTCAGGGGGTGCGCCCCAGGCCCTCCACTTCCTCTCGGCCGAATTACAATTGCGTTTAAGGGCAGCGAGGTTGGAATCATACCAAGAGTTGTACTTGGATTTGGGCTTCAAGCGGATCCTCATGACAGGGGCAAGGACATCCAGAGTGTTAGAGATAGAGAGATGAAGGCTATAGAGGGCTGTGTCAGGGTGTGCATCAGTCAAAGGTGCAGAAGGAGGAGAGAAAGTAGTGGCGAAAGCCTCAACTGACACACGCTTCATGGGTCGGATGACTGAGAAGATAGATGACAGTGCTGGAGTCGACTTGACCTGCGGGGAGGAGAGAGAGGGGGAGAGAGAGAGAGAGAGAGAGAGAGAGAGAGAGAGAGAGAGAGAGAGAGAGAAAAAGGGAGAGGGCGAGAGGTGAGAAGAAAGGAGAAAGTGATCACACCAAGAGAGAGGAGTGGTGTGTGGGTTAGCGAAGGGGAGGTCTGGGGAGATCAGAACATCCAGGGTATGCCTCGCAGAGTGAGTCGGAACAGAGGGAAGAATAGAGAGAGAGAGAGAGAATCACAGAGGTTGCGAAAGAGTCCTGAAGAAGGACTGGTAGCATCCAGGTGGATGTTCAAGTCTCTGAGGAGGAGAAGTTGGGAGGTAGAGGCAATGAGCAAGGAGGAGAGGTCAGCCCACTCAAAGAGGAAGAGGGCGACCTGGCCAGGCGGCCTGTAGATAGTGGCCACAGTGAGAGGGAGGCCAGGAGAGATAGAGAGCCTGCAGACCAGGCATTCAAAGTAGAAGTAGTGCTGCATTGGAATGATAGAAGCAGGGATCCACTCTGGGAAAATCAAGGCTACACCCCCACCGGGACGAGAGGATCTTGTAGCCATCGGGAAGGAGAGTGTTGACACTCGTGACAGAGCTGGCCGTGAACCAAGTCTCGGTGAGACTGAGTACATCCAAATCAAGCTCTTCCAGGAGACGGCAGATGTTAGAGGAGTGTTTGACAGCTGAACAAGAGTTGAGAGTAGCGATGTGGAGCAGGTTGTCACATTTGAAGGACTTCCAGGGAGAAGTACAGGCCAGAGTTACACCCTGCGGAAGTGTTGGAGGTGATCGAGGATGGGCAGAGGAGGAAGGAAGAGAAGGCAGGACAGTCAGAGAGGGAGAAAGAGTGCCAGAGGGGTGGCAGAGGAGGGAGGCAACAGGGTGTCGATGAGGTGGCAGAGGAAGGAGGCGGCAGAGGAGCCATAGAGGGGTAAGAAGTGATAGCAGGAGAGGAAAGTAAGTTGATGAGACACGATCAAAGAGGAGGAGATTGGCCTGAGGGCCCTGGACCAAGACAATGGCATTTAAGTAGACATCAATGGTGGTCTTAGAGGAGTAGAAGAGGGCCAGGAAGGCCTCCCATCGGGTGCCACTATTAATGGGAGAAGAGGAAAAAGGAGAGGGAACAGAGACGATATGGGGGGTCCATAGGCCTGGAGAGGGAACGACAAAGAGTATGTCGGTAAGGGTCTGTCTGGAGGAAGCACTGGTATAGGTATCAGCGATAGGAAGGCCTGGGCTGGAGATCAGGATGTCCCCTTTGAGCTTCTTACTTCCAGACTTAGTGAGAGGGATAGGAAAGTCGATTGAAAAGCAGTAAGAAAAGATAGGTGAGACAGAGAGCACCATAGGGGGTGCATGAAGGAAAGAGGGAGGTAGGGAGAGTGGAGCCCAGGCAGGGGAGGACAGGTCATGCAGGGGGGGTGCAGACAGGAGGGAGGCATAGGGGGGGACACGAGAGGGAGGGGTGCACAACAAAGAACAAGAACAACAGACCTAAAAAATAGGATGCAGTACAGATTCATCATAAAGATTAGAGCACAACAGGGAACCTAGAAATAGAGAATGCAGATGCAGTACAGAACCAAGGCAAAGCACAGATCACAATAGGTAAACTGGAAGTAAAGAAAGCAGATGCTATACAGGACCAAAAGCAAAACACAAAGGTCAGCAGGGAACCTAGAAGTGAAGAATGCAGACAGTTGCAATGTGATGCCACAAACCGTGGATAGGAACACAATATCAAGAACCATAGACAGCAAACACAAAGTCAATACAGTGAACAAGGCACAGAACACAACTGGAACTTAGAAGAAGAATGCAGGCAATGCAAAGTAATGCCAGAAAAACAGTGGAGCAAGAGACAGTGTCAGAATAGTACACAATATATCAAAGAGGGAAGGACTGAGAAGCAAGAGGAAGGAAGGAAGGAAGGAAAACGCAGGAGGGGGTGGGAGGGACGGAACAGGATGCAGGGACCTACGATGCGAGGGAGTGCACACGGCCAAGTTGTTGGCTTAGTATGTGAGCACAGCACAATACAACACACACAGATTCGCCTTTCCCAAAAGGGGGAAAAAAGGCTACGTTTTTGAGGACAGCACAATACAACACACCGAGATGTGACTTACCTGATCAGACGCAGCAGGTCGACGGCTGCCGGCTACGTGCTTCCACGGCAGACACCCCACTGGAGTTGTCCTTGGATGGCCAATTTAAAAGGGCCTGTCAACCAATGGGAGCACAGTGGGGAGGGAGGGAGGCAGGAAGGCCAACAAACAAGGAAGCAACCGGGACAAAGGGAGGGGGCGAGCGGGCACACAAACGCTGCGGTGCGAGCATACAACTTTTACAAATGCACAATTTACTGTGCCATGGAGCACCTGTCCTCACCCCAGCACCGGAGAAGTTGACGTTGGCGTTACCTGATGATGGTGGGGATGGCCCGTTGGGACAGAGGGAGAAAACCCACGTTGGTGCATGCTTACCTGCTGTCTGAGCAGGAGTTTGGGCCCTGGGTCCGCCTTGTCCAAACAGGTCCAAACAGGAATTGCCCTTTTCTTTGTCTGCCCTTCGCTTCGGACGCCCGGGCGAGAGACACCCTTGATCTAAGAGTTAAGAGCAGAGCTACGAAGATGGATGGTGCTTAGGCCAGGTGACCTAGATCCACTTGCACCTGCTCCCCATCTGCAAAAGAAAAGAGGCTGGAGGGCTGCTTCAGTAGGGAAAAAGAGCGGCAACCAGGAAGGCACCACATGATTTGTGTCAGTTGTAAATGGAGTAAAGACGTTAGACTCCCAGTGGCAAGTTGTGATTACAAAAATGGAGGTTTATCCGATTGCATGTTTTGGATGAGATCCTCATTTTCTGTTTCCACTGTGGAAGGTGTGTGTGACGTGATTGGACAGCGCATTGCTTACAGACGGTTTGAGCACAAGGTGCTGGTGTGTGCGCCATGCTTACTCAACATTGGTGGCCCCCTAATTGCTACTTGGTGTATTCTGGCTGGAACTCATCAACGTCTGCTGCACTATTTGCATACCAGACGCTTGGGTGGCTTTCAGATTTTCTGTTGCACGTTGGTACACGCAAGGGCGAACGGAGGATACGCTGCTTGTATTGTGTTGTGTGATGATGTTAACCCCCTTATACTGCCTGGTGGGGGCTTTATACCTTTGTGGTCAAATGGCACGTACTCAAGCCAAATCGATTTTATTTTCATTAACAATGCCATTCTACAGCATAATCCAGTGGGCGAAATACTGCCTACTCACCCGAGTGATCACGCTATTCTTACTATGGCTCTCTAAGTGGGTTTGACTAGGGAGGTCATACTTATGAATAACCCAGTAGTAAACACACAGAGAAATCGCCTTTGTTGGTCTACTACACAGATTAAGAAATTAACCCATGTGATTGCTTCCTCTGAATGCGAGCTCAGATGTTGGCCTCTAACGATTGGCAATTATCAGGCTTAAATAGATTATTGGGTCCCTCGACTCCCAGACACCTCCTAAGTTTTAAAGCTAGCGATGCCCATCTGAGACCTTTCGACATGGCGATTGCAAACCAGAAAATCGACGAAAACTGAGAGTTTTGATTGTTCCACAAACAGGCTGGATTGCACAGGGGTGGAGGAACCTGGAACACCAACGTATCTTAAAACGATACAAATCTTGGTTGGCCATCCATCGATGGAGTACAGCCAGTGATATCTGGTATTATATTAATAGACACATTTTTACTAATGATGCAGAGAAATTCTGGCATATTATGCGTACCTCGGCGGCTGGTTTTGTTGCAAATGTGGTCCTTGCTGTCTCAGAGGAGTCTTGGGCATAACACATTAAGAGTATTTATTGTGAAGATGGGTCGGATGAAACACTACCAATGAAAGACACATGGGTATGGCAATGCCTCAAGAAACAGACCTGGTGGCAACTATCACTTCTTTGAAATCTTCTGTGGCCACAGGACCCCACACTGTGGGCTGAGGTATTGTCGCTGCTCTTTTCCCATATTGGTGAAACCGGTATCATTCCGGGCTCACGGAGGCAATCAGTCCTTGTGCTGGTTCACAAGTCAGGCTCTTGGGATATTCCATCCAATTTTCTATTGCTGGCAATGTTGGACAGCTCCCATAAAATGTTCTCTAGCATTCTTCTGGGGATGGTCGCTTAATGGGCTACAGGGAGGGGACTGTTCCATTATTCCCAAACGGGGTTTAGGAAGAGGTACAGTACCTCTGATCCTATTTGGGTCTTGCAGACCTTCATTTCAGATGTTTGGCAGTATAAGGTGTCCCGTCTATATGTGTGCTTTGTTGACTATACTGGCGCTTTTGATTTAGTAAGTCAGAACAGACTCTGCAGCAAGTTGAGTGACTGGGGTATTGACCCGTCACTCTTGTACTTCCTTAGGAAGCTGTACTCCAACACGACGATAAGAATCTGCCTCTCCCAAAGGGGTGATGTCTCTGAATCCTTCCCCACTGATAAGGGGTTGAAGCAGGGTTACCCTCTTGCGGCCCTGCTTTATTATCTGTATGTTTCAGATTTTCCCATATATTGGAAAAGGAATTGAATTGCCATCCACCGTCGTATGGTTCTAAGCCACTGCCCTGCCTTACTTATGCAGATGATACAGTCCTGATGTCTAGAACCCCAATTGGCCTCCAGCATACCATGAATAGGCTTCACCAATATACGACAGATAATGGCTTGATTATCAATATAGCTAAGATCAAGATTCTTATTTTTGGCAAGCAGGCAGCGAAGGACAAAAGCTTTGCTTGGCGGGTAGGCGATTCTGTGGTTAAGCAGGTGACTTCACACAAGTATCTTGGCATGTTGTTATCTAACAAACATTCCTTTAAGCCCCTCTCAGGCAGTATTAAATCAAAGCCTGAAAGAAATGGCTGGACCTGAGAAAAAACATTAATAGGCTGGGTTGTGGCTGAATCGAGGAGATGGTACGGGCCTACAAGATTGCAGTGGTACCAGTTAGATTATATGCCGTAGAGGCTTTTCCGGCAAAAGCAATGCATTGGCTCCAGCCTCTAGAGGGCAACATTTTACAATCTTTACTTTGTGTACCCTGTGCCACGCCGGTGTAGGCCATTAGATTAGAACTTGGTGTTTCATCACTAATGGCCCACTGGAATTGGCCGCTTGCAGACTATACTCTAGGATCACATTTTTTAGATGAAACCGATAATCAGCTGCTGAGGGCTGCCGTGGAACAACAGGAGAGGCAGTCCGGCAGTTTTTGGTTCTCTGTACTTGACCACACTGCGGTCCACCATTTTCGTGCAATCGTAGTTTCTTGTATTCCATCAACCTTGACTGAGTTCCACCTGTCCAGTTTGACAAAAAAAACAGTGGATCATGATCGTCTCATTTCTTTGGCTAAGTTGGCGGTATGCACCAGGGTGGCTTTAATGATAGCCCACGAAAGTATCTGGTCAAGTCCATTCCCCTCCATTGATTCGCTTCATTGTATACCTTCCTTTTGATCTTCTCCCTGTATTTTGCAATACAAGAGCATGGATAGGTATACCGAGAGAGGAGCAGATCTGTAGAATCTGCTGTAAGGAGGTGGAAACGGCTAGACACGTACTTACCAACTGTGGCCCATTGGTAGAGTTCTTAAAAAGGGGCTATGCCCCATTTGTAGATCACATCTCAGACCAGTTATGAAGTGCCCTGTACGGCCCTGAATCGCTTGTGGTCAGATCAGCCGCATTTTACATATGGAATCGTGTTAGGGGCAGATTATCTAATTTGTAAATTCCTTTTATTCTGGTATTTTAAAATCATTCTAGTGGGGGAATAATGAACTTGTAATCGGACGATTTGAATGGGGGCATTTCGCTTCTCTTGTAGAAGATCCCAACATTTCTTAAATTGATTACGAGAGCTGAATTACTTTTAATGGTTTTAACGTCCTTTTATTGACAGACTTATGTATTAATGAATCATCTGTATTGATTGTTGCAGTCGTTTACGAGGTGATTGGTAGTGTTATTTTATGTAATTTTGTAATAATTTATGTATCTGCTGAATGATTTTTATGTGCAAAGGTTCTATTACCAGTGGCACAAATAAATAAATAAATGAAATAAAAAAATGGTGCTGTGTTAAAGAGGAATCATGTTGCCTAACGAAGTGGTGGGCAAGGGAGAGGGCCATGCCGCCATGACAACCTCATTCTGAACGTGGCTATCTGATGCGACGGGGGAAAGTAACATAATTACCTTCATATCATTCTGGAATAATGTGTAAAGCAGCGCAATTTCAAGGCAACTAACTGTTCTTGAGGGCGTTTGCTGCTGTCAAGAAAGGGTCAACACACAATGAAAACCTGGCATGCCACCAAAATGCATTACACGACGCAGCCACCGCCATTAGTTGAGAACTCAAATGCTTCTAGGATTCACTGGAGTGGAGGAAAATTGTCGAAGTCCGCCATATGAGAAGGGTTTTGTTTTGTAATAAAGAAACATACATGGGAATGGGACAGACACTGAAACCTTCCAAATAACTAACTTGACTCGAGCATTGCACTGCCAAGAATGAGCAATTTCCCACAACACTTGACTAGTAGCACACATCTCGTGATTGTTTTTTATAATGTGCCATGAAAACATTGCATATGGCCTACAATGCACACTGTTAGATTTGCATAGTTTCACACTTTGCATTGTAGGGTTTGCATAATTAATGGTAAACTTCACACTCTTAGAACAAAACTTTCCATTGAAACATGGAAATCTGTGCCAACTGACAAGTTGGCACAGATTTCCATGTTCCAATTCCACATATCCCTCCTAGCCAGTGGGTGCTTTCCAATTTCCTTAATTTGATGCCAATTACCCATTACTGGGTTATGCTTATGTAACGTTCTGCCCTTGTTTAGCAGAGTAGGGGAGAAATATGTAGAGCAATATGAACATAGAATATAAACAGCAACCTGTATGTAAACAGGAAAATGGGCACCCACCTTACTGTGCACAAGCGCAAAGTCAGAGAACTCGGGGATAGACAGGGGAGATGGAAACAAAACGCCAACCTTAAGCTTTAGGCGTGTAAACTAGTGCCTCCCATGAGAGTAAATATTGGGGGTAAGCGCACCGCACTCTTTCCCTCATGTGAACCTGTGCAAGGAGAACTCAATAATGACCGTGTTTACTGTACTGTTCTCTAGCAGATAATAATGTCACCGACACAAATACGTTAAACAGACCTAAAACAGAGAAATTTTTATGGATATTCAACGTAAGGCCCTCTGGGTAGCGTGTATGCAGTGCACGGGAAGCAGAATAACTCTGAAACCAAATAATCAAACCAACTCAGGAAGATGGCAAAGGTTTCTGTTTTACTAACAATTATCTAAAACAGGGAGTTACAACGGACATCAATGGATGTTCGCTCGAGCTCTCGGCGCATCTAAGCTCAAACCCCAGGTGCCAAGAGGTGGACTTGACAGTACCTCCCCACCCAATTAGCCCAACATCTCCCATGACCCATGCCTTCTGCCATGAAGATTGTCTTTGAACTTGGCCTTGCAAAGTATCCTTGTCTCTGGGAATATAAGGGAGTGCGACCATTCGCTATCGTTGTTCTGGAACTCCTCGCCCAACTCTATTTCCATCCTTGACTAACGTGACAGGAGACCAGGATTTGGTCCATTTTGCAACATTTCATTGTCTTAAATGAATGAAACTTGGCACTCATGGTGCTCTGTCTTTGTACCTTAACAAGGCATGATTCAGCATCTCACGTTCACCGCCTTCTCAAGAATTGATAACCAGTCTTAGTTGCTTTAGCCTTGACACCAGGCCAGGCAGCCGTTCAAGACCCTTCCACGAACTCAGCTAATTTTAACTGCGACACAGCTTTCAGCTCTTTTCTCCATGGGTCCGAGCTTACTAAATTCATGACACCGATGTCCACCTTCTATACAATGGCGGCTCCGGCTGCAGTCTATTAACTACCAGCGTCTAAGATTACTTGATCCTACTTGCGTTTACAGCATCTGTACCGTTATTGAATGGCTTGCATTTTCTGCAGTGCTTCTCACACGTGCAATCTTCTTTTCGCATATGAAATTTTACTCTATTTCTTTACTCCGTCATCAGTTTCTATAAGGTCCATATGTTCTCTTGTTCAGCCAGTCTTCTCAGTGTGTCACGCTCGTCTTTCGTGACGTCACCAGCTGCTCTTGCTTCATTTTCATATTCCTTCGGGGCCTACCTCCTTCAGATTGTCATCTCTTCGGGAATACATTTGATAGGGTTTTCTCAGTGGATACCTTTTTTCTCAAATATTACTTGTGGAATGGTCACAACTGCTGGTGTCAAGCATAGCACAATCTCAGGCTTCCAGCATACAGGTGGCAGGGGGGCAGGACTTCCTGCAGAGGCATGTGGCTATTCCTCTAAAATATAAATATTAAATAATTACATGGATCAGCAGCACCTTACCACATACTACATGCCTGTGGATGGAGTTGTTACAGGGGGGTGTCAGTGTCGCCAGCCCCCCGTCATAGTGGTGGTGCCGCTCAGTGTGGGGTGGCCCATTGGGTCCATGGCGCGCAGCGCCTGAGTAAACACACTGACACAGCTTTGGTGCGTTACTGCAACTGCCTAGCGGGACACCTGTCTGCACACATGGCCCCAACATGTGACTGGGTGAGTGCCAGGGCGCTCACGCTCACATTACAACATTCCATTCCAAGGGCAAAGACAAACAAATGATGAACGTTTAAGATGGCATCTGTTAAAACAATTGCTAGCGCTCACGTTGACCTTGTGTGTCATCTCGGAACACAGATATACACATTCTGTTAGGCATACTACTGTACACACTAGCTACAAGGGTAGTTGTAGGTTCATAGTCTCGTGAAGGGTGATGCTAACTCCCTTTTTGTCTTTCTGTTCTGTCCGGCATTGATATCAAGCTGTTCTACAGGGACTACTTTACACACATATTACTTTTGCTGTGTCACTGCATTACCAATATACCTCCTTGGTCTGGTATACTCTTGGGCACATATATACATTGGGGTGTAACACTCCTATGTGCTTGGTTACCATAATCTTTTTTTGTCCAATATGCCACTGGCCGGAAAAGCTGCACCAGGGATATCAGGGACACATCGCCAGATGGTCACAGAGCGGTCCCTCTATGCCAGCTCGCCCATGATAGAAAACGCTCCAATAAGCGGCAAAGCTGCGCCCGGAGATACCGGGGGCACCATCGGCTGTTGTCTTGCCAGCAGATCTCTGGCCCATTTTCTGTAGGGTGGTCCTCCAGTGGGCCCGAGTGGTGTTTGTCCCTTTGCTGCAGACCGTAGTCTGGAGTCTTTTGGGCCCCCTTACTCCCATGTGGTTTGGGGCCAGGGAAGGACATTCTACTTCCATCCCTCACCAGGCGAGGAACCGCAGAATGGCAGCAAGCAGACCCGTGCCCGGGGTCCCCCTTCAGGTGGGAGTTCTTACTTGCTACTACTGCAGCGGCAGTCCAACCCTGTTGAGGCTCCTTGCTGCAGCAGTTGGCACTTGCAGCGATCAGGGCCATACAGCGCCTGGATCTTCCCTCTGCTTCACAGATGGTTCTTGTGTTGGAACGGCGGAGGCAGCGGCTGCGCTGTGGCAAAGTTCACCCAGTCAGGAGCTCTTCCTGGCCTGCCTTCTGCCTGTCCTCACAAGCACTCTCTTCAGGGAGAGCCGCGGCCTGGCTGGCTGTTCTTTTGTGGCCTCCCCCGGGCAGGAGTTCTTCCTTCCTCTTCTCTGGTGTACTGCCACTGCGGCTGCAGAACTTTCCGCACCGCTCTCGGGCGTTGGTGGTGGCGGGGACATACCCCGCTGCGTGATCTGCTCCTGGCCCGTTGGCCGCAAGGATAGGCAGTCACTGTAGTGGCTTGAGTGAAGCCGTGGTGGCGCCAGTTGTTGCTGCCCTCTTCTCTCCCAGGTAGCTGCTGATGGCAACCTGTTTGGTACAGGCTCGCTTTCATGCTCATCTTCTGCTCGGCCACACTCTCCTCAGGGAGAGCCGCGGTCATGCTAGCGTCATGGCAGGGACTTGTGGTGCTTGGGTGCAGGATGGGCAGCGGTCCATGTCGTGCCATCTGTGGGCTCCCTTCCAGGCGGGCGTAGCTTGAGGTGCAAAATGGGCAGCAGTCCATGTCGTGCTCTCTGCTGGCTCCCTTCCACATAGGAGCACGAGGTGCTTGGGTGCAGGATGGGCAGCAGTCCATGTTGTACCATCTGCGGTCTCCCTTCCAGGCAGGAGTGTTCTCTTACTGTCCTGGGCTCCGGAGTACAGCCACTGCAGCCACGGTTCTTGCTGTGTTGCTCTACTCCCATTGAGTGCTGGAGCCGTGCCCCAATGCACGACCTGCTCCTGGCCCGTTGGCCGCAAGGATAGGCAGTCACATTGGTGGCTTGCTGAGAAAGCCGCTGCGGCGTCGGGTCTTGCCGAGCCGCGCTTCTTCGAGCTTCTCCCCCAGTCAAGAGTGGCTTTAGGCAGGGCACCTCTCCCCCAGACAGGACTGCCTTGTTTGAGGCAGTGCACTTCTCCCTCTAGCAGCAGCGCTGTTTCCAGTGGGCCAGGGTGTTCCTCTTGCTGTTGCCCTAGGCAGGGCTCTGTAGTGCTGTCACCGCATGAGCTGTCAGTCCTCCCGCAGGCAGGAGTACATATTGTCCATGTGGCGGCTTGGGCGGCCCGTTCTCCCCACAGGCAGGAGCACACAATGCCCATGTGGCGGCATGGGCTGCCTGCTCTCCCCAGATAGGAGTACCAACTGTCCTTGTGGCAGCATTGGCCGCCAGTTCTCCCCCAGGCAGGAGTTACAACCAATGTGGCGGCATGGGCCTCTTTTGCTGGAGCCGCCTGGGCTGCTTTCCTCCTCCAGTCAGGAGTATCACATTGAAGGAGCAGCGTTGGCTGCTCGACTCCGCCAGGCAGGCGTTATGTCCTTTTGGTGGAGCAGCATTGGCTGCTCTACTCCCCAAGGCAGGAGTGTTGTGGCAAATGTGACAGGCCGTATGCAGGGGTAGACTGCTCCTCTGCCTCTCCGCCCTGCCCGAACACTGTTTACCACTGCACATTTCGCCCAGGCCGGAGTTTACCCCACTGGTGGGGCCCTTGTCAGCTTCTCTCTCAAAAGGCAGGAATGGCAGCTGCCACGCCACGTTCTCTCCCTCTCCGCTGCAGGCCGCAGTGTCGGCGGAGACGAGCCACGCTCTGTCTCCCTCGGGCGGGAGATATGTCCCCCAATAAGAATGCAGAGGAGGCTGTGCTACTCCCTCCTCCAGGCAGGAGATTCCAAATATTATTACTATTTCTTTTTGTGCGTTGTATGCTGCGCTCCCCACTCCCCAGGCAGGAGCAAGCTGTGGACAGCGGCACTGCTTCATTATGGTCCCGCCCCCTCCCCCCAGCAGGGCTGATTACTTTTGTCCCCTCCCCGCCGTATTGGGGATCCCTCCATCAGGAGCCTCGGGGCAGACAGGCTGGGTCCTCACCATTCGTGGTGGGCCCTCTCTTGCGGAGCAGGACATTTCGGCGCGGCCGGTTCGGTGCCGGCCGATTTGACGCGCTCGGGGCCCTTTGTGACCCGCAGGGTTCCCCGCGTGGGAGCGCACTCTGGCTGCATGGGGGGACAGGCTGGGATCTTATTGGGACTGGCATACAGCCAATTCCACCTTCATCGCCAATTGTTACAGGAGGTGTGTCAGTGTCGCCAGCCCCCGTCATAGTGGTGGTGCCCCTCAGTGTGGGTGATCCCAGTGGACCCATGGCACGTACAGGACGCAGCGCCGGAGTAAACACACTGACACAGTTTTGGTGCGTTACTGCAACTGCAGAGCGGGAGACCGCTCGGCACCTTTATTAGTGCTGGCCGTGTGGCCCCAACATGTGACTGTGCACGAGCCAGGGCGCTCGTTCTCACGTTACAACAGATGGATAATACAATACAAGGTTTGGAATCTACAACCAGTTGTATACCTTATGAATTGAAGCATTACACAGTCAATTTGTTTCTTTTTCTTGTTAGTTGTCACACCACCAGAATCCCCTGCATTGTTAACATAACACAAACATTTCGGATGACCTACTAGCTCATTCACACGGCATATTCCGCATATTCGGCTCCTACCGCTACTGGGAGCCCATCCGCGCCAGTCTGCGCCCTCATATACCTTAAAAGTGAACAGCCTCTTATACCCTGAAAGTGAACTGCGCTACGAAGGCCCTACTGTCACTTGCGACCTCACCACACGCGGATATGAGCTGTGCACCGGCAAACCAGGACCCGACTGCTGAAAACGGTCGTGCTTCTCCTCGGCGTCGTGATCCGCTCGCCTGTAATTCCCTCCCGTTCAGGCAAAGGAGAGACTAGAATGCTTCCATGGTGCCAAGCAGGCCTGTAAAAGACCTGCGAGGGCAGGAGCCAAGGAACCCAGCGTCCCTCACAGCATTGATCCCAGCCGACTCTTGCCCCCTCAGCCTCCTTAAAAAATAAATAAAAAAGAAACATTTGCCAAACCCAGAATTACATGAAGGTTTACACTGGTTTACAATATTTAGTTAAATAAAGGCCACCATACCAGGGAGAGGCTTGCAGTGTCAGACGCTCACATTGTGTGCCTGTGGTATGTGGGAGCTGCTTACAATCGGCGGTGGAGCCAGTACCTGGCTGCTTTGCAGGCTGCCAGGTGCTGCCAGGTGCGGCAGGTGGCGATGAGGACGGCAATCCCTGCCCTCTTGATGCTCCAAGATGCTAGGTGAGGTTTCACCATGTACTCTGCCGGTACACTAGCTGTTGGAGACATCCGAAGAACCATGTAGAAGACCTCGGTGATGTAAGATGCCCAATTTTACAACTGAATTTCGCAGCACAATCTAGATACATATTTGGAACTGTGTATAAAAGCAACACCTCTTTGCAAGTATAAAGCAAAGCTGTAACACTTTCACTCGCAGTCGTCCATGTCTGTGGACAGTCATAAGACATGTGTACTGCAAAGGTGTATATACACATGAAACGGCCCCATTAAGGTTTAATGTTCGGTTGCCGTGACATTTAGGATTTTTTTTCTTCAACATGCAACCCCAGTATTCACATGTGATTGATCTCTACATAGATTAGTTAAAACTGTACAGGTACATTTGTGTTCCAAGTGGGCTTGTACTATATGTATTCTTGTAGTGGGGTAAATAAACCATACGTTTCAATAATGGCAGATGTTTCTTGATAGGAGGAGATCCATAAGTTTCAATAATGGCAGATGTTTCTTGATAGGAGGAGATCGATATGAACCCTTGTGAAATCCTAAGGGGATAAATTGGGTGAGGGGCCAGAAGAATTCTGCTGCCCTCCAAAAAAAAAAAAAGGAAAGGTTTTTCAGAGTCAGGAATCGACACCTACGAAACTAAGAGAAAGGCAAATTGGTGGTGTTAGGCAATATGGGTGGCCTCGCTAAGGAAGAGCACAACCGGGTGGTCTCAGGTTTGTTTCATGAAAGAAAACTCGCTATTTGGATGATTAAACGATGTGCCATGTTGAGGAAAGGCAAAAAGGTCTTGGAAGTGAGTAGCCAAAACTAACCAGAAATTAAGCTCCAAACCCAACCAAGACCCTGACCCTCATATAACCTCAAGAAGAGAGGCACTTACAATGGAGACTGCTCATTCTATGACCAATGCTAACCGGTACACCTGTCACCACCATTCAAAGAGTAATATTGCAACCTGCCAAGCCAAAGGTGATTCCAGATGGTCTGATTGATTGTGTAGTCAATGTCTCAGTTAACCTGGAAGGAAGATGCAACCAAGCACTACTTCACCTCAGTTCTCCAGTAACCATCATTCATGAACCATGTTACAAATGAAATATGGAAACACTAGTCCTTCAAACCTTTGGCTTGGTTGAATCTCGTGGATGTTCGTGATGTCACCTGTAAATATTCTGGATATCTGCAAGTGAAGAAATATTTTGCTTAGGAATTTGCTGGTATCAGCAGAACTCTCTGTTCAGGCATTGCTGTGCACCACTCACAGGTTAGATCCAAAAGTGCCTGTTTGGACTTTTTAGTAGGAAGTGCATAGATGATCATGCATCCTGCCTGTCAACAAGCTTGCATGGTTAAAGAGTTGACCTCCATGAGTGTCCGTTAAGGTCCAGTGGGAGATGTGGACACAATCAAACAGTGGGAGAAACCAGATTCCACCCCACCTCACAGTAATGGTATCAGGACAAATCAATTTGGTTCAGTCGCACTAGAGACAATGATTGCTCATGGAAACATAACGAGAAGACAGTCTCCCAGGAGGATTGTGGATCCATAACGATCATTCCCAGGGAAGTGCGCCAGAAGCAAATCATCCAGGTGCCAGTCACAAATGCCACTGATCACCTCGATGATGATTGATCATTTTCATCCCGTGGAAACTGCTGCTCAAGTATCTACCACTTAAACCTGCAGTGTTAACCTTGAGGAGTAGAGACAGAAACTCAGCGATTCACCTTTAATCACCCCAGAGAAAGAGCTGTCAACATCTGGTTGACCATGCTGGAATATTTTCAGACTTTGATAGGCACATGGGCGAGGCCCCGGGGTACATCATCATAAAGATGAGACCAATGGCACCACATTCAGGAAGTGATCCCCGCCAATAGCCTTAGCAGATGTGGAAGATGTCTGGCATCACCTGGAAGACCTCATGCAGGCTGGAATCTTTGAGTCAAGATATCTGTATGCCTCTCCCATTGTGATTATATGGAAAAGAACAAAGATGTGCACATGTGCATGGACTACCGCAGACTTAATAGCCGCACAGTGTCTGATCGATACATCACACCCAGAGTAAATGAAGCTTTGGATTACTTGACTGGGAGCAAATGGTTTGATATGAACAGTGGATTCGGTCAGACACCCATGTATCCTAAGGACAGAGAGAAAAGAGCATGCAAAGGGCACTTTGGGTTTCTACTTCCATGTCTTAAGGAATCTCTGGAGAATGAGACGCCTTACATGGATTGCACTGTGAGAGACATGAATTTGCTACAAGTCATCATTAACTGGATGATGTCATGATGTTCGGATAAACTTCAGAATACCTCAACCGGATACTGCTGAAAGTGCTTGACAGATTGCAAAGTTGAGGTTTGAAGGTGTCCTTGGAGAAGTAGCAGTTATGTCGGAGCAGTGTGAAATAAATAGTTCATATTGTTGCAACAGAGGGAGTCAACGTAGATCCCATCAATGTAGGAGCCTTAAAAACATGGCCAAAGCTTACAAATCTAAAGATGAGATTTCTGGTTTTTAGACTAATATCTGCACTTTGACCTGATTTTTTCCAGGGATGCCAAATACTCAGCAAATCACAAGAAGATCAATACACTCATCGAGCTATCAGCAATAACCTATCAATCAAGTGAACCACCTGGGAAACGCATGGACACCTCTGCTCCAAGTCAGGATCAGTTAAAAGTGGTGGACCATCTAGGAGTCATTGCAAAAGGAGGACTCAAAGCTTACTGTAATGTATCTAGGCTAAAGCTATCAGAACTACATCGGCTAAACCGAAGTGAGTTGAGAGCCGTTTCGAAAGAGATGCTGTCATATCTTTGTTCCTGCAAACCTAGGGGAGAAATGCCTCCCACAAATCAAGAAAGATGCTAAGACTAAAATCATGGGAAAATAATGGAAGGCTATAGATGAGGATGGTAGTGAAAGACAAAGTGTTGCATAAAGAAGGGCAGATTCGGATTCCAAGATGGCTGCCGGACCGTGTGGACGTACTCCTCGGGTCCTCCGTGCAGGCAAACAATAAAAGGGGAAAAATCGTGGCGCAAGCAAACCCAGATAAGCAAATTCAAACAGCGGGAAAGAACAATAAGATTCGAATCAAACATCCGTGAGGTGCGGGTCAGAGGAAGCGGTCCATAATGTGTGGCGGTGCCCAAAGCCCCTGTTGCAGACAGGCGCGCACTCGACAGTGGAGGCCTCAGGAAGAAGCGCGGAGGTCCGGAGCAGCAATTGCCAGCAATCGGCTACGCATGGCCATGGACGATCGGAGGTTTCGGCCCAGCCCCCGGGACACAGTGGCAGCAGGAGGGGAAAGACCTGGGCCCCGACGGGAAACCCGCCCGGGAACAGTGAGATAGTCCAGGACGGAGGATCTCGCGCCCAACGGAGCTGCACAGCAGACTGGAAGCACCTGCGGAGCACCGGCTGCTGCCATGACCAGGGTACCAGCTGCGACGGCTGGCGAGGCGCAGGGCCCAGGGGAGAGGAGCCTTTGGCGCGGACAAGCAGGGGTACAGACAGGCACAGAGGGAGAGCCCCGTGGGCCAAGGAGTCGAGTGGCAGAGGAGGAGTGAAGCATATCGCTACAGCCATCCGGACTTTCCCACAGAAGAACGGGGTATAGACGACAGGTACGTCCGGCGGTCAGTGGTCGTATCGGGGCTGTGGACTGTGGCAGGCTGGGGCCCTCCTGGATGGTGGGGAACTCCGACTCGTGGCGGAGCCTGGGGCCCATCCGGGGGATCGGGAGATCACCCGCCGGGGAGCAGCGAGGCGCTTGCGCCTGGATCCGGGCCAGCCCAAGCGGCATAATAGCGGGGGGTGTTGCTCCCGCCTGATCCCGGGAGCCAAATGGCAGTCGGCCACTGAGGGGAGATCAGCACAAGAGCGGGGCCCTCTTGCACACCAGAGGAATAGCAGGCCCGAGAAATTTACTGGGAACGGGGCACGGGGGAGTGACGACCACGTGAGGAGAAAGACGTGGAGAGGCTCGCGGGGCCTGGAACATAGCGGCACCCCCCCTACATAACAGCACAGCGAGACTGGGCCAGCAGAGGCATTTTGTTGGTTGGATAAGGTTAGGAAAGGCGAGTCCCTGATGAGCGCTGGGTAGCTTCACCGGAGAGTACGCTGATACAGAAGCAAGGGCGGAGACACAGGGTTGAGCCCCCCCCAACGGTACCCTGAAAACTGAAGAGGCCACGCAGCGGGGTACACAAAGCCTCCCAAGACTAAGAAATATCATCACCCCAGCCGCCGGACACCTAAGCTAATCCAAAGAAGCACAGGAGACCCTGCTCCTCATACTGGCTCGAGGAGTGAAGAGCCCATCCCAATCAGTGGACCAGACCCAAGAACCGCAAAGGACATATAACAGCTCGAATTCTCAAGTCCCCCAAAAAGAGGCATAGGCTACATAAGCAACATACACATTACAGACTCAGATGCCAGGCACCAAACCCAAAACGGGCCCATCAAGAGCACGGACCCCAGGAAGGGCAGATAGAGAAGTGCTGGCGGCAAAGGCGCCAAACACACGCAGATTCGCCATCTCCCCCACCGGGGCCTACTACTGAAACAATGGACCTCCCAACCGGTATAATGCCAACCGACAAAGATGAACTTCTGAACTGCTTAAAAGGTATGGAGGCCAGAATGACTAAAGCCTTCAATAGTCAAATGGAACAATTAAGGGAGGACCTGAAATCGTCCCTCCAGGAAGTCAACAAAGAGATGGCGGAGATAGGAGAAAGAGTGGACATAGTGGAAAGTGGCCTCTCGAATATTACGGAAGAGACTCATCAAAACAGCTTGTTACATGACCAGTTGGCGTCCGCTACAAACAACCTGGAGCTCCAAACGGAGAATCTGGAAAACCGCTCGAGAAGATCCAATATTAGGGTCAAAGGCCTGGCAGAATCGGTACAGGAAAAGGATCTAAAAGACACGATGCAACTCTGCTTTAGCAGCCTGTTAGCAGATGCCCAACCAGAAACGATTGGCTTCGATAGAATACATCGAGTGGGCCCGATACGCAATGAACCAGGGTCGAGACCCAGAGATGTCCTGATAGCGATGACATCGTATGGCCTGAAAGAGGAGGTGCTACGCGCGGCAAGGACAAACGGAGACCTTACGATTAATGGGTCCCGCATACAGCTGTACCAGGACCTCGCCCTGATCACTCTCTATAAAAGACGGCTAAAACGACCGGTTACAAAAGCCCTTCAAGCACATCAAATCAGATACAGATGGACGCACACGTTTGGCCTATTATTTACATGGGAAGGAAAGCAGAGGAGAATCGGGAGCTGCGCAGAGGGTCTGGCTCTGCTACACTTGGAGGAAGAGCAGCCAGAGGCTCCCACGCGCCCATGGCCTAATATGACGGGCCCGACTAGCAGACCATGGGAAGAAAGCAAAGACGGGGGAGGACAGGAAGACCCGGAAGCTCGCAATCGACTCAGGACCGTGAACAGAGAGGCCCACCGGACCGAACGCGGCCCAACACATGGACAATGCGTGAAAACTACCTAAACGTGAGAAGACCGCAAAACTGCTCCGAAGCGCCTGCACACAGGTAGGAGGTCACTAATCTTGGAAGCAGAGTCAGGTAATACAACTACTGACTATTGTGAACTGGGGGGAATCTAGAGGCCTTATGCCCGTTTTGACCAGTGGGGGGTCCAGTAGGGGACCAGGCTTTATGTATTCCCCAGGATCGGGGAAAGGGAAGGGGGTGGGTAGGGGAGGGAAAGGGAATGAGGGACAGACAAGCAAACAACCAAAAAACCATGAATAAGGATGAGCAATCTCCACAAAAGTGTAATAACAGAAATAAAACAAACAGAGTAAAAGTACAGCAGCAGAACATGGGGTCCGATATACAGAGAATCGTCACCTAGGGAGATATGGAAGAAGTGAACATTGTCTCGATTAATGTCCAGGGGCTAAACTCCCCCGCTAAAAGATGATCGATCCTAGGCAGACTGGAAGCTATGCAATCGAAAATAGCGATCCTGCAGGAGACACATCTGCTCCAGAAAGATGAGAAAAGGGTGCGTAGTAGAACATACCCTCTTCAGTTCTTCGCCTCCAGCCAGACAAAAACAAAATCTTATGCAGCAGAGACTTAGGCTTCCACAAACAGCAAACAATGAAGGATCAGGAAGGTAGATACCTGGGTGTGAAGGGCCCTGTCAATGGCCAAATGTATACAATTCTAGCAGTCTATGTCCCCAAGGAAAAACAGGACCAGTATATCCCCAAACTACTCCAGAAGGTGGGAGGGTGGTGTGAGGGCCGAGTGATAATAGGGGGAGACTTTAACTGTGTGATGGACCCACAAATGGATAAAACATTCCCCCCGACGGCAGCAGATCAGCGAAACAGACAGGCCCTGGGTAAACTTTTTAGAGACTTGGAGGTGATAGAAACATGGCGGTTCTTCCACCCGGACATCCGGGAATACACGCACTACTCAGCGGTGCACAGGAGTTACTCTAGAATTGATATGATTTTGGTGTCCTCTACTTTAATCCCCTATGTCAAGAAAATAGAAATTGGGGTCCAATATCTCTCTGATCATGCCCCATTCGTGACCTGCATAGAACTGCAAGGGACAACGAATAGACCCCGACCACAATGGAGGCTAAATGAAACGATACTGAGGGATATGGCACTTAGGGCACACATGGAAGAAGTCATAAGGAATTATTTCCTTGAAAATGACAATGGGGAGCTGGACTGGAGGGTGGTGTGGGACGCGGGGAAAGCAGTAATCAGAGGGGAATTCATAGCACAAGCAATGCAATACTATAGGGAGAGAGCCATTATAACGCACAAATTAGAAGAAGAGGTAAGAAATGCTGAAAAGCGCCATAAGACCCGTCAGACGCCCAGAGCCTGGCCGGACCTTAAAAAGGCCAGAGTCAAACTAGAAAACCACACTGCAGATAGAACAGCGCAAATACTGCTAAACACGAAACAATCTTATTACATACAGGGGGGGAAAGCGAGCAAATTCTTAGCAGCTAAACTACGCAAACAGAAGGCGTGTTACCATATTATCCGGCTAAGAAATAGTAGAGGGGAACGCAAACGGGTGATGAGGAGAAACTAGAAACGATGGTCCACTTTCACAAAAAACTTCTGAATAGCGAGAACCTGAATGCAGCAGAACAAGTGTCTTATTTGTCAGCCGTAAAACTGCCACATATATCGGAACAACAAAAAGAAAAATGAGGGGACCTCATCACAATACAGGAAGTGTGTGGTGTGATAGCAGCGCTACCCAGGGGAAAGGTCCAGACGACTTAGGGAATGGGTTCTACAAAACACAATTGGCGACCCCCCTCACTCGCCTTTTCAATTTAATCAGGGATAGGGGAGCAGTTTCAAAGGACATGGGACACTCGACCACGATATTACCCCTAAAGCCTGGGAAAGACCCAGTAGAATGCACCAGTTACCGCCCCATAGCTCTCCTCAACACAGATGCAAAATTGTATGCAAAAATACTGGCGAATCGGTTGGCTGCAGTACTGCCCGAGATAATACACGCAGACCAGGCAGGCTTCGTAAAGGGGAGACACACTCAGGATAACGTCCGGCGCGTAATTGACATTATAGACTGGGAGGTCAGGGGTGCCCAAAAATTCTCGATTGCTGCATTGGATGCCACACGAGCATTCGACAACATAGATTGGGAGTACCTCAGATTGATACTGGAGGGTTTCGGCCTTGGACCGATATTCACCAAGATGGTTCTGGCAAATTACCAGCATCCATCTACGCAACTAATGGTGAATGGCTACACCTCAGAAAGAATCAATATCCGGATGGGTACTCGGCAGGGGTGCCCTCTCTCCCCGCTCATATTTGTCAGGGCAATGGAACCGTTTACCTGCAGAATAAGGGAAGACCCGGGAATTAGAGGGGTGCGCACCGGAGAGATCCAAAACAAGATAGCCCTCTACGCTGACGATATCATGCTCTACATGGCAAACTCAATACACACATTACCCAGAATAATTAGAGAACTGCAGAAATTCGAAAAGACATCAGGGTTTACAATAAACTATTCAAAATCCAAAGCGCTGAATATAACCGAAGGTAGCGGGGACATAGCACTCCTGAAGGAATGTTATCCCCTGAAATGGGAAAAACAGTCCCAAATTACTGTATGTAGTAAGCTCAACCCCAGTGGTCATCCCCTCAAAACAGATCCAATAACTCCGGAAGGCCGTGATTAAATTTATCTGGGGAAATAAGAAGCAGAGGATCCAAAAAAGGATACTGATGCGGCCCACACTTCTTGGGGAGCTGGGAGTCCCAGATATGGGGAGATATGTTTTAGCAGCTCAATTGACACCGGCACTGAAATGGGTGGGTAAAGATCCTCTGCCGGGTTGGGGGAAAATAGAACAGACCGAGACAGATATCCCATTGGGTATGCTACCATTCCTAAAGCCAAAAGCTAGAGATAAGGGAGGTATCCTATTAGAGGCCACTAAGACGACTCTACACAGCTGGGATAAGGCTATCCGTAGCAGGGGGGTCAAACAAGGTCTGGGCCCACTATCCCGTATCATGCATAATTCAGACTTCTTGCCTGGGCTTCGCAAAATGTTCTGGGAGGATTGGAGCGAAGCAGGCACATTGTCCCTGCAAGACATGTATCTGGATGATAACCCACTCACCTTCGAAGCATGCAAACAAAGATTTGGTATCACCGAAAAACACAGATTTAAATATATACATTTGCAACACTGGATCTCACACCCAGAGGTAAAAAGGGCGGGGTTACGACCCCCTGTAGGCCTAGAACTAACAATACAGGAGGGGACACATGAAAGAGGGATTAATAGACTATACAAGCTACTAGACAAGGCGTAAACAGACGACACCCTCCAGTATATGAAGGACTGGGAGCAGGACATAGGAGAGGATATTACACAGGAAGAATGGAGCCAAATCTGGAGGAGGGCTCATAAACTATCCAAATCCACGGCAATTAAAGAATCGGCATATAAACTATGTTATCGCTGGTATTTGCCCCCAAGCAGAATACACAGAATGATCCCCACGTATCCCCCAGAATGTTGGCGTCAGTGCGGAGAAAGAGGAGACATGTTCCACATGTGGTGGTCGTGCCCAAAGATAAAAGTATACTGGAAATAAATACTGAGCCTGATCAGAGACATAACGGGCGCAGACCTACCATGGTCCCCGAAAGTCATTCTGCTGGGGGCAGTTGCAGAAGGGATATATGCGGCCTCAGGGGACAGAGCGGCACTCATAACCCACCTACTGGCTGCAGCAAGGATGACAGTGGCCCAACGATGGAAGACAGTGGAGGGCCCTACAGCTCCATGGTGGTGGGTGAAAGTGTGGGGAGTTATGGCAATGGAGAACATCTGCGCCACAAAATCAGGGACATATTTGAAATTCTTGGCCATATGGGACCCACTTCAGGACTATGTGGGAGAGCGGGAGAATCAATACTTTAAACCCCGGATTCTTAGAAACATCCATATCAGATAAAGACAGTAGAAGATATGGCGGAGGGGTTGCCTCATGGAACTGTTCTGGTTACAGCCATGGTTCTGATTGGTTCAAGCAAAAAAAGGAAGGGGGCAGGTAGGGTGGGAGAGGGTGGGAGGGGTTGGGGAAAAGTATGAAGACAATACTAGACTCAACAAGAAAGTTCAAGGCTGTTGAATAAGGGGTTCATGTTGGTGACAATGTTCTTAACACATGTTGTAATGAAAGCTCAACTATTGTCTTAAGTAAAAATGATAATAAAGTTGGTTAAAAAAAAAAAGAAAGGCAGATTCGTGACAGGTTATTTCCCAGTCTTGTCCTGCTGCACCAGTTCACACGGCATATTGTAAGCACTGAATGACTAGGACAGCATCAGAATGCACCATTGAAGTTAAAAACAACTGGTTTTACTGTCCTTACCTTGCCGCTGATGTGGAGCAGTATACCAGATCACATCACCCAAAAGACAGCCAGTCAACCTGCTGCTTACTGTCATCACTTGCAACGTATACAGCTCTTGGGCATAATATAACTTTCACGCCCCGCCACTGGGGCGGACATGATATTTAAATGCCCGCCAGCCCTAGCTTTGGTAGGCCAGAGCAAAGCCATTTTTGTTGACTTTTTTTTCCACCGGCGCGGGCGGTGAATGCAGAATCGCACCCGAGAAAGGCGGATTCTGATTGGTCAGAATGCCTATTCCCAGTGCGAATATGCATTGATCTCCTGACCATGATGGAAATTAATAGTAAAGTCTTTCTACATATTTTCATAATAATGGATCATAACACCAGTTATGCCCTGGCCTTGGACACTGACGATCAGAAAGCAACAACCATGTGCAAGATGGTTTGGGAGACGTTTTTGTACATTGACCCTCATTGGCATTTGGATCAAGGGACAGATTTTGGATCCGGGATCATCTGTGAAACGATAAATTTAATTTGAGTGAAAAATAAATGCACTTCTACCTTCCTCCTCAGGGGGACATCCAAGTGGAAAAGTTGAACAGTGGGCATTGCAACGCATGCTAGGCTTTTTATCCATGCAGAATAAAATGCATTGAACCCAGCCTGTTGTGCTACTTGTCACGCATACACATGTACCCACAATTATTGAAACAGAATTTCAGCTTACGTTCTAATGTTTGGGAGCAAGACCAATCTACCGATCGAGTTCAGCTTTGGAATTATACATTATCCCACAGGGCAAGAGACATACCTGAAATATGTGTTTTCTGCAATAACTGGATACAACTAAACAGATAGCTGAAGTGGCAGCTGACATAAATGCTGTGGGCCAACTAACGGCAATATGATCCAAAGGTGGGGTTTCAGGATTTACAACTGGCTACAAACTGAGAAACAAGTTGGAACACACTACCTACATTGCAGATCAGCATCTTCCTGGGCTTCCAGTGTATTGAATTAGAGAAGCAAAAATGTATCGAATTAAAACTCTTCAGCAAAATTATGTGTTGTTCTTACGGGTCAATATGCAAACACCAAACCCACTTCATATTTCTTTTAATGGACCATCCCCTAAATGGTCATGCTCAGAGCCTGGGAAGCAGCATACAGCTAACACCTATGAAAGGGTATCAGGTAATATTATCCCCATATATATGGTCGCCGTATATAATATCGCCGGGAAAAGGTTGTGACGATATTATATGGGTGACCATATATATATATAGGGACAGCGGCAGCAAAAATAAAGGGTTTGGGGGTTGCGGGGGTGTCCTCCGCATGTTCCATGCAATAATGTCCCCACAACAAACGGCCATTTTTCGGCGATATTTTTGCATGGCGATATTTTTGAGGGGACATTATTACATGTAACCTATGAAAGTTCTACTGAATCAGCAGGAGACTGTATCCAACTCTGAAGGACCTTCAGATGATGTTGGCCTGTTTGAAGGACCACATGCAGTGCAGAGCCTCTGGGGGCCACCAGATCTATCCACAGACTGCTGACATTGAACACGAAGGGGAGACAGTGGTGGACACTAGTTTATCCAAATGTGTAAGAGCCATAATTTTACTAGAAGTTGGAGAAAGAGTTCAATAGCATATTCACAGTGCGATCTTTCAAGTGGTCCCTGTGCCAACCTCTGAGTTGCCTTACTGGTCCCAGACAGATATATGAGCAGTAAAAAGACCCAGTTATGATTCACCAAGGGCAAAATGTGAACTATCAAAAAAATACAGTGAAACCCTCAACATGTGAACCATGATTGCAGAAGCCAAATAAAGCTATAGAAAATTGGAAATGGCTTCCCAACACTTAGGCAGGCATATGGCAAAGCTGAAATTGTGATCTACACAAAGGGATACCATTGGGGACAGCTGTTCTCCATTGAGGAAGAGTATAACACCAGGTTAGAAGAACAAGTTACTTACCCGTGGTAACGTTCTTTCGAATGGATGTTCCTCCCACGTATTCCTCAGTTTATGATAATTCCATATCCAGCTTTAGCTGCTTCGGAAACATTCTTCCAGAAGGGGGCACTGCACATCGATGCCTGTCGACTCGATTTCCCTTGAGGGCCTCTGTCTCGGGGGTAACATCATCGAGGGTTTATAGCACGGCCAGCGAATGTTGGCTTCAGTTCCTATTTTTACATGTATTGGTTTATCCTACGCCCGACAGATACCCTGAAAGAGCGGAACCTGCAATAACAAGGAAATTCTCTGTGGGGTACACTGGGAGGGGCTATGAGGAATACATGGGAGGTACATCCAATCAAAAGAACGTTACCACATGTAAGTAACTTGTTCTTCAAATGGACTGTGTCCTCCCACATATTCCTCATCTTATGACAGACTCCCAGAGCAGTGTTTGCATTTCTGGAGGAGCGAGTCAGAACTTTCAATCTAATAATAATTTAGGAGACACTTATTGGTCTGTCTGTACAGAATGTAACACTGCCTTCCCAAAAACACTCTCCCTGCCTGAGGAAGAGTCCAGACTATAATGCTTGGTGAATGAATGTGTGGAATGAGGACCATGTTGCTGCCGCACAAATATCCTGAATTGGGACTCCCCTCTGTAAGGTAGAGGAAGTAGCCATGCCCATGGTCGAATGTGCTCCGAGACCCTCAGGATGGTATTTGACAGCTAATCTCTAGCATTCAGAGATTCCTAGGATGATCCACCAAGATATGGTTGTTTTGAGACTGCCATACCCAACTAATGGCCTGTGTGACCAACAAAAAGTTGATCATCTTGTCTTAATTTAGATATTCTAGAAACCTAGAAGCTAAGTGCACGTTTTGGGTCAAGTCTGTGTAGCCTCTCCTCTTCCTTTCCAGGATGAGGTGGAGGATAAAAAGAAGGTACAATGATTTTTTGAGTTGAATGAAACTCAGACACAGTTTTTGGTAGAAAGATAGGTTTAACCTTAAGGACCACTTGAAGACTGTAAGGAGGCTTGCAGGACAAGGCTTGAAGTTCACTCACCCTATGGGCTGATGGAAGAGCAACTAAAAGGATGGTCTTTAGAGTTAACAGTCTTAAAGGACAGAAGTGAATAGGCTCAAATGAAGCACACAATTAGGAATTTCAGAACTAGGTTGAAATCCCAAACTGGGACTTGAAAAGGGACTGGAGAAAAAACATTTATCAATCCTTTCAAAAATGGTATAACTAGTGGAATCTTGAAGAAAGATACCTCTTCAGATGAGCACTTAAAAATAGATAGCACTGCCACATACCCTTTTTTTTAAAATGTATTGGTCATTTGTTAGGCGCTTTTACAAATAGAAAAACTGTTTCAAATGATCCAAAAGGAGTTCCTTTCCTGACTGGGAATCAAACCCGGGCCGCGGCAGTAAGAGCACCGAATCCAAACCACTAGACCACCAGGGAGGTTTAATTGTGCAAACCTGGAACACCAAAGGGTGAAGATCTCTTGAAGGACTTCCTGAGCTACTTTCCACTTGGGGGAGACTGTGCTCTACCTGCTCAGAGCATCCACAGCAGTGTTCTCCTCTCCGGCTAAGTGAGCTGCTGACACAGAGATTCTTTCCTGAATTGCCCAGAACCACAGCTGCATTTGCCTCTCTGCACAGCTGCAGTGACCGTACACCTCCTCTCTTGTTGAGGTAGTACATGTCCAATGTGTTGTCCATCATTATCAGCATGTTCTTTCCCCATACAGAGGGCAGGAAGGCCTTCAGCGCTAGTCTGATTGCTCTCAGCTCTAAAAGGTTGATGTGTAGTTTGGACTATGATGGAGACCAACGACTGCCGATTGTCAGATCGGTGGCATGTGCTACCCACCCGGTTAGTGAGGCATCCATAACTACCCTCATCTCTGGCCATGGTTGCAGAAAAGGGTTCTTGCTTCAGAATGTTAACCTGGTAGGCCCACCAAAGAAGGTCTTGTGCTACTCTGCTTGGAACCTGAAGAAGGTCCGACATCCTGCCTGAGAATTGGGACCATTGAGCCCTGGGAGCCCATTGGAGAGATCGGATTCTCAGCTGAGCCTCTGGCACTAGGAAACTGCCAGATGCCACGAGGCCGAGCAACCTCAGAAAATCGAAGGCCGGAAGATGCTGGGCACTCTGGAATTTGATGACCATCTGCACAATGTCTTGAGCCTTCAGCTCGGGGGGCGAGGCTTTTCCCAAGGATGCGTCTAGGACAGCCCCGATGAATCGGAGCCTTTGAGAAGGTATCATGTGGAACTTCTGGAGGTTTAGGGAGAAGCTCAGCCTGTGGCGGGAGTGACAGGTGGAGCGGAGATGTTTGATGGCTTGTTCAGGAGAACGGGCCCTGATCAGCCAATGGTCCAGGTCGGGGTAGATGTGGACCACCCACTCTCCCGAGACTTGCAGCCACCACCGTCGCCATCAACTTGGTGAAAACCCTCGGGCAGAGGTCAGCCGAAATGGCAGGACTCTAAACGGATAATTTGGAGTTGCATGCTTTGTCAGATAATAGAGGTCACTGCTCGACGCTCTGTACTTGCTTGTCAGTTTTTTGTTCACTGCTGGAATTCATTCTGGCATCTCCCAGTTGGCATTAACTCCCCTTTGTAGGGCTACTGTTAAACGAAGTGTCTCGTAAGCGCTGGTTACCTGTTCTTCCTGGTGAGCCTGCCAGTCTGTCGACTGACAGAGAAGCCCAGATGAATGTCCAAATAACAATGGTGGTTATCCAGATGATCAGCCGAAGTACAGTGCAGATGGTGAGGTTCCAGAGAGCTGGCTAGTAGCAGGGCACAAGGCAGGGAAATAACAAGACTGGAAGAAAGTCAGCCAAGGACTGACTGACAGCAAGGAAGAAAACACTGGAACCAGGGGAGAGGAAGCAGAGAACTCCCAAATAGAAACAGGGAAACCATGGGCTGGGACCCCCCCCCCCACCAGAGCCCCCACCCCCACCAGGGACCGGGACCCAACCAGAACCCCGGGAGGCAGGCAGAACCAGGATTGGGAAGGCCAGCAAGGAACAGGGAGAAACCAGGCGAGAGAGAGCAAAGAATAGGCAGGGCAAGGCTAAGCAGTGCTCAGGGCAAGCTAGACTGACCAGGGGCAAGGGACACAATCAGGAAACCTGACCGCATTGTAATCAGGATCCAGAAATATGCCGGGAACCAAAGCAAGGCTTGGATGATCCATCGGTATGGTCTGAGGGATCCGGTCTGGCAAACTATTTCAGGGGAAGTGCCTAACCCACTTGCAGATTTTATGTAGGTTTTTTTTCTTGAGTCCTCTGAAATTAAGGCCTCTGGAACACCTTATGTCCCATACTGTAACCCAAAAGGATGTGATAAATCCAAAGATGGCTCATCATCCTCATAGATTGAGGAAAGAGACTTAAAAAAAAAAAAGTATTTCCTAGACAGTGGGGTGAAAGTTCTCTCGACATCCTTCGTGGGTTTTGTTATTTGCGTCGACAATGGCATTGAAGTCTTCGAAGTCAAGGGCTTCAATGTCGAGGACTTTTTAGACACTGATGTGAAGTCTTTCGGTGCCAATGGCATTGATGACTTTGTCTTCGAAGGAGTCTTTTCTGGCTCTGTTCTTTTTTCGAGGGGGTCGAGGCCATAGTCTCGAATACTTTAAGTCTGAACCTCTCCCACTCAGCTGGTGAGGCTGTTTTGGTTGGGCAAGAGACCCGTTCCAGGAAGGAACTCTATGACGAAGATGGCGATCTGTGGTGCCTTTTCTTCGACTACTGTGAGGATGATGAGTGGTGTGAGCCACTGCGTGATAGGGACCTTTTAAGAGGATCGCTTTTTTGACAGGATTGTCAAAGGGATTTTATGAGACCTACCTGCAGCTAACTTGTCTCTACGCTCTTTCAGGGCTTTCGCTGTCATCGATGGGCAGGATACACACTTAAATGTTAAATGAGTGGATCCTAAGCACCACATACACACCCAATGGGGGTTCATAAGTAACATTTTCACCCACTGCTGTAAAAAATATTTCCAAAGCAGCTGAAGCTGGATATGGAAATATCATAAAATGAGGAATATATGGGAGCACACAATCCATTCAAAGGGGCAAGTACTGTCGAGAGGAACATTTACTAGACAAAAGCTGCAAGATGTTTGGCAGGAAAATTGTATTGATTCAAGAGTAGTCTGCACATTATAAATATGCCTGTATCCACTTCAAATAATTTATGTAAGAGGAGCCATATCTGATTGTGGTCCTTTTCAGTAGTTTAAATGTATAACAAAACAGCAGTAAGTACGTGCAACACATTAATATTCAGTTCACCGATATGGGATACATTACTCAGCGTAATCGTATTTCTGGTGCTTGTAACTGCTTATATTCATATGCTCTGCATAGTCCGACATCTAGGTGGAAGTCGATGTATTACCAGATTTGTTTTTGAAACTCGAAAATGGACGTCGACAGGGCATAATCAGTGATACTATCCCTAGTGTGATGTGTACTATACCCATGGTCCATCATGCGTCGAGGTCCCTCAGATTATTTGTTTCTGACATGAGGTTGCATGAATTATAGCGTTAGTACAGATGTTGTAAAGCAGAAACAGAAGCCCCCGAAAACATCTATGCACCTTCTACTCCAGTAGGGGAGGAAGGGTGGGCGCATGTGAATCTAAGCAGATACAAGTACCAGAAATACATTTACGGTGAGTAATGTATCCCTTCTGGAGCATGTGGATCTGCTTAGATCACATGCTCTGCATAGATTAGCGAGCAGTGTCTGGGGAAGGAAGTGGGAAGTTAGAAGGTACAGCGGCAAAGAGATCTTTTAGGACCGCTTGTCCCACCTGTGAATCTGCTTTAGAACGTGTGTCAATGCATTAATGTTGTGTGAACGTATAGAAGTATATTGATATTTTATTTGTATCGCTCTCGTACACAAGTGTTTCAGAGCGCTATGAGGCAAGAGAGGGGAACAAGGGAGAACAAAAACAACAATCTTACTAGGGCCAGTGACATTGAGAACGCGCAAGTGCATGGGAGAGGGGTAAGTGCAAGGGAGGGGGGGTGAAGGGGAAGAGGTGGAAAGTGCTGAGCAAAAATAAAAATAAGTAGATAAAACATGAATAAAAATAAATAACAAAAAACAACAAACCGTGGTAGTGTAGCCAGCAAGTGGCAAGGGCTAGGAATAATGCAGCAGGCAGGGTATGTCTGAATAAGTGCAGAGAAAGAAAAAAGGGGGGGGGCAGCGCTGTAGGGTTACAGATACAGACCACAGTGCAAGGGATTGTCCGGAGGCAGTGCGGGTCGGTGGCCGGGTGAGTAGGTACCTGGGCCCTAAAGACAAGTGCGCAATGCCGAGACAGAACAGATCAACAGGGAGATGAGGAGAGAATGTCGAGACTTTATTGTCGTGAAGATTAAAGGGGCCTCCGTCCCCAAGTACCACACAGGGAGAGGTAAACTGACTGTCTATGCGATCCTTGAGGCCACAGGTGGGAGATGCTGGAACGCCGGAACCACGTAATACTGGGAACCACGTGTACTAATAATTGTTTGCCGCTGTAAGGCAAACAATTATTAGTACAAACAATCACAGTTGCAATATACAAAACGGACTAGTACGATCAAGGATCAAGGAAGGGGCTTACCAAAGTGTAGTAGAAAGGTTGCTGCTAACCACACAGGATACATCTACGTGGGGGTGCGTGAACAGCACCCTCAGTTGATGGTAATGGCGACTTAGATTGATGATTGGAGTAGTCACCGGTTACTGGGCACACCTGCAGTTGTTGAAGAGGTCCTTAATGTAAGTTCGTGAGGAGCAGAGATCAATCCAGGGAAGAGCCATAAGAAGTCCGGTAGGCAAGTCCTGAGGTCAAAACAGCCAGAAATCCACAAGACAAAATGCCAAATCCGAAGGAAGATCCAAAAGAAGTCTGTAGTTCGATATCCGAGTTTGTTATCCAAGAATCCAGGTTGAATTGCAAAACTCCAAACAGAGTCGTGAAGAACAGCTGTGAAGCAATGTGTTGTCGCGGGAGCTCTGCTTTTATCCCATTAGTTTCCTTGGCACGTGGCCCAAAACAGAATCACGTTATCAGGATCTCCTTGTCACGTGATCCAGAAATTAACGTGACCGCCTGACTCTGCCTGACCCAATGCACCACTGCAGTTGCCAATGCAGAAATGGATACAACCGGGACCGAATGTGACGTCTGCTGTGATGTAAGGGACCATGCCATAATCGAGGATTATGGTCCCCAAGCTGCTCACGCGGCCCCCGTCCTACATGTGTACCGGATGTTGGGATTGGGCGTGCTGCAGGGAGTCTAGCGGGTGTTGGGACATGATGCATGACAGAGAAGGCACAAGCAAAGAGGAACGTCTTAAGGTGCTTCCAGAACCATAGATGATTTCAGAGTGGTAGGGAGGCTGTTCGAGAGGGAGGCCCCAGCCGAAGACAGAGCTCTACCCCCAGCTCGTTTCTTTGAAAACCGACTGACTCTGAAGGAGTTAGAGGTGGAGGAGCGAAGGGCTCGGGAGCGAAGGTATTTACGGAGGGACAGCTGAAAGTATTTTGGACCCAGATTACCCAAAGGTTCTTGGCCTCGCAGGTGCGAGATGGAACTCCATGTAGCAGCTTTGCATATGGCGTCTAAAGGGATGTTTGCAATTAAAGCTTAGGTAGCCCCTGTACCACTGGTGTGCCCTTGGTGTAAAAGGTATTTTGGATAGGGAATAGCAGAGTTATATGCATCTGACCATCCATCCATCTGGAGATTGTGGCCTTTGATATGTGGTTGCCTTCTCTACCAGGCGCTATGGAGTTGGTCTGTTTTCTTTAGGGGTTTTGTTTTGTTCACATATTACAAGACCGCCCTCCATGCATCAAGTGTATGGAGGCTTCATTCTGCTAAATTTGATGGACTCTGAAAGAAAGTGGGAAGTTCTATGGACTGGTTTACATGTGAAATGAACTTAGGTGAAAACCTAGGATGTGTTCGGAGGACAACCTTGTCCTTGTGTATGATGAAAAAGGGGTCTTAGCTACCAGGAATGCAGTTTTATCGGTAATGTGCTTTAGGCTCGAAGGGTGGCCCCATGAGCTTTGAGAGCACGACATTGAGATCCCAACCCGGGGGAGGGTTGGAAATTGGGGGTTATAGCCTCTTTTACCCTTGCATGAATGCCTTGATGACAATGACTTTCCACCAGTACACCTTGTTCTGTGAAGTGGTGTAAGTCGATCGGGCCGCCAGATGTACCTTTTACAAATTGAATACTAGGCCACAATCTAGTCAGTGAAGCATGTAGTGTAGAATGTTAGCTGGAAAACATTCTAATGGGTTTAGTGATTGTGATGTGCACCATATCAGAAATCACTTTCATTTATTAAAATAAAAGTGCCTGGTGTTGGGTTTTCGTGCCTCTTTGGGGATATCCATACACCTTTGTGGAAGTTTTAAGTGGCCAAACTAGGACTTCAGGAGCCAAGTTCATTGATTGCGGGGGTGGTTGGAGGTAGGCCCCCTTGTGTGTTGTGTCAACATGTTGTACGGGCACGGGAGCTGGATTGGGTTGCACAGCGCCAATTTGAGAAGATGTGGAAAACAAGGCTGTCTCGCCCACACAGGAGCAACCAGGATTAGGGTTACTTGTTCCTGGTGCATCTTGTGTACTATCCTGCTCTGGAGTGGTGTTGGGGGGGGGGGGGTTGCGTAAGCAAATTTCCCTGACCAGTTCATCCACAGGGCGTTCCCCTTGGACCCTGACTGGGGAAACCTGGACGCGAAGTCTGGGCATTGAGCGTTAAGCTTTGTGGAAAACAAGTCTAGTGGGGGTGACCCCATAATGAGAATATTCTGTCTAGGATATCTGTCGAGTTGCCACTCATGTTCTTTTGGTAGAGGGCATCTGCTTAACATGTCTGCCAGAGAATTGAGTTCCCCTGGAACATGTTGGGACGTTAGAAACATCCTCTGCTTGAATGCCCACCTCCATATCTTCGGAGATAGTTTGGACAGACTTAGAGAGTCTGTGCCTCCCTGTTGGTTCAGATAGAACATGGCTCTGGTGCTCTGTGAGGACCTACACTGTCTGACCCTGGATATGTTGCTGAAAAGCTTGAAGAGCCTTGAGGACTGCCAAGGGCTCCAAGAAGTTGATGTCTGGGCAGTAGCGAGAGACCACTGTCCATGGGCTGTGTGGAGGAGGTAGTGTGAGCTCCAACCGGCGAGTGAGGCGTATGTAGTTAGGATCACTTGGGCTGGTGGAGAGCGAAAAGGTTTTCCTTTTAACAGGTTGTCCTTGGACCACCAGCAAAGAGCCTGAACCAGGGTTAGGGAAACAACCACTAGATCGTCCCACTGTCCGCTTGCCTGAGACCGCTGTTTCGCTAACCATTCCTGCATTGGATGCATGCACAGGTGTGTGCGAGGAACTAAATAAATGCAAGAGGCCATCATCCCTAGCAAGAGCATTGCTTTGCCTACCGTTATCTGGCGATCAACCTTGTATTGAGGTACCTGTAGCAGTATTTTTTTGTACTCTCTTGCTTGAAGGGACATCCCGCTCCTCCTTGGAGTCTAGAATAGCCCCCAGGACTTGCTTTGTTTTTGGCTGGGGTTAAGACTTGATTATTTCTTGTTGATGGAGAAACCAAGGAGTTTTGCGCTCTCTAGTCGGAAGCGGCCTCATTCCAGTTCCCGTTCCTGTTTCTGCGAGAGGTGCAGCTTGACTAGCCCTAGTAATGTCTAGATTGGACTACTGCAACGCCCTATATGCAGGCACCTGCAAAACCATTATAAACAAAATGCAAATCTTGCAGAATAATGCTCTTAGAGCAGCTCTAGACATACCCCGTAGAGCACACATATCCAACATTAGGAAAGATCATCTTTGGCTAAAAATTAGCGACAGAGTTCTTCTCAAAACGCTATCCCTCACCCACAAAGGACTGAACAACTCCGCGCCCCCATATATTTCAGCCAAACTGACCAGAAAATCTTCTGCATACCATACTAGAGCTTCTAACCACTTCTTACACGAAACGCCCAGATTCAGACTTACAAAAGCGGGTGGAGCTAGCTTCCCTGTTAAAGCTGCCCGTACCTGGAATGCACTCCCTACCGCACTAAGAGCTAATCTACCATACTCTAGATTTAGATGTAATGTGAAAAGTTGGCTCTGGACGAATGACGTCTAACAAAATGATCCTCGGTCAACCACTGTAAATAATGACTATGATATTTCTGATTCCAGAAGCCAGACTATCTCATTGCATATGTGCCCCGCTTATCTTGTATCCACTTATATCCTGTATGTTAAAATCTCTAATAGCCCTTGTAATGTTTCTT
The DNA here is from genome assembly GCF_040938575.1 of Ambystoma mexicanum. Lineage (NCBI taxonomy): Eukaryota > Metazoa > Chordata > Amphibia > Caudata > Ambystomatidae > Ambystoma > Ambystoma mexicanum. The sequence goes on from NC_090929.1 coordinate 420,535,979, forward strand.
CTGTATGCATCCTCTGTATGTAACCCAAGCTTAAGTATTCTTGTAACTGCTGCGCCCGGCTACCCCTGGATTTGGAGTGCATTATCAAATAATAAACTAAACTAGCGATCAGAAGAGGTTCTTTCCTCTAGTCTCTAGCCCCTGAAAGAGCCGAAGATTCAGCCCGGGAGCCGGGGTCCTGCTAGAAAGAGAGCAGAGCAGAGCTGCGCTGTGCGGGCGCCGCGGTCAGTGCTGTGGTTACATCCACAGAGGAGCAGAGGGCTCGCTCGTGGTTAAGGACCCCCTAAGGACCTCCCGAGGGTCTTCGTGCTATTTGGGCTAGTACTTCTTTAATTTGTCAAGTCAAGCCTAAGCTTGTTTCACACAGCGGTATTTCTTACTTTCTTATTTTTAATTCTGTTGTTTATGACCAGATTTTTATGGTCAGCTCCGCTTCAGGGCCAGCAAGGCCAGCAACTCCTAGATTTCTCAGCAGTGAGAAGTGGGAGTGGGATGTGCAGATAGCCCACAATTCTATCCCCTGCTCCCCCTGCTGGGAAAAAAGAAGTGAGCTCATTCACATTTTCGGCCTTGTACGAGTGGACCGCTGGTCGGAAGTATCCATCCTTTCAATTACCGCACCGGCAAGGGTGTGCATTCTTTGGGGACTGCGGGTGTTCTACCTTTGACCCGAGCAGTGTGCCCCTTAAGGCCTCATACAATCAGTGTTTGGATACGGGTGGTTGGCCTCGGTAGTGACGACAAATAGAAAACTTTGGAGCCATACACAGCTATGACCAAAATAAAAACCTATAATCTGCGCAGCACTTCTGCTGCCGCCGAATACCTCGTTCCTGCTCCTGAATGGGAGGAACCTTTCCTGCAGGACCCCAACTCCCTGTGTGTGAACAGATCTATATTTAAACCCCTCCAGATTGAAAACTGCTGTTTTCTTGGTAAAGGAAGTATCTTTCCTGAAGATGACCAACAAGCTTCATGTTCTGGCTTAATTTTTCAGTCAATAAGGGATTTCAAAGACTCTGGAGTGTCTACGCCTATTGCTGGCCAACTAAAAGACGGTCTTAAAACCACCCGGGATCATACGCTCACGGCAAAGTCTTTAAAAAATCCAATTTTAAATTATTGTCCTGTGAGAGGGAGGGTCAAAGGATCTGTCCTTCAGGTTAAGAGTGGGACCTTGGGTGAAGTGATATCTAATAATGCCCTACCCACATTTTCTGTAGAAATTCAATCTATGAGGATTCACTGGGGTTATCAGAGGAATTTCCAGGCATTTTGATAGTAAGAGCCAGCGTGAAGAATAAATCTGGTACACAGGGATGGCTGATGGTGAATATCTATTGGAATCCCGCTGTATGCCCGCTTTTGGGGTTTCTTCAGAACTGAAGTGATCTTCTTATTCGGGCAACTGCTTGCTATCCCATGGATGATATTTTCATCATGGGCGATTTCAATTCATATTGCCTTGAAACTGCCCCTTTCTTGGTCAGTTGGGATAGATGAAAAATAGGGGATGGTAGTGTTTGGTGGCAGTTTATGGAAGATTGAAATCTCAGGGCTCTCAATGGAAACATGAGTGGTGACATCCCTGCGGCCCCGACTGGGAGGATGGGATCTCGCCGCTCAATTATTTACTATGTTTTTGTCTCCAGGGGGCTGTTTGAGAGCTGTAAGAACTTTAAGGTCACAGAGGGGGGTTTGAGCAATCACAATATTCTAGAGGCATCCTTTGGAGTAGTAACAGAGTAGGGTTTTGCCACACCTCACAGAATTTAGTTCTTCATTCATCAGGTAACAGACTTGCAAGATTTAATAAAGGAGGCCAAGTTTTCAATGTCAAATTGGAGAACTATGTGAAAAAGCTTTCTGATCAGGAATTGGTCGGGCGTTGTGCACCAGAAACTTTTGTGGACTTGCTCTGGTCCCTTAATCCCCACCAATATTGGCCCACAGAAGCCCAGACAGTGTCATAAGCATTACCTTCACTTACACATTCTGGTGAAGAAGAGAGAGAGGAGAAGATTGCTGGGACTCATCAAAAGAGAGCATGAATGTAAAGAACCCCAACGAAAAGAACAAACCAGAATAATCAATAATTCATATAGGAATTGGTTGAGATCTCACAGGGCCTTCAGATTGGAGAAAGATGGTGAGGAAATGCTGAAGGCGGGTTTGCAATAAAAACTCACGAAATGTATGGGCTTTGTTAAATCAGGCGGTTAATAAACCGCGCGATGCGGTTATTCAAGAACAGACCTGGGTGGATCATTTTGATAAAATGTATCTATGCGCAGAATATTCCGGAAAAAGTAGCCCTCTGGTAACATAGTGGGCCCCAAGTTCCTGCATTGAGGAGATTGCAAATTTAATAACGAAGTCTTCTGTCTCTCGAGCTGCCTTACTAATGCTATACTAAAAGCTAATCATTTGGTTTGGGCTAGATTGCTGAAGGGCCTTTTTGACCAAATCATAGAGACTAGAAGATTCCCAGATTCTTGGAAAAGTTTGATAATTGTACCCATTTATAAACGCAGTGACGCGGTGATCGCCTAGCTGCATCCAACAACCGTCCAAGCCCTCTTTTGGATGAGGATGGCAAAATATGTGCTAGTCTCTTCTTAAGAGACCTCGAAGACTTGGCCAAAGCAAATAGCATTATTTCAAAATTCCAAACGGGATTTAGAAAGGGTCTGTCAACCTCCTTAAATGGCTTAGTCCCGAGCTGTGTCACTGCGGATTGTTTTCCAAAGGATGGTAAACCTCTATTTGGAGCGTGGGTGGATTTAAGCCAGGCTTTTGATACCATCAACAGAGGCCTCCTAAGGGAAAAGTTAAGAAGATTGGGCAGGCCAGACAGTTTGTTAGCAAATCTGATTGAATTACATCATAACTCCACACTTTGTGTCAGATTGTCCAAAGCTGGCGATCTATCTAACCAAATCAAGATAAATAGAGGCGTCCAGCAGGGCTGTTTTGTTGCCCCCTTTTATTTAACTTCTTTCTGGCAGACCTTTTTCACTGGCTCCAAAGCTTACTCTTGGCCAGCCCCAAATTAGGAATGTCAAAGATATCATAGTTAGCTTATGCAGATGATATTGTCATCCTTGACCATATGCAAATAGGCCTTCAGCGTCTTCGAGATGCCCTTGTAGAATATGTGAAAGTAAACCAACTAAGGATCACCCCCTAACATCTAGCATTGTAATCTTCAAAAAGCCCCAGAAAAAGGTAAAGCCATTTACTTGGCAGTTAGATAACCAAGTTTTACCGATATCAAAGGAGAACATGTATCTGGGCTCTAAGATCTGTGCATTTCCAACTAAAATGTCCGCTCTTCATAATCTAGATATTAAGATCTTGAATATGGGGTCTCAGGTGGGTAAAATGTATAATACATTTTGCAGGTTCTCCATTGTCCCCCTTATTCAATATTATGTAGGGAAAGTCGTGTCTTCCCTATTATTTCGTATGGAATGCTGTGCCCAGAGTTTTCTCATTGATTGGAATAAATTGTAATCTAAGCTGTGGAAGAGTACTCAAACTCCCTAATTAAGTCCCCATGGTTTCCATTCGATACAAGCTGCGTTTGATGTCCCTTCTAGCATGGATGGAATGGAGATGGACCTCTGCATAGAGATTGATTATTGTCCCCCCCCCTTCCCTTTCCCTCTATGAGGATTTAGCAGCCCAGCTATCGGAGGGAGATAATAGCTTTCTAAATGCACTAAGGGAGAGATATATAGAGATTCTCGATAAAATGGACACTGGTGTTGACACTAGGGGTGTACCGAACTTCGGCTTCGAGTAAACATTCGGCCGAATTCCAGCTGAAACAAGCTATTCGTCATTCGGCCGAACGTTTATTCAATCTGTACTCGAAGCCGAAGTTGTTACACCCCTACAAATAACAGCATGTAGAGTTTTCAAAAAGGCCATCCCAAATTGTGAGATGGATTGTGCAGTGCGGGATGGGATGAGTCAGAGACACTTTCCTTGGGTGTGTCTCTGGGGGTAGCAGATTGCAGCTTGCGCTGTCATGCCATCTCGGGCAGCGAGCCCATTAGCTGCCATTGATTCCCTGACCTCTTGGGCTGCTCTCCTCTCCCCTGTCTCCTGGCAACAGACCTGCCACCTGGAACTCCAGATGACTTTTCCCAACTGCTGACCTGCCCCTACTGCAACCGTGGCTACAAGCGTCTGACATCACTGAAGGAGCACATCAAGTACCGCCACGAGAATAACGAGGAGTACTTCGCCTGCCCCCTCTGCAGCTCCTTGTTTGCCTACCGCACCCAGCTCGAGTGGCATGTGATGACACACAAGCCGGGGAGAGACCAGGTGACTCGCGCACACTGGGGTACCCCAGGAAAATGGTGGTGTCCCCGGGCTGTGGGGCCCTTACATTCCATGGCCACAGGGCAGCACATGCAGCAAAACGCGGGCTCCCAAGAACACATATTGCACCCCAATAAGCAAACAGGACCCTTCCCTGGGATGAAAGGACTCCTACAGGTAAGACGGGTGCATATCGCTGTTGCCAAGATAACCTTTGAAAAAGCTGCTCTTGTTGTTCGAGAGCAGAGCAGATGCAGAGCGCGTTTCCACAGGGCTCCGTTCTTTCATCTAACCGGCATTTCTTTCTTCTAATACTTGCTGTTTCAATTAGCAGTGGTATTTTTTGAGGAGGGGATATACATTGCTGTGTCGAGGTTGAATTTATTTCCTGCCTTAAATGTATTTACACTATGCAAGCAAACATTTTGAAAGAAGGTAAATGCACTTGTTGCACAGATCTGCTTGCTTTTTTTTCCTAGTGCTCCGAAATTAACAGGTACAAAGTTTGTATTGCTTTCAGGACTTTGTCCAATTAAAAGAAAACATTTCCCATCATCTGGCCCCACCCCAGTGCTGATCACTGTCAGCACCCCCTCCTGAGCAGCCTTCCTCAGACGCATAGAGGATAAAAGGCCTTTTGTTTTGAACTAAGTAGACCGGAACCCTGCTGTCCCCATAACTTTACCACCATTAACCTGCCACTACATGCCACCCTCTGCCGCCTAACTGCCCCTATTAACAGTAACTCTCGCTGCTCCACCCCCGTTCTTGCTGGCTTTTGCGCTAATGGGCCTGTCTCATTGAGGTGTTGCCTCAGGGGAGGGGGTGTCACATTGTCGCCCATCCCCTGGATTGAAATGGCTATCCCACTGCACTTGCAACACCAGCCTTTTTCCACCCTGGAGGCATCTCAGTGTCATCTTGAATAGGATACTCAGGCCGGCCATTCCGTTAGTTGATGTTTTTTTCACGAATCTGCATGGGCCCACGTGTGTGTTTTGTCAAGTAATTGGCAATTATTTTCTGAATGACGGTCTCAAGCATGTTACAATCAAACAACTCCCATTCTGATTGATGCCTTGGCAGGGGCATTTACACATCACTAGAATTTCACTGCAGTTGCTGCAGGCTTTCTGAAGCATGTAAATATATTGTGTGTGCAGCACTGTGCACCCTACTTTGTCATGTGCTTTTCATATAACACTGTATGCTTCTTCCCGACACGGGTTGATTTTGCACATGTCTTTTTAGCAAACTGTGATACCATTCTATTAGTTTGCACCTGATGCTAGGTTTCCATAAAAAAAAATGTAGATTGTGTGTTATATGCAGAAGTGTACTGAAGTCTTGTATGCAAGAATGGCGCCTAATTTTAAGTGTACTGAATGTGGGTGGACATTATGGGCTGCAGCAAAACACAGTCAAGCGAGAATGATAGTGCCACAAAGGACTCGCATCTTTTTACAGCTGGACCGTACATGCTAGGAAGGGTGCATTTAGCTCATGTGCGTGCCATGCTCTGTTTGAACGCCTCAGAACTGTGTACCAACCACCCTCCCTCCAAGGAGGGACTGGGCCTTTCCACCATGCTTTGGATCTAAAAATATCTTCCTGCTCAGGACTGACTTCAATTGTGCAAAAAGGGAAAAAGATTCTGTAATTTAGTTCTTGTCAATAGGGTTCCCGCCGAGTAATTCCCCCCAATTTATTTTTTTAAATGTTTCATTGATAAAAGAAAACATAATTTGAATTAGGTAAGATAACATTTAAATACCAACTTGACAGAAATACTTGCAAAAAATAAACTCAATGTTAGCAGAATGTAAAATTATTGTGAATTACTATCTACACAGGCTGCGCTTGGTAACCAACGTAAAACCACTGATGTGCAAAATTTAAACATGAATGATGGGGAATTAATCACAGAAATATTCTACTGGTTTATTGGTAACAAAGAGCAAAGTTGTTCATTCACAGGTAAAGTGTAACACATTAATTGTGTTGAATGAATCTGAACTTGGATGAATTACACAAAGTATTTTTGTAAAAGGAAATGCCAAGCGAAAGTCATACAATGTGTTGAGTACTTCAACAACCAAAACTTGAATATATCACATTATTTGAAATAGGCTTAATCAATAAAACACCCACAATTTATATGCAATTGCGCAGCGTATTTGTTGAGTACTTCAAAAGCCAAAATTTGAATGGATCACATTGTTTGGAATAGGCTTATTCGCCAAAACACACACAATTTATATGAAATTGCACAGCGTATTTCACATTAAAGAAAAGCCAAGAATTTGCCAAAACATGCCCATTGTTTGGAATAGGCTTGTTCGCCAAAACACACACAATTTATATGAAATTGCGCAGCGTATTTCACATTAAAGAAAAGCCAAGAATTTGCCAAAACATGCCAACACGTGTTTCAACCAAAGAGGTCGTCCTCAGGGCATACAAATGTAGTTTACCATTTGCATTAATCTAAAATTATTGAACCTTGGCTTGAAATCGAAACAACCAACGTCAGAGGTAGTAGGTCAAAAAACAAGAAAAAACAGGAGGGAAAAGAGAAATAAAAAGAAATAAAAACATACCGTTAGAAATAATATATGCAATTGATTGTTCTATTACCTAAAATAGGGATAAATGAATCTATCCATACCTTAAATATGATTGAGGTTTCCTAATACTTGATTCAACTTTCAGTAGTTGAGAGATTTAGTGATTTCTACATGCTTGACTGGACAGGGTCTGTAAGTTATAAAGACTTGGTATAATATGGCACATATTTAGTTCAAAAGTCTGCATTGCTAGTAAGTTATATAATAATAACATCTAATTTGTGAAAAGTATGGAAACTATAATTACCAGTCTTGCAATCAAGTGGTAGTTGTCGTTCGACTGATATGCCGCTGTTGCAGTATAATTGAAATGTAACACACGTTTTTAGCGTGCCTTGCCTTTAAATTCGGCCGTAATCTGTAACATGGATATGACAGCGTATTTAATCACTTGATATAAGGAACGTGCTGCATAAGCTTTTCGTTTGGTACAGTTAGGGCGTAGAACTGGCTTACCGGCATACGCTCCAAAAGTTGATGTGCTCAGTGGCCGGTTGTTTCTCAATACTGAAGGCATCGGCACAATCCGGGGGTTACTATAGTAACCTTCCCGGGTTGGGTCAGGTGATGTAGTCATCTGACCCGGTTGCTTGGATACTCCTTACAAGCCGGAAATGCATAAAACAGACATTTGAGGAAAGCTTCCTATGCGGAAGCTCATTCATTTACGGCAATATTTTTGCAACGACTTAATTACATATAGATATTTTGATGTTAATACTGTGTGCAGCTTTGACATCAACAAAAAGAAAACTGAAAAAATCCGTACTAATTCTAATCCTATGTTAGGTGCGGATATTGGATAGTTGGTGCTAAATATCAACCTCAATTAAGAAAACGAAATAAATGTGGTGCGCTCGAATCAGCGTGCAGACATTCAAATAACTGCCGGTTGGGCGGTTGGGACAAAAATAAACAGTGACTTCTCACAGAGTGGGGTCACTAGGCTAAATATAAATGCCTCGGGCATAGTCGGTAAGCTATATCGTTTTGCATGGGTTTGATTGTCTGTTTTTTAGCATTAAATTAGTACAAATTATAGAAACACATTCAATTCATGGTCTTGGTTCAAACCAAGTGACAGGCAACGTAATTTACAAATCATTCTTGCTTCCTGTTGTCGTAGGGTCAATTCTCTGTTACCACCTCTCGGATGTTGTTGGATGTGTTTGAGTCCAATGAATTTGATGTCTTTAATATTATCCAGTTGATGATGCTTCTGCCAATGGGAAGCCAAAGGAAGTCTAATATCCTGGCTACTAAGATTGTTGAGGTGTTCTCGAATCCTGAAACGGACTTCTCTGATCGTGCTGCCAATATACATTTTCTGACATACACATAAGATACCATAGATAACAAATTTTGTGCGACAATTAATAAAGTCAAATATTTTGGTTTGAAGTCCATTATGGCAGCTAAAGATTTTTGTAGGTGCTAAAGCATGATGGCAAAAATTGCATGTCCCGCACTTGTAAAAGCCTGCTGGCTTTGTGCTTGTAGTAAGCCAATTTGCCTGTCCAATTGGGTCAGGTTTAAGGAAAGAGGGACTGAGGATCTTCCTCAAAGTCTTTGCCTTGGTAAAGATAATACTGGGTCGATCGGTAATATACGATATCAAATCAGAATCTAGGTGTAAAATATGCCAATGTTTTTTCAGTATATACTGTATGAATTTGTGGTCACTTGAATATTTTGTGATGAAGTTGACATGCTTAGGATATTGTTCGCTGGACACTTTTGTCTTATTTATCAGCAATTGTGGTCTCGGTATTTTCTTGACCGCATCAGTAGTTTTCCTGATTAGTTGAATTGGATACCCTCTTTCCCGAAATCTGTGTCCAATTGACTTACATTCTATTTGAAACATTTCATCCTGGCTGCAATTTCTTTTCGCTCTTAACATTTCACCTCTGGGAATATTTTGGATAACACTTTGTCTATGGCTACTAGTTGCATGCAGTATAGAATTCACTGCAGTTTCTTTCCTAAAGGTGCAGGTTTCGATGTTGTTTGACACAATGTTAATCTTAAGATCTAGAAAAGTAATTTCTGCTGCATCCATATGTCCTGTAAACTTAATATCAAAGGTGTTATCATTAAGGTAAAGCATAAATGCTGCAAAATCTTCTTTGCTGCCTTCCCAAATGGCCAGGACATCATCAATATACCTTTTCCACCTGATAATGTTGTGCTTGAACGGATTATTCTGAAAAATATATTTTTCCTCAAAGTAGGCCATGAATAGGTTGGCCAAAGAGGGCGCATATTTCGCCCCCATCGCAATCCCTTTGATTTGCGAGTAATAGTCACCATTAAAAAGAAACTGATTGTGTGTAAGTGTAAATTCCAAAAAACTTTTAATCATCTGTACATGTGTATAGTGTGAGGCAGAGTAGGTTCTGAAGCTAAAATCAATCGTTTTCAGGGCCAGTTGGTGTTGAATTGAAGTATAGAGGGCTTCCACATCTAAAGTCACTAAATAGTATGTGGGTTTCCAGATAGTCCCTTGTAATATTTGCAACGTATGTGTTGTGTCTTTAATATATGCTGGGATTTCCGGTACCAAGTGTTTAATACTACTGTCTATATAGTCAGCGAGTGCTTCGGTAACTCCTCCCTGGCCACTCATGATTGGTCGAACTGTTGGGAGAGTGAGAAACGGCTTGTGGACCTTGGGTAAAAAGTAAATTGTTGGCATAAGTGGTTTGGAAATCGATAAAAACGCTTTTTCATCATCTGAAAGTAGTCCTTGGTGATACCAAAACTGAAGTAAAGTTTGTAATTCTTGTGAAGTTAGTAATGTGGGGTTAGTAATAAGTTTCTCATAACATCCAGGCGTGGTTAAATGTTCCATTGCCATTTTAATGTAATCTGATTTATTCAGAATGACAATGTTGCCTCCTTTGTCAGCCTCTTTAATAATGATTGAGCTGTCTTCACATAAATCTTGTAGTGCCTGTCGTTCCAACTTGGTGAGATTCTGTTTCCTGCTGCAACAATTTTGTTGAAATCCATCTAGGTGTTTATGAATTTCCTTGGTGATTGCCTTGTAAAAGATATCAATGACACTGTCTCCAGCAATAGGTGGCATGAATTTCGATCTATTCTTGTGTTCCTTAATATCCATATTTCGTTGATGAATGCCGAGTTCTACTTGAATATCACTGACAGTTTTAGATCCCTCTTCCATGAGGTTGGAAAGTAAGTGTATATTTTCTATTTCTTGAATACTTTTAGAACTGGTGGCTGGGAGTTGCTCTAAAGGTCTATACATTTCGACTTTATTATGAAAGAATTTTTTAAGTTTGAGTTTTCTTGAAAATTTGTAAAGGTCAATTTGGAGTTCAGTCATTTTACTTTACTTCCTCTCATGAAAATCCAGTTGTGCGCATTCCTGACTAGGGCTTCACTTCCACATACCATATTTTCGTTAGCAGAATGTATAATGTCTGTTTTTTTTAGCAAACTGTGACAGTGCTCTATTAGTTTTTGCCTGATGCGTATTACATGCCCATTTTAGCACACACTGGACATATGCACAGTAATCGCATACCGTGCCAGGTAGCAGCCTTTTACTTACTCCACCGCGTTACTGCTGCATAGTTCATTGATGTGTGCCACTCTGAATTATTGTTTTTATATATATATATATATATATAGATATATATAGTACAGATATATTGAGTACCTTCCATCAGTTTTATTTTGCAGGACCAATTAATGCAATTTTCCTATATTTATATTCCTAAAGAAAAATGTCTACAATATATTGACAAATTTGTACTACACTACTATTCGGTTCCGGCAGAATACTTAGTACAACTATTCGGTATTCGGCCGGATAGTAAATGTACTATTCGGTACACCCCTAGTTGACACGTTGATGTATAATCCATTAAAATCGAAGGAGAGTCTTAAAAAGGGTGACTGGATTAGAACGATTGAGCAAATGTGATTAGTAAAACCCTCAGCCTCTCATTATGCGATAAACTGCGATGCTTCTTGGCATCCTATCTAAGGAGGTCTCCGGATCCTAGTGTGAGAGCTGACTTCCTTAGATTTAGGCTGAATTTCTTGCCAACATTAGAGAGTCTACATGTGAGGGATAGGGAAGCATATCCATCAAATATCTGCCAGGCTAGTGAGCTGGGTGCCAAGCACTCAATTCAGCATGTCCTGATTGACTGCCCGAGCACCTGGGCACTAAAGGCCACTCGCTTGAGCAGATTCGTTCATAACATCTACTTCATGGAATCTCACATGTTCTGGGAAAGACTAGTTTCAGGCAATGACGTTTTTCTCACCACAGAAGTGGTCAATATTCAGAGGGCCCAGAAACTTACAAACAAGTCTGGCAATGTATTGAAAGCGTTTTCTTTGTTATGAGACGTGGTGTAAAATATGAAAGGTTTCCTTCTTTCTATCATTAGTTTGGAAAAATGCGGGCAAGCTATACAAAACATGTAATTGCTTATGAATTGCCAGGTGAATTTTATTGGAATGATAACTATGCCCAATTATGGTATATATGGTTTGATACATTTTATTCCTTTTTTGTGTTTTGCTTTTTCCTGGGCATTGTACGTTTAAGGAAACTGCTTTTGCTTGTATATTTGTGATGTTTTTGGTGTAAAAGGTCAGACTTGGTTCTAGCTAATGCATGTTAAATAAAAAATAAAAACCCAGATAAAAAAGGAGGTCTATAGTCTTTTACGTATTTAGCCTGCAAATTTGAGGAGATTCCCCGGTTATCAGCCAGTCGTCCAGATAAGGGTAGACTGGGATGGACTTTCTGCACAGGTGTGCTGCCACTACTGCGAGCACCTTGGTAAACACTCGGTGTTGAGGCGATGTGGAATGGGAGTACCATGAACTGGTAGTGTACTCCCACCATCTTGAAACGCAGGTATTTTCTTTGCGCAGGTTGCATCGAAATATGAAGGTATGCATCTTTCATGTCCAATGTCACCATGTAGTCCCCCCGTTTCAGGGGTGGAATCATCTAAGCGTGGTCATGCTAAACGTCTGTGGTTTGACATACTTGCTTGCGGGGTGCAGATCTAATACTGGGCACATGGTAAGGTACTTTTTGGCACAATGAAGTATGTTGAATATATACCCTTGTTTACCTGGTTCGCCGGGATGATGTCTATTGAGTCCTTCTCGAGCAGCGCCTTTATTTCCTCCAGCAGTATGGCTGTTTTTTCTGCTGTTAGTTTCTTCTGTCTTGGCGGGCGGAAAGGTGGTTTCTGAATCAACTCTATGCAGTACCCGCCTGCTACGGAGGACAACACCCATTTGTCCGAGGTTATCCCATCCCATGCGTGGGTGAATTGAGAGATTCGGCCTCCTGCTGGACTTGCATTGGAGTGGACTAGAAGGGACGTTTCATTGTTTGGGAGTGGGTGAGCCTCTCCCAGGTGAGGTTCTGCCTCTACCTCTGCCTCTTTTATTCCCTCTTTGAAAGCTACCTGAGGAACCCTGGCCTTGACACTGGTTCCAAGATGAGGATTGTTCTCTCTGCGAGTAGTTTGAGGAGCGCTGGCCACCCTGTCCCAGAAATCCTTTTGAATTTGGGAAACGCTATTGGGAATAAGGTCTGTTGGTGTCATACTCGTCATTGGCACCCTTTAGGGCGTCCTCTACGGCCTTACCGAATAGAACGTTTTGTTCTATAGGCATATTCAGGATGCCGCTTAATAAGGGTCCCTTCGGCTATGATGCATCCCACGTTGTCCGCCCCATCAAGATTGCTTTTCAGGATGCACATTGAGACTTGTTTGCCTTCTGAAACCATGTTAAGTAGTTGGGTCTTCGATGGCTCTGGGACGGCCTGTAGTTGTTCAAGCTCGTCCCATTTGTGGCAGCCGTAACTAGCTAAGAAGGTTGTATTGTTGGCAATTCTTGTTTGGTACACTGCAGAGGAAGCTACCTTTCTCCCAAATGTATAAATCCTTTTACTCTCCTTGTCTGTCGGGGTCTCTGCTGATGCCAAGGGAGTGCCCACCCTCTTTCTGGTGGTTGTAACTACCAGATAATCTGGTTTGAACTGGGCCCCAGAGTACAGGGGGGTCAGTGGGTGCGGGCCTGAATACCTTTTTTATTCTAGGATTGACCGGTCTAGTAAGACTAGGTGTTAATGGGGATGGTTGAATCCTTCTCTGTATTGATTGCAAGGGAGGTATGAATTGTGTGGCTGCCTTTTTGTCCCACAGGATGTTTTCCACAAAGTCCTTATTGGCTTGTGTTTCCTTAGTGTAAATATGGAAATGTTGCACTGCCTTCAGTAACAATTTGTAATACTGCAGTTGGTTGTCAACTGGCGAGTCTCCAACCGGCTGGTCCTGATGGTCGGGGGACTGTACTACATAAATGTCATCATCTTAGTACTGGTCTTGATCCTGTCAATATAGATCCCCCTGAGATCCTGCTTGGTCATAATAATATGGGTCTTGAGGCGGGTCTCAATATTGAGAACTGTCTTGGGGTGCCGAGGCCAGAGTGCCTAGAGCAGAGGTGCTGTGCTGTGGCTCAAGGTGGCTTTTCTTGGCAGGGGGTGGCTCTGATGATGCCCCTGGCTGCAAGGCATCTCTGAGTACCGAAAACTGATCTGGGTGTCTGTCCATTGTAAGTGACTCCAATCCAGCAATCCAACTAAGTCAACGCCTAGTCTGGGATGCCCAATGGAAGCCCTTATTAATATGTTTTTATGTCAAATTCTTTGAATCTGGATGATGAACCCTTATATAACGCCCCTCTCTTTGAATCCCCCTGACCTCACTGAGCCAAGAAGTAGGTTTGTTTTGCAAATTAAAAGGTTTATTGGAAAAATTAAACAATAGATCTATATCACACTTTTATGAACAAAATAATATGTTATAGCACACTTATGAATATAATAGTGATCAACAATGGGTAATATTACAATGGCACACTCTCTTTAAACAATGAGGAGTTGGTATAGAAAGGATAAGGTAGCAGAGAATACTTTTATGGTTTAAAGGAAATGCAAGATATGAAAGAATGCAGCACAGAAATAAACTTGATATGGTTTCGATCACAAGATAATATGGTCACTTTTTCCCCTGCGAATACTCACTCCCCCCCACTATGCAATATGAAGAGATGGAATTGAGAGCACACAGGTTTCAAGAATACAATCACTATACAGTTCAATTCCAGTTCCCCCAGCAAGCTTAGAGCAAACAGGGATGATTTTAAAGCAGGCTAAATCCTTTTAAATGTGATTGCAATGAAGTGAAAATATGCTAAAAATGATTTTAATTCACTAAAGAAGATTCAGAATAAGTGATAGTTACTTTAGATTGGTTCAGATCAACACTAGCAATGATTTATGAATGATTATCAGGTTGAAAACGAAATTCAGCGATTGAGAACAAGGAGCAGCTATTTTGACAGAAAATGAAATTGAGCTAAATTGCAATTCGCTGCACTTTTTCCGTGTGCGTAAATCGCGATTATGGAAAATCTATAAGGAGTTGGAATGTCGTTTTAGGTTTGTTGGAAAGCTGAGGATCTTAGCTTTGAAATGACAGCGCGGTTCAAAAGATATGGGCGTTTTTATGGAGGTAGATTTTCAAAAATAAAGTCAAGATTTCAGAATGACAGATGATGCTTTTACAGATTTGAAATCACAGGATGGACACAAAATTCTGAATGCAGTTCTGGACAGGTTGAAATGGATGGGATAAGATTACTTTAGACTAAGAGATGACTATGCACAGTTCTAGACTAAATGCTCACTCCTAGTTTTGGAATGGAATGGAAATGGGCCTCGTCACCGATCTGGTCAGGTTTGGACTTCACTCGCCACAGGACGGTCTCAGGCACTGGTTCTGCTCACGGCACGGCACGGCGGTCTGGTCTGGCCTCTTGGACTGGATCAAGCGGGTTCTGGATACAGCGCTGCTTTCTGGGTCTGGTTCTGGCACAGGGTTCTAGCCAGTCGCAAACAGCGCTGCAAGGCTGTTGAATAGTTTGGTTAGGTTGCTGGATTCTGAGGCCTGCTGAGATGATTTCAGCTTTTGGGTTAGGCCCCTGCCTAGGGTTCTAGAGCTGGGTTCTAGAGCTTTGTTCTGGATTTATCTGGAGTCTAGTTCTTCTGGATATTGTCTAGATCTGGTCAGGCAGAGTGCTGCGCAAGAAATCAGTTGAAGTGGAAAGTGAGTGTGTCTATCTGGGTCTCAGCAGTCCCTTTTTATGTGTTTTCTAAGTGGGTGTAGAGGCTGACTTTCTATGCCCAACCCACTAAGGATTTGATAGGTTAGAGGATTCCCTGTGACCTGACTGGAGAACGGAGTAGTGAGTCAGAATGAGTCATCAGGTGTCATGTTTATGGCTGAAGCTGAAATCCCTCCCCTCTGCTTTTACTTGGAAATCAATTTTTCATAACCAAACATGTTTCCAAGGTACACAAGTTGTTGAGAATACATGTACATATCACATATTAATTAAGACAGGTCTCTGTTCAACCCTGATCTTTATAAGAGCTTGGGTTCAGAAATGACAACTTATTCGCGATTTTAGTGAGTTTCGCAATATTGGTTCTGCACCAAATTATACCCAGACGTACACACCCTCTCTGAGCATAT
The DNA here is from genome assembly GCF_040938575.1 of Ambystoma mexicanum. Classification (NCBI taxonomy): domain Eukaryota; kingdom Metazoa; phylum Chordata; class Amphibia; order Caudata; family Ambystomatidae; genus Ambystoma; species Ambystoma mexicanum. The sequence continues at coordinate 420,551,553 of NC_090929.1, forward strand.
TACTGTATGTTATGTTTCCAGCATAAACACTGTACCCACAATATTAATAAATCCGGGGGTTTGGTCTCAGAGAGCTTAGTCTCAAACTGTGAGTGTATTTTTCATATTAAGCATCCCAAAGTTGTACATTTCCGTCAGCTTGATACAATATTTTAGAAGCATTTGCCTTAAACATATATTTGGTGCAATATTAAATCCACAACCCAGTCTGGTCCGCCCCTAGAAGCTTGGAGAGTCAGATGGTCACATGTCTTGCTTCTCCCAGAGCAGTGTTGACAGTTACACCTCAAATCAGCATATTCTATTCATCCCAAAGCCCCCATTGTTCCTTCCTCCGGGCTGCAAAGACAATCTCCTCTCCTGATTTACATGTCAATGCAATATCCTATGCTGTGGTGGTAAGACCAGGTGTGAAGGCTTCCCAGTGACAGAAGGCCTCTTGAACTTTTAATTAAATCAGACTGCCTTCTAATCAATGGTAACTTAGTTCCTTGTGAAAAAAATATAACATTATAAACTGAAAATAAGCAACACATCTTTAATCAAGTCTTTTTCCACATTAAATCAATGTGTGGCACTTTATATGGCATTTTGATAGACTTCTCTGCTTTGGCATATTTAGCTTCTGCAAGACAGCTCTCCTGTCAGGATTTCAAAATCGCCAGCACCTGTCAGTGGCGTACACCGGTATTGCCCCCATTTTTACAGCCGTCTTTAAATCAAATGTCTTTAACATGGGATTTTGTCCGAACAACATATGATTCTTGCTGCCGTTGTACTGATGTGGATTCCTGCAGTAGAGTAATGTAGAACACCCAACAAGAAGTTGTATCCTTTTGGTGGTTTTGTGAGCCATGCTTTTAGCAATTTTGACACCAAATAAAATGGATTTTTGAACAGCTCTGTGTGCAGCCAAAGGATGGGGTCTGGCAATGGTCTCCTGTATTAACACTGACAGAGGCAAAAGTGGATGGTGGCCTATCTGTCAGGTTTTCACTGAGCACTTTCTGGTGATTTCTGGCCAGCGGCATGCTTTCCGGCGGCCATTATGATGTTTCCGCTGCCAGTAATGCACAGTTCTGTTGTAGGGCTTGGATGTGTGGGTTAAAACATCCCACACCATAACGTCTATTAAGTGGGACATTTGCCCCAAGATCTTGGTGAATTGTTCTGGTGTAAACTGACATTCTGGTGGGAAGCCAGAGATGACAGAGCCCTGGGAAGGGGTGACATCCTTAGTAGGGATTGATTTTTTGGGAAGGCAGCCGTCCAGCACACTGCCTCTGCCTTATGGCACATAGCCCCAGAGAGGGTGTCTAAAGGAGTGGAAAACTCTGTCTGGGTGGCCTCGGGAGTTAACGGCGTCAACATTTTGTGTTTTTTCAGTGACCTTGCCTTTAGGAGAGATGCACTAACATGTTTTTGGATTAGCGCTTGTATTTTCGGTGCTTTTTTAGGAGACGCTGAGATGCCTTTCGACGCCTGTTCTTTGGCGCGCAAAAGGAGGGACTTTTTATATGCATTGTCAGAAATTATCTTTTGTTTCGGATTTCCAGGGGGCTGTCGATAGATGGCATGGTGCGCAATGGCCCGGAGGACAGTGAGGAACCCAAGGCTTTATCTCCGGTCAGCGCATGGGCCTCAACACTGTCTTCAAGGGTCGGCCGCAGTAAATGTCTTTAGCATGTTTATGCTTATGTGTGCCGTGGCGGCCGGGTGTCGTCTCCATCACAGGACCGCCAGCCTGCTTCTCAGGGTCGGGGGCCTGCACTTGGGGTCCAGACGGATCCCGATCACCCTCGGCATCACTCATGACTCCGTAACAGCCCTCACTGTAGTCTTCTGTCACGTCTAGGGAAGCCTCGGCCTGCTTAGCGTGAGCGGCTCTGCGTTTCGTCTGCCGATCTTTTAGGGTTTTAGGCCAGAAAAGCTGACAAGATTTACAGTGCTTTTTGGCGTAATCCCTCGGGAGACAGTGGTTGCACATGCGGTGCGTGTCTTTCCATGGGCATTTTCGACAAAATGTACAAAGGGGTTTTGTCCATTATGTATAAACAGGGCAGTTGGGTAAAAAGAGAAGAAAGGGGATAATAGGATAAATAGTCTCCAAAGGGAGTCATTATAGAGACCCTCCCCCTACTGAACTAGGCCGAAGCCCGAAGAGGCCTGCAAGGTCTGGGCATCGAACGATCAGTCATTGATGCAGTATCTGTTCATCAGGAGCCGTTGAGTGGATGTAGCAGTCGAGTGGCAAGGCAAACTGTAAAGCACCAGAGGGGGGTGTCTGTACTCCTGCTCTCTATATGGCAGAGGAGAGGCACAGAGGACCCCAGCCAAGATTCTCTATTATTGGTAAAACGTGGGCAAGCAATCAAGGCTTAGCTCTCAGGGGGTGATGCGGGCTAGTTCTTAAGTACAGTGTAGTCCCCAAGCACCCACAAAGGAATGTCCACACACTAGGTTAGTGAAAACACAGTCTTTATATAAATAAGGTTCAAGGTTATATGCACAATCACGATAACACACTTTGTGCTCTGACAATTCTAAAATGGTAAATATATACAGTTCTAGGTGGTACGACTATTACTCTGATTCCATTAAAATACATCAACTGTACTCAGTTCAAATAGCATACGACTCAACATGGCAACAAGATATCAACCATAGACTTAGGAGGAAGACAAGTTTGTTAGAACAATAGGCAGAATACTGGGTCCCTACCGCCCAGACAGTTCTGTGTGAGGATGCCCCCACCTGGGAATCCTGTAAATGAAGATGCACTACAAGCCCAGTCCATATATTGTCCATTAGAGTCTTATCTCCTTCTATAAAAGTTCTACTGCCCCAAAGTACCCGGTTTCATCTAGTTCTTCAGTGAGTCGTCGACAGGCCCTTCTTGAGCACTCTCCCTTTCAGGCAGGAGCCGCGGGTCGCCGAGATTCGGTGAAGACAGAGGTGAACAGTTGTCGTCGAGGGAGCAGCTTCGATCTTCGCGGTGCTCGTTGACGAAAGCTTGTGAACGTCCTGTGAAGAAGAGGCGTGCGGTGCACCTCAAGGACGATAGTTTTTGCCGCAAAGAGTCAATGAAGAACTTTGGCCCAGCAAGGGTGTTAGGTCGTCGGCGAAAGGGACGGAACCACGGCTGGTTTCAGTGGCTTAGTTGGCATCACTGAGGTCTGCGGGTGGCAGGAAACCCACTGGCGGATTCTCCTTGGTGGCCTTGACTTTCTCCAGCAGGAGGAAAGCAGTTGATGGTGATGAGCAAGGGAGTCCTTGGATCAAATGTTCTTAGACCAAGGGAGCACTGCAGCTCCAGTCGGCAACGGTGGACGGCTGTCTGGTGCTTCTCTTCATTCTCCTCGGCTGTCCCCTTCTCCGGTCAGCAGCCTTTCGAGGGTCTGTCTACCAGGGAGCTTTGGCAAAGATCAGCTGGTGCACGATGGCCCCTCGTAGCTCGGGAAGAGGTCTCCTAGCCAGGTCCTCTCTTCGATCAGTTCCTTGACAGTCACGCAGCTTTCAAATTAGCGAAGGACAGCAGCAGCAGTTCTTCTTCCAGTGGGCTTCAAGGTTAAGCATCAGTTTCAACTTCAGCTTCTGAACGATTTCCATCAGTGAGAGGCCCCCAGATATACTGTCGATCTCCCATTCACTCTGCTGGGTCACACTCAGGCAACCAATCATTCAGAAGGGCATTAAGGCAGTCAGTCAGCCAATTGGGCTCACAGGGAATTCAGGCCATTTTTCTCCATCCAGACACTCACAACACGGAATGTGGATTCGGACAAGTATCGTGCCATTCAACACTCCACACTGCATTCATAACAGTTTCGGGCAGGGCTGTCTCAGTCATTGTGTCAACCACAAGATACTAGACACCCACAACATGAAATGCGTATTCGTCACACACTCCATTCACCCAGGTCCCACCACACGGGCGTACCCACAACATACAGTCATTGGGAAGGCTCCAGCCAGTCTGGCCTGGAATTCCCCACAACACCATGTATGGAACTTCCATCCAACAGCCAGTCCGGGGGAAAGGACAGTCAGGGCTTCCAGGGACTTTGGGAAAAGTAAGGTAACAGGCAATAGAAAGCAAGAGGCCACAGGGGCCATCTTGTTTCCTATAAAGAATCAAAACAATTCCAATGGCAGGGCCTGGGTATACCAAAATGGAGGATACTCAGAGCGCCTGTCAAATTCAGCACAGAGCTGCCACCAGCCCGTATCCTGCTCCGTGGGCCACACACAGGTGCCCCAAAACATACACTAGGAGTACAGGGTTGTACCCCCACCCCTGGGTGCCATAAGGGTATCCCAAGGGTCTGTTCACCACGACCAAAAAGAGGAAGAGCCGCACCGCCATGAGTCCCAAAGGAACTCTTGCGCAGAAAACAAGACAGAACATACATGATAAAGCAATAAAGGACAAGCATACAGAGGCCCTGTCCCTCTAGCATCACACGAACAATAAAGGAAAGGAAGACATTCTACCAATATAACTTTAGTAAATCAAAGGCATCAGCATAGAAGAGAACTCTGCATTTGCGACAGACTTCGATGGCGGAAAGAAACAATCTGAGGGACCTCAACGCGTGAAGGACCATGGGTACAGTACACGTCACACTAGAGATAGTATTACTATTCATACCCTGTCAACGTCAGTTTTCGCGTTTCAAAAACAAATCTTGTAATACTCTGCGACTTCTACTAGATGTCGGACCATGCAGAGCATGTGATCTAAGCAGATCACAAGCTCCAGAAATACTTTTATGTTGTGGTGGTCAAAGTGATTTAAACATGTACTCTTTATGAAGAGAGTACTTCCCCACCCCCACAAAGGAAGCAGGTTAGTACTCTGGAACATCTGAATATTGTTTTTTGTTCGAACTGGTGTTCGGTTGGAAATCCTGAAGAGAGTTGAGAGTGGCAGTGTATATATAGACGCTGTTAGGATCAAGATTCAATCTTTAGTAACACTTTTTCTCCAGGAAGCACCAATCCCTCACCTGCAGTGTCTCGCGGCACAAGATCATTTGATGCTTTGTCTGAAGCTGGTCAGCTCAACCCAGTGCTTCAGTATGCCAGTCTTCATCTTGGTCTGAAGTATGCACAGGCGCCCCTAACTCTGGCAGGAATCCTCCCCAGACAGAAGTAGGCAACATTGGTCGAGCTAAGTGGTGCAGGTGGGCACCAAACTAATGAAGCACCACAGTGAAGCAGAAAAACAAAGAAGCAACGCTGGAAGGGATTTCAGTTTACAATGAGCACTGCATCCTGGCCCAGCTCCTGTCAACACACAGGGCTGGTAAGATGGGTGGTCTAGCACTTACATTCAGACGTTAAAGTGGTAAGGCAGAATCTTTGTTCTTGGGCACCATTTTGGCAGTCTGCAGCTGTTGGTGTAATGTAACGCAAAGTGGGATGAAGGGAAAGGCAGATTGGTACTGGCCTGCGAGCACCAACCAAAGTCCAGATTGTCGGTATGATTCTAGATGGATAGTGTGCAAAAAACCTTGGATGTGTTGATCAACCAGAAGGGAGAGCCCAAGAACGAGTGCTTGAGGTCTATGCTGCGAGGACCTACTTAGCCCCAAGTAGAGGCTGTTCACCTAGTCTAATCTTGACATGATCCATTAATTTTCACTGAATTTAAACTGGTCGAATCACATTTCAATGCTTTCTTTTTTTGCCACATTTTACTTCAAAGGGAGGGGCCAGGGGAGGGTAGGCCCCATCACAAACCCCATCACTCCCTTTTCTATATATCTAAGCCAAACCAACCGTCTATCTTTTGTGTGGTAAAAATAAAAGTTTAAAAATGCCATTTGACCAGCTTGCTCGTCTAACAAAGTGGGGAATATTATTTTGCGATACTAGTGCTATCACTGCAATGGGTGCTGTGCCCGGCTGTCTGGAAAGGTATGATCTGCCGTATTGTTAGAGGATAAAATGAAGCAGCTTCTTATCATGGCTTTAACCTGTGGTTTGAGAGGCCCTTTGTCATAAGCAAAAGGCCAGGTTAATTTCTTCGGGCCAGGGGATCAGTGTGGAACTCTGGAGTATGGCACAGCAAATCATAAGCTCCGTTTTGGTTGGGTTGTTTTTCATTATCCACAGGCCAATATGCACAACGCATATGTTAAGATTTGATGTGGAATGGTTTGTGAGCTTGTAGCCGATTTGGTGTTTAGAAGCAAATGAGGCCCGAGTTATTAATCAATCCCAGAAGCAGGGTCATGCAGATATTGAAAAAGGAGAGGTGAAAGACTGGATTTTTGAGGAACTCCATATTTGAGGCTGAAGGGCCATTACCTGAAAGGGGGGAGGAGCATTTGTGTTGTTTCACCAAGGTAAGGGAGAAAAAGTGATCCAGCATAAAGCAGATTCGTTTAATCAGAAGTGCTCTAATCCTTTTAGCAGGACCTTGTGAGCGATGGTATTAAAAGAGACAGGTGTTTAGTAGGATGAGTGCACTAAATATATTGGTGTCCACATTGTTTTATTAGAGTGGCCCATATAGAGCATTCTATGGATTGTGTGCCTTTCATTTGCCTCAATCCATGTTGTGACTTGTGGAGGAGGCTGTTGCTTTCAATGTGTTTCCATCAGTGTTGGTAAATAAACGTCTCAAAGATTTTAGCCATGAATGGTATGTCGAGTGGTAGCTTAATGGGTTGTTGAAATCAGATGTGTTTTTTTCTTTTTTAGACGAGACTTGACAAAGGCCGTTTCAAAAGTAAAGTGCAAGGTACGACACCTTATTCAATGGGAGTGTGACAGGGGCACCATTTCTAGTTGATTTGTAGACATTTGGGGAGAAGGGAATTCCAGAGACCCTCCTGGGTAGCTGCCATTGACTGTGGTTAGAAAGTGGTGAATGGAGAGTGAACAAAAGGCTGTCGGTGCTGTACTAGGCCTCTGTGTGGTTTCCATTTCAAGGATTGGTGGTGTTGGTTCTTTCCTATTTGGGTGGTCCTAGTCTGTCCAATGGTGTTGCTGAAATGTGCTACAATGGGATTGGAGAGCTTTTAAGATGGTGCCAGTGATATATGACAGCATGCTGGGTTTCGCATTTCATGGATGATTTTGTACATTTTTGGTTGTAGAGTACCCTACTGCCATTGACAACGTTTTTGTGCTGGCCATGTTGCAACAACTATTCAGAATGTGTAATATGCTTTTTTTTTTTAACTTCATTTATAAAGGTTCTACAGGAGCTGTTGGTTGTAAGCCAATTAGTCTCTTGATAATTTTCTCGAGCTTGAGCTTATTTGGGTCCATAATGTCGAGGTGGCTCGATATCCAGGAAGGAATGTTATTAAGTAATTTGTCAGGCGTTTCTCATTTCCGATCAAGGTCTGGGGTTTGGAGACTTCAAGGTGCATATGCAGGCTGATCTCCTTCCAGGGCTTGATTAATACTGGTGGGGTGTTCATCAACTTTGGAAGTGGTGGCACTTTGGTGAAGATGCTGAAAGTGATGGAAAGGTCATCTCTTCAGAGTAAGAGAAACGGGGGAAAAGGCTGTGGAAAATTCTCATTGCAAAAAACCACAGACAGCCAATGCACGTCGAACTGCGTGGGTGGGTCCTTTAATTAGTTGCTTGAGGTGTAAGGGGCCAAAGATTGCATAGAGACATGTTGTAGCTTTGTTGTCCTCCATTTCCAGCCAGAGAATTAAATCTTCCAATAAAGTGAGGGTTTTGGCAGTATATCAAAATGTTAGCAAACACATCTGTCAGGTTGTCTGAGAAAGATGGGTTGTGTGTGTGAGGGTGATGTGAAGAAAGATCAGCGTGGATCTGTAGGAGATGGAACAGAGTAGAAGTAATTCGTAGTCTGGGATGTCAGCGAGATTCTTTATTATTATTTTTTTAACATTGATGTGATCTTTGTTTCACAGTCTGATGAGGGTCAGATTTTTCTTAATCGCCTTCATATGATATGGCATTTGTAACGCGCCTATACACAAGTGTTTCAAGGCGCGACTAGGCGGGGGGGGGGGGGAACAAGGGGAGAACAGACAATGATCCTACTAGGCCAGGTGTCATTCAGATCGCGCAAGTGCAAGGGTAAGGGGATGGGAAAAGTGCAAGGTGAAGGGGAGAGGGGAAGTGCAGTACATGGTTAGTAGAATACAAGATAGATAATAGGGCCAGCTGGTGGCAAGTGCAAGGTAAGTGCCGGGAGAAGGGGCTGTAGGATACAGAGACAGTCCCGTAGTGCAGGTAGGCAGTGTAGGGAAGAGTGGCTGGGCCAAGGACCGAGATCGGCGAGTGGCCAGTTGCAGATTCAGTGCAGGTTCAGTGATTTTAGCAGGGGAGAGAGGGAGAGAAAGCAGAGGCAAAGAGGAAGGTTTTGAGGTGCTTCCGGAACCGGAGATGGTTCTCAAGTTTCAGGGAGGCAGGAAGGCTGTTCCAGAGGGAGGCCCCTGCTGCGGAGAGAGATCTACCCCCAGCTCGTTGCTTGGAGAAGCGGCTGACCCTGAGGTAGTTGGAGGTGGATGAGCGAAGAGCTCAAGAAGGAAGATATTTAGGAAGAGAGAGTTGAAGGTATTTTGGCCCAAGGCTCCAGAAGGCCTTGTGGACAATGCAGAGGGTTTTGAACTTAATCCTCGCAGCCACTGGGAGCCAGTGTAGCGATTTCATAAACAAGGTGTGAACTTATTTCCTGGCATAAAGCCAAGGTTCAGACTTTGATGAGATTCATGATTTTGAGGGAAGTTCTAAAACACTCTGACACCAATATCAGTTTTCCATTTAGGGGTTTCATTTTGCTATGCAACAGGGTTACAACCTCAGATTAATGAACGTTCAAAGCCCATAAACTCTCTATTCTTCTCATTCATGATTCAGAGACTGAGCAAATTCCTTATTCTACAGAGTGTTATGTGCTCAACCGTGACAGCATGTCCATATATCAAAAGCAAGCATCTTCTGCACTGAACTGGGGCCAACCGCCAGTGCTTTTTGCACTTTTCTAACTTCATCATAAAGTAAACTTCATCATAAAGTACTTTTCACACACCATACCTATAACTCGCCACATCAAAAAGTGTGCTCTCTTTATGTGAAATGAGACTGTCAACATGGCCTTTTGTGCCTTGAAGGAGGCCTTTACATATCATGGCCCCATCCTCTGCCACATGGATAACGGGACACCATTTATATTAGAGACTGATGCCCTGGATCGAGCAACTTGTGTGGTCCTACTAGAACTGCAGTCCGATGAGCGGAACCCTGTAGGGGGCCTTCTATGTTCTGCAATGGTCAGCCTGAAAGCGGAATTATTCCATTGTTCAGCGTGGGCTCCTGGCCAGGAAAGAAGCCTGCCGAGATTGGCGACATCCATTACTGGGTACGACACATGATAGCAAGATCCATACGAATCAAAGTCTTACAAAGCTTGACATGGAGTTGAATATAATGCTGCCATGTTGAATTTGTAGTCGCATATGGGAATGGAAAAGCACCTGCTGCTTGTAGCTTACACAGACTTTGTGCATCATAGAAAGGAATGTTTCTGTGACAAACCAAAGGGTTTGTTTGTATATAAAAAAAAAAAAATGGGAACCTGACAATGTGTCACAAGATGAAGCCAAGCAAAAATACATCTTGTGTTAGGCAACATCTGCTTCTTTATGAAACCACATGCAAGTAATGTTTAAGTAAAGTGCGTAAGAGGGCTTGTTTTGTCTTATTGGGAAAAGCATCAACCTGGTCCAGGGGAAGAGTGTCAGGCTGTTATCTTCCCTTGCAATTGAAATGAGGATATATAGACTGCCTTTTTTGCTAGCCTAAACACAAAAACGTAGAGTGAAGTTTTCATCTCTTTTTTTAAAATCCTCAAATTTCAAACCACGTTTCCATCCCTTTATTTTCTCTTTGTAGCCAAATTCCCAGTCCTAGCATAACAGGCCAATCTGACTCTGGTATATGACCCCCACTAGGCATGAAAGGGGGTGGGTGGGTGGAGAAAGGCTGATCACACAGTCTTCTTTTCTATGACAACACTCGTTTGTTTCTACCATAGGCTGAGCTCCGAACAAATGGCCCTTCGCAGGTGTCGAGATAGTCTCCTCACTGGCTGCGGGGAAGGGAAGGTGGAGTTTGGAGTCGACCATCATCAAGGATTATCCCAACCATTACTATTGGGGGGTGAGCAGGTCCCTTGAATTCGATTTTAAGGTATACGGGTGAATTGGTCTTTTGTGAATTCTGGACACCAGCTTCCTAGCATACTCAACTGACTTCTTAACACAGTTGCCTCCTTTCCTGACTTACACAACCATCAAGATTCCCCGTTGATTTATTTTCAAAGGCGGCGCATATTACACCTATGAGGAAACTACCATTACCTCCCGACTTGCGCATAGATATCATTCGCTTGCATGGGCTCATTTGTAGGGTCTACTCCGACAGAGGTCTCCAAGTCAGCCCCACATTTTAGTCGTCCCATTGTAAAGCACTTTATATTGAAAGGGCCTCGTCATCGGGAGCCAGCCATAGACCAAGGAACATGCAGAACAGCTCAACCAAACCCACACTCGCACTCACTACCTCTTGTTTCACCAACGCTGCACGCTCTATTTGGGAAAACCTCCGCTGCACAGTTGAATTTGGCTATAACAATTCGACCCATGCTTTCTCAGGTGTATACCCTTTGTTTTGTATGTAGTCTCCTTCCACAGCGGTTTCCATCAGTTGTCAGTCTGCAGTACCTGCCACAGATATTAGTCTCTTAAAAAAATACATCAGACCAGAGACCTTGTAGCTGGTTGTATCAGAGGCACAAAAAAGCATGACTTGGAAGGGTAACCAAAAAACAGTCTATGCCCCCCCCCGCCCCCCGGCCACTTGCTTGGTTGTTGACAGAGTGCAATTGTCCATGAAGTAGCTTCCTACTAAGGAACTTTATACCAAACCCATGCCATGCTACATTATGCCCTACGGTGTGCTATAGGTTGCCAACTCCTGGCGACTGCAACTGGCGTTTCACAGTTAAAACTTGCACCATCAGATTTCTTTCTGGCCCACAAGTCTCACCCTCTAGCCAGTTTCGGTAAACTGGTCAACCAGAATAAGAGATTGATGTGGTGGGCAACTTGCTGTACCTACTGATATCAGATTAGGAATTTGGTCTCTTGAAAGTGGTAGTGCTCCAACGATCAGTCAAGGGAGCCTGCCACTCATCCCCCTCCTTGCCTTGTTCATGCCTTTCTGGGTGCTTTACTTCAAAGTATAGTGCCCTGGGGCAGGTAGTTTGAACAATGCTTTTGTTGCGATGCCGACTTGCCCGACATTGAATGCTCATTGGTGGCGTGTAGTCTCTGTACTCCCAACCTTCTTGGCTACTAGGGACTCACCTCATAGAGCTCTACTGGTTTCTGCTCTAATAAGCAACATGAATCATGGCATTGCCCTCCCCAGGATCCTGGCTCCACCCACTCCTTGCGATTTGAGTGACCAGCTCCATCCTCTGTCCCGCAACACGGCATCCAAATCAGCATCACACCAGCCCTGTCCCTGTTGGCAGTCATTTCCGGGTTCCTCTGCCAGCACGAATCAAAGGGCAATCTCAGAAAGGATACAGCTTTGCCTCGATCTTTCATCTAGTTCTTCACCCAGAAATCTGCTTATTTATTACTTTTAGGTCACCCCCTATGCCCCAGTTTGTTGTTCCGTAATCTGTCTCCTTAAGGTGTTCCTGGTTAAATTGCGATCATCTGTAGCAGCTTTTTGCCACTACTGCGTCAGCAAACCACTGAGGGTTTTCTGTACTATTGGCATTTTCACCCTCCTTGGAATGTCCTTCCCCACTAGCACCTAACTATGGCAAATTGGTATCCACGTTCATGGTAGACGGAGAAGCTAAATTTGAAAACCGGGGCGGTGGGGCTGGTGAAAGCAGCAAAAGTAAAACACTAAGACATTAAAAGCCTACCAAAGCCACTGATAACTCGCTTAACATCTCAACCCAAACTGTACATCATGTATCTGGAGATCGGTCCACGCCTACTATGACCTGCCAACTGCATCATAGAAGGAACACCCTTGCACTTTGAACTCTTCAGGGAAAAGAGGATTGAGAGAGGTGAGGCCTTGCAGGACAGGTCCCCCAGGAAAGACACATGGGTGCACACCAGAGAAAAAGACCACTAGTCATTCGGAATTGGGCAAAGCCACATTAGCGGCAGTATGAAGACCAATCGGGGTGCCGTAAAATGCTGGACAAACATAACGCATTGTACAAACCACCAGGCCATGCCTAGTGCCAGATATCTAAACAGACCATTTCTATAATAAGAGCTCGCACAGCCTCAGATGCGCTCTTATTGTCCCAGTTCATAACCATTGCGCTTGTGTCTGCCTGGCAGGGTGGAAAATCAAGACAAAGGGTATTTGTACAGTACTGCATCATTTATGTGATATTTTAGAGCAGGCTCAATGCCAGAGGGCGACTTCAGGGCACTGATGGTCATAAGAGGGCGGGTATAGGAGTGGACCAATGAGCAGTCAGCGTAAAAACAAGTAAGATGTAATGAATACATCACAAACAAAGTGGCTCTGTATACAGGGGGGGGGCACCAGTGGATCTACAGCACTCTTTGGAACTTCACGGTTAAGTTTCAGACTGAAAAGCAGCGATAAGGCGGTCCAGCTTGATAGTCAAGGAATTCACCCCTAAAATGAACCGACTTTGACATGAGATGGCCAGGAGGGGTTTTAATACCAACCAGAGGCACCTGGCTGGCTAGGGAAGCAAGAACACAGACGTAAAGGGGGACCAGAGTAGTTTTGTGCGTCAGGCCCAGGATTTTGGTACATTGCTTTAACTGCAAACAGATAAACTCCTGGGTGATGAGATCATAACATTCAGCATAGGTTTTGTTTCACTGCAAATTGTACAAGGTTTTGGCATGAAAGTGGTGTGGACCACAGTACATTAATGAAGCTAGGAGACCTGTGGTACTTTGGAGGCCAGAAGGAAGGAAAGTATCCTTTATTTGATCCCACAAGGGACAGAAGAATTGGTTGAAATATGTGATAAGCTGTGCCACAAAAATCAGATCCCATCAGAAAGTAACTCAGACTGATGCCTTGAAGCTTTGGTACTGGGGCTGGGTTAAAGGAGGACCCTTCCCATAATCTAAGCCCAAGTACCATAGACAAGAGTGCCCTAACCCCACCCCGCCCCGCCCAAAAAAACCTCATGGCATACAATATGAAGTTAAAACTACACACAACCCATACAGTCTTGCACTTCAATGAAAAAGTTAAAATGTTAACAACCCCTCCCTCTCACCCCCTTATATCCGGTTGGTTACCTGCCAGGGGGTACAGGAATTGTTGGTGGGGTGGAAGAGGCCAGAGGAACAAATCAACGTAGGTTTACTGATGTGGATAGGATAAACCATATGAAGAGCATGAGTGGCAGCAAGAAAATAAAGTATGTGCAAAAAGCATTAGTGACAGCAGTCCGCCCAGATTTGGAAGCTACATATCTAAAAGGGTGGCATGGAGGCAATACAGGAGAGTCCTAATATAGTACCAATGTTAGAAAGTGGGGGAAGAGTTTTTAGTGCGATTAGTTAGGAGCAACACATTTCCTTCCCCCGGCAAACCTTCCAAGTGCGACACATTTCCTACCCTCCTCCCAACAACCAGTTCAGTGCAGCACATATTCCACCCCCAACATTCCATCCAAAACGCAAAACCCTGCAAACCATCTAAGTGCGCTACATTTCCTGCCCCCAACAACCAGTTAAGTGGAGCACATTTCCCACCCCCTAGATTCCATCCAAGCACGACACATACCCCACCCCAGAAAACCATCTACGTGTGCTACATTTCCTGCTCCCATCAATCCACCGAAGTGAGATACCTTTCCTACCCGCAGCAAAGCATCCAAGCGAGATACATTTGCTACACCCAACAACCAGTTAAGTGCAGCACATTTCCTGCCCCCAACAATACAACCAAGTGCGTTACATTTCCTACCCCCCCTCCCCAAACACTGCATCCAAGTGCAACACATTTCCTACCCCCCCCCCCCCTATCAGCATAACCAATAGGAGTTGTAGACCAAATCATCTGGAGGACACAGGTTGCAGATTCCTGTTCTAGACTTAATTATTTCTTAAAATAAAGTGTTACTGTGGAAATGGGGTGCACGACCAGGAAGGAAGGTAACGTGACTTCAAAAGGGGACTCCCACAGGAATAATGAAAGGAAAAGAGGTTCACGGGAATGACAGTGATGTGCAGTGGTATGGGTGGAAGTGAGAGACATTTTGAAGATAAGACTGTAGTATGTATGCAAAAGGTCATTCTGATCAACTGTATATTGTGTCAACAATCTATGTTACAGCAACAATATTCTTTTGGCTGAAAATACATACCTTGCACATACACAAAGGGGAAAAAAACCACTGCTGGAACAATGGAGCGCATCAGGGTTACTGTGCTCCCAGCCACTGAAAGAACTCCGGGGTACAACTTGCCTCTTTCCAGTGACAAAGTTGTGCGATTCGGTTTGTGCCGGATAGAGCATTTTCAATACCAGTTAAGAGATGTATCAAAAAGAAAAAACACAAAGGGAAGCATCTGACTGATTCACCTGAGCAATCTTCATCATGAAAACAAAATCAGGATCGTGCTACAAGCTTATTTATTTTTTTATTCAGAAAACTAAACTCTAATATGGTTTTAAATTATTTCAAGTGCGTCATAAAGCATACAGAAAACTTGCATATAAAAAGTGAAATGTTAAATAGATTATTGTAGAAAAAATGTAATATACATATCATTTTGAAAGCACTAACAATATATATGTACATATGCACTCATTTTAAAAGTCAAAGATGAATAGGAAAAATATGCCCTACTTAAATGGTGAACCAAACAAACGAGCTGTCTCCACACCGTTGGGGGGTTTAACTAAGCTTTGCCGTTTCCCTTTACCAAAGCTCAGAGAAGTGTCACATTTCTACACCAATGTTATGTCACGATTATTCTGTGCCAATGACATATGACCAGATGCACTTACAATTCTGCACTGTGGTCACTTGAACCAACTGATCCACTGGTGGTGCAACATAAAAAGATAGCAGTGGGCCATCTCTAAACCCATAACGAATGCAAATTCCATGTTTATAATTTAATTTAGTCTTCTAGAGATGCTCCGTTTCAGAAAAAGGCGAGAGACTTTTCGGCCTGAGCATATTTGTTTGAAAAGGTCTTTTCCATGTACTGCGACCAACAGCAAACCCACCAAAACGAGACAATTCGAAATCTTTGGGTTTAACAAGACATACAAAAAACGTTCTGAAGGAATGGACAATGACAACATGAACCAGACTGCTGGAGAAGAAAATCAAAAATAAATAACATTCAAGAAGACAAAACGAGCCAGCCCACTTACTGGTTTTTAATCGTACCATGAGATTGCTACGTTTTCATCAAAAAGACAAATAGACCAGTTAGAAATAACCAACATCACGTGGACTATGGGATTGCTCCGCTTTTTGTCAGGCAAGCAGTAAGGCAAAGATTTCTACACGGAGTGCATCTTGTTTCTGCAAACACTCACATTATAGCGGCATGTCTTGTGTTACACAGGTACGGCTTTGGCAACGGCATCAGTATTCCAACAAAACCAATTCTTTTTCCTATCTAGATGTCTTCTTTGAGGTGTGACCCCTTGCCTCTTCTCCTTGCTTCACGCCACATCAAAGGTTAAATACAGACGAAATAGATTTCGACGTTGTGCGGATGATTCACTCCGGCACTTGAGGATAAAGAAATTAGGATATGAAATCCTTGCAGAACTTTATGAACGCATATGCCTCGTGTTTGACAAGCCCAAGATTTCGAAAGGGCATCAGAGATGGCACCACTGAAAACAGAAACAGTTTGTATACATCTCTGCATGCCTAAGTGCACAGTCCAATGAGGGGTTTTACCACAAGCCCTACCATGTGCGATTGACAATGGTCTCGATGAGATAACACACCCAGACTTGGAAAGAATGAACATCTCTACAACTTTAAAAAATAAAAAAAATAATCAAATAAAACACGTTAGCATCATTTGATCACCACTGTCACATATTCTTCATTCTCTTTTGGCATTCCTCGCATGACACATCATCAAAAGAGGCTGCAATTGCATAGGAGCTGGAGCGCATCCGATGTTGCCTGCAGCAGCCAGACTTTGCAAAACGGATGCGTTGTGGCGGGGTCTATAGATATGTATCCATAGAGCTCTGTTGCTTTCCACAAAACAGTAAAGAGGCCAATTCCACTCAGTTCATTGTGCAGGATGATGACAGTGGAACTCACAACTCTCACAATGTTCATGGTTATACAGGGTGTCCTATGCTCACAGTTCCCATCCGAAGAAAAAGAGCATGGTGTTCTATGCACTGCCGTTCACTGCCAAATATGATGTTTTAGAGGAGCACGGTTCCAGTTCATGCCAATTTCAAGGTGACAACCGTGGCAAACTGCCAGCTGGTGCGAGGATAATGGCGAAAACATAGAAAAGCCCCAACAGGAGGTTCAGCTTGGCAGTTCTTTGGGGGATTTTAGTAAAGGACCGGCTGCGGAACTGTCTCTCCAGAGAAAAGGCAATGGGGATGGTGAGCAAGGGCAGCGCCATGCTGATGGTATAGCGTGTGGCCAGGACACAGTAGATAAGATATGGCAGGAAAAGCAATGTGTTATATAGCACGTAAGACAATGTTGGGCCGATGAGAATAGCTAGTGTCACAATGCCAGCCTGCCTGTCAGACTCCATATCCCGGGTATTATTGCTGTGGAGAATAGCCTCGGTACTGAGAGCCAGCGGGACTGCATACAGAAGTGGCACTGTGGACAGATATCCTACTTGCACCGCATAGGCAAACATGACTGCCAGGGGCCCAAAGGTAATGAGTATGATCAGGTCTCCCAGAGCCACATACTTAAAGCCAATTCCTGTAAGACGGAGAGAAAGAAAGCAATAAGAAAACCGATTAATTTTTAATTTTTTTTTTTTAAAAAAAGGTAATTCCAACAACTCTAGAAAGCAAACACACTCCTGGAAGTAACCAAGCCATGTGAACCAGTTACAGGACGGGGCACATGCGCGAACCCACATCACACACTGACAAAATAGGTACCTGTTGTGTCTTGCTTTTTCTACTTCACCTGTGCTGTGCCTTGGAATGCCTGCCTCTGGAATTTTGAGTGAGTTCGAGTGTTCCCTGGGGGGTCAGTTGAAAGGGAGATGCCTGGATGGGGGGGTGCAGCTGGACATCTCTATAGGTCTTATACCTAACGGTACTTACCTGTGATCCTGTACTTGAACTTAGTTACCCCAGAATGACCCCCTTCCCTTCTGTGCCTTGATTGAAACACACATCTTTTCAGTACCTTTATCGGGAGAGGGACATAATCCATTCCCTTACATACAGAGAGGCCATTGCCCAAGTAACAGATGACATATTTGTATTGTTCAGGCAGTGACCTTTAGCATTCTTCAAAATATTAGTTTACAATATTTCATCACATTCTTTACATTCAAACAAGAAATACTCACCTACTGAATAGTCGTACCAATATTTCACTATTTAATCGCAAAGTCTTCGCAGTGAGAACTCATTAGCAGTTACCTTCTCTAGCTCCAGGACATTTTTGGATGTGTGGTTCGGCTACCTGACTATGGTTAGAATCATCTCCTTGTAATAAAATTCTATTTCTCACGAAAAGGTTTGCACATTCAGCAAACAGCAGAAAAAATAACGAATAAGCGTTGAACGTGAAGATTCTCTACACTTTATCAAAGGGAAGATAAGCTGCTCCTGCTAAGCTATCCGCAAAGTGAAAACAATCATATTAAAGAAAATCAAGATTCCCTGTGTAGGAGCTTAAAAGTACATTTCCAGTCTCATAAAACTGTAATTGTAAAACACGCTTTGAAATATTGAGGCAAATAACAGGCTTAAGCAAGGGTGTGGGACCTCTATTGAGGACAGACATGGGTCAAATACACTATCTTATGGAATTTCTTCACTTAGGAGGGTCTACAACCACGTTTTAGCTCACTGCACCCTTCACAGAGGAGGAGACATTTCCATTTGAATATCAGTCTTTGTCCCACCCACAAGGGCAGTCCAGCACAGAAATGCTGGGCTCAGTGTGCTTAGAGGCGCAGCTTCACCTCACTGATGAGGTTGCTGATGGTACTCATTCAGAGGAGAAGTGCCTGGCATTTCGATGCTGGGCTGCACCTAGTCAGCCACCAAGTGTTCTGCGATGCACAGCCGACAGAGTAAGACTATTGTGGAGAGGAGTGCAGCAACACTGAAGAGGGATGGGGAAGCCTACCACCTCCTCCCCCTCCTAGGAAATTCATGACGCGGAAGAAGGCCAGGAAACACTGCAATCACCTGTTCCATTTCAGACTGATTCCCAGTAGTCCCATGATTACCACCTCAGCCAACAATATCCCCTCAACCAAACCTACAGACCAGGTGCAGTACGATTTACCCCAGTGTGGATGATGAGCCACAGGCGATGATCAAAGACACCTCTATTGATAGCCAGGACGAAGCACCAATAAGCCATGTTGCTGATGTTGTTAGAGACCCCACAAAATAGCAGCTTTAGACATGAAGCACGTGTGCCATCCGCACTTCATGTATTAGAGTGTGTGTTTTGTGTCCTGAAGAACACAAGCGTACAGTCCTATAGTTAGTGGACCGATACATACTGTCATTGCTTTTATTATTTTTGCCAGTAGCCAAACGCAGCAACACAGAAAAACCGCAAGACAAGAGATCCTGAGAACAGCTTGCAGATGCTTATATGCAATTAACCATGTGGAACTGCGGGAGCAGCTATGCGACCTGACGGAATCAAGTGTGACTAATCTATGGAAATGTAGTATAGTATGGACACTCTAGAAACTGCATTATAAGGTTTCGGAAAAGTGCAGCAGGACACGGGCCCCTCAGCAAGAGACAAGCTGAAATTCAGGCTGCACAGAGAGCAAGACGTGTGTAACAGGACTTGCAGCCAAGGCCAAGAGATATGGATGACATTCCAATCCACAGACGACAAGGGAATCAGCTGCAGAAACAGCTATTAAATCCTCATAATTAAGAGCTGCACGACTCAAACTTGTGGTCTCCGAACACGTGATGCGGCTGAAGCAGACAATGGCTGCTGTTCCCATTGGTTTCCCCCACTCATAAAAGAGCCAATAGGGAGCCGGCAGGAGAACGCCAGCCTCCCACCAGAGATGTACCTCGCCTGAATCGCATCACCAGCACTTCTTCACCCAGTGACCTAGCCGCCAGTTCTACATCACCAGCAAGATGAGGGAAGCCATAGTAAATATGGTGTGCAGAATCGAATCGTACAGAATCCTGCAGAGGTAAGCCCTCTGGGGCTCCAACCTTATCTACTGAAGCCATAAAGAATAACTCGCGAAAATCCTTCTTGATGACATCCGCACTAATAATTATTCACAATGCACTTGTAGCGGCACATCCACACCCATACCCATACCTTTACTGGGTCATCCTTAGCAGCACTGGCCTTGTGGCAGCTGTAGCTCACAAATCTAAGTGGAGCGTAACTTGCCTAAACATGGTAGCCGCTCCTCCAGGCACCAGAGTGCCTGCCCGACTTCCCCGTTTGCCAGGGCTGCTGTTCCCATTGGTCTGCCCCACTTGTAAAAGAGCCAATAGGGAGCCGGCAGGCGGACGCCGGCCTCCCACCAAAGGCCCACATGCAAGGCCCTGTTTTTCCCCGTTTGCGACGGCGTGGAGTCGTAACAGCCACCTCCGAGTTAAGCCCGCTACCTGCTTCCTCCCGGACAGTCACCTCCAACTTGCCTGCAGTTGTTCTCTGGACCCCTTACCCATTATCTGGCAAGCCCCGCTGCAATCAAACAGGTGCTCTGTCCCGAGCACCAAGGGACGTTCCCTGCTGTCCCAGCTGACGCTCTCCCTGAAAAGGTCAGCTCCATGCCACCTCAAACAGCAGGATCCAACTCTATGTCTTTTGTGGACCAACTTCCCTACAATACATATTTGTCCTAAACTGCATGCAGTTTACTACCCTGCACTGCGGCTTTCACTGGAGGTTGTTTTATGGCATTACTGCCTCATGTATCCTACATCCCCTTGCATGCTGCTCCTAATCGACCACTGTGCATGATTTCTAAGTCGCACCAACTAGCATGATACCATATGTTGCACCGAGGCTACTATGATCCTCAACTGTATCACTGCTCTTAGCCCAACTCCTAGCACCTTTGATAGCCAGTCATTGCGAGTAGCACCATTGTTGCATCTAACCTAACATGGTTAGCCAGTTATTGCAAATAGCGCCATTGTTGCATCTTACCTAACATTGTTAGCCAACTATTGCAAGTAGTGCTATTGCTGCATTCAGCCTACCACTGCTAGCCATATACCGCGAGTAGCGCAATTGTTTACGCACAAAGCTGCACTCAGCCCACTGTGCTTTGTCTACTAGCCACTGCATTTTCAGCCTATTATTCCCTAAACACTGAATATTGCACTTAGCCCACCCTGACATGACTAATGGTTACAGCATCCCACTGTTTATGACTGCATTGCCTCAAGTCCTGCTTAGCACTAGTCCTATGTACTTGATTGCCTCTATTTTGCCTAGCATTAGCCAGCCATATTTGACGGATTTGCCTCAACTGCTGCCCAACATCAGCCCACTGTTTTTGACTGCATGGCATCTAGTCCTGTTGAACACCAACCCAATGTACGTGACTGCCTCTATATTAGTCTAGCGTCAGTCCATTGTATGGACTGCAATACCGTAGCTCCTGTCTAATATTAGCCTACATCGAATTGACTAGAACTACTCCTGCATCATTTAAGTAGCACCATTCCTAGAACATGTCGTCCATACTGCCCAGCTCCCCATGATCTACTACCCACTCACCTCCTCCCTGCACTTCTCAAAAGCACACCTAACCCACGTGAAACAATTGCCACATCAGCCCCCATCCCCGCACCTAGCCAACCACCACAATGCCCAAGTCACTTCCAGAAGCACAAGCCCTTACATACCCCATACCCCTGCATCTGAGAAATCTAAGGCTAGGTACCCGTTCTGCCCACATCTCAGCTACTCCCAAAAAGCACCTAGGAAAGCAACCTCACTACTCGCCTTCATCTGCCCCCACCCCCATGCCAAAAACCCCTAGGACCAGCGCCAATAAGAACAACATCTCCATGAAAATAAAATTAGGGAACAGCCCTACTACCCAAATCCAATGTGCACTCATCAATGCACGGTCCTTGCGAGCTCATGCCACAGAGATTCATGACCTTATCACGGACCTGGATCTAGATGCATTAGCCCTTACAGAGACCGGTCTACATGAAGCCTCCGGACTAGCCATCTGTCAAACCCTACCACCAGGCTACAAAATCTTCCGCCAAGATAGAACTTCAAACAAAGGAGGAGGTGTCGCCCTAATTCTCAAGGAAACCCTCAACTCCAGACAAATAAAAACTGCTAAGGCAGTCAACTTTGATGCTCTATCAGTAAAAATATCTTTCTCGCCAAATGACACCATAACATTGGTCTACTGCCCTCCAAGCCCTCCTCTCGACTTCAAAGCCAACATCACACACACCTCCTAGATGACAATCTTAAAACTAACACAAGAGCCATTCTCCTAGGAGACATAAATCTGGGCTTCAAAGACCCTAAAGACAAGAAAGGCAAAGCTCTCCTCAAAGCCCTCTTGGAACTAGGCTTCTCCCAACTAGTCAACAACCCGACCCACATCAAAGATCGCATACTGGACTAGATAGCGGATCACAATTGTGATGCTCACATCAGCTCCAACACTCCACGCCCCTGGACCGACCACCATCTACTGCATTTCCTTATACCCTCTAAAATTAGAGGTAAACTTAGCTAACCTGTGCCAGCCACTACGGAAAGGTAAAAAAAACGACTCACCAAGGACAGTTCTCCGTCGCCTTGAAACCTCAGCGCTAGTGCATCCTATATCAAACAACCCGACAGAACTAGTAGAGCTCTACAATGCCACACTTATGGAGGTAGTAGATGCTGTAGCCCCACAGGGGAAGAAAAAAAAAAGTGCTAATCACATACTACATGCAAACTCATGGTTCACTCAAGTACTACTAGACACACATACCTCCAAACGGGCAGCACTGACCACATGGCAAACAAGCCCCTCCGTGTCCACATGAGATACCTACTTGGCAGTTGCTAAACAATACAAAAAGGCTCTCTCTAAAGCCAAAGCGTCTGCCTGTAATGCTAGAAATGAGAAAGGTAACACCCAATCCAAAGAGTTGTTCGCCATTTATAATAAGACTATCCATCCCCACCCTTACTCAAACTACAGAGAAAAATGAAACATGGTGTAATACCATTCAACATGCCATGTTAGACAAAATTAAAACACTCCAGAAAAAAATCAAGACAATTCGACAACCTGCCTAAGGTCGCAACACCTAGTTCAAAGCCCTGTGCCACTATGCCAGCCTCAAGTGGCCCATGACACACCTAAACCCTTTGCCTTTAGGGAAGTAACAATACCTGAAGTCCTGCTGATCATGAAGCATATTAAACCATTGCTCTGCAAAGGTGACATCGGCCCAGCTAGTGTAGTTAAAGACTGTGCAGTAGCTCTGGCCCCCTTTGTCACTACCTTTATTAATGCCTCTTTCACCTCGAGTACCATCCCACCCTCCCTTAAGGAAGCCTGGGTTCGGCCGCTGCTCAAGAAACCTACCCTTGACCCCGACTCTCTTAACAACTACCGTCCAATCACCACCGTTACGTTTTTGATGAAAATTCTGGACAAGGCGGCGTATCTGCAGATCCAGTCATACTTGGAGGCATACAACATCCTCGGTAAAATACAATCTGGTTTCCGTCCTCATCACGGCACAGAGTCAGCCTTGCTCGATCTTAAGAATCAGATACTTGAATCCATGGACAAAGGCAAGTCCTCACTCCTACTCCTTGATCTCCCGGGTGCCTTTGACCTGGTGGACCACAAGATCCGGTGCAAACACTTTTTGGATACTGCACATTTTTCTCAGGAAGCAACCACACGGATTACTTCGTTCTAGGAGGGCCGAGCCATGAGGGTCTTTTCTGATTAGGCATCCGCCATTCCACCCCCCATTGGGTGTTGAGTCCCACAAGGATCCTGCACATACCCCACTCTCTATAATCTCTTCACTCTACCATTGTTCAGCGACCTAGAAAGTCTTTACCAACTATATGGACGACGCACAAATTGTTCTCCCGCTATCAGGTGAATGAGCAAGAACTCAACACCCTCCAGCAGACACATGCTCGCATCCAGGCCTGGAAGGCAGCTAATGGCCTATGTCCAAACAGGGAAAAAACAGAAATTCTTCTGGTAGGCCCCAAAGAGTTCCTGAAAAAATTAGAACAATATACAGCTCTTTCAGCATTGAGAACATTGTAATTACAGTCTCTGCTGCAGTAAAAACGTTGGGTGTATACTTGGGACTCCACATTATCAATGGAAAGACAAGTCAGCGGCATTTCATCTTCTGCTGCCCTCATGACAAAAATCATAAACGCAGTTAAACCTCACCTGTCACCTAAAAACTGCCTCAACATTACAAGAGCTACCATTGGTGCAAAGTTGGATTATTGTAACATCCCACTCCTAGGCACATCTGCCAATAACCAACAAATTGCAAACCACGCAAAACAATGCTCTCAGAGAAGCTCTAAGTATCCCCAGGAGAGAGCACATCTCTCAAGTCAGAAAAGATGCCCACTGCCTCCCGATCAAAGAGCGCATAATGTTCAAGGCCCTCACTATCACACACAGATGCCTCTCCCAGTCCGCCCATCAATCTTTGACTCCACGCTTTCCTTCTCCGCCCACATCTCTGAGGTCTCTAAAAAGTCAAATTTCCTACTGCACCTCCTCAGAGGTACTCTGCCTTTCATCTCCTTCCCCCCCGAAGCTCATGGTATCCCAAGCTCTGGTTCTCTCTAGGTTGGACTATTGTAACAGCCTCTTTCTAAATCTACCTGCCTCTACTCTCCACCCTCTGCAACTAATCCAGAACAGGACTGCAAGACTTGTTCTTGGCCTCAAGCCCTAGGATCGTATCTCTCCAGCTCTGAAATCCCTCCATTGGTTCCCAGTGGATGCAATGATTAAATTCAAAACCCTCTGCATGGTCCACAAGGCTTTCTGGGGCCTGGGTTCAAAATACCTTCAGCTATCCCTCCTCAAATTCCTCCCCTCTCGAGCTCTTCGCTCCTCTACCTCCAACTCCCTCAGGGTCAGTTGTTTTTCAAAGAAACGAGCTGGGGGTAGATCTCTAGTCTTCGGCTGGGGTCTCCCTCTGGAACAGCCTCCCTGCCACTCTAAAACTAGAACCATCTCTGGTTCCGGAAGCACTTCAAGACCTTCCTCTTTTCTTCTGCCTTCGCTCCCCCTCTCCCCTGCTGATCTGTTTTCTCTTGGCACCGTGCACTTGGCCACCCTCTGTCCTCCGGGCCCAAGTACCTGCTCACCCCACCACCCTCCCGCACTGCCTCCGGGCCACCCCTTGCATTGGGGTCTGTATCTGTACCCATACAGCCCCCCCCCTTTTCTTCCTGCACTTATCAGACCTACCCTGTCTGCTGCCTTAAACCTAGCACTTGAAAATTGCTGGCTGAACTACCACTGTATGTTTCCTTTATTATTTATTTATTGTTCTTTTTCTGTTTCTCCTCTGCTCCCCCCTTCCATGCACCCCCCGCCCTCCACCTCTCCCATGCACTTGCGCGTTCTCAATGTCACTGGGCCTAGTAAGATCGCTGTTTTGTTCACCCGTTCCCCACCCTTGCCTTGTCGCGTTCTGAAACACTTGTGTACGAGCGCGATAGAAATAAAATATCAATATCCTACCTAGGATATTGAAATAAAATATCAATATCCTACCTAGATAGCCCAACGCCCTCCTTCCCACGATACATGGAGGACTGAGTCCAGGGCAAGTTCAAACTGTGGTTTATTACAGGCAAAACCAACAGGGATCAGCACAGGAACAGAGAAAATCTATGCACAGTGCATAGAGTGCAAGTATTGACCCAGTCTAACGGCAAATGTGGGTGTGGAAGGGAGTATTGTGCAGTATTGTTTAGTAGTGTCCAGTATTGTCAAAATATGTCCCTTTTCTATGTTTAGAGCACATTCGGTTTTAGAGGTATAAAAGATTCTGGTGTATAACCTAGACTATTGACTCGAGATCTTGTATGACAAAAGATATGCAAATAAGGTATTCCTGTGGGTTGGCCGTTTTAGCTCAGGTCATAGATGACGCTATCCCCGTAAGGGCTAGCAAGGGAGCTGGCCTAGATTGCGTAAGGCGAGTCGACTGGTTTAAGTCTCCCGGAGTGAGACATTTCGCACGCTAGGCGATGCAGCGGTGCAGTTCGATCACAAGAGAATATTTGTATATTCCGCCTTGATTGCAGGAAGACAGGTGTGGGGTTTTTGTATGGTTTGGGAGTAACAGGCTGCTATGGTGTGCACGCAGTATTTGTCGATTGTCTTGACTAGAACTGGTGACATCAGCCTTAGGTTTGTACATAGGACACAGAACTTGAGACGGCAAGGAGCTAGCAATGGAAACGTGGCATTGGCAGACGAGGTGAACCAGGGGCGGTGCGCGGAAGGCGCATGCACAAGATTGTGGGTGTACCCGAGGATGCAACGTGAAGGAGGGGCGGTGCGCGGATCACGCCTGCTAAGTTGAGGAGCAGGAGAAGCTCTTAGAAACTGAAAGTATCGTCACAATATTGTGCCTTTCTCCCTTAAAAGCGGACTGTTGAAACCCTTGACTTGAGTTCAGATAAAGGTGCTGGGGGGGCAGGGTGGGACATGCCCATTCAGCACTTGTGTAAGACATTATCACCTTATCGAGAGAACATTAGCATAGAGTGGTCCAAATGTACCGAGGTGACGTTAACTAAACCATGGCCACCTTGTGGAAGTTTCTCCAAAGATGTGCAGCAAGGTATCCTGTCACTGCATCGACAACCAAAGCATCGACAGCCATACCATCTAAAAAAATAAATTAAAAAAAATTTAAAAAAATAAAAAGAATGCTTTTTTCACATTCTTAGATGGTAAGGGGTTTAGTTTCATATAAATGGCTTTTAAAAAAGGTTAAAGGAAAAAAATAAAAAAGGGGGGGGGGGAAAATCGCCCACCATTAAAAAAATATTTTTTATGCATTATATTTTTTTTTTTATTTTTTTTTAGAGATGGTATGGCATTAGATGCTTTGGCTGTCGATGGAATGACTATAAGCCGTGCAGCAATCACTACTGGCACACATACAGGGTGCCTAGAAGGGGAAGAAGCTGACCAAGCGCATGGCTATATTCAAGCTGTGGTGCATGTTTTAGGGGGGCGAGGGGGATGCTGTGAGGTGTCAGTGGATGCTATGCCAGCAGGAGGTGAAGGACCCATGTACTCATCCCTCCGCACCTCCCCATGTTCCTCCAAGAATAGCTTCCAATGACAGATGATTAGCAGGGAATGCACCCGATGCGAGAATTAAGGGCAGCAGAAGGGTACTCAAATCCAACCTATAAGCCACAACCATATACTAAAGAGAAGGCGAAAGGCGCAGAGCAGCCAATCATTGATCCAAAGCGCGAATGAGGGGCTCGAGGGCATAGCCACGAACAAGTGGATAGGAGGACAGATACTCCTGAAATTGCAAGGGAAGATGAATGGAGAGGCAGAAGGGGAGGGACTAAGGAAATGGAGGGCCTGAGGAGAAGCAGCAAGACAATAGACTGGGCAGAAATAATTGACCATGAGGCGAGGAGGGAAAAGGACAGGGAAGAGAGATTGACGCAGGAGGACAGGGAAAGAAGGAGAGAAGAGAAATTGGAAAGGCAGGATAGGGAACAAAGGAAGGAGCAGGAGAAGGAGCACATGGCGAGGGAACAGGAAGAAAGGATCGAGAGAGATCTTAAGGAAAGGAAGAGAGCAGAAAGAGGGAGAAAAGGGAAAGGGAGCTGGAAAAGATTGAAAGACGAAGAGAGGCAGCAGAGCAGGAAAAACACAAGTTAGCTGAGTGGGAGAAGAGGAAGTTGGAGCTGGATAGACTAGCAAGGGAAAGAGCGTGCAGGTAGATGGACGAGCGTGCAATAAGGGCGCTAAAAACACAGGTAGTCCCAAACAGGGGCGGTGACAGACCCGAGGAGGACAGATGAACAGAACCAGACAGCACAAGCTCACGAAGCAGGAGCACTATAAGCAGAGAAATAAGCAGAGAAGGAGCAGGCCTTGGAACCTGGGCAGGAGGAAGCAGAAATGACTTGAGGGACATAGACCTCAGCATGAAACCTCACACACACATGACAACGGGGAGGCCGAGTTTTGCAGACGACCTCTGTAGTAATATGGTCACAGGTTCCGAAACCAAGGACAAGTACAGTGGGGACAAGAGGGTGGGGGGGGGGGGGGGGGGAGCAGTTCCAATCCCAATCAACAGGGACAGGATTAGACAAACGGGCGTCATGGGAGTTTAGGATGCATACAGGTGGAGAAGGAGGAGGCAGCCCGAATGAGCACACACAACTGACAACCGACTTCAACACCCAGCAGGACACCACTACATATATTGATAGGCTTAGAGACCTCCCAGGACCAAGGAAAGGGGAGACAGCAATGGCCTGTTCAAGGGGACAGTTGACAAGAAGGTAAGATGACAGCAGGAGAGTACCTATACTAGAAACAATAGAGGTATGTGCAGGCATTGAGGGGAAAAAAAGAAAGGATGCATGAGGAGGAGGTAAGCTATACACAGATGCCCTCATTAGAGAGAGGAGGGGTGCAACCTCAGTAAGCACTATGGAAGCATACAAACAAGGAGAATGTGAAGTGTAGATTGCCATCATTGAGTGCAGGGGCTGGGGAAATGGATCTAAGAGATGGAGAAAATGACAGCTGGCCATAGGCTAGCAGTGGGAGACGTAAAGGGGCTCTTAATATCAATCTAAGGAAATGCAGCTGATGATGTATGGAAAAGAGGGTGGGGTTTTCAGGGGCGACGACACAAAACACAGCACAACGGTTCGTCATTTGCAAACTGCAGGGCAGCAGAATGGCAAGCATTGAGGACACAATACCCAGACACGTCAGACATTGGGGCGATGCCATGAACACTCAAGGATTCTCTAGGGCTCGGGAAGTGGTTCCTTTCACAGACAATATCTCACTGTCTATTGGAGATCACAATCTATCACTGCCTTTGCTTTACTTCCCTATTGGGAATATCGGGTCATTTGGAAAATGTTAGAACAACCCCGCCAAGGCTGGGATCCCTGGTGATAAAATATTTACTGTATGCGGATATTGTATTATGTGATCTAACTGCTATAAACCTCCAAAGAGCTTTGGCTGCAGTTGAAGAGTTTTTTGAAAGTTTGGACTTGTCATTAAACACATTGAAATCAAAAAGGTATTGGTGTTAAAGGGTGGTGGAAGAAAATGTAAAATGACTCCCTGAAAACTAAAAACTGGTAGCCTTGAGGCGGTCACTAAGTTTATGCATCTAGGCTCGCCTGTTTATGAGAACTTGGATGGGCCTGAGCTTGTGGCGGACCTCAAGGCAAATTTCTTGGGAGCACTTGTTAAGTTATGCCTATTTGCCGCTAAATTCGGGAGCTTTTCGATTCTCCCGTTTTAAAAAAAAGAATTTAAAAAATGTTTTTTAAAAAAATGTATAAACAGCAAATGATCCCGAAATTGATATACGGAGCTCAAACTAGGAGTAGACGAATGGATTGGTTTAAATTAGAAGGCTGAATCTGGTGAGAGCTCCTCCGCTTACCGCAGTCAGTCCTGTTAGTGGGGATACTTTATGAACTAGGAGAGCTGCCCATCCAAGCTATGATTGACTGAGGGAAGCTACAGTTCCCAAATATGTTGTACCCACAGGCTGCGTCAATTTATGAGTGTTTGAACTCCATATGGAATAAAAGCGGATGTAAGATTTCGGTAGGCTGGGCCTCTGGTTGTGCAAAGATATTAGAAGAAATAGGTATATCCCTAGAAGTACTGGGATCCCCACCAAAATTGGATAAGACAAAATTGTTTAGACATTTGTGGGCCAAACTAAGATAATCCTTAGTCCAATTTAAATGTTTTGGTGATCACTTTGTCTGGACATCTAAAAGTTTTAATACGCCTGCTCCATACCTGAAAAAGAATCCTTCAAGGCACTTTAGGTTTCAGATTTTAAGACTCAGGTTAAACCTAGTGCGAATGCAAGAAATTGTGGGCTGGCGAAATAACATTCCACGGGAGCAGAAACTGTCATCATTGTCACACACACATATAGAGACTCTGAAGCATCTGTGTGTGCAGTGCCCGAGCCTGTGGACTTTGCGTACCCAAACTTTATCCTTGAAGTTTATGCCTACAGAACTTTGGAGAAGAATTTTAAATTGTAATCAGCCGAATTGGTCCATTCGTATTTTAGAGTTTTTAGAGGCCTGTGCAGCGGATTTCTAGTTTATGATCTTAAGGTTGATAGACTGTTTATTAATTATGTCTCGTTATGATTCTATTCTACTTTTCTTTTTAATGAGGTCAACCTGTGATGAATTTTTCTATTATGTCAGTGTTTTGTGCTTTGTGTTAAAAGTACATTTTGTACTATAAGACACAATAAATAAGTTTACTCTCGACAGACACCTGTAAACATTCTGGGACGAGACATTATGAGCAGACTGAACATAACCATCTCATTCACAGACAAGGGAATAGTGTGTTGCACACTAGGAATACACATGCTTAATGTAAGACAGATTGTCCAAGCTTATTGTGGACACAAGGGTCAGCGGAGGGTGCCAGTGGACCCAGAGATGTTCCAGAATGGAATTGACATTGCATGGAAGATGTGGCGGGTTCCAAACGAGTATCTATTCAGATCAGAGCTACCCATGGACGAGCTCAAGGAACAATACCGTCAATAGAAATGGAGGCAGTAGTCGCAAGAGAGGATTGGATTGCAGTACATGGGATGGATGACACAAGACGAGCATGGAGAGCAGTGATGGCAGTGGCAGAGGAAAGCAGGTTGACCACAGTGACGGATGAGGAGCTTTTCAGGGAATAAAGGCTAGAGATAGAGATGGTGTTCGAAATGAGTGTGATCTATTGGTTACAAATACACTACAGGGAAGTACCGGAGAATGGCAATGGTGCTGGGGGTGCCACCCCCATTCTGGGAGGAGGATATAGCCAAGGTACCCAGCACCCTATGGACTACAAGTCTCTATGACGTGGGTTGCATAAAGAGCATAGGGGGAGTAAAGGTCAAGCTAAAGCCTGGAGCAATTTACCAAGAGTAAATCAGTATCCCCTAACAAAAGAGGGGGATGGGGGCATTTATGAGACAATCATAGCCCCGATTGAGAGAGGCATCCTTGTACCATCAAAATCCCCATGTAACACTGCGGTGTACCCAGTGGGCAAAGGGAGGGTCGTGGTGTTTTATAAAGGATTTAAGGCCTCTTAACCATATTGTAAAAGCAGAATATCCTTTAGTTGCAAATCCAGTGACAATTTTGTGCAGCATTCTGGCGGAAGCTGCCTACTTCACGGTCATGGATTTGAAGAACACATTCTTCTCAGTGTCATTACACCCACAAGACTTGACCAGCTTCATGTACGGAAACCAGAAGTTGTTTGCTACAGGAGTACTGCGAGTCACCATTTATCTTTAACAGAGTGATACAGATGTGCCTGCGCAACACACAGATGGAGAGCACAGTTTTCAACATGTAGATGACATTTTGATCTGCAGGATGACAGAGCACTCAGTACACATGCTGACTGTTAACTGAAAAGGGGTACAAGGTGGACAAGGCCAAGTTGAAGTACTGCCAGAAGGAGGTACTATAACATTGAGCAAACAACATCCTAAAATGCCCCACAGATGACCCCAGAGAAAGCAGAGACACTAAGCAAGACACCCAAGCCCACAACAGTGAATGAAGTGCAACAGTTCTCAGGGTTCTGCAACTACTGCAGAGCATGGGTCTTTGACTACAGCCATACACAAGGCCACTGTTGGGTGCACTGAAAGAAGCACATAAGGGAACAAAGACACTGACCTGGACCACAGAAATGACTGAGGCCTTTGAGGAACTGAAGGAAGACATACGCATAGCACCAGTGCTAGGGATCCCAGACTACAAAAAGGAATTTTTCCTGTTTTCTCACACTGACGATGTAGTAATGAAGGCAGTACTGACACACAAGACAAGCATGGGCCATAAGCAAATAGCTTATTACAGCTGACAACTTGACCCAGTGATGAGAGGACACTATCAGTGAGAACAAGCTTTGGCAGCTGCCGTATTCGCAGTGGAGGAGTCAGCAGCGATAACCATGGGGTGCACCACCACTCTTTTCGTGGAGCACACCCTCTTTTCAATACTGCAGAAGCCAAAGAGCACTTTGACCACACAGCACATCAGGATAGGAGGTGATACTATCCAATGTAGGCCTGAAAATAGTGAGATGCAGAGTTGTCAACCCAGCCACAATCCTAGCAGACATTCTACAGGTAGGATACTACGCACATGACTACAGAAAACAGAGATATTCAGTGGCACTCGCAAGGTAGAGGAGGATGCACTTGAGGGGGCAGAGGGGGTGGGTGAGATGCGCTCTATATTGACAGATCCTCGACAATTGACCAGACAGATGGGGTCTGACATACAGGGACTGCAGTTCTATCAGCACGAGCAGCAGAACCAGTGGCCCTAATATAAACATCGGAAAACAGCATAGAGAAGAAAGTAACAATCTATTCTGACTTCGCCTACGTGAAGTCAACTGTGCACGCATGATGGCTCAGGAGAGGGTTCAGGAGAGCATACGGGACTCCAGGACAGCATACACTTTTACTGGGCAGATTGATCGACACACAGGTAGCAATAGTGAAGTGCCAAGCCCACACGAAAGAGGAAGATCCCATCTCGGGGAAACAAAGCAGGAGATTTTGAAATCAAGTGCACAGCAGATTTTGGGGAACAGTGGGAGCTAGGAGGAACCTCAAATGCAACAGGAATATGGTACTTAAGGAAGGGTACAATGTGCTGCCAGAATACATGCATTACTCACGTAATAGCATTTCCAACGATTGCATCTGCTTAGATTCACATGCTGTGCATATGGTCTGACATCCAGTGGTAACCACAGAGTACTGCATCTTGTCTTTTCGAGGATCGAAAGGGGACGTCAGCATAGGCGTGTCTAACACTAGCCCTATCGTGACGTGTAGTGTACCCAAAATCCCCCACATGCCAAGGTCCCTCAGATTGTATTTTGTCTGCCTTGAGGGAGCCAAAGGCTAATGCGAGAGTACATAAAAGAGAGAAAGTAGTAAGACATCTATGTTCCTTCCACCCGAGCGGGGGAGGAAGGGTGGGCGCATGTGAATCTAAGCAGATACAATCATCAGAAATGCTATTACGGTGAGTAATGCATGTCTTCTGATGCGTTAATCTGCTTAGAATCACATGCTGTGCATAGTCTAGCGAGCAGTACCCAGAGTTGGAGGTGGGTTGTGAGAAGGTACAGTAGTGAAAAGATTTCCAAGTACTGCTTGTCCCACCTGAGAATCAGACCTAGAATGAGTGTCTAGGCAATAGTGTTTTGTAAAGGTGTGTACAGAACTCCAGGTTGCCGCTTTGCAAATGGACTCTAGGGGAACATTTGCAATGAATGCTATGGAAGCCCCAGTGCCTCGAGTAGAATGGGCTCTAGGCATGAAGGGCAGTTCTCTCTAAGCAAGAGAGAAACAAAGCGTGATACATTTGACTATCCACCTTGAGATAGCCGAGTTAGAGATCCCCTTCTCTACCAGCTGCCACTGAAACGTAAAATTGGTTTGTTTTCCTCAGTGGTCTCTAACGGGTATAGGCTTCTTTCGCCCATGTTAGTGGTGCTCTGCAAAAAAGTGGGCAGTTCCATTGACTGGTTCACGTGGAATTTGGAAATAAATGTAGGCGCAAATCGAGGGCGAGTGCGCAGAACCACCTTGTGTCTATGAACAGCAACGAAAGGGTCTATTACTGAAAGGACCTGTAGTTCACTTACCCTTCTTATAGAAGTGATAACCACTGGGAAGGCTGTGTTATAGGTAAGGTCTTTTAGACTCGCCTTATGCATAGGCTCAAAGGGGGATACCATGAGTCTAGTCAGAACCACATTTAAGTCTCAACGGGGGGCTAGGTTAGAAACGGGGGATGAATCCTTTTAACCCCTTCCATGAAAGCCGTAATAACTGGTATATTCCACCACAACTCCTTTTGCTGTGACATAGTATAGGCCGAGAGAGCAGCCAAGTGAACCTTTAAGGAATTAAAAACCAGTCCAAAGTCCAGTAAGTGGGTCTGGTACACTACAATGAGAGTAGGAGAGACGTCAATAGGATTGACATGTAACGCTCACCTGATTCCCGTAGAGGCGCCGGTCTTGACTGGGCGTATACCGTATCTTCAAAGGTGATGTGTAACACACGGCTGGCTATTTGGGCTGGACCTCTGTGCACTGTATGTCTGGCTCGAAGAGTAAGATGTCTGCAGATAGAAAATGTGGGATTAATGAACTGGGTTGTTGAATGTCTCTCTCTTCTCTTCTCCTGTAGAACCCCAAAGGTTAACGCTCTCACCTTGGGTAAGTGAACGCCGTGCTCTCCATTTGCCTCGAGGCAGGGTGCTGTAACCAGTTTCTTCACTGGATAAGGGGAGCAGGCCTCTTGACTTCAGAGGACTGCTGTCCGTCGTTTACTGCACGAACGGTAAGTTTCGAGTAATTCTAATGTCTTTAAAGTCTTTAGTAATGATGTCTCTTGTTTTGCAGGGTTCCGGCGATGGCGGATGGCGGGCTGAAGTGAGTTGAAGATGGAGCCCGTGTGATGAATAGAAGCGCCTGGAAGCACGTAAGTAAGCGCTTGTTGCCTGCTTCACGATGCGCTCTAACTGTCTTTTTATTTTGCAGGTACAAGTTCGGGGCGGCTGCAGGGTGCCGGAATACCCACTGGGTTAGATGTGGAAAGGGGTAATGGCACGTGAGTATTAAAGTTCCCGAATGTCTTTAAACGCACCTTGTTTTGTCTTTCAGATGCGGGATGCAGCGCTGAAGGCCTCCGGAGCGTGCGAAGAGTTGGTAAGCTTTTGTCTTGCAGATGCCGGAATGCAGTGTGAAGACCTCCGGAGCGCACGAAGAGTAGGTAAGCCTTTGTCTTTCAGATGCCGGAATGCAGCGCGAGGCGTTGGTGACAGCCGATGGACCAGGTAAGTGAAGAGCCGTCACTGAAGACCGTAATGCTAACCTGTTCTTTCTTGTCTTTATAGGTGTTGCTGAAGACTGGATTCAGAATGGTAAGCCTTTTTCCTTAGGCCCAGGATCAGATGCAGAAGACACGATGAGCGTTCTGCTGCTGAGGATGCAGAATAACGCAAAGCAAGATTCATCCATCGGGTGTGGTTTAAATAGCCTCCTGTAGTGCTTAGGTGTCTCCTTCCACAGCCACGCCTAGGTAAGAAAAGAGTTCCTGCTTTCCAGAAGAGTTCCAGTGTTCTGAATCTAGGGAGTGGCTCCTGCCCCACCCAACAGGAAAAGTAGTTCCAAACAGAAGAGGATCAGAGACTCAACTGGCAGGCAAGTAAGCAGCATGGTCTGCTGCAGGTAAGTCCACCCAAGCATTATGAGCCCGGCGCTTCCAGCGCTGGGACTGGGCATATTTATGAGCCTGGTGCCACTGGCGCCAGGACTGGGTCCAAAAGGTCCCAATAGGGACTGGTTGGCACTCGGAACCTGGTTTATGGATCTGCTTCCAAGGGAGTTGGGAAAACCCTGACCTTTTGGAAGCAGAGATCATGACATGACACCCTTGGCATTACACAGATAACAGAGCGCTTCCATTTACTGCAATAGCAGCATCTTGTGTTGGGTTTTCTTGCTTCCCCGAATATGTCCATACACCTCTGAGGGAGTAGAAGGTGTCCAAACTCTATGACCTCAGGAGCCATGCCGCTAAGTTCAGAGTTTGCGGGCATGGGTGCAGCGTTTCTCCCCTGTCTTGAGATAACATGTTGTACGGGCAGGGCAGTTTCACAGGAGGGGAGAGAGACATCTCCATCAGATGAGAACCAGGGTTGGCGGGCCCACATGGGGGCCACCAGTATCATGGGGACTGGTTCCTAGTGAATCTTGTGCATCATCTTGTTGAATAAGGGAGTCTGGGGAAAAGCGTAAACAAATTTCCCTGACCATGCTATCCAGAGTCCGTTCCCCTTGGAGTGGTTCTGTGGGTACCTGGAGGCGTAATCCTGGCATTGGGCGTTCTCCAGAGTTGCAAACAAGTCCATCTCTGGGAAGCCCCATTCTGCGGAAAACGTTGGAGACGATGTCTTCGTGTAGTTGCCATTTGTACTCTATGGGCAGTGGGAAGTCTCTGCCTAGCACATCTGCCAGAAGATGGCGTTCCCCTGGAACATGTTGGGACAACAGAAACATCCTGCGTTTGAGAGCCCATATCCAAATGTTTTGGGACAGCTTGGATAGCCCTGGAGAGTATGTGTCCCCTTGTTTGTTTAGGTAGTACATGGCTGTGGTGCTGTCTGTCAAGATCAGGACGGTCTTCCCTTGTAAATGAGTCTGAAAGGCTTTCAATGCTTTGAATACTGCCAAAGGTTCCAACAGATTTATGTGATTGTACGCTACTTGTGGGGACCACACGCTGTGCACTGTCTACTGAAGCAGGCGAGGCCAAACCCCCCCCCCACCCCAACCCGTGAGATGAGTCGGCCGTGAGAGTGGCTTCTACTGCGGGGGGTGGTGAAGGTTTTCCCCTTCAAGAGGTTTACCCTCAACCACCATTGCAGAGAGAGAATGAGGGCTGGCGAGACAAGTACCAGATCTTCCCATTGTCCGCTGGCCTGACACCACTGGCTGTTGAGCCACTCTTGCATGGGACGCATGCGCAGACGAGCGTGAGGCACTAAGTAAATGCCTGCCGCCATAATCCCTATCAGTCACATGGCCTTGCGTACCGTCACTTCCCGACTGGCTACATACTGAGGGATCTGAAACAGCATGTTTTGAACCCTCTCGTTGGAGGGGAAGGCAAGGCAGCCTTTTGTCTGAATTAGAGCCCCTAGAAACTGTTTGACCTGACTGGGGTCTAGGCTGGATTTCTTCTCGTTGATGGAGAATCCCAGACTGAATAAGAGGTCTATTGTCTTCTGAGTGTTCAATAGGCATGTCTCGTAGGATTCCCCTGTTATGAGCCAGTCGTCGAGGTAAGGGTAAACCGGGATGGATAGTCTGCGCAGGTGTGCTGCCGCTACTGCCAGTACCTTTGTAAAGACCCTCAGTGCCGAGGCAATGCGGGGAATACCTTGAACTGATAGTGCTTGTCCTCTATCATGAACCTTAGGTATTTTCTGTGCTCTGGCAACATTGAAATATGAAAGTATGCATCTTTCATGTCCAGTGTTGCCATGTAATCCCCCCCGTTTCAACAGCAGGATTACTTCCTGTAAAGTGACCATACAAGACTTTTGAGGTTTGACAAACTTGTTGGCTGGGCGCAAGCCTAGCACAAGGCGCATGGTGAGATCCTTTTTGGGTACAAGGAAGTACACTGAATAAATACCCTTGTTTACCTGTAGAATAGGGACGGCTTCTATGGTGTCCTTTCCTAGAAGGGTCTGCACCTCTTGCAGTAGGATTCGCAGGTGGTCCGGGCGTCAGGCGTCTTGGTGGTCTGCTGAATTGGGGAGGTTGGGCAAATTCTATACAGTACCCGTAGGCGACCGTCTTGAGTACCGACTGGTCTGTTATCCCCTACCATGCAGTGAGGTAATCTGTTATTCGCCGCCCCCGACCGCAGTGGCACGGGAGGGGACCTGGATCCGAAGGTCATTTCTGACCAGAGGCCGGGGTGCCTCTGGGGTTGGAACCTCGGCCTCTACCTTTCCCACGCTGCTGTCCTCAGGGTGGATAAGTGGTGGAGGTATTAGACCCTTGTCCGGAATTCAAGTAATTTCCTGCATTATACTGGTTCTGGGGAAAACGAGATTGCCAAAGAAAGGACAGGCAGGAGCCACTTCCTCTAGGGGAAGGTTTCTGGGTAATCTGGTGAAGGGACTGGAGTGTTTCATGTTCTTTCTTGGCTGTTTCGAATGCATCGTCCACTGCCTTCTCAAACAGGTTGGTCTCTTCAACGGGTTTGTTTATTAGTGATGCTTGGGTCTCTGGTTTGAAGCCGGCGTTCCTGAGCCATGCATGTCTCTTGAGCAAGGTACCTTGTGCCAGGGATCTACCCGCTGTCTCGGCAGCATTCAGAGTGTTTTTGAGCACATTCTAGTTCACCTGCTTGCTCTCAGAAACGATGGCGAGCAACTTGGTCCGTGTAGGCTCTAGCACTTCTTGAAGGCCTTCTTGCAGAAGGTTCCACTGGACGTCTGCATAGCTGGCCAATAGCGTGGGTTTATTAGCTATACAGGTGGTAAATGCAGCGGCCGTTGTTATTCTTTTCCCCAGCGCATAAAGTCTCTTGGATTCCTTATCGGGGTGGTGCTTCTCCTGTACACAGGGGAACACCATCCAGTTTTCTAGTCGTGGTAACCACTAAAGAATCTGGAGTGGCAGGACTCTATGTAGGCAGGGTCGGTCGGAGAAGGCCGAAACGGCTTCTCCGCTCTAGGGTTCACAGCCCTGGTTTGTGCCGGTGTCAACAAAGAAGGTTCCAACCTTCTCTTGATTGGGTCCAACAAGGGGATGGCCTGGCTGGCCGGAGGTTTTTCTTGGAATATATCCTGCACGAAATCATAGTCTGGTAAGGCCTCTTGAGTGAGATCTGAAAGTGGTCAGCCGCCTTCTACAAGATGGCGGTGAATGCCATCTGGTCGTCCACTGGGAGGCTTGCCGGAGTGGGGGGGTGGGGGGATCTAAGCACAGGACATCGGGGTCTTGGGTGGGTGGAGGGGGACGTCCAGGGTACAGCATCAACCTGATGGCTGTCCTCCCAATTGTCCAAAAGACCTGTTTGATCACAAACATTGTTGTTTTCCAGAAAGGTGCCATCTTCATCCTGATCATAAGTGTCCATACCATCCTCATCTGTGAGGACACAAGTAAACTCTTCATGTAGATTCTCCAAGGTCCTTTGAAACTTAGATACAGGAGTAGCTGGAAAGTCTTTTTGAGGTCTCTTGGGAGCAAGGGCCTCAGAATACAAGACACATTTTTCTAATCTGTCCATACATCCCTCAAATTTCTCCCTGGTCCATGAGGATGAACCAGAGGGATCCAGGGGAGAAAATGGTTCATCATCTTCTTCCCTGTGGCATCAAGATTTTTCCCCTAATGTGCCCGACAAGGGCACAGGACTCAACGTAGTCCTGGCGGAGTTTGGGGCACTGCGGCGTGTCTTTCAACATGTCTCTCGGCCGTTCTTTGTGCTTCGTCGCCTCCTTCGACCGCTCCTTCAGTCTAACTGCCGAACTAATCCTAGCGATGCTCTCGGCAATGGTAGGAGAATCCGGGCGGTCTACCAGCTGAACCGGAGACTGAGCGGTCGATTTCGCCACCACCGGGACAAGCGGAGGCTGAGCGGTGGGTTGCGTGCCACCGGATGAACCGGGGGCTGAGCGATGGATTTTGCCGCCACCCGGGCTTTAAGGCGCGTCCTCCTGGAGCACTCAGACGTCCGTGTGTCTTTTAGTGTTAGCGCCCATTACTTTGGAATGCCCAGTTGCAGGTCGCGGTTGCGAGGAAGGCTGACGATCAGAGGATCCAGTCAAAGATTTTGACGGTTCTGTTGGCGCTTCGGCACGCTTCGACATAGCCGCCAAAGCAGACCCTTGGGTTGTGTGCTTGGTGTCATGATCGTGTGCGCCCCAGTCGTCGGGCGTTTGCCCCATAGTGTGACTCGCGTCAGGCCTAGTGGGGACGGGTATCGTGGACCGAGAGCGGTCCGCAGTTAGGTCAATGGCTTCCAATACAGAGGCCTGGTCATCGCTAGTTCCCCCCGCCCCCCTCATCACTTTCGGCTTTTGCAACAGCAGGGGGAAGAACATTCAGCCTGTAACATGCCGTAGGCCGCCCACCGCTTTAAGCAGTGCTCCAAAAGGGCCTTAGTGCGCAGGAGTCTACATGCCACGCAGCTCATTTATTTGTGGTCGAGGGACAGACAATTGTTGCACTGAGTGTGCTAGTACTTCCACAGATATTTGGCCCTGCACGAGGGACAAAATCTAAATGGCATCTTTTCCATAGCGAAGGACAATTAAAGCGATGACAAAATCCAGGGAGCAGAGACGGTAAAAGAGGAAAGGCATACTTGTAAAGGATATGTCCACCCCAACCCCACTCTCCCTACTGTGTAGGCCGGCCAGAAGGCTTGGCCACGTGGGCGGCCGTGCTGTCGGGATCAAAAGGCGGCAAAAGTCTGCAGCAGTCATCAGAGTTTTTTCACAGGATTCAACAGTCAAAGTGACTTAACGGGAATAATGACAAAGTTGATAATAATAACAACAACAATATCTCTATGTAAGAGCTCCGCATTAGGGCGACCAGTAATCTGGGCGGAAAAAAAAAACAATCTGAGGGACCTCGGCACGTGAGGGATTTTGGGTACACTGCACGTCACGCTACGGATAGTGTTACAGACACGCCTATGCTGATGTCCCCTTTCGATCCTCGGGGGACAAGATGCAATACTCTGCGGTTACCACTGGATGTCGGACCATATGCACAGCATGTGAATCTAAACAGATTAACAAGCATCAGAAGCACAGATTATGGAGTAGCAGGGAGCAGCACCTAAGGAAGAGAAGGAGCTTTGGGTAAGGAGGGGATGTTCAATGTCTGCAACAGATGCACTATGGATACAAGATAACACGGGGATAGTGGCGATGCCACTAGCATTATTGAACACAGCACTAACACAACTGCACTATCCAACACACAGGGAAGGAGGTCATTGCTACACACATTGGAGAAACATGGTTCTGCCCCAATCTAAATGAACATGTGGCTGAATTTGTGAGCAACTGCTTGACCTGCCAATAGTTTACAGCAGGGCATGCATTGAGAGTGGTGAGAGGAGCCATACCAAGACTAGTGGGTCCATTCTAGCATTTACAGGTGGATTATGTAGACATGATCCAACACCGACGAGGGTACCTCTATAGGATAGTGGTTGTATGCTCATTCTCCAGTTGAATTGAGGCTGGGCACTGTTCTTATGTCGACGCCCTTAGAGTGGCCAAGTTTCTAGGGGGGGGGGGGGGACGAGAGGCGTTCCCAAGATGGGACGTTTGTGGGGTCCTATGGTTCGACAATGGGCCTCACTTTGCCAACAAAGTGTTTCAGCATATCACATCATATTTGGGCAGCCGACACAAATTTGCCTGTGTGTACCACCCGCAAGCGATGGGGTGTGAACGCCTGAACGGCCTTCTCAAAGAGTGCATAGCCAAGACACAGTGGAGTACTAAAAATAATTGGCTGCACTATCTACCTCTTGCCTTGTTTGCATTGCGCAATAAGCCTGGGTCCGACCACCATTTAACGCCTGAGGTGGTGATTGGATGGCGCATGCATCTTCCCCTGACTCCTCCCACCAAAGCACGAAAGACTGAGAATAGTGCAGATGTGTAAAGTCAGGAAATTAATGAATACATTACTTCTCTGGTGGCTAGCTCTGCTTTTATCTCTCGCCAGATACAACGGCACCGGGGAGGCCCTGAAAACAGCGAAGAAAGCAACGAGGACAGCGCACCACAAGACTCTGGACCAAGAACTCTCTGAAAGTGGGTGACATTGTCCCCTTACATAACTTTATAAGGTGCTGGAATGCGCCTAGGTTCATCGGCTTACATATTGTGGAGAAAGTGGTCAACCGTTCTGTCAAACTAGAGGGCAAGACAGTCTGGAACCTCAGAAGTCAGACTTCAAGCCGACAAAGCAGCAGCCTCACCTGGCAACAAAGTCACTGTGACCGACCGGGCCAACGTTCAGCACCTAGCAGAGCTATAAACGCGTTCTGAACTCGCACGACTAGGGAGACCAGGTCATCAAATGGTCACACGCTCCAGAGCAGCAGAAGTAGAGACTGCAACTCTTGTGGATATCGATTAGGATACACTGTTCTTTTTCCCTTCTGCACACACAGAGCCTACGTGCAAGCCGATATCACTGTTACTGTTGTGTATTTTCATTTTGCCCTCTACCAGTCACCCAGATACCTTCTCCAACCAATTTGTCCACGCTGTAAGGAGACCCAACAGATTCCCAGCACGATCCCCTGGAGTACACGATCTTGCCTTTATAGAATATTTGGCCCAAACATACCCACAGCTTGAGCACGATGATCCCCCCCAGTACTTGCCACCCTAAGAGACCCATCAGTAAGAAAGTTGTGGGAAGAAGAGTTTACCTTTGCCATTAGCGATTACCTGGTCCGTGGGGCTTTAGGCCATTTACACTACTAACAAATGAACACATTTCTTTGCGCATTTCAGGCGGTCAACTATATCTTCAGGCTGTAAGGATCAAGCAGCCTAAGTGAAAATGAGGGAAACAAATAACATTATAATTATGTCGTGTCTATTACTTCCAAGTGGATTAGCAGGATTCGTATTCTGGCAATTATATTTTGTTGTCAATGCTACCGCTGTACCCTCTACTAACATCCCCCCAACCCAAGCAAGTTTAACGACCATGTCAGGTGGACAGTAGTAAACTGCTGTTAAGGTAAGGAGAGGTAAGCGCAGAGTTGACACAGACATGAATGGGGTTGACATGTATCTCACTGACACTGCCCGAGTGTCTAACAACATGTGGTACAAACACATGACAAAAGTAGGTAAGAAAACCAATGGGGAGATCGGTTCTGTCTGCTCTTTAATCTGCTACGCAATGAGTGCTTCCAGAACGTTCATAGCAACTGAAATACCTGCAGCAAGAGCACAATGCCTAATGTATCTGTTGATGGTGCAAACTCAAGGAAGATTTCAAGGGAAGACAACCACATTGAGATGGATGTCCAAAGGAACATTCCCATATGATGATAGTTACATAGAGACATTAGACATGATGAACACTTATTGGCAGCTAGATTAAGGTTTACAGTACATAACTGACAGACCTGAGAAGGGAGAAACAACAAAGACTATCACCTTGAAGGAAATGCCATGTCCCTCGACAAGAGTGAGGCAAACGGGAGGAGAGCCTGGTTGCTGGGAAAGACCACAGATACTAGTGTATGGTCAAGTAACATGAACGATGGATGGCAAGATGGAGTGGTGGGAAGCAAAGCACTGACACTAGCACAGTCATCAGTGAACAAGTTGCAGGAAGAAAACGTCAAATGCCTGAAAGAATGGGAAGCAAGTGCAAAGTTACTGACATAGGTGGAAAATCAAGCTGGGCAGAAGCTGATAATCCCTCTGAAGACACCAGCCGTGTGCTATCAGAACAATGGTGAAATTGAAGTTGGCGAGAACGTGAGGTGCAGAAGCACTGAGCAACTTGCAGCTATAAAGGCAGGAACAGCAGTGCGCATGGATCACTTTTGGGCTTGTGGATTGAAAGCATACGAGAAGCTGCCACCTGATTGGGGAGGAGTTTGCTCTTTGGTACACATCAATATGCCTTCGTTGGTTGTGCCAAGAAAGGATGTGAAGATTGACAAGTTCCCGAAAATGGACAACAAAAGAAAGGTTGTTTGAAGTGGCACCAACTGCCAAGGCAGAGAAGCAAGCAGGATTGAGCAGAGCGAAGAGAGGAGGAAATTACTTCTCATGAGCATCAGAAGCAGCACTAGATGAGGTTCCAGCAGAACATAGACTGTTCAGCAGGACGCAAATGTTCTTTGCTTCGATAATACCCTCTGTACAGACGTACACAAACACCAAGTGGTTACAGATCACTCGTGGGGAGATGATGGTAACGATTAATTCTACTGTCATTGGGTTCAACCCCATAAAGGAAGAGCTCAGAGCAATAAGGATGGTGGCGCTCTGAATAGATAAGTTCTGAACCTCCTCACAGCCATGGAAGGAGGTGTTTGCGCAAAGAAAGGGAATTCTTGTTACACATTCTTACCTGCCAACGACAAAGATAACAGAACTATCAGATGCAGTGGCACAACTGGCACAGATGCATGCCAAAATGGAAGATGAAGTAAGGGGGACAGGAAAGGACCAGAGCTGGATTGCGTACATATGGTCATGG
The DNA here is from genome assembly GCF_040938575.1 of Ambystoma mexicanum. Classification (NCBI taxonomy): domain Eukaryota; kingdom Metazoa; phylum Chordata; class Amphibia; order Caudata; family Ambystomatidae; genus Ambystoma; species Ambystoma mexicanum. The sequence goes on from NC_090929.1 coordinate 420,594,909, forward strand.
ATGCTATCATGACTGTCAGATGGACTAAAGGTGGTAATGGGAGCTCTTGTATTGGCAGCAACCTCAATGTGTGGGATCAAAATCTGCATGGCTAAATGCAAGAAAATAGCAGAAGAAGCTGTTGGAATGCAGGATCTGATGGGATGTAAACCGAGGTGGAACAAAGGATGAGATTGTTGCAGAAAGGGACAAGCTCAGAGAAAGAATTGCATAATGCCAACTATTCCCAACCAAATCCATGAAGCTGGACAACCCATTTGATCCCAAGTACCCTTGCATAATGCCAACTATTCCCAACCGAATCCATGAAGCTGGACAACCCAGTTGATCCCAAGTACCATGAAGGGAAGTGGGTTTGGTGCAACCCCAAAGGAGTGTGCTGTTACATGTACTGGTTGTTCGATGACCACACAAACTACCATGGGCACCTCGGAGGAATAACGAAGATATGGCAGCCAAGAGCAAAAAGACTGTCATATAAGGATGTGGTCGACAGGTCGACCAGAGGGGGGACTGAAGAGGGATGGGGAAGCCTACCATCCCGTCCCCCTCCTACGAAATCCATGATGCAGAAGGCGGGCAGAAAACACTGCAATAACCCATTCTATTTCGGACCGATTCCCAGTGGTCCCATGATTGACAAGTATGTTCGAGAGATACCCCCTCAGCCAATCATATCCCCCTCAAACCAACCCTGCAGACCAGGTGCGATGCGGATTTACCTCAGCGAGTATGAAGAGCCACAGGCCAGGATCAAAGACACCTCTATTGATAGCCTGGACTAAGCACCAAGAAACCATGTTAATGACGTTGTTAGAGACTCCACGACATAGCAGCGTTAGACATGAAGCACACGTGCCATCCGCACTTCAGGACACAAACGCACACTCGAATACATGAAGAACACAAGCGTACAGTCTTATTGTAGTGTACAGATACATATACATATTGCCATTGCTTTTATTATTTTTGCCAGTAGCCAAAACACAGAAACTGCAAGAGACAGATCATGAGCACAGCTGGCAAATGCTTACATGCAATTAACCGTATGGAAATGCAGGAGCACCTATGGGACCTGACAGAACCAAGTTTGACTAACCTATGGAAATGTAGTATAGTATGGACACTGTACAAACCGCATTATAAAGGTTTAGGAAAAGTACAGCAGGCCGCAGGCCCCTCAAAAAGAGACGAGCTAAGCTGAAATTGAGGCTGCAGAGAGAGCGAAACGTGTGAAACAGGACTCACAGCCAAGGCCAAGAGATACGGATGACATTCCAATCCACAGACAAGGGGACCAGCTGCAGAAACAGCTATTAAATCCTCATAATTCAGAGCTGCACAGCTCATATTCGTGGTGTCGAACACGTGACGCGGCTGAAGCAGACAATGGACAGCGGGCAGCGGTGGGAAAGGAGCACTGGCCGCAGGCTGCTAGAGACAGATGGCGACAATTCTGCAACAATATGTTACAAGCGTTGCCCCAAGCAGGAGAGCACTCACGTAAGCTAAGGTGGTGTACACAAGTTACAATGCAGACACATAATCATTCGTATTACCTTGAAGAGGTACAAAGAGCTGAGAACATGTTCGAATCCCAGGCCTGGGGATGTCAGCTCTAGCCAATCACAGTTTAGTATCCTAGGGGTGGGTAGCAACGGGCAAGAAGCAATGGTAAGTCCACCACACTGCAACTTCGTTATAGATAGTAACTTGGGGACGGACCAGGCCAATCACCTGACATGCTGGAGCCAGTAGAATAACATCTATATAGTCCACTATAGGTAGTATAATACTAAATATCCAATCCCATGGTCCGATACATTTTCTGGAGAAAGGCCCAGGTTGTGACATCACTCCTACGTAATGGGGTTGTAAAACCAGCCTGTGAGCCGAGGAAGAGCGAGATGTGCATGGATTTTCTCTGTTCCTGTTTGTTTTGCCTGCAATAAACCACAGTTTGAATGACATTGACTGACTCCTCTGTGTAAGGAGGGAGTCGGGCTCTGCAAGTCTGCAGACTTCCAGTGTCCCTCTGGCATACCTGGAAGTTCGTCTCAACAACACCAAGCCACACAGTGCTGCCAAGTAAAATCGGTGACGACGCAAAACCACTACAAACTACCCTAGATCAGCAAGGACTTTTGAGCGACCCAACCCCTTGCAACAAATGGAACTTCCCTTTGGGGCGCCAGGAAAAAAGTCCCCGAATATGAACAGGGAAATTCAACTTTCCCGCTGCCTTTGATATTCTGCAGCAGGCCCACATGGAGGAAGTGGGTAGGGCTTAGCCTGCTACTTGTAGCCTTGGCTGCCTTCAACACAATCCTGCTGGGGAAGATGGGGCCAGAGAACCAATTCACGGAGGGGGATAAAAGGAGACCACAGGAAACTGGAACAGTGGGTTATTCAGATGAGATCAGAGGAGTAGGTGGACGACCAAGCAACCACCAGGTGGGTGGAAGGAGCAGCGTAGTGTGAAGGAGATTTCTGGAGAATGTGACTGCACCTCCCCCTTCTCCCCCTTGCACTTCTTGTTCTTGCACTTGCACGATCTGAATGACACAAGGCCTAGAAAGTTCTCTTGTCCTCCTGTCTTCCCTCCCTTGTCGCGCCTTGAAACACTTGTGTACAGGCGCGTTATAAATGACTTCGATCATATCACAACATTGGCTAGTGAGTGAAACTGGTACTGCTATGCAAGTGTTCGTGAAAGCGTGGCACGTCTGGTTAGGAGGAGAGAAGGGGTGAATGTGAAGTGGAGTGTACGCGAAAGAGGGTGTCAGAGTTAGTGGTAGTAGTAGCGTCGAGGGAGTGGTCATTTGGATTTAGGAGTAGTAGTGTGAAGTGAGAACATGCACAAGAACTGGTCTTGCTGGACCAGAGGGGTGGACTGGCACTGAATCACAGAAGGTATGGGGAAGTTGGAGTGGGGTCTGGGCTGATGCTCTTTACTGGATAGTTCAGGTAATGCAGACCTATAATTAAAATTTTAAAAAAACATTAAAACACGGGGGGCTATGGGGTTGGGGGTGACAGGGAGTACAGACTGGCACACTGGGAATGGTAGTCCATAAGGAGGAGACACCACATCATGCTGATGGCTACCACTCAGCTGCTGGGGAGAACCCATACCCCAGGAAGGAGAAAGAGCAATAGCATGCTGGTGGCTATACCTCAAAGCCCTGAAGAGTATCACAAAGCAAGGAGGAGACCGTCAACCATGTTCTGGAGTTCTCCGAGATGCTACATGGGCCAGGAAACAGTAGAGGACAGAGCCTTCTGAGGCTTGTGCACAGCAAGCATAGGCATAGCTGGTAGAGGACAGTAACAGCCTGACAAAAACCATAGGAAGAGTGGGGTACAATTCTTGCTAGTAGGTTAAACACCAAGGCAAAGTGCAGAAAAAGATTTGTGTTGGTGAAACCAGGGAGCCTATGAAGGCAACCCGTGGACCATAGGGTGAGCTGCTAATGACATGTCTACCTCGGATGACTTGACCTTTACACTCTGGTGAATATGGGTCGCCCCTCCGAAGAAGCAGGTCTGAATGCAGGGTGTGCTAGGTTTGGTTACAATGAATGTACCTACATATTTGATTTTAGAGTGTAATTGGTTTGGGCCTTAACTCTGGGTATTCAGAGTCTTGGGCCTTTCCGAGGCCATGATGGAGGTCAGAACTCTTTGTCCCAATTGATCTTAGGCTGGACAAAGGTCAGTTATGGAACATTCTAAACTGCCTTTCATTAACAACTGTCCAGCAGTGAAGTACTGCGTTACTATACTTCTGCTTTCTAGGCCCATGTTCAGCACTAGGACAATCTCTGGAGGAGGGATGCCACTTTGCAAGCAAACAGCAATACAAGAAGAAGTTAGGCAGAGGTGGTACAGGAGAATTAAGCTACGTATTTTCAGCTTTTCCCTTTTTTTGAGTTCCTGTTTTGTTTGTTCATGCTCTAGAAGGACGTGATTAGGCCTAGAAAGTTTACCTATACTAAGAAAGGTTTTGAATCGTAACGTACTTCAACTGAGAGACTGGTAGCCCGACGCGACTATAAGCGTCCGTGATTTTCTTTTTGTTTCTTCTTTTTCAGCACAAGCGTGTTAGAGGAAGGAACCCCACATACAACATCATCCAGGGATTTGTTTCCCTGGCAACCAGGCAGCGTCAGGTTTCCCCTCGAGCAGAAGTTTGAATGGGCACAGTTACGCATGCACGCTACCTTCTCTTCCTGATCTGTGAGAGTGGAAGAAGTTGGCAGTAGATCCTAGGACAGGCAGCGCAAGGACCACTTATGCCGTTATTCAGGTGCAGGCTGTGCAGAGACTGGTCTCTTGACTACTGGAGACATTTGACCTCTAAATTTAAAGCACGGGTAGCCCAGCGACAAGAAATTATGTTTGCATAAAGTTTCAGCAAACTAGCCCTCTGCAGCACAAGAACTGGCAAAGCCAAAAGTACCATTGTTTTCGGCAGAGAGCTGAATTATTCGTAAACAAGTTCTTTCTTTATTTAGGTCCATATTAGTAGCTCTTCAGGAAGCAGTTCAAATAAGGAAGATAACAGGTCAAACAGTTAAACAAAGCCATATTAGTGTGCAACTAAACACACAATGATTTCGAATTCTGTCATGGCATAAGCAGAGGGATTTCAGGTACTGAGCACTACATGTTTGATGAGATTTTGTGGAAATAGGGTAGAATGTACCTTGGAATTAACTAAATGTTGCTTTTCTTTCTCGTCCCTGCAGATTCCCACCTCAGTAGAAGCGTGATTTTATTTTATTTTTTCCACTTCAACTTCCCCATCCCCTTTCCCTGAGGGGTGTTCCAGGCTCAGCTGTAAAAAAGTGAGACATGACCTTGGAGGTCTGTGGGCTTCAGCAGCTTCCGCGGACAGCTCAAGACTTGCCAACAGCCAACCTGCTAGAAATGATGGACAGCCACCAAGATGAGTCACAAAGCTTTAGGGAAAAATGAGAGGGGGGAAACCCCTTCCAAATTCTAAGAAGAGACGGAGAGCACCAAGTTGCTGTCGAGAAGCAATTGGTTGAGCAATATGAATGTTCTGATTACTTACCGGTAATCTTCATTACTCCTAGTCCTACTCTTCCTCGTCACAGTACTTACCCCATGAGGCACCCGCCTCCAACACAGGACCTTCTTCTATTTCTTCTTATTTCTATAACTCCTCCCCCACACCCACGTCACTTAGTTTCATATTACCAAGCCGTAGCATGGGACCTTCCCCGCAGGGAGGGTGAGGAGGGTCGTCAGTACTGTGACGAGGAAGAGTAGGACTAGGAGTAATGAAGATTACCGGTAAGTAATCAGAACATTACCTCCACGTCCACTCTTCCTCGTCCCAGTACTTACCTCATGAGGTATACCAAAGCAACAAACGGGGAAAAAGGTCCCAAAGAGAGACAGAATCAAAACAGTGCAGAAACACACACCTTTAACAACTCCAATTTTACATCCCCACAGACAAAACTCCAACCCCGAAGGAACCAACCCCCGAGTGGGAGACATTCAACCTATAGTGGTTGATGAAGGTGCTCTGATCAGCCCAAGTGGCAGCTCTACATATCTCCTGTAGAGAAACCCCCCTAGCATCGGCCCATGAGGCCGCCAAACCTCTGGTGGACCGCCCCTGAACGTGCGCAGGCACAGGCAGGCCTGAAGCCACATAGGCCATGGAGACCACAAGACGGATCCATCGGCTAATGGACACTACAGTGCCTTACGCCCAGCCCCAGCCGGGCCAAAAGTAATCAGAAGACTGTCAGAGCGGCGGAAAGGGGCAGTTCTAGCCAAGTACTCCAACACCGCCCGCCGCACATCAATGTTATGCCAAGCCACTTCCTCTGGCGTTTGCGGATTTTGAAAAAAGGCAGGGAGAACCAGATCCTGAGAGGTGTGAAAACGAGAAACAACTTTAGGGAGAAACTTCGGATCACACCTCAGCACCACCGAGTCCGGCAGAACCCTCAGGAAAGGGGGGGTGACATAACAGAGCCCCAATCTCCCCAAGCCTACGGGCAGAAGTTATGGCATTCAGAAAAGAAGTCTTCAGCGTCAGATGTTTCATATAAGTTTCGGAAATGGGCTCAAAGGGAGGCCCTTGAAGAAAAGAGGGAGATCCCAAGGAGGAAGCCCCTTATAAGTACAAGGACGGGAAGAAGAAAAACCCCTGAGCAACTTCCCCACCAACACCTCCCCATCCAAGTGCCCATCAGAGTCCCCCAAAAGGAATTTTATGGAGGCCCACTGAGAGCGAAGCGTGGAAACCGCCAGGCCCTTGTCAAACCCATCCCAGAGGAATTGAAGGATAGCGGTGAGGCCAGAACGCAGGGGAGGGATCCCAGACCGCCCACACCAGTCCCGGAAATGGCTTCAATGTCTGCCGTAAGCCTTCAGAGTGGAGGGTCTAAGAGCATTCATTATGGAATCCACCACAGGACCAGAAAACCCCTGAGAGATCAGCCTAGCCCGTGCAATATCCACACTGCCCTTTGTATCTGGCGGACCCCCAACCGTAGCTCCCCCAGAAGGGGACAAGGCCACTTCGGAACCAGCCAAGGCTCCTGGCACCGAAGCTCCAACAGAGAGGGGAACCAATTCCGGCGGGGCCAGTACAGAGCGAACAACAATACAGTCACCCTGGATATTCTGATGCGCTGAACCACCCGAGGCAGAAGAGGAATAGGTGGAAAAGCATAAAGGAGACCCTGAGGCCACTGCACAGAGAGGGCATCCACCCCCCACGCACCCTCTGTCTGAAAACGAGAGCAGAAGAGGGGAACTTTTGCTGAGGCTGGAGACGGAAACAGGTCCAGAATAGGGGTCCCGAACCCGACACAGATCTCTGCAAAAACCTGGGTCGAGAGGACCAGTTCCACCGAGGAGGGAAACCGGCGGCTGAGTAGATCTGCCCGAACATTGTCCACCCCCCTGATATGTGAAGCCACCAGGGACACCAGATGTGATTCCCCCCAAGCACCTATATGAGCTGCCCGGGCATTCAAGGAGCGGCCGGAACCCCCTTGGCGGTTGACGTAAGCCAAAGCTGTCGTATTGTCTGTCTGGACCAAAACTGCCCGGCCCATCAGCAACCTCCTGAAGTACACCAGAGTCCGGAGAATGGCACACAACTCTCGCCAATTGGATGTCCGATGGCTCTCTTCCGGATCCCACAACCCCTGAGCAGAGAGGACTCCCAACGTAGCTTCCCAGCCCCTTCCACTGGCGTCGGTAGTAAGTGTGGTCACAGGAGGAATGATCAGGGACACCCCAGCCCGTAGTTTCGGAACCCTCAACCACCACTGCAGGGACACCCGCAGCGCCAGAGACACCGGAATCAAAGCCTCGAAAGCTTGAGATGAAGGGAGCCAGTGGGAGAGAAGGTAGGACACCAGGGGGCGTAGATGAAGACGGGCACAGGGAACCAGAAACACGCAAGAAGCCATGTTCCCCTGCAATTTCAGCAATAGGCGGGCCGGGACATACTGCCTCCCGAGAACCCTGCCCAGAACAGTCAGCAAGCGACGGACCCTCTCCAGGGACAGGAACACCTTCCCCATCCTGGTGCAAACCTGTGCACCAATGAAAACTAGATCCTCAGAAGTTGGGACTTCTGTCAGTTCACCAGGAAACCCCAGTCCTGCAATGCCTGGCAGACCAATCAGAGATGAGAAATGACAGTCTGCCGGCAGGACGCTTGGATCAACCAATCGTCCAGGTAGGGAAATATCTGAATGCCCCGCAGATGTAAGTGTGCCACCAGGGGAGCCACCAGCTTGGTGAAAACTCTGGGGGCAGATCGCAGTCCGAACGGGAGCACCCTGAACTGAAAATGTCGGGATCCCACTGCAAAGCGGAAGAACTGCATGTGCCAGGGACGGAGAGCCGCATGGTAATAAGCATCCTGGAGATCCAGAGATGTCATCCAATCCCCCTTTAATAACATCGGAAGAATGTTCTGTAAAGTCTCCATCTTGAAGTGTTCCTTTTGGACGAAGCAGTTCAGGGCTTTGAGGTCCAGAATTAGACGGTACTTCCCCAAAGGTTTGGGGACCAGGAACACCCGTGAGTAGAACCCCTGACCCTGCACAGGGAGAGGAACGGGCATGATGGCTGCCTTCAACACTAATTCGGAGAGCGTGGCGTCCATGGCCAACCTCTTGAGCCGAGACCTGGGAACCACAGTCCGAACCATGCAATGCTGGACAGGAGGAGACAGGAAATGCACTCGACACCCCCATTGTACTATGTCCAGAACCCATGAGTCAGAACACAACCTTTCCCATACTGGAAAAAACTGCCGGAGCCGCCAGCCCACCAGCAATTCCAAACCGTCAGGACTTAGGTGCCGGCCCAGGAGGTGAAGAGCGTGGAGGACCCCGACCCCCCCTAGCTCTCCGAAAAGAATGTGATGTGGAGCCAGGAAAAGACCTGCTGGTCACTGGAACAGCCCCAGAGGAAGATTTCTTGGCAGTTGAAGGAGGCTTGCGTCGAAGTTTGTCCGCCCTAAAATCTTTGTGCACCTTATCCTCAAGGCAATCACCAAAACGCCTGGACCCAGTGAAAGGAAGTTTCAGGGCAGCCGCCTTCTGAGACCCATCAGTCTTCCAGTCCCTTAGGTGCAAATGCCTCCGGGCAGATATACCAGCCCCCATGGCCATGGCTGAACCACGCACCCCATCAAAAGCCAGATCGGCCAAAAACGCAACCTGTCTCTGCATGTCTGTAAGCAATGGGGCACAATCAGAGCCTTCATTGACAGCCTTTTTCAACTCCCTGAAACCATTCAACAGTGTTTCAGCTGTGTAGGAACCATAGATATTTGCTTGAAGGGCCAGATGCGCCCCTGCATGAACCTTCTTAAGGCCGGAATTAACTCGGCGGTCCACTGGATCCCGGACGGCCGCCTCCTCGGCCGACATAGAGGAGCGACCCACCAGGCTGGCGAGGATATCGTCGACCTCAACTGGATCAGACAGCAGAGTCTCGCCCTTCAAAGGGTAAAGTTTGGACATGAAGCGGGGCATTGCAATCTTCTCCGGGTCATGCCATTCCCGGAGGATTTTTTCCCGGATATCGGAAACCAATGGCAACCCCTTCCTATGTGTATGCCTATACTGGCGAATAAAAGGGTCGGCCCCCTCCACCGGCACCAGGGGCTCTGAAAATCCCATGCAATCCCCAACTTGAGCCAGCACCTCCTCCACTCCCTCTCTGTCCAGATACTTCCCTTCAGCATCAGCCGAAGAGGAACAAGAAGAGGCCGATGACTCAGCGCCAGAAGAAGAGGAGGATGAGGAAGACAGACGCCTGCGCTTGTGTCCATGAGCACGTGTGCGACTCCCTCTACGATGCTTAAGCAGCTTCTTCAACTCCTTTCTGGTCAGGGAAAAACGCTTAGCCTTCTTCTTTCTCTTTCTGTGTAAATCAGGAGAAGAGGAAGACGAAGACGAAGAAGATAGGACCAGATGCCTGCTCTTTGCAGAATGTTTTCCCATGTTGAGTAAGCTCAAAAACAGTGACCAAGGAAGGCTGCTTCACCAAAGACCCCTGTACACCGAATCAAGGCTCCACATACAAACAATTGCTAACGTGCCTCTCCCACATTCAAATAGAGGCCAGAAAGAACAACAACCAATAGGAACAACATCAATTAATTCCTATGGCAACATGCCTGCAGCACCAGAGGAGGAGGAGCCCACCCTCCTCCGGAGCACGTGGCTCAAACAAGAAAAAGGAGCCGCCAATCCGTGCCCAGCCGCCCATGCAGCATGGCCATGCAACAGGAAAAACATGCCCCCCCTTCTCCTTACCTTAACCCGGGTGTGTTCTCCCAGAACCCGGGCCACGATGCCCTGCGCTGGCCAAAGCCCAGCAGAAACCAGGCAAGGCAGCCTGACTCAACCGGGTCCCAAGCCCCGCAGGGAACCCAGGAGTCTTGCCACACCTGAAGGAGCCGAAGGCCCCGCCACACAGCCCCACCAGGGGGCCAGCATTCGGAGCTCCCCAGCGCCGGGAAGAAAAAACAAGCCCAACCTGCCGGAAGCAGGAAAAATTAAACTAAGTGACGTGGGTGTGGGGGAGGAGTTATAGAAATAAGAAGAAATAGAAGAAGGTCCTGTGTCGGAGGCAGGTGCCTCATGAGGTAAGTACTGGGACGAGGAAGAGTGGACGTGGAGGTAATGGACTGCGAAGAATAGTCCAGCTCAAGCGAAGCAGGGTGCAGCAGCAAGGAAACTGGCTAAAAAGGGCAGATCAAGGCAGGGACAGAATGAGAGGAATTCAATGGAGAAAAGGAAAGATGAAGAAGGAATAATATTGGGGGTGGGGTGAGCGTTGGAGAAACTAATTAAAGCAACATAAAAAGGGAGGGGGAACATCGATGTGAAAGACCAAGCATTTCCCAGCAAGGTGCATGGAAAATGGCATTCGATGCTCAATCCAATGTGAGATGCTGGAGACCGGTCCGTCCTTTAGATCTGTGAGACTGATGTGTCTCTGCCACCTCTGACCCGGAAGTGGAAATCCACCATCTTTGAAAAGGGCAGATCATGGTATGGCTATCGTTTTGTTGAAGGGGCAGGGAGCCGAACAACTGCGATGAAACTGTGGCGGGTTGCCAGGAGTTGTCGGAAACCCTGTATTTTCGAACCAGAAACTACAGAAAAAAACAATACGTTGAGCTCCAGATCACTAAGACAAAGTACACCCAGGAGTGTACCGAGTGCTATTTCTATGGACTGTAATTTCAATTATGATGCAAGATGGGCACTATACCCCTGGGAAATTAGACAACAGGTCCATTTAGGGATCCTAGATAAGAACTCTAGGTCCTTTAAAATAAGACCATATACACTGATTAGTTTTCCCTCTTGGACTTAATCCATACATTTTACAGATACAGCTGCATTTCCTAAGCATTTAGGCATGCATTTCATTTTTTTTTTATCCCAGAGCAGGTCAATGGTGGAGAGGACACTGCTTTAGAAAAGTCAGAGAAACCAAGAGTACTAGTGAAAGCTACACCTTTTATTGCTAGTCCTGCCCCCTACACAGTTACAGTATCAAGCTAGATAGGCCCTCCTGTTGTGTTGGAGAAACTCTACCAGAACCCATGGGCTTAATTCCAAACAAAACAGGGGGCCCACAGCGCCAACAACAAGAGCCCGACAGAGCCAGAGCCAGTGAGGTGGAGGTGGCGAGCCCGGAGAGTGCAGCGGCCCACCCATACGGCAACCCCAAGAGTTGCCAGCGGTCCAGCCGGGTACTTCAGGCAAACAGAAGCCTGATACATGAAGGGCACCCGTGGTTGGTGGGAGACTGACACAAAAGAGTGGGCAGCCTAGTGCTCGCCGGATTCGGATGCCCAGGAGAGGGGCGACAGTAGACATCCCACAGCAAAGGGGCCGCAGCAACCGAACAAAGCTGCCAGCTTTAATGCCCCCACCGTCGGCACCCCCCGCCGACCAGCACGGACGAGAGCTGCGCCAGTGGGAGACCCGCCCCAGGCTCTGGAGACTGCAGTGCCGGGTGAGTCAGCTGCTCCTAAGAGCAAACACAGCGGGCTGCCTGGTGTCATCGTCACTCAACGGTAGGGTGGAATACCCTACTCCCCACACCCCCAGGCGCTCTCTCATGATCAGCGGTGGCAATCCTGGGTGACGTGAAGAGGCAACGGAGACTCGGCAGCCAAAGGATCTCGCGCTGCCGTACACTTCCCTGCTGCAGCTAACCAATCACAGTGAAACCCAACAGACAGCACTGGGGTCTGCAGCAGCCCTCTGCATTCCAGGCACACATCAGGGGCTGGAGGCAGTTTGGAGCCGACCCCCCCCCCGGCACGCATCAACACTCTGGGTGTAAATCAGCAGGCAAACTCTGGCTATAAAAGCAGCAGCCGTGGAAGGTAAAGCCACGACAGAAGGGTAAGATTGACACTGCCACGCAACTCCAAAACTTTGCAATCAAGTGGGGGAAACTCAGAGCATCATTCGTGTGCAAAACGCTGTCGGAAAGAGGAGAGCATTATCCCTGGGCACGTGGTATAGGAAAAGTCGCTGGCTGGATCCCACTAACCCAACAGTCAGCTGAAATCCCACCAGATCATTCCCCACATGGCTGGAGGGAGTAGTGTCCAATGAAAACGCCCAGGCTCCAACAAAGCTGGCGAATGCACGACGAAAGCCGTACATAAGAAGAGAGCTGGCTGCCAGGCTGGGAATAGGGGCAGTAATGGCTGTGCCAACCAACTGAAAGGCACTCAAACTTTGCAGCATACAGCTGCAGCAAAGACCCAGTCGAGCGCACCCCTTCCATAAAACTGCTCACAGGTGACCAACAAGTGTTATCCGGCTTTCCCACTAGAAACGGGTTGTCTGAAGAATTTGTGACACTGGGGCGATAACCTGCCATCCTCTGTACTGGTGACGGCAGACTACACTAGGAGATACTCGGGTGTAAGGAATCGAGGCATCTCTTAGGGAACTCCCCTATTAACACAGTTCCTCGAAAGTGAGCTGAAGTCCTGCAATTGAACCAACACGACGAGTGAAGCGATACGACTCTGATCCTCGGAGTGGTAAGCAGCACTGACCCAGGCCGGAAGACCGGCGAGACACCTAACAGAGACTGCTGCCGGCCCGAACTTCCCAGTGGGGTGCCTAACAATACCACTGAATAATCCGGACTGTAGCCCGCACCAGGTAGAGAATAAAGACCACACCTGCGACCATACTCCAGCAAGTTGAAGCGTCACAGGGGACATCATTAAATCGAATCTACATCACTGCTCCCCTGCGGAGGTGGGGCTTTCCTAGCTCCTCCAATTTCTCCTGGCCACACAACACTGACCCCAAGAGCGACAGTCCCCGAATATGGGGAAGTCAGATAAACTACAGGGGAAACTCAATTTTGAAAGTGGACCCTCCACCAAGACCCCCAGGTTGCAACCTGAACCCAGCGAATCAATGGCAGAGACTGAAGAGGGCACAGGGCAGACCCCGCAGAGAGACATCCGAGTAATCCTGTTAGATCTCAAGGCTTGCATCGGAGGCCTCGACAGCAAACTAGACTCACTATCCTCAAAGGTCGATCTGCTGCAACACTAACTAGATAAACATGGCGAACGTTTGGATACAGTCGAGCAGAGGGTTAGGGGCTGGAAGATGGGAGTACCGCACTTGTGACCAGAGTGTCAGCACTAGAAGTCCAGGTGAAAGCCGTAACAGCCAAGAATGAAGACTTGGAGGGGAGAACTGGACGCAACAATATTCTCTTGGTCGGGTGAGAGTGCGGCAGACTCTTCACAAAATGGAAGAGTTTGTAGAGGCCTTGTGCAAACAACTGTTCGGAGAAGCCGCCCAATCTCAATTGTTTGTGGTTGAAAGAGCCCACTACCCGTCCGATAACAGGAGGGCCCACTCCCAATTATCGCGCGGCTTCTCAATTATAGAGGCCTCGACACAATCCTCCCACTGGCCAGAGAAAAGGGGCAACTCCAGTACGACAGTGACAAAATTCAGATATACCCAGATTTCTCATCAGCGTTGCAGGCGTCACAAAGGTCCTTCACAGGTGTGAAAAGATGTCTGAGAGACTGCATCATAGCATACTCCATGTATTCCCAGCAACACTTCGTGTTCAGCATGCGGGAAAGACACAATTCTTCACTTCGCCAGAGGCTGCGAGCGCCTTCCTAGATGAAATAGGCAGCCGCTCACCTCACAATCGACTGAGACCCAGGAGAGATGAACGAGACCAGAGAGACCCAGACTGAAACCGCACTGCATGTAACACACAAGGTAGCAATACTGTCAACGCAAAGATTTATGCCGGTTATATCCAATTACGAGGAGACGTAACGAGGCGAACACATTTATATTAAACATATCTCAAATAAATGACCTAAAACCACGGGTGCACCTATTCCCTAGTTAGAAAGGGAGTTGGCAGACTCGGCCAGGCACTAGCGCCCAAAGCTCAGCATTGTATAAGGGACCCGGTTTAAGGGAGCAGGTAACATTAACGGGTGGGTTGGGGGTTGCCTGTGGGGGAGGGGCAGAGGGGACGAGGGAGGGAGGAAACAAACAATGGGTATGAAAGGGGAAGTTGAGGGGTAGTTATAGTTGTCGGCGGTCCAGTTCCCGGAAATCCACCCCACTGACATATCCTATGGAATGAGAAAAGCTCACTCGCATCAAGAAAGTGATGGTCGGAGAGATTCAAATCACTCCGAATAGATATACCAGGGTCTGATGGGGTTCAAGGTAGCAACTGGAACATAAGAGCGGGGAATAGCCCTGCCAAGATTCAGAGAGAATATTTTAAGAGGCACAACATTGATATGGTTCTAATACAGGAAACCCGCCTTGCTCCTTCCTCTGAGGGCAGATGGGGTGCAAGTCGGGGATGTCATAGATACTTTTCCTCATTCTCGTCCTACGCTAGGGGAGTACCAATCCTGATAAATAAGACAGTGAAGTTCCGGCTGATATCAGTGGCTAAACACAAAGCTGGGAGGGCAGTACTGGTGCATGGGGTACATGAGGGAGTTCTGATCTTCCTGGTAAACTCATACGGTCCAAATATAGACAGCACAAATGCATTTGATTGGGAGATGATGCAATTAACTGGGTTACAAACAGCCACGATCATCTGGGGAGGAGATCTGACCACCACCTGGACCCCCTGTGAGACAAATGAGGTGCGACCGAGCGGAACGACCAAAGTGAGCCTTCAGATACAGGAAATTTGCATGGCATATAACTTAATCGATGGATGGAGGCTTTGCCACTTAACAATCCGTGATTTTACATATCACTCCTGGGTCCATGCTTGCAGCTCCAGGTTAGACTATTTGCTAGTGTCCCAGGAAGGTGGATTCCAATGGGGAGGGGGGGAGGCAGTCACATACTCCCTAGAACTCTTTCCGATCACTCCACAGTAACTCTAGAATGTACACCCGAAATGGGGGGGGGGGGTTCTGCAGGGTGGTGGGCGTACTCCTGGAGATTCAAGCCTGTGGTACTCCAGGACCCAGTATTTGCTCAAGAGCTACAGGAGGATGTCCAGTCCTTTCTTTCACTCAACAAGGGAACAGTCTTTTCTATCTGGGTTTTATGGGAGACTCTCAAATGCTATGTCCGAGGGATCTGCATGCCCAAGGAAAACAGTATTTTGCGCGTCATTAGAAAGGAACTCTCAGAAGGGGAAACCCAGATTAAAATAGAGAGCAAATACATAGAAAAACAAGAGCCTCAAATGTTGCCCCGGCTCCACGAGGAACTTGATGAATTCAGGGCAAACGCAGATCAATAAATCCGGTTCGTGGTGTGTGGACATTACGCGCGGCAATACGGCAAAGGCCAGAAACCAGGAGCGCTCCTGGCACGGCTGATAGCCGACCCCCTTTGCAGAAAGCATACAGAACTCACACGGCGACATGGTGCTCGCTGAAGGAGACATTGCGGAAGTATTCTGCATCTTCTACCAAAGGCCCACGGGACCCAGTAGCCCTTCAGGACTACGCAGAAGAAACAGAATTATATTGGGTGGAAGGGGAATTGAGGGATTCCCTGAACAAACTGATCACCCTTGAGGAAATAGCAGTGATTAAGGATCTCCCGGGATCCAAATCACTGGGCCCTGATGGTTTAACAGGGGAATTTTACGAAGCGCTAGCCCCGACCCTGGTACCACTTCTCTTCGCATATGAGGCGGCACTGGAAAAGGAAACACTGCCCCCCTCGATGTGGGAGTGCAATGTGATTAATACATAAGCCTGGGAAAACCCCAAAAAGAGTGTGCCGCTTATAAACCAATCTCATTAATAAATGTGGACAACAACATTTTTGCAAAAATCCTAGCTAAAAGACTACTCCCACTGATGCCTGGGCTCTGGCAGATCAAGCGGGTTTCATACCTGGATGCAACACGTCGTTTGACATTCGGAGGAATCGTGGATGCTCTGAACCCCTCGACCCTAGCTGTCAAGGTCCGCTTAAATGCAGAAAAAGCCTTCGACTCAAATGGCCATAACTTTTTGCAGTTCTATGCAAATTGGGACCTAATTCATCAAACTGGTCTCACTTCTGTGCAAGAACCCCTCAGCCAAGAACCCCTCAGCCAAAATCATAATGGGGAGAGCGCGGTCAGAACAATTTGTAATTAAGAGGGGGACCAGACAGGTCTGCCTTTTGTCGGCACTGCTATTCGCCTTCGAGATGGAACCGATTGCCGCAGGTCTGAGAGACCGACAAATTGGGAGAGGACCAAGTCTGGGACCGCACAGGCTAATTATATCACTCTACGCTGACGAGGTCGCCTGCTTCATTAGTGACCCAGAGACCAACCTGAGCCCAGTGATGCGGGAGGTTCTTAGGTTCGGAGTGGTTTTCGGGGCTTAAAATTAATCAGCAGTGTTCCCCCTCATGGCAGACACCAGAGAATTCAACCTACGGTGGGAATCCTCCAGCGTAAGGTACCTAGGAGTGTTGCTATCCAGCGACCGCGAAGAACTGTTTTGTGATAATTATGGGAATATGATTGAATCGATATGAGGGAAAATAGCTAGGTGGCCTCACCTCCTACTCACACTAACGGTCGTGTATCCATCGTTAAACTGATTGTACTGCCCAAACTCCTATATTTATTCGCCAACGTACCATTACTCCTGTCGGGAGGTTTCTTCCAATGCCTGTGTGGCCTAATCTTGGATCTAATATTGGCGGGTAAACCGGCAAGAGTAGCCCACACAACCCTCATTCAACCGACGGCGAGGGGAGGGTTGGCTCTACCAGCCCTGGAATGCTACGCCACCAACTTTGTTCGCCCGCACGTCCAAATCGAGCAAGCTCTGATGTCCCCCAAACTGCTGAGGGCAGTGATTGTATGGTTACTCAGACTCCACCACATACAATGAACGTAGTCCTGATTACATATGAGATCTGGACAAAGATAGCAACGAAAGGTGGCATCCACAACCGATACTCACCCCTCCGACCGGCAAAATAGATGCCTGGGTTGCCCATCACAAGTGAACGGGTATACTTGCAATGGGCAGACAAACTAAGCATTGAAGCGCTGGGCGATCTGTTAGTGGACGGACTGTTCCTCAAGAGCCAACAAGCAAGAGAGCGAGGAGCAGACTCAGCTCTCGATATATTCGTGTACTTTTGTCTCCACCACATGCTTAAGTACTTCTTTCACTCATTACCAGAACCACCACCAGTATGGTAACTACTACATGGTGTGATCCGGTCGAGGGGGGCGGTTGATCAAGGATTTACAAAGACCTGCTGGGCGACAAGATGGGCAAAATGGAAACTCTGAGGAAAAGATGGGAACCATCCTTCAGGGCTCCCATTGAAGAGGAAGACTGGGCCTTTATACTAAGGCAGACCCAGAAGTTTTCCCTCAACTCTATATATAAACTGATCCACTTTAACTTTGTACACCGGGTGTACCACACCCCAGCCAGGAAACACAACCGCAGTGTCAGTCCATCTCAGAAGCATGCAACAGATGCAGTTATGTCCCAGCTGGGTTCCTTCACCTTGCATGGGAATGCCTGAGAGACAGTCAGTTCTGGACAGAAGTGTTGGCCAAGATTTCGCTGATTGTGGGGGAACAGCTAGAACCGAATCCGCCACCTGCAATACTGGGGTGCACCAAGGCCCTTCAACCCGCCGTGAGGCGGTTGGCGGGACTATTACTAGTTTTGGCACGTAGGAGGGTGGTCATAACATGGGGGGAGAGGCTGCCCACCCAATGCATGTCTATGGCTCCAGGATGTTGCCTACGGTCACGATATAGAGACTGAAGTCATCAGGACTCAACCGCTTCACGCACTCGCTCCAGAAATTGGGACCCTTACATTCACTACCTGATGACAGTTACAAACTGATAAAAGGAGGAAATGGAATAAAGCCGAGAAAGTTATCAAACCTCTTTCCAACAATTGTGATGTTAATGTGATACTAGTAAAAAAAATGCTATTTGGGGATCTCGGAGGGTGGTTGGAGGACAGGTCTGCTAGTTTTGTAAATTGATGTTGAAAATACCAAAAATAAAATTAAAAAAAAATAATGTTCTGCGTGGGTTCTATGCCAGCAGAACAGAAGTCAAAGCAAGTTAACAAAAACAAAAAGGAAACATAAAAAGCCTTCTGAATATTGTCCCGGTTTTCAGGGACTGGAATGGATGAAGAAACAACGGAATTCAAAGTAAGGACATTCTAACTTTACCTTGGAAAGCATACGTATTGGTTCGATGTGAAAATACCTGCACGAAAAATGTGAAAAAGTAGCACAAAAGTAGGCATTAAATACAATTATTCTGTTGCAGGAAGGAAGTGTGCTACTGTTAATGCTCTGAAAACGCTCATCTTTCTACAACCTTTCCCATCGTCACAGCGAGTCTCGTGGGACTCTTTTCATCCCGTGCTCGCTTCCTGGAGGAGGTGGAGCCTTGCGGGAGTCACGTGACTGATCCAGCGTTGAAAAGCAGCCGCAACTACCCTTGCGGCGTCAAGCCCGTGAGGGGTAAAGGCCAGTGACTGTTGTGCGACTGTTTGGCGCAGTGGGGTGCAGCAAAACTACATAAGTGTGGGCGGAGAGTGAAACAGTGCACTGATTATCTGGATACGGGAGGTGAGGTAGTGGACTAACCCGCCCCCTCCGCTACAATCTATTAAAATCTGTGATCTATGCCCATTTTGCACTACCAGAAGGATCAACTTCACTTTACGCCGTACATCAGGCACTTCACTTTAAAAATCACAACTTGAATTGGTGTGATGGCGCCTCTCTCTCCCATGGAAACCGATTCCGGGCGCTGGCTGCGAAGTAACAAACTCCAATTAGAGTTCAGCGCGAAAAATGCTTGCGCAACGACATCCTCTCAGGGTGTCCAGCAGGGAAAGCCAGAAGCTTCATCTCCCCACCTATACGCTCCAGCCCGGACCCCAGATCCGGTCACAGACTCATGGCATCAAGGAGGTCCTTGCAAATTAAAACCCGCCCCGCTCCACTCAACAATGGAAGAGGGGTTGCAATGGCCCCTTTAAGTTCTTCAAAAAGTGTCTCCGGCAGTACTCCGTCGGCCTTGGAGGGAGAGGGGTGTTTGCCAACAAATTCAAGAAAAGAAGGAAGAAATACCCTCACTACCCCGCCACGATCACCAACTACACCATCACACGGCCGTCATACCGTTATGACGAGAGATTTCCCCTCCCCGCCCCTCCCCACCCCCCCCCCCCCCCCGACTGTTGGAGGACGGCCGTGGCGGGGATCTAAACGACCGGGGGCAGTCACCGAGGATGGTCGCACTGCAAATGTGCACTTGCCAGCACAAGGGGTTCTAACGATCGCCTGCGATCCTTGCCCCATGAAGGGAAGGAATAGCTATTGGCACAAGTGAGCAGACAACGATATTGGCTGGACAAGGCAAATCGATTGTGGCCCA
The DNA here is from genome assembly GCF_040938575.1 of Ambystoma mexicanum. Classification (NCBI taxonomy): domain Eukaryota; kingdom Metazoa; phylum Chordata; class Amphibia; order Caudata; family Ambystomatidae; genus Ambystoma; species Ambystoma mexicanum. The sequence goes on from NC_090929.1 coordinate 420,614,394, forward strand.
AATCCATCAAAGCGTTAAATCGCCAGCAAAACAACCCAACCACCCACAGCGACCGGAGGCAATAACCGCACAAATATTGCAAAATTTAAATGACTCCTGGACCACAGACAATGAGGACCTGATGTGTTCCCCGAATAGGAGGTCAGAAGATGACTCAGTTTTCGAGGTATCCACGGAGGAAAATCCTACCAACCTGGTCCCAGCCACAGAACTAAGTGAGCCTCAGGACAAAACTGAACCAACTAGGGTCGAGGCAGTAGATGAGGACCTTATCCGCTCCTCTCCAATCGCAATCACTAAGTCAAACCCGACCAAAGATCAGCCCGAATCCTCTGAGGAAATCCAGGTTGGGGAAAAGGGGCCCTCCGTGGTGATACCTAAGAATTGTAATAAGGCACCAAAGTGCCCCGGCTCTAAGGCCAGCGGAAAATAGAAAATTATGGGTGACAAGCTGACTTCAAAAAAATATCGGAAGACAGGCCGAATAAATCAGGGGGGTTTCAAATGTCCACCAGCGCCGTTGATATCGTCTTCATTAAAAGAATACTTCATCAAACAACACAAAAGAAAACTGGATCAAGAGCCAGAACTGTCGGATGCCGAAATGTTGGAAACTATCCAAGACCCCACTCCGCTGACTAAAGCTCGAAAAATAGACCCGAATTCCCAGAGGCCTAATGTAAGACTGAAATGGCATGCCCACATTGGCACTAATACAGGCCCGAACACAGAGCCAAAGACACCAACGCCCCCATGTGGTACTATGCCTAAAGAAATAGTAAATCGTAAGGCTGTACAGGATAAAAGTGACAAAGCCAGCAAAGAACCAAAAGATATTTCTGCCTCTGACCCAATACGCGGGCCAGTGATCGCCCAAAACTTAGATCCAGTAGCGCGAGACCGGACTGAATCGGTCCGCAGTCAAGTACTATCGGATGACTCTTGTTACATGGACACGAGCGCTCATCCAAAGCAACAACAACAGAATGTGGGGAGAAATCCCTGCGATAACACAAGACCCAGTGACACCGGCGGTGAAAAGATCATCAGACAAGCTACCGCAGTACCAAACCGAAAAACCCTTAAATAATCCGCACAGAAACAGAGGGCAGAATGACATCTCAGGTCTCTCAGAAAAAGAGACCACTTAAAAAAACGATCTGCTATCAATTATGTCCACACTTACGATTGCTCTAAACCCATTTTGGAAACTTTACAAATCTATCCACGAGGCACTAAAAGACAACACTTCAATGATAGCCTCAATGAGGGACAAATTGACATTCATTGAAGGCTACTTAACGGCAGCAGAAAGGAATTCAAACAATACACAAGCAAATTTAGAGGAAAACAAAATATATATATATATATATATATATATATATATATATATATCGCAAAACTGGGGGAAGAGCTCATAAATAGAGGCAACCCGTCTCAAACCACCAAAGTTTCACATTCTATCGCCACACAGACTGTAGAGTCAGGAAAGTTAAAGGACTTGGCCTCAATCTTTTCAAAAATGCCACCAAAGCTCTCAGCTCCTCCAACGTCCTCGAACCCAGTACTTGTGCCCACAGGAAACTCTAATCAACAGAAGAAGTGTCCTGTACTCAGCACTCCACCCACTACTCAAGTACGCCTACCGTAAAAGTCGGCCAGAGGCGCACAGGCTTGTCCCACCAGCCCCACGGTCAACACATCACTAAAGACAAAGGAAAACAAAAACAACAGATCTCCAACAACCAATCGACAGTCCCTTCTTCGGATCTGATGAACTTGTCACTACACCTGGACTGTGTAGAAGTGCCCTCTCCTTCAGACTTAAGACCAGTGGTTAAACGTACCATCTGAACAAGCGGTGCAGCCTGCACTGACAGTGAAAAAGCAAATGATAGAAGCCTCTACTGGCCACGACCAAAGGCTGCGCTCGAACACACCAAACACTATCATCGAGGCAATAAAAACCCTAAACCAAACAGATCAAGGTCTAAGCCACAAAGAGGAGCAGGAAAGTGACTCAAGAAAACTCCGGCCGACTCAGTTGGGCAGACCTCGAGTATTATCGTACAGGGAACCTCCCTAGATCCAAAAAGGCCGAATCCAAGAAGGAGGCAAAGCTGGTTGGAACATCACTCTTCAAGCTGGAACAAATCTCTTCAAGAGACAGCTACACAGTCTTGAACAGAAGGACGGTGCTAAAAATAATGGAGAAAGTTGACAAACTTCGCCACCTAACGACAGATGACTTTGCTCTTGTAGAGCCTTACCACAGGGAACATCGAGCAAAGGCATATCTACACATAAGATCAAAGGTGTTAAGTGACCTCCCTCAAGAGGTGTCGAAATATCTCCAGCGTCTAGGGTTTAAATTACAACAACTACAGACCTCTTACCAGGCCTCAGAAGAGCCTGGAAGAGAAAAGAGGGATGCATCAAGGACAAGAAACGACCATCTAAGATCAAAAGTCGCTCGCCAAGACGGCAGAAGGGACGATTCAAGGAGGAGAAGAGACAGAAAATGGAGGGAACAACCGGCTGACCATTCACAAATCCGGACCCATAGAAATCACTCAACTAGGGATACTTCAAAAAAAAAAAAAAAAAAAAAGAAATCGCCAGAACACCACCAGGTTGGCCAACAAAGGAGAGTGGAGAGGACACCCCCTAAGACAGAAACAAAAGAAGTAGGGGCTAACAAATCATGGAAGTGGATCACTGATACATTGGGGCGAAAGCAGAAGGACTAGCAGCGAACCCATGATGCCGTCAGCCACAGCAGACAGACGGAAAAACCGCCGATTTATCCTAACAAGACCATCCTGCAGATGGCATCATTGAACACAAGGGGCCACCATCATCTCACCAGACAGAGCGATGTAAATCTAGGCTTATTCGATTTGCTGTGTCTGCAAGAGACATGGCTATTGGGAAAAACCAGCATTGGATGGCTTCACAATTGAGGTTTCGCCAGCATCCGAGTCCACGCTAGGCAGACCATCAGCGGGTTTACTGACCGCCATACGCATGGGCTCAGAGATCTCCCCAAAGGGAAAAAAATCAGAGAAGAGTACGGCATGTTGGCCACCCTAACCACTTGGCACCACCAAGATCTGGACCAAGGCGCATGGGCTAGTGCTGATCTAGCCATCATCAACCTGTATTGGAATCCGGATAGAACTTCAACCAAAGACTTCTGTAATCTAGTAGCCAACGAAATTGATGAAATCAGAGTCAACCGCAATGTGTCCAATATCATCGTGTGTGGAGACCTAAATGCAAAATGCGGGATAGCTGCATCAGATGACGGTACCCCTGCCAATCTGGCGATGATAGATGAAAGAGGCCGAGCATGGTTAAATTTAATGAACTCAAGAAAGTTATACAATGCTGTAACATTCCAGGATGGGGGCATCCAAATTCCAACATGTGAAAGGGCGAAATCAGCCGCCAACTTGGACTACATCTTTATTACAGAAGGCCTGATTCCGTTTTTTCTCGCCTTCAAAATCCAAAAAACTAACAAAAGTGACCACAACCTCTTGCATATGTCATGGGGCGGAGCCTCTCGTGAACGATTCCACTACTCTTCCGATATTGAATCCAACAATCAGCAAGATCGACTACGGCTAACGTCTGAAAACATCAGATCCCTCGAGGGCAAACTACGTAGAAAACAAGGACCCTCATCCGGCGATCCGACAGACGCAAGACCAGAATATGTCTCTCTACTGGCCCCCCATAAAGTGAGCTTTGCCGGGAAAATACCGACCCACCAAAAACACATCCACACATACAACCGAATGGTGGCAGTAAAGCGGAAAGAACTAAAATTTAAAAAGACTGGCTCTGAAATCCAATACCAAGGAATCTTGGAATGCCTACCATCTCGGAGAAAGGACATACAAAGCCTGGCTAAAACAACAACGCCAGACGCTATACCAGAACGATGCTGAAGCCATGCAAAATGCCTTAGCATCTAGGAACACGAGAGACTTTTGGTCGCTCCTGAAGAGCGCACATGGCCAGAGCGCACAACCACTTACCAATTCGGTTGCCGAGCAAAAGTGGATGTCACATTTTACTGAACTCTATCGTCAGCCTTCAACGGTAGTGTCGCACCCGTCTCGTAGGAACGAAGAACCCAGGATTGATCTATCAAATGTGGCAGACATCCTCAGAGTAATTATAAACTTAAAATCTTCTAGAGCCCCGAGCCCCGACGGTCTGACAAATCTGGACCTGAAAAACCACCCGAAAGCTTGGGCCGGAGTTATTGGCGAGTTATTCAACTACTGTGTTAAACAGAAACGAATTCCCAAGACTTGGACAGAGGCAGTTTTGGTGCTGATTTTTAAAAAGGGGCCAAGAGACAGTCCGGCAAACTATAGACCGTCTTACTTGACATTATAGGGAAGATCTTTGCGTCTCTTCTGTTGCGACACTTCAAAGAGTGGGCCATGAAATCTCCGGCTGCAGACATGTTCCAAACTGGCTTTCAAAAAGGCGCCAGAACAGCGATAAACCTCCTAATTCTCAACATTCTTAAAGCAAAAGTGAAAGGGGGGGGCGCCCAAAATCTACATGGCCATGGTGGACCTGTCTCAGGCCTTCGACACAGTGGACCGCACCAAACTGTGGATTAAGCTTACAAACGGAAAGTGTCCCGGACCGATACTAGAACCGATAATAGCTCTCCATACAACAACGTCCCTCCGAGTCCGCCTAAACCAACAAGGAATTCTCTCTGACCAGATCTACACGGAGCGAGTAGTAAAACAAGGCTGCCCCTTAGCACCAGCTCTGCTCATAGCCTTCATCAGTGATTTCCAAGAGTCAGAAAAAGGGGTACGCTCCTTCGCACCGAAACTGGGACTCTGCAAAGTGTCTAGACTATGGTACGCCGATGACCTGATCCTCATGGATCAGACGGCTATAGGTCTGCAAAGACAACTGAACAATTTAACCACATACATGGGAAATAACCTCCAAATTAACAAAAAGAAAACTAAAAATCAGATTTTTGCCAAATCGACCAAAGAAACCCAGAATACGCCATCTTGGTTTCTAGAAAAAACAAAAATTGAAGTAGTAAAGGACTTCAAATACCTGGGTGTCCTGCTTGATAACTCTCCAAACGACAAAACCCTTCAGGACTCACTATGGGGAAAAATCAGAAATTTGGCGGCGCAAACCCGTGCTGTGGATCAAAAATTTGGCACGTTCTCTTGGACACCAGCACTTCAGTTCTACATGACTAAAGTAGTGCCAGCAATAACCTATGGTATGGCGGCCAATCTAAACCTACCTTCAGAGATATGGCCAAAGATAGAGGGATTTCTGTGGAAATCAGTACTGGGCTTGCCCAAATCTGCCCCATATGCCGGCAATTCGGCGTGACTTGGGCCTTTCCTCTTTAGCCTCGATGGTGGCACAAAGCGCAGTCCAGCTGTACGGGAAAATCTTGTCTCAAGCTCGCCCCCAATTTTTCAGGTTGTGGCAAGAGAAATCAAGAAAGGTACTTGTAAACCTTTAGCGGCATGGGTAAAAAAAGTTCTAGAAATGCTCGAAGAAGTCGCTTGCTCGGAAGAAACTCTACTTACGAAGCCAGGACGAGTAAAAGCGAAACTTGAGCACCAGGACTGGATAAATACCAATGAAAAAATTTTGCAATACAAATCTCTAAAACATCTGCCCCTGGTGCATAATCAGTTGAAGGTTCCATTGAAGTACTGTGAAAAATTCCCAGAGAAAGAACTTAGGAAAACCTTCATGCGTGCATGACTGAACCTGCTTCACACGAGGGAAATTCTGGCTATCCGAGCCCGTTCACTTAGATCAAATTGTCGGCTTTGTGGATCTACAGACCAGGCAGAAACTATTCAACATCTTATTATGTCTTGCCCAGCATTAACAGTTGAAAGACAATCATACCTGGCACCACTTACTTCAGAACCTTCTGTTTTGGATGAAGAAACTTGCTGGTTTCGACTAATGGCAGGCGATTCTGCAAAATGGTCTTGGATGGCAGCCAAATTCCTAATAGTGGCACTCAAGAGAGCCAACTACTCAGATACCACCATGAACTCCATGCCTGTAGGAGTCAGTCCTTAGCCAAACGGCCCCTTCTCGACCAAAAGTGGTGTCCCAAGTATTGAACTAGTATTTTTAATGGAAGCCTGAACTTCTTTTGTAAAAACCTTTTTTGGTTAAACACAAAAACAAAAAAAAAAGAATACAATAAGCCCCCTGGCGGGGGGAGCTAGCCAATCACATGGCTAGGAACGTGAGCTGAAACTGGGGATCTCAGCCCACGCTCCAAGACGCAGGACGTCCGGTTCCCCCAGCTACAATCTTCCCCCAACCCCCTACTCCCTTTTATGAAAATACTTTTAATTAGTCCCGTCCCAGCCCTTGGGATAGGTGTTAATGTCATTAAGCAAACCGTTCCAAGGACCAGCATGGATGGCAACGTCCCAGTGCTCTCGTTAGGATCACTAACCAAACCCCAAATCACCAGCTCGCCCACAGCCACCATAACCATATCCTAAAAATAACTCAACCTTAAACTAGACAATCAATCACAAGATCACTAAACTGTCCTTAACACGAACACTTACTGCATTTGTTGACCATTTGCTTGGGGACTTTCACTGCATAGGTATTTTCTCCACAAACGTTTACTGGACTACATTGCAACATTTTCACTGGGTACCAAATATTCAAGATGCGTAGATTAGCCACCTCGGTTAGGCACCCCATCCTTTAGCCACCTCGGTTAAGCACCCCATTCTTTAGGGTTGATGTATTCATAAATTGGACATTTAAGGTTATCATACAGTCGGTTTTCCCAAAGAAGTGATGATCCCAAGTTACTGGACGGAATGTGTAACAAAAAGGATGAATGGAAGTTGCTTCTAGAAACTAAACATTTAAGATTCCTCATAGAAGCTTAAGATCAATGTAGTACTTTTCTGTAAAATACAAGGTGCACTCGGTTTGAATCTAAAACGTTTCTCAAACCCACTCTCACCTTCTTCCCCCCACTGAACTTAGGATTTAACGGCAATAATTGCTTGTTAAGGTTTGAGTGGGCTTACTCGCAAATTCATCCTTGACAAAAGAGGTGTATTGTGTGCAGCATCTCGCCCATAGTGTAAAACTACAAAAGGATTGAAGAAAAAAAATAATAAATAAACACACTTGTTGCTAAATCTGCCAAACACCCATGGACACAACCTGCTAGCATGCTTCTTGCTTCCATTCATTAATTCATTGCATCCATCCATCCACTTACCTCCAGTGTACAAGAAGGAACCAGAAAGCCCCCCAAAATAGATGAGGGCCAAGTGCTCCAGCTTCAGCGTGGACAAGATATATATAAAGGCTGCACAGAAACAACCCAATGTGTATAGGCAGACCCCGAACCGCACTACATCCTGTGGCTCCAGGATCTGGTCCACCAAAGTGCGGTCGTCGCTCTTCTTATGGTCAATACCTTTGGAGAAGTCATAGTAGGTGTTCACCAGATTCCCAGCTCCATGTACGGCAAGGACAGCCACGGCACACACCAGTAACAACAGAATATCTAACCTACCCTGTGACCGGTATGCCAGGACACTGCCCAGTGCCACAGGGATAAGGGAGGCACTGAAACTCCAAGGCCGAAGTGCTAGAACATAGGAGGCACATTTCTGCCTCCAGGTGTTAACCGCAGTAGATGCCTTCTCATGGTGTTGCAAATCTGGGTCGCTGGTTACCTGTACATGTCCTCCATTGCAATGCAGGTTCAGAACATGCAAGCTAGTCGTACTGTTGATTATTTTATTCACACTTTCCTCTGGTTTCATTTTGGAAGGATTGGCTGCACAAAGATCAAAATGAAGTGCCTGCAGTGAAGACAAAGAGCACATGACACTTTCAGAACCATCACAGAGAAAACGTCAAAATTGACTACAGGTTGGACAAAGCTTATGGGGGTTCTGGGTACACTTACATATAGGTGATGGAACAAAATTGTATTTCTTCCAGACAACTTAGTTTGAGAAATGCCCAATGCCTAATTTATTTATTTATTATATGCACAGCCAATAGGGTTTGTATACACATTGGACATTTTACATGATAAAACACCAAAACATAACAAATACACGTCCTTCATATTCTCAAATATCCACATCACATCCTATACATCATCAAAACCTCCAAGTGGGGGTATTAAAACAATATATAAACTTTAGATCATAAAACTAGAAGCATATTAGTCTAGACGTCCATGTAAATTAATCTAAAATATCTCTACACTTCAGATTAAATATTTGACCAGATAAAATTTTACCATAAAGATATAAAATGTAGGTCGTCACCTTACATAAATTTAAAAACAGACAAGACATAGCTATGCAATCAATGTTATATGATTTTACATATTTGTTTCTTATTAGATTTAAACTCATAATCAACTAATATGGGTTCTAATGTTTCTAGCACATTTTCTCCACAGAGACGGCACATCCGTGCAAACACACGCTAGTCTGTGTTGGATATAGGGAAAGCTATCGTCGGTGTTAGTAGATAGATATACATATTTGTTCACGTAGAACTATTCAGTTTCTGCCTTGTCCATCGTTTGGATGCACAGACTGATGTGGTCTACTCTACGCTCAAAACCTGCAAACTATTTAGTATGTAATATCAGAATTTTGCCCATAGTACCCATGCTCTTACATCTGTCAAGGAACAGAAAAGCCTGTAGGTAACTTACCATTACAGTACCATTATCTAGGAGTAACAGTTTTTCATAGCACATGGCCAATCTGAGAATAACGTCTGACAACGTGCCATTCAGATCAAACTCCAATCGTAGGAACTCAACTGATAGTGTGTATGACATTCTAAACAGTTTGTGGAATATTTTTGCCTCATATTTCTTTAGTTCACCAGTTAGGTTATGTCCACAGACCTCTATACCATAGGCCAACACTGGCAGAAATTTAGAAGAGTATAGCAATAGAATCGTATAGAACATCCTCCATTTCTCCCAATGAATGTATTGACAGTATTTACTATTTTCGAACATTTATCGTTGATTTCATTCCAATGTGTGTTCCGTTTCAGGTTCACCGCTAAGTATTAGTAGCACTTGAAACGTTCAAACGGAACACCATCTAGTTTCCAGACAATGTCCTGTCTGAACTCGATTTTGCCTGTGAACGCCATGATTTTACTCTTAGTTTGTTTTTGCATATTCACCCAGGGCATCAATCATTGTTTGCAGCCCCTTAGGGGTATGGTCTAGCAGGATTAGATTATCGACATAGCCGAGCCAGCAAATGTTTTGTTTGCCCACTTTAACTGGTTAATTATTAAAACAGCTTAAGACATCTTTCAGGTCGGCCAGATAAAGATTAAAAGAGTGTTGCCACGACTATGCAGCCTCGCCTCACACCTCATGTATTCATGGGTTGAGATAACTTACCTTGACCATCAAGGTGAACCCTAATGCTAGTATGTGTGTGCAACAAGATGATAATTTTTAACAGACCGCACAGGATATTCCACAACTAATTTTTTGCACAATTTATTGTGCATCACTGTATCGAAAGTGCCACTGAAGTCGATCTATGCACAGTAATTGGCAGCGTCACGTCTCATCCATGCATATTCGACTGCCTAGACCAAGATTAATTAATTATGCACCATGTTAGATTTTGTCCTAAACCCAATCTTATTTGGATGGAGGATAGCATTCTCTTTAATGCACAGATTTAGTTCTACTAATAACACTTATATTTTTTCCGGTATATCCAGCACGGCTAGCATGCAGTAATTGGAAGGCTTATTCCAGAGACCCTTCTTGTGCACCAGAAGGATATGGCTCTCAGTCCAGGTAGCAGGAAGATTACCAAATTCTCCACAGTGGAAAAAATAAAAATAAAAAAAAAAAATTAAAAAAATAGAGAGATGTAATGCATGTGCCCACATCCCTGGACAGTTGGAGAAGGTTATTGCATGTTCCGTTAGGGCCTGCTGCTCGGGAGTTATGTAGCCTCTCAATTATTAAGGTAATGTCTGTAATCGAAGACTTACACTCCCATTTTACAAGTGGTAAGGGTAACTCTTCATCAACAGGGGTAATCGCACCTAGAGTAGATGCAATAGGGGTGGTCCACACAGGCTCAGGCACACTAGTGATAGGTATGTCTCTTTTAGCTGCCCCCCTTATCACCACCCAGATTTCTGTGTTGTTTCCAGCAGTAGCGAGGTTGGCAATCTGTTGCCATGTCTCTCTCTCTCTCACATCTTAGTCGATGTTCCCTGAGCCATCTACGATAATTATTTTTGGCTATTTTGAGGTGATCATTAATTTCAATGGCACTGTACATACCCAATATAGGGTAAAGGACTTCAGTGATATTAGCCAGAAATAGTTTTTTCGCTCCTGGGGGTATAGTGGGATTCCTTTTTATAGACCCTATTCCAGCGCTGATGGGTACTTTTATAGGGTTGTTTCTGTTGGATGGTCTCTTTCACATTGGTAATCAATAGTGAAAATCAGACAGGATACTTGAATTGCTAGAGTCACAATTGACAGCATATTGCTGAATAAAAATGGGGAGTAGCCTACCGGATTTCTTTCTTCATCCAGATTAGGTGATTCTGTCCACTATTGATAAATATGTCCCCATTTAAGTCTGAGGAATTGGTTGTCCTGTGATCTGATAAGGGTTTGATAAGTACGCGCAAGGGCATATGGTTGCTTTCCTTGCACGTTAGGACAGCCATGTCCTCCACCAACGGCAATCCAGCCTGGTTGGCAAAGACATAGTCGATAGTTGTGGTACTTTTAACACTCACACGCGTGAAAGCTTTGGTAGCATCCCTTGTACAGTATCAATTGCGCCTAGTAAAACCATGAGCATATTCGCCCAAACCTTGTCTTGTCCATTTGTTGCAGATGACACTGCAGGAGCAGACTTACTTTGGAATTAGTCTATTGTTGTCACCTATTCTAGCATTAGAATCACCCACTATCCAAATTGGAAAGTTGGATGCATGGTCATCTAATATTTTACTAAAAGTGGCCCCATTAAATTCAGAAGCAGCATAATAGGAGTGGGGGGGGGGTCATAATGTTGACTAGAACTTTAAGTTTGCAGGTGAGCTACTTTAACCGCCTGAACCATAGCAGTTGACCCAATCATTTCACTTCAATGCCAAGGTTGGAGTACTGCGATTAATAGTCCTCCCTTGGGGCACCTGATGGGGCCTTTAGTAGCCAATATCTGTAGGGTGTTCCTACCATCGGATCTATGTGATCACACACAATTTCGACGGCCGAAAATGCCGACTTTTTAAATTTTTTAATGAAACCCGCTTTGCACCACATAGATATGAGGGGGTGGAGACCCCCGGAACCCCTACCATATATTACTAGAATATCCCATACCCCCCACATATATATTTGGTGTAAAAGGGGTGTTTTAAAAAAGTCAGGCATTTCGACCATCACAATTGTGAGGGCGACATTTTGGGCCATTACCCTACCATCAAAGTGACACTGTTCCATCAGCCAAGTTTCTTGTAATGTTATGATGGAAAAGAGGTTCATATTTGCCAATAGACCATGTTCACTGGCAAGACGTGTCAACCCTCTGGTATTCCACAAGCACAAAATATTAATGTCGTCGAGAGATTGACGAAAAAACAGGTTTTAAAAACTGCCGGGGGCCCTTGCCAGTATTCTTCTTCGGTCCCGCACTTCTCTCCACATACATCTTTAGTGTGGAGTTTGTGGTTACAGTTTTGGTGATTGGATCTTTTTTTCCATAACGTCGCACTTACCATTATTAGTGCGAGTTCCACCTTCAACATAACGTGTCGAATGATTATTTCTTGGTGTTAGACTATTATTTTGGATGGAGGCCCCCTTTTCTCGTGTTTCATACTACCTACCACTGAGTTTGCAGGTGTGTTATTCCTGACTTTGGAGGAGGTCATTTTCACAATCCTACAAGTATATCCCACTCTGTACAATGACTAAGTTACTCAAAGTAGAGACTACCTTACTCCTATTCCACAGTCCCCTTTCCTTCATACTTGTGGGACATTCTGTCGTTCGTGACGGGACCAGAGCACTTTAATAGCATCAGAAAGTTGAATTTTTTTGTCCTTTCATTTTTACGTGGGGCCACCGCACATGACCGTAGCCCTGCCTTCCTGAGCTCCACCCTGCGCATCGCCCTTCAGTCCTTTCTATCGCCAGGTCTCAGACAATTTAAGCAACAATAGAGGATACTTATTAGATGGGACGGCAGGCGGGCGTATGGAGGAAAGGGGACTATGGACTAGGAGTAAGGTAGTCACTACGGTTGAGTAACTTTGTCATACTCCTACATCCCGTCCCCTTTGCTCCATACTTGTGGGGGATTCCCCAAGCACTGACCATAGGTATTACACGGTGGAAGGAAATGTCCGTTATTGGAACACATTCTTAAGAACTGCCTGGTCAAATTGAGCATCAGCCCGGGAGGTCAGGTCGAGACTAATGTTTGCAAAAAGCCAATGGGGGGGGGGGGGTCCACCTAGCCGCCTTGGCAATGGACTCCCAAGGGATGTACTTTTGGAAGGCAACAGCAGCCGCTTTGCCCGGGACCAGGTGTGCATGAATGCCCTTTGGTCGTTGAAGGCCTGGAATCTTGTAGGCCTTGGAAACACATGAAGTAATCCAGCGGGAGATGGATGCTTTTGAACGTTGGCTCGTCCTATCGAGGTAGAACTTCAGAGGCCATCTGACGTCTAGATTATGCAGGACCCTCTCGGCATCAGAGGCTGGGTTTGGGAAGAAGACTGGTAAAGATCTAGACTGGTTCAAATGAAATTCCGAAACCACTTTAGGAAGGAAGGATGGGCGAGTGTGAAGCACAACTTTATCCTTATGGAAAACTAAGAACTGATGTTCCACAGAAAGAGCCTGAAGCTCACTTATTCGTCTTGCAGATGTTACCGCAATCAAAAAGCCACCTTCCAAGACAGGTGCTTGTGTTCGGTAGATGCAATAGGTTCAAAAGGCTCATGACTCAGCGCAGTGAGGACCACATTCAAATGCCATTTGGGGTGAGGTGTCCGAACTGGTGAAAAAAGATAAAGACCTTCAAAGTGCCTTTTGACGAGTGGGTTAGTCAGCGAAAAGGAGCAGCTGTCTGTAGACAGGTAAGCCGCAGTGGTGGGCAAATATGTCCTGCATGAGAAGCCAGAGGCTGCAAGGTCAGATACAAAGGACAAAACAATGTCAATAGAAGCATGCCTGGGATCAAGTGATTTGGCTAGACACCACTGGCAAAAATGGAGCCACTTGCTCCTGTATTGAGCTCTTGTAGAGGGCTTTCTTGCTGCTTCAACTACACGCATGCTGTCCTTGGAGAGGTTGAACTGCGCTAATGATCAGAACTCAGGCACCATGCCGCCAAGGGGAGGAGGTGCCCCATCTGGCGATTTCTCTGGTGAAGAAGGTTGGGAATCTGTGGCAACCTGATCAGGGTAGACACTGACAGTTGCTGCAGTTCCGAAATCCAGAACCTAGCTGGACACCAAGGAGCTATGAAGAGGAGACTGCAAGTCAATGCACTCCTGAGTTTCCAAAGTAACTGATGAATCAGTGGCAAAGGAGGGAAGGCATAAGCTTTCATGTTGTCCCACAGGATCTCAAGGGTGTCCCCCAAAGAAGACACTCCGAGCCCGTCCCTGGAAGCACAAAGAGGAAGTTTCCTGTTCAAGGATGTTGAAAAGAGGTCCACCTCTGGAGTACCCCATTGCTCAATATTCTTGGTGAGAACATCAGTGTTCATCTCCCACTCGTAACTCACCGCCGATCGACGGATGGGGCAGTCTGCACATTGATGTGACCAGGAATGTGCACAGCTTGGAGCGTGACATTGGGCTGGATAGCCCAATTCCAAATTTGGATAGCAAGGTTCACCAGGGAGGGAGACTTGGTGCCCCCCTGTTTGTTGATGTAAAACATTGCTACAGAATTGTCAGTGTGAATTCGAACCACACCGTTGGTGATAGAGGGTTGAAAAGCCTTGAGCGACAGAAAAACTGCCAGGAGGTCCAGCTAATTGATATGGAACCGCCTGTTTGGAGGGGTCCACAAATTTTACACCTTGAGCTGACGCAGTGTTGCTTCCCAACTCAGAAGGGAGGAGTCTGTAGTATCCGTTACTTGTGGGCAGGGCTCCAGGAAGGAGGTCCCCATTGAAAGGTTGCGGCGGTTGACCACCAGTGAAGATCCGCCGTCATGCAGGATGGGACTAGAATGATCTTGGAATCCAGTTCCGCAGCCTGGGCCAAGCAGCTCCGAAGAGCAAGCTGAGTGTGCCTAATTTTCAGGCATCCAAGAGGTAGAGCTAACGCGGAAGAAGCCATGAGCCCCAAGAGACTCTGGAATCACCAAGCCGACATGCAAGAGGATTGGAGGAAGACCTGGCACGTGGTCGAAAGGTCTGCAATCATGTGCTCCGTCAGCAACACTCTGGTGCCGACGGTATCCCAACAGAAACCCAGAAAGATCAGGTCTTGAGCGATCGACCGTTTCCGCCAGTTCACTGACAGCCCAAGATGGAAAAGGAGCTGAGGGAAAAGGGAAAAGTTAAGGTGTACTCATCTTGTCTATTACAGCCCAGTCCAGATATGCTCAATAATGCTCAGCTTCTTTTTCCATAGAACCCACTACCCCAAAGTACCTGGCAAGCCACAGGAGAACAGGATACACAATGAATCTGGGACTCCAGGATGATTCCAAAGGATGGAAGATCTCCCTCGCCACAGTGCCTTGGCAGGCGAAGTGGTGGAGTCTCTTGGCTTTACTCGACGAGACCCCTTGAGGATGGGCCCCCTTTGAAAGAAGGAGTCCCTGGGATGTTTATGGCAAGAATAAAGAAGGAACTAAGCAGTCCCGGAAAGGCAGCACTTTCGGTCTTCGCAGTGGCCTCTGTTGTCGGGTCATTACTCTTGCTGTGGATGCCCCACAAAGATGAAACTTGCTGTGGAATGTGACAAATCCTGGCTGAAGATGATAAGACCCTTGGTGGACTTGGATATTCAGTGGTGACGGTTGCAGCACAGGTGTCCGGTTTCAGGGTTTTACGGTTTACAGACTTTTGGTTCTTCAGGGCTGCAGCCGAGGCACAGACCTCTGGGTGGCTTCTGGCAACCTATTCACAACCACTGGCCAGGGGAAGGCAGCCGCTACCTGATCTAACCCTGGGGGCGACATCATGAGGGAGGATGCCACGGTAGGAGATGGCTGTCGGGGTAAAGGGTTGACTCCGTTAGGATCCTCATAAGAAGAGGAACAGCGCATCTCTCCTATCATTCCCAAATATCTGATGGCATGCCGTCATTGCACCAGTCCCTCCCATGGGAAAACCCAAAGAAATTCTATGAAACGTCACCTAAACGTAATAAGTCTTGTACCTTGGGAATTCATGAATCAAAACTGACATGTTCCTATTATAATGATTCTGTCTTAGGTAGAAGTCCTGACCCCAATGTCAAAGCACATTCACATAACATCTCCTAGCTCCGATAACTTTCAGTTCACATATCAATATTAGAGCTAAATAGACATGGAAAACTTAAAAATATTATGGACTTAAAGACCCATAATCTCTATGGTACTGGGAAAAGGAAGAGCAACAAAGTTAATGATGATCAATAGTGCTACCAAGAAGACCGTATGGTCTAGTTGTTTCAATTTAACATCGCCCAAGCGGGACATCATCCACAGGTTGAGAAGCAGTCAGGAGAGACACAGATGAATTCCAGAAAACAACTGAAGGCTGAAAAGCAGCTGAAGCAGAAGTGCAAGCACTAGCAGAAGTCGATGCGGGAAGAGCAGGCGTGCGGTTTTGCAGAGTATGCGCGGCAGGAAGCTGAATCGTGGAAGACAACAGCAGGGAGAGAAGCGCAACTGTACAGGAGACGTGCGCCCACCTCAGTTTGAGTCGCTCTGTTGTGCTTGTATGATGCAGAGACCTAACAGAGCCTGTGGAGCTCCAGAGAAGGGCCATGCAGGCAACGGCAGTTGCAGGATAGCTGTTAATGGTATGACTGGACCGCAGAGGGACTGACAGTACACCAAATTCCTGCCTTCACCGATATTACAACGAAGCATCAAGAAGTCACACAGGGATGCCGAAAGAAGCTAGTGTGTTGGCCTAAAGAGACAGGTAACACTGGTTTTTAATATCAAACAAGTAAAATAAAAGGGCAACACAGGCTCAATTCTCCTTTCATGGGATATCATCTTGGGGAAACCTGTAACCCATGTTGCCAACAGCCAACAGAATATAAACACAGGCAAACATGGTGCAACCCTCACCACAAGGGATACTGGTGTGGAGAAACAAGGAACAAATAGAGATCATCTACAGTTGTAGCAGTTTTTATACCCGGCAGGCGAGTGAACCAGGAAATAAATAATTGCTTTGAGGAATGTGGTTGTGGTAAATAAAATTTTTAAAAAAAAGTGTTGTGGAAAGAAACTATTAACTTAATCATCCTGACAAACTGTTATATAACAAAAGATATTTGCTGTGGGAGCGTGGCTAGACGGCCAGGTGAGCAGACGTGCTATTGGAGGAGCTCCTGATGATCCTGTATTAATCCGGGAAAAAAGTGCAGATGCACGAGCCCTTGGAGGATTAAAATGTAGGCGCTAGTGTATGAATACAATGGGCACAGATGCCGATGGATTGGAACCCGAATACTGCGAGGAGTCACCAGTTATGAGTGTGCAAAGTTCCTGAAGACGGAGACCCACGAATGCAAGATGGCGGAGGCTCCGGGAAGCTTCAAGACAAAGGAACCTACGTGTGGACCTTTGGCACTACCTGCTGCATGAGCCACTGCGGTGCGGGCTGTGCGAGGGGAAGAAAAACCTGCGGCGCAACACGGATGAGCATATTATGCTCCTGATGGCCCGATCGCAGAAGAAATAAGCAGTCGGAGGCGGAGAGGCAGCCAGCGCTACGACCGTGTCCGGGGCGCGGCAGGAGCCACTGAATCTTTCGGCCGGGACGATGCAGCGCCCTGGGCATCTCAGGGCAGGAATAAGCAAGTAACGGACCGCAGCCCGACAGTGACTGGCCTGGGGAGCCGGTGACAGCAGCGCTGGACCGGCGGCAACGCAAGAAGCACCCGAGTGTCGCCGCGCATCTGAGCAATCAGGGACCAGGACCGCACGTGAAGCTGGGCATGGGCGGCTGATCCTCGCGACCCGACCCACAGCTGATCGATCCGAGCTGCGGAGGCAGCAGCCAGCTGGGGAGCGCTCAAAAGATACACATATTGGGCCCGAACACAGCGGACTGTGCATCACACAAATTGGAACTTCACGCCCTAGTGCAACGTGTGGGCAACCTAGAAAGCAGGGCGGAAGGACGCGCCCGGAGGAATAATAATATCAGCATCGTTGGTTTGCCGGAGGGTCCCAACCCTACGGAGTTTATTGAACCTATGTTGCTGCAGGAGATAACCGGGGGAGTGTTATCCCAGGGGTTCGCGGTGGAAAGAGCGCATAGGGCCCCAATGAGGAAACCGCTGCCAGGAACCCCCCCTAGGACGGTGATTGCCAAGATCCTGAACTATCGAGATCGGGAAAGGATCCTGGAAAACTTCCTGAAGGGTGGAACAATACAAAGGGGGACAGCAAACGTAACAGCATACCCAGATTACACCCTGATGGTACAGCGTAGTCGCATGAACTTTGGGACTGTGAAGAGGAGACTGCGCGAAGCAGGCCATAACTATATGTTGCTCTACCTGGCGAAGTTGAAGGTGTTCCACAGAAATAGAACCTTGTTTTTCGAATCCCCGGAAGAAGCTATGGGATGGCTCAACATGCAGGGCAGCCCCCAGGAGTCGGGCACCCAGACGAGAGAAGGAAGAGATAATTAACCTGTGTCCAAGGCACCGAGGGGTGTCGCAGCCTAAGACAATGGGACTTGATTACTGTATAAGATGTAGCTTATGGGCGTACAGGGACATAAGTGGATATGAAGCGTGAGCACTGACACTTCTGATGCACGAGAACCTCACAGAGCTAGTCCTCATACCCCCATATGGAGTAGTTAGTTAGGTCACCGGTAGTCCGGTGACACCCTGCTGGGTTTCTGCCCTAGGCATCCCGAGGCAGGACCAAACGCGGGGTCGCCTGAGATCCAGGGATGGAGCTGGGCACTTGTTGGGGCAGGAAGGGGTGGGGCGAGGAAAGGGGTTGTGTGTTGGGGTTGGTTGTTGGGAAAAGGGGGGAGGGGGAGTTTGACGGGAGTGGGTGGGTATCGACCCAAAATGGGAATCTCATCAGGCGGGATGGCGGGCGGAGTGGGAGGGCAGGAAGTTTTATCTATGGCATCGGGGTGCCTTAGAGTGGTTACCTGGAACGTCAGGGGCCTCAACAGTTATTTGAAGCGTAATAAAGTTATGATGTACCTGAAAAGGATGAGGATTGACATAGATTGCAGGAGACCCATCTCACCAGGGAGAAATTGGAGGTGGTCAAGAGAAAGTGGAGGGGGAGCATTGCGGGTGCCACATACTCGGCCTACGCAAGAGGAGTTATCACTTGGGTAGCACCACATGTACCATTCCAATTGCTTCAGTCCACGGGAGAACCAGAGGGCAGAATGATAGTTGTGAGAGGGATGCTGGAAAACCGGGAAGTGAGTATCGTAAAATGATATCCCCCCAACCAAGACACAGCGGCCTACTTTCGGACCCTGTATGGTAAAATTAGCCCCCTATTAGGTGTCAGGTTCCTATGAGGCAGAGACTTTAATTGTGTACTGAATCCTAAGGTGGAAAGATCGGATAGTAAGCTAGACAAACCCACCCCGGCTGCAAAGGTGCTACAGGCCCTCCTGAAGGATTTTGACCTAGTAGATGCCTGGAGGCAGTTGGTTGCACCCCGCAGATAGGCAATACTCGCACTATGCGGCGCCACATGACCTGTACACGAGGCTGGACTACGTGTTTGCCGCTGCCGAGCTGATAGATGAGGTGAGAAGCGCAGAATATAAGGCCGGGGTGCTCTCAGACCACTCCCCCCTGGTTTTGGAGTGGCAACACCAACCCCTTAGAGCGCGGATTCCGACGTGGAAGCTTAGATTCGAGGCCCTGCAGGATACGGGATTCTGGGAGGATTTAAGGGAGGCAATCACGGAGTACTTTGAGATGAATACTGGCAGTGTCCGATCTATGGGAACTGTGTAGGAAGCATTTAAAGTGGTAGTGCGGGGGGAGGCTATGTCAAAATCTAGGGGGATCCAGGGGGGCATAGAACGTGAGCTGCGGGAAGCGGAGGAAGAGTTAGAAGATATTATGCATAGGGGAGGCACCTCTAGGGAAGATGGGGTCAGGATGAGACAGCTACAACACGCCAGTAGTGAACACTGGGACAGACTATGCAAATTAAGCTACAAGGAATATGTGGAGAGACAACATGCGGGGAGAGAAACCGGGAAGGTTGCTGGCCTGGCTATATAAGAGCGAGGCACCATGGCCGGTGGCCAGGGAAATTAGAGGGGAGGGAGGCCGGATCCTGGATAACCAGGAGGGAGTGAACGAAGACTGGGACACTACAAACAGCTCTATGAGGACCCAGGCGGAGCAAGAGACCAAGAAATCCAGGAAACGCTAGAAGATATAGGTTTGCCCACCCTAGACGACTTAGAACGGGCGGACCTGGATGCCCCAATCACATTAGAAGAACTTGAGTTAGTGATTCAACACCTGCCCACTTGTAAGGCTCCGGGGTCAGATGGGCTCCCAAGTGAATTCTACAAAACATATAAACAAGAGCTGCTTCCCCCGCTGCTGGCTATGTTGAACGAGGCGTATGAGCAAGGCAGGTTGCCAGAGTCCCTACGAGAGGCGGTGATCATTCCGCTCTTGAAGCCGGGTAAGCCTAGCACAGGCTGCGGGTCATACAGACCCCTTTCGATGCTTAACCAAGATAGCAAAATCCTTACAGTAGTGCTGGCAAACAGGCTTAAGCGAGTCATTGGCAAACTGATACATCCTGACCAAACGGGCTACGTCCCTGGGAGGAATATAACTGATAACCATAGGAGACTGCATCACATTATTGATCAGACAAAGGAGGACCCGGGTGAGCTGGAGATCATCTCACTTGACGCGGTTAAGCTTTCGATTCAGTAAGAGGGCCCTGGCTGTTGGCGACTTTAGAAGGCTATGGAATGGGGCCAGGATATCTCAGGTGGGTTAAAATGTTATACAGTGCTCCAATTGCAAGGGTTAAAACCAGTGCCACGATCTCAGAAAAATGGCAACTTAGTAGGGGCACCAGAAAGGGCTGCCCCTGGTCGCCCATGTTGTATATACTAGCGTTGGAACCATTGGCTGTCTGTCTTAGACAACAATATGGGGAAATTGGGATCCGCACTGCGGGCGGCCCGCATCTCATTACATTATATGCTGACGACATACTCTTGTATCTGCGCTTCCCAGAAGAGAATATACAATACATCCTGGAGGTGATGGAACGATACGCTGCCCTCTCCGGCATAGCGGTCAACCCCAACAAATCCAGCATGTTCCCCCTGGGGAGATATAGACTTGTCCTACCTAAGGGTTTGCCAATATTGCCAATACCCTGACGAACCAGGTCGTTCCGATATCTCGGAATTGACATATACCACACTACAGGAGAATAACACAAGCACAATACATTAAAGACAGTTCAAGGCATTAAAACAGTATGGGATTCTGGTCTAGACTACCCCTGGTCATGATGGGGAGAGCTGCTCTAATTAAGATGGTAGTCCTGCCCAGACTGTTACACTTCTTTGTAAATATGCTGCATGTGATCCCTAGACGCTTCTTTGCTAGTCTCCACAGCTTGTGCAGGGGCTTCATATGGCATAACTCCAGAAACAGGGTGGCGCTTTGGAAATTACAGAACTCATCTGACAGGGGGGGAATAAACCTACCGAATTTTGAGTTATATTATCTAGCGGGACAACTGCAGTATGTGGCCAGGTGGCTTTCTGAAGAAGAAACAGCTGAAACCAGGCTGTTGTGCATGGAGCCGGCACCCTACTTCCTTAGAGAGGTGGTGTGGCTGTCCAAGCCAAAGGTACTAGAGATGGCGAGGCTGTTGGCGCTTGGCTGGGAGATGTGGCATAGAGCATGGCAGATGGTGGGATACCCGGCTCTGTTTTCTATGCAGGTGCCATTGGCGGCGCTATGCAGAGAGGATCCCGAATTGATACAAAGGGTCCGTAGATACTGGGAACCGATGGGCCTGGCCACCCTGGGAGACATATGGCAGGAAGGGGAGGCCCTGGAATTACAGAAACTAATGGAGGACACCGGGGTGCATAGAGGGCAATACATAACCTACTCCAGAATGGTTAAACGAGTGCGAGAGAAGTGGCCGGCGGTGGTGCTCTCAGAACAATCGGATGCCACCATGGAGATGATATATGACATCTCGGAGGGTGGGCATGAGATATCCCGCATATATGAGCTACTGGGGTCTTAGGTGGGGAAGGAATTGTCCCTACTGAGACAACTCTGGGAGGAAGAGGTGGGAGAGCCTATGTCGGAGGGGTCATGGGATAGAGCCCAAAGATATTAGAAAGTGTCCCGGAACGCGAGGCTCCAACAAATCCAATTATATGTCACACACAGAGCATATCTGACCCCTAGCAAGATCGCCAGGTTTGGGGGCCAGTCGACACAGAGATGCCCCAGGTGCGGGGAGGAGGAAGCCAGGATGTTACACATGTTCTGGGCTTGTCCGGAGGTGGGAAGGTTTTGGTCAAAACTGAAGATAGGCTTGGCAGGAAAAGGCATTACGCTGGATGTGGAGTCGGCCTGGGCATGTATGCTAGGAGGTTTCCCTAGGCCACGCAATCTAAGGCACATTAGCAAGATGAAAGACCTGGCATACATCCTGGCCAAACGGTGGATCGCAATGGGCTGGAAGGCAGCCCATAGGCCTAGGATAGAGTTGTGGTGGGCTGACCTCTTGAAGTGGGCAGTGGCAGAAACAGTCACTTCATTCGAAGCGGTCAGCAGAGGAGGAGAGCAGGAGGTAGGACCCCTAATCGAATGGAGACAACTGGTGGGCCACCATGGTGGGCCCCCCCCCATCCTGATCATAGTGATGATGATACGGACTTGAAGAGGACAATAGACCTGCCTGAAGACGTGCAGTTGGATGATATAGACACATTGGCGCAAGTTAAGGGGGCGGGAGGGAACGGGACTGAAGTTTGTATTTTATAATGTTATGTCGTTAAACTTGAACATGGAAGTCCTATGTTTGTAATGTTTGGTGTGTTTAAAATAATAAAAAAAGTTTTTTAAAAAAATAAGATATTTGCTGTACTGTACTCACAAAAGTATTCCACCAGAAGAATAACTGTGATAGTCTTAGAACCGCTTTACATCTTGGAAAGAATACTGTGTGGAAGAAACAGTTACTTTGGTTTTGAACAAGTTTTTCGGAAAAGACCATTTACTTCATCAAGTTAAAAGACATATTAGATGGAAAAGACATTATTGAACTGAATAGAACTTCATTGATTAAGAACTTTTTCAAATGTTTTCCTGAATTGATTCAGGGGAAGAGAACCAAACCAGGGACACATGGATTGTTTTGTGAGAATTTTGAATTTTTGCCGAACTGAAAAAAAGACACTTTATCTTATGCATTTTGGTTGTATATAATAGTGTAAAGGTCACATACATTTGGACACACAGTAATCGTAGTTTTAGTTTGCTATGTAGGAACATTCTCGTTAGGATAGGGACAGAGGCGTTTATCTCACCCCTCTATTTTTAGCATTGAAAAAACTAAAACTTTGTGTCCATCTCTCATTTCTGACCCCTCACTATATACACACACGCGACTGTTTCATACGTGCGTTTTCTTTTTATATATTGTGGGGTTTCAGATCTGTTATTGTGTATAGAATTGTACCTACTTCTTGGTATTCTTTACATGGCTATGGAGTTGTTCCATTTTGTATACTATTGAGTTGTCACATATTGTACTCCATCTTGCCCGCAGCTAGCTAACCCTAACTGAATGCCTTAGCTCATTTTACACTCCGTCACATCTATCTCTAAATGTGAATGCTTAATTTGTTCTACGTCATACTCTTTGCAAGGCTCAAAATATGCACTCAACACTAGCCATTGACAGGGGGGGAAAGAGGTGGTGTGTCTTTACCTCTACTCTTTGCGTTCATGTATTTGCATTATTAAAAGCACATTGCATTTCTGTATGCTGTGCCCCCTTGTGCTTCACATCTAGGTATCCCTAAACACCCAGACTAAAACATACACCACCTACCATTGCATAGTCTGCACTTTCTTAACATGCTCGGGCAAGCTGCAAAGTTTGCACTAGCCACTGGCTAGTGATATTTGACTCCTGGGTAGTAATAAATTGGGTTTTGTGTACATGTATAGAAGTGAGGCGACGAGTGGCTGTTTTATAGCTGGCTAGTAGCTTTCAACTTGACTTTTTGCCCCGTGCCCTCAGGTAAAAGATGCACAACAACAGTAAAATATTGTCAGCATCAACATTTAGAAGTTGCCCAGTCCTCAGCAAAGTGACAATAGGACACCCAAGGTAGGATAGTAAAGTTAGAAGGGAACCCTCATACTGACAACACCAGCACTACAAAGACTGCCCAACCCAGACTGCCGGACTGGATCGTATATACAAACAAACGACCTGCGTGCACTTTAGGGAGAAAGCTACAAGCCAGATCCAACACCTGCTTTGTTTTACACTACCTTTACACCTACCATCACGATAAGGGCCCTTCATGGAACATCACAAAATATAACTCTGGAACACGAGGACAAGAAGCAGAACAATTGAAACTCCCAACATTACACGCAAGCAACTCAAGAATAACATTTTAGAATACCATCTTGGAAATGATGGCCACTCATGGTACAGATGCCAGAGATCACATGACCGTGTAGGGGAGGACTGGCCACGAGGCCCTCCTCACCTACAGCCTTCTCCCCAGGTGAGGACCATGACTCGATGGGCGTCCCCTCATGCCACCCGGGCCCAGGTGGAGGAGGGTTCACCCGCCGACGACATTGCCCACACGTATCCGTTCCCTGCATATACAAAAATTCAGTTAGGCCTAGAAGCCATCTTGTCTAGCAAAGATGGCGTGAGTTTAGCACACTGTAGCGCGGCCCCCCCACCTTTGGAGGGCTTTCCAAGCATCCCTGCCACCGCAGCACTATGGTAGATCCGCTGCGAGCGCGTTCCCATGAGAAAGCCGGGTATGAGATAACCCGAGATGCTAACACTGTAACATTTCATCGTTCACAATGTAATACTGCATCCCGTGTGACCTGGTCCGCGAGGCCAGGGCAACGCAGAAATGAATTCAAGTAGTGGTATTAGTGAACTACTTTTCTTAAACAGAATCTGCAAACCATGAATTAGCCATAAAAGTGAAATGTTTATATGACTTCACATTGTGATTGTACTAATGCTGCTAGATCACAGAGAAAGTGTCTTTAAGTCATATGTAGACACATGAACCCCTATATGTCTCCTTAAGTCACCCATAGTGGCAACCGTCAATCTCTGTGGTCCATAATATAGTTCTACCTCATGTACCGTCGAATGTATATAGATACCTAAACACTGCAGTACATATAATACCATGTAATGAAAAGGTACTCGAATCGACTGTATTAAAGAAATGTGTAACGAAGTCGAAATATAGATGTGTGTTTAAATAAGATCAAAATAAGGCAAAACATTATGAAAGTTCTGCATTCAAAAGTCAGCAACGCACGAGGAAAAAACCTTTGTGAATATATGCAAGGCCATTCTCCCTCCCACCCTACGAAGCCTGCCAGATAAAGAAGCTAAGGCATGTGCCGCGCTCCCTCACCTCCCCCAACCAAGCTGGAGCCGCTTCAGAGAGTCAGAGGCCCCGGTACCGCACCCAAGGCCACAGCCCGCCACCTGTGTTATTTACAGCACAGTAATAAACCCACGTTTGAATCCACAGATCTACCAGCACCCTCTCGTAAATCCCACAACCCCCCCTAGACCACCCCAAGAATCATGACCCTGTGCAAAGCTGGGACAAGACACAGAGACCCATTTATATAATAACTTCTAACGCAGCAGACAGACATGTATCATTCGGCCCAGGCCCCAGAGCCCAGCCCCTCGACCTAAAATACCGGTCAATAGGACACAGGTAAATCTCACCCCAACCGACAACCACCAGACCTCTCACGAGGTGCATTCCTCATGTGTTGCATTTATTTTATAAGATAAACTGCTGAGCGATTTATTGATGAACTTAAATGTCGTTTCTTGAATAACTGCAGTGTGCATGGCCTAGGGCAAACGAGTCAGGAAAGGTATTCATCTTTGTCACAGGCTGCCCCAGCATACCAACACCGCTCGGATGACCTCAAGCTGGCCTGCCAGGCCCAACCCAACCCACGAGGCTGACCAGTGACGTCCTCACGCCAAGACCAACCACGCTGCAGCAACACCTATAGTTAGTCGACGCCACCCAATCCCAATTAACTTGTGCCCCCTATAGTGTGTAGGTTCTGATGACGTTTTTTGTATTAGAAATACGCCTGTCTTTGCTATTGTCAGACAGAGCGCTCTCGGAGGTTGCAGAGTTCTTTGCATGCCCTATTCTTTGGATAAACTCCCACTTACGCTCACCCGCACTCTGTCTTGGCCTTATTCCCATTACGGGAGAGTCCCTTATTGTCTCTCATTGCGGGGAGGATCGTGCTGAACTTGGGGGCGCTTCCTTTCAGTGGTGACCCCGACGTGATATCTCCAAATTATTTTTCCTAACTCCTTTTTAACGACCCCCTTGTGGCACGAGAATCTCCGGTCGAGAAGGGATACGCACGGTGAGCCGGCTCCGGGAGGCTGCCCGCCAACGGCGACCGGCACAATAAGAAGTGCGCACTCAATGAGAAAGGGTACGGGATCCCGATTGGAAAAAAATCCCCTTTGAGTGCCGCTCGCCGGAGCCAGGGGCTGACCGTTGAGTTACCGGTGACACTGCCTGGACGGACCCAGTTTCGGAGAGTATCGGCTCAAGACGGGCACGTGAGTACCGAGTGCGAGCGATCGTAAAGGGGAAGGGAGGGGAAATTGTGAACAGAGGAACGGGGACAGGTAGAGGAGAAGAATAATGGGGGTCTACTAAAGACAGGTCTTAAAACTTTCTTTATCTTTTCTTTGCATATGGCCATTAGGAGTAAGAAGTAAGTGAAGAAGTAGAAGTGACGGGAACCTAGCTCCGAAAGGGGGTGGAAGGCGGCGCCGCATAGTGCTATCTAAACTAGTACTGGGAATATATGAAGAAGTAAAAAATAAGTTATTGGTGTCTGGCAAAGGGAGACACTTAGGATACTTTTAGTGATTGCTACTCTTTCTATTTCTTTTGTTTCCGTTCCACGGGGTAAGGGGTGAAAGTGAAAAGGGTATAAGATAAATATACTTGTAGAAGAACTATAAAGTAGGGAGCACATTTGTAGGAGTGGGGATTAAGTAGTAGCACGTACAGACGTGAACACAGTAACCATAGCAGAAAAACAGGGACAGCTGGCCAGGGAGGAAAGGGAGGAAAAAAGTGAGGTGTGAGTGGGAAAGCATTGTGAGGGGTGCGCGCACCGTGTGAATAGTGAAGAAGAACGACTGACCGCGAGGGGGTGCCAGAGAGTGTGGACCATAACTAGCAGGTGGTTGATTGTGAATGAAAATTGCGCGGGTTTAAACAGGGATGCGAAGAGAATGAGGAATGGCGAGTAAGAAAGAATGTTAGTAGTGAATTTAACTTGCGTGATATCATTGAGAAGTCTGCTCTTGCCTGGGCCATAAAAATATACGTAGACATATCTATACGTAATCAAAAGTAAAGTAGGTGAACACGGTCAGTGCTATTGATTTAGAATATGGGGGCAGAAACTCCCTTGTCACATATTTGTACGAGCTTACCGGGATACGCTGAACGAATCAAGAAATACCACGATCAATGGGTAACAGAATTAAAAGGGGAAGGATTTCCCCAGATTTGGCCTGAGGGGGGGTCTTTTGAAAAAAGCGTCCTAGATATGGTACGAACGTGCATTCACCTCAAGTACAAGGGCAAACAGTGGCAAAACAGGAAGGAGATATTAGATCTCTGGAGACTATTTGAGGAAATACCCCCACCCAAAGCTCCGGCGCCAAATATCGATCTACCTTCCACCACAGATAACCCATTGATGATTCCAAGAGAGGAGAAGGAACAACTAAATACAGAACAACCTGTAGAGGTGATTAGTTTGTACCCGATATTACATAAACCGGCACCCGCAGCAGGATATAGTGATCCTACTTATGTGCCTCCCCCTACAACTACTACACCCCTAAGACCAACAGCCCCCCCCACCATACGAAAGCACTAGAGAGCGTGCCCAGAGAAGCGCGCAAAGAGGGGACATAGAAAAGTTAACGAGCGATTTAGAATCGAGGCTCTCGATAGCAAAGGATGAACTCTCAAGAATAAAAGACATATGTGAGCGTACAGCAGGCACTCCCACTCGATCAGGACGTGTATCCAGAACATCAAGTGAAAGTAGAGAAATTGAGGAAGGATGGAAAAAGGGTGAAATATTGTTCAGAATAGAGGAAGAACCGACAAGAATAATACAGGTGGAAACACCAGAGGGGAGCATCGGTGATGTATCACGGCAGACAGGGATCAGAGAGGACCTGCTATGTGATGTCCGAGGCGAAGTAGATGAGAGTGATAGGTTGAGCATGGCAGTAGGAGGGGAAAGCGAGGAGCTGGACGGTGGATGCTCACTAGGAACAATAGATGACGAGTGGATGGGGCGACTAAGGAATAGAGTGGGGAGGATGGCGCCATTGGGGTCAGCAACGACCAAAGTGGGTGAGGGCGCCACGTTAAAAGGAAAATTACAACTTCCACTAATACACAGAGGGGGAGGAAGGCCAAACTATATACCCTGGGCCCAGATGGATAAAGCTAATTTGATGAAGTTATTGCCCCCGTTGTCCGGAGGGGCGAGCAAGTGGATATATGCATTCGAGAAACATACTGCCGGCATACCGCTGGCAGTAGGCGATGTGAAAAGCCTACTAGTATCAGCAGTAGGAGATCAAGCAGACAGAGTATGGGTTAAGGCTGGTTTCCCGGCCGTGACATTAGATTGTGACCGTCATGATGGAGCGTCTTTTAATACAGTGCGGGCACGGGTTTGGGATGCGCTGCGGGAAACGTTCCCAGATACTCCAGATTTACAGTCAGTAATGCAGTGTACAATGAATGACGGGGAGGATGCTATGGATTACATTCTCCGGGTGCAGGAGATGTGGAGAGCGGAAACGGGCACACCCTGGCACCAATCCACATCTCTATTTTATTTTATCATTAAGAGAGGGCTCCCAAAAGAAGTGCAGAAGGCACTCGATAAAATAGCGGGCGTTGAAGCAAAGGGGTGGCCAGAGATCCAAAGTATAATAGTGCACCATTGCAAAAGGATAAAAGAGAGAGAGAGGGAAGTAGCACAGAAAAGGTTGGCAGACGAGGCAAAGTTGGTACAATCAAAACTGGTGAAGGTTGCAGCAGCGGTAGCAGGGCTCCCACTCATGAGGGAGGGAGAGGAAGGAGAGGAGGGGCAAATAGCAATACAAGGAAGAATAGCAGCAAATTGGGCAGGGCAAGGACAACGACAGTGGACTGAGCAGGAGCAGAACGGAGGTCCAATGTGGCAAGAGTGGGCCCCACGAGGGGGTAGAGGTGGGTACAGGGGCCGAAGAGGAGGACAAGGGTATGGAGGAATGGGAGGAAATGGGTGGCAGGGTCCCAGAGGTCCACAGGGGAGCTGCTGGAATTGTGGGAGATGGGGACATTACTCAAGGGAGTGCAGAAGCAGACAAAACAACGGGTTTCAGGAGACAGAGCAGTATGGTCACCCCCACCCAGGAAGCCCATACGGCCTCCCCATGGGACAATACCAGCAACCAGAAAATGCAGGACAAAGAAGTAACGCACAACTACACGGACATCAGTACAGAGCACAAAACCACCCACAGAGTAATGACAATATACAATACACGCCAGGTAACACTTTCGCCACAGTAGCTAATGGAGCGCCTGCCCCCGCACCTTATAGCGGCGTGTCAGTAGTTTCGGGGAACATTTTTGATCAAGGGGGGGCAATGAGGCACCCCGCATAGGACAGCCCACAGAGAGCACTTGCGTGTCCGGTACTATCTACGACCCACAATGCATCAGAGGAACCATTGATAGGAGCGCAGATAGGAGACAAGCAATTCATATTCATGGTGGATTCGGGAGCGGAAAAATCATGCATTAAAGAGGGCCGGTTCCCGTTATCTAATAAAACTTTAGAGACGCAGGGGTTCTCTGGGGCTGTAATTGAAGTTCCTTACACAGAGGCATTGGATGTGACAGTGGGGGGTAAAACAGTGAAAGCACCCTTACTGTATTATGAACGCTCGCCCATTAATTTGCTGGGGAGAGATCTCTTAAGCAAGCTAAATATGACAATATCATTCACAGAAAGTGGTATCGTATGTTCAACACCTGGCATATGTCCCCTCCGCATAATGGCAGTAATACATGGCCACACAATCATGCAGGAGATCAGAGGGTTACCAAGAAACGAGGAGATGTTCATTGAGGGCATGAGAACATTGGCTCTTATAGTACCAGAACTAAAAAGGATGGATTGGAGGATCCCAGCCGAATTCCTTTTCCGCCCCATAGTGAGCCCCGACACAGCTCCCGGGTCAGTGCTATCGTTGGATTTACACGCAGTACACGTGTCAGCAAACAGAATATGTGTGATTGGCATTGACATGGAAGGATGCGAGTGGCAGACAGTACTGTGTACAAATGCAAATATCCCACTGCGGGAGCTATCGGACGAGGAGCTATTTTCCGACACTGAGAGAGATGGCGAAATAGTGATGGAACTAGCAATGCCGTGCGACATTGTAGTTACAGCCAGAAAAACTCAAGTTGAATTAATGGCAGTAGTAGGAGCACCACATGCATTTTTTGATGACGACATGAGGTTAGTACCCACTAACATATGGACAAATGGCCCCCATGATGTGGGGTTATTACATGGGGTTCAGCCTGTGGTAATAAAACTGAAACAGGGAGCAATTCTACCCCGGGTAAAACAATATCCATTGTCACGCGAAGCAGAAGAAGGGATCAAAGAGACAATAGATGCACTGTTAGCGCAAGGAATAATAGTGCCCTCAAACTCCCCATGTAACACATGCATTTACCCGATTAAAAAGGCGAAGGGAGGTTCATGGAGGATGATACAAGATTTACGCCCACTCAATGATGTGATTCAGAAGGAGTTCCCTTTAGTCCCGAACCCGGCGACAATACTATGCAATATTCCAAAGACAGCGTCCCACTTCACGGTCATTGACTTGAAAAATGCATTTTTCTCGATTCCCTTAGCAGAAGAGAGCAGGTACTTAACAGCGTTTACACTAGGGGGGAGGAGGTTCGAACATTGCAGATTACCACAAGGATATTGCGAGAGCCCAAGCATATTCAACAGGATACTGCATGAAGATCTGGGGAACTTGTCTGTAGAAAGCACGGTGATTCAGTACGTTGATGATTTATTGGTTTGTGCACAAACTGAGGAAGAGTGTAGAAAGGATTCAATAACACTCCTGATATTATTGGCCAATAAAGGGTACAAAGTGGACAAGGGCAAGTTACAATACTGCCTGACAGAGGTCCTATATTTGGGACAGCTGATATCAAAGGATGGCAAGCGGATTATACCAGACAGAGCACAGGCGATTAGAGCAGTTGGGGAGCCCAAAACAGTAAAAGAGATGCAGAAATTCCTGGGTATGTGCAACTACTGCCGAGCATGGATATTGGATTATGCAGCATACACAAGGCCCTTATTACAGGCACTCAAAGAAGCCCAGCAGGAAAACAAACACATAGAATGGACAGAAGAAATGAACACATCATTTAACTCACTGAAAGAGCTGATATTAAGCGCTCCAGTACTGGCAAATCCAGATTATGGGCGCGAATTCTTCCTATTCTCGCACTGCAAAGGAACACTGATGACAGCAGTGCTGACACAAAAGACATCGTTAGGGCACAAGCCACTGGCTTACTATAGTGGCACCCTAGATGCAGTAATGCAAGGTCATTTCGCGTGCGAGCAATCACTAGCTGCAGCCGCGTTCGCCATTGAAAAAAGTGCCACGATAGTAATGGGCTGTCCTGTGACACTATTTGTGGAACACTCACTCTTTGCAATATTAGAGCGATCAAAGAGCACATTGACAACACAACGCGCCACAGCATATGAAATAATATTGTCCAGTGCAAACATACATATAGTGAGATGCAAAACAGTGAACCCAGCCACATTCATCACAGAGGAGTGCACCATTGAAGACATGCAGAACCACAACTGTGCAACATACACAGATGACGAAGGTCAGGACCAGGTGATTTTTGAGAATGCCCTCAACGAAGGAGAGGTGTATTTCGTGGACGGGTCAGCCTCAATAGACATGGAGACAGGAGAGAAACATGTGGGTATGGCAGTGGTACGATTAGAGGAAGGTGAATACGAAACACTAGTGCAACACCGCCTCCCATCACACTATTCAGCCCAAGCAGCCGAACTAATAGCACTAATAGAAGCATTGCATGCAGCTAAGGGATGCGCAGTGACAATATATACAGACTCAGCATACATGACAACAACAGTACACGGAGGGCTGGCACGGTGGGGGCGGAGAGGGTTCCGACGAGCAGATGGAACACCGGTTCAGCATGCAGAATTATTGAAAGAACTGATTGAGGCCCTGAAAGAACCCACGGCAGTGGCCATCGTAAAATGCCAAGCCCACACTACAAATACAGATCTTATATCTTTGGGGAACGCGGCTGCAGACGCCGCCGCCAAAGAAGCTTCATATTTTCAGAAAGGTGAGGTAGGAGAGTACATGTTACACCACACAGCAAGCCAAGAGGTCCCCACAGGATACAACATGATGCCTACACAAGAAATAATAGAGCTGCAAGAGGGAGCAAGTGCAGAAGAGAAAGTGTTGTGGAATAAGAGGGGATGCAGCAAATCGCCGACGGATTTATTGTGGCGACAAGAAAGTTCAGGAAAAGCAGTGATGCCAGTCACATTGTTAGAAATAGCATTTCAACAACTACACTTCCCCGCACATAACGCAAAACAACACATAATGGCGGAGATACAAGAAGATTGGTTTGCACCTTGCCTCCAGGAACACATCACAAGACTGGCATTGGAATGCACGACATGTCAAATTTATAACTCAGGTATGACATTGCGCACACTAAGGGGTACGATACCAAAACCAAATGGCCCATTCAGAGAGCTCCACATCGATTATGTAGACATGGGAGAAAGATGTAATGGGGCCCGCTACATGATTGTGGTTGTATGTCCATTTTCAAGGTGGGTGGAGGCAGGTCCTTGTGCGCGTCCTGATGCGAGGGGCGCCGCAAAGTTCCTAGTACGGGAAGTGTTCCCGCGCTGGGGAATTTGCGAAGTTATTCGCTCAGACAATGGCACACATTTTGTTAATGAACTGTTCAAAGAAGTGACTACGTTATTGGGAATAAAGCACAAATTATGCTCGATTTATCATCCTCAAAGTAATGGCGTAGTGGAAAAGATGAACGGCCTGCTAAAAAGCAGATTGTCAAAACTGTGTTTTTCCCTTAAAAAGACCTGGATGTACTGCCTACCCTTGGCCCTGTTCGAATTGCGCAATCAGCCAAGCAAAGACCACCATTTGTCCCCGCATGAGATCGTCACGGGAAGGAGAATGCACACAGCGCACTCGCCTCTCCGTGAACGTTCTGATGCACACAGAAGCGCAGCGATATTGGGAGAGGAGTTCACAGAGTACTTGAAAAAACTAACACGGGCAGCACGCATTATAGCGAAGCAACTCGCCCCCCCCTCTACAAGAGAGGAGGGGAATACAACAGAACAGGTACCACTGCCTGACAAACAATTACAGCTAATGCCAGGTGACTTTATATATGTCAGAAGTTTTGTACGAAGGTGGAATGCGCCACGTTTCCATGGCCCTTATGAGGTAGTGTTTTGCACGCCCACAGCAGTAAAGGTAAAGGGCCTAAGATACTGGGTGCATTTGACAGACGTACGCAGAGCTTATAGCGCCGTGGAAGGTGAGGTGCAGGACGAGGCACAGGCAACAGCAGACAGTGGTGTTATGGAGAATGAGTAAAGGTGATTTTGTGTATGTGCAGCGATTGACAATGAATGCAAATGATCACATGGCATTCGTACGAAAAAAAGAAAAACCTTGTTCTCTCATTTCTTGAAATTTTTCTTTCTTTTGAAGAAGATTTTATATGTATTGTACAATGATCTAAACGTATTGATTGCAAATACCCTTGTCTGTGGAAACAAACCCTTCCCCTACCCACGCCCATGCTTTATGGAAAAAAAAAAAAAAAAAAAAAAAAAAAAGTTAATAACGTCCGGGAAATGTTTACATGTCTGTACTTAATGCACTTTTGTATCTCAAACAGGAATTACCATGGCATCTAATGGGCAGCCTGCAACTAATAGATTTGTTAGGATTAGAGAAGTGTTGATAGATAGACTTAAATATTCATACGAATGCGGATTGTCAATTTGTGTTATTATATTTTTCCTATCAATGTTTTGCCTGGTGACGTATTGGTTTATAGCGTTCATCTCTATCGAGATGACCGAGGGGGGAGGGGGGAGTAACATCACCCGAGCTCTGGGGAGCAATACAACTACAAGTGTAAATATAAAAGAAGGTGATTTTTTACTATGGGATGGATCACACTTTGTATGGGGTTACTACACTGAACCACCAACTGTCGCCCTGTCAAACTCAAGAGGGATACAAACAGAGATGGAAAGCAACACAATGTCCACACCTGAAATGTATAGCAGCCCCACTACCCTCCCCACCCCATTAGAAGAAAGTGATTTGTTGTTTATTGAGGAAGATGTGAATGTTATAACTATGACAGAACCTAAGGAAACATATCAGAAGTTTGACAAGGGGGGTGGGGAGGAGGAAGGGGGGCCCATTTTTTCATTTACCAAAAGCAGACGTAGGAGAAGCAAGGATAGTAGGCGGAAAAGAGAGACAAACAGGTGGGGGTATGATGAGTACTATGGGTTAGGCTTAGACAAAATGGAAGGCCCCCGGCACCCCCACCAAGCAAATAAATGGTATGCTGATATGAGTGCCACAGCCAAACAAACGACAAATGAGAGCTGTTATGTCTGCTCGCTCATTCCCCATGCATCAGGCACACCTAAAGTGTTGCTGCCCAGAGAATTGCCCATTGTAGATGCCCAGTGTCTCCTTCATCTCACGCTATGCCGAATAAAAAACACCTTCCAGGCACACGACGTCACTTTCAAGATTATACAGACGGAAAAAACGTGCTATCCAAAAGCAGCTGGAGTGGTATGTCTCAAAGAACCATTTTTTGCGATACAAGGGACACTATTTTCTGAAAACAAATGGAAAGATGAAGAAGTACTGTGCAAAGCGGAAGCACTGAGAGGTGTCCAACCAGCCAGGATGCGATGGATAGAAGAAACATGCACACCAGTATGGAAGGAGCACATTTCCAAACTGACATGGGTAACAGCAATGGAGAAACCCTTCAAACTACAAAGTGAGATCAAGAACGAACTATGTTTTAAGGGAGAAGGAAAAGTGGCAATAGGGACGAATAAAAGCTGCAACAAGACTCTCACCATCCCAGACATGAGAAAAGGAACAGCCGCATTAATGGACACATACTGGGTATGTGGGAACCAGGCCTACTTGCACCTTCCCCAGGCATGGAGCGGCAGCTGCTCGATGGCCACACTGCACTCGGCCCTAATGGTGATTCCAGAAAGCCACGTTGATGAAAATAAAAGGACGCCAGAGAACATGCCCCAGGGTGCGGTTCCTCCTACTGCAAAATCACACCTCTATGTCCTGTCCTCCGGAGGGAAGGGAGAAGAGCTATCACGGAACAGACGGGCATCAAATTACATATCCCAAGCTTCATCCGATTTATTGGCACAGATCCCAGACAGGTACCGACTGTTCAGCTCTGTAGAAACATTCTTTGCCTCGCTGATCTCAAGTGTCCAAGCAAGGGCAAATGCAAAATGGCTCCAGATAACACGGTGGGAACTAATTCAGTTAGCCAATGACACTGAAGAAGGGTTCAACATAATAAAAGTAGAACTGCGAGCTCTACGTCTGATGACCATGCAGAACAGGTATGTTCTGGACCTGTTGACTGCGATGGACGGAGGTGTTTGCCGAAAAATAGGAAGTGCCTGCTGCACTTTCGTACCTTCTGAAGACGCGGAGAATGGTTCCTTATCCCACGTGATCGAAGCAGTACACAATCTGGGAGAGAAGATGAAGATGGAAGGTGGAGCAGAAGCCAGCACGTGGTTCGACAATATCTTCTCCTGGGTTCCCTCTTGGCTTGGAATGACAATTAAATTTCTGGTACCAGCTGTGGTGTTTCTCCTCGTGGCGTTCTGCCTGTGCCAGGTGGGCCTCCGATGTTGTGCAAATGCGGTCCCTAACGGCGCAATGATGATGGTGACAATGGGCAACTCTGGTGGTACAATTAAGGCGACACAAGAAGTACATGTACAGACAGGAACAGATAACACTCCCAGGTACCAGTTAGTGCCTATGTACCGTGATAAGTACATAGTAGACAAACTATGGCACACCACTATCAAAGAACCCCGAGATGTGGAACTGGAATGGTATGAGGAGGTCTGGGTAGACTTGGAAGGAAGTGGTGACTGTATATATTTAACATGTACACCAGACGAGTATGCTAGAAGAGGTGAGAGCTTGAGGGGAGTATGTAGGGCATGGATGCCTAGAAAAGGAACACCTGCATGGGATGACGCAGTGATAGAGGAACAAGAATGTAGAAGATTGGAAGAGCTAAAGAATTCGTTACTTTAGTAACGAAAGGGGGGAAATGTAGGGGAGGACTGGCCACGAGGCCCTCCTCACCTACAGCCTTCTCCCCAGGTGAGGACCATGACTCGATGGGCGTCCCCTCATGCCACCCGGGCCCAGGTGGAGGAGGGTTCACCCGCCGACGACATTGCCCACACGTATCCGTTCCCTGCATATACAAAAATTCAGTTAGGCCTAGAAGCCATCTTGTCTAGCAAAGATGGCGTGAGTTTAGCACACTGTAGCGCGGCCCCCCCACCTTTGGAGGGCTTTCCAAGCATCCCTGCCACCGCAGCACTATGGTAGATCCGCTGCGAGCGCGTTCCCATGAGAAAGCCGGGTATGAGATAACCCGAGATGCTAACACTGTAACATTTCGTCGTTCACAATGTAATACTGCATCCCGTGTGACCTGGTCCGCGAGGCCAGGGCAACGCAGAAATGAATTCAAGTAGTGGTATTAGTGAACTACTTTTCTTAAACAGAATCTGCAAACCATGAATTAGCCATAAAAGTGAAATGTTTATATGACTTCACATTGTGATTGTACTAATGCTGCTAGATCACAGAGAAAGTGTCTTTAAGTCATATGTAGACACATGAACCCCTATATGTCTCCTTAAGTCACCCATAGTGGCAACCGTCAATCTCTGTGGTCCATAATATAGTTCTACCTCATGTACCGTCGAATGTATATAGATACCTAAACACTGCAGTACATATAATACCATGTAATGAAAAGGTACTCGAATCGACTGTATTAAAGAAATGTGTAACGAAGTCGAAATATAGATGTGTGTTTAAATAAGATCAAAATAAGGCAAAACATTATAAAAGTTCTGTATTCAAAAGTCAGCAACGCACGAGGAAAAAACCTTTGTGAATATATGCAAGGCCATTCTCCCTCCCACCCTACGAAGCCTGCCAGATAAAGAAGCTAAGGCATGTGCCGCGCTCCCTCACCTCCCCCAACCAAGCTGGAGCCGCTTCAGAGAGTCAGAGGCCCAGGTACCGCACCCAAGGCCACAGCCCGCCACCTGTGTTATTTACAGCACAGTAATAAACCCACGTTTGAATCCACAGATCTACCAGCACCCTCTCGTAAATCCCACAACCCCCCCTAGACCACCCCAAGAATCATGACCCCGTGCAAAGCTGGGACAAGACACAGAGACCCATTTATATAATAACTTCTAACGCAGCAGACAGACATGTATCATTCGGCCCAGGCCCCAGAGCCCAGCCCCTCGACCTAAAATACCGGTCAATAGGACACAGGTAAATCTCACCCCAACCGACAACCACCAGACCTCTCACGAGGTGCATTCCTCATGTGTTGCATTTATTTTATAATATAAACTGCTGAGCGATTTATTGATGAACTTAAATGTCGTTTCTTGAATAACTGCAGTGTGCATGGCCTAGGGCAAACGAGTCAGGAAAGGTATTCATCTTTGTCACAGGCTGCCCCAGCATACCAACACCGCTCGGATGACCTCAAGCTGGCCTGCCAGGCCCAACCCAACCCACGAGGCTGACCAGTGACGTCCTCACGCCTAGACCAACCACGCTGCAGCAACACCTATAGTTAGTCGACGCCACCCAATCCCAATTAACTTGTGCCCCCTATAGTGTGTAGGTTCTGATGACGTTTTTTGTATTAGAAATACGCCTGTCTTTGCTATTGTCAGACAGAGCGCTCTCGGAGGTTGCAGAGTTCTTTGCATGCCCTATTCTTTGGATAAACTCCCACTTACGCTCACCCGCACTCTGTCTTGGCCTTATTCCCATTACGGGAGAGTCCCTTATTGTCTCTCATTGCGGGGAGGATCGTGCTGAACTTGGGGGCGCTTCCTTTCAACCGTAACAAGAAACTATCAACCTATAGACTCCTTTTATCACTAGACCACCCAACAATCACTTTCTTCCTACAATCAAGCAAACCACCCAACCCATAACCTACCCGACCGTTTTAATAACTAAATAAAAGACTTGAGACCACTGCCAAGCCCCACAACAGCCATCTGACAACTTGGATTCTGGCTTGCACCCAGAATACGGAAGCAACACAGGGCATTCAATGCAACCAAAGCATCAGGGGTTACCAGTCATTTGGTCGAAAAAAAATTGGTCGACTCAACAAATGGTCGAACCAATTTGGTCGAAAACCAAATGGTCGAATTTTTTTTTTTTATTTTCACCCCCTTTTTTTGGGGGGGGGTCCCCCAACCCCCCTTTTTTAAAAAACGAAAACCCGAAAAATAAATATATAATTAAAAAAAAAATTTCGACCATTTGGTTTTCGACCAAATTGCGTCGACCAAATGTCATTCGACCAGTTTTCAGTCGACCAAATGACTGGACACCCCATCAGGCTGAAGACATGATACACTGCAGCCTCATCCGTGCCCGCTCCATCTCAAACACAGAATAGAGATACATGAAATTCTTAGCGATTGAGGACCCAATCTGCCCTACAATGTAACAGTACACAAATCCACCGCCACCATCTTCACACTCATCCAAGTTAACTGGACTGGTAAAATAGGAAGAGAGCATTGCTATGGCACAAAGAAAAACTCAAAATATTGACTTCTCACAATGCGACTTCCAAAACTGAAGAAATGCTGATTCACCCAAGACTCAACCACCAAACCGACATTTCCTTTCTACCTATTTACAGACCACCATCAAACACATCATGTGCAGAAAATGTTGCAGATGTAACTACTAACCTAGTGATAAAACACAAGCATCCACCTGTCCTCAAAGACTTCAATATTTGGTTAGAAGAGCAAACAGAATTGACACCCAAAAGATGGTTCTCCTCCATGGCCAGCTTTCACCTCAAACAAAATGCCAAAAGAGCGACACACTGCAGGCCACTCCCTCGATCCATTTCTTTGAGAAGTAGGCCCAACAACCACCTCCCCACCAATTGAGGTACACTGGAGCGATCACCCAATTATTCCTTTTAATATCAACACGCCAATGTGTCAGCTCCCGACTCACAAAGGATAAACAACCACAGACAAAAAAAGCTGGACAACTCTAAACATGGAGATACTTGGGTATCTTATGGAAGAGAGCAAGCACAAACCCCCAAAGATCCAAAACTCGTACTGACGGATGACAGTTTTACAATGCTAGAAAACTGAATAACCAAAGCACTTGACACCCTCACCCCATTAAAAGTGATTTACCCGGTCAGAGAAAAAAATAAAAAAAAAAAATAAAGACTACAGCAGGATCGATCACATACCACATATGCGCACTGAAAAAAAAAAGAAACTGAATATTTGAAAAACATGGAGGAAATACTACAACCCACAAGACAAGATCCCCCACTACAAAGCAGACATTCGTAAAGCAAACATCATTCTGAACGAATAAATAATGCACCTCATCCAGAGAAAGACCTTTGCCACATCATTAATGAGATGAGAAACCAGCTGCCTGCAGCAAAGTACCTTCACTTACCCAAAAACTATTTGCTATCACCAAGCATTTCAGAAGCAAAGTATAAAATATAGAGCAAGTCATCAATGCAGCAATAAAGAACGGAATTAGAAGCAACTGGCAAACCCTAATCAGTGACATTTATCCTGCAACCCACCACTGAACCAGACCTGGGTGTGACGTAACATATTGCTTACGCTGACCCCTCAAATATCTACAAACAGATCCTTAACAAGGAAACACAAGCTTTCTACCTGGCAAATTAATTAACTGCTCAGTCAAAACAGGAATTGCACTACATCTTTTAGACTGCCTACATCAAACCACTTTAAAAATTCACAGCCGGGAACCCAGAAGACCCTTCCAACTTTTGTCCTCTGTCAAACATGCCCTACACTGACAACATTCTAGACAGCTAGGTTTACAGCCAGATCTTAGCGCATTTGGGGTCTAATTACTTACTAGATTGCTCACAAGTTTTTTCTGAGCTATGAAAGCCACCAATCACCCCTTATTTTCATTTAGGGAAACCTCAAAAATTGCAGCAGATCACCTCAGCACTTTAACTCCTCAACATCTCAGCAGCCTTTGGCATGGTTAACCACAGTACACCAATTAGAAGACTTGACGAAACCAGACTCAATTAAACAACCCTACAACGGACAAGATTGTTCCTAATGGACAGAACAGAATTCACCAGGCTCACCTTTATAGATCAAACCCACTGCATGTGGAGTGCACAAGGGATCAAGCCTCTTGCCGCTCCTCTTTGATATCTATGTGGCCCCTTACACAAATAACATAAATCGTACGAGCTGACCGGTTACAACTATGAGGATTACAAGCAAATCATATACAAAATGACAGGCTCTGGGCACCACCCTCAGCAACTGCCTCACACAAATTAATGACGGCCCAATACCTATAACTCAACCCAGACAAAACAATAATACCGATAATCTCACCTCACGCTGAACCTGTACCACCTCTAGCATGACCTTTGGGAACAGGGCACTGCCCTAAACTATTGAAAGTGATTTTAAAAAAAACCTAGGCATATTGATGGACAACTCATGATAGAACCCCAAGTCAATGCAATAGTCAAAGTGCTTCCATCTCTGCTCTTTCTGGGTTATGCACCACCTTTCCTTTGCACACAGAGGGATTCATTAAAGAATCATCTAAACAAATAGCATTGCCCTACGGATGCCGGACTACCTCACAAAAACCTTCAACAGGTCCAACAGCAGCTAGGCGCCTGCCTACTCATACTCAACATGAGGGAAAAAAAGAACACTGTCTCTCAGAGCATTCCACTGGCTATCAATACAAAAAAGATGATCCAGTACGAGGCCATTTGCATTGCCCAGAGAGTGCTTGAAGGTCAATGAGCAGAATTCCTTCAAATCATAATTTCACTCTATCCACCAGAGACCCACGGTTGAGAAACAACATACTTTTTAAAAAACAAACGAGACATTTTTGCATAGAAAGACATAGGCTCCACTTTTTCCACTATGATTGCTAGTCACTGGAATGCACTACCAAGGGAAATCTGCACTCTAAAAGCAGCACCTTAAATTCAGCAACTCTAAAAACCAGGTTTGTCAATGCTTAACAGAACAAAAGATTAACCTACACCCGTCAAGCAGCGGAATTACACTTCTCAGTAGTTTGAATTTCATGCGCAGACACAACCTAAGGGAACAACAGCATACTACACCCCTGATCATTTTCCTAGAACAACGCATGACACTCAGAAAACATCACATCACATGCAAACCAGACCCTTGCACATGGTTTCACATTTTTTTTAGACAAAAACCCTTGCCTCAGACATCCCAAATGCGCACCCCTAACTACAATTGACATACTCAGCCCCTGACTGACACACACTCCCACTACAGGCACAGGCCCACCCCTCTGGACACAAAGTATTCCAAGCTTCCTACATTTCACACATAGAAACTTTACAAGTACGCAGAGCTCAGGGTACTTCCGATCTGCAACCTCAACACAAAAGCACTACAATCTTGCCTTTCCCACCGCACCTAACTAACCAGACCCACCCCCTTTCTTAGAGATCCACCAGAGCGCCTGGAGACCATGCAAAATGGCAGGAGTAAGCAGTACACATCCTAACATAACAAGAGCATTCCCAAGAAACAAATTATAAACTTAATGGATCTTAATAAATATTTAAACTAATACAACAAAAATATGACTTCTTTCAGTTTGTTACTGCAGGTTCCTTACAATAAAGAGATAGTAGAGCTGAGGTTACCCAGAACCAATTTTCCTATTAAGTCACAGGGTTTCAATTTGAGACGTGGAAGAGTTTTACATGTTGGGTCTGTCTTAGAAGATATTTTTACAATCAAGTTAATTTGTTTCTAAGAAAGAATGCCTGCTTGGAATTACTTGACAAAAAAAATAGGGTTTTAGCTAATAGACAGTGAACGATATGTTGATTTATACTTGATGTTGATATTGTGTGTATTATTCTTCTAGAAATGCCTTCGTTGTGGCAGCGTCCCAATGAAGTAACGCTTCTAATGTTACTGTCGAAAAGGACCGCACAAATCGCTTCAAATAAGAACCCAATCCCACCCAGTTAGCCAATAAACGTTGAGTCAATGCTCATCTTACCTGGAGTCAGTTTTGTGTTTTTCAGTGGCAGCCGTTAAGGTAGTCTGACGAGGAGCGATGCTTTGCGAAGTACGAGCTGCAGGCAGAGGTCAACCGCTTCCGAAGACATTTGCAGATTTTCGTCTCTTTGTATAGATCTACACCAACTGATAAAACCGGGAATTCTATTTCCACAAATTACGGCATCCGCCTGTTTTTACTGGGGGATTTCCCTAGCACCTCTGGTAATCCCCGCTCTTTTATGGTTACTGGGGATTTTCAGGCGCTGACGAAACGCACATTTACACTCTGCAGGCTCACCTAGTGAAAGGAACTGGCGCAAAATGAATGTATTAGCAACATGTGCATCGGTGTTGCAACATTCCTTGGAAATACCCAGTGGATCTACTCAGAATGCCCCCCACCCCCGTTGCTGCCTCCATTATTGGAGCCCCACTTAAACTTCGCCTAACTTTTTACATCACTCTACCCCATACCTGTCTCTGTTATTCCTTTGGCACACGTTTTATTTCTAACAACCAGACTTCAGAGTCATCTACCAATCCACATCGGTTTATTTGACGTGTCCATGTCAAACCGAAATGCGCTGCGGCTGCTCTGTGCACCACTGTAATTGCCCCGGTTAGAACTATGTTGCCATTTTGAGATGGGAAGTCCCTGATTAGTGGCCATCTCGGAAAAAAATGTCAGCCATGTTAGTAAGGGCAAATTGAGCTCTCCCTGTCCGGCGACCTTTTATTTTGATTGCAGCGCCGTAAAGCATGGTATACCACCCCATTACCCGCATAGGGGCCTTCCCAAAATGAGGGCCCTGATCAGTCCACACACGATCTTGGCGGCTAGGAACAGCACCCGCAGAGCTGCGTTTCCGGACGAACCGCTCCCGGAATACACCGCGGCCCCGGAAGTACTTCAAGAGGTTGACTCCTGTGAGAAGAAGCGAGTGCAGTACAGTGCAGAAGTACAACCGTTCTGAGCCCCACGCATATTCCGAGAAGTTCGCGAGGGGTCTGGAGCGGGAGGCGGGCTGGGTCGATCTCATTGTGGGCACCGGGCGAGGTGAGCAAAGCAACCCTCACCCGTGTGACCCGCTCTTTGAGGCAATTTGCCGTCAATCACGTGTACTTGTGCATTCAGTGCTACACTCTAAAAAAGAGCAGATTTGAAGGATTATATGTGTCGTGTGCCCAGGCCAGGGCATGTAATAGCCGGTGCATATAGATCGTGTGCATGAAACACCGTATAACCTGGCGAACATTGTCAAAATACTGAGAACACACGGCAATAGTACATAGTCACAGAGGGGACTAGTAATTTGTCCGGTTTTATACTTTACATAGGTTGTCAGTGAAAATACATATAGGCGGGAGTATTCATATGATTTAAGGACATACTGAGTTGTATAAAAGACAGCAGAGATGGCAGATCTCGTTATATGGGACACACCCGCCATGCCTCATTCATTGGGGTTCATTGCTCCATCGGTTGGATTCTGGGATTTGCAGTCTTGGATAACTGCAATTAAAAAATTGACTAAAGTAAATCAATGCCCAGAACTTCAATATGATGCCGACAAGTCATTTGATAACCTTTAGTATACTGGAAGGGAGTACATGAATGATCAGTTAAAAGTGCACATAATAAAAGTTATAGGTTTTATGAGTAGGACACACGCGGCTTGTAGGTAGTCCATACACAGGGTCTCTGCGGAGTACAATTGAAGTTCATGATATGGGTGCGTGCATATGAGGGTTGATGAAGAAAATGTGTGCATATATATGATACATATAGACAGTACATATGGGGCTACATGAAGTACAGTACATGTAACTTTACTGTAGGACCCCTACTTAGTGCATAAAATAAGAGTATACAATGTATTTGAGTTTGTTTATTGAAAATGAAGCACTGTTGAAAGGGCATATGGATGACTGGAGCAGTCCTGTTCCTGGATGCTTTACAAACATATTCAAAATCATGATATGGTAGTCAATATGTTAAGCTAGCTGGTGGTGGGGAAAGAGTTGGCAACAGTAAATTGGAAAATCACAAGTTAGAGTTTAAATCCATCTTTCATGTATACAAATATATAGATGGGATCAATGGGTGTGGGCTTTAGCACTATGACGCTAGGGCTTGTTCCTGGCAAAAAGTGGATTTCTAGGGGTGAGTTTAAAGCCAATCCCCTTT
Source organism: Ambystoma mexicanum (assembly GCF_040938575.1). NCBI lineage: Eukaryota > Metazoa > Chordata > Amphibia > Caudata > Ambystomatidae > Ambystoma > Ambystoma mexicanum. The sequence continues at coordinate 420,658,849 of NC_090929.1, forward strand.
AGAATGTCATTCATTTGTGGGGGTAGAGGGAGGGAGCCACGGGGAAGAAACGAAACACGGCAGACGAGACAGGATGAGCAGGGGGTGGTTAGATTGAGAGGATCTTGGGAAATCTAGAGTGCAAGTGCATTAGGAGATGGCTTCCGTCATTTAAGGTGTGTGGGCTAGGAATTTGAATAGGGATCAATTTTGCATGGATAGCAGATGATTAGAAGTTATAGCGAGTGTGGGTAGCAATGTTCAATGCTTTGAGGAGAGGAACAGAGAGATAGAGTGGGAGTACCATGAGGAGCCAGCGTGATAATCCTACCTGTTTAGGATCCGGATTGTGATGAACGTTTTGGTAGAATAAACTGAGATGCGGAGGTGGTTAAGCCTGTCAGCCATCGCAGTGGGGGTATTGGAGTGCTATATGTTTGGATTAGGTACAACTCACTGCAGTAGCTATTTTTTATTTTGCATTTTGGTTTATTACAAAGCTTTTAGCATTTATTTCATCATAGACTTAAAAAGAAAAGTAGCTATTTCAACACATTTCTTCACAGTTTTTTTAAATGGGGTGCAAGTCCCACAAATCCTCCTACGTACCCCACAATCTCATTAAACTATACTCTTACGGCCACCACCCAAAAAATGAAGTAAGATGGCCTTAGCACTACCTACTATTCAAAACTAAAAATACACCAAACTTGCATCATTGGCTTCCACCAGCAATGTATCAGCAAGTAACAATTCGGACACAAGGTAGCTGTCTGTCTTAATATCCAATGGCAATCTCTAAGGTGGACACCTCACCCATTTACATATGTCCTAGGATGAAAACTGATTGCTCCTCGAAAGTTAGTTAAAGTATGACTGCTTAATTGATAGTTTTTTATGTAAAGGTGTAATCAAAGATGTAATCCAAGTATGCGTTGACAAGCTTGGGAGTAAGTACCTGTGCTTAACCTAAGTTATTGGCTAAGTTTGAAAGAAGGGGTGTTTACAAACCTACGTTCTCTTTTATTAGACTTGAAAGGCTGCGGTTCACACTTTTAACATGTTGCGTTTTACACATCCTGACATCCCGATCCTTGGTGAATATTTTTTGTCAATGGAAGCTGAGAAATGTCTGTTATTTCTGCTGTAGTGACTAAACATATTGTCTCCATTTACTAACTTATACTAATAGTATCCTTCTTCGCCCACTAGTAGTACCTTTCTGATCTTTTTCATGATGCTTTCAAATGTGTAAAACAAGGTTTTGCGATTGTATTTATCCATCGGGTAGTGATTTGGCATATTATTGGCACTTCTAAAACCTTCTCTATAAATCCAAGCTGTTGATCAATTCACTTGGGAGTTCAGGAGCGCATGCAGTAGAGCCTTATCTGTTCACATATTTTAATATACTAGAGATCAGGGCACAATGTATGTACTTTGGGGTAAATATTATGCTCACCTAAAAAAAAAAGATCAGACTAGTTGGTTGAAATGTTAAGTTTCAACATTTTCGATTTGTCTACAGGTAATGTGTTTGACCACACAAGTGGGTCACTGTCACTATGATTGGGCGGCTAGTGGGCTCTTGAGAATAAGTTTGGATAAGATGAATCTGTAATCACACCCATTTTTATTCTATTTTTAGTTCATGAAATCAAGTTTTAAAAAGGCTTTATTTCAGGGTATGTACGTGACTGTTTCAGGCTAATTGCCCTTTCTGTCAACAGTATGTGGAAATGGTCCACCTAAGCATTTCCTATAATTGGAATTTCTAATCGAGCAAAGTGTCTGATTATGGACTAAAAGCTTGCAAATTATGCATCAGTGTTTCACGTAGAAAGCAAAATGAACTCTTTGTTTTCAACCGACCTAAAACGGCCTTCAAAAAATAAATCACACCACAGTTATTTGATGTTTTGGCCTTCTGTCTGGGAAAGGACCTCTTGCCTATCATGTACTCAAAGCATTATTTTTTTGTCTAAATGATAATCGTTTAGGCAAGACAATGGCCTAGCAATTAATGTAAGGTGACATTGTTTTATATAGTTCCCTACTGCCAATAATGTGGGCTTCAGTGCGCATGGCACTGTAAGAAAGGAGGACAGGGTGCCTTAGTCAGATAGCAGGAAGGCAGATGGAGAAATCTTTGGTGTTACATGTGTGTCTGTGAAAATCTCGGTGGTTGGTACCGACTGGATAGGTTAGCCATATGGGCAGCCCTCGGATTGTGGAGTGCAAAAATTGACAGAGTTGTTGTTGATAGAAGATGGGTTGGGTCTGGATCTTTTAAGTACACTAGACCTGGCAGCCGTCTGAATTAGTGTGGGAGGTGTAAGGATGCACGGTTTTAGTAGCAAGGAGTTAATTGAGGGATTTGGCCGATAGAGAGGGGCAGGGGAGTGAGTATGTTTTTGCTTTCTGGCTCATTTCACTGAGATTAAGATGTGGACCCATTTCAAGCAACAGAGGTTCAATGAATTAAATTGGTTTCCCACCGATAGTAGTGCCAAGAGTTAAGAACATTACCTTTTTTGTAAATTATCCAAAGTTTCTTGTGCACATTTTTTTGTTTGTTGCTATTATTTTTCATTTAAAAAACAAAAAATCAAAGTGGTTGGTTGAAAAGCCAAGTCTTGAGCTATTTGTTTCCTGAAAGTGAGGTGGTTCCCATCCGGGATGAGAGGTTTGGTATGGTGTTCCACAGTTTCATGGTCAGAACTAAAAAAGCGGATCCTCCTTGCCGTTACTTGTTGAAGTTGGGGACTAGTACTAGTGCAACATTGCTGGACTGAAGTGTTTTGTAAGGAGTGTAGTTTTGAAACTTATTTCTGAAGTATGAAGGGCCCCCTTCGTGATATGGGCAATGCACACGTTTTTTAAATGATTCCTTTGATGGGTAGCCAGTGGAGAATGCATAATGCAGGGTTTGAAATTGAAGGGAGCCATTTAGCTCCTGCTTGTAGCCTAGAAGAACCTGGTTAGCTTGACTTCAATTGCTACCAGTAGCTACTTTTGGCTACCCAGCCAACTGATGGTGAACAACCACACCTATGTGAATTTAACTGTGCGTTTGCAATAATCTTTAAATAAACATTAAAACTATCTGACATTTAAAGCATAGGGGTCAAAAATAATGGACACAGTTACATTTTTGCATCTTTTGCGCAAGTTAGATTTGCGGAATGCCCTGTACTTGCTCCTCGCCCACCCCAACCCCTGGTAGCTACTGGATAATTCTCGATACTCTGGAGCTGTTTTTAGCTCCTGCTAATACAATCTTAATTTCGATCCCTGTAATGCTGGCATGATATGTTCAAACTTCATTCTGAGAAGTAGTCTTGCCGATGCATTTTGTGCTCTTTGCAGAATCATGCTTGCTTGACACGGAGCTGACTTTAGCTCAAGGGGCTTTTGTAGAATTAAACGCTCCTATTCACTCTCCTTATTGGAAAAACAACAGCCTCACGGATACTAATCTTAATGCATACAGAAGAATACTTGACTGAATCATGCATGGTTGATATCTGACTGACTTTATCCATGCCCTACTGAAATTTTCAGTATAATGGCTTACCATCCACAAACTCTCCCTATTGTAGAACGACTAAGCTTACTGATACTAATTAAGCAACAACTGAAGGATGAAAGGCTGCATCGTGTGCACTTAGCCTGTGACTGACTCTTCTACAGCATTTTAGACCTTTTGGAGGTAAATGTTTTACACAAACACTAATCCACTATTTTAACTGTACCTTTTGGACGTCTATCAGTGTTCGAAATTACAATTCAAAGAGCAGGAGCAAAAACCAGCTCCTGGGTGTCGAGCATCACCAAGCAGGCAGGAGCTACCGATGGGGAACCAGTAGCATGTAGACAAGGCGCAAAGCAAATGTAACTTCCACTTGAGATGCACACTTAACTTTTTCCTTATTATGTATGATACATTATGTTTAAATGTGCTGTGGTTGTGTCCTAATTCTTCTTTATTTACATTCTCAAACACTCGGTTAATGTCACGTATGCCTGTCTGTAAGCCACCAGTTTGCCAGAGGAGCCAAAAGTAGCTTCTGGTTACTGTTGGTTTTAAGCTAACCAGGCCCTAGGGTAGAAAAAGGAGCTAAATAGCTCTCAGAAATTTCGAAGCCTGACTATGATGGAATGATGAAAGGTTGAGCTGTTCATACCCAGATATTCACATATCAGGGAATGAACCCCCGACCCCCATGCATTAAGCATATTAATCAATTTGGATGTCATATTAACTGTAGAGTTTACCGTGTCTTATCTGGATAACAAAGTGTATTACCATGACACTGGCAGATGCTAGAAACTCTATTTCCTTTTGTCTCTCCAGCCCTCTCCTCAACCCATCTATCCCTTTCTGTAGCCTTTCCTTCCTTGAAGGTATCCTTTAATTGTTGTGTTTTTTAATCTGCACGTAACTAGGACTCAAATTAATTTGTCATTGCCAGGTTAAGCAGTTTATAAAAGTGAACGTTACATACGTTTAGAAAGTTGCTTACTAAGAACGTCTTCATTTTGGTTTGCTATGCACTGTGCAATCTATATTTTGAAATGCTTAACAATAAGTGGAAATACCATTTCTGAGTTGATGTGTCTGTGTATGGGATTCTGTAGATAAGAGCAACCCAACAATACATTTTGGCAGCAACAATTTTGCTGGCTACTATTTCCTTAGTTCAGAGGAGTGACAGTTATATTTTACATACATCCTGAACTGATGTTAAACACATTTAATCAGCTAGATACTCTGCTTGAAGGCAGGATTCAGTGAATGCCAGTAAATCAATGTATGAATTATCCAGCATGTTAACGATGGCCAGAGCATATTCCGAGGGGGGGCATGGCTCCAAGATTCATGAATAGATAGATGGTCGCTTGATTTGTTTCTTGCAGAGTAATGAGGGGGACTGGAATGGGGCACTTCTGAACGGTATGAAGCCTCTTCATCAAAGATGGCGTAGATAAAGGTAGAACACTACTGGAATCCCTTATCCTTCTTTAATACAACCGACCAGAGGTCTTTCAATGATGGGGTTTCACTTCATTGGTTGGCGTGAGAAAGGTTTCGACGGTTTCAGTATTTTGAAACGTTATACCCTTCTACCTTTTCAAATACATTAATTTGTTTCCATTTTGTATGCATAGTAATGAACATCCTAATAGCGCATGTTGCCCAAGACGATTTGGGCTTTCTGCTTTTTAGGCGACAACAACAAAGCTGTTGCCACATTATGGTATTGTCTGTAGTCCTTTTTGTTCCAAAATGTATTTATTGCCTTGTCTCATTGTGGTGGTTGCATGCCGTCATCACATCACTTGCCATTATGTTCAATGGGGAATAGGGCTGTGTGTTGTCTTCCTGAGTGTGAGTTGCCCAATACGGGTTTTTGCAACATCTAAACAACTACCTGTTTGCCATGACATTTGGGATTGATTTAGCATTTTTCATTGACATATACTGCAATTTACTTGGAAGTTCAAATTCTTAGTTTACTGGGAATGTCAAAGTAGAAACTTACTTGGAAAGTCATTCTTAGTGATTACAGACAGCGTGTGTATGAAGAACTAGGTGCAAAGGAATAATTAAAAAAAACATTTCCATTTTCCAGTTGAAACATTTTTACTCGCTTATAAAAATACTCACATTGGGAACTGGACTTACATTTTGACTACCATATAAATTATTTTACTCCCAACTTAAAACAAAACAGGGAGTCAAATACTCCCACTTCAAAATCTTATCTGGAGCACTGATTACAGAGAATTTGCGGTTTACTGCGATTGTCAGAGCAGAGACTTCCTGGGAGTGATGGTTTACTGGGAATGTCATGCTTATGGGACATGTCAACATGTTGGATTACTGGGAAAGTGAAACAGGAAGCTTGCTGGGCATTTCACAGCGGGCAATTACTGGAAAGGTCTGCCTTAATGTGAATATTAAACTTACTAGGAATATCATACAGAGTTGGCAGTGAATAACAAACTGGGAGCCTACTAGGAATGTCAAACTAGAAACCAACTGAGAATATCGACCTCAATGGGAATGTCAAACTGGGGGGTTGCTGGTGATGACCAACCCTGAGCTAATTAGGAATGTGAAGCTTACTGTGGATGGCAAATTGGGAGGTTACCGGGAATGGTTAAATGGCAGCTTATTGGAAATAGCAAACTTGCCACTTATTGGGGATGGCAAGTTTACAGTGAATGTGAAACCTACTTGGAGTGTCAAAGTGGATCTTACTTGGAATATCAATCTTACTGGGAATATTAAACTGGGAGCTTACTGGGAAGGGCAAGCTTGAAGCCTATTGGTATTGTCAAACTTGAAGCTTACTGGAACGTCATATTGGGAGTGTACCGTGAATTTCAAACTCAGCGCTTATTGTGAATGTCAAGCTTTCTGCAGATGTGTAACATGAGTCTTCTGGCAATGTCATGCTTACTGTGAATGGCACGTTTGCTGGTAATGCCAAACTGGGAACCTACTGTGAATTCCGAAGTTGGATTTAAAATAAAAATATGATTCGTTTTTAAGAAATATGTTCTACAATATTTAACATTGGTAACACATAAGAGAGGAAAAAGGTGTGTGTGCGGATCAGCATCAAAATCATAGTACATTATACACGTGCTATTTAAAGAGTGGATCAGTTGGACCATAAGTGCTTATTTCATAATATAAATAACCAATTCATTCGGATATTTCATTGCAGCAAGACGTTTTTCCATTGGCATGGTCGACTTCCATCTGTGTGTATAACCACCGGTGCAGCCATCAGCATTTGGTTGGCTAGTTTGGCATGTGCTGCTCCCAAAGTGAATATCCCTTGCTCGTCTGCATCGCCCAGGCGAAATACTAAGGGGTCTAGTGGTCGGCAAATACCCGCTACTTTGTTCATCATGTAGTTAATATCCAGCCAAAATGGCTTAGGTTTGGGGCAATGCCACCATATATGCTGCATGGATCCACCCCTGCAGCCCCTACAGCAATGCAAAGAAGCATTTGGATACATTTTATAGAGTCTGTTAGGGGTTAAATATTGATATACTATCTAATATGTATTCTCCATAATAGTAGTGTAGATTAAGGATTTGGATATCCTTTCCCATATATGTCTGCAGGATGCCTGAGTAATTGTACAGTGAAGGTCTTCCTCCCATCGCATCATGTGAGTAAACAATTCCTCAGTGTTACCTTCATTCAAGACCTTTTATATATGCAGCAGTAACCTTACACATTGAGAGATTGAAAAATACCCATTTCTCAAAAGCCATTAATTCCCTTCCCCACCCCTACTTAATTTGTGGCTGGGGCACCCAACAACGTGGCTGTATATAACAGAATCTCTGTTCCCTGCATATAGAATGCTGTTTTACACTGTTCAAATGTAGGTGGAACACCCTCATGATATAGCTCACCCAGTGTGCTGAGGCCACCATCTCCCCACTTAACAAAAGCATGGCCATCTATCCCCTGTGTGAAACCAGGGTTTCCAAAGACGGGCGATATGGGAGAAGGGCAGGAGGAAAGATTACATTTTCGTACCGATTAGCCTGGGTTGAGGCACACATACATTGTTTTGTTGGGCAGTCTTTAGGTGGGAGCCATGGCAAATGGCGTAGGGGGATGGTGATAATGGCAAATGGCGTAGGGGGATGGTGAGATGCTCTATCTCCTTCCATCTTTTATTAAATTGAATGTCAGCCGAGTCCAGCATTGATGATATCTATGCCACCATGAAATACTTTTATAAATATCTGACATGGATTCCTCCCCTGGGAGGCTTACCCAACCAAATTAAAATTCAGAATGTTCACCTGTAGTTGTTTTAAGACTTCAAGCGGTATTTTGATGGGCAGCCCCCAGCATCGCGATTCCACAATGAGCAGTTTCAAAGGCTGACCCGTAGGGATGTTTGGACCTCATTGAGAGGGGAAGGGATCGCGTATACACGCTACTCACATGTGCACAAATCGTTCTCCAGAATTGATTGTCTGGGCCTCTGCTACGCTCCTAGGGAGACTTGAAGCAATAGACACCCATACTATTGCCATCTCCGATCATTCCCCAATCCCTTTCGATATTATCTTGCCCTCTCAGCAATCCAGGTTAGGGAATTGGTCATTTTCCTGGGCCCTACTATCAGATCATCCCACCTGTGACTCCCTGGAAAGCAAAATTATAGAGTTCTTTGACTTCAATGCAGGGGCAGGCACCTCGTTGGGAGTGGAGTGGGATTCGTTCAAAGCAACAATGAGGGGAAAACTAATTACGGCCGAGGCACACAGGACCTGACTCAAGAGTAAGCTAGAATTGGACCTCAAAGCAGAATTGAAGCCGGCCATGCATAGAATAGACCCAGAGTCCTCGCCAGAGCTGTTTAGGCAGTACAGATACGCCAAGAGGAAGCTTGACCTTCCCCAGACGAAGCAAGCCTAACGAAGCCTGCTATATCTAAAGCAGAAGTACTACATCAAGGCCAATAAGGCAGACAAACTTCTTTGACATTTGAAAATCTGTTTGGGTTTTTGCGACCAGCATTTTGATGGATTAATGCTTTTCCGTCAGACAGCTTGCATTAAGTACATATTGTGGATCATTGATCAGATGAGATTAGTCACTTGTGGGGTCCCCCAAGGTTCCCCCTCTCACTCTCCTGCTACTTAATGTCTACATGTTGCCCATGGCTAGGATGAGCAAAGGCTCACACTGGGTTTCCCATGTTTGCGTACTACACCCAGTAGATGTGTCGACTCTGCTCGGTCTCTGTGGACAATGCTGGGATTGCCTCCTGCCTGGTCTAGTTCGCATCAATGTAAGCAATTCAGAGGTTATCGTTCTAAGCTGTGGGCCTAGCCCAGAGGTGCTCCCTTTTGTCTGGCCAGCTGAGCTGATAGATCGCCAAAAGTCTGTTGTGATGGCGGATATTTTGGTGTTCCGTTTGATTTTTAAAAAAATCATTTGACCCACTGCTCAATGCTGTGTGCAGAGTGCTCACTTCTAGCGCTGCTTCATTGCCATACTATGTTCCATGTTTGGGCTCTAATATCATACTCTTCACACCCGGGCTTTTGCTCTCTCTGGTATCCATTACTGCAATAGCGTGCACATAGGGCTGTCCAGCTAATTTCTTGACAAATTCAAGCTCGTTCAGAACCAAACGTGTGTTTGATTTGAGACCTAAAACAAAGTGCCCACGTTAATTATTGAATGAATGAACTATGGTAGCTAACCATTTGTCTGCAAATAGAGCTGAAAGCAGCCACTATTCTTTGGAAAGCCCCAAGATGCTCTGGACCTCATTGTTCGGTAACATGGCGGTGTCCTACGGTGACCAACCCATTACTGTCTAGAAGTAGCTCAAGGGAGAGTGATTTATGCCTACATTTGTATCACAACTAAGCTCAGTAATTATTCAGCCATAATGGTCAAACGGGTAGAAAGTAAATTGCATACCTCCTTCGTCTCTGTTTTGGCAACTTGGTGCCAAGGGCATGCTACATATATTCTCTACATATATTCTTTAGAGATGTGGGTCAGCGGTGGAATCCTTGAAAAAACAGTTTACGAATTACCAAATGAATGAAATGCCCATGCAAGGCTCTATAGAAATATGCACTTAAACACAGGGAACTAATAATGAAAAACTGACAACTGTCGGGCAAATACTCATTTACTGCAGGAAAGGTCTATGTAGAGTGTTTATTAAAATGGATGAGCGTTCATATTAAACCATGCATGTATCTACATTATACATTAAAAGTTAACATTTATCACAAACCTTTTTCACAAAACTTATTAAGGCTAGGTAATAATTCATAATACATGTTCACATATATAATTAATTTTGCCTTCCATCATCCTATTTATCAAAATTGCAAGCTAACATATCTGTGAGCCATTTCATCCTTTAAATCAAATAGTGGCATGCACTTCACACTCTTTGTTATCCAGAGGAAGTTGAGAAAGAGGTATTTTTCTCCTTCCTTGAAAGCTTCTATTTAGTCCTTACAAGGCCCTTTGCAATGAATGCATTCCAATAAGATTCAGCAGAGTGACGGGTTACCACTCCATATATACCAGAATCTTGATTTATTTCAAAGCCTTTTGTCAGGAGCCGTCATAATCACTTTAACAAATGCTGTTGTGTCGTACCCAAAGTTCGACATCTACAGGAAATCTGTTTGTGGTAAACGAGAAGTGATGAAAAGGGATGTTTTCTAGGATTGCAGAATAGATTTACTTTGAGGCACATGCCTTCTTTCTACTCTATACTCCACAGCTCTCCCCTTCTATGCTGCAGATTAATAGTCTTTAATCATTCTTTTCTTAGCCTAGCAGGTCTTTGAAATAGATATGACCTTGCCCTAATTTACAAAGACTCTCAAAATCAGGGAACACCCTGCTAATCTAGAGGGGAATTGTGACCTTCTGTCCCTTAAACTCACCACCTTGCCCACTAGCTCAACAGCCTTCAACCTACTTTACAGGCCAATTAAAATTTTTGAATCTTGGAGATCCTCGATTTAATTACAATCTACAAGAAAGGAGATTGTCTATTAGCATCCAACTATCGTCCAATCTCGTTACTGGATGCGGATGGAAAGATTTTTGTAGGTCTTGTATTGGGTGAACTTAAGACTTGGACAAAGCAACAGGGAATGTATTCCAAAACAGCAAACTGGTGTAAGGAGGGGGCTATCGACCTCTCTAAATGGTCTAATTTTAAGTTCCATCACGGCTAAGTCTCATACAAAAGGTGGTTGCCCCCTTTTCAGGGCCTTGGTAGATTTATCCATGGCTTTCGATACTATCAACAGAAATCTGCTTTGGAAAAAAATGAAAAGTTGGGGAGTGCCGGATAACTTACTGGCAATTATAATGGAACTTCATCAAAACTCCTCTATGTGAGTGAGAATGTCGAGATTGGGGAATCTCTCAAGATCCATTAATATCAAAAGGGGAGTCCGTCAAGGCTGCTTGATGGCGCCTTTCTTTTTTATGTTATTTTTTAGCATATTTATACTAATGGTTGGAGAAGGTTGGACTGATTAGTCCAAAAGTTGGAAATGTCAAAGTAAACTGGCTAACGTATGCCGATGACATTGTTGTCAGTGACTACACAAAAGTCGGGCTCCAACGGTTATTAACTGCACTTGCTAATTATGCCCTGAAGAATGATCTATCAATCCTAAAAAATCAGAAATAGTTATCTTTCAACATCCTTTGAAGATCGTTAAATCTTTCAGCTGGCAAATGAATATTTTGACCATTCCGATTGTAAAAGAACTTACTTATTTAAGCTCACAGATAAGAGCCACTCCTAGTAAAAAGTACTTCCTCCTGTCCTTGGATCTAAAAATAGTAAATGTGGCTTCCCAAATGAAGATGATCTTTATACTTTATTGCAAGTTTTGCATCATGCCAGTAATAAAGGAACCATGCTTACATTATAGACTGGACCCCCGAAGGATGCAATTTGATGACAATTGACACAAATGAAAATAAATAGATCTATTGATAGCATAACAATTGAAACTCAAGTCAATAGCAATAAGACAAATGACCATAGCTGTATAAGGTACTGTAATAGAAAATAGATTGAAATGTAAAAATGCCTGAAATATGACTAGGATACATGGCCTTACCTTGACCAACAAACAGTTGGATTCAGCAGGCCGAGCAGTATGTTGCAGGAGAACAGGTAGATGGCCACAGGTAGCACACTGACGAGTTTGCTCGAAGCGGTAACAGATAGCACGGCGACGAGCAGATTAGCATAGATCTCAGTGCTTCTCAGGTAGAAGGTTCAGGAGTTGACTTGCAAAGCACAAAGATGTTCTCATGAGACATATCAAGTGGTTTATAAAGTATTAGAAACAGGGGTGTGTTTGTGAATGAATGACGTGTGTATGTCGTGGTATTATGTTTATTGCAGGGGGGCGGCCTGCCTCGGGGTAGGCCTGCCTGGAGACACGGGGTCTGAGGAGGCCATGCGAGCGATGGCCCCTGGGCGTGGGGTGGGATACCTTTTGAAGTGTACATGCTGTTTGGCACCTTGGCCGTTTGCGCCCGTGACAGCCCCCCATGCCAGCGCTCATCCCCGGTGCGAACCGCCTTTGATAGAGGGGGGTGGGATGGATGGGCCTGGGGCGTGCAGGCAAGTGTGTGGGAGCGAGGGGCCATCAGGCTCCTCTCATCCTTTACTTCTCAATAGAAACTCGTACCAAGTGCCTCCAGTAGTGGGTTTGCCCCTTGCCCTTATGTGATGTTAACTTTGGATGACATTCGCGTAGATGGGAACACTGAGCAGGACACGGGCATCCATTTTTGTATCCCCTTTCCACTCCATCTTGATGACCAGGCCTCACTGCGATAGTACATCGTGCAGAGCACATGGCCCACACCCTCGTTCCCACTCTGACTGGAAAACTCCAGAGGTATTTGCAACAGCTAATAAATGTAACACATCACTCTTCCTCTGAGATCACGGTCCTGCATGTGAACCAGCCTGAACCAAGCACATAGCTCGTTCATCTCCACAAACGTGTCCATGCCCATACACCCTCGCCAGTGGAAACTTACTGCCATTCTGACCCTGTGTCCCTGCAAGGTATTCTCTTCATGTGCCAGACCACTGACCACGCCATGATGCCCACCTAGCAGATCCCCAACTAACATTATACCCCTACTGCAGTATATCATTGCCTATCAATAACAAATGCCACATACTGGAGATTCTTGTGAGCACAGACCCACACTTCAAACAGTGTATTATAGTGGTCAAGACCCTTGACCTAAGGCCTGTATAATCCAATGTTAATTGATAGTATAGATATATGTGTGACTTTTATAGAGACATAACCGACTGAAAGACTTTGAACAAGTGTTATTTAGTGCATGCATTATTGATAATATATTATGTTAGCTTGGATAGTGACCACCCCGCTTCAGAGCGACCTGAACTTCACCCTTTCCGAGCACAGATGTCCGACGTCCATCCTTGAATGGAGACACACTTGATTCATTTAAAAATTGAAACAACCGTTGTTAAAATATATGTGGTGTTTTATTTTGTATCTTATTTTGATGACACAAAAATACAAAACTTTACACATTGTACAGTTCAGGTTGCAGCACAGCGAGAGAAAATCCCCTGTACTGACCGCTGTCACTCGGGAAGGTTTCTCTTATGGCACGAACGGCACAGGCGGGTATCACTCTTCGAACACGGTCTCCAAGGCTCCTGTGAAGCCACCATGTAAAGGATAGATAGGCTGCCGGCCTGTACCACCTGTGAAAAGGAATGAAACAAACTGTTTTTAAATGACCAAGATAAGTTTAATAAACGTTTGTTGTCAATGACAATTCTTGT